>NC_061805.1:5006889-15006889 GCF_021462225.1 Girardinichthys multiradiatus
TCTTTCGGGCTTGCGAAAAAACTTTTTCAATATCGACGCAAGCGGTGCTCGTTTTGTGTTCTAAAGACCAAAAAGTCATTCTTTCGGGCTTACGAAACAGCTTTTTCAATATCGATGCAAACGGTGCCCGTTTTGTGTTCGCGGGACCAAAAACTCATTATTTCAGGCTTGCGAAGCAGCTTTTTCAATATCGATGCAAACGGTGCTCGTTTTGTGTTCTACAGACCAAAAAGTCATTCTTTCGGGCTTGCGAAGCAGCTTTTTCAATATCGATGCAAACGGTGCTCGTTTTGTGTTCTACACACCAAAAACTCATTCTTTCGGGCTTGCGAAACAACTTTTTCAATATTGATGCAAACGGTGCTCGTTTTGTGTTCTAAAGACCAAAAAGTCATTCTTTCGGGCTTGCGAAGCAGCTTTTTCAATATCGATGCAAACGGTGCTCGTTTTGTGTTCGCGGGACCAAAAACTCATTCTTTCAGGCTTGCGAAGCAGCTTTTTCTATATCGATGCAAACGGTGCTCGTTTTGTGTTCTAAAGACCAAAAAGTCATTCTTTCGGGCTTGCGAAGCAGCTTTTTCAATATCGATGCAAACGGTGCTCGTTTTGTGTTCGCGGGACCAAAAACTCATTCTTTCAGGCTTGCGAAGCAGCTTTTTCAATATCGATGCAAACGGTGCTCGTTTTGTGTTCTACACACCAAAAACTCATTCTTTCGGGCTTGCGAAACAACTTTTTCAATATCGATGCAAACGGTGCTCGTTTTGTGTTCGCGGGACCAAAAACTCATTCTTTCAGGCTTGCGAAGCAGCTTTTTCTATATCGATGCAAACGGTGCTCGTTTTGTGTTCTAAAGACCAAAAAGTCATTCTTTCGGGCTTGCGAAACAGCTTTTTCAATATCGACGCAAACGGTGCTCGTTTTGTGTTCTAAAGACCAAAAAGTCATTCTTTCGGGCTTGCGAAACAGCTTTTCAATATCGATGCAAACGGTGCTCGTTTTGTGTTCTAAAGACCAAAAAGTCATTCTTTCGGGCTTGCGAAACAACTTTTTCAATATCGATGCAAACGGTGCTCGTTTTGTGTTCGCGGGACCAAAAACTCATTCTTTCAGGCTTGCGAAGCAGCTTTTTCAATATCGATGCAAACGGTGCTCGTTTTGTGTTCTACAGACCAAAAACTCATTCTTTCGGGCTTGCGAAGCAGCTTTTTCAATATCGATGCAAACGGTGCTCGTTTTGTGTTCTACACACCAAAAACTCATTCTTTCGGGCTTGCGAAACAACTTTTTCAATATCGATGCAAACGGTGCTCGTTTTGTGTTCTAAAGACCAAAAAGTCATTCTTTCGGGCTTGCGAAAAAGCTTTTTCAATATCGATGCAAACGGTGCTCGTTTTGTGTTCGCGGGACCAAAAACTCATTCTTTCAGGCTTGCGAAGCAGCTTTTTCAATATCGATGCAAACGGTGCTCGTTTTGTGTTCTACACACCAAAAACTCATTCTTTCGGGCTTGCGAAACAGCTTTTTCAATATCGATGCAAACGGTGCTCGTTTTGTGTTCTACAGACCAAAAAGTCATTCTTTCGGGCTTGCGAAACAGCTTTTCAATATCGATGCAAACGGTGCTCGTTTTGTGTTCTAAAGACCAAAAAGTCATTCTTTCGGGCTTGCGAAACAACTTTTTCAATATCGATGCAAACGGTGCTCGTTTTGTGTTCTACACACCAAAAACTCATTCTTTCAGGCTTGCGAAGCAGCTTTTTCAATATCGATGCAAACGGTGCTCGTTTTGTGTTCGCGGGACCAAAAACTCATTCTTTCAGGCTTGCGAAGCAGCTTTTTCAATATCGATGCAAACGGTGCTCGTTTTGTGTTCTACAGACCAAAAAGTCATTCTTTCGGGCTTGCGAAGCAGCTTTTTCAATATCGATGCAAACGGTGCTCGTTTTGTGTTCTACACACCAAAAACTCATTCTTTCGGGCTTGCGAAACAACTTTTTCAATATCGATGCAAACGGTGCTCGTTTTGTGTTCTAAAGACCAAAAAGTCATTCTTTCGGGCTTGCGAAACAGCTTTTTCAATATCGATGCAAACGGTGCTCGTTTTGTGTTCGCGGGACCAAAAACTCATTCTTTCAGGCTTGCGAAGCAGCTTTTTCAATATCGATGCAAACGGTGCTCGTTTTGTGTTCTACACACCAAAAACTCATTCTTTCGGGCTTGCGAAACAACTTTTCAATATCGATGCAAACGGTGCTCGTTTTGTGTTCTAACGACCAAAAAGTCATTCTTTCGGGCTTGCGAAACAGCTTTTTCAATATCGATGCAAACGGTGCTCGTTTTGTGTTCTAAAGACCAAAAAGTCATTCTTTCGGGCTTGCGAAACAGCTTTTTCAATATCGATGCAAACGGTGCTCGTTTTGTGTTCTACAGACCAAAAACTCATTCTTTCGGGCTTGCGAAACAACTTTTTCAATATCGATGCAAACGGTGCTCGTTTTGTGTTCTACACACCAAAAACTCATTCTTTCAGGCTTGCGAAACAACTTTTTCAATATCGATGCAAACGGTGCTCGTTTTGTGTTCTACAGACCAAAAACTCATTCTTTCAGGCTTGCGAAACAGCTTTTTCAATATCGATGCAAACGGTGCTCGTTTTGTGTTCTACAGACCAAAAACTCATTCTTTCAGGCTTGCAAAGCAGCTTTTTCAATATCGATGCAAACGGTGCTCGTTTTGTGTTCTACACACCAAAAACTCATTCTTTCGGGCTTGCGAAACAACTTTTCAATATCGATGCAAACGGTGCTCGTTTTGTGTTCTACACACCAAAAACTCATTCTTTCAGGCTTGCGAAACAGCTTTTTCAATATCGATGCAAACGGTGCTCGTTTTGTGTTCTACAGACCAAAAACTCATTCTTTCAGGCTTGCGAAACAGCTTTTTCAATATCGATGCAAACGGTGCTCGTTTTGTGTTCTACAGACCAAAAACTCATTCTTTCAGGCTTGCGAAACAACTTTTTCAATATCGATGCAAACGGTGCTCGTTTTGTGTTCGCGGGACCAAAAACTCATTCTTTCAGGCTTGCGAAGCAGCTTTTTCAATATCGATGCAAACGGTGCTCGTTTTGTGTTCGCGGGACCAAAAACTCATTCTTTCAGGCTTGCGAAGCAGCTTTTTCAATATCGATGCAAACGGTGCTCGTTTTGTGTTCTACAGACCAAAAACTCATTCTTTCGGGCTTGCGAAGCAGCTTTTTCAATATCGATGCAAACGGTGCTCGTTTTGTGTTCTACACACCAAAAACTCATTCTTTCGGGCTTGCGAAACAACTTTTTCAATATCGATGCAAACGGTGCTCGTTTTGTGTTCTAAAGACCAAAAACTCATTCTTTCGGGCTTGCGAAGCAGCTTTTTCAATATCGATGCAAACGGTGCTCGTTTTGTGTTCGCGGGACCAAAAACTCATTCTTTCAGGCTTGCGAAGCAGCTTTTTCAATATCGATGCAAACGGTGCTCGTTTTGTGTTCTACACACCAAAAACTCATTCTTTCGGGCTTGCGAAACAACTTTTTCAATATCGATGCAAACGGTGCTCGTTTTGTGTTCGCGGGACCAAAAACTCATTCTTTCAGGCTTGCGAAACAACTTTTCAATATCGATGCAAACGGTGCTCGTTTTGTGTTCTAAAGACCAAAAAGTCATTCTTTCGGGCTTGCGAAACAACTTTTTCAATATCGATGCAAACGGTGCTCGTTTTGTGTTCGCGGGACCAAAAACTCATTCTTTCGGGCTTGCGAAGCAGCTTTTTCAATATCGATGCAAACGGTGCTCGTTTTGTGTTCGCGGGACCAAAAACTCATTCTTTCAGGCTTGCGAAGCAGCTTTTTCAATATCGATGCAAACGGTGCTCGTTTTGTGTTCTCGGGACCAAAAACTCATTCTTTCAGGCTTGCGAAGCAGCTTTTTCAATATCGATGCAAACGGTGCTCGTTTTGTGTTCTACAGACCAAAAACTCATTCTTTCAGGCTTGCGAAGCAGCTTTTTCAATATCGATGCAAACGGTGCTCGTTTTGTGTTCGCAGGACCAAAAACTCATTCTTTCAGGCTTGCGAAGCAGCTTTTTCAATATCGATGCAAACGGTGCTCGTTTTGTGTTCTACAGACCAAAAACTCATTCTTTCAGGCTTGCGAAGCAGCTTTTTCAATATCGATGCAAACGGTGCTCGTTTTGTGTTCTACACACCAAAAACTCATTCTTTCAGGCTTGCGAAACAACTTTTTCAATATCGATGCAAACGGTGCTCGTTTTGTGTTCTAAAGACCAAAAACTCATTCTTTCGGGCTTGCGAAACAGCTTTTTCAATATCGATGCAAACGGTGCTCGTTTTGTGTTCTACAGACCAAAAAGTCATTCTTTCGGGCTTGCGAAACAACTTTTTCAATATCGATGCAAACGGTGCTCGTTTTGTGTTCGCGGGACCAAAAACTCATTCTTTCGGGCTTGCGAAGCAGCTTTTTCAATATCGATGCAAACGGTGCTCGTTTTGTGTTCTACGGACCAAAAACTCATTCTTTCAGGCTTGCGAAAGCAAGCTTTTTCAATATCGATGCAAACGGTGCTCGTTTTGTGTTCGCGGGACCAAAAACTCATTCTTTCAGGCTTGCGAAGCAGCTTTTTCAATATCGATGCAAACGGTGCTCGTTTTGTGTTCTACAGACCAAAAACTCATTCTTTCGGGCTTGCGAAACAACTTTTTCAATATCGATGCAAACGGTGCTCGTTTTGTGTTCGCGGGACCAAAAACTCATTCTTTCAGGCTTGCGAAGCAGCTTTTTCAATATCGATGCAAACGGTGCTCGTTTTGTGTTCTACAGACCAAAAAGTCATTCTTTCGGCTTGCGAAGCAGCTTTTTCAATATCGATGCAAACGGTGCTCGTTTTGTGTTCTACACACCAAAAACTCATTCTTTCAGGCTTGCGAAACAACTTTTTCAATATCGATGCAAACGGTGCTCGTTTTGTGTTCTAAAGACTAAAAACTCATTCTTTCAGGCTTGCGAAGCAGCTTTTTCAATATCGATTTAAACGGTGCTCGTTTTGTGTTCGCGGGACCAAAAACTCATTCTTTCAGGCTTGCGAAGCAGCTTTTTCTATATCGATGCAAACGGTGCTCGTTTTGTGTTCTAAAGACCAAAAAGTCATTCTTTCGGGCTTGCGAAACAGCTTTTTCAATATCGACGCAAACGGTGCTCGTTTTGTGTTCTAAAGACCAAAAAGTCATTCTTTCGGGCTTGCGAAACAGCTTTTCAATATCGATGCAAACGGTGCTCGTTTTGTGTTCTAAAGACCAAAAAGTCATTCTTTCGGGCTTGCGAAACAACTTTTTCAATATCGATTCAAACGGTGCTCGTTTTGTGTTCGCGGGACCAAAAACTCATTCTTTCAGGCTTGCGAAGCAGCTTTTTCAATATCGATGCAAACGGTGCTCGTTTTGTGTTCGCGGGACCAAAAACTCATTCTTTCAGGCTTGCGAAGCAGCTTTTTCAATATCGATGCAAACGGTGCTCGTTTTGTGTTCTACAGACCAAAAACTCATTCTTTCAGGCTTGCAAAGCAGCTTTTTCAATATCGATGCAAACGGTGCTCGTTTTGTGTTCTACGACCAAAAACTCATTCTTTCAGGCTTGCGAAACAACTTTTTCAATATCGATGCAAACGGTGCTCGTTTTGTGTTCTACAGACCAAAAACTCATTCTTTCAGGCTTGCGAAACAGCTTTTTCAATATCGATGCAAACGGTGCTCGTTTTGTGTTCTACAGACCAAAAACTCATTCTTTCAGGCTTGCGAAGCAGCTTTTTCAATATCGATGCAAACGGTGCTCGTTTTGTGTTCTACAGACCAAAAACTCATTCTTTCAGGCTTGCGAAACAACTTTTTCAATATCGATGCAAACGGTGCTCGTTTTGTGTTCTACAGACCAAAAACTCATTCTTTCGGCTTGCGAAACAGCTTTTTCAATATCGATGCAAACGGTGCTCGTTTTGTGTTCTACAGACCAAAAAGTCATTCTTTCGGGCTTGCGAAACAGCTTTTTCAATATCGATGCAAACGGTGCTCGTTTTGTGTTCTAAAGACCAAAAACTCATTCTTTCGGGCTTGCGAAACAACTTTTTCAATATCGATGCAAACGGTGCTCGTTTTGTGTTTGCGGGACCAAAAACTCATTCTTTCAGGCTTGCGAAGCAGCTTTTTCAATATCGATGCAAACGGTGCTCGTTTTGTGTTCTACAGACCAAAAACTCATTCTTTCGGGCTTGCGAAGCAGCTTTTTCAATATCGATGCAAACGGTGCTCGTTTTGTGTTCTACACACCAAAAACTCATTCTTTCGGGCTTGCGAAACAACTTTTTCAATATCGATGCAAACGGTGCTCGTTTTGTGTTCTAAAGACCAAAAACTCATTCTTTCGGGCTTGCGAAGCAGCTTTTTCAATATCGATGCAAACGGTGCTCGTTTTGTGTTCTACACACCAAAAACTCATTCTTTCAGGCTTGCGAAGCAGCTTTTTCAATATCGATGCAAACGGTGCTCGTTTTGTGTTCTACAGACCAAAAACTCATTCTTTCAGGCTTGCGAAGCAGCTTTTTCAATATCGATGCAAACGGTGCTCGTTTTGTGTTCTACACACCAAAAACTCATTCTTTCGGGCTTGCGAAACAACTTTTTCAATATCGATGCAAACGGTGCTCGTTTTGTGTTCTACAGACCAAAAACTCATTCTTTCAGGCTTGCGAAGCAGCTTTTTCAATATCGATGCAAACGGTGCTCGTTTTGTGTTCGCGGGACCAAAAACTCATTCTTTCAGGCTTGCGAAGCAGCTTTTTCAATATCGATGCAAACGGTGCTCGTTTTGTGTTCTACAGACCAAAAAGTCATTCTTTCGGGCTTGCGAAACAGCTTTTTCAATATCGATGCAAACGGTGCTCGTTTTGTGTTCTACAGACCAAAAACTCATTCTTTCGGGCTTGCGAAACAACTTTTTCAATATCGATGCAAACGGTGCTCGTTTTGTGTTCTAGCGACCAAAAACTCATTCTTTCAGGCTTGCGAAGCAGCTTTTTCAATATCGATGCAAACGGTGCTCGTTTTGTGTTCGCGGGACCAAAAACTCATTCTTTCAGGCTTGCGAAGCAGCTTTTTCAATATCGATGCAAACGGTGCTCGTTTTGTGTTCTACAGACCAAAAACTCATTCTTTCGGGCTTGCGAAGCAGCTTTTTCAATATCGATGCAAACGGTGCTCGTTTTGTGTTCTACACACCAAAAACTCATTCTTTCGGCTTGCGAAACAACTTTTTCAATATCGATGCAAACGGTGCTCGTTTTGTGTTCTAAAGACCAAAAAGTCATTCTTTCGGGCTTGCGAAACAGCTTTTTCAATATCGATGCAAACGGTGCTCGTTTTGTGTTCGCGGGACCAAAAACTCATTCTTTCAGGCTTGCGAAGCAGCTTTTTCAATATCGATGCAAACGGTGCTCGTTTTGTGTTCTACACACCAAAAACTCATTCTTTCAGGCTTGCGAAGCAACATTTTTCAATATCGATGCAAACGGTGCTCGTTTTGTGTTCTAAAGACCAAAAAGTCATTCTTTCGGGCTTGCGAAACAGCTTTTTCAATATCGATGCAAACGGTGCTCGTTTTGTGTTCTAAAGACCAAAAAGTCATTCTTTCGGGCTTGCGAAACAGCTTTTCAATATCGATGCAAACGGTGCTCGTTTTGTGTTCTAAAGACCAAAAAGTCATTCTTTCGGGCTTGCGAAGCAGCTTTTTCAATATCGATGCAAACGGTGCTCGTTTTGTGTTCTACACACCAAAAACTCATTCTTTCGGGCTTGCGAAACAACTTTTTCAATATCGATGCAAACGGTGCTCGTTTTGTGTTCTACAGACCAAAAACTCATTCTTTCAGGCTTGCGAAACAACTTTTTCAATATCGATGCAAACGGTGCTCGTTTTGTGTTCGCGGGACCAAAAACTCATTCTTTCAGGCTTGCGAAGCAGCTTTTTCAATATCGATGCAAACGGTGCTCGTTTTGTGTTCTACACACCAAAAACTCATTCTTTCGGGCTTGCGAAACAACTTTTTCAATATCGATGCAAACGGTGCTCGTTTTGTGTTCTAACGACCAAAAAGTCATTCTTTCGGGCTTGCGAAACAGCTTTTTCAATATCGACGCAAACGGTGCTCGTTTTGTGTTCTAAAGACCAAAAAGTCATTCTTTCGGGCTTGCGAAACAGCTTTTCAATATCGATGCAAACGGTGCTCGTTTTGTGTTCTAAAGACCAAAAAGTCATTCTTTCGGGCTTGCGAAGCAGCTTTTTCAATATCGATGCAAACGGTGCTCGTTTTGTGTTCTACACACCAAAAACTCATTCTTTCGGGCTTGCGAAACAACTTTTTCAATATCGATGCAAACGGTGCTCGTTTTGTGTTCTACAGACCAAAAACTCATTCTTTCAGGCTTGCGAACAACTTTTTCAATATCGATGCAAACGGTGCTCGTTTTGTGTTCGCGGGACCAAAAACTCATTCTTTCAGGCTTGCGAAGCAGCTTTTTCAATATCGATGCAAACGGTGCTCGTTTTGTGTTCTACACACCAAAAACTCATTCTTTCGGGCTTGCGAAACAACTTTTTCAATATCGATGCAAACGGTGCTCGTTTTGTGTTCTACAGACCAAAAACTCATTCTTTCGGGCTTGCGAAGCAGCTTTTTCAATATCGATGCAAACGGTGCTCGTTTTGTGTTCGCGGGACCAAAAACTCATTCTTTCAGGCTTGCGAAGCAGCTTTTTCAATATCGATGCAAACGGTGCTCGTTTTGTGTTCTAAAGACCAAAAAGTCATTCTTTCGGGCTTGCGAAACAACTTTTTCAATATCGATGCAAACGGTGCTCGTTTTGTGTTCTACAGACCAAAAACTCATTCTTTCAGGCTTGCGAAACAACTTTTTCAATATCGATGCAAACGGTGCTCGTTTTGTGTTCGCGGGACCAAAAACTCATTCTTTCAGGCTTGCGAAGCAGCTTTTTCAATATCGATGCAAACGGTGCTCGTTTTGTGTTCTACACACCAAAAACTCATTCTTTCGGGCTTGCAAAACAACTTTTTCTAAATCGATGCAAACGGTGCTCGTTTTGTGTTCTAAAGACCAAAAAGTCATTCTTTCGGGCTTGCGAAACAGCTTTTTCAATATCGACGCAAACGGTGCTCGTTTTGTGTTCTAAAGACCAAAAAGTCATTCTTTCGGGCTTGCGAAACAGCTTTTCAATATCGATGCAAACGGTGCTCGTTTTGTGTTCTAAAGACCAAAAAGTCATTCTTTCGGGCTTGCGAAGCAGCTTTTTCAATATCGATGCAAACGGTGCTCGTTTTGTGTTCTACACACCAAAAACTCATTCTTTCGGGCTTGCGAAACAACTTTTTCAATATCGATGCAAACGGTGCTCGTTTTGTGTTCTACAGACCAAAAACTCATTCTTTCAGGCTTGCGAAACAGCTTTTTCAATATCGATGCAAACGGTGCTCGTTTTGTGTTCGCGGGACCAAAAACTCATTCTTTCAGGCTTGCGAAGCAGCTTTTTCAATATCGATGCAAACGGTGCTCGTTTTGTGTTCTACACACCAAAAACTCATTCTTTCGGGCTTGCGAAACAACTTTTTCAATATCGATGCAAACGGTGCTCGTTTTGTGTTCTACAGACCAAAAACTCATTCTTTCAGGCTTGCGAAACAACTTTTTCAATATCGATGCAAACGGTGCTCGTTTTGTGTTCTAAAGACCAAAAACTCATTCTTTCGGGCTTGCGAAGCAGCTTTTTCAATATCGATGCAAACGGTGCTCGTTTTGTGTTCTACAGACCAAAAAGTCATTCTTTCGGGCTTGCGAAGCAGCTTTTTCAATATCGATGCAAACAGTGCTCGTTTTGTGTTCTAAAGACCAAAAAGTCATTCTTTCGGGCTTGCGAAACAACTTTTTCAATATCGATGCAAACGGTGCTCGTTTTGTGTTCGCGGGACCAAAAACTCATTCTTTCAGGCTTGCGAAGCAGCTTTTTCAATATCGATGCAAACGGTGCTCGTTTTGTGTTCGCGGGACCAAAAACTCATTCTTTCAGGCTTGCGAAGCAGATTGTTCAATATCGATGCAAACGGTGCTCGTTTTGTGTTCGCGGGACCAAAAACTCATTCTTTCAGGCTTGCGAAGCATCTTTTTCAATATCGACGCAAACAGTGCTCGTTTTGTGTTCTAAAGACCAAAAACTCATTCTTTCAGGCTTGCAAAACAGCTTTTTCAATATCGACGCAAACAGTGCTCGTTTTGTGTTCTAAAGACCAAAAACTCATTCTTTCAGGCTTGCGAAACAGCTTTTTCAATATCGACGCAAACGGTGTTTGTTTTGTGTTCTAAAGACCAAAAACTCATTCTTTCAGGCTTGCGAAACAGCTTTTTCAATAACGATGCAAACGGTGCTCGTTTTGTGTTCTAAGGACCAAAAACTCACTCTTGGGGCCTTGGGGCAGCAGGCCGGAGGAAAATGTTTGTGGGCAGGGCTATGGTTGGCAACATTTGAGCCGATTGTCGTAGGATGGCGAGTGAGGTAGCTATGGAAAGGCCTCGATTCCCTGAGTGAACATGCGCAGAAATGGTGACTGTGAGCCTTTCCCGCTTTGTGCTAGAAGATCTCGAAGTCTTGGGATTTGGAGTGACTTTTAAGTTTTGATGTGGCAGGAGTAGGTGCTACGGCGTTAAAGGTTATATATTTGGCTAGCTCAGATGAGCATGGATCTCGTACATTTTGGCATGCCCCGTGAGTGTGGTGATTCCAGCTTGCGCCCTTCTTGTAGCTGCCCCAGGCCTGCATTCATTTGGGCTTGGACTTTTGCTCATAACTCTGGATGTGCATGTCCGGATTTGCTTTGACAAAGGGCCTTGGGGCAGCAGGCCGGAGGAGCCTGTTTGTGGGCAGGGCTATGGTTGGCAACTTTTGAGCCGATTGTCGTAGGATGGCGAGTGAGGTAACTATGGAAAGGCTTCGATGCCCTGAGTGAACATGTGCAGGAATAGTGACTGTGAGCCTTTCCCGCTTTGGGCTAGACGGCCTCAAATTCTTGGGATTTGGAGTGTCTTTTAATTGTTGATTTGGCAGGAGTAGGTGCTACAGCTATAAAGGTTATATATTTGGCTAGCGCAGATGAGCACGGATCTCGTACATTTTGGCTTGCCCCATGAGTGTGGTGATTCCAGCTGGTACCCTTCTGGTAGCTGCCCCAGGCCTGCATTCATTTGGGCTTGGACTTTTGCTCATAACTCTGGATGTGAGTGTCTGGCATTCTGGATTTGCTTTGACAAAGGGCCTTGGGGTAGCAGGCCGGAGGAGCCTGTTGATGGGCAGGGCTATGGTTGGCAACTTTTGAGCCGATTGTCGTAGGATGGCGAGTGAGGTAACTATGGAAAGGCTTCGATGCCCTGAGTGAACATGTGCAGGAATAGTGACTGTGAGCCTTTCCCGCTTTGGGCTACAAGGCCTCAAATTCTTGGGATTTGGAGTGTCTTTTAATTTTTGATTTGGCAGGAGTAGGTGCTACAGCTATAAAGGTTATATATTTGGCTAGCGCAGATGAGCACGGATCACGTACATTTTGGCTTGCCCCGTGAGTGTGGTGATTCCAGCTGGTACCCTTCTGGTAGCTGCCCCAGGCCTGCATTCATTTGGGCTTGGACTTTTGCTCATAACTCTGGATGTGAGTGTCTGGCAGTCTGGATTTGCTTTGACAAAGGGCCTTGGGGCAGCAGGCCGGAGGAGCCTGTTGATGAGCAGGGCTAGGGTTGGCAACTTTTGAGCCGATTGTCGTTGGATGGCGGGTGAGGTAGCTATGGAAAGGCATCGATGCCCTGAGTGAACATGCACATGAATGGTGACAGTGAGCCTTTCCTGCTTTGTGCTAGAAGATCTCGAAGTCTTGGGATTTGGAGTGTCTTTTAATTTTTGATTTGGCAGGAGTAGGTGCTACAGCTATAAAGGTTATATATTTGGCTAGGTCAGATTAGCATGGATCTCGCACATGTTTGCATGCCCCGTGAGTGTGGTGCTTCCAGCTGGTGCCCTTCTGGTAGCTGCCTCAGGCCTGCATTCATTTGGGCTTGGACCTTTGCTCATAACTTTGGATTTGAGTGTCTGGCGATCTGGATTTGCTTTGACAAAAGGGTCTTGGTGCAGCAGGCCAACCCTAGCCCTGTTAATGGGTAGGGCTAGGGTTGGCAACTATTGAGCCGATTGTCGTAGGATGGCGAGTGAGGTAGCTATGGAAAGGCCTATATGCCGTAACTGAAAATGCGCAGGAATGGTGACATTTGCAGCAAGCAGGCAGACAGGCAGGCAGGCAGGCTCTCTCTCTTTCAGGCCATGCTGAAGAAGCGTCTCTGGTGGAGTAGCCATGGGAAGGGCAGGTTTCTAAAGTCCAGACTCAAAAACGCAGATGTTGCACTCAAATCCCATATATGTGTGAGAGGCAGAAGAAAAAGTTTAGTATAGTTCAGATTTTGCCACACAGAAATATTATCAATCAGTCTGTCAGTTGTCCACCTGCCTGTCACTTCTTTCCATAACATGCACTATACTCCTTTCTTTTCTGACTGATCACAATATTTAAGACAAACGAAACTTCCTGCAGGAAAGTTTTAACTCTTTAACACCTTAATTGATGCACTCTGTGCTTTTTAATCTTTTTCGTATGTTTTTTATTTTTCTCATCTACATCCATCAACTATTTAAACTATTTAACTTATTTACACTCAAACTTCCACTCTGTGAAAAACCAAACTTATCTTCCCAAATTATAGCACATATAACACAATCATCCCCACCTTTTCCTTTCATTTTTTAGGAGATGATGGTTAATGTGTAATAAAAAATAAAAAGATTATATAGATTATATCATACAGAGCAACTTCTCACCCAGATATACAGGTCCTTCTCAAAAAATTAGCATATTGTGATAAAGTTCATTATTTTCCATAATGTCATGATGAAAATTTAACATTCATATATTTTAGATTCATTGCACACTAACTGAAATATTTCAGGTCTTTTATTGTCTTAATACGGATGATTTTGGCATACAGCTCATGAAAACCCAAAATTCCTATCTCACAAAATTAGTATATCATTAAAAGAGTCTCTAAACGAGCTATGAACCTAATCATCTGAATCAACGAGTTAACTCTAAACACCTGCAAAAGATTCCTGAGGCCTTTAAAACTCCCAGCCTGGTTCATCACTCAAAACCCCAATCATGGGTAAGACTGCCGACCTGACTGCTGTCCAGAAGGCCACTATTGACACCCTCAAGCAAGAGGGTAAGACACAGAAAGACATTTCTGAACGAATAGGCTGTTCCCAGAGTGCTGTATCAAGGCACCGCAGTGGGAAGTCTGTGGGAAGGAAAAAGTGTGGCAGAAAACGCTGCACAACGAGAAGAGGTGACCGAACCCTGAGGAAGATTGTGGAGAAGGGCCGATTCCAGACCTTGGGGGACCTGCGGAAGCAGTGGACTGAGTCTGGAGTAGAAACATCCAGAGCCACCGTGCACAGGCGTGTGCAGGAAATGGACTACAGGTGCCGCATTCCCCAGGTCAAGCCACTTTTGAACCAGAAACAGCGGCAGAAGCGCCTGACCTGGACTACAGAGAAGCAGCACTGGACTGTTGCTCAGTGGTCCAAAGTACTGTTTTCGGATGAAAGCAAATTCTGCATGTCATTCGGAAATCAAGGTGCCAGAGTCTGGAGGAAGACTGGGGAGAAGGAAATGCCAAAATGCCAGAAGTCCAGTGTCAAGTACCCACAGTCAGTGATGGTCTGGGGTGCCGTGTCAGCTGCTGGTGTTGGTCCACTGTGTTTTATCAAGGGCAGGGTCAATGCAGGTAGCTATCAGGAGATTTTGGAGCACTTCATGCTTCCATCTGCTGAAAAGCGTTAAGGAGATAAAGATTTCATTTTTCAGCACAACCTGGCAACTGCTCACAGTGCCAAAACCACTGGTAAATGGTTTACTGACCATGGTATCACTGTGCTCAATTGGCCTGCCAACTTTCCTGATCTGAACCCCATAGACAATCTGTGGGATATTGTGAAGAGAACGTTGAGAGACTCAAGACCCAACACTCTGGATGAGCTAAAGGCCGCTATCGAAGCATCCTGGGCCTCCATAAGACCTCAGCAGTGCCACAGGCTGATTGCCTCCATGCCACGCCGCATTGAAGCAGTCGTTTCTGCCAAAGGATTCCCGACCAAGTATTGAGTGCATAACTGTACATGATTATTTGAAGGTTGATGTTTTTTGTATTAAAAACACTTTTATTTTATTGGTCGGATGAAATATGCTAATTTTGTGAGATAGGAATTTTGGGTTTTCATGAGCTGTATGCCAAAATCATCCGTATTAAGACAATAAAAGACCTGAAATATTTCAGTTAGTGTGCAATGAATCTAAAATATATGAATGTTAAATGTTCATCATGACATTATGGAAATAATGAACTTTATCACAATATGCTAATATTTTGAGAAGGACCTGTAGATGCCACAAGGATGCTTGGCTGATTTACAACACCTGATGGAAAAAGTGAAGGCACAGTCAGTAAGCTTTGAAGTCCACAGTATAAAGATGTACTGAAAACTTGTAATGACAGAGACATTCAATTCAATTCAATTCAAAAATACTTTATTAATCCCAAAGGGAAATTAAATGTTGTTAGAGCTCATATTATGAAGGTTTCCTCAAAGTGCCGTTGTAGATGCTGATGGCTGTGGGCAGGAAGGATCTCCTGTAGCGCTCCGTCTTACAACAGATCTGAAGAAGCCTCTGACTGAAGACACTCTGTTGTTGTAGGACAGTCTCATGAAGAGGAGGCTCAGGGTTCTCCATAATGTTCTTCATTTTATGAAGAATCCGTCTTTCCACAATGATCTCCAGAGGTTCCAGAGGAGTCCCCAGAACAGAGCCAGCCTTTTTAATCTGGGTAAAGACATCTGGGTAAAGACAGCCATGCTTTGCTGAAAATCCATCTCTCTCTGTAAGGGCCCTTATATAACTTCTCTCTCCTTTTGTAACTTCTCTCTTTTATATGTAATTTTCCTTCAATATGGTATTTTGTATAATCATTTTGCATTAGAAATCATTGGACTTATTATCTTCCAAATTAAACTTGTGTTAATCTTAATTTCCTGCTCTTCATCTGTTCTTTCTCACAACATCCGGACTGGGAGAGGTTGAGGCCACAAGAATATCAGTGATAGCATTATTTTACCTCAACAATTTATGCTGATGTACATTTCATTAATGATTGATAACATGGAAAAACGCCACCCACAATACACACAACATGCTGCAGGGTTGGCAAAATTAATTCAAAAAACAGCTCACTTAGTGATGGGACACCCTCTGAATGTTTTAACAACTCACAGTGTGGTGGCATATGTGAACTCTCAAAGTTTCACCATGACAGCTCTGAGACAATACAGGCTCAGCAAAAATCTTGGAGGCAGTGTATACTCTTGGGTTTCAACTTAAAATTATGGCTCACAGACAATCAATTATGCAGCCACTAATTATGGGATTCTTGCATCTGTTGTTTTTTATTTTATTGTACTGTATTGTAATTATTTGTTGATATTGTGTTTCATTTCCTTTTAAGTATACCACCTGATATGTTTTTTTAAAGAGATTTATCCTGATTTTAAAATGTAGCTAATTTAGTGATAGAAGCATCTTGTTGATTTTTAGGTATTGTATTTATATTTATTGTATTCTATATGGTACCCTGAGGGACTACAAATGAAAACTAGCCTCAATAGCTAATTCTGGCATGTTCTGCAATGTGCAGTGTCCCTTTCGAAATAATCATCATCATCCTGTCATTGTTACTATCACTGACAACTAAGGGCTGTGTTGTGAGCTCTTCTCTTCTTATCCTGAACCCAGCTGAGAAGTGTTGCAGAATGTCAGTCACTGCATAAAAAGTGCACTCTTTAAATATCACACACTAGTGCCTTGATTTGTAGTGATCTTGAGTGTGGGAAAGGACTGAGCATGACACCACCTATGCTGACTGAGAGTGTACAGTTAGGCCCATAATCAGTTATACCATAAGCAGATTAAGGTTTTACTAACATGTTGGTACCTCTTCTGACTAGAGGTAATATTCAAAACCAACACTGAATGCCCACGAGCTTTGATCCCTCAGGATGCACAGTATTAAAAACCAACATCATTCTGTAACGGATATCACCAAGTAGGCTCAGGAACACTTCTGAAAACCAATGTCAGTTAACAGTCTGTTGCCACATCTACAAGTGCAAGTTAAAACTGTACCAAACAAAGCCAAAGCCATATATCAGCAACACCCAGAAATACAGCCGGCTTCTCTGGGCCTGAGCTCATCTGAGATGGACTTGCAGCAAGAAGGTCCTGGGTTCAATTCATGGCTGGGGGTATTTCTGCATGGAGTTTGCATGTTCTCCCCATGCATGCGTGGGTTCTCTCCAGGTACTCCGGCTTCCTCCCACAGTCAAAAGACATGCCTGTTAGGTTAATTGGTCACTCTAAATTGCCCTTAGGTGTATGAATGAGTGTGTGCATGGTTGTTTGTGTGTTGCCCTGTGATGGACTGGTGACCTGTCCAGGGTGTACCCTGCCTCTCACCTGTAGAATGCTGGAGATAGGCACCAGCTCCCCCGTGACCCACTATGGAATAAGCGGTAGAAAATGACTGACTGTATTCTGGGGTTTTTTTACATTTTACACCACATTCCTACTTCATTAGGCCTATTATAATTCGAATGTTTATTATAATTATTATTCTGGGATTTTGGAGGTGTAAACATATTACAAAACTCACCAAATTGTGTCAGTCCTGGCATAAAATTAAGTAGTTTAAGGGCTCGACAGAGCCCCCTTGAAATTTACAAAAGGACCTTCCTCATTTAGCTTACTTTATTGTAGAGATATTAAATTTGGTGCAATTCTAGAAGTCCCCGAGGCCTACCTAAAACTCTTTTGCACTCACATTCTACAAAAAATAGGAAATTAGCAATCTTGGATTAAATTTGATCCCATTTTTGCCATTTCTAGTCTCTGTATTTGAACGAACTCCTAGAAAGTTTGATCGATTGGCTGGAAAATTTGTGAGTTTGCTCAGAAGGGATGGGGATCTAAAGTTATCAAAAGTTAAAATTGTGAGTGTTGAAGGAGCAGGCCAGACATCAAAGTTTGACTTCTCGCCAAAAAAATAAATTATTATAGCTCCTACAAGGAAAGTTGCAGACACAAAACCTTCTGGGAATGAACTACATCTGGTCGTGAACAATACTCAATGGTCAAATGCTGATATTATCGAAGCCCCACCCCTTGAGAACAGGAAGTGTAATATTTTCCCTTGGAAGGTCTATATTTGATCCCCTTCACCTAATCAACATGAAACTGTCCCCAGTGACAGATAACATGACTGTCGAAGTTGGTCTCCAGTACTAAGAGTTTTGGCTGGAGGGTGTGGCCGGGGTGAAGTCCAATGTTAAACCATGGCCATACCTTTGGCTCAATTTTCCACATTTTTCATTCCATCTGCACTAAATTCAATATGACTGATCATATCTCAGCTCCAAAAAGACTCGTACTTGTCGTCTACTGCTTTATCCGGGACCGGGTCGCGGGGGCAGCAGACTCAGCAGAGACGACCAAACGTCCCTCTCCCCAGACACCTCCTCCAGCTCCTCCAGGGGGAGCCCAAGGCGTTCCCAGGCCAGCCGAGAGACATAGTCCCTCCAGCGTGTCCTGGGCCGTCCCTGGACCTCCTCCCGGTGGGACGTGCCTGGAACCCCTCCCGAGGAAGGCGTCCAGGAGGCATCCGGTATAGATGCCCGAGCCACCTCAACTGGCTCCTCTCGATGTGGAGGAGCAGAGGCTCTACTCCGAGCCCCTCCCGGATGGCCGAGCTCCTCACCCTATCATTAAAGGGAGTGCCCGGCCACCCTACGGAGGAAGCTCATTTCAGCCGCTTGTATCCGGGATCTCGTTCTTTCGGTCATGACCCAAAGTTCATGGCCATAGGTGAGGGTAGGAACGTAGACCGACCGGTAAATTGAGAGCTTCGCTTTTCGGCTCAGCTCTCACTTCACCACAACGGACCGGCACAGCGCCCCCATTACTGTACCGCACCGATCCGTCTGTCAATCTCCCGCTCCATTCTGCCCTCACTCGTGAACAAGACCCCATGATACTTAAACTCCTCCACTTGAGGCAGGAGCTCCCCTCCAACCTGAATAGGACAGGCCACCCTTTTCCGGTTGAGAACCATGGCCTCGGACTTGGAGGAGCTGATTTTCATCCCTGCCGCTTCACACGTGGCTGCGAACCGCCCCTGTGCGTAGGGGCCCCCTCTAGCCAAGACCTACAGGTCATCTGCAAAAAGAAGAGACGAAATCCTCTGGTCCCCCAAACCAGACCCCCTCCGGCCCTTGGCTGCACCTAGAAATCCTGTCCATAAAAGTTATGAACAGGACCGGTGACAAAGGGCAGCCCTGCCGGAGTCCAACATGCACCGGGAACAGGTCCGACTTAGTGCCGGCAATGCGAACCAAACTCCTGCCCCGCTTGTACAGAGACCGGATGGCCCCTAATAAAGGGCCCCCCGACTCCATACTCTTGGAGCACAGGGCATCACGAAGGGCACAGTCAAATGCTTTCTCCAGGTCCACAAAACACATGTGGACCGGTTGGGAAAACTCCCATGAACTCTCGAGTACCCTGTAGAGGGTATAGAGCTGGTCCAGTGTTCCACGGCCGGGACGAAAACCACACTGCTCCTCCTGAAGCTGGGGTTCGACTATCGGCCGGACTCTCCTCTCCAATACCCTGGCGTAGGTCTTACCAGGGAGGCTGAGGAGTGTGATTCCCCTGTAGTTGGAACACACCCTCCGGTCACCCTTCTTATGTAGGGGGACCACCACCCCAGTCTGCCAGTCCAGAGGCACTGTCCCCGACCGCCACGCAATGTTGAAGAGGCGTGTCAACCATGACAGCCCCACAACATCCAGAAACTTGAAGTACTCAGGGCGGAACTCATCCAACCCCGAAGCCCTGCCCCCGCGGATCTTTTTAACCACCTCGGTGACTTCAGCCTGGGTGATGAAAGAGTCCAACCTCGAGTCCCAATCCTCTGTTTCCACCAGGGAATGCGTGATGGCAGGATTGAGGAGATCCTCGAAGTACTCCTTCCACCGCCCGATAATGTCCCCAGTCGGGGTCAGCAGCTCCCCACCCCCACTGTAAACAGTGTTGGCAAAGCACTGCTTCCCCCTCCTGAGGGGCCGGACGGTTTGCCAGAATTGCTTCAAGGCTAACCGGTAGTACTTCTCCATGGCCTCACCGAACTCCTCCCAGGTCCGAGTTCTTGCCTCTGCCACCGCCCGGGCCACGGCACACTTGCCTCCACGGTACCCGTCAGCCGCCTAAGGAGTCCCACAAGCCAACCACAGCCGATAGGACTCCTTCTTCAGCTTGACAGCATCCCTTACTGCCGGTGTCCACCACCGGGTTCGGGGATTGCCGCCGCGACAGGCACCTCAAACCTTACGGCCGCAGCTACGGGCGGCAGCATCGACAATAGATGGGGCGAACATGGTCCACTCGGACTCTATGTCTCCAACATCCCTCGGAATCTGGTCAAAGCTCTCCCAGAGGTGAGAGTTGAATACATCCCTGGCCAAGGGGTCCGCCAGACGTTCCCAGCAGACCCTCACTATGCGCTTGGGCCTGCCAAGTCTGTCCGGCTTTCTCCTCCGCCAGCGGATCCAACTCACCACCAGGTGGTGATCAGTGGACAGCTCAGCCCCTCTCTTCACCCGAGTGTCCAAAACATGCGGCCGAAGGTCTGATGATACGACAACAAAGTCGATCATTGACCTCCTGCCTAGGGTGTCCTGGTGCCAAGGGCACTGATGGACACCCTTATGTTTGAACATGGTGTTCATTATGGAGAATCCGTGACTAGCACAGAAGTCCAATAACAAAACACCGCTCGGATTCAGATCATGGAGGCCATTCCTCCCGATCACGCCTCTCCAGGTGTCACTGTCGTTTCCCACGTGGGCGTTGAAGTCCCCCAGCAGAATAATGGAGTCCCTGGGAGGGGCACTATCCAGCACCCCCGACAGGCATGCCAAGAAGGCCGGGTACTCCGCACTACCACTCGGCCCTTAAGCTGAAATGATAGTCAGTGACCTTTCCCCAACCCAAAGGCGCAGGGATGCGTGTAACGTGACTACATGTGTGAAAAAACTGCTTATTTTCATGTGTGTTTCAATAAAAGCAATGGCCCCAGTGAGAAGCTCCGAAGTCGTCTCGGTGTGTGTTGTGTTGTTACATGCGAGAGCTTCCCCTGGCCAGGTATTTGAATAACATACAGCTGTCTCCGTGTGATTTATTCTAATGTTTTGTGAATTCCTTCAGCTTACAGTGAATAAACGAACACGCAAGAAGACCCCTCGGGAGGGTTGCTTCAACAATTGGTGACCCCCGATGTGATTCTCAGCTGACTTAGGGAATTTGGACAAAGAGAGAGTGTGACAGATGAACCTCCTGACATCCAGGGCGCCCACATGTCATCAAAAGGTAGGCAGTGCCTATTGTATCAAACTCTGCCGATTGAATTTATGTATAGGCTAAATTATTTACCAGGGTGTCAGTGGTTCTGATTTGTTATTACTCTGTAAAACTGTTAGACTGTGCATTAACTGAATGTGTTAAAATGGAGTCAGATATGAAAAGCTGAAATGAGACCAGGGGTTGAAGGCCGCTTGGGTCAAAGGTAAAAAAAGGTTGAAGTCCTTTATTGCTGAGCGTGGCGTCTCCACTTATTAATTGACGGATTAATAAGATAAAGCCAGGTTTGAGTCCTATAGTTTGGCAAGCTATAAATTCATGAAAACTGAGGTTAAACGTCCTCACATAAAACAGAGTTAGAGGCTCTTCTAGGGGTTAGAATCCCCTAAGGCACATATGTCAAAGTCAAGGCCCGCGGGCCGAATTAATTATCTATGGCCCCCTGGATGATATTTAATTACTATTAGAACCGGCCCGCAGGCCACAGCTGCCCGCTGGCGTTTTGCACGCACCAACACTACATTCCCCACAATGCAACGGTAGTCTGCGAAGTCACTGTAGCGTGCACAAGCGGCTTCATTGTTCATCAGCAATCACAGCAGAGATCAACTTTCCTCAAAAATGGCTAAACGTAAGGTGGACACTGAGAACAGGGGGTTTCAAGCCAGGTGGGAGGCAGAGTACATGTTCACAGAGATAAAAGGGAAACCTGTGTGTCTTCTGTGTGGAGAAAGTTTAGCTGTAATGAAAGAATATAATCTAAGAAGGCACTATCAAACTTCTCAGAAACACACAGACAAAGACAAGAATATGGACACGGAACAAAGGCTACAGAAGGTGGAAGAATTAAAACGAGGCCTTAAGTCCAGGCAGGCTATGTTCACATATGCCAAATCACAAAGCGAGGCTGCTGTCAAGGCTAGCTTTATTGTGGCAAAAGAGGTCGCAAAATCAGCCCGGCCCTTTACAGGAGAGTTTATCAAAAACTGTATGCTTAAAGTTTGTGACGCAGTGTGCCCAGACAAAAGACAACTATTCTCAAATGTGAGCTTGAGCAGAAACACCGTTGCTGAACGTGTAGACCAGCTTTCCACCAATATAAAAGAACAACTTGTGAGTAAGGGAAAATATTTCATTGCATATTCTCTTGCTATGGATGAGAGCACGGACACATCTGACATTGCCCAGCTGTCAATTTTCGTCCGTGGAGTACACTCCAGCCTGACCATAACAGAAGAGTTTTTGGCATTACGTCCTATGCATGGCACAACTACAGGACAGGATTTGTATGAAGAGGTATCCAGATGTGTAAATGAGATGGGGCTGCCTTGGGAAAAACTTGTGGGATTAACCACAGACGGAGCACCCGCAATGTGTGGACACAGGAGTGGATTTGTGGCAAGGATGCGTGAGAGGATGCGGGAGGAAAACGTCACAGATGAGCTGACAGCTTATCACTGCATCATACACCAAGAGTCGTTGTGTGGCAAAGCCTTGAAAATGGAACATGTAATGAGCACCATAACGCGAGCAGTTAACATCATCAGAGCCTAAGGTTTAAATCACCGCCAGTTCAAGGCATTTCTGGGCGAGTTAGATACAGAGTATGGTGACTTACCGTATCACACAGAGGTGCGATGGCTAAGCCGGGGAAAGGTGCTGCAAAGATGTTTCGAGCTGCGTGAGGAGATCTGTCTGTTCATGGAAAGCAAGGGGAAAGACGCAACAGAGCTCCGAGATGAAACTTTCCTGTGTGAAATGGCGTTTCTCTGCGACATCACGAGCCATCTGAATGTGATGAATCTGCAGCTGCAGGGACGGGGACGTGTCATCTCTGAAATGTACAGTACAGTGAAGGCCTTTAAAACCAAGCTGAGTCTGTGGGAGACGCAGATGAGGAAAGAAAACTTGAACCACTTTTCCAGTTGCCAGACCATGAAAGAGAAGCTCTCTACCGCTGTGTTCCCAAGTGCACAGTTTGCTGATAAACTCAACATACTTGCCGCCGACTTCCAATGCCGATTTGCTGACTTTGAAGCCCAAAAAAGCAGGTTTGAACTGCTCAGCAATCCCTTTGCAGTCGATGTAGAAAGCGCACCACCAAATCTACAAATGGAGTTGATTGAGCTCCAGTGCAATGACAATTTTCTTATTTTACTATTTGAAAGCAATGATCAGTAAGATCATAGAGCAGCACAGTAATGCATTTTCAGTTTATAATGCATGCACTTTTATTTATGTATTTATCTTGAAATTAAGATACATACTTTGTTTTTCAAACCAATTACATTTTTTGCTGTTTTCCTGTTGAAAATGTTTTCCCTTGAGGTTACTGACAGAGCCATAACAAAATATTGCTTTATTCTTTTAATGTACAGAACATGCGATTTTTCTTTGAAGGAAGTTCGCTTTTGTCTGCCTGTTGAAAAATGGTTTCACTTGAAATTACTGACAGATCCATAAGAAAATATTGCTTTATTCATTTAATTATTAAATAATATACTCTGTGATAGGTCTTGGTTCAATAGGCTATGTGCAATCATTTCAATATGTTTTAATAAACATTGAACCAGTCTGGCCCTTGGCTTGTAACAAATTTGGTTTTTTTGGCCCTCAGTGTATTTGACTTTGACATCCCTGCCCTAAGGGGTTAGAGGCCCCATCTAGTGTTCACACGGCGGAATTACACAAGTCACGGAGAAGTGCAGTCGACTTTGAATATTTGAACACACATTCTGACTTAAAAATGCGGTTGGATTGTTAATTACTTAAGCGAAAATAAAATGCATTTGTTGTATATAGGGAGAAGTGGCTTGTAGTGGATTGTTTTTGCATATTTGTGCATATTTCCTGTGTGCGAGTGTCTGTCAGACTTGTGTTGAAATGAGGAAATACGAACTGGAAGGTGTTTGTGTGACTGAGCGAGAGGATCATTTGGGTTAAAATAACTGTCGAGTGCTAGGGATAAGTGTCTGTGTGGCGGATTATAGAATAAATGTGAATGTTAAGTGTTTTTGCTGATATTAAATGAGAGTGACTGTGACAAGCGCTTACTGACTGATTGTATGTATGAGTGTGTGTGGGTACAGCCAGCGGAGACCGGCTTTACCATTGCAGATGAATAAATGCACTGTATTGTTAACAAAGACAATATAGTGATAAGCAGATTTTGTGCGCATATTGTGAAGTTTATGGAAAATTATGTGAAGGGGGCCGAAGAAATATGTAAACGATGGAAAAATAAAATAAAATATGGATTTGAAAAACTTTAAAAACTTTTGAGAGTAATTGGTTTTGTTAAACACATTTTCCTTGGCAAAACAAACCTTTAATGGAAATATTGGGTTATTTTTGAAGGTAAGAAAGATTCTGATTGGACAGTGGTACCACACGTAAATTAAACTAATCTCATGTTCCCTAAAAGACTCTGCATAGAAAAGGCCTTCAGAACCGTGGAGTTATTTTCCACCACAGTACCAAGTTTTTTAAGCATGCTTTTTCTTTATTTTCACACAGATCTGTATTTTTGTTTTGTTTTTGGCTTTTTAGCATAATGTTGTCTGAAGCTTATCATGAACTGGGTTAGGAGCAAATATGATCAGATTATTGTCCAAGCAGAAATAATACACTAACAGGTCTGGGAATATTTAGCCACTCCTCTCTTCAATCTGCAGAAAGTTAACATCATTGTTCATTTTAGGAGAAGAAAAACAAATAAAGGCTCTCTCAACAATAAAGAGGATGGTCGGCTCAAACTCCAGTCTCCTTGTTTGATTTCTTAAGGTTTAAAGATTAAAAGAATACATAGGCGTACACAAAGTAATTTCAGATTACTAAATCATAAAATATTGGAACATTTATCAGCATTTGGATTATTAAAGAGGGGTTATTGTAATAATTTTCTCCCCAACTCTCAAAATTTAAATAGCCAAATTAAGGAAAATTATGTGTCTTCCCTTTAAAACACTATGTGGAAAGAAGTCCAGTTTAGAGTCAAGCTTCTTATCTTAATTTCTGATTAAATCAAACACTGCAGTTTTTGTTTTGTTTGGGTAGACCATAAAAATGTCAATGCCTGCTTAAAATAGTTCTTTGCATTTAACCTGAGCAGAGAAATTCTTGAATGGAGCTGCGATCAAATTGAGCCAAACAAAAAGAGAATTATAACTATAACTCTCAGGATTGTAGTTATTATTATTACAGTTACAGTACAAAGAATTGGCAAAAGGTTTCAGCATCAGTGAATTTGGATTCATTTAAGAGAAAACTGTTGCTGTGCTTCTAAATAGTTTGTGCACTCATCTTAAAAAAGAATCCTGAAGATTGTCATAACAAAATTGATCAATTACAGCATTAAAAGATATGGCTGAGAAAACATATTCTGAAAAGAGATTGTTAAAAATCTCTTTTAATTCTTGAAGCTTCAAATTTGGCCATTTGTCTGTCTTTGATGTTTTGTTTGTTTTGTTGGAATGAATATTTGTTTATATGTTGCATGAAACAATAATCCATGTTTAGAATAATGTTTCTAAATCCTAGATTGATTAAAACTTTGAGTTTTCAGGAAAGTTATGAAGCAGCTTGTTTCTGAGGTAGGTGCATGTTAACAGCTTTGCAGTTTAAGGTTAATTAAGATGGGTTGGAATGTAGAAACTGTGGGTCCCGCCCATAAGCTGTCCATCATAGGTTAGTTCTGCCTGACTCCGCCCACCTACCAGGTTGGTTCATGCCTTTGCTGTCATGGTAACGCTCAGCACCTCCCTTCCTGAGTTCTAACATTGTTTAAAAGACAATAGAATCAAAATGCTTGTAGTGATTGTTGCCTTGAAAACATGTTTTTTGTATAATGATTAAGGAAGTAGCATAACTTTTAGATTTAGGGGTTTTACTATTAAAAGGTTAATGAAATAGTTTAAACTGGTTTGAAGAATTAGTTTTGCATACAGAATCATTGGTGATTTATTAGATTTAAAGTTTTCCCTGGTGCTCTTAAGCTAACTGACAGTTCAAGACATGCCAATACTTTTTTGAGTGGTAATACTTTTCTGAGTGGTAATTGTTATACTACCAACAATACCATGATAAAATGCAAAAGATTCATTTTACAGGGAAATCATTCCATATTTGGCTCAGATTGTGTGCATTCTTGATTTTCCTCTTTGAGAGAAGTTAGTTTTCAGCTCTGTGAGGCGACCTTGACAAAGAGATACAGCTGCCTAAAAACAAAGATAACACTTCTGCACAAAAGGCAGAAGCCTATCTCTGCTGAGAGATGGGGATTGTAACTCTGCCCTGCATGTGTCGGGCTTAAGGTCCGCGGGCCAAAATTGGACCCCAGAAATTTAGTGATTCTCTAGAAGTAGAGCCTTTAATAAGGTTATTGTGTGCTTGAATGTTATCTTGTCAATCAATAAATAGTTTTGTCTACATTCTGCCACAATCTGCCTTTTGAAAATGTTTTGAATCGTACTCTTTATGTCTAAAAACAAAAAAGAAAAATTGGCTAAAGTCTGCAGACACAAAATGAACCTGGATTGAAGCTCTAACTATGTTTATTTAATCTGAGATCCTCTCCAAATGCAACAGTATATGTCAGTCTACATGAGATACTAACAACTTCACCTACTGGTATAATATAAAGATCTGATTGAATATGTGAAACAAACAATGATGAAAGTTTTTCAACAGGTGATGCTCATCCAGGAGGAAGACAGTGTTCCTAGGAAATGCAGCTCATTCATTAACAATCAATTTTTCTCCTATAGGTGGATGTTTTGCTGACTAATCATAGGCTGGATCTATGAAACATTATGAGCCCAGACCAAATGACCAAGGTTCTGACTGACTTATGAACCTCACTGACCTGACAATGATAACATGACACCCAACAAACAATACCTTTAAGGTGGACCCCACTAAAACCACCTTATTGATTCTTGGTGAATAAAAAAAAAAAAGAATTGAAGCGTTTAAAACAAACCTAGTGGAAACACAAGGGGTTACGAGGAAACGATGTGCATTTTCAGAATAATAGAAGTCAAATTATGTTCAACTTTTTGCAAAAAAAAAAAAAATTACTCTGACAGAGAAATAAGTAAGTAGTGTGTGAATGTGTGTGAATGGGAATGACCGATTTCATTGTAATGCATCTTTGAGGGACCTTAAAAGCGCTAATAAAGGTCTGATGTTCTGATGATTATTGCCAAACTTATATCTTAATAAGGTTTCCAGAATCTTTTCCGAAAAATCATATAAAGATAGCAAAGGTTCTACCTGTATTAAAATATTGATAACCATAAGAAAGTTCATAGACCCGTCTTCAATTTCTCACAATTCTTTTACAAACAGGGTATTTAAACTTTCATGTGGCCAAATGTCTGTGCTTGACTTTATGTTTTTGTGAAATAAATGTCTGTTTTATGTTATGTAAAAATTAGAGTCCTCAACAGTACCATAATAATATTAGGTCAGTTCTCTATGGTAAAACAAAAAGATTTTAACAGACGTTTAGACTTTTTCCAGTCAGGTTCAAAATGATCGAATTACACTCAAACTTAACATAAGATGAAATGAACCTTAGCAGAATTACTGGACTGGACTGAAATAGAGAAAACTTGAGTTAGTTGAAACAAACTTTAGTTACTTGAACTAAATACAAAGCTGACTGAAACTGTATGTTGTATCTATAAAACTGGGTAAGATAAAGTAAGATTATAAGATATAATATGCCCTTCATTTTCTGTGTACATCAGTGAGTGAGTTTTTATTATTTTTAATAAGAACTAAACCAAGCACTATTTAAAATAATAGCAACTACCAAAAATAGTGATTTCATTTTTAAATGTAATAAGGACAGCGGCTACAGTGACACATGGGGAAGACCCATGTGTCAAAGGGGGAATATGTCACATCTGGTAAAGCATTAATCCTACACTATAAATTTTTCTGACTATGCAAAGAATTTTTGCAGATCATGCATAATTTGTTGCAAACACGGGGGAAGAAATATTGCCTAGTGGTAATAGATTAACCTAGTTACACATTTCTTCCCCACATGGTATCCCACAGATTATAAGGTCAGATAATGGAACTCATTTTGTAAATAAAATAATAGAACTAAGTTCTAAAGCATTAGGGGTTCAGTTAAAGATTAAGGAAAACAATAGCTCAGGAGGCAGAGAAAAAGAAAAGAGGAGAAAGAGCAGCTACAGAATCAGCTCCTTAAATTGCAGCTGCAAGAGGCCAAAGAGAAAATTAAATAAGAAAAAAGTGATATATCTGAAAATGTAATGTTAGCTGCAGCTCTACATGTTCCTCCAGCAGCGCACAACCCTATGTCTATGACTGATCAGTGGCAAGCAGGGGGGTACTCCCTCTTGCACCCTATACATTTTAATAATTACAGGTACAGTGTCCCCGGTCGTGGAGGCGGATGGCATGTTGGTGGTCGGCTGGTCTGGTGTATGGTCTGGAACACCCAGAGGAAGGGGTGGAGCCAGCGGGGCACTGGGAGATGTGTGCTACAACTATGCAGCGTGGGCACAGCAGATCCCACGTTGCCTGCAAAGGTGGGAGAGAACTGTCGGAATTTTTGAGTGGACACTGGAGCTACTTATTCCACCATAACACAGCAACTTCCTAAACCACTGCTCTCTACCAAGACTGTTTCTGTGATGGGCTTCTCAGGGGCTGCATAAATTCTTCCTGTTCAGATTGGGACTCAAAGAGTAACTCATCCTTTTGTGTGTTCACTCAGTACACCTGCTAATTTGCTGGGCAGAGACGTATTAGTGAAGCTGGGAGCTTCAGTGTTGTGTGGTACTGATGGGTTAATGATAACTTTTCCAGATGGTTCCTCTTTGGCATGTGGACAAATGCTTCAGCATGGACAATATTTTTACAGCCAGTTGCAGAGGCATATGCTGACACCTACTGGACACTGTTGACCGAACCTCCAAGCAGCATCTTCTCGGTGTATCAGCTGTGGAAACCCTGGATTCAAAGTCTCTGCCCCTGCACCTCTCCGCCTGACCCGCCCCATGTCACTCTGTTCTATGACCGTTGTCATGGTACCAGATTTGTTTAATGAAACAGTAGAAGGTAGGACATGGTTTATTTCATCCAAAAATGTTTATGTGGCTCTTGAGGGTGTGGCTGCAACAGTTGATTTAACACCTGACCAAGCAGAATAGTATTTACTGTCAGATGAAGCTGTTCCTCATGATTCTCTTTCTTTGCATCCTGAGTATCAAGCTAAGGAATTGAGAGGAGTGGTAAAGCACTCTCTGGCAGCTGGGGACTGGCAGGACACCTCAGACACCAACTTAATTTTGGTTACAGAGTTCTCAAAACAGGTTCCAGAGAAACCAACCGAGGGACCTCAGCCAACCACGTCCGAAGCTGAGTGGATCCTGCTGAAGGTGATCAAAAGGAAGTGGTCAGAGCCCAGGTGGACGGGTCCATTCCAGGTCACAGAAAGAACCTCACATGCGGTGAGGGTCAAGGGCAAAGGAGACACGTGGTATCTTTGGAGCCAATGTGCAGCAGCAGAGGCACCACAGAGATCGCTGCCAGAGGTCCAGCAGAACCTGAGGGACAACACCAGCACACCAGAAGATCTTTCTCACCCAATTCAAGGGGCAGAATAATCCCCTAGGGTGAGAAAGCGTTCATTTACACCTAAAGGTTAGTCTACACCTTAGGTGCACCGTTAAATCAGTGGTCCCACCAAATAGGGGCAGAATAATCCCCTGGTGACACCACTCCAGGTCAGTCTACACCTGTGAGTGAAGACCAGGACATCACACAGAAGAGGCGGATGTGACTGAGTTTTCCTCTCTTTCACTGATGGTCGTAGCTGCTCTCCCACCGAGAACTGAACTGAACACTCTGAACTTTAAAAAAAAATAATAATAATAAAAACGTCTTTTGTGTTTCACCATATTGTTAATCCTCATCTGCCTTTGCAGGTACCTTCAAAACGAATGGGAGGTGAAAATCTAGGACCCAGGCCCCTTAAGGGTTGGGTCATGGTAGGTATAGGTGTTTTAGAATTCTTCATTGTTACATTGATTTTTGGATTGTTCTTTGAACTGCCTTTCCAAGCATGCTCCAGTCATCCAGACAATAAAGTATCAATACGCAGCGCTCCACCCATTGCCAACAAAACCAGGGTTGGCCCTTTTACCCCTCTACGGAGAAATTGCACATACACTTGCTTTAACTTCACTTCCAAAACCCCGCAGGTGAATGTTGGGGAAATTCCTCGCGATTGGTGCTACTCCACTGTGTCAGGCTCAGTGATAGGTCCTTGGGCAAGATCAGGACTTTATTATTATTGTGGAGGACATCGCCTTCTGACTAGGATCCAAAATAATACTATTGTAGTGTGTGCCTTGGTTAGGTTGCAGGCACCTCTCCTCTTGTTAGGAAAAGACCTTAAGTATCTTCCTTCAACACACGCCCAAAGCACAGCTTTAACTAGGAGAAGGCGTAGACATATCATAAAACGGAGCGCAAACACTTAAGCAAAGACTCATCCACTTACATTGATGCAATAGGAGTTCCTCAAGGCGTACCTAATGAATATAAATTAGCAGATCAAGTCTCAGCAGGCTTTGAAAACATCCCCATTATAACAGCTTGATTCCATGTTACTCCCAATAAAAACGCAGACCGCATCAACTACATCCATTACAATGTTTTACGTCTAGCTAATTTAACAAGGGATGCAGTAGAAGGCCTGTCTGAACAATTGGCACCAATCTCCCTCATGGCTGTGCAAAACCGAATGGCATTAGATATGTTGTTAGCAGAAAAAGGGGGCGTCTGTTCGATGTTTGGGGATATGTGTTGCACTTTTATTCCCACCAACACTGCACCTGATGGTTCCGTCTCAAAAGCTTTAGAAGGGTTAAAAACACTTTCAACCACTATGCATGAGCACTCAGGACTAGACAATCCGTTAGAAGACTGGATGACAGGCATGTTTGGACACGGGAAAGGGTTGATTATGTCATTGTTTATTTCCATTGCTGTTTTTGTAACTATTATGGTTACCTGTGGATGCTAACGAGGAGGAGGAAAAAGATTAACCCGTAAGTGTAATTTACAGGGCGTATGATATGTATTACTGTCTAGGGTGCGAAAACTTGTTTGTGAAAACCTTTGAAAGTGTGAATACTTTTGCAGGGTGTGAACATTTTTTAGGGTGCTAATTATTTACTGTCTAGGGAACAGAAGGACGGTAGAATATTATATTGGCAAAATTTGAAAGACTATGTAATAAAGCACGGATCGACACCCTCCAGTTAGAGGGGTCACGACTCCCTGTCAAGATTTATAAGGTTGTAAGCATCCTTGGGACAACAAAGGCCCGACAGGCAAAAGTCCCTGGGCACATGGCGTGGCATTGGAGGCAGGGTCAAAAAGCATTATGACAAACATTTCCTTCTGCTCCACAGGTTGTAATGATTGTTAAAATCTTTTATTTAGCATCTCCAGGTAGTGGTGAAGTCACATAGGTGACTTCAAAAGGGGGAAATTGTGGAGATATATTATGTGTGTGCATTAATTATTATTATGTTCATAAACAGTGTGGGAAATGAAATGTATAACCTGTGTTAGTATAAGACATTGTGGCCTGCAGAATTGTTGTTGCACAAACTTGGCCTTGAGTGTGATGAAGCAGAAAATACTGAAGAACTGCATGTGTGGGAAGATTAGTGATAATGCAACTACAGAGTTACTCCCTGCTTATATCAGTAGATACGGAATGCAGCTGTGAGACCGGAACATGTCCTAATATGGTAGGCAGGAAAATGTGTGTAACGTGACTACATGTGTGAAAAAACTGTGGACAGGGCGCTGCCTATTTTCATGTGTGTTTCAATAAAAGCAATGGCCCCAGTGAGAAGCTCCGAAGTCGTCTCGGTGTGTGTTGTGTTACCACATGCGAGAGCTTCCCCTGGCCAGGTATTTGAATAACATACAGTTGTCTCCGTGTGATTTATTCTAATGTTTTGTGAATTCCTTCAGCTTACGGTGAATAAACGAACATGCAAGAAGACCCCTCGGGAGGGGTGCTTCAACACCTGCTAGCACCAAGATAGCTGAGTTCAACACAAACAAACCAAACTTCATAAAAGGAAAAACGTTTAGATCATTTCAATCTAAATCTTTCTATTATTGTTCTGCCCAAAACACTTAACCTCATGAACTGTGGTGAGGAATGTTGTCCAAGCGAAGATGAAGTTTGAAGAAGGTATCCACAGTGAACAATGGTTAACTACAGCTAACCTCCTTAGCTTTGGGGGTTGAAGGTGCTCTGTGAACAAAGGGTTAGCTTCCTGCTAACCTCCAGCTGTGGATGAAAAACGGCTCGTTGTGTCCGCCAACCACACTGCACGTTAACACGGTGATGCGGTCTGTGCTGTCTTCCTTCCAGACTGGGAGACCGCTCCGCTCGGCTTCATAGAGACCGCTTCTCTGTAGGGAACTTCTCTGGGACAATTTGCTTCTGCAGGCTTATCTTTGCATATGACCGATGATCGTATGACATCCTTGGACCCAGTTGAAGAGTTTGTCTTTTTGCCAGCAAAGAGACATCAGCGCGCTTGTCTCCCATATCCGGTCCCTTTCGAAGGCCGTGTGGAAGAGGGCGGATGTAGCAACAGCTGTGCTTTTATTTGGGCAGTGGCGTCACAGGAAGTCCGCAGTTATCCCTTTTCCCGGCAGTGCCGGAAGAAGGTTAATGCACTTTATTTTGAAAAGTTCCAGAAGAGTTCGTACCGGAGTTTAATGTTGAAATCCATGGCTGGGTCCCAACACTTCTCAGGCCCTACAAAAACATTTTATCTTGGACACATTATCCAAACCCCACAGGGAGTTGGCCATTTTGGATCAAAGCTGCCATTTTCTCTCAATTACACGTTGTTTCTGAGAACTACTCCTAAAGCTTTTGACTTACAGACTTCACAATGACTCAGTATCGTCAAGAGGCATTGTGGATCAAAACGTTATCAAAAGCTTTTTGCTACATAAAAGCATGTGGGCGTGGCCAAGCTTCAAAATTTGACTTCTCGCCATAAAAGACAAAACTGTAATAACTTCCAACTTCTTTTAGACGCCAACTCCTACAAGTTTCACGTACTATGTGATCAGACAGAACAAGGTGATGTTACATCCTACTAGGAACAGTTACTGTTTGCTGGAGTGTGTGGAGGTGGCGACATGGCAAATTATATCTTGCCATTCACATACGTTTGCCTCTAAGTTACACACACATGGTCCGATATATTAAAAACTCAATAAGGTTGATCTTTGTCAACCCCCAAACAGCTCTATTGAATTACGCTGGAATTTGTATCAACAGCTCACCCTAAGAAACTTCAATTGCTTTATCTCACTCATGCATTATTGGGTCCACACCAAATGTGGCGTGCATTGTAGACAAATGCTGAGCACGTTGGCATGGTCAATTGACACTTACTTTAGCCCTGTACACTGCCAACCAAATGACAGGTTTCTTAGCTGTTTGACCTTTCTTGACAGTCTCCAGAAGTTGGACATTGTCAAAGCACAGCAGGATGTCTTCATTAATCCTTTGCCACCAAACAGGAATTAAGTGCAGCTTTCATTAGGAAGGTTGGATTTCTGCCACATTTTGAATGCTTCTTGCCAGAACTTGGCATGACCAAAGGTCATTAAAAGCATGCACAGTACCGCCTAGTGGTGACTAGTTTTTTTTTTATTTTGAAAACCTTGTATCATGTTTCTTCCATGTCACATTTATGCACTACTACTTTATCACAAAAAATCCCCAGAAACATGAACTAAAACTACAAGAGGGTAAACCTTTATTGTAAATTTTTTACTTTGTCATTTGGTTTACCACTATTACAAAACAAATTGAAGAATATATCGTACATACATTTGTAAAATTATGTGACATGAGCTTATTAGGTTTCAAGGTAGAAAAAATGTCTGCAATATTTATCAGATCTAAATAAGTTAAAATACAGACATTGCACAAAAAAAAAAAATCCAGATATTGTTTCCAGTAATCTGCTCTTTAACATGAGAAACACAAACTGAAAAAAGGGATTGATGAACAATTCATTGTATTGTTATTTTGCTTTTAAGTAGTGTTTGGCTATTTTGGAATTTCACACCAAGTCCAATGACTGTTAAGACTGATTACTCTTCTTCCACTTTCTCCTGGCTTTATTCTGCTACACTAATAACTTCAGGTCGTTTTTGATTACACATATGAAGACAGAGGACAACAGAAATTTGACCAAAGGCATTGAAACACATGAAGAAAGAAGACCATTTGCTGCCAGACACATGGTACACCAACAGGCTCTGTGTAGGTAGATTTCCGTGGCTCGGATCCCTCTCAAATGGGAGTTCTGAGGAACAGCATCCAAAAATCATCCTGCACACTACCTTCTGATGGTACAATGTATGATGACTACACCAGAAAGTCACTCCATGTTGATGTACACTTCATTTTATTTAGTACTATGGGTAAGTAAATTATTCCTAAATCTTTAACTAAAGGCCACTTCAGTGATGAAGGTATGGGCCTAGATCTATACACTAATAACGGTATCTAACCAGTTTTTGTACGCCAGAGCAAAGTTCTTCTGCTCAGGGTTAGAGCAACTGTTCAGTATACTGTTGACAAAGATGTGTTCGTTTTGTAGGGTCAGAAGGCAGGGCAGAAGGATTCCTCTCCTTAGACGCTTGCTGTCATGGTCAGGCAAGGACGCCACATCCACCTCCATAGGTCCACTAACATGCCTACTTCTTTCCACACTCTCCCCCTGGCTGACACATGTTTGCTTGATGCCTCCTAGGTCACTGCTACCAAGGAGCTTTAACTTGCTCTCTCTGCCATCACTACAGGGCTGGTGATCCTTTTTCCACTGGTGCCATAAGTAGTACACATGCCGCCTGGGAGAAAATAAATCATTAATAATACATTACTAATAATAAATCTGCAGTAGCACTACTGCAGATATAGTGCTACAGTAGTGCTATATGTAAAAAAGCTTCTATAGAAAAAAATGTTTTCTGATAGAACCACCACCATTTAATGAATACTTTATTTAGAATAAAAATGTGACAATTTACAAGTCAAGCTAGGGTCCTCTTCCATGTATATTTAAATGATACCCATCACATCTGCTGAATCAGTTGATAAATTTTATGTCTTAAATATGACAAGAAGCTTAAGAACTGCTTGAAAATTGCTCACGTTTATCATAGGTATACACAAATATATACCAACTGATCTGAATGAGTGTTAAGAAAAAGGTGTTACACTCATGTGACATAAGCATTAGTTCTAAATAAAAATATGCCGGTAGCACCCACTATTAACGAGTTTTACATTTTCCTACATGCATGAGCTGTGTAAAGAATAAAATATTGAACAAAAGAAAAAAATCTGTTTATAAAGTTGATTTTCCACAAAAACGTTAAGCATCTGTAGATTTTTTTTCTTCTTCATGTGTCCCGTCTGGCTACATGTGCCAGGGCAGTTTTGCTCTAAAATAAATAAAGGATATCTCAGAAAGGCATTCTAATTGCGTGACTAACTTTATTAAATCCAGATTTGCTAAATACAAATCAGAAAATGTTTATTAATTTCTGCAAGCTCACCTGTGACTCCAGAGTGTTTCATGTCCAGGGAAGGACCGAATTAGGTCTGAGCACAGTTCAGTTTCCTGGTAAAAAAGCTCAAGAACTGTAGTGAGCCTATCTCCACTGGCTGAATCAGCCAATGGCAGCTCACCATTAGCCTGAGGAATGCTCCTGGGGACGATGCTGCAATGGTGCTGGGATGAACAAAAGATTGTGCTAGCAGAAGCAGAAGACAGAGACTGGCTCAGTTCAGTGATTAACTCCTTGAGAAGGAACTGGCGGTAATGAAACCCACTGTGGTCAGAAACGTGCATGGACACCCACAGGTGCACAGATGACAGCTCATCATGGAAAACCTGTGAGAAAAAAAAGAAGTAAAAGGTAGATTACCTTTTGAGTGAACAATAGTAGATTCAACCACTTGACAGCTACAGGTCCTGGAAGATGATCAGCCTTACATCCATCACTTTCTTATGCTAAAGTGTAATTGTAACTGATATAACGTACCCCAATCCAAACTCACCAATATTTGCACAGGAAGTCCATTCATCATCTTACTACACCTACTAACGCGTTACATTCAGTCATCATTCAGTGGTTAGGAAGATGTGTTTCTAGTTGTGATGCAAAGACTCACAGGAGAACAGGAGTCCTAAACAAAGGGTTCCTACACATTTATTCGCCACAAATCTAGATGTTTCCAGAGTCAACATTGAAGGGTTCATAAAACCCTTTACATTTATATTGAAATTTGAACGACTATAGTTCACTATAAATTTATGGCCGATACACTATTCCTATTCCTATTTCCCTTAAAATCTACAATCATCTCCTTTGTTCTATTCATGTACATTCAAGATAAGATGATTGTTTCTAAACAATGCCACAAAGCGGTCCACCAGGGAGCTGGTGGGCTGCTTTATGGTACTCGGCATCTTGTCCATCTCTGATCCACCCCACAACTGCAGCATCTGCAGATGACAGGGGTCTGTTTTGTAACAAGAGTCTTGTAAAGTTCTTAAAAAGAATATATCAAAACAAAAAGTAACAGAGCTACTACAACATGCTGCCACCTTGAGCGGTGCAATTCTAGAATTGATACGAGGGTGACCACTGCCGTGATGAGTGTGAGGCACATGTTGTGGAAACCAGTTGAGAGATGGCTGCAAGAAGTAAACAGGAAGCCTCTCCTTGTTATCAACAATTTGACTGGTTTAGTAAAACTTTTTTAAAAGGACGATCCTCTTATAAAAGCCCTCAAAATGACATTAACAGCTTGTTCTCATAAAACACTTTTTTTTAATGTGCATTTTATAGTCTATATCTACTTGCTGTTTTATTTTTAAAAAGAATAAAATTGTGTACAGCATGAACTGTCAACAGTCTCTGTTCCCAAAAATCAATCAAAAATTGGCGCTGCAACATGCCACTGGGTATGGCAACGCGTACCAGCAGTGTGTACGAGTGAGCATCTCAGACTGAAAAATTCTTTATCCTCACTTCTATTAGCCTGCTCAATCCCAGGTCCACATTGTAAGGACTTCATTTTTTTTGTTGATTTTTTTGCGTGTGTGGCGGTTTATTATGTTTTCACTGCAGTCTGCACTACAAAATGCCCCTTGGGGATAATAACATTTATTTGACTTGATTACTTTTATGAATATGGTTTTTACTGACAGAAACCTTACCCCAAAGAACATTTTAACCAATTTAAATAATAAACTCAACTTGTATTGTTTGATAGCTAGGATCAAATCCGATTGACTTTGAATATGTCTGTTTGTGTGATTGAATTGACTTCTGTTTCTATGAAGAACCTTAAGACATGCTGTGAATTGGCAATATATAAATATACTTAATTGAATTCAATTAGATTTTTTTTTACTTTATAAGTGTTCTGTTGCAGCCATGTGTTAAATTATAAGGCATAATTTTCAGTAAAACGTCTTTTATTCTTATTCAGGTTTGGAGAATTATTTTGTAATATGTTTAACATTCCTCTAAAAGGAAAATAGAAGAATGTATATTTTTTCGAATTTTGAATGTGTTTTTTGCTACTTCACTACAATTTATACCTGAAGTCGTTATCTTGTGATTTTTGACATTGCATTTATTTTGGAATAAAACATGATATATTGAATATATCTGATATATAGTGCTGGGTGAGCTGTGTGATATATTAAATATATTCAATATACAGTACGGACCAAAAGTTTGGACCCCTTCTCATTCAAGGAGTTTTCTTTATTTTCATGACTATGAATATTGTAGCTTCACACTGAAGGCATCAAAACTATGAATTAACACATGTGGAATTATATACTGAACAAAAAAGTGTGAAACAACTGAAAATATGTCTTATATTCTAGGTTCTTCAAAGTAGCCACCTTTTGCTTTGATTACTGCTACTACTTGGCATTCTGTTGATGAGCTTCAAGAGGTAGTCTCCTGAAATGGTTTTCCAACAGTCTTGAAGGAGTTCCCAGAGATGCTTAGTAATTGGGTTCGATTGGGTTCAGGTCCGGTGACTGTGGAGGCCAGGTCATCTGGCGTAGCACCCCATCACTCTCCTTCTTGGTCAAATAGCCCTTACACAGCCTGGAGGTGTGTTTGGGGTCATTGTCCTGTTGAAAAATAAATGATGGTCCAACTAAACGCAAACTGGATGGAATAGCATGCCGCTGCAAGATGCTGTGGTAGCCATGCTGGTTCAGCATGCCTTCAATTTTGAATACATCCCAAACAGTGTCACCAGCAAAGCACCCCCACACCATCACACCTCCTCCTCCATGCTTCACAGTGGGAACCAGGCATGTAGAGTCCATCCGTTCACCTCTTCTGCGCCGCACAAAGACACGGTGGTTGGAACCAAAGATCTCAAACTTGGACTCATCAGAACAAAGCACAGATTTCCACTGGTCTATTGTCCATTCCTTGTGTTATTTAGCCCAAACAAGTCTCTTCTGCTTGTTGCCTGTCCTCAGCAGTGGTTTCCTAGCAGCTATTTTACCATGAAGGCCTGTTTCACACAGTCTTCTCTTAACAGTTGTTCTAGAGATGTGTCTGCTGCTAGAACTCTGTGTGGCATTGACCTGTTCTCTAATCTGAGCTGCTGTTAACCTGCGATTTCTGAGGCGGGTGACTCGGATGAACTTATCGTCCGCAGCAGAGGTGACTCATGGTCTTCCTTTCCTGGGGCGGTCCTCATGTGAGCCAGTTTCTTTGTAGCGCTTGATGGTTTTTGCGACTGCACTTGGGGACACTTTCAAAGTTTTCCCAATTGTTCGGACTGACTGACCTTCATTTCTTAAAGTAATGATGGCCACTCGTTTTTCTTTACTTAGCTGCTTTTTTCTTGCCATAATACAAATTCTAACAGTCTATTCAGTAGGACTATCAGCTGTGTACTGTATCCACCTCCTGCACAACACAACTGATGGTCCCAACCCCATTTACAGGTCCTTCTCAAAATATTAGCATATTGTGATAAAGTTCATTATTTTCCATAATGTAATGATGAAAATTTAACATTCATATATTTTAGATTCATTGCACACTAACTGAAATATTTCAGGTCTTTTATTGTCTTAATACAGATGATTTTGGCATACAGCTCATGAAAACCCAAAATTCCTATCTCACAAAATTAGCATATTTCATCCGACCAATAAAAGAAAAGTGTTTTTAATACAAAAAACGTCAACCTTCAAATAATCATGTACAGTTATGCACTCAATACTTGGTCGGGAATCCTTTGGCAGAAATGACTGCTTCAATGCGGCTTGGCATGGAGGCAATCAGCCTGTGGCACTGCTGAGGTCTTATGGAGGCCCAGGATGCTTCGATAGCAGCCTTTAGCTCATCCAGAGTGTTGGGTCTTGAGTCTCTCAACGTTCTCTTCACAATATCCCACAGATTCTCTATGGGGTTCAGGTCAGGAGAGTTGGCAGGCCAATTGAGCACAGTGATACCATGGTCAGTAAACCATTTACCAGTGGTTTTGGCACTGTGAGCAGGTGCCAGGTTGTGCTGAAAAATGAAATCTTCATCTCCATAAAGCTTTTCAGCAGATGGAAGCATGAAGTGCTCCAAAATCTCCTGATAGCTAGCTGCATTGACCCTGCCCTTGATAAAACACAGTGGACCAACACCAGCAGCTGACACGGCACCCCAGACCATCACTGACTGTGGGTACTTGACACTAAACTTCTGGCATTTTGGCATTTCCTTCTCCCCAGTCTTCCTCCAGACTCTGGCACCTTGATTTCCGAATGACATGCAGAATTTGCTTTCATCCGAAAAAAGGACTTTGGACCACTGAGCAACAGTCCAGTGCTGCTTCTCTGTAGCCCAGGTCAGGCGCTTCTGCCGCTGTTTCTGGTTCAAAAGTGGCTTGACCTGGGGAATGCGGCACCAGTAGCCCATTTCCTGCACACGCCTGTGCACGGTGGCTCTGGATGTTTCTACTCCAGACTCAGTCCACTGCTTCCGCAGGTCCCCCAAGGTCTGGAATCGGCCCTTCTCCACAATCTTCCTCGGGGTCCGGTCACCTCTTCTCGTTGTGCAGCGTTTTCTGCCACACTTTTTCCTTCCCACAGACTTCCCACTGAGGTGCCTTGATACAGCACTCTGGGAACAGCCTATTCGTTCAGAAATTTCTTTCTGTGTCTTACCCTCTTGCTTGAGGGTGTCGATAGTGGCCTTCTGGACAGCAGTCAGGTCGGCAGTCTTACCCATGATTGGGGTTTTGAGTGATGAACCAGGCTGGGAGTTTTAAAGGCCTCAGGAATCTTTTGCAGGTGTTTAGAGTTAACTCATTGATTCAGATGATTAGGTTCATAGCTCGTTTAGAGACCCTTTTAATGATATGCTAATTGTGTGAGATAGGAATTTTTGGTTTTCATGAGCTGTATGCCAAAATCATCCGTATTAAGACAATAAAAGACCTGAAATATTTCAGTTAGTGTGCAATGAATCTAAAATATATGAATGTTAAATTTTCATCATGACATTATGGAAAATAATGAACTTTATCACAATATGCTAATATTTTGAGAAGGACCTGTATAAGGCTTGAAATCCCACTTATTAAACCTGACAGGGCACACCTGTGAAGTGAAAACCATTTCAGGTGACTACCTCTTGAAACTCATCAACAGAATGCCAAGAGTGTGCGGAGCAGTAATCAAAGCAAAAGGTGGCTATTTTGAAGAACCTAGAATATAAGACATATTTTCTGGTGTTTCACACTTTTGTGTTCAGTATATAATTCCACAGGTGTTAATCATAGTTTTGATGCTTTCAGTGTGAAGCTACAATATTCATAGTCATGAAAATAAAGAAAACTCTTTGAATGAGAAGGTGTGTCCAATCTTTTGGTCTGTACTGTATCTTCCAGCTATAGTTCCAAGAAATCATCTTTGCAAATCTGCTGCCATATTAAAACCCTGACATAAAAAAAGGTTTTCTAAGGAAAAATCGTACAAAGTAGCACTATAAAAAAACAACATAGTTAAAAGGCTATTAGACTAGTAATATGCAGGTGTTGATTTTCAGGATGTGCTCTAAGTCGACCGTTACAAGCCTGGACAATAAAACACTTGTTTTGAAGACACAGACAAGAAACACTAAGAAAATGAAAATGCAATGTTTTGTAATATAATATTTAATAATCAAACCTTTATGTTGCCCTTGGCCATGTGCTGCACTACCCAGATGCGGTGGGACCAGGCGTTATAATTACTAGGATAGCGGCAAGCAGCATCGGAGCACACCTTCATCTCTTGGTGAATTAATCTGTCCCGATGATTACTCAAAAGCTGTGTCCTTTCTGCATCAGGCTGCTCTGCTTCAACCTGCTGCTGAGTCTTGTGAACCAGAGCAGAAAACTGATGCAGGATGTGCTGCAACACCCAGCGTCTGTAGGGAGACACAGAGAGCTGAAAAATCATTTAACTGGATACTTTTATCAGCAAAGAGTACAGAATCATCGCATTATTATTTGCACACACAAATGTTTTAGCTGCCAGGTTCTCTTATTTAGGTGCATGATTCATTTTAATTTTACGTCCTGTAGATCCAATGTGGATTTTGTGACAGCAGTGAAAATTTGGACCTCTGTAAAGGCTGGACTATTGTAATTCTTTATTATCAGGATGTCCACAAAAAGCAAGTTAAAGCCTTCAGTTGATTCAAAATGTTGCAGCAAGAGTTCTGATGAAAATTAAACAAAGAGATCATATTTCTCCTACTTTAGCTTCCCTTCAATTACACTTTGTTAAATCCAGAATAGAATTTAAAATTCTCCTTCTCACATATAAAGCCCTTAATGATCAAGCAAGCTCCATCATACATCAGAGATCTGATTGTTCCATATGTACCTAACAGAGCACTTCGTTCTCAGACTGCAGGTTTACTGGTGGTTCCTAGAGTCTCTAGAAGTAGAATGGGAGGCAGATCCTTTAGTTAATCAGGCTTCTCTCCTGTGGAACCAGCTCCCAGTTTTACTCTGTGAGGCAGACACCCTGTCTACTTTTAAGGCTTAAAACTTTCCTTTTTGATAAAGCTTATAGTTAGAGTGGCTTAGGTTATCCTGAGCTATCTCTGTAGTTATGCTGCTATAGGCTTAGGCTGCTGGAGGACATAATGACCACTTTCACTCTCTCTGCTACATTCTCATACTACTCTCCAATTTTGTGTTGTTTGCTGTTATTTCAGCTTTTAACTCTATGTTCTCTCTCTGTTTTTTCTCTTTCTAGAAGCTACATTTGACCTGGCTCTGTGTTTAGCTGTGGCACCTTCTTGGAGGGCGACATCGGCTGAGCTGCTGCTGCCAACAACTTCATGCTCACCTTATACAGATGATACACTTGCCCCTATCTTTCATTGTTTAACCCTGTCTTTCCTAGAAATTTCTACAGTGACTAACTGTATGTGCACTTTCATACCCTAGATTTGAAAACTGGCTCCGAGTTCATCTGCTTAGCTGCGTTTCTCTCCTAGATGAAGCCTTTAAGGAGCTAAAACCATTAATGTTTTACTTTTCTTTCCCATAGAAAGTACTCCTGGATTAGTGCTTCTGTGTTCTTATTTTGTCTCTGCTCTGTTCTCTCAAACCCCCAGTCGGTCGTGGCAGATGGCCGCTCACACTGAGCCTGGTTCTGCTGGAGGTTTCTTCCTGTTAAAAGAGAGTTTTTCCTCTCCACTGTCGCTACATGCATGCTCAAAATGAGGGATTGCTGCAAAGTTGATGCAAGCGACTGTCCACTGTCGCTACATGCTCATCCAGGAGGAGTGAATGCTGCAAGTCACTGACTGGATGCAATCTGCTGGGTTTCCTTGGATAGAAAATAGTTTAACCAATTTGAATAATAAACTGAACCTGACTGCACTGTTTAATAGTTAGGATTAATTGGAATGTATGAACCTAACTTGAAATCTGTATGATTCAATTGAATTGACTTTGTAAAGTGTCTTGAGACGACATGTGTTGTGAATTGCTATATAAATAAAACTGAATTGAAAAATGAATTGAAATGATTTTATTAACTTTTGCAACTGTTGTGATGTAATATAATTGTTATGCAATATGACCTATTGGTTCAATGGGTACAGTGGGAGTACATACATTGAGAAACTCCCAGCCCAGGCAATTTACTAATTTTCTTTCTCTCCCTTTTCTGTCTAGAATCCATCTTAAGAAGTTCACCAGTGTCACAGAACCTTAAAGTGACAAAGTGCAGCTTTCTGTTCAGTTAAAACCTTACCTGTGTATCCATGTCTCAGGGCTTTTGGGAAATTTGGTGAGGGCCAGCTTGCTCAGGTAAAGGTCTCTTTCTGGATTAAGAACACCACACTGTACCAGCTCCTTCCTGTAACAACACATATCATTATAATCATCTGAAAGACCCATGTTTAAGTGCACACAAAATAATTAAAATAAATTAACCAAAGAAACAGGTTTTGTCAAAATTTTTTAATTAGAGGTAATGTTACCTCTAATTAAATATGTAATTTCTAACTGGAACAAAAACTATTTTGAAGAACAAGAAAATGTTTTATATCCATGAATATATTTACCTTTATAAGGTGCTTCAAAAATCAGCCATGTGTTGGACCATTTGTTCGCTACTATACCTCCCAGTGTCATCTGCTACTAAATACCCCAGTATGGTCTGCTACCACAACTCCCAGCAGGAATTGCAGCTGATAGGAAGTGGCGTCGCAGCACTGATGTCAGAGAGGGCTATATAAGGACATGGGAGACGTCCCACCATTGCTTTTTCTCCCGCTAGAAACCAAGACGCACGCGGTTACCACACAACAGAGGCGCATCATTCTGGAGAAAAAAACCACACTTGGGTTTTCATTAATTCTCCTCACTGGCCAAACTCATGAGAAGAGTTTCCTGGGATAAGAAGACCAGTAGACTTTACTTTACCAATCGAAGGTGTGGATTTAACACGTAACCCAAGAAAAATTCACGGAGGTTTTCCAAGGAGACGGAATTTTTGTTTTTTTTTGTTCCAGTCGACTGCTGACGGTCCATCATATTTTCCCGTTTTGCCAAAGGAGGAAGGCCAGCCCTCTTTGAGTTTGTTACGGACGCGTAACAAGCTCCCCCTCTCCCCCTGCTCCAGAGAAGACGACACCAAGTAATCCCGTTTAGTTTTTATTTCTATTAGAAATAGCTCGGGCAGGATAGAGTAGGATTTTGGAGCGATTTAGAATCGCCACTTATAGTCCAATGTGTTCTAAGTTGTATGTGCATGCAATGTCTTATTGAAACATTGATTGTTGTTGGACTCTGAAAGCCGCCGCGCTTTGAAACTGTGCATGTCTCACTGTGTTTGAACACCTGAGCGCAGACTCAGGTGAACTTAAAGTTGGAGTGCTAGAAACTCACGGTGGAAAAATCACTATTCCTTTGTCTTCACTCTTTGTGTTTTTCCTCTGGTTGCCGCCTAAAGGTTTTATGACTTCTATGACCTTGGGGGTTTTATTACTGCAGCCTGGTGGAGGCCGCTCCCAAAGCTTCGCCCAGTACCATATTTTCTCTTGTTTTGCCATAACTGCTGGTTTGACTTTCATACACACTCAATGTTGTTTTATCTTGTTTAGTTAGTTATTTTACCCCTTTTGTGTAGAACTTTTGCATGCTTGATTAGGTGAAGATTATTGAATCAGAATAGTGAGGTGTATCAGGGCTGTTGATTTAATAAATATTCACGTAGATAAAGAGAAAGCGTTTGTTTATTTTGAGCAAGAGTGATTTATCTGTCAAAATGAGGTCAAAGTTCCCCCACCTTTGGTGAAGCGGTTGAATAAACAGTGACATTTTGTGGTTTTGGTTAATAATTTATCAATTATTAATGATGAATAGCTAATTGTAATTATTAAAGAGCATTGAGCTCATAATCACAACACCAGAGGACATCTCTGATTTCGATTCGTCAGTAATGATTTTTGGTTAAGAAATAAAAAAAATTCAAATTATGATTTTAAATTATAATTCTTGATAAATATTAATTAATCAATAATCATAATTTTTACACATGGCAGCCTCACTAGTCTATTCATCTCAATCGTTGCTAAGGATTTTGTTCGTTTTTAAAAGATTAGGACAACTATATAATAATTAGATGCAATATTACTTTTACCTGACATTCCAGGCAGTGGTGAAGTCTGGATTGAGCAGCAAAAGAGTGCAAGTAATGTCCACTAAAGCTGTTGGACACAAAAAAACACACCATTTGCATCAGTATTGTGCCAACAATGAGGACACGTATTAAAACCCTAATCTCAAACACGCCTAAATAGTAAGATAGTCTGGAGAGTCATTTAAAGCTGAGCTGAAAGTTAATTAAAAACATTAATTTAACTACCCTTAAAAGCTTGATCTTGTATGAAAAATCTTGATCATACAGACAAACCTGAAAGAAAAGCTGTAATGTGATGAATAAACAAACATACATCTAGCTACTCGTCACATCATATGCCAGCTAACATACCGCAGATCATGCACTGTGTGTTAAGACACAAACATTATAATAATCCATATTATTCAAAATAAATACCTTCACTGTCTAGCCAGTGTTTTCGCTGGCGGTAGAAGAGCAGCTTGTTGTGGACATATGGCAGCAGAAACTTGACACACCAACTCTCAACACCCAGCTTGTTCTCCACCAGCACAATGGGGCTGCGGTTGTAGCGAGCCTCTGGACACTGGATCAGGCCAATCTCATCACTGATAACATGCATATGACAACAATCAAGACCTGGGCAGAGTTTGCATAATTTAACAGCAACAACAGGAATCTTTACTGTTGATATGGCATGCATCACCATGTGTTATATCATACCTTGACTGGTTGTAAAGTGAGGCATATTCTTTTGTGCTAATGATTTCAATTAAATCCATAACAAAGGATCAAACCATTACATATTGTGGGGTTTTTGAGCTTGATAGAACATAATTGCACATCTAGCAACACTAAGAAAAAGCAAAGGCAACACTGAATAAGTAACAGGGAACATCTGTGACACAGAAGAAATGTTTTTCTTCTGTGCACTAGATGCATATTTTAGAGCAGGTCTTTACTTGAAAAGTCTGCAGCTTGCTTAAGAAGTCAAGGTAACTCCATAGGATAAACTTTGGCAGAAAAACTATTTAGGTAAGGCAGACCTTCACAATAAAAAAACGAAACTTGTATGGCAATGGAATGCAAGAAAACAAGGGTCGACTGGGTATCTTAGAAAATCTGTGAATCATAGAGAATACTAAAATCTCTGGTGTTAGAATGGCCCTTAGTGGCTGGATTAAGCAGGGCGCAGGCAAACCAGGTGTTTATTTACCAACATTGAACAGGTACACAAAAAGAGAAAAAAAACCAGGTCACATGAGGTCTGAGGAGCAGCTCACAAGAATCTTAACAGGTAGCCTTTTATAACCTACCACACCCTAAAATTAACAGACCTATCACGAAACAGGGTAAGCATAAACATAAATATATATGCACTTACAAATATCTACAAAATGACTAAACAGCTAAATACTTTATTTAACAAGTATTATCTATTACTGGAAAATAAAAAAAATAATTTCTGGATTTTATCTATAGTATTAAACCCTGAAGTACACAGTTTAAGTTCCCCATACAGGACAGCGCATTGTCGCCGCTACACTGAAATTAGGCCGATACGTAATGGCCCTTTGACATCTAGGCCCCTCCGTGGGATTTTAACGTCGGCTATAGCGCATGCACAAGTCTGTACCCAGGTCCTTTTACCGTGTGACCCTGTGCGACCGCTAACGGTATAGCTTTCTAAAAATCATGTCAGCTTCGAAGGGTGGGTATGAACGGCGTCACATCATGACGGGCCTGCAAAGGAAGCGGTTCAAGAAGGTTCCAGAATGCAGGTCTGCAGTTAAAGAAAATATGACCCATGTCTTGTTTTTAAGGTGAAGGCTTGAAAAGTGTCAGTATGTGATATTCTGATTTTAACTTAAACAGATTTGTGCAGAGTTAAAGATGATCTGCTGTTTATAACTTTAATTTCTTCTTAACTTTTTCTTGTTATTCATTGTATGTTGGTTTCTCTCAATTTAATTCCAGATTTGATGAATGACAATATAATTTTATTTCCTTTCTATAGAACAAGTTAAAGATAAAAAATGTCATTAATAAACCTTAATCCACCAGGCAGCCCCCAAGAGGATCTCCTCCAAGACAAATAGAGACCTAAACATGCATTTAGTATAAAGAATACCCACAAAAGATTAATATTTCATGTACGCTCATGCAATTTTGGTTTCTTCTGTGACATTATTAAGCACCATATTTACATTGCTACTTAATATTAAAAATGTACATCCTACAGTTACATTAAATGCCATAAATTGTTGACTTCTAAGAAAAACACTATTGTTTGTAGCTGATTGCCATAATGGTATAATCCAAATTGAATAATTGCTTTTATTTTATTAATATTCTTAAATTTTACTGAGTTGGAAACGCTTCAAAAGGACCTTGACTTTTCTGAGTTCTATATTTAGTATTGCATTTCTATGATCCAAATTGATCACATAGATATTAATTATTTACCAATGAGCTTTGAAGACCAAAAAATAAAGTCTATTTTTGACATAAAACATCCTTATATGATGCATACCTAGAAACATCATTTTGATTACATTAATAAACAACTTTTGCAAGAGTTCAGTCAAAAACCTTAATTAGAGGAATGATAAATATGAGAGGCAGACTTCTTTAATAGATATTTTTCACTGTCTTATGTTCATAGTACCCAAAACTAAAAGTGTGCTCCCATCATTACATTACAAATCGTGTCAAAACATCCTCAACAACACAGCATGTTCTGTGGATCACTTCCAGTTCCTAAGAACCACCCTTTCTCGGGACATGAGCTGGTTCTCACACAGACAGATGACCCAACAGAGACTGTACTTCCTGCGGCAACTCAAGGACAACCTTCCACAGCAGCTGCTGGTCATCTTCTACACTGCCATCATTCAGTTGTCCTGTGTCCATCCATCACTGTGTGGTTTGGCTCAGCCAACAAAACATTACAGAGCCAGACTGCAAGTAACAATTAGATCCACAGAGAGGATCATCAGGGTTGATCTTCCCAGAAACCATAATTTAAACAGGCGTAGGGTCAGAAAAAGGGCAGCTAACATCTCTGCAGACCCCACACATCCTGGACACAACATACAAACAGTTTTACCTTCAGGTTGATGCTACAGAGCGCTATTTACATGTAATGTTCTCCAGGCTGTCCCTCTGATGAACACTTAACAGTCAGAATGTCTCGTCTTCTTTTGGAACAATACTGTATATATGCACGTCTATTCAAAGAAAAAGAAAATCTTTATTTCCCACCAAATGTAAATATTTGTATTTAAAATGTCAGTACATAGATAGCAAAGTGGAACCAAAGTCAAATTCCCTGTCTGTGTGCACAAACTTGTCCAATAAAGCCGATTCTAATTCTGATCAATGTTGTCTTACGTTTGAAGCATTTGTTGATAGAAAATAACATCTAAACAGAGATGTTTTCTATATCAGAAATATCTTCAAGGAGGAAGGGTTATATACAATAGACATCAAAGATTCTTCACCCGAAAATGGCAATGCAGAATTGTGAGGTTTCAAGTGCAGAGCTTGGTCTACAATGTCAAAGCTTGGTGTGCATGCATCTGCACTATAACCGCTTTAAAGATTTACAAGACGGCAGCCAGGAAGACACTTCCGTCTAGTAAAACATAATGGAAAGAGTATACCCCCTTATTTATTCTGATGAATAGTCCTTCTAATTGTTGTAATAGAACTGTTCTGTATTCACTGCTCCAGACAGGAGGAGGCAGGAGTTATCAGAACTCCAGTGTTGTAAAAAGTAAAGCAATCCTCATACAGTTAATATGTGGGGTACATCCCATTCAACGTGTAATATTATATTTTCTTATCTTAGATATGGACGCCAGTTATCAGGACATAGATGAGCAGAATTCCTCTTACGTAAAACCAAATATTTTAATTTCTAATCTAAAGGAGTCAATACCATAAGCAACTCTGTATTGTTGACAAAGACTTAATTTACAAATTTAAATATGGATGTATATTTCATTTTTTAAGAAAACTATTGTATTATTCACTGTTGCTCTGTGAAAATAAAAGTGGGCTTACTACCAATATAAGTGCAGTGAAACCAAGTTATTTTACTAGTTATTTTAAAAGTATTTTCAAAAGGGGTAATTCATTTATAGCAGTTTTCTTTCAAATAACAGAGTGAATTTAGTGAGCCTTGTAAGAGATGAGCACTTCATTTTAAAATTTAAAATCAGATTTTCAGGAGTGACACCTAGAGGTAGTGTACTATAAAACTGAGGAGAAATCAACATTCCTTTAAATATTATGATGAAAGTAACCTTTACATGTGATAATGTCATATTAAATTCCACATAAAATACAAACAGCAAAATCTTAATCTGAGAAGGAATACAAAATATGTTTCTTGACTTTAAATTGTTTATGAAACAATATCAAAAATAATTTATTAGAGAACATCTGAAATAATTTAATAGACACCAACAAATTAAACAGTCTTTGAGTACATTTTTATGGTGTTGTGTTGTGAAAGACACCCTAAAAGTAGGATTTTATTCGAGAAGCGGAACGCAAACATGAATAGCCCAATACTCAATGCGCCAAACCGCCTCACTGATTTCAGAGTGGAATCGATCTTCACCGTAGTGTCGAACTGGCAGTTCCTGACTACAGTTGAGTTTGTTTCAACCTTTCAACCCAACCCCACCTCCCAGCAGCACCGACACAGCCGCATGTTGTTAGTTAGCGCACACAGAAAATCGAATAACAAAAATAAACATGGCATGTTGCAGAGTACAACCTGTAAAATAAACAGAATTCTATTAAACTGAAACCGAATTTTGTTTTAGAGGAATTGAACAGCTCTCCAAGAAGGTAGGGCGCAGCCTAAGTGTGAAATAAGACAGTGCCTGTCAAGAGAATTGTAGCTGATGTTTGCGGTAAATAGTAAAGAGTACTGGCCAATGCACAATACAAGTTCAATTGACCGCAATTCCATCTCTATATCTATACGTTGCATGTGCAATCAGTAATAAGTGCCATTAACTAATGGTACTGTGTCAAGACTCAAAAGGTAAAACAGGCTTGCAAACCACTAAAGTTTCTATGCACTCAGCTTCCATGCACCTCCATGCCGCAGATACAACATCTGATTCCGGATGTTTTTAATAAAGGGTTCACTAGTTCACATACGCAACGTCCCACTGTGTTCAAACTCAACAACACTCACATGTTGGGGTGCCTTTTGAACGCGCTACTGATGTCTTTGACAACTCTCTGGACCAAGACTTCAACCTCCTCCTTCGTCTCCGCCATTTTTACGTCGCCGGGCGATGGATCTACTTCCGGATTAAGAGAAAAACACTACGGAAACCTAGCAGGGACAAGTTTAATAATTTAAAATGTGTATTTTTTTGTGCTCGAAATAACATGCCCTGATCTAATTGAGTTGTTCTCACCATTAGAAACTGTTAAAATAATCTTGGTATCAAAATAAAGTCAGCTCTTAGGAGATTCCATCTAAAGTGGAAGTATCACAGCAGCTGCTATTGTTGCAGAGATAATGAGGATGAAAAAATTGAAGATTTTTTTCCCTCGCCAGAAGTTTTTCTGCATTGTATAGTATTTAAACCTTTTGGAAATATCACGAATAAGTCAATAAACCTTTGGAAATCCTAAATCCACTTGTGGACATCACCCGTGCAACAATTTGTGTAGCTCAGTAAAACTAAAGCAAGGTTATAGAGGTTTTAGTATAGACATACCAAGGCGTATTGCCTTTTGGCACAATGACAAAGCTCAAGTTGGCTTCCGATTGCAGCTACCGATTCGAGAAACACTTAAAGGGCCATTCCACCTCTTTCATTATCTTGAGCATTTTCAATCTGCCCCAAATCAAAAACTACAGTGCTCAGACACTTCAAAGCTGGACTAGAATGTTCTACACTAATAGCAGAATCGTTATAACCCAGTTTGGGATTTGTGAAACCCTCATTTGACTTGTGAAGTTCCATAAAGGCATCTGGGTGCACCTGAGAACTGGTCCAGCTCCAAAAGTTCTATACTTATACTCCCATATACTAGTAACTGTACAACATGCATACTGAGAAAAATACATTTCTTCCAGCTGTTCAAATTGTAATTTCCAATTTTTTTATTTTATTACAAAGGTAAGAGTAAACATAAAAATAACAATTTCCCTTCTTACAATAACCGTTGGAAAACCCAGCAAGAGGACAGACCTAAGCAGGGGATTCCTGATTGCACCTGTCAACTTCACTACACAACCATTATCTCTAAGATTTAAAGGCTAAATATGTTATTAGATGGCACTCTTACAGCAGGAAACAACTAATTATCTTGTCATGATTGGGGGCAGTAGTGAAGGTGTGACAGAAGCAATTGATTGTAATCATCAGTTTGACCCCGGGGGGATTTTTATTGACAGGACCAAGATGTTCATAGTCAATAATATAAGAATGTTTCTCCAAAGCATAATCTCAGAACATCTATATTCTTTTCCCCTAATGAAGAAATTCAAAGACTATAACAGAGAGATTTTGAGGGATATGGATTACTTAATTTAAATATTAGACCCTGCTAAGGTTTACCAAAATGTTAAGGTAAAAGAGCAGCATTAGGACATCCATATCGGTATACATGTGTACCATTTAGCTGCTAATAATCAGTCTCCACAGGCTTTCTGTTTTACACCATTGGGTATATTGAGCATCAAATTCTATGTATTCTTTTTAAAATAGCTTTTATCCCTAAGGCTTGTGTATAAAATGACATGTAGGGGACAAGAGATTATTAGATAGCTCAGATGTAATCCTACATGCCCACTAGATGGAGCTGGTTTATAGTTGTATAGTTATTCCAGGGCACATTGAAAAAAAACCAAAAATGAATATGATTATTAACACGAATACAGGTCCTTCTCAAAAAATTAGCATATTGTGATAAAGTTCATTATTTTCTATAATGTAATGATGAAAATTTAACATTCATATATTTTAGATTCATTGCACACTAACTGAAATATTTCAGGTCTTTTATTGTCTTAATACGGATGATTTTGGCATACAGCTCATGAAAACCCAAAATTCCTATCTCACAAAATTAGCATATTTCATCCGACCAATAAAAGAAAAGTGTTTTTAATACAAAAAACGTCAACCTTCAAATAATCATGTACAGTTATGCACTCAATACTTGGTCGGGAATCCTTTGGCAGAAATGACTGCTTCAATGCGGCGTGGCATGGAGGCAATCAGCCTGTGGCACTGCTGAGGTCTTATGGAGGCCCAGGATGCTTCGATAGCGGCCTTTAGCTCATCCAGAGTGTTGGGTCTTGAGTCTCTCAACGTTCTCTTCACAATATCCCTGACCTGTACCCCATAGATTCTCTATGGGGTACAGGTCAGGAGAGTTGGCAGGCCAATTGAGCACAGTGATACCATGGTCAGTAAACCATTTACCAGTGGTTTTGGCACTGTGAGCAGGTAGCAGGTCGTGCTGAAAAATGAGATCTTCATCTCCATAAAGCTTTTCAGCAGATGGAAGCATGAAGTGCTCCAAAATCTCCTGATAGCTAGCTGCATTGACCCTGCCCTTGATAAAACACAGTAGACCAACACCAGCAGCTGACACAGCACCCCAGACCATCACTGACTGTGGGTACTTGACACTGGACGTCTGGCATTTTGGCATTTCCTTCTCCCCAGTCTTCCTCCAGACTCTGGCACCTTGATTTCCGAATGACATGCAGAATTTGCTTTCATCCGAAAAAAGTACTTTGGACCACTGAGCAACAGTCCAGTGCTGCTTCTCTGTAGCCCAGGTCTGGGGAATGCGTCACCTGTAGCCCATTTCCTGCACACGCCTGTGCACGGTGGCTCTGGATGTTTCTACTCCAGACTCAGTCCACTGCTTCCGCAGGTCCCCCAAGGTCTGGAATCGGCCCTTCTCCACAATCTTCCTCAGGGTCCGGTCACCTCTTCTCGTTGTGCAGCGTTTTCTGCCACACTTTTTCCTTCCCACAGACTTCCCACTGAGGTGCCTTGATACAGCACTCTGGGAACAGCCTATTCATTCAGAAATTTCTTTCTGTGTCTTACCCTCTTGCTTGAGGGTGTCAATAGTGGCCTTCTGGACAGCAGTCAGGTCGGCAGTCTTACCCATGATTGGGGATTTGAGTGATGAACCAGGCTGGGAGTTTTAAAGGCCTCAGGAATCTTTTGCAGGTGTTTAGAGTTAACTCGTTGATTCAGATGATTAGGTTCATAGCTCGTTTAGAGACCCTTTTAATGATGTGCTAATTTTGTGAGATAGGAATTTTGGGTTTTCATGAGCTGTATGCCAAAATCATCCGTATTAAGACAATAAAAGACCTGAAATATTTCAGTTAGTGTGCAATGAATCTAAAATATATTAATGTTAAATTTTCATCATGACATTATGGAAAATAATGAACTTTATCACAATATGCTAATTTTTTGAGAAGGACCTGTATATTTATCATTAAATCAAGTAATATTTCAAGGTACATTTTTAATTTCATCCTTACATTATGTCAGGGGAAACAACTGTCATACATCAACTTTTATATTTACAAAATAGAAATCTCTGTTGGTAGGGGTGATCTCTTTCAGAAGTCATTCTCAACACAGCTAATATTGTGCACAATTTAATCTGTAACTTGAAAAAATGACTTTTTGGGCGTATTAAATTTATTATTTTAAGATGGGTGCTACATATTTCTTCCAGGTCTTTCTAACTGGGAAATAAACAAATAAATAAACAATTTTTTTCTTGCCTGGTGTTCTTAGGGATAAATAGAACATTGCATCCTTTTAACAAGGACATCAAAATGTAGAAAAAAAGTGGAGGGCATTTACAATGGAAAGATTTTTCTCTAAAAAAGAGGATAGTAAATTTTAAAGCAAGCTGAAATAAACTGAACTTAACAAGCATTATCCTGTTCTTATGATCTGGCGTGGCAATGTCAGAGAGAGAGAGGCACCACTCCCTCGGGGGCAAAACACACTGCCACCATTCCCACTTATAAAGTTAAAATCAGCCTAAAACCAACAACAGCTTACATGTCCTCCTACACAACAGGCGGAACATCATGTCGTGCAGGTGGAACCTACTCAAGAGAAACACGCTAGCTGTAGCTTAATAACTCCGTTTTTAAGGGTCTCTCAAGACCCTCTTTCAAGGCCCTTATGACCCCCTATAAAAAACTGTTGGTTGACAACAACCCCTTGTAAAAAGATTTAAAAAATCAAAATGAGGTAACTATATATGAATTGTTAACTCAGCTGATTATTTGTTGACTTTTATGTCATACACACACGCCTGCACACGCAGACACACTGTGAATGTTGGTGCACGTGTTTAGGCTAGTTTGAGGTACAGTGGTACCCAGGCCCATTGTTAGACCAGTCACCTGTATCTCTGGGAAGCCGCAGATGTTTTCTCAATAGCCCCGAATCTCACGATAGAAGACATTTAGAAGTACATGTCTATTTAAAAGATGCATTTAGCCCCAGAATGACATTACACTACATGTATTTTGTGTAGTAAAAAAATATATATATAGGATTTGATTCTACTGTATTCCATATAATCACCATCCACCCTACCTAACCTGGCAATGATTCAAAAGAAAAAGAAGACAAAAAATGCTGGCATCGCGATTGCACAATACGTTCACAGGCAGTGGCGGGACAATTTGTCCCTTCTGGAGAAGTCCAGAACAGCTGTTCAGTCCAGGGCCGTCTGCCTGCCTCGTTTATTACCCGAACAGTAACACTGAGAGCCTCGAACAGGGCTACTATAGAGGAGACGACTCATGTCAGAGCAGCTGCAGAGCCAACCAAAGAGTGGGAGCCTGGTACCTTTGTGTGTCTAGGAACAGGTAGAAGTAAAGCGGCATCACCCAGGCTGAAGTTAGTAAAACCTGAAGGTTGACTCAGAATGAGCTAATTGTAAGTCACAGGTAAACAGTCCTTAAATTGCCTAGCAAAAGAGGAGGCAGAGGTTCACTTATAAATATCATCAGGGTCATGATGAGGAACAGAGAGAAGGACTTTCACCTGAGCAACAGTTAAAGTTAACTGGCCTGGCTGTGACAGAAAACAGTATGGAGCCCTCGCTGTGAGCTTCTGACTGGATTTGCATCATTGCATGAAAATATCTGGTGCTTTATTTCAGTCCAAATCAAAGCATTTAATCCTAAAGTAGCTAAACACAAACAATTAAGATCATCACATTGCATCTCATTTCTGCAGCCAGTCCAATTCTACATGTAGACAGCAAAAAGGAACGCCTTTATGAGAATGTAAACTGTGAAAAGGTAATTTACATAGATGACAAAAGTAGCACATTTATTTGACCCAGTTAACAACACGGTTTCACTGAGTTTAAGAACAACTTTGTCGGATGGATTGAGCAGAATGTTTTTTTCTAAATATCACAAAATGTATTATCAGCTTGAGTGAAATGTGTATTCATCAATTGTGAACTCTTTCTCTTTATCCTTCAAATTACTGACAAAAACATTAAAACGAATTAAAACTATTGTAAAGCTTTTTTGTTTGATTCACAATAACTGACATTAAATGTAAACCCAGCCAAGGCAGAGAGCTGTCCTACATTATTATAATTTTCAATGACCTTTAAACTGGGCCACTGCCTTATGAAAATTAAACTATTCAGGGCCTTAGCTAAACCCCCAACATTTTAAAACCCTAAAAACGCCCCTGGTGGTGCCTCTACTTTATAATTTCATTTGTTCTGTGATGGAGCTCTTAACTGGAAATATTCATATGTGGAATCTATTTTCTTTATTGAAATGAATCTAAATAAAATTAATCTCTTCCAGACCCACCCAAACACCGTGTTGCAGCATTCATGAATATGAAGGTGCTCTAAAAATGTTAAACATTTGGTAGTGTTTTAGAAAAAAAGGTGATATGAAAAAGTAAGCCTTTTATTAATTATTGAACACACGTGGAACGGAAAAGGTGCAGTGTAAATACAAAGAAATCAGAAGTTAAGTAAAACAGTAAAAGCATTACAATGTATTTCTAATACAGGAACACCAAATTAGCCGGACTCCATTTCCTAAGTAAATGATTCAATGAATAAATAAATAGAGAGAGAGCGTAACCCCCCAATGGTAGACCCAAAGTTGCGCCCAGAAATCACAAGTCAATTCAGTAAAATGATTCAGTTCAGTTAAATGCATTTCAATTTGATCCTAGCTATTCTTGCAAAGTTTTTTCTAACACCAATTGGTAAAGCCAGGCATTTATTTAGAAATATATCCTGAGTTAGTGCCAGTTCTGCCAAATTACCCAACGATTACACTGTAAATAAGCTTAAAAAAAACTTAAAGATTGAATTTTGGTTGTATTTAAAAATGTATTCTGTGTTTGTTTTTTTTGTCATGCATCTTGTGTAAAAAATTTCATGAGTATTTAATTGACATTCTGTGGTTGATGTTTTTAGCTGACAAGAAACCTTAGTGCTATGGGTTTAGTCAACAACAAGTTGATCTTGCACAGAATGCAGTTTAACACTTGTGGAGATTTGTCAGAAACAAACAAAAACATTATGTAGACAGTTATCATTCCAAGATTCATGGAAGTTCCTCCAAGAAGTGCAAGTTTTCGCAGAAGATTAAAAGAAACTCAGCAGGAAAAGCAAATAAAAGGCTTTATAGTTTAGATCAAGTAGCTTTAAATAAAGTTTATAGTCAGGAACCTGATTTTAGCTGTTGCTCGGAGTGTCAGAGGTGTAATCATCTTAATAAAAGAGGTGTCTCAGGACCAGAGGTGCTGATGCGTTGGTAGGGATGATCTCTGCTTTCACAGGTCATTCTCAACACAAGCACCACTTGTTGCCAAAGCAGCTCAGATCTCCAGGAATTCAACACTTTTCTTTGAACAATCAAATATTTTGACGTAGGATTTCTAGATTAAAAGACAACTCCTGGCAAAGGATGGCAAACAAACCTTTGGTAAGTGTTTTTACATCTGTCATATTGCTCTACGTTTAGACTCTGCAGCTTTACAGTAACTTAGGTTTACTTTATCAGGCTGTTTATAACTTGGGCTGGCGTAGTCTAGGCGGAAATTGAAAAAAGACGTTTTGGGGTTTTTTACTTTGTTTTAGACAGTTTTCAAGTTTTTAGTGTGCTGAATATGTCTACTTAAATGAGGCTGATCGAAACTGGTCTCTTCACAGCCCGGCTCTTGGTCCGCCGCTCGCAGCCTTCCACCTCAGACTGTATCTGACTCCTGCCACAGCGGCTTCCATCATGCCACCGCCGGGGGCAGCGGGACGAGGCTGGAGGCGGTGATGGAAAACCTGCAGCGCCAACAGGCAGCGCGCCTTGCCGTGGAGGAGAAGCTCCGGCAGGCCGAAAATAACAGGAATTTCTGCAGCATAGTACAGTCCCAGATCCACCGCCAAGCTCTCGCTTTCAGTCACTACCACGGCGCGATGGGTAGCAGTCTGGCTGCTGGAGCTGGCTCGTCCACCGGGGTGACGCTTCTTCACCGAGAGGATGAGGACGGGATTTCCAAACCTTGCACTGATGATAAGGAACGGAAGGAAAGGGGAGATTACACAGATGAGCAAGAAATCACTGATGAAGAGGAGGACGAGGAAGACATGTTCAACCCTTCCCATCTCAGACAATCCGGGCTCTGTTCAGCTTGTGTGTCTCCGAAGGGCGCCACAGTGCGCTTCCTTACCACAGACCGAGTTCCACGCACCGAGTCTCCGTCCGCTCACTCCCACCAGGAGTGGACTTACGAGGAGCAATTTAAGCAGGTAAGGCAGCGCTGAGCCTCGGGCTCAGCTGGTTGAACCTGTTCACTCTTCGATAGAAACAGTTTCAGAGACATTGTGAAAAGTTAGTGGGCAGGTAAGGCCTCCCCTTAAATATCTCAGCCCCGCTAAAGTAGATTTGATTTGGTAGTCTACTTTCCTCCAGTATATTCACCGAAATCATTTATAGAGATGGAGCAATTGGCGACAACCTTAAATGATCCAAAATCAGGAGAATTAGTTTTATCCTTATTCTGTGCGCAAATCCAAGTTTGCCCATTTTATTTTTGAATCCGCTCTTTTACCCATTTGCGGAGCTATACCACTGTATTTGCACTATATAAACAGGCTCTGTTGTGGTAAAAGGAGTTTATGAGACATGCAAAATACCTCAGAAAATGTCAGCACACAATAATGTGTGTGTGTTGTTTTTTTTACTTTTTACAGTTTGATGACAGTGAAAACCGTTTTTATTGTGTATGTAGAGATTTCGCAAGAGAGAAAAATCTAAATCTGAATTTACTGAAGTCAAAGTAAGTGGTGTCCATATAATGTCAAAAACAGTTGACAATAGCCTTCGGTTGCTATTATCAGACTAAATGTCCAGAGAAATAGAAAAATATGACTAAAGAGGCGCAGGTACAAATATCAGTCTTTACAACAAGTCGTTTATAAACATGCACCTTTTTTTTTTTACAGTTTTAGTTGTGAATTCTCTATATAAACATAAAGTATAAGGCTTTAATTTATATTAGAGCTATGTCAGTGTGACACTTCACACAGTGAAATACATGAATTAATCTACTTTTTAAAATACTTTCTCTGAACTGGAATCATTTAAAATTTGTTATGAATGTAATGGTTAACTTTTAAGTATATGGGTAATAATTTTATTTTTTAATTTGCCATAGCTACATTTTCAATCTGTGAATTTATGTGGCCCAGGACAAGAAATATTTCCCACTGTAAAAGTCCAATAGGGAAGACTACACATCTAAAACATCAAACCATGAGCACATAGAAGTAGATCCATACACCAAATGATGTCCCAAAAAAATTGTGTTGATAAAGGCAGGTTTTGATGTAGTATCTTCATTTAGTTTGTGATTTCACTTCTATGTTCTCATGTGGAAAGTCCATGTCTTGTTGAATTGGTAAATGTGAGCAGTCCCATAGAATGAAGGTATGAATATCACAGTATTGTGTAGATTGTATGTTCACGCCAAACATGCAACGGTCCAAGTACTCCGGTTCATCCCACGATCCATAAACTGCATGTTTGATTAGTTGGCCACTTTAAATTAACCTAAGGTAAATGGATGCTCGGCTTGATAACTTCTTTTTTTTTTTTTTTCAAAAGTTAACCCACATTATGTTTCTTAAACTATATATATATATTAAAGTGATTCATAATATAACTCTATGTATAACTCTCTATATAACTGTAATTTGGTCTGATGTGGTGAGTCAGAAAAAACAAGTTTTCTTTTGTATGAGAAAAATCTCTGTTAAAGACAGATCTGAATTTTGTATGTATTTTTTGTTGGCTATTGTTTTTGACTTTCAGTTATTTTTATTTGTAAGTCAGTCACATTGGCTTGCTTTGCTTTATTACCTGTTATGCAAAACATAAGGTAAGTGCTTGAATAAGCTTTGTAAATGTTCATCAAATGTAGTTTTCCTGCTCTATCACATTGAACAGTTTTTTGTTGAAAATACATCTTAACGATATCCCTTTTCCCACCCAAGTCCAAGGATTTAAATATCTGGGAATGTTTTACCCAAGTAAAAAGAATCCCAGGTAATGTGTGTGCTTTCTTTTTCCACTGCTCTGAAAGGCCACAGAAAATTTATTTAAATCAGCCTAATGATGTATAGGCAAGTTGTGAAGATAACTCCCCTGATGATGACTAGCTTTAGAGTTAAACATTTCATTAATTCATTCCATTATTCCTTAAGTTTCCACTGGATTTGTAAGCAGGAAAAGTTATTTTACATTTAATTATTTATCAGCCTGCACCTGGCCAGAGTTGTCGTTTTCTATGATGGTAAATCTGAGGCAAAACTATTTGTGCTTTGTAACTGGATTTGAAGTCACAGAGAGAAATGCTGTAGGAGTTTTGTAATTGAAGAATTTCTTCTTGTCGGGTTTCTGGTTGTGTGGGTTGTTTTTTGTTCCTGTCTGCTATTGTCTGTGTATAACCTAGTTGACGCTGGTGACCGTGGTGTGAGGTGACAGGTCTTCACCATCCCCGATGATTACTCCCTGGAGTATTTAAGCAGGAAGCGGCCAGCATCTCACTGCTCGAGTGTTAGCCAACCGTGTGTTATGCAGGAGACGAGCTGGTTTTTACCCAGACTCGCCTCCAACTGATTGTTCCTGTTCCTACATCGCTTCTCGGATTACAGAAGATACTTGAGGGTTTCCAACCTGCAACCAAGCCGTGATCTACCGGACATATTCATCAGCTGGCCGCTTCCAAACCTCCCGACAATCGACACAGACTCTGCAGAACTGGACGCTGTCCTCCTGGATCAAGTCACTAGAGGCAAACCTCACACTTACCCTCAACCTCAGCCGCTTCCAGTTTCGCCACATACTCTCCTCCTGGCGGTTCACACCCCTCAATCTAGTAAGATACAGTTTCAGTCAGTATTTGCTCTTCAAAGTAAACCGTTATTCACATTCTGCTTTTCTCTCACACAGTTGACGAGAGTTTCCAGCCTGTACAGACCTAACATCTACGTTCCTCTAATAAACCTGTTAAACTTTTCTGATTCTCCTGAGTGTTCTCTGCATGTGGGTCAGATCAGTGTCTAAAATGATGACAGAACACTCAAGCCAACCGGACCCAGCAGAGGCACTCGGGAATTATCTCTGATCACTCTCACCAGATTCATGCTCACGATTCCAATATCCGTGCCCTGGCCGAACAACAGAAACAAACAAACCTGCAGCTCGAACAGATATCCGCCATGTTGCATCATTCTCTGAGTAGGGTAACCACTCCAACCACAGAGGGCGCAGTAGCGAATCCCGAGACACAACGGCTCCCTCACGTTCGTGACGTCACTTCCCCTAGTCCGGAGAAATATTCAGGTGAGGCGGGTGATTGTAGAGGATTTTTACTACAGTGCTCACTAGTCTTTAACCGTTCTCCATAATCATTTCCCCATCATGACACCAAGATTTCCTATATTATTGGTCTTCTAACAGGGAAAGCTCTTAAGTGGGCAGAGTCTCGTTTTCCTTGCTGTTCTCAATTTGGTTGTTCCTTTTCTAACTTTGAAAAGGAGTTTAGAGAGATATTTTCTTTTGAGTCTGACCAGGTTACTACAGGGCATACATTTTGGGCTTTGAAACAGGGTAACAGGCCTGTTACAGAGTTTGCCATTGGCTTCCGTATATTAGCGGCAGCCTCAGGTTGGGATAGCTGGGTTCTTAGATCCGCATGTTTTCATGCTTTGAATGAGCCACTTAAGGATGAACTAGCACTAGTTGAGGAACCAGAGTCTTTAAAGGGGATAATCGCTAAAGCCATCAGATTGGATAGTAGAATGAGAGAGAGAAGGAGATTTCGTTATGAACGCAGTGCTTCCAGAACGCCGCTTACCTACCAGTCACCTGCTGTTCTGAAAACATCACCTTCAGACACAGCTATCGAGGCTGAGCCCATGCAGATAGGACGAGCTCGTCTATCCTTAGAAGAAAGGCAGAAACGTAGACAGACTAGGCAGGGTTTTTAATTGTGGTTCAGCTAAACACTTTATTGCTGACTGTCCTTCCTGCCCCCCACGGCCAAAAGAGTTGGTCCGTCGGTAGAAGGGTGGGGTACCCATGGACCAAAAGATTGACCCGTTAGCCTCCAGATTTTGTTTATCAGCCTTGCTACTCTCGCATCACTCTACCCAGAACTTGTCCGCCTTAATTGATTCTAGTAGCAAACAAAATCTTATAGATGAAGATTTAGTTAAAAGAGCCCAGATCGAAACTGAACCTCTTACTAAACCCTGCTTAGTTTTCTGCTTTAAATGGACAAGGAGTTCAGCGTATAACTCATCGCATCAAGCCTTTAGTGTTGTTGCTCTCTGGTAATCACAGAGAGGAGATTTCTTTCTTTGTGTTTCCTATAGCCTCAAATGACATAGTGTTAGGTTTCATATGGTTATGTGAACACAATCCACACCTAAATTGGCCTGAAGGTTGAATTGAATCATGGTCCTCTAAGTGTCATACATGTTGCCTTAAGTCAGCTATTGTTCAGCCTCATTCCACTCCTGTTGAAGATGTAAGTGAGTACCTGGATTTGTCCCAGGTTCCTACTATTTACCACGATGTAATACAAGTCTTCAATAAAACTAAAGCGCTTTCCTTACCCCCCCATCGGCCATACGATTGCGCCATTGATCTACTTCCTGGTGCGCCGCTACCCTCTAGTAGGTTATACAACATCTCCGGGCCAGAACAAGAGTCCCTAGAGACCTACATAAATGAGTCGCTAGCTGCAGGATTAATCCAGCCGTCTTCTTCACCATTAGGGGCGGGGTTCTTCTTTGTAGGCAAGAAAGATGGGTCTCTCCGACCATGTATTGACTATAGGGGATTGAGTCAAATAACAGTTAAAAACAAGTATCCACTTCCTCTCCTCACTTTGGCCTTTGAACCAGTACATGAAGTTACCATCTTTTCTAAATTAGATTTGATAAACGCTTATCACTTAGTTAGAATCCGCCAGGGGGATGAGTGGAAGACAGCATTCAAAACACCTTTGGGACATTTTGAGTATCGAATAATGGCTTTCGGCCTTTGTAATGCCCCAGCAGTATTTCAGTCATTAGTCAACGACGTACTCAGAGACTTTTTGAATGTTTTTGTTTACCTCGATTACATCTTGATCTACTCATGTGACTTAACGGAACACCAGCAACACGTTCGCCTTGTCCTCCAGAGATTATTGGAGAATCGTCTGTTTGTAAAAGCAGAGAAGTCTGAATTTCACAAGAAGTCAGTAATGTTCCTGGGATTCATTCTCGAGGGTGGACAGGTTCGCTCCAACCCGGACAAGGTGAAAGCGGTTCTTGAATGGCCAGTGCCTGATTCACGAAAGCAGTTGCAACGTTTCCTGGGGTTTGCCAATTTTTACCGCAGGTTCATCAAAAACTACAGCCAGACGGGGGCACAACTAACAGCATTAACAGCTACTAAGATCACCTTCAGTTGGGGTCCTGAAGCAGATAAGGCCTTCCTCGTCCTCAAGCAGAAATTTGCCCAGTCTCCCATCTTGATTCATCCTGATCCTTCCAGACAATTTGTGCTGGAGGTCGATGCTTCTAACACTGGGGTTGGTGCTGTTGTATCTCAGCAATCAGGGGAAGACGTTCAAGCTCCATCTTTGTGGGTTCTTCTCTCACCGACTTAGCAACACTGAACGCAATTATGATGTAGGAGACAGAGAACTGCTAGCGATCAAGTTAGCCTTAGAGGAATGGTGGCATTGGTTAGAGGGTGCCGTTCATCATATTTTAGTGTGGACTGATCACAGAAACCTGGTATATTTGCAATCAGCTAAAAGACTAAATTCACGACAGGCACTTTGGTCACTTTTCACGTTTCAACATCTCTATTTCATTCAGACCAGGTACCGAGAACATCAAACCGGATGCACTTTCCCGACAGTTCTCACCCGACAGCTTCAACAAGGTACCGGAACCTATTGTTCCTCCCAATTGGACAGTTGGAACTTTAACTTGGGAGATTGAAGATAGGATAGCTCAGGCTCTGCAAACTGACCCGGATCCTGGAACAGGGCCTGAAATAAACACAGCACTCAACATCCTTCAGGCCTCCTGCAACCTCTGAACATCGCAAAACGACCGTGGTCTCATATAGCCTTAGATTTTGTGACAGGGTTACCCAGATCTAACGGCATGACTGCCATACTTACCATTGTGGATCGTTTTTCTAAGGCTTGTCACCTAGTTCCACTAAGACGCCTTCCCTCTGCTTTCCAGACTGCTCAGTTATTGGTGTAATATGTTTTCAAACTCCATGGTATTCCTCAGGACATTTTGTCTGATCGTGGGCCCCAAATCATTTCCCAGGTGTGGAAACAGTTTTGTTCTGCCCTTGGGGCCAAGGTGTCTTTAACTTCAGGTTACCATCCCCAGTCTAACGGTCAGACTGAAAGATTAAACCAACAGGTAGAATCAGCACTCAGGTGTCTGACCTCTTCAAACAGCATGGACTGGTATAAACACCTTCCCTGGGTGGAATATGCCATCAACTTGCAAGTTTCTTCTCCTTCCGGTGTTACCCCGTTTGGGGCCTCCATGGGTTACCAACCATCCCTGTTTACTGCAGACGAAGGTGATATTGCTGTCACTTCCATTCGTTGTCACATCCACCGTTGCAAACAGCTTTGGGCCGCGACAGTTCGGGCACTTCACCGTACGGCTACTCAGAACAAGAGAATTGCAGATCGCAAACGTCGACTGGCTCCGGTCTATCGTCCTGGCCAAAGGGTTTGGTTGTCTTCTCGGGACATTCCCCTGAAGGCCATGTCCAAGAACTTGTCTCCTCGTTTCATTGGTCCTTATATTATAGTCGGTTATTGGCACCTCTGCTGTCCGCCTCTGCCTTCCTCCCTCACTGCGTGTTCATCCCATGTTCCACGTCTCTCAGGTCAAACCTTTTGTGGTCAGTGATTCCGCTGTCTGGCGGATTGTGGACTCCCATCGGCGGGGTCGTGGTTGTCAGTTCCTTGTTGATTGGGAGGGTTACGGACCGGAGGACCGTTCCTGGATACCTAGATCTTTTATCTGCGACCCAACCTTGGTTGCTGATTTCTGGGCCTCCCGTCCGTCCGCATCATCTGGGCCGCCAGGTGGCGGCCGTTGAGGGGGGAGTAATGTCGGGGTTCTGGTTGTATGGGTTGTTTTTTGTTCCTGTCTGCTATTGTCTGTGTATAACCTAGTTGATGCTGGTGACCGTGGTGTGAGGTGACAGGTCTTCACCATCCCCGATGATTACTCCCTGGAGTATTTAAGCAGGAAGCGGCCAGCATCTCACTGCTCGAGTGTTAGCCAACCGTGTGTTATGCAGGAGACGAGCTGGTTTTTACCCAGACTCGCCTCCAACAGATTGTTCCTGTTCCTACATCGCTTCTCGGATTACAGAAGATACTTGAGGGTTTCCAACCTGCAACCAAGCCGTGATCTACCGGACATATTCATCAGCTGGCCTCTTCCAAACCTCCCGACAATCGACACAGACTCTGCAGAACTGGACGCTGTCCTCCTGGATCAAGTCACTAGAGGCAAACCTCACACTTACCCTCATCAACCTCAGCCGCTTCCAGTTTCACCACATACTCTCCTCCTGGCGGTTCACACCCCTCAATCTAGTAAGATACAGTTTCAGTCAGTATTTGCTCTTCAAAGTAAACCGTTATTCACATTCTGCTTTTCTCTCACACAGTTGACGAGAGTTTCCAGCCTGTACAGACCTAACATCTACGTTCCTCTAATAAACCTGTTAAACGTTTCTGATTCTCCTGAGTGTTCTCTGCATGTGGGTCAAATCAGTGTCTAAAACGAGGACACATCTGTCTTTTACACCTACAAAACAACAGTTACATCACTTCAGATTCTCAAGTACAAGTACACAAAGGCCTCGACCTTCAAAGATTCCAAATAAGGCGCACTAAACTGCTTGTACAACAAAAAAATAGGACGTGCAATAAATGGGCGTGTTGTGCACGATCTTCAAAGATTGCGTGTGCAATGGATAACGGGTGCAAAAGAGATGCAGACCGCCCTATTTAAATGAGGAAATTGCATGTGCTACTTGCATGTGCTACTAGCTGGCTGCTACTGCCCCCAGCGGAACAAGACGAAAAGTAACTAAAAGCCATGTTGGTTAAAACATGCAAGGGTTGTTGCACTGCATCATTATGAATGATCCAGTTGTTGATATTTTCCTTCTGTTTTGTTATGCTTCTGCTTTTCTGAACTGTTTCAGTTTGTCAACTTTTGCCGTTGCCATTCAGAGCAGCAGGTTTGTCATCGCAGCCTCCGCCCTGACAAGATTATTTCTCCTAGCTGTTTATTTGCGCAGGGTGCCTCTAAGTGTGTAATTGTGCATGCAAAAGGCTGAGTTTAAATTTGTTCTGTGAGCAGATGCATTATGTTTGTGGTCCGGACGGACCCAGTGAGGTGAAGACTACATCCTGCTTCGCCCTTTAATCAGAATTTTGGTTTACCGACCATTGCACAGGAGGGCAGAGCTGTGTCCAAAGTAGCGTGCGCTCGTGATCCGCCATGAGTGTGCACACGGGGCAGCTGGTCAGTGCTGACACCACAGGAGGGCGCACAGCTTGTAAACTCTGTTGCTGGACGTAACTCGCAATGGTTCCAGCTTAGAAATTGGCCAATCAATATTAACAATAAAAAAGACAAATATTTCTATAAAATTATTTATTAGAGGCTTGTCTCCTTCGAACTTTAATTATTTTTTGGAGACTCACCATGTTCTTTTTTTTGAGAATATTTGTTTGACAAGTTCGGAGTTTATCATAAACAGTCACAATATTTAAGTTGGAACATAATATTAGCAAAGTTATATACAGGGGTTGGACAATGAAACTGAAACACATGTCATTTTAGTGTGGAAGGTTTCATGGCTAAATTGCGCCAGCCTGGTAGCCAGTCTTCATTGATTGCACATTGCACCAGTAAGAGCAGAGTGTGAAGGTTCAATTAGCAGGGTAAGAGCACAGTTTTGCTCAAAATATTGAAATGCACACAACATTACGGGTGACATACCAGAGTTCAAAAGAGGACAAATTATTGGTGCACATCTTGCTGGCGCATCTGTGACCAAGACAGCAAGTCTTTGTGATGTATCAAGAGCCACGGTATCCAGGGTAATGTCAGCATACCACCTAGAAGGACGAACCACATCCAACAGGATTAACTGTGGACGCAAGAGGAAGCTGTCTGAAAGGGATGTTCGGGTGCTAACCCAGATTGTATCCAAAAAACATAAAACCACGGCTGCCCAAATCACGGCAGAATTAAATGTGCACCTCAACTCTCCTGTTTCCACCAGGACTATCCGTCGAGAGCTCCACAGGGTCAATATACACGGCCGGGCTGCTATAGCCAAACCTTTGGTCACTCATGCCAATGCCAAACGTCGGTTTCCATGGTGCAAGGAGCGCAAATCTTGGGCTGTGGACAATGTGAAACATGTATTGTTCTCTGATGAGTCCACCTTTACTGTTTTCCCCACATCCGGGAGAGTTACGGTGTGGAGAAGCCCCAAAGAAGCGTACCACCCAGACTGTTGCATGCCCAGAGTGAAGCATTGGGGTGGATCAGGGATGGTTTGGGCTGTCATATCATGGCATTCCCTTGGCCCAATACTTGTGCTAGATGGGCGCATCACTGCCAAGGACTACCAAACCATTCTTGAGGACCATGTGCATCCAATGGTTCAAACATTGTATCCTGAAGGCGGTGCCATGTATTAGGATGACAATGCATCTATACACACAGCAAGACTGGTGAAAGATTGGTTTGATGAACATGAAAGTGAAGTTGAACATCTCCCATGGCCTGCACAGTCACCAGATTTAAATATTATTGAGCCACTTTGGGGTGTTTTGGAGGAGCGAGTCAGGAAACGTTTTCCTCCACCAGTATCACGTAGTGACCTGTGCCACTATCCTGCAAGAAGAATGGCTTAAAATCTCTCTGACCACTGTGCAGGACTTGTTCCCAAGACAAATTGATGCTGTATTGGCTGCAAAAGGAGGCCCTACACCATACTAATAAATTATTGTGGTCTAAAACCAGGTGTTTCAGTTTCATTGTCCAACCCCTGTATATTATATAACAAAAACAAATATAGTTTGTTGTAAGATTTGGCTATCTGTTTATTTTAACGTGGCTAATTTTAAAACATAACGTTACATTACTCTCCTGCAAATAATTAATAGCTAACATTTATGTTCATAAAAGTGAATTATTTTCCAATGATTGTACAGAATTCGATGTTTGTTTTGCCAATATTTTAACGATATACAACATTTTGGATTGTTTAAATAGTTTTTTCGTGACACAAAATCATTTTTCACATTACAGTTACACTGCATGGTGGCGCAGTTGGTAGCACTGTTGCCTTACGACAAGAAGGTCCTGGGTTTGACTTCTGGCCGGAGGTCTTTCTGCATGGAGTTTGCATGTCTCCCTGTGCATGCGTGGGTTCTCTCCGGGTACTCCGGCTTCCTCCCACAGTCCAAAAACATGACTGTTTGGTTAATTGGTCTCTCTAAATTGCCCTTAGGCGTGAATGAGTGTGTGCGTGGTTGTTTGGCATGTGTGTGTCTGTGTTGCCCTGCGATGGATTGGTGACCTGTCCAGGGTGTACCTCTTGCATTTTCATTAAGGCAAACGCACTAAAAACTTTGCGCCCGTTGTCCTGCTGATTTTACACACGCAATCCAATTAGCACCACGTTTGTAGATCAGCTTTGCAGACACAAACATGTGTGCGTGTGATTTTGTACAAGCAAACGTTTTTAAGATCAGGCCCAAAGTGTATTCTTTGAGTCACACATGAAAAACCTCTAACTTTCACAGTTTTGCTCAAATTGATCGTAAAATAATTGGTGTAACACTATTTATGCATTGTAACTGCGGAGTTTTATAATTGTAGTATATTGTTTTAACCAACGCATGGAATAATGGACTATTAAAATGGCGACGAGGAATGTCTATTAACTCATGAAGATGCAGACAAGTTGGGTGTAAACAATTTTTTTATTGAAATGTTTTTTATATTATTTTTTGATTTTATTTTTTGATTTTTTAAACCTTTGACTTCACTGACGCTAGTATCAGCCATTAGCAGCTGTAGCTAACAAAGAAAAGCCTATAGCTTGTTCACCATTTCTTTAAAGTTAAACATCTACCTTGAAATACCATTAATACAGCATATGGGAGCCGACGGCTCATTGTGGCCGATCTGTGTTTAAAACCACCCATTAACTAACGTCTGTCTTAACTTTAAAATACAATACAGCACAAATAACTAGCCTCAAGGCAGAGAGGCCTGTTCACATTAGCTGAGCAGACAGCCTGCTAGCACTTAAAATAGCTTAGCTTTTGCACCACAAACAAAGCAAAACATCATGAAATAAACTATATTTAGACTATTTCTCTTATGATTTGGGGTTGTTTGGTTTCTGTTTGTTTTCATATATGCTTCTCACAGTTTTTTGAATCATGTTTGTTTATTTTTCTGGTCATGTTTTAGTCTTGTTCATGTTTTGTCAAGTTTGGTTTTTGGTTCTAGTCATGCATTAGTTTTTGTTTGTTTGTATTCAAGACACTCTGTTTTTGCTCCAGCCACGTTTTGTTCTTCTGTCAATTAAGTTTATTTGGATCACCTGCACCAAGTTAATCTGTCTTCTTGTTTCACCTGGTCACGCTCCATTAATACACGCCTGTTCTGTCATTCGGCGCAGAAGCATTTTTCATGCACAAGTCTTGTTTTGTGATCATGCCATGCCTGTCTCGCCTGCCGTTTTTGTTTTTTGTCATTAAATCCTTTTTCACTTACCATCACGCTGCCTGCTCATCTGCATTTTGGGGTCCTATTTTGCAAGCCATAACAATTTCATTCTAAACAATTTTTTTTTGCCCAAACAACACCTCTTACATGAACTGTTCTGAAGCTGGAGGTCCAAAGGGTGGTGGTTTGGAAAGCAAAGTTGGCCCTGTACAACAATAACAGAGACACATTGCAGCTACTCTCACTAGTTGTGGGGGAATGCTTATACTGGGTCGGACTGCATCAGCATGCCGAACTGCAGCTCCAATGTGTTCTTCCTGGGCCATGGGGAAAACTGCTTCACTTGACGTGATTAGAGACGTCTCTTCGGGGACATCTTTGGCTCAGGTTGCAATGAGGAAGTAACACTATGAACAAGAAAATCAATTTGTGAAAGGGAAGAAATGAAATTAGTGTGTTTTCTGTGATAAGGAGGAAATTAAAAATGGAACAGATTCTTTAAAGGTTTTATAATGAAACTATAATGAAATTTTATTTTAGGTGTGGAATAGTCAGTTAAATTAAACTCAAAGGTTATTAAAAAGTATTTTTGTTTGTTTATGAGAAAATACTGTTATTTCTTTACCCTTAATGCCAAATGTCAGCACAAAGTCCAAAGTATGAAGACAAAAGTGGGTAGGTTGAAGATGTTTTGGATCTATGACTATGCTTTCTATGTACTGACCCAGCCGGTGTGAGGTCCCAGGTGCACTGGCTCCGCTGGACGACTGCTACAGGGAGCTATCCTCGGTGGCTCCGCACTGGCCTCAGCTATGTGCAGGTTTTATATTACTACTACTTAGGAGACAGAGGAGTAAGCAAACACTTGACACACAGAGCAGGAGCGCTAGATGTGTTAGAATAAGCCAGAGATGTCACACTAAAGAAAATTCAGATAAAATCAAGAGAGTCTGACCAAACAATCCACAGAGTTATTGTGCAATAATTCTTTGATTCTGAATATTTATTAAAAAAATTATTAAACCCGGCCTCTCGACCGAAGACTAATGGAGATAGGCACCAGCTCCCCCATGACCCACTATGGATAAGTGGTATAGAAGATGAATGAATGAATTCTAATTAAAAATCATAATATATAATTTACAATTTCTAACCAAAATCATTTACAAATAATATTAGATATTTGAAGTGCACAATGGGATTGTGATTTGTGGGCTACTAGCATTTATTAATAATTATGAATAATTAATTGTGATTAACAATTTTTAACTGAAATCACACAAAATGTTTGCATAATCAAACTTGTTCTGGAATTTACATCGTTTTGTCACTAGTAACTGTTAATAAGTATAATTAATATCTGGAGTTTATTAGTAATAATTATTTGCCAGAGTAACCTTAAATGTAACAGTATTATCAAAACATTACCCAAAAGAGTGATACGAACACTAGCCTCATTGATAGCAAATAACTTTCATATGAAAACAAACAAAAATGCCTTCTCTTTACCAACTTGAAAATTTTATTAAACAAAATACGCTTACAATCAAACTATTCAGGTCCAACAAACCTTTTCACATTACTAGAATGCTCAGTAAACTACAAAAAGAATAAAATAATCATCAAAAGTAAATTGCTAAAATCAAATTTATAGGGAATGCACACTGAGCAGTAATGGAGATCAAACAAGCAGCTTCTGGACGAAGGTGGAAATAATCAGAGCTTTGGGTTGATTTGGAATTTGGGAATGATGTCCACAATGAACATCATTTATCCCTATAGATGAGTTGGTGTTTGGATCGACAGCCATCAGCCGACAGAAAAGGGGAACTAAATCCATCCAGCGACTGCTTAGTGCACAAGTAGCTTACTTCCTTGCCGCTGCCAACTGATAACTATCTAGCCCGAAAAATAGCAATAAAACCCACATGGGAACCAGCAGCCAAAGGGGCAATAAACAGGGATGAGACAAAGAAATGATCAGATCCCACAGTCAAGGCTCGGATAGCGGGGTTACTTCAAACATCTCCAATAATCCAATTTAAAATCGGCCAGTTGAAAACACAGATTAACGTTCAAAAACACAATGGAAACATTCAATAAATTTCACATAGGAGCATTAAGCTTGATTGCTGTGCAATTACAGTTCAAGGCATATCAATTGAAACTGTCGATTAAGGTTACTCTGAGATTTTCTTGAAATGGAGATCTGTTATGTAAACAAGCTTATAGTTTAACGTCACTGATTTAAGAGGTTTTTCTTTGTTGAAAAACATTAATTTTCTTGTGATTTCCTTCTCTGTTTTTCAGTTGTATGACCTGGATGACGATAAAGAACGCAAAGAATTTCTTGATGACCTTTTCAGTTTCATGCAAAGACGGGGTGAGCTATTTTTCTTTAACAGTATTTACTTACAGCTACTGGTTGGTTTGTTGGTTGGTTGATTGGATGGACGGAAGGATGTTCCAGGCCAAAGGTCTACCTGTGGCTCCCAGCTCTGGAGCCCAGCCCCTTTATGGCAGAAGAATGCCAACGCAAGGGCTTAATCAGGCCTGGTTTGAGCTAGTGAAACTAAATTCAGAAACGTCTGGTTAATCACAGTGAATTCATGATTTAATAAGGTTTGGAAATTCCATTTTCGCAACATAAGTGCGATAAAAAGCAAAATCAGAAGTTTCATGTTTTTCTGTTTAGGAGATCCAAGATGCTGGCAATAGAGAGGCAGAATCATGTAGAGAGATCCAAGCCCAGGTCTTCTTCAACAATAAGTGCTGCTTTCTTTCCTTTGCATTTCTCCTGGGTAAGAACAGAAGCAAAATGTTTCATGAGAGACAATATTTTGCAGTGAAACAATGACATTTTCTCTAGAAACTGGTAGACTGATGACGTCGTAACTTTAAAGAGAGACCTTTTCAGAGTTATCATGGTCAACCCCAGAACCAACACTTTAAGGACACTGCTGTGACAGTGAATGCCATACAGTTTAAGGTTGTATTTCCTTGACTGAGCTCCTCAAATTAGTTCAGTATAGTTTATTTATATAGCACCAATTCACAACACACATTGTCTCAAGGCACTTTTTTACAGAAAATAAATCAATTCAGTCTAATTATACAGATTCTAAGTCAAAAACATACATCCTAATTGATTCCAGTTATCAAATGATGCAGTGAAACTGTTTATTATTAAAATTGTTTAAACGTTTTTCTATCTAAGGAAACCCAGCAGATTGCAGTGAGTTACTGACTAGCAGCATTCATTTCTCCTGAATGAGCATGTAGTGACAGTGGACAGTCGCTTGCATTGTGTCCATGACTGTTTATTATTATTATTATATTATTTAATATTATTTATATTTTATTAAATAATAATTTGGTCTGTTAAGGGCTGTCCGGTGAATACGAGCTCAATAAGGTGGTGGTATTAGGACAATAGTGAAAACAATCCCAGGCTTTGCATGGCCAGCATACTCACCGGACATGTCACCCATTGAGCATGTTTGGGATGCTCTGGATCGGCGTATACAACAGCGTGTTCCAGTTCCTGCCATTATCCATCAACTTCGCACAGCCATGTGCAAAACAGCACATTTTAGCTGGTGTTTTATGGTGGCCAGCCAAAGGCACACCTGTGCAATAATCATGCTGTTTCATCAGCATCTTAATATGTCACACCTGCGAGGTGGGATGGATTATCTATGCAAAGGAGAAGTGTTCTCTATCACAGATTTAGACAGATTTGTGTACAATATTTGAGAGAAATTGTTGTTTTGTGTATATAGACAATGTATTAGATCTTTGAGTTCAGCTCATGAAAATTGGTAGCAAACACAAGAGTGTTGCGTTTATATTTTTGTTCAGTGTACATACAATATGAACAAGTGAATCAAAGATGGTTGAAAACCATTACTAATAAAGTGATGCAACATTACCATTCAGTGTTATTTATATCTGAGAACCAAGGATTATCTTGAAGAATCTGGAAATGAAGTTAAGTTAGTCTTGGAACTTAGACAATAATTGGTATACCTTCAAACAACCATTCACAATGCAAGATCAGATTAAACTTTTTTTAAAATAATATTTTATAGAATGATTTACTGAATAAAATCAACTTTCTGGATGAATAATTCTCAATGTTGTTTAATTAGCTGTCCTTGTTTAGTACAATAATATTTAAGGGAACCTTCCTGGATAAATTTAAAATACCATCAATCAAAGGATCAAAATGCATAATCGTTGACAGCACGTTATGGCCGATATGTTTAACAACTACCATTTAAATAAAGTTTGTCTTGACTTTCAAAAAAACACAACACAGAACACATCATTAGCTGAGCAGCAGGTTTTCTCAACACGAACAATAACAAATGTCATTAAACAAACATTATTTAGATTATTTAATTCTAAACTAATCTTCTATGCCGAAATACTAGCTACATGAACCGTTGTGAAGACAGGGTCTGCTGGGCGATGAGATGAGAAGTGAAACTGTTCCTATAATCCACGTGTGTGCATTAAAGGGACTAGCGTTGTAGCTTATCTCAGAAGCTGTAAGAGGTCAACTTTTTGGCCCGGCTGAACTATTCGACAAAGGCATGTTCGGCTTCTTCAGTGGGGTAGCTCACTACCTGGACATGCACGCAGGGAGGCGTGGGTTGCTGTGGTCCACGATGCCTTCTTATTCAGGTCGTGGGGAAATCCGCTTCAATTAGGGCAGCTTCTGGAGGGCTCAGAAGAAAAGTCAAGCCATGCTTCTCGAATTACACCCTTTTTATAAATGAATGCAGGATAATTGAACAGCAAATTATTACTTAACTTTGTACTTTGCACACAATCGGCATGAGTCATGTCTGCTTGCAAGCAAAGAGACATTTGTGCGTTGTGCCTCTCCTGTTCGGTTCCCGCCTGAGACCCGCACGGAAAGAGGCAGCTATGTTGGAGCACAGCATTTTTGTTAAGCTCCAACTTCTCCTCCTCCTGGGCTGAGCTGGAAGTAGGTTAATGCAATTTTTTTGGAAGTTCCAAATCTTTCTTACTGGCCTTTCACATTTTAACCCATGTTCACTTCCTGTTCATCCATGGCTGGGTTCCCAACTGTGACTTTGCAGCAATCCCTCATCCTAAACATGCACGACGGTAGAAAGGAAAACTCCCCGTTAACAGTTAGAACCTTCCAGCAGAATATGGCTCAGGAGCCATCGACCATGACTGAATTGAGGTTTGAGTAGACAGAGCATACACACACACACACACACACACACACACACACACACACACACAGAAGCAGGAGTGTTTTCTATGTTTAGTAAAACCTTAATGGCAGTAGTAGCCCCTTTAGTGACTTTGAAGAGAAACAGCAGATAAGCTCTGCGCCCGTTTTCATATCTTTAGGATGAAGAAGAGCGCATACAGTTAGTCGTAGTAGAAGCTCAACTATGTCTAGGAAAGAGACAGGATTAAACACTGAAAGACACTGCCAAGTGTTTCATCTATAGAAGAAGAACATTAAGTTGTTTGGCAACAGTAGCCCAGCCAATGCCCCCCTCAAGGAAGGTGTCAAAGCTAAGCAGAAACACCAGTGTAGACGTAGCGTCTATAAAGAGAAAAAACAGAGGGGGAACATAAAGTTAAAAGCTGAAATAGCTGCAAGTAATTTAAGTAATTCTGCAATATTTTGGTAAGTTACTTCTGCACTGGGAAGTTCTGATGTTTATTGTTCTTGACAAGATTCTTCAGAACAATGTTCACCTTCACCCTTTTCACATTGCTTTACCGCTAATGCCAGCGACATACTTTAACCATGAGGAGTCCATAGCCTTAAAGCCTTTGTTCACCGAACTATATTTGTTTTACAGTTCCGAGGGTACGAACAAAGCTTTCATATATGTGGCTCCCTTTGCCTGGAGACAACTGCAAAAACACCTGTAACTTAATGACATAGTTTCATTAGAGGTTTTTACGAACATTCTGAATGACAGACACAACCAACCAGTAGAGCTGGTTGGTTCTTGAATTACCTGTAGTAATGATTTGAATCTTTGTACTCAGTCAGGTATCACGACTCAGACTATTTCCACTCTCCCATTAAATCAAAGCATTGCAATTTAAAATACTTTAGGTTGATCCCACAGATGAACATGATTTGGATAGTGTTGTTTGTATATTTTGTAATACCTATGTTGAGAATTTTTTTTATATCTGCTGATGTGGCAATGTGGGAGAAATGTCTTGCCCAAGGACAAAACGACTGAGATGGACAGAGCAGGGATTCAACCTGGCAACCCACCGGGTACAGGACAAACCTCTAACACTTGGGCTGCTTACGGCTAGTGAAAACATGACATTTAAGATTACAATATTACATCAGAGCAATAAAGAAAAATATATACAGAATTTTGGACTTAATATTGAATAGTATCTTAAGTACCTGCTTAAATTTTGTTATTTTCAAAAGGCACTTTTAATCTGACAAACAAGCCTCATTGAAACACATATTCTAATTTATTAAATATAAACTTTTAATTTGCCTAAAACGTTTTATTTGCCTAAACGTTTTAAATACATTTTTATCTTAAGTAATCTTGAAATATATTTTTACGGATATAAAAGACCACCGAGAAAGTCTCAAATTACACCAATGTATTGAACTGCCTTTTTGCTCCTTTGTTTTACTGAGAAATGTGTGCTTATGCTTTGCTGAGGATTTTTGTCATCTTTGGTAGTAAGGGAACTGTTCAAGCATTTCCGACGCTTTCTCTGCCAGCTGTGGATATTCCTTAGCACACATTCAAAATGCACTGCTCTGCACAAGTAAGGTTGGGTTTAGCCATCTTGATATGGAGATGAATCAAACTTTTTTTAATAGTAGAGTTGAACAGGTACTCACCAAAAACTGTTTAGTTTTAATTTTTTTGAAAGATTTAAACTTAAACAATTCTAGTGTTTATGCTGAATGCTAGTCTTCAACCGAATTTGAAATTTTAATGAGCCCCAGAATGTCTTTAAGTACCCCACTGAGAACTAGAGACACAGAAAACATAAAAACTACACACCGAAGGCCCATTTTCAGTGAACATCACTCTGCACATTTCATGGCCATACTGAGGTAATTGTTTTGTTTTTTGTTTTATTTTTTTAATAAAGCATATTGCAATGGCATTTTTACATAAGACTGCTATACTATTTTAAAGTGGCCATAGAAGATTGGTAGTTTTTGGTCTGTCTTACTATACCTGACTTTAGTGTCATGCACATCAGTCCAAACATGTCTTTGTGAAAGTAAAAGCAGAGAAGGCTTCTGTCTTAAAAACAAAGGCAGACATTTCTCTTTTAAAGATTCTATAAGAAGCAGAGCAGACAATGGCTGTGATGGCTTCCTTTGTGTTTTGATAAATTCTCTAATGATTTACTCTTCGACCCAAGGATGGGGTCATTAATTGATTATTATCTCTTAAAGTACCATCAGCAGTTTTCTTTCATATAAGTCAACTTTTGTTAAAAAAAAAAAGAATAGAACGCTCACAAGTAAACCTTGCCTTGTTATTGCATAGTGCCTCCTATTTGGCTTCTGTATTGGTTATTGTATGTTTTAATGCTGCCATCATGGTGGGTTTATTTTATTTCCTGACTAAATTTTATATGTGGAATATTCATTTTTTAATTTTTAAATGTTAATAAATGTACCAAACATTTATTTTGTTCAGATACACAAAAATATACATATTTAATTTACTTGTATAGCACCTTTACAACAGGTAATTAAACACACACTGGCAGCCAGTAGTTAGCAGAATGCAGAACAAGACAAAAAAATGCAAAAAACACAATCACTTTAAGACACAATTTCACATAGTAAAAGTGAAATGCCTTTGGAGGGTCGGAAAAGTGATCTCAAACAATAAAAATGTCTGTAGCAGTGAAGATAAGCGAATTGCGGGTATATGGAATCCAAGACACATAGGTCCCCTAGATGGCAGAATTAGATTGGGTGACATGTCTCATAGTGTTGTGCAAGTCTTGGTTTACGCGGTCACACCTTGTTTGTGGTTGAGAACAGCTCAGCATAGCCTTGGTTCGTTGCAAAGAGCAAATGTTGTTCCAAATCTATGATGTAAATTTGAGGCATTTGACAGAGATAAGCTCAGTGGAAATGCAGCTTCTCTTAGGCCTTAGGCCATGTCCCCTTAAGACGATATTTTGTCGATTAGGCGTTGCCTCCACATGAATTGATCATTTTGGGAGACCAAAAACAAGCATTTTTGAAAATGAATTACAGAGTGGAAAGATTTGAAAACACCGGAATGTGCTGATGCCAGCTTTTTGAGTTGTTTTAAGGGAACAGCAAATTTACACTGTTAAACAAGATGCACCAGGTCACTTGACATTGTGTCAATGTGTCATATCTTCATTGTTGTCCAATAAAAAGATGGAATAAAATATTTACCAAAATGTTAGGGGTGTGCTTTCTTTTACTGTATTATAAGTATAATTCAGTGAATGTTAAGGAGCTGGACGAGCCATCATGGGAAGAAAAACCCCTCCATGGGATGTTGGAATGTACCACTATCTATCTATCTATCTATCTATCTATCTATCTATAGTACTGTGCTAACGTTTTAGGCAGGTTTGAAAAAAATGCTGTAAACAAAGATACTTTCAGAAATATAATTGATGATTGTTTATTTTTATCAATTTACAAAATGCTAAGTGAGCAAACCCAAACATAAAGCTAAAGTCATTGAGAACTATCTTCAGCAAAAGATAAACAAGACTTACTAGAAGTGATGTATGGCCCCCACAGAGCCCTGATCTCAACATCGAGTGTATCTGAGATTACATGAAGAGACAGAAGGATGTGAGAAGGCCTACATCCACAGAAGATCTGTGGTTAGTTCTCCAAGATGTTTGGAACAACCTACCAGCCGAGTTCCTTCAAAAGTGCAAGTTACCTAGAAGAATTGATGCTGTTTTGAAGGCAAAGGGTGGTCACACCAAATATTGATTTGATTTAGATTTCTCTTTTGTTCATTCACTGCATTTTGTTAATTGATGAAAATAAATTATTAACACTTCCATTTTTGAAAACATTCTTTGTTTACAGCATTTTTTCACACCTGCCTAAAACTTTTGTATATGTATATACACATACATTGGTACATTCCAACTGCCTGTATTAACGTGTTTTATATTTATTGGTGATCAGTTTTTGACAACAGTTAAACTTACTGGTTATACACCTTGCTCCTTGTCTTCAGATAAAGAGTTGAATAGAGGCTGATAAACAGCTGGTTTCCCCTGTGTCTTTGCATTAATTGTTCATCCTATGAGTTAAAAGACTAAAGTCAATGAGGGGGAGAAATTCTCATCCCATTATCGGTTGGAGGAGCAAAGTGAGTGCCTCAGTGATTAAGCCAAGCATAAAGATGATTACTGCACTAACAGAGATCCTGATCCTCCACATTGTTCTAATTACAAAGCCCTCTTCACTTAATTAATGAAAAATTAAGTCAAGAGAAATTTATTCTTGGTGTCAAAATGACACATGGTGTGATAAGATTGTTGATGCCAACAAAAGCCTCTCTTTACTTTTTACGTCTCTTTCAGTGGATTGTAGTGACACATGCACCGATTCCAATACTGAAAGAACATCAATCTCTTTTAAGAAACCTGCATCTTCGTACACAATTTAAATTCTTAATTTCAGACTAAGGTATGGGCCTCCTGAAATTACAGCAGAATTGGATTGCCGCTACATCTTCAAAAACATTTTATGGGTCCGAATATTTTTTCTGTAATAACAAATTTACACTGTAAAATTTAGTGCAGTACTGTGTATCTGTTCAGCTGTTTATTTGTCATTTCTGTTTGATCTGTTTTAATAACTCACATTGAAAAGCCATCTTATGGCTAAAAGTTCTGTGCCGTCCTCCTCAGTTTAATCTGTTTGTGGTGTCTAATGTGCATCCTTTTCTTAAGTTTTTTTTCTTAAATGTGTTCTTCATGCAGCACATTACCCTACAGTTTTCAAGCCAGTGCTGATGGTTTAACACTTGTTAGCAGTAAAATTGGATAATTCCAGCTACTTTCAGAAGTGCATTACATGTTTACTAAATGGACAAATTGTGTCCCTTCTGGTCGGATTAAAGTAAAACATTTTCCTAAAAGTTAGTTAGTGGAAATGTCCACCCATGATATCTCTATAAAGTTGCATCCTACTGAGCTGTCTAGCATGTACCACAGAAGCAATAGTTTTCTTTGACAGCTTAGAACAATTGAAAGACATCTTTATGGTTTTGGAAGAACTTATTGCACCTTAAGAAAATCAGTACAGGTATAATGACACTTTGAAACAGCAGGGTTTAGTTAGGGCAGGTTCAGTCTCAGAGCATCGTTGTTGTGAGGCATATCTGCTGATGTAACACTTTAATCTATGAGACAGTTTGTCTTTCCTGGAATTTAAAATATATATTCTGCTGGTATTGTGCTGGATTTCTTCTTCTTCAGTGAATAATGTTAATGTATGCAGCCTTACACTTTTGGTGGATTTGTGTCGAAAGTACATGAGGACATCAGTCCTGGTTAAAGTCTTATTCATTCACTTCCCATCACAGTAAAATGAAGCCTTAATTACTGGGTTTAATTGAAGTAATTTTACCACCATAGACAATTCCTTAGTGCCTTCATCCCTTAACTGTAAAGGCCCCTTTGCTGTTGTTTGCATTTTCTTGCCCTTATTGATTGCTATTATGGTAAATCCAATGGCCACAATGGAACTCTGTCAGCAAATGCAGGTTAATTATCTCAGGGTCAACTACTATAGAATTGTTACAAAACCTAGTTTCGGTCTTTATGTGCAACACTAAACTGTAAACAGAATTTATTATGGCCTCTTTATTTGACAAGTAAGGAGTATTTTGTATCTATATAATTTCAAACAGTCACACAATAAATTTTCTGGGATTCTCCTTCTTTTTCTACTCTACATTTTAGCTCCTTTTCAAGCCTGTTATATTGTTGCCTGTCTGTTGTTCAATAACATTATAGTTTTTCTCTGATTTCTTTTTTTTGCATATACATAAGTACAATAAACTTAATGTCTTATTTTGTTGAGGCAGAAGCACTACTAAGACATTAAAAAGTTTTAAAAGTTTAATTCTCTTCCTTTAACATAGCTGTCAGACATTTGACTGGCTTAAGATAAACTGGCCTTATAAGAAGATGCAGAATCCTATTGATGGGAGACACCAAGTTAATAGAATTGATCCTGGATTTTGTGTTTGCTTTCTGCAGGGACTCCAGTGAATCGGATTCCTATCATGGCAAAGCAGGTGCTGGATCTCTACATGCTCTACAAGCTCGTCACAGAAAAAGGCGGCTTAGTGGAAGTCATCAATAAAAAGATATGGCGTGAGATTACCAAAGGCCTCCACCTCCCTACCTCTATTACCAGTGCAGCATTTACTCTTCGAACACAGTAAGTATGACCAAAAAGGTGCCCTTTTACTGCCTGTCAGTCATTGGTGTATCAGATAAATATAGGAGTCTTAGTTTCACCAAGAATGACTTTTAACACTAAATGTGTTCTTCATATGGGAGACTTCATATTAACATTTTCTGCTGCCATCTTGCTAGGTCCCTTTTAGAGAAGAGATTTACAACCTCATTGAGGCTTTACCTGGTTTAATAAAGGTCATATTTATTTAAATACTGTCTCATTAAAAAGAAAGGATATTCCTTTTAAATGCTACAATCTTACATATGTTGCATCTTAGGGTGTACTTGGTCCTTGTGACAAAGGATTGATTTTACTGTGCTGTTTGATTGACAGCCGCTATAGCCAATCAGAAGCTAGTGTTGCTAAGTTTAGTTGAGAGGGCACCGTTTTGCTAGCTTGGTTTAGAGCACACATTTTGCTAAATTGTATAAGTTTCAGAGGTGTGGTCCAGACCTCGTGGTTGTCAGTGTGCATCATAAATAAGCATTGATTTACCAGTAAAGACAGTCCTATATATATATATATATAGGACTCACATTAAGGTGATATATATATATATATATATATATCACCTTAATGTTCATGGGCTGTTTGCCATTATAAATTGCAAATATGTTAATGGCCCAACCATGTTAAGCTAATTAACACTACTACAAAGTATTCTCATTTGTGGTGTTATTGCTTTGCTTAGTGATTACTGAGTCATAGCGTACTGACAGACTTCTTTATTTTACCCATGTTCATCTGTAAAGAACCACACAGAAATCAACCAACTTTAATAAAGAAAGCTGAATCATCTCTACTGTGCATGCTTGCCAATGCCGCCTGGCGACCACAAATATTAAAGCCACATAGTAAACTCTCCCCAAAATAGACCTAGTATAGTTTAACACGTGCTAGAATCTTTGATGTTTGACTTTAAATCTGAATAAATTTCTAACCTTGCACAGGGTAGATCACTTCTATGTTAAAGTAGCAGAATTGAGAGGGTATTTTTTTACCAGCTGGGTTCAGTAGAATCTTTTAATGTTTGGTTTTGCTATAACGTCAGTTTCCTTGGGAAAACAAAACTGTCCAACTAGATTATTCATGATATTGATGGCAATAGTGAATGTACACTGGCAGTGTATGTGACTAGCCAGATGTTGACAGACTGACAGACAGTACTCCTCATAGTAATCAGTGGTGATAGCCCAGTGAGGCCTCAAAAGGTGAACGTCCAGTGCCAGAAGAAACGTGTGAATTTAAGGCATACTGCACCCAAGGTAGATATGCGCACCAGTCAGAAGGGTTAGTGGACGTGAGACATCGTAGGGTTGATTCTAGCTGCTGATTTAATCTTTCGGTCTGACCATTAGACTGTGGGTGGTAACCTGAAGTAAATGAAATCCTGGCTCCGAGAGCTAAACAAAACTGTTTCCAAACCTGTGAGATGAACTGTGGGCCTCGGTCAGATAAGATGTCCTGTGGTATTCCATGGAGACGAAAAACGTGTTTAGTGGGGAGTTTTGCAGTTTGAAGGGCTGAAGGAAGTTTTCTGAGGGGGATGAGATGACACGCTTTAGAAAAACGGTCCACAATAGTGAAAATAGTTGTCATACCTGAGGAGAGGGGAAGACCAGTAACAAAATCCAAAGCCATGTGACACCAGGGATGACTTGGGATGCTTAGAGGTTGGAGAAGACCTGCAGGAGGCTGGTTGCAAGACTTATTCCTAGCACAAGTGGCACAAGACTGAACAAATTCCTTTACATCTTTATGTAATGATGGCCACCAAAACCTCCTTTGAACCAATGCAATACTTCTAACACCTGGATGAGCCAAAAACCTTGCTGTGTGTAGCCAATTGATTAATCGAGCTCGCACTGTAGATGGGGCGTAGACATAGTTAGGTGGTCCATTACCAGAATCTGGCTCCTGTTGTTGAGCCCTTAATACAGTCTCCTCCATCTCCCATCTGAGTGCCCAGACTGTCCAACTGGGCAGTATGATGGGTGGAGGTTCCCTCACCGAATCGTCTGTGGCGAATTGTCTGGAGAGGGCATCAGGCTTAGTATTCTTTGGTCCGGGCCTGAAAGAAATGCATAAGTCGAAACGAGAAAAAAATAAGGACCAGCGAGACGAGACTGACGTGGGTTTAGTCTTTTGACTGACTGTAGGTAGGCCAAGTTTTTGTGATCAGTCCAGACTTGGATGGGATGTTTGGCCCCCTCAAGCCAGTGGCGCCACTCTTCGAGGGCCAATTTTATCCCCAGGAGTTCTCTGTCACCCACGTCATAGTTCCTTTCCGTATTGCTGAACCTGCGAGAAAACAAAGCACAAAGATGAAATCTCCCATCTTCAGAGTTTTGCGACAGCAACGCTCCAACCCCAATGTGTGAGGCGTCAACTTCCAGGATAAATTGTCTTGAGGAATCCGGATGGACCAAGATGGGGGCGCGAGAGAACTTGTCCTTGAGAGCACAAAAGGCTGCATCGGCTTCAGATGACCAGGAAAAAGAGATCTTAGAAAAAGTCAGAGCTGTTAGAGATGCAGCAATGAGACTATAGTCCTTGATGAAACATCTGTAAAAATGTGCAAATCCCAAAAAACGCTGCAAAGACTTGCGTGAGTCCAGCACCGGCCATTCTAGTACTGCGTGAGTCCAGCACCGGCCATTCTAGTACAGCTCTATTTTCTCTGGATCGGAACGTACCTGTCCACCCTCAAGGATGTAGCCCAGGAAAGTGACCGATGACTGGTGAAACTCACTTCTCGGCTTTTACGAACAGGAGGTTCTCCAGGAGACGTTGACGAACTTGGCGAACGTGTTTGCGATGCTCCTGCATATTCTTAGAGTTAATCAGTATGTCATCTAAGTATACGAAGACAAAAATTTTCAAAAAATCCCTGAGAACGTCGTTGACCAAAGCTTGAAAAACCGCAGGAGCATTACACAGTCCAAAGGGCATGACCAAATACTCGAAATGACCCAACGGCGTCTTAAAAATGCCGTCTTCCACTCATCTCCCTGGCGGATCCTGACCAAGTGGTAAGCGTTTTGAAGATCTAACTTAGAAAAAACTGTGGCACCATAAACGGGTTCAAAGGCAGAGGTGATGAGGGGAAGTGGGTACTTATTCTTAATGGTAATCTGACGCAATGAATCATCCTTCTTCCCTACAAAAAAGAACCCCGCCCCAAGTGGTGATGAGGAAGGCCGAATAATACCTGCTGATAAGGAATCATTTATATAATCTTCCAATGACTTCTGCTCAGGACGTGAAATGTTGTAGAGTCTGCTAGAGGGCAGAGGTATGCCGGGAAGAAGATTAATTGCGCACTCATAGGGTCTGTGAGGAGGTAAGGATAGAGCCTTATTCTTGCTAAACACTCCCTTGAGATCATGGTATTCTAGAGGTACCTGAGTCAAATAGATCCTCTCATCCTCACTGCTAGCCTGTGGAGGCGGATTAGGTGAAAAAGCTGATCTTAGACAAGATTAATTGCAGTCAGCGGACCAGGACTCTATGCGACACTTTGACCAGTCTAAATGTGGATTATGTTGCTGTAACCAGGGAAATCCTAAAACTAGAGAACCTTGAGATACTGAAAACACAAAAAAGGATGTCTTTTCTCTATGATTGCCGTATAACAATAGTTCCACTGGTTTAGTTCTTTGAGTTATCTGTTGTAGTCTCTTTCCGTCTAGAGCTAGAACTGATTGTGGTGATTCAAGAGATTCCACTTCTATACCAGCCTGGCTTACCAATTCTAAATCTATAAGATTCTGTTCGCAGCCGGAATCTATTACACAGTCTGCTGGAGTGGTGGATGAAGTACCTAGCGTTTGTTGTAACATGGTGGTGATCTGTTCTAACTGTTGATTGGTTTGACGTTGCTGTTCTGTAAGGGAACGGAGAGAGGAATCATGAAATTGAATCTGGTTAGCATGTTCAGAGAGAGTCCTCCTGAGCGCTTCTGCTGGGTCTTGTTGGCGAGAGTGTTCTGTCATTATATTCGAAATAGCTCTGACCCACATACAGAGAACACTCAGGAGGAGGAAGTAAAATAAAGACTGTTTTATTGATGATGAAATCAGGAAAGAAACGGATGAAAATCTCACTGTAGGGAGAGAAGTGAAGAGAATGGATGAGTACAGGTAACGGAAGGAAAAACGAAACTAACAAATAATTAACATGATTCTGATATCGGCTTACTGAGTAATGGTGGTCAGGTCGCCAGGGGGAATGAGATTCAGGATCCAGGTCTTAAGCAGGGATATCCGTAGTGAGTTCACTTGGTGCTGTTCTGTGTGAGCTCGGAACAAAGGAATTAGTTCGATGTGCAGTGGCTTACGTTTGAGGGTGGACAGGGTACGCTTGTGGCTTGGCTCAGGAGACGAAGAGAGCAGGAAGCTGCCAGCTTGATGCAAATCCAAACAAAGGCAGATGACAGGATAGGAATCCACAGAACGTAGACTGGCTTGATCATCCAGAATTACTTCCAGAAACGTAGTCAGAAACTCAGTGACATAGATCCAAAGCTTAGGCTTTCAAAAACACTGGTGGCAAAACGCTCTCACGTTGAAGTGCTGGCAGCCTCCTGCTTAAGTACTCCTCATAGTAATCAATGGAACAAGTCACACCTGTCACCCAGCACACCTGAGAGCTCCAGCACCATCTGAAACAAAGCACATGTAGCAACACCAAAACACAAACAACACAGCCCAGATCCTGACATGTGTTCGGTATGCAATAACTTGTATTTAACTCAAACAGCCTCAACCACCAATCACAGCTTTCTTGGCTGTGTGGTGGTTTGAGGTGAATTTGCAACAGTAGTTTACAAGAGGTTAAAATATTTTTCAGATCGACTAAATTGAAATACTATGTTTGTGTGTGTAGACAAATAAATGTTCCTGTTTTAGCTCTTCTGTTCTGGAATGCTTAAAAAGTCATCATTTGGCATAGTTTTTTTTTTTTTGCTGGAGTTCTCTTTCCAGTAATAGGAAACTTAGGAGTAAATATATTTCTCTATTCAAAATAAAGGATAACTAAGCATATATACTGTAGACACATTTTGACCATTTGGCTTACGTCTTGTGCAATTTGAGTCCACTATTTCAATTTCTTTGGCTATGCGTTAGACTAATTACCTCTTCACAGCCCAAGGTAATGGAGGACCAATCCTGCCATAATTAAGAGTATATTAATTTAAAAAAAAAAATAGCTTAATTTATGAAATACTCGCCTAGTAAATAGTTTAACAAGTAAATTAATGGGCCATTAAATGCAACAAAATAAAAAATATCTGAATTACTTAATATATTATTTTCCCAAGCCCTTGTATTTTTTCATACTTATTCCGTCACAAATATATTTACAAAAATCTACTTTTTATATTATATTTCATATTTTGTTTATTAGATTATTTTTTTGTCTTTTTAATTCTTAAATCTAGATGTGTTTTCTTTTCTAATATATCACTGTCATATTTTTTTCCCCATTGGATTCCCTGCGACCATTTATTCCCATCTTTCTTTTTTGCATTCCTTGGCTGCTTATATTGTCTTTTCTGTCTCAACATGCATCTGGAAATGTAAAAACATATATCTTCAATAAGGATTATTAGAAGTGTTTAAAGAAGTTGAAGTTCCAAAAATATGTTTGCTCTGATTAGAAAATAATCTGTCACCAAAGCTGCTTTTATTTGAAAGTGGGTCAGTAAACGTGAATTTCTTAATACTTAGCACTCTGGCAAACTGCAACAATATGACAGAAGTTATGTGGTGCAGTTGTGCAAGCAGCTCCTTTTCAAAATCCGGCAGGCTTAATAAGGCTCAGCACCTACTGCCTTGGGGCTTGACTTCAGCCAATAGGCAAGAAGCTGAGGCGGTGACACTGTTCCAAAGATCGCGACCTTTGTCTCTGTCTGACAAACGCTGCGTTATTAAATCCCTTAATACAGTTGGAGGATGTCAATGACACAGACCTAAACTCAGTTAACTGGAAATCCTCAGCACATCTTTACCGTATGGGTAATATTGTTTACACAATGCCAGGTGCATGGTCTGAAAGCGCACACACAGCCAGTGATCTTGATTGATCCACTTACAGTGCATCTGGAAAGTATTCACAGCGCTGCACTTTTTCCACCTACAGTTGTTACAGTCTTATTTCAAATGGTATCAAATTAATCTGTTTCCTCAAAATTCTACACACAATACCTCATTATGATAATGTGAAGTTTGTTAAAGATTGTTGCAAATTTATTACAAATAGAAAAATAATAAATCACATTTACATGAGTATTCACAGCCTTTGCCATAAATCTCAAAATTGTGCTGAGGTGGTTACTGTTTCCACTGATCATCCTTGATATGTGTCTACAGCTTAACTGGAGTCCAACTGTGGTCAATTCAGTTGACTGGACACGATTAGGAAAGGCACATACCTGTCTAAATAAGGTCTTACAGTTGACAGTGCATGTCAGAGTGCAAACACTAAGCATGAAGTCAAAAGAACTGAATGTAGACCTCGAGACAGTATTGTCTTGAGCAGAGGTTTAGCTAGACTTTTTCGTTGTCTGTCATTTTGACTGACAAGGTAAAGAAATTCTGGTCATAACATATTTTTACCCATCACTTTATCTTTTGGGTATCTGGGTTCGACTTCTGGCTGGGTGTCTTTCTGCATGGAGTTTGCATGTTCTCCCCGTGCATGCGTGGGTTGTCTCTGGGTACTCCAGCTTCCTCCCACAGTCCAAAAACATGACTGTTAGGTTGACTGGTCTCTCTAAATTGCCCTTAGGTGTTAATGAGTGTGTGCATGGTTGTTTGTCCTGTGTGTGTTGTTGCCCTGCGATGGACTGGCGACCTGTCCAGGGTGTACCCCGCCTACCACCCATAGGCTGCTGGAGATAGGCACCAGCTGCCCTGCGACCCACTATGGAAGAAGCGTTAGAAAATGACTGACTGAATGACTTCAATAACATTCTTTTTATTAATTTTAATGAACAAGCAGGAGTCTACACAAGCTGAACAGAAAATCCACATCAACGAGATGAATACATTTAACTTTTTCTCTGCAGTCACAAAAAACAATGACTGTGGTCCCATGCTAACTACATATAAACAATGAAATTAAACGACTGCACTTAAAATATTAACAGATCACCTGCTGTGACCTGAACGCACAGTCTCACAACTTCCTCCTGGTCAACATGGACCTTAATTGCACAACCACTTGTGTGTAAATCAAATGTCTCAAGTGAGATTGCTGCAGAGGCTTTTGTCATGAGGTTTGCAGTTTTGCTTCAGACAGACAACTTCTGGTGGCTGTTTTGATGTTGTGGAGTTTGAATCGGCGCTCTGTCGCCACACTAGACACTGGAATTACAAGCGCCACTTCAAAACAGGGAACATTTCTCCAATTGAAATGTTCAGAAGTCAGCAAGGCTCTCCATGTGGGGTTTCCTGATCCGACAAGCACTCTACTTCAGCGCCCCCGTGGGAGCAAACAGCTAAATTTGCTAACTCGCCACCAAGAGGCCAGGGATGTGAATTGCAATCTGTCAAAATGACTAATGGCCTTCGGGATTTTCCTTCACCGTTTAAAGAAAACTGTCAAAAACGGAAAATGTTTGGTTAACGCGACCCCTGGTCTTGAGGCACAAATCTAGGGAAGGATACAGAAAAAATTCTGCTGCTTTGAAAGTCCTAATGAATACAGTGGCCTCTATCATTCATTAATGGAAGAAGTTTGGAACTCTTCCTAGAGATGGCTGGCAGTCTGAACTGAGCAGTCGATGGAGAAGGGCCTTACTCAGGGAGGTGACAAAGAACCACTTTGTGACTTTGTGAGAGCTCCAGCGATCCTTGTGGAGGAAGGAGAACCTTCCAGAAGGACAACCATCTCTGCAGCAATCCAACAATCAGGCCTGTTTGGTGGAGTGGCCAGACAAAAGCCTGGGTTCCTAGTCTGATGTACAGCACCCATTCAAACCCCGAGAATTATTGGCAGACTTGAGCTTCTGGGCAAGTTGGGCAGGAGGACATAAAATATTTTGGGGAGCCGCACCATCACTTCATCACATATAGCTTCAATGGGGGACATGGTTCTCTTACCTTTCAAAATGACAAAAAAAATATTTAACATGAAATAGCATGTTTATGCAGGTGAACCTTCTATGAAAATAGTTTGCAGCCTGCTGTTTGCTAGTCATTTCTCCAGTCATTTCAGCATTAAAAATTTATCTGAGGGGCAGGAGGGATCGCCGGAGGAACCACTGCCTGGCATAGGGGGTCCCAGCAGCTCAGAGGACAATGAGGAGAAGGAAAAAGAGGAGGGTAAATCATTCCCCTCCGGTCTTGCCTGGTTGGAGCTCTCTCCTGGGATCTGGACAACTTTACATCCAAACATCTATTTGATCTCAGGTTGGGCCCATTCCTCCAGTCTTTCTTGTCATCTCGGAACCAGTCACACCATAGGGCTTCTCCGTCGATACTTCTGGTGGCCTTCTCTGAATAAAGATGTCTTAGAATACATTTTTGCATGTTTCACCTGTTCACGAAATAACAGCTCTTATCAATCGCCTGCTGCCCTCCTCCAATCCCTCTTGTTCCTAGTCGTCCCTGGTCGTATATTGCTTTAGATTTCATCACCAGATTACCACCCTCCAAGAACAAGACCATAATCCTAACTATTGTAGATCGATTCTCTAAGGCCTGTTGCTCTCACTAAGTTATCTTCAGCCACAGTAACAGCCAAATTTCTCATCCACCATGTCTTTAGACTTCACGGCATCCCAGTAGAAATTGTTTCATGACAGAGGGCCCTAATTTACAGTACAAGTCTGTTCAGCACTTGGAGCCTGGTCACAACTCTCATCCGGCTTTCACCCCCAGACCAATGGTCAGTGTGAACGCCTTAATCAAGAGAACAAAAACACCCTATGTTGCATGTGTGCTACTAACCCCTGAATTATTTTCAGAAAAACCATGAGGACAGAATTTAGAGAAAGGAATTGTTTAATTTATTTCAGCAATCTGTCACCATCAGTGGACATTTTGCAGTTTGTACTTGACAGATTTTGTACCCGAGAAACTCTATCCTCCCCCATAATCCCACCTCCTGCAGACTGTTCGAATTCTTTGTCTTAGCTATTGCATGAACTATGCCCTCATCCTGCAGCTTTGGTTTGGTTGTATGCCAACATTCTGCAAAACATTTGTGTGGCATCAAGAAAGGGTCAGATTTATTGTACATTTAAAAAAAAAAAAAGTACTTAAAACTGAAAAAAATTATTTTCATTAATGTTGAAGCTATGTTTTTATGGGGTTTTTATTTGGCAAATCTAAAGAATAAATATCTCAGGAATTTTAAACATGGTGCTTACAATGTTTTTAATGGTTATTGGTCTCCTGTGAAGCATTCTTTCTTCTGGCCGAGAAAGAGGGTAAACCACAGGTACAACCAGTTTAGTGCCGTCAGAATCAGTACTGCTAACACTGGAAATAAATAAGCATGAGTATCAGCACTGGAACAATTAGGCTTAAAAAAAACGCAGTGTCAGAAATTAGTGCTTAAATTACTTATTTACTGTGGAAAACAACAGAAAGGTGGACCATACTGTAAGAGGTAATGTTGACAAGAAATGTAGGTTTTGTGGCTGTAAAATTTCATGGAATATGCTTTTCAAACAATAAAATAGAAACGGGAATGTAAATTGATGGACTAATAATAGATAATGAACAGATAAAGTCTTTAAATAGGTCACCATTCAATGGAAAATGTCTTCTTTACTGCAGGTATATGAAGTATCTCTATCCATATGAATGTGAGAAGCGGGGACTGAGCTCCCCTGGTGAACTTCAAGCAGCAATTGACAGCAACCGTCGGGAGAGCCGTAAGCAGAACTACAGTTCTGCCATCTTTAACTTCTCTGCCACACGCACAGAAACTCTTCTTCCAACACCAAAAATACAGCATGTGCCTGTGCTATCTCACCAAAGCAGCTGTATCTCTCAGGCACCTATGGTCAAGAAAGGTAAGATACTATTGTTTATTACCAGTCTGAGGCTGGCTTAAGATAGAGACTGGTTCTAAAATAATTCAACAAATGTATTTTTAGCCATACATCTGGCTAGAATTAACTTTTGATTTTTTTCAACACTTAAACTTAACCAAGTTTATTAGATCTGAAATCAAGCCTAGCTCTCCCATAATAATATTTATTAATTTATTAAATGTGTACAGCTCTTAGCATTTTCAATCGCAAAGTGCTACAATATGAAAGTAACTTATAACAAGCGCTAAAAGCAGCAATAATAAAAATAGATAAAAATACTAAATGTAACATTATATTTCTATCTATTTAGGCATGGCAATCAGTAGCTTAACATTCAGTGCCTTCATATAGGTGATTTTGATTTAACCTGACAAGAACTCATAAGAAAGCCCTGAGGAGCCAGTTGGAGGTATTTATTCTTAAAAATTGTGCTTTTTTATTTATTTTTTTGTTTTTTTACCGTGTCCTGTCCGGCAGAGTATCGCTCAGAATTGTTGTCTGAGTGCCAAGAAATTGCCCAACAGATTTACTTTCACAAGCAGATCATCACAGCTAATGCTTTAAAGCTCTGCTTGATATTTATAAAAGAAATTTTATTATAAACTTCTTTGGGAATATTTCAATTGTTACAGACACGGAGACTGAAATGAAAAGCAAAAAAGAAGCTCAAAAAAGAGAGAGATGGGGGGAAAAGGGGAGAAAAGGAGTGTTAGGTATTATTTAGTCAACTCAGAGGCAAGAACGATACAGTCAATTTACTTGCAAGGGTAGCTCTGCAGTACAGACTACGAAGTATTAGCCCCCTCTCTTTATTTATACATGCTTGTGTGTGTGTGGGGTCAGAAAGGTTAGGGTTCATTTGTCTTGATTATGAACAAACAGAGGAAGTGGGAAGTGGGGACCTGGTGAATAGCCCCCAGATGTTGCTAATAAAAGCATAAAAGAATAAAAGCATAAAAGCATAACTTATTCTTGTCCCCATCTCCCTTCCTGTAACATGTAAGGAGGGAAAAGCACTTAGAGCAGACATGAGTGATAAACAATACAAACGTTTTAAAAACCCTAACAAGGAGGAAAGAGTGGAGGAGAGAAAGAAGAATGAAGAAAATTTTTTTTTTTTTACAAAATAGTACACGGTAATTCTGAATGTAAAATGTACTTAGTGAGAGGTGCAGCCCAATATAGAACATCTGTGTATCTGTCAACACCTGAAGCTTAACACCTGTGAGTATTGGTGTGGACGCGCTTTTGTATACAAGGTTTCTCCACAAAAATATGCAATAGCGAATGTGAGGACCCACAGGCCTGCCCCAAGGTCCCTGGATGGACACTGAGGACATCCGAGCCACAGACACCTAAAGGCCCCCCAAAGCACAGGAACCCCAGGAGAACCACCGCCGGGACTACCGCAACCCCCGCCAGAGAAGAGCAGTGGAGAGTCCCAGGGGAACCACCCAGCAGCGACAGTGCAGAAGCCCCAGGGAGCCACAGCGACGAGCCCACAGGCCCCGCCGGCAGCCGTCCACGCCCGAGCAGATCCAGCAATGGACCCAGAGGCCCAAGACCCTGGGACACACCATACCCCAAGCAGAGGCCCGACAGAGCCCAGGGGGCCAGGCCCCGGCAAGCAGCCACCGGGAGTGAGCCAGCACACACCAAAGCACCCGGCCCCGGACACCGAGAACCACAAGTACACCAGCGGGCAGAGACTCCAACCACCGGCAGGCGGTGTGGCGGGGAGGAAGCTGATCCAGGAGAGGGAGCCAACCTGTCGCAAAAAAAAAAAAAAAAAAACAGGCACACACAGTCAGAATCACCCACTCCCACCCTCATGCATACACATAAAATCACTCACACCCAACGTAAGGATAAACAACAATGAACTCCCCATGCATACTCTATACTCCCAGGTCCAGGCGCTGGTACTCCCTAGGGGCAACCAGCCCCCGGACCCAGGAGGTGGTCCCCTTCCCTCCTGGGGGAGAGGCAGGCAGACAGCGCCAGTACTGCCCAGACCCGGGTGACCCCGGCCCGGCCCGGCTCCCGCCCCCCCGCCCCGAACCCAGTCCCCAACAACCCCCATCCACTTCCGGAGAGGGGGCTATGTACAAAAGAGGGGTCCACATGGCCCAAAGCAACCCGCCAACCGGAGCCGCCCCAGGACGGAGCAGTCCCGACCACCCAACGAGCTCCGATCCCAACCCCATGAGTCTCCCACCCCCAGTGAACCCCAACAAGAACCTCCCCACAGGGCCACCCCCAACAAGGACACCGATATCGAACACATCCCCCCGAACCCAAACGCCACGAATCCCCACCCCCACAGGGGCACACCCCCACAGGTGAACTCTGTGGCTGAGAAGCCGATGAAGCCACACCCACACAGCGCAAGCTCCACACACAGCTCCGCTCTAAGAACCGCACCCCGCTCCCCCACCACACAGCGCGCCGCAACGGCAAGGCAAGGGCCCCGCGCAACGCCACCCCTGCCCACTGGCGCAACATGGTAGACCCCACCCAGCACCGCACCCACAACCGGACCCCCGACCCCGCACCATGACGGGACAAACTCATCCACCAAGAGGTCCCCGGCCAGCGACAGGCACCCAGGGCCAGTGACCCCACCACGCCCCCCTCAGCAACAAAAAACACTACATCACTGAATAAAATATGTCAACAAGACAGTCTTCAGTCTTTTCCTAAAAATCATTTGGTCTGCGGTATCCTCAGGTGCTCGGGAAGGTGGGTTCCACAGACAAGGCGCAGCAGAGCAGAAGGCCCTTGTGCCCATGGTGCTTAGTTTTGTCCGGGGATGATAGAGTCAGTAGAAATTAGCAAAGCGGAGGGAGGTAAGAGACGTGGTCAAGAAAACAAGAGAAACAAAGCTAATCAGACCAGCAGACCAGCTCTCTACATGCTTTGCAAGTGGGAAGACCTGCTAAATCAGCAGTGTACCAAATACTTGTTCTCTTCACTGTAAATGAGTATGGATGACAGGAAGAGATGTGCAAAAATGAACTGAAAGAGGATTCTTCTTATTGTTAGGTGGAACTGGAGCTTCCAGCAGGGGAGGGGAGCAGGTATCCTGGTTGGGTAGTTTTCATTGTATGTAATTCAAATTGACCCAGAATTCAAACTGTGCCTGCAAGGGACTTGAGTAGGTTCTGCTCTAATTTAAAAGTTCACAGTTCACTAAGGTCTACTGTGCCAAATCAAATAAACAGATTAGTTGGCCTTTCAAAACAGTGTCTTGCCAAAATACTCACACCGCTTGGACTATTTGACATTTTCTCATAATACAACCACAAACTTTGATGTATTTTATTGGGATTTTATGCAATAGATCTAAAGAAAAGCAGTGCATTATTTTGAAGTGGATGCAAAATAATATTAAGATTTTTTGTGCATTTATAGTCAGTCCCATTTTACTGAGACACCCTTACAGAAAATTCAAAAATTGTGCTGCTCAAGGTGGCAGCAGGTTGGAGTGGCTCCTAGAAATTAGACTGGAGAAGCAAGACGTCTACAAGAAGGGGCAAAGCAGGCTGTACTTCTTGAGGAAGCTTAGGTCATTCAGTGTTTCCAGCAAGATGCTGCATATCTTCTACAAGTCTGTTGTGGAGATATGCCAATCATCTGAGTACGGTGCAACTTCAAACCTACCAAGACATGGCCACCCACATTCACTTGAATAGAAAAGCTGGGCAAGGAAAGCATTAGTAAGAGAATTAGCCAAATGCCCCATTGCAGATATCCACAGCTGAGGTGGGAGAATTTGTCAAAAGGAATTACTTTTAGTCCTGCACTACACTAATCTGGAGATTATGGATGAGTCACTAGAGTAAAACAATTGTAAAAAGACAGTCATAACAAGTCATACATGCAGTTTGCCATGTATGTATGCCATGTAGGGACACAGCTACATCCAAAACAAGGGTTTCTGGTCAGATTAGACTAAAATGAAACATCTTGGACTACGTAGATATATACAATATAATGTGTGGTGGAAAAATAACAGTGCACTTCACCCAGAACACATCATCTCCAGGCCGGCTGGTCAAGAGTTTATAAGAGGATGGACAAACCTTAATAAAGGTCATTCCTAGACAAGAAATATGGTATAGTGGTTCACCTTTTGACAGTATGCTGTCTCTGAAAGTATGTATAGCCAGAGCCACTATCAAATGGTTTAGATCCAAGCATATCCATGTGTTGGAATAGTGGAAGACTTAAATATGCTGTTTACAGATGGTATCTAAGTTACCATAACTATGCAGATGATACACAGCTCTACATTACAATGTCATCAGGTGAATATGAACCCATCCAAGTACTGGGTACAAGCTTGGAACAAATCAATGCACTGATGTTGCATAATTTTCTTCATTTGAATAAAAATAACTGAAGTAATTATTTTTGGATTAAAGAAGGAATGATCAAGAGTCCGCATACAGCTTCAGTTGTTACAACTAGAAACCGCTGACCGGCCGGACATCTGGGTGTAGTGATGGACTCAGATCTGAACCTTCAGAATCACATAAAGACAGTCACTAAGTAGGCCTTCTATCACCTGAAGAACATCTACAGGATTAAACGACTAATGTCCCAGCAGGATCTAGAAAAACTCATCCATACGTTTATCTTTGGTCAAATTGATTACAGTAACAATGTTGTCACAGGTCTGCCTAAAAAGTCAATCAGACAGCAGCAGCAGATACAGAACACTGCTGTCTGCATCCTCACTAAAACAAAGAAAGTAGAGCACATCACCCCAGTTTTAAAGTCTTTACACTGGCTTCCTGTATCTAAGAGAATAGACTTTAAAATATTTCTGTTAGTTTATAAGTCACTGAAATGGTTCAGTGAAAAGATTTGTTGTCATTGTATCAAACCTTCAGACCACTCAGGTCTTTTGGTTCAAGTCTACTCTGCCTCCTCAGAATCAGAACTGAAAATGGAGAAGCAGCATTCAGTTCTTATACTCCTCTAATCTGGAACAGATGTCCAGAAAACTGCCAAGATGCTGAATCCCTGAGTTCTTTAAAATCAAAGTTAAAAACAAATTTGTTTAGAGTTGCTTTGCTGTTCTGCAGGGTCTTGCTAGCAGCCCATGTGGTAGACCTGGGAACCATAAATTTGACTCCAAAAAGAAGAAAAAATAAATGGCATGTCGACGTCTGAAGGCGATGATTTTATTTACACACCTCCCAAAATAAGTGCAGAATAGCAGGAAAAAATTTGTATATAAACATAATATTTACAATTCTTTGTATTTCTACAAAGTATTTCTCTCAGTGCTGCACATCAATATTACCTTCCTATGTAACCAGGCCAGACTGACTCCAGCAGGGCCAGAAGCTTTTCTTATAAACCCTAAGCTCCGCCCCACAACCAGATCAGCCAACTATTAATCGTTTATTTTGCTACATAGAAAAACCAAAACACTGATGTCACAAGAAAATAATCAGTATTCATTTCCTGCTTTCATTCTGAGACTGTTGTTTTTCTTTGGTTAAAAATAAATTACAATTAAATTTGCTGGCGGAAAAACACTGACTTCCTTTATAGGAAAAACGGAAGTATCACGCCCACTTTTACTCAAGCTGCCACAGCTGGGGCGGAGAATGCTACATGGGTGAGTGCAAACTTGTGTGTATGCTTAAATGTGAATGTATGAGTACCGATTTCTACGGGCGTTTTGAAGTGTGCACCCTTGGTTGCGCCATGGATTACAAGAGGGATAGGTGAGTGTGTAAAGCGATCTGGCTGTAACTGTCATATAAGGAGAGGGATAAGTAGTTGTATGAGTGTGTATGCACGTGCATCCCTGTGTGTGCGTGCATAAGTGTATGTGTGCGTTCCATCAGCGGGAGGGACAGCACTGCTCCATCACATCAGCCTCCTACTCCCAGAGGTTGACGATGCGCAGCAATTTGGACAGGTAATCAGCCACTACATTGGTTTTACCAGATCGATGACACTAAACCTGAATTGTTGTGGCAAAAGATACCATCGGGTGAGCCTGGTATTATGGTCTTTCATGGAGTTTATCCAGGTTAGGGCTCTGTGGTCTGTTTCTAAGTCAAATTCGCGTCCCAACAAATAATATTTCATGCTTTCTGGCGCCCACTTGGTCACACGTGGGTGCAGCTTGCGGCTAAGAAATAACAGTTGATGTTCATCTCCTGGATCTCCTTGGGCCAGAACTGCAGCCAAACCAACTGCAAAGGCATCCACCTGTACATGGAACTTTTTGCCAAAGACTGGGCTGTTCCAAACAAGAGAAGAACACAGCAGTGCCTTCAGGATGTTGAATGCCTTCTCACATTCATCTGACCAGGTTACTGGATTCCTTTGGTCTTTTCCTATTAGTGATGTAAGTGGAGCTGCAATAGTTGCAAAGTGGTGTACAAAGCTTCGGTACCAACCGGGCAATCCCAGAAAAGACCGGACCTCTTTTTTGGTACGAGGTCTAGGACAGTACTTGATTGCTTCCACTTTGTCCACTTGAGGCCGGATCTTTCCTCCTCCCAGACAACAGCCCAAGTTTATTGTCTCTTTTTGTGCCCACTCGCACTTAAAATGGTTGAGAGATCTTCCCCAAAACCAGGGACAGATGTTGGACATGCTCTTTCCACAAATGGCTAAAAAACGCCACATCATTAAGGTAGGCCGCACTGCAGTGATCACAACCCTGGAGAACTTGGTCCATCAGCCTCTGGAAGGTGGCTGGTGCTCCATGTAGCCCAAATGGCATCACAGTAAACTGGAACAGTCCAGCTGGCACCCTGAAAGCTGCATAAGGCCTGGAACTTTTCTCAAGTGGAATCTGCCAGTAGCCTTTACATAGATCAAATGTGGTGATGTATTGGCAGTTCCAATCTTCTCCAGCAGATCATTTACTCAAGGCATTGGATAAGCATTTAACTCTGAAATTGCATTGAGTTTTCAGAATTCAATACATATCCGCAGTGAACAATCCTTCTTGAATGCAATGACGACCGTATTCCACCACTCTGAACTAGAAGGTTCAATCACTCCAAGTCTCAACATTTCTTTGACTTCAATTTGCAGTTTCCCCACCAGTTGCTGGGACACCCTGTAAGGGTGCTGGCGAATACATGTCTTGTCCTTCAGCCAGATGTCATGTTGAATCAGGGTGGTTTTGCCTGGAATTGGTGACAAAAGGAGACTTGTTTGAAGACATCTTGAAGCTGTAAGACTTGCTCTGATTCCAGGTGTGTTAAAATAGGAGGAAGTGTCAGGATCTTGGAGTATCTGTTTGCTTTCTGTTTCTTGCCTGCTATTTACTCTGCTTAGTCCATGGGCACACAGGTGATAGGTGTGTCTTATCCTGCTGATTGCTGCTGGGAGCATTTATACAGGAGGCTGCCAGTAGTTCAACGCCTGAGTGTTGGCCAACAGTGGTAACAAACTCTCGCCAGACTAGCTTTGTGACAAAGCTTTTGTGTTTTCTTACAGCTTCAACTAATGTTCGTGTGTCCTCCTTCTCAGGTTGCTTTCAAGCCCTTGCTCAGTTTTCAGTTCATTTCCTCACTTCTGGATCTAAGATTCAAGCTTCCAGTTACTTTCTCTAGACAAACTCCTAGCTGGCAGCTTCCTGGCTCTGCAATCAACAGGCCACAATCATAAGCAAACCTTGTTCACCATCCAATGAGCTCCTGTGCAAGCCCCACCATCCAGCGAACCACGCCACCTTCTTTACCCATGGAATAAGCTTTACTGGACTTCCTTCAAGCATCCATAGACCAACTAGCCTTGGATATTACCCTTTTCAGTCTCCTCTGGTCTCCTGCCCCCAGGCTCCACATCTCTCTTCCCCCCTGTCAGTTCCATCATCTCCTCCAGTAAGCGTATCATATTACTTAACTACAATAGTCATCCCATTCCTTTGTTCTTACCTGTTCTCCCATTCTTTGTGCAGTTGGTGATCTACCGGTCCTGGTTCTCTCACCACTAACTCATCCCTGTGAAAATAATCTTTTAAAATCTGTACACTTCTCCTGAGTGTATTTCTGCATGTGGGTCAGATCCGTTTCTAGAATCATGACAGGAACAGTTGTCATTAGATCTTTGGTTTCTGTGTCCTCCCCACCTTCTAGGCTGACCCTCCGAACCATCAGAGCTTCCATGCTGTGATGAAATGGTGACTCTTTCCATTCTTTCAGTTGGTTGATGTGGTAAGTCTGGTCTCTCTTCTTCTTGTCCGGATGGTGTACCTCATAGATAACGTGGCCCATCTTCCGGTTAATTGTATATGGTCCCTGCCACTTCGCCAGAAGTTTATTGCTAGAGGTGGGAAGAAGCAACAAAACCTGTTGGTAATACCAGGCCTTTTGGTTCTTCTGCGCCTCACGTGACTTGAGTTCTGCTTCTTCCTGGTACTTTGAGGGTTGTTCCCGCATCTCCAGCACAAACTGGATAATCCTTTTGTTGATTTTACATGCAGGTGCAGCCTCCCAGTTTTTCGGAGCAAATCCAAAGGCCCCTGGACATCCCACCCATAGAGCTATTCAAAGTGTGAAAGCCAGTTGATGCCTGTGGAACCTCTCTATAAGCAAACAGGAGGAATGGCAGCCAACGATCCCAGTCCTTACCAGTGTCATCCACAAACCTCTGGAGCATCCTTTTTAATGTCTGATTAAATCTTTCAACAAGACCGTCAGTTTGTGGGTGGTATGGTGTGGTTTTTATTGGAGCAATATCAAGCTGTTTGTAAAAGAGTTGCATTAGCTTGGAGGTAAAGTGTGTGCCTTGATCGGTTATGATTTCATCTGGGATCCCAACCCTAGAAAACAGCTGCATCAAGGCCCGAAGAACCATGTGAGCAGAGATGGTATGAAGCGGAAAAGCCTGAGGAAACCGTATAGCATTATCAGAGACAACCAAGATGTACCGATGGCCGCTACTGCTTTTTATTAATGGTCCCACAATGTCCATGGAAATCCTGCAAAACGGTATGGAAATGAATGGCAGGGGTTGAAGCAATGCCCTGTCAGCTTTGCGGGTGGTGGATGTTTTTTGACATACAGGGCAGGTGGCGCAGTTAGTCTGAATATCAGTGTACATTGTTGGCCAGTAAAAGCGTGCACTTGTACGTAGATATGTTTTATGATGACCCAAGTGTCCCACCCATAACAATGTGTGTGCTAAATGCATGACAAGAGGTCTACATCTACCAATCGTTTACACTCACTTTCAATGTTGTACAACACATCACTTTCAATAAGAAACCAAAACTCAAAACGCCGTAGGCTCCGTGTTTTTCTTGGCCATTTTGTGCCACCTTCACACAGACTACTGTCAAGGTCTGGTAATGGTTGGACACCGGTCTGTGCCTTGGCTCTGGTGGCCACTGGACAAGAAACAACATTCACATTTACTTGGGTTTTGATGTCCTTATCAGAATCCATCTGAGTGGACTGTTTTTCTTGTAGCTAGTCAAAAAGCACCGGTAAGTCCCGTCCAAAAATTACATCTACTGGCAGGTTTTCAATAACCCCAAGGGTCAACAGATATGATTGTCATCAATAACAACAGTTAAATCTTCTTTCGGGTATGTATGTTTCGGGTATGGTTTGTCACCATGTACACAGAAAATATCCTCTTGTCTTCCATAACCTGTCTGACCCACTGGTACCAGACTCTGCTTTATAAGTGACATGAAACTACCAGTGTCCAAAAGAGCAGTCACATTTTGTCCATTAACAGTTAATGTGTGTGCGTAAGTGTATGTGTGCGTTCCATCAGCAGGAGGGACAGTACTGCTCCATCACACTGTTAAATATCATTAATTTCAATCTACAGTTCAACATTTCATTGCTTTAATTTATTATACTAATGCTATGCACTTTTTTTCTTATGTGTTTTTGTTTCACCGTTGTTTTATCCTAAACTAATATTCTTTGCCCAGACACCACCTCTTACATGAACCGTTCTAAAGGTCAAGAGGACAGAAGGTCCAACAAGGCGATGAGTTGCATGGCGGGCAATCAACAAAGAAGCCATCGTGGCTGTTCTTAGTAGCAGTTGGGATGGGGGAAAGCTTTATACTTAGACTGCACTCTTTAGGTGTGTAGAGCTGCGGTTTTGAAGCTGACATCTTCAGGCAGTTGGGAAAACCACTTCATCCTCTCTTCTGGGGGAATCTCTGGCTAAGATTCCTTTTTTGCAGAAGCTCAGAAAAAAGGTTTGAGACAGGTCGTTTTAAGTCTGGTCAGTTTTCTGAATGCTGGATACTCAGACAGCAGATTTTAACTTAACTTATATAATGGTTCCAAGTTTGAAGTAGCCTAACTCAGCCAGTTAGAGATTGCACATTGTCTCCCCTATTGCTGCACTCCCTGAACCACCGGCAAGAGAAAGAAGAGCATGGCAAGCTGGAATTTTGTACTATGATGTTATGGGGATTCCACCTTTAGATTAGAATAAACAACTGAGTGTTAGGGTTTGACCATTTTAGAATGGGCTATGTGTAGGGGTACTAAGCAAAATAATACACTGATAAAGTTTATCCATCTAGAGCCCACTGGTGGCCATTGTTATACTAAAAACCACAAGGATTGGGGGTACCTCTCTCTGTCAGACTGATTATAACCATTGGAAAAGAGAAGGGGTTGCACAGGTAGCAGAAATGGAGGGTGTGTTTGCACCTCAACCATAACTGAGCTGGTTTAGGCTAAATTTGAACCCCCCTTACTCCATCCAACAGGGAAGGAGGAAGGCAGAGGTAAAAATTATTGGCGAGTATTTTTTCCTGTTGCATTGTGTGAAAGGTGGGTAACTTTAAAATGGGCTAAGTCAATTCAGTCAAATCATACAGATTTCAAATCAGGTACATACATTCCAATTGATCCTAACCATCGAACAGAGCAGTTAGATTAAGTTATTTATTCAGATTGGTTAAAAAGTTTTTCTATCTAAGGACACCCAACACAGTACAGGTCCTTCTCAAAATATTAGCATATTGTGATAAAGTTCATTATTTTCCATAATGTCATGATGAAAATTTAACATTCCTATATTTTAGATTCATTGCACACTAACGGAAATATTTCAGGTCTTTTATTGTCTTAATACGGATGATTTTGGCATACAGCTCATGAAAACCCAAAATTCCTATCTTACAAAATGAGCATATTTCATCCGACCAATAAAAGAAAAGTGTTTTTAATACAAAAAACGTCAACCTTCATATAATCATGTACAGTTATGCACTCAATACTTGGTCGGGAATCCTTTTACAGAAATGACTGCTTCAATGCGGCGTGGCATGGAGGCAATCAGCCTGTGGCACTGAGGTCTTATGGAGGCCCAGGATACTGGGCCTCCATAAGACCTCAGCAGTACAGGGAGCTCGAGCTCCAAAATCTCCATAAAGCTTTTCAGCACATGGAAGCATGAAATGCTCCAAAATCTCCTGATAGCTAGCTGCATTGACCCTGCCCTTGATAAAACACAGTGGACCAACACCAGCAGCTGACACGGCACCCCAGACCATCACTGACTGTGGGTACTTGACACTGGACTTCTGGCATTTTGGCATTTCCTTCTCCCCAGTCTTCCTCCAGACTCTGGCACCTTGATTTCCGAATGACATGCAGAATTTGCTTTAATCCGAAAAAAGTACTTTGGACCACTGAGCAACAGTCCAGTGCTGCTTCTCTGTAGCCCAGGTCAGGCGCTTCTGCCTCTGTTTCTGGTTCAAAAGTGGCTTGACCTGGGGAATGCGGCACCTGTAGCCCATTTCCTGCACACGCCTGTGCACGGTGGCTCTGGATGTTTCTACTCCAGACTCAGTCCACTGCTTCCGCAGGTCCCCCAAGGTCTGGAATCGGCCCTTCTCCACAATCTTCCTCAGGGTCCGGTCACCTCTTCTCGTTGTGCAGCGTTTTCTGCCACACTTTTTCCTTCCCACAGACTTCCCACTGAGGTGCCTTGATACAGCACTCTGGGAACAACCTATTCGTTCAGAAATTTCTATTTTAATCTATTCAATTTTGGTCATGAGCGAGACAGTGTCTTAATAGCGTAATGGGTGGATAGCAGTACAGAAGCTGAAGGGAGGAGTGTTAAACCACGACCCTGCTTCCTGGTCTGAACCCTCGGTTGTCAGAGTTTCGGAGAACTAATACATTCAGCCAGATTCCTAGAAAGAAGAGCTGCTCCATCCAAAAAGGCGTGGATGCCATCTCTCCGGAACAGGCCAGGTTTTCCCCAAAATGTTCCAATCTGATTTAATTAGCCCCACACCGCCAGGAGTTTTCATGTTTTTATTTTCTTTTCTGTTTAGCGTTGGACATGCAGCAATCAACTGTCCTCTTTTGTGGCAATAAAAACAGTCACAACTCTTTGATTTTATGGCGCCGATGGCATACATTTACAAACTGATTTTGGTGATTTTTGTTGAGAAAAGATTTACTGATACAAATCTGCTTTATGAGTTAAAACCAACTCATCTGCCAAAATTGCAGCATTAGTTAGAGAGGAGACCTTCTGTTCATTTAAATAAACCACAATGCGTGCCACCAAACACTTTTGAAATTCCTCCAACAAAATAAGCACTCTCAGATCATCCATAGTTTTTACCTTACACAAATAACACCATTTATCAAATAAAACACTGGTTAGCAGCTTTATTAAGATTCCTAAATTTTTGACGGTATGCTTCAGGGACAAGTTCATATACTTGCAACACCGTCTTTTTAAAAATTTCATAGTCTAAACTCTGTTGAGTAGACAAACTTGAACACGCTTCTTGGGCTTTTCCTACAAGTTTACATTAAAGTAAAAGGGACCAAAACTCCTTCGGCCAACTCAGAGCAGCGACGATGCTCTCAAATGCCCTAAAGTAAGAGTCTACTTCTGATTCACGAAATGGAGGAACCAGTGCTGTGTGCTTACTTATGTCAAAAGTGGCAGAAGCAGAGGAATGTGTGCTTGGTGGCATCACTGGAACTGTAGGTGCATCTTTTTCCAGCTCAAGAACTTTGATATGGAGGTGCATGGCTTGCACTTCCACTTCTTGTTGCGGTTCTCCATCTCCTTTATGCGGAGAGTGAGGTGCAAATCTTCTGTAGACATTCCGCCAGAGGCTCGATCAGGCTTTATGCAAACAATAGTCGCATCAGCAGCCTGTGCTGCGTTGACATCCTTTCCCAGTGCAGCATTGTCTACTTCTTTTACTGAAACCATTTGTGGTGATAGCACACCTTTCTCCACCAGTTTTTCACACAGAGTTTACTTTAACTCTGCTTTGCGAGCGCTGTAAGACACCTCAAAATTATAGTAGTTAGCAACAACAAGCAGGTCTACTTACTTACATTTTTAAAGTTTTTCCCAAGAATGTGCTTTTACAAAGTTATCAAGTGAAGAACCCATTTCTACTCCCCCATACACCAAAAACTGCCAACCAGAACAATGTCTACTTACCAAACTTACGAAAAACAGTGAGAAAAGGCATGAAACGAGCCGCCAATTCATGTTATGACTTGTCTAGGGGTCATAACATAATCATTACATAATTAAAAAAAGAAAATAAAAACACCTCACGACCGCAGTCATAACAAGGCCTCAGAAGAGAAGTCAAGCTTGTCTTAATTACCCCCTTTTTATGAATGTATGCTGGGTACTCAAACAGCACATCATTACTTAACTTTGTGGTTCCAAGTTGAAGAGATATGCCTGCTCGCCTGCAAGGAGACATTTGCACGTGATGCCCCTCCTGTCTGGTTTTTGCCTGAGATCTGCATGGGAGAGGCCGCCATGTTGGAACACGGTGTTTTTGTTAAGAAATTCAGCTCTGACTCCTCCTCTCTTCTTGAGCTGAGCTGGAAGTAGGTTGATGTGATTTATTTTCAAAGTTCCAGAAAAGTTCATACCGGCCTTTGTACAGTTTTAGAGTCTATGCTCATCTGTGTTGTAACCCATGGCTGGGGCCCCACATAGCTCGAGCTCCCTGTACTACCTCATCCAAAAGCTTTCTGATTTCTCCAGGTCCCAGGGCCAATCAGTGAACATCACATGTAGTCCCTACTCAGCCCTGGTTGGATCTGCTCAAGAGCAGGGACCAAAAAACTAGGAACAGGTACGGAAAAAATATTAATGGAAGCGCTCGCAAAGCGGGCCAAATCAAGCCAGTGGAAAAGGGGCATTAGTGGGCATGTTGAACACAATGTGTGCAATGGATAACAGTTGCAAAATAGGTGCAAACCACCCTATTTAAATGACGAAATTGCATGTGCTACTAGCTGTCACTATAGAGAGTGTTGGAGAGCAGTGCGCCCGTAAAAGAAAACAACTAAACCATGAAATATCAATTAGAAAAGCTGACAGCTGCCATATTTACCTCTACCAACACATTCACATCCCCCAACCCCCCTCATCCCATTATCTTATGTTTAGCATATTTATGAAGGCAAACACTGTTCTGCGGATTCTGCACACACAATTTAATTTACACCTGGTTTGTAGATCAGCTTTGCGCATCCAGACCAGTTTGCACATGTTTTTTTACATGCAAAACTTTTGAAGATCAGATCCTTAAGCTATGGTACCCAAGAGTCTTAGAAGGTGATAAAGGGTCAGTTGGAATTTTTGGAAATGAGGTTCATTGATGCTATTATCTGTAATAGTTCCCTAACCTGTTGTAGAAAAATGTCATATCACTGTGAATTGTTGGAAAATAAATTCACACATAGAGTGGCAGAAGCCAAACAAGCTAGTTAGACGTACGCCATCTGGTTTAGCTGACTTCAGCAATTTTAAAACAATTCAAACTGGAAATGGTCATATGAGTCATAAGAACCCTGTGTAAGTGTATGTTAACAATTCACAGTTTCTCACGACTTTTTTGGTGATGTATTGTACAGCCAAATATAGTATGTGTTTTAGTTGAGTTAATTGTATTAATCTGTCCGATTCACTGTGACTCGTCAGTCCGCTTTAAAAATCTCCAGGTCTAGTATTCCTTCTAAAATGATCTTGGCTGATTCAAATTCAGCTCGTTGACTAAATCAACTGTTGTGGTAGAGTGATAGAGTACACTCCTGGACATCTTGTTACCTTTTCTCCATTTTGAGGATTAATTTTTTAAGAAGCGCATTTTTTTGCTGCAGGTAAGAGAACTATTATCAATAATGTCACAGAACCACACTTTAAGAAATCACTATACCTTTAATGCTGATTTGATTAATCATCAATTGAGAAACTGCCTAGAGTGAGCGGTCTGTCTGGTCATCATAGTCATTGAGAAAAATAGATTGTAGAATTTTTTTTCATACCTTCTGGTTTATGTTTCAGAGTAAGAGATTGTTCCAAAACAAACTTAAGATGCCACTGGCTGGAAGAAGAAGTCAAGGTCAGAGACAAACAAAAAATATTCTAATCAGGCAAAAGACAAGTTTTTATTCAGAGTGCCATATTCAATCTCTATTCAAAGATCTAAGTAGTTATGTATGTTATGGATGCCAGTAATGCAAAACTTTGTGGCTGTTGTGTTGGAATTTGCGCCAAGTGCAGAATGGTTTAGAATGAAGAATACACAATAATGTATTTCAAATTATGGAATTAGAGTTTTCTTCCAGAGTTTTTTTAAAAACATATTAAAAAAACAATGTCATGATTTTGACAAGGGGGTTGTTTATTGCCTTTATTGTTTCATGATTACTTGTCTCTAACAGTGGGATTTTGAATGCTCTTCATGTTTTGGTGAGGGTGTGTAAATCTGTTTTGCAAGTATTAATTGTCAAGAAAGACACTGTCTTTTTGGTCGAATTAAATTTGTACTTTGAGATTCCCCTCCATGAACAGCCACCTTAACGTGGTGGAGGGGTTTGAGTGCTCGAATGATCCTAGAAGCTATGTTGTCTGGGGCTTAAATGCCCCTGGTAGGGTCTCCCATGGCAAAAAGGCTGGTGACAGGTCAGACAAAGACAAAAAGCGGTTCAAGAACCCCTCATGACGACTATTAAATCGAGGCACGGGATGTCGCCCGGTACGGCGGAGCCGGGGTCCCACCCTGGAGCCAGGCCTGGGGTCGGGACTCGTCGGAGAGCGCCTGGTGGCTGGGTTGCCAAGCCCGAACGAGAGACATGAGGCCATTCCCCAGTGGGCCCACCACCTGCGATGGGAACCGTGAGGGACCGGTGCAAAGAGGATTGGACGAAGGTGGAGACCTCGGCGGCCCAATCCCCGGATGCTTGGGCTGGCTCTATGGACATGGAATGTCACCTCACTGGGGGGGAAGGAGCCTGAGCTTGTGCGGGAGGCCTAATACTTCTACTGTTTGGCCAGTGATAAATACCTTATCTCACTAAGAGCAGAGTTGACACAGTCAGAAAGTCACTGAGAGGCCACTATTAAATCTATTCATGATGACCAAAAGTAAATGCCACGCTGAAACTTACTAACTAAGCTAGCATAAACTTTAGCTAATAAAAACTTTTTACCCTAATACTTGCTAAGGTATATTAAGAAATCAAGTTTTTATTTTTTTCCTAAAGAAAACCATCATAAACAAGCAGCCTTGTAGGCCCTCGCACCTCAGCGCATCTCTGCCGGTGCAGCGACCGCGCGTGCCTGGCAACGCCTCCTACACACCACACACGATAACACCGCTTCACTTCAACGCGTTGCCAGTAGGTGGCACTGTGAACAACATGTCATATAATCTTCGGTCATGCAGAGTTTCGGTCTGGCAAAAAGCATTAAAAAATTGGAGTAAATCGGACCTTCCAGATGGAAGCTGCACTCACTTGTTTGTTTGTGGGCGGGGCTAAAAAGCTGTCATCTGTTCACTGTGTCATCATGTCCATCATTAACTCTTGATCATGTATACTACATTTCAAGTGGATCCGATGATGTATGAGGGAGATATAGCTAGCCCTTGAAGTGTCCTAGGGGGCGCTGTTGATCCAAATTTCAATGTAATCCAATAGAGCTGTTTGGGGGCTGACAAAGATCAAGCATATTCAGTTTGGAGTGAATAGGATCATCCATGTGTAATTTAGAGCCAAACGTATGGCCGTGGCGTGACATCAGAATTCGTCACTCCCTCATGGCCACACTCTCCAGCTAAAGCAGTCAGTACTGGCGACTGTCTAAGACCATCATGTTATCTGTTACTTGGGACAATTTCACATTGATAAAGTTAAGAACATCAAACATTGACTGTCTAAAGAAAAACTGGACACTTCCTGTTCTCAGGGGGCGGGGCTTCGATGATGTCAGCATCTGATCAGTGAATATTGTTCAGGCCTAGAGGCAGATCAATCTCAGAAGGTTTTATGTGTCTGTGACTTTCCTTGTAGGAGCTATATAAATTTAGTGTTTTATGGCGAGAAGTCATATTTTGAGGCTTAGCCACGCCCACATGTTTTCATGTATCAAAAAGCTTTTGATAACCTTTGATCCCCAATCCCTTAAGAGTAAACTGAGTGATTTTCAAGTCTCTAAGTCAAAAGCTGTAGGAGGAGTTCGCTCAGATATGCGGGATAGAAACGGCCAAAAGAGGGTCAAAATGGCAACTTCAATCCAAAATGGCCGACTTCCTGTGGGGTTTGGACCAATGCTCCAAGAGACTTTTTTGTAGGTCCTGCCAAGATAGATATGTGTACTGAATTTCAGATTCCTTGGTGAAAGCATGGCTTGGGGCTGATTTCTATTTATTTTCTAGGGGGCGCTGTGGACGAATTAGGCCACGCCCACCAAATATGTCATCAGATCTCTGTTGGGGCTGGACAAGGATCAATCACATTGAATTTGGTGCAGCTCAGATGATGTATGGGAAAATTAAAGGCCATGGCGTGACGTCTGACTTCGCCGCACCACCATGGCCACGCCCTTTTATGAAAAGTTACTGTGCTTCAAACAAAGTTAGACCCACTAGTTATCTGTCTTCTGACACAGATTCAAGTTGATTGGCAGCAATTACAGCCTCTTGTCTTTTTGAATAAGACGCCACAAGCTTAGCACATGTATTTTTAGGCGGTTTCGCCCGTTCTTCTTGGAGGTTTGAGGTTGGATTGGAGAAGTCTGTGCACAACTATTTTCAGATGTTAAATCAGATTAAAGTCTGAACTCTGGTTTGGCCATTCCAGGAAATTCACAAAGTGGTTCTGAAGTCACTCTATTGAGATCTTAGCTGTGTGGTTTGAGTTGTTGTCCTGCTGAAAAATTAACGCCCCAGTCTAAGTTCAAGAAAGCTTTATAGTTCTAGAGTAGGTTTTTATCCAGTATGTCTCTGTACATTGCTGCATTCATTTTTCCCTCTGTCCTAACCTGCTAGTTTCTGCTGCTGAAAAACATCCCCATAGCAAGATGCTGCCACCACCATGCCTCACTGTAGGGATGGTATTAGCCTGGTGATGAGTGGTGCCTGGTTTCCTCAAAACATGATGCCTGGCATTCATACCAAAAAGTTCAATCTGTATGTCATCAGACCAAACAATTTTGTTTCTCATGGTCTGAAAGTGTCATTGTTTTAGGAACCAACTTGACCCACATGCAGAAAACGCTCAAGAGAATCTGAACGGTTTAACAGGTTTTATTGTCAACTAAGGTAGAACCAGGGAAGTACTGGTCAGGAACAACCGCCAACTATATGGCAAGAAACAAACCATGAGTAATGGTACTGATAAGGGGTTGAAACTGATGGAATACTGCATCTTACTAAGTTGGGGATGTGGACCGCGAAGAGTAGAGGTATACGGGGACTGGAAGCAGACACGAGGTAGAACAGCGAAGGTAGGTTCGTAGGATTTCTCTGTCACTAGACCTTGGAATACGGGGCTTGACTTTGCAGTGCTTGTACTAGGCGTAGGTTGTGGAGTGCGGTGGAGGGTGGACAGGGTTCATTGGGTGAGGAACGTGGTGGTGGAAGCCAGGTAGTGGCCAGTTGGTGATTGATCTGGTTGAACCACGGCTCGGTAGCGTCTTGTAGGCAGTCAGGAATCCCTTGTAGTCCGAGAACGAAGTAGCCCTGGGAGGAAGTCAGCTGGAGGCAAGACTGGGTATGGACCAGGTCGTATCCGGTGTTGTACACCATAGGCTAACACTCAAGCAATGAGATGCTGGCCGCCTCCTGCTTAAATACTCCAGGAATAATCATTGGGAATGGGGTACACCTATCTCCTCACACCACAGTCTCCAGCGCCCTCTAGGGACTAAACACAGTCAATAGCAGGCAGAAAAACACTCACTCCCAGAACCCCGACAGAGAGTTTCTTTTGGCAAACTCCAGATGGGCTGTCATGTGCCTTTTATTAAAGAGTGGCTTGCCTCTGGCCACTCTACCATAATGTAATTGTAATAGTTCAGGGGTGCCCACACTTTTTCGGCCTGATTGCTGCAGATATGGCCATCCTTCTAGAATGTTCTCCTCTCTCCACAGAGAATTGCTGGAGCTCTGAGAGACCATAGGGTTTTTAGTCACTGCCCTGAACAAGGTCCTTTTCCCTCATTCGCTCATTTTAGATGGCTGGCCAACTCTAAGTCCTAGTGGTTTCAGACTTCTTCCATTTACAAATGATGGAGGCCACTTTGCTCATTGAGACCTTTAAAGCAGCAGAACGTTTTCTATATTTTTTTTCCAGATTTGTGCCTCAAGACAATCCTGTCTTGGAGGTCTAAGTACAATTCCTTTCACTTCAGCCTTGGCGTTTGAGCACTAACATGCACTGTCAACTGTGGGACCAGTGTGTACCTTTCCTAATCATGCCCAATCAACTGAAATTACCACAGGTGGACTCCATTGTGTGTAGAATTTTGTGGAAAGAGATTAATTTAATAACATTTGGAATAAGGCATATCTAAATGTTGAAAAGTGCAACGCAGTGAATACTTTACAGACACACAGTATAAAATATCTACTCAGCTAATCTTTAAACTGCCTTGTTGCAAATGTTTTCCGATTCACCCAATTACTAGTTTCATTAGCTATTGCTACTTATAGCTAATGTAGCATTAGCTATGTGAAGCTATTGCCTTACAGATTAGTGGGTCGTAAATACTTAAATCTCAGTTATTTATGAAATGCATGACCAGTAAAATAACTAAAGTTTTACTTACCTGAACAGTGCAGTAGCAGTGGGTACTGATGGCAAATCCACCCCTGCTTTCAAGGCACATATCGGTTCACGAGGCTGGTTAGATACCTTCTGATCTCATTTTCACAATCAGGTTAGTTCTCTGACACCTTAAAATAAAGCATATCTTGTACATGCCCCAAGTGAAAATAATTCTAACATTTGATGGCTTTTCTACTCTAGAAGACTCCCGTGTATGAAGTCATGGGTAATGGACAAAATATTGTAATCTTTAAGCAATGTCTAAGCATTTGTCCACTTGCTAACTGCATATACCGAGTGCTTACTCAGGGCTAAATATTTGACTGGCAACACAGAATAGTTAAGTTGTTAAAAAAACATTTTTAAAAAGCAACGCTGTTTATATTTATTTTAAGTTTCTTCTAGTTCTGATATTATAATTGTCTCCTGGTTACTGCCAACCAGTCCAAAAGTAAATATAAACATGTAATGAGTCTATTCATAACATGAATAAAGTGATGTTTTAATGCATTAAAGGAATCTGCAGTATATTTGATCAGCTTAGTACACCATCTAAAATATATAGACAGGTCAAAACTGGACAGAATTACTCTTACTAAAGATGGATTATTTAAAAAATGAATTTTGAAAGATAATTTAAAAGATTATTGTTATAGTTCAGTGGTGCCCACACTTTTTTAGCATGCGAGCTACTTGTAAATGACCAATTAACAATTATCTACCTAGCATAAAAATGTAAAACATAAATTTGTTAATAAATATATTGAGTATCCCTTATTGTTCTTGTTCTTTATTCTTTCTCTCTCTACAGCAGGCTAAAGCCTCCCTAAATCACACAAATAAAATGTAAACATCAACGTTTTCTGCAGTTTCTCAATAAAGCAAAAGAGTAATACAACAGAATAGTATAGAAATAATCTTTTTGTTCATCAGTGAGGATATTTAGGGCCAGCCATGATGATTCTTTCTGCAGACCTGATTGTTCGTTGCAGTCTGGACCTGTCCTGTTTTGTGGAAGAGCCAAACCACACTGAGATGGACGAAGATAGAACAGAAAAATGGCAGTGTAGAAGATGACCAGCAGCTCCTGTGGAAGGTTGTAGTTTCTGGTGGGCCTTCTTCCAGATATGGTCTATGTGTGAAGACTACATGGTCTCGAGAAATGTTGGTTACTAGGAACCTGGAAGTGGTCCACAGTGTTGTTGAGGATGGTGAAGGGACTGTGAGGGGGTGGTGTTCTCCAAACGTCCACCATCATTACCACAGTCTTGAGTGAGTCAGGTTCAAGGTGATTCTGACCACACCAGTGTACCAGCCGATCCACCTCCTGGTTGTATGCAGACCCATCACTGTCCTGGATCAGTCCAATTACAGTGGGATCATCTGCTAACTTCAGTGGTTTCATAAACAGGTCTGTTGAAATGCAGTCATGTGTGTATAGGGAGAAGAGGAGTGGGAGAGAAAACGCCCCTGGGGGGGGGCACTAGTGCTTCTTTTTGTGCGGGAGAAGATGCTCCCCAGTCTCACCTGCTGCTGCCGGTCCTTCAGGATGCTGGTGATCCACTGACAGGTGAAGGCCGGGACTTTGTGCTGGGTGAACGTCTGGTAGAGGATGTCTGGGTTGATGGTGTTAAAGGCCAAGCTGAAGTCCACAGGATCCTGACGTACCCCTGGGTGGCTGAGGTGTTGCAGGATGAAGTGTAGTTGACTGCATCATCTGCCGACCTGTTTGCATGGTAAGCAAACTGTAGGGGGTCCAGCAGGAGGCCTATGATGTTCCTCAGGTGCTTTGACACCAGTCGTTCAAAGAATTTCATGATCACAGACGTCAGGGCGACAGGCCTGTAGTCATTTAATCCTGTGATGGTGGGTTTCTTGGGTACTGGGATGATGGTGGAGCGTTTGAAATAGGAGGGAACCTGACACAGCTCCAGTGAATTGTTGAAGATCTGAGTGTAGATGGAGGCTAGTTGGTCGGCGTAGGCTCTCAGGTCCTGAGGCCTTCCTTGTTTTCAGGCAGTGGAAGAGCCTGAAAACACATCTTCCTCAGATATCCTTAGTTCAGGCAGAAGCTCTGAAGGGTGTGGTTGGTGTATGGGAAGAATTTGTGTCTGAATGTGATGTGGAGGAGTTGGGTTGAGGAGTGAACTGCTGCTTTTCACACCTACAGTAGATGCCATTCAGATGATTAACCAGGCAAGTATTCTGCTCAGGGCTGGGGGAAATGGCTCCTGTAGGCAATCAGGTTTTTCAAACGATTCCAAACAGCATACATGTCTTTGTCTGAAAAGCTTTGACAGATGAGGCAATAGCACTTTGAGTATGACATTGTGAAAAAAAGCTTTCCTCCCATTCTGTATGGAAGTTGTAGGTGTTATACTTTTTTCTTGGTCCAAGTCCCCCACTCATTTTTTAACCCTTTCACCAGTTTATTATTATTAAATTGCAGCCTAACTAGTGACTCAGTAGGAGTGCTCTACTAGAGGTGTCCAGTAGTTGTTTCAAATAAATGTGCATGCATGAGGTGGTGACCCATGTGTCAAAAACAGGAACAATGTCAAGACTGGGTGTCCAGTATGTCAGTCAAGTGACATGTCATGAGTGTCAGGATGATGATAGCCTATCATCCACTTTCTGTAAATTGTTTTTTATGCCATTCAATCTACCAACACTATCTTTGCCATTGGCCAGTAGATTATCGACATAATGCACACTCCTGTAATAGTTGCTCTCCTCATCAGTGTTTTCCATCATAGTTTTTTCCTCTATTGTACAAAATGAGACATTCATACATGTATGACAAGACACATACATTTAGATTAAATAAATATGCAAAATATATAACAGAAAAATGTTCTTCTGATCAATGTTAATATCCACAGAGGAGCTTGGGATAGTCAGCTGCCTACCAAGCAAGGTGGCCCTCCCCATACCACCCGGTGTACATCAGGTGGCGGCCATGGCTGCCGAGGCAGCAGTGGCTCAGTCAGCAGCCCTGGAGCATCTTGGAGAGAAGTTTGAAAACTGTGCACCTAAACAAAACAAGTTGATGAAGATTGCGGAAGATCAGCAGAGGATAATGGAGCAGGCATTTCAGCAGAATCTGATCGCTCTGGCCACCCAGACTCCTCTCAACATTAAACTCAACAACAGAGGTGAGAACGTTTTCTTTTTGTTTCTTTGAGTTGGATATATAGAGTTTGCAATTCCCTGTGTGTGGTGTGTTCTCTTTGTGTTCTTTGCTGCTTGATGTGCTATCCAAGCTTATGTAAAACGTTTTATTGATTTTTAAACCGTGTTAGGAAAATAGTCAATGACACAAAAAATCTAAGACTTGAGTTTACTTCGCTCCTTGGCCACTTTGCTCCCCCACTTTACACGTAGGTGAGTGCTTTTACGTCCTAGTCTACACACATTTCATGCTCATATACTTACTATTTATGTATCTATTAATTTATCCTGGTATTCTCTGTAATTATTTCTGAATAATCTAAATTAGAAATGTACTTACTCATGACATATTGTAAAATAGGACTCCAGATCAAATCAAAATAACAATGAGAGATGTCCTACATATAGTTTTTTTCATCGAAAACTATATGTAGTTAATAATAGATTACTTCAAATCAATACCTTTTAAGGTGTGTACTGAGAGACCCCTGGCAAACAGCTACTTTAATTTCCATGAATGGAACCAAAATGTACTCACTGCTAAACAGTACAAGAGGAAAAACAGCAAAGCAACAAGCATCTGAAACTGAACAAACTGATGTGCTAGGGACTCCTCTGATTGTGTAATGGAGAATGTTGCTTAAGCGAGTGGCATCACTTGACCTGTTTCAGGGGGCCTGAAACCCCCCTAAAATATTCACAAGCCCAACTAAATAATTTGTTGGTTCTTAATTTCATATTTTTAAAAACAAATGCCAACAAATTCACTATAATGTGGCCAGAATATCAGTTTAAATAATCATGTAACCTGTCATTATTAACTCAGCTATGATCATATATGTCAGTTTACTTCATAATGTAAGGTAGAGAGCATCAATGCATTGCTATCCAATCCAAATGTAATGCAGTCCACGTTTTCCCTGAGACCTTGCTTGATGTGTGTGGTACACACAGCTGACTGGAGCAGCAAGAAGATTCGATAAGCAGGTCAGGAGAAGGTTGTGGGAATAATGAATATATGTAAAGTTTTTCAAGAAAGTAATTATTAATCATGACTGCTGTTATTAACAATTAGTTCCGACCAGCCCCCAACTGACAGCATAAAGTTCCATGTAATGAATGCTCCCTGTTTAACAAATAAAAACCTGGCTTACACTCTGTACTAGAGACAGAGACCTCTTCTGAAAAGGTGAGTCTAAAGCAAAGGTCACCAACGCGGTGACCACAATCAGTGAGAAGCTTGCAAGAGCCTAATTTGTAGCAGCACAATCTAAAAATAGCAACAATATTCCCTGAAGATCCATCTAAAATAGTTTTAAAATTGAGTTTTGGGAGATTTTTTAATTGTTGAATTATTTTTAAAACAACAGTAATAAACAGTTGTCGGAGTTGTCCTTCTAAACTCCTGCGTGTTCGTTTATTTGGTCAAAGCATCTTAATTCTGCTCGAGAAAAAACAAAACTTAAATGTCTAAGAAAGCAAAACACGGACTAGAGGTTGAAGCTGATTCACCCGGCCGGGGAAGGGAGGTGCTCTCTCTGTGTAGTCAGGAACACTTCTGCTCTTCTCTCCCCTGCACCGTTTTTTATTGAACACACACATACCAGGGAATATACATTTTACATTTGTTGTGCAGCGCCTTATCAGTTTCTCACACATTCTTTTGCTGCAGACAGTTTCTCATACATTCTTTGGCTGCAGTCAGTTTCTCATACATTCTTTTGCTGAAGGTCAGTTCTGAGGCATCTTCTATTGATGAAACTGATACATGCACTCACGCCCTTTGGTGCCTGTTTTTTCAAGTTCACAAATAGTACATATTGTTCTGCACAGTTAACTTTCTAAGCGCTACAGGTTCAGACTAATTCCACACTGTTATGAACATAAGAACACATTACACTTTGTTATATATAACATTCCCCCTTTTGAAGTCTGTTAAGACTTCACTAAAAGAATACAAAAAGTAAACGTCTATACCAGAAGCCTAAGCACAGCGGACTCGAATTAAATTCTCAACACCCCTTCAGGCTCCTCGTCGTCATCAGGGATAGCCAACAAAGGCATCATATGAGGGGGTGTGGTTGCCTTGCCTTCAATAGTTGCAGTAATAAAGCGCACAATCAAAGATCTAATACATGGTACACAACAACATCCACACGTCACCATAATAGCAACAAATACTGCTATGGAAATAAACAAAGACACGATTAAACCTGTCCAATGTCCAAACATACCAATCATCCAATCCTCGAATGGGTTATCAATACCTGAATGTTCATGCATGGTAGCGGATAGCGTTTTGAGGCCTGCTAAGGCTTTCGACACTGATCCGTCTGGTGCTGTATTGTTTGGAATAAACGTGCAACACATATCACCAAACATTGCACATACGCCCCCCTTTTCTGCTAGAAACATATCCAGCGCCATTCTATTTTGTACTGACATAAGGGAAGTAGGTCCTGTTTGATCAGCGAGTCCCTCAACTGCATCTCGAGTTAAGTTCGCGAGGCGTAGGATATTGTAATGAATATAATTGATGCGGTCGACATTCTTGTTAGGGGTCACAGGGAAAAGGGCAGCAATAATTGGTATATTCTCAAATCCTGCAGAAATTTGGTCAGCCAATTTGTATTCATTTGGTACTCCCCTAGGGACACCTATAGCATCTATATAGGTGGGGGAGCCCTGACTTAAATCAAATCCAGCAGTGCTTCATTTCATAACATGCCGTCGCCTTCTGCGGGTGAGAGCTGTTTGTTGGGCATGTTTAGTGGGTAGACGTTTAAGGTCCTTACCCAAAAGAATAAGGGGAGCCTGTAATCTCACCATTGCACACACCCCTATGGAATTCTTAGGAATGTTGGTAAGTAATCTATGTCCACCACAGTAATAATAGAGTCCAGATCTGGCCCAAGGACCAATAACACTACCTGGTGTAGTAATATTACACCAATCTGACGGGATCTGTCCTACATTAATTTTGGGCGAGATTGATGTACAGTTAAAACATGTATACGTGCCATTACCTTTATTGGGTGAGAATGGTCCTGTTTTGGTATTGTTAGGGATAGGAGGGAAGATGCTGGCTAAGGTGGTGCAGTTAGCTGGAGATGCCTCGGTGGTCAGCTTAAGCATGCAATTATAACCCTAAGTGTCCTCTGGGTACAGAGGAGCAGGGTCGGTAGTTAAATGTGGTCTTGCTACTTTGTTCTTTGGCAGTCTGAGCGATCCATTGGATCCAGAGGTTATCTTCAGCATATCCTGTCGCCATTTGAAGGATTTCTAAGGGTTTTAAAGTGGAATAATCTATTTTAACTACTCTCGGGTCGGTTGGAGGTTCCACAGTGGGTTTACTTCCAGCAGAGGACTTTGTGGAAGAGGTGCCCGGGGTGGATTGCATGGTTTGCGTTTTCCAATTGATTTTGATCATTCCTTGTGCATTTGGCCCTGATTGCCAAACCCCTAGTGTCAGATAGTCATTGCTTGGGGTCCCATATCGGCGATTAATACCTTTTAGAGAGAGAAGGAGAGGATTTACTCCCTTCCCTCCTTTCGTGGATCCTAACGCGTTCCGTTGGATACCAACCTTTCCTTGGATGTCAAAAGGGACATATTCTTCAGTGGGGTTCCACCCTGGCCCAAACCAGCCGGCCACATAACTCCAAGTGCTGCATAGAGTTCCCGTCCCGTTGGGGTTACTCATTTTGCACTGGTTCGACGCCTGTTGGTTCATGCATACATAAACCTCATACCCTCTCCAGGCTATTTGGTTGCCCCCGCATTTAATGACGTCGCACAGGTCAAATTGAAACGTGGTAGTATCCCCATACGTGTAGTTTAATTCCAACCCCCCATAATATTTGAGACACGCGTCTGGACGCGGAGAGGGGCTGCGTTTCGACACCTTGTTTTCAGGATGACTGGAGCATGTCTGGAAAGGAAGTTCACACAACAATCCAAAAATCAATGTAACAATAGAAAAGGAAATAATGCATGAACCTCCCAAAATCCAACCCATATGGGGTAGGGTTTTTGCCTTTTGGCTCATACTTTCATCAAAGTACTTAATACAAATCCTGGAATATACAATGAGCGAACAAACCCTGTAAACAGAAAAATAGAAAGTTTTTTTGTTTTTTTTTGTTTTTTTTAGTTCAGTTTTGTTCTGGGTGGGAGAGCAGCTACAACCACCCTGTGAGAGGGAAGCTCAATCACTTCTGCCTCTTCTGCTGTATGGTGTCCTGGTCTTCAACTCACAGGTGTAGACTGACCTGGAGCCTGAGATTCATACCAGGGGATTATTCTGCCCATTCTGTAGGTGTGAATACTTTTGCAGATTGTTGAACCCAAGGTACCTATGGGTATGATGACTTCTCCTCACCCCTAGTGGATTATTCTGCCCCTTCTGTAGGGTGAGGAGGTGGCTCTTCTGTTGTCGTGTTCTCTCTCAAGTTTTTCTGAACTTCCGTGAGAGACCTCTGTGGATTCTCGGCTGCGGTGCACTGACTCCAATGGTACCAAGTGTCTCCTTTACCTTTGAGCCTCACCGTGTGTGAAGTCCATTCGGTGACCTGGAATGGACCGGTCCACCTTGGTTCAGACCACTTCCGTTTGATGACCTTCAGAAGGACCCACTCTGACGTGGAGTTCTGGTCCCCAGACAGTTGGGATGGGACCTGTTTGGAGAATCCTGCGACAAGACTGTGGAGAGATCTATAATAATCACGGTGAGACATGGACAGTTCACATTCATTTAGGAAAGGTAGTCTGGTTTGGGAACCTGGAAATGGTCTCCCTGTCTGTAGTTCATGTGGAGTTAGACCATGCCTCTGATTTACAGAGCTTCTTACTGACATTAAGGCTAATGGTAAGGCTGTGACCCAATTCATTTTGGTCTGTGCACAGATTTTAGCCAATTTGGTTTTGAGTGTTTGATTCATCTCCTCCACCTTACCCTGGGACGGTGGATGGTATACTGTCCCAAAAGAATGTTTGAGCCCCAAAAACATTTCCACCTCTTTCAGCTCTTCATTTTTAAAGTGTGTGCCATTGTCTGATCTGATTTTGGCTGGGAAACCGTGTCTGGGGATGTAATGGTTGATCAGACACTTTACCACTGCTTTGCTGTCCTCCTTTTTTGTAGGCCATGCTTCTGGCCATCCTGTGAATGCATCCACACATACCAACAGATATCTGAACCCATTCACTCTCTCAGTCATATCTGTATAGTCGATGATGATTTATTTCCCTGCAATAGGATCCACTGGGAATTTCCCTGGCGCTGGCTTCAATGTAGTTATAACATTGAACTGTCTGCAAATTTCACATGAGTTTATCCAATGCACTGCCATTGGTTTTAAATAACGATGCCACCAATGTTCAAGATTTTTCAGCATCTGTGTGGTTCCTACATGCCTCATGCCATGGGCTTCCTCCAGGGCTGCTGTAGTGAGCTCTGGTGGCAGGATTCGACGTCCGTCTGGACTCCTCCAAAGTCCATTTTGGTCCTCACTGCCTCCTCTCGCCTTCCACATCAACTTTTCTTCTGGTGAGGCCCCCTTTTGTAGTTTCACTACTTCCTCCAGAGTGGGCTCTGGTGTCCACCCTACCTCTGAACACAACAATATATTTTTTGGTTGATACCCAGCACACTGCTTCGCTGCTTGATATGCCGCCTGATTCCCCAATGCTACTCTGGTATTTCTGCTGTCATGTCCTTTGCACTTGATAACTGCCACCTCCTGTGATAATAGCAATGCTTCAGCCTACCTTCTCATTTCCTGTTCATGCTTGATGGGTTTCTGTCCTGCTGTCCTAAACCCTGTTTATTTTTTGTCGTTCTCCTAATTCTAGGGCCGCGATCACTGCCAAAACTTCTGCTTTCTGTGCTAATTGTGTGTCTGTCAGCCTTTCCGCTTTCACTGTTACGAAGTCTGTCCCTGTGTCCTCCACAACTGCATACGCTGCTTTCAGTCCTTCTGTGTCATGTCTGAAACAGCAACCATCTGTATACAGGTTTCTTGTCTCTGTTAAGGATGTGCTTTGTAAATCTGGTCTGATTTTTTCATTAAACTCCACTTTTTCTGCACAGACATGTGGTTCTCCTGATGTCATTCTGTCTGCCATGTTTATGCCTTCATGTGTGTATGTGATGTTGGGAGCTTCCAGCACCTTGCTCAGTCTCTGTTGTCTCAGTGGTAATAGTGTGAATGTCTTTGAGTTCACAAAAGCCACTACTCCATGTGATGTGAGAATGTGGAGGGAGTGTCCCATAACTACATGGGCTGTTTTCTGGATTATTTTAGCCATCCCTGCTGCATGTCTGGTGCATTCATGATGTCTTTGTTCCATGTTGTCCAACATGACACTTATGTACATAAGGACAGTTCTAGTACCCCCTTTTTTCTGAAACAGCACGCCATTGGCTGTGTGTGCTGTTACAGAAACATCTAAATAGAACGGCAATGTGTAGTCGGGGTGTGCCAAGTGTGCAGCTTGGGATAGGCTGGTTTTCAAAGCTATAAAAGCTTCCTCAGCTTCTCGAGTCCATTCCAGTGGGGCAGTGAGATTTCACATGCCCTGTTCTTTGACCAGGTCCCTAAGTGGAGCAGTGAGATCAGTGTATCCTGGAACAAAAGATCTACTGTATCCAGTGAGACCCAAGAAGGAAAGCATGTCTTTCACAAAAACGGGTTTGGGATGGGAAAGAACAGCTGACTGATGAGTAGGGGACATCCCAGTGCCCGGTTGGGAGATAACTCTACCTAAAAAGTTAACTTGTTTTCTGCAAGTTTGCAGTTTGGCTTTGCTGACCTTGTACCCGGCTTTAGCAAGGTGTGAGAGGACCACAGCCGTGGCCTCCAAGCATTCTGAAACAGTTGGCGTTGCCAAAAGGATGTCATCCACATATTGAATCAATGTGGTGTGTGGTGGAAGGGGGCAGTCCTGTAGAGAGTCTTTAAGAACTTGGTTAAAGATTCCTGGAGACAGAGCAAAACCCTGTGGCAAACAAGTGTATCGATACCTATGTGATCTATAGGTAAAAGCAAAAAAGTCCCTGCATTCCTCAGCTAAAGGCAGGCAAAAGAAAGCATTGGCCAGGTCAATGCATGTGAACCATGCATGTTCCGGATTAAGGTTAGTGAGAGCGACATAAGGATTTGGAACTGGGACAGTGGGAGTGGACAGTGCTGCATCAATAGCTCTCAAATAATGTGCCATCCTCCATTTTCCTGTCCCTTTTTTCTCTACTGGCAAGATAGGCGTATTCCACGAGGAGGAGTCAGCCGACTCCAACACACCTGCATTCCACCGCCCCTCTATTGTGCTCTCAATGCCCAGTTCAGCAGCGGGTTTATGAGGGTATTGAGATCTCCAGATTGGTTGATCAGAAGTAAACTGAAAGGTAATAGGAATACAGTGTATGTGACCTACGTCCGTATGACCTTCAGCCCAAAGTGTGGAGGGCATGCTCTGTACAACTGCAGCTGCCAGTGGGTGATCTGATTTTTCTCTGCCATGATGTCTGTCTAACTGTACATGTTCCAGGGTGCCTACATCTGTGGAATGATTAAGAATGCGATAAGTGTTCCCTGAAGGTGAATAGGAGAGGTTAGGAGTGGAAGAGAAATGCCAATCCTGTAGGGAGAGGGAGCGTTTTAACACACCCCCTAACTCACGTGCTTCATGTCCTGGATGGAGGGCTAAAGAAACGTGGGGAACGCCATCAGACCACATTTTAAACCACTCTTCCTGTTCTTTTGATAACTGTACAGAGGCGACAACGCCCTTTGGAGCTACATAAATATCATTGGTGACAATGTCCCATGTCGTACCCTCCAGCTCTTCAGCAAAGCTTTCCTGGTAGCATTCACAGTTATTTCTGTCATAAAACAGTGTGACATGTGGTGGGTCAGGGGGAGGAACATAAGGTGCCAGAGTGGAGATCCAGGATTTCCACCGAAGGAAGGAAGAGAGAACACCTCTGCATGCCGTGGTTTACCCAGTAAATGTCAGCCACAGGATCGGGCAAGGGCTGGATTAAATACTGTCCATGTGAAAAGTGCATGTTGCTGCCACATGAAAGTTGTGTGCCATTAGGAAGATGCACCTGTAGTCCGTCTGACCCACACAGAATGGTTGCGCCCATTTTGATCAACATGTCTCTGCCCAATAAATTTACTGGTGTGTCTGCGGACACTAAGTAGCTGTGGTTCAAAATTTGCCCTCCTATTTCAGTTATTAGGGGCTTGGTGTAAGGTAGGACCTGTTTAGCCCCAGAAAACCCCATGACAGTGGTAGTCTTTGTAGAGAGAGTGTTAGGAGGGGCTTGTTGGATGGTTGAGCATGTAGCCCCAGTGTCCACTAGAAAAGGAAGACTTTGTTCATACACCGTCACGGACAGTAAGGGGTCCTCAGTCCCTCTGTCCGGGGGGTTCTGTGGGGACCCTCAGTGGTGGTCTGGCCAGAGACTGGGCTCATCCCAGGCTGGCAATTGGAGTGAAGGCTGCTGTTGTTGGCCTCCACGTGATGGACCACCTCGTCCCCTTTGTGGGCGTCTCGCAGGCCCTCCCATAGGTCCATGCCATCCATAACCCACATGTGGACCGCGTTTGTAGGGACAATTCCTGCTCCAATGATCAGGCTCTTCGCAGTAATAGCACACATCAGCATTCTCCCACCTCTGTGGCGGTCCTCGCTGGAATCCCCTTTCCCCGGGCCCACACCGCCCCCTGAAACGACCAGCCTGCGCCTTATAAGGACCAGGGGCATTGGGCTCCTGTGCAAACGTGTCCTGGTGGTCAGGAAAGGTAGGAGCTTGTGGTGGGTGAGACACAGCACCTTCATACATTATTTTAGTGGTTTTATTCTCTTTTTTCTTGTCTCCCACTTTTTGTTTTGCTTCGGCTAACTGCATTTTTAGTAACTGAGTTTGCAAAGCTTTAAGTTCTTCCTCATCCTTCTTGTTTTCCTCTCTTATTTTAGATAAATGGTGAATTAAATGGCAGTCCCATATTCCAGTATCAGCCCCTGCCAAATCAGGATTGTCCTCCATGTTGGTTTTAACCTGTGTGGGTAAACCTCTTAACACAGCATCTCTGAACCAATCCCTCTGTCGGCCCTCATTGGCTGGATGAGTACCGGTTTGTGTTTGCCACATGGATTTACACTGGTCCAAATATTCTCTTGGATTGGTATTTGGATTCCATTCAAATTTAGGGATAGTGCGCCCCCTGGTTACAGGGTATAACTCCCTCAACGCGTCCCCTATGTCTTGGGCATGGAGAGAGAAATGAGCTGTGTCTGGGAAGAGAAGGGAGCGAGCATTCGCTTCAACCTCTCTACAGCTGTGTGGTTTCATGCAACGTGCTGCAATTGCACGGTAGTCACCTAGAGCTAAAGTGGTGCCTGCGGTAAGAGAATCTAATGTTTGTAACCAAATAGAAGCCCCCTCAGTTACGGGTGGGAGCTTGTCGCAGAGTGTGGTAAGATCCCCCAGGGAAAAAGGCTTATATTTGCGCTGACCTCCGGACCCAGGTTGATGAAGGAGGGACAACTGTTTTCTATAGAACCCAGGCTCCCCTCTTGATGCCACCTGGTGGAGGACATGTGGTTGCATGGTTTGAGTTTCTGGTTGGGGGGCACTGCGCTCAGGTGTGTCTTCTAGTGGTTCATGCAGGGTTGCGACGACTTCATAATTTTCCTGGGCCTCACCTTCCACACTAGGAGTGTGGAAATAATCTATGAGGAAGTGTGACATCAGCCGCCAGTCACCATACACAGCAACAGTCACTGAGCCTACTTGCTTAGATGGGGCAGGTGTTGCCATGGTCATGCTTTGGGGTGAATAATCTGTGCAGGGTGAACGGGGTGAGAGATGGTGCTGAGATGGAGTTAAAGGTAGGATGGGAATTGTTGCACCATCCAAGATTTCTCGCATTTTTCTTAGCTTAAACCCATCTGGGCTTACTTGAGTATAAGAGCCAACAGAGAGTGCTTCAGAACAAGCTGGATCAGGTACAGACAGAGAGTCTTGTGATTCAGATGAGAAAGAAATTAAGTCCTGTTGTTCATCTTGTGGAGCTGCAGTAAGTAAGAGACAGTACGTGAGAGCAGTCTGTGGGCTGGGCAAGCCACGAACAGTTACATGCCCTTCTTTGACGTCAAGTACAGGGTACAGCCCTGTGGGAGGAGATGTAGGAGGGGAAGGAGACTGGGCAGAAGCAGTGGGAGGTGCATAGGGTGGTGGCTTGTCAGCTACTTCCTTATTTCTGTCAGTGTGTGGTTCTGTATGTGTGGTGTCAGGTTTATCAAACATTGCATATTTACCTCCCTGCCATATTAACACCATTTTAGACCAGAATGTCTCATCTTTTGCTGCCTTGTCCTTTGTCTCTTTAAACTTGCCTTTAAACCATCCACTGTCTTTGCATTTTTCCTCAGCCAACTCTCTTTCTTTCTTAGCCTTCTTCATATTCAGCCAAAACCATCTTCCAACACTTTTTCTGCTCTTTTCATCAGTTCCATCCCTTTCAACTTCATCCTGTATTTTCTGATCCATTTTTTTAATCAACTTTTCAGCCTGTTTTCCATCCTGAGTCTGCTGTACCAGTTGTCTCACAACATACACCTGTTCCTTAAATGTTTTCCACACCGGTGCCTCTGCACTTGACTCTGAGTCATCCGTTTCCCTATCAAATTCTCCGTCCATGTTTAGAAGAAAAGTTTTCGCACCCTTCTGTAAAACGTTTTCGCACCCTAGAAAAGTATTAGCACCCTGAAAAGTATTCCCACCTTTCTTCACTCCACTCTGTTCATTCACTGGTCAACTGAGGCCGTCCAGAAAATATGGACGGCCTCGCTGTTTTTGCGGTCTTGCAGCTAAAAAATATTTTAAAACTGCAACAAGTAATTGTTTTTGGGAGAAGAAACCACAGGAATCAAAGGAGGCGGACACACAGGACTCTCTCTGCGGCAGAAGTGTTTGTTCGTCAGGTAGTTTAAATGTTATGGGCGTCTCACTGTGTTGAGTCTGGAAAACCAGTAAAATAAATATATCGTCGGGTTGCTGTCTAACGTTTATGCAGTTTTTTTTATTCTGCTTTGATGGTTGATTACATTGATGGTTATGATTGGTTTTTCCTCAAAACGTCACATGCAGCAATGAATTGTGGGTAATAGACTTCGCCGAAGACTGCTTAGATGCGCGCTTAGCTAAAGTGTGAGAATTGGGACACACTATGCAATCAAATCCATTAACGAGAATGCACAAGGGTGGAAGTGCGAGTATTCTGCTTCATCTCCACACACCCTGACAGAAGGAACCAGTCATCAGGACCAAGCAGGACAATAAACCGTGGACTATAATTAACTGTTAATCCTGGTAAAAAGTTATTGTGGTGCAGTGTCCCTGCCAGACAGGCCCTGGGAGCGTCTGGCAGCAGCGTGCTACTTCCTCCTCTGGGTTTTAAAGAGTTGCTGGAGAAAGCAGAGGAGCTTTATCGAGCGGCATGGGTAGAGGTCTTCAAAGTGCCACCTCCATCACAGCCACCTCTTCAACCACTTCCACCACTGCCTGTTTCGGTGTCTTCCACAGTGTTCACTCCAGTCTCTTCTTCCCACCTTAGAAGACTTCTCCAGAAAAGCCATCACCACTGCTGTCGTCTCCAGATCATCCATCCATCACAGTCCTCTCTCCTTCTGTTCCTGAGTTCTGTGAGGGGTTCAAGGATGAAACGCCCCCTGTTCCTGGGTACCGTGAGGGGTTCATCCTTGAACCCCTCACAGATCATCCGGGCTCCACCGCTGATTATCTAGTTTTTGTTACTTCCCTGGATTCCTGTGTTAAGTATGTTAGTTTATATTTCCCTACGATCTGGTTCTTTAGTTAGTCTCAGTGTTAATTTGTCACTCTCCCTTAGTCACCTTCTCCATCAGCTCCTCCTGATTCTCCCTCTGATTACCTCCCCTAGTTCATTGGCCCATTCTCCCTGAGTACTAAAACTCTCTGGTCTTTATTGTTAATCACCGGCTCCTCCTGATATCTACCCTGAATGCTATCCTGTATATTGCCTGCCATTTTTTGTGTCCTGCCAGTCTGTAAGTCTTTTGTCAATTATTATTAAAACTACTCATCTACTAACTGTGCTGCTCCCTCGCTCTTTCCTGCACTTTGGTCCTGCTTCCTCTCCATACACCCTGACTTTGGGTAGATGCATTGAACAAATCAATGCATGGATGTGCCATAATTTTCTTCTGTTGAATAAAAATTAAACTGGAGTAATAACATTTGGACCAAAGGAGTAGCAATTAAGAGTTTGCACTCAGCAGTTTGTTACATCTAGAAACCACTGATCAGGCCATAACCTTCAGACGCACATTAAGTCAATTACTAAGTCAGTGTCAGAGATTGCTGATGGTTCGCAGGACCAAAGCGCAAATAGAAACTTGTGACCCGCATGAGGGAAACTTAAGTAGATGCAGTACACGGAACATTGGCAGGGATCAGGCAATAACGAGCAAGCAAACAGAAGAATCCAGTACCGAGCAATAAAGGCAGAGTTTCAATACAGAGGCAGGAAATGACCATTGAACCAGAAGAGCTAAACAGATGAAATGTGGAGCAGTTATGGCAGGGAGAATGAAAAACAACTGAAGAAAGGAGGCTAATTAACACAGATGACCAGGAACACAGAAACCGAGGGGAGTAACAGAGATCCAACAGGGAATTAACTCTAGATGGATTAGAACACTAAAACACAAAAGCATAAACTACAAAGGAAAACACCTAACAACAAGCATAAGAAATATGGCTAAAGGAACAGCAAAGAAATGGTCAAATGCTGATTCAATTCAGCTGATGTCAGTGGTAAATTCAGGGCCATCGCTTGACTATGTAATTGTTTAGTTTACCTATTCAGACTCTGATCAATTTCATTATCTACTGGGTTTATTTGTGGTGAGAATAAAGCTTTGTAAAATTCTTTAAAATAGCTGTTTATAGTTTCAGGATCATATATCATATTCCCAGCATATCTAGTTGTTTTTCTTTATTTATGTTTCATTGGTTAGCAAAAAAGCTACCTGATTCTTTGCTATGTTATTACTAAGTTTTCTATTCAAAGTTTTTGTACTTTCATTTGTTTTCTTTTTCTTCTTATGTGATGAGAATGAGATTATTTTACCTCTCATCACCGCTTTCCCTGCCTTCCAGAGAATAGATGTCGATGTCCCAGCCAGGTCATTATACTCCAAATATGAAGTCCCCTCTTCTTTAAAATATTTGATAAAATCTTCATCCTTAAGCAATGATCCATTAAACTTCCAGCTTTTACTTTGTTGGTTTTCTTTCTTATTTACTAGAGTTAAAGAAACAGAAGCATGATCACTGACAGCTATAGGGTGTATTTCAGTTTCTGAGATGTCAGTCAACAACAAGCTAATAAATAATCCAGACAAGAGTATGAGTGATGGACGTGTGAGAAGAAGATATATTCTTCACGGTTAGGGTGAAGAGATCGCCATGCATCGCAAAGTCTTTAATCACTCATGTACTGTTTAACTATATTTATTGATTGCCAACTGCGCTGAGTCCCTGTTGTACTCAACCTGTCTAATTCTTCATTTAGACCAAAGCTGAGATTGCCCCCAAGAAGAAGTGAGCAATCCAAGTGTTCAGAGAGTGCAGGAAAAAATGTATGGAAGAATGGGGGGGTCATCAACATTTGAGGCATATATACTGACAATACATAACTTTTGGCGCTCTCCTTTGTCTAGAAATATAGCAGGACAAATTACAGAAAACAAATCAGGTGGAAATTCAGGTGATTTAAGATCATTTGCAGCTGTGGCAGATTTATGAATCTCTTGTAAAAAGACAACGTCTGCCTGTAGTCAGTTACGCTGGTTAGAAAATGTTAACTTTTTTTCTTTGGTGCAGGCTCCATACACATTCCATGTGACAAACCTTAGTGTGCCCATAGTTGTTTGTGTGTAGCTGAAGTTGGATAGTGCATGTCCCCAAAGAAACAAATAGACCCAAGTGAAATCATTGCTAGTGATTGGGGTTGCCTGATTGTCCTGAAGCAGATATATCAGACAGAGACAGACAAAATTAAGAAGGTGCTAGGGGTGAGAGGGGGTGAGAGATATAAGGTTATGTTATGAAATGCGAATGACAAAAAGAAAAAGGAGAGAGATGTGGCAACAGTCATAATGAAAGGTGAAAAAAAGAAGCGGATACCCAAAAACCAACCCCCAGTTCTTGGCTGTGAGCAAAGCTAGTTGTTCCTGGCTGAACTCCAAAGACTCCCTCAGAGCTTGAAATTATTTGCGATAAACCTCTGACAGGGCAAGACGAGTATCCAGGCTCGTTTGGCTTCTTGAGTCCAGGGCATAGAGCGTAGCTTTTCCCTGGAGAGATAGTGAAAGTGCTGGCTGAGCACTCCGAACATGTGTGTTGTGATGTTGGTGTGGTTGTGTCTACAGATGTTTGTGTGTAGCCCATTACGTTGTAAAGTATTCATCCACATAGCTCTCCAGGTTGTCCATGGTTTCCTCGTCCAGTTTATTTTACTGGGAAATATGAGACAGTAGTTAGTATTTTGAACTCTTCTATGCTTGGCTTGAGTTTTTTGGCTTGTTTTATCTGAGTTGTTTGTTTGTTTACCATTATATATCCAACCACCCACTTCCTTTCAGAATAATTATTAGGCCCGAGCAGGAAAACTGCAAGGGCCTATTGTAATCGTAGGAATTCTTTTTTTTCCGTTGCGTGTTTGCGGGGCAATATGGGGACTTTGCCATGCCCCAAAAGTCACCAAACTTCACCCAAAATTGTAAAATTTTTGTTCCTTAATGTCGTCAGCGGGCGTGGTCAAACCACTTAGCCACACCCCCAAATGTGAGTTAGCCCGAACCGTAAGCCGTACAGATCTGAAATTCGGCACAATACTAGAGCTCCTCAAACCAAGAAAAAAAGTCTCTTGGGGGTATGCCCTAAAATGCACAGGAAGTTGGCCATTTTGGGTCAAAGGCCAATTTTTGACCGTTTTTCAATTTTACTCACCTCGAACTTTAACGAACTCCTCCTAGGGATTTTGAGCTATCGGCTTCATATTTTGTCAATATGCAGTTAAGGCATGGGGGATTAAAAGTGATCAAAATCGTGAGTTTTTGAGCACGTTTAAGGGGCGTGGCCGGGGCACGAACTTGGCGTTCGCGCTGAAAGTCAAAAATTGCTATAACTTTCCCAAAAACAAAAACAATCACACCAAAGTTGGCATGAAGGAGGGCCTTCGGCTTCCTGACGGTCATATGCTGACATCATCAAAGCCACGCCCCCTCAGAACCGGAAGTCACTTTTTTCAATTGGAAAGTTGCCTCTATGACCCTCTTGACCAAATCCACTTGAAACTATGTCAGAAGACAGATAACTAGTGGGTCTAACTTTGTTTGAAGCACAGTGACGTTTCATAAAAGGGCGTGGCCGTGGTGGCGCGGCGAAGTTGGATGTCACGCCATTTGGCTTTAATCTCCACATAGATCATCTGATCTGCACCAAATTCCATGTGATTGAACCTAGTCCAGTCCCCAACAGAGATCTGATGACATATTCGGTGGGCGTGGCCTAATTCGTACACAGCGCCCCCTAGAAAAGTTCAAAAAAACAGCCCCAAGCCATGCTTTGACCGAGGATTCTGAAATTTGGTACACATATGTCACTTCGCAGGACCTACAAAAAAGTCTCTTGGAGCATTCGTCCAAACCCCACAGGAAGTCGGCCATCTTGGATTGAAGTTGCCATTTTGACCCTCTTTTGGGCGTTTCCAGCCCGCATATCTGAGCGAACTCCTCCTACAGATTTTGACTTACAGACTTGAAAATTACTCAGTATACTCTTAAGGCATTGGGGATCAAAAGAAATCAAAAGAGTTTTGATACATGAAAGTACGTGGGTGTGGCTAAGCCTCAAAATCTGACTTTTCGCCATAAAAAACAAAATTGACAGCTCCTACAAGGAAACTCACAGACACATCAAACCTTTTGGGATTGATCTGCCTCTAGTCCTGAAGAATATTCACTCATCACATGCTGACATCATCTAAGCCCCGCCCCCTGAGAACAGGAAGTATCACGTTTTCCTTTACAGAGTCAATGTTTGATGTTCTTCACCTAATCAATGTGAAACTGTCCCAACTAACAGATAACATATTGCTCTTAGACAGTCGACAGTACTTACTGCTTTAGCTGGAGGGTGTGAATATGATGGCGTGGTAAATTCTTATGTCACGCAATGGCCATACGTTTGCCTCTAAATTACACATGCATGGCCCGATTCACTCCAAACTGAATATGCTTGATCTTTGTCAGCCCCCAAACAGCACTATTAGATTACATTTAAATTTGGATCAACAGCGCCCCCTAGGACACTTCAAGGGCTATATCTCCCTCATACATCATCGGATCCACTTGAAATGTACTATACATGATCATGACTTAATGATGGACATGTTGACACAGTCAATTGATGATGTCGTTTTAGCCCCACCCACAAACAAACAAGTGAGTGCAGCTTCCATCTGGAAGGTCTGATTTACTCAAAATTTTTAATGCTTTTTGCCAGACTGAAACTTTGCATGACCGAAGATCATATGACATGTTGCTCAAAGTGCCACCTACTGGCGACGTGTTGAAGTGACGCGGTGTCATCGTATGTGGCATGTAGGAGGCGATGCCAGGCTCCCGTGGTCGCTGCGCTGAGGTGCGAGGGCCTTCAACGCTGCTTGCAGCTTTAATTATCCTTGCTGCTGTAGTTATTATTATACATTTCAGTGAAGTATGTAGGAGCATATTTTTTAAATGTTAAGACTACTCCAAGATTTATAAGAATGACACATTTCTATATATTTATTGTATGTATAATGCAGTATGCATAGTATTGTTGTAATTATGAATATGAATATGTTATTTAATATTTAATATTAATATTCTTATATTAACTAAATAAGATTTCGGTCTGTTAAGGGTTGTCCTGTGAATACCAGACCAGTAAAGCGATGGTATTAGGACAAATTTGAAAGGGATGAGCCAAGCTCTGACATTATTGAACAACAAAAACTCACATGCACACACATGGAATGAATTCACACAATTTCTTAAAATACAAGAATTTATTAACAAAAATAAGTCAACTCAAGTCAAACATATTTCAATCAACAAACTCTTTACTATGCTAAAACAATCCAACTAAACTACCAAGAAAAATGAAAGAATAAGGAAGACTAAAGGGCTATGTACAATATAAACAAGTTGATCAATGATGGTTGAAAACCATGACCGAAAGAGTGATGCAACATTACCATGCAATGTTTATGTTTGAGAACCAAGGATTATCGTGAAGAATCTGGAAGTGAAGTGAACTTGGTCTTAGGCAATAATTGGCATACCTTTAGACATCCATTCACAATGCAAGATCAGATAAAATATTATTTTAATAAAATAATATTTTAAAGAATGATTTGCTGAATAAAACCAACCTTCTGGATGACCAATTCTCAATGATGTTTAATTAGCTGCCTTTATTTATTAAAATAATATTTAAAGAAATATTATTTTGAATAATGTTGAAGCACCCCCCCAAGGGGTGTTCTGCGTGTTCGTTTATTCACCGTAAGCTGAAAGAATTCACAAGACATTAGAATAAATCACACGGAGACAGCTGTATGTTATTCAAGTACCTGGCCAGGGGAAGCTCTCTGTCATGTGATCTGACCACACACCGAGACGACTTCAGATCTTCTCACTGGGCACATGGCTTTTATTAAAACACATGAAAATTAACAGCCCCTGTTTACAGTTTTTTCACACATATGGTTACGTACACACATTTTCCTGCCTACCATATTAGGACATGTTCCTGTCTCCCAGCACCTGCACTCTGCTTTTCTGCTGATATGAGAAGGGAGTGCTTGGCCAGTTAATCTTTTTCACATCCTCTCCCTACCCCTACAGTTCTTCAGTATTTTCCTGCTTCACCACACTCAAGGCCAAGTTTGTGCAACAACACTTCTGCAGGCCACAATGTCTTATACTAACACAGGTTATATATTTTATTCCCCACACTGTTTATGAACATAATAATAACACACTGGTTATGAACATAATAATAATTAATGCATACACATAATATATCTCCACAATAAGAACCAAATCTTTGAGAAATGGGCTTAATTGTGTTACTTAGTTAGTAAAACTTTAGTTATAAAGTTTGGTAAAATAATATTTAAGGAAATATTATCTTACTGGATTGAAAACTAACAACCTTTTTGGGTAAATGATCTTTAGTAGGCAAACACATGTTCTTAGCTGTTAGCTGTTAACAAAAGAAGCTTATAGCCTTTCATCCAAATCAAACACATACCTTTAAAATACCATTAATAAAAAGGGTTTAAATGCATGTGTGCATGGCGCGTTATGATCAATCTTCTGTGTTTAAAATCACCCCTTAAATAAAGTTTGTCTTAACTTAAAAAACAAACAAACACAGAACACACAAACTGAGCACATGTGCTGAGCAGATAATCTGCTAGCTACTTCTCTGCCTAAAGCCACTTTTAGAGACAACATGTTGTCTCTAAAACATTCTGTCTTAGAGACAGAATGTTGTCGCCAAAAAGGGAAATTTCAATGGGAGCACAGCTCCGTGAGAATGTCATGCAACGTTTAGAACAACAGATTCTAAGAGGACCTGAGGAAATGAAGACAACATATTAGACACTGTGCTTTTACCTCGGATTTACACATTTAATACAAACTAAACTGTGCTTTACCTGGCTCATCTGTGGTCTCGGCCAAATCAGTATCTCCCTCTTCTGTCACACTGCCACACGAGCTTGTCTCTCCTAGTGTGTAGGCCATCCTTTTTTCAAAGGTGTCAGTTCGGGTAGACCCTGGCCCCCAACCTGTGGCTGACATGCTCTGCTGGTGAGAAGTCTACTATTGGAAGAGACTGGATTTTGGGATGAGAGGAGAGAGACTTCCTCTGGGAAAGAGTCAACTTGAACTCGTTTGAGCAAGTAAAGCTCTGTTTGTCTGAAGTTTTCAGCTGTAGGATTGGAGTCAGCGGCCGCCACATGACATCCTCAAACTGAAGCCTCTAGTAGCTCTTTCAATGTGCTGAATTGGCTAGGATCAGGCAAAGCCTGTTAAGGGGAAGCAGAGACATGGAAACTGAACGGGGCTTTGCAAAGTTCAGTTGAGTCATCAGAGATGGAAATGTCTGGACAAAGGGGCCATAATGACTCTGTTTGTCTTAGAAATGCATGGTTCCAGCGGCTCTGACTGATGATCCGTGAGAGTGCCAGTCTACGTGTTATGTCATCATTGTCACTGGAGTGAACACAGCGCCAGCAACTGCTCTCAGTTCAATGTCAGAAACTCTGGTGCCGACAAATACTTTGTAGCGGCAAGATGGAGATTGTAATCAGTTCAGTACAGAGGTAGAGTCAGTCCAGTATGTGATAGACGAGATGGGCAAGGTGAGCTCTTGTTTCAAAACAGAGCCAAGCTGAACTCCGATGTGGGTAGCACAGAGCTCCAGTCTTGGAATGGACTGCTGTTGAACTGGGGCGACACAGGATCTGGCGGCTAGAAAGGCTATTCGGATCTCACCATTGTTGTTAACTGTCCGGAGGTAAGCTACAGATCCGTATGCCTTCTCTGATGCATCTGAACAAAATTGGATACTTTGAGTTGTAGTGGAGAGTTCTGTGTCTGGATGGACATAACAACGAGAACTAGAATAAAATATTATTATTATTAAAGGGAAACAATTATTATGGGATGCTGATGCGTTCAAGGTGTCCAGAAACAAGTAAGTTCAAACCCTCGTGAACAGGTGGCCCAATATTTGACAGGTTACAGAGCTTCATTCAAATGTTTAAGGTACGAATGCTGCCATTAACGCTTTACTTTTTCTTTAACATATAAAGTAATGTGTCTGCTCAGTCTTCTGAATCCCACAGTCGGTCCAGGCAGATGGCTGCTCACACTGAGCCTGGTTCTGCTTGAGGTTTTTTGTTGTTAGGGGGGAGTTTTCCTCTCTATGGCTGTTACATGCAGGCTCAGTATGAGGGATTTTTGCAAAGTTGACAACTCTATGCAGCGGTCAACTGTCTAGTGTTGCTTGACCAGGAGTGATTGATGTTTATTAACTACAAAAGAATTTAAATGTATGTAACTGAGTTCTTATTCTGTTTATATGATTAGATTAAATAAAAAAAATGTGTATAAATTAGACTTATTTATAAAGTGCTTTGAGATACCATTTGTTGTGATTTGGCGCTTTATAAATCAACTGAATTAAATTGGTTTCAGCAAGAAGTTGTGCTTCTTCAGCAGATAAACTGACGGTTCTGTCTTGCTTTTCTAAAGTTTTTTCCAATTTGGTATTCTTCATCTGAGTTTTTTTAATTGATGTCAACTTGCTTACCAGTTTTCAGCAAAAAACAAAAAAGGCTAACAGCATTCACACTGCATTTTCGAAAAACAAAACAGTTTTTCAAGTATTGCACCTAAACTGTAACATCAAATGGGGCGGTGTGTGTTTTAGCACAGACTGTTTCACAATATTATAGTTGGAAATATTGATAGTTCATGAGTCATAAGTCATAAAAGATGTTTTGAAGCTCATGTTTGTTGAGGTGTCAATAAAAAGTAACAAAATATGTTGTGTTTTTAACTAATCTGATGAAGTTGGTAGAAAATCATATAGGTTTATTACTGTAAAAATGTATAATGTTTATGATGTAGGAAAGGTGCAACATAAAAGGTAAGGAGTATAAGACTTTGAATGAACCATAATATTTAAGTAGGAACTTTAGATGAGGAATGGATGCCATTTATGAAACATTGAAAATCCACGGATTCTTTTATTAGACCGAATGTGCAAACTTAGTTTATATGTATGTTTGTAATGTAATGTTTCAAATATAACAAAATGCTGGAAATACTTAATGATGCAAATTGCTACGTTTTGCCAGTTGATAAGACTGCTTAACATAAGAAACAACAAATTAAAGAGACTGCACAGATTTTATGTTTAATTCTCCTTCATTCAAAAAGCCAGTCTATGGGCTGAGGGTTCATACCTGTTCTATATTATTTTCCTTTGAAACTGATTAAAGCTTATACTACTGTCTATGTATGGAAAAACTATTTCTGGCCTGGGCTTAGCCCCAGTTGTTTCAGAGTCCTAAAAATGTCACTGCTATAAATCTTTTTGGGGTTAAATAAATGATTGGATTAGCGAACCAAAAATAATAATTACACATTTGTAACCATATCTTTGTTACAAGTTCCCCGGTTGTGTGTTATGATAAAGGTAATCCATAATTCACATTCACAAATAGCTGAACACATCTTTTTACACTTGTGTCTCCAGAACACTTAATAAAACTCCTATCCTGTCACTCTCGAAAACCTCTCCAATACTGCTGCTGCTTTTTCCATTCCTTTTCTAAATGCTTATATCGAGTTTTCCTCTCTCCCTCTGTGCTTTCTCTCCTGACAGATGATAGACAAGAGTCCGCATTGAACCTGTCTACCAACGGCATTAACAGCATCAACATGTCAATAGAAATAAATGGAGTTGTCTACACAGGTAAATAGAGGGGTCATTTGCTGGTGTAATTGCAGGGAGGAAACTCAATAAGTTATAGCAGCACCCTAGTGCTGAGTCCTTTACGCAATTTGATGTCTTTTCTATAAAATCCAGCATGATGAAGTGGCAGCCATACAGAGTAAAAAAAGTTAGAAATCTTAAAATTGGACCTTTGGATTTGGGGTCGATCTATGTGTGTGTCTGCGTGTGTGAAAGAAAGAGAGCACAGTTTTTGCAGCCTTCTAACAAAATGTAAGTTTTATTTTTTAAGAAGATAATTCCTTGACTACATTGTTTATGTGGGCTTCTTTGTTTTGTCTAAATCACAAGATTTAGTTTGATCAGCTTCTAGCTGCAAGACTCTGTATATATTGACTGGAGTTGTGGTTGCTCAGACCTAACAGTTAATGATGGCAGCTGACAGTCTGTATAGTACTTCTGATCAGCAATCCTCAAAAAATTTAGAACATATATACAGACTTTATTATTATAAGGCACAACATATATACAGCAAATTTAATCAGTATTTTAACCTTATTTTCATATGTGAGAGTACCATATTTTAGAGCTTAACAATAGCCCCTTACTACATTGTTTACATCTGAGCCTTCTTTACAGCTCTGGAATGACAAATCTACAGGGGGCTGGATTTGTTGTTAAAAGTGTAAATGGAATTAACTTACATAGAGTCACTGGTCACACAAACAATTCAAAGGGCTTTTACACGAGATGCGTCTCATTCACCCAGCCACACTCACAATGCTCTCACATTCATACTCTGATACACATATCAGGAGGTAAGTGGGCATCTTTTTTTAAGCATCTTAAAGAGGCACCAACATGTGGCAGGGAAATGAACCCACAACGTTCCTTTCACAAGACATCAACTCTGTCATTTGAACCAAATCCACCTATATTAATTTAAAGTCACAGAATACCATTTTATTTTCCATGAATCATGCATGGTCCACATTACGGTCACTGTACTGCACTCGCCTTATTCATCAAAGATGAGATTTCAGATGCATACTTCTGACACATACAGCTAGTTTACATGAACATACAGCTAGTTTTAAATAAATATCTTGCTCATAAATTTAGAGCTCAAAATTCAGTGTTAAGAGTTGCTGTTTTTCTTTTAAGAGTTTAAAAAGAGACAAATATCTTAAATGTCAAATATTTGCAAGAAAAAATGCAAAGTGCTAATATCTAATAGACTTATTTCAGTGTCTTAATTTCACAGTTTAAAAAGCTCACCTCCAAAATGATGACCATTTGCTGAGCCAAGGAAGAACAATCAATGCTGGTTGCAGTCAAGCAGCATCCTGACAATCAAATCTCTGTCAGTCAAATAAAACCTCTACATTGATTTTAGATGGTCACAGCAGCTTGGGGAAGCAACACCACATCAACTGATTAACCATATTTCATTCTTTCTTTCTTTTACTCACTCATTTTCTTTACCTACTTTGTACTGCTTCTTACTGGTCAAGGTGAGTTGGTGTGCTGCCAGAAATGGGAAAATTGTGTGTGCAAATTTGAAAATGGGTTGTGCGCCCTTAAGCTCAACTAGAGGAGAAAAAAAATGTAATAGAGCAGTTTGCAGATATTTCACAAGTACTAAAGTATTCTTTATTAACAAACACTGGCTTGCAGAGGACCGCAGATACACACAGGGAGCACTGCAGTCAACCGCTCATACACACACTTTCACTGCTGTTATAACAGATTTTATAGTGAACCTACTTGTTGTATAGAATATGAATTATGTTTTTGTTCTTGAGGGGACATGTGTTGTGAACTGGCACTATATAAATAAACTGAATCAAAACTATTTTTGTTTGCTTTTTTTAGGAGTGATACTGTGAGTTTGAGGTGTGAACTACTTTTAGCTGTTTAAAAAGCTGGGCTATTAGGTCAGTTAGCTATCATGCAGTGTTCTTGCCACAGCTGTAATTCTCAACTCTCAAATGGTAAATGGACTGAATTTATATAGTGCTTTTCCAGTCATACTGACCACTCAAAGTGCTTTACACTAAAGCCACATTTACCCATTTGCACAGACATCCACTCACCGATATGTATATGGCAGGAAGAAGCTGGAATCATACTCACAGCTATAGGTCTGCAAGACGACATCCCCAGGCACATCGTTAGACGTTTTCTGAATAGCCCTGGCTCTTACGAAGTAAGGAAGTTAGTACAAGTCTGTTAACAAAATACTTTAAGTGACATTAGAGTTCATATTTTTATTTAAAAACAAACAGGTTTGTTTCTAATGTATTCCATATAATCACAGCCCACTTCACCTAATCTGACAATTATTCAAAAGAAAAAGAATACTTAAAATGGTTATTTGTGGAACTCTGCAGCTACTCACACAAACAGGCCTAATAGGTTTACATGAGTTGGAGGTTTACTCTAATGAGCATCGTCAGGGTTATGATGAGGGACATAGAGCAGCAGGAACCTCATCTAAGCTACAGTTAAAGTTAAATGGCCTGGCTCTGATAGAAAATAGTAGGAACTAGCTGTGAGCTTCTAGCTGGATTTGCATCATGATGTGAAAAATATCTGGGGCCTCTTGTACGAAGCGTACTTACGCACAAAAATCTTGCGGCAGAATTTTTTACGCACAACTTGGCATGTACGTAAATCCACCCAAATTTTTTAAAATGACAATAATAAACTACAGAAAACTAAAACTCAACTAAATACACTGAAATATGACTCCATTCAGTGTCATTTAACTCATGGAGCATCAAACCTGATGCTTTTTCATGAGTTTGAACATTTATGGTTAAACCTGACCGATCAAACTGAATTACAATTAGCCTCATACAATAACGCAACACACCTCGGAAAATGATGGAAACAATCTCAGTCGGATATAAATTGTAAAACTTCCTGTTTTTGTCACCTAGATGTTAATGCGCATTGGTCTTTGCGCTGAGGAGCATAAAATGCATGTGAATCATCTAAGGACATTACAGTCACATCAGTTCAACAACACATTCGCCGCTGCCATAAGATCTGGACCACAACCATTCAAGCTCTCCAACGAACTGCTGACCAAAATAAGCGTTTTGCTGATCGAAGACGCCGACCTGCACCAAAATAAGACAAGAGCCCGGCCAGAAAGTGTGGTTATCGGCACGAGACCTGCCACTCAAGTCTATGTCTGGGAAACTTTGGCCTCGCTTCATTGGTCCTTACAAAATTGAGACTGTTATCAGCCCCTCTGCGGTTCGCCTTCGCCTTCCAGCAAGCCTTCGTATTCACACTACTTTCCACGTCTCTCAGATTAAGCCGGTGATCTCCGGTGCTTCGTGCCCTACGGCTGAACCCCCACCGCCCACCTTGGACCGGCAGGGACACCCAGTCTACGCTATTTCAGCAGGAGACTGCCAGCACTTCGATGCCAGAGTGTTTGCCTTCATTGGCTGAAACCTGAGCCTTGTTTATCTTCGTTGAACTTCGTCTTTGGCTCCAGTGATTTCCTGGATGCTCTAGTTTACCTACGTTTTGTGGATTACGTTCTGGATTTCGTGTGTTGGATTAAAGCTGGCAGCTTCCTGGAAATTCCCGACTCCTGAACCAAGGCAGAGGCGTACCCTGTCCACCCTCCAACGCAAGTACCTAAACATTGAACTCTCTGAAGCATCTGGACAACCTAGCTTCGCACACCCAGGTTCTGACTCCCTCTACCCCTGGCGACCTAACGGCATTTACTTAGTAAGACACTTTCTTGTTTACAAGTATCGTTTTCGTTAACACCGTTCCCTGTTTCACCAGGTGTCTTCCCCTTTCTTTCAGTTGGCGAATTTACCCATTCACGTCCCTGTGTTCATGTACTGTAAATAAACACCGTTACACTTTCAGCTTGTTTCCTCTGAGTGTTCTCTGTATGTGAGTCAGTGCTATATTGAAAATGAGAGAACACTCTGGCCAACGAGACCATGCAGAAACGCTCAGAAGAACCCTATCAGAACACACTAACCAAATCCATATTCTTGACTCCTCTCTTCGTTCCCTTTCAGAACAACAGCACCAAACAAACCTACAGTTAGAGCAGATAACTTCCATGCTTCAACAGGCTTCAAATACTCAGTCCGCCCCACGTGTAGATGGCGCTGCAGCATCACCACCATCGCAACAGCTTCCGTATGTCCATGACGTCACTTCACCAAACCCGCAAAGGTTTTCCAGAGAGGTTGGTAAATGTAAGGGGTTTTTGCTTCAATGTGACCTAGTGTTTAACCGAGCCCCATGATGACGTGAAGATTTCTTATGTTATTGGCTTATTGACTGGCAAAGCCTTACAGTGGGCAGAGGCCCATTTCTCAAATTGCAGGGACTTCGGCTGTACTTTTGAAGAGTTTAAACAGACATTCTCACCTGTTTGTGACAAGACTCATACTGGACGACAGTTGATGGCTTTAAAGCAGCATAATAGACCCCTTACTAAATTTTCAGTCAAGTTTCGTACTTTGGCTGCAGCTTCTGGCTGGAATAATGATGCTTTGAAGTCAACCTTTTTTCATGCTCTGGATGACTCCTTAAAGGATGAGTTAGTTTTGATTGATGATCCTTCTACACTAGATGAAACTATTTCCCAGGCTATTCGAATTTTCAATAGGATTAGGGAGAGAAGGAGATCCAGAGCAGAAAAAGTAAATCGTACACCACAATTTGCAACCAACTCACCACACTTAGTCAGGACTCCACCCCAACAATCTGAATCTGAACCTGAACCCATGCTAGTGGGTCGCACACGGTTATCAGTTGAAGAAAGACAGAGACGCAGGCTTACAAGACAATGTTTTTATTGAGGTTCACCTGACCACTTCGTAGCATCTTGTCCTGGGCATTCAAAAGGCAGGGTCCACCAGCTATGAAGGGGGGGTGGTAGGCCATTCACAGGAGAACAAGGCCCCAAGATTCAGTTTGCCTGCTATAATTAGATTCAATCAGCATACGTTGACTCTGTCTGTCATGCTTGATTCTGGGTGTGAACAAAATATAATAGATTCCGAGTTGGTTACAAGAGCTGGAATTGAGGTGGAACCACTCACTTCACCTCATTCCGTCCTAGCCTTAGACGGCAAGAAACTACAGCAGATAAACCAGTGAACTAAACCGCTTGAACTGCTGTTGTCAGGAAACCATAAAGAAGAGATTTTGTTTTACGTGGTTCCAGTATCTCAGGGCTCTATAGTTTTAGGCTTCCCGTGGTTAAAGAAACATAATCCTAACCTAGACTGGTCTGAGTGTCGTATCGAATCCTGGACCACTAATTGTCATTTGTCTTGTCTTCAGTCAGCATTCACACCGCGTTACCCGTTACAGGTTAAAATACGGGATGAAATAATAGATTTGTCTCGTGTGCCCACTGAATACCATGATTTAAAGAGAGTTTTTAGTAAAGATAAGGCTTTGTCTTTACCCCCCCATAGACCTTATGTCTGTGCCATCGATCTTCTTCCTGGTGCCCCCCTGCCGTCCAGCAGACTGTACAATATCTCACATCCAGAGGGAAAATCAATGGAAAATTACATTAATGACTCTTTAGCTGCAGAAATTATTCGGCCTTCCTCCTCACCACTTGAGGGAGGATTTTTCTTCGTAGATAAGAAGGACGGTTCACTACGGCCCTGTATTGACTATAGAGGTTTAAATCAGATCACCATTAAGAATAAATACCCACTTCCTCTCACTACGTCCGCTTTTGAACCGGTCCATGGTGCTACCATATTCTCCAAATTAGATCTCAGAAATGCCTATCGTCTTGTCAGGATCCGCCAGGGGGACGAGTGGAAGACTGCTTTCAAAACACCGTTGGGCCATTTCGAGTACCCGGTCATGCCATTTGGACTGTGCAATGCCCCTGCTGTTTTCCAGGCTTTAGTCAATGACGTTCTCAGAGACTTTCTGTATATTTTTGTTTTTGTGTACCTTGATGATATTTTGATTTACTCCAAGAACATTGAGGAGCATTGCACACATGTTCGCCAGGTACTTCAGTGTCTCCTGGATAACCGCCTGTTTGTTAAGGTCGAAAAGTGTGAATTTCATCAGCCGTCTGTCACATTTTTGGGCTACATCCTTGAGGGTGGACAGGTACGTTCTGATCCGGAGAAGATAAGGGCAGTTCTGGAATGGCCTGAACCAGACTCGCGAAAAGCTCTTCAGCGTTTTCTTGGTTTTGCTAATTTCTACAGGCGTACAAGACTATAGTATCACCGCACTAACTTTGTCTAAGGTCTCATTTTCCTGGTCATCTGAAGCCGAAGCGGCCTTTCAGGCCCTAAAAGTAAAGTTCTCACAAGCCCCTATCTTAGTTCACCCCACCTCCTCAAAACAGTTCATCCTGGAAGTTGATGCTTCCGACATCAGTGTGGGGGCTGTTCTTTCTCAGAACTCTGAGGAGGGGAGACTTCATCCCTGTGATTTTTTCTCGCAGATTAAGCAACACTGAAAGGAACTATGATGTGGGGGACAGAGAATTACTAGCCATAAAACTGGCCCTTGAAGAATGGCGCCACTGGCTGGAGGGAGCCAAGCATCCTGTGCAAGTCTGGACTGATCATAAAAACTTGGCCTACCTCCAGTTAGCAAAGAGACTCAATCCTCGGCAGTCACGATGGTCTTTATTTTTCTCCTGTTTTGATTTATTTATCTCTTTCAGGCCTGGACCCAAGAATGTTAAGCCAGATTCCCTCTCCAGACAATTTGCCACTGACGACTCGGTGGAGGAACCAGCTCCCATTTTGCCTTCCAACTGGACAGTAGGAGCCCTTAGATGGGAGATTGAGGATGTCATCAACAGGGCTCAACAACAGGAACCTGATCCTGGCACGGGATCACCGAACCGCGTTGATGTTCCCTCTTAAGTACGTGTTAAGCTCATTGATTGGCTTCATTCAGCCAAATTTTCGGCTCATCCTGGTGTGAGCAGAACCATAGCTTTGGTCAAGAGAAGGTTTTGGCAGCCATCCATACATAAAGATGTCAAAGATTTTGTTCAGGCCTGCGCCATTTGTGCCAGGAACAAGTCCAGCAATCAGCCCCTTGCCAGTTTTCTCCAACCCCTCAGCATACCTTATCGACCTTGGTCCCACATAGGCTTAGATTTTGTTACAGAACTTCAGGTATGACTACTGTACTCACAATCGTTGACTGTTTTACTAAGTCATGTCATCTCATACCCTTCAGAAAACTTCCATCAGCATTACAAACAGCAAGACTCCTTACCAAGCAAGTCTTTCGCCTCCATGGGACTTCTCAGGACATTCTGTCTGGCCGTGGCCTACAGTTCATCTCTCAAGTTTGGAGACAGTTTTGTTTAGCCTTAGGAACTAAAGTTTCACTCACTTCTGGTTACCATCCTCAGTCCAACAGTCAGACAGAAAGATTAAACTAACAACTGGAATCCACCTTACATTGCCTCACATCCACAAACCCCACAGACTGGTGCTCATATCTACCCTGGGTTGAGTATGCCCTCAACTCTCACATATCTTCTGCAACTGGACATTCACCTTTCAAAGCATCTCTCGGATACCAGCCACCTATGATCTCAGCCGACAAAAAGGACATTACATTCACATCAGTTCAACAACACATTCACCGCTGCCGTAAGATCTGGACCACAACCATTCAAGCCCTCCAATGAACTGCTGACCAAAATAAGCGTTTTGCTGATCGAAGACGCTGACCTGCACCCGAGTATCAGCCCGGCCAGAAAGTGTGGATATCGGCACGAGATGTGCCACTCAAGTCTATGTCTGGGAAACTTTTGCCTCGCTTCATTGGTCCTTACGAAATTGAGACTGTTATCAGCCCCTCAGCAGTTCGCCTTCGCCTTCCAGCAAGCCTTCGTATTCACACTACTTTCCACGACTCTCGGATTAAGCCGGTGATCTCCGGTGGTTCGTGCCCTACGGCTGTGCCCAAGCTGCCAGCACTTCGATGCCAGAGTGTTTGCCTTCAGTGGCTGAAACCTGAACCTTGTTTATCTTCGTTGAGCTTCGTCTTTGGCTCCAGTGATTTCCTGGACGCTCAGGTTTACCTACGTTTTGTGGATTACATTCTGGATTTCGTGTTTTGGATTACGCTGGCAGCTTCCTGGAAATTCCCGACTCCTGAACCAAGGCAGAGGCGTACCAAGCATAATTATTTTTGTTTGAATTAAAATAATAGGCATTCAATCAAAACCCAGCCAAGGCAGAAAACTAGTACAATATGTCCTATATTATCGTTCATTCGTCGTCTTCCACTTATCCTGGACCAGGTTGCAGAGTAAGCAGAAACTCACAGACTTTCCTCCCCACCTCTTCTGGGGAAAGCCGAGACGTTCCCAGGCCAGAGACATAGTCGGACATGGCGTGTCCTGGGCCGTCCCCTGGGCCTCTTCCCGATGGAACGTGCCTGGAACACCTCCCAAGGGGGGCTTCCAGGAAGCACCTAAAACAGATGCCCGAGCCACCTCAACTTAAGTGACTCAAGCAGCGGCTCTACTCTGTGCTCTTCCCGGATGGCCAAGCTCTTCACTATATCTCTAAGGAAGTGCCAGGCCACCCTTTGGAGGTAGACCCTCTGGCCCCCTGGCCCTTGGCTGAGCCCCTATGGCCCTTGGCTGAGCCTAGAAATCCTGTCTACGAAAGTTATGAACAGGAACGGTGACAAAAGGTGGTCCTGCCGGAGTCCAACATGCAACAGTAACAGGTCCAACTTAATGCCAGCGATGTGAACTAAACTCCTGCTCTGCTTGTACAGAGACCAGATGGCCCCTAATAAAGAGCCCCCGACTCTGTACTCCTCGACAGAGCACCACGAGGAACATGGTTGAAAGCGTTCTCCAGGTCCACAAAACACATGTGGACCAGTTGTGCAAACTCCCATGAACCCATTGAGCACCCAGAGTATAGAGCTGGTAAAGTGTTCCATGAGCGTGACGAAAACCACACTGCTCCTCCTGAAGCCGAGGTCGAACTATCAGCCGGACTTTCCTCTCCAACAACCTGGCATAGGCCTTCTCAGGGAAGCTGAGGAGGATGATCCCCCTGTTGTTGGAACTCACCCTCCGGTCACCCTTGTTTTAAAGGAGGACCACCACCCTTTTCTGCCAGTCAAGAGGCACTGGACTGGACTGCACAACCACGCAATGTTGAAGAGGCCTGTCAGCCACAATAGCCCCACAACATCCAGAGACTTGAGGTACTCAGGTGGATCTCATCCACCCCCGAAGCCTTGCTACTGCTCAGCTTTTTGATCACCTTGGTGACTTCAGCCTGGGTGAATATCTAGTCTATTCAATCTAATCATACAGACAAATTCAAAGTCAATTACATGCATTATAATTGGATCCTAGTGATAAACAAGGCAGTGATAGACTGCATACCTCCACCACCCAATGTAGGGCCACTGATGCAATAGATTCCTACTTGGCAAAGTGAGCTTCTTCAATTCAGTCAAATAACAAAAAAGGTTCAATTCTACGCTCTCTGGCTTTTTCATGATATTTGATTTCTTTGAAATTGGGAACATACCACTAGCACTTGGATTCACATTTCTATCACAATTAGTTTATAAGTCACAAATCTGTTAGAACATTATTGTACAAGTAGAGCTTCAGGTACAATTTGGTGTTGTACATCATGTTGGACACTTGTTTGCTGAGTATTGGATTATCTGCCCGTTGTTGGACGTCACTGTGCCCCTCCAATGGCATCGGCCATTTTGTACCCAGGACAGCCCGCTCCTACATATCCCATCAAGCATTGCGACTGATATGACTGGGCGTCCCCAGTCTGACGTCACAGGATGCTATATAGGAGGCGCTCATGTTTGAAAAACTGCCTTCTGCTGGAAACCACATCCAGGGATCGAAGAGCGTCACTTTAAGAGAAGAACTCTGTCCAGAGTTTCATTCATTCTCTCTCGTTGGACAACAAACTATTCATAACTGAAGTTTTTGGACTAGGAAGGCCAGAGATTTCACTTTTGCCGATCGAAGACGTGAGTTAACACGTAACTGGAGACACGGAGTTTCGGAGAGACGAACCGCTACCGTGTTTCATTTTCAAGTCGACTTTGATGGTCAGATCATATTTTTCCTTTTTGTCAAGAAGACCAAAGGACAAAGACTGACTGTTCCCCTGATGTTAATTGTGGACGCACATTAACTTAACCCCACTTTTCCTCGCTCGAATTCCCTCGCTCAGGAAGAAGACGACACAAGTAAAATCCATTTCTTTTTTTTATTTCTTTATTACGAGGCCTGGGCAGGGTCAGAGGTTATAGAAGCGATCAGAATCGCTGGTTAGGATCTCATGTGTTCTGAATAATATGTGCATGTAACCTTGCTTGTTTGAAACTTTGATGTGTTATGTAATATCGGGATCCGCCGTGTTCCCCAGAGCTGTCTGTGTTTACTATCTGAACGCAGGTGCGTTGCAAAACTGGACTGTTAAAACGACCTCATGGTAAAATTCTCCATTTTACCTTTGTCTTCAATCTCACTGTGCTAGCTTGCCGCCAAAAGTTATCAATCCTTTGTTTCAGGAGTAAAGGGGGGAAGTTTTATGATCAGAAGATCATAAAAGACACTCTAAGCTGCACTCCAACCCCCACCAGTCATCACCACACCCCCCTTTTCATATCTTCTCTTTTCCTCTGTTGTGCCATAAACTGCTGGTTGACTCCATACATACCCACTACCGTTTGTTGATTTTGTTTATTTAGATGTTGTTTACCCCTGTGTATGTAGAATTTTGCATGTTGAGTAGGTGAAAATTAATAAATATTCACATAGATAAAGAGAGAGCGTTTGGTGTTTCATTGTGTGCAAAAAGTGATGTGTCAGTCAAAATAAGGTTCAAGTTCCACACGTTTCGGCAGAAACGGTCGATTAAACAGTGACATCTCCGTTAATAGTTATTAACTATTACAGAGTATTTAACGGTTGTAATTGTCAGAGGCGTCGAGCCACAATTACAACACCAGAAACCTCTCTGGTCTCGATTCGTAAATGAGGATTTATGGTTAAGAAATTGATTTAGTCAGATTATGATTTGTAATTATAATTATTGATCAAGATTATCCAATCAATAATCATACTCCCAACATATGGCGTCCCTTTGACGGGCCTTAAAAAGACAGACATCAAATCACTGTTGCACAGAATGAACAGTTGTGATCTCCGTTAACAAGACGTTTATTGGGAGACTTGAGTTTCGCACAGAACGTTTGTGAATTAGGGGATTTCGATTAGGTTGTGCTCAGTTCTACTGCAAAGGATAACATTAGCTTTCAGAGGTGTTTGTTGTGGATGCAAGGTGAAAGTTGGTTTAACTTGTGGAAAAGTTAAAGTTAATTTCCAGTCGCCAGCCTGCTGCTGCAGCTGTAAAAACCAGCGCTGATAAGCAGCAGACCTGCCCCAGTGGCCACTGAGCGTAATTACAGTTGTGACCAACATTCTCCCAGTCAGTTAGAGAACAACACCTACATCTGGTGGCCATTTAATAGATTACAGATTGCAGCTGGATTTCCCAAACCGCAGACCTGCACTCAGTACCATCTGGTGGTCACTAGTGCAAATTGCATTTCCTACGTTGATATTTTTTTTTAAATTATTTTATTTATCACTCAATTCATTAACACAGGCAGATTATTCCATCACCTATGATCAAAAGGGCATAACTTAAAGTTGAAAGTTGAAGTTACAGATCATTCATTACCACTTTTGAAAAATTTTAAGCATTCTTGCTGGTTTTTTTTTTTAGTGTGTGAAGCATGTTTTGACCTGACTCATAAAACTAACTTAGTTGTTTAACAGGAAGGTAGGTGATTCATATTAGAGAACACTAACATTTATTTGAAGCTAAGAACAGCATTGAATGTTTAGTTTCGTTTCCCATTTTTAAAATTTTATTTTGAACTTGGTTTCTGGGTTATTTAAAAAAAAAAAAAATTCTTTCTCTTTTTCCTTTTTTTTTTTTTTTTGCATGTTTGCTTGATTAACCCCATTAAAGCATAGACTTGGGTAAGCCACAGTTTGAACGGTCAAACCTGTGTGCCCATTTTAAGCAAACCCATACACCTGGAAGAGACAGGTATGAATCAGACAGCTAGCTGAATAGCTTAGCCTGTTGTGTGCAGCTAATTAAGTTTAGCAATCCTTAATCACTGAACAGCTTAGCCTGTTGTGTGCAGCTAATTAAGTTTAGCAATCCCTAATCACTGAACAGCTTAGCCTGTTGTGTGCAGCTAATTAAGTTTAGCAATCCTTAATCACTGAACAGCTTAGCCTGTTGTGGGCAGCTAATTAAGTTTAGCAATCCCTAATCACTGAACAGCTTAGCCTGTTGTGTGCAGCTAATTAAGTTTAGCAATCCTTAATCACTGAACAGCTTAGCCTGTTGTGTGCAGCTAATTAAGTTTAGCAATCCTTAATCACTGAATAGCTTAGCCTGTTGAATTGCTGCTAATTTCTTTAGTGGTGGTTCATAAATAAACAATTTGTGTGTTTGCATTGTGCATTTTGGGCCAAAGATGGAGGGAACATCCCAGACTGCAGCTGGAGATGTGTGTATGGTGGAGGACCCCATAGGAATGCAGGCACAAGAGGTGATAGGGTCATTGATTCTGCTGTCCCCCGAGGAGCGTAAAGGCCTCAATGATTATGGCATTGAGCAATGTGAAGCCAGGATTCAGGAGTTGCTCCAAGTCATTAAAAACCCACCGAAGGACAGACGGGTCTCAGATGTGTTAGGACAGCTCACTCTGTTGTATCAGCGAAGGTTAATGTTGGAAGTTGACCAGCGCGTTAAACTACAGTTCGAGCTGAATGATACGTTGCAGACGGTGGATGCCCTTCGAGGGGAAATAACAGAAGTGGGAAATAGATTAGAAGCAATAGAGGGTAGCCATGCCACCCCGCCCCCCCTGGAAGAATGGGGGGACGAACCGAAACCCACCTCACAGGTTGAAACCTTTGGAGGTGAGCCACACCTGCGAAACCCTGAGAGAACCTGCAGGTCAGATCTGGAGGATGTAGAAGCTGCTCTCCAGAGATTACCTTTCCAGGCTCATGGGGTTCCCCAGACATCCACCGAGATAAGAACGGGGATAAGTAGTCAGAATAGGTTCAGTGGTGCGGTGCCCCGCCCCACTGCAATCAGCAGCCATGAACGGTACCTAGCTGGGGACACAGCAGGTGTAAATACATACAGGCAGAAACTAAAGCTCTGCAAACCTGTTGTGAGGACGACAAGGAAGTGGAGCAGTGAGGCTGTGGAGAATCTCCAGGCGTGTTTAGGCTGTACAGACTGGGATGTGTTCAGGACTACTACCAACAGTCTGGACGAGTACACAGAGGCTGTGACTTCCTACATCAGCTTCTGTGAGGACAGCTGTGTACCATCATACACCAGGGTGAGTTACAACAACGACAAACCCTGGTTCACAGCTAAACTCAGAAGGTTAAGACTGGATAAGGAAAAGGCCTTCAGGAGTGGGGACAAAGACATATACAGAGAGGCAAAGTACAAGTTTGGCAAGGCAGTGAAAGAGGCCAAACGACTGTACTCTGAGAAGCTCCAAAACCAGTTCTCAGCCAACGACTCTGCGTCTGTCTGGAAAGGGCTCAAGCAAATCACCAACTACAAGCCGAAAGCCCCCCACTCCATCAACGACCGACGCCTCGCCAACGACCTGAACGAGTTCTACTGCCGCTTTGAAAGACAAAGGGACAGTCCTGCAACCATCTCCCACGACGCCCCCCAACAGCTGCAGCCACAATCCACCACCCCCATCTCTCCAACCTCAAGAGGGGCCTTGGCACCTCCAACCCCCACCCTGAAGTTCCCCCCCACCAGCCCCCTACCCACGCCGAGGACGGCTCTTTCCATCCAGGAGAGGGACGTCAACAAACTCTTCAGGAGACAGAACCCCCGGAAAGCTGCTGGTCCGGATTCTGTCTCACCAGCCAGCCTGAAGCACTGCGCTGATCAGCTGTCTCCAGTCTTCACAGACATTTTTAACACCTCACTGGAGACATGTCATGTGCCAGCCTGCTTCAAGTCCTCCACCATCGTCCCTGTTCCCAAGAAGCCAAGGACCACAGGGCTTAATGACTTCAGACCCGTCGCCCTGACCTCTGTGGTGATGAAGTCCTTTGAGCGCCTTGTGCTCTTACACCTAAAAGACATCACCGACCCCCTCCTTGACCCCCTGCAGTTTGCCTACAGAGCCAACAGGTCTGTAGATGATGCAGTCAACCTAGCCCTTCACTTCATCCTCCGGCACCTGGACTCCACAGGAACCTACGCCAGGATCCTGTTTGTGGATTTCAGCTCTGCCTTCAACACCATCGTCCCAGTTCTGCTACAGGAGAAGCTCTCCCAGCTGAGTGTGCCCGACTCCACCTGCAGGTGGATCACTGACTTCCTGTCTGACAGGAAGCAGCGCGTGAGGCTGGGGAAGCACGTCTCTGACTCCCTGACCATCAGCACCGGTTCCCCCCAAGGCTGTGTTCTCTCTCCTCTGCTCTTCTCCCTGTACACCAACAGCTGCACCTCCAGTCACCAGTCTGTCAAGCTTCTGAAGTTTGCGGACGACACCACCCTGATCGGACTCATCTCTGATGGTGATGAGTCTGCGTACAGATGGGAGGTGGACCATCTGTTGGACTGGTGCAGCCAGAACAACCTTGAGCTCAACGCTCTAAAGACAGTGGAGATGGTTGTGAACTTCAGGCAGAACCCAGCACCACCTGCCCCCATCACCCTCTGTGACTCCACAATTGACACTGTGGAATCTTTCCGCTTCCTGGGAACCATCATCTCCCAGGATCTCAAGTGGGAGCCAAACATCAGCTCCCTCATCAAGAAAGCCCAGCAGAGGATGTTCTTCCTGCGGCAGCTGAAGAAATTCAACCTGCCAAAGACTATGATGGTGCACTTCTACACAGCCATCATTGAGTCCATCCTCACCTCCTCCATCACCATCTGGTACGCCGCTGCTACAGCCAAGGATAAGGGCAGGCTGCAGCGTGTCATTCGGTCTGCTGAGAAGGTGATTGGCTGCAGTCTACTGTCGCTCCAGGAACTGTACACCTCCAGGACCCTGAAGCGGGCAGGGAAGATTCTGGCTGATCCCTCCCACCCCGGTCACAGACTCTTTGAGACTCTCCCCTCTGGCAGGAGGCTGCGGTCCATCCGGACCAAAACCTCACGCCACAAGAACAGTTTTTTCCCATCTGCCACCAGCCTGGTTAACAAAGCCCGGAAACCACCCTGACACTGTCCCTTTCCCCCACACCCCCCCTTTTTTTGCTGACAGGACACTTGTAACTTGTAACTCTATGCGTTACATTAACGCTCAGCTTGGACTCCTGCTTTACTTGCACTGCTTTACTTGCACAATGATCACCTGCACTGTTGTATTGCTCTTGCATCTTATACTGCTCTATATTTACTCTCACTCACTTAAAACTGTGCACATATATTTATATTATATTGTAGATATGTTTATACTGTTTAATTTGTACTGTATTGCACCGACTACGCCAAAACAAATTCCTTGTATGTCCAAAAACGTACTTGGCAATAAAGCTTTTCTGATTCTGATTCTGATTCTAAATAGTTCACGGTTCAGATGCGAGCAGCCGTCAAACGTGACTCGCAGTACGGTCCTCTACGATCCCTCACCTCCGCCACGGCGACAGGAGTGCCGCCCCTGGGATTCAGGTAGCTCCTACCGCCCTCAACCGCTGCCCAGGACCCGAGTCCGGGAAGCACAGGGCCCACAGTTATACCGGGAGCAGCCTCCACTGCCTCCTCCGAGGATGAGGCGTGATGCACCGATACCCTCTGAGTGCAACCGGAGTGAACTCTCCGATGATGACTCAGATGGGCCGGGACCAATCCCTGAAAGTGGATTGCGCACCCGCCAGCTTGAGTCCCTTGCTAAAGACATAGAGCGTTTCGACCCTAATAAGGCAGAATCAAACATTGATGATTACCTTAGGGAAGTGGAACGCTGTCTTCTAGATTTGTACTGCCCATCAGCACGGGAGAAACTGAAGCTCATCTGGAAGACAACGTCCAGGAGCGTCCATGTTTTCATGGAGAGCCTGACACCCGCAGTCCGAGACCGTTATTCAACCCTTTGCGAAGCTTTAAGGGAGGAATATTCTGTGTACACGGACCGGGCCTCAGCCACGCTTGGTGCTTTCGCGATCCAGCAAAAGAAAAGCGAAGCACCCAGGGAGTATTACCGGCGCTTGAGAGCCGTTTACTTCCAAGGACGCAATGCGCCAGGCATTGAGGAGGAACATGCTTTTAAATCCCTGTTCCTCCACAACCTTCATGAAAGTGTGCGATACGAAGTTACTATGTATTGCAGGACCAAGGCCATGAGCATGCAAGAGATCCGCAAATATGCTCAGATGGCGTGGGAAACACGTGCTCGCCCGACCAAGGGATCGGAGAGCGAGGCTAGGGTTTTACAGGTCCAGACTGAAAGAACCAGCCATGCATTAGAAGGTCAGGAAAGGCCTTCAACCAGAACCTATGCGAAGAACAGGTTCAGGGAACAACATAGGTTTGGTCAGCTGGACTGGGGGGGTGGTACTGAATACCAACCACAGTCAAAGTTGCCGGACCATTTCCGGTCAAACAGACGACCTGACCATCACGTGAAGCCTAAAGGTAAACCTGATGGAAGAGGGTGGAACCCACACGCAGAAGGGATTATGGGGAAAGAGATTGAGGAGGCCTTGCGTAAGATGGTGATGGAAGCGGTGCGTCAGGCCACCATGCCCCCACAACCCTTGAAACAGGAAGCGGACCTAGTTAAACCAGACCCAAACTTCCTGTCAGCATGACTAGGCGTGGACCCAGTCTCCACAGCCATCAGAGTCTACCTGATCGGATGGGGAGACAAACCTGGGAAACTCCAAGAACCCCTTGGGACTTCTCCAGGAGAAACACCACAAATCATTGCTCCAAGGTTCTTAGGCAAACTGAACCATAATGAACATATAGGTTACCTACACTATCTCACTAGTATAGGAGGACAGGTCAAACTGAGGTTCCATTTTAAAACAGGATCAGAGATCAGCCTGTGGTTCTCGGTCTCGTTTGAGGAGGCGAGTAGAGCCATGCTCTCCCTCAGTAAACCACTTCAGGCTGAATTTCGTGATGTAAGTATCACCAGCTGCACCCACAACCGATCATGCATCACTAATTGGGTGGAGCTGGACATTACACCCGAAGACACGGCTCTGGTGCACCCCATCTATAGGTGCACATTAAACAAAGACCTTTGTCTTGGTGGCCAGGACCTGCTGGACAGGCTGGCCCCACTCATTGACGGCCACCAGGACCAACTCTGGGTCCAGGCGGAGGTGCAAAACCCATGGGGTGCACGCAGCGAACGATTTGTTGTGACCAATCAGGTCAGCAGCTTAGAGGAGCCCGAAGGACCTCTCAGGCCCTCATCAGAGCCGGTCATGTGCACCTCCGAGACACAGCTGCACCCAGCCATCCAGGAAACTCCTGCCAGAGGCGGTCATGCATTGCTTGGCTCTTTAAAGAACCCAGGTGTGGACACTTACAACCCCAAAGTGGTGGAAGGTGTACACCTGGAAACCATGTTCATACCAGAAGTGCTACTAGCATTCTGGCTGGGACATCCATCAACAATTAGAGAGCTGTATGACCGTTTGTGCCAAAAAGACCCCTTTGTAACTGAGGCACAACACAGCCACACACTCCTTTTAGTAGACGGGCTCCGCCCTCTCCTCAAGACAGCCAGTGTGCAGATTGGCATCAAACAGCTCTCCCATGCTGTGGACATTGTTCCAACAGACCAAAGGGGGGTCACGTTATCCGACGCCCATTACTCTCCTGTAGGGTGCCATAGGAGCTACAAAGCCACACTCCACACCCTCCAGCAGATGGCGCACTGGCCTCCAAGGTCTCACAACACCCAGGTCTACATCACAGGATGTTTAACCTGCCGCCAGTTTCAGCCATCCCAGCCAACCAGTAAACCTCCGCTTCAGCGAAGGGGGGTTACACTACCTTGGTTCCACCTTCAGACCAACTGGGTCGAACCAGCTCCAAAATTAACAGGAGGTAACAAATTCCTCCTAACTGCGACATGCAGCTTCATCAAGTGGGTTGGATGCTTGTCAGAAAAGGTTGACACCATCATCTCAGCTGCTGCTCTTTAGCTGAACCAGATGAAGTCCTACATCGAACTCTCCTCCCCAAGAACAGAGCTTGTCTCAATGTCCGGGAAAGGAGAGGCCAGTGCGTAGGACTAGTTAAATAGGTGCATGTTTCATTAACTCACACTAACATGCACTAATCACTAACAACTTTCTTCAACAGAAACAGTTAAACATATAACTACCTTCTAGGACACAGTCTTAAACTGTAAGTTGACAAGGTAATTTTCCATAACACTGTATGCACAGCAGACCTCACAAAAGTGTTTAAGAATGATGTAATGGACACACCCATGCTGCCCGAGATTTCATGCAAAATTGTGGTAAAGGAGGTTGGTTCATCTATAGACAGTCCCACCGAGGCACAGATACCCATTGACCTAGTTCTGCTGAACTTAGTAGAGAAATCCTAAGTCCACCACGACAGACACCTTGCAACCTCCACAAACACACCTGGCTTATAGCCTAAATACTGCAATTCGTTTATTCTTTTCTCCCTCTTTCCACATCTAGATAGTTTAGAGACAGGAGTCCTATTAAAACCCATCATCATCCGGAAGAGCCAATGGTTTAAGCCTAAACCTGTTTTAACCATTCGTTTTAGATTACACACCGCATACCAGCAGGTTAAGCGTTTACAGGTCAGGATTGATGCCCTCACATTCATTCCCTCACGGTTCATAGCACCGCCATTGCCAACGACACAGCCAGGGTCCAGTGCCTAATAGAAGTTGGATGAATAAGCTATGAACCATGATTTTGTTTGTTCCTTTTATTCTTATATATACATACAGGTCCTTCTCAAAAAATTAGCATATTGTGATAAAGTTCATTATTTTCTATAATGTAATGCTGAAAATTTTATATTCATATATTTTAGATTCATTGCACACTAACTGAAATATTTCAGGTCTTTTATTGTCTTAATACGGATGATTTTGGCATACAGCTCATGAAAACCCAAAATTCCTATCTCACAAAATTAGCATATTTCATCCGACCAATGAAAGAAAAGTGTTTTTAATACAAAAAACGTCAACCTTCAAATAATCATGTACAGTTATGCACTCAATACTTGGTCGGGAATCCTTTTGCAGAAATGACTGCTTCAATGCGGCGTGGCATGGTGGCAATCAGCCTGTGGCACTGCTGAGGTCTTATGGAGGCCCAGGATGCTTCGATAGCAGCCTTTAGCTCATCCAGAGTGTTGGGTCTTGAGTCTCTCAACGTTCTCTTCACAATATCCCACAGATTCTCTATGGGGTTCAGGTCAGGAGAGTTGGCAGGCCAATTGAGCACAGTGATACCATGGTCAGTAAACCATTTACCAGTGGTTTTGGCACTGTGAGCAGGTGCCAGGTCGTGCTGAAAAATGAAATCTTCATCTCCATAAAGCTTTTCAGCAGATGGAAGCATGAAGTGCTCCAAAATCTCCTGATAGCTAGCTGCATTGACCCTGCCCTTGATAAAACACAGTGGACCAACACCAGCAGCTGACACGGCACCCCAGACCATCACTGACTGTGGGTACTTGACACTGGACTTCTGGCATTTTGGCATTTCCTTCTCCCCAGTCTTCCTCCAGACTCTGGCACCTTGATTTCCGAATGACATGCAGAATTTGCTTTCATCCGAAAAAAGTACTTTGGACCACTGAGCAACAGTCCAGTGCTGCTTCTCTGTAGCCCAGGTCTGGGGAATGTGGCACCTGTAGCCCATTTCCTGCACACGCCTGTGCACGGTGGCTCTGGATGTTTCTACTCCAGACTCAGTCCACTGCTTCCGCAGGTCCCCCAAGGTCTGGAATCGGCCCTTCTCCACAATCTTCCTCAGGGTCCGGTCACCTCTTCTCATTGTGCAGCGTTTTCTGCCACACTTTTTCCTTCCCACAGACTTCCCACTGAGGTGCCTTGATACAGCACTCTGGGAACAGCCTATTCATTCAGAAATGTATTTCTGTGTCTTACCCTCTTGCTTGAGGGTGTCAATAGTGGCCTTCTGGACAGCAGTCAGGTCGCCAGTCTTACCCATGATTGGGGTTTTGAGTGATGAACCAGGCTGGGAGTTTTAAAGGCCTCAGGAATCTTTTGCAGGTGTTTAGAGTTAACTCGTTGATTCAGATGATTAGGTTCATAGCTCATTTAGAGACCCTTTTAATGATATGCTAATTTTGTGAGATAGGAATTTTGGGTTTTCATGAGCTGTATGCCACAATCATCCGTATTAAGACAATAAAAGACCTGAAATATTTCAGTTAGTGTGCAATGAATCTAAAATATATGAATGTTAAATTTTCATCATGACATTATGGAAAATAATGAACTTTATCACAATATGCTAATGTTTTGAGAAGGACCTGTATGTACGATATCTGTTATTGTTTCACTTTGTCTCAGGATTACCAAAGCTGATGACCAAAGAATGTAATGATGATGTGAATGTATTGTCCTGTATTTGTCTCATTGAACAATGTAGAAAGGGATGAGTTTAGTCAGAGTTAGTCCTGCCCAGGCTAACCTCTATCCTGCCCAGTCGTAGGTTTTGAGTAACACAGAGACAATTTTGTTTTGTTCTGCTTCGCCACGGATCACTGATTGCTCAGCAAAGGACAGAATGGTCCCAGTAGCTTCAAAGACTGCGATTCATCTCACCCTTTGAACCTAGGGGGGAATGTTGGACCACTTGTTTGCTGAGTATTGGATTATCTGCCCGTTGTTGGACGTCACTGTGCCCCTCCAATGGCATCGGCCATTTTGTACCCAGGACAGCCCGCTCCTACATATCCCATCAAGCATTGCGACTGATATGACTGGGCGTCCCCAGTCTGACGTCACAGGATGCTATATAGGAGGCGCTCATGTTTGAAAAACTGCCTTCTGCTGGAAACCACATCCAGGGATCGAAGAGCGTCACTTTAAGAGAAGAACTCTGTCCAGAGTTTCATTCATTCTCTCTTGTTGGACAACGAACTATTCATAACTGAAGTTTTTGGACTAGGAAGGCCAGAGATTTCACTTTTGCCGATCGAAGACGTGAGTTAACACGTAACTGGAGACACGGAGTTTCGGAGAGACGAACCGCTACCGTGTTTCATTTTCAAGTCGACTTTGATGGTCAGATCATATTTTTCCTTTTTGTCAAGAAGACCAAAGGACAAAGACTGACTGTTCCCCTGAAGTTAATTGTGGACGCACATTAACTTAACCCCACTTTTCCTCGCTCGAATTCCCTCGCTCAGGAAGAAGACGACACAAGTAAAATCCATTTCTTTTTTTTATTTCTTTATTACGAGGCCTGGGCAGGGTCAGAGGTTATAGAAGCGATCAGAATCGCTGGTTAGGATCTCATGTGTTCTGAATAATATGTGCATGTAACCTTGCTTGTTTGAAACTTTGATGTGTTATGTAATATCGGGATCCGCCGTGTTCCCCAGAGCTGTCTGTGTTTACTATCTGAACGCAGGTGCGTTGCAAAACTGGACTGTTAAAACGACCTCATGGTAAAATTCTCCATTTTACCTTTGTCTTCAATCTCACTGTGCTAGCTTGCCGCCAAAAGTTATCAATCCTTTGTTTCAGGAGTAAAGGGGGGAAGTTTTATGATCAGAAGATCATAAAAGACACTCTAAGCTGCACTCCAACCCCCACCAGTCATCACCACACCCCCCTTTTCATATCTTCTCTTTTCCTCTGTTGTGCCATAAACTGCTGGTTGACTCCATACATACCCACTACCGTTTGTTGATTTTGTTTATTTAGATGTTGTTTACCCCTGTGTATGTAGAATTTTGCATGTTGAGTAGGTGAAAATTAATAAATATTCACATAGATAAAGAGAGAGCGTTTGGTGTTTCATTGTGTGCAAAAAGTGATGTGTCAGTCAAAATAAGGTTCAAGTTCCACACGTTTCGGCAGAAACGGTCGATTAAACAGTGACATCTCCGTTAATAGTTATTAACTATTACAGAGTATTTAACGGTTGTAATTGTCAGAGGCGTCGAGCCACAATTACAACACCAGAAACCTCTCTGGTCTCGATTCGTAAATGAGGATTTATGGTTAAGAAATTGATTTAGTCAGATTATGATTTGTAATTATAATTATTGATCAAGATTATCCAATCAATAATCATACTCCCAACAATCACTAGCTTTATTTATGTTACACTTCTCCAGAATAAATTTTTTGTGTTATTATATAATTCAAATTTGTATTAGGTAAGACTTGCATCTGTAGCATCAACATATAGACTTATAAGTCTATATATTTTGCCATCCATGTACAGTTACAGGAAAATGAACAAAAAAACAATCCAGGCAAAGGAAGCAATTAGAACAATTCCAACTTCCATACTGCAAAATAGTTACTGTTACAATGTGTTTGACTGCTCAGGTTAAAAATTCTGGGTGTTACCTTTACAGATAAACCAGGCTTTTGCATGTGCGCCAAATGATTCAAGAACAGCATGTTATATTTTTTCGGTATGGATTTTACAGGCGGTTTTAGACATTTTGGTGGGAATGATTGCTAACACACACACACACACACACACACACACACAGAGAGATAGACAGACAGACAAACTCAACTGAAAACATAACCTCCAGAGGTAACAATCCTCTGTGATGGTGCTTGATTATTCAGAAGTTAACTTGACTTTTAAAGTGCCTGTGACACGCTTTTCCCACAATGCAGAAATTGAAAGAAAACATCTTAATATTGAAAGAATTGGAGAGTAAATGACATAATAATAATAATAGTAAAGATGTGATTAAAAAAAACAAACGTGACACAACATAAGCATATTTCAATGTTATATTTTGCAAGTCCGTGCAGCCCTCCAAAGAAATGCCACCCCACACCATTACTGACCCACTGCCAAACCGGTCATGCTGAAGGATGTTGCAGGCAGCAGATCGCTCTCCACGGTGTCTCCAGACTCTACTTTCATCTGTGAAGAGCACAGGGCGTCAATGGCGAATTTGCCAATCCTGGTGTTCTCTGGCAAATGCAAAGCATCCTGCACGGTGTTGGGCTGTGAGCACAACCCCCATTTGTGGACATCAGGCCCTCATACCATCCTCATGGAGTCGGTTTCTAACCGTTTGTGCAGACACATACACATTTGTGGCCTGCTGGAGGTCATTTTGCAGGGCTCTGGCAGTGCTCCTCCTGTTTCTCCTTGAACAAAGGTGGAGGTAGCAGTCCTGCTGCTGGGTTGTTGCCCTCCTATGGCCTCCTCCACGTCTCCTGGTGTACTGGCCTGTCTCCTGGTAGCGCCTCCAGGCTCTGGACACTACGCTGACAGACACAGCAAACCTTCTTGCCACAGCTCACATTGATGTACCATCCTGGATGAGCTGCACTACCTGAGCCACTTGTGTGTGTTGTAGAGTCCATCTCATGCTACCACGAGTGTGAAAGCACCACCAACATTCAAACGTGACCAAAACATCAACCAGAAAGCATAGGTACTGAGAAGTGGTCTGTGGTCCCCACCTGCAGAACCACTCCTTTATTGAGTGTGTCTTGCTAATCGCCAAAGATTTCTCCGTTGTCTATTTCATTTGCACCACAGCATGTGAAATTGATTGTCAATCAGTGTTGCTTCCTAAGTGGACAGTTTGATTTCACAGAAGTTTGATTTACTTGGAGAAATATTGTATTGTTTAAGTGTTCCCTTTATTTTTTTGAGCAGTGTATAAAGTAAAAGAAAATACACACCAGGTAGTTTCTTCAGATCTTGAATCATCCCTTGTGTCTGCTGCTGCTGCTCCATGCTGCTCAATTCACCTCCGGTTGTTTCACTGTGTCGTATTTACTGTAACCCTGGATTTGCACTGTATCTGCTCTGGTCCGGCCCGCTGCAAAGCCTAAAGGACCTAGTATATGCACATGTATATATAAATACATGTGTGTATTTATAAATATAACGGGATCTAGTTTATCTTTAGTGAATTATTTTGAAAATCCGGATGTTGTGCTCATTTTGTTTCCCGGTGGTGTGGTAGGATTCTTGCATACTGACACCGCGCTCCGGCATCCGGCAAAAATAGACACCGGTGGAATTAGAGGCTGTCCGCACTTGTGCTCTGCTATCTGATGACAGATGACTTTCTTCTCCTGACTCTGCTGCGTCTCTCTCTGATAGTGACTGAAATGTATATATAAATGTATATCATATTCTCCGCTGCTGTCTGTGTTGCTGCCATTGTAGCAGCAGTCAGTTTACCTGCAGGGGTGCCCCTTTGACACCATAAAAGAGCGCAGTAAAATCGAAAAGGAGTAGTCTTTTTAGTGAAATTTATGACCATATATCTCAACAACTGTTCATTTGAGTGACATGAATTTACTTTTTAAAATATTTTATCAATGTTTCCTTTCTATAAATGTAATTGGATTTATCATGAAAATTCCATGTCACAGGCACTTTAAGGCTTCCATCTGAAGCCTGAATTATAGCTTACCACTGCTTTCAGTTATAGAAGTAGCTTTCTATATTTTAGGATTTGGGAAACAAAAAGTTAATTGTCACAATACTCATTAATGTCTACTCACTATTAAACAACAAAGCTAAATTAACACAAGATACATTACTGTCTACAAGACAGTTATAGACACAGTATTATATATTAATTGCAAGTGGCCACAATTGTAAATTTATTTCCCCTTGTCGAACTGCACTGGTTGTTATCACCTTGTGGTTTTTTTCCTCTTTCTCTGATCTCTTGTTTGTAAATTTTTTTTTTTATATTTAAGGAAGCAATAAAGATTAGAAATTTTGAAAAAAAAAAAAGACTAGCGAAAATAAGAAGTCAGTAAGCCCCCCGGGTACTTTACAGTAGTTTTGTGTAGAAGGTATGTGTGGCAATTTTTTCCGATGCATACTATAAAAGAATACTCATTGTATTATTTTATATTTGCGTGTATGTATTTATTTGTAGAAGATGAGAAGGTATGTAAGGTAATTAGATTATTTCCAAGCTATACTCTGTTGAATGGAAAACCTTGATACTGTAATCAGAATCAGAATCAGCTTTATTGCCAAGTTTGTACATACAAACAAGGAATTTGACTCCGGTACACTTTGCTCTTTTGTTCTGTTTTTGCATTACAGAATATACAAATTTACAATTTACAATGTACAATACACAATGTACAATGCAATATTCTGCATTACAGAATATACAAATTTACAATTTACAATGTACAATATACACATATCAAATAGAAAAGGTGCATTTGCAACATCTGTATGCTGTTGTTCTGTACCCTATTGAATGTTCATCAGAAAAACAGCCTGGGGGAAGAAACTGTCTTTGTGGCGGCTGGTTTTAGTGAACAGTGCTCTGTAGCGGCGGCCTGAAGGTAAAACTCTAAACAGTTTTTGTGCAGGGTGTGTGGGGTCTGCAGAGATTTTAGCAGCTCTTTTCCTGACCCTAGACCTGTATAAGTCCTGGATGGAGGGAAGGTCAGCTCTGATTATTCTCTCTGCAGTCCTGATTATTCGTTGCAGTCTGGACCTGTCCTGTTTTGTGGATGAGCCAAACCACACTGAGATGGATGAAGACAGGACAGACTGAATGATGGCAGTGTAGAAGATGACCAACAGCTCCTGTGGAAGGTTGAACTTCTTGAGTTGCCTCAGGAAGTACAGTCTCTGCTGGGCCTTCTTTCGAACAGTGTTTATGTGCGAAGACCATCTCAGGTCCTCAGAGATGGTGGTTCCTAAGAACCTTAAGTGGTCCACAGCCGATACAGTGATACTGTAATGTATCATGTGGGTTGTACTTCAGTAAATTACACATATTCTTACTCAAGTCAAGAGAGTATGGCATTTGGTAGTGACATGCTTCATTTTTTTCTATTTAGGTGTCCTCTTTGCCCGGCAGTCGGCAGTGGCAGGGATTACAGAACACCATGGGAAGCACAACTGTAAAACTCAGGGAAGGTCCAGTGCAACATTTTTCCAGCCCTCTGGTTTCTCCTACTCTTCTGCTTCTCTTCATGGACAAAGAAACGCATCCACTTAATTCTGTGTAATTTTTCTATCACCCACTGACATAAGATGTGACCTGAATGAAGCCAAATGAAGGGTTATTCCGTTACTCTCTAAGGCAAAAAGACTGGCAGCTGAACAGGAACATTTCAACAACAAACTGCAGTTTTATTATATTATTTAATGCTTATTAACCATCTTTAAACACCCACTGATTCCAGATTGATCTAAAGAACAAAATATACACTGATCCTGCTTTTAGCACACCTTTGATGACCGTTACTTTACCTATGAATCTATTGAAGAAAAAAGCATGAATACAAATATGGCACATTAAACACAGACACATTGCAAATATCCTACAGAATGACTTTCTGATCTGTTTGGCTTCATGTTCTCTTTAAAAACTTTGCATAAATAACTAATAATTACAAACATTTTTACTGTCTACTGTATATTTGTGTCAGCCATTCCTGGCATGGCTTTTGTTTTACTGCTGTGATGAAAAGTACCAAATAATTTCTGTGGTCCAGGTTAGTAAAACTGTTGCATATCAAAAACAATATTCTTTGGAGAGAGTAAAGCAATTAAGATTTGAATTGCCTGTATGCAGCTGAACAGATGAGCATAAATAAATGTGATGACTAGAGGGGCAAAAATATAGCTTTCAGTTTCTGTTTTTTTTTGTTAAGTGACTGCTTTTTGCCACTCTTATTTCTCTTTACTACTTATACACTATTTAGTAAAAGGAGAGCATCAACAGGGACATATGCAAAATCTATTTTTTAGCACTTTAAATACATTTTGTAGTGCACTTGGAGTCTGTAGGAGTGCGGAAAGGTTGAATTTAGTCTCTCCAGGTGTTGCGGAGATATCTTTATATTCTGTTTGGGTCATATTTTTTAGTCTGTTCAATTTTTTTCTACCATCTGTTAAATGTTTCCAACTGTGACATCAGTCTTTGCTGCAGAACAGCTAAACAAAGTCATGGACTTCCAGCTGATCAATTTTGCTCATCCGCCATACTTTTTTCTCACTGTGATTTTGTAGTCCAAGCTCAAGTATGCTTACGCTAAAAGAGGATAAGTTCAGTTCATTTGTTGGGTGTATCAACTCACACAATTCATCACACCATCGCCCAGCATCAGAACTTCTTTGAATCCTGGCTAAATTTTAGTGTTCATGGAAATATATCGACATAAGTGGGAAAATTCCTATTTCCCCCACTTCAAGGATGAGTGCCTTAAGCAACCTCTGGCAGTATCGAGAAGTATTTGCTGAAAGACTTCATCTAAAATGTTTCTTCTGTCTATGGAAACAACGATCAGCTTCAATGTAACGCTAAAGTGACAACAAACTTTATTTTAGACATGAATTTCTTGTGTGTTGATATGACGTCCTGGCCATTAGCCCCTTTTTCATTGCCTATGCAAAGCCTTTGGAAAAGTCCCAGACATCTGAAAGCCCAGGTCATGTTTCCGTACAACTGTTTTCCATACAACTTTACCCGGGTAAATGGTCCTGGTCTGGTCTGGAGTAGGTCTTTTCAGATTTTTTGAAACAGCAATGTCAAATGCTTTATCACCCTCATGCATCATTGGATCCATACCAAATTTAGCATAGTCAATTGATGACATAACTCTAGCCCTGCCCACAGACAGCCTAATCACAGGTTTCTTAGCTGATGGACCTTCCTTGACAAACACATGATTTTAAATGTAATTTTTAAAACAGCACAGGAATTCTTCATGAATCCTTTGCCACCAAACAGGAAGTGAGAGCAGCTTTTATCACTTGTACCACATGGAGGAGATGGTTGTCTCCAGGGCAGTTGTGCTCTACAAAAGGATATCTTAAGACAGTATCCTAATTGCATAGTTAACTTTAATAATTTTGGATTCAGTCTAGCATCAGCGTAGGGAGGCAAAATTGATGTTATAGTAACCTGTGTTTACCCCCGAGAGCCCCCAACACATTGGGCTGGCAACAGCTCACCGCAGAGCCCAGAGGGACCAAGGTAGACATTGTATTTCACATTGTATTTCATTCTGGGGGGCCAGTGCCCAACAGATCTAGAGGGAGAGATACCAACCAGAGCCCAGTGCAGCACCTGTGGCCCTCAACCAGCCCAACACACCTTCAGGAGCCCCCCGGGCCCTGAAGTGTTGTGATGAATGCAGATGTGGATGTCTAAAGTGCATTAAACTTAGGGTTATGGCTGGGGAGTACAAGAACCTACTGCTTGATGACAGCAGAGTCTCTCCCACCCCAACCCCAACCCCTAAATGTCTTTAGTGCATTAAAATTTAGGTGCACGACTGGGCCAAATATAGTAGAGGGGGGACATTGCATGGTGTTCCCCCCATGCCCACAAGGCTCATTGTCCTACACCTAAATACCCTGCTGCTGTGTGGTGTTACATATGTGTGGGGGGGAGTGTTCACCAAGGCACCAGCATGACCACGTCATGGCGTCACAAAATAATTCACTATTTTCATGAATTTAATTTTTGTAATATAAAAACTAGAATTCAATTCGGTTTTTTTGTATGGGGCCGATTTGTTTCAAGGCACTTTACAAAGTCAGTTTAATCGAATCATACAAACAGATTCCAAGTCAAGCATATATATTCCAATCGATCCCAGAACCAAACCAACAAAGAAACCCAGCAGACTGCATCGAGTCAATGACTTGCAGCCTTCCCTCCTCCTGGATGAGCATGCAGTGACAGCGGACAGTCGCTTGCATTGTGTCGCTGACTTTGCAGCAATCCCTCATACTGAGCATGCATGTAGCGGCAGTGGAAAGGAAAAATTGCCTTCAATTCAATAAAATGTTTTTTTTTTCCAGCGCTAATTCACAACACGCCGTCTCAAGGCACTTTACAAAGTCAGTTCAGTCAAAATCATACAGATTTCAAGTCGGGTGCAAAGTATCTTTAACAGGAAGAAACGTCCAGGAGAACCAGGCTCAGTGTGAGCATCTGCCATGACCAACTGGGGCTTTCAGAAGACAGGGCATTCACACAAAAATAACATAGAAGCACTGATCCAGGAAAACGTTTTACGTGAAAATAAAACATTAAAGGTAGTAGTTGCTGCTTTAGTGGCTTCATCTAGGAGAGAAACACAGATAAGCAGATAAACTCTGACCCAGTTTTCAAATCAAGAGTATGAAAAAGAGTAAATACAGTTGGTCATAGTAAAGGTTCAGCCTTTAGCTATGTCCAGGACAGACACAGGGTGAAACATTGAAAGACAGGCCCAAGTGGATCATCAATAGAAGAAGAACATGAAAGTTGTTGGCAGCAGTAGCTCAGCTGATACCCATCCCTCCAGGACGGTGTAAATCATTTAGTAGCTTGTAGAGCCCTCTAAAAACGCATTACACACCCCACCTCAGACATTTATTTAGACAAAATTTTAAGAACCAAGTATTCCTTGTGTGTTACTAATGGTCTTCTTTGAGACTGTGGTCCCCGCTCCCTTCAGGTTATTGACTAGGTCTTGCCGTGTGGTTCTGGGCTGACCCCTTACCTTCCTCATGATCCTTGTAGCCCCACAAGGTGAAATCTTGCATGGAGCCCCAGACAGAGTGAGCTTGACCATTATCTTGAACTTCTTCCATTTTCTTATAACTGCACTAACAGTTGTTGCCTTCTCACCAAGCTGCTTGGCTATTTTCCTGTAGGCCATCCCAGCCTTTTGCAGATCTATTATTTTATCCATGATGTTCTTACACAGCTCTCTGATCTTGTTCCTCCCATTTTCGTAGAAACCGGTAAATAAAGGGAATAAACCCCTATCACCCCTACCATAGGGGTGTTAGGTCCTTGTTCGACCGGTGTCAGAGCTTGGTTGGTTGGCATTACTGGCAGTAAGTCAGACTCGTTTCCCGTGAGGGTTGGAATCCGCAAAGGTTGCCCTTTGTCACTGATTCTGTTCATAACGTTTATGCACAGAATTTCTAGGCGCAGCCAAGGTGTTGAGGGGATCCGTTTTGGTGGCCGTAGAATTGCGTCTCTGCTTTTTACGGATGATGTGGTCCTATTGGCTTCATCAGCTCGTGATCTACAGCTCTCACTGGAGCAGTTCGCAGCCAGGTGTTAAGCGGCCGGTATGAGAATCAGTGCCTCCAGGTCCGAGGCCACGGTCTTGAGGCGTAAAAGCGTAAAGTGCCTTCTCCAGGTCAGGGGGGAGGTCCTGCCTCAAGTGGAGGAGATCAATTGGCGGATTGAGTGGTAATGAGGTCATCAGTAAATTAGGTAGCCTCAATAAATAATTGTAGAACCTGATATTTTAGACTGTCCTGATCCAGTTGAATTTCATGAGTAATCGATAAGCTTTTTCATTTCTTTTTTCCATTTCAACATTTTACTGAACATAACAGCAATATTTACTAATATACAAGATTCACAAACTCAAAGGAGTGGGCATGAATATAAACCTAAACTAACCCAACTCTTCTCCTATGACAATGTTCCTATCACTTCAAGAAAAATATACTTAATTTCTCGTAATATTACTGATCGTCTTCCGCTTCATCCGAGACCGGGTTGCAGCACTCAGTAGAGACACCCAGACGTCCCTATCGCCAGACTCCTCCTCCAGCTGAAGGAGGTGTGTCAACCATGACAGCCCCACAACATCCAGAGACTTGAGGTACTCAGGGCGGATCTCATCCACCCCTGAAGCCTGCCACTGTGGAGCTTTTTAACCACCTCGGTGACTTCAGCCTGGGTGATGAAAGAGTCAAAGTGACAAAGTGGTTCAGTTTGTGTTTACCACTTTTCCCTTATTCTTATTTCTGATTTATTTACTTTCGGTAGCTGGTCATAAAGCTTAAATTTAAACATTAGTTTGCAACTTTGCTTCACTTACTATCCCGGGTTTGTTTGTGTTAGCATTATGTTGCAGTTTCCATCTATTTATATGTTTGGATTAAAGCTATTACTTCTGGACTATTGGTTGAATTTGTTTATTTTGTTTCAAAGTATATTCATGGTATTTGTTTTCCTTTTTATTCCCCACTGTTTGTCATAGTGTTTCCTGCTTGATTGGCTGGATTATGTCATTGATTACCTTGCTGGGTTCTACCAATTAGAGGGTTTTCTTTGGAGTATTGCTTTGTTTGTTTTTCTTTAAAGTAACTTTTGAGTTAACTTCTATTACATGGTATATTTTGCAGATCCTTTCATTATGAAAATGAGTTTGTGAATTAGATTAGTAATTTTGTTTTTCTAGTTTCTCTGTTTAGATTTTGTTTTTGTTTTTCCTGTCTAATTGTGGCTTGTTCCACTCAAGCGCAGGTGAGTTGCCAACTGGCTATACAAACCAGTGAGTGCTTGGAAGCTAAAAAAGAGAGTGGTCTGAGTCAAAAGGGACTAATAAAAAGTCAACAGAAGAATCTGAAACCGGTGGCGTATGCTGTTTTCTTGTTCACCTTGCTGCTCCTTGACAACACTACTTCACACCCGAGTCCCCAGCCTCTGCTTCCACCAGGGAATGCATGACAGCAGGATTGAGGAGATCCTTGAAGTATTCCTTTCACCGCCTGATAATGTCCCCAGTCAAGGTCAGCATCTCCCCACCCACTGCCTGGGCCATGGCACGCTTGGCGTCACAGTACCCGTCAGCCGCCTAAGGAGTCCCACAAGACAACCACCATGGCGACAGGAACCGCAGACCTTACGGCCACAGCTACGGGCAGCAGCATCAACAATAAATGCGCAGAACATGGTCCACTCGGACTCTATGTCTCCAACATCTCCCGGAATCCGGTCAAAGTTCTCCCGGAGGTGGGAGTTGAATACATCCCTGGCAGAGGGCTCTGCCAGACGTTCCCAGCACACCCTCACTATTCGCTTGGGCCTGCCAAGTCTGTCCGGCTTTTTCCTCTTCCAGCGGATCCAACTCACCACCAGGTGGTGATCAGTGAACAGCTCGGGCCCTCTCTTCACCCGAGTGTCCAAAACATGCCGCCGAAGGTCTGACAACACAACAACAAAGTCGATCATCGACCTCCTGACTAGGGTGTCCTGCTGCCAAGTGCACTGATGAACACCCTTATGCTTGAACATGGTGTTCATTATGGACAATCTGTGACTAACACAGAAGTCCAATAACGAAACACCACTCGGATTCAGATCAGGGAGGCAATTCCTCCCGATCACGCCTCTCCAGGTGTTACTGTTGTTTCCCACGTGGACGTTGAAGTCCCCCAGCAGAATAATGGAGTACTATCCAGCACCCCCGACAGGGACGCCAAGAAGGCCAGGTACTTCGCACTACCGCTTGGCCTGTAGGCTGAAACCACAGTCAGAGACCTGTCCCCAACCCGAAGGAGCAGGGATGCGACCCTCTCATCCACTGGGGTAAACCTCAACACGAGATGGCTGAGCTGGTGGCAACAAGCAAACCCACCCCAGCCCGCCACCTCTCCCTGTGGGCCACTCCAGAGTAGAAGAGAGTCCAGCCCCTCTTAAGGAGATGGGTTCCAGAGCCCCCGCTGTGCATGGAGGCAAGCCCAACTATTATCTCTCAATCTCCCGAGGAGCAACCCAGCCATCAGGCACCCTCTGACGCATCCCGACCCCAGGCCTAGCTCCAGGGTGGGTCCCACCATTTTGGGCAATGTCACATGCCTTAATTTTGTGGTCCTCATGAAGGTATCTTGAACCGCTCTTTGTCTGACCCATCACCTAGAGCCTGTTTGCCATGGGAGACCCTCCCAGGGGCATTTAAGCCCCAGACAACATAGCCTCTAGGATCATTTGAGCATTCAAAGCCCTCCACCACGTTAAGGTGGCGGTTCAAGGAGGGGTATACTTAATTTCATACATTTGTAATCCCTCGTACTCGTCGTCTTCCGCTTAATCCAGGACTGGGTCGCGGGGCAGCAGACTCAGCAGAGACGCCCAGATGTCCCTCTCACCAGACACTTCCTCCAGCTCCTCCAGGGGGAGCCCAAGGCGTTCCCAGACCAGCCAAGAGACATAGTTCCTCCAGTGTGTCCTGGGCCGTCCCCTGGGCCTCCTCCCGGTGGCACGTGCCTGGAACACCTCCTGAGGAAGGTCCAGGAGGCATCCGGTATAGATGCCCGAGCCACCTCAGCTGGCTCCTCTCGATGTGGAGGAGCAGCTGCTCTACTCCGAGCCCCTCCCAGATGGCCGAGCTCCTCACCCTATCTCTAAGGGAGTGCCCAGCCACCCTACGGAGGAAGCTCATTTCAGCCCCTTGTATCCGGGATCTCGTTCTTTCGGTCATGACCCAAAGTTCATGGCCATAGGTGAGGGTAGGACCCCGAGATACTTAAACTCCTCCACTTGAGGCAGGAACTCCACTCCAACCTGAAGAGGATAAGCCACCCTTTTCCGGTCGAGAACCATGGCCTCGGACTTGGACGAGCTGATCCTCATCGCAGCCGCTTCACACTCGCCTGCGAACCGCCCCAGCGCATGCAGTAGGTCTTGGCTAGATGGGGCCAGCAGGATCACATCATCCGCAAAAAGAAGAGACAAAATCCTCTGTACCCAAACCAGATCCCCTCCGGCCCTTGGCTGCGCCTAGAAATCCTGTCCATAAAAGTTATGAACAGGACCGGTGACAAAGGGCAGCCCTGCCTAAGTCCAACATGCACCGGGAACAGGTCCGACTTAGTGCTGGCAATGCGAACCGGGATGGCCCCCTAGTAAAGGGCCCCCGAACAATACTCCTGGAGCACCCCCCACAGGGCATCATGAGGGACACAGTCGAATGCTTTTGCCAGGTCAACAAAACACATGTGGACCGGTTGGGCAAACTCCCATGAACCCTCGAGTACCTTGTAGAGGGTATAGAGCTGCTCCAGTGTTCCACACCCGGGACGAAAACCACACTGCTCCTCCTGAAGCCGAGGCTCGACTATCGGCCGGACTCTCCTCTCCAATACCCTGGCGTAGGCCTTACCAGGGAGGCTGAGGAGTGTGATCCCCCTGTAGTTGGAACACACCCTCCGGTCACCCTTCTTATAAAGGGGGACCACCACCCCAATCTGCCAGTCCAGAGGCACTGTCCCCGACCGCCACGCAATGTTGAAGAGGCGTGTCAACCATGACAGCCCCACAACATCCAGAGACTTGAGGTACTCAGGGCAGATCTCATTCACCCCCGAAGCCCTGCCACCACGGAGATTTTTAACCACCTCGGTGACTTCAGCCTGGATGATGAAAGAGTCCAACCCCGAGTCCCCAGCCTCTGTTTCTACCAGGGAATGCATGATGGCAGGATTGAGGAGATCCTCAAAGTACTCCTTCCACTGCACGATAATGTCCCCAGTCGAGGTCCCCACCCCCACTGTAAACAGTGTTGGCGAAGCACTGTTTCTTCCCCCTCCTGAGGCGCCAGACGGTTTGCCAGAATCCTTCTCCATGGCTTCACATTTGTAATCCAAAATCAAAAAATACCATAAACCCCTATGACTCCCTTCTAAAGACAATATCACAATGTACAGTAGTAAAGGTAATAATGATAGTAATAATGATATTTACTTAGTATTTACTTGATATTGACCTATTATCTTTTCATACCAATTTTTAAATCGTTTCATGTTTGGACGTTGCTTAAACTCCACATTCAGTCTAATCCAAAGCCTCACTCAACAGACAGAAATACAGAAACCTTTCCTTGTTTTTCTAATAATTACAGAGCCTTGTTAATTATTCTTATTGCTCTTTTTTGAAGTTTCAATGATTGTAGTGTTGTTCTATAGTTGTTTCTCCAAACCTCTGCACAGTAACTCAAATATGGTAAAACCCAGAAACAGTACAGAATGCACAGTATAGAAATACATTTTGATATTTTAATTGAATGTATCTGATGTAAAGTTTTCCAGATCAGTTTCTCATCATTAATGACACCAGGAAATTTGACTTTGTGTAACATTTCAACAATCACTTCATCTATCTGTATTTTCAGTTCCCTGACCTTTTACAGTTCACAAATATTGTTTGGGTTTTGCTCACATTTAAAAATATGGTTTGTTACAATCAAACCATATTTTTAACTTTTTTAATTCCTCATTATCTTTTAACAACTATTCCAGACAATTTCCAACACAAAAAATGTTTGTCATCAGCAAATAAAACAAATTTCATAACTTCATTTGTTTTGCATGTCATTTACATTAATCATAAAGAATTTAGGACCCAAAGCTGACACTTCTAGAACCCCACCAGCAATGTCCAAACACTGAGAACTCACATCTCCCACTTTCACCTACTGTTGTCTGTCACATAATGTTTAACCCCTTGTAACACAAGCCCTCTGAACATTAACAGTAAATTATGATTTATTGTGTCAACAGCTATTTTAATAACAAACACTCCAGCAGTAATTTTCCTATTATCTACAGCAGTTGTGTCTTCTATTGCTTCCAGTATGGCCAGTGTTGTTGATCATTTTGACTTTCAGTGATTCAATTATATTTGCTAAGAATGTTTCCAGTCTACTATTAAACAGTTTTTCTAAAGTGTTTGAGAATTGTGGTAACAGATACGGGTTTTTTGTATATTGGTACTTTGTTTTTTTTTTTGGGCCTACTTTGGCTATTTTCATTAGATTAGGAAATGAAGCAGTTTGACAGGTTACTGATATATTGTATGTTTTGAAATCCCCTCAATAACAAGTTTTACCAAGGAGATATCAATGTTGTGTAAATCAGTGGATCTTTTATTTTTTAATTTTTTAACAATATCAATTATTTCTGTTATTGGGCTAAGGAACACTGAGTTTGGATTTCTTTCTATTAATTTATCTTGTGCCGTGTTTGGTGTTTTAGGGATGTTTTTATACAAGTCAGATCCAAGATTTACAAAGAATGTATTAAAACTGGAAGCTATTTCATTCATGTCATAATTTTTATTTCCTTTATCAATAAAATAATAAGGTTGTTCTAATTTATTTGTGCCATTTTTGATATTAGTTATGATATTCCAGAATTGCTTCATATTATATATATATTTTTTTAAATATTTTCTTGTGAGATATTTTTACATATTCTTCAAATATTTGTGGATTTGTTCTTGTATCTCTTGTATTTAGTTTTAGCTTATTTAGTTTTTATTAACTTTTTATAAAATGCATTTTTCTTTTTTTTTAATCCTTTTTATCCAAGAACAGTTACTGTGTATTTCATAGTTGTTAAACCATAATTCATATCCATCAAGCTGAAAACAATCAGATCACCTTTCTGGGTTCATCCAAGTCAGATATTGCAATAATATCAAATGAGAATGAAAATGTATGTAAATAGTTCTCGAGTTTATAGGAATACAGACTTCTAATGTTAAAATGGATGGGTTTTCAAATTGTTTTTTGATGTGAGCTGTGATTATGTTGTTCATTTGTATAATAACTGCAGCTGGTGTTGGTGATTGAAAAAAAGTTCATATTCAGGTGTATTTCAGTTCCAAAATCCTGAGGGTTGTGCTCTGTGTACTCAAATCGTGTTAGTTCCAGCTGATTGTTTATGTTAATTGGTCAGAATGTCCAGATGTGGCTATATTAACTAAGTTAGTTATTTTTGTGTGTTTAGTATTTATACCTCTATGTAATGTACTCTATATGTATACTATATTGTGAAAAGCATTGGATTGCTTGTCTGTACATACAGGTCCTTCTCAAAATATTAGCATATTGTGATAAAGTTCATCATTTTCCATAATGTCATGATGAAAATTTAACATTCATATATTTTAAATTCATTGCACACTAACTGAAATATTTCAGGTCTTTTATTGTCTTAATACGGATGATTTTGGCATACAGCTCATGAAAACCCAAAATTCCTATCTCACAAAATTAGCATATCATTAAAAGGGCCTCTAAACGAGCTATGAACCTAATCATCTGAATCAACGAGTTAACTCTAAACACCTGCAAACGATTCCTGAGGCCTTTAAAACTCCCAGCCTGGTTCATCACTCAAAACCCCAATCATGGGTAAGACTGCCGACCTGACTGCTGTCCAGAAGGCCACTATTGACACCCTCAAGCAAGAGGGTAAGACACAGAAAGAAATTTCTGAACGAATAGGCTGTTCCCAGAGTGCTGTATCAAGGCACCTCAGTGGGAAGTCTGTGAGAAGGAAAAGGTGTGGCAGAAAATGCTGCACAACAAGAACAGGTGACCGGACCCTGAGGAAGATTGTGGAGAAGGGCCAATTCCACTGCGGAAGCAGTGGACTGAGTCTGGAGTAGAAACATCCAGAGCCACCGTGCACAGGCGTGTGCAGGAAATGGGCTACAGGTGCCGCATTCCCCAGGTCAAGCCACTTTTGAACCAGAAACAGTGGCAGAAGCGCCTGACCTGGGCTACAGAGAAGCAGCACTGGACTGTTGCTCAGTGGTCCAAAGTACTTTTTTTGGATGAAAGCAAATTCTGCATGTCATCAAGGTGCCAGAGTCTGGAGTAAGACTGGGGAGAAGGAAATGCCAAAATGCCAGAAGTCCAGTGTCAAGTACCCACAGTCAGTGATGGTCTGGGGTGCCGTGTCAGCTGCTGGTGTTGGTCCACTGTGTTTTATCAAGGGCAGGGTCAATGCAGCTAGCTATCAGGAGATTTTGGAGCATTTCATGCTTCCATGTGCTGAAAAGCTTTATGGAGATGAACATTTCATTTTTCAGCACGACCTGGCACCTGCTCATAATGCCAAAACCACTGGTAAATGGTTTACTGACCATGGTATCACTGTGCTCAATTGGCCTGCCAACTCTCCTGACCTGAACCCCATAGAGAATCTGTGGGATATTGTGAAGAGAACGTTGAGAGACTCAAGACCCAACACTCTGGATGAGCTAAAGGCCGCTATCGAAGCATCCCAGGCCTCCATAAGACCTCAGCAGTGCCACAGGCTGATTGCCTCCATGCCACGCCGCATTGAAGCAGTCATTTCTGCCAAAGGATTCCGACCAAGTATTGAGTGCATAACTGTACATGATTATTTGAAGGTTGACGTTTTTTGTATTAAAAACACTTTTCTTTTATTGGTCGGATGAAATATGCTAATTTTGTGAGATAGGAATTTTGGGTTTTCATGAGCTGTATGCCAAAATCATCCGTATTAAGACAATAAAAGACCTGAAATATTTCAGTTAGTGTGCAATGAATCTAAAATATATGAATGTTAAATTTTCATCATTACATTATGGAAAATAATGAACTTTATCACAATATGCTAATATTTTGAGAAGGACCTGTACAAGTGAACTTTGATGACATACCATTCTTAAGACATCTTTCAACCTTGAGGCACCATAGGGGGCCAAATGTGTACTTTCTGATTATTTGGTGTTTTTGATTTTCAATATCTCAGTCAGCTTAAAGGTAACTTGGCAAGGATTTGCTTTGCACTTTTAAAATGTCTTTATCCTTTTGATTGCAAAGTATGTAAAACAAGAGCTATGCATTTTGCACACACCCTTTACCTTCTGTACCATTTTGGTCCCATTGACTCCCATTATAACCATATATTTTTGATGCACTGTAATCTTGGCATTTTATTATACTTTTCCCATGAGCACCAAAATAATCTCTAAGTCTCTACCTTCAGAATACAGAGAAAACTCTATTTTCCTGTATTTATTTTGGGGAAAATGGTTCTCTTACCTTTGAAAATGCATGTCAAAAAAATAACACCACAAAAATAGCCTTGGTGTGCAAGGAACACTATAAAGGAGTGGCGTAAATGTGGTTCAGAAAATATTTTTTTCTATTTGTGTACATGTATGTGTAATTGGTAGAAATAAGAGACAAATTGGCTTTGTTCATGTTTTCTTTATCAAGAGAGAATCCCCTCTCTCCTATTGGATGTGTGGCAAACACGTTTTTGCAGGTGCATCTTCTGTGAGAATAGTTTGTAGCCTGCAGTTTGCAGACGTTTCTCCAGGAGACTACCATGAAGAGAAGACCAACTCCAGAGGAGGCTGTTGCAGCAGTCTTGGAGTCCGATGAGAGTGAAGAGGCCATTCTGTACTTTCCTCCTCCTATCTTGACTGCAGGACCAATCTTCAGCCCTAAGACTTCATTTGGCCTTTTTTTCCATGATGACATCTTGCAGCTAATCCTGCACTTCACAAACCTGCAGGGGAGGAGATCAGCAAATGCATGGGATGATTTGATTGAAGAGGAGCTGTGTGCCTACTTGGGGCTGCTGATCTTAGCAGGCATGTTCAGGTCAAAGCATGAGTCCACCAAGAGCCAGTGGGACGAGTCAGGGCGTGCAATTTTTGATGCAACAATGTCCCAGAAGAGATTTTTCCAGATCAATTTGACCCCAAGGTTTGATGATAAACTGTTCCGACCAGACCAGCACAGGAAAGACAAGTTGCACCGATTGGGGACCTTTGGAGCAGATGGAGCTCCCACCTCCCCAAGCTGTTTAACCTAAGGAAAGACATATGCATTCATGAACAGCTGGTTTCTTTCAGTGGCTGCTGTTCACTCAGCCAAAGTATGGGTTGAAGATTTGGGCTTTCTGTGATGACACAGAGATCCAGGATTCAGTAAAACAAAAACCACATATAATCCTAGATTACAACAGGTGCAAAGGAGCTGTGGACCTTCTAGACCAGGTAATGCCAATTTATACATTTATTATTAACCATTATCAGTAGATGTTTTGATGTTACTCTTTATGTATGATTGTCTAAAAGCCAAAGACTATTTCTGTACATTTGTATTTTTTAAAGTAATAAGAAAGATGCGGATGTTACATGATCAATATTTTTTCTATTGCAGGGTTGTGGCACTTACTCCTGCCGTCGGCAGACACGCAGGTGGCCCATGTGTCTATTCTACCACATGATAGACATATCCTGCTACCATGTCTATGTCCTGTTCACCTCTGTGGACCCTGACTGGAACAGTAACAAGTGGTTCAGACGTCTCTTCCTAAAGCAGGTTGGCATAGCTCTAATCCACCCTGTCAAGGCAAAGAGAAGTCGTTTGCCAAGAGGACTGTCTGCAGCCAGGCTGGTCTTACAAGCCCAGAGCCAGATCCAGAAGAAGGAACGACAGGTCCAAGTGGAGGAGGAACCACAGCGAGGACCTTCCAGGAAGCGGAGACTTCTTGTGTCTTGTGCCCTCAGCACAAAAGTGTGGAAATGGTGTGCCAAATGTGGAACACATGCGTGCAAAATAACCTTAGTATAATCTCTAAATTATGCTTTGGGTTGTAAATGCATGGCAATCCTAAAAGAAAAAGCTGAACGTTTGTGGCTTGGTCTGAAGTTATTGAAAAGATTCTATGCTGTGAACATAAAAGATTTATGTAACACCCACTTCTAAAATATTCCACATTAGTGTTTATTTTTGGAAAATTTAGCATATTTTGTGTTTTTGCCCTTCAAAAATATCTGGTGTTTTTTTGACAAAGAGGGCATAAAACATAGAAAAATTTAAACAAATATGAAGAACTTTATATTTATAGATAGGTCTGAAGTTGCTGAAAAGATCTGATGCAGTGAAAATGAAAAAAACAAAATTTAGTACCGTGTTGGGACCTAAGGGTAAAAAGTGTATGTTTAATGTAACCGTGCCTTAAGAGTTAATATGGCACTGACTCACTTTTGCAGCAATAGGAGCTTCAACTCTTCTAGGAAGGCTTTCCACAAGGTTTAGGAGTGTGTTCATATGTAGATAAGAAAACCAGGATTGCAGCCTCTGCTCAAATTCATCCTTACGGTGTTCAAAAAGCTTGAGGTCAGGACTCTGTTCAGGCCAGTCAAGTTTCTCCACACCAAACTTTATACACCTGTAGCCATGAAAGTGATTGTAACATTTTCATGGCTATTCATTGATTTGATGGTGTGAGCCAATACTTTTGGGAATATAGTATATGCTGAAATTCCCCACTAATATTGCATTAGGAAAAAAAGGAAAGGTTAATCGAGCTCCTCTAATTTTAATTCTAATTGTTTAATACACATTGTCCCAAAAGAATTTAAGGAATGTTTCACTCTGAATACTTGCCATATTTAGGTATCAATGATTGATCCTTAGTCAACATTTATATCCCATATGGGACAACTGTTACCGGTTACTGTATTTAAACCTTTAAGGCTAGGTTAGTATTATGCACATCTCAGATGACTGTACATATATAAACTTAATCCACAAGTGTAAACTATTATTTTGAGACAGCAGTTGTCAAAGGTCTTTAAAGCTACAGAGCTGAACTCCCTCTTGGCAGTAAAGCTGCAAGACAGATGGGTTTCTGAGCACATTCAGCTCATGTTCTCTTTCAGTGGACTGGGAGAAGTCATCTGGGCCCTCCCCACAGCCACCATCCTCAGGATGACTTGGGTAACCTGGATGAACCATAAGCTCTGCTGTGATGACAGGTTGATGAAGGCCTGATGCTCTTCTGGAGATAGTTTCAGATGTTCTTGCTGCCAAAGCTTGCTTGAGAGCCCTCTGCAGTCTGGAGAATGACATGTTCTGACCCATGGTGGAGAGTCCCAAGTACACGTCAGGCCACCTGTGGACATTATAATGTATTACATTTTCAATAAGATTTACTAGTCTCAACAGAAGAAAAAAAAATCCAATGTATACAGCTATTGCCATTAGGCTAAAACATTTAGATCAGGTGCACCCTGTTTCCACTGATCATTTTTATATACTTTCACAGCTTAATTTGGTAAATTTAGTTGATTGGACACAATTTGGAATGGCAGACACCTGTATATTGCCACTTTCCTAAAATAACAGCACAAGTCATTTTTGACAAATTTTTTTTTTTTTGCCTAAATCAACTCATCCTGATCCTAGCCTCCTCTTGTAAAATTGTCTAAATCCTCAGTTGAGGAGGTCATGCAATTCCATGCCTGTTGTATAATGGCCGATGTCAAGACTGTGACTGAGACAGTTTTACAAGCTTTTCAAAATGGCGACCGCTTTAGGAAAAACCTAAATCTAGCCACTGAAGCTATTTTCATAATTTCGGGCTCATCCCCTATTGATAAGCGATAAGAATTACCACAATATAGGCTAGGCATTATATATTGCATACTTAGTATTTTATTTCTGTCTGTCAACTCTTTTTGTTCTTTTTAAAGATTACTTCATTAACTGTTTTTCTTTTAATTTTCCACATTTATGATCTAATTGAAAAAGACATGCAGCTTAATCAAAAGGACCATAAGAAATGGCTATGTCAACACTCATCTGTTATTACCTTTTTGGATGAAATTATTAATAACTGTTACATATATTTCATGAATTTTTTTGCTTCCTGAAAAAAATTTACTTTTATTATTATTTTAGGAAGAAAACTATATATAAGGTCCCACAGATGAAAGTGCAAGCCAGATCACAAGCACAAAAGAACTGCTTCTAGACCTCTAAGACTGTTGTGACATCAAATGTTTATGACATTAATAGAATATTTCAAAAAGTAAATTCATGCCGCTGAAATGAACAGTTGTTAATTTCAGATACATGGTCATAAATGTCACTAAAAGGGTATTCCAGGCTACTTCTTCGCTTTTCTACTACTTTTGTTGCATTCTTTTATGATGCAAAAGGGGAACCCCCACACGTAAGCTGACAACTGCTACAATGGCTGACAACACACACAGTAGCGAAGAATCTGATGTTTCCTTAAATATATTTCAGTCACTATCAGAGAGAGAAGAAGCATCCAATTCAACCAGTCTATTTTTGCCGGATGCCGGAGCATGGCCAAAGTCAATATGTATGAATCATATCACACCAACAGAAAACAGAGCGAGCACAACTTTCAGATTTTCAAAATAATTCACTACAGATGGACTAGATCTCACCATATTAATAAAAACATGCATATATTTATATATACGTGTATATTTTAGCAATTGTTTACATTAATTCAATTAGTTCAGTTACTGGGCTAAATACATTAACCAAGGTATTCTAAACCAAACAATTAAACATTAAATACTGCCAAACTAAGCAACTAATATAGCTTTGCTGCACTCAGTGTACTCACCCATTGTAGAACTAAACATGAAAATATCTGGACTCATAAAACAAAAAGTGAAGCAGTTTACCTGGTTTAACTTATCACTGGCTTTTATTGTGTAACTTGCATATGCTTCTTGGAGCTCCTTCGGACTTTGCAGCGTGCAGCAGAGCAGATGCAGTGTTAATCCAGGGTTACAGTATATGTGGCATATGTGAGTGAAACAACCGGAGATGAAGTTAAGCAGCATGGAGCAGTAGCAGCAGACCCAAGGGATGATTCAAGATTTGAAGACACTACCTGGTGTGTCATTTTTTTAAACTTTATATTTTTCATGATCTGCCTGTTAGGTTTTGAGTTTGAGTTCCTAGTCTGCTTTCTCTTAGTTCTTCAGTTGCTGTTATTTTAGATCATGCTTAGATTCATAATTCCATCCTTATGTTTACAGTGGAGAGAACAAGTATATGATACACTGCCGATTTTGCAGGTTTTCCCACTCGTACAGCATGTACAAGTTTTAAATTTTTGTCATAGGTACACTTCAACTGTGAACGAAGGAATGTAAAACAAAAATCCAGAAACTGGATTAAACTGTTTAACAATGACTGTACTCTTCTGAGAGCCATCATCCCATCTTTTCTAAGGAGCCTTCAAGCTCCATAGGGAGGAGATCCAGACCTAATGGCTCATACCCCATTAGGCTCTGAAGACTGCATTACTCCCTTGACCTTCATGAAGCCCAAAGACGGCAGGTTACACCGGGTGAATCATAGGTTTTTCAGGATCACCTGTGACACCAAGTAAATGACTAATGGTTTGGAGGAGATTTTCGATTAAAAGATTTGAAATTGACATTTTCGTCCACTCCAGATTGTTTCCAGAGGCGAAACATGCTTTAAACAACCAGGTAATAGGTTTGGGTTGGCTCTTCTTGTCACTACTTGAAGCTGGGCAGCAGCATTGGAAATTATGCATTATATAAGTAAGTATAATCTGCCAGAAGCAGTCCGGATGTTGGTTGAAAAAAAAAATCTGGATGTAAATTTAATCAGAGAAAATTGTTCTTATTTCTTGCACTTCTGAACTGTTTAGGGTAAAATGTAGGTAGGTACCCATGTTCTAGTAGCTGTCCTCTTACTAGGTTGAAGGGTCACATTTCATGCTTGCACCAGCAGGGCTTCTGTTCCATTCTTTGCCTGGATGGTGGTATCCAGGGTCTTGGTACGATCATCAAGGTTTGCTGTTAGGCTTTGGAATGAGTATTTTGCTTTTTCAATTGCTCAATAATAATTAGCTTTAATATGTACCGCATTATCAGTTTCATTTGAAAGTGGCTTTGGATAAAAGCATCTGTCAAGTGATCCATGCTGATCAGTGCACACCACAGACACATGGCTAGGAATTCTGCCAGCTGTCCACTGTTTTGGCTTCAGTTGCTTGCTTATAGAAGAGCAATCTCATATTTCATTCATCAGTTATTTGTTTTTTTGCTTCTTCCATTACCCAGTCCAGCAATCTAATATGTACACAAATTCTTAGCGAAAGGGGACAACAGTTAACGGGGTAACAGTTAAATTGTGGATTATAATTGAGTATCCCGGAAATGTGCAACAGTAGGTATCAACTGAGGAGATTGCTAAATCCATTAAATCTAAAAACACGTGAAAGTTACCAGTAAGTAGCAGCAGCAAAATGCGCCAGTATCCACTCAAACAGAAAAAAGAATCTGACCACAAGAACTGACCAAAAGACGATGACAACAATGGGTTCTGAAAGAAACAGGTTGCCAATTGGATAAAAAAAAAAAAACTAGGTGTTTCTATAGCTGAGCAGCAATTGTCAAGGTATCTCCTGTGCTGGAAACACGTATTTTGATGTTTTTCTTTACACAAAAACTACAATTGCTTCGTCCAAAACAATTTAGTTATTTTTGTGATGCTGTGCTATCAGCAAGTAATTCAAATTAACAGGAATAATGGCTTGAAAACATCAGTATTAATCTATACAATGTGTTCAACTTAGTGAACTGAGTTACTGAAATGAACTTTTTAATAATCAAATTTATTGAATATAATTGTATGCTTACATGTCCCAGATAAAAAGCATACATTGGACAAATAAAAGAACATTAAAGCAATAGATTTCCAATCCCAAGACAGCCATCTTTATATGAAACACGGAATATGCCATGGCCACGCATTACCATCTTGTCAAACCCGGCTCTCCAGCTACTTTGTTCTTTATTATGCTAGAAAAAGAACTTCTGTCTTAGACTGAAATGTTTTGGATCTCAATGCTTAGTAATGAAACACTAAATAAAAGAAAATCTGAATCTAAATGTTTACTAAATAAAAAGGTATTTAGTATATGTTTGCATACAGAAAACACACCAAAAATATAAATAATTCATAGTGTATTGACAATGGCACATCATGCTCAATGTATTTTTACAAAACAATTACATTACATTCAATTACATTAAAAAATTATAATAATTTAACTGAATGTATGGTGTATGGTATACACTCTATGAAGGTTAAAGGTAAAATGATCCTTGTCAGGTAATCACATACCTTTTCATTTGTTTAAAATAAAATAAAATCAATGCATGTTATACTATGATGAAAGCCAGTGACTTGAAACGTTTGCATAACTTTGTTTAAAAAAATTAAACCAAAAGAATTTAAGAAATAAGTCAGTGAACATGAGATCAGTCAACCTGACCCTCAAGTGTTATGCGTGAACTTTAAAGTTCTCAAAATCTTTAATTGTGGCTGCAAGCTCCTGCAAAAGAAATTGTGCTTTTAAGGGACCCAAGACGTTGGACAATAACTTAAGTAATCAGTTAATAGGCGAGTTTGTTTTTTGCTATGTGGTGTCTGTCCTATTGAGGTGGAATGTACAATCACTTAAACAATACAATCCTTTTGAAAGCTGTTAGGTGCTGGAGGTTGGATGAGGCCAGGTACTTATGTCATCCAATTTACCCCCTGCTAAGAGGGGACATGATGTGTGGGGACATGATGTGTGGGGACATGATGTGGGGGGGTGTCCTCACACAGTCACTGGTTTGAATGGGCCCTAATGGCATCTAGACATTCCACTTGCCAGAAAATTGTATGATACAATCCCCCGACCTCAGGCAAACCTACAATGCAACCCATATCTAACTTGGCTAGATGCTAGCAGTTATGTCTAATGTGTTTACCAAGCATCTTGTTTCTGATTAAATTTATGTGTTATTTGATTCATGTCTACAGCAGTTCTTGACATTCGAGCTCCTTGCAATCAAATAATACCAATTGATGGTCTGTGTATATATAAATTCATATTCAAATCAACAATTTCTACTATGCTGAACTCTACATAACTGGTTTTATAGGTATAAACAACACGCAAATGAAGTTTCACAAATTTACTGATTTCACTCATTTGCCACATTATTTTTGTGTAGTATCAATATTACATATCCCAATTCACTTCGGTAATATTAACAATTTCTTGACGTGTGGCATTTTTCTATTGCTCATATCGGCACCTGGACCTGGGAGTATAGAGTATGTTTGGGGAGTGTGAGTGAGGGTACGACATCCATTGTTGTTTGTCTTTACGTTGGGTGTGTAGGTGTGTGTTTTTAAGTGTACGCATGAGTGTGGGAATGTGTGATTGTGACTGTTTGTGCCTGTTTTTTGTGTCAGGTTGGGTCTTGGGCTGCTCCCTTTCCTGGATCAGTTTAAGCCCCCCATCAAATGTGGGGCCTATTCCCTCCCCGCCACACTACCTGCCAGTGGTTGATGTCTCTGCCCGCCGGTGTACTTGTGGTTCTTGGTATCTGGGGCTGGGTGCTTTGGTGTGTGCTGGCTCACTCCCGGTGGCTGCTTGCCGGGGCCTGGACCCCTGGGCTCGGTCGGGCTTGGGGAGTGATATGTCCCATGGTCTCGGGTCTCTGGGTCCATGGCTGAATCTGCTCGGGCGTAGACGGCTGCCAGCGGGGCCTGTGGGCTCATCGCTGCAGCTCCCTGGGGCTTCTGCACTGTGGCTGCTGGGTGGTTCCCCTGGGACTCTCCCCTGCTCTTCTCTGGGGGGTTGTGGTAGTCCCGGCGGTGGTTCCCCCAGGGTTCCTGTGCTCTGGGGGGCCTTTGGATGTCTGTGGCTTGGATCTCCTCCGTATCTGTCCCGGGTCCAGGGGACAGTTCTGTGGCTCCTCACACTCACTATTGCATATTTTTATGGAGAAACCTTGTGTACATAAGCGCGCTCACACTCAGATCCACAGGTGTTTAGATTCAGGTGTTAACAGATACACAAATGTTCTATATTGAGCCGAATTTACCACTAAATACATCTTGCATTGATAAGTACCGTGCACTTTTCGGTAGAAAAGCTCGTAATATGAACGTTTCTGCAGATGTAGAAGCAAGCAGGGTGTTATCTTGTATTCTCTACATCCTTCTTTCTTTCCTCCATTCTTTTTTCCTTCTCTCCCCTTTTCCTTTTTGCCCCTCCTCTCTCTTTCGTGCTTCTTATTTTTTTCCTTTTCATTTCTGTCTCTGTGTCCGTAACAACTGTAATAATGCCAAAGTAGTTTCTAATAAAGTTTCTTTTTATAAATATCAAGCAGAGCTTTAAAGCATTAGCCGTAATGCTCCACTTGTGAAAGTAAATCTGTTGGGCTTTTTCTTGGCACTCAGACAACAATTCTGAGCGCTACATCACATCTTGCAATTGTTGGGACCCACAGCCATGGAAACAACATGAAAGATACGGTACAAACTTTTCTGGAACTTTCAAAATAAATTGCATTAACCTACTTCCGGCACAGCCAGTAAACGGGGTAACTGTGACGTCACTGTCCAAATAAAAGCACCGCTCTTGCTACCTTCTTTCTCTTCCACACCGGTGATCATCGGGACAGGGGAGGCACAGCGCGCTAATGTCTCTTTGCTGGCAAAAAGACATAATTGTTCAACTTGATCCAAGAGTGTCATACGATCATCGATCATATGCACTGAGTTAAGTACGGATGAATTACTGTTTGTGTATCCAGTATTTGTTCATGAAAAGGGGGTAATAATTAAGGTACAAGCCTGGAATGACTTTCTCTGTCTGAGGCCTGCAGAAGCAAACTGTGTTCCAGAGAAGTCCCCAGTAGAGACGCTGTCTCTACGAAGCTGAGATGAGCGGTTTTTCCCGGTCTGAAAGGACGACAACAGGAGCCGCATCACAGTGGTAACGTGCAGTGTGGTCAGCGGACAGAACGGGCTGCCCAGCCACTGCTCCGGAGGTTAGCTGGAAGCTAACCCTTTGTTCACAGAGCTTTCTTCAAACTTTGTCATCGCCCGGACAACTCCTCAGCATGGTTCATACGAGGTTAGGGTTTGGGCAGAGTAATAGAGAAAGATTTATGATCTGAACGTTTTCCATTTTATGAAGTTTATGGTTTTGTTTGTGTGAAACTCTGCTATCTTAGTGTTAGCAGGCTATCTGCAGCACACGTGCTCAGTTTTTGGTGTTCCGTGTTTGTGTGTTTTTAAAGTTAAGACAAACTTTACTTGAAGGGTGATTTTAAACACAGAAGATTGATCATAACGCGCCGTCCGCGCTTATGCATTTTAACCCTTTTTATTAACGGTATTTTAAAGGTGTGTGTTTGATTCTGTTGCTAAGCTATCAGCTTCTTTTGTTAGCTTTTAACTGCTAACAGCTATGAAACACCATTAAGCCCCATTTCTCCAGAAAGATTTGGCTCTTGACTAACTTACCTTAACTTCCAGATTCTTCAAGATAATCCTTGGTTCTCAAACATAAACATTGCATGGTAATGTTGCATCACTCTTTTGGTCATGATTTTCAATAATCTTTAATCAACTTGTTTATATTGAAGACCCATTAGTCTTCATTATTCTTTAATTCTGCTTGATAGTTAGTTGAATTGTTTTAGCATAGTAAAGAGTTTGTTGATTGAAATATGTTTGACTTTGAGTTGACTTATGTTAGTTAATAAATTATTGTATTTTAAGAAATTGTTTGAATTCGTTCCATGTGTGCAGAGTTTATGCTGTTCAATAATGTCAGAGCTTGCCTCAAACCTTTCTATTTTGTCCTAATACCACCACCTTACTGGGCTGGTATTCACAGGATAACCCTGAACAGACCGAAATATTATTTGATAAAATATAAAAACATTATTTTAAATAACATTTTCAGATTCATAGTAACAAAACACAACTAAGGAGAACCTCACCAAAAAAACTGCCACCCAGGTGTTGCTTAAGATTATGTTATAAACACACAAATATACCTGATTCCATAGTGTTTGAAGATAGGGACTGAGTCCAGGGCATCCTTTTCCACTTGCATGTAAAAAGTGTGGAGGTGTGCTGGCACCCACGGACAGTTGTGTAAACCTGGCTCTACTGGAATACGAGTGAATGGAATCCTTAGATCTGAGAGGACTTGTGCGAACACTTCACGAACATCTGGAAAGTATAAGCAATACAACAAAAATGACTCCTCCTGCCTGACATTAAGTTTATTTCTATGGTTTCTAATTACATAAGTGGCACCCCAAGACACTTTACAATTAATCAAAGAATTATCCAAATTCAATTCAAATAATTTAGTTCATTACAATACAGTCCAATCATGTAGTCGCATTCAGAATTGGTTACATATGCCCCTTTTCCACTGGCTCCATTTAGCCAGGCCTCAGTCCACTTAACCCAATTTGCAAGCGTTTCCATTATTGTTTTTTCTGTACTGGTACCTGCTTTGCCTAATTTCTGAGCAGCTACAATCAGGGCTGAGTAGGGACTACATGTGAGGTGAACAGATTGTTGTTTACTGATTGGCCATGGGAGCAGGAGAAAGTAGAACATTTTCGAAGAGGTAGTGCAGAGAAACTGCAACTTAAAACTCAAGAGCAACTACAATAATATTAACCTCTTAAGGTTAATATTATTGTCTGATCTATTTGTGATTAAACAAAGAAAAAAACTTTGTTTTGAGCCTCACCAAAACTATTTATAAAACGAACAATGGAAAACACCATGAAAATAGCCCACAGCAATGTTGTCACTGTTATCCTGAAATTAGGCCAATACGCTCACTTTTTATGAGCATAGCGGCCCTTTGACTGACATGTGGGCTACCTCCGTGTGGTTTTTATGTCGACTATTACGCATGCGCTGAGTCTGTTCCTGCTTCCTTTCACCCTATGACCCTGTGTGACCGCTAATGGTAAAGCTTTCTAAAATCATGTCAGCTACGAAGGGTGGGTATAAACGGCGCTGTATGACAGAGTTCTTCCCGGTAGCTGCTAAGCACAAATTGGGTGATGGTCCTTCCACTAATGGCGAGGAGCAAAATGACAGGCCTGCAGCAAGTACTAGCACTGTGTCAGTCATTTACAAGGACATCATTTCTGCTGTTGGAGGGCTTAACAAGCAGAAGAAATAGAGGTTTAGCATTTATCCAGCATGGAAAAAAGCCTTCCAATGGCTGGACATAACTGCTGATGAAGCTGGTAGGCATTCACATTGGGTGATTTGCTCTTTTTAAACCTATGATTTTATTTTTATGCTAGCAGTGCTATTTGTGCCAACCACTTCCATGATTTCAGCCTAACATTGACACATATTGACAATTATTGTCATTATTAGCCATTTATAATGTGCATTTTCCATGGAAATGCCTACATTACATAGAGCGTAACATAAATGCACATTACAGAAAATATATTGTAAAAACATACCATCTGATATTGAATATTGATCGAGCTATATAGATTTTCATATATGAATGTGTTAAAAAGTACTACCTTAGCACCCCCTTAGAAGAAAAATCTAATCCCTCCCCCTAAATAATTGCAGCAAAAATGGACGTCATCAGTTGAAGGATATTTGTACCACAAAATTTTCAGTGGGCAATGTGCCAGGCGGAACTGGGATTTTGACACAATTTTTCAAAATGTCCTAAAACTGTGCCGAATGTGTTTTTCATCTCATAAAAGAGAATCTGGTCAAATAAATGTGCTGATTTCCATTGTAGGACTCCTGCATATGAAACAGCCTTTGGTCATGACATTTACCCTGTATCTCATCAAACTGTACAATTGTGCACAGCATAAAACCAATATTATGGAAAGAAATCCAAGTAAAATGTATTCTTTTATTTTCAACTGGAGGAATTTTATTGAAAAAAAAAGAATTAGCAGTGAAAAACAATGTAAACAAATCTGCAAAAAAAAAATATCAATAAAAACTAAATAAACAAATGTTAAAAAAACAAACATCAATAAAAACTACCGTATTTTCCGCACTATAAGGCGCACCGGATTATAAGGCGCACCTTCAATGAATGGCCTATTTTATAACTTTTTTAATATATAGGGCGCACCGGATTATAAGGCGCCTAGAATAGAAGCTATTGCAGTCAAACGTTTGACTGGGGTTGCGTTATGCATCCACTAGATGGAGCTGTGCTAAAGAGAATGTCAACAAAACAGTCAGATAAGTCAGTCAGTCAAACTTTATTAATACTCTACAAACCAGCGTTCTGATAACTCCATTCACTCTCATGGTAAGGTCTCCTCTACATAGAATTCTATTGAATAGAGCCAACCGCACGTTAGGAATGCATTGGAGTCTATGAAGTTGAAGTTGAAATCAAACGTTAGTTAAAACGTGAAAGGGAACTTTTCCCTGATTCAGTAAACACGTAAAAGAAACAGTTTGATGCACTAAATCAAACGTTAGTACTGTTAACCTTTCCTGTTTCTGTCCCCTGACCGTAGTCTGATGACACAGGGGAGACGCTTTCTCCAGGGCCGAAGTTACTAGTTTCCTCGGGGTTAACTCCCTCACTCATACGTTGCTGAGTTGAGCATGAAGAAACAGCATCAAAACACTGAGTTGTTGATGAGATTCGGGGTTCTTTTTAATGACTTTGCAGCACGTAAAAACACAGGGCTTAAAGACTCATACACCGCTGCTCCGGTCGCCGTCTCTACCCACCCCACACACACAATAATACCGACGTCACTCCTTCACTCTTGATTCTCAGCTACGGCAGCACACAGCGCCACCTCTGTCCGGAGGAGTAATGTCAACATCTTCCATACACACACACGAAACATACACCCCACACACTGACCTTCTAATCACATATAGTTCAGGCGATTCCTGCAACAGTACATTCAAACGTTATACACACACAAGTGGTGTTGGACTAGGAGTAAGCATAGTACAGGTGTTTACCGCTATTACTTCGGCGACAACCCTGACTACGGTAGCCGTAATGCTGCAAGCGGTGCGGCTTTGTAGTTTACCAGTCGTACTGAAACATTTTGACAGAGCGCCGTGTACAACCAGTATGGATCAACCAATTAACCAATTGATCCATATATAAGGTGCTCCGGATTACAAGGCGCACTGTCATTTTTTGAAAAAATTAAAGGTTTTTAAGTGCGCCTTATAGTGCGGAAAATACGGTATATTAACAAATGTGCAAGAACAATAAGCAATAAAAACTATATACACAAATTTGGTGACCACAGGAAATTCTTGCCAGCTGAAATTATCCTTTGCGCCTTTGAATTGGTATAACTGACTATGGTCTGGATGGTGCTTGCACTAAAAAGCAGCCTCAACCGGGTCTGCGGTGACCATGATTTTGTGATATCAAGTCTAGGTCCTGGAGGATGCCTCTGGGTAAATGTAGGAGCTTGTGCCTCAATGTCAGTGCCATTTGTCCTCGTCATTATCATGTCTAGAGGTTGCCTGACTCGCCCGCCTTGAGAGTTGTTTACCTATCTTTGTTGACTTGTAAGAGTTGCTCCTATTTTTGGGACAGAATAAAAATACACATAATAAATTATTTCCTACTGTACACAAAAAATAATGAAATAACATACAAAGGCAATGATGTAATTTTGGAACATTAAAGTAACAATAATATAACAGCTATATAGATGGCCTTGGACCAGTTCCACAAACAGGCCCCGCAGTCATTTTGTTCTAAAGGGGTGGCTAATATAACAGGCCGAATCGATCACAAATAAAACTACCGACGCACAAAAGTAGTTACAAATGTAAAAAAAAAAAAAACAGTAAAGCATTGATGAAATAGCTGACATGTAATGTAAAGTTGGTGGAAATAAAAAGTAGCACTCCAACTTACTCGTGAACCGGGTCCCGAAGAAGATCCTCATCCACTTCAAAATTAAAACTGCTTTCCGAAGAAGCAGTCTTCTACTTCGAGGTCACTGCCCTGCAAAATTGTTTCCAAGGCTTCAGAAGTGTTTGTTTTACTCTTCTGTGACATCATAATGTTCGAAATTCACGGAAAAACCACGAAACAACAGGCAAGCTGTGTGCGTAGCAATGCGAAAAACAAACTGTGCGTAAAACAAAAGTTACTACCACTTTTATAACCTCGGTTAAGCATATGTGTTTCCTGTAGCATTTTAGGGATAGACCTTAGTCTATCCATACAATGTTACAGGAAACACCTGAAGGACCCCCTAAGCATCATATTGTTTGTTTAAATTGCTGTAAAACCAAAAGTATTTGTGAAAAACTAATTTAGCGAATTGCTTTGTAAAAATTAAAGCCTCCTCTTGCAAGGGATTTAGGAAAAAAAATCTGGCGGTGTTTGACCTACTTTTAGAGGCAGCGAAAAATGGGCATCCCTCCGTCGGTGGGTTCGTCTGAATTAACAGGCTAAACATTTAAAAAGACTGTTGCAGTAGTTCAAATGGGACGAAATAAAAGTGTGGATAATCATTTCTAGTTCTGTGTTTGATACAAAAGATCTAAGTTTAGAGATGTGTCTAAGGTGATAAAAGCAGTTTCTGACAAGCTACTTATAGTGAGTCTGAAGAGACCAAGCACTACAGCGTTTCCCCTACCATTATCCAAGAGGGGCGCCCTGCCCTGCCCCACCAACAAGACCGCACACCCCCCAAGAAGATCACGGCATGTAGTAATAGTACGTTTTCACAGTTAATGTCATTAATATTATTAGATCACGTCATGAGTGATTCCTGTCCCTGCGTCATTGCCACTCTACTTTTTAAAAGCTGGACAAAAACACAGTGCTCATACTCAGCATCAACGACACTGACACGCTGAGTTACGTGTGCTCGCATGCAGGTAAAAAGATGATCCCGACAGCGGACATAGCGCCCACAAAAAAAACATGCCGGCAAAACCTGGAAAACAGGCAAGGATAATCTGTGGTTTTAAAAAGCAGTGATTTGTTTTGATGGCAGCACTTCTTCTCCTGCGAGTAGGACGGATGGACCACAGTCTCAAAGAAGACCATTATTAACACACTACGCCGCCATGGATTAAAATCCTGCAGCGCATGCAAGGTCCCTCTGCTCAAGCCATTGCATGTCCGGGCCTGTCTGAAGTTTGCCAAGGACCATCTGGATGATCCAGGGGAGGAATGGGAGAAGGTCATGTGGTCTGATGAGACAAAAATAGAGTTTTTTGGTCTAATATCCACTCGCTGTGTTTGGGGGAATAAGAAAGATGATTACAACCCTAAGAACACCATACCTACCGTGAAGCATGGAGGTAGAAACATCATTCTTCGGGGATGCTTTTTTGCAAAGAGGACAGGAACACTGAACCGTATTGAGGGGAGGATGGACGGGGCCATGTATCGGGAGATCTTAGCCCTCAGTAAGGGCATAGAAGATGGGTCATGGCTGGGTCTTACAGCATGACAACAATCCAATGCACCCAGCCAGGGCAAATAAGAAGTGGCTCTGTAAGAAGCATCTCAAGGTCCTGGAGTGGCCTAGCCAGTCTCCAGACCTGAACAAAAGCGGAAATCTTTGGAGGAAGGTGAAAGTCCGTACTGCCCAGCGACAGCCCCGAAACCTGAAGGATCTCAAGATCTGTATTGAGTAGTCCAAAATCCCTGCTGCAGTTTGTGCAAACCTCGTCAAGACATACAGGAAACGTCTGATATCTGTAATTGCAAACAAAGGTTTCTCTACTAAATGTGATTTTCTGGATTGTTGTTTAAAATTCCACCACTGACAGTTGAAGAGTACATATGATAAAAAATAATAAGACTTCTACATGCTTTACAAGTGGGAAAACTTGCTAAATTGGCAGTCTATGAAATACTTGTTCTCCCCAATGTACAGGTCCTTCTCAAAATATTAGCATATTGTGATAAAGTTCATTATTTTCCATAATGTCATGATGAAAATTTAACATTTATATATTTTAGATTCATTGCACACTAACTGAAATATTTCAGGTCTTTCATTGTCTTAATACGGATGATTGTGTCATACAGCTCATGAAAACCCAAAATTCCTATCTCACAAAATTAGCATATTTCATCCGACCAATTAAAAAAAAGTGTTTTTAATACAAAAAAGGTCAACCTTCAAATAATCATGTACAGTTATGCACTCAATACTTGGTCGGGAATCCTTTTGCAGAAATGACTGCTTCCATGCGGCGTGGCATGGAGGCAGTCAGCCTGTGGCACTGCTGAGGTCTTATGGAGGCCCAGGATGCTTCAATAGCGGCCTTTAGCTCATCCAGAGTGTTGGGTCTTGAGTCTCTCAACGTTCTCTTCACAATATCCCACAGATTCTCTATGGGGTTCAGGTCAGGAGAGTTGGCAGGCCAATTGAGCACAGTGATACCATGGTCAGTAAACCATTTACCAGTGGTTTTGGCACTGTGAGCAGGTGCCAGGTCGTGCTGAAAAATGAAATCTTCATCTCCATAAAGCTTTTCAGCAGATGGAAACATGAACTGCTCCAAAATCTCCTGATAGCTAGCTGCATTGACCCTGCCCTTGATAAAACACAGTGGACCAACACCAGCAGCTGACACGGCACCCCAGACCATCACTGACTGTGGGTACTTGACACTGGACCTCTGGCATTTTGGCATTTCCTTCTCCCCAGTCTTCCTCCAGACTCTGGCACCTTGATTTCCGAATGACATGCAGAATTTGCTTTCATCCGAAAAAAGTACTTTGGACCACTGAGCAACAGTCCAGTGCTGCTTCTCTGTAGCCCAGGTCTGGGGAATGTGGCACCTGTAGCCCATTTCCTGCACACGCCTGTGCACAGTGGCTCTGGATGTTTCTACTCCAGACTCAGTCCACTGCTTCCGCAGGTCCCCCAAGGTCTGGAATCGGCCCTTCTCCACAATCTTCCTCAGGGTCCGGTCACCTCTTCTCGTTGTGCAGCGTTTTCTGCCACACTTTTTCCTTCCCACAGACTTCCCACTGAGGTGCCTTGATACAGCACTCTGGGAACAGCCTATTTGTTCAGAAATTTCTTTCTGTGTCTTACCCTCTTGCTTGAGGGTGTCAATAGTGGCCTTCTGGACAGCAGTCAGGTCGGCAGTCTTACCCATGATTGGGGTTTTGAGTGATGAACCAGGCTGGGAGTTTTAAAGGCCTCAGGAATCTTTTGCAGGTGTTTAGAGTTAACTCGTTGATTCAGATGATTAGGTTCATAGCTCGTTTAGAGACCCTTTTAATGATATGCTAATTTTGTGAGATAGGAATTTTGGGTTTTCATGAGCTGTATGCCAAAATCATCTGTATTAAGACAATGAAAGACCTGAAATATTTCAGTTAGTGTGCAATGAATCTAAAATATATATGAATGTTAAATTTTCATCATGACATTATGGAAAATAATGAACTTTATCACAATATGCTAATATTTTGAGAAGGACCTGTACATGCCTTTATCTCAACTCATCTTGACTAGTGTAATGCACTTTATGCTGGTGTCACTGAAGCATCTCTATCATGTCTTCAGCTTGTTCAAAATGCTGCTGCCTGTCTTGTTAATGGCATGTGGGAACAAGTAAGAAGATGGAACCACTGCAGGGGGAACCATGAAGGATTGGTGCAAAGAGGATCGTGTTGGGGTTTACACGGGTGGATGAGAGGGTTGCATCCCTGCAGTTTCGGGTCGGAGAGAGGTCTCCAACTGTTGTTTCGGCCTACAGGCCAATCAATGATGTGGAGTATGTTGGAATATTTTTTATTTGCATTTATGTGTTTATTGTGTTTAACGGTTATTAGAAAAATTGGTAATTCTTTTCAGTTTAAAGGAGAAGAGGAGTCAAATTGCAGCCCTTTACACACGTACTGGTTACCTTTCAGATTTTGCAAGGGGTTCTACTGTGCGCGAAGCACATACCTCAGAAGTTAAGTACCCGGCCTTCATGCCGTCCCTGTCAAGAGTACTGGATAGTGCCCCTCTCTTCACTTCAATGCCCACGTGGAAAAAGACAGTGACACCTGGAGGGGTTTGATTGGGAGGAATGGCCTCCCCGATCTGAACCTGTGTGGTGATTCATTATTGGACAGTCACGGATTGTCCATAATGAACATCATGTTCAAGCATAATGGTGTTTGTCAGTGCACTCGGCACCAGGACACCCTAGGCAGGAGGTCGATGATCTCCTGTAGTCGGGTCTTTGAACCTTCGGCTGCTTGTCTTGGATACTTGGATGAAGAGAGGGGCTGAGCTGTCCAACGATAATCTCCTGGTGGTGAGTTGGATCCACGGGATGAGGAGGAAGCCAGACAGACTTGGCAGACCCAAACGTATAGTGAGGGTCTGCTGGGAACGTCTGTCGGCATCCTCAGCCAGGGATGTATTTAACTCCTACCTCCGGGTGATATTTGACCAGATTCCGGAGGAGGTCGGAGACAAAGAGTCCGAGTGGACTATGTTGTCCACCTCTATTGTCGATGCTGCCGCCCATAAATGTGGCCGTAAGATCTGCAGTGCCTGTCACGGCAGCAATCCCCAAACCTGGTGGTGGACACCGGCAGTAAAGGATGCTGAAGAAGAAGTCCTATCGGCTCTGGCTGACTTGTAGGACTTCTGAGGTGGATGACGGGTACCTTGAAGCCAACTACAAGGGGATCACACTCCTCAGCTTCCCTGGTCGGACATATTCCTGGTGCAAATTGGACTCCGGCAGGGCTGCCCTTTGTCACCGGCCATGTTCATAACTTTTCATGCGCGCAGCCAAGGGCCAGAGGGGATGGTTTAGGGACCAGTGGATTTTGTTGCTTGTTTTTGCAGATGACGTGGTCCTGCTGGCCCCCACTAGCCAAGACCAACAGCATGCATTGGGGCGGTTCCCAGCAGAGTGTGAAGCGGCTGGTGTGAGGATCAGCTCCTCTAATCGAGGCCACGGTTTTCAACTGGAAAAAGGTGGCTTGCCCTCTTCAGGTTAGAGGGGAGTTCCTGCCTCAACTGGAGAAGTTCAAGTATCTTGGGTCTTGTTCCTGAGTGAGGGGAGAATGGAACGGGAGATCAACAGATGGATTGGTGTGGCCGCTGCAGTAAAGAGGACGCTGTGGTGGTCTGTTTTGGTGAAGAGAGAGCTGAGCCAAAAAGTGAACCTCTTGATTTACCGGTTGGTGTACCCTAACCCATGGGCATGAACTTTGGGTCATGACCGAAAGAACGAGATCCCGGATACAAGCGGCTGATACAAGCGGCTTTAGGGAGTGCCCGGCCACCGCAGGGTGGCCGGGCACTCCCTAAAGGTGCGTTCAGACCAAACGCGAATGACACGACAGGAGCAAGCGATTTACATGTTAACCCAAAGGACGCAAAGGATGCAATGCAAATGGTGCAAATGGTGCAATTAGGGCGAATAGAGCGAAGCGAAACCCGCGATGGACATGCAGCGAATTTCACTGGAGTTGAAAAATGTTTACTTTTCTGTCAGTTCTTGTCGGGCCTATAGCCCTTTTTTCAGCACCACAGTTGTCATACAAGTTGAAACTCACAGCAGTTGCTCAGGGTACATATATGTTTATGTAGGAAATGATATTTTATTCACAAGTATTTAATTTTCAGATGCATATGTCAGCAAACCTGATTTCTTGGTCACCAATTAGCCGTTATTACATAATTATTCTATGCACTACAATGCTATACTCTCATGTCATGTTTAGACACAAAAACGTTTCTTATATTTAGAAGATGTGGACAGTACAATTTGGCTGTGTATTTATTGAGCTGATATTTATTTACTCACCAAAGACAGATGGGCAGGCGTTCTGCAGCGGGGATACAGCGTCTGTAGTTGGTGTCCCGGCAGCTGATTCGTCCCCCAGTGCGGGGCAACAGGTCATCAAACAGGGTACTAGATCGACGGAAGTACCGCTGAAAGTGACCGTGATCCAGAAGCTGCTCCTGGAGTAGGTGGTGGTACTCTCTAAACTGGTTCTCTCTGGTGAACCCAGGGACGTCGACGCCAGCAGAGTTGTTCGGCTTTCCATAAACAAAGCAAAGTGACTCGATCCATGATGAGTTGAAACCGGCAAGCAGCAGAAAGAAGCTCCTCCTATTTGATGACACGGTGAAGGGAGTGAAGCGTTGTCGCCCGTTGACCACACAAATTGCTGGTGAAATGTCAGGCGAGCGACAGCACACGATGAGGCAAAGAATTTGCTGAAATTGCAGACGGTCTGAACACACCCTTAGAGATAGGGTGAGGAGCTCGGCCATTCGGGAGGGGCTTGGGGTAGAGTCGCTGCTCCTCCACATTGAGAGGAATCATTTGAGGTGGCTCGGGCATTTATATCAGATGCCTACTGGACACCGGATTGAGAAGCGGGAAAAACTTTGAGATGGAGATATTGACAGAAAGTTTTGATATTGAGGCGATCTGTGACATCCAATTCATAATATGTGTGTACTACTTTAATGGTTTTTGTTTTGTATATCAAAACAATTATGCGAAGAATGAATGTGCAGCAGGCACTGGTACTCTGTTTTGAGCTGGTTTCCCTGAGTCAGCTGGTTTTTACTGTGAAAGGTAAAATCTAAATCAGTCAAAAACTACCATATATACCTTGGACCCCAGAGGGTTAAAGCCTGTGAGCTAAATGCTGCTCTGCTGTCTTGATAACTTTGTTAATTTATCAACATTATATTGAAGTCAGTTTTATTCTTTTGTGTGGGTACTGTTGGATAATATATAAAATGAGACACTAGGTGTAGAGCGTACTTCTGTGTGTTTCTTAGTCTGTTATTCTGTAATTTCAATTAGTCTATAGTCTTATTTTTATTTTGTAAAACGTAAGCTTTACTTAGATTTTTCTGTTTAGCTTAAATGAAATTTAAACATTCAAAGTAATATACCTGTTTGAAACATAGATATCAAAACATGATGAAGGAGAATGTTCAATACATTTACCGTAAATTCTGGACTACAGAGTGCACCTGATTAAAAGCCGCATGCTCTAATTTTAGAAAGAAAATTATTTTTTGTACTTGTACAGGCCGCACCGGATTTTAAGCCGCAGGTGTCCCACGTTGTAATAGGATTTGCACAGAAAGATATTACACGTGAGGATTTTTTTACTTTTAACTTAATCCGTATGGTAATATAAACAAATGCATATTGCAAATGCTTTTTTTCCAAACAGTGCCTGTAACACAGCTACCTTTAAATATACGTACGTTATCAGTAACAGACAAATTTCATTGCTTTTTTACTGAACAGAGCACGAACATTCCAATATCTCCTAAATGATATACACTGCAGCCTACCAGGTCAAAAGTCATCACTAAAAGTCATCATCTTCATCCTGCGCACTGAAACCAAAGTCCTGTTCTTCAGGGTCCGAAATGAACAACCTCAGGATCTCGTCACTCACTTCAGCCTCTTCGTTGTCGCTCTCACTTGAGCGCACCCGGTCCCCTTAATAACGCAGCAGTCCAGCCTTTCGAAACCCGTTGGTGATGTTCCATGTTGATGAGGGTGAATATAAATGTCTGATTTACAATACCGGTAATTGAATTGTGAAAGGCCTCTTGATTTATCACACAAGTTCATTGGACTTCTTTGAACTACTCATCAATTTGATTGATCTACTGTTACCAGGCAAAATATTTTTGGCGGCATGAAAAAAAACATGCATTAGCCGCACCGTTGTATAGGCCGCAGTGTTCAAAGTGGGGGGAAAAAGTAGCGGCTTATAATCCGGAATTTACGGTAAGTAAATTTTAACATTTCAAATGCATTTACTATTTAACAAAAGCAACAGAATATGTTCACTTATGTGCAGCATGCAAAAATCAACTTATTAGTGACTCAGATGATGTGAGCTAACCTTTACTAAACCTAGTTTAGAGACCACTGTGTACTTGAGAATCAACCACACATAGTACATTACATTTTTACTTGTGTTTACTTATCTGTTAAACCACTATTTTCTGTAGGTATATTGTTTATTTTAATGCAGCTTTTTATATGGAAATTACTCAAAATTTTAACCCAATGTCACGGTTCTGTCACGGTTAACTTGGAATTGGACCCCACAATGCAGACGAGCAGGCAGCGTGATGGTAAGTAAAAAAGATTTAATAACGAAAACTCACTCACTACAGGAGGCAGGAACAAAACAAACGGGCAGGCAAGACAGGCCTGGCATGATCAAAAAACAAGACTTGGTTTTAGAACAAGACATGAGCATGAGAGTGAAAGATGTTTCCGCGATGACTAACTGAACAGGTGTGTATAAATGGAGCATGGTACAGGTGGAGCAAGGAGACAGATTAACTTGGACAGGTGAACCGAATAAACTTAATTGACAGAGAACACAACGTGACAGGAGCAAAACATGGCTTGAACAGAACGCAAATCCAAGGAAACAAACTAACAGAAATATAACTAGAAAAACATGAAACAAAAGCATAACCAGATCCAAAAACCAAACTTGACAAAACATGAACAAGACGACAAAACAAAAGCATGACCAGGAAAATAACAGAAGCATGATTCAAAATCTAAGAAGAATAATAACAAAAAACGAGTCAAAACCGTAACTGTGAAAAACATAAGAAGAAACCAGAAACCAAAAACTAAACAAACTTACATCATGACACCCAATGTCTCTACTCATATCTCCTGCCAGGCTGAATCACCATCCCAGCAGAGTGAAAGTGTCAGCGAGGATAGCAGCCGGTACACACTTGACGAGGTAACAAACACACACAAGAAAATTAATCTAGAGAAATGAATAAAACAATAGAAATTAGCTACGGCTACAAATATTACAGTATTTGGCATGTTAAATATATATATTTGTCCCTATCAAATAAAAAACACAAAACAAACAAAAATTATTGTGTACAACCATTAAATTGTACTATTTTAATGTGTCGCTAATAGTGTTCTTTAAGTGCTTTACTAACATAGTACTACTCTCTTATCTAAAGTAAAGATAATCATAGCAATGAAGACGACAATACTGTACAGCGGTCGCCAGAGCCCAGCACCAGTGGTATGATGGTAAAGTTGATCATGTTTTTATGACTAGCTGTACTTTTGGCCAGATGAAAAATATGAGCTGTTTTTTTCAATTTTCTGTAGCTGCTGTCTAGTTGTAATAAATCTATTACTTTCTATAAGTTCTGCTACCACTAGTAGTGGTAGGACTATTATACTAACAACATAACATAACTATCCTAGCCCTATTATGAAAATATATATTTTACCGATAGTTTCGTTTATTGGTTTACAAAAACAATACTAACAATACTACTACTTTATTTAGACTGAAGATGATTCAGCTACTGATGGCGAAAGCCAAGCCCAGGAAGTCAGTGCCCTCTTTTCAAAAGTAGATGTTTTTACAAGACCAAAACCAGAAGACTTGGACTGTTTCTTGAGTCATCGTCCTCAGCAGAGAAGGCTGTAGTGCAGAGAGCTTTTTCCAGCAAAGATGGCACAAATAGAAAATGGCTTTCATACTGTGAAGACAGACAAGCACTCTTCTGCTTTCTTTGTATGCCCTTTGCTAACCCTACAGATAGCAGTTTGTTCATCACTGGGATAACAGGCCTGAAACACATACAGGTCCTTCACAAAATATTAGCATATTGTGATAAAGTTCATTATTTTCCATAATGTCATGATGAAAATTTAACATTCATATATTTTAGATTCATTGCACACTAACTGAAATATTTCAGGTCTTTTATTGTCTTAATACGGATGATTTTGGCATACAGCTTATGAAAACCCAAAATTCCTATCTCACAAAATTAGCATATCATTAAACAAGCTATGAACCTAATCATCTGAATCAACGAGTTAACTCTAAACACCTGCAAAAGATTCCCGAGGCCTTTAAAACTCCCAGCCTGGTTCATCACTCAAAACCTCAATCATGGGTAAGACTGCCGACCTGACTGCTGTCCAGAAGGCCACTATTGACACCCTCAAGCAAGAGGGTAAGACACAGAAAGACATTTCTGAACGAATAGGCTGTTCCCAGAGTGCTGTATCAAGGCACCTCAGTGGGAAGTCTGTGGGAAGGAAAAAGTGTGGCAGAAAACGCTGCACAACGAGAAGAGGTGACCGGACCCTGAGGAAGATTGTGGAGAAGGGCCGATTCCAGACCTTGGGGGACCTGCGGAAGCAGTGGACTGAGTCTGGAGTAGAAACATCCAGAGCCACCATGCACAGGCGTGTGCAGGAAATGGGCTACAGGTGCCGCATTCCCCAGGTCAAGCCACTTTTGACCAGAAACAGCGGCAGAAGCGCCTGACCTGGGCTACAGAGAAGCAGCACTGGACTGTTGCTCAGTGGTCCAAAGTACTTTTTTCGGATGAAAGCAAATTCTGCATGTCATTCGGAAATCAAGGTGCCAGAGTCTGGAGGAAGGCTGGGGAGAAGGAAATGCCAAAATGCCAGAAGTTCAGTGTCAAGTACCCACAGTCAGTGATGGTCTGGGGTGCCGTGTCAGCTGCTGGTGTTGGTCCACTGTGTTTTATCAAGGGCAGGGTCAATGCAGCTAGCTATCAGGAGATTTTGGAGCACTTCATGCTTCCATCTGCTGAAAAGCTTTATGGAGATGAAGATTTCAGTTTTTCAGCACGACCTGGCACCTGCTCACAGTGCCAAAACTACTGGTAAATGGTTTACTGACCATGGTATCACTGTGCTCAATTGGCCTGCCAACTTTCCTGACCTGAACCCCATAGAGAATCTGTGGGATATTGTGAAGAGAACGTTGAGAGACTCAAGATCCAACACTCTGGATGAGCTAAAGGCCGCTATCGAAGCATCCTGGGCCTCCATAAGACCTCAGCAGTGCCACAGGCTGATTGCCTCCATGCCACGCCGCATTGAAGCAGTCATTTCTGCAAAAGGATTCCCGACCAAGTATTGAGCGCATAACTGTACATGATTATTTGAAGGTTGACTTTTTTTGTTTATTAAAAATACTTTTCTTTTATTGGTCGGATGAAATATGCTAATATTGTGAGATAGAAATTTTGGGTTTTCATGAGCTGTATGCCAAAATCATCCGTATTAAGACAATAAAAGACCTGAAATATTTCAGTTAGTGTGCAATGAATCTAAAATATATGAATGTTAAATTTTCATCATGACATTATGGAAAATAATGAACTTTATCACAATATGCTAATATTTTGAGAAGGACCTGTACATCAGAGAGTGGAAGAACATGAGAGGAGCAATCTACACAGAGGTTGTGCAGAAGCATATTTCCTTAGGTCCTCAAAATGCGATGTCGAGCACCTTCTCATGGGACATCAGATGTCTCTTCGTAAAGTGCAGGTGCGGAGGAGACGTCAAGTGTTGGGACGCATCATGTGGTGAAGCTCATTGGAAAAAGAGGTCTGAGCTACAGAGGGTCACAGTCAGAGGCAGCATACATGCTTAAAGATGACACAGTGGATCATGGCAACTTTGAAATGATTGTGTTGATTTCAAAATATGATGTTTGCCTCAACTCTTTGCATAGAAAAGGGTAAAAAATTACACCAGTCTGGATCCAGAGGTGGTAGAGGTTCTCTAATTACTTGCCAGTCAAAAGCTACCATCAACAACATCATTACAACTATCCAACACATGATAAAGAATATCATCGCAAGTCAGGTCCAGGAATCTGGTATGTTCTCTGTCCAGATTGATACCACACAGGACATCAGAGCCCAAGATCAGTGCTCCGTTGTCATAAGATATGTAAGAGACATTGTTCATGAGAGACTTGTTGCTCTAATTCAATGTGAGTCATCCACTGGACAGTATTTTGTCAAAGTTGTGAGTGAGGTGCTGGCAAACATGAAGCTGGATCTGAAGCAGTGCATTGGAAACTCGACTGATGGGGCCTCCAACATGCAGGGCAAATATAAATGCTTCTCCACACTTCTCTCAGAAAAGTCCCCTCATCAAATGCATGTGTGGTGTTATTCACACATCCTCAACCATGTTTTAGCAGATACAACACAGTCTGTCTTAGAAAGTGGCTCTCTTTTTTCTTTCATCAATAATATTGCAGTTTTTATCAGAGAGTCCTACCAGCAGAATGTTCAATTGGGAGAAGAAGGACCCAAAACACAGAAGTCTTGCACCAATTGGAGAGACACGCTGGTGGGCAAAAGACAGTGCTTGGAACAAGGTATTTGGAGCTTTTGGAAAGCCAAATGTAGCCCTGTATGTTGATGTCCTTCACACTCTTTCAGTCATTCAAGATGAACATTAACACCACTACAAAGATCAAAGCACATGGCTTCATTGCACAGCAAGTATGAAACAGTGCTCACAGCTCAGGTCTTCCTACAAGTTTTTCAGATTACCTCACCAGTCTCAAAATATCTACAGACAAGTGGCGTGGACATCCTGACGTCTCATAGGATGATTGTGTCAGCAGAAACCCAGCTGAAAGAAATGGCCAGAGATTATCACAAAGTGAAAACAGCAGCCGATACATCCGTCCAGTGGGCCAACAACAAGCTACTTGAAGTGAATGAAGAAACAGAACTGGAGGTTGAGGCTGCACTAAAGAAGTCAAAAAAAGAAATCAATGCCTGGAGAGACGCCCAAGATGAAACTGTGTCTGACACAGAGGCATTGTACAGAATCAATGTCCACAATCGCATTATGGAAACAGTCATTGAGAGCATCCACCAGCGATTCCTCAAAAATGGAACCTTGTATGCTGATTTGGCTCTTCCAGACCCAAAAGACTTTAGCCAGATTAAATCATATTCAAGTGATTTCCCAGAGACAGCACTCAAAGATCTGAGCAAATGGGCGATGGTTAACACAAAGTACTTATCTTGCAAGGACTGTCCATTGTGTTGCTACCGTATGCTGAGGAAGTATAACCTCCTGACAGACGCATACCACGTAATCGGCCTTGCCTACAAGTTCCTGCTTACTCTATCAGTCATGCAAGTAGCATGTGAGTGCAGCTTTTCAACACTTGAATTCATTAAGGACAGGCTTAGGAGCACTCTCACCAGCACCTGGAGGCATTTCTGCTCATGGCAAGATGTTTTGAAGATGCTGGATAGTGAGGACATTAAAGATGGTGTTGCAGAGAAAAGTGTCCTGCTGCAAAAATTGCTACTTCAGTAAGGTGATGATATAACAATTATTAGTATCATTATTAGTATAAATTACATGCCCACCAGTCTTTACACTATTAAGCAACTATTCCAGACAATTCTAACAATGAAAACTATTATATATTTATTCTAATCAAGGCCTCACATGAAATGATGTGTCATTATCTCTTCAATATTGTTTACATGCATATTTTTTTGTCTCCCACATACATGTGAACATATTTGTATCAATGCCATCATCGGCCTCCAGCATTCACCACCATCATCTGCAGTACCTGACTGGCAGATGGGCCAGTCAGGTACTAAATTCCCGTGCCACTTTTTTGCCCCAGTCCGCCCATGCTCAGAAGGATTACCAGCGAAAGCTAAATATTATTAGTATTTGAAAATTTGGACTAAAGCTGTTGACCATAACAATAACCATAGATTTTTAGATTTTGTAGAAGGGTTGTATTACAACAATTTCATACCAGTGAAAGCCAAACATTATTAGTATTTCAAAGTTTGGACCTAAATTATTTTATACCAGTGACCAAGCTTCTTTACTTAGACTTTGGTGAGTGCCCATGACTGTTACAATTTGAATGATGGGACCACAACTGCCTCATACCAGTGACCTCAAGGATTAATAATAATTTTTCTTCTAGCACAAGATGAATTTCTTACCACAGAGGACTTAATGATCTAATTACCTCTATTAGAAAGACCAGCTCTTTCCAGTAAACTCCCAAGGATTATTAATGTCATTTGATTTGATTTTCTGTGTTTGATTTTCTGTATCATTGTAATGTTTTTCCTCATGTACGGCGCTTTGAGTGCCTTGTTGCTGAAAAGCGCTATATAAATAAACTTGACTTGACTTAAACAAAAAAAGCAAGACTGTGGAGTAAAATGGTAAATGTACTGTGGGAGAGTGTTTTTTGTTTTTTTTCTTTTTTTAATCAAATATGTAACTATCCTTACAAGATACAAAAGTTTTAATTTCATCTGGTACAATTGCTGTGTTCAGTCTCAACTAAATCAGTTAAAAAGCAACACAGAGTTTTTAGGCATGACATTATGGCCTGTTACTCTAAGTAATAACTTATATGATACCTTAATTGTCATTTAAGGTGGTGCAGTACGACCCATGCGCAGACAAGACAGCAGCAGCCTCATGGATCCTGGTGGTAGATTTACTTGAAGAAGGTCACTTACGGACTAACAAGGAGATAATTAATGTGGACCACAAAGTCACTAGAACACAAGAAAGTCAGCTTGGGGCAAAAGAGAAAATGGAAAAGAAAAAAACTGCCTATAAACCAGAACACTGAAGGATCTGCTAACCATACAAAAATGACTAACACTAAAATAAAATACACAAAGAGAAGAAATCAAGAAAGAAATTAAATGATTTTGTACTTAGTGGCAACAAGGAAAAACATAAAACATACAAGAAATACAAACACCCACAGATTATAAAACTGATATATTATTTTGGAAAAAATCTTTTTCAGTAGATTTTAAGAATGCTGTCAATGGATAATTAGTATTTTTGGCATATTACAACAATGAAAATCATTAGGCCTAACGTAGCTATTTTACAGGAATTTACATAGGACTAACAACTTCTGATCATATTTGTATTTCTAAAAAGTACTAACAAGACGGCTGAACTCAACCTAGCTGTTAAGCCTCTGAGGCCAAAAACAAGATAGAGACTGCTCTGTAACAGCAGAAATATGTAGGCTTTACAGCCAGAAAGTGTGACGTAACAATGAGAAACTGACTGTGCTACTGCAGATGATACTTATGGCAATTTTTACATTTTTCACATTTTACATTGTGAGTTTTATCTAATAAAAGCTAGGTTAAGATTTTTGATGTATAAGGGATTGCTGCAATGTCAATGCAATGTACTGTCACTACATGCTAGTTCAGGAGGAATGATTGATGCATAGTCAGTTAGTCAATGATAGGGATGGGTACCGAATTTGGTACTTTTTTAGGTGCGAACCGAATTCCGTCTACAGGTCCTTCTCAAAATATTAGCATATTGTGATAAAGTTCATTATTTTCCATAATGTCATGATGAAAATTTAACATTCATATATTTTAGATTCATTGCACACTAACTGAAATATTTTAGGTCTTTTATTGTCTTAATACAGATGATTGTGGCATACAGCTCATGAAAACCCAAAATTCCTATCTCACAAAATTAGCATATTTCATCCGACCAATAAAAAAAAAGTGTTTTTAACACAAAAAACGTCAACCTTCAAATAATCGTGTACAGTTATGCACTCAATACTTGGTCGGGAATCCTTTTGCAGAAATGACTGCTTCAATGCGGCGTGGCATGGAGGCAATCAGCCTGTGGCACTGCTGAGGTCTTATGGAGGCCCAGGATGCTTCGATAGCGGCCTTTAGCTCATCCAGAGTGTTGGGTCTTGAGTCTCTCAACGTTCTCTTCACAATATCCCACAGATTCTCTATGGGGTCCAAGTCAGGAGAGTTGGCAGGCCAATTGAGCACAGTGATACCATGGTCAGTAAACCATTTACCAGTGGTTTTGGCACTGTGAGTAGGTGCCAGGTCGTGCTGAAAAATGAAATCTTCATCTCCATAAAGCTTTTCAGCAGATGGAAGCATGAAGTGCTCCAAAATCTCCTGATAGCTAGCTGCATTGACCATGCCCTTGATAAAACACAGTGGACCAACACCAGCAGCTGACACGGCACCCCAGACCATCACTGACTGTGGGTACTTGACACTGGACCTCTGGCATTTTGGCATTTCCTTCTCCCCAGTCTTCCTCCAGACTCTGGCACCTTGATTTCCGAATGACATGCAGAATTTGCTTTCATCCGAAAAAAATACTTTGGACCACTGAGCAACAGTCCAGTGCTGCTTCTCTGTAGCCCAGGTCAGGCGCTTCTGCCGCTGTTTCTGGTTCAAAAGTGGCTTGACCTGGGGAATACGGCACCTGTAGCCCATTTCCTGCACACGCCTGTGCACAGTGGCTCTGGATGTTTCTACTCCAGACTCAGTCCACTGCTTCCGCAGGTCCCCCAAGGTCTAGAATCGGCCCTTCTCCACAATCTTCCTCAGGGTCCGGTCACCTCTTCTCGTTGTGCAGCGTTTTCTGCCACACTTTTTCCTTCCCACAGACTTCCCACTGAGGTGCCTTGATACAGCACTCTGGGAACAGCCTATTCGTTCAGAAATTTCTTTCTGTGTCTTACCCTCTTGCTTGAGGGTGTCAATAGTGGCCTTCTGGACAGCAGTCAGGTCGGCAGTCTTACCCATGATTGGGGTTTTGAGTGATGAACCAGGCTGGGAGTTTTAAAGGCCTCAGGAATCTTTTGCAGGTGTTTAGTTAACTCGTTGATTCAGATGATTAGGTTCATAGCTTGTTTAGAGACCCTTTTAATGATATGCTAATTTTGTGAGATAGGAATTTTGGGTTTTCATGAGCTGTATGCCAAAATCATCCGTATTAAGACAATAAAAGACCTGAAATATTTCAGTTAGTGTGCAATGAATCTAAAATATATAAATGTTAAATTTCCATCATGACATTATGGAAAATAATTAACTTTATCACAATATGCTAATATTTTGAGAAGGACCTGTATACTACCGAGTACCTAAGCGCTTCATTGTCACACTGAGGGAGTGGAATAGTGGCTAATTTACCATGCCGGACATGAACACAGCATTGCACGCTCATGAGCGTCATGACATTAGTAGCCGCCGGTACTCAACAAAGCAAGCATGGCTAATAGAAAGCGCTAGAAAGGCAGCAGGGCTAACTTTCCTACTCCAGTCACCACCGCATATAAGTTTTTCACCTGGCTTGGTGAAATCATCCCCCTGGATCTATGTCGACAGCTAAAACAGGCTGCAGTCAGAGGAAACCATGGGCCCAACAATTTATATATTCTTCGAGTGTGTGTGTATACACACTGACCTGGTTAAGCACAGGATTTTTGACAAGGCTGAAGAGACAATTTTTGTCAGCCTCAGATCTACGGCTACAATTCCTGCATTCATCACCGTTAGCATGCCTGCATCTGTTAGCAACTCGTCTGCAGCCAGCAGCATGGCTGGTTTTTAATTTGTGCATTACACTGCGTAGTCAGTTAAGGGTTTTAATGTTAAAGAAATGTTTGAAACATCTGAGATGTTACAATACAAACAGCTGGGTGTTGTTTTAATATATTCATTAAAGTTTATATATTGAGAAATAAATATTAAATTGAATGTTTTTGAGATTTTATTATTAAACGAATTAACATTTATTACCACATAAACAAACACAAAAGTACTGGAAACTGGTACCATCGAGTACCGGTATCGATTCCCAGGTACAGATAATCTGTACTGTATCAGTTCAAACGTGAAAGGTACCCATCCCTAGTAAGATAAGTCCTTGGAATGGAAAAATCTGAGTTAAAAATATAACTCAAGATTTGTACTTAAATATGTAATGTAATTTTATTTTTTGTTAGAATTGATATTATAAAACTGTTAATGAAAAAAGTATCGTTCAGAAACCGATATCGAAGTGAAGGTGAAGGTATTGGTATTGGTACCGGTTTCGAAACTTTTTGATTGATGCCCAGCCCTGGTCAATGCAGTTGGCAGTCTTTCTAGCCCGACGTAAGCTGTATCAATCTGCCAAACAACGACAAAACCAAAGAGTTCTATGCCAAGGATATATGACTGAAGAAAATATGAAATAGGCGGTATTCATCTGACCAGCTGTTAGTTATCCACCAGACCAACAAGCTCACAGTGATATGACATATTTCTGCTACAAGTGTTTTCCTGATTGTAACTTCACAGAACCTTATTAAAAAAAATGTGAACTAACAAACATTAGATGCTTTGGCAGAAATATATATAACGCCCACAATAATAGCGGCATAAATTTTCATGTGATAGAAACTTAGGCACAGGTGCCTAAATATCTGTCCTGAAGTTTGTTTCTAATGTAAATTTTTTTGTAACCATACTACCTTTGGAAAATACCTGTGGTTCAAATTCTTGAAATGCTTTCGCTGACATTCAGGGACTATGTAAAGTATTGGTGAACAGTATATGGGTCTAGAAATAGACTATTCCATGTTAATGTCTAGGAGTGGTATATAAGACAGCACGTGTGAACCTGTCTCAGGTTAGCCTCAGAAAACTGATGTTCAACTTTACCAAAGCGTGGTGGCTCTTGTAGTTCTGCTATGTCTCAAATAATAGTCTTTCTTTAATGCTGAGACATTTTAAATGATCATGTATTTATTATTTAGTATTTTTTGAAATTGGACATGTACATTTCTAAATGGTATGGTTGGAAGCCATGAGCTGCAAAGGGTTTTGATAATGTTAATTCTGTTTTTACATTGTATGTTGTTCAAAAACGTTTATCAAGGTTACTGTATGTAAGTGATAGGGCTACAACGATTAGTAGACATTATCGATAATGTCGGCAATAAAAAAATGTCGACACATCTTTTTCATTATTGATGAATCGCCTTGATATATTTTGCATTCAAAGACTGTCACAGAGTAATTTTTTTGTTGGGCCAGCGATGTGGTTTGTTGCAGAGCAATTTGCAACAGGAACTTTAAGGGGCGGTGTTTTTGTGTCTCCTGTTCTCCCTGTGGAAGAAGCGGATGTGGTGGCCAGAGGAGAGCACTCAGGTAAAACAATGGTGGAACAGCAACATCAAGGAGCCGTTGAAGGTAATAGAGAAAATCGTCCATTATAATACACGTACTGTTATACTTTTCTAACACATACATTTGTTACTTTAGTGCTTTCAACATGGCATTTTTGGTTATGTTACGATGTTTGTTTAGCGGTCATAGAATTATTTAAGAATTAATTCATATCACCAAACTATGGCCATTCATTAATTTTAGATTTTTTTTCTTTTTATAGCAAAAGTTAAAAAAGAGTGTATGAGTTTGTTCTAAAGAAAGGACAATACACGCCCCAAATGGCTGGAGTAATGACACATAGCATCCTAAATGTGTTCATAAAGGGAATGAGGGAACTGCATTTGAATCTGTTTACAAGGCACTTGCACTGTTTGTTTAAAAGGCACTTTGTTAATATTATGCTTTGTGTATAATAAAACACACACATTAAGTTAATAACTGTTTTCTATATCTAAATATACCCTAAACACTTTGATTAAGGTCAAATTGGACTAAAAAGGTTAGTTGTAATGTGCACAGCAGCTTGATTTATTTTTAGCAAGAAAATAAAATAATAGTCTGATTAGTCGACTAATTGAAAAAAATAATTGCTGAGTAATCGATTATTAAAATAATCGTTAGTTGCAGCCCTAGTAAGTGACCAGTGTCATGTGTCCCAAATAGGGCAATAGGGCTTGGGAATGTGACGTCAGTCGCACAATGCATTTCAGATATTGCGGTGGAAGACGCAAGTGGTGGCAGGCATTTAGTTGGATCGGTGCGCTTTTGTTTGAATTCAACTATCAAAAGAAACTATAAAATGGGAATATGTACATATACTGCTAAGCTTCATATGTCAAAGCATGTTTTTGCCATCTTTAGGGAAGCCAGCCAACGAATTTCAAGATTCCGACTCTGACTAGGTTCCCTCTTTACATATTGGACACACAGAAGTGAAAGCAACGACTCCAGCGCGATATGAACGTCGGACAAAGAGACAGACAACGACCAGAGAGGAAATCTCTGCCACTACAGCTTCCATGGAGGTAACCGTTCCGATTGCTGACATGGATGAATCAGTACAGAATGTTGTGGAGGATGGCACTGAAACCAGTTCAGAGGTTGTCAAAAAAGAAGAAAATGAAAATCTTCCCATCCAGCACATTGCACACCGGTTCTGCATCGACCGATAAACAGTGTCCACCACGTTTACAAGTACAATTGATGTCATGTTAGGACATCTCAGCCCGTTGGTGCACTGGCCAGATAGAGATTGCTTGCATGTCTCCATGTCACATCAGTTTATGGAGGCTTTTGGTAATCGTGTTGCTGTTATCTTGGGCTGCTTTGAATTAAGCATTGAGAGAGCATCTAACTTAAAAGCAAGAGCACAAACGGTTTCACATTACAAGCACAAACACACACTGAAGTATCTGATTGGCATCACACCACAAGGAGGTATCTCTTCTATTTGTGAAGGTTAGTGAGGACGTGCTAGTGACAAACGTGACTGAGAACTGTGGTCTCCTACAGAAATTACTGCCAGGAGACATTGTTTTGGCAAATCAGGGTTTTGACATCAGAGACTGTTGGACTAATGTGTACAGAAGTGAGAATCCCTGCATTTACAAGAGGACGCTGCCAGCTGGATGCCAAAGTCGTTGGGGAGACACGACAGATAGCACATCTTAGGATCCATGTTGAGAAGGTTATTGGACATGTGTGCAACAAATACACCATGCTGTGTGGTAACATCCCACTGAGCATAGTGTTTCCAAGCGAAGACAAGGATGTAGTTTTACTTGACAAAATTGTGACAGTGTTTTGTGCTCTGACCAATATGTGTCCCATTACTGTAATGAAATTTTGAAAACTGAGTGCCTCGAAAATCAGTTGAGAACCTTGTATTGATCTGAAAGCAGTGTACCTACGTTGCCTTTTTGTTAATAAATGATGGACCACTTAAAATTTCTTTCGCATCTTTATTAAATTTTAAATGCAAAGGTTTGAAAGTGGTGGAACCACTTCAATAAAACAGTAAACAATATATTCAACATTGTTGTGTAAAGGTCAGATGGTCAGAAGTAAGCCTGTTTAGAAAAATGTCATTACAATGAAGTGTAGACTCAACAAAAGGCCACAGCTGTATCAAATCCAGCAGCATTAGTGGCATTAATGTGCCAGAAAGTCACAAGCACAAAGTGAAACAATGTGCCACAGTAATACCAACAAATTCATAAAAAAACATTATAATCCACATAGCTGTGCAAAGCACTGGTGGTGTAAGGTGAACAGGTTCAAAAACGTTTGAATGCAATACAGTGTAAAGACAACAAAAGGCCACAGGAGCATCGGTCCCTGCAGCATTACTCTGCAAAATATCCTGATGCATAAAGTGTAGTGGCAAAAATGGTTCACGTAAAATAACAGTTCACATTAAAAAAATCTACACATCCAATACATTGAAATGAAAACAGGAAAAGCCGCATCACTTATCCGAACAATTCCAGCATGAGGTAAACATATGAGGTAAATAAATGAAATCCGTGTTACACTTGATAAGAATTAATTGCACAGCATCTCTGAATCATATAAAATGTCCGTTATATTAAGAAAGCCCGGAGCAAGTGGAACTCAACCAAGTCTCGGTCTTTGAAGGCGCCTGTGTGAGCCCCACACACTGGAAATGGAATCACATAATAACACAGTTTTGATTGTCACACGCCATCATGTCATCCTGTTCTTCCGTCACGTTGCAAACGAGACACATTTTCTTTTTTTGGAAAATGTTCTCTTTGTCGGTGCACAAGAAGGCTGTTCCTCACTAAAAGGCTTTGCGTGCGGTGTAGTGCAGGATGCACAGGTGTAGTGATCTGCAACAAGCTTAACACACCTTGAGGAAAAAGTAATGTGCCTTTTATAACAGTCTTTCCCAGTAGGTCACATCTGGTGAGATCCGTACAACTACACAGTCCTTAAGGGACCAAACTACAAAGTAGCAAAAATTTGAGCCACTCACAAATATCTGCATTTGTACTTGTGACTGTAGTACTGGTGTGTCTGCTTCAGTTGTAACGCTCCATCAATGAGCTTAAGGCTGAAATTGGTGTCGTCCACACAGGCCTGTGTGATAAAGTTGTTGCGGTGTTTATAAGTACATTTGATTTCAAGACATCCATTCCCACAACATGAGCAGAAGATCAGTCCACCTGGAGAAGCACCAACTTCGGGGAAGGAGGGGTTAATGATGAATCCGCATTTCTCCATTGTCATGTTGGGATGCAGACAGAATGAATAAAGCTTGCCTTGCTACTTCCTCATGGTCTAATCCCCATTTTATTGAAGCTGTTGCAACTGTTTTTTTGGGGTAGAAAATACTTCTAACTACAGATAGGGCAAGTTTGTCGACACTAGTGGACACAACAGCATATACATTGGAAGCTGTAATTCTGCCTGCCCTCAATTTGTGCCATGAAGGGGAACAATGTTGCTGTCTTGTGTGAAGCCCAACCATAGCTGCCTGTTTCTGTGTTACAGCTACCAGTTTTGTAAGGCTCTGACTGTGCTGCTGCAGAACAGACAGTTTACATCCATACTTTTGAATCAAAGACTTTGGAACCACCACCGGCTTGATAGGGTCTGGATAATGGTGGCTGTAGCCCTGTATTCCATATGGACTGACAGTCTTGCTATGAGTGTGCAGTACTTTGAGTAATGATGAAAGGTCAGACTCCATTGGTTCATGTACACAAAGTGTTTTGGATCCATTCCGGGTACATAATCCAAGCAAAGCTCTCTCTCCTCGAAAGCTCTGGTCAAGCGCCTTCCTCTTTGCCGCTCCAGTTGAGAAGTCAATCCTGTGACCAATCTCGGCATGAACTTTGTGAACATTACTGGGAATCATTTAGTAGGCTGGAGCATCGGTCACAGTTTTGGTCTTCCTTATCCCAACTGCAGCTTCAATTTTTAACAGGAAGAGCCAACATGTGTGCATGACTTTGCGATGCAAGCCATGCAGGTGCAGTGTGCAGACTCCACTTCCCCAGAAGTACTGATGATAACCCATGGTCTCAGCGGAGTTTCATGCAGGCGCTGCGAGTGCAAAACCTAAGACAATAATATGTATAGTTAATTCTACTATCACAATAAAAGATGGGAATGATGATGATAATATCAACAACATTAACAAAGTAATACAATAATGACATGAAATGAAGCATTTGTGTCTGCAACATGGGAACTTGGCAGTTAGTATGAGGTTTAAATCTAAAAATCACATCTATGGAATGCAATCAACAAAACACAGTGTAGTCTGGGATAAAAAATCAACAAAATATTGCAACCACAAATCGTAATGTTTGTCATTGTTTACACTACTCATCAGAAAAAACACATAACAGTACTGGTTAACCTTGCGCTGGCACTAAACGTGTAGTGGGTTAGAAACGTTTGGGAGACACACATGTTATCTACACGTACCTTAGTGAGAACAACGGTGTTGAAGTGATTTACTCTGTAAATCTGAAGATCCTGCACCCATCCGTTGGTAAACTGCAGATGAGCTTCCATGGATTTGTAATTTGCTGGTATGTGTAAGCACTTACTCCACACACAAGGTAACCAAACACATCGGGTAACGTTACTTCTGGAAGCTTATTTAAGTCGCTGGTCCACTCACTGTTTTCGTACGGATCAAGCCCGTTAACTGACCGGATTTTCTCTAGGTATCACTGGATTGAAACACAGTTAAATTTGTTGCGGTACAGAATTCGTGACTTGCTCTGCTCACGATCCATTGGTGTTAAAGGTAGCTTCTGTTAGCAATGCCGGTGTTAGCACTGAAAAAAATGGCTGCGTCAATCCCAGTGTGCAATGCGGGCGTGACGTCCATTCCCAAGCCCTATAAGTGATCTTTACTATTCTCATCTGCTTGGAAGTAGTGGTTAATTTGTTGTAAGGCCACATAGATCAGCTCACGCTTGAAGAAACTGACCCTTATCGGGGTGTGTTGACCATTATACAATACCTGGCAGTACATGAACATGCTGGTGTCCATCCATGTGAAAAGGCAAGTGACCTGTCAGTTCTACAAAACGTCTGACTTGGGCCCTCACCTCCAGCTCCACCTGGGAACAAAAGCCAAACAAAAGTGAAAAGAGCTTCAAAGGATATCCATTTCCTATTTTGTCACTGTAATAAATTAACCCGGGTTACCTTCCTGCTAATAGAAATACATTCAGACTGAGTGGTATAAAAACACTTGTGACAAATTTCCAATACAAAACGGCTCAAAATAAATAAAAGTTCTACACACTAGAATCAACTAGAAAAAGATCATTTTTGAGTTTTTGTAGTGTTTGAGGTATTTTTTTTCATCTCAATATGAGCAAGGTTCTGAATGTTTTTTTGTAACAGAAGATGGAAGCAATTTCCACCTGAAATAACATACTTGAAATAAATTAAGTTTTACTCAACTTTATACAGTTTTAAAGTCTAATTGCAAACTTTTGGTAACACGTGCCAAAGTTGTGCAAAATGTATTTTTCACCTCATAAAAGGGAATCTAGTCAAATAAAAGTGCTGATTTTCATTGTAGGACTCATATGATATAGCCTTTCATGACATTTACCAATTTGTATTATCAAAATGTGCCATTGTGCACATAAGGATAACCAGCAAAAGCCAAATATTATTAGTATTTGAAAATTTGGACTAAAGCTGTTTTTACACCAATGACCAAAGAATTTTAATTTCCTAAAAGGATTGCATTACAACTATATCATACCAGTGACAGCCAAACATTATTAGTATTTAAAAAGTTTGAACTAAAACTGTTTTATACTATTGACCCAGCTTATTTGAATGATGGGACCACAACTGCCTCATACCAGCAACCTCAAGGATTAATATTATCATTTTTCTTCTAGCACCGGATGAATTCCTTACCACAGAGGACTTAATGATCTAATTACCTCTATTAGAAAGATTTCATTAGAACCAGCTCTTACCGGTAAACTCCCAAGGATTATTAGTGTCATTTGATTTGTTTTTCTGTGTTTGATTTTCTGTATCATTGTAATGTTTTTCCTCATGTACAGCACTTTGAGTGCCTTGTTGCTGAAAAGCGCTATATAAATAAACTTGACTTAACCCAGTCTTTAACCACTTCACCCACATTGCAACCCTCTCTCACTCTTCCCTCAATACATCCACCCTCAGCATCAAAGCAGCCATTCATCTCTTCCCAGCCTCACCCTTGCATTCAAGCAGATCAAGTCAGGGCAGAACTAAGGAAGCTTCACCCCAGGAAGGCAGCAGGACCAGATAAGGTGTCCCCCCAGCTGTTAAAGACCTGTTCGGCTGAACTGGGAGAGCCAATTTAATGGGTGTACAACTTTAGGACTTTAGGGGACTGTTCTGACCCCTCTTCTCTTCACACTTTACCTCAGACTTCTGCTACAACTCTGAATCGTACCACATTCAAAAGTTTGCAGACAACACACCCATCGTGGTTGTATCAGGGACGACCAAAAGAATGAATATTGGAGTCTGGTGAAGAATTCTGTTGTCTGGTGCCACACAAATAACCTATATCTCAACACAAGACTAAAGAGATACTTATAGATTTCATGAAATCCAAACCAAGCCACAACCAGTTCAGTGAGGGAGAGGAGGTGCAGGTTATAGATACAAGTATCTTGGGCTATAGCAGGACAACAAGCTGTACTAGACTAGCAACACCAAGCAGCTTTCGGGAAGGGACAAAGCAGCCTGTACTTCCCGCGACTTTGATCGTTTAAAATCTGACAATCCTCTAGCACTCAGTGCTAGAGGATTGTCAGATTTTATCAGAGCAAATGTAACAAAGTGTAACAAAATAAAAAAAATAAAATAAAAACAGATAAAATGTCAAATAATAACAAACAAAAATTAGTGGTTTTTCATGTGTACCTGGATCATGCTGAGCTGGCCTCTCTCCAAGGCTTGACGAAAACCCATCTTTCCATGGAAGAAGCCTTGAGGGTTAATGAGTGTGGAAATCTGCTGGAGGTTCTGACACACAGGAGTGCCCTCAGACAAATTGGCATGGAGGCCAATTGGGATTTTGTGTCTAATTTAAAAGATCAAATTAAAAAAATGAGAAAAAAAGTTATTCATGCGACAATGACCAAAACTGTGCATGTTCCTTAATTTTTCCTTAATATTTTAATGGTCTTGTGTAATCTTCAAATTTTCTGAGAAAGTGAATTGTTATAGATAGTTCCCACATGACGTCACACATTCTACATCCGAGTGCTCTGCCGCCATTGTGATAGTAAAATAAATCTTGGAAGCAGCTTTCAACTTCATTGGTCGCACGTAAGATAACCACGACGGTTGTAAATTGTTGGGTTCAATGGTGTAAAAACAAAGGCGAAAAACAGTAAAGATAAGTTTTCATTACATATGAGAATCAAAAAAAGTGAAGGTGAGAAAACTTTGCGTTGACGGATGTGACTGGCTAATATCTAGAGGAAACACAAGCCATCAAATATGGCACGGATTTGCTCTGATCACTATTTGTGGTAAGGACATTTTTAAAGTTTCAAATAAGAACACAACTGTGACGCTGTCAGTCAATAGTATATTGAAGTGGTTGCTGTAAAATAAGTACTTTGTAGACAAAGCTGCAGATTTGTATGACAGATCCAACCTAGATTGAGCTCCTACCTTGAGGGTGACGGCTGACCAACACAGCAACTCCGTCAGAAACTGACCGCAAAAGGAGACTATGAAACTAACGTGAAAAGGTACAGGCTTTGTCCATGACATTATGTATCTGCAGAGAGAGAGGCAAACCTGACAGTCTACACCCTTTTCCACAAAAAGGTCCAGATGCATCAAAACTGAAATGACTGTGGAAATGTACAAAACAACTCCAAGGCTAGCATATGCGCTTTTTACAGTTACTGGCACTCTATCTTCTCTCTGACCCCAGTAAAATGACCCCAGGCATGATTCAAACACTTAAATTTTAGCATAGCAAACATTTTGTGTGGACAAGTCAAATCCCACACATAAGTTTAAAAACTTCACAAAAAGCAAAGGTCTAGGTGGCTTGGAACTTCCAAACCTAATACAAAAAAAACTAACTTATAGATTACAATACATATATATGAGATTTAAAAACACACAATTTATAGATAGACATTTAACCAACACTTTGCAGTGAAATTAGTATCCCCAGTATTAAATTGATCAGTTCTATAATTAAGCAGCACAGCTTCTACAAAAGCAACAATATCACTACATTTCTGACAGCCTGGTTGGATTACTAAATAAATCTAACCAGGATTTTAAATTATCATTTGATAACTGGATTGGACATTGCCTATTAGATAGTGATGTGCGCATGTAGGTGCCATTGCTATGTATTGAATAATGTGAACAAAACCATGCTGTTCCAATGCAGGATGAGCATGCATCTGTCACAAAAACAGTTGTAGCACCCTTATTTCTTACTTGTTGTTTATAAAATATGGCTCAAATTAAAATTGTTGATGTTATGATTCATAAAAATATGTACTTTCCTAAACATAAATCTATAAGTAATGTGGAAACTGTGCATTATAGTGGTGACAAGTATACCTACAGTGATATAGAGATTGTCATGCTGTCAAATGAACTTTTACAGCTTAAGCTGCATAGTTGTGGTTATTGTATCACTGTTTGTTAATTTCTGTCCTTGATGCCAGAATTTCTAAACTGATATTAAAAGAGGGTTTGTGTGACTTTTGTCACCTAGGTCCAGGGGCTTACTGACCATCGGGAGCACCGAGACATTTCCCAGTGGCCTGACCGCAGGCCTGGCCCGCTCAACTATCGCAGAGGGGCAGGACCAAAGGCTTGGTTTGGGTCGAGCTTAATTTTTAAAATAAACAATCCAAGCTGTTCATGCTGTTCACTTGGGCATCTGCCTATTTGAAGCTCTCAGACTGAAGACAGGCACCTCCTCGCCACTTCCTTTCTTTTTCTGAGGCACTGTCACAGCAGCGCAGAGACACACAGAGACAGCCAAAGAGGAATGCAGGAGGAGATGGAGAGGATAAAAATAAGGACGTACTGGCTTCCGATGCAGCAAAGGGCTGTAAATTAATATTTGTTTCTAAGGGAGCAGGTAAGACATCAACACTAGTGGCAAAGATTAAAAACTAGCATACCCACCCAGCAGAACTAGCTTAATGAGGAGGTTAGTTTTACTTTGAGGAACCTAAAATGGTCTAAAGAAACTTTATAAAATAAATCTTAAACTTTTACAATAGATGCTGCAAATTTTAGAACATGGTGACGAACAGCCCCTCCTTGAACCGGCACCTTAATGTGGTGGAGAAGTTTGAGTGCTCGAATAATCCTAGAAGGTATGGTGTCCGGGGCTTAAATGCTCCTGGTAGGGTCCCCCATGGCAAAAAAGGCTTTGGGTGACGGGTCAGACAAAGAGAAGTTCAGAAGCCTTCATTAGGACTAGCACAATAACATGACATCGCCTGGTATGGCAGAGCCAGGGCCCCACCCTGGACCCAGGCCTGAGAGAGGCAAAACCTCGGGCCTGGGAGGACTTCGGTGAGACCATGGAGAAGGACTACCGGTTGGGCTAGACGCGATTCTGGCAAACATCTGTCGCCTCAGGGGGGAGAAGCAGTGCTTCGCCAACAGTGTTTACAGTGGGGGTGGGGAGCTGCTGACCTTGACGGGGAATATTATCGGGCGGTGGAAGAAGTATTTTATGGATCTCTTCAATCCTGCCGTCACGCCTTGCCTGGTGGAAGCAGAGACTGGGAACTCTGAGTCAGACTCGTTCATCATCCAGGCTGAAGTCACAGAGGTAGTCAAAAACCTCCGTGGTGGTAAAGCTTTAGGGGGTGGATGAGATCCACCCAGAGTACCTCAAGTCTCTGGATGTAGTGGGGCTGTCATGGTTGGCATGCCTCTTCAACATTGCATGGCAGTCAGGGACAGTCCCTGAGCATGAACTACATTTAGTGGTTAGGGACCTGGCCACCAGCTAAAACTTTGTCACCCGGGGTTTGTGAGGGTGCCTCGTCACTTGGACAACCGGGTTTGTTCTGCACTGGGAGCCATAGCTGCAGTGCTAGGTCAGATGTACAATGCCTTAAGTCTCTACCTGTGTCTGTTTGGCTTTGGGGATGCTGCTCTTTTTGCTTCCCTGGTGTCTATCTGCCTTTCGGTGAAGTGTTCCACCAAAATTTATTCATTCTAATGAACACCATGGTTAGGAACAGACAACAAACTGGCATGGTGTGTGATAAATGGCTTTTTGGTAATTATATTTTAGTGAAGCTGGGATGGTGGACCATTTTCATTAAATTAAAATATTAATGTTATCAGTCTCAAATCTATAAAAGAAAATTACTTTTTAAAGCTCAATAATGGAGAAATACATTTGTTCTCAGAATCAGAGTAACATTTCAGTTGTAAATTCAATGATTATGTTCCATCAAGTCACTAGAAGAATCTATAATTAAACTATTAGTAATCACAATGATTATGATTCATTAATTAAGACATGAACAAACGAACATGAAATTTAGAGGGGATTCTGAGAAAGTTAGAGGATGAACTGATAGATATTTAGTGGGTAAATATTTATCCCATTTATCCCAATTAAATGAATTATCTCTCTGGAAAGTAGGGGTGTTGGGAAAAATCCCTTCACGTCCGAATCGCAATTCTTATTTTATTAAGATTCTGAATCGATACAAAATTTTCAAGAATTGATATTTAAAAAGCCACGTCTCATTTTTGAGCTGCACATGCGGTTTGTGAGGCAACGGCTTCCGTAATGCCTTGTTCTAGCCAGGAGCGGCTTGGCGCCGCATGCCAAAATCATTACCTAAGTAGATTCAGTTAGTAACCTAGTAATTCTGAGAAGGGAAAAGAACTACAGCCAGCCCAATCTTCACTGAAGGCAAATGTTTGGGCGCACTTTAGATTTTACCATTTCATGGGCAAGAACGGGCTTGACATGACACATGCAGTGTGAAAAACATGTTAAATGGAAATCAAGTACTTCGGGAACACTTCAAATCCCCATATTTTACACCATCACCCAGAGCTAAAAGAAGTGGAGCAGCGGGTGCTACCAACTACTGACCAACGCACACTCCATCACTTCACTAAACGTCCAGCCAACTCTGAAAGGGCAAAGCGGATAAGTAAATCTGTTGCATGTTTCATTTCGAAAGATATTCACCTCTACAGCGTTGTGGAGAATGAAGGCTTTAGAATCACAGTGGATACAACTGAGCCACAGTATTACAGGTGTTACATCGGTCAGCATTTCCCGCCCTTATCTCAGCGTAACGTCTATTGCCTAGCAACCTTGTTAGCGTGAAGCGCAGAGCTGTGAAGCCGAACAAATGGAGCCTGAAAGTTAATAACGCTGTCTCTGCTGTAAATAACTACACGGTTTTTATTTACCCTTTTACATATTGCTGATGGCTTATAATGCTGTTTTGTTTTAAAATGTTTTTGTTTTATGATCTTGTTCATTATTCAGCCATTTAAGATGTTGAAAATATTTTTTGTGTTCATAGATATAAAAATCTAACACCAGATAAAATACATTGATGACAACCATTTGTTCAATTTATTTGTAAAGCTTTCAACAACTTATACACTAATATATTAGCTTTAGGAACAAAGTTTAAATCAGTTTATTTGCAGAGCATAATAATAATATTTATTATTATTATTATTACAAATAAACCAAACATTAATACTACATTTCATCTCACTGAATTATATCTGTTTAACTTCCACCCATTGGGGAAACCCAGCAGGATTTTGAAAACAATGTGCCGGGAGTCAGCTGTTCTCTCGGGGTTTAGCGCACCTCAACCACCCGGTGAGCTGACAGCTGGCGAGGCGAGCGGCTGCTGGGGCAGCAGACGATTATGTCGGCGCATTTGTGCAATTAAGCGATATCTTTATAAACTGATTAGATATTTTAGATTTACACAACTACATTCTCGTCTAAAAACATTGTAAAAGTTCAGTTGTCTCACAGAATGCGCAATATATCCAATTTTATTCACAACTTTTCTCTCTCCTCCGGCCTTTGCTACTTCTGTTTGAACAATCTACTTCGACCCGCAGTGAATCATGGGATAGGGTGGGACACGGAGGATACACCGGACCCATCTTTCAAATCTGGGGAAAAGAAGGACGCATTTGTTGGAACCTTGGAGATTGGACAGCATTCGTCGCCTCATCCAGGACGTTATCGGCCTCCAAATGCGTCCTTCAAAGAATGCAGTCCTGAATCTGGACACAGCAATAGTGAATGAGATCCATGAATCACTAAATCTGTGTTTGATTCATCTGTGGCTTCAAGGACCCAGATGTGTCACACAAAAAAAAAAACCTGAATTTTGGAACTGAAATTGAATTTCAGACTTGAAAGTGAAAGTAGTCAAACTGAATTTTCCATACAAGCAAAGCAATTTTCAAAGCAAACAAATTCAGTTTTAAATCATTATATTCAGTTTCAGTTAAGTGAAATTCATTTTCAAACCAATGCATTTAATTTTAAATTACACAAATACAGATCCAGTCTGAGCAATTCAAATTCAGGCACAATAACAGATATGGCGATGGTTAATGATAATGCTGCAAATATGCTGGCGCTGTGCAACTTGATAATTTAACGTATATCACATTTTGTGCACACATTAAACCTGGCTGCTCAGCGAGCATTGAAACTTTACTCTGTATCACAACCTATTGGGAGTATAAGGCGAATCACTGGGTTTTTCCACCGTAGTCCCATTGCAAGCCATGCGCTGGAGGAGTGTGCAGACTAAGAACATTCTTCTCATTGCGTTTACACTGGATTCCAGGTTCAAAGCCCTGCGTTTGCTCACTAGCGCGGAGCAACTGGACGTCTATGCCAAAGTGACTGCAGAGGTTGCAGTTCTTGAGGTGATTATTTGCAAACTTGTTGATAAACTATATTTTTGAAAAAATGTGGACTACATACAGCAGAGAGAACAAGTATTTGATACACTGCCAATGTTGCAGGTTTTCCCACTTGTAAAGCATGTAGAAGTCTTTAATTTTTATCAGTGATACTATTCAACTGTGAGTGACGGAATCTAAGACAAAAATCCAGAAAATCACATTGTGTGATTTTTAAGTAGGTAATTAACATTTTATGCCATGGCATTGACACTTTTAATGAGGATGGAGAAAAACAAATATAAATGTTTAGGATATCTAACAATTAAGTAAAATTAAGCATAAAAAATTTATTTGATGTTAAATGCACATGTAACGGAAGAAAATTAATGTGGCATCTGCTCTGGCTGATCTGCTAAAAGATCTGCCATTGTATAACAATGGGTCGCTTGGATAACAAAACACAGATTTCTGCAGATGAGATACTGCTTTTATTGTTGTATCCTGATAAGTCATTACCTCCTTTGTGGGATTTGGTTAACATATTCTCTGGTCTATCTAGATACAAGATCAACTGGTTAAAAATGTGAAATAATGGCTCTGTCTAAGTTTTGCTACAAGAGCCATATTCAAAATTTGAAATTTCCATGGGTGCCAACAAATCTTAGATACCTGGGTATATTCCTGAATCCGGGCTTGGAAGAAATTATTTTGGACAACGTTTTCTTTTGTTTGAGGCACTAACTAGTCGCTGTTATTTGCTCGTGTAGTGCAGCTAATCCAAGACATCAATGCGAGCAGTGGTAAGAAGATTTGCTGTGTCTCTCAGCACAGTGTCCAGAGAATAGAATAGGTACCAGGAGACAGACCAGTACACCAGGAGACATGGAGGGGGCCATAGGAGGGCTACAACCCAGCAGCAGGAACACTACCTTTGTGCAAGGAGGAACAGCAGGTCCACAGCCAGGGCTCTACAAAATGACCTCCATCAGGCCACTAATGTGCATGTTTTTACTCAAACTGTCAGAAACAGACTCCATGAAGGTGGTATGAGGGCCCAACGTCCACATATAGGGCCTATGATTACAACCCAATACCGTGCAAGACGATTGGCGTTTGGTAGGGAACACCAAAATTGGCGGATTCGCTATTGACGCCCTGTGCTCTTCACGGTTCACACTGAGCACATGTGACAGACGTGACAATGTCTGGAGACACCGTGGAGAATGTTATGCTGCCCACAACATCCTTCAGCATGACCGGTTTAGTGGTGGGTCAGTTATGGTATGGTATGGGGTTGCATTTCTTTGGAATTTCGCACAGCCCTCCATGTGCTAGCCAGAGGTCCCCTGACTGCCATAAGGTACCGGGACGAGATCCTCAGACCCATCGTGAGACCATATGCTGGTGCAGTTGGCCCTGGGTTCCTTCTTATGCATGACTATGCTAGGCCTAATGTTCCTGAAATGTGTCAGCAGTTCCTGCATGATGTATGGACTGGCCTGCCCGTTCCCCAGACCTGAATCCAATTGAGCACATCTGGGACATCATGTTTTGATCAATGCACCAACGCCACATCACACCACAGACTGTTCTGGAGCTAACTGAGGCTCAAATCCAGGTCTGGGAAGAGATGCCTCAGAACATCCGCCGTCTCATCAGGAACACACACACACACATACATATATATCCATCCCATATCATCACATCCCAAAGGTGCTCAATTGGATTGAGATCTGGTGACTGTGGAGGCCATTTGAGTACAGTGAATTCATTGTCATGTTCAAGAAACCACTCTGAGATGATTCGTGCTTTATGACATGGCGTGTTATCCTGCTGGAAGTAACCATCAGAAGATGGGTACACTGTGTCATAAAGGGATGGACATGGTCAGCAACAATACTCAGGTAGGCTGTGGCGTTGACACGATGCTCATCTGGTACTAAGGGGCCCAAAGTGTACCAAGAAAATATCCCCACACCATTACACCACCACCACCAGCCTGAACTGTTAATACAAGGCAGGATAGATCCATGCTTTCATGTTGTTGACGCCAAATTCTGACCTTACTCAGACCAGCCCGTCTGGCACCAACAGCCATGCCACGTTCAAAGTCACTCAAATCACCTTTCAATTCTATTCAAAAATACTTTATTACTTTCTTCCCCATTGTGATGCTCGGTTTGAACTGCAGCAGATCGTCTTGATCGTCTACGTGTCTAAATCCAAGAAGGATGAACCACATCCAACAAGATTAACTGTGGACGCAAGAGGAAGCTGTCTGAAAGGAATGTTCGGGTGCTAACCCGGATTGTATCCAAAAAACATAAAACCACGGCTGCCCAAATCACGGCAGAATTAAATGTGCACCTCAACTCTCCTGTTTCCACCAGAACTGTCTGTCGGGAGCTCCACAGGGTCAATATGGCATTCCCTTGGCCCAATACGTGTGCTAGATGGGCGCGTCACTGCCAAGGACTACCGAACCTTTCTTGAGGACCATGTGCATCCAATGGTTCAAACATTGTATCCTGAAGGCGGTGCCGTGTATCAGGATGACAATACACCAATACACACAGCAAGACTGGTGAAAGATTGGTTTGATGAACATGAAAGCGAAGTTGAACATCTCCCATGAAATGAAGAACATTATGGAGAACCCTGATCATCCTCTTCATGAGATTGTCCTACAACAACAGAGTGTCTTCAGTCAGAGGCTTCTTCAGATCTGCTGTAAGACGGAGCGCTACAGGAGATCCTTCCTGCCCACAGCCATCAGCATCTACAACGGCTCTTTGAGAAAACCTTCATAATATGAGCTATAACAACATTTAATTTCCCTTTGAGATTAATAAAGTGTTTTTGAATTTGAATGGCCTGCACAGTCACCAGATCTAAATATTATTGAGCCACTTTGGGGTATTTTGGAGGAGCGAGTCAGGAAACGTTTTCCTCCACCAGTATCACGTAGTGACCTGGCCACTATCCCGCAAGAACAATAGCTTAAAATCCCTCTGACCACTGTGCAGGACTTGTATATGTCATTCCCAAGACGAATTGACACTGTTTTGGCTGCAAAAGGAGGCCCTACACCATACTTATAAATTACTGTGGTCTAAAACCAGGTGTTTGTTTCATTGTCCAACCCCTGTGTGTATATATATATATATATATATATATATATATATATATCAAGGCGCCATCGTCGGCGCAGCCTCGGAGCTTTGCTCTCTCTTTGTTTTTGTATTTTGTGTGTTTTTATGTTTTTCGAGCCACAGTACTGTGGTGTCGGGCCACAATCCTATGGTCTCATTCAGTAGAGAGGAACTTTTCAACATCAGAGAGTCCTCTCTTGGGATTTTTTCACCATCTTTCATTGATCCGAGGTTCACTGAGCTCCTGGCAAGCGGAGCTGCGGCACTATACAGGATACTGCGCCGAACGCGGCGGAGGGGAAAGCGTGCTGGCGCGCTGGTAAAGCTCCACAAAAGAGGACTTCGCACAGCACTGCCTTCAGTCCACCTGGCAAATGTCCGCTCTCTAAACAACAAGATGGACGAGCTGCTTCTTCTCACTGGTAAAAACATGGACCTCAGCGGTTCTCTGCTTCACCGAGACATGGCTGAGTGAAAACATCCCGGACCGCGCACTGCTGTTGCCGGACTTCCAGCTGCTCAGCGGATCGCAGCGCGGAGCTATCGGGGAAGAGGCGAGGAGGCGGAATCTGCTTCTATATAAATGAAGGTTGGTGCAGAGACGTAAAAGTGCTGGAAAAAACATGTAGTCCTGATCTGGAGTCATTTTCCATAATCTGTAAATCATTTTATTCACCGAGAGAGTTTTCCTCGTTTATAATAATTTGCTCATATTTTCCACAGCATGGCTGCACTTCTGCCGCGGAAAAACATCTTGCTGAGCTGATTACAGATGTGGAGAAAAAATACACGGACTCTTTCATCATAATACTGGGAGATTTTAACAGAGCAAACCTCTCCAATGAACTCCCCAAATACAGACAGCATATTAAGTGTCCCACCAGCGACAAAAACACACTGGACAATTGTTACACAGCTTTAAAGGACTCATATCATGCATATCAGGGCTGCTCTGGGGAAGAAGCTCACAGCAGTGGAGATTGGGTGCGGTACAAGCAGGCCAGGAACAGACTAACAAAGGAGATCAAAGCAGCCAAGAGAAGCTACAGTGAGAAGCTTAAGAACAGCCTTTCTACTGGTGTCACTTCAGCTGTATGGACTGGTCTGAGAAACCTGTCTGCATACAGGAGCCCCCCCACCCATCCTGAACAGAGTCGTCTCCTGGCCAACCGTCTGAATGGCCTCTACTGCAGACATGACAAGAAGACATTCACACCTCAAATCATCTCCTCTACATCCCATTCAGGAACAAGTTCTTCCCACAAAGCTACCAACCCCCTACCTTCAGATCCTCTGCCTGCACTAAAGATCTCCGAGGAAGATGTAAATAGGCTCTTTCAGCGCATGAAAACAAAGAAAGCTGGAGGACCTGATAACGTCTCCCCATCATGCCTGAAAGCCTGTGCAAATCAACTCGCTCCGATCTTCACAAGGATCTTCAACAAATCACTGGAGAAGTGTGAGGTCCCCTCCTGCCTCAAACAATCCACAATCATCCCGGTGCCCAAGAAACCCACCATCCTAGGATTAAATGACTACAGGCCTGTAGCCCTGACGTCTGTGGTCATGAAATCCATTGAGCGGCTGGTGCTGAAGCACCTGAAAGACATCACAGGCCCCCTGCTGGACCCCCTGCAATTTGCTTACCGAGCAAACAGGTCGGCAGATGACGCTGTTAACTTAGGTCTACACTTCATCCTGCAACACCTCGACCGTCCAGGGACGTACGCCAGGATCCTGTTTGTAGACTTCAGCTCGGCCTTCAACACTATCATACCAGACATCCTCCACCAGAAGCTCACCCAGCTCAACGTCCCAGCCTCCACTTGTCAGTGGATCAACAGCTTCCAGACGGACCGACAGCAGCAGGTGAGACTGGGGAGCATCTTCTCCCGAACCAGATCAATAAGTACTGGTGCCCCCCAGGGGTGTGTTTTATCCCCACTCCTCTTCTCCCTGTACACAAATAACTGCACCTCACCGGACTCGTCTGTGAAACACCTTAAGTTTGCAGATGACACCACTGTCATTGGACTGATCCAGGACAGTGATGAGTCTGCATACAGACAGGAGGCGGATCGGCTGGTACACTGGTGCAGTCAGAACTACCTTGAACTCAACCCACTCAAGACTGTGGAAATGGTGGTGGACGTTCGGAGAGCACCACCCCCATACACCCCCCTCACCATCCTCAACAACACTGTATCGGCCATGGACCACTTCAGGTTCTTAGGAACCACCATCTCTGAGGACCTGAGATGGTCCTCACACAGACACTGTTCGAAAGAAGGCCCAGCAGAGACTGTACTTCCTGAGGCAACTCAAGAAGTTCAACCTTCCACAGGAGCTGCTGGTCATCTTCTACACTGCCATCATTCAATCTGTCCTGTCTTCATCCATCTCAGTGTGGTTTGGCTCATCCACAAAACAGGACAGGTCCAGACTGCAACGAATAATCAGGACTGCAGAGAGAATAATCAGGGCTGACCTTCCCTCCATCCAGGACTTATACAGGTCTAGGGTCAGGAAAAGAGCTGCTAAAATCTCTGCAGACCCCACACACGCTGCACATAAACTGTTCAGAGCTTTACCTTCAGGCCGCTGTTACAGAGCACTGTTCGCTAAAACCAGCCGCCACAGAGATAGTTTCTTCCCCCAGGCTGTTTCTCTGTTGAACATTCAATAGAGTACAAAACAACAGCATACAGTTGTTGCAAATGCACCTTTTTATTATACATGTGTATATTGTACATTGTAAATATGTATATTCTGTAATACAAAACAAAACCAAAGAGCAAAGTGTACCGGAGTCAAATTCCTTGTTTGTATGTACAAACTTGGCAATAAAGCTGATTCTGATTCTGATATATACACACACACACATTATATCAAGTCATATCGTCTAGGCACTGTTATCGCACATCAGAGGTTTCCCTAATATCATGCTGCCCTATGCCCTAATGCTTCATATGTTTCTCACCTGCCTGAGCCAAATCTCTTATTGTCATAGTATCATGGGAAAAATAAATAGCACTTTAAACTATAATTTGGTATTGACATCACATTGGATCTTCTTAACTATTTGGACCATAACGATAAAATAGAAACAAAAAGCTCAGTGGCTAAAAATTGTCCCACTTATCCCAATTATCCCACTTATACTGAATTATATACAGCTCTATCAAGAGACTGTTTCATATGAAAAGCTGATCCACATGATAATAGACACCTAGAAGTATATGAAAAGTTTGTGGGAGCACTTGTTAACTCAGATTGGAAGATCTCGATTTTAAACCGCACTTAATAAACAATTTCCCCTGACTGGCTAGGAGAGGGGAGATTTTGAGAGGTAAAAAGTAAAAAAAAAAAAGTGAAAAGATGAGAAGTCAAACTCTTCATTATATGACATCTTGCACATCTGTATATTATACTGTTCTTGTACATAGTACTATTTGATTGACTGTTTGTACTTTGTACCCATTTGAAAGATTTAATAGACAAAGAATTGGTAAAAAAAAAAAATAAAACTACATCAAGCTGCTGTTTTCAGGTCATAACAATAATAAGACTAAACCACAGATGGGTATTAAGGATGTATTAATGTTAGTCTTAATGTTTAAACTAGTGGTGGATGTAATATAATTTTTAAAAATCTAATTAATTAAAGGCTGTTTAAATAATGAATCTTAATCGCATTTTTGCATCAAATACTAATGTTTGAGATAAGAAGCAAAGTTTTTCAGTTTCAATAAATTTAGTTTAATGACTGAATCCAGAAATAAAGTAAATTTGGATTATGATGATGTACAGCAATTTCTACCTCGATTAAGTGGAAACCTGAATGTTGTGGCTTTGCTTTCATGCAGTGCTTCATCCAATCATTCAGACCCAGATGTTAAATTAGAATTTGAGCAGCAGTCTGAATCTATCATCTCTTGGCTAAAAATTAAACCAACTCTGTGACTACTAATAAGTGTTATGACATTGGAGAAGCTTATCGAAACAATGTCACAACAAATGTGTGACCTTATCAAAACTATAGGGGGTCCAACAAAATATTAGATCATATGCAACTTTTTTTTTGTTGGGACATTCAGTCTGTTTCTCATTGAGACTGGATTAAAGAGTTACCCCCAGATTCCACATCCTCCGCTCTCGTACGTGTCCGTACCATTCCATACCGTCTCCGTCAGTCCGTGAAAAGCAACGTCTTCTACATCCGTGAGGATTACTACGTTTCAAATTGAATGTGTAAATGGCAAACCTGCTTCCTTATTTGGTGCAAAAACAATGGTTTGCATCCAATATTTAAATAAAACAGTTAACCTTATTGTGAATATAAAAAAAAATGTATTTAATATGTAATTAACGATTCCCATTTACTCTATTTAACTTTGACAAGCCGGGTGTTGTTGGCATTCTCTTTCCTGTTTGCTAAGATTGAAATTATGGATCTTGACCCGGATGGAGCCAGACAGACTGGAACAGAACAGAAAATTGGACTTGTTCCGTTGTACTCCGTCAAATTAGTCCCAGTAAATCAAATCTAATTATGTTTTGTCACATTTTCTAGTAAATTTAAAAACTGTATTGGTCTAAAAAGTTTAAATGAGTAAAATATTTTTTTTCTGTGAGGTGACCTCATAATTCCAACAATTGTATCTTTAAAAGTTTTGTTTAACCACTACTGTTTTAGGATTAAAAAATGAAGAGAATATGACACTACCTGCCAGCCAGACCGGCTGCCTCTTCAGCAGCCGAGGCATTAACAAGCAGGGATACATTGGAAATGCCTCCAGCCAAAAAGCAATCCACAATCCCCTGGTTCCTTCTCGGGCAGTAGCCAAAATCATCTCCTGTGACCACCATCAACAATCTTGGCAGTGACATTTCTTAGAAGTTTCTGCAGTGGACACACAGTACAGAGATTAAGTGTAACATTCAAGTGACCATGAGTAAAAAGTTGTTTAGGCATGTCTCAACCTCTAGGCCGTGTTTTCTGCCCCCCTTATGACAGGTCAAAATGTATTAATAATAATTAATACAGTCATGCAGCAAATAACTACTCCCGATATTTTCTCCTGCAGGGAGTTGTTGGTTTAATGACTGAAGCTGAGTTGTTCACCAGAATGCACTTGCCTTATCTGATTACCAGTGAATACAGCATCTACGGATGGTTGCAGTTTGCCCAGTTTATATGTATAGTTTATATGTTTTAATTTACTTGTTTATAGTTTTATTGTTCTGTCTCTAAATTATCGGCGTTTGAGCTGTCGACAAGGTAATGTATAACACAATGACAACGGTGAGCCCGCTAATCTGTATAAGGCAATGTTTGTCATGCACTGCAGAGGGCTGCAGCCGGTTCAGATTGAGCTTTTAAATTGAAGTAATTTCTTTAGCTTTTTCTGTCTGATGAAAGTCTGATGACGTCAAGCTGACTCCAGCTAGCTGCGTTTCACCTGTGAGAGAGAAGCGAGGTATGTCATGTTGTAGATTTATATTGTTCTTAATTTTACTTGTGAGGAACTTTGCATGTTATTCTATATGGAAGTGTGTGGTTTTATGACTGAATGTAACTGTGACGCACATTACCTGATTTATTTGCTTTTATTTTGCATTTTATGACAGAATGTGTGATAATGTTAATGCAATCAGTTATGTTTAGAACCTTGTTTATTAAAACACTGTATGAGCATCTATTTAGGTTTATTTTGAAGTTTTCACAGTGTTGGAAAGTGATCTGGAGAAGCAAGAATTATCCTGGATGCTCTGAAGAGGACAAATAAACATCTGTAACCCCTCTGTTTGAGATCTTTTGATATCAAGGGCTGCTATGAAAGTTATGAAATTTTAAAAGTGCCTATTTTATAGTAATAAAACAAGATCACAGCATTTTTCAAAGTAAGTCATTGGTTTCGATTTTGATATATGCCACTCCGAGACTTTCAATGGCACCATGTGGCACCCCTGTGAAAAATGTCTGGGAGCGCCTCTGCTCTCCTGGGCGTTAAGTACCTTGTTATAACTTCCTACAACAGATGAAAGGCTTTAATTGAGGTTATTGAAAACCAGCATAATATGAGCTACAACAACATTTAATTTCCCTTTGGGATGAATAAAGTATTTCTGAATTGAATTTGAATTGAATTATTTCACCTGTACGCTTTTACACGTCGTTGTAAAGAAATACTTGAACCAACATTATGCTTACTGACCTGTCCTATGTTAACTTATTTCTGTTCAAATGTATAGCAGAACTCTGGTTTGGCAATACAGTTGTTTTTGCGCAATATCTCTTTATATGACATACATAAGTAGAAAAATGTCTTCAATACGTAGACGAGACATCCACACGCAACGTTTCTCGGAAGACTGGTATTTGGAAAGCCATTCAGATCTGTTGACACGAGTTTGTCAGTTTGTAATTCGAAGAGAAGAAGAAATAATTATTAAAGCTGAAACACGAAAGGCGGCACACTGGGAAACAGCACATTAGCTTTTTTGTTTACGAAACATTTACGCCGTGAACTGAAACTGGACTGTAGAAAATTAACTTACCAACTGAATCCCAACCGCGTTTTTAATGCTGTAGTCCACAGCAGACTGTGAAAGCCACCATGGTAAGCTGGAAAATAAGCCTTACTTCCTACTAGCTTTTTTCCAGGAAGGAGTACACTGCTTTGCAGGAAATCAGCGCCACCTGCTGAAACAAACACGGCTCACCTGAGCGAACCTGGCCACAAACATGAACTTTCTTAAAATATGCAAGATATTTCCATAAAAAATTATTTACAGATTTTGTTCGGTCTCCGAAAACCAGGAAAAACAAGACTAAAGAGGAATAAAATTAAACGTTGATTGCACCTTGATTTTGCCTTGACTAGCGCTTTTCATTATAACAACACGTTAAAGCAGCTGCCATCTTTGTACGGCTAACGTTACTTGTAACATGTCGGTCTATTGAGGTAATGTGTTCATAGTCCTACTGACAGGTTTTGTTTTGGGTTTTTTTTATGAATCAGAGTATTGTATTATAAAAATAAATTGTATGTACCAGGTAAAGTATGGGATTCCCCAATGTAAAAATTCATAAAAAAATTCGCTATCACAGTTCTGCTATTTAGAGCACTTTCTTCACATTTAGTGCATTTTATCATATTTATTGGGAATTGCTAAATATTAATGTTAAATCCATATCTAATTTTCTATATTTATAGCTTAAATCTATTTCTACATTCTATATTTATATATAAATGTTATATTTTTATTTAAACTTTAAGTCTATGTTTAAATCTTATATCTATATCTAAATATATATCTTATATCTAAATCTTAAATCTAAATATGCCTTAAATCCTATATCTAAATCTAAAACTTTAATAAATATCACAAATCTAAATCTTGAATCTAAATCTAATTATTATATATTTTTTTTTCTAAGTCTCAAATCTAAATCTATATCTTATATCTTACATCTAAATCTTAAATCTAAATCTGAATCTATATCGTATGTCTTAAATTTAAATCTGAATCTATATCTTATATCTTACATCTGAACCTTAAATCTAAATATGTCTTAAATTCTATATCTAAATCTAAAATTTTAATATATATCTCAAATCTAAATCTGGAATTTAAATCTAAATATACATTTCTAAATCTTAAATCTATATCTTATATCTTAAATCTAAATCTTAAATCTTGGGGTTAAATCTTCAGAGCATATGTTGAGTTGAGACAAGTCAAGTCAAGTTTATTTATATAGCGGTTTCAGCAACAAGGCACTCAAACATGAGGAAAAACATTTCAATGATACAGAAAATCAAACTCAGAAAAACAAATCAAATGACACTAAAAATCCTTGGGAGTAATAATAATTAACAATCCTTCTGGGTTTACTGGTAGAAATTGGCTCCAAGCCACTCTTAATAATAAAGCTAAAAGAAGATTATAATATTGATAGTCTCATCATTCCACTGAATTCTAACTGGGGAAGCGGAGTCACTGGTACAAAACAGCTTTAATCCACATTTTCAGGTGATAATAATATATTGCTTTTACTGGTGCTGAAGTTGAACTAAGTCATAACAGTCCATTGTAGTCTAACTAAGAAAGCTGGGTCATTGGTGTAAGAGCAGCTATATTATTACTAATTATTATTACTAATAATGTTTGGTTTTCGCTGGTAATCCTGATAAAACTAAAAATCTATGAAAAAGTAATTAAATTACGCAATTAGGTGCAGGACTAAGCAACACACAAGAAGAAAACAATTTTGCAAGAGTGCGGTGGAATCCTGGGGGTGCTAATATATAACTGTGATTGTGTGTGCAAGAATTTGACTGTCAACATTGATAGAGCGCCATTGTCCTTGAGGAGAGACATGGAAGTTTTCTCAATCGGCCGCAAATTGTTATCTGGGTCACAGCTGTTCGGGGGTGCTGGGAAAGAGCGCCATGTTTACATAACATCCAGGAGATATTTTGTCGATAGCCACTTAGCAGAAATTGCCAAGGCCACATTTGTGGCACCAGATTTAGAAAAACAATAAGTGTTCTGGTTCAAGCAGTTGTGTGGATTTCCAACCACTTCAAGAGTTTTTACTGTTATCTCTCAATTGCGAATCCAAATATCCAAATTTCCGGGACTTTCCGCAGTTCTAGAGCGAACAACCTTCTCCATGATTAAATCCTTTCACTTCTGAGTCCAAAAGCCACTTCCAGGCTACAATTCTGTTCAAGAACCGTATCCAGCTTGCGGCTTAGCTCTCTTAACAATTCAGTCTGAACATTGATCACTCTGCAGATTCCATCCAGCATCGCAGGCAGCTTTGGGATGCTATGAACAGCTGCCCACGTTTTGCTACTCACTCAATAAGTCAGGTAACCGCCGGCTCCAAAAAGCAGAAAACCTGTTATCAAAAATCCAAATATATATACGTCTTCTGCGTTCTCAATCAACATTGTAGTCAAGCACACAAGCTTCCACTGTTGCAAGGAATCCATTGTGTATCCAGAGAAGAACGTACCGGCAGGGCGAGAGGGTTCTCCTTTACCCTGTCTTCCCGTGGAAAACATTTGATCAATTGCGTTGAGAGACCAGCTGACCAAATCCATAATTTGTAAGTTTGGAAGATATGTAAAGTGAGGCTCAGAAAAAAACACAGACAAAAGCACATGCAGAAGCAGGCAAGAGGGAGGGAGAGAAAACGCATGCGTCCTCCACCAAGAGCAGAGCATGAAGGGACAGGGTTAGTTAACATATGCTCTGAAGATTTAACTCCAAGATTTAAAATTTAGATTTAAGATAAAAGATATATATTGAGATTTAGGATTTAGATATAGATTTAAGATTAAACAAATTTCTAAGATTTCATTCTGCCACTTGAACAATATTGTCCAAATCAGAAATTTCATGTCTTCGGGGAATGCAAAAGCCCAAAGAATTCAGTAAAAAGCTTTATCCTTATTTATAATACTGCAGTGAAATTTTTGCTGAGAATTATAAGATAGGATCAGATAGCTCCAAGTTTAGCTTCTCTTCATTGTTTACCTGTTAAATCCCCAATGGAATTTAAAGATCTACTTCCTACATACAAAGCCCTAAATTATAAGGCTCCATTATATTTTGGTGGATATGATTGTTATACCTTATAAGCCTAAATGTCACTTAAACAATTATTCCAAAAAAAACAAAAGAAAAAAGAACTCAAAAGAAGGTTGAATAAAACTAATTATTAGCCATGGATCTCACAAAAGGATGTTGACACTTACACAATAGGCTACACATCAGTTTAACACCCAGGTACTGATCATTAGTGAGTGTTATCAGTTTTTTGCCTCTTTTCTAGCCCAGCACAACTTAGGAAAAACGGATTTTGGACATTTAGCCTCTGTTATTTATTCAACTGAAAAGATATCACATCTTTTAAAAAGCACTGGTTTTCTAAATGCTTCTAAATGTAGAGTGACATTATTGGAGGAAATCGTTATTAAGTCTTTGTGTTCTTGTGTGGGTTAGTGGTTCAATTTGGTGTCACATCTGAAGCTATATGCTTGGGAGCATACCCAAGGTTTGTGTTTAAGACAGTTTCTTTACTCAAAGCTGTTGTGTAGTTGTGTAAATAACCACCACTGGCCAAAGCAGACCAGGATAAGCTAGATAGTCTACTTACTGTGAAGCAATTTTGTAGAGAATAGTAATTACTTGTCTGTCGGAGGAATATTCTCATAGATTGTTTTCAGTGAAACAGATGTTGATGGGTTGTGTTGATTAAGTTTATGGACTTTGCACGTTTTGGATAATAAACCCACTGAAAAACATTTATGTTTATATGCCCCTCCTTGAACCTTAACGTGGTGGAGGGGTTTGAGTGCTTGAATGATCCTAGAGGCTATGTTGTCTGGGGCTTAAATGTCCCTGGTAGGGTCTCCCATGGCAAACAGGCTCTAGGTGACGGGTCAGACAAAAAGCGGTTCAAGACACCTTCATGAGGACCACAAAATCGAGGCACGTGACGTCGCCCGGTATGGCAGAGCCGGAGTCCCACCCTGGAGCCAGGCCTGGTGTCAGGACTCTTCGGAGAGCGCCTGGTGGCTGCATTGCTCCTCGCGGGACCCGGCCCGGCCAAGCCCGAACGAGAGATGTGAGGCCATCCCCCAGTGGGCCCACCACCTGCAGGGGGAACCATGATGGACCAGTGCAAAGAGGATTGCGCAGTGGACGAAGGTGGAGACCTCCGGATGCATAGGCTGGCTCTAGAGACATGGAATGTCACCTCACTGGGGGTGAAGGAGCCTGAGCTTGTGCGGGAGGTCGAGAGATATCGACTAGAAATAGTCGGGCTCACCCCCACGCACAGCGTGGGCTCCGGAACCCATTTCCTCAAGTGGGGCTAGACTCTCTTCTACTCTAGAGTGGCCCACGGGGAGAGGCGGCAGGCTGGGGTGAGTTTGCTTGCTGCCCCCCAATTCTGCGGTCTCGTGGTGGGGTTTACCCCAGTGGATGAGAGGGTTGCTTCCCTGCGCCTTCGGGTGGGGGACAGGTCTCTGACTGTCGTTTCAGCCTACGGGCTGAGCGGTAGTGCTGAGTACCCGGCTTTCTTGGCATCCCTGTTGGGGGTGCTGGATAGTACTCCATTATTCTGCTGGGGGACTTCAACGCCCACGTGGGAAACGACAGTGACACCTGGAGAGGCATTGCCTCCCCAATCTGAATCCGAGTGGTGTTTTGTTGTTGGACTTGTGTGCTAGTCAATGATTGTCCATAATGAACACTATGTTCAAGTATAAGGGTGTTCATCAGGGCACTTGGCACCAGGACACCCAAGGCAGGAGGTCGATGATCGACTTTGTTGTCGTGCTGGACAGACTTGGCAGGCCCAAGCCCATAGTGAGGGTCTGCTGGGAACGTTGAAGACATAGAGTCCGAATGGACCATGTTCTCCATATCTATTGTCGATGCTGCTGCCCGTAGCTGTGGCCGTAAGGTCTGCGGTGCCTGTCGCGGCGGCAATCCCCGAACCCGGTGGTGGACATTAGCAGTAAGGGATGCTGTCAAGCTGAAGAAGGAGTCCTATCAGCTGTGGTTGGCTGGTGGGACTCCTGAGGCGGCTGACGGGTACCGTGAGGCAAGCAACCCGGGCTGGGGCAAAGGCCTGGGAGGAGTACAGTGTTAGGATTATCGTACTCGTCGTCTTCCGCTTTATCCGGGACCGGGTCGCGGGGGCAGCAGATTCAACAGAGACGTCCCTCTCTCCAGACACCTCCTCCAGTTCCTCCAGGGGGAGCCCAAGGCATTCCCAGGCCAGCCGAGAGACATAGTCCCTCCAGCGTGTCCTGGGCCGTCCCCTGGGCCTCCTCCCGGTGGGACGTGCCTGGAACACCTCCCAAGGAAGGCGTCCAGGAGGCATCCGGTATAGATGCCCGAGCCACCTCAACTGGCTCCTCTCGATGTGGAGGAGCAGCGGCTCTACTCCGAGCCCCTCCCGGATGGCCGAGCTCCTCACCCTATCTCTAAGGGAGTGCCCGGCCACCCTACGGAGGAAGCTCATTTCAGCCGCTTGTATCCGGGATCTCGTTCTTTCGGTCATGACCCAAAGTTCATGGCCATAGGTGAGGGTAGGAACGTAGACCGACCAGTAAATTGAGAGCTTTGCTTTTCGGCTCAGCTCTCTCTTCACCACAACGGACCGGCACAGCGCCCCCATTACTGTGGCAGCCGCACCGATCCGTCTGTCGATCTCCCGCTCCATTCTTCCCTCACTCGTGAACAAGACCCCGAGATACTTAAACTCCTCCACTTGAGGCAGGAACTCCCCTCCAACCTGAAGAGGACAAGCCACCCTTTTCCGGTCGAGTACCATGTCCTCGGACTTGGAGGAGCTGATCCTCATCCCAGCCGCTTCACACTCGGCTGCGAACCGCCACAGCGCATGCTGTAGGTCTTGGCTAGAGGGGGCCAGCAGGACCACGTCATCTGCAAAAAGAAGAGACGAAATCCACTGGTCCCCAAACCCGACCCCCTCCGGCCCTTGGCTGCGTCTAGAAATCCTGTCCATAAAAGTTATGAACAGAACCGGTGACAAAGGGCAGCCCTGCCGGAGTCCAACATGCACTGGGAACAGGTCCGACTTAGTGCCGGCAATGCGGACCAAACTCCTGCTCCGCTCGTACAGGGACCGGATGGCCCCTAATAAAGGGCCCCCGATTCCATACTCCTGGAGCACCCCCCACAGGGCATCACGAGGGACACAGTCAAATGCCTTCTCCAGGTCCACAAAACACATGTGAACCGGTTGGGCAAACTCCCATGAACCCTCGAGCACCCTGTAGAGGGTATAGAGCTGGTCCAGTGTTCCACGGCCGGGACGAAAACCACACTGCTCCTCCTGAAGCCGAGGTTCGACTATCGGTCGGACTCTACTCTCCAATACCCTGGCGTAGGCCTTACCAGGGAGGCTGAGGAGTGTGATCCCCCTGTAGTTGGAACACACCCTCCGGTCCCCCTTCTTATGAAGGGGGACCACCACCCCAGTCTGCCAGTCCAGAGGCACTGTCCCCGACCGCCACGCAATGTTGAAGAGACGTGTCAACCATGACAGCCCTACAACATCTAGAGACTTGAGGTACTCAGGGCGGATCTCATCCACCCCCGAAGCCTTGCCACCGCGGAGCTTTTTAACCACCTCGGTGACTTCAGCCTGGGTGATGAAAGAGTCCGACCCCGAGTCCCCAGCCTCTGTTTCCACCACGGAATGCGTGATGGCAGGATTGAGGAGATCCTCGAAGTACTCCTTCCACCTGGTGGTGAGTTGGATCCGCTGGAGGAGGAGAAAGCCAGTCAGACTTGGCAGGCCCAAGCGCATAGTGAGGGTCTGCTGGGAACGTCTGGCAGAGCCCTCGGCCAGGGATGTATTCAACTCCCACCTCCGGGAGAGCTTCGACCAGATCCCGGGGGATGTTGGAGACATAGAGTCCGAGTGGACCATGTTCTCCGCATCTATTGCCGCCGCGACAGGCACCGCAGACCTTACGGCCACAGCTACGGGCAGCAGCATCGACAATAGATGCGGAGAACATGGTCAACTCGGACTCTATGTCTCCAACATCCCCCGGGATCCGGTCGAAGCTCTCCCGGAGGTGGGAGTTGAATACATCCCTGGCCGAGGGCTCTGCCAGACGTTCCCAGCAGACCCTCACTATGCGCTTGGGCCTGCCAAGTCTGACTGGCTTTCTCCTCCTCCAGCGGATCCAACTCACCACCAGGTGATGATCAGTGGACAGCTCAGCCCCTCTCTTCACCCGAGTGTCCAAAACATGCGGCCGAAGGTCTGATGATACGACAACAAAGTCAATCATCGACCTCCTGCCTAGGGTGTCCTGGTGCCAAGTCCACTGATGGACACCCTTATGTTTGAACATGGTGTTCGTTATGGACAATCCGTGACTAGCACAGAAGTCCAACAACAAAACACCACTCGGATTCAGATCGGGGAGGCCATTCCTCCCGATCACGCCTCTCCCGGTGTCACTGTCGTTCCCCACGTGGGCGTTGAAGTCCCCCTGCAGAATAATGGAGTCCCCGGGAGGGGCACTATCCAGCACCCCGACAGGGACGCCAAGAAGGCCAGGTACCCTGCACTGCCACTCGGCCCGTAGGCTGAAATGATAGTCAGAGACCTCTCCCCAACCCGAAGGCGCAGGGATACGACCCTCTCATCCACTGGGGTAAACCCCAACACAAGACGGCTGAGCTGGGGGGCAACAAGCAAACCCACACCAGCCCGCCGCCTCTCCCCGTGCGCCACTCCAGAGTAGAACAGAGTCCAACCCCTCTCAAGGAGATGGGTTCCAGAGCCCACGCTGTGCGTGGAGGCAAGCCCGACTATTTCTAGTCGATATCTCTCGACCTCCCGCACAAACTCAGGCTCCTTCCCCCCCAGCGAGGTGACATTCCACGTCCCTAGAGCCAGCCTAAGCATCCGGGGATCGGGCCGCTGAGGTCTCCACCTTCGTCCGCCACCCAATCCTCTTTGCACCGGTCCCTCATGGTTCCCCCTGCAGGTGGTGGGCCCACTGGGGGATGGCCTCGCGTCTCTCGTTCGGACTTGGCCCGGCCGGGTCCCGCGAGGAGCAACCCGGCCACCAGGCGCTCTCCGACCCCAGGCCTGGCTCCAGGGTGGGACCCCGGCTCCGCCGTACCGGGCGACATCACGTGCCTCAATATTTTTTTCTTCATGAGGGATTCTTGAACCACTCTTTGTCTGACCCATCACCTAGAGCCTGTTTGCCATGGGAGACCCTACCAGGGGCATTTAGGCCCCAGACAACATAGCCTCTAGGATCATTTGAGCACTCAAACCCCTATATTCTACCATCCTTCTGCTCCCTAGACAGTAATACATATCAGACGCCCTGTAATTTACTCTTACGGGTTAATCTTCATCCTCCTCCTCGTTAGCATCTACAGGTAACCATAATAGCTACAAAAACAGCAATGGAAATAAACAATGACATAATCAACCCTTTCCAGTGTCCAATCATGCCCGTCATCCAGTCTTCTAACGGATTGTCTATTCCTGAGTGCTCATGCATGGTCGTGGAAAGTGTTTTTAACCCTTCTAAAGCTTTTGAGACGGAACCATCAGGTGCAGTGTTGTTGGGAATAAAAGTGCAACACATATCCCCAAACATCGAACAGACGCCCCCTTTTTCTGCTAACAACATATCTAATGCCATTCGGTTTTGCACAGCCATGAGGGAGGTTGGTGCCAATTGTTCGGACAGGCCTTCTACTGCATCCCTTGTTAAGTTAGCTAGACGTAAAACATTGTAATGGATGTAGTTGATGCGGTCTACGTTTTTATTGGGATTAACATGGAACAAAGCTGTTATAATGGGGATGTTTTCAAAGCCTGCTGAGACTTGATCCGCTAATTTATATTCATTAGGTACGCCTTGAGGAACTCCTATTGCATCAATGTAAGTGGGTGAGTCTTTGCTTAAGTCAAAGGTGTTTGCGCTCCGTTTTATGATATGTCTACGCCTTCTCCTAGTTAAAGCTGTGCTTTGGGCGTGTGTTGAAGGAAGATACTTAAGGTCTTTTCCTAACAAGAGGAGAGGTGCCTGCAACCTAACCAAGGCACACACTCCAATAGTATTATTTTGGATCCTAATCAGAAGGCGGTGTCCTCCACAATAATAATAAAGTCCTGATCTTGCCCAAGGACCTATCACTGAGCCTGACACGGGAGTTGCACCAATCGCGAGGAATTTTCCCAACATTCACCTGCGGGGTTTTGGAAGTGAAGTTAAAGCAAGTGTATGTGCCATTTCTCCGTAGAGGGGTAAAAGGGCCAGCCCTGGTTTTGTTGGCAATGGGTGGAGCGCTGCGTATTGATACTTTATTGTCTGGATGACTGGAGCATGCTTGGAAAGGCAGTTCACAGAACAATCCGAAAATCAATGTAACAATGAAGAATGCTAAAACACCTATACCTACCATGACCCAACCCTTAAGGGGACTGGGTCCTAGATTTTCACCTCCCATTCGTTTCGAAGGTACCTGCAAAGGAAGATGAGGATTAACAACATGGTGAAACACAAAAGACGTTATTATTATTATTGTTTTTTTAAAGTTCAGAGTGTTCAGTTCAGTTCTCGGTGGGAGAGCAGCTACGACCACCAGTGAAAGAGAGGAAAGCTCGATCACATCCGCCTCTTCTGTGTGATGTCCTGGTCTTCACTCACAGGTGTAGACTGACCTGGAGCTAAGTGGTCTCACCAGGGGATTATTCTGCCCCTATTGGTGGAACCACTGATCTGACGGTGCACCTAAGGTGTAGACTAACCTTTAGGTGTAAATGAACGCTTTCTCACCCTAGGGGATTATTCTGCCCCTTGAATTGGGTGAGAAAGATCTTCTGGTGTGCTGATGTTGTCCCTCAGGTTCTGCTGGACCTCTGGCAGCGATCTCTGTGGTGCCTCTGCTGCTGCACACTGGCTCCAAAGATACCACGTGTCTCCTTTGCCCTTGACCCTCACTGCATGTGAGGTTCTCTCTGTGACCTGGAATGGACCCGTCCACCTGGGCTCTGACCACTTCCTTTTGATCACCTTCAGCAGGATCCACTCAGCTTCGGACGTGGTTGGCAGAGGTCCCTCGGTTGGTTTCTCTGGAACCTGTTTTGAGAACTCCGTAACCAAAATTAAGTTGGTGACTGAGGTGTCCTGCCAGTCCCCAGCTGCCAGAGAGTGCTTTACCACTCCTCTCAATTCCTTAGCTTGATGCGCAGGATGCAAAGAAAGAGAAACATGAGGAACAGCTTCATCTGACAGTAAATACTATTCTGCTTGGTCAGGTGTTAAATCAACTGTTGCAGCCACACCCTCAGGAGCCACATAAGCATTTTTGGATGAAATAAACCATGTCCTACCTTCTACTGTTTCATTAAACAAATCTGGTACCATTCAGTGTGACAACGGTCATAGAACAGAGTGACATGGGGCGGGTCAGGCGGAGAGGTGCAGGGGCAGAGACTTTGAATCCAGGGTTTCCACAGCTGACACACCGAGAAGATGCTGCTTGGAGGTTCGGTCAACAGTGTCCAGTAGATATATGCCTCTGCAACTGGCTGTAAAAAATATTGTCCATGCTGAAGCATTTGTCCACATGCCAAAGAGGAACCATCTGGAAAAGTTATCGTTAACCCATCAGTACCACACAACACTGATGCTCCCAGCTTCACTAATAAGTCTCTGCCTAGCAAATTAGCAGGTGTGCTGGGTGAACGCACAAAAGGGTGAGTTACTCTTTGAGTCCCAATCTGAACAGGAAGAATTTATGCAGCCTCTGAGAAGCCCATCACAGAAACAGTCTTGGTAGAGAGCAGTGGTTTAGGAGGTTGCTCTGTTATGGTGGAATAAGTATCTCCAGTGTCCACTCAAAAATTCAGACAGTTCTCTCCCACCTTTGCAGGCAACGTGGGATCTGCTGTGCCCACGCTGCACACTTCGAGCACACATCTCCCAGTGCCCTGCTGGCTCCACCCCTTCCTCTGGGTGCTCCGCACCATATACCACGACCAGCCGACCACCAACATGCCATCTGCCTCCACGACCGGGGACACTGTACCTGTTATCATTAAAATGTATAGGGTGCAGGAGGGAGTACCCCCCTCCTTGCCACTGATCAGTCATAGACATAGGGTTGTGTGCTGCTGGAGGAACAGGTTGAGCTGCAGCTAACATTACATTTTCAGTTAAATCACCTTTCTCTTATTTAATTTTCTCTTTGGCCTCTTGCAGCTGCAATTTAAGGAGCTGATTCTGTAGCTGCTCTTTCTCCTCTTTTCTTTTTCTCTGCCTCCTGAGCTATTGTTTTCCTTAATCTTTAACTGAACCCCTAGTGCTCTAGAACTTAGTTCTATTAGTTTATTTATAAAATGAGTTCCATTATCTGACCTTATAATCTGTGGGATTCCATATGTGGGGAAGAAATGTGTAACTAGGTTAATCTATTACCACTAGGCAATACTTCTTCCCCCGTGTTTGCAACAAATTATGCAGGATCTGCAAAAAATTATTTGCATAGTCAGAAAAATTTATAGTGTAGGATTAATGCTTTACCAGATGTAACATATTCCCCCCTTGACACATGGGTCTTCCCCATGTGTCACTGTAGCCGCTGTCCTTATTACATTTAAAAATGAGATCACTATTTTTGGCAGTTGCAATTGTTTTAAATAGTGCTTGGTTTAGTTCTTATTAAAAATAAAAACTCACTTATTGATGAACACAAAAAATGAAGGGCATATTATATCTTATAATCTTAGTTTGTCTTACCCAGTTTTATAGATACAACATACAGTTTCAGTCCGCTTTGTATTTAGTTCAAGTAACTAAAGTTTGTTTCATCTAACTCAAGTTTTCTCTATTTCAGTCCAATCCAGTAATTCTGTTACCCCTTAACCCCTAACCCTAACCCTAACCAAGCCAGGTTTTCACCACAATAACAGTTGGGGTAATCTGGCGGAGTTCCTGCATCGTCCAGAACCATTTCACCATTGCCCAATACAGGCACATCATTGGTGTTTTTCCACCAAAGGAAATCTTGTTCTTGAACCTGTTCGGTTTGCGTACCTTCGAACTTTGTGTTTTGTTGAGCACCGATGCGTGTTTCCACAAGTTTTGGGAACCAAACATGATTCATCAACAGTGGGCATAACATACAGTGCCTTGCGAAAGTATTCGCCCCCCTTGAACTTTTCAACCTTTTGCCACATTTCAGGCTTCAAACATAAAGATATAAAATTCTAATTTTTTGTGAAGAATCAACAACAAGTGGGACACAATCGTGAAGTGGAATGAAATTTATTGGATGTGTCAAACTTTTTTAACAAATAAAAAACTGAAAAGTGGGGCGTGCAATATTATTCGGCCCCCTTGCGTTAATACTTTGTAGCGCCAACCTTTGCTACAATTACAGCTGCAAGTCGCTTGGGGTATGTCTCTATCAGTTTTGCACATCGAGAGACTGAAATTCTTGCCCATTCTTCCTTGCAAAACAACTCGAGCTCAGTGAGGTTGGATGGAGAGCGTTCGTGAACAGCAGTCTTCAGCTCTTTCCACAGATTCTCAATTGGATTCAGGTCTGGACTTTGACTTGGCCATTCCAACACCTGGATTCGTTTATTTGTGAACCATTCCATTGTAGATTTGGCTTTATGTTTTGGATCATTGTCTTGTTGGAAGATAAATCTCCGTCCCAGTCTCAGGTCTCTTGCAGACTCCAACAGGTTTTCTTCCAGAATGGTCCTGTATTTGGCCCCATCCATCTTCTCATCAATTTTGACCATCTTCCCTGACCCTGCTGACGAAAAGAAGGCCCAAATCATGATGCTGCCACCACCATGTTTGACAGTGGGGATAGTGTGTTCAAAGTGATGAGCTGTGTTGCTTTTACGCCAAACATATTGTTTTGCATTGTGGCCAAACAGTTCGATTTTGGTTTCATCTGACCAGAGCACCTTCTTCCACATGTTTGGTGTGTCTCCCAGGTGGCTTGTGACAAACTTTAAATGAGACTTTTTATGGATATCTTTGAGAAATGGCTTCCTTCTTGTCACTCTTCCATAAAGGCCAGATTTGTGCAGTGTACGACTGATTGTTGTCCTATGGACAGACTCTCCCACCTCAGCTGTAGATCTCTGCAGTTCATCCAGAGTGATCATGGGCCTCTTGGCTGCATGTCTGATCAGCCTTCTCCTTGTTCGAGATGAATGTTAGAGGGACAGCGGGGTCTTGGTAGATTTGCAGTGGTCTGATACTCCTTCCATTTCAATATGATTGCTTGCACAGTGCTCCTTGGGATGTTTAAAACTTGGGAAATCTTTTTGTATCCAAATCCGGCTTTAAACGTCTCCACAACAATATCTCGGACCTGCCTGGTGTGTTCCTTGGTCTTCATGATGCTCTCTGCGCTTTGAACAGAACCCTGAGACTATCACAGAGCAGGTGCATTTATACGGAGACTTGATTACACACAGGTGGATTCTATTTATCATCTTCAGTCATTTGGGACAACATTGGATCATTCAGAGATCCTCACTGAACTTCTGGAGTGAGTTTGCTGCACTGAAAGTAAAGGGGCCGAATAATATTGCACGCCCCACTTTTCAGTTTTTTATTTGTTAAAAAAGTTTGACTCATTCAATAAATTTAATTCCACTTCACGATTGTGTCGCACTTGTTGTTGATTCTTCACAAAAAATTAGAATTTTATATCTTTATGCTTGAAGCCTGAAATGTGCCAAGAGGTTGACCAGTTCAAGGGAGCCGAGTACTTTCACAAGGCACTGTAGCATGGTAATGAGCTGCACGCATTGTTCCTTTTAATGCAAAAAGAAAGCATCTATAAACTATACTTTATACGGAAAAGGAGACGGAGACTTCATGCAAGAACAATGGTAAATGTTTTTATTTGCAAGTTCAGCAATGCATATTTAGTGTGTTTTTGCAAAAATATAAATAATGTTTATAAGGTACTTTCTTCGTCTTCGCCAACATATTTATTGCTTCTGTTGTCTGCAGCTTCGACCCACACACGGATGACGCTGTAGTTGCAGAAGAACCAAGGGTTTTGTGGTGCCCGAGTTGAACCAGAGTTCACTCTCTGGAACATCTGTTCGTTGGTGGAAACACACATCACCGGTTCGAAATCACGTTCAGGAACCAGAACGAGCTACGAACAGCATTGGTGGAATTGATAACCATTACTATGTGCTGATGTCGCTTGTTGTTTCTGTGTTCCACAAACTAAGACTGCACCACTGCACCAAAGTGAAAACAACACATCCACATTCATTACTACTATTCATATATTAATAAAGTGAAACACACTGTTTTTTTGCACTGCTGTACCTCTACAGCTGATGAAACGTGAATTACTAATACATTGTTTTTTGTGCCTGTTTCCCAAGTTCAGCAATGCTGAAGTGTGTGTGTGTGTGTGTGTGAATAAATGAAGACGAGGCATTAACGTAAATCTCTCCGTCAAAATGTGCTTCATGAAATAAAGTCCCTTTATTTGTATTAGTTCACCAATATGCCTCTACCAATATGACGGACACACTGACAGATCTCAACAGCGTATGATTCTGCCCACAGTTCCTAACGCAATGAAGAAGAAGAAGAAGAAGAAAACGCCACGCCTCTGGAAAACGGAAGGACTTACCCGGAACAATAAAATGGCAGAGAACGGGGGATTACAGGTTGGCGAAAACAAAAACTCGTAGTTTTTTAAGTTAGTTCAACTTTTCACGAATGTTTGAAAGTTAGACCTGTAAATATATACCGCCCTGAACTGAAACAGTTGGAGGACACTAATACGCAGGATTTCAATGGCAACATCTTCAATGCCTTTACGTTTAGCTGTATGCTAACAGTTTTATTTTCACAGAGGCATCCCTTTGTGTTTAACTTGCTAAAAACGAAACGTTCAGTAAGATTTTCTTCCTAAGTACCAATATCGGTACGAATGATTGTACTGAGTGAAAAAGAGATGGTTCAGAAAAGAATGGAAAGGCAGTAATACATTAAGTAAGCACTTGTTTTGGAAAGTTGAATTGTACGAACTCTGTTGTCTGGAGTAGTCTAATCATTTCTTGGAGTACAATATGGAAATGCTGAATATAGATGTTTCTATTTATTTTTCATTTTTAAAGACGTGCCTAAAGTGATCGTTAATAGTCTACCATTATGCCTAGAAGTGATAAGTGCTTTGATACAAGAAAGTAGGTGGCTGGGTAAAAAGTAACTAAAGAACAAAATGAGCCGCAGTCATTTCCTCCTCTGGCCAAGTACAATAAGATCCCCTTGGAGTTACATCGAGCATTTTATCATTAGATTTGTTTAAAATGCGCTTTCATGTGTTTACGTAGCTAGGTCAGCAGCCATGCAGAGGAGTGTGCTTTAACATTTGATAATGCTTTGAAGCTACAAACGTCACTCTCGCCTGTCATATTCAGTGGAAGATGTCTGTGAGGACAAAGTTTGATGCAGAGGTTACATGCAATCTAGTTTTTTTGTTATTGGATTTTAATGGGAAGTCATTGGAAGACTTTGATTGAGCTTCTGTGCTATTTTATGTTTTTTTTTTTTTTTAAGGCTTACCAGTGCTTTAGACAATGATCTGTCTGTTAAAGGTCATAACAACCAACATGCTATTGAATCAGCTTTCATGACCACAAGCCAGGGAAAGTTGTATTGTTGTTTTTGTCATATTAATATACCTATTCCACATTCCACTAAGAATAGATTTTAGAACATGTACAATTCAAATTGAACAACAGCACCTGTTTCCATTTGCATGCCTAACAAGCACATTCTAACTGGGTGCTAAGGCAACTGTACCAGCTTACTGTGCCCCCCTACTTAAGCCCGCACCCTAGAAGGCCTGTTTATAAAGTTTTGTAATGTCTTAGTTTTATTTTTTTCTTTCGAATATTTGTCTCAGGGCACAAACTTATGCCCCTTTTCCACTGGCTCAATTTGGCCTGGCTCCGCTCCACTCGGCCCGCTCTGCGACCTTTTCCATTACTGCTTTTTCTGTACTGGTACCTAGTTTTTTGGTACCTGCTCCTGAGCAGGTCCGATCAGGGCTGGGTAGGGACTACATGTGACGCGAACAGACTGTTGTTCACTGATTGGCCCTGGGACCAGGAGAAATCAGAAGTTTTTTGCTGAGGTGGTGCAGGGAAAAGTTAATAAAACTCAAGAGCGACTACAATAATATTCAGGACCACAATGGCCGGAGAGGGTCAAACCCAAATATTCGTTCGTCCGTTCGTTCGTTCGTCGTCTTCCGCTTATCCAGGACCGGGTCGCGGGGGCAGCAGACTCAGCAGAGACGCCCAGACGTCCCTCTCTCCAGACACCTCCTCCAGCTCCTCCAGGGGGAGCCCAAGGCGTTCCCAGGCCAGCCGAGAGACATAGTCCCTCCAGCGTGTCCTGGGCCGTCCCCTGGGCCTCCTCCCGGTGGGACGTGCCTGGAACACCTCCCGAGGAAGGCGTCCAGGAGGCATCCGGTATAGATGCCCGAGCCACCTCAACTGGCTCCTCTCGATGTGGAGGAGCAGCGGCTCTACTCCGAGCTCCTCCCGGATGGCCGAGCTCCTCACCCTATCTCTAAGGGAGTGCCCAGCCACCCTACGGAGGAAGCTCATTTCAGCCGCTTGTATCCGTGATCTCGTTCTTTCGGTCATGACCCAAAGTTCATGGCCATAGGTGAGGGTAGGAACGTAGACCGACCAGTAAATTGAGAGCTTTGCTTTTCGGCTCAGCTCTCTCTTCACCACAATGGACCGGCACAGCGCCCCCATTACTGTGGCAGCCGCACCGATCCGTCTGTCGATCTCCCGCTCCATTCTTCCCTCACTCGTGAACAAGACCCCGAGATACTTAAACTCCTCCACTTGAGGCAGGAACTCCCCTCCAACCTGAAGAGGACAAGCCACCCTTTTCCGGTCGAGTACCATAGCCTCGGACTTGGAGGAGCTGATCCTCATCCCAGCCGCTTCACACTCGGCTGCGAACCGCCACAGCGCATGCTGTAGGTCTTGGCTAGAGGGGGCCAGCAGGACCACGTCATCTGCAAAAAGAAGAGACGAAATCCACTGGTCCCCAAACCAGACCCCCTCCGGCCCTTGGCTGCGTCTAGAAATCCTGTCCATAAAAGTTATGAACAGGACCGGTGACAAAGGGCAGCCCTGCCGGAGTCCAACATGCACTGGGAACAGGTCCGACTTAGTGCCGGCAATGCGGACCAAACTCCTGCTCCGCTCGTACAGGGACCGGATGGCCCCTAATAAAGGGCCCCCGATTCCATACTCCTGGAGCACCCCCCACAGGGCATCACGAGGGACACAGTCAAATGCCTTCTCCAGGTCCACAAAACACATGTGAACCGGTTGGGCAAACTCCCATGAACCCTCGAGCACCCTGTAGAGGGTATAGAGCTGGTCCAGTGTTCCACGGCTGGGACGAAAACCACACTGTTCCTCCTGAAGCTGAGGTTCGACTATCGGTCGGACTCTCCTCTCCAATACCCTGGCGTAGGCCTTACCAGGGAGGCTGAGGAGTGTGATCCCCCTGTAGTTGGAACACACCCTCCGGTCCCCCTTCTTATAAAGGGGGACCACCACCCCAGTCTGCCAGTCCAGAGGCACTGTCCTCGACCGCCACGCAATGTTGAAGAGGCGTGTCAACCATGACAGCCCTACAACATCCAGACACTTGAGGTACTCAGGGCGGATCTCATCCACCCCCGAAGCCTTGCCACCGTGGAGCTTTTTAACCACCTCGGTGACTTCAGCCTTTTACAAATCATAAGCCATGGCTAAAGGCTGAAAGAAAAGAAAAATCACACATCAGCTTTCTGAATTACACGCAGGTATGGAGAGCTGTATTTAATAACATTCTAAATCAGCTGATCAAAATAAAATCAGCTGTTATGACGTACAAACATTTCCCCCAAAATACACAAAACAAACCATCATGAAACAAAGTGTTTGGTTCGGAAATTTATTGACAGTCCTCAAGCGAACCAGCAACGGCAGGAGGAGGGAGGAGGCGGAGAGCAGCTGTGCTGTAAAGTGTCGGTGACATTGAATCTTCATGATGAATCCAATTACATTTATGGAAAGAAAACATTGATAAAATATTTCGAAAAGTAAATTCATGCCACAGAAATGAAAAGTTGTTCAGATATATGGTCTTATATTTCACTATAACGGCCTTTATAGTTTACTCCTTTGCGATTTTGTTGCGCTCTTTTATGACGTCAAAAGGGAACTCCTGCACGTAAACTGACTGCTGCTACAATGGCAGCAACCCAGACAGCAGCGAAGAATCTGATATTTCTTTAGATATATTTCAGTCACTATCACAGAGAGACGCAGCAGTCGGGAGAAGAAAGTCAACGCTGCGACGTGCGGATGTGCAGACGGCCTCTAATACGACCAGAGTCTATTTTCGCCGGATGCCGGAGCACGGCCGGAGTCAATATAGAGGAATCATACTGCACCGCCAGGAAACAGATCGAGCACAACATGAGGATTTCAAATTAATTCACTAAAGATGGACTAGATCTTGCTATATTAATAAATACACTCATATATTTATAAATACACGTGTAATAATTAGCTCCTCTGGGGTTCGCAGCAGACCGGACCAGAGCAGATACAATGTAAATCCGGGGTTACAGTAAATGGTAAAACAACCGGAGGTGAAGTGAGCAGCATGGAACAGCAACAGCAAACACAAGGGATGATTCAAGATCTGAAGACACTACCTAGTGTCATTTTTTTTTTACTTTACATTAGAATCTTTAGAGAAACATTTATTTAAATATATTGTATGCGTGTGTAATTTATATTATTTTAATAATACTAATTTCATATTATTAATAATAATAAAAATTATTATTTTGTATTTTCAATTATTACCAATAACTGCAATATCTAAATGTACTTTTGTGACAGGGAAGTATTCTTAACTGCTGAGCCTTGATCCATCTAGCAACAGCGGCAACAACCTTTTCTTTGGCAATCTTTTTACATCAGATGCTCTAAACAGCTCTAGACTCTGCTTCAACATTCTCCTTCTGTCAGATATCCTGACCTCTGACATCATTTCTCTTGTGAATTCAGAGGTTTTTCGAAGCAGTTTGCTGAGAAATCCTCCGATCACAACTGGCTGTGCTTAGTAAGACCAGCCCATCTGTCCTTCGTCAGTTTTCCAGCTCTGATCCAGGCAGCTCTGATCCTCTTTGCTGCAGGAAAGTAGTGCAGACTAACGGCTGCTGTCATATTATTGCTGCCCCCACCAGCAATGTATCGTTTCACCATATTGACGCTGTTTTTAACCCAACTTGGCTTCAGCCTGGACCGTTTATCATTGATGCTCACACAATGAATGACCAGAGACTTCCCCTTAGACGTCATTTCCATGCGACTTTGGACCTGCAAATTGTAACATCGAAATATGCTTCTTTTGTATCACAATTGTCTTTTATCATGTCTCAATTACTGCCCAGTTCCTTCAATATATAGATGTTTTCTTTAAATTTTTGCATGTGTGGAAGAGCGTGTCACAGGCACGTTAAAGTCCTTGTCCTCGTTGATGTTATGGCTGAGACAAAAAATTTCACATAAAGCCCAAAATTGTAACTTCTTCAGACAAACTTTGGCGCATTACCAGTCCAGACAGCGGTGTCTCTCCTCTCTGCTTCTCCTGCCACAGCTCCTTACATCAGAACCCCTGAGCCTTATTTGATAAGTCTCGCTGGGCTGTAGTCCAGATAATTATTCCAGTGGATTGTTTAAAAAAACATATATAAGACATTCTTGCATGTACAATAATACAAACATTATTTGTATTTTGTTCATGTTTTTGTTCTCTATTTAACATTTATTTTTTAACGTTTCACACAGATTACTTTAACGTGACAATGTCACACAGTAACGTTAATAGCAGCACTGCACACTACACTGACGGCTGGAGGGGGTGCTTTAGCCGCCATAGCTCCAGCCGTCAGTGGAAACACAACTGGTACCGTACGGAGCAGAGCAAAACCGAGTGGAGCGGAGCCGCGCCACCTAAAAAGCGCTTGTGGAATAGGGACATTAGTGGAGAGTTCAGTTTAATTGTTATCATGTAGTTCATATACACCACTGACTAAAAGCAGGCCTTTAGCTGCTTAAACATTTGTAGATGAACTTTGTCAAATGCTCTGCATGTCTGTAGTGACACCTTGTTTAGTCAAGTGATAAAACTTTTTAAATTGTGCCCATCCCTGCTTCGAATATAACATATCTCTTAGAAGTATGTAACATGCTTTCTGGAATATTACAACTTCACTAGCAATTTTTGGCAGATGGTAATTAGGGGCTGACATTTTAGACAGATTTGTCATATCATAAAATGCTGACCACACATCCTTACTGTTGTTTCCTTCTTCTGCAGCCAGTGTGTGTACCAGTTTGTCATACCTTTAGGAAAATGAACTTTGTGATTACAACTTGGGTCAAGTCAAATTTGTTTATATAGCACATCTAAAAACAATAAAGTTGACCAAAGTGCTTTACATAATAAAAGATCAACAGTTAAACAACTAACAAGCAAAATAATCCAAAAAGGTAAAGCAACAAACACACTAATGTCCTGCTAAACTAGATTTGAAAGCCCTAAAAAGAAATGTGTGATCTGAGAGACTGTGTAGTACTACTACAGCTGTTGTAAGTACATGCATAGATTTGAGGGTTAACCAAAGTGTGCAAGTTCAATTACTATTGGGCCATTTTATATTGTTTTGTGGGTTTGTATTGTTTATATAGATTTAATTTTTGCTGCTTGAAGTACCTCTGTCTTTATTTGAAATGAAGCAGTTTGTAACCTTTGTTTTGAGGACTGTATATAAACTTTACTGACCACTTATCTCTCTTGGCAGGAATCAGCTCTGTGAAACAGACTTCAGCCTTTTAACAGGCGAAACACTTGTGTGGTACTTTGCCAAAACCATCATGAACCTTCAACAGTCTTCCCCTCTCATCCCCCCTGTCCATCCTGATGTACAGATGAAACCCCTGCCCTTCTATGATGTGCTGGATGTTCTTATTAAGCCCTCAAGTTTAGGTCTCTAATTTTTTCAAGTTTTGTTTATAGCAAATATGTGATAAATAAGTCTTTACAAGAGACCAGTGCAATTATAGTTGATTGTAATCTTATTTGAACCTTAAAGTCTGACCAAGAATGTATCAAAAGTTTATTTGTTTATTAAGGACTTCTGAATCAGAACTGAATACTTTCACTTTGAAGTTTGTTGTAAAGCATTTTGTGTTTGTATTGAATTTTTCTGCTAGTTTTTAACATCCAAAGCGAAATCAAATATTGAATTTTAAAGTTAACAATGTTTGTGTGTGTATGGTATAATCATAAAATTTGAAGACCAAAGACCACTTTTTTTAGGGTTACACATAAACTGCAAATAAACCTTAGGTTAAGGTTAGGAGTATATTGGTTAAGGTGAGGGTAGAGTTGAGAAGACCGAATGTTAAGGCAGCACAAAGGTCTAATAGAGTTTGGAAATACAAATGTGTGTGTGTTTTGCAATGGTAAAGTAAATCATTTTATGACAGCAGCAATGTTTCTTAGGAACAAGTACAGCACAGAGGTACCATCAAGAAAAGTATTTCATTTTTGCATTAACACCACAGCAAGTTCGAGAAGTATGCATATCCAGGTAAGACCTGTCAGTTATAGTTTCTTCACCAGTTTAGGAAATCGTGTATATTAAAGTCTGTTGCATCTTATGTTTTACAGAGACTTCCTGCCAGGTGGCAGAAGGGACTATATGGTTCAAATTCAACTAAGGTAGGGGCTTTAAACTGTTAAGATGATTTCATATTGAATGTCAAAAGACATCAACAGATTTATAATTAATTTGCTAACTAAAACTCTTAAAGGCAAACATTTGTATTTAAGATACTCTTCATAAATCCAATAAAAACTGTCATGACAAAAACAAATGATTATTAAAGTTCAAGTCCTGCTCCAGAAGTAACTTAACGAAGGGCACCTGTCCAACAAGAAATTAAGGGGCCATCAGTGTGCCTTCTCACAATATGGTTTTTGCAATAATGCTGCAAAGGCAACGTCCTCTTTCAGGCGCATTTAACTCTACATTAATGCAGTGGACACAGACACACAGACTCGATAAAACCATGAAAGGAATTGGACATGACTTTAATTTTCACATCAATGGGTTATGACTTCAGCTAAAGGTTTGTTTTTTCTTTGTTTTGTATTTTAATCGTGGACCCAATTTTAATGTTCTGTTACTCGTGATATTATAAAAACAGATTTTTGTTGCAGGTGATTAACATGGAGATCATTTTCATTTTGTATGAAATATCTTTTTTTCTATTAATGGAACACTTTACTCATTATTTTCTTAATTTACTGACTGTTTAAATTGTTTTGGTTAATGTTTTCTGTAAAAAGCAACATCTGCACTCATATTCTTGAATTTTTGAAGTTCAGATCCTGTTGCTGGTTGTTCTCACAATCAAATCACCTTTCATAAATATTTAGGAAATCCGAAATCAGTTGGTCTCTGTATAAATTTCCAGCTATTGTATAGAACCTTCCCATAATACCCAGATCTAACACAATATGAAGTGAAGTTACAGAATAGAAACATGAAAAAAGTACAATGATATTACTGAGCAATAAATAGACCAGCAATTATTTATCATTGAATTTGCCTGCACAAATTACATGGATATCATAAAGCAATACGTAATACATGTGGGCTGAAAGCTATGGCTAGAGGCAACACCGTGTGATGGCCTATTAAATCATGCAGGCAGGTAAGTCAGGTTCCATACACAGCCCAAATTCTGTGAGTTCTCGCTTAGATGTAAACAAAAGAGATGACAAACTGGCTTTTAAATCAGGTGCTTAGCACTGCAATCTGCCATCGTTGTATTTGTCAAGACACATGTTAAAATGACCAGTATTTCTTTTAACCAAACTGAATGACTTCCTTTGTGTGTTATGCTGGCGCTTCCAGTCTCTACAGTGAGCTTGAACAAAAACAAAGTGCATTTATACTGGTAGTTAGCAACACTATAATATCTTATAAAACAAGGTATTGTTTGTTCTGAATTGTCTCTAAAATAAACTGAATTGAATTCAAATCAATCTGTTCGGAAAGGAGTTTTTTTTTTTTTTACAGTTGTGCAGAGTAAATAGTACGATTTATTTATTGATCTGATATTAGCTAATGTTGTAAAAGCAGTTTTTTTACAATTGTAGCTGGTTAACATGGAGATCATTTATATTTTCTACTGAAATCATTTAACATTTTTGAAGTTTACTTCTTCTTGATGGTTCATTTGCAAACACCTTTTACATGTTAATTGATAAAGTCCAGAAAGTATATATTTGTACTACTTGATAAAATTATATAATATCAGGTTATATCATACTTGATCAGGTGAGTTGTTTAAGGTACGAAATTTAACGTTTAGGACATGGACTTGACTCGAGACTATGTCTTGACTTTGGACACAACATGGGACTTGCAAAACAATGACTTGGTCCTATTTCTGTGAACCATGCTGTGGCTTAGTGGGAATAGTAGTCATCTTGCAATCTGAAAGTTGTGGATTCTATTCCAGCTTCCTCCTGCCACATGTCGATGTACCCCTGGGCAAGGCACTTGATCTAAAGTTGCCTACCGATCTGCGTATTGGTGTATGAATGTGTGAGCGATAGCGAGTGCGATTGGGTGAATGTGGCTCTAGTGCAAAGCGCTTTGAGTGGTCAGTATGACTGGAAAGGTGCTATATAAGTTCAGTCCATTTACCATTTTACTATTTGGGAATTTCATGACCCCAACGCAGCTTTGAGTGTGCTGTCTGAATCACTTAGTATAACTCGAAGAAGACTTACAGGTCCTTCTCAAAATATTAGCATATTGTGATAACGTTCATTATTTTCCATAATGTCATGATGAAAATTTAACATTCATATATTTTAGATTCATTGCACACTAACTGAAATATTTCAGGTCTTTTATTGTCTTAATATGGATGATTTTGGCATACAGCTCATGAAAACCCAAAATTCCTATCTCACAAAATTAGCATATCATATGAACCTAATCATCTGAATCAACGAGTTAACTCTAAACACCTGCAAAAGATTCCTGAGGCCTTTAAAATTCCCAGCCTGGTTCATCACTCAAAACCCCAATCATGGGTAAGACTGCCGACCTGACTGCTGTCCAGAAGGCCACTGTTGACACCCTCAAGCAAGAGGGTAAGACACAGAAAGAAATTTCTGAACGAATAGGCTGTTCCCAAAGTGCTGTATCAAGGCACCTCAGTGGGAAGTCTGTGGGAAGGAAAAAGTGTGGCAGAAAACGCTGCACAACGAGAAGAGGTGACCGGACCCTGAGGAAGATTGTGGAGAAGGGCCGATTCCAGACCTTGGGGGACCTGCGGAAGCAGTGGACTGAGTCTGGAGTAGAAACATCCAGAGCCACCGTGCACAGACGAGTGGAGGAAATGGGCTACAGGTGCCGCATTCCCCAGGTCAAGCCACTTTTGAACCAGAAACAGCGGCAGAATGCCTGACCTGGGCTACAGAGAAGCAGCACTGGACTGTTGCTCAGTGGTCCAAAGTACTTTTTTCGGATGAAAGCAAATTCTGCATGTCATTCGGAAATCAAGTTGCCAGAGTCTGGAGGAAGACTGGGGAGAAGGAAATGCCAAAATGCCAGAAGTCCAGTGTCAAGTACCCACAGTCAGTGATGGTCTGGGGTGCCGTGTTAGCTGCTGGTGTTGGTCCACTGTGTTTTATCAAGGGCAGGGTCAATGCAGCTAGCTATCAGGAGATTTTGGAGCACTTCATGCTTCCATCTGCTGAAAATCTTTATGGAGATAAAGATTTCATTTTTCAGCACGACCTGGCACCTGCTCACAGTGCCAAAACCACTGGTAAATGGTTTACTGACCATGGTATCACTGTGCTCAATTGGCCTGCCAACTCTCCTGACCTGAACCCCATAGAGAATCTGTGGGATATTGTGAAGAGAACGTTGAGAGACTCAAGACCCAACACTCTGGATGAGCTAAAGGCCGCTATCGAAGCATCCTGGGCCTCCATAAGACCTCAGCAGTGCCACAGGCTAATTGCCTCCATGCCACGCCGCATTGAAGCAGTCATTTCTGCCAAAGGATTCCTGACCAAGTATTGAGTGCATAATTGTACGTGATTATTTGAAGGTTGACTTTTTTTGTTTATTAAAAATACTTTTCTTTTATTGGTCGGATGAAATATGCTAATTTTGTGAGATAGGAATTTTGGGTTTTCAAGAGCTGTATGCCAAAATCATCCGTATTAAGACAATAAAAGACCTGAAATATTTCAGTTAGTGTGCAATGAATCTAAAATATATGAATGTTAAATTTTCATCATGACATTATGGAAAATAATGAACTTTATCACAATATGCTAATATTTTGAGAAGGACCTGTATTTCATAGTCTTTTTAAAAAAAATTCTTAAAAGAGTAATAAACCCTAACATCTGCCCTGTGTTTACCTAAACATTTATTCTTCTTTTCTGACTGCACTATATTCTAACTAAGATTAAATCGGAATATATGTAATTACAATTTAATCTATGCAATTAGATTGAAATTACTTAAATTTAGTTCATGGACATAAATAAACTTATAAAGTGCCTTTGACATTTATTGTGATATAAACTACACCGAATTGTACTATAATGTGTAATGTCTTTGCTGCAAAATCTTTTATTACAGTATAGTACTATATACTACAGAGTGACAAAACTATTAGTATCCCTATCAAGATGCATCTAAGAAACTCTTAATTTTTTCAATTTTCAGGTTCTGCTTGGCAGAGACAAGCTGTCTTCAAGATGATAATTTCCCCAACAGTCTTTGTATAAAGGTCAATGGCAAGCTTTTTCCTTTGCCTGTAAGTGTTTTTTTTTTCCTTTAGAAAAGTAAAGGATAAACCATCCAGTAAAGTATTTTATGGGGGAAAAGACTAAATTTTCTTTGCCTGTAGGGATTTGCACCACCACCCAAAAATGGAGTTGAACAGAAGAGAACAGGAAGACCCCTAAACATTACCTCCCTTGTCAGACTCTCATCCGCTGTACCGAACCAGATTTCAGTGACATGGGCCCCAGAAATTGGAAAGGTGAGGGTAACAACGTCCTATTTAATTTGAACATAGTATTTAAATTAGATTTTGAAGTACTTTTGAGTACCTGGTGTCCTGTCTAATGATGTGTCAGTGTGTTCCACAGTTTGTAGAATTTGGAAACAAATATCCCTGGAGTCAAGGAACTAACAACTACTCTGAACAATGACTTCTTATTGGTCTCCCTGACTTCATTGACTCTAGATTCTGTTTCTAATTTCACTAGTTCCAAAAGAAACTATAGGATAGTAAACATCAGTAACTGACAGCACCTCCTTTTCCAGATAGATGAGCAGTTACCTGTTACAGTTTTGTTTAAAATATTTTTTTAATTGATCTCATGTAATATTCAATCTGTCAGCCAAAATCATCAACATTACAAGAAGTAATTTTTTACTCTATGTGTAACGAACCTATATAAGATACGAATGTCAGTTTCTGAAATGAGATTTAAAAAATATCAAACCTTTTCATTGAAATTCTACGTTTTTGAGCTGTAGCTGTATGCGTGCTGAAATGGAAGGGCTCCACCAAAACTTTCAGTGCAAACAAATGGTTACACCCCTGGTATCCTGCATACCTTAAAAAAACACAATTATTCATTTAACAGGACTTTATTGTTAAAAGATCTATATTTTTGGTTATTTTTCAGACCTATTCTCTTTCTGTGTACCTTGTGAGGCAACTGACTTCACCATTGCTCCTGCAGAGACTGAGGATGAAGGGAATCAGAAGCCCAGATCACTCCAGGGCACTAAGTAAAAATGTTAATTATTGTATTAATTTCACATTTTACACTTTCACACTAAAGGTATATTATACACGTTTTGGTGAAGGTGCTTTAAGTCAGTGGTTCTCAGTCCTGGTGCCTGCGACCCACTGTCTTGTTTGTTTTGGTGTTACCCTGCTGAGACACACCTGACCTGAATGAATGGACAAATAACAAGCTTTTTAAGGACAGAACACTCAACTTTTCACACCTTTAAAGTTACATGTGGTCCTACTGCCATTATGATTTTAAAAATGCTGCAATAACTTGGTTTGCCCATGCTACCAAATGGTCTCCAAAATCAGTAAGATTAAGGACATCTGTGGCCCACAGCCCTTTTCAGGCATTGATTTTCTGTCAGATTTAGTATTGGACTTTGGCCCACCCATACTAAAACATCAACTGCTGGCACTGATCATGTTCACCCGCTACACTGCCGCCTTCTCCCTCAACTCCTCAGAATCTTATCTTTAAATGTTCTTTGATGACTCTCCCTTGGTTGACCTCATCACAGATGAGGACAACATAGAGTATATAGACAGGGCACATATGACTTGTGGTTAGGTGTCAGCGGAACCACCTCCAGATCAATGAGGGGAAAACTAAGGAACTGCTGGTGGATATCCACTGCTGCCGAGCTACCACACAGACACTGATGAGCTATTATGGGTACCAGGGTGTTCACATGAACAACAAACTGGACTGGAGCCACAACAATGATACACATCATAGGAAGGATCAAAACAGACTCTACCTACGTAGCAGACTGAGGACATTTGGAGTGCAGGCGGTTCTCCTGAAGAGTGTTTGGTGGCATCAGCCATCTACTATGGTTTGTCTGCTGGAGCAGCAGCTGATCGACAGCTCAGAGGAAATGACTGGATAAACTGAGCAGGAAGGGCATCTCTGTTCTAAGATGCCCCTCGGTGGTGGTGGGAGCCCTGTTTTATTGTACTTACTTAAAAACAGTGAAATGATTCACTTAATACCAAAACTGGTTTAGTTTGCCAAATGTAGGGCTCCACAGTGCCCTGTAATTATTTTTAAGTCCAGCCCTCAATTTCTCCACCTATAGATTTTTGTTTTTTGACACATAGGGTGTCTTGTAAAAGTATTCGTGCCCCTTGAACTTTTCCACATATTGTCAGATTACAACCACAAACATTTGTGGTTGTAATCTGACAATATTTTATTGGGATTTTATCTAGTGATTGAAACCCTAAAACCCTGGACTTTGACTGGGCCATTCTAACACAGTAATATGTTTTGTTTGAAACCATTCTATTGTAGCTCTGGCTTTATGTTTAGGGTCGTTGTCCTGCTGGAAGGTGAACCTTCGCCCCAGTCTCAAGTCTTTTGCAGACTAACAGGTTTTCTTCCAAGACTGCCCTGTATTTGGCTCCATCCATCTTCCCATCAACTCTGACCACCTTCCCTGTCCCTATGGTGGTGGCATGATGGAGGCATATTTTACACTGGGGATGGTGTGTTCAGAGTGATGTGCAGTGTTAGCTCTCTGCCACACATAGCATTCTGCATTTTGGCCAAAACGTTACGTTTTGGTCTCATCTGACCAAAGCACCTTCTTCCACATGTTTACTGTGTCCCCAACATGGCTTTTGGTAAAGTGCAAACTGGACTTCTTATGTTTTTCTTTTAACAATGGCTTTCTTCCTGCCACTCTTCGATAAAGACCACATTTTGCAGTGCACGACTAATAGTTGTCTTGTGGACAGATTCCCCCACCTGAGCTGTGGATCTCTGCAGTTCATTCAGAGTTACCATGGGCCTCTTGGCTGCACCTCTGATCAGTGCTCGCCTGTAAGTTTAGGTGGACGGCCTTGTCTTGGGAGGTTTACAGTTGTGCAATACTCTTTCCATTTCCGGATGATGGATTGAACAGTGCTATGTGAGATGTTCAAAGCTTTGGAAATCTTTTTATAGCCTAGGCCTACTTTAAACTTCTCCACAACTTTATCCCTGACCCAATATTCTCTTAACCAACCTCTGAGGCCCTCATAGAGCAGCTGTATTTGTACTGAGATTAGATTACACACAGGTGGACTCTTATTAGCAATCATCGGGCAACTTCTGAAGGCAATTGGTTGCACTCAGAGTAAATGGGGCTGAATACTTTTGCACACCCCAATTTTTTATTTTCTTTCCACTTCACAATTGTATTCCACTTTGTGTTGGTCTTTCACATTAAATTCCAATAGATATATTTATGTTTGTGGTTGTAATGTGACAATATGTGGAAAGGTTCAAGAGGTATGAATACTTTTACAAGCCCCTGCACACTGTCTGTTACCCACCACCAGATTGTTGCAGCTTTAAAATTCTTCCTGCAATTTTCGTTTTCTTAACAAATTAGTTTTTTTAGCTGAATTGTACAGTAATAAAATCAGTTAGGAAAAATCTAATTGCAAATTTAGTTTTATTTTGTTATGCACATATGACTTTGAATAGATATTTTTTTGTAATATCCTCTTCCTTCTGTGTTTCAGTTAAGGAGAAGTTAACAGCAGATCCGGACAGTGAAATTGCCACAACTAGTCTTCGAGTGTCACTCCTGTGTCCGGTAAATGAAGCATCTGTGTAAATTGACATTATTACCAATTCCAGATTGGGCAGTTGCTGAAATTGGAGACACCAAAATAGCAAAAGGGAACAGTACAAAACAATGAAATAATTTTTCTGTAGTATTTTTCTGTAATGCACGCAATGAGTGAATAATGCACACATAAACTTTTTATGTAAATTAGAGCTAAAACTTTCAATTTCATCTACATACATCAAATAGCTTTGTTATAATGTACCTTAAAGAATACTTTTTCGTTATCAAAAATAAGTACCTGACTGTATTCGTATTGATGACATGAACTAAAAATATCACACTGTAGCATTTTGTTTTCCTGTTTACTAGATTCTATGTTTAATAGGTCTCAGGTACTCAATTTGTATACAACAAACAAAGCGTAATACATCAAAACAAGTATTTTTTGTTCATGTGTTTGAAATGACTTTCTTTTTGTTGTCTTCCTAAGCTGGGTAAGATGCGACTGACCGTACCATGCAGAGCTGTGACATGCTCTCATCTACAGTGCTTTGATGCTGCCCTCTACCTGCAGATGAATGAAAAGAAACCTTCCTGGATCTGTCCTGTGTGTGACAAGAACGCTGCTTATGAGAATCTCATCATTGATGGGTTAGTTAAATCAGTTTAGTTATTTCTGTTAGTTAGAAATTTGATTAGTTTTCTTAGTCTGAGCAAGTCTGTGAAATCATTTTTTCCCAGACACCTTCTTCCTTTTCACTCTCTACATAGTAACCATTTAAATTTCTATAATAACTAAAGGAGTCAATTGTTTTTAATTGGTTCGTTAAATAAATGACACGTGGTACATAGGCTTTTTTCATCATCTAGTACTTCATATTTTGTTTATCATTTTAAGTATAGCCATCTTATTTTTGGGGGGTTTTGGCTGATACCACAGATTCATGTTTATGCATGTCTTAGGGTTTACAGGAATACAGGTCACTCAAATTATCAAACAGATGACAAGTTTCTGACAGTAACTACTTTTAATGTTGTTCATATTTAAAGCCTGACCACTTTGAAATATGCTCTAAATATAAATGAACATTTGTTTTATTTATGACATTTCTGTGTGGACAAATATTGAACTTGGAAATGAAAACTAGCAGATGCTACACATACAGTAGCCAGTAGCTCAATTTTTGCAAACTTTGCAGTTGCTTAACATTTAGATGTCTACGAAGGTTCGGAATAACCGAAAAATCTTATTATTGGGCCATTTGGGCCATACTATTGTTGGGAACCTTACTAATGGGTATCGGTGTAAGTTATACTCAAATCATACCTGGCCAGCTGATTGTTGCAACACCGGGTATGTGGGACCGGGTATGCAGAGCACACAGTCTTCTTCGGCGTTCAGCACGCATGCTCCAATGCTGTTCCAAACTTATAAATAGAACGTTGCAAAATCTTTGTTGAATGAGTTGCTCTTCGCTCTCACAATAATATTGCAGCTGAAATAACGGGACAAATATGCAGAACAGAGGTGCTGCACGCAGCACGTCTACAGCTGTTTTCCTAAATTTCCAGGTCTGTGCTCTGTCCTGCCCCCGTCATTTCTCTCCAATAGGATCAATGATCGTCACCCACGTGGCTTCGTTTACAAGTAGTAGTTCACTTGCAAAAAGTACAATGTGGAAACATACCGGACCAAACAAGCGGACCAAAGGACTTTCCTGGTGTGAATACACCCTATGTTGCTACATATGCTGCTTACTGATTATTAGGATTTGGTCTGTAGCTAAGTTTCTTCTTCTGCTACTTCATGTTGTGCTTCTTCTGCTATTGTTTCTGCTTATTTAACTGTTTTTTAAAAAGTTTTTGTTTTAAGCTAGACAAAGTTCAGAAGGAAACAGTGGATGAAAGCATGTTAAAATAAGGAAAGCGTTCTCTTTTTCACTGTGTCATCATTCTCTTAAAGTGGAACTAAACCCGATGTTCATAAAATCATAACCCCGCCCCCAGACAAATTTTGAAAAATACCACCAAAGTGGGCGGTGCCAAGAGACACTGAGGGGCCCCTTGGTGTGAGCAGAGTGATGCTGGTAGTTTCGCCACGGATAGATCTTCTTCTTCGTCATCAGAGGTTTGAGGGAGGCCTTATGGGGCCCAACGGGCCAGAACCTTATCAGTTTGAGGCGGTGACTCATCAATGCCCAAAGCCGGCGCTGCCGAGGCAGTGGAGGACAGAATGGGGACATGTCTAAGTGAAATGTTTTTATAACCGAATGCAGGCCTGTGATGTAGACATGTACCAAGCAGTACCGTTTGAACCAATAGAAAAATTTAACTGCAGTTAAACCCAAAGAGGGCAGCACTAAGACAGTTTTCTGACAAGCGTTCTAGAATTAACCTCTTAAGCCCTGAACTGGAACCAGGGGAGGAATTATTTTAAACAAAGACATGTGGTGTCCTTTAAAATGTCAGACTCTTGGCTAAAAACTGATATAAACCACTCCTACAAACACCAAATGCAGTTAAAACTACAAGCACTGTGACTTTTGCATATCTGTAGACAGCAGAGACCTTACAGATTCCGAAAACATAAGTTTTGTCACAATCCTCCCAGTATTTACTGAACCAGCAGCAAAAGAAGTCCAGAATTATCACTTTGGTTGAAAAACATAATCTAAAAACTTTCTTACATTTGTAATTTTGTCTCCCAAATGTACAATCCTTTGTTTTTTTGGGGGTTTTTTTTATCTTTACCTGCTAACTGCATCTCCCAGTGTGCTTTCCAAGTGAAATTTGGACCAACCAAACTCGAGTTATTGCTCTGCGTAAAGCTATGTTTTATTAAAAATGGAAACAAAATGGAAAATAAATATAGGTAATTTAAAAAACGAATTTGTTAAAACAAACTATTTTAGACATATAAGAAAAAGTTTATTAAGTTCTGCAATTAAAAACAAAAACAAAAGTGCCATTATGTGTCAATGGGCAAAACGCCTATGTCTTTACTAAAAGCTCTGTAACTTTGCGTTAGTTTACCTCAGCTACATGTATCTTTCACAGGTAATGTGCACAAGTGGATTTAGGGTTTTTAAAAGTTTGTAGACTTATTCATGATATTTATAAAAGGTTTATATACTGTACAATTTACAAAAAAAACAAGGGGCAAAAAACAAATCCCATTTCTCTCTGTGTTTCATCCTCATTGTCTGTGGAACAACAGCAGCTACTGTGATATTTACACTTCTGATGGAATCTCCTAAGTGTTGGCTTTAATTTCATACCAAGGTTATTTATTTGGTGTTTGTAATTGCTGAGAAAAACTCAATTAAATTTGGGCATGTTATTTTGAGGACAAACTTCCCAAAACCCTCTTGGGAAATAAGAGGTTAAACAAGTTTAAATGGAAATGTAAAAAAAGAATTGCATTGTAACATAAGGAAAGCACACCTAGGGTCCAATTTAAACAGTTTATCTGCAAAAAAAGTTGATTTTTTATTTTAGATCCCTCCTGACAACACCGATATCTTAAAATTCCAGCAGTTTTTGTAGTGTATTTTTAGTGACATTTTGATCATAAAACCAGAAGCACACTTTAACAAATTTACAACCCTGACTGCTTTTTTTTGCCTATGCTCAGTTGTAGAAATGAGGTAGTTCTGATCAGAGGTGTGTTTTAAAACTGTGTAAGGGCCTGAAAACTTTCCCTGAAATAGAGACGTGATAATAAGACTCGAAATTTAGACCTAATCCCGTAGCAAGAATGAACGTTCCTCAGCACCACAGTCAAACAAAGCCTTAATTTGTTCTTGGGTGGCAGTTTTTTTGCCATCTTTCACGCCACATACAGCCCATGTCTAAAGCCATTCACATAATCAAACATGTTTTTAGGAGGCTTTGACTCCTTCCAATTATCTACACAGCTGCTAAAAGGACCTTTTTAACTGTGTGCATGAACACAAGTCACATTCAGACCAAAGCCTGTGCTCTCTTGAGTGACCTCCTGAGCAGCCAACATCAACCATGGCAACTTTTTCTCCCAGTCTATCCCCCAGCTCGCTGCCTTAGGCGTGTAGAAGTAATTTCAATGTCTGGTGGAAATGCTCCAATGTACCTTGGCTTTCTGTGTGATAAGCCGTAGATTTCACACCTAGCAACGGGGTCAATCACACCTCCTCACTAAGAGGAATTTCTGTTGTCTCCTTGTCCAGAGTCACTCTCAGCAGCAAATGGAATCACTCTTAAGCTAGGAGTCCTTGTCAAGAATTGTTAGGATGAGATAGTAGCTCTCTGAGAGGACTCTCAGAATCTTTGTGAATACGGGTCCTGGTTATTGTGGATGAATTCATCCACACTCTACATAACTAGACAGATCATCAACTCAGGGAATGGCACTGTCTAATGCTTCTAATTTTCTGAATCAAAAATGCCAAATTTCATGTGTGGAAGATGTTAAATGCAACTAGTAGAGACTATTTGTTTCACTCCCTAGTTCATTACGTATATACTAAAATCAATTTTCTTTTTGTTATTAGATGGTAAACTTACGTTGGGTGTCAATAATATCAAATATCATATTGTCTTCTGTGACCAATGTCCTGTCTCTGTTTCATTGGAGCTGGCGAGAGTGGCAGGGCCTTGTAGGAAGATTTGATCCCCAACTTCTAAGGAAGGAATTTTGTGAGTATTTGGAAACTCAGATTAAGTTGTTTCTTGAGACAAATCATAAAGATGACACGTCCCAGACTGTGTTGTGGGAGATATTGAGAGCATATGTATGAGGATGTGTTAGCACCTTTCAGTCCTCGCAGACAAAAACACAACAATTCGGAGCGATTACAACTAGAAGAAGAGAAACGAAGGTGGGACATGGAAAATGCTGCTAAACCATTAAGGGACGCACACAACAAAATCTCAACCCTTAATGTCCACTTAACCATGTCCTTTCTTTAAGTAGAACCTAAATTTACCTATTGCATTGAAATCCAATGTATAAATGTGCTGTCCAAATGATTAGGTCTAAATCCAGGGTCAAATTCACACTATTGAATTATCTGAATTTTATCGTGTTATTTAGATTTTTCTTTTACTCCCCCCCCTGTAATTTTAATTGAGTTATGATCCATGAAATTTGAATCACCTTAGTATATTTATCAAAATGTTTATGGGCAAAAATTGCATGAATTGAAGGGTGTCTCATTATCGACATTTCAGTGTCTTTCCATCTAGCTGCATAAAAATAACCTTTAAAGTATGGTAAGGCTAAGCCTTCCTCCTCTTTTGAGAGCTGTAGGGTTTTATATATAACCTTGGGCCTTTTACCCTGCCAAATAAATCTAGAAATGATCATGAGTTCTATAAAACATTTAACACTACAGGTCCTTCTAAAAATATTAGCATATTGTGATAAAGTTAATTATTTTCCATAATGTAATGATGAAAATTTAACATTCATATATTTTAGATTCATTGCACACTAACTGAAATATTTCAGGTCTTTTATTGTCTTAATACAGATGATTGTGGCATACAGCTCATGAAAACCCAAAATTCCTATCTCACAAAATTAGCATATTTCATCCGACCAATAAAAGAAAAGTGTTTTTAATACAAAAAACGTCAACCTTCAAATAATCATGTACAGTTATGCACTCAATACTTGGTCAGGAATCCTTTGGCAGAAATGACTGCTTCAATGCGGCGTGGCATGGAGTCAATCAGCCTGTGGCACTGCTGAGGTCTTATGGAGGCCCAGGATGCTTCGATAGCGGCCTTTAGCTCATCCAGAGTGTTGGGTCTTGAGTCTCTCAACGTTCTCTTCACAATATCCCACAGATTCTCTATGGGGTTCAGGTCAGGAGAGTTGGCAGGCCAATTGAGCACAGTGATACCATGGTCAGTAAACCATTTACCAGTGGTTTTGGCACTGTGAGCAGGTGCCAGGTTGTGCTGAAAAGTGAAATCTTCATCTCCATAAAGCTTTTCAGCAGATGGAAGCATGAAGTGCTCCAAAATCTCCTGATAGCTAGCTGCATTGACCCTGCCCTTGATAAAACACAGTGGACCAACACCAGCAGCTAACACGGCACCCCAGACCATCACTGACTGTGGGTACTTGACACTGGACTTCTGGCATTTTGGCATTTCCTTCTCCCCAGTCTTCCTCCAGACTCTGGCACCTTGATTTCCGAATGACATGCAGAATTTGCTTTCATCCGAAAAAAGTACTTTGGACCACTGAGCAACAGTCCAGTGCTGCTTCTCTGTAGCCCAGGTCAGGCGTTCTGCCGCTGTTTCTGGTTCAAAAGTGGCTTGACCTGGGGAATGCGGCACCTGTAGCCCATTTCCTGCACACGCCTGGGCTCTGGATGTTTCTACTCCAGACTCAGTCCACTGCTTCCGCAGGTCCCCCAAGGTCTGGAATCGGCCCTTCTCCACAATCTTCCTCAGGGTCCGGTCACCTCTTCTCGTTGTGCAGCGTTTTCTGCCACACTTTTTCCTTCCCACTGAGGTGCCTTGATACAGCACTCTGGGAGCAGCCAATTCGTTCAGAAATTTCTTTCTGTGTCTTACCCTCTTGCTTGAGGGTGTCAATAGTGGCCTTCTGGACAGCAGTCAGGTCGGCAGTCTTACCCATGATTGGGGTTTTGAGTGATGAACCAGGCTGGGAGTTTTAAAGGCCTCAGGAATCTTTTGCAGGTATTTAGAGTTAACTCGTTGATTCAGATGATTAGGTTCATAGCTCGTTTAGAGACCCTTTTAATGATATGCTAATTTTGTGAGATAGGAATTTTGGGTTTTCATGAGCTGTATGCCAAAATCATCCGTATTAAGACAATAAAAGACCTGAAATATTTCAGTTAGTGTGCAATGAATCTAAAATATATGAATGTTAAATTTTCATCATGACATTATGGAAAGTAATGAACTTTATCACAATATGCTAATAGTTTGAGAAGGACCTGTATAATAGCTTCATATTTAGACATGGTCCATAAGAAGGCCTTTGAGGTCAATACATTTTCATCTACATTAAATGAAGCTACGACAATACTTATTCCCAAGAAGGGGAAGGACTTGGAACATGTTTGGCCTTACAGGCCAGTGTCATTGTTAAAGACAAAACAAAGACTTTGTCTAAAACTTGGCAAGAGTTTGTCCTCATCTGACTAAATCAATACACCCTGACCAGACAGGGTTCATACCCAACAGGCACTCATCATTCCATATTTGCAGAAGTCTCTTCAATATTATGTACTCGCTTAGACATCTTAAAGAAGATTTCTTCATTTTGAGTTTAGATGCCGATAAGGCTGCTTAGAATGGCCATATCTCCACGCTCTAAGTTTCAATTTGTAGCTCTTTATGTCATAGATTCAACTGTTATGCTCAAATGCCAAAATCCTTACTAATCAGACCATCTCGAATAAATTCAATTTGCACAGGGACATGAGACAAGGATGCCCCCTCAGTCCCTTGCAGCGTGAAGACCCAACTGTGTTACAACAGACCCCATTTAGATTGGCTTGGGATTAATTCACTTATTTAGGATTAGCCATTGCAAGCAGGTATAATCACCTGTTTGAAGCTAATTTTATGGATATATTAGACAGGTTAAAGAGGAAATTGGAGTTTTGGAAAACACTTCCAATATTTCTGATAGAAAGGGTAAATGCAGTTGAGATGGGTTGTCTCCCTAAATTGTTGAGAGAGACAAAGGCGTTCTTTAAAAAACTAGATTCCATAATTCTTCCATTTATCTGAAATTATGAATTCCATTGGAACAGAAAGGGACATTTGTGTTAAGCCTAAGATAAGTAGAGGAAGTAAACCTCTTAGACTTAGGGCTCTATCCTTCACACTAGCACTGTGTGCAAACCCATCATATGCTCCTTCAACTATGGATGGGTTATTTGATCGATGGAAGGATTTGGGATTGTGCTGTGTTTAGGATTTGTTTGTTTTCCTCATTCCAGCAACTTGATAAAGACCAGCTTCTTTAAATACCTACTGGTAAAATGTTTGTAAGTACACATCTTTATAACTTTGAAAATGCAACACCCAAGAGTCTTAGAGATTTTATAACAAATAAACCACGTAATCCTATTTACCTATGATGATTTACAAGAACTTAGTAAAGTAAATATTGATAATGTAAACCTGGGTCTTGGAAAGGGAATTGGGTATGGAAAACTAGATAAGATTTGGGAAAAGTTAGGGATATTCGGCAATTGGGTAAAATTTCAAAATGAACCTAAAGTGCACTATAACTTTTACACTTGAACATAATGTGACATTCCCTAAAATTTTAAATGCACGTCCAACTGTTCAATGTTTTAGTTCTTTTAGCATCACTTGCTGTTATCTAACAAGGAGCCTAACGGCAAAATTCACAATGAGGTTTGATCCATGAACCAATAAATTTCCTGGTTCAATCAGAATTGGAATTTAAGCAGTCCTCATAATAATGCTGTTAAAATTTTGACATCATGAGACCAAGAAGACACCTAACAGTACCTCGCCATTCAAGGCTTTAAACAGAATGTTCTCAGACAGAAGTGGTCACTGAGCTTACAGTATCACAAAGTGTCATCAGCAGGTTGCCTCAAAGAGTCTTGAGGAGTCACAGAAAGGCAAAGAAGTGGATACCCTTTGGTCACATCCCACATTGATGACCACTTCATTGTAAACAGTGCCCTGCAGAACCAGATGATGAATACCACTTAACTCTAGGTACATTCAAGGGAGGTGACAGGCATCCAAGTGTCATTTTAGACCATTTGAAACTGTTCATATCAGCATGGTCTGCATGCTAGATGACCTGAAAGGATACTTGACCAGAGAGCCTACTGCTCCCTGTAAAGGATGGGTTAAATGCAGAGGACAAATTTCATTGTAATGTACATGTGCAATGACCAATAAAGATAACCAGACACAGGCATCATCCAGGGAGCATTTGCACTAGATGAGGGACCAGTGGACCTTGGTACTGTTTTCTGATTAAAGTTGATCCACGTTGAGCAGAAATGATGGCCTCCGGCAATGCTGGGGAAGACAACATGCTAAAGAAAAGAGCGCTATGCATCAGACGAGCCTTTGGTGGTGGTGGTGTTACAGCATAGACAGGTGTGTCTGGTTCATACAGAACTGCCATACACAGTGACAAGCCCACACTACCTGAATAACATCATTAATCCAGGCATGAACAACACAGGCCTAATATCATCTTCATGGATGATAATGCTCCAGCACATCGAGGTCGCATGATTAGGGTACGGCTGCTATAAACCTGGAGTACTGCAAACGGAGTAGCCTGCACTTTCCCCAGACCGGAATCCCACAGAAAACCTATAGGATCAGCTGAGTCAAGGTCTAGAGCAAGGGTGGGCAAACTTTTTGACTCGTGGGCCACAATGGGTTCTAAAATGTAACAGAGGGGCCGAGCCAGGAACGGATGGATGTGGTATTTATGTGAACTAATATAAATGACATGTAAAAGCCATAACATAAATAAGGTTCTGTCCTTTAATAGATAGTAAAGCATGGATATGCAAGGCTTATTGTTCAAATCATTTTCCAAATGCAATTCTTTTCACAACACAGTAGAGAAACTCATGTTTGGCGGGCCGGATTAAAAACCCAAACGGGCCATATATGGCCCGGGGCTGCAGTTTACCCCTGCCCGGTCTAGGGGCTCGTAATTCTGTGCCCCAGAACCTCAATGACCTGAGGACCGCCCTTCGAGAAGAGTGAGATGCTATGCCTCAGCAGACAATAAGTCGACTTGTGAACAGCAGGAGACGTTGTCAAGCAGTAATTGATGCTAAAGGACACAACACGTTATTAAAACATTTACGTTTTTTGTTGTGATATGCCCACCACTGCATTTGGCTTTTATTTCAATAAATTGTTCTAGATTCAATTAAATTAAATTCAAAAACACTTTATTCATCCCAAAGGGAAATTCATTGTTGTTGTAGCTCATATTCAGGTTTCTTCAAAGAGCCGTTGTAGATGCAGATCTGAAGAAGCCTCTGACTGAAGACAGTCTCATGAAGAGGAGATGAGGAAAATAATCAGTGCTTCCCTACTTTTGTGATATTATATCACTGAAGCATGAACATTTTATGTTTCCATAAATTTCACCTAAAAGCCAAATATTTATAACTTTTTGTGGGTCGTGTATGGTAAGTTTTCCCTTAATGCCAGATATAGATTACATTTATCTGGACCCTGGGGCAGTTCCCTTTCACAGCGTATGCTGGGGCAGCGTACCAAAAGCAGGAAAAGAGGATGTAAGGCAGCAGCAGCATATTAGAGTAGAAAACGAATGAGGGGAAAAACAAAGTGATTACGCAAATCTGAAGATGAAATAGTTAAAAAATGTCCAGTTGGTCTGCTTAGTGTAGTGAGAAGGGGCAGGCGCACACATGCATTTAAAAATCAAAGTAGCAACAGAAACCGCGATAGAATGCTTTTTTATTCGTGCATTTTTCCTTCTCGATTAGTTCAATACTCCACCTGAAACAATCCGTTACAACATCGTGACAAGGAAAAATCTCTATATGAAAGGAAACCAGGCCAAATGAAGGCATACATTTGCTCATTCTCTTGTTAATGCCCTTGTCACTGTCTTTGTTAGCCCTCCCAGGCTTTTCTGATAGGAAGTGCTGCGGTATGTAGTGAAGGGTCATGTTTATTGCATCATCCACAGACCTGTTGGCTCTGTAGGTAAACTGAAAGGGATACAGAAATGGGTCCGTGACAGTTAAAGGTGGGTCAACACAAGGCTCTCAAAGGATTTCGTTACCACAGAGGTCAGGACGACAGGTGTGAGGTCATTTAGTCCTGTGATCCTTGGATTTTTGAGGACAGGGGTGATTGTGGATGCTTTGAAGCAGGCTGGCACATTAAAGTCTGTAAACACCAGAGACAGCTGATCAGCACAGTGCTTGGGGTGGATGGGGAGAGACAGTCTGGCCCAGTTGCTTTGCAGGGTTTCTGTCTCTTAAACTAGTCTATTGACATCATCTCTGAAATGGAGGTGGGACGAGGGGTGGAGTGAGTGGAGCTGTCTAACTGTGAGGAGAGAGGGAAGGAAATTGTGGACTGGGGCTGAGGCTGAGTGGAGGAGTCACAGGGAACGATGACCGATTGACTCTCAAAGCGGCAGTAGAACTGTTTCAGCTCATTTGCAAGGCAAAAGTCATTGATAGAGTTTGGGGGTCCTTGGGTTTATAGTTTGTGATCTGTCTGAACCCCTTCCAGACAGATGTGGTGTCGTTTTCATGTTACATTAGTAACATGAAAATGACACCACATCTGTCTGGAAGGGGTTCAGACAGATGTGGTGTCGTTTTCATGTTACTTATGGAACAAAACCACTCCTGAAAAAAACAGCTATGCTGGACTTTCAAAATAAGACCTAAACATACTGTATAAAATAAAATCCCTCATATTTCAAAAAGCTGATTATTGCAGAATTAGGATATGCAGTACTTCTGCAACTAAGCCAGTAATGAAAATCGGTCCACTTTATCCTTTCAGAATAAGCTCACTGATATTTTTAAAATAAGTCCCTCAATATTTATAGTTACTAGGGGTGTAACAATACACAATTCTCATAGTGTCAACCCAACCTCTGTACATAATTTAAAATGCAGGTTGAGCAATCTCTGTTGATAAGAAGGGGATTTTTCCAACAGCTACACTTGCTGCATTTGGAAAACAACTCTAAAGTGATTTAAACATGTTTTGTTCAAAAACTTCTAAACATCATCAACTGTTTTCAAGTGTTATGTAGCTGTATAATCTATCTATGCATGCATTGGCTGTGCCTGCTTATGCTACTTGATTCATTGAAAAAAATCCAACCAAATATCAGTTTTATCCGTTCCATTTTTTTAAGTTTTAGAACATAATAAAATCTAATTTATTTCAGAAATTGGAAAAGATTATTTGTTTACTGCTGATGAAGTATAAAATATATATATTTAAATTTTTCTTGACTGAAGTTTATCGGAATGGTACCTCACTGTCACGTTAAAACCCGAATTTGTATCGAGCCATGAATTTGTGTACCGTTACACCCCTAATAATTACTGTTGCCATCTTACGCTTAAAATAGAACATTAGGTGATTTTAGTTTTGATCTTACATTTAAAATAAAACTATAGTTTTGTTTTTTTTCGGAGGAAAAAAATATTCTCACTCCCACACCAGATAAAGTGCCCTGTTTAGATATGCACCTTTTTTTTTTTTTTACCTTTTTTGTTACATTCCAGCCTTTAATTTAAATGTTTTATATCTTTTTTCATGTAATAGATTTGCACAAAATTGTCTCAGTTGCTGAAATGAAATGAGAAAAATATGTATAAACAAAAAAAGAAAACTGAAAATTGTTATGTATATATGTATCCCACCCCCTCTGCTATGAAGCCCCTAAAAGGCTCCAGAGGCTGCAACACTGTAAGCAAGAGGCATCACACCATGAAGACCAAGAAGCATTTCAAGCAAGTCAGTAACAAAGTTGTTGTGAAGTACAAGTTAGGGAGGGGTTATAAAAAATCTCCAAATTGATATTGACGTTCCCCTGTCCCACCAGTAAATCCATCATCTTCAAATGATGTGGTATATGGTACCACAACAATCTTGCCAAAAACCTGCTAAAATTGAAGTTTTCAGTCACCGAGGAAAATGCAATGTTTGCCATACACCCAACACTTGCCATCACCCGAAGAACACCATTCCCAGTGAAACATGGTGGTGGCTTCGTCATGCTGTGGGGATGTTTTTATGCAGCAGGGACTGGGAAATTGGTTCAAGTCTTGGAAAAGATGGTGCTAAATACATAGATTTTCTTTGCCTGTGACTCGACTGGGACGAGGGTTCACCTTCCAGCTGGACGGTATCTTGAACCATACTTGTATAGCAAAACTCCAGTGGTTTAAGAGGAAACATTTAAATGTGTTAGAATGGCCTGACCAAAGTCCAGACCTCAACCCAATTGAGAATTTGAGGCTAGACTTGGTGATCGTTGTTAACAAGTGACAACCGTCCAACATGAAGAAGGTAGAGCAGTTTTGCCATGAGGAATGGGCAAAAATCCCAGTGGCAAGATGTGGACAGCTAATATAAGTGTATCTGAAGCGACTTGCAGCTTTAATTGCCACAAAAGGTGGCACACTTAAGGTGAACAGTTATGCACAGTGATGTTTTCTGTTTTTTGTTGTTTGATTCACAATGTTCTGTAAATTTAATGGTGCAAACTCTCAAACAGTCCATTTTAATGCCAAGGCGGGTGAATGCTTTGGCAAGTCGCTGTAAATATCTTGTCAGACTTCCCCAAATTAACTAAATTGTGTCTACCTTTTTGACCCTGGAAAACAATAACCAGCATTTATTTGTCCGTCATAATCAATTTTGCACAACGATGTTAAAAGTAATATCATGGGACAAATTCATAAAAAAAACAAATTTAAGTGCATTTCTTTGCTTTCAAGAACAAACCCTGGAAAACCAGTGGATAGTGACTTATGAACAGCTGATCAGATTAGCACAGACTCAGACATTTATATACAGATCATCTTTGGCCCACACAAGATTGTATATCAGACAGAAGGAATTTCATGAAAAGCCTGATTGACGCTTGGCACTGACATGGAGACAGATACAAACTCAGTGTTAAAGTGTGTCCAGCTTTTATGCTGAAACCTGACACACACTGGGCATCGCTCTGTCACAGAATTACAAATATTCACAAAGTGTCAGGCCCCATCACAATTTATGTTCTTCAACTCAAGTCATCTGTCCATATACTTACATTTAGGCAAAGAACAGAATTAAGATTAAGTAATTGAGTAATAATAATTAATACTCCTTCCAGGTTTACTGGTAGAAATTGGTTCCAAGCCACTCTTAATAATAAAGCTATATAATAATAAATCTTATGCTAAAAGAAGACCCTGATAATATTGATAGTCTCATCATTCCACTGAATTCTAACTGGGGAAGCGGAGTCACTGGTACAAAACAGCTTTAATCCACATTTTCAGGTCAGTCAGTCAGTCAGTTTCTACCGCTTATTCCATAGTGGGTCGCGGGGGAGCTGGTGCCTATCTCCAGCAGTCTATGGGCGAGAGGCAGGGTACACCCTGGACAAGTCGCCAGTCCATCGCAGGGCAACACACAAACAACCACGCACAGACTCATTCATACACTTAAGGGCAATTTAGAGTTACCAATTAACCAGCAGGCATGTCTTTGGACTGTCGGAGGAAGCCGGAGTACCCGGTGAGAACCCACGCATGCACGGGAAGAACATGCAAACTCCTTGCAGAAAGACCCCCGGCTCTGAATCGAACCCAGGACATTCTTGCAACAGTGCTGCCCACATTTTCAGGTGCTAATAATATATTGCTTTTACTGTTGCTGAAGTTGAACTAAGTCATAACAGTCCATTGTAGTCTAACTAAGAAAGCTGGGTCATTGGTGTAAGAGCAGCTATATTATTACTAATTATTATTACTAATAATGTTTGGTTTTCGCTGGTAATCCTGATAAAACTAAAAATCTATGAAAAAGTAATTAAATTACGCAATTGGGTGCAGGACTAAGCAACACACAAGAAGAAAAAGATTTTGCAAGAGTGCGGTGGAATCCTGGGGGTGCTAATATATAACTGTGATTGTATGTGCAAGAATTTGACTGTCAACATTGACAGAGCGCCATTGTCCTTGAGGAGAGACATGGAAGTTTTCTCAATCGGCCGCAAAGTCTTATCTGGGTCACAGCTGTTCGGGGGTGCTGGGAAAGAGCGCCATGTTTACATAACATCCAGGAGATATTTTGTCGATAGCCACTTAGCAGAAATTGCCACGGCCATGTTGGGGCACCAGATTTAGAAAAACAATAAGTGTTCTGGTTCAAGCAGTTGTGTGGATTTCCAAGCACTTCAAGAGTTTTTACTGTTATCTCTCAATTGCAAATCCAAATATCCAAATTTCTGGGACTTTCCGCAGTTCTAGAGCGAACAACCTTCTCCACAATTAAATCCTTTCACTTCTGAGTCCAAAAGCCTCTTCCAGGCTACAATTCTGTTCAAGAACCGTATCCAGCTTGCGGCTTACCTCTCTTAACAATTCAGTCTGAGCAATGATCGCTTTGTAGATTCCATCCTACATCGCAAGCAGCTTTGGGATGCTATGAACAGCTGCCCACGTTTTGCTACTCACTTGATAAGTCAGGTAACCAATGCCGGCTCCAAAAAGCAGAAAACCTGTTATCAAAAATCCAAATATATATACGTCTTCTGCGTTCTCAATCGACATTGTAGTCAAGCACACAAGCTTCCATTGTTGCAAGGAATCCATTGTGTATCCAGAAAAGAACGTACCGGCAGGGCAAGAGGGTTCTTTCTTTACCCTGTCTTCCCGTGGAAAAAATTTGATCAATTGTGTTGGGAGACCAGCTGACCAAATCCATAATTTGTAAGTTTGGAAGATATGTAAAGTGAGGCTCTGAGAAAAACACAGACAAACGCAGATGCAGAAGCAGGCAAGAGGGAGGGTGAGAAAACGCGTGCGTCCTCCACTGAGAGCAGAGCAAGAAAAAAAGATTAACCAACAATTTGAATGCAGATTAATGTCATGTGACTTTTTACTTGCCATTTAAAAAAAAAAAAAAAACTGGTCATTGTCATACTGCCCGTATTTATTTTGTCACAGATGTCCCAAAAGGAAGTAATTATTTTAAAGCTATTATCATTTATAAGGATTACACCTATGCTTGCTTCTCTGCACTGGCTTACTGTTCATCTCAGGATTCCGTTCAATTGCATTTGCCATTTTTTAGGTCTTATATTGACATTTTTTAGGTTTTATTTGTATGGCACCACCATATTTGTTAGAAGGGTTGCACACATACTCGAGCCAGATTTGAGGTCCACAAATCATCTTTGATTAGAGACTTCCAGATCACAGCTTTAAAGGGGCGATCACTAAGGTTTCCCAGTGTTGGTGCCTAATCTGTGGAACAACCTGCTTTTGCACATTAGAGCTACATAGACTGCTCATCATTTAAAGGATGTGTTAATTAAATTAAATAAAATTTATTTAAATAGCACTAATTCACAACATGTTGTTTCAAAGCACTTTACAATGAAAAGAATTCAATTCAGATTCCAAGTCAAGTTCATTCATTCCACATTGATCATGGTTATCAAACAAAGCAGTCAAATTCAGTTTATTATTTAAATTGCAGTTTTCTATCCAAGGAAACTGTTAGGTTTAAACCCCAACACTCATTACAACATCTGCACAAAGAAAGACACAGAGAAGTTAGTTTGTTTTAACTTGCAAGGAGAGTGTCCCGGAGACTGTCTCAGTTACAATCCTCCAAACACACTCTGAAGACAGTCTCCGCTCTTCATGCTTTTATTAGAAAAGGAACGCCCTAGTTACATGAGGTTTCAAATGCTGAGGGAGTTTATCTTTATGTGAAAACAGACTGTTCTCACATCCTGTGCTCATGTTGCAACATCATATTCCTCTATGCACATAAGGAGATAACCATTCTCAATCAGTAATATAAACAGCACATCTAGATAGTAAATGAGTAATGTAGAATGAAAACTGAATAATGTATGTACATTTATCTAACATTTCCCTCCTGTTTATTCAGTTTAGCATTATATCAATTTTAAACATCATTCAGTGACTACTTCTTTTCAGATTTTCAGTCATGAAATCATTGCATTGCTAAAAAGTTACACTCAGAGGACCTCCCTAATAACCATCAGGGTCTGGATACAAGTCTGGAAAATGCAGAGACGTCTCTTTGTTGCTTGTCTCATCAGGGTCTTCATCTGAGTCCTCGTCTGGTCTTATAAGGGCATACATCTCTGAGAGCTCTGTTTTAACTGGTTGTATAGCAGAGGTGATTATTCGAGAACACAAGGCTCTTATACAAGGAATACAACAACATCCACATAAGGTGAGAATAGCTGCAAACACAGCAATAGACATTAATATAGAAAACACTAGTTGTTTATATTTTCCAAACATTTCCCCAAAACCATCCCACATTGAGGTGTCAACTCCAGAATGGTCTTTCATTTTGTCGTTGAGTGATCTAAGGCCTTCCAACGCTTTAGTCAGGCTTCCATCAGCTGCGGTGTTATTTGGTATAAAAGTGCAACACTGACCACCAAATATGGAACAAACACCTCCTTTCTCAGCTAAGAGCATGTCAACGGCAATTCTATTTTGGAAAGCCATAAGTGAGGTAGCTGACAGTTGTTCATGGATAGCGGAGAAACCTTCTTCAGTTTTGTTTCCTAATCTCTGCACATTATAATGGATGTAGTTGATTCTGTCTACATTTTATTGATTGTACACCACCAACATATGGTGGATTCAAAGCCTGCTGCTACTTGATCTGCTAATTTATATTCATCAGGGACCCCTCTTGGTATTCCTATGCTGTCTATGTAAGTAGGGTCATCTTGATTGTTTCATACCACTACAATCTAGATACCAGTCATACCCATCCCAGCTGTTTGCCCCATAGCCCCCTATTTGCAAGTTTCAATCAAAAGTGAACACAGTCTGTGTTCTGTTAGTTTGATAGCAGAAATACAGTTCTTTTGTTCTACTGCTATCCCCATCTGTAGTATTACAGGGGTTTTTTAATATTTCATGTTGGATTTTGGATCGATTAGGATTATAGTACCCTGCTCTTCTTTTTTGCATTTTGTGATTTCTTTCCCATATTAACAAGGCACTTACAACTATGATTGAGATGATGCTCCCTATTATCAATATCTTTTTGTGTGTAGGGGTGAACATCTTTCTGTAGATTGGAGCCCTTCCTAAAAACCTGTAGCAGAGCTGTGGACAATCTTCACCGGTTTGAGACAACTGCAAACTATAATTGCAGCCCCCTTTGTAGCCGGACTACCTCTGAAGGTCAGATGAAGAGCTACAATGCTACAACAGATACCACAATGCTATTACTACAACACAAACAATGATAGTTAGGGTAAACACTGCTATTGAGAAATTTATTTTAGTCATGTTCTATTATTCTTTTACAATGTGTTAGATGGATCCATGAGTTCCTTTCTGCAATCTTAATCGCAGTTCCAGTAGTCAACAACACCTGATAGGGCCCTTCCCACTTAGGTGAATGCCAATACTTCTTCTTTATGCTTTTTATCAGGACCCAGTCACCTGGTTCAACTAACGGTATTCCCTGCGTAGACACAGAAGTTTCATCATCATTAGTTTTCTCATTGTTTTGCTGTCTTTGTTGTAACATCTTTCTCATATAATCTGCCAGTGTGCTTTCATCATCTGTTTCCCACATATTTTTAAAATATGGCAGTCTGTAAGGTCTCCCAAACACAGTTTCATATGGTGTTAATCCGTATATGTTGACATAGAGTTTTACTAAATCCATGCATTTAGTCCATGGTCTTCCAGTTTCTTCCATGCATTTTCTTAACCTGTTCTTTATAGTCCCATTCATTCTTTCTACTAGCCCAGCGCTTTGTGGATGATAAGCACAGTGGTGTTTTAGGTCTATGTGGAAGGCTTGTCCTATTTTGTTAATGATTTGATTAAAAAAGTGTGTACCGTTGTCACTATAGATTTTCTCTGGAATACCATACCTTGGTATTATGTCTTTGCATAAGGCTTTTGCCACTGTTAATGCATCTGGTGTTTTTGTTGGAAATAGTTCTATCCATTTTGAGAATGAATCTATTATTACTAAACAATACTTTTTCCCTTCGCTGTTGTTTAGTTCTATGAAATCCATGTGGATATGTTGAAAAGGGTATTTGGCCTTGGGAAATTGTCCCCTTTTTGGCCTTAAGTTCCCTTGGGCATTGTGTTTTGCACATACTAAGCAGCTTCTACAAAATTTTTTGAATAGGAGTTGAATCCATAGGTTGTGTATACTTGGTTTACCAATCCTGTCATCCCTCCTGTTGAGACATGTGACTTACCATGACTCAATATTGCTGCCCATTTGTATAGGTTTTTTGGTAGGATTGGTTTATTTTCTGGTCAGGTGAAAATACCATCTTTTAATTGTGCCCCTTTTCTTTGCATAATTGTTGTTGTTCCTGTTTTGGTGATTGTTGTTGCATGTCTTTTAATGTTTCATTTTGTAAATCAGCTCCTGTCATCATTAGAACTTGTATTTGTTTCTGTGCTGGTAGGTGTACCTTTTTCCTTTAAATGTGAAAGCAAACCAGTACTGACTGTCTTTATGCAGTGGCACAGAGAAAAATGCATTGCTTATGTCCACTACAGTGAAAAACTTAGCTTTTGGGTTCAGAGAATTCAACAGTGTGTGTGGATCTGCTACACACGGCGATCTTTGAATGACTGCGTTATTAACTGCTTGTAAATCCTGAACCATCCTCCACCCTACAGATGGAGGTGCCTTTTTTACAGGGAATATAGGAGTGTTACAGGGTGACTCAGCACATTCAATCAACACTCCTGCCTTTTTCAAATCTGTAATAACTGGTTCAATTCCTATCATTGCATCAGGTTTTAGCGGGTATTGTTTCACTCTAGGCCTATATTCTGTTTTGGGTCTTATTACAACAGGAAGCGCTGTTTTGACTAGGTCAACATCTGTTGGCCCTTGAGACCATAGTTTTTCAGGAACCAGCTTCAACAGTTCCTCTTGTTCCTTAGTAAAGAAGATATGTCACTTTTCCTTTTTGTCTAGATGCACTCCGGATTGGACAGTCACTGTCCAAAACAATGCCTTTTTTGTCATCAGGGTTGATTGACTGTACCAGGTGTTTACACCTGTTGCAACCCAATCTCTTGCTCTTTCACCACTGTTTACTAATTGGCCCAAGTTTTTCCACTCTTCAGTTGTCTCTTTACACAGTGAGATATGAGGTTCTGAGTATTGTCTAAACAACCTTTTGACTGTATCTGGCAGTATTACTGCAGCTGCGGCATTTGCCGTCACGTCTGAGTACACATATGACACTGTTATTTATACTGGAGTGATTTTGTCAAATTCGCTTTTGTATTTGGTGTCTGGTTTGTTTGTGTACCACATTGTAACATGTAGGTCATCAGGTGACATTACATCCTGAGGGTTTTTGTTAGGTATTATTTAGTCAACTCAGAGGTAAGAACGATACAGTCAGAGTTACTTGTGACAAGGGTAGCCCACTTTGCAGTGAAACTACAAAGTTTTTGACACCCTATCTCTTTATTTATATGCACAGTTCAACAGACAGTTCAGACAGGGTGTGTGTGTGTGAGACGGAAAGGAGGCTGGTTCACACAGAGATAACAATGATCTCACACACACAGGGAGGAAGGCATAGTGCAGGTGCCTTGCAACACAAGGTTTTTACATGAGTGATAACAAGTTTTTGCACCCATCCAACAGTCCCTCCTTTTATCACAAGTAAAAACATTTAATATAAAAACGAGTAAGAAAAATACTTTGTATGAGCGAAAACCCACGGACGGTAAACAGATTATATTTTGTGGGAAATACTCATACGGCCCCGCCGCCCTCGGCGACCATTAAAAGTTAAATGTTGATTAATACTTGAAATCATAAAAATAAAAGAATAAAACTTGAAATCATAAAAATAAAAGAATAATACTTGAAATCATAAAAATAAAAGAATAATACTTGAAATCATAAAAATAAAAGAATAATACTTGAAATCATAAAAATAAAAGAATAATACTTAATGAAAACAGTGAAACATAATAAAGGAATTTAAAAATCTGCCCTGTTTATGTCATCATTGTACTTTTTCTCATTTCACTTAAGCAACAACTTCTTTCGATTTTCTGCTGTAAGGTCATTTTATGAAATACAATGTATGAGTACACTCAGGCTTTTGATGTGATTTATTTACAACATGTCATCATAATCGTCCCCTTCATTTTCGTGCATTTCTACCTAGTTCAGTGTTGCATATGCCACCATGAACAATACCAGAAATTCTGTAGGAATGGATGTGCGTCATGTTCTTCCGTCAGTGTTCTGAGATGGGTCCCGTCTGATGTCCATCTCTTCTGGTTCGGTATCACCTCCTGTGGATCCTGCTTTAGATAGAGAAAGAGTCCTGCTACCAGAATTAAGCTCAGGCTTATCAGTCCTGTCCGCATGTTACAGAGAGCCATTTTATAATTGGGCGCAGATCAGCTGTTTTCTTCACCGGTTTGAGACGCTGGGCCATCTTTGAACCCGGACTTCCTCTGCTACCCCGTCGGTTGATCTGGCTCCTGTAATGGCAAAACTGGCTTACAGTGGCTTTTATGGATCCAGGAAGGCCTCTCTGCTATTTTCAGAGCTGTGGGCGTTGTCAGGAGTACTTGAAACGGCCCTTTCCACCAAGGAGTGCTCCAATCCTTCCGGTGGAGTGTCTTAATCAGGACCAGGTCTCCAGGCCTCATTCTGTGGGATAGGAGCAGAGATTATCGGCAGACCACTGGACATTTGTTCTTCTTTTGTCTGCAACATTTTATTCATCCACTCAGCTAATGAAGGTTCCTGTTGTGCTTTCTCTATTTCATTCATGTCAGAGGGCAGAGAAAACGGTCTGCCATGTACTATTTTTTGAGAATACAAATTCACATCAGCAACTTGGTGTCACGTGATCTCAGGCTCAGAACACAGTGGGTGGAGTTATACAATGATGTACAGTAGGTGGCAAATGGAGTAAGACCAGTTTGATTTGGAGTTATTCTCATCCATAATTAACCAGGGATAGGCATTCGGGCCATGGCCTCCCTGTTTCTTCCATTGTTTTCCTTAATCTTTAACTGAAACCCTAATGCATTAGAACTTAGTTCTATTAATTTATTTACAAAATGAGTTCCATTATCTGACCTTATAATCTGTGGGATACCATATGTGGGGAAGAAATGTGTCACTAGGTTCATCTATTACAACTAGGCAATATTTATTCCCCCGTGTTTGCAACAAATTATGCATGATCTGCAAAAATGATTTGCATAGTCAGAAATATTTATAGTGTAGCATTAATGCTTTACCAGATGTGACATATTCCCCCCTTGACACGTGGGTCTTCCCAATGTGTCACTGTAGCCGCTGTGTTTTATAACTTTTTTGGGAGGATTGGTTTATCTTCTATCTGATAGATGTCATCTTTTTTCTGTGCTCCTCTCTTTAGCCAGGCCTTTATTTCTGTCTTGGGTGCTGACTGTTGGGCGTCTTTCAGCACGTCCGTGTCTATAAATAGCAGATCTGACATTTTCTCTTTAATAGGTTGAAATGAGTTAGTTCTGTCCCTGATGATGTTTTAAAACCTCTATTTTGCCAAATCTTAGCATGGTGATGTACTGATCCGAAAACGTATTGGCTGTCTGTGTATATAGTAAGTATTTGTCCCTCATGTAATTCACATGCTCTTACTACAGCATATAATTCTGCTGTTTGGGCTGAGCATGTATTGGGTACAGATTTAGCTTCTATTATCCTATCGATGGTTGTTACTGCATAACCAACTCTATTCTTTCCATATTCATCTTTAGATGCTGAGCCATCTACAAACACAACACATGAATCTGGTATAAGAGTTTGAGAAATGTCTTGTCTGGGTTTTGTGTCTTCTTCAACTTTTGCTTTATAAGAATGTGGTTTTCCATCTTCTGCAGTAGGTATTAGAGTACTTGGATTTAAAGGGCACATCTTTTTAGAGTTATGTTTGGCTGTGATAATAATAGCGATGTCAGTGTGATATGCCTTGCATGTAGCGTCAGGTGCTTCTCTTAATATTCCTGACTTCAACATATCTTGTATTACTGGCTTAATACCTTCTTCAGCTTCTGGTTTTAAGGGGTATTGGCGGACTAATGGCCTTTTTTCAGATATTAGTTTAACCTTGTATGGTGGGAACCCCTTTATAAGCCCTACATCAGTTGATGATTGGGACCACAGTTCAGGTGGGACAGCAGATAGGGCAGGATGCATGTTGCTCTCAGCTAAGCCCTATATTTGTCCCTCTGCCTCATCTAAATGTATCCTTGGATGGACTTTGACTATCCACGCCAGAATGAGCTTCCAGATTCCTGTATTAGGATCCACTTTTGACAGTGTCAGTGCTGTTCCTGCAGAGGTTTAAAGCCTCTGTTTTTCCAAATTCTTATTATTCTTTTTTATCATATTTTATAAAGTAAGTCCTTATTACATTTAAAAATGAGATCACTATTTTTGGTAGTTGCTATTATTATAAATAATGCTTGGTTTAGTTCTTATTAAAAATAAAAAATAAAAACTCACTCACTGATGAACACAAAAAATGAAGGGCATATTATATCTTATAATCTTAGTTTATCTTACCCAGTTTTATAGGTACAACATACAGTTTCAGTCAGCTTTGTATTTAGTTCAAGTAACTAAAGTTTGTTTCAATTAACTCAAGTTTTCTCTATTTCAGTCCAGTCCAGTAATTCTGTTAAGGTTCATTTCATCTTATGTTAAGTTTGAGTCTAATTCAATCATTTTGAACCTGACTGGAAAAAGTCTAAACATCTGTTAAAATCTTTTTGTTTTACCATAGAGAACTGACCTAATATTATTATGGTAATGTTGAGGACTCTAATTTTTACATAACATGAAACAGACATTTATTTCACAAAAACAGAAAGTCAAACACAGACATTTGGCCACATGAAAGTTTAAATAACCTGTTTGTAAAAGAATTAGGAAAAATTCAAGACGGGTCTATGAACTTTCTTATGGTTATCAGTATTTTCAATAGAGGTAGAACCTTTGCCATCTTTATATGATTTTTCGAAAAAGATTCTGGAAACCTTATTAAGATATAAATTTGGCAAAGATCATCAGAACATCAGACCTTTATTAGCGCTTTTAAGGTCCCTCAAAGATGCATTACAATGAAATCAGTCATTCCCATTCACACACATTCACACACTACTTACTTATTTCTCTGTCAGAGTAATTTTATTTGCAAAAATTTGAACATAATTTGACTTCTATTATTCTTAAAATGCACATTGTATTCACCAAGAATCAATAAGGTGGTCTTAGTGGGTCCACCTTAAAGGTGTTGTCTGTTGGGTGTCATGTTATCATTGTCAGGTCAGTGAGGTTCATAAGTCAGTCAGAACCTTGGTCATTTGGTCTGTGCACATAATGTTTCATAGATCCAGCCTATGATTAGTCAGCAAAACGTCCACCTATAGGAGAAAAATTGATTGTTAATGAATGAGCTGCATTTCCTAGGAACACTGTCTTCCTCCTGGATGAGCATCACCTGTTGAAAAACTTTCATCATTGTTTGTTTCACATATTCAATCACATCTTTATATTATATCAGTAGATGAAGTTGTTAGTATCTCATGTAGACTGACATATACTGTTGCATTTGGAGAAGATCTCAGATTAAATAAACATAGTTAGAGCTTCAATCCAAGTTCATTTTGTGTCTGCAGACTTTAGCCAATTTTTCTTTTCTTTCTTTTTTTTTTTATACATAAAGAGCAAGATTCAAAACATTTTCAAAAGGCAGATTGTGGCAGAATGTAGACAAAACTGCTTATTGATTGACAAAATAACATTCAAGCACACAATCACCATATTAAAAGGCTCTACTTCTAGAGAATCACTAAACTTCTGGGGTCCGGTTTTGGCCCGCGGACCTTGAGTTTGACACATGCAGGGTAGAGTTACAATTTTATTTTTATTTTTTTTTCAGACCTTTCAGCAGAGACAGACTTCTGCTGTTTGCAGAAGTTTTATCTTTGTTTTCAGGCAGCTGCATCTCTTTGTCAAGGTCGTTTCACAGAGCTGAAATTTAACTTCTCTCAAAGAGGAAAAATCAAGAATGCAAACAATCTGAGCCAAATATGGAATTATTTCCCTGTAAAATGAATCTTTTGCATTTTATCATGATATTGTTAGTAGTATAACACCATATAATGATTTTTAAAGCACCTGTTTCTCACTAATGCTTGCCTACAAAATCTTTTACTCTCAGATTACTTCTTTAACAACATTCTGTTCTCTCTTCTCTAGTCATTGTTCACTGGGTTGTCCAGTTGGACAGTTTCCATGTTGTCCACATTGTCACCTCCTCTTTTAACTTCTTTTACCACGTCCTCTAAAACCACCTCTTAGTCTTTATAATTTGGGGCTACCTTGGTATTCTAACCTGGGATGGGTGGCAGTCCGCCCCCCTTTATTTGTTTTCAGTTAAGCTGAAAGTTTTTTCAGGTGCTTTTCTTAAGGCCTCAGTATTATGGCTATGTCAGTTAAAAGCTGCTCTTATTGTTGTTTTTTTAATTCATCTTTTTGTTTTAATCTGTTTATCAACTGTGAGCACTCAGGGACTGAAAAGTCCCCTTTGAAATTATAATCTGGCAAGGTTTTTTATTGTCTCTTGAATCTTTTGAATGCATAATCTCCAGTTTAAGATCCCCGTGTAGTTTTAGGATTTCAGTGATAATTAAGTTACCTGAAAATCCGTATTTTTATGCCATCGTGTACATATTTCTGTTAAATCAGAGATTTTTCTCTGTTCTTTCCCCATTGTTCTTTGTTATTTTTCTCTTTTTAGTTTTCATTATTTCTAATTTTAGATCCCCTTGTAATTTTAAGACATCCTTTGTATCTAATTTGCCCAAAAACCCATGTTTTTTATTTTTTATTCCATCTATGACAGATCATACCTGCTCCTTTTACATAGTTCTCCATAAACTTTACCTCCCCTTCTAAGTCAATTAGTTTACTTTGTTTCTTCCCCATTATGTTTTATGTTAGTTTAATTATAGTATAAATGTCCCAAATAAAAGGTCACTGGCATGAGACTTATGGAGAGGACATTAACACGCCCTTCTACTGCGACTAATTCGCAGCGGTGTTAATTTTCTGGAATGAAATCCGACCTGAATCTCCAAAGTCACCAGTACGTAGTTTTAATCTGGGCAAAAGAAAACACAGGACTAGCAGAATCCTGCTGATTCTATTAAAATGCTTAGTCCTCCATATACACACACAACACAGTCACACAGTTAGTTTCAGGTACCTTGTAATTTTTCTAAGTTAACTTGGTGTTATTTTATGAGCTCAGTTTACTCCGTTCTTTTTACTTTTATAGCGCTTATTCTATTCCCTCGCAGGGGAATAACCCTTAGTCGTTTTATTTGGCCCCCTTCTTGGCGGGGCCCTACCTTAATTTGTCACTATTCCTTTCACGGTGGAATAAAACCATCCCAATGCAGCGTCCTTACCTGCGACGCACTACCAACGACTTTTAAGTACTTTTCTTCTTTTATTTATATAGCGCTTACTCTATTCCCTCGCAGGGGAATAATCCTCAGTCGTTTTCTTTAATCCCCTTCACGGCGGGATTGTACTAAATTTGTCACTATTCCTTTCACGGTGGAATAAAACCATCCTAATGCAGCGTCCTTACCGGCGACGCACTACCAACGACTGTTAAGTACTTTTCCTATGAACTGTATTTTAAAACTGTCTCACCTCGGAGTTGACTTCTTGGTGACTCTCTGGACCCTGTGAGAGTCACCCGTGCCGAGGAAGGCAATAACCCACTGGCCAGGTGTGAATTCACACACACCGGGACTTTCCGCCACTCCGGCTAATGGAGGCTGTGCAGCGGTGCTTCGCTCGACGTCAGGCTTCCCCCACGGATCCCAGAGTCACTGTTAAAGCAAAGAGAAATAAGGTTATTGAATTAATCCGGCTTCGAAGGACCAATAAATGTTAGGTATTATTTAGTCAACTCAGAGGTAAGAACGATACAGTCATAGTTACTTGCAACAAGGGTAGCCCACTTTGCAGTGAAACTACAAAGTTTTTGACACCCTATCTCTTTATTTATATGCACAGTTCAACAGACAGTTCAGACAGGGTGTGTGTGTGTGAGACGGAAAGGAGGCTGGTTCACACAGAGATAACAATGATCTCACACACACAGGGAGGAAGGCATAGTGCAGGTGCCTTGCAACACAAGGTTTTTACATGAGTGATAACAAGTTTTTGCACCCATCCAACAGTTTTGTATGGAATTTTTTCCTTCATCTACGAGAAATGACCCCGTGGAAGTTGGTGCTTTATTTGGGATGTCCAATGTATAGTAATAGTTTGGGCTTCCCACTCCCTGCATTACATATACATTTTCAGGCCTTTCCCTAGCTATTTTTAATCCATCAGGAGTTGGCAATATGATTAGTTGTAAGGCGACCATTGCATCTCTACCTAATAGATTTACTGGACATTCTGGCAATATCAGTACCGAAAGTTGGCATGTTTTTCCTTCCGGGTCTCTGAGCCATATGGGTTCAGTCTCAGTAACCCTTTTTGTCACTCCTTGGGCTGCTCTGACCACAGCACAATTTCCACTAGGCTTTGCATGTGGTAGTGGCTCTCTGAGGGTGGTTCTACATGCTCCAGAATCACAAAGGAACGTGATAGGTGTGCCTTGTACTATCAATGTTATTTCTGTTCTAATTTTTTCTACATAGAACAGTTCTTCCAGATTTAATATATTTTCTCCCTCCTCAGTCAAAAGTACCCTTTCTGTCATTTCACCAAGGGGTTGTCTGCTCAGTTTCCCCTGCGGCTCTGGTGCTAGTCACGCACTATAGTTTTGTTGGGCAGAGCTACTTTGGCAGTCTCTAGCCATATGTCCCTCTTTTCCACAGGACCAGCATGCTCTTGGATTTTGTGCTCCAAAATGTCCTTTGCCTCTACCTCTTCCTCGACCTCTACCACGCCCCCTGCCTCGTGTTTGTTGATAATAAACTGCATTATCAAAACAGGCTGTCTCTTCCTCGTGGTAGAACACTGTGTCTTTTTGTTTGGTCTTTTTACTTTTTATAACTTTTTCTGCATGCAGGGCATGGTTGATGTAATCCTGTAATAAGCCTCCACTCATTCCCATGTAATGGCGGTTTACCCAGCCATGTATTTCAGGTGACGAACCTGAATGGAGTGCATTTTTTAACTGTTGTTGGAAGGCACTGTCTACATTTTCACTTGGTTCTAGACCACTGTGAACCTTGAACACCGTTCCCATTCTTGCTCTATATTCATCAAATGGTTCATCTGGTTTCTGTCGGCATCTTCCTATTTCAGTGTAATTTGCTCTCTTTTTATATTTAGCTTTAATTCTTTCCAATAGGGGGTTCACATGTTCTGTCAGATCATTACGGTCAGCAACTCGGTTGGTACCATCTGCTTGAGTAGGCGTATAAGTTCCTTTAACATGAAACCAGTCAGGGCCTAACTTGCACATCCACACCTGTTGTACTTCTGCTCCGTTCAGGTGATAAGAACGTCTGAGGTCTTCCATTTGTTTCAAACATTCCTCAACATCTTCTCTAGGGTGGGGAATGCCCTCTACTGCCTTTTTAATATCATCTTGTGTCCATGTTCGATATACCCTTATTACAGCCGGATCATTCTGTCCTGATCGTGGATTTGGAAGTTCTATCAGAGGGAAAGTCTGTACTTCAAGTCCCTCTTCCTCAAAACTTAGTAACTTTTGAGGTTCCCTGGGAGGGCTTAACACACTATTAAAGTCCCCAGATAGGGTTGTTGACCAGTTCCCTAGTGCACCGTTTTTCTGTAATTTAGGCTTACTTCCTATATCTTTTAGTGTATATTTAGGTGGATTTTTGGGAACTGGGGCGACAGGGGGAGCCGTAGGCTCAGTTATTTCATCTTCCCCAGCCGCCTCTTCATCTTGTTGGGCTAATTGTTGCTGTAAGGCTGCATAAGGACCTGAATATTCATCATCTTCCTTTCGGTGAAACATTATTTATTTTTCTTTTCATTTGTTTTTCATTTTGTTTACATTTGTTAGCTATTTTACCTTGTAAGTCTTTTAAGGCAGCCGTGGATAACTTTCCATTAAAGTTATAATGTTTTACCCAGTAACATAATGGTTCCACAGCTGTTGGTTCTTCCTTTTTTACTACTTTCCAATCTTTGCATGATAAATTATCAAGTAACTTTTGTTTTTCTTTACTTTGTCCCTTACCCATTTTTAGGCGACTTTTAGTTCCAGTATAGTTTTAACACCTGGTGTGTTCTAAATACTGGAAATACCTTTTAAACAAGATGGTGATCAACTAACCTGTTGCGGTAAAATTCACTTCAACCCGTTAAGGTGGAATTTTCTTGCCTACATGCATCCGCAACGGCTCACCATTTGTTCCTTGTTTAATTTATATGAAAAACAGTCACCTAGTGGTGGCTATTTTTCCACTCTCACACTCACTCGCTCCTTTTATTAGTTTCTTAACAGAGGACTCCGCCGTCCTTAACGTAGAATTTAATTAGTCTATTTCAACTAAGGGAGTCTACCCTCCTGCGGAATTTAACTGTATTCTTCTTAGTTTCCTAACAGAGGACTCCGCCGTCCTTAACGTAGAATTTAATTAGTCTATTTCAACTAAGGGAGTCTACCCTCCTGCGGAATTTAACTGTATTCTTCTCTTGTACCTGATAGTGTCTAGAATTGTCAGGGTTTTACTATTTTATTATTTTGTCATTCATCCCTCTTTTAATCATAAGATTTACTCACACTTCTCTGCGTCTTTGGAGTTCCGTCAACCCTTGGATTCCAGCTTGTCAGGGAGAACCAGTCCCGGAAAAGGTCTTTTTACCGTGGCCACGGAGTTTTACCTGGATCTCTCTCACCCGCTGGGATCGTCAGGTATCTTGGAATCCGGCTCTCGAAGGACCATTTAAATGTGAGGTTTAAACCCCAACACTCATTACAACATCTGTACAAAGAAAGACACAGAGAAGTTAGTTTGTTTTAACTTGCAAGGAGAGTGTCCCGGAGACTGTCTCAGTTACAATCCTCCAAACACACTCTGAAGACAGTCTCCGCTCTTCATGCTTTAATTAGAAAAGGAACGCCCTAGTTACATGAGGTTTCAAATGCTGAGGGAGTTTATCTTTATGTGAAAACAGACTGTTCTCACATCCTGTGCTCATGTTGCAACATCATATTCCTCTATGCACATAAGGAGATAACAACCATTCTCAATCAGTAATATAAACAGCACATCTAGATAGTAAATGAGTAATGTAGAATGAAAACTGAATAATGTATGTACATTTATCTAACAGAAACCCAGCATATTGCAATGAGTCATTGTCTTGCAGCATTTGCTTCTCCTGGATGAGCATGTAGCGACAGTGGACTTTTGCTTCCACTGTGTCGTTGACTTTGCAGAAATCCCTCATACTGAGTGTTCATGTAGCAACAGCGGAAAGGAAAACTTCCTTTTAACAGGAAGAAACCTACAGCAGAACCTGAGCGGTCATCTGCCACGAACAACTGGGGGTGTGAGAAGCCAGAGCATATGAAAAAAAAGAAAAAAGACAGAAGCACTGATCCATCAGTACTTTCTATGTTAAAGAAAAGTAAATAGTTAATGGCTGTAGTAACTCCTTCAGTGCCTCCATCTATGAGACAAAAACAGCTGGGTAGGTGCACTTTGAGCCAGTTTTAAATCTATAGGATGAAAGAGAGCACATACAGTTAGTTGGAATAAAAGCTCAGCCAATAGCTATGTCTAGGAGAGAGACAGGATTAAACACAGAAAGACATGGCGAGGTGTAATATCTATAAAAAGAGAATATTAAATTGTGCGGCACCAGTAGCTTAGTCCATGCCTCCCTCCGGGAAGGTGTCATAGCTAAGCAACACCAGGCCAAGTGTTCTGTGAATAGAAAAATCAGCAAATGATGCAAAATTGGAGAGTAGTAGCAGAATGTGGCAGAGTGAGGGACAGTGGTAATTTTGTCCTCCAGCAGCCTAAGTCCATAGCAGCATAACAACATAGGTGGCCTACGATATCCTTATCCACTCTAGCAATACATTTATCAAAAGGAAAGTTTTAAGCCTGATCTTAAAAGTAGACATCTCTGCCTCACTGACTAAAACTGGAAGCTGGTTTCACAAGAGACAAGCCTGATAACTAAAAGATTTAAACCCTGCAGCTGACACGGCACCCCAGACCATCACTGACTGTGGGTACTTGACACTGGACTTCTGGCATTTTGGCATTTCCTTCTCCCCAGTCTTCCTCCAGACTCTGGCACCTTGATTTCCGAATGACATGCAGAATTTGCTTTCATCCGAAAAAAGTACTTTGGAACACTGAGCAACAGTCCAGTGCTGCTTCTCTGTAGCCCAGGACTGGGGAATGCGGCACCTGTAGCCCATTTCCTGCACAAGCCTGTGCACGGTGGCTCTGGATGTTTCTACTCCAGACTCAGTCCACTGGTTCCGCAGGTCCCCCGAGGTCTGGAATCGGCCCTTCTCCACAATCTTCCTCAGGGTCCGGTCACCTCTTCTCATTGTGCAGCGTTTTCTGCCACACTTTTTCCTTCCCACAGACTTCCCACTGAGGTGCCTTGATACAGCACTCTGGGAACAGCCTATTCGTTCAGAAATTTCTTTCTGTGTCTTACCCTCTTGCTTGAGGGTGTCAATAGTGGCCTTCTGGACAGCAGTCAGGTCGGCAGTCTTACCCGTGATTGGGGTTTTGAGTGATGAACCAGGCTGGGAGTTTTAAAGGCCTCAGGAATCTTTTGCAGGTGTTTAGAGTTAACTCGTTGATTCAGATGATTAGGTTCATAGCTCGTTTAGAGACCCTTTTAATGATATGCTAATTTTGTGAGATAGGAATTTTGGGTTTTCATGAGCTGTATGCCAAAATCATCCGTATTAAGACAATAAAAGACCTGAAATATTTCAGTTAGTGTGCAATGAATCTAAAATATATGAATGTTAAATTTTCATCATGACATTATGGAAAATAATGAACTTTATCACAATATGCTAATTTTTTGAGAAGGACCTGTATGATCTCTCTCTTTTTCATCAGAACTCTTGCTGCAACATTTTAGATCAGCTAAAGGCTTTTACCTGCATTCTGTGGGTGTCCTGACGTAAAGAGTTACAACGGTCCAGCATTCAAGTAACAAATGCATGGATTACTTTTTCACTTTTGGACAGGATATTTCTAACTTTGGCAATATTCCAGAGGTAAAAGAAGGACATCGTAGAAATCTGTTTAGTATGGGATTGAAATGACAAAAACAACATCAATGTTCTTTACTTTATTACCATAGGCCAATTTAATGCCATCAGGATTAAGTAATTGATGAAGAGGTTTCTTTATCAAAGACCCCAGTCCAAAGATAATGTCTGAATTTATAAACAGAAACGTTTAAGTCAAGACATGCCTGTAGTCTACCTAATAAATATAGCAGAGTAACTGTGGAATTTTATCCCATGCTGTCTGATATTTTTGGCATTTGGAAGCATATGTATAGTAAAGAGGTTTGACTCAAGCAGTGAACCCTGTGGTATTCCGCAAGTAACCTTGTAGTTCGAAGAACATTTAATATTTACAAACTGGAGTCTGTCAAAGAGATAAGTTTTAAACCAGCCAAGTGCTGTTCTCTTGATCCTACAGCATGTCCAAGACTTTCTAAGAGAACATTGTGATTGACTGTATCAAATTCAGCACTGCGATCTTACAGGACCAGTATGCCATGACAATATCATTAGTGACTTTCACCAGTGTTGTTTCAGTGTACCTTGAAAAAATAACACATAAAGGCCTCTAGTCCCACAAAAAAGCAAGCTCAACTGGGTCAGAACAGTCCAAACACACATCAGGTTATACAGTTACCTCCAATCCTGCCTCACTTACTGAGGACAAAGTAATCATGTTTAAATGGATGGCAATGATTTTTTTTTTTGTAATGGAATCAGTTTTATTTATAAAGAATCCCATAAAGTCATTACTACTGGGGAAATGGATGACTCAACACAGCTATAACTGTGTGTAAGAATGGCAACTGTACTAAAAAGAAAACTAGAATTATTCTTGCTCTTTTCTATTAATGATGAAAAATATGCAATTTTAGCTTGACAAAGGGTCTTTTTATACAAAAGACTTTTCCAGATTAAGAAGGGCTTCTTTAGATGTGTTGAGGGCCATTTGTGCTCTAATTTCTTAGTGTTGGGCTTTAAGATATGCAGCTGTGAATTGAACCAGGGAGCGATCCTTCTATGAATAATTATGTTCTATTTTAAGGGGGCTACATTGTAACAATCAATTTGTGAAAAGGTAAATATTAAGTTGCTGCATCCTGCTGTGTTTGTAATACTGACAAAATTATAAATAAAACAAATTTTTTAAAAGTTGTTACAGCATTCTCTGATAAATATTTGAAGTAGTGAAATTTTCTTTCAGGTGGAAATTAAACTCAAAGGTTATTAGAAATGGTCAGACAAGACAGGGTTATGAGCAAATACTGTTATTTGTTCACACTCAGTGCTTTATTTCAGCACAAGTTCCAGAATATGAAGACAAGAGTGAGTAGGTTTGCAGATGTTTTGAGCAAAGCCAATGAAATCCAAGATTACATTAAAGGCTACGTTTAGGTTATCATTGTCAGTTACAAAATGAATGTTAAAATCCCCAACTATAATTTACCTTATCTGTATTTAACACTAAATCAGATAAGAAGTCTGAAAACTGATCTAAAACTTTGCAGTATGAGCCTGATGGACAATACAAGACGATAAACAAGTGGTTTTAGTGCTTTGTGATTTGATTGAGGAAAATTAAGGTTAGATATTCAAAATAATTGTAGCTGTTAATAAGCCTGTGATTGAATAAGAAATCTGACTGAAAGATTGTTGCTACCCCTCCTTCTCATTTAGTGTTTCAACAAATGTAATAATTCAAATATTTAGAGCTGACTAATGTATAGTAACATAAGCTGCTTTTCCACCAAAAGCCCTGGGATTTAATGCCCCGGATTTGTTTTACCCAGGTAGAAGGGATCCTGGGAAATTTGTGTACCTTCTGTTTCTATTGCTCAGACAGGCCACTGAACATTTGTCTAAATCAGCCTGATTACGTATTGGGAGGTTGTGAAGAAAACTGCACTGCACCTCCAGTCCAGCAGTTGGCAGTAATAAGAAACCAAACGCTAAACAACCAAAGCCTAAGAAGCCGTATCTTTATTTTTCGAACAAAACAGTATACATGTGACATTGTACACATCAAGTTGACTAAAAGAACATAGACAAGAATAGAATAATAAACATACAAAAATACAAATTGAGTTGAAAATAAAATGCCAGGGGTTTCAAAACCTTTAAACACATAAAATCAAAGAATATTAAAATGTACATGTTTTCAAGGTTATTTTATTCTTGCTGTCCATTATGGAGAACATGTAGTGTTTTATATACAAATGTAATTCAGTGAAATTTGGCTTACAAATGGAGAACTTGGATTTGTGAATATAGAATTTTCTCCCTTTAAAAGACTCCTAGCTAATAAATCATTTTTTGTTTCGACTGACGAATAATATTAGGTGATGACCAACTTTAAATTCCTTTCCATTATTCCTTAAGTTTGCACTGGATTCATGAACAGAAACAGTTTATATCATTATTTTACATTGAAGATTTTTGTATTTTAATGTTTAAGCTAATGGTGAACTAATGTTTAAATGGGCTATACAAATACATTTGACTTGACTTAGATCTACAGGAAAAGATAAATCTATCCAAATGGGAAGTGCATTAAATTAATAATTGTTTTGTATCAACATTTTGCTCCATTCTCAGTTTGTTCTTGGAGATCCTTAATGACTCCTCAGATGTTGATGAAATCAAGTTTCAAGAGGATGGAACCTGGTGCCCAATGAGACCAAAGAAAGATGCTGCCAAGGTCTCTGTTCATGCAGTTGGAAAAGTAGAATGTAAGTACATAATATTTTTTTACCCAGCCCATCATTATATATACACTTGCAAAGCATGTAGAGGTAGGTGCTCTTCAACTGAGTGACGGAATCAAGACAATCAAGAAAATCACATTGTGTGATTTTTAAGTACTTTATTTGCGTTTTATTAGATGACCTAAGTATTTGATACATCAGAAAAAAGAAACTTAATATTTGGTACAGAAACCTTTCTTTGATGTATTTCTTGACAAGGTTTGCACACACTGCAGCAGGGATTGTAGATCACTCCTCCATACAGATCTACTTCAGATCCTTCGGGTTTTGGGGCTGTCACTGGGCAATATAGACTTTCAGCTCCCTCCGAAGATTTTCGATTGGGTTCAGATCTGGAGACTGGCTAGGCCACTCCAGGACCTTGAGATGCTTCTTACAGAGCCACTCCATAGTTGCTCTGGCTCTGTGCTTCGGATTGTTGTCACGCTGGAAGACCCAGCCTCGACCCATCCTTCAGTGCCTTAATGCGGGAAGGAGGTTGTTGGCTAAGATCTCTCGATACATGGCTCCATCCATCCTCCCCTCTATACGGTGCAGTCGTCCTGTCTCCTTTGCAGAAAAGCATCCCCAAAGAATGATGTTTCCACCTCCATGCTTCTGTACTCATCCTTCTTCTTCCTCCAAACATAGCAAGTGGAGTTTAGACCAAAAAGCACCATTTTTGTCTCATCCGACCACATGACCTTCTCCCATTACTCCTCTGGATCATCCAGATGGTCAATGGCAAACTTCAGACGGGCCTGGACATGCGATGACTTGAGCAGGGGGACCTTGCGTGCGCTGCAGGATTTTAATCCATGGCGGCGTAGTGTGTTACTAATAACACACTACGCACACTAACAGCTCTCTTCAGGTCATTGACTAGATCTTGCTGTGTAGTTCTGGGCTGATCCCTCACCTTCCTCATGATCATTGATGCCCCACGAGGTGAGATCTTGCGTGGAGCCCCAGACCGAGGGAGAATGACCGTCATCTCGTCTTCCATTTTCTTATAATTGCGCCAACAGTTGTTGCCTTCTCACCAGGCTGCTTTGCTATTTTCCTGTAGCCCATCCCAGCCTTGTGCAGGTCTACTATTCTATCCCTGATTTCCTTATACAGCTCTCTGGTCTTGGCCATTGTGAAGAGGTTGGAGTTTGTTTGATTGAATGTGTGGACAGGTGTGTTTTTATACAGATAACGAGTTCAAACGGGTGCAGTTAATACATGTAATGAGTGAAGAACAGGAGGGCTTCTTTAAGAAGATGTATGCGCATATTTATGTATGGATGAATTTATGTGACTGATTGATTGAACACTCAAATAACGCATCCTAGATCTGAATGAATTAAATATTCTCATTGTTCTGTACAAAGTTGAATGTGCTGACAACAAAATCACACAAAAATCATCAATGGAAATCAAATTTATTAACCAATGGAGGCCTGGATTTGGAGTCACACACAAAACTAAAGTGGAAAAACACACTAGAGGCTGATCCAACTTTGATGTAATGTCCTTAAAACAATTCAAAATGAGGCTCAGTATTGTGTGTGCCCTCCACGTGCCTGTATGACCTCCCTACAACGCCTGGGCATGCTCCTGATGAGACGGCGGATGGTCTCCTCAGGCTACCTCTGGCGAGCACATGGACGGCCATGCGGTCCTCCAAAGAAATGCCACCCCACACCATTACTGACCCACTGCCAAACCGGTCATGCTGAAGGATGTTGCAGGCAGCAGATCGATGTCCACGTTGTCTCCAGACTGTCATGTCTGTCACATGTGCTCAGTGTTAACCTGCTTTCATCTGTGAAGACCACAGGGCACCAATCCTGGTGTTCTCTGGCAAATGCCAAGCGTCCTGCACGGTGTTGGGGCTGTGAGCACAACCCCCATTTGTGGACATCGGGCCCTCATACCATCCTCATGGAGTCGGTTTCTAACAGTTTGTGCAGACACATGCACATTTGTGGCCTACTGGAGGACATTTTGCAGGGCTCTGGCAGTGCTCCTCCTGTTCCTCCTTGTACAAAGGCGGAGGTAGCGGTCCTGCTGCTGGGTCGTTGCCCTTCTACGGCCTCCTCCACGTCTCCTGGTGTACTGGCCTGTCTCCTGGTAGCACCTCCAGGCTCTGGACACTACGCTGACAGACACAGCAAACCTTCTTGCCACAGCTCACATTGATGTGCTATCCTGGATGAGCTGCACTACCTGAGCCACTTGTGTGGGTTGTAGAGTCCGTCTCATGCTACCACGAGTGTGAAAGCACCACCAACATTCAAAAGTGACCAAAACATCAGCCAGAAAGCATAGGTACTGAGAAGTGCTCTGTGGTCCCCACCTGCAGAACCACTCCTTTATTGAGTGTGTCTTGCTAATCACCAAAGATTTCCCCCTGTTGTCTATTCCATTTGGACAACAACATGTGAAATTTATTGTCAATCAGTGTTGCTTCCTAAGTGGACAGTTTGATTTCACAGAAGTTTGACTTACTTGGAGTTATATTGTGTTGTCTAAGTGTTCCTTTTATTTTTTTGAGTAGTGTGTGTGTGTATATATATATATATATATATATATATATATATATATATATGTTTGTGACTCTGTGTTTACAGATTAAGGAATTATGAGGTGAAGGGATCTATAAAATGTTGTTTATGGTGTTGATAGAACAAGCTTAATCATTACAGTTTTATCTTTCAGCCACAACTCCTTTACATCAGACATTAGTGGTATCCCATTCTGTGGAACCCAGCTTCACCAAGAAAACAGATGTAATTGATTTGACGCTAGAAAGCTCCTCCTCTTCTGATGATGAAGAAACAAACACAATCCCTCCAGCTAAGAAGCAGTGCATTTACATCTCCAAGAATGAGGAAATGCATCCAAAGGGGTAAGTGGAATTTTGTGCTGTTTGTTTTTTAAAATAAACATAACTTGATTTGTCATGAACAATGCTGTTTCTAAATTCTTATTCTCTTTTTATTTGAAACATAGTTTAAAACTTATACGAATATTGGGATACTAAAGTATACAAAAGCAAAATATTAGCCCTTTGTTTAAAAAAAGCTTTAGAGTTAGAAGCACAAAGCTATTAGTGTGTGCTAAATTAAATGCTAAAAGAAGTAAATGTGCTTCTAATTCTAAAACTAGACGCAAAGGCAGAATTTCTCCAAAAATTGCTTCACCAGGCATTCTTTGCTGATGCAATTTGCCTACATATAAATGAGCTGTTATGCACACATTTAGTTATCTAAATAATCCTAATATTTTTGCAAATGCTTTTTTATGTAAACAAAGCTGTCAAATACAAAAGATGAGGAGCAATTTGAGTAGACGATGGGAAGACACGGGGGTGAAGCGAATTACTGGAAGCTCTGGAAGCAGTGGAAACGTCCGAAGACAAAGAACGTACCATATAAACAGTGTTTGTAACAACACACTAAACAGGCAATGTATAGTTAGTCCGTTTTGTTGCACTCGCGGATGCTGAACATATGCAAATGAAGACATTGTACATACCATTCTTACACGGAGTCATCATCTCCTTTGCTGTATTAACTGTAGTTCATGGATGCTCTCTTTTTGCATTAGAAGGAACAATGCACTCTGCTCAACAAGCTTCACTGACTTGCTACCACGCTTTTACCCTGCGTTGTCTAACACCCACTGGTAATTACTCATGCTTGGTTCCCAGAACTGGTGTAAACACGCATTGGTTCTCAACAACAAATCAAAGTTCGCAAGCACCACGGAATGAACCCGTTCAAGAATGAGAATTCTTTCGATGGAAAAACACTTCATGGGATTTTTCAGAGACACAGATTAGGTGAGCACGCTTGTCAAGCTTTGGTAATGGGGACGCTACACAGCTTTGCTCAAAATCTACCTGGCTAATGTCTGTGGATCTGCCGCAGACAATTTCTGAGCATATGTCCGTTTGGATCGAGACCATTTGCATATACAACAACAAAAATCCACTTCAAATCTGAGGAAGCAGCGTTGGACCAAAGAAAAGGCTTACAGCAGTGGGGACCAGATCCTGTATAAGCAGGCAAGTCACAAACTGACCAAGGAGATCAAGGCAGCCAAGAGAAACTACAGCAAGACGTTTAAAGGAGCTATTCAGCTAGCATCCCTGCTCCTGTTTGGAGAATCTTGAATGTCATTACTTGCAACAAGAGCCCGTCAAGGCATTTGGGATCACCCCCAGACTGGTTGCCGACATCAACAGCTTCTTCTGTGGGTTTGAAAACCAGCCATTCACACCTCAGGACTACCAACACTGCCTACCTATTTGGATTTGGAGTAACTATTGCAAATGTTTTCCTCCAATACAATGTTTTTTAAGTTTTCAGAAGTGCCTCATCAGGTTGGTACCTGAATTTTTATTTTAACTCAGGAGTTCTTTTGTCTTGTACTCTATCTGCCTCCCTCTGAAAGAAAATAAAATTCTTTCAAAGCCAGTCATTTAAAGGCATAAAAATATTATCTAGCAACATAATTTTTCAATTTTCTGAATTTGTAACAACTTTTTTTTTTTTTTACTGTTGGTTAGTCTGTCATGTTCTTAATTTTCTGTTATTGTCGCCATTGTTTCTTTGTCATTCTCTTTCAGTCAAACAAAGATATTTGGTGATGAATTTATAAAAACTTAGTTTAGACCTTAAAGTTGGTTAGTGATATGAATACAATACGATTTATCACATGGAATGTGCAAAGAATTGGAACTAATACTAAACAACATGGATCAACTAGAAAAACTTAAGCCGACATTTGCCCCTTTTCCACCCAGGGTAGCTCCCCATAGCAGTCCTCCAGCAGAGCACGTGTAGTCGGGACCCTCCTATTCAATATCTACATGCTCCCCCTAACTCAGATTTTAATAAACAACAACATAAGTTATCATAATTATGACACACAGCTATATGTTAAGATGTCACCAGGTGACCATGAACCCATTCAAGCGCTGGGTATATGCTTAGAAGAAATCAATGCATGGATGGGCCTACATTTTCTTCAGCTGAATCAAAACAAAACTGAAGTAATAATTTTTTTGGACCAAAGGAAGAGCGTTTAAAAGTTAGCACACAGCTTCAGTTAATACAGCTAGAAACCACCAGTCAGGCTCCAAACCTGGGTGTAGTGATGGACTCAGACCTGGACCTTCAGAGGCACATAAAGGTAGTAACTAGATCAGCCTTCTATCACCTAAAGAACATCTCCAGGATTAAAGGACTAATGTCTCAGCAGGACCTTGAAAAACTAATTCATGCGTTCATCTTTAGTAGAATTGATTACTGGAACGGTGTCTTCACAGGTCTGCCTAAAAAGTCAATCAGACAGCTGCAGTTGATCCAGAACGCTGCTGCCCACGTCCTCACTAGAACTAAGAAAGTGGAGAACATCACCCCGGTTCTAAAATCCCTACACTGGCTCCCTGTAGGTCAGAGAATAGACTTATAGAATAGCAGATCCACCACACTGACACTGGTCAACATCCATGGAACTGATGGTAAGATAGTGGATCTTATAATTACCCGGGTCTTCACCTGAACAAGTAATTGGACTGGAGTTACAACACTGATGTTCCTTACAGGAAGGGTCAGAGCAGACTGTACCTTCTAAGGAGGCTGAAAGAGTTTTGAGTGCAAGGTGCTCCTGATAATCTTTTTGTAGCATCAGTCATCTTCTGTGGTGTAGTTTGTTGGAGCAGCACCTTATCTACAGCTGAGAGGAAACAGCGGGATCATTTCATTAGGAACGCCAGCTCTGTCCTAGGATGCCCCCTCGACCCAGTGCAGGTGCTGCGAACCAGAAGAACTCTGGCAAAAATAACATCACTGCTGGACAATGTCACCCACCCTACGCATGGAGAACTTGCAGAACTTGAGAGCTTCTTTAGTAACAGACTGCTGCATCCTAGGTGCACAGAAGGAACATTATCGAAGATCCTACCTCAATTTTTTCCCTTACTGTACAGTTTTATTCTTAATTTTTGTTTTATTATCTATAGTGTTTAACGTTGTGTGTAACTGCATGGTTCTATTTGCCTTTCACTTTGCTGCTGATACACCTGAAATTTCCCCACTGTGGAATAATAAAGATATTTTTATTCTATTGTCTTTAAACCATAGTTGTCTCCTTCTCAAACAGTTCTTCATCTCGCTATTCTTGAACTGTTTTCATTGAAAGCTGAAATCTTGAATCCACAGCTTTAAGAATATATTAACACAAGATATGTGATGTGTTGATTGTGATCTTGAATTGTGACCAGTTTGTTGTTTTCTATCAGTGTGTTGACATACCAGCCTTCTGTGCGTATGCCGAATGTTACGGACCTGGAGCAGTCATACCTTACCTCAGCACTTGCTGAGTATGCAGTTCCTTTTCACCCATCTACCCTGGCTTCTATTCCTACAGAAATGCAACGTGAGTTGGTTAGATGTTTCCATATTTCCAACTGACAGATAAATAAAAATTTGCATAATGCCTAAGTAGTATTACTAATATTTGTTTTGCTGTTTCTTACTTATAGGCCTGGATTTGTTTTCTTTAATTCCAACAGAACCTCAGGTAGGCTCCGTGTTTTTCTTGTTCAGATAGTCTCTGTTAAACATTTGACCATTTTCCCTTGAACCTAATGTGTGGAAAACAAAGCTTAAATCAGTTATTTGAAGGTGAATGAAAGAGATGTTACACGAGTTCCAAACTGCCACAGAGTCAGCTGAGCAGCATAACAGACTAACAGGCGAATTGATGTTGGTGTAAAATTACTAAAGCACTCCTGATCAAAATCCTAAGACCAGAAAGAAGTTGGAGCTAGCTTTTCGCACATCTGAATCCTAACCAGGTTGTAAGTGGATCTTTAAAATGCAAAATGAAACAGGGACGAAAGACAAAACAAATACCGCAGGCAATTTATTAAAAACAATGAAACAACTAAATAACGTTTATCTGCAGATCAAAAAATAAAAACCATATCCTTAAAAAAATCATCAAAACTGAACTAAAATTGTTGAAAAAGGGTTCAGTAATGATCACTAATCTTAATGCTCACTTTAAACTTTTCTAGACGAGCTTTATTACCTGTCAGCTGGTGGGAAATGTTGATCCATGAGGTGATAATAGCTTTGTGAAGGGCATCCACAGTGTGAATCTGACTGAATCTGTTTCTACAATCCTTCCTCGTCATCCAACCCTTAGTGTTTTAATTGGAATTTACTTCAGGTGAATATGCAGGATGGTCCAAAATAAGGATGTTATTTCCCAGGAAAAGTCCTTTGTGAGACAGGCGTGAACTGCAGCGTTCTCCTGTTGAAAGACCTGGTCATCACCACACCGACGACGACCCATAGTCAACAGGTTTGGCTGCTGCAACATTTCCATTTAGCCAACTGCAGTTTGCACATCCTAAAGCTCAATTGGTCCATTGCAGGAGCATCTCCCAGATCATGATGGGGTTCCAGTGGGCTCACTCCCCATGTCAGTAACGTTGGAGGTTATCATGACCACCCAGATACATTTTTTTCTCATCTGAAAAAATAAAACTTTGTCTTTTACAGATTCACAATTTTAAATGACCATCCTATTCTGTTCCGACATCATAGAGATTGAAAGTTGCAAGAGGCCTTACTTTTGCAGATCAAAAATCCTGCCGGCTTCAATGGACAGAAAGCTTTTACCTTACAACTGAGGTTCTTGAATGCCTAAAGGAAAGTGACAGTAAAGCCAAAATTATGTGCATATTTTGGCTATTTAAGGCTAATGGTTATAAACTTTTAATGAGCTGATGAACAGCCTGTCTAAATACAGTTGTAATATTCTGCTACTCTGTTTTGTGTCCTGCTCCTGTTTCATCTTTTTGACATTTTTAAGCTCTACTTACAACTACCAGTTTGAAAGAAAATACAAATTCTAACTTTTCTTCTGATTTTTATATTTTTTTTATCAAGAGGAATAAAGAGCTATTAGGTCATCTGAATGATAATTATGACACCCACATAAGCAGATTATAGGAACAGATCCACCCAAGTTGCATTTTTGTGATATTCATGAAATATCTGGGCAAATTTCAACATGTGATCTAACAGATGTGATTTTAAAAGAGCCTTAAAATATTTTCATATAAACAGCTCAAAGCAATATTAAGATTTTAAGATGTAGAGCAATGCAACTCTGTTAGTAGGCAGTGATTTTAAAGCAGTTCTTTCTTCCTTCTCAGCACTTCAGACCCCAAATGTATTTGGAAAACCTGTCAGGCAGCATGCACAGCACTGTGGCACCCAGCACTAGCTCTGCTTTGGTCTCCTCTACCTCAAGCAGCAACTATAATGCCAGTGGCCACGCTGCCACCTCCATCCATGATACAAGAGTCATCACAGGAGGGGGAGGTTGCACTAGAGAAGTGACTGGAAGTAGCCTGTCGGATATTATTTCACTGGACTGAACCACATTCCTCTACACCTTTTAATGCCTATTTTAAAGGCTTTCAATAGTAGTCTAAATTTAGATGTCATGGTAAATAGTGTTCAGATTTCTAAGCTCTGTTGAACTTTTTGGCATTCTCTAGAGCTATTTTTCTTGGATTGATTAAATAGAAAGAGAGCAAAAACTCAAGTTACATTTTATAAAGTCAGATTACAACACGGTTTTGTAAGTTATTTGAAACTTTTTAAGTTGTTATATTATTCAAGGAAAGTGTACAAAAATTCCATCTGAGCAGTACTTAGTGGAGAGGTATCCTGAGAATGAAAAAGCTCTAATCATTTGGAAAAAATACTCATCATAGACCGGCTAGAAAAAGCTAAGGGGGAGTGGACTTAAAGAAGCCTGGATGAGAAAAATAAGTAAAAAATCAATGTTTTGTGCTGAACGAACATTGGGTAGGTTTGCTGAGGATAATGGTTGGATAACATGCAGTTCCAATGACACAAATATACTTGCAGGAAGATACAAGAGGCTCAAAATGAGAGAAACCCTTTAATAACACACAATATTGGCATGAAGGGAGTAGATGAGAGATGATCAGTAATTTGTGGTGTATCAGGACAACTAAAACTAACTCGTCTTGGCTACAAACATTGATAATGTGTGAATAAAAAAGATGAGTCTTTTTTACTTTCCTGAGGTAGTGTGTTATTCATAGGAACAAAATGATGTGGTATTTGCTTTGAAAATTACAAGGCATCACAGTTGTTTCAGATCAGTGGCAATGTATTATCTATATCTAAATGTGTTTAGTTAACTGGAAATTGTTACTGAAAGAGCTGCATGTAAGAATATTTCATTCACAGACGGACAAGATATTTTGGTCCATTTAACCAGCCCCACTAAGAGTTAAAAAAGATGCCAAGGGTGAATTATGCATATAATTCTCTAGAAGGTTTTTTTGCACAACAAATGTGTGTACTCAAAGTCTACTTACTGTAAAGCCCTTGTATGAGGTAATTTTGTTACACAGGTCTGGATGAATGAACATATCAAAATTAGTTTCTCATTGTTTGCTACTCCTTTTTAAGTGTTTTATTTACTTTAAAAACTGCCAACAAAATGTTTGTTAAAGCAGGAAAATCAGAAAGAGACAGAACTGCTAAAAACTGGAGCCATGACCAAGAAAAAATTTATCAGAATTGTTTTTCCTACTTTCAGCAATTGTTTAATCTGACCTTGAGAGAAAATACATAAAATTACTTAATCACTGAGCCACATTCCTCTATGACAATGTAACCAGACTTAAAAGTACTTCATTTTATTTATCAAAATTGTGTAGCTATCCTAAACAATGATTTGTGTCTCATTTGTCTTTGTTCCTCTGTTTATCTGTTTTCTTGTGGAACAGTTTGTATTTTTTTAATAATCATTTTAAAAGGAAAACTTAAAAGTTTTTTAAGATTAAAAAAAATGTTTCATAGATTTAATTAGTGGAAACAGTCCCTTTATGAGTGGAATTTTCCCACATGCTGACTAGGACAAAACCACTCTGAAATGTTACCAGTTCATGAACATAAAAAAAAACGGTAACAGCCATCAATACACTTTCACAGAACCTAAACGTGGTGCACTTTTTGCAATTCAATTCAGATTATTTGTATAGCGCCAATTCACAACACATGTCATCTCAAGGCACTTTACAAAGTTAATTCAATCAAAACACAGAGATTTAAAGTCATAGTCAAACTACATACAATTCCAATTGATCCTAATTACCAAACAGTGCAATTCAATTTACTATTCAAATTGGTCAAAAGGTTTTCTAAGGAAACCCAGCACACTGCAATGAGTCAGTGACTTGCAGCATTTACGCCTCCTGTCCATGCAACAGTGGACAATCAGATGTATGATGGAGCTAGATCATTAAGGGCTTTATATGTGAGGAGGATAATTTTAAATTCTATTCTGGATTTAACAGGGACCCAATGAAGGGAAGCTAAAATATGAGAAATGTTGCAGCAAGAACTCTTGCTGCAACATTGTGAATCAGCTGAAGGCTTTTAACTGCAATTTGTGGACATCCTGATAGTAAAGAATTACAATAGTCCAGCCTTGAAGTAACAAATGCATGGACTAGTTTTTCAGCGTCACTCCTGGACAAGATATTTCTAATATTGGCAATGTTCCGGAGATGAAAGAAGGAAATCCTAGAAACCCATTTAATGTGGGATTCAAATGACATGTCCTGGTCAAAAATAACCATAAGGTTTTTTACTTTTTACAACTTAATGACGTCCACGTTAATTGATTGACTAAGCAGTTTCTTTCTCAAAGACTCTGGTCCAAAGACGACAACTTCTGTTTTGTATGAGTTTAGAAGTAAACAATTTAAGTCATCTAACTTTTTATGTGTTCAAGTCATGCTTGTAGTCTATCTGACTGGTTGGGCTCATCAGGATTTATAAATAAATAAAGTTGAGGATCATCAGCATAACAGTGGAAATGTATCCCATGTTGCCTGATAATTTTACCTATTGGGAGAATTTATATAGTAAAGAGAATTGGCCCAAGTACTGAACCCTGTGGTACTCTACAATTAACACTGGAGTTTAAAGATGATTTATCATTTACATGAACAAACTGGAATCTGTCAAACAAGTAAGATTTAAACCAGCCTATCGCTGTTCTCCTGATCCCTACAGCATATTCCAGCCTTTCTAAGAGAATATTATGATCAACTTTATCAAATGCAGCACTGAGAACTAACCGAACCAGTACAGACACAAGTCAATTATATGAGGCCATAAGAATATCATTAGTGACTTTCAGCAGAGCTGTTTCAGTGCTATGATGAGCTCTGAAACCTGACTGAAACTCTTCAAACAGATCATTGCTATTTTCTCAAAAATTAGAGATAAGAATGGAAGATTGGATATAGGTCTGTAATTTATTAAGTTATCTTGTGTAAGCAAAGGTTTCTTAAGAAAATGTTTTATTACTGCTACCCTAAAAGCCTGTTGTACATATCCATTTACTAAGGATAGATTAATCATATCAGAAATGGGGCTGGTAATCTAATGGAACACTTCCTTAAATAATTTGTTTGGTTTTGGGTCTAACATACAAGTAGAAGGTTTAGATGAAGCTAATATTTTTGATAATTCAGAAAGCTCCACTGTATCAGAACAGTCCAAACACAGATCAGGTTCTACAGTTACCACCAATGCTGTCTCACTTACTGGGAGGATGAAGTAATCATGTTTGGGAGTGTGCCAATGATTCTATTTTCAATAAATTAAATATTATAATTAAAAAGAGTCCCATAAAGTCTTTCCTGTTGAGAGCTAAGGGGATGGATGGCTCAACAGAGCTATGACTCAATTTAGTGACTGTCCTAAAAAGAAACCTAGGATTATTCTTATTCTCTTCTAATAATGATGAGAATTAAGGTGTTCTAGCTTAGTGAAGTGTCTTTTTATACAGTAGAATATTTTCCATATTAGGTAGGAGTCCTCTAGGTGTGTAGAGCGCCACTTTCTCTAAATCTTTTTAACATTCTGCTTTAAAGTATGCAGTTCTGAAAAAAACCATGGAGCAAGCCTCCTATGAATAATTATCTTCTTTTTAAAGGGGGCTACATTGTCTAATGCACCACGCAATGATGAAGTAACACTATGAACAATAAATTCAATTTGTGAAAGGGAAGAAACAAACTTACTGCCTTCCACTGTATTTTTCTGTGATAATGAAGACATTAAAAATGGAATACATTCTGTTGAGGTAAAATAATGCTATCACTGATATTCTTGCGGCCTCAACCTCTCCCAGTCCGGATGTCGTGAGAAAGATGAACAGATGAAGAGCAGGAAATTAAGATTAATGCAAGTTTAATTTGGAAGATAGTAAGTCAAATGATTTCTAATGCAAAATGAATATACAAAATAACACAAGAAAGAAAATTACATACGGAGAGAGATTGCAGATTTTCAGCAAAGTATGGCTGTCTTTACCCAGATGTCTCTGTCATTTCAAGTTCCAGGTACATCTTTATACTGTTGACTTCAAAGCTTACTGACTGTGCCTTCCCTTTTTCCGTCAGGTGTTGTAAATCAGCCAAGCTCCCTTGTGGCATCTATACCATGGCCAAAAGTTTACATTTATTGCTTTATTGTCCCTACAGCCAGCTTTTACGGCTTGCAGCTGCCGAGACCCTTCTAACCCCTGTTTCACCCTTGTGCCATCACGACCCCCCTGCTGTGATCTGTACTCTCTCCTCAAGGCTCACTCATGTTAAATCTCAGTTTAATGTTCTCACATGCAAACTAAACCAATAGCATAAAATTACATGATTTTAATTCTCAACAATTCTTTAAAGGTTGTTACAGCATTGTCTGATAATGAATCTCCTATTACAAAGTTTTCTTTCAGGTGTGGAGTACTCAATAAAATAAATCTCAAAGGTAGTCTAAGTTTCGAGCTCTTGACAGTTTTAAAAAAATAGCCCCCGACCGTGCACTTTCTGCCAATACTGATGCTGATTTGTGAAGATGTAAAAGGGGGTAGTCACAAGGAGTATGAAAACTACGATTTTGACCAGACGAAACAAAGGGAAGGCATAAGGATCAAAGCCACCTTTCAGAGCTAACGTTAGCTAAGGAGGATTTGGCCACACCTGAACCCACTCTGCTAAATATTCTGAAAGAGCTCTGTGACTTTGGAAAAGTTAACAAACAATATTCCGACATAAAATGTCAGCTAAAACGAGTTAATGATAGACTGGAAGAAGCACAGTAAAGACGCATTGAGGAGACTGAGACCGTGCTACAAGCAGCATCAACCTTGATCAAAAGGCTAACAGAACGCAAAGCTAACTACAAGCAAGGCTGGTGGAGCAAGAACACCGAGCACGTAGAGAAAATCTAAGGATATACAAAATTTTCAAGAATAAAGAGTGTCCCGACATGGTGAGATCTTTTGACAACTTATTGAAAAACCAGTCACTTGGGATTGAAAGAGCACATCGTGCTTTGGCAAAACCAAATGCTCAGACAAAGCTCAGATCTATTGTCGTTAAGTTTGTGAGCTACCATACAAAAGAGGAGGTTCTCCAAAAAGCATGGCAGAAGAAAGAGGTGTTTTGTGATAGTGCACGTTTCTTCGTGGACTACGATTATGCCATTGAAGTGCTGAAGAAATGCAGCGAATACAAAGAGGCTAAGAAGATACTTCAAAAGAAAAAGTATATTTGTTATGTTTGCTATTATTTATCACTTTATTTAGGATACCATGAACATACTGGGCATTAAGATAATATCATTTAATGAAAAAATGGTTTCAAATCCAGTTAAAAGAAGCTACATTTTATCAAAAGTAAAAAGAGACGATGCTGAAATTGAACTGTTACAGGACGCACAACTCTCTGTCAGAACATGAGAAATAGAAAAGAATGGGTTGTACAAGAGCACATACTATTCATCTTATAATAATAATAGGCAGAGGAGTGGTGTTGTAATATTAATATCAAAAAAGTACCTTTTGATTTTATTTATAATAACCATTTGTAATATTTAGGTCTGCCTAGAAGTAATTTTGTCTTTTAGAGAAAGGTGTTTGACTTGATTGGCGCAACAGGAATAGTAATCTGTGGTGGAGATTGGAACCTTCATCTTAACCCTATCCTAGATGCATCTACAAATAACCTAAAATATATTACATAAGAAAGTGAGTAGCTTGATGTCTGAACTGGGAATGATAGACATTTGGAGAGATTTTTACCCTTCAGGTTGTGATTACACGTTTTATTCATTTCAACACGGCATATACTCTTGAATAGACCATTTTTTCATCTTTGAGAAAGATGTTATATTCTTTGGATTTATCTGACCACGCTCCTGTTTTTTGCACAATACATATTGGTCATACTCCTCGGAACACACTCTGGACACTTAAAACGGGTGCTCTGAACAATCCACAGTTCGTGGCTGGGATGAGAAAGGAAATGAGACTTTTTGGAAAATGACACGGGAGAAGTAGATTTCATCTACAGACTGGGATATTTTAAAAGCAGTAATTCTGGGAAAAATTATACTTTGGTGTGCCCATAATAAGAAAAAAAAAAACCTTAATAAAAGTTGAAAGATTTAGAAATAAGCATAAACTGAATCATTGCCCTAATTTGCTTTGTAAAAAGACGAAACAAAATAAACTTATTGTACACACATGAAATTGAAAAAAAGTTTGTAATATCTGTCATACTCTAATTGCGATGAGAATTAGAGTATGACAGAGTATTAAAATTAGAAAAAGCTTTGGAAAACTATTACAAAATTCTGTAAACACAACCACCTTCAGGGAACGATTCACAAATAAAGGATTCCCTTAACTCACTTAATTTGCCTAGTATATCTGAAGAACACAATAACATATTGACAGCTGAAATAACAAGAGAGAACTAAATGATGCCATCTCTATGTTGAAACCTAATGAAACACATGGCCCAGATGGCTTTCTCCCAGACTGGTACAAAGTATATCGGAATGAGTTAGTACCAAGTCTTTTAAGAGTTTCTAACGCAGTTTTAAAAAAATAAATAAAAATACCACCGTCATGGAATTAAGCTGTTATCTCAATCAGTTCTAAAGATAAGTTAGAATGTAGGTCATACAGGCCTATTTTTGTGTTAAATGTTTATTTATAAATTGTTCACGGCTATCCTTGCTAAGAGACTTGGGAAGATGCTTCCACATCTCATGCACACAGATCAAACTGACTGTTTTGCAGAGACAAACTCATGGTAACATTAGATAGCCATTACAGATCTTACATATCTAATGAATAAAATTATTTCTAGATTTATTTGGCAGGGTAAAAGACCCAGGGTTAAATATAAAACACTACAGTTCTCAAAAGAAGAAGGGAGGCTTAGGCTTACTAAACTTTAAAGGTTATTTTTATGCAGCTCACATCAACCTGTTTATTAAGATGTGTTTCAGGCTAGATGGAAAGACAATGAAATCTTGATAATGAAGGATCCTCCAATTAATGCAATTTTAGCACATACAAATTTAGATAAATATACCGAGACAATTCAAAATCCATGGATCATGACTCAATTAAAAATATGGGGGAAAGATAAGGACTTATACCTAATCTTATAGACAACAAATGTAAATATTGGATTTCAAAAGTCGTGACTACCTTTTATTCTCTTAAAGTGGAAGGTGAAAGATTTTGATAGTTTAAAGAAAGAATATCAGTTTAATAATTCAGATTTGTTTGATCTCTTCAACTGTGGCACTATTTTTACAGAATATCACTTCTAAAACAGATAATGATCCAATTTTGAGCATTTTTCTGAAGTTCTAAAAAAATTATTTAAAGGTGCAATAGGTACATTTTATAAAGGATTTTTGACAAAGAAATCCCACTGTACAAAATACATCTAAGACAAATGGGAGGATGAAGGACATATTTTCATTCCAAATGAAGATTGGTTGGATGTATGTAAATAACAGTGGAAATGTACCAAATCTCACAAATGATAAGAGTTTTGTTGCTAATGTCTTATGCACTATTTTATAACTCCAAAGCAGAAAGTACATTTTGACTTAGGTACAGCTGTCTGTTGGAGACATTGTGAGGCTCAGGATGCAGGGCATTGGCATATGTTTTTGGAATGCTGGAACATAAAATTATTTTGGTATGAAATTCTTGAAGCTTTAACAAGAGTTTTTAATGTTAACACAATATCGTTACAGTTTTGCACCATTTTCCTGGGAAATCAGAATAATTTGGGCAGACCTTTATATAAATGTTATCAACAGTAGCCAAGAAAGCATTTACAGGATGCTGGTTCCTTCCTCCCTCCTTATTTCTTTAAACTCAATGCCATGTCAGCACAAGGTCCAGAATATGAAGACAAAAGTGTGTAGGTTTGCGGATGTTTTAAGCAAAGCCAATGGAGTCTAGGATAAAAGACTATAGTCTAGCATTAAAGACTATATTTAGGCAATCACTTTCACTGTCCCCCACTATAATGACCTTATCTGTATTTAACACTAAATCAGATAAGCAGTCTGGGAACTGATTTAAAAATTGAGAATAAGGGCCTGGTGGATGATACAAAACAAACAGAAGTGGTTTTAGTGCTTTGCAATTTGGATGAGGAAAGCTAAGGGTTAAATATTCAAAAGAATGGTCTGAGACTAAATAAGTCGGACTGAAAGATGGTTGCCTACCCCTCCTTCTCGCCCAGTATTTGGAGGCATATGAAAATTTAAATAATTAGGAGTTGACTCATTTTTACTAACATAATCCTCTTGCTGTTTCTGTGAGACAAAATAAATAAATCTGATTTTCACAAATCACGTCATAACGTTTTTGAAGAGAGAGATCTTATGTTCAATAAGCCACATGTGTTTTATTTTTCCGGTCAGTCGAAGTTGTGTTTATTTTAATGAGACTTTTATGGTTTGCTCCTTTTTAGATTTTTTTTATGTATTCTATTTTGGCAGTGGGCAAGACACTGTCTTAATAGGGTGATCGGTGGATACCAGTACAGAAGCTGCAGACAAGTGTGTTAAACTACAAGGAGGAGGTTCCCAGAGAAAATGACAGACTCCGACATTGTTTTGGCAAACTTGCACACCAACACCAGCCACACTAGCTAATTTTGGTGACCTCCGATTAGCGTAACTGGGTGTTATCACCAGCATGAATAACAATCTTACTGTATTTACGTTTATCCTTAGCCAGCAGTTTCAGGAAGGATTAGATGTCGCCCGTTCTGGCCCCTGGCAAACATTTGACTATGGTCGCTGGTATCTCTCATACTACGTTTCTGACTATGGAGCTGCCAATTATATTATTAGTATATTAAAGCGTCAAGTTGTGCTTTCTTTTAAAATTAATTTTTTTATGTGTTCTGACTCAAACAATCAGAAATAGCTATTCAATAGATGTTTCCAAGTTTTTGCTTGAACTTTATTTGTAGTGCTGGGGTTGAAAATAACCTAAGCACACATTTAAATTATATTGCTAGAACATAAATGTAGATGTAAAAATGTAGTGTAGCATAACTGTATGTTAGGCGTTTCAGAAATCAGTCCCTTTGGGCTATTAAAGGATTACAGGATTAAGTAAATCTCGTGCCAAATTTGACTACTACCAGAAAAGGTAAAAGACAAGCTGTAGAATAGTAGAAATAATTAAACCCCAGGCCACAAAAGGGAGACAAACAACAAAAAAGGCCAGGGGAGAGGTCAATAAATATACAAACAATCTTTCAAACTCTTCAGGCATTTTGAAATGTCATTATTTTAACATCATTTAATAATTTATTATACGCTGCTAAAGTGATGTACAGTTAAAGAACAGATAAAATGGAAATAGTCAGTCATTTTCTACCGCCTATTCCATAGTGGGTCGCAGGGGAGCTGGTGCCTATCTCCAGCAGTCTATGGGTGAGAGGCAGGGTACACCCTGGACAAGTCGCCAGTCCATCGCAGGGCAACACACAAACAACCACGCACAGACTCATTCATACACTTAAGGGCAATTTAGAGTTACCAATTAACCTAACAGGCATGTCTTTGGACTGTGGGAGGAAGCCGGAGTACCCGGTGAGAACCCACGCATGCACGGGGAGAACATGCAAACTCCATGCAGAAAGACCCCAGGTTGGGAATCAAACCCAGGACATTCTTGCTGCAAGGCAACAGTGCTACCAACTGTGCCACCATGCAGCCTAAAATGGAAATAAAAACAGCAATTTAATAAAAAGCCATAAGCTATAAAATACAAGGTTATCAATATAAGCAATACAAAGAGCAATAAAAGGCAAATAAGAAACCAGGACTGGCCTACTTGTCATGCTCTGTGCAATTAAAAGCCAGTTTAAAAAAAAAAAAGTTTTTAAAAGAGATTTAAAGATCCCTAACCGACTCACAGTCTGAAGAGTCTGGGGATCCAACAGCACTGCTTTTGTCAGCAATGTCACATATACCAAATAGAAAGACCTTTGTCTTTTTATCATATAGATAAAGAAAGTTCAGCTCAGTCCAAATTTTGAACTCTGCCAAACACTTGAACAAGCTCTCCTTTGCCTTGGATCCACTGGATTTTATGGAAAATAAATCTGAATGTCATCCCCATAGAAATGGATGACACATTATATTTTTGGAAAATAGACCCCAGGGGAAGCAGGTAAAAGGAGTATGAAATAGGCCCCAATATAGAGCCGTGTGTTACACCATATTTAATAGTAGCAACAGATGACAAAAACTGACCCAAATGGACAGAAATAATTCTGTTAGGTAGGACTTAAACCATTTTAAGACTGTGCCTTTAATCCAGCTTTCTGGACCAGTCTGTAGATCACAGTAGATCATGACATTAAAATTTCATGATGTCAAAAGTAGCAGTAAGATCAAGAAGAATTAAAACATAGGAATAGCCAGAATCAGCTGTTAACAGTAGATCATTTCAAACACTGAGAAGTGCAGTTTCGGTTAAAAAAGTTCTGAAAACTGAGTAAAATCACTAGCTTGGAGCTACATCTCATTCAGATTCTACATAAAATCAACTGACGAGGCGGGGCTAGCTTCGGAAGGTGCACTTGGTCCACCGCTGCTTGAGGTACCACAGGCAGGATCCAGCGTATGGGAAAACAATAACACCCACAGGGTTGGGAATCCCTTTCAGACAACTTCCTTAAAGTTTTCATCTGGACCAGGACTCCACCACGCTTTCCTCGTCTCCATGGATGCTTCCACCGCAAAATGCAGAAAGGTATGCGATGCAGGTATGCCGGTATATCTGTCAGGAAAGAAGGTGAGTTGAAGGCATAGTCCTTAAATTATTGTCCTCATGTCTGAGGTCTCAAAGAGTTTGGCGATAATAGACCACCTGATCAGACACATCATGCAAGCTGATTAAAAATGATAAAAACATAGAGTGGTAAAAAACAAAACCAAAGAGCAGATCTGACAGAAGAAGCCACACACGCTGGCAACGTCTTGCCAGGGTGTGGAAGGACAGGTAATACAGTGCATAAAAGAACATTCAATAATAGTCTCCAGCCAGTCTTTTTGTGATGGATGTCATGTTACAAGATACTGCAGACTGTAGTATAAACTTCCAGATTCACACCGATGTCACTTTTTTATTGGAGCTTTAATTATTTGCATTGCTTCATAACAATGCACATGTTTTAAGCTTCTGCAGATCAGCAGATACAAGAATCAGAACAGTGACCCTATGTACAATGTGTCTGTGGGAGTTGTGGATGAGAAGAGCACTGGACAGAGCCTGCATGCAAGGAGCTTTAGATATGAGATGCAGCTGTGAGGAGCAGAAAAGAAGGGCACTCAAGGCTTGTCAAAGCCTCAGCAAGCCTCTCAACATGCAAACTTTCTTTCTCATCGTGATTGTACTTGATTATCCATACATTTATGTGATTAAGGTTAGAACATCAGTACCCAGTAATTTGATGTAAATTTGGCCAATTTAAATCTCATTTAGGTTGATGTGCTCTTAACTGTTGAAAAAAGGGTGAACACAATGGTAAACTTGAGTTGTCTGAACCCCTTAGAAAGATTTAAAGAGCCCTAAAAATAGCTCATTCCATTGTATAGAAAGTAATTTTAATGAAGGGTATTTAAAACATCTGCCAGCATACCTAGTTGTGATTGCCCAAGCAAGTTTACGCTGAAAGCAGACTGGCAGATGCTAAAAGAAGTCCAAAACCCTAAAATGTCACTTCAGGTCCTACAGCAGGTTCCTGCAACTAAAATGTAATTCTTTAGACACCAGAAGAAAGGACATGATTGTCATAAACGTCATATTATCTATGAAGTGTAAAACTAGAAGTGTCAATGTTTAGGGATGCTTTGCTGCAGCAGAAACTGGCTAGCTCACAATCATAAAATCCACCATTATTTCTAGAGTGTATCAGAGGGTGACTGAGGAAAAAAAATCAAACTAATGTAGAACTGGACTCTGCAATATGACAATGACTCAAAACATACCCGTAAATTTGTCAAGCACCTGTTGAGTAGGTGTTAGCACGTGACCACATATAGAGGCTATAGTCCTTGAAGCGGCCATCCCGGGTTCGACTCCCAGGCCAGTGACCCTTGCCGAATGTCACCCCCTCTCTTTGCCCCTCCTTCCTGTCTGCCTACTATCAAAAACAAAGGCCTCTAGTGCTGAAAAAATTTTTTTTTTTTTTTTTAATTTGGTGGTAGGGAAAAATTCTGAAACTTGCAGTACACAAAAAAAGTTCAGATGCTTGCACACGTCACCGCACACCTTTTTCTTCATGCATTACACTTTCCATTAAATTGGGCACAGATGCACTGTGAGTTTTTGTTCGCCAATTGTCTTTTGTTCACATAATACAAATCTGTGGTTCTGGAGTGGGTAAATGGCACATGCTGAGCTTTTAAGAGCCCAATTTTCTCCCAGAGATTACATAAATATAAATAAATTCTTAATGATCTTAAATAATGATATGGTTATGATTTTGTGTGCAAATATCCCCTACCTTGATAAAGTTAGTTGGGAGTGTTTCACACAAGGATTTGACATCTGTGTCAAAAGATTATATTGACACATATTGTCACAAACCTTAGAGGAGCTACATGTTCCAAGAAGCCAGGGGGATGTGTAAAGCACAAAATAAGCTGTTATGCTGTCCACTCTGATTAGCACGGCAGAGCTTTGTCTACATCAACAACCAGTTTGCCTATCTGCTGTATTTCTGATACAGTTTCCCCGCTCCACTCCAAAAACATGTCTTTTTTTTTTTTTTTTTAGCCTTACTGAGAAGAACATTTTCTATGTGATTTCCAAAGAGACTGTTGTTCCCTTATCAAGTGGGAAACCTCTTTACTCAGAGTAACCCCGGCCAGAAGTCGAAATTGGGCTTAGATTTCCTTTGGCAGTGCTATCCCTCATTGCAGTCCATATGTTTTTCCTGGTGATTGAGCAATGAAACGCAGTTGTGTTAATGATGCTAATTATGAGGAGACAATTCGAGTAAGCATACATTTTTTAAAACATACATTCTAGAATCCTATTAAGAGTATGAAAACTAAGATCCAACACATATTGCTCATGATAGAAATACTAATATTGATGGTAAATGACAAAATAATAAATAAAAATAAATCAACAAGAAGGAGACTAAAATTAGATTTAATTTGAGCAAGCTGGGAGTATACCTCTAGGTAAACTTAAATTAACAGTGCAGGACAAATGTTAGGAATAAGAAGTAGATTTTAAACACAACAACTTGTTTAAAAACACCCTGAAAATGTACTAATTGAATTGAATATTGACTAATGTGATCAATAAAAGGCCCTCAAATTTGCTTGTGAGGGGAGAGTGTAACAGACTTTTTCAAGATTTAACCACAATTTAAAGCATGGGGGAGAAAATTATTTACACCATTCCAAATGCAAGAGCTTTTTGCAGTAGGCGGGAAAAGTGAGTGATTCAGGAGAGGAACCAGGATGATAAATTGTATGCCAAGCACCAATTAAAAAATCATCTACAAGAGAAATCCTTCAGGAAAAGAATAACAATACCAATTACTCACTGACTAAACAAGGGCAATAGCTTGGTTTTAAGTGATCTGTATTGATAAAAAGTGTAGGGATCGTGCATTTACAACAGAAGGTTGTTTACAGTGCCTTGTGAAAATATTAATTCCCCCTTGGCATTTTTCATGTTTTGTTGCATCACAACCTGGAATTAAAATGGATTGTTGGAGAATTTGCACCAATTCATTTACAGAACATGCCTACAACTTTGAAGATGTATTTGTTTAATTGTGGAACAATCAACAAATAGGACAAAATGACAGAAAATGACAAAGCTTCATTGTGAAGAACTAATCACCCCTTCTAATGTCAGTACATTCTAGAGCAACCTTTTGGGCAATTACAGCTGCATAACGCTTTGGATACGTCTCTATAAGCTATCTTCATTTTGCCAATAGGCTTTTTGCCGATTCCTCAAGGTAAAACGTCGGCAGCTCCTTCATGTTTGATGGTTTCCGCTTGTGAACAGTGATGTTCAAGTCTAAACACAGATTCTCATTTGTTTAGGTCTGGATTATCACTAGGACATTCAGACAAATTTTAATCTTTCCCCTTAAACCACTTTAAAGGGACATGTCATGCAAAATCCACTTTTATAGTCCTTTAAATACATTTTGTTGTGTACTTGGAGTCTGTAGAAGTGCAGAAAAGTTTAATTTAGTCTCTTCTGGTGTTGCAGAGATATCTTTAGATTCTGTTTGGGTCATATTTTTCATGACAATACGGTCATGGACTTCTGGCTGATCATTTTTGCGTATCGGTTCCATTTTTTTTTTTTTCATGGAAATCTCCCCACATAAGTGGGTAAATTCCTATATCCCCCACTTCAAGGACGAAATCTTCAGCAACCTCCACCAGTATCAAGAAGGATTTGATGAAAGACCTCATCTGATTAAGGGGTCAGTTCCTTCTCTCAATGGGAAAAACAGACAGCAAAGCGGTAAGCCTCAAATGACGCTAAAATGACAAAAAACTTTATTTTAGACATGAATTGATTGTGTGTTGATATGACGTGCTGGCCATTGCTCTGATAGCTGTAGGATCGTGCCTTCTGCTTATGTTAGTGCTGTGTTCTGCTTATAGCTCCTTGAGGACAAAACCAAATATAATTACATAAACAGTTTTGCGTTGTTTTTGCCATTTTTGTCTTGTTTCTGCTGCGCTGGATAATTATCAAATTACAAAAATGTGCAGCGCTCTTTGACCTCAAGGGGGGTGGGTTGTAAAGGGCCTCAACAGCATTTACAGAAACGGCACCAAAACGAGTTGCTTTCAGATGGACCACAGAACAGGGGTAAAATAGGAGCCTGTGGAGCTACAATAACATGTTCAGACCAAAGCATTGCAGTTCCACTTTATATAGAACACGACTGAATGATTTAGGTGTAAGAAGGAAGGATTTAGAAGCATGACATGTCCCCTTTAAGTGCTTCTTTAGCAGTATGCTTTGGGTCATTGTCCTGCTGGAAGGGGAACACAGGTTTTGCTCAAGAATATCCATATATTTAGCACCATCCATCTTTACCTAGACTCAGACCAGTTTCGCAGTCCCTACTGCTTAAAAACATCCCCACAGTGAAACATGGTGGTGGCAGCATCATGCTGTGGGGATATTTTACCTTGGGGTAATGGGATGTGTTGGGTTTGCGCAAGATGTAGCATTTTCCTCGGTGGCCGAAAAGTTCCTTTTTATTCTCATCTGAACTAAGCATATCCTTCATATATTAGGGGAGTTAACCACATGCCATCTGGCAGACTCAAAATATGCCTTCTTATTTATAACACTAAGTAATGGCTTTTTTCTGGCCACTCTTCCACAAAGCCCAGCTTTATGGAGTCTGCTTATTGTGGTCCTATGTACAGATACTCCAATCTCTGTTGTGGAACTCTGCAACTCTTTAGAGTTATCTTTGGTCTCTGCGCTTTCCATTTGAAGGTGATGGATTTAATGGTGCTCTGGGGAAACATCAAAGATTTTAATATTTGTTTTATATGCCCACCCCGACTTTTACTTCTCAAGGATTTTGTCCCTGACTTGTTGGGAGAGCTTATTGTTCTTCATGGTGTGATGCCTCTTGCTTAATGATGTTCCAGCCTCCGGGGCCTTTCACAATAGGGGTGTGTTTGCACTGAAAGATCTTGTTGCACTAAAGGCTCCCACAGTCAAAAGTTAGGTGTACTGCGAGAGTCCGTGCATGATGTCAGCGGACGTCTGAGGTCTCATAGTCCAGAGTACCAATTTTCTAAATTTCCCACACTTTCTGCAATGGCGTCATCTGACGTGGAAGAGTTGATTTGCCTTGTAGCTTTCAATGAAATTCAAAAGTACTTTATTCATTCAAAGGTAAATTAAATGTTGTTGTAGCTCATTTTATACAGGTATCTTCAAAGAGCTGTTATATATGGGTGTAGGAAGGAAGGATTTTGTTTTGGAAAAACAAAAGAAAATAAGCTGGTATATAAGGCCATTACTGCAGAATAGGGACGAAGGAGAATACACCTATAGTGCATCACAGTGAGTGGCAATTTACTCTTGACTGGTTGCCTGGAGCAGTTGTCATATATAAAACAGTTCAATGTGAAGACTCTTTCTCACCGAGCAATTTATCATCTCACACTGCATACAGGGTCGTAAAAATTGAGTTTTGTGTGGAGTTCCGCACTGATGTCTGTGGAGTCAACTACGCCCGACTACATAGGAGCCTTTAGACTGCCCACAGGTGGACTTAACTTCACTAATTATGTGACGTTTGTAGGTAATTGGTTGTAGTAGAACTTAGGGGCTTCATAGCAAAGCGTATACATATGCACATGCCAATTTTCAGTTTTCTTTTTTGAAGATTTATTTTTCTCATTTCACTTCACCAATTTGACTATTTTATGCAGATCCATTCATGACGGTGGCAGAGTAGTAGGGGTCCGTCGCCAGTCTGAACCCCTGCTCTGTCCGTCTCAGTCGTGTCCTTGGGCAAGACACTTCACCCACCTGGCCTGCCGATAGTGGTCAGAGGGCCCGGCTGAGACAATTGTATGGCAACCCTGCTTCTTTCAGTCCGTCCCAAGGCAGTTGTGGCTTCTATGTAACTAACCACTGTCAGTGTGTTGATGTGTGTATAAATGGGTGGATGAATGATTGTAGTGTGAAGCATTTTGGAGTTGGACTTGATAAAGTGCTATACAAGTGCAAGGACTTTTACTATTACATAAAATAAGAATAAAAAACATTTAAATTGTAGGGTGGAATGTATAAAAATAGGTGAATGGGGGGAGGGATACTTTTGCAAGGCACTGTATTTAGTAGACACCAACAGACGTAAGTTTACAGGGCAATTTCAAATAAATGCGGTAAAGGAAAGCAGTACGGTAATTTCATTAAATACACCTTCAATGTTCTAGTCCAGATTACTTCTTGTCACATTTATTTCCTTCTACAAAATGACTCTTTTCCAAGGACAAAATGAAAAAGTTCAGTTCATCAAAATTTTTTTTACATAAGGTTTATAATCTATAAACAAGTGCTTATAGAAAGGAAAAAAAAGGAATACATTTCTCAGAATTTTTCCATCTGACTTATTGTGATCATATTCCTCTAACAATTATTTTTACATTTTGACTAAAAAATAAAGTCAGAGAAGACCAGATCTTCCACACAAAAAGATCAGAGAAGCGAGTCTGCCTGATCCACAGACAATCCTGGAAGGGCAGGGTTGCTGTAGGCTGTCACACCTTGCCTGCACATTGGCAGCTCCAGGCCTGCAGAGTGGAATGGTGCAGCAAATAAGTGTGGAAGAGAGTGAACAAGCGAGGTGGTTAGAGGTATTGTACAGCTGGTAGGATAGATAACCCTTTTGGGGGTGCACAGGAGCAGAGAAGAAGAGAGAAAGAAGAAGCTATGTGCTTGTCACTGATTAGTCTAGGGGCCGCTTTTCTCCATGTTTCTTTGTAAACTCTTCAGCATTCTTCAAGAATTTTTTACGGTCCTTTGAGTATTCTTCTGCTAAGTCTGCCCTCAGGGGATGTTCTGGCTGGGGATCATTCACCAATGCAATGAGGGACTGAATTACTGTAAGAGAAACAAAAAAAAATGTACTGGATAAATATGGAAAATATACAGTAAATCCAACAGCAGTCTTACAAATGCAATTCAGCAGTCTATTAAAATATGTACAAAACATTTTAAAGAAATTCAATCCAATCATACAGACAGATTCAAAGATATAGATATGCATTTCATTTGATTCCACACTATAAAAACCACCCACCCCCTCAAGGTTGAATACATTTATTTTATCTCTTAAACTCCACTTGTTATGAGGTTTTTACTGTGTTTTCCCATGTCCGCAAGTGGCTCTTTGGACCTTCCACAAGGCTCTTAATAAGTTTGGTTAAAACATTTGAAGAACCAACATTTTTTAAATATACAAATAATAAATGCAGGTCTTAGCAGTTTTTCAATTGTTTCATGGAATAATTGCATTGAATTTCCACAATAGATTGACACTAAAAGGTACCAGTAATATTTTTTTAGATCTATTTTCCTTACCATTAGTTTGGAAACTATGTGATCTTTTATATCATTGTCCACAACTATCAACATTGCATAAAAGAAAATGTATCCACTCTTTTTTGCAAATTTCTACGGTTTTTCTTAATTTTAAAACCAAACAAAATTAAATAGTGCTTCTTAAAAATGTCAAATTTCCTATAGTAGGTTTTTATCAAAAATTATAAGTTGTCCTTTTTGAAACCATCATGTAAAATTTGCTCCTGTAAAGTTTTGTTTAGCTGGACTTAGTACAAAACTGGCTCTTTTGATTGTAAAAGTTGTAGACTTTTTATGTAAGGAAACCCAGCCGGTTGCATCGACTTTGCACAATTCCATCAAACTGAACAAACATGCAGTGGAAGTAGAAAGGAGAACTCCCCTTTAACAGAAGAAACCATACTTGTGTTTGTGTTGTTTCAAACATACAGATTGGTTGAGAATAGCAATGCACATCATATTGAAAATATATTGTACAGTGTAGAAGTCTTAAATTTTTATCATAGGTACTCTTCAACTGAGTGATAGGAATCTAAAACAAAAATCCAGAAAATTACATTGTGTGATTTGTAAGTAATTCATTTGCATTACTTAATTATATAGGAAGAGGTGTTGAGGGAGAACATTCATTTTTATACAATTAATTCTATGACTTAGACTGAGAAAGGAGATAAGAGTTCCACCCCTTCAGATCCTCCTTAATGTTTTTCAAAAGGGGGTCGCAATTTATTACGACCCCCTTTTTCAAAGACGGTTGGTCCCAATTTAGCTGAAATGTATCTAAGAGATTTTGGGGGTGAATAATTAAAGGCCAACAATTGAGTCTTTTGTACATTTAATTTATAACCACAATGGCTACCGAATTGTGTAAATGTGTAAAAGGGCCAGTAATTCAGAAAACTTATTTGAGGGGTTACTCAAATATATTAAAATATCATCTGCATATAAGATCACTATGATCCTTCCTGCTTATCCCGATTCCCCTGATACGATGTGTTAGTCTCTGCCAATAAGCAAGAGTATAATAAAGAGAGCAAAAAGCAGTGGGGAGAGAGGGCAGCCTGTCATGATCCATGTTAAAGTATAATAGTGTTTGAGAGAACCATTTATTTTTATTTTAGCTGATGGTCTGCTATAGTATGACATTAGAAAATGTAGCGTGCAAGCCAAATCGATCAAGGACTTTGTATAAAAAAAAACAACTGAGTACCAAAAGGGCTGTTACGTTATTCTACTCTATATGATTCATAATACGTAGAGAATGTTTAATATTATCATGTGTTTGTCAGGAACTTGTTCTCTTCCTCAAAGACAGTAGGTAAATTAAGAGATCTGGGGAAGTTGTTCGTTTGTTGTCCATTCTCCAACAGTGATGGTGAATACAGAAATTTGTAATAATTCTCAAATGAATTTTGTATTTGTTCTTGTTTATATTGTAAAATATTAGAAAAATGGGTATTTTATTTTATCCACCCTCTGTTTTTGTAGCCTCCCTGCAAGATTTTTTGCAGATCTGGGACCAGATTGGTGGACATTTGTTTAACAAAAATATATATGTTTTTCAATTTCTTGAGTATTTTCATTTCTGATTTTCTTTATTCTGATCAGTAGATTAGAGCTTGGTACCTTTTTATGTTTCACTTCAAGATCTTTCAGTTCCTTATTGAGATCTGTAAGTTTTAGATGTTCCATTCTCCTATTATAAGCACACCATGATATAATCCTTCTACGAATAACAGCCTTTCGGGCATCCCAGACTATGGTTGCATCATCTTCACCCTAATCATTTTCTGTCATACATTCTTTTAATTTTAAAAAGTCATCATAAAACAAAAGATGAAAAAGTGGCTTATTTCATTAGTTTTTAAATTTGAAAAAAGAAAAGGGTCTTGTTTGTCATACTTTCTACATACATTTAAAGAAAACAGAAGTTAAGAAGCACCAAGGTCCGTGCACATTTGCTGTTCATTCATAATTCTATTTTTGGAAGTGAATTCAAATTCTGAAAAGGGTGTCAGGTAAGTTTTCTGATTCGTTTGAATTAAAGAAAAAAAACAAAAAAAACAGAAATGGCTTTATTTTGCTTTAAAAATCTGTGTATGGTTCATTCTTTGGTTTTTCAATTTCAAAATAATATGAAAAAAATGAATGAGGCATTTTTTAGTTTGTTTTAAAATTAAATTAGTAAAACGTTTCCAAAAATAAAAAGGTTTGTGGTTTTCTTATTTTAAAAGAAAGACCTGTTTTATATTAATACTCACACAACTTATTTGTGGACAAAGTGTTTGCAGGGATAACCTGTATGTGTAGATGTCTATTTAATTTATTTGGAGTGAAAGTTAAAGCTCGTCTGAAACGGTTTCATTCTTTCATTCTTTTTCAAGTTAAATATTCTGATTCATACGAATCAGAAAACCAAACTGACACCTTTTCCAGAATTAAATTTTACTTCCAAAAATAGAATAACAAATGAACGTACACGGACCCACCAAAAAGACTACATTAATTATTGTAAAATTCTGTAAAAAAAGAGGTTTCAGTAAATTCATCTAAAGTGTACGTACCCACACAATGTCCTGTGTGAGCATGGTGTAAGTGGGAAAAAGTTGGACTGGCAAGCTAAGAAACAAAAAAACTTAGTTTTGAGAGCAGCATGTTTTTGGATTCTGGCTGACTGGATTAAAGGCGGGAATGTTAACAAACAATGTTAACTACATTCTAAAGTGTTGTTTATACAATATAAGCCAAAAATGACATGAATTTAGAAATTTATTTTAAAATCCATATTTCATTATAGAATTCCTGTAATATTGCCAGATGACCAACCTGAAGAAAGAACAAGATGTGTTAATGCAAGTCTCTGGACCTAGTGCTTTTTCCACAAACAAAAACAGCTAACCATTTCTACAGTACTTGGCCAATTTCAGAAATTCATTAAAAATACATAGTTTGTCATAAAATTACAAAAATATCTTAAATATAACATGACCATATTGGCAATAATATGCATTCTTCATAATGTTCCTAAACGTAATGATTTTCCTACAAAACATAAAGTGTTGTTCATACAATACAAGCCCATAAAATTAGACATCTATTCTACAATACATGGCCAAATTCAGAAATTCATTAAAATAAGGAACAGTATGAGTGTTTATTCATGCCCCTGAGTTAGGTACTTACACCAAAATGTATTAACCTTCATTTCCATTGTACTTAGCTAAATTCACAAATTCATAAAAAATAGATGGTTCATCATTGAAATATCCAAAATGTTCTCCTGTAGAGGAGGAACAATATAAGCTTTTGGATTAAATACTTTTACGACCAAAAATCATTCAAAATTCCGTTCAAAAGTACTTTGCCACATTCAAAAAGGCATAAAAAATCTATAGTTTACTATTAAATCCCCGAGGTAATCTCAGACAACCATGTTTATATTAGAAATAGTATACATTGTTTATCATGTCCCTAAATTTAATGATTTTCTTTAAAAGAAAAATGCTACCTGCCGCTTTTACTGTATATATATATATATATATATATATCACTGTGCAGTCTAAATTGAGCAATATTTATTAGGGCTTACAGGCATTCTCTTCCTAAGTATTGTGCAAAATTCCTTGGTGTTTGGCTTAAAAGAACTGTATATATGGCTGCTAGCTCTATTAACAAAATTCATATCAAGTGGTGATGCACTTTGAGATAAAACTTTAATAGGTACTTTTAGGTATTATGCACTGAATATATCTCAAAGGTTTATCCTCTTAACCCCAGTGTTTTAAATGCAATTTCCGCCTACAAAATACATCACAAACTAAATCATGAATAGCTCCACCGTTAGGAGGTGTAAATGCAAACATTTGGTATGTGTGTAAAGATAAGACATTAAATAATATTTTTAATAAGTGAAACCATTATTGCACAATGTGATTAAAAAACGTTTGTAGCATCACCAAAATTATTTCTAAATGCACATTGCAAAACACCATGAAAATTCTATTGAAATCCTAGGAGAAGCCTCAGATTGTAGTCATCAACATCTTGACTATAACTGCAGCTAATTTGGACTGAATCCGTTAAGGCATATTTGTTCCACAAAGGTTTTAGTGAGCAATGTGCCAGGTGAAGTCATTCCCATTTGGGCACAATTTAGCCAAATGTGTTTTTCACCTCATAAAATGGAATCTGATCAAATAAAAGTGATGATTTCCATTTTAAGTCCCTCTGCAAATGACATCGTCTTTGGTCATCACATGTATCATCAAAATGTACCACTGTACACTGCATAAAAATCAATTTAAATTAATATAAAAATAAGCTGAATTCTATACTTGTGTCTCCAACTGGAGGAATTTCACAGAAAAAAAATCATTGAAAAACAAGTGAACAGATAAATTATTTATACTAATTATAAATTATGTATATGTTTTTTTTGCTCTGCTCCCTACAGAACACACACCTCCTCATGTCAGTGGCAGTCTCACCACTGAAAGCTGGCTGCAGGTGTTAAAGGGACCAAGTTTTGGAGCAGTTGCAGTAACAGGAGCTTTAGACTCATTGCTGAGCTCTTTCATGAGGACCACCCTGAACGGCTTCTGTGACAGTGGAGTCTCTCCTCTTCCAGTGGCCAATATATTCAACAAGATGAAAGAGTTTACTGGATACACCACCCTCCTTCACTCCGCACGGTGTCTCCACTGAAGGCTTTGTGAAATGTGCTGCATACAGTCACCTCCTTGCAGTTCTTCCATTTCACAGAGAGCAGTCAGTCTTTTCGCAGCCACCTCATGTCTCCTCTCTCTGCTGATTTGGACAGGGTATTCCTTGTTGCCAACACGTATCTGACGGATGGTTCCATATGCGGTGGTGTCAGTTTATGGAACAGTGCAGGGCTAGTGTAGAAGTTAGTCCTTTCTGTGCTGGATGGTCTTGCTTCCTCCTGGCTGTAAAAATACAGAAATAGGGTAGTTCATTGCGAAGTTTTATGATTATAAAGAAGAAATTCCTCTTCTTCCTCCACTTCAAAATCCTTGCTGCTGTCCGATGACTGTTTGACTTCAACATTACTGGTGCTCAAAAGTTGTTCCAAAGCTTCGAAAATGGTCAGCGTCCTCTTCTTCACCATTCTAATTATTGGCGTTCAAGAAAAAAAAAACACCACAGAAAAGATGTGTGAAAAACAACTCGCTGTCTGGAGAAGTGCGTTAAACAGACTGAATAAGCCAACCGTGATTGCAATTTTGATTACCTATGATATGGACGGAAATCGAGTCACCAGACAAGGCCTTACAAAGACGCACGATACTTGGATGGAAAGGTGAGAGTCCGTAGTTGCCAATGATAGCGGCCATGAGGGGGTGGGGCAACAATATGTGCTTCCTGTAGCATTTCTCCGGTTGAGCTAGCCATGTCTGATGGACCTTTAAAAGCCATCTTTCACCAAAAGTATTTGTGAAAAACTAAGTGGACGACCCAGTATAGAAATATTAAAGACTCCTCTTGCGAGGGATTTAGGGAAAAAATGTGTTTGCGGGGCCTATAAGAGGATGTTGGTCCCTCAGGCTACGAGGTCTGTTTCTAATGGTTTGGGCGGAGACGTTCACGCCAGTGGCCTGCTTTGTAGGGCTCTGGTAGTACTCATCCTTGCACAGAGGAGCAGACACCGGTCCTGCTAATGTGTTAACGACTTCCGATGGCCCAGTCCAGCTCTCCTAGAGTAACTGCCTATCTCCTGGAATCTCCTCCATGCTCCTGAGACTGTCCAGGGAGACACAGAAAACCTTTGGGCCATGGCACATTTGTGTCCCATTGCCACAAGTCTGTATTATAATATATATCATCATAATTTTTCTTTTTTCCTTAAAATATTTTCTCAACTGCTAGGCAAGCAATATCCTACACTCTAATTTAAGTTTAAAAACAAACAGTGATTGGCTCAGCCAATCGACAATGAATGTTTTGATGTCTTCAGTGTGAAGCTACAATATTCATAGTCATGAAAATAAAGAAAACTCTTTGAACGAGAAGGTGTGTCCAAACGTTTGATCTGTATTGTATGTACAGGTCCTTCTCAAAATATTAGCATATTGTGATAAAGTTAATTATTTTCCATAATGTCATGATGAAAATTTAACATTCATATATTTTAGATTCATTGCACACTAACTGAAATATTTCAGGTCTTTTATTGTCTTAATACGGATGATTTTGGCATACAGCTCATGAAAACCCAAAATTCCTATCTCACAAAATTAGCATATCATTAAAAGGGTCTCTAAACGAGCTATGAACCTAATCATCTGAATCAACGAGTTAACTCTAAATACCTGCAAAATATTCCTGAGGCCTTTAAAACTCCCAGCCTGGTTCATCACTCAAAACCCCAATCATGGGTAAGACTGCCGACCTGACTGCTGTCCAGAAGGCCACTATTGACACCCTCAAGCAAGAGGGTAAGACACAGAAAGAAATTTCTGAACGAATAGACTGTTCCCAGAGTGCTATATCAAGGCACCTCAGTGGGAAGTCTGTGGGAAGGAAAAAGTGTGGCAGAAAACGCTGCACAACGAGAAGAGGTGACCAGACCCTGAGGAAGATTGTGGAGAAGGGCCGATTCCAGACCTTGGGGGACCTGCGGAAGCAGTGGACTGAGTCTGGAGTAGAAACATCCAAAGCCGCCGTGCACAGGCGTGTGCAAGAAATGGGCTACAGGTGCCGCATTCCCCAGGTCAAGCCACTTTTGAATCAGAAACAGCGGCAGATGCGCCTGACCTGGGCTACAGAGAAGCAGCACTGGACTGTTGCTCAGTGGTCCAAAGTACTTTTTTTGGATGAAAGCAAATTCTGCATGTCATTCGGAAATCAAGGTGCTAGAGTCTGGAGGAAGACTGGGGAGAAGGAAATGCCAAAATGCCAGAAGTCCAGTGTCAAGTACCCACAGTCAGTGATGGTCTGGGGTGCCGTGTCAGCTGCTGGTGTTGGTCCACTGTGTTTTATCAAGGGCAGGGTCAATGCAGCTAGCTATCAGGAGATTTTGGAGCATTCATGCTTCCATCTGCTGAAAAGCTTTATGGAGATGAAAATTTCATTTTTCAGCACGACCATGGCTAAATTAGACCAGCCTGATACCCAGTCATCATTGATTGCACCAGTAAGAGCAGAGTATCCAGGGTAATGTCAGCATACCACCAAGTAGGACGAACCACATCCAACAGGATTAACTGTGGATGCAAGAGGAAGCTGTCTGAAAGGGATGTTTGGGTGCTAACCCAGACTGTATCCAAAAAAAATAAAACCACTGCTGCCCAAATCACGGCAGAATTAAATGTGCACCTCAACTCTCCTGTTTCCACCAGAACTGCCCGTCAGGAGTTCCACAGGGTCAATATACACGGCCGGGCTGCTATAGCCAAACCTTTGGTCACTCATGCCAATGCCAAACGTCGGTTTCAATGGTGCAAGGAGCACAAATCTTGGGCTGTGGACAATGTGAAACATGTATTGTTCTCTGATGAGTCCACCTTTACTGTTTTCCCCACATCCGGGAGAGTTACGGTGTGGAGAAGCCCCAAAGAAGCGTGCCACCCAGACTGTTGCATGCCCAGAATGAAGCATGGGGGTGGATCAGTGATGGTTTGAGCTGCCATATCATGGCATTCCCTTGGCCCAATACTTGTGCTAGATGGGCGAGTCACTGCCAAGGACTACCGAACCATTCTTGAGGACCATGTGCATCCAATGGTTCAAACATTGTATCCTGAAGGCAGTGCCGTGCATCAGGATGACAGTGCACCAATACACACAGCAAGACTGGTGAAAGATTGGTTTGATGAACATGAAAGTGAAGTTGAACATCTCCCATGGCCTGCACAGTCACCAGAGCTAAATATTATTGAGCCACTTTGGGGTGTTTTGGAGGAGCGAGTCAGGAAACGTTTTCCTCCACCAGTATCACGTAGTGACCTGGCCACTATCCTGCAAGAAGAATGGCTTAAAATCCCTCTGACCACTGTGCAAGAAGCTGAGTACAGGAACGTGGTGGACCGCTTTGTGGCATGGTGTGGAAACAATCATCTCATTTTGAACGTGACTAAAACAAAGGAGATGATTGTAGACTTTAAGAGAAACAGGAATAAGTCAAAAACTATTTCTATCATGGGAGAAGAAGTGGAGGTGGTGGAGGAGTATAAATACCTCGGTGTTCACCTGGACAACAGACTACAGGTCCTTCTCAAAATATCAGCATATTGTGATAAAGTTCATTATTTTCCATAATGTAATGATGAAAATTTAACATTCATATATTTTAGATTCATTGCACACTAACTGAAATATTTCAGGTCTTTTATTGTCTTAATACGGATGATTTTGGCATACAGCTCATGAAAACCCAAAATTCCTATCTCACAAAATTAGCATATTTCATTCGACCAATAAAAGAAAAGTGTTTTTAATACAAAAAACGTCAACCTTCAAATAATCATGTACAGTTATGCACTCAATACTTGGTCGGGAATCCTTTGGCAGAAATGACTGCTTCAATGCGGTGTGGCATGGAGGCAATCAGCTTGTGGCACTGCTGAGGTCTTATGGAGGCCCAGGATGCTTCGATAGCGGCCTTTAGCTCATCCAGAGTGTTGGGTCTTGAGTCTCTCAACGTTCTCTTCACAATATCCCACAGATTCTCTATGGGGTTCAGGTCAGGAGAGTTGGCAGGCCAATTGAGCACAGTGATACCATGGTCAGTAAACCATTTACCAGTGGTTTTGGCACTGTGAGCAGGTGCCAGGTCGTGCTGAAAAATGAAATCTTCATCTCCATAAAGCTTTTCAGCAGATGGAAGCATGAAGTGCTCCAAAATCTCCTGATAGCTAGCTGCATTGACCCTGCCCTTGATAAAACACAGTGGACCAACACCAGCAGCTGACACGGCACCCCAGACCATCAATGACTGTAGGTACTTGACACTGGACTTCTGGCATTTTGGCATTTCCTTCTCCCCAGTCTTCCTCCAGACTCTGGCACCTTGATTTCCGAATGACATGCAGAATTTGCTTTCATCCGAAAAAAGTACTTTGGACCACTGAGCAACAGTCCAGTGCTGCTTCTCTGTAGCCCAGGTCAGGCGCTTCTGCCGCTGTTTCTGGTTCAAAAGTGGCTCGACCTGGGGAATGCGGCACCTGTAGCCCATTTCCTGCACACGCCTGTGCACGGTGGCTCTGGATGTTTCTACTCCAGACTCAGTCCACTGCTTCCGCAGGTCCCCCAAGGTCTGGAATCGGCCCTTCTCCACAATCTTCCTCAGGGTCCGGTCACCTCTTCTCGTTGTGCAGCGTTTTCTGCCACACTTTTTCCTTCCCACAGACTTCCCACTGAGGTGCCTTGATACAGCACTCTGGGAACAGCCTATTCGTTCAGAAATTTCTTTCTGTGTCTTACCCTCTTGCTTGAGGGTGTCAATAGTGGCCTTCTGGACAGCAGTCAGGTCGGCAGTCTTACCCATGATTGGGGTTTTGAGTGATGAACCAGGCTGGGAGTTTTAAAGGCCTCAGGAATCTTTTGCAGGTGTTTAGAGTTAACTCGTTGATTCAGATGATTAGATTCATAGCTCGTTTAGAGACCCTTTTAATGATATGCTAATTTTGTGAGATAGGAATTTTGGGTTTTCATGAGCTGTATGCCAAAATCATCTGTATTAAGACAATAAAAGACCTGAAATATTTCAGTTAGTGTGCAATGAATCTAAAATATATGAATGTTAAATTTTCATCATGACATTATGGAAAATAATGAACTTTATCACAATATGCTAATATTTTGAGAAGGACCTGTAGAGTGGAGATGCAACTGTGAAGACATCTACAAGAAGGGACAGAGCAGACTGTACTTCTTGAGGAAGCTTAGGTCCTTTGGTGTTTGCAGCAAGATGCTGCATATCTTCTATAAGTCTGTTGTGGAAAGTGTGATCTCTTCTACCATCATCTGCTGGGGAAGCAGCATCAGAGCCAGGGAATTAAAAATGCTCAACAAGCTGATAAAAAAGGCTGGCTCTGTTCTGGGGACTCCTCTGGAACCTCTGGAGATCATTGTGGAAAGAAGGATTCTTCATAAAATGAAGAACATTATGGAGAACCCTGAGCATCCTCTTCATGAGACTGTCCTACAACAACAGAGTGTCTTCAGTCAGAGGCTTCTTCAGATCTGCTATAAGACGGAGCGCTACAGGAGGTCCTTTCTGCCCACAGCCATAGGCATCTACAACGGCTCTTTGAGGAGACCTTCATAACATGAGCTATAACAACATTTAATTTCCCTTTGGGATTAATAAAGTATTTTTGAATTGAATTGAATTTCAGTTTCATTGTCCAACCCCTGTATATATATATATATATAGTATATAAATTTACAGGTGTTGTGAAATTAACATTACATATCCTTGCATCCAAATATATAACAAAGACATCCGTAGGGTTCCTTTATTTTATCAACTGAAGCCTGTGCAGAGGTTCCAAATCTTATGCTGATTCCCAACCAGGCCAACTTTAGGACTATTCAGTGTATTTAGAGTTCCACACAAATTAGGACTTCCACTGCATCTGGGCCTTTCAAACTGCTTCTCAATTTTGCTTGATGAAGCCCCAGGTAACTCAGCTGAGGGTACTAAAACCCATTAGAGACAACCTCATTCATCAATAAAGATCTCTTCCTCCCATCGCAAACTCCTGAAAGATACCAGCATTTAGAGAAGTTGTCAAGCCTCCAGAGGCCAGGAGTTCGTGAGGAATAACAACCCCAACTCTACCCACAGAACAGTTTATTCTCTATCAAGTGGCTACTCCCTCACAAATCAGTTTAAGAGATGCAACATGTCAAGTAGTGATCCTGCCTTTCAGCTTTGTCAGCCTGTCTAAGCATTAACATTCATCACTGAAGACTTGATTTCCAGGAGAGGCCAAATAATGGGAGCATATACACCACTTCCAGAAGCCACTGTTCCGACATTAGAAACAAAATCCTAATTATGACAGGGTAAACCTCTGATTCATTTTCCCAGAAGTTTGGAATCATGTTGGCACAAAAGGCACACAAAAAAAACAACGATCAGACTTGTTAAAACATGGCTTCTTCAGTCATTTTGATGCCATCAAGCATTTCCTGCTCAGTGATTACTTCTCTGGTCTTACCCCCTCCTGCAGTTATTTTATAGGATGGTTCTGCTGACTGCTCAGCCTGATATTGTAGTCTCCTCTGCTTTGCTATTTAAGGGTATGGGCTTTGTACACAATTTTTTTGCATTCTGAAATACATCTTTTGCAACCAATGGAATTCTTCTTAATCATGTTAGCAGTCATCTAATATCTTTCAATGTTGCACTTCAAAAATGTTGCAAACATGGATAACTATCCACCTCCACTTACAGACTGGTCTGACCAAGAGTGATTTTCCTCCATTGTTAGTCACTATCACTCTAGTTCTGCTTCAAACAATAAAGGCTGAACTAAATCTGGAACCTGAGCCAATCGTCCTGATGGTTGATTAGTCTGCATACAGACAGGAGGTGGATCGGTCCACTGGGGCAGTGACAACCACCAAGAGCTTAACCTTTTTAAGATCGTACCATCGCCAATAACACAGTGTATAGCGTGGATCACTTCAGATTCTTAGAATACACATTTGCTCGAGATCTGAGGTGGTCCTCACATAAAGACACCGTCCTTAAGACGGCCCAGCCGAGGTGGTTGGTCTGTGGGACCTTGATAGGTACAACCTGCATTAGGAGCTGCTGGTGATCTTCTACTCCACCATTATTTGGTATTTTGTATGTCTATCCATTTATTATTAACCTCTACAGAGAACTCTGTTACACTTCTCAATTGCTCTACAAAAATCAACTTCAACTCATCAGAGCCTTTCGGGATCGTTCGATGTAGGGCTGAGGATGTGTTTCCCCTGTTATGTTGGAAGGGGCGGTCTCATCCTTTCAACAACTCCCTCAGGCGCCCCTACAAGTTAATAATTATATTGCATTTATTTTCTAACTAACGTAGATCACAAAAAAAGTCATTTAAGGTTAACCCTAACCCTAAAACCAGGGTAACCGGGGACAGGTTACCTGTCCAGTTTGTTAAGCTAATAAGTACAACAGAACTTTTAATCAGAGGTCACAGCTCACCTCACTTGCGGATTTAGGATCAGATATTAATTACAAGCAGTCGTAGAGATTCTACTTTTGATCCTAACAAAACTGATTTCTGGTCAGCTATAAATCTGTTTGGGCACTATGGATCGCAAAATCCAATGCTCAAGGCACCCTGGTTAGAGTGCATTGGTACGGTGTATAACTATACGGAAGAGGTAGAAAGTGCCTGCCTAAACTTCTGTTTTAAAAGAAGGCAGAGGCATGTAGCCTTTTCAGCTATATTTATCCAAATAATGCTTCAAATACATTCTTGTTCAGAGTAGAATTCCTTTATGAGGGTTTTACGAAGGTTGAAGTCCTATTTATCAATATAAGTTTAGGTACAGTTTGTCCACTTCTTTATTTTCAATTTGTTTTGCATGTTTATCACACTTCAGGGTTTTTCAGATCATCAAACATATTTGAATATTAGTCAGAGACAACACAAGTAACCACAAAATGCAGCTTTTAAATTAAGATTTTTATTATTAAGGAGGCAAGGAATCCAAACCGACATGGCCCTGTGTGAAGATGTAAATGACCCCTCTAATAATTAACATAACTGTGGTTTGTCATACTTGATTTCAAACTCTCTAGTCACACCTGGACCTGATTACTGCCACACCTGTTCTCAATCAAGAAATCACTTAAATGGGACCTGCTGACAGAGTGAAGCAGACCAAAAGATCCAAAAGCTAGACATCATTCTGCGATCCAAAGAAATTCAGGAACACTCGAGAAAGAAAGTCATTGAGATCTATCAGCCTGGAAAGGGTTATAAACATTTATAAAGCCAAAATTCCTCCACAGCGCTGGAAAAGACTCATTGCAAGTTATCACAAAGGCTTGATTGCAGTTGGTGCTGCTAATGGTGGCCCAACCAGTTATTAGGTTTAGGAGGCAATCACATTTTCACACAGGGGCCATGTAGGTTTGGATTTGTTTCTCCCGTAAAAAAAAACCTTCATTTAAAAACTGAATCTTTTGTTTAGTTGTGTTTTTGACTAATATTTAAATTTGTTTGATGATCTGAAACACTTAAATGTGACAAACATGCAAAAAAAATAAAGAAATCATGAAGGGGACAAACACTTTTTCACTCCACTATATGTGTCCAACCAGGGCTGGGATGTGAGGTGCTCGGCTTCAACAAATAGAAAGAAATATCGCCTTCTACCTTACGGTACAAAAGTTAGGGTTGTTCAAATACGAATTGAGTTGTTCAATTGAAATCACACAATATATTTGCAAAAGCAAAGTGGAGTTAATTGCAACAGATATTGCACATCTGTAGTAATCCGTAGTAATCTGTAGTAATAAGGTAGATAGCAATTACAAAATGTGAAGACATTATTAGTTATGATTATCGCTTTTAAAAGTAATATAAAAATACTAGTATATAAACAGAGCCTATTTTTACATTAAAACTAGCTGAATGGTGTTATTAAATTCTCCTCTTACTCTAAACATTATCATGTACAAATATCTGAGAGAATTGTAGAATCTCCAAAAGCAAACGTTTACTGAAACATCTCTTTGTAGGAGGAGCATCAATTTCACTGCAGCAGTCAAGCATGTCTTAAGCTTCGTTTGCTCATCATGGGAAGAATAAAAATTGTTTTTTTAACTTTCATTATTGTACGTTCCCTTACTTAAAAATGTGTCAAACATGTGTGGTATCCACAGAAGCATTAGAATCTTGGCTAAAAGCTGATGTAAACAATTTCTACAAACACAAAACAGTTAAAACTACAAGCAGTTGAATCAGAAAGTAAACAAACTCCACAAATTGGCATCACGGCAAAACTCTGTCTCAGTTGTTCACCACACAGCATCTACACGCAGAACCAGCAGGACTGCTGAAAGAAGAGATCTCACAGATTCCAAAAATATTACATTTTCTCACAATTCACCCAGGATTTACTCAACCCGCAGCCAAGCCAGAATTATTACTTGCATTTGAAAAACATAATCATTAACTTAAGGCCTAATCTTCAAAAGGTTTGCTTGAACAAAATCACACGCAAACTGTGTTGCATGTGCAAAGCTGATCTACAAATCACATGCAAATCGAATTGCGTGTGCAAAATGAGCCGAACCTTTTAGTGCGTTTGCCTTCAGGAATCCGTAAACCATATGTTGATCACCAGAATGCACATATTTATTTTATATTTTTTGTGTCCTGTCCAGCAAAGTTGCTCTCAGAATGGTTGTCCGAGTGCCAAGAAGAAGCCCAACAGATTTATTTGCGCAAGTGGAGCATTAGACTTTATAATGCTCCGCTTGATATATATACAAAAAAACATAATTAGAAATTACTTTGGGATTATTTCAAATGCAATCGACACTGAGGTGGAAACAAAGGAAAAAAAAAAAAAGGGAGAGGTAGGGCAAAAAGCTGAAAGGGAGAGGAGATAAGAAGAGGAGAGAAAGAATGATAAAGAGAATACAAGATAACACCGTAGAGGTCTGATTCTACAACAAGTGGAGGAAGAAAGAAGATACAGTCATGGCCCTAAATGTTGTCACCCCTGAAAATTTTCAAGAAAATGAAGTATTTCTCACAGAAAAGGATTACAGTAACACATGTTTTGCTATACACATGTTTATTCCCTTTGTGTGTATTAAAACTAAACCAAAAAAGGGAGGAAAAAAAGCAAATTGGACAGAATGTCACACCAAACTCCAAAAATGGGCTGGACAAAATTACTGGCACCCTTTCACAATTGTGGATAAATACGAGTGTTTCAAGCATGTGATGCTCCTTTAAACACACCTGGGGCAAGTAACAGGTGTGGGCAATATAAAAATCACACCTGAAAGCAGATAAAAAGGAGATAAGTTCACTTAGTCTTTGCATTGTGCGTCTGTGTGTGCCACACTAAGCATGGACAACAGAAAGAGGAGAAGAGAACTGTCTAAGGACTTGAGAACAAAAATTGTGGAAAAATATCAACAATCTCAAAGTTACAACAAGTCCATCTAAAGAGATCTAGACTCTCCTTCTCCACAGTGCACAACATTATCAAGACGTTTGCAACTCATGGCACTGTAACTAATCTCCCTGGCCGTTGGCGGAAGAGAAAACTTGATGAATGGCGTCAACGCAGCGAAGTCTGGATGGTGGATAAGCAGCACCAAACAAGTTCCAAAAATATTCAAGCTATCCTGGAGGCTCAGGGAGCATCATTGTCAGCGTAAACTATCCGTCAACATTTAAATGAAATGAAACGCTATGGCAGGAGACCCAGGAGGACCCCACTGTTGACACAAAAAAGCACGACTACATTTTACCAAAATGACCTTGAGTAAGCCAAAATCCTCCTGGGAAAACGTCTTGTGGACATATGAGACCAAGATAGAGCTTTTTGGTAAAGGACATCAATTTACTGTTCACTGAAAACGGAATGTGGCCTACAAAGAAAATAACACAATACCTACAGTGAAATATGGCGGACGTTCAATGATGTTTCGGGTTGTTTTGCTTCCTCTGGCACTGGGTGCCTTGAATGTGTGCAAGGCATCATGAAATCTGAGGATTACCAACGGATTTTGGGTCGCACTTTACAGCCCAGTGTCTGAAAGCTGGGTTTGTGTCTGAGATCTTGGGTCTTCCAACAGGACAATGACTGCAAACAAATGTCAAAAAGCACCCAGAAATGGATGGCAACCAAGCACTGGAGAGTTCTAAAGTGGCCAGCAATGAGTCCAGATCTAAATCCCATTGAACACCTATGGAGAGATCTTAAAATTGTTGTTGGGAAATGTTGCCCTTCCAATAAGAGAGACCTGGAGCAGTTTGCAAAGGAAGAGTGGTCCAACATTCCGGCTGAGAGGTGTAAAAGGCAAAAACTTGCCAGTTTGCACCATTGTCAGCGCGACAATGATGCACGTATTTAACAAACACTGAACTTTACTACCCACCAGAAACCCATCATGAAGCCAAAGGGACACTAAAGGAAAAACAAAAACAAAAAAAACTGCGCTTCTTGTGCACAGGACAGATTATTATTATTTTTTTGGCCCTCAATGTCCTTTTTATGGCTCTGCAAGAAGTACGTTCATGTTGTATTAAATTATTATGGGCCTATATTGGTTTGCAATGTTTGGGTCAAACGACTTATATCCCTGAATTGAAATCACTTGTCACAGGAAGAAAACTGAAAGCTCTCAGAGTGGAGGAAGGGGCTGGGGGTGGCTGTGTTGGGTTCGCCACAGGTGGGGAGGGGTGGGCACGAAGGTAACTACAGCTGTTTAGGAATGTATTTCAATGTAAGTCGGACAGTGGCTGTCAGCTTTTCTAGGTTTTATAATAAATATTTCATGGCTTAACTGTTGATTTTAGTATTTTCATGTTTCTAAATGTTTTTACTGTTGTTTTGTAGCACTTTCAGATACTTATGTTGATGCTAATTATTAGTATTTTATAATTATTATATTTTTTATTATTACCTCCAACTCCATGTTTTTAAATTTCATCTTTCTTATTCGACCACTCTCAAACTCTCCATAATAACACACACAACTTCCTATTTTAAATAGGGCGGTCTGCGCCACATTTGCTCTTGTTACCCATTGTGCACGCAATCTTTCTAGATCACACGCAACACACCCACTTATTGCACGTGCAATTTCTTTTTTTTTTTTTTGCACAAGCAATTCCTTGTTTGAAACCTTTGAAGATCAGGCCCATAATGATTGTTTAAATAAGGTTGGTAATTTCTGAGAAGAACTCAAATAGATTTGGGCATGTTATCTTGAGCACAAACTACAAAAAAAAAACCCTTGGGGCATAAGAGGTTAAACCTTGATTAAAAATGTTTTTAATTTTTATGTTGGCCAAAATCAAACAAATAAAGCCTATCCCCCAAAGTGTACACTATTAATTTACAGAGGATGAAAAGAATAGAAAAACTAGATATATGAAGGTGTATAACTCCAGGGACTATTTATTATACTAATGACTAAACATTTGATCATCTTCAAGCCCTCCATCTAGTGAGGAGAATTATTCTGAAGGTATATTAATACCTGATGACTCTGAGGTTCTATCTGCTGCCCCAAAACAAGCTGCACCAAGTGGGCCTCGTGGTATATATTTACTTTTTATTATATACACAACACAAGAAAATTAGAACTTTTTAAGAGTATTTATTATACAGATCACTAACTTCAAATCAATCTAGTTCTTCATGTAAAATGTATAATGTTAAAATATTGTTATTGTGGCACTGCCAATTCTTTTAAGTGACATGCTCATTTTGTGTAATTTTAGGTAATATTTCTACATTTGTTGAGCTACTGACGTGTGAAAATTGCTTTTGTCTCATTTTCAGGATTGTATTTCTTCCAGCTCCTGAGCGGTGATGCAAAATTCTCTTTGGTTTCTACGAAAGGAACACCTATACCATATCAAGAATTTCATTATTTTACTGTACATTTTTGGAGATAGACCCTGTACACCAACAGCTGCACCTCCAGTCACCAGTCTGTCAAGCTTCTGAAGTTTGCGGACGACACCACCCTGATCGGACTCATCTCTGATGGTGACGAGTCCGCGTACAGATGGAAGGTGGACCATCTGTTGGACTGTTGCAGCCAGAACAACCTTGAGCTCAACACTCTAAAGACAGTGGAGATGGTTGTGGACTTCAGGCAGAACCCAGCCCCACCTGCCCCCATCACCCTCTGTGACTCCACAATTGACACTGTGGAATCTTTCCGTTTCCTGGGAACCATCATCTCCCAGGATCTCAAGTGGGAGCCAAACATCAGCTCCCTCATCAAGAAAGCCCAGCAGAGGATGTTCTTCCTGCGGCAGCTGAAGAAATTTAACCTGCCAAAGACTATGATGGTGCACTTCTACACAGCCATCATTGAGTCCATCCTCACCTCCTCCATCACCATCTGGTACGCCGCTGCTACAGCCAAGGATAAGGGCAGGCTGCAGCGTGTCATTCGGTCTGCTGAGGTGATTGGCTGCAGTCTACTGTCGCTCCAGGAACTGTACACCTCCAGGACCCTGAAGCGGGCAGGGAAGATTCTGGCTGATCCCTCCCACCCCGGTCACAGACTCTTTGAAACTCTCCCCTCTGGCAGGAGGTTGCGGTCCATCCGGACCAAAACCTCACGCCACAAGAACAGTTTTTTCCCATCTGCCACCAGCCTGGTTAACAAAGCCCGGAAACCACACTGACACTCTCCCTCCCCCCCCCCCTTTTTTTTTTGCTGACAGGACACTTGTAACCTGTAACTCTATGCGTTACATTAACGCTCAGCTTGGACTCCTGCTTTACTTGCACTGCCATACTTGCACAATGATCACCTGCACTGTTGTATTGCTCTTGCATCTTATGCTGCTCTATACTTACTCTCACTCACTTAAAACTGTGCACATATATTTGTATTATATTGTAGATATGTTTATACTGTTCAATTTGTATTGTATTGCACCGACTACGCCAAAACAAATTCCTTGTATGTCCAAAAACGTCCTTGGCAATAAAGCTTTTCTGATTCTGATGAAAACACTGACATTCTGGCATCTTAAGAGTATTTTTCTCCCATAAATCCACCCATATTTCCACCCTTTTTTAAATATTTAACAAAAATGGCCTGCTGACATATATTCACACTCTTCACAATAGTAAATGGCAAAGCCTTTATTTGGCTATATGACAGAGTCCCTGACTGGCTTTTGGCAATGAAACATTTCTTAAAATTGCAGATAAGCCTTTTATATTTTTAGTTTTGAAATGTCATCATTTGCAAAGAGCACAACGTTTTTAGAGTTCTGAAGACCTGCTTGCCTAATCTTAATCTTTAACTCATTTCACAGGTTCTCCATCTCATTTAAGTCTGGACCCTCCTAGAGCCTGGAATTCTCCTAAATTTGTATTTTACTTTCACTCAGGAGAAACATATTTATAAAATAAAATATTGACAGCAATCTTAATTTGCCAGGGATAATAATGTTTTGGGCAAAACCCAAGCTGGTGCAACACCTACAGAACTCTTTGTTGAAAAAAAGATATGGAAAAACAAAAGAAGAGCAGTGATTTGAACTATTGGCGACCAACATCCAAACATTCATGGTTAAGAAAGTTTACCCTTTAGTATGATACCCCATCAACTTTTGCAATGATATTACAAATTAAACACAGAATTTCCAAGCCGGCGTAATAATAATAATACCTAAAATTCAGAACCTTGTTCTAAAGATAACAGAGTTGGAGAGAAACAGATTAAGATGGAGAGATATAGAGAAACAGGTAAAGATATAAAAAGATAGAAATATGGAGGGAGACAGATAGATTTAAGTAGAAGCAGAACCAAATCTGATATTCCTAGTGGAAGTACCTTACTCACTGCATAACTACCTGTGTAGCTCCAGACCATAAAGTCATCAGTTCTGTAGGAATCAGTGGCCAGCTATTTTCTATTCACAGATGTATTAGAAAAGTTCTCTAGCATATTTTTAGCTTTGTTTTAATCATGTGGCAGATTGTTAATCACTTTATCAGATCCCAGTTCTGTGCACCCATGTTGTGGACTGAATGCAAAACTTTATTATTAGCATCCTGAAACTGTCAGCCTTCCCTTATTTCGCTATCCTGGGTCTGTTGAAATATTTATTAGGCATCAATTATGAATACCATTTCAAAACAGTGAAATCTATATTACAAATTCTTTTGCCGGGCAGCGTGTAAAAGGAATTTTTTTTTTAATATATAAAAAAGTGTTTTTGAACCACTGAATATTATACTCTTAAATGACAGACACAAAAACAGTTATACTGTTAAAATAGCTCAGCTCACTATATCTGGAAGCTTAACTAAAAACAAACACTTGATTAAAGAAAATAAAAAAACATACAATTTCATATTTAAAGTACTTCTCAGTACCACGCACCTTGGTCAGTTTTGGTGGCAGGCTTCCAATTCTCAGCACTAATCACAGGCAAGCACACCTGACCTTTCTCGTCGATGTTGGGGTGATAGATCTTTGTCTTGAATGTGATTTTTGGAGGCTTGAACGGGTACTCGGTTGGAAAAATGATTTCAATCCTAAACGCGCCTTTATCATAAGGAGGATTGTCCTGAAAGACAAGTTAATGATTATAACTAGATACCCAAATTAAGGCAAAGCAGACTAGAAAAACAGAAATTCTTACAGGAACAATAAGCCCTTGCCATGACAATAGGTTTGATTCCTCAACTTGAATGTTTCTGAAGTTCTTCATCCCAGATCGTCGAATCTCTTCAAGTTCCTAATAAATCAAACATATGACATATATTACACATTAACCTGAGCAGGAACCGAACCGAACCGAACCGAACCAGACCAGACCAGACCAGACCAGACCAGACCAGACCAGACCAGACCAGACCAGACCAGACCAGACCAGACCAGACTAGACTAGACTAGACTAGACCCAGACCAGACCAGACCAGACCAGACCAGACCAGACCAGACCAGACCAGACCAGACCAGACCAGACCAGACCAGACCCGTTTGTACTCGCTATCTTTATAACGACCATCTGGATGATCCAGAGGAGGAATGGGAGAAGGTCATGTGGTCGATGAGACAAAAATAGAGCTTTGAGGTCTAAACTCCACTTGTTGTGTTTGGAGGAAGAAGAAAGATGAATACAACCCCAAGAACACCATCCCTACCATGAAGCATGGAGGTGGAAACATCATTCTTTGGGGATGCTTTTCTGCAAAGGGGACAGGACGACTGCACCCTATTGAGGGGAGGATGGATGGGGTCATGTATCAGGAGATCTAAGCCAACAACCTCCTTCCCTCAGTAAGGGCATTGAAGATGGGTTGTGGCTGGGTCTTCCAGCATGGCAACGACCCGAAGCACAGAGCCAGGGCAACTAAGGAGTGACTCCATAAGAAGCATCTCAAGGTCCTGGAGTGGCCTAGCCAGTCTCCAGATCTGAACTCAATCGCAAATCTTGGATCTGGAGGGAGCTGAAATTCCATATTGCCCAGTGACAGCCACGAAACCTAAAGGATCTGAAGATCTGTATGGAGGAGTGATCCAGAATCCCTGATGCAGTGTGGGCAAACCTCTTCAAGAACTAAAGGAAACATCTGATATATGTCATTGCAAACAAAGGTTTCTGTACCAAATATTAAGTTTAGTGTTTTCTGATGTATCAAATACTTATGTCATGCAATAAGATGCTAATCAATTACTTAAAAATCACACAATGTGATTTTCTGCATTTTTGTTTTGGATTCTGTCACTCACAGTTGAAGAGAACTTATGATTATAAATTAAAGTCTTCTACATGCTTCGCAAGTGGGATAATCTGCTAAATCAGCAGTGTATCAAATACTTGTTCTCCCCACTCTGTGTGTGTGTGTGTGTGTGTGTGTGTGTGTGTGTATAAATATATATATATTTATATATACACACACACACAGATGTAATTCTCGCAGTAAATTAAATTCAAGCTTGTCATTTCCACAATGTTAACCTAACTACTCAGGCATCACAGCTGTGAAACAGCTTATTGGCTGTGATCGATTTAAACAATCTGAGTGAAGTATTAAGTCAATCTGGGAATAATAGTTCATTAAAGTGGGTAACTAGTCACGCACAGAAATCGCATACGTTTGGACAAAACAACATTAATCTAACCAACTCCGCCTCCCTGGTCTCTCCGTTCCTTTATCCATTCCTTGATCAAACCATAGATGCGACTCTGATACCCATTATAAGTGGAATCCATAACATGGGTGTCTCTGGCCTACTCGCACAATACCAGTGCGTTGCTGCCAGGCTTGATGATTAGCAATGACCTCTCGTTTATAGAAGATTTAAACAATTAGACAGTTAGTACCTACAACATTACAAAGTGGCATTATCTTGTATGCTCTTAGACACAATATGACCACGGAGTGTGGCCCTCATAAAGTCTTTACGCATTAAAAAGAATGTCCCGTAAAATTAAGACAGAAACATTTACCTTGGCCAGCCTTCTGCTCGCCGCCATCTTGAAGTCACTGTGTCGTTCCCAGAATGCACAGCGCGACAAAAATATCGGGCCTTACTCATCAATCCCCAAGTACACAAGTACGTTCTTGGCGAGAAGAATTGAAAGTATGTTCTTGCCGAGAACGCAAGGACGCAGTACGGTGGCTCTGCAATAGGAACAGAACGCACTTGATGTCATCGCTCTGCTAAGCTCTTTTCCGAAGTTGCAAAAAATTATTCTCTTTTAGTTGGGAATGTGATTTTTTTCAAATTTCTAATGAATGTAATTTGACAAATATCAAATAGTTAAATTTTTTTTTAAATAATCAGCTAAAGTTTTTATTTTTGATCATAAAAAAGCTTCAAAAAGTAAATAATGGTGGTTATATTACTTATATTACCTTATAATATATTACTTTATATTACCTTATAATATAATATAATATTATATTACTTATATTACCTTATATTACTTTTTCAGATTTGTTAACAGTGAGCCATGAATATCTACCAAACAATGAAAAGCTCTGCTACCTCAAGACTATCTGCATATAAATTTTTTTCTGTCTTAACTGACAAATAATAATAATAGCTGATGGCCAGCTTTAGAGTTATGCAGTTGATTCATTCATATCATAATTCCTTAATTAAGTTTGCACTAGATCGATAAACAGGAAAAGTTGAAATACTCATTTTACATTTCATTTTTGACCAACCTGCATTTGGCCAGAGTTGTTTTACAACAGCATTATTCATTTACAATAACTACTAAACTTTTTTTATTAATAATTCAAAAATGTAAAAGAAGACCAGGAGACTGTACAGATGATGACAAGACATGACAGTGAAGAGGATCACTGGGAGCTTTCGGGAAACTACATCCAAACCTGGAACTGTGGTCTCTCCTCCTGCAGAGCTGGCTGCATCAAGCAATGAAAAATTGAAAAAATAAAGCTTTCACACTCCACTAAATAAGAAACCACCCATTAAAATAAAATTTGCTGTTACTTTAAAAAAACAATATCTAGTCTTAAGGGTTAAAGGTCTGATCACATTAGCTGAGCAGACAGCCTGCTTGCACTCACAATAGTTCAACCTTTAAGTCAAGTCAAGTCAAGTCAAGTTTATTTTATATAGCGCTTTTAAGCAACAAGGCACTCAAGGCGCTGTACATACGGAAAAACATTACAGTGATACAGAAAATCAAACAACGGAGGTAATTAAAAAAAAAATAGAATAGAATGATGGATAAGAAAATGAAAGGAAAATTGGACTGAAAACTTAACTAATAATGTTTAGATAACATTCAAAGGCCACTCTAAACAAATATGTTTTTAATCTTGATTTAAAGCAACATAGGGTTTTGGCGCTTTTACAGTTTTCTGGCAGTTTATTCCAGATTAGTGGAGCATAAGAACTAAAAGCTGCTTCTCCATGTTTGGTTCTGGTTTTGGGTTTGCAGAGTAGATTTGAGCCATAAGACCTGAGAGTCTGGGTGGTTGATACAGTGACAACAAGTCTGTAATGTATTTTGGTGCTAAGCCATTCAGTGATTTATAGACTAACAGAAATATTTAAAAGTCTATTCTCTGAGCTACAGGGAGCCAGTGTGGGAATTTAGAACCGGGGTGATGTGCTCCACTTTCTTAGTTCTAGTGAGGACGCGGGCAGCAGCGTTCTGGATCAACTGCAGCTGTCTGATTGACTTTTTAGGCAGACCTGTGAAGACACTGTTCCAGTAATCAATTCTACTAAAGATGAACGCATGAATCAGTTTTTCAAGGTCCTGCTGAGACATTAGTTCTTTAATCCTGGAGATGTTCTTTAGGTGATAGAAGGCTGACCTTGTTACTATCTCTATGTGCCTCTGAAGGTTCAGGTCTGAGTCCATCACTACACCCAGGTTTGGAGCCTGATTGGTGGTTTCTAGCTGTATTAACTGAAGCTGTGTGCCAATTTTTAAACTCTTCTTTTGGTCCAAAGATTATTTCTTCAGTTTTGTTTTGATTCAGCTGAAGAAAATGTAGGCCCATCCATGCATTGATTTTTTCTAAGCATTTACCCTTGAATGGGTTCATAGTCACCTGGTGACATCGTAATGTGTAGCTGTGTGTCGTTTGCATAGTTATGATAACTTACGTTGTTGTTTATTAAAATCGGAGTTATGGGGAGCATGTAGATATTGAATAGAAGGGACCCTAAGATGGACCCTTGGGGAGCGCCACATATGATTTTTGTCCTCTCTGATGTAAAGTTACCTACTGACACAAAAAAGTCCCTGTCCTTCAAGTAGGATTTAAACCAGTTGAGTGCTGTACCAGAAAGGCCGACCCAGTTTTCCAGGTGCTCTAATAAAATGGAGTGATCAACAGTGTCGAATGCTGCACTAAGGTCCAATAATACCAGCACTGTGGTTCTTCCACAGTCTGCATTTATACGGATGTCATTGAACACCTTGACAAGAGCAATCTCTGTACTGTGGTGAGCAGGAAGCCTGACTGGAAGACATCGAAGCGGTTGGTCGTTGTTAGGAAGTTGTTTAACTGCTGAAACACAGCTTTTTCAATAATCTTATTGATGAAGGGGAGGTTTGATATAGGCCTGTAGTTCTGTAGTAGCAGCTTGTCCGAGTTGCTCTTTTTCAATAGGGGTTTGATAATTGCTGTTTTCAGGGCCTGGAGGAAAACACCAGACAAAAGGGACGTGTTTATTATTTGTGTTAAATCAGATGTTATTACGGGCAAAGCTTTCTTAAGGAAAGCTGTGGGTAAAAAATCAAGACAGCAGGAAGAAGAGCTTGGTTGCTGTACGATATCTTCGTAGTTTTTGTAGTTTATTTGGTGAAATTGGGAAATTTTGTCAAAATCAGTTCCAGTTGGAGACAACTTTGGTACTGGAGTTGATGTGGATGTGCTGACTGCCCCTCTGATCTTTTGGGTTTTTTCAGTGAAGAAGTTAGCAAATTCATTGCAGGCCCTGGTAGAGTGGAGTTCAGATGCTACAGTTACAGGAGGGTTTGTTAACCTGTCGACCGTGGCAAATAATGCACGAGCATTGTTAATGTTTTTGCTGATGATCTCAGAAAAGAAAGATTCCCTTGCATTTTTCAGTTGTAGGTTATATCTGTATAGTCTCTCTTTATAGATAATATAGTCTTTCGCCACCTGCGTTCAACTTTTCGACACTCCTTTTTTTTCACTTCTAACTGGTGGAGCACTTCTCCATGGAGAGATTTTCTTCCCAGAAACGACTTTCACTTTAATTGGAGCAATTGAATCAACGATGTCTGAGATTTTAGAATGAAAGTTATCTACCAGCTCATCTACAGTGTTACAGGGCAAAGTAGAGGTAGAGGTAGAAGAGTAAATCTGGTTAAAGGTTTCAGCACCACCGTCCAAACTGAGCAAACTGAGTCATTGCAGATGATGCTTTCAAAAATAACAGAAAAGTGGTCAGATAGGGCAACATCAGTACAGACACCTTGGAAATGTTTAGACCCTTAGTGATCCTTGTTTTCGTTTGTATTGCTAGTGTGGAGATATATTATGTGTGTGCATTATTATTATTATGTTCATAACCAGTGTGGAAAATGAAATGTATAACCTGTGTTAGTATATGACATTGTGGCCTTCAGAACTGTTATTGCACAAAACTTGGCCCTGAGTGTGATGAAGCAGAAAATACGGAGAGCTGAAGGAGTGTGTGAAAAAGTAGAGACTGACTTACTCCCTGCTTATATCAGTAGATATGAGTGCAGGTGCTGGGAGACAGGAACATGTCCTAATATGGTAGGCAGGAAAATGTGTGTACGTGACTATATGTGAGAAAAAACTGTAAACAGGGTGCTGCCCATTTTCATGTGTTTTAATAAAAGCCATGTGCCCAGTGAGAAGCTCCGAAGTCGTCTCGGTGTGTGTTCTGATCACATGAGAGAGCTTCCCTGGTCCAGGTACTTTTGAATTCAATATAATGGTGTCTGAGTGTATTATTTCAATAGGTGTGAATTCTTTCAGTTTACGGTGAATAAACGAACACGCCGAAGAACTCTCGGAGGGGGTGCTTCAACAATTGGTGACCTCCAACGTGATTCACAGCTGAATCAGGGAATTTGGACAAAAAGAGAGTGTGACAGACGAACCTCCTGACATCCAGGGGCCCCCACAAATCAGGTATGCAGAGCCTATTGTATTAAATTCTGCCGATTGAATTTATGTATAGGCCAAATTATCTCTAGGATGTCAGTGGTTCTGAATGTTATTACTCTGCAAAACTGTAAAAGAGTGTGCGTTAAGTGAACGCGTTTAAATGGAGTCAGACATGAAAAACTGAAATAAGGCCAAAGGTTAAAGTCCATTTAAGGTCAAAGGTTAAAGTCCTTTAATAAGGTTAAAGTCATTTTAAGGTCAAAGGTCAAAGGTCAAAGGTTAAAGTCCTTTAATAAGGTTAAAAGTCCTTATATTGCATTTTGGTTTTTTTTGGTTTTTAAAAAAATAAGACTTAGAGGCTCCTCCAGAAATCTTACAAAGGGTTAGAGTCCCATCTAGTGGTCACACGGAGGAATTACACAACTGATTGGGAGTGCAGTCGAATTTAAATCTTTGAATACACATTCTGACTTAAAAATGCGGTTGGACTTTAATTATTTGAGCGAAAATGAAATGCATTTATTGAATATAGGGTGAAGTGGCTTGTAGTGGATTGTTTTTGCATATTTGTGCATATTTCCTGTGTGCGAGTGTCTGTCACTGACTGTTGTGTTGAATTGAGGAAGAACGAGCTGGAATGTGTGTGTGCGACTGAGCGAGATGATCATTTGGGTTAAAATAACTGTCGAGTCCTAGATATAACTATCTGTGGTGCGGATTGTAGAAGAAATGTGAATGTTAACTGTTTTTGCTGATATTACACGAGACTGACTGTCACAAGCCCTGACTGTGTCTGTGTGTGTGTGTGTGTGTGTGTGTGTGTGTATGTGTGGGTGGCAGCCAGGCCCACCATTGCGGATGAATAAATGCACTGTGTTGTTAACAAGGACAATACAGTGATAAGCGAATTTTGTGCGCATATTTGACAGGATTTTAAACAACATGGAAGGGACCGAGCAAAAGTTCTGATTTAAAAGGAGATGTGAAGTTTATGGAAAATTATGTGAAGGGGGCTGAAGAAATATGTAAACGATGGCAAAAAAAAAAAAAAATACGGATTTAAAAACTTTTAAAACTTTTGAGAGTAATTGGTTTTGTTAAACACATTTTCCTTGGCAAAACAACCCTTTACTGGACAAATTGGGTTATTTTTTAAGGTAAGAAAGACTCTGATTGGACAGTGGTACCACACAAAAATTAAATTAATGTCATGTTTCCTAAAAGACTGCATAGAAAAGGCTCTCAGAACCGCAGTTATTTCCCACCACAGTACCAAGTTTTTTAAGCATGCTTTTTCTTTATTTTAAAACAGATCTGTATTTTTGTTTTGTTTTTGGCTTTTTAGCATAATGTTATCTGAAGCTTATTATGAACTGGGTTAGGAGCAAATATGATCTGAGGTAAATTAGGAGCTGTGAACTAGTGATTTTTAAATCTGAGTATTGTCCAAGCAGAAATAATACACTAACAGGTCTGGGAATATTTAGCCACTCCTCTCTTCAATCTGCAGAAAGTTAACATCATTGTTCATTTTAGGAAAAGAAAAAGAAATAAAGGCTCTCTCAACACTAAAGAGGATGGTCGGCTCAAACTCCAGTCTCCTTGTTTGATTTCCTATGGTTTAAAGATTAAAAGAATAACTAGGAGTACAAAGGTACACAAAGTAATTTCAGATTACTAAATCATAAAATATTGGAACATTTATCAGCATTTGGATTATTAAAGAAGGGTTATAGTAATAATTTTCTCCCCAACTCTCAAAATTTAAATAGCCAAATTAAGGAAAATTATGTGTGTCTTCCTTTTAAAACACTATGTGGAAAAAAGTCCAGTTTGGAGTCAAGCTTATGATTTTAATTTCTGATTAAGTCAAACACTGCAGTTTTTGTTTTGTTTGGGTATACCATAAAAATGTCAACGCCGGCTTAAAATACTTCTTTGCATTTAACCTAAGCAGAGAAATTCTTGAATGCAGCTGCGATTAAATTGAGCCAAACAAAAAGAGAATTATAACAATAACTCTCAGGATTGTAGTTATTATTATTACAGAGTTACAGTACAAAGGATTGGCAAAGGGTTTCAGCATCAGTAAATTTGGATTCATGTTAGAGAAAACTGTTGCTGTGCTTCTAAATAGTTTGAGATCTCTTTGGATTATGTGCACTCATCTTAAAAAGGATCCTGAAGAGTGTCATAACAAAATTGATCAATTACAGCATTAAAAGATATGGCTGAGAAAACATATTCTGAAAAGAGATTGTTAGAAATTTATTTGAATTCTTGAAGTTTCAAGTTTGGCCATTTGTCTGTCTTTGATGTTTTGTCTTTGTTTGTTGGAATGAATGTTTGTTTATATGTTGCATGACACAATAATCCATGTTTAGAATAATGTTACCAAATCCCAAATTGATTAAAACTTTGAGTTTTCAGGAGAGTTAAGAAGCAGCTTGTTTCTGAGGTAGGTGCATGTTAACAGTTTTGCAGTTTAAGGTTCACTAAGATGGGTTTGAATGTAGAAACTGTGGGTCCGCCCATAGGCTGCCAATCAGAGGTTAGTTCTGCCTGACTCCGTCCACCTACCAGGTTGGTTCATGCCTTTGCTGTCATGGTAACGCTCAGCACCTCCCTTCCTGAGTTTTAACATTGTTTAAGAGACAATAGAGTCAAAATGCTTGTAGTGATCGTTGCCTTGAAAATATGTTTTTTGTATAATAATTAAGGATGTAGCATGACATTTAGATTTAGATGTTTTACTATTAAAAGGTTAATGAAATAGTTTAAACTGGTTTGAAGAATTAGTTTTGCATACAGAATCATTGGTGATTTATTAGATTGAAAGTTTTCCCTGGTGCCTTTAAGCTAACTGACAGTTCCAGACATGCCAATACTTTTCTGAGTCCTAATACTTTTTGAGTGCTAATACTTTTTTGAGTGCGAAAACTTGTTTGGGTGCGAAAACGTTTGAAAGTGTGAATACTTTTGTAAGGTGTAAAAACTCTTTAGGGTGCTAATTGTTATACTACCAACAATACCAAGATAAAATGCAAAAGATTCATTTTGCAGGGAAACGGTTCCATATTTGGCTCAGATTGTGTGCATTCTTGATTTTTCCTCTTTGAGAGAGGTTAGTTTTCAGCTTTGTGAGGCGACCTTGACGGGTAGATGCAGCTGCCTGAAAACACAGATAACACTTCTGCACAAAAGGCAGAAGCCTGTCTCTGCTGAGAGATGGGGATTGTAACTCTGCCCTGCATGTGTCGCGCTCAAGGTCCGCGGGCCAAAAGTGGACCCCAGAAGTTTAGTGATTCTCTAGAAGTAGAGCCTTTGATATGGTGGTTGCGTGCTTGAATGTTATTTTGTCAATCAATACGCAGTTTTGTCTGCATTCTGCCACAATCTGCCTTTTGAAAATGTTTTCAATCTTGCTCTTTATGTAAAAAAAAATTGGCTAAAGTCTGCAGACACAAAATGAACCTGGATTGAAGCTCTAACTATGTTTATTTAATCTGAGATCCTCTCCAAATGCAACAGTATATGTCAGTTTACATGAGATACTAACAACTTCACCTACTGGTATAATATAAAGATCTGAGAGAATATGTGAAACAAACAATGATGAAAGTTTTTCAACAGGTGATGCTCATCCAGAAGGAAGACAGTGTTCCTAGGAAATGCAGCTCATTCATTAACAATCAAATTTTTTTCCAATAGGTGGAAGTTTTGGCTGACTAATCATAGGCTGAATCTATGAAACATTATGTGCACAGACCAAATGACCAAGGTTCTGACTGACTTATGAACCTCGCTGACCTGACAATGATAACATGACACCCAACAGACAATACCTTTAAGGTGGACCCCACTACGACCACCTTATTGATTCTTGGTGAATTAAAAACAAGAATTGAAGTGTTCAAAACAGACCTAGTGGAAACAAAAAGGGTTATGAGGAAACAATGTACATTTTAAGAATAATAGAAGTCAAATTATGTTCAAATTTTTGCAAATACAATTACTCTGACAGAGAAATAAGTAAGTAGTGTGTGAATGTGTGTGAATGGGAATGATTGATTTCATTGTAATGCATCTTTGAGGGACCTTAAAAGTGCTAATAAAGGTCTGATGTTCTGATGATCATTGCCAAACTTATATCTTAATAAGGTTTCCAGAATCTTTTCCAAAAAATCATATAAAGATAGCAAAGGTTCTACCTGTATTGAAAATACTGATAACCATAAGAAAGTTCATAGACTCGTCTTCAATTTTTCACAATTCCTTTACAAACAGGGTATTTCAATTTTCATGTGGCCAAATGTCTGTGTTTGACTTTCTGTTTTTGTGAAATAAATGTCTGATTCATGTTATGTGACAATTTGAGTTCTCAACAGTATCATAATAATATTAGGTCAGTTCTCTATGGTAAAACAAAAAGATTTTAACAGATGTTTAGATGTTTTCCAGTCAGGTTCAAAATGATCGAATTACACTCAAACTTAACATAAGATGAAATGAACCTTAACAGAATTACTGGACCGAAGTGAAATAGAGAAAACTTGAGTTAATTGAAACAAACTTTAGTTACTTGAACTAAATACAAAGCTGACTGAAACTGTACACTTTATCTATAAAACTGGGTAAGATAAACTAAGATTATAAAATATAATATGCCCTTCATTTTTTGTGTTCATCAGTGAGTGAGTTTTTATTTTTTATTTTTAATAAGAACTAAACCAAGCATTATTTAAAATAATAGCAACTACCAAAAATAGTGATCTCATTTTTAAATGTAATAAGGACAGCGGCTACAGTGACACATTGGGAAGACCCATGTGTCAAGGGGGGAATATGTTACATATGGTAAAGCATTAATCCTACACTATAACTTTTTCTGACTATGCAAAGAATTTTTGCAGATCATGCATAATTTATTGCAAACACGGGGGAAGAAGTATTGCCTAGTGGTAATAGTTTAACCTAGTTACACATTTCTTCCCCACATATGGTATCCCACAGATTATAAGGTCAGATAATGGAACTCCTTTTATAAATAAACTAATAGAACTAAGTTCTAGAGCATTAGGGGTTCAGTTAAAGATTAAGAAAAACATTAGCTCAGGAGGCAGAGAAAAAGAAAAGAGGAGAAAGAGCAGCTACAGAATCAGCTCCTTAAATTGCAGCTGCAAGAGGCCAAAGAGAAAATTAAATAAGAGAAAAATGATATAACTGAAAATGTAATGTTAGCTGCAGCTCAACCTGTTCCTCCAGCAGCACACAACCCTATGTCTATGACTGATCAGTGGCAAGGAGGGGGTTACTCCCTCCTGCACCCTATACATTTTAATAATTACAGGTACAGTGTCCCCGGTCGTGGAGGCGGATGGCATGTTGGTGGTCGGCTGGTCGTGGTGTATGGTGTGGAGCACCCAGAGGAAGGGGTGGAGCCAGCAGGGCACTGGGAGATGTGTGCTACAACTGTGCAGCGTGGGCACAGCAGATCTCATGTTGCCTGCAAAGGTGGGAGAGAACTGTCTGAATTTTTGAGTGGACACTGGAGCTACTTATTCCACCATAACACAGCAACCTCCTAAACCACTGCTCTCTACCAAGACTGTTTCTGTGATGGGCTTCTCAGGGGCTGCACAAATTCTTCCTGTTCAGATTGGGACTCAGAGAGTAACGCACCCTTTTGTGTGTTCACCCAGCACACCTGCTAATTTGCTGGGCAGAGACTTATTAGTGAAGCTGGGAGCATCAGTATTGTGTGGTACTGATGGGTTAACGATAACTTTTCCAGATAGTTCCTTTTTGGCATGTGGACAAATGCTTCAGCATTGACAATATTTTTACAGCCAGTTGCAGAGGCATATGCTGACATCTACTGGACACTGTTGACCGAACTTCCAAGCAGAATCTTCTCGGTGTATCAGCTGTGGAAACCCTGGATTCAAAGTCTCTGCCCCTGCACCTCTCCACCTGACCCGCCCCATGTCACTCTGTTCTACGACCGTTGTCACACAGAATGGTACAAGATTTGTTTAATGAAACAGTAGAAGGTAGGACATGGTTTATTTCATCCAAAAATATTTATGTGGCTCTTGAGGGTGTGGCTGCAACAGTTGATTTAACACCTGACCAAGCAGAATGGTATTTACTGTCAGATGAAGCTGTTCCTCATGATTCTCTTTCTTTGCATCCTGAGCATCAAGCTAAGGAATTGAGTGGAGTGGTAAAGCACTCTCTGGCAGCTGGGGACTGGCAGGACACCTCAGTCACCAACTTAATTTTGGTTACAGAGTTCTCAAAACAGGTTCCAGAGAAACCAACCGAGGGACCTCATCCAACCACGTACCTTTTCTGACTGAATGTGAACAATCTATGTCTCACCGTGATTACTATAGATCTCTCCACAGCTTGGTCGCAGCATTCTCAAAACAGGTGGCCGCCCAACCATCCGAGGCTCGAGCCACCACCTCAGATGCAAAGTGGATCCTTCTGAAAGTCATCAAACGGAGGTGGTCAGAGCCCAGGTGGACGGGTCCATTCCAGGTCACAGAGAGAACCTCACATGCGGTGAGGGTCAAGGGCAAAGGAGACACGTGGTATCATTGGAGCCAGTGTGCAGCGGCAGAGGCACCACAGAGATCGCTGCCGGAGGTCCAGCAGAACCTGAGGGACAACACCAGCACACCAGAAGATCTTTCTCACCCAATTCAAGGGGCAGAATAATCCCCTAGGGTGAGAAAGCGTTCATTTACACCTAAAGGTTAGTCTACACCTTAGGTGCACCGTCAGATCAGTGGTCCCACCAAATAGGGGCAGAATAATCCCCTGGTGAGACCACTTAGCTCCAGGTCAGTCTACACCTGTGAGTGAAGACCAGGACATCACACAGAAGAGGCGGATGTGATTGAGCTTTCCTCTCTTTCACTGGTTGTAGCTGCTCTCCCACCGAGACCTGAACTGAACACTCTGAACTTTAAAAAAAAAATTATAATAAAAACGTCTTTTGTGTTTCACCATATTGTTAATCCTCATCTTCCTTTGCAGGTACCTTCGAAACGAATGGGAGGTGAAAATCTAGGACCCAGGCCCCTTAAGAGTTGGGTCATGGTAGGTATAGGTGTTTTAGCATTCTTCATTGTTACATTGATTTTCGGATTGTTCTGTGAACTGCCTTTCCAAGCATGCTCCAGTCATCCAGACAATAAAGTATCAAAACGCAGCGCTCCACCCATTGCCAACAAAACCAGGGCTGGCCCTTTTACCCCTCTACGGAGAAATGGCACATACACTTGCTTTAACTTCACTTACAAAACCCCGCATGTGAATGTTGGGGAAATTCCTCGCAATTGGTGCAACTCCATGGTGTCAGGCTCAGTGATAGGTCCTTGGGCAAGATCAGGACTTTATTATTATTGTGGAGGACACCGCCTTCTGACTAGGATCCAAAATAATACTATTGGAGTGTGTGCCATGGTTAGGTTGCAGGCACCTCTCCTCTTGTTAGGAAAAGACCTTAAGTATCTTCCTTCAACACACGCCCAAAGCACATCTTTAACTAGGAGAAAGCGTAGACATATCATAAAACGGAGCGCAAACACTTTGGACTTAAGCAAAGACTCACCCACTTACATTGATGCAATAGGAATTCCTCGAGGCATACCTAATGAATATAAATTAGCGGATCAAGTCTCAGCAGGCTTTGAAAACATCCCCATTATAACAGCTTTGTTCCATGTTACTCCCAATAAAAACGTAGACCGCATCATCTACATCCATTACAATGTTTTACGTCTAGCTAACCTAACAAGGGATGCAGTAGAAGGCCTGTCCGAACAATTGGCACCAACCTCCCTCATGGCTGTGCAAAACCGAATGGCATTAGATATGTTGTTAGCAGAAAAAGGGTCGTCTGTTCGATGTTTGGGGATATGTGTTGAACTTTTATTCCCAACAACAGTGCACCTGATGGTTCCGTCTCAAAAGCTTTAGAAGGATTAAAAACACTTTCAGCCACTATGCACTCAGGACTAGACAATCCGTTAGAAGACTGGATGACGGGCATGTTTGAACACTGGAAAGGGTTGATTATGTCATTGTTTATTTCCATTGTTGTTTTTGTAGCTATTATGGTTACCTGTGGATGCTAACGAGGAGGAGGACGAAGATTAACTCGTAAGAGTAAATTACAGGGCGTCTGATATGTATTACTGTCTAGGGAGCAGAAGGATGGTAGAATATTATATTGGCATATTTGGACAGACTATGAGAGAATTTAAGTGCACCCTTTCATCAAACATTTTGACAGGTGGGCGGGACTTCCGGTGAGGGCGGGACTTCCGGTGGGGGCCATGTGGGCGCCATGTGGTTGCCATGTGGGCAGGGGGGTGTGTCCAAGGGGCGTAACAGTGGATGTTGATTGGTTGATTGGTCATTAGGGGCGATACCTTAAATGAGTCAATTAAAACACAGGGGTGTGTTTAAGGGTGTTACGGGGAAGGCCTTAAATGAGCCAATTAAAACACACAGGGGTGTGTTTAAGGGTGTTATTAATAATCTGTATGTTTTTTCAGGCGTTAATACATCTAAAAAACAAAACAAACAAAAAAAGACATGCATCCTTTTATATTTTTAAAGGTATAATCAACTTAATGTTGACCTATCACATGAAATCCTAATAAAGGAACTGTGTAACCTGACAGAATTGTAAGTTAATTTTGCTTTACAGCAGGACCTATTTGTTGAATATATGAGCCAGTCTAAATCCGTTCAAAATAGAAAAGACCTAAAAAAGTAAATAAAAATAAAAAATTGTGCTTCACTACATCGATGGAACGAGAAAAACCTTCAGCTTCTGCGTCAACATACTGGAAAAGCAGCTGAAATAGGTAAGACGAATATCAGATTAACAGAAAAAAAAAAAGAACATCAGTATACTGTTTCCAAGTTACAAATTGACTAGCAATGATGTGTTTGTTTTTGAATCATGAGAGACTCCATTTTAGGAAAAAAACAAAAGGAATGATAATTTTAGTTACCTGTAGCTTTTCTAAAAAACATTTTACTTTTTCATCTTAGAGTTACAGGGGGTCACAACTGTTAGGGGCGATGTCAGGAAAGGGGCAGTTACGTCTGTTTCTTAGATAACATATCACCTTTGAACTCAAGAAGGGTTTTGGTCTTAAAAACATAGGCAGCTGAAATAGGTAAGACGCATATCAGATTAACAGAAAAAAAAAAGAACATCAGTATACTGTTTCCAAGTTACAAATTGACTAGCAATGATGTGTTTGTTTTTGAATCATGAGAGACTCCATTTTAGGAAAAAAAAAAAAAGGAATGATAATTTTAGTTACCTGTAGCTTTTCTAAAAAACATTTTACTTTTTCATCTTAGAGTTACAGGGGGTTACAACTGTTAGGGGCGATGTCAGGAAGGGGCAGTTACGTCTGTTTCTTAGATAACATATCACCTTTCAACTCAAGAAGGGTTTTGGTCTTAAAAACATAGTCTTTGCAGTTGAGATAACACTGTCATGTTCTGGTATAAATACTGTGTGTAAATGTTGGGGCTCTGTTTCATTGGTTAACCTCAGTGTCAGGGTCTTCAAATGCTGAATGTCTTTGAACCATAACACTTGTTACATTGAAAAATACCAGTACTGACAAGAAAAAATGTCGGTAAATATTTCAGGAAACCCGGAAATTGTGGCTTCTTCTTCTGATAATTCACAAAAGCACAATGACATCTTAAAACGTAAGTAAGTAAGTAAGTATCATTAAATGCATGTGAATGTTCTCAAATTTTGTTTATATATAATATATATATATTTGTTTCTTTGTCATAGAACCCACCGCTGATGACCTTGATGATTTCATCTTGACACAATCAGATTATGGTAAGTAAATGTTAAATGCAATAAAATATATATATATATATATATATATATATATATTATAGTTAACCCTTGACAATGTTTCAATTTATAGATTTGATGAGAGAGGTAAACCCGAATGATCAAGTTGGAGGGTTCAGCGGCTGGAATCCACAGTCCAAATTAAGAAGGCGAATTATTTCCAAACAAGAAAAACTCGCAACAACTGAACTTTCTTTTAACACAGAAATTACGACAGATTCTTTGAATACCCCCCCGTCAATTATCATCATTTCCCCTGAAGACACACCGGATAAGTTACCGGCACCACCAGAAAGTAAGTAAGTCCTAAGAACTATCTATTTTTTCTTTGAGAGTGAATGTATTTTATTTATGTGTTATTAGAGACTTTTGTTTTAAACCTCAGATAAAACTGTTTACAGATTCGACTGAGAGCTCTGTGGAAGACATAGTTGTCGAGCAGGAGCAAGGTAAGGAAATAAAAATTAAATAAAAACAATATATATATATATGTATTTTAAGCATAGTTCAATAAAAATGTCATATAAACCTGTTTACAGATACATCCAAAGATGCCACATTGAATCCGCCCACCAGAAGGTCGCTTTTCAAAGATCAAGACAGCTTTCAGCAGAACGGCACAGTTTCAGTCCAACAAGAAGTGAAATCTGGAGGTTTTACCGCAAAGAATCGGAGTAAGATTTAAAAAAAACTTGTGTATTTTAAAAACTATTTTCGTTTTATTTATGAACGCTGTGCTGCGCAGCGTAAGATAACTTTTATTGTCTTCTGTTTTTACAGAATATTTAACCCCGGCCAAAAGACAGCGACTCTTTGCGCTACAAACCAGAGCAACGCTAGTGAGTGGTTTAATGAACGGTACGTTTTAATTCATACATACATACTGAATTAATTTTAATTCCCATTTTTTTTTTTTTTTTTTTTTTTTTTTTTTCAGCTTTAATGTGATTATTTCAATATATATATATATATATATATTTATTATCTATTTATTTATTTTTTGTTCATTCTCCTTACAGAGGTAACGTTGATGGTAGGACAGATTGGTCACAGAAACGGACAGCGCAGGAAGACAGTCTCTACAGCCTCACGGAATCTTCGTAATAAGGCCTCATCGTTAACGCTTCTGGCAGCATGTCAGATTCTGTTAAAGAAGCATTTTGGTGACATCAAGGTGATTTTAAACTGAACTGATCACTGTGTTTTTGTTTTTTGTTTTTTGTTTTTTCTGTAGGTTAGTTTTATTTTTATTTGGTTTCTTATGTTCATAGAAAATGGATAACCGAATCAGACTTGCCCTGGATGAAATAAGAAATTTAGTTAATGAACTTAACGAAATTCCCGTTAATGCAGAAGAAAATAGCACACCGTCTCCACACAGCATTGAGCAAAATTATCATAATCCCTCTACGACACACTCCGCAGATCATCACGGGGGTCATTTCAATACGGGAGTAGCGGTTAGTTCTGATCAAGTAATCAGACTTGCCCTGGATGAAATAAGAAATTTAGTTAATGAACTTAACGAAATCCCCGTTAATGCATCTCCTGCTAACAGTTAAAATTTAATAAATGAACATCAGCACGGTGACGTTTTAAACGTAATCAATCAGGCTCTTTCCGATTTGAACAGCGAACCGTCTCCACACAGCAGCATTGAGGAAAATGATTCACCTGACACTCATCAGAATCTTTCTACGTCACACGCCGCAGATCGGCACGGTGACGTTTTAAACGTAATCAATCAGGCTCTTTCCGATTTGAACAGCGAACCGTCTCCACACAGCAGCATTGAGGAAAATGATCCACCTGACACTCATCAGAATCCTTCTACGTCACACTCCGCAGATCATCACGGGGGTAATTTCAATACGGGAGTAGCGGTTAGTTCTGATCAAATAGAGCGAGATCCTCCAGCTGTGGTTGAACGTGAACATTTTAATAACCATGAAATAAGGAGACCTTTTACCATACCGCCGCCCTGTCCAAGTAACGTTCCAGATTTAGCAGCATTCTATACAGACATCATGCGTATTATAATTGAATTAGCCGACGCTGCGAGATCGTTAACCAGACGTAACGACGTTGTGCAGCTGGAATTAGTGGGTGAAAATCTCAATCGTCACATCACATTTACTGTTACAGATGATGGAAATATGATCCTGCCTGCTTTCGAAAACTTTCTCGACGATTTAGTACAATCGAATGCAAATATACCTGTAGATAATAACATGGAATTTGTTCTTCAGGTTGTTAATGACCCAGCAGGAGGTTCTAAGCGTAAAGCTGCAGGAACGTTAGACTGTGAACTGTTTAATAAGAAAATGCGTCATTTGTATATTATAAACAATACCGGTAATCAGTTATGTTTTGCAATCAGCCTCGCACACGTCTCTGATCCTGAGCTCACGGATCACCGTGCTGTAGAACTGGGGAGGAGATGGCAGCATCAGGCAGGCCTTGACGAGCAAACAGCAGTTACTTTTAGTGATATTGGTAAATTTGAAACCATTCTGAAGAGAAAAATTGTAGTGTTTCACAGAACCACGGGCTCTACTGCTCTGTGTAAATTTGAGACCAGTTTCCCCGATCGTTCAAACCCTCTGTTTTTGCTGTTATTTCAAGGTCATTACTATGGGATAAAAAATCTCAAAGGTGTTATGGGGTGCAGATATATTTGTAATTACTGTTACGCCAGCTATCAGAATGCCAATACACACCATTGTGAAGGTTATTGTCCAGTGTGTCGAACATATAAATGTATGCAAGAGATTAGCAATCCTGTAAGCTGTGCAGGCTGTCAAAGAATCTGTCGTAATTCTTCATGTTTCAGCAGACACAGGGAACCGCGCATCAGAAATAGTGCTGAAAGGCCTATGAGTGACTGTGAGTTGGTAAAACTGTGTAAAGTATGCAAACGGATATACGTTATTCCAATCAGTAAACCGAATAAACCACACGTGTGTAATGTAAAATGCAGTATTTGCGGTGAAAATGTACCCCCCAGCCTAGACATTACATGCGATGATCATAAGTGTTACATTCTGCCTTGCAGTGCAATTAATCAGCTTGATGATAAACTGATTTTTTATGATTTCGAATGCCTCGTCAATGAGAGCGGCGTGCATACCCCCTTTCTGGTCTGTGCTAAAACGTTGAAAGGTGATGAATGGTACGCTTATGGACTGAATTGCACCTAAAAATTTCTCCTGCATTTCAGGAGGCCAATGTACAAAGGTTACACCTTAATAGCGCACAATGCGCGGGGGTACGATGGTTACCTGATTCTCACAGCAATGCTGCAGTTAGGCATTAAACCACATATCGTCATGGTAGGGAGTAAAGTTCTCTGTTTAACCGACCCTGATTACAGGTTAAAATACATTGATAGCCTGTCCTTCATGTGCATGAAGCTTAGTGCCATGCCGAAAGCGTTAGGCTTTACCGATCAAAGCAAGGGTTTTTTCCCCCACCTATTTTCCTCTGAACAACATCTCCAGTATGTAGGGGCTTTTCCTCCTCCATCCTGCTACGCTGTAGAACGCATGAGTCTTCAAGAACAACAGGTGTTTAGCAGCTGGTACAGAGAAGCGAGCAAAGAGGTCTTTGACTTTAAGAAAGAAGCAATTCGTTATTGTAAAAATGACGTTGAAATTCTTTTTCAAGGATGCTTAAAATTCAGAGACGAGTTCTTTAAGGAGACAAGTGTGGATCCGTTTAAAAGTATCACAATAGCATCAGCCTGCATGAAGGTTTTTGTAACCAATTTCCTTCCTCCTCAAACCTTAGCCATTCCATCACCTCTGGACTACAGACGTAGCAGTAAAACGTTCTCCAGCGCGTCCATTCAATGGCTCGGCTGGATTGCAGACAACAGAGCCATATTTATCGAGCATGCATTAAATAGGGGTGAAAAGAAAATCGGGCCATATTCAGTGGATGGGTATGCAGAGATTAACGGTGTCAAAGTTGCGTTTGAATTTTATGGCTGTTTTTTCCACGGCTGTAAAAAGTGTTACATGCCTCATGACAAGTGTCCGTTGAGAGGGGTCGCATTTGAACAGTTTTACGCAGCCACTGTTGAGAGAAGCAAGGTGTTACAAACTGTGTACGGCCTTCGTCTCGAAGTCATATGGGAGCATGAGTGGATTGAAATGAAAAAATCAGAGCCAGGGGTGATCAGCTTTCTTGAGAAAGTTAATGCACCCGAACCGCTATCCCCCCGGGATGCGCTGTATGGTGGACGCACCTGTCCTATGAAGTTGAGGTACACAGCGGAACCGGATGAAACTGTACACTATGTGGATTACACATCTCTGTACCCTTATGTAAACGCCAACTGCGTTTTTCCCCTCGGACACCCCACCATCATTTACAAAGATTTTGATGACCCCAGCAGCTACTTCGGTATAATCAAAGCTGTGGTCTACCCACCACGTAACCTGTTGTTCCCTGTTTTACCTTACAGAACATCCCAAGGTAAACTTGTGTTCACTCTCTGCCGCTCATGCGCTGAATTAAATAACCAGTCAGGTCCCTGCATGCATAATGATCAAGAAAGAGCTCTGACGGGAGTTTGGGTGACTGTAGAATTCTGTAAAGCTTTGAAGTGTAGTTATCGTCTTGCTAAAATCACAGAGGTGTGGCATTTTGAAAAGAGAAGTGATACAATCTTTAAAGGTTACATTCATTGCTTTTTAAAGGGTAAGCAGGAGACTTCAGGCTATCCGTCTGAAGCAGTGGATCAGGAGAGTAAGTCAAAGTATATAAGCGACTACAAACTGCATCAGGGCATCCAATTAGACCCTGAGAAAATCGAGATGAATCCTGCCAAAAGGCAGGTTGCAAAATTGTGTTTAAACAGTTTTTGGGGGAAATTTGCGCAAAGAAGTGATCTGTCTCAGACCACAGTCATCACTAATCCTGAAGACTTTTTCAGCTTCATGTTCTCGAGTAAATACAGGGTTAACTATTTTCATTTTTTCAACCCTGAAATGTGTGTAGTGCAGTGGAACTACAGCAAACGTGTCATATATCCACCAAGTAAGACAAATAATGTGTTTATAGCAGCATTCACCACCGCTTATGCACGTTTAAAACTTCTCAGCAGCATGGAGAAGTTACAGGACAGATTGATTTATATTGACACGGACAGTTTGATTTATGTGACAAAAAGTGGTGAAACTCCTCTGGAATTGGGGAATTATCTGGGTGATCTTACTGACGAGTTAGATGGTGACAGCATTTCGGAGTTTGCATCGACAGGACCCAAGAGTTATGCATACCAGACCAAAAACCGTAAAAATGTAATGATACGTGCTAAAGGCATCACTCAGACGCATGAATGCAGCGAGAGGGTCAATTTTGACAGCATCAAAGGGCTGGTCGAGGGCTACTTACAGGGGTCAAGTGAGGGTGTCATTGAAATCCCTCAGCACACGATCAGGAGGGATAAAAAGAGATTCCGTTTGACAAACGCGACATTTCTTAAAAAGTTTCGACTGGTGTATGATAAGAGACGTCTTTTTTCTGACGGGACAACTCTGCCTTTCGGTTATTAGAGTTGAAGAAGAAATAAAATAAAAAGTCACATGGATTTACAGGAGATTGATTTTGATCCTAGATTTAGAGCCCCTTTCTCATGTATGATAGTTGGACCCAGCGGCTGCGGGAAAACTTTCTTTGTAAAAAGTATTTTACAAAACTGTAATCATGTCATGGATATTGTTCCAGAAAATATTGTATGGATTTACACATCTTTTCAACCCATGTATGCTGAATTGCAGAAGATGAATAAAAATATTACCTTTGTGGAAGGATTGCCTCATTCTTTTGAAGATGAAAACCTGTTTCCTCCTGATCAGAATCATCTGATTATTCTAGACGATGTTATTGCTCAAGCCTCAGATGATGAAAACGTGATGAAGGTCTTTACCCAGTTTCGTCACCATCGTAATATGAGCGTTATTATGCTGACTCAGAATGTATTTCATCAGGGAAAGTTCAGTCGCACTATTAGTTTGAACTGTAATTATATGGTGTTGTTTAAAAACCCGAGAGATAAACTCCAGCTGAATATACTGGCCCGCCAAATGTTTCCATCTCAAAAGGGTCTCTTCTTGGAGAGTTTTGAAGACGCAACGAGAGAAGCTCATGGATATTTAATCATCGATTTTACGCCTACCTGCCCAGAACATTTCAGACTGAGAATGGGGATACTTCCTCAGCAGTGGCCTGCTGTGTACGTACCCAGAACAAAGTAAGTCATCATGTCAGCGCGTATAAAAAGGAATTTACCATTATTCAGAGCTTTGTACCAGGCCTGTCCACAGAAACGTAAAGATATTCTCGCACACTGCTCTCCCGACTTTATTCAGGCTCTGTGCGAGATTGCACTGAATATCCTAAAAGGTAACATTAAACTATCACCCTCTCAACACCGACAATTGAAGAAACAAAGAAATATCATCAGATTGTTGGGTGATAAAAGAACCGGGATAAAAACTAAACAGTTGGCTCTCAAAAAGCAACGAGGTGGTTTTATTCTGCCCATCTTAACGGCTCTTGCACCCTTGATCGGTGATCTAGTGGGTGGAATCATCAGGAGATAATGTCTCTCAGAACATCGCAGAAGATGTTTCTCATTTCCCCTCATCAATTCAAGCGTCTGACCCAGTCAGACACGTCCATCAGACAGACGGCGGAGGAGAATTTGGATGCTGAAATGAGAGCGATATTAAACGAGCCGGGTTTGACTTCTTATGAAAAAATCAAGAGATACGATGCTCTTCTCCAGAGGTATCTGACTTTACTTAAGCAAGGTGTCAAAGAAGAAAAACAGCGGGTCAGTTTAACGCTGCAGCGTGACACAGAGGTTCCTGAACATGAGCGGTCCCAAGAAAAACAAGGCCCAGGGCAGGACGAGGCCCCTAAGGATCAGGTTCTTACGGAAGTACTGAAAAGCCTTCCTAAACACAATCGTAAAAATGCCGAGTACATTTTGAAGAAATTATCCGAAAGAAGTGAGAGTTGGACTTCGCGAGGTGAATTTGTATTTAACGGAAATATTATAAAGGGGTCCCACATGATTGATTTGTTGAAAAATCTCATGCTTCCGTTTAAAAAATCTGGAGCATCACAAACCCGAGGATGGTCTGATTTTCTACACTCCATGTCAGAAGTAAACATACCTATATCTTCAGTCATTAACCCTTATGCTCGTGAAGAATATAGACGTTTCAAAACAGAGGGTACATCGATTGAAAATGGGGGTACACCCCCCAGCGTTAAGCAGAGAAGAAAAAGAAGAAGAAGGCAGATAACTCATTCTCCCTACTGGTCGAGATCTGAGCTGGAAGATCCAAAAAATGCTGATGGGAGATCAAAAAGGTCTCTTCGTAAGACGACACTACCACCCCGATGGATTACATTTTCACCATAAACCGTTATAAGAAAAATGAAACATGTAGTCTATTTCTTTTATTCAATAAAATATTTATTGATTATATTTTTCAAGTCTAACTTCGTTCTCTACTTCACACACTAACATATGATATCATTACACAAATATTAAATCATAAGAAGAAAAAAAAAACAAACAATGAAAAAAAAAATAAAAAAAAGACATTTTAAATTCCATAACAATCCAGAAACATCTCCAAAGAGCATGTTCCGTGAGTATAAAATGTACAACTTTGATTAATGACACATTTCTGATATTTTTTCACAAAGTTAGATACCATTAAATCATTCTTAATCACATCTCTGGTGTATTTCGACAACACTTGCTGCATTGATAATCCGCACGCTCTATGACATAGATAAAAAATGCAATGGGGACCGCACACAGTGGACAGAGTGTTTTGAAGCTGATTATTATGATACAATATTTTTGAGGATCTGTCTTCTAAAAATGTTACGATGCTTGACGGGTAGAACTCGAAATCCGGAGAGAATCCATAAGAGTCAAAAAAGCTGGATTGACCATTCTCATCCAATGTCAGAGCTAGCCAGTGTTCCCCCGGCATGTGTGAAGGATGTGTATTCACGATAAAGTAGGCCGGCCCTGGGAATTTGTCAGCTAGCAGCGGCAGCTGGTCGCACGGCCACACACCGCAAAACAAATCTCCCAGCAGATGACGCATCAGGCTCTCAATTTCATGATTATTCATGCCTGATTAGATTAATAATAATCCACCAGCACACGCCTCTTTGAATCAATCTCTAAAATAGAATCATAACAAGCGTAGATGATCAGCGTGGTGGTATATGGCAACGGGTTTCTGAAGCGCATTTCCAATCTTAAATTCCCACTGGAAACTGGAGATAGAGCATCTGTGTCCTCACCCGGGTTAAGATTAAATGTGAATAGAGAGTATCCTTGATTAAATTCCTGACGTGATATACTCAGTGGAAGATCTTTTAGATGTCGTCCTGTAGCCGTAAACAAGTTGTAATACTCTCTCACTGAATGACCTTGGTTAAAATTTGGCTGGAAGGCTTTAGCAGGAATTTGTCTGCCATCCTTACACAAAGCTAAATATTCCATATCAAAATGATTAAAGTCAAACGGATTGAGATTGCGTGTTCCTGTAAAAGCGTCATGATCCAGTAACGCAATCACCACATACTTGGGAAAGATGCCTAAGAAAAGATTCTCTTGGTTGCATACCCTTGAATTTTCAGGGATGGAATATGTTTTTACATTCACACGTGAAAGTGGATACAGAGCATTTGCTTTCATTAAAGCTGAAGCGTGCCCCAGTCGTACAGCTGGAGAGACAGTAACATTTTTGATAAAAAGAGATGCTCCTAATATCCTGAGTTTGTAAGAGGAGTCTCTTGCGGCCATGAGACAAAAGGCATCGTTGGCTCTTGTAAGTTTAATTTTAAGGTCAACAGAGTTTAAAAGAAGTCTCTCGCAGAAAAATATGTCGGCATGCAGGGGGCCTAGGAGATGGACCTCCCTGGAATTTGCCGTAAAGCCTGCTCTGCTGTTAAGACCTTGGTTAGGGCCGTTAGTTGTAACAATAGAGTTCAGAGCACCTGCAGTGTCTTTATAAAAAAGACCAGAGCTAAACTGGGTTTTTAAAGAATCCTCAGAAAAGTTTAACAATGTCTCAATCATGGCTCTATATGGATGTGTAGCGCTGGATTGTGAAATCATTCGATCTCCGAGAGTGACGTCACACTGACTGAAGATGGTGTTTAACGGGTAGTTGATGAGCCCTACAGGTGCATCATCTGGCAGGTTTGTTCCATTCTCGTTAGTAATTTTCACTCTGAGATGCAACAGCGTATCGTTGAGATCCAGATACTTTTCTCCGTCTCCCGGAATGAAAAACTCGATCGGCCCTCCATCGGTGATTGCTGATAAAGGCTGGATCTCGGTGTAAATTTTATCTTCGATCGATAGCTGCGTCATCGGGGCAGAAAATAAGTCCAACTCTGCCAGCGTGCACTCTGATGATTTGTTATGTAAAAGAGCCATTATTTAAATATATCAAAACTTGCGGATGACTTCCTTCCTCTTCGTTTGTCAGCTGCGACTGATCTCCTTTTTCGCGTTTGTCGTTGTTTTTTAACCGTCCTTAAACGATCACCAGGGGGTCTTGTTCTGGGTCTTTTGGATAAAACCATAATTCCTGAACCTTCTTGACCGTCGATGTGTGCAGAACCACTCATTTTACTCACGGCTCTACCGACGACATCCGAAGCGATATTTGATGCAGCCGTTTTAAGATGGGGTTTTGCAATTGCAAATCCTTTTTTAACCAGAGGGGATACGAAGCGGAATAATTTTGAAAATAATGATCCAATTCCGCGTCCGTACATGACCGGGGCCCCATAAAACCCTGGCAGATTACCGCCTGATTGACTTACATAGTAATTTACAAAGCGATTTGGATCACGTCTCAGACTTAGATGTGCCATGTTCTCTCTTGCCTGCTTGATGCAGTGTTGAATGACCAGCGTAATATGAATGATAACCAATCAATCTTAGAGGTTATATACATATCTCTGGAATAGTTTATACAAATAAAATTTATCTCAGGCTACGTTGTGATATCACCGGTCTGAAGTGTAGTCTTATGACGGTCTTTCCATAGACAAAATTTACAGGAACGTTTTGGTCCGATTTAATTTCTATATTGATATTTTCAATATGTCTTCTGGAGACTGGAAGGTAGTGGGCGGGGTTAAACGTCTGAGTAATCATATCACTGAATGTGCCTTGTACTTTGACGGTCCGCAGTAAAGGTGCAAAAGTGTCGCCTACTATTTGTGGGCTGACCACGTCGCTGTAACAGTATAGGTGATAGAAACCAGCCTTTATATCCGCCGGAAAAGGAGCCAGTTTTGGTTCAGAAACATGAATCCATTCCCCTGGTTTCACGCCCATCATATAAGCTAGAGTGCTGAAGAAGCGTATTTCATACGGACTATTTGCTTGAAATGCAAATCTCTTTTGAACTTTGCTGAATTTAATGCGTAAACCCGATTTCAATTTTTTGAAAAACATTTCCATCTCTGTCTCGAGTTGAACAACGCTGTTATAGTAGCCACTTCTGATCCTTTGCGTATTGATCTCCACATCACCAACCTTCCTCCATTCAAAGTAGGCATCATAATCCGGTAAATTATGCCATGTATGAGGGTATGAAATCTCGGCTAATGCAACCATCCATTGGCCTTCTAAATCAATATGTTGAGCTAAATTTACACGGAAACTTGAACTGGTATTATTTTTAAACACTTCCATGCTAGCATTAGATGGAAGAGTAACGTAAAAGCCATCATCCTCTACCTGACGGTTCACGATGCTGTGTCAACTGTGAGGTTTAGTGCAAACCTTTTTTATACGTTTCGAAGTTCATCAAACTTGATCCAACTGTTGAATTTCTCAGGCCAGTTTTTCCAGCTTACAAAAACCTGTTTGACTCCCTTGACCGTACGTCGTTTTAATATTTTTTCCACTTGATACATCTTGTCGTTAAATATTTTTACTTTTTGAAGTTCCTCAGCGTAAAAGGAACCCTCGATAGGTTCTCCATCCAAATCTTTGAGTTTGTATACAGGAGGAGAACGGGGTATCCGGTCATAGACTGTAAACACTTCATCCGTAAAACTCTGTTCGTATTTTTTGTCAAACACTCCACGGACCTTGGATATTCTGACAAGATCCCCTTGTTTAAACGTTGTCACTGAGTCCTTGCAATATCTGTTGGACTTGACATCATACAGATTCTGAAACACTTGAAAGGCATTTTCTGGGGTCACTTCCATAGGGCTCATTTTAATGCTGGAGTGGTAGGAATGGTTGTAGCTTCTAGCTAGGTTTTGCAGTACATCGACGTACCGCCGGGTATTGTTAGCTGTAAAATATCTCCACATCCTTGTTTTTAATGTGCGGTTAAATCTCTCGACCACTGAAGCTTTTGCTTCACTCGCTGTGGCAAAATGTTCAATACCGTGTTTCTCCATTAAAACTTTAAATTTCTTGTTAAAAAATTCTTTACCTGCATCAGTCTGAAGTTTTTTGGGGATCTGACTTTCTGTAAAAACTGATTCAAATGCCTTTACCACCTCAGCGGCTGTTTTCCTCTTCAAAACTCGTACATACGCCCTTTTTGAAAAGATGTCAATGACTGTTAATAAATAATTATAACCATCATTTTCCATGGCCAGAGCTTGCATGTCACAGAGATCAGCCTGGAACTGCCTCAATGGTCTGGTGACAAAAACTCTGTTTCTCGGGAACTTTATTCTTGCAGGTTTATGTAGAGTATCTTCTCCTGATAAAAAATCTTTAACTTTTTCAACCGCAACCTTCTTTCCCGTTTCATCTTGCATAACCCTCCTCAGCCTATCTACACCCCCAAAACTTCCCGGATTTGAAGGGCTATAATATACTTTCTTCATCAGCCGTCTTCCTGCCATCTCTGCCGATTACTTGTTAAATAATGAGAAAAAAACACACAGGAGGGTAGATTTATCCTTATCCTTATTTTTTTTTATTTTTTATTTATTTATTTAATATAAACAAAAAACAACCAGAAAAACAAAATCAGATAAAATGCAGATGAATTCAAACACTACTAGCTTTTTAAACAACACTTTTGGGAAAGGTTACTATGTTCCTACTTTAATTGTATTTAATAGTAAAAAGAAAAAAGAAGAAAAATCATATAATGCAGATTAACTAAAGTACTGGAATACTAAAAAAAAAAAAAAAAATGATACAACAACAAGTCATCAAACATGTGAGATCAGTTTGTCAGTCCATAGCACTCTGAAACAGAGTTAAGTTGTTTGAGATGTTTCTCATCGACCATGCGATCATAAACGTGCGCTATTGCACTGTGGATGCCTTGTACCGATTTCAGTTCATATAAAACCGTCTTGGCAATCGTCTTCACTCTGAAGTCATCCGCTTGTATGCTTCGAAGTACCAGAAGATTCTGAATAGCAGGAATGAGTTTGGGGGTTACGAGTCGTCGTACGATGCGTTGAAAGTTGACTTGGTAATAATCCTCCCCCAGTACCTCCAGGCAATGGTGTTGACGCTGGCTTGGGTGGTTCGTTATACATCCATAGCAGGTTTCTCTGACATAGTTCAAAGAGGTTATGTTGAATAAATGAAGTATCGCTGTTTTCACCGTATTGATGAGGGTGGTTGAGAACCAACCGTCAATTTCGTCCTCCTGGTTACTCTCATCCTCTGCTGAAGGCTGAGGGTCCTCCATCGGTTCCAGGGTTTGTGTAGGGGCTTCGGTAGAGGGTGAGTAGCCGGTGGCTACCTCCTCCTCCACGACCACCTTCATGTCTTCAGGCAGGACATTCGCGTCTACAGACTCAGCCATGAATAGCGGTGATGGTGAGCAGAGGTCTGGAGAAAGCGGTAGATATTTCATGTTGTATCCTGTAGGTGATGCAGGACTGTAGTGGTTTTCTGAGAATGAGGATGTTGAGGTGGATGGTGAGAAGAGGTCAGGGGAAGGCGGATGATATGGTCCAATGTTGAAGCTTTCATCGTGCTCAGGAGAGAAGTGGATCTCTGCTCGGTGGTTGTAGAGATCCCTGTATGGTGTCGGTCCACTCATTCTCATGATACGATTCTCAGTGTCTGTGAGCTTGCAGTTATCCCCCCATATATATATCATAGGAAGGGGCGTGTCCTCAGAAGAGGGTTCGTTCTAAACGTAAAACAGGAAACGTCAGCGTTTTTTTCACTGACATGACATCGATCCAACTTCGTGACTTTTGGAAAAGGTCGGAAAGACGATGTCCAATTTCACTCATCTTCTCTGCCCAAGCTTCAAACGGCAGAGCCAGCATTGTCTTGAATACGCCGCAGTCTTGATTGAAAGCCTCCAACACAAACAGATCTGAGGGACTCGTCCGGTTGTTCCTGCGTCTGCTTGCCCGAAAAGACCAGCGGCCATTTGCTGTGGTTTTTGACCCCCACACTGCGCTAAAGAGAGGTTCTCTCTCAGCTATTTCAACATCGGATGGTATATGAAACATTCTCGCCCGTTTTACAGGTCGAGGAGACAGTTCATTTTCTTCTTCTTCTTCTTCCTCCCTCTCCTGCCTTGAGACTGTTTCAGGGCTATCATTAAGGTGCGGGATTGCAAGCTTTAACACAGCCCAGTCGCTGTGGGTGAGTGTACACAGAGCCAGTGATCCATTAAATACCTCATCTTGATCCAATTGATACAGGCAAAGCTCTCCTATTTCATACATGAAAATATAACCCCAGCTGCCAACCAGGCCATATGGCTCCAAAGACCATTCTTCCTGCAGAGTCTTGAACGGGGGTCTTTGTACCCTGCAGATGTAGTATGTTGATTTCTTAGGAGCATTCAATTCACGGGATGAATACTGGTAGACGGTCACTGGGGTTTCGCACAGAACTGACATACCTCTTGGCCGAACCGAGGTCTGATTTTCAACCATGGTTGTTGAAGTTGATTTTGGATCCTCATCATCGGTAGAGTATGTCACGACGGGAATTCCGATAGGTATCTCCGTTGAGGAAGTATATGATGCAGTTGCTTGTTCATCATCATCATCTTGGCACGCGTTGCGTTTCTCCTCCGCTTGACGATAAACTCTCTTAACTCTAGCCATTGTTGAACGGGTGTTCTTTTTTTTCCAACGAATGCTGCATGTAAAGTGCAGAGTTTTATCTCTGTATTTAAAGTAAACACTAAGGCACGCCCTATTGTTTTCATTGGGTTATTCAAGGTTTAACGATGCTTACAAACACACCCCCTCTATTTTTAATTGGTGCTGATGCCAAACAGTTTCCGATAATACCATATTTGTCTTGTTCTATTTATAACAAACACACCCCTGTGTTTTAATTGACTCATTTAAGGTATTGCCCCTAATTACGACAACCAATCAGCATCCACTGTTACGCCCCCCTTGGACACACCACCTGCTTGACCACGTGACCTCCTGCCCACGTGGCAACCACATGGCGCCCATATGGCCCCCACCGGAAATCCCGCCCTCACCGGAAGTCCCACCCACCTGTCAAAAAGTTTGATGAAAGGGTGTACTTAAATTCTCTACTATGGAATAAAGCACGGATCGACACCCTCCAGTTAGAGGGGTCACAACTCCCTGTCAAGATTTAGAAGGTTGTAAGCATCCGTGGGACTACAAAGGCCCGACAGGCAATAGTCCCTGGGCACATGGCGTGGCATTGGAGGCAGGGTCAAAAAGCATGATGCCAAACATTTCCTTCTGCTCCCCAGGTTGTAATGATTGTTAAAATCTTTTATTTAGCATCTCCAAGTAGTGGTGAAGTCACATAGGTGACTTCAGAAGGGGGAAATTGTGGAGATATATTATGTGTGTGCATTATTATTATTATGTTCATAACCAGTGTGGGAAATGAAATGTATAACCTGTGTTAGTATGAGACATTGTGGCCTGCAGAATTGTTATTGCACAAAACTTGGCCTTGAGTGTGATGAAGCAGAAAATACGGAGAGCTGAAGGAGTGTGTGAAAAAGTAGAGACTGACTTACTCCCTGCTTATATCAGTAGATACGAGTGCAGGTGCTGGGAGACAGGAACATGTCCTAATATGGTAGGCAGGAAAATGTGTGTACGTGACTATATGTGAGAAAAAACTGTAAACAGGGTGCTGCCCATTTTCATGTGTTTTAATAAAAGCCAGGTGCCCAGTGAGAAGCTCCGAAGTTGTCTCGGTGTGTGTTCTGATCACATGAGAGAGCTTCTCTGGTCCAGGTACTTTTGAATTTAATATAATGGTGTCTGAGTGTATTATTTCAATAGGTGTGAATTCTTTCAGCTTACGGTGAATAAACAAACACGCCGAAGACCTCTCGGAGGGGGTGCTTCAACACTAGCAACTGTAACAGCAGTCTTACAACAATAACAATGACAATAACTCTGAGTCACACGGCATTTTGTGCATATAAACAGCATTAAAACATCTCATCTTATAAACACTAAAAGGTTGTACATGTACGACAGACTAGATGTAACATAAATAATAAAGAACTGCTAAAAACAGTCACAGTAAGAACATTTTACTACTATTGATGCGAGTAGCATCAGGTATGGTAGTGTTGCACCGACTTTCCAACTTGCATTTCTGATTAAAATTTCCTACTCGAAGGTTGGAAATTTGGACTTCCAAGTACAAATGGAACACTGCATAGGTGTAAGTTAAAAACTGTATTTAAAGGTGCAGTTTCGTAAAAGCATTTTTGTTTGTGCATAGTTAAGAGGAGATTTAATTCAGTCCTAACAGTACTTCACACACCCCTGTTCTGAACCTTGGTCATCTGGTACCATATGTTAAGCAACAGGTTACAAATCTTGGTGTAACCCTGGCTTCAGGCTTCAAGTTCAACAAACAGGTCGGCAGTGTTTTGCAGAAAGGTTTCTTTCTGTTTTATCAGGTTGCCAAACTGAAACCAGTCTTGTCCAAACAAGGTCTGGAGATAATTGCTTTTATCACAACTCGACAAGACTACAGCAGTTCACAGTCAGGTAGCTTTTGACACAGTGTGAGTTGGTTTGTCATTGTTTCTCTTTTTATTTTTACAATGGTCTTTGTAGCGTGTTTGTATTGTTTTTGTCATGTTGTGTCTTGGTTTCACCTGTTTTAGTACTGTACAGCACTTTGGTTAAAAAATTGTATTTTAAATATGCTTTATAAATAAAATGGATTTGGGTTAATTCATGTAATTCAGCAAGAAAAAATAATACTTTTCAGGTTCATCATATCATCCTATTAATGCTATACCAAAAGAATAATAGGTGCTTTTTCACATTCCTTTACATGTGGGCGTCGACTGAAACAAATATGTAGACCTCCAAACAATTATCATAGTTAATTGATTAAAGCAGATTGCAATTCAGACACAATCAGCTGTGCTTAAAAGATTTAACAGGAGTATTGTGACATAAGAAACAATACATCTTGAAGAAGCATTGATCCAACTAAATCTTAAAAATAAAATTTCTTTATACATACTGTAGTAAATATAGGGGTAACGGTGTTTTTGAAGGTCACATTTTTTTTTAGAAAGAACGTAAACATATTTTCTGTTACCCTTCTGTTCGCATTCCAGTCCAGTAGGTGGCGGCAATGCACCTTACAGCTTGTTTACGCCATGAAACAGAAAAAGAGAAAGACAATGCTTTTTTCCTAAGGAGATGTAGAGCAGCATGTGATATCTCCTAAAAGTGTTTTGTTATGACGTTATATATGTACGTTTACACATTGTGTAGTTGTTTCGTTCTTTAAAGACCCATTTGCTCCCGAAGGAGCATCAGGAACTCTTCAGTCAGCAGTTTCCTCCGTGCTCAAAAACACGAACAAAAATGAAAAAGTCATCCTTGGAAGATACAGCTAACTCAAGACGAGTAAGTGTTTCAGTCTGAAAGACACGCAATGTATGTATTTTGGCACAGGTTAGCCTACGCTGAAAGTGTAACTAGTTTAGGACCAAGTAATTTATAATGTGCTAATTATTTATTGCAGATAATCTATTCTGCAATCTTCCCAGAATGATTAACTTTAGCTTTATCATTATCATTGTTACCTGAGGTTTTTCAGTATTACGTGGTCCCCAATAAGTTTATGATTTTTTTCAAACTCGTGCATTAATCCCAGTGTTCTGGAATATTTGCTTGTTTTGCTTATTCTAGCAACTGTGTTTTAGAATACTACTAGAATGTTATAAAACAATTGACCGAGTTACTTCACATTTTTTTGAAATTGTTTATTTTGAAAGAACTATCTGGCTTGAAACATGGCGACACAACCAGTCTTCAGTAAACGCGCGTCTCTCTCTGCTGAAGAGCTTTTTACTGGAAGACGTTTGCTGACCTTGGCTAACGTAACCCGGTAAGTTAGTTTTAGGTGGGAAATTGGAAATTCGAGCTCGGCGGCGTTTTCCTCCCGTTTGACCCGATACAGGCAGTCTGATGCCCGGGAAGCAGCTTTCTGGCTTCGCCCTCCTCCTACACATGGTGGTTCGCTTAGGGAACAAACACCCTTGAGAAACAAAAATTAATAGCTTTCATGCAATGTGACCCAGTGACACAAAAACAGCAACATGTTGGAGAAGGCAGTGGCAACAAAATAGTCTTGAGTAAAATGATGAAACGGACAAGTGTTCTCCTCTCAGAGTCGACCGCGGGGGACCTTCATCATAATCCAGGATCCCGTCATTTAAAACAAAGAATGGCCTATTTATATAAAGTCACATCGTTGGTGTGGATGTGAGAATTCCAACCAATCTACTCTCATCTTGTAAATGATGTAAACGTTTCTGGCACTATGGACATTAATGTCAAGCCGACCTAGAAAACTGCAGGATGTAATATTTATTCCCACAGCTGGACTGTTTCTGAACAGGCCTAGATGCTCGTTTGAAATAACTCTTTAGTCTTTCCACACGCCAAGAACATTTCCTTATCTAAACTGTTCTTGAACTGGACTTGTGTGCTATTTGCAAATTATCCCTTTATTTTACCACACTAGAAAAGACATACTTCCTTTTATCTGATTTTATACTGTTATGCTAACTTCTATTTTTTAAGACTTTTTGAAATCAAAATTTATGATTTCTTGTAATAGCTTTACATCAGGCCTTAATTTACACGCTCCGATTTATTCTACTTACATTACAGGTACATAACTGGGTGGATCCATCCTTCTCTAATCCGTCTGACGAAAGATTTTGCTCTGGGAAGAGAGAGGACAAACAATTTTGGGATTCCCAACCTGAATGCCAGAGGCCTAGGAAAAGAAAAAAAGACAGAAGTGGCTTTCTTCGGCTGACAAAATCGATTAAAAATGATCCAGATGAGCCATGGGTTGACAGATATTCACCTTGTTCACAGGTAAACTTTAGCATTTGTGACAATGAAATGAGATGTTTGATATGATGAAAATATATGTTATTTACATAACATTGTCTGGCCAAAAAACTAATCATTTAGGTATTTTAGAGAATTTATTTGCAATATTCATCTATGTGAGTAAGTATAATCTGTAATGTTATTTGAAATAAGCAATGTAATATTGTGCAAAATACAATCCAAACCATAGTACAGGTCCACCGGCAACATGTCAGACTGTTAGTCATTTTTGGTTGCTTTTAATTTGTATCATCATGTCATCTTCTGGGATTTTTCTACAATTTAGATATTTCTTCTTTTTTACGCCATTGCAAAGATCGACACCTGCCCTTTGATCTAATCTCTTGCTGACTCATGTTTTGTTCACTGACCCTGATCCTAACTTGGATATGTGCTTTAATAATTATTTTATCGCAGAAATACCCTATTCTGTTATTGTTTTTCTCCACAGAGCTTTAATTGTTTTATGCATTAACTTGGAATTGCATTGTGGGCCAGGTAAATGGGTTCTGAGGGCTGTTGGTTCCCCATTCCCGCTATAGAGCAATGATTCTTAATCCTAGAACTGTGTCCTTCATGTTTTAAATGTGTCTCTGCTCCAGAACATCTCACTCAAATGATTGCATGCCATGAAGTGCTGCAAAAGTCTTTTAATCAACCATTTATTTAAGTCAGATTTGTGACAGCTGGGAAACACCTAAAATATGCAGGACAGTGGACCCTGAGAAGCAGGGTTGAGAAACACTAGAATCTGGGGTTCCGGTCATGCGAGATTGCTGGCCAATCAACACTATGGTTTTTGGTACCTTGGCTGTGTGGTCAGGTGCAAAGTCCTGCTGGAAAATGAAATCATCCTCTCCATAAGCTTGTCAACAAATGGAAGGATTAAAGTGCTTTAAAGTTTCCTGGTACAGGGCTGCATCAACTATGGGCTTCAGAAAACACAGTAGATCAACATGACACCCCAAATCATGACTGATTCTGTTCCTCTCCACTCTTCCTCCAGGCTCTGGTGCCTGGATTTCCAAATAGAATACAAACTTCATTTTTATCTGAAAAGAGGAATTTGGACCACTGAGCAACAGTCCAGTCATTTTTGTTTCTCTAACCTAGGTACGGTATTGTTTTTGGCAGCCATTTCAGTTTTAGTCTTAGTCTTTTGGATGAAAATATTTTAGTTTGTCAGTTTTAGTCATTTCTGTATATGATAGTTTTAGTACAGCTTTACACTACAAAACCGCAAAAAGGTATTAGTAAAAAAAAAAAGAGTATTAGTCTTTACAAATTAATTTGAATAATTAGTGGGGAACCAATTACTCCAAAAAAACCAATAACATTCTCACTTTGGCAAGTGTGGTTTTATTTCTGAGAATTTGCTTAAGTGCAATGATCATTCATATGCCCAATATGTAAGCAATGGATGAGGAACACATATGCTCAATTTGACCTTTTCTGCTTGGGCAATTAGGATGCATATTATTTATAAAAGCATACATCATACAACCCTAGTCGATCTTTAACTCGTGCAAGCATTTTAAATCAAAGTAATAGAATACATTTCTTATACACTAATTAAAATATTTGGCAAACATGACACTGGACGTTTTGAAACATAAAAGAAGACAGCCCCTAAATGCTGTAAATACTGTATTGGGTCTAAAGCAAATTAAATAAACTGAAATGGACAAAAACATGTTTAATAACATAGTTTGGAGGGGGGCAACCTACCCCCAGTGCAGGTTCACAACAAGTACAAACAGAATATCACAGTAACATATCTTCATCTATACTAATAATAATAACAGCTTGTTTACGAGGTGGATGCAAAATTATTATTAACAACAACCTGGATTCAGTTTGAGGAAAGCGGTTGTCTCTAAAATGACTCTTGCTCTATTTCGTTGGCAACACCTGAAGTGACCTGTTATGCTAAAGAACCTCTCAGCAAATGCTTGAGATGCTGGCATGGCTAGAAGATCTAAGGCAATAGGATAAACAGAATCTCCCTGTGCAGCCCAAAATTCAAGGGCAGTCTCTTGGTTTGTACGCTGTGAGATCTGCTCCATACATTTCTTGATTTCCTGCATGACATTTTAGAGGCCAGACCTGGATGACCGACTAGAGAAGAACTTGAATCTAGGCCGCTTTCTCTGTGGTCCTCTTGAGATTCTTTTTCTCCCTCCTCTGGCTTCCCATCTTCAGCCCTTCCTGGTGGCACCAGTTGAGCAATGTAATGTCCCAGAAATCTCTTGCTTTGCTCATCAGTATTTTGAAGGGGAGCTTCCGGTGCAACTGTCGGGTTGAGGTAGCAAGCATCAGCAATGAGGGGTGAAAAATTGGAGTTAGTGTGATCAAGAATGCAGCTGAAGGTTTGCCCATGTTTACCTTCATCATTTTTGCCAGGGCAGCTAGGTCCTTGAAGCTAGAACCCTGGCCATTGGGGAACACAGACAGGTGACCCTGCAGGTCCAGAGGGGCAGGCTACACAAGGGAGAATGGGGTGTCTCTTAGTCCAGCCAACTTCTGCAACTCACTTGGCAGTATATAATCCCAGCTCATCCCATCACGACCTTAACTACTGAGTCCTTGATTTGGAGAAGCTGTGATGTCATCAGATATTTGCTGGACCATCTGTAGGGCAGTTTGTGACCACAGTTAGTTGATACAGCTGCAGCAAACACTGAGTTACCAACAATTATTTGCGGGAGAGCTTGACAAGCTGTCTATATTTGCCCAGCAGTCGGCTGATACTTCCATCTTTCTAGATCATGTTCATCACGTGTGGCAGTATGTGTACAACACATGGGGTCCTATCTATTGCCCCTTTTCCACTGGCTCGTTTTAGCTGGCGCGGCTCTGCACCACTCGGTTTCGCTCTACTTGGTACGGTAACAGTTGTGTTTCCACTGACCCCCCAACGGCTGAAGCTATCGTTGCTGAAGCCCCGCCTCCGGCCATGAGTGTAGTTCGCTGTGCTGTTATTAACATTACTGTGTTACATTGTCACATTAAAGTAATCTGCATGAAATAATAAAAAATAAATAAAAAACAAAAACATAAATAAACTAAATACTAATAACATTTGTATTAATGTATATGCAAGAATGTCTTAATTATGTTTTTATGTCTGAAATTATCCACTGGGATAATTATGTGAACCACAGCCCAACCAGAACTTATAAAATACGGCTCAGAGGTTCTGATGTGAGGGGTTGTGACAGGAGAAGAAGAGAGGAGAGATGCTGCTGCCTGGATGGTGAAGCTCCAAAGTTTGCCTGAAGAAGTTACAATTTTGAGCTTTATGAAAATGCTTTTGTCTCAGCCATGGCAATAACGAGGACAAGGACTTAAAAGTGCAAAACCGGAGACTTTTGACGTTCAAAGTGTTGAAGTATCCCTTTAACGGGGTCTTCTGCGCGTTCGTTTATTCACCGTAACCTAGAGGAATTCACAACACATTAGAATAAATCACACGGAGACAGCTGTATGTCATTCAAATACCTGGACCCAGGGAGAAGAGAGATCTCATGTGATCAGGACACACCAAGATTTCTTCAGGCTCTCCCTCACTGGGCTCATTTCTTTTATTAAAACACACACGAAAATGGGCAGCGCCCTTGTTTACAATATTTTCTACACATAGTCACGTACACACTTTTCCGGCTTACCATATTTAGACAGGTATTGTCCCACAGCTGCATCCCGTATCTACTGATATAAGCAGGGAGCAACTCAGTCAGTTGTACTATCTCTAATTTTCACACACATGCAGTTCTCAGTAATTTTCCACTTCACCATACCCCTGTGAGAAATACTTCTACAGGTCACACAATGTCTTATACTAACACATGTTACACATTTTATTTCCCACACTGTTTTGAACATAGTAATAATGCACACTGTTAGGTATTATTTAGTCAACTCAGAGGTAAGAACGATACAGAGTCAGTTTTACTTGTGACAAGGGTAGCCCACTTTGCAGTGCAACTACAAAGTTTTGACACCCTATCTTTTTATTTATATACACAGTTCAACAGACAGTTCAGAGAGGGTGTATGTGTGTGTGTGGAAGGTAGGAGGCTGGTTCTCATGGGAAATAGATAACGGTGATTTCACACACAGGAAGGAGGACTGCACTCAGAGACAAGCTGCATACCAAACAGCAGACTGCAGGTGCATTACAGCACAAAGTTTTTACATGAGTGATAACAAGTCCTCGCACCCATCCAACAGTCCCTCCTTTTATCACAAGTAAAAACATTTAATATAAAAACGAATAAGAAAAATACTCTGTATGAGCGAAAACCCATGAACGGTAAACAGATTATATTTTGTGGGAAATACTCATACGGCCCCGCCGCCGTCGGCAACCATTAAAAGTTAAATGTTGATTAATACTTGAAATCATAAAAATAAAAAATAATACTTGAAAACATAAAAATAAAAGAATTTAAAAATCTGCCCTGTTTATGTCATCATTGTACTTTTTCTCATTTCACTTAAGCAACAACTTCTTTCGATTTTCTGCTGTAAGGTCATTTTATGAAATACAATGTATGAGTACACTCAGGCATTTGATGTGATTTATTTACAACATGTCATCATAATCGTCCCCTTCATTTTCGTGCATTTCTACCTGGTTCAGTGTTGCATATGCCACCGTGAACGATACCAGAAATTCTGTAGGAATGGATGTGCGTCATGTTCTTCCATCAGTGGTCTGAGATGCATTCCGTCAGATGTCCATCTCTTCTGGTGCGGTATCGCCTACTGTGGATCCTGCTTTAGACAGAGAAAGAATCCTGCTACCAGAATTAAGCTCAGGCTTATCAGTCCTGTACACGTTACAGAGAGCCATTTTATAAGTTGGGCGCAGATCAGCTGTTTTCTTCACCGGTTTGAGATACTGGGCCCTATGGGTCCTCCAGTCCCTTTGTACCCGGTCTTCCTCTGCTACCCCGTCGGTTGGTTTGGCTCCTGTAATGGCAAAACTGGCTTACAGTGGCTTTTATGGATCCAGGAAGGCCTCTGCTATTTTCAGAGCTGTGGGCGTTGTCAGGAGCACTTGAAATGGCCCTTTCCACCGAGGAGTGCTCCAATCCTTCTGGTGGAGTGTCTTAATCAGGACCAGGCCTCAGGTTGTTCTGTGGGATAGGAGCAGAGATTATCGGCAGACCACTGGACATTTGTGTGTCTTTTGTCTGCAACATTTTATTCATCCACTCAGCTAATGAAGTTTCTTGTTGTGCTTTCTCTATTTCATTCATGTCAGAGGGCAGAGAAAACGGTCTGCCATGTACTATTTTTTTGAGAATACAAATTTACATCAGCGACTTGGTGTCACGTGATCTCAGGCTCAGAATATAGTGGGTGGATTTATACTATGATGTACAGTAGGTGGCAAATGGAGTAAGACCATTTTGATTTGGAGTTATTCTCATCCATAATTTAACCAGGGATAGGCATTCGGGCCATGGCCTCCCTGTTTCTTCCATTGTTTTCCTTAATCTTTAACTGAAACCCTAATGCTTTAGAACTTAGTTCTATTACACTATTTACAAAATGAGTTCCATTATCTGACCTTATAATCTGTGGGATACCATATGTGGGGAAGAAATGTGTCACTAGGTTCATCTATTACAACTAGGCAATATTTCTTCCCCCGTGTTTGCAACAAATTATGCATAATCTGCAAAAATTCTTTGCATAGTCAAAAAAATTTATAGTGTAGAATTAATGCTTTACTAGATGTGACATATTCCCCCCTTGACACTTGGGTCTTCCCAATGTGTCACTGTAGCCGCTGTGTTGTATAAATGTTTTGGGAGGATTGGTTTATCTTCTATCTGATAGATGTCATCTTTTTTCTGTGCTCCTCTCTTTAGCCAGGCCTTTATTTCTGTCTTGGGTGCTGACTGTTGGGCGTCTTTCAGCACGTCTGTGTCTATAAATAGCAGATCTGACATTTTTAGTGTTTAGGGGTTCTGTTGCAGCTTTCTTTGCAGTTATGTCTGCAAAAGTTTTCCCCTTTGTTTCCGTGCTAGAATCTGTTTGGTAAGCCTTACATTTATAGAGTGCTATTTTACCAGGTAGCTGTATTGCCGATAATAATCTTTTCAAAAGATTAAAATGTGTTAATTCTGTTCCTGATGATGTTTTAAAACCTCTATTTTGCCAAATATTTGCGTGGTGATGTACTGATCCGAAGACGTATTGGCTGTCTGTGTATATAGTAAGTATTTGTCCCTCGTGTAATTTGCATGCTCTCACTACAGCATATAACTCTGCAGTCTGGGCTGAGCATGTATTTGGTAGAGATTTAGCTTCTATTATCCTATCGATGGTTGTTACTGCATAACCAACTCTATTCTTTCCATATTCATCTTTAGATGCTGAGCCATCTACAAAACACTGTTTGTGAGTTTGATAATGGTGTTTGGGAAATATCTTGTCTAGGTTTTGTTTCTTCTTCTACCTTTGTTTTACAGGAATGGGGTTTACCATCTTCTGCAGTAGGTATTGGAATACTTGGATTTAAGGGGCACATCTTTTAGAGTTATGTTTGGCTGTGATAATAATAGCGATGTCAGTGTGATATGCCTTGCATGTAGCGTCAGGTGCTTCTCTTAATATTCCTGACTTCAACATATCTTATATTACTGGCTTAGTACCTTCTTCAGCTTCTGGCTTGAAGGGGTATTGGCGGACTAATAGTCTTTTTTCAGATATTAGTTTAACCTTGTATGGTGGTAAATCCCTTTATAAGCCCTACATCTGTCGATGATTGGGACCACAGTTCAGGTGGGACAGCAGCTAGGGCAGGATGCATGTTGCTCTCTTTGCTCTCAGCTAAGCCCTGTATTTGTCCCTCTGCCTCATCTAAATGTGTCCTTGGATGGATTTTGACTGTCCATCCTAGAGTGAGCTTCCAGATTTCTGTATGAGGATTTACTTTCGACAGTGCTGTTCCTGCAGAGGTTTAAAGCCTCTGTTTTTCCAAATTCTTATTATTCTTTTTTATCATATTTTATAAAGTAAGTCCTTATTTCATTTAAAAATGAGATCACTATTTTTGGTAGTTGCTATTATTTTAAATAATGCTTGGTTTAGTTCTTATTAAAAATAAAAATAAAAATTCACTCACTGATGAACACAAAAAATGAAGGGCATATTATATCTTATAATCTTAGTTTGTCTTACCCAGTTTTATAGATACACCGTACAGTTTCAGTCAGCTTTGTATTTAGTTCAAGTAACTAAAGTTTGTTTCAATTAACTCAAGTTTTCTCTATTTCAGTCCAGTCCAGTAATTCTGTTAAGGTTCATTTCATCTTGTGTTAAGTTTGAGTCTAATTCGATCATTTTGAACCTGACTGGAAAAACTCTAAATGTCTGTTAAAATCTTTTTGTTTTACCATAGAGAACTGACCTAATATTATTATGGTATGTTGAGGACTCTAATTTTTACATAACATGAACCGACATTTATTTTACAAAAACAGAAAGTCAAACACAGACATTTGGCCACATGAAAGTTTAAATACCCTGTTTGTAAAAGAATTGTGAAAAATTGAAGACGGGTCTATGAGCTTTCTTATGGTTATCAGTATTTTCAATACAGGTAGAACCTTTGCTATCTCCATATGATTTTTCGGAAAAGATTCTGGAAACCCTATCAAGATATAAGTTTGGCAATGATCATCAGAACATCAGACCTTTATAAGTGCTTTTAAGGTCCCTCAAAGATGCATTACAATGAAATCAGTCATTCCCATTTACACACATTCACACACTACTTATTTCTGTCAAAGTAATTTTATTTGCAGAAATTTGAACATAATTTGACTTCTATTATTCTTAAAATGCACATTGTTTCCTCATGACCCCTTTTGTTTCCACTAGGTCTGTTTTGAACGCTTCAATTCTTTTTTTTTATTCACCAAGAATCAATAAGGTGGTCTTAGTGGGGTCCACCTTAAAGGTGTTGTCTGTTGGGTGTCATGTTATCATTGTCAGGTCAGTGAGGTTCATAAGTCAGTCAGAACCTTGGTCATTTGGTCTGTGCACATAATGTTTCATAGATCCAGCCTATGATTAGTCAGCAAAACTTCCACCTATAGGAGAAAAATTGATTGTTAATGAATGAGCTGCATTTCCTAGTAACAATGTCTTCCTCCTGGATGAGCATCACCTGTTGAAAAACTTTGATCATTGTTTGTTTCACATATTCTCTCAGATCTTTATATTATATCAGTAGGTCAAGTTGTTAGTATCTCATGTAGACTGACATATACTGTTGCATTTGGAGAGGATCTCAGATTAAATAAACATAGTTAGAGCTTCAATCCAGGTTAATTTTGTGTCTGCAGACTTTAGCCAATTTTTCTTTTTTGTTTTATACATAAAGAGCAAGATTCAAAACATTTTCAAAAGGCAGATTGTGGCAGAATGTAGACAAAACTGCTTATTGATTGACAAAATAACATTCAAGCACACAATCACCATATCAAAGGCTCTACTTCTAGAGAATCACTAAACTTCTGGGGGCCGGTTTTGGCCCGCGGACCTTGAGTTTGACACATGCAGGGTAGAGTTACAATCTTTATCAGACGTTTCAGCAGAGACGGACTTCTGCTGTTTGCAGAAGTTTTATTTTTGTTTTCAGGCAGCTGCATCTCTTTGTCAAGGTCGTTTCACAGAGCTGAAATTTAACTTCTCTGAAAGAGGAGAGAATCAAGAATGCACACAATCTGAGTCAAATATGGAATTATTTCCCTGTAAAATGAATCTTTAGCATTTTATCATGGTATTGTTGGTAGTATAACACCATTATAATTTGAGGCTACTTTGGTATTCTAAACTGGGATGGGTGGCGGTCCACCCCCCTTATTTGTTTTCAGTGAAGCTGAAAGTTTTTGTTTTTGCTTTTGTTTTTCTGTGCTTTTCTTTAGGCCTCATTATTATGGCTATGTCAGTTAAAGGCTGCTCTTATTATTTTTTTTTCATTCATCTTTTTGTTTTAATCTGTTTATCAACTGTGTGCACTCAGGGACTGAAAGGTCCCCTTTGAAATTATAATCTGGCAAGGCTTTTTATTGTCTCTTGAATCTTTTGAATGCATAATCTCCAGTTTAAGATCCGCGTGTAGTTTTAGGATTTCAGTGATAATTAATTTACCTGAAAATCTGTATTTTTTATGCCATCGTGTACATATTTCTGTTTTAAAAGTGTTGCTTGATTTATCTGGCTTTTTCTCGGGGGTTTGAGGAGGTTCTGCGGCTACGCCTTCTTCCTCCTCCTCACGCTGTACCACTGCCTGTGTAGCAGGCGGCTGTGCTCTTGGAGGCTGCCGCCTCTGCTGTCTGAAGGCAGCTGTATTCTCCTCCTCTGGCCGCACCAAAACTGCAGCTGTTAACTTTTCTTTTCGCTTCTCCCTCTTATTCTGCCTCTGTATGTCTCTCTGTTCCAACCATTTTTCTGAGTTTATATTCAACCTTCCTTTGTTCTTTCTTTTGTCTCTTTTTGGTTTTCATTATTTCTAATTTTAAATCCCCTTGTAATTTTAAGATATCATTAATATTTAGTTTACCCAAGAAACCATGTTTTTTATTCCATCTATGACAGATCATACCTGCTCCTTTTACATAGTTCTCCATAAACGTTACATCTCCCTCCAAATTATTTTTCTGTTTACTTAGTTTTTTTCCCATTATGTTTTGTGTTAGTTTAATTGTAGTATGAATGTCCCAGATAAAAGGTCACTGGCATGAGACTTATGGAGAGGACATTAACACGGCCTTCTACTGCGACTAGTTCACAGCGGTGTTAATTTTCTGGAATGAAATCCGACCTTAATCTCCAAAGTCACCAGTACTTAGTTTGAATCTGTGCAAAAGAAAACACAGGACTAGCAGAATCCTGCTGATTCTGTTAAAATGCTTAGTCCTCCAAACACACACAACACAGTCACACAGTTAGTATTTTAACATACAGGTCCTTCTCAAAAAATTAGCATATTGTGATAAAGTTAATTATTTTCCATAATGTCATGATGAAAATTTAACATTCATATATTTTAGATTCATTGCACACTAACTGAAATATTTCAAGTCTTTTAGTGTCTTAATACGGATGATTTTGGCATACAGCTCATGAAAACCCAAAATTCCTATCTCACAAAATTAGCATATTTCATCCGACCAATAAAAGAAAAGTGTTTTTAATACAAACAACATCAACCTTCAAATAATCATGTACAGTTATGCACTCAATACTTGGTCGGGAATCCTTTTGCAGAAATGACAGCTTCAATGCGGCGTGGCATGGAGGCAATCAGCCTGTGGCACTGCTGAGGTCTTATGGAGGCCCAGGATGCTTCGATAGCGGCCTTTAGCTCATCCAGAGTGTTGGGTCTTGAGTCTCTCAACGTTCTCTTCACAATATCCCACAGATTCTCTATGGGGTTGAGGTCAGGAGAGTTGGCAGGCCAATTGAGCACAGTGATACCATGGTCAGTAAACCATTTACCAGTGGTTTTGGCACTGTGAGCAGGTGCCAGGTCGTGCTGAAAAATGAAATCTTCATCTCATAAAGCTTTTCAGCAGATGGAAGCATGAAGTGCTCCAAAATCTCCTGATAGCTAGCTGCATTGACCCTGCCCTTGATAAAACACAGTGGACCAACACCAGCAGCTGACACGGCACCCCAGACCATCACTGACTGTGGGTACTTGACACTGGACTTCTGGCATTTTGGCATTTCCTTCTCCCCAGTCTTCCTCCAGACTCTGGCACCTTGATTTCCGAATGACATGCAGAATTTGCTTTCATCCGAAAAAGTACTTTGGACCACTGAGCAACAGTCCAGTGCTGCTTCTCTGTAGCCCAGGTCTGGGGAATGCGGCACCTGTAGCCCATTTCCTGCACACGCATGTGCACGGTGGCTCTGGATGTTTCTACTCCAGACTTAGTCCACTGCTTCCGCAGGTCCCCCAAGGTCTGGAATCGGCCCTTCTCCACAATCTTCCTCAGGGTCCGGTCACCTCTTCTCGTTGTGCAGCGTTTTCTGCCACACTTTTTCCTTCCCACAGACTTCCCACTGAGGTGCCTTGATACAGCACTCTGGGAACAGCCTATTCGTTCAGAAATGTCTTTCTGTGTCTTACCCTCTTGCTTGAGGGTGTCAATAGTGGCCTTCTGGACAGCAGTCAGGTCAGCAGTCTTACCCATGATTGGGGTTTTGAGTGATGAACCAGGCTGGGAGTTTTAAAGGCCTCAGGAATCTTTTGCAGGTGTTTAGAGTTAACTCGTTGATTCAGATGATTAGGTTCATAGCTCGTTTAGAGACCCTTTTAATGATATGCTAATTTTGTGAGATAGGAATTTTGGGTTTTCATGAGCTATATGCCAAAATCATCCGTATTAAGACAATAAAAGACCTGAAATATTTCAGTTAGTGTGCAAGGACCTGTGTGTCAGCCATAGGGTCAGCCAGGGGTTGTATGAGATACTGTCCACGAGAGGCGGGAATTGTTGCCACAGGCTAGTTGAGTTCCATTGGGCAGATGCACAGACAGTCCATCAGGTCCACATAAAATGGCGGCTCCCATTTTAATCAACATGTCTCTGCCCAATAAGTTGACAGGGGTGTCCGCTGACACCAAATAGCTGTGGTTCAAAGTCTGTCCCCCTATCTCGGTTTTTAGGGGTTTGGTGCAAGGTAGGACCTGTTTAGCCCCAGAAAACCCCATGACAGTGGTAGTCCTTGTGGAGAGGGTGGTAGGAGGGGCTCGTTGAATAGTTGAACATGTGGCCCCAGTGTCCACCAAAAAAGGAAGAGTTTGTCCATACACTGTCACGGACAGTAAGGGGTCCTCAGTCCCTCTGTCCGGGGGATTCTGTGGGGGCCCTCAGTAGTGGACTGGCCCAAAGCTGGGTTCATCCCAGGCTGGCAGCTGAAGTGAAGGTTGCTGCTGTTGACCTCCACGTGGTGGACCACCCCGTTCTCGATACGGGCGTCGCCCTGGGCCTCCTCTGGGTCCATGCCCACGCCCATATGCCTCAAGGTTGTACGGACAGTCTCGGCTCCAATGACCTTGCTCCTCACAGTGGTAGCAAACATCAGCACCCCCCCATCGCCTTGGTGGTCCTCCACGGAATCCACGGCCCCTTGGCCCGCCCCTGCCCCTGAACTGGCCTGGTTGGGCATGATAAGGACCAGAGGTTGCAGACCTCGGTGCAATCATGTCCTGATGGCCAGGAAAGGGAGGAGTCTGGGGGCCTTGAGAAAACGCACCTTCATACATTATTTTGGGAGTTTTGTTGTCTTTCTTCTTTTCTCCTGCTTTCTGTTTTGCTTCGGCTAACTGCATTTTTAGCAATTGGGTCTGCAGGGTCTTAAGTTCCTCCTCATCTTTCTTATGGTCCTCTCTTAGTTTGGACAGGTGATGGATCAGATGGCGATTCCAAGTTCCAGCATCCGCTCCAGCCATGTCAGGATTGTCGTCCATACTGGCTTTTACCTGTTGGGGCAGTCCTTTAAGGACAGCATCTCTGAACCAGTCTCGCTGTGCTCCTTCATTAGCTGGGTTAGTTCCTGTCTGAGTGTGCCACATGGATTTGCATTAACCCCAGGTATTCCCTGGGGTTAATTTTAGGGTCCCATTCAAACTTAGGAATGGTGCGTCCCCTGGTTACAGGGTATGCTGTTCTCAATGCCTCACCTAGCCAGTGGACATGCTGGGTGAAGAGGTCAGAATCCGGGGCTCTTGAGGTGTAAGCAGCAGTCTCAATCTCTCTACATGTGTGGTGTGGCACGCACCGTCCTGCCACTGCTGTATAATCTCCCAATGCTAGTGTGGTGCCTGCCGTCAGGGTGTCTAAAGTCTGGAGCCATACTGCTGCTCCTTCAGTTATGGGGGGCAACTTGTCACAGAGAGCCATAATGTCGCCCAGAGAGAGAGGTTTATACCTAAGGGGGGCTCCAGAGCCTTGTTGCTGTAAAAGGGGATAATTGGCCTTTGGGGCATAACTAAATCCTTCTGGTTTAGCTGCAGCTTGGCGGGCTAAATGTTTCCTTAACTGTACAACTGTCTGACTGTGTATTGGGGGTCCGTCCTCAGGATGGTTTTGCTGCGGATCTGCTCTGTCTTCTCCATCTTCCTGTGGTATGCTGTGCCTGTTTTCCTGCAGCTCTACAGCTGGGGTAGAGGTGTAACAAGGTGTGGGTGTGAGAAAAGAATTGGGACACAAAACCCTATCTGGCCTCCAGGATCCACTTAGCAGTAAACCCACTGATCCCACCAGATCAGTCCCTGCTCCTTCTAAGCCAGAGCTTGGGCCGGGTGTCCCGGCTGGCCCCCGTGCCCCAGCCTCTGAAATTAGAGAAGGTGGTTGGGAGGATTGTTGTGGGGGTGAGCGAAAGGGATTTGTTAGACTTCCTTGTTGTTGTTGTTCTTTTCTTTCTCTTACCTCTCTGTCCTGAAAGGCTGCTTTTTCCGCATTCTGAAATGAGCCAGCAGATGCTGACATAGATAATCCGGAACTTCCACTGACAGATCCAGCCCCCCCTTCTGAAATGTCCAAGCCATGCACTACAAGTGTTCCATTCTCTACTTCCAATATGGGGTACAATCCACCAGGGGGCGGTGTGGGTGCACCAGTGAGTGAGCTGTACTTGGAGGAGGGTGCATACGGGGGAGGTGTGTCTGGGCTCATCCCCTTAGCTGCTTTCGGCCCCTCCTTCTTGGCTCCTCCTCTGGGTTTTATGTGCTTCATTGTGTGCTGTCCTCCTTGATGTAATAAAACCATGTCTCCCCAGAAGCGCTCCTCTTTTTCACATTTTTCTTTGTTGGTCCTGTACTTACCTTTGGACCACACAGTAGCTTCATTCAACTTACCTTGTGCTTCCTGTCTGTGTTTCTTAGCTGTGTTCATTTTCTTTCTAAACCAATCACCTAAATTCCACTTGTCCGTCAAATTAAGTCCATCCTCCTTCATTGCTTCTCTTACCTGTTTTTCGATCTTCTTTTTCACCTTCTCCTTACTGGAGAACCAGTGCTTGCATGTTAGTCAATTGGGTTTCCAAATCTACCCATCCTGGTGTTTCCGGAAATTCCCCTTCCATGTTGTTTAAAATCCTGTGAAATTAATGTTCAATTCACGCTTCACAATATGCATATAAAATCCGCTTATCACTGTATTATCCTTGTTAACACCGCCAGGTTTACCAGACAATACAGTGCATTTACTCAACTGCAATGGTGGCCCTGCTCTCCGCTGGCTTGCACCCAGACACACACACACACACACACACACACACACACAGTCAGCGCTTCTCACAGTCACTCCCGTTTAATATCAGCAAAAACACTTAACATTCACATTTCTTCTATAATCCGCACTACAGATACTTATACCTAGTACTTGTCTTTTATTTTACCCCAAATAATCAAAAATCCAACCGCATTTTTAATTCAGAATTATTGTCCAATTATTTAACATCGACTCCACTACCCGTCGCTTGTGAGGACCGTAATTCCTCCGTGTGTCCACTAGATGGGCCTCTAACCCTTTGTAAAGTTTCTGAATGAACCTGTCACCCGTTAAAAAATATTCAGATGGACTTCTATGGGCCTTTAACCCGGTTTAATCCTTTGTGGTTTGCCAATTCACGGGCCTTTAACCCAGCTATATCTTACTGCTTCGTCAAACAATAAGTTGAGACGCCACTCTCAGCAATATAAGGACACTAACTTTTTTCAGCTTTCGTATTTTGACAAGCTACAGACGACACTCAGCAATTCTTATCTGACTCCATTTTAACACGTTCAGTTAACGCACACTCTTTTACAGTTTTGCAGTGTAAAATGACATTCAGAACCAACTGACACCCTGGTTAATTTAGCCTATATATAAATTCAATCGGAGAGTTTAATAAAATAGGCTCTACCTTACCTTTGATGATTTATGGGCGCCCTAGGTGTCAGAAGGTTCGTCTGTCACACTCTCTTTTTGTCCGAATTCCACGTAGGGGATCACCAAATTGTTGAAGTATCCCTTTAACAGGGTCTTCTGCGCGTTCGTTTATTCACCGTAACCTAGAGGAGTTCACAACACATTAGAATAAATCACACGGAGACAGCTGTATGTCATTCAAATACCTGGACCCAGGGAGAGGAGAGAGCTCATGTGGTCAGGACACACCGAGATTTCTTCTGGCTTTCTCTCACTGGGCTCATTTCTTTTATTAAAACACACACGAAAATGGGCAGCGCCCTTGTTTACAATATTTTCTACACATAGTCACGTACACACTTTTCCGGCTTACCATATTTAGACATTGTCCCACAGCTGCATCCCATATCTACTGATATAAGTAGGGAGTAACTCAGTCAGTTGTAATGTCTCTAATTTTCACACACATGCAGTTCTCAGTAATTTTCCACTTCACCATACCCCTTTGAGAAATACTTCTGCAGGCCACACAATGTCTTATACTAACACATGTTACACATTTTATTTCCCACACTGTTTTGAACATAGTAATAATGCACACACATAATATATCTCCACAAAAGTTAGTTTTAGGTTGGATATTGCATATTTGTGCTTTGCGGATTCAGCGGGCTCATCCTCTCATTTGGTCCAATGCAGGAAGTCTGATTACGGGCAGCTGCTCTCTGCCTGCTCCCTCCTCCTGCAGATGCTGGTTCGCTAAACGACCGTAAATAAATTTCCAAACCAAACAAGTTGTTTCATTTGGTTTTGTTTTGTGTTTTGGGGGAAGTGTTTGTGCCTCTGAACAGTTGATTTTATGTGTGATCAGCTGATTTAGGATGTTATTACATACAGCGCTCTGCAGAAAGTTGATTTGTCCTTTTTCTTTTCTGTCACCCTTCAGGCATGGTTTATGACCCGTAAATGGTAAAATTACATGTTTGACCTGCTCCAGCCACTGTGGCCATTAATATTACTGTAGTTGCTCTTGAGTTTTATTAACTTTTCCCTGCACTGTCTCAACGAAAACCTTCTCATTTCTCCTCCTCCCAATCAGTAAAAAGCAGTCTGGTCATGTCACATGTAGTCCCGACTCAGCCCCTGTTGTACCTGCTCAGGAGCAGGGACCAAAAAAGTAGGTACCGGTACGGAAAAAACTAATGGAAACGCTCGCCAAGCGAACTGAATGGAGCTTTAAACGCTTCAATCTTGTGCTTCTGTTATCAGTTATGACTGTCAGAGTTTTGTGTGTTCCCCAGTCCTCTGTGCATTGGTCAACGCAGGATTTTATACACTCTGCAGTTCTTTACATGCTCATCCGGTAGGAGTGAATGCTACAAGTCACTGACTGGATGCAATCTGCTGGGTTTCCTTAGACAGAAAAACCTTTTATCCAATTTGAATAAATAACTAACTCTGACTGCACTGTTCAATGATTAGGAATAATTGGAATCTACAGGGGTTGGACAATGAAACTAAAACACCTGTCATTTTAGTGTGGGAGGTTTCATGGCTAAGGCCCTGTCCCAATACCCACACTACACCCTACGCCCCTCTATGAAGTGTATACTTTGTACAAGTGCATGTAAGGGTTGAAATGCGCAGGTTACAAGCATGCAAAATTGGAGAATTGGGACAGTAGGCGTTTACGTCATCCACTTGCACCTCTGCACCGTAACTGCAACATCAAAAAGGGCGGGAACCAGCACTGTTTTTGCAGCCTTGCTGCTAAAAAACTATTTAAAACTGCAACAAGCAATTGTTTTGAGGAGAAGAAAGTGCAGGAAGTGAAGGAGGTTTATACACCAGACTCTCGCTGCGCCAGTGTTTGTTTGAAAGGTAGCTTCAGTGTTATGGCCTAATGACTGCCCAGACTCACTCTGAACCCAGTGGGATCTAGCAATATTTGTCGGCTTGCTGTCTAAAGTTTATGCAGTTCTTATTATTCTGATTTGATGGCTGGTTACGTTGATGGTTGTGATTGGTTTTTGCTCACAACGTCATCTGCAGCAGTGAATTGTGGGTAATATACTTCGGCGAAGTCCGCTTAGATGCGGGCTTCGCAGAAGGGCAAATGTTGGGCACAAAGGGGGCGGGGCCAAGGACGACTCTGGAGAATTGGGACACACTACGCACTCGAACCCATCAGCGGGAACGCGCAATTCAGGAACACAAGGGTGGAAGTTCGGGTATTGGGACAGGGCCTAAATTGACCAGCCTGGTAGCCAGTCTCCATTGATTGCACATTGCACCAGTAAGAGCAGAGTGTGAAGGTTCAATTAGCAGGGTAAGAGCACAATTTTGCTCAAAATATTGAAATGCACACATTATAGGTGACATACCAGAGTTCAAAAGAGGAAAAATTGTTGGTGCACGTCTTGGGGGCGCATCTGTGACCAAGACAGCAAGTCTTTGTGATGTATCAAGAGCCACGGTATCCAGGGTAATGTCAGCATACCACCAAGAAGGACCAACCACATCCAACAGGATTAACTGTGGACGCAAGAGGAAGCTGTCTGAAAGGGATGTCTAACCCGGATTGTATCCAAAAAACATAAAACCACGGCTGCCCAAATCACGGCAGCCGTGATTTCAATGGTGCAAGGAGCGCAAATCTTGGGCTGTGGACAATGTGAAACATGTATTGTTCTCTGATGAGTCCACCTTTACTGTTTTCCCCACATCCGGGAGAGTTACGGTGCGGAGAAGCCCCAAAGAAGCGTACCACCCAGACTGTTGCATGCCCAGAGTGAAGCATGGGGGTGGATCAGTGATTGTTTGGGCTGCCATATCATGGCATTCCCTTGGCCCAATACTTGTGCTAGATGGGCGCGTCACTGCCAAGTACTACCGAACCATTCTTGAGGACCATGTGCATCCAATGGTTCAAACATTGTATCCTGAAGGCGGTGCCGTGTATCAGGATGACAATGCACCAATACACACAGCAAGACTGGTGAAAGATTGGTTTGATGAACATGAAAGTGAAGTTGAACACTTCCCATGGCCTGCACAGTCACCAGATCTAAATATTATTGAGCCACTTTGGGGTGTTTTGGAGGAGCGAGTCAGGAAACGTTTTCCTCCACCAGTATCACGTAGTGACCTGGCCACTATCCTGCAAGAAGAATGGCTTAAAATCGCTCTGACCACTATGCAGGACTTGTATATGTCATTCCCAAGATGAATTGACGCTGTATTGGCCGCATAGGAGGCCCTACACCATACTAATAAATTATTGTGGTCTAAAACCAGGTGTTTCAGTTTCATTGTCCAATCCCTGTATGTACCTGACTGTTGTGAAGTGCCTTGAGACAACATGTGTTGTGTTGTTGGCGCTATATAAATAAAGTGAATTGAAATGAATTGAATTGCAGTGCGTGGATGGGGTCAAGCCTCAACAATATGTGCTGTCCTTTGTTTTCAACAGTGCAGAAAAAAGCACTAAAAACACTAATTGCAAAAACTTAAGATGCAAGTCCTTTTTTAGACCATATGTCCAGCCCAGTTGTTATTTTGCATCCTAGTGTATGGTCAGCCTCTTATCAAAGGTCTCCATCATGAGGATGAAATCTTCATCCTCAACTGTGCAAGCAGGTAGACCTGTTTGTCCAATCCAGAGAGCGATTGCCCGTTCTTTGGGACGTTGTTACAGTGAGTCCGTCTTATATTTGGATCCTTCGGCAAAGGTTGCTGGGATAGGTGACTGTTATTCTTTACACCACCGGGTCATTCTTTAGATGGTATGGTCTCTGGGATCTGGATGTGGAAAAGACAAGCAGGGGATATCATTATTCTATCCGTGTATAAACCGTACACCTCCTGTAGAGAATCTACAGGTGAACACGAAACAACGGTAGGTAGGTATCATATCTTAGAAAACACACACTTGTCATATATTTATTATGCACGTCATCTAGTTAGTGTTTCATCACATTATTTTGACAAAATACGACCATTTTAAGTATCCTTGTAACTTTTAGCCTAAAGCTTTAGCCTAAACAAAATCTTTAACATGGCAAGAATCCAAACAACATAAACCGATCCACACATACCATATCACAGAAAAGCTTCCTGTTGGTGGTGACGAGCTGCGCTCTGCTCTTTTATTTTATCTTGGACGGCTGGTGAAAGATTTTTTCATTGAAAAAGCAAACTTTTTCAATGATCTCAATGATCTATCTGTTTTGATTACAACTCTTTAATCATTTGTGGAGACTTCAGCATCCATGTTGACAACCCTGAAGACAAAGAGGCAAATGAACTATGTTATACACTTAAAAGTGTTGGGTTTGACTCAACTTGTTAGACAGCCAACACACAAAAGTGGACATATTTGGGACTTAATCATCACTAAGGGTCTGAACATTTTCAGGGTCCTTGTAACTGATGTTGCCCTATCTGACCGCATTTATTTTATCTTTGAAAGCATCATTTATGTTCACTCAATTAGCCAAAGAGAAATTCTAAGAAAAAGAAAAAGGAAAAGTTCAACTGATACTTTTAACAAGTTTACTCTTCCATTACTACTTTGTCCTGTAACTTGGTAAATAAGCTGGTAATAACTACCATTCTAAAATTTTAGACATCATTGATTTAATTGCATCTGTTAAGGTGAAGGTTGTCTCTGGTAAGAAGAAGACTTCGTGGAGAAATTCTACACCAGTAAGAAGTGAAAAAGGGAGTGTCATAGACCTGACTCAAGGTTCATTATGACATCTATAAAGTGATACTTCACAGATAAAAGTTTCAACAGAACAATGCTAGGGAATCTTTCTTTTCTAAAATTATCAACAAAAACAATAATGCTTGTGCCTTGTTTTGCTGCATTACAAGTTGAAAAACCCTCCTGTGTCTAGCGTCTGAACCTCACCCTACCAGGGACTTCATTACATCCATGAAGCTTCTCTGTGGTTCTCCTCTTCCCCAGAACCTTGCAGTTCTGATCTTCATCCCTTTATATATATATATATATATATATATATATATATATATATATATTCACTATTTCTCATATCTAATAGTTTTAAGTACCTGACTCCAAACTAAGCACCTGAGCCTTTATTTTCAGCTTTAGCCAATAAGAATTATAATCACAAGTTTCAGATAAAGTTGATATTGTTTACATTAATCGTTAAAATATTATTTAGCCTGTTTACATGATCATAGTCCTGAACATAAACCAGATACTGTCCACTTATTAACTCCTACATGTAGTAAACCTGGCAAGCTCAAATGATGCAATTTTTAGCTTTAGATTACATCCGGTAACAATGTTATTATTTATTATATATGTTAGCAGGACCTGCACTACTGTCCAAGAAAAATTATTATAGTTTAACTTATAGTTAAATTTAATTTAGAGTTTACATTTATGGTTTCTCACTAAACTCTTAAAATTTTTTTACTTACCGCTACGTGACTGTGTAGGTTCCATGTTGAGTTTTTAAATGCAGACACTTTAGTTTCTTTAAGCAAACTAAGTTTACACTGTATAATAAAGCTGTTGCCTTTCTTATGCTTATAGTTAAACTGGTCCAAGAAGTCTGGCCATGGTTTTTCTTCTTTTTCTTGGATGACAACTTCAACTGTATTTGATGGGTTTTTATGGGTCCTCTAGTGTCTGATAGATGTGCCTCCATGTTGGGATATGATTACTAACCCATCCGTGGATCACAGATCTGTTTTTTTCTTCCTTTTTTTTTTCTCTTCCTTTCTTTTTGTTTTTCAGTTTAATAAAATTTTTATGTTTACTCCATAACGGACAGGATTTTAAATATGGCAGAGTAAAATACTTAAAACACACACAGGAAAACGCTACATTTTTGTAAACTACTTAAAAAAGTCCAAATTATAGACAAATTGTACTTAAATTGTACCTAATTACAGTATCGTAAGTAAATGTAATTCTTCCTCATACTTTCCACCCCTGCTGGCTTTAGTACATCTTTAGTACAAGTAAGAATTTTTTTAATTCGTTGCTACAACTTTTCAGCTCCATCTTTACGTTTCCTAGTTTGCTTTCCCTGCCCCATCTTCACGTCTTATTCAGACTTATTTAATGTCACTTATAGCGTCAGTGATTGACAGGTAATTTTCAGCACCACCACGGGCTGAATCACTGGCCCACTATCCCACCAGTCCACCGGGGGCCAGATAGTCCCTCATGCCACTCCGTCCCTGGTCAAAACAGAGGTTGATTTTATGTTAAGAAAATGTGGTCCTAAAAGCATCAAGTGCATAAAATTAACACAAAATTTAACCAGAGGCCAATCAAAAATGACAAAAAATGGAAAATTCTAAAAGTACAAAAGGTCCTGCTAATTAAATTAAATGTTTCAAATTATAACTATGATACTAGTTTTCTACTGGGGACAAAGGTTATTAGGGAATTTCCACCTTAGAACTGAGGAGGCAGTCAGAAGCAGTTCACTGCAGAAGACCCCTCCCTCATTACCCAGATTGTGTAATGGGCCAGAAGGGTTTTAAGGAATTACCTCCTTACAAATAAACCTCCCTTGTCTTGTTGAAGGTCTATCCTTTTGAGTATTTAATGATGTCTTGTAAAACCAGGGAAACCTAAATTTTTGTCACCAAGACAAGTGAAATTATGAATTATGGGTGCTCTAATGTCTACCATTGCAATCTATTTGTCCCTAGATCTGGGAAATATTTGTGTTTTTTTTATTACATATTTAAATGTTGAGCATATCTTGGAGATTATTTAGAGTTATGCTTTTAGAATAATTCAGGAGAAATATAAATGAGAAATTAAATGTCTCTTTTTTTAATAGAGTCTTGTGTTTCTACAGGGTGAGCTCGCTGTTCACAAAAAGAAGATTGAGGAAGTTGAGAAGTGGATGAGAGGCCACACAAATCCATCAAAGGTAACTAAAGGAGATTCTTGCTACACTGTAGAAAATTTAGGGATATCAACCTCAAAGTAATTTATGTGGAAAACCAGCCATTACAGGATAAGAAACCAGACATATACCTGCAACAGATTTTATTTGGAGGGAAATAAAAAGACAATAACCAGGAAATGGTTGAAAAGGGAATCTCCGGATATTGTACAGGAAATATACAGTGAAAAAGTATTTGATACACGGCAGATTTTGCAGGTTTTCCCTCTTGAAAAGCATGTAGAAGACTTAAATTTTTATCGTTGGTTCTCTTTAACTGTGAGTGATGGAATTTAAAACAAAAATGCAGAAAATCACATTGTGTAATTTTGAAGTAATTATGCATTTTATTGCATAAGTATTTGATCACCTAACCAGTAATAATCCCAGCTCTCACAGGTCTGTTAGTTCTTCTTTAAGAAGTCCTTCTGTTCTCCACTCATCACCTGTATTAACTGCACCGTTTTGAACTCATCATCTGTATAAAACACACCTGTCCACACACTCAATCAAACAAACTCCAACCTCTCCACAATGGCCAAGACCAGAGAGCTGTGTAAGGACATCAGGGATAAAATAGTAGACCTGCACAAGGCTGGGATGGGCTACAGGAAAATAGCCAACAACTGTTGGTGCCATTACAGGTCCTTCTCAAAATATTAGCATATTGTGATAAAGTTCATTATTTTCCATAATGTCATGATGAAAATTTAACATTCATATATTTTAGATTTATTGCACACTAATTGAAATATTTCAAGTCTTTTATTGTCTTAATACGGATGATTTTGGCATACAGCTCATGAAAACCCAAAATTCCTATCTCACAAAATTAGCATATCATTAAAAGGGTCTCTAAACGAGCTATGAACCTAATCATCTGAATCAACGAGTTAACTCTAAACACCTGCAAAAGATTCCTGAGGCCTTTAAAACTCCCAGCCTGGTTCATCACTCAAAACCCCAATCATGGGTAAGACTGCCGACCTGACTGCTGTCCAGAAGGCCACTATTGACACCCTCAAGCAAGAGGGTAAGACACAGAAAGAAATTTCTGAACAAATAGGCTGTTCCCAGAGTGTTGTATCAAGGCACCTCAGTGGGAAGTCTGTGGGAAGGAAAAAGTGTGGCAGAAAACGCTGCACAACGAGAAGAGGTGACCGGACCCTGAGGAAGATTGTGGAGAAGGGCCGATTCCAGACCTTGGGGGACCTGCGGAAGCAGTGGACTGAGTCTGGAGTAGAAACATCCAGAGCCACCGTGCACAGGCGTGTGCAGGAAATGGGCTACAGGTGCCGCATTCCCCAGGTCAAGCCACTTTTGAACCAGAAACAGCGGCAGAAGCGCCTGACCTGGGCTACAGAGAAGCAGCACTGGACTGTTGCTCAGTGGTCCAAAGTACTTTTTTCGGATGAAAGCAAATTCTGCATGTCATTCGGAAATCAAGGTGCCAGAGTCTGGAGGAAGACTGGGGAGAAGGAAATGCCAAAATGCCAGAAGTCCAGTGTCAAGTACCCACAGTCAGTGATGGTCTGGGGTGCCGTGTCAGCTGCTGGTGTTGGTCCACTGTGTTTTATCAAGGGCAGGGTCAATGCAGCTAGCTATCAGGAGATTTTGGAGCACTTCATGCTTCCATCTGCTGAAAAGCTTTATGGAGATGAAGATTTCACTTTTCAGCACAACCTGGCACCTGCTCACAGTGCCAAAACCACTGGTAAATGGTTTACTGACCATGGTATCACTGTGCTCAATTGGCCTGCCAACTCTCCTGACCTGAACCCCATAGAGAATCTGTGGGATATTGTGAAGAGAATGTTGAGAGACTCAAGACCCAACACTCTGGATGAGCTAAAGGCCGCTATCGAAGCATCCTGGGCCTCCATAAGACCTCAACAGTGCCACAGGCTGATTGCCTCCATGCCACGCCGCATTGAAGCAGTCATTTCTGCAAAAGAATTCCCGACCAAGTATTGATTGCATAACTGTACATGATTATTTGAAGGTTGACGTTTTTTGTATTAAAAACACTTTTCTTTTATTGGTCGGATGAAATATGCTAATTTTGTGAGATAGGAATTTTGGGTTTTCATGAGCTGTATGCCAAAATCATCCGTATTAAGACAATAAAACACCTGAAATATTTCAGTTAGTGTGCAATGAATCTAAAATATATGAATGTTAAATTTTCATCATGACATTATGGAAAATAATGAACTTTATCACAATATGCTAATATTTTGAGAAGGACCTGTATAAGAAAATGGAAGACGTTCAAGATGATGGTCAATCTCCCTCAGTCTGGGGCTCCATGCAAGATCTCACCTCGTGGGGCATCAATGATCATGAGGAAGGTGAGGGATCAGCCCAGAACTACAAAGCAGGACCTAGTCAATAACCTGAAGAGAGCTGTTATTAGTAACACACTACAATTAAAGTCCTGCAGCGCGCGCAAGGTGTGCTTCAGTACACATCTCTTCCCAGGCAGCCTTGTTCAGCTCTATCTCCCATCTACGTTTTATGTGTAAGGAATTATGTTGGTCCATAACTGAAAATATGTCTTATATTACTTAGATTTTTCCTAACACCATTTCCTATATGGATTTTAATTAAAAGCCTTTCAATGCGTGTAGGTTTTAAAAGTTTCCCCCACTCTGTTGTTAGGTAAGTTATAAGCTGTACGTATCTATATAAATCTGTTTTAGGGAGGTGAAAGTTAGTCTGCAATTGCTCAAAGTTATGATTAAACATCTGATGAAAGTACACCAGACCCTGGTCTCCCCATTTTTAAAGCCTGTGACTAGATTATAAGGTGTGAAAGTTTTTATTCATTTAAAACTTGATAACAGTGAGATCGATTTTGGGAGCTCAAAGATTGTATTTTTCTCCAGATCTTAGGGGCGATCTTTGTCTACTCAGCCATTTCTTTAACCTGTATGTCTATAAAAGGTATAGCCTGCAAGGGCTCTGGACACATACTTTTCTTGATTTTAAGCCAGCTGCTGTGAATATCATTTCGTTACCATACTATCAAAGGTTTTATTTAAGCACCCCAAAAGTAATACCTCAGATTTGGCAGTTTGAGACCCCCCTCCGACACTCTAAAATCTGACAAGTTCACCTTACTTAAAAACATCTATAAAACAGATTGCCTTGAAAAATGTAAGTAAGTATAACTATTAGTCTTACGTTTTGTTTACTTAAGATATTCTTGTTCAGTGTACTTCAGGCTTTGATGTCAACTTAGAAATAGCAGGTAGATTAACCTGCTCTTAACTGAGCTAAATCAAGTTAGTCAAACTTACATGAATAGTACAGTTTGCTTAGTAGAATTTAGGAAACCGAATAAAGTAACTACAACAAAAGATGATGAGTTTAGGACTTAAGATGATTAGATGCTTTATTTTTAACAAAATGCTATCCTTAGCATCTTATGGTGTGATGTAAAACACATGAAATACAAAACTAATCACGTTTTAACCCTTCAGGGCTTAGTAACAGTAATACCACATAGTTGCTTAAGTCAACTTACAGGCTTACATAAACATCAACTCTAACAAGTAGGCATTGTAACAAATAATAATCTGATTTTAGTAGTTATAAGTAAACATTTAGTAAAAAAAAAGAAATTTAAAACCCCTACTTACAGACAGTCAAATAATTTACAATTTGGGGTAATATGTCACAAATCTGAAAATTGATGTGAAATCTGAAAATAATTATAAATTTGAACAAAATGTTAACATTATCTCTTAATGTTAATGCAAAATATATTTAAATGTTTTATTTGTTAAACTTTACAGTTAGTTTCGGTAGTTTAAAATAAGAATATCCCAAATATTGTACCATAATGCAACACAAAAGATTTACATTATGAACCTAACTGTACAAAGTGAAAAAATACAAGTAACCAAAATCTTACACTCGTACCTGAGTGTAACAAGGACTTGGAAATATGTGCAACAAACAGTCACATTGGGTGTCTGTGCTTCAGCATCTTTAACAGTTATGTGCAGCTGTAAGTAGGGATGGGTACCGAATTCGGTACTTTTATAGATACCGACAGAATTTCGGAGGTTCTACCGAATACCGATTCATGTAAAATTCAGCGCTTTGAGTGTCTCGTTGCTGAAATGCGCTATATAAATAAACTTACCTTACCTTACCTAAATCAAATGGTACCATGTTTTGGTACCTAAATGCATCATTGTGACACTGAGGGAGTGGAAGAGTTGGCAATTCTCCATGCCGGACATGAACACAGCATTGCATGCACAAGTGCATAATAACATCAGTAGCTGCTGTTATACTCAACAAAGCAAGCATGGGGGATAGAAAGTGCTTGAAAGTATGGCTCCACTTTTCAAAATGCGATGCAAATTATGCTTGCTGCAATATTTGTGACAGGACCCGTACACATTTTGTCTAGCAGATGCCACTACTCCTTTGATTTGTTTGACAGTTAAACATTTTTTTTGTTTCAACTGATAAATAATAGATGATGAGCAGCTTTAGAGTTATGCAGTTAATTAAATCCTTCCATTATTACTTAAGTTGTCCTGGATCCATAAACAGGAAAAGTTTAAATCATTATTTCGCATTAATTGTTTACCAACCTGCATCTGGCCAGACAACTACTAAACACTGTATAACACATTTATTTTTCTTTTATTATCAACAGGTAACCTCATGTCAGATATCTGCAGCACAAACATTTTAATAAATAAAATAGAAACAGTTTATAATTAATTCCTACATTAATAATACATTTTATACAACATACCTATTAAACCCTTCATATTCACTTTCAGTCGCCACAAACAGATAACAGGTAGCGGGAAATTCCAGAATGCCGGGCCGAGATCAAGCAGCGGTTAGTGGGAAAGTCCCAGTCCAACTGGCCAGTTAGCTTAGCAGCCAGATCAGCCTATAAATTGAGCTCTGCTGCTCCGGAAACTCAGAAAGCCAATTTCAAAGTAGGCTCATTCTTGATGAACTGACTGCAGAGTTTTGAGCTCTACTTTCTCACTTAAAAAAGTGTCTGCCAAATGCATAAACATGATGATGATTATGTGGAATACTGTAGTTTATTTAGAAGGATTGTACATTACAATAAATGTGTCTATTCTTTGTATTACAGGGTGGTATTTTGATACTGACAGGACCGTCAGGCTCTGGAAAAACTGCAACAGTCCAGGTTCTGTCTTTAGAGCTGGGCATCAGAGTTCAGGAATGGACTAACCCATCAAGTGTAGAACCATACTACGGCAGTCTGCCTGGTGAGGAATAAGCACACAGCTTTTACACTAACAACTCCCAAAATTAACAACATAATCCATAGTAATTGTCTAGAAGTTGCAGCAAAAGCTGATTACCTGATGGTAGTGACTGAGAGTGGAAACTACCATGAATGGAACTGAACAGAGATGCAAGGGCACAATTGACCACTTAGCATGGAGAACATGAAAAACTTCATCTGGAGGTCGATCATGGAGATTTTTCTCTGCAAGCTGTCCTAGAGACTTGAGACCATGTTGGAGCCCTGGAGGCTCAAGACCATGGTGGATCCCTGGAGTCTTGAGACCACGGTGGTGCCCTGGAAGCTTGAACCCATGAAGAATCTCAGGAAGGTTTAACCAAAGAAAAAGTTTGGGAAGCTTGAACCTTTGAAAGATCTTGTCCGGAGACCAACCTTGTGCTGTTGGTTTCCCGCTGAGAACTCTTACTCTTGGACTGAGGGCAAATCATACAAGATGCTATAGTCCTTGATGCGGCTGTCCCGGGTTCAAGTCCAGGACCCGACGACCTTTGCCAAATGTCTCCCCCTCTCTCTCTGCCCCTCTTTCTTGTCTGCCTACTGTCGAAAAATGAAAAACAAAGGCCTTTAGTGCCTAAAAATATCTTTAAAAAAAGAACTGGATTGTCCTCCACCCCATTGGGGAACACTAGTTCAGGAGCAGGAGGACGTTTGTCCTCGAGAACAAATATTTCTCAGAGAACTTAGAATCAGGAACAGAAGGTGTCAAGGAGTAGGCTCTGGGGCCCTATGGTGGACCACTGGAAGGCTTTGAAGACTCGGCAAGTGAAGCTGGAGAAACGGAGAGCTCAGCCAAATCCTCTGGAACCAGAGTGGACCTTTGGCGACGTTGATGCCATCTTCAATGAGAGAATGCCATAGTGGTAGGTAAGCAGGAAGGAGATGTATCCTCGAAAGAAGGAGCAGAGGCATCGGATGGACCTTTGGTGGCAGAAGCACAGGCGCTGGAGGGACCCTCGGCAGCAGAAGCAGAGGGACCCCCGGTGACAGGAGCAGAGGTGTCGGAGGGACCCTCGGTTGGCATTGACCAGACCCTCTATGCTCGCAGCGGAGGTGTCTGCCAGACCCCCCGATGACTGGAGCAGAGCCGTCTGACTGACCCTCTATGACTGCAGCAAAAGCGTCAGCCGGACCCTCTGGACCAGGAATGGAGGACCTTGACCTATGATGTAATCTGTGGCAAGATGATGAGATTGAGGCAGGCAAAGATAAGAGAGATTGGAGCTGTGCCTGAGGTGGCCCATGATAAAACCCCTCTACTGCTGCTTTGTAACTCCACTCTGCCTCCTCCAACATTTCCATGAAGTCAGGAAGAGAATGGAGATGTTTGTCAGGTGGAGCCAAGGTGCCTTTAGTGGGCAAGGAAGATGATGGCATGAGTGTCGTTGCTGTAGACGTGGGAAGGGCCATTGCGGCAGATGATGGTGCAGACTACACTGCTGTGGCTGTTAGTGCTGGTATTGCTATGGGCACTGCTGAGGACAAGAAAACCTTTGCTGTGGCAGACAAGGAAGCAGAGTCAAGAGGAGCAGAAACAGGTAGAGAATTGAACTGTGGCTGTGGAAACCTGATGACTTTGGGCAAAGGGAGTGTGTAGAGTCGAGAACAGGCTTTGGCTGCATGAAGGCTGTGAGCTGCCGGCGTTCCCAATGTTGGGCTGTAGGTCTGCATTGAGGAATCGGAGCGGAGTGATGATGCTGAGGATCAGTTCTTGGAGAACACACAAGTTTACAGTAGCAGCAAACTTTCTTTGTGTTATCTCAGGTCAGCACTGATCATATTTACCTGCTCATTCGTGACATCAGTTTAGCCATTTTCTTCAGGCAGTGAAAACAAACGCTTTGTCCTATTTTCCAGGAGAAGCTGTGGCTCAGATTCCTTTTCTGCAGAAGCTCAGATTCTTTCTGAGCTTCTGCAGAAAAGACAGCTTGTCTTAATTACCCCTGTAATTTGTTGGATGCACATAGAGCGGATCGTAACTTAACCTTTGGTTGTTTTTCTGTCGACGGATACATTAACATCAGATTGTAGTCAACTTTGGACCCAAGGATTCTTCGTAGTAGAGTCTTACTTGTCAGTGAGTTTTAAGACATTCAGGTGGTTGCGTGCTGCCTCCCCGATGCGATCAGCTGTGTGCTTTCGTGGGTAAACAAGAGAGAAGTGTGGCTCTGACTCCTCTTTCCTGGGCTGTACTAAAGTAGGTTAAGGCGGTGCATTTAGGGATTCTGAGTTTTTACTAGTCTCTTTTATCGTGTACAGTTCAGTCCACTTTTCATCCCATGCCCAGGGCATAACATTCTGTTTATATTATTTTGAGAGATGCCTGTCTCACATCCTTCCTGAACCAAAGTTCCTAGTAAAATTAAATAATCTCATACTTAAATCTGCCAGAAGTATCTGTATTTTTCAATTATTTCCACCCATTTTTGGTTCTGAGTTTACACTCTTTCTGACTCAGACGTTTATTGTGTTATGTTTTGGTTTTGCTGGGGCTCTTTGATTCTGCAGCCACCTCACTTTTTGCTTTTAATTTTTGAAAATGTCTTAAGTGGGATTGAGTTGTTTAATGCTTTTTTTGAACAAGAGCTCAATGCAGTGGATGTTTACTGAAGCATGGCCAGTTTATCTGATGGATATGGCATTCTGAATGACCGCAGTATTGGTCTATGAATTTATTCATAACATTTATAAAGTAATTGCTGATCTTATATTGCTCCATTCTCCTCTTGCTGCACATATCCTACCTGAGAAAGGTCTGACCTCAAATTTACATTGCTGCAAATCTAAACAGCTCTGTCAGAAGCAGTTTTATGCAATGTGTAAAAAAAATATCTATTTTCTGCTCGTATCTATCTTACGGCTGCAACTAACAATTATTTTGTTAATTGATTTATCTGTAGACTAGTTTTTCCATTAACCGATTAATAATCAGATAGTGAAAAGTGCTTATTAGGAGATTCTTTTCAGAATCTTAACCAGGTGAAGCCACTTCTGGATTCTGGATAGAGCATATTTACAGACGAAGAAGGGTTTTCATCTTAAATGCACAATGTTTATATTTTTTGTACAGTTTTAGCTTCAATACTGCTCTGAGTGGAATGTTCTTTCAGCAAACAGCATGTTTTAGAGTCTGTATACTCTAGTTAACGATTACTAAATTAGTTGACGATTATTTCAATAATCTATTAATCATTGTTAATAAATTGTTTCAGCTCTAATCTAGCTATTCTGCCACTTTGACGGTTTGCAGTTTACATTATAAGAAAATTCATGTGTAACAAGTTGGCCTTTCCTAAAAAACATAAAAGATAACTTGTCACAGACATACATTGTTAGCTTCCCAGTGAGTAATTTGTGTTTAAAATGTGTGTAAACCATGTCTAAATGCTTCACAGCTTTTTTCTTTTTCTTTCGGCTGCTCCTCTTAAGGGTCGCCACATAAGATCAGCTGCCTTCCTTCTAACCCTATCCTGTGTCTGTTCAAATGGTAAACAACCATTTCATGACCTCCTTCACTATGTCCATTAATCTTCTCCGGGGTCTTCCTCTTTTCCTTCTTCCTGGTAGCTCCATCTGCCAAATCCTGTTTCCAATGTATCCACCATTTCTTCTTAGAACATGTCCAAACCATCTCAATCTTGCCTCTCTAGCTTTGTCTTCAAACCATGGCTGTTCATCTAATCAGCTCATTTCTAATCCTGTCTATTCCGATCTCTCCCGATAAAAATCTCATTATTTTAAGCTCTGCTACCTCTAGCTCAGCCTCCTGTCTTTTAGACAGCGCCACTGTCTTTAAACAATATATATCAGAGTGGGTCTCACTGCCCTCTTATAGACTTTCCCTTTCAATCTTGATGCTATTCTTTTGTCACACATAACTGCTGACACTCGTCTCCGTCCACTCCATTCTGCCCGCCCCCCTAGTACAATGAAATCATTTAAATACTATTATTTATTCTTAATTCTGTAAAAAGAAATGGACTGTAAAGGAAATGTAACACTTCACTATACATGCATCCTTATATAGACCTATGTAACGTAACACAGTATTGACAGTCAGGAAAAGGTTTCCCTGATATACCTTTATCAAGAAATGACTCACTCAAACTCTTGAAAGACACAAACAAATTTTCCTTGCAAGGAGTTCATCAAAATACAACCTGTACAGAGCCTCAGTTGTCTCAAGCTGAACTAACTAGCACAGGGAATGTGTCTCCATTTATCTACAGTTCTGCTTTCAGATACTTCAGTTTTACACCCACGATCATCTTTGCACAGTTTGCAATCACAGGGCTCCCACTCTTTCTCTCAACCTGGGTGAGTTAACTTAGCAGATACTGTTTAGTGGAGTTTTGTCTTTAGTCTTTGAAGGTCACCTCATTCCTGTGAAAACATACGTCTACACATACGTTCATACTACGTTAAGCACGTTTACAGTAATGTAATAGTAATGTAATGTGGAATTACAAAGTATATCATCAACAATAACATTTTTCTAAGAGATATCTTAAAAGTGGTGCACTTTAATAAGTCCTCTTAAATTACCGTACTAACATCAAATTAAACAGGGTACCCAACCCTTTACTTACTTTGTGGCTTCAATAACCACAATCTATATATGGTTCAGATTTACAATCAGATTCAGGGACTATCAGACTATCATAAGGTTAGAGAGTAGTTACTGAAAATCTAGACCTCCAGTCACTTTTAACAACCTCCATCACATTAAATCCCTTCTCACAGTCGGCGGTGGATGTCGGAGGGCACTGGTGTTGTAGTGTTAGATTAATCTCAGTCCAACATGTCTGTCTGTCTGTCATATAACATTATTTATCTACTTGTCTATCTGTCTCTCTCTCTCTGTCTTTTTCTTCAATTTCTTGTGTCAGACGAAATGATGGTCTTCTGACACAATTTCAAGTTGATGAGGTGAAGAGGGTCAGAAAAATGTACCTTTCAAAATAAAAAAAAGACTTCCTTGTGACAGTTTTTTTCTTTTGCAGAATGGAGATTGAAAGGCTCGTCTTGCAGTTCTCAGTTGGCCCAGTTTCAGGAGTTTCTTCTGAGAGTTAACAAATACAAATGCCTGAAGATGAAAGGTGATAGAGAAGCTCCAGACAACAGGCTCATCCTGGTGGAGGTATGCACAGCATTTTATTCTTGCACCAGTTTTTCTGTTTTGCCTATTTTTCCGTAATTCATCATCACAGTACAGCAATCAGAAAATAGGCTTTAACCAAACTTTGACATTGACAATAACATCGAAGAAAAAAAGGCATTTTACAAATATCTTTTGTTTTGCTTTGTCAGATTGAGATTAATATGTACTTTGAGGAATTTGAATAGTTACAGTCCATAAATTCAAGCTCTACAATCGGCCTTGGTTTTTTTTATTTATACCCACATTACCTTGCATTACCACTACCAACAGTGCTAATCCTCCAAGTTTGTAGGTTTGTTACACCAAATCATATTACCTGCCAGAAAATCTTGAACTGATCCCATATCTACTGTTGCTTTTGCAATGCAATCTTTAGTTGGTGAATGTGCAATATAATCAGTCCAGTTTTATTTAGAAAGCACATTAGACAACAAAATGTGATCAACCTTGTCCACAGCAGAAAAAATAAAAGATATAGCACCGTTCATATATAGCATGAATAGATATAAAACTAGAAGGCAACAGGAGGTGTTGAATAAACCTGAATCCTTGGCAGTGCTCTGGTTTGTGTTGCAAACAGGAGCTTGAGCTCTGCCACCTCACTGCGATAACAACATGGTTCATGGTGGTCAGAGGGCTCAGTGTATGGCTGCCTCACTTCTGTCGGTGTGCCCCAGGGCAGCTGTGGCTACACTGTGGATGAATGGGTAAATGACTGATTGTGTTGTAAACTGCTTTGGGGTCTCTGGGGACTTGATAAAGCACTATACAAGTTCAGGCCATTTATCATTTCATTGAAAATCTATGATCAAATATATTGTAATTACAGGGCTTTATTTCATGTGAGATATATGAAATGAAAATATCACAAATATTGAATATATACTGCCATGGCAATCTTTACCTGTTTTCATACAAATTGCTGGGAGCTTTTATTTTTTTAATGCTCCAAAATGCATTCTCACTCACTCTGCCACCTAACCACAAAAATGCTTGAGAGCAGAATGTTTGTTCTGATCATTGTGACAGGGAAGAAAATATAATACCACAACAAGCATAACCCAATTGTCAGAGAGCTTACCTGCAAAGGCAAGAACTTCTTTATGACAGAGAAAGCTTTGTTGAAAAAGTTGGGAAATCTGCCTTGAAAATGCTTGAAAAGTGCTTGAATTTTATTGTAGGAAAAGTGTACGAACCCTGTTTCATCTCAAAGGAAGACATTAGGCCACTGAGCAGCAGTTCAGTTCATTTTCTCCCTAGCCCATATGCTTTTGACCATGTCTCTGGGTCAGGAGTGGTTTAACATGAGAAATGCAGTTCATATGTGGGATTTGTCAAATTCTTGAATGGATTTTGCTTGATAATCCTCTCAAGGCTACTGCTTTTCCTGTTGCTCGTGCACCTTTTCCTTCCACTCCTTTTCCTTCCACTCCGTTTTCTATGAGTATGCTTGGATGGTTTGATACGGTGTTCTGTAAACAACCAGCTTCTTTAGCAAAACCAAAGAGGGGTAAACAGAGTGGGCTACGAGCTAGGCTAAAGGCTAACCCATACAGACCAGCTCTTCCCAGTCTCCTCCTGGCATATGTTAGATCACTCGCCAACAAACTGGACAAGATTCGACTAAGGATTGTCTCACGTAAGATGGATAGCTGTGTGGCTATATTCACCGAGACTTGGTTGGACAAATAACACCCCTGATGTTTCTGTGGAGCTGGCAGTCTGTGCTTTGTATCAGGGAGAGGTTTGGCACTGTACATTCACAACTCTTGATGCACAGCTACAAAAACAATCAGAACCTTCTGCTCTCCCGATTTAGAATATCTGGCAGTGAAGTGCAGACCAGTTGAACTAGTTGGAAAACTCAGCTCTGTTATAATCATAGCAACCTACATACCACCAAGAGCAAATGCTAAGCTAGCCCTGGAAGAGCTGTACGGCCTCATCAACAGCCAAATGAACAATAATCCAGAGGATGCTGAGATTGTCGCTGGAGGCTTTAATCTTTGACTTTGACACTGCAAGCAGCAGAAGGACTAAACACCCTCCTCAGTCGGAAGTGTAGCACCAGCCTCTCTTCCTGCAGCTCCACCAAGTGATCTCCATTATGAGGAAGATTAACATCAACACTTCAGGTCTAGACATGGTATCATGCTAAAATCATGTGCTGACCAACTTGCAAGAGATTGATATATGTCAAGCTTGATATTTGTAAGCTCTTGTTATATATCAAGAGCTTGCTTTAAATTAAAAAGGTAAGCTCTTGATATATGTCAGGTATTTTCCGTTGTACCCCACCCTTTTTGAATTTTTCCCACTCCACTGTTGCCATTTTGGTGCCTTTGTTGCTATATTTACAGAGTTTTCAGAACCTTCTGGCAAATATTGTTTCAAAAAATCATCTAGCAACAAATCTAGTGACTTTTCTGTTGTTGGAGACTTTAGCGACTGCATGTGAAAGCACCAGTTGTTCTGCAGTTACTATCCTAAGCAAGCAGCAAGTGCTGCTGTGAGGCCCTCCCACCTTCCAAGCACAGTAGCGTCGTCACGCAGCAAACCGTGCCTGCAGTGAGAACAGAGAGGAGACCCATTCCACTCCCTGTCCACATTGAAAATGAACCACCCATACACAAAGATGCCGCTTAGCCTGCCCTGGATTACAAAACAGTATGTAAATATTATGTAAATATTATTTATTAACTATTCTAATAACATTGATTTATGTAGTGTGGGTTCAGGCAAAGCGTCAATGTTATGAAATCATTGCACGAAATTCAAGTAGTTTCATGTGGTTCTAAACATATTATTTGTTACTTTACTCATTTGTTTTGAGTTTTTTTGTGTTGCCAACATTGATACTCCTTTGCCCTACAGCCTGGATCACAGTTACATGACCTAATATGCAAATTAGGCAATGACATTATTTAATTAATTCCTCTAGAGACTTTTAGGACAACCAATAACTACTTTCCTTACAGAGGAGCTGGCAACCTTGTTCCCCTCCTCTCTTTGTTGTTGTTTTACTGTTTTTTGTTTTGTTTGTCACAGTTAAACTAGTTGTTGTACTTACCCAGGTTTCATCACTATCTTTGTTGAGGCCTGTCAGCTTAACTCATATGAATTGTGCCATTGAGTGAATGAAGACAGTTGTGCAACAGGGCTTACTTTCACTTTCCCCCTTTTGTAGAGCAAATCTGACCTGACAGTGCAAAGGAAACTGAACCATGATACTGTTTGCATGAGCTGCTAGGGCAGGACATAAAAACCAAAATATGCACATGAGGACATGCTGGTTAAGAATTTGGTTTTAAGTCTAAATGTGTGCCTTTGAAGTTTCATTTGTTTTCTACATTTTTCATTAATCAGGCTATTCTGGATACAATTAATACTGTTTGCTATTTTAACATACTAAATAAAATCTCTCTGTGGCTTTAATCTTTACGCATCAGAGACCATGAATTGTGTTGTTCTATCCGTCTCTCATGTATGACAACTGAAGTTTGACATTGTGTTTTAAACTGCAGATTTTAACCCAATACATTTTAATACCATTCCAACCAGTTGCCCTATCTTTTTCTCACACTGTCAAGTATTATAGGTTTTTGACATCCACTTTTCTACAACAAAACCCTGCATCACTTTATTTTCTCTTTCATATTTGTTCCAGGATTTTCCAAACCAGTTCTACAGACAGCCTTGTGGCTTTCATGACATCTTGAGGTGAGTTCTGGGTAGAACTTCACACAAGCTATGCCAAAATTATTGGAGCCTTGCAATTATAGGTATATTTTCTTCTCATGCAATAAATCCAAAGCCCCTTTTGGATCACATTTCCGCAATAAACACACAAACCCAAACCTACCACTTTACTTGCTCCTTTCACATCATACAAGCTGATCTGTTGAGATCACAGCCCCTATGTGCTTTCAGAACATTCACCTGTACAGTGTCTGCCATGTGGGGGAAATTCTCAAAGGGCTGGACTCTATGTTACTTGCTTGAAATTCTATATACAGGTCCTTCTCAAAATATTAGCATATTGTGATAAAGTTCATTATTTTCCATAATGTCATGATGAAAATTTAACATTCATATATTTTAGATTCATTGCACACTAACTGAAATATTTCAGGTCTTTTATTGTCTTAATACGGATGATTTTGGCATACAGCTCATGAAAACCCAAAATTCCTATCTCACAAAATTAGCATATTTCATCCGACCAATAAAAGAAAAGTGTTTTTAATACAAAAAACGTCAACCTTCAAATAATCATGTACAGTTATACACTCAATACTTGGTCGGGAATCCTTTTGCAGAAACGTCTGCTTCAATGCGGCGTGGGATGGAGGCAATCAGCCTGTGGCACTGCTGAGGTCCTATGGAGGCCCAGGATGCTTCGATAGCGGCCTTTAGCTCATCCAGAGTGTTGGGTCTTGAGTCTCTCAACATTCTCTTCACAATATCCCACAGATTCTCTATGGGGTTCAGGTCAGGAGGGTTGGCAGGCCAATTGAGCACAGTGATACCATGGTCAGTAAACCATTTACCAGTGGTTTTGGCACTGTGAGCAGGTGCCAGGTCGTGCTGAAAAATGAAATCTTCCTCTCCATAAAGCTTTTCAGCAGATGGAAATATGAAGTGCTCCAAAATCTCCTGATAGCTAGCTGCATTGACCCTGCCCTTGATAAAACACAGTGGACCAACACCAGCAGCTGACACGGCACCCCAGACCATCAGTGACTATGGGTACTTGACACTGGACTTCTGGCATTTTGGCATTTCCTTCTCCCCAGTCTTCCTCCAGACTCTGGCACCTTGATTTCCGAATGACATGCAGAATTTGCTTTCATCCGAAAAAAGTACTTTGGACCACTGAGCCAACAGTCCAGTGCAGCTTTTCTGTAGCCCAGGTCAGGCACTTCTGCCGCTGTTTCTGGTTCAAAAGTGGCTTGACCTGGGGAATGCGGCACCTGTAGCCCATTTCCTGCACACGCCTGTGCACGGTGGCTCTGGATGTTTCTACTCCAGACTCGGTCCACTGCTTCCGCAGGTTCCCCAAGGTCTGGAATCGGCCCTTCTCCACAATCTTCCTCAGGGTCCGGTCACCTCTTCTCGTTGTGCAGCGTTTTCTGCCACACTTTTTCCTTCCCACAGACTTCCCACTGAGGTGCCTTGATACAGCACTTTGGGAACAGCCTATTTGTTCAGAAATTTATTTCTGTGTCTTACCCTCTTGCTTGAGGGTGTCAATAGTGGCCTTCTGGACAGCAGTCAGGTCGGCAGTCTTACCCATGATTGGGGTTTTGAGTGATGAACCAGGCTGGGAGTTTTAAAGGCCTCAGGAATCTTTTGCAGATGTTTAGATTTAACTCGTTGATTCAGATGATTAGGTTCATAGCTCGTTTAGAGACCCTTTTAATGATATGCTAACACTTTTCTTTTATTGGTCGGATTAAATATGCTAATTTTGTGAGATAGGAATTTTGGGTTTTCATGAGCTGTATGCCACAATCATCTGTATTAAGACAATAAAAGACCTGAAATATTTCAGTTAGTGTGCAATGAATCTAAAATATATGAATGTTAAATTTTCATCATGACATTATGGAAAATAATGAAGTTTATCACAATATGCTAATATTTTGAGAAGGACCTGTATATAATATATATATACAGTACAGACCAAATGTTTGGACACAAATTCTCATTCAAAGAGTTTTCTTTATTTTCATGACTATAAATATTGTAGCTTCACACTGAAGGCATCAAAACTATGAATTAACACACGTGGAATTATATACTGAACAAAAAAGTGTGAAACACCTGAAAATATGTCTTATATTCTAGGTTCTTCAAAGTAGCCACCTTTTGCTTTGATTACTGCTCCGCACACTCTTGGCATTCTGTTGATGAGCTTCAAGAGGTAGTCACCTGAAATGGTTTTCCAACAGTCTTGAAGGAGTTCCCAGAGATGCTTAGCACTTGTTGGCCCTTTTGCCTTCACTCTGCGGTCCAGCTCACCCCAAACCATCTCGATTGGGTTCAGGTCCGGTGACTGTGGAGGCCAGGTCATCTGGCGCAGTACCCCATCACTCTCCTTCTTGGTCAAAAAGCCCTTACACAGCCTGGAGTTGTGTTAGGGGTCATTGTCCTGATGAAAAATAAATGATGGTCCAACTAAACGTAAACCGGATAGAATAGCATGCCGCTGCAAGATGCTGTGGTAGCCATGCTGGTTCAGTATGCCTTCAATTTTGAATAAATCCCCAACAGTGTCACCAGCAAAGCAACCCCACACCATCACACCTCCTCCTCCATGCTTCACGGTGGGAACCAGGCATGTAGAGTCCATCCGTTCCCCTCTTCTGCACCGCACAAAACACGTGGTTGGAACCAAAGATCTCAAACTTGGACTCATCAGACCAAAGCACAGATTTCCACTGGTCTAATGTCCATTCCCTGTGTTCTTTAGCCCAAACAAGTATCTTCTGCTTGTTGCCTGTCCTCAGCAGTGGTTTCCTAGCAGCTATTTTACCATGAAGGCCTGATTCACACAGTCTCCTCTTAACAGTTGTTCTAGAGATGTGTCTGCTGCTAGAACTCTGTGTGGCATTGACCTGTTCTCTAATCTGAGCTGCTGTTAACCTGCGATTTCTGAGGCGGGTGACTCGGATGAACTTATCGTCCGCAGCAGAGGTGTCTCTTGGTCTTCCTTTCCTGGGGCGGTCCTCATGTGAGCCAGTTTCTTAGTAGCGCTTGATGGTTTTTGCGACTGCACTTGGGGTCACTTTCAAAGTTTTCCCAATTGTTTGGACTGACTGACCTTCATTTCTTAAAGTAACAATGGCCACTCGTTTTTCTTTACTTAGCTGCTTTTTTCTTGCCATAATACAAATTCTAACAGTCTATTCAGTGGGACTATCAGCTGTGTATTGTATCCACCTCCTGCACAACACAACTGATGGTCCCAACCCCATTTATAAGGCTTAAAATCCCACTGATTAAACCTGACAGGGCACACCTGTGAAGTGAAAACCATTTCAGGTGACTACTTCTTGAAGCTCATCAACAGAATGCCAAGAGTGTGCATTGCAGTAATCAAAGCAAAAGGTGGCTACTTTGAAGAACGTAGAATATAAGACATATTTTCAGTTGTTTCACACTTTTTTGTTCAGTATATATTCCACATGTGTTAATTCATAGTTTTGATGCCTTCAGTGTGAAGCTACAATATTCATAGTCATAAAAACAAAGACAACTCTTTCAATGTGTTGGACCACTTGTTCGCTGAATATTGGACCATTTGCACGTTGCTGGAAGCCACTATGCCTTTCAAACGTCTTCGGCCATTTTGTACCGCAGGATAGTCTGTTCCTACAAATCCCAGCGGGCACCGCGGCTGATAGGACGGGGGTGTCGCAGCCCTGAGGCCACCGTCAACTATATAACAGAGAATGAGACGGCCCACCATTTGCTTTTCACACTGGAAACCGGACCAGCAACTGAAGCGCATCCCTCTGGAGAAAAAGTCTCACGTGGATTTCATTCATTCTCCTTTGTTGGCAACGCGAAAACTAAGCGAATTAAGCTCACAGAAATAAGAAGGCTTGTAAGTTTTCAACTTTACCGATCGAAGACGTGAGTTTAACACGTACCAAAACGTTTTCAAGGAGACGCAATTTTTTCTCCTTGTTTTTGTACCAGTCGACTAGTGAAGGAGGCCACCAAGGAATAAAACGGACTGCTTCGCTGAGTATCCGCGGACGCGTGGGACTCTTCAGTCCGAGGGACTACAGGTCCTTCTCAAAATATTAGCATATTGTGATAAAGTTTATTATTTTCCATAATGTAATGATGAAAATTTAACATTCATATATTTTAGATTCATTGCACACTAACTGAAATATTTCAGGTCTTTTATTGTCTTAATACAGATGATTGTGGCATACAGCTCATGAAAACCCAAAATTCCTATCTCGCAAAATTAGCATATTTAATCCGACCAATAAAAGAAAAGTGTTTTTAATACAAAAAACGTCAACCTTCAAATAATCATGTACAGTTATGCACTCAATACTTGGTCGGGAATCCTTTGGCAGAAATGACTGCTTCAATGCGGCGTGGCATGGAGGTAATCAGCCTGTGGCACTGCTGAGGTCTTATGGAGGCCCAGGATGCTTCGATAGCGGCCTTTAGCTCATCCAGAGTGTTGGGTCTTGAGTCTCTCAACGTTCTCTTCACAATATCCCACAGATTCTCTATGGGGTTCAGGTCAGGAGAGTTGGCAGGCCAATTGAGCACAGTGATACCATGGTCAGTAAACCATTTACCAGGGGTTTTGGCACTGTGAGCAGGTGCCAGGTCGTGCTGAAAAATGAAATCTTCATCTCATAAAGCTTTTCAGCAGATGGAAGCATGAAGTGCTCCAAAATCTCCTGATAGCTAGCTGCATTGACCCTGCCCTTGATAAAACACAGTGGACCAACACCAGCAGCTGACAAGGCACCCCAGACCATAACTGACTGTGGGTACTTGACACTGGACTTCTGGCATTTTGGCATTTCCTTCTCCCCAGTCTTCCTCCAGACTCTGGCACCTTGATTTCCGAATGACATGCAGAGTTTGCTTTCATCCGAAAAAAGTACTTTGGACCACTGAGCAACAGTCCAGTGATGCATCTCTGTAGCCCAGGTCAGGCGCTTCTGCCGCTGTTTCTGGTTCAAAAGTGGCTTGACCTGGGGAATGCGGCACCTGTAGCCCATTTCCTGCACACGCCTGTGCACGGTGGCTCTGGATGTTTCTACTCCAGACTCAGTCCACTGCTTCCGCAGGTCCCCCAAGGTCTGGAATCGGCCCTTCTCCACAATCTTCCTCAGGGTCCGGTCACCTCTTCTCGTTGTGCAGCGTTTTCTGCCACACTTTTTCCTTCCCACAGACTTCCCACTGAGGTGCCTTGATACAACACTCTGGGAACAGCCTATTTGTTCAGAAATTTATTTCTGTGTCTTACCCTCTTGCTTGAGGGTGTCAATAGTGGCCTTCTGGACAGCAGTCAGGTCGGCAGTCTTACCCATGATTGGGGTTTTGAGTGATGAACCAGGCTGGGAGTTTTAAAGGCCTCAGGAATCTTTTGGAGGTGTTTAGAGTTAACTCGTTGATTCAGATGATTAGGTTCATAGCTCATTTAGAGACCCTTTTAATGATATGCTAATTTTGTGAGATAGGAATTTTGGGTTTTCATGAGCTGTATGCCAAAATCATTCGTATTAAGACAATAAAAGACCTGAAATATTTCAATTAGTGTGCAATGAATCTAAAATATATGAATGTAAAATTTTCATCATGACATTATGGAAAATAATGAACTTTATCACAATATGCTAATATTTTGAGAAGGACCTGTATGTCTCTCGGCTGGCTGGAGGAGGTGTCTGGGGAGAGGGACGTCTGGGCGTCTCTGCTGAGTCTGCTGCCCCCGCAACCCGGTCCCAGATAAAGCGGAAGACGACGTGTGTGTGTGTGTGTGTGTGTGTGTGTGTGTGTGTGTGTGTATATATATATAGGGCTGCACGGTGGCGCAGTTGGTAGCAGTTGCCTTGCAGCAAGAAGGTCCTGCGTTCGATTCCCGGCCTGGGGTCTTTCTGCATGGAGTTTGCATGTTCTCCCTGTGCATGCGTGGGTTCTTACCGGGTACTCCGACTTCCTCCCACAGTCCAAAGACATGCCTGTTAGGTTAATTGGTAACTCTAAATTGCCCTTAGGTGTGTGCATGGTTGTTCGTGTGTTGCCCTGTGATGGACTGGCGACCTGTCCAGGGTGTACCCTGCCTCTCGCCCATAGACTACTGGAGATAGGCACCAACTCCCCCGTGACCCACTATGGAATAAGCGGTAGAAAATGACTGACTGACTGATGACTATATACAGGTCCTTCTCAAAATATTAGCATATTGTGATAAAGTTCATTATTTTCCATAATGTCATGATGAAAATTTAACATTTATATATTTTAGATTCATTGCACACTAACTGAAATATTTCAGGTCTTTTATTATCTTAATACAGATGATTTTGGCATACAGCTCATGAAAACCCAAAATTCCTATCTCACAAAATTAGCATATCATTAAAAGGGTCTCTAAACGAGCTATGAACCTAATCATCTGAATCAACGAGTTAACTCTAAACACCTGCAAAAGATTCCTGAGGCCTTTAAAACTCCCAGCCTGGTTCATCACTCAAAACTCCAATCATGGGTAAGACTGCCGACCTGACTGCTGTCCAGAAGGCCACTATTGACACCCTCAAGCAAGAGGGTAAGACACAGAAAGAAATTTCTGAACAAATAGGCTGTTCCCAGAGTGCTGTATCAAGGCACCTCAGTGGGAAGTCTGTGGGAAGGAAAAAGTGTGGCAGAAAACGCTGCACAACGAGAAGAGGTGACCGGACCCTGAGGAAGATTGTGGAGAAGGGCCGATTCCAGACCTTGGGGGACCTGCGGAAGCAGTGGACTGAGTATGGAGTAGAAACATCCAGAGCCACCGTGCACAGGCGTGTGCAGGAAATGGGCTACAGGTGCCGCATTCCCCAGGTCAAGCCACTTTTGAACCAGAAACAGCGGCAGAAGCGCCTGACCTGGGCTACAGAGATGCATCACTGGACTGTTGCTCAGTGGTCCAAAGTACTTTTTTCGGATGAAAGCAAATTCTGCATGTCATTCGGAAATCAAGGTGCCAGAGTCTGGAGGAAGACTGGGGAGAAGGAAATGCCAAAATGCCAGAAGTCCAGTGTCAAGTACCCACAGTCAGTGATGGTCTGGGGTGCCGTGTCAGCTGCTGGTGTTGGTCCACTGTGTTTTATCAAGGGCAGGGTCAATGCAGCTAGCTATCAGGAGATTTTGGAGCACTTCATGCTTCCATCTGCTGAAAAGCTTTATGGAGATGAAGATTTCATTTTTCAGCACGACCTGGCACCTCCTCACAGTGCCAAAACCACTGCTAAATGGTTTACTGACCATGGTATCACTGTGCTCAATTGGCCTGCCAACTCTCCTGACCTGAACCCCATAGAGAATCTGTGGGATATTGTGAAGAGAACGTTGAGAGACTCAAGACCCAACACTCTGGATGAGCTAAAGGCCGCTATCGAAGCATCCTGGGCCTCCATAAGACCTCAGCAGTGCCACAGGTTGATTGCCTCCATGCCACGCCGCATTGAAGCAGTCATTTCTGCCAAAGGATTCCCGACCAAGTATTGAATGCATAACTGTACATGATTATTTGAAGGTTGACGTTTTTTGTATTAAAAACCCTTTTCTTTCATTGGTCGGATGAAATATGCTAATTTTGTGAGATAGGAATTTTGGGTTTTCATGAGCTGTATGCCACAATCATCCGTATTAAGACAATAAAAGACCTGAAATATTTCAGTTAGTGTGCAATGAATCTAAAATATATGAATGTTAAATTTTCATCCTGACATTATGGAAAATAATGAACTTTATCACAATATGCTAATATTTTGAGAAGGACCTGTATATATATATATATATATATATATATATATATATAGGATAAGCCCAAAATATATGTAATAAAGTAGCAGCGTCCCATCTACATCGGTCACACATGGAATCAAACTTATAGTTACTTATCTCATAAGCACACCTATAACATGTCTGGCATCTGCTTTAAGATCAAAGATATCCAGGAGAGATGGATCGGACGTAAAGCATTCAGAATTAGAGGCAATGAAGCTTCTGAGTTGTAGATGCCTAAGGAAATGGGATAAAGGGAAACTTTCTGTTCCTGCAGATGTTTAAGGACTGCAGCCTCCTCAGGAAGTACAACCTGCTCTGTTCAAGATACGCTGGAATGGTTCTCCCAATTTTGTAGCACATTTTTTCAGTAATTGGGGGCACAACTTGTCCGGGCCTGTTGCTTTCCTGGGGTGAAGCTTCCTCAGTTGACACCTAACCTGGTCCGTAGTGATATATGAAGGAGTCACTAGCTGCGTTTCCATTGCAAATGTGCCAAAATTTATATTCTGCCAATGTCGATAAAACATAATTTCGCAATTCCGGTGTTTCCATTAAATAAGAAATACAATTAAAATCACACGCGAATAAGTTTGTTCATGCGATAACTCATTAAGAAACATGGCAGCGACAGATGGGCGCTTCAAGATCTTGGTAAATGCTCGCATTTCTTTTGTTTTTGGAATCTGAAATGCTGGTAATGCTCCTGTAGCAAACAAAATAAAACAAAAATACTCTGTCTCCTGGTGAATCCAAACATGCTGCGCCATCATCCTCCTACTACTTCCTGTCGACTTCTTCGTGTTTTTCGCCAGTAGTACCGTCCGGTTGTTGATTATGTGACTCGTGTGATGCGAAAAAAGTGTTTCCAAAAACCACCTCACCTTGACATGTTTCCATTTAGTCATTTTTTTTTTCTTAATTACGGTAAAGAAACTGCAGAGGTTCCAGCAGAGGGCCTGTGATGTCCTTCATATGCTAGGATTTTATGGCTACAGAAATCAGCTCTTCAATCATTTAACCTTATGATGGTGCGTTTCTTGTGGACCGGCATGGTGGAATGCTTGAAGCAGAAGGGAACCTCACACTCCCCCAGTGACTTGCTGAAGATCTGAGTGAAAATGGGGGTACAGTTGGTCAGTGTAGGCTTTCAAGCACAAAGGGAAAATACTATCAGGTCCTGGGACTTTCCTGGCCTTCTGACGCTAAAAGGGCCTATTTAGATCTTCCTTAGTGATCTTTAGTGCAGGCAGAGGGGAGGGGGTTGTGGAGTTGTTGGTTAGGGGTTGTAAATGGTGTGTGACGGGTGTGGGTGAATGGGTGGGAGGTGTGAAGGTGTGAAGGGCAGTTTGTCCAACGTACAGAAGAAGCTGTTAAGGTCATTTGCCTGTCGGAGGATTATCGTGGGGGGTAGGCTCCTGTAGTTAGTGATGTCATTGAGGCTCCTTCAAACTGCTGCTGGGACGTTAGCTGTAAAGCTGTTTTTTAGCTTCTGACCGTAGATTCTCTTGACTGCGCGGATCAGTTTGTTTCTTACCTCCTTATATAGGGCCTGGTCCCCAACTGCTGTAAGCCTTTTATTTGGGCTGTCACAGCCTCCTCAGATGTGAAATGAACCATTGTTCATGGTGATTGCATGTGCAAAAGGTTTTGGTCTGTGCACACGTCCTCACAAAAACTGATATATGATACACATTTTCAGCAAGCTCATTTAGGTCAGTGGCTAAAGCTTCAAAAACACTCTAATCTGTGCAGTCAAAGCAGGCCTCTAACATATGCTTTGAATCATTTGTCCACTTCAACCCGTTGATAGCTGGTATGATGGTAGTTTGTTAGGTTTCAGGGCTTATCTTAGTGGTAGGTGGTTTGGTGATAGCAGAGCTCAGGCCTGGGCCTAGCCTGGTGGACAGATCAATAGCTGGGGTATACTCAACAACCCTACTGAGTCAAAAAAAATTTCGTTTGATATGCTGATAATTAAGATCTTGATCTCTATAAAGTATACAGTGGTCACTCTGTTCTGTAAAATGTATATGTAAATTCCAAAATTGTTTGTGTATTTTTTCAGATTCATTGATTCTGTTTTGATGTTTTTGTGCATTTCTCTTTCTTCCAGGTTCTTTGTGAAGAATAGTCAGTGTCCGCTAGTGTTTATAGTGTCTGGCTCTCGAAGTGGAGAAGGCAGCTTACATTCTCTTTTCCCCAAAGACATTCAAGAGGAACTGCACATCAGCTGCATCAGGTTCAAGTTACATACATTGTTGTTTGAAATTTCTGCCTGGGAGTTATCTCCCAGGCAAAAATAGTTTGACGCCTTAGAGAACAACACCAGCTTTTCATGTTTAATATCTATTGAAATTCTAAGCTGCTTGTTACTTCTAATAAATCAAATTTGTAACAGAAAATATTTTCTTATGACAGAAAAATTATCACAGCTTTGTAAGTAATGATTGGCTCTATTTTGCCAATGGAATTATGGTTTCTTTTGCTGTCAAATATAGATATTATTCAATTCTAAAACTTACTCATATCTATAATGTTGATGCCAGTATGCTGTCTTCATCTTCTACCGTCGTTACATAATTTTGAAAAACCCCACAGCAGAGCCACATTTTTGTTCTCTCTCTTTCTCTCACTGGATGTAAATATGAGTGTAGAAATTATTGAAAAACCAACCTTCTTCATAATTAATTCCCCATGTTGTTAGAATAGCTGCCCTTTTTCTCCAGGACTGCTTTACCCGATGTCTGCTGGGAACACACTGGTTGCTTCCCTTTAGGTCTCAGACAGAAAAGTTCAAGCCACACTTTAGTTACCCCATTTGTATGAGCGGTGGATTATCTGATGCAGCAGATCATATTTAACTTTGTAATTGCTTTTGATCGGCGGGTATTTGACCGTCGGATCATTGTCACTTTGGATCCAAGGTTGAAGTTATGCTTTGTTGCATGCAAGGATACGTTCACGCGCGTTGCCTCATCCTGTCCGGCTCTCAGTTGAGATCCGGTGAAAGAGACCATCATGTTGGAACAAGGTGTTTTTGTTTTAGACTGAATGACTTCACTGGGACTTTTTATGATTATGGCTTACAGATAATGAAACCTCGGTATGCTGTATCTCAGAAAAAACTCGTATTGACATATTCATAGAAAATTAAGGGGAAGGATAACGTTAGTATAAAAAGGTGCACTAGCAGGGATAACTGCAGCCTTGAGGGGATTGTCAACCAAAATCCATTCAACAGTTTGGGAGAGCTTCACAAGGAGTGCAACAAGAGCACAGATGAATCAAACACATGGGCTTCCCCATGTCAAGCCACTGCTAAACCAGAAACAACATCAGAAATGCCTTACATGGGCTAGGGAGAAAGAAAAAACTGGACTGTTGCTTGATGGTTCAAAGTCCTCTTTTCAGATGAAAACAAAATTTGCATTTTAATTTGGAAATGAAGGTCCCAGAGTCTGGAGGAAGAGGGGACAGGCACATAATCCACTTTGCTTGAAGTCCAGTGTGTAGTTTCCACTGTCAGTGATAATTTGGGTTGCCACGACATCTACTGGCGTTGGTACACTGTATATTCTGAAGTCCACAGATCTGATCCAATTGGGATTGGATGCTGGAATATCTTCCAGAATATTGATCTGGTTAGTTAATTAGTAGAGGGGGTGGTTTATCAGTGTCAGCTGTTTTAGTGTTAATGAAATTAAGAACAGGTGCACTAAAGGGGCAACAATGAGACGACCAAGAAAACAGGAATGGTTTTGCAGGTGGAGGCCACAGACATTTTTTCCATCATTTTTTGACAGCTTTTCAATAACTTTGCATTTGACCAGGGTCAGTGTCACTACTGGTAGCATGAGGCAATACCTGGGCCCAAATCCTCCAGGATGGCATCACCATCATTTGTCATTGCAATTTACCATTCCAATAAAATTGTCCTCCTCATTTAACCCATCCCTTAGGGAGAAGTGGGCTGCCACTGTGCAGTGCCCAGATAACATTCTGCCGCAAAGTGTCTTGCATAGGAACCCAAGGTGGCAGTCTGTGTTTTAAACAGGGAAACTTGCGACACCTCCAGGGCACAAAGGCCCTGCTGGCAAACCACTAGTCAACCTCTCCCCATTGCCCGAAGGTTTTCTGTGTCTCCCAGCACAGTCCCAGCACAGTCCCAAGAGCATTAACCCATCAGCAGGACCAGTATCATCGTGTTCCTCCTTGCACAAAGGAGGAACACGATGAGTACTGCCAGAGCCATACAAAGTGATCTCCAGCAGGCCACTGGCCTGAATTTCACTGACCCAACCTTTAGAAACAGACTTCTTGATATTAGCCTAAGAGTCCAATCTCCTCTAGTAGGCCCTGTGGTCACTGCCTGGCACTGTGGAGCCCGACTGGCATTTGCCAGAGAACACTGGCAGATCTGGCACTGGCGCCTGTTCTTTTCACAGATGAGAGCAGGTTCGCTCTGAGCTCATGCAACAGACGTGAAAGGGTCTGGAGAAGCTGAGGTGAACGTTATGCTTTCTGCAACATTGTTAAGTTTGATTGGTTTTGTGGTGGGTCCACGTTGGTCTTGGCAGTCATATCCATGGAGGGATGCAAAGACCTGTGCAGTATAAACGATGGCATACTGACTGCCATTAGGTATCGGGATGAAATCCTTAGAACCATTGTGGACCCTTCGTATGGTGCGGTGGGTCCTGGATTCCTCCAGGTGCATGATGATGCCCAGCTTCACGCAGGCAGTTCCTGGAGGATGAAGGAATTGACTGGGCTCTGTGGTCCCCTGACCTAAATCCAATAGAACATCCCCGGGGTCATCATGTTTATGTCCATCCAACTCCACCAGGTTGCACCTCAGACTGTCCAGAAGCTCAGTGACACCCTGGTCAGGGTCTGGGAGGAGATGCCCCAGGACACAGTCCATCGTCTAATAAGGAGGATGACCCAACGTTTTCAGGCATGCATATAAGCATGTGGGAGCCATACAAACTAGCGTGTGCCATTCTGAGTTGCTGCAATAATATTTCAGCAAGTTGGACTAGCCTGTCGCATCAGTTTTCTCAGTGGCTTTGGACTAAGCGCTCTGTGGGGTGATCATTTTTATTTTCATCAAATGATGTTGCACCCTTTTGTTTCTAACACCTACCTAGAATCTCCTCCATGTTCTTGGGACTGTACATATACCTATTCCAAATCAGTATGGCTTTCCAACATTAGATCTGATGTGTTTTTAAAGTGTTCCTTCTTTAAAATTAGAGTTAAAAAAAGTTTTACTCATTACTGGTATGCAGGTCATTGATAGTAACTTTTGCTTCAGTCAAAAGTCTGAATCCTGCATGTAAATCGATGCTTACAGTAAAAAGATGTTCCGATCACTCAGGCCTATTTGAATGGTTGTTATATATTTTGTAGTCTTGTTCTTGTACTTGTTCTTCTTCCATTTAGAAGCACCACAGCAGCTAGTGGAAACAAAACAAGTTTGTTGCGGTTTTCTTTAGCATTTTACAATTCTGCTAGATTCACAGTAACATTGTTTTATATAATTCATTCCAGCTTTAATCCTGTGGCTCCAACAACAATGATGAAGGTCCTGAAAAACATTTTATACATGGAGACAGAAAAGGTAAGAAAGTGTTACAACACAAGAAAGGAGATTTTCTGTGATGCATTCCTAATTTACTTCTCATGTTCAGCAGCGTCATAAGAGCCTGTATGTTCCTGACAAGTCAGAACTGGAAATGCTCTGTTCAGGAACATCCGGGGATATACGTAGTGTTATCAATAGTCTACAATTTTGCTGTCTCCCAGGTAAAGACTTATTTCACATTCCACTCAATAACCCTTAAGAGGTTAAGAAAGCACACATTCATAAAGTTAGAAATATTTTATTGCAAATTACTTTGTTTTTTTTTGTTTTTTTTAGAACAGGTGAACTTATACTATCGTTAACTTTCCTAAAAATGTTATTTTATTTTTTTCAGATAGAGGATTGTTTACTTTGAAGAAACCACCTGCAGTACAGTTGGAAAGAACTGTTTCCCTATCAAAACAGAGGAGGAAACGGGCAATATCAACTAGGAAGCAGGAAGAACACCAGGCTATTGGTGGGAAAGATGTTTCTGTCTTTCTGTTCAGGGCACTGGGAAAAATTCTGCACTGTAAACGTGAGTACTAGCTATGAAACCTTGTGAACATTTGGTACCAGGATTATTGCACAGATTGAACTGCATTAATGGGTTTTCCTGAAGGTGTTTTACTGAGATATATAAAAACGGTGATCAAAGATTCATTTTAAAACACAAAATCCAACATAACAATAGCAAAAATCACATAACAAAAAATATTAAAATGCTAATTCAAGCTAAAATGAGGCAAATACTTGATAGACATAAACTGATTAAGAAATATTTGACCTTCATAAGAAAGCTGTGGTTAACGTTTCTCAGTGGTAACTTAAACAGAAGCTGCTGCATGCCTCAGGTTTTCAGGGAGTTGAGAAGCATAGAAACTTAATTTTGTGTCCCCTTGTTTAGTTCTGGTCATGGGAACACTGAATCAACAAGTCTCTAATGAACTGAGGGGTCTACATGGTTCAAACATGACCAGCATCTGAGAAATTTAGTTAGTCCCAAAACAATTGTGTCACATAGACATAGGAGCCAGTGCAGTTATTAGAGGACAGATGGAAATGTGATCTATTGTTCTCGTTTTGGTTAAGATACAACAGCAGCAGTGTCCATTTTTTTATTTGGCATTTTTGGGACCAAAAAAATTACTTTTGTCCTTTCTGGAATTAGCGAGAAGAAATTCTAACCCATCCATTTAGGGATATTTTTTACACATTGATTGACCAGGTAGGATAATAAGGTGAGGACCTGACAGCACACACTCTAGTAAAGCTGAAGTTAACTTCAGCTTTACTATTTAACTGGGTATATTTCTTTTTTTTTGCTCTTTGCTGTATATGAATTTATTAATGCAGCCCTCTTTTATTGTTCTATGCTTGCAAAGTCCCGTTCTTCTTGTTACCAGCAACCTAACACAAGAAATTCTTACATTTGGAATGTTCCAAATTAGTTAACCTTAACATATTAAAATGTTATGTAATCATGTTCTTGGGTACTTTACAGTGAAATCTGATTTGGGGGGAGATGAAGATTGGGGTGATATATATATATCTGTTTATTAATGTATGTGTGTAAGTCATATAGTAAATTAATGTGATTAACAGGTGGGAACTGTGAAAGCGCTAATGCAACTAAAGGTGCCTCTGGACCTGGCTTACCATTTCACCTTTTGCACCATCATAGAGAAGTATTGCTTGTACAGCCTGAGGTAATTTTTATTTGACCACTTTATTGAAGTTGACAACAATCAGGTGTTCTTCTGTCCATGATTCAACATTCAGAACTTTTTTTTTCTCTGTGTTCAGTCGGTTGTTGAGCGGTCACAGACTTCTGGAGAGTTCTTCAGCCTGTGCCTCCATCAGAATTACCTGGACTTCTTTTCTGAGATAGAAGATGTGGACAGAGCCTGCGAGTATCTGTCTGATGCTGATCTTCTTACAGGAAATTGGACGGTTAGTCCATAAATACATAATATAAACCATTGCCAATAATTAGATTGATAGAATCTAAAAACGTGCTCCCATCAGTGCTGTCAACTGAATAAATATTGAAAGATTTATTCATTGCAAGCTAACTGGTCACAATCCAGAGAGGATATAAATCTTACAACATTACTGGCGATGGAACTTCAGTCAGACATTACCCTCACCTCCTTACTGCTTGCTTTGAGAGATCTGGCATTCAACATTCTGGACTATTTCATTTGTTTTGGACATCTTTGGATCTAGCAAAGATTTTGAAAGGAGATTTTAACTACTAATAGGGTCATAGAACAGAAACCTACCTTTAACCCCCTACTTGCTTTCCTTGCTGCAGTGGCTGAGCAAGATAAAGGTATTGCTTATATAAGGTCTCTGTTATTTGGTTCTCTCAATTTATTTCAAGATCAAAAATTATGTTTTTAATCCCAAAAGTAAATAAAATATTATAGAAAGTTTCTTTAAAGAGTCACTATAGATGGTAATGTCCATTCTTGTATATGGCTTCACTGCATTTCCAGCCAGTCTGTTTTATAGGTGGACACCAAGATATTTATACTCCACCACCACCCTGGTCCCATGATTGAAATGGTGATTGTCATTTTCCTGTTTGAGCTAAAATGTACAATTAACGTCTTTGTCTTGTTCACATTCAAGATCAGATTATTATTATTCTGTAAATTCTGTTCAGGTCCAAGCTCAGCATCCTCCTCTCCTGTCCCCGACCAAAGAGACCATTTATCCTCCCTTGCAACCCAGCTTTTCTGTCACACCTCAAATGTTTTATCTTCCACACCAATCATGGATCTACATGCTGCTTTATTGCTATTCTGACAAAGTTCTGGTCCAAATGATGTTAGCCCCAGGCTCCTGAAGTTCAGTGCAGATCAGCTATGTGTGATTCTGCAAAACCTCTTCAAACCTAGCCTGGCCCACATAAAGGTTCCAGTACTGTAGAAAACATCCTGATTTAATCCAGTACCTAATCGGTCCATCAGTCCTTCACGACTATTTATTTGTTGCCCTTACATCACCCATAAAAAAAAAATCCTGGTCAGGCTGCTTTTACCACCTGTGTGGATCATGATTTTTGATTTTTCCTATGCCTTTAACACAATTCTGCTTAATTCTCTCGATCAGAAACAGAAAAGACAAAGGTGGAGGCTTAGAAAAATCGCCTGGATCGATGAGTACTTGATAGACCACAGTTTGTGAGACTAAAAGGTTGTGTGTCTGACCAGGTGGTCAGCAACACAGGAGCACCACTGGAGAGTGCTTTTCTATAAATTCTTGTGCGTCCATGGGGTTGTTGAATCTATATGTTTGATCTTGAAGAATTATTATGAGTTTGGCGGGTGCATTAGGTCATGTTTGAGACCCTGCTTGCGCAGCTGTTGTAGTACTGTGTTGTATTCTCGTTGCTGCTTGTGCACTTCGGTGGCGAGGCTGTTGTAAAGCCGCACCTAATGATTCTTGTATAGGATGTCCTTCTTTGCTGCTATAATTACTGTCATCTTCTGCTTATTGTTCAGGAACCTCATGATTACGGCTGTCAGAGGGGCTTTGTTGCCTTGTTTCGGTTTGAACAAGGCTACGTTATAAGTGTTTTATGCAGTAGGTGATTATGCTCTCAGTAATATAGCACTGATAAAAGGACATCGGTTTGTGTATATTATTTTTCCTAAGTACTTGCAGGAATTGCTGTCTCTGTTGGACCTTTTTCAACTTCTCAGAGATGTTCATACTCCAGGTCAGGTCCTCCTTGATGTGGACTCCCTGGAAGTGGAAGTCAGCCAACCTTTCCACACAGTCCCTGCTGATGATCAGTGGTCCATCTTCTTTTTTCTATAGTCCACCATTGCCTCCTTGGTCTTGGAGATGTTGAGCAGCAAGTTGTTCTCTGTGCACCAGGCTGTCAGCCACTGTATTTGTTCCCTTTAGGCAGACTCATCCACATCATAGACGAGCGCCACCACTGTGGTGTCATATGCGAACTTGATGCTGTTGTTGTGATGAGTGGGTGATGCAGTTGTAGGTGTAGAGGGTTTAGCGCAGGGGGCTCAACACACAACCCTGTGGAGATTCGATGAGGAAACTGAGGGCAGAAGATGTATGTTGACCCAGCTAGCTGTGACCTGACAGGAAGCTGCAGATCCACATTAAGGTGGAGTGTGGCAATCCAATGCCCCTCAGTTTGTCTACCAGTCTGTTAGGCATGATTATGTTGAATACTGAGCAATAGTCCACAACAAGCAGCCACACATAGCTCCCTTGTCGTTCTAGTAGGGTTGCGCAGCATGGAGGGTTAAGGCACTGCCTGTTGACAGCAGAGTTTCCTCAACCCCAAAGCCCTAAGAATTTATAGTGTATTAAAATGGAGGCGCAGGACAGGGCCAAACATAGCACAGGGGAGTCATCTGGGTATTAGCCAGGACCCCAGGCACCCTGCAGGCCTCGTAGGCACATCCAGACTCTCCCACTGTCCACCCGGGCATAACCCAAATAGGAAACCATTTTAGGTGACCACCTCATGAAGCTTATGGAGAGAATGCTAAGAGAGCAAAGCAGTAATCAGAGCAAAGGGTGGCTATTCGGAAGAATTTAAAATATAAAAATGTTTAGAGTTATTTAACGCCTTTTGTTTACTATATAAATCCATGTGTGTTCATTCATAGTTTTTATCAATGCCATATGAATCTTCTTAAATATTAAATGTTATGAAATCTTTTCCATCAAATATATCCTCTGTTGAGGAAATAATTAAAATATCCAAAGTTCTGTTATGGTAATAAGTCATTCATTGAAGTTTATTAAAAATCTTCGGGATGAGAACAAAAACATTCCAACCGAAATAGCAGAGGGTTTGCTCTGCTTCACACAGTCAGTAAAACACATTTAGGTTTACATAAGCCACAGTGAGTACTACCTACTGGACAGTCAAGTTGTTATGAGAACTGGCTTGCTGCTGTTCTGTTACAGGCGCAGTCTAGCAGGCAACTTTAAGGCTGTGAACAGAGTAAACCTTTTCCAAGATCATATATTAGACATAATTTAACCCAGAAGTTCAAGACAGTCATACCATACGACTTCATTAGAGTTAAGGAAAAAACTAATTTACCCATCTCACCTCTACATGATGTTTCATGTCTAAAGGTTAAGAGCCCTTTTGCAGGATGTCTGGGTCGTTCCAAATGGCAGTACATCTGTGTAGGAGAATATAGAAGACCTAGTCATTTTGAGATTTTCCCACTAGGCTGTCAGAGATGTACTGATATTGATGCTTTTAAAACAGCTGTGCTGCTTAATTAAAGGGCTGATAAATGAAATATTTCAGATTCAGATTTCTTTGCATAGCATTTGTTCAATTTCTTCTTCAGTCTGATGGATTTTTTCAAATCCATTTCAAGTTATATTGTAATCTATGTGCCAGGTAATGTTTGTAAAAGGCTGGAAGGACTTTTGTAAAGTTTTACACTTATGCACGGAGGTTTACATGCCCATACAAATTTTGATATGATAGCTTTTGAACCAAGTCTGTGGGCTGGTTTAACCTGAATCATAGAGAAGGTGGAGTTTATTTTAGGGAGCACATCCATTTTAATTGCAAACAGTCTTCCCATGAGTCAGAAGGGGAGAGTGAGATCAACTATGTGAGTTCGTCTTAAATTATTTTGAGTGATGGAATATAATTTAATTGTCAGCTCATTCAGCCTGTTAAAAATATGTATTTCGAGGTGCCAAATTTTGTGGATTCTATTAGCTGTTTAAATTATGTAAATACTTTTGTTTTGACGAATTGCAGCAGTTAGTTGTTCGATGAATATTGCGAACTGTCAAGGTCTCTGTGCAACTCTGTCTGGTGCCTCTTCCAAGATTAAAACTCTGAGAAACCCCTTCATTTCTTTTCCCACAAGCATTGGGTGAGCTATATTGTAATCTGATCCACGACAAAAAAATGTGTCCAAATCCAAATTTATGTACAGTAGCAAATAGAAATTTCCAATTAACATTGTCATAGGCCTGCATTGCATCTAATAAAACATTGAAACCCACTTATTTTGGATGTTGCAATAGTCTATTATATAGAGGAGTCTTCTCGGATCATTTCTTGCATACCGATTTGAACTAAACCCAGTCTGGTCAGGATGCATAATATGAAGGGTCTTGCAGATGATTTTAAAATCTGCATTTATGCATTGGCATGAGTGTCCAAAGGTTTGGCTAGAGCAGCCTGGCCATGTATATTGACCCTGTGGAGCTCCCGACTGACAGTTCTGGTGGAAACAGGAGAATTGAGGGGCACATTTAATTCTGCCGTGATTTGGGCAGCCGTGGTTTTATGTTTTTTGGATACAATCCGGGTTAGCACCTGAACATCCCTTTCAGACAGCTTCCTCTTGAGTCCACAGTTAATCCTGTTGGATGTGGTTCGTCCTTCTTGGTGGTATGCTGACATTACCCTGGATACCGTGGCTCTTGATACATCACAAAGACTTGCTGTCTTGGTCACAGATGCGCCAGCAAGACGTGCACCAACAATTTGTCCTCTTTTGAACTCTGGTATGTCACCCATAATGTTGTGTGCATTTCAATATTTTGAGCAAAACTGTGCTCTTACCCTGCTAATTGAACCTTCACACTCTGCTCTTACTGGTGCAATGTGCAATCGATGAAGACTGGCTACCAGGCGGGTCCAATTTAGCCATGAAACCTCCCACACTAAAATGACAGGTGTTTCAGTTTCATTGTCTAATCCCTGTAGGTCATTGCATTGTTAGTATGAGGACGATACTATTGTCCCCATACTAGGGCTGGCCAGTATATCAGTATTTTGAGAAGACATTGATATTTATGATAATTACTCTCGCAAATATCAATATAAACATCCATAGAAATCCTTACCCTTCTGTAGGTAATCTCTGAAAAAAGTTTGCTCTTTTGGCTCCTCCCAGTGGTCCTAATGCCATTTGCAGAAATAGACCAATCAGAACCAGGAGGAATGTGTTAGCAGTATCAATCACACTCCTGTATGCGCTGCTCACACCCCTCCCCCACACAGTGCATACTGTCTTTCAAGCTCAAGATTGCCAGTGTGCTGCGGCTGTGCTAATAATTTGAGGACCAAGTTTGTAGTCGAAGTATGGGTAGTCCATAGTGAATGTAAAGCATAGATTCTTATGTCTTTGTGGCTGTCTTTTTGAATGTGTCTGATATTATATTAAAATGGGTTATACACAATGTTGTTATTGTCATTATATTGTTGACATTATGTTTGCAAAAGCACATAGTTTAAAATGTTGTTTGTGGTTTAAATGCATTTCAGAGATTCTGGTACGGTTTGAACCATGTAGACCCTTTTTTATTTTTTTATGCTCGACATCTTCGAGGTTGTAAAACCTCCCTGCTATCTCTCTAATCTTTAGGTCCCTCCACAGATTCTCCACAGGATTTTGCTGACACTACATATTTATAACATTAAAGTTAGAAGTTTAGACTTTAACAATATTGTTTTTACTTAGTTCATTGATCTAATCATCAATCATACTTTTTATTTTAGTTGGTACTTATTTAGTCAATTCCTATGTTGTTTGGTTTACTTCACAAAGCATATGCCTCCTGTAAGAGCAAACTGGTTTGCAAAAATCTTCTACTTGTCTCAACTTACTTCTGGATCTTGATCAAAATGTCAAGTTGACATGAGAGCCGGTTATTGGTAAATATTTTCCATCTGGCAACATAATAATTGGCCTGATTCTTTGTCCAGTCTCTCTGTAAAATATACATAAAATTACCATCATTGAGTATTAATGTCTTTAGGTGTCTCATTCAGTGGTTCTGATTTTTTTCAGATTTGCCGTTTGACTCTAAGTGTTTTTGTTAGAATAAAGTCCCGGAAGGGTGAAATGGTACCATGGTCTCTGAATATTTTAGTAACAGTTAAATCGGACCAAAAACTTTCAGTCAAAAGATACATGTTGGTGATATTAAAAGAGTACATTAAACTTAAATCTGCCAGGATTATGAGTAGTTCAGGGCTTAACTATAAAAGACTGGGACATTTTACTTGGACGCAGCTGCTCCGCCATAGAAAACCATGTAACTCTTTGCACACAATTCTTGAGCTAATTTGACGGGCACATGAAGCTTAGAGATTTGTTGTTATCGACTCTGTAGAAGGTTCTCTTTACGTAACTCAGTATCTGTTGATCCCACTGTGTAATTTTACACCATTCTGGTTAGGTTGTTGTCCTTTCCAATCGCTTCCACCTAGATATAATACCACTAACAGTTGACTGTGGATTATCAGTCAGTGAGAAAATTTCATGACTAGACTTATTGAAATAGGTATATTAAATTATCTACATCGGTTAGCGAACAATTTAGGCTATATGCATGGTATAGGATAAAGGCAATATTCAAGAAGTATCGGTTCTGGTTGCTCCCTGTCTAAACCTAGTGAAAACTTTACAAATATCAATCTTGGTAATAATCATAAAAATAAGCAGTTAGTTATTTAAAAAGAATATGATGAAACTTATATTAGCCACTCGAATGAAAAGAGATTTTTTTTCTTTATTTTGGGCCTATATTTTATTGTTATTGTACTTTTGGATAAATTTCTCAGACTTAAAAAAAAAAAGTAAACTGTTTAGCCAACATAAATACCAACCTGGTCTTTAAATAAAATATATATATATATATATTGTTTGTCATGAAGGGATTTATTAATTACTAAACATAAGTTATTGGTTTATAAAAAAGTGTACATATGTGTATAATTAGTCACTTCTCCATACTGCTTTAGCTAAGATTGTTAAAGTAATGCTGTTAAATGTTTTCACCCATAATAGCCCAAAATGTGTTTCTTGTACTAGTAAGAGTTGAAATTCTTAAATGTGGACAGTACTAAAACACCACAGTTACACAAGGGATGAGGAAATTTACTATTATGGTCATCTTTTTTTAATTTAATTTCCCTTTGGGATTAATAAAGTATTTTTGAATTTGAATTGAATTGAATTGAATGGAAGTTACATGTGACGTTATACAGGTCCTTCTCAAAATATTAGCATATTGTGATAAAGTTCATTATTTTCCATAATGTAATGATGAAAATGTAACATTCATATATTTTAGATTCATTGCACACTAACTGAAATATTTCAGGTCTTTTATTGTCTTAATACGGATGATTTTGGCATACAGCTCATGAAAACCCAAAATTCCTATCTCACAAAATTAGCATATCATTAAAAGGGTCTCTAAACGAGCTATGAACCTAATCATCTGAATCAACGAGTTAACTCTAAACACCTGCAAAAGATTCCTGAGGCCTTTAAAACTCCCAGCCTGGTTCATCACTCAAATCCCCAATCATGGGTAAGACTGCCGACCTGACTGCTGTCCAGAAGGCCACTATTGACACCCTCAAGCAAGAGGGTAAGACACAGAAAGACATTTCTGAACGAATAGGCTGTTCCCAGAGTGCTGTATCAAGGCACCTCAGTGGGAAGTCTGTGGGAAGGAAAAAGTGTGGCAGAAAACGCTGCACAACGAGAAGAGGTGACCAGACCCTGAGGAAGATTGTGGAGAAGGGCCGATTCCAGACCTTGGGGGACCTGCAGAAGCAGTGGACTGAGTCTGGAGTAGAAACATCCACAGCCACCGTGCACAGGCGTGTGCAGGAAATGGGCTACAGGTGCCGCATTCCCCAGACCTGGGCTACAGAAAAGCAGCACTGGACTGTTGCTCAGTGGTCCAAAGTCCTTTTTTCGGATGAAAGCAAATTCTGCATGTCATTCGGAAATCAAGGTGCCAGAGTCTGGAGGAAGACTGGGGAGAAGGAAATGCCAAAATGCCAGAAGTCCAGTGTCAAGTACCCACAGTCAGTGATGGTCTGGAGTGCCGTGTCAGCTGCTGGTGTTGGTCCACTGTGTTTTATCAAGGGCAGGGTCAATGCAGCTAGCTATCAGGAGATTTTGGAGCACTTCATGCTTCCATCTGCTGAAAACTTTATGGAGATGAAGAATTCATTTTTCAGCACGACCTGGCACCAGCTCACAGTGCCGAAACCACTGGTAAATGGTTTACTGACCACGGTATCACTGTGCTCAATTGGCCTGCCAACTCTCCTGACCTGAACCCCATAGAGAATCTGTGGGATATTGTGAAGAGAACGTTGAGAGACTCAAGACCCAACACTCTGGATGAGCTAAAGGCCGCTATCGAAGCATCCTGGGCCTCCATAAGACCTCAGCAGTGCCACAGGTTGATTGCCTCCATGCCACGCTGCATTGAAGCAGTCATTTGTGCTAAAGGATTCCCGACCAAGTATTGAGTGCATAACTGTACATGATTATTTGAAGGTTGACGTTTTTTGTATTAAAAACACTTTTCTTTTATTGGTCGGATAAAATATGCTAATTTTGTGAGATAGGAATTTTGGGTTTTCATGAGCTGTATGCCAAAATCATCCGTATTAAGACAATAAAAGACCTGAAATATTTCAGTTAGTGTGCAATGAATCTAAAATATATGAATGTTAAATTTTCATCATGACAGTATGGAAAATAATGAACTTTATCACAATATGCTAATTTTTTGAGAAGGACCTGTATGTGAAAATTATGCGCCTTATGTTGAAGCAAAGGAATGTCATTAAGCTCCTAAAGGCAATATGTAAAAAACAAAATGTACAAAACAGTATATAAAATAAGTATACATAAAAAAACACTACAGTAAAATTATATAAACAAGAACATTGAGAAGTATGATGTATAAATATACAAAATATAGCTAAATGTACAAAATACTAAAAATGTTTACAAATATGTAACAAAAACTATAAGAACAGAAATATTAGTAGTGGTAAACACTACAGAAATATAAACTGTATTGCGCTTGGATCTTTTGATGTATTTTCTAAATATTGACATTGTTTCCCCACCACAAGTGTGATCTCTTTGAATTGACTGATGACTAAGCCCCAATGAGCTACTATGTGCTCTCTTTCTTTTTAGATTCGTCACATAATAGGGGACTATGGATCTTCAGTGGCAACCAGGGGGTTGATTCACTCAAACTCATGTCAACTTTCTGTTGGCTTCAAACCACTCCACAAACCAAGTTGGTGTCTAGTCAGCAAAAAGGTAGGACATTATTAAAGCTTTGCTCTTGGCTGGATTACAGTGGTAGATGTAAATAAAACTTATGCAATATTACCATTGTTTGTTTGATAGTGCAGTGGTTCTGAGACACAGAATACCCTTTAACCAACAATTGTTTGTTAAAGTTAAACAAGAAGATAATAACATCCTCAGCTAGATTAGGAGCATTATTTTATTGATCGTTGTCAAAGTTTTGCATATAAAAATGTAGGATTGATTGATTGAAATTTATTTTGAGACATGTTGGAGATGGCTTCATGACCCTCATATTGGCCTCCTGATCTCCGTTTTTAGAGCTATTTCTAAAGTGGCTCCGAAGTCTAATAGTTTTTAAACCTGTTCAGATAAGGATAAAAGCAACATGGGTTATATACAGTTAAAAGTACAAGTGCATATGTTGTTATACTTTATTATGTATATTTAGATCTATACATTTCTCTGAAGTTATGTCACTGAAAACAATAGACTAGTGTGGATTCAGTATTGCCATCTGTGAATGCCAATTCATATTTCTTTTTACAGCACCAGAACAACTCTCTGGCTGCCCAATCCTTGTTCAGGAGCTTCCATCTTACACCAGTCAGTCTACTGACTCAACTGCTTCCTTACCTGGCCAAACTTTGTAATACCACAAGGAGTCAAGGTAACATACAATGCATTCAAGGCCTCACACTTATTGTCTTTTGCATACCACAAAATTACTGTATCAACAATAAATAAGGCATTTGGTCAATGCACAACAAAATTAACAACTACTTACAAAGCAAAATATCAAACACTGTCTCATTCAAATGTTAAAAGCTGTTCAAATTTTAGTTGTGCTTATTCATCTTTGACTAATTCTAGAATTGCGTCGCTCAATGTAGCATCATGTTAGAGTAGCAGTTTTACTTTTTATTTAAGAACTCTTAATTCCTTTTGTGGTGGATATAAATACATTTTTTGGATGATTTTCCTCTCCAGTATTGGGTGTTCTGCAGCTGGAAGGATTTTCGCTGATACATTTTTACTTTTAAATATTTGTTATGATGCATAATCATAGCAACAAGGTGTTTTTTTTACAACTGGGAGCAACTGATTAATATCACAGAAGCTCAAATAATATTTCAACTACAACCTCAAATCACCGATGAGTTGAAGAGGAGGCGCCGTGGATGCAGAGCGGGAACAAAGAGAAGTGACAGAAGGAGGAAGTTCAAACCATCTCTTCCATCGATTATGTTGTGATTATTAATATGAACATATTATTTAATATTTAAGATTAATACTTTAATATTTTATTTCAGAATAATTCGGTGTGTTAAGGGTTGTCCTGAAAATACTAGCCCAATAAGGCGGTGGTATTAGGACAAAATTGAAATGGATGAGCCAAGCTCTGGCATTATTGAACAGCCAAACTCTGCACACACACAGAATGAATGCACACAATTTCTTAAAATACAAGAAATTATTAAAAAAAATAAGTCAACTCAAAGTCTAACATATTTCAATCAATAAATTCTTTACTATTCTAAAACAACCCAACTAAACTACCAAGCAAAATGAAAGAATAAGGAAGGCTAATGGCTATGTACAATATAAACAAGTTGATCAAAGATGATTGAAAATCATGACCAAAAGAGTGATGCAACATTACCATGTAATGTTTATGTTTGAGAACCAAGGATTATCTTGAAGAATCTGGAAATGAGATAGGTTTGTCTTGGAACCAATTTGGGCAATAATTGGTTTACCTTTAAACAACCATTCACAATGCAAGATCAGATAAAACATTATTTTAATAAAAAAATATTTTAAAGAATGATTTGCTGAATAAAACCAACCTTCTGGATGACTAATCCTCAATGGTGTTTTATTAGTTGCCTTTATTTTGTATAATAATATTCAAGGAAATATTATTGTGAATAACAACCAAACCTTTTGGATAAATGGGTCTTAATGGTATATTATATTATAGCTTGTCATCAGAATCAAACACATACCTTTAAAGTACCACTAATAAAATGTTTGAAATGCATAAGCGTGGACGGTGCGTTATGGCCAATCTTCGGTGTTTAAAAACCACCCTTTAAATAAAGTTCATTTTAACTATGAAAACACAACACAGAACACATCCTTAGTTGAGTGCTAGTCTGCTAGCACTTACTGTAGCTGAGTTTCTCAACACCAACAAAACAAACATTAAACGAACATTAGCTAATAATGAAGGGTGCCTCTGTTCTGGGGACTCCGCTACAACCTCTTAAGATCACTCTGCAAATGATTCTTCATAAAATTAAGAACTTTATGAGCATCCTCTTCATGAGACTGTCATACAATGATAGTGTCTTCAGTCCAGGGGTTGCGTTAACCGAATATTTTCCATTTTTGACTGTTTTTTTAAAATGGTGACGAAAAAATCTGAAGGACATCTGTCATTTTGACAAATTGCAATTCACACCCCTGACCACTTGGCGGCGAATTAGCTGATATCTCACTTGATGCATGACCTTGTGGGATTCACTTGGACAAATGACACGGCATCTGACAACGGTGGCCTGGGAGGTGCGAACCAAAGCTTGAGACAAAATCATATTTCAGAAAACAATTTAACAAGACATGAAACTCGTGAAATAAATTTATATTTCAGAAAACAAATGAACATCTCAGGAAACAAATTTACATTCCAGGAATTAAATTTACATTTACATTTCAAAACATTTTTTTACATTTACATTTTGTAAAAACAAGTCCCGAAACACATTTACAAATGACAAAATCAAACGAAAAAACAATGTACCAACTCCGAGGCTGAGCCGGAAGTGATAACAGGAGCGCCTATGGCGATCCAAGATGGACAGCAATCAAGTGCCGATTTACCTGTTTTGTGGCACACACAGGAGTGGATTAATGCAGTTTTGTTTTTCGTGTGGGCGGTCCTTCTAATCTTATAGACAGCAAGCTCAATTCATGGCAATGGCAACTAGAAATGGTACTTCTGCCACCGGAGGTGCAACAGGGTGCCAGACAAGCTGTAATAGCCTCTAAGATGCTGCCACGGCAGCTGCCAATGTTTTTGTGGAAGACATTACTGATTATCGGCAAACAGGATGTCATTATGGTTATTAGCTCTTGACTGTTAGTCAATAATTACTTTGAAATGATGATGTTATTATTGATTATTATTTAATAAACAGTGTTAGACCCATAATATAAGCTGAGTGTATTTACTTGAGATGGAAACTATGTCCTAAATAATATTAGATGCATGTATAACATGCTGAAAGGATGGCAAAGAGACATTCCAAAAACAGTCAGTTTGTTATAGATCATGAATGGTTACTATGAATTGTTACTCACAGAAAATAAAAATCAATTACTTAAAAATACACTGGCACTCTGTAGAAGTCCTTGGTCATGAGGGTGCCACAGGTTGCCACAAGGATGCCAGATAGTGCCAGACCAGATGTAAAACCTTCTAAGATGCTGCCATGGCGGCTGTCGCTGTTTTACTGAGGTTAAGCCAGCCTCCACTTCGAAAATGATGATCAAATCAGCCTTCACGTAATTTTGTTGTGCGCAGAAACATTATGAATTATGGCAGTAGCGCTTGCTGAGATCTTAGTAAAAGCAATATTTTTACATGGACTCATTGGAGGTGATTGATGTCATTCTTGCTGTTATTTATTTTAGATATTCAGATGTCCACCCTGCAAATGTAGATATAACATTTTGGGTTTTTTCACCGTGTGTTCATTTGGTAATTTGTGTGCTCATATGTCCCTAAGCTTCCACACTTATTAAAACAAAATTGTTTCCAGTGACCAGTCTCACTTCAGGTCGACAGAAGAAAACCTCCAGATGTCACTCATCAAATTTCACCAACATCTGATGTGGATCTGCCACTGCCACACCTATTACAGTCCATTATCTGAAAAAATGGTGCAAAAACGGGGCAAATGCCACTCGATTGCTGTCCATCTTGTATCTTCATGAGCGCTGCCGTTATCATTTCCAGGTCAGCCTCAGAGTTGGTACATTCCTTTTCCAGTTGATTTTGACATTTGTACATGTGTTTTGGGACTTGTAAAAATGTTTCATGTGTTGTTAAATTGTTTTAGGAACTATGACTTTGTCTCAAACTTTGTAAATGTTATCCAGATTTTGTAATGTTGGTTTGTACGTCCAGGCCACCGTAGCTGGCTTTCCTAAGCAGTGAAAGATGAGGAACAAACAAGTAGTCAGACCTCAGGAACTACAGAGCCAACAAGCCGCAGCAAAGAGATTAGGCGGCAGTACACAGTTTAGCGGGAGCAATCCCACTTGAGACATTTTATTATGCACAAGCGACTGCACAATTCAGGTCCATGGGGACCAGGAGAAGGTTTTGAGACGTTCAGGTCACAGCAGGGGATCTGTCCATATTTAAGTGTGCAATCATTTAATTTCATTGTTTATATGTAGTTAGTCTGGGACTACAGTCAGTTTTCTTTGTCACTGTGGAGAAAAAGTTAATTGTATTCATCTGGTTGATGTTTATTCTGTGTTTAGCTTGTTCAGACTGAATATTGATAAAAATAAATGAAAATAAAGGCCATTGAATGTTTAATTATTATCATTTAAAAAATAAAATAAAATCACTGGTAAGAATAGATTATGGCAGGATTTGTTTTGTCCCTTTCATCTAAAGGCTGCAACCTCTGCAGTCAGATGCTTCTTCAGATATTTGGTAAGACAGACCGCTGCAGGAGATCTTTCCTGCCCACAGCCAATCAATGCCTCTATAGTGATTGTGATGTGAAATGATGTTTCACTATCACTATAATGAAACATCGCTTCTTATAATATCCACAAAAAAATTTTCTGCTGTTTAATGGTGATTGAATCGACATTCTACTTTTCATCTCATAGCGGAGATAGCTATTATCCAGGATGTGGGTCAGATGTCACTGAGGAGATGCTCGGGCAGGTAAGGATTTGATGCATCTGTGTTATGATTTTTGCACGTATTCTGCATGCATTGGTGATCAGTTGATGGCATTGACAGATATCTTAGATGAAGATAAATTGAGTAAATACAAGAGATGTTTTCAGATGATTGCTTAATTTATTAAGGGGACAAAACCTCCCCAAACCAGCCTGGCCTCATGTGTAAAAGTCACTGTCCTTTTAAAATCATGAATCAATTTTGACTGTCCGGTTTTTGGAAAGCTGAGGTCAATTTTACTGGTCACACTCCAGCAAAAATGTATTTAACACTGAAACGTTGTACAGCCCAAACTGTGAAAACAAGAAATAAATAGAAATATTTGGCATTTTAGGCTAAAATAGACAACATAAAAAAAGCTGTCATGCTCCAATCTTTTTGGTGCGTTCCTTGTCCCAAATCATGGACATTTTCACAACTCTACTTTATTTCCAGTAAAAGTAGGATGATGGAAAGATATTTTGCCACTCATGGATTTCTGCTCAAACTGTCATTATAAATAAATGAGTAAGGGATTTGAAAATCTTTGACTCCTGGCGATCAGGACAAGTTTGACCAAAAACAGTGAGACTTGGAGCAATTACAAAGACATTGTCGAAAAGCAGAGGCCTGGTTCCACACACTGACCAAAAATGGTGACTTTAGAGCGAAATTTAGGGCTGTGAGGGCAATTAAATATCAGCTTCCCTGAAAAAAAGAACGCTTTCTTCCCTGGTAATTAACTGTCATCTCCACTCTAGCAATAGTTTTTTTTCCTGCAAAGTTTTTGGCGCTTCAGCGCTAAACGTGGGAAAAACATGTTAAAAAAAAACTAAATGTATCAACACACCGTCTTCACTTCTGAAAAGATTACAGGTTTCTCTACAAACAGAAAGTCAAAACTTTTCCTAGGTAAAGGTTAGGCAACAAGGCCTCAGAAATAGTAAATTAGCCTAAATTAGTTTGGGCTGCATTAATGTAGACAAAAGAAGAATAAATAGAGTCCACTTTAGAAGTGGGTAGTAATAGGTGCCTCCATGCAATGCATGGGAGAGAGAATTCAAAGCTTTGCAATTCTCTACTCCTTTCATTGCTGTGGTAGGGTTAAATAAGACCTAAACAGTCAGTCAGTCATTTTCTATACTCCTTCTTCCATAGTGGGTCCAGCAGTCTATGGGCAGGAGACGGAGTACACCCTGGACAGGTCGCCAGTCCATCGCAGGGCAACTAAACAATATTACCATTATACATACACCTACAACTTCTTACATTTTATGCAAATCTACAGTACAGACCAAAAGTTTGGACACCTTCTCATTCAAAGAGTTTTCTTTATTTTCATGACTATAAATATTGTAGCTTCACACTGAAGGCATCAAAACTATGAATTAACACATGTGGAATTATATACTGAACAAAAAAGTGTGAAACAACTGAAAATATGTCTTATATTCTAGGTTCTTCAAAGTAGCCACCTTTTGCTTTGATTACTGCTATGCACACATGTGGCATTCTGTTGATGAGCTTCAAGAGGTAGTCACCTGAAATGGTTTTCCAACAGTCTTGAAGGAGTTCCCAGAGATGCTTAGCACTTGTTGGCCCTTTTGCCTTCACTCTGCGGTCCAGCTCACCCCAAACAATCTCGATTGGGTTCAGGTCTGGTGACTGTGGAGGCCAGGTCATCTGGCGCAGCACCCCATCACTCTCCTTCTTGGTCAAAAAGCCCTTACACAGCCTGGAGGTGTGTTTGGGGTCATTGTCCTGTTGAAAAATAAATGATGGTCCAACTAAACGCAAACCGGATAGAATAGCATGCCGCTGCAAGATGCTGTGGTAGCCATGCTGGTTCAGTATGCCTTCAATTTTGAATAAATCCCCAACAGTGTCACCAGCAAAGCACCCCCACACCATCACACCTCCTCCTCCATGCTTCACGGTGGGAACCAGGCATGTAGAGTCCATCCGTTCACCTCTTCTGCGCCGCACAAAGACACAGTGGTTGGAACCAAAGATCTCAAACTTGGACTCATCAGACCAAAGCACAGATTTCCACTGGTCTAATGTTCATTCCTTGTGTTCTTTAGCCCAAACAAGTCTCTTCTGCTTGTTGCCTGTCCTCAGCAGTGGTTTCCTAGCAGCTATTTTACCATGAAGCCTTGATTCACAGTCTCCTCTTAACAGTTGTTCTAGAGATGTGTCTGCTGCTAGAACTCTGTGTGGCATTGACCTGTTCTCTAATCTGAGCTGCTGTTAACCTGCGATTTCTGAGGCTGGTGACTCGGATGAACTTATCGTCCGCAGCAGAGGTGACTCTTGGTCTTCCTTTCCTGAGGCGGTCCTCATGTGAGCCAGTTTCTTTGTAGCGCTTGATGGTTTTTGCGACTGCACTTGGAGACACTTTCAAAGTTTTCCCAATTGTTCGGACTGACTGACCTTTATTTCTTAAACTAATGATAGCCACTCGTTTTTCTTTATTTTGCTGCTTTTTTCTTGCCATAATATAAATTCTAACAGTCTATTCAGTAGGACTATCAGCTGTGTACTGTATCCATCTTCTGCACAGCACAACTGATGGTCCCAACCCCATTTATAAGGCTTGAAATCCCACTGATTAAACCTGACAGGGCACACCTGTGAAGTGAAAACCATTTCAGGTGACTACCTCTTGAAGCTCATCAACAGAATGCCAAGAGTGTGCGTAGCAGTAATCAAAGCAAAAGGTGGCTACTTTGAAGAACCTAGAATATAAGACATATTTTCAGTTGTTTCACACTTTTTTGTTCAGTATATAATTCCACATGTTGTTAATTCATAGTTTTGATGCCTTCAGTGTGAAGCTACAATATTTATAGTCATGAAAATAAAGAAAACTCTTTGAATGAGATGGTGTGTCCAAACGTTTGGTCTGTACTGTATATGCAATAATTTATAAGTATACATAAGAATCTGTCCATCCGTCTGTCTATATTTAGATACACATACATACTTACACACACACCTACATACATACATACATTTAGAAGCCAACCTTCACAAAGAGGGAAAGCCACAAAATGTAATTGCTGAAGAAGCTGGTTGTTCATAGTTCTATATCAAAGCATATTAACAGAAAATTCAGTGGAAGGAAGAAGTGCTGTAGGAATAGGTGCACCAGCAACAGGGAGAACCACAGCCTTGACAAAATTGTCAAGCGAAATCCATCCAAGAATTTGGCAGAGTTTCACAAGGAGTAGATTGAGGCTGGAGGCGGTTCATCAAGAGCCACCACACACTGTCGAATACTAGACATGGGCTGCAAACGCTGCATTCCAAGCCACTCCTGAACCAGAGACAATTTCAGAAGCGTCTTACCTGGGCTAAGGGTAAAAGGAACTGGACTGTTGCTCAGTGGTCCAGAGTCCGGTTTTCAGATGAAAGAAAATTCTGCATTTCATTTGGAAATCAAGGTCCCAGAATCTGGAGGAAGAGGAGAGACACAGAATCCATGTTGCTTGAAGTCTAGTGTAAAGTTTCCACAGTCAGTGATGGTTTGGGGTGCCATGTCATCTGCTGGTGTTGGTCAAATGTGTTTTCTGAAGTACACAATCAATGTAGCCATCTACCAGGAAATTCTAGAGCACTTCAGGCCTCTCTCTGCTGACCAGCTGTATGGAGATGCTGATTTTATTTTCCAGCCTGACTTGGTACCTGCCCACACTGCCAAAGGTACCAAAAGCTGGTTCAGTGATCATGGTGTTCCTGTGCATGATTGGCCAGCAAACTCCTCTGACCTGAAACCTATAGAAAAATCTATGGGCTGTTGTCAATTGGAAGATGAAGACACCAGACCCAACAAGGCAGATGACCCGAAGGTCGCTAATCAAAGCAACGTGGGTTTCTATTACACCTCAGCAGAACCACAGGTTGATCGCCTCTATGCCATGGCGCATTGATGCAGTAATTCATGCAAGAGGAGGCCCAACCAAGTACATACAACCGAGTGCATAGAAATTAAAATACTTTTCAGAAGCCTGACATTTGTACTTAAAACATTCTTTTTTGATTGGTCTAATGCAATATTCAAATTTTCTGAGACATTGAATTTTGGATTTTGTTTAGCCTAAGCTATAATAGTCAAAATTACAAGAAATAAAAGCTTGAAATACTCTGTGGAATTAATTTCTATAGAATAACTTTCACTTTCTAAAATGACTGACAAAAAATATTGCACTTTTACGCAATATTCAGATTTGTCTTACATGTACCTGTAAGTAAATGTAAAAGGAGTATTAGTTTTGAAGAATAAAGTTTTGAAGTTACTTTTTTTTTTATATGATGTTGAAATGCTTACTATCCTCTTAGTCTTCAATGGGATAATTCTTATTGACATTATAGCAATGGAACCCTACTTATAATTGCTGAAGACCTTTGGACTTAGATCCAAATGTTAACAATCATGTTTAGTGTATTACTAAATCAGCCTTCTACCCCTTTACAGACATTAGCAGTAAAAAGGACAGAAAACCGATTAATAATTTTATTCTTAGGTAGTTTAGTCAATAAAAGTGTAGTGTCTGCTACTTTATTTTTATACAGTATTTGGCATTTTCTGCTGTAACAAAAACATTCCCTGCTCCTATCAGTATAGAATTGTTTTGCATGAAACACAATATACTGTTGACAATTAATTTAGGCTTTCTTTTCTGTTAATCAGGATCTGTTTTTTTTTCTGTGGACAAAGTTTCAAATTAAAACTCACATTTGTGCAATGTTTTAATTTATTGTCTTTGTGTTACACATACAGAATAAAACTGGAGAATCTAGGAGACAAAGAGATGGGCCAGGAGGTAGAGGAGGAAGAGGAAGAACATTGTAGGACTGAGAAAGATCTACAAGTCAGTCAGTCCCAACTTACTACGAACCAGGTTCTCTTGGAAGAAGAGGACCTGATCATAGAGGAATATGAAAGTGACTGATTCAAATGCCAATGGGATGCATTTGTTGTTTTTCACTGAAAGAACATTTCTTTATTCCTTGTATTCCCATAACACCTTTTTAGATAAATTAAGTTTATTTTGCACAAACGTTTGAATTTTCAAACTGTTATTGGAAAATAAATCAATCTCCTTCAAATCTGTTGTTTTACCTGAAAGGATATAATAAAAAGAAATCTTACCTCTAGCATACGAAAGCACACAACAGATTCCACTATAACATTATTTATTAAAAATGTCATTTTTCAAAAACTAATCAGAAAAAGATGCAAAAGCGGTGTATTTAAAACTAAGTGCACAACTTATTACTTAACTGCCATTAGAACCACCTTGAAATGGCATTAAGTGGCTTTTTCTCTCAAAATGTCACGTTCATGTTGTTGATGCGACGTTTTTTGGCTGATTTTGGTTCAGTTGATTGACGCGTATGTTTCTCCAGTGTTCTCAGGGTTCTACCACACATCTGGTTGGAATCTGGACTGTGATTCATTTCAATATTTATTATTTTTTCAATATATCTAGATTTACTGCTATGTTTGGATCACTCCTCAGTGTTGCCCAAGTTTGATCAAACTGCTCTAGATTTGACTTTCGAAGGTTTTGGTTCTCAAAGAGTTATGTTCAACTCATGAACTACAAGTTGTATCAGTCCTGTTCCTGTAAAACAAACCCAAATTATTCCCACTGTGCTTTAAACCTGGTATTGGTTGACTGTGCTGCTACATTCTGTTTTGGAAGAAACCAACCCTACTAAATAAGCCATACATTTCACTCTTTTTTTAAAATGTACATTAACATATACGATTTTCTGGTTAAATTTGTGAAACCTGCAGCCAGAAGAATTCTCAGCTATGTTTTCCATTTGTGAGGTTCCATTTGTGCTGATGTTTATTAAATCCAGTGCCTTTGATTACCAGGATCTGGCTGGCTTTATTCTAATTCCAACCAAAATAGCAAGGGTGTACATACTTTTTCAGACAGAGCTTTAAATTGAGTTTTTTTTATTTTATTTATTAATTAAATTATGATAGGGGAGAATTTGTAGTGTGTTTTTGTATGCCTGAGGTTACATCTTAATTACTGTTGGAACCTGGAACAAACCAGATCTTTTTATTAAGATCTGTTATGTAAGACCCTATGATCAAAAGAGGTTGTACTTTCTTTTTACTCTGGCTATTTATGTGAAGAAAAATTACTTTGTACCAAGTTTCAATGCTATGCAATTGATAAAAATCTGTAAAGCTCCAACCCTTCTCTACAATATGTTTCGTGGGAGTTCTGGTGAAGAAAGAACATTTTGCCTTTCAGAAAGTCTTCAGAAATGTTAGTGGTGAGCACAACACTTCATAATCTCATAGACAATGTTTTGTTGTTCTTTTGTTTGTCATATACAGCACAGGGACAGAATGGGAAGTAACTATATTAAACTGTGCCCCTTTTTTTTTGTTTCTACAATATCAGCAATCTGTTAAATTCATATTCATTCAATGTGTTTTGCTACATTTATTTTTTCTGATTCATGTGTTGAAGCTTTAGTAACTTATAACTATTGCTTGCACAATAATAATAGCATCATTTCAGTTTTTATTTATAATTTTCCATGAGTATAAAGTAATACATTTTGTATGTAGTTCTTTTTCAGAGATCTGTTATTTTAGTAATTAGCATACAAATAAAGTTGTTACCAAATATGACCAACCATTTTTATGTAAATCCATTTTGCTTATGTTTACAGGAAATTTCTTCAATGTCCCTTGAGCTTTGATTGATGACATAAATATAGATCAAGATGGGCTAATGAAATGCAGCATTATCCTCAACCAAATTAAGGAGATGCAGCTCCTTCCTTTGCCTCAAATTCCCGCCTGTCTGGTTCTAGACGCAGCTAGAGAGACTGAACTGGAACAAGCCTGCAGGTCCAGATGGTGTCAGCCCCTGAGTCCTGAAGACCAGTGCAGAGAAGCTCTGTGGGAGCTTCTGCAGCGCCTCTTCAACCTTTGACTGACCCAGGGGAAGGTTCCAGTGTTGTAGATGACTTCATGCCTTTTTTCTGGTACCAAAGAAAATTCGCCCATCAGTCCTCAATGACTATAGACCTGTTGCCCTGACAACCCACATCATGAAGGTCATAGAGAGACAAATGTTGGCCCACCTGAGTAAACAAACAAGCACATTTCAGGATCCCCTGCTGTTTGCTTATTGCTGTGGAGTTGGAGTTGAAGATGCCATCATAAACCTGCTTCAACAAACCCACTGTCATCTGGACAAGGCCAGCAGCACTGTGAGGATCATGTTATTTGATTTCTCCAGTGCATTTAATACAATCCAACCTGATTTGCTTTGTCAGAAACTCCAGAAGACTCAGGTGGAGGCCTCAACAATCTCCTGGGTCAAAGACAACCTGACAAACAGACCACAGTTTGTGAGACTGAAGGGTTGTGAGTCTAACCAGGTAGTCAGCAGCACAGGAGCACCACAGGGGACTGTACTCTCACCATTCCTCTTCACTCTGTACACCTCAGACTTCCAGTACAAGACAGACTCCAGTCTTCAGGTGTATCAGACATACCCCAGAAACAGAGTACAGATAACTGGTTGACGGCTTTGCGGCATGGTGTAGAAACAACTGTTATCTTTAATGTAAACAAAACAAAGGGTATGATTGTCAATTTCAAGAGAAAAAGATTTTTTCCATCTTAGGAGAAAAAGTGAAAGCGGTGCAGTATAAATACCTCCTTGTTCACCTGGTCGACAAACTGGACTGGAGACGCAACAGTGAAGCTGTAGAAAATGTTAACTTCGTAAGGAGATAATTTGGAGCTGTCCTGCATAACCTCCCGTGCCTTCTCACATCATTACTAGACCATAAATACAGGTTGTGGGTATAACAAGTACAACCTCAATTCCAATCAAATTGGGACATTCTGTTAACAGTAAATAAGAACAGAATACAATGATTTGCGAATCCTGCTAAACCTACTTGCGATTGAATCCATTACAAAGACAAGATATGCATTATTTAAACCAATAAACATTCTTTTTTTGCAAATATTCACTCATTTTGAATTTGATGTTTGCAACAAAAGTTGAAACAGGGTCATCATGTTTACATCTGTGTTACATCACCTTTGCTTTCCTTTTAACAACACTCAATAAGCGTTTGGGAACTGAGGACACTAATCGTTGAAGCTTTGTAGGTGCAATTCTTTCCCATTCTTGCTTGATATACAACTTCAGTTCGGGGTCTCCATGGTCGAATTTTGCTCGTCATAATGTGCCACACATTTTCAATGGTGGACAGGTCTGGACTGTACGGCAGGCCAGTCTAGCACCTCCACTCTTTTACTACGAAGCCACGCTGTTGTAACACGTGCAGAATGCGGCTTGGCTTTGTCTTGCTGAAATAAGCAGGATGTCCCTGAAAAAGGCGCTGCTTGGATGACAGCATATGTTGCTCCAAAATCTGTATGTACCTTTTAGAAATAATGGTGCCTTCATGGATGTGCATGTTACCCATGGCATAGGCCCCAACACACCCTATACAATCACAGATGCTGGCTTTGAACTTTGTGCTGTTTACAATTCGGAGAGTCATTATCCTGTTAGGGCCAGAGGACACATCATCCATGATTTCCAAAAACAATTTAACAATTTGGACTCTCCAGACCACAGTACAGTTTTCCACTTTGCATCCAGTCTCAGTCCCAGTCTCAGCAGCAATCCCAGGCAGCCAGACACGGAGCATCACACCAGGACAGCCATATGCTCCACACAGAAGTAGGCTGCCAACAAGGCTCAGGAGCAGTAGCCCCTCAGCCAAATCCAGAGCAAAGCGTAGGGCACGAGCCCCCTTGGCCCAGCCACACCGCCACCCTCAGCTGCGCAGGCCAAACCCTAGAACCTGCGCCAGTGTCTTTTTAGTGCAGTGCCCCCTGATGCATTAAAGGTCACGGGCATTCGGTGTTGGTTTCCGGCCTTGCTGCTTCTGTGCTGAGATTTCTCCAGTTTCCTAGAATCTTTTGATGTTATGGACTGTAGATAATGAAATCCCTAATTTCCTTGCAATTGGATGCTGAGAAATGTTCTTAATGTTCAATTGCAAGGAAGTTAGGGATTGCTCACGCAGTTGTTCATAAAGTGGTGAACCCCGCCCCATCCTTCGTTATGTTCGCCTTTCAAGGATGCTCCTTTTATGCACAATCATGACAGTCACCTGTTTCCAATGAACCTGTTTACCTGTGGAACGTTCCAAACAGATGTTTTTTGAGCATTCCCCAGTCTTTTGCCCCAGTTTGGCAAATTTGATGCCCCAGGCATCAAATTTAAAATTAGTGAATTTTTGCAGTTTAAATATCTTGTCTTTGTAGTGCATATAGGTTGAGCAAGATTAGCAAATTATTGTATTCTGTTTTTTTTTTTACGTTTTACACAATGTTCCAATTTCATTGGAATTGGGGTGGGAATTTGTAAAGACAAATAGGAACGATACAACTGAAATTTATTTTGTGGAATGTTTTTCCATCTTAAATGTTTGATAATTTAGTAATTAATTTAACAATTTTCTGTTGAAATGTAATTTTTTGGTTGGTGAAATTCCTTAAAATCTAGTTGGCGTCCACAAACATGCCTTTTATGTCAGTTATGAATTTATATAGGCAGAGTTTAAAAAAAAATGAAAAAGTACAATACAAGTTATTTTTGTATTCGACGATGGGTTATCTACAGTGGAAAAAAACGTAATAAACTTATTACTAATCGCTGTATCAATTAAAAATAAAAGAGGTTTCTTTTAAGGTTTTTCTTCAAATTTATTACTTTAAGGAAATTCTTTCATTGTGTTCACACCAAAGTTCTGGTCAGACATAGGAAGTTGTATCTGTTCTAAATTTGAAATCAATATCAGGATTAATGTTTCGGATGTTATATTTTGTATTTGAATCTTTTGAACTACCAACAAGTGTAAATTGTATTACTTAGCTTTTAATCATCCATGGCAAATTTTACATTTAGAAATGTAAATGGTCTGGATCAAGTTTTTTTTTTTTTTTTTCTTTTTGTGGAACTCAACTCTTATAGCACTTCAATTGATAATGGGAAGAACGAAAGGAGACAAGAACTCTTCATGTTTTTTGGAACTGCCCCGTTATTTAAAAAAACGAACATTCTCAGTGTTGCAAATGTGGTCCTTTGGCTTGTTCAATTCAAGGCGTTTGTGGTTGTTATATATTATCTATATAAAAACAGTCTATGGTGTGGTTTCTACGCCTTGTGTTTAGACGTATTGGTTAATAAAGTATTTTGAGGGGAGAGTCCTCCAGTACGATAGAGGGCGGTATGTAACTTAACATAGCGTTGTTCTGTACCATTATACAAGGAAGAAGTAGGGCGAATGCGTTGAAACACGTTTCCCGAAATTGGCAAAAGTTTTCAAGGATGACTAAACGACCAAATATACTGCTAACAGGTAAGGTGTTGTTCGCAAGTTTGATTCCCCCGTTCTTAACATGGAAACACGCTTTTCATCTAACTACGCTGGATTTGTTTAATTTGAAATATGATTTATGTCGGTGTTGGCAGCACCCAAATTCACTGGATGTTTATGTCGCAAAGTGGGAAGGCAAACGTGCCCTGAAATGGTTCCACAGCGTGGACCTGTGCTAAAATGTTTTAGGCTCAGGATTTCACAAGGATTGAAAATCCATATTTTAATCCATAACTTGTAGGAAATGTTGCTTCAAGTAAACGGCCACTAAGCAACAAAAGCACGACTAAGCCTCATTTTTGATAAAACCGGACAGAATCGTCTCCGGAGTAACGGAATAATTGCGTTTTGCGTTAACTCCTGAGAATCTCTACAACGCAGGTATGTGGCTGCGTTGGTGCCTGATTTAAATACTCCGAAGTAAATGAACGTTTTCAAGACAAGATGTTAGAAAACTAAAACTAGTTCGGAGAAAATACGGCGCTGTGATGTGCTAGAAGGTGCTGATGAGAGTTCAGCCAGAAAAGCTGTAATCTTTGAACTGTAGGAGACTAATATTCACAGCCCCTAAGGATTCTCATGGTTTAAGGGTTGACTCCTTTTCTGTTTTTTCAATTCAGTTTCATATGGCGCCAATTCAAAACACATGTTGTCTTAAGGCACTTTACAATAAAAAGTCAATTAGATCGAATCATATAGACAAGTACAAGTCAAGTACATATGTTCCAGTTGATCCTAGTTATCAAACAAAGCAAATCGGTTAAAAGGTTCAAGGAAACCCAGCAGATTGCATCGAGTCAGTGACTTAGTGTTCACTCCTCCTGGACAAGCATGTACCTACAGTTGACAGTCCCTTGCATTGTGTTATTGACTTGGCAGAAATCCCTCAAACAGATCATGCATGCAGGGTTGCCAGATCGGACTTACAGTTTCAAGCCCAAACCCAAAGTAAAACCCATCCACCTCATTAAAAACCAGCTCAAATCTCAACCTCTCTTGAACCTCATGTTAAAGGTGTTGCACGCATAAAACACAACGCTGCGGCCTGTTCTTTTAAATCATAAAGTTGCATTCAGATTTCTGTATTACTGTACTTGCAATGAGCTTTAGAGTCATCCTCTGGGGTTGGCCATCCACGATTTTAGATCTGGGTCAGCCTCACTTTCCTTTATGTTCTTTTTATTTTTCCCCTTCAGCATGATGCAGTCTTTAAACATCAACTCGAAGCTTAACAGTTAAGGTCTTCACTCCAAAGCAGCCCAGTATTGCTTAGTTTAACTCTTAACCCCATTTTGAGTGTTTACAACTGATGTTAACCAATGACCATTACTGATTGATTATGTCTAGTTTGACAAATTCTTAAAATTTAAAAAGAAATGAACCTATGATAGGAGTGCACAAAATCTTTTGATGTGTGTCAGTTTTTACTTTTCTGCGACACTGAAAACTATTCTTGACAAAATTTGCCTATGAATACTTTCTAAAAATCTGTCAAATGTTGTGAAAAGCAGCCCAAATTTTAGCAACCTGACCGAAGCTATTTTTTCCAGCCCAAAGTGTTCAAAGAATCCCAATTGTGGGGAAATCTGCCCAGTCTGGCAACACTGCAGTGAAAACTCCCCTTTAACAGGAAGAAACCTCCAGCAGAACCTGGCTCGGTGTGATCCACCATCTGCCATGACCAACTGGGCTCATCAATAACTGTCCAACATTTCTTAAATTCTATTTGCAAATATTGGGGCCATCATTTTATAATCGTTGTTGAGGAGGGAAATGGGCCTCCAAGAACCAAGTCTTTTTGTTTTTGGGTTGAGTGCTATGAGACCTTGACTAAGAGTAGGAGGGAGATTATTGTTGTGTATATTTTAAGACCTGTAATAAAATCGGGGCAAGACGAATAGAAAAGGATTTGCAAAAATCTGTAGTTAAACCATTGGTAACTCAAGATTTATTGAACTTAAGTACAGAAATGGAATTGGAGATATCCTCCGAGGGCTTTCACAATAACTCCTGTCTTCCATATGAATGGTTTTAAGATTTGTCTGTGTTGAGAAATCTTTTTGAAGCCTCTAATATTTTGAGGTATATGGTTTAATGTAGGGCTGGGCAATATGGCTTAAAAATAAAATCTCAGATTTTTTTATACCAAATCCGATTAATCGATTTAGTTTCCTCTTTCATTTCATGAAAAAAAATTTGAGAAATTATTTTCAGAAACTTGCTTTTATTTCAATCATCCACCTGGAAGTTGACCCGACTTCAAATCTCAACTAAATACAAGCCGTTAAACGTGTTTGTAGAACAAGATGCAGGCCATTCACCAAGATGCAAGGCCCTGCCATCGTTAACCCTGAAAATACAACAAAAAATGCCTGTGATATTACACATTAGCTAGTTTCTCAGTTTTGAGTATACATCTCAAAACAAGCCTAACTTCACTTGTTTAACTTCAACAACTAGCTTAAAAAATAAAAGAATATATAAAAGTGCCTTGTCTTGGGGTAAAAAACGTTTCCCCTTTAGAATATTTTGACAGTATATTTTCTTAAACAGAAAGTCAACACCGTATGCCATTATCAAAACATCTTCCCGTTTTGGGACTAATACAGTGCAAAATAAAATTGCATTAGATTTCACAAAAGTTTTAAGAAAATATAGCTTATGTATACAAAAGAGTATTTCAATAAATCCCTGATACAGTCATAGAAAAGATTACATCATCCTTGATTTCTTTTTCTAAATGTATATTACTTGAAGAAAACAATGAACAAGAAATCAAGGGTGATGTAATATTTTCTTTCTATGACTGTATGTAAACAAAAGGAAAGAGTTACTTTTCAAACATATTCATTGCATAGTCAGCAAAATCAATATGACATACTTGCTGTCTTTTGAGGTTTTTTCTACAAATGTTTGGCAAGAAAAACAAGCCTGTCTACTTCATTTAGCTTCAGGCATGCCCTGTAGCATGTAACAATGCCCCCTCCCACACTAAAAACCTTCTCTGATGGGGCACTAGTAGCAGGGACAGAAAGATATTTCTTGGCCAGTTTACTGAGCCTTGGAACGTTTGGTTCGTGGCGCTTCCACCACTGAAGTGGATCGGTGTCTGGGTCGACCTCCGAGGTCAACAGGTAGGTTGCCAGCTCAGTTTCTATTTTCACAGTCTCTGATTCATGGGGACATGGCACTGTCACATTTTTTTTTAAAAGGCACCTAAAGTCATTTTCTTATTGGGCAGAGCCTGTTGTTCTTTGCACATATGCACAGCTGCACCACTTAGCTGGTGTGATGCACTTGTTTCAGCAGGCAGAGACATCAGTTCAGTGACTGCCCTTTTTTTTATGTGTTCCACCCTGCCTGGGTCAATGTAGGTTGTCCGGAACCTGGGATCCATTAGTGAGGCCATGTCTAAGAGTTCATCCTTCACATTGTTGCTGTATTTTACATTAAGGTACTGCTGTACAGGTCCTTCTCAAAATATTAGCATATTGTGATAAAGTTCATTATTTTTCATAATGTCATGATGAAAATTTAACATTCATATATTTTAGATTCAATGCACACTAACTGAAAGATTTCAGGTCTTTTATTGTCTTAATACGGATGATTGTGGCATACAGCTCATGAAAACCCAAAATTCCTATCTCACAAAATTAGCATACTTCATCCGACCAATAAAAGAAAAGTGTTTTTAATACAAAAAATGTCAACCTGCAAATAATCATGTACAGTTATGCACTCAAAACTTGGTCGGGAATCCTTTTGCAGAAATGACTGCTTCAATGCGGCGTGGCGTGGAGGCAATCAGCCTGTGGCACTGCTGAGGTCTTATGGAGGCCCAGGATGCGATAGCGGCCTTTAGCTCATCCAGAGTGTTGGGTCTTGAGTCTCTCAACGTTCTCTTCACAATATCCCACAGATTCTCTATGGGGTTCAGGTCAGGAGAGTTGGCAGGCCAATTGAGCACAGTGATACCATGGTCAGTAAACCATTTACCAGTGGTTTTGTGAGCAGGTGCCAGGTCGTGCTGAAAAATGAAATCTTCATCTCCATAAAGCTTTTCAGCAGATGGAAGCATGAATTGCTCCAAAATCTCCTGATAGCTAGCTGCATTGACCCTGCCCTTGATAAAACACAGTGGACCAAAACCAGCAGCTGACACGGCACCCCAGACCATCACTGACTGTGGGTACTTGACACTGGACTTCTGGCATTTTGGCATTTCCTTCTCCCCAGTCTTCCTCCAGATTCTGGCACCTTGATTTCTGAATGACATGCAGAATTTGCTTTCATCCGAAAAAAGTACTTTGGACCACTGAGCAACAGTCCAGTGCAGCTTCTCTGTAGCCCAGGTCAGGTGCTTCTGCCGCTGTTTCTGGTTCAAAAGTGGCTTGACCTGGGGGAATGCGGCACCTGTAGCCCATTTCCTGCACACGCCTGTGCACGGTGGCTCTGGATGTTTCTACTCCAGACTCAGTCCACTGCTTCCGCAGGTCCCCCAAGGTCTGGAATCGGCCCTTCTCCACAATCTTCCTCAGGGTCCGGTCACCTCTTCTCGTTGTGCAGCGTTTTCTGCCACACTTTTTCCTTCCCACAGACTTCCCACTGAGGTGCCTTGATACAGCACTCTGGGAACAGCCTATTCGTTCAGAAATTTCTTTCTGTGTCTTACCCTCTTGCTTGAGGGTGTCAATAGTGGCCTTCTGGACAGCAGTCAGGTCGGCAGTCTTACCCATGATTGGGGTTTTGAGTGATGAACCAGGCTGGGAGTTTTAAAGGCCTCAGGAATCTTTTGCAGGTGTTTAGAGTTAACTCGTTGATTCAGATGATTAGGTTCATATGATATGATAATTTTGTGAGATAGGAATTTTGGGTTTTCATGAGCTGTATGCCAAAATCATCCGTATTAAGACAATAAAAGACCTGAAATATTTCAGTTAGTGTGCAATGAATCTAAAATATATGAATGTTAAATTTTCATCATGACATGGAAAATAATTAACTTTATCACAATATGCTAATATTTTGAGAAGGACCTGTATGTTTTTTTGTATGGTTTTAGTGAGCTCGGTGTCTTCCCCCGCTGGCTGTAGGAGACTGGTTTTAAACAAATGGAGAACCGGTTTAATGTAGGAAACACTGACATATGCCTCACCAGACAGGGCATCAGTAAAGTCTTGGAGGGATCGAACAGCCTTATTTACAGATTCCAAAACATCAATGTCTTGCCAAGTGGGCACAAGATGCCGGCTTTTCTTGTCTGAACCCAAGACACGAACTATCGCTTTTTCCTGTTCCAGAAATCTCTGTATCATTTTTTGATGCGAACCCCATCTAGTTGGGGACTCTGTTATTAGTTGATGCAGGGGTAGACCAAGCTCAGCCTGTACTTCACTCAGTTCTCTTCGTTTTTTCCAACTGTCAGAAAAGGCAGCAGTAGCCTTTTTACAAACCCCTATGGCACGTTCAATCCGTGGGTCCTTCACACCATTCTTTGTATAATAATGAAAACACAAATGCATCAGGTTTACTGTTATAATAAGCTACAATTAACTTACTCGTCAATTTTTACTTTTTTCTCTGATATTATTTTACAGATGTAGGGACACAGACACACACATACTCACATGGTACATGTACATACGTATATACATACATTTTGTATAAATATGATGTATTATTTGATGAAAATACATGAATTGCTTATGTATTAAGTGTACTGTGTATTTTCTGTGGGAAAATGGCCATGAATGCATGTCAAATGACAAAAAAGACTCTATGTATGACATGTATATAAAATACAAAATAAGATTTACTAAATATATATAGATTCGATTCTTACGTATGGCATTATGTAGTTTATGTCCAAAGCACTGGAGGTTTGGCCACCCGATGTCTTTCAGAGCTTTAATAATGTTGGTGGTCTGTTGTCATACAGATGAGTCGGTCTTCGGAAAGGTTCCAGGAGTTCAGAGCATCTTTTAACCCCTCGGCAATGACCTGACTTTTGTGATCATCGGGAAAGTAAGCTGTTTGCAGGCAGACACTTCGTAGAGCCCAGTCATCGTCGACAAAATGCACAGTCAAACTCATATATGGCTCCATTGTCCAACTGGACCACAAGTCTGTTGTGGCAGAGTAAAAACTTACAGCCGCCAGCTCTGTTGCAATCCTTTCACGTGTGCAGTTGTACAGGTGGGGCAAGGCAACTTCAGCAAAATATTTCCGGCTAGGTAGTACATACCTTGCGTCTAAAGTTTTCAGCAGGTGAATGAAGCCAGACTTTTCCACTGTATAAATAGGCACAGTATCTTTGGCAATAAACAACGCGACAGCATCCGTGATCGCTTTCCATCGGGTCCCAGTCTTTTCGTAGGGAACACTGTATGAAAATGATTCCCCTAAGGTGGGTTGTCTCTTGGCAGGTCTGTTGTCTCTTTTCTGGTGTGTTGCTGTCCTGAGCTTTTCGTAGAGAGCAGCATTTCTCCCACTCCACTGAGTGCTTCTGTTTCAAGTGTTGAAATAAATTCGTAGTGCTTCCACCTTTAGTAGCAACAGGCTTTAAACAGATTTTACAACGTGCTGTGTGCTGCTCCAAGTCCGTGGTCGCGAAAACGAACCAGTTCCATATAATTGATGAAGTCGTGCCTTTTTTGGGAATAAGGTCTTCCTTGGTAGATGCCATTTTCGGTGTTTCTGTGAGAGACAGGTCTACTGACGTCACTCAGCTACAGAGGCCCGAGGAGTTCACTGGCGCGACAGAAAAAAATTCAGATTTCCCAAAAATTAAATCTTCATTAATTGCAAATTCGAATTAATCGATAAAATCGATTTATCGCCCCGCCCTAGTTTAATGTAAAAGGTGGCATAGACACTGGAGATTTGACTAGGACTGTCAGTCAGAGACGTGAATAAAGTTTGCCTTTCAAGCCTAAAAAAGTAAGCAGAACGTTTTTCTCCTGCTTTGAGCCATCTTTTTCTCCGTTGTATAAAAGCATCCTCGGCCTTGCATCAATATAAACAGTCCAGTTTATTGTAAAGAACTAAAAAACATATTTATCCTCCTCCAAAATGTCCCTTTGGGGACTTCAGTTAAAAAGAGGTCATTTCACTTATTAAATCTTCCTCTTCAGCTTTCCTAAATTTAGTCGTTTGACTCCTATATTTTCTAAGAAATTTGCCTGCTTCCCATGGGTGCAAAAATATTCCTCTTTGTTGGCCTTATTCCAGTAGTATGTAATTAACCTACAAAGTCGAGCCTTAACTGTTTCATGCTTTAGTAAAGAAGTGTTTCGTTTCCAACAGGAAACTTTATGGGGAATGTTGTCAAATGTAAACATCTGGATATGAATATAAATTGCTCTGAGGTCAGTAGGAGGGGAAGCGAGTATATTAACAGCAATGCTGTTATTATCAGTGCAATAAGAAGAAAGCCGGAAGTTAATATTTTAGCACTCCGGGTAAAATGTCATTTGGAAAGATTTTCTCTCCAGATATCAATGTAAAAGTTTTCCATAAAGTTCTTTAAATTTGTACTAGATAAGGTTCGCTGCCCCACAGGCTATCAATTAGGAGGATTGAATTTTGGATTTCATATAAATCAGGTGTTGGGGTAAAATTATCCCCCAAAGTGTTTAAATCCCTCCAATGTGAAGCATGTAAGGAAAGTGAATTATAGGCTCTGGTTACTGTCTCGCATCGGCTGACTTTTGTATAAGGGCTAGCTGGCCTTCCAGGTTGGGGAAGGGATTTAGTGAGGACTTATGGTTTGTGTGACCTGCCACAGAATTTGACACTGTAAACAAGACTCAGAAATCATTTCGGACAAGTTGAGTAAGAGAGATTCTTTAAAATAGAGGCATTTCATCTGAATCGCTACGTTGATATTGTCCACCGTTATTCTTTTGAAAATAATTATATTGGGGAAAATTCTGTTGCATTTTGTAGGCATAGACTTTTGTCCTGCACTCATAGCTTGTTTTTTAACAACCCAACATTGTTTGGGACAACACCATAACCACTAGTGGTTTATGAATGACCAGATGGAGCTCAGAAGCAGCTTGTCCTTCTGGATATATTATATTTCATGAGAGGCTACGAATTCTTTCTCGTAGTGGGAAGAGTAGCCATCTTGCAAACCGAAAGTTGTGGCTATGGTGTAGGAGAGTTATGGCTGCTACCCGCAAAAAAGCGAGTGCTACTATCTTCACAATTCTGAGGACATTTGAAAAACGCAGATATTTTAGCTTGTTCTGCATGAGGTTGCAGCAACTTTTCTGGCGTGGTCTGTGTATACTGAAGGGAGTGTGTGGTCACCTGGACATGTGCACTTGTGTGTGTCTGAGTGTTGGGCCGCAAGGGATACAGAGAGCACAAAATTGTAGAGGCAGAAATGACACAGTGTTGTAAAAATACCATAAATTACAATTTCATTTTGTTACTTTAATGAAAGAACATAAAAGGTCAACGCATAGGCCTGTTTCACATAGGAAATGTAAGCTAAATGACTTCTGTTGTCATCCAAGTTTTTTAGAAAATAAATTTGATATAATTACCATCTTGACTATCGGGGGGAAGTCTCTGGGCAGTTGGGTGATGGGTCCATGAAGGGGTGGAGCACCCCTTATCTACAATGACTGGGAACATTGAAGTGGTATGATTTGTATTTTAGCAACAAGTTGTTTTCTCTAAATATCATTCTGAAACAGGTCGTTCTAATATAGTGGAAATGTGTTTATTTTGACATCCACAGGAACACCTGGTGTAGGAAAGACGACTTTGGGAAAGGAATTGGCTGCGCGGACAGGGTTGACGTTTGTCAACATAGGCGAACTGGCACATGAAGGTAAAATCAGTCAGTAGTAATAGGCTAGTTGTCCTAAGGTTAGGCTCAGGGAGGATTATGGTTGCATCTAAAAACATAGGAAACAGAAACATGGTGCTAAAGATGATTTGTATTAAAATTGAAAAAAAAAAAGACAGTATGTACAAAGTGCTCTGTCACCAATGTATTAACCGGTTCACCATTTCAATAGATGCAGCATTTTAAGCAGACCTGCCACAACAGCAGGCTGCAGTGCCTCCTACCGCGAAGGAGATGGTCTTTCTCCAGGTTCTTCGGGCCTGAGGCCCAGTGGAAGCTCGCCATCACAGGAAACCTGGCCTTTCCTAACAGGACTAATATTTTAACACCATTGTCTAGTATTAGCAATGTCAAATTCACTATTAAAACCATAAACGTTTATAGAAATAAATGGGATTAATATATTGATGATCTACATAATTAACTATCGAATTGTTTGTCATAATATTGGTACACAAACAATAATTCAGAGTACTCTTCCAAATCTTAGTCATTTTAGTATTAACAAAATATTGCACAAGGTTCCATACACAAAAACTGTTTCAACTATAAATAATGTTTCAAGGTCTTTAACCAACAATGCGTGGCTTTAAATGCAACCAGCTGTTAATGAAGGATCATGTCTGCCTTCAATCTCTGATTGCTTTATTCAGATTCAGTCAATATTCAATACAAATAGTAACCCAGCTAATGTAGCTGTAAGCAGTGGGGAGTGCTGCTAGTGGCCGTGCTATGCTAACACTGGCTCCACATCATGCAAACAGTAGGGATTAGCCCTAGCATGCTAGCGTTAGCATTGTACGAACAACAATGCACACACTCACCAGTTCACGTTTGTTTCCAGTCTCCCGAAGCTTAGATCCAGCGTTTTCCCACAGGATAGAGACATCTAGGAACTGGGAGGTGTACCAGTAAGTAGAAAACAGTCGAAGTTGAAAAATAAAAAGTTCAAAGTGGTTTAACGCCTACCTGCAGCCTCTCTGAAACTTTCTCAGTCCCACACGCTCTCCCAAACAATGGGCACCGGCATTTTTATCGAAGTGAAGTCCCGCATTTTCTCGCGTTATTCCACTTAGTGAGTAAATGGTGGACAAGGGAAAACTAAGTACTAAAAATGACTTTGTTACGCCCATATTTATAGTATTGTACACCACATGACTAGTGACACAGCACACTGTTCAGAGAGGAGCAGTTGGAACAGCAACATATGTTATGTTTTGTTACAGGAAACAATTCTTTGAAGGTTTTAGATAAATAATGTTTAATGAGCCTGGGAGTTTTATTTAAAAAAATCTGTGTTAAAGCCGCATAAGTCAGATGTATGAGATGGACTCCAATCATCTGTCAAAAATCAGCAACTCAGAGATGAGAATAAATGTTTATTCTCATTCTCTCTATTTAGAATAGATGTTTTACACATGAAACAATTTCTTCCAACAAAATAACTTTCCTTGTGACGAAGGCTGATAAGTCAATCAACCTGAGCTGTTTGGACAACAATGACATGAAATCTTTGATTCAGAAACGGCTCTTCCTGATCGTCTTGCCTTTAACAAGAGCAGTTTTCCTTTTATAGACATGTTCTCCATTCACTTATCTATGATCTCTGACATGGAAAACTCCAGAATTGATGACAGTCTTGTGTTGATGGTGGGAGAGGGAAGTCAGGGATTTGTTCGGTGAAGCTAAGAGAAATTAAGCTTCCAGCAAATTGGATGCAGACGGGCAGTCACTGCTTTGGAAATTTATACTGAAGTAGTCACAATATTGTCACCTTAGATATCACACCTGGCGCGCTACATCGAATAAATTCATTATGTTGCACAGCCCTAATTCTGATCTATTTCATTATTGTGCAATATAAACTAAAATACAATCCCTCAAATCATTCCGAAAATGTCTTAAAATCATGGCACAACCCAGTCCTTCCTTGCTGGCTTTACCATAAACGGTGTAATACAACACTCCCCACTGTCTTTGACAGTTTCTGTTACGGCAAGGTATATGTTTTGTAATATGGCTTGGGATATTTGTGGACCTTATCTAGTCTTGATCAATCTATAGAGGAGAGATTGAGCAAGAGTGGTGTTTTAAATGTAGCTCTTATGGAAGCAGGCCTGCATAATAGATGAAGAAGATTAGCATAATCGTCAGGGCAACAAGACTGTAAACAGGGTTGGGGTTAGTGAAAGAGGTGAAGTTCATCATTTCCATGACCGACTTAAATGCTGCCTGATCCCACCTTAGCCAAAGATCATGGGATTGATTTGTATAAAGGAAACTGAAGCTACATCTGGCCTGCTGTTTCTATTGAGCTGTGACATCTACCTGGAGGGGAGCATCAGTTGACCTACTGCTGCCACCAACTTATTGTTCTCCTTCTATAGATAATACCCATGGCCCTGTCTTTCAGTGTTTAACCCTGCTTCTCTCCTAGATGTATCTATTGCCCGAGCTTTTACTGCAACTAACTAACTGCAGTGGTGCTGTATAAATAAACTCAATTAAATTCAAATTATTCACGTTGTAATATGGTCCGCTGAAAATGTCTGGCATTGATGCTTTGAATAAAACACAGGTTGTCAACATCTATTGCCAAATAATATAAGTGAAAGACTGTCAATATCTTTCCCCAGGCCAATATTATGATGGTTATGATGAAGAGTACCAATGCCCTATTTTGGATGAGGATCGGGTGAGTTCAGTTCTATTGTAACCTTTTTAAACCAAATTTTTTCCAGAATCCTATTCTCATTACTTCAACTAACCTAGCAAAGGTATGTTATAGTAATAATAATGTAAATAGCAATATGTACATATTAAATTAGATGTAGCCTCGTGTCCACTGCTAAATATTATTTTTATATATATATATATATATATATATATATATATATATATATATATATATATTTTGCTTCCTCTGTTTTAACCACTGATGCTCGACTGGTTGTAGATGTGGATATTCCACATTTCTTTTAAGAACTTTCATTTAGGGCTTATTTGCATCCTGTAAGTATATAAGCAAGCGTACTTATTTTTTATTAAGAAAATCTTAGATCCTAATTGTTTTAAACTAGTTAATAAGCAATTAAGGACACAAATGACACTTTCTCTTGTGCATACAATGCAAACAGCCAGAGGAGTCAGGTCACCTTAAGGTCAAAAGATGTAGTGACTGAATTTGGCCTGATGTGTGGTTCCAGCAGTATTTTTCTCCCTTACTTACCGATTCTGACTATGCAGGGCTTTATCCCCGAGTTTCATTTTCAATAGTCTACATAATTAATTACCGTATTTTCCGCACTATAAGGCGCACTTAAAAACCATTAATTTTCTCAAAAAATGACAGTGCGCCTTGTAATCCGGGGCGCCTTATATATGGATCAATTGGTTAATTGGTTGATCCATACTGGTTGTACACGGCGCTCTGTCAAAATGTTTCAGTACGACTGGTAAACTACAAAGCCGCACTGCTTGCAGCATTACGGCTACCGTAGTCAGGGGTGTCGCCGAAGTAATAGCGGTAAACACCTGTACTGCGCTTACTCCTAGTCCAACACCACTTGTGTGTGTATAACAACCCCAAAATTGCACCTTTCAAGAGACACGCTTACGATGCTGAGTTCAAACTCAAGGCTGTCAGCTACGCAGTCGAACATGGGAATAGAGCAGCAGCGAGAGAATTCAACAGTTAACGCTACTATATTGTGAATGTACTAACGTTTGATTTAGTGCATAAAACTGTTTCTTTTACGTGTTTACTGAATCAGGGAAAAGTTTCCTTTCACGTTTTAACTAACGTTTGATTTCAACTTCAACTTCATAGACTCCAATGCATTCCTAACGTGCGGTTGGCTCTATTCAATAGAATTCTATGTAGAGGAGACCTTACCATGAGAGTGAATGGAGTTATCAGAACGCTGGTTTGTAGTGTATTAAATAAGTTTGACTGACTGACTTATCTGACTGTTTTGTTGACATTCTCTTTAGCACAGCTCCATCTAGTGGATGCATAACGCAACCCCAGTCAAACGTTTGACTGCAATAGCTTCTATTCTATGCGCCTTATAATCCGGTGCGCCCTATACATGAAAAAAGTTCTAAAATAGGCCATTCATTGAAGGTGCGCCTTATAATCCGGTGCGCCTTATAGTGCGGAAAATACGGTACACAAAATCTTCATGTAATTACAGCCATGGTCTATAACATAAATTGCTTAATAAATAACATATATCTATTTATAAAGAAAACACTAGCTAATTTGTAATTAAAGCCTGGAAAGAACTAACGTTTGATAACATTTGTCCAAAGAGTATTTAAATTACGTCTCAGCAGAAGTGTTAGATTGATTGCATCTTTAGTGCAATCAAAGGAGAAGAAAGAAACAAGAAGACTAAAATTAGATATTTATTTTGTCGTTCAGCCACATCAGAAAACTGCTTGAATGGGGTTGGCGTCTTGGCTTTATGCAAGTTGGGACTCACACAAATCAACACTTCTGTCAGTAAAATGTAGAGATTAAGTTCATCATGTTACCTAATGACCAAACCAGACATACATGTGTGCAAGTTGTTATAAACACAGTGCAAATGGAGACACCTTAAGTAGAATATTCACAATACCAATGAACACTTAGACCAAACCATGAACTTGTAAAATAGGATGCTAACTTTAAACATCAAGCTACATCTTTCTTAAAAGTAAAAAAAAAAAAAAGAAGTACTATTGCGAATCTTTTTTCCAATTTATTAATATAGACTCCCCAATTCAAAATGAGTTCTACTCGCTGTTCATTCCAGTAGACTCTTACATTCTCTAAAGATGGCATATCAACTCCAGCCTTCTTCTGCCAATCAATTTCAGGCCCCCCACGATCAAAATAAATATAATCAATCACTTGAGGGCCATTACCTTCCTTGCTATTTGTCCCAAACAGTCAAAAGTCAGAGATTGACATGAGCAGAGTTCCCCTTCATAAGCGGTTGTCTGCAAGACGCAGAATTTGCTGCAGGGCTGGTAAAATAGACTCTCATGTGGCTGATGTTTTCTGTGAGGGCTGGGCTGCTGAGTTCTACCCACACAGGTAATTCAATTTACATGTGAGGAATTGAATTGAGCCAATAGGAAGAAATACAGCCTGTAAAGTGAGTTTATTTGCTGAAGAGTATTGGACATTCATGGAATTCTTTGAGCAATATGAAGAGCAGTATCAAGATATAAGTGTTTTAATATTCTCTGCACCCACCATTTGTTAATGTGTTGAGTCATTGTATACAACAGATTGAACTGCCTTAGTAACTAATGTCAGAACCCTAACTTGAGTTCTTATTAACCCAAAATCCCATATTTTGGATTCTGACTTTTTGAAATGATTTCTGTCAGTTAGACCCTTGCTCCATGTAAACAAAGTAAAATGTATTAAATTTGGCAGTCTAGATGCTGAATATAATCTGGGTTTCTGGAATCTCTCAGGTGGTAGATGAGCTGGATCAAAAGTTGGTAGAAGGTGGTGTGATCATAGATTATCATGGCTGTGACCTGTTTCCTGAACGCTGGTTCCACATTGTTGTTGTACTTCGCACAGACAACACTCAGCTGTACACACGACTTGAAAACAGGTAAAGTTTTCTTTACATCTACATTATAACGCTTAAAATGGTTAAACCTTTTAGGGAATCAATAAAGCATGTCATTAGTTTCAATCATATATCTGTTTTTTCCTTGGTTGCTTGAGTCTGTTAAAAGAATTTGACATTAGACACAGACTGAATTTGTGACCATAAGACTGTGTAAATCAGGCTATAATAATATTCTCAATGCTTCAAAAATAAAGACTATATTAAGTAACCGGAAGCCATCCACTTCTAGTCTGTTCCCAACCATTCTTTTCATTAGAATGAATTATAGGATAAATCCTTATGTTGCATTTCTAATAATGTGTGTGGAGCTCCAGCTACATTGTAGCTTTATTTAGTGAGAACTGGCTAAATTGGTCCTCCAGCTCCTTTTTCAAATGCCTCTGTTCAGAACCCCAGTGTGGTCAGCAATTGTCTCGGTACAGGAAACGCCAGGTAACACTGTGCACAGTTGCACAAGCATTGAGTTTGAAAAATCTAAAGCAACTGACTGATAAACTTGTCATGATCTTGACAGAAAATGCACTGAGGTGTTTGCAATACACTTTAATACGGTTAAGGCCATATGTGCATGATTTATATCCTCTTATGTAACTGCACACACACATTCATTGCTTGTTTATACTGTTAATCTGGTGTGGATAGTATTTCTTTTCATACCTTCTAAACGTCACCAATAGATTGAATAATTCTAGAAACGTGTATGCAACAGTGAAGATTCTGAGGGGCAGCACACACTTGGTTATGGTTAGTTATTTTTGATGCATCTGAGATTTTGCATGGAAAATCGTATATGCCTGAATTTTGTTAGTTACATAACCTTTATGCTAAAAAGCCTGGTAAGGACAGAAAAAGTCAGGGTTAGACTGTGATATTCACCAGGGAGCTTGGTTGGTATGTTTAAAGTTATCCACTGGATCTGTTCTTGTCTTTTGTCTTCTAACAGGGGTTATACAGGAAAGAAACTGCAGGACAACGTGCAGTGTGAGATCTTCCAGACTATATATGAAGAGGCAATGGAAGCCTACTCTGAAGAGATTGTCCACCAGTTACCAAGCAACACCCCTGAGGACCTCGAGAAAAACCTTGAGCAGCTAATTCTGTGGACTGAGCAGTGGATGAAGGACCATAACTAAAGCCTAGAATGCAGTTGTTTTTTTTAATTAAATATAAATTTCTACTAAATAAATGAGCATTTGTTTTTTTTATTTTTATTTTTCAATTATTATGACTTATGTTTATCCATAAGCAACAGACTCTAAGCACCAATTTTATCTGCTCTTGTTTTTGCAGGGAGTGCAGCAGTTTCATTTTCATTAGGTTTAGCTTTAAAACAGGGAAAATACAGTTCCGATCATTACTTTACACGACAGACAGAAATCTGTTTTCTTTTTAACATTTATCTCCTGCCGTATTTTGTTTTGTGATATATTTCTATTACTTGGTTACTTGCATTTATCTTTATTCTTGGTTTTGTGGTATTATATAGAAGTATTGTTGCTCCTGGGTATGTTATTTCATTGCTGTGCAGCTTCTATTTGTGCTAAATGCTAAACTTGTTAAACTTAAATGTTAAACTTTGATTCCTGTGTAAAGAAAACAAATTTTTTGACCTCAGAATAAGTGTGACAAAAATGTTCTTGTTTTAGGTCAGTTAAGGAGTACATAAATTGTTTGTATTTGCTAAATGGAAAAATTGTTTTATTTCTTGAAATGTAGAAGTTGCGTAGATAAGGTTCACTAGTTTGCTTCGGTAGTTTGACCGTTTCTGCTGACACAGCTGATGTTACTGAAGTCACTAGGATTGGAGGGGGGGGGGGGGGGGGGGGGGGCACTTGGCCACCAGAGTTGTGCTTCTGAATTGCACATCACAGCATTTTAAGTCATAAGTAGGTTTCATCAATTAATTTAGTAATCATGGTGGAGCATTATTAAGGAGCAGTTTCGAATTAATTCAATTTATATAGACCCAATTCACAACACGTCATCTCAAAGCACCTTACAACTCAATCAAATCTTACTGATTCCTAGTGTGCAAATACATTTCAATTGATCTTGGTTAGCAACAGTGTAGTTGAATTCAGTTTATTATTCATATTGGTTAAAAAGTTTTCTATCTAAGGAAACCCAGCAGATTGCATCAAGCCAGTGAGTTCTAGTTTTATGCCTAGCCTTAAAAGTAGACAGGGTGTCTGCCTCACGGACTAAAACCGGGAGCTGGTTCCACAGGAGAGGAGCCTGATAACTAAAGCATCTGCCTCCCATTTTACAGGTCCTTCTCAAAATATTAGCATATTGTGATAAAGTTCATTATTTTCCATAATGTCATGATGAAAATTTAACATTCATATATTTTAGATTCATTGCACACTAACTGAAATATTTCAGGTCTTTTATTGTCTTAATACGGATGATTTTGACATACAGCTCATGAAAACCCAAAATTTCTCACAAAATTAGCATATTTCATCCGACCAATAAAAGAAAAGTGTTTTTTATACAAAAAACGTCAACCTTCAAATAATCATGTACAGTTATGCACTCAATACTTGGTCGGGAATCCTTTTGCAGAAATGACTGCTTCAATGCGGCGTGGCATGGAGGCAATCAGCCTGTGGCACTGCTGAGGTCTTATGGATGCCCGGGATGCTTCGATAGCGGCCTTTAGCTCATCCAGAGTGTTGGGTCTTGAGTCTCTCAACGTTCTCTTCACAATATACCACAGATTCTCTATGGGGTTCAGGTCAGGAGAGTTGGCAGGCCAATTGAGCACAGTGATACCATGGTCAGTAAACCATTTACCAGTGGTTTTGGCACTGTGGGCAGGTGCCAGGTCGTGCTGAAAAATGAAATCTTCCTCTCCATAAAGCTTTTCAGCAGATGGAAATATGAAGTGCTCCAAAATCTCCTGATAGCTAGCTGCATTGACCCAGCCCTTGATAAAACACAGTGGACCAACACCAGCAGCTGACACGGCACCCCAGACCATCACTGACTGTGGGTACTTGACACTGGACTTCTGGCATTTTGGCATTTCCTTCTCCCCAGTCTTCCTCCAGACTCTGGCACCTTGATTTCCGAATGACATGCAGAATTTGCTTTCATCCAAAAAAAGTACTTTGGATCACTGAGCAACAGTCCAGTGCTGCTTCACTGTAGCCCAGGTCAGGCGCTTCTGCCGCTGTTTCCGGTTCAAAAGTGGCTTGACCTGGGGAATGCGGCACCTGTAGCCCATATCCTGCACACGCCTGTGCACGGTGGCTCTGGATGTTTCTACTCCAGACTCAGTCCACGGCTTCCGCAGGTCCCCCAAGGTCTGGAATCGGCCCTTCTCCACAATCTTCTTCAGGGTCCGGTCACCTCTTCTCGTTGTGCAGCGTTTTCTGCCACACTTTTTCCTTCCCACAGACTTCCCACTGAGGTGCCTTGATACAGCACTCTGGGAACAGCCTATTCGTTCAGAAATGTCTTTCTGTGTCTTACCCTCTTGCTTGAGGGTGTCAATAGTGGCCTTCTGGACAGCAGTCAGGTCGGCAGTCTTACCCATGATTGGGGTTTTGAGTGATGAACCAGGCTGGGAGTTTTAAAGGCCTCAGGAATCTTTTGCAGGTGTTTAGAGTTAACTCGTTGATTCAGATGATTAGGTTCATATGATATGCTAATTTTGTGAGATAGGAATTTTGGGATTTCATGAGCTGTATGCCAAAATCATCCGTATTAAGACAATAAAATACCTGAAATATTTCAGTTAGTGTGCCATGAATCTAAAATATATAAATGTTAAATTTTCATCATGACATTATGGAAAATAATGAACTTCATCACAATATGCTAATATTTTGAGAAGGACCTGTACTTTTAGACACTCTAGGAACCACCAGTAAACCAGCAGTCTGAGAACGAAGCCCTCTGTTAGGAACGTATGGAACAATCAGATCTCTGATGTATGATGGAGCTAGATCATTAAGGGCTTTATATGTGAGGAGGAGAATTTTAAATTATATTCTGGATTTAACTGGGAGCCAATGAAGGGAAGCTAAAATAGGAGAAATATGATCTTTTTAATTTTCATCAGAACTCTTGCTGCAGCATTTTGAATCAGCTGAAGGCTTTTAACTGCATTTTGTGGACATCCTGATAGTAACGAATTACAATAGTCCAGCCTTGAAGTAACAAATGCATGGATTAGTTTTTCAGAATCATTCCTGGACAGGATATTTCTAATTTTGGCAATGTTCCGGAGATGAAAGAAGGAAATCCTAGAAACCTGTTTAATATGGGATTTAAATGACATGTCCTGGTCAAAACTAACACCAAGGTTTTTTTCTTTATTATCGGAGGTCAATTTAATGCCATCCAGGTTAAGTGAAGCAGTTTCTTTTTTAAAGACTCCGGTCCAAAGACGACACCTTCTGTCTTGTCTGAATTTAGAAAAAGAAACTCACAAAAAAAAAAAAAGGTGCATAAGGTTCATAAGTGAGGGGAGAAAAGAGCTAAAACGGTGCGGCTGCCACAGTAATGCTGACGCTATGCTGGTCAGTTGTGGTGAAGACAGAGCTGAGCCAAAAGACGAATCTCTATGTTCCTACCAGTGTTGGTCAAGTTATTTGGAAATAATTAATTACTGATTACTTCTCCAATAAAGTAACCCAGGTACTTTACTGGTTACTTATTTTAAAAAAAATAACTAGGTACTTTACTGATGACTTAGTTACTTTTCATCCACATAGACCATTCAGCCTACTTTTGGTCTTTCTGTAAATTCATCATACAAAATTAAGTCAAAACTTTTATGAGGCAGGGCAAATTGCTTTGGAGGTGCAGAAGGTTGGCGATTGTATGGGCTGTGGTGCAGGTTGGATTTCACTGTAAAACAGCTGCTGAGGGTTCAACCTCAGCATGGACCAGGAAGTCTTTTAAATTACCTTAAATAGTCCAGAATATGATCTAAAGAAGGCATGTGATGCACAGTGCAATCAATTATATATGATCTAGCTGGTAAAACAATCAGGTTTTATTTAGGCAGTGTTTCAATCCTATATTGGGATTCCCCAAAAGGTGTTCTCTCTTATCTCCATCTATGATCCTACGCTGCCATCTACTGATCAAAAGTTGCATCTACACTTCTTTTTGGAAAGCAAACTCAGCAGATTTTTACCTTTTGACCTCAGGGGACATTCTGGATTAAACACAGTGTTGTAAGAAGTTAGAGTGACTCCAATGACATGTATGATGTGATTATATTCAGTGATACCACAGTGTTCCAAAACCATGCAACGGTGCAATAAACCCTCCATATCAATTGTTACTCTGGTTAGACTCTGGTTTACATGCATTTCACCATATACAGGTCCTTCTCAAAAAATTAGCATATTGTGATAAAGTTCATTATTTTCTATAATGTAATGATGAAAATTTAATTTTCATATATTTTAGATTCATTGCACACTAACTGAAATATTTCAGGTCTTTTATTGTCTAAATACGGATGATTGTGGCATACAGCTCATGAAAACCCAAAATTCCTATCTCACAAAATTAGCATAGTTCATCCGACCAATAAAAGAAAAGTGTTTTTAATACAAAAAACGTCAACCTTCAAATAATCATGTACAGTTATGCACTCAATACTTGGTCGGGAATCCTTTTGCAGAAATGACTGCTTCAATGCGGCGTGGCATGGAGGCAATCAGCCTGTGGCACTGCTGAGGTCTTATGGAGGCCCAGGATGCTTCGATAGCGGCCTTTAGCTCATCCAGAGTGTTGGGTCTTGAATCTCTCAACGTTCTCTTCACAATATCCCACAGATTCTCTATGGGGTTCAGGTCAGGAGAGTTGGCAGGCCAATTGAGCACAGTGATACCATGGTCAGTGAACCATTTACCAGTGGTTTTGGCACTGTGAGCAGGTGCCAGGTCATGCTGAAAAATGAAATCTTCATCTCCATAAAGCTTTTCAGCAGATGGAAGCATGAAGTGGTCCAAAATCTCCTGATAGCTAGCTGCATTGACCCTGCCCTTGATAAAACACAGTGGACCAACACCAGCAGCTGACATGGCATCCCAGACCATCACTGACTGTGTGTACTTGACACTGGAATTCTGGCATTTTGGCATTTCCTTCTCCCCAGTCTTCCTCCAGACTCTGGCACCTTGATTTCCGAATGACATGCAGAATTTGCTTTCATCCGAAAAAGTACTTTGGACCACTGAGCAACAGTCCAGTGCTGCTTCTCTGTAGCCCAGGTATGGGGAATGCGGCACCTTTACCCCATTTCCTGCACACGCCTGTGCACGGTGGCTCTGGATGTTTCTACTCCAGACTCAGTCCACTGCTTCCGCAGGTCCCCCAAGGTCTGGAATCGGCCCTTCTCCACAATCTTCCTCGGGGTCCGGTCACCTCTTCTCGTTGTGCAGCGTTTTCTGACACACTTTTTCCTTCCCACAGACTTCCCACTGAGGTGCCTTGATACAGCACTCTGGGAACAGCCTATTCGTCCAGAAATTTCTTTCTGTGTCTTACCCTCTTGCTTGAGGGTGCCAACAGTGGCCTTCTGGACAGCAGTCAGGTCGGCAGTCTTACCCATGATTGGGGTTTTGAGTGATGAACCAGGCTGGGAGTTTTAAAGGCCTCAGGAATCTTTTGCAGGTGTTTAGAGTTAACTCGTTGATTCAGATGAATAGGTTCATAGCTCGTTTAGAGACCCTTTTAATGATATGCTAATTTTGTGAGATAGGAATTTTGGGTTTTCATGAGCTGAATGCCAAAATCATCCGTATTAAGACAATAAAAGACCTGAAATATTTCAGTTAGTGTGCAATGAACCTAAAATATATGAATGTTAAATTTTCATCATGACATTATGGAAAATAATGAACTTTATCACAATATGCTAATTTTTTGAGAAGGACCTGTAGTGTTTCCACACACTTCTCGAGGTTTAGGTGTGAGTCCTGTGAGTTTATGGTTAGTGGATAGCAGACTGGTGAGGAGAGATATATCCATTTTATACATGTATTTTCTGACATAATGTAGGATAGTTTACTTTGCAATTTCTGATCTTATTATGTCAAACCTCTTTACATCGTATGTGGTTTGGCAATCAGAGTTTTTGCTTCGCAGGTTGAGACACAAGCCGTGTGGGGTAAGCTTCCATCCCTGGTGAGTCCTTACAGCAAACTTTGTTTCTGGCATTTTGAGATGTGGTTGTGTAAAGGTTCTCTATATCATACGTGGTTCTGCACAGCCTAAGTTTGTACTTTGTAGGTTGGAAACCTTTTTTTTTTTTTTACTGGGAATAAAGTGGGGCTGATGCCAGTTCATTGTTCATTTTCTGTCTGTCAGTCTTTCAAGCGAGCTCACAAACCATTCTTTTTCTGCCAGGTAAGATATAAGCGCATCTCAGGGAAGCAGGGGCCACAAAGGAACATTTAATGTTTGCTGAACCAGACTCCTGCACTGGGAAGAGGGACACAAGTCAGGAGAACCGTGATTCAGGGAAGAGAAGAGTTTGTTTTGGTTGAAAAGTCTTCTTAGGCTTTATTTTCAGTGACATTTTTGGTCTAGATGCCATGCAAGACAACATCTGGCTCCCTGTGTCACAGAAAATCTTATCTTAAGGCACCATGCCAGACAATTTGAGAGGATATGTATGTTCAGAGACCGTATCCCTGATTTATTTAGAAAAGATTGGCAGAAGTTTGATGTTTTGTTTGTAAAAGGTATTGCAGACCACATGATCATCATTTCATAGATGAGCTGACACTGGACTTTCAGTTCAGCACTTTTCTATTTTGCAAAGAAAATCTATCATTTTAAATTACATGTAATGTGTGCCTACTTCAAACAGAGCTCTTCCTCATTCCCATGTAACTGGTAACAGTAAGGAAAGAAATGATGAGAGGGTTGACACGTCTCTTCAACATTGCGTGGCGGTCGGGGACAGTGCCTCTGGACTGGCAGACTGGGGTGGTGGTGTGTTCCAACTACAGGGGGGATCACACTCCTCAGCCTCCCTGGTAAGGCCTACGCCAGGGTATTGGAGAGGAGAGTCCGACCGATAGTCGAACCTCGGCTTCAGGAGGAGCAGTGTGGTTTTCGTCCCGGCCGTGGAACACTGGACCAGCTCTATACCCTCTACAGGGTGCTCGAGGGTTCATGGGAGTTTGCCCAACCGGTTCACATGTGTTTTGTGGACCTGGAGAAGGCAGTCGACTGTGTCCCTCGTGATGCCCTGTGGGGGGTGCTCCAGGAGTATGGAATCGGGGGCCCTTTACTAGGGGCCATCCGGTCCCTGTACGAGTGGAGCAGGAGTTTGGTCCGCATTGCCGGCACTATGTCGGACCTGTTCCCAGTGCATGTTGGACTCCGGCAGGGCTGCCCTTTGTCACCGGTCCTGTTCATAACGTTTATGGACAGGATTTCTAGACGCAGCCAAGGGCCGGAAGGGGTTGGGTTTGGGGACCAGTGGATTTCGTCTCTTCTTTTTGCAGATGACGTGGTCCTGCTGGCCCCCTCTAGCCAAGACCTACAGCATGCGCTCTGGCGGTTCGCAGCCGAGTGTGAAACGGCTGGGATGAGGATCAGCTCCTCCAAGTCCGAGGCCATGGTACTCGACCGGAAAAGGGTGGCTTGTCCTCTTCAGGTTGGAGGGGAGTTCCTGCCTCAAGTGGAGGAGTTTAAGTATCTCCGGGTCTTGTTCACAAGTGAGGGAAGAATGGAGCGGGAGATCGACAGACGGACCGGTGTGGCTGCCACAGTAATGGGGGCGCTGTGCCGGTCCGTTGTGGTGAAGAGAGAGCTGAGCCGAAAAGCAAAGCTCTCAATTTACTGGTCGGTCTACATTCCTACCCTCACCTATGGCCATGAACTTTGGGTCATGACCGAAAGAACGAGATCCCGGATACAAGCGGCTGAAATGAGCTTCCTCCGTAGGGTGGCCGGGCACTCCCTTAGAGATAGGGTGAGGAGCTCGGCCATCCGGGAGGGGCTCGGAGTAGAGCCGCTGCTCCTCCACATCGAGAGGAGCCAGTTGAGGTGGCTCGGGCATCTATACCGGATGCCTCCTGGACGCCTTCCTCGGGAGGTGTTCCAGCCATGTCCCACTAGGAGGCGGAGGCCCAGGACACGCTGGAGGGACTATGTCTCTCGGCTGGCCTGGGAACGCCTTGGGCTCCCCCTGCAGGAGCTGGTGAAGGTGTCTATGGAGAGGGACATCTAGGTGTCTCTTTTGAGTCTGCTGCCCCCGTGACCTGGTTCTGGATGAAGCGAAAGACGACGAGTGACAAGTAAAAGTGAAATATTTTTTGCCAGTCATTTCAGAAAGTGAAACAGTTATTTTAGAGATTCATTCCACATAGAGTACAATATTACAAGATTTTATTTCTTGTAATTATGATGGTTATTACTTATAGGTGAGGAAAACCCAAAATTATGTGTCTTAGAAAATTAGAATTCCACATTAGGACAATCAAAAAAGGATGTTTTAAGCACAAATGTCAGCCCATGTTTGGGCCCATGTTTGTAGCCCATGTCTAGTGTGTGGTGGCTCTTGATGCACAGCCTCCAGCCTCAATCCACTCCTTGTGAAGCTCTCTCAAATTCTTGAATGGAATTTGCTTGGCAATCCTCCTCTAAAGGGTGCGGTCGTCATCACCTTCTTCTTTGTATTCAGAATCAGACTAAAATTAATGGGCTGACATACTTTTCTGGAATGCTTTGGCAAAACTGGATGCGTTATCTGTTATGTATGATGTCCATATGATGAATGGATTTCTTCAATCTCTGCTTCAGTTACATCATAAATGTGCCTGCCTATAATCGTCTTGCATGCTAAGGTTAAACTTTTATAAATCATTGTCCAGATGTCAGTGGTGGAAACAAAGTCTACCTTTCCGAGTGTAGTCTTCAAATTAGGGTTGGAATCCAGGGGTTCCTCAGTGAGTTTCACAATCCTGTGCTGACTTGCTAGGGTTGGAGGTTTTTGCAGTAGATACAATTTTTCGCGCCAGGCGGAATGTACAGCCAACACTAATGGTTTTGTCATTTTTTACCGAGTCAATTTGAAAATAATGTTGGTCTTTCAAGCATTAAACGCTGCAAGGTTGTGCGCTGCTCTGTGCTTGACCGAAAGAACACAATCCCGGATACAAGCCGCTAAAATGATCTTCCTCTGCAGGGCAGGGTGGCCCATAGAGATCAGGTAAGGAGTTCAGCAATCCGGGAAAGGCTTGGAGTAGAGCAGTTGCTCCTCCACATTGAGAGGAGTCGACTGAAGTGGCTCAGGCATTTGTTTTGAACGGTCTTTGGATGCCTCCACGTGTTTCAGGCTTTTCAGACAGGCCCAGGGAATGGCCCAGGAGACACTGGAGGGTCTATGTCTCCCAGCTGGCCTGGAAATGCCTAGGGAATATTTTGTTAACCCTACACAGGCAATGTCTCTAAGGGAATACAAATTGAGAAATAAAGGGCCTACTTAAAAAAAAAAAACATGATAGTGTGTCATTTTGACCCACACACATCAGAAATGATAATGAAATATTTTCAAATGTATTTATTTGTGCCTGTCCATTTATAGGTTACACCGGGAACTCACTGAGAGAGGGCTGTTTTTCTTCGCTATAATTTAACTGCTTTTAAAACACTTGAACAAGACAGCTGGTCATTCTGAAACACTGAAAGTAGTGTTTTAAGCTTAAAATGGTCTGCAGACAAACAATTAGCTCCCTAAAAAAGCCACCGTTCTTTGGGCCACCCTGTATCTGTGAGCTGTTTCAGGAGTCCTCCTACCTCTCCTGAAGCCCTTCTTTCTCAGTTTGACAGTTTCCCCCACCAGTGGGTCCTTTGGTTGCCCCACTGACAAGTGCCAACAACCTCCACCCCACAGGTCTTGGAAGCTGAAATAACAATAGAAATTCTAAAAATGTCTCCTTCCAGAACATATAGAATGTTAACTGGAGATTTGAGTTGAAGTTTTCCGAATAGTGTTCTCTGCCAAATGGTTGCAGTTCACCGTCACCACTCATTAGGTTTACTGGGTCTACTCGGCGGCCTCCACTGATCCAAGTCACTAAAATGTGGGGATCAGTTGGAGGTTCTGGCCCTCTCTTCACATGAGTGTCTAAAGTTTAATGCTATAGATCTGATGATATAATTACAAAACTGATCATGGTACCAGGTGAACTTTTGGCCCGAGATCACCTGGTACCAACTACAGGGGTTGGACAATGAAACTGAAACACCTGTCATTTTAGTGTGGGAGGTTTCATGGCAAAATTGGACCAGCCTGGTAACCAGTCTTCATTGATTGCACATTGCACCATTAAGAGCAGAGTGTGAAGGTTCAATTAGCAGGGTAAGAGCACAGTTTTGCTCAAAATATTGAAATGCACACAACATTATGGGTGACATACCAGAGTTCAAAAGAGGACAAATTGTTGGTGCACGTCTTGTTGGCGCATCTGTGACCAAGACAGCAAGTCTTTGTGATGTATAAAGAGCCACGGTATCCAGGGTAATGTCAGCATACCACCAAGAACGACGAACCACATCCAACAGGATTAACTGTGGACGCAAGAGGAAGCTGTCTGAAAGGGATGTTAACCCGGATTGTATCCAAAAAACATAAAACCACGGCTGCCCAAATCACGGCAGAATTAAATGTGCACCTCAACTCTCCTGTTTCCACCAGAACTGTCCGTTGGGAGCTCCACAGGGTCAATATACATGGCCGGGCTGCTATAGCCAAACCTTTGGTCATTCATGCCAATGCCAAACGTTGGTTTCAATGGTGCAAGGAGCGCAAATCTTGGGCTGTGGACAATGTGAAACATGTATTGTTCTCTGATGAGTCCACCTTTCCTGTTTTCCCCACATTCGGGAGAGTTACGGTGTGGAGAAGCCCCAAAGAAGCGTACCACCCAGACTGTTGCATGCCCAGAGTGAAGCATGGGGGTGGATCAGTGATGGTTTGGGCTGCCATATCATGGCATTCCCTTGGCCCAATACTTGTGCTAGATGGCCAAGGACTACCGAACCATTCTTGAGGACCACGTGCATCCAATGGTTCAAACATTGTATCCTGAAGGCGGTGCCGTGTATCAGGATGACAATGCACCAATACACACAGCAAGACTGGTGAAAGATTGGTTTGATGAACATGAAAGTGAAGTTGAACATCTCCCATGGCCTGCACAGTCACCAGATCTAAATATTATTGAGCCACTTTCGGGTGTTTTGGAGGAGCGAGTCAGGAAACGTTTTCCTCCACCTGTATCACGTAGTGACCTGGCCACTATCCTGCAAGAAGAATGGCTTAAAATCCCTCTGACCACTGTGCAGGACTTGTATATATCATTCCCAAGACGAATTGACGCTGTATTGGCGGCAAAAGGAGGCCCTACACCATACTAATAAATTATTGTGGTCTAAAACCAGGTGTTTCAGTTTCATTGTCCAACCCCTGTACATCTATGAATCACTTAGTACTCATACATGGTGTTGTTATTGGCATCCCATGCTTATCACAGAAATCCAGTAGAAGAGCCGTTCCTCCTAATCACACCACCCCAGGTGATATTATTGTAACTCACATGGGCACTGAAATCCCCATAAACACAACACAATCCCTAGATTGTACCCCTTCCAGGACACTGTTATGAGATTGCAAGAAGGCCATCTTGGAATCCAAACTTCAGTTTGTTGCATAGGCACAGAAAACACTCAGAACCTTCAGTCCTCCAACTCGAAGTCACAGGGAAGCGACCCACTACCTCACCAGGGATAACTACAATAGCAAGGTGCTCAGCTAGTATGGAAGCAAATCGTTACCATATTTCAAATGAAAAAGCATTTTCAGAAATGCTTTTTCATTTTAAGAATGACTCATAAATGAAATTAGTTATCAATAATCCTATTTGCATTTAAATTTTCTTCTTCAAGACTGCTCATTCTTTCACTTAATTAAAATGAAAAAGACATTTGAGATTTATTTTTCAAAATGTACCCCAGCAAATAGATACCAAAATTCAATTTGAAATGTAAAATTTGAAAATGAAAAAGCATTTCCAGAAATGCTTTTTCATTTTAAGAATGCGGCTGCGTTATTTGACTCATAAATGAACATTGCTTTTTCGTTTTCGTGGTCTGCCCGCAAAATACTGCCCAGAACTCGAAAACGAAAAAGCATTCCGAGCTGCGGGCGCAGAAGAGTGACGTCAGCAGCCGCTCTTCCTCAGCTCCCTGCTGACCGAGCTACCCATCTTGTTCGGTGGGAGGCGCTGTGCACGTCTGCATTGCATTACATTGCAAACGTGCTGAGAAATTGATTGAATTGCAGTAGGGTTGAGCTCAATTTGTGGCAGTGACAGGCAGAACTGGTAGTTCCGGTGGCATCCTCATGGCCTGGGACATCCAGCGTGTTTTTAAGCATTTATTTATATTTTTCTGTGAGTGACGATTCAGAATAGCCGCTCTTGCTCTATAATAAACCGACTGTTTGTGCAATATATCGTCATCCTTTCAACACGTCACCCATACACATAGTGCTATTTATTTTCCATGTCAAGTAAATACAATCACCTTATGTTATGGGTCTAAAGCTGTGTATTGAATAATAATCAATAATGAAATCATTATGTAAAGGTAACAGGCTATAACAATAATGACAACCCATTTGCCGATAATCAGCATCAGCTTCCACAAAAACAGCGGAAACCGCATTGGCAAGCTTTTACGGCCGGTCTGGCACCTTCTGGCATCCTCGCGGAATCCCGTGCCACCGTGCGGCAGGCTGTGGCAGTTCCGCCACAGCCTGCCACCGGAACTACTAGTTCTGCCTGCCACTGCCACAAATTGAGCTCGGCCCTGCTGCAATTCAATCAATTTCTCGGCACGTTTGCAATGTAATGCACTGCAGACGTGCACAGCGCCTCCCACCGAACAAGATGGGTAGCTCGGTCAGCGGGAGCTGAGGAAGAGCGGCTGCTGACGTCACTCTTCTGCGCCCGCAGCTCGGAATGCTTTTTCGTTTTCGAGTTCTGGGCAGTACTTTGCGGGCAGACCACGAAAACGAAAAAGCAATGTCTGCTTTGTTTTCTTTTTGATTATGGCATAAAATGTGCAGGCGTGAAGAAGAAAATGCAAATGCAAATAGGATGATTGATTACTCATTTTATTTATGAGTCAAACAATGCAGCCACATTCTTAAAATGAAAAAGCATTTCTGGAAATGCTTTTTCATTTTCAAATTTTACATTTCAAATTGAATTTTGGTATCTATTTGCTGGGGTACATTTTGAAAAATAAATCTCAAATGTCTTTTTCATTTTAATTAAGTGAAAGAATGAGCAGTCTTGAAGAAGAAAATTAAAATGCAAATAGGATTATTGATAACTAATTTCATTTATGAGTCAAACAATGCAGCCACATTCTTAAAATGAAAAAGCATTTCTGAAAATGCTTTTTCATTTGAAATATGGTAACGATTTGCTTCCATAAACTAGGGGCTTGCGAGCATATCCATTCCAGCCCAATACCTCACTCTCTTAGCAGTTCAGGAATAGGAGCACCTAAGCTATATACAGAGATGAGACCAACTACTGTATATCTAACTGACATCACTCAACCTTATCCCAAAACTCCAGCTTTTCCTCTGCCAGTGAAAGAGCATTCCATGTTCCCAAAGCCAGATTACAAAATCAGTGCATCAAGACCCCTGCTCTCACCTGTCAGTCTTCTTCAGGAGTGGAGAGTGAGTTGTATAGATTGATTGGGACCCTTGTCTATCTCAATTTTGTGGACAAGTAAAATGTGAGGCTCTCGAATCTCCAGTCTGTCTGTCTGCATTAAAAACCTCATCTCTGGTCATGAGATACGGACCATGGCCGAAAAATGGGATTTCATATAAAACTGGGTGAAAGGGGCTTCCTTCAGAGGTTTACTGAACTATGCCTCAGAGAAGTTCAAGGGGCATAGTGCTGATTGCCACCATAAAGATTGCCTTCTGTTTGATGTGTCTGAGTTACCTTTTAAACTACTACTTTTAAGGCTAGGCTTAAAACTTTCCTTTTTGATAAAGCTTATAGTTAGAGTGGCTTAGTTTATCTTGAGCTATCTTCCTTATTTTTTACCTCTGTCTTCTTCCCTCCCTGTTGGTTGGAGTAAGGGGGAGTCAGGTTTAGCCTAAACCGGCTCAGTTATGGTTGAGGTGCAAACACACCCTCCATTTCTGCTACCTGTATGACCCCTTCTCTTTTCCAATGGTTATAATCAGTCTGACAGAGAGAGGTATCCCAATCATTGTGGTTTTTAGTATAACAATGACCATCAGTGGGACCCTTTGTGAGGTGCCTTGAGACGACATTGTTGTAAATAAGCGCCGTTTAACTAAATGATCTGAACTGAAACTATCTGTGTAGTTATGCTGCTATAGGCTTAGGCTGCTGGAGGACATAACGACCACTTTCACCCTCTTCACTACATTCTCAGACTACTCTCCAATTTTGCATTATTTGCTGTTATTTCAGCTTTTAACCTTGTTCTCTCTTTTCTCTTCCTAGAAGCTACACCAGGCCTGGCTCTGTGTCTGCCTGTGACACCTTTCTGGAGAGGGGAATTGTCCGAGCTTCTGCTGGCAACAACTTAATGCTCACCCTCTACCGATGATCCACATAGCCCTGTCTTTTAGTGTTTAACCCTTTCTCTCTCCTAGACATGGACATTGACTGAGCTTTTACTGTAACTAGTTATATGTGCTCTCTTTCAGACTCTAACCTTGAAAACTGGCTCAGAGTTTATCTGTTCTTTCTTTCTAGGTGAAACGACTAAAGGAGCTACATCCATTAACATTTACTCTTTCTTCCCATAGAAAGTACTTCTGGATCAGTGCTTCTGTGTTCTTTTTGTGTCTCTGCTCTGTTCTCTCAAACCCCCAGTCGGTCGTGGCAGATGGCCGCTCACACTGAGCCTGGTTCTGCTGGAGGTTTCTTCCTGTTAAAAGGGAGTTTTTCCTCTCCGCTGTCGCTACATGCTTGCTCAGTATGAGGGATTGCTGCAAAGTCAACGCCAGTGACTGTCCACTGTCTCTACACGCTCATCCGGGAGGAGGGAATGCTGCAAGTCACTGACTGGATGCAATCTGCTGGGTTTCCTTAGATAGAAAAGCTTTTTATCCAATTTGAATAAAAAGCTAACTCCGACTGCACTGTTCAATTGTTAGGGTTAATTGGAATGTATGTACCTGACTGTTGTGAAGTGCCTTGAGACAACATGTGTTGTGAATTGGCGCTATATAAATAAAACTGAATTGAATTGAATTGAATTAAATGACCTTTTCACCAAAACAAAAGCAAGTATACTTTTAACACATAGACAGGGTATTAAACGTTTCCTTTTATAAATAAAACACTCCATAGTACATTTCAGTGCTTGATCTCCAATCTTCTTTCACCTTTACTGGCTACAGACTCCATCAAGCCAAAATGAGAACTCAAATTAATTGTTAGACGTCACTTTGTAGGGACGCTTTGCTCTGAGCCCCCGTTTCATGACTAAAAGTGACAGCAACACTATTAATGCTTCCTTACTGGATTACAAAAAGCTGCAGTCATAGTAATAATGCTCCTTCCAACAGACACAGTGAAGCCTCCCACTTGTCTTGCCTCCACAGCTCTTTAAGTGTGTCTCAGTGCATCTAAGGGCACAGTGGGACACAGATCCCCTGTAAATGTAGCATCTCAAAGTAATGTAGTATTATTTTGATCACTTTTCATCTTCACACATCAAGTTTCTTTTTGAGTTTCATCTGCCACATTTGGGCTGTGTGCTGAGTGCTACATATATATGATGACTTTTTTTTTTTCCTCTGGTGGCACATTATATCAGAGGAAGAGGAAGTCCCAATGCATTGGAGAGTTACAATAATTTGTTTAAAAACCAAAAAACCCAAAGTACAGAAAGAGGTGTCAACAACTAAAGAGGTCACTGATGAAAAATGGTAGATGAAATGATGCGTTAAAGTGCAATATTTTGTGCCAGTCATTTCAGAAAGTGGACCATCACCAGCAGATGACATGGCACCCCAAACCATCACTGACTGTGGAAACGTCCCTCTAGACTTCAAGCAACATGGATTCTGTGCCTCTCCACTCTTCCTCCAGACTCTGGGACCTTGATTTCCAAATGAAATGCAGAATTTACTTTCACCTGAAACCTGGACTTTGGACCACTGAGAAACAGTCCAGTTCCTTTTCTCCTTAGCCCAGGTAAAACGTTGTCTCTGGTTCAGGAGTGGCTTGACACGAGGAATGTAACATTTGCAGCCCATGTCTAGTATTTGTGTAATGGCTTTTGATGCACAGCGTTGAGCCTCAAACCACTCCTTGTGAAGCCCAAATTCTTGAATAGATTTCGCCTGACCACACTTCTTTCTTTCACTCAATTTTCTGTTAATATGCTTGGATACAGAGTTCTGTGAACAACCAGCTTCTTCAGCAATGACCTTTTGTGGCTTTCCCTCCTTGTGAAGGTTGTTGATTACATCTTTCAAGTCACCAGTCTTCCCCGTTGTGTAGCCTACAGACCCAGACTAAGAGAGGCTCAGGAAAACTTTGCAGGTGTTTTGAGTTAATTAGGTGATTAGGGTGTGACAGCATCAGTGTCTAATAATAAACTTTTTCACAGTATTCTAGTTTTTTAAGACACTGAATTTTGGTTTTATTTTACCATATTCATCAAAATTACAAAAAAACAAAGGCTTGGGATATCACTTTATGTGTAATGATTCTATATAATATGAGATTCACTTTCTGAGATGACTGGCAAAACATATTGCACTTTTACACAAAATTCAAATGTTTTGAAATGTACATGTATTCGTTATTACAGCCTTAGTCGTGGTTGTTTTAGCTGTTTTTATTGTCTTATTGAACTGTATTTATTTCTTATATTTTTATTGTTTCATTGATGTACATTTTATTTATGTCAGTTGTATTTAGGTTGTAAGGCACTTTGTGCAGCATGAGTTGTTGGAAATGTGCTATGTAAATAAAATTGACCTTGACTTATTGATAGGAATAGCTTCGAAAGTACAAACAGTAAAATAATGTGCTATTGTAAAAATGCATTGTATATAATGAAATGTATATTTTGTAAATGCTAAAAATGTAAATATACAGTGGATCCGGAAAGTATTCACAACACTGCACTTTTTCCACATTTAGTGATATTACAGCCTTATTCCAAATGGTAAAAAATGAATCTTTTTCCTCAAAATTCTATACACAATATCCCATCATGACAATGTAAAAGACGTTTTCTTTGAGACAAATTGATTAAGAATAGAAAACTAAGAAATCACATTTCCGTAAGTATTCACAGCCTTTGCTTAGGACTTTCTTCATCCACCTTTGGCAGAAATTACAGCCTCAAGTCTTTTTGAATATGACACCACAAGCTTAGCACATCTACTTTTAGGCAGTTTCGCCCATTCTTCTTTGCAGTTCAGTACAAGCTTCAGGTTGGATGGGAGATGTCTGTGCACAGCTATTTTCAGATCTCTCCAGAGACATTCAATTGTATTTACGTCTAGACACTCCAGGGCATTAGTTCTCCTTTGAGCTCTTGGCCATGTGCTTTGGGTCGTTGTCCTGCTGAAAAAGTAACTGTCGCCCAGTCTGAGGTCAAGAGCTCTGGAGCAGGTTTTAATCCAGCATGTCTCTGTTCATTACTGCATTTATTTTTCACTCTATCCCGATTAGTCCGCTAGTTCCTGCTGCCAAAAAATATACCCATGATGCTACCACCACCATGCTTCACTGTAGGAATGGTATTGGCTGGGTGATGAGCGGTGCCTGGTTTCTTCCAAACATGACAGGGTTAGGAAAATTTGTTTTCTCATGCTCCTGCAGAGTCCTTCAGGTGACTTTGTGGCAAACTACAGACAGGCTGCCATGTGCCTTTTATTAAGGACTGGCTTTCGTCTGGCCATTTTACTATAGAGGCTTGATTGAATAACTGTAGAGATGGTTGTCCTTCTGGAAGGTTTTCCTCTCTCCACAGAGAAACGCTAGAGCTCAACTGTGGGACCTGTATAAGGTCCCACAGTTTATATATATATATATATATATATATATATATATATATATATATAGTCAGTCAGTCATTTTCTACCGCTTATTCCATAGTGGGTCGCGGGCAAGCTGGTGCTATCTCCAGCAGTCTACGGGCGAGAGGCAGGGTACACCCTGGACAGGTCGCCAGTCCATCGCAGGGCAACACACAAACAACCATGCACACACTCATTCATACACCTAAGGGCAATTTAGAGTGACCAATTAACCTAACAGACATGTCTTTGGACCGTGGGAAGAAGCCGGAGTACCCGGTGAGAACCCACGCATGCGCGGGGAGAACATGCAAACTCCATGCAGAAAGACCCCCGGTCGGGAATCGAACCCAGGACCTTATATATATATATATATATATATATATATATATATATATATATATACAGGTCCTTCTCAAAATATTAGCATATTGTGATAAAGTTCATTATTTTCCATTATGTCATGATGAAAATTTAACATTCATATATTTTAGATTCATTGCACACTAACTGAAATATTTCAGGTCTTTTATTGTCTTAATACGGATCATTTTGGCATACAGCTCATGAAAACCCAAAATTCCTATCTCACAAAATTAGCATATTTCATCCGACCAATAAAAGAAAAGTGTTTTTAATACAAAAAACTTCAACCTTCAAATAATCATGTACAGTTATGCACTCAATACTTGGTCGGGAATACTTTTGCAGAAATGACTGCTTCAGTGCGGTGTGGCATGGAGGCAATCAGCCTGTGGCACTACTGAGGTCTTATGGAGGCCCAGGATGCTTCGATAGCGGCCTTTAGCTCATCCAGAGTGTTGGGTCTTGAGTCTCTCAACGTTCTCTTCACAATATCCCACAGATTCTCTATGGGGTTCAGGTCAGGAGAGTTGGCAGGCCAATTGAGCACAGTGATACCATGGTCAGTAAACCATTTACCAGTGGTTTTGGCACTGTGAGCAGGTGCCAGGTCGTGCTGAAAAATGAAATCTTCATCTCCATAAAGCTTTTCAGCAGATAGAAGCATGAAGTGCTCCAAAATCTCCTGATAGCTAGCTGCATTGACCCTGCCCTTGATAAAACACAGTGGACCAACACCAGCAGCTGACACGGCACCCCAGACCATCACTGACTGTGGGTACTTGACACTGGACTTTGGCATTTCCTTCTCCCCAGTCTTCCTCCAGACTCTGGCACCTTGATTTCCGAACGACATGCAGAATTTGCTTTCATCCGAAAAAAGTACTTTGGACCACTGAGCAACAGTCCAGTGCTGCTTCTCTGTAGCCCAGGTCAGGCGCTTCTGCCGCTGTTTCTGGTTCAAAAGTGTGAATGCGGCACCTGTAGCCCATTTCTTGCACACGCCTGTGCAAGGTGGCTTTGGATGTTTCTACTCCAGACTCAGTCCACTGCTTCCGCAGGTCCCCCAAGGTCTGGAATCGGCCCTTCTCCACAATCTTCCTCAGGGTCTAGTCACCTCTTCTCGTTGTGCAGCGTTTTCTGCCACACTTTTTCCTTCCCACAGACTTCCCACTGAGGTGCCTTGATACAGCACTCTGGGAACAGCCTATTCGTTCAGAAATTTCTTTCTGTGTCTTACCCTCTTGCTTGAGGGTGTCAATAGTGGCCTTCTGGACAGCAGTCAGGTCGGCAGTCTTACCCATGATTGGGGTTTTGAGTGATGAACCAGGCTGGGAGTTTTAAAGGCCTCAGGAATCTTTTGCAGGTGTTTAGAGTTAACTCGTTGATTCAGATGATTAGGTTCATAGCTCGTTTAGAAACCCTTTTAATGATATGCTAATTTTGTGAGATAGGAATTTTGGGTTTTCATGAGCTGTATGCCAAAATCATCCGTATTAAGACAATAAAAGACCTGAAATATTTCAGTTAGTGTGCAATGAATCTAAAATATATGAATGTTAAATTTTCATCATGACATTATGGAAAATAATTAATTTTATCACAATATGCTAATATTGTATATATATATATATATATATACATATATATATATATATATATGGGAGTTACTGTGCGTCCCCAGTTAACTCCAAGAAGAGTGGTCATTCTTCATCCTCTGGTCTCCTTTGCAAAAGGGGAAAATATGATCTGACCGTCAGCAGTCGGCTGGAACAAAAACAAGGGTGGCAATCCGTCTCCTTGAAACTCCGTGGTTATTTGGTTACGCGTTAAACCCACGTATTCGATCGGTAAAGTTGAAAAATTACAAGTCTTCTTATTCCTGTAAGCTTAATTCACTTAGTTTTCTCGTTGGCCAACGAGGAGAATGAATGAAAATCCACGTGGGACTGCTTCTCCAGAATGCTGCTTCAGATGCCAGTAACCATGTCCAGGTCCCAAGCTGAAAAGCAATGGTGAGCCGTCTCATACTCTGTTATATAGTTGACTGAGGCCACAGAGCTGCGACGCCCCGTCCTATCAGCCGCAGTGGCCCCTGGGATTTGTAGTAGTGGACTGTCCTGGGATACAAAATGGCCGAAAACGCCGGAAGGCCTGGTGGCGTCCAGCAATGTGCAAATGGTCCAATATTCAGCAAAACATGGTCCAACAAGTAGGATACCTGGTGGTAATGTGTTGTTACAGTGCCTAGTCTGTATACACCCACCCACCCATACACACACACACACTAAAACATACATATGTTACTAAAATCATATGTTTTACCCTCATGAAAAACTGTTTCCATCAAGATAATGTTTTTTTAAATTTCCAGTGGCCACATGCAGCCTTGCAGCCTTCTTAGGCTCATGTCCAGACAGTTATTGCTGTCTTACCGCAGTCAGTCATTTCAGATATAACACAGATACACTCTCTCTATCCAAAGAAGGGAAATCTAGATAAGAGCTGGGGCTCCCTCTGCTGATCTGAGGCAATCACCTAATTAAAAGCCTCCCAGAGTGCCTTTACAATCTCCTGGAGGACAGCACACAAAGACTGCTCCATGCAAAGACAATTCACTTTAATTTTAAAACCAGATATTGCTTTTTTTTCTGTACACAAAGATTACAGCTCCGGATGTCAGATGGCTTCATGTGCTCGCTGCACTGAGACATATGGCCTCAGGGCACAATCTTGTCTTGTGAAGCAACCAGGAAATAAGTCATGAATTAAACAGTGTAAATGATATTTCTTTGTGCAGAATCAAATTCTGAAAATCCCTGCATTTAACCGTGTGCTTCCTGCAGCCAGGGAAGTTTTTCTTTAAACTAGATGACAAAATCAAAATTTTCTAACAGGCCTCATCAATACTAATTTAATTTAAACATGTTGCCTTACAGTATAGTAGCAATACCTTGCAAAAATATTCATACCTCTTGAACTTTGCCAAATATAACTCTGCAAACTCAAACTTCAGTGTATTTAATTGGGACCAACACCATGTAGTACATAATCACATTGCAGAGGGAAAAAAATACACAAATCAAAAAGGTTTATGAATAAAAATCTAAATGTGTGTTATGTTGATCTAATGAACTTCCTTTAATCCAACATTTTGTACAAACACTTTTCAATGCACTAAGTAAGTCTTTTGGGGTATGTCCCTACCAGAAATCTTTATCCGCTGTTTTTTTACAAAATGACTCAAGCTCAGTAAGACTGTATGGACAGCACCTGTGAACGTACATTTTTAAGTATCGCCTTTTATTTTGTTGCCCTGCGATGGACTGGCGACCTGTCCAGGGTATAGCCCGCCTCTCGCCCATAGGCTGCTGGAGATAGGCACCAGCTCCCCCGCGACCCACTATGGAATAAGCGGTAGAAAATGACTGACTGACTGACTGGCCTTTTATTTTTAGTTGATTTAGATCTGAACTTATACTGGACCTTTCTAATACATGAAAATTCTATGATCTGAACTATTCTATTGTAGCTCTGGGTGTATATTCATGGTTGTTGTCTGCCCCAGTCTTTTATAGCCTCCAACTCATTTTCTTCCAGGATTGCCCTTGTCAACATGAGGTGAGATCCTTCCATGTATCCATGCAGAAATTAATTAAACATTCATAATTAAATCATTGAAATATGATTTGGAGTATGTTTTAATTCTTCTTTCTTTTGCAGAAGTGTATTCCTATGATTGAATTTAACAACAATCACATATGATGAAATGAGAGCCTAATCTTTAGAGTATCAAATAAATAATGATCATATTACATGGATAAGATATCATGAAACTGTAAAATGAGTATATCTTCGCACTCTGGAATGGAGGACTGAAGAGGCCTGTATGGAGTCACACATTAACCGTGACTGTCTTATGTTTTTCAGAAGTCTTAACTGTCTTATCTTTTTCAGAAGTAGAAAACTACAAGTATAATCAAAGAAAAATGTATGATGATTTTCTATTTTTCTACAATTATTAAATGTAATGAAGAGGGGTAATGTTAATCAATTGTGATGTATGAATAAGAATGAAGTGATGCTTTTTTGTTTTAGCTGTAACTGGTGTGAGAGCAAGAAGCAGAGAAATACTGTGTTAGAAAGCTTGAGGCTGAGCAGATAAGGAGGGCCCCATGGACTGGGAGCCAGAGGCGGCAGAGTCATAACATCAGGACGGGAGGGGCAGAGGAGACCCAGCTTCACGGGAACTGGGCATGGATGGAAGGTCCGTGAGCAAGCTCAAGTCATAACAAGCATGGGAGCGAGAAACGAGAAGCCAGGTGCACGCTGTTTTTCGTCAGTCTGAAGTTCGAAAAACAGGCAAAAGTCATGGCACCAGGATGGGAGCGTGAGTTGTGAAGGTCAAAAAACAGGCAAAAGTCATAACAGAGGGAGGCAGCTGCGGGCTGTTTATGACTCTGTCTACAGAGGCTGGGAGACAGCACCGAAAAGTAACAGTGACCACGTAACTCAATGATGGGAAAGCTTGCCCGGCAACAGGGGGAGCAGTGAGGCTATCTGCACTATAAAAACTGTGCCAAAGAAAGAAACGGGGTTGTTTCCTCACAGAAGACCAGCGAACAAGATTGGATGGAGAAAGAAGCTACAGATGAATCAGAAGACCGGAGGTGCAGCCCCGCTGATAAATCTGCATTATAGAGAGGATCAACCCATGTGCCCTGAGAAGAACTGCAACTCAAAATTGAGAATCTGAATTTCATCTGTTGCATTTGTACAAAGACAACTGAAGTGAACTTGGTCAGTGAACAACTGATTGCTCTAGGTTTCAGGCTGTTGGAAGTCCTGAACAAACCTAATCAAAGGTTTCCTGCAACTATTCAGCCTCTGGAATCTACCGACTTTATTTTTTTTTTAAATATATTTTTTTGGCACTAGTGGCCTTTATTTTTTGACAGTAGGCAGACAGGAAAGAGGGGTAGAGAGAGAGGGAGACATTTGCCAAATGTCGCCAGGTCCAGGACTCAAACCCAGGACGGCCACTTCGAGTACTATATGGTCGCATGCTTTAACCTCTACACCATCAGTGCCGCACCAGAATCTACCGACTTTTGAAACATATGCCAACAAAGTCTTTTTTAAATTTTAAAATGTTTAATTTTTTCTTTTTCCAACTTGACCATTGAAACCCCGAGCATCAGCGCCTGTCCACTTAGAGGAAGAAAACTGAAGATTTGCCTTTCACTGTTGGATGGGTGCAAAAACTTGTTATCACTCATGTAAAAACTTTGTGTTGCAAGGCACCTGCACTATGCCTTCCTCCCTGTGTGTGTGAGATCATTGTTATCTTTGTGAGAACCAGCCTCCTTTCCGTCTCACACACACACACCCTGTCTGAACTGTCTGTTGAACTGTGCATATAAATAAAGAGATAGGGTGTCAAAAACTTTGTAGTTTCACTGCAAAGTGGGCTACCCTTGCTGCAAGTAACTCTGACTGTATCGTTCTTACCTCTGAGTTGACTAAATAATACCTAACATTTATTGGTCCTTCGTAGCCGGATTAATTCAATAACCTTATTTCTCTTTGCTTTAACAGTGACTCCGGGATCCATGGGGGAAGCCTGACGTCGAGCGAAGCACCGCTGCACAGCCTCCATTAGCCGGAGTGGCTGAAAGTCCCGGTGTGTGTGAATTCACACCTGGCCAGTGGGTTATTGCCTTCCTCGGCGCGGGGTGACTCTCACAGGGTCCAGAGAGTCACCAAGAAGTCAACTCCGAGGTGAGACAGTTTTAAAATACAGTTCATAGGAAAAGTACTTAACAGTCGTTGGTAGTGCGTCGCCGGTAAGGATGCTGCATTCGGATGGTTTTATTCCACCGTGAAAGGAATAGTGACAAATTTGGTACAATCCCGCCGTGAAGGGGATTAAAGAAAACCACTGAGGATTATTCCCCTGCGAGGGAATAGAGTAAGCGCTATATAAATAAAAGAAGAAAAGTACTTAAAAGTCGTTGGTAGTGCGTCGCCGGTAAGGACGCTGCATTGGTATGGTTTTATTCCACCGTGAAAGGAATAGTGACAAATTAAGGTAGGGCCCCGCCAAGAAGGGGGCCAAATAAAACGACTAAGGGTTATTCCCCTGCGAGGGAATAGAATAAGCGCTATAAAAGTAAAAAGAACGGAGTAAATTGAGCTCATAAAATAACACCAAGTTAACTTAGAAAAATTACAAGGTACCTGAAACTAACTGTGTGACTGTGTTGTGTGTGTATGGAGGACTAAGCATTTTAATAGAATCAGCAGGATTCTGCTAAGTCCTGTGTTTTCTTTTGCCCAGATTAAAACTACGTACTGGTGACTTTGGAGATTCAGGTCGGATTTCATTCCAGAAAATTAACACCGCTGCGAATTAGTCGCAGTAGAAGGCCGTGTTAATGTCCTCTCCTTAAAGTCTCATGCCAGTGACCTTTTATTTGGGACATTTATACTACAATTAAACTAACATAAAACATAATGGGGAAGAAACAAAGTAAACTAATTGACTTAGAAGGGGAGATAAAGTTTATGGAGAACTATGTAAAAGGAGCAGGTATGATCTGTCATAGATGGAATAAAAAATAAAAAACATGGGTTTTTGGGCAAATTAGATACAAAGGATGTCTTAAAATTACAAGTGGATCTAAAATTAGAAATAATGAAAACTAAAAAGAGAAAAATAACAAAGAACAATGGGGAAGGGACAGAGAAAAAGCTCTGATTTAACAGAAATATGTACACGATGGCATAAAAATACGGATTTTCAGGTAACTTAATTATCACTGAAATCCTAAAACTACACGGGGATCTTAAACTGGAGATTATGCATTCAAAAGATTCAAGAGACAATAAAAAACCTTGCCAGATTATAATTTCAAAGGGGACTTTTCAGTCCCTGAGTGCTCACAGTTGATAAACAGATTAAAACAAAAAGTTTAATTAAAAAAAACAACAATAAGAGCAGCTTTTAACTGACATAGCCATAATACTGAGGCCTTAAGAAAAGCACAGGAAAAAACTTTCAGCTTAACTGAAAACAAATAAAGGGGGGCGGACTGCCACCCATCCCAGGTTAGAATACCAAGGTAGCCCCAAATTATAAAGACTAAGAGGTGGTTTTAGAGGACGTGGTAAAGGAAGTTAAAAGAGGAGGTGACAATGTGGACAACATGGAAACTGTCCAACTGGACAACCCAGTGAACAATGACTAGAGAAGAGAGAACAGAATGTTGTTAAAGAAGTAATCTGAGAGTAAAAGATTTTGTAGGCAAGCATTAGTGAGAAACAGGTGCTTTAAAAATCATTTTATGGTGTTATACTACCAACAATATCATGATAAAATGCAAAAGATTCATTTTACAGGGAAATAATTCCATATTTGGCTCAGATTGTGTGCATTCTTGATTTTTCCTCTTTGAGAGAAGTTAAATTTCAGCTCTGTGAAACGACCTTGACAAAGAGATGCAGCTGCCTGAAAACAAAGATAAAACTTCTGCAAACAGCAGAAGCCTGTCTCTGCTGAAAGGTCTGAAAAAAATTGTAACTCTACCCTGCATGTGTCAAACTCAAGGTCCGCGGGCCAAAACCGGACCCCAGAAGTTTAGTGATTCTCTAGAAGTAGAGCTTTTAATATGGTGATTTTGTGCTTGAATGTTATTTTGTCAATCAATAAGCAGTTTTGTCTACATTCTGCCACAATCTGCCTTTTGAAAATGATTGAATCTTGCTCTTTATGTATAAAAAAAAAAGAAAGAAAAGAAAAATTGGCTAAAGTCTGCAGACACAAAATGAACTTGGATTGAAGCTCTAACTATGTTTATTTAATCTGAGATCCTCTCCAAATGCAACAGTATATGTCAGTCTACATGAGATACTAACAACTTCACCTACTGGTATAATATAAAGATGTGAGTGAATATGTGAAACAAACAATGATGAAAGTTTTTCAACAGGTGATGCTCATCCAGGAGGAAGACAGTGTTCCTAGGAAATGCAGCTCATTCATTAACAATCAGTTTTTCTCCTATAGGTGGAAGTTTTGCTGACTAATCATAGCCTGGATCTATGAAACATTATGTGCACAGAACAAATGACCAAGGTTCCGACTGACTTATGAACCTCACTGACCTGACAATGATAACATGACACCCAACAGACAACACCTTTAAGGCGGACCCCACTAAGACCACCTTATTGATTCTTGGTGAATAAAAAAAAAAAAAAAAAGAATTGAAGCGTTCAAAACAGACCTTGTGGAAACAAAAGGGGTTATGAGGAAACAATGTGCATTTTAAGAATAATAGAAGTCAAATTATGTTCAAAGTTTTGCAAATAAAAATTACTCTGACAGAGAAATAAGTAAGTAGTGTGTGAATGTGTGTGAATGGGAATGACTGATTTCATTGTAATGCATCTTTGAGGGACCTTAAAAGCACTAATAAAGGTCTGATGTTCTGATGATCTTTGCCAAACTTATATCTTAATAAGGTTTCCAGAATCTTTTTCGAAAAATCATATAAAGATGGCAAAGGTTCTACCTGTATTGAAAATACTGATAACCATAAGAAAGTTCATAGATCCGTCTTCAATTTTTCATAATTCTTTTACAAACAGGGTATTTAAACTTTCATGTGGCCAAATGTCTATGTTTGACTTTCTGTTTTTGTGAAATAAATGTCTGTTTCATGTTATGTAAAAATTAGAGTCCTCAACATTACCATAATAATATTAGGTCAGTTCTCTATGGTAAAACAAAAAGATTTTAACAGATGTTTAGACTTTTTCCAGTCAGGTTCAAAATGATTGAATTAGACTCAAACTTAACATAAGATGAAATGAACCTTAACAGAATTACTGGACTGGACTGAAATAGAGAAAACTTGAGTTAATTGAAACAAACTTTAGTTACTTGAACTAAATACAAAGCTGACTGAAACTGTATGTTGTATCTATAAAACTGGGTAAAACAAACTAAGATTATAAGATATAATATGCCCTTCATTTTTTCTGTTCATCAGTGAGTGAGTTTTTATTTTTTATTTTTAATAAGAACTAAACCAAGCATTATTTATAATAATAGCAACTACCAAAAATATTGATCTCATTTTTAAATGTAATAAGGACTTACTTTATAAAATATGATAAAAAAGAATAATAAGAATTTGGAAAAACAGAAGCTTTAAACCTCTGCAGGAACAGCACTGACACTGTCGACAATAGATCCTAATACAGGAATCTGGAAGCTCACTCCGGCGTGGATAGTCAAAGTCCATCCAAGGACACATTTAGATGAGGCAGAGAGACAAATACAGGGCTTAGCTGAGAGCAAAGAGAGCAACATGTATCCTGCCCTAGCTGCTGTCCCACCTGAACTGTGGTCCCAATCATAACTGATGTAGGGCTTATAAAGGGGTTCCCACCATACAAGGTTAAACTAATATCTGAAAAAAGGCTATCAGTCCACCAATACCCCTTAAAGCCAGAAGCTGAAGAAGGTACTAAGCCAGTAATACAAGATATGTTGAAGTCAGGAATATTAAGAGAAGCACCTGACGCTACATGCAAGGCATATCACACTGACATTGCTATTATTATCACAGCCAAACATAACTCTAAAAAGATGTGCCCTTTAAATCCAAGTACTCTAATACCTACTGCAGAAGATGGAAAACCACATTCTTATAAAGCAAAAGTTGAAGAAGACACCAAACCCAGACAAGACATTTCTCAAACCCTTATACCAGATTCATGTGTTGTGTTTGTAGATGGCTCAGCATCTAAAGATGAATATGGAAAGAATAGAGTTGGTTATGCAATAACAACCATCGATAGGATAATAGAAGCTAAATCTCTACCCAATACATGCTCAGCCCAAACAGCAGAATTATATGCTGTCGTAAGAGCATGTGAATTACATGAAGGACAAATACTTACTATATACACAGACAGCCAATACGTTTTCGGATCAGTACATCACCATGCTAAGATTTGGCAAAATAGAGGTTTTTAAACATCATCAGGGACAGAACTAACTCATTTCAACCTATTAAAGAGAAAATGTCAGATCTGCTATTTATAGACACAGATGTGCTGAAAGACGCCCAACAGTCAGCACCCAAGACAGAAATAAAGGCCTGGCTAAACAGAGGAGCACAGAGAAAAGATGACATGTATCAGATAGAAGATAAACCAATCCTCCCAAAAAAAAAATTTATACAACACAGCGGCTACAGTGACACATTGGGAAGACCCACGTGTCAAGGGGGGAATATGTCACATCTGGTAAAGCATTAATGCTACACTATAAATATTTCTGCTATTCAAAGAATTTTTGCAGATCATGCATAATTTGTTGCAAACACGGGGGAAGAAATATTGCCTAGTTGTAATAGATGAACCTAGTGACACATTTCTTCCCCACATATGGTATCCCACAGATTATAAGGTCAGATAATGGAACTCATTTTGTAAATAAATTAATAGAACTAAGTTCTACAGCATTAGGGTTTCAGTTAAAGATTAAGGAAAACAATGGAAGAAACAGGGAGGCCATGGCCCGAATGCCTATCCCTGGTTAAATTATGGATGAGAATAACTCCAAATCAAACTGGTCTTACTCCATTTGCCACCTACTGTACATCATTGTATGGCTCCACCCACTATATTCTGAGTCTGAGATCACGTGACACCAAGTTGCTGATGTGAATTTGTATTCTCAAAGAAATAGTACATGGCAGACCGTTTTCTCTGCCCTCTGACATGAATGAAATAGAGAAAGCACAACAGGAAACTTCATTAGCTGAGTGGATGAATAAAATGTTGCAGACAAAAGAAGAACAAATGTCCAGTGGTCTGCTGATAATCTCTGCTCCTATCCCACAGAATGACCTGAGGCCTGGAGACCTGGTCCTGATTAAGACACTCCACCGGAAGGATTGGAGCACTCCTCGGTAGAAAGGGCCGTTTCAAGTGCTCCTGACAACGCCCACAGCTCTGAAAATAGCAGAGAGGCCTTCCTGGATCCATAAAAGCCACTGTAAGCCAGTTTTGCCGTTACAGGAGCCAAACCAACCGACGGGGTAAGCAGAAGGAAGTCCGGGTTCAAAGGAGTTGGAGGACCCCTATGGCCCAGCGTCTCAAACCGGTGAAGAAAACAGCTGATCTGCGCCCAATTATAAAATGGCTCTCTGTAACATGTGGACAGGACTGATAAGCCTGAGCTTAATTCTGGTAGCAGGACTCTTTCTCTATCTAAAGCAGGATCCACAGGAGGTGATACCGAACCAGAAGAGATGGACATCAGACGGGACCCATCTCAGAACACTGACGGAAGAACATGACGCATATCCATTCCTACAGATTTTCTGGTATTGTTCATGGTGGCATATGCAACACTGAACCAGGTAGAAATGCACGAAAATGAAGGGGACGATTATGATGACATGTTGTAAATAAATCACATCAAAAGCCTGAGTGTACTCATACATTGTATTTCATAAAATGACCTTACAGCAGAAAATCGAAAGAAGTTGTTGCTTAAGTGAAATGAGAAAAAGTACAATGATGACATAAACAGGGCAGATTTTTAAATTCCTTTATTATGTTTCACTGTTTTCATTAAGTATTATTCTTTTATTTTTATGATTTCAAGTATTATTCTTTTATTTTTATGATTTCAAGTATTATTCTTTTATTTTTATGATTTCAAGTATTATTCTTTTATTTTTATGATTTCAAGTATTAATCAACATTTAACTTTTAATGGTCGCCGAGGGCGGCGGGACCGTATGAGTATTTCCCACAAAATATAATCTGTTTACCGTCCGTGGGTTTTCGCTCATACAAAGTATTTTTCTTACTCGTTTTTATATTAAAGGTTTTTACTTGTGATAAAAGGAGGGACTGTTGGATGGGTGCAAAAACTTGTTATCACTCATGTAAAAACTTTGTGTTGCAAGGCACCTGCACTATGCCTTCCTCCCTGTGTGTGTGAGATCATTGTTATCTTTGTGAGAACCAGCCTCCTTTCCGTCTCACACACACACACCCTGTCTGAACTGTCTGTTGAACTGTGCATATAAATAAAGAGATAGGGTGTCAAAAACTTTGTAGTTTCACTGCAAAGTGGGCTACCCTTGCTGCAAGTAACTCTGACTGTATCGTTCTTACCTCTGAGTTGACTAAATAATACCTAACATTCACCCAAGAAGACAATCACTAGTTGCCTACTGAAGAAATCATTCCATTCGGATCCATGGTGAGCCTCCGTCTCCAATGCCTCTTCAGCCTTACCAGTTTCAGCATTAGGGAAAGATAGAAATAAATCAATCAACTTAACCTATTATTCAAATTATTAAGTTTTGCTGATTTTTAAGCTGTTACTGACCCCTGCAAAAGCATTACTAATTAAAGGAAGCATATAAAATTCTAGATTTATTGTGGACAGTCAATTATTTGAGTCACCTTATTTTTGAATTTTTCGTTGGTGGTAAAAAGTCTTGTTGCCTGGTTCCAAATGATTTTAGGAGGTTTTTATAGGTTGCCTTAAACCAAACTTGTTAAAACAATGCCCTTGGGGCTCGTGCCGAACCACTAAAATCAACCTAACCCATATACCTATTGTAAGTTGTAAAATAGGGAATGAGCAGCCGTTAACAGAAGTGACTGTCGAGGAGTGGATGACTGCTGTGGGCTACACGGTCGTCCAGACCACCAGTTGAAGAAGGGCGAGAGTTTTGGATGCAGGCTGTTAAAGGTTAGGCGTATCATTTCCTGTCATCAGCTTAAACAGATTTTCCAGTAAACCTGCTTAGTAAGACCTTCCAGGTTTAGGGAAGTCCGGACCCGTTGGATGGAGAGCTGGATTGAGCAACCCCCTTAGAAATAGGGAAGTAGGAGGGAGGGGTTAGCTCATTGGACAACGAAACCCTGTATTTAGCTACGTTCATCTTTTAAATAACTCAAATCACCCTTCTCGTCCCTGCTGAAAAAAAGCTTCTCTACAGCATGATGCTGCCATGACCATGTAAGATTGTTAGAATGTGGCTGTGTGCAGATCATCTAGCATTATGGTGGATTTCTTCCCTGCTTCTTAGATTATGGCTTACCATATTATGGCTTACCTTGCCTGGCATGTCAGACCTCATGTCAGGTTTAATCAACCTAACAATACTTATAACAACACAAAAAGAAGAGAGAGAGACAAAGTATTAGTTATTTACTCGTACGAGGAGAACGATCAGAGATATGTTCAGTTACAAGTCCCCAACCATTCTGAACAACATCTCTCCGAACCCCCTTTTTATTTAGGATTGTCCCTAGTTACAATGAACATTAATCTCTAAAGGATGGGAAAACAACAGCTGCATCATAAACAGGTCATAAACGCCTTTATCTTTCAACAACATCTTTCCCACAGTCTCCTCCAACTTTGCAGGGTCAACTCTGGCCTCTTATTCAGTGCAATCAGCCCCTCTTTATGACCTCCTCAACTGGACTGCTTCTTTTCTCGCAAGCTCAGCTCCACTTTATGACCTTAACCTGCAGACAAAATTACTCACACACATTTTGAACGATTATAAGATAAAATAGTTAAAATAACACAAAGGGAACCAAATATAAGATAATAAAAAACTATATACAATTTTTCCAACATCTCCCCACTGTTTATCTTATATTTGCTCATATTCTCATATCACTTAAACAGCCACTTCTTTAGATTTTTAACTGCAAGATCATTTTTCATGAGCACAAATATAATTACACTCAGAGGTGCTTCCTGACATTTAAATCACAGATCCATATAGAAATGGATCTGGGTATACATCAGAAAAGTGGTCCGTCACATCCTCATCACCTCCATCATCCTGAGGTTTAAGTAACGGATACAGTTGGGTTATTTTGTCTTCCATAGGAGAAATAGCTGTGGTGATGAGACGATTAAACAGAGAACGGAGACAGGGTATACAACAACATCCACACAATGTCAAAATTGCAGCAAACACTGCAAAGGAAATTATTACTGATGATACTAAAATTTTATACTTCCCAAACATATCCAGCCAGGAGTCCCACATCGAGGTATCTACTCCAGAATGCTCTTTCATTTTGCCATTTAGAGATCTCAAACCCTCTATGGCTTTCGTTAGGCTGCCATCAGCCACCGTGTTGTTAGGTATAAATGTGCAACATTTTTCTCCAAAAATGGTACAAACTCCTCCTCTTTCAGCTAACATGTCCAAAGCAATTCTATTCTGGAATGCCATCAGGGAAGTTGAAGCCAATTGGTCATGGACAGCTTCAAACCCGCTTTGTGTTTTTGTACATTGTAATGGATATAATTGATCCTGTCTACATTTTTGTTCAACGTACACCACCAACAGATACTTGATTCAAATCCTGCGGCTACTTGATCAACCAATTTATACGCATCTGGTACCCCACGAGGTACACCTATAGCATCAATGTAAGTAGAGTCCCCCTCAGTCTGCCAAGCTGCAGGTCTGCGCTTTCTATTATTCCAATCATGTGGGGTTACACTAGATAGTCCACGTGTTACTTCATCTACTGACATAGGATATACTGAAACTGGTAACAATAAAGTAATTAGAGCACAGAGTCCTGTTACATTTGAAGGTAATCGATCAAACAACCTGTCGTCACTACATCACCACCAAATGTCTCATCTAGAGACTGGTTTAAAATACTTATTTATTTTTACAATTGTAGTACACCATCCTGCAGTGAGATTCCCCAATTTATTGCCTCTCTCTGTCATATTTATACATGTGTAATTTCCAGTGGTGACTCGTTTATGGAATACTGGTTTGTTCTTATCTGCTGTGGTTACAGGAAAAACAGAATCCCAGTGTTGACACATTTCATTAGGATTAGTTTGATTCATTACTTCCATCACACAAAAAGAAGAGAGAGAGACAAAGTATTAGTTATTTACTCGTACGAGGAGAACGATCAGAGATATGTTCAGTTACAAGTCCCCAACCATTCTGAACAACATCTCTCCGAACCCCCTTTTTATTTAGGATTGTCCCTAGTTACAATGAACATTAATCTCTAAAGGATGGGAAAACAACAGCTGCATCATAAACAGGTCATAAACTCCTTTATCTTTTAACAACATCTTTCCCACAGTCTCCTCCAACTTTGCAGGGTCAACTCTGGCCTCTTGTTCAGTGCAATCAGCCCCTCTTTATGACCTCCTCAACTGGACTGCTTCTTTTCTCGCAAGCTCAGCTCCACTTTATGACCTTAACCTGCAGACAAAATTACTCACACACATTTTGAATGATTATAAGATAAAATAGTTAAAATAACACAAAGGGAACAAAATATAAGATAATAAAAAACTATATACAATTTTTCCCAACACCTCACTCTGGTCTTCTGCAGCCTAGGATGTAGGATTCTGCCATACCCTGTCCCTTTTTTAAATAATAAACTGACCAGTGCTCAGGTTGATGTTCAAACCTAAAGGGATTGCTTTACAACCTAACACTCCTAAAACTTTCTCTGCAACTGGTTTGCCTTTTGGTCTTCATGGTGATGTTTCTTCACTAATGTTCTCTATCAAATGTCTGAGGCCTTTACAGAACTATTGGATATATACTGTATATATAGATTAAACTACATACCAATGGACTTTATTCAGTAATTTAATTTGATTTGATATGGTTATTTTTTAACTACAATAAATATCACTGGATTTTATGTAGGCAGTTGTATAAATATGCACAGTACGCTTAACATATTTTTATGGTTTTCAAACTTTACAAAGAAGTGTGTGGCTCTAAAATGATATAATCTTTAAAAGCTTAAGGAGTATGAATATTTTTACAAGGTTCTGTTTCTCACAAAAATGTAATCATTCCCTGCCATGAAAGTTGTAAAGAGTGAAGATGGCTTCCCTCGATAAAAGCCAACTTCAGACATAACATCAGCCGCAGGATGCTGAGTACTTGTGCACAGACAGTACACTGACCTATCCTCAAAGCACTGCTAGACCCACCAATTACCTGGACCTGCAGCCAGACAGATAGGTGGATGCTCTACCCCTATTTGCTTCTGGCATCATGCAGTTCTGGCTGTGGACCCATACATCCATTAGGCCTTTGTTTGGTCTGCAACAGAACCTCCCTGACTCCCGATGTGGGCCATTTGCCTATATGTTCAAATCACTCTCTGATCCCATCCTTTTTCTCTGAGCCTTTGTAGTTTCGCACACCATAAAAGAAATCACACTTCATTGAGTTTAGTTATGTCAGCCACTGATGGAGGCAAGTCAGGTCAAGCTTTATACACCAAATTTCATACATATGGATGCTTCATGTGCTTCATCTTTATGCATCCAGAGTGAATAAAACAGTTGTGCAGGCACAGGCACTCAACCACGGATGCACACAAGCAAAAACATAAAAAATAAAAACACCGAGTGAGAAAGAGGATGGTAGGTGTAGAGCATATTTATTAGCCTGTCTGTCATTCTAGATGTTCATTCATCTGTTTGGCAACACACTGAGAAGCCCGTAGGCAAGGTAAACAGCCAGTATATCCCCATATGAGGACAACAACACTACCTCCATGGTTGCGTTTTAAACTACAATGACTAAGCCGCGCTCACCAAGACTTCCTCCAGCCTTTCATGCTGAAAACGTGCGCACACAGCCTTTTTATGTCCCAGCTGCTTGGGCTCTCTGTTGACATATACACTTGTTTCCATTTACCGCAACACGTGTGTTCATGGCTGGATTATAAATTTAGATATACGTAGACCTTTTTTTAAACCTTATTACTAAAACATGGCACCATGTGAGGCTGAGGCTTCTCCAGCACATCTGAGACATTTCACTGGGTGATCTAAATTGAAGATGAGAGCAGCCAGAATGTCCTGTAAAGCTTCAGCTTATCTTTTTTTCCCCTGCTTGTGGTGCATTCATCTCCAGGTGAAATGCAGAGCTCTGCATGTTAGGATGAGATAGTGTGTAGATTTAACCAGAAATGAACAGTTCACAGCATGTAATAACACAAGACACACAGGTGATGGCAATGTTGTAATTCTTTTTGAAATATTTTCTTCCTTTTTCATTTTGAAAGCCTAAAAGTAGTTCTTTCCCTTTGATACAGTTGGTTTTGCTAAACGTATTATAAAAATCAAAGGTGAAATTGGCATGAGCAGATATGAAGACCACCCCCCCATCCCCACCATGTAATAAATCCGAATTTTCTGAAAGCATCTACAGCTCAGCCAGAAATAGGTCACAGTATTCGTGTGAAAAACTCAAGTCATAACCAAGGAAAATACAATATATAGCTGCCAAGTACATGTATAGTCCCTATTACTTAGGATAGGCCCAATGTATAATACCAAACGGCAGATAAGAACACTAAAACCAAATTGTAAAGAAGTAAAACAAATCCCAATGGCAACACCTGTGTAACTTTACATCATTCGGTGGGAAAGGGGCATCAGTTCAACAAAAGAACTTCCCATAAACACAGAGCTGATCATCTCACTTTCATAATCTGCATTATTTAGTTTAGTCAAACCAGGACTGAATTATTTTACATGGTAAAAAAGATTCTTTAAAACAGTCTGAGATTTATAATAGCCTTTTGAATTTGAGAAAACAATGCTTTTGTTCATAGAAGTGACAAAAAGCAAGCTTTTTTGGCAGCTGGACCAACTTTGATTAGTTTTAGCATGAGGTATGAGAACACTTTTTATGCACTCGTAAAATTGATGTTATTTAGCAGTTATTAAATAAATAAATAACAGATGTTCACCATGTTCAGCCAGAGTCAGTGGTGGCTTTTGACACAGGTGATCTGGCTCACCACCCAGGGAGCCACAGTCAGGAGAACACCGAGAGTAGTTGCTTATTTAAATTCCAGTCAAAGGGGAAGTGTTGTGGACAGTGTAGGCACAGGTAATTAAACTGACGTTGGGATCAGATTTGAAGTTATATACTAAAGAGCAGTTTCACAGTTGTTTGAAAGAATCTGACCTGCATTTGATCATCTCAAGTACAACATTGTTAGAGCAAATTAAACTGAACTTGATATTCTGGATGGAAAGAAGAGTGTTTAAAACACAGCTTGGGGTTTATAAAAACGCACAAAAAATTCTAATATTGTTTTACGGACTACGACCAATTTAGATTCAGACAAGTGTGAAAACGTATTATAATGACCTGTCTGTCTGTATAGACAAACCTGTTATTTATCTCTCCTTGTATCCATCCATCTATCCATCTAGTTTGAGGGGTTAAAGGGCCCCCCCACGGCATCATACAAGTACTGCCACTGGCCAGATTAACCATCTTGTTAAACTGGTATTTGTACGCTTATTAAGTGAATTTTCAATACTTTCCTTTGTGTTTTTAAAACTAGCACATGTTTCAATCTGTCCTGTGTTATTTTATGTGCTCTAGGAGCATCTAAGCCAGTAGGGTGATGGCTCTGAGCAAGCAGATTGTCTTTTCACCAGTAGAGAGCCTATATTCCAAAGCTACTAATACCGTACATTTTTCAACAGCTATACTCTGAATTTGCAAAACTAAAACTTTCAATAAAAGCTTCCAATCAAATTGTGTCAGTTGTAAATCATCGGGAGCTGCTTTAAAGCAGCCATTTCCACAATAGATGGTGAGGGATAAATGATTGGCAGCCCCCCTGAATGACAAAAGCCTTTGACAACTAAGCACTACTGACAGCACCATTTGGTTGACCGGTGGCTGCACAAATATAAACACACATGACGTGTGAACAAAAGGCTGAGCAGACTACCAAATCTCTGAGCCAACAGCTGTAAATTACTTCCCTGGGTTGGGAAGTCTCATCTCATTGATGGACAAGCTACCAGATGCATCAATTAATTCTGGTGCTTGTATGAAATATTCTGTGCAGTTAAATCAAATGAAACCCGTCTGAGAATGTCTGGTCCATTTATGCTCACCCAGAGTACATGGAAGATGCTTGTTGGAGGTAGTCCGTGTGAGATGCTGCAGTGCAATTCATCCACCTTTAATTAAAAACAATAACTGGGTAATCATTTATTTATGACACATCAGTGATTTATATCTCAGTTTCGATTAACCACCCCTCCCCCCCCTGAATGTCAAATTGTGCACAGTTTCACACTAATAATTAACTACTCACACTAAGAGAAATTCCTTCATGGAAAACAAGAGACAGTTGTCTCAATCTAACATGAGATATTTAAATTAAGCTCATTAGAGAAATGACAAGAAACTGTTATGGTGAATTCAGGGACATTAATTTGGGACAGGATAAGTAAAAAGCATTTCACCCTAGCCTTAAATATTATATAGCGAAGGAAGCACATCACCAAAGCTACACGACATAACTGAGGTGAATAATCAGGGGGCTGAAGTCACCATTTAACATAACGGTGACCCCCAAATTCAGAGGTAAGAGAAATGACATGCTTTATGTAGGTTTTAATGTAGGGTTATAAAATTTCTAGGACTAAAAACACGTATTGCATCAAAATAAAATTGTTTTTTTTAAATATGTTTTTAAATAGGATTTTTCTTTATTCGTTCATCACCTTTCCGCCTTTTGTAGCATTTAAAGGGTATGTAAACTGGTCTTAAAGTTTGACATTAGAAAATATGTCAACACATTACCAAAGAGGTTTCTATTGCAGGTATGCTTTAATACAGGGGTGGGCTACCTCAAACCTCTTGGGCTAGTGGCCTGGCACATTTAGATGTGCCCTTGGTCCAACAAACCTGAATCAATAGGTTGAATTACGTCCTCAGTATGCAGTCAGGTTCAGCACAGGCCTGTTAATGAGTCATACATTTGATTCAGGTGAGCTGAAACAGAGACCTATCTAAAAGTAGCTCCTAGTGATGTAATTCTAAGAAAAATCTAAGAATTTCTCAAATTCAGAGGTTTTTCTTAGAATTTTCCCTCAGTAAGATAAAAGTTATTCACAAAGCACCTCAGGCCTTAAGAGAGCTCTTAAAGTGAGCAAATGTTAAGAGTAGTGAAGAGGACTTTTAGTGAGCTTAAAAGTGTCTTAAGCAGAGAAGATGGTAGAAAGACAGAGAGAAAGGAGACATATTCTCTACAATGAACAACAGTGAATTGATAAAATGTTATCATATAACAATCATATACTATTAATATAGAGATAAGATAAACTTTATCATCACCCTAGGGGGAAATTAAATAGTTTTAGCAGCAGAACAGGTTAAAGGCACACCTCTTAAAAGGAAGGAAAAATACATAATAGAAAGAATTCATGAATAACCATGAATAAAAAGTGAAAAAATGCATTAAAAATATAGTACAGAAGAATCTACATATTATTTACAGACTGTAAAATGCTTAAAAAAATTAAAATTTGGAAAAAATTGAAAAAAGATGAAAAAAAAAAACTATATAAATAAATACATACTCTTACAGCGCCTGGGAACTGACATGGGGGAAAAAATATATAAAGCGTGCGCACAAAATAAAAATTTGTTCCCACGAAATACTAATTCGTTCCCACGGAATACTAATTTGTGCCCACAAAATGTTTATAACGTGCGCACAAAATACTAAAACAGCGCACTTTCTCAAACATACGGAGGAACAAAACAATTGGATGGACAGGGATAGTCTGATCGAGTTTTATTTTAGGCTGGGGAGGAGCTACAAAGAGATTCTGAAAAGCCTGGCATTGCAAGGAATTCTCATTAGTGAGAGACATTTAAATAGAATATTGAGAGCCAGGTGTTAACCCTTCCTGCTTCCAATTCCTGACCATGGTCGGGAAACACAGGAGAGATGCTTCCTCCAGGGCCGAAATGGTTGTTCACTTCAGGGTTAAATCCCTGTACTTGCGGGTCACGGGGGGTGAGACTTCTATAATAATGAAGGGACCGGAATTTTGAAGCAGCAGAGTTTTTAATAACTGTACTGCACACTGATTGTACGTTAAATGTACCGTGGCCAGCTGAATTAGCATTTATTGTGCACACCATATATTTTTTTTCCCCCATGTCAGTTCCCAGGCGCCATACACTCTAAACAAGATAAAGTACAATGATGTAAACACTACACAGAAGGAAGATAATGAGGTAAATCCGTATTTGCTGTATTGTACAGGATGATGTCAGCAGCCATAGCCTAAATGGCCATCTACAAAATCACCACTCAGTGGTGTGCAGCTATCTCCTCTCTAGCTTCTGATTGCAGCAGGTACCAGAGCAGTTCACATTCCAGGCTGGTGCCAAAGCAGAGGGAACTGATCTGCTCGATAATGTGCTACCAAGTCACCAAGTGCATCATTGAATGGGTTAAAACATTCAATTTTCAGGGTACTCGATCAGACCTAAAATAGTAAAATTCTTTAATTTTAGTATGTAGTCCAACTTTTCTCTTTTTTACTTTCCTTTATCATGCCACTGCAATATACGTTTTTGTGTTTTTTGTCACTGCAAAGTACTGTTTTTCATCATATAAAGCAATTTGACTTGTCTTGTTGCTCAAAATGTGCTAAACAAATAAACTTGCCTTGCCTTCTTTGTGTGCACCATGATGCCGGGACCAAATCTACCTTTCAACACTCTATTCTCCTCCACCAACACCAGCAGCTGTCCAGTTTGGTTTTCTCCACCCTTATTCTCCTTTTTGTTTTGGTCGTTTTATCAGATGAAACCTCTTTATACAAGAAGATGATCACAGTGAAATGCTGACGGGTGAGGGTCCACATTAATATAAAATACTGTAGATAAGTAGGAAAATGACCAGTATGACAAGTAAACATATCAATAAGCAAATCAAAATATGATTAACATGTAAATAAGTATGTTTAAACATTTTGATGGTGTGTGACATTTAATTAAATTTTGCTAAGTTTCACCATCATGACATTTCTTAACACTGTCTAAATTCTATATTCAGTTAATTTCTCTCCATTGATTACTATCGTTGCTTTTTTTTTTTTTTTTCTCAGCAGTGAACTGAATCACTCTTAAACGGAAACTCATTGGCAGGAAGTTTTAAGCTAAGTTAGGAGTTCTCTGAAAGGGCTCTGAAAATATGGGCCCAGGACAACAACCCTTTGAGTACTGAAGTTGCCCACCTCTGTTTTAGAAGTTGTTCCCTTGGTCCAACCCATCTGAATCAAATGTGTGGCTCATTACCAGACCTGTGCAGAACTTGATTGCACACTGAGGAGGTAATTCAGCCATTTGATTCAGGTGTGTTGGACCAAGAACACATGGAAAAATTGCAGGGCACCAGCCCTTAAGGATTGGAGTTGCCCACCCTTGTTTTAAAAAGATGTAAAAAGAGACTTATTTGCTAACTGTCAACATTTTATTGTCTGATGATTTTATTTCCTTAATTTTTGACAAGTAAAGTAAAATCCATGTAAACTTTACCTATATAGCCCATTTCAAATATAAAAATCACAACGTGCTTCACAACAAAACCAATACAACAGTCCAAGAGCAAATAATAAATACAAGAACGAGAAAAATTAATGAAAAAAACGTTTTTAGCTGGCTTTTAAAACAGGAACCAGAGAAACCACTGATCTTAAGTCAGAAGGAAGAGAGTTCCAGACTCTGGGGGCCACTGAACTAAAGGCTCTGTCTCCTTTTACATGACAACAAACTTAGTATGGGGCATCCTCAGCATGCACTGACCACAGGACCCCAGGGACCAGGGACAAATGAATTAATAAATAAATATTCACCAACTGCTGTTTAGTAGTGGAGCAAAAGCATCCTGAGGCTGAATACCACCTTCACTCTTGGACTTCAGCCCTACCTTTCCAAATGGCAAATGGCTATTTACCCCCTAAAAACTGAGGCTTTTCAGAGGCCAACTTGGAAATGAGAGGTTTGGAGCAGTTCTTAAAAATATGTTTACAAGCGTAAATCTTTTTTCAGTTAACATATTTTCAGTCTTACAGTAACCATTATGAGGTCTAGTTTGAAGTGATAGATAGATTGATAGTTGAGACATAATTTTCACAGTTCTTCATTCTATAGAATCGATTGATTCCTTTCACTTTTAATTCCCTTATGCTTTATTACCAATACATACTTTCTGTATGTATGCATGTATGTATCATTTTTATTATCATTTCATTGTGTGTGTCTCTAGTGGTCAAATGTTTGTTGTTTAACCTCTCTAAAGCAATTTGTGTTAAATTTGACTGTATTAAAATCGATTAAAATTAGAATAGATTGCTGTTCTTTTGATCGACTTTGACTGGTGATTTATAGGTCAAATAATGAAAAACATTAACTGAAAATAAATGTATGAATAAATATAAAATATAAAAAGAATCCAGAAAAGGTTTTTCCCCATTCACTAAATGCATCATATCTAAGAACTACCACTATTTTCAGTCTATAAATGTATCAACCAATGGGATGTAATTTTATAATTTCTTGTTACCTTACAAATAATCAAAGGATATAAATTTATGCTTTATTACAATGTAATTTCTACACCGACCTCGGTCAAATAATATGCAGCACATAATAAATGTATGAATAAATATAAAATATAAAAAGAATCCAGAAAAGGTTTTTCCCCATTCACTAAATGCATCATATCTAAGAACTACCACTATTTTCAGTCTATAAATGTATCAACCAATGGCATGTAATTTTATAATTTCTTGTTACCTTACAAATAATCAAAGGATATAAATTTATGCTTTATTACAATGTAATTTCTACACCGACCTCGGTCAAATAATATGCAGCACATAATTTCTCGAAAAAAAAAGAAAACAATAAAAATGCTTATTTTCTGTATTTACAAATAGAATAAAGGTGTCATAAATCTCAAAATGTATTTCAATAATTCCAATGCAGAACAATCTAGCTGAGGTTTGACTAGTCTAAGCCTTTTAGGTTTTTTGCCAGAATGGAGTGCTGAAGAAAATTAACTGTAGACAGCAGCTGTGTACACTTATGGGTTCTTACAGCCATTAATCACTGCCCAACAATGAGGGATATCCACTTCCTGTTACCTGGATATTCAAATAAGCATAAAACAAACTAGATCAGGGTGCCCTCAATGTTGCGCAACCTTGGGCAGTGAGCCATATCACCACAGCATACAGGGAGGACTAGTGAAGAGTGGAGAGTGATTATGTGTCTGTTCCTTTTAGAAGTGTAACATTTCTCAGTGGAATATTTTTACCACTACTTTAATGAAGTGACAAGGGATGGGATGAGTGCCAGTGATAATGATAACCATAGGAAGTTAGATTCAGCTTAAAACAAAACTACTGACACTAAGGGGAAACAGCCCTTGAGCAAAAGAAGGCTCAGTTGTCTAAGTCTTACATGACTAATTCAAGTTGAGCTCATTTGGGGACTTATGAGCGACGGTTCAAGTTGAACACTGAGTGATGTCTGGGCTGAATGAGACACAGCCCGAGCTGGTAAAGCGGGTGTCAGTGTGAGATACTCCCGCATGTGACCCCTCGCTGTGCCCTCCTCTCCCCTCCCCGTTTACGAGTCATGATGGCGGAACTGTAAGACTTCGGGACGAGCTGGAGTGCACCGCCCGTCCTCGTTGAACAAGTGTACATAGTAATTTATTTATTCGGCCAAATTTTACATCCTCCTCCCTCCCGCTATGACCCGCTGGATTCCTACTAAGAAGGAGAAGTACGGCGTCGGTAAGTGCTCGTATTTAACTTGGCGTGTTTTGGGTTCAGTCGACTGAACTCCTAGCAGCAGTTTCCTCAACTTCAAAACAAACGGGACTCGGGAAAAGTTGGGAAACTATATATGTTTTCTCTGTATTTATCCTTTCCGCGTGTTAGGAATTAAAACTGAAGTTCAGATTTTTTATGTAGAAGGGAGCCCACATTCCTAGTTTGTGGCTGGTTTTAGTAAAAATAACATACCAAGGCTGCACAATGACCGCAATAGGTGTTGTGGAAACATGGAAAAGAGCCAGGATCTGAGAGAGCATACCAGTCATTCCTGAGCCTAATCTCACTGAAAATAACTGGTTGAAGTAACTATGAACATAAATGATTCCTCGATTTGCCTTAAAGCATTTTATTGCCCCCCTCAAGTTCTCCTGTAGGGACTCTACATGGGAGCGCCTTTAGCGGTCTGTACTGTATGTATGTAGACTCAGTGTTCAAGTCTTATTAAGCCACATTTACACAGGGCTTCACTGCAACAGTATAGTCAACTCTACAATGCAGCATAGTTTTGTGCTACATAAAAAGTGGTTTCCACAGTGTTTTGCACCAAGGTGTGGCTCCTTCACCTGCAGTTGTGTTTGATAGTTACAGTCAGCATGAATGTGCAAGCTATCAGGAAGCTGTTCATGCCCACTAGGTAAAATCTGCACAGTTCTCTCTATCAGTAATCCCTGCCTGTTTTTCTCTGTCCTGCACTAGCAGCTCAGGCAATCAGTAAGGTGGGTCTGGTTGCCTTGCAGTGTTGGTACAGATTTACTCTGCAAAAGCAGGGAAAACAAGATATTCGTCCTGTTGCACTTTGACGTCATTGAGTTAAAGGCTGCATTTGACTCGGGCAATAAAACAGGCTGCTACTATTATAAATTATGAACTCCCAACACTTTCTGTAAATGCATCAAGCAGCAGCAGGAGCCACTTTGATGCATTTTCTGAGGTTAACATAAATCACCTTAGCTTAGGGACATGTGCTTTGGTGCATACATGGGGATATAATTGTGCTTTTTTTCATTTTCTGTTTGGCTCTAAACAACCTTTATCTATCAACTTGCACTGCATTATTTATCTTTTAGTACAGAGAAAAGCAAAATTGCAGTCGGCAGGTCAGACCTAGCAAATAAAAACCTAGATGTCTGTATCAACCAGGAAAAGATTGATCGGTACATCTCGAAATGCAATTCAGAATTTCTTAGCTCCTGCATGCTCCTTGGAATTCTGTAATTGCAACTTCTATGTATGAATGCTTGGTGTGTGTGTGTGTGTTTGTATGTACCCCTTGCATTTTTGACATTAAATAACATACTTCCATTGGTTTTATTGGGGTTTTATGGGAGAAACAAACACAAAGTAGCTCATAAATGTGAAGTTGTAGAAAGGGATACATGTTTTTTTGCAAATGAAAAGCTGAATAGTGTAATGGGCATTTGTACTGAACCAAGTCAATACTTTGTGCATCTATATATTGCTGCAGTTACCAGCTTGGAAGAGCTTTAAGCTAGAGCTTGAAAATTTAGCATAAAATGCTCAATGTAAATTTTTTTTTTTTAGGTCTTGCCACAAATTTTCAACTGGGTTTAGATCTGGACTTTGACTGGGCCATTTTAATAAATTAATATGCTTTGATATAAAACCATTATATTATAGCTTTTATTGTATGTTTAGGATCCGCCCCCAGTTTTAAGTCTTTTACAACCTCTAACTGATTTTCTACTACAACGTCTTGTATTTAGCTCCATTCATTTTACCAGCACCTCTGTTCAACGTCAGTCTCCCTTCTAAAGAAAAGCATTCCCACAGCATAATGCTGCCACCACCATGTTTCACTGGAAGGATGTGTTATGGGTATATCTACCATGTTAGGTTTGTGCCATACCTAGTGTTTTGCAAAAGGTTTAGTTTTTATTTGATTGACCACTTCTTGTCACTCTTTCATAAAGACCAAACTTTTGGAAAGGACTGCTAATACATTGCTTGTCAATTGATTTTCCCACCTGAACTGTGGATCTCTGGAGCTCCTCCAGAGTTACAATGGGACGTATTGCTGCTATTGCAAAGGAGAACATTAGCACCTCTAGCCAGACTTGTTAAAATTACAACGTAGACCTTGACCTTCATGATGCTGTTTGTTTTCTGATGCTCTCTAACAAACCTCCGAGACCTTCACAGAACAACTGCATTAACACAGACTAGTTGGAATACAAATGCGTGCCACCCTTTTATGACTGTTATTTGCAAGGAAATCTGATAACCATGCTTTCCTTCTACATCTATCACACTGAATCTCAATAAAATACATTGAAGTTTGGTTGTAACTTTCCAAAATGTGATGAAGTTCAAAGTTGTACATGGCCTTGTGTGACTGCACAGAAGTTCTCTGTAGTTATATTGTGGGAGGGGCTGCAGAGGGCTCCTTATCAGGTTAAATGTTATTGTTTTATGGCCCAAACAGGTAGGCTGGTTATTGGTTTTGTTGGGTTGTGGATCAATAAATCTTATCTTTAAGTTGTACAGACCTTTAGCCATATATTTTAATCAAAATTTCCTGGTCTGGAAACATTTGTCTGTATCCTGGGGTGAAAAAAAGTCTCAATGTGACCACAGTGAAAACATCCAGTTTAGATTATCTTTGCAGCAGGTACGATGGTGTTCTCTGACCTGACTAACCTCTGCTCTTGGCAGCATAAAGGGTTTGAGCAAAGTCTTTTGAGCTTGAGTTGCTGTTGTCACTGAAAATATTTCAACCCATAAAAACAGTCCTACCTCCTGGTTATATATGACCTTGTGTAAACAGCTGATGTTCAGGAAACCTTTTATGATAAACCCGTAGGTGTTCAGAAACTGCTAGCGTGCCTGACTGTGCAGCCATTCTCTCCAGAAACAGGGCAGCAGTCAGCGACATTGTTCTTAATCTTCAAAATGCCATCAGGCCCTGTATGAGGGCTTACATTTTTAATCCTATTAGTGAACCTCGACTGCGCACAAACACCGGCAGCAGCCTCTTTGGGTGGAAGAAGAGGTTTTTTTTAATGTTTTCTGATACTATCAGTCAGCTCATGCTTGCTGACCGGGAGAAATGTTGATAATGGACAGCTTATCTTTCATGGAGAATCTGTGACAAAGACATAAAGATTCCTAATTATACATCTGGAGGAGGAGCACAGTTCCGGAGGCTCAGATGGAGTGCTGAAACCGACAGGTATTGGAATGAGATGGTGCAAATACGCCTCCATAAGGGCCTTCGGATGAATCACCACAGTTGATGCCACTTTAGTTGACTTTGTCTGAAAAACAAATAAATCTGTTGCTGCTGGAAAGCAAATAAAGTGATTTTACCAGACTTCCATTCTTATAGCCTACCCTGTTATGTGACACAGACCCAGAAAGCCTGCACATTACTGTATAACGTGCCTAAGCACATATAAATCATGAGACTTTTGATTCTTGTTGGAGCCTCTTGATCTGTGGTTCTCCATCTTATGTACCAATTACCACTTCATTAATGTTTTTCCGAGTATCCCAGTTAGCCTTCAACTTCTTTGATGATTTCTTACCTCTGCTACAAACTCAATGTGATATCACATAATGACATAGTATGTCTGCTACAGGATGGGGGCTATTGCTGATAATAACATCACATAACCTCACTTAAAAAAAACACTAACTATCCTTTTAAGTTGTGCATAATGTCATTCCTAGATTTGAGCGCTTAAGTAGCACTTGTTCCTGGTTCACCGTGGCTCTCTTCAGTTCATACTGGGAGTTCTTAACATTTTCTCCACTGCACTTCTCTTTTGATGAAGCAAAGATCAGGGTGCTTCAACGACTCCTCTATTTGGCTAACCACTAAAGGCTTATGGGTATTATTTGCAAGAAATGTCTGAGGTTGCTGGCTCACTTTGTATTTTATTTTTTTTGCCTAGGTTTGAGCAGCCTTTTTAAAATGCCTTCCTGATTCTGCAGAAAACCTACTCATCTTAAACATGCTTGCGTGCTAGTGTGGCTTTTTGTGTCACTGTGAGAAGGATGTGTGTTCTGTACTGATAACTAAACTATGTTTCTTTTGTCCTAATGATCTGCAGGTCATCCATTAAAAACAGGTCAAGCTGAAAATTGAACCAGTCGAAGTGATTACTGCTCCGTTATAAAGTAGCTCTGCCTGTCTTCAATATGCGCATACATAAAGATATTTACCAGCTATTTACACACACTGTATAAAAAGAGATGTAAGTTTTTTTCATACTGCTTGACATTAAATCCGACCTAGCTTTTCCTCTTTTAGATCAGTTGGGATTACCAGAATTATTTGTGTTTGCTTAAAGCCAGAATGAGTGAATCATTTTTGACTAAGCGTTTTTTAAACCTGTCTTGATATTCAGAAGTTTCCATTTTCTTAGTATCTGGTAGAATTGTGTTTAAAACTGTATGTCTTTGGGTGTCTCTCCATAAGTGTCTTACAGTAGTTTGCTGGATGGTATTTTGGCCCATTCCGCCTGACTGGTGTTGCTGATTCAGGTTTCTAGGCTTCCTTACACACACACACACACACACACACACACACACACACACACACACACACACACACACACACACACACACACACTCTTGTTTTGCTATATGTAGTGAGGACCATGTGTTGACTCCCATTGACTTCCATTGATTTTCAGTCATTTTCAACCCTTTCTATGCCCTAACCCTGACAATAACCCTAAACCTAACCATTACCAGTGCATGCCTAACCCTAACCTTAACCTAAAGTCAATTCATATCTTAGTCCTAAACCTAACCGTTAGCAAAATAGATCGTGAGGACCAGCAAAATGTCCTCACTTTGGTACAAACGGTCCTCAATTAGATGGTGAAATCGGGAAAATGGTTCTCACTGTGATGCCAAGACAGGAACACACACACACACACATGCCTTCTCGGCCCAGAAATGTTCAGACAGAGTTGTAATTTTTTCCCCAAAACGTTGGCTTTGTTGTCCTTAAGCTACTTTGTAACCACTTTGGCTGTATGCTTAGAAGACCCACTGAGCCCAAACCTCTCAGATGTTTTGAGATGTCCCTTCAGTACTTTCAGAAAATTATGTTCTTCCTATTTTGTGAAGTGCACATGTCCCTCCCTGGGGCACAAAAAACCCCAAATCATGATGCTGCCACCCCTGTACTTTACTGTTGGGATGGTGTTCTCAGGCTATAAGGGTTTCCTCTTATAACCATCCTATCTGTGCTTGAATATAATCATTTGAATAGATGAACATGTGCCCCTACTGGCATCTGGAAATTTTAGCCAAGGAGGAACCAGATTTGTGGAGGTCCACATTTATCCCCCTGATATCTTGGCTGATTCATCTGTCATGTCACACAAGGACACGGTGTGTGAATGTAAATGACTGACTTTGAAGAAAGCCATAAAAAATCTCTCATTGTGGAATTAAGCAAATAGAAATAATCTGGTAATCATAACTGACCTGAGATAGATAAAGTTTAGTCAGACTGTATGTCAGACAATGAGATAGAAAAGTTGACTTTCGAGTCAGAGATTTGCAGCATTCACTCCTCCTGGATGAGCATGTAGAGACAGTGGACAGTCACTGGCAGTGACTTTGCAGCAATCCCTCATACTGAGCATGCATGCAGCGACAGTGGAGAGGAAAAACTCCCTTTTAACAGGTAGAAACCTTCATACCAGTTGTTAGACCTGTAACAAACATAAACTGTTATGAAAGGTTTCTCTTATGAAAGACTCGTAGAAAAAGATTTTCTTTTTAAAATAAGATAATGTTTGTCTAACAAGATTTTAACATTAAACAAAACATTTCTGAGAAGAAAATAGCTTCTTCTCTTATTGGAAAATCCAATTCGCCTTTTCAAACTAGAAAAATCCATTTGTACTCAAAATCAAATTCAAGGTTGTCACTGAATAACTCTTCAGCAGTTTATTGTCCCACAAAATGAAAATAAGTGATGAAAATGTTTCATTCATTACATTCCTTTTCAGTAGCCTTCTTTACACTGTTCAGGTTTACAGGAAGTGATAAGGCCTATCTTAGCAAGAGTTCACCCTGGACCTATTACTAGACCGAGACTTGAGGAGACGAAGGGTCTCCTCAAGTAAAAATAATTGGCATGCAAGTTGTGATTATAACATGTATCAATGACTCCCGCTGTGTGCACATTATATTATGGTTTGGTAGTGAATGCACCATGATAATGATGCCTTACACCTCCATACATGCAGGTCCGCTGTGTTCTGTTACTATGCTCAGATGTCTGCGCAAAACGACAATTAATGTCACGAAGCGTGAATCATGATTCTACTCACTGTGGCCCACTGAGAAGTATTTTAAGGCACACTTTGACTTGAAAATACTAAAAACATGTCAAGTATTTAAAATCTTTTTTTTTTTAGTTCATTTCTTCTTTGGCGTAAGAAAACAAGTCTGTTGGGTTTCAGATTTCTATCTCCATGAATCACAGTGATTAAATCTGAAGGCTCACCTTGCAGTGTCAGACCTGATTGCAGGTTATGATTCAAAGATAACTGCTGACCTTGTTCCAAGGTTTAATAGGCTAACAAAGATGGAGAGCCAGTCATGACGTTTAAAGCCTAAAACCATACGAAGTATTTTTATTTTCAGCAAACTGCACTATAGTCTCTTTGCTTTCCCCCCTAATTTATATAAGCCTTACAATCGTCTCTCAGCTAAATGTTGTAGCAGGGTTTTCTTTAGGCTGAATTAAGAGATGAAGCTTCACACTGATCTAATTTTGTTCCTTTTTGCACTATTAGCTCTGAACTTTAGAGTTAACTCCCTGATTTATGGGTAGCCGTATAAGGTCTTATTAGCTAGAGAACAGTTTTAGGAGGCACAGATCATCTTTGGCTGTCTAGACAGTAAGTGTGAGGCACACTGCTTTTCAATTGGGCCCTTTATTTTTTGAGACATCCTGTCTGACCAGAATTATCTCAAGTGCAAACTCATGGTTACGTAGTGGGATTTTATCATGTTAAGAGGCAACGGAATACCTCTAAATATGGTCAAATATGCAATGCATGACTATGATACTGATAATATTACAGCACAGTAAGTATGTGATAATCAATAAACTTATTATAACCCATTGAAAAATTCCAGTGTCTGTCTATGTATAATTAAGCAATTCAAGTAAAAGGTAGAGATGCTAAATTCTCTGTCTCTGTCTGTTGCAAGAAAAATGTAAAAGTAAATGGTTTCAGGTTACCGGACAGACGCAATATCCTTGGTTACTATATGCCTCTGCTACATCTATTATGCAATAAATCTGTTTGTTAAATGTACTCATTGAGGATAAAATGACAGATTTTACTGTTTTAGATTAGGATTGACAGTTTAACGGTAGTTTTATAATGGCTTTACCTTTTAATAAGAGCAATGGGTGGTGCTTCTTTGGTTTTCACACCCTGGCTGTCCTGAAATACTGAAGAAAAGTAGAATTCGCCTTACTTGCAAACAAGAGAAAGGTGTAGTATCATTCTTTTTGTCAGCTGACCAGCAGTTGATGGCAATGGGTGGGGGAGGGATAGCACATGATTACTTACAGCCAGAGAAAAAGATATTTAAACATTGGAATGGTATGAAATTTGATTTTTAGCAGGTTTGAAAGCATAATGGGGGAACACCTTAGTACCAGAAACCAGCCTTTGCTTTTTGTTCAAAGTAAGCTGATATTGTACCACCTGTTTAAGTTGCACTTGGTAAAGCATAAATGGTACTGTGCAGTAACATGAGCAGCAGGCACACCTTTGTAGAAATGTTATGTAACTTCTAATGTAGGTTGTTATGCCTCTTGTGGTTCCTAACATCATATTTAAACAAACATAACAAAAAGCTAAAACTGAGCCTTCTCATCTCAGAAAAAAATATTCACAGTGAATACATGCTGTCACTAGCTCAGATTATTACCATTGGTTTGGCACGTTAACAGATTGTAGTTACAATCATTTTTTTTCCTGCTTGGTTTCCAGTTCCCAGTGCCGCTTAAATTTGACTTATTTAGATCACCTGCTGGGCAATAAAAAGTTTAGGTTGGCCATAAATGTGATTGAAGCAATCTAGTTATATTATAGTCGTATTTTCTTTCTCCCACAGCCATCTGCCATTATGCCAGTGTTACTTTAAACTGCCACTTCCTAAGCTGATTAATTTCCTGTATGAAAAGTGTTCTTAGCAATGAGCCATCAAACGGTGCCATAGAGGAGATAGGAAATTTGTGGAGTAACATAATTTCTTTATTAAAGGTATGTGCATAATGGCAATAATCAGTTAGGATTGATCAAAACCAGTCAATCTTCCCTTTGTCTCTGTCAGGTAATTGGCAGGTTAGGTACTGTAAAAGTCAGTTTTTTTTATTTATTTGTGGTTAACTGCATCAAAACTGAAAACGTACAGTTGTTTCTAAGTACATCAACAAATCTATTTTTGATGCATTTTGTTTTGAGTTTGAGAGAAAATCAGATAAGACTTAGACATTTAATTTGATGCATTAGTTGAGAAACTGTTGGCAGAATTCAGATGATTTTTAGCTTACCATACTGTTGGGATTATGATTATTGATTAATTAATATTTATCAATAATTATAATAAAAAATCATAATTTGAAAAAATTAATTTCTTAACCAAAAATCCTCATTTAGAGGGAGAGAGAGGGTGGGGTGAAGAGTCCCACGCATCCGCGCATACTCAGCAAAGCAGTCCGTTTTCTTCCTTGGTGGCCTCCGTGGCAGAAATGTAGAAAAATAATGACAGACCGTCACTAGTCGACTGGTAAAAAAAACAAGGAGGGAAAATTGCGTCTCCTTGAAAACTCTGTGTTTTTTTTTTGGTTACATGTTAAACTCACGTCTTCGATCGGTAAAGTTGAAAACTTACAAGCCTTATTATTCCTGTAAGCTTAATTCGCTTAGTTTTCTCGTTGGCCAACGATGGAGAATGATTGAAATCCACGTGGGACTTTTCTCCAGAATTGATACGCCTCAGTTGCTGGTCTGGTTTCCAGCATGAAAAGCCAATGGTGGGTCATCTCATACTCTGTTATATAGTTGGCGGTGGCCAACTATCAGCCGCGGTGCATGCTGGGATTTGTAGGAACAGGCTATCCTGTGGTACAAAATGGCCGATGACGTTTGAAAGGCATAGTGGCGTCCAGCAACGTGCAAATGGTCCAATATTCAGCAAACAAGTGGTCCAACAATACAGAGGTTGAAGGTCACACAATAACAGTCTTTGGTGTGGAAGATGTCGGTGCACGAAGAACAATAAAAGTCTGTCATTCTCAGTATCAGAGAGGTGTTGAAAATGAATTCAGAGGAAGCACAGAGATGCAATAAGGTATCAAAAAGGAAATTTTGCTTTCTAAAACATGTCGAGACCTGTCTGCGGTTCATTCAGGCTACAACAGAGTAAGAGAGAGTAAGACTTTCAACAGATAACAGGAAGGCTGAACAGGGTACTGCACAGTTTCTCCGTTTAGCCCTTTGATCATTCAACCTTTTGTCATGAACTGGATTTTGAATTAGAAATCTCAAAGTTAAGGTAACAATCTTAAGTGCTGTAGTCATACAGGCATGGTGTGCTGTTTTAGTAATGCTAGCTGTGCGCTAACTGCTAATATGTGGCATAAATAAACAAATTGATTTTGGACATAAACCTGTATCAGGAGGTCAATACTTTAGGAAACCAGAGATCAGAAATCCAACACAAAATCTGATCAAGAAAAGTGCAGCGTATCTGTTTCCTTTCATAGTTGATATTTATTACATTTAGTTGCTGAATTTCAACAAAGATCATACAAATGAGTCATTATGTGATGTCAGAACTGTCAAATCTGAAGTTATCAGCCAATAAAATCCTGATCGGTGCAGCTCCAGGTGTAGCACCGAAAAGGACTTGCTTCTTCCATCTCAATATTTTGTCTCACCATTACTTCACACATTTTCTTTACTATGTTTGATACATCACTGGATAATTCTATGTTAATTTTTTTTTCTTTTTGCTAATACTCCTCCTAGTTTGAAGTAATATGTGGTCTTTTTTTAACACCTTGGGGTAAATTTAGCTGTTTTATATATAATTCTTAACATTTGGCCCTGTAGAAATTTATTTGTCCCTGTATGGATGAAAGTAGTTGTTATTTTTGTACAGCAGCACATACCTTCTTCATTAGTAACTTTATTATTTTTTTTGCAAGTGGTTTGCTGAAAGGTGTTATTCCAAGTCTAGTAAAATGCTGTTGTATTTTCAAGGATTACTTGGCAGCTTTTGGTGATGCACACAATTTTAGATCATTTTATAAAGTTCCTATGATGGAATGCCGATTATATGTTTTGCTTTCTCTCTGGCAATGAGAACAATAGATTCTGGTCATATTAATGCTGATTGGCTGCCAGCCGCTGCTCAAACTGCTCAGTCATGATGTTCCTTAATTGTTGTCTAATCTATTGAAATGCTAAATGATTTAGAGTGAATCAGGCTGACTTTGATGTAACATCAGTATGCACATAAAGCTGAACTTGTGCCAGTAAGACTTTATTAGAGTGTACAGGAGGAGCTATGGGCTCTGCATTTGAAGTTTGAACGCAAGACTGTCTGTCTCCAGAGCTGCACAGATGAGCTGTGATGCTTTCAGTTTAAACAGCGTGGCATCTCATCATTTTCTGCTGGACTCCCACCACGGGCTTGCTGCCATGCCATTGCTAGGGCCCAGACGCTGTGTCAAGTTGGTGAATGGACCATTGTCACTCCTGGCATGGCTGGAAGCAGATGTCATTTCTTCACTGTAATTTCCCAGTGATTCATGCGATTGTCTGCATTGTGAGGGAATCTTTTCCGACAGTCATCTCTTTAATTATAAATAAAAATTATTAGTTTAATTTGATTTGCAAGATTTTTTTTTTTTTTCATTCTATCTCTTGATGACTCAATAAGGGATCTCACAATTACAGCCTAATTATGCTCACTTGCGGACATGCATGCAGAAGACTGCCGGCACCGCAGATTAATGTAATTAGGTCAGAGTAACATAATATCCACCATAACAACATAAATGGGAGCAGTCAAAACCTAAAATGTTGTAGTTCATTGGAAAGTAATTCAAACGTATTCTTAAAATGAATCTAGAAGCTAAATTTGAATAGAGATACAGAGATGGTTCTCAGTGACTGTGCATTTTAAGGCAAACTGGAGGAAATCTTACTCTGAGAAGGAAGTCATGGACACATTCACTGATCTGTCAAATGTTCACATTCAGACTGAGGTGTGATGAGCTGAGCCAGTTGAAGCGTGCCTAGAAATCTGGCCTCCAGTAACAAGAATTATTCCCCATGCAAGTCAGGGCACGGATCTGCTCATAGTTTCTCTGCCTCCCTGTGAGATTAAGTGGCTGCGGCTCCCTCAAGTCAAGACAAAGACCTCAGGCTGCGCCCACCATTCCAATATTTTAAAGTCCTTGACTTGCAGTCTGTTTGCATGTGCACGTTTATGTCAGTGATCCCTGCCAAAATGTCCAGGCTAAAAGTAAGAGGGAAATAGGGAAAAAAAGGTGCTGCCTTCAGCAACACTAGTAGGCGAAGGTGGAACTGTGCACTAGGACTGGGTTTCCAGGTATGTCAGTCAGCAGAAACTAAATCTTAAAATTATTTACACTATTTATCAAAGGCCACGCTTGAGTGAAGGCGGATGATCAAATGACATCAGCTCATTTGGTGCTTGCTGGTATCAGGGTATACGGAGGTTTTAAAAACTTACAGTTTAAAAACTGCTCAAATCTTTTTACCTACAGTTTAAAATGCTGTTTTGGAAAGGCTAGAGAAATGGACAGAGTGACAGAAACTCTCCCAGATGTATGAAGCATAGCACCCCAGTAGCGGCCCAACCTGTTGCTGTGCATTTCAAGCAGGATTAGGCTAGTTACTGGAATCAAAGTTACAGTTTCAAATCTGCAAAAATGGTCAGAGAAAGCACAAGGATAACTTGGGTCATTTTTCAGGATCATAGAGTAAAGCTGCTTTGCTCCACTACACCTGTTGCTGCACACTGCTGGTCAGCAAGCTGAAAGTGAGCTTCTACTACTTGCCGTCACTTATAGGAAAGACAAATTTGTCTGTTCTTGAAGTATTTCAGATTTTACAGAAAAACATGAAAAGTCGATGCGGAAATAGTGCCACCCATAGAATTATTTTTGGATCTTCACAAATAGACTGCTTGTTTTAGAGATTAAGAACTGTTTTAAGAATCTGTAATCACAGTAGAATAATATAATTGTTATACCAACCTATAAACGGTGTTTGTTTTATGCTTGTTTCATTCTAAGGTGATTTCAATGCAAAAATAAAAATTAAAGACTTTGTTCTGTTTTCAACATTAGAATAATTAAACAGGTTTCTTAAATCTCAAACGGTTGGAGAATCTCTGTTCAGTGTTATTATAATTATCCAGTTCATGTTTGGTAGATGCTAATAGTAGCATCATTAGCGGCTCAGTTAGCTGGTTGCGATATTTCCACGGTCGTTACAAAACACTGATATCTTGTCTTTCACTGATTTGTTTTTTTTCCCCACCAAATATCCAAAAGGCTCGCACATGAAGAATCTGAATGTGCTTGCACAGAGTTGACAGCCAGCCCAAAAATAGTGTTTATTTGTTGTTGACTCTGTCATGCTAGGAAACATCTCAAGAACTCTTTCCTTTCTTACTCCAAAATATGAATCTCACGTATAGATATGGAGTGTCAAGTTTAAAGCACTCCTCTTTACATAAAGTAGCTTAAATTAAAACAGCAATGACATCACGTCTTTATGAAGCAGACTTCATTTCAATACGTAATTCTGTATCAAAGTACACTCCTTGTGATTTGGAATAATATCTATATTTTTTGTTTAAGTCTATGTGTAACAATCAAAATAATAATACATTATTAAGTTCTAACTCCAATACTCCATTGTTGTAGCAGCAGTAGGTATTAATGTTGCTTCTCTGTTTATAAATGAAAGAAAGTAGATCGCTTTATAGAGTATGTCTAAATAGCACAAAACTGATTTTTCTATTTAAAGTTATCACACTGTAAAAAACCACACATTAGCCTTTTGCCTGTTCGCAGCTTGACAGTGTAGCACCCTGCTGTAGTTCAGCACAGGGAAACGCCAAATGCCGCCTTGAGGCTTCAGCTTTAATTGAAAATGGTGAAAAGGCTGAGGAAGTCTAAACCACTCAAGCTTGCTTGCTGTTCTAAAAGCCAGATGAGGAATAAATCAAAGCTCAGGATCCTCTGTTGTGCAACAACAAGGGTGAGTTGGCTTCATTTGCTGGTTAGAAACTGCGAGCCATTCAGGCAGAACCTTTTTGCTTTACTGTGGTAGAATTGATTGAGGCAGGGATTTTTCTTTAATCCAAAGGTTTCTGAGAGGAAAAAAAAAACTCTAGGCTGAAACTGTTTTTTTGTAAGCTGTATTTCCTGTTTGTTTTTCACCTCAATGAAACAGTTATTCTTTGTCCATTAGCAATCTACAATTATGACCCCCGTGGCGAGCAGCAGCTGTGTCTACAAGTGGGGGACACGGTGCACATACTTGAGAAGTTGGAAGGTAAGTGACTGGCCATGACATATCCCTCTTCACTACTTTAAAACATGCAGAAACATGATCTTAGATAAATGTGTGCAGTGTGCTGTGCCTCTACACCAGGTTGCCCTCACTTCTGTCATGTCTAATTGTGTGAATGCTGTAGGCATTCACGTTATCTCCTACACGGATTTATGTAGACACATGAAAATCTCCAGGATTGTTCACCGATCCCTGCTGATACCTACAGTCCAAAAATGTTTTGAATATCTTTTATCGTTTTCTCGTGAAGTAGGTTTGTTTGAGAGTGAAAAATTCACCTTCATTCTGGTTAAAAATGGTAAAAATTACCCACTTTTTCACAGGGTCACACCTCTCAGACAGATTTTTGTAGAAACTTGAGAAGCTCCATGATTGTTCAGCAAGGCCTGCTGATTCATATGGTGCATGAATCAAATCGATAGCCCTTATAGTTTCCGAGTTATTAGACGTTGTTCAAGAGCATGTTCAGGCATTTTTCTGTTTTTCTGCATTTTTCCCTTTCTTTTCACCTAGTGTTGTGCCTTTAATATTATATTGTCAAGAAAAAATTGTTAACATTCCCGTTCCCCTGTCCGTTCTGAGAAAAATGGTCCAAGAATGACATCAATAGCCCTTACGGTTTCCGAGTTATGGGCGGTAGTTCGGGAGCATGCGCCTCCATGTTATAAAGCCAGGCCAGGGGGAGACGATAGTGAGGTGCTGCATTAGAAAAGCTGCAGGTGTCAAGTTACATTGATACTCTTTGCTGATTGGCTGTGACTGTTCTATTTATAGCTCTGTGTGTCTCCTACTGTCTATGTCTGTATGTGACTGTCTTTGTTTCTGCCTCTATTCTCTCCGTGTCTCACACTTGGACACACACTCACACACACCCACACACACATTCATGGATTACTATCTTTGTGAGGACTTTCCATTGACTTCCCTTCATTATCTTCATTTCTACGGCCTGAACCTGACCCTACCACTAACTCTTTGCCAGTGGGACACACACACACACACACACACACACACACACACACACACACATATCCATTGATTACTATCTTCTTGAGGACTTTGCATTGATTTCCATTCATTTTCATTCGTTTCTATGGCCTAAACCTGACCCGACCCCCTAACCCTTTGACCATCTTCATAGGAGGCAACTACTGGCGGCCATTTTGTGTTGAGTACTTAAACAGCATGTACTGCTGTTCTAACAGCTAGCCAACAGTGATTAAATTTAAAAGGCAATTTCATAGACTTTTGTATATAGGCTGTTAGCGCATCAGAACCTGGAACAAATCTCCATCAGAACCTTGTCCAAAATCCATCAGAATCAGATGGAAACTCTATCAGAACCAGGTACAAATCTTCATCAGAACCATGTACAAACCTCCATCTGAAAAAGGTCCAAATTCTATAAGAGCCAAGAAGAAACATTCATCAGAACCAGGTCCAAACTCCATCAGAATCTGGTACAAATCTTCATCAGAACCATGTACAAAACTCCATCTGAACCAGGTCAAAGTCTATCAGAACCAGGTCAAACCTATCAGAACCAGGAAGAAAACTTCGCCAGAGCCAGGTCCAAATCTCCTTCAGAATCAGGAGGTCCCTTCTATCAGAACCATGGTCCAACATTCCTCAGAACCAGACCCAAACTCAATCAGAACCAGGAGGAATTCTTCATCAGAACCAGACCCAAACTCCATCAGAACCAGGAACAAATCTCGATCAAAACCAAACCCAAACTCCATCAGAACCAGGAGGAATTCTCCATCAGCACCAGTTAGACACCCACTATCAGAACCTGGTCCAAACTCAATCAGAACCAGAAAGAAACCTCTATCAGAACCAGTTAAGAAATCCATCAGAACCTGGAGAAAATCTCCATCAGAACTGGACCGAAACTCCATCAGAACCAGTTAGGAACCCTCCATCAGAACCAGACCCAAACTCCATCAGAACCAGGAAACAATCTACATCAGAACCACACCCAAACTCCATCAGAACCAGGAGGAATTCTCCATCAGGACCAGTTAGGCACCCACTATCAGAACCAGATCCAAACTCAATCAGAACCAGAAAGAAACCTCTATCAGAACCAGTTCCAAGAAGCTTCAGAACCTGGAACAAATCTCCACCAGAACTGGACCCAAACTCCATCAGAACCAGTTAGGGACCCTCCACCAGAACCAAGTCCAAATCACCTTCAGAACCAGGAGGAACCTTCTATCAGAACCAGGTCCAAACTCCTTCAGAACCTGGCAAAAAGCTCCATCAGTACCAGGAAAAAACCTCCATCAGAACCAGGTACAAACCTGTATCAGAACCAGGTCCAAACTTTATCAGAGCTAAGGAGAAACATCCATCAGAACCAGATACAGACTTCCACCAGAACCAGATACATATTTCCATCAGAACCAGATCCAAACTCCATCAGAACCTGGCAAAAAGCTCCATCAGAACCAGAAAAAAAAATCTGTTTAAGAACCTTCTAAATATTTTTATCAGAATCAGGTATAAACCTCTATCAGATCTAGGTCCAAACTCTATCAGAACCAGGTACAAATCTTCATCAGATCTAGGAAGAACCCTCTATCATAATCAGGAACAAAACCCCAATCAGAAACTCTGTGAGAACCAAAATGAAACCACTACTCTGTGACTTATGATGATAAGACCATCTTCATAGGTCCCAGGGGAGCATAAAAACAGCGATCATTTGATGTCAGCTACTTAAACAGCTTCTACTGCTGTTCCAACACCTGAACAAGAGTGAATAATTTTAAAGGGCAATTTCATAGACTTTTGAATACAGGTCCTTCTCAAAATATTAGCATATTGTGATAAAGTTCATTATTTTCCATAATGTCATGATGAAAATTTAACATTCATATATTTTAGATTCATTGCACACTAACTGAAATATTTCAGGTCTTTTATTGTCTTAATATGGATGATTTTGGCATACAGCTCATGAAAACCCAAAATTTCTATCTCACAAAATTAGCATATCATTAAAAGGGTCTCTAAACAAGCTATGAACCTAATCATCTGAATCAACAAGTTAACTCTAAACACCTGCAAAAGATTCCTGAGGCCTTTAAAACTCCCAGCCTGGTTCATCACTCAAAACCCCAATCATGGGTAAGACTGCCGACCTGACTGCTGTCCAGAAGGCCACTATTGACACCCTCAAGCAAGAGGGTAAGACACAGAAAGACGCTGCACAACGAGAAGAGGTGACCGGACCCTGAGGAAGATTGTGGAGAAGGGCCGATTCCAGACCTTGGGGGACCTGCGGAAGCAGTGGACTGAGTCTGGAGTAGAAACATCCAGAGCCACCGTGCACAGGCGTGTGCAGGAAATGGGCTGCAGGTGCCGCATTCCCCAGGTCAAGCCACTTTTGAACCAGAAACAGCGGCAGAAGCGCCTGACCTGGGCTACAGAGAAGCAGCACTGGACTGTTGCTCAGTGGTCCAAAGTACTTTTTTCAGATGAACGCAAATTCTGCATGTCATTCGGAAATCAAGGTGCCAGAGTCTGGAGGAAGACTGGGGAGAAGGAAATGCCAAAATGCCAGAAGTCCAGTGTCAAGTACCCACAGTCAGTGATGGTCTGGGGTGCCGTGTCAGCTGCTGGTGTTGGTCCACTGTGTTTTATCAAGGACAGGGTCAATGCAGCTAGCTATCAGGAGATTTTGGAGCACTTCATGCTTCCATCTGCTGAAAAGCTTTATGGAGATGAAGATTTCATTTTTCAGCACGACCTGGCACCTGCTCACAGTGCCAAAACCACTGGTAAATGGTTTACTGACCATGGTATCACTGTGCTCAATTGGCCTGCCATCTCTCCTGACCTGAACCCCATAGAGAATCTGTGGGATATTGTGAAGAGAACTTTGAGAGACTCAAGACCCAACACTCTGGATGAGCTAAAGGCCGCTATCGAAGCATCCAGGGCCTCCATAAGACCTCAGCAGTGCCACAGGCTGATTGCCTCCATGCCATGCCGCATTGAAGCAGTCATTTCTGCAAAAGGATTCCCGACCAAGTATTGAGTGCATAACTGTACATGATTATTTGAAGGTTGACGTTTTTTGTATTAAAAACACTTTTCTTTTATTGGTCGGATGAAATATGCTAATTTTGTGAGATAGGAATTTTGGGTTTTCATGAACTGTATGCCAAAATCATCCATATTAAGACAATAAAAGACCTGAAATATTTCAGTTAGTGTGCAATGAATCTAAAATACAGGTCCTTCTCAAAATATTAGCATATTGTGATAAAGTTCATTATTTTCCATAATGTCATGATGAAAATTTAACATTCATATATTTTAGATTCATTGCACACTAACTGAAATATTTCAGGTCTTCTATTGTCTTAATACGGATGATTTTGGCATACAGCTCATGAAAACCCAAAATTCCTATCTCACAAAATTAGCATATTTCATCCGACCAATAAAAGAAAAGTGTTTTTAATACAAAAAATGTCAACCTTCAAATAATCATGTACAGTTATGCACTCAATACTTGGTCGGGAATCCTTTGGCAGAAATGACTGCTTCAATGCGGCGTGGCATGGAGGCATTCAGCCTGTGGCACTGCTGAGGTCTTATGGAGGCCCAGGATGCTTCGATAGCGGCCTTTAGCTCATCCAGAGTGTTGGGTCTTGAGTCTCTCAACGTTCTCTTCACAATATCCCACAGATTCTCTATGGGGTTCAGGTCAGGAGAGTTGGCAGGCCAATTGAGCACAGTGATACCATGGTCAGTAAACCATTTACCAGTGGTTTTGGCACTGTGAGCAGGTGCCAGGTCGTGCTGAAAAATGAAATCTTCATCTTCATAAAGCTTTTCAGCAGATGGAAGCATGAAGTGCTCCAAAATCTCCTGATAGCTAGCTGCATTAACCCTGCCCTTGATAAAACACAGTGGACCAACACCAGCAGCTGACATGGCAACCAGACCATCACTGACTGTGGGTACTTGACACTGGACTTCTGGCATTTTGGCATTTCCTTCTCCCCAGTCTTCCTCCAGACTCTGGCACCTTGATTTCCGAATGACATGCAGAATTTGCTTTCATCCGAAAAAAGTACTTTGGACCACTGAGCAACAGTCCAGTGCTGCTTCTCTGTAGCCCAGGTCTGGGGAATGCGGCACCTGTAGCCCATTTCCTGCACACGCCTGTGCACGGTGGCTCTGGATGTTTCTACTCCACACTCAGTCCACTGCTTCCGCAGGTCCCCCAAGGTCTGGAATCGGCCCTTCTCCACAATCTTCCTCAGGGTCCGGTCACCTCTTCTCGTTGTGCACCGTTTTCTGCCACACTTTTTCCTTCCCACAGACTTCCCACTGAGGTGCCTTGAGACAGCACTCTGGGAACAGCCTATTCGTTCAGAAATTTCTTTCTGTGTCTTACCCTCTTGCTTGAGGGTGTCAATAGTGGCCTTCTGGACAGCAGTCAGGTCGGCAGTCTTACCCATGATTGGGGTTTTGAGTGATGAACCAGGCTGGGAGTTTTAAAGGCCTCAGGAATCTTTTGCAGGTGTTTAGAGTTAACTTGTTGATTCAGATGATTAGGTTCATAGCTCGTTTAGAGACCTTTTTAATGATATGCTAATTTTGTGAGATAGGAATTTTGGGTTTTCATGAGCTGTATGCCAAAATCATCCGTATTAAGACAATAAAAGACCTGAAATATTTCAGTTAGTGTGCAATGAATCTAAAATATATGAATGTTAAATTTTCATCATGACATTATGGAAAATAATGAACTTTATCACAATATGCTAATATTTTGAGAAGGACCTGTATAGGCTGTAGTAAGCATTAGCATTTTAGCTCATTTCAGCTTATACATTGCTTTTTGCATAGTAGATGGGGTAAATTAATATCAGCCTTCATGCTAGTGATAGCCAATATGCTAATGTTAGCATTTTAGCTTCTCTTTCTACTCTCTTTTCTCTTAGCTGAAGAACACATTTGCCTTTTTAGGCAATTTCCTGTTTGTTTTTGTGTTTCTTCTGCATATTTGTTGTTAGTTAATTCTTTTTCTGAATTTTCTGCCATTTTTTATATTTTTTAGCAATGACTTCAACTTAGTCTATATTTTTGCTTCAGTCTATGCTTTTCAGCTCATCTACGGGCAGCTCTTTCCTGCTTTTTTAATGTTTTTGTCAGTTTTTGTATTTCAACAACTATTTCAAGTAGTTTTGAGGTAACTTCACCTTGTTACGGTGTTTTATACCTGATAGTCTTCCTGCTTAAACAGATCAGATGACAGTTTTTCTTTGCTGTTTCTGCTATTTCTACTAATTTATCAGATTTCAGCTGACATTCGGCTTTCAGCCTTAGCCACTTTCTGCCTGCTTTCAACATGAGTTTAGCATTTCTGTTTTCCTCTGATTCATTAAATTTTAGCAGATTGTCTGCAGTCAGTTTCAGCTTGTTTCTGCCAGCTTTCAGCTAAAAAATTCAGCTTTCAGCATTCACACTGCATTTTCGCAGGAAATGCAAATTTTTCTAGTTTCATTTTGTCCTTCTTGTCATTTTCTGTCCCCAGGCTGGTATAGGGGCTACACTCTCAGAAAGAAAGCACAGAAGGTATGGGCATTGCTAGAGCTATATTGTGCTGTTACTAAGGCTGTGATGTGGATGTATATAGTGATACTTCCTGATTGATTCCTCAGGGCATTTTCCCAGCTTCCTACATCCACTTAAAAGAGGCCACAGTCGAGGGAATAGGGTGAGATCACAAATCAGCAAGCACTTCATTTTGATGATAATCCACTTTGCTTTTAGTTTGCCGTGTTGCCTTTCTGTTTGTCAGTAGCATAAGCAGTGCACTTGTAATTATCATAAGTAAGAATTCAGTAATGCTTCTCTTGGCTGTGTAGTCCAACTGCCCCAACTGTTTACAATGTAAAAGAAAATGCACTTGAGTCATCCAGATTATAAGGCACGATCTGTGAGCGATGAGCTACTCTCCTAATATCATATTACTTTTTTTTTTTTCCTTGTGGCTCATAGACAACAGGAAATAATTATTCCAGCAGATTTACCCTTGGTGCAGGAGACGGGGGCTACACTCAGGGAATGGGTGCAGATATGGCAAAAACTCTATGTGGTACGTATGGATCATTCTGTTAATACTATACATGGTTCTCTTAGTTCTAAGATAAATTTTTTGCTGAGAAAAAGTTTCACTGCTGTTCTTTCCTCTGAAGAACATCTTATTTATAACAAAGCATTGCATGTTTTTCTGACAGGCAAACAAGATAACCCTGTTCAGGAGCTTGCAGCAGATGGCCTACAGCCTCATCGAATATCGATCTCAGATAGTGTCAGGAACGCTGCCCAAGGATGACCTTGTGGAGCTCGAGAAGAAAGTTGCAGCAAAGATTGATTATGGAAACCGGTACGACTCCTGCTCCTTCAATGGGCTGAAAAAAAAAAAACTTATCTTGGAAGAATTGTAAAGCCATACAGTGCCAGGCACATTTTTTAGCACTCCTGTGAAAGTTGTGCCAAAAAACTGTCTGGACTATGTGGACTTTTTAACATCATAATAACCACAGGCTTCAATGTATTGTAATGGTGTTGTCTGTGACAGACCAACACAAAGTAATGCATCATGTTGTAGTATTAGTCCATAAAGTGGAAAAAAAGGATGCAGGATTTTCATAATTCTTTAGTCTACCCACAAGTAATTTAATCCCAGCCTAATTACAGTTGTTCTACAAAGTCCTCAGAGGTTTGTTAGAAAACATTAGGGAAGAACGAGCATCATGAAGATGAAGGAACACAGTAAGTTAGATAAGAGAAATTATCTAAAAATGGAAAGAGTAAAACTCAAGAGAAGTTGCAAAGATCCACAGCTCAGGTAGGAGAAACTGTTGACAGGACAACTGTTTGCCTTGCACTCCACAAATGTGGACCTCAAGGAAGAGTAGCATGAGGAAAGCCATTGTTAAAAGAAAATCATAAGAAATCATGTAGGGGACAAAGGAAACATGCAAGAAGGTGGTCTCTGGTCAGATGACACAACCAAAATGCTCTATGTGGTGGAAAACTAACTGGCTCATCCTCCAAAACAGCATCCCAGTGGCAACACATAGTGGTGGCAACATCCTTCTGTGGGGATATGTATCCTTAGCAGTTACATGGAAGCCCTATTTACAGGGCAGTCTTGGAAGAAAACAACCCTTAACAAACAGCCAGAGTAAAAAAGGAACGACTTGGATCAAACCCTTTAATTATGTGTTTGAAAGGCCCAGTCAAAGTTTAGATGTAGTTGTCACCGAGTCTCTCAGCAGGATAATAATCTAAACATTTTGGTCAAATCTACAAAGAAATGGTTCACCAGACACAAAGTCAACTATTTTCCATGACAACCTCCGTCCCCAGACCTAATCCTAGAGCCAACTGTGGGGTGCGCTCTAACAGAGGAGGGTCAAAGAGAGCACCCAGGACTGATCTAGAGAGATTGTACAAAGAGCAGGGTTTTTTTTCTCTTCTAAATAAATGTAGACAAATTAAAGGCTTCCTATTTTTTCTTTGTGAGATTATGCTGCTGCAATAAAAGCTGAACTTTTTAAAGACTTTTTACACATTTATATTAGGGGCGTCAAGAAAAGCTTCCAACGCCATGTATACTGAAGTCACAGCTCTTATTGAACTCCGCTGATCCTGACAGATCCTCTGTGCTGCACAGGATTTTAGGGTTGGATTTGGTTGTTCGAGATGAAGCAGGGAACATGCTGGATCCTGACCGGACCAGTACCGTCAGCCTGTTTCGGGCCCACGAGACGGCTTCCCGCAGCGTGGACAACAGAATACAGGAAGAGAAGGCATGACTTCCATCTGTTTTTGATGCTCTCAGTCACTTTAATCTGCTGCGGCTGTCAGCCTTCAGTTAAGGTTTCACACTCATTCGCTAACTTGTTTTCACGCAGACGAGACTGCAAAACCTTGAAATGAGGCGGCAGACCCTGTTCAGCTCGGTGCACACCTACAGTCTCCTCATGAACCTGAAAAACTTTGTGTGCAACATCGGAGAAGATGCTGAGCTGCTCATGTCTCTCTACGATCCTGACCAGTCAGAATTTATCAGGTTTGTAAGCCTAAATATCAGTTGTATGATATTAATTCATGCTGCTCAGAGTCAATAATTTACCTATTATTGTGTTAATCCACTAGAAAACAGTATTTTGTTTTTTAAAGACACATAATAATACTGCTTCTCCTGCTCCGTCACTTCTCAGCAAAGCTACAACGTGATAAATTAAGAATTTCTTTTAGCTATGAATAATAAAAACCTATAAAGGTTGTTCATTACTGTCATGTACCTCTGTATTTGATGTAGCAGCTTCAGCAGTGCATTAAATAAATATGCGTAGAGTGGAATAATATAAGGAAATGTATTGTTTAGGAGCTTAAAAGCATATTATGGACTTTCTGAAGTAACAGCACAAACTCTTTAAGCAAAAAAACAACAACTAGTGTATCCCTTTTTGGGGCCTGGATTTTAAAGATGTATTATTCAGTGTGCAATTCAGGTTTGAATGGTAAAATGGGCTTCTTTTCAGTTCAAGGAGGAAAAATAATTTATTATGAGGCATATTATGTTTGGATTAACTTTGCCTCCCTTTTTGTTTTCACGCAATGTAAATCCACAACAAAGGTTTAATAGGTCAGGGTTTAGAGGTGATGTACGTCACCAGGACCAGACTTTATCTAGAGCCGACAGGGGCAGTAATCTGGGACCTAGAGGTTTGGAGAACCCCAAAAATATTTAGTTTCCTTGATTTTAAATGCACTGATCTTTCCCGCATTTTTTTGGAAGTTTTGAAAGAAATTAAATGACCCTTTATTACTGTGTGGCTTTAGGTTTTGGATTTTTCTTGCAGACAGCCAACACACAACTATCTAATTTTTTGTGGGACTGAGATCAGGGCTTTATAATGGCAAGTCCAAAATATTCTTAGCCATTTTGTAACCAATTTCGTGGTATGCTTATGGCCATTGTCCATTTGGAGGACCCCTTTGTGTCCACGCTTTAACCATCTGATGTCATCTATATCGTGAAGTGCACCACCCCTTTCTGCATGAAAACACCTGCACAACATGATGCTTCCACCCCTGTACTTTGTAGTTGGGATGGTCTCAGGCTTGCAAGCTTTACTCTTTTTTTTTTTTTTTCTCCTCCAAAAATAACAATGGTCATTATGACTACACAATTGTAGCTTCATCAGACCACAGGGCAAGTCTTTGACCATGAAGGCCTTTGAACCTGAGTGCATTTGCAGGCTGCAACTGGTCATTTCATGTTGCCTTGTAGCAAATAGCTTGTTCCCCTTTGAGTGGCCTTTCAGCCCATTTCGATAAAGGACTTATTTTACTGAGGATAATGACACGTCTCCTGTCAGAACGCTTGCAGGGCATTCTCATGCTGATAAGACTTGCCTATAGTTGTTTGAACAGATAATTGTGGCATATTTAGGCATCTGGAAATAAAAAGTTATGTTTCTTCTTGCACAGCGCAGTCTGGTTTCAACTGTTTATACCTAACTATAAGTGTAATTTGCATGTGTAGGGCACCAAGACTGTCTGTAGCCAAGAGGTCCGCATTCTCCTGTACATCACAGATATGCCACTTGAGACCTCAAGGAGCATATTATGTGTGTTTTAAAAATGGAGGGCTGCTTTGTTTCGCTGCTAAGCTTCTGCCGTGCCTGCTCTCAGGAAGTGACAACACTGATTATAAACAGCATGGATTTTTATGAATTTTAATATAGTAAAACTAAAAAGACACACACGAGTATGAGCAGGGTTTTACTGAGGCTGCATTAGGAGGCAATTAAGACAATAAGTTTAAGTCATTTATTTTTAACAGTAAAGATTTTCAGAAAGCTCTATTGGGATCTACATGATGACATGGTTACTAATCAAACAGCGCAAGTAGTTTAAGATTTATGTGAAACACATTTTCCTATCAGGTGATGGGAAGAAGTTATGAAGAATTGCTGCATGGGCGGCTTCCATTTTTCTATTTCTTCCGATGACTCAGATAATGCGATGTCTAACTGTGATTCCTATTTGCATTCATGCAGCGAGAACTTCCTGGTGCGCTGGGACAGTATGGGAATGCCTAAGGAAATTGAAAAACTCAACAACCTGCCAGCCTTATTCACGGTAACTGAGTCTCAATCTGCTGACGGTATTCCCTGGGTTTTCAAGATTTAAACAGTCTGAACATTACCTGAAATCTGTGCAAAATAGACGATTTGTTTCTGGATAGCTCCTAATTTAATGACAGTTTCTGTAAATTACTCACTTCTATGGTGGATCATTGGCTAGGTCAATAAATTGTACTACTGCTGTTCGTTTTATTGAGACAGTCAGCAGTTCCATGCCACTGAAAGATTGAGCTTCCATCATGTAATGTTTTAGCAGCTTCACAGTCTAATAATCAAGGAAGTATTCAATGTCATTTATTTGCCTAATTCAGTTTAAAAAACTGAAACTCCTATATACACACAGTGGTATGTTCTCAAGATCTGTTTATTTTAATAATTATGGCTTACGGCTCAACAAAATCTAAAATTCCGTTTTTCAGATAATCAGAATCTTACATAAGAACAATAAAATAAAGATTATTAATGAATGTCTGTCTAGTGAGAAAGTGGCTCTTAAGGCACTGACTAGCTGAAGTCAATGTCCACCATCTTTGTTTCCAAGATGGTGCCTTGTATTGGAACGTCGCTTGCTGCTAATGGATGGAAATTTCACCTCTTAAGCGGCAAAAGAACCTTGATCTTATGTAATAGTTAAATTTTCTGAGAAACAGGATATTCAGTTTTTATTAGCTTTAAGCATGTGCTTAAATTAATCACTCTGTATGCAATAAATCAGCTTCATATTTCACTTTTTGAATTTAAAAACTAAAGTTTTTTATGATATTCTAATTTATTGAAATGCACCTGTATAAAAAGCACAGGTCAAGAAAGATTCTGCAACACAAAAATACTTGTAACCATATTTTTTTCCCAACATTAACAGCATGTTTTCGTCCTGTAACCTTTACAGTCTGGCCTGCATTTCTGCTCGTGCGATTGTTCATGAACTGCCGATGATAGGAGAAGGTCACTGCCTTTTGTATTTAATGTACCTCACATGTCATCGCAAATCAGCTTTGTTTGTCTTTCCCGCGCCCAGGACCTGAGCAGCAGCGATCTGATGAGGCAGCGGCTCTTCCTGGTGTGTCAGATCATCAGAGTGGGCAGCATGGAGCTCAAGGATGGCAAAAAGCAAACGTGTGGCTTGAGGAGGCCGTTTGGTGTGGCTGGTGAGCAGCTTGAAGAGATTTCCCCTATATTTGTTAAGAATTATCAGTTTAACAAAAGCCCTTTTTGTTGTCATAGTGCTGCCCAGTGGTTTCTGTTAAGATGTAGAAATGAAAGGTGGAACAAAATGGGAACACCTGTTTCATGACCTAGAAAATGCTTTTGCTTCGTCCTGGAGAGAGATTTGGTGGAAACTGGTTTTTAGGTTTCGGCCAGATGGTTAGTGAGTTAAATGAGAGAATGTTTCCTCGAGCTCGTAAGCAAATGGAATAAAAATCAGAGTTGTGTCACTCTTGGCCAGGAAAAACCCTCCAAAAAAACAACTAAGCGCACACACACTGGCAACAGAACCAGGTGGAATTTAATTTATTTATTTATTTGTATTGCCCTTTCAAAACTGCAGATTAGGCAACCAAAGTGCTTTTCAAAGCATACATGAAAAAGAAAAACATTTCGTAAAAGGTAAAATAGCAAACAACCAACAGCAGAAACAACAATGAAAACCATAGGAAAACTAGAAAACTGTGCCACCAAACTACTGGATATTAAAAAGCCTTTTTAAATAATGTTTAAGGTTCCATTTAAAATGGCTCAGGTTAGAGACGGAGCGAAGGTCTGGAGGAAGCTGGTTCCATAGTCCAGGAGCCGCTACTGAGAACGCCCTGTCACCCCAATGCACATACTTAGTCCTTGGTACATTTAATAAAAACTTTGATGAAGACCCTCTACCACGCACACAAAGACACAACAAGTCAAGTAAATAAAATGTGAAAACAAACAGTAGAAGTTTAAAATCTATTCTAATTTGGAGGAATTTATCAGCTCAAGAGATCAAGAACCCCTCCATCTGTCGAGCTACAGTACCAACTAACACAGCAGCTTTCACCTTTTATTCTTTTGCAGTAACATAATCTCATACTGAAAAGTCCATAAAGTGAAGACAAGAGTCCCATGTTAATTGTGTTTAGGAGCTTTAGTTATATTTTTATCTGCTTCATTATCCTTCTCATCTGTGTGGATAAACCTGGGTCCTTGTCCAGCCCTGTTTCTCGCAGTTCCCATTGCATAAACATTTTACCTAATTGCTCTGGCAATTTTGGGTGAGTTTAATTTTTTTTTGTAGCCATTTCCTTACTTCCTTATTTTCCTTAAAATTAACACAGATCTGCCACACCTAAATTGCATGTTCTTTTGTTTTTCCCATTTTTAGCGGTACAGTGACATTATATTCACACCTCATGGAAACAAAAAGTCATGGGTATGAATTAAAAGTTTCTAGGCATATATTAATGATGCTTCGGTGACATTTATTTCAAAGGGATTGTAAGATGGATGTAACGCTGGTGATTCTGTTAAAAAATTCAATTTCTTAACACAGGATGTTTTTCCCTCAAGGAAAAAGTCTAATTAAATGTTTTTCAGTGTGAGATTTGACTGGTGCAGTAACAGATACATTTGTCTTAAGGCCTTTTACACATCTCTACCATGAATGCCAGCAAATATGGCTGGCACAGTATGCTGGCAAAGTTCCTATTGTAAAAACGCAGAGAAGTGTTCCCAGAGTTATGGGAAAAAATTAAATTTTAGAGCTATTAAATGTAGGAAAATACAGTTTTGCCTTTGTTTTCACTTGGAAAGTGTCTAAACCCTGCTATGATCCTTCCAATGTGTTTATCATTGCAGTGATGGACATAACAGATATCGCCCATGGCAAAATAGATGATGAGGACAAACAGCATTTCATCCCGTTTCAGCAGTGAGTACACATGTTGTCATGCAGCATTTTGGTGATGCCACTCCAGTGAGATGAACCTGCGTATAAAAGTTCAACTAGAATTGGAGCTATGCTCAGCCCTTACTGTGTTCCTATCTTTTTCTCTTCCAACCATGCTGTTTTACTTTGCCTATGCTGCAATTCAAGGACGTATAAAAAAAAAAACTCCCTGAGTATTAGCTCTCGTCAAAGGCAGGCTTCTAGACCACGTTTTTATTGCTCGTGCACAGCAGGAGGGATCAGGGGTTTTCACAGAGATCTTAGATGGAGGAGCCTCAAACACACCATGGCTGAGTCTTGTTATGTAAACCAAATTTTGCCTGTATTGAGCCACTGTTTGTTTTTCTTCATTGCTTCATAAATGGGGTGTGTTCTTCTGAGAACCTGCAGATAAACAAACATGTTTTATTAGGACAGAATATAAATCAGAATCTGTCAAATATTTGGGTAATTGTTTTAAATAGTTTTTAAGCCGCTGCATTAAAGCGTTCATTGGAGGGATGTATGGAAATAAGGGTGTTTGTATGTTTTATCTGGGTCCTGTCTTGCACAGAGAATGAATTAAACCACTGAACCCTTTGTTAATCTTTTCCTGCCATGACAAATGAATTTCTCTTTCGTTAACACTCAGTGACTTATGTTGCTCTCCTAACAGCAAATTGGATAGTTAGAAAATTAATAACAAAAAGTCATGCTGAATGAATTTTTAAAAGAGCAAAAGATTAGGATAACAAAAAGCACTGATATCTACTTCATTGGGCTGTTTAAGGCATTCTGAAACACTGTGGCGGTTCTGAAAACATTGCCAAAAGCAGTGAAGCCATTACTAAGGAGTCAAAGCAGAGCTTTACTGCTGGTTCAATTGTGCTCCTAGTTTTCTGAGAAAATGTGTCACAAATAATCCACATTGTTAAGCTGTGTTTGTATGTATGCTCCTTCTGTATGTTATGTGCGGAAATGCACTCCCTGACTCCGACCACGTGGAGTTAACTCTGGTTTTGTGTTTCCTCATTATGACTTGTGCAGCCAAACAGAAGAGAAGCCGTAAAAGAAAACCCGTTTCATATGTACAGGGCCTTGAAAAAGTATTCATAGCCTTTGAATTTTTAATATTTGAAACATTAAACAACAAACTTGAACGCATTTCATTGGGATTTAAAGTGGTAGACCAACACAAATTAGTACATTATTATGTACTAGAAGGCATTTTGTGTATAAATTGAAATCAGACAATTGTAGCATGTTCTACTCTACTCTTCTACTTTAAATAAAATCCAATAGGTCAGCAGAATCCACCCGTGTGTAATTTAGTCTCAGTATAAATCCAGTTCTACTGCGAAGGCCTCACAGGTTTGTTAGTGATCATTATTGGTCAGACAGCATCATGAAGACCAAAGAACACAGCAGACAAGTCACAGATCACGTTCTGGTGAGGTTTAAGCAGGGTTAGGGGATATAATAATAGCCAAAAGGCAATATTCAATACATCATCAGAAGATTTAGGTACTGAAAACTGAAAACCTAAAGTGACAGGCTGGGCAAGAAGAGCATTAATCAGAGAAGCAGCCATGACACCAACAGGTAACTCCAGAGGAGTTAAAGAGATCCACAGGACTGGTTGGAGAGTCTGTTTTTGACATGTATTAGGTGTGCATTCCACAAGTCTGGCCTTTGTAGAAATGTGGCAAATAGGATGTTATCGTTGAATGAAATCAATAACAATATTTAAAGTTTGCCACAAGAGTTTACCACAGAGTTTTACTTATGGAAGGAGGAGATCTGCTAAGAAGAGACTAAAATGTAACTTTCTGACCTACATGCATATCAACCCCACGAACAAAAATCTTGCTGGAAAACAACATCCACCATTGTAACAGAAGGTGGTGGCGGAACCAGGTCGAAGGAAGCTAATCAGAGTTGATGGGACGATGGATGAAGCTAAATAAAGGGTAGTCCTGGACAAAAAACTTGAGACTGGGCCAGAGTTCACCTTCCAGCAGAACAACAACCCTACACATACACTCAGAGTTCCAATGGAATGGTTTTGCATCAAAACATATTCATGTGTTAGATTGGTAAATCCAAGTCTAGACCAAAATCCAGTTGATAATCTTTGGCAAGTCTCTAAACAATCTGATTGAGCTTTAGCAATTTGGCAAAGACAAATGGGCAAACACTTCAGTTTTTAGATTCACAGAACTGGTAGAGACATACCCTAAAGTACTCGCTGATGTAAAGAAAGGAGGTTCTATGAAGTACTGACCCTAGGGGTGCTGAATATAAATGCACTCACAGATTTGTATTTGTAAAAACCTTTGAAAACTGCGTTGTATTCCACCCAGACCTCAAATATGCATTACTTTGTATTGGTCTATAACAAAAAATCACAATAAACTACTTTGAACATCGTGGTAACATGACAAAATGAATACTTTTACAAGTCACTGTATCTGCAGTGTAACATTTGTTTACAATACACTGTACAATAATTAGTCACCAAGTGTATTAACGCTTAGCACTGAAATAAAACCCTGAGTGTTCGGCAAAGGAAATGCGACTGTTAACATTCTCAGTGGGAGCATATGTAAGTGGAGAATTATTAGAAAACTTCCATAATGCACAATTTATCACAAATAAAAAAAAGACAAAAGAAATTCCATTTTACTAATTTAATTAGAGAAAATCTAACAAATCAACCCTGCTGAGTAAATTAATGAACACTTTAGATATCCTAAATGTTAAGTCTCCTATTTCACTGCTCTTCATTTCTACTGACTGCTATCAGGCCTTCATCCACAGAGTCAGACAGTTTTCAGATATATTGATATATAACAATATATATTGGTTCAGCAGCGTCCATCCACAGCACTGCTGCTCAAAGAGGTTTACTTTTTCCCATCTTTAAATCTCATGCTTCAGAAGAACCACAGGTTCTCTATAGGGTTCCGGTCAGATAAAGGAATTGAGCCATGTCATCATTCTGTCATCTTGGGAGGCCTTTACAGGCTGGCCAAGTTGTCGAGTACCTTCCCTCCAGTGATGGTGTGTTTTTCTTGTAAAAAAACGTGCTCTTACAGATGGCTGCTGGCTTATTTTCTGCAGCACTGCTTGAAGAAAGTCGTTTTTAGAAACAGGCAGGAGGTTCAGATGTTGATCATTAACCTAAAATGGTCCAACGAGCTCACCCTCCACTTTCCTACAAACTTAACTCGGTGCCCTAGTGGTGCCCTTTGTCCATTTGTGACTTGTTGTGGTTCTTACCTTGGTCGTGTCTCAGGACACTTAACATCTGTCACTCCTGGACACTCCAAGTAGATTGCATTTCAGAACTTTTGGTGCACTTTAAGATGATGGGTTCGTGGTAGCTTCATGTTGAGTTCTTGTAGTGACATTTCTTCTCTAGACATTTTTGTGTGACCTTGTTGAGCATTTTTAGCAGAACCTTTTTTTTTTTTGATGATCAGATCTTAATAGCTTAGCAATTTCAATAATTCTACAACCTTCTTAAACACATATTTTATCATTTTTAAGTTTTCTGTGTTTGATAAATCCCCCTTTTTGGCCCCTTCACCCTTGCAGAAAAATATTGCATAATAACTATGCACACCTTTTATGAATTATTGATTGTTCAAGGCCACACCTTCCTCATTACACAAATACACCTGACAATGAATAAGTCCAGCAATTGGATTCAAAGTAGCTTGTAAAATTTGCTTAGACATAATGAAGAGGTTAAAATACTCACTTGCTGAATATTTATACACAGTGTAAAAAAAAAACCCAACTAAAAGTAATGGGAGATTGTACAATTATGAGAAAAGATATGTAATACCACAGGATTTTATCTAACTTGAATCTGACAGCTCTTGCAGTACACAAAAAGCCTGGGCCAACATGTTTTTGCTTTCCTGTTTTCGTTGCAATAATTCACTGCAGTGCTTTTGCCTTTTCCCCTGTGCATGAATAACAGCTTGTTTTTTGTTTGTTTGTCTGCGTTATAATCAGGAACACAGTCAGCATAGTTTAACATTAGATGGATTACATTCATTGTTTTTACATGCAAACTGAAATGTAAAAAAGACACAATACATTGAAACAAATGACAATGGACACATTACCCAGTGAACCGTGTTAAAATGAGCAATGAATATATCAATGGATGATTCTTTGAACTTAAGCATGGATGATGATGATGAGCAAATGTGTGGGCTCTTCATTTCACAGTTAATAAAACAATTAATTTTGATAATTGGAGTTGGCCAGATATTCAGTGTATGATGACTTACACTTAAGCTTCTTATTCAAAATGACACGGATTACAATCCTAATTAGACAAATGGCCAAATCCAAGTACATAAGGATTACATTTAGATGTTTGTTTAGATGCTTAGATGTTTGTGCTTAGATTTTGCATTTTAATACAGGTTAAGGGAAATCATAGTATTTTTATTAAACATGAATGCCATTTGTTAATTTTGTAAAGTATAATTAGATAAACAGCAGTCATAATTAATAACTTATAATGTTTATTAACTTTCTTGGAGTCCTTATTTAGTAAAAATCCTTATTAGTTAGTCCTGGAGGCATAAGCTAAAGACTAGCATGTGAGGTGCCAAAATGAAATTCCACCAAGATCTGAAAAACATCAGAGTCTTTTATACCAACACTATTTTCTTAACCATCATCATCTTTTAGTAAGCCGGCTATTTATACAGAAGCCAAATTCAGGAAATGGAGGTAGGGCATGGTACGCCACCAATGATCTTCTGGTGTGAAACATGCATTGAAAATGGAACATTCCTGCTCAGAGTAACTTCATGATAGAAAAATAAAGCAGCATAAAAACCAAAAATATTAAAGCAGTTTAAGATATTGCTGTTTTTTTTTTTTTTTTCTTTTTAGACAGCCTGGTTGTGTTATGTGGCAGTTACTCTGACTGGAAATGCTATACTTTCTCTGTTGTCAGTTCATGCTTCACATGGGAATGTCATTGGTGACGCATTGATTCCTACCTCAATATCCTGACAATAATTTAAAGGTTCACGAAATAGTGTTAGCATAAACCACTGTGATGCTTTTACAATTGGAGTTGATTTAAGAAGTCTGCGTTGGTCTTGGCCCCACTTGGATTAGCCGTTAGCTTTAGCATCCCAGATGACTGATCTGAATTTATGCTAAATGAAGATGGCAAGATAATTATTTATTGCAAATAAGATATTAACAGCTTGGGACCTTTTAATGAAACCGACCTTTAAAAAACCTGAACTACCCCTTTAAGCTTCTCACTCAAAGGGACACTGAAGTAGTTAGCTAATTGGACAAATAGTTGAATTTAAATGGATAATTAAGATTAGCTGGTATGACACTGGATCACATTTAAATGTTTGTGTTCAGATTTTGCATTTTAATACAGATTAAGGAATTTTGCAGCATTTGTAATAATCATGAACGCAATTTAATGATTTTTATCAAGTAAATTGAGATTAATTTCAGTAATGACTAAATTATTTATTTTACCCGTAGGCAGTTTCAAAGCTCAGCAGGGTTTGAGGTGTTTCTCTTTTGTATTCAGTAGAGGTGCTATATTTGGAAGGTTAATGGTGCACCTTGTCAGTAAAAAACAGAGGCTCTTGTCTGTGCTGCTCTGCCGTCCTTTTCTTTGTCACCTGTCTGAGATGGTGGCAGCAGATTTTTTTTATTTATTTTTTCTCATTCCAAAATGTCTCCCCCAGGATAGCCATGGAAACCTACATCCGCCAGAGGCAGCTTATCATGTCTCCGCTCATCCCTTCCCGAGTCATAGGAGAGAACGAGCCGCTCACAGCTGTCTTTAACAAAGTCATTGCCACGCGGGAGGTCAATCATAAAGGCCAGGGTGAGGCGGAGCGCTCACAGACAAGCACTCTCCCCTGTGATTTTTTGAGGGTCACTCTAAATGAACCCTTTTGTTTTGGAGTAAAGTTAAAATGTGTGTGAGGGACCTGCAAAACGTACCCTTTTAGTGTCTGCTTCATTGAATTTCGTTACATGTCTGCCGCCAGGGCTGTTTGTGACCCTGAAGCTCCTCCCGGGAGACCTCGTTCAAGTCAGGAAGGACTTCCCCCACTTTGTAGACCGCAGCACGGTGATCGTCAGGAAAATGGGCTTCCCAGAAATCATCCTCCCAGGTGGATTAGGTCTTTGTTGCTGGGCAATGCTCTACACTCACTCTGATCATGTTCATTTGAATTTTGCACAGAGGTGTGGGTGTGTTGTGAATGCTTGGCCCGTCCACCTAATGATCTCCTGTTCTTTCTCCAGGAAATGTTAGGAATGATATTTATGTGACCTTGCTTCAAGGGGAGTTTGACCGAGGGAAAAAAAAGACCCCGAAAAATGTAGAGGTTATTCTCAGCATTCATGATGATGAAGGCAATCCAATGGAGGTAAAACATCTGCATCAGCACAACAACACTTTTTATTTATATTGGAGCCTTTTTGCAATGAAAGACGAAGTATCATTGCACTTGCATTTGTTAAAAAGTAAAAACCCCTCTATCACTTCAAAGGATTTATGTAATATTTAACAAAATCAAAGCAGAAATGCAGAACTTTTACTGAGCAATCTGAAAAGTGTGGTGTGCACTTGTATTACAGAATTCCTGAAATAGGACATATGCATATAGGCCAAAAAGGCACGCAATCAGGTTTGCAACTAAAAATGTGTTGAAAGCTATCACTGTACATCGCCCTGACAACACCATCCTTGTGTTTAAACATAGCGGTGGCAGCAACATGCTGTGGGGATACTTTCTTCAGGGAAGACGGGGAAAGTTGAGCAAATGCTGGATAATCCAGGGGCAAGTCCTGTTAGAGGCTGGAAAATACCCGAGCAAAGGTTCAGTATGTTCATGTGTTAGAAAGGCCTAATCAAGGTCCAAACCTAAATTGAATTAGGAATATGTGGCACGACTTCAGTCTGACTGAGATTTTGTACAGTACCATGTGTAAAACTTTCTAGATATGGCATGACTTCAGCACTGGGTGGTTATGCCATATATTAACTCAGGAGGGCTAGTTAAAAATGTCACACTTTTCAGATTTTTATTTGTCAAAAAGAAACCATGTCTTTTTTCCCTTCTACTGTTCAATTACAGTGTCTTGTGTCTATGTACCCCCTTGGCATTTTTTGTGTTGCCTTACAACCTAGTAATAAAATTGACTGTTTTGAGAGTTTGCACCATTTCATTTACAGAACATGCCTACAACTTTGAAAATGTATTTATTTATTTTTTTATATTTAAGCAAACAACAAATAGGACAAAATAACAGAAAATGTCAACAAGAAACATGCCTTCTTATTTTTAACACTAAGTGATGGCTTTTTTGGCCACTCTTCCATATAGCCCAGCTCTGTGGAGTGTATGGCTTATCGTGGGCCTATGGACACATACTCCAATCTTTGCTGTGGAACTCCACAGCTCCTCCAGGGTACCTTTGGTCTTTGTGCTGCCTCTCTGATAAATGCCCTCCCAGCCTGGTCTGTGAGTTTTGGTGGGCGGCTCTCTTGGCAGGTTTGTTGTGATACCATGTCCTTCCCATTTGAAGATAATGGATTTGATGGTGGTCCAGGGGAACATTAAAGATTTGGATATTATTTGTATAACCCCACCCTGACTTGTACTTTTCAAGAACTTTGTCCTGACTTGTTTGGAGAGCTCCTTGGTCTTCAAGGTGTGATGCATCCTGCTTAGTGGTGTTGCAGCCTCTGAGGCCTTTCAGAAAAGGTGTGTTTACACCAACAATCACTTAGATTGCACACAGGTGGACTTCATTGCAGTAATTATGTGAATTTTTAATGTAATTGGCTGCACTAGAACATTTTAGGAGCTTCATAGCAAAGGGGGCTAAGTATGCACATGCCAAATATTTGTTTTTTCTTTTCATTCTTTTTTTAAATATATATTATTCTCATTTGACTTCACCAACATAGATTATTTTGTCCAGATACATCACATAAAATAAGTTTAAAAAACATTTATTTACAGTTTGTATTGTAACAAAATGGGTAAAAAGACAAGGGGGCTGAATATATTTGCAAGGCTTTGAATGCACTACTTTGTCTTTGTCTATTACATAAATCCCAGTGTACGATACACTGAAGTTTGTGGTTGTGACATGTGAACATGTTGAAGGGGTATGAATACTTTTGGAAAGCACTGTATCAGTGCTTAACATTGTAGAATTAATTTGGGTCCAATGTTTTTTTGTTTCTCTACAATCATAGGACTTTACCATGACTGTATAAGAGTTCCTGTAATGTATGGTTAATAGTTAGCATGTCTGGGGTTTATATTTTGTGTGGATGCATTATTATATGAGATGCTTTATTTATTTTCTGTTCATGACCATATAGCTACAAAATTAATGACTCGGGCATCCACCTCAGATATCCTCCCCTGCTTTAGTGATAGTATGTTTGTATTTCACTGGAAGGTAGAAAGTGAAATAAATTACCTGATATTTCAGTGCTGCCTGAATGAACTGCTGGCATGGCTTTTTTCTGTGCTAATATTTTTCCCCAACAGGTTTATGTCGCTGGCTATGATTCAGATTTTTTATATGCAGTATATGCATAAATTTCTGTCATGAATATATTTTATTTATGTCAAAGCAGACATTAAACACAGCACAGAGAAAGCTGATAGCTTTCCCGTCATGTTAACCTATCTCTTTCCTTCAATTTTCTGCAGAAAGCAATCTTTCCTGGGGCCGGCTATGATGGTATAACAGAGTACAAGTCTGTCATTTACTATCAGGTGAAACAGCCTTGTTGGAATGAAACAGTAAAGGTGAGCTCATTTCTCAAGCACAGCCTTTCACTCATGACACAGTTCAGATTTATCAACACTCCTACTAAAGTTTAAAAAGCCTTAGAATAAATCCATCTTTTAGTGCAAAAGCATAATCCCATACTTAAAATTTTGGAATAAATCCAACCCTTTTTTGAGTATATTGTTTCAAATGTTAAGAAGTAATGTGGAAATCACAGATGGGACATTTAATGGTAGCCCTCCGGTCAGTTTATTGTTAAACACCCTTTGGCCAATAGGACAGCACTTAGACTCTCCTATGACATCCTACAAGATTGAAGCATACAGAGAGAGGAATCTGCGGACCTTTGCACAATCATCCAGTCCTGGATCCTCTCCTATGCTCTCCTCTCCTCCCACAGGTTTTCGGAGGAAGAGGCTTGATTTTTGTGTCCAGTAAACCTTTTCTGTGTTGATTTGGAAATCTATTTTGAATCATTATTTTCCTGTAAGACCTAATGACATCACATGCTCAGATTACTGGTAGAGTCATCTAGATTTTTTTAAATGCCCTGATATTTCAAAGCTTTCCTGATGCTCTCAGGGTCTTTAGAAAAGAAATAGGCCTGCAGCATCACAGGTCCTCCCCCATACTTGGACGGTGGACTTGAGGTGCTTTTCCACATACTCCTCCTTTGTTTCACAACAAACCCACCTGGAGTGTTGCTGAATAACTGAATATTAGTGTCATCTTACCAAATCCCACAGTTCCAGTTAAAGTACCAGTAGTATTTCTAGCAAACCCTTATTGTCTGTAATGGCATGACAGAAAAAAACTTCTTCCCCACTGAATAAATGTAATCAAATATTAAAAGGTTTTGTTTTTTTGGTGTGAGATTAAACTACATAATAAAAGATGAATTTATTTTAGGGCTTTTTCAAAATGTTTAGCACTGGTGCAAACAAATATGACTGGTACTGTACTTTATGGTCCCTAATACTTTTTGTTTAGCTTACTTTTATGAATAATTTGTATAGCTCGGTTTGAAGAAATAAGTCTTGAGAAAAAAATGTGTGTTTAATTTACCTCCTATACTAATCTGACACGTTTTTGTCTATTATCTATTACCCTTGTTTTTCCTCATGTTGTTGCAAGGTGACAATTCCCATTGAAGACGTGTGCCGCTGCCACATGAGGGTGATGTTCCGACACAGATCCTCCCAGGAATGTGAGTTACTCCTGTTATTATGGCAGATCCTGCCACCATGCTGGAGGTGGCTCTATTCCTTCCTGTCTTATGCTCTTGTGTATCCTTCAGCCAGGGACAAATCAGAGAAGCCCTTTGGGATGGCGTTCGTCAAGCTAATGAAAGGAGATGGGACCACGCTGAAAGATGGCAGGCATGAGCTTATCGTCTATAAGGTAGTGTTCCAGGAAAAAGCTGGATTATTTGTATCATAACTTCACTGAGCGTAAAGATCACCATGATTATCCTAATTATGCAAAGAGATGTCATGAATGGCTGACTGTTGGCAGGTGGATTATGCAGGGGCCTCTCTTAAGTCAATAAATATGAAATTACATCTCCATCTATCAATGTGGTTCATTATTCATTCTTTCTGTTATGAATTTTTTAGGTTGACGTGAAAAAGGCAGAAGATGCAAAGGTTTATCTCACCCTGCCAACAACCTGGGTTGAAGTGGAGCAAATTCAGAAGCAAACTGCAAAGCAGTTCCACCATTCAGGGGTTATTCCAGTGACTAAAGACAGTTTCCAGATCGCAACGCTCACCTGCTCCACTAAGCTCACTCAGAACGGTACAGCCGGGATCATTTTTAGTATCACCTGCCTTCTAGTATTGAAGAAGCTCAGTGACAATTAAAAGACGTCCTGTCAGAAGTAGCAATGTGGGGCAGCTTGGGATTTTTATGGTGTGATAACTTGGTCAGGGTGTCTGCAAAGTCCTACATTTATTAATTACAATTTTAGGCCTTAAAAAGTCTTAAATGATTCCGAATGTTCCCCATTTACATTTAGTAAGGTCTAAATGCGTACATTTGGTTATTGCAGCTTTTTCCATTAAAAATAAAAAAAATAAAAAATCATTGACTTTGAGCAGTAAACATCCCTGTGTGATGACATTTGAAGCCTGATCATTGTGCCTTCTCATGAATCTCCTCCCATAAGTGGCCTGTTACAGTTTCTTTAGGCAATATAAGAAAAATTTTATTGCAAGTTATTTAGGATCAGCTTCTTTATCTTCAAAACAGTATATATTTAACAAGTTTGGCTCACACTTATTATAAAAATAGATTTTGATGCATGAATTTTAAGCAAGAAGGACCGCAAAGCTGCAACATCACTGTAACCTCAGTCCAGATTCCTTTTTAAAATGCAGTACAAACAATATGAGTTGCTAACAACATGCTGACGTAGGGATGTTACCTGCTATAGGTTTAATGAAGTTTGTATTTAAATTTCAGACCTTTAACTAAATTACTATAACTAATTTTATAACAGGTGACCTTTTGGGAGCATTTGGACCTGGACATTCATGGCTGAAACTTCATATGTGTTTTGAGCAGATATGAATATCATGAAGAGAGAAATTAAAAACATAACTGCTTTTTCACAGCAGTGTGAGTCCTTACACATTTCTTCTGTTTTGGCTGGTTTGTCAATACTAAATATTTCAGATCAATAAACAAATTTTATTATCACACAAAGATTACTTCAGTAAAAACAAAAAGCAGTTTTCAAAGGATCATTTCATTTGTTAAAGGAAATAGTATATCCAAACAATCCAGCATTCAGTATCTCACAAAAGTGAGTACACCCCTCACATTTCTGTAAATATTTAATTTTATCTTTTCATGTGACAACACTGAAGAAATGACACTTTGCTACAGTGTAAAGTAGTCAGTGTACAGCTTGTGTAACAGTGTATATTTGCTTTCCACTCAAAATAAGTCAACACACAGCCTTTGTTTTCTAAACCGCTGGCAACAAAAGAACACCCCTGAGTGAAAATGTCCAATTGTGCCCAATTAGCCATTTTTCCTCCCTGGTGTCATGTGACTCGTTAGTGTTTCAAGGTCTCAGGTTTAAATGGGAAGCAGGTGTGTTAAATCTGGTGTTATTGCTCTCACCCTCTCTCATACTGGTCACTGGAAGTTCAACATGGCACCTCGTGGTAACGAACCCTGAGGATCTGAAAAGAAGAATTGTTGCTCTGCATAAAGATCCTGTCCTGTTAAACTGCTCTCCATGGTCCACCAAAGAGGTCAAGTGCACATGCTCAGCGTCATACCCAGAGATTCTCTTTTGAAAATAGACATATGAGTGCTGCCATCATTGCTGCAGATGTTGAAGGGGTGGGGGGTCAGCTTGTCAATGCTCAGACTGTACTGTGCATGCTGCATCAAATTGGTCTGCATGGCTGTCATCCCAGAAGGAAGCTTCTTATAAAGATGACCAAGAAAGCCTGCAAACAGTTTATGAAGATAGGCAGACCAAGGACATGGATTACTGGAACCATGGGCTGTGGTCTGATGAGACCAAGATAAATGTATTTGGTTTAGATGATGTCAAGCATGTGTGGCAGCATCCAGGTGAGGAGTTCAAGTCAAGCTTGGTGGTGGGAGAGTCATGGTTTGGGGCTCCATGAATGCTGAAGTTGTGGGGAGCTACAGTTTACTGAGGGAACCATGAATGGCAACATGCACTGTGACATACAGAAGCAGGGCATGAGCCCCGCTCTATTCAGAAACTGTGCTGCAACATAATAACGACCCCAAACACACCTCCAAGATGACCACTGCTTTGCTAAAGAAACTTGAGTGTAAATGTACTGGACTGGCCAAGCATGTCTCCAGACCTAAACTCTATCGAGCATTTGTGGGTCTTCCTCAAATGGAGGGTGGAGGAGTGCAAGGTCTCAAACATTCACATCCAGCTCCGTGACCTCGTCATGGAGTAGAAGAAAAGGATTCCAGTGGCAACATGTGAAGCTCTAGTGAACTCCATGCCCAAGAGAGTTACAGGACAACTGGAAAACAATGATGGCCACACAAAATATTCACACTGGGCACAATTTGGGCATTTTTCTTTAGGGGTGTACTGACTGCTGTTGCCAGTACAGCAAGGCACAGCAAATGACTACACTGACTACATTACATTGTCTCAAAGTGCCATATCTTCAGTGTTGTCCCATGAAAAGATATAATAAAATATAAACAAAAATGTGAGGGGTGTACCCGCTTTTGTGAGTTACTGTATCTTTTAAAACCTGCATTCTACATTTGAAATGCCATTAGAAGTCCATGTGTTTATTTTATAAAACAGATTTGTATTCCTTCTGTATTTTATAGTCCTCCTTTTAAAAAACCTGGCACACAATGAACATGCAGAGCAGGTGATTTTTCTCAGTGTCTTAGCCCAGTTAATACAAGACTTCTTAGAAGGTAACTCATGGTTATTTGAAGATTTTCAGAGAAGTGTGACTGAGCCCGATGGAGGAGAGGAAGGTTCCTTTTGTTGCTGCAGTAACAGCAGGCCTGAGCAGCTTCTGCCACAGAATCGGGTTGGAGGGATTCTTCTATTAGAGCATATGAGTACAAAATTGAATAAGAAACAAGTTAATAAAAAGCCTAACATAAAATAGCTGGAAAATATAAAGACGTTACAATAAAAACTTGATTAGACTATCTCCCAATTTGTTGATGTAAAAATCTTGCAAAGTTTAGTGGCCTTTCACTCATATTTTCTCCTATTGTATACCTAGCCATGATGCCATTTTATGTAGTATGTGCTTTAAAAATGAGCGTAGCATACAATTTGAGCACAGGAGAAAAAGCTATAAGTCTAAAAAAATATTTAAATAAGGGGGGAAGAAATTCTCCAAAATTCCTAACACAGGACCTGAGAAGAGCATCGTTCTTCAGTCGATTATCACTTTGTGTCTGAATAATTCATAAGTTAGAGTTAGGTGGCTGACTAAGCAAATAAAGTGAATAAAGAATGAATGAATGAATGGATAAATTATAGAATAAAACTTTTTCTTCAGTGATAACAATGAAGTCTGATTCTTGAACAATATAATTAGAATGGCATTGAAGGTGGTTTGGGAAAATCTATGCATAGCTGTTTTATTATGAGCTATGCAGTGTAGCAACAGAAGTTGAGCCTATATGACAAAAATGATCAGTGATTAAACTTAAGGCTTGTTTGTGTTTATTGTTTGTTCTGCTATTTCAGCATGGATAAAATATAAAAATACGATTTAGTAGTTTGATCTACAAAAATAATTTGATCTACAAAAATCTAATTAGGATTTGGTCACTTTATAACTAAACCTTTTCAACTGAAGAAAGGAGAAACATGGAGGCAAAGGAGTGTAACTTTAAGATATAAAAAGGTAATTTTTGAAAAGAAGTCATCACACTGTGTGAACATGCAAGTGCATCTCGTTAAATTAGAATCTGATCTTTGTATCTGTAATTAAGTTCAATAAGTGAAACTTAGAGTGATGTGTTTCAAGTGATTGTTTCCATTAATGTTGATTATGTTGGCTTACAGACAATGAAAACTCATCTTTCTCAGAAAATATGAATGTAAAATAAAACCAATAAAAAGGATTTTTAATAAAGAAATGTTATGTTATGGCCTACTGAATCATCTGAAAGGCCACAGTCTTAATATTTGTTCAGCAGACAGTAATTTGCACACTTCACAAGGAGGGTAAGCCACTAAAAGGCATTTTTAATGCTGCATTAAGGCATATTAATGAAAAGTTGAGTGGAAGGAAACAAATGTTTGGAAAAGGTACATTTTGATGTAATAATTCAAGCAGAATGAGCATGTACAGTACATAGACATACCTTTTTGTGGTTTAACAATGCTGTTTAAAGTCATGTGCTAATTAGGCTAACTGACTTTTTTCATTATTTAAAACCCAATTTTTTCTTAGTTTTTCACTACATGTACAAGGAACAAAAATAAAAGGAAAATCATTTATATTACTTAACATTCATCTATAAACCTTGTCTGTAAACAGAAAACTGGTACCAATTCTCCTGTGTTTTTAAAAAAAATATTAAGATGATTAAACAGGATACCGCTTTCGTATGAAAACTCAGATGTTTATAATGTTTCAGGGTCCTAACAATACCAATGCTTAGCAGTCTGTGTGTTTTTGTTTTTTTGTTCAGTGGATCTGCTCGGTTTGTTAAACTGGAGATCTAATCCTGAGGATCTTGACCAGATTTTGCAAAGGCTCATGGAAGTGGAAGGAGGGGAGATTGTCAAAGTAATTTCTCACATGCTAAGAGAAAAAATTTTGTATTATGCATCATTTCGGTTGAATGGCATTTGTGTAACATTTTTATGTTGTATCCACAGTTTCTCCAGGATACTCTTGATGCACTATTCAACATCATGATGGAGACTTCAGAAAAGGACACCTATGACACCTTAGTGTTTGATGCCCTGGTTAGTCCTTATTGAGGATGTAGTATTAGTGGAAAAAAACTGATAGCAGTCAAAGATTTGCTCTCTGATTTTTTTTTTTTTCCCCATTCATTTCGACATTTAAGGCCACATTTATGTAAACAGCTGAATGCCTTCAAGAAAAAAAAACCCAGAAAATTATTGTTGTCAGCTTAATATTTAAATTATATGTCCTTCCTCCTTCCCCAAATGTGAAGGCTGCCTTTTGGCTGCAGCTGCAAATTTGGCAATTCAGAGAAACTCAGAGAGCACGTTTGCTTCATCACATTACCGACACCTACCCTTAATGTAAAGCAGCAGAAAGATCCTGTTTCCACTGGCTTTACTCTTATACAACATCATTAGAGTGAACAGTAAACCTACAGTGGACCTTCACACTTATTGGAACCCCTTGTTAAGATATGTAGGAATCCTTAAAACAAATTTCATTTTTTATTGCCATAAAGTTACACTGAAAAAGATGGACAAAATACAACCTTTAATGTGAGCACATTTATTCAGAGAGCGTAAAATGACACTAATGATTACTGTTTTTAATTAAATGACCAGTGCCACCTTTATTTTGAAGAATTATCAGTTTAGGTATTTTAGATTTTCAGATGATTAAGGGCAGTTTGTACTCAATAAGTATAAATTTCATAATATTTATACTTATTCTTGACACCAAACCCACCTGGAGCACAGAGTTCCAGTTAAATTTTGTGAAAAAGCCCTTTAGTTTATTGCCACTCTGGAGCGGTTGCTAACTGTAGCATCATTAGCGGCTAATGGTTAGCCAGTTGCATAATTCCTCGCATTGCTTCCAAATAATTTGTATCTTGCCTGTCACTCTCTCATTGGTTCCAAAAATGGTTTCATGCAAGCAGTTTAAAAGTTGTGAAGAGGTATTCATTGCTTCTGTAACTTCAGCTAGCCCAATGAACAGTCTTCATTAGAAGCTAAAAAACAGCTTCTCAGCTAACAACTCAGCTTCAGTTTGGAATGGTCTGAGAAACCCTACTGCCTAAAAGAGCCAGTTCCCCCACCCTGACCAGAGTCCACGTCTGGCAGACCTTAACAGCTCATACTGCAGGTATAAAAAAGCAGCCATTCACACTACACCTGGATTTAAGATCCCTGAAGAAGTTGTTAATAGGCATTTGCGGCGTCAAAAAATCTTGAAGGCTCCAGGACCTGACAATGTGCCTCTCTTTTGCCTGCCTCCCATCTTTACTCATATCTTCAACAAGAGTCTGAAACTGTGTGAGATTCCCGCGTTCTTCAAACGCTCCATCATCATCCTGTCCCCAAGAAATGCACCATCACAGGGTTGACATCTGTGGTAATGAAGTCCTTTGAGCAATGGTGTTTAAGCATCTGAAGAATACCACAGGCCCTCTGCAGTTTGCTTACCAGGCAAACAGGTTGTCAAATGATGCAGTTACTATAGGACTACACTTCATTCTCCACCACCTTGACTGCCCAGGATCCTGTTTGTAGACTTTACCTCAGTCTTCAACACCATCAACCCAGACATCCTCCACAAGAAGCTCACCCATCTCACAGTGATGGCCTCCACCTGTCAGTGGATCACCAGCTTCCTGACTGACCGGCAGTGGGAGACTGGGGAGCATCTTCTCCCATACAAGAACCATCAGCTCTGACGTCCTCCAAGTGTGTGTTCTCTCTCCACTCCTCTTCTTCCTGCACACAAATGACTGCACCTCTGCAGACCCGTCTGTAAAACTCCTGAAGTTTGCAGATGACACCACTGTTATTTGTCTAATCAAGGGCAGTGAAGAGTTCGCATGCAGACAGGAAGTGGATCACTGCTGTGGTCAGAGCCACCTTGACCTTAACCTGCTCAAGACAGTGGAGATGATGGTGGACTTCCAAATATCACATCAATCTCTGTGTGGTTTAGCTCATCCACAAAACAGGACAGCTCCAAACTACAACAAACAATTCGGTCTGCAGAGAGAATCATTGGGTCTGACCTTTCCTCCATCTAGTACTTGTACGGTGGACGAACACTCGACAATCAGCGTGCCCAGATCAATACACGCATATTTGCACAGTTCAACTATGTCTTTCTTTTTTTGTGAAAGCACTGTATATATATATATATATATATATAAATATTTGCAAACAATTTTTTATTTCCCTTTTTCCTAAAAAAACAAACAAAAAAAAAACCTAATTGAAAGCAAGTGGAACTAATGCCAAATTCATTGTTTCTGTGCACAAACTGGGCATGCAAACAATGGTTCATTAGTCGACACTGTCTAAGCAACAGGGCAGCTCTGGACCTGCTTCCTTTTTTACATAAAACAAAAATGTCTGGAACATAGCTCAGGTTGTCAGGGTTAAAGCAGCCACCTTCTACTACTTTGCTACATCTTTAAGGTTAATTATTGATTCTGTGCTGCTAAATAGGACTGCATTTCTTGAAAATGTTTTTTTATGTTTATTTTTTTTTGCAGTTTGTTCATCAAACTAGGTAAAGTGGGTGACATAGTTGTATAATAATTCATTCAAGGATACGTATGTTGCAGCATGCTTTGCTTAAGGTTATAAGACCCAATTTAAAAATGATTTGTTAAACAAAATGTAGATAGATGGAACACTAGTCACGTGGCCTGAATGTGTTAGTTATTAGCAAAATGTTATGTTACTGGCTCAAAAACTTTAGCACCTTTTAAAAAGTTATTACCTTATTGGTTTTATTATTTAAAATTATGTTATTGGCAGGTAGTTATTGGTTGCTATTACAGCATTAGTTGCTACTGGGAGTTTGTAAACTTTCTCCATTAAAGTTCATCCTTATAACAAGATGTCTAATTTTGATCAAATATTAGAAATATTGTTTTTTACCACACAATGTTATCCCCATTGGGCACAAATGATGGTTCCTAAAAACTAGCAATACATTTCTCCTTCTCTTTTCTTAATTCATGACTTGCCCTTGTCAATAATTACAAACTGGAAAACAACTTGAGCAGTGACAAACATGGCTGGACGTGGTCCCAAGAACCTCAGCAAATAGTAGCTTCTTGGTGTCACCCAGTCTCCATAACAACCATCAGACAGGTCTACATGCCAACAGGTGGTTGGGCAGGGATGCCATTTAAAAAAAAAAATCTTCTATATCCTACCATCAGAAACGTAAACATGCAGAGTCTGCTTATTGCTACCTAGACCTTAACTGGAACTCTGTACTCCAGGTGGGTTTGGTGTCCAGAAAAAGAGCGGATATGTGCAAAAGCACATCATTCCCTGTGGTGTTCCCAGAAAAACTGATAATGGGTTACCATTGGATTTAGCTGTTGATGGTTAACTCTTACCATGTTAAAGAACTGCAGTATATTTTCAGTGTAAAATAAAGCTTTAGTAAGAAAAGATTAATTTCATTTAAGGCTATTTAGACATTTTGACATGGGGTGACCATAAATGTGGAGGTGGTGTACATAAAAGTTTTTTTTCCTCTTTCTGTTTATGACCAGGTATTCATAATCACACTTATCGGTGACATCAAATTCCAGCATTTTAATCCTGTTCTCGAAACTTACATCAGCAAGCATTTCAGCGCCACTTTGGCTTACATGTGAGTACACTTCCTGGATCTCAAGTTTTTCAGAGGGTTTTTTTTTTTTGGCTCTCTTCCTTTTTCCACCGTCAAATTACCAGGAGCCCCTAACAGCAGACTCATTCCTGTTTTCAGGAAGCTAACCAAAGTGCTAAACTACTACGTGGGCCATGCTGAGAAGCCCACCCTGTCAGAACGGCTCTACGCAGCCCTCAAAGCTCTCAAATACCTGTTCAGGTTCATTGTACAGTCCAGAGTTCTCTCTTTCAGGTATGTGGAGCAGGAATACATTTATCATTGAAATATTTTTTTAAGAAGGTCTTTCTGGAATTTGCTCCTGGCTTCTTTTTTCAGATTTCCTGGGAACAGTGAAGATCCAGACGCTTTCTTCAACTCTATACGGATGCTTTTTCTGTCTTTCAACACACTTATGGACAGACCTCTGGATGAGGGAGTGAAGATAAAGGTAAAATATGCAGTCTTTGGTTTGTTTGTTTTTTTTTTGGATTTCTTGCATTTGTCTCTGGATTACTGAAGTTAAAAACAGCTGAACACACCTTACTAATATAATTGCTATTGGAGAGTCATGTAACTGACAGCAAAATAAAGAGAGCTCCCTGTCGACACTTTCAGTAAATCGAGGAAAAGCGCTGATGTTTTACTAGAGAACAAAAAAACATCCTCAAGCTCCGGTCTGATGGGAACGATCCTCTGCTTTTTTTTCAGGGGGCAATATTGAAATACCTCCCCAGCATCATTAATGACATCCAGACTGTGTTTGATCCCGTCGAGCTCAGGTAACTCTCCAGAGGGTTTGCACGACAGGAAAATGGTAATTGCCTGTCTCAGTGCAAATGATTATACTTACTTCAGAGTAAAGGTGTTATTTGAATTGTCGGCGCTGTAAAATTAGTCTGTCCTGTGTGCTGCTCATTAGCTCTCGCTGACTAATCACAAGTTGTGAAGTGAATTTGCATTACGATTGTAACACCAGCTTTATTTTTCACATTTTATTTGTAGCGTTCTCCTTGCAAAGTTCATTGAGAGCATCCCTGACTTGCAGTTTGTGCGTCAGAAACTGGGCTGCATGTGTAAAATCGTTGAGAGTGACCTTTTCACGCAACCAGGTATGGGTTTTTTAGGAGGCCCAAAATCACGTGTTGACATTTCAAAAAGATTTAAAAGAGAAAAGAATAACTTCTAAAATAGCTTGCATATAAGTTTATGGGTTGAGATAATCTAAATCATTGCAGTTGTCTTCTCTCTGTGGCTTCAGACTGTCGCGATGTGCTCCTGCCACTTGTCAATGACCAGTTAAGCGGGCAGCTGGATGACCACTCAAGTAAACCGGACTATGAGGCCTGTATCCAACTGCTCAGCACCGTGTTGGACACCCTGGACCGCAAAGATGTGGTAAGGAGTTAAAAGGCCAGCCATAGAAACACAAACCATGATGCTTAAGGTATCTGAATTAGAGAGAGGCCACAATTTTTGGCTCCCCTAGAAAGAACACTTGAAAGGAACGCTTGTATTTACATTTGTCTTGTAATGCAAGGAAAATCTGACTGTAAAATGTAGGAAAATCCAGCTTTATTTTGAGTTAATGTATTCAGAAGGGGAGAAGGGGAAGAAAATCTCAATAATTGCTTTTAACAAAATCAACTCTCATACAATTGTTGTTACCACTAACAAAATAAATATAACTGAAAAGCTTGCTGCATACTTCTTAACATGGAATTTTCCCCCACGAAATCAAATGTACTTGGCTTAAACATTGAATTTTTCTGAGTTTTCCACTATGACATTATGCTACTGCCATAAAAGCTGAACTTATTTTAAGACTTCTTACACATCTTGGTGCAAATAATGTGGCTGGCACTGCATGTAGTCGGTGTTGAACATCAGTTGGCAAAATGGGTCTAATCCTCGACGTGACTGGGTGCGCTGTGTGAGCCGGGCCAGGGCACTCAGACATCCATAGGGACCTGAGCTTAAAACTGTTGTTTTGTGGATCCTGTGGAGGCGATTCATCTTCTCTTCAGAGGTTATCCAGGAAAGGTTCCACTGGGAAGGAGGCCTGTAGGCAACCCCCAAGCATGTTGGAAGGGATTACATATCCCAGCTGGCTGGCAAGAATCTGGAGTTGCAGCTGAATAGTAATTTTTGCCACAGAGTTAAATGAACCAAAAGTATCAAAGAGACAAACATGATAAGAGCCGCTTGAATTCTATAAATCCAAAGGAACATTCATTCAGCACTTACTTATCCTCTGTATATAGCATTAGCGGAAGCATGCTTTATTGAAGGGAAAAGCTGATGATCCAAAGCCACTATTCATTTAGGCAGTGGTGTTCAACGGGAAACACTTTGAACAATACACATAAGAGTTGTTTGTCTTAAATGGGATTTGAAAAATATGTGAACAAATGTGGTGTAATCAAAGTAGAAAACAGACACAAAGAATTTCAGATAAACATCTGTTTTAAAAAAAGACAACATACACCGTTTCATTTATTTATTTTTGTTAAAAATGTATTTTTCAAAAATGAGATCCACACTAAAGTAGTTAAGAGGATCAGCAGCTGCTAGTGCTGTTTGTGCCTTTAATGTCCCTCAGAGGGAAACTTGGTTTACTGCAGTGGTTAGAACATAAAAACACAATACAGAAGGACACAAGGCAACATACAGCTCATTACAAGCATCCTGACCAGGTTTAGCCATGAAATGAGGTTTATGGAAAATATCTGTTAAAGTAAACATAAATATACTACTTAAAGTGCCACAAAGGATTTGGCTTATTAAGTAGATTTTTGCATTCAGAGCAGAAGTTGGTCATCAAAAACACTTTTCAAAGAGATGGCTGTTTTCCTGGTCCACAACATTTAGGTGTGCGGTAAAGATTAAAGAAGGATGGTTAAAAAAATACTTTGAGAGGTCATTGCGGCCACTCATCTATCTGGGAAATATAAGGGGCATTTTCAGTGAATGTGATGGTCCATCCTTCCACAGTAAAAGTGAAAGTGGACAGCATTTAGGACATCATTCAATCTTGTCTGAGGTCAGCATCTCAGAAAATTTACCCCAAGATCAGATCGTGCAATTCTTGTGAAAATTCCCAGGAAAAAAAGCCTAAAAGCTGCAAATTAATCCTTGCAAAACTCAGCATTATAAATGTGAAAAATATAGAACAAGCATAGCTCAACTGGAAACGCTACTAAAAGAAGGCCTCTTCCCTCAGTGAAGAAAATGGAGAGTGTATGTTTTTGAAGTTAAATCCAAAACATTCACAACTCGTCTGGAACAACATTCTTTGCATAAATAAGACCTAAATGAGCACTACATCTGTCTAAAACCAAACTGCATATCAGCATTAGTGACGGAGAGCCAATGATTGGGACTTATTTTACTGCCGCAGGACCCGGGCACCTTGCAGACAAACCGACAGTCCTGTGGAACAAAGTTTTCTAGAGCGAGATGTGAGGCCATCTGTGCAGCAGCGGAAGCTTTTCAGAAACTGGATCAGACAATAGGACAGTGATCCCAAGTGCAACAGTAAATCTACAAAATAATGGCAAAAAAAAAAAAGGAATCCCACTGTTGCTCCAACCTCAGTCAAAGTCCAGAATTGGAACTGATTGAAATGCTGTCTAAGCTTGAAAAGTGCCAGCTTGCTTCAAACAAGTGAAGCAACTTTGTAAAAAAATAAATAAAACGGGGGAGTGCAGGCGCCAGGCTCCTCCACAACGATGGAGAAAAATGATATCGGCAGAACTTTTACATCAAGTTATAGCAGCTGAAAGTGGTTATGCAAGCTGCTGCCAAAATAAAAGGGAGATTACTTTCTACATTTTATGCTAAACATTATGACTTATTTAGCTGATGCCTTTCTGAGATTTTCTTAAAAGCCAGATGACTGTTTTGGTTACTCATCATGAAAGATAAAATCTCGGGAGTTAAGAGATGTGATACTTTTCATTACACATACCTTTGATTAGAAATCATTTTAAAAATGACATTCTATTTCATGATTAATTTTCAACAGTTGGATCTAAAAGTGGACGGGGACATGATTATAAGCAGTCTTTTAGTTTAATGACTAATGCCGTATTTTCTATCTAACATATTTTATGATGAAGCAACACAAAGTTATGTAAATTACAAAGTGGAAGAAAACCAATGCATGGTTGTCAAGTGTATTCACCAATAAAAATCTAAAAAAACGTGTTCATTTATTTTCAGTCCCCCTTACTCTGATAAAATTGAATCTAAATTGAATCCAGTGCAGCAGTTGCCTTCAGATGTCACCCGACTAAATGGAGTCCAAATGTTACGTGAAGGTCTCAAGAGTTTTGTTATAGAATATTAATGTGCCTGAAGAAAACCAAGAAACCCAGCAGACAGTCCAGGGATAAAGCTGAGGAGCTGTTTAAAGCTTGGTTGGGTTTTAAACAACATCCCAAGCTTTGAACATCACATGGAATAAGCATGGCGCAACTGCAAACTACCACGACATGGCTATCCACTCCATGGTGGTGGTAGCATCATTCTGTGGGGATGCTTTTCTTCAACCAAGACAGGAAAGCTTGTCCAAGTTGGTGGGATCTAAACATAGCAATCCTGGAAGAAAACATGTTTAGACCGCAAGCTATTCTGGAAGTTCACCTTCCAGCAGGACAGTGACCCTAAACATATAGCCAGAAATGCAGCGGATTGGTTGAGAGCTGATGTATTCTTGTGTTACTAGGACCAAGTTAAAGTCCAGACCTAATACCAAATGAGACTCTGGGGTAAAACAAAAAAATGCTGTTCACAGACCCTCTCCATACACTTTAACTGAGCTTGACCTGTTTAACAAAGAAGGAGTAAAGATTTCATCCTCTAGAAGGTCATGTAGCTGTAATTGCAGCAAGTGGTGCCTCTTCAAATATTGACCCAAGGTGGCTGGTTTCAAATGACCACCAGAGTTTTCAAATTTGAATTTGTAACAAATGTTGACGATGCCTTTCCTTCCACTTCACAGTTCGGAGCTACTTTAAATTTGTTTATCACATAACAGTCCCAATCTAATAGATGGATGTTTGTGGTTATAATGTTAGAAAGTGTGAAAACTTTAAAATGATATGAGCACATTTTAATTACTGCTTTTAATAAGAAACACTATAAATTACCCATCTATTTAAAAAGATTAAATTTTTTCTGTCTAAAGACAAAGTATTGTAGCAACGTGTGCTACTCTGAAAAACCCACCCATCACAGCTGTGGATGTAGAAAGCACTGAAAAAAAAATTGGTTTGCATTGGTCCTTTAACGCTGATGACACTGGGTGCGGAGTGTGACCCATATACGGAGGCTACAGTCTGTGACGGCTGCGTCACGGGTTCGAGTCCCAGCCAGTTTGACCTTTGGTGGATGTCTTCTTCTCTCTCTCTCTCCGCCCCATTTCCTGTCGGTCCACTTACAAAATAAAGGCCACTATGCCACAAAGATTTGGTAAAAAACAAAGAAAACACTGATAGCACTCTGCGGTGTGTCTGTGTTTCAGCTGATAATTGTTTTCTCTTTGCAGGGTCCGACCAGAGTCCACATCCAGCTAATAATGGAGCGGCTCCTTCGCAGGGTTAATCGGACCGTCATCAGCATGGACAGATCCTCCCTGCTCATTGTAAGGCACACCCCAGTTCTCACGTCCCAACACATAACACGGACATCAGCCGAATTAATGCCATGTGCCCTTTGTTATGCAAATGCAGTCTTTTGAGGAAAGTATTTTCTGTGAAATCTGTTGAGTAATAGCTGTCACTTCTTTGGCAGGGCCACTATCTTGCCTGCATGACGGCCATCCTAAAGCAAATGGATGACATGCATTACACCCACTACATCAGCACCTTCAAAACGAGACAGGATATCATTGTAAGTTTCTCAGTTCCTCCACTGTTGGCTACATCGTGTCCCGAAGCATCCCATCAATAACAGGCAATAAAGCACCCTGGCCACTTACTGCTCCTTAAGGGAATATTGATTACAGACATTTCATGCACTTGATTAAACTGACAGGACTAGGATGTTCCTGGACCTCTATTAAACTAAGGGGGGCACAGTGTGTGACTGACATACAGGAGCAGCGGAGTGGATTTATCTACTGTGTGTTTGGGTTTTGATATCTCCAATGTTACTCAGTGCATTTCTTTTAAGAGACAACTGATGCATTTGTAATAAATATTTGATCTCTCCCTGTTTTTAGGACTTCTTGATGGAGACATTCATTATGTTTAAGGACCTCATGGGAAATGTCTTCCCTGCTGACTGGATGGTGATGAACCTGGTGCAGATGCAGGTCTTCCTGAGGGCCATCAACCAGTACTCGAATGTGCTCAACAAGCTTTTCCTGGACCAGGCACACTTTGAACTGCAGGTCTGTGCTGTTTTCTCCCTCAGCCTAAGCAGAGGTGACCATTTATTAAACACAGAGCAGGGTTGGATGATTGCAGTTTTAATATTTTAAAGGCCTGTTTTCATTGCAGCTGTGGAATAATTATTTTCATTTGACCGTGGCGTTCCTCACTCACAAGACGCTGCAGCTGGAATCCTTCTCCCAGGAAAAACGAAACAAGATCCTGAACAAGTGAGAGATCTTTTACACAAAATCTAAAACGGTTGCAGTGCCGGCTACATTTCTTGGCACCCTTGGTAAAGACATGGAAACAGCTTAAAATAAATTTTTTTATTTTTATTGTAGTAGCATAATCTTTCACTGAACATGTTCGACTAATCAGACCTCTCATCTGAGTGCGTTGATTTAGTAGGGAAAAAAATCTAGGTTAAGGAATAAAAAAATTTTTTACATCTGCTGCAATGTCTGGCATCCCTAACTCCCTTATAAAATACATGTTACTGCAGTATTTTTATATTAAGGTAACTAGTGTCTAAGAGGTTTTAATTGGTAATCCATGACTGCCTCTTTCCCTGGGTAGGAATCAGAAGCTCTTTTCTGTTAGCCACTCTTAAAAATGGGAAATGCAGGAAAACATGCCATTGAAGTAAGGCAGATCTCGGCTGATCTTCATATGCTATTAAATGGTGACAAGATAATAGACTGTAGCTAAACCTTGCCTATAGATCTAAAGTCAGAACCATGAATAAGAGCAGAGTTGGATGAGGACCCATATTTATCTTGCCACCACATACTGTAAACAGGATTGAAAGGGAGGTAAAAAAAAAGAACCCTCAAAGACTCGCTCTTTGTGAACTGATGGGTGAGTTATTGAACATGACTTTAAATCGTCAGCTGTCAAAAAAGTGGTCATTTGTTAAAGTGTTTGAGAAAGGTCCCCATGGTAGGTATGAGTTGACGCGTTAATTAGACGGCACCTTTTGGTACCAAAAAAAGACTTGCAAAAAGGCTGAAATGGCAAAGGTTGAAAATGAACAGCACCCACTATGTAGAATCCAGCTTTGTTTGGGATCAGTGCCAGAAAGAAACTTTTATGTCGAATTTATCACAAATGTAAACCAATGGAGCTTGCTAAGCCCTCCTGGGACTTTACCTGAAACCTGCTAGATGAAACTAAGATTGAGCTTTTCGACAACAAACCCTTCAGGTGGGTTTGCTGTGAAACCAAGGATGAATATGTTAATAACCACCTCGTGCCCCTCTAAAGCATAGTGGAGAATCTGTGATGCTGTGGGCCCATTTCTCTGCTTGGGTGTCTTGTTACCCTCATAATGGTTTTGCGCATTTAAAAATAAAACCTGGTGACCTTTACAAGTAAACTTAACATGGGTCATCATTGGCTCTTTCAACAAGATAATGCTCAAAAACCAATTGCCAAATCTACACACTAGTGGTTCACCAGACATTTTTTTCTGTGAGAGATTATGCTAGTGCAATAAAATGTCATTATTTTACCACCAATGGGTCTGGAGTCCTAGCTGAAATGCAAGTTTATCAAATTGTCAGTCAGTCAGTCATTTTCTACCGCTTATTCCATAGTGGGTCGCGGGGGAGCTGGTGCCTATCTCCAGCAGTCTATGGGAGAGAGGCGGGGTACACCCTGGACAGGTCGCCAGTCCATCGCAGGGCAACACACAAACAACCATGCACACACTCATTCATACACCTAAGGGCAATTTAGAGAGACCAATTAACCTAACAGGCATGTCTTTGGACTGTGGGAGGAAGCTGGAGTACCCGGTGAGAACCCACGCATGCACGGGGAGAACATGCAAACTCCATGCAGAAAGACCCCCAGTCGGAATCGGACCTTCTTGCTGCAAGGCAACAGTGCTACCAACTGCGCCACCGTGCAGCCCAGTTTATCAAATTGCTTCATTTTATTGTTTTTTCAGATATGGAGACATGAGGAAGACTATGGGTTTCAGAATCCGAGATATGTGGTACAACATCGGTGAGTATTATGTCCTTCTGATAACGCCGCTGTGTTCGTAGACTTTCTGCTACTGTTTATTTGGTGGCTGCCTGCGATGCAAAGGGAATAACAAGACAATATTTTTTTATTGTCCAGTTTCAAAGTGTGCCATTGTTGGTTTCTAGGGCGCATTATTAGATTCCTCCTCTGTTTGTTGAGACGTGAAGAGACAGCATATTGCCTTCTCAAGTCATGCTGTAATATTTCTGCGTGGTAATATTTGCCGTCCCTTAGGCCCCCACAAAATGAAGTTTATCCCATCCATGGTCGGCCCCATTCTTGAGGTCACACTGGTGCCAGAGCCAGAGCTCAGGAAGGATACCATTCCCATCTTCTTCGATATGATGCAGTGTGAGCACAACTTCAGCGCAGCGCGCACTTTTGAAATGGTAACAATTCGCCTCACGAGTTCAGCCCTGTGGGCATCCCTGCATGAATGTGAATTATCTCAGATAAATATGACATAATTTTTTTAAATTAGTATTAGTATTAGTTCCTTCACTTCTGATTTCCCTCTTATCTTTGCAGTTTGAGAATGAACTCATAACAAAATTGGATCAAGAAGTAGAAGGAGGTCGAGGAGATGAACAGTACAAAGTCCTTTTGGAGAAAATGTAAGGCAGAGGAGCAGATCAAACAAATTATTTCCCTCAGGAGGTTGTTTTTCAAATATACTCCATCTTGCAACTCTAAAACACCTTAATTAAATGTATAGTGAACTACACTGCAGACATATTAAGGAAATTCTAGTAAAGAAATTTGGATCATCTGCCAAACAGTTCCCTTCAGGGCTGAATTTCATGATGGACATGTGTTTGTTTGTGCAGATTGTTGGAGCACTGCAGACGCCACAGGTACCTGTCCCAGTCTGGAGAGGAGCTGGCTCTGCTGCTGAGCAGCTTGCTGGAGAATCTCCTGGCATACCGCACCATCACACTCGATGAAAGTCCTGAGCACCGCATGAGCTGCACTGTCAATGTGCTGGTAAGCTTTAAGCCTGTTGCTCGCGCTCACTGGATGAGGGTAAAAGGGATGTCAAAGTGAGATTCTCTTAGAAGGTTATAAGCCTGCAGTAGATGACTCTCTACGCAGCTTCCAAATTAGATGATCCAAAAGCTGATGCTAATGGATGATCTAAGAATAGCTAAAGTGGACTTCTACTGGTTTAAAACAACTCTAGTCCTAAAAAGTGAATGCTATTTTGCAAATTTTTAAACTGTATGAATTAGGTGGTATTTTCCCAGATTATCATAAAAATGTATATGGAAAATGGAGGAATGGAGGTTCTTCCTGTGTTTCCCACAGGGGGAAACACATACTGAGAAGAAAATGCATGTATATACACTGTTCAAAAAAATAAAGGGAACACTCAAATAGCACATCCTAGATCTAAATGAATGAAATATTCTCATTGAATACTTTGTTCTGTACAAAGCTGAATGTGCTGACAACAAAATCACACAAAAATCATCAATGGAAATCAAATTTATTAACCAATGGAGGCCTGGATTTGGAGTCCCACACAAATTAAAGTGGAAAAACACACTACAGGCTGATCCAACTTTGATGTAATGTCCTTAAAACAAATCAAAATGAGGCTCAGTATTGTGTGTGGCCTCCACGTGCCTGTATGACCTACAACACCTGGGCATGCTCCTGATGAGACGGCGGATGGTCTCCTGAGGGATCTCCTCCCAGACCTGGACTAAAGCATCCGCCAACTCCTGGACAGTCTGTGGTGCAACGTGACATTGGTGGATGGAGCGAGACATGATGTCCCAGATGTGCTCAATCGGATTCAGGTCTGGGGAACAGGCGGGCCAGTCCATAGCTTCAATGCCTTCTTCTTGCAGGAACTGCTGACACACTCCAGCCACATGAGGTCTAGCATTGTCCTGCATGAGGATTAACCCAGGGCCAACCCCACCAGCATGTGGTCTCACAAGGGGTCTGAGGATCTCATCTCGGTACCTAATTGTAGTCAGGCTACCTCTGGCGAGCACATGGAGGGCCGTGCGGTTCTCCAAAGAAATGCCACCCCACACCATTACTGACCCACTGCCAAACCGGTCATGCTGAAGGATGTTGCAGGCCGCAGATCGCTCTCCACGGTGTCTCCAGACTCTGTCACGTCTGTCACATGTGCTCAGTGTGAACCTACTTTCATCTGTGAAGACCACAGGGCACCAGTGGCGAATTTCCCAATCCTGGTGTTCTCTGGCAAATGCCAAGTGTCCTGCACGGTGTTGGGGCTGTGAGCACAACCCCCATTTGTGGACGTCGGGCCCTCATACCATCCTCATGGAGTCGGTTTCTAACCGTTTGTGCAGACACATGCACATTTGTGGCCTGCTGGAGGTAATTTTGCAGGGCTCTGGCAGTGCTCCTCCTGTTCCTCCTTGCACAAAGGCGGATGTAGCGGTCCTGCTGCTGGGTTGTTGCCCTCCTACGGCCTCCTCCATGTCTCCTGGTGTACTGGCCTGTCTCCTGGTAGCGCCTCCAGGCTCTGGACACTACGCTGACAGACACAGCAAACCTTGCCACAGCTCGCATTGATGTGCCATCCTGGATGAGCTGCACTACCTGAGCCACTTGTGTGGGTTGTAGAGTCTGTCTCATGCTACCACGAGTGTGAAAGCACCACCAACATTCAAAATTGACCAAAACATCAGCCAGAAAGAATAGGTACTGAGAAGTGGTCTGTGGTCCCCACCTGCAGAACCACTCCTTTATTGAGTGTGTCTTGCTAATCGCCAAAGATTTCCCCCTGTTGTCTATTCCATTTACACAACAGCTGCGAAATTGATTGTCAATCAGTGTTGCTTCCTAAGTGGACAATTTGATTTCACAGAAGTTTGATTTACTTGGAGTTATGGTGTGTTGTTTAAGTGTTCCCTTTATTTTTTTTTGAGAAGTGTATATTAAGTGGGGTAAACATTATACCTTATTCATTTTTAGGATCATTCTTAGCAGAAAATATGTTTTTATGTCCTGAAATTGATAGATTTTACCTCTACTTTGCAGGTCATTAATTATACGGCTTTTGCTGTTGTGACCCCTAAGTTAAGGAAAAGGTTTCCTCTATGTTAGGCAGGCTCCTTCACTCTCTTTTTTAAATCCATTTCGAAGACTCATCTTTCTTTCCCTGGTGTTTAACACACCATCAGTGTTCGTATCGAACATTGTATTGTGTCCATTTTTCTTTTTTTACTATTTTAATTTATTATTTTAATGTTCAGCACTTTGGTCAACCATTTGTTGTTTCTAAGTGTGCTTTATAAATAAATTAGATTGGCCTGGAATCTAAATGACCATCCAAAAAAGGGTTGTCCTGTTCATAAAACAGCATGTGCATAAACTGCTATGATGGCTTTGAGAATAAAGCTGTGATAAGATTGTAGAAGTCTGCTTTTGGTCTTGGCCACCCATGAACTAGCTCTTATATTCAACCTTGGCTACCAACTAATCTGGTTTTACTCTAAATCAAGACGCCAAGATAGTCATCTACTGCAGGTAAGATATTGACTGCTTATGACCTTTTCACTTAAAAAAATCTTGAACCATCCCTTTAACATTATTCATTTGGTTATTTCTAAAGATGTAATATTTAATTGTGCTTTTGCCTGTAGAATTTCTACAAAGAAAAGAAGAGGGAGGACATTTATATCCGGTGAGTCAGAAAGAATCTTGAGGATCTTTATTGTTGGCTCCAACTGTATCTAACTTCTCTGTTCTTGTAACTAGCTATCTATACAAGCTGCGAGATTTGCATCTGGATTGCGAAAACTACACAGAGGCTGCATATACTCTGCTGCTACATGCTGAATTATTGGAGGTCTGTTTCACATGCAAGCCTTGCTACAAAGACTGAGAAATTCTGCCTTTGATTTACTTTTTATTCATTTCAAGTCCAACCTTTGCCAATTTTTCTGTACTTCTGTAGTGGTCAGACAAAACCTGTGCACTTCATCTGATACCTCGAGATGGGGAGCACGGCTGGACACAACAGGAGCTAAAAGAGAGGCTCTTCCACGAGATTATATGCTACTTGGACAAGGGCAAGGTAACTGCTTAGCATGTCATATTAATCTCATGCTTAACTCAGTCTGTGGCTGCCTGTCGAAACCCATGAGGATGTTGCATCAGCCATGACACCAGCCACAGATCGTTGAGTTGTAAAGGCTGACCATTTATTAAACAGGGCAGGAGCCAGATGGCAGTCTGGGTTATGCTCCTGTTTCTAAGTTGATGTTTCATGATACCCCCCCCCCCCCCCCCCCATCACCTGTCTTGTCAGATGTGGGAGAAGGCCATTGAGCTGGGCAAGCAGCTGGCCAAGATGCACGAGAGCCACATGTTTGACTTCATGGAGCTGAGCGAGCTGCTGGTAAGAGCAGGCGTCTTTCAAACATCACTCTTAATGCGTGTAAGCAAGCCTGCTGGCAGTGTTAGAGATTGAATGCGCAATAAAAAGTGATAGATTCTTTTGCAAAAATGTGCTCCACCAGTATATTCTTAAAACTACCTAAATAGACAAAAAGGCTTCTTGTTTTAAACTGTATTGAGAGTGTTTTTTTTGGAACCACTGACATATTTGCAACATACTTAATTACATCATATCTCACCACCTTTTGTTGAAACAGAAAAAACAAGCCAAGTTCTATGAGCAGATAATGCACGCAATGAGGCCACAGCCGGAGTACTTTGCTGTTGGATATTATGGCCTAGGATTCCCTTCTTTCCTCAGGGTAAGAAAATGATTACCTGTTTCAATAAATGGAGACTCACAGACAACCTCATATTGCTGCACTTATGCAACGAGGTGGTATTTTGAAATATTTCTTAGGGCAATGTACAATAATTCTAATAAAGGTTATTGTCTTTTTGATGCCACAAGAGAATGTCAAAATGAATGCAGTCTTGTTGAAGCTTTAATATACCCCCCCCCCCATTAAGTATGTCAATTAACCTCGATGACAGTTCTCTCTATTTATAGGCTTCATTTGATGGGTTACAAAATGATTTTCTTTTTATCCTGCAGAACAAAATGTTCATCTACCGAGGTAAAGAGTATGAGTGGCTGGAAGATTTCATTTTAAAGCTGCTCTCTCAGTTCCCAAATGCAGTCCGTATGACGAGTACAGCGCCCCCTGGAGATGACATCTGTAACTCTCCTGGACAGCGTATCCTTGAAAAACCACAAAATGTGGAAGAAGACGCACTGGTCCGATGAGACAAAAATAGATTTTCTTTGGGCCTGCATGTAAAATGCCATGTGTGGTGGAAAACACCCCATCCTCTGGGTATGGTGATGGCAGCATCATGCTGCGGGAATGCTTTTCTTCAGCAGGATCAGGCAAGTTGGTCAGAGTTGATGGTTGAATGAAAAGAGCTCAATACAGGACAATCATAGAAGAAAACCTGTTGGAGGCTGCTGAAGACTTGAGAATACGGGAGATGTTGAGATGTTTACCTTCCAGCAGGACAACGACCCTGAACATCCACTTAGAGCTACAATGGAATGGTTTAGTTGAAAGCATATGATAGCATATGATAGAATGGCCCAAAGTCCAGACCCAAATCTAAATGATAATGTGTGGCAAAACTTAAAGATTTCTCTTCACAAGTGCTCTAGCTTGAGCTATTTTTAAAGAAGATAGGGGGAAAAAATCAAGTCTCCAGATGTGCAGAGGTGGTAGAGACATATCCCGAAGACACCTGAAATCCTAATATAAGTTTGTGTTTGTAACATGACAAAATGTGAAAATTCTTAGCTTGGTATTGCACTTCGATTAGACTGTACCAGCTTGGCACAATATGTGCTTTGTAGGTTTCACTTGCAAGCATTCAACTTCAAGTACCACTCTATGTAATTGCAGCTTCACAACTTCAAATGAAAAAGAAAACGATTCGGAGCAATTTGTTTTGTCTCTTCTCTCCAGTTGTTTCTGGTTTTCATCCTTAGCTGAACTGGACAGACATCCAGTGCTTCAATGTGAAGCCTGTTCTCACAGTGCCACACCAGTTCAAAGACAAGGGAGTTCCAGAGCAGATATTAAAGTGTGTGACTAAACATTTAAAGGCTGATTTATTTTCTGTTGAATATCATATCTCTAGGGAAAGTGCAAACTCATCGTTGTCCTTTCTTGTTGCCCTTGCAGCTATTATAGATACAATGAAGTGGACCAGTTCCAGTACTCCAGGGCCTTTAGGAAAGGTGAAAAGGATCCAGACAATGAGTTTGCTGTGAGCACTTTTTACATTTATTTTAAAGCTATAAAATAATGTGAAAGCACAAGCTTGTAGCAAAAAAATGTCTGTGTATGCACATATTATGCTCTGAAGATTAATAAAGATCAAAAATTGAACCCCTGAGTATGCTATTAAAACTCTGCCCCACAGACCATGTGGATTGAGAGAACCACTTTCATCACTGCCTACCGCTTCCCTGGGATTCTCAAATGGTTTGAAGTCAAATCCATCTCAGTGGTGAGAAGCGGCGCTCATTCCTAAATCATGTTGTTTGTTGTATTGTTAAGTCTTAAGTAATTAATGAAGAATTCTTGTCTGTGTGTCAGGAGGAGATCAGCCCATTAATGAATGCCATAGAAACGATGGAGATAGCCAATGAAAAGCTGAGCAACCTGGTGCAACAGCAGGCCTGCGATCGGTCACTGTCCATCAACCCGCTGTCAATGATGCTCAGCGGCATTGTTGACCCCGCCGTGATGGGCGGCTTCTCCAACTACGAGAAGGTCTAACTTTGTAATTTAATATGACAGTTTTGCTGCAGAGTGCTCTTTTTCTGCCTCTAGTCACTGAATTGTTAAATATTTCATGGCATCTATGCACATATCCTTTTCTTTTATTCAATACCCGAAGAACAAACATTAGTGACTTTTTCAAACTCTCCAGATTTGACTTTGGTGGTCAAAGGTCGCTGCCACTTTGACCTTTCCAAATATTTTATGGTTAAGATTTAAGTAGTCATAAGGTAGTAACGACACAATCTCACACAAATGTCTGCTTGGGTAGATTCATAATGTGGTGACATTTAGCAATTAATAGGTCAGACAGAGTGGCGTGAGCTGGAGAGGCATAGTGCTGCAAGGTGGTAATTTTGCAAATGCTTAATTTAACTGAGTCATCTTGTAATCCAGTTTAGACTCCAAACAGAGATGTTTTTTTTTTTCTTTACCAAAAATATGTGCCATGTATTAACATGAGTAGTAGCTCAGTGTTGACCAAGTGCATAGCCAACAAGCTGGCTGATCTCAAGCATTTGAGTTATAAAATCCTCTCCCATTATACTTTTTATCTATTAATTTCTTTTCTGCATCATGAATGCATAGGCAGAAGATGTAGGTTGTGATCCTCAAAGACTATGATGATGTCATAGCTGAGATTTTGTACAGACAACAGATTTAACAAATATGTAGCCGTTTCTGGCCTCTATGGGGTCTCGCTGGACACTTCAAAAGAAAGAGAATCAACTTTTGCCAAAAGTTTTTTTGGTTATTGTCTTTTTAAAGTAATTAATCTTTCAAAATGTATTTATCCATTAGTTTATAATAAGTTAAGATGTAAACTTTAATCTTCTTCGGTCAGTACAGGTTTAACTTGCCTATGAAATATGTTGCAACAGTTACATAATAATAACAAATTAGTATTGTATGTGCAGTGTATGTGTTCTGCTAATTCTCAGTTTCTTCAGTTTTACTAATGTTTAGAGATGCACATATCAGAGATATTATGGCCATTTACTGTTCTCTGATGTGGTATTTTGACCAGCCAATTCAGATTTTAACTGATTTCTATTTAGGCAAATAAAACACCACAAAAAAAATAATTACATTTACACGATAGATTATAGCTCCCAAAATTTATTAACAAAACTTACATGTGCACCGTTTCACCGAGACTTCAGACATAGTTCAACTCAGTATTTGTAGGAACACTGTTCTGATTTACTGTAAGATGTGGTACACCTTTAAAAACAGGAGTGTTTCTGTGGCAATTGATCAATAATTATTTATGTTGGTAGCTGAATCATCAGAGATGCTGTCACACAGCTCTGGTGATATTTTAAGGCATCTATTGCCTCTACTTTTAGCAATTAGCCTGATTAGCACATTTAGCATTAGTAGCTGTAAACACAGCTCTGTGAGCATTCCCTAAATAATTTAAACTTTTACTTGAACTCTGAGATTTTTAAAAGCCAACCTTTTCGAACCCAGTATACCCCACGAGAAAAAGAATTATACACTTTAATTACTTCTTATTATCCGGACCAAACAGAGCAGCTTTGGTGTGTTCAGTCTCACTCTGTTGTGGTCCCCTGAATCAACAGTCGACAGGTTTCCATAAAAATACATTTTAATTTGTTTCAGCTTTTTCAACCGTTTTTATTCCTCGGGCTTTACTTTAAAACACCTCACTGATACTGTAAATAGTCTTCCTTCTTCAGTAACAACTTTGACTCCGAAGAAGGTTGGCGTTAGCGCGTCCTGTAAGCACTTGGGCAGGTGCTTTCCATGATTGGAAAAAAAGATTAAAATCATGAGTTTCCAAGCAGCTGATCACTTTTCTGAATAGTCACATTGAAAATCATCTATTTCTGGTCCACAGCTGGTTTCTCAGTGCCACCTCTCAAAGGATAGGTTTTTCTTTATCTCTTTTACATTCTTTAACTTCTCTGCCTTTTGTCTTTTTATTTTGTCTTCAGTCTGGTAAAAAAAACAGTTTAGAAATTAGAATTAGCTTTCTAATTGTAAATCTAGTTTGATGAGTGGGCTAGATCCAATTTTATTTTAAATTTGCTCAGACATAAGCAAATATATGAACTGAAGAAATTTGTTTGTTAATTCGTGTTCTAATCTAAATCTTTGCTACCACTATCCTAATAATTGAACTTTGCTATTGGATTATTACTTGATAGTGTCTGTTCATCTTGTCTGATAAGATCCTCAGTACTGAATAGCTGAAGAGCCTTCATGATTGTGTAAAGATTTGCCTTAAAGTAAATATATTTTTTTATTTTGTCCAAACTATTTCCCTAGATATATTTCAAAGGTACTGCTGCAGCACTCTGTGGCTACAGAAACAATGTCTTCCAACACTCCTCCAGCTTCATGTCCTCCACTTCCATTATAATATCGAACTACCACTCGATGCCAAAACCTTTTACCCCAGCGAACGATTTCTCCCTCTGTTGGGGCGCACAAAATGCATGCGCACCACTGCTTTCACTCTGTGTAAGTGAAGCAGAAGGTTTTTGTATAAAGAACAGAAAAACAGAAACCTAGATTTCTTTTTTCTTTTTTTTTAGCAAACATACAGTTGAAAACAGATGTTTATATACATTGTATAAAAAGATCTACCTTTTTTCTTCAATATCTGACATTAAATCAGACGGAACATTTTCATCAGTTAGGATTACCAAATTTATTTTTATTTGGTAAATGCCAGAATTTTAAACAATATTTTTAGATACATTTTTTATTGCTTTCTTTAGGAGGTTTACATACAGTAAGATTACTATGCCTTGAAACTATCTGGGAAAAGCATAAATAGTAATGTCATGGGTATGTAAGCTTCTAATTGATAAAATCAGATTTTACCTAAAACATAAAAGTTTAGTTAGATATTTTTTTTTTATCTGGCAAAGAGAGAAAAAAAAGGTTATGTCTTTTAATATATTGTATGTAAATATCTGGTTTCAACTGTTTATGTCTCTACCACAGAAGGAGGGTTTAAACCTTATTGAAATCGGTATGACTTAACATTCTTTCCCCGTAATGAGATGCAGAATATTGTTGAGCTCATAAATGTGGTCAGGCATTGCCAGGCTACACTAATAAGGTCATAGAACTGTAGACAACTGATGACTCTCTCTTTGACATGATTTCTGTCTGGCTTTTGTTCTGTTATGAGTTACAGAATCTTATTCACATGGGAGCCTCTTTATAACTCTGTGGTGGCCTGTTCACTGTTGCTTGCAGCCATATTTTTTAATGAGCATGCTTAACATGCTGCCCAGTTGTCACCCGGTTTTCATCCTCTGCAGGCATTCTTTACTGACACCTACATCCAAGAGCACCCGGGTGACCACGAACGCATCGAAGTCCTTAAACATCTCACCGCCCTGCAGGTAAATCTTTCCACCATCTTTGGCAAGATCCCATTTTTTCTTCCTTTGCCAGACAAATGTGTACTTATGTCCTCCTTCATCTCCATCCCCAGATCCCTCTCCTGGAAGATGGAATTCGCATCCACGGGGAGAAGACGACGGAGCAGCTGAAGCCCTTACACAATCATTTAGTTACTTGCTTCCAAGATCTTCGAGAGAAAGTGGAGAAGCTTTATGGCGTCATAACCCTGGTGCGTTCCCAACTGCAAATTCAATTTTATGCAACATGGTGCCAGCTTTAGCTATTGGCCCTCTTGCCTTCCTATCAAATGCTTCTCATTGAAAGGATAGTCTGCATTATATTAGCACAGGACCATAAATCTTCCTTTAGCCAGGCTTTTCCAACCTGTGCTTCGCCTGTCACTCTGCATCTTCCTGCCAAGATCCCCGCGCACCCCGGTGACGCTTAATCCCATTTGTGTGTCCCAGCCCTGCTCTCTGACTGAGAAGAAGAAGAGTCGCGTGGGCTCAGTTGTCATGCCCTACATCCTGTCTTCCACCCTGCGCCGCATGTCCACTGCGTCCACCCTGTCAAGCACCTCCTCTGGCCTCTCCAGTGGCTCTGTGTCCTCAGATGGGCCCTCCTCCCAAGAGTTCGTGGCACAGCATACTCACATCACCCTAATATACAGACATGGACTTTTTTCTTCCATAACACAGTGTCATTTGTCCCTTTTTGTTATACATTTTTCTGCATCTGTTTCTGTGCCTCGGGTCATTCACTAACCGTTCCTTGTAATTTTGTCCTCCTTATTGCAGCGTTTCTGTTCTGTCCCGCTCTGAGGAAGACAACAGGATTGCTCGGAAGAACAGGAAGGAGTGGAGTGTGAGCAAATCCCAAGTCCTGCTAGAGAAAAAGTCGGACACAGATGGGGTAAGGCCTTATGTCTGCACAGCCATGCTATCTACAGTTTGTGTTAAGTTATAGTGCACTACAAAAGTATTCACACCCCATAGACATTTCTCACATTGTAACTGCATACATTTGTGTATTTTATGTGATAGGCCAACACAAACTAGTGAATAACTGAAAAGTGGAAGGAGAGACTTGTAAATCCACCTTATGCCTAAATTACAGCTTCAAGTTTTTTGGTTATGTCTGTGCCAGTTAGCATATCTAGTCTAACTATTCATTTTGCAAAACTGCTCAATCTCAGTCGGATTAAATGGAGAGTGCCCCTGAAGGGCAACTTTACGTCTGGCCACAGATTTTTAGTTGGATGTAGATCTGCACTTTAATTAAGCCATTCTAACACATTAATATGCTTTGGCAGGCAATAAAAACAATATGATACTGAGGAACAGAATAAGACAATAATGATTATAAAGGTAAGTTTTTAAATTGAGCAAGACAGACAACTACCATTTGGATGGAGAATAGATTGCAACCTGTGAACTTGGTTTTTCTTGTTTTTTTTTTTCTTGTACTGAAACAAGAAATTCTTAAACCTCACTAAAAATTGGGATTTATACATTCATAAATTGCCATTTGAGAGAGTGTAATTTATTTACTTGTGATGCATAATGTCCCACATTCATAAAGGGGATTGTATGTTCAGTATTTGACAATTTTTGAAAACAAATCTCATTAGTTATTATCAATGTTTGGTCTATTTTGCTTTTTTAGTTTGTTTTTAAACAGATGCTATCTTAACAACTGGATTGTTTATTTGAAACTTTATTGTGAATATTACGGAGATTGTTCATTCCAAAAAAATGTTTTGATATTTTTTGGCCCTATCGCCCAGCTTTAATGGAAACCATTCCATCGTAGCTCTGGTTGCATGTTTAGGATCATTGTCCTGCTGGAAGGTGAACCTCCACCCCAATCTCATATCTTGTTCACCCTCCAACAGCTTTTCTTCCAGGGTTGTCCTGTATTTAACGCCATTTACCCTCCCACCAACTCTGGCCAGCTTCATTGTCCCTGCTGAAGAACACCTTCCTACCATCACGTCTCACCAGGGGGATGTCGTGCTCAGAGTTATGTGCAGTGTTTTGTTAAATAGTCCTGGGGTCTTTCTCCCAGTGGGATGTGCTCACACAAATTCCAAGGATAGATGCCAAGGCTCTGGATTTATACTGGGATTAAAGTTCATTCAGGTTTAATTACTAATTAGCTGACTTCTGAAAGCAGATGGTTGCAGTGGACTCTATTAAGGGGGGTATAGCAGTAAAGGGGGCTCAATACATATGAATGCTACACTTTTTTGGTGTGCATTTTGACAACCATGTATCACCGTCTCACAGTGGTCTGATGCTTTATCTTGATACACTGAAGTTTGCTGTTGGAAGTGCAATAATGTTCGAGAAGTATGAATACTTATGCTAGGCACAGTATTTTCATTTTACTGAAATAAAGTTATGTGAAGTGTAATAGTGAATGCAGAGCACTTCTTAAGGTCTTCTATGATTTTCTTGGAGGTCTTACATTTAAATGTTTTTCCCCAGGTTTCTCCAGACAGACAGCAGAGACCCAAAAGTTTACAACTAGGTGACAGACGGCTCACCCTCTCACTTTTCCAGGGTGTTTCATCCCAGCTCAGCCTGTCTAACCAACTCAGCCCGCTTCCCGCCTCCCCATACACTCCAACCACGCCACGCAGCTCCAGTACGTAGCAAAAAGCTCCTCTTCTAAGAAGCACCACACTGCACACCAGCATCTTTATTTTTCCTCTTAAAGTTATACTTTCCACACAATAAAGGGGAAATCTGGCAGACTTTTCTGTGTGTAAGCATATTCTGGTCTGCGGAGCTAATCAGGTCACACATATTCACAGATGGATGTGGTCTGAGGAGCTTTTATTTCTTCCCTCTCGCACTAGGTTATTCATCACTCCTCAGCGAAAATGATGCCAATACTATTGACACCCCAGGGACTCCCCCACCCATGCCTCCGAAAAGACATCCGCACGAGATTGACAACCTTGCTATCACTACAGAGGTACATCTGCTCAGAGGAAATAGCAGGCCCTCCCTAATGCATATTTAATGGCGTGTAAACGTAAAAATATTCAGTTTTTTATTTAAAATATTAAAACAAACCTTCTTCTGTCTTTTCCCTGCAGTTCAGTCCTCCATTACCTATGAAAATTGAGAACAAGCCTCCACCACCTCCTCCGAAGACTCGAAAGTCAATGTTTCCCTCATAAGAGATGCCCCCCAGTAAGACAACACCTACGCACCCTCCTCGGAGTTTCATTAATTCCCTGATTTGACTGTGTTGAAAGAGCAGTCTCATTTTAGACGTCATGGAAACGCCACAGTGGGGTACAGAGAGCAGGAAGGTCTGGGGAAGAAGCAGGAGTTTTTTGTTTTCAATTTCTGCAACAGTAATTTGTTTCTTTCAGGTCACTTTTATTTCCAAGTTGTCCTGTGTTCTTAAATTTGAACAACTATTGTAGCGTTAAGCTGATAGGAAGGGTCTGTCATTAAATAGTAGAACTGGATGCATGATTTGGAACCAATTTAAGGTACAGTCTTAGGTTCTGTGGGCTCATTAAGGTAATGAAAGACTCATTCTTTCAAGATAGGTCACCAGAGTATATATTCTTTTTAATCAGTTGCAAAGAAAAGGAATGAATAATGGTCTGTCATGTTTTTATTTTTATGTTTGTGTATGGAGTGACACTGGATGACTCACTTTCCCTCTAGCTGTTTAACAGTATTTGCTATACAGCCGGAGACAAAAGCTGCATTAGATAAATGTCAGAGTTGATTAAGAGGCAGGGATTACTGTATGCAGAAGGTAACTGTTAGTTACAACGCAGTTTGTTTGTGTCTGTTGATCGTGTTTCGTTTATTTGTAAAAGAACAGCCTTTTTTCCAACCCGCCATGGTTTCAGAGACACTGGATGGCAATATTGAATGTGCTGCAGATTCTGCATTGTTATTGTTGCTTATGATTAACCCAATGCTGTACCTGTTGATTCCTGAATACACTACACTGCTATGGGGGTGGTGTTTAGTGGGAAGTGTTGCCAAAAGACATTTGATGCCACTGTCAAATCTGCATTAAATATATAGCCGGAGCCAAAAACAGGCAACTATTCACCTCAAAGGCTCAGTTAGTTTTCTTTGTGTATGTAGTTAGTGTTATGTATAGTTGCAGGGAAACCCCCTAAATACCACTTACAGCAATTTAAAGCTCAGTAGATATTTTTCAGACCATCATCTTGAGAAACATTTAAAGCAGTATCTCAGCTGAGCCATCATGAAAACTAGAGATGTACCGATCAGATTTTTATGGTTAGTTTTACAAGCTCCAGTTTTCTGCCCAATTATGGTTATTTACAATTTCCCTTAAACAGTGTTGCATTGTAACTAAATAAAAATACATTTCTAACCTTCTTGGGTGGACCTCCTTGTGCACCCTAGAACTATTTTTTATTTTATTTTATAATTTGATTAATTTTGATTCAATAACTCGTCAAAACGACAAACCCAGATAAACAGACATGTATAAAACATGGTACCTATCTTGGGGTAGAAAATATAGGCAAGTGGGGAATATATCACATAAAAAGTTATGAAATAGTTTGTTTTTGGGTAAGTGGGGGACAAGTGACCAAGAGCCCTTCCTGGTGTCAACAATCATTCATTATATTTGAAGCAAAGGCAGCATCTTGCTGCTTTTTTTTTTTTTACAATTTTCAAAGACAAAATGGTTACAGGGTTGACATTTAAAACTAGCTTCGCATCTTATATTTATCTTATATTAGAGCGATTAGCATGGTTAGCATCACAAAAGTTCTCACAGTTAGAGAATGATCCCTACCTTATCTCTTGAGACTTCCAGAATTCTGCTCAAATTTCCAAATCCACTGTTTTTCATGACAGAGGCTGAAAACTGCTTGTTATCCCACAGTCCTGCTTGCTCTCATTATTACGCTGCCTCAATGAATCTCAAACATGTCTCGATGTGAGAATTTCTTTTTAATACTTTTTTACATCACAGTGCACACACCTCATTTTAATCTCACTTATACTGAAAATAGATAACTTTTAGGGTTTTGTTCCTCAGTATTGGCCTCCACAGTGTATCGTTAACACTGGAAGGGTTTAGTATGTTACAACTAGTTACCCATCTAAACCAATGAAGCTGGAAGTTTTCATATTCTGATAACAAACTGATTTTTTTTTTTTGTCTATGCATTTGTCTATGCACTAGTAAAAGCAACAAAATATATTACTATCATCAGCACTGTTTGATTTGTTTAAGGATAGTGTTTATTTATGCATTCCATTTTCTCCTCAGAAGTAGACATTTTCAAGTTTATAGTTAGAAGAATTAGCAGAAAGATCCCTAGATGGTGGAACACTGAGCGGAAAAATCAGTCGTTTACCACCAATCCTAATTTTAAAACCCAATATGGCTGCGTTTCATATACAATTTTGTGACTTCTAAAAATTTGTATCTTGTTAAAATGTTCACTCACATCATTATACAACCTCCTTTAGTGAACATACTGCTGAGGTGTTTGAAAGTGCAAAATGCAAAGAAATACATTGTTGTTAGCCCTCATTGCTAACTGTAGTTAGCCTGGTCACTGGGTGCATCGACTTGCAAATCCTATTGGTGTTCTAGCTTGGTTCCAGAGCACGGTTGAGCTGCAATAGATCCAAGGTGTGACATTAAAGGTACATAAAACATAGCCACCAGCGCTTGTTTGCCTGCATCAGGTCGCACGGGACGTTCTCGCAGTTTTCTCCACTACACTTCTCTTTTAAGACGTTTGTTTTGAACAAAGAGTACTGTGGTTTAACAACTAATCTTTTTTCATTGTTTCATTGCATTTTACCTCTACATCTCTTAATCTGTTCATATATTCAGTGCAAATTCTGTAATTAATACCAAACTTTCCTCTGAGTAATGCTAACGGCCACCCAAATAAGCAGTTTGATAAGCATAGCCTTAAAAAATCATATAAAACACAAATTAAATCTTGTTAATGAGCACATTTATAAGGGTTTGGATTTTCCATCTCTGTGCTGAGTATGTCTGCTTCAGGCTCCTGGTAAATAATTATTGCAGAGGCATAAAAGTCCTGAAATGAATTAATTTTCTAAATGTGTGTTGGTGGGACTTTAAAGAGCCATAAATACAAAACATCTCTTGAGGTCACTTTAGCTTGAACTTTCAGGTGTCGTTTCTGTAAAACCTTTCAGAGATTTGCACAGCCGCTGTGTATAGAGGTGGCATTATGTTCCGCAGTCATTTTAGTAGATGCTGAACACTGTATATCTTTTTTTAAAGAACAAGTGCTAAATCTCATGATGTTTTGATAGAGATCAAATTAAACTGATAATTGTGTTGTCATTATTTTTCTATTTTTAGACTGATTGTTTTACAAGGGATTAATGTCATTGTATAATGCAGATTTCTTTAAAAAGCAACAATGTTTATGAACAATGATTCAACAGGCATATAGTGATATTTTTTTAATGAACAAGATGTTGACTGAACCAAAATAAAGACTTTTTTTTTTTCTTTTTTAAAAAGGTTAACATGTCTCTTTTGTTTAAAATTGTTTTCTCCATTGCATTAGTGCAGTTGTGTAATCACAGAGAACACAGGTTATTCTCTGTGGGCACTCTGTACTCAGACAGCAATTTGGATCTTGATAGCGGGACAAATTACACATTCGGTCTCAACACATCCAACAAGCTGACGTAAAACAGGTTATTTATGCTTGTTAAATACCATGGGTCAGATGAAGGTAAATGAGGCCGCTGTAGCTCACGGTGATTCACACAGGGTCGTTATTGACAGGGGTGGGGTTTATAAGATGTTTATGGTGGGTGTGTGTGTTGGGGCTCGGGTCTGGCTAATCAGGACTTTTAATGGCCTGTACCCTTCTGTCAGATTGTGAGGTAAGGGAGATAACTCTGCCAGGAAATCTCAGGAGCAATGAACACTTGTACTGATGTTCGCTCATGCAATCAGAGCAGTGTTGTAGCTGCCAGCTTTAACTAGATGCTCAGGAACTCCTCTGTGGAAGCTGCCTGCATAATGCAACATGCTTACAACTTCATGCTAAATTGATAAAAAAGAATGTTATTTGTAACAGTATCATTCCTTTTATTCCTTTTCGTGTCTTTCCAGCTTCTTTTCAGTTGATTTCAGACCAAAGGCCCATCTGTGTATCTTAGTTTTTTTTTCAGGTTGCGGACACATGCGCATTGGAAGTCGATTTGAACCGTGTTTTCTAAAACATTGCAAACTCCTCATCCAGATCTAATTATTATGAAAAGTAAAAAAAAAAAAAACGAAAAAAAAAGGCAGCATTTTTCAATGTTTAGTACACTAATGCATTTCACTGTGATTCAGTAGTTGGGGGGGGGGGGGGGGGGAGGGGGCAGCAGCAAGACGTCCTCTTTTGAACTCTGGTATGTCACCCATAGTGTTGTGTGCATTTCAGTATTTTGAGCAAAACTGTGCTCTTACCCTGCTAATTGAACCTTCACACTCTGCTCTTACTGGTGCAATGTGCAATCAGTGAAGTCTGGCTACCAGGCTGGTCCAATTTGGCCATGAAACCTCCCACACTAAAATGACAGGTGTTTCAGTTTCATTGTCCAACCCCTGTACGGTTGTGCTTTATGGAAAAGTGGCCAAAAAATAAGAAGGCAGGCATGTTTCTAGTTTACCAAAAGGCAAGAGGGCAACTCTTTAAATGTATGGAGAAAGGTGCTCTGATCAGATTATACTAAACTTGAACTTTTTGGCCACCAAGGAAAACACTGGTGAAAACCCAACGCATTACATCACCTCAACATCACCATCCCCACAGTGAAACATGGTGGTGGCAGCATAATGCTGTGGGGATGTTTTTCTCAGCAGCAGGGCATAGGAAACTGGTCTGAGTCGAAGGAAAGGTGGATGGTGCTAAATACAAGGATGTTCTTGAGCAAAACCTGTATCAGTCTGCCTGTGATTTGAGACCAGGACGGAGGTCCACCTTCCAGCAGGACAATGACCTAAAGCAACACTCGAGTGGTTTCAGTAAAAAAAAATTTATGCGTTGGAATAGCCCAATCAAAATCCAGACCTCAATCCAATCTGTGGTTAGACTTGTAGATCACTGCTCACAAAAAAAAAAAACATCCAATATGAAGGAGCTGGAGCAGTTTTGCCTCGTGGAATGGGCAATAATTCCAATGGCAAGATGTGGCAAGCTCATAGAGACTTATCCAAAGTCACTTGCAGTGAAGGGGGTAGAACAGTTGTGCATGCTGATGTTATTTTGTCCTATTTGTTGTTTGCTTCACAATAAAAAAAATACAGTATCTTCAAAGTTGTAGGCATGTTCTGTAAATAAAATGGAGCAAACTCTCAAACATTTTAATTGCGGGTGGTGAGGCAACAAAACATAAAAAATGCCAACGGGTGAATACTTTTGCAAGGCAGTGTAGTTCAGTTTTGTCCTAATTGTTTTAGTGGATGCTGAACACTGTGTAAAGAAAATAGCAGAAATGGGCAAATAGCTCAGTCTTTAGATGTGCACGGCTGGAAGAAAACATACCCAAAAAGACTTGCAGCTGTAATTGCAGCACAGTGTGGTTCTGTAAAGTATGGACTCAGTGGCCTGGATACAAATGCACACTACACCTTTCAGATTTTTATTTGTAAAATAAAAATATATTCAAGTTTGAAATGTGATGTTAAACATTTTTTTAAAAACCCTGCAAAGTGCATAAGTCCTTTTGCAAGGTACTGTATGGCTTCGTACTGCCTGGATAGATATATGTTCGACTTATTTCATACTGGATTTAAAAGCAGTCCAAATTTACTGTTATTTACAAAAGGGCACAAAAAGTTCTTAAACTGTGCCTTTGCTTAAATTTGTTGTGACCTTTGTAAAATGTTCATCAGGCAGCAATTTTCTTAGGAATTCTCATCTTGGACCTGCAGGTTTGTGGTTTGTGTTAAGTGGCATATTTTTACTTGTGTGCACTCACATTCAGAACAGGAATATCATCTCTGTAAACTAGTTTCAGGGCAAGGTAATAGTTTCAACTACTGCCTTTCAATTTTGCTTCTGCTCTGTTTCCGTTGTTTCTGAGTGTGTGTGTTTACTTACAAACTGTAAGCACAGCTTGGCGCTGTGTCTGTCCAAGGGACACACAGAGCTGTCTCATTGAAGCAGGCTGTTTTTTTTCTTTTTCAAAGCAACGGTGCTTCGTGTGCTGCATGGAGAAACGCGCTACTGTGATGTGTTTTAGGGACAAACAAACAGGGAACAGAGAAGAAAAACATGTTAGGATTGTTGTTTTGTTAATAAGATGGAAACATTTGAAATTGAGACGTATATTATGTTGTTTGTTTATTTTTAGATCCATAAATGTATTATTTTCTGTCTGTTGCCCAGATAAAATATATTAATAATGTTTAATCTTTTAGTGAGTCTTTAGTATTGAATTTCTCCACTTGTTCTCACTGTTGGAAAATCAGGCTTTTCTTGCACACTTTTTCACTCTCAGATAGGACTTTAGCAGAAGCCCTTCATCATGGCATTACACTGAGCTAAAATAATCTATTTTTATCCTGCAGAAGACCATGCAAAACCATGCAATGTTTATGACTATGAAGCTTTGGACAAACTGTTCATTTAGATTCATGTCAATACAGCTGAGGGGTTTTCTTGAAGTGAATGATTTTATTCTGCTAGTTTAGATCACAGTAAGTTTTTGAAATGACTCATAACTCATTTATGAGTGGTTGTTCCGTTTTTATACGGATTCTATATGCTTGTTTTTTCTCTGTAGAATAATACATATTGGTAACCTTGGGCATGAACAGGTTTCAGCCAGAAAGATACTTTATCTAGTGATGTTTTAGAACCTTCTCTCGCTGAACACTTTAACAAAATGGTTGAAACAAAATGTAAACGTTTATTTGTTTTTTTCACGGCTATTGTCTATTGTGAATTGACAATGTGATCCATAATGCCTATTCTGATATGGCGATCAGTGCCTGATGATGTTAGAAGTTGCACCTAACGCCTCAGAGAGGATTCTGTCCAGACTAAGAAATATACAAAACCTTGCTCCTTTAAGTTTCAGAGTGTGAGACGCATTGACTGAACTCTTGCTAAAGTTAGACCTTTAATTAAGCAGATACAGAAGCAGATGTTTATTCTCAGATCCCTTTGGAATTTTTCCTTTAAGTAGTTTTAATTCTATATTTGTTTGTTTTTCTGTGTAAAGCCATCTATTCTTTTCTATACCTGCTAATATGTGCCAAACCCCCATCAGTCAATGGGCAGGAGGAAGGGTACATCCTGGACAAGATGCCAGTCTATAACAGGGTAACACGGAGACACACACACATGCACACACCAACAAGTGGTATGTTGTGATCAATGAGCATATACTGTGGGAGGAGCCAGAGTAGCCAAAGGAAACTTGTTTGTCGTCTTCCGCTTTATCCGGGACCGGGTCGCGGGGGCAGCAGACTCAGCAGAGACGCCCAGATATCCCTCTCCCCAGACACCTCCTCCAGCTCCTCTAGGGGGAGCCCAAGGCGTTCCCAGGCCAGCCGAGAGACATAGTCCCTCCAGCGTATCCTGGGCCGTCCCCTGGGCCTCCTCCCGGTGGGACGTGCCTGGAACACCTCCGAGGAAGGCGTCGAGGAGGCATCCGGTATAGATGCCCGAGCCACCTCAACTGGCTCCTCTCGATGTGGAGGAGCAGTGGCTCTACTCCCGGATGGCCAAGCTCCTCACCCTATCTCTAAGGGAGTGCCCGGCCACCCTACGGAGGAAGCTCATTTCAGCCGCTTGTATCCGGGATCTCGTTCTTTCAGTCATGACCCAAAGTTCATGGCCATAGGTGAGGGTAGGTGTTAGGTATTATTAAGTCAACTCAGAGGCAAGAATGATACAGTCAGTTTTACTTGCAGCAAGGGTAGCTCACTTTGCAGTGCAGACTACAAAGTTTTGACACCCTATCTCTTTATTTATATGCACAGTTCAACAGACCGTTCAGACAGGGTGTGTGTGTGTGTGTGAGGCTGAAAAGAGGCTGGTTCCCACAGGATGCGATTCAGCCTAGTGTGTGTGTGTGTATATGTATACAAAGAGATAACGATGATCCCACACGCACAGGGAGGGCTGCATACTAAAGCATGATACAAAGTGGAGTGCAGCTGCACTACAGCACAAAGTTTTTACATGAGTGATAACAAGTTTTCACACCCCTCTAACAGTCCCTCCTTTTTATCACGAGTAAAAACATTTAATATAAAAACAAATAAGAAAAAATATTTCTGTGTTTTCACCCTCTTCTACTATTATGGAGTTATTTAGAAACAGTCCAAATCGATAACTTAAAGTTTCCACACGCAGCATTAATTTGCCCACACCCAACCAGGGTAGGAGAGATAATAATGTTCTATCATCTTTAGGCCAAAGTTTAAATTCATCTGGGACATTTGTTCCCCAGATCGGATCATGCGGTTTAATATATATCTCTCTTTTTGACCTCCTATGTGTTATAACTATAGTCTGCTTACTAAGTACCACAGTGTGATCTGATCTAAAAACTGGGACACATATACCATACCAGCTGGGTGGAAGTACATAATAAGCGTTATTACCACACAGCCATGCCACTCCTTCTATCCAATATGTGCCATTTTGCATGAAGGTTGTAATCTGAAATGTTGTTTTACAATTTGTACTTGTACCCAAGTAAGTAGAGTTGTTCCCTTTGTTTTTGTTGTAACACTGGGCATGCTGCTTTATGTCCTTTAAATGTGCATTGAAAGGGGAGACTTTTTCTCCTTCTGTAATATTGAAAGCTCTCCAGAAATCGGGACAGGTACAATTATGAGGGTTGCACGTATAATTTAAACTCTGGTTTGCTGCTGGAAACTGACCTGGTAAGATAAATTGATTGCGACGTGCATATCCTAGTGCTCCAAAGGGGGAGGTGCAATTTGCCTGTGAATCATTCATAGCTTTGACATATATGGTGGGGCCTTGGGAGTGCATGGGCATTATGGAACAAACATAACAATCAGTTATATTTTGAGTTTTAGCTGTGTCATACACATAACGATACCAGTAATTCTGCAGAAATGGATGTGCGTCATGTCCTTCCGTCAGTGGTCTGAGATGCGTCCCATCTGTTGTCCACCTTTTTTGCGGTGTCCTCTCTCCTGGGTCCTGTAGTGATAGAAGAATAAGTACTGCTTCCAGTATAAAGCTCAGGCTTATCAGTCCTGTCCACATGTTACAGAGAGCCATTTTATAAGTTGGGCACAGATCAGCTGTTTTCTTCACTGGTTTGAGACACTGGGCCCTATGGGTCCTCCAGCCCCTTTGTAGCTGGGCTTCCTCTGCTACCCCGTTGGTTAGTTTGGCTCCTGTAACGGCAAAACTGGCTTACAGTGGCTTTTATGGATCCAGGAAGGCCTCTCTGCTATTTTCAGAGCTGTGGGCGTTGTCAGGAGTACTTGAAACGGCCCTTCCCACCGAGGAGTGCTCCAATCTTTCCTGTGGAGTGTTTTAATCAAGACCAGGTCTCAAGGCCTCAGGTCGTTCTGTGGGATAGGAGCAGAGGTTATTGGCAGACCACTGGACATTTGTGCTTCTTTTGTCTGCAACATTTTAGTCATCCACTCAGCTAATGAAGTTTCCTGTTGTGCTTTCTCTATTTCATTCATGTCAGAAGGCAGAGGAAACGGTCTGCCATGTACTATTTCAAATGGAGTGAGGCCAGTTTGATTTGGAGTTATTCTCATCCATAGTTTGACCAGAGACAGACAGTCTGGTAAGGCTAATGTAACTGTGGTTTGCAGTAAGTTCTTTAAGTTAATAAATGCTTTTTCCCCCTCTTCTGTCCAAATAATTTTGTCCCTTAATGTCATGTTTGTCCCATAAATCATAGATTGTAATGGTTGCACTATGACTGCATAGTCGGGCAGCCACTCTCTACAGAAATGACAAAGTCCTAAAAAGGACATCATTTGTTGCTTTGTTTTTGGTTTCGGGGCTTCCTGTATGGCTATTTTTCTGCTATTCAGCAGGGAGCGGCCATTTTGTGATAAGGTGTGCCCCAGATAAACCACTTCTGTCTGACAAAACTGTAGTTTATTTTTTTTTTGAGGCCTTGTGGGCTGTAGATGTTTCAACACGGTTATTGTGGCCTCTTCACAGTGTTTTTCTGTGTCTGATGCTACTAAAATGTCATCCACATATAGCAGAACTTGACTGTGTTCTGGTATTATGCAGGTGCTCATTGAGTACCTTAATGCTTGTGTATATACATGTGGGCTTTCACTAAAACCTTGTGGAAGCCTAGTATAGGTGTATTTTTCCCTTTAAACTGAAAACCAAACAAATGCTGTGACTCTTCATGCAGGGGTACTGTGAAGAAAGCATTGCTAAGATCTACTACTGAGAAATACTTTTTATCTGGGGTCAGTGAATGCAGCAATGTGTGTGGATTTGAAACATAAGGAGCTGCATGCTCTACACGTAGCTTCAGGGGCTTCTCTTAATATTCCTGATTTTAGCATGTCCTGTATTACTGGCTTAATACCTTCTTCAGCTTCTGGCCTTAAGGGGTATTGGCGGACTAATGGCCTTTTTTCAGATATTAGTTTAACCTTGTATGGTGGGAACCCCTTTATTAGCCCTTCATCAGTTGATGATTGTGACCACAGTTCAGATGGGACAGCAGCTAGGGCAGGGTGCATGTTGCTCTCTTTGCATTTGTCCCTCTGCCTCATCCAAATGTGTCCTTGGATGGACTTTGACTGTCCATCCTAGAGTGAGCTTCCAGATTTCTGTATGAGGATCTACTTTCGACAGTGTCAGTGCTGTTCCTGCAGAGGTTTAAAGCCTCTGTTTTTCCAAATTCTTGTTATTCTTTTTTATCATATTTTATTTTATTGGGGACTTTATTGTATCTTTTTTTTAATAAAGTAAGTCCTTATTACATTTAAAAATGAGATCAATATTTTTGGTAGGTGCTATTATTTTAAATAATGCTTGGTTTAGTTCTTAATAAAAATAAAAAATAAAAACTCACACACTGATGAACACAAAAAAATGAAGGGCATATTATATCTTATAATCTTAGTTTGTCTTACCCAGTTTTATAGATACACCGTACAGTTTCAGTCAGCTTTGTATTTAGTTCAAGTAACTAAAGTTTGTTTCAATTAAATCAAGTTTTCTCTATTTCAGTCCAGTCCAGTAATTCTGTTAAGGTTCATTTCATCTTGTGTTAAGTTTGAGTCTAATTCGATCATTTTGAACCTGACTGGAAAAAGTCTAAATGTCTGTTAAAATCTTTTTGTTTTACCATAGAGAACTGACCTAATATTATTATGGTATGTTGAGGACTCTAATTTTTACATAACATGAAACAGACATTTATTTCACAAAAACAGAAAGTCAAACACAGACATTTGGCCACATGAAAGTTGACAAAATAACATTCAAGCACACAATCACCATGTCAAAGGCTCTACTTCTAGAGAATCACATAAAAGTCTGGGGGCTGGTTTTGGCCCGCGGACCTTGAGTTTGACACATGCAAGATAGAGTTACAATCTTCATCAGAGCTCTCAGCGGAGACAGGCTTCTGCTATTTGCAAACGTTTTATCTTTGTTTTCAGGCAGCTGCATCTCTTTGTCAAGGTCGTTTCACAGAGCTGAAATTTAACTTCTCTCAAAGAGGAGAGAATCAAGAATGCACACAATCTGAGCCAAATATGGAATTATTTTCCTGTAAAATGAATCTTTTGCATTTTATCATGGTGTCGTTGGTAGTATAACACCATTATAATGTGGGGCTACCTTGGTATTCTAAACTGGGGTGGGTGGCGGTCCACCCCCCTTATTTGTTTTCAGTTAAGCTGAAAGTTTTTTCCCTGTGCTTTTCTTAAGGCCTCAGTATTATGGCTATGTCAGTTAAAGGCTGCTCTTGTTGTTTTTTTAATTCATCTTTTTGTTTTAATCTGTTTATCAACTGTGTGCACTCAGGGACTGAAAGTTCCCCTTTGAAATTATAATCTGGCAAGGTTTTTTATTGTCTCTTGAATCTTTTGAATGCATAATCTCCAGTTTAAGATCCCTGTATAGTTTTAGGATTTCAGTGATAATTAAGTTACCTGAAAATCCGTATTTTTTATGCCCTCGTGCACATATTCCTTCGGCCCCCTTCACATAATTTTCCATAAACTTTACATCTCCTTTTAAACCAGAACTTTTGCTCTGTCTCTTCCCCATTGTTCTTTGTTATTTTTCTGCAAACTATGAATGTCCCGAACAGAAGGTCACTGACATGAGATCACAGAGAGGACATTAACATGCTCTTCTACTGCGGCTATCCCGCAGCGGTGTTAATTTTCACATTTTTAAATATCTCAAAGTGATCGTCAGTACGTAATTTTATTCAGGCAAAAGAAAACACAGGACTAGCAGAATCCTGCTATGATTCTCTTAAAATGCTTAGTCCTCCATACACACACAACACAGTCATAGAGTTAGTATTTTAAGTACTTTGTAATTTTTTCTAAGTTAACTTGGTGTATTTTATGAACTTGACTTATTCCATTCTTTTTACTTTTATAGCGCTTATTCTATTCCCTCGCAGGGGAATAACCCTTAGTCGTTTTAGTTGGCCCCCTTCCCGGCAGGGCCCTACCTAATTTATCACTATTCTCTTCACGGCGGAATAAAACCTTCCCAATGCAGTGTCCTTAACGGTGACACACTACCAACAACTTTTTCTTATCTTACGCACTGTATTTTAAAACTGTCTCACCTCGGAGTTGACTTCTTGGTGACTCTCTGGATCCTGTGAGAGTCACCCGGCGCCGAGCAAGTCGATAACTCACTGGCCAAACGTGAATTCACACGCCTGGGCTTTCAACCACTCCGGCTAATGGAGGCTGTGCAGCAGTGCTTCACTCGACGTCAGGCTTCCCCCACGGATCCCAGAGTCACTGTTAAAGCAAAGAGAAATAAGGTTATTGAATTAATCCGGCTACGAAGGACCAAGTTAATTGTTAGGTATTATTAAGTCAACTCAGAGGCAAGAACGATACAGTCAGTTTTACTTGCAGCAAGGGTAGCTCACTTTGCAGTGCAGACTACAAAGTTTTGACACCCTATCTCTTTATTTATATGCACAGTTCAACAGACAGTTCAGACAGGGTGTGTGTGTGTGAGGCTGAAAAGAGGCTGGTTCCCACGGGATGCGATTCAGCCTAGTGTGTGTGTATACAAATAGATAACGATGATCCCACACGCACAAGAAGATACTAAATCTGGTCCCCAAACCAGACCCCTGCCGGCCCTTGGCTGCACCTAGAAATCCTGTCCATAAAAGTTATGAACAGGACCTGTGACAAAGGGCAGCCCTGCCGGAGTCCAACATGCACTGGGAACAGGTCCGACCTAGTGCCGGCAATGCGAACCAACACTACTGCTCCGCTTGTACATAGACCGGATGGCACCTAGTAAAGTGCCCCCTATTCCATACTCTTGGAGCACCCCCACAGGGCATCACGAGGGACACAGTCAAATGCTTTCTCCAGGTCCACAAAACACATGTAGACTGTTTGGGCAAACTCCCATGAACCCTCGAATATCCTGTATAGGGTATAGAGCTGCTCCAGTGTTCCACGGCTGGGACAAAATCCACACTGCTCCTCTTGAAGCCGAGGTTCGACTATCAGCTGGACTCTCCTCTCCCATACCCTGGCGTACGCCTTACCAGGGAGGCTGAAGAGTGTGATCCCCCTGTAGTTGGAACATACTGTCACTGTTCTTATGAAGTGGGACCACCACCCCAGTCTGCCAGCCCAGAGGCACTGTCCCCGACCGCCATGCAATGTTGAAGAGGCGTGTCAACCATGACAGCCCAACAACATCCAGAGACTTGAGGTACTCAGGGCGGATCTCATCCACCCCCGAAGCCCTGCCACCGCCGAGCTTTTTATCCACCTCGGTGACTTCAGCCTGGGTGATGAAAGAGTCCAACCCCAAGTCCCCAGCCTCTGTTTCCACCAGGGAATGCGTGATGGCAGGATCGAGGAGATCCTCAAAGTACTCCTTCCACCGCCCGATAATGTCCCCAGTCGAGGTCAGCAGCTCCCCACAGTGTTGACGAAGCACTGCTTCCCACTCCTGAGGTGCCGGACGGTTTGCCAGAATCACTTTGAGTCCAACTGGTAGTCCTTCTCCATGGCCTCCCTGAATTCCTCCCAGGCCCAAGTTTTTGCCACTGCCCGGACCGCGGCACACTTGGCCTCACGGTACCCGTCAGCCGCCTCAGGAGTCCCACAAGCCAACCACAGCCAATAGGACTCCTTCTTCAGCTTGACGACGTCCCTTACTGCCGGCGTCCACCACCAGGTTCGGGGATTGCTGCCGCAACAGGCACTGCAGACCTTACGGCCGCAGCATCGACAATAGATGCGGATAACATGGTCCACTCTGGTCAAAGCTCTCCCGGAGGTGAGAGTTGAATACATCCCTGGCCAAGGGCTCCGCCAGACGTTCCCAGCAGACCCTCACTATGTGCTTGGGCCTGCCAAGTCTGTCTGGCTTTCTCCTCCTCCATCGGATCCAACTCACCACCAGGTGGTGATCAGTGGACAGCTCAGCCCTTCTCTTCACCTGAGTGTCCAAAACATGCGGCCGAAGGTCTGATGATACTACAACAAAGTCGATCATTGACCTCCTGCCTATGGTGTCCTGGTGCCAAGTGCACTGATGGACACCTTTATGTTTGAACATAGTTTTCATTATGGACAATCCGTGACTAGCACAAAAGTTCAATAACAAAACACCACTCGGATTCAGAACGTGGAGGCGAGCCCGACTATTTCTCCTCAATATCTCTCGACCTCCCGCACAAGCTCAGGCTCCTTCCCCCCCAGCGAGGGGGAGGAACGCGTGTCTCTCGTTTGGGCTTGGCCCGGGCGGGTCCCGCGAGGAGCAAACCACCCACCAGGCGCTCTCCGACGAGTCCCGACCCCAGGCCTGGATCCAGGGTGGGACCCCGGCTCCGCCGTACCGGACAACGTCACGTGGCTCGATTTACTAGTCGTCATGAGGGGTTCTTGAACCGTTCTTTGTCTGACCCGTCACCTAGTGCCTGTTTGCAATGGGAGACCCTACCAGGGTCATTTAAGCCCCAGACAACATAGCCTTTAGAATCATTCGAGCACTCAAACCCCTCCACCACGTTAAGGTAGCCGTTCAAAGGAAACTGCATGCAAAGTCCATGCAGAAAGGCCCCGGCTATATTAGTGTAATCACTGATAAGCTAATGCCTCGTTCTGTTAGTGATTAGTTCCAATATAATTAAATTTCAATTGAAGTGTTAATATTCTAATTATGAAATTAATAATAATAATAGTAGGAGTAGTGCTTCTCAATTATTCCATAATTATTGTCTTTTTTTTTGTACTTTTTGCTATCAACTGTGAGATTTTTTTTCATCTAGTCATTTTAAATGGACTGAACTTATATAGCGCCTTTCCAGTCATACAGACCACTCAAAGCACTTTACACTAGAGCCACTTTCACCCAATTGCACTCACACTTTCATACACAGACTACTCTTCCTACTTATTGAAGCAAATCGTTACCATATTTCAAATGAAAAAGTATTTTCAGAAATGCTTTTTCATTTTAAGAATGTGGCTGCATTGTTTGACTCATAAATGAAATTAGTTATCAATAATCCTATTTGCATTTTAATTTTCTTCTTCAAGACTGCTCATTCATTCACTTAATTAAAATGAAAAAGAAAAAGACATGTGAGATTTATTTTTCAAAATGTACCCCAGCAAATAGATATCAAAATTAAATTTGAAATGTAAAATTTGAAAATGAAAAAGCATTTCCAGAAATGCTTTTTCATTTTAAGAATGTGGCTGCATTGTTTGACTCATAAATGAAATTAGTAATCAATAATCCTATTTGCATTTGCATTTTCTTCTTCACGCCTGCACATTTTATGCCACCGAAGCTGCCACCGGAACTGCCACAGCCTGCCGCAGGGTGGCAGAGGATTCCGCGAGGATGCCAGAAGGTGCCAGACCGGCCGTAAAAGCTTGCCAAAGCGGTTGCCGCTGTTTTTGTGGAAGCTGATGCTGATTATCGGCAAATGGGTTGTCATTATTGTTATAGCCTGTTGCCTTTACATAATGATTTCATTATTGATTATTATTTAATAAACAGCTTTAGACCCATAACATAAGGTGGTTGTATTTACTTGACATGGAAAATAAATAGCACTATGTGTGACGTGTTGAAAGGAAGACGAAGATTTATTGCACAAACAGCCGGTTTATTATAGAGCACGAGCGGCTATTCTGAATTGTCACTCACAGAAAATTATAAATAAATGCTTAAAAACACGCTGGATGTCCCAGGCCATAAGGCTGCCACGACGGTGCCACAGCCTGCCACTGGAACTAACAGTTCTGCCTGCCACTGCCACAAATTGAGCTCGGCCCTGCTGCAATTCAATCAATTTCTCGGCACGTTTGCAATGTAATGCAATGCAGACGTGCACAGCGCCTCCTACCGAACAAAATGGGTAGCTCGGTCAGCAGGGAGTTGAGGAAGAGCGGCTGCTGACGTCACTCTGCTGTGCCCGCCGCTCGGAATGCTTTTTCGTTTTTGAGTTCTGGGCAGTACTTTGCGGGCAGACCACGAAAACGAAAAAGCAATGTCTGCTTTGTTTTCTTTTTGATTATGGCATAAAATGTGCAGTCGTGAAGAAGAAAATTAAAATGCAAATAGGATGATTGATTACTAATTTTATTTATGGGTCAAATAATGCAGCCACATTCTTAAAATGAAAAAGCATTTCTGGAAATGCTTTTTCATTTTCAAATTTTACATTTCAAATTGAATTTTGGTATCTATTTGCTGGGGTGCATTTTGAAAAATAAATCTCAAATGTCTTTTTCATTTTAATTAAGTGAAAGAATGAGCAGTCTTGAAGAAGAAAATTAAAATGCAAATAGGATTATTGATAACTAATTTTATTTATGGGTCAAATAATGCAGCCACATTCTTAAAATGAAAAAGCATGTCTGAAAATGCTTTTTCATTTGAAATATGGTAATGATTTGCTTCCATACCTACTGAGCCACAGTTGCCTTATTTAATTCAAATATTATTTATTTTTAAAGGACAGTTTCCTCTTTTTTATTATGACTTCACCCAAATTCACAAAAGATTTTTTTAAAGAAAAGTGGGACATTAACTGGTGAGATATTTTAAAATATCTATGCTTTTTATCAATTAGTACTTTTCAGGTCCTCAGAATTAAAAGCTCATGTTTATTTTTTTCGCTTCCTTGCTGAGTTACTTGTTGGACATGGTTTCGTGTGAACTATGCTAAGCTTAAGCTGATCAGAGGGCGACGACTAAGTACATTTCTGACCCTGTTAGAAAATTTTACACATTCAACATTTAGAAGAGTCCTCTTTGGAAAACCTAGAATAGCTAAATAATTTATGCTAAAATTATCAATCTGTCATGCCCTCCGCAAAATAGATGGGGCTGAATTATTCATCCATGAATAATTTCTAAATAGCTCTAATATTTTGGATGTTTCTACTATACAGATGTAAATAACTAAAATTAATTTGGTACAGACTTTCCAAATTGATCCAATGAAAATCTTTAGTAGTGGAAGTTTCATAAATAAATGTTTTCACTTGGTTTCGAAGATTGGATTTGTTCTGCTAACGTTTGTTTGCTAAACATTACTTGCGTGCGCTGCCGTCATATTGATCAGTATTTAATTCCCTTTGACACTCTTGCTTGTGTCATGTTGAACCCAACTCCTTCCTGCATATCTACAAAGCCAGTAGTTATGGAAGCAGAGGCCTTAGCACAACTTAATCCCTCTGCATCAAAGGAAAACATGCCCTTTCTTACTGTCCACTTGACTGCTGGAGGCACCCCAGCCCTCTGTGTGTAATACGATTAACTGCATTATTGTCTCCAGGCTTTGAACCTCACTAGGTGGTGCCAGAGGCTGTAAACTAATGTAGCATCGCAACCAAGTCTGCCAAATGTCTTTCTTTTTTTAAGAAACTTCTGTTTGCTCAAGTAAGTTGTTTTGGGCATGAGTGCTCAGCTTCCTCACCACACACACACACACACACACACACACACACACACACATGGTTAAACCTACATACAGTCACACCTTTAAGCTGTCAAGTGCAGCCACACGCAGTCTTAAGGAGGGCCAGTAAACAGAGGGAGGAGGAAGCTGCTTTTCCTCATCAAGTTTATGTTTTCTCGCTTAGAGGGTGTTCAGCCTGGAATGTTTCCAGCTACAAGCGGGGCACTGAGGTACCACTCAGGTGGAAGGACCTGGCTGAGGAAAACACTCTGTCCTGGAAAAAGAAAAAAATCAGGTTGTGTGTATGATCTTGTTTTATTAATATGCTCTGTGCTCTCACCGCAGTCGCATTTATTTTTCAACATTTTAGATGGGCACAGACTTACATCATGTCTATCCAACCATGCTTGCAGATATACTTCCCAGGCCTGTCTATTATTTGTCCCACTGAAATATTAATATTGATCATGGTGCCCGATAAGGTTGTGATTTGCATGTTGTGGTGGTTACCTTCTTGCGGTGTGCATCATTCAAACAGCTCTACGTTTTCTTCCCTAACAAGCAAACAAACTAAAATGATCTCTCACTGACACAGGAACCTGTAACACAGCAGGACATCAGTCATTACTGAAGCTGTTAAAAGAAAGACCTTCAGCAGCTGCCTTTTATACAGCTTGACATTTTTCACATTGTGTCACATTACAACTTCAAACTTTTATGTATTTTATTGGGATTTCATGTGATCAACACAGAGTAGTGCATCTTTGTGATGTGGAATTAAAATGATGCCTGGTTGTCAACATTTTTTACAAATAAATATGTAAAAAAGGTCATTCACCCCTCCAAAGAATAACCTTTCACTGTAATCTTACAGCCCTTAGGTGTATGTCCCTGCCAGCTTTGTACATCTAGAATCTAAATAGCTCAAGCTCAGTCATACTGGATTTTGTTTTTCCAAAGATTATTTATTCTGCAGACTTTGAGTGAACCATTGTAGCTAGTGAATATGTCTTTATTTAAACCATTTAACTGTAGCTCTGGCTGGATGTTTAGAGTTGTTGTGCTGCTGAAAGGTGGACCGTCATTCCAGTGTCAAGTCTTTTGCAGCTTCTAACAGGTTTTCTTCCAGTGTTACTCTGTATTTAAGTCCATTCATATTTTCATTAACTCTGACCATCCCAGTATCCCACAGCATCAGGGTGCCAGCGCCATGTTTCACTATGGTTTTGGTGCGTTCAGGGTGATGGTTTTCTGCCACATGTAGTGTTTTGCATGTAGGCCAACACAGAAACATTCGGTCTGATCCTGACCAGAGCAACTTTTTCCACATGGTTGCAGTGTCTCCTACCTGGCCTGTGATAGAATACAAACAGAAGTTCTTATGGCTTTCTGTCAACAAGGCCATATCTGTGGATTGCAAGATTAATTCTTGTCTTGTTGAAAGGTTCTTCCCCCTGAGCTGTGGACCTCTGTAGCTCCTACTGGTATTTTGGCTGCTTCTCTGATTAATGCTCAGAAGGTTTTGGTGGACAGCCATAGCTTGGTAGGTTTGCAGCATACTTTACATTTTTAGATGATGGACTGAACAGTGCTGTGCGAGATGTGTGAGGCTTGGCATACTGTCTTACAACCTAATCCTGCTTCAAACTCTACATTTTTCTCATTCCTGACCTGTCTACTATAGTCCTTGATCTTCATGATGCTGTTTGTTCACTAACAAACTTCTAACTTCCTAAGCCTTCACAGAATTGTGCCGCTCAAGGTGGCCACAGGTTGGAGTAGCTCTGTTACTTTTGATTCTGATTTATTCTTTTTTGGGAAGTCTTCCTCTTGTGGTGGATACAGTTGATTTTTTTTTTGACAACTGTCCTCTCCGGTGTCAGATGCTGTGCAGCTTGGAGGATTTTTCCTAATACTTTTCTACTTTTGCACATTTGTTATGATGCATTGCCATGGCAACGGGGTTGTTTCTTCCAACTGGGAGCAGCTGATTAATATCTCAAAAGCTCAAATAATACTTCAACTACAACCCCAAATCCCTAATGAGTTGAAAAGGAGACGCCGTGGATGCAGAGCAGGAGCAAAGAGAAGAGAAAGAAAGAGGAAGTTCAAGCTATCTCTTCCGTCGATTATGATGGGCAATGTGAGATCGTTGGGAAACAAGTTGGATGAACTCCAAGCCCTACAAAGGACCCAGCCAGAATACCGGGCATGCAGTATTATGTGTTTTACTGAGACATGGCTGCAGGATTATATCCCCGACTCCAGCATCTCTCTCCCGGTCTTTTTAACTATACGAGCAGACAGAGAGGAGCGGCAAATGTAAAGGAGGTGGACTGGCTGTACTTGTGAACAACAGATGGTGTAATCCAGGACATGTTACTATGAAGTGTCGTCTCTGCAGTCCAGATATTGAACTGTTGGCAGTAGGTTTTTGTCCATATTATTTACCCAGAGTTAACCAGTGTTATTTTGGCAACACTTTACGTTCCACCTTCCGCTGTTGCCGACACTGCATGTGATGCCATCAGCTCAGTTGTTGCTAAGCTACAGACACAAAACCCCAATGCTTTTGTGGCAATTTCTGGTGATTTTAACCATGCTTCACTCTCTGCTACACTTCCAACGTTTCAACAGTTTGTCGGCTGCTTTACCAGAGAAAACAAAACATTGGATTTGTTTTATGCAAATGTCAAGGACTCATACATCTCTACAGTAAGACCTCCTCTAGGCAAATCAGATCACAATCTTGTTTTTCTCTGCTCAAAATATAAGCCCCTTGTTCAGAGGCAACCTGTTATAAAGAGGACTGTGAGAAAATGGTCACAGGAAGCTGAAGAAGCTCTGCAAGGTTGCTTTGAGGCTACAGACTGGGACGCACTGTGCCAGCCACATGGAGAGGACATCAATGTCATGACTGAGTGTGTAACCGACTATATAAACTTCTGTGTGGATAACATCATCCCCACCAGAACTGTGAGATGCTTCCCCAATAACAAACCTTGGATCACCAGTGACCTGAAGCACCTGCTTAACAAGAAAAAGAGAGCCTTCAGAGAGGGAGACAGAGAATTATTGAGGAGTATACAGAAGCAACTTAAAGTCAAGATAAGAGACAGCAAGGAGGTGTACAAGAAGAAGCTGGAGAGCAAGCTCCGGCAAAACAATATCAGAGATGTGTGGACAGGGATGAAGAAGATCACAGGCTTCAAGCAGAAGGATGATCAGGCAGATGGATATCTGGACAGAGCCAATGAACTGAACACATTATTCAAGAGATTCAGTTCAGAAACAAGCTTTGCATCCTCCTCTCCTGCTCACAGCCAAACAAACATTCCACCTTCCTTTGACCCACAAGACCCACAGCTGTCCAGTAAGACCTCAAATGTTTTATCTTCCACCTCAGCCCTAGACCCTTCAGCTTCTACATGTTTGCCTTCAACCATATCAGAAGATGCTGATGCTTCCTTTGCTTCCCCCTTCCACCTGTGTGTCTCAAGAAGTTAGGCGAAGATGCAACTGGAGAGACTGAATCGGAATAAGGCTGCAGGTCCAGATCGTGTCAGCCCTAGAGTCCTGAAGGCCTGTGCAGAGCAGCTTTGTGGGATTCTGCAGCACCTCTTCAACCTTAGCCTGGCCCAGAAGAAGGTTCCGGTGTTGTGGAAGACCTCCTGTCTTGTTCCGGTACCAAAGAAAACTCACCCATCAGTCCTCAATGACTATAGACCTGTTGCCCTGACATCCCACATCATGAAGGTCCTTGAAAGACTCCTGTCGGCCCACCTGAGTAAACAAACAATAAACTATCAGGATCCCCTTCAGTTTGCTTATCGCTGTGGAGATGGAGTTGAAGATGCCATCATACACCTGCTTCAACAAACCCACTGTCATCTGGACAAAGCCAGCAGCACTGTGAGGATCATGTTTTCTGATTTCTCATGTGCATTTAACACAATCCAACCTGATTTGCTTTGTCAGAAACTCCAGAAGACTCAGGTGGAGGCCTCAACGATCTCCTGGATCAAAGACTACCTGACAAACAGACCACAGTTTGTGAGACTGAAGGGTTATGAGTCTAACCAGGTAGTCAGCAGCACAGGAGCACCACAGGGGACTGTACTCTCAACATTCCTTTTCACTGTGTACACCTCAGACTTCCAGAACAAGACAGACTCCAGTCATCTGCAGAAATACTCAGATGATTCTGCAGTCGTGGGGTGGATCAGATATGGACAAGAAGCTGAGTACAGGAAGGTGGTGGACCACTTTGTGGCATGGTTTGGAAACAATCATCTTTTCTTGAACGTGACTAAAACAAAGGAGATGATTGTAGATTTTAAGAGAAACAGGAATAAGTCGAAAACTATTTCCATCATGGGAGAAGAAGTGGAGGTGGTGGAGGAGTATAAATACCTCGGTGTTCACCTGGACAACAGACTAGAGTGGAGATGCAACTGTGAAACCATCTATAAGAAGGGACAGAGCAGACTGTTCTTCTTGAGGAAGCTTAGGTCCTTTGGTGTTTGCAGCAAGATGCATATCTTCTATAAATCTATTGTGAAGAGTGTGATCTCTTCTGCCATCATCTGCTGGGGTAGCAGCATCAGAGCCAGGGACTTAAAAAAGCTCAACAAGCTGATAAAGAAGGCTGGCTCTGTTCTGGGGACTCCTCTGGAGATCATTGTGCAAAGGATTCTTCATAAAATGAAGAACATTATGGAGAACCCTGAGCATCCTCGTCATAAGAATATTGTACAACAGTCAGAGGCTTCTTCAGATGTGCTGTTAAACGGACCTACAGGAGATCCTTCCTGCCCACAGCCATCAGCATCTACAACGGCTCATTGTAGAAACCTTCATAATGAGCTACAACATTTAATTTCCCTTTGGGATTAAGTATTTTTGAATTGAATTGAATTGAACAGTTGTGGAGGTGGGTTCTATTTACAATTAATGTCCACAGTTGGTTAAACTAGATTATATTTAGGGGTAAGAACACAAATGCATAACACACTTTCATGATCTTGAAAACCATTCATTATTTTCCTTCTACTTCACAGATATTCATTACTTTGTAATGTAACAAAAAAATAGAAAAGAATTGAGAAAGTATAAAATATGTATTTTCATGTCTTAACCTCTGGAGGTTCACTGGGTGGTGAGTTTTGCTTAGGCATTTTCAGGCAGCGCAAACATGGATATGCATCCAGACAGGTGTTAATGTCATGTATCATGGTTTTCCAAAGAGTCTTTTTGCCATAGATGAGGACCATGGCTGTGACAGTCGAATAGAAGGATGTGATGAAGAACGTGACCCCCATAGAATTCTCGTGTTTCACCACAACCTCGTAGTTGATGTAAAGGTCGACCATGAGGAAGATCAGGAAGTTCGCCGCCAGAGACAAAGACATCTGGACCACCCTTATCTGGGAGCCGAGCTTTGGGGGGTGGGCGCCGTTGGTGCTAGCTTTCATGTGGCGCAGGTGGATGGCCAGGTGAATGGAGATAGAGATGCAGCACTTCAACATGACCATCCCAGGCAGCACATCAGAGAGGAGCAGGTAAATTACATCGTAGACCATGCCAGCGTTGGACTCGGGCAGCAAAACCCCACAGTCAATCTGCTGTTCTACCCCTTCAGTGTAGTTGCCTATTTGAAACGCCATAAGAATCGGCATGCATGTGGCCAGGCCAAACAGGGGGATGAGGAAAACCGCGAGGCTCACATGCTTAAGGATGGCAGCTTGGATCTGGGTATAGCAGTGGTTGGGCGTACTGACCAGCTTGGTGCTGTAGTAAAAGGTGAGAAAGCTAGAGTCCCAAATGATGGTGAACTTGAAGCTGGACATGAGCACCAGCAGGACAGTGTAGAACATCTCCGCAATTTCACAGCTGCTGTCCACTTCATCCATGGTCATCCAGACGTAGCACATCAACTGGTGAGTCACGTCGGCCACCGCCAGAGCCATGATGAGGGTTTCACTGGGGCTCCTCTTCTTCTTCCCTGTCTTGTTCCATAGAGTCATCAAAAAGATGTAGACGTTAAAGAAAACAGTGGTGACAGCTGCCAGGCCCGTCAAGACCCAAAGGGACAATTTACTCACTCCGAACATATCAGTAACCTTCTCCCCAAACACATCTGTGCTGTAAACTCCTGAGAATAATTCAATAACGCTGTGTCTAGCTCTGCCGTCTTTGTGGGGCTCTGCAGCGGCTTGATTTAGCTGTGTTTAAACAGATGACAAGGAGGCAAAAAATCAGGTTCACACACTTCAAACCAGACAATTCATCACTGGTGTGACAGAATAAAATTGGCCACAGTCACTGTCAGAGGGGGCCTGAGGAAAGGATTCCCCCATTTGGCGTTTGAAATACAGAAAAAAGACCCAAATAGGCTTAGTTAAAGTCTTCCATTACAGTTTGATTTGGTCACATGCAAATTGAGTTTAAATATAAGGGTTGGAGTCATTAAGGCAATAAACATTTTCTATATTTACCTGAAATAAAGTTCCAGATGAGGTCAGATTAGATGTTTCCAACTACAAAAAGTTCCCACTTTTAAACCCCTTTTTCAGTAGTTTTGGCTGCAAGTGAAGGATGTATTCCTATTAATCACCACCTGTCCAATTTAAAGCCCTTTGATTCAAGAGCTCCCTCATAGGGATTTATATGTAAGCATTAGATTTGCATCCCATCTGACCACAGGTAGTGGTGAGGCAGAATTTGCATTGACACTGGCTGGGCAGGATATTTGCTTGTAGTGGGTATCCGACTACTTTACTGTAAGTCTGCCAGCGCTGCGTGACATCTCAGTCAGCCCACAGACCACAATCTACCACAGACCGCATGCAAATGGTTGTTCCTGTTGATGCGCCGCACATTTACAAACACCGGACCAGCTGCACACCTGTTCACCTGATAATGAAAGCGAATCACCACAAAATTGCATTAGGGAGGCTCCCATTTGCAGTGCCTTATCACTGTACGCTGTGCAGTGGAGGAGATTATGTTTGTGGAGAAACTCTGAAGAAGTCTGAGCCTTAGGTTTACCATAACCTTATCTCTTTAAAGGATTCTTGTTTACCTCCAATGATGAGAGATGATAAATCCCATCCAAGCCGCCGCTCCATGTACAAAGACTGTTTCTGTATCAAACAGGAATAAGAGATTATTTGCTTTAAAAAATGACAGGTGCTCTTTATCTCTGTTTTACTGTTTTTTTCTTGCAGTATTTGCTTATTTGCATTCTTTAGCTAAAGGCATGTTGGGATAACAAAATGATCCTATATACAAATGCATCGCTCATTAATATTCCTACTTTCGGCAGATTTAGTTTCAGTATTATTTTCTTTCAACTGCTGACCAGCTTTTTGCATGTTTCCACTGGTATTTTGATGATTTATCTTTGGTGATGACCTCCATTTTTTTTAGCCTGGAAAGCATGCTTGCCATCACCCTAATCTTTAGCATCCTCAATAGATTCTTTATCAGATCAAAGCTGGGACTCTGGCTGGGGCATTGATGTTACTTTCAATCAGAAGTAATGTTAGTAAAATGAAGATTACTTTAAATATAAATCTGACGAGGTATGAACAATCTTGGGCTGAATTCTACACACACACACACACACACACACACACACACACACATTCACAGCATGGTACACCGAAGATGGACAGTATGGACATATAGGACCACCATGTCAAAAGCTGGATGTTTTTCCAAAATTGCTGAAAGCACAAGACATAAACTGGTCAGGGAGGCTGACAGCAGCACTGCAGGAATTTCCAACAAGTACTGGTTGTGTTCTGCATGTGACAACAATCTGCTGTGTTCTCACAATGTCTGGACTAAAGGATAAGGTTGCAAGACAGAATAATTTTCTTCCTCTTCTAGGCCTGGCTAAAATCTCCCAAAACCTCGTGAGAGGATGTGTTTGTGAAGGTGCCAAACTGGAATTTAGAATGAGGGACTAAATCAATAAAAGGAGAAGAATAAAATTAAAGCTTTTTTTCTGTGAGATTATGCTCCTGCAATGAAGGATTAATTTATTTTCATTGTTTTCTTTTATTTTTAGCAGCTGTGCCTGCATATTTATACGCATCTGTTTGAAATAGTCAGTCAGTCATTTTCTACCGCTTATTCCATAGTGGGTCACGGGGTAGCTGGTGCCTATCTCCAGCAGTCTATGGGCGAGAGGCGGGGTACACCCTGGACAGGTCGCCAGTCCATCGCAGGGCAACACACAAACAACCATGCACACACTCATTCATACACCTAAGAGCAATTTAGGGTGACCAGTTAACCTAACAGGCATGTGTTTGGACTGTGGGAGGAAGCCGGAGTACCCAGAGAGAACCCACGCATGCACGGGGAGAACATGCAAACTCCATGCAGAAAGACCCCCGGCCAGTAATCGAACCCAGGACCTTCTTGCTGCAAGACAACAGTGCTACCAACTGCACTGCCGTGCAGCCCTCTGCTTGAAATAGTTTGAGTTTTTTAAAGCTGTAAAACTGTTGCCTGCAATAGGTACTGCTCTTGTCATTCTTACTTTGATTAGAGATTGGTATTAGAGTTAATGTGTAGTCAGAGTGGAGGTCAAGAAAAAATAAAATAAAAAATTCTACCATGTTGAAATATCTTCAATTAAAAAACTGTTACAGTAGGTCATGCCAACATTATTTAATAAACCTTTACACCAAGCTGCATTAAAATTAGAAGTCTAATTACATTGAATTCTATTTCAGAATTTCAAATTTAACACATAATTTGAATAGTCATTTTCCAGGAAGCTGATGGTGCATGAATGTTGCAGGAGCATGAGCCTACCGCCTACTGCGTTGGAGCCTTCCGCAACCCTTGATTAGTTTTCCCAGCCGGTTTCTGTGTCTTCCTCGTCGTTTTCACTGTGTGGCTGCAAAAATTAAAGGGGCTAACTTCCAAAACCCTACAGTAAATGTGTGAAATATAGGAAAAAGTGAAAAGCGTCTGTGTACAGCATTCCATAAACAAACTAATGTCTCAAGTTGCATAATTCTGTATAATATCAATGATATGATATAATCCTGTCTTAGCTGAAATCATGGCAGCACATTTTTGGACAGGGATGTACAAGATGCCAGAGCTGACCAAAATTATGGCTGTTGTGTTGGGAGATAGACCCAATGCTAAATGGTTTTGAAGGAAGAGCACCCCTGATGGCTTCAATGAAGTTTCTCTTTCCAAAAAACAAATCTTCCACTTCCCTTTTCTCAGAACTATCTCCAGCTTGCCAGCCAGAGCTCCACGATCAAGACACTGTCTCACAGAAACTGTGTTCAGTATCTTTATTATTTATTTTCATGAATATTTCACCATACAATGTTTCTACCCATGTTATCATATAGAGATAATGCCTCTCACTGTGAGGGCTGTGTATGTTTTAGAGCTTGTGGGAGGGGAAAAACTTTTAACTTTCAAGATAAAAATTCCCTGTTGGAAGGAATTAAATTTTAATTTGGATGTTCCACTTTAGTTATTTACTTTGCAAATGCTGATAGGTTGCAGTCACTAATAATTAACCTGTTATTTGAAACGTGTAAAAATTTGAAGTGTATCAGGATTAACTATTAGAAGTAGTGATTCAAATGAACAGTATTGTTTAATTTTTATGCTACCTAATGTTTCCAGCATAAGCCTGATTAAAGACTTCTTTTATTTACCTTTCCTAATTGTATTGTTTTATGTCATATTTATATGTATTTCCTGGTTTTGCTAATTAATTATCTGTTTTATGTTGTGTTTGCAGATGGAAATTTAATGTTTCATCAACCAGAGATGTTAGTAGAGATGACTATCGCAGGTAAGATACTGACTGTACATACCTTCTTCACAAGACAGCACAGCAAAGAATACTGAATTAAAATTTGAATTGCAACATTCAAAAAGTTGTTTGTACGAGTTTTTTTTTCAAACATAGGTTCAATAAATTGGATTGCCTTTTTTAAATTATGTTCTACAAAAAAGCAAACTTTTTTTGTCAGCAAAATGCAATGTTGCATTTTTATTTTTGCTGGCCCTGGTAAAACCTTTATTTCAGTTATTAACCTATTAAATTATTATTTTCTTTGCATCCCAGCATGATGATCTCATGTTCATACCCTTGCATAGAGTTTACACCTTTTAGCTATGCATGCATAGGTTTTTTTTAGGTCCACCTCCTCCCATAGCCCAAAAGCATGCATGATAGACTCACTAATAAATTGCCCTTGGGAGCGAGTGTGAGCATGCATGCTTGTTTGTCATGGCATGTATGTTGACCCTGAGATGAACCAGCGACGTGCAACCATGGATGGGATGTTTTAGGTTTGGAAAACTAGTATGGATGGGTAAAGGAGGTTGCCATATTTTTAACCAGTTCTTATGTATTTTTACTTGCATATGAAATGAATGTGCTCTTTGAGTGGCAAACATTCTAGCCAAGAACTGTCAATTTGTTTTTAAGTGAAGCACAAAAGTCGGCAAACACAGCAGAGGTGCAGCTAAGGTTGTGTGTGTGTACAAACAAAATAAATTCTCCTACATATTAGTACAGGATGGCCTGTGCAATTGAGAGGAGCAGGAAAGAGGTTTTTGTTTTGCTGACATCCCACCACCTTACAGCTCAGTTCTAGGTGCTCTTATTAATTCAACATACCTTCTGAGGATCAGAGCATCATGGGGTGTTTTAGAAGAGGTTGGACCGCGGTTACATTGCTGACTCTGCCTGCTGAGGTGTCAGCTGCAGGTTAGAGCTTCAACTGTTCCCAGTTGACTAATAACCAGTTTAGTGGCGGCATGGAAACACGCTGGAGGAAAGACACAACATAAAAAGACAATTTTGCAGCTCTTTTTTCAGCAGGGTAAGAGCAAAGTTTTGCTCAAAATATTGAAATGCACACAACATTATGGGTGACATACCAGAGTTCAAAAAAGGACAAATTGTTGGTGCATGTCTTGCTGGCGCATCTGTGACCAAGACAGCAAGTCTTTGTGATGTATCAAGAGCCACGGTATCCAGGGTAATGTCAGCATACCACCAAGAAGGATGAACCACATCCAACAGGATTAACTGTGGACGCAAGAGGAAGCTGTCTGAAAGGGATGTTCGGGTGCTAACCCGGATTGTATCCAAAAAACATAAAACCACAGCTGCCCAAATCACGGCAGAATTAAATGTGCACCTCAACTCTCCTGTTTCCACCAGAACTGTCCGTCGGGAGCTCCACAGGGTCAATATACACGGCCGGGCTGCTATAGCCAAACCTTTGGTCACTCATGCCATTGCCAAACGTCACTTTCAATGGTGCAAGGAGCGCAAATCTTGGGCTGTGGACAATGTGAAACATGTATTGTTCTCTGATGAGTCCACCTTTACTGTTTTCCCCACATCCGGGAGAGTTACGGTGTGGAGAAGCCCCAAAGAAGCGTACCAACCACACTGTTGCATGCCCAGAGTGAACCATGGGGGTGGATCAGTGATGGTTTGGGCTGCCATATCATGGCATTCCCTTGGCCCAATACTTGTGCTAGATGGGCGCGTCACTGCCAAGGACTACCGAACCATTCTTGAGGACCATGTGCATCCAATGGTTCAAACATTGTATCCTGAAGGCGGTGCTGTGTATCAGGATGACAATGCACCAATACACACAGCAAGACTGGTGAAAGATTGGTTTGATGAACATGAAAGTGAAGTTGAACATCTCCCATGGCCTGCTCAGTCACCAGATCTAAATATAATTGAGCCACTTTGGGGTGTTTTGAAGGAGCGAGTCAGGAAACGTTTTCCTCCACCAGTATCACGTAGTGACCTGCAAGAAGAATGGCTTAAAATCCCTCTGACCACTGTGCAGGACTTGTATATGTTATTCCCAAGACGAATTGATGCTGTATTGGCCGCAAAAGGAGGCCCTACACCATACTAATAAATTATTGTGGTCTAAAACCAGGTGTTTCAGTTTCATTGTCCAACCCCTGTAGTACCGTCAGATAGTTCTGGATCCACCCCAGGGTCGCCTCCCAGGGTGATTTGCCCAGAAAAATTCCAATGGAGGTGCCCAGGATTCTTGATCAGATGTCTGAATAACTCTAATTGACTCCTTTCAATGTGGAGGAGCAGCAGCTCCGATGAGGAGCTCCTTACCCTATCTCTTATACTGAGTCAAGCCACCCTGTGGAGAAAGCTCATTTCAGCCTTACATATGGGACCTCTTTGCCTAGTCAGTAAGGTCTCCCACGCCAGACTCACTTATTCAAGTCTTTATGGACCTTGGTCTAGTGTGCAGTCATGTTTGAACAGTAAAGTGCCATTCCCAAAAGGTTCCCACAAAGCTGAGAGCATACAATTATCCAAAATGTCTTGGTGTGCTAAAGAATGAAGAGGATTAGCACAACCCCACATCATAATCCTCTTCGTACCAAACTTTTAACTTGAGACAATACAGTCAAGAAACTGCTCTTCTCATGGCAGTTGTCAAACCAAGACTCACCAATTGTCTTGCCAGACTGAAAGGAATGACTCTTCACCACATAGGACACTTCTCCATTGCTCTAGAGTCCAGTGCTGGTATGCTTTAAACCACTGCATCTAACGCTTTGCATTGCACCTGGTGATGTAAGGTTTTCCAGGATACCCATTCAATAAAGATTTATATGCACTGTTCTGGAGCTGATCTGAAGGTCACAAGAAGTTTGGAGGTCTGTACTAAATGAATGCAGAAAATTGGCGACCTCTGCACCTCAGCATCCACTGACCATGCAGTGTGACTCTAAGTCGACTGCCATTTCTTGGCTGAGTTGTTGTTCCAAATCGCTTCTACAGGCAACTATAGAAAATTTAATATTAATTGAAAGAGTCATAATTTTGATTTACTTTCGGTCACACATTATCACGGTACCCCGCTGGAATTCACTGAGGTCCTTAAAATGAAATGAACTTATGTAGTGCATTTCCAGTCATACTGACCACTCAAAGCACTTTACACTGGAGCCACATTCACACACTGATATGCAGATTGGAAGGCATTTTGAGGTAAAGTGTCTTGCCCAGGGGTACATCGACATGTGGCAGGAAGAGGCTAGAATCAAACCCACACTTTTCAGATTTCAAGACGACTATTCTTCTCACTGAACCACAGTCACCTTACATGCATGCATGCATGAAAGTGATCCATTCTTTTGGAAACATTTGTAGAAGCACTGACAGTGATTGGAACTCATGAGGTCAATGATTTAGAGGGGTGACCAAATATTTATATAAGCATAGTACATGATGACATAATAAAACTTCTGAAATTCTGTTAGGGCCTTTTGTTTGATGTGCCTTCAGTCTGGCTGTCTCTTTGAAACATTTTCTGGAGTTGCTCCGGCTTGTTTCAGTTTTTGCTTCAAACACTGTTCTCTGGTGCACAGTCAGCCCAGACATTGTAAACACTGAACAACCTGCATTGCTGATAAATGTTTTATTCTGTATATTTTAAAAAGTATAACAATCATACAGTACTTTCATATGTTAGAGGTAAAAACACCTTAATGAATTATGTAAATGTTTGTTATATACATTTTACATAAAGCTAAATTTGTGCAATGGTGACTTAAACAATGAGAACCTGTTCTTAAATATGAAAGTAGTGATGCAGCACTCCCACTAGGACTGCACTTTGAGTAATTTGCATATTTTACATAACATTTCCTTTACAAGGCATTTCATATATTACATTTTATACAGTTTTGGCTTAGTTAAAACATGCTTGAGGTTACACAGCATATCCGTATTGATGGTCATATTTAAGAGGAGCTGCTCTGTCCCCCACTGTGCTCGGTGCATTGCTGCCAGCAGGGTTGATGGGACCAGATTCATTGATACTGGACAGGTGACCCCCTACAGAAGTGTACTGCAACCCCTGGTGAGTGTTGTATCCCGTCACTGAGCGGAAACTAGAGAGCCTGCTAGAGGGTCTGCTCTCCGGAGCAGGGGCATCCTCCCTGTGAAAACAAAGTAAAAGGCGAGCCTCGATTAGACGGTGCTCTGATGTGGGATTTCTTCCCCCCGAAACACTCTCCAGCTGTGATGTAATACCTAATTTCATTTGCAGCCTCCTTCTGGTAGCGCTTCTTGTGGCAGCAGCAGACCAGGAGCCAGATGAGAAACAAGAGGAGGAGTAACAGCAGCAGAGCACCTATCACCGCACCAACTATGACACCCACTTTATCAGTAGCTGGAAGAGAGGATTCAGTGCGAAGACATCAAACGAGTGCGGATCCCCTTATGTGCAGCCATAAAATCCAGCTCCCACAAGAGGCCTACGTGCAATTTTCTATTTTGTATGAATACTCCAGCAAGAACAGCACAAAAATTTAAAAGTAGCTTGGGGACATTTAAACATTCAGATTAAAAATCACATGATGATATCATGGACTTACGGTTGTATGCATGCAGTGTATATTTGCACTGTGCTTCACCAACCCCATTTTTTGCCTCACACACATAGGTCCCAGTATTGCCCTCTGTGTGGTTCTTTATCAGAAGCTCTCCAGTTTGTGCATCTAAATAAAAGTGAGATGTTTCAGGACAAACGTACACTTGCAGAAACACAACAACATCTGCCGTATAGATAGATCTGCATACCTTGTGTGGCAGTGGTTGGCATCGCACCCCCGGTCTCTCGTTTCCACACATAAGTGAGAGGAATGGATCCCTTGGAGGATTTACAGCGTAGGGACACTGTGGCTCCTTTCTCCTCACCACCTTCAACCCAACACTTTGGCACCGAGGGGGGAACTAATGATGAGACGAGCAAATTGAGATCCTTGCAAAAGTATTGGGACCCTTTGCACTTTGACGCATTTTGTCGGGTTACATTCACAGACCTCAAAGTATTTTATTGAGGTTTTATGTGATAAACCAACACAAAGTATTGCATAATTATGTGACGTGGATTTAAATTCTGCTCCATGAAGTCAGCACTTTTAGGACCACCTCTTGCTGCAGTTCTCTTGGGATATGTCTCCTCCAGCTTTACACATACCGAGACTGAACATTTTGTCAATTCTTCTTTGTAGAATAGTTCAAACCCTCACAGATTGGATAGAGTGTCTGTGAACATACATTTTTAAGTCTTGTCACAGATCTTTAACTGGGTTCATGTCTGACTGAACATGATTTGATCAAAATCATTCCACTGTAGCTCAGCCTGTTTGGGGTCATAATCCTTATGAAAGAATAAGCCTGTAATTATCTCCATCCATATTCCCATCAGCTATGATCAACTTCCTTGTCATTGCATAATAAGCATATCCCCACAGCCTGCTATGCCACCAATATGTTTCATAATAGGGATGGTGATCAGGGTGATGTAGAGTGGCTTTCTGCCCCACAAAGCACCTTACATGTATGGCAAAGAGTTCAGTTTTTGGTATTATATGACCCAACCAACTCCTGTCAACTGTCAACAGACTCCCCCACCTGAACTGATGATTTCTGCAGGTCCTTCAGAGTTCCCATGGCCCTCTTGGCTTCATCTCTGATTAATGCTCCCCTTGCCTGGCCTAGGTGTGCTGTTTATGCCATGCTGTTTCCATTTTCAGGTGACTGAACAGAGCTCTGAGATGTTCAAATCTTGGAATATTATTTTTTACCCCAACCCTGCTATAAAAGTAAAACTTTCTCCCCGACAAGGATGCCGTTTGTTCACTTTGTTCGAACCTCAGACTTTCTATGGCTTTATTTATACTGATTAAATCACAAACATGTGTACCAAAGTACTCACTGAGTGCAACTGGTTGCACAGGATTTTATTTAGGTGTGTCAGGGTAAAAGCAATACAAATGTGCATCACATTTCTCAGATTTGTACAGCATTTGAGAATGTTGAAAAACTAAATCAATCGAAATTACACCTCCACATCATAAATAAGTCCTACTTTGTGGTGGGCTATCACAAAAATATCCCCAAACAACGTTTGTTTTTGTGATTAGAGAATATATTAACTGTAATCTTCTGAATTCATCCAGGAGGTTCTGAGAAGTGTGAGGTTGCTAAGATAAATAAGGCATGTGGGAAGTAGGCGTTCTGACATTCCATCTTAATGACGGCAACAAGTAAAGAATGAAAAGTAACTATGAGACAATAAACAGGTAAAACCTGTTAAAAGTAAGGTCTTCCTTACCCTGCACAACCAGAGTCACTTTTCTCATGTCCACGCCCGGTGCCTTTTTGATCTTACACTGGTAGGTGCCGGTGTCTGAGGCCCTCACAGCTGAAATTGAGATGGACGCATCTCCCTGCTTTGGGTCTGTCAAAAGGTTAATTCTTTTGGAAAGGTCTGGGTCGTAGTGGTGTATCTGGTCAACTGTGTAAGACAAGATCTGAGACGCAAAGTTAAGGTGTTTAACTATTATTTTAAAGAACAGATCCAAGAAGAATCATTGAATGCACAAAAGCAGGTTTTACTTTTATGTCAACAACTCACCAGTTTGTCTTTTTGTGTCATGTCTGGACTGACGCTGGACCATTCTATGTCCAGGTCTCCTTTGTCCTCTGCACCCGGAGTGTAGGTGCACCCAAGGTTGACTGTTTCCCCTTCTGCTTTCTGAATAGTCTGTGGCCCTGATGATGTTATCACCATCGCCTCTGTGATGGAGCGGAGGTTCAAAAAACATCTTATTGACTTATGAAATCCACTTTTTACATTATTCCGATTTTAATTCCATTAAACCCAATACACATAAGGAAAAAAAAAAAAGAATAAAACTAATTCCACTCAGAAATGAATTAACTAGTTTTCAGCTTAATGATATTCAAGCTCTGGGCCAGTGCTTCCGGACATGGGAAACGAGTACTGATGTGAGACTAATTGGCCTCTTAAGTCAACTGAAGATTGACGGTTTAGAGCTGAAATACAAAAATAGTTGAAGGGATATATTTTCTGAAATGAGCTACATCCTAATATAATTCTGGGGGCTCCTTAACTGGAAGGAATATATACGTGAATGATGATGATAAACTAAGTGGATGGGCTAAAAAAAAAAAAAAGTGAAAAACAGACCTAAAAGTTAAAAACACAGTTGACAGACAGAAGGTTTCAATTTTTTTTTTTTCAAACAAACTTTATGGCCCAGATTTAACTCCATACCTGACACACACCCTAGTGACTCACTGTTTACATCAATGGGTTTTCATGATTACATCCTTAAAATTCCTTACAAATTGTAATTGAGCATAGCTTTTTTATCTGAGTAATATTCATCTGTGAGAAAAAAACTGACATGAAACCTTTTCTCACAATGAGATCTTTAACCTTAACATATAAAGCCGAGTGCTATTTAAAATCACCCGCTCTTCTGTCGTTGCTCCTTCTTAAACCTGCCATAAAAAACACAACTGTTCAGATTGCAGAAGCAAACAAACAAAGTGTGTCGCAGGTATTTATGAAAGCATGTAAATGCCAGATGTGATAAGAGGAGACAGCAAAGCAGCTGAAACTAGTCAATCCGATGTTTACACAGTGAAACAACCCCCTGGGCACAACACTGTTGTAAGGGAGATGTGGTTTTTCTCTGTCTTATGAGGCTTGCCAGTGAGGCCAGTCACTAAGCTTGATACAAAGAGCTGAAAATATTCAAATCCTCCTCCTCTCCCGCTGACGTGGAAAACGTGTTTTCTCAGTATTATACAGGGGGCATCAGAACTTAATCAATCAAGCTATACAATACACAATTATCTGCTGGTCTGATGCTGAAATGTGAAGATTTAGATACTTTCACGAGTCTTTGTTTCACTAACGATCACTGGTTACCTGCTTTATGGATCTGATTGTGTTTACTCCTGTCATTATGAGGTTTGTAAATAGAAGTAGAAAGCTGGGAAGGAGACCCAGAACTAATTTTTCTCTCAGGGACGGAAAAAAAAAAAAAATAACTGTCTCCTAGAGTTATATGCCTTACATGCACACAACACTCTAATCCTTAGCAACAGGGGAAAAAAAAAGATGAATGTTACTCAAGGTGCTCATCAGACACCTGCATTTAATGTATTTGGTTTCCTGAGTGTCTGGAATGCAATTCACCAGTCAGATTTGGACTGAAGCATTAAAATATGATCAGTAGGACTCATCTGAAAAGCCAAAGCACTCTCTGTAGATCTGAAAATGAGGCTCACCTGTCCTCAGCTGAATTGCTATTAGAAGCAGCACATCCACCTTCAGCCACACACTCCAGCCCCTAGGATCCATTGCAACCCTGAGAGCAAACTTAACATTAAGCAGAGAAAATATTCCGAAAGTCACTTCAGTCACAGCTTTTTATCTCTGAACACTTTGTCCTTCAACATGAATCTCAAAAAGGAACAATAAATGGTGCATTTTTTTAGCTTTTCAATACTCAAGCGAGGTCTAGAATAAATAATCATTTAGCAGAAGCTGGACAAACACAATCTGTCAGTCCACATGAAGAATATCAAGATCTGTTGATCAATGAAGGTAGACAAAGAAAAACAGAAGAGCTCCGATGTACCTTAAACAAAGCAGGCAGAAAGTCAAATTTAAATGTGAGTCCTTGGAAGCCTGACGTTGTGTCACTGCTGACTAGGTTTGCTTATTTTGTTCTCAGGTGAAACTCAGCAGCAGTAGCTATGGCCACACCTTCACTGATCATAGTGCAGGTGCTGGCCACTCCCAGTGCTGCAAAACAAGGACAAACTTCCTTCATACTGGTTTCATGGGTTTAAAGGTCCCCTTGCTAAAACTCATTGCTTTGATTTTATAGTACAAATGAAGGAAGTGAGAGAAATAAATACTAACTCATTTGATCTAAAACCGGAAAACAATATTAATTTTCTACTACTGCTAAAATAATTTAACAGATTGGTTTTTACAGCTCAGATAATGCTGTATAGAATACAGGTCCTTCTCAAAATATTAGCATATTGTGATAAAGTTAATTATTTTCCATAATGTCATGATGAAAATTTAACATTCATATATTTTAGATTCATTGCACACTAACTGAAATATTTCAGGTCTTTTATTGTCTTAATACGGATGATTTTGGCATACAGCTCGTGAAAACCCAAAATTCCTATCTCACAAAATTAGCATATCATTAAAAGGGTCTCTAAACAAGCTATGAACCTTATCATCTGAATCAACGAGTTAACTCTAAACACCTGCAAAAGATTCCTGAGGCCTTTAAAACTCCCAGCCTGGTTCATCACTCAAAACCCCAATCATGGGTAAGACTGCCGACCTGACTGCTGTCCAGAAGGCCACTATTGACACCCTCTCAAAACCCCAATCATGGGTAAGACTGCCGACCTGACTGCTGTCCAGAAGGCCACTATTGACACCCTCAACAAGAGGGTAAGACACAGAAAGACATTTCTGAACGAATAGGATGTTCCCAGAGTGCTGTATCAAGGCACCTCAGTGGGAAGTCTGTGGGAAGGAAAAAGTGTGGCAGAAAACGCTGCACAACGAGAAGAGGTGACCGGACCCTGAGGAAGATTGTGGAGAAGGGCCGATTCCAGACCTTGGGGGACCTGCGGAAGCAGTGGACTGAGTCTGGAGTAGAAACATCCAGAGCCACCGTGCACAAGCGTGTGCAGGAAATGGGCTACAGGTGCCGCACTCCCCAGGTCAAGCCACTTTTGAACCAGAAACAGCGGCAGAAGCGCCTGACCTGGGCTACAGAGAAGCAGCACTGGACTGTTGCTCAGTGGTCCAAAGTACTTTTTTCGGATGAAAGCAAATTCTGCATGTCATTCGGAAATCAAGGTGCCAGAGTCTGGAGGAAGACTGGGGAGAAGGAAATGCCAAAATGCCAGAAGTCCAGTGTCAAGTACCCACAGTCAGTGATGGTCTGGGGTGCCGTGTCAGCTGCTGGTGTTGGTCCACTGTGTTTTATCAAGGGCAGGGTCAATGCAGCTAGCTATCAGGAGATTTTGGAGCACTTCATGCTTCCATCTGCTGAAAAGCTTTATGGAGATGAAGATTTCATTTTTCAGCACGACCTGGCACCTGCTCACAGTGCCAAAACCACTGGTAAATGGTTTACTGACCATGGTATCACTGTGCTCAATTGGCCTGCCAACCCTCCTGACCTGAACCCCATAGAGAATCTATGGGATATTGTGAAGAGAATGTTGAGAGACTCAAGACCCAGCACTCTGGATGAGCTAAAGGCCGCTATCGAAGCATCCTGGGCCTCCATAAGACCTCAGCAGTGCCACAGGCTGATTGCCTCCATGCCACGCCGCATTGAAGCAGTCATTTCTGCCAAAGGATTCCCGACCCAGTATTGAGTGCATAACTGTACATGATTATTTGAAGGTTGACGTTTTTTTGTATTAAAAACACTTTTCTTTTATTGGTCGGATTAAATATGCTAATTTTGTGAGATAGGAATTTTGGGTTTTCATGAGCTGTATGCCACAATCATCCGTATTAAGACAATAAAAGACCTGAAATATTTCAGTTAGTGTGCAATAAATCTAAAATATATGAATGTTAAATTTTCATCATTACATTATGGAAAATAATGAACTTTATCACAATATGCTAATATTTTGAGAAGGACCTGTATATAACATTTCTTCTTTATATATATATATATATATATATATATATTGTTGTTTTGGTCTTTACAGATGAATACAAAAATATGAAGCTGATATCAGTTGGTCGTTTGGTCAGACATGCCACTTCAATGGGGGTTCTGATATGGGTGATATGGCTCTCCACCCAGGGTGCCTCAGCCTAGAGGATGGCTTGAGCACTTTCATAAATAAATAAATAAATCATTTGGACCCAAGATTCCCGACCGGGGGTCTTTCTGCATGGAGTTTGCATGTTCTCCCCGTGCATGCGTGGGTTCTCACCGGGTACTCCGGCTTCCTCCCACAGTCCAAAGACATGCCTGTTAGGTTAATTGGTCACTCTAAATTGCCCTTAGGTGTATGAATGAGTGTGTGCATGGTTGTTTGTGTGTTGCCCTGCGATGGACTGGCGACCTGTCCAGGGTGTACCCCGCCTCTCGCCCATAGACTGCTGGAGATAGGCACCAGCTACCCCGTGACCCACTATGGAATAAGCGGTAGAAAATGACTGACTGACTGACTGGACCCAAGCATGTCTTTTCAATGCTTAAACTAATCAAGACCTGATCAAGTCTGAGCTTATTAGGCTTTTAGGTTCAGGTCGGCGCTACAGAGCGCTGTCTGCTAAAACCAGCCGCCACAGAGACAGTTTCTTCTCCCAGGCTGTTTCCCTGATGAATTCCTGACAGTCAGAGTTCCAGAACAACACCATGCATACTTGGTCTGATCTAACGTTATATTCTTTGTAAAGTCACTTGTGTACATATGTACATATAAAAGATATTTTATATTTTTTATTCCATTCGTATTGAAAAAAAAAAATATATCACTTGGTGCAAAGTCCCTGAGGGACAAACTTGGCAATAAAGCTGATTGTGATTATTCTACATTGATCTGAGATTTTAAAGATTTATAATTTGTCTTGTTAATTTGTAATACAGAACTAGTTAGTTTCCACATCTTTACTGTCCATGGCTTTTGCTGCTGAAAATATTTATAAAAAGCCAAATTGGTCTATTTTGTAGGCGAGGGAGATGTATCACAGCCTTCTTTCATAAAGCTTACTGGCTTCGCACAGCACCAGGTGGGGAGGAGCAGCACTGTGTTCTATGCTCCATAAAGCCAGAGAAAACTCAGAAAAGGAAAACTCAAAGACTTAAAATGTTTTCAGTTTTCTTAAGATTTTTTCAGTTTTCAAAGCATGCCAACATTGGTGTACCCTGATACTGGAAACTGGCCTTTGTCTCTCTGAGTGATACTGTTTTGTATGTAGACGTTTGTGTGAAGGAGCTGATGACAGAGATTAGAAATCACCCATGTGTCTTTTGAATGGCTCAAAAACTATGCTGCTGTCCAGCTTTTTGTGTTGATCATCTACCATGATTTGTTGCTCAGAAGCGATGCAACGTCCTCTGTGCAGGGACGCCTCTTTATGATAGGGATCTGAACGGTGTCAATTCAGTTTGGCTGAAGTGCACCAGTTTTCCTAAAATAATGACTGTCTCACTTTATGATTTTTTGTAAGTGGCAGAACATAAGTAACTAAGTCTGACAGGCCCCACAAGTTGTTTCCCCTCATTCTTTTTAATTTTTTTGACAGACCCATAAAAATACATTCACGGCTGGTGTTCCTCACTGACTGACAGACAGCAGACAATGGGAGCCGTGAGAATTTGACGGCAGCAGATTCAGGGCTGTAAACTGCAGTGTGACAGCTGCTACAGCTGCCTGTGCTCTAAGTATAACATGTTTTTACTTTTTAAATGACTGAGATTATCTCAAGTGTCACAGATGGCTTGAATTTTGTAATAAATATGAAGGATTTTAAGCACAAAATCTTCCTATGTTGATCCAACAATGAACATAAGTTAGAAGGTTTGGTGGAATTATTCAGTATTGAATACAGGAAGGCCTAAGGTATATAATGTGAGCACAGTGTGTGATGTTGGCCATTAGGAAACTTAAGTGCTGGTTTAATGCACTGCTGCCAATAATGTTCATTAAGGAGATGAACAAATTAGTAGTGCTCAGTATGAAACATGATCAGAAAGCAAATTAAAAATCCGACCCCGTTCCCCCTCTCTCTTGCTGCAAGCTGAGTGTTTTCATGCTGTGAACCTGCTGCTCTATGCAGAGTGGCTGACTGGCACCACGCCCCAGTGTTGCAAGGTGTTCCTGAGTCAACTTACAAATATCAGGATTTGTGTAAGAATGCCAGGTATGGCTGCCTTACTAGCAGATAATTAATTGCTCCTCTTCCTCCTCTTGGTGTAAAAGGTGTTCCTGGGGCGTAAGTGTGGAGCCGAGTAGTGTGACAAGAACAGAATAGAAATAGAATGAAAATACACTTTAATGTCCATCAGTGGAGAAATTCAGGTGTACCAGCAGCAAAGTGAAAGGCAAATGGAAGCATGCAGATTCACATAAAGAAAAAAAACAGAAAAATAGATAATAAGAACAAGAGACTCTACAGTAAGGACCATTTTACAGTTATTAAAAATTGCATCCTCAGATTAAATAAATGTGTAACTGAGTAGGATGATTTGTAAAACTGACCAAATGTGCATGTTTAATTGTGCATAAAAAACAACAACAGGCTGTCATGATTTGTAGTATTTTGGGTTATGTTCTAAAGGAGGGGTGGGTAACTCCAGTCCTTGAAGGCTACGACTTTAGATGTGTCCTTGGTCCAACACATCTGAATCAAATGGCTAAATTACCTCCTTAGTGTGCAGTCACATACCGACAGGCCTGGTAATCAGCCATACATTTGATTCAGGTGTGTTGCACCAAGAACACATCTAAAAGTTGCAGGACACCAGCCCTGGAAGGATGGAGTTGCCCACCCATGTTGTAAAGGGTTTTTGCCACATCACTTCATTTTTCTGTGCTTATATTTTTGTGTTGTGTTTTTCATACTTTTCTTTGCATTTAGCTAGCTATCTAGTTTATTATGTGTTCTTTGTACTCTGAGTTACTCTAGTTTGTATTCTTTGTTAGAGGATTCTCAGTATCTTTGTGTAGTCTTAGTCATGTTTTTGCTTTCAGCCTTTATCCCTTTATTGGATTAATTCAGTCCACCTGCACCGTGCCAATCAGTCTCCTTGTTTTCACCTGTGCCATCCACTTTATATACCCTTGTGTTCTGTTTACCTCTTGTTGGAGTGTACTGTTTTACCATGCCATGCCTGTCCATGACTGCTTACGGTCATGCCTGTTTCTAACACTTCAAACCTGGCTGTAAGTTTTCACTTTTTACCTATTAAAACCCTTCTACTCACCGTGCTGATTGCTGTCGGTCTGCATTCTGGGGTCCAATCCAAAAACCACATCCTGACACAGACCGTTTCCTCAGACCAAGACAAAACAAAGCCAGATCAAACCGACATCACAGAAAGCTGAACAAGATGAGCACAAACAACACAGGTGGGAGTCGTGCAAGCAGACCTGAAATGCTCTGAACTTGTTGCATCCCAGCAACCCCTTTTTGTCACCTTTTTGTAATTATTCTGGTAGATGAAAAGCAGTCAGATTTGGCAGCCTTCACAGCCAAGACCTGCTTCTGTGTGCATACATTTTCGCAGATTTGGCAAAGGCAGCCTAATCAGACAACAGGGTAGCGAGCACACCACCTTGACAGATCTCCAAATTACATGTAAACAGGATGGCAGGGGTAGAAACAAATGACCAAAATAAGGGGGTGGTGAGAGGCTAGAGAAAACGTGGGCTTGCCACCAGCCATACTCAGACAGCACAGCATCATGATTCATCGTTTGTCAACGTCACAGAGCCTGTTAGATGGATATATTTGTCTTTTAAAGGTGGAAAGTCACTCGGATGAGGATGTCGCTTCTGGCAAGAAGGAAGGTATTCAGTCAGCCCCATTAAAGAGTGACATAAGTCGAGTACAGCCAGACAAGAAATCTGTGATCCCCTGATTTAAACATTTACTGCTTATAATAATTTTTTTATGTATGTACAACAATGAGAGTTCAGTTGTTCTGCTCCTACACATAGGCTCTGAAGCTTGGATGTTGCTAGAATATACAACAATTTACACAGAGGAGAATCATCATCTTTATATTTATATTAATTCACCATCCAGAAGGAGCTTTTTATCTAGTATCACTTTTAGTACAACACCCACCTCAAAAGAGAGAGGCAGCTGGGAGTATTTATATCAGAACTAAGTGACTGTATGGGATTAAACAAAACATTATTCTCATGTTTTCCCTCAAAAAGCAGAAATTCTCCCAAAAGGGACAGTTTGGATATTTTGAGGTGGTTTCTGTGGAGTTGTTAAGAGCAGTCGGGGTACCTCCTAGAGTAAACAGCTGTCAGAATAAAGATTGGAGAACCAGGTAGAACCTTTAACACAGAGGAGTTCAGCGAAATGTTAATCAGAGCTGGGCAAGTTCCACTTAAAAAACAAATCTGGACTATCCTTTAGAGGAGGAGTGAAGGATGGCATCACATGTGGCTCTTTTATCATTAAAATTCAGATTAAAATCAAAATGTAATAATTCTTTGTTATTTTATGAATTCTGGGTTACCTTTTTATCCAATAAAACAATACAATGTGAAAATATTTTCACTTTTAAACTGTCTTTAAGAGGTTTGGTTTGTGTAAATATTAAAGATAATCTGTTAATCTAACATATTTCAAGAGATTGCCTGGTTACTATGACTAGATAAAATGATCTTTATCATGGCCAGGCCTGACTGGTCATAGGCTGGTCGGAGAATCAAAATTCAGATATTTTTCTGACCAATGAATGCACCATTTTCAAGATGTAGCAGGTTGTCCAAACCAAAGCATTATGGCACAATATAAAACCAACACTTGGAAGAAACGTTTTACCTACACTCTGCCAAACTTAGCTCTGCATGCCATTTGCAATGTTGCTGTAAGGACAATCTTTGACACTAGCCCAAAAAGTGTTTCTTTCTATTTTATTTGGAAGCAGCAGTTAGAAGAATGTAGATGAAGGCAGTTGACAATGCAATGATTTGTTATTACTTTAAGCAGAAACAAAGAACATGTCTGATCAACTACTGTTCTCTATGTCATTTGTTTGCCCTAAAAACCCTTGTGAAGAAAATCAAATTGACCCAGAGCTGAGTTAGTCTGACTTAGGGCTGAACGTGTTACTGCAAATTTACTCTTTTATTCTTATGAGATGTTAACCTGTCTTTGTCATGGAGCTTGATAGATTTAGGAATGCTGGAATTTTTAGTTATGGAAATACACACAGGGAAATTGATGCTTACAGCTAGTGATGTTAACTGTGCTGATTATGCTAATCACAATTTATAATGTCAGCTCCAAACCTTTTTTTCTTTGTTCTAAATGAGTAAAAAACCCATTTCATAGATTGCTCTTCCAAACAGCAAGGTAGGAAGTTGTCTCTGATCCTAATACAAAAAATGTAAATTGCTCACAGAAGGAAGGCGAATTAAGAAACATTTGAGCTAAATACAGATTCGGCTGGAATTGGAGTTGGCAGGTCATAGCTTTGCAAAAACCACAGATTGGAAATCGGCCACAAATCTCAGCTATGTGCATCTTTATTAAAATAAATTTTGTTTAAATCAGTCTTGTGGCATAAACTGATTGCATTTTGTTGCTGGCCTTTGTCCCACATCAACAAAATAATTTTTCTATGGCAACTGAAAGGTTAGAATAAAGAATAAAATAACGTTATTTTAGGGTATGATCCATTGTTAGAGTAAAAATACATTGTTAACGTTTTGTGAACACCTTGTTCCATTTAAACCTTTTTACTGGCAGTTGTTACTACCAAATATCATGACATATTCAATCATAGAATGACCAACTGGGACACTTTTGGAAAAACTTTCTTATGTTTTCAGCTGTCCTGACCTGCATGCACTCCAACATTACTGCTTTACTTCAGCTAGAGACAAAGCAGTGAAATGGTAAGGAGTTATTACCTAAAACAAGAGACCGATACCATAAATAGAGAACATGCAAGTAAATCTTTTCTACTGCAAATTTCTGCCTTATTGCGCTCAATTATGCGCATTATATCATCAGAAGGGAGTCCATCTAACAGTGAGTGAGTGCCAAAAACTTATCCTGTTTGTGCAGACACAACATTTCCTGAGGACTTAAATTAGAGTGCAGCAGTTAAATCCATGTGAAACAAGAAGCCCTTTATGAGCCTTGAAGCATTAAACTACCAACCTCTAGACATGAAAAGGCACCTAAAACAAGTGGTTAAAGAGGGATTTACCATCCCTGCAATTTCTATGTTCTCAGGCTGGCCACATATCCCACACATACACAGACACACAGCCTCCAGCGATATGAGAATAGACGGCGGACTCCATAATCCAATAAGTTGTGCTTCTTGTGCTAAACCCAGTGAAGTCTGGCACACAGAAGGAGACTGTGGAGAGTTTGGTCCTCTAAGCCTCGCCTGTAGGAGTGGGATGGAAACTGTATTCGGTGATAATAAAAAAACAAAATAAATTGTGAAAGCTCACCTCATCTCTACCATAATGACAGCTCTTATTTCCCATAAATGTCAGGGAATTATTATTTAACGATGTAATTTCAAGCTCATTTATTTTTTCTTCTTCAGAAAACACAAATTAAGAGAGTGGAGCGCTGGACTCGCCCACCAACTGTGCTGTGGAGAATAACTGGTGATGAGGATGAGATTGGACGGAAGATGTTCTGCTTCACTGTCCACAGTATCATCAGTCAATAAGAGGTAGGCATTCATTTGGAAGGGAAATTATTTCTGGAGAGCTGAAGGTTCTCTGAATGAATTCGCCTACATGCCTGCTTGAAACTGACAGAAGAATTTATACAGTAATGGCAGTTTTCATCCACACACTTATGCGAAATTAATTTTCGTCCTATTGATGCTATTTGTTCTCAGTCAGAGCTGGAAATTAGCAAATATCACTTTGTTCTCTGATCGACCACAATAAAAGCTAAAAATGCAGGCCCTTGCATCTGTGTTGCACAGTTTGGAAAGACACTCTGTACGCTCTTGTCATTTGCATACTGCTGCTGTCTAATCTCATTATTCAAAATGCGAGCAAGTTAAATTCTAACCGCAACTAGCTTTGACCATAAATCTAGGCCATTGTTCAACACTATATAAAGTGCCTAAATTTTATTTATAATTTTCCTCTGGTTCATGCATATTTATGTACTCACATGATTGCGAGCAGTAAAAGCCTGATTATCTGGATCATTTAGATTTTCATTGATTTACTCAAAAAACAGCTTGACATGAGGACAGCAAAAGAGCAAAGAGACCTTACAGTCTGACACCACAGTGTTACGAAGAAGCATATATGAAATCAGATAACACCTTCACCTTCTCAAATAGAGACACAAGTAGAACCAAAAGCTCAAAATACTGGACATATTTTTCATGGCTATTTAAGGTTGGCCAGACATTGTCTTTATTTAGCCCAGAAAATATGTCGTAAATGTGAATCAGAGTTTTAAGGAATTTGACTCCGGTACACTTTGCTCTTTGGTTTTGTTTTTGCATTACAGAATATACATATTTACAATGTACAATGTACACATATATAAATAAAAAGGTGCATTTGCGACATCTGTATGCTGTTGTTTTGTACTCTATGGAATGTTCAGCAGAGAAAGAGCCTGGGGGAAGAAACTGTCTCTGTAGCGGCTGGTTTTAGCGAACAGTGCTCTGTAGCAACGGCCTGAAGATAAAGCTCTGAACAGTTTATGTGCAGGGTGTGTGGGGTCTGCAGAGATTTTAGCAGCTCTTTTCCTGTATAAGTCCTGGATGGAGGGAAGGTCAGCCCTGATTATTCTCTCTGCAGTCCTGATTATTCGTTGCAGTCTGGACCTGTCCTGTTTTGTGGATGAGCCAAACCACACTGAGATGGATGAAGACAGGACAGATTGAATGATGGCAGTGTTGAAGATGACCAGCAGCTCCTGTGGAAGGTTGAACTTCTTGAGTTGCCTCAGGAAGTACAGTCTCTGCTGGGCCTTCTTCCGAACAGTGTCTATGTGTGAGGACCATCTCAGGTCCTCAGAGATGGTGGTTCCTAGGAACCTGAAGTGGTCCACAGCTGCTACGGTGTTGTTGAGGATGGTGAGGGGGGTGTATGGGGGTGGTGTTCTCATAAAGTCCTCCACCATTTCCATGGTCTTGAGTGGGTTGAGTTCAAGGTAGTTCTGACAACACCAATGTACCAGCCGATCCACCTGCTGTCTGTATGCAGACTCATCACCGTCCTGGATCAGACCAATGACAGTGGTGTCATCTGCAAACTTAAGGAGTTTCACAGATGAGTCCACTGAGGTGCAGTCATTTGTGTACAGGGAGGAGTGGGGATAGAACACACCCCTGGGGGGCACCAGTACTTATTGATCTGGTTCGGGAGAAGATGCTCCCCAGTCTCACCTGCTGCTGTCGGTCCGTCAGGAAGCTGTTGATCCACTGACAAGTGGAGGCTGGGACATTGAGCTGGGTGAGCTTCTGAAAGGAGCTTCTAGCAGCAGCTAAGATAAAATAAAGATAAAGAAGGCTGGCTCTGTTCTGGGGACTCCTCTAGAACCTCTGGACATCATTGTGCAAAGAGGGATTCTTCATAAAATGAAGAACATTATGGAGAACCCTGAGCATCCTCTTCATGAGACTGTCCTACAACAACAGAGTGTCTTCAGTCAGAGTCTTCTTCAGATCTGCTGTAAGACGGAGCACTACAGGAGATCCTTCCTGCCCACAGCCATCAGCATCTACAACGGCTCTTTGAAGAAACCCTCATAATGAGCTACAACAACATTTAATTTCCCTGTGGGATTAATAAAGTATTTTTGAATTTGAATTGAATTGAAAAGCATGACTCAATGACGTCTTTAAACATTTACAATGATACTTCCTGAATAACATTCAGATACATTTTCAATAAAGCCTGATAAATATGGCCATTGTTGTTCACCATTTTAATAACCTTTTTTTAAAATAAACTGTCATTTAAATATGATTTCTGTCCTGATTAGGAGTTCATTTTCTATAGACGTCACAAACTTTCTTTATATTTCATGTGGGACATTTCAATGATTTGAAAATGAATGGTGTGAATAAAATTAGTGGATTAAATTAGAAATATATGTTTATATCTAAATAATTGATTAATTGTTGAATAAGTACATTTTTATTATTGTGTTGCATTTAATGGTGCATTTCTATATTTTATATTTATATAAGTCATTTATTTATTTCTGTATGTATTCTTAATTATGGCAGTATTGGTCTTCCATTAAGAGAGACAAGAAACATGGACAGAGAGAAAACCCAACACAAGTTCCTGAAATGGGATCTAAGCCACCAATACTGCATTGACACAACCTAAACAGTTTGTCATCAGAATCGTTTTCCACAGATGACATGATGGCATAGAAAATGGGTGGAACTGGCACTAACCACGGCACGTGGAGTTCTATCTCTGGTAAGGTTTTTAGAGTTTTTTTAAATTTTTATAAACTGCTGTTGCTGCTTGTATAAAAACATACACCCACAAGGTTATCCAGATGAATGAGCGATGTGGGCGGATGAGCCAGCTCTAAACTGAACTGCTCATTCTCACTGGAGAGGGAAAAAAGGAAGACTTTTGACACCAGAGTAGCTCAACTGAAAACACAGATGGCAAATATCATCAGGTTCAACTGCGATTACATGGTCTGAACAATCCAGTCTGAGCAGTTTTCCTGTGTCCAATCTCGTGAACCAGAAACAACAGAATAGGTTTTAGAGAGATGAACTGCACATACTTGCACTGTTTAATTTGAAGCATTTATGATCTATTTATTTTAAGCATCAAAATATGGCATTTAGAGAAAATATCCACAAAGACCGAGGTTGTTGTTACATTTTGCACTATACCTATAACAAAAAATAAAATAAAATGCACATTTACAAAGTAAACACCACATATTTCCCCTTTTAGATTTATTTAATTTAATTGGTCCTTTATTTAACTTAATTGGTCCTTGTTTCTCATCTAAATTAAGAGAAAACAGACCATAAAACAATTAAAAACATCCCCATCATGGATTTGGTCCTGACACAAAATAATCAGACCAAGCCGTCGTGTCTCAAAATTTCATATCTTCAGTTTTGTTGAAGCATATTTCAATTTTCATGTGTTGATGTGTGACAAGCCACTGATAGTGGAGCATTCACGCAGGTCAGTCTTCATTAAAATGTTTTAATGAGAATTTAATGATTGGCTTCATAAATCAGCTGAGAAGATCTGATAAGGATGTGGATATATGGAGAAGACTCTCACTAAAATAAAACTGATAAATTATGATGGACAAATAACATTAATCCAAATAAAACTTCTAATTAACTTTTCTTTTATCAAATAAATGGCTGCTATAACACTGGCTGTAGTGAGGGATTTTTGAATATTAGATCAGGTAGTTGTTTGGCCCATTTAGACATTCTATTGCCTTGACTGTAAGAGTTCTGTTAGCAACAACAGGATAAGCTGTATCATGTACAATGTGCAGATGTTAATAGACAAACAATTTTTTCCCTTTCCGCCACGATACTGATATTTACCTGGCATCATCATCAGAGCCACATGAGCGTTCAACTAACCTTGGCTCTGAGGGGCACAAAATAACCAAACATTCATCGATTCATTCTCTAAACCTATTTTGTCCTTCACTGTATGGGTGTTAGTCACTTTCCCCTTCTCCATTTGGCCTTTCTGGTATTATTGTACCCAACTATTTCAGGAATGGAAGGTTGCTGTATGCTAGGGGACGTTTTGTAGCCAATTTGACAATCGATAATTTGATGTAAGTTTCAACAAAATGGGTTCTGCTGCAGGATGTCTGATATCTAGCATGTAAATTTGTAGAAGCCTTGGGGATGTTTCATTCCCACTGTGACAAGTTATGAACCAAATGTTCTATAAGCTTCCAAGACTCTACTGTAAAAAAAGCACAGCAATATGAATCCAGTTTTGTCAGGAATGGAAAGGAACCGCCGGCCATGGGACGCTTTCATACCATTCAATTTGTGTTTGCCTTATAGATTGTTTTTGTAATCACTTTGACAACCAATAATTAAAAGACTTTACTATAATCTATGGGTAGTCTAGCATAAGGAAAATGGGGTTATTTAAATACAATTTTATAATTTGTGGTTCATTCTGTAAATGACTTTTTGGGGTGTTAAGAGGAGGTGACAGTACAGTACAGTTTTGTACCATCCATGAGTGAATTCATTACAACATTGTGGACAGTTCGTACACACTTTGACAACGATATTTTAAAGTTAATTTCTCAAATCTACACATAGCCCAGTTTAAGAAAAAATTTTTTTTCTTTGATACTGTTTTTTTAATCAGACCTGACTTTTAATACATACCATGCATCAATTCATGCCAGCTCTGAGGATGTTTTGTACCCACTGTGACAACTTTTGATAGAAAGTAATTACCCTATTTGTCCCCTTGGGGAAAGCCCTGGCCACAGCACCATTTCCATTGCACAGACAACCACCACAAAAAACAGAACCAAAAACATAAGATAAGAATATAAAACATATAAACAGAACACTGTTCACACTTAGCAAAGGTCCGCAATCTGGCTTTTGTTTCTGTTAACTGTTTTATTTGTTCTGGGCCTCTACGGCAGCAGGGATCAGGCTTTTCCCAAAGCCACCTCTCCTGCAACTTAGTGCTCTGCATCTGCCTCCTGAGGAAGTTGAAGTTGGTGTTTAATGGATCCATGTCTTGTTCTGTTGAGGTTGCAATGTGAGGTAATGGTCCTGTTGCTTAAGTCTGTTAAGTTTGATGTGGGGAGACCTATTATCCTGGAGGCTGTAGTGATTTGTCTGAGAGTTTGCTATCAGTATATGAGATTGGATCATGCAACAACTGGAGGTGGGGGGCAACAAAGAGTCATTTCAGTTCAGCTGACAATCTTTAATAGCTCCTTTTCTGGATGTCATTTGTTTACAGGACAAAAGTAAGTTGATTGTCCAATATTACCCCTGGGTGTTTACAACGGTCAATTAATTCCACTGCTTGTATATTAATGAAAGTAGAGTATTGATATAATAGGTGACTGATAATTAATCCTTTGTTTCAGTGACCTAGAGATAGAGATGGACGTCCCAACACACCTGAGTGAGGATAATCTATGTAATTTACTTTTGTCTTCCTGTAAGAGCATACGGTTTGATTCCAATACAAAATATCTACCAACAGGAGGTTGTTTAGAGTTTTGGTAATAAACTGGCCCAAATTTGGATCATAGTAACAGTGGAAATATTCTTCCGAAAATAGTGTTCCATTAAATTCAACTGTATGTGAGATTTAGGCACTTTTATGATTATTTATCATAAAGCCACGAATACTAAAAAATGGTACAAATTGGCAGATGTTCTTGTAGGATACACATGAGCACTGTAAGAAACTGGACAATGGAAGCTGACATTAGAAGCTCCACATAATGAAATTTAAAAGTTTGGGATTTTTGAGATGCCATACTTATTATGTTTTCTGAAATGTTTTATAAATTTGTAGTGTTTTGCAAGGTGAGAGTCGCTGTATATGCTAAAACTTCAGCTGTGCATTATTTTTTTATTTAACTGAAGCCTTGAATGTTTCAGGAAAGGCATTAGGGGAAAAGAGCCTGAGGAAATACTTACTGTGAAGCTCAGCATTGATGTTCTACTTCTAGAAGGATTTGTTAAGTCAAATTTTTTGACCGGGGTACAAGCTTTACAAATCAAATACATGTTCTACATGTCATGTGGACATGTTTAAATTTCCTGGCAGCTACTTGACTCCATAATCCTTTAAAGGTTGGGGCCACAGACATGTCAAACACTCACATTAACAGAGAGCAAATAAAAAGCCTACTGTCTTTGAATGGCAGCAGCTTACTAGCTGTTCTGGCATGTATGCAAGCATTTTTACATGGATTACAATAAATGAATGAATACAATTTTTTTGCATTGGTAAAATCTCTATGTGGTTCACCGAGAGTTTACAACAGTGTTATATTCTAATTAAAAACATTTATATATTATGTAAGAAATTATAATATAATTATAATCTAACTTTTTTTTCAAAGTTCTATCAAATTATTTCAAGACTGAATACAACACTCAGGCTAAATAAAAAAGTAATTCATCTGCTAAAGAAGTAATTCAGTGGTTTTAAATCCAGTAATAATTGAACTACAGGGTGAACTAGAAAATCTCACAGGAAGTGCAAACCTGAATGCATTTTACCACCATGTAGACATGAAATGAGTTACAAAGCAGTCACTTCCAATGATTTATGTGTTGCAAAAACAAAAGAAAACATTACACTGAATTTTGGATCATCAGCAGCAAACCTGAGTTCATCAGACAAACATGGCTTTGTGGTGTTTTTGTGGTGTTTAATCATCATTACTTAACAACAAATAGTAGCATCAATTCACATTGACAACCAACAGTAAGGCAGACATGTCAAACAGTACATCAAGCAAGTTTCAAACATTCTTCCACGGTTTAACATTAAGAAAAACTATTTAGAAAATGTGAACTTTTTGCAGCATTTATGAAATAGCAGTGTCTTTTGTTTGGTTTACCTCAGTTCTCAGTGTTCAGTAGGAGAAATCTAGCCTGTTTTGGGCTTTAACAACTACACTGAAGTCGGGTTGAATATCTGAAGTGGATATGCAAAGGACAGCACACAAGTGATCATCACTAATAGATGGTTTGTATTCCAGATTTGATCAACTTCATCACTGAAAAAAAGTTTCATTACAGATGTAGGTAGATCCACAGGGAGCAAAAATCCTCTGAGCATGCCTCCTCAGGGGTAATTTCATCTTTTAGTGAGGAAGAAAACTGACAGTGATACTGACTCAAAATGCTCTGCCAGTAGATTGTCAGACTGCAGATCAATGATTTCAAACTGGACTTCACTGGGTGCATTATCCACATTATAAGTAGAGGGAGAAGAAATCATGTGCATTTTACTCTCAACTGTTTTGAAGTCTTCCGATCTTCAACATGGATGGAGAATTGTTAAGGTGATTTAGCTGATAGTGTGACTTTCTGCAGTGTTGCCCTCTAACTGACTTGAAAGAAACTTCAGCCAAGCTATACATTTCTGGGGCAACGAGGCCCTTGTGTTGGAGCTTAGTATTTAGTTCATTCATTAGTGCAGTCACCTTAACAAGAAAGGGCAGACCTGCCATCAAGTCTGCATCTCAGAGGTCTGGAATGTCCTTGTCTTTCTTTTCACATAAAGTTTGAATTTCTGCTCTTGGGTTCCGTACTCTTTTAAGGACCTTGCCCAGGCAGAGCCATCTGGTCTGGTAGCAAATATCAGAATGTTCACTGTCATGCTCCTCAAACAGTGAAACAAACTGTGATTCGGTGCTCTTGCCCTGATGAAATTAATTATTTTAATTACAACATCAACAACATGGCAAATTTTTAACATTGACTTGCACATTGTCTCCTGATTAATGATACAATACAGTATGCCGGATTAATTTCACTAACTTTATCTTGCATCCGGTTCAAATGTCCAACAATTTTCCCTGTCAGATTGGGACAGCCATTGGTTGTAACACCTACCAGTTTATCGCATTTTAATCCCAGCACCTCAGTGGATGCATAGCTGCCAGCTCCTCCGTCATCTCAAAATCTTTCGTTAATCCACATTCAAAGATAAGGGACTAGGCTGTATCACGGCATTCACAACACTTGTTTGGAGCCAAGGAAAAGCAATTTGATTCAATATGTTCTAACAGAAAGCATTCAAATATCCTAAAAAAACAGATGGATGCTTTATAAGAAACCAAAACAGTACACAATAAATTCCAATTCATTTGAACCTTTTATAACAGAATATTGTAAGATATTAGCTCGGTTTGTGCCAAAAACAAAGCTGAACTGAGCATGTTTTTTGTTTTTACCAATTTGATCAATGAAAAAAGGTATAAAATTTGTATAATTAAACAAAATGACCAAAAAATCCATCCATTTATTTTTTACACACTGCCTTGCAACCATATTCATACCCCCTTTGAAAACCATGGTTTTCAAAATTTGTTACAAATCTGAAAGGTAGAGCTTGGTGTGACATGTATTCGGCATTTCTGATTACTGCTCTCGTTGCCTGGCCTGTCAGGACGACGTCCGTGTCTTGGCAGGTTTGCCATACTTGTTACATTTTCACTTGATGGATTAAACAGCGTTCCATTCCTTGATCTTCATTAATCTTTTTGCTAACTAATGCTTACGTTCACAGAACAGCTCTATTTACACAGATTAAACTACACATAGGTGGACTTTGTTTACTAATTAGAAGACTTTTGAAGGTACTTGGGTGCACTTAATTTTATTTAGAGGTAAATGTGTAAAATAGGACTGAATACAAATGCACCACATTTTGAGATTTTATTTGGAAAAGCGTTGAAAAACCATGTATCCCTTTTCTTTCACTTCACAATAAAGCACTAATTGGTGGTCATCTACCATTACATTGAAGTTTCTGAGAGTAACAAGGTAGGTATATTCTATGGCACTGTTTCTGGCTAATCCTTTTCTTAGCCACAGAACCCCACTTGAGCATTCAATGGATATGAGCAGGGTCCACCCTGCATAGGTTCTCAGTCTATCACAGGGCCAACACTGAGACAAACAGTCTAACATACACATTTGCTCCAAAGCACAATTAGGAATCCCCAGTTAAGGGAAAAGCATGGAAAACCCACACAAAAAGGGAATTGGGTGCTATGTGAGAGAAATCAGCTAGTTCAGTATAGGAGCAAGATTCAGTTGCTCAGTGGGTGGTACAATTTGCATTTTGTTGAAGGGCTGGTTAAACTTAGGCATACGATGAAATGTTGGACACAAATTTCGAACTAATATTCCAGCAGAATAAACCTCAAGGGCAAATAGAATGGGCCTTTTTGAGGACATTTTTGTTTTATTTAAATTGGATCAGAAGTTTAAAGTACACCTAGTTCTACCAGCAACACCACTCCATGCATTGTTGCTACAAATAAATATACACGTTCTAGAACAAGGAAAAACAACATCACTTCCTCCCTTACGTTGGAAATGAAACCTTTACAGTACATTTGGTAGGAATACAATGAGACACCTGTCACAAAGGGAAGTTGTAGATGCCTTTATCTTCCTGTTAGGTGTTCATCTGTGGTATTTACAGTAACATGCCAGTAAATGCAACATTACAATGTTGTACAGCTGTGACATTTATGAGGAAGAAGAAGCAGCAAAAAGAGGAGCTTGCAATTTCCAAACCTTTCCACAAAACTTCAAGAAACAAATCGAGTCAGGGCTTTAGTATTTAGTGCTTATCAAATGCCCAGCCAAAACAAGCTTAAGGTCATCTGAGACTATCTTATGCTAACAATAAAGCTAACACCAGCAGAAAAAAACATCTACATCATTTATCCATGGCAGGGTTGCCAGCTCCTGTCTGGAGTGAGATTCAACCTTATCCTTACTGTCTGACTTTGTTCAGATAAATCGTTTTACAAATCCACTTTACTCCTGGCAGTGTTGCTGTGGAATTGTGTTCGGAACGTCCGGTTAAATAGTGGAGCCTAGCATGAAGCTGTAGAAGTAATATTTTTGCATTATAGTTAAACGTTTTTGTCTGATAATCACATGCTTTCAGACATGATGCTGCTAAGCTGAAACATGACTACTTGTTGTGTTGTTTGACTGCACTTATAATGCAAACCTACCCACCTTTGTCTTCATTCTCTGGACCTTGTGCTGACATATGGCATTGAGTGTAAAGACATAACAATATTTTCTCATAACCCTGTCCTGTCTGACCATTTTTTAATAACCTTTGAGTTTAATTTAACCGAGTACTCCACACCTGAAAGAAAATTTCCTTATAGTAGATCATTATCAGACAGTGCTGTAACAACCTTTGAAGAATCTGTTCCACTTTTGATTTGCTCATTATCACAGAAAAGCATAGTGGAGGGCAATAATTTTGTTTCTTCCCCTTCACAAATTGATTCTCTTGTTCATAGTGTTACTTCATCATTGCGTGGTGCATTAGACAATGCAGCCCCTTTGAAAAAGAAGGTAATTATTCATAGGAGGTTAGCTCCCTGGTTTAATTCAGAGCTGCGTATTTCAAAGCACAATGTTAGAAAATTGGAGAGAAAATGGCACTCTATACACCTAGAGGATTCCTACTTAATCTGGAAAAATAGCCAACTGTTGTATAAAAAAGACACTTCACCAAGCTAGAACAGCTTATTTCTCATCATTAATAGAAGAGAACAAGAATAATCCTAGGTTTCTCTTTAGTACAGTTGCTAAACTTACACAGAGTCATAGCTCTGTTGAGCCATCCATTCCCTTAGCTCTCAGCAGTCATGACTTTATGGGATTCTTCCAAAATAAAATTGATTCTATTAAAAATAATATCTTTGACATACTCCTGAAGATGATTACTTCATCCTCAGCAAGTGAGACAACATTAGAAGTAACTGTAGAAACTGATCTGTGTTTGGACTGCTTTGATCCTGTGGAGCTTCCTGAGTTATCAGAAATATTAGCTTCATCTAAACCTTCAATTTAGATGTTAAACCCAATCCCAACCAAATTATTTAAGGAAGTGTTCCCTCTGATTACCAGCCCCATTTTAGGTATGATTACCTATCCTTAGTAAATGGATATGTACCATAAGCTTTTAAGGTAGCTGTAATTAAACCTTTGCTTAAGAAACCTTTGCTTGATCGAGATTACTTGAAAAATTACAGACCTATATCCAATCTTCCATTCTTATCTAAAATTTTTGAGAAAATAGTTGCTAATCAAATGTGTGAGCATTTACACAGCAATGACCTGTTTGAAGAGTTTCAGTCAGGCTTCCGAGCTCATCATAGCACTGAAACAGCTCTGCTGAAAGTCACTAATGATATTCTTATGGCCTCAGATAATGGACTTGTGTCTGTACTTGTACTGTTAGATTTCAGTGCTGCATTGGATACAGTCGATCACAATATTCTCTTAGAAAGGCTGGAATATGCTGCAGGGATCAGGGGAAAAGCGCTAGGGCTGGTTAAAATCTTATCTGTCTGACAGATTCCAGTTTGTTCATGTAAATGATAAATCATCTTTAAACTCCAGGGTTAATTAGGGAGTACCACAGGGTTCAGTACTTGGGGCAATTCTCTTTACTATATATATGCTTCCAATAGGTAAAATTATCAGGCAGCATAAAATACATTTTCACTGTTACGCTGATGATACTCAGCTTTACGTATCCATGAATCCTGATGCGCCTAACCAGTTAGACTACAAGCATGTCTTGAAGACATAAAAACTTGAATGACTTTAACAAAGACAGAAGTTGTCGTCTTTGGACTGGAGTCTTTAAAAAAGAAACTGCTTAGTCAATCACTTAACTTGGATGGCATTAAATTGACCTCCGATAATAAAGTAAAAAACCTTGGTGTTATTTTTGACCAGGACATGTCATTTAAATCCCATATTAAACAGGTTTCCTTCTTTCATCTCCGGAACATTGCCAAAATTAGAAATATCTTGTCGAGGAGTAACGCTGAAACACTAGTCCATGCATTTGTTACTTCAAGGCTGGACTATTGTAATTCGTTACTATCAGGATGTCCACAAAATGCAGTTAAAAGCCTTCAGCTGATTCAAAATGCTGCAGCAACAGTTTTGATGAAAATTAAAAAGAGAGATCATATTTCCCCTACTTTAGCTTCCCTTCATTGGCTCCCTGTTAAATCCAGAATAGAATTTAAAATTCTCCTCCACACATATAAAGCCCTTAATGATTTAGCTCCATCATACATCAGAGATCTGATTGTTCCATACATTCCTATCAGAGCACTTTGTTCTCAGACTGCAGGTTTACTGGTGGTTCCTAGAATCTCTAGAAGTAGAATGGGAGGCAGATCTTTTGGTTATCAGGCTCCTCTCCTGTGGAACCAGCTCCCAGTTTTAGTCCGTGAGGAAGACACCCTGTCTACTTTTAAGGCTAGGCTTATAACTTTCCTTTTTGATAAAGCTTATAGTTAGAGTGGCTTAGGTTATCCTGAGCTATCTTCCTTATTTTGTACCTCAGTCTTCTTCCCTCCCTGTTGGATGGAGTAAGGCGAAGTCCGGTTTAGCCTAAACCGGCTCAGTTATGGTTGAGGTACAAACACACCCTCCATTTCTGCTACCTGTATGACCCCCTCTCTTTTCCAATGGTTATGGTCAATCTGACAGAGAGAGGCATCCCAATCGTTATGGTTTTTAGTATAACAATGGCCATCAGTGGGCTCTAGATGGACAAACTGTCTACTTTTAAGGCTAGGCTTAAAACTTTCCTTTTTAATAAAGCTTATAGTTAGAGTGGCTTAGGTTATCCTGAGCTATCTCTGTAGTTATGCTGCTATAGGCTTAGGCTGCTGGAGGACATAATGACCACTTTCACCCTCTTCGCTACATTCTCACACTACTCTCCAATTTTGCATTATTTGCTGTTATTTCAGCTTTTAACTTTATGTTCTCTCTCTTTTCTCTTCCTAGAAGCTACACCTGGCCTGACTCTGTGTCTACCTGTGACACCTTTCTGGAGAGGGGCATCGTCCAAGCTTCTGCTGGCAACAACTTAATGCTCACCCTCTACTGATGATACACTTGGCCCTGTCTTTCAGTGTTTAACCCTTTCTCTCTCCTAGACATGGCAATTGACTGAGCTTTTACTGTGACTAACTATGTGCTTTCTTTCAGACTCTAACCTTGAAAACTGGCTCAGAGTTTATCTGTTCTTTCTTTCTAGGTGAAACGACTAAAGGAGCTACATCCATTAACATTTACTTTTCCTTCCCATGGATTCCTGGATCAGTGCTTCTTTGTTCTCTTTGTGTCTCTGCTCTGTTCTCTCAAACCCCTAGTCGGTCGTGGCAGATCGCCGCTCACACCGAGCCTGGTTCTGCTGGAGGTTTCTTCCTGTTAAAAGGGAGTTTTTCCTTTCCACTGTCGCTTCATGCATGCTTAGTATGAGGGATTGCTGCAAATTCAACGCCAGTGACTGTCCACTGTCTTTACATGCTCATCCGGGAAGAGGGAATGCTGCAAGTCACTGACTCAATGCAATCTGCTGGGTTTCCTTAGACAGAAAAACGTTTTATACAATTTGAATAAATAACTGAATCTGACTGCACTGTTCAATGATTAGGATTAATCGGAATGTATGTACCTGACTTTTGTGAAGTGCCTTGAGACGACATGTGTTGTGAATTGGCGCTATATAAATAAACTGAATTGAATTGAACTGAATTAATCAGAGAAGCTTAACTTGAAGCTTCAACAAATGTGTCTTGAACATGTAGCCAAGGTGAATGGAGTTGACAAAGCAGCTGTCTATGTAATCAGATGCCATTTTTTTCAATTTTAAAAGATGGCTACGTATAGTTAGGCCCACAATTATTCATACCCCTGGCAGATTTAGATTTTAAATTATTTCCATTCAACCAAGAAGTTAGTTTCTGATACGAAATGAGACATGAAAGATAATAAAGCAATGTTAAAAGGAGCATCACAAAAGACAACTTTTGTTTTTTGATTAATTGTTATCTTATTCTGCATCCATCGGTGATCAGGAAAGTCACTTTAGTGACAGGCCCTTAAGTTCCATCTGCATATTTAAAGTATTGTCCATGTGTGTGGCAGCACAAGCTTTGTTCAACTAGATTTTTGACAAGACCACAACAGCATTTCTAGATGCTGTTAGCAGGTGAATTAGTGTGGTGAATTATCTGTAAGCTTTGATTATTAACCCCTCATGAAGGTAAGTGACTTAAGCTTGACACCCAGTTGTATGTTTGAAACTCTTATTTTGAAGTACAAAGGAAGTAGTTCTAGAGTTGCCCTATTTTGTTAAGTACTGATTGATTGAGACAGCTTGCCAACAATTATTGATTACAAAAATCATTGTAGAAGCTGCCACAGCTTTTAAATTGTTAATTTGGCAGCATTTTTCGTGCTAGGTTAAAAAATTAAATGGTGACAGGGTAATGAATGATTTGTATCCACTGTGAGATTACTGCATCGGGATAACTGTTAGCGTCATGTTGAGGTTGTAAAGACTCAAATGCAGAGCAACCTTAAAGTGAAGATGAAAATGTTTAATTAAGAAAATGAAAAGAACTTACAAAAATCAAGCAGACTAGCAAGAATAACTTGAACCATAGATAAATTAGGCGTGGAGCAGAGAATCCGACCGGAAGACAGTAAAACGGAAGGAACCAGTGAGAAACAAAGATAATCTGTAAGTATATATATGGAGGCAAAGAATGTGGAAGCATTTTGTGTGGTTAAAAAGTGTTTGTGTCTCAGGCAGAGTATTCCTGGACCTCGAGTCCTGCACGGCCTAAAAAGGAAATAAAAAGGGTCCAGTTGAGCTCAGGAATGAGGAATGATAAGAGGCTTGTTATTGTGTTTCAGCTGGGAAAGTTGTGATACCCCTAACTGCTGACAGGTCACCCTGACATTAGAGTTTTGCATCCAGATAAGTGATGAAATTGTTATTGTAAACTGTCATGTAGGCCAATCTGATCTTGTCCAGATGTCTGGCTGGAGTGTATTCCCGGAACTGCAACCGAATATCAATGTTGTGGATGCCAAAGTTTTACGTAAATGAGTATAATGATTTCAATTGGTCAAAGAGGACCAAATACACATCAATGCTTTGTATCTGTATAAAACCGCCCTGTGAGGACTGAAAAGCAGGGAACTTCTGGAATTTGATGAAAATATTTTGTGTGTTTTAAGAAATAAAAGTTCCCCCCATGAAGGCTGGGAAGAGAGATTTCTCTGAGTTCTGTGTTAATTGTTTTATCTCAGTAACAAGAAAGCCCTTTTCCAACAAGAACTGAGAGGCAAACCCGAGGAGCTAATCAGAGGCTATGAATTGCAGCTGAGGCAGAGAGATGCAGAGCAACCAGAGGAAATGTGGAGCAGCTGAGACAGAAGAAAAGAGCAGAGCAGAGAAGGGGAGAAAAGACAAACATGAATGAAACTCAAGAAACCCTACAAAACATAGATCTAACAGGAAACAACCTAAATGTAAAAGGATCACAAGAAAAAGACAAAGAATAAACTTTAGAAATACACCTAAGAACAATGAGCACAAGGATATTAAATGTATTGCAAAACCCAAGTGTCAAAAATAACAAAATATGGCAAGACATATAAAACATAACAAGGAACATGCTGAAAAAACATGAACACAAATGAAAACTATAACCATGGGCTCTAATTTTTACCTTCCTGGTGTCACTAAAGTAAAGGGCTAGTTCACAGGGGTGTTGTTTGATCATCCTTTGTTCAAAATCTACATAACCTTGACTGACCAAACCTGAGCTCGATTATTCTGGACTGAACACAGATGCATTTATTTTACTTATGAATACACAAACCCACCTAAGAATTAGACAAGCATATAAAAACAATTTAGGACTAGAAAAAGTTCGACTGGAGTTTTCTACAGATTCTTTAAAGATTCTTTGAAACAGACTTTTCTAACATTTAACACTGTAAACAGTATTTGTGTTTTTGCAAAAGAATATGGCTCAAATGTTGTGTTGCGTTAACACAACACTGTTTCTTCTAGTGAACTGAATGCATCATTAGACCCCTAGTACACCTTCTACCTTGGGTCATCCATGGAGAACTTCCAGTATTATAGAGCAAATAAAGCATAATATGCATCTTCAAAGTGGAATTAAGCTCTTAAAGTAAGCGAATATGCAGCTTGTCAAATTGTTTTGATGACAAAGTTAGAGTTTTAGTTGACCAGCTGCTCAATAGTTTGTGCATTGTAAAAAAGCACGAGGTAAAACTGACCTCGGTTGCAAACCAAGTTTCATAGAAATATGCTAACCAACAGAAAGGAGAAAGGAAAATTTCATGAGATGTTATTTTATATTAGATTATATTTTCCCCGGCCAGTTACAACTGATGACCCCTCATGGTGAGCCTGATTCTGCTGGAAGTTTCTTCTTCTAAATTTAGTAATCGGTGGACACAAAATAAGAATAAAAATGCCAAACTTTTTCAGCAGTTCATAAACAATCAAAAAATATTTTCAGGAGAGGTGATGGTTGCAAGCATACTACGGCCCTGTTAATTTAAAATAAGCATACAGCACTCTAAATGAAGACTTGCTTCCTTATACATTTTTTCTGATTTAGCTTTTTACCCATACTTAAATTTTTCAGATCATTAAACAAATTTTCATATACTATGGGAAGCGTCGGAGGGGAAAGCGTGCTGGTGCGCGGGTAAACCTCCGCCAAAGAGGACTTCGCACACCACTGCCTTCAATCCATCTGGGAAATGTCTGCTCTCCAAGTAAAAAGATGGACGAGCTGCTTCTTCTCACCTGTAAAAACACGGACCTCCGCGGATCAGCGATTCTCTACTTCACCGAGACATGGCCGAGCGACAACATCCCGCTGATGCCGGGCTTCCAGCTGTTCAGAGCGGATCGCAGCGCGGAGCTATCGGGGAAGAAACGAGGAGGTGGAATCTGCTTCTACAGGTCCTTCTCAAAACATTAGCATATTGTGATAAAGTTCATTATTTTCCATAATGTCATGATGAAAATTTAACATTCATATATTTTAGATTCATTGCACACTAACTGAAATATTTCAGGTCTTTTATTGTCTTAATACAGATGATTTTGGCATACAGCTCATGAAAACCCAAAATTCCTATCTCACAAAATTAGCATATAATTAAAAGGGTTTCTAAACGAGCTATGAACCTAATCATCTGAATCAACGAGTTAACTCTAAACACCTGCAAAAGATTCCTGAGGCCTTTAAAACTCCCAGCCTGGTTCATCACTCAAAACCCCAATCATGGGTAAGACTGCCGACCTGACTGCTGTCCAGAAGGCCACTATTGACACCCTCAAGCAAGAGGGTAAGACACAGAAAGAAATTTCTGAACAAATAGGCTGTTCCCAGAGTGCTGTATCAAGGCACCTCAGTGGGAAGTCTGTGGGAAGGAAAAAGTGTGGCAGAAAACGCTGCACAACGAGAAGAGGTGACCGGACCCTGAGGAAGATTGTGGAGAAGGGCCGATTCCAGACCTTGGGTGACCTGCGGAAGCAGTGGACTGAGTCTGGAGTAGAAACATCCAGAGCCACCGTGCACAGGCGTGTGCAGGAAATGGGCTACAGGTGCCGCATTCCCCAGACCTGGGCTACAGAGAAGCAGCACTGGACTGTTTACCCACAGTCAGTGATGGTCTGGGGTGCCATGTCAGCTGCTGGTGTTGGTCCACTGTGTTTTATCAAGGGCAGGGTCAATGCAGCTAGCTATCAGGAGATTTTGGAGCACTTCATGCTTCCATCTGCTGAAAAGCTTTATGGAGATGAAGATTTTGTTTTTCAGCACGACTTGGCACCTGCTCACAGTGCCAAAACCACTGGTAAATGGTTTACTGACCATGGTATCACTGTGCTCAATTGGCCTGCCAACTCTCCTGACCTGAACCCCATAGAGAATCTGTGGGATATTATGAAGAGAACATTGAGAGACTCAAGACCCAACACTCTGGATGAGCTAAAGGCCGCTATCGAAGCATCCTGGGCCTCCATAAGACCTCAGCAGTGCCACAGGTTGATTGCCTCCATGCCACGCCGCATTGAAGCAGTCATTTCTGCAAAAGGATTCCCGACCAAGTATTGAGTGCATAACTGTACATGATTATTTGAAGGTTGACGCTTTTTGTATTAAAAACACTTTTATTTTATTGGTCGGATGAAATATGCTAATTTTGTGAGATAGGAATTTTGGGTTTTCATGAGCTGTATGCCAAAATCATCCGTATTAAGACAATGAAAGACCTGAAATATTTCAGTTAGTGTGCAATGAATCTAAAATATATGAATGTTAAATTTTCATCATGACATTATGGAAAATAATGAACTTTATCACAATATGCTAATATTTTGAGAAGGACCTGTATATAAATGAAGGTTGGTGCAGAGACATAAAAGTGCTGGGAAAAACATGTAGTCCTGATCTGGAGTCATTTTCCATAAACTGTAAACCGTTTTATTCACAGAGAGAGTTTTCCTCTTTTATAATAATTGGTTCATATTTTCCAAAGCATGGCTGCACTTCTGCCGCTGAAAAACATCTCACAGATTGCAGACATGGAGAAAAAACACACGGACTCTTTCATCATAATACTGGGAGATTTTAACAGTGCAAACTTCTCCAATGAACTCCCCAAATACAGACAGCATATTAAGTGTCCCACCAGAGACAAAAACACACTGGAGCATTGTAACACAACCTTAAAGGACTTATATGATGCTGTCAGGGCTGCTCTGGGTTTTTTCGGACCATTGTCTTATCCACCTCATCCCAAGAAATTAAGAGCTTCCAAACCAACGGTTCACACTGTTAAGAAGTGGACTGAGGAATCAAAGCAGATGCTACAGGCCTGCTTTGAATGCACAGACTGGACTGTTTTTGAAACTTCAGCCACTGACTTAAACCAACTAACTGATGTGGTGACATCATGCATCAGTTTCTGTGAGGACATGTGTGTGCAGACCAAGACATTCTGCACCTTTGGGAATAACAAGCCATGGTTTACTCCACATCTCAGGAACCTGCGCAAGGACAAGGAAGAAGCTCACAGCAGTGGTGATTGGGCGCGGTACAGGCAGGCCAGGAACAAACTAACAAAGGAGATCAAAGCAGCAAAGATAAGTTACAGTGAGAAGCTAAAGAACAGCCTTTCTACTGGTGACGCGTCGGCTTTATTGGCCGGTCTGAGAAACCTGACTGCCTATAGGAGCCCCCCCACCCATCCTGAACAGAATCCTTGCCTGGCTAACCGTCTGAATGGCTTCTACTGCAGACTACTACTACTACTGCATCTCCACTACATCCCATTCAGGAACAAATTCTTCCCATAAAGCAACCAACCCCGTACCTTCAGACCCTCTGCCTGCACTAAAGATCTCCGAGGAAGATGTAAATAGGCTCTTTCAGCGCATGAAAACAAAGGAAGCTGGAGGACTTGATAACGTCTGAAAGCCTGTGCAAATCAACTCGTTCCGATCTTCACCCGGATCTTCAATAAGTCACTGGAGACGTGAGGTCCCCTCCTGCTTCAAATGATCCGCCATCATCCCAGTGCCCAAGAAACCCACCATCCTAGGACTAATTGACTACAGGCCTGTAGCCCTGACATCTGTGGTCATGAAATCCTTTGAGCGGCTGGTGTTGAAGCACCTGAAAGACATCACAGGCTCCCTGCTGGACCCCCTGCAGTTTGCTTACCGAGCAAACAGGTTGGCAGATGATGCTGTTAACTTAGGTCTACACTTCATCCTGCAACACCTCGACCGTCCAGGGACGTACTCCAGGATCCTGTTTGTAGATTTCAGCTCGGCCTTTAACACCATCATACCAGACATCCTCCACCAGAAGCTCACCCAGCTCAACGTCCCAGCCTCCACTTGTCAGTGGATCAACAGCTTCCTGACGGACCGACAGCAGCAGGTGAGACTGGGGAGCATCTTCTCCCACATCAAATCAATAAGTACTGGTGCCCCCCAGGGGTGTGTTCTATCCCCACTCCTCTTCTCTCTGTACACAAATGACTGCACCTCAGCGGACTTGTCCGTGAAACTCCTTAAGTTTGCAGATGTCACCACTGTTATTGGTCTGATCCAGGACCTTGACGAGTCTGCATAAAGACAGGAGGTGGATTGGCTGGTACACTGGTGTTGTCAGAACTACCTTGAACTCAACCCACTCAAGACTGTGGAAATGGTGGAGGACTTTATGAGAACACCACCCCCATACACCCCCCTCACCATCCTCAACAACACCGTGTCAGCTGTGGACCACTTCAGGTCCCTAGGAACCACCATCTCTGAGGACCTGAGATGGTCCTCACACATAGACACTGTTCGGAAGAAGGCCCAGCAGACTGTACTTCCTGAGGCAACTCAAGAAGTTCAACCTTCCACAGGAGCTGCTGGTCATCTTCTACACTGCCATCATTCAGTCTGTCCTGTCTTCATCCAACTCAGTGTGGTTTGGCTCATCCACAAAACAGGACAGGTCCAGACTGCAACAAATAATCAGGAATGCAGAGAGAATAATCAGGGCTGACCTTCCCTCCATCCAGGACTTATACAGGTTAAGGGTCAGGAAAAGAGCTGCTAAAATCTCTGCAGACCCCACACACCCTGCACAGAAACTATTTAGTGTTTTACCTTCAGGCCGTTGCTACAGGGCACTGTTCACTAAAACCAGCCGCCACAGAGACAGTTTCTTCCCCCAGGCTGTTTCTCTGACGAACATTTAACAGAGTATGAAACAACTGTATACTGAAGTTGCAAATGCACCTTTGTAAATAAGTATATTTAAGGACATAAAGATATATGCATAAATATACAGGGGTTGGACAATGAAACTGAAACACCTGTCATTTTGGTGTGGAAGGTTTCATGGCTAAATTGGACCAGCCTGGTAGCCAGTCTTCATTGATTGCACATTGCACCAGTAAGAGCAGAGTGTGAAGGTTCAATTAGCAGCGTAAGAGCACAGTTTTGCTCAAAATATTGAAATGCACACAACATTATGGGTGAAATACCAGAGTTCAAAAGAGGACAAATTGTTGGTGCACGTCTTGCTGGTGCATCTGTGACCAAAACAGCGAGTCTTTGTGATGTATCAAGAGCCACGGTATCCAGGGTAATGTCAGCATACCACCAAGAAGGACGAACCACATCCAACTGGATTAACTGTGGACGCAAGAGGAAGCTGTCTGAAAGGGATGTTCGGGTGCTAACCTGGATTGTATCCAAAAAACATAAAACCACGGCTGCCCAAATCACGGCAGAATTAAATATGCACCTCAACTCTCCTGTTTCCACCAGAACTGTCTGTTGGGAGCTCCACATGGTCAATATACACGGCCGGCCTGCTATAGCCAAACCTTTGGTCACTCATGCCAATGCCAAACGTCGGTTTCAATGGTGCAAGGAGCGCAAATCTTGGGCTGTGGACAATGTGAAACATGTATTGTTCTCTGATGAGTCCTTTACTGTTTTCCCCACATCCGGGAAAGTTACGGTGTGGAGAAGCCCCAAAGAAGTGTACCACCCAGACTGTTGCATGCCCAGAGTGAAGCATGGGGGTGGATCAGTGATGGTTTGGGCTGCCATATCATGGCATTCCCTTGGCCCAATACTTGTGCTAGATGGGCACGTCACTGCCAAGGACTACCGAACCATTCTTGAGGACCATGTGCATCCAATGGTTCAAACATTGTATCCTGAAGGCGTTGCCGTGTATTAGGATGACAATGCACCAATACACACAGCAAGACTAGTGAAAGATTGGTTTGATGACGCATAAAAAAAACCAACCAAACAAAAACAAAAAAAACACAGAGAGATAAGTGTACCGGAGTCAAATTCCTTGTTTGTATGTATGAACTTGGCGATAAAGCTGATTCTGAAATCGGAACTTTTTAGACAGTGGGCAATTTACGAGGGCAAATAATATCTGTATAGTTAAAGAAATAAAACTGAACAATTTTTAGAAACCTTTGGTGTAAAGGTAAACTCTTTTGAAAACCTATTTTGTTTTGCTTGTGCATTTTCATGCCAAAATCAACCTGTTTTGGAAAGCCCAGTGTAAAAACATCAAGTGCAAACCATTTAATCAGCTCTGAAGAGGTAGGTTTGTGTCAACAACAGTTGTGGTGAATTATAATTGGGAGTTCAAGGTTTTCAGTCACATAAATAAACTAACTTGCACTACTTGATCGCTGAAATTGTTACTCAACAAGTGAGAGGTTTGCTGCCTGGCTGGCCACAATCAGAAATATATTGTAGACAGATTTGGAGCTTTGACCAAGTTATCTGATTCTGTAACCAACAAAATGTGACAAAGCAAATTACCGATTAAGCAGATGCGATGACTCTTCTGTCTATCATACAGGTCTGCTGATGGATGGTTTTTCCGAGCAACAAACGTGCTCTTCTGGTAATAGGGATTTAATATTTAGGCTTGTGTCAGACATACCAGGCTGATGTTGATAGCCAGCACAATATTTCACAGAAAAGGTCAATAAATGCTATAGATTTCTAGAATAAACTTCCATAAAAAAGTGAAAAAGAATCAGCTGCCATAAAATCAGATAGGACCCTGTGAGGTAAAATTCAACTGCCATAAGGAGCAAGTCTTTAAGGCAGTCAAAGCTCGTTAATGTAACAGTCCATTCATTCCTCTAAAGCCTCACCCCCACCCCCTGCCCTTTAACAACCTTCACCATTTAGCCTTCTCTATCTTCATTAAAGATGAACTTGATACTTTTTACCTTTGAGAGTGACATGTGCAGCACTGATGCTGTTTTCATCAATTCAGTGGTAAAGACAACCATTGCATTGAGCCACAGATACTTTAGTCAAGAGGACTCCCATCAGAGGACTTCCATCAGAAGCAATGTAAGAGCAAAATGTTGTAATCCTTTAAATTTGGTGGTGCTGGGGATCTAATGTTGCTTGCGCTATAAATTAGAATTAAATCCTTTTTACTACTTCTTTGTAATAAGTCAAACTGTATTTACCGTAATTCTTGCTACTTAAAATAGCAATCACTATGAAACCAAAAGGGACCTAGACAGGATTAGAACTTCCTACATACTTTATTGTAGCTTTTTGCAGTTTTATTTGTTTGTATATTTTGTCTATTTTGTGTGTGTGTAAAAATGTATTTAGTAGATCTGAATGACAGTCCTTTGTTTGTACCTCAAGAACTTTTTATGTGTTGCCACATTAGAACCAATTGTGGTTCTTGCGTGAATGGCACCCTGGCCAAGCCGCTACTTCTGTCACCCTTCAAAAACAATCAAAATGTTGGAGATCAGATGGCATTGAGTCAGGATACAATGCAATGCTGTTCCATGCAAAACACCGGACCTAGTCATCATACTTTCAAGAACAAACAGGGGGCATCTAACCAAAACACAAGGGCACCATCTCCCCATTGAATGAACATGCACAAAAGCAATAGAAAACTTGCTGAAGGCTCAAATGACACCCCAGGGAACCATCCATGTCGCAAATATTGAAAACCACCACTGATTACAATCATAAACTTCAAAATGTTTTATTGGGATTTATTTGGTAGGCCAACATGAATTAGTGCATAGTTGGAAAGTAGAAGGAAAATTGTACATAGTTTACAAAATTTTGCAGGACCACTTTTCACAGTTACAGTTGAAAATCTTTTGCAGTATTTTCTTCTTTTTGGCAAAATGGCACAATGTCAGTCAGCTTACATTGCGTGCCTTGGCCAATCACCACTAATGCCCATTTTCCACCAACGGGATTCAAAGCCTGTTCAGGTTCCCAAACGTGATTTTGAACCACTGACAAAGGTTTTCACTGACGAAAAATGGTTCCAGGGTCCGAACTCTGGTTTGACTTGGGCACCGCAGAATACCTGTTTTTTTTTTTGTGCGAATCGCAACGTCATGGGTGGGTCGAACTTGCGGATGCTGGACATATGCAAATAAAAACATTGTACATACCATTGTTCTTCCAAGGAGTCGTCGTCTCCATTTTTGTATTAACTGTTGTATATGGTCTCTTTTCGCAATAAAAGGTACATTGAGTGCAGCTCAGCAAGCTCCGCTGTTTTGCAACCACGCTTTTCTCCTGTGTTGTGTAACGTCCGCTGTTGATGACTGGTGGAAATGCACGTCGGTGCTGGGCAAGGTTTGCCTCTTTTTATGGCCAGTCATATTATAGGTGTCCTTGAAATGAGCTTGAGGGTGGCTGGACTCAGCCATAAAATAGGGTGAGGGACAGCTAATAGTGGTCTTGTCGAAAGATTCTCACAGATGAGCTGTGGATCTCTGCAGCTCCTCCAGCAACTATACTATACTATACAATACTATACTATACTATACTATACTATACTATACTATACTATACTATACTATACTATACTATACTATACTATACTATACTATACTATACTATACTACAGTACTTTGCAGACCTATCTGCAGTGGTTCTTGGTCCTCATGGGACTGTTCTTTTAAATAATGTTCTTTAACAAACCTTCAAGGCCTTCACAGAACAATTGGATTTATACTTGGGCTGCACGGTGGCGCAGTTGGTAGCACTGTTGCCTTGCAGCAAGAAGGTCCTGGGTTTGATTCCCGACCAGGGATCTTTCTGCATGGAGTTTGCATGTTCTCCCCATGCATGTGTGGGTTCTCACCAGGTACTCTGGCTTCCTCCCACAGTCCAAAGACATGCCTGTTAGGTTAATTGGTCACTCTAAATTGCCCTTAGGTGTATGAATGAGTGTGTGCATGGTTGTTTGTGTGTTGCCCTGCGATGGACTGGCGACCTGTCCAGGGTGTACCCCGCCTCTCGCCCATAGACTGCTGGAGATAGGCACCAGCTCCCCCGCGACCCACTATGGAATAAGCGGTAGAAAATGACTGACTGACTGACTGTATTTTAGGTTCTGTTTTCTGTCCCTTCATTGTTAGGTTCTCCATTGCTGCCTCCCTGGTTCCTGTGTTTCCATCATGTTCTGTAAGTCATCCCCTTCATTAATATATTAATTTACCACCATGCGCCTGCCCATGTCCTGTTGCCGCTTTGGTCCTTTAACTGTGACAATACTGAGATTAAAATTCACACAAGTAAATAATATGTACTAATTAGGTGACATGTGAAGTCAGTTGGTTGCATTTGATTGTATTTAGGGGTATCAGAGGCAATGTGACTGAAGCATATGCATTGCACCCATTTCAGATTTTTGCATGTAAAAAAACATTAAAACTTGGTGTCATTTTCCTGCCACAGTTAAATTCTACATTGTGTTATCCTACCACATAAAATTCTAATAAAATACATTGAAGATTTTAGTTGCACCTTTGCAAAATGTTAAATAGTTATTGGGGTAGCAATATCTTTGCAAGACACTGTATGCTGATGCTTTATAACTAAAGCAAGAGTATAACTAAACCACTGCTTATAAATCTTATACATTTGATTGTTGTTAGCTTTGGGTGATTTCCCAGGCGTGGGTAGCAGAGCGGTTGGAGAATGAGGGGAAATAAAACAGGTGAAACTCTATGGTAACATCTCAGAAGAAGGCAACATAAAACGGGTATGTTGCCCAGGCTCCACGTACAGCGTGTGCTGGATACAAGATCATTTTAATTGGGTTATATATAAATGTATGAACATGACTTCAGGCAATATTATAGACATTTTCTCAAAGGTAAGTAGAAATGCAGCCAAAAAGGTCAACCTGTCAACTAAGTTTCTGCTTGAAATTATTTTTCTGATGTTAAGTAAATGAAAGTAGCTCTGGGATCACTTTTTACGAATGATAAAAGAACTCACAGAATGTAATGTATTCTCTATGATATTTTTACCTTTTCTATCTATAAACGTCTAAAGCTAGATTTGACTGCTTTAAGTGCTTTTATCTTGAAAAGAATGGCAGCTGTACAATGGCAGTCAGTAATCCACATTCACTTACCATCAGAATGATTGTCATATATATTTTGGGCTTTGAATAGTGTATTTTCTAGGAGGGAATGATGAAAGTATGACAAATTAAATGCATTTTAATGACAGGAATTTGATGCATAAGTATGAACTTACTGAGGATTTCCTTTAATCTACACAGGGTCAAAGGTATACACACAGGCACAAATGTATACATACTCCCCCTCCTATGATTAGGAAAAAGGTCACTATAAGCTTAATGCTAGCCTTCCATATCCATTCCAAAACCAGCTTTGATGTGGGCTTGAAATCATTATCTTGATGAAATGCCCAGCAATCTCCAGGTTTCAACCATCTGACCCAAACTGCCACCCTCAGAGAAGAAAAACAATGAACCAGCAATGGTCAATCCTATGATAAAATGCTTGATGTTGGAAAGCTGGTATTATTGTTCACATTGATACAGGTGTTCTGATGATGGTACCCTCTCACTCTATCTCACACTAAATAAAGTTTGCAGCTAGCCACTTGGAGAAGCCAAATGTTCTCTGGTTGGAGGACAAAAAGCACTTTAAAATAACACTCCAAGGCAATAATAGTTCTTTCTGCCATCTCCGTATATTTGGTGAAAGGACCCAGGGAACTGAAGTTACACGCCAGACTCATAGCTATATTAGACTTGTAAAAGGGTAAATGACCATCTATAAAAGTTACATCATTGTGTGTTATGTAGAGAAGACAAACTCTGAGGCTAGTTGCCCAGTGGATTTAAGGTGGAAACACAGGGACCACCTCTGTGTGTGTGTTTGACACATATCATTTCTCACCATTTACATTTAATGGGTCAGGCTGAAGTGCGCCTAATACAGAAGAGGTTACTGGACTTTGGTCTATCAGATTTTTTTATGGTGTATTTGTTGACAACAGAACAAAATCGAAAAGGCATCATGTACCACAGATGCGATTAACCTGTTCGGGGCTGTCTGACACCTATTTCCTATGTTACACTCTAAAACTGACCCTGCAGTGCAGAGCTTTACTCCATGCCTTAATTTGTTCCACAATGCTGGCTTGATTCTTGGCAGATTGAACTGTGGTTCATGAATGACCAGAGGAAGCTCAGAGAGAGGCTTATCTTTGCAAGTTTATGCTGGAATTGTTTTGTGAAAGATGCTAAAGACTGAGCTATTTAGTCAAAATGACAAGTTTATTTGAAGGAGTCAGAGTGACATTTTCAATCCTAGAAAGACTGTACCAGCTATGAGGCATGGTAGTGGCAACATTATGCACGTGGCTAATTTGGTATCAGTGGTGCTGGTGCACTGTACAAAGGGGATAGAATAATAACAATCAACTTTCCTTCAAATCAACAGGTAGACAGTTGAAACACAGATTGGTCAGGTTAATAAAAGGCCTCTTGAATGGCCATGACTTCATTGCTATTCAAGATTTATGTCCTCTACTTAAAAGTCAGGTTGGACCAGGAAACAAACTAAATTAAAAGCCTCTGCTATTATGAAGATAATTTTGTACTACTTAAGAAATCAATAAAAGCCCCAAAATACAAAATTCATCCTGATGATGAGTGCATTTAAAGTTCACTGTAGGTAGGTAGAGAACAGCACTATACTTGGTAAAGGAAGACTTACTATAATACTGCTTAAGGATATTTGAGTTCTCCCTTTAATTTTTATTTTATATTTCTCTAAGCTTCAACTCTCTATTCAACTTTTATGTGAATAAAATCTTGAAATGACAGAGGGAACATATTATGGTGCATTTCTTTTCTCTTTACATGGTGCTCTTGTTGGAACAGTTTCTTGTACATAAAAAAGCTTCCTTATGCTCTACTCTTCATGGTCTTTTATCGGCCTTCACTTTCACAGGAGCAGAAAAGTAAGGAGGATTTTTTTTGTCCCTGCCTTGAAAGCCTCCTGGGACATACGACAAAGGCTGTAACGCCTCAGTATCCAAATGAATTTTACAGGTGACATGCTCTGCACAAAAGGGAGAGTAACAAAGAGATCTTGTTGTGCAGCACAGAGGACTGAAAAACTTCTCTTCTTAAAATGTGACAACTTGCCTTTGAGTACTTTTATTCTTCATTGATTCTATTTTCATTAATCGTTTGGATTTAACAGCCTGGAACTCATTACTTCAATGTGCCAGCTTAAGGGAAATACACATTGGATTCTTAAATTCATCTAGAGAGAAAGGAAGAAAGTCATGTCCCAGGGGCTCATTTTGTCTGATGTAAGGCTCTACAGCTCAATCACCCTTGGAAAAATTCAACGACAGGCCTCCACCGAAGCAATAGGCCATAGAATTGGAAAATATGTTCAAAGACAGGAGCTGTGAGAATTTGTATAACTTCATAGTCATCATGATTATTGAATAGCTGTGTGTTATTTCATTCAAATGCGAGTAAAATTCATATTGTTCCTGAGAATCCTTGTTCAGCCCAAGCCCCCCCCAATCAACTCATATAATCAATTTCATCATCTTTGAATACACCACACAAAAATTCTCCATGAGGCGAATATCTAAGAGATTCATTATTTCCTTTTACAGCTTCAGTTTTGCTTACTCACTCGTCTTTTAATATGGCTTATTTCTGTTCAGGGTCACAGAAGCCTGTGTTCAATGGGACAGGTGGATGCTGGATAGGACACCATCCACTTTCATCAAGGGTCAACACAGTAGCTCCATGAGATAAGTTTAGAATCCCCAAATTAGCTGAACTTGTATGCTTTTGTACTGTGACAGGAAACTGGAGGAAACCAATACATGCACTGGGAGAGCATGCAAACTCGCTACAAAACATCCTGCCAACCACTAAACACTCTAGATGTAATTTCTTGATGTGTAAATAACTTACATGTAAGTTATATAAGTACAGCCATATTCTTAAGTCTTTTGTAACAGTCTTTTGAAGCAAAAATTTACTACTTTGTATCCCACTAAAACCACACATTTTACTACATATTGTTTAGATTCCATGTGGCAGATTAGCACAAAGTACTATAAAAAGTAAGGCATACATTTCTATTCAGCACAATTTATTCTGAAACCCCTAAAGAAAATCCAGTGCAATCACTTGTCTTCACAAGTCATCTGATAATTAAATATTCTTTCTGTTTATAACTTCAACTGATTATAAATCCAGCTGTTCTATGAAGGCTTTAAAGAATGTTAGAGAACATTAGCTTGCGGCAGCTGCAGTTCACTGAGAGAAGTTGTCGTCTTGTAATTGGAAGGCAGTAGGTTTGATTCCAGCTTCCTCAACTGTCGCATGTCGATGTGTCCTTGGGCCAGGCACTTAATTCCAAATTTAACCCTAAGTAAGCCTATTGATTGGTATTTGAATGTGTGTAGGTATATTTTAGTTAAGTACTTTGAGGGGTCGGTATAACTAGAAATGTGGTATATATCACGGAGACCAAGGAACAAAGCAGACCACTCAGAAATAACGTTTTGGAGCAGTTTAATGCAGGGTTAGGCTATAAAACAATGTGCCAATGTGTGAACATCCCACAGAGCACTGCTTAATCCATCAGCTGAAATGGAAATTGTATAGTACAGCTGCAAAGCTATCAAGACATGACTAAACCGAGAGGATGGGTCAGGACAACATTAATCAGACAAGCTGCCAGAAGGCCCATGGTAACGCTGGGGGAGCTGAAGCAATCAATCACTAAGGTTGGAGAATCCGTCAACAGTACAGCTAATAATTGTGCTCTCCAGTTGTGCTCTCTACAAATCTGGTACTTATGGAATAGAGGCAAGATTGTTGAAATGCTTAAAGAAAGCCAGTGCAATTTTCTTGAAAGTTTGAAATAAAGTTCTCAGACTTTAAAACATGACAGAAACAGATTTTAATCTGAAAATAACAAAATCCGAAACTGAAAGAAACTGAAAAAATGTCCATACATAGCATACTCTTTCCATCTCAGCTGATGGTTGAACAGTGCTCTGTGGGATGATTACACTTTGGCATATTGTTTTATAGCCTAACCCTGCATTAAACTACTCTAAAATAAAAATGTACCCAAATGCAAAACACACACATTCATACACCAATCAGTAGACTACTCAGTTAAACTTGGGATTAAGTACCTTGCCCAAGGGCACATGGACTTGCGGCAGGGCATGGACTCATGTCGGGACTACATAGGCAAGAACTGTGAACACTTGTCCAATGCATTGGCAGTGGACCTTTGCCAATGGGTAACTGAGTCTCCCATGGATTTTACTATGGACTTCTATGGTGTGGGATTCTGCAACTGTGTTGTTTGATTTGGTTCTTCCACTGCAGGATTGTGTCTCTTGTTTTTTGCCCTGTTTATTTGGTGCTGGTGTGATGCTAAAATTTCTTCTTGTGAGACGAATAAAGGAATTCCCTCTTCTTATTCTTAGAGAAGCTGGAATCAAAACCACAGCCTTCCATTTACTACTAATTTGACCCTTTCCTGGCTTCATAGCTACAAACCAACATTGCACAATCCCCAGACACACCATCCCACTGGGGAAACATGGTGCTGGGAGCATCATGCTGTGGGAAGTCTTTTTTTTTTTTTTTTACCAGATACAAAGAAACTGGTCAGAGTTGATCTGAAGACAATTGGAGCTAAATACAGGGAATCATGGAAGAAAACCTGTTAGAGGCTGACTCAAAACTGGAGCAGAGATTCAGATTCCAGTGAGACAATGACAATAATCTAGATTCCAGAGCTGCAATAAAATGGTTAGATCACAGCACAGTCATGTGTTAGAATGGCCTAGTCAAGGTTCAGACCTAAATCTAATTGAAAATCTGTGATAAGACAATAAAAATCCATCCACTTTGAATGAGCGTGTCTTATTTTGCAAAGAACATCTCTAGATGTTAAAGCTGGTGAAAAGATACATCAAAACACAATTGCTGAGAAAGGTGGTTCTTACTCAGTTCGCCTAAATACAAATGTTCACGATACGTTTTGCTTTTTAATGTGACAAAAATTAAGACCTGTATGTTTTTGACAGTTATTCACTGTTTTGTTTTGATCCATCCCAATAAAATCCCAATAAGGGAGTTTAGATTGTGGTTGTACCGTTAAGGTACAGTACAGACCAAAGGTTTGGACACACCTTCTCATTCAAAGAGTTTTCTTTATTTTCATGTCTATGAATATTGTATCTTCACATTGAAGGCATCAAAACTATGAATTAACACATGTGGTATTATATACTGAACAAAAAAGTGTGAAAACTGATTCAAGAGGTAGTCACCTGAAATGGTTTTCACTTCACAGGTGTGCCCTGTCAAGTTTAATAAGTGGGATCTCAAGCCTTATAAATGGGGTTGGGACCATCAGTTGTGTTGTGCAGGAGGTGGATACAGTACACAGCTGATAGTCCTCCTGAATAGACTGTTAGAATTTGCATAATGGCAAGAAAAAAGCTGCTAACTAAAGAAAAACGAGTGGCCATCATTACTTTAAGAAATGAAGGTCATTCACTCCGAATAATTGGGAAAACTTTGAAAGTGTCCCCAAGTGCAGTCGCAAAAACCATCAAGCGCTACAAAGAAACTGGCTCACATGAGGACCGCTCCAGGAAAGGAAGACCAAGAGTCTCCTCTGCTGTGGACAATAAGTTCATTCGAGTCACCTGCCTCAGAAATCGCAGGTTAACAGCAGCTCAGATTAGAGAACACGTCAATGCCACACAGAGTTCTAGCACCAGACACATCTCTAGCACAACTGTTAAGAGGAGACTATGTGAATCAGGCCTTCATGGTAAAATAACTACTAGGAAACCACTGCTGAGGACAGGCAACAAGCAGAAGAGACTTGTTTGGGCTAAAGAACACAAGGAATGGACATTAGACCAGTGGAAATGTGTGCTTTGGTGTGGTGAGTCCAAGTTTGAGATCTTTGGTTCCAACCACCGTGTCTTTGTGCGGCGCAGAAGAGGTGAAGGGATGGACTCTACATGCCTGGTTCCCACAGTGAAGCATGGAGGAGGAGGTGTGATAGTGTGGGGGTGCTTTGCTGGTGACACTGTTGGGGATGTATTCAAAATTGAAGGCATACTGAACCAGCATGGCTGCCACAGCATCTTGCAGCGGCATGCTATTCCATCCGGTTTGTGTTTAGTTGGACCATCATTTATTTTTCAACAGGACAATGACCCCAAACACACCTCCAGGCTGTGTAAGGGCTATTTGACCAAGAAGGAGAGTGATGGGGTGCTGCGCCAGATGACCTGGCCTCCACAGTCACCGGACCTGAACCCAATCGAGATGGTTTGTGGTGAGCTGGACCGCAGAGTGAAGGCAAAAGGGCCAACAAGTGCTAAGCATCTCTGGGAACTCCTTCAAGACTGTTGGAAAACCATTTCAGATGACTACCTCTTGAAGCTCATCAACAGAATGCCACATGTGTGCGGAGCAGTTATCAGAGCAAAAGGTGGCTACTTTGAAGAACCTAGAATATAAGACATATTTTCAGTTGTTTCACATTTTTTGTTCAGTATATAATTCCACATGTGTTAATTCATGGTTTTGATGCCTTCAGTGTGAAGCTACAATATTCATAGTCATGAAAATAAAGAAAACTCTTTGAATGAGAAGGTGTGTCCAAACTTTTGGTCTGTACTGTATGTGATTGTAACATGACAAAATATAAAAAAAAGTTCAAGGGGTATGAATAGTTTTGCACATGGCTCTGTATTTTTGAAAGCTGTTGAAGTTATTTGGGTCGTTACCTTATAAATAGGAAATAAGGAAGTCAGATGAAGAGAATCCGTTCATTGGATGATAAGAAATGGCATTTGCTTTACAATGAGTTCATTCTCTCTCTAAATAATCAAATCAACTTTTGGCAAAGACTTGAACACTTTTGAAAGATACCCAGTACATTTCCAACAGCAGTATTTTTTAAGGAATAACAGGGTTTTCTGGTCACAGGGAGAGCTTGCCAGGAAACACATAGTTTCTGCCATATTGATTCTGCATTTGGCCTCCCATCTGATTAGAATACTTCATTGTATGTACCTCAAATATAATGATTTTTTTCATGTCTTGGAGTGAGTTTTTGTAATATTTTGCCCTCGGAGCAGAGTTCTATTTATGCATTGTTTTGCTCGGTCAATACCGCACACTCCCACAATATTTCATCCCAAACAAATATCCTTGGTAACGATCAGCAGCATACGAACTACAGCTCTCTAATCAGCATTCCTCTCCCAGCTACACAACAACAAAAGGTTTCAAAACACAAGGAATTGCTTTTCATCAGTCACAATATGACAAATCAAACACTAATTACAATATCTGACAAAATTATATCAACAAATCATTTTTGCTGCTCTTGTTACATTTTTTCCCCATCTGGCCTGAAGGTTTTCCCAGTGGACCCTGAAAGAAATTCATCATTAATGCAAGAGCTGGAGACTGAATTTATGGACATAAATTCTGTTGGCAGCATGCCTCTCTGCCTGCTCGGAGCATAAAGAAAGCCTGAGTCATGTTTAAATGTGGACTGCGGGAGATCATAAATCCTTGTCGGAACAACCTTTGACCGCTCCGAAACTTTAGACTTACGGCACAGGAGGCCTGTGAGCAGTTGATATAGCTGATAACGAGCAGGAGGAATCAAACAATTATTTATGGCTGAAAACCATACAGAGGCTCACAACAAAGCACTTCATTCTCCACAGCACCAGCTGACACATACAAAAATAGTTTTCACCCCTGGTAAAGATGTGTAAAAATTCTTAAAATAAAATGAATGTTTTATTAAAGCAGCATAAACTCACTGAGAAATATATGTTAGAAAGTAACACAAGTGGAACAGTTATTATTGGCACTTACTGTCACTACTTGTCCTGCAACATTTCACACGGTTAGAAAGAGGGATATTTGTGCAATCTCTAAAGATCATCCAGAGTCCTGGTCTTTTCTCTCATGTTCTCTTCTCTTCTGCTTAGTTTACAGATATTCTGTAGGATTAATATTTGGGGACTGAAATGGCAATGAAAGAAGTTTCTCTGATGATCTGGCCATATGTTTTGGACCATTATCCAACGACCCAATTAAAACCCATTTTCAGTTTTCTTTTTTAAGTCCACCAGATTTTCATTTTAAATCTCAAAGAAATAGGTTCATGCAATCTGACAAGATGTCCAGGGCTATTGGAAGAGAAAAAAGCCCACAGCATAATAGATCTTCTACTGTACTTTTCACATACTCATTCTTGGTTATAGAATGTTTGTAACTGAAAAGTTTCCATTTCATCCAACTAAAGGAAATGGTTTCCCTTAAACTCTCATGGAGTTTAGCAGACTCCACATGTTTAAAATGGTGATATTAAGAAAAGGTTATATTCTTAAATGCCTCCTAGAAAACCCTGTTGGCATTCAAAGAGTGTCTAATGTTTGTCATGGAGACTTGGTAACCCCCCCCAACATGCTATTCACAGTAAGCTGTGGAGATTTCTTTCTCACCTCTCAAACAATCCTCTTTACTGTGCGTGCTGGCAAGATAAATATGTTTCCTGTTAGCCAGTGGCTAAAAAAAATGTACACCTTTGTCACGTCATATTTATATGACAGGGGAAACAAGTCAATTATTACTTATTAGCAGTTCATTCTAACTATGATTCACGTTAAAAAGTAAGTATTCATTATAAAACTGTTTAGCTTACCTTAATGTTAAATGTATTGCTAGAGGTACCAGCTATTGTGCCATATGTAGTTTGCCTACAACAACTAAAGACTGACATCATAGGATGTTTTTTCTCCAATCAATAAATGCCCCTAAGTTAAAAGTTAATTTTTTCTAATTTCGTTTAGTGTGAAGTTCTGCAACTGTAATGAAACAACCAGCCTTTTGTGCTTAACACATTCACATAATGTTCCCCACTCTAAATGGAAAAGTAATAGAGGCAGGGAGAAAAGGCTGCCATAAGGTGGATGATAACTACATTGCAGGAAACCTGTCTTGATCTCAGCAGCCTGCTTCCTCTTTTTCCTGCATAAGAGCAATTCTGCTTACTGTGAATGAGAGCACTGCTTACAGTGTTAAACCGTAGCCTTTCTTGTGCGTTTCAGCATGCAATCAGTTTTATTTTGTCCCACAAACAGAGAATAAAATCTGCTACTTAAGCTCAGCTAAAAGCGGAACCAAAAGTTTAAACCTGCTCATTTCCAGCGGCTGACACGGGCTCTCCTGCCCTGAGTCCAAGGTGGTGCGTGTAATGCACTTGTGTGGGTTGTATGAACTTTTCTCACTTTTAATATGACATTTGTTTTGTACAATTTATCATAAGAACAAAGTAATCTGTTGGGATAAGGTTGCATACGTATGCACACACTAATGCTAATGCTTTGCTGAAGCACCTTTTTATTTGATTTCAGTGTACCGTCTTCTTTTGTAGGAGTCTATAAGCATTCTACATCTTTTCTGGGTGATATTTGCCCGGGTGTTCTGTCATATTTAGTTTGGTACTCGGTGTAGGCCTTTCAAAAACATTAATCTTCGTCTGGTGAAGCCCTTCTTTGTCGATTTGGATTTGTGCTTGGACTCATTTTCATGTCGAAACATGAGGACCCACCTTCTTCTTTAGCGCTCACACCTATAAACTTTGCGTTAAAATGGAACCCATACCTTCAGAGCTGTTCATTCAGCTGGACAAAAACTTCAGTTCACTCCAGTTCAGTTTCACTCCTTAATTATTCTTTCAACCAGAAGATCCTGTTTGGGTGATCCAGGTCTGCTTCCCCATCATCTGCTGGGGAAGCAGCATCAGAGCCAGGGAATTAAAAATGCTCAACAAGCTGATAAAGAAGGCTGGCTCTGTTCTGGGGACTCCTCTGGAACCTCTGGAGATCATTGTGGAAAGACGGATTCTTCATAAAATGAAGAACATTATGGAGAACCCTGAACATCCTCTTCATGAGACTGTCCTACAACAACAGTGTCTTCAGTCAGAGGCTTCTTCAGATCTGCTGTAAGACGGAGCGCTACAGGAGATCCTTCCTGCCCACAGCCATCAGCATCTACAACGGCTCTTTGAAGAAACCTGCATAATATGAGCTACAACAACATTTAATTTCCCTTTGGGATTAATAAAGTATTGTTGAATTGAATCGAATTGATTTGTTGGAAGAGAAGGCTGCTGTCTTTTAGCCATACTTATATCACACAAATGGAGCGATGTTAATTTAGACAGCACTTTTTAACTTACTTTTACTCTTTTGGTTGCAATTTAGTCATTTGTTGTAGGGCTGTATGGTATTTGGAAAACATGCTGTGGAATCTTGTTTGTGCTCTACGTCTGATGGATATCTTTATACGATGAGATCCTTTTGATCCTTTTTGACCTCTCTGTAAGTCAGGGCCTTAGTTAATGGAGGCAAATGGATAACCAAATGTCAGGGGAATCCTACCAGGACAGCTCAGTTTAATCTCAACATCATCTGATTCATGTTATTTGAAATGTAGTGATAACCCAAGAAAAGTGAAGGCTGATATGAAATCGAAAGGTGTTTGAATAAAGTTTTAGTGTAATGGTGTGCAAACTCATTCAACCGGGTTATTTTACCTTTTGGTTATTGTTTAACAGATTTGTCAGCTTTTCAATTGAACTCATATGTGTCAAATTAAAAGTTTTACCTCATAAAAATTTAAAGTTTTACCCTTTGCTACTAAACAGGTCATGGATGGGGAAATTAAAGACTTTTTGTTTTGTTTTTTTCCCATCAACTGTGTTTTTTTTAATTTGTACAGTCCAAAACACATATATCAATATACCTTTACACAAACAATGCATAAATATAACGACAGGAATAACAAATACAAAACTTGATATGAAAATTAATGCAATTACTTTTCTCACACTCACACACACAGTCACACAAGGCCTTAACTGGCCCTGACACATTTGTACATTTCAGTCCTGAGGTTAGTCTCATGAGCTTTAAATATTCCTCATTTGGGTCGATTATGACGATACAAACTGAAATGTACTAATTTTCTTTTATCCATTGAGACAGATCCTCTTCCATGAAAGAGAAGCATCTTTAATAAGGAGAGTGGCTTCATGCAAATGATGCTCTCTTTGTGATTGCCCCCCCTCCATCTCATACACACACACATTTTGTGGCACTGCAACAGCTGAGACTGTCTGCCAACTGTGGAATAACTCAACCGGACTAATGTTATCTGTGAGAAAAGGTGCAGAGCTGTTACTTGTCTGACCAGATGGCAACAAGACGCACTCGCACACGTACAAACTCACAGAGAACACATATGTCCTAAATGCGTTACAAACTACATGATAAGGACAAGATGAGTAAGAAAAGACAGCAGCCATGCTGGTCCATGAGAGTATGCTCTGACAAAGAACAAGGTCAGTCTCTCTGCAGAGCCCATTTGTACTGAAGCGATGTCCTGTCATGATTTTGGATCATACACAGCTAATCCAACCACTCTTCCCATGTCAGTCAGGGTGATAATTAGCTCCAAATATATCTTTCCAGTCAACTCATCCTTTCTGTGCAAATTATTGTACCAAACCCCCAAGTATTTCCTTCACTGCTACAGACTATCTGTGTGCATCAGAGATAAAGCCGCCTTATCTTCCACAGAGATAAATAAAATCCATTTATCTCTGCTTGGAAATGAGACTGTATGTCTCTTAAAGGCGGAGCACTCACACCTCACATTCTATGGATCCTGAAATAGTGCACGTGCACGGCCTGCTCTCATTTACCAAGGAGTCCAGCGCCTCCGAGTTGGAGTGATAAGTCAGATAGTACTCCTGCAGCTGAGAGTTCAGGTCCTGCTCCTGCTTGCGGGCCTTTTTCCTGCGCTTATGGTTGACTGAGTGCTCCTGCAGCTGCCTCATGGTGTTGGGGTAGCGCCTCCATGAGACGTAAATAACCAGTAGGATCAATGCTACTGACAGGAACAGGGCTACGCTGCCCGCAATGATTTTATGGAAAGCCATATGTTCAAACTGCAGCTCTGGAATAAATGAGGTGGAGGTCTCAGCAGAAAAAGGAGATGTAGAGCTCAGGGTGGTGGGTTCGGTCATCTTTATATGTGTCCCAGCAGGACTCACAGGGGAAAGCGTTGATTTCTGTGACGGTGGTGATGGATAAGTCAGGTTCGTAACTCCAGGGGGAGCTGGCCAAACTGTGACACTCACAGCTTGGGTTGAGCTCAGAACAACCACAGTTGTGGTTGAGAACATGTTTGCCACGTCCACACATGTAGAGTGATTCCTCACCACATCCACCACCCTTTCGCCCTGCGTATCCTTGGGACCGCTACAAATCATGTTAATGTCTTTGGGGTCCCTGAAGGTCCGGAGCCACCTCATAAGAGGACAGATGCTGGGACTACAGTCCCAGGTGTTGCCTGCCAGGCTGATGGTGGTCAAGGAGGTCCACGCCTCCACAACTTCCACAGGAACGCTGCTCAGCTTGTTTGTTTCTAGGTTAAGTGTTCGCAAGTTTGGCATGCAGCGGAAAACATCTGGCTCCAGTGTTTGGATTTCATTCCCAGAAAGGTCCAGTTTCTGCAGTTTTGGCCAGGTCCAAGGAACCCCTTGGCCTATTGACCGGATGCGGTTCCATGCCAAATAGAGAGCCTGGAGGTTGGTAAGGCGTGGGAAAATATAGAAATTAATCCGCGAGAATTGATTATGTTCCAAATGTAGCTCTCTTAGCTTAAAAAGCCCCATAAACGTGGTGCGAGTGAGGCTACGCAAGCGGTTATAACCCAAGTCCAAAAATTCCAAGCTGCGGCATTCCAGAAACGTGCGAATGAGAATCTGTTTTAGTCCGTTTGATCTGAGGTGGAGATTCTGCAGCTTGCGCAGTCCATAGAAGTAGCCTGGCTGTAGGAACTGCAGCTGATTATAAGATAGGTCCAAATTTCTCAGGTTTGGTATGGCACTGAATGTGTTGTTGTGCAAAAAGCTTAGTTTGTTGGAGCTTAGAATCAGCTCCTTCAGCCTGCGCACGCCATGAAAGGCTAAAGCATCTATACTGTGGAGGGAGTTGTGGTCCAAGTAAAGCCAGATGAGCTGATTGAGATGAGCAAACTGGTACGGCAACAGAACCAGCAGGTTGTTATAGCGCAGAGACAAACCCTGGCACCCCGTCGTGATGTTTATTGGAATGTCTTGGAAGATGCCGGACTCGCAATAAACAATTTTTCCTTCACAGCGACAACTCGCAGGGCACATCCTCTCCCCCTTGCTGAGCAGCAGCAGAACAGCTGCCTGCAGAAGAAGACAAGATAACCTCCAGTCCAACATCACAGAACCTGTTGGGGGTAGAGTGGGGCACAGGCAATCAAAGGGATGACTCAGTTTCTGAAAATGCATACACAAATGATTAAATGAATAAAGGTAAGACTGTTATTTCCTTAAACAGTGGATATGATCTGGATAACAGCTTGAGGTCTATTTATGAGACCTGCTTCCTGATGACATACTTTTGATATGTGCACATAGAGACTAGATGCAAATGAAGACAAGTTGGAGACAAATGCAGTTTTGTTTAAATACATGGATACATAAAAAACCCTTTTTATTGCATGATTATGGGCAACAAAATCATCATAGCAGAAATATGGTAGTTTTAGCTGATCATAGCTGTTGTCCTGGCTACAAGGACACTGAAGAGTCAGAAAGTGTGTCATTAAATCTGAAGAACCGATTAACTTACCCATTGTCACTGAAGGAAGGGGCAATCCTCCAGGGGAAAGAGAAAAATTGATAAAAAGCGTTCTAAACTGCTCTCAGTCAGTCCGCGCAGCTGCAAGGTCTATCCGCATACTGAGCACTTGCACTTGGGGAGCAGATGCAAGTTTCTCTGCAGCGGTCAGAGCCATCCCATGGTGATGTTCAGAAAGGGGACCCAGTCTTACTTGGCGCTTCACTTCAGTCTGCTGTGCTCGCAGTTACCCATTTGAGCACCAGTGGACGGATGCATATCACCCCCTCCTCCTCCTCCTCCTCTTCTCTGTGCTCTCTTTCCTCCTGCCTCTCTTTACCTCATTCCTTTCTCAGAGGCGTAGGCGTCCTCAGGAACATAAGCTACAAATGATAGGTTTCTGCCACGGAAATCCTGCCATTAACTAATTAATACTTAGGTTAGGAGTATTATCAGTTGAATTTGATGACTGTTGGTGTTTTGCCATGTCAAATTTAAATGTGGACCATGCCCTTTGGTTTGAAGGGTGAAATAGAACCGATTTCCAGGGAATTTCTTCTGAATCATAATAGATGTATTTCATTATTCAGATGCTTGCCAAAATGTGGGGGGATACCTGCTCTGAATGGTTCTACTGCACTCTAAAAACGTCTGGGTTATTCATTTAAAACATGGGGTCAACAAATGTGACCCAGATTGTTAGGTTGGAGACCAGACTAAAAGGGGCCTCATGATCTTTCACAACCCGCCATTTTGAACTATACTAATTAAAGATAGAACAACGCAACAATAGGTCAAACAAAAAAAAGAGCTATGATGCACATTTATATTATTGTGTACACTAAAAAGGAATAAAAGAAAGAAAAGTTCCTTAAATGTCATTAATTGTGGAAATTCCCAGTGTATAGCATCAAAATGGATAGCCAAATAGAAGCACACAGATGCACATATGAAAAAAACAAGGATGATAATCAGTTTAAAATCTCCACAATTAAAAAGGAATACAAACTGGAAAAACTGTACAGTAAGCAATAAACAGGGAATTCAAATCAAAACATGTACATCCACATTGAAAAAAAACATATTAGAACAGTGTTTTTTATTGTGCAAAATATGCTATGTGCAAGAATACAGAAATGTGTCCAAAAAACAACTGTTATAAATAAAAACGTTTTATATTTATATTTATTTAGTATGTTGGGGGCAATGCTGGTTGAACAGTCTAACAGCTGACAGAAGGAAGAGCCGACATTTATGGAAGGTATAAAATATTAGCCACTAAAATGGTGTCAGTTAGCACCAACATTAGCTTCTCCCCCTCTACATTTTGATCTGAATTCAACTGAACATGTCCACTGTTATAAGAGTAAGGGTGATATGTTCATTCGGGTTGTGTTGTGAATAAATATGTCAGCTTTACTAATATGTTAGTAAAACATTGTCTTAAGACTTGTATCCAATTTGAGCAGCAATTTAAGTTTGCATTCAGCTTTAGGTAGTTTAGCGCTAATGCTATGGGCAAACTGAAACCCTGAAAAGCTACACTTCTTTGGATGTTTTTACTGTGTATGTGGGTTCTGTCTGGGTACTCTGGCATCCTACCATATGTATTAGATTGGGTAATTTCAAAATATCCTTTGGGTGTGAGTGCATGCTTGTCTGTCTTGTCTGCCTCTTGTCCATTGCCAGACATGTTGCCTATCTCCTATGGTCAATGTGCTCCTGACCTTTTTTGTGACCCTGTGAGGATGAGCTGGTATAAGCTTGAAAACGTTAACGCTATCAAGGTTTAGAAATAATAGTTTCAAAATCCCTGATAGTTTCTTTCGCTTTGTTTCTGCAGTTTAAAGTCATTTTAATGAGATGAGAGTTTATGGATCATGGAGTTGTGCTTGATTCTGCACTCTCCGCTTGTTTTTTTCCCTTGATTACAAAATAGACAGATTTGGCTGTTTGGACACATTTGTAATGACAAAAAGAAAAGGAGCACCAGCCAGCCCTGTTATTAAGTTCAGACTGTTTCAAAAGTACAGTTAAAAAGCCACAAGCATGTGTCTGATAAGCAGGCCACCACTAGATCAGATAACCTGACTAAGTACATAAATAATACCAGCTTGTTATACTTGTTAGTGTAAAAAAGGTGCAGAACTCTAATTCCATGTATTTGCTTTAATCCATGTATTAAAATAATCATAAAAAGATTGTAGAATCCATAATAATTGTAATAATAAATATGCTATACTATTTTAGCAGCAGAAAGGATAATTGCTGTGTTTCTTAATAATAATAAAATTATTTTAGACATTTTTTTTTTATTCTGGTAAAAATACAGTGGTAACATAACATAATACCACAGAGCTTATTTTATTGTACCGTTAAGCTCTCATATACATATTTTGAAAAAATCTGTATATATACAGTACAGACCAAAGGTTTGGACACACCTTCTCATTCAAAGAGTTTTCTTTATTTTCATGACTATGAATATTGTAGCTTCACACTGAAGGCATCAAAACTATGAATTAACACATGTGGAATTATATACTGAACAAAAAAGTGTGAAACAACTGAAAATATGTTAAAGGCTATTTGTGTCAATCTACTGTGTGACTTTTTTGCTATTTGTTGCAGCCAACTAGGGAATGCAAATGTTCTCTGCAGATATGCGGGCACAGATTTTTGTGATTGCACTAACTGTCCGCACACACAGCGACAATAGTTGGGTGCAATAGGGTAGCAGTTTGGCAGCAAATACACAGCAGGTAAAGAAAAGGATGGGTTGAAGACAAAGTGGAAAAAAAACAATAAATGCGTGTTTGTTTTTTAGGAAATACGGTCAGAAAGGATACTCTGTTTTCCCCATTTAGATCATTTATCCCTTGGGAACTACAAGCACACAAAAATGTATTAAAAAATCAATTTATCCTTTTTTTGTGGGACTTTTCTGCTTCCACTCTTCTAAGGAGACAGTGTATGAATCACTATATTATCTGAGGCTGCAGTGAAAAGTGTGAGTCTAAGTACAACACTGTGGATCACATACATGTATGCAGACAGGTATGTCAAGGGCTTAAAGACAACAGAGTGAAGTTAAAGAGCAATACTTCATTTGAATTACTGAATAACTAGTGTTTGAGTCAAATATGTATGAATCCATTTTTTATATTTTTTAATATATATACAGTACAGACCAAAAGTTAGGACACACCTTCTCATTCAAAGAGTTTTCTTTATTTTCGTGACTATGAATATTGTAGCTTCACACTGAAGGCATCAAAACTATGAATTAACACATGTGGAATTATACACTGAACAAAAAAGTGTGAAACAACTGAAAATATGTCTTATATTCTAGGTTCTTCAAAGTAGCCACCTTTTGCTTTGATTACTGCTCCGCACACTCTTGGCATTCTGTTGATGAGCTTCAAGAGTGGAAGCAGAAAAGTCCCACAAAAAAAGGATAAATTGATTTTTTAATACTTGTAGTTCCCAAGGGATAAATGACCTAAATGGGGAAAACAGAGTATCCTTTCTGACCGTATTTCCTAAAAAACAAACACGCATTTATTGTTTTTTTTCCACTTTTGTCTTCAACCCACCCTTTTCTTTACCTGCTGTGTATTTGCTGCCAAACTGCTACCCTATTGCACCCAACTATTGTCGCTGTGTGTGCGGGCAGTTAGTGCAATCACAAAAATCTGCGCCCGCATATCTGCAGAGAACATTTGCATTCCCTAGTTGGCGGCAACAAATAGCAAAAAAGTCACACAGTAGATTGACACAATTAGCCTTTAACATTATAATATTAGTCATTTAAGTCTTTTAGGTTAAAACCTAACCATGTGTGCTGGACCCTGTTATGATAAATTAACCCAGGCCCAGATAGGTCCATATTTGACCAAGGGTTAGCTAAATAACACAGCTTGGGTCACTTTTAACCCCAGCAATTTTTAGAGTGTACATGATGATGATGATGATGACAGCTAAAATAGGTGGTAGCAAATTCTAAATGTACGGCTCATTTATCCATTACCAGTCATTCAGAACTGATAATTGACACTTGTTGCAGCTACTGCAGTGGTGTCAAAGCTTAATTATGCAAACAGCTTAAGTGTGATGGAGACACATTTATAAAAGCAGTTCACACCTCTTTCTTTCTGTGATGCAATGCCATGAGATCATGTACTAAACAATATTTAAACTAATGGCTTGAATTAACAGAGTGCTGCACACGCATTAAAGGAATGAGACATTACCATCCTCACAGTCTACCAGCAGACAGAGACAGTTCACATTATGTGCCCGTTTCATACTCATTCTTCACACTTAGCTCATCCTGCTCAAGACAGACACTCAGCAGCATGCCGAGGAAGAGGAAAATGTTCTGACTACACAGCACTTAGTCAAAACATGTGGTCACAGCGACCCCTTGTGCTCACAATGTGAAATTACTCGTTTTAAAAAGCTGGTGACACTGAGCTACGGGAATGTGACCTCAGAAATGTCAAGGCAGAAAACATCCAGGTCAGTTGCGGCTAAGGAGATAATAATGGTGGATTTACAACGGCTTGTAATGCGGAGAGTGGGGTTATTCTCTGCCAAACACTTTGCCCACCGCCTGTGGACCCCGTTAAGAAAAGGTGAGTTTACACCTGCTGCAGGAGCATCTCAGCAGGAGAGGATCTGAGTGATGCAGGATGAGCTGTTTTGTTCATTTAATGCCTCCCAGTCGTATAGTCGCACCGTCTGTAATTGAATGTCAAATAAAATCCGCTCTTCAAAGAGAGAGCTGGGTCACACGTGTTTTAGGAGCTCACGTGTTATTCAAGTTATTCGTACTCAAGACTGGAAATTGATGCTGCGTAGAGGGGTGGTTACCGCTCTGAAAATGAAACCTGTTTGAGATGGGAAGGAGTGCACTGCACTTGTCTATAATCATGCTTCAGCTCCACAAACACATTATCAGGTGGATATCATGTTGAATATGAAAACTAGAAAAGCGACTCTTTGTGTACACCAGCTGTATCTGTCAAACGGACAAAGTGGTCTTTTTCATAGCTGACAACCACTAACATTTATCATCAAATGCAGGTGACAAACCTTTCAACTTATCCTTGGAAAAAATGGCCACCATCTATTATTTGTTCATTTTAATTTCACTTAGGGCCTAAAATATACACCTATCAGGCATACCATTATGAGAAACGACAGACGAAGTGAATAACACTGATTATCTCCTCATCATGGTACCCGTTAAAGGGTAAGAACTTCAGTGCTGCCAAAAAGTATTTGCCATCTTACAGATTTCTTCTCTTTTAGTATTTTTTTTACATCCAAATGTTTTATATCATCAAACTAACCCAGGTTAAAAAAAATGTAGTTTGCATTGTTTATTAAGAAAGAAAGCTATCCAAATCCAACTGGCACTTTGTGAAAAAGTAATTGCTACCCTTGCAGTAACACTTGCAATCAGGCGTAGGCACTAGTGGCCTTTATTTATCAGTATACAGAAAGGAAATGGGCAGAGAGAGAGAGGGGGGGGAGAATGCAGCGAAGGTCCCAGGGTCGGGAAATGAATCCAGATGGATGCGTTAAGGATTGATAGCCTCTACATGGTGCACACACTCTACCTCTACACCACCCGCAACCCCAGCCGAGACACAATTCTTAACAAAAAACAGGATGTTTGTTGGGTCTTTCAAATTCTTTCACATGACAGAAGAAATCTCAACATCTCCCCGTTGAGCATGAGTCTTTGTAATGTAACTACGTTATTAGCAGCATGTCTCTAAAAATAACTTTGATTCAATAAATAATCAAGATCCCAGTTATATTACGAAATTAAAGTAGAATTTGTAAGTCTGGGGTGCTTTTTTACTGCTAGGTAATCAGTAAAGAGCAAAGTGTATTATTCTGAATTATAAAATGGAGTAGGTGTTCTAAGACAGCTGTGAAAACTAATTGTTTCTTATTAAAGTGACTCAAAGGTGAACCAAGCCTGGCTGTTAGCTTGGTCTGGAGCATGGCATTTGCTGAGAAAAACTAAGCTACAGCTTCTGGGAAACTGAATGGAGGATAGATTCAGCAAGAGAAATGCCACCTAAATCTGCTGTCTGGGCTTTGTGAAAGAGCCCTCTGACCTGTCTCTTATAGATAATATATGGTACAACATGAAGAGAAGAATTATATTACCAAAGCGTATTGTCCTGACTTTCCCATCAGTGAAATAAAAGTGTGTTTTAACAGGAGTAAATGCTGATGAACCACAATAATTTTTTAGCTTTCCTGGCTTTTTTAAGGATTCAAGATATTTATTGACATTTAGGTAGTCATAAACACAATGTTTCACACAGTGCAAAGAGGGGCATTGGCTTGCATTTGTGAAGAAATTCATTTTGCACTTCTCAAGTGAGAGATGTAAGTTTTTGATGAAAAATCCTTCAACTCCTGACATGAGGTTTGCAGTCGACCGAACAGATGTGTTTATCCAAAGAGTTGTTTATTCAGTTGCATTTCAGGCTTTTCATTATGAAATTATATTAGAAAAATGCTTGTCAGTTATATTATCAGAATAAAGCAGGTCATGTATGCATCACTGCCGCTTATGAGATCCAGAGGTTGTTCTACGTGCTTACAGTGTCATGACATTAGTAAGATATAAGATGAGCTCTTCATAATATTTAGCAGCCTTCATTTCGTAAAAAAAAGTTATAATCTTAAATGCGAACTTCGTATTTTTATGAGAATTTGTTGTCTTTTATTTTTAAAATAACAGAACGTGAAAGTCCAAACAGAGAACAGGACAACAAATGTAAATTCATCTCAGTCATATACAGTAAAATCTGGCCATTTGCACATAATGGACTTTCTCCTTGTAACTGAGAACTTTTCACAAGGATGTAACAAGAGGCATTCAATTTCTCATTAATTCACCTCTATCTCATTGCTCATGCTAACGCACGGCTCCCTGTCTGTCAAACTGTGGAGCTTCATTAAAATTTTATTTGCACCTAAAGTACAAACAAGGCATGAGAAGCTTTAGACGAACTTGATTACAGGTAGGAATGATATAGAAAAGTATACAGTGTATTAAAAACAAACATTTTGATAAATGAATGAATGAACCAGTTTCTTCAAACATGGATTGTGTCATTTCTAGAATTTCAGAAACAAACAAACATTAATTATTTGTGGTAATCTCTGTTTTTTATTTATTTAGGGGGGTCAATTTTTTGCTAACTTTAATGTGGCTTTTTATGTTGCATTTGGAGTTCGGCTTCTTCCTTACTGATGGGCCTTTCAGCAAATGTTGCTATTGCACTTAACTTTCACCAGTTTCAGCCTCGTGTAATTTTAACAAAAACATTTCACAAAACACTCAGATCATCTATTAAACACTTTCTTGTGTTTGTTTCCTCTGTTTAAATATGCCAAATAAAAAGATTCAATTAAAGGACCATAACTTTATTGCTAAAGAGTAGAGCTGTTGTATACAGGTGCTGGTCATACAATTTGAATGTCATGAAATACATTGATTTATTTCAGTAATTCCATTCAAAAAGTGAAATTTGTACATTAAATTCATTCATTACATACAGACTGATATATTTCAAATGTTTATTTCTTTTAATTTTGATGATTAGAACTGACAACTAATGAAAACCCCAAATTCTCAGTATCTCAGAAAATTTAATTATTGTGAAAAGGTTTAATATTGAAGACATCTGGTGCCACACTCTGAAACACCTGCAAAGGCCTTTAAATGGTCTCTCAGTCTAGTTCTGTAGGCTTCACAATCATAGGGAAGACTGCTGACTTGACAGCAGTGTAAAAGACGACCACTGACACCTTGCAGAAGGAGGGCAAGACACAAAAGGTCATTGCTAAAGAGGCTGGCTGCTCACAGAGCTCTGTGTCCAAGCACATTAATAGAGAGGCGAAGGGAAGGAAAAGATGTGGTAGAAAAAAGTGCACAAGCAATAGGGATAACCGCACCCTGGAGAGGATTGTGAAACAAGACCCATTCAAAAATGTGGGGGAGATTCACAAAGAGTGGACTGCAGCTGGAGTCAGTGGTTCAAGAGCCACCACGCAAAGACATATGTAAGACATGGGATTCAGCTGTCGCATTCCTTATGTCAAGCCACTCTTGAACAAGAGACAGCATCAGAAGCATCTTGCCTGGGCTAAGACAAAAAGGACTGGGCTGCTGCTGAGTGGTCCAAAGTTATGTTATCTGATGAAAGTAAATTGTGCATTTCCTTTGGAAATCAAGGTCCCAGAGTCTGGAGGAAGAGAGGAGATGCACCGAATCCACGATGCTTGAAGTCCAGTGTAAAGTTTCCACAGTGAGTGATGGTTTGGGGTGACATGTCATCTGTTGGTCCACTGTGTTTTCTGAGGTCCAAGGTCAACGCAGATGTCTACCAGGAAGTTTTAGGGCACTTCATGCTTCCTGCTGCTGACCAACTTTATGGAGATGCAGATTTCATTTTCCAACAGGACTTGGTATCTGCACACAGTGCCAAAGTTACCAGTACCTGGTTTAAGGACCATGGTATCCCTGTTCTTAATTGGCCAGCAAACTTGCCTGACCTTAACCCCATAGAAAATCTGTGGATGCAATATGCCAGACCCCACAACTCAGAAGAGCTAAAGGCCACTATCAGAGCAGTCTGGGCTCTCATAACACCTGAGCACTGCCACAGACTGATCGACTCCATGACACACCGCATTGCTGCAGTAATCCAGGCAAAAGGAGCCCCAACTAAATATTGAGTGCTGTACATGCTCACACTTTTCATGTTCATACTTTTCAGTTGGCCAATATTTCTAAAAATCCTTTTTTTGTATTGGTCTTCAGTAATATTCTAATTTTCTGAGATACTGAATTTGGGTTTTTTATTAGTTGTCAGTTATAATCATCAAAATTAAAAGAAATAAACATTTGAAATATACCAGTCTGTGTGTAATGAATGAATATAATATATAAGTTTGAATTTTTGAAAAGAATTACTGAAATAAATAATTTTTTTCATAATATTCTAATTTAATGACCAGCAGTTGTAAGTAGTTTGGTTGTAGCATCTCCCTCTTTGTCAGCATGTTTATGCTTTCTGGACATAGTGGAGTGTGCAGATCTTCTCCTGTTGTATGTTAATGGACGTTTCTATCAGTTTGGCTCCAGAATAGTTTGCATATGATGTCCGACTAAAGAGACTAATGTGCTGTTTTTACTCTGGGCACTACTGAACCGGATAGATTACATCAATCTATGACAATCATTAAGTCAAAACAAGAAATGTTTCTGGAAAAATCAGTGAATAAAAGAGAAAATAGGTAGCTGCAAAAGAAAAAAAAACCTTTCTATTGGATGGAAAAAACAACTTGAAAAAGCTATTAAATATTGTAGCTATTTGATGCACAATGGGAACCCAGGAGCCTATTGCCATCATCACTATAATGTATTACCTACATATTCTCACAGCTTTTTTAACACGTCCTTTCCTACATGTTTGCCTATGCACGAACAAGAAGTGAAAAGGTAGGAATTTGCCAAATAAAGGAATTTGACTTCGGTTGTGCTTTGCTCTCAATGAGAACATTTGAAATATACATATATAAAAAGGGACATCATTGTTTTGTAAATATGTTTATATACTAAATTTAAAAAAAGAGAAAGGCATGGCTAAATTTGTGAAAATTTGCATAGTGGTCTTCAAAGATGTTAGCTGCCTTTTTTCTGACCCTAGACCTGTACAAGTCCTAAGAGGAAGGAAGGTCAGCCCTGATGATCCTCTACAGGTCCTTCTCAAAATATTAGCATATTGTGATAAAGTTCATTATTTTCCATAATGTCATGATGAAAATTTAACATTCATATATTTTAGATTCATTGCACACTAACTGAAATATTTCAGGTCTTTTATTGTCTTAATACGGATGATTTTGGCATACAGCTCATGGAAACCCAAAATTCCTATCTCACAAAATTAGCATATTTCATCCGACCAATAAAAGAAAAGTGTTTTTAATACAAAAAACGTCAACCTTCAAATAATCATGTACAGTTATGCACTCAATACTTGGTTGGGAATCCTTTGGCAGAAATTACTGCTTCAATGCGGCGTGGCATGGAGGCAATCAGCCTGTGGCACTGCTGAGGTCTTATGGAGGCCCAGGATGCTTCGATAGCGGCCTTTAGCTCATCCAGAGTGTTGGGTCTTGAGTCTCTCAACGTTCTCTTCACAATATCCCACAGATTCTCTATGGGGTTCAGGTCAGGAGAGTTGGCAGGCCAATTGAGCACAGTGATACCATGGTCAGTAAACCATTTACCAGTGGTTTTGGCACTGTGAGCAGGTGCCAGGTCGTGCTGAAAAATGAAATCTTCATCTCCATAAAGCTTTTCAGCAGATGGAAGCATGAAGTGCTCCAAAATCTCCTGATAGCTAGCTGCATTGACCCTGCCCTTGATAAAACACAGTGGACCAACACCAGCAGCTGACACGGCACCCCAGACCATCACTGACTGTGGGTACTTGACACTGGACTTCTGGCATTTTGGCATTTCCTTCTCCCCAGTCTTCCTCCAGACTCTGGCACCTTGATTTCTGAATGACATGCAGAATTTGCTTTCATCCGAAAAAAGTACTTTGGACCACTGAGCAACAGTCCAGTGCTGCTTCTCTGTAGCCCAGGTCTGGGGAATGCGGCACCTGTAGCCCATTTCCTGCACACGCCTGTGCACGGTGGTTCTGGATGTTTCTACTCTAGACTCAGTCCACTGCTTCCGCAGGTCCCCCAAGGTCTGGAATCGGCCCTTCTCCACAATCTTCCTCAGGGTCCGGTCACCTCTTCTCGTTGTGCAGCGTTTTCTGCCACACTTTTTCCTTCCCACAAACTTCCCACTGAGGTGCCTTGATACAGCACTCTGGGAACAGCCTATTCGTTCAGAAATGTCTTTCTGTGTCTTACCCTCTTGCTTGAGGGTGTCAATAGTGGCCTTCTGGACAGCAGTCAGGTCAGCAGTCTTACCCATGATTGGGGTTTTGAGTGATGAACCAGGCTGGGAGTTTTAAAGGCCTCAGGAATCTTTTGCAGGTGTTTAGAGTTAACTCGTTGATTCAGATGATTAGGTTCATAGCTCGTTTAGAAACCCTTTTAATGATATGCTAATTTTGTGAGATAGGAATTTTGGGTTTTCATGAGCTGTATGCCACAATCATCCGTATTAAGACAATAAAAGACCTGAAATATTTCAGTTAGTGTGCAATGAATCTAAAATATATGAATGTTAAATTTTCATCATGACATTATGGAAAATAATGAACTTTATCACAATATGCTAATATTTTGAGAAGGACCTGTATGCAGACCTAATTGTTCTTTGTAGTGGTTTTGTGGATGAGCCCAATCACACAGCGATGGCAGAACACGGGACGGACTGAATAATGGCAGTGTAGAAGATGACCAGCAGCTCCTGTGGTAGGCTGTACTTCTTGAGTTTCTGGAAGAAGTAGAGTCTCTGATAGGCCTTCTTCTGAACAGTATCTACGTGAGAACCAGCTAAGGTTCCAAGAAAGGGTGGTTCCTAGGACCTTGAAGTGATCCACAGCAAACACAGTGTTGTTAAGGATGATGAGGGTAGGCAGTTTGGGGGTGATCTTCACTGTTTTGAGTCTGTTAAGTTCCAGATGGTTCTCACCATCCCATAGGACCAGTTCATCCACTTCCTGTCTGCATGCAGACTTGTCACTGTCCTGGATCAGACCAATAAAAGTGGTGTCATCTGCAAACTTCTGGAGTTTCACAGACGGGTCTGCTGAAGTGTAGTCATTTGTGTTCAGACAGAAGAGGACTGGGAAAAGCACACTCTCTATCATGGTATGACATCCTTGGACTTGGTTTGTGTTTTTGTATTAACCGTTCTTAGGTCTATGGTTTCCTTTATTGTTAATTAGTTCCACCTGTCCCTTATGCCTCCATGTCTCCTTGCCACACCTGTTCTTAGTTCCTGTGATTACCTGCCTTTGTTTTCTCCCTGTATATTAGTTGGTCTGTGTTCTTTGTTCCCTGCTGGTTCCTCTGTCACTATTCCTCGTTCACTACCCTTGTTTATGCTCAGTTTTGCTATGTTACAGAACTATGTACACATGTAAGTTTTTGGCTCGACTCATGTTTGTACTTGTTGGATTATGTTACGTTTTGGAGACCTTTAATTAAAGAAAAGTCTTCCTCTCATCATGCGGCTGCCAAGCTCTTATCTGCACTTTGGTCCGATCCCAAACCAAGAACGTGATATTAGGAACCAGCCATAAACAGGACCAAGCAGACAGAGCTAAAGAACTTAAGATGTGGATAAAGCAGCAAGAGGAGACGCTACAAGCTATGTATGGAGATGGGATTGAGATTTTACTTTCGCCTTTGTTGCTGGAGGAGATGGAGTGTCTCGGTGTATCTGACCGGGTCCCCATGGATGTATTACCGGATCGGAATCATACTTCTCCAGCTTGTTCCTCCTCCAGGTGATGTCGCCCTCGCCGCAAGCGCTCCACCCCAGCTGCAGCAGCTCTGGCCGAGCTCAACCTGCTCACAGCTACTTCGCCGGAGCCATCCACGTCAGCAGTAGAGGGTGACACGGGAGTGGATTTTCTCTCCTGTCCCATCCCGCTCCCACAGAAAAATGTCTTGTCCCATCCCAATCCCAGGCCAGCATAACGAAAAAAATCCTGTCCTGTCCCACTCCTGGTAAATTTACCCCCACTCCCATCCCGCTCCCATTCAGAACTACTCCCACTCCTGTGCCACTCCCATTTTTGTTTTCTTCATTTCGTCTTTTGGCAATTTCTTTCTTTGAAGGGCCAGTTAGGTCCCTGTTTTTAGCTGTAGTAAAGGCCAGTTAAAGTACAAAGAATAATAATGAAGAAATCATAAAATATCAAACAAGGAAACAGACCATGCCTATCTTAGTTGAATAAACAAAATGTACATAGTTGTATTTTACTTATTTATTAAGTGATTGTTTCCTTTGAACAATGACATCACTTTTATGTTTCAAATTGCTGAAACGAAAGAAAAATCCACCTAGCAAAAGAACTGTACTTGGTGAACAAAAATGCAAAAAGGCATTACCTTCACAATTTAGAAAATGTACCTCAATGGTTCACAGCCCTGGTCCTCAGGGACATCTTCCCTGCAGGTTTTAGATGTGTGTCTGCTCCAGAACACCTGATTCAAATTCTGACATGACCTCCTATACAGGCATCAAGAATGGAGGGTCAAACTGGACAAAATTAATACAATAAAATTTTGTCCAGTGTTGTGAATGTCCCATAAGTGAAGTAAATGTAACATGAAAGAAATGCAACATTAAATGTGCCATTACATTAAAGGTACCATTTATTTATTTAATACATCATTAGAAACAATAAATGTACCATTATATCATGAAATGGACTATTATGCAATTAAATGTGCCACTTAATAATTAAGTATAATTTTAAAGATGACATGACGTAATTAGTGGTACACTTAATATTTAATGATGTATTAAACAAATTGTACATTTAATGGTACATTAAATTTTTTTTCTATTTCACAACATATTTATTTAATATCTTCCCTTAATGAAGCCATTCTACGGGGTCCTCGAGAGGACATGGGGGAATTTGTTTCTCTTTTGGGTCCCCACGCAATACTTTTTGCGTTCTCACGCAAGAGTCTTTGCGTTATTTCGCAATACTTTGTGGGATAGTTTCCAAACCAGATAACTGCAAAAATGAAACAAACACTACACCCGTTTTGAGATTTATTGAGTTTTATTTTGAAATCAACCTTAAATAAAATTATCTTCAAATCAGACTAAAAGACAGTTTTTATCCACAAGCTGTCAAACTACTGAACTTTGGACAATAATACTGCACGAAACCACATCTGTGACACTTTATTTCCTTATTACTGCTGCATGATGTGTACTTTTTTTTTTTGGCACGCCATTAGTGCTTTTGTTTTTATCGAGATTTTAACGGTTCTTCTTATCCTAAGCATTTCATCGCATTGTTTACTGCGTGTTAACCTGCATATGACAAATAAACCATATCAATGACATATCAGTGCTGTTTGTTTTATGAGCAGTTTGTCATCTGTGCTGCTGTTCCAAAATGCAGAACGCAAAAATACTGCGTGAGGACGCAAAATAAATAAATTTCCCCATGTCCCCTCACGGTAAATCCTTAGTGCACATGCAGCAATTTTGTTGTTCAGATGAGAATTGACACATGATGGTACTTTTGGTTTGACGAATGAAGAGATGCAGGGCTGATTTAATCCAGAATCTGCCTTACAAGTGTCCTTTAATCACTGGTGTACTTGATTACGACTAAACACGTTTTACAAGCAGCAGACTGCGTGTTAAAACCGCTACATTCAACTCTCCTGAAGTTCGGTAATATTTGCGACTTTCCTGTCAGCTCTGAGTTTAATAGATAAGTCCTTATTTCTGACTTTACGTTACAAATCCAATTTTACCACGTCCAGTTCTCCACCTGCGTTTGCTCCCTCCATTCTGAACGCAGGTGGAGAACATCGAGCAGAAGCACTGTTGGCTTGTGGGTCGTGTGGTTCGTTTGACTCGCATTATAGTATAGGCTTCTTGGAAAAAAACTACACAATGGCGGCGTTGATCCAAGTTTTTTTTTTTCTTAAAGTTTATAACAAAGTCTCAGTTTTACATTTCCAAAGACAATTGATCCTAGTTTGTTTTCCCTCCTATTGGTTAGCTCCCGCTCCCGTCTGCTCCCGTTCATTTTTTATCCTGTACCATCCCAATCACGTGATCTTTACTGATGCTGTCTCCCATCCTGCCGTGACCCGTGGGACTCCCGAAAAAATGTCAGCCTCTAGTCAGCAGCGGCTCCTACGGAGCCATCTACGTCAGCAGCGGCTCCTGCGGAGCCATCCTCGTCTGCAGCGGCACCTGCTGCGGCCGAATTCCCCGCTGGTTTCGGCTCCCGCCCTGGACTACGTCGTCGCCGCGGAACAGTCGCCACTGGGGAGGTTCGGATGGGCGCCTCCAACCCTTCTACGGAGGGTCCATCCGCCATTGCTTCCTCGCAGCTGCTTTCCCCGGAGTTGGTGGGTGGTCACCCAGCGCCCTCTGCAGGTCACCAGTCGCCGGTGCAGCCTTCAGCCCTGAAATGGGTTCAAGCCAGGCTGGAGAAAATGAAAGAGGATTTCATGAAGGGACGTTGCTGTGATTCTGTGCTTCATCTAATGGATCATCCAGAGGATCTGAATCTGGTGCACTCTGTTCTACAGGCCGAATTCATTGCGGAGGGATGGCTCGACGCTCCAGCTCCTCTTTCTGCTGGAGGTCCTTTCGACCCTCTTGTTGTGGCCGTTAGAGCAGCACAGAGCTCCAAGGATTATGAGCCACAGCCGTCCGCCGTCAAGCTTCATGGGTCACAGCATGCAGCCAAGCCTCTGGACTCACAGCCTGCTGCCAAGCCTCTGGACTGACAGCCTGCTGCCAAGCTACAGGACCCAGAGTCCAGAGAGGGGTTCAATGGAGAGCCGCCTCTCATCCTAGTTCCTGAGTTTCCTGAGGGGTCCGAGGACGGACCGCCTCTCATTCTAGTTCCTGAGTTTCCTGAGGGGTCAGAGGACGGACCGCCTCTCATCCTAGTTCCTGAGTTTCCTGAGGGGTCTGAGGACGGACCGCCTCAGATCTTGGCTCCAGGACCCATTGACTGTGCTCCCGAGCTGACCTACTGTGCTCCTGGCCAGACTGACGCCAGGCCCAGGCCTCTGCGGGCCCTGCCTGGGCCCAAGTCTTCGCTGCGGTTCTGGCTTTGCCGCAGACCTCCGAGGCACCTGCTTCCACGTCGCAGACCGCCTGACTCCTCGCTTTGTGGGCCATAGACGCCTGCATCTCTGTCGCCGCCGGCCTCCTAGATGCCTGCATCTCTGTCGCCACCGGCCTCCGGATCGTCGGCTTCTTCGCTGGCTACATCGCTGGCTACATCGCCACAGAAGTCCGGATCGTCGGCCTCTTCGCTGGCTACATCGCCGCAGACGTCCGGATCGTCGGCCTCTTTGCTGGCTACATCGCCGCAGACCTCCGGATCGTCGGCTTCTTCGCTGGCTACATCGCCACAGACGTCCGGATCGTCGGCCTCTTCGCTGGCTACATCGCCGCAGACGTCCGGATCGTCGGCCTCTTTGCTGGCTACATCGCCGCAGACCTCCGGATCGTCGGCCTCTTCGCTGGCTACATCGCCGCAGACCTCCGGATCGTCGGCCTCTTCGCTGGCTACATCGCCGCAGACCTCCGGATCGTCGGCCTCTTCGCTGGCTACATCGCCACAGGTCTCCACGGCTTCACCGCCGACCGCTCAGAACTCTGTGCCTGCTGGGGACGACCTCCTGGTCGCCCGCCTGAACTGTGTGCCTGCTGGGGACGACCTCCTGGTCACCCGCCTGAACTCTGTGCCTGCTGGGGACAACCTCCTGGTCGCCCGCCTGAACTCTGTGCCTGCTGGTGACGACCTCCTGGTCGCCCGCCTGAACTCTGTGCCTACTGGGGACGACTTCCTGGTCGCCCGCCTGAACTCTGTGCCTGCTGGGGACGACTTCCTGGTCGCCCGCCTGAACTCTGTGCCTGTAGGGGACGACCTCCTGGTCGCCCGCCTGAACTCTGTTTTTTGTTTCTGGCCCTCCTTCCGAGGCCCCCCTCCGCCCTATGGAGGACCGATCCTGACAAAATTAAAAATAAAAGCAGAAATATATATATTTTGTTTTTCCTTTTCCTTACACATGTGTTTTCATCAAGAAATGTAAATGTTTTGTTTTTCCTTTTCCTTACACATGCGTTTTTCATCAAGAAATGTAAATGTTTTGTTTTTTCTTTTCCTTACACATGCGTTTTTCATCAAGATATGTAAAAGTTTTCTGTTTCCTTTTCCTTACACATGCCTTTTTTCTTTTGACATTTCCTCGTCTCTCTTTTTCCTTTACCGTAAGCATTTCTGCATAAATAAGCTTTTAAATATTCATATTTGATGAAGAAATGTGCTATATGCGTTTTTAAAAGTATATTTATAATTCAGCCAGCATTATAATTCGTGATTCCAGGTACAGCTGAAGAGAAATACACTTTCAAATGCAAGCAAATCTCAGTAAAGAAGTGAAAAGTTTGAAAGAGCTTGTTTTAGGCATTTGCATAGAAATATTTTAATATGTTCTGCAAATTAAGACAAATGGAAAATTAAAAAAGGCTTTTTTTACACTGATATTAAGCTAGATGGTTGTTTTTGTTGTTTAGGGACAAAGGAGCAGACGGGCCAGTTTATTAAGCTCAGGGGTGAGAACCACCACCTTTTTACTGGAGCTAAAAACTCAGCCACCGCTTGGAGGTACAATAACAACATTCTTTGCAGTCAGTTTCTGTCCAGTTTCAGTAACTCCTATCTTTCTAACTTTCATAAATATCCATCCAGTGATTTTGGTTTTCCCTCTTTCCTTTTGCTTGTTTAGGACAATTCTGGAGAAGATGGGCCAACAGGGGAAGGTCAACCCCTTGCAGGCCAAAAAAAAGTGGGACAATATGAAAAGGAAATATAAAGTATGTTCAGAAGTTCTCATGTCACACACAAATAAAAAATATTTCTAAAAGTCTTGTTGGTTTCTCTGTTTAGTCAACTCTTCTTTTATTCCCTCTAACTTTAGGATTGCAAGTATCCAGGGTCAGGAGAGGGAGTCAGTGAAAAGCCCACTGCTGCTACTTGGCCCTGATTTGTCCTTATGGATGAGATGGTGGGACAGAGGTCTTCCACAACGCCTCCTGTCCTAATTGCTTCCATCCCTGAGGACACTCCAGGGCCAAGCGGAGCGGTGGGCAACCAGACGGAGAAGGAAGACAGTGAGCCAGCAGGAAGGGGTCAGAAAAGAAAGAGGGACAGAGATGATGGAGTTGATCAGGGAGGACATGAGGGCACAGAGAATGGATAGACTGTTTTCCATCTTAGAAAGAATGGTACTGAAATAAGGTGCTATATAAGAAATAATATTAAGTTTTGTTCAGATTGTTTCTTAAAGTTTTAAGCTGTTCTAATAAATGTCAATATTGTTTTTGTCACCAATGTATTTTATTTCCATTTGACCCAACAATACATCAACTTCATTTAAATTTCTAAACAGTTTATTTTGAAAATTACAAATAGCATTTTAAACAGAATGTGGAAAAAAACAACATTCAAACAGATCAAGATTACAAGACAAAAGGCATAAAATAAAACTATGTACAAATATTTACAATGGCGACAGCAGGATCAACCTGAGTGACTGGTTCCTGGAAAAACCTCTTCAACAGAACAAAGAGGCAGATGTCTTTCTGAACAGAAAGTCTCTGGCGATGTGGCTAAATCTCTCGCAAGGTCAGAGACTTGGATGGGAAGCTGCAACTGAGACCTGTGGTTTGTCTTTCTGGATGGTGAGCGAAGCATCACACAGGTGGTCTGAAGATAGTTGTGATGCCTCTTTCCGCTGTCCACGTCATCATGTTTAAAGGGCTGGCTGGACCACATCACTAATCAGGAATGTAATCAGGAATGTGCAGAATTAAAAGATGGTGCTCACAAAATATGACAGTTATACCACTCAAACATTAATCACATCTATATTATACCTGCCTGCAAACAGTAGTCATGTCCTGGTGGTGTGTATGTGTGTATATATATATATATACATACACTGCTGAAAACAAATAAAGGGAACACTTAAACAACACAATATAGCTCCAAGTAAATCAAACTTCTGTGAAATCAAACTGTCCACTTAGGAAGCAACACTGATTGACAATCAATTTCACAGCTGTTGTGCAAATGGAATAGACAACAGGGGGAAATCTTTGGTGATTAGCAAGACATCCACACTAAAGGAGTGGTTCTGCAGGTGGGGACCACAGACCACTTCTCACTACCTATGCTTTCTGGCTGATGTTTTGGTCACTTTTGAATGTTGGTGGTGCTTTCACACTCGTTGTAGCATGAGACGGACTCTACAACCCACACAAGTGGCTCAGGTAGTGCAGCTCATCCAGGATGGCACATCAATATGAGCTGTGGCAAGAAGGTTTGCTGTGTCTGTCAGCGTAGTGTCCAGAGCCTGGAGGCGCGACCATGAGACAGGCCAGTACACCAGGAGACGTGGAGGAGGCCGTAGGAGGGCAACAACCCAGCAGCAGGACTGCTACCTCCACCTTTGTGCAAGGAGGAACAGGAGTAGCACTGCCAGAGCCCTGCAAAATGACCTCCAGCAGGCCACAAATGTGCGTGTGTCTGCACAAACGGTTAGAAACCGACTCCATGAGGATGGTATGAGGGCCCGATGTCCACAAATGGGGGTTATGGTCACAGCCCAACACCGTGCAGGACGCTTGGCATTTGCCAGAGAACACCAGGATTGGCAAATTCGCCACTGGTACCCTGTGCTCTTCACAGGTGAAAGCAGGTTCACACTGAGCACATGTGACAGATGTGACAGAGTCTGGAGACACCGTGGAGAATGATCTGCTGCCTGCAACATCCTTCAGCATGACCGGTTTGGCAGTGGGTCAGTAATGGTGTGGGGTGGCATCTCTTTCCGTGTGCTCGCCAGAGGTAGCCTGACTGCCATTAGGTACCGAGATGAGATCCTCAGACCACTTGTGAGACCATATGCTGGTGCGGTTGGCCCTGGGTTCCTCCTAATGCAGGACAATGTGGCTGGAGAGAGACTAAATGTACATCCTTCAATCAAACGAGGTGTGAACATTTTGACAGGTGGGTGGGACTTCCGGTGGCTGGGACATCCTAGGGCGGGACTTCCTGTGGTGGGCCTTCCTGTGACGTAACCGGATATCGTCATTAATCGGATTTTGTCATTAATCGGATGTTGTCATTAGCCGGATGTTGTCATTAACCGGATGTTGTCATTAGCCGGATGTTGTCCTTACAAGGTAGCGAATCTTTCTAATTGTATGTTTTTAGATGTTTTTTACATCTAAAAACAAAACATGTAGTTTATCCACTTTAAAAGGTCACTCAGGTTGATGCAGGCACATCACACGAAATTCTGATAAAAAGAGAGAACCTGACAGAATTGTAAATTCATTTTGTTTTAACACGGGTTATTTAGATGGATGTTTTTACATCTAAAAAACAAGGAGACAAAAAGTAGATACAGAACCTTTCTTCCTCTGCTCAAATGTTTGAGTAATCTAATCTGCACCAGTAACTTGTAGAGATGATCTAAAAAACAGAGAAATAAATGAACTGAAAAAATAAAAAAATAAAGGTTATAAAATCCTCAGTCACTGTTTATTGAATTAAGGCATCGCAGCTGTTTCTTGTATATTGTCTCAGTCAATATACATCCACTGTTTAATGAATAGGTGACCAGACATCCGCAGCTGTTTCTTGCGTATTGTCTCAGACAGTCTTCACACCAACTGTAGTCAAAAGTAATTAAGACGACCGTGCTCCTTCCTGGCCCAAAGTGTCGAGCATTGTCTGACAATTCCCATTCCCTGTTTATTGAATTAACACGTCTGTGCTGTTGCTGAGGTGTCCCGGGGGGGTGTGGCCAAAGGGCGTAACTATGCGCGCTGAAGGTAGCGTAGTCAGTCATCCTGGTTCTATCGAGAGATACAGCACAATCTTTACTGGGAGATCGGCTTCAAATCTAAAAGTTTATTTTTAACCAATTACACTGAAATATTTTTTAGAACACTTGTAAGGAGAAGCTGAAAAAAAAATGTCGGAAAATATTTCAGGAAACGAAGAAGGTGGTGAACATTCTGCTTCTATCGAAAGATACAACGCAATCTTCAGTAGTAAGTATTAATCTTTAAGAATTCTTTAAGTGCTTGTGAATGCTCGTTGGATAATAATAATGTTTAACTTATATTCTTTAGAACCCACGAGTGACGAGCAGGATGGTATCGTTTTTACACAGTCTGACTATGGTAATTATTAACTGCAACAACATCTGGTTTAGTCAACTGGTGAATGCTATTTTGTGATTTAAAAAATAAATGAAATAAATTCTACTTACAGATTTAACAAGAGACGTATTCCTGAACGTTGGAGAGGTCAGCGTTTGTAACCGTCTGCCTCCAAAAAAATCAAAGTTGAGACAGAAACTTGTCTTTAAAAAAGACAATCCGATCCCAGCTAAACATGAAATAGAGGGCGAAGCCATTCATGCGCCACAGTCCCCTGACCGTGTGCCGGAAAAATTAAAAGCTCCGGAAGAGGAGAGTAAGTAAAAAAAAAAATATATATATATATATTTCTAAGCATATGTTTTCACAGGCCTATGCGATATTGCAGACTTGTTTTAACCCCTGATAAAATATTTTACAGATATATCGAAAGATTTAAACTAGAATCCAAGCCTGGATAACATTCAGCAGAACTGTACCAGTTCAGTGCAGGAAGAGTTGGAACCGCCCGGAACCGTTCAAATACCCCGTGTACGGAGTAAGTTATAGTTATATTCAAATTCTGTTCTATCCAAATCTTTACAGAAACAAGATTTTTTTATTTTTATTTTTTTCAAAAGACCTGCATTGTAAGGTAACTTTATTTTGTTTCACAGAATATCTTAAATTGAGGAAAAGACGGCGACTCTGTGCTCTTTATACCAGGGCGAGGCTTGTTAGAGGTTTATTGAATGGTAAGTTTAATTCTTCTTATACTCATTTACCTACTGAATTAATTCGCACATTTCATTAATTTATTTTTTTCTTTATCTTTCCAGAGGCAACGTTGATGGTGGAGCAGATTTTATCGAGACCTGGACAGCAACAGCGCAGACAGAGAGTTCCCCTATCCTTACGTGACCGTTGTAATAAAGCATCATGTTTAACGCTTCTGGCTGCATGTCAGACATTGTAACTGAAACATTGCGCTGATATCAAGGTAATTTAAACTGATCCCCGGGTCTTCTTCTTCTGATACTCTTGTTAATATGGATAGCCAGATCACACATGCGTTGAATGAGATAAGGAATGTTGTTGCTCAACTTAATTAAATTCCTGTTAATGCTAATGTAGCAGATAACATCGGGTTAAATGCATCTCCTGCTAACAGTGAAAATTTAATCAATCAAAATCTGTACGGTGACTTTTGTAGCTCATTAGAACAGGCTGTTGAAGATTTAAATAGAACACCATCTCCATCCAGCATTCTGCAAAATGAATCAGCTGACTTATAAATTCCTTCAACGTCACACGCCGCTGATCATACTGGGCAGCATGGCGGCAATTTCAATCCAGAGGTTGCAGTCAACCCTGATCAGATTGAGGGAGATCCTCCTGCGACTGTTGAACGTGAACGTTTTAATAACATTGAAATAAGGAGACCTTTTACCATCCCGCCTCCCTGCCCTGGGAATGTCCCTGATCTCGCTGCAATCTATATAAACATTATGCATATTCTCACTGAATTAGCCGATACTGCAAGATCTTTAGCCAGACGTAACGATGTTGTGCAGCCAGAATTAGTCGGGGAAAATCTAAACCATAACGTCATGTTTACCATTAACGATGATGGGAATATGATTCTGCCTGCTTTTGAGGATTTTCTGGATGAGTTAGTACAGTCCAATGCTGAAATGCCTGCAGATAATAAACTGGAATTTGTTCTACAGGTAGTTAATGACCCTGCAGGAGGGTCAAAACGTAAGGTTAAAGGAACGTTAGACTGTGAACTGATTAATAAGAAAAAGCGTCACCTGTATATTGTAGATAATACCGGTAATCAGTTATGCTTTGCCATAAGTCTTGCACACGTCTCTGACTCTAACCTTACTGATAATCAGGCTTTAGAGCTGGGGAGGGAGTGGCAACACAGGGCTGGTTTAGATGATCAGACAGCAGTAACTTTCAGCGACATTGGTAAATTTGAAAACATTCTAAAGAGAAAAATTGTAGTGTTTCACAGAACCGTTACAGGCTCTGCAGCTTTGTGTAAATTTGAGACCAGTTTCCCTGATCGATCAAACCCTCTCTTTCTGCTGTTATTTCAAGGTCACTACTATGGGATAAAAATCTCAAGGGTTTTATAGGATCGAGATACATCTGTGCATATTGTTACGGGAGCTATGAAAAGCCAGACACACACCATTGTGAAGGTTATTGTCCAGTGTGTCACTCATACCAGTGTATGTGTGAAATTAACGAACCTGTCGCCTGTGCAGGTTGTCACAGAATCTGTCGTAACTCTTCTTGTTTCAGTAGACACAGGGAACCCCGCAAAAGACCTAGTGCTGACAGGCCCATGAGTGACTGTGAGTTGGTAAAACTGTGCAAGGTGTGCAAAAGGATATACGTTATTCCAATCAGCAAGCAGGATAAACCACAAGAGTGTAATGTAAAATACCGTATTTGCGGTGAGAATATACCTCCAGATTTAGATGTGACGTGCGATGGTCATCTGTGTTACATTCAAACCGCCCAAGCCTGTAATCAGTTAGAAGATAAACAGTTTTTTTATGATTTTGAATGCTTCATTGACGAGAACGGTGTGCACATCCCCTATCTGGTCTGTGTTAAAACGCTGAAAGGTGAGGAATGGCATGCTTATGGATTGAATTGCACCCAAAAATTACTTCTCCATTTCAGGAGACCGATGTACAGAGGCTTTACCTTAATAGCTCATAACGCGCGTGGATATGACAGCTACCTGATTCTCACAGCTATGCTGCAGTTAGGCATTAAACCTCATCTCATCATGCAGGGAAGTAAAGTTCTCTGTTTATCCGACCCTGATTACAGGTTAAAATACATTGATAGCCTGTCCTTCATGTGTATGAAGCTTAGTGCGATGCCGAAAGCATTAGGTTTTAGTGATAAGACCAAAGGTTTTTTCCCCCACCTATTCTCGTCTGAGCAACATCTCCAGTATGTGGGGTCTTTTCCTCCTCCATCCTCCTATGCTGTAGAACGCATGAGCCTTCAAGAACAACAGGTGTTTAACAGCTGGTACAGAGAAGCGAGCAAAGGGGTCTTTGACTTTGAGAAGGAAGCTCTTCGTTATTCTAAAAATGATGTGGACATTCTATTTCAAGGTTGTGTTAAATTCAGGGATGAGTTCTTTAAGGAGACAAGTGTGGATCCACTTAAATGCGTCACGATAGCCTCAGCCTGCATGAAGGTTTTTGTAACCAATTTCCTTCCTCCTAAAACCTTGGCCATCCCCTCACCTCTGGACTACAGGCGTAGTAGTAAGACGTTTTCTAGCACGTCTATTCAATAGCTTGGCTGGATTTCAGACAGCAGAAAAATTGACATCGAACATGCATTAAACATGGGGGAAAAGAAAATTGGTCCATATTCTGTGGATGAGTATGCAGAGATTAACAGTGTCAAAGTTGCGTTTGAATTTTACGGCTGTTTTTTCCACGGCTGTAAAAAGTGTTACATGCCTCATGACAAATGTCCGTTGAGAGGGGTAGCATTTGAACAGTTTTATGCAGCCACTGTTGAGAGAAGCAAGGTACTCCAAACTGTGTACGGCCTTCGACTCGAGGTCATCTGGGAGCATGAGTGGACTGAAATGAAAAAATCAGACCCAGGAGTGATCAGTTTTCTTGAGAAAGTTAATGCACCCAAACCGCTATCACCCCGAGATGCTCTGTATGGTGGACGCACCTGCCCTATGAGGTTGAGGTACATAGCAGGGCCAGGTGAAACTGTACACTATGTGGATTACACATCTCTGTACCCCTATGTAAATGCTAGCTGCGTCTTTCCCCTCGGGCACCCCGCCATCATTTACAAAAATTTTGATGACCCCAGCAGCTACTTTGGCCTCGTCAGAGCTGTGGTCTACCCCCCACGAGCTCTCTTTTTCCCTGTTTTGCCTTACAGAACATCCCAAGGTAAACTGGTGTTTACTCTCTGCCACACATGTGCTGAAATAAATAACCAGTCAGGTCCCTGCAGGCATAATGATGAGGACAGAGCTCTGACAGGTGTGTGGGTGAGTGTAGAGTTTTGTAAAGCGCTGCAGTGTGGTTATCGCCTTGCTAAAATCACTGAAGTTTGGCATTTTGAGAAGACCAGTGACACAATCTTTAAAGGTTACATTCACTGCTTTTTAAAGGGTAAGCAGGAGGCTTCAGGCTACCCTTCTGATGCGGTGGATGAGGAGAGCAGGTCAAAGTATGTCGCAGACTACAAACTCCACCAGGGTATCCAATTAGACGCAGGCAAAATCGAGGTGAACCCTGCCAAAAGACAGGTAGCGAAACTGTGCTTACACAGCTTTTGGGGAAAGTTTGCACAGCGAAGTGATCTGTCTCAGACCACAGTCATCACTAACCCTGATGAGTTTTTCAGCTTCATGTTCTCGAGTAAATACAGGGTTAACTACTTCCATTTCTTCAACCCTGAAATGTGTGTAGTGCAGTGGAACTACAGCAAACGTGTCATCTCTCCCCCAAGCAAGGTAAACAATGTGTTTATTGCAGCATTCACCACCGCTTATGCGCGTTTAAAACTTCTCAGCAGCATGGAGCAATTGCAGGACAGATTGATTTATATTGACACGGACAGTTTGATTTATGTGACAAAAAGTGGTGAAACTCCTCTGGAGTTGGGGAATTATCTGGGTGATCTTACCGATGAGCTAGATGGTGACAGCATTTCGGAGTTTGCATCAACAGGACCCAAGAGTTATGCATATCAAACCAAAAACCAGAAAAAGCTAGTGATACGTGCTAAAGGTATCACTCAGCATGAATGCAGCGAGAGGGTCAATTTGGACAGCATCAAAGGGCTGGTCGAGGGCTACTTACAGGGGTCAACTGAGGGTGTCATTGAAATCCCTCAGCACACGATCAGGGGGGATAAAAAGAGATTCCTCTTAAGAAATGCTGCATTTGTTAAAAGGTTTCGGTTGGTGTATGACAAGAGATGCCTTTTTTCTGACGGGACAACTCTGCCTTTTGGTTATTAGAGCATAAGAAGAAGAAGAAGAAAGATAAAATAAAAAATAAAAATGTTGCATTCTGCTAATTTACAGGAGGTTGATTTTGATCCTAGATTTAGAGCGCCTTTCTCATGTATTTGATAATAGGACCCAGTGGTTGTGGAAAAACCTTTTTTGTAAAAAGTGTTTTGCAGAACTGTAACCATGTCATGGATGTTGTTCCAGAAAATATTGTGTGGATTTACACATCTTTTCAGCCGATGTATGCTGAATTACAGAAGATGAATAAAAATATTAAATTTGTGGAAGGATTGCCTCATTCTTTTGAAGATGAAAACCTGTTTCCTCCTGATCAGAATCATCTGATCATTCTATACGATGTTATTGCTCAAACCTCAGATGATGAAAACGTGATGAAGGTCTTTACCCAGTTTCGTCACCATCTTAATATGAGCGTCATGATGCTGACTCAGAATGTTTTTCATCAGGGAAAGTTCAGTCGCACTATTAGTTTGAACTGTAATTATATGGTGTTGTTTAAAAACCTGAGAGATAAACTCCAGCTGAATATACTGGCTCGTCAAATATTTCCATCTCAAAAGGGTCTCTTCTTGGAGAGTTTTGAAGATGCGACGAGAGAAGCTCATGGATATTTAATCATCGATTTTACGCCTACCTGCCCAGAACATTTCAGACTGAGAACGGGCATACTTCCTCACCAGTGGCCTGCTGTGTATGTGCCCAGAACAAAGTAAGTCATCATGTCTGCACGTATAAAAAGGAATGTCCCATTATTCAGAGCATTGTACCAGGCTACTCCGCAGAAGCGCAAAGATATTCTCGCACACTGCTCTCCCGACTTTCTTCAGGCTCTGTGCGAGATTGCTCTGAATATTTTAAAAGGTAACATTAAACATTAAACTATCACCCTCTCAACACCGGAAATTGAAGAAGCAAAGAAAAATCATCAGATTGTTGGGTGATAAAAAAACCGGAATAAAAACTAAACAGCTGGCTCTCAAAAGGCAACGAGGTGGTTTTATTCTCCCCATCTTAATGGCTCTTGCTCCCTTGATCGGTGATCTAGTGGGTGGTATAATCAGGAGATAATGTCTCTCAGAACATTGCAGAAGATGCTTCTCATTTCCCCTCATCAATTCAAGCGTCTGACCCAGTCAGACACGTCCATCAGACAGACGGCGGAGGAGAATTTGGATGCTGAAATTAGAGCGATAATAAACAAGCCCGGTTTGACTTCTTATGAAAAAATCAAGAAATACGATGCGCTTTTGCAGAGGTATCTGACTCTACTCAAGCAAGGTGTGAAAGAACAACAGCTGGTGAGTTTGATGCTGCAGAGTGACACAGAGGTTCCTGAGCATGAGCAGTCCCAAGAAAAACAAGGCCCGGGGCAGTACGAGGCCTCTAAGGATCAGGTTGTTACGGATGTACTGAAAAGCCTACCGAAGCATAACCGTAAAAATGCTGAGTACATTTTGATGAAATTATCCGAAAGAAGTGAGAGTTGGACTTCGCGAGGTGAATTTGTACAGGTCCTTCTCAAAATATTAGCATATTGTGATAAAGTTCATTATTTTCCATAATGTCATGATGAAAATATAACATTCATATATTTTAGATTCATTGCACACTAACTGAAATATTTCAGGTCTTTTATTGTTTTAATACGGATGATTTTGGCATACAGCTCATGAAAACCCAAAATTCCTATCTCACCAAATTAGCATATTTCATCCGACCAATAAAAGAAAAGTGTTTTTAATACAAAAAACGTCAACCTTCAAATAATCATGTACAGTTATGCACTCAATACTTGGTCGGGAATCCTTTTGCAGAAATGACTGGCATGGAGGCAATCAGCCTGTGGCACTGCTGAGGTCTTATGGAGGCCCAGGATGCTTCGATAGCGGCCTTTAGCTCATCCAGAGTGTTGGGTCTTGAGTCTCTCAACGTTCTCTTCACAATATCCCACAGATTCTCTATGGGGTTCAGGTCAGGAGAGTTGGCAGGCCAATTGAGCACAGTGATACCATGGTCAGTAAACCATTTACCAGTGGTTTTGTGAGCAGGTGTCAGGTCGTGCTGAAAAATGAAATCTTCATCTCCATAAAGCTTTTCAGCAGATGGAAGCATGAAGTGCTCCAAAATCTCCTGATAGCTAGCTGCATTGACCCTGCCCTTGATAAAACACAGTGGACCAACACCAGCAGCTGACACGGCAACCCAGACCATCACTGACTGTGGGTACTTGACACTGGACTTCTGGCATTTTGGCATTTCCTTCTCCCCAGTCTTCCTCCAGACTCTGGCACCTTGATTTCCGAATGACATGCAGAATTTGCTTTCATCCGAAAAAAGTACTTTGGACCACTGAGCAACAGTCCAGTGCTGCTTCTCTGTAGCCCAGGTCAGGCGCTTCTGCCGCTGTTTCTGGTTCAAAAGTGGCTTGACCTGGGGAATGCGGCACCTGTAGCCCATTTCCTGCACATGCCTGTGCACGGTGGCTCTGGATGTTTCTACTCCAGACTCAGTCCACTGCTTCCGCAGGTCCCCCAAGGCCCTTCTCCACAATCTTCTTCAGGGTCCGGTCACCTCTTCTCGTTGTGCAGCGTTTTCTGCCACACTTTTTCCTTCCCACAGACTTCCCACTGAGGTGCCTTGATACAGCACTCTGAGAACAGCCTATTCGTTCAGAAATTTCTTTCTGTGTCTTACCCTCTTGCTTTAGGGTGTCAATAGTGGCCTTCTGGACAGCAGTCAGGTCGGCAGTCTTACCCATGATTGAGGTTTTGAGTGATGAACCAGGCTGGGAGTTTTAAAGGCCTCAGGAATCTTTTGCAGGTGTTTAGAGTTAACTCGTTGATTCAGATGATTAGGTGCATAGCTCGTTTAGAGACCCTTTTAATAATATGCTAATTTTGTGAGATAGGAATTTTGGGTTTTCATGAGCTGTATGCCAAAATCATCCGTATTAAGACAATAAAAGACCTGAAATATTTCAGTTAGTGTGCAGTGAATCTAAAATATATGAATGTTAAATTTTCATCATGACATTATGGAAAATAATTAACTTTATCACAATATGCTAATATTTTGAGAAGGACCTGTATATAAAGGGAATGTTGTAAAGGGGTCCCACATGATTGACTTGTTGAAAAATCTCATCCTTCCATTTAAAAAATCTGGAGCATGGCTACCCCAAGGATGGTCAGACATTCTACATACCTTGTCAGAGGTAAACATCCCCATATCTTCAGTCATTAACCCTTATGCTCGTGATGAATATAGACGGTTCAAAACAGGGGGTACATCTATTGAACATGGGGGTACACCACCCAGCGTTAAGCAGAGAAGAACAAGAAGAAGAAGGCAGATAACTCATTCTCCCCATTGGTCGAGATCCGAGCTGGAAGATCCAAAAAATGCTGATGGGAAGTCAAAAAAGTCTCTTCGTAAGATGACATTACCACCCCCATGGATTGCATTTTCACCATAAACCGTTATAAGAAAATGAAACATGTAGTCTATTTCTTTTATTCAATAAAATATTTATTGATTATATTTTCAAGTCTAGCTTCGTTCTCTACTTCACACACTAACATATGATGTCATTACACAAATATTAAATCATAAGAAAAAACAATGGAAAAACAAAAAAAACAAAAAGACAATTTAAATTCCATAACAATCCAGAAACATCTCCAAAGAGCATGTTCCGTGAGTATAAAATGTACAACTTTGATTAATGACACATTTCTGATATTTTTTCACAAAGTTAGATACCATTAAATCATTCTTAATCACATCTCCGGTGTATTTTGACAACACTTGCTGCAGTGATAATCCGCAGGCTCTATGACATAGATCAAAAATGCAATGGTGACCGCGCACAGTGGACAGAGTGTTTTGAAGCTGATTATTATGATACAATATTTTTGAGGATCTGTCTTCTAAAAATGTTACGATGCTTGACGGGTAGAACTCGAAATCCGGAGAGAATCCATAAGAGTCAAAAAAGCTGGATTGACCATTCTCATCCAAAGTCAGAGCTAACCAGTGTTCTCCAGGCATGTGTGAAGGATGTGTGTTCACAATAAAATAGGCCGGCCCTGGGAATTTGTCAGCTAGCAGCGGCAGCTGGTCGCACGGCCACACACCACAAAACAAATCTCCCAGCAGATGATGCAGCAGGTTCTCAATTTCATGATTATTCATGTCTGATTAGATTAATAATAATCCACCAGCACACGCCTCTTTGAATCAATCTCTAAAATAGAGTCATAACAAGCGTAGATGATCAGCGTGGTGGTATGAGGCAACGGGTTTCTGAAACGCATTTCCAGTCTTAATTTCCCACTGGAAACTGGAGATAGAGCATCTGTGTCCTCACCCGGGTTAAGATTAAATGCGAATGGAGAGTATCCTTGATTAAATTCCTATAAATTAGATGTCGTCCTGTAGCCGTAAACAAGTTGTAATACTCTCTCACTGAACTACCTTGGTTAAAATTGGGCTGGAAGGCCTTAGCTGGAATTTGTCTGCCATCCTTACACAAAGCTAAATATTCCATATCAAAATGATTAAAGTCAAACAAATTGAGATTGCGTGTTCCTGTAAAAGCGTCATGATCCAGTAATGCAATCACCACATACTTGGGAAAGATACCTAATAAAAGATTTTCTTGGTTGCATACCCTTGAATTTTTAGGGATGGAATATGTTTTTACATTCACACGTGAAAGTGGATAGAGAGCATTTGCTTTCATTAAAGCTGTAGTGTGACCCAGTCGTACAGCTGGAGAGACGGTAACTTTTTTGATGAAAAGAGATGCTCCTAATATCCTGAGTTTGAAAGTAGATTCTCCTGCGGCCATGAGACAAAAGGCATCGTTGGCTCTTGTAAGTTTAATTTTGAGGTCAACAGAGTTTAAAAGAAGTCTCTCACAGAAAAATATGTCTGCATGCAGGGGGCCTAGGAGATGTACCTCCCTGGAATTTTCCGTGAAGCCTGCTCTGCTGTTAAGACCTTGATTAGGGCCGTTAGTTGTAACAATAGAGTTCAGAGCCCCTGCAGTGTCTTTATAAAAAAGACCAGGGCTAAACTGGCTTTTTAAAGAATCCTCAGAAAAGTTTAACAATGTCTCAATCATGGCTCTATATGGATGTGTAGCGCTGGATTGTGAAATCAATCGATCTCCGAGAGTGACGTCAAACTGACTGAAGATGGTGTTTAACGGGTAGTTGATGAGCCCTACAGGTGCATCATCCGGCAGGTTTGTTCCATCCTCGTTAGTAATTTTCACTCTGAGATGCAACAGCGTATCGTTGAGATCTAGATACTTTTCTCCATCTCCCGGAATGAAAAACTCGATCAGGCCTCCATCGGTGATTGCTGATAAAGGGTGGATCTTGGTGTAAACTTTATCTTCAATCGATAGCTGCGTCATCGGGGCAGAAAATAAGTCTAACTCTGCCAGCGTGCACTCTGATGATTTGGTATGTAAAAGAGCCATTATTTAAATATATCAAAACTTGCGGATTACTTCCTTCCTCTTCGTTTGTCAGCTCCAACTGATCTCCTTTTTTGTGTTTGTCGTTTTTTAACCGTCCTTAAACGATCACCAGGGGGTCTTGTTCTGGGTCATTTGGATAAAACCATAATTCCTGAACCTTCTTGACCTTCGGTGCGTGTAGAACCACTCATTTTACTCACGGCTCTACCGATGACATCCGAAGCGATATTTGATGCAGCCGTTTTAAGATGGGGTTTTGCAATAGCAAATCCTTTTTTAACCAGAGGGGATACGAAGCGGAATAATTTTGAAAATAATGATCCAATTCCGCGTCCGTACATGACCGGGGCCCCATAAAACCCTGGCAGATTACTGCCTGATTGACTTACATAGTAATTTACAAAGCGATTTGGATCACGTCTCAGACTTAGATGTCCCATGTTCTCTCTTGCCTGCTTGATGCAGTGTTGAAGGACCAGGGTAATATGAATGATAATCAATCAGTCTTAGAGGTTATATATATCTCTGTTTATACAAATAAAATTTATCTCAGGCTACGTTGTGATATCACCGGTTTGAAGTGTAGTCTTACGATGGTCTTACCATAGACGAAATTTACAGGAACATTTTGGTCCAATTTAATTTCTATATGGATATTTTCAATATGTCTTCTGGAAACTGGAAGGTAGTGGGCAGGGTTAAACGTCAGAGTAACCATATCACTGAAGTCGCCTTGTACTTTGACGGTCCGTAGCAAAGGCGCAAAAGTGTCGCCTACTATTTGCGGGCTGACCACGTCGCTGTAACAGTATAGGTGATAGAAACCAGCCTTTATGTCTGCCGGAAAAGGAGCCAGTTTTGGTTCAGGTACATGAATCCATTCCCCTGGTTTCACGCCCATCATATAAGCCAGAGTGTTGAAGAAGCGTATTTCATACGGACCGCTTGCTTGAAATGCAAATCTCTTTTGAACTTTGCTGAATTTAATGCGGATACCCGAGTTCATTTTTTTGAAAAACAGTTCCATCTCTGTCTCGAGTTGAATAACGCTGTTATAGTAGCCACTTCTGATCCTTTGCGTATTGATCTCCACATCGCCAACCTTCCTCCATTCAAAGTAGGCATCATAATCCGGTAAATTATGCCATGTATGAGGGTATGAAATTTCTGCTAATGCAACCATCCATTGGCCTTCTAAATCAATATGTTGAGCTAAATTTATACGGAAACTCGAACTGGTATTATTTTTAAACACTTCCATGCTAGCGTTAGAGGGAAGGGTAATGTAAAAACTGTCATCCTCTGCCTTGCTGTCCATGATGCTGTATGAATCGTAAGGTTTTAGTACACACCTATTTTATATGTTTTGTAGTTCATCAAACTTGATCCAACTGTTGAATTTCTCAGGCCAATTTTTCCAGGGTACAAAAACCTGTTTGACACCCTTGACGGTGCGTTGATTTAATATTTTCTCCACTTGATACATCTTGTCCTTAAATATTTTTACTTTTTGAAGTTCCTCAGCGTAAAAAGATCCCTCAATAGGTTCTCCATCCAAATCTTTGAGTTTGTATACAGGAGGAGATCGGGGTATCCGCTCATACACTGTAAACACTTCATCTGTAAAACTCTGTTTGTATTTTTTGTCAAACACTCCACGTACCTTGGATATTCTGACAAGATCCCCCTGTTTAAACATTGTCACTGAGGCCCTGCAATATCTGTTGGAGGTAACATCGTACAGATTCTGAAACACTTGAAAGGCATTTTCTGAGGTCACTTCCATTGGGCTCATCTTAATGCTGGTGTGGTAGCTGTGGTTGCAGCTTCTAGTTAAATTTTGCAGGACGTCAATGTACCGCCGGGTGTTGTTAGCAGTAAAATATCTCCACATCCTTGTTTTTAACGTACGGTTAAACCTCTCAACCACAGAGGCGTTTGCTTCACTTGCTGTGGCAAAATGTTCAATACCGTGTTTCTCCATTAGAAGCTTACATTTCTTGTTAAAAAATTCTTTACCTGCATCAGTCTGGAGTTTTTTTGGGACCTGACTTTCTTTAAAAACGGATTCAAAAGCCTTTAGCACCTCTGCAGCAGTTTTCCTCTTCAAAACACGTACATACGCCCTCTTTGAAAAATATGTCAATGACTGTTAATAAATAATTGTAACAGTCATTTTCCTTGGCCAGAGCTTGCATGTCACAGAGATCGGCTTGGAACTGTCTCAATGGTCTGGTGACAAAAACTCTGTTTCTCGGGAACTTTATTCTTGCAGGTTTATGTAGAGTATAGGTATCTTCTCCCGATAAAAAATCTTTAACTTTTTCAACCGCTACCTTCTTCCCCGTTTCATCTTGTATAACCCTCCTCAACCTTTCTAAACCCCCTAAACTTCCCGGATTTGATTGGTTGTAATATACATTTTTCATGATCCTTCTTTCAGACATCCCAGTTTTATGCTCACTCTGACGACTACTTGTTAAATAATGAAAGAAACAAACACCTGAGGGTATATTTATACTTTTTATTTTTATTTTGTACCCGTATTTAATAGAGAAACAGAAAAAAAAAACAGATTCAGATAATAAAGATCAATTCAAACATTGCAATCTTTAAAAAAACAAAACTGTTATATATGTATACCAGTAGAAAGCCGAGAGAGAATACAGAAAAGACAAAACAAGTCATCAATCATCTGAGATCAGATCGTAGCACTCTGAAACAGAGTTAAGCTGCTTGAGAGAATCATTACCGCTCATCTTATCGTACATATCAGTGATTGCACTATGGAAGCCTTGTACCGATTTCAGTCCATATAAAACTGTCTCTGCAATCGTTTTCACTCTGAAGTCATCTGCTTGTATGCGTCGAAGTGTCAGAAGTTTCCGAATAGCAGGAAGGAGCTTGGGGTTTACGTGTCGTCGCACGATGCGTTGAAAGTTGACTTGGTAATACTCCTCCTCCAATATCTCCAGGCACTGATGCTGTCGTTGGCTCGGGTGGTTCGTTATGCACCCGTAACAGGTTTCTTTGACATAGTTCAAACAGGTTATGTTGAATAAATGAAGTATTGCTGTTTTCACCGTATTGATGAGAGAGCTTGAGATCCAGCCGTCAATTTCATCACCCTGATTACTCTCCTCCTCCTCTGGTGAAGGCTGAGGGGCAGGTATCGGGTTTGGAGTTTGTGGGGAGGGTGAGTAGCTGATGGTTGCCTCCTCCTCCACGATCACCCTTTTGTCTTCAGGTTGGATATCTGTGTGTACAGACTCAGCCACAAATAGCGGTGAATAGAGGTCGGGTGAAGGCGGATGATACGATCTGAGGTTGTATCCTGTCGGTGTCCCTGGACTGAATAGGGACTCAAAGAGCTGCGACGATGAGGTGGCTGGTGAGTAGAGGTCTGGAGAAGGTGGATGATACGGCCTGGTGTTGAAGCTTTCATCATCATGATCAGGAGAGAAGACGGTCTCTTCTTGCTGGTTGTAGAGGTCCCAGTATGGTGTTTTCCCGTACGCTCCATACATTCTCAAGGTCTGCCGCCCGCCGTTATGAAGAAGAAGAGTCTGTGAGCTCGCAATTAGACCCTGATATATAGCGCAGGAAGGTGGGAGGGTCCTCAAGAAGGGGAGTGGGTTCTCAAAAGAGGGTGGGCTTTAGATCCACAACAGGGAACGTCAGGATTATTTTCATTGACCTAACATCAATCCAGCAGCGTGAGTTTTCGAAAAGGTTGGAAAGACGCTGTCCAATTTCATTCATCTTCTCAAACCAAGCATCATACGGTAGAGCAAGCACAGTCTTGAATACACCGCAGTTCTGATTGAATGCCTCCAACACAAACAGATCTGAGGGGGTCGTCTGGTTATTTTTGCGTTTGCTTGCCTGAAAAGACCAGCGGCCATTTGCTGTGGTTTTTGACCCCCACACTGCACTAAAGAGAGGTTCTCTCACAGCTATTTAAACATTGGAAGGACACATTCTCATCCTTTTTGCTGGTTGAGGAGAGCTTTCATCTTCATCCTCCCTTTTGTACACTGAGACTGATTCAGGGTTATCGTTAAGGTGTGGGATTGCCAACCGTAACACAGCCCAGTCGTTGTGGTTGAGAGTACACAGAGCCAATAATCTTTTAAATACCTCGTCTTGATCCAATTGATACAGGCAGAGCTCTCCTATTTCGTACATGAAAATATACCCCCAGCTACCACTCAGTCCATATGGTTCCAAAGACCACTCTTCCTGCGGAGTGTCGAACGGAGGCCTATGCACCTTGCATAGTTAATATGTTGATTTCTTCGGGGCATCCATTTCACGGCGCGTATACCTGTAGACGGTTACTGGGGTTTCACACAGAAGAGACGTACGTCTTAGCTGAGCTGAGGCCTGTTTTTCATCCATTGTTGTTGGTGAAGTTGAATCATCATCTGCAGAGTATGTTACGATAGGAATTCCGATAGGTATCTCAGACGAGGAAATAGATTATGTAGATGGTTGTTCACCATCTTGGCACACCTTGCTTTTCTCCCCGGTTTGATGAAAAACTCTCTTAACTCTAACCATTGTTCAACAAGCGTTCTTTTCCAGCGAATGCTGCAGGTAAATTGTTGCGTTTTCCGCTAGTATTTAAAACAAACAATGAAGAATGCCCCTCTGTTTTTTTTAATTCGTTGATTCTAGATTTGCCCCCTAATGATGAAATCCTATCAGCGCGCATAGTTACGCCCCTTGGCCACACCCCCCCGAGACACCTCAGCAACAGCACAGACGTGTTAATTCAATAAACAGGGAATGGGAATTGTCAGACAATGCTCCAGACTTATAGCCAGGAGAATAGCACTTTCCTCTTAATTACTTTTTGACTACAGTTGGTGTGAAGACTGTCTGAGACAATGCGCAAGAAACAGCTGCGGATGTCTGAGGTCTGGTCACCTATTCATTAAACAATGGATGTGTATTGACTGAGACAATGCGCAAGAAACAGCTGCGGATGTCTGGCCACCTATTCATTAAACAGTGGATGTATATTGACTGAGACAATACACATGAAACAGCTGCGATGCCTTAATTCAATAAACAGTGACTGAGGATTTTATAACCTTTATTTTTTTTTTTTCAGTTAATTTATTTCTCTGTTTTTTAGATCATCTCTACAAGTTACTGGTGCAGATTAGATTGCTCAAACATTTGAGCAGAGGAAGAAAGGTTCTGTATCTACTTTTTGTCTCCTTGTTTTTTAGATGTAAAAACATCCATCTAAATAACCCCTGTGTTAAAACAAAATGAATTTACAATTCTGTCAGGTTCTTACTTTTTATCAGAATTTCGTGTGATGTGCCTGCATTAAATTGACTGTTCCTTTAAAGTGGAGAAACTACATGTTTTTTTTTTTTCAGTTCATCTCTACAACAGAAGCCAATTCATCCCTCTTTTCTAAATAGCATCTAAATAACCCCTGTGTTAAAACAAAATGAATTTACAATTCTGTCAGGTTCTCTTTTTATCAGAATTTTGTGTGATCTGCCTGCATCAACCTGAGTGACCATTTAAAGTGGATAAACTACATGTTTTGTTTTTAGATGTAAAGAACATCTAAAACATACAATTAGAAAGATTCGCTTCCTTGTAATGACAACATCCGGCTAATGACAACATCCGATTAATGACGATATCCGGTTATGTCACAGGAAGGCCCACCACCGGAAGTCCCGCCCTAGGATGTCCCAGCCACCGGAAGTCCCGCCCACCTGTCAAACGTTTCACACCTCGTTTGATTGAAGGATGTACATTTAGTCTCTCTGGAGTGTCAGCAGTTCCTGCAAGATGGAGACATTGAAGCTATGGACCGGCCCGCCCGTTTCCCAGACCTGAATCCAATTGATCACATCTGGGACATCATGTCTCGCTCCATCCACCAATGTCACGTTGCACCACAGACTGTCCAGGAGTTGGCGGATGCTTTAGTCCAGGTCTGGGAGGAGATCCCTCAGGAGACCATCAGGAGCATGTTCAGGCGTTGTAGGGAGGTCATACAGGGACGTGGAGGCCACACACAATACTGAGCCTCATTTTGACTTGTTTTAAGGACATTACATCAAAGTTGGATCAGCCTGTAGTGTGTTTTTCCACTTTCATTTTGTGTGTGACTCCAAATCCAGGCCTCCATTGGTTAATAAATTTGATTTCCATTGATAATTTTTGTGTGATTTTGTTGTCAGCACATTAAACTTTGTACAGAACAAAGTATTCAATGAGAATATTTCATTCATTCAGATCTAGGATGTGTTATTTGAGTGTTCCCTTTATTTTTTTGAGCAGTGTATAAATATATACATATATATATATATATAGAGAGAGAGAGAGAGGAAAATAAGTATTTGAACACCCTGCAACTTTGCAAATTGTCCCACTTAGAAATCATGGAGGGGTCTGAAATTTTCATCTTAGGTACACGTCCTCTGTGAGACACATAATCTAAAAAAAAACAATGATTTTTAAAATAATTTATTTGTATGTTACTGCTGCAAATAAGTATTTGAACACCTGCCAATCAGCAAAAATTCTGGCCCTCAAAGACCTGTTAGTCCGCCTCTAAAAAGTTCACCTCCACTCCACTTATTATTCTAAATTAGAAGCACCTGTTTGAGGTTGTTAGTTGCATAAAGACACCTGTCCACCCCACACAATCAGTAATACTCTAACTACTAAAATGGCTAAGACCAAAGAGCTGTCCAAAGACACCAGAGACAAAATTGTAGACTTGCACAAGGCTGGAAAAGGCTACGGAGCAATTACCAAGCAGCTTGGAGAAAAAAGATCAACTGTTGGAGTAATTATTAGAAAATGGAAGAAGCTGAACATGACAGTCAATCTCCCTCGGATTGGGGCTCCGTGCAAGATCTCACCTCGTGGCGTATCAATGATCCTAAGAAAGGTGAGGAATCCACCCAGAACTACATGGGAGGAGCTGGTCAATGATCTGAAGAGAGCTGGCACCACTGTTTCCAAGGTTACTGTGGGTAATACACTAAGACGTCATAGTTTAAAGACATGCATGGCATGGAAGGTTCCCCTGCTTAAATCAGCACACCTCCAGGCCCGTCTTAAGTTTGCTGATGACCATTTGGATGATCCAGAGGAGTCATGGGAGAAGGTTCTGTGGTCAGATGAGACCAAAATAGAACTTCAAACACTCGCCGTGTTTGGAGGACGAAGAATGATGAGTACCATCCCAAAACACCATCCCTACTGTGAAGCATGGGGTGGAAGTATTATGCTTTGGGAGTGTTTTTCTGCACATGGGACAGGGTGACTGCACTGTATTAAGTAAGTAGCATATCAAGGTTCTGGAGTGGCCTAGCCAGTCTCCAGACCTAAACCCTTTAGAAAATCTTTGGAGGGAGCTTAAACTCAGTTTCTCTCAGCGACAGCCCAGAAACCTGGTTGATCTGGAGAAGATCTGTGTGGAGGAATGGGCCAAAATCCCTGCTGCCGTTTGTGCAAACCTGGTGAAAAACTACAGGAAACGTTTGACCTCTGTAATTGCAAACAAAGGCTACTGTGCCATGATTTTCAGAGGTGTTCAAATAGTTATTATCAGCAGTAACACACAAATAAATTATTATTAATAATAATTATTGTGATTTCCGGATTTTCTTATTTTTATTATTTCTCTCACAGTGGGCGTCCACCTAAGATGAAAATTTCAGACCCCTCCATGATTTCTAAGTGGGACAATTTGCAAAGTTGCAGGGTGTTCAAATACTTATTTTCCTCTCTCTCTCTATATATATATATATATATATATGTATATATTTATACACTGCTCAAAAAAATAAAGGGAACACTCAAATAACACATCCTAGATCTGAATGAATGAAATATTTTCATTGAATACTTTGTTCTGTACAAAGTTTAATGTGCTGACAACAAAATCACACAAAAATCATCAATGGAAATCAAATTTATTAACTAATGGAGGCCTGGATTTGGAGTCACACACAAAATGAAAGTGGAAAAACACACTACAGGCTGATCCAACTTTGATGTAATGTCCTTAAAACAAGTCAAAATGAGGCTCAGTATTGTGTGTGGCCTCCACGTGCCTGTATGACCACCTACAACGCCTGGGCATGCTCCTGATGAGACGCAGATGGTCTCCTGAGGGATCTCCTCCCAGACCTGGACTAAAGTATCCGCCAACTCCTGGACAGTCTGTGGTGCAACGTGACGTTGGTGGATGGAGCGAGACATGATGTCCCAGATGTGCTCAATCGGATTCAGGTCTGGGGAACGGGCGGGCCGGTCCATAGCTTCAATGTCTCCATCTTGCAGGAACTGCTGACACACTCCAGCCACATGAGGTCTAGCATTGTCCTGCATTAGGAGGAACCCAGGGCCAACCGCAACGGCATATGGTCTCACAAGGGGTCTGAGGATCTCATCTCGGTACCTAATGGCAGTCAGGCTACCTCTGGCGAGCACACGGAAAGAGATGCCACCCCACACCTTTACTGACCCACTGCCAAACCGGTCATGCTGAAGGATGATGCAGGCAGCAGATCGTTCTCCACGGTGTCTCCAGACTCTGTCACATCTGTCACTTGTGCTCAGTGTGAACCTGCTTTCACCTGTGAAGAGCACAGGGTACCAGTGGCGAATTTGCCAATCCTGGTGTTCTCTGGCAAATGCCAAGCGTCCTGCACGGTGTTGGGCTGTGACCACAACCCCCATTTGTGGACGTCGGGCCCTCATACCATCCTCATGGAGTCGGTTTCTAACCGTTTGTGCAGACACATGCACATTTGTGGCCTGCTGGAGGTCATTTTGCAGGGCTCTGGCAGTGCTCCTCCTGTTCCTCCTTGCACAAAGGTGGAGTTAGCGGTCTTGCTGCTGGGTTGTTGCCCTCCTACGGCCTCCTACACGTCTCCTGGTGTACTGGCCTGTCTCCTGGTAGCGCCTCCAGGCTCTGGACACTATGCTGACAGACACAGCAAACCTTCTTGCCACAGCTCACATTGATGTGCCTTCCTGGATGAGCTGCACTACCTGAGCCACTTGTGTGGGTTGTAGAGTCCGTCTCATGCTACCACTAGTGTGAAAGCACCACCAACATATGTATATATATATACACATACACACCACCAGAACATGACTACTGTTTGCAGGCAGGTATAATATTATAGATGTGATTAATGTTTGAGGGGTATAACTGTCATATTTTGTGAGCACCATCTTCTAATTCTGCATATTCCTGATTACATTCCTGATTAGTGATGTGGTCCAGCCAGCCCTTTAAACTTGATGACGTGGACAGCGGAAAGAGGCATCACAAATATCTACAGACCACCTGTGTGATGCTTCGCTCACCATCCAGAAAGACAAACCACAGGTCTCAGTTGCAGCTTCCCATCCAAGTCTCTGACCTTGCGAGAGATTTAGCCACATCGCCAGAGACTTTCTGTTCAGAAAGACATCTGCCTCTTTGTTCTGTTGAAGAGGTTTTTCCAGGAACCGGTCACTCAGGTTGATCCTTCTGTCGCCATTGTAAATATTTGTACATAGTTTTATTTTATGCCTTTTGTCTTGTAATCTTGATCTGTTTGAATGTTGTTTTTTTCCACATTCTGTTTAAAATGCTATTTGTAATTTTCAAAATAAACTGTGTTTAGAAATTTAAATGAAGTTGATGTATTGTTGAGTCTAATGGAAATAAAATACATTGGTGACAAAAACAATATTGACATTTATTAGAACAGCTTAAAACTTTAAGAAACAATCTGAACAAAACTTAATATTATTTCTTATATAGCACCTTATTTCAGTACCATTCTTTCTAAGATGGAAAACAGTCTGTCCATTCTCTGTGCCCTCATGTCCTCCCTGATCAACTCCATCATCTCTGTCCCTCTTTCTTTTCTGACCCCTTCCTGCTGGCTCACTGTCTTCCTTCTCCATCTGGTTGCCCACCGCTTCGTTTGGCCCTGGAGTGTCCTCAGGGATGGAGGCAATTAGGACAGGAGGCATTGTGGAAGACCTCTGTCCCACCATCTCATCCATAAGGACAAACCAGGGCCAAGTAGCAGCAGTGGGCTTTTCACTGACTCCCTCTCCTGACCCTGGATACTTGCAATCCTAAAGTTAGAGGGAATAAAAGAAGAGTTGACTAAACAGAGAAACCAACAAGACTTTTAGAAATATCTTTTATTTGTGTGTGACATGAGAACTTCTGAACATACTTTATATTTCCTTTTCATATTGTCCCACTTTTTTTTGGCCTGCAAGGGGTTGACCTTCCCCTGTTGGCCCATCTTCTCCAGAATTGTCCTAAACAAGCAAAAGGAAAGAGGGAAAACCAAAATCACTGGATGGATATTTATGAAAGTTAGAAAGATAGGAGTTATTGAAACTGGACAGAAACTGACTGCAAAGAGTGTTGTTATTGTACCTCCAAGCAGTGGCTGAGTTTTTAACTCCATTAAAAAGGTGGTGGTTCTCACCCCTGAGCTTAATAAACTGGCCCGTCTGCTCCTTTGTCCCTAAACACCAAAAACAAAAACAAAAAAACATTTAGCTTAATATCAGTGTAAAAAAAGCCTTTTTTAATTTTCCATTTGTCTTAATTTGCAGAACATATTAAAATATTTCTATGCAAATGCCTAAAACAAGCTCTTTCAAATTTTTCACTTCTTTACTGAGATTTGCTTGCATTTGAAAGTGTATTTCTCTTCAGCTGTACCTGGAATCACGAATTATAATGCTGGCTGAATTATAAATATACTTTTAAAAACACATATAGCACATTTCTTCATCAAATATGAATATTTAAAAGCTTATTTATTCTCAATCACACTCTCCAGCGATACGGTAAGATTACATAAAATCGTCCATTTATTCAGGTTAACTTTAATATCGCCTGTAATGTCAAATCGACTTACATGAACAAATGACACAATACATTAAAATAATACTAACATAAACTGTTAGAAATCACTTGTGTTCAACGTTCACTGTGATGACTGGCAGCAGGAGGTCAGTGCCGATAGTCCGTTCAGATCTCTAATGGGCTAGCTCGCCCCACCGCCGGTAGAGCTGGCGAAGCAAACCGGCAGTTACTACGGTGGGAGTGGAAAACTCCGAAAACGTCGGAGCACGTTTGAAATTAAGCGATGTCTTGATAAATCAAGCAGAATTTTCACGTCTACACAGTTATATTCCCGCACTAAAAACATTGAAAAAGTTAATTTGTGTCACAGAAAGTGTAATTTTTCACATTTTACTCACAGCTTTTGCCAGTGTGGTCCGCCATGGCTGCCCCTGTTTGACCAAACCGCTTCGACCCGCAATGAATCATGGGAAAAGATGGACCGCGAAGGATACTCACAAGTCATCCTTCAAATCGGGCAAAAGAAGGACACATTTGTCGGCAGCATCTGACAGACCTTACGCGCCGCGCTGTGATGTAATCAGCCCACAAGTACGCTCTTGGAAGGATCCAGCCCCTGAATTGGGACACACCCTCGGCCTGCACATGGATCCTCCTCCTTCTTGTATATTGACCAATAGGAGAGGAGCTGGAGAGAAGAAGGCAGCCCTCCTCATTTGCATAATGAAGCAGAAATGCATACGGTAAAGGAAAAAGAGAGACGAGGAAATGTACTCGAACTCGTACTCGTCGTCATCTGCTTATCCGGGACCGGGTCGCGGGGGCAGCAGACTCAACAGAGACGCCCGGACGTCCCTCTCTCCAGACACCTCCTCCAGTTCCTCCAGGGGGAGCCCAAGGCGTTCCCAGGCCAGCCGAGAGACATAGTCCCTCCAGCGTGTCCTGGGCCGTCCCCTGGGACGTGCCTGGAACACCTCCCGAGGAAGGCGTCCAGGAGGCATCCGGAATAGATGCCCGAGCCACCTCAACTGGCTCCTCTCGATGTGGAGGAGCAGCGGCTCTACTCCGAGCCCCTCCCGGATGGCCGAGCTCCTCACCCTATCTCTAAGGGAGTGCCCGGCCACCCTACGGAGGAAGCTCATTTCAGCCGCTTGTATCTGGGATCTCGTTCTTTCGGTCATGACCCAAAGTTCATGGCCATAGGTGAGGGTAGGAACGTAGACCGACCAGTGAATTGAGAGCTTTGCTTTTCGGCTCAGCTCTCTCTTCACCACAACGGACCGGCACAGCGCCCCCATTACTGTGGCAGCCGCACCGATCCGTCTGTCAATCTCCCGCTCCATTCTTCCCTCACTTGTGAACACGACCCCGAGATACTTAAACTCCTCCACTTGAGGCAGGAACTCCCCTCCAACCTGAAGAGGACAAGCCACCCTTTTCCGGTCGAATACCATGGCCTCGGACTTGGAGGAGCTGATCCCCATCCCAGCTGCTTCACACTCGGCTGCGAACCGCCACAGCGCATGCTGTAGGTCTTGGCTAGAGGGGGCCAGCAGGACCACGTCATCTGCAAAAAGAAGAGACAAAATCCACTGGTCCCCAAACCCAACCCCCTCCGGCCCTTGGCTGCGTCTAGAAATCCAGTCCATAAAAGTTATGAACAGGAACGGTGACAAAGGGCAGCCCTGCCGGAGTCCAACATGCACTGGGAACAGGTCCGACTTAGTGCCGGCAATGCGGACCAAACTCCTGCTTCGCTCATACAGGGACCGGATGGCCCCTAGTAAAGGGCCCCCAATTCCATACTCCTGGAGCACCCCCCACAGGGCATCACGAGGGACACAGTCGAATGCCTTCTCCAGGTCCACAAAACACATGTGAACCGGTTGGGCAAACTCCCATGAATCCTCAAGTACCCTGTAGAGGGTATAGAGCTGGTCCAGTGTTCCACGGCCAATAGTGGCCTTCTGGACAGCAGTCAGGGTGGCAGTCTTACCCATGATTGGGGTTTTGAGTGATGAACCAGGCTGGGAATTTTAAAGGCCTCAGGAATCTTTTGCAGGTGTTTAGAGTTAACTCGTTGATTCAGATGATTAGGTTCATAGCTCGTTTAGAGACCCTTTTAATGATATGCTAATTTTGTGAGATAGGAATTTTGGGTTTTCATGAGCTGTATGCCAAAATCATCCGTATTAAGACAATAAAAGACCTGAAATATTTCAGTTAGTGTGCAATGAATCTAAAATATATGAATGTTAAATTTTCATCATGACATTATGGAAAATAATTAACTTTATCACAATATGCTAATATTTTGAGAAGGACCTGTATGTGAAATCTCTGGTCGGTGTTTTCGAGCTGTACTGTGTTGTTGTAATTCAGCAAAATAACATGAAACCAACTTGTTACCCTCACTTTGGTTTTAACTGGGATATTTAGCAGCAAGCAGACATACATTAAACGTAGCGTTGCTCGTTTTAAAGGCTGGCCGTTCACAAAAGCCTCAAGCTCTGAGGGGAGAGAAGCAAAGCAAAAGCATTGAGGCTCCAGCATAGAAGAACAGTTCAGAATGTGGAATGAGGGGAAAAAAGCTATATTTATAAACAGATTGAGACATGGTTTAGACTGCCTATTGGTAGCGGATCTGATCTTCTTTGTGTGCTCGTGAATTTTTGCAGACATAACTGGTTCTGGATGATGGCTTCATAGCAGACAACCGTTCTTCCCTCTTCCCGGTACTGTGTACCGGCGCAGAATCTTTTGGTGGTACGCAGTACCGGACCGTACCGGCTCACTTTCACCCCTGGTTATTGCACCACTCACTGGCGTGGCATAAGTATTACAATGCCTAATACGACACCTCCAGCTTTGGGTGGTTTCATCTTTCGATTAAGCTTTGTGGAGACCGTTTTTGGCTCTGTGTGAACATGGCCTCAAACCACTCCAAACTGCAACTGGGTCACTAGCTGAGAAGCTCCTTTTTAGCTTCTTGCTGTAGCTTCTCTTCGCTGCCGTGATCTCTGTGGTCAGTTTGTTTCTTGTATAACCAGTCCCCATTTCTGTAAGCCTATTTCTTGGTCGGACAAAGCTTCCTCTAATGTGAAGTAAACCATGGTTTATTGCTGTTGTATTTGCAAATGTTATTGGTCTGCACAATGTTAATGTTAATTAGGGGAAGCAGACAGTGATCAGAAAGTCACAAAGTAGTGACAACCCGATACCCATCTTTTAAAGCTGTGAAACAATGGTCCAGAATGTTTTTATCCTTGGTGGGACACTTAATATGCTGTATGTATCTTGGAGGTTCATTGGAGAGGTTTGTGCTGTGAAAATCCTTAAGAACAACGATGGGAGAGGGATTTTTTTCTTCACGTCTGTTATCGGCTGGGCGAGGTGTTTTTCCGCCTCTGATATGCAGGCTTGTGGTGGGATGTAAACACCGGCCAGAACAAACAAGGAGAGCTCCCTGGATGAATAAAAGGGTTTATAAAAAATGACTCCAGTTCAGGACTACATATCTTCTGTAAAACTGTGACATCAGTAGACCAACCTTCATACATGTAAAAGCAGATTCCACTTTCTTTTTTTTTCGCCAAGAGCTCCACACTGTGTTCCACTCAAGAGAACTGGAAGCCTGGCATCTGAAGTCCAAAGTCCAGGGTGTGCCCACAGAGCCAGGTTTTGATGAAATAGAGGGTGGCAGATCCACTGAAATCATTATAAAATGTGTTTTAAGAAAAACCTCTGGGGCTCTGATGTTGATGTTTGTATGCTAATTTTGTGAGATAGGAATTTTGGGTTTTCATGAGCTGTATGCCCAAATCATCCGTATTAAGACAATAAAAGACCTGAAATATTTCAGTTAGTGTGCAATGAATCTAAAATATATGAATGTTAAATTTTCATCATGACATTTTGGAAAATAATTAACTTTATCACAATATGCTAATATTTTGAGAAGGACCTGTATTCATCTCTGAAACCTATTTTCAGGGGATTCATTAGTCTTCAGAAAAGTAGATCCCTCCCTCACTGTATTATTCAGGGCTCAGTCAGTCACAGACAGCCATTAAAGTTTCTCAATAAGCAATTTAGTGGCTGATTTATTTGCAAGGTGAGTGTGTATGGTGGTGATATACGTTTTGTGTCATGAAAGTCATGTGTTCCTGAGCTCCTTCCTGGTGTAGGCTGGCGTCTGATGATCCTTGAGAAGTAGCTTGTTTCCAAAACCTGACACACAATGTTACAAGAAATGGGATTTCAGGGATGTTTAGGGTGAACAAAGTTAATTCAAGCTAGGAATGCTGAAAAACACCATGGTGGGAAGAGAATGTGCCAAACTCAATCCTACATAGCTTGCGAATGCCTGATAACCAGAAAAACTAAATGAAACGTGAAAAATGGGTCACACCAGATTTGTTCAACAACATAAATAGAAAGTGATCTACAACGCTCAGAGAATCCAAACAAACTATGTGATTATTATACCATAGCGACTTGGTTTGATTTATTAGGTAAAATAGAGTTTAGCTGCATATTTGAGCAGTTGTGAGCACTGTGGTATTGCAGCAATAAGGTTTTAGGTTTGAATCCTAGCCAGGAATATCTCTGTTGAGTTTTTATGCAATTCCTGTGTATGCTTGGGCTCTCTCTAAGTATTCCAGCTTTCTCCTGCCATCCAAAGTGGGGACTCTAAATTGCCCTTATGTATGAATGTGTGCGAGAACATGGTTGTTTATTGTGTGTTGCCTGATGGACTGGCGATTTGCCCAAGGTGTACAGCACCTCATCTCTCACTCACTGGCACAGGCCTTGTGACTGTGCAAGGAGTGGCAGCGATAGAAAAAGGATGGGTAACCTTTTTCCCATATGAGAATCCATTTGTATCCATTTTATATATCCTTAGAATAGTTATCAGGGTGACCTGGATAACTTGGTGATCCTCCTGTTGTTGCCAAAACAGCCTTAAGCTGTTGAGGTAAGGACTCCACTAGAGGCCTGAAAGTGAGCTATGGTATCTGACACTAAGATGTTTGCAGCAGATTGTTCAGTGGGGCCTCCAAGGACCAGACTGGTTTGCCTAGCAAATCCAACAGATGGTGGATTGGAGTGAGATCTGATAAATTTGGGTGCCAAGTCAACAACTCATTCTACTTCTTCTAAATAAGTTTTTGCTTTGTAGTGGAGCAAACCCTGCTACAGGGCCCCACAGCCATCAAGCACAATGGTTTCCATTAAAGGGGTCAACAACAATGCTTAGGTAGGTTGTACGTATCAAACATCTACATGGATGGCAGGATCCAAAGATTTGCTGAAAAACATTGTCCAAACATTTACACTGCCTCAGCTGGCTTGCGTTTTTCCCATATTGCATTCTGATGTCATGCGTTCTCCATTTACACCATAAAATGTCACTGAAATAGTATTAAATTTTTTAAATCTATTTAAAAATTTTTGATCTTAACTGTTTCAATGACCACAGCAACTAAGACATGCTGTTAATGTTATGATTTGTGGGTGTTTTGGGGTTTTGTTGGTCTTATTTCACAGATGAAGTTTTGAATCATGTTTCTGTTATTTTTCTGGTCATGTTTTAGTTTCTGTGTTGTTCATGTTTTGTGAAGTTCGGTTTTTGGATCTGGTTATGCTTTAGTTTCATGTTTTTCTGGTTTCTATTAGTTTGTATTCAAGAGTCTCTGTTTTGTTCCAGTCACGTTTTGTTCTCTCCTGTCTGTTAATTAACTTTATTCGGTTCACCTGCTCCAAGCTAATCTGGCTCCTTTCTTCACCTGGTTCACGCTCCATATATACACCATATTCTTTGCGGAAACATTTTCTGGATCATGCTCATGTCTGGTTTTTTGGATCATGCCATGCCTGTCTTGCCTGCGCATTTACAGTTTTGTTCCTGCCTCTTCTGTAGTGAGTTTTTTGTTAATTAAATCATTTTTCACTTACCGTCATGCTGCCTGCCAGTCTGCATTCTGGGTTCCTCCATTGCACAGAGCCTAACAGTTAATCAGTAACATCCTCAACAGTGGGGTACGGTGAGGTTCATGACTGGTGACGCCTTTCGAGTCGGATCATGTACAAATATATGAACCCAAAATATAGGCTTATATTTCAATTTTGACCTTCATTGAAACATTTAATTATTTTAAAAATTATGCTTTTATCAATTCCATACTGCTCAAACAAAACAATATATGAAGTCCATGGTTGCATAAATAACGTTTTTTAAAGTCTCCCGGCACTTCCTCAGCTTCGTGTTGTGGACGCTAATGTTTAGTCATTGCTGCCGATTCAATCCCAAGTCAAATCCATGGACTCCACAATGTTTTTTGGTGTACCAGTCTGTTTGAAAAGAGCGGGTTACCTTTTTCCCACTTGTTTTAAGCAGATCTGTCAGCTCCAAGGTTGGTCTTCCTCTCTCTAAAACCTCCTGTTTTCACTGAAAATCCAGTTTAAAAAAATCATTTTCCAGCACTGAAAAGTTATCTTCCGTTTTGTTGGACCAAATTTGTATTAGTGTATGGTTACAGGAGTTGTCGGTGCTTAGTGGAGAGTACGTAGCAACATGCTGTTAGCAGTCTCTGTCTATGGGGCTCAGCACTGCCCCCTAACAGTGCGGCACGGTACTTTTTGCCTCATGCTGTCCATTTTCACTTGGCATTTATGGGCGATTAGAAAGATAAAATATATCTCATACACACATTCATTAAATGTATTAGTCAGACTGTGGAACGTCAGCATGTCTAGTACATGTGTAATCCAGCATGTATTAAACTGAAACGTTACCAACCACAAGCCTTAATTATAGTTAACATTTACTAAGTTGAAATATAATTTTTTTATACATCCCTGACAGATATATCAGCCTTTCTGTTCTCTGCTTGACATGACGTATCAGAATAATGGTTGACTTGACCAACACTTTCATTTAAATCCTAATGTTTAAGTTGGATTTGTTATTAAAAAAAATAATTTAACCACTACTGAACATTACATTTACAAACTCAAATGCTGTATTCAAATTGAAATAATTAACAACTACTATTTAATACCCTCCAAAGTTCCTTTTTATTGTGTGTTTATAGTGTTGCTAGTTACACTCCTTGCAGTGTTTAGCATTATTTAAAATAATAATAATTATCATCTTATATCTATGTACAAAATATTATGATTTGTACAACATTTATAAATTTAAGATAAAACAATCTTCAGAGATTGTTCATAAAAGCACTGGGTTATCAAGAAAATAAACTTAAATAGATTTATGTGCCCTTATTACGTTTTCTGCCATTAATAACAAAGTGCACTAATAATGTTTACATAAATATTTTTTTGACAATGTCCCAGAGAAGACACACACCTTTGTACCCATTAACCAGCTTCTGGCATATCTCTGAATATCTGGCCACTCTTCTTATCAGAAATGGTAGAGTTTACTTTTATATCTCTGCTTCAACAAACCTGGATCAAATAATAGGGTAATTAGGAGGACTCTGTAGACCTGACTGCTTGGTGAGGAGGCAATTAAAACATTTCAGTCAGGTGTGTTGGACCAGGGACACATCTAAACATTGCAGGACACCCCTGTTGACTAAAGTTTAAGATCCCTGTTTGAAGCAAAGTCCATAAAATTTTACCAGAGTTGAGGTCAGATCCATTCCAGATGTTATATCTTATCTTTACCCATTTTCATAATTGTTTAGGTATTATTTTTCTGTTGGGACACCCAGTTCTATTCAGGTTTTAACCATCTAGCTGTTGAGTTGAGATCAAGTTGAAGAATCTGGAGGTAATCCTCTAAACACTGAGCCTGGTTCTGCTGGAGGTTTCTTCCTGTTAAAAGGGAGTTTTCCTTTCCACTGTCGCTACATGCATGCTCAGTATGAGGGATTGCTGCAAAGTCAATGAAAGCAACTCCCTACTGTCTCTACATGCTCATCCAGGAGGAGTGAATGCTACAAGTCACTGAGTCGATGCAATCTGCTGGGTTTCCTTAGATAGAAAAACTCTTAAACCAATTTGAATAATAAACAGTTTGATAGTAAGGACTACTTGGAATGTACCCGACTTGAATTCAGTATGATTTGATTGAACTGACTTTGTAAAGTGCCTTGAGATGACATGTGTTGTAAAATTGTATGGGGAAAATCTACTGCATAAGATTTAAGAGCACATATTTTCAATTTGAGAGCAGGATTTCATTCTGCTTGTACTCAAACTTAGTAATGCTTGTTAAAACTTCTGCTTTCTTTTAAATATACTCAGTTCTCTCTCAAATCTTTGTTTCTGCCCTCTGATCTAATGCTTCTTGCATAGATAATTTCTCCTCCTGCTTGCTTCATCCTCCATGCGCACAAACGATCAAAACTCTCTCAAGTTTCATTCCTGCTTGCAAATTCTTTTCTCTCAGATTAAAGTGGAATCATCTTCTAGCAACCATATCAGCCAATAGAATGACAGTGTGCAACTGCTAGGTCACAGGCTTAGTTGGGGTGCGCGTGTTTCCTTCCAGAGGAAAGACAGCAGAGGTTTTGAGTGCAAGCATTACTAAGTTTGAGTACAAGAAGAATGAAATCCTGCTCTCAAATTGAAAATACGTGCTCTTAAATTTTTGGCAGTAAATTTCCCCCATAAAATTAGGGCTATATAAATAAAACTAAAATAAATTGAACTAATCCTTACTTTTTATTACTATAACCACTTTCTGATAAACACCACTACCACTGCTAGCAAAATTAACATTCTGCATGCTTAACACTTGGTATGGTGTTTTTAGGTTTAAAAGCTATTTTTAAAGATTTGTTTTCCAGCACCAGTGGCCTTTATTTTTCTTTGAAAGTAGGTAGACAGGAAATAAGGTGAAGAGAGGGGGAAGACAGGTCACTGTGTCCGGTACTTGAACCAGGGGACAGCTGCGTCAAGGGCCGAAGCCTCTCTAGACATGAAAAGCCTCTTCTTAACTTCTCCAAACAAACTTCACAGTCAGTGTGGTCAAATAGCTCCCAAGCTGCAAATTTCTCGAAGTTGCCACCTTTTGAGCAGCTGAATATTTCTGCGCCCTCTCACTAGATGGGGATGTAAAACTCCCTTAACTGTGGAGAGTTGCATGGGTGTCTCAGCATCCTCCAGTTAAAGATAGACTTTACCCTTTGCGGTTCCTGGGTTATTTCTAGAAGTCCTGATCTAATCTTTTGGATCAGATGATCACGTTTGAGTGATCCAACAGAACAGTGACTCCAAAAACACATGAAACTGATTTTGGAATGGGTAAAGCAAGTAAACATTAAGCTTCTGAAAAGGCATAATTCAGCAAAAAGCTGTGTTTACATTGATTATTATTAAGATTTAGATGAAATACAATGTTTTTGACACTTTAATTATTGTTGTCTCGTGCTCTAGGTGAATTATCAGCCTTGAGCCTTTTCATGTTTATGTTTGGTTCCTTTTTGTTGCATTTTGATACTGAAGTGTATCACACAAACACAGAGTTGTTCTAAATGCTTTCTAATTGGACTCTGGGACAGGGTCAAAATCATCATTTCTAATATGTCCCTTTCCCCCCGATCTTAATGAGTTGCATTAATTACCAGTAATGAACATTAATGAACATTTTAGCTCAAATCACAGATAGCTTGTAGCAAGAAAATAGCAGGAAACCAGAGCAAAAGCGGATGCATCCATCACTTCAGCTGCAATCTCTGATTTAATTTCCATTGTTAGATCAATCAGCTAACTGAGGCTGAAGGGCAGGTCAGGAAGCTACGCAAACACACACGCTTATTCACAAACACACAAAAATCCACATCAAGGTGAGTGCGAGCATGTCAGCGACATTAACTCAGCTCTGAATCCAACATCCTGGAGCACTCTAATCTGTTCCATCAAAAGGTCTGGTGATGCTTGCAATTGATTAGTCGTGCATGTTTTTGTAAACAGAAATGTGACACGGTGGAGGGTAAAATGAAACTGCTGCATAGACCACAAAGGTTGGTTAAACACAAAAAATGATTTTACTTAGAGATTTATTTCATCTGTGGGGGAATTTGTTTAAAATAAATTCCTGTCATCTGCTAGTTTCCTGATGTACAGATTAAAACTGAACAAAAATACTTTTTAGGATTTTATTTTAAATGTAAGTCTATGGGTTGAGTACAACATTACTGTGAGTGGATACTTATTTTTCAAAAAGACAGAAACATTTTCCCACAATATCTCCTCATTTTGGTTCTGTGGGTCACTAAGCATGACTCCCTGTTAGATCAGCATGAATTTGGGGTTTTCAGTATGTAAACATGTACACAAGAATCAAAACCATTTTAATTCTAATCAAATTCTGCTATTTTTTGTCAGCTCAATCAGTTATAATTGTATCTTATTAACATACTTTAAATAAATGCATGTGTGGACTGTGGCCAAACCCATGGCCACCCTCCAGTAAATGAGTAACTCTCATGCACCTTAATTTGTTGTTTGTACATTTATGGTTTCATAAATCCAAACACAATGACACACTTTAGTTTACAATAAAGGTTTGTTCAGTGATGTAAAAACATTTGTTCTTTTTGTAAGTGCGCACATTTAATTCACTTAAGTATTTTTATCTACTCATCTTACCTGTGGTTTGTGAGTATTTCTAATTATTGCCTTTTACTGGTTTCCTGGTTTCCATGATCCCTGGGAGTTTGCCCAGACAAATTGGGTGGCGAGAGCTCAGAGCCCCTAAATACATGGAGGGGATAGCTGGACAACCCCACTGTTCCTGGAGAGGGGGAATTATTTTTATTTATTTAAAGTAGCATTATTTAAAGTTGTTTTTAACACAAGATTTGTATTAAAATTTTTATATTTTTTATTTCTATCCTTGGTTACCTTATCAACAAACCTAACTGTACTGTGTTTTCTTGCAGTTAGTGGATGTATTGTTTATTTGCCCCAATTGTGTGGTAATGGTGTTATCAGCCTTTATATAAACCTTTATGTGTCATTTGTTAGGTCAGCGACTTTTTGTTTGTGCAGTCCGTTGGTGTGTTCATATTTTTTGCCTGAGTTAAATTTAGTTTTTTGACCACTTTTATGAACTCAGTATTCATTTTTTGTAAATATATAAACAATAATATAGGTAAAAATAAATAAATATATATATATATATATATATATAAATATATATATATATAAATACATAACTATATATATCATGTATTTTTTTCTTACAATTCCTGTGACGGCTCCTGTTTTTCAACAAGGTCTCTACTGATATACATTGATCAGGACCAGTATAAAAACAGAATAATTCGAGTATAACTAATTTACTTAAATAATTACTTTCAATAAAATTATGTTACCATTTATTTTGAATTGAACTAATTTGAATAAAAACATTTTTTTTTAAAACATTGGTTGAAATTTAACTAATTTGTCTAGCTGTGAAAGTTAAATTGTTGCTATTTAGAACAACAAAAAATCAGGACAAACAAAATAAGTTAATTGTTTGCATATTGTTGAATATGTTTTCTTTTTGGGGTTAAATATTAAGAGTTTGTTTTGTCAGTGTATAATTGTGGCATTTAAGCAGTCTTGTTGACTTTCCTTGAAAATGTTAAAGTTCTTTAATATTCCTTAGGTTCCCTGGAATATTTTATCAAAGTCAACAATGACGTTGTGGTTTAGGATCTATGGGATGTGACTGTTCCGAGGGAAAGCTTCCCAATGATCTAAATGCAGAGCAAACAGTGGTGCCATTACGCGGCGTTAATTAATATGCAGGCTGTGCTCATGGGAACAATGAGGACCAGTTCCGTGAGGGCTGCGGAGTGTCACTCAGTGACCAGGAGAGGGCATCTCAAGTCCTGAAAACTGAGTACCAACCAGCAGCCTCCGTCCTCTCATTCCACACGCAGAAGCATCATTCCTGTTGCTATATTACTGATTTATTCTCGCTGTCATGGCCAACGGGTCTAATCCACAGCCGCCTGCACCTTCCTCTCCCTCCCACGCCTGAGGCAGGATACCACAACTTGTCGTCTTGCGACCGCAGTTCCTCTCAAATTGAGCTGCTCGCTTTCTTTCTACTGTCTTCTTCGCAACTTAGAATCAACAATTGGTGACTCTGATTGGAGAGCATCTTCCAGCCTCCCACAACATGCGCTGAAGAGTGTCATTATCAGGGCTCTGCAAGCTTGAGCGCTTCCCTCCATCCTTCGTAAAGCGACAGGCAGAGATATGCAGGACCGAGCTGATGTTGTGCGGTAAACTACGGACTGAGGTCGATGTATATCTTGAGGGAGCCGCTGTCCTCTCCGACAGGTGCGCGACTGTGAGCGCAGCGTCTCTGACTTCGGCGCAAAGTGCGTGCGTTTCCTTTGCTTTAATGTGCAACTATTTTCGGCAAAACGCTGAGTGTGTCTAAGATGTGGACCCGGAACGCATCCAAAAGACTACCCTGAACATGAGGAAAAGCAGACGTCGTGCAACTATGGGTATGTTCACTCTTCTAAGCCTTGTTCCTGTGTGTAAGTACAGTTTAATTAAATATGTTGGCGGTGGTGTCCTAAAATCATGCGGTATCTGAATGATAACTGCAGGCTGGGGAATCTCATGGAGGCTTTTCTCTTAAAAAAATAAATAAACTGGTGCTCAAATTATACCTGATGAATGTTATCATTCACCTTACATATGTCTCAAGACCATGTCTTCGAATGTGGAAATCAGTAAAGATCACTGTGATGCATTTTTAAAGCCATTATCGTTCACAACCTGTGGTACAAGCAGTTGTGGTCCTTGCATTAATGGTGCCTTGATCATTCCTTGATAGGAATGATCCTCCTATACCCCCATCCCCACTCCCTATTTTGTATTTCATTGATTACAAACTTTGATTTAAAGAACCTGTAATCAATGTTTAATAAATTTGGCAATGGTTGAGAAGTCTGTAAATAGGTTTGCTCATGTTTGACTGAATCCAATGCATTGTGCAAAAAAAGCATCAAAAACACTCTGTTTTTTTTTTTTTTTTACAAATACATTGATAGTTTTATAAAGCCTAAACTGTGTTTAAGGATCCTCTGTTCAGGATAGAGTAATGCTGTTCAGGTTTCTAAACCAAGCGTTTTGGATTTTAAACTGGAGGGAATTAAATGCAGTTCAGGGTCATTAAAACTGTGAACTAGCTTTTTAATTTAGTGCCAAATAGCTATCTTGAATTAGCTACAAACTTTATTGTTATTAGTGGGCCACAACCATATTTTCTGACAGTGCTTAGGCTGTGCACATAACAGGCATGCACACACTCCGCTTGATTGGACATGTGAATAAGCAATAGAAAATGTTCAGGGCACAATTGACAAAAAACTATTTTTTTCTTATGGAGCTGATTCACTGCTCTCAATCACAATGGTGCCCTGAGCTAATTACAAAACACCACTGGATACAAGTCCAACTGGTGGCACTTTTATTGCCTTTAACAGTGTCACAATAGATTTTGCTATCAACCATTTGCAAGATAAATACAGCATTAATTAACTGTCATGTAGGGCTTAAAAACAGATAAAAACAAGAATAAGATGTTCAAGCAAAACCTTATTTTTAATTCAAACAGAAGTTACTGAAGGGAGAAGGCACAGTATTTTATTAATTTTAAGTTCAATTTAAACTGAAGCGGAGAACAGAAAACTAAGACTGAACAAATGCTATTTGACTCTGTTTTCAGATCATTGATCTGGGAATAACAAATCCAACTTTACCATGTTTCAGTGGCAAGGTGAAGAGCCAGTCAGATATGCTGATGGTGCATTCTATTTATACTCGGAAAATGGGTTTTTCAAGTTCCTGGCCAGAAATACAGCAGGAACGCTTCCTGAAGTCAGAATTTGGACTTAGTAAAGACTCCCACATAGTCTGGCGTACATAACTCTGTGGATGTCTGTGTGTACTCGGGGTGTCACACAATACACTGCTTGACGGGAAATAGCCTTCACATTGTACCGTTTTATATAGCAAGTACGCACAGTATCACTGTCAGTCTCTGCGCCACACTGGTAGGTTTATTTCCCTTCTTCTTTTGTTTTTGTTTTTCCAAAACTCAGGTTAATTTTTGTATTCAATATGGCTGCCACAGAGAAATTGGGAACGATGAGCTATTATCACCTGTGACAGTTTGCATTTAAAAAAAACAGCCACAAAAATATTCCATTAGTGTTTTAATAAATACACTGTACTCCAGAGTAAAAATAGAATGCACAATGAAACAGCATCTTTCTTTCAACTGTACTGTTCCTATGGAAACTGACATCTTATTGTTCTTTATAAAATTAAAACAACAAAAAGGAAAAGTCCAAGCCCTATGTTATTACTGTTTTAAAACATCTTTCAGTATAGTGGTACTAGAAATACAGCCTGAGGGAAAAACCTTTGTGTTTACTGAGGTTGTACTGGTCATAAAAACTTTCAGGACCATTGTTCCAGAGCATTTAGTTAATACTTTGTTGATTCTGATTTATTTGTCATTATCTCTGTCTCTAGGTCTTTCTGTGCTTTTCAGATGGCTTATATTCGCAGTGTTGATACCCACCTGCCTGCTTGCAGCTCCAAGCGGCATCCGGGAGCGCCGCTGCCCCTCGAGCTGCAGATGTGATGGGAAAATAATATACTGTGAATCCAATGCCTTTCGTGATGTGCCAAACAACGTGTCTGTGAGCACGCAGGGCCTCTCCCTCCGTTACAACAGCCTGGTAAACCTCAGAGCCCGCCAGTTCGCAGGCCTCAGTCAGCTGGTTTGGCTCTACCTCGACCACAATTACATCAGCTCTGTGGATAGCCAGGCGTTCCACGGGATCCGCAGGCTCAAGGAGCTGATTCTCAGCTCGAACAAGATTACTCTGCTGAAAAACAACACATTCCACGATGTCCCAAATTTACGGAACCTTGACTTGTCCTACAACAAGCTGCAGGTTCTGAAACCCAATCAGTTCTTGGGCCTGCGAAAGCTGCTCAGTTTGCATTTGAGATCAAACTCCTTAAAAACAATCCCCATGCGAGTTTTCCTCGACTGTCGCAATTTGGAGTTTCTTGATATGGGCTACAACAGGCTTAGGAGCCTGACGCGTAATGCTTTTGCAGGACTCCTGAAACTCATTGAGCTTCATTTGGAACACAATCAGTTTTCAAAGATAAATTTTGCTCATTTCCCCCGCCTGACTAACCTGAGGGCCCTCTACCTGCAGTGGAACCGCATTAGACTGCTAACCCAGGGCCTGCCATGGATGTGGACTTCCTTGCAAAAGTTGGACCTCACAGGAAATGAGCTGGAAGTGCTGGATGCCAGAACGTTTCAGTGCCTGCCTAACCTTCAGACACTAAATCTGGACTCCAACAAACTTACCAATGTATCCCAGCAGACAGCAGAGACTTGGATCTCCCTAACCACCATTAGTCTTGCCGGGAATTTGTGGAACTGTAACCCCAACATATGCTCACTGGTGTCCTGGCTCAAAGCCTTCAAGGGAAACAAGGAGACTACTATGGTTTGTGCTAGTCCTAAGGAGGCCCAAGGAGAGAAAGTGACAGATGTGATGGAGACTTATAACACCTGTACAGCAACGCCGACCCCAATCCCCCCAACAACTTTGCCTCCCACTTCCCCTTTCCAGCCTGAGTTCTTTCCTCTTTCCACACAGCTGGTGGTGGAAAAAAAGCTGACCTGGAATAGGACAGCCTCTTCGACTCCTTCCCAGGCCTCCCCCACCATACCCATGCCCGACACTGACTATGTGTCCTTCCACAAGATCATAGCTGGCAGCGTTGCACTTTTCTTATCTGTGGCTATAATTCTCCTGGTAATCTATGTGTCATGGAAGCACTATCCCAGCAGTCTCAAACAGCTCCAGCAGCGCTCAGCAGTCAAGAAGCGCCAAAAACAGGCACGGCAGACTGAGCGCTCGTTTAATTCCCCTCTGCAAGAGTACTATGTGGACTACAAGGCCTCCCACTCAGAGACTATGGATATGCTGGTTAATGGGACGGGACCTTACACGTACACCATCTCAGGCTCCAGGGAATGTGAGGTATGACCGTTGCCCTCCAAAAATCCATTTCCAGTGCGAGGCATGCGAGGTAAATTTTCTAACACTCTGTGGAATAAAAAAAATAGCTGTTTTCTCCTCTGTTCCTGCCTGTTTTGGGATGAGGAAACAAAGGTCAATGCACGGTGACTTGTTTTCCAATATGTTGGTTGTTTCAGTTCCATATGACTATCCCTCTGTTCAGCCCATCATGTAATGATAAATGCTAAGATATAATACTTATTTACTACTTATACTTATGTTGGTGTGCACAACGCAGGTTTCCTTTTTTTATTACTCATATGAAAGACTCCCCTGGATTAATCTGCATTAACAGCCAGCGTTTTGGAAAAAGAACAGTGTTTTAGATCAAGTTACTGTGCATCTGTTCCTCTCCTATCCTGTGTGTTTGCTACAGTAGCTGTGGTAACAAAAACACAAATTATGTGAATTTTGATATTTGTTTTCTATTGTATAAAATATGTAAATCTTTACAATCCTACCTGCTGATGATCACATATCTCATCCCCTTTTTCTGCCTCTAGCAATGTGTGTTTAGCATTTTCCTCATTGGTTCCATTTACAAAGTTCAAAGTTTTGACCGTCTGGTTCATACTGGAGTACAATTTCCAGATACATTTATATGTTCAAACAATTATTTGTAAATGTAAACACATGGGACTGTCAAACCATCTCTTCAGGAAGGAGACAGGTTTGGTGGCCCAGAGATAAACGTGTTTTAATACAAAACGTGTGTATCAACCCAAGAACAAAGCAACGGATCTTGTGAAGATGCTGGCTTCTTCAGCTACATAAAAAGCCAGATGACAGTTTGCAAATTCTTTTAGAGACAAAGACCTTCATTTTTGTAAGACATGTCCTGTGGTCTGATGTAATAAGTTCAAATGTGTGGAGGTGAATGATAACGGGTACATTTGGAGTAAAAAATATAAAACTTTGAAGCGTGACAAACCCTAATTGTTAAGTCCGGGGGTGTCAGTATCATGTTGTATGGATTTGATTTTGCTGCTGAAGGCACTGGTGCACTTTAAAAATTAGATGGCATCACGAGGAAGGAAAATTATATGGACAAATTAAAACAGTGTCTCAAGACATCAACCAGGAACTTAACTCATTGGATCAAATAGATCTTCCAAATGGACAATGAACCTACATCTACTGCCAAATTAGTTAAAAAGTGGCTTAAGGACAACAAAGTCAATGATTTGGAGTGACTATCATAAAGTACTGATTTCAGTTCCATGAACATTTCTGGGCTGATCCAAAAAAGGTATTTTTGAGCAAGGAGGCCTACAAACACCAGTTCTATCAGGAGGAATGTTCCAAAGTTCCTGCAAACTATTTTGAGATGTTTGTGGAAGGACACCCACAATGTTTGACCTATGTCAAGTGGCTTAAAAGGCAATTCTACTGAATAAATTAAGAAAATGTATGTGAACTGATGAATTTGAAGGAAGGTAATAATAACCACAAAAGTTCTCTCTCTGTCATTATTCTGGTATTTCACAAATATATTTAATTTTTGTAGTTCTAGCTGATATAAAACAGAAAGAATTTAGTCAGATTTAATGTCAGACCAGAGAGAAAACGTTTTTTTTTTTTTTTTATACAATGTGCAAAAATAACTGACTTAACTGAAACATCTGGTCATGTTTTAACATTCAGTTCTCATTCTTTGTAAAAACACCAGATTGCTTATTCTTAATTGGCCTCTTTAATTGGTCTTGTCACTCCAAAATGTTTCACACTTGTCTCCTGGTTTTTTGCTTCCTGCTTTCTGGTTCAGTCTGATCAATGGGACCTCTGTAATGGGAAAGATGTAATGTCACTGGACCCTGCTGTTTTACAAAACAAACATACTGGGGAGTATAGAAGGCATTGCTTTACACTGTCTGTCAGTGCAGCTGAAAGACCAACTTTAATCTCTCAGTGACATGCAGCTCTTTCCCCATATTCTGGATGCAACCTATAAATAACTGCAAGATCCAAAGTAGAATCCCCTGAAAATTCTACATTCTCTACCAAAGTCACCAGAGCGCCATTAGCGCAAACATGTCAGCTTGTTTTCCATAGCATCACGTAACACAGACAGGTAAATCAGCTCTTTGTCAGATTATTTGTGGCAGAACGTTTCTCAAGCACAAGGGAAGCTTAAGGTGAGATGCTCACCTTATCAATCTAGCTGGTTTCATGTGAGAATGTGGCGTGGGAGCATTAAATGGCAGACCTAATGGGGCTTTTGCTAGCTAGAATAACTAATAGCCCTTCAGAAGTAAGGAGCCGAGTCGTCCCTCGGCTTTGTTATTCGGTGCCCTCTGCAGCTCAGGGGAGCAGCTTGAGCTGTTAAAAATGTAATGGTTTTTTTTGTGTGTGTTGCATTTCATGCCAATCTCCACATTTCAAAAGGAGAACTCACTCCTTTAGTTTTTTATGCATGTTAAAGTGAGGCTAGAACAATTTGTGCTGTGATCGAAAATTTACATAAATTCATCATGAGCAGTAATATTATACAGAAAACGTTCTTTTTCCAGAGTGAAGGAATTATACAACTGCAAAGTTACGATCATCAAAAAGTGTTGAATTAATTTCTACACCAGGCAATCCTAATGACCTTTTTTCCTTTGACGTTCTGGGAGTCGCCGTATTAGTGGTCTCTTTTTACATGTACAAAAGCCTTTCTGATCACAATGACTGGTAAACACAGTCTAGAGAAAGATTTATGTTGGAGAGACGTGGCTCCGGGGCCAAAAGCCACACTCAGGAGGGCATTCAGTAAGCCCTGGAATCCAAATGCACATATTTTTAGCTTTCCAAGATAGCAAGCACTTAAGCTATTTGCTGCATTTTCAATTATGAGAAAGAGCTTTGTAATTGAAGCCCGTTATCTTGTGCACATGCCCAGACCAACAGACGTGGAGTTAATTTGTTTCTATAGATTTCCTCCAGCACAGCTCAGCAGGTCGGTTTTGACGCTGCAGGCTGAACGCTCAGGGTGTGAATTTTGATGAACACTTTGAACTCTTCTTTTCCAAGGTCTTCATTATTTGAAGGAAAAACATATATAAACACCCCTGTGTGCCAACTACTTCTGTGCTCACAAGGCAGCATCGGTGGTTTCTGTCCACCCACAAACCACTTCCATTAAAGTTATTTCAGAAAATGTAAGGGGTGAAAATCACACCATCGAAGCCGCAGGCGAAAGGTTTGTGCCCAGACAAAATGTGCAGGCATTAATAAGGTGAGGGGTTCTGGCTCACAGATAATTAAAGCGAGCTGTGTGAAGGAAAATGATGTGAGGAGAAAGTCATGCCTCTGCTGCATTCACCTAGTTCCACAAATCCTGCCTAAAATAATTAGATTCAAACTCGACCAATTTTCAAGCAGGATATGTGATATGTGTTTGTATGTTTCTCCACATTTAGATTGGTTTAGACCAGGATGAGGCATGTTCATAAAGTTTCCACTCTCCTTTTATTTTGTGCAGAAAATGTTGCTATTTGGCCTCTTCCCAGTCTTATTAAGCAGGAATATCTCAAAGGACCTCTTTGCTTCGCCTTGGACACACCCATAACACACTGAAGGGGCACTTTTTATTTACCAAACATTTGTCTAATTTGGAAGCAATAGAAAATGAGCCCTTATTTTAAAGTGTCAGGAATAAGAAAGATGATAGATCATCAAGTTATGCTGTCTTTGACTGCCAAAATGACAGCTTGCACTTCAGCTGTGTGTAAATGCACAGAAGGGAGGCTGCCATCGAGCGAGGAGAATTTTGACAGGTTGCAATATTTGTTGCCAAATAAGTGCTCGCCACTTAAGAGCTTGTAAGAAAGGGACGTTTCAGGATTTTTTCTGAACTTCACTTTGGACATGTTGTATGGGACAGCATTCATTGATGAAATGCTGACACATTTATTAAAATCTGCCATTCAATAACGCAAAGTGAGTGATGAACATAATAAGTGTCCAGACTGACAAATGAAGCATCTTTGTGGTTATACCAGAAAAAGCTGTAACCTCTGCTATTAATTATTATTTTGATTGCTTGTCTTCTTGGTTCATGAAATTGAAAACTGCTCTAACTGCCAGACTGGCTGTCAGTGATCCATGGTTCCACAAAAAGAGAATGGATACATGATGGTTCGGTGTAAATTGGGCTGTGGTCAACTGTCTGCACACATGAAAATCAACAAAGAACTTACATATTAAGTGAATTACTTTTAATATCTGCAGCAGGAATCAACCCTTGAACTTTTACTTTTTATTATGTGGACCAAATATACCCTAGGCCAAAACAGAGCATCTTTGGGTGACAGTGGTAGGTTGTCGGTTCAAACCCCCACTTTGTACATCTCAGTAGTTGTGTCCTTGGCCAAAACATTTCACCTGCTTTGGCTTCTGACGGTAGTCAGAGGGCCCAGTGGCGCTGATTGTATGGCAGCCCTACTTCTGTTAGTCTGCCTAAGGCCAGCTGTAGCAACAATGTAGCTTACCTGTGTCAATGTGTGGATAAATAGGTGGAAGACTGATTGTAATGTAAAGAGCTATACAAGTGCAGGCCATTTACCATTTGTCAAAGTTTTAAGCTCTCATTCTGACATTTTATACTGTTGTATCTTTCTATTTACATAAAGTCACCTGCAGCGACATTGCACTCTCTTTTAGACAAAATAAAAAATCCTGAAAGTTAACTTAATTTCCTTTAAAATCCATAGTTAATTGTCTGAAGGTTCAATACACAATGATCATTCTGTCGATAGTTCGGAATGCAAAACTGTTTCTATTAAGTAGAGAGGGATGTCGTGTTAAAATACTTTTAATGTGCAAAACAACATTTGGCTGAGACAGAAAATTGTGTGTGAGATATATCTGTGAATAGGGTTGTACAATTCCAGGAATTTTCCAAGTTTGAAGCTTTGCATGTGAACTAATAGGAACTGCTAAAAATGAATAGGCACACACGGGTATAAACCTGACATTTAAAATACTGGAGGTTGGTGCCTTAAATATAAGGCACCAGTTAGGTCAATATACACAATTTAGCATGATCTTGACTCTTAACCAGAGAGAAGATATGAGGCCCCTTGTGGCCTCATATCTGTGCAAATATCTCCAGCCCTTTGTACTCTGTTCAGCTGTAGTCTATAGTTTGTTTTTTATGTTTATTGTTTCCTTTGTTTCATAAGTTAAGTTTATGTTCAGCCTTATACAAAAAACAAATTTGATAATTTATACCAATGTTTCTCAGGTCGGCTCCACTTGAACTACAGTCATGCATGTTTTAAATGTTTCCTATTCTTATTAATTGAATGGTCATTAACAGGCTTCTGCTCATCTTGATGACCTGCTAAGGATGTAATGCATTGAGTTGTAGCAGGTGTGCTGGAGCAGAAACACACCTCAAACATGCAGGACAAAAGGTTTCCAGGACTAGGATTTTTACCTTGTGCTTAAAGTCAAACCCTGTGTTTAACCCCTAAACCGTCACGTCGTAAATGACTTTTTCGTTGCATTTACTTGTTCCAACATTGTCTACTCACCACAGTACATAACAGAGAGGATCTGACCTGATAAAATGTTGCCATGTACATCCAAGTCACCTTCAGTTGTTTTGCCACGGTTAGAGCCATAATCCTTACAAGCACATGAAGACTTTTTATGACCCTTAGTCTCTATCAGACCACTGAGTGGCAGCCCAATTTACAATGAGATTTCAGGGATAGTGTTATGGCTGAAGCCTTGCTGCAGGCAGTTCAGTGAGGCTTCAATGCCACAGAGGTATGGACAGAACCTTCGAAAAGTACAGGTACATTTAAAAAAAAAATTAAATATTGTGAAAACGTTCAAAGTTTTTTTGTCATTTATTTCAAAAAGTGAAACTCCTGAGCCTCTAAATGGTCTCTCAGTCTTGGCCAGTAGGCCACTCAATCATGGTGAAGACTGCTGACTTGACAGATGTCCAGAAGACAGTTATTGACACCTTCCACAAGGAGGGTCGGTCACAAAAGGTAATTGCTAAAGAAGCTCATTGCTTACAGGGTGCTGTGTCTAATCAGATTAATAGAAAATTGAGTGGAAGGAAAAAATCTGGTAGCAAAAGGTACACCAGCAACAATGATAGGCAAGGCAAGTTTATTTATATAGCACATTTCAGCAGCAAGACAAGTCACAGCGTTGTACATGAAAAAAAGAAAGATATAATGGGAAAAGTACATTACAGTGGCATAAAGGTAGTTAAATAATTAACGAACACAAATAATCAAAGAGAATAAAATGAATAATTAAAATGATAATAAAAAAGATAAAAAATTAAACATTTATGATAAAATGATTGAAAAATAAAAGGAAAGTTGGTGTGAACTAATAATGATTAGATGAGACAGTCAAAGGCCTCAGTGCAGCATTCGGCACACTATCGACAGTGTCGCATGCTGCACTAAGGTCCAATAATACCGGTACTGTGGTTCTTCCACAGTCGTCATTTATACGGATGTCATTGAACACCTTGACAAGAGCAGTCTCTGTACTGTGGTGAGCAGGAAGCCTGACTGGATGGAGGTTGTTTAACTGTTGAAACACAGCTTTTTCAATAATCTTACTGATGAAGGGGAGGTTTGATATAGGCCTGTAGTTCTGCAGTAGCAGTGTCATTATTTTTGTAATAGATCTGTCCCACATACAGAAGAACACTCTGAGGAACAACTGAATCAGTGAAAGGTGTTTTATTTACAATAAGTGAGTCTGGAACATGAACGGGTGAATCGCCAACTGTATGAAAAGAGGGGGAAGAGAACTGGTGAAACAGGAAACTTTTAATATTGCAAAATAACGGAAGAGCGGCTTACTAAATGAGTGCAGTCAGGTCGCCAGGGGTAGAGGGAGTCGGGACCCAGGTGTGTGAAGCGGAGAAAATCCAGATGGTTCTACTTGAGCTGTAGAGTGAGTTCAGGAGTTAGTTCAATGTTCAGGTACTTGCGTTGGAGGGTGGACAGGGTACGCTTCTGCCTTGGTTCAGGAGACGGAGGACAACAGGAAGCTCCCAGCTTGGTCCTTGGAAACGAAATCCAAACAAAAATCCACCAAACATAAGTAAGCTTGATCGTCCAGAAACTTCTGGAACCGAAGTCAAAGGTCAACGAAGAATGATCAGAAGGTTCAGGTTTTTGCCTGCGAAGGAACATAAACAACATCAGCTTAAAGACAAAGAACGAAGCATAGCTTAATAGTGGCTGAGCTTGTTACCACTGAAGGCAAACACTCTGGCATCGAAGGGCTGGCAGCTTCCTGCTTAAATACTCTTCAAAGCAATCAGCAGATCAGTTGCACCTGTCACCCGCAACACCTGAGAAACTCCAGCACCATCTGGAAACTGAAAACAAAGTCACAAAAATGCACAACGCACACACTGAACCCAGTACCCCGACAAGCAACTTGACCTAGTTGCTCTTTTTCAATAGAGGTTTGATAATTGCTGTTTTCAGTGCCTGGGGGAAAACACCAGACAAAAGGGACGTGTTTATTATTTGTGTTAAATCAGATGTTATTACAAGCTGTGGGTAAAATATTGACACAGCAGGAAGAACAGCTTGTTGTACAATTTCTTCTATGTTTTTGTTGTTTATTTGGTGAAATTGGGAAGTTTGGTCAAAATCTGTTTTAGTTGGAGACAACTTTGGTACTGGAGTTGATGTGGATGTGCTGACTGCCCCTCTGACCTTTTGGGTTTTTTCAGTAAAGAATTTAGCAAATTCATAGCAGGACCTGGTAGAGTGGAGTTCAGATGCTACAGTTACAGGAGGTTAATAAGCACAGCCTTGAGAGGATTGTCAAGCAAAATCTATTCAAGAGTTTGGGGAAGCTTCAGGAGTGTTCTGAGGCTAGAGGCAAAACTTCAAGAGCAACTACGCACAGACAAATCCTACACTGGCTACAAGCGTCTTACCAGGGCTAAGGAGAAAAATCACTGGGCTCTCATTTATAAACATGGCGTACGTACAAAACATGGCCTGAGACCGGCTTACATTCCACACAAAGGTTGTGATCTATAAAAAACAAACTTGACGGGGGAATCTGCGGACCCTCACGCAAAATCTGACCCATACGTACGCTCGTTCTGGAGTCAGGGAGAACTGTCAACTTACATGGAGAGGTGAGGATCTGAAGCGATACTTTATCACGATTCCTCCCAGACATTCAATTTCTCTCCATATCAAACTTTGATCGACTTCTTCATACACATTCAGAACCGCAGTGTTATTTATGCTTGCGCCTGAGAGCCGCAACTGTACATTAGGACCTTTCACATAAATAAGAAGAACAGCTATAAGCCAATTTATAATCTTAAATAACAGTCTGCACAACATTTCATCAAAGTTTGCTCACCATTACGTTACTCTCCCCGATGATCACCAGGGTGATGTGTACCACAGATTAACACAGAAATTGTGACAAGGTGTGAAGCAATAACACAGATTGCTGTAAACATTTAAAAAACATTGGAAACACTCAGGCATAATGCTGCACGATGGATGCATTGAAGCGGCTGGAAGACCTTGCAAATGGGAGAATTAGGAGGGAATGCGTTTTTAGAGATCACCAAGGTTTCCTGGCCCATCATGATGACTGGCTAATATGCCAATTTAGATTCACTAGAGCATTGCTCTTGGATCTATGTGCTGAACTGGGTCCAGTATTGGAGAGACCGACCCGGCGGAACCAGGCCATCCCCCGTTCAATTACTCGTGTTAACCACTCTAGTGTTCCTGGCAACTGGCTCTCACCAGCGCAAATTAGCTGACAGGTATGTGTTTAACATAATCAACAATTAATTAATTCTCTGCCTGAATTCTCTCCACCTCATACACCACCACCTTGATTTCTGCTCCTGTGAAATTGCTTTTCTTTGCTCTTTTCTCCACGGTTACTACTGTTAACCATGAAATAACATAGATCAGCCAGCCCATTTAGTCATGTTTTTGGACTGTGGGAGGAAACCGGAGTACCCGGAGAGAACCCACGCATGCACAGGGAGAAGATGCAAACTGTGTGCAGAAAGACCCCCGGCTAGGAGTCGAACCCAGGACCTTCTTGCTGCAAGGCAGAAAAAAAATATTTCCAATATAAAATGACATATCTATTTTTAAAACAACCAAAAATGTTGCCACATCTTTTTGAATGCAGAGTATTTCCACCTAATCATAAAAGTACATTTTTACAGAACAAGGGAGTTGAACTATGTAAACAGCCATGTTTCTAATGGTGACCTGGTGATGGATTTCAACTATTTGACTATGTTGTTCTTTGGCTGTAAAGAGCAATATATTGTAGTGTTAGGGTTAGGTTTAACCTTGCTTAATTTGCTGGTGTGCAGTGTTAGCTTTTTCTTCAAACACAATTCAATTCAGTTTAAAAGTTATTTATGAATCCCAAAGTAATTAATTGTTGGTATAAGTCTTACCATCTAGCTTTCTGCTCATTATAGATGCAAACATTATTGATCATAACCTTGGAAGGATTTCCTGTAGCTTTATTACAGCAGATTTGAAAAAGCCTCTGACTAAAGACACACTGCTGTGTTACTCTAATGTGAACAAGATGCTCAGGGTTATCCAGTATGTTCTTTATTTTTTGAAGCATCATTCATTGCACATTCAGCTTTAGAGGCTCCAGACCAGTTCTCAGAACACAGCTATGACATTTTGAATGTAGGCCACTGTGAATGGAGGATTGAACAGTGGCCCATGTATAATTTTCCTGTACCTTTAAAGTTATACATGACTTTGTGTTGTGCCGAGTTAGTTTGAAAATCAACAGGTTTTCCGAGCCTTTGTATTATCACCCTTCAGGTCATAACCTTAGACTAGAACAGATAGTTGGACGTGGCTTGTTTGTTCAACCCAAACAGCTTCTCAAACAAAGCCTGGTGCCTGTTAGTAGTCTCCTGGGTGTCTCAGAGAATCTTCATTTGCCTGTTACAATCCCAACAAAATAGATTTAAGTTTGTGGTTGTGACATGACAAAATGTGCAAAAGTTGAAGGGGTGGAAATACATCTGGAAGAGCCTTTACATTTTAATTTGTATGGACAAGTTTGGGGAAATACATTTATAATTGGTTCAAACCCTGTTTTATTTCTTTCACATCAAATTGCATTTACTTTTGAACAAGATGCAGTAAGTGGAGCAATTCACACCAACCTATATGTTATACGCTGTATACTACAAACCTAAAACTTTATGACCACACAATATTAGTTTCAAAACATGCATTGCTCTGCCTTTACAGTATATTTCAATACATTTCAGAAAATGCAGCGATTTCCCACTGTTTTAGAAGGCTCCAGTGGGCTTCATTTGCACAAATGCACATAATCAGACTGCAGACCTATCTTTAGTTAAGCACCTCTTTGGCTGCTGTGTGCGTGGGGTGAGATCTCCTCCAAAAACATATTCAGCAGTGTGTATGATTCAGATTTTTTGAAAGATGTTCCTCTTGGGGATGTGATGTTGGTTCTGGTGAGGAGGAGGGAATCATAAAAAAAAACTTAACAGCAAAAAGACTCAACAGGGTATCTTTTTAATAATGGCATGTAGTCTAGCGTGGCCTGTTAAAAGAAATGTGACAATTCCTTTGTTTTCGCAGTGAGTATTCTCGGCATCCCTTCCTCATCCAGTTGCTGTTTTTGTGATTTCATTATTCTCATTATGATGTGCTAATGGCACATGTCGCAGCTAGCTAATAGTTTAATCTGGTGCAGGCGGAAAATATGATGTTCCTCCAATAACAGACAATATTGAATTTCACTAGAGGTTACAAGTGCTTATTTACAGAGCACATGTGATGAAGTGCTGTTTGGCTCTCTGATCACTGATCATTAGTTTGCAGATTGTTGAAGAGCCAGACAAGAAGGAGAATCACTGCAGGAGCACTGTGCTGCTGAGGGGAAATCAGAGAAAGGCAGGGCTTCACTGACCTCCAAACCTCGGCTTTAAATTGAGGTCAGCATTGATTTACAGCATAATTATCTTTGATATGGACTTGATGTTGTCCACTAATGTCGGAAACTGCTCTGTAACAAAAAGCTGAAAATTCTAAAATGCATTTTTATTTCTTACCTGTCCTGTCTAACACAGTTATATGAGGAGAAATTAAAAAGACCTGAAAGGCAAGTTAGGTTATCTGATCTTTAGCATTACCACAGAATCTCCAGGGTCCTACATACAAACATGGATGGAATATTTAATGTTTAAAATTCCCCATTCTTTTTTGTCCCCAGCTGTTATATGAATTGAGCTTTGAATTGACTGAAAGCAGTTTATTTAAAGTATGTGTCAATAGAACAGCATGAAGGAAGTATTCACATACAGTACAATCTGATATGTTAATGTAAAAGTAAATGATATGAAAGAAAGGCAGGTTTTCTGTTTGTGTAAAGTTAAAATAAAACCAGATCAAGTTTCCATATGACTGTGTTCTTACTATTTTGTAATTTTCTTCCCTTTCATTTTTTTTTACATGCTCTACTTGTGAAATTAAACTCATCCCTGCTCTGGTGAGATTGGAAAAGTTTTGGAAGGATCAGTGTCCCGTCTTTTATTTGTGCTTAGCTTAGCTCCCAAAAAAAATTACTGTATTTCAGCAGTTTTTTCTTACCTGGTCATTCTAGGTTAGGTAAAACTAAGCATTAATCTGAATTAGATTCTAAAGGGAGGTTTTATATTATTGGGATATTAACATGAGCTAATAGGTTTTTATTCCAAACAAGCTTGCCAGGGGGGCACATGTACGGAGGCTACAGTACTCGATCAACTTACAATATAGAGGCCAGTAGTGCCACAGAATAAAAACAATAAAAACACAGCTTGCCAAACAGCTCATTGCTTGCCAACTGTAGGTTGACCAGCTTTTCATAAGAAAAGAACAATGGAGGAGCACGGGCGCTCCTTTCATTTCCACACATTGACCATTGGTGATTTTTGTGTTTGAAAATATTTCAAAACAGCTAAGTTGGTATTTTCTTTAAATATGTTAGAAATATAGTGGCTTTCTTTCAACCAGCTGATTGGCAGTGTGCAGCCACAGCTGGAAAGTGGTAGCACAGCATTACTCTATGCTCTATACAGTTGAGGAACACAATGGTGACACTGGCACTTTATGTGGCATCTCATTAAAATGACTTTAAACAATTAGAACCATCACATTTTAAAACCTTGGTATACCTTGATACCAAAAATGACTCCCCCCATGCTCCCCCCCAGTTAAAACAATTACTAATCCTTTCACTGATTGAAACAATTCAGGTTTTTGTTAGCAAGATACTACCGGACAAATGTTTTAGAGACACTTCCTATTTTAATTAATTTTCTTTTTTTTCATGACTATTGGCATGGAAGATTCTCACTGAAAAAGTGTAACTGAGCACATTTGGAAGTGTGTAGTACACAAAAACATGTGATATAACTCTAAACATCTTTTATATTTCAGATTCTTCAAAATAGCCACCCTTTACTTTGATTACTGCTTTGCTCTCTTGGCATTCTCTCCATGAGTTTCATGAGGTGGTCACCTGAAATGTTTTTCCAAAGAGTCTTGAAAGAACTTCCCAGAGGTTCATTGAGAGATGGCCCAAAGGTAATATTTCAGTCATCAGAGCTCCAAACATCGGCTTGAATTTATTTAGGGTTTTCTCCAATCCACACAGGATCACATTTACACATACAGGCCCAAACAGAGGGCTGGAGGGTGTGTTCCAACTATAGGGGGATCACACTCCTCAGCCTCCCTGCTAAGGCCTACACCAGGGTATTGGAGAGGAGAGTTCGGCCGATAGTCGAACCCCGGCTTCAGGAGGAGCAGTGTAGTTCTCGTCCCGGCTGTGGAACACTAGACCAGCTCTACACCCTCTGCAGGGTACATGAGGGTTCATGGGAGTTTGCCCAGCCGGTCCACATGTGTCTTGTGGACCTGGAGAAGGCAATTGACTGTGTCCCTCATGGTACACTGTGGGGGGTGTTCCAGGAGTATGGAATCGGGGGCCCTCCAGTCTCTGTACAAGCGGAGCAGGAGTTTGGTCCTCATTGACGGACCTGTTCCCGGTGCATGTTGGATTTCGGCTGGGCTGCCCTTTGTCACCGGTCCTGTTCATAACTTTTATGGACAGGATTTCTAAGCGCAGCCAAGGGCCGGAGGGGGTCTGGTTTGGGGACCAGTGGATTTTTATTTTTCTTCATCTTTTTGCAGATGATGTGATCCTGCTGGCCCCCTCTAGCCAAGACCTACAGCATGCACTGGGATGGTTTGCAGCCAAGTGTGAAGTGGCTGGGATGAATATCAGCTCCTCCAAGTCCGAGGCCATGGTTCTTGACTGGAAAAGGGTGGCTAGTCCGCCTTAGGTTGGAGGGGAGTTCCTGCCTCAAGTGGAGGAGTTCAAGTATCTCAGGGCCTTGTTCACAAGTGGGGGAAGAATGGAGCGGGAGATCGACAGACGGATCGGTGCGGCTGCCGCAGTAATGAGGATGCTGTGCCCGTCCGTTGTGGTGAAGAGAGAGCTGAGCCAAAAAGCGAAGCTCTTGATTTATCAGTCGGTCTACGTTCCTACCCTCACCTATGGCCATGAACTCTGGGTCATGACCGAAAGAAAGAGATCCCGGATACAAGCGGCTGAAATGAGCTTCCGCCGTAGGTTGGCCGGGCACTCCCTTAGAGATAGGGTGAGGATTTGGCCATCCGGGAGGGACTCGGAGTAGAGCCACTGCTCCTCCACATTGAGAGGAGCCAGTTGAGGTGGCTCGGGCATCTATACCGGATGCCTCCTGGACGCCTTCCTCGGGAGGTGTTCCAGGCACGTCCCACCAGGAAGAGGCCCAGGGGACGGCCCAGGACACGCTGGATGGACTATGTCTCTCGGCTGGCCTGGGAACGCCATGGGCTCCCCCCGGTGGAGCTGGAGGAGGTGTCTGGGGAGGGTGATGTCTGGGTGTCTCTACCGAGTCTGCTGCCAACGCATCCCGATCCGGGATAAAGCGGAGGACGACGAGTACGAGTACGAGGCCCAAACCGATTTATTCATTTTATTAAACATTTTAATACTTGATGCTGGTTGTTCTACAATGTCTTTTAACTGGCTAAGACCAGTAACTGCTTGTTGTACTTTTGTATTGCATAAAGTGTGTGGAACAAAGAAGGAAAATGACTACTTTCAAAGCCTTTCACTTACATCAACTTAACAGATAGATGATGGATGGCCAATGAAGACAACACACACTTTGAAACTGCTTTTGTAATTGGATACACAAACATTAAGCTTGTGGAACAGCATTCCCAGTCCCATTTTTAACCTTAACTAAGTTGGAAATCGGTTGAGTATGCTTAAAATCTGGGTAATTTTTATCAAAAATCCAAAATAAGTTTAAAATTTGGCACCAAATCCTTGTTTTTAGAAAACACTAGTTTTAAACCTGTGACCACTGCTGTATATGCACCTAAAAAGCAGTCACCCATACATCCAATCAGCACAAAGACTAAGAATCAGAACTCTTTAATATGCTAAATCCTTATTTTCAGGTGATTAAATAAAAGTACCCAAATCATTCAGCTGTTGCTGGACCAGTGAGACAACCTTTATTATTCTGTCATCGGTGCATTTATTTCAGCTGAAAATAGCCATCCTCAGGCAGGGAAAACAAATATTGCAAAGAGACAGCTGAAAAGCTATGGATAATCACATCAGATGAGGTTAACAACATGCTTAAGCATAGAAAGGCTAGATCTGACTCTGATGGTGACAGAAGACAAACATTAATTTCTTATTTGTATAGGGATATGCTGTCTACTAAAACAGCATATCCCTATACAGCTGTCTACAGCCAGGGGTACTAAAGCGAATTGATCATCGAATGCCAAGGATTTTGGACTAGTGGATCTCTATAAAGGATTGTGAACATTTCAGTGGTTAGGTTAATTCATTTGATCAGTAACATTTCAGGCTCCAAACATAAAAGATCTGTTATTGGCTTACTTATTTCTGTGTGAGAGTGAATAGGTTAAAATGTAAACCTAAATATTGTTCATGTAAAAGTGGAACCCAAACCCATCCGTCTGTTCGTCCGCTTATCTGAGATCCAGCTGTCGGGGTAACAGGGCCAGGGGAATCATTTATCAGACATTCCTCTCTTTAAGAGAGTCCCATGGCATTCGCTGGATAGAAGGAATATATATAACGCCTTCAGGGGGATTCTTTGAATTACCCTCTAGTGGGACTTGTCTGTGAAATCTGGAAGATTGAGCCAACCAATGAAAGAAGCTCATTTTAATGACTTGTGTTTGGTATCTCGTTCAGTCGGTCATGATCCATATCTCAAGACCATAGGTGAGGGTAGGAACATTTAAGGACCGATAAATCAAGAGCTTTGCTTTTCAGGGCAGCTCTTTCTTCACCACAGCATCCGCATCACTGCAAACAAGAACCCATTTTCTCTATCCATTTCCCCCATATGCATTGGAAAACAGTTAAATAAATATGGTGTTTTTATACTTCTAAAGCAAATTATTTAGTTTTTCTAAATATTTACTACAATAACAACTGCAGTATATTAGTTGCTCAGATTTTTGCTGAAGGACAGGAAAAAACCTTAAGCTTTCATCAATTTTCAATTCAGTTGTAACATAAAAAGAATGTCTTCGATCGATGACTTGTTCGAGCTGTTTTATTGGATGGCGATTGAATAATGTGCTTTGATTTTTTAGATTGATTTTATAGTTTTAAGAACTAATTTGTCACGTGCTGCAACATTTCCTCTCCACTGGAACTCCAGGGGGAACATCAAGCCTTGCTGTCAGACACTCTGACAAATTGGCCCACAATTTCACACAGGCATTCCACAATCAATCATAAAGGAGGAATGCATTTTAGAAGAGGTGCAGAAACCAATTTCTCTGTTGGCAGCAGCCTCAATAGAGCACAGTCCAATGCAGCCTCTTGATATGTGGTGGTTTGAGTGAGGGATATGACTTTTTTGACTTTCACACTCACCATTGCTTTTGCAGTATACTCGGATTGGTAACTCATCCAGATGAAAATAGAGGGTGCAGACCCAAGCTGTCTGGCTGATTATTGAAAGGCATTTAGGGAAGAGCAGGAAATCCCCAATTGATCTCTAAGCAGATGTGACAAGTTAAGGGAAGTTATATCCCTGCAAAAAATGGTATGTCAAATCACAGCTAAATCACTCCTGGCATATACCAAACATCCCAGATTAATAATAAATCATGGTTTAAGTATATCTTTGGGTGCATTTTTCCATTAAATCTTCAGTCTGAGCTAAAGTTCAGGAGAAAAAAAATGAAACTATTTAAATTATTCCAGCGTCCAGAACAATTTCTTCCTTTAAAAGGATTGCAGATATTAATGAATTTGTTATAACTTGACAAAAATCTGAATTCTATGTTGAGTGTCCTATTACTATAGCATATCAGTCAGTAATCACATGCCCTGGATTTCTTCCGTTTAAGGTTCTGTTCTCTCTGTCAGCGACACTTCTGCTTTAATGGGATTTGACAGGTTATCTAGCACTTTATGAAAAACCAGGCACTGCAGTCAGAATGAATGATACTGCACAAAAATATTAGACACAGCAATTTATTCTGTTTTCTGGTAACAGCAGTCCCACTAAGCTTGAAGCAGTTACTGTCTATTTAGCCTTTCATTATATCATAATTCATTTAATTAGACTATGTTGGCTGAATTTGCATGAGAGCTTGAAAGTGATGCTTGAAAGAGAAAAAAATATTGACTAGACCTATTTCTATGTGTCCCTGAGTGTTAGTGTGTGCAGTGAGACAGTGCTATTTCTTTTATCTTTTCCTGCCAGAATGTGTCTACCTGAAGAATAGTATTTCACCAGTGGAGAAAAAAGAAACCCTTTATTATTTAAGTTAAACACTTTGGTCAGCACAAACAAGAATAATGTAGCTTCTCTGCCATTCTCACTGTGGGTTTTTGTAAAATATGAGAGTCAAAACAGAACGTTGCTCCTGGGAAACATGCTAATGTTCTGTGAGTGTTGCACGTGCCCACAATCTTTGAATGACATTTTCAGGTAATATGTCACAAATATAGTTTATGTTGGCTGCCCTGTAAAGTTACAAGTTCTGTCTCATTATTATGTCCAAAAAAAGCAGATGGTCATTTTAAAATTACAATTATGGTAAAACTAAATGTTTTTAGCAAAATGGACTTAAAAAGCTATTGCACACTATACTGGCAAGACCAGAAACCAATTAGCAGAAATGTTCATAGTAAGTCTCATCTGTTTGAGGCGCTAGTCCAAGGCCAGTCTCAATTTTCTAATGGTTTTTTAATTAATTAACCAAAGTGCAAACAAAGTTAACACCTGTTTGTCCCTGTTTTCATACACTATATAGGGTTTGGTGGGTTATACTTTCCTAACTCTGAACTAGAGTAATAAAAATTATAAAGATATTGAAATGCAAGGTACAAATTATTGAACGAGGCAAAGTATGGAGAGCAATCAAATAAGTGTTCAACTTCTAAATTAAAGAAATTGGAAGTGCCTTTATTTTTAATATTTTTAAACAGAAGTATCCTTATGATGACAGAGTTATCTTCATTGCAGGGCTGGGTTATGTTTTTTTTTGTTCCAAAGACAGTTAATACAGCATTCATTTGGGCATGTGGTCATTATTATAAATGGTAAATAACAAATCTTGATTCACTTTTACATCACAGATTTTATATCTGACACATTCCACATCAATGGTGGTATTTCAGTCAAGAAGTAAACTGACAGTAGAGCAGATGCTCAATTTAAAAGGTGGGTGCTATACACAACAAAGAAAAAAAGACCACAAGGTCAAACCCCCAGTGTAGGGAGAAAAAGAACAGGAATGTTTTTGGACAGAAATATAATACTGAATAGCTGCTGAGAATCTGTTCTCTTTTGATTAAACAGTTAACAAAGCAGTACATTAAAGCCACCTCTGTGGACGGAGAGTAAAACACTACACCTATTGAGATGGACGGATTCTGATGGAGCAAAGTCTGAGCTGACTGCCATATGTTAAGAAGAGTAATACCTGCGCTCACAAAAAAATGCTAAGTCCTTGAGACTTGGTGCCAGCAAGGCAAGGTTCTCACAGAGGTTAGCTGTATCTGCAAACCCACCTGTGTTGAAATGTCTTTTCTTGGACGACATAAGATATAAAACCTTTTGTGAACTCTAACTGGATTTCATTGCATATGGACCAACAGCACTCTTATTCTGTGCCGGTGCTACTGATTAAAGAAGACCGAGTTGATTATTTGCAATATCACTGAGGTGGTTAAGAATAAAGACAGTGGAAGGAGACAGTATTTTCCACCACAGTTCATGCTGGCCGTGAGGAAGCAAAAGAGAGTGAAACTCTCTGAAGATAACAGGAAGGCGGAACCAAATATAGCACAGTTAACGGGTTTCATCCTTTTAAACTTTCAGCCTCTGTCAAGAACATGCTGCACTAAGGAAAAGTTAGGGTCTTCAATTTATACCACTTTCTTTGGAGTTAAACAAAAATCGGCAGTTCAGTGAAAAGGTAAAATTTTTGTCTCACTCCACTACCTAAAACTGCAGTGATAAAGGTTGGCTATTCACAGTCAAAAATCTTCTGGTTCACTATTTCTGTGTTTGTTTGTATGATCTTTAAAACAATTTTAATTGTGACATGAGATTCTCACTATAGATTAGACCTTGTGTAAAAATACTACGGTCTTGTGTTATTTAGGCAAGGATTCAAAGAAAACATTTTAGCATAATCTAATAGCTTTGGTCTAAACAGAAAAGAGTAAACTATCCCCAAAATAACATATCAGTTAATATAGTTACAGTATTGTTGTCTATAACAATGATTTAAAGTTATTTGGGTTTTGCATAAAACCAAACAAAAAATCCTGAATAAACCCCTGCTAGCAGTAGTGCTAATTGCACAGGTTATCAAAATTTTTTGTCTTTCTGCTTTTATAGAACAACTCTGATTCGAAAAAGCTGATATTAGCTTGTTAGTTTTTAAGGCTGTCTGCTTGTGAAGCTAGTGTGCACTCTGCTGCTTAGCAGCCACGTTACTCATACCATTCTAACTGTAGTTTTAGAATAGTTACCTTTTAAATTTATCTTTGCTATACGCAAGAAAGGAGTGCCGTAGCCATCTTTTAGCCAGCTGAGCAGCAGTGTTCAGTAACATATGGAGGACAGGCAGCACTCATTGTCTCTAGTGGGTAGACTGGGACCTCAGGAAATTATGAAAATAATCATATCTCCTTCAACTTTCCTACATATTTTATTATATGGTCACTGTTGAGATGTTCTTTACTGGCCCAGAGTTGGGATTTGTAGGTGAGTCGTCCTGACAGAGATCAGAGGTGAAGAAACATGCCTCACAGCTTTTATCAATCAAACATTTCATCTGAATTCTATCATCAGATTTTGACTAATACTTCAAATGGCTCCACACTCTGAACAAATTGACATAAGGGGTGGAATTTGACCAGCATCACCACATCCTCCGTTCTCTGTGAAATGTTCAAACATTTGCTGTCGTCTAATTTACAGGGTGTATCAAGCACAGATAGAAGGAAAGAAGGGATTCATCTCTCTGTTTTCATTCTCAGTGCTGTTTCAAATCAAACAAGTGGGCCAGCGCTTTGTTGTGGCAGATTTTTTTTAAACCTCCCCTATCTAAGTGGCATATAATGCACTGTGATCAGCTGGGTTTTTTAGCTACCACATTTAAAATGCTTTCTGGATTCCTGTGACTATACAGGAAGCAATTATCCACCGAAAAAAAAATCAGCCTGCACTGGGAAAAATTACACCTAATTTGGTCATTCAAAGAAAAGAAAAACAACACTATCTACACAAAACAGTATGTGGGGTGCATCATCCTCTTAGTATTATCCCTTTCTCTGCCTGAGCAGAATTTAAACGGGCCTCAGCTGATTTTGGACTTTCTTTCTATTCATTCTTCATTTCCCCAGGTACATAGCTCTATGTTTTCAACGCCGTGTCTTTTCAACAGCTTCTTCCCCCAGCTGTATGTCCTCAGACAGCGAGAAAACAAACTGGGCTAACATACTGCAGGTAGACAAACTGGCAATGGTGCACTGCCAGCAGAATTTTATATTGATTGGGCTGTTTGTAAATTTGATCTTGTTTTTGTCAGAAAGAGTTGAAAGTTAAGCCATTTTGCATGAAAACAGAGCAAGAGAGCAACAGAATTGCCGGTGTTGCAATGATCATCTTTCACTTGCTGCATTTTTGACTTAAAATGCCATTTTGGTTTTAATGTTAGTGAATTCAGAAGGATATATATGGAACACTGAAAATCCAAAGCTTGTTTTCTTTTAGCTGAAATCATGTTTTATACGAGGCAGCAAACACAGTGATGCAATAGGGTGAGTAAATTCACTTTAGTCAAATGAGGCATGTTGAATGGTATAGTCTATTAAATGCTGAAATGTCATGACTCTTAGAGCGCAGAAACCTTAAAGGCACTTAGACGTATTTTATTGTGGAAAGCACATTAGTTAGTGAGTTTCCAGTGACTTCTGTTGTGGTTAGTTACTATAAATTAGAAGACACAGGATTTGGGAATGAATGCAAATGCTACATTTGTGTCATTATAAAGCATTCCAAAGAGCCCTCTCTGAATTCTGACTGTAAAATATGTTTTCACACATCCTCTGCAATCCTAAAACTCCTTAAATCTTTTGTGTTTGGACACCGAGTACACAAGTCTGAGTCAGTCGAACATAAATGTGATCCAGACTGTGAATGGAGCTGGTAATAGTGAAGTATTCATGTGCATGTCAGAAACACTTGGCGGTTCGTACTTTGCTCTGCCTCTCAGTGTAAACAACCATCATCTCATATTCTTACAAAGAACATAGGTTTCAATCTTAGAAGCATGGGATTTATGTAAAAGCTATTAGGCAGACTTTCCTGTAAAATCTATCAAAGTCACTTCAAATACAGTTTGTCACCTGTAAAAATACACCCTGGTTGGGGTTTCCATTTATTTCACTCTGTAGTAAAAATCTAACCTCTTAAAAATAAGCTTCCATGCACACATGCCTCTGACGTCACAAAAGGTAACTTATTTTTAAAGTCAGCCTTTAAAGGTGTTTTCAACATGAGCCATATGTGACAAATTGTCAATAACTGAACTTGAGCTTTACAATATACTCAATCGCAATCAATGTAATATCAGAACATCAAAAACACAAATGGATTGCTTAAAATCAATATTTTGTTGGCTGTTTTATTTCAAATCCTTCATTCATGCTTTGAATGCCAATTTGACACTACATTTGGCCAGCGGGATGGGCTTTCAAAACTGCTGCCAGAGTTGTGGAAAGATTTTGATGATGGAAAAAAAGAAGAAAATATGGATTTTTCAAAACTAATATCACTATCACAACATTCAACAATAATATTGCAGTTGCTTGTAGTGTTCTGCAGCTCTAAATAAAACACACCACAGCACTTTTTGGCAGACTGGATTAGACAGATTTCATTGTCAAAGATCTTCAGTGAGGATTCAAAGCTAAATTGTTATGAAAAAATCTTTTGAAATTCCTGTTATATATCTGCATTACTGGTGCATCACCAACTACTTCAGTAAATATACTGAAGTCCAGTCCTACCAGTAAGCCCCAGCATGCCGGTTGCTACTGCATTACCTTATCATATCATTATTTGTCCAGTCAACTCCCAATAATCTGCAGTCAGAAAAAGAGAAGTTGTGTGAGTAAGAAGTACATGATCAGGGTACATGCAGTGTCGCTGTATTGGTAGATCATTTACAAGCAGAATACTACACATTGGGGAATTTGCATCAATTAAATCAAACTGAAAAACTAAAAGCTTCTTAAACAGATTTGTACCAATTAAAATTCAGAGAATGATCATTTTCATCATCACTGTCTCCCTCATGGCTTGGGGGTCATTGGAGTCAAACATGTACAACATCGTACATTTAAACTCTTTCCAGCTCAAGTGTGACTCAAAGGCTTCAGAATCTATGTCAAAATCTGTCAGTAGTTGCTCCTCTGCCACTGGTTTACTAATGTCATCTGATCAGCTCTGTTCTTGTACCTCTTGTGATGTCATTAGGAAAATACACAAACTGAAGAAGTAGCATTACTTTTTGTCTTTGCACATTTTAAAAACAATGCATTCGGAAAGGAAACCTACACTTCATTACCCTGCTATGTTTCTATTGTGTACGCTTGTGTCTTTAAAATGGTATCTCAGTTATAAATATGTTTTTACAGAGCAACATGAGCATGATGTTTGCAGGATGCAACTATAATTTTTCACGTGATATTGCCAGAGCTGGAGCAGTCTCATATTATTTATATCTTTTAGCCGAAATGGTGGTTGTTCATGGTAACGTGTTTTTTGAGGTCCTCATTCAAAAACCGAAGCTGGTAGGCACAGCTCATGTCCAGTCTGAGAGGGAGAGAGAAGCCTTATGTGTGTTAAAATAACCACTGTGACTGCTCTAGTTAAAAATAAGACCTTCTTGTTGTGTAGTTTATATGAAATAACAGAGGTAAGCACAAGTCTATTTGATGGGATTTTAGCAACTGATATGGCTGTTATCCCTGCGAGGAGAGTCTTCTGGATTTATGTTTTTTTCCTTAATTTGATTTAATTCCAATGTAATAAATGGATTTGAAACACCTCAGTAAATGAAATGACGTTGGAACAAGTAGATGCCTGTTCTGCAGAACCTTCTTGCCTGAGATAAATCAGTAAGTGAGATTTTCCGTCCCACCATGCTGAAAGGCTTTTCATCACTTTAAGAACGCAAATGTCCATAGATGTTGGGGCCCATACATGCCTGGCGAAACTGTTTTATGCAACATTTAGTCAATCAATGTTTCTAAAAAGCACAGACAGTTCAGTTTACCATCAGAGAGAGAACTACTGCTTTTAAATTCCAGATGCTTCTCTTATTTTTTCCCCTACACACATGACATGAACTTTTGTTTGTCATAATAATGTAACTGAATTGCAGAAACAAAATAATTTGGTTTTGGTGCTATTATTCTTTTTTGTTTGTGCTTTTTTAGCCCAAACTAATTTTAATTTCTCTCTAATGAGAGAAAATGGGACACTTTTAAATGGAATATGCTGTTCTCCATATTAAATCAGCTTTATTCAAACTGTAATGTCCTCTGGAAATACCCTGGAGCAATGGAAACTGTTATCCTGCAAAGCATTTTATTGCCCGCAATATGTTGTAGTGGTAATGTTTTTCCGACCACAGCTAATCTGTTACAATAAAAGAGCATTAGTTAAAAAAACCCATCTCTGAGTCTTCTACTTGACATTTCAGTGCCACAACATACTTTAAATTGTTCAAATTGGGATCTGTGCATTCAAATGCTTCGAGTGAGCAGCAACCAGTATTGGCAGTATGAATTGTTATGAACTGCAGCTTTCACTCCAGTCTGCTTCCTGACAACCTACAAGGCATAGAGCTACAAAATTACAGATATCGCTGGAGTCATGCATGTCTTCACTTCCCTCAGGAGCGTAGGCACACACACACCTACATCATTCATGGTGATATCATTTCACCAGTAAGCTGTGGACCTGGTGGCAGTAACATCCAACTATAGAGAGAGGAAACTATGTGTTTCATGAATTAAATCCTAGACACTCGACATATTTTAGTTTAATTCAGTGTAGGTAGTGGCTTTAAAAATGTGGCTTTTAAAACATTTTTATTCTTAGTAGTTCAAGCTTTTTGAATGAATAAATCCAATCCAAAATGTATACTGTTCATAGCAAAAACATAATATTCTGAATAATAAGTATCTACTAACAATCAGACTAGGTGACATAATTTAGTTTCAAGTTTTTATGTCCATGCCTAAATCAGTGACAGTTACAACAGCACATACTAAATGATTGTGACAGACTCCTTAAAGTACAGTATACAGTTAAAGTACAGTTATTCAGTGCAATCACATTTTACTACATTTTTTAGTTCTCTCCTAATTAAACGTGTATTTATATCAACTAGCTGCACTCACGGAGAGGCTTCTTTCAGGGGGCAATGAAGTCACTGGGTACATTTTATGCTTTTTGAAAACTGTGAATACAATTTATTTCCCTGCCGGTTATCATTCATTAATTTTGTTGTGCCATTTTCAGCTTACAGCATCGTGGATTTTTGGAAATGGGAAACTCTGCCAGTATGACTGAGAGGAAAGAAAATCCTAAAGTTGAACTTCTTGACATCTCTAAATTACCTCCATTTATCAGAAGCCAACCACCATGGACTCTATTTACAAGAATCAATAGTGCAGTTTATCAGTTTAAATAAAATAAAATAAAATAACCTCAACTGGTCCTCTTAACAGAGCAGCAGCAGGACACTGAGCTCTGCTCACATCAGTGAACTTCTCAGCCTATTATGCAAAGTGAGCCAGTTGCTCTGCAGTGAAATTCCATTTGGCTGCTTGTGTCAGTAAAGACCAGCTTTAAGTCCTAGCTGAGAGCCAGAGTAAAGAGCAAACACTCTGTCTGAGCTCTGTTTGTGGCTCGTATTGCAGCTGTGACTCAACGCTTTTGGACTTCATTTTGATTTAAATCACCATTATGGTAATGTGCATCCATCCATTTTCTATGTCTGCAGGGTCATGGGGTGGCTGGTGCCTATCTCCAGCAGTCAGTGAGTGAGAACTATGTACATATTTACATACATTCGCCTTTCTTACACTGGAATAAAAATTGAATAATAATGTGAACTAATTTGGCGAATATTGTCTTGCTCACTGTTGGTAAATTAACTCAGCTTTAATTTTGGTGCGTTTTGTAATACTAAATGTTCCTTAAAGCTGCAAAGAAATGAAAAAGTACAACCCCTCCCCCTCCCATGAAAACTTGTTGACAAAAATCCTGCTCTTGTTTTCTCATAGATTATTATTAATTTTACTTAGCACACATTTGGGGCACCAAGAGGATAGGGCTCAGGCAGAGGTCAGCTTGATTGGGCTTGCCAGTGATAAAATCATTCATGAGTAATCTGCTTTGGGGTATCAACTCAGACCCTTGGGAGGGTGCTGGGATGTTAGAGATACACATGGCCCCTTTCCAAACCTGAGTAGGCTCCAAAACCTGAGCCCACTCGGTGAGAATTGACTCTTCCCTGCTTCTGCTTGTTGTATTGTTTAATAATATCTTATACTGTTGCTGTTGCTTATTGAAAAATGATGCAGAAATAGGACCAAGTGAACATCCGGTTAATGTGAAATTTCATAACAAACCTCAACCAAGAATTCAAAATATTTTAAAATTATGTCACTACCTAATTAGTCTGTAAGCCTGTTAGAGACCATAATGAGATCTCAAATGACTTGCAATGTTTAAACAAAAGGCTTAAATAGCCTTATTTAAATCTGTTTTACCTTGTAAAGCTGTTTTTTAAAGCGATTTACAATTTTAGCTCTGCAAACGGTCTTATTATGTGTTTACATCATAAAACACACATACGCACGCACACACACACACACACACACACACACACACACACACACACACACAGTCACTGGTCATGTGGCTGTGAAGCTCTGGCCTGCCATCAGGAGCAATTTGGGTTTCAGTAGTGATTAGTGGACAGCTCACTCCACCAGCTGAGCCACAGCTCAACTTATTAACCCTTGTGTGATTTTTAGGTCACTCTGACCCTTTTTCAAACTACACACAAAAAAGTACACAATGAGACTCACTAAAGGAAAGTTGCAGTATGATGCCAAGAAGCCTTCCTGCTACCGAGACACAGAACATTGTTAATCTACTCAATATGTAAAAACCATGTGCTTAATTAGAAACAAGCACCACAGAATGGTTAAAAAAAAGGACTGACTCATACAGCGCTGCAACAAATATTCTGTTTTAAATCCTAAGATTTAATTAGAGTTTAAATGTTCACATTGTACTGTCACAACAAGAACACTGGATATTTTAGGCCTTCCTTTAGTGTTTTTCCAATATGGTGACTATACACAGTGTTATATGTGAGTGTTAAGAATATATGTAAAATCAAAGAATTTACATTCACATCTTTGTAATTTACTTTATTTTTTAGTTTTCTCTTTAGGCTTTAACAGTCTGTGTAACACTGCTACAAGTGTTAATCTCATCACAAAAATAGATGTCAAGTTTATTTATATAGCGCTTTTCAGCAACAAGGCACTCAAAGCGCTGTAGATGAGGATAAACATTACAAGGATACAGAAAATCAAACAGAAAAACAAATCAAATGACATTAATAATCCTTGCAAGTTTACTGGTAAGAGCTGGTTCTAATCTAATCTTCATCTTGTGCCAGAAGAAACTTGATAATATTAATCCTTGAGGTCGCTGGTATGAGGGAGCTGTGGTCCCATCATTCAAATAGTAACAGTCATGGGCATTCACTGAAGTCTAAGTAGAGAAGCTGGGTCACTGGTAGGTCCAAACTTATTAAATACTAATAATGTTTGGCTTTCACTGGTATGAAATTGTTGTAATGCAATCCTTCTAAGGATTCTAAGGATAAAACTAAAAACCTATGAATCCTTCTAAGAAATCTAAAAATCTCTGGTCATTGGTGTAAAAACAGCTGTAGTCAAATTTTCAAATACTAATAATATTTGGCTTTTGCTGGTAATCCTTCTGAGAAATCTGAAAATCGATGAAAAGTAATGAAATCACACATTTAGGTAAAGTAAGATAGGAGGAAAAAATATCATATTTCAGAGTCTGTTCTTAGCAGAATAAAGTCTGAAATAGTACAAAAAACCTCAGCAGGGGTAAGCAACACACACATAAGTAAAGATTCAGCAAAGGTACGGTGGAATCTTGAGGGTGCGAATATATATAAGTCTGAGTGTGTTTGCAAGAATTAGATCATCAGCACTGATAGAAGCACCATTGTCCTTGAGAAGAGAGGTGGAAGTTTTATCTATCGGCCACATAGTCCTATCAGCACACAGCTGGTAGGGGAGTGCTGGGGAAGACCGTCGTGTTTATATAACATCCAGGAGATATTTTGTCAATAGCCAGTTAGCAGAAGTTGCCAAGGCCACATTGGGGCGCCAGATTTAGAAAAACAATAAATGTTGTGATTCAGGCAGTTGTAAATTTCCAACTACCTTAAGAGTTTTACTGGTATGTCTCAATTGCAAATCCAAATAGCCAAATTTCTGGTACTTTCCGCAGATCTGGAGCGTACAACTTCTCCAAGATTATATCCTTTAACTTCTGAGTCCAGCCGCTGCCAGGCTGCGATTCTGTTCAAGAATCGTGTCCAGCTTGCGATTGTTGATCGCTCTACAGACTCCATCTAACATCGCAGGCAGCTTTGGAATGCTTTGAACAGCCGCCCACGTTTTGCGAATCACTTGGAAGCCAGGTAACCACCAACTCCAAAAAGTAGAAATCCTGTTATCAAAAGTCCAAATATGTACACATTTTCTATGTCCTCGACCGACATCTTAACCAGGCACACAATCTTCCACTGCTGCCAAGAATCCATTGTGTATCCAGAGAAGAACGTCCCGTCTGGACAAGAAGTTCTCCTTTATCCTGTCTTCCCGTCGAAAAAATTTGATCAATTACATTGAGAGTCCAGCTGACCAAATCCATAATTTACAAGTTTGGAGGATATGCAGAGCGAGGCTTTGAGAAAAACACAGACAAAAGCAGAAGCAGGGATCAGTTGGGTGGGTGGGAGGGAGAGAAAACATGTGTGTCTTCCACCAAGAGCAAGAAAAAAGTGTCAAGAACATCCACACATTATATCCTAACATAGTTGTGTTTAAAGGTTTCTGTTAAATTTCTGAGGTTTAAACGGTTATTTTGAACGTTTCAGGGTGGAATGAAAATACAACGTACAACTACAATAATCTAAGGTTGAATTTGTTTTGTATTTTCACTATTAAGAAAAGTATTTTCTATTCAAAGATCATCAATTCCATTTCTGTACCTGTAGTATTCAGATATTTAACCCTTTTGACTGGAGAATACCCAATCTGTTTGAGAATTTGTTTTATAATGTTATAGTTAATAGATTCTAAGAGATAAATGTCTGTCTAAAAAATAATGTATGATCATTTTCTAACTCTGAATTCCAGTTTGCACATTATTTTTGATTCAGGATGCTACATCATCTTGTTGATGTTATTGTAAGGAGCAGTGTTGTATGCAGGTAATGCTGTATTAATAAATAAATACACCTGTTTATGCCTCATGCAAAATTGACGGACTTTGACACCCATATTGTGATGTTTGGAATGGACATATTTCTTGTTACACTCCTTCAAAACTGTCAGTTTCAGTTAATAAAATGCTTATGAAATGTCTAGCTAAGGAAAAAAAGCAGACTGTATCAAGTCTTAAAAGTGTAGCTTTCCCTCATCCTAAGAAAGCATGCCTCACAAACTCCCTGACCTTCACCACATTGCAAATTTGTAGACTATGCTTAAAAGCTGAGTTCATAAACAAATCAAATTTTTTTAATGTATCAATTCTGCCAAAATGAGTGATCAAAAATCCAGCCCAGATTATGCCATAAACTTGTTGATGGCTACAAAAAAGTATGTGGCCGAGGTGCAGCTTGTGAAGGGCAGTTAAACCAAATATAAGAGGGGGTGTATGAACAGACGTGGGTAAATTTGTTGGCAGCTATGTAGAAAGCAAAACTTTAAAATAAATGTCCCAGGAAATAGTTTTGGAGAAACCTTTTACTTTGAGCACATTTATTCAGTCTAGAAAAAATCCAGTGTTAGCAAATAATAGTTTAACTAAATCACTTGTGGCACAATTGCTGGTACCCATAAAAATCATTTAAAATAAATGTAACTGAGGCATTTAACTTCTAATTAGTAATCCATAACCTTTTGCTTCTTTGTGGTATACACATGATGTGACACAGAGGTCCATTTCATTTAGTCACTGGTCATTAGGCTGGATGAGGACCCTTATTTATCTTGCCACCAGGCACAGTGAGCAGGATGGTAAGGAAGGTATAAAAACATCTCTATAGTGACTGCTGCATTGCGTGACATCGTGGGGTCACCAAGTCTCCATTAGACCCTTTCTACATATGTGGTTGTTTAAGAGCTATGCCAAATAAAGCCTTTTCTACCATCGCTAACAAAAACGTGAACATGTAGTTCACCATATTCTACTGTACTTTAACTTAAACTAAGTTTTAGCTTTTGTGTTTGGTGTATAATGAGGATGAAGATAAAATGTGTTTAAGTGTGTTTGCAGTAGGCTGCAGGTCTCCCCATTATAGTAGTCTGCCTAGGACTGGGTCCAGACTTTGGTTGTAAATGAGAATTACATTTCAGAACAAGGAAACAGATAATTGCAGTCCCTTTAGAGGGTTATTTGTGTCCAAGTGCAGATAGATGTTGAGAAATAAAACACAGACATGCACAGGAAAGGTATGAACAACCTTTCTTGTACATGGATTTGTTTTTTGATATTGGTGATAGAGTTGAAGATGTTGGATAAGTCTAAATAATATCTGGTCTAGATGGTGGCAGCAGCATGCTGTGTCCATCACCTACTGTTGAGCCCACACAGAGCACAGTCATGAAAGTGACTCACATGCACAGGGCTCTAAAAAGAGAACACACACACACACACAAACACACACACACACACGCACACACGGCACAGGAGCACAGGAAGTGGATTTGCTAGTATCAAGTGTGTGACTACGTCCTGGGTAATCTTAACTGCCATGTGTTGGTGTGTGTATGTTAGAAGAGTAAAACAATTTAGCCTGACTTCCTGCTTGCTCATAAACACTAAAAAAAGTACATCTAAGACATATCACATTGTCGATAGTAATCCGGGTACTGCTGTCTCCACTTGTGCAGGAATTACTTACAAACTCCCACTCATATGCACACAGATAATTAATTTGATAAAACGTAGGAGCAAATCCAGTTACTTTGATTTCTTTACAGCTAATGACAGTGAAGACATAGACCTTGATTTCCCGCACTGTGACTTGAGAAAAGATAAATGAGTTTGCATTCTTTGTGCCTTTTACCTTTGCTGGTTTTACTGTAGTCTGTTGAGAGCAGAGCCAAGACCACAGCGATAATTTGTGGTTGTGAAAGGACTGATATCAAGAATGTGGGCACTTGCCAAACGAGTAAAGCCTGGGGATGACTCATGTGTTAGTCATCACAGTATTGTTTTTTGCAGAACAGATTCAAATTTTTAGGAAGAAAAATGCATGATTTAGCTGAGTCCTTGGAGGGGATGACCTTATTATAATGGAACAAGGCGAGATATCTAATTAACTTTATTTTTGTCAGTCACTTTTAATTGTCAGCCACAAGGTAGCCACTTTGCTTTTTATGCACACTGAAATAAAAGGTATTTCAAAGTGGACAGATTTCCCCAAGTCCCATTTTCTAGTCTTAAAGAACATTTTACCTTTAGAATAAATCCTTGACCCTGAATGAATTCTGAATGACAAAAGGGAGAACATTAGCATCCAAAATGAAACTCAGGATATCAATAGATAGTTGTCATCACCTCCTTTTATATAAACAGATGAACCAATGTTTGAGTTTTGAAATTGCAGCCATACAATCATATCTGTATTGTACTGAAGCTAGAAAAGTGTGATTCTGTCTAATGGTAGTGTCGAGCTGCAAAGACTGTGTATGGACAACAAGAAGCCTCATGTAAATAATGATAGACAATGTTGAATTCCCAACTCTGTCTATACTTGTCTATATTTGTTATATTTCACTTGCAAAGTGAAATATAACAAATATAGCAACAGTGCAGAATTAATTATAATTTTCAAACAGAACAGCATGCATTGACTTTATCCTCAATCACCTTTTGAAGTTAACTTACAAAGATGTGAGAAGTTTTCATGTCTCAAACAAAACACTGTGGTGACAAGTAGTCTCCTAGATATCACATGGGATTGAGCTGCTTTTGACCACATTTAGCACGATTTTACCCTGAATATCTATAAACAGTTAATGTAAGGTGTAGATATACTCCATATTCAACTAAGACTGTTCAGTGGGGTATGATGGACTGCTTTAGTTAGCTACATGCTAAGAAACATGTATTGAGTCAGATACTTTTATATATGATAGATTAGTCAGTTTTGTACAAACTTCATTAAAGGTGTGCAATCTCCACTTATTTTACCAAATAGCTTCAACAAGTTGCCTTCTGCATTCATCCAAAAAACATCAAGAAGCCTCTCAGCCTTTGGCATAAATGTGCAAAAGTGGGGGACAGATAAGAGGTAGTAGCAACAGCTGAAAAAGGATTGTTCCTCAAAAAGCAGAATAACATCTCAGACCAGTTTTTGCAATCTTGCAAAGGCAAAAATAGAAAATTTCTGTTAAGAAATTTATTTTTTTCTCTGTTTGGCAGATAAAAGCAGGGGCTTCTTTTTTCACCCTATTGTTACCTGCAAGCATGCATAGCATGTTTGTTGCTTTGATTGTGAAAAAAACATCAAAGGTTTGTTTCAGTCATGTATTTTAACTTCAGCTTATATTCCTTTGGACATGTACAATCTCTCTTTCCACAGTTCTTTCCACAGAGCCGTTATTATGACAAAGCCCTCCAAAGATGAAAGTGCTTTTAATTTGAGTAATTTCTTGAAACATTCATATTGGTTAGAAAAAAACAACAGTTTGGGTTAAGAGGTAGATTTCTGATGTGAGTTGTTTGCATTGTCTTTATCAATTCTCAGGAGCACCCTGTAGTTCCTGATATATTAACAATCATCTCCAGTTGGAAAACAAAACTGTCTATGGAAGGAAATGGTTGGATAATTCTAATCCCTGCTGCTGCATCCTGAAAATGTTTTTTTCTCTCTCTCTTGCAGGACTTGTAACTAGAAGTGCTAATGTGAACTTCTAAATGTATGATAATCTGGCATATTTATTCCATTATATCACAGTATAAACATAAACACAACACACCTAATAAAGAAAACTGAAACCAGCAATGATTCCTCCTGCTGATAAAATAATCCAATAACCTAAAGTTATATTCATTCTATCTATAATATTTCACTGTTTTTGGTCACCTCTGGCACCTCTGGCACATTAAAATGCATTTAAACTATATGAATAGTATGAAGGATTGTTTTTGCAGTTTAGAAACCATCCATTTTTAAAACAACAGTCAATTTAACAAAGTTGATTTAATATCCATGGTATTTTCTGAGGAAAAGAGAGATCCATTAAAGCATGTTAGTCTCAACCTAGCTGTCCCCTGGTTCGAGTCCTGGCCTGTGCTGCATGTCTTCCCTCGGTCTTCACCTTATTTCCTGTCTGCCTACTTAAAAAAAAAAAAGACTAAATAAAGGCCAATAGTGCCGCAAAACAAATCTTTAAAAAAAGAAAGGTCTTAAACCTTGTTTTACCTTGATACCGGTAACCAGCCCCAGGCCTTTGGGTACAACATCTCGTCGTACCAAAACTCATCATACAAAGTGCAATTTGCTGTCAGCTTCTGCATCCTTTCAATGAAATAAGTGACATAATTTGAGTCATGGGATATTAACGTGTCTGCCTTAAGCTCGACATCATGTAGCTATGTTTGAGACTTTTCTGTGAAGTAAAAAAGAAAATAGAAGAAAGAAAGAAATGCCCGTCAAGATATGAACAACTTTAATTAGCCTCAAACCTTTCTAAAGTTATCCTCTTCTTCATATCTTCATTGTTGCAGTGTTTTTAATGAGCCTGTTCTGATGTCAGCAAAGATCCTTAAAACACAGTTTGAAATGTATAAAACCTTTATTCTTTTTGTTAAAAAACAGAAAGCGATTGTTATTAATTCATTGTTGGTATTAATGACCACTTTACTTTGAAAGCAGCATCTGCAATGAATAGACTAATCAAAACTGAACCCTTTTGTGTTTTCTGACACTTTTTCTTCATTTTTCCTAAAATATTATTGCTAAAATCATGCCTTGTAAAATGCGTTTATTAGTCTAATTTATTTGTTTGTCTAAACACTGCAATACCAGGTTTTAATGATCACCATTAAACAGATATTTTAACCACCAAAGAGCACCAGGTTGTTACATATTTTTAGTTTTTGGATATTGGCTTTTTTAAGATGGCTTTGTTTTCACTACATTCAGATAAAAAGAACATGAGCAGTCATCTGCCACTAGCAGCCTGGTAATACTAAGTAAGGTAACTTTCAGCCAGATGTTTGCGATCTTCACAATGGTCTGGTTTGTCTGTTTAATTCGTACCTTATGTTACCAACACTGTACCCGAGTACCTGTTTATTCTCAGCAGGACTTTCCCTAGGCCGTTTTAGAAGTGTCTATTTTGTTACAAGCGTCAATAAAACTGATGGACTGACACAGAACCTCCTGTAAACGTCTGCAATAAGAGAATAAACATAAATACTTTGCGCTGTGAACCTTTTAGGCATCAAGAATGCATTTACGTAGAGATGATAATATAGTATTAGAATATGTGATAATTGGAGGAAAGACCAGGTTCATCCATGATATTTGTTAGTATTTTGTCCATTCCCCAGTCTGCCCTGTTTCTGCAATTAGCAGTTAAACAATAGATATGTCGCTACTGGAGAAAAGTTAAATTAGTAGAATTAAACATTAGTTGGTTGAAGGCCAGACAGCTGACACAATAACTTAAGAAACTAGGTGTAGTGTATTCAGGTATATTGGGACATCGGGTAATTAGGGTTAGGATAAGTAAAAGAAATGTAATCTTTGCCATAAAAGTTCTAAAGTAAAGCTAAGGATGTGATGCATTGGTTTGTAAGCTTATCACCAAAACCATGTCATGTAATTTTCAATGCTAGGGTGAAATTACTTTTACCTATATTGTTTTAAATAGTCTGGTTTATCCAGAATACCCAAATTCAACATATGTTTTAATTGTGGAACTGCTACAGTCCTTGTACTTCATATAAATAGTTGCTAGCTGTCAGACTCAGTCTTCGTCTAAATGCAAGCCATCAATTTCCCAAAGGAAATGCTCCTCCTCAAGTGTGCATTCTTCATATTTTAAGACAACCATAACAGAGAAACTCAAAGTCGCAATTAAATCACTTTTTTAGCCTTTAAAAAAACCCCTCAGTGATTAATGTAGCCATGCTTCTTTTGTTATGCATCTTTTACACCTGAAGTGCGTCAAATTATTCATACGTTTATTATCAGCATTCACTGAAGCAGAAAGCGCATTCTCCAAAGGCTGTTTTGAGGAGGTGCTTCTCCTCCCTGTAAATCTTATGTTTAAGAGGCAAAGTTCTAAGTTCTTGTATTCCTAATGCTGCATTTTGAATCTGAAATCTGGTTGATTGAAATCATTACATAAAAAATATTACTAAAAACAGTTGCTCAGTCTTGCCTCTAAGTTGGTCCTTGTGTTTTCAAAAACAGTTTGTGCCCATTGGGTCAAACAGAAGCACTAATGTTAATTGTTTTATATTTAATGGCATGAAAGAATAATCAGAAAAATGAATACTAGTGGGACTTTTTAATTTGCCCCTTTTCTTTTCATAGTTTTTAATAACATGTTATTTGCTATGTCAGAGGTTAATGCTTCACTGTTACATTTTTTCAGAAACAGCAAGGATGTCTAATAACTTCAAACATAATTTTTAATAGTCTCATCTCCTGCATTGCACCATTGCAGTATGTAGGAGCTGAAAATAAATAAATCCAATATGTCACCTGAGGACTGTTTGGATATGGTTGATTGGAAGATGTACACATAATGATTGATTGTGCCAAAATAGTGGGTAGGAGTTCAGAGTGGGGAGGGAGGACATTTTTGTAGGATTGGTTGTGATCTCATATGTGTTCACATATCCTGTCTTTTTAGATGATTCATTTTATTAATGTGAGTTGTAAGGTTGTCACGATTCGAAATTATGAAGCTTGATGCCAATACTCAATTGACAATTTTGAAACTGAGGAATTTGTTTAAGGCAAAAGGTTCTTTCTAATGAAGCTCAGGAAAATATAATCGACAGCAGCATAACAATATTTCCATTGTTTTTATGTGGGTAAAACTAGTAAGTATAAGACAATTTAGCAGCCATTAAGTAAAAACAAAACAAAATCGGAACAGTTGTTTTTCTGTATAGCATTGCAGCTGACAAGATAGCACTTTCTACGAGTGTTTTTATGTCTGGACCTTGGATTCAGTTGAAAAAGTTATTAAAAAACAGGCTATTTAACAGTGTAAACAAGGTTCTGGTCCATGCAAATGTAATCAGCCCCAGCCCTGTCCAATTTCTATATTTCTGCTCATTTAGCATCATATTTTCTTTGTGATATTGTTTTCTTTTGTGGGACTTGTTTTATTATTAGCCATACTCGCAACTTCCTTTAAAACTGAACAAAGACAAAACATAAAGAACATGAAGAAAACCATTAAATGAAAAGTTTTAGACACACTTTCTCATTTAATGGTTTTCTTTATTTTTATGATTATTTTCATTGTACGTAGATTCTCACTGAAGGCATGAAAACAGTGAATGAACACATATGGAATTATGTAGGAAACAAAAAATTGTAAAATAACTTTAAATATGTTTTATATAACCTTGGGCTGTCTCACAGTGAACCTCTGGGAAGTCATTTTAAGACTCTTTGGAAAACCATTTCAGGTGACCACCTCATGAAGCTCATAGAGAAAATGCTAAGAGAGCAAAGCAGTAATCAATATTAATAATATTAAAGAATCTAAAATATACAAATGTTAAGAGTTATTTCAAACTTTTTGTTTACTACATAATTACATGTGTATTCATTTACAGTTTTGTTGCCTTTGGTGGGAATCTACAATGTAAATAGTCATGAAAATAAAGAGACCCGTTAAATGAGAAATTGCATCTAAAACTTACTTTTGACTGGTACTTTATCAGGGAGGGAGCCTTCCTCCCTCCCTGTTGGTTGGAGTAAGGGGGAGTCAGGTTTAGCCTAAACCGGCTCAGTTATGGTTGAGGTGCAAACACACCCTCCATTTCTGCTACCTGTATGACCCCTTCTCTTTTCCAATGGTTATAATCAGTCTGACAGAGAGATGTATCCCAATCCTTGTGGTTTTTAGTATAACTATGACCATCAGTGGGACCCTTTGTGGGGTTCCTTGAGACGACATTGTTGTAAATAAGCGCCGTTTAACTAAATAATCTGAAATGAAACTATCTGTGTAGTTATGCTGCTTTAGGATTAGGCTGCTGGAGGACATAACGACCACTTTCACCCTCTTCGCTACATTCTCACACTACTCTCCAATTTTGCATTATTTGCTGTTATTTCAGCTTTTAACCTTGTTCTCTCTATTCTCTTCCTAGAAGCTACACATGGCCTGGCTCGGTGTCTGCCTGTGACACCTTTCTGGAGAGGGGAATCGTCCGAGCTTCTGTTGGCAACAACTTAATGCTCACCCTCTACCGATGATCCAAAAAGCCCTGTCTTTTAGTGTTTAACCATTTCTCTCTCCTAGATATGGCGATTGACTAAGCTTAACTGTAACAAACTCTATGTGCTCTCTTTCAGACTCTAACCTTGAAAACCAGCTCAGAGTTTATCTGTTCTTTCTTTCTAGATGAAACGACTAAAGCAGCTACATCCATTAACATTTACTTTTCCTTCCCATAGAAAGGACTCCTGGATCAGTGCTTCTGTGTTCTTTTTGTGTCTCTGCTCTGTTCTCTCTAACCCCCAGTCGGTCATGGCAGATGGCCGCTCACACTGAGCCTAGTTCTGCTGGAGTTTTCTTCCTGTTAAAAGGGAGTTTTTCCTCTCCGCTGTCGCTACATGCATGCTCAGTATGAGGGATTGCTGCAAAGTCAACGCCAGTCACTGTCCACTGTCTCTACATGCTCATCCGGGAGGAGGGAATGCTGCAAGTCTCTGACTGGATGCAATCTGCTGGGTTTCCTTAGATAGAAAACCTTTTTATCCAGTTTGAATAAAAATCTAACTCCGACTGCACTGTTCAATGATTAGGACTAATTGGAATGTATGTACCTGACTGTTGTGAAGTGCCTTGAGACATGTGTTGTGAATTGGCGCTATATAAATAAAACTGAATTGAATTGAATTGAATTACTTTTGACAGAAGTCTTTTGGTCCTGAGAATTGCTTATCAAGGAACCAATTCCAGTCCTTCTTTCACAGATCCAGTCTGCCCAAATCAAATGTAGTAAAAAGCTAATTTTTCTGACTGACATTTTGCCATCCAAAACTGTTTAATCATCTGCAGAGTTTCATTCAGCTAAATCGCCAAATGCCCAAATCTTACAGAGGAATAACCAAACTACAATGTTTTCTTCACCATGTTTCACCTCTGGTGAAGACAGTCATTTAAAAATGTATCTTTGGCTTACAAAATAGCTTGTTAGCTGCTCTGACCATTTCTGATTATTTAGATAGGTCTAGACTTTATGTTCATTATTGATATGAATTGTTGCCCAAAGGTTTAAAATGTCAAATAGTTTGACAGATAAATAAGCTTTCATTATTTTAAATCCACTCTCAAATTCATTATTAAATTGTTTAATTAATGATGAAATAGTGATAAATAAACAATGACACTTTGCCCATAGATGTCTCGTCTATTCCAGTTTCTCTTTAAAAAGTATGACGGGGGCGCGGCGCTGGTGGTGTAGGGGTTAAGCGCGCGTGTGGCCATGAAAGACAACATTCTGGCAAAAAAGTGCAAAATTTGTAGAGTAATTTTACATTTATGAGATAAAACTTGGATTTTTTTAAATTATTATTTTCTATGATTCAAGGCAAAAATTTACAATATTAAAACTAGGATATTCTCTGACACTGAAAAGTCACAAATTTACATGAAAACAACTCAGACATTTGCTGAGTTGGCCAAAAAATGCCAGAAGTCTTTTAAGACTGAAATGGTAAATTTATGGGATGCGCATCTGAATATTTCCTAAAGTGTAAGATTTACATCTGGAATATCAGAACGACATCTCCCGGGAGAGAGAGAGAAGGAGACAGTAAACAGTAAAAGAGCCCGGATGTTCCATTTACACATGCCCCACATGTTTGAATCACTTTATAGTTGTTTTGATATTTCTACAACCTAGTGTCCCAGCTGTGCCTGAATGCAGCATTTGCAGCTGTTCTTATCAACGGAGATTTCTCAGATTTTATAGATGTAAGGCCTTTGGCTGATTGGATGCTACAGGTAGTCATTTGGATGTCACTTGATTTTTCTCCAGTTCCAGTGATGTTTACATTCAGCTTGACATTGTTTCCGGTGAGTCATTCAGTCAAGTGCAGAGCGAGCTACCTTATTGTTGTTGAAACATACATATGCTGACATCAAGTTTCGGTTTGGTCCACTTTTTTTTCTCCTCATTAGCTGCTTGAGAACCCTTAATGTACTCAAATAGCAGAGTTTATTGATAGCTGGGAGTCTACTCTGTTTTGTTTATGTGTCACTTTTTAAAGTTGCTTTGTGCACTTAGTTCTGCACATAAACATTCTGCATGTATTCAAGTACAGAACAACAATGTATTTGTTCAGTACCTGTGCTGTACCAGATATTTTCAGTAAACATATGTGTACATTACACCTTGAAAGTGACCCTTTCTTATTTTACTGTCATGCAAGCATTTTCTTGTGGGTAATTTTTAAACAAATGTGTGATTCATTCTCATACCCCCATTAGACCATTGCATATAATAGTCTAATGGGGGTTCAGCGGTGTAGGAAGACATGATGGCACAGAAAAATATCCCCTTTCACTGCATTTCATATTGCAGCACTCACATTTTCATCAATGCATTAGTCAATCTGATATATCAGCAGTCAGCTTTCACACATAATGTTTCATATCACCTCATACGTGTGCCATCAATTACGTCCAAACAGTAATTATACCACTTGGGGCACTCATAACGCATCAAAATGTAATTCCCAGATGTTCAGTTGATGTTTAAATATAAAAAAGTAATATGAAAACCAAGTCTGTGACATCTCTAATGTTCACACCAATGATCTCAGTGTACATGCACTATTCATACTGGGGCACACCAAAATTGACACTTATTCCCAAGAAGTTAAAGGGCTCTTTCCTCTTTAGACCCACGAAACACATGTTTTTAAAAAGCATAGAAGAAGCATACTTGACAAGACAGGAAACAGTGTGACAGCAGATTAAATATAAATAATCGTTATCATACATGTCATTTAATTAATTATATAATATTTTTTATAAATTGTATTAAAACAGTTATTGGTTTCCATTTGTACCTATATATCAGTGCTACTCTAATGGTTTTTTATTCTAATATTTTCTTTTTTTCAACAAGTCTAGTTAATTTCTGAGGCACATCGCAAACATTTTAGAAGCCCATGTGGAAAAAGTTTTCCCCAACCATCTCATTGCTCCATAAAATGAGATCCGTGTCACATTTTGCACCCAGGTTCCTATAGCTCCTGCTACAATGAGAGAAAATGGTCAAAAGGCTGGCAGATCACATCCATGGGCTAGAGGTTCAATTACCTCAGTTGTCATGGAGCAATAAATGACAAATTAAGTGGCTGCCACCGAACACTGCTTGAAGGAGGCTGTATCAGAATACTAATGTCAGCTGTGTCTGACAGTGGACAAAGACAGACGAAGCCATGAGTTGTGCAAAAGAAAAACAGATGACAGTTTTTTTTCCCCTTTCTCCTTCACTTGGACTGAGGATTTGGCCTATCTGCTCGTTTGTTTCCTATAAAACAACAAAGTGATGTTGGGATAGCTACTTAAGATGAATTACTCGTTATTTTATAACACACATCAAGCTCTAAGCTGAGTTACATTCATTCAGACAAATATCCATGTCATAATATATTCTGTTCAGATTTTTGCACACAATGACAGGAGTTGTGTTTCTGTGATTAATGGTATATTCACAGAAAGTTTAGATGCTGGCTAATGATGGCGCGCTGATGTGCTTGTTTTCATTAGGCGGAAAATCATTGTGTAAAACATGATGGCCGTATTGTGAGGCTCAGATGCGCCTAACATTTTGCTGCTGTCATTTTCCTCGCAATGGTGCATCCAGACTTACGCTGCATGAAATGCCACAACATTTCTAAATCTGTCATTTGAACTAGGCATCACTGGTCAAGCTCATCTTCCTGTGGTTAGACTGAATTTCAAAGTAAAAGAGAGGTTAGATTTTCCTTTGGCCATGCGTCTCTCCAGGCTAATGATAAAAAGTGTGAAGATGCACTGAGACATATGAGTCTAGAGGATTAATAGTCTCCACTCAGACCTCTCCATCTTTGTTAGGACAAGGAGATGTGAATAAATGACGCCTTAACTGCACTTTATTTTGCCAACTGATTTCCAAATAGACACCTCCCACCATTACATGCCTCTGCAGCTATTGCTGACCTATTTGAGAACAGTTGAGTATGATTTTATGTTAATGACGTTCAGTAGTTGCCCTAAAACATTATCAGCTGTATGACTGTTTAACAGGGCTCAGGGTTCAAGTGGTTTGGGACAAAAAGTTAGAGTGAAATTTTCAAGTTTAGGTAACCTTGATACCTATGACATGTCTCTTTCTCAAATGCCTTTACCTGATTCAACTAATCTGTATTTGGAGCGATATTTTAAAGGGCTAGTTGTAATTTTTTTAAAAGTGTGTTTCTGTTTTAGTGTTACTTTAATAAAATAGATTAGTGTTTGCCATAACAGCCAGTCAGAGCAGGGTCAAGGTCAAAGTGGGTGTCTAACATGATAAATCAACTCCAATTTCAAAAATGTCATTGTGGTTCATACAGACAGTAAGATATAAAACATTTAAGCCTCTGTCATGTTTGCATTAGTCTTTATTACTCACAATGAACACTGTGGTAGTCTATGATCTGTTACAGAACTTGTTTCTCTTGACATGTACTGCAAAATCAAATGTGTAGCGGATCTGGCTAGCAGTGGTGGATTTTGATATAGTGATGTGGCTCACAACCCACGTCACCATTTTATCAGAGTGCGGTGCGAGCACTCAGAAAAAAAAACATATCTGTCATTTGTACCTTGAACAAGGTGTCTTTTTTTTTTTTTTTGCATGTCCAATCAGTGAGGAGTAGGTACCCCTCTGTGTTGTGAATAGTGTAAGTGGTGTTTCTACAGTACAGACCAAAAGTTTGGACACACCTTCTCATTCAGAGTTTTCTTTATTTTCATGACTATGAATATTGTAGCTTCACACTGAAGGCATCAAAACTATGAATTAACACATGTGGAATTATATACTGAACAAAAAAGTGTGAAACAACTGAAAATATGTCTTATATTCTAGGTTCTTCAAAGTAGCCACCTTTTGCTTTGATTACTGCTCCACACACTCTTGGCATTCTGTTGATGAGCTTCAAGAGGTAGTCACCTGAAATGGTTTTCACTTCACAGGTGTGCCCTGTGAGGTTTAATAAGTGGGATTTCAAGCCTTATAAATGGGGTTGGGACCATCAATTGTGTTGTGCAGGAGGTGGATACAGTACACAGCTGATAGTCCTAAATAGACTGTTAGAAATTGTATTATGGCAAGCAAAAATCAGCTAAGTAAAGAAAAACGAGTGGCAATCGTTACTTTAAGAAATGAAGGTCAGTCAGTCCGAACAATTGGGAAAACTTTGAAATGTCCCCAAATGCAGTCGCAAAAACCATCAAGCGCTACAAAGAAACTGGCTCACATGAGGACCGCCCCAGGAAAGGAAGACCAAGAGTCACCTCTGCTGCGGACGATAAGTTCATCCAAGTCACCAGCCTCAGAAATCGCATGTTAACAGCAGCTCAGATTAGAGAACAGGTCAATGCCACACAGAGTCCTAGCAGCAGACACATCTGTAGAACAACTGTTAAGAGGAGACTGTGTGAATCAGGCCTTCATGGTAAAATAGCTGCTAGGAAACCACTGCTGAGGACAGGCAACAAGTAGAAGAGACTTGTTTGTGCTAAAGAACACAAGGAATGGACATTAGACCAGTGGAAATCTGTGCTTTGGTCTGATGAGTCCAAGTTTGAGATCTTTGGTTCCAACCACCGTGTCTTTGTGCGGCGCAGAAGAGTTGAACGGATGGACTCTACATGCCTGGTTCCCACCGTGAAGCATGGAGGAGGAGGTGTGATGGTGTGGAGGTGCTTTGCTGGTGACACTGTTGGGGATTTATTCAAAATTGAAGGCATACTGAACCAGCATGGCTACCACAGCATCTTGCAGCGGCATGCTATTCCATCCGGTTTGCGTTTAGTTGGACCATCATTTATTTTTCAACAGGACAATGACCCCAAACACACCTCCAGGCTGTGTAAGGGCTATTTGACCAAGAAGGAGAGTGATGGGGTGCTGCGCCAGATGACCTGGCCTCCACAGTGTTGTGGAATTTTCTTATCAAAGTGGGTAGAAGTTGACTCATAACAAGAGAAAATCCGGACTTTGTCTTATAAGTTTTATTCAAAGGCATTCAGCGTTTGAAGACCCTGACACTGAGGTTAGTCAGTGAAACAGAGCCCCGATCAACATTTACACACAGTATTTATACCAGAACATGACAGTGTTATCTCAACTGCAAAGAGTTTTAGAAATATGGCCCCTAGACCCTCCCCGGGTCAGAGTTAACAAAGTTATTTATGAGGGCACCCATCTACCTTCCCTTGAAATATACACTTCAGGAAGTGTTAACCATAAAACTCTCCAGCATTTGAATTTAGAGTCCATCTGCTCTAAATAACAGAACACTAATAAAACACAGAGGTCAGAGGAGAGAGGTGAAGGGAATATCAGAGCACTTTAAAATAATTTTCCATTACAACAGTCACCGGACCTGAACCCAATCGAGATGGTTTGGGGTGAGCTGGACCGCAGACTGAAGGCAAAAGGGCCAACAAGTGCTAAGCATCTCTGGGAACTCCTTCAAGATTGTTGGAAAACCATTTCAGGTGACTACCTCTTGAAGCTCATCAACAGAATGCCAAGAGTGTGTGGAGCAGTAATCAAAGCAAAAGGTGGCTACTTTGAAGAACCTAGAATATAAGACATATTTTCAGTTGTTTCACACTTTGTTGTTCAGTATATAATTCCACATGTGTTAATTCATAGTTTTGATGCCTTCAGTGTGAAGCTACAATATTCATATTCATGAAAATAAAGAAAACTCTTTGAATGAGAAGGTGTGTCCAAACCTTTGGTCTGTACTGTATGTCATTTGGACTTCTGTTGATCAACTCAAGATCAGAATTAGAAATACTTAGCTTAAAGGTCACCAACTTCAGTCCTCGATAGCTGGCACCCTACATGTTTTAAATGTTTTTCTGATCCATCGCAAAGGAAATAATTGAATGGTTCATTAGCAGGCTTCTGCAGGGACCTGATGCTATGCTAAGGCGGTAATTCAGCCATTTGAATAACCTGTTGGGACAGGGACACCTCTAAAACATGCAGGACACTTGCTGCTGAGATGTGGAGTTGTCCAACTTAGATTGATCCATGCTGAACTTGATTATTTTAATTATTACACCGAGGTTCTTCAAAACACAGTTTGAGATTTTGAAATCTTTTGTTCTATTTGTTTAAATATTAAACATGGGCATATCCCATTCTTTTTTTGGCATTTGAAACATCCTTAATTGAGACAAATATGAATTACAATTCATAGACAGGCCAAACATGGACTGAATTTTTCTATTGTAATTCTTTAAAAAAATTGCTTTAATTTGTAAAATCTTTATTCTATTATATTCTATTTTAAACTAGTCTATAAGCCAGTGTAGTATTTTTGGAATAGAATACAATCACAATTTTTGTGACTATGTTACCTTTGTAAAAATGTATCTGCTCAGATATGCTCATTCATTTTTGTGCTGTACATGTTTTACACAGAAGTGTCAGACTACCATAGTCTTTACTTCAAATATTCATGCAGAGTCCTATTCAATAAATTAGCATATAAGTTCAGATGAGGCTTGTTTGTCATATAACCTTTAGGCAGGTATTAAACACACATTTATGTATGAAAATGTTTTTTTTATTGGTCTGATATAATATTCTAAGCTTCAATGTCACGTTTTCTTTAGATGTGAACAACAAATCATTGTAATTAGCCAACGTAAAGGCTTGAAAACATCAGTCTATGTGTAATCAATCTATATGATGTGTTTCACTTAGTGAATTGAGATACTGAAATAAATGAACTTTTCAATAATATTCTAATTCACTACATTTATGTTAAAACTAATTTAAATTCAATTTGATATTAGTTTCTCTTAGACTGCAGTTGTTTTAGCATGGCACTTTAGTCTTGGCTATGACTCGCTGATAGCCCTAAACTAAACTAATAATTAATTTAACTGAAGGCACTGAGAGACTTATCTACTGCAGGTAAGATATTGGCTATTCATAATCTCCTCACAGAACACCTCCTAAATAAATCTCAGCAATACCTTAAAGTAATTTTTTCAGGTAGTTTGTTCTAACATATATTTACACTTTTATTTACTGTCCTTTGATTCACTGTTGCTTTAAAATGAAAAAATATATCAATGCAGCCGAAGCTCCAGTTATGATTTTGCTCATTGGTCCTGAAGCTATTTCCACAAATCTGTCTACAGTTCGGCCTCCCTACTGTCTGGTCACTAGCTTGGCTAGATCTAAGGGGCTCAAACTATAGGGTTTTTCTGTGTTAAAGTGTTCACTTAGCTTAGAAAATTAATGGCAATCCTTTATCTTACTTGTTGTTTACTTCCCAGTTTGAGCACAACTGAGACTTTACTGAATTACTTGATCTTGTAATTAATTACATTTATTGCCTCCATTCCTCCGGGGAGACAAAAACAGATGCAGGGTTGTGCTTTTGTACAACATTGTTTTGTACCGCATTAAAGTGGAAAACAGACAAACTGCAACAACATCCTCTACAACCCCAGTCGTTATTCTTATCAGTACATTTAAATGCATGTTGCTCAGAAAATATTGAGGTTACTGACCTCTACTCCCCAGCTCCAGCACTTGCTTTCCTTGTGTGATTTATTACTGTACATTCTGCAGCCTGTTCAAAGAACAGACAGTAGAACTGAGTCATGCTGCAGCAGTTTTGTCAGAGAAACTAAACGTTTGCAATAGGGCTGTGGGCTCGCGTCACCAAGGTGACTTTCAAGAGGAACCTGTCAGGCTACCCAAGGTGACAGCTGAGCACCTGAGGCACGGCACGCACATGGAGAATGAATGCAGTAAAATCAAGGAGGGCATCACACGGATGAGATTCATTCATCTTAATAAAGTCGACCATCAAAGTGATGTGGCTGCAGAGCTGCTAGTTAGGCAGAGAAAGAGATCCTGGAAGACAGACAGAAGGACAGAAGCAAACAGGGTACAGGTCTTTTTAAAAAAATTAGCATATTGTGATAAAGTTCATTATTTTCCATAATGTCATGATGAAAATTTAACATTCATATATTTTAGATTCATTGCACACTAACTGAAATATTTCAGGTCTTTTATTGTCTTAATACGGATGATTTTGGCATACAGCTCATGAAAACCCAAAATTCCTATCTCACAAAATTAGCATATCATTAAAAGGGTCTCTAAACGAGCTATGAACCTAATCATCTGAATCAACGAGTTAACTCTAAACACCTGCAAAAGATTCCTGAGGCCTTTAAAACTCCCAGCCTGGTTCATCACTCAAAACCCCAATCATGGGTAAGACTGCTGACCTGACTGCTGTCCAGAAGGCCACTATTGACACCCTCAAGCAAGAGGGTAAGAAACAGAAAGAAATTTCTGAATAAATAGGCTGTTCCCAGAGTGCTGTATCAAGGCACCTCAGTGGGAAGTCTGTGGGAAGGAAAAAGTGTGGCAGAAAACGCTGCACAACGAGAAGAGGTGACCGGACCCTGAGGAAGATTGTGGAGAAGGGCCGATTCCAGACCTTGGGGGACCTGCGGAAGCAGTGGACTGAGTCTGGAGTAGAAACATCCAGAGCCACCGTGCACAGGCGTGTGCAGGAAATGGGCTACAAGTGCCACTTTTGAACCAGAAACAGCGGCAGAAGCGCCTGACCTGGGCTACAGAGAAGCAGCACTGTTGCTCAGTGGTCCAAAGTACTTTTTTCGGATGAAAGCAAATTCTGCATGTCATTCTGAAATCAAGGTGCCAGAGTCTGGAGGAAGACTGGGGAGAAGGAAATGCCAAAATGCCAGAAGTCCAGTGTCAAGTATCCACAGTCAGTGATGGTCTGGGGTGTCAGCTGCTGGTGTTGGTCCACTGTGTTTTATCAAGGGCAGGGTCAATGCAGCTAGCTGTCAGGAGATTTTGGAGCACTTCATGCTTCCATCTGCTGAAAAGCTTTATGGAGATGAAGATTTCATTTTTCAGCACGACCTGGCACCTGATCACAGTGCCAAAACCACTGGTAAATGGTTTACTGACCATGGTATCACTGTGCTCAATTGGCCTGCCAACTCTCCTGACCTGAACCCCATAGAGAATCTGTGGGATATTGTGAAGAGAACGTTGAGAGAATCAAGACCCAACACTCTGGATGAGCTAAAGGCCGCTATCGAAGCATCCTGGGCCTCCATAAGACCTCATCAGTGCCACAGGCTGATTGCCTCCATGCCACGCCGCATTGAAGCAGTCATTTCTGCAAAAGGATTCCCGACCAAGTATTGAGTGCATAACTGTACATTATTTAAAGGTTGACGTTTTTTGTATTAAAAACACTTTTCTTTTATTGGTCAGATGAAATATGCTAATTTTGTGAGATAGGAATTTTGGGTTTTCATGAGCTGTATGCCAAAATCATCCGTATTAAGACAATAAAAGACCTGAAATATTTCAGTTAGTGTGCAATGAATCTAAAATATATGAATGTAAAATTTTCATCATGACATTATGGAAAATAATGAACTTTATCACAATATGCTAATATTTTGAGAAGGGCCTGTATACAGGGGTTGGACAGTGAAACTGAAACACCTGGTTTTAGACCACAATAATTTATTAGTATGGTGTAGGGCCTCGTTTTGCGGCCAATACAGCGTCAATTCATCTTGGGAATGACATATACCAGTCCTGCACAGTGGTCAGAGGGATTTTAAGCCATTCTTCTTGCAGGATAGTGGCCAGGTCACTACGTGATACTGGTGGAGGAAAACGTTTCCTGATTTGCTCCTCCAAAACACCCCAAAGTGGCTCAATAATATTTAGATCTGGTGACTGTGCAGGCCATGGGAGATGTTCAACTTCACTTTCATGTTCATCAAACCAATCTTTCACCAGTCTTGCTGTGTGTATTGGTGCATTGTCATCCTGATACACGGCACCGCCTTCAGGATACAATGTTTGAACCATTGGATGCACATGGTCCTCAAGAATGGTTTGGTGGTCCTTGGCAGTGACGCGCCCATCTAGCACAAGTATTGGGCCAAGGGAATGCCATGATATGGCAGCCCAAACCATCACTGATCCACCTCCATGCTTCACTCTGGGCATCCAACAGTCTAGGTAGTACGCTTCTTAGGGCCTTCTCCACACCGTAACTCTCCCGGATGTGGGGAAAACAGTAAAGGTGGACTCATCAGAGAACAATACATGTTTCACATTGTCCACAGCCCAAGATTTGCGCCCCTTGCACCATTGAAACCGACGCTTGGCATTGGCATGAGTGACCAAAGGTTTGGCCATAGCAGCCCGGCCGTGTATATTGACCCTGTGGAGCTCCCGACAGACAGTTCTGGTGGAAACAGGAGAGTTGAGGTGCACATTTAATTCTGCCGTGATTTGGGCAGCCGTGGTTTTATTTTTTTTGGATACAATCCGGGTTAGCACCCGAACATCCCTTTCAGACAGCTTCCTCTTGCGTCCACAGTTAATCCTGTTGGATGTGGTTCGTCCTTCTTGGTGGTATGCTGACATTACGCTGGATACTGTGGCTCTTGATACATCACAAAGACTTGCTGTCTTGGTCACAGATGCGCCAGCAAGACATGCACCAACAATTTGTCCTCTATTGAACTCTGGTATGTCACCCATAATAATGTGTGCATTTCAATATTTTGAGCAAAATAGTCTTCATTGCAATCAATGAAGACTGGTTACCAGGCTTCTCCAATTTAGCCATGAAATCTCCCACACTAAAATGACAGGTGTTTCAGTTTCATATGTATAAATACACATATATATATATATATATATATATATATATATATATATATATATATATTTATATATATTCATATGTGAGGCTCATTTGTCAGATTACAAGTATCTTTTAAAAATAACAAACTTTAAGTTGATATTGAACCAGTCATTCAGTTAGAAACTATTTGACTTTCTTTTAATCATGTAAACTTTAACCGTTTTAAGTTTACAGATCCCCTTTTAGAAAAAACAGACTACTTTCTTGTTTTATTAAAATTGCATGTTTATTTTATTTTGGAACAGGTACAAATTTTATTTAAATGAATGAATGAATAAACATAATAAGCTGTATTAATTTGAAAACAAAATTGTGGCTTGCGAGTGCTTTCGACTTGGCAATTTTGACATTTTTGAATGAAAATGTTTGGACTGGGATAAACTAGTAACTTTGTGCATTCTTTTTAAACTCACAAGTCAGATTTTCTGAGTTAACAGTTGGAAGTGCCACAAAATGCTGCCTAAAGCCAAAACTCCGACTGGAAAAGCTGAGGGTCTCCAGCAGACCCCAGTTCAATATTCAATATGGCTGCAGCAAACATTTTAGGGATAAACTATTTATTAACACTTATTACAGTTTTTATCCTACAAAACCAGCGGCAGACATAGTGCTGTACAACCTCCATTTGTGAAAAGGTTTCTTTTATGGAGCATGAGAAGCCATAATGTTCCCAAACTGCAGACTTTAATCATACTTCTGCCTGTGCTCTCCATGCTGTTTGTTTCTGTGTTTCTTCATGTGCAGCCTTTAAAAAGTTTGTATAGGAATGTGGGGTCCTGCATTTAAATTCAGCGCATTAAAACTAGTGCAGGTTTATAACAATGCGGCATTTGTTTATGCCGAACCAAAATGTATATGCTGAAAATATAGCATATGATGTATACATATTTGCACCAATAAACCCCTTGTATGATTGTGTAGGATTGTGGTAATGTGGGTCAGCTGTCACATTTATTGCTCCTAAAACTCAAGTCAGTGTCAAAATATTGTCCAAAATTTACTTTGGCTATGTTTATGTATACACTTGATATTCCTTTAATTTCCAGACTTAAATTTCACAGTAGAAAGTGACAGTTATACAATTAACATCACTTGAAATTTATTCTGTTTTGGTGAAATGCCTCCGGGGCCACTAACTTTCTTCTTTTTTTCCTTTTCACATGTGGCTTAGTCCATCCAAAGACCATGATACACACTTTGATGTTTAAAATGTGTCAGTGGAAGTCTTCCTTGAGCTAAAAACAAGATCAGGAATACATGAGCTGAATAGGACAGACATCGTGTGCCACCGCTGCTATAAACATCAAGCCTGTGTGATATCCTTTGAAATATTTTTCAGTACTTCATTGCACAGTCACACACGCTGAGCAGGTGAAGATAGTTTAATGACAGTGCAATTATCCACTGTTATGGGGATGAAGCTTCCTGTAAGGACAGCATGATTAAAGTTGCTTCTTGTAGTCTCGGCCTTGAGGGAAGCGACATGCTCAGGACCAGTGACTGTGAAATGAAACCAAAACAATTGATCTTGAAGATGCCAGTTTGAGACTAGGGAAAGTGGAGCAACACAGTCCCTCTGTTTGACAGGGAGAAGAATGACAAGATAATGTGTCCCCCTGCTGCAGCTTCTGTGTCAGAGACCGGCTTCACGCCATTTCACTTGGGTTGCATTAATATCCTTCTGCAAATCTCACATCTCATCACAGCAGATGAATCTTTGCTGCGCCTTGGCCCCGAACATCAACCCCATCCTCCCAATGAAGATTGTCCCTCCATGGAAATATCACACGAGGCCAACAGCTGGCTCTAGTTAATCTCTTATCACCTCCTGGTTTCGCTGACATCAATACTGGACAAGTCTGCTCAGTATCTTAGACAGATGGCTGTCCTCTAGGCCTCTTTGAGGAAAAGAACAAACAAAACTGAACTAAAACTGATCTTTTTTTTTTGTGTGTGTGTGTGTGTTGAAGAATTAAGTAGAGAAGTCAGAACTGGGCTGTAAATTCTGGTCAGGTTTTCATGTGTGTGCCTGTTTTAGAGTGAGTCTACTTAAAGATTTAATGTCAGTGGGTGTTCATGAAATGACACAGTGCATAAACTACTGGCTGCTCTACGCAGACACATACGCATGTTGTGGCACACACACAGTGTTCCACTGTATTAAGAGTTAAATGTACAGCCCATTGTGTAGAATTATCTCCATGGAAACTGGACAGGAGTGAAAAGCCTGTACGATGGTGGATGGAACAAGGCAACACAACATCTCAGATCCTACAGTAGACCGTGCCATTTCTGTAAGATGTGTTACCACGCAGCATAAACTCTGTCTAAACTTGTCTGCAATGCAAAAGATGCAACAGTCTACCGTCTTTATTAATGTGAAACACTTTTATAAGTGCAGTTCAACTTGAGTTAGGAGAAGGAGAATAGACAGCAGTGCAGTAAAAGCACATCTGACAGGGGGTTTCAGAGAAAATGTTTTGGCTCTGAATTGGCTCCCAGGTTGCCTTGAGTCAGGTGGTTGCATAATTATTTAATGTTTCATGATCAGCATTTTTAGTCTCTGGAATGCTCAAATTACTGGTAACCTTGTAATAAACAGCTCTCAAAAATATGTTGCTTAATCTAAGTACCTAACTTTACTATTGAGCCATACTCTACAGACTACAAAGCCTTTAAGTTAAACACTGGACACCAGTGCCATCTTTTTTATTGCTGTTTCAGATCAACCAGTCCTTGTAGTCATTAAGCCTGAAGGACTATGTAATAATTTGGACTTTTGTAGCCTATCTGTCTTGTCTACATTTAGCCTTAGCAAGAATCCATTGTTTGAATCCAATGTATGTTCAATGTCTTTTCAACATTCACTTTTGAACCGCATTTTTACATTGTTGACATCCCAACAGGATTTTGTTGGACTGAGATCTGGTGACTCTGGAAGTCCCTGGAGTACACTGATGTCATGTTCAAGACATCAGCTTGAGATGATTTGAACTTTATGACATGGTTCAGTATCCTGTAGGGCTGGGCAGTTACTCACATTTATATATTTAGCTCTAAACAATAAAAAAACCAATGTAACAATTAAAAAAAAATTCTTTTAAATAATAATTTTGGCATTTTCTTTGGGGCTGTGTTGCAGTCCTGTTTTTTGAAGTCATTGTACAATGGCGGAGAGAGGAGTGGAGAGTAGCAGCAGCGTCCGAAGTGGGTATCAGCTCATGGTTGCAAAGGTATGATATGGCAAAGATACAAAAATAGCTGAGCCAGGCACAGTGATGGCAAAAGTAAAAAAATTCAATTCAATTCAATTCAGTTTATTTATATAGTGCCAATTCACAACACATGTTGTCTCAAGGCACTTCACAAAAGTCAGGTACATACATTCCAATTAATCCTAACCACTGAACAGTGCAGTCAGATTCAGTTATTTATTCAAATTGGATAAAAAGTTTTTCTATCTAAGTAAACCCAGCAGATTGCATCCAGTCAGTGACTTGCAGCATTCACACCTCCTGGATGAGCATGTAGAGACAGTGGACAGTCACTGGCGTTGACTTAGCAGCAATCCCTCATACTGAGCATGCATGTAGCGACAGTGGAGAGTAAAAACTCCCTTTTAACAGGAAGAAACCTCCAGCAGAACCAGAACCAGGCTCAGTGTGAGCGACCATCTGCCACGACCGACTGGGGGTTTGAGAGAACACAGCAGAGACACAAATAGAACACAGAAGCACTGATCCAGGAGTACTTTCTATGGAAAAGAACGGTAAATGTTAATGGATGTAGCTCCTTTAGGCGTTTCATCTAGAAAGAAAGAGCAGATAAATTAAAAATAATAGTAATAATTTGTTTGGCAACTCTTTGGATTCTAAGACACAGTTGATCAAAAACACAGGATTAGGAGGATTACCTACATGGTGGTGTCTCCACCACTCAGCTACACAACTAACTGTTCAGCCACCTGAAATTTAAATATGGAGGGATCTTTAAGTTGCTAATACAGAACGTGACTAGAATTTATAGAATATGCTTTGCCTAAATTTAAAAGTGTGTTTAGGATCTTTCAGTATCTGCACTAAAATGTGAACATATTAGTTTGGCTGGTCTTATATATTAATAGTTCCAGTTGTTTTTATGTTTTAACTGTATTTTATTTAAATATACTAATATACTATGTATACAGTGCCTTGCGAAAGTACTCGGCCCCCTTGAACTGGTCAACCTCTTGCCACATTTCAGGCTTAAAAAATAAAGATATAAAATTCTACTTTTTTGTGAAGAATCAACAACAAGTGGGACACAATCGTGAAGGGGAATTAAATTTATTGGATAGGTCAAACTTTTTTAACAAATAAAAAACTGAAAAGTGGGGCGTTAATACTTTGTAGCGCCACCCTTTGCTGCAATTACAGCTGCAAGTTGCTTGGGGTATGTCTCTATCAGTTTTGCACATCGAGAGACTGAAATTCTTGCCCATTCTTCCTTGCAAAACAGCTCGAGCTCAGTGAGGTTGGATGGTGAGCATTCCTCTTTCCACAGATTCTCGATTGGATTTAGGTCTGGACTTTGACTTGGCCATTCCAACACCTGGATACGTTTATTTGTGAACCATTCCATTGTAGATTTGGCTTTATGTTTTGGATCATTGTCTTGTTGTAAGATAAATCTCCGTCCTAGTCTGAGGTCTCTTGCAGACTCCAACAGGTTTTCTTCCAGAATGGTCCTGTATTTGGTCCGATCCATCTTCCCATCAATTTTGACCATCTTCCCTGTCCCTGCTGAATAAAAGCAGGCCCAAACCATGATGCTGCCACCACCATGTTTGACAGTGGGGATGGTGTGTTCAGGGTGATGAGCTGTGTTGCTTTTATGCCAAACATATTGTTTTGCATTGTGGCCAAACAGTTCGGTTTTGGTTTCATCTGACCAGAGCACCTTCTTCCACATGTTTGGTGTGTCTCCAAGGTGGCTTGTGGCAAACTTTAAACGAGACTTTATGGATATCTTTGAGAAATGCCTTTCTTCTTGTCAGTCTTCCATAAAGGCCAGATTTGTGCAGTGTACGACTGATTGTTGTCCTATGGAAAGACTCTCCCACCTCAGATGTCGATCTCTGCAGTTCATCCAGAGTGATCATGGGCCTCTTGGCTGCATCTCTGATCAGTCTTCTCCTTGTTCGAGATGAAAGTTTAGAGGGACGGCCGGGTCTTGGTAGATTTGCAGTGGTCTGATACTCCTTCCATTTCAATATGATTGCTTGCACAGTGCTCTTTGGGATGTTTAAAGCTTGGGAAATCTTTTTGTATCCAAATCCGGCTTTCAACTTCTCCACAACAGTATCTCGGACCTGCCTGGTGTGTTCCTTGGTCTTCATGATGCTCTCTGCGCTTTGAACAGAACCCTGAGACTATCACAGAGCAGGTGCATTTATACGGAGACTTGATTACACACAGGTGGATTCTATTTATCATCATCAGTCATTTGGGACAACATTGGATCATTCAGAGATCCTCACTGAACTTCTGGAGTGAGTTTGCTGCACTGAAAGTAAAGGGGCCGAATAATATTGCACGCCCCACTTTTCAGTTTTTTATTTGTTTAAAAATGTTTGACACATCCAATAAATGTTATTCCACTTCACGATTGTGTCCCACTTGTTGTTGATCCTTCACAAAAAATTAGAATTTTATGTCTCTATGTTTGAAGCCTGAAATGTGGCAAGAGGTTGACCAGTTCAAGGGGGCCGAGTACTTTCGCAAGGCACTGTATGTTTTTTTTCCTCCAGATTGTCTTTATTTTGTAATAGCCTACATTTGAATACATTTTGTCAGTTACTATTGGAAAGATTCAACAGGAACATGTTTCGAGGTTATTCACTGTTCTCCAGGTGCATTATTTACAGAGTTTTTTTTCAAACTATAATAATTGTTATTTTAAATAACCACTTCAATACTAACCAAAATGATTATTATATATTTTTTCTAATATGCAGCACTGTTATGCTGCTGGAAGAAGATGGAAATACTATGGTCATAAATGGATGGATGCAATCAGCAACAATAATCAGGGTGTGGTGCTTAAGCTTAAGCTTAATGCTTAAGCTATTGTGAATTGGTGCTTAGGGGCCAAATTTTACAGAGAAAATGCTCCTCACACCATTTCAGACCCACCAGCAGCTGGAGCTGCTGTTACAAGGCACAAGGGAGTGGTAGCCTATTTGTTAGCGCAGAGGACTTGCATTCTGGGAAGGCTGCAAGTATCCTTGTTAGAATCACAAAGATCCTTAGCTCTGAAATGCTCCCTGGGTGCTGAACAGCCGCCCGCCGCTCCCTAAAGGATGGGTTAAATGCAGAGGACAAATTTAATTAGAATCTACAATTGTAATGAAAAATAAAGATGGTTATTATTATTATAACAGCTGATTCATGCTTTCTTGTTTGCGCTAAGTTCTGACTATGCACCATAAGCAGCTGAAATGAAGATTCTGGGTACCAGAAAACATTTTTGTAGTCTATTATTGTCTAAGTTTAGAAAGCCTGTGTGAATTGTAGCCTTAGTTTCCATTTCTTAGATGACGGGACTGGTACCCATGTATGGTCTTCTCGTGCTGTGGTTCATCTGCCTCAAGGTTCAAGGAGTCATGTATTCAGAGATGGTATTCTACATAATTAGTGGTAATTTGAGCTTCTTTTGCCTTTCTATCATCTCCAACCAGTTTGCACATTCTCCTCCGACTCATTGTATCCACAAGGCATTTTCTTCTTCACAGCTTTCATTCTCTGAAAATGTTATCTTTTTCAGAACATTCTCTGTGAACCGAAGAAATGATGTGTGAAAATCCAGCAGATCAGCAGTTTCTGAAAAACACAGCCAACCCAAACATCCAGGCCACATTCAAAATCAAAAATAATTTAAAATAATAAATAATATTAACAAATAAATAAGCAGCTGTACCTGATATTTAATCTATCAATATATTGACCTCATCAGGTCCGAGCAAGGAACACAGCAGAAAGCAACGCGGGTCATAAAGATTCTTCTCAGAACGTACTTGCCAATTCTAAACTTCTATCTTACTGGTTTGATTCTCAGCCATGATTGTTTTGGTGAACTCCTACAGGGAAGCAAGGAACTACAGGGGTTGGACAATGAAACTGAAACACCTGTCATTTTAGTGTGGGAGGTTTCATGGCTAAATTGGACCAGCCTGGTAGCCAGTCTTCATTGATTGCACATTGCACCAGTAAGAGCAGAGTGTGAAGGTTCAATTATAAGAGCACAGTTTTGCTCAAAATATTGAAATGCACACAACATTATGGGTGACATACCAGAGTTCAAAAGAGGACAAATTGTTGGTGCACGTCTTGCTGGCGTATCTGTGACCAAGACAGCAAGTCTTTGTGATGTATCAAGAGACACGGTATCCAGGGTAATGTCAGCATACCACCAAGACGGACGAACCACATCCAATAGGATTAACTGTGGACGCAAGAGGAAGCTGTCTGAAAGGGATGTTCGGGTGCTAACCCGGACTGTATCCAAAAAACATAAAACCACAGCTGCCCAAATCACGGCAGAATTAAATGTGCACCTCAACTCTCCTGTTTCCACCAGAACTGTCCGTCGGGAGCTCCACAGGGTCAATATACAGGGCCGGGCTGCTATAGCCAAACCTTTGGTCATTCATGCCAATGCCAAACGTCGGTTTCAATGGTGCAAGGAGTGCAAATCTTGGGATGTGGACAATGTGAAACATGTATTGTTCTCTGATGAGTCCACCTTTACTGTTTTCCCCACATCCGAGAGAGTTACGGTGTGGAGAAGCCCCAAAGAAGCGTACCACCCAAACTGTTGCATGCCCAGAGTGAATCATGGAGGTGGATCAGTGATGGTTTGGGCTGCCATATCATGGCATTCCCTTGGCCCAATACTTGTGCTAGATGGGCGCGTCACTGCTAAGGACTACCAAACCATTCTTGAGGACCATGTGCATCCAATGGTTCAAACATTGTATCCTGAAGGTGGTGCCGTGTGTCAGGATGACAATGCACCAATACACACAGCAAGACTGGTGAAAGATTGGTTTGATGAACATGAAAGTGAAGTTGAACATCTCCCATGGCCTGCACAGTCACCAGATCTAAATATTATTGAGCCACTTTGGGGTGTTTAGGAGGAGCGAGTCAGGAAACGTTTTCCTCCACCAGTATCACGTAGTGACCTGGCCACTATCCTGCAAGAAGAATGGCTTAAAATCCCTCTGACCACTGTGCAGGACTTGTATATGTCATTCCCAAGATGAATTGACGCTGTATTGGCTGCAAAAGGAGGCCCTACACCATACTAATGAATTATTGTGGTCCAAAACCAAGTGTTTCAGTTTCATTGTCCAACCCCTGTAAGTGTCTGCGTCCACAGCACTGTTCTTCAATGTTGTGTGCCAGCCTGGGGAGATGAAAATGTCTCACTTTGTTTCAATTTAGACTCAAGTCACTATCTTTAAAGTATTTTTTGTTTTCAGTAGTGAAATATTGAATTTGTTGAAGAACTGTGGTCACTGCAAATAAAACCAAGAATGCATTTAAACTTATTGCATGAACAACATCAAATGTGAATCTGTAATACCACTGCAATTTTTAGATACCCTGATATTCCTTATTACCAATATTTATAGGATGTCTTTTTGTTCCTCAAACTAAATAGCCCTATGTAAAATACTGTATCTTATTTACAGGATGACATATTCTCTTAGAAAGGCTGGAACATGCTGTAGGGATCAGGGGAACATCGCTAGGCTGGTTTAAATCTTATTTGTCTGACAGATTCCAGTTTGTTCAAGTAAATGATAAATCATCTTTAAACTCCAGGGTTAATTGTAGAGTACCACAGGGTTTAGTACTTGGGCCAATACTCTTTACTATATATGTGCTTACAATAGGTAAAATTATCAGGCAGCATAGGATAAATTTTCACTGTTACACTGATGATGCTCAGCTTTACTTATCCTTAAGTCCTGATGAGCCCAACCAGTTAGATAGACTACAAGCATGTCTTGAAGACATTAAAACTTGAATGACTTTAAATTCTCTGCTTCTAAATTCAGACAAGACAGACGTTGTCGTCTTTGGACAGGAGTCTTTAAAAAAGAAACTGCTTAGTTAATACTTAACCTGGATGGCATTAAATTGACCTCCGGTAATAAAGTAAAAAACCTTGGTGTTAGTTTTGACCAGGATATGTCATTTAAATCCCATATTAAACAGGTTTCTAGGATTTCCTTCTTTCACCTCCGGAACATTGCCAAAATTAGAAATATCCTATCCAGGAGTGACGCTGAAAAACTAGTCCATGCATTTGTTACTTCAAGGCTGGACTATTGTAATTATTTACTATCACACAAAATGCAGTTAAAAGCCTTCAGCTGATTCAAAATGCTGCAGCAAGAGTTCTGATGGAAATTAAAAAGAGAGATCATATTTCTCCTATTTTAGCTTCCCTTCATTGGCTCCCTGTTAAATCCAGAATAGAATTTAAAATTCTCCTCCTCACATATATACCCTTAATGATCTAGCTCCGTCAAACATCAGAGATCTGATTGTTCCATGTGTTCCTAAAAGAGCACTTCGTTCTCAGACTGCAGGTTTACTGGTGGTTCCTAGAGTCTCTAGAAGTAGAATGGGAGGCAGATGCTTTAGTTATCAGGCTCCTCCTGTGGAACCAGCTCCCAGTTTTAGTCCGTGAGGCAGACACCCTGTCTACTTTTAAGGCTAGGCTTAAAACTTTCCTTTTTGATAAAGCTTATAGTTAGAGTGGCTTAGGTTATCCTGAGCTATCTCTGTAGTTATGCTGCTATAGGCTTAGGCTGCTAGAGGCCATAATGACAACTTTCAACCTCTTCCCTACATTCTCATACTACTCTCCAATTTTGCATTATTTGCTGTTATTTCAGCTTTTAACTTTATGTTCTGTCTCTTTTCTCTTCCAATAAGCTACACCTTGCCTGACTCTGTCTACCCGTGACACCTTTCTGGAGAGGGGCATCGTCCGAGCTTCTGCTGGCAACAACTTAATGCTCACCTTCTACCGATGATCCACATGGCCCTGTCTTTTAGTGTTTAACCCTTTCTCTCTCCTAGACATAGCTACTGACTGAGCTTCTACTGTGACTAACTCTATGTGCTTTCTTTCAGACTCTGACCTTGAAAACTGGCTCAGAGTGTATCTGTTCTTTCTTTCTAGATGAAATGACTAAAGGAGCTACATCCATTAACATTTACCTTCCCTTCCCATAGAAAGTACTCCTGGCTCAGTGCTTCTGTGTTCTTTTTGTGTCTCGGCTCTGTTCTCTCAAACCCCCAGTCGGTCGTGGCAGATGGCCGCTCACACTGAGCCTGGTTCTGCTGGAGGTTTCTTCCTGTTAAAAGGGAGTTTTTACTCTCCACTGTCGCTACATGCATGCTCAGTATGAGGGATTGCTGCAAAGTCAATGCCAGTGACTGTCCACTGTCTCTACATGTTCATCCAGGAGGAGTGACTGCTACAAATCTCTGACTCAATGCAATCTGCTGGGTTTTCTTAGATAGAAAAACTTTTTATCCAATTTGAATAAATAACTGAATCTGACTGCACTGTTCAATGGTTAGCATTAATTGGAATGTATGTACCTGACTTTTGTGAATTGCCTTGAGACGACATGTGTTGTGAATTGGCGCTATATAAATAAACTGAATTGAACTGAATATAATTTCTGTTTCCACATGGTGACACATTTACAACTCTCTTCTGCTCTGCATCACCCACAGGGGAGTTTTTCCTTGCTCCACACACACACACCCCAGCACGCACTAGGCTTGTGCCGGTTAGTGTTATCAAGATATAGCATGTTATGAAAAAGTAAGGCTTCAAATCACTCAAATTTTCTGCCACACTGTTCTTACAGTTTAAAGTCAATTTAACAGGGTGTTATAGAATGTTTTGGAGTAATGTTGTAACTATGAATCTGAATATATTATTTAATATTAATACTTTAATATTTTATCAAATAATATTTCGGCCTGTTAAGGGTTATCCTGTGAATACCAGCCCAGTAAGGCGTTGGTATTTAGGACAAAATCGAAAAGGGTGAGCCAAGCTCTGACATTATTGAAAAGCAAAACTCGGCACACACATGGAATGAATTCACACAATTTCTTAAAATACAAGAATTTATTAACAAAAATAAGTCAACTCAAAGTCAAACATATTTCAATCAACAAACTCTTTACTATGCTAAAACAATCCAACTAAACTACCAAGCAGAATTAAAGAATAAGGAAGACTAATGGGCTATGTACAATATAAACAAGTTGATGATTGAAAACCATGACCAAAAGAGTGATGCAACATTACCATGCAATGTTATTTATTCAATTCAATTCAAAGATACTTTATTCAAAGATACTTTATTGATCCCCGAGGGGAAATTAGAATTCCAGTACAACCCATCCAAACAGACAACATGACACAAGACAAGGGGGGGACGGGTCACCGAGGCTTTGCTGCCCACTCACAGGTGCTGCCCTTGCTAGATGAGCAAAGAGGCCACATTAGGAAAGTAGAGGGAAAAAATCATACTTCACACTTTATCCTTAGCAGGATACAGTTTGAGATTGCAAAAAACCTCAGCACAAAGAAGCAACAAGTTTACAAAACAACATCATGCCGGGAACGGTGAAGGTGGTGTGAGGGGTGCATATGTTTATCTTGAGCATGTGTGTGTGTGCAAGTGAGTGTGTGCAAGTAAGTCCATGAAGCACTGTCCCAGAGGCCATTGTCCTTGATGGTACATTGGAATGTTCATCAACCGGCCACAAAGTTCTGAGCAGGTCCACAGATGTCCTCAGGGAAGGGAGGGGGCAGAGGGAGCAGAGCGTCATGTTTACATAACTTCCAGGAGAAGTTGAAGATAGCCAGCCATCAAGGCCGTGCAGGGGAGCCAGATTCAGAAAAACAATAATTATTTGGGTTAGGCTGACTCTTAATTTTCCGTCAGCCTTGAGAGTCTCGCTGGTGCTTCTCAAAGGCGAATCCAAACAGCCAAATTCCTGGTCTTTCGCCAGATCCGAGCGAGCAACTTTCTCCAAGATTTATCCCATTTCACCCTGAGTCCAGGAACCGCAACCTGCCTGCGATCCTGTGTAAGGATCACATCCAGTCTGCGATTCAGCTCACGTAACATCTCAGTCTGAGTGCTGATGGCTCAGAAGATCCCATCATACATGCCAGGCAGCCTTACAATTGCCAGAACAGCTGCTGACATTCTCCGAATTTCTCGATATGCCAGGTAACCGCTGACTCCAAAAAGCAGAAATCCTGATATCAAACATCCAATTATATACACATCTTCCACATCCTCGACTGACATTATCGACAAACACACAATCCTCCACTTCTGCCAGGAGTCCATTGTGTATCCAGAGAAAAACGTCCAGTCCGGACAAGTTGGGCTCCCCTTCACCCTGTCTTCTCCTCGAGAAAATTTGATCAATTGCATTGAGAGACCAGCTGACCAAATCCATAACTAAGAATTTGGAAGATATGCAAGAAGAGGCTCCAAAGACAAGACACAGAGCTGAAGCAGGGCAGATATGGGAGGCGGTGGGAGACAGAGAAAAAGCGTCCTCCTCCACCGAGAGCAGATGTTTGAGAACCAAGGATTATCCTGAAGAATCTGGAAGTGAAGTTAAGTTAGTCTTGGAACCAACTTAGGCAATAATCAGCATACCTTTAGACAACCATTCACAATGCAAGATCAGATAAAATCACATTTTATTAAAAAAATGTTTTAAAGAATGATCTGCTGAATAAAACCAACCTTCTGGATGACTAATTCTCAACGGTGTCTCATTAGCTGCCTTTATTTATTAAAATAATATTTAAAGAAATATTATTAAGGAAATAGTAAAATATTTAGGGAAATATTTTGGAAAAGAACCAAATCTTTCTGGAGAAATGGGCACGTGTTCTTAACTGTTAGCAGTTAAAACTACCAAAAGAAGCTGATAGCTTAGCACCAGAATCAAACACATACCTTTAAAATGCCAGGGTTAATAAAAGGGTTAAAATGCATTAGCGCAGATGGCGCGTTATGATCAGTCTTCTGTGTTAAAAAAAATCACCCTTTCAATAACGTTTGTCTTAACTTTAAAAACACACAAACACAGAACACAAAACTGAGTATGTGTGCTGCAGATAGCCTGCTAGCACTAAGATGGCTGAGGTTAACACAAAACAAAACCAAACTTCATAAAATGACAAATGTTTAGATCATTTCATCCTAAATTACTTCTATCACTCTGCCCAAGCCTAACCTCATGAACCGTGCTGAGGAGGAGTTGTCCGAGCGACAAGGAAGTTTGAAGAAAGCTCTGTGAACAAAGGGTTAGCTTCCAGGAAACCTCCGGAGCAGTGGCTGGGCATCTCGCTGTGTCCGCTGACCACACTGCACGTTAACTGCCGTAACCACGGTGATGCGTTCCGTAGTCATTGCTTTGGGAAACTGCTCCACTCGGCGTCGTGCTGGGAACTCTCTGGAAACAGTTAATCTCTGTAAATCTCAGAGAGAAAAGTCAAGCCACGCTTGTACCTTAATTATCCCGTTCATGAATGAATACCGGATACACAGATAGTGAGACAGTGATTCATTCGTACTTAACTTATTGCATATGATCAATGATCGTATGACACTCTCGGATCAAATTGACGAGTTATGTCTGTTTGCCAGCAAAGAGACATTAGCGCACTGTCTCTCCTACCAGCCTCGCAGCCGAGTCTGGATGGAAGAGATTGGACCTTTGGAAAGGTGGGGGTTTTATACAGTCTGCTGTTACACCCCTTTTTTTTTTTTTTTTTTTTTTTTTTTTCCAAACATGATGGCTCCATGGCTGTGGGTCCCAACAGTAAGCACAGCTTGCTCTGACTTTATGGAGCAGAATTGCTCTGTGCTGCCCCTCATGCACTTGGTGCATTCTCAGTCACTCCTACACATTTCTCTCGCTTACAAGGAAAATAGAAAGCATTTTGGAAAATCATGTTGTGAAAACCAAAGGACGCCTTTTCTGAAAGCACAGTTAACACATCGAGAGGGTAGAGCAGCAGGTGTGTTAAGCAGCAGACTGCAGGCTAGCTAACCAAGCCAGTATTGCTGCAAATTAACCACCTAATCAGCTGCTAGACTCCCCGTGTTTCTCTATAAAGAACATAACAAAAATAAGCAACAATATTTTGTGCATTAATCATGTTTTACTTAATAAAACCTTCTAATTAATTAATTTGGGTGTTTTTCCCAGATTTAACATTTGTCTTCCATCATCTGTTAAAAAAATAAATCTTAGAAAAAGACGTACTGTTTTAACAATGAACATGACTGTCGGCGCTCTCTTACTCTCTGTGTAGGTGTATATGCATAAAAAACAGGTCAAAGTCATAGACTATTATTATTTTAGAGGACACTGGTATAGATTCAGAACTTGCTGGAGTAACTGTGCATCCCTTCTGGCCAGGGCATACCTGCTGAGAATAGGCAAGTCTGAGTTTAAGAAGAAGGCATCTGGCATACAATTAAACAAACAATTGAATGCATTGTGAGAGACATCCCTTGCAGGGAACGTCCACCCTCACCTCACTTTTTTTGGATGTGGAATAGTCACCTTCACATATTTGCTTCCTCCGTTGTCAATTTAAAATGTTAAAGTCAGGTTTCACTTCAAAATCTATAAAACTTCCATGAAAACATATAAACCTTGCAGGGATTTTTAAGCATCAGTGGCAAAAGAGGAGCAAGGGTAAAAGGGAATTCACACAGAAGTAAAATTATAAAAGCGAATTATACATGTTAAATTAATTGAAACTGCACAAAAAAACTTGCAATTTCTTTTTACATAATCTAGGAGCAAGGAAGGTTATAAAGAAGAAAGCCATCTTTTCAGATTATTAAATTGTGGTGATGCAAGCCAAGTAACCCATTTTATTCAATGGACAGGTCAGGTTGGCGAAGAAATCAAAGTGGAATCTTGGGAGTCCAATGAAAGGAACCCATACATCCAGTTTGTTTTGTTTTATTTTTTATTGCAATGCCAAGGTGGCAACTAATATTTGTTACTTAGGTTTTGAAGCGAGCTTACTGTTTGACAGATGTCTAGGCTTCAAACCGTTCTTAACTAACTACAACTAACTAGTCAACTACAGTATGTCATTCTAGGAGATGAATCTCAGAATATCAGAATGTTCTGATGCAGAAGTTTCTATGCAGCACTGCCTCTCTAAATATAGGACCAGAGGATAAAAGTAACAGGAACAGTTTGTGGAAGAATAATTACTTGCCTGATGCACAGGTTTGGTATTTGTCAGGGTTTTCTATGATAAGCAGTTTGCTTATTTGCTCTGATTCTTCAAGTTGTTTCTGACTAACAATGTCATGAGCGACTAAGCAGAGGAGAGGAAAGAAACAAGATTATAGGGCAATAAATTGAGAAAGTTGACAATGTTAGCTGTATCATTTGACTCAGACCGATGCAACCTCCAAATCTTGGTGTAAGTTTTTTTTTTTTTTTTTTATCAAAACCCCAACTTTCTCTCTTTTGTGTTTTTACAGTCATCACTGGTAATCTCCAAAATAACCTCTAGGTTAATTTAAGAATAAGAAAAAGAGGATAAGACAAAGCTCTTGTCTTATTCTATTTATGTTATGTTTAGGGATGGCTAAACTTTGCACTCCCAGCAGAATATCTGCATTTGGAAACTTTTGCTTCCTGAAACAGCTGTATTTTGAGCAAATATCCCACAAAGTTTAGATGTATCCAGTAAACAAATGCCAGTAAATTCAGATACTGTGCGCATCTGTAAAATCTTCCTATGAAACGCTGTTCTGTCCTTTTCCCGTGGAGCAGCCGTCTGCATTTCCCCTTAACAAAGGTGATTATATTTTTGCCTCATCCATTAAACACACCTCTTTCAGTGTTGACTTGAATATTCTTTTTTGAACTGAATAATTCATCTCTGATTTGGAACATTAAGTTGGTATCTCATCTGGACAAAACAAGGCTGACAAACTGCAGGGATCCATTAAACAATGAAATAGCTTGGACATGGTGTACTGATTCCTTTAAAATCTCTTTTTAGTGTAACTGATATGCTACAGTGCTGTGAAAAAAACTTACCCTAGCCCTTGATATCTATATAAATATATATATATATATATATATATAATTTTGGACGCTTTCTGAAGATTTAAAGCTTTTCTCTTCAACACACCTATTTTTAGTTCAATCCTCTTAATTATTTCCAGTTTCTTGATAACTGTGGATTACTTGTTGGTCTGGTAAACTACTTACAGCAAATCTAGGCTTTAAGGTATTCACCCATAAATAAGGCACCTGCCTCCATGGGTGAACCAGTGTGATGTCCACACATGTCAAGTTTGTTTGATTTTCAAATAAAGGTCAAAGGAAACAGTTTCTTATACACAAAATATTGCCAGGACAGGATTAGACAAAAGTCTAAAAATATCAAAATAGAATCTTTAAAAGACTTTCAGAAAACCTTGAAAGCTATTCTTAAGACTACTTGAATGTATATTTTCACAAAGGTTTTGTTTTGCGACTATTAAAAACAACTTTCCCTCCAGAACTTTATTTATTTCACATACAGCCACAGAAAAGTCCAGAATGTAATTACATCACTGTGAAATCAGGCCATTCCAGTATTATTTTCAGATCATTAATAGCGATTCCCCTTAAAAACCTTAGTAAAGTCGTTTCAAACCTTGTAGAAATATGTATCTAGAATGGAATTTAAACTGATTGTACCGATACATTTCCTGAACGTGTGTAGGGGGACGAAAGGAGGTATAGCTGCATAAATTAAAAACATGATTTTTAGTAATAAACTACAACCAAACGTCTGTCATAGCAATCATTCTATAATTTATTGGAAGCTGGAAAACTCCATGGAAAGGATGGTTTTCTTACTTTTTAAGCAAAGCGCATGATAGATCTTAAGCTGTGACTACAACTTGATGTTTTCACAGCAGTTGCACTCAGAAACAGAATAAAAATCCCACAAACCAAACAAAATGTGTAAAATTAACTGATGTTAATTAATAAATAAAGCTAGGGGAATTTGTTACCAAAGAGCATTGCACAAACATCAGCAGGGTGACTAGTCTCTTTTAAACCTAAAATCTGTTAATGATCATTGGGAGTTGTGGTTATTTTCCATTTCTCCCTAAATATTAATGGTGTTAAACATTAAGAATAAACAGTTTAAGAACGTGAAATGTTACTTTGTCTGAAAAACGTAGACCTTCTGCCAATGCCCGTGATTTCAGTTCTAATAGTTATTATTAAAAGATCATATGAACTTTATATGAGTTTACACTAAAATGACTAAAACAACCCATCACACTCTTTTCAATAGTAATTGCATATCTTGGTAATATGTTCACACAGTAAATGCCATTGAAATGGAGATGGGTAAATAGTGACAGCAAAAAAAGATTACCAAGAAAGCCAGACTGCTTGAAAGAAAAATTAAAATAAGTGAAGGTGGCTTAGCTCTTTTGCACAACACTGTGCATAACCTGAAAATGCATTTCTGGAGAGTAGTAAACTGTCTGCAAAACAGGTTTCCTTAATGCTCCTCAGTCACCTCCAGGCATCTCTCTATTTCCCTGATTTGTTGCCTACTTGAATGAGACCAGCTATGAATTCAGCTCTGACATCATATATGAAGTAGGATAGGGTTATATTGTTTAAAACAGTATTGAAACATTCACATGAAAGTTGCATAGAGTAACACTCTAATTCATTTGGCTGTGTAGGGGACATGTTTTGAACATAGATAGATGGGTGTAATGTTTTAACATGTTTGACAGGTTGACATTTTCCGCCTCTAGTTTGAAACCGAAATTGCTTTCTGAGAACCATTTACATAAACTACTCTAGTAGATATAAAGACAAGACAAAATGAAAAAATTGGATAAAATGTAAGAACATTTTTTTTTTTAATGGCCAAAAACAATGTGTCGTTACAATTGCATATTATTTCTGCTTTGGACATATCAGTACAGAATGCTGGCATACCAACCAACTGAATTACCAACCAACTGCAATCTGCATAAAAATATTCATAATAAAAAAGAAAATTACTTTGGAACCAAAGGATTAAACACTGACCCTTCCTTGAACCACATGTTGTCAGCATTGAAGAAAACCTTAAGGGTCATTCCAAAAGGCTTTGGACCATCCTCCTGGCTCAATGCAGAGGGCATCTCAGATGTCCCTGGAGCATTAAAAACTATTAGACGGTAAGGCCATAAGAATAATAATAATCATAATAATAATATTCAAACTAAGTTATTAAAAGAGAAAAGGAGAGGGAGAACGCATCCATGTGTCTAATCAGTTATCTCAAAGTTGTAGAATACAAATCTATTATTTTTGGCATCTACAGGAGCAATAATTAAACCCCAGTAGATTGCATGTTACAGAATGAAAGCAGCTTCATGTTTGTGTTTGCCTGTTTGCATTAATTAACAATGAATGTGTGCATACATTTTAAAGGCTCTCCCACTCTGTCTAGTATGTAGTTTCCAAGTAAACACCCCTGACCTTATGGGCAACACATTCTTTTTCATTTTCTTGGAACTGACATGTTTAATAGCTGTGTTTCACAGGCAGCAGTACATACTATGTGAGGAGTGATGTGTGCTCTTAGGAAAAAAGTGTGTGGGAGTGTAAAGGGAGAGAAAAACAGTGGACGACAGCGAATGAACCAAACAATGTCTATGCTGAGTATAACATCTATATTTCCTGGCCTCCATATTCAGGTTACCTGTATCTGCACAGATCAGAAAAGACCATGCAGTGACTCATATACTGTCCATCTAGTAAATAACAGTAAATCCCAGCTTGCATTGCCAACAATGATGAGCAGAAAATGGGATGAGCAGCATTAGGAGGAGATAAATCCCTGCATCTGAAGGATTATGGTTATTTTGACAAATCTGAAATGCTTTTCACATAGAAATATAATTACATGGTGAATATTAAAGTCAGCAAAAGATGATCTTTCTAAAATTTTAGCACACACTGTTTTAATTCATACAAGTTTCAGTGGCATCTCAGGCGGATGTCGGTTTTTTTCTTTTTTCTTGTTGCTCCCAAAACCTCTAAAGAGATGGAAACATCCTGCTGTCAATTCATGTTTTTTCATGTAACTATGAACACACTCCTAAACCTTGTGGAAGATGTTGGCAGAATAGTTAAAGTTGCTATTGCTGGCAATGGTGGGTCCATCAATAAATTGTACCTTATAGATCCAGAACAGAATGTCAACACAGTTCTTGTACATGTAAACGTAGACAGAAAAATACTTTTGGCAATGTAGTGGATATACACTATTCAAGTATTGTTTTGATGTGTTTTCAATAAAACTGCTCAGTGGAAAAAAGTTATACACTTATAGAATAATGGAGTTAATTTTAGCTTCCAGAATAATTAGGTGACAGTGTATTTTCAAAATGACTGGGCTACTTTTTCCTTGGGAACAAAACACATTAAGAGGTCACTGAAAAGAAAAACAGCAAGCCCAAGATTGTGAAAAGTTTACTCCAAGTATTCTTGTTGTGTGTTATGGATGCCAGGACTAATCATCTGATCTACATTTCTAGTCTTTGCCTCCCACAGGCTAAGAGATATAGACATAGGAATGTGGCAGCCCAGAAAGAGAAACAGTGACTCATAGATGTCTGTCATAAATAGTTTAATCAATGTTCATTTGCACCTGGCATCGTTTCTTTCACGGAGGCATTTTGTGTTTTCAATATAATATGCACTTTAAACATTGAAGAGATTTCTGTGGGGTCCTGAGTAGATTGCATATGGGCACTTTAGACATGAAATAGATGTATTTGAAAATTAGGTTTAAGAAATTGCCAACAAGAATTGAAGAAGAATTGTTCCTGTTTTATGGACCACAGAAGTAATGTCTGATCTGAGATTGTATTCCATGTAGTTAAGAGTGTGCTTTGTAATCATGAATGATCTAACTTTCAGATATTCTGAGAAAAGTTGTCTTTTATATATTTCTTTTTAAAAATGTTTTTATAAAAAATAAGAGTTAAAAAATTATTCACAGCCTTCCTAAAAAGAAACCCTTCCTATAACTGTTGACCACCAAATGGTATGTTCCATATCTTGACGATTTATCTTTTTTGATGATCTGTAGGTCTTTGAGGCTGGAAGGCCTCTTTGCCATCATCTTCTGATTCCCTATCCGATTCAAGTTAGGTCCCTGGTGGGAACAGTAAGAAACATGTTGGTTTACTTGCATAACTCTGATTAATAAATCAGGTAGGCTTAAAACAGTTCCTAAATTCAGGAGATGAACCAGTTGTGTGTCCACATTTGAGGACCACAGGAAATAATTTATTTTAAATTGGATCTTCTGGCATCTTGTTACATGCTTCTTGCCACATAGACACAATTTGATACCAAAGATGGCAATAGCAAAAACCTTAAACCTTTTTCACAGTGAAATGCAAATGCACATTACCTGTGGGATCACAGGCCAGTGCCATTAACTTTCAGTTGAAGCCTTGTTAGGAGGTTAGTTGGGGTGTTTAAAGGATTAAACATGTACAGGTCCTTCTCAAAATATTAGCATATTGTGATGAAGTTCATTATTTTCCATAATGTCATGATGAAAATTTAACATTCATATATTTTAGATTCATTGCACACTAACTGAAATATTTCAGGTCTTTTATTGTCTTAATACGGATGATTTTGGCATACAGCTCATGAAAACCCAAAATTCCTATCTCACAAAATTAGCATATTTCATCCGACCAACAAAAGAAAAGTGTTTTTAATACAAAAAACGTCAACCTTCAAATAATCATGTACAGTTATGCACTCAATACTTGGTCGGGAATCCTTTGGCAGAAATGACTGCTTCAATGCGGCGTGGCATGGAGGCAATCAGCCTGTGGCACTGCTGAGGTCTTATGGAGGCCCAGGATGCTTCGATAGCGGCCTTTAGCTCATCCAGAGTGTTGGGTCTTGAGTGTCTCAACGTTCTCTTCACAATATCCCACAGATTCTCTATGGGGTTCAGGTCAGGAGAGTTGGCAGGCCAATTGAGCACAGTGATACCATGGTCAGTAAACCATTTACCATTGGTTTTGGCACTGTGAGCAGGTGCCAGGTCGTGCTGAAAAATGAAATCTTCATCTCCATAAAGCTTTTCAGCAGATGGAAGCATGAAGTGCTCCAAAATCTCCTGATAGCTAACTGCATTGACCCTGCCCTTGATAAAACACAGTGGACCAACACCAGCAGCTGACACGGCACCCCGGACCATCACTGACTGTGGGTACTTGACACTGGACTTCTGGCATTTTGGCATTTCCTTCTCCCCAGTCTTCCTCCAGACTCTGGCACCTTGATTTCTGAATGACATGCAGAATTTGCTTCCATCCGAAAAAAGTACTTTGGACCACTGAGCAACAGTCCAGTGCTGCTTCTCTGTAGCCCAGGTCTGGGGAATGCGGCACCTGTAGCCCATTTCCTGCACACACCTGTGCACGGTGGCTCTGGATGTTTCTACTCCACACTCAGTCCACTGCTTCCGCAGGTCCCCCAAGGTCTGGAATCGGCCCTTCTCCACAATCTTCCTCAGGTTCCGGTCACCTCTTCTCGTTGTGCAGTGTTTTCTGCCACACTTTTTCCTTCCCACAGACTTCCCACTGAGGTGCCTTGATACAGCACTCTGGGAACAGCCTATTCGTACAGAAATTTCTTTCTGTGTCTTACCCTCTTGCTTGAGGGTGTCAATAATGGCCTTCTGGACAGCAGTCAGGTCGGCAGTCTTACCCATGATTGGGGTTTTGAGTGATGAACCAGGCTGGGAGTTTTAAAGGCCCCAGGAATCTTTTGCAGGTGTTTAGAGTTAACTCGTTGATTCAGATGATTAGGTTCATAGCTCATTTAGAGACCCTTTTAATGATATGCTAATTTTGTGAGATAGGAATTTTGGGTTTTCATGAGCTGTATGCCAAAATCATCCGTATTAAGACAATACAAGACCTGAAATATTTCAGTTAGTGTGCAATGAATCTAAAATATATGCATGTTACATTTTCATCATGACATTATGGAAAATAATGAACTTTATCACAATATGCTAATATTTTGAGAAGGACCTGTATTTAGCTGACAGACCCAGTTCAACTCCAACAGGGAAATTATCTTCTCTTTGTCTTACCTGGGAATTGTTATCACTGCTTCAACCAGCGCAGGTTGGTTAAGTTCAGGAAATAAAATACTTGGTTAAGATTAATATGTAAAATATGTGCTACAGGAGACAAAAAATATGTGCATATGAAAAACACATTTAAGTAATAAAGCAGGTGAAGTTATTTACGTAATCGCTTTCACAGAAAACAATAATCACAAACTGAAGAAAAGTAGATACTTTGCACATACATTACATACTCTGCTCACACCCACATAAGAAACATTAGCTTTGTGAGTAATAGACTGGTATGGTACGGCACAGCCAGGGTCCCACTTTGGAGGCAGGCCTGGGGTCGGGACTTGCTGGAGAGCGCCTGGTGGCCGGGTAGGTCCTCGCGGGACCCCGCCGGGCCAAGCCCAAACGAGAGGCGCAAGGCCATCCCCCAGTGGGCCCACCACCTGCAGGGGGAATTGTGAGGGATCAGTGCAAAGAGGATTGGGCGGCGGACGAAGGTGGAGACCTCAGCGGCCCGATCCCCGGATGCTTAGGCTGGATCTAGGGACGTGGAATGTCACCTCGCTGCGGGGGAAGGAGCCTGAGCTTGTGTGGGAGGTCGAAAGATATAAACTATAAATAGTCGGGCTCACCTCCACGCACAGCGTGGGTTCTGAAACCCATCTCCCCGAGAGGGGCTGGACTCTCTTCTACTCTGGAGTGGCCCACGAGGAGAGGCGGCAGGCTGGGGTGGGTTTGCTTGTTGCCCCCCAGCTCAGCCATCTCATGCTGGGGTTTACCCCAGTGGATGAGAGGGTCGCATCCCTGTGCCTTCAGGTTGGGGATAGGTCTTTGACTGTCATTTCGGCCTACGGCCCGAGCGGTAGTGCAGAGTACTGGGTGTCACTGTGGGGGGGTGCTGGATAGTGCCTCTCCTGGGGACTCCATTATTCTTCTGGGGGACTTCAACGTCCACGTGGGAAACGACAGTGACACCTGGAGAGGCGTGATCGGGAGGAATGGCCTCCCCGATCTGAATCCGAGTGGTGCTTTCTTATTGGACTTCTGTGCTAGTCACGGATTGTCCATAATGAACACCATGTTCAAACATAAGGGTGTCCATCAGTGCACTTGGCACCAGGACACCTTAGGCAGGAGGTCAATGATCGACTTTGTTGTCGTATCATCAGACCTTCGGCCGCATGTTTTGGACACTCGGGTGAAGAGAGGGGCTGAGCTGTCCACTGATCACCACCTGGTGGTGAGTTGGATCCGCTGGGGGAGGAGAAAGCTGGACAGACTTGGCAGGCCCAAGTGCATAGTGAGGGTCTGCTGGGAACATCTGTCGGAGCCCTCGGCCAGGGATGTATTCAACTCCCACCTCGGGGAGAGTTTTGACCAGATACCGGGAAATGTTGGAGACATAGAGTCCGAGTGGACCATGTTCTCCGCATCTATTGTCGATGCTGCTGCCCGTAGCTGCGGCCGTAAGGTCTGCGGTGCCTGTTGCGGCGGCAATCCCAGAACTTGGTGGTGGACACCTGCAGTAAGGGATGCTGTCAAGCTGAAGAAGAAGTCCTATCGGCTGTGGTTGGCTTGTGGGACTCCTGAGGCAGCTGACGGGTACCGTGAGGCCAAGCATGCCGCGGGCCGTAGGCCGAAATGACAGTCAAAGACCTATCCCCAACCTGAAGGCACAGGGATGCGACCCTCTCATCCACTGGGGTAAACCCCAGCATGAGATGGCTGAGCTGGGGGGCAACAAGCAAACCCACCCCAGCCTGCCGCCTCTCCTCGTGGGCCACTCCAGAGTAGAAGAGAGTCCAGCCCCTCTCGGGGAGATGGGTTTCAGAACCCACGCTGTGCGTGGAGGTGAGCCCGACTATTTATAGTTTATATCTTTCGACCTCCCACACAAGCTCAGGCTCCTTCCCCCGCAGCGAGGTGACATTCCACGTCCCTAGATCCAGCCTAAGCATCCGGGGATCGGGCCGCTGAGGTCTCCACCTTCGTCCGCCGCCCAATCCTCTTTGCACTGATCCCTCACAATTCCCCCTGCAGGTGGTGGGCCCACTGGGGGATGGCCTTGCGCCTCTCGTTTGGGCTTGGCCCGGCGGGGTCCCGCGAGGACCTACCCGGCCACCAGGCGCTCTCCAGCAAGTCCCGACCCCAGGCCTGCCTCCAAAGTGGGACCCTGGCTGTGCCGTACCATACCAGTCTACCGGGCGGTGGCAGAGGCAAAAACTCAGGCATGGTAGGAGTTCAGTGAGGCCATGGAGAAGGACTACCGGTTGACCTTGAAGTGATTCTGGCAAACCGTCCAGCGCCTCAGGAGGGGAAACAGTGCTTGCCAACACTGTTTACAGTGGGGGTGGGAGGCTGCTGACCTTGACTGGGGACATTATCGGGTGGTGGAAGGAGTACTTCGAGGATTTCCTCAGTCCTGCCATCATGCATTCCCTGGTGGAAAAAGAGCCTGGGGACTCGGGGTTGGACTCTTTCATCACCCAGGCTGAAGTCACTGAGGTGGTTAAAAGCTCCGCGGTGGCAGGGCTTCGGGGGTGGATGAGATCCGCCCTGAATACCTCAAGTCTCTGGATGTTGTGGGGCTGTGAGGGTTGACACAGCCCATTACTGGGCAACATTGCGTGGCAGACGGGGACAGTGCCTCTGGACTGGCAGGCTGGGGTGGTGGTCCCCCCTCATAAGAAGGGTGACCAGCGGGTGTGTTCCAACTACAGGGGGATCACACTCCTCATCCTCCCTGGTAAGGCCTACGCCAGGGTATTGGAGAGGAGAGTTCAGCCGACAGTCGAACCTCAGCTTCAGGAGGAGCAGTGTGGTTTTCGTCCTGGCCGTGGAACACTGGACCAGCTCTATACCCTCTACAGGGTACTTGAGGATTCATGGGAGTTTGCCCAACCGGTTCACATGTGTTTTGTGGACCTGGAGAAAGCATTCAACTGTGTGTCTCGTGATGCCCTGTGGGGGATGCTCCAGGAGTATGGAATCGGGGGCCCTTTATTAGGGGCCATCCGGTCCCTGTACAAGCGGAGCAGGAATTTGGTCCGCATTGCCAGCACTAAGTCGGACCTGTTCCTGTTGCATGTTGGACTCCGGCAGGGCTGCCCTTTGTCACCATTCCTGTTTTTTATGGACAGGATTTCTAGATGCAGCCAAGGGCCGGAGAGGGGTCTGGTTTGGGGACCGGTGGATTTTGTCTTTTCTTTTTGCAGATGACGTGGTCCTGCTGGCCCCCTCTAGCCAAGACCTACAGCATGCGCTGGGGCGGTTCGCAGCCGAGTGTGAAGTCGCTGGGATGAAGATCAGCTCCTCCAAGTCAGAGGCCATGGTACTTGATGGGAAAAGGGTGGCTTATCCTCTTCAGGTTGGAGGGGAGTTCCTGCCTCAAGTGGAGGAGTTCAAGTATCACGGGGTCTTGTTCACGAGTGAGAGAAGAATGGAGCGGGAGTTCAACAGACGGTTCGGTGCGGCTGCTGCAGTAATGGGGGCACTGTGCCGGTCTGTTGTGGTGAAGAAAGAGCTGAGCCGAAAAGTGAAGCTCTCGATTTACCGGTCGGTCTACGTTCCTACCCTCATCTATGGCCATGAACTTTGGGTTATGACCGAAAGAACGAGATCCCGGATACAAGCGGCTGAAATGAGCTTCCTCCGTAGGGTGGCCGGGCACTGTTTTAGAGATAGGGTGAGGGGCTCGGCCATCCGGGAGGGGCTCGGAGTAGAGCCGCTGCTCCTCCACATCGAGAGGAGCCAGTTGAGGTGGCTCGGGCATCTATATTGGATGTCTCCTGGACGCCTTCCTCAGGAGGTGTTCCAGGCTGGTCCCACCGGGAGGAGGCCCAGGGGACGGCCCATGACATGCTGGAGGGACTATGTCTCTCGGCTGGCCTGGGAACGCCTTGGGCTCCCCCTGGAGGAGCTGGAGGAGGTGTCTGGGGAGAGGGACGTCTGGGTGTCTCTGCTAAGTCTGCTGCCCCCGCGGAAGACGACGAGTATGAGTACGAGTAATAGACTGGATTGTCCAATAGCTCAGTTAGAAATGCAGGGGGGTTAGTAATCAAAGGGTCACAAGCTTTTTTGTGTGCGTGCGTGCGTGCGTACGTGCGTGCGTGCGTGCGCGCTAGTCAATCTCAGCTTAAACAGGCCCTAATCAATGTTTTAGACTTAGTCTAAGCCAAACTCTCACATTCAAATCAAATATAGTCTAGACATAGACTATTGGGTAACACCACCAAATCATTTAATTTTGTTGTTCCAGTCACTTCTATTGCTGAGGTGTGAAGAAACTTGAATGACCCGCAGAGTCCTGACCTCAACCTTCTTGATCACATTTGAGGTGAATTAGAGCAAAGGCTGCAATTGAGGTTTTTTCATCTAACTATGAACACACTCCTAAAGCTTGTGGAAGATGTTAGCCGAATAGTTAAAGTTGCTATTGCTGGCAATGGTGGGTTCATCAATAAATCTTACCTTGTAGATCAAGAATACAATGCCATCAAAGTTCTTGTACAAGTAAAAGTAGACAGACAAATACTTTTTCAAAAAAATTGCTCAGTGAAAAAAAGTTATACAATTATAGAAGAATGGATTTAATTTTAGCTTCCAGAATAATTAGGTGACAGTGTATTTTCAAAATTACTGGGCTACGTTTTCTTTGGGAACAAAACACATTAAAGTTACAGTAGGAGGTCACTGAAAAGAAAAACAGCAAGCCCAAGATTGTGAAAAGTTTACTCCAAGTATTCTTGTTGTGTGTTATGGATGCCAGGACTAATCTTCTGATCTACATTTCTAGTCTTTGCCTCCCACAGGCTAAGAGATATAGATATAGGTATGTGGCAGCCCAGAAAGAGAAACAGTGACTCATAGATGTCTGTCATAAATTGTTTAATCAATGTTCATTTGCACCTGGCATCGTTTCTTTCATGGAGGCATTTTGTGTTTTCAATATAATATGCACTTTAAACATTGAAGAGATTTCTGTGGGGTCCTGAGTAGATTGCATATGGTCACTTGAGACATAAAATAGATGTATTTGAAAATTGGGTTTAAGAAATTGCCAACAAGAATTGAAGAAGAATTGTTCCTGTTTTATGGACCACAGAAATAATGTCTGATCTGAGATTGTATTCCGTGCAGTTTAGAGTGTGCTTTGTAGTCATGAATGATCTAACTTTCAGATATTCTGAGAAAAGTTGTCTTTTATATTTTTTTTATAAAAATGTTTTTATAAAAAATAAGAGTTAAAAAATTATTCACAGCCTTCCTAAAAAGAAACCCTTCCTATAACTGTTGACCACCAAATGGTATGTTCCATATATCTTGACGATTTATCTTTTTTGATGATCTGTAAGTCTTTGAGGCTGGAAGGCCTCTTTGCCATCATCCTCTGATTCCCTATCCGATTCAAGTTAGGTCCCTGGTGGGAACACTAATATTGTGTTTTCAATATAATATGCACTTTAAACATTGAAGAGATTTCTGTGGGGTCCTGAGTAGATTGCATATGGGCACTTTAGACATGAAATAGATGTATTTGAAAATTAGGTTTAAGAAATTGCCAACAAGAATTGAAGAAGAATTGTTCCTGTTTTATGGACTACAGAAGTAATGTCTGATCTGAGATTGTATTCCATGCAGTTTAGAGTGTGCTTTCATTTAAATTTAAATTAATTTAACTTTATTAGTAAACAATGGAAGACATGGTTGATAGCCTTAGTAGTCATGTAGTCATGAATGATCTTTCAGATATTCTGAGAAAAGTTGTCTCTCTGTTCCAATTTAATATCAAGTGACAAAGCACACACGTTTTCTCTACAGAATATCTTACCCTACTTAATCTTACTGTCCACTTGTTATCAGTTTCATGTCTGTGTCACCCACCCAGAAATCATTTTTCACCGTATCTTTGCCAGGAAGCAATTAGAAACAGGGATTTTGTAGCCCTTACTATGCCATTTTGCATCCATGGGTGTGTTGCCTAGCAGACAGCCATGATAATAGAGGCTTGTCTGTGCTCCTTTGCCTCAACATTGACCACTGAGTGAATTATCCAGCTGACAGAGAGCAGCACAGCTCAGGCGGAGGATGTTGTTAATATGCCAATGAGAGCCCACATCTTCTGTGCAAGTCTAAGACATGCTGGCTTGATGCAGCGGCCTGTCACCTAATTGGGAATCATTTAGCAGCAGCTTGACCAACATTCACAGCATTGCAATGGGTGGCCACCTATGCAAATGCTTTCATTAGCGATTGACAGCTAAAAGCTAGAAGATTAAAATTATTTGCTGTGTGATATGTCACAGAAGTGTACACCATTGTCCTTCTCCACTGCTTTTGTGGTTTCTCTTATAAAACACAAAATCTGACAAGAAGATTACACAAAGCTTATTTTCATTTAAAAGCTAAATATAACCTCTAATATCAGTGGTGCAATAATGCTGAATTCGTATTTATTTTAGTTTATCAATATAGCTCCAAATGTCACTTCAAGGCACTGTACAAACAGTTCCAGTGCATATGCAGTTCAAATCAGTACATTTTATTCAAAAATCAATTATATTAGGCTCAAAGGTTATTAAAATAGTTAGACAAGACAGAATTATGAGGAAGTGTTGTAATTTGTGCACATATTTTTTGTATATGTCGGTACAAGAGATTAAGAGTATGATGACAGGAGTGAGTATGACCATAAACATTTTTGGTCAATTCAATTATGGTCTATCATAGTATTAAAATACTACATTCATTTCAACATCTATCAGAATTGAACACTAAATCAGATAGGAAATCACAATTGATCAAAAATTCAGAGTAATGTCCTCAAGAATAATGTCAAGCTTCCAACAGAAGACTTTCTTATGCTTTGCAATTAAAATCTAAAAAAAAAAGGTGTATATATTAGATATTCAAAAGAACTATAATTTGCTTAGGACAAGTTAATAAACCGACAGAAAGATGCACCTCCTCTACTACTAATTTAAGGAATATTAAAATGTAAATAGTTAAAATGAGTTGACTTGTTTGTACTGACGCCCCTCCTCCTCCAGACTGATTTCTGTAAGACAAAATAAATGACTAATTATTAAAAATCAAATAATTAATTAGAAAAGCACTCATAAAGTGCAGACCTCTGCCAATGCAACACGGTCACTGACACATGTAATCTTTTTTCTGTACTGATGAACTGTACTTTGGATGACGTCTGGCCACTGTATGTCAGCTGCTTACATGTTGATGAACCATGTGGGAATTTCAAGTTGTCTCACCATGGTCTGGCAATGATAAGAATCTGTAAAAAAAATCCAGGATCCAGATGGTGCTCTGCATTACCACCAAAATCTAAAAATCTGTTTCTTCTCCCAATATGCACCATGCCTGAAACATTTCTTTTAAATCAGTTTAGAAGTTGTTTAGATATTTTGCAAACCAACAAACCAACGCTACAAAAACATAACCTCTTTGGCGGAGGTAAATAACAACTGCAAGCAAGATGGGTGCTAAAAGGCCTTGTACTTTAATAGTTATATCCTACAACCAGTTTAAATGAGATTTGTTTTTAGTTTGAATAGTTTAGTTGAAGTTCCAAACAGTTCCTAAACCTGTTAAATGGATAGTTTTGTTTACACTTTACAGAGTAATGTAGATAACTACAGCAATAAACAACGAGTTCTTCTATCTGAGAGTAAAACAAGAAAGAGAATGCAAAAATAGTTTGTGGTTATTATTATCAGAGGCAAAAGTATAATGTCAAAATTCAATTCAGCATCAGGAGCATCATCAATGAGTAGCAGGTTTTATTCAGGATTTGCTGTGTATTTTTCTCTCTTAAAATTCACTTCAGTGTAAATAGGTCAAGCTAGCAGTTAACAGAGTGAAGACGAGATCAGGCTGATGCCAGATGCCTACTCTTTTACTTTGGATGACATCCAGTGACTCACTGAACATCAACTGACACTTATCAGGAGAAAACAAGACTATTCTCAAACAGCTTTAGTGATCAACAGAGTTGAACTGGTTTTATATTTATCCATTCTTGTGTTTTAAAGCCAGACTGGTGAAGATTTCCAGGACCATTAAAGCCAAGAACATGTGGTGTACTACCTGCAGAATCCAACTTCATCAAGCATCCAGTTCTGAGCAGATTTGTTGGCAAATATCCAATCCAGGCTAGCCAGTGAGTCACCTCTTTAAGAGCTCCAAGCATAACAGCCAGCTTCTCCCCAATGTCCATGATTAAACTTGAACGCTCTCTGTTTCGTATGCCAAAAAGGCTTTTATTTCTCTCTTCTAAACGAAGACATGAAACTGATCCTGTTAAGGTTTACTGCTTGTGCACTGCAGACATGAGGCAAAGGGAACATGTTAACAGTTAGAAAATATTCTGTTTGAATAAAAAAATGTTTTGACAATGTGAAGGATGCATTTCAAATGCAGCAGGTTTTAATGCAGTAGTTCATCTGTATTGAGACTTCATCACACTTTTGGGGAAAGATGACAAAGTAATTGCTTTGACATTTCATAATTTATTCATTGGTGGATGCTGATGCCCTCTGATTAGTAAGAAAGGCCAGAACTTTTTGTCACCTTTTTAAACAAAATTCAGTGTGACACTCAGGTTAAGCCTTTCTACCAGTCTAATTTGTATTAGTAAGGTACGTTTTATTATCAGTGAAATAGCCTGGTATAGTTAGGATGTATAGTAACTTGCGAAAGTAGTTGCATTTCTTGGTTTATGTCATGTTACAATCACAAACCTTAATGTATTTTTTAAAGATATTATGTGATAGGCCAACAGTAAGGTGGCCTATCATATAAATTGGTTAAATTTGTTTTTTTTTCTAATACAAATCTTTATTGGTAATTAGCCCCCTTTACTCTGATATGTCTCAATGAAATCTTGCGCAGCCAATTTCCTCCAGAAGTCACCAAATCAGTAAAGTGTAGCTTAATTTCAACATAAATATGACTTCAGAGGTTTGTTACAGAACATTAGTCAACAAACTAATCAGGAAAGCAGCCAAGAAGCCTATGTTAAATCTGGAGGAGCTGCAGTGATTCACAGCTTAGGTGGAGAAATCTGATGACATGACAGCTATTAGCCATGTACTCCACAAATCTGGCCTTCATGGGAGAGTGGCAAAAAGAAACTCATTTATGAAAGAAGTCATCTGCTGTGGTCAGATAGGTCCAAACATGGAAGAAAACTACCACTGTGCATTATTATGTTGGTATTCATCTTGCGTTTCTTCAGCAGTGGAAGATTATTGGGGCTAAATAGACTGCAGTCCCTGAAGAAAACTTCTTTGGAGACAGAAAAATACTTAGGGGGGACAACAACTCTGAGTCAGACTGGCCCAGTCAAAGAACAAACCTAACTCCAGTTGAGAAACTGTGGTAGAACATGATGTTAACAGATGTTCTCCATCTTACCAGGCACTGCTGTTTTGAAAAAAATACTGGGCAAAAATCTTGATCTCTATATATGCAAAGTTTCTAAAGACATACCCCAAAAGCTTTACAGTTGTACTGTATATGCACTGTAATATGGTTTTACAAAGTTTTGATTCAGGCGGGCTGAATACAAATGCAGCCAACACTTTCAGATTTTATTTGTAAAAAATTTTAAAAACCTTGTATCTTTTCACCATTATGCACTACTTTGTTGTTGGCTTTTCCCAATAACTCAGTATACCTTTGTGGTAATATTGTGACAAAATGTAACATAGTCCAAGTGGTTTCAAGGCGAATGACACTGTTCCTTTACTGAACACTTTAAAGGTGCAGTAGGGAGTTTTGGGAAACTGGGGACTTATATGGGGTAAGAATGCTGTCAAAAACAATGTGTATGTAAAGACAGAAATTTGTGCATATTAGTCAATAGTTGTGCATAAGTAAAATCCAAAAGAGGTATTGTATATTTTCTCTATAAGAATACAAAATAAAATGTTACAGCTTCAAGAAATTACAAACACACAGTTCAAGTTTACAGTTGTGGTTTATTCTTTATGAATACAATATGCTATAACAGTTTGTGAATACGATTTCTTTTCTTTGAGTATACGATTTTACATCAGCGACTTGGTGTCACGAAGGAGTTGTGAGCAGCGCATACACGAGCATGATTGGCACTGCTAAGACATTCCTCCTGGTTTTGATTGGAGCGGTGTATTTCTGCAAATAGGACCATTGGGAGGGGCCACAGGAGCTTGATTTTTTTTTTCACAGATCATCTGTCTCATATTATACTGTCAGGACATAGTGACAGTTTTAACAAATATACTGTATAAAAAATACATGTTTACAAAAATTACTTACTGCAGCTTTAAATGCCAAATAAACAGGAAAAGTAACAATACATACAAAGGAAATATTTAGAGAAAAAAAACAACCAAGAAAAAACAAAAACAAAGGAACCGACAGAACAATCAGATGGCATACCAGAAATATTCATATATACAAAACTGATGGTGCAAATGTGTTATATCAGCGGTGTGCGATGAGCAAAGGAGGATGTGCAAAGTAAACCAGTAAGTATTCTACATACATAATTGACTCTTTTGTTGCCACGCTCTGGGCTTCCAGTGTGTACTGGAACCATTATAGAAACAAGCAGAAGTCACTTGGTCCTGGAAGACATAACAACCAGCCCACTGTGTTCTCATACCCATTATTTCTGCAGGCATGTGGTGTGCCATGGCAATTTGTTGCTGTGTCGAACAAAGCTTAGTGACAGCTCAGTAACCCCGCAGCAATCTAAACTTAATCTAGTTGAACTTTGACCACTGTTTGTAAAAAACAGAGGCCTTCAGTCGAACATACAGTGGGGGGAAAGCTGCCTTACCTCAGCTTGGTGAATGCCTAGAACTTAAACAGTTGTGTATAACCAATATGTAGTTTAAATTGTATAAAAAAGTTTACCTATGTAATACTTTTAGTTTAAAACAATTGAAGGTATAAAAAATGTCAAATGAAGCTTTCTGTTTTCTAACTGCAGTGTACATCGTCTGACTAAACAATAAATTGGCCAATCAAACAGTCAAGATTGATTATGTAAACATAAACAAGCGCTCAGTGTTTTTGTATCTGACGTCCCTTCGGGGTTATATGTTTTACAAAAACAGACTTCCTGATTTACTGATTTTATTCTGTTTGTGCTGATATGGACTTACTGTTTACATACACTCATCAGCAAAATGAATCTTTCCTCATATTTGTTTTAAGCTTTTATTGATGCGTTTGTATCATTTTTTTAATTGTCAGTGTGGACTAATAACAGATGTTACAGCTTCAATTAGTTTTAAAAACAAGAGGTTGGTGCTCAGGTTCTGAAAGTTACTGTGCGTTTTTTCACCTCCACGGGGACAAACCTACATAAAGGTTCAAATACAAAATATTTTTATACATACCCACTAATATTTGATACTTTTTGTTACCATGAAAAATCTTCTGTCGTATTTCTGGCTGAATATTTGACAACCTCTCTTGATTGAATCATTAGAGTTCCTTACATTTTCAATAGGGAAATGTTCTGTTTGGAGGAGTGCTCTCAAAGGTGTGTAGATGTTGAGGGAATCACGTAGATAGGATGGAGCTAGACCATTTAAAATGTAAAATTTTTTTTTGCAATTATCATTGCAGTTTTGAACTATCTGTAAACCCTGCAGGGATGGTTGATCCAGCCTGATGTATAAAGAGTTACAACAGGAAATATGATGAGAGGAAATAAAACCATGAATAACTTTCTTGAGATCCTTAAAAAAAAGATAAGGCTTCACTTTTGCAATGATGCGTAGTTGATGGTGGAAGCATCATGCTCAGAGTCTGTTTTTATTGCCATTGATACATGCAAAAAAGGGCTTTGAATGGTCAGAAAGGAGAGATGCTTCTAAATTCTTCAACTTTACCTCAAAATAATAGACACATTTTGTGCATTCCAATAGGACACACCTAAAACCCATGTTTTGTTCTGGATAAAGCAGTCAAACATAAAGCTTCTTGATTTCCTATGACCTCCACCCTAGTGAAAATTTTAGGTCTATGCTGAAAAAACAGGTCCATTTCAGGAAACCAACCAATTCAAAGGAGCTCTATCAATTCTGCAAATCAAATATCAAATATCCTGCCACAGTACTTGGTTTCTGCCCAATATGCTAGGGAACACTTGTCCGGAGTAGTTGATGTATAGGCAAGTTCCTGTTGTTTAAAACTCCTCATTTATTGCTCTGATGGTGGATAGGGGCGAGTTAAAAATCACCTACTTTACTTTATTTTTTGTGCCAGTGAAGAGAAGCAAAAAGTTATGGGCTCCTGCATCATGTAATTTCTACACCGGGGAAAAAGGAATTTATGGATTGCCAATAAAAGTTTACTTAACACTATGGTTGATTTAAAAATGTGGAGTATTAATAATTGATCACAGATTTGTAGTTTCAGGATGAGATTATGGCACTACAATAAAGCATGAATTTTATGTAAGGCTTATTGGAGATATTTACCACGGGTAAAAACAATCATGCATGGCACTATATGTGTCAATACTCCCCACTGCATTGTTAGCGTCTTTACATGACAGTGGTGCTTAAACATGCAGCAAATGAGTGCAAATAATCAAGAAAAGGCCATTCGAACATTTACTATCATAAGTGTGAAATTTTCACCTCATATTGTGTCACACTTACTCCCTCACCAACACTTAAAACACTGAAAATTGTTTTTTCAAATTAATAAATGACTTTGTCTTCGTCTTCCTCTGCAGAATCATTCACTTTAACAAACTCATACAATGAATTATAGAAAGAGACTTTAGAGAGCTGATCTGAAGCAACTGAGAAGAGCTTACATGTTTTAGTTCTGCTTAATAACAGTTTTGAGAGAAACTCTACACACACAGCTGTCATAGGAAAGACACTATGCAGCACCTTGCTAAAAATTAAAGGCCCCATGAAACAGAAATTGAAATGTATTTTGATGGTAAGCATCTCTGAATGAAGGCAATTTGGGGAGATAGGGCTGAGGGTGCACTTTATGGAAGCTGAAGTAGGTGACAGTTCAAGCCAGGAGCTGGGAAGAGTAGAAACTGACAAATGTGGTTGACGAGAGAGAAAGAGGTGGAGGGGGTTCGCAGATGTTGCAACTAAAAAATATGTTACCTATGTTTACAGCTTGTTTATTGTCACACTATTATGAATTTTTGAATTAGAAGTGTGTATCAAATAAATGCAACATGTATATGTATTTGTTTTGCATAAAAACAAAGATAGCAGACCAAATCTTAAATACCGTTGCAGCTACCATAGACTGAATATAATGATAAGAACGAGAAACAGTTTATGTCAGGTCTTTTTAAAAGGGTTAAATCAGTTCCAAGGTGAGGTGAAATTCACTTAGACATAAGCTCTGTAGAGCTAAACAGGCAAGCTTGAGCGTTTTTACATTGCCTCGTTGATGATGCACATCGTTTGAAAATGCAGAGGTTCCATTTTTTTTCTTCTGCATCTTTTTTGCTGTCTGGACAGTTCATATTGTTCAGTTCAGATGACCCACATGTTAACACCTCTTCACCTCTCTAAGGATGTTTTTCTTATTACTTTTAAAGATCCGTATTAGTCTATAAAGCTTAGCGTTAATGGGCAAACACAGCCCTTTATTACTCGGGTAACTCGGCTTGTTCTGTAGCACAGAGACCTTAAACAGAGCGGGAAACTGTTGAGGAGGCCAAGGTTGCTAATGCCAGCTACTGCTGCATACAGACAGAAAGATGCCTAAATTTAAATCGACTCTTCTGCTCACATGTTTGACTCTTTTTGTAGCATTAATTGAAGAATCAAGTCCTCGGTGTACCCTTTCCCCTGACAGTCTGTACAAAGAACTCCCAGATGCAGACCGCCTCTCCTTCAGCCAGCTCATTGTGCATTCTAAGGATTGTTGCTCATGAATTTTTATGAAGTCCCTTCAAGTAGTGTGCAAAGTTCAGCCGCAGAATTAGACAATAGTGTTTTCCACTAATCTTCTTATTAAAGAGGAGAAAAAACTGAGGGACACCGTTGCTGAAAGACAGGAATGTAACCTTAAATGTAACCCTAAATTCAGAGCTCTGAAAAGTGACAGGACTGCGAATTCTTCACAAACCAGATGAAGATTTGGCATAAAGCGCATTTCAGATCAATCAGTTTTCTCCAAACCCTTTGTGATCCAATAGAATGAACAACTACAACATGCAGTAGTTTAAAGATTGTTTTAAGTAGGACGAAAAGCTGAAATTTGTTGGAATGAAAAAAAAAAAAACTCTGTTAAAGTGTATTAAAAAAATCTAATTTGTAAGTAAGGCCAAAAGGTCCCACAAGAGACATTAAAGGAAACAAAATGACAAAATTCAGCAAAGTTGGGTGAGGTCCCAGGTGACATAACCAGAAACTATTGAAACATCTGTTGGGAAGTGAAGGTGAAGGTCAGCTGTGGTGGAGATTCTACCCATGGTCTGCATCTAAAGGCTCTTAGAAAAAACCTCTGCTGAATCTCATAAAACTTTTAAAAGACCTCATAAAAGTAACTCAGGATCTTGCAAAAATTTTGCAAGATCTTGCAAAAAGTATTATTGAATCATTAGTGGGTTCTGGGAAATATAACAAGAAATCTTGACAAACATTGACAAAATGTCACAAACAGTATCTCGGTAAACTTTTGGAGAAACTAGCGGAAGAAACTGGCTATCACAAAACGTTTTAAAAGAAGAAAAACTACAGAAAAACTTAATGATGATTACTTGTCTTTGGTTTGTTAAGAAGGTCACACATTTCTGGTGGAGATTCTCCACATGGTTTGTAGCTCAGTCTCTTGTTGTAAACTTTTGCGGGATTCTGCTAAACCTTCCCAGGATCTCAGGAAATCTCAGGAAACAGTAGCTTGGATTTTGCAAAGCTTTTGTGGAATATCCCAAAAGAAATTTGAGATTTTGCAAACTTATTGCGGGATCTCCCAAGAGCAACTTGGGTTCTCAGAAACTTTTTTGGGATCCAGGAAAGAAACTCTGGATCTCACACGCAGAAATCCTGCTAAAAATAGCATATGTAGTTTGCAGCTCTTGCTGGGTTCAGCAAAAATGAAAAACGGAGACGTTGAATATTTTTGCATCTTGCGGCTTTGTTCATTCTGGAATATATGGGTGTAATCGTAGTTTGTGTGAAAGCATTAATATGCATTAATCTATTAATACCTGTATTACACAAGCCATGATGCAGCTTTGTTCTCTTTAATTGACAGAATTTGGACCACACTAGCATATAAAATGAACATGGGGCTTTGAATCAGCGAAGTGCTTGTAATGTAATAAGCAGTCTCTTTTAAATGGAGCCTCGACTCCATTTAAAAGAGGGCAGAAAATATGTGCGCACTCTTGCTTAAGGCTTTCATCTTGCATATAAATCATTCCAGCTCAAAGTGGGTGCTTGAGTGGCACAGATTTCAGGTCTTGGGGTGCAATGCTGCATCACCGGCCGAGTCTCCATTAATGACAGAGCTGTGCCTTGACAGCATGATGTAAATTAAGCCAGTTCTTAATATTCTGAGAGCCGATAAATGTTGACATGGAGGTTTCTCTGGCTGTTTTTCTTATATGTGATGCTATGTTTTTTTCTATCCTTTCTATTTCCTGCTTTCTGTTCTGTCCAGATACCATGGCAGGTGAATCCCCTGGCTCTGTACAGGTGTGAACAGTCAGTGCTGGATCAGTGCCATGCCCACCTGTTGCTGCACCACAATGTGGGCATGGAGCCCCACTCTCGGGCGCTGGGAGGTTCGGGGCCAGCCTTGTACCACCCGGGCCTAATGGCTGCCCTCCCCTCCGAGCCTGTGCTGCCTTGCCCCCAGACTCACTCCCACCACCGGTGAGCTGTGTACACCGAGAGGCTGTGAACTCCTGTATTTGTGCAACTGCTCAGTGAACTGCTCAAAGGAAATAAAAGGTTGTGTGGGAGGAAACTGGGACTGGTAACAAAGCAAAGGAGACAGCTAATCTACCACAGAGCATCCAGGATTCAGAGTAATGAAAATGAAACTATTTTTCACCAGGAAAAAAGGGGTGCAGCAGTATTGATCGATAAGAATCTGACCTACATGGCCCCACATGTCCTCAATTAGCAGAGGAGGCTGATGAGTAACATGGCTCCCCACATTCTATGTCCCTGCCAGGAGTAATAAGAATAGTATTTTAATGGTTTGGTAATCTTATTAAACACATTTCCTCGACTTCTCAGGGTAGCTCTGCTGTGAAAGTAATCAACTGATTAATACTATAAGTCGGGTAGCAGAATAAATGAAAGAGTGGCCAAACATAAAGTTTTTTCCTGCTGCTTTTCCTGATCTAAAGCCCCTCTGTTTCTCTGACTGACAGCCTTTTTTATGTTAAAACAAAGAAATCAACCAAACCCAATCTGAATATAGCAGACAGTAAATGCCACATAAAATGTACAGCCTTCAGAGATTTGTTGGCACTAAGTCTATTTTTTATGGTGTCTTATGATGTGTGATGTTGATCCCATTCAAATTAGTTTATCACAGCGGAGAAAACTATCCACCAGAAAGCTACACTGCAACACTTAGACATTTACTTTTCATCCCTCATTTAAATCACTCTTGTGGTTAATGGTTTTTGATTTCATAATGCATTATTAAACCAATTATCTGACTGTGTGCTCATAAAGCTACATGTGTGCTTTTTACAAGATGTTGCAATATAATATGTGGTAAATAAAACTGTGGTAAATGATCGGTAACAGTGTCATTCATCAAGATCGGTGGCTTCGACCCAAACAACTGTCTGCTGTATTTAGACAACTGCGGAGGTGGATGAAACAAAAGGAGCGCTGCACTGGAGGCAAGACTGTTTAACAACAATATGTCTTGTTTTTGCATTAGTGACTGACCCCCAATGGTAACTCTTACATGCATTTCTTCTCCTACTGTGACTATGTATCTACTTTCTGGTGTAATAAAGTAAACTAGACTCTCTGAGCTTCAAGACTTTTATGTTGCTTCCAGAAAAGAACATAGCACCCAGTTATTGTTTTAGAATAACAGACACAGTTCCTTGATGTAGTATTTATACTCTTTGTACTTTTTTCGCACTTTATCATGTTTAACCACCTTCTTCTATGTACTTAGTTAGGATTTTATGATAGTCTAACAGAACGTATTGCATTATTGTGAAGTAGAAGGAAAACAACACATGGATTTCAACATTTTGTACAAATAAAACTGTGGCATGGATTTGTATACAACCACCCTGTACTGACACTTAAGTTTTTTTACATTATTGTCCTGTTTTTGGTCCATCCATCTTCCCATCAATTTTGACCAGGTGTGCTCAAGTCCTTGCTTAAGAATAGCATTCCCACAGTATGATACTGCCATCACCGTGTTTTACAGTTGGGATGGTGTGTTCAGGGTTATGTGCAGTGTTAGTGTTCGTCCACACACAAGTTTTGTGTGCAGGACAACGAGCAAGCAGAGCATCTTCTCCCATGTTTGCTTTGTCTGCTATATGTCTTTGGGCAAACATAAAACTGGATATTTTATGGCTTTCTTTTAACTCTTCTGTAGTCCTACCAGTATGCTTCAAACGTCAAATTTGTGGAGTACCTGACTACTTTTTGTCCTGTCCTCTAACAAACTGAGGCCAACACTGAACAGCTGCATTTTCACTGAGATTAAATTACATACATCTGTACTCTATTTCCTTATTACCTGACTTCTAAAGGCAGTTGTTTGCCCTGGATTTTATTTGGGGGTATAAGAATAAAGGGGGCTGTGTACAAATGGACACATCATTATGAGATTTTTTGGGGAAAAGTGGAAACCATGTATTGATTTCCATCCTCTTCACAGTAATGCAATTCTTTGTGTTGGTGTATCACTTAAAATCCCAATAAAATACATTCAGGTTTGTGATTTTACCTTGACAAAATGTGGAAAAGTTTGAGGGGTGTGAATATTCTTGCAAGGCACTATAGCAGCTCCAAGTTCTTCACACTTTCGTAGCATTATACAGAGTGAAAATAATGGAGGTTCAAATGTTATATAGCTCGGATTCCTGTAATCATACAGTTGACTGGAAGCTCAACTAGTATAGCTATGATCACATGTCAAATATCTTAAACAGCTACAGCATTCCTGTTAAATCTGAAATATAATCTTCTTATAAATCATTGCACATAGGAACAAATGTTTGAGAGTTGGATTAAATTGCGATCTACATCTCCAGGTAGGTTATGGTTTTGATGGACCTAAAAGCACTAACTGAGAAGACCTTATAGACAAAAAACAAAATCAAAAGACAAGGCCCTGTTTTTGTCTCTGACATCTAAGATTTCAACAGCCAATACAATATTTTAAGAGAATAACGTAACCAAACCAACCATCTCAAATGAATCTATGTAGGGCATGTGAACAACACTACATCAGCTGTGTAAAATCTGCAGGTGTATAAACAGGGAATAGTGCGAGTAATGCCTGGTAAAATAACAATCAAATAAAATGAACGCAAACACAGTGTGCCTGCTGTGTGGGAGGAAACAAAACCAGTTTAATATGCCAAGATCAGTCATGTTTAAGTAAACTGGGAATACAGCAGCTTCGACTATAATCAGGACCCCTTCTAAGCCTGTTTAAAACTTCATAAAATAATTTAATCCTTTGTTACAGCAGCATCTTTTCACACTGAAACAATTAGAAAAATCCAACCTTTAATTTCAGTACATTTGTTCAGTGGGGAAAAAATCTCACATTAAGATAATATATTTTTTAGCAAAATTTGCTAGTGCTGCAATTATTGGGATTCCTACCAATTCCCTTAAAACAAACCTAACCTCTGGCTGTTTCATTTGTTCAAAGTGTCTGAGCACGTTTGTTTAGTAATTACTTCCTGTGTTCCTGGAGTAAAATAAGAAATGCAACAAGTCCATTTCTCTTCTCACTCTCGTCACTTCAAAATGGAAAGAGAGGGGAAAATGCCATAAAAGAAGAAATAATTCAAATAACTGGAAATATAACAAACAAGGCCTAATGAGGACCCATATTTATCTTGCACTATGCACTTTTATACTGGAAAAGCTGTACAAGTTGTACAAATTATCAGCAGCAGGGATGTCAACAATTGTGACAACTTTGATTATGATAAAAAACTGTTATTTCTTAAAGTGTGATTTTACCCCTACTAAATAAAAGTACCTAAATGAAAGGTTTGATTAATTATTTTATTTTAAATTAGATTTTGCTAAAGCAATAAAAAACTATTTTAACGATTTTTTACATGTTTACCAGAGATGCCTCTAGAGGGCACTGCATTGTTCTCAGTCATTCCCAGAAGGCACCTGATCACAAAACACTTCCTCCATGAAAGAAAATTGGTTATTATAGTTACAGTTTTTATCCAGTGTTATTCAGACAATTTATAAAAGGAAAATGGCATACATGACGTCACCAAGCCATCTTGGAGGGCTTAGACTGATTTGATGAGGGAAAGGCTTAAAGGCTTAAAGCACTGTGAAGGGTATAGTAGCAGGTTGCCATACCTTTAGTTAGATCTTAGTTGGAGCCACTGTTCACTAATTACATTTTGAAATGCATTTATACAAATATACAGCTGAAGGTTGTACTGCAGATAACCTGAGTCCTATGTTAAGGTTTGTCATTGTGCACATTTCTCCACATTCAAAGTGATGCTCCCAAATGTCCTCCTGTGTTTGTGAGAGAGTGGGCAAAATTAGAATGATTACTCCTTAGTCTTAAGAAGTCACTGCCTTTCTCCTTCTACCTTTTAACAAGCAAAAAACTAAATATGTAGAAACTCTGGTTCTTTCACGTTCAATATGTCAGGGAACAGGCAACCCAGTGGCGCATCTAAAGTAAACCCTTTTAAATTCTCATTTCCTGATAACCTTTTGCATAAACTCCTGCAAGGCCTGCAGAATATACTGTATGCTGAAATGGAATAGAAGCATTTTTGTAAATGTGTTTATTGAAACAAATACTGAGTTATTGTTTTAGACATAAAAAAATGTTTTTTGCTCCTACAGAGACAGCTAGCAGTTTACATTGGCTATTCTAATTATAAAAAATACCTCTATGAAATACTGCGATATGTTATACAGTGCAATAGTTTTAAATCATTCCTAATTTATTTGTAATGTACTTCCTCAGAGCTTTTGCATCTTACAATTTAAAAAAAAGGAGTATCGATCAATTGTTTTACAGGCTTTTTGAAGGTGAGAGAACTTCTATTCAGTTAGGAAAAACGTGTCAAAAAAATGTATTTGCAATAAAATAATAGATAAAACAGAAATTGGTGACCCTGGTGTTTTAATACTTTTACACCCACCTTTTTGCCAATATTGCAGCTTTTGGTTTTCAGAAGATTGACGCACACAGAGAGAGGAAGTTTTTCACCACTCGGTTTTGCATAATCTTTCTAGATTGTCTGAAATCCTGGGTCCTCTCCAAGGCCCTCTTCTCTTCCACTCAGCCCACAAGTTTTCTATAGGATTTAGGTCTTTGGACTGAGATGGCCATGGAAGCAGGAGGATTTTGCTACAAGACCCAAGGACAACCCATTTTCAGTCCAAATATTTTCAGATATTTTTATGTGCAATATCCTCTCATTTCAAAATATTCATAATGCCTTGCTCTCTAACAAGGTTCCCATGGCCTTTGGAAGTGAAACAGGGCCACAGCATCATTGTTCCTACACAGTACATAAATGTAAGCAAGAAGTGTTCTTCCACATTTTTATCCTTTGCTTCATCTGACCACAGCACAAAGTTCCAGTTAAGGTCCCAGAAATGAGCAAATTCAACATGCACCTTGATACTAATGAATGGTTGCCATAGAGATTTGGTCTCTTATGGTTCCTCGATGCTGCTGTTCTCTAACAGTGAGGAAGAAACATTTTTATTTTACCTCCCTTACCATCCTACGTGCATGTTGAAAGATGAATCAGGGCTCTCGTTCAAACTTGTCTGTCACACCTGCAGTTGTTTCAAACTGAAAAAAAGAGGATATGTATTACTAATTATGTAGGAAACTCCTACCTCTGGTCAACTTAAAAATGTAAAGCATACAGTTAAGCCGAATATTATTGATACCCCTGGCAGATCTAAATGTTAAATGATTTTTATTAAACCGAGAAGTTTGTTTCTATTAGAAAATGAGACAGGCTTCTCTTAATAGAGAATGAAACACTGTAAAATGAATGTCAGTTTTAAAATAACTTTTTCTAGAAACATTTTATTTAAAAATCGAAAACGATCAGAAACCTTCTCAATAATGAGTGGGAAAGCCTTTATTGGCATTACAGTAATCATACCTGTCTTATATTTACTGTCCAGCTTTTGGCATGTTTCCGCTGGTATTGTGAGGATTCCTCTTTTTAATCAGGTCTTAGTCTTTGAGGCTAGACGGTTTCTTTGCCATCACCCTAATCTTTTCCTCCTTCCACACATTCTTCATCAAATTAAAGTCAGGACTCCAAAATGGAAACATTACTTCCAGTCAAAAGAAACATGGTAGTTGAATTAAAGGATTGGTTTAAACCTGAATCTGCGTGGACTATGAATCATTTTGGGTTTAAATCTAAGTAAGAAATAAATACATTATTCAGTAACATTCCTCTCAACACATGGTTTTTACCAATAATAGTGCCTCCAATTAACATTTAAAACAATTATGTGGTTTTCCACCATTGCTGAATAAATGTACTTGAATCAAAGGTTGCCTTTTTGTGAAAATGTTCTGTGTGAGACTTGCTACTGCAATAACAGATTAATTTATGTTAAAGCGTTTTACACTTCTTTACTTGGAGTGCAAATAACAGTGGCCAGCGCTGTATTACATCTTACCAAACACTACAAACCTTCCTCCTTATTTCTCTCTTCTCTGAATCGCAGCGGCTGCTGAAGCTACTGAAACTAGTTTGGGAGATATATTTTGGTGCTTCTGTCTTTTAGCATCTTGTAGCCAATACATTCATCCTTGGGATGTTTCTCCTTTGTGTTTTCAGCTGACTCAACTCGTTCATGGATCAGGCCTCATGTTTTCTTTCTCTTAATTAGCTTGTTTTCAGGGGATAAGCCCTGCAAAAAGGATAAGCCTCTTTCATGTGCTTTTGTCTGAATCCAACAATACAAAACCCACAAGTAGTGAGTAAGTATTATACTCTCTTATGCATGAAGTAAAAAGAGAAAATGTGGTCTGGAAACTGCAGATGGCCAGTTGGTTGTTTCTAAATTACCTTTCAAAGTTTGATGATGAAACAAAATCTTTGTGTTCAGTATTCAAAGTATTCATCCTCAAACTTTTTCAAATTTTTTACATAACATCCAGTCAGTGTATTATATTGGACTATGATCAAAAAAGTGAAGATGTGAAGTGAAAGTAATACAAAGTTTTTCGACATGCAAATAAAAATCTAAATTGTGGAGGGCATGTGTATTTTGTTCCCTTTACTCTGATACCCTGATCAAATATAACTCTGGAGAAGCTGCAGAAAACACTCAAGTGGGGGAAATATGTCAACAGGACTACTATTAGTTGTGCACAAATCAGAGGAAAACTATCAATGGTCAATCATACTGGTCAGAGTGGGGTGAAGCATGGGTGGGTGCATTATTGATGTCAATCTTCAGTCATGCATAGATTTAAATAGCTAATGGATCAAAGTGTTAAATCAATTTCATTCATATGAAGCATTATTTCATTACAATAACTCTCCAGACTTGCTAAAATTGGAAAATTCATTCGTATATATTTTGTAAAGCCTCTGCCACGTGTTCCACTTTAAAAAGAAAAATAGGCTGCACACAAGATAAATCTGCTAATGACAACACGTTCTGACACATGACAGATTCACGCTGCAGATTTACTGCTCCGTAGCCACACACATAAAACAGTTTAACAACATTGATTGTACAGTGCACTCACCTCGAGTGCTCAGAGTAGCATTCAAGGAATCAGAACAACATCGTATCGGAAAGGCAATTGGTCTTGAGGTTTTTGCATGTGTTTACTCGAAGAGGCTGATGATTCATGGTTTTTAAATGAATGCCTTCTTCTGAAAGTGTCATTTTCCCTTCAACTTTACTCGCACCCTTGTCACAATGGGGTTTTCTTAGACTGAGATACACAACCACGAGGACAAAGACAGTGTTTTAACAGTTTTAGAAACACGGTTAAAGGTTGGACTGGAAGCAGGATATAAATTCTTGAAACTGGTGGATCTGACTTTGCTGTTGGGCTAATGATCTTAGCATAGTATCGTGTCGACCTAACAGAACTCCCTGATGGGAAATAGTTCCTCGTAATTGTGTATCAAAGTCTATTTGGTCAGCTTGTTCTGTCATAATGGGGTTTTTGTAGACTCTGAGATACACAACCACAAGGAAAAAAAGACAGCGTTTTAACAGTTTATTTAGAAACACGGATAAAGGTTGGACTGGAACCATGGCTGGAGCTGGCGGACGAACGCGGGGTCTCTCTGAAGGAGAAAGACAGAAGCTGGTAAACACTCTGGGTGGAAACAGAGAAAATGTGAATGTGTTCTTTAGATGCTGACTTACAGGGGTGGGGTTCTTGGCAAGACCTGGGGGAAATAAGTTCTTCTTCACGGTGGCTTGAGGCTGATAGGCTGTGAACAGTTTTCGGAGGATGAAGTGCTTAGTTTCTTCTCTTCCAGGAAACTCCATTACGGTTGGAGAGTTTTAACGGAGAGTGGACAGGTAGGTTGATGGGTGGTTCTCAAGTGGCTCCTGAGAAGCTGGGCTTGGAGTTGGAAGCAGAGAGGAGGCTCATGGCTGAGGTGTCGAGGCTGGAGTTCCCAAACTCCTCTGAACATGACACGAGTGAAAACGTAGACCAGAAAGGTTCCACGACTTCCTTCAGCAAACGGCAAACGTGATCTGCAAGGCAGGGGGAGAAAAACAAGGAGATCAGAGAAGCAGAGGTCTGGCTGTTACCACGCCAAGGGAGAAAACAAGCCGATGCCTCCCTCTGGGTTTCTACTCCATGAGTAGCCCAGCTGATTGCTCTCAGATGAGCAACAGCTGTGCAGCACCACCTGCCAGTCACACCCTGCACAGAAAGCACACAGCACACAAAAACACAGCCTGCAAACAGCCTGCACTCAAACCATTTATTTAAGCAATTAAATGGGATTTAAAAAAAAACTAAACATTGAACTGAATTTCATGCATGCCAATGATTTAATAAGAATAAAGTTTATATCTGCAGTGCACAGGAGCCGCACGCTTCTTCTAGAGACTGAGTGACTGTTATTCATATCCTGTTCTGTCACAGGCTTAATCTGCAGAAATAAAAAGTGTCAAGGTAATGCCAACAGATGCTTCTTGGTTTCTTATTCACTTGACATTTTATTTATTTGGACAACATATTGGTCTGTCTCGCAGTGTGCTGGCATTTTCTTGGGAAGCTGAGTAAAGCCATTTTCCTTCTCCACAGAGCTGTCAGGGGAAGCTAGACAAAGCAACACTTCATCGTACGTTGGCTTAAAATCCTTTCATCCCTTATCCAGTTGTGTTAATCTTACGTGGAGATCTTACTCTGGTGAGATACAGAGATGCCTGTCTTGCTTTCAGATAATGATTGATAATTTAGGTTTAGGAAAATGATCTGAAATCTATTGGGTCCAGATGTTGTTTGCTTTTCACATCTATAAACCCACATTTCTCCAACAGATGCAACATAAGTGGCTCAACAAAACAATTGTAGGGAATCTAAACTGTGAAGTTTAAACAGATGCATGGTTCACCTCAAATTCGCAATATGGAAGCTTCACACTCTGTGTATTCATCTGGAAAACTGGTGCTTTGTCTCACTGCTGAGTATGTGGTGTTTTTGGAGTATTTTACTTTAAGGTCAAACTGAAGATTCTGTTTCTCCTCGTACATGCACTCGCCGGCCCGTCATTTTAAAGTTGTGTTGCTAGTTGCTGGCAGGCAGGGCAGCTGTTAAGGCTCTTGATTTCCCCAGGAACTTCCACAGTAGCTATGGCCACACTTTGAGATTGCCCTTACCATCTCACAAGCCCAGTACGACACTGGTGCTGCTTGTTGATTATATGACTGCCTCTCAAATCACAGAGCAACAGATTGCTGTGCTGAGCAGTTTCAGGGTCAGAAGTATCATCACTTTTTTAAACTTTTGTTGACTTTTAATTGACCAATTATCCCTTCTGTTTACATGGGTTGTCTTTGATAAAACAGAGCACATTATTTTCTGGTTAGTAACTAAAAAGTGTGAGAACTAAGCTATTGTCCAACAGCTAGACATTCCCATGCAGTGGTAATGAGAAACACTGACAGGATCTGAGTTGTTCCAGTCAGTAACACATGTGACACCAACCCACATAAAGTCTATCCCGCACCAGTCTCTAACAAAATCCCTGCTAAATTACATCAATGATGCCTCTGTCCACATATAGTATCAGTTTTCAAGTCTTGCCATTATTTCTCATTTGGATTTGGACTTGGACTGGGCCATTTGAACATATTTATATTCTTCGATCTAAACCATTTGATAGTAGCTCTGACTCTATGTTTAGGGTCGTTATCCAGCTGGAAGGTGAAATTCTGACTCAAGTATTTTGCACCCTCTAATAGTTCACTTCCAGGGTTGCCCTGTATTTAGCTCCATCCATCTTTCCATCAGTTCTACCAGCTTCCCAGTACCTACTGAAGAAAAGCATCATTGTGGTGTGAGGCCATCACCACCATGTTTCACAGCGTGGATGGTGTGTTCAGGATGATGTATTTTGATGGTATACAGGGGTTTTGCATGTGGGCGAAAAGATCCGTGTTGGTCGTACATGACTAGAACACCTTCTCTAACATGCTTGCTGTGTCCTCTATATAGCTTTTCACAAACCTGCAAACAGGACCTCTCATGGCTGACTTTTAGCAATGGCTTGCTTCTTGGCACTTTTTCAAAAAGGCCAGGTATGTGAAGCATATTTGTCTTGTTACCAGATCCTCGCACCTGAGTTGCATATCTCTGCAGCTCCTCCAGAGTTACAATGAGCCTCATGGCTGTTTCTCTGATTAACGCTCTTCTTGCAGTTTAGGTGGACAGTGGTTTCTGGGTAGGTTTGCAATACTAACATACTTTGGCCAGTTAAGATGGGTTGAGCAATGCTCCAACCCACCATGCTTTAAACTTCCCCAAAACCTTCTCCCTGACCTGTGGTGTTCCTTGCTCTTTTCATTCTCTAATGTTCTCCAACAAACCTGCCTTAATAAGGCACTTTTTTTTTCTGACCACACTTTAACGTTTTATTTGTAAAATAATTTGAAAACCATGTATTGTTTTTGTTTTACATTGCCTTTATGTGCTACTTTGCATTGGCCTGTCTCATAAAATCTTAATCTTAATGAACTAAGGCCCTGGTCTTCAAAGATTCCAAATAGGAGGCGCTAAACTGCTTGTACAATCTCTGAAGATTGGACAACAGGACATGTTTGTGGTCCAGACAGAAATGGGCCAATCAATATGAACGATTAAAAATAAAAAATATGTCATATATTTTCGTTTTTTTTTTTTTTTTGCCTCCTTTGAAATTTTTATATTTTTCCGAGAATCACCATGTTCTGAAAGTATTTGTTTGACGAGTTCGGAGTTTATCATAAACAGACACAATATTTAAGCTTGAACGTAATATTAGCAACATAAAAATAGTTTGTTGTAAGAGTTGGCTATCTGTTTTGTTAATTTTAAAACATAGCGTCACATAATTGTCCTGCAAAGAATGTAAATTGAACGTTTAAAAGAAATGATTTTTCATTGATTTTAGTTAATTTGTTTTGCTTGTTTTACCAATGTTTTAACGATATACAACGTGATTAATTGTTTAAATAGTTTTTTGGTGACATGAAGTCATTTTTTTACTGTATAAACCATCCCCTGGCATATGTTCACATTTAAACAATGTAATCAACCTGATCCAGCTCTGCTTGCTCTGCAGTGACACAATGTTACTGTCAGTAATGCAATGTGTTTTGTTTACTGACAAGGTTAAAGCCTATACTGTCTTTCTCACCACAAGGAGGCTTTAAAATGACAATTTCTCACCTGCTAAAAAGTGATTTTAGCATCCAGTTTGAAAATGAAAGATTTAATCTGCCTTATCATTTTATTTCTTTCCAATTGATAAAATTATCAATGTCACAGCACTGTGGGTCCTTTGGATGATGTGCAATTACAGGCTGTGGGCTGTTCCATGGCGGATGATCAGGTTTGTGCTTCAGCAGCAGATGATCTTACTAACAGCGATGGTGTGCTGGAATGAGAGAGAGACTATATGTACATCCTTCAATCAAACGAGGTGTGAACATTTTGACAGGTGGGCGGGACTTCCAGTGGCTGGGACATCCTAGGGCGGGACTTCCGGTGGTGGGCCTTCTTGTGACGTAACCGGATATCATCATTAACCGGATATCATCATTAACCGGATGTCGTCATTAACCGGATATCGTCATTAGCCGGATATTGTCATTAAACGGATGTTGTCATTAGCCAGATGTTGTCATTACAAGGAAGCAAATCTTTCTAATTGTATGTTTTTAGATGTTTTTTACATCTAAAAACAAAATATGTAGTTTATCCACTTTAAAAGGTCACTCAGGTTAATGCAGGCACATCACACGAAATTCTGATAAAAAGAGAGAACCTGACAGAATTGTAAATTCATTTTGTTTTAACACAGGGGTTATTTAGATGGATGTTTTTCCATCTAAAAAACAAGGAGACAAAAAGTAGATACAGAACCTTTCTTCCTCTGCTCAAATGTTTGAGCAATCTAATCTGCACCAGTAACTTGTAGAGATGATCTAAAACAGAGAAATAAATGAACTGAAAAAATAAAAAATAAAGGTTATAAAATCCTCAGTCACTGTTTATTGAATTAAGGCATCCACAGCTGTTTCTTGTGTATTGTCTCAGACACAGTCTTCACACTGACAGTCTCAGTCAATACACATCCACTGTTTAATGAATAGGTGACCAGACCTCAGACATCTGCAGCTGTTTCTTGCGTATTGTCTCAGACACAGTCTTCACACCAACTGTAGTCAAAGTAATTAAGAGGAATGTGCTCTTTTCCTGGCTATAAGTCTCGAGCATTGTCTCTGACAATTCCTATTCCCTGATTATTGAATTAACACGTCTGTGCTGTTGCTGAGGTGTATCGGGGGCATGTGGCCAAGGGGCGTAACTATGGATTTCATCATTAGGGGGCGAATCTAGAATCAACGAATTAAAAAAACAGAGGGGCGTTCTTCAGTTTTTGTTTTAAATACTAGCGGAAAACGCAACAATTTACCTGCAGCATTCGCTGGAAAAGAACGCTTGTTGAACAATGGTTAGAGTTAAGAGAGTTTTTCATTAAACCGGGGAGAAAAGCAAGATGTGCCAAGATGATGAACAACCATCTACATCATCTATTTCCTCGTCTGAGATACCTATCGGAATTCCTATCGTAACATACTCTGCAGATGATGATTCAACTTCACCAACAACAATGGATGAAAAACAGGCCTCAGGTCAACTAAGACGTACGTCTCTTCTGTGTGAAACCCCAGTAACCGTCTACAGGCATACGCGCCGTGAAATGGATGCCCCGAAGAAATCAACATATTACCTATGCAAGGTACAAAGGCCTCCGTTCGACACTCTGCAGGAAGAGTGGTCTTTGGAACCATATGGACTGAGCGGTAGCTGGGTGTATATTTTCATGTACGAAATAGGAGAGCTCTGCCTGTATCAATTGGATCAAGACGAGGTATTTAATGGATCATTGGCTCTGTGTACTCTCACCCAGAACAAGTGGGCTGTGTTACGGCTGGCAATCCCACACCTTAACGATAACCCTGAATCAGTCTCAGTGTACGAAAGGGAGGATGAAGATGAAAGCTCTCCTCAACCAGCAAAGAGGATGAGGATGTGTCCTTCCGATGTTGAAATAGCTGCGAGAGAACCTCTCTTTAGTGCAGTGTGGGGGTCAAAAACCACAGCAAATGGCCGCTGGTCTTTTCAGGCAAGCAAACGCAAGAATAACCAGACGACCCCCTCAGATCTGTATGTGTTGGAGGCATTCAATCAGAACTGCGGTGTATTCAAGACTGTGCTGGCTCTACCGTATGATGCTTGGGTTGAGAAGATGAATGAAATTGGACAGCGTCTTTCCAACCTTTTCGAAAACTCATGCTGCTGGATTGATGTTATGTCAGTGAAAAGAATCCTGACATTCCCTGTTGTGGATCTAAAGCCCACCCTCTTTTGAGGACCCACTCCCCTTCTTGAGGACCCTCCCACCTTCCTGTGCTATATATCAGGGTCTAACTGCGAGCTCACAGACTCTTCTTCTTCATAACGGCGGGCAGCAGACCTTGAGAATGTATGGAACGTACAGGAAAACACCATACTGGGACCTCTACAACCAGCAAGAAGAGACCGTCTTCTCTCCCGATCATGATGATGAAAGCTTCAACACCGGGCTGTATCATCCACGTTCTCCAGACCTCTACTCACCAGTCACCTCATCGTCGCAGCTCTTTGAGTCCCTATTCAGTCCAGGGACACCGACAGGATACAACCTCAGATTGCATCATCCGCCTTCTCCTGACCTCTATTCACCGCTATGCGTGGCTGAGTCTGTACACACAGATATCCAACCTAAAGACAAGAGGGTGATTGTGGATGACGAGGCAACCATCAGCTACTCACCCTCCCCACAAACTCCAGACCCGATACCTGCCCCTCAGCCTTCACCAGAGGAGGAGGAGAGTAATCAGGGTGATGAAATTGACGGCTGGATCTCAAGCGCTCTCATCAATATGGTGAAAACAGCAATACTTCATTTATTCAACATAACCTGTTTGAACTATGTCAAAGAAACCTGTTACGGGTGCATAACGAACCACCCGAGCCAACGACAGTATCAGTGCCTGGAGATATTGGAGGAGGAGTATTACCAAATCAACTTTCAACGCATCGTGCGACGACTCGTAAACCCCAAGCTCCTTCCTGCTATTCGGAAACTTCTGACACTTTGACGCATACAAGCAGATGACTTCAGAGTGAAAACGATTGCAGAGACGGTTTTATATGAACTGAAATCGGTACAAGGCTTCCATAGTGCAATCACTGATATGTATGAGAAGATGAGCGGTAATGACTGTCTCAAGCAGCTTAACTCTGTTTCAGAGTGCTACGATCCGATCTCAGATGATTGATGACTTGTTTTGTCTTTTCTGTATTCTCTCTCGGGTTTCTACTGGTATACATATATAACAGTTTTGTTTTTTAAAGATTGCAGTGTTTGAATTAATCTTTATTATCTGAATGTGTTTTTTTTTTCTGTTTCTCTATTAAATATGGGTACAAAATAAAAAAAGAAGTATAAATATACCCTCAGGTGTTTGTTTCTTTCATTATTTAACAAGTAGTCGTCAGAGTGAGCATAAGACTGGGATGTCTGAAAGAAGGATCATGAAAAATGTATATTACAACCCATCAAATCCGGGAAGTTTAGGGGTTTAGAAAGGTTGAGGAGGGTTATACAAGATGAAACGGGGAAGAAGGTAGCGGTTGAAAAAGTTAAAGATTTTTTATCGGGAGAAGATACCTATACTCTACATAAACCTGCAAGAATAAAGTTCCCGAGAAACAGAGTTTTTGTCACCACACCATTGAGACAGTTCCAAGCCGATCTCTGTGACATGCAAGCCCTGGCCAAGGAAAATGACAGTTACAATTATTTATTAACAGTCATTGACATCTTTTCAAAGAGGGCGTATGTACGTGTTTTGAAGAGGAAAACTGCTGCGAGGTGCTAAAGGCTTTTGAATCAGTTTTTAAAGAAAGTCAGGTCCCAAAAAAACTCCAGACTGATGCAGGGAAAGAATTTTTTAACAAGACATTTAAGCTTCTAATGGAGAAACACGGTATTGAACATTTTGCCACAGCAAGTGAAGCAAAAGCCTCTGTGGTTGAGAGGTTTAACCGTACGTTAAAAACAAGGATGTGGAGATATTTTACTGCTAACAACACCCAGCGGTACATTGACGTCCTGCAAAATTTAACTAGAAGCTACAACCATACTTACCACACCAGCATTAAGATGAGCCCAATGGAAGTGACCTCAGAAAATGCCTTCCAAGTGTTTCAGAATCTGTACGATGTTACCTCCAACAGATATTGCAGGGCCTCAGTGACAATGTTTAAACAGGGGGATCTTGTCAGAATATCCAAGGTACGTGGAGTGTTTGACAAAAAATACAAACAGAGTTTTACAGATGATGTGTTTACAGTGTATGAGCGGATACCCCGTTCTCCTGTATACAAACTCAAAGATTTGGATGGAGAACCTATTGAGGGTTCTTTTTACGCTGAGGAACTTCAAAAAGTAAAAATATTTAAGGACAAGATGTATCAAGTGGAGAAAATATTAAATCAACACACTGTCAAGGGTGTCAAACAAGTTTTTGTACGCTGGAAAAATTGGCCTGAGAAATTCAACAGTTGGATCAAGTTTGATGAACTATGAAACGTATAAAATAGGTGTGTGCTAAAACCTAACGATTCATACAGCATCATGGACAGCAAGGCAGAGGATGACGGTTTTTACATTACCTTTCCCTCTAACGCTAGCAAGGAAGTGTTTAAAAATATCATCTCTACAAGTTACTGGTGCAGATTAGATTGCTGCAACATTTGAACAGAGGAAGAAAGGTTCTGTATCTACTTTTTGTCTCCTTTTTTTTTAGATGTAGAAACATCCATCTAAATAACCCCTGTGTTAAAACAAAATGAATTTACAATTCTGTCAGGTTCTCTCTTTTTATCAGAATTTTGTGTGATGTGCCTGCATTAACCTGAGTGACCTTTTAAAGTGGATAAACTACATGTTTTTTTTTTTTTTCAGTTAATCCCTACAACAGAAGCCAATTCATCCTTCTTTTCTAAATAACATCTAAATAACCCCTGTGGTAAAACAAAATGAATTTACAATTCTGTCAGGTTCTCTCTTTTTATCAGAATTTCGTGTGATGTGCCTGCATTAACCTGAGTGACCTTTTAAAGTGGATAAACTACATATTTTGTTTTTAGATGTAAAAAACATCTAAAAACATACAATTAGAAAGATTTGCTTCCTTATAATGACAACATCTGGCTAATGACAACATCCGGTTAATGACGACATCCGGTTAATGATGATATCCGGTTAATGATGATATCCGGTTACGTCACAGGAAGGCCCACCACCGGAAGTCCCACCCACCTGTCAAAATTTTCACATCTCGTTTGATTGAAGGATGTACATTTAGTCTCTCTAATGAGCCATGTCAGGTTTGATAAATTGCATTGCGGGTGGCAAAGGATTACATTTGCATATCATCCTCCCATAAATGTAAGCGTTTGGGTTATTATCATATGTTTAAAATTTTTTATGAAGGAAAACACGCTAATAACTTGGTGCCTGCTGTTCTGCTGATTTTACACATGCAATCCGATTACTACCTCGTTTGTCGATCAGCCTTGCAGACGCAAACCTTTTCAAGATCAGGCCTTGAAGGTTGTATATGTAATGAGAAAAAATGTTGCAAAGTTCAAAATGTATGAATACGTCTGCCATGCATTGTGTTTATGAGCATGTGTTAGCATGTATTGTTACTTTACACTTTCATTGTCCCTGGCTGATACATAGATTTATTTTGACCCGGCACTCAAAGACCTAAAGAAAAGTCTTAAAGAGCTTTTTTTTTTTTTTTTTTTTTACATATATCATGTTCGATTTAATCCAGATGTTGAAATTGACTAACAGGAGGAAGAGGAAACAAGTGAAATGATGTTATCCTTTGTGAAGCTGGCGGCCTGAGTCATCTGAGAGACATCTCTGGCGGAAAGGACAGAAGGCTGGGAGGAAATGCAGCCAAACCTGCTCAGACAATAAAAAGATTTGGATGGGGCACTTCCTAACAGAGACTTCCAAGTCAGACTGTGCCTTTCTGAAAGGATTATGTAACTGTGGCATGCAGTTTTAGAAATAACACAAAATCTTTTGCTGTTTAGTCAGTTTATAAGCTGGAGTGAAAGAATGTAACAGCTGGAAAACATCATGCTTTTGAAATGCAGTTTTTAAAAATCCTTCAGTATACAGTGCTGAGAGGAAGTACTTTACCCCTCAAAGATTTCTTCTGCTTTTGCACGTTTGTTATGCTGCAGCATTTCAGTTAATCAAATAAATTTTTATATCAAAAAAGTATACCTAGAGGAACCACAAAATGCAATTTCCAAATTATGATTTGAAAATTTTTAAATCATGAGTTAACACATTTTTACGAATACTTAATCAGCCCTGATTGCTAGTAGAACCAAGAAATGCTTAATGAGATCTTGTCTATCTGAAGGTGAAGCAGGCTGAAAGATCCCTGTAAGATGGGTACCCTCTTGCCCCCCTTCCTTCCCCTCAGCATTTCAGAGAAAGATCATACCAACAATACAACATGGTAGTGCAATAGTCTGGGGCTGCTTTGCCACTTCAGTGGTTTGCTGTACAAAATACAATAATAAATTCTGCTCCCTTATAAAATCCTGAAGGAGAATGTCCGGCCATTGTTTTCCAACACATTTTTAGCTGTAGTGGGCGAGTACTTGTTCATAAAGGACCAGGTAGATTTGGATAGTTTTTTCCCCTGTATAAATAAGATATTTTTTTGAAAACTGCTTTTTGTATTCACTCAGGTGATGTTTGTTTGGTTTTAAAATTGGATTACTGATCTGAAACATGTAAGTGCAATAGAACAGCTAAAGCAGAAGAAATCTCCAAGACGGATATCATTTTCATAACATTGTATTTTTAAAATGGATCCCACCTGGACAAATCGGGGGGAAAAGCAGGGAGAAAGTACAGTGTCTTTCAACTTAAGCAAACTCTCAACAGCGTGTGAGCATTATCATAGGCGAAAAGAAAAGAAAAATCCCACCTTTAAACTATTCTAGGGTTTTAACTAAACTAAGGTTTTTCTGCACAGCATAAATTCTTTTCCAATCCAAGTGACCCTGTTAAGCAGAGATGAGAAACAAAATCCCAGGAAAAATGCTTTTCTTCACTCAAAATAATAATAATAATAATAATAAGCAATTCCCATGAGGATGTTGTCTTTACAGGATGAAGGTTTAATATCTAAATCCAATTTGAGGCACAGACTTCTCCTGGAATCTACAGATTTCCTGTACTATGCTCAACAGGGCTTTAGCAGACCCAGCTGGGAAAAGACTCTTTGGCATCCTAAAGACAGGGCTGATGGAGGCTGGTGCTGGTTTGAAAGCATGCACATTTGGTGGCAGCAGTGATTAAACTCTTTGAATGAAATGCAGTAGAACACTAAAGCTAGATTTAAAATCTCAAGCTGGAGCCACAGCTGTTTCAGCATCAGAAAGCTGGTATAATTAAATCTCACTTGATTTCACTGATATACTTAAAGGATCATTCTTGATCAGTGCTGCACATAAAATATAAAGAAGCATCTACTGTGCTAAAAACATACTTTATCCTGTACTGGATGCTTGGTATTAAAAGGTAAATGCAGCTCATTTTATAAGATACATGCTTCCTTCAGGGTTATACTTTAAATGTGTCAAGTAAATGCTTGTAAATGTAGGAAATCCACTTTCACATTTAGCTAAGAGGCAACTGGGTCACATTTTTTTTCAAGATTTCTCCTGAATATATTCCTTAATGATGACGTTAATGCTGGCTCAGAGGTAGAAAAAGTAGGTCTTGAGTCATTGAGTAATTTTTTCAAAGCAATGAAGTAAGAAGAGCTCATATTCAAAATGAAAAACTGCCATTTTCCTGCTACATTTTGTCACAGTACCATCCGTCAAAATGACACAGATTTAAAATTTTCTTTACAAATAAAAATCTGAGAAGTTTATATGTTTATATTGTAGATTCTTTAAATAGCCACCCTTTGCTTTGATTATTACTTTGCTCTCATTTTCTCCATGAGCTTCATGAGGTGGTCACCTGAAATGGTTTTCTAAAGAGTCTTGAAAGAACCCAGAGGTTCATTGAGAGATGGTCAGAGGTTAATATTCCAGTCACCACAGGAAATTGGTGGCTACTTTAAGGAATCTAAAATATAAAACACATCCAAAGTTCTTTAAGATATGACACTTTGATAACTCAGCCATTAATAACACATCCAATAATGTCTAAATCACTGGCAACAAAAAGTGAGTTCACTCCTAAGTGAAAATGTCCAATTGTGCCCAATTAGCCATGTTCCCTCCCTGGTGTCATGTGACTCGTTAGTGTTTCAAGGTCTCAGGTTTAAATAGGAAGCAGGTGTGTTAAATCTGGTGTTACTGCTCTCACCTTCTCTCATACTGGTCACTGGAAGTTCAACATGGCACCTCATGGTAGCGAACCTTGAGGATCTGAAAAGAAGAATTGTTGCTCTGCATAAAGATGGCCTAGTCTGTGCGAAGATTGCCAACACCCTGAAATTTAGCTGCAGCACGGTGGCCAAGACCATACAGCAGTTTAACAGGACAGGTTCCACTTAGAACAGGACTCTCCATGGTCCACCAAAGAGGCCAAGTGCACATGCTCAGCGTCATACCCAGAGATTCTCTTTTGAAAATAGACATATGAGTGCTGCCATCATTGCTGCAGAGGTTGAAGGGGTGGGGGGTCAGCTTGTCAATGCTCAGACCGTACTGCGCATGCTGCATCAAATTGGTCTGCATGGCTGTCATCCCAGAAGGAAGCTTCTTATGAAGATGACCAAGAAAGCCTGCAAACAGTTTATGAAGATAGGCAGACCAAGGACATGGATTACTGGAACCATGGCCTGTGGTCTGATGAGACCAAGATAAATGTATTTGGTTTAGATGATGTCAAGCATGTGTGACAGCTACCAGGTAAGGAGTACAAAGTGTGTCTTGCCTACAGTCAAGCTTGATGGTGGGAGAGTCATGGTTTGGGGCTCCATGAGTGCTGCAGCTGTGGGGAGCTACAGTTTACTGAGGGAACCATGAATGGCAACATTGCACTGTGACATACAGATGCAGAACATGATCTCCTCCCTTTGAAAACTAGACCACAGGGCAGTATTCCAACATGAAAACGAGTCCAAACACACCTCTAAGACGACCCCTGCCTTGCAAAGAAACTGAGGGTAAATGTGCTGGAAGGGTCAAGCATGTCTCCAGAGCTAATGTCATATTTCCAGCAAGCGTTTTGATCCACATGCAGGGAAACCAACAGGAGACAAGAACAAGTTTAACAGTTTATTTATAAATGGTAAATGAACGGTCCAAAGTGAATGTTCCTTAAGGAGGGGTCAGGAGTCAATGTGAGAGAAAAGGGAAATAGGTGAGCTTGAGAAATCATTCAACAGAGATGAGAGAAGTGATTAAAGGAGGGCTTATGGATCCAGGAAGGAGGTCAGAGCCAGGGAGTTTTATAGAGTCCAAGGGGGTTAGACTGTGTCTGTGTTTGATTATTGAAAGCAGGTGAGTTTGGTAGGCAGAGAGGTATGAATTCAGTGGAACCTAGTAGAGAGCCAGCAGTGAGATCAAATCAGTGCAAATTGCGCAAATGGAGTAACAGCAGGAAATCCAGAAACTTCTTGAGGCAGGAAAATCCTGATACAAGCTTGAGCAAAAACCTTGAAAAAGAATTCAAGAGTAGTCAAGATCAGGGGTCCCAACTTTTTATCTTCTCAAAGCTACTTGTACACAATGAAATAATATATATTCTATATATACAGGGGTTGGACAATGAAACTGAAACACCTAAATTGCTCTTAGGTGTGAATGAGTGTCTGCATGGTTGTTTGTCCTGTATGTCTCTGTGTTCCCCTGCGATGGATTGGCGACCTGTCCAGGGTATATCCTGCCTCTCGCCCATAGACTGCTGGAGATAGGCACCAGCTCCCCTGTGACCCAATAAGGAATAAGCGGTATAGAAGATGAATGAATGAATGAATGAATGAATGAATGAATACATTCATGTGTTAGAAGGGGAAGATTGCCATTACAATCCTATCATGTGAATCAGACATTAGGACACCAATGCTCAAAAAGATTTTCATGCTGCATTTGGTTCCATCTATATTCACATCACCTCTGACAAGCTTCCAATTCCTGACTGAAGAAAAGCGTCCCCACAGCATGATGCTGCCATTACCACATTTCACAGGGGGTGTTTGGGCTATTTGGAGTGTTACAATTCTACTAAACAGAGTCTTTTGACCATTTGGTGCCATCTGACCAGATTCCCTTCTTCCACATGTTTTCTGTGTCCCTTACTTTTTTGTGGTACCTTTTAAAGGCTGAAAGCAATTGCTTATTGGTTCATTGATGGGTATCAGAATTAAGCGGCCTTAATTCAAAAACATGCCACATCTTTCAGATGTATACATTTTTTTAAGTGTTGTAAAACATTTCATAACCGTGCATTTCCTTCTACTCCACTATTAATTTATAAAGAATAATTACCATACTCTGTATAGGTGAGCAGACGTGTGTGTCCGTGCGTGTGCGTGTGTATGTTTATCGATTAAGGTGGATGTATAGCTGGAATATGTGCCACTGTATGTGTGTGTAAATGCATTTATTGGGAGGTAGGGATCAGATCCCATTAGTTACTGCTTCCTAATTGCTTTCAAACACAAAAAACCAAAAGAAGTACAAAAGCAAAATAGTAAAGAGTAGAGTGCATGCAATATTTGTATCTAAATGAGCCTGGAACCTCAAACAGTTTGATCCAACTTATAGCTCTGCAGAGTGTGGAGCAACATCAAAAAACTGACTTTATACCTTTGGAAAAGCACAAAAGGGAAGCATCTGAAATGTCTGTTTAAACCAGACGCAGTATAAAGCCTGGCACAATTATTTATTTATTTATTGATTAACTGATTCCTTTTTTTGGGTGCAGCTGCCAAAAAACACAAAAAGTTGTCACAGTCTGTGAGCTGGATTGTTACTCCTGTCAGGAGCTGCCTCTTTGTGCTTTCATTCTGTATGACACTGCCAACTGCACTGTTGTGTTTAATCTGACTCACACATTGTAATAAAGTTTAGCTAGTGCTTCATTAGTCTGACTTTCAGACCTATATTGTACCTAAATCCATTCCATTTCTGGCTGCTCTCCAATACGTGGTAATTATGCCGGTCAACATCAGCCGCTCAGGACACAGATTGGTATTTGTATGGTGGAAAAAGGTTGCTAGGCAATCCACCGAGATCTAAGGAAAGGTCTGTATGAGATGTGGCAAAGACAGAGCTGGCTGTTGCCGGGTAAATTACAAGTAGACAATCAAAGTCATATCACACTGAGCCTGGGCGAAGAATGAAAGGAGCGAGCCCCTGAACGATGATCTTCCCCTCCTGTCCCAACATGCCGCAGGCAGACGCTTGAAGTCATTGGCAATAAGAACAATTAAGTGCACTTCATAAATTAGTCTGTGGGTGATAATTTTGTTTTGAAACGAGAAGGAAAGACTTAACGGTTATCAGGCCCTATTCGGGATATTACATGCTCATGTCCATGAGAGACAGAGTCAGAAAAAGCTTTGGATGTGGCTTTGAGCAAACTGCTCTGATTCTGAGTGGGACAAGTAAAAGAGGTGGCATAAATAGGTTCACACTCTGTGGAGACGGAGTGACTCCCAGCCCCCCTCTCTTGTCTCATAAGCATCTGAAAAGAAAAATCCCCACCAAGAATAAATAATGGATTGTTAGTGAAAAGTCTTACAGCCCGATAAGTTCAACCGGTGACATGGCTCCAAGGGGCAGCTTGGGTTTAGATGTCTTTCATCTTAATACTCAGGTGTGGCTGTACGCCCTGTGGAGTGTGCAGGGATATATGGCTGGGAAGACTGTAGCTGTCATGTCCCTGCAGCAGCACCAACCACCACTACTCAGCATCTCTGCCAAGGTGCAGTTTATTCTGCCAGCACCAGCCTTGCATCCCAATAAGCTGCATGCAGGAACTGGCTAATGTTACAGCCTCCTTGCCATGTATCCTGGGATATGAGCTCAATTAACTTAACATAAGCACTGTCATTTGGGAGAAAACGGATACAAGTCTCATACTCAGCATACTCTATAATTACATTTTGCTTCCCAAGAAAAGCAGTATTGACCCGATGTGATTGATAACTTTGATGTTGAAATTCTTTGTTTTGCACCTCCCTTGTTTAGCTTGTAATCCATCTTATAGTGTCTGTACATACAGGCTAAGGCATTCTGAGTGATCTCAGGAGCCAGGAAGAAAACCAGAGTACGCTCCATCAATTTTAGAGCGCCTCGCTGATTTACATCTCACCAGCAGGAGGCAATTCATGGCTTGTGGAATTCAGTGTTTTCCTCTTATTTTTCCACATGACCGGGCATCTATCATAACAGATCCAAACAACAACATCAAATAGATGCAAAGATGTATTTTGATCATATCTAATTAGTGAGGTATCAGTATCAGTTTCACTTTATTAGAAGTTCAACCTTTCACAGGAAATATAATGCCTGCTGTTGTGTATTTGGGGTCAGGGGTCTTCACTTTAGAAGCCTTGGTAATCCACTTTGGAGTGGACTCAAACACCTCGCAGGAGAAGAATTCAGTAGAGGGTCCCTGAGGGCGGCATCGTTTTATGCCTGTCGGTGTAATCCTTTGAAACCCCATCCATTTTAAAGCTCATTGTGTATTTACAAAGAGGCAATGGTACATTTCCTAGCTCTACTACAAATGAATAAAGTGTCAAATATGGAAAATGTATTATATTTACTATACCTTTCAAAATACTGAATGGTATTGAAGCTGCCACACACACCCACTGACCCACTTATTAAGTACAGGGGTTGGACATTGAAACTGAAACACCTGGTTTTAGACCACAATAATTTATTAGTATGGTGTAGGGCCTCCTTTTGCGGCCAATACAGCGTCAATTTGTCTTGGGAATGACATATACAAGTCCTGCACAGTGGTCAGAGGGATTTTAAGCCATTCTTCTTGCAGTATAGTGGCCAGGTCACTACGTGATCCTGGTGGAGGAAAACGTTTCCTGACTCACTCCTCCAAAACACCACAAAGTGGCTCAATAATATTTAGATCTGGTGACTGTGCAGGCCATGGGAGATGTTCAACTTCACTTTCATGTTCATCAAACCAATCTTTCACCAGTCTTGCTGTGTGCATTGTCATCCTGATACACAGCACCGCCTTCAGGATACAATGTTTGAACCACTGGATGCACATGGTCCTCAAGAATGGTTCGGTAGTCCTTGGCAGTGACGCGCCCATCTAGCACAAGTATTGGGCCAAGGGAATGCCATGATATGGCAGCCCAAACCATCACTGATCCACCCCCATGCTTCACTCTGGGCATCCAACAGTCTGGGTGGTACGCTTCTTTGGGGCTTCTCCACACCGTAACTCTCCCGGATGTGGGGAAAACAGTAAAGGTGGACTCATCAGAGAACAATACATGTTTCACATTGTCCACAGCCCAAGATTTGCGCTCCTTGCACCATTGAAACCGACGTTTGGCATTGGCATGAGTGACCAAAGGTTTGGCTATAGCAGCCCGGTCCTGTATATTGACCCTGTGGAGCTCCTGACGGACAGTTCTGGTGGAAACAGGAGAGTTGAGGTGCACATTTAATTCTGCCGTGATTTGGGCACCCGTAGTTTTATGTTTTTTTGGATACAATCCGGGTTAGCACTTGAACATCCCTTTCAGACAGCTTCCTCTTGCGTCCACAGTTAATCCTGTTGGATGTGGTTCGTCCTTCTTGGTGGTATGCTGACATTACCCTGGATACCGTGGCTCTTGATACATCACAAAGACTTGCTGTCTTGGTCACAGATGCGCCAGCAAGACGTGCACCAACAATTTGTCCTCTTTTGAACTCTGGTATGTCACCCATAATAATGTGTGCATTTCAATATTTTGAGCAAAACTGTGCTCTTACCCTGCTAATAGAACCTTCACACTCTGCTCTTACTGGTGCAATGTGCAATCAATGAAGACTGGCTACCAGGCTGGTCCAATTTAGCCATGAAACCTCCCACACTAAACTGACAGGTGTTTCAGTTTCATTGTCCAACCCCTGTACACCTTGCTAGTACCAGTTTGAACCCCTTTTTCCCTTTAGAAATGCCTTAATTATTTGTGGCCTAAATTTAACCAGGTGCCAGAAACATTTGTCACAGATTTTGGTCTATACTGACATGGCCGCATCACACAGTTGCTGCTAATTTGTTGACTGTACATCTATGATGCACATCTCCCATCCCACTTAATACTAAAGGTGTTCTGCTGGATTGAGATCTGGTGACTGTGGAGGCCTTAGAGTGCAGTGAACTCCTTGTTATGTTCAGGAAACCAGACAGAGATAATTTCACCTTTATGACATGGTGCATCCTGCCACAACCAGAAGATGTACATTATCAGAAACAGGTTTTTATTTGAGATGCTTTTCCCTTTCTATCATCTCAAACCAGTCGCTCTCTGACCTCTGACATTAACACTTTATCCCCCATTCTGATGCATGGTTTGAATCTCAGTAACACATCTGCTCTGTGATTGGCTGAGCAGCTATTTGTATTAACATGCAGTTAAACGGTTGAATCTATTAAAGTGGCTGGTGAGACTGAAGATATAGTTCTGTAAAATTTTATTTTAAACAGTTATTTATATCCTTGACTTGCTATTAATGATTATACCATATACCATTAATGATTTTACCATAAATAAATAGCTTGTTAATCACGTATACAATTTTCCCTTCCCTTTATTAAATAATCTAGAACTAATCTTTTATTTCTATTTTGTTAAATATTTTCAGAATTACCCAGAAAGGGTACTGTAAACCAGCTGATGTTGGGGAAAAGATTCTATATTTCTAATTTCTAGCCTGCATTACATCTATTGCCTATAAGATCTTCAGCAGTCTTCCTGGAATGCAGTGGTTTCTGTGTTGAAATAACTACTACGACAGTCGCTTTAAGAAAGGTTAACTTACCGTTTGAGACGGTAAGAAAAAAGACAGATCAGAAAACAACGAGACTGTCATCGTTGTTTTCTGATTTGTCTTTTTAGAGCCTTTAGATGCTGTAGCATGTTTGTGGCTTGTAAAGCCTGGGGGCATCGTGTATGCTGCAATAAACTGATTTATTAAATTGTTTGCCTCACAGCAGCCACAAATATTCCCCCGTATTACACGGGGGCAGGAGACTGCTGATGGTACATCAGTGCCACACAATGATAAATGGTTTCAAGAGCAGACAAGTAAGAGAGGCCTTGCACATCTGGCACAAGAGCTGCTTTGTTCTGTACACCTGTAGTAATAGTTGTGGTCAGAGGTTCACATGCACCCATCATGGGCAAGAATGCTATTATAATATTTTAATGATTTATTAGAGTGGTGCATTTTACATCATGGAATAATAACACAACATGCAACTTAACAGATTTTTGGTGGGGAAACAACAGGTCACCCCAATATGTCACTTATACAGTCATATTCAATAAATTAGAATATTATTGAGAAGTTCATTCTGTAAGTGAAACACATTATATAGATTAATTACACAGAGACTAATGTTTTCAGGCTTTATTTCTGTCAGTTATGATGATTTTCTGCTTGCAACTAATAAAAACACTACATTTAAGATTAGAATATTACGTCAGACCAATAAAAAATAAAATTTTAATACAGAAACATGGGCTTAATGAACAATATGTGTAATACCTGCTTAATGGTTGTTATTTTCAAAGTATGCTTTTAATCTGAAAAACGAGCCTCAACTGAAGACATTATAAATTATTGAATATGCCTGTACACATGCATCCATTTGGTTAAATGTCAGCTATCAAGCTGCAACTTGACCACACTGTCTTTGTAACCATCAAAAAGCTTCCATCACAATCATGGTTGGATCTTCTATCACTCTTTTTAATAGCAGTGGTTGTTTTTCAGTCCCTTAAGCAGCTTTTTAGTACAGTTCATAGATTTTTATCGGTGCTGAGATTGGAGCCTTTCCATGAGCTCCATTCATTCCAAAACCAGTTTTGATGTGTGTTTGGGGTCATTTTCCTGCTGGAATTCCCAGCTGTGTATAGAACTATGCAAATAAGAATTCACTGGATTTTCTTTTTAATGCCCATTACATTTTGGAGTTAGGTAGATTGATAATTCATTGGAATAAATTTCACACCATTAAATGTTGGAAAATTCTACACAGTAGATTTTTCGAAGCAAACAATTTTAACTCGACAAGCTGTAAGAACAGAATGACTGACTTTAGCAGCAGGTCTGAAAGAACAAGACAATATCTCTCACTTTTGTTGCAGAAAAGGAAAGTCACTTGTCACAAAGGCTTTTTCTAGACTATTTAAAGTTCTGAAAGCAGACTGAAAGTTACCAAAAATCTTCACAGCACTCACATGAGTAATAGGCCAAAAGAAAAGTTTCAAAAGCCACCACATACAGAATCTTACAAACACAAGCTCTTTATAGAACGACTTCAGCACTACCTTCCTGCAGGCTGGATCTTTTTGTGTGTGTAGGTTTTTCATGCATGTGTTAGTCAGACAAAGACTAGTTTTAGAGTTTAGGCCTTCTCTGGACTGGAGATTTGGGAACAGCTTGTTTTAGAGATTTAGTTTGCTTCCCCCACCCCCAACCCCTACAAACAAGACTGATTGACAGTAATGGAGAAACAAATCAGACAAAGGAATAATTTTTCATCTGTGATTTGGTGTTTATTGTGTTTTCAATGCTTTGGCTTGGAGGTTAATATGTTAAATGTCAGAGTATATGGAGTTGGTTCTATAGCTAATGAACAAAGCAAGGCATAATGGTAATATTATGTAATAATTGGATTGTTTTTTGATCCTATAAACTACAACTGCCATGGCTCTGTGTTTATCTTTGTGTTTGTTTTACTGTGACTAACTGTATGTGCTCTCTTTTATACTCTAAACTTGAAATCTGGCTCAGAGTTTATCTGCTTAGCTGTTTTTCTCTCCTAGATGAAACCACTAAAGCAGCTACTGCTGCCTATAACTTTTAATTTTCTTTCATAGAAAGTACTCCTAGATCAGCACTTTTGTTCTTTTTTTGTTTCTGCTCAAAACCCCAGTCGTCGTGGCAGATGGCCGCTCTTACTGAGCCTGATTCTGCTGGTTTCTTCCTGTTAAAAGGTAGTTTTCCTCTCCAGTGTTGCTACATGTATGAGGAATTGCTGCAAAATCACTGACACAATGCAAGTGACTGTCCACTACTATTGCTACATGCTCATCTAGGAGGAGTGAATGCTGCAAATCACTGACTGATGCAATCTGCTGGATTTCCTTAGATAGAAAACTATTTAAATAATAAACTGACTTTTGTTGTTCGATAAATATATTCAATTGGAATGTATGTACTTGACTTGGAATCTGTTTGATTTGATTAAATTGACTTTGTAAAGTGCCTTGAGGCAGCATGTGTTGTGAATTGGCACAACCTAAATAAACCGAATTGAATTGATCACCCTGTTGAAAATATGTGTGTCAGACTAGGCAACACAAACACTGAGGAACCAGGAGACTTCACTGGATGTGAGGATCATATATCCTGTACGGATCTTGCTGCTTTAGCAGACCCTCAAAAACAGGACACTTCTTCCACACAGATGTAAACCAAACAGGATTTGAGAAAAATTTGGTCATATTCAAAAAGTTACAATATGCGTTCCAATGAAGCTCATTTGTCAGATTAAAAGTACCTTTTGAATAACAACCTTTAAGCAGGTGTTAAACAGCATACTTTTTATTTAGCCCACATTTCTGTATTAACATGTTTTTTTTTTTTATTATTGGTCTGATGTCATATTCTAATCTTAAATGTCGTGCTTTCATTACCTGTAAGTGAAACATCATTGTAGCTAACAGAAATAAAGGCTTGAAAACATCTGTCCTTGTGTAATTAATCTGTATAATTTGTTTCACATAGTAAATTGAATTACTGAAATAAATGAACTTTTCAATAATATTTAAATTTATTAAATATGACTGTGTTACAGCCTTTTTTTTTTTTTTTTACAACTGTTTAATAGTGAGCTCTAAAGCCGTCTCAGAAATGAGTCAAAGGATGATGGACTGACAAGACAGAGAAACACAGAACCATCAAAGAAAATTTGCCACAGCCAGATTCCACTTTGGGCCTGAACAACCTGCAGGTGCAGTTGTGATGTTTCTGTCTGCCTTAACTCTTTTGCTTTGTTTTTCCCCTAGAGACCACAGCCAGCTTAACCAGCAAGATAACTATTTGTTCTGTTACCAACTTGGTTCTGAACCTGGACAGGGGAACCACCAAGACATGCAGAATATACCACAGAACCAACAGCCTTCCATCCTCCCCAGGTAGACAGAACAGCTGTTGGAGCGACAGAGCTGATGGAACCTGGAGTAGAAACCCAACTTGGGTCTGAGAAGGTAAAGGTGCAAGTCTTCTTGTTCTATCATTGTAGGCATTCTGTTGGGAAAGTGACTAACCTAGTGGTTCCTTCTTTCTGTGTTTCACTCCAAACATTCCCTTTAAACAATTCAGGTATTTCCATCTCCAGATTATGTGAAAAAAACTATGCGTTGAATTTCAAAGTGAGAAAAGATAGCGCGTGATAACACTTTTAAGAAATTCTAACCTTTTATCAGCTAAATGACATTTTTCTTTAATTAGTTTGTGTTTTTGTTTGTTATGTTTTTGTTTCTTTATGGTATAATAGTTTGACTGCTAAAAGACTAATGGTTCTTTAAGTGAAAAGAACCAATAAAATCATTACATTTTCATTTGTAGTGTCAATGTGATTCTGAGAACAAATATATTTTATAATGTACAAATCTCATTTAATTTAGTAAAGTGTGCAGCTAGATGGTTTTCTGACAAAGAAATGATCCTTTAGACTGTCTTGTAATAATTTTGAGTCTGAGAAAATAACTGTTTCCTGAGACTGAAAGGGATTTCTGATATTTAAACATAATTAAATAAAGCGTATCGATTCCTGCAGTTTTTATCAGGTGGCTAAAATTTTTCTGTTGTCAAATTTGTTGTCACTCTAGAACGTAAAGAAAAAGGAATATTAGGCTGTTCTAAAAAATAATAGTGTTCGCTTTTCATTACAAACTCAAACATTCACTGTGAGAAATAAAGATTTCTAGTGTTAAAGATTTAGATTTCCCTTGAATAAATGAACTAATATTTAGTGGTATAACTAATGCTTTTGATAACTGTTTTTACATCTGTGTTGCATGAAGTCGACCAACTTTTACCACCTGTGAACAAATATTTCAGTCCAGGACGTTTGGACTACATTCAACAGGTCGTCTGCATTTCTTGGATTCCCCTTTAGAAACAACATGTTTGATGTCACCCCACAGATTTTCTGTTAGATTAAGGTTTAGATGAGCTGGTTACTCCATATTGTTAATCTTGTTGGTCTGGAACTAAGATGCCACCCACTTACTGGTGTGTTTGGGCTCAATGTTAAAACACAGACTTCTTCTTTGACATATTCTATTGAATTCAAACTGATACATGATTGCTAGTATGTCATAAAAAATCCTAAAACCACTATATAAGAAACACCCCGGTAACATGATGCTGGATACATCATGCAGTTTGCTCATCATCGTGGAGATGTCCGTCATACACCTGCTTCAACAAACCCACTGTCATCTGGACAAGGCCAGCAGCACTGTGAGGATCATGTTCTTTGATTTCTCCAGTTTATTTAACACAATTTAACCTGATTTGCTTTGTCAGAAACTCCAGAAGACTCAGGTGGAGGCCTCAACAATCTCATGGATCAAAGACTACCTGACAAACAGACCACAGTTTGTGAGACTGAAGGGTTGTTTGTCTAAACAGGTAGTCAGCAGCACAGGAGCACCACAGGGGACGGTACTCTCACCAGTCCTTTTCACTCTGTACACCTCAGAGTTCCAGTACAAGACAGACTCCTGTCATCTGCAGAAATACTCGGATGACTTTGCAGTCATAGGGGGGATTAGAGATGGAGAAGAAGCTGAGTACAGGGAGCTGGTGGAATGCTATGTGGCATGGTGTGGAAACAATCATCTCATCTTGAATGTGAATTTAAAAAAAGGAAATTATTGTAGATTTCAGAAGAATTAGGAGTAGATCATCATGGGAGAAGAAGTCGAGGTGGTGAAGATAAATACCTCAGTGTTCACCTGGACAAAAGTGTCAAGATCTGGAGTTTTTGTGTGTGTGTGTTCTTTTGATTACCTTGTTCACTTCTCAGATGGTGCTGGAGTTCTCAGGTGCGCTGGGTGACAGGTGCGACTAATCTGCTGATTGCTTGTAGCTGAACTTAAGCAGGAGGCTGCCAGCACTTCAGCGCCAGAGTGTTTGCCTTCAATGGTACAAGCGCAAGCCACAACTAGTCTTTGCTTTGTGCTATGCTCTTAGTAACCTTCATTTGTACTCCTTTGCAGGTTGTTTTACCTGAACCTTCGGATAACTCTTGTTGATGCCTGACTTCGCTCTCAGCATTGTTTTGCTGTTTCGACTTCTGGAGAAAGGTCTCCTATTTTTGTGGATTAAGATCCAAGTTTCCTGTTTACTTTGTCTGGACAACAACCAGCTGGCAGCTTCCTGTTTCACCATCATCTGAACCTTGGCATAAACGTAACCTGTTCACCCTCCAACGCAAGTACCTCCATTCTGAACTCCTCATCATCCCTCACAGATCTCTCAAACCTTACCAGAGAAACTTCTGTGCCGAACACTCAGACTCCGAATCCTTCAACCCCCCCACCCCCGCGCCCGGCGGTTAGATTACTCCAACATGGTAAGCTTCTCCTCATATTCCTGTGTCACGTTAAGTGTAGTGTTCTGCTTTATTTATCCCATGATGACTATATAGCATTTCGCTTTACCTGCTTCTAAGTACAGTTGCTGATTTAACAGTTCCTGCACATTTCCCATTTTTCTTTAAGAAAATAAATCTTCATAAACCTGTTTTGTCTTCTGAGTGTTTTCATCTGCATGTGGGTCAGAACTCTCAAGCAAAAAGACTGCAGTGGAGACACATCAGTGAAGCAGTCTACAAGAAGGGACGAAGCAGACTTTGCCTCTTGAGGAAGTTTAGGTCTTTCGGTGTTTGCAGTAAAATGCTGAATATTTTCTATGAGTCTGTTGTGGAGAGTGTCTTCTGCCATCATCTGGGGTAGCGGCATCAGAGCCAGGAACCTAAAAAGCTCAACAACAAAAAAGACGGCTGTTTCTGTTCTGGGGACTCCTCTGGAGATAACTGTACAAAGTAGGATTTTTCATAAACTGGAGAACCCTGAGCGTCCTCTTCATCAAACTGTTGTACAACAACAGAGTGTCTTCAGTCAGAGGCTTCTTCAGATCTGCTGTAAGACAGACCACTACAGGAGATCCTTCCTGCCCACAGTCATCAGCATCTACAACGGCTCTTTGAAGAAACCTGTATATTAGCTACAACATTTAATTTAATATAAATGCAACCTTATATGAAATTACAATTTTTTTTCTGCCTTTTGAAGTTAATTATACCCCATTTAAACTAGTTCTACTTTTACAGTGACCACAGAACAGAATTTTGTTTTGATATTGTAGCGTTAGGAAATGCACAAAACTGTCCTTGAACATACTACTTCAATTCAAAAGTCATGTAGTAATCCCAAACAGAAGTTAAATATTGACAAACTATGAAACAGTTATGATGGCCTTAAGTTAATGGTTTTCCTCTGCTTCAAGCTTAGACCTTGTATAGACTTCTTCAGCTCCAGATGGTGATATTCTTATGAAGGCTTGTTATGAAATTCTGTCTCTCTGAGAAGGTAACCAAACAGAAGAATGATCACCTTTTGGCTTCCAAAAAACATTTGGCAAACCACTCCTCTGTTTCATGTTAGAGGACACCAAAATGGGTGACATCTGTAGACTGATGGGTGCTGAGTCTGTTCAAAGTGTGAAGGAGAAAGCATACAGAGAAACGCAATGTTGGACTGGTGAGCCGAGGATCAGCATGGTTAAGTCCACTGAGCTGAGGAGCAGGACATTCAGAACTGCAGGTCAAGGTACCCAGTACGTTTCACTGAGAGGTGACACAAGGCATGTTTGGTTTCTTGTCAATTTCTTTCATGCACCAGAACCTGTGGGACATTAAAGGCTTTGCTCTGTTTAATTCTTCACAAATTAACAGAAAATTCAAATTAGGTGCAGAAAATCTTAGGATTACTTTCCAGGAAGAAAACCATTAATACGCTTTTAAAAAAGTTACATCTTTTTTCAGCTAATGATATATTGAAAGTAAGTTCTCAGTTCCCCTCAGAACTTCCCCTATTTTATGATTGTGGGTTATATTCATGTTTCTTCATAAGTAATAGAACCGACCCAAGACAAATAAAAACTAAACTGTTGCTAAAGGTCCCTGAACCATCAAGGGCCTCCCATATATGCTTGAATTTTAACCCAACCATAGATCTAAAATGTTTGCGTATTGAGAATGAGAATACTCTTAAATTTGATTTGATAGATACTGTAAAAGAAAATATTTTAAATATTTAAAAATTGAATTTTATTATATTTTATAATATTTACTTATATTATATTCCTACTATTTTCTTGTCTTTCCTTCGCTTCTAATGACTAAAAATGATAAATTGCTTGAAACTCACTTTCAGTTTACCTGCTGCTGTTTGCGGGACTGAATTCACATTTAAATTAAAGCAGTGCTGTTTCTTTTACTCCTGTTGACTGTGGCTTTCAACTTATTAGTCTGAAGCAAAACAAAAAAAACGTACATTTTTGAAAGACGTGTTTCACACCAGTCATTACAAGGGATACAGCATTTGTACACGAGCAAGCATTTATCAGCTGACATTTTTAGGCTGAAGAACAAAAAAAAAAGAAAATAAGACTTCATAAGGAAATGATTGCAGTTTAAAATTGTCTGAATTCACATTTTCATGCTCTATTCATACTTTTCAAAGTAATAAGAAGCGAATCTTTAGTTGCCCTTGAATCTATTTTTAATAAATGATTTTTTTTCCCAATTTCATTTTTTCCTTTCTGATACTGCATGTTTCCTTGAATTTGAAACACTTATATATTGCCACAATTTCTAGGTCTTTGAGGTTAAAAGCCACTTCTTTCATTCTCTTTGCTTTATCTTTAGCCAATTGAATAAAAAAGTGTCATTTGGCATCTTAGGAAAAGACGTCAGAGGTCATGTATTTTCAGTTGCTTTTAGATGGATAAACTGGTACCCTGCTCTATCTGTCAGACAGGTGCATATGTCATCACATCATAGTTAATCAAATACAGTATGTCAGGCAGTTACAGCTTACAAAGCTCCACAAAGTGTAACCATACAGGATCTGGCTGGGTTTGGAGGCTATGTGATGCAATACCTGAGTGTCAGTAAGCTTAAAAATGTGTCTAACTGGAGGTGAAGTAAAGAATGTTACCATCAAACCAATTATGTCTGAAACTATCATTGTGAAGGTTGTTAATGTTTTTTGTAATTTTTCAACTATTTTTAATGTGTCCCATTCTGGACTTTTTCCACTGTTGGTATTGAACCCTCTGACTAAACTGAACTTCAAATACTTGTTGGTTTGGTGCATCGTCTGCTAGTTTTGGTCTGCCACACCACAGGAAGTCTCCAGACTTTTGCACAGCCCATTTTTTAAAATCTTTGCTTATTTTTCATGAGAATGCCTTAGAAAACTGTATTATAGGCTTTGTGCAATAGTTCGCTGATTTTGGCCTTTCCCATTTGGTCTTTTTGGCCCTTTTACAATGACATTCACAGTGAAATACAGACTGTATTAGCTTTTGCTGCTTCCACTCTGTTATGTGACCTGCTCTGCACCTTTGTAGAACAGAGTCATAATAGTAGTCATTAAAGTTTACTAAAGTTTAAAGTTTAAAAATGTTTGTAGTGCAAAGTTTTATCTAGGCAGAAATAACTGAAACCACATTGAAATACATTTTTCAAGCCAAAATATCATGTTAGCCTTGCACATCAGCCAACACCTCGGCAGGAAAACATCGTCAGCCATCGTTTACTGAAAACTGTAGCTGTATATGTGCAGTCATATCTTTAAAAACAAATAATTTTTGATGACATTATGTTGAAAAATTATGTGTATTTCATTTATTTTTTGAAAAAATGGAGTAGAGAATCTGATTCTCATTGGTAAGTGAGTCAGTGAGGACACAACCTTAATACTAATGTATACAGCGCTGACTACCTGGAAGGTGTTTTACACTGTATTTTGACGCTACAGACCTTTAAGCATTTATAAAGCCTTGATGATTATTTATGAAAGACTATGATTTACAACCAAAAACTTCAGGACAACCATGGCTTCTTGATTGTAATGCTGGATATATAGATAGCCAAGATAGATCAACCTAAATGGGGCCATCTCAACAGAAAACCTCTAGCTCTCCTTCTAACAGAACAAGAACCTTAAATAACAGCAATGGAATGCAGCCTCTGATCAAAGCATATTAATACTTTAAAATGGCCCAGCCAAAGTACACACCTTAAATCCTATTCTGAATCAGTGGTATGATTCCATAACTGATGTTCAGAGATGCTCTCCAATATAACTAAACTTGAGTATTTTTGGAAAGCATGGATAAAAAAGTGTGGTTTCCAGATGTGCAAAACAGGAAGATGTATCCCAAGCAGCCTCGAACCTCATTTTATCATCATGCCTCTCCATTAAAATGAAGCCTCCGCCGATCAACGCTAACACCAAGGCACTTGCAGCTGTAATTGCAGCAGAGGACAGTTCTTCAAAATATTGAGTCAAGTGGGCTGAATACAAATTTGCTCCACACGTTTCAAATGTTTATTTATAAAACATGATGAAAACCATAAATAATTGTTTTTTCTGTTTCACAATAATGCACATACATCTCATAAACTCTAAAAATTTACATTAAAGTTTATTGTTCAAAGGGGATGAGTACTTCTGAAAGGCACTGTCAATTTTTTCCACATTAATCAATATCCATAAGCTCTGCACAAACCAATATTTCTAAAATTCTGTTCAGTTGTTGTTGGAAACCTTAGAGTCAAAAAATGTTACAATTATAACAAATTTTATTACATTTTGTTTTTAAATAAATCTACTTAATGCTTCATGAATTAATGGTTCCTGGGACTGGTTTCTGTGTCAAATGAAATATCACAACATGTTAAATCAAGAAAGCAAATCCATGTTCATATGACTCATACAGCAGGATAGCATGCCTCATAAAACATAACATTTTAAGTCAATAAATGCATGTCTGGTCAGAAGTCATTTCCCCTCAATGTCAAATGTAGAAAATCTAAATTGTCAGCCCTTCCTGAGAGCCGGTGCATTGTGTCATCTGTTAGGAGCGGCCGTGAACAGAAACCTTGCATACCTGTCAGCTTTGGAGATCGCCCACACAATCTCAATGTTTGTCTGTCTGCCTTGAGAAGCAGCTCATCGACTGTTGGCCTCCATGGACAGCTACTACACCTCAAACACATGAGGACGCATCGCCTCCACTGCCTCTCAGCCCTGTGCAAATCCATCATAATTGTGTGCAGCAGGAATTTAAATTGCATTCAGAAGTTCAGAGCAGAGGAACCTTGTGCCAATTTACAAACAAAAGCAGGGAAGTTAAAAATCTGTTTTGGTTATCCTTGTAAACGCGGTGTTCTTCAGTTAATTCTGTATAAATCTGGAGAGATCAGCTAGCACATCCTGTGGTTTCTTTATCCACCTGATCCAACAAAAGAAAAAAAATATCTGGACTTTAAAGTATTGAATAGCTTCAGGCTGTTGTGTGTTACGAAATCCATCTCCGCCACTCCAGCATGCCATGTGTGGGATAAACCTTTTCGATGACAATTTTAACTTGTATGCACAGCAGCTGTGAGCTGTGCTTTCCTGCGAGCATCGAATCCCCCTCTCTCAATTACATCTGGAATGAAGATGACCTATGGGCTGTATGCATGAATCTCTACTGGTGCCACGCAGGTTTTGTGTGGGCTCATAGAGGGAGTATGTAACACAGGTTAGAGGGAAGAAACATAGAAACCACAGATAAAGAAAATGTCAAATGTTATTCAGCATTGCCATGCAGAAAAGCAGCCCTGGTTCTCACTGTGAGCCTCCTTTTCATTGGTTTGAAATCCAGTTAGCTAATTATATCCTCTTGTAATATCTTTTGAATTGAAAATAAACAAATGATTTGATTTACAAGCTTCACGGAAGCTTCACCTTCTCCAATTGTTTTAAGGGCCTCTCAAATTTGTGCTGCTGGTTGAGTATTATTTTGTTTTTTGTTTCCAACCTACGAAAAGTTTTCACACCCTTTGAGTTTCATCCTTTTAGTGCTTTTCTAAATTAAATTATGCTGAGTATAATTTGACATTTTTGACAAGAATTTTAAAATATATTCTTTAATGCAAAAGACAAAATGCAGTTGTAACAAGCTAATGTCAGATAGTCAATCATCTTCTATACCGCTTCTCCCATAGTGGGTCACAGGGAAGCTGGTGCCTATCTTCAGCAGTCTATGGGCGGGAGACGGGGTACACCCTGGACAGGTTGCCAGTGCATCGCAAGGCAACACACAAACAACCATGCACTGATGAATGACCTAACAGAGTGAGTGAATGACCTAACAGGCATGTCTTTGGACTGTGGGAGGAAGCCAAAGTACCCGGAGAGAACCCATGCATGCACACGGAGAACATGCAGAAAGACCCCTGGCCAGGAGTCAAACCCATGAGCTTATTGCTGCAAGGCAACAGTGCTACCAACAGCAGCCAAGCTAATGTCAATTATTTACAAATAAATAAGGTAAAGCAAAGATTGCATAAGTATCCTCTGCTTTTAAATTGATTGACCTAACTCAACAGAGGTCTATCTCCTTGCACCTGGGTTTGAAATTTGCAATCTCAGTGTTGCTGCTGCAAATATAATCTGAAGACCAAAGAACACTCCAAGCAGCTCAAAAGAAAAGTTTACTAAAAATAAGTCAGGAGGTGGTTGCAAGTAGGTTTTCAACAGAGTAGACAATTCAATTCAATTCAGTTTATTTATATAGCGCCAATTTACAGCACATGTCGTCTCAAGGCACTTCACAAAAGTCAGTTACATACAGGTCCTTCTCAAAATATTAGCATATTGTGATAAAGTTCATTATTTTCCATAATGTCATGATGAAAATTTAACATTCATATATTTTAGATTCATTGCACACTAACTGAAATATTTCAGGTCTTTTATTGTCTTAATAAGGATGATTTTGGCATACAGCTCATGAAAATCCAAAATTCCTATCTCACAAAATTAGCATATCATTAAAAGGGTCTCTAAACGAGCTATGAACCTAATCATCTGAATCAACGAGTTAACTCTAAACACCTGCAAAAGATTCCTGAGGCCTTTAAAACTCCCAGCCTGGTTCATCACTCAAAACCCCAATCATGGGTAAGACTGCCGACCTGACTGCTGTCCAGAAGGCCACTATTGACACCCTCAAGCAAGAGGGTAAGACACAGAAAGAAATTTCTGAACTAATAGGCTGTTCCCAGAGTGCTGTATCAAGGCACCTCAGTGGGAAGTCTGTGGGAAGGAAAAAGTGTGGCAGAAAACGCTTCACAACAAGAAGAGGTGACCGGACCCTGAGGAAGATTGTGGAGAAGGGCCGATTCCAGACCTTGGGGGACCTGCGGAAGCAGTGGACTGAGTCTGGAGTAGAAACATCCAGAGCCACCGTGCACAGGCGTGTGCAGGAAATGGGCTACAAGTGCCGCATTCCCCAGCTCAAGCCACTTTTGAACCAGAAACAGCGGCAGAAGCGCCTGACCTGGGCTACAGAGAAGCAGCACTGGACTGCTGCTCAGTGGTCCAAAGTACTTTTTTCGGATGAAAGCAAATTCTGCATGTCATTCGGAAATCAAGGTGCCAGAGTCTGGAGGAAGACTGGGGAGAAGGAAATGCCAAAATGCCAGAAGTCCAGTGTCAAGTACCCACAGTCAGTGATGGTCTGGGGTGCCGTGTCAGCTGCTGGTGTTGGTCCACTGTGTTTTATCAAGGGCAGGGTCAATGCAGCTAGCTATCAGGAGATTTTGGAGCACTTCATGCTTCCATCTGCTGAAAAGCTTTATGGAGATGAAGATTTCATTTTTCAGCACGACCTGGCACCTGCTCACAGTGCCAAAACCACTGGTAAATGGTTTACTGACCATGGTATCACTGTGCTCAATTGGCCTGCCAACTCTCCTGACCTGAACCCCATAGAGAATCTGTGGGATATTGTGCAGAGAACGTTGAGAGACTCAAGACCCAACACTCTGGATGAGCTAAAGGCCGCTATCGAAGCATCCTGGGCCTCCATAAGACCTCAGCAGTGCCACAGGCTGATTGCCTCCATGCCACGCCGCATTGAAGCAGTCATTTCTGCAAAAGGATTCCCGACCAAGTATTGAGTGCATAACTGTACATGATTATTTGAAGGTTGAAGTTTTTGTATTAAAAACACTTTTCTTTTAATGGTCGGATGAAATATGCTAATTTTGTGAGATAGGAATTTTGGGTTTTCATGAGCTGTATGCCAAAATCATCCGTATTAAGACAATAAAAGACCTGAAATATTTCAGTTAGTGTGCAATGAATCTAAAATATATGAATGTTAAATTTTCATCATGACATTATGGAAAATAATGAACTTTATCACAATATGCTAATATTTTGAGAAGGACCTGTACATTCCAATTAATCCTAACCATTGCAGTCAGATTCAGTTATTTATTCAAATTGGATACAAAGTTTTTCTGGCCTACATTTAGGCCTAAATGCAAATGATTATATGTGACAAGTGTCGTGGTATTAGGAGTTTTGTTTTGACTCAGATCCAGAATTACTCTGAGAAAAAATTCAAAGGCTGGTATATTGTACAGTAATGCCTGGTTCACATGACAGGATTTTCAAATTATCGGCTGATTTTCAAAACCTGAGAACCCACACGTGACGATAAAAAATCATAGATATACACGGTTTGGTTTCATAGCACAACACACTACACACAAACAGATCTCTCAAGAACATTTGCTATACGTCCCATTCAACAGGCTGAGTGCTCGTTTGTCCTCAGGGAACACTCCACACTAGGACTAGATCACTCTTAACACACCACACATGGTAGGAATATCTCATAAGATTATCTTAAGAGCCATCCTGATGATCGGGGCATGTCGGAAGGGGAATATCGGGGCACAAATTGGCATAAAAATCTTGCCGTTTGAACCAGGTATAAAGAACAAAATTCTTGCTGATCCCTGTGGTCTGAGCAGCAATTTAAGAGGTATTCTAGGAAGGAAAGAACAGGTGTTAAAAATCTCCCAGTATATGATACAGTAAGTATTCCAATAGATTTCCTACTAGGCACAGTAGGATAAACTGGGATGGGTGCTAAGGTTCTAAGACCAGTGGTTCCAGTTCTTTAATGGATGTGGGGGATTAGTCCAAGTGACAAGGGATTTATTCTTTGGACTTGGAGATGTGGTGAAGAGGCAGTCAGATGAGTCAGGAAGGTACATGGAGGAGAATCAAGGTAGATACAGTCTAGCAGAACTGGTTTTACAAGAAGAACAACTTGTGTTTTTGGAGTTTTCTATCAAGGAAACATGAATGGAAAACCCAAGCGAGTATCTCTGGAACACAGGAAATCATTTGGAAGAGTATAGGGGTAAAATGCAGGATAAGAAATATTACCTCTCAACATTGACCATGAATCAGTGAGTTAACATTTTCAGGATCATATAAGCATTTGAGAAGTGTCTGCAGGAGCAGCCTTGCCCACACACCCAGGTGAGAAAGACAAAATCTGAAGAAAAAGCCAGAAACAGAAGCAAACAACAAGAGAATTACCTCAAAACTGTACCAGCAGGGAATAAAATATGCTGTCCACAGACAATCTCCATCCAGTCTGAACGAGTCTGTCTTTTTGCAAAGGATTGTTAAAAACATCAGTATCTACACAGCATTTAGAGAAACACCCCAGACTGTCATAATTTGAGGGTGTTTGAGTTTTTGGTTTTTGGTTTTTCTCCTATTCTGATTCTGTTCTCCAAGTTGTGTTTTGGATCTTGCTTCTCAATGTTTTCAAGGTGGTGCTTTCTTTCTTTTTTCAGGCTTAGTTTCTTATGATTCTTGTGTTCTGTTCATAGTGCATTTAGTTTATGTTCTGTTATATGTGTCTTAGTTTTGATTGTGTCCTTGTTTAGTTCCAACAGCCTCCCTGTCTCTGCCAAAGCAATAAGCTAAATCTGCTTCACCTGTTCATGACAATCAGTTTGCGTTTTCACTTGTGTCTTGCCCTTTATATACTCCTCTATTCAGTTTACTCCGGGCTGGATTATTTGGTCTGTTCTGTTTTGCCTTGCTCCGTTTTCCTCCGCTCATGTCAAGCCTGTTTACGATCATGTGTTTTTGTCAAGTCGAGTCAAGTGAAGCCAAGTACCTGTTGATGTTATGTTTATACCTGCGTCTCCTAACACCTTCCTGCCTGTAAGTTTTTATTTTTATTAAAACATTATTACTCACCATCTTTTGCTGCCTCCTGCCTGTCCACACTTAGGTCCACCCCAGAAACCCAACATGACAGTGACAGTTGGTTCCTCAAAGTACTGACTCAGGGGGGCTGAACTGTATTTATGGCAGGGTTAGGGTTAGGGTTAGGCTTAATAAAATACTCTAGTGTGAATAAATGTGGAAAAGGTCCAAGGGGTATGACTAATTTTACAAGTCAATGTAAATAGATGTGCACAGAGCAGTTAACAAAAGAACATCTATTGGCATTACTTAAAGATGGGATTATTCTCATTCTAATTTACTCAAACCCATTTTAACAAAAGTGTTGCAAAAGATCCAACATTCAATAAACAAGAATGTGTCTTTTGTCCATGTAGATGTTGTTGTGTCACAAAGTGACCCATACATAATTAAAGACACAAATAGAGAAGAATGGAAAGAAACAGTAAAGTTTCAATTCCTTGAAAGTGAATGCCTGGATGAAACTCAGGGGAGATTAAGTGAGATTTAAAATGCCTAACACCTGGCAGCTCATCGTTGGGCAGCTTTCCATGAAGCTGTGACACAAAAGGTGACCTTGACATGAAGAGCCGAGCTTTAGATGACACGCTGTCATGTCAGGGCGAGTCTTTTTCTTTTCCAAATGCAGCTTAACAACAGGACTTTCTAATAACTTGCAACACTGTCATTGGGATATTGTTGTTCATAAACACAAACCTTAAAGTTTGTAATTGATTCAGTGGATTAACTACTGTTTTCAAACCTTCATTGTAACCTGGAACTTTGTGACCAGTATCAAGTAGCTCCCATCACACAGATTATTAGATTTCCATGTTTAAAACCCAATTTATTTTATCTGTAGAGCTTTGTTAAATGAACACTGAAACCCATAATACCAGCAATAGTTTAGAAATGTCACTGATGTCAATGGACTGCACTGGAGCTTCACATACTATAAATGTGGGCTCTATATCTTAAGATTTCATTGACTTTGATGCTGGCAACCCTTGTTCAATCTCCCTTTTACATTAATGTACCCTTGAATTAAATGGGTTTTTGAAATTGAGAATATAGGAAACCATTTTTGAAAGCTAAAATTATTTTGGAACACTAAAAGCAAAGTGTATATCCTCCTTCCAAGTGATTTCGGGGGCAAGGAAATCAATAGCTCTGGTTGCATTTCTGCCAAGTTGATGGAGGTGGTTGAGCACAGGTGCAGAGATGGATCAAGTTTTAGATCAATCAAATCTGAAACATTCCATCTGAAAGGCGAGAAATGTAGGGCAGTGAAGTGAGCAAGAGTAAATTTCAGAGGTCCGAGGGTTCACTATGTTTCAGATGTCGGGCTATTTGTCACCTTTTCTCACAGAGTAGAAGAGCCGGTTAAAAAAGTTGCAGGTTAGACCGATCATCAGTCACTCATAAACAAATGTACAACATAAAGTTATGTTTTGGAGAATGTGCTTTTGCTTTCTTCATCTTTTAGTATAAAGCCACAATGCTTTGCTCCTTTTTTGTTTGTTTTTTTCCTTTGTTTTAACAAAGAATAATACCTTACATTGCATTCCGTCATCGCTTGACGTGACCTTTTGGTGGTTTGGGAAAAACACCAATGCTTACCTGTAAAAAGTCACAGCACCATCCCAGATGTCTTTATAATTACATTTGGGGAGGATAAAAACACACAAAGGACAGCCAACGATAATAACATAAGGTAAGCTCAAAAACAGCTACTTGGGTGAAATTCTCATTCCACTTTTTTACCATTTCTCTTTTTTGGGTTTACCGATAATATATTTCTGAAGTTCACTGCCAGCTACGCTTATTGGCACCCAGTGGAAAAGCCTGAAAATGAATAAAGGTTGTATTGCAGTGCCATTATCGGTCAGAGAAAATTAATTAAGGTGCATTTAAGTAAAAAAAAAAAATCCTGTTAAAAACATATTATCTTATTCTACCCTGACAACCCACTTATTGCCAATAGGACAATACTCCTGGTTTGCGCAAAATTGGGGCATAATGAGAACAGGATGTTTGGCACAAGCTACATCCTAAACATTGATACCAACCTGTTGATACTGATACCAATCTGATCTGGTGTAACCTGCTCACATCTGCAGGAAGCAAATGTAATCCGTGAAGCCCCACCCACAGGGCTCAAAGCATATTGAACAATGGACAGCAATGAAAGAACTATATATATATATTTATATATATATATATATATATATATATATATATATATAGTTCTTTCATTGTATATATATATATACATATATATATATATAATTAATCATAATCAATTAAAAGTCATAATTCAGTAAAATAATCATTGCTTACAAATAGAAATCAGAGCTGTCCTCTGGTGTTGTGATTTTGGGCTCAAAGCTCTTAATAATAACAATTTGTTATTGATCATTAATAATTGAAAAATTGTTAACCAATACCACTAAATGTCACTGTTTATTCAACCGCTTCACCGAAGGCGGGGTAACTTATTTTGACAGATAAATCACTCTGGCACGAAATCAACACAAACGCTTCTCTTAAATATATATGGGAAGATTTATTGAAGCCATATAGCCCTGATGTACCACCATTCGGGTCCAAAAACCTTCACCTAACTAACAAGCACTATTCTACACAAAGGGGATAAAAATTACTACCTAACAATAATAATAAAAGAAAATATATGCGCATTGAGTGTCTATGAAGATCAAACCAGCAGTTTTATGGACAAAATGTGCAATTTGGGTTAACTTGGAAGAGAAGCCCTCCTGGTGTGCTGATGTCTCGATTGCAGCAATCAGCTGATAGACGGTGGGCTGCGCCCTTAGCCACTAGCAGCTGATTGCCCCAAATCTCAAACAAGGAGTCATAAAACTCTGAGGCGGGAACTCTGGGGAAAAAAAACTCCAGTAATAAACCTTGGACCAAGGAATGGTCAGGCCACGAGGCCCAACTTCTAACTCCTGGCTGATTTGGGATCAGCCGGACAAAAACATGAACATGAGAGAGAATTTAAGTGCACCCTTTCATCAAACATTTTGACAGGTGGGCGGGACTTCCGGTGAGGGCGGGACTTCCGGTGGGGGCCATGTGGGCGCCATGTGGTTGCCATGTGGGCAGGGGGTGTGTCCAAGGGGCGTAACAGTGGATGTTGATTGGTTGTCGTCATTAGGGGCGATACCTTAAATGAGTCAATTAAAACACAGGGGTGTGTTTAAGGGTGTTACGGGGAAGGCCTTAAATGAGCCAATTAAAACACACAGGGGTGTGTTTAAGGGTGTTATTAATAATCTGTATGTTTTTTCAGGCGTTAATACATCTAAAAAACAAAAACAACAAAAAAGACATGCATCCTTTTATATTTTTAAAGGTATAATCAACTTAATGTTGACCTATCACATGAAATCCTAATAAAGGAACTGTGTAACCTGACAGAATTGTAAGTTAATTTTGCTTTACAGCAGGACCTATTTGTTGAATATATGAGCCAGTCTAAATCCGTTCAAAATAGAAAAGACCTAAAAAAGTAAATTAAAAAAAATTGTGCTTCACTACATCGATGGAACGAGAAAAACCTTCAGCTTCTGCGTCAACATACTGGAAAAGCAGCTGAAATAGGTAAGACGAATATCAGATTAACAGAAAAAAAAAAAGAACATCAGTATACTGTTTCCAAGTTACAAATTGACTAGCAATGATGTGTTTATTTTTTAATCATGAGAGACTCCATTTTAGGAAAAAGGAATGATAATTTTAGTTACCTGTAGCTTTTCTAAAACATTTTACTTTTTCATCTTAGAGTTACAGGGTTACAGTTATACCATATCCAACTGTTAGGGGCGATTTCAGGAAGGGGCAGTTACGTCTGTTTCTTAGATAACATATCACCTTTGAACTCAAGAAGGGTTTTGGTCTTAAAAACATAGTCTTTGCAGTTGAGATAACACTGTCATGTTCTGGTATAAATACTGTGTGTAAATGTTGGGGCTCTGTTTCATTGGTTAACCTCAGTGTCAGGGTCTTCAAATGCTGAATGTCTTTGAACCATAACACTTGTTACATTGAAAAATACCAGTACTGACAAGAAAAAATGTCGGTGAATATTTCAGGAAACCCGGAAATTGTGGCTTCTACTTCTGATAATTCACAAAAGCACAATGACATCTTAAAACGTAAGTAAGTAAGTAAGTATCATTAAATGCATGTGAATGTTCTCAAATTTTGTTTATATATATTGTTTATATATATATATATATATATATATATTTGTTTCTTTGTCATAGAACCCACCGCTGATGACCTTGATGATTTCATCTTGACACAATCAGATTATGGTAAGTAAATGTTAAATGCAATAAAATATATATATATATATATATATATATTATAGTTAACCCTTGACAATGTTTCAATTTATAGATTTGATGAGAGAGGTAAACCCGAATGATCAAGTTGGAGGGTTCAGCGGCTGGAATCCACAGTCCAAATTAAGAAGGCGAATTATTTCCAAACAAGAAAAACTCGCAACAACTGAACTTTCTTTTAACACAGAAATTACGACAGATTCTTTGAATACCCCCCCGTCAATTATCATCATTTCCCCTGAAGACACACCGGATAAGTTACCGGCACCACCAGAAAGTAAGTAAGTCCTAAGAACTATCTATTTTTTCTTTGAGAGTGAATGTATTTTATTTATGTGTTATTAGAGACTTTTGTTTTAAACCTCAGATAAAACTGTTTACAGATTCGACTGAGAGCTCTGTGGAAGACATAGTTGTCGAGCAGGAGCAAGGTAAGGAAATAAAAATTAAATAAAAACAATATATATATATATGTATTTTAAGCATAGTTCAATAAAAATGTCATATAAACCTGTTTACAGATACATCCAAAGATGCCACATTGAATCCGCCCACCAGAAGGTCGCTTTTCAAAGATCAAGACAGCTTTCAGCAGAACGGCACAGTTTCAGTCCAACAAGAAGTGAAATCTGGAGGTTTTACCGCAAAGAATCGGAGTAAGATTAAAAAAAAAACTTGTGTATTTTAAAAACTATTTTCGTTTTATTTATGAACGCTGTGCTGCGCAGCGTAAGATAACTTTTATTGTCTTCTGTTTTTACAGAATATTTAACCCCGGCCAAAAGACAGCGACTCTTTGCGCTACAAACCAGAGCAACGCTAGTGAGTGGTTTAATGAACGGTACGTTTTAATTCATACATACATACTGAATTAATTTTAATTCCCCTTTTTTTTTTTTTTTTTTTTTTTTTTTTCAGCTTTAATGTGATTATTTCATTATTACATATTTTTATTTATTTATTTTTTGTTCATTCTCCTTACAGAGGTAACGTTGATGGTAGGACAGATTGGATACAGAAACGGACAACGCAGGAAGACAGTCTACAGCCTCACGGAATCTTCGTAATAAGGCCTCATCGTTAACGCTTCTGGCAGCATGTCAGATTCTGTTAAAGAAGCATTTTGGTGACATCAAGGTGATTTTAAACTGAACTGATCACTGTGTTTTTGTTTTTTGTTTTTTGTTTTTTCTGTAGGTTAGTTTTATTTTTATTTTGTTTCTTATGTTCATAGAAAATGGATAACCGAATCAGACTTGCCCTGGATGAAATAAGAAATTTAGTTAATGAACTTAACGAAATTCCCGTTAATGCAGAAGAAAATAGCACACCGTCTCCACACAGCATTGAGCAAAATTATCATAATCCTTCTACGACACACTCCGCAGATCATCACGGGGGTCATTTCAATACGGGAGTAGCGGTTAGTTCTGATCAAGTAATCAGACTTGCCCTGGATGAAATAAGAAATTTAGTTAATGAACTTAACGAAATCCCCGTTAATGCATCTCCTGCTAACAGTGAAAATTTAATAAATGAACATCAGCACGGTGACGTTTTAAACGTAATCAATCAGGCTCTTTCCGATTTGAACAGCGAACCGTCTCCACACAGCAGCATTGAGGAAAATGATTCACCTGACACTCATCAGAATCTTTCTACGTCACACGCCGCAGATCGGCACGGTGACGTTTTAAACGTAATCAATCAGGCTCTTTCCGATTTGAACAGCGAACCGTCTCCACACAGCAGCATTGAGGAAAATGATTCACCTGACACTCATCAGAATCTTTCTACGTCACACTCCGCAGATCATCACGGGGGTAATTTCAATACGGGAGTAGCGGTTAGTTCTGATCAAATAGAGCGAGATCCTCCAGCTGTGGTTGAACGTGAACATTTTAATAACCATGAAATAAGGAGACCTTTTACCATACCGCCGCCCTGTCCAAGTAACGTTCCAGATTTAGCAGCATTCTATACAGACATCATGCGTATTATAATTGAATTAGCCGACGCTGCGAGATCGTTAACCAGACGTAACGACGTTGTGCAGCTGGAATTAGTGGGTGAAAATCTCAATCGTCACATCACATTTACTGTTACAGATGATGGAAATATGATCCTGCCTGCTTTCGAAAACTTCCTCGACGATTTAGTACAATCGAATGCAAATATACCTGTAGATAATAACATGGAATTTGTTCTTCAGGTTGTTAATGACCCAGCAGGAGGTTCTAAGCGTAAAGCTGCAGGAACGTTAGACTGTGAACTGTTTAATAAGAAAATGCGTCATTTGTATATTATAAACAATACCGGTAATCAGTTATGTTTTGCAATCAGCCTCGCACACGTCTCTGATCCTGAGCTCACGGATCACCGTGCTGTAGAACTGGGGAGGAGATGGCAGCATCAGGCAGGCCTTGACGAGCAAACAGCAGTTACTTTTAGTGATATTGGTAAATTTGAAACCATTCTGAAGAGAAAAATTGTAGTGTTTCACAGAACCACGGGCTCTACTGCTCTGTGTAAATTTGAGACCAGTTTCCCCGATCGTTCAAACCCTCTGTTTTTGCTGTTATTTCAAGGTCATTACTATGGGATAAAAAATCTCAAAGGTTTTATGGGGTGCAGATATATTTGTAATTACTGTTACGCCAGCTATCAGAATGCCAATACACACCATTGTGAAGGTTATTGTCCAGTGTGTCGAACATATAAATGTATGCAAGAGATTAGCAATCCTGTAAGCTGTGCAGGCTGTCAAAGAATCTGTCGTAATTCTTCATGTTTCAGCAGACACAGGGAACCGCGCATCAGAAATAGTGCTGAAAGGCCTATGAGTGACTGTGAGTTGGTAAAACTGTGTAAAGTATGCAAACGGATATACGTTATTCCAATCAGTAAACCGAATAAACCACACGTGTGTAATGTAAAATGCAGTATTTGCGGTGAAAATGTACCCCCCAGCCTAGACATTACATGCGATGATCATAAGTGTTACATTCTGCCTTGCAGTGCAATTAATCAGCTTGATGATAAACTGATTTTTTATGATTTCGAATGCCTCGTCAATGAGAGCGGCGTGCATACCCCCTTTCTGGTCTGTGCTAAAACGTTGAAAGGTGATGAATGGTACGCTTATGGACTGAATTGCACCCAAAAATTTCTCCTGCATTTCAGGAGGCCAATGTACAAAGGTTACACCTTAATAGCGCACAATGCGCGGGGGTACGATGGTTACCTGATTCTCACATCAATGCTGCAGTTAGGCATTAAACCACATATCGTCATGGTAGGGAGTAAAGTTCTCTGTTTAACCGACCCTGATTACAGGTTAAAATACATTGATAGCCTGTCCTTCATGTGCATGAAGCTTAGTGCCATGCCGAAAGCGTTAGGCTTTACCGATCAAAGCAAGGGTTTTTTTCCCCACCTATTTTCCTCTGAACAACATCTCCAGTATGTAGGGGCTTTTCCTCCTCCATCCTGCTACGCTGTAGAACGCATGAGTCTTCAAGAACAACAGGTGTTTAGCAGCTGGTACAGAGAAGCGAGCAAAGAGGTCTTTGACTTTAAGAAAGAAGCAATTCGTTATTGTAAAAATGACGTTGAAATTCTTTTTCAAGGATGCTTAAAATTCAGAGACGAGTTCTTTAAGGAGACAAGTGTGGATCCGTTTAAAAGTATCACAATAGCATCAGCCTGCATGAAGGTTTTTGTAACCAATTTCCTTCCTCCTCAAACCTTAGCCATTCCATCACCTCTGGACTACAGACGTAGCAGTAAAACGTTCTCCAGCGCGTCCATTCAATGGCTCGGCTGGATTGCAGACAGCAGAGCCATATTTATCGAGCATGCATTAAATAGGGGTGAAAAGAAAATCGGGCCATATTCAGTGGATGGGTATGCAGAGATTAACGGTGTCAAAGTTGCGTTTGAATTTTATGGCTGTTTTTTCCACGGCTGTAAAAAGTGTTACATGCCTCATGACAAGTGTCCGTTGAGAGGGGTCGCATTTGAACAGTTTTACGCAGCCACTGTTGAGAGAAGCAAGGTGTTACAAACTGTGTACGGCCTTCGTCTCGAAGTCATATGGGAGCATGAGTGGATTGAAATGAAAAAATCAGACCCAGGGGTGATCAGCTTTCTTGAGAAAGTTAATGCACCCGAACCGCTATCCCCCCGGGATGCGCTGTATGGTGGACGCACCTGTCCTATGAAGTTGAGGTACACAGCGGAACCGGATGAAACTGTACACTATGTGGATTACACATCTCTGTACCCTTATGTAAACGCCAACTGCGTTTTTCCCCTCGGACACTCCACCATCATTTACAAAGATTTTGATGACCCCAGCAGCTACTTCGGTATAATCAAAGCTGTGGTCTACCCACCACGTAACCTGTTGTTCCCTGTTTTACCTTACAGAACATCCCAAGGTAAACTTGTGTTCACTCTCTGCCGCTCATGCGCTGAATTAAATAACCAGTCAGGTCCCTGCATGCATAATGATCAAGAAAGAGCTTTGATGGGAGTCTGGACGAGTGCAGAATTCTGTAAAGCTTTGGAGTGTAGTTATCGTCTTGCTAAAATCACAGAGGTGTGGCATTTTGAAAAGAGAAGTGATACAATCTTTAAAGGTTACATTCATTGCTTTTTAAAGGGTAAGCAGGAGGCTTCAGGCTATCCGTCTGAAGCAGTGGATCAGGAGAGTAAGTCAAAGTATATAAGCGACTACAAACTGCATCAGGGCATCCAATTAGACCCTGAGAAAATCGAGATGAATCCTGCCAAAAGGCAGGTTGCAAAATTGTGTTTAAACAGTTTTTGGAGGAAATTTGCGCAAAGAAGTGATCTGTCTCAGACCACAGTCATCACTAATCCTGAAGACTTTTTCAGCTTCATGTTCTCGAGTAAATACAGGGTTAACTATTTTCATTTTTTCAACCCTGAAATGTGTGTAGTGCAGTGGAACTACAGCAAACGTGTCATATATCCACCAAGTAAGACAAATAATGTGTTTATAGCAGCATTCACCACCGCTTATGCACGTTTAAAACTTCTCAGCAGCATGGAGAAGTTACAGGACAGATTGATTTATATTGACACGGACAGTTTGATTTATGTGACAAAAAGTGGTGAAACTCCTCTGGAATTGGGGAATTATCTGGGTGATCTTACTGACGAGTTAGATGGTGACAGCATTTCGGAGTTTGCATCGACAGGACCCAAGAGTTATGCATACCAAACTAAAAACCGTAAAAAAGTAGTGATACGTGCTAAAGGCATCACTCAGACGCATGAATGCAGCGAGAGGGTCAATTTTGACAGCATCAAAGGGCTGGTCGAGGGCTACTTACAGGGGTCAAGTGAGGGTGTCATTGAAATCCCTCAGCACACGATCAGGAGGGATAAAAAGAGATTCCGTTTGACAAACGCGACATTTCTTAAAAGGTTTCGACTGGTGTATGATAAGAGACGTCTTTTTTCTGACGGGACAACTCTGCCTTTCGGTTATTAGAGTTGAAGAAGAAATAAAATAAAAAGTCACATGGATTTACAGGAGATTGATTTTGATCCTAGATTTAGAGCCCCTTTCTCATGTATGATAGTTGGACCCAGCGGCTGCGGGAAAACTTTCTTTGTAAAAAGTATTTTACAAAACTGTAATCATGTCATGGATATTGTTCCAGAAAATATTGTATGGATTTACACATCTTTTCAACCCATGTATGCTGAATTGCAGAAGATGAATAAAAATATTACCTTTGTGGAAGGATTGCCTCATTCTTTTGAAGATGAAAACCTGTTTCCTCCTGATCAGAATCATCTGATTATTCTAGACGATGTTATTGCTCAAGCCTCAGATGATGAAAACGTGATGAAGGTCTTTACCCAGTTTCGTCACCATCGTAATATGAGCGTTATTATGCTGACTCAGAATGTATTTCATCAGGGAAAGTTCAGTCGCACTATTAGTTTGAACTGTAATTATATGGTGTTGTTTAAAAACCCGAGAGATAAACTCCAGCTGAATATACTGGCCCGCTAAATGTTTCCATCTCAAAAGGGTCTCTTCTTGGAGAGTTTTGAAGACGCAACGAGAGAAGCTCATGGATATTTAATCATCGATTTTACGCCTACCTGCCCAGAACATTTCAGACTGAGAACGGGGATACTTCCTCAGCAGTGGCCTGCTGTGTACGTACCCAGAACAAAGTAAGTCATCATGTCAGCGCGTATAAAAAGGAATTTACCATTATTCAGAGCTTTGTACCAGGCCTGTCCACAGAAACGTAAAGATATTCTCGCACACTGCTCTCCCGACTTTATTCAGGCTCTGTGCGAGATTGCACTGAATATCCTAAAAGGTAACATTAAACTATCACCCTCTCAACACCGACAATTGAAGAAACAAAGAAATATCATCAGATTGTTGGGTGATAAAAGAACCGGGATAAAAACTAAACAGTTGGCTCTCAAAAAGCAACGAGGTGGTTTTATTCTGCCCATCTTAACGGCTCTTGCACCCTTGATCGGTGATCTAGTGGGTGGAATCATCAGGAGATAATGTCTCTCAGAACATCGCAGAAGATGTTTCTCATTTCCCCTCATCAATTCAAGCGTCTGACCCAGTCAGACACGTCCATCAGACAGACGGCGGAGGAGAATTTGGATGCTGAAATGAGAGCGATATTAAACGAGCCGGGTTTGACTTCTTATGAAAAAATCAAGAGATACGATGCTCTTCTCCAGAGGTATCTGACTTTACTTAAGCAAGGTGTCAAAGAAGAAAAACAGCGGGTCAGTTTAACGCTGCAGCGTGACACAGAGGTTCCTGAACATGAGCGGTCCCAAGAAAAACAAGGCCCAGGGCAGGACGAGGCCCCTAAGGATCAGGTTCTTACGGAAGTACTGAAAAGCCTTCCTAAACACAATCGTAAAAATGCCGAGTACATTTTGAAGAAATTATCCGAAAGAAGTGAGAGTTGGACTTCGCGAGGTGAATTTGTATTTAACGGAAATATTATAAAGAGGTCCCACATGATTGATTTGTTGAAAAATCTCATGCTTCCGTTTAAAAAATCTGGAGCATCACAAACCCGAGGATGGTCTGATTTTCTACACTCCATGTCAGAAGTAAACATACCTATATCTTCAGTCATTAACCCTTATGCTCGTGAAGAATATAGACGTTTCAAAACAGAGGGTACATCGATTGAAAATGGGGGTACACCCCCCAGCGTTAAGCAGAGAAGAAAAAGAAGAAGAAGGCAGATAACTCATTCTCCCTACTGGTCGAGATCTGAGCTGGAAGATCCAAAAAATGCTGATGGGAGATCAAAAAGGTCTCTTCGTAAGACGACACTACCACCCCGATGGATTACATTTTCACCATAAACCGTTATAAGAAAAATGAAACATGTAGTCTATTTCTTTTATTCAATAAAATATTTATTGATTATATTTTTCAAGTCTAACTTCGTTCTCTACTTCACACACTAACATATGATATCATTACACAAATATTAAATCATAAGAAGAAAAAAAAAAAAAACAATGAAAAAAAAAATAAAAAAAGACATTTTAAATTCCATAACAATCCAGAAACATCTCCAAAGAGCATGTTCCGTGAGTATAAAATGTACAACTTTGATTAATGACACATTTCTGATATTTTTTCACAAAGTTAGATACCATTAAATCATTCTTAATCACATCTCCGGTGTATTTCGACAACACTTGCTGCATTGATAATCCGCACGCTCTATGACATAGATAAAAAATGCAATGGTGACCGCACACAGTGGACAGAGTGTTTTGAAGCTGATTATTATGATACAATATTTTTGAGGATCTGTCTTCTAAAAATGTTACGATGCTTGACGGGTAGAACTCGAAATCCGGAGAGAATCCATAAGAGTCAAAAAAGCTGGATTGACCATTCTCATTCAATGTCAGAGCTAGCCAGTGTTCCCCCGGCATGTGTGAAGGATGTGTATTCACGATAAAGTAGGCCGGCCCTGGGAATTTGTCAGCTAGCAGCGGCAGCTGGTCGAACGGCCACACACCGCAAAACAAATCTCCCAGCAGATGACGCATCAGGCTCTCAATTTCATGATTATTCATGCCTGATTAGATTAATAATAATCCACCAGCACACGCCTCTTTGAATCAATCTCTAAAATAGAATCATAACAAGCGTAGATGATCAGCGTGGTGGTATATGGCAACGGGTTTCTGAAGCGCATTTCCAATCTTAAATTCCCACTGGAAACTGGAGATAGAGCATCTGTGTCCTCACCCGGGTTAAGATTAAATGTGAATAGAGAGTATCCTTGATTAAATTCCTGACGTGATATACTCAGTGGAAGATCTTTTAGATGTCGTCCTGTAGCCGTAAACAAGTTGTGATACTCTCTCACTGAATGACCTTGGTTAAAATTTGGCTGGAAGGCTTTAGCAGGAATTTGTCTGCCATCCTTACACAAAGCTAAATATTCCATATCAAAATGATTAAAGTCAAACGGATTGAGATTGCGTGTTCCTGTAAAAGCGTCATGATCCAGTAACGCAATCACCACATACTTGGGAAAGATGCCTAAGAAAAGATTCTCTTGGTTGCATACCCTTGAATTTTCAGGGATGGAATATGTTTTTACATTCACACGTGAAAGTGGATACAGAGCATTTGCTTTCATTAAAGCTGAAGCGTGCCCCAGTCGTACAGCTGGAGAGACAGTAACTTTTTTGATAAAAAGAGATGCTCCTAATATCCTGAGTTTGTAAGTGGAGTCTCTTGCGGCCATGAGACAAAAGGCATCGTTGGCTCTTGTAAGTTTAATTTTAAGGTCAACAGAGTTTAAAAGAAGTCTCTCGCAGAAAAATATGTCGGCATGCAGGGGGCCTAGGAGATGTACCTCCCTGGAATTTGCCGTAAAGCCTGCTCTGCTGTTAAGACCTTGGTTAGGGCCGTTAGTTGTAACAATAGAGTTCAGAGCACCTGCAGTGTCTTTATAAAAAAGACCAGAGCTAAACTGGGTTTTTAAAGAATCCTCAGAAAAGTTTAACAATGTCTCAATCATGGCTCTATATGGATGTGTAGCGCTGGATTGTGAAATCATTCGATCTCCGAGAGTGACGTCACACTGACTGAAGATGGTGTTTAACGGGTAATTGATGAGCCCTACAGGTGCATCATCTGGCAGGTTTGTTCCATTCTCGTTAGTAATTTTCACTCTGAGATGCAACAGCGTATCGTTGAGATCCAGATACTTTTCTCCGTCTCCCGGAATGAAAAACTCGATCGGGCCTCCATCGGTGATTGCTGATAAAGGCTGGATCTCGGTGTAAATTTTATCTTCGATCGATAGCTGCGTCATCGGGGCAGAAAATAAGTCCAACTCTGCCAGCGTGCACTCTGATGATTTGTTATGTAAAAGAGCCATTATTTAAATATATCAAAACTTGCGGATGACTTCCTTCCTCTTCGTTTGTCAGCTGCGACTGATCTCCTTTTTCGCGTTTGTCGTTGTTTTTTAACCGTCCTTAAACGATCACCAGGGGGTCTTGTTCTGGGTCTTTTGGATAAAACCATAATTCCTGAACCTTCTTGACCGTCGATGTGTGTAGAACCACTCATTTTACTCACGGCTCTACCGATGACATCCGAAGCGATATTTGATGCAGCCGTTTTAAGATGGGGTTTTGCAATTGCAAATCCTTTTTTAACCAGAGGGGATACGAAGCGGAATAATTTTGAAAATAATGATCCAATTCCGCGTCCGTACATGACCGGGGCCCCATAAAACCCTGGCAGATTACCGCCTGATTGACTTACATAGTAATTTACAAAGCGATTTGGATCACGTCTCAGACTTAGATGTGCCAAGTTCTCTCTTGCCTGCTTGATGCAGTGTTGAATGACCAGCGTAATATGAATGATAACCAATCAATCTTAGAGGTTATATACATATCTCTGGAATAGTTTATACAAATAAAATTTATCTCAGGCTACGTTGTGATATCACGGGTCTGAAGTGTAGTCTTATGACGGTCTTTCCATAGACGAAATTTACAGGAATGTTTTGGTCCGATTTAATTTCTATATTGATATTTTCAATATGTCTTCTGGAGACTGGAAGGTAGTGGGCGGGGTTAAACGTCTGAGTAATCATATCACTGAATGTGCCTTGTACTTTGACGGTCCGCAGTAAAGGTGCAAAAGTGTCGCCTACTATTTGTGGGCTGACCACGTCGCTGTAACAGTATAGGTGATAGAAACCAGCCTTTATATCCGCCGGAAAAGGAGCCAGTTTTGGTTCAGAAACATGAATCCATTCCCCTGGTTTCACACCCATCATATAAGCTAGAGTGCTGAAGAAGCGTATTTCATACGGACTATTTGCTTGAAATGCAAATCTCTTTTGAACTTTGCTGAATTTAATGCGTAAACCCGATTTCAATTTTTTGAAAAACATTTCCATCTCTGTCTCGAGTTGAACAACGCTGTTATAGTAGCCACTTCTGATCCTTTGCGTATTGATCTCCACATCACCAACCTTCCTCCATTCAAAGTAGGCATCATAATCCGGTAAATTATGCCATGTATGAGGGTATGAAATCTCGGCTAATGCAACCATCCATTGGCCTTCTAAATCAATATGTTGAGCTAAATTTACACGGAAACTTGAACTGGTATTATTTTTAAACACTTCCATGCTAGCATTAGATGGAAGAGTAACGTAAAAGCCATCATCCTCTACCTGACGGTTCATGATGCTGTGTCAACTGTGAGGTTTAGTGCAAACCTTTTTTATACGTTTCGAAGTTCATCAAACTTGATCCAACTGTTGAATTTCTCAGGCCAGTTTTTCCAGCTTACAAAAACCTGTTTGACTCCCTTGACCGTACGTCGTTTTAATATTTTTTTCCACTTGATACATCTTGTCGTTAAATATTTTTACTTTTTGAAGTTCCTCAGCGTAAAAGGAACCCTCGATAGGTTCTCCATCCAAATCTTTGAGTTTGTATACAGGAGGAGAACGGGGTATCCGGTCATAGACTGTAAACACTTCATCCGTAAAACTCTGTTCGTATTTTTTGTCAAACACTCCACGGACCTTGGATATTCTGACAAGATCCCCTTGTTTAAACGTTGTCACTGAGTCCTTGCAATATCTGTTGGACTTGACATCATACAGATTCTGAAACACTTGAAAGGCATTTTCTGGGGTCACTTCCATAGGGCTCATTTTAATGCTGGAGTGGTAGGAATGGTTGTAGCTTCTAGCTAGGTTTTGCAGTACATCGACGTACCGCCGGGTATTGTTAGCTGTAAAATATCTCCACATCCTTGTTTTTAATGTGCGGTTAAATCTCTCGACCACTGAAGCTTTTGCTTCACTCGCTGTGGCAAAATGTTCAATACCGTGTTTCTCCATTAAAACTTTAAATTTCTTGTTAAAAAATTCTTTACCGGCATCAGTCTGAAGTTTTTTGGGGATCTGACTTTCTGTAAAAACTGATTCAAATGCCTTTACCACCTCAGCGGCTGTTTTCCTCTTCAAAACTCGTACATACGCCCTTTTTGAAAAGATGTCAATGACTGCTAATAAATAATTATAACCATCATTTTCCATGGCCAGAGCTTGCATGTCACAGAGATCAGCCTGGAACTGCCTCAATGGTCTGGTGACAAAAACTCTGTTTCTCGGGAACTTTATTCTTGCAGGTTTATGTAGAGTATAGGTATCTTCTCTTGATAAAAAATCTTTAACTTTTTCAACCGCAACCTTCTTTCCCGTTTCATCTTGCATAACCCTCCTCAGCCTATCTACACCCCCAAAACTTCCCGGATTTGAAGGGCTATAATATACTTTCTTCATCAGCCGTCTTCCTGCCATCTCTGCCTTATGCTCACTCTGCCGATTACTTGTTAAATAATGAGAAAAAACACACAGGAGGGTAGATTTATCCTTATTTTTTTTATTTTTTTTTTTGTATTTAATATAAACAAAAAACAACCAGAAAACAAAATCAGATAAAATGCAGATGAATTCAAATACTACTAGCTTTTTAAACAACACTTTTTGGGAAAGGTTCCTACTTTAATTGTATTTAATAGTAAAAAAGAAAAAAGAAGAAAAATCATATAATGCAGATTAACTAAAGTACTGGAATACTAAAAAAAAAAATGACACAACAACAAGTCATCAAACATGTGAGATCAGTTTGTCAGTCCATAGCACTCTGAAACAGAGTTAAGTTGTTTGAGATGTTTCTCATCGACCATGCGATCATAAACGTGCGCTATTGCACTGTGGATGCCTTGTACCGATTTCAGTTCATATAAAACCGTCTTGGCAATCGTCTTCACTCTGAAGTCATCCGCTTGTATGCTTCGAAGTACCAGAAGATTCTGAATAGCAGGAATGAGTTTGGGGGTTACGAGTCGTCGTACGATGCGTTGAAAGTTGACTTGGTAATAATCCTCCCCCAGTACCTCCAGGCAATGGTGTTGACGCTGGCTTGGGTGGTTCGTTATACATCCATAGCAGGTTTCTCTGAGATAGTTCAAAGAGGTTATGTTGAATAAATGAAGTATCGCTGTTTTCACCGTATTGATGAGGGTGGTTGAGAACCAACCGTCAATTTCGTCCTCCTGGTTACTTTCATCCTCTGCTGAAGGCTGAGGGTCCTCCATCGGTTCCAGGGTTTGTGTAGGGGCTTCGGTAGAGGGTGAGTAGCCGGTGGCTACCTCCTCCTCCACGACCACCTTCATGTCTTCAGGCAGGACATTCGCGTCTACAGACTCAGCCATGAATAGCGGTGATGGTGAGCAGAGGTCTGGAGAAGGCGGTAGATATTTCATGTTGTATCCTGTAGGTGATGCAGGACTGTAGTGGTTCTCTGAGAATGAGGATGTTGAGGTGGATGGTGAGAAGAGGTCAGGGGAAGGCGGATGATATGGTCCAATGTTGAAGCTTTCATCGTGCTCAGGAGAGAAGTGGATCTCTGCTCGGTGGTTGTAGAGATCCCTGTATGGTGTCGGTCCACTCATTCTCATGATACAATTCTCAGTGTCTGTGAGCTTGCAGTTATCCCCCCGTATATATATCATAGGAAGGGGCGTGTCCTCAGAAGAGGGTTCGTTCTAAACGTAAAACAGGAAACGTCAGCGTTTTTTTCACTGACATGACATCGATCCAACTTCGTGACTTTTGGAAAAGGTCGGAAAGACGATGTCCAATTTCACTCATCTTCTCTGCCCAAGCTTCAAACGGCAGAGCCAGCATTGTCTTGAATACGCCGCAGTCCTGATTGAAAGCCTCCAACACAAACAGATCTGAGGGACTCGTCCGGTTGTTCCTGCGTCTGCTTGCCCGAAAAGACCAGCGGCCATTTGCTGTGGTTTTTGACCCCCACACTGCGCTAAAGAGAGGTTCTCTCTCAGCTATTTCAACATCGGATGGTATATGAAACATTCTCGCCCGTTTTACAGGTCGAGGAGACAGTTCATTTTCTTCTTCTTCTTCTTCCTCCCTCTCCTGCCTTGAGACTGTTTCAGGGCTATCATTAAGGTGCGGGATTGCAAGCTTTAACACAGCCCAGTCGCTGTGGGTGAGTGTACACAGAGCCAGTGATCCATTAAATACCTCGTCTTGATCCAATTGATACAGGCAAAGCTCTCCTATTTCATACATGAAAATATAACCCCAGCTGCCAACCAGGCCATATGGCTCCAAAGACCATTCTTCCTGCAGAGTCTTGAACGGGGGTCTTTGTACCCTGCAGATGTAGTATGTTGATTTCTTAGGAGCATTCAATTCACGGGATGAATACTGGTAGACGGTCACTGGGGTTTCGCACAGAACTGACATACCTCTTGGCCGAACCGAGGTCTGATTTTCAACCATGGTTGTTGAAGTTGATTTTGGATCCTCATCATCGGTAGAGTATGTCACGACGGGAATTCCGATAGGTATCTCCGTTGAGGAAGTATATGATGCAGTTGCTTGTTCATCATCATCATCTTGGCACGCGTTGCGTTTCTCCTCCGCTTGACGATAAACTCTCTTAACTCTAGCCATTGTTGAACGGGTGTTCTTTTTTTTTCCAACGAATGCTGCATGTAAAGTGTAGAGTTTTATCTCTGTATTTAAAGTAAACACTATTGTTTTCATTGGGTTATTCAAGGTTTAACAATGCTTACAAACACACCCCCTCTATTTTTAATTGGTGCTGATGCCAAACAGTTTCCGATAATACCATATTTGTCTTGTTCTATTTATAACAAACACACCCCTGTGTTTTAATTGACTCATTTAAGGTATTGCCCCTAATGACGACAACCAATCAGCATCCACTGTTACGCCCCCCTTGGACACACCACCTGCTTGACCACGTGACCTCCTGCCCACGTGGCAACCACATGGCGCCCATATGGCCCCCACCGGAAATCCCGCCCTCACCGGAAGTCCCACCCACCTGTCAAAAAGTTTGATGAAAGGGTGTACTTAAATTCTCTAACATGCACGCGCGATTCCGCCACACTTGCACAGCAAATCAAAATAGCTCAGCATAAAACACTTCAATCAGTATTGCATGCAACAAGTTGATACCTTGGATTAACTACTGGTGATTTTAAATCCCCTTAACTATGCCTCACCCTGCCTAGACCTCTAAATGCACCTAGCCGATTTAATATGAAAAACAACAAAATTACTTTGATGTTGATTTCTTCTCTCCACCGGTTGAGGATGGGTCAGATCTGAAGAAATACATCCCTCATCCCTCCAAAAAGGGGAAAAAATATGAAGAACTGTTTAGTCGACTGAATCACAAGGGAAAACTCATCTCCGTGGAAATAAAACCTCTGTAGCTCTTCCAGAAATGGCCGTGTGGAGGAAACGTTTGCCTGTGAGCTTTTGTCTCTCCAGATATATGCCTTTGTTGAGTGGCAACGAAAGTTTATTTTCCGTGGGTTTTATAATTCCGGGTGACGTCAGAGCTGCGACATCTGTTGAGCAACTGTGCAACCTAGTCGGTCTGTTCGACCAAAATGGATGACCCCAACAATGTCGAGATAAATATATATGTATATATATATATATATCTCGACATATATATATATTCAATTCAATTAAATTCAGTTTTATTTATATAGCGCCAATTCACAACACATGTTGTCTCAAGGCACTTCACAACAGTCAGGTACATGCATTCCTATTAATCCTAACAATTGAACAGTGCAGTCGGAGTTAGCTTTTTATTCAAATTGGATAAAATGTTTTTCTATCTAAGGAAACCCAGCAGATTGCATCCAGTCAGTGACTTGCAGCATTCACTCCTCCCAGCTGAGCATGTAGAGACAGTGGACAGTCACTGGCGTTGACTTTGCAGCAATCCCTCATACTGAGCATGCATGTAGCGACAGCGGAGAGGAAAAACTCCCTTTTAACAGGAAGAAACCTCCAGCAGAATCAGGCTCAGTATGAGCGGCCATCTGCCACGACCGACTGGGGGTTTGAGAGAACAGAGCAGAGACACAAAAAGAACACAGAAGCACTGATCCAGAAGTACTTTCTATGGGAAGGAAAAGTAAATGTTAATGGAAGTAGCTCCTTTAGTCGTTTCACCTAGAAAGAAAGAATAGATAAACTCTGAGCCAGTTTTCAAGGTTAGATTCTGAAAGAGAGCACATATAATTAGTTACAGTAAAAGCTCAGTCAATTTCCATGTCTAGGAGAGAGAAAGGGTTAAACACTAAAAGACAGGGCTATGTGGATCATCGGTAGAGGGTGAGCATTAAGTTGTTGCCAGCAGAAGCTCGGACGATTCCCCTCTCCAGAAAGGTGTCACAGGCAGACACAGAGCCAGTCCAGGTGTAGCTTCTAGGAAGAGCAAAGAGAGAACAAGGTTAAAAGCTGAAATAACAGCAAATAATGCAAAATTGGAGAGTAGTGTGAGAATGTAGCGAAGAGGGTGAAAGTGGTCGTTATGTCCTCCAGCAGCCTAAGCCTATAGCAGCATAACTACACAGATAGTTTCAGTTCAGATTATTTAGTTAAACGGCGCTTATTTACAACATATATTTACTATATATATATATATATATATATATATATATATATATATATATATATATATATACATTTATCTGTGAAATTTAGCTAAAGGCCTAATTTTTAAATCTTTTCATAAGAGCATTTAAATTTGCTGCTATGCAGATGACATGCATCCCCTTTAATCATGAAAACCTCGCACCAGTGAAATCTATTCTGAGCTGCACTGTAGAGGCTAAATAAAGCATAGCCAATAAGTTTGGAACCAATCCAGGATCTTAGCCATTATTTTTCATGGCCGTTTAAGATGAATAAACAGATCAAGTTGTTTTTTACAACTTAGAAGCATTTCAAAAATTAATGTTCTCACTAATAAGCACATGAAGACATTAACAATTGCTCCAATCAAATAGACCAGTGCCACGTTAGCCAATCTCAAATAGAGACCAAATCACTCCGGTATCAATCCAATGTCTTCATTGCAACAAAGAATTCTCAGTTTGTTTTTACATAGAACAAATAAAGCAAACTTTTCAAAGAGCAAATAAATTTTTACACACTACCAAATAGTATAATAATATTAATAACAATAGTAGTAACTAGCTGATAATAATAAGCTGTGCGAGCATTACATATATGGGGTTTATTCTAAATATTGATGCTTTTAGTACAACTTAAAACATTTAATTTAATTTAAATTTTTTTTTGTTTTTTGTTCATTTGTCTATTTCGGAGGAGGGACAGCACCTTGGTGTTTTTTATTATAAATAAAGTTAATTTGATTTGACATGTCTTTACCTTTTATTTATTTTGTGTTCAAACAGTTACACTTTAGTAAAATACAAAGGTTACAAGAAGTCAAAATAATTAATGTTGCCTTATAGCACCATTAGGCTTTAATTTATATTTAATTAAATTGGATGAATATTTTGAAGAAGTCAGTTTGCTTGTAATCTGAACAAATCTAAGTTTTTGACTCTGGCCGCCAGTCTGTGCCTCGTGCCAGGCCCCATCACTTAGCTCCCTGGTTCAGAGAAATTGAGCAGGTAGGTAGCTGACAAGTACGGATTGCCTTTTGCGAGAGTAACCATAATTGCACCGATAGGAACTATTACCTGTCTTTCCCAGGTGAGATTATCAAGTCAATGATCTTGAACTAATGACCAGAACATGGAGCCCAGACCCCTGCAAGCTGCTCAGTGCTTTGAAGGCGCAGATAATATCTATCTGCAACAGAGTGCCTGTGAGGCACTCTGTTGCAGCTTTTGACTGAAAATAAATGACCAGTGTTTAAAATAAAAGGAAGTAAAAAGTTTTACCCCTATAGGTAAAAATGATTCAAAGTTCCACTTTAAAAAAGTGAGATTTGCACTGTAAATAATAGCTCTATTAAGTACTAAATAGTGTTGATTTCCATTGTTTCTGGTTGATTTCTGCGTGTTTAACAAAAATAAAGCCTGAAAACAGCATTGTGATTCATTCTTATTGAAATTGATTTATCATAACATACTAAAGTTCCTCCCCAAAGTACAAATTTTGACAACTTTACATCTTGAGTTTTTCTTAACATAAATTCATAATTATTTTAAAATAGTTTTGTGAATATTAATCAGTATGTTTGTTTATATACTGTAGATAGTTCAAATACTTGATCCGGTCCAAATCGCAAGTAGCTGCCACCTGTCTGCTGCTTTTAAAATATGACAAAATCTAAAACTTGCAAATTAGAATTAAAACCACTTGATCTTCAAAAATGAGGCAGGTGAGTTTTGTCTGCCAGAGTTCACCTGATCTCATGGTTGTTAGTTTCTGACTCCATTTAGAATTAGCTTGGTTATCTCTTGCTCATCAAGGAGTATCTACACTCACCAGCCACTTTATTAGGTATACCTGTCCAACTGCTCTTTAACGCAAATTTCTAATCAGCCAATCACATGGCATGTAGGCATGATCAAGACGATCTGCTGCATTTCAAACTGGGCATCAGAATGTGGAAGAAAGATGATTTAAGTGACTTTGAACGTGGTATGGTTGTTGGTGCCAGACGGGCTGCTCTGAGTATTTCAGAAACTGCTGATCTGCTGGGATTTTCATGCACTACCATCTCTATTGTTTACAGGGAATGGTCCAAAAAAGAGAAAATATCCAGTAAGCGGCAGTTCTGTGGGCGTAAATGCCTTGTTGATGCCAGAGGTCAGGGAGGAATTCCCAGACTGGTTCGAGCTGATAGAAGGGCAACAGTAACTCAAATAACCACTCGTAACAACCAAGGCATGCAGAAGAGCATCCCTACCATCCCTACATTCGGATGGTAGGGTCAGAATTTGGCGTCAACAACATGAACGCATAGATCCATCTTGGCTTGTATCAACGGTTCAGGCTGGTGGTGGTGGTGTAATGGTGTGGGGGATCTGGATATTTTCTTGGCACACTTTGGGCCCCTTAGTAGCAGTTGAGCACCGTGTCAACAGCCCAGCCTACCTGAGTATTGTTGCTGACCATTGTTAGGTTTATGATTATTGATTGATTAATCTTGATCAATAATTATAATTACAAATAATAATCTGACAAAATCAATTTCTTAACCAAAAATCCTCATTTATGAATCGAGACCAGAGATGTTTCTGGTGTTGTAATTGTGGCTCAACGCCTCTGACAATTACAACCATTGAATACTCCGTAATAATTAATAACTATTGCCGGAGATGTCACTGTTTAATCGACCGTTTCTGCCGAAACGTGTGGAACTTGAACCTTATTTTGACTGACACATCACTTTTTGCCCACAGTGAAACACAAAACGCTCTCTCTTTATCTACGTAAATATTTATTAATTTTCACCTACTCAACATGCAAAATTCTACAAACACAGGGGTAACACATCTAAATAAGCAAAAATCAACAAACGGTAGTGGGTATGTATTGAAACAACCAGCAGTTTATGGCACTACAGACGAAGGAAAAATGAGAATCTGAGTGGTCGTGTGGTGGCGAGTGGTGGGGGTTGGAGCGCAACTCCGATTGTCCTTTATGATCTTCTGATCATAAAACGTCCCCCTAACTCCTGAGCACAAAGGATTCTAACTTTTGGCGGCAAGCTAGCACAGTGAGATTGAAGACAAAGGGGGAAAAATTGAGAATTTTACCATGAGGTCGTTTTAACAGTCCAGTCTTGCAACGCACCCGCGTTGACTTTCAGATAGTAAAACACAAACAGCTCTGGGAACGCGGCGGATCCCGACATCAACATAACACATCAAAGTTTCAATAAGCAAGGTTACATGCACATATTATTCAGAACACATGAGATCCTAACCAGCGATTCTGATCGCTTCTACAACCTCTGACCCTGCCCAAGCCTTCTAATAAAGAAATAAAAGATTAAATTAAAACAAATGGGTTTTACTTGGTGTCGTCTTCTTCCTGAGCGAGGGAATTCGAGCGAGGAAAAGAGGGGGTAAGTTAATTGTGCGTCCACAATCAACTTCAGGGAAAGCGGTCAGTCTTCGTCCTTTGGTCTTCTTGACAAAAAGGAAAAATATGATCTGACCCTCAAAGTCGACATGGAAATGAAACACGGTAGCGGTAACGGTAGTGAAATCTCTGGCCTTCTTAGTCCAAAAACCTCAGTTATGAATTGTTCGTTGTCCAACGAGAGAGAATGAATGAAACTCTGCAAAGAGCTCTTCTCTTGAATTGGCGCACTTCAGTCGCTAGTCTGGTTTCTAGCAGAAGGCAAGTTTTCAAACATGAGCGCCTTCCTATATAGCGTCCTGTGATGTCAGACTTGGGACGCCCAGTCATATCAGTCGTAATGCTCAATGGGATATGTAGGAGCGGGCTGTCCTGGGTACAAAATGGCCGATGCCATTGGAGGGGCACAGTGACGTCCAACAACGTGCAGATAGTCCAATACTCAGCAAACAAGTGGTCCAACACCATGTCCATCCCTTTATGACCACAGTGTATCCATCTTCTGATGGTTACTTCCAGCAGGATAACACGCCATGTCATAAAGCACGAATCATCTCAGACTGGTTTCTTGAACATGACAATGAGTTCACTGTACTCAAATGGCCTCCACAGTCACCAGGTCTCAATCCAATAGAGCACCTTTGGGATGTGGTGGAACGGGAGATTCGCATCATGGATTTGCAGCTGACAAATCTGCAGTGTCTGTGTGATGCTATCATGTCAATATGGACCAAACTCTCTGAGGAATGTTTCCAGTACCTTGTTGAATCTATGCCACGAAGGATTAAGGCAGTTCTGAAAGCAAAAGGGGGTCCAACCCAGTACTAGGAAGGTGTACCTAATAAAGTGGCTGGTGAGTGTAGTTTATGACCCTTTATGGCAGAGAACAATGTTTCTACTTTGTACTCTGCTTAGCCTGCATCAATATCTCCTCTGGCTTGCTAGCTCTCATTGCATTGGTTCCCCACAGGGCATGCAAATTAGCTGTTTGGCTCCAGACTTCAAGTAAAGATCAATCAACAGTTTAGGTGGAATGTATTTCTGACTTTGCCTCCCTGAAGCTGGGGGTAAAAATATCCATTTTTCCTACCCGTTTAATTCTGTTCAGGGTAATGTGAGCTGAAGCCTTTACCAGTAGTCAATGAGGAAATGGGAGGTACTCCCTGGACAGATCGCCAATTCATCACAGGTTCAACAGGCACACAACATAAATAACCATGGACACATGCACTCACAGCTAGGGGCTCATTAGAATGTTCAATGAGCTAAACATGTATGCCTTGTACAATACCCCATGGATGTACAGCCAGCTAGCAACTAGCTGCGACCTGTAACTTGTGCCGCACGGTGCAGCTGCAGGTCTGCAGACTTAAGGAAAATCACTAGCCATTGTATGAAGGCACATATTGTTTTGATGTGACAAATTCTTTGATGTGACAAGTCTTTGCTTGTTACACAAATACAATTTTATGGACATGGTTAAAAACAGGATTTGTGATGGAGGGGGTTAAAGATTTGACCTGCTTCTTAGATAAACCAGCATCATTGTCAAATTTTCATTTTCTTTTCAGCGCAAGTAAACAAATCATTATGCGACTAAGGGAAAATAAGTGTTATAAAATTGGTTAAAAATGTATTACTGTAAAAACAAATATTAAAAACCAGGGGTGGGTAGTGACTAGTTACTTTTATTTAGTTACTGTTATATCCAGCCAGTGTCTCTGTTTTAAGTTTGTGTTTTTGTTTATTTCTCCTGGTCTGGTCCTTAGTTTACCCCTAGTTCTGTGTTTTTGACTTGTTAATTGGTTTCACTCCCTCTGTCTCCCTGCAGTCTGACCCATACCTGTTGCTAGTTTCCCTGATTACCTGGTCCCTCTATTCATTGGTTCACCCTGCTTTCCCTGTTTGTATTTAAGCTCTTTAGTTTCCATTGTTCCCGGCTGGTTCCTTGTTGTGTTAGTCCTGTCTTCCTTGACGTTCAGTCCTGTCTGGTACCATGACCTGAATCCCAGACTGATGTCTGGTGTTCTGTATTCTCGTCTGGTTGGAGCATGTCATACTCCTGGTCTCCCTGTCCGAGTACTATGAGTGAGAGGAATTAAAACTTGACTTACTTTTATTCGTCTGGCTCCTGGCGCCCTTCTCTGCACTTTGGTCCTACTTTCAACTCAATTCATAACAGTTACATTTACTTGAGTGACTTTAATAAAATCTACTTCTAGGAGTAGTTTTACTGTAGTGTACTTTTTACTTCTACTTGTGTAATATTATTTTAAAGTATCACTACTCTTACTTTTCTGGCTACTTTACACACCTCTAGCTACTTCACTGAATGATGAACAAATAGGTGTTTACCAAAAATGCACCAGAAAGAGACACACCTACAGTTTATGTTGAAGTAAGACTCTTCATTGTTTTGATGTTGCTTTCTATCTGCTGAGCCTGCTATGCCATTTTGAGGTCAAGTCAATATATAGTACAGAATATATATTGTCAAATGAAGCACTTTGCACTGCTCTAATATCGATAAATGATCTACTGTAAGTATTGGCTTCTGATGTTTTATGTACTCAGAAACACATATTTGGAAATCTCTTAATTTGTCATTTTGTCATTATGCTATTAATCTGTATTCATTTAAAATTGTTGTCTTTTTAATACCAATTTGCACACAACTTTATATGTTTTTTTTATCTAACTTGAGTAATTTCTTTTATGGCTATTTTTTACTTCTACTTGACTAAAAATGTGGTTAAATGTGGTGCTTTTACTTGAGTACAGTTTTTAACTACTCTACCTACCTTTGTTAAGATCTAAAGTCAAGGCTAAAAGCCATAAGATCTTAAACACGTCATTAAAAACCAAGTCTTTCCTTTGGAAAGTTAAAACTAAAATCAAGACCAGGTCAGAGGCAATCAGCAAGGCCCTCAGGGTCTTCTTACTTCCCATGATGTCTCAGACATCTACCTGCAACAGGATTTCTTTGTAGGAGATTGCTAGACTCTGCCCTCAACCCAAAAGTCACATTTTTGCTCTCCTGCTTCAGACTGTGGCTCCTGTATCTCCTAGTAGGTTAGAAAGTACTTATCTAGGATTCTTATCCCTGATAACAAGCATTTTTAGCTTGGTGTATGTGTGATGCTTTGAAGCCCATTTTGTTTAGTGAGTGTGAATCCTGCTAAAGATTCTCAAATGTTTTGCTATTAAGGTAAAACATCTTGTTTTAGGTTTTTTTTTTCACTGTCTTGAAAGATCAATTGACCTTTTGGGAAATAGCTTTCACCTGAAATAATCAGAAATTAGGTCAGGCTGATGTAACTGAAAGCTGCTCCAACCATTCATCATACCAACATGAATAATTCTTCACCCATGTAGAAAGAGTGTCTGCATAGTGGAGCGTGAAATTAGGTAATATTATTGGATCACTGTTGCAATACTTGCATTGATTGCATAGCAGTGATACATGTGAGCAGTATATACGTATGTCATCTCAGAGTTTTTATGCTCATGCAGCAGAATGCAATGCTGGAGAGGTATTTCAACATAAGGCAGATATGCAATACCATGAAAGTGGAATTAAAGTTTGGATATACTTTTGTGTAGGTCCTTTCACAACTCATTTCAGGCATCAGGATGAATGTTGTTGCTTTTTACACTGCCGCTTCACACACCACTTTTATACATTCACTGCAGTTCTGATTTTAAACAGTAGGAGTCGCTACATAAACATGGATTCAACAATTGGTAGCAAAAGAAAGGATCTACTTAAAATAAAATTCATACATGCAACTTAACATATTGCAATAAATATTCTGCCTGTAGGTACATTCTTCTGTGGATATACTTGGACATGCTTGGATATGCTTGCAAGGCCAAAAACAGAGGCATAAATTAATCATAATGTTCACTTGTCAGTCTTCCCAGTACCCTCCCCCAGAGGGTTTTCTCATTTGCTCCACTTCCTTTGCTTACTAATAAATCCCACCATCCACTAATTGGTCTTTCTGTAAATCTGCTGCCACGTTATTGGCTGTCCCAAGCCCCTCATGTGCATTTCATCTGTGAGTTGCATTACACACAGTGAAGTAAAGCAAAGGAAATACAAACATTTCAAATTAAAACTTGTACTAAAATTTCACCCTGTGAATGCCCTTGAGCTAAAAAAAATACAGATGTTATTACCCTCTCTAAACAACTTTCACACACTTTAAAAGAATACCCTTAAATACCAGTATTCCTCTGAGTGGTTCCAATTTATGGTCCATCCGAAAAGCCTTTAGAACAGCTGGCTGGTTTTATGATGAAGTCCTATCAAAGGATGATAATAAGGACCCAAAAAAGCAGCTTTGTATCGGGAAAAGCTTAAACGGCATCACATCTACTCACCTTAAAATAAGAATAAACTATAATCTCCCACCTGCTGTGCTTTCGCTCAACTGCAGTAGCAGATAAATCTCACGGACCAGCACACAAATCTGGGTGTGCAGACACTCTCTTACACACACACACAAACTGTCAATGTAAATCCCAGCATCTGAGCCAAAACATCTGGAACTAATGCTCTAGGAGAGTTTTTTTTTTTCTCCAGATTTTATTGAATTAGCCACCTTTTTGAGAAGAACTCTTTTCAGGGCGAATACCTAAGAAAGAGTGAAACGGAAGCACCCAAAACAACCCCCCGCCTCCCACCCCACCATCACTTCCCCAAACCCCCAGTGCAGCGGCTCATGAGGTGTAGCTGTCCTGTTTGCAAGGGCTGAAATTAATATTATGTTTCCAAGGCAATCCTTTTAGCACTGTCTAATCCGACTCAGATTGACAGACTCGTCTCAGAGGCAGTCTGAGGATTACCCAGTTTATAGGCACCAGTCTCACCCATTGCTGTTTGACTGAGAATTTCCCACTGAGAGAAGGAAAAACATGCCAGTCTGCACATGAAAGCAAAACAGCTGAGGTCAGAGGCATTCTCAAACAATTGTCTTCACACACACACACACACACACACACACACACACACACACACACACACAAACACACACACACTAAAAGCAGCATTGATGACAGGGTGAAGAATAACAGCCACTCAATGAACTCAGTGCAGCACTACCAGCATGTACCATCCTATTGTTAAACTCTGGGGGCTGCAGTCTAACAGGGCTCCTGGAGGTAGCCTGTGTTTCATACTTACCCCTATGTTTACATCTGTTCCACTTCTTCTCTCTCGTCTCGTCGTCTTCCGCTTATCCGGGACTGGGTCGCGGGGGCAGCAGACTCAGCAGAGACGCCCAGACGTCCCTCTCTCCAGACACCTCCTCCAGCTCCTCCAGGGGGAGCCCAAGGCATTCCCAGGCCAGCCGAGAGACATAGTCCCTCCAGCGTGTCCTGGGCCGTCCCCTGGGCCTCCTCCCGGTGGGACGTGCCTGGAACACCTCCCGAGGAAGGCGTCCAGGAGGCATCCGATGCCCGAGCCACCTCAACTGGCTCCTCTCGATGTGGAGGAGCAGAGGCTCTACTCTGAGCCCCTCCCGGCCCGGCCACCCTACGGAGGAAGCTCATTTCAGCCGCTTGTATCCGTGATCTCGTTCTTTCGGTCATGACCCAAAGTTCATGGCCATAGGTGAAAGTAGGAACGTAGACCGACCAGTAAATTGAGAGCTTTGCTTTTCGGCTCAGCTCTCTCTTCACCACAACGGACCGGCACAGTGCCCCCATTACTTCTTTGTGCTGCTATTAGATGATATCATGCAGCAGCACAAAATTCACTTTTCTTCTAACTGCTGTTGCCAACATGTCTTTATGTCTTGCTTAGTGATGTCCATTCCACTGCCCACAGGGGAAGCATTAAGTCTCCCAGACAACAGTGCACATCATGCTTAGGTTGACACAAAATGGTAAAAAGAAGACAAATCTTGGTCTTTTCGCATTGCTGAACCATGCAACTTTAAGTAAAGTCATTATGCACAATGCAGTTTATAAATTATTTTGCCCTCATCCACTGACGCAGCATTTGTCAGAAAGTGGAATACATTAAAGCTAATTGAGCGTATTTGCCATTTGGGTTGTATTAATTGAAAAGCCATCACTTTCAGCCATGCACCAAATGACCACATTAACTGTCAACATTATATTTGACATCCTTCCAGATGAAGTAGTGCTTAGGGAGCTCTCATTAGGCACTTAGAAACGCCAAGCCTTTCCTGAGCTCTTGTGGAGGTGGTCAGGTCTAAAGTCAAAGGGACAATGTGCCGTTTCTCTGCATCACTTGTGCTAATCACTGACAGCGGGATTCATCACGCCATCCAGGATTTGTGTTGGCTGGGATAAAACAGAACACACTTTTTTGCTGTTGTGCCTGTTTGTGTGGCAACAAAACAAAAAATAGAAAACAAGCTTCTCAATCCACTTAGAATGACACCTTACAAGCGTTTTACCTCTATTTTCACCTCATTCCTGTTTGTGGTGCATCTGTCATGTCATATCTTCCGCCTGCAAGACATCCTTACCCTTGTCGCACCTTAGGTTTCACCCTGTTTGAGCATCCGAGCTTCTGTTTCAGAACAAGTAGCCTGGGGAATAAAATGCAGATCCCTGTCTCCTTCAGTTCTCGGTGAGCTCACTTATGCACCACTCCATGGAGCCTTGTCTGTGTAAGATGACATCAGTGCTTAATTTGTAATATAAAGGTACATGCCAGATCCCTTCAGACACTCCTAAACTTTTACTTCTGCTCAAGGAATGTAACATGGTCTGGAGACATTTTGATCAGTTCAAACTGATCAAAATGACTATGCAAAATTTACTGACAAAAATCAGAAGGCAAGTTTTGAAATAGGACACATTTACTATTGAAATAGCCAGTCATACAACATTAAATAACACCCTTAGTCAAGATGATTTTGGAAGTGTAATGAGTAATAAATGAAATAACCAAATGTGTCCCATTAAATGAATAGTTTGGGTTTTTTGAAGAGTGTTTCTGTGAAGTTATCAGGAACATTTCCCTTATCTGTAATGTTAGCAATAAACCTATCAGACCTTATTTATACATGAGTCAATGTTACATCTATACGCAGCACTGATTATTAATGTAGTGATGTATTCAATGTCCTGAAGTGGACAATGAACCAATGTTTTGGTTCATTTTATAGCTAAAATACAAGAATAGAGGTAAATATAACAAAATATTTTCCTACCTGAACTGTGCTGGAAGTAAAAAGCATGAATTTTTATCTAATACATCCGAGGCAGATGAGGATAACAGCTTATTTGCATAATGAAAAACATTAATATTAGAACAACAATAATAAAATACAAAGTGAGAATCCTGGACTCAAATATTATTTGCATATTATTAAATGTGTTGATATTTAGTTCATCTAGTGAAGGCTGTGTGTTGGTAATTGAGATGCCCCAAGTTTGAGTTTAGCCTAGATGTCTGTAAACCATTTAGAAATTGTTTAGATGTATTTTCAACTAAAAACAGTACTGAGTGTTAACTGTTCCATTTGATTCATTTACATACCCTACACAATCAACTATAAATTAATAAATAAGGACTACAAACAATTTTATCCTGCAGGAATGCCAGAAGGAACAAATCAAAATGTTACTCATTTCATCTTGTTGCAATATTGCAGCAATATTAATATCAATATGGGGAAAAGGTCTCCGTATTTGTCTTAGTTTTAATTATCTAGTTAAAGTATTTGTGAATATTTGAGCTTTACAGGCTGTTAAATGAGGACTGAAATTAATGCATCCTGGATATCATTTATTGATGTGTGTTTTGTTGTTTAGCTCAACTACTTACAACAGTGTGCTCGATGTCGAGAGGTCATAAGTTTGATCTTATCATGTCCTTGTTTATCGTTTTATTCTAGTTGATCTTCACTAAAACATATTTACGTTTACACTTATAATCAAACAACTCAGCTAAGACATTTGAAAATGTTTTGGTTTTTGATAGAATATATACAAGCTTTTGCACAGACATCTATTGACAATATAGTTATTTTTTTGCTCTTAGTGGGTAATAACCGACTACACCAGTGGTGTTTATTCACTCTTGTCAATAGACTGACGTATTGCAACGGATGACGTGTAACATCAGCATAAGAACACAGAGGTTATTTGTAGGGGGAAATAGTGACAAACTTATACATGGTTTCTTGTGAAAGTTTACACAGCTGAATTGCTGCATTTGGTGCATTCGATTAAAACATTTTTATTTAGATGAAGAATCAGATTTCCAAATTTATCTGAAATGGGAACTCACAGTAATATGACATATTTGAATCACTGGTAAGGAAACTACTTCTTTAAAGCCTGCCTTATACAACCAAATTAATATCTAAAGCCAAGGTTCTTAAACTCTGGTCAAAGTCATGCAGGGGCTACTTGTATTGGCTCGAGTAATGTTCTTAATTTTGGTATCAACCACCTACACCATTGGTGTCCAAACATTTTGTACCGCGGCCCAAAATCGCTAACATTGGTCACAAAAAGTGGCCTTCTGCTTCAGCTCCATTTGCTGGAGGGCCAAATAGATTATTGTTGAACCACACAAAATTATCTCAAGAGCCACATTTTGGACAACCCTGACTTTAAGGCTAACTACAAGCTAAATAAATGTGATGTTATGTTAACAACACCTATTGCAACACCAATTATGTTTGCAGATGATACATCTCTCCACTTAGTTAATTAAAATGTTAATTCACTGATTAAGGGTGTCATTGTTGAGTTAACAGCTTATACTATATGGTTTAAACTGAACAAGGTATCAATGAATTTCAAAAAAATTAAATGTTATTTTCTTTAGAAAAAATATTTTAGTATATATCATATACACTCACCGGCCACTTTATTAGGTACACCTGTCCAACTGCTCTTTGTAGCAAATTTCTAATCAGCCAATCACATGGCAGCAACTCAATGCATTTAGACTTGTAGATGTGGTCAAGATGATCTGCTGCAGTTCAAACCGAGCATCAGAATGGGGAAGAAAGATGATTTAAGTTACTTTGAATGTGGCATGGTTGTTGGTGCCAGACTGGCTGGACTGAGTATTTCAGAAACTGCTGATCTACTGGGATTTTCACGCACTACCATCTCTAGGGTTTACAGAAAATGGTCCAAAAAAGAGAAAATATTCAGTGAGCGGCAGTTCTGTGGGCACAAATGCCTTGTTGATGCCAGAGGTCAGAGGAGAATGGCCAGACTGGTTCGAGCTGATAGAAATGCAACAGTAACTCAAATAACCACTCGTAACAACCAAGGCATGCAGAAGAGCATCTCTGAATGCACAACATGTCGAATCTTGAGACGGATGGGCTACAGCAGCAGAAGACCACACCGGATGCCACTCCTGTCAGCTAAGAACAGGAAACTGAGGCTACAATTCACACAGGCTCACCAAAATTGGACAATAGAAGATTGGAAAAACGTTGCCTGGTCTGATGAGTCTCAATTTCTGCTGCGACATTCGGATGGTAGGATCAGAATTTGGCGTCAACAGCATGAAAGCATGGATCCATCCTACCTTGTATCAATGGTTCAGGCTGGTGGTGGTGGTGTAATGGTGTAGGGGATCTGGATATTTTCTTGGCACACTTCGGGCCCCTTGGTACCAGTTGAGCATCGTGTCAACGCCACAGCCTACCTGAGTATTGTTGCTGACCATGTACATCCCTTTATGACCACAGTGTACCCATCTTCTGATGGTTACATCCAGCAGGATAACGCACCATGTCATAAAGCACGAATCATCTCAGACTGGTTTCTTGAACATGACAATGAGTTCACTGTACTCAAATGGTCTCCACAGTAACCAGATCTCAATCCAATAGAGCACCTTTGGGATGTGGTGGAATGGGAGATTTGCATCATGGACGCAGCCGACAAATCTGCAGCATCTGTGTGATGCTATCATGACAATATGGACCAAACTCTCTGAGGAATGTTTCTAGTACCTTGTTGAATCTATCCCATGAAGGATTAAGGCAGTTCTGAAGGCAAAAGGGGGTCCAACCCGGTACTAGCAATGTGTACCTAATAAAGTGGCCGGTGAGTGTTTTAAAAAATATTAAGTGGTTTGAGAAGCACTTTTCCTACTGATTTCCATGAATGCCTTTTTTTTGTGTATTCGATAGTGCTCAATAATTGAGCTAAACTAAAAAACGTTGTGCTGCAAACCACATTTAATAGCAGCCAGTCTGTCTGTTAGCAGCAACAAGTCCTAAATCCAGGCTTAGTTGTGCTGTGGTGTGAAATATCATTACACCTCTGCGAATGCAGCATTAATACTTAGAGGTACCTCAAGTTCCTGGCTCGACATGTACTGCCTTCAAGGCTATTTTTTATTCAGAGACGTACAGTACATGCCTGGTTTAAAAAGACAATGCAAAGCTACCTTTAGTACATTACAAAAGCAGGGCTGAGGAAGAGGAGGGTGTGAATATTGCATTGTGTTAGCAGTCCTGACCGGTTGAACGTAGGAAATATGTGGAAACTTTTCTGCATTCAAAGTGATGCCCATACCATGTTTTAAAACCAAAGACAGATTAGTAAGAACAATGGGACGGAATAAACCCAGACATATTTTTCCAGTGTTTTCTAAATTGAGGTTAAATCATATAAATTGGCTAGCTGGTTTTGTTTTTCTGCTCACTGTGACTGTCACTATGATCATTATTAGTCTTATCAGCCCCATTAGTCCAGGAACAGCAAGCATTTGTTTTAAAGTAAAAAGTGCAAATTAACCAACAGAAAATGACAGCTTGTTTGCACATATCATTACACATAAACTTAATGTTCTGTACACTGAAAAATGAATTTTTAAATAAATTGACATAAAGAATGATATAACTATAAATTACAAGGCAAGTCCCTAACCAGTCTTAATAAGCGTACTCTCCTTGTTCATCAGACATACACTATAGCAATTAAAACACCCAAACATCATCATCACATGAACCCATTTGATACAAACTGTAGAAAAAGCAGGAATTATAGGAAGAAACACACACACATACACATAGTAATTAACCATAAACCTTTGATGAGGAGAATGTTTTGAGTTTGCTTTTGTCAAACTAGAGCTTCTGGCATACTGCTTCTCATCATGCTATATATGATGGTGTTTAAAAAAAAGGTGTAATAGAAGGGTCTATTGAATGAAAGAAATGATGCACATTTTATGGATCAACAATTCCTATAAGGTCTTTGAAGTTTTTGCATTGCTTTTGAGGTACCCATGTTTTGTATAGTGCATGTGTGTTGGGATGATGGGTGTAGAATTCAATGTTCTACACACGGTTTCTGCAAGAATCTGTAAGGTAAAAACTTTTTAAAACCTGTCATGATGTAGGGTTGTTTGGTGTTTGGTTTCGGGTTTCTTCCTATGTTTTTCACAGTTAAAGGTTTGACTCATGCTTCTTGTTTTGTCATCTTGTTCATGTTTTGACAAGTTTGGTTTTCGGATCTGGTTATGCTTTTGCTTCATGTTTTTCTAGTTTGTGTTCAAGAGTCTCTGTTTTGCTCCAGTCACGTTTTGTTCTGTTAATTAAGTTTATTCAGTTCACCTGCTTCAAGTTAATCTGTCTCCTTGCTCCACCTGGTTTTCACGCCATATATTCACACCTGTTCTGTTTAGTCTTCGCGGAAACATCTTTCACTCTCATGCTCATGTCAAGTTTGATGCTCAAGTCTTATTTTTTGATCATGCCGTGCCTGTCTTGCCTGCTCGTTTGTTTTGTTCCTGCCTCCTGTAGTGAGTGAGTTTTCGTTATTAAATCTTTTTCACTTACCATCATGCTGCCTGCTCGTCTGCATTGTGGGGTCCAATATCAAGACAGAACCGTGACAGTATGTTTCCGCCAAACATGGACCTCGCGGACAGTAGGCAGGAGAGCGCCAGGGATCGCTGGGTTGAGCAGCAAATGAAGGAGGCGATGAGACTTCTGCCGACGGATTTGGAGGTTCTGCCCTCTCCTCTGCTGCTGGAACAGATGGAGCGTGAGGCGGCCCAGTGCCAGAGAGTTCGGGAGGGCTGTTCTGTCCCTCCGCCTCAGCTCCGATGTTCCTCACCTGCTTCCGTACCGGCAACAAAGCCGTCATCTTCCTCCCGCCGCAAGAATCACCGTCATGCAGGGATTCCCAGCTGGTCGCCTGGCGAGGAGGTGGTTTCCCTGCCAGCTGACGTGAGGGCTGCAGCAAGTGAGCCCGCATCTTCGTCTGCCACAGCACTGTCTGCCAGGCTCGCTGCACCTCCGCCCATGCCGTCTGCGCTCGCTCCAGCCCGGTGTTCTGGGGCAACACCTGCCGAGCTGGAGCAGCGCTTGAGGTTCACTGCAAGCCAAATCAAGATCCTCAGGACGACAGGTCTCCTGTATTCCTCTACTGAGCTGATGGAGAAGATAAAGCAGATCGAGATGGAGTATGAAGCGGCAGTAAGGCTGTTTTACTGCCATCCTCCATCATCCACGTCAAGCCTCCAGGAAGCTGCTGCAGAGCAGCCCACGTCAAGTCTCGAGGAAGCTGCTGCAGAGCAGCCCACATCAGGTCCACAGCCTGACACGCCACAGCCTCAGCCTGACTCCAGGCCAGACACACCACAGCCTCAGCCTGACTCCAGGCCAGACACACCACAGCCTCAGCCTGACTCCAGGCCAGACACACCACAGCAGCCTCAGCCTGACTCCAGGCCAGACACACCACAGCAGCCTCAGCCTGACTCCAGGCCAGACACACCACAGCAGCCTCAGCCTGACTCCAGGCCAGACACACCACAGCAGCCTCAGCCTGACTCCAGGCCAGACACACCACAGCCTCAGCCTGACTCCAGGCCAGCCTCAACCCCCTCCACACGGCGCAGAAGACGTCGTAAGAGGGACGCCCCGGCTCAAGTCATCGGGGGCCCTGCGATGCCTCAGCCTCTGCTCACGCCACTGAGGGTCCGGCCGATGGCTCAGCTCCTGCTCACGTCACGGAGGGTCCGGCCGACGGCTCAGCTCCTGCTCACGTCACGGAGGGTCCGGCCGACGGCTCAGCTCCTGCTCACGTCACGGAGGGTCCGGCCGACGGCTCAGCTCCTGCTCACGTCACGGAGGGTCCGGCCGATGCCTCAGCTCTTGCTCACGTCACGGAGGGTCCGTCCGACGCCTCAGCTCCTGCTCACGTCACGGAGGGTCCGACCGACGCCTCAGCTCCTGCACACGTCACGGAGGGTCCGGCCGACGGCTCAGCTCCTGCTCACGTCACGGAGGGTCCCGTCGACGTCTCAGCTCTTGTTCCTAGTCAGCAGGAGTTTAAGGAACGTTTTGTCCTCGTTCTGGCTTTTGAACCCAGAGCTGAGGGTTCGCCAGGCTCTACTTCAGCCTCTGAGGGTTTGCCAGGCTCTGCTTCAGCCTCTGAGGGTTCGCCAGGCTCTGCTTCAGCCTCTGAGGGTTCGCCAGGCTCTACTTCAGCCTCTGAGGGTTTGCCAGGCTCTGCTTCAGCCTCTGAGGGTTCGCCAGGCTCTGCTTCAGCCTCTGAGGGTTCGCCAGGCTCTGCTTCAGCCTCTGAGGGTTCGCCAGGCTCTGCTTCAGCCTCTGAGGGTTTGCCAGGCTCTGCTTCAGCCTCTGAGGGTTTGCCAGGCTCTGCTTCAGCCACTGAGGGTTTGCCAGGCTCTGCTTCAGCCTCTGAGGGTTTGCCAGGCTCTGCTTCAGCCTCTGAGGGTTTGCCAGGCTCTGCTTCAGCCTCTGAGGGTTTGCCAGGCTCTGCTTCAGCCTCTGAGGGTTCGCCAGGCTCTGCTTCAGCCTCTAAGGGTTCGCCAGGCTCTGCTTCAGCTTCTGAGGGTTCGCCAGGCTCCACGCCTCTGGAGTTCCACAGAGTGTCTGGGAAGTCCTCTACTCTGCTCAGTCGGCCTCCATGTCTTTGGTGCAGGCCTGGTCGCCCGCCTGAACTCTGTGCCTGCTCGGGACGACCTCCTGGTCGCCCGCCTGAACTCTTTTTGTTTTTGGCCCTCCTACCAAGGCCCCCACCGCCCACCCTGGTCGGGTTGTTTTCTTTTTGTTTGGACTGTTGTGGGCGTCTGGTATCCGCCCTTAAGAGGGGCGTTCTGTCATGATGTAGGGTTGTTTGGTGTTTGGTTTCGGGTTTCTTCTTATGTTTTTCACAGTTAAGGGTTTGACTCATGCTTTTTGTTTTGTCATCTTGTTCATGTTTTGTCAAGTTTGGTTTTCGGATCTGGTTATGCTTTTGTTTCATGTTTTTCTAGTTTGTGTTCAAGAGTCTGTTTTGCTCCAGTCACGTTTTGTTCTGTTAAGTTTATTCAGTTCATCTGCTTCAAGTTAATCTGTCTCCTTGCTCCACCTGGTTTTCACGCCATATATTCACACCTGTCCTGTTTAGTCTTCGCGGAAACATCTTTCACTCTCATGCTCATGTCAAGTTTTGATACTCAAGTCTTATTTTCGGATCATGCCATGCCTGTCTCGCCTGCCTGTCCATTGTTTTGTTCCTGCCTCCTGCTGAGTGTGAGTTTTTGTAATTAAACCTTTTCTTCACTTACCATCACGCTGCCTGCTCGTCTGCGTTCTGGGGTCCGATATCAACTAAATCGTGACAAAACCACTATAATTATAATTTTGGACATACATGAATAAAAAAAATATATATTTTCACTCATTTAATGAGCAAAAAACCTACTTGATACCTTAGCTTAACTTACTTAAAAACTGAAATAGGCCAACTGTGTCTACCTGCATTGTTCTTCTGCTCTGTCAAATGAACTGCTTTCATGCCAAGGCTACAAAACATCTTCAAACACACAAATTCCTTGTTCCAAGCCAAACTTCATATGCTCATCCATATTGAAGAAGTTTATTGTTATTATTTAATAAGAGTGTTTAGATTTCCATTTCTGACCTTGTAGACTGTGAAAGAAATTAGGACAGTAAAATGTCCATATTTTTTCCCCTTGACTATACAGGTCCTTCTCAAAATATTAGCATATTGTGATAAAGTTCATTATTTTCCATAATGTCATGATTAAAATTTAACATTCATATATTTTAGATTCATTGCACACTAACTGAAATATTTCAGGTCTTTTATTGTCTTAATACAGATGATTTTGGCACACAGCTCATGAAAACCCAAAATTCCTATCTCACAAAATTAGCATATCATTAAAAGGGTCTCTAAACGAGCTATGAACCTAATCATCTGAATCAACGAGTTAACTCTAAACACCTGCAAAAGATTCCTGAGGCCTTTAAAACTCCCAGCCTGGTTCATCACTCAAAACCCCAATCATGGGTAAGACTGCCGACCTGACTGCTGTCCAGAAGGCCACTATTGACACCCTCAAGCAAGAGGGTAAGACACAGAAAGAAATTTCTGAACGAATAGGCTGTTCCCAGAGTGCTGTATCAAGGCACCTCAGTGGGAAGTCTGTGGGAAGGAAAAAGTGTGGCAGAAAACGCTGCACAACAAGAAGAGGTGACCGGACCCTGAGGAAGATTGTGGAGAAGGGCCGATTCCAGACCTTGGGGGACCTGCGGAAGCAGTGGACTGAGTCTGAAGTAGAAACATCCATAGCTACCGTGCACAGGCGTGTGCAGGAAATGGGCTACATTCCCCAGGTCAAGCCACTTTTGAACCAGAAACAGCGGCAGAAGCGCCTGACCTGGGCTACAGAGAAGCAGCACTGGACTGTTGCTCAGTGGTCAAAGTACTTTTTTTGGATGAAAGCAAATTCTGCATGTCATTCAGAAATCAAGGTGTCAGAGTCTGGAGGAAGACTGGGGAGAAGGAAATGCCAAAATGCAAGTCCAGTGTCAAGTACCCACAGTCAGTGATGGTCTGGGGTGCCGTGTCAGCTGCTGGTGTTGGTCCACTGTGTTTTATCAAGGGCAGGGTCAATGCAGCTAGCTATCAGGAGATTTTGGAGCACTTCATGCTTCCATCTGCTGAAAAGCTTTATGGAGATGAAGATTTCATTTTTCAGCACGACCTGGCACCTGCTCACAGTGCCAAAACCACTGGTAAATGGTTTACTGACCATGGTATCACTGTGCTCAATTGGCCTGCCAACTCTCCTGACCTGAACCCCATAGAGAATCTGTGGGATATTGTGAAGAGAACGTTGAGAAACTCAAGACCCAACACTCTGGATGAGCTAAAAGCCGCTATCGAAGCATCCTGGGCATCCATAAGACCTCAGCAGTGCCGCAGGCTGATTGCCTCCATGCCACGCCGCATTGAAGCAGTCATTTCTGCCAAAGGATTCCCGACCAAGTATTGAGTGCATAACTGTACATGATTATTTGAAGGTTGACGTTTTTTGTATTAAAAACACTTTTCTTTTATTGGTCGGATGAAATATGCTAATTTTGTGAGATAGGAATTTTGGGTTTTCATGAGCTGTATGCCAAAATCATCCGTATTAAGACAATAAAAGACCTGAAATATTTCAGTTAGTGTGCAATGAATCTAAAATATATGAATGTTAAATTTTCATCATGACATTATGGAAAATAATGAACTTTATCACAATATGCTAATATTTTGAGAAGGACCTGTACAAGGTTGATATGCAATAGTTTGGCAGTATAGGAATCTGATTAGGGAATATACAAAAGATTTAGGATTTAGTTTCTTATGGCCACAAAACCCAAATGTTGACTTCTGCTGCAAAAATCCAGAAATGTTCCCAAAATCATCCCTGACCATAAAAGTAAATACTAAACTCCCTCTTCAGGCTCAACATCAATGATACAATTTGTGCTTTAATGTCAGATGAAGCTGAGGAATAAAAAACAAAAGGATGCCATACTGGGCTAATAGACCTGCTCAAGCCTTCAGACACACAGAGGTCCACAGACGATTTTCCAACTGCCAGATTGTAATCCTATTATATCAAGCACTCTGTTCAGACAAATGAAATCATCTGCTGCAACTGGAGAGAGGCCAAGCTTACATAAATGAATTAGGAAACAGATTCACTTCCACCCCCCCTCTGTGACTGCACCTGGATTTCCTAAACATAAAAATGGTATAATTTAACTGATAAGGGCCTCTAAATAAATTGCACCAAAATTGCATTTGATTATGATGGGTACTTTTTTTCCCTCCACTTTAAAACTGTAATTTGCATGCAAACTTAGTTATGCAAAACTACATAAACTAGCAAAATACTGTTTAAACAGATCAAGTGTAACTCTGATTACTGTGGGAAGCAAATATTCCCTGTGGCTTAACATTTGGATTCTGAAACCTTTATTGCAGCTTTTTATTTCTGCAGGCAACAGTCTTGGGTATAAATCTAGACTTTGATTACAACCAGTGTTTCATATCTGTGAACAAATGCTCCATTTGGAAAATAAAACCATATTCCAAACCTAATTTACTGTAGATTTACAGTTTAATGATATAGATTTAAATTTGAGGGGGGTTGGGGGGAGGTTTCAAAGTAAATGAAATCTGCATGCACGCTAGTGGGTCCAATTAAATTACCACCTAAACTAATCCAATTCACTCTAGTTCCCTCCAGTTTAGTTAAATACAGTAACATTTTATATCTTTGTATTTATGTGATTTAACTGGTTGAAAGTAGACTATATGAAAACTAGCCAGCTACTTTACATCTCTGCCACTCCTTCAGTTCTTAGCATTTGCAGGGCCACAGGTGACGAGGGAGAGGAGGAGACCTCCAACAGAACCAGACTTGTGAAGGTCAAACATCTGCCTTGTCTATTGGGAGTTTAAGACAGGAAAGAGAAGCAGGCAACCACAAAGCAGATGGCCTGGGATGTATGCTTAAAGGAAGAAAATGAAAATAAAAAATTCAATGAAAGTGCAAGAGAGTTTATTTATGTGAGGTTCCCCAGCAGTCCAGCCCTATAGCAAAATAATTTTTAGGTGGTCCACTGTTACAAAAGCCAGTCTCAAACTATAAGCTTTCTCAGATGGGAAAAAATAAGCTTAGTTTTTGAAGATGTCTAGCTCCCTAATCCTATCTGGGAGCAGGTTCTACTAGACCATCTGAAGGCAACGTAAGGTCCTTCATACCTTTTCTACACATTAGAAACTCCACAAGTCACAAGAAAAACTGCGGTCTGAGAGTGAAGCTCCTCCACCGTGAGGTTTGTCAAATTAAAAAATTATTTATTGGTGTAATAGGGAAATAAGATGTTGTAGCAGATATGAGGAGAAAAGATTCAAACTGTATTTGAGACCACTGGACAGATATGATCTGTCTGGCTTAATATCTGTCTTTAGCCATCTAATATTATATGATTATATTTCAAGACAAGTAGGTTGAGATGATGACGATAAGATCAGAGATCTTAAAGACATGCAGCCTAAATTATACAGTCTCTTCCAAAGCTACTAGGCTCTATGACACATTAGTGAGAATAACAAAATAATAGTAAGTACTACATGGCTCCATACCTCCATGAAAACAAAATACAATATAATCCTATAAAGTGGCCTGGTACCTCATAATAAATTGTAACACATAAATGTGTTTTTGTATCTAGATTACATAATTACATGTTACAATTTTCTCTAACTAACAACAGTTAAAACAGTGGTTAGTTGTCAGGGCCTTCAAAATTATGTGCAATTTCGAAAATCATACAGAACTGTGTGAGGTCCATATGAAGGCAACTTTTGGAAGAAGCAAGACTACACGATTTGTTGCTGCAGTAGAATATCAGTCCATCAATAAATAGACAGCAAGAGGCGGGTGTTGATGTACTTATTATTACAGTTGGACTCTGAGAAAAGGGAGAAGAGGTAAAGGAGACATCCATGGAAGTGTTCATAGCTGGCAATAAGGACAAAAATCAGACACTGGTTGCAGTAGCAGTCACATTGGATGATGTCAACAGAGACCTAAACCAGTGGTCAGTGAATCTGTCACGCCACTGATTCGAGCTCATGACCAGAGATTTTCTTTCTTGACTTTCTGCCTTAAATTGCTTTAGGAAACTAAGTGGACCTTGACAATACTAATAATAATAATAATAATAATAATGATGATGCCATGTCTTAATTGTTTCAAGATAAATTAAAATAATCAAGGCAATGCTTCTTTATAATATACCGATGTGAAATGAGCTTGATGTTAAGTTTTCTGTGCGCTGTGCATTAAAGTCATTTCTAACAACCAACAAACCAGTCAAAAGTTCTTGTCTTAAAGTAAATCAGTTCTGATAGATATTTTGATCAGCCAATCCTTTTTTAATTCATGAATCAGTGTTTTCTTCATTGGTTTGAGGTGTTTTTGGTTTAGGGGCACAGAAGATACTATCAAGGGGCTAAAAAATGCATCCATCCATCCCTCCATTGTCTACATCTGCTGATTCGTGCAGAGTGGGGTGGGAATTTTTGGGTTGGTGATCTCCAATGACCATTGGATAAGAGGCAGGGTACACTCCGGACAGGACGTTAGTCCTTTAGAGGTCAGTAAGCATATACACAGAGTAAAAAGCCATGGTCACACATATTCATGCATACGGCCAGTTTCGAAATACCAGTCAACCTAACAATCATGCAGCAAGGCGACAGAGCTACCAACTTCTCCACCATGCAACCAGATAAATAAATTATTGAGAATAATATATATTTTTTGCATTTTAAAAAGACTAGCTGATAATGCGATGTTCAAAGGTTTACATAAGATATACTGTTTCTCAATTCTGGATTTGTTAGCCATTTTCAGGTAAGCAACTGGAAAAGATGATCCTGGCCCTCACGCTCAAGCTCAGTTGGTCCAACACGTTTCACTGCTTGAAGACATCTGCGGACAGAGAGGCTGCGTGGAACTGGAAAGGCTTTGAGGCACTTTGTTGTTTAACTAAAGCTGCAAAAACACTGAATTAAGAGGCTTTCTTAAGGCAACAATCACAGTGACACTTTTGGGGATATACACATTGAGTTTTGACCGATTCAGCCTAAGAGAAAGTGTGGTTTTGGTTAAACTGCGCATCTTTGATGATCAAAAACTTGTTTTTTGCCATTTTCGCTGCAGTCTATTTCCCACGGTTATAGCCTGCCTAGTTGAACCAGGTCTTCCCCATGTTGTTTTTAGACGGATCTACTTGTGTTGAAAGGCTTGTCATCACTTGAACTTTATGTTGTTTGTACAGTTCAGTGCTTTTGACAATTTGCATATAATTATGCTGTGAGCTACAAGTACAAAAATATCAGTAGCCTAGCTGTTGCAGCATAAAAAACAGAATACAGTTTAAGAATCCACTCAGAAACAAAGACCTACATCTTTACATTTCCTCTGGTCTGATGAAGCTGAAGTTCAAGTGTTGGTGGCAAGCCTGAGAACACCGTTTCAGTTGTGGAGTACATGGTGGCAGCATCCTGTTGTGTAGAATTATAAACTCTAATGTTTCCTTAGACCACCTTTAACTTTGCTTACAGCACACATTTGCTGTGGCATTCTTTCAACAAGCTTCTGCCTTGTCATGACATTTATTTTTATCCATAGTTGCTAAATCTTGTAGAGACAACTTGAGAGTCAGACCACTGTGCAAATTATTCTCCAGCACATCCCAAAGATTGCCAATAGGATTGAGGATTGGACTCTGTGGGGGCCAATCCATCTGTAAAAATGATGCCTCATGCTCCTAGAAGCATTTGTTTCATTCATTTGAATCCTGTTATTGTCATCTTGTAATATGCCCATGCCATTAGCGAGAAAGGTCACTGATGGAATGACCTGGTCATTTAGTATATTGTATTATTATTTTAGTTTTTTTACAAAATAGCCACCCTTTACTTTGATTACTGCTTTCATCTCTTGGCATTCTCTCCATGAGCTTCATGTGGTGGTCACCTGAAATGGTTTTCCAAAGAGTCTTGAAAGAACTTCCCAGAGGTTCATTGAGAGACGGCTAAAGGTTAATATTTCAGTCATCACAGCAAAGGGCGGCTACTTTAAGAACTGTAAAATATAATATATTTAAAATTATTTACAATTTTTGGTTTGCTACATAATTGCATATCTGTTCATTCACTGTTTTGATGCCTTCGGTGAGAATCTGCATACAATGTAAATAGTCATAAACATAAAGAAAACCATTAAATGAGAAAGGCATTCTAAAATGTTTGACCGGTAGCGTATATGTGTGTGAAACGTAAATAAAAACAGAATACCATGTCTTGCAAATCTTGTTCAACCAATATGCAATTGAATACACTACAAAGACAAGATATTTGTCAGATATGTTCAATCTAATAAAATGTATTGGTTTTAACAAATATTTCTTCATTTTGAATTTGATGCTCGCAACTGGTACCAAAAAAGCTGGGACAGGGTCATGTTTACAACTGTGTACGTCACCTTTCTATTCGCAACACTCAATTGTATATATATATATATATATATATATATATATATAGTTCTTTCATTGCTGTCCATTGTTCAATATGCTTTGAGCCCATGTGCTGTGTGTGTGTGTGTGTGTGTGTGTGCGTGTGTGTGTGTGTGTTCCTGTCTTGGCATTACAGTGAGAACCAATTTCCCGATTTCACCATCAAATTGAGGACCATTTGTTCCAAAGTGAGGACATTTTGCTGGTCCTCACGACCTATTTTGCTAACGGTTAGGTTTAGGACTAAGGTGTGAATTGACTTTAGGTTAAGGTTAGGGTTAGGCATGCACTGGTAATAGTTATTGTTTAGGGTTATTGTCAGGGTTAGGGCATAGAAAGGGTTGAAAATTACTGAAAATCAATGGAAGTCAATGGGAGTCAACACATGGTCCTCACTACATATAGTAAAACAAGAGTGTGTGTGTATGTGTGTGTGTGTGCGTGTGTGTAAAATGATAGAAGTTATCATAACAACAATTCAGATTTTTATCAGGACAAAGATAAACTCTAATTGATAATGACTGCAAAACTAACTACCGTATTTTCCGCACTATAAGGCGCACTTAAAAACCATTAATTTTCTCAAAAAATGACAGTGCGCCTTGTAATCCGGAGCGCCTTATATATGGATCAATTGGTTAATTGGTTGATCCATACTGGTTGTACACGGCGCTCTGTCAAAATGTTTCAGTACGACTGGTAAACTACAAAGCCGCACCGCTTGCAGCATTACGGCTACCGTAGTCAGGGTTGTCGCCGAAGTAATAGCGGTAAACACCTGTACTGTGCTTACTCCTAGTCCAACACCACTTGTGTGTGTATAACAACCCCAAAATTGCACCTTTCAAGAGACACGCTTACGATGCTGAGTTCAAACTCAAGGCTGTCAGCTACGCAGTCGAACATGGGAATAGAGCAGCAGCGAGAGAATTCAACAGTTAACGCTACTATATTGTGAATGTACTAACATTTGATTTAGTGCATCAAACTGTTTCTTTTACGTGTTAACTGAATCAGGGAAAAGTTCCCTTTCACGTTTCAACTAACGTTTGATTTCAACTTCAACTTCATAGACTCCAATGCATTCCTAACGTGCGGTTGGCTCTATTCAATAGAATTCTATGTAGAGGAGACCTTACCATGGGAGTGAATGGAGTTATCAGAACGCTGGTTTGTAGTGTATTAATAAAGTTTGACTGACTGACTTATCTGACTGTTTTGTTGACATTCTCTTTAGCACAGCTCCATCTAGTGGATGCATAACGCAACCCCAGTCAAACGTTTGACTGCAGTAGCTTCTATTCTATGCGCCTTATAATCCGGTGCGCCCTATATATGAAAAAGGTTCTAAAATAGGCCATTCATTGAAGGTGCGCCTTATAATCCGGTGCGCCTTATAGTGCGGAAAATACGGTACATAGTTAAGATTGCCACTTTTGCTTTCTGAACTATCTTTTTCCAATGTTGGTTACATAAGAGCATGAATTTAATCAATAAATTTGAAAATATGACTTCATGACGCATTTATTGTGTACAGTTAGAAGTGAAATGGCACCTCTTTTTTAGATCAGTGTTTGTGTTTGTTGGATGTTGAGTGTATCCATTGACCGTTGTATTGCCAAAAGATGATACTGATGCTAATTCATTTTTCAGACTTTTTATAATTATTTTTTATCTTTATCTCGTGAAGTTTAAAATGTTAAAGCTCAAATTGTTGGTCATTACTCATACAACTGGTGGTATTATGTTGGAGGCAAGGTTATTTTCTAACCTAATTTAATTATTTAGTGCGCCATTTGAGCACAATTTCTGGTAAACAAAGGAATAAAATGCACATCCTTTTACTATCACTTGCTCTTCTGAGAGAGCTTTTCTTTTTGGTCAAGTGGATTAATCATTAATCATGAGCGTTAAATGCCGCTCTAGCCACAGCACTTGTTTTCCTCTGTTTGTCCAGCAACACGCGATTGTATCAAATGTGAAATAATGACCCCGAAGGTATTATGTTTTAATGGTGTTATTACAGTGTATGAGTACAATTAGTTCATCAGCAGAAAAAGGAGTTAACTTCCATCCGCTCACCCTGGTTTAATGACTGTCCCTGGGATGCTGGTGCAGCAGAATAAGAGGCTGTACCAGCAGACACCAACTGCTGGTGACATTTAAAACCATAAACAGCTCCTAATAAGTTGTGGATGTACAATTTACATAAAAAGCCTTCACTGAGCAACTGTACAAAACTGGTATAACAAAACATTTAAACAAACTATTTAAATATTGAATATCAATTGGTCCTTTTTCTTCTTTTTTTTATTCATAACATTTTCTCTCATCTGTAATTCATTTTGTTTTTACTGTAAGCCTTTCTTCATTTCAGCATTTCTGCTGCTTCTTTCTTATGTGTAATGTGCTTTTGCCGCAAGGTGAGGTGGTTGAATTCTTGATGTATAGCTTCAGCAACACCCATTCCGCGACATCATTTACTCTTTGACACTTTCACAGTTGTCGGACCACAAGTGATGATATCTGATGGGTCAAGCTGAAATTGGACAGGTGAGACAGTAAGTCATCTTGACATAAGGACAATGGAAACAGTGTTCAGCTAAAAATATACATTTATGGGCCATTTTTTTTTACCAGCATTTTAAACAAAAAGAACAACTATCCTGAAAAAAATACATTCCTATGAAGAGGAAACAGTCGTGGTCATTTATAACAAAGAGTCAAAATATCTTTGAACAATATTTTATAAAATCCGTAACAAACCTTAGAGAATCTTACGTATTTTATAAAACTACTAAGTTTTACTAAAGCTATTAATAGACCATACAAACAGTCCTCTCCAGAGTTAAATGATCTGACACTTAAAACAGCCTAAAAACATCTACAAATTCAAACCTTTAATTTGGATGCATTTATACAGTGGAGAAACAAATCATGACCAATGTTAAAAGAGATTTGCTTTACTTATTGGTACCTCAAACAAATCCAATAAAATAACTGTAACAGGAACATTTATTAATTTGTAGTTTGTCTGGGAACCTTTAATTAGTGATCCATATATTCTGCTTCCCCTGGGGTATGAATATGATGTCACACAGAGGCCTGTTTCTGCTAGCCAGCCTTCAAACTAGGAAAGATAAAGAGCATGCCAAAAAAGTAAGACACAACTGGTCTTCATTATTTTTTTAAGAAAATAGCTACTTACCCGTGTTTTCCTATGTTTTTCCGTTATCCCCATATCATGATGATAATTAACAAGTTTATATTTGTTGAAGTGTGATAAACAGAGCAGGACAAGGACATATTTTAAGCCACCAAACACACTCAGGAGGATGATCAGGGAAGGTAAACCCCCAAATACTCACTGCGGGGCATCTTTCTCCATGACAGTTATTAATTTCTCACATTTTTAAATTAAACAAAACATCTATCCTGTTGTGTAAAACTGCAATGAAGATGAGCTTCCACCCAGTACAAGCAGCACACTAGTTGGATGTAACTGTCGACTTCTGAATGTCTGTCCTGAGTAGGACTGATTAGCCTTGGGTCAACCCCTCTGGGTAGGTCCTGTCCATTAGCAGGTGGCCTATTTGTTCTGCAAGGTGTCCATGGAGAGCAGTCAGCATCTTTAGCCATCATGGATAAATTATGCTTCATGCTCAGGAGATCTGGCAATCCTAGATAGTGGGTGAGCAGCATTTAAGATGGTTGCCCCTATTTTACAACTACATATCACTGCTTGTTAAACTTTGACAGACTGTACCTTTAACAGTTACTTTGAAAACCGTCCTGTGTGCTCCATTAATGCCAGGGCTGATGCGCACTGCATAGCAAGCAGCCTTACTGCTTTCTTGCCCCAATATAAAGTGGCAAGATGGAAACTAATCAGACCAATCTCTTCAGCAGAGAATCCTGTAGCCTGCTTGTTCCTGTCACTTTTTAAAGGTGATAAATGACTTTGTGATGTATAAAATAAATTACCCTGAGTTCTTTGAGACAAGAAGAGCGAAGATCTTTGCGTGGGAGCTGGATACAGGTATCCTTGAGATTTTTCATGACAGGAAATATTCACAAATTAATTGGACATAACCCCATTGAAATAATTTTGTTTTTGATCAGTTGACTGCAGTACATGTAGTTAAAACTGATATATCTTGTTGCATCAATTTTAAAAATTAAAGCAGTAGAGTATTTTTTCCTTCTTCTCCTGTTGGGTTTCCAGCATTGTTAGTAGCAGCTGCTGATTGGTCGAAAAGAAATAACAGCTTCTACATAAACATATTTTTGAAGTTGCTTGTCAATGCAGGTTGAGATAAAAGCATAGCCATGTGTTAGACATGTCCAGTCAAAGTCCACACCCAATTCAGAATCTGTGGCAACACTTGAAACACTCTCCATCCTATCTGACTGAGCTTAAACTATTATGCAAAGAATTGACAAAAAATTCCGTCTCGAGATGAAGATTTGAAGATATAATTGTAACAAGAGATTGCAAACTATTAACTTAGAAGGGCTTAGTGCAATTTTTTTTTTTTTTTATTTGTTACATTTTAAACAAATATGTATATGTGTATGTATATATATATGTATGTATGTATTTACACACAAAAACTGTTTGAGTCCAAAATTATTTCTACAACTTGGGCCTTTTAAGGGCTATATGCAGAAGGCAACTGGACTTCTTTCCTTGTCCAGTTGCTTTCTACTTTAGCACTTAGGATTGTCATGTCATGGATGACTGAGAATCTACACTAGCCCCTTTCAGCTTTACATCTAAAAATATTTTCATTCAACAATAAAGCTGGTTTCTGATAGCAAATGAGACAACCATCTCTCAAAAGATAATAAAACAGGAGTATCAATTTTGAAAAATATATTTTCTTTGAATTATTTTACATTTTATTCAAAAATGACATGTCAAAAAGTGTTTATACCCTTTTCAATAATCAATGGAAAATGTTTATTGGTATTACAGACATCAACCCTTCTTATAACTGCTCACCAGTATTTTGCATGTTTCCACTGGTATTATGATGATATATCTTTGGTGATGAACTCCAAGTCTTTGAGGTCGGGAGGCCTTCTTGCCATCACCCTAATGTTTAGCTCCCTCTACAGATTCTGTTTTATATTCAAGTCAGGATTCTGGATGGGCCACTCGAAAATGTTAATATTAGTTCCAACCAGAAGAAAAATGTTGGTTAAGCTAAAAGATTAACTTTAACCCTAAATCTTCCAGAGGGGTGAATTAGGTTGGGCTAAACGATATGTGCTTTCTTGTTCCTTGTCTTACATAAAATCCCAGTTATATACTTTAAGGTTTGTGGGTTTAAAATCTGTCAAAATCTTTGATAAAATGCTGTTTTTGGAATGTGTGGCTTGTTATTCTTAATTTCAAGGAAACTGTAAAGAAGAAACAAATATCTGGGCAATGAAAGCTTAATTATGTTGTTATGTTTTCAAAAGAAATGAAGAAATTTCACTGGTACATAACGCTCAGACAAACATCCACACAGACACAGAAACAAGCACAGGCAAACAGGCTGAGCAAACCAAACACATTTGGCTCGAGAACAGTAATGCCCAAGCACATACAGACATGTTTCTCTCTGCGGACCCCCCCACCCCACACACACAAACACACACACATACACACTGATATACTGCCTCCAGTTCTTCAGCTCCATGAACAAAATAAGTAAACAATATCCCCAGGACTAGAAGTGACCCCTGCAAAGTGACTGAATGGTTACTACCAATATCGAGATGTGTGTCATTTATGGTGTAATATGTTCTCTCACATAAGGTTTGCAATAATCTGGTCAGTTTTGTTTCTCTTGAAAAATCCATTAAACCCTCTTGATTCTTTTGTGTTTGTGTTTGCCTTCTTGGCCCAGCCAAGACGGGAGCAGGGAAGGGAATATGTGATCCAACAGTTTGTTTGTCTGTTTGTTAATTACACAGCATTCCCCAGGCAAACCTCATGAAACCTGCTGGAGAAAAAACAAATAAACATAAATTTTTTGTACATATCTACATCACTTTCTGTAAGACTGTAGGATTTATTATGGGTCTGGGTCTTGGTGAAGGTGGTCTCCCTTATGGAAATCGTTCAAAACATGAAAACTGGATTAGCAAGTAGTAAATGCAGCAATGGCTTTGATTTTTTCTTATTACTTTCTGCACTAATAAATTGAAATTAAAACACATTATCTTCCCTCCTGAGTTTTGGGATTTTATTCTCTCCTCTTAGAGTCTTATTGATGTACAGTGGAAACATCCTGAAGGAATCACAGAGGGCATGACCATACCTTACTGCTGATAAGAAAGGTGGAGGGAGAAAGTAGCAATAAAGCCAAAATAAATCCCTTTGATACCACTTGGCAGACGGTTCCTTGATATACCTCAGCCTGGATATTAAAAATCTCGGATGAGCCGTCCAGCTGACAACTTAATCCATTTAGAGTCACTAAGTAAGCAGCAGGAGGCTGACTCGGGGTCAGCATACACAGAGGTCTGTCATTTCTCGGGTGCAATAGGTTTATCTTTGGTAATCCATATTCCACAGACTTTAAGAGTCAGAAACAGTCAATAGTGGGGGAAAACTCCCCATGTACAGTCCGCTTCAAAAGAAAGACTGAGCAAGATCCCTGTACGAATATGTTAAGCAAAGTCCTTGAAATGAATAGGCTTGAAAATAAAAAACTTTAAAGAATTTTGTTGTAGAATTGTTAGGACTTGAGCAATTGTTAGGACTTGAGCAAAAAACCCAGAATGCTGACGAACAGGCAGCATGATGGCAAGTGAAAAAGGATTTCATGACTAAAAAACAAAAACTCACTCACAGAAGAGGCAGGAACAAAACAATAAATGGGCTGGCAAGACAGGCATGGCATGACCCGAAAAACAAGACATGAGCAAGATCTGAGAAATGTTTCCGTGAGGAATAAACAGGACAGGTGTGTATATATGAAGTGTGAACCAGGTGAAGCAAGAAGACAGATTAACTAGGTGCAGGTGAACCGAATAAACTTAATTGACAGGAGAGAACAAACGTGACAGGAGCAAAACAGGAATTCAAGAATACAAACTAATAGAAACATAACTAGAAAAACATGAAACGAAAGCATAACCAGATCCAAAAACTTAACTTGAATATGTCATTGTCAGCCATGTTTCGGGACAACACAAAGTTTTCCATGGGCTTTTATTGACTTAGTGCGACAGAGGAATAGAATAAAGTCACTGCACTGTGAGGTTTTGGACTCGATTACAATAAGGGGCAAACTTACTGGTGACAGAGAAACCTTGCAGAAAAGAGAAAAACACGAGTAACAGTAATAAGAGAGCATAGGCTACTGTTTTTAAATGTGATATTTGAATGTTTTGAGCTACAATGAAAATAATAAAAGGTTTCTGCTTACAACTTCTGCAGTACAATTCGATCCTTTTGCTTTAAAAGAAGTGGGTTTTGATTTAACTATTTTAACATTTTGCTGTACTTTGTTGTGATTTATTGTGATTGTAACAAGCACAATATAGCACATAATTATGAAGTGGAAGGAAAATAACATGATATTCAAGTTTTTTGCTAAAGAAAAACTGAAACGTGTGTTATGTTTTTGAATTAAGTCCCCTTTACTTTGATATCCCTAAATAAAATCCAGTGCAACTATTTGCCTTCAGAAGTAAACTAACATGCCTCCACCTGTGCTTAATTTTATCTCAGTATAAATGCAGTGGTTCTCCTAGGACCTCAGAGGTTTGTTAGAGGAAATTAGTGAACAAACAGCATCACAACATAACTAAACTGATACGAGAGCATTATTCAGCAAAGCAGCTTGGTAACTTTGGTGGAGCTGCAGAGATCCACAGCACAGATGGGAAGAAGCATTGTGAACTCCACAAATCTGGATTGGATTGCAACAAGCCATGTAGACACGGCAAACAGGTGTAAGAAGGTGCTCTGGTTAGATTAGACCAAATTAAACTTTTCTCCTACATGTAAAACACAATGTGTGGCAGAAAACAAACAATACACATTAGACGGCATTCCTCAGAACACATCATCCCCACAGTGAAACATGTTGGTGGCTGTATCATGCTGTGGGATGCTTTTCTTCTGCAAGACATTAAAAAAAACCATAATAGTTTCAATGGTTCAAGCTGTCTACCATCAAAAAGAATACACTACGCAATGTAGCAAATCTAAACCTCGGTGCATATTCCAGCTGCTTGTTCATGTCAGTGGCCAGAGAGAAGAGTGTTGTTCACTTCATCAGAAGGCAGCGCTCCAAAAAACATGGAGTTTTTCTGACATAACATGCAGCAATGTACAGGAAAAATACAGTTTTACGAACAAAGCATATAAATGCATTCAAGCCAATCCCTAAATAAAATCATGAACCTCTACAATAATAATATGTGCTTTTTAAATTAAACTGTATTGTGTCTAATCATATTTTCAGACTGCAAAGCAAAAATCCTTCATCAATCAATGTGTTCAATTGGCACTGATGGACATGTAAGAATAAGTATATGAACAGAACCATGAACAGATTTATGCGAAATTCAAGGTAAAAAAAAATGTCATTATCTATTGCCTCGAGTTTGTTTGTGCTTCCACCGAATATCAAACATCCCAACAAATCTTAAGTCATTCAGCTGGTAATGTTAGCTCATGATGACTCATGTCTTGACAGAGGCATTTAAAGCAAATTTATGGAAGCTTTTCTAAAAAATATCAGCTAAGACGGGACTTATTGACTGTCTGTCTACTGACTTCACACCAACAAGAAGGTGACAGAGGAATGAGAGAATTCCTGGTACTCCCTCCTGATGAGAGGGAACAGGAACCAGTCAGCACTGAATGAAAATCAAATAGTGCCATCTTCTGGGAATAGTTGCATCATTTCTTTAATTTTTCAAACTAACCCAAATGTCAATTTAGCAACACTTTTTTTGCATGAGGTGGATTTTGGGGAAAAGAAGAAGGCGTCTCCTTGTAAAACTTATCATGAAAGGCATTAGCAAATCAGTATGCAAATGTAAATGACTGCAATATGAAACAAAGAAAGACTAAAAGCAATGCACAGAATGTAACTGGTGAAAGCATATGTACAATCAAAGATAAACATGCATCTCTTAAATTATATTGTCCTTAGCCCCTAAAATTCACATTTATTCTCTAAAAGCCAAGACAACAGCAATGAAAATGCTCTTTTGCCTTGATGAAAGTATGAGTCCTTTTTAATTACCGACAAGTCCAGCGGTACTCGAGGACCAACATATTGTTGGAACATGTGTGAAGCAACAGGCACAGAACCCTACTGCATGGTTATTGAGCCAATAGCCTGCTCCAGTGTTCCCAGGACTGCTGAAGCCATCTGTCAAATGAGAAAACATCAACACTGTGGTATAAACAGGACTCTTTTGTTTCCCTTAAATCTGCCCAGGCGAGACACGCCTGTCATAGATGATTTTACAAATATATAGACAGTTTTTTTAAAGAAACATCTTAAAACTTGATCAAATGTAACACAATAAAATATAAAACAGTCTTAGTGCATTGAGACTGGTTTTAAGTGTATGTTTCCTTCCAAATGAATTATGTTGTCATGTCATATCAAATGCATTCCACATATATGTTCTATGTGCAGAGAACATATTTTTCAAAAAGGCAGATCCACCCTAAAGATAAAGAATGCCATCATACTTTTATACACCTTCAGAAAGTCTAATTTGACCTAGTTTCACTTTTGTTCCAGAGAAACTCATCACATCAATTTCAGTTAAGATAGCTCATATCTCTCTCTAGATAATCCTATCAATATTTGTTTTGTTTGAAATTCATAGTTGTTGTTTTTTTTTTTTTTGTTAAATGTACAGCTCTGAAGATGAAGATTTACACTGCACTGTTTGTTTGAAAGGCGTTTTGGGTTATCTGCAGGGAATTCTTTTTTTGATTTTTTCATGATTTTTCTATTTCTGTTTTTTACTTCTAATACATAAGTTAAAGACACTTAGATTACTTTGCATTGAAATAGTTGATTATGGATGATTATGTCATGGCTTGGTAAGGTCTGATTGGTTAATTCTCATGATTTGAGTTAAAAAAAAAAAAAAAACCCTGATCTCAGTTGTGTGCAGAGCTGAAAAGTTGTGAATGAGCAATAAAGACTCAATTACACCAGTTCTTATGATTCTGCTATTGTGTGAAGGTTGTGGAAGAATATTCAGTTTAAAAGGCAGTTTTACCAAATACTAAGGACATGCATGTAAACAGCTGACCTTGAAGACAGTATAAAAAATTGAAAATTATCTGCTTCAGTATTTTGTGTTCAATTATTTTAGTAATCTAAAACAAGAAAAGTTTAGTTGGATTGTGTCTCTTTGTAGTGCATGATGCATGAGGTAGGTAGGTATAGGTGGGTAAGTAGAATATTATACTTGTAATTACGATTTTTATTTTATTATTGTTATTATGATTACTGGTAGTAGCAGTAGTAGCAGTAGTAGTACATTAAATTACCTTTCAAAAAACAAATTATCTGAACTAAAACCAGTTTTGTTTTTATTGCTAAAACTAAATCTAATGAAGCACTTTGTGATAGTCTCAGAAATAAAATAAGGTCAGGTAAAGAGCATGTAGAACAAACTGACTCACATCTGTCTGATTTGCAGTCATTGTTCAGTTCTGTCTCAATGATCACATTTACTAGAGAAAAAAAACTTGGCCTAAATTATTATATAGCAAAAACTATTTGTGTGAATTCTTTAAACGCGACCCTTAGTATTTTATTATAAAAGTCCTATATCTGAGCATACTTATTTTGATTTCCAAAGTCCGTTTGCCACTCACAATATGGCGGACGCACTAACGTATCTCTGTCGTTCTTATGACGTCGCTTTCAGGCGACAGAAGGAGGGTGGTTTGAAAGCAGAATTGCCAACTTGTGCCAATATTTGGAAGATAACATATATTATGCTACGAGGTTAAAATATCGCCACATTTCCAGTGAAAGCGTTTATGTTAGAGGTTTTCTAGAATGAACGCAGAGTTGTTTATGTTCTTTTTAGACCACTAACGCTAACGGGACTCGGTGAGGTAGTTAGCTTGCTCTCTTAGCTGCCTGTTGGATGCCGAGCGGTCTTTAGCTTAGTTTTTAGTCCGTTTAAAACCGACTGAGGATGGCGAGTGTGCATGAAAGTTTGTACTTTAATCCCATGATGACTAACGGGGTGGTTCATGCTAATGTGTTCGGCATTAAAGACTGGGTGAGTCCGTACAAAATCTCCGTGCTGGCGCTGCTGTATGAGATGACCTCCTCTAAGATCACCCTGCCTGAGAGAAGGCGGCTGAACAAGCTCATCCTTCCCCTCCAGCAGGTTCATTTCATTATTCGTACTCACTCCAATGTTTCTTTTACCGTAGTATTGCGTGTGTTGTTCACTATGTTTTTGCTGTCGTTTCCCAGGGTCCTGACCTGACCCTTGGTCAGTTCCTGAAGACTGTGGAGGAGTGTTGTCCTCAGACTGCATATGCAGTTAAACTCAGGTATGCTGCCTCTTATTTTTCTGCCCGACTCTGTTATTGTCTCAAAAACTCCAGTCTCTTTTGTACTGGTCAATTTTCAATATGCTATACAATTTCTACAGTAAATAATAGTCTTGATTAAATAAGGAAACTTGTGTTTTAAATGTGAGACTATTCTACAGCAGCATCTTTATTTTTCAAATTATACCAAATTCAAAGTGATGGGCTATGGTACCATGGACAGCAGCACCCAGGGCTCAGCTTCTTTATGAATGTTCACTGTGTGCAATCTGGCTCAGTTATGTACACTCAGTTGTAAAGATATATATCGTTAATGTTAGTATTTTAGTCGGTATACATATTAGTTGCTTATACTGTGCGTCATCCTAAATTTTAGATTGAAAAGTAGAGGAGTCAATTAAGCTGTGTTGGGAAATTAATCTTATTATGGTGTCGTATTTTAAAGTATAATGTTTTAGGTCAGATTTGATTATTTATTAAAAATGATATACAGCCACAAAACCACTTGAAAACCATAATTGATAATATTTAGTATTTTGTAGACGTTGAATAAAATCTTCAAATATACAGGTCCTTCTCAAAATATTAGCATATTATGATAAAGTTCATTATTTTCCATAATGTCATGATGAAAATTTAACATTTATATATTTTAGATTCATTGCACACTAACTGAAATATTTCAGGTCTTTTATTGTCTTAATACGGATGATTGTGGCATACAGCTCATGAAAACCCAAAATTCCTATCTCACAAAATTAGCATATCATTAAAAGGATCTCTAAACGAGCTATGAACCTAATCATCTGAATCAACGAGTTAACTCTAAACACCTGCAAAAGATTCCTGAGGCCTTTAAAACTCCCAGCCTGGTTCATCACTCAAAACCCCAATCATGGGTAAGACTGCCGACCTGACTGCTGTCCAGAAGGCCACTATTGACACCCTCAAGCAAGAGGGTAAGACACAGAAAGAAATTTCTGAACGAATAGGCTGTTCCCAGAGTGCTGTATCAAGGCACCTCAGTGGAAAGTCTGTGGGAAGGAAAAAGTGTGGCAGAAAACGCTGCACAACGAGAAGAGGTGACCGGACCCTGAGGAAGATTGTGGAGAAGGGCCGATTCCAGACCTTTGATGACCTGCGGAAGCAGTGGACTGAGTCTGGAGTAGAAACATCCAGAGCCACCGTGCACAAGCGTGTGCAGGAAATGGGCTACAGGTGCCGCATTCCCCAGGTCAAGCCACTTTTGAACCAGAAACAGCGGCAGAAGCGCCTGACCTGGGCTACAGAGAAGCAGCACTGGACTGTTGCTCAGTGGTCCAAAGTACTTTTTTTGGATGAAAGCAAATTCTGCATGTCATTCGGAAATCAAGGTGCCAGAGTCTGGAGGAAGACTGGGGAGAAGGAAATGCCAAAATGCCAGACGTCCAGTGTCAAGTACCCACAGTCAGTGATGGTCTGGGGTGCCGTGTCAGCTGCTGGTGTTGGTCCACTGTGTTTTATCAAGGGCAGGGTCAATGCAGCTAGCTATCAGGAGATTTTGGAGCACTTCATGCTTCCATCTGCTGAAAAGCTTTATGGAGATGAAGATTTCATTTTTCAGCACAACCTGGCACCTGCTCATAGTGCCAAAACCACTGGTAAATGGTTTACTGACCATGGTATCACTGTGCTCAATTGGCCTGCCAACTCTCCTGACCTGAACCCCATAGAGAATCTGTGGGATATTGTGAAGAGAACGTTGAGAGACTCAAGACCCAACACTCTGGATGAGCTAAAGGCCGCTATCGAAGCATCCTGGGCCTCCATAAGACCTCAGCAGTGCCACAGGCTGATTGCCTCCATGCCACGCTGCATTGAAGCAGTCATTTCTGCCAAAGGATTCCCGACCAAGTATTGAGTGCATAACTGTACATGATTATTTGAAGGTTGATGTTTTTTGTATTAAAAACACTTTTCTTTTATTGGTCGGATGAAATATGCTAATTTTGTGAGATAGGAATTTTGGGTTTTCATGAGCTGTATGCCAAAATCATCTGTATTAAGACAATAAAAGACCTGAAATATTTCAGTTAGTGTGCAATGAATCTAAAATATATGAATGTTAAATTTTCATCCTGACATTATGGAAAATAATGAACTTTATCACAATATGCTAATATTTTGAGAAGGACCAGTATACTCTAGTGTACAACTTGATGCGAATGCACCACAGACTTAAATTAGTTATGTAGACTGGTATTTCACATCAAAACCAAAATCTAAAAATCTTCTCCTGAAATTTTGCCAGCTGAAAAATATGTAACTTATTTATTGGGTTTACATTTATTTAAATAATCATTGTAAGTAATTTTTAATATTTCTCAACAGGTATAAGAAAAAAAGGATTTCCAATTAGCTTCTTTGACAAGCCTTATTGCAAGATTTTTACATTAGCTGCATTCTCAGAAAATGTTCACCATACTGTTACATCATGGTTCTTTAATCGTTTTGGACCTGAGGATGGTAGTTGCCCCAGGGGAAAGTTGCCATATTTAAGGAATATTGGACATTAGATTCTGTGACGTGGCATTTGATTGTCCTCTTCCCGCCTCCAGAGACAGATCTAAACTTCAGGCTGGCACCGTGCTGCAGCCACGCTGTTGTAAGTCACACAGAATGAGTGCCGGCAGCGTCCTACTTAAATAACATCAAACGTCCGTTGAAAAGGCCCTAACCTGATGGCTGCAAATGTCAGTATACAGTTTTGTACTAATGCTACCTTTACATAAGGCACCAAAGCAGCCATGTGAGTATTATTCAGGTGGTAACCGGTAGGTTGCCGGTTCAAACCCCCACTCTATCTGTCTCTGTCATTGTCTCCTTGGGCAAGACACTTCACCTGTCTCGCCTGCTGCTACAGTGCATCCTACCACTGTCGGTGTGTGAATGTGTGTTTAAATGGGTGGAGGATTGTAGTGTAAAGCTCTTTGGAGTCCTCGGACTTGATAATGTGCTGTGGAAGTGCAGTGCAGGCCATGTATGGTAGCAAATGTAATAATAACACATTCAGTTGGACAGTGAGCATATTGTTTTCTACATGTCTCAACCTACTCCAAAAGTTAACTATTACCAAAGTACTAATCTGTTTTTCCAAAAAGTGTTGCTATTGTGTTTTTTTAAGTCAATAACAAAAAAAGGATCATCATCTGCTCCCCAGTCCAGCAGGGGTCAGTGCAACATAAGAGTGCTCACAAACTGGTGGTTGCCCAGAGGAATCAGACTGGTTTCTTCCTGCTCTCAGTCAATCAATTCTGATTAGCTGAAGACATAAACTCTGCTGGGTTCTTTACTTTCTATAAAACATATTCTGGTTTATCTGGCTTTAACTTTCTACGTCTGTAGGAGTTCCTCTGTAGACATTTTAAAGCTGATTTAGTTCGCAATACGTTGGATGTAAGAAATCATCTTATGCCAGGAGTGCTGCTTGATTTAATCAGATAAAAAGTATGAAATTAGATTTGGTCATTTCCCACAAGAAAAGTATGGAAAAATATTTGGGTTCTCTTTGTGAATGTGTTTTCATTTAAATTGTATGATAATCTGTCAAACATGCATATGATAAAAACTGAAAAGAAACGTTTTTTTTTTTATTATAAAAATCTGATGGGAAATCTGGAAACATGATTCTAGAAAAGTGGAACTTTGAGCTGGGATGTCTGTAGTGTTCTTTAATGGGAAAGGGGTTTGCAGGATGTAGCTGAGGTTGTTTTCTCTAATCCTTAAAGGCTGCATGAGATGGCAGATGGAGAGCTGAAAGATATGGAGTATTTCTTTTCCACTCTCCCTACTCCATTCTCTGCTTTTGATTCTGAGGCGCATAAAACCAGCGTTGTGGGTGAGTAAACCGTGATCTCTAACAGTCCTTCAGGTTTAGTTTACATTTCACAACAATCTCTCTGCTCTGTAGGTCTTTTTATGAGACACATGCTGCTGGCGTACAACAAGCTGTCTTTCAGTCAGGTTTACAAACTGTACAAGTCCCTGCAGCACTATTATCACAGTCACTACGCCAAGCCCACTGATGGGCAGGTGGGTTTGCCCGCACTGGCTGCGGATGACTCGGAAATGGACCTCACCAGCATTGAGGATACTGTGGGGGACAGAGTGGACAAAGAAGAGCTGGACGCTCCACTGCATGAGTCTGAAATTCGGTTAGCAAAGCTCTTTTATTCACTCAGACTCATATTTCATTTTTAATGTGGAATTTAACCGGCTTGTTTTTTAAATTGTATTGATCACCTGCCTCCCAAAAATAAACGATGATGAATTCCTGGCGTCACTTAGATATTTTTGAGAGTTGTTAACGTCAGGTTGTTTGTGTGTTTAAGATCTGACGGTACTCCAAGCCGGGGTCCCCTCTCTCAAAAACAAGCTGAATACTTTCTTGCCAGACAGGTGAGTCTGGAAAAAGTCTAAATTAAAATATTATTTACAATGTTGTTCGGAGAGACCTGCTTCGGCATCATGAAAGCACCCTCGCTGATTCTAGGGACATTTCTCTGCAGGCTTATCTTCTGAAGAACGACGAGAACAAAGCCCTGAAGCCTGCAGCGCTGCAGGAAGAGCTCAACAACATGCTGAAGTTTAACCCAGACTTTGCTGAAGCGGTGAGGTCCATCAGAACTTTTACTAGCATTCTCAAGTATGCATGGGGTGCTTACTGGTTCCAAAGTTTTAAAACATGTTCCATCATAACGTGGTTCAAAGCCCGTTTAATGTGACACCAGGTTTTTCTCAGATTAAGCCACTCAGTCAGCTGGCTAAACTAATGCTGCTACACCTTTTTCCCTGGCTTAAAAGAAAAACAACTTCAGCTGTTTGGAAAGTTATGGCGTGCAAACTAAAGGAGCGCCATCCATCACTCTACTTAGGATAATAGAGAAACTTGGCAAGCTACAAGCAGTTAGCAGTCCTGCCAGCCGCAAGCTCCCTACCGGAGCAAATAGCCAGACGAATGAAGCAGCTAAGATGACCTTGTTCTACTCCCAGTGTTACTCTATAAAACACAGAATAGCAGTCGATGATGTTCTGCGCTGTTAGGACATTCACTTAAAACCTGCAGCTAAATGTAGCGGCTGTTAATTCTAAGTCTTGTGGAACTGTCCCTGGCGGTAAAACAAACCTCTTCATCCTCCCAGTGTTTTAGCTGACATTAAATTGAAATCTCATCTCACAGTTTGAAACTGAAGTGCATTTTGATCCTGTTTATATCTTTAGTTAAAATAAACCGATTTATATTTCATTGTCATGAGTACATGGCATAGGACGAATGCTATAGCACTCTATAGCAATATCTATGCTTAATTTTAAACATGGCTACATTATTGTTAGATTGGGTTATACATTTTTGTGGAAGAATTATAATTATATAAAATGTATTTTTGCTCTAGGTAATCATTCCATGGAAATGTTAATCCTAGCTATTCTTTAGTAAAACTAAGTGACGGTGTCTCCTACAGCAGCTCTTTGCTCCTCTTCCCATCAACAGCACTACCTGAACTACCTGAACAGCATGAGAGTCCAGGACATCTTCCTCTCTGCTCACAGCCTCCTGCATTACTTTGACCGCCTCATCCTGTCTGGCAATGAGGGAAAGAGCAACGGAGACGAGGGCTACGGGCGAAGTCTCCGCTACGCTGCTCTGAACCTGGCCAGCCTGCACTGTCGCTTTGGCCACTAGTGGGTGCTAAATTAGTGCGGCCGTCTGAGTTTGTACAGATAGATTGAAATGTAATTCATGCAAAGATGTTTCCCCCCTTTTAGTCAGCAGGCTGACCTGGCTCTACAGGAAGCTATCCGCATTGCCCAGGAGTCCAATGACCACGTGTGCTTGCAGCACTGCCTGGTAAAACAAACAGCTTTATGGTATGACTCCACAGTAAAGTTGCCATGGAGGTTATATACGTTTTCTCTGTCAGAGCTGGCTCTACACGCTGGAACAGAGGAAAGGCTCTGAAAGCACGGTGTTGACTCAGGATTCAGTGAAAATGGCTGCTCATTTCTGCCTGCCGGTGAGTGCATCACCTTTCTGTTAAGAATGTGCTCATTAGTGTAGCGTTGGCTATTTCATAGGTTATTTTTTTTCTCATCATGTTGTAGAAAATATAGTTTCCTTTTAAACAACACATCTGGGGTGCCTCTGACATCTCACTGATATTGAACACTGCCAACTTCAGTGGCTAATTTTGCATCTGAATAGTACCCTAACCTAGGCAGGCTGGACTTGTGACGTGCAACAAAAGTTTGTGACTCGGTCTAGATCTAAGAAAGTTATAAGAAAAGGTCATAGAACTTTAAATAATAATATTCTGAGTCTGAGTATTGAAAGACTAATTACTAAGTGATGCAGATAGTTTAGAATCATTTTCAACAAAACTGTTTTCAACCATTTGAGTTTTTAGGTTGATTTATTCCCTTTAAGGAATCAACTGTGTATGTTTGCCCATGTCAAGCATTACATTTGTGACACTAAACCATGCAAATTGAATTATCTTCTTATTCTTTATTGAAATGGTAAATGTTTTTATTTCTCCATGTTTTCAGTGGGAATTCGAGGCTGGAAAGTAATTAAAGTTAATTCACAAACAGAACATAAAACAATTAGTTTGTTTTGACCACAATGAAAAAAAAAATAACCAGAATTGTATTACAGCAGGGTCGTATACATTTAATAAATTAATCTGTGTTTTCAAATAGCAGTTATAGAACCAAAGATACATGTGTAATATTTTAGGTTAACACAAGATAAGTTGACATTTTCTTACACAGTTGGGAGCAACTCCAGAAAAATGTTCCAGATTAAGCCAGATTAACCTTTCCACACCACCTGTTTATCAATGTCAACACATGCAGTTCGGACCCGTCCAAGTGTCTGACCTTGTCCGCCATAACAAAACCAACCTGTTGTTTTGGATATAACGCCCACGTGTTCATTTGTGTTCGGATCAAATTGTTTGTGTGAAAGAGGCTTTACTTCACTCAGCAGCTGTGATGGGAGGTGATGGGTGGTCTTGCGCTTTTCCCACACCTCTTAACACAAAATTCCCTCAACCCACAGCCCAGAGTATTTTAATAAATGTTGATAATGCTCAGTTCAACTCAGAAATAATATGATTCTCATACTTGTCACTGTTGTGTTGTCATATGCTTTTGGTCAGATTTGAAGAATTTCACATCCAAATCATTTCTGGTTTAGATACTTTAGATACTGGTTTAGATACTTTGGATACTGGTTTAGATACTTGTGACACTCTTATGACAACTGTTAATATTTGAAATGCAAAGGTGCAGCTCCATATCAGTGATTGTTCTGTAAACATACAGTGAGTGTATGCAGTTATTCCTTTGTTTGTGTTAATGATTTATTGTGAGGAACCCAATCAGTATTTCTGTTTCCAACATGTCTGGCTGTTCTCTCCACTACAGTACTTGGGATCTCTGGACATTCAGTCGCTGGTCCAGCAGGGGGCGATGCAGGGTAAGGCTGCGCACAAGCTGATGGACGCTCTGAAGGACACAGAGATCCTGCACTGGAAGCACAGTCTGTCGGAGCTGATCGAGATCAGCCTGGCTCAGACGACATCCATATGGAGGATGTACGGAAAGAGGTCAGACTCTTCGCTGTGCCACGCTAACACACAGTTGGCGGTTCTGCTCACTGCTCACCAGCGCACAGGCGTTCAGCATTCTGTTTAAAACAAATTAGTATCTTATTCGTAGATTAATACGGTTCCAGTCAGACGTTTACATACACTTGTCAAGGGCAGAAATGTGAACTTACTTTTGGCCTCTTTATTGGAACGGTTGTTTTTCCAGTGGAGAATGAGGATCAAACAATGGCTGCAATATTTACAGAAACCTCTACTAACACGTTGTGAATTGTAGCTCAGCAAATTGTTCCTTAAACTACATTTTTTGTGGGTTTTTATGAAAGGAAACTGGTTACTATGTTCAGGAACTTCAACGCTCGGCTCCATCATAAACTGGGAGATCTTACAACGCCCATCTAACTGGACTGTAGTAAGGAGAGCAGTCAAATATCCACCCAGAATGAAGTTAATACCTGGGTGATTTCTCTTCAACTTGTGGAGGGACATTTAACCAAATTAAAAGTCATTAAAGTTGTTCATTGTGAGGTCAGTCCGCCTCCCGAAAATGATGGCTCAAATTCATATCCTAATGTCATGATTTTAATGCCAATGATATGTTTATTTAAAATTTTTAAAAACATCAGAACAAGCCCATGTTTGTCTTTAATGTGACCTCCCTTCTTTTCTTCGTGCAGCACCATGGCTCTGCAGCAGGCCCAGCTTCTTCTCAACATGAGCAGCCTGGAACCAGTTAACTTTGGGGTCCATCAGAACAACACAGAGGCCTTTGCTGTGGCTCTTTGCCACCTGGCCGAGCTGCACGCTGAACAGGTAACACGCTGAAACATCTGGTGTCTCTGCTTTCTGTTCTGACACTCACTTGGGAAGCTGTACTTTCTTCTCATTGTAAATATAGGTGATAAATGTTAAACAGGTTTGCTTTCCAGCTTCTGGGTGGAGTGTAACTCTGGATTGGATCTCATATCTATCTTATTTTCAATGCAGGGACTGTATAATGCAACTTCAGAGATTTTTCAGCATCTGAAACAACAGTTTCCTCCTCACACACAACATTCAAAGGTATTTTTTTCTCAGCTTTGGTATTAGTATGTTAGATCATGGTCTAGTAGTCCAGAGGTGGGGATTTGTGCAAATAACTGTTTAATAACTTCAGTTTGATCCTATTGTCAGCTCTGGATGCTTTGTGATCTGAAAATCCAGTTTGAGAGACACATGAACGACAGGAAGTACCATTTAGCTGAGCCGCTTGTGAAGGCCATGTCTGCCTTAAACAAAACTGAGGGACTGTACAGGTAACGCCAAACTGCAGACAGTCAGGTCTGTGCCTGTTTCACACACGTGCTGTTTGTGCTGCAGTAGTTAAAGTTTGTTTATTGACAGGAAAGCACATGTTCTGAAAGCGCTGAACTGCAGCACCGAGGCGTACAGCATCCTGCAGCAGCTGCAGGTTCACTGTGAGAAGACCAAATGCACGGAGATAATCATCAGGTTCCGTTCTTAAGATGTTTTTGGATACCTTCTTGTTGTAATAATCTGCATTGTAACATAGGAAAGCACCAAACATAGCCCACCATGAGTTTTTAAATGGCTTACTTCATCGTTTGCAGGACTGAGCCTGTATTAAATATTGCCTGCGTCCCTTGTCCTTGCTGTTCCATCTAGAGTGATGCTGTCCACCGCTGAGCTTCACTGGGAGTCGTCCGGCTTCTCCACAGCTCTTCCTCTCCTCCTGCAGGCCTTGGCTTTGGCTAGACAGCACCACCTACAGTCCCTGGCCTCAGAGACCATCCTTCATCTGGCCTTCACTCAGGTCAGCCACAACAAGTAGACCTGTTGGTGTCCATCCATCAACAGCTTCCCCCGCAATGTGGTAGTGGTTGATGGTAAATAAAAGCTGCCATGTATCGGCCCAAATCAAAATTGAGGGACAAGATTTTAATTTTGTAAGTTAAGTGTTCCCAAATATCTCCAGAACTTGCTGGAGTAATTTGAGCTTCATTATCATGCAGAATAAATCTGGTGAGAAAATGGAGGATGTGCATTTTTAGACTTAAATAAATACAGTACAGACCAAACGTTTGGACACACCTTCTCATTCAAAGAGTTTTATTTATTTTCATGACTATGAATAGTGTAGCTTCACACTAAAGGCATCAAAACTATGAATTAACACATGTGGAATTATATACTGAACAAAAAAGTGTGAAACAACTGAAAATACATCAACAGAATGCCAAGAGTGTGTGGAGCAGTAATCAAAGCAAAAGGTGGCTACTTTGAAGAACCTAGAATATAAGACATATTTTCAGTTGTTTCACACTTTTTTGTTCAGTATATAATTTCACATGTGTTAATTCATAGTTTTGATGCCTTCAGTGTGAAGCTACACTATTCATAGTCATGAATTATTTATATGAGGTATATTTGAAACATTAATTAACACTTTTAAATGACTTCTTACAGCGTTTGTGCTTCCTCTGTCTTCATTTTTAAACACCTCACTGATGCTGCAAATAGCTAACGGAGTCTCCTTCACTCAGTGACAGCATCCACACTACAAACACAGAGTAGTTGTTATCATAACCTTTCAGTGACCGTTTTGGTCCGATCAGCTGAAAATCGGACCATTCCAGTCCACATTAATACTTTAAGCAGTTTTACGAGATGCTGCTGCAACAACTTCACAAAAAGCTGAAGGAGCAGGTCCATAATGACATTTAAATATAAACTTTAACTAATTAAAATGAATGAGATTAGCCTGCAAATAAACAACCGTGTCGTTGCTGTCCAAGCTGATCTTTCTAGCTCATGCCAAATAAACCAGGGTTGGGCTAAATGGGCTTTATGCAATTTTGTTATTTATTGCTAAGTAATAAATGACTTTAGAAAATGTTTAAAAATATGTCGCTGGATGTGGTCCTTTTCATAAAAATAAATACAGCTCTAAAAAGCAAACTTACTCATGATCAAATAGGCTAAATTAGTACAGAATTTATATTGAATAGACCCATTCAATAAATTAGAATATTATAGAAAAGTTTATTCATTTCAACTCAACTCAAAGTAAAACACATTATATAGATTAATTTCACACAGACCGATTATTTTAACCCTTTATTTCCTTTAATTATAATTTTCAGCTTATATCTATTGAAAATAGAACATTTAAAATAAGAATATGACATCAGTTCAATTAAAACATTTTAATACAGAAATGTGGTCTAAGGAAAGGTTTGTTTAATACCCGTTTAAAGGTTATTTTTAAAAGGTACTTTTTGATCTGATTAACGAGCCTCATCCGAATGCATATTCTCATTTATTGAATGGGGCTGTAAACACATTTACTAATAATATTTTAATAAACCCCCACCGTGGATAAAATTTTTCCAAACAAAGTAACACTCCCAACCATAATGGGTTGTTTGCTAACATCATCATCACATTAAATCAGAATTTTTCTGATCATGTTTCCCCTGATAATGATAAATGATACTATTACCACCAGACCTTAATATACAATAGTTACTTTTTTATGCAAAAATGTTCTGACTCTTCATCTGGTTGAGTTGGCACCGGGACCACATTGGAGTAAAACGTGCTTCGGTTTTCTCTGCAGCTTCTCTCCGATTTATGTCACTTGATAACCAAGTTGTATTTATAACTCCAACCTCTTAATTTATTTTAACATTCATTTACAAACTAAAGCAATTTATGACTCGTCTGAACCCATGACCATAATCGAGAAATTATATTCTTCTCTAGCTGATGCTGGGCGTTCCTGAGCAGGCTCTGAATGTTCTTCATGAAGCCATGGAGCCCATTCTGGCCCACGGAGCCGTCATCGACAAAGGCCGTGCCATGCTGCTCGCAGCTCGCTGTCACATGGCTGTTGCTGGGTTCAAGCTGAAAGGACAAGGACATCTAGGTAACCTTTAACCCCTAAATCTGCTCTGTACCAGAAAGGATCAAGCCCCCTGGATGTTCCTACGTCTCACTCTCTGCTTCTTGTTGTGTCCTGGCAGATCTGCAATTGGCAGCTTTGGCCGTTGACAGTCTCAATGAGGCTGCTTCCTATTTCTCCAAGCTAAAATGTAAGGAGCGTCTCCGGGATGTCCACTACCTCCAGGCACAGCTCTACCGCTCCTTGGGTCAGACGTCACAGAGCAACAGAAGTGCCATGAACTTCAGGCTGCTGGACCAGGAGCTGCAGTCCCCAGCGCCCCCTGTTTTTATGCAGCTCTGACGGACGTTTTCCTCACAATATCATCAGACTGGCTAAATTACTTCGTCACAGGACACAACGTGCTGCTGAAGACACCACTAGGTGGCAGTGAAGCTTTGTCCTGATTTTTCTCAGCACCAAAACATTTAAATAAGAGGTTTTCAGGGAACATACAGAACAAAATGGCAGTTATGTTTCAACTAAAAGTGCTAGGAGTCATAAATAAAGAGACATGAGCACAAGTCTGTACATTCTGCCTTGGATTTGTGGTCTGGTACAAGTTTGAGCTAAAACATGAGTGGTTTATTAAGCTCTCTGCAAGAGGGCCAGGTTGGTACCCGGAGGAAAAAAGTGTTGAAAGTTCATCAGGAACAGTGGTGGCCAGGCTGAATTCCCCTCCGTGTTTTGATGAATGAGGGTAATGTCACAGATGGCCACAAGATGAATGTGTTTGTCTCGAGAATACTGATGAAGCTGGAAGCTAAGGGACGCCATGATGTGATAATACAGCTCAGATCTGTGTTAATCTTGGCTTTTACAGATATTTTTAACGTCCTTCCTCAGCCCTCTAATTCTTTGTCTTAAATTAAAATATGTTGGGTTCCCTGTCTGTCTATGGATAAAGAGTTATTTTGCATAATTTTGCTGTAAAATAAGCCTCATTTACTATGCAAATTCCAGAGAAATATAGGATAGAGCTTCCTTTCACAGTGGAAACCTTGGATAACAATGTAGCTTCAGGCGTGTGGCCATTTAGTGCCTGGATTTACATGTTTTAACCTGTTTATGACACCAGTGCTTCAGGTGTGCAGGCCTTGTCACAGGGCAGAAAGGGGTATGTGTCCCTCACCCGAGGGGAAAATTACATTATAGTTTGTGCTTTTAGTCAGAGATACTATTTTTCTGCAGTTTGGGTTGAAACCACCAACAATTTCTTACTTGGGTGTAAAATCGTTACAGAGGTTCCTACACAGTGTTGAAAAGTCAGAGTTATAGAAAAATTAAAATATGAAGTATGGAAAAGTGTGTTTTCCGAAATATATTGGATTCTAGGTGTAGCTAGCCTCTCGCCCAGGGTCGCTCCTGGTCGCAGGGGAGCGAACCTGTACGGAAACAGCAAGTATAGAAAATGGATATTTGATTCTATTATCAAGATAAAAATCGGAAGTTCTGGTAAAATAAAGGATTTTTGTTTTATGGTGATTCATATTTAGATGATGACTTTTAACTTTAGTTTGCCACAGCTTGGGTTTTCTTTCCAACTAACTGGTCATTTTGGTTTTGAGTTACTAACAAACACTTTTTCACAAATCAAAAAGAGGCCATTGCACTGCAGCTTTGGTTTCTTGATCCTTTAGTTTCCTGGTTTTAAACTGGGCCCACTGTTTTTGAAAAACAAATCCTATTGTGGGGATTTTTGTGAAATTAAGATATTGCAGATCACAATATTTGGACTGTGATTTAGATTTTTTAGTATTATACATTTTACTGTTCTTCCTGAGACCAAAAACCTTCAAATAACCTTTTACCACAACGACAAATCGGAAGCCAGCTTAAGCACTGTTATTTCATGATTTGTGAAAATAAAATGATGATAAAACCCAATTAGGCAAATTTTTACAATATCATAAAACACTGATGGGGAAATCTAAAAAATGTAGTCTGAAAGAGTATGTTCTAGGAGCCCAGTATACTTTTTCTACTCTTGATTTTAATATTTGTATGTTTAGTATTGTTATCTTAATGGAGATGGACTTCCAGCCCTGTCTCCAGCTTCCTGGTCCCTGCTGAAGGACAGCATCCCCACATCATGATGCTGCCACCACCATGCGTCATGGTGGAAATGATATCCTGCATTCTTTGTTTTTCTTCGGTTTTATATAATTTTTATCTTCATCATACCTAATTTTCCAGGACAAGAACAACACAGTTATCTGTAGCGAGATACATCTCTGTTTCAAAATGTTTAATAACAAGCATGGCAACAAAACATAGCATAAGAACAATGCATGTTTAGAAAAATATATCTGCACATGTTTTCTTATTTTGGAAGATGCTATACATTCACTTAACCTCTACTCGATATTAAACATCAACAAATATTAGCTTCACTGTTGAGTCGCAGTAGAAAACCACATTTTGAGCTTCCAGTGGGATTAACTAACAGCAGAAGGATGCAATTTTGTTCAAACAGGCAAACAACCTGAGATGTCCTGGCTCTGGATTAATCATACCTGCTAGCCCTGCAGCTTTTTTCCTATTCAACATGAAAGGAGACCGTCTTTTTCAGACAATGTGTCAGAGGTTACAGTAGCGTTTCATTACAAAAGAGGTTACAAAACCACATGGACAACTTACTGAGAGGGTTCTTGAAACCAGAGAACATTTATTTGTCAGATGCTGTGTTCTTAGTTCATTTTAAATACTGCATTATTAATGACTGAATGTCATACTGAAAACGGATCCAGTTGCTACCTTTGGCTTCTTGAAATTGCTTCTGGATGAGCATCCAAGAGTTATATTAAGCACAACTTCTTACTTTTCTTTGAAACACTAAAATGATTTAAAGGAGGGTCATAAAATTGAGTCAGTCCCCATGCATCAGTAGAAGAAGAGACGTGGTGGCAGTGCCCCTGTAGTGTAAACATAGCTTGATTCCTTGGTGCAGTTTCCTTTGTGGTTCTGTCAGTGTCAGCGGAAACTTCCCTGAAGGAGACCAGAGGAGAACCAGATGGGAGGCTCAGTATCCAGCTGGATAGCCTCCTTTCCGGGGATCGGACTCAGCGCAGAGACGCTCTCCCTGCCAAACCACAGCCTGGACCACAGAGTCTGGAGTCCTCAGTGTTTGCGTTACATGGTTCTTCTGTTCCAGCCCCTCCCGAACACTCTGCACAACAGATCAATATCACACACAAATATGAAAGAATGCAGCCCCTCAAAAAAAAAAACTGATGTCTTACTGTAGTCTTTAAAGAATTCAATAAAACTTACAATCCACTAAAACACTTTGCTTTTGATTGTATTTCAGTTTTTTGGGCATTTATCCGTGCTGTGTGTGAATATTTTTGATACATACAAATCTGTCAAAATTCAGCTTACATGAATCCATTATAAGCAATCAAAGGAACAACCCTTTTAGATAATGTCCCAACAACCCTGCTGGAGGGATACTGAATAATGGACAGAAGTTGATTGTAGTCTTTTTATTTATTTATTTACCTTTTTTGTTTTTATTAGTTTTTTTTTTTTTTGAATTAGTCATTTTGACATTGATGATTTCCTCATTCTGTTATCATGGTCTAGGAAGGATTGTGAATTTCCCTTCTGTTTTCCAATCATATAACCATTGTTCATCTGTTTCTTTGTTTTTTCATTCAGTGCAAGAGACACCTGGTCCAGTGATTCCATGTTTAATCATGTCTCTTTCCTGGAAGATACTTTTAATAGAGCAATTTCTACCATTGACTTTGTGTTCTTTGTGTTGTTTCTAGTACTTTCTTACTTTTTCTTACACAGAACACTCATAACCCGTTGATTCTGTCTCTTTGTTTCCTTCGTAGACAGGGCCACTGATGACATTATTATTATTGCCATTAACTTGACGTGCACTTTTTGTTTTTCTCGACCAACAAAAGTACTCATGGGCCAATTATAGCAGATCGTCTTTCTGAGCCTGGTTCTGCTGGAGGTTTTCTCTTGTTAAAGGAACAATCTTCCTTTCTACTGTTGCCACATGTTTGAGAGGTTCCTGGGAAAGGTAATGACTCCATGATTTTACCAACTGGCACTACATGACCAACTGAATGTGACTGACAAGATTTAATTAGGCTGCATTTCGTTGGATTTGAAATTGACTATATCATTGGATTGCACTGGAATGAATTGATTTAAACTGAATTTGGACTAAATTGGATTGTATTTAGCTTCATTTGACTTGTTTGCCTTGTGAAATGCTTTGAGAGGATGTTGTGAATTGTTGTGAATTGTGCAATATAAATACACTGAATTGAACTAAATTAACTTTAGGAGAAAGTTGATTTTAGGTTTCTGCCTTTTTCTTAAGGTTTTGCATAACTTTGTTGTAAAACTTTGCATCATTTTTAGAACATTTTAGCACCAGCTAAGAAGTTTTACCTGCTAGAAGGTTTTTTGGTTATTTATAGTCTCATCTTGGCTTTTTAATATTACTATTAACCTTTTCTTTCTTTTAAGTTGTTTTGTATGCTGTTACCATGCTTGACTCACCTTTTCAAAGCCTTGCTCCACCACCGTCATGTTAGGATTGAGCTGATTGTGAACCCGTGGCTCCATTACAGCTTTCTTTAGGTCGTAGTTGAAGAAAAGGGAATTCAGGATAACCTGTTTCCACCACAATATGTAACATAAGGTTCGCACAAAGCCGAGTGGAAATATAGAGGAGACATGAGTGGCTGACTCATACTTACTAAGGCAGTAGCTGTGGTGATTTTTGTTCCCCCAGATGCTCCTACAACCATTTTGACTCTGTTGTCTTTGTCAAAGATGATTGTGGGACACATGGAAGACAGAGGGCGTTTTCCTGCAACAGAGAAATAGAAAGTGGTTCTACAGAGCCTTGCAAAAATGTTCACACCCCTCAAAATTTTTCTCTTTTTGTCATATTACAACCAAAAGTCGGGGCGTCCTACTCCAGTACTCCAGATATGGTGTCCTACATGTTTTAGATGTCCCACTGGTTCAAGACACCTGAATCAAATAAATAGTTCATTACCGGGCAGCTGCAGAACCTAAAGACATACTGAGAAGGTACAGTAATTCAACCATGGAATCTACCGTGTTGGAGCTGGAAGACATGTAAAATATTTATGACATCAGTGTTTTTTAAGGACTGGAGTCAGACACCCCTTTGATAGACCAACACAAAGCAGAGCATCATTGTAAAGTGGACGGATGCTTTTCAACATGTTTTACAAATAAAAAACATTGTGGCATCATTGCAGCTCTGCCTGTCTGTTGAGGGTCGTTGTCCTGCAGGAAGGCAAACCTCCAGCCCAGTCTCCAGTTTTCAGAGCCTTTAACAGGTTTAACCCTGTATTTGGCTCCATCCATCTTAAGTAACCTGACCAGGTTTCTTGCCCTTGCTGCGAAAATGATGACCACGGAATGATGCAGGCACTACCGTGTATTGTTGATGCTTTCAAGGCGATGTGCAATGTTAGTTTGCTGTCACACATATTATTCAATATATTGACTTCATCTGACCAGGGCAGCTTCTTCTACATGTTTACTGTGTCCCCTTTGGGTTTATGGCAAAAAAAGTGTGCACTAATAGTTGGCATGTCTACAGATTCTTCTACCTGAGCTGTGGATCTTTGCAGCTCATCCAAAGGCTGCTTCCCTGATTAATGCTCTCATTCCCTGTCCTGTGAGTTAAGGTGGATGCTGATGTCTTTTGAAGGATAGATTGAAAAGTGCTCTTTGAGATATGTTTTATCTATTCATCCTTTTAATTGCTGCTGCTTTGTTCCTAGGTCTACATGAATCTGTTTTTCTCTAATGTTCTCTCTGTTGCCTTCACAGAATAGCTGTATTTATAATGAAATTACATTTCAGGAATGTGGACTCCACTTTTGATCAGGTGACTTTTGAAGACAATCGGATTCACTGGATATAATTTAGGGGTACCAGGGTAAAGGGGGCTTTTAAATGCAAACCAAATTTTTCTAACTTTTATTTGTTAAAAAAAATTATAAACTGTTTAAGCCTATATTTTTTTCTTCCATTTTACAATCATGCACTACACTGTTGGTATATCGCACACAGTCCCAAGAAAAATTGAAGTTTGTTGTAATGTGACAAAAAATGTAAGCATTAAGTCTGCTTAAACCTGGCTGTATGAAGTTGTTGGGTGATGGTGGAATTCCAAATCCATTGGCCATGTAAGGAGAGCTGAAGTCATCCATTTCATCATTGAAAATGATCCCAGTGGACCGAGACATGACTTTAGACCCAAAGCTGTGGGTCAAAAAAAACTGTTAAACGCCTTTTTATTTCTTTGTTTACCTAAATCAAGTCTCTAATCAACATCAGGTTGAAAATGTTGGGCTCTCACTATAGATTTATGGTACTGGTAGCAGCGACGGCACTTCCATCCTCCGCTATGACAGACAGGTGAGCTGTGCCGTGGTTTTCCGGAACAAAATACTCAGGCTCATAGTAGTTATCCGGGTGTGTAGTGTCATCAGTAATTTTACTCCTTATGCCGTCAGCAAAGTAGTCTGAGGTCATGTTATGGATCAGCTGAAATGGTGGAAAAACAAGTCAGTGGTAGAGAAAAAAATAAATAGAGAACACCATGCAGTGTTTATAAGGGATGATGAGATGTTCTCAAACACTGGTGACCATGTGTTCCAGTGAAACTGGAAATGCTCCAAAAAGTCCTCTCAATAAAAACCATGAAATGGGAGAGCTTACATCAGTAATGTTAAGGTACCGTGGGTCGCCCAGTCTGCTTCTCTTGGCATAAGCGAAACGGAACGCTTCTACGATGCGATGGTAAGTTAGAGTTTTTTTCTCGGCCGTAGAGACACTTGTGTCTGTAAAGTTGTACCCTGCAAAACATCCGCAGCAGAAACATACAGTCAGGAAAAACTTTCAAAATGAAAATAACTTATGAAAATCTGCGAGTGGTTCTCTAATATATTTGGACATAAGGATAATTATTTCACCCATTTTAACAATCCCAAAAAAAATATTAAATAATACAAACTGACAAAAGATCTTAGAAAACATTTCGTAAAATGTAATACGATGCAATCTGCTGGGTTTCCTTAGATAGAAAATCTTTTTAACCAATTTAAATAATGAACTGAATCTGATAGTTAAGATTAATTAGAATGTATGTACCTGACCTGAAATCTGAATGACTGGATTGAATTGACTTTGTAATATGCCATGAGACGATGTGAATTGGCGCTATATAAATAAAACTGAACTGAATTGAATTGAGTTGAATCAATTACAAAAAAAAAATCTATTTCTGGTGAAGAATATATTAGGACACCTCAGATTTATTAACAATTAAAAACAGTCGTACCACATCAAGCAAACTTGAAGCTCGATGGGGAGATCAAAAAAGCCTTGGATTCTGGACATATAAGCAACTTTACTGTCAAAGCAGACCACAAGATGCTAAAGGAAGTCTCCAAAAATCCTAAGATATCCTCACTGGAACTACATGCTTTTCATACTGTTCATGCAAAGGTGCATGCCTGTATAATCAGAAAAAAACTGCACATGTTTAAGTTACATGGAAGGTGTGTGAGGAGAAAATCTTTGCTCTCCAAGAAGACACAAAAAAGTCATACTGAAGTTTGCAGTAGAGAACATGAGATGAGTTTAAAAGATAATTTTTTGGACACCAGAACAGAGGACATGTTCTGGTGTCCAAAAACATGTCCTGGTATAAATCAAATCCAGCATCTTAGGACCCCCAGGATGGCACTGGAAGTCTCATGGTTTGGGGAGGTACCCTGCAACATGACAGCGACCCAAAACATACCAGTAAATCCACCAAGGACTGGCTTCAAATGAAGAAATAGAAGTCCTGGCCCCAGTCAAAGCTCAGATATTGATTTCATTGAGATGCTGTGGGGCAACTTAAAATAGGCTGAACATGAAAGAAACCCCTATAACATCTCAGTGATGTCAGAGACTGGTAGATGGCTACAAGACGAGTCTCACTAAAATTATTTAATCCAAAGGGGGTAACACTGGTTGTTAAGAGGTAGGGTGTCCTAACCTTTGCCTTAGCTAGAAAACATATTTTTAAGTTATGAGTAACATGAATAAAAATAGGTTGATTTTTTGTTTTTATTTTAGTGCAATTAATTCACTTTCATTTTGAAAGATAAACAGAAAATTAGATCAGATATCAACATGTAACATCCCTTAATAAAGGACTGAATATTTAATGGGATGTCCTAATTTGGTTTTACATGATTGTGATTTAATATTCACATTTTATTTAGATTGTTTCATAACTGGCAACAGTTTTGCATCTATAGGTATGTTCTAGCTTTCTGTACTATATAAACACATAAGACTTTTCCCTTATGTAAAATTAATGCTCCAATGTTGTCTTTTTGTTGTTTGAAACACAGCTTCTCTGCTACAACAGATGGAGCCACGAGGGTGCATTTTTATCTGGCAAGCACAAATGTTTTCTGCCTCCACAGCAGGTGGGGAAAACATTCCCGGGATGACCTAGGGAAACCTGACATCCTTTCTTCCACATGGCTGCACGAGCACTCGGCCAGCCTGCTCACCATCCACTATATTGAGAATAAGTGCCAGCACAGGCCCGCTGGAGGGGGCGTCTGGAACGTGTATGGTGTATTCCCCAACATTCAGCTTCAGAGGGTTCTCGTTCAGCACAGGCTGGTACTCCAACAAGTCATCCAGAGTGATTATGCCACCTGGAACACAGATGAAGCAGTAATGTGAAGATTTCATGGTATTTACTATATTTCGTGGATGTATTGTACAAATTGTTTCCTAGTGGACAGACATGGACACATTTGTTGCTACTCCTGGTAAAGATGTCTTAGATGGTGTAAAATAAAATTATCTTTTATTGCATTAGCATAATCTTACCCTGAATAATGCAGAAAATCCAACCCTTTATTTGAGTACAGTTATTAAAATCCCATGTTAAGACATATTTGTTTCCAACACAATTTTTACTCAAAACAATCTCTTAAAACTAAATGTAATTCAAGTAATGTTTTTGGGAACATGTAATTAGTAAACCTTGTAGATCTGTGATGCTATAGGCCTGTTTCTCTTCCAAAGGCCCCGAGAACCTTCTTAAAGAGTATGGCATCATGAACGTTATGAAACATCAAGATGTTTTTAAAAAAATAAGGGTGGATTCTACGAGTAAACTGAAAATGAGTCGTAACTGGGTAGTGATCTAAAACATATAAACAAATCGACAAAGGAATGGTTCACCAGATATAAAATCAACCATCTTCCACTGTATTCCAAACCATATTCTAAAGAAATATGGTTTAGAATATAGCCAAAAAGAACAAAGAAAAAGAAAGAAACCCAGACCTATGTGAAATCTCATAGGACAAAATGAAGTGCTGCCCATATGGTAAAACAGGATTGTACAAAGCATGAGTATTTCTGCAACATGTGATTTAAAACAGTATTTTCTTTTTTGTACTTAATTTGTGCGGTACACGAAAAATTAATGGTTGTATTTTTTAATTGAGTACAGCACCTGCCGCCTGGATGTCCTCGACGATGCTCTGTGCCATGGTCCCGTTATAAAACACATCAGGGCCCTCTTCTGCTATTTTCTGATATGTGTCAGCCAGCTTTGGGAATCTAACAATATCATTTTCTTTTAGGATTCTCTTTTGAGAGTCACAAAACACCTCACTGAAAAATGACAAAAGCAAAAGACAAAAGTCATAAGTGTCTGAATAAAGAGAAAACTAAAGACGAAGAGATATGACTTCAAAAATGTGGAATTCTGTGTACACAAAGCCTCAGTAGAATAAAAGCTCCTGTGTATATAGAAGAACAGTTCGAAAGTCGAAGAAACAAAGCAAAGTCTGATACTGAATCTGCATCTGTTTGTTAAAATATGAAGAACAGATAATAAATTAAGATGATTGAACAGAATATTATGACTCAAAACTAACACTGAAACACTGTTATTTATACTGGGTGCTCACAGTCGTACTATAAAAGCAAAACATGAAATACTGCTGGGTTATATCTTTATCTCAAATGCTGGGTTTATGTTGTTGGGATACAAGTTGCGTAATTGCAAACAAACATTAGGTCACAACATTTGAGCCAATTTGTTGGGTTAGACAAGAAAGTAGTGGAGTGCACAGACAAGGAATTTGACTTTGGTTTCAAGTGCTCACAGCATACCGACATTAGTTGTAGATATGTAGAACCTTTAGAAGAAATAAAATAAAGGATTAAAATGACCATATGCACATATATGTTTATGTACAACCACTCTTTTAATTATTTGAAGACAAGAAAAAAAGAAAGGCAGGTCGTGGTAGTACTTATTTTGTTTCTCAGCAGAGTAGCTGACCACCCTGGATGTAAGGTGCCTGGGGGAAGAAACTGTCTCTGTGACGGCTGGTTTTTGCAAATAGCGCTCTGTAGTGGACTTTTACCTGAGGGTAAAAGTCTAAAGTCAACAGTTTTTATCCAAGATGGGTGGAGTCTGCCGAGATATTAGCTGCCCTTTTCCTGTCCCTTTACCTGTACAAGTCCTGAATGAAGGCAAGGACAACCCCAGTGATTCTCTCTGCAGACCTGTTTGTTGTGGTCTGGACCTGTGAGCCAAACCACACAGTGATGAATGGGCATGGGACAGACCAGATAATGGCAGTGTAGAAGAGGATCAGCAGCTCTTGTGGAAGGTTGTTCTCTTTAAGTAGCCACAGGAAGTATAGAATCTGCTGGGCCTTTTTTCAAACAGTGTCTATGTGTGAGGACCATCTAAGGTCCCAAGAAAGGGTGGTTCCTAGGAACCGGAAGTGATCCACAGTACCCTTTTTCCACCAATGCGGTTTTAGAGCCCGTTCCTGAATGTGATTTCAAACTAAAATGATGCGTGTTTCCACCAATGAGAGAGGTTCCAGGGTGCGAACTTATACAATGTTTCAACGCTTAGGGTGTTTGCAAAAACACACTAAACAAACATTGTAAACCTACTTGTTTCCGTTTCACTCGTGGATACTTAACATATACAAATGAAGACATTTTACATACCATTTTTCTTACACAGGGTCGCTGTCTCCTTTTCCATATTAACTGTAATTAATGGATGCTCTCTTTTTGCATTAGAAGGAACATTGCGTACAGCTTGGTAAGCTCCGCTGTCTCGCTACCACACTTTCCCCCCGCGTTGTGTAACACCCACTGTTGATGACTCATGCTTGGTTTCCGAAAATGGTGGAAACACGCAGTGGTACTCAACAAAACACTAAAGTTTGAAAGCACCCGAATGGAACGGAAAAACATTGACAGTGTCGTTGAGGGTGGTACGGGGAGGTAGTGTGGGGAGTGTTCTTCGGAAGTCCACTGTCTTCTTCACACTATTGATTAAGTTTTGGTAAAGCTCCAGGTGGTTCTGACTGCACCAGAGGACCAGCCAATCCACCTCCTGTCTATGTGCAGACTTGTAATTGTCCTGGAATCGGACCAATAACAGTGGTGTCATCTGCGAACATCAGGAGCTTCACAGATGGTCTGCTGAGGTGCAGTAATCTTTGTACATCAAGAAAGGTAGTGGGGAAAGAATACATCCCTAGGAGACACTGGTACTGATTGTTCTTTTACGGGAAAAAGTCCTCCCCAACCTCACCTGCTGTTGCTGATCAGTCAGGAAGCTGGTGATCCACTGGCAGGTGGAGGCCAGCACTGTGAGCTGGGTGAACTTCTTGTGAAGGAACCTAGCACGCATGTTTTTGGACTGTGGGAATAAGCTGAAATGTCCATAGAGAGGTCCAAAATGCTCCACTAGAACTAGTGATAACACACTAGGCATACTGAACATGCAAACTGTACACATAAAGGCTCACCTGCGTTGGTAACAAGGATCTTATTGCTGCAAGGCAACAGCACTAACTACTCTGTTACTGTGCAGCTCAACTCACCAACTTCATAACGTCTAATACTTTGATTTAAAAAACACTTGAGTTTGGATATGAACATCCATGTACAGAATGTAGCACTGTTTAACTCATTGCCTGCATTGACTATAGTGGTGTTTTGTCAAACCAAACATCTAACATTCAAAGATCAACAACCCACTGCTGCACTATGGGCGTGTTTTATACACTTGCAAAAACAAGTCCAATGTCCAAAACTTAAAGTTGCTTTTTATGGTTTATTTATCCAGTTTGTCAAGCAATACACAAGGATCCATTTTCTATTGTTTCCTGATGCTTCTCCTGCTCTAGTAAGAAAACATGGGCCCACCTCAGTGCATGCTGGTCCTATACCAGTACCTTTACTTATAGAAATGGCCCCACATTTCTTCCTGGCTAACCTATAAAACCAAACAACAGAAACAAAACAAACAAATGTAAATAATTATTAGCCTACAAAATAATCCTTTTAAATAACCCAGAAATATGAAACAAATATTAACAAAACGTAAAGAAATAAGGAATAAATAGCTCCAACACTGACTTCACGACCAAAAGTGTGATCATTTAGCACAAGCTTGCACTGACCACTTAGCGGCTAAAAGGCTGACGTTAATTTATTAAATTCACTCTCTAGTTTGAACTAAATTTATTAACACAACCAATCCACTGTCAATGTTATTATGAAGCATCATTTTACTATCTAATCATTTGTTTTTGAGGAGGTTTAGGGAGGTCTTACCCAGTTTTTTGTACAGTTCAAAATGACAGTCAATAAAGAATGATGAGTCTCCTACTCTCTTCTCTAACCCTACAGACTGGGTCACAAGTTCTGACCTAATGTTTGCTTAAAGCTACCCAACTCCTGCCCTAACAGCCGGAACCCAGCATTCGGGTTAAAGAAATACCGCAGATTTAGACAATAGTTTCAATAACAACCTTACTTATTTCATTAAGACATTGTCAAAGTAAACTTTTCTGTTTCCCCCTCACCACATGTTGGCATCTCCTTGAATGGACTCTTTGCTCTTGAAGATAGCATGAGCCAGAGCCTTTCCGATTGGAAAACCGTCACGAGCCAGAGTGATGCTGGGCTCAAACAGCTCCTTCCAGGGAAGCCTGCCATGCCGTTTGTGTGCCATCTCGTAACCTCGGATCTCCCCTGGGATTGCTATGGATAATCCACCTGTCATGCAGAAACAAGTCGTGTCCTTATTCAAACATTGCTGATTAAAATAAAAGCACAAAGAGAAACTTTAAGGCATTGTTGTACATCTATATGTATTGTCTTCTTGGTGTTATTTTATTTGAATATTCTTCAGAAGCTAGATGGACAGCTTTAAGACTAGAATATGTCCACCCTACATCCCTCCCTAGCTGTAAGAGATTAATGAGGATAGAATAAAGCAAAAATGTAATCCATTGCTGGAAAATACTCTGCGAGCACAGAGTTAGTCAGTACCTGTACGAGAAAGCTTAGTGTTGTTGCCAAACATGTCTTCAGTGGCGTTCATTGGCGCTGTCTCCCTTGCATCTATTGTTTCCACCTTCCCTGTTCAGCAGAGTCAGGAGTGACAGAAAAGTGCTTGCTTTTATTCCTTCAGTTGCTGTGTTGTGATCTTCTGGTCTATGATACACACTCACCAGTGGAAGCATTATATATTATAAAGTAGAGCCCTCCTCCGATGCCCATGCTGTGAGCATTCAAAAGGCCGACACATAGCAGGGCAGCAATGGAAGCATCTACAGCTGAGCCATTTCTCTTCAAAATGTCCCTGGAAACACAAGAATGCACTTACCAGACAAGAAGCACACACGCAGAACAATTCGTTCAGTGTTCACTCTTACCTCCCCACTTCTGAGCACCTTCCAGCATCAGCAGCCACGGCAGCCTTTGAGTAGAAGTGGTCTGAAGGGGGAGGCATGTTTTTCCTCCCTAATCCCATGAAGACCCCCAAAAACAGGCTTACCGCAGCCACCAGAAGGACCACCAGACCAGCAATCAGGGACTTCCCAACCATTTTCCTGTTTGAGAAAATAATCAGAGACCTGCAGCTGAGGTGGATTAGGCCAGTCATAGTTAAGATTTCCCCCACACACCTGTTTTTACCTCAAACGTTTTTTTTTAAAACTTTTCTCACCTTTGATGTGCTGTTTTCACAGGCTGATAAAAAACATCAAACAGAAGAGAAAGAACGAGAGTAGACCAATGCCTTAGTGAGCCTCAGCTGTAATGGTAAGGTGTTTTAGAAGACTAACGTAAGTCACTGAGCTGTGTCATTGTTGGTTTTCAGGAGTTACTGAGCTCACTGTTATACAGTGCTTATTAGGCATGTGCTGCACTCAGACTGGGAGTTTTAAGGGAGAAGATGAGGGATAGTGAGTTATTGAAGGATGACAATCATTATAACTTCCATCTGTCTTCTTGTGACCCTTTAAATGAAGATAAGACCATAACTAAAAGGTAAACTGCTGGTAAAAATCTGAGGTAGTTAAATTTTAACCAAGTAATGGAGGCCTCCCTCTCATTTATTTGGGGTAAAACTCTTGGGTTTGTCCCCCCACAACTCTATAACCTTGCATTTCGCTCTGATATTAATCTGTCATACGTTGCCAAAGTGAAGGTGAGAGTGATCTATTTACAGACCCAAGCTGTCCTGACTTTGTGATTGGTGATTTTCAGGTCCAAGCTCACCAGCTAATACAGTGCCTGTCAGACATATTCGTTCCCCCTGATCTCTCTTATATATTGTGATATTATAACAACTTACTTTAGTGTGTTTTATAGGGATTATATGTGATAGATCAACACTATAAAGATTTATTTTTTTATCAGAAAAATGTGGCATATATATGAATTTATCTATCCTTCACTCTGATACTCCCACAAAGACTCTGGTACAACCACAAACCTACCAAGACATGGCCATCACCCTAAACTGACAGTCAGGGCAAGGATAGCATTAATCACAAGAAGCAGCCAAGAGGCCCAACTGCAACTTTGGAGGAGCTGCAGAGTTACACAGCACAGCAGAACAGAAAGTCTGTTAGCAGGACTACTATTAGTCACACACTCCTCAAATTTAACCTATATGAAAAATTGGCATAGAAATGCCACTGCTACAAGAGAACCTGCTTGCAGGTTGCCAAAACCCATGTAATGGACACAGCAAACATATGGAAGAAGATGCTCTGGTCAGGGAAGACCAAAACTAAATGTTTCACCCTAAATGTAAAAAAAGTGCAAAACACTGCTAATCACCTTGAGCACATCATCCCCAATTATAAACATGGGATGTGAATACTTTTATAAGACACTGAGTCCTTCACAGTGTCTTGTCCAGTGCACAGCCCTTTTGTTGACCTGCATTAATCAGCCCTGTAAGCAGTGCCTGTGGTTCTCTGGACCTGCTGCAGATTGTGTCTAAATCTAATCACTGCTATCTTGTTCTGCATCTCCCTGGTTCAAAGATTCCCACAGCAGGGATATTTATTCAGCAGTCACAGCTTATTGCAGAAGAGGACAATAATACTGATGTTTGTTACAGCTCACAGTTGTGTTTCTTAAGTAACCATGCACGTGACTGTCACCGGATTATTAAATATCTATAGGTTTAGTCATGTTTTTTTCCCTGATCTAGAAGCTTATACTGTAGTTTTTCTTTTTACGTTGCTGGGAGGGGTGAACTCTCTCCTCTCGTCATGATTTGCCATTGTTGTTTTTGCACAACAAAGTGGGTTGCTCTTCTATTCCTGTATGTGCAGCAGCACATTTAATCATGGGCCGTAGCAACACGAACAGCTGGGGTATGACCACAACAGAGGAGGAGGTGATGTCACATGTTTTCATGGTCAGCTGCTGTTCTGTTAATGACAGGGGCTGACTTTATGAGCCATGCTGCAGCCATAAGTTATCTGAGCTATTTCTTTTCAAGTAATGATGAGCAATTGGCTTTTCAAATGGCATTACCACTTCATGATGTACAGATGATGACAAAATATATACAAATATAGTGCTGTAAAAAAGTGTTTGCCCACTGTGATGGAAATTCCTTTTTTTAAGTGTTCCAAAGTGTATGACCTTTAGGTTACCTCACTCCTCAGAACATCTGTGTTAGAGGAGGAAGCTGAAAAAGCCATTATCAGAAGTTTAATGGTTAAGACCCGTTTTTTAGGGTGATGTCAGGAAGGGCAATTAGGTCTGTTCCTAGATAACTTTGTCACCTCTGAACTCAAGGAGGGTCTGGGCCATAAAACACAGACTCTTTGATGTTGAGATAACACTGTCATGTTTAGTATAAATACTGTTTGTAAATGGTGTTCGTGGCTCTGCTTAACTGACTTGCTTGGTGACAGAGTCATTCAAACGCTGAATGCCTTTGAATAAAACTTATAAAGACAAAGTCTGGATTTTCTCTTGTTATGAGTAAACTTCTATCCACTTTGATAAGAAAATTCCACAACAATTGTAGCGTCACGAACAGGATCTAACGTGCCAGAGGAAACCGCAGGAGGGGGACAAGGACGCCTGGCCAGCCTGAGACATTGTCCTCAGTCCACCTCCATATGATGGAGGGGAGTCCTGATGCCCCCCTGCGGCTTCTGGCCGATTGGATCCGAACTATTTGTCTACAAATATATCTGGGTGAGAAGTTGCTCTGTATGATATAATGTATATTATTTTTTTTTATTACACATTAACCATCATCTCCTAACTAATTAATTAGGTTCCGGAGTTGCGAGGGGGAGGACATCAGCTGAGGGCCCGGTCACCCTGTTAAGGAATAACAGGGAGGTTCTTATTGGTAACAATAAGATAAAGCAAAATACAGGGTTTTGCGGGTGGTTTTTAGCAATTTTCTACACCTCATAAAGGAGAAAAGGCAGACGTGCCGCTGAACGGGTAATAAAAAATGGTTCCGGAACCTTGAGGCATCAGGGGTGCCTCCTTCTCCAGATTCTGTGATTTATAAAATAATTAAAGGAAAAAGTGGGGATGATTGTGTTAAATGTGCTTTAATTTAGAAGATAAGTTTGGTTTTTCACAGTGTGGAAGTTTGAGTGTAAATAAGTTAAATAGTTAAAAACAATTGTTTAAATAGTTTAAAGTAAAACAGTTGATGGATGGAGATGGAAAAATAAAATAAAGAATAAGAAAAAGATTAAAAAGCACAGAGTGCATCAATTAAGGAGTTAAAGAGTTAAAACTTTCCTGCAGGAAGTTTCGTTTGTCTTAAATATTGCCATCAGTCGGAAAAGAAGGTAAAAGTGAAAAGAGACATTAGAGATTCGAAAAGAAAGTTGTTTTAGAAAGGAGTATAGTGCATGTTATGAAAGGAAGTGACAGGCAGGTGGACAACTGACTGACTGACTGATAATATTTCTTTGTGCAAAATCTGAACCTATACTAAACTTTTTCTTCTGCCTCTCTCTCACACACACACACACACACACATATATGGGATTTGAGTGCAACATCTGCATTTTTGAGTCTGGACTTTAGAAACCTGCCCTTCCCTACTCCATCAGAGACGCTTCTTCAGCATGGCCAGAAAAAGAGAGGATCTGCCTTCCTGCCTGCCTGCCTGCTTGTTGCAAATCACAGTGTGAGTTTCCACCAAAACGAAACTCAGAAGAAGTCAGGCCCCAAACCCACTGAGATGGACAACGATCCATGCTGTTTGCCAGAGCCAGAGGAGTGAATGCAACGGATTTATATTGAAAGCACATCTTATGCGGGCAGAAGAGAAACAGGCCGGAGCAAAGTTTCTTCTTTCTCCCTCCTGGAGAAGTTAAAGTGGACAAAGGAGTGAATGTCCCACCAACACACCTGGGAAGGGCCTGGGTTGTTTTTTGGACTAATAGAGGACTGTGTGACAGTCTGACTCTGGAGCGATTAAGAAACTGATGGGGGTAACGTACAAACACACACATTTGCATAAATCTTTTCCTATTTTCTGCAACGAAGAACGCTTATTAACCGCTGCTCATGTGACGCTTGCTTGACGTTGACAGATATAGCGGGTTAAAATATTATTTTAGGGTTAGAAAAGTATCTTTAAAAGGGTGATAACTTAGCTTATTTGATACTTTACAGTTAATTCTTTTAGAGAAACAAGTTCTCTTTTCTCGTGGAATATTCAGGGTCAATTATTCTAGTTATTAAAAGTTATTAAAAAGCAGAGGAAGTTACAACATCTCCAAAACTCAGCAGTAACCATGTGTTTTCTATGTCATTCTCAGGACAGATCTCATGAAGGAGCATTTTTAAAACCCAGCGCATGCGTAACACCTGATGGGCTTCTCCTTCAGGTATTATTTTCTGTTGTCAGAGTTTGTATCCCATAAATCTAATGGGTAGAGACCTCATGAAAACAGCTTAGTTTTACTGCAGATGGTCTACATACAGTCTCTGACACAGTACTTACAGTGGGATGCAGTTTTTGTCTGCAAGTGCTAACTGACGCTTATGGAAGGTACAAATTCATTGTTTTTTCACAGCAGCTGCTGGGAAGAGGTTATATTAGGTTTTTTCTTCCCTCTTCTGATTCATGCAGCGTGTTGATTTACACTGTACCTTATATCAAGTCCTGTCAAAAAACTATGAAAGGCTTGGTTCTGCAGTTTCTTTTTTCTCCCTTTGGAGAAGGAAAGGACACCTAATCAGTTCTGTGTTGCATAGGAATATTAAAACACTTATTGTTTTCTAAGATATCACCAGCTAAAAGTTTTAAAACTTTTGAAAGTAATTGGTTTTGTTAAACACATTTTCCTTGGTAAAACAAACCTTTAAAATGAGAATGGGAAAAATTGGGTTATTTTTGAAGGTAAGAAAGATTCTGATTGGACAGTGGTACCACACAAAATTAAACTAATCTCATGTTCCCTAAAAGACTCTGCATGAAAAGGCCTCCAGAACCGTGGAGTTATTTTCCACCACAGTACCAAGTTTTTAAGCATGCTTTTTCTTTATTTTAAAACAGACCTGTGTTTTTGTTTTGTTTTTGGCTTTTTAGTATAATGTTTGTCGGAAGCTTCTTATGAGCTGGGTTAGGAGCAAATATGATCTGAGGTAAATTAGGGGCTGTGAACTAGTGATTTTAAAATCTGATTATTGTCCAAGCAGAAATAATACACCAACAGGTCTGGGAATATTTAGCCAATCCTCTCTTCAATCTCTGCAGAAAGCTAGCATCATTGTTCAATGCAGTAGTACTTAACCTGTGGTTCCTGGACTCCTGAAGCCCGTGAGCCATAGATTTTGGGTCCATAAAATTGTAATACTTAATTAAAGGTAAACCGATTACCTATTAAAACAGATCTAAGCCAATGATGGGTTCCAGTCATTTGGTGGCTTTAAATGCAATAATGCTCAAAATGTCTACTTTGGGAAACACAGATTGGGGTTTAAGAGTTTTGTTTTGGAACCAAGGTTAGGATTTTTATAAAGGTAATTTCAGATTACTAAATCATAAAATATGGGAACATTTATTAGCATTTGGATTGTAAAAGAGAGGTTCTAGTAATAAGTTCTCCCCAACTCTCAAAATTTAAACAGCACAAATTAAAGAAAATGTTTGTTTTCCTTTTGAAACACTATGTTGGAACAAAGTCCAGTTTGGAGTCAAGCTTCTTAGCTTCATTTCTGGTTAAATTTAACACTGCATAAAAATGTCAACGCCGACTTAAAATACTTCTTTGCATTTAACCTGAAATTCTTGAATGCAGCTGCAATCAAATTGAGCCATGTTAATGAACACTGTTGCTGTGCTTCTAAATAGTTTTAAATCATTTTGGACTATGTGCACTCATCTTAAAAAGGATCCTGACGATTGTCATGACAAAATTGATCAATTATAGCATTAAAAGATATGGCTGAGAAAACATATTTTGCAAAGAGATTGTTAAAAATGTCTTTTAATTCTTGAAGCTTTAAATTTGGCCATTTGTCTGTCTTTGATGTTTTGTCTTTGTTTTGTTGGAATGAATGTTTGTTTATATGTTGCATGAAACAATAATCCATGTTTAGAATAATGTTTCCAAATCCCAGATTGATTAAAACTTTGAGTTTTCAGGAGAGTTAAGAAGCAGCTTGTTTCTGAGGTAGGTGCATGTTAACAGTTTTGCAGTTTAAGGTTCACTAAGATGGGTTGGAATGAAGAAACTGTGGGTCCGCCCATAGGCTGTCAATCAGAGGTTGGTTCTGCCTGTCTCCGCCCACCTACCAGGTTGGTTCATGCCTTTGTTTTCATGGTAACGCTCAGCACCTCCCTTCCTGAGTTTTAACACTGTTTAAGAGACAATAGAATCAAAATGCTTGTAGTGATTGTTGCCTTAAAAACATGTTTTTTTGTATAATAATTAAGGATGTAGCATGACATTTAGATTTATTTGTTTTACTATTAAAAGGTTAATGAAATAGTTTAAACTAGTTTGAAGAATTTGTTTTGCATGCAGAATCATTGGTGATTTATTAGATTGAAAGTTTTCCCTGGGGCCATTAAGCTAGCTGACAGTTCAAGATATGCCAAAAGTAAGGAATACATTTTTGATACAGAATTTGAGTCATGACTTTATACTTGGTGGGAATTATTTATTAGATTCAATTTGTAGGGTTATGCATCTAAATTACATTAGATGTCCATCAATTTAATACTCATTTTCATACAAGACAAATCAGGATGATATGTGACTAATTTCTAAGTGAGACATTGATGAACTGCACAACTGAAGTTTGCTTTTTGTTGTTAATGGAACTGAATTGCAGTTAAAACTAGAAAATTTTGGAAGAAATTTAGACGGGGCCTGCCTCTTGGTGCGTTTTGCTCCAACCAGAGCTTGCTATTTTTTTATTTATTTCATTGTCTATGATATTATCAGCTTAAAATATTACTAGTGACTATGGAAGACTGAGGCTTTTATTTTGAAATTTTCAGTAAGCCTTATTTTAAATGGGCAACACTGGGTGAGCTCCAACATTAGTGTGAAGCTCAGTCCTGAAATGATCTATTGTTTAAAATGCAAAGGCTTTTATTTTGTAGAGCATGTTTTGTCTTATTTTGAAAGTCCAGCATGGCTGTACTTTCAGGTCTGGGTTAGTTGCATTGGTTAAATAGAACTTGCTTGCTATTTAAAAATCATTTTCTATGCTCTTGTGAGCTCACAAAATCCATAGTAACTATGGGGGGTTGAGGCTTTTATTTTGAAAGTTTCAGTAGGCTTTATTTTAAAAGGCCAACATGGTCCTATTCCCATCACTGGGGGAGCTCCAACAGTAGTGTGAAGCCCACTCCTGCAATCATCTATTGTTTAAAGGCTTTTATTTTGCAGAGCATTTTTGTCTTATTTTGAAAGTCCAGTATAGTTGTCCTTTCAGGTCTGGGTTAGTTCCATTAATTATATAGAACATGCTTGCTATTCTAAAACCATTGTGCATGTTATTATAAGCTTTAAATAATCATTAGTAAGCATGGAGGGTTGATGAAAGAAATTGCCCTTTAGGGTTAATCACTGTTGTCTAGCTGTTGGAACAGCAGTACATGCTGTTTAAGTTCCCCACACAACATGGCCGCCATGTACGTGTCTCCTATGAAGATGGTCAAATGCTTAGGGGTCGGGTCAGGTTTAAGCCATAGAAATGAATGAAAATCAATGAAAGTCAATGCAAAGTCCTCAGAAAGATAGTAATCCATGCATGTGTGTGTCGGTGTGTGTGTGGGTGTGTGTGTGTCTGTGTGTGAGACACAGAGAGGCAGAAAGAAAGACAGAATCACATCCAGACATATACAGTAGGAGATACACAGAGCTATAAATAGAACAGTGAGGAATGAATCAGCCAATCAGCAAAGAGCGTCAGTGTAACTTGACACCTGCTGTTTCTCACTCACGCAGCACCTCACTCTGTCTGCCCCTGGCCTGGCTTTATAACATGGAGGCGCATGCTCCCGAACGACTGGCCATAACTCGGAAACCGTAGGGGCGATCGATGTCATTCTTGGACCGTTTTTATCAGAACGGACAGGGGAACATTAATATTCATCCTTTATTAGTGAAAATATAATAATAAAGACACAACACTGGGTGAAAAGAGAGGGAAAATGGCAAAAAAGACAAAAACGCCTGAACATGCTCCCGAACAAAGTCTAATATCTCGGAAACCGTACATGGTATTTGAATAATTGTTAAACTGTGGGCGAAAGCCATCCCTCGTCCCCAATCATGGAGATTTTCATAGCTCTATGTCATTTACAGTATAAAATAGGATGGAAAGACATGGTGTCACTCATGGATTACTGGTCAAACTGTCATTGAAAATACATGGGAGAAGGCCTACAGAAATCTGCTGACTCTTGGCGATCGAGGGGGTTTTGACAGAAAACTATGAGACCTAGAACAATGTTGAAGTTATTGTGTGAAAGCAGAGGCCCGGCCCTACAAACTGACCGTAAATTGTGACTTTAGAGCGAAATCTGTGGCCGTGAGTGCCAGTTAAAAATCCAGAAAAAATCCCCTTTGTACACTCTAGTTAAACTGCCATCTGCAGAGTGCGATTTTCTTGCAAACTTTGTGTCGCTTGGAGTGTAATTTTAGAGAAACCGCAGCAGTTATCAACAAACCGTTTTCACTTCCAAAAAGCCGGCGGATTTTTCTACAAACTGAAAGTCAAACTGTGTTTCTAGGCAAAAGTATGGCGATACAGCAGAGCCTCAAAAACAGTGAATTTTGAGGATTCCTCCACCCCTGACTCTATTCATTCCTATGGGGATTTTGGGGGGGTGGTTTTTCGTTAATTACGTCGCCACGGTAACTCGAAACACCAATAAAAGTAATAGCACACCTCCCGGGACCGAGCCGGACGTTTTGATGTATATATCGTGGGGGTGTGCGCTGCGGTTCGGGCCGCATTAACGGAGATAGGTTTTGACCAGGTGAATAGTAATAGGTGCCTGCCATGCATTGCATGGGAGGCAGTGCATTGCTTCTCAATGCACTGCTGTCCTATGCATTGCTATGGCAGGCCCCAAATATCTGGATTTTCTTTATGTTGCTTTCGTTAAATTCATAGTGACACATAGTTATGTCAGAATTCATTTCTTTGATTCTATGTAATGTGATCTTGGTTACTAGAACATTTTTGTACAAACATTCGCTGGATTGTCGCATGGGTTGGACCCTGCGCCAGGAGAGGGGAATGTCAGAATATAGTAACATGGGGTTCCAAAGGTTTTAGCACTCATGGGAAAAAGGGTAGCTCATACCTCCAGTGAGGACTTAGTGACAATGCGAGAGAGACATTGTACTGTGTTTATATAAATGGTGCATAGCTCCCTAAGACCACATTCTGAAAACCTGTCTGAAAGATATGGTGTTGATTCTTTTGTGAAATTTTACATCTCCACAGATTAGACCATTTTTGAAATTCTCTTTGGGTATTCTGAAACTATTGTTGGGACCACAGCCATGGGTTTCAACACTAAAACTCCGGTACATACTTTCCTGGAACTTTTCAAAATAAAGTGCATTAACCTTCTTCCAGCACAGCCAGGAATGGGGGTAACTGCGGACTTCCTGTGGCGCCATTACCCAAATAAAAGCACAGCCAGCAAAGGGGGTAACTGCGGACTTCCCGCAAGGACACTGCCGCATATAAGCCCCCACCTTTCCACAAGTCTTCCTCTTCCACGTGGCCTTCCATAGGGACCGGATAGGAGAGGAAAGCACGCTGATGTCTTTTGCTGGCAAAAAGACATAAATTCAACTGGATCCAAAGCCATACGATCATCGATCATATGCAAAGTTAAGTAGAATGAAATACTCTCTGTGTATCCGGTATTTTCATTCATGAACGGGGAAATTAAGGTGTAAGAGTTGCTTACATTTTCTCTCCGAGGCCCCACAGAAGCAAAACTGTGTCGCAGAGATCCCCAGCCGAGCCGCCAGCTTTCCGGAGCTAACGCTATTTTTCACAGAGCGAACGCAGACGTTAGCTGAAAGCCAACCGCTTGTTTGACTGTGGACGTTTCATCGAACTTCATTGCCCTTAGACAACATATCCTCGCTACGCTCTGAGGTTAGGTTTGGGCAGATTAACAGATTTTAGGTTTAGGATGGAAATGATCTAAACGTTTTCATTTTATGAAGTTTTGTTTTGTGGAACCTGGCTACCTTTAGTGCTAGTGGGCTAGCTACGGCACGCGCCGGTTCCGTGTTCTTTGTATGCTTTAAAGCTAAGATAAACTTTTTTTAAAGGGTGGTTTTAACCAGAACATTGCTCATAACGCGCCGTCCGCGCTTATGCATTTTAACCCTTTGATTAACCTGGTATTTTAAAGGTATGTGTTGATTCTGGTGCTAAGCTATTAGCTTCGTTGTTAGCCCAACGGCCAGCCGGTAAGAATACGTGTGTGCTAGCATTAAGGCTAGTCAACAGAAAGGTTGTTGGTTTTCAAGCTAGTGAATAATCGTCCCTGAACATCATTTACTAGATTTGATACCTAAGTAAACACCATAAAGCCCCATTTCTCCAGAAAGATTTGGCTCTTTTCCAAAATACTCAATAATATTTCTTCAAATATTATTTTAATAAATAAAGGCAGTTAATTAGACACTGTTGAGAATTAGTCATCCAGGAGGTTGGTTTTATTCAGCAGATCATTATTTAAAACATTATTTTATTAAAATAATATTTTGTCTGATCTTGCATTGTGAATGGTTGTCTAAACGTTTGCTGATTATTTCCTAAGTTAGTTCCAAGACTAACAACTTCACTTCCAGATCCTTCAAGATAATCCTTGGTTCTCAAACATAAACATTGCATGGTAATGTTGCATCACTCTTTTTGGTCATGATTTTCAATCATCTTTAATCAACCTGTTTATATTGTACATAGTCCATTAGTCTTCGTTATTCTTTAATTCTGCTTGGTAGTTTAGTTGAATTGTTTTAGCATAGTAAAGAGTTTGTTGATTGAAATATGTTTGACTTTGAGTTGACTTACTTTTGTTAATAAATTCTTGTATTTTAAGAAATTGTGTGAATTCATTCCATATATGTGCAGAGTTTATGCTGTTCAATAATGCCAGAGCTCGTCTCACACCTTTCTATTCTGTCCTAATACCATCGCCTTATTGGGCTGGTATTCACAGGACAATCCTTAACAGACCGAAATATTATTTGATAAAATATTAAAATATTAATATTAAATATTAAATAATATTCTCAGATTCATATTTGCAACACTATGAAATAATGATCTGTAATCAGGCCTTCCTCAAACATCATATGTCACATTTTTGATATTCAGAATATTTAGCTGGTGGTCACTGCTAGTATACCAGGTGAAGTCAGAAGATCAATTCTTTTGATTTGGTTGGATGTTTTGATGAAGTTCATGTAGTTAAGCACTTAGGCTTGAGAATGGGACTTTGAATTGAAAATTAGCCAAGTGTTGTGAAGGCTTTGTTCTCACTTATATGAGATTGAGACAAAGGACACAGGCAAATCGCAGTCCTTTTGAAGTGCTGTGTGGCAGGTCTCCTAATTTGGACATGGGGATATTGCCAAGATCATTTTCTTCCACATCTTTGTGTGAAGATAGGGTGTTGTTTTACTGTCAAAACCTGTCCACTGTGTTTTCTCAAGTTTCACAGACGGTGAAGGCTGCATTATCAGAAACAGCCACTTCCACCCTCCAGTCCTTTATTGCTGGTGACTGGATTCTGGTCAGAGAATCTAGGAGAAAACACTGGAAGTCCAGGCGCTGGAATGGCCCATATCAGATCCTACTAGTCACCCAGGAAAGCTGCAGGAAAGTTCCAGCTCCTCCAGCTTCATCTGGCTTCCAGGACACAAGTCATCTTCCAACTGGATCATCCACAGCCTGAAAGGTGTGAGGACAGTGGACCACCACAAGACAAAGAACTGTAAGCTGATCACTGGCGAGTGATTGACGAGGTGGTTGAAAAACACTGTTCTTACAAGGGCACAATAATCCCTTGAGCAGTGAAACGTTATTTCAGAATCTACTTAAGGCCATTGCATTGCCTGAAAGTTAGAAATCATAAGGTCATTTGCCTCACTGCACACACACCACATTGAGAGACACATAGAAAACATACAGGGAAGACCTCTACACATTGCACATAACCTTTCTCTGGATGATGGACTGGCAACGTCTGCAACAGAGAGACGGTCAAACATGCGCCTTGATGCTTATTCTCCTTAATTTCTTAACATTTGGTGGCTACTAGGCGCTCCTTTGCCTGGACAGCGAGGGTCAGCCAAATTCTTTTCTCCCACTTTGACAGCGAAGCTGACTCTGAGGAGGAAATCTCAGATGCTTTTATCTAACTTTCATGTTTATTGCTTGATATCTATCATTATGGTATTATTACAAATTTAAATGTGTTCGTTTCCACCGTTGTTTAGTTGGACTGTGGAAGCCTAACTTCCAGCAGGTTAGAGTTCCTGTTTCTAAATATATTTCTAGAGGAGCTTCCTACGACCGCCCACCTGTACCAGACTGGTAACAGGGCAGCTTTGAGCCACTCAGGAGAGGCAGCAGGATTTTTTTTGTTTTTTTGTTTTTTAAGTTGTGTTTATAATTTGTTTTCTTTGGAAAAAACTGTTTGCTTTCAGTACCAGAAGAAAGGACATTCCACTTCAAGGTCACGATGCAGCTATATGGAAGATGGTCTGTTCTGATGCTAATGATTGGTATTGCAAGTCTTTTTATAACTCTTGTGTTCATTTGGGAAAAGGTACAGCAAAGATAATGTAAGGCTAATCTGAGGAATTATGCTAATAATACTCATCAGCGGATTCGAAGAGAGATTCATCACTTTCCTGACTACTATGATCATGCTGATAATGTTTGGCTGTTCTGACTACGGAACAGCGGGCTCTTGGAACGATGAGTTTGCAAATAGAATGGCTTTGGATTATCTGTTAGCTGAGAGGGGTGTTGGTTTTGCAGAATGTTCCTTTAGTTGTGATTATCTTGTAATCAGAAGAAAGGAGTTGTAATGGAAATTCTTGCAGTAAGCGTTCCAAAGTGTATGACCTTTGGGTTACCTCACTCCTCTGAGCATCTGTGTTAGGGGAGGAAGCTGTAAAAGCCATTTTCAGAAGTTTAATGGTTAATACCCATTTGTTAGGATGATGTGTTGGGAAGGACAGATGGGTTCCTAGATAACTTTGTCACCTCTGAACCCGAGAAGGGTCTGGGGTCATAAAACACAGACTCTTTGAAGTTGAGATAACACTGTCATGTTTGGTATAAATACTGTGTGTAACTGTTGATCGGGGCTCTGTTTCACTGACTAACCTCAGTGACAGAGTCATTCAAACGCTGAATGCCTTTGAATAAAACTTATAAAGACAAAGTCCGGATTTTCTCTTGTTATGAGTCAACTTCTACCAACTTTGATAAGACAATTCCACAACAGTGGGCAGTCAGAAGAAATAGGTTTTTGAAAGCAGATTGTGTGGTATCCAGCACTAAATAATTGTAAGTTTGAATCATAGAAGAAGGTCAAACCAGGATCAAAGTCGTTTAGGCCACAAGGATTGGAGCTACAAATAGAATCTGTCTGGAAAGGTGGGGGAAGTTAGTGAAAGCTGTCTACTTTGTAGTTAGAAGCCACCTTGGGCCCCTTATTTGCCCTCTGTGGGTCCATGGAAACAGATACTGATCCATATGACAGAGAGTGACTGCAAAAACCTGGGCCACAAACATTCCTTAAAGAATGAGTCCTGACAGAAGCAAATAGGATTTGACAGCTTGTACGAAGGCCAACTGACAGCTAAATTGTCCGAAAGAGAAATTCATGTTTACCTAATGGCCAGTGGGAAAGCGCATATCTTGTTTCAATAGCTGGAAATAAAGACACACTTTAAGTTCTTTTGAAGGATGAATCACTGACACCATCAAGGGGATGCTCAGAGGGAACAAGTTGTAATGTACAGGTCCTTCTCAAAAAATTAGCATATTGTGATAAAGTTCATTATTTTCTATAATGTAATGATGAAAATTTAACATTCATATATTTTAGATTCATTGCACACTAACTGAAATATTTCAGGTCTTTTATTGTCTTAATACGGATGATTGTGGCATACAGCTCATGAAAACCCAAAATTCCTATCTCACAAAATTAGCATATTTCATCCGACCAATAAAAGAAAAGTGTTTTTAATACAAAAAACGTCAACTTTCAAATAATCATGTACAGTTATGCACTCAATACTTGGTCGGGAATCCTTTTGCAGAAATGACTGCTTCAATGCAGCGTGGCATGGAGGCAATCAGCCTGTGGCACTGCTGAGGTCTTATGGAGGCCCAGGATGCTTCGATAGCGGCCTTTAGCTCATCCAGAGTGTTGGGTCTTGAGTCTCTCAACGTTCTCTTCACAATATCCCACAGATTCTCTATGGGGTTCAGGTCAGGAGAGTTGGCAGGCCAATTGAGCACAGCGATACCGTGGTCAGTAAACCATTTACCAGTGGTTTTGGCACTGTGAGCAGGTGCCAGGTCGTGCTGAAAAATGAAATCTTCATCTCCATAAAGCTTTTCAGCAGATGGAAGCATGAAGTGCTCCAAAATCTCCTGATAGCTAGCTGCATTGACCCTGCCCTTGATAAAACACAGTGGACCAACACCAGCAGCTGACACGGCACCCCAGACCATCCCTGACTGTGGGTACTTGACACTGGACTTCTGGCATTTTGGCATTTCCTTCTCCGCAGTCTTCCTCCAGACTCTGGCACCTTGATTTCCGAATGACATGCAGAATTTGCTTTCATCCAAAAAAGTACTTTGGACCACTGAGCAACAGTCCAGTGCTGCTTCTCTGTAGCCCAGGTCAGGCGCTTCTGCCGCTGTTTCTGGTTCAAAAGTGGCTTGACCTGGGGAATGCGGCACCTGTAGCCCATTTCCTGCATACGCCTGTGCACGGTGGCTCTGGATGTTTCTACTCCAGACTCAGTCCACTGCTTCCGCAGGTCCCCCAAGGTCTGGAATCGGCCCTTCTCCACAATCTTCCTCAGGGTCCGGTCACCTCTTCTCGTTGTGCAGCGTTTTCTGCCACACTTTTTCCTTCCCACAGACTTCCCACTGAGGTGCCTTGATACAGCACTCTGGGAACAGCCTATTCGTTCAGAAATTTCTTTCTGTGTCTTACCCTCTTGCTTGAGGGTGTCAATAGTGGCCTTCTGGACAGCAGTCGGGTCGGTAGTCGTAAGACTGCCTCCATGATTGGGGTTTTGAGTGATGAACCAGGCTGGGAGTTTTAAAGGCCTCAGGAATCTTTTGCAGGTGTTTAGAGTTAACTCGTTGATTCAGATGATTAGGTTCATAGCTCGTTTAGAGACCCTTTTAATGATATGCTAATTTTGTGAGATAGGAATTTTGGGTTTTCATGAGCTGTATGCCAAAATCATCCGTATTAAGACAATGAAAGACCTGAAATATTTCAGTTAGTGTGCAATGAATCTAAAATATATGAATGTTAAATTTTCATCATGACATTATGGAAAATAATGAACTTTATCACAATATGCTAATATTTTGAGAAGGACCTGTATTTACTTATTAGTGTCCAACAGAAATTAATAGAGAGCATAGCATAGCATGGCAAACTGTCCAATCCTCCAGAGTGCAGAGTTAATTAAATTCCACCCATAGACTAATGTTATTTCACCTGGGATTAGAAATGTATATTTATTGCATATTTGTTTACAAAAATCAAAGTAGGAATATATAAATCACAGTGTACAATGAATAAGCACCACACTCTAAATTTTCCTGTCCAACAGCCTGACTATGGCTAACAGCAGCCACTTGTTCAGACCTTTGGATTTTCTGTCATTTGACTTGTCTCTAGAAGAGAAACTGACTTACTGGGTCCTCCCTCCCACGTCTGCTTTCAAGAAAAGGCTGGAATCACTATGTCAACCAAACCTACAAATCAAGATACTCAGTTGGATATGTTGGATCATAGGTTTTGACTACCTAATGGAACTAAACAATTACTTTCAAAATAAGGTTTACAGAAACTCTTGAAAATAATACCTTCAATATTTTATGTTTTTTTTATTGTTGTCTAAACAGTTCTGAGATAACAAAGCTATCTAAGAGGGATCGTTTTTGTCCAGCCAAATATATCTCACACATACTCTTCAAAATAAAGGCCTCATTCTTTTTATTGGTTTACTTTTTGCTCTACTCTGTTGTACTTTACTAATGAACTTAAACTAAGTATTAAAATGTGATTTGTTTAGCCTTTCAAAATAAAGCTCATGGATCATGTGCAAAATAAAAGTCTTGTTTTTTTTTGTTATTTATTTATTACAAAGGAAGTTTCAGATTCCTTATGGCATTTAATCTAAAGCATGTAACCTACACACATCATTTTCAGTACTTTTATAGGAAAACTTCGTTATTTTTATATAATGTGTCTGCCAATAATTTGCCATTGTTGTAGGAATTATAGGAATTACAATTTTCTGTCAAATACCTCCAGAGAGCAGCAAGGTCACCACATTTTAACTAAGGAGTGAGAAATAAAGTCTGACTTGTAGAGGTATTTTTAAAATCATATGTCCTAAGTAGAGATGTAAAATTTTTCATGAATGAACATGCTGTTGCTCACAGCCGAGCATCTGATGCCACCCATGGTTTTTAAACTGCCCATTTATTCAGCCTTTGAAAGAAAATGAGCAGCTGCATTATATCTCTTAAACCTGCGGCCAGAAAAAAACAGGAACTACCGCATATACTATGTGTGTCCTTAAAAGTTGAATGTTGAAACTGGGCTTTCACAGAAATGTTTACAGGTTTTCTTTTAAAATAAGGGTCATCCTGTTTTAAAGATTTCATCGCTAAAGAAGAATCCAAAATCCTAATTGGTTTAAACCAAGATTTTGTTGTTGTGGTTGTGTCCTTGTATTTTTTGTTTGTTTTTTCAAATAAACTTAGAAGTATTAGCCAACTATATAGGAATTGGATCATTACAATAGTCAAATTCCTAATGGGCCAAAACAAGCAATCAACAAATAATTTAAATGGGGCTTTTAACTTAAAGCTTACAAATACCCTTAAAAGTAAAAGCAAGCATATTTTACTGGTTAGATTCATGCAAAAGTAGGTTAAAAAAGGGCTTATATTTTTCAAAACAAAATTCTTGCTTTTTCATACACCAGTTATAACAAAGGCATGTGCCAGAGTTGTAATATTCTAAAGACCAAAACTGATGCATGCCTATTCTCACCAATTGAAAGGCACCATAAAATATTTTTTGGGAATTTTTCTTATTTATTCAGTTAGTTGTTTGCTGTTGCTGTTGTTATTGTTTTTTTTTTTTTGTTTGTTTGTTTGTTTTGTTTTGTTTTTACCTTTGGATCCTTCATTGCATGCCGTTTTATCTTCTTTTTTCTACATTCTGCTTTCAATTTGTCAGGATAGCATCCAGAATCTCCTGAAATTCTGCTCAGGCTTCTGGTTTTGCTATGCCACCTCAAGATCATTGGTGTCCTACCCCTCAAAAAACTTTGTGGAAGGGCCCCTGGGTCGGATATAAAACTTCATCCAGGATCTGAACATACACAAAGTAAAGTGAAACCTTTGCCCGCTGCTGCTTGTTTTTTCTTGGCTTAATGACTTGAATACTGACAGCTTTGTTAGTTTTTTGTTTTTTGTTTTTTTTTGCTGTTGAGCAGTACTGGGGGGATTTAAAGCTTGGGAGCAGAGATGCTCAGCAGGCAGCACACGTTGTGATTGGTCAGACGGGTCCACGTTACACAAACCTAAACAGCAGCAGCCAGAGCTCCTCATCATCCGAGGCATCACACGTACCGCACGTAGCCAAGAAAACAAAACTGGGCCGGATGCGTGAACCAGTGTTTGGATTCATTTATTTTGTGAAGCTCTTCACCGGATAATCAGTCTACTAACAGCCAAGCTCATCAACGCAGCTCTAGATAGCTCGGCACTGTTTACCACGTCCAACGAGGAGAGTCGGAACCGGGGCTGGTCATGTGTTTGTCCTTCTGGTAACAGTGTCGCAGCTGCATCCCAAAACGCGCCCGCACAACGACCTCCGCTCGCCATGGGTTCCAGACTGAGCAGACAGAGCAGCCTGGACAACGAGAATTTCTCCAAAAAGCGACGCAGGCTGCAGGACAGCGCCGGAGAGGGCGACAGGAGCGGCCGGGGCGGCGGGGACTTTCTGTTTGCTCTGATGCTGAAATCAGACAAGCTGCCCGGGATGCTGCGCAGGGCCAACCACAGCCCCTACATGAGGCGGGTGGCGTGGATCAATGAGATCCAGAAACTGCTCAGGGAGCGCAGGATCGAGCAGGCGACCGATGTGCTCAAATTACTGAGGAAGGTAAGGAGAGAGTCGTACACAGGGGACGAGAAGGTCAAAGGGCAAGTCTTAGTCTGCTATGATGCCTATTCCATCATAAATCATTTTCCAATTACAGAGTAACGGATGATGAGCCCTTTGTGGGGATGCGGATTGTTGTTTACTTGTGTGCATGCCAGGGGCGCCTCCAGAAACCTTTTAAAGGGGTCGCCAGATGTGGGCCACTTATCTGGGGTGGCAGGTTTTCAGGAATATTATCATTATGCTGCTGTCATACTAGGGGTAGGAATGGATAATGGACATTCAAATCTGACATGCTTTGAAAGACCAAAAAATGACAGGTTCATTAATCAATTAATATGTTTGTTTGGCAACTCACCAGAGATTGTTCTCTCCTTTCCTAAATGATTATAAAAATGTATATCATGCACATACCATTTACCAGTGTCAAGATACACCAATATCTTAAAAAGTTTAAATACCCATAAAATGCTCCGTTGTACCATTCCTATGGTCTAAAACCCTTTTAAAGAGACATCAGAGGGATGCCAGAGTGACCAGAGTTTTCTCTGATTATATGGAACATAGAATAAGGCATCTTTGTCATTCAACCACCTGTTGATGTGAGCTGCGGGCCAGATGGCTGAAATGATGTTGCTACATTTCACCAGAGTTTTCTCAGGCTGAATGGCACATAGAGCTCCCCCTCCACAAACTGTCGATGTGCTCAGCTGGTCAGCTGGATGAAAGACCTATTCGGCAGTTTGGAAACATTTTCAATTACAAAAAACATTGACAGTCATGATGTGGAAATTCAATGAGAACCACCTACCTGTCTGACTTCGGTAATACTGTGTTTAAACTTAAGTTATCAAACCTCAAGAGGCATGTTGGTAAGGCAGTAGACTGCAGGCTGGTCACCCGAAGAAACAGCTAGCCAAATAGCCAGCGTCATATACTTCCACTGTTACTCCATAAACAGCAGAATATCTGAGAATATCCTACCAAAAATGTAGGATATTCTGCACTTCAAGCAAGGTTATAATATTACCAAGTTTAGCAGGTGTTTTTTGTACAGTCATATTCAATAAATTAGAATATGTGCTTCAATGACGATTGTTTGTCAGATTAAGAGTATTTTTTGAAAATAACCTTTAAGCAGCTATAAAACATATCTTTCAAGAAGCCCACGTTTCTGTAATAAAAAAGTTTTTTTTATTGGTCTTAGGTAGTATTCTAATCTTAAATGTCGTATTTCATTAGCCGTAAGCAGAAAATCCTCATAATTAACAAAAATAAAAGTTTGAAAACATTGGGCTGTGTGCAGTTAATCTATATTATCCGTTTCATTTAGTGAGCTAAGTTACTGGAATAAATAAACTTTTCAACAATAGTCTAATTTAATGAATGGGTATGTATATATCTATCTTAAAGTTCGTTCGTCGTCTTCCGCTTATCCAGGACCGGGTCGCGGGGGCAGCAGACTCAGCAGAGACGCCCAGACGTCCCTCTCTCCAGACACCTCCTCCAGCTCCTCCAGGGGGAGCCCAAGGCGTTCCCAGGCCAGCCGAGAGACATAGTCCCTCCAGCGTGTCCTGGGCCTCCTCCCGGTGGGACGTGCCTGGAACACCTCCCGAGGAAGGCGTCCAGGAGGCATCCGGTATAGATGCCCGAGCCACCTCAACTGGCTCCTCTCGATGTGGAGGAGCAGCGGCTCTACTCCGAGCTCCTCCCGGATGGCCGAGCTCCTCACCCTATCTCTAAGGGAGTGCCCGGCCACCCTACGGAGGAAGCTCATTTCAGCCGCTTGTATCCGTGATCTCGTTCTTTCGGTCATGACCCAAAGTTCATGGCCATAGGTGAGGGTAGGAACGTAGACCGACCAGTAAATTGAGAGCTTTGCTTTTCGGCTCAGCTTTCTCTTCACCACAATGGACCGGCACAGCGCCCCCATTACTGTGGAAGCCGCACCGATCCGTCTGTCGATCTCCCGCTCCATTCTTCCCTCACTCGTGAACAAGACCCCGAGATACTTAAACTCCTCCACTTGAGGCAGGAACTCCCCTCCAACCTGAAGAGGACAAGCCACCCTTTTCCGGTCATGATTTTCCGGAGTACCATGGCCTCGGACTTGGAGGAGCTGATCCTCATCCCAGCCGCTTCACACTCGGCTGCGAACCGCCACAGCGCATGCTGTAGGTCTTGGCTAGAGGGGGCCAGCAGGACCACGTCATCCGCAAAAAGAAGAGACGAAAACCACTGGTCCCCAAACCAGACCCCCTCCGGTCCTTGGCTGCGTCTAGAAATCCTGTCCATAAAAGTTATGAACAGGACCGGCGACAAAGGGCAGCCCTGCCGGGTGTCCAACATGCACTGGAAACAGGTCCGACTTAGTGCCGGCAATGCGGACCAAACTCCTGCTCCGCTCGTACAGGGACCGGATGGCCCCTAATAAAGGGCCCCCGATTCCATACTCCTGGAGCACCCCTCACAGGGCATCACGAGGGACACAGTCGAATGCCTTCTCCAGGTCCACAAAACACATGTGAACCGGTTGGGCAAACTCCCATGAACCCTCGAGCACCCTGTAGAGGGTATAGAGCTGGTCCAGTGTTCCACGGCTGGGACGAAAACCACACTGTTCCTCCTGAAGCCGAGGTTCGACTATCGGTTGGACTCTCCTCTCCAATACCCTGGCGTAGGCCTTACCAGGGAGGCTGAGGAGTGTGATCCCCCTGTAGTTGGAACACACCCTCCGGTCCCCCTTCTTATAAAGGGGGACCACCACCCCAGTCTGCCAGTCCAGAGGCACTGTCCCCGACCGCCACGCAATGTTGAAGAGGCGTGTCAACCATGACAGCCCTACAACATCCAGACACTTGAGGTACTCAGGGCGGATCTCATCCACCCCCGAAGCCTTGCCACCGCGGAGCTTTTTAACCACCTTGGTGACTTCAGCCTGGGTGATGAAAGAGTCCAACCCCGAGTCCCCAGCCTCTGTTTCCACCACGGAATGCGTGATGGCAGGATTGAGGAGATCCTCGAAGTACTCCTTCCACCGCCCGATAATGTCCTCAGTCGAGGTCAGCAGTCTCCTGCCCCCACTATAAACAGTGTTGCCAAAGCACTGCTTCCCCCTCCTGAGGCGCCGGACGGTTTGCCAGAATCGCTTCGAGGCCAACCGGTAGTCCTTCTCCATGGCCTCACCGAACTCTTCCCAGGCCCGCGTTTTTGCCTCTGCCACAGCCCGGGCCGCAGCACGCTTGGCCTCACGGTACCCGTCATCCGCCTCAGGAGTCCCACAAGCCAACCACAGCCGATAGGACTCCTTCTTCAGCTTAACAGCATCCCTTACTGCCGGTGTCCACCACCGGGTTCTGGGATTGCCGCCACGACAGGCACCGCAGACCTTACGGCCGCAGCTATGGGCAGCAGCATCGACAATAGATGCAGAGAACATGGTCCACTCGGACTCTATGTCTCCAACATCCCCCGGGATCTGGTCGAAGCTCTCCCGGAGGTGGGAGTTGAATACATCCCTGGCCGAGGGCTCCACCAGGCGTTCCCAGCAGACCCTCACTATGCGTTTGGGCCTGCCAAGTCTGTCTGGCTTTCTCCTCCTCCAGCGGATCCAACTCACCACCAGGTGATGATCAGTGGACAGCTCAGCCCCTCTCTTCACCCGAGTGTCCAAAACATGCAGCCGAAGGTCTGATGATACGACAACAAAGTCGATCATCGACCTCCTGCCTAGGGTGTCCTGGTGCCAAGTGCACTGATGGACACCCTTATGTTTGAACATGGTGTTCGTTATGGACAATCCGTGACTAGCACAGAAGTCCAATAACAAAACACCACTCGGATTCAGATCGGGGAGGCCATTCCTCCCAATCACGCCTCTCCAGGTGTCACTGTCGTTCCCCACGTGGGCGTTGAAGTCCCCCAGCAGAATAATGGAGTCCCCGGGAGGGGCACTATCCAGCACCCCCGACAGGGATGCCAAGAAGGCAGGGTACACTATCTTAAAGTGTAATGATCAATAAGCTGATCAGCAGTGGGAATATATTCGAGTTTCTTTCAGTTGTAAATAAAAGCTATTAGAGCATATTTTCTATTTCTATTTCAAATGTTTGCACAAATACCATGATGATCTCTTACGGTCCTGTGCCTAATACATATAGGCCATCCCTGGGGATGGACTCCTGTGCCTGGTCCCTCTAACCTTTGACCCAAACTCAGCTTACCCCCTCTTTGCGTGTGGTTTCGCCCCTCACTCTGTTTCCCCCTGGAGCATTTGTTTGTATGGAAAGTAGGCCACTCTCAGAGCAGGGTACCTGTGACACACTGTTACTTGTGACTCACCGCGGTTAAATGTGCTGTGTGTTGACATACCTTCGTTTGCTCTTCTATAGGCAGACTCTTATCTCTCCTCAGGCTGTTCTAATGCTCCCATTACAGCTACATGCTCTCTTTATCACTTCCCCACATTTAATGGCTATCTCTCTCCGCTGCAACAATTTAAGCCCTGCATCTCTGTTTACCTCTAACGAAAAACTAATTCTTCTTTAAAGGTTATATTTACTCTTACTTCAAGGAAGAAGGTCACAGAAATAAAAAAAAAAACACTGAGTGCTGTTATTTGTTCTGTAAGTTCCAGTTTGTTATTTCTTTCATGGTGCCTTGCAAAAGTACTCCCCCTTATTTTATAAAGTAACAATTATAAACTTCCATCTTCCCATAATCAGTTTCCCTGTTTTGGCTGTCAAAAAAATATCCCCACAGCATGATGCAGCCAGCACCACATGGATCACTGCAGCTCCTCCAAAGTTACCATGGGCATCTGCTTCTCTGTTAAATGCTCTCCTGTCTGGCCAGTCAATTCAGGTGGATGACCATGTCTTGGCAAGTTATGAAGTAGGGATGGGCAATTATGTTTTCATATTATTATTATTATTGTGATTTAAAGTGATAAGAATTCAACTGAACTTATAGTTTTTGCAACCCCCACTGTGGGCAGGGGCAGATATACGCTACCAGTCAGAACTTTGGACACACCTTCTCATTCAATGGCATTTCTTTATTGTTATTACTTCCATCAATGTAGATCCATACTGAAGACATAAAAACTATGAGGCAAAACTAAATAGAATTATGTACCCACCCCCCTTTTCTTAGATTAATCCAAGAGGTAGTAATAAATTCCCAGAGGTAGTAATAAAAATAAAAACATTAAATTAGAAGGTCTGTCCAAACTCATGGCTGATGGTGTATTTCCAGAAGGATCCATTTTTAAATAATTCTTGTCATCTGTTTTATCATAATAAATGGCACACAATATCATAATGAAATTAAAAGTCTATATTGCCTGGCTTTTAGTTTGCAGCAAGCCTTTCTCTTTTTCTCTCTCTATTTTCTGATGATGGATTGAGCAGAGCTCTGTGAGATCTCCAAAGCTTGGGATATTGTTTTAGAGCTTAATACTGCCTTAAACAACTTCATCCCTGACCTGATCTGCTGTGCTCCTTGGTTTTCATGATTCTGTTTGTTCACTAATGGTCTCCGACTAACCTCTGAGGCCTTTGTGGAGCTTGGCTTCAACAGATTTTATTTAGGAATCTCAGATAAAAAAGGGAAATGCATATTCTGATTTTATTTTGAAAGAAAAAATGTATCCTTTTCTCTTTTACAACCACACACTGTATGCAAACCAATAAAATGCATCTTATCTAAACATAACTCTGCTGTTTTGAAATATTTTCCTTACATTTGATGTTAATTCCTGAAGCAGCTGCATATTCCAAGTATTTTACTTGTGACATAGAATAAGCAGCATCCAGTGACACTGATTAAACCCTAACAGATCTTAAATTAGAGATTTCGTTTTAAAGGTTTTTCTCACCTGGTGTAACATGTTGCATTAAAATGTAAGTAGGTGCATCCAGATCTAGCAGCGTCTTTGGTCTTTGGGGATCTCATTTGTGTGGGTCTGTGTTTTTGCCACCTGATCCTGTGTATAATCATAGGATGGGAAGAAGAGAAACTGGCTGGCCTAATGCAACATATGGGACACACATGCAGGCTCGTTTTCAGGATGTGTTCTTTATTTATTTTTCATTAAGCTTTACACTATCCTGTTTAGCACTGCACAACAGTAGGTTTCTGAAAGATTATGCTCTCACAGGTGTGTGCTGTCACACTGAGCTCGGCTTTAGAAAGGAACAAAAATCTGAGTCCTGCTTGCAGATGCTGCTTTGCAGATGACAACTGATTGTATCCAAAACACGGATAGACGGGGAGATATTTTTATACCTTTCCTCTCAGACAGGCAGCAGCTTCTTCTTCGCTTTGGATTCAGTCTATGTTTACTGTTGCCCTTTTTAAGAAGGGGGAGCCAGCCGCCCACTCCGACTGTCTGGTATAATCCACGCTGAATGTGTTGGGCAGAAAATCCATGCAGATGCTTTTGTGCATGTGTGTTTGCGTAGGTGTGTGCTCACTATATGGAATGTCTCAAAGGCTTTCTTCTCTCATTAAAATTGTATGAGCTGCACAGGTGCTTGTCATTTGCTTCATTAGGACCCTGCAGCTTGGACATGTTGATGGGTGCTAATTGTACAGTTCAGCGCACACAGCTGCACTGCTGCTGCAATAAAAAGTACGTCTGACAGTTCTAAGGAACTTTTTAGAATGTTTTAGAAGCTTGGAATAAACCAAGGCAATAATAGATTGTATGTATGGACATTATAATGTGCTTCTGCATTTTGGAGATTGTTTGCTGACGTTTTGGATGATAAACATTGTGGAGAGCAAGAAATCAGAAAAAAGTATCTCATTTGTGAAAACATCCATGTCTTTTAATTATTTTATTTTAATTTAGTTTTTTATTATTTTTTTAAACTCTTCTTTTTTCACAAGGGGAATGATTATACAAAATACAATTTCATTGATTTCAAACAACAACGACTTGGGTGAACATGGTGAATTTATTGTGGATTTTCTCTAATTCACAGGGTCATAATTATGCATACAAGCTCATATAAACACATATACACACCCCATTAATTTTTGAATAGATGTCCCTTTGCATTTGCACCTTATCCACACACACACACAACCATCGGCTAGCTTCTGGTATAATTCTGGCTAAATATCTGATTGCTCTTTTTATCTGAAATGGTCAAAGTAATTTAAATTGGTAGCCACATGATCCTCAGACCTAGCTTTTAAGCGTGCTCCATTAATTTCAAGATTGAGCTTGGGACCATTCCGGGAGACGAAACAGTATCCCTTCCAAAACCAGTTTAGATGTGTGTTTGTGGTTATTATCCTGTTGGAAAACCCAATTGTGCAAACTTTTTAATCATCTAGACTTGAGTTGAAGTTGAAGAATTTGGAGATATTCCACTACCTTCAGTATTCCAGCCATTTTGTACAATGCAGCAGTACACCTGGCAGCATGATATTACCACCACCATGTTTTGCAGGTGTTCTCTTTTTTGTAAGTCCCTGCTGATGTTAAACAGTGACACTGATGTTTCTGTATCTTCCAGTTTATAACAGGCTTGAGTCTTTGTGGTTCTTGGGCTGTTTTTGAGCATCCTAATGAATTTGCTGTCATCTGGGCTAATAGTTACGGTCAGTGGTTAAAACTAGGACAGAACTGTTACGTTCTAAGAGGGCAAGGATCACAAACACAAATCAAAACTGCCTTATGAATAATTACACCGGGCTAACATTAAGATTCTGGAATGGCCCCAAATCTCAACCCAATTAGAAACTTAGGAAATATACTTTAAAGCCAGGTTGATGCCCAGAAACCATCTGTTTTAAAGTACCATTTTGAGGCTCCTCTGCAGCTTGCTAAGAGACATTTATCCAAATATTAATGGGAGTGTATCTATACATTTGAGCTAGGGTGTAGAATTTTGAAATTGTGTGAAGAAAATGTGCATTAATTTCATTGGGGATTTTTAAAAATCCATCCTGGAAAAAGAATCATTAAAATTCATAATTTGAAACTCCAGATTACTGTGAATGTTAACTTATGAGCACCACTGTATTTGGGAAACATTCCCAGTGACTTGCTGCCCCAGATTTCACTGTCCACTGTAGATGAAAAACTCATGTCTCTTTTAATGAATATTTAAAGGAAAACACTCTTTTTATCTCTCCATTTGGAGTCACAATGCCCCGACACAGAAGGCTCCTATTTCCCTGCTCATGTACTCAGGCCAAGTGTAGGGGTATTAGTCATGACCTGTTTTTGTCCGGTCACATTTTTGTTGTTGTGTTTCTCATTTTTCTTTTCTTGTCTCCTTTGATAGGACCTGGGTTTGGAGGGCACTTCACTGAATGACATCTTGTACAAAAATGCCGCTTTCCTCAACCTAGTGGACCCAATCTCACACGAACTGCTGCTCAGCTTGGCTCGAGAGATGCAGTGTCCTAAGAAGGTCCGTAAGTCCCTGTGTGCTGTCACACTGGCAAAATATTCACAAAAACTAATCATTAAATCATTTTGCAAATTAATCTTTTCTCCAAAGAAAAACAAATCATCTGTTCTTAAGTTAAAGAACAATATGATGTGAAGATGTTTTTTCTGCAGACAGATTTTACATTTCTTTCAAGGTTCTGGAAACAGAAGCAGCTGCTCACTGTGAACCAAGGATTACTCTCTTTGATGCATTTTTCATACCCAAAAATAGAGTGATCCGTTAACATAGGCAAAGTTGAAAGCATCACACCAAAGGAATAAAATGAATCTCACAGTTAATAATTTTGAAAATACAACATTTAATTTGAGTACATTTATTCAGTGATGAAAAATATCCCTGTTGGCTATATTTATACAAGCCCCATTTTAACAGCAGGGCAGCACTTAGTCTTCTCGTGTAATATTTCACAAGGTTGGAGCATACAGAGAGAGGGATCTTTGACCCGATCTTTGAACAGTCTCTCTCTAGATCATCCTAGGTCCTCTCTCACGCTCTGCTCCCTTCAGGTCACCTCACAGGTTTTCTCTAACATTCAGGTCTGGGGTCTGAGATGGCCATTGATGAAGGTTGTTTTTGTGTCTGCTTAACCATTTCTGTACTGGTTATGCCATATGTTTTGGATCATTATTCACAGGTAGAGTCCACCACATTTGTATTCACGATGTCCTGGTATTAAAAAAGGAGAATAATGCCAATAAATCAATTGTTCCTAATGGGAACAATTGAACAAACGGGTCTTAAAGAAGAAAAAGTCCTTCCTTAAACAGTAACTGTCTCGACTCACATCCAGTATCATACAACAGCACAAAACAATACATGAATTTAATAAATTCACCAAAAATTAAAAACACTCATGAATTAAAATTAGATGTGGTTGTGTGAGAAAAAGCTATTTCAATGCAATGTACGCAGGTTTCCAGAGCCTTTAAAAGAGAAACAGGCCCACAACATCATAGTTCCTTCACCATACCTGCATACCATGAGCCTGAATTTCCAATTAACCATCCTTTGTCTCATACCAACCCACCTAGAGTGTTTGTTGCTGAAAGCTCGCTGTCTCATCGGACCAAAAGATCTTGGTTCAAGGGTTAGCGTTCAGCAAAAATACATCATGTTTACAATTATGATAGTAGTACAGGAAAGGCTGATTTCTAACATCCCTCCCAAACAACCAGTTGGCATATAGATAGTGTCTAATGGTTGTTATGGAGACTCGGTGACCCCAATATGTCGTGCCGTGCTGCACTTCTCCAACAGTGACAGAAAGTCATGTATTATTTATTCAAATTTCCTAGAAACTCTGATCAACCTTAAAAAGTAAAATATGAATAAAATATGTTTATGTTAGGTTTATTTTAAATGTACCGATTAATGGGTCAATGATTTTGTTAAAAACTATTATTTCTTGACATGGGATTTTATTTTCCTGACTAAATAACTGCCCTGATAGTAAATGTAGTATTTTTCAAAAGTTTTCAGCGTGAGATTATGCTACTCCAATAAAAGATTAATTGTTTTTGAAATGTCTTTGTTTTACCAGGTGTACTTATAAATGAGGCCACAAGTATTTCCATCACTGATATTAACCTAAATTCCCCAGCTTGTACCCATAGCTGTGTTTAATTTCTCTTCCTCTGTGTGCTTCCTGTGTTTTTCTCCCCTTATGCGCCCTGCATGTGATTAGATTTTCTTGATCCATTGAGGCTGTTAAATTGGGTTTTGTTCTGCACTCGCTCAAGGCATCAAGGATAACACTGGATCTTTTTCCCTTCTTGTTTCCTCATGTGAAAGGCAATGCATGATGACAAGTTTTTGGAAATGAGGGGATGTTTTGCATTGATAGCTTTATGGATTAGACTGCTAAGATTGTTTTTCCTCTCACTGAAAGCCTTTCCTTCATATTCTCCTTTTTTATTCTGCTTTCTCCTTTTACAGGATGCGAACCCAATAAAGTCTTCTGATAAGATTTGTAGACAGCTGATCTACCATCTGACCCCGCACTCAAAGTGGCTGAGGCAGAGCATGTCCAGGCGGAAATCCCAGGCCTGGTAAGCCCTTGTGTCCAGACAGTCTGTAACTAATCTGCAGCTCTGCACAGCAGAGAGCAGCGTTCAGCAGTGGGTCAGCTTGACAGGAGGGTCATGGTGTCCACAGCTGTGACTGATATCTCTTCAAATCTGTCCTTCTGTTCACTCTAATCTGAGTTATTTCAAATTTTTTATTTTCATTTAACACCAAACTGCATCAGCAAGTGAATGCAAAATTAGCTTTTCAAAAATAAGGTTCCTAATCCCTCCACAAACCAGTTCATGAACAAAAAACTTTAACAGTTCTTTTAAATTGCTGTTTAGACACTAAAACTAGGCATTCATATTGTAAAAAAGGAGACAATGTGAGCTTTGTGATATCAGATAGGTTCATTATGAGTTAGTTGAGCATCAACAGGATCAAAGATTAATCCGACATCCACGGCGTCTTTGAGACTGTACATACATTAGATGGCAACTATTATTTAGCTGACAGCTGTTTTTCACTTAGTCATGTTGGTAGCTTCATAAATCTCCAAAGGGATGGGCTGACACTCACAGACACAGCAGCAGCAACATGAATTGTTAACACCGAAATCCTCCCTAAAACAGAATACTAACAGATGAGATGCTGGGCTGGAGGTCTGACAGCTTTACCTGCTGCTGCATTGGACAGCAAACATCTGTCAGAGCTACAGACATGAGACAGTGCCAGCCTACAGCTCACTGTTTCCCTAACTCCTCTCTGAGTAAGTGTATTGCATCTCTATTTATTATTACAGGGAAAACTGGAAGAAATTATGTATTCAGTCCCTTGCAAGTCTTCATACCCGTTTTTCACATTATAATCACAAAGTTCATTGTATGTTATGTGATTATAAACTCTGAAGTAGACCAAATATAGATAGTTTGACATTTTATTTTACAAATATAAATCTAAAAAAAGCAGTATCCATCAGTATTCAGCCCACTTTGCTCTAATACTCCTTAGAAAGCCATTAGTTGGGGAAAAAAAAGGCATAAGAAGTCCTTTTTAAAGTTTACCAGTCTTAAAGAACTCTGGTCAGATGACACCAAAACTAAACTCAGTGGTCTACATGTAAAACATAATGTCTGGCCTGAAACTAACATTGCACATCAACTTGAACACACTATTGCCACTGTGAAGCATGGTGAAGGCAGCATCATGCTGTGGGGATGCTTTTCTTGACAGGGACTAAAAAGCCAGTCAGAGTTGATGGGAAATGGATGGTGCTAATTTGAGGACAATTGTGGAATAAAAAGGCTGCAAAAGAGTTGAGAATGGTGCGGAGCTTCACCTTCCAGGAGGACCATGATCCTAAACATACAGATAGAACTACAATGAAGAGGTTTAGATTAGATCCATGTATGAGAATGGCTCTGTCAAACTTGGGTTCTCCAAACTGTTGATTCAGGGGAGCTGAATATGAGTGCACACCACAATTTTCTGATTTAATTTGTAAAAACACAACTATGCGCTACTCTGTGTTGGTGACTCACTGAAAGTCCTGTTAAACATAAACGGTTGTGGTTGTAATGTAACAAAATGTTCAAAATGTTCAAGAAGTACAAAAAGATGAGAAAAGTGCTGCCATCTTTATTCTCAGAAGGAATGAATTAGAGCAACTTGGCTTCAGTTCCGGGTCGTGGCTCTAATGAATCTTATTCTCACGCTATTTGATTAATCGAAAAAATAAAAATCTGAACTCCTTCTTAAATAAACTAATTACACAGATTAACAGGATTATTGAGATCCTTATGTTAATTTGGTGTATTTGGAGCTAATGCTGGATAATGACAGGATGAACCATCCACCAGCATCACAAAGGACTGAGCTGCTTGTCTTTCCTCAGCGTACAGAGAGAAACTTCACAGGGCTGGGACTGCTTATGGCAATTTGCCTGCAGCTTTTCACAGCACGATGTTGAAGTGATTTAAAGATTCTCCGCCAAAAATAAAGATTTGACCTGCTTTCCTTTGTGATTTAATAAATAGTTATTTATTTGGTACATATACGTACACATCTGGGTGCTTAGAGGACAGGTCTACCATGATATTAACACTATATCACCTCCTTATTTGTTAAATCATCTTTATGCAGAAAGAAAGTATTTTTGAAAATGCCTTAGAGGTATTTATCCCCTCTGAACCTTTTTCACATTTTGTCACATTGCAATAAAAATCTTCAATGTATTTTGGGGAATTTTATGTGCCAGACTAAGACAAAGGAGCAGGGATACTTGTGTCTGTCTGTCTGTCTGTCTGTCTGTCTGTAAATATAATTTTTATCTGCTCAATAAAGTACTTAGCAGACAATATGTTAACAGAATAAACAATGTAGTCTGTGTTTTGTAGAAAAGGGATCTGTAAATCAGTGTATGTCTGAAACATAAAAAGGGTCCTGCACGTTTGCCTTGTTGAAAGTAATGGTTCGGTTTAACAAATATTTTGGATAGGGAGGGTTTAGAATTTTTAAACCAGACAACCACAGTCTTCTTGTCATTAAGGTTTAGAAACTTTAACCTCATCCAGATTTTAATTTCAGTTAGACAGTTTCATGAGGGTGTCAGTGCCTTACCGATGCTTAGTTTTGCTAGCCTGAATGTCATCGGCATCACAATGAAAAGGTATGTTATGCTTCCAGTGATAACATGTACAGAACAAACAGTAATTGTCCCAATATGGACCCATTGTGAACCCCAAAATGGAAAGGGGCTGCTGAAGAATGAACCACTAGCTCCATTCTTTGAAATCCCCTTGCTGTATTTAGCCAAGTTTAATTAATGACTTAGACTTTACTGTATTAGGTCCCTGAAGGGCAATTCATTTTCAGCGAGTACTAGTAACAACCATCACACAATCAGACAAGGTATTACACAGACAATTGAAAAGACAGGAGAATAAGAGGCAACTCATAAAAGTTAAAAAGAGATCTATCCAAAGCATACATTTATAAAAAACATATGAACTAGAGCTCAATCTAAAACTATAGTTTTATATTAGCCCATCCAATAGGGAGCAGTGGGCTGCCATTCTGCAGTGCCTGGGGAGCATTTAGGGGCTAGGGGTCTTGCTCAGGGACCCAGAGTGGCAGGCTGTGGGATTTGAACCAGGGTACTTGTGGCCTCTCCAGGACACAAATGCCCTGCTCTCTAACCACTAGGCCACCACTCCCCCAAAAGCTCCACAATTGCTGGGGGTCGACCAGCAAAAAATAGACTGTTAGCATTACTTTGACCTTCCATTCCCACTCGCAATTTACTGATGGCTTCAACTTCATGTTGTACATTAAGAAAATCTGACTCTGACTTAGAGATATTCCTGCAAGCATCACATTTCACAAACCCAACCTTGTGTGTCCTATTATGAACAGAAACAGCAGGACATAAACTAAAAAGTGATACTGAAAGAAAGAACAGAAGGTAGAGCAGGTAAGAGTGTGCTGAAGTCATGCAGAATGAACTTGATACATGAGAGAAATGAAACAAATGATGCTTTGCTAAAATCATAAGCTTCCACTGTTATTTCTCTGCTTCAGGAATCAGATTTTCTTGAGAAAATATCAGAGACAGACTTTTAAATCCCTGCCTAGGCCGAAGCTGTGCAGTCCTGGTCCCTCTTGGCAGATGTTCTGCAAGCTTTAGATTTTCCCTGTTTGAGCACACCTGGTTCAAATAAACGGGACTTTCACATGCTCGTGTCAGACGACATGCTAAGGAGCTAGGAGACATTTTTAATAACTTGTGTGGAAGCAGAGACAACTAAAACATGCAGGACCCCTCCCCCACAAAGAAGTGATTTAGATACATTACATCTTATTAAAAAACACAAATTTTTTGAAAGGCACGCTACATATCACAGAAAGTTCCACAAAAATGTACTCTTAAAGGACTGATCCGTAAAAGAGATTTTAAAAGGAATCATCCGATATAGAAAAAAAAACATTGAAATAATCTGCTGCTTGAGACCACCTGACAGGAGTACAGGAACGTCTGGCCGTTTGAAAGGTGTAAAGGAATGATGCCTACCTCAAAACTTTAGTAAAGACTTGCAATGGAGCAACGACAAAATGGTGCAAATAATGCAAATCCAGAATCTGCTTCATCAGCTTTATTTGCCAAGATTGTGTGCACAAGCAGTGAATTTCACTTGGGTTTCACAAGTTCACAGCATACACATCTTAAGTATTAATTCAGTAAATAAACTTAAAAAGTGGGTGACAACTCTGCTGTTAAAGTCTAAAGAATTTGTGTCGAGGATGTGTGGGTCTGCAGAGATGTTAACTGCCCTTTTCCTAACCCTAGACCTGTATATGTCGTGGATGGAGTGCAGGTAAGCCCAGTGCTTTAAGTGGAAAAAAATAAGTGTCAGTACTCCCCTTAATGTCATATATAGAACAGAAACATGGTTAATATTTTTTTAGATCTATCTATTAATCTAAAGCTCAATATTTCTATTGTACTCTGGCCACTGGTCATCTTGTCTTACGTTTTTGTTGACTTCACTTTTGGCGGCAGAATCAACAGCAACATTTGTGCAGCATCAAGTTCCCCGATGAATGCGCACGCGCTAACGCTAGCTTGCCGAGTCAGCCTTCCTTTTTCATGTGTAGAGCCAGAGGACTGTTCGAGAGTGCTACAGCTGTCGTCCATCTCTGCTCCAGTTTGTGTCCTCTTTGAGCCCTTTTGAAGCCAGGTCAACATGATCTGTTTTCCTCCGCTTCTCCTCTCCTCTCATCTCCTCTCCTCTCCGAACCGAAACAGACACACACCTACATCCACTTGAATGAACAGCAAACATAGTGTGGCAAAAAATAGGCTACAAGCTGTAAACTGTGAAGAGGTCAAAAAAGGGCTTCCGGTAAGTGCCGTGTGCCGTAAAAAAGTAACTGTACAATAAGGGGTGAAACTTAAAATGGCCGGTACTGCGTAACAGTGCATAACGGCCCACTTAAAGTACTGGGTTAGCCCTGATTATTCATCCAGAGTTCAGCTGAGGGGAATAAAGGAACACTTGGAAAATTGGATCTTATAGAACCTGTTTCAGTATGAACTTATACTTAAACCAGTAGCTTCAAGAAACAATTCCAACATTTCAATGATTCACTGCAGCAGTTTGAATTGAGCTCAGCTGCATTATTTTGAACCTCCTGATTTATAGACTGATCATCCACTAGAGGCTCACACTGTGTTCTCATACAAAAACTTTCAAAATGTAAATTTTATTGACTGTTTTTACAGACATCTGTTACTAGACTGTGATGTTAAACAACACTAAACCACAGCGATTTTACTGCCTTCTTCTTAGCTGCTTTCTTGCTCAGACTCAGCCTTGCACTCAAAGTTCTCCAGGCTTTAAAAATAGAACAAAAACAACCAATCCTCCCTGGTTTTAGAGTCAGCTAAGAATGGGCCGGTTTCTGATCTGATAACCTTGAGTAAAAATGCCACAGTTTCATTGTATATAAACATAAACAAACCAAAAACGAAATCACATAACATGACGAAATTTATACAACACATGACAGATACCGGTAACCAGCCAATAGTGTCACCCATTTTCTGGTCTCAGATGCATCTGACAGACTGATGATGGGGGTTTCTGGACAGATCATCTCAGACAATCATTTCTTTTCTTCCTGGGTGCAAAAAGACAAGTCTGTCTGAAGTTTGTGCCAAGCCATTAACACCTAAGGAGAAACCTTTTTCCACGGCTGTTAGGGTTTTTACACCTCTGTCACATGAAAAGCTACAAGGGCCAAATCAAGACACTGTAAAAGATACAGCCAACCTAACAAATATCTCACCATGGACGCCCAGTTAGACTTCTTTTTAACTGGACTTTATAGGCAGGTTTTCTAAGTTTTTTCCTTTTTTTTCCTCCATCTTTGTAAACCTATCTGCTCTTACTGATGCGACAGGGAAAATGCTGCTGAGTGTATGACTATTTTCAACGTGACCAAAAAAACACCTCAAAGCATCAGAAGTGACAGGTACTGCTGAGGATGACACGATAAGTCACCAGGCAGTGGAGGAGGCTTTAATTCACACTGACAACACACCAGAATTACAGCCTACTTTAGGAAGGGCTCAAGTTCAGTACACCGCATCCTCCTTGGTGGGTGGAGACGGGCTCCGGCAAATGGAACAGACTGAGAACAAAGAGCCAAGCGGGGTGGAGTTATAAATAATGTATATCATTTTATCTGCAATGTAAATCAATAACCCTTGTATTACTCTTCTGTTGGAAGGGGTTTGAAGAACATTCTGAGTCTGCAGCAACCCGGATTGACAGCAGACCGTCCAAACATACTTCTCACAAAATAGATAAAGCTCTGTCCTTAGCCAGAGTTCCTACCCAGGCTGAAATATATGGAGTTTTCTAGCATTTCCCAGGTCTGACTATGCATGGGAAAAGAAAAATAATTGTATTTCCTGCCACATGTTCCATCCATTTATCCACCCAAACACCCACCCATCCATTCATTCATCAACCCACACATCCATTCATCCAGCCATCCATCCATCCACCCATCCATCCATCCATCCATCCATCCACCCTTCCATCCATCCATCCACATATCCATCCATCCACCCATCCATCCACCCATCCATCCATCCATCCATCCATCCATCCATCCACCCACCCATCCATCCATCCACCCATCCACACATCCATCCACCCACCCACCCACCCATCCACACATCCATCCACCCATCCATCCACCCATCCATCTATCCATCCATCCATCCATCCATCCACACATCCATCCATCCACACATCCATCCATTTATCCAGCCATCCATCCATCCATCCACCCACCCATCCATCCACCCATCTTCCATCCATCCATCCATCCATCCACACATCCATCCACACATCCATCCATCCATCCATCCATTTATCCAGCCATCCACCCATCCATCCACCCATCCACACATTCATCCATCCATCCATCCATTTATCCAGCCATCCACCCATCCATCCATCCATCAATATTGTCCAATTGTAACTGTTACAGATGAAACGAGGGGTATTTTAGAATCACAAAGTCTCCATAACTGGGAATGTAAGATAGTGGAAAATCATGCCATTGTGATTATATTGTAGAATAGTGCGATAATGATATTAGTTTAGATAATTCCACATTTCCCTTCTGTTATTATGATGCTTCCAATGCTCACAGTTGCCATTAACATCACTTGTGCCACTTCTGGGCACCTACCACATTAAGACTCCATCCAACTGGTTAAATGTATAACAGGCTTACAGAGTATACTGTTTTCCACACAGTCCCTTGCTCTATAAGTTATTAAAGCCTTTTGTACACATCTCTACCAGGTGTGCCAATAATTGTATTTGTTGCTGTATGTACCATCTTTAATCCACTAATGCAATTCTTTACATATGATCTGAAGTGTTAGTCAATCATTTTTCGAGCATGTACAGAAGTTATCTTTAAAATACAAAGACATTTCCCAAAAACGTAGTACTTAGCACATTTTTTAAACATTTTGAAAGTAAATCTTTGTCTAAGTCATTAGAACTTTGTTTTAGTTTTTACCAGATTTAATTAAGAACCAATATCTCCATCTTAAATATCAAATACTTTTTTTGAACAAAAATTTTAATTGCATTACTATATTCTAAGACTTTAAGGGTTATTTTTTCTACTTCTCTCTACAGTCTCAAAACAACTCTACAGAGAAAGCTGTCCAGCGACAGTGTGGACCTGTCTGGAATCCCCCTGTCCACTCGTGATGTCCGACAAGTGGCCTTTTACCTCCAGAACAACAGAGACAGTGTGGTAGCTGTTGACATCAGCTTCACCGAGCTCACCGACGACAACCTGAGGCTGCTGCTGCCTCTTCTCGCCTCGCTGCCCAAACTCAGCGCCCTAGCTCTCAACGGTAACCGCCTCACCTTGTCCATCATCAAAGATCTCACTGAAATGCTCAAAGACCCCAAGACGTTCACCAGCCTGGCTTGGATCGACCTGGGCAACAATGTGGACATTTTTACCATGCCTCAGCCACTGCTGGTGGCGCTGCGCCGGCGCTGCAGCCTGAAGAGCAGCCTGCCGACCATCTATGAGTACACAGAGGGTCAGCCCTACTCGTACCACCTGGAGACCTCCATCGAGGAGCCCAGCCACTACGAGGAGGAGGAGGAAATAGAGGAGGATGAGGAAGATATGGGGGATAGATTTGAGTTGGAGCCATGGGGTTTGGGGGATAAACAGCTCTCTAAACATTATACCCTTCACTACTGTGAGAGGTGATGGACCATTTCCTGTCAGAAGAGCTTTCAGCTGTGGCTGAAATGATGTCCCACAGCACTCTGATACTTCCTTCACCCTCTTGCCCTCACACTGAGAGACTAGTCACCCTTTAACGGCGATAAGGGAGACCAGTGCCCACATTGTGAACTAATGCCACAACACAGCTACTAAGCAAATCTGAAATAACCCACACAAGATGGAGAAAAAAAATGACAGCCTGGACGGCAGACTTACTGTGTTGGTGGATGGTGCTCTTGGGACAAAGGTGCGGTTTCATTGGAGGGTGGCTGGAAGAGTCCAGGAACCAGTTCTCTCTCTCTTTCTACCCTTTATCCACGCTTATCGCTACATCTCCCTTTCTGTTGGGAGCCAATCCCCAGGAGACTTGAATCAGTTAGTTGGATGAAGGAGCAGCATTCCGGTGCAGGTGGGCACCCTGAGTGAAGTTTGGAAACTGTCGGCCCCCGTGGGTGGGTTCTCTACCACGACCGAGACTCTCTCTGTCAGGCAGGGCCTAACTCCACATTCTGTGTTCTCTGTTAATCTCTTAACAAAAGCTATGACACAAGTTCAACAACCTATACAACCAGTGAGCCGTCACGTGACACTGGCAAAACTGCTCGGTCAACTTTTTGCATCCCCCCCCCCCAGCGTCCACTTGTGAAAGCCCATGTTCAGATGGAAATGGGAACACACACCAAAACAGATGTTGAAGGGGTGTCTGGTAGTTTTTGTAATTACCAAAAAGCTGATATCACTGAGCTCTTTAGGGTCATAGCCACAGTATTTCAAAACATTTATGACTCTTAAAGCCTAATGGCGTCAGAGCAGGGGCCAAACGGCTCTTCCTACTGCCGTGTGTCTCCACAAGTCACGTCCTTACCACTTACTGTTGCTGTATATCAGTGGCCCTGTGTTGTGAGGCACCTTCTTGACTGTTATCTATCAATTCCAGTCTTTCTGCAGTAGCATAACATGATCCCTTAAGCTGACCAGAGCGCTGCAACGCACTTTAAGGCTCTATTATTTTATAGTTACACTTTCTCCATAGCACATACTCTGTGCACATTGTTCATACCGGGATATTTGCAAAGCAGAAGCTGAAAGTATCCCATATTCAGCTACATGCTGATGGTTGTTAGCTTACAACACAGATGTTCAAAGAAGAGAGATAACCTAAAGGTCATACACTTTGGAACACTTAATGCAAGAATTTCCATCACAGTTGTTAGAGAGATCGTTAAAAAACACAAGCTCACCAGATATATAATAAATGTTCAATAAAGGTTGTTTGTGTATTTGTGTCAGTAAACTGTCTAAATGCCGTTGTTTTATGTTGTTTTGTCTCTTGTCTGATTTAGCAATTGTATTTAATGACTAGGAACAATTAAACTGAGCCCAAAGAAGTACTGCTGTTGGACTGAACAGATGACAGAAAGGAACATGTGTTATGGGATTACGCAATAAAACAGAAAGTTGCTCAGTAACTTTTTTCCAAAGCAGAGGATATTTAAATCCTCCCAGACTAAACTTGTTTCCTCTTGGTTTATACAGCGCCTTGTAAAAGTGTGAATATCCCTTGACCTTTTTGTCCCTTTACACCCACAAACGTTATTTTATTTTGCTTACTTGTGTGTCAGACCATCAGAAACTTGGCAAGAACATGATTCTCAATGATTCTACAAATAAAATGTGAAAGGTGGGATGTGCTCGAGTTTATGTATGTGTCTCTACCAGCTTTGTTTATCTAAAGACTGGGACATTTGTCCATTGGAAGGAGAGTGTCTGTGAACATAAATTTTCAACTTTCCTCACAGATTCTGACATGGATTTAAGTCTGGACTTCTACCAAGCCATTTTACTACATGAAAATGCTTAGATATGAACCATTCCATTGTTGCTCTGGCTATGTATTTAGGGTGGCTGCTGGAAGTAGAATCTCTGCACCACTCTGAAGTCTGTTTTTCAGCCTCTAACAGCTTTTCTTGCATGATTGCCCTGTAGCTAAATACACTCTCCCTTCAAATATGACCAGCCTTCCTTTCCCTTCTGAAGAAAACCAATCCCACATCATGATACTGCCACTACCATGTTACGTGAGAACGATGTGTTCAGGGTGATGTTTAGTGTTAGATTTCCACCATAAACTCTGTGTTACATGGGTTAGGCCACTTTTTGTCTCACCTGTATGGATCACCTTCAACGTGTTTGCTGTGTTCCCCACATGGCTTGTAGAGAACTGGCAGCTAACTACAAATGCATATCACACTTTTCAGATTTTCAGTTGTCATAAAAACTGAAAACCATAGATAATTTTCCTTACACTTACAAGTTATGGGCTGCTTTACTATGGTCTGTCATCTAAAATCCCAAAAAGATGCAATAGAATTTGTGGCTGTAACATTATGCAAAAAGGTTCAAGGTATATGAATATTTTCGCTAGGCACTGCAGCTTATATTCATGTGTCAGTGTCTCAATGTTTTCCTTGTTGTGGTCCGTGTTTAAATGTCTTATGCCGCTAAATGACTGCCAATAAAAAAACCTGTCCAAACTGAGAAGCGACTAGTGTCTTGTTGTTTTTCCTGGTTTTGTAAAAACAATTTACAGAGCTGTTTTACCAGCTGGGTCACAGTGAGAACATGCAGCTGGTCATAGAAGCAAGCAGCTGATTAATTTATGCAATTTAGACTGTATTTAGGGCAGTAAAAGGAGCTAGATGTGGGCCATGCTGTTTGGGACTAGTAGCTTGAAAGCTGTGCATATTTGTGATCCAGTAGCGCAAGTTTGCATGCTATCAGGGAAACGCCTGAGCTGCAGCCGTTTGCTGGGGAAGTGCACAGTGATCGCTCCATGAGGCCCTGTCCGTGATCCTCTCACGGCAACCTTTTGTTCATGTTGCCAGACATGGTAATGTGGCATTTGCAACAGGTAGCTCCTATAAGGTCAGGGCACAGTGTGACTGTCACAACCTCCCTGAAATCCATATATAGTGTGACAAGGGAATGCGGGCCATCCCAAGAAATCACCAGGTTTGTATTATTTGACCTTTGCATGATTGGTTTGTTTCTGTGTTCCCAATAAAATATCAATTTCCTTAATGCTACTGTTACCAGAGTGTGGAGTAGACCTTTAAGCTGACACAGATAGTGTCACAGATTCACACAGGAAACGTGTCTGTTTATCAATGGATGTCCAAACTGCATTGAACGTTCTCATGTTGCTCAAATTCAGATTATAATCTAAGACCCCTTGTCTTACATAGTGTTTAAATGTCATAATGACCAGCTTCCATCATGTACTGCAAGTCTTGTTTTACAACAAAGCTTTGACTATACTTAATGCTCTCTAGCAGAGGTTACAGTCTAAAGCTTCTTTTTTAACAAAACATACAGTGTTTATCCATTGTTTTTCTAAACTTGCATACTCAATGTTTGAGGGACAAACCCTATGCAGAAACAAACAGGATCAACAACCATGTACTCACAAACACACCTATGGCCAGTGTAGGGAGACCAATCCAACCAATATGCATTTTTTTGGACTGTTGGATGAAACTATAGTACCCAGAGAGAACCCAGGCATGCACAGGGAAAACATGCAAACTCCTTGCCAATAGGCCTCTGGCAATGTGTGAAGCTCAGCGTGTGTCTGTGTGTGTGATTTGGTGTACTAATATGATTTTCAATACACACCGATGATACCCATGCATCGTGTGTAAGCTTTGGGAATAATACAGTTATCCACATTTTCACTTCTCTACAGCTATTAGCTGAAAACCTGACTTTTTTTCGAGGATTGGTTTGCCTGTTTCATAGAAACATGACTTACACTTCATCTGCTGCAGATAGTTTTTAGCCTTGGCACATTCTTTTCAGTCAATTACATGTACATAATACTTGCAAGAAAGCAATATTTCATAATAAAATTACAAAAACAATCTTTTATTGCAACAAATATAGGAAATTCAATAAAATGTAGAGTACAACTAAAAGAAGGAATTGCAAACAACATTTAAAATAAGGTATTTCAACATAATTGACCTGTCATGTATTCATGAACCCTGTTTACATGTTGTTAGAGTTAAAAAGCTGATAATTACAGATCAGTGCAAAATAAGACACAAGGTGAACCAAGTAAGTAAGGTCCCCTCCTGCCTCAAACGATCCACCATCAACCCGGTGCCCAAGAAACCCACCATCGTAGGATTAAATGACTACAGGCCTGTAGCCCTGACGTCTGTGATCATGAAGTCCTTTGAGCGGCTGGTGTTGAAGCACCTGAAAGACATCACAGGCCCCCTGCTGGACCCCCTGCAGTTTGCTTACCGAGCAAACAGGTCGGCAGATGATGCTGTTAACTTAGGTCTACACTTCATCCTGCAACACCTCGACCACCCAGGGACTTACGCCAGGATCCTGTTTGTAGACTTCAGCTCGGCCTTCAACACCATCATACCAGACATCCTCCACCAGTAGCTCACCCAGCTCAATGTCCCAGCTTCCACCTGTCAGTGGATCAACAGCTTCCTGACGGACTGACAGCAGCAGGTGAGACTGGGGAATATCTTCTCCCGATCCAGATCAATAAGTACTGGTGCCCCCCAGGGGTGTGTTCTATCCCCACTCCTCTTCTCTCTGTACACAAATGACTGCACCTCATCAGACTCGTCCGTGAAACTCCTTAAGTTTGCAGACGACACCACTGTCATTGGACTGATCCAGGACGGTGATGAGTCTGCATACAGACAGCAGGTGGATCGGCTGGTACACGGGTGCGGTCAGAACTACCTTGAACTGAACCCACTCAAGACTGTGGAAATGGCGGTGGACTTTCGGAGAACACCACCCCCATACACCCCCTCACCATCCTCAACAACACTGTATCGGCCGTGGACCACTTCAGGTTCTTAGTAACCACCATCTCTGAGGACCTGAGATGGTCTTCACACATAGACACTGTTCGAAAGAAGGCCCAGCAGAGACTGTACTTTCTGAGGCAACTAAAGAAGTTCAACCTTCCACAGGAACTGTTGGTCATCTTCTACATTGCCATCATTCAGTCTGTCCTGTCTTCATCCATCTCAGTGTGGTTTGGCTCATCCACAAAACAGTACAGGTCCAGACTGCAACGAATAATCAGGACTGCAGAGAGAATAATCAGGGCTGACCTTCCCTCCATCCAGGACTTGTACAGGTCTAGGGTCAGGAAAAGAGCTGCTAAAATCTCTGCAGACCCCACACACCCTGCACATAAACTGTTCAGAGCTTTACTTTCAGGCCGCCGTTACAGAGCACTGTTCGCTAAAACCAGCCGCCACAGAGACAGTTTCTTCCCCCAGGCTGTTTCTCTGATGAACATTCAATATAGTACAAAACAACAGCATACAGATGTTTCAAATTCACCTTTTTTGTTAGATATGTGTATATTGTACATTGTAAATTGTAAATTTGTATATTCTGTAATGCAAAAACAGAACAAAAGAGCAAAGTGTACCGGAGTCAAATTCCTTGTTGAATGCACAAACTTGGCAATAAAGCTGATTCTGATTCTGATTCTGTTTATTATTGATTAGTTTAATAACACATTCATGTATACACTTCCAGAAGCTTTATGTATACACCTCATTAAACAATGAACTATTGTTAAGTTTAGTGATTTCTCCTCCAAGATGTTATCATAGTCCTGGTCCTCGTCCAGAAGTTGGTAATCCTGGGACAACATTGTATCAACATTTCCTCCAACCATCCTTAATATCATTGCTCTGATACAGGGAATAACACACAGAGTAAAAAAGGCAAACAACAATAACACAGCGATGACAAGGGTCATGACTTTCATAAGCAGTTGCTACCACGGTCCAGAAGTAAGTCACAAAAAAAAGCTTCCCCCGCCAGGCCTGCTGCATACCCCTTTTAATTGAATTTAATTGGCATATAGCATCGCTCACTGTGTGTCCATCTTCGCTGTTGGTTTTATCAGAGATGTAGGTGCAGCAGGTCTCGTTCAGGAGAGCGCAACCCCCCCCCCAACCGAGGCTGTCAGCAGGTCCAAAACCATCCTGTTCTGCAACACCACGGTTCGAAGACCTGTGACTTCTGTGAACAGTTCTGTAAGAGCTTTTGTGGTTGCATTAAAAAACAGTCCCAGTTGATAATCTAAGCATGTTCTTTCCTAAACTTAGCAAAATCTTATTTCCTGTTGATCTATGCTCGAATTCCTCATGTGGCTTCACACAGATGAGTTCCCTCTTTAGGGAAGGTTGAACTGAAATGACATAAGTGTGATCAGTGACATAAACAGGTGCACATATATCACTCCAACTTAGAGGCAACTGCAAATAAATGGCAGTTCCACACATCCAGTGAAATCCCTCTATTGCATAAATGCCCTTTAGATCATGGACCTTTCCCCCTGGTCCAGCTTGGTGTAAAGAATAATAGTAAGTCGTGTTACACATGCGCATTGGAATAGTCCCCACTGGGATGGAACCGGTGCCCACAACACAATGAGAAAAATAGGAACCTGCAAGAAGCTCCACATAATTGGACACAGTGGTTGTAACATTAAACTGTTTAAACTTTGTAACATCACAGTTTAAAATGTTACATTACCCATTACCACGCGGAAACCGGTACTGGTACCAGAAACACTATTTCATATAAACACTCATCTCTTGGCGCTATTACTGGTCTGGATGTCAACCTGGGCTGGTTGGAAGAGATAGGAAGTTCAGTGCATACATAACAACCAGAAATGTTTCTGGACTTGGTTACAATTTTTCATATTGGTACCAGCTGTTAGTCTCAAACAAGTAATTTATATCTTGTATAAACATTCCATGAAAATCTTCATTTATCCACCTCTTTAATTTCCGGAGATTATGAAATTGTGGAAATGTTTGGCATATTATTAACACAATGAAAAACTAAATTAAATGTTTCAACAACATCTTTCCTTTAGATTTACCTGTCAGTCTCTCTCTCACCCCTAAAGGCTAGGAAAGATCGTTGGTTTCTTCACTGACATTGAAACGAAGCCTCCACTAGATCGCGACAACCCTTTTGTAGTCAGGCTTTATCATTTACAGCTTGAGTGGAAAGACTGAAAGGCTCACCTCTTTATAGTGTGTGTTTATAAGTAGCCCCTTCTTGGATTTTCACAGCAGTAGGAGTTGTCAATAACACTTGGAATGGACCCTCCCACTTTGGATCAGACCACGCTTTCTTCTTAATGGTCTTAATCAGCACTCAGTCACCTTCTTTCACGTCACCAGGAACCCGTAGGGCTTCAGAAACATCATTTGGCAGATTATTAATATTTTGTATGTCTCTAAACTGTAATGCCATCATCATGTAATCTGCTAACGTTGCCTCTTGTTGTGGATTTTTTAGGTCTTTTTTGTAGATCAGGGATATAATAAGGTCTGCCATGTATTATTTCAAAAGGTGTTAATCCACCCTGAGCTGTTGGGGTTATCCTCATATTAAGTTTTACTATATATATGTGGATATTCAACCCAATTCCTTTTGACTGTCCCATTTGTTCTTTCTACCAGCCCTGCACTTTGTGGATGATAGCTACATTATATTTTCAGGTCAATCTTGAAACATTTACCAAGTTCTTGTATGACTTTGTTAACAAAAATTTGTATATTCCATTATCACTATAAATCCTTCTTGGAATTCCAAATGTAGGTAGTCCTTTTTGCCATTGTTATAGCATCTGGTCCTTTGCAAGGAATGATTTTCTTGGGGGTAATGTTTCAGACATATCAAACAAGATGCAAATTTTTTATTTTTATTTTAGTAAATATTAATTATTAAATCCATATGTAGTAAACTGCCACCCTCCTGTTGAGACATGGCTCTGCACATGGCTCACAATTCATTGAAACATTAATTTAAGTAATATAAGCTTTCCTTCAGGGCATCTAGTAATCCCTTCACATATACACTCAACTAATTTAGCTGGTAACAGCACAGCATCTAATAATTTCAGTAATAACTCTGCATTTTTCCATTGTGCTACCAATTATACCTTTATTTATATTTCTTTCCATACATAATATGTGCTGTCCAAGATATTAATAAAACCTGTATGGTGTCACAATAGACAAGGTTAAGTAATATTTAATTTGATCTTTCCTGCAAATGTTTCTCTTTGGCCATGATAACGTTGCTCTCTTTTTAATCATCTGGTTCCAATAACAAATTTCTTATTCATCAGCAAGATTATAACAGCTCTGAGTAATCTATTCTAATTTAGCTTTATTTAGATGCATCTATTCTAATCTATTTTTTTTTTAAATGCAGTAAGTCCTCATTATATTTAAAAGTGAGGTCACTATTTCTATTAGTTGCTATTATTTTAATAATGCTTGGTTTACTTTAGGTTTCATTAGTTCTGAAAACTCACTCCCCATCAGTTTAGAAGGCTTACTAAAATTGAAAAATGAAGAGCATGTTATGTCTTTGTTGGGACCACAGCCATGGATTTCTTAAACTCCGATACGGACTCTTCTGCAATTTTCAAAATAAAGTGCATTAACCTTCTTCCGGCACAGCGAGGAAACAGGATAACTGCGGATTCCTGTGACGCCACTGCCCAAATAAAAGCACAGCTGTTGTTACATCCGCCCTCTTCCACACGGCCTTCCAGAGGGACCGGATAGGGGAGACAAAGCGCGCTGATGTCTCTTTGCTGGCAAAAAGACATACACTCTTCAACTGGATCCAAGAGTGTCATAAGATCACGTGATCATATGTACAAGTTAAGTATGAGTGAATAACTGTTTGTGTACCCTGTATTCATTCATAAAAACGGGAATTAAGGTACACGCCTGGCTTGACTTTATCTCTGAGGCCTGCAGAAGCAAACGGTGTCCCAGAGAAGTCCCTGCCGAGACGCTGTCTCTACAAGCCGAGTGAAGCGGTTTTCCTTGCCTGAGAGGAGGACAAACGAGTAGCCGCATTATGGCAGTTAACGTGCAGAGTGGTCAGTGGACAGAATGAGCCGTCTTCCAGCCACTGCTCCAGTGGCTAGCTGGAAGATAACCCTATGTTCACAGAGCTCTCTTCAAATTTTATTGTCACCCGGACAGCTTTTACTCAGCACAGTTCATACGAGGTTAGGTTTGGGCAGAGCTGAGATATAGAAGGATTTAGATTGAAATGATTCAATTCAATTCAATTCAGTTCAGAAATACTTTATTAATCCCAAAGGGAAATTAAATGTTGTTGTAGCTCATTATGAGGGTTTCCTCAAAGAACCGTTGTAGATGCTGATGGCTGTGGGCAGGAAGGATCTCCTGTAGCGCTCTGTCTTACAGCAGATCTGAAGAAGCCTGTGACTGAAGACACTCTGTTGTTGTAGGACAGTCTCATGAAGAGGATGCTCAGGGTTCTCCATAATGTTCTTCCTTTTATGAAGAATCCGTCTTTCCACAATGATCTCCAGAGGTTCCAGAGGAGTCCCCAGAATAGAGCCAGCCTTTTTTATCAGCTTGTTGAGCTTTTTTAAGTCCCTGGCTCTGATGCTGCTTCCCCAGCAGATGATGGCAGAAGAGATCACACTCTCCACAACAGACTTATAGAAGATATGCAGCATCTTGCTGCAAACACCAAAGGACCTAAGCTTCCTCAAGAAGTACAGTCTGCTTTGTACCTTCTTGTAGATGGCTTCACAGTTGCATCTCCACTCTAGTCTGTTGTCCAGGTGAACACCGAGGTATTTATACTCCTCCACCACCTCCACTTCTTCTCCCATGATGGGAATAGTGTTTGACTTATTCCTGTTTCTCTTAAAATCTACAATCATCTCCTTTGTTTTAGTCACGCTCAAAATGAGATGATTGTTTCCACACCATGCCACATAGCGGTCCACCACCTTCCTGTACTCAGCTTCTTGTCCATCTGTGATCCACCCCATGACTGAGAATCATCAGAGTATTTCTGCAAATGACAGGAGTCTGTCTGGTACTAGAAGTCTGAGGTGTATAGAGTGAAAAGGAATGGTGAGAGTACAGTCCCCTGTGGTGCTCCTGTGCTGCTGACTACCTGGTTAGACTCACAACCCTTCAGTCTCACAAACTGTGGTCTGTTTGTCAGGTAGTCTTTGATCCAGGAGATTGTTGAGGCCTCCACCTGAGTTTTCTGGAGTTTCTGACAAAACAAATCAGGTTGAATTGTATTAAATGCACTGGAGAAATCAGAGAACATGACCCTCACAGTGCTGCTGGCTTTGTCCAGATGACAGTGGGTTTGTTGAAGCAGGTGTATGATGGCATCTTCAACTCCAACTCCACAGCGATAAGCAAACTGAAGGGGGTCCTGATGGTTTACTGTTTGCTTGCTCAGGTGGGCCAACAGGAGTCTCTCTACGACCTTCATGATGTGAGATGTCAGGGCAACAGGTCTATAGTCATTGAGGACTGATGGGTGAGTTTTCTCACCCATCAGTTCCAGTACCGGAACAAGACAGGAGGTCTTCCACAACACCGGAACCTTCTTCTGGGCCAGGCAAAGGTTGAAGAGGTGCTGCAGAATCCCACAGAGCTGCTCAGGCCTTCAGGACTCTAGGGCTGACATGATCAGGACCTGCAGCCTTATTCCGATTCAGTGTCTCCAGTTGCATCTTCACTTGACTTCTTGAGACACACAGGTGGAAGGGGGAAGCAAAGGTAGCATCAGCATCTTCTGATATGGTTGAAGGCAAACATGTAGAAGCAGAAGGGTCTAGGGCTGAGGTGGAAGATAAAAAATGTGAGGTGTTACTGGACAGCTGTGGATCCTGTGGTTCAAAGGAAGGTGGAATGTCTGTTTGGCTGTGAGCAGGAGAGGAGGATGTGAAGCTTGTTTCTGAACTGAACCTATTGAAGAATGTGTTCAGTTCATTGGCTCTGTCCAGACCTCCATCGGTCTGATCATCCTTCTGCTTGAAGCCTGTGATCTTCTTCATCCCTGTCCACACATCTCTGATATTGTTTTGCTGGAGCTTGCTCTCCAGCTTCTTCTTGTACACATCCTTGCTGTCTCTTATCTTGACTTTAAGTTGCTTCTGAATACTCCTCAATAATTCTGTCTCCCTCTCTGAAGGCTCTTTTTTTCTTGCTAAGCAGGTCCTTCAGGTCACTGGTGATCCAAGGTTTGTTACTGGGGAAGCATCTCACGGTTCTGGTGGGGATGATGTTATCCACACAGAAGTTTATATAGTCGGTTATACACTCAGTCATGGCATTGATGTCCTCTCCATGTGGCTGGCACAGTGCGTCCCAGTCTGTAGCCTCAAAGCAACCTTGCAGAGCTTCTTCAGCTTCCTGTGACCATTTTCTCACAGTCCTCTTTATTACATGTTGCCTCTGAACAAGGGGCTTATATTTCGAGCAGAGAAAAACAAGATTGTGATCTGATTTGCCTAGAGGAGGTCTTGCTGTAGAGATGTATGAGTCCTTGACATTTGCATAAAACAAATCCAATGTTTTCTTTTCTCTGGTAGAGCAGCTGACAAACTGTTGAAATGTTGGAAGTGTAGCAGAGAGTGAAGCATGGTTAAAATCACCAGAAATTGCCACAAAAGCATTGGGGTTTTGTGTCTGGGTTTTGTCATGGCATCACATGCAGTGTCGGCAACAGTGGAAGGTGGAACGTAATCTGTTGCCAAAATAACACTGGTGAACTCTCTGGGTAAATAATATGGACGAAAACTTACTGCCAACAGTTCAATATCTGGACTGCAGAGATGACACTTCACAGTTACATGTCCTGGATTACACCATCTGTTGTTCACAAGTGCTGCCAGTCCATCTCCTTTACATTTGCCGTTCCTCTTTAAATCTCTGTCTGCTCGTATGGTTAAAAAGCCCGGCAGAGAGACGCTGGAGTCGGGGATATGATCCTGCAGCCATGTCTCAGTAAAACACATAATATTGCATGCCCGGTACTCTGGCTGGGTCCTTTGTAGGGCTTGGAGTTCATCCAACTTGTTTCCCAACGATCTCACATTGCCCATCATAATCGACAGAAGAAATGGTTTGAACTTTCTCCTTCTCTCTCTTCTCTTAGCTCCTGCTCTGCATCCACGGCGTCTCCTTTTCAACTCATCAGGGATTTGGGGTTGTAGTTGAAGTATTATTTGAGCTTTTGAGATATTAATCAGCTGCTCCCGGTTGTAAGAAACAACCCCGTTGCCATGGCAATGCATCATAACAAATGTCCAAAAATAGAAAGTATTAAGAAATATCCTCCAAGCTGCACAGCATCCGACACCGGTGAGGACAGTCGTCCAAAAAAAATCAACTGTATCAACCACAAGAGGAATAGTTCCCAAAAAAGAATAAATCAGAATCAAAAGTAACAGAGCTACTCCAACCTGCTGCCACCTTGAGCGGCGCAATTCTAGAATATGCAATTCTAGAATATGCAATTCTAGAATATGATCTAAACGTTTTTCATTTTATGAAGTTTGGTTTTGTTTGTGTTGAACTCAGCCATCTTGGTGCTAGCAGAATATCTGCAGCACACATGTTCAGTTTTGTGTTCTTTGTGTGTTTTTAAAGTCAAGACAAACTTTACTTGAATGGTGATTTAAACAGAATATTGATCATAACGCACCGTCCGCATTTATGCATTTTAACCCTTTTATTAACCCTGGTATTTTAAAGGTGTGTTTGATTCTGGTGCTAAGCTATCAGCTTCTTTGTTAGCTTCAACTGCTAACAGGTAAGGACAGTGCTTGCTGCCAAATATTTACCCAGAAAAGTTTAGTTTTCAATCTAGTAAATAATGTGTCCTAACATCATTTTACTAAATTTGATAACTAAGTAAACACCATTAAGCCCCATTTCGCCAGAAAGATTTGGCTCTTTTCCAAAATACGTCCTTAAATGTTTTACCATTGCCTTAATAATATTTCTTTAAATATTATTTTAATAAATAAAGGCAGCTAATTAGATACCGTTGAGAAATTGTCATCCAGAAGATTGGTTTTCTTCAGCAGATCATTCTTTAAAACATTATTTTATTAAATAATTTTTTATCTGATCTTGCATTGTGAAGGGTTGTCTAAACGTTTGCTGATTATTGCCTAAGTTGGTTCCAAGACTAACTTAACTTCATTTCCAGATTCTTCAAGATAATCCTTGGTTCTCGAACATAAATAACATTGCATGGTAATGTTGCATCACTCTCTTGGTCATGATTTTCAAACATCTTTAATCAACTTGTTTATATTGTACATAGTCCATTAGTCTTCCCTATTATTTAATTCTGCGTGGTAGTTTGAGAGCGAGCGGTCGGATCTCTGAACCAAAATAATTAAAACAGTACTCAGAAATATTCTCCCTTAAAACACCTTCACGAGAGGGTACTTTACTCTTCAAAAAGCACACAGAATCATCTTCATCAAAAATTCCAGAAGTCACCCTGCCTTTAGTCTTTACAGGGCAGTTTTTATACAGATACAAAGCATTGGTGTGTATTTGGATTCTCTTGACCGATTGAAATACATCATATTCATTTACGTAATACATCTGGCATCCACAACATTGCTTTCTCTATTTTTCCGGGAATACACATTTAGCCAAACATCTGGAAAACATCAGATTGGCGTACGTGACATTTTATAACAACACTCTCATGACTTTATCAGGATGCAAACTCTCAGGTCAAATTGACCTGGCAGGACTTTAGGGATATCAAAACATTCCCAACTGAAACATAATGCAAGCTCTTATTATTCCATGTCACACTGTCCTGGCAGAGTCAGAATATCACAAGAACTCCTGCAATAACAAACTCATTAGTCTTTACCTCTCGCCAATAACTTTTCCCTAATGTAATCTGTTTCCAGACAGGCCTGTTTCCTTATGCACAGAAGAAAGAATTCACAGAATTCATCTTTTAATGGTAAACACAATAATAACACTTTTAATCTATTCAAACACGCCTCTACAGTAGTTTAGTTGGATTGTTTTAACATAGTAAAGCGTTTGTTGATTGAAATATGTTTGACCTTGAGTTGACTTATTTTTGTTAATAAATTCTTGTAGTTTAAGAAATTGTGTGAATTCATTCCATGTCTGTGCAGAGTTTATGCTGTTCAATGATGTCAGAGCTTGTCTCACACCTTTCTATTTGTCCTAATATCATCGCCTTACTGGGCTGGTATTCACAGGACAACCCTTAACAGACCGAAATATTATTTGATAAAATATTAAAATATTAATATTCTCAGATTCATAACCCCAACATTGGCATCCCTGGGTGGGCATTATCATGAACACCTTGCACTGTACATAAATGCGAATGAATAAACCACAACTGCACATTATTGATGTACCAAGTGAAGAGCTTAAAACCAGCTGTCACTGGTCACAATAGGACTCAAAACATCAGAGTTCCAACATCAGATGTCACTGATTATATTTAAAAGGACATTATAACTCGTGACATTACGGAGTTCACAATTTTAGACTTTTGTCAAAATTTATAACTCCAATATCTCCGTGCTAGTAACAATCAACTCTGCTACATAGGCAAAATTTTAGATGTTCAGACTCACGTCTGGTTTCTTCTGTGTAAGCAATAACTTGAGACTTGGTTTAACTTCAGTTAACCTCACTGTCCAGACAGTTGCTGTACATCTGTATCCAGAGGCTGTGTTTTGTGTAAAACCACAATCTGAAACTGAATTAACTTTGCAATTAATTTTAGTATCTGACCTAATTTTGATGCATGTATCCATTCAGGAACTTTATAGTATGTTTTATATTTTGAAAGAAAGGGATTTATTGCCAGATTAAATCCCAAATTTAATCTAATCCACCCTGCCATAAAGGCGGGTGAACCAAAAGCCAAATTGCAATTATTACCCTTAGGAGATGTAACAATTTTCTTTTTCCTTTGCATTTTTAAACAAAATTCCCTTAAGGGTTAAGAATAGTGTCTAATCACTAGTTCTCCAAAAGAAAGTAAAACAAAATTAATGCTAAAATCACAAATATCCCTAAAGAAAGGAGTAGCATTGTAACACTGAGAGCATAGTGTTGTCATAAGTCACAGGTTGAATGATCAACGTCTGTGCCCATTTTACAATCATACAAATGTTTCCAATATATGTATAGTCAAATATACTTATATAGCTGGACATACATTTGTTAGATGTTGTTGCTTTTAGCAATTTCTCATAACTTTGTTGTTGTTTTGTGTCTGCCAGAATGATGGAATCAACCTCCATTATGAATTCAGCAGACGTGGAGATGCAGAAAGTTGTTGTTGCTGATCTCATCCATTTGTCTCCAGATGAGCGAGATACTTTAAATCAGTTTGACCTGGCCACATGTAATGAGAAGATTCAAGAGTTGGTAAACTTCATTAAGTGTCCGGCTAGAGGTGTTATGATTTCAGATGTTCTTTGTCAGCTTACCTTGTTGTATCAGCAGAAATCACAACTGGAAGCTAAACGATACTTCAATTCAATTCAATTCAATTCAGTTTATTTATATAGTGCCAATTCACAACACATGTCGTCTCAAGGCGCTTCACAAAGTCAGGTACATACATTCCAAATAATCCTAACAATTGAACAGTGCAGTCAGATTCAGTTATTTATTCAAATTGGATAAAAAGTTTTTCTATCTAATGAAAGTTACAGACTGACCTTCAGATGACTCTTCAAAGAGAGAATGCTGCAAAGCTTGAGCTCTCAAAAGCTGAGGAGAGGACCAAGACAGCTGAAGCAAAGTTAGTGGATCTGAAGGCAGATGAGCTCAAGAAAGCTTCATCCCAAAAGCAGGAACAGACCCCTACCTTTCAGGTACCGGATTTGCATTTTCACTCACAGGAGCCACAGCAGGTGGCAGACTCAGACAGCAGGCACTCAGCACCTAGGTCAGTATCTCCCCTTCCTAAGTTTAGTCAAAGTGTTCAACTTACTTCCACAGACCTTAACAAAGTGTTGGAAGTCAGATGGTCTCCAGTGGTGTCCTGCCAAATCCCATTGTAGTAAACAACCACCAAGATGACCAAGTGCCGGACTCGGCGTGCACAAGTGGTCCAATTGGGTGGAAGGAGCAGCCTTCCAGCCTGATCGCCACCCCTCTCCTTTCTGACTATGTGTCAACTCCTAGGGGCCAGGAGAGACGCACATGGTTCTCAGGTGACTCAATCCAACCTGACCCACCACCACTTGCACGAGTCCATTCATTAGAAAGCTCTCATTTAAATCATGAGAAAACTTGTTTTCTTCCACCATTTCATGAACCTAACCAGCGTGACTTCTCAGATGGGCGTGGTCCACGTTGGGAGCATGGTGTCCGTTTCAAACAGCTTGAATCCCTTGCTAAGGACATAGACGTTTTTGATCCAAGTTGCCAGGAGTCAAATATTGAGGCTTACCTGCCTGAGGTTGAACATTGTCTTCTTGACTTACGTTTTCCTTCGGATCATGAGAAGCTGAGACTTATTTGGAAAACAACAGCCAAGAGTGTTCATGTGTTCATAAAAACTCTTCCTCCAGAAATTAGTGACAGCTATCCAGCTCTCTGCCAGGCTCTTAGAGAAGAGTACTATGTTTACAGAGATTAAGCAGATGCTACTATTAATGCTTTGACAGTTTTGCCAAAACAGTATAAACCTCCCAGAGAATATTTCCACCATTTAAAGACAGCTTATTTTCAGGGATGTTATGCTCCAGGTCTTGAAGAAGACCACACTTTTAAGTCTTTGTTTCTTCACAACCTCCACGTTAGCGTGCAGTATGAAGTGACCATGCATTGCATAATGGAGAATCTCTCCATGCAGGAGAGTTGTAGATATGCTCAGCTTGTGTGGAAAACACGTGTCCATTCAGAAAGAGCAGGAAAAGGCAAGTTAGTGTTAAACATTCAAACAGAGAACAGAAGAAGCGCAAAGTAACTCCCCAAGTGATGCAACAGAACCAGGGGGGTGGTATCTGGCGTCAGCCAAAAGACAAGCCGCCAGTTAAAAGACAAACACCTTTTCACAGTGCAACATCGAACTGTAAGGTTGGTGGTAAAGAGTGGAGCCACTCCAAAAATGTCATCACAAAGGAGGAGTTTGAGATGATATGCAGGGGCGTTTTAACTGAGGTCACGGTGTTCCTAAAAGACATGGCAAGCCGTTGCAGTCCAGAATCAACGCTGTAAAATCTATCAACTAAGGTATGAAGATGATAAATAATGTCCAACACCCTATATTCTGTTTTAATCTTTTTCTTTCTTATGGTTCTGAACTTGAGAAATTATTAAGGTTTACAAGCAGTATTATTATCATGGTATTATTATTTCGTCTCTTCTTTTTGCAGATGACGTGGTCCTGCTGGCCCCCTCTAGCCAAGACCTACAGCATGCACTGGGGCGGTTTGCAGCCAAGTGTGAAGCGGCTGGGATGAAGATCAGCTCCTCCAAGTCCGAGGCCATGGTTCTCGACCAGAAAAGGGTGGATTGTCCTCTTCAGGTTGGAGGGGAGATCCTGCCTCAAGTGGAGTAGATTAAGTATCTCGGGGTCTTGTTCACGAGTGAGGGAAGAATCATCTTTGATCAACTTGTTTATATTGTACATAGCCCATTAGTCTTCCTTATTCTTTATTTCTGCCTGGTAGTTTAATTGGATTATTTTAGCATAGTGAAGAGTTTGTAGATTGAAATATGTTTGACTTTGAGTTAACTTACTTTTGTTAATAAATTCTTGTATTTTAAGAAATTGTGTGAATTCTTTCCATATATGTGCAGAGTTTATGCTCGTATTCACAGGACAACCCTTAACAGACCGAAATATTATTTGATCAAATATTAAAATATGAATATTAAATATTAGATCATATTCTCAGATTCATAATACCAACAGTCTTATAATCTTAGTTTGTCTTACTCAGTTTTATAAACACAGCTGTACAGTGTCAAGTTTTCTCAATTTCGGGAATAGTAATTCTATCCAGTAATTTTGTTAAGGAGCATTTAATCTTGTGTAAAATTAGTTTAATTGGATTATTTTAGCATAGTGAAGAGTTTGTAGATTGAAATATGTTTGACTTTGAGTTAACTTACTTTTGTTAATAAATTCTTGTATTTTAAGAAATTGTGTGAATTCTTTCCATATATGTGCAGAGTTTATGCTCGTATTCACAGGACAACCCTTAACAGACCGAAATATTATTTGATCAAATATTAAAATATGAATATTCAATATTCAATAATATTCTCAGATTCATAATACCAACAGTCTTATAATCTTAGTTTGTCTTACTCAGTTTTATAAACACAGCTGTACAGTGTCAAGTTTTCTCAATTTCGGGAAAAGTAATTCTATCCAGTAATTTTGTTAAGGAGCATTTAATCTTGTGTTAAATTTTAAATCTAATTTGATAATTCTGAACCTGACTGGAAAAAGTCCAAACACCTGTTGAAATCCTTTTGTTTCACCATAAAAATTGACTTAATATTATGGTACTATTGAGGATAATACTTGCAGTTATAGGCTTTCATGCACACATACCCATATCTTCCAAATTCTTAGTTATGGATTTGGTCAGCTGGTCTCTCAATGCAATTGATCAATTTTTCTCGATGAGAAGACAGGGTGAAGGAGAGCCCAACTTGTCCGGACGGGACGTTTTTCTCTGGATACACAATGGACTCCTGGCAGAAGTGGAGGATTGTGTGTTTGTCGATAATGTCAGTCGAGGATGTGGAAGATGTGTATATAATTGGATTTTTGATATCAGGATTTCTGCTTTTTTGGAGTCAGCGGTTACCTGGCATATCGAGAAATTCGGAGAATGTCAGCAGCTGTTCTGGCAATTGTGAGGCTGCCTGGCATGTATGATGGGATCTTCAGGGTGTTACAGAACTCAGACTGAGATGTTACGTGAGCTGAATCGCAGACTGGATGTGATCCTTACACAGGATCGCAGGCAGGTTGCAGTTCCTGGACTCAGGGGTAAAATGGGATAAATCTTGGAGAAAGTTGTTTGCTCGGATCTGGCGAAAGACCAGGAATTTGGCTGTTTGGATTCGCCTTTGAGAAGCACCAGCGAGACTCTCAAGGCTGACGGAAAATTAAGAGTCAGCCTAACCCAAATAATTAGTGTTTTTCTGAATCTGGCTCCCCTGCATGACCTTGATGTCTGGCTATCTTCAACTTCTCCTGGAAATTATGTAAACATGACGCTCTGCTCCCTCTGCCCCCTCCCTTCCCTGAGGACATCTGTGGACTTGCTCAGAACATTGATGAACATTCCAACGTACCATCAAGGACAATGGCCTCTGGGACAGTGCTTCATGGACTTACTTGCACACACTCACTTGCACACACACACATGCTCAAGATAAACATATCTCACACCACCTTCAACGTTCCCGGCATGATGTTGTTTTGTAAACTTGTTGCTTCTTTGTGCTGAGGTTTTTTGCAATCTCAAACTGTATCCTGCTAAGGATAAAGTGTGAAATATGATTTTTTTCCCTCTACTTACCTAATGTGGCCTCTTTTCTCATCTAGCAAGGGCAGCGCCTGTGAGTGGGCAGCAAAGCCTCGGTGAGCCATTCCCCCCTTGTCTTGTGTCATGATGTATGTTTGGATGGGTTGTACTGGAATTCTAATTTCCCCTCGGGGATCAATAAAGTATCTTTGAATTGAATTGAATTGAAAACCCTAATTTTTACATGATATAAAACAAACATTTCACAAAAACAGACAGACAAAATGGACAGATGTTGGCCACATAAAAGTTTAATTATTCTGTTTGTAAAAGAATTTCGACATGTCTATGAACTTTCTTATGTTTATCAGTATTTTAATTCAGGTAGAACCTTTACTATCTTTATATGATTTTGGAAAAAAAAATTCTGGAAACCTTATTGAGATAAAAGTTTGGCAAATGATCATAAGAACATCAGACTTTTATTAGCACTTTTAAAAGTCCCTCAAAGATGCTCTTTAATGAAATCAATCTTTCACATTCACACACATTCACACACTGACAACTTTTCCCCCCATGGCTGTCATGAACATCCACTTGATGGTTTTTAGGATTTTGTATTTTTATAATGTAAAGCACTTTGAATTGCCCTGTGTGCAATGTGCTGTACAAATAAATGTACTTAGTTACTTCTCTATCAGAGCAATTTCATTTACAAAAATTCCCATATAATTTTCTTTTTATACTTTTTAAAATGCACATTGTTTTCTCATAACCCCTTTTGTTTCAACTAGGTCTGTTTTGAATGCTTCAATTCTTTTTTATCCACCAAGGATCAATAAGGTGGTGTTTGTGGGGTCCACCTTGAAGGTGTTGTCTTTTGGGTCCGTCCAGTCTGGAGAAGTGTCATGTTATCATTGTCAGGTCAGTGAGGTTCATAAGTCAGTCAGAACCTTGGTCATTTGGTCTTGGGTCATTTTTGGTTATTTAGTCTATGCACATAATGTCTCATGGATCCAACCAATGATTAGTCAACAAAACTTCCACACAGTGTGATGTTATTTCTCCAGCTTCCACCTGTTGAAGAAAAATGTATTGTTAATAAATTAACTGCCTTTCCTAGAACACTGCATTCCTCCTGGATGATCATCACATGTTGAAAAACCTCATTATTAAATTAGTCAGTTGTGTCACATATTCAATCGGATCATTAAACATTGCAGTAGGTGAAGTTATTAATATTTCATGTAGACTGATATATACTGTTGCATATAGAGAGGATCTCAGATTATCCATGTATACTGCTGCAATGTCTATAATCTCTTCCATCATCTCTCCCTCTCACTTGCCTCTGTCCACGCCCCCTAAGGACTCCATTTCCTCTGAAAACTCCTCTCATTCTACCCCTCCCCCTACTTACTGGTCCTGCATACAATGTCATCTTCAGCATAGAAGGTATCAGTAGAGGGTTGTTTTTTTCTTTCCACTGACCACCTTTTCAGCATGCATTGCCCAGTTCTGCCAACTAGTAACCGAGCAGGTGGGTAGATCAATATTATGTTCTGTGACCCAGTTTCGAATCTCAGATAAAGCATTTGCTTGGAGGGCATTTTTTAACTGCTGTTTATAGGGAGTGTCATCAGCAGTGACATTGAGGCCATCCAGTTTAAGTGCCTGTTTTCTCCGCCTAGTATTTTTGCTACCGGGGAGCTGGTTATTAAATTTGGGGATCCCTCTCTCATAGTTTGTGAAGTCGGAAAAACTGATGGTGAATATGGTGGTGCCTCTTCAGTTATTTGTCCCACTGGCACTGAGGGTTCAGGCACTATCGCAGCTGCAGCAGCAGGCTGTGGCTGCCTGCCCCTCCCCCTTACTACACCAGTGTCATTATCTTCTTCTCTGGCAACTGCTAAATAAATCTCCTTGCACTTTTTATTGTTCCCTGCCTTTCTTTTATGAGCTTCAGCAAGCCAAAATTTTTTTTTTTTTTTTTTTTAAGTTTGACTGGATTTTTTCCTGTTCCTAAGTTTGTCTTTCTGTTGTAATCTCTGTACCAAATGGGTACAAGCAGGAACTGTAAGATGTCCTTTAAAATCATAATCATCCTACCATTTAGCAATATTTTTTTTTTTACTGGATCTGGATCTTTTGAGTGTATAAACTCCTTCTGCGGAGGCTGCTTCTGGACGCAGTTCCCCATTTTAAGAGTTGTTTTTTTTATTTTATTAAAAAAAAATTTTATCTATTAAAAACTATTTTTAAGAACTGAGTTCTACTTCTATTAATTTATATTAGCACTATTTATTTGATTGTCTTTTCTTTATTATATATGCTTTTATCCTATTTACTCTAGTTTATTATTATTCAGACTCTGCTCATTTCTATTTATTTATTCATTTATATATATATATATTCATTTATATATATATATATATATATATATATATATATATATATATATATATATATATATATGTATAACTGAGGTGCATTTATTATACATATCTTGTACCATCAGATCAACAGAATTCCTCAGACGGGCCCCCAACATCTCCTGAAAAACAAGCTTCTAGATCAAACAGCTAGGTTTGATCCGGTTTTCCGCTTTGAGTTCTTCTCTTGGAGAGTGCAGGGGTTTTACACTGAGATTTGATAGCACTTAATATCCAAATCAGAATTCCTTACGACACCTCTCAGCTGTCAACAACTTTATGTTAACACCAGCAAGGTTTTGGGTTGTCTCACTGAGAGTGCCGTAAGATTCTGCAGACACACACACACATGCACCAACACACAATCACTTATAGGCCTAAATCACCTAGACTAGGTTTTCTGTCTTTTACGCGCTTTTCTTCTTAAACTCAGAATTTTTCCATGGAGTTGGTTGCTTTTGAATCTCCTTAGGGGAAATTACGAGTACTCTAAACTCAAAACCTCCTACTTCTTTTTCTTTTTCTATGGAGTTGGTTGCCTTTGAATTTCCTTAAGGGAAATTACGAGTACCTCTAAACTCAAAACTCCTATTTATTTAAATTTTTAATATACTTAGTTGGTTCCGTCTTACCGGTGCGTTCATTCATACTGTCTGTCGAAACGCGTTGATCCACCCTCCCGGGGCTCCTTGGTCGATTCCGCGGTTACCAACACAGAATTCACTGTGCAGGATTTTTGTTCTCCAGATGTTCTGGAGGCTGCACAGACTGGAACCCCACACGCACTGCTGGGCCCCGGGTGGCAGATTTCTAGCGCTCCGGCTCGAAGGACCAAATAAATGTTAGAGTTAAAAAGCTGATAATTACAGATCAGTGCAAAATAAGACACAAGGTGAACCAAGTAAGTTTGACTTGCAAGGGAGAGACAGTCCTCTACCAAACAGCGACTTCCTTCTCACAAAGGAAGAAGTCCTTGCACCAGCCTTTTATTTACAACTCACATTCTTACAAGTAAAAAGCGCAAATTGGTTGAGACAATTCTTACAGAGATTTCAACATAAAAAGTAGTCATTCCTATATATGGTATGAGCATGTCATGTCCAGAGGGTGATCCACTCCAGACCGTATTCCTTAACTCTCCACTCCCTTTTACACACTAAAAAACAATCACAGGAATCATCTTTAACTAGAGTAGAACTTAAAACATAAACCTAGTTTAAACTAAACAATGATCATTTATATACATTTTTCCAACACATGTAAAAACATGAATTCTCTTAAGAAGTTCCTATGTGCATAATCACTGCATTATCCAGATCTAAACAAAAAGGGCAAAAATATTCAAAACTTGCTCCTATAAAAACATGTGCAAACTGACCAGAAAGTGGTAACACCAGTCTTTGTCAGCTCCTTCCAGTCATAGGAAGACATGTCACTGCAAAGGCTTTGCAAATTAAACCTGTTTTTCTGTCTTGTTCTGTGATGTTCAAGAACAACAAACACCTTCTGCTGCAGGAAGATCTTGACCATTTTTAGGACATCATCTGCAACTTAGCATTACTGACTTGTGGTGTCAATAACCAGCTGCCTCTCCCAGTTTCCTGTGATCAGACGCAGCCCAGATGCGGCCCTCCTTTTTCTCCACAGCGTTAACCACATTGTAGAATCTGTCTGCAGGTTTCTGATTGTGACCCATCGCTTCAAGAGCCTTAATTACACCCTGAGGAGAAAGAAGAAAAAATGGGATGAGGTTAAAGTGTGTAGTGTGTTAACTGATCACTGAAAACAGTGTCAAATTCATTACATTGTCAAACTTGGGTTCAAACTTCACTGCGTTTTCGGAGTCAACAAAGAGAACGGGAGTCTTGATTGCCTCTTTAAGGCTCTTTCCAAACCAAAGGTGGTTGATGAGGGTCTGCAAGAGAAAGAGAACATACTGACGGGATTGTCCTGATTATAGTCATGGTGATCATGAAGACAGAGCTAGCTATGACAACAGTGAGGAGCATCAGAGTGAAGCAGTTAATCCTAAGTGCACTTAGTGCGATTGCCATGGCCACGTACAGAGGCCAGCCCTGTCGTGATCATGCTCCCACCACTCGTTCCAATCACCAGCATATTTGACTGAGACTTCAGCACAGCGTGGGCCATGGAGGAGGGGGGCTGCTCCCCTGCAAACACAACAAAGGCCATGACTGACAGCACAGACAACCACAATTCACACTGATCACTGTCAGGAGAATAAGAGAGAAATGATGAGAAAACTTTCAATGGAGCACCTGTCAATAAATGTGAGTCAGACTAAGAAAGACATGGAGTTAATCTTGATGTGTCTCATCTTTTGTTTCATCAACTTTCTTTTTAAGAAGGGGCATATTTATGCAAATTAAAATTTTGACTGTTTTTGAACAAAGTTTTATTTCCTAAATGTGTTTCCAGACCTTTTTCTGTTTTCTTTCCTTTTTCAGATCTCTGACACTGGGCCATTGAAAGCAAAACTTTGCAGTATACATTCATTGCAAAAGTTATTCATACCAAGCTTTCACATTTTGCCACAAAGTTAACTGTACCCCTTTAGAATTTTATGTGATATGTAATAGCACATAGTTGTGAAATGCACGGTTTTCACATTTCTTGCAAACAAAAATCTGAAAATTGGTAGGAGCATTTGTTTTCAGCCACCCTGAGTCAATACCTTAAACTACAATTACAGTTGCAGGTCTGTTGGGTTTGTCTATACTGGCTGTGCACATAGCTTAAGCGCCACAAGGTTGGATGGAGAGCATCTTTATGTATCTGTCATAATGTGTGGTTGAACGGAACCGGAGTGTAGAAAAACACTTGGCAGCAGCATTGCTGATATAAGAATCTTTAGGCTTTAATAACATGGTAGATCAACTTGCACGAGTTTCCATAGGTGCAAAACAATGACATGGAACAGGGATCGGCATGGAAGTAAACAGGAGGACCAAGAGAGGAACAATGAAAATAACCAAATATATATACTGAGGGAAGAGGAGTGTGAACCATTGAAAATGGGTGACAGGTAATCAGATGGAACATGAAACGGGTGTGGAACCGGGTTGCAGGGGAACTGAGGGAAGGTGACTGATTACACTAACGAGACTGGGCTGCTGAGGGAGAATAACAAACATGAGGACAGAAACTTAAGAAACATTAGAAAATGACAAAAACTCGGGGAACACAGATAAATAAAAGAACACAAGAAACTACAAGGTAAAAACGAACAGAAGTAAACAACAAAAACACCTATAAACGAAATAGGTAAACAAAAGATACACTCCAAATGGGAGAGCATGACAATATCAGTTTTCTGGACCTTATCGTTTTGACATAAACAATCCCACTGTAGCTCTGGCTGCCTGTCATCTAAATGGAAAGTGAACCTCTGGGACAGTCTTAAATATTTTGCAGCCTTCAAATGGTTTTTCTTCTGGAAATTTCCTGCATTTAGTTCCACCCATCTTCCTTCTCTCTACCTGTTAAAGAAAAGGGAAGCATGCTGCTACCACCATGTTTTACAGATTGATGTGCTGTAATTAAGGGGTTCAAAGCAATGGCTTTGAAACCCTTAATTACAAATACATATGCATGCTTTATTTCTTTAATTTGCAATTGAAAACTGTTAAAAAGCCATATTGTTATGTCTGCTGAGCTGAGTGTAGAAGATCCTGTGCGTGTGTATGTGTCTGCGTGCAGCTCTGTGCCATCTCTCTCCTCTAGATCTTGCGGCTTCCTGTTGATGAGGGGGGGTTCATTTCTGCTGGGCTGGCTACAGTTGGTATGTTGTCTCTGCTGCAGGGAAGGCTGATAAGCCTAACTAACCACAGCTGTTGACACTCATCAGGAAGTGGCTTATAAAAGTGGCAATTAATTCATCTCTCTCCTCCTTGATCCCAGGATTCCTGAGCGCCCGAGCAAAGTTGTTCCTCCTCCGGTCCCCATCAAGTCTTCCATGTCAGCTACCTATTATGTCCTCCTCTCCCTGGAGTCTCTCAAAGTCCTCACTGCTCTGCAGCTCGCATCCTTGCATAAAGTCAGCAAGAGACTGCCTTCCTTCTGAGAAACATTCACCTGCCTGTTCACCCTCTGCAATTCGGATACCACAAAGGACACACAGCTTAACCCTGCTCACAAGTGACAACCTCAGACTCAGTCAGAAATTCGACACCCACTCTTAGAGTTAAGATCTAAAGAACTTAGTAACACAAAGATCATCTGATTACATCTTTGCCTTTTTATCATTTCTCAAACATTTGAACAACCCCCTCTTCTCCACTCAAGTCCTCCAGGGATATCCACCTGCAGACCATGAAGAAAGCTCATTATTAACTTATCACAATAAATCATTTCAAACTACTTGATGGGTGAGTAGTTTTATCTGCTTCATCTCATTTAAACCAACATGGCACGTGTATCCTTTTTATTCCATTTCACAATTATTACCAACTTTGTGTTAGTTTCTCTCATTAAATTTTTATAAAATACATTGTGGTTGTACTTTGACAAAATGTGGAACATTTCAAGATGTTTGAAGGATTTTTCAAGGCACTGCATTCTCAGCTGTCGTGCAGATGTTAAACTCATGTTTTGTTAAAAAAATTGGATTAATCTGTTCTTTTTACATGGGTATCTTGATTACTCAAGAAACATGGTATATTAAAAAACTGTATGAAACTTTTCGAAACTGAGAATACTGAATATACTCATTGTGAAAACTGTATTTCAGGTTACAAACACAAAGGTTCACTTCAGCATAACAGTTCTGAAAGCATATGTAGGCTTGTGGGTATGATGGGTTGGTTGCCTTCAAACTGCCAATGTGAGAATGCCAACCAGGCCAATATTAAAACTTACAGATCTGTGCATCAATTTAGAGGAATATTAAGCCTAATGTTGAAGAATCCCTGTTGATCTTTAAACAGCCTCTTTTGTAGACTTCCGGACAGCACATAAGCAGTACCATATTTGGCATTCCCCCACAAATGGCTTTAATTTTAAGTGCAGTCTTTTTCTACAGGCACACACTTTCCATATATGGCATCTCTTTGTGTGGGGCTTCAACTGCCTTTAAGCATGTATGTAAATTTAAGTTTGGTTCTTTTCTTTTGGCTGAGTTTTTATGTTTAATTAGGAACAAACAGAAGAAAAGCTAAGCTACAGAAGCTCTGTGAGTTTGTCATCTGATGCTGAAGGAATCCGTCTGTCTCAGTCGTCCTCAGGCAAGACACTTCACCCGCCATGCCTGCTGATGCTGGTCTGAGGGCCTGGTGGCACCGATTATATGGCAGCCTCGCTTCTGTCAGTCTCCCCCAGGACAGCTGTGGCTACATTGTAGGCTACCATTGTCAGTGTGTTAATGTCTGAATGAATGGGTGGATGGCAGAATATAGTGTAAAGCTCTTTGGAGTCCTTGGGCTTGATAAAGGCGATACAAGTGCGGGCCATTTACCATTAAATAAGTTAAAATGACTCTTTTTCACAATTCTTTCAGGTCCATTCATATCATTGCAGTAATAAGGACAAATAGGTAATCATGGACAGAATTTAACAAAATGTTGAAAACCTTTAATTTCAGGACTAACAATTGTTGCCAAAGAATTTAAATATAGTAAAAATGAAAAGGCGTTCTGTTGATTACCGGAAAAGATGTTATCGGCCCTTCCACAAAAGCCCGACAGCTGGTTGTTGAGGATGATTCCAGTGCTTGAAGAGTAGACCATGGAACCAAACCTGTCCAGAAGATGTTTGAATCTCTTTAGCATCTTATATTTGCCATTACTGTGGGTAGCTTTACAAAAACGGCAGTCTCCCTGTTTTGCCCATAGAACGTAGATTTTTGCCTTAAAGAGTTAGTTTGGATTTTTGCAATGAGGTTCTGTGAAGTTATAATCCATAATAATTCACTTACCTGCAATAGAAGGATTTCATATGACCATCAGCTTGTTGAAAAAGTAAATGCATCATTGAAGTGGTGGAGGACTAATAAGCTAGTCAGGCATACAATGTATCAGCTGTCCTCATCTGACTGGGTGGATCTGCTGATCCTGACTCCACCCGGATAGCATTTTAAACAAGTATGAGATCTGCAAAGCAGCAGAACATACCAACTACTTTGCTGCTACACGTGACACAAAATCCAAAAGTTTGCTCTGTGTTAGGAGAAGCTGACCATACCGACGAGTTGTAGCTGATCTGGCGGATCCATGCAGTCAGCAGGCTCAACCAACGTAACTCCACATAGAAACGTGGACATTGTTCGGCTGGACAGAACAACTCCAAACCTAATGGTCTGTTATTAAATTGCAGAATGTTAATATCAACTAACAGAGTTCTATCTCGCTGTTATGAACCTTTTCAGTTTCAGTTGTTTCAAATAGCTTAAGTTAGCTAAAACAGGTGGTGTAACTCCAACTAGCTGTTATCTTCCACAACTCTGAGGATTTATTTATTACCACAGGTAAGGGAATTATTGCTGATCATAACTTCACAGAACCTTACTTTAAAAAAACCTAAACCAAAACTTTTGAGATTTTTTCAAGCCTGCTAACATTTCCAAATCCAGCATATTCCACGACAGACAGAGGTTGGGAGCTCAATACAGAGTAACTTTGCTGTGCTGCATTGAGCCTTCCTGTTATCTGCTAAAGATCTCGCTTGTAATAAAGTATTAATTGATAGCTTCTTACATCACTGTAATTTCTCCGACTTCAGTTTAAACATTTTACTGATACTGGAAACAGCTGTTTAAATCTTCTTTAATTGACAACTTGTTGAATATTGCTGTCAGCATAACTAGTAGTGCTTAGTATAGTGCCGATAAAGATAGAATTTTAATTGAGTTTAACTGATTAATACCATACTAAAAATCAGCCAATCAGCCTATTTCCTGGTGCATCACTATGTTTACATTTTTATGTTTTTTTTTTACTGTGCGGCACATATATAACATAAACCATATGCCACATACAGTGCAAAGAAATTGTGATAAGCTAGTCATATTATGGTAACCTCAAAACTAATCATATGGTTACATTTGTTATTTAAATAATTTTTACTCAACAAATAAATTGTGGCTAATTTTAAAAAGCTTTACTGGCTGGAATAATTATTACTTTTAAGCAGCACACTTGCACTCCCTTATGTAGCTGATGTGATAAGGAAGCCTATTTTATTATCAATGAGTAAAATCAACTGCAGGCCTACATCAGAAGGTGTTTCTCTAACTCTTGTAGTGGAATTTTCTTATCAAATGTGAGAGAAGTTGACTCACAACAAGAGAAAATCCGGACTTTGTCTTTATAAGTTTTAGTCAAAGGCATTCAGCGTTTGAAGACCCTGTCACTGAGGTTAGTCAGTGAAGCAGAGCCCCGATCAACATTTACACACAGTATTTATACCAAACATGACAGTGTTATCTCAACTTCAAAGAGTCTGTTTTATGGCCCTAGACCCTCCTGCTCTTCCTGAGGCATCACCCTAAAACATGGGTTTTAACCATTAAACTTCTGATAATGGCTTTTACAGCTTCCTCCTCTAACACAGATGTTCTGAGGAGTGAGGTAACCTCAAGGTCATACACTTTGGAACACTTAATTAAAAGAATTTCCATTACAACTCCTTTCTTCTGATTACAAGATAATCACAACTAAAGGAAAATTCTTCAAAACCATCACCCCTCTCAGCTAACAGATAATCCAAAGCCATTCTATTTTGCAAACTCATCGTTCTAAGAGCTTGCTGCTCCTTGGTCAGAACAGTGAAACCTTCCTCTCTAATAATGGGCTGATTGAATTATAAGTTGTGACTGTAGGTAGTAAGTGAGCTAGATAACATACTCCAGACCAATTAGCAGGCAGATACAGATATAATCTATTTCCACACATCTAAACCATGTTCTTAGGACACGAGTACCCATCTGTACTAGGAAAAGTAACAAGAACCCTGGTTAATTTACCTGCCTGGCCATAAAATTGACTTACATTCAGTAAGGCTTTAAGATTAAGAGTTAACACAAAGGGATCTGGGACCAAAGATCCTGAAATAGTATAAGCAGTAGTTCTGATAGGTGTGTTTTCCTCCTGTGCAATACAAATATCTGAACCTATATCTGGATATCCAATTGATTCCTCTTACCCCAAAATCTATAAAGAATTCCTGTAGTAGCATATATTAAATTAGTCTCACTAGAAAATCTACTAACATTTCTGCTTTGCCTTACAATATAATTCCTCACCCAAGGAAAAACAACCTCCACCAGCTGGTTATGTCGACTATCTGGAAAGAAAGTAGTATCATTAGGAACAGGTAATAAAAATGGTTGATCATTAATAGCACGTGGAATCAAACAACAAACATAGCAACTGTCTTTTCTTATCTTCCTCACTGTTTGATGCATCAGTTGCCACCAGACATTATCAGCATGATCACGGTAGTCAGAAAAGTGATGAATCTCTCTTCAAATCAGCTGAGGAGTATTATTGGCATAATTACTCAGATTAGCCACAAATTATCTTTGCTGTACCTTTCCCCAAATGAACACAAGAGTAATAAAATACTTGCAATATCAACCATTATCATCAGAACATCTTCCATATAGCTGCATCGTGACCTTGAAGTGGAATGTCCTTTCTTCTGGTACTGCAAGAAAACAGTTTTTTTTAAAAGAAAACAAATCATAAACAAAACTAAAAAATCCTGCTGCCTCTCCTGAGTGGCTTCTGCGCTTCAAGCTGCCCTGTTACCAGTCTGGTACAGGTGGGCGGTCGTAGGAAGCTCCTCTACAAATATGTTTAGAAACTGGAACTCTAACCTGCTGGAAGTTAGGCTTCCATTGTCCAACTAAACAACAGTGGAAATGAACACATTCAAATTTGTAATAATACCATAATGATAGATATCAAGCAATAAACATGAAAGTTAGATAAAAGCATCCAAGATTTTCTCCTCAGAGTCAGTTTCGCTCTCAAAGTGGGAGAAAAAATTTGGCTGACTCTCGCTGTCCAGGCAAAGGAGCGCCTAGTAGCCACCAAATGTTAAGAAATTAAGGAGAATAAGCATCATGGCGCATGTTTGACTGTCTCTCTGTTGCAGACGTCGCCAGTCCATCATCCAGAGGAAGGTTATGTGCAAATGTGTAGAGGTCTTCCCTGTATGTTTTCTATGTGTCTCTCAATGTGGTGTGTGTGCAGTGAGGCAAATGACCTTATGATTTCTAACTTTCAGGCAATGCAATGGCCCTAAGTAGATTCTGAAATAACGTTTCACTGCTCAAGAGATTATTGTGCCCTTGTAAGAACAGTGTTCTTCAACCACCTCTTCAATCACTCGCCAGTGATCAGCTTACAGTTCCTTGTCTTGTGGTGGTCCGCTGTCCTCACACCTTTCAGGCCGTGGATGATCCAGTTGGAAGATGACTTGTGTCCTGGAAGCCAGATGAAGCTGGAGGAGCTGGAACTTTCCTGCAGCTGTCCTGGGTGACTAGTAGGATCTGATATGGGCCATTCCAGCGCCTGGACTTCCAGTGTTTTCTCCTAGATTCTCTGACCAGAATCCAGTCGCCAGGAAAAAAGGACTGGAGGGTGGAAGTGGTTGTTTCTGGTAATGCAGCCGTCACCGTCTGTGAAACTTGAGAAAACACAGTGGACAGGTTTTGAAAGTAAAACAACATCCTATCTTCACACAAAGATGTGGAAAACATTATCTTGGCAATATCCCCGTGTCCAAATTAGGAGACCTGCCACACAGCACTTCAAAAGGACTGAGATTTGCCTGTGTCCTTTGTCTCAATCTCATATAAGTGAGAACAGAGCCTTCACAACGCTTGGCTAATTTTCAATTCAAAGTCCCATTCTCAAGCCTAAGTGCTTAACTACATGAACTTCATCAAAACATCCAACAAAATCAAAAGTATTGATCTTCTGACTTCACCTGGTATACTAGCAGTGACCATCAGCTAAATATTCTGAATATCAAAAGGCTGACATGATGTTTGTGGAAGGTCTGATTACAGGTCAATATTTCCATAGTTTCAGAATACCCAAAGAGAATTTCAAAAATGGTCTAATCTGTGGAGATGTAAAGTTTCACAAAAGAATCAACACCATACTGTCAGACAAGTTTTCAGAATGTGGTCTCAGGGAGCTATACACCATTTATATAAACAAAGTACAACGTCTCTCTCGCATTGTCACTAAGTTCTCACTGGAGGTATGAGCTACCCTTTTTCCCATGAGTGCTAAAACGTTTGGAACCCCATGTTACTTTATTCTGACATTCCCCTCTTCTGGCGCAGGGTCCAACCCATGCGACAATCCAGCAAAACGTTTGTACAAAAATGGTCTAGTAAGCACGCGACCATATACCGAGGCTACAGTCCTTGAATGGCGGCTGTCCCAGGTTCGAGTCCCGGACCCGGCGACATTTACCAAATGTCTCCCCATTTCTCTACCCCTCTTTCCTGTCTACCTACTGTCAAAAATGGAAAAATAAAGGCCACTAGTGCCGAAAAAATATCTTTAAAAAAGAAATTAGTCACATATCATCCTGATTTGTTTTGTATGAAGATGAGTATTAGATTAATGGACATCTAATGTAATTCAGATGCATAAACCCTACAAATTTAATCTAATAAATAATTCCCACCAAGTATAAAGTCATGACTCAGATTCTGTATCAAAAATATATTCCTTACTTTTGGCATATCTTGAACTGTCAGCTAGCTTAATGGCACCAGGGAAAACTTTCAATCTATTAAATCACCAATGATTCTGCATGCAAAACAAATTCTTCAAACTAGTTTAAACTATTTCATTAACCTTTTAATAGTAAAACACATAAATCTAAAAGTCATGCTACATCCAAAAAAAACATGTTATTAAGGCAACAATCACTACAAGCATTTTGATTCTATTGTCTCTTAAACAGTGTTAAAACTCAGGAAGGGAGGTGCTGAGCGGTACCATGAAAGCAAAGACATGAACCAACCTAGTAGGTGGGCGGAGTCAGGCAGAACTAACCTCTGATGGGCAGCCTATGGGCGGACCCACAGTTTCTTCATTCCAACCCATCTTACTGTACCTTAAACTGCAAAACTGTTAACATGCACCTACCTCAGAAACAAGCTGCTTCTTAACTCTCCTGAAAACTCAAAGTTTTAATCAATCTGGGATTTGGAAACATTATTCTAAACATGGATTATTGTGTCATGCAACATATAAACAAACATTCATTCCAACAAAATAAAGACAAAACATCAAAGACAGACAAATTACCAAATTTGAAGCTTCAAGAATTAAAAGACATTTTTAACAATCTCTTTTCAAAATATGTTTTCTCAGCCATATCTTTTAATGCTATAATTGATCAATTTTGTTATGACAATCGTCAGGATCCTTTTTAAGATGAGTGCACATAGTCCGATGAGATCTCAAACTATTTAGAAGCACAGCAACAGTTTTCATTAACATGAATCCAAATTTACTGATGCTGAAACCTTTTGCCAATTCTTTGTACTGTAACTCTGTAATAATAATAACTACAATCCTGAGAGTTATTGTTATAATTCTCTTTTTGTTTGGCTCAATTTGATCGCAGCTGTATTCCAGAATTTCTCTGCTCAGGTTAAATGCAAAGAAGTATTTTAAGCCGGCGTTGACATTTTTATGGTATACCCAAACAAAACAAAAACTGCAGAGTTTGACTTAATCAGAAATTAAGATAAGAAGCTTGACTCCAAACTGGACTTTTTCCCACATAGTGTTTCAAAAGGAAGACACACATAATTTTCCTTAATTTGGCTATTTAAATTTAGAGAGTTGGGGAGAAACGTATTACTAGAACTCCTTCTTTTACAATCCAAATGCTGATAAATGTTCCAATATTTTATCTCTAAGTAATCTGAAATTACCTTGTGTACCTTTGTACACCCATGTATTCTTTTAATCTTTAAACCCTAAGAAATCAAACAAGGAGACTGGAGTTTGAGCTGACCATCCTCTTTAGTGTTGAGAGGACCTTTATTTCTTTTGTCTTTTTTTTTCCCCTAAAATAAAGGATTTTACTTATCTGTATTCCATTAAAAAAAAATCCTAACCTTGGTTCCAAAACAAAACTCTTCAACCCCAATCTGTGTTCCCCAGAGTAGAAATTTTGAGTATTATTGCATTTCAAAGCCACCACATGACTGGAACCTATCATTGGCTTAGATCTGTTTTAATAGGTAATCGGTTTACCTTTAATTAAGTATTATAATTTTATGGACCCAAAATCTATGGCTCACGGGCTCCAGGAGTCCAGGAACCACAGGTTGAATACTACTGCATTGAACAATGATTCTAGCTTTCTGCAGAGATTGAAGGATTGGCTAAATATCCCCAGACCTATTAGTGTATTATTTCTGCTTGGACAATAATCAGATTTAAAAATTACTAGTTCACAGGCCCCAATTTACCTCAGAACATATTTGCTCCTAACCCATTTCATAAGAAGCTTCAGACAAACATTATGCTAAAAAGCCAAAAACAAAACAAAAACACAGATCTGTTTTAAAATAAAGAAAAAGCATGCTTAAAAAATTTGGTACTGTGGTGGAAAATAACTCCACGGTTCTGTAGGCCTTTCTATGCAGAGTCTTTTAGGAAACAGTTACATTTTTTGTGTGGTACCACTGTCCAATCAGATTCGTTCTTACCTTCAAAAATAACCCAATTTGTTTTTCATTCTCATTTTAAAGGTTTGTTTTACCAAGGAAAATGTGTTTAGCAAAGCTAATTACTCTCAAAAGTTTTAAACGTTTTAGCTGGTGATATCTTAGAAAACAAGTGTTTTAATATTTCTGTGCAGCACAGAACTGATTAGGTTTCTCTTTCCTTCTCTAAAGGGAGAAAAAAGAAACTGCAGAACCAAGCCTTTCATAGTTTTTGTCAGGACCTGATATAAGGTACAGTGTAAATCAACACGCTGCATGAATCAGAAGAGGAAAAAAAAAAACTAATATAACCTCTTCCCAGCAGCTGCTGTGAAAAACAATGAATTTGTACCTTCCATAAGCGTCAGTTAGCAGTTGCGGACAAAAACTGCACCCCACTGTAAGTACTGTGTCAGAGACTGTATGAAGACCATCTGCAGTAAAACTAAGCCTGTTTTAATGAGGTCTCTACCCATTAGATTTATGGGATACAAACTCTGACAACAGAAAATAATACCTGAAGGAGAAGCCCATCGAGTGTTACGCATGCGCTGGGTTTTGAAAATGCTCCTTCATGAGATCTGTCCTGAGAATGACATAGAAAACACATGGTTACTGCTGAGTTTTGGAGATGTTGTAACTTCCTCTGCTTTTTAATAACTTTTAATAACTAGAATAATTGACCCTGAATATTCCACGAGAAAAGAGAACTTGTTTCTCTAAAAGAATTAACTGTAAAGTATCAAATAAGCTAAGTTATCACCCTTTTAAAGATACTTTTCTAACCCTAAAATAATATTTTAACCCGCTATATCTGTCAACGTCAAGCAAGCGTCACATGAGCAGCGGTTAATAAGCGTTCTTCGTTGCAGAAAATAGGAAAACATTTATGCAAATGTGTGTGTTTGTACGTTACCCCCATCAGTTTCTAAATCGCTCCAGAGTCAGACTGTCAGGCACTCAGTCCTCTATCAGTCCAAAAAAACAACCCAGGCCCTTCCCAGGTGTGTTGGTGAGACATTCAATCCTTCATTGTCCACTTTAACTTCTCCAGGAGGGAGAAAGAACTTTGCTCTCTTCTGCCCGCATAAGATGTGCTTTCAATATAAATCCAGTGCATCACTCTTCTGGCTCTGGCAAACAGCATGGATCGTTGTCCATCTCAGTGGGTTTGGGGCCAGACTTCTTCTGAGTTTCATTCTGTTGGAAACTCACACTGTCATTTGCAGCAGGCAGGCAGACCCTCTCTATTTCAGGCCATGCTGAAGAAGCGTCTCTGATGGAGTAGGGAAGGGCAGGTTTCTAAAGTCCAGACTCAAAAACGCAAATGTTGCACTCAAATCCCATATATGTGTGTATGTGTGTGTGAGAGAGGCAGAAGAAAAAGTTTAGTATAGGTTCAGATTTTGCACAAAGAAATATTATCAGTCAGTCAGTCAGTTATCCACCTGCCTGTCACTTCATTCCAAAACATGCACTATACTCCTTTCTAAAACAACTTTCTTTTTGCATCTCTAATGTCCCTTTTCACTTTTACCTTCTTTTCCGACTGATCGCAATATTTAAGACAAATGAAACTTCCTTCAGGAAAGTTTTAACTCTTTAACCCCTTAATTGATGCACACTGTGCTTTTTAATCTTTTTCTTATATTTTCTTTTTAATTTTTCTCATCTCCATCCATCAACTGTTTTACTTTAAACTATTTAAACTATTTTTAGCTATTTAACTTATTTACATTCAAACTTCCACGCTGTGAAAAACCAAACTTATCTTCCAAATTAAAGCACATTTAACACAATCATCCCCACTTTTTCCTTTCATTATTTTATAAATCACAGTCTGGAGAAGGAGGCACCCCTGATGCCTCAAGGTTCCAGAACCATTTTTTTCTTTCCTTTTTACCCGTTCAGCGGCACGTCTGCCATCTGGCTTTTCTACTTTATGAGGTGTAGAAAATTGCAAAAAAACACCAGCAAAACCCTTTGTTTTGCTTTATCTTATTGTTACCAATAAGAACCTCCCTGTTTTCCTAACAGGGTGACCTGGCCCTCAGCTGATGTCCTCCTACTCGCAACTCCGGAACCTAATTAATTAGTTAGGAGATGATGGTTAATGTGTAATAAAAAATAATAGACATTATATCATACAGAGCAACTTCTCACCCAGATATATTTGTAGACAAATAGTTTGGATCCAATCGGCCAGAAGCCACAGGCGGGCATGAGGACTCCCTCCGTAAAATGGAGGTGGACTGAGGACAACTTAGTCTCCAGGCTGGCCCATCCTGTGGTTTCCTCTGGCACGTTAGATCCTGTTCGTGACGCTAAAATTGTAGTGGAATTTTCTTATCAAAGTGTGAGAGACGTTGACTCACAACAAGAGAAAATCCGGACTTTGTCTTTATAAGTTTTATTCAAAGGCATTCAGCGTTTGAAGACCCTGTCACTGAGGTTAGTCAGTGAAGCAGAGCCCCGATCAATATTTACACACAGTATTTATACCAAACATGACAGTGTTATCTCAACTTCAAAGTGTCAGTGTTTTATGGCCCTAGACCCTCCTGCTCTTCCTGAGGCATTACCCTAAAGCATGGGTTTTAACCATTAAACTTCTGATAATGGCTTTACAGCTTCCTCCTCTAACACAGATGTTCTGAGGAGTGAGGTAACCTAAAGGTCATACACTTTGGAACACTTAATTAAAACAATTTCCATTACACTCTTCACCCCCCACACCAAGATTATCAGTGGCCCCCACTGTGAAAACTACCTATATGTAACCCTGTTAAATCATATCTCATCAGATACTAACATGTGGTTGATGGTGCTGGTAACGTCGATGGCTGATCCATCTTTGCCCAGCACAGACACGTGTGTGGTACCCAAGCTGTCCATATACGATGTGAGGTTGTAATACTGGGAATTGTGCGTCCTGTTGCTTCTGATCAGAGTCCGAATGTTGCTAGCAAAGCTATCTTCTATTATGCGCTTTGCATTCTGTGAAAAACAAAGGGAAACACACAAATAAATAAAAAAATCATGCATATGAAAATTTGTAAGTATGGAGTCAATTCTAAAGGGATTTATACCCAGTTTTCATAAACTTGATTTAGATATAATGCATTCATTATTTATAGAATAAAAAAGCCAAAATAAAACAGAAAGAATATTCAAACGTGAATGAACAGCATTTAACATCACCTCTAAATAAGAAAGTGCAAGCATTTGACATCTAACGTTTATAAAGATAATGGTTTGTTAGAGGACAATGTAACTCATAACTGAGATGATATGAGCTGTTTAAAATGTTCCTGCGATCCTACTTAAAAGGATGTTTTTAGTCTCCTTCAGTAACTCAGTGAAGGAAACATATTTTTCTAACATTGTTTCAGAGCAAAAGTAACAATAACATATTAAAGTCAGTTCTGCTACACCTGCTGCTCCCATAGCCTCAAATGAGAACTATAATCATTTTCTTTCTTTTTTTGTTGATAGTGTTGTTTTTGGTAGCTACTTGTAAGTACAGATCTCCCCCCTTATCCAGTCCCTTTGTTTTAATGTACCACAAGGCTCTGCTGTTTATATTGTATTGCTCTGTTGAAGGGAAGCTAAAACAGGAGAAATAGGATATCTCATTTTAATTTTCATCAGAACTCTTGGTGCAGCATTTTGGATCAGCTGAAGGCTTTTAACTGTATTTTGTGGACATCCTGATAGTAAAGAATTACAATACTTCAGCCTTGAAGTAACAAATGTATGGACTAGTTTTTCAGCGTCACTCCTGGACAGGATATTTCTAATTTTGGCAATATTCTGGAGGTGAAAGAAGGAAATCCTAGAAACTTGTTTAATATGGGATTTTTATGACATGTCCTGGTCAAAAATAACACCAAGGTTTTTTACTTTATTACCGGAGGTCAATTTAATGCCATCCAGGTTAAGTGATTGACTAACCAGTTTCTTTTTCAAAGATTCTGGTCCAAAGACAACAACTTCTGTCTTGTCTGAATTTAGAAGCAGAAAATTTAAAGCCATCCAGGTTTTTATGTGTTCAAGTCATGCTTGTAGTCTATCTAACTGGTTGGGCTAATCAGGATTAATGGACAAATAAAGCTGAGTATCTTCAGCATAACAGTGAAAATGTTTCCCATGCTGCCTGGTAATTTTACCTATTAGAAGCATATATATATAGTACAGCAGGTTCCAGCCTTTCCTAGAGAATATTGCGATTGACTATCAAATACAGCACTGAGATCTAACAGAACCAGTACAGACACAAGTCCATTATCAGAGACCATAAGAATAACCTATGATGAGCACTGAAACCTGACTGAATTTCTTCAAACAGATCTTTGCTGCGTAAATGCTCACACACTTGATTAGCAAGTATTTTCTCAAGAAGTTTAGATAAAAATGGAAGATTGGATATAGGTTTATAATTTATTAAGTTATCTTGATCAAGGGAAGGTTTAATTACAGCTACCTTAAAAGCCTGTTGTACATATTACTAAGGATGGATTAAGCATCTCTAAAATGGGGCTGGTAATCAAAGGGAACTCTTCCTTATATAATTGGTTTGGGATTGGGTCTAACATACAAGTTGAAGGTTTAGATGAAGCTAATATTTTTGATAAATTCTTAAAATTCAATGGAAACCTGCAAAAAGCTGGTCAGCAGTTATAAGAACATTATTTTTGTTGTAATTCTGATAAAGGTATTTTCATTGATTATTGACAAGGGTATTGTCAGGATCTGCCATTTTGGACTTTGTTTTGTATTTATTTACTTTTTCTAGGTAGATCTTTTTTCTTGTGCTTCTGTTTAGTAGTTATCTTTGTTTCCCTTAGTTAGTAGCTCAATCTCCCTCGTTTAGTCATTTTCCCAGGTTAGTTATTTTAGTATAGTTTTTGGTTAGTTCCTCTGATCTCACTAATGTCTGCAGTCAGTTATATTTTGTTTATTGTTATCCTCCAGTGTTGGGTATGTTATTTTGTTTAGGTTTCGGCTAGTTTCTTGTGTCCCGGTTTCGCCCAGTTAGTATTTCTTATCTGTTTTATGTTTATGGTATTTATAGTTTTCCTTAGGTCTGTTTTTCCCCCTGAGCCTAGTTTTCCCCATGGCCTCTAGAATTAGTTCCCCCTTGAGTTTGTTTCTATTTTTGGTTCGATTTGTTATCCTTCCTAGCTTCCTTGTTCTTGATTTATTACTTGCAGAATTATTTCAGTTATAGGTTCGTGTCTAGTTTAGTTTTTTCCCATGTCTGTGTTCCCAGCTTCCAGCCCCGTCAGTATCCATAGTAACCTAATTCCCTCAGTTCCCTTCATCTGGCCAGCGCTCCTGCAATCATTCACTCTGATTACCTGCCTCTCTCTTGCCCATTGTTTCATCATTCACTTGCCCTGTATTTATACTCACCTACTCCCTTTGTTCCCTGTCGCCACGGCCTGCAAAGTATCTGCTTTCCAGTCAATTTTACTCCATCTTATTCCTGTGTTACATGCTAGTTCCCGTCTTTTGTAAGTTATCGTCATTCTTAATTAAACCATAATCCCTACTAAAGTCTGGTTGCTTAGCGTCTCTCTGCACTCTGGTCCGACCTTAACAACACCCCTGAGAGGGTATATGTCAGGTTTAACCAACCTAACAATACTTATAACTACACAAAAAGAAAAGAGAGACAAAGTATTAGTTCCTTTTACTTGCTTTGCGAGGAGAAACGGTCAAGATATGCTCAGTTACAGATCTCGCACCGCTCTGAACAGCATCTGTCCGCCTCCTCTTTTTATTGTCTTTCGGGGGTCCCTAGTTTACAAAAACATTGTTCTCTAAAGGATGGGGGAAAACAACAACTGCATCGTAAACAAGTCATAAACAGCGTTATACATTTACAACACATTTCCCACAGTCTCCTCCAACTTGTAGGGTCAGTTGTGCCTTTTGTTGAGTGTAATCAGCCTTCATTTTTATGACCTCCTCAACTGGACTGCTTCCTTCTCTGCTAGTTCAGCTCCTATTTATGATCTTTGCCTGCAGACAAAACTCATACATCCTTTACTCACACACATCTTGAATGATTATAAGATAAAATAGTCAAGTTAAAGAATAGGAGAAAATATAAGATAAATCTATATTCAATTATTCCAACATTTCCCCCCTGTATATCTTATATGTGCTCATATTCTCATATCACTTAACAGCCACTTCTGTCAGATTTCTTTTTTTTTTTTTTTTACTGTAAGATTATTTTCACGAGTACAAAGACAATTATACTCAGAGGTACTTACTGACATTTAAATCACAGAATCATATAGAAATGGATCTGGATACAGGCCAGAAAAGTGGTCAGTCCCATCCTCATCATCTTCATCATCCTGATGTTTAAATAACGGATAGAGTTGTGTAACTCTGTTTTCCATAGGAGAAATAGCTGTGGTGATGAGACGGTTAACAGAGTACAAAAGCAGGGCATTCAACAATATCCACACAATGTCAAAATTTCAGCAAACACTGCAAAGGAAATTATTACTCATGATACTAAAATTTTATACTTCCCAAACATATCCAGCCAGGAGTCCCACATCGAGGCGTCTACTCCATAATGCTCTTTCATTTTGCCATTTAGAGATCTCAAACCTTCTATGGCTTTTGTTAGGCTGCCATCAGCCAGCAGCAGTGTTGTTAGGTGTGAATGTGCAACATTTTTCTCCAAAAATAGCACAAACGTCTCCTTTTTCAGCTAACAACATGTCCAAAGCAATTCTATTCTGGAATGCTATCAGGGAAGTTGAAGCCAATTGGTCATGGACAGTTCAAACCCGCTTTGTCCAATTTCCTCGTTTTTGTACATTGTAATGAATATAGTTGATCCTGTCTACGTTTTTGTTCAACGTACATCACCAACAGATACTTGATTCAAATCTTGCAGCTACTTGATCAGTTAATTTATCTTCATCTATAGCATCTATGTATGTAGAGTCTCCCTCAGTCTGCCAAGCTGCTTCTCACCTACTTCCTATCACACCAATCATGTGGATTTAACACTAAATAGTCCATCTGTTACTTCATCTACTAACATAGGATATAACCATAAAGTAATCAAGCACAGAGTCCTGTTACTTTTGAAGGTGATCAATCAAACAACCACCACCAAATGTCTCCTCTAGAGACTAGTTTAAAACACGTATTTAATTTTACAATTGTAATACACCATACTGCAATGAGATTTCCCAATTTATTACCTCTCTCTGTCATATTTATACATGTATAGTGTCCAGTGGTGACTCGCTTATGGAAAACTGATTTATCCTTATCTGCTCTAATTACAGGAAAAAAACAGAATCCTTGTGCTAACACATTTCATTAGGATTAGTTTGATTCATTACTTCCATCACACATAGTTGTGGTATCACAGCTGGAATTATTTATAATAAAAGCCTTGAACCCAAACACACAACACAATCTCTTTCTCTACCATCAATAACCAGTTATTATTTGTTCCTGATACTCCTTATATAATCAACTAGGTTAGCTTATTTATCTAACTCCCACTAATTTTTGAACTGTGGTAATCTGTATGGTCTTCCAAATAACATTTCATAGGATGTTAACCCTGAGGTGCTTGTAATGTTTAGTTGGAAATAGTTCTATCCATTTAAAAAATGCATCTATAATGACTAAACAGAACTTTTTTCCTTCACTGTGGTTTAACTCAATAAAATCCATATGAATTGTTTGAAAAGGGTATCTTAGTTTTGCAAATTGTCCCCTTCGTTGTCTTAAATTCCCTTGTAGATAATGTTTTACACATGCCAACATGTTTTACAAAATTTTTTTAATAAGAATTTTTAGAATTTAATCAATATGTTATATAATATTAATATATCTGTCCTACTATTCCCCCCTGTTGAGACATTATGAAACACGATGGCTCAAATATTGCTTCCATTTATAGGTTCTTTGGTAGGACAGGTTTATTATCTGGTCAAATATAGTTTTCATCTTTTAATTCAGCTCCATGTTTTTTCCACATTTCTATCTCCTGTAGTGAGCTTTGTTGTTGCATCTTTTCTAACACTATATCCATTGTCACCAATGCATATCCTGTTTGTGTCTTCTTCCTCTCATCTTTTTAGAGAAATCATTCACATAAACTATTTCGTGATCCTGCAAATCACTTCTAATTTTCTTTTCTTCTTTTTTTTCCTAATTCTGCAGTATTAATGCTGAAACTGCATGGAAACAACACTATTGCAGCACTGCAACTGTCATTTTAGGCTGCAATTACAGCTCTCACACAATATAGTTGCGCACACGTAACACTATCTAGTTTTGAAAAGAAATAGGCTATTATTTTCATTTTATCTCCATGTTGTTGAACCAGAACTGAAGTCATAAAATGTCCCTTGCAATGTACCATCTGAACAAACGGTTTACTATAATCTGGTAATGCTAAAGCAGTACTGGAAACTAGAACTTGTTTTATGTTGGTAAATGCTTCTTCAGCTTCTACACTCCATTTCAATTTAGACGTCATTTTCAGCTCTTCCTCATACATTAATTTGTTTAATGGAGCTACTATTTCTGCATAATTTGGAACCTAGTTTCTACAATAATTAGTTAGTCTAAGGAAGGACATTATTTGCTTTTTTGTTACTGGTTTAGAACTTGTAATATTGCAGTCTTTCTTTCTTCTACAATTGTGCGTCCCCCTGCGCTAAAATTATGACCTAAGTATTTAACCTCATTTTTACACAATTGAAGTTTCTTTTTTTTACTAACTTTGTGTCCCTTGCAGTTATTAAACCCTTTATTACTGGTTTTATTCCTTCACGAGCATCCTATTTCAAAGGGTATTGTTTTACACTGGGCCTGTATTCTGTTTTTGCTCTAATTTGAACAGGTAATGCTCCTTTACTAAACCCACATCAGTAGGGTCTGTTGACCATAATTTATCAGGGACTTCATTCAAAAACTGTTCCTCCTGTTCAGTAAGGAATAGTTCTCATTGTTGTTTTGTATGCAAATGTATCCCTTCCTGCACTGTCACTGTCCAGAATAATAATTTTCTAATTAATCCTGTGGATGCACTAGGTTCTGTATTCATTATTGTTACAAACCAGTCTGTGGCATCTTTTTCCCTCTGCACTATTCTTCCCATATCATGCCACTTGAGTTCTTTATCCTTGAATAAAGATATGTGTGGAGGTGACCACATGTTGCAGAGCTTCCTAGTGTCTTCCTCTAACACTACTTCAGCAACTGAGGTACTCTTCCTATCTGTATAAACATAAGTTATCATGACTTTTATAGGGGTTACTTTATTTAATACTATCTAGGGAGAGAAGGTCCTGGAAACTTAAGAGAATATCCTGCCCCTGTGTTTTTGATTTTTTGTTTTCATTGGTATCTGAGGTACTAGGAACAATTTCACTTGTTTTCTGTCCTAGTCATGCTAAATCATTATTTTCTCTTATCAGGACAGTCTCTTGCCAGATGTCCTCCTTTCCCACAACACCAACACCCTGTGGTGCATTGTCTGTAATTTCCTCTGCTCACTCCTCCTCTCTGACACCTGCGGTTTTGTCATCTGCCTCTAAATTTTTCTCTTCCTCTGTTGCTTTGATAATAAATCTGCTCTTCTTGCTAGAAAAAGGTGTTGACTATCTTTTTTTGTTTTTTATCCTTCATTACTTTTTCTGCTCTATGAAACAATAATTGTTTCCTACAATTTTCTTCTCCCTTTTTTTTCTCTTCCTCCTTACGCTTCTTTACTCCTTCCTCTCTCCTTTTAGCTACTTTTAACCAATAATCTACATCCTCATAACCTTCTTTTTCCATTTTTCTTGGGTCATGCTTTGTTTTTTAAATTATTGCATCCTGTAGATTGACTAATTTTTTAGAGTTTAAATGACCATCATAATGATATGTGGTTATCCATTTATCTAAATATTTTAATTTACTCGGATCTTGTGCTTCTATGAACTTCCAATCTTTGCATTGTAGTTCGTTTTTCAATTTATTTTTACTAGCCCCTTTTCCCATGTTTTTTTTATTTTAATGTTAGTCCAGTATCTCAATACCTAGGGTATTCTAAATGCTGGATTATTCTCCTCAGTAGGGTGACAGAAACATTTCCGTTTGTGGTAATTCTCACTTCAACTCTTTCGAGTGGAGAATTCTTGCCTTTGCTTCCACAAAAGTTAGTCACTTACAATCCCACTGTTTTTGGTATGAGGTAAAACCTAGTGGTTTAAATCCTCCATTTATTTCTCACATACACACATTTAAACGCGGATTTTAATTAGTATTTTTTTGTTGTTTAAAATACTTAAACGCAGATTTTACTTAGTATTTTTTTGTTGTTGTTTAAAATAATTAAACGCAGATTCGGCCGTTCTGGAAACACGGAATTTTAGTATTACTTTCTTAATACTTAAGAGGACTCTGTCGTCCCCTATAACCTCGGAATTTTCAGTATTTTTTACTAATACTTTAAGCAGGACTCCGGCGCACTGCTGTTACCTGTTAGTGCCTAGGTTTACAGGGTTTGTTTCCTTTACGCAATGACCCCCAGTCATTCGTCACACTTTTGTTTTAAATCCAGATTCAACTCACCACTTTGGCCTCTTCTCTCTCTCTCAGAGTTCCGTCAGCCGTCAGACTCCAGCGGGCGGGCCAAAATCCAGTCCCGGAAAGGGTCTGTGTGTCTTCCTGATGAAAACAGCCGTGCGCACAGTCTTTTCCTGGAGTCTACCGACCCGCTGGAACCATCAGGCATAGTTGGAATCCGGCTCTCGAAGGACCAAATTAATGTCAGGTTTAACCAACCTAACAATACTTATAACAACACGAAAAGAAAAGAGAGACAAAGTATTAGTTCCTTTTACTCGATTTGCGAGGAGAAACAGTCAAGATATGCTCAGTTACAGATCTCGCACCGCTCTGAACAGCATCTGTCCGCCTCCTCTTTTTATTGTCTTTCGAGGGTTCCTAGTTTACAAAAACATTGTTCTCTAAAGGATGGTGGAAAACAACAACTGCATTGTAAACAGGTCATAAACAGTTTTATACATTTACAACACATTTCCCACAGTCTCCTCCAACTTGTAGGGTCAGTTGTGTCTTTTGTTGAGTGTAATCAGCCTTCATCTTTATGACCTTCTCAACTGGACTGCTTCCTTCTCTGCTAGTTCAGGTCCTATTTATGATCTTTGCCTGCAGACAAAACTCACACATCCTTTACTCACACACATCTTGAATGATTATAAGATAAAATAGTCAAGTTAAAGAATAGGAGAAAATATAAGATAAATCTATATTCAATTATTCCAACAGTATACATATATATATTTTTTTTCATAGTCTGAAAAGAGTATATATTCCGGTTATCAGTCAGGGATTGGTCAACCAAAAAATTGTCTGATTCTGATCTCCAATTGATTTATTTCCAGTGTAAAAGGCGCCTGCTCCGTTGTTTGCAATCAGCTCCAAAGTGTCGGCCAGTTTCTCAAATTTGATAATGTCTCCCATCTTAAGAATATTTCCATTCTTATCTGAAAATGCTTTCCTGAGAAGAAAAGAAAAGATGTGTAAAACGTTGTTCTTCATATCTTTCAGCTATATTGGGAGTCATATTGTCTTCCATAACACAATGCTACTGCTTTTTGACTATTTCTGAGAACTTAATAGTCGGCTGGAAGAGAGCAGCCCATGGCAGTTTTCCATACATTTTATGTGCCGTTTCATAGCCTCGAATTTCCCCTGGAACACCAATCCATTTGCTACCTGCACAGATGAATGAAGACAGTGTTTGAATTTTTCTACTGTAGTTTGGTGTTATTAGGAGAAAACTAATCATTTTTGACATGATAAAATCACAAACATCATTGTATTTCATTATATTCTTATATTATATATAAGAGCAAATAGAGTAGGTCATAAGTGGACAGTGGTTAGAAAATGATAATGTTTTTTTTTAAATTACATTACATGCTACATTTTTTCTAATAAACTGAAATCTGAATCTGAAAATTTTGTATTCAGCCCTCCTAGGTAAATTCTTTGTTGAATCATTTTTTTTTTTTTGGTCTTAAAAGCTTGCCATTTGGTCTTTGAAAAATAGCTAAAGTTCAGTCTGTTTGGCACAAACGTGTGCAGCAATTGGGAGTGTGGCTTCGCTTTGGTGGAGGGACTGGCAGACCGGCTCGGTGTGGTGTTTGCTGTGTTCCTTGAGCCTCATGGTACTGTTAGTTCACTAACGTTTTATAACAAACTTATAAGACCTTTACAAAACAGGTATAATTATGCCCAGATTAGATTATACTTCATACACTATAATTAGCTGATTACATCAGGTAATTGTTTACACTGGGTGATATTTTGCAAAAACATTGTGAAAATGTTGAATTGTTTTCCTTTCACTTCCCAATTTTGCACTGCTTTGTGTATGTCTATCGCATAAAATCACAACAAAATACATTACAGGTTTCTGGTTGTCACATGAAAAACGTGGAATAGTTCGAGGGGTGTGAATACCTTTGCAGTCATTGAACATGTATCATTGCAGGTTTCAATGCGTCACTGCCAGTAAGTGCAGACAAAAAAAAGGCAGATAAGCTCTACTTTTGAGCAACATTTACTGCATAACATTGAATTCCTCAAGAGCATAGAGGCATGTAAGCCAATTTGGCTCCTGGGTAAGGTTTTGGTTTAATGAGAAAAAGTAAATATTATGAAAAATATATTTTTTGTACAAATTTCAGAAAGTGAGACTCACATATTAAACAGATAATATATAAAACATAGAGTGTAATATTTCAAGCCTTTATTTCTTGTAATGAAAACACAAAAATCAACCAAAAAATTTGAATATTGTGAAACATTTCATAGAAAGTTGAGTGGAGGGAAAAAGTGTGATAGAAAAAGATGAACCAGCAACAGGGAAAACTGCAGCCTTGAGTGGAATGTGAAGCAAAATCCATTCAAGAATTTCTGGGAGCTTCACAAGGAGTGGACTGAGGCTGGAGTCAGCGCATCAAAAGTCACAAAGTACAATTGCCATCTTGATGCAGACATTCATGCACAAAAAGGCATCAAAATGAACATACTGAGTTCATAGAAATGAACGTACTTCTCACTAGCCTGGCGTTTCTGTTTCAAATACCCTTTTTCATTTATCTTATGAATTATTCAAATTTTCTGAGACACTAAGGGCCTGATCTTAAAAAAGTGTGCGTTGTTGTGAAAAATTATTTTAATGCTCTCACCTTCTTTTTACCTCTGTCACCTATGACCTCTGTGTTTTGTTATTTAGAGGAGATGGGCTCTAAATTCATTATCAGGAGAGTTTTATGGTTAACACACCCTGAAGTGTTATATCTCAAGGGATGGTAGATGGGTGCCCTCATAAATAACTTTGTTACATCTGACCTGGGGAGGGTCTGGGGGCCATATTTCAAGACTCTTTTAAGTTGAGATAACACCCACATACTGGTATAAATACTGTTTGTAAATTCTGTTCGGGGCTCTGCTTCTCTGACTCGCTCAGTAACAGGGTCTTCAAACGCTGTATGCCTTGAATAAACTTATAAAGACAAAGTCCGGTCTTTCTCTTGTTAATGAGTTACCTGCTCTCCCACTTTGATTAGAAAATCCACAACAGCGTGTACAAAACCACACGCAAACCTGATCTACAAATGAGGTGCTAATCGGATTGTGTGTGTAGAATCAGTGGAACAGCAGGTGCAAACGTTTTAGCGTGTCTGCCTTCATGAATATGCAAAACATATGATGATAACCCAAACGTGCAAATTTATGGGAGGAGATTATGCAAATGCAATCCCTTACCACGCACAATGCTATTTATGAAACCTAAAACGGATTGCGATGCTGTTTTTGCGTCTAGAATTAGCACATAGGAAATGCAGGTACTAACTGGGATGCAAAAAAGTCTGCTGTCACTTTGGCCAGAAGAAGGTGTAGATAGAATGACAGATGATGGAGAGAGAATCCTCTGTACATGTGTCAACAGATTTGAGTTGTCAAAAATAAAAATTGTAAAAATAGATGAGAATAGAGAATTCTATTTAGGATTGCGTAGGTCTGATTTGGAGCCAATCACAAACAAAAGCAATGACATATCTCCAATGATAAAACTCCTTGCAACACTTTTTTCTTCTGTCTGGATTATTCCAGAACACCATCGCTGTTTGTAAGTTAGTGATTAGGTTTGTGCTGATCGCGCACAAACCTAATCATGGCAAAGTGTACACATAACTGATCAAGTGCGCATAGCCTGTTAACTGTAAATGCACATCATGCAAAGGACCCACTGTGCGGTGATAATATAACTAATAGGAAATAAATAACGTCATTATAAGGCAGATTCTATCCATTTGCAAACTGGATGCAAAAATCACTTCTTAGCAGGTGAAAAATCATAATTTTAAGGCAGACTATTTAATGTGGCGTAAAAGAAAGTGTATGCTTTAACCTTGTCACTAAACAAAACACATTGCATTACTGACAGTGTCATTGAATAGCAATCGGAGCTGGATCAGTTTGATTACATTGTTTGAATGTGAAAATATGCCAGTGGAGGGTTAATAAGGTAAAAAATTATTTTGCGTCACCAAATAACAATTGAAACAATCAAACACGTTTTATATCATTAGAATATATGCAAAATAAACCAAAATAATTCAGTAAGAACATTGGAAAAAAAAATGTATTTTTACATATACTAATATGTATATGTATGCAAAATATTTTGCGGGAAGCAGAATGTAGTCTCACTGGGTCCGTCCGAACCCCAAACAAAAGCATCTGCCTGCAGAACTATTCAAACTGAGCCTGTGCAATTTTGCTCTTGTTCCACTGGGGACAGTAGCAGTCAGCCAGCAGTACACGCAGTTTCCTCATTTAAATAGGACAGTCTGCACCTCCTTTGCACCTGTTATCCAGACCTGTTATTGCGCGTGCAATCTTTGAAAATCGCACGTGACACACCCACTTACTGCACATGCAATGTTTTATTTGCACACGCAATTAATGCAACCAGGACCTGAATCTTGTGATTTTCATTTGTAAGCCATGATCATCAAAATTTAAAGAAATATAGGCCCATAATTTTCAGGAAACTCACTTTTTTTTGCTGTGTTTGTATATTTGTGAACAAACATTTTTTGTGGTCTAACTTTTACTATAATGAGATGCTGTTGGTAATAAAACATAATCCAATTTGACTCCCTTGATTTGGTGACAGATTGTTTTTGTTGCTGATATCCCTCTGGTGATATTCTCCATGGCTTTGACTTTTTGTCAAAGTTTGTGGCAGTCCTTGATTATTAGGCCAGGGTATTACAGTTAATGGGAAAAAATTGTCTCTGTTGTTTTACAATGATCCAGTGAAGCCCCGAAAACAGATATTAAACATTATGATACAGTGGTTCCAACCCGCAGTAAATTATACTCTCTGGCAATGTCACAAGCTCATTTACCCAACATGTAGAATGTATGCTGGAGCCCTCAGCATAATTGTCAAAGAAAAGAAGATCGTGGTAATGGCCATTAACCCAGACTAGGGACGAAGAAGAGGAATACACCTCTCAGTGTGAGGCTAGAATGGCAGTGACGCTGCCCGTACTCGTGACCGGCTGCTCGGAGCAGTGTGTCACATACATAAGAGTTTGATGTGCCAAGGTTAAGCCTTTCTCTGCTCCTGTCTTAGCTTATCTTGACCTAGGACATTTATTGTAGATATTAAAGCCATTGATGCACAAATTGGCGCAGTTTTATCACAAGAGTGTGAAGGTGTCATGCATGTTGGATGCTGCAGATACCTAGAAACCACTCTTTAATGTGACCTGAGGTGGTCCTCACACACAGACAATGTTTGGAAAACCGCCCAACATAGACTGTACCTCCTGCGGCAACTCAGGAAGTATAACCTTCCACATGACCTGCTGATCATCTTCTACACTGCCATCATTTAGTCTGTTTTATGCTCATCCATCTCTGTATGGTTTGGCTCATCAACAAAACAGGAAAGGTCCAAATTGTAACAAACAATTAGATCTACAGAGAGGATCATCAGGCCTGACCTTACCTCCATCCATACCTTGTACAGGTCTAAGGTCAGGGCAAGGACAGCTAGCATCTCTGTCGAACCCACACCCATATAAATATGATATATATACAGTACAGACCAAAAGTTTGGACACACCTTCTCATTCAAAGAGTTGTCTTTATTTTCATGACTATGAATATTGTAGCTTCACCCTGAAGGCATCAAAACTATGAATTAACACATGTGGAATTATATACTGAACAAAAAAAGTGTGAAACAACTGAAAATATGTCTTATATTCTAGGTTCTTCAAAGTAGCCACCTTTTGCTTTGATTACTGCTATGCACACTCTTGGCATTCTGTTGGTGAGCTTCAAGAGGTAGTCACCTGAAATGGTTTTCGCTTCACAGGTGTGCCCACTGTTTACAGTGGGGGTGGGTAGCTGCTGACCTTGACTGGTGACATTATCCGCCGGTGAATGGAGTACATTGAGGATCTCCTCAGTCCTGCTGTCATGCATTCCATGGTGGAAGCAGAGACTGGGGACTCTGGGTTGGACTCTTTCATCACCCAGGCTAAAGTCACCGAGGTGGTTAAAAAGCTCCACGGTGACAGGGCCTTGGGGGTGAATGACATCTGCTCTGAGTACCTTAAGTCTCTGGATGTTGTCGGACTGTCATGGTTGACATGCCTCTTCAACACCATCTACAGGGTACTCGAGGGTTCATGGGAGTTTGCCCAACCGGTCAACATTGGTCGACCTGGAAAGGGCATTCAACTGTGTCCCTCATGATGCCCTGTGGGGGTGCTCCAGGAGTACAGGGACCCAGCGGACGACCCAGGACATGCTGGTGGGACTGTCTCTTGGCTGGCCTGTGAACGCCTTGGGCCCGCCTCTCTGGAGGACGTGTCTGGGGAGAGGGAAGCCTAGGTGTCTTGTTGTGGAATTTTCTTATCAAAGTGGGTAGAAGTTGATTCATAACAAGAGAAAATCCGGACTTTGTCTTTATAAGTTTTATTCAAAGGCATTCAGCGTTTGAAGACCCTGACACTGAGGTTAGTCAGTGAAAACAAGCCCCGATCAACATTTACACACAGTATTTATACCAGAACATGACAGTGTTATCTCAACTTAAAAGAGTCTGTGTTTTACGACCCCAGACCCTTCTCGGGTTCAGAGGTGAGAAGGTTACCTAGGAACAACCATCTACTCTCCCCGAGGCATCACCGTAACAAATGTCCTTAACTATTAAACTTCTGATAGTGGCTTTTACAGCTTACTCCCTAACACAGATGTTCACTGGAGTGAGGTAAACCAAAGGTCACACACTTTGGAACACTTAATAAAAGAATTTCCATCACACTCCCTTCTTCTGATTACAAGATAATCACAACTAAAGGACAATTCTTCAAAACCATCACCCCTCTCAGCTAACAGATAATCCAAAGCCATTCTATTTTGCAAACTCATAGTTCTTATAGCCTGCTGCTCCGTAGTTAGAACAGTGAAACCTTCCTCAGATAAAGCAGTAAGATTAAAAGTTAACACAAAGGGATCAGGAGCCAAAGATCCTGAAATAGTATAAGGATCAGTTCTGATAGGACATGACACAAATTTATGTCTGTTGATTAAAGCACATAAAACAGATATAATAGCTTCGCAACCTACTGTCTTCCCAAGGAAATAAGGTCTACTTACCTCCTGTGTAATACAAATATCTGGATCTTTAATCGGATTTCTATTACCCTGAATTCTAGAGTTCCTGTAGACGCACACGTTAAATTAGTCTCACTAGAAAATCTACTAACATTTCTGCTTTCCCTTACACTATAATTCCTCACAGTTTTGATGCATCAGTTGCCACCAAACATTATCAGTATGATCATAGTAGTCAGAAAAGTGATGAATCTCTCTTCGAATCCGCTGATGAGTATTATTAGTCAGATTAACCACACATTGTCTTTGCTGTACCTTTCCCAAAATGAACACAAGAGTTATAACAATACTTGCAATACCAATCATTAGCATCAGAACAGACCATCTTCCATATAGCTGCATCGTGACCTTGAAGTGGAATGTCCTTTCTTCTGGTACTGAAAGCAAACAGTTTTTTCCAAAGAAAACAAATTATAAACACAACTTAAAAAACAAAAAAAACTAAAGTTCTGCTGCCTCTCCTGAGTGGCTTCAAGCTGCCCTGTTACCAGTCTGGTACAGGTGGGCGGTCGTAGGAAGCTCCTCTAGAAATATATTTAGAAACAGGAACTCTAACCTGCTGGAAGTTAGGCTTCCATAGTCCAACTAAACAACAGTGGAAACGAACACATTCAAATTTGTAATAATACCATAATGATAAATATCAAGCAATAAACATAAAAGTTAGATAAAAGCATCCGAGATATCCTCTTCAGAGTCAGTCTCGCTGTCAAAGTGGGAAGAAAGAATATCTCACTGTGGTGTGTGTGCAGTGAGGCAAATGACCTTATGATTTCTAACTTTCAGGCAATGCGATGGCCTTAAGTAGATTCTGAAATAACGTTGCACTGCCCCAGGGATTATTGTGCCCTTGTAAGAACAGTGTTCTTCAACCACCTCTTCAATCACTCGCCAGTGATCAGCTTACAGTTCTTTGTCTTGTGGTGGTCCGCTGTCCTCACACCGTAAGCCGTGGATGATCCAGTTGGAAGATGACTTGTCCTGGAAGCCAGATGAAGCTGGAGGAGCTAGAGCTTTCCTGCAGCTTTCCTGGGTGTCTAGTAGGATCTGATATGGGCCATTCCAGCCCTGGACTTCTTGTGTTTTCTCCAAAGTTCTCTGAGCAGAATCCAGTTGCCAGGAATAAAGGACTGGAGGGTGGAAGTGGCTGTTTCTGGCAATGCAGCCTTCACCATCTGTGAAACTTGAGAAAACACAGTGGACAGGTTTTGACTGTAAAACAACATCCTATCTTCACACTAAGATTTGGAACAAAATTATCTTGGCAATATCCCCATGTCCAAATTAGGAGACCTGCCACACAGCACTTCAAAAGGACTGAGATTTGCCTGTGTCCTTTGTCTCAATCTCATATAAGTGAGAACAATAGGTAGAGCCTTCACAATACTTGGATAATTTTCAATTCAAAGTCCCATTCTCAAACCTAAGTGCTTAACTACATGAACTTCATCAAAACATCCAACAAAATCAAAAGAATTAATGTTCTGACTTCACCTGATATACTAGCAGTGACCATCAGCTAAATATTCTGAATATCAAAAGGCTGACATGATGTTTGTGGAAGGTCTGATTACAGGTCAATATTTCATAGTTTCAGAATACCCAAAAAGAATTTCAAAAATGGTCTAATCTGTGGAGATGTAAAATTTCACAAAAGAATCAACACCATAATTTCAGAGAGGTTTTCAGAATGTGGTCTTAGGGAGCTATGCACCATTTATATAAACAAAGTACAACGTTTCTCTCGCATTGTCACTAAGTCCTCACTGGAGGTATGAGCTACCCTTTTTCCCATGAGTGCAAAAACTTTTGGAACCCCATGTTGCTTTATTCTGACATTCCCCTCTTCTGGCGCAGGGTCCAACCCATGCGACAATTCAGCAAAAAGTTTGTACAAAAATGTTCTAGTAACCAAGATCACATTACATAGAACCAAAGAAATGAATTCTGACATAACTATGTGTCACTATGAATTTAACGAAAGCAACATAAAAAAAAAATCTAGATGTTTTTAACTGCAATTCAGTTCCATTAACAACAAAACACAAACTTTAGTTATTCAGTTCATCAATGTCTCACTTAGAAATTAGTCACATATCATCCTGATTTGTCTTGTACAAAGATGAGTATTAGATTAATGGACATCTAATGTAATTCAGATGCATAAACCCTACAAATTTAATCTAATAAATAATTCCCACCAAGTATAAAGTCATGACTCAAATTCTTTATCAAAAATATATTCCTTACTTTTGGCATATCTTGAATTGTCAGCTAGCTTAATGGCACCAGGGAAAACTTTCAATCTAATAAATCACCAATGATTCTGCATGCAAAACTAATTCTTCAAACTAGTTTAAACTATTTCATTAACCTTTTAATAATAAAACACATAAATCTAAAAGTCATGCTACATCCTTAATTATTATACAAAAAAAAAATATGTTTTTAAGGCAACAATCACTACAAGCATTTTGATTCTATTGTCTCTTAAACAGTGTTAAAACTCAGGAAGGGAGGTGCTGAGCGTCACCATGACAACAAAAGCATGAACCAACCTGGTAGGTGGGCGGAGTCAGGCAGAACTAACCTTTGATTGGCAGCCTATGGGCGGACCCACAGTTTCTTCATCCCATCCCATATTAGTGAACCTTAAACTGCAAAGCTATTAACATGCACCTACCTCAGAAACAAGCTGCTTCTTAACTCTCCTGAAAACTCAAAGTTTTAATCAATCTGGGATTTAGAAACATTATTCTAAACATGGATTATTGTTTCATGCAACATATAATCAAACATTCAGTCCAACAAAACATAGACAAAACATCAAAGACAGACAAATTGCCAAATTTGAAGCTTCAAGAATTCAAAGAAATTTTTAACAATCTCTTTTCAGAATATGTTTTCTCAACCATATCTTTTAATGCTATAATTGATCAATGTTGTTATGACAATCTTCAGGATCCTTTTTTTTAAAAATGAGTGCACATAGTCCAAAAAATCTCAAAGTATTTAGAAGCACAGCAACAGTTTTCTCTTAAATGAATCCAAATTTACTGATGCTGAAACCTTTTGCTAATTCTTTGTACTGTAACTCTATAATAATAACTACAATCCTGAGAGTTATTGTTATAGTTCTCTTTGTTTGGCTCAATTTGATCACAGCTGTATTGCAGAATTTCAGGTTAAATGCAAAGAAGTATTTTAATTCAATTCAAATTCAAAGATACTTTATTGATCCCCGAGGGGAAATTAGAAGTATTTTAATTCAATTCAATTCAAATTCAAAGATACTTTATTGATCCCCGAGGGGAAATTAGAAAAGTCGGCGTTGACATTCTCATGTTATACCCAAACTAAACAAAAACTGCAGTGTTTGACTTAATCAAAAATTAAGATAAGAAGCTTGTCTCCAAACTGGACTTTTTCCCACATAGTGTTTCAAAAAGAACAAACATCGTTCGTTCGTTCGTCGTCTTCCGCTTATCCAGGACCGGGTCGCGGGGGCAGCAGACTCAGCAGAGACACCCAGACGTCCCTCTCTCCAGACACCTCCTCCAGTTCCTCCAGGGGGAGCCCAAGGCATTCCCAGGCCAGCCGAGAGACATAGTCCCTCCAGCGTGTCCTGGGCCGTCCCCTGGGCCTCCTCCCGGTGGGACGTGCCTGGAACGCCTCCCGAGGAAGGCGTCCAGGGGGCATCCGGTATAGATGCCTGAGCCACCTCAACTGGCTCCTCTTGATGTGGAGGACCAGCGGCTCTACTCCGAGCCCCTCCCGGATGGCCGAGCTCCTCACCCTATCTCTAAGGGAGTGCCCGGCCACCCTACGGAGGAAGCTCATTTCAGCCGCTTGTATCCGTGATCTCGTTCTTTCGGTCATGACCCAAAGTTCATGGCCATAGGTGAGGGTAGGAACGTAGACCGACCAGTCCAAATTAAAGAAAATGAGAACAAACATAATTTTCTTTAATTTGGGCTATTTAAATTTTGAGAGTTGGGGAAAACGTATTACTAGAACCCCTCTTTTACAATTCAAATGCTGATAAATATTCCAATATTTTATCTCTTAGTAATCTGAAATCACCTTGTGTACCTTTGTACTCATATGTATTCCTTTAATCTTTAAACCCTAAGAAATCAAACAAAGAGACTGGAGTTTGAGCCGACCATCCTCTTACTGTTAAGAGAGCCTTTATTTCTTTTCTTTTCCTAAAATGAAGGATTTTACTTGTCTTGATTCTGTTATAAAAATCCTAACCTTGGTTCCAAAACTAAACTCTTCAACCCCAATCTGTGTTCCCCAGAGTAGACATTTTGAGTATTATTGCATTTCAAAGCCACCAAATGACTGGAACTCATCATTGGCTTAGATCTGTTTTAATAGGTAATCGGTCTACCTTTAATTAAATATTATAATTTTATGGACCCAAAATCTATGGCTTACGGGCTTCAGGAGTCCAGGAACCACAAGTTGAGTACTACTGCATTGAACAATGGTGTTAACTTTCTGCAGAGATTGAAGGATTGGCTAAATATATTATTTCTGCTTGGACAATAATCAGATTTAAAATTATTAGTTCACAGCTCCTAATTTACCTCAGATCATATTTGCTCCTAACCCTAATAAGCTTCAGACAAACATTATGTTAAAAAGCCAAAAACAAAACAAAACCACAGATCTGTTTTAAAAAGGAAAAGCATGCTTAAAAAACTTGGTACTGTGGTGGAAAATAACTCCACGGTTATGAAGGCCTTTTCATGCAGAGTCTTTTAGGAAACATGAGATTAGTTTAATTTTTGTGTGTGGTACCACTGTCCAATGAGATTCTTTCTAAATAACCCCATTTTTCATTCTCATTTTAAAGGTTTGTTTTACCAAGGGAAATGTGTTTAACAAAACCAATTACTCTCAAACGTTTTAAAAGTTTTTAGCTGGTGATATCTTAGAAAACAACAAGTGTTTTAATATTTCTGTGCAGCACAGAACTGATTAGGTGTCCTTTCCTTCTCCAAAGGGAGAAAAAAGGAAACTGCAGAACCAAGCCTGTCATAATTTTGGTCAGGACCTGATATAAGGTACAGTGTAAATCAACACGCTGCATGAATCAGAAGAGGGAAGAAAAAACCTAATATAACCTCTTCCCAGCAGCTGCTGTGAAAAACAATGAATTTGTACCTTCCATAAGCGTCAGTTAGCACTTGCGGACAAAAACTGCACCAAACTGTAAGTACTGTGTCAGAAACTGTATGAAGACCATCTGCAGTAGAACTAAGCCTGTTTTAATGACATCTCTACCCATTAGATTTATGGGATACAAACTCTGACAACAGAAAATAATACCTGAAGGAGAAACCCATCAGGTTTTACGCAGGTGCTGGGTTTTAAAAATACTCCTTCATGAGATCTGTCCTGAGAATAACATAGAAACACATGCTTACTGCTGAGTTTTGGAGATGTTGTAACTTCCTCTGCATTTTCATAACTTTTAATAACTAGAATAATTGACCCTGAATATTCCACGACAAAAGAGAACTTGTTTCTCTAAAAGAATTAACCGGAAAGTATCAAATGAGCTAAGTTATCACCCTTTTAAAGATACTTTTCTAACCCTAAAATAATATTTTAATCCGCTATATCTGTCAACGTCAAGCAAGCGTGTCACATGAGCAGCGGTTAATAAGCGTTCTTCATTGCAGAAAATAGGAAAAGATTTATGCAAATGTGTGTGTGTTTGTACGTTACCCCCATCGGTTTCTTAATCGCTCCAGAGTCAGACTGTCATGGCACACAGTCCTCTATCAGTCCAAAAAACAACCAGGCCCTTCCCCGGTCTGTTGGTGAGACATTGAATCATTCTTTGTCCACTTTAACTGCTCCAGGAGGGAGAAAGAAGAAACTTTGCTCCGGTTTCTCTTCTGCCCGCATAAGATGCTTTCAATATAAATTCAGTGTATCACTCTTCTGGCTCTTGCAAACAGCATGGATCGTTGTCCATCTCAGTGGGTCCAGACTTCTTCTGAGTTTCGTTTTTTTTTCTTGTAGAAAGTCATACTGCGATTTTCAACATGCAGGAAGGCAGATCTCTCTCTTTCAGGCCATGCTGGAGAAGCGTCTCTGGCGGAGTAGCCATGGAGAAGGGCAGGTTTCTAAAATCCAGACTCAAAAACGCAGATGTTGAACTCAAATCCCATATATGTGTGTGAGAGAGGCAGAAGAAAAGTTTAGTATAGGTTCAGATTTTGCACAAAGAAATATTATCAGTCAGTCAGTCAGTTGTCCCCCTGCCTGTCACTTCCTTCCACAACATGCATTATACTCCTTTCTAAAACAACTTTCTTTTCGCATCTATAATGTCCCTTTTCACTTTTACCTTCTTTTCCGACTGATCGCAATATTTAAGACAAACGAAACTTCCTTCAGGAAAGTTTTAACTCTTTAACCCCTTAATTGATGCACACTGTGCTTTTTAATCTTTTTCTTATGTTTTATTTTTTTATTTTTCCATCAACCGTTTTACTTGAAACTATTTAAACTATTTAACTTATTTACACTCAAACTTCCACGCTGTGAAAAACCAAACTTATCTTCCAAATTAAAGCACATTTAACACAATCATCAACACTTTTTCCTTTCATTATTTTATAAATCAGAGTATGAAGAAGGAGACACCCCTGATGCCTCAAGGTTCTGGAACCAATTTTTTTTACCTGTTCAGCGGCACGTCTGCCCTCTGGCATTTCTCCTTTATGAGGTGTAGAAAATTGCTAAAAACCACCCGCAAAACCCTGTGTTTTGCTTTATCCCATTGTTACCAATGAGAACCTCCCTGCGATTCCTTTTGCAGGGTGACCGGGCCCTCAGCTGATGTCCTCCCTCTCGCAACTCTGGAACCTAATTAATTAGTTAGGAGATGATGGTTAATGTGTAATAAAAATAATAATATACAGGTCCTTCTCAAAATATTAGCATATTGTGATAAAGTTCATTATTTTCCATAATGTCATGATGAAAATTTAACATTCATATATTTTAGATTCATTGCACACTAACTGAAATATTTCAGGTCTTTTATTGTCTTAATACGGATGATTTTGGCATACAGCTCATGAAAACCCAAAATTCCTATCTCACAAAATTAGCATATCATTAAAAGGGTCTCTAAACGAGCTATGAACCTAATCATCTGAATCAAAGAGTTAACTCTAAACACCTGCAAAAGATTCCTGAGGCCTTTAAAACTCCCAGCCTGGTTCATCACTCAAAACCCCAATCATGGGTAAGACTGCCGACCTGACTGCTGTCCAGAAGGCCACTATTGACACCCTCAAGCAAGAGGGTAAGACACAGAAAGAAATTTCTGACCGAATAGGCTGTTCCCAGAGTGCTGTATCAAGGCACCTCAGTGGGAAGTCTGTGGGAAGGAAAAAGTGTGGCAGAAAACGCTGCACAACGAGAAGAGGTGACCGGACCCTGAGGAAGATTGTGGAGAAGGGCCAATTCCAGACCTTGGGGGACCTGTGGCAGCAGTGGACTGAGTCTGGAGTAGAAACATCCAGAGCCACCGTGCACAGGCGTGTGCAGGAAATGGGCTACAGGTGCCGCATTCCCCAGGTCAAGCCACTTTTGAACCAGAAACAGCGGCAGAAGCGCCTGACCTGGGCTACAGAGAAGCAGCACTGGACTGTTGCTCAGTGGTCTAAAGTACTTTTTCGGATGAAAGCAAATTCTGCATGTCATTCGGAAATCAAGGTGCCAGAGTCTGGAGGAAGACTGGGGAGAAGGAAATGCCAAAATGCCAGACGTCCAGTGTCAAGTACCCACAGTCAGTGATGGTCTGGGGTGCCTTGTCAGCTGCTGGTGTTGGTCCACTGTGTTTTATCAAGGGCAGGGTCAATGCAGCTAGCTATCAGGAGATTTTGGAGCACTTCATGCTTCCATCTGCTGAAAAGCTTTATGGAGATGAAGATTTCATTTTTCAGCACGACCTGGCACCTGCTCACAGTGCCAATACCACTGGTAAATGGTTTACTGACCATGGTATCACTGTGCTCAATTGGCCTGCCAACTCTCCTCACCTGAACCCCATAGAGAATCTGTGGGATATTGTGAAGAGAACATTGAGAGACTCAAGACCCAACACTCTGGATGAGCTAAAGGCCGCTATCGAAGCATCCTGGGCCTCCATAAGACATCAGCAGTGCCACAGGCTGATTGCCTCCATGCCACGCCGCATTGAAGCAGTCATTTCTGCAAAAGGATTCCCAACCAAGTATTGAGTGCATAACTGTACATGATTATGTGAAGGTTGACGTTTTTTGTATTAAAAACACTTTTCTTTTATTGGTCGGATGAAATATGCTAATTTTGTGAGATAGGAATTTTGGGTTTTCATGAGCTGTATGCCAAAATCATCCGTATTAAGACAATAAAAGACCTGAAATATTTCAGTTAGTGTGCAATGAATCTAAAATATATGAATGTTAAATTTACATCATTACATTATGGAAAATAATGAACTTTATCACAATATGCTAATATTTTGAGAAGGACCTGTACATTATATCATACAGAGCAACTTCTCACCCAGATATATTTGAAGACAAATAGTTCGGATCCAATCGGCCAGAAGCCGCAGGCGGGCACCAGAACTCCCCTCCGTAAAATGTAAGTGGACTAAGAACAACTCTCACGTTAGATCCTGTTCGTGACACCAAAATTGTTGTGGAATTTTCTTATCAAAGTGGGTAGAAGTTGACTCATAACAAGAGAAAATCCGGACTTTGTCTTTATAAGTTTTATTCAAAGGCATTCAGTGTTTGAAGACCCTGACACTGAGGTTAGTCAATGAAACAGAGCCCCGATCAACATTTACACACAGTATTTATACCAGAACATGACAGTGTTATCTCAACTTAAAAGAGTCTGTGTTTTATGACCCCAGATCCTTCTCGGGTTCAGAGGTGAGAAGGTTACCTAGGAACAACCATCTACTCTCCCCGAGGCATCACCATAACAAATGTCCTTAACCATTAAACTTCTGATAATGGCTTTTACAGCTTACTCCCTAACACAGATGTTCACTGGAGTGAGGTAAACCAAAGGTCACACACTTTGGAACACTTAATAAAAGAATTTCCATCACAGTCTCTAATGAGTCTGCTGCCCCCGCGACCTGATTCCGGTTAAAGCATCATCTTCCACTTTTTCAGTCGTCTACCACTGCTCCTTGGTCGCATTTATATCATTTACACATTATGGTTGTGTTTGGATTGATGTTGATATTTGATGTGACCGAAGGAGACTGAAGTCAAATGTCTTGTTTTTGCACACAAACTTGACCAACAAAGTTCATTCTAATTATGTTGCTTAAAAATGTTGTAGCATATCCGAGCAGAGCCCTAACAAAACAATAAAGTTGTTAAGTAAAATTGTTAAGTAAGTGAACAATTTTAAATATTACAAGGTGGGTGGAGCAGCTGGTCAATTTCCAATATAAAATTGTACATGACCCATGCTAAAGCAACTACTGGTAAAAAGACTACCATCTTATGGAAAAAATGTTTTAATAACTAGAGAGAAAGAATTCCAGGTCCACAGTCCCAGCCTTCACATGTGTGCACTGTGCACTACTACAACCAAGTATCCCATGGTTTGGCCATGGTTGCCATGGTTTAGCCTAAGATGCAAATTGGGATTTCCTGTTTGGTGAGGGTATCCCATAAAAGTACCCCTACACATAGGCCATTCTAAAATGGGCAAACTCTAACACTCAATAGTTTATTCTAACCTGGAGGACATTTGAGAGTTCAGGAACTACAAGACGGAGTAAAGGAGGTGACTTTGGCACGGTTGGGGAAGTAATCCTCTTGCTATTCAAAAGTTTCAGGGTTCAGTTTCAGTTTCGTCCTGCCATGTGTTAATGTGCACTGGCCTACATATTGGTGTATGAATGCGTATCTAGTGTACATCGATTTAAGTGGCCGGTATGACTGGAAAAGTACTAATATTTTAACTATTTTATTTGGTCTCCAATACTGAGAGGTTTGCTGGGGGGGTGTGGGCGTGGGGGCGTGGCAATGTCTGACACCGTGGCCCAGTGGTGTATAAAAATAATCCAAAATGCTTATTAACGTTACATTAGATCTAGAATCAAAATAAGCATTGCACACACTGCTTTAACTGACCTATTTCACAAACTGTAACTAAAACTGGGTATAGTTTAATTCTACATTTATTGAATTACTGACCTCTGAACCTTCATGTGCTCTGTCTGAAACTGTTGTCTCCTGCAACTGCCTGTCCTAAACCACAAGGGTGTAGTGGTAAAGATTTGGCTCAAAATGGTTTAAATACTTTATGGCTCAGTTTGCACAAACAAAGCTTAATCCAAAACAATATATTTATTGTTTTCATTTAAATAGGCTTTTAGCTTTTTACAGTAATGTCACTTAATGGAATTATCTTAAGAAAGTTTTCAATCTTCTCTTGCCTTTTTCTTTTCTGCATCTTAATAATACTAAGTGACAAAAAGACAGTTAAAAGCTTGACAGTGTCATGAATCTGACAGACATGATAGACAGAACTGCTTTTTCTGGCAAACATATGCTAACACTTCCAGATGAATAATAGCTACAATTAGCTACTTCTGTGTTGTTACATACCGGTGTATTCTACGGAGCCCGCGACATGGGGGATGTTTTTTTTTCTTTTGTGTCCCCACGCAATACTTTTGCATTCGCTCGCAATACTTTTGCGTTCCCACGTAATACTTTTTGCGTTCTCACACAATAGTCTTTGGGTTATCTCGCAATACTTTGTGGGATAGTTTCCAAAACAGATAACTGCAAAAATGGAACAAACACTACACCAGTTTTTGAGATTTATTGAATTTTATTTTGAAATTTTATTTAAAAAATGTAATAAAAGGATCTTCAATCAGACTTAAAGACAGTCATTATCCACAAGCTGTCAAACTGCTGAACTCTGGACAATAATATTGCACAAAACCACATTTGTGACACTTTATTTGCTTATTGCTGCTGCATGATGTGTACTTTTTTTCACACGCCTTTAGTGCTTTTTTTTTATATTGATTGGAGCGGTTCTTCTTATCCTAAGCATTTAATCGCATTTTTGACTGGATGTTAACCTGCATATGACAAATAAACCATACCAATGCCATATCAGTGCTGTTTGTTTTGTGAGCAGTTTGTCATATGGGCTGCTGTTCCAAAATGCACAGCTTTCTCAAGGTGATTAACAACTTTTGTGAGCGAACGCAAAAGTATTGAAAAAGAATTCCCCCATGTCCCCTCCCGGGCTCAGTAGTATTCTCAGCAAGAACTGAACGTAAGAAAAACACAAGGCGGAACTTAGTGCAGGAGAGCTAATCAGCAGCCAATTAGCAGCTGGTGTCAGTTTTCAACAGGAGAGGGAGGGGAGAGGAATGGGATGGAGGGGGGCAAGTACAGCGAGCGCAATACGAAGGAAAAAAACAAAGTGCTGTGGGAAAACTGAGGGTGTTCAACCATCTCACAAGGAAATGTGTGGGTGTTTTAACAACCACATCCCCCATGCTTCTGATGCCCATGCCGTGGCCTTATGTTTGCCTCTAAATTATACACGCATAGTCCAATTTACTCCAAACTGAATATGGATGATATTTGTCCACTCCCAAACAGCTCAATTGGATTACATTGGAATTTGGATCAACGGCGCCCCCTAGGAAACTTTAATTGCTTTATTTCCCTTATACATCATCGGATACACACCACATTTTGCATGCATCATCGTGTTGAGCATTTAATATCTTCTATTCTGCAACTCAGACAACAGAGGCCTGTGCCATGGACAGCAGACAACAGGATAGTCCACAACTGATAAGATGGATAACTGTAGTCTGCTGTGATAAGGACAAACAATGGAGGATAGCCATTCTGGGGCTCAAGGTTGGCAATCCCTCTACCTGGCACCGGCCCGCAACGTCACGCCCCATCGAAAACCTCCAACCCGGTTCAACCCCGCTCTTCACCTCCACCCCAGCCATTTAACTCACCATCCAACTCCTTGTCACCCAGAAATAAAGGCTCACACCAACGACGCTGCCACCAACAGAACACTCATTCTTGTGCCAAGAGAATCCAGCTCAATGTAGAATATTGTGAATCTGTTAGCACCTGAAGCTAAACACTTGTGGGTCTGAGTGTGAGCGCGCTTGTAGACCCCGGGAAACATCACTCCCCAAGCAGAGACCCAACAGAGCCCAGGGGTCCAGGCCCCGGCAAGCAGCCATTGGGAGTGAGCTGACAACAACCACTGGCAGGTAGTGTGGGGGGAAGGAAAAAGGCCCCTCATTTGTTGAGGGGCCTAAACTGATCCAGGAGAGGGAGCAGGCCTACACCCAACCTGACACAAAAAACAGACACACAGAGTCACAATCACACATTCTCACCCTCATGCATACACATAAAAACACCCACCCACGCACCCAACATAAAGATAAATAACAATGGACGTCGTACACTCACTCACACTCCCAATACATACTCAATACTCCCAAGTCCAGGTGCCAATACCCCATAAGGGCAACCAGCCCCCGGTCTAGCTGGGCTATCCTGGGCTGGTACCTGAACCTGAGCGACCCCGGCCCAACCCAAGTTTCTAACAACCCCCATCCTCATCTGGAGAGGAGGCTATGTACAAAAGAGGGGTCTACATGGTCCACACTAGCCCACCAACCAGAGCCGCCACAGGATGAAACAGTGCCAACCCCCCTAATGAATTCCAATCCTAACCCCATGAGCCCCCCACCCCCAATGAACCCCAACATGAATTTCCCCACAAGGCCACCACCAACCAGGACACAGAGATCGAACAAATGTCCCCGAACCCAAACGCCATGAATCCCCTCCCCACAACACAGGGCCACACCCCCACAGATGAGCTCCATCCCCGAAAAGCCAAGTGAGCCACACCCACACAACGCATGCTCCACACACAGCCCCTCTCCAAGCACCCCTGCAACATCATGCCTCCACCACACAGTGCGTCGCAACGGGAAGGCAAGGGCCCCATGCAACGCTACTCCAGCCCCTGCCCACAGCCGCAACAGGACAGACATCACCAAGCACCGTGCTCACAATGGAACCCCCGACCCAACATCAAGATGGAACAAACTCATCCGGCAAGAGGTCCCTGGCCAGCGGCAAGCACCAGGGGCTGGTTTCCCCTACCACACCCCCCGCAACCACACAACCACACCACATCACAGCCACTGCAACGACAGCCCAGGGAGAAACATTATCCAGCTCAGCTCTACCATCGCCGCTCAGCTGATCCAAATGCCGGCAACGCCACATCCACGCCACCCTCTGGCCTGCCACCCCGATTAGGCTACCTGTTTCTAAACAGGTAGCCTAATACTAGCAAAATATGCAGCAGCAGACTGACTACTGGATGAGTTCAACATAACAAACAATCTAGCTGAGATTATAGAACTAAAAGTAAAAGAGGTTGTAGTACATTTATATAGTTTCAAAGTAGCTACAATATCTATAGTAGCGTTAATTAAGCTAGCATCAGATAATTAAACCCACAGCATAAAACATCAGCAGATTTTAATCATGTACTACATCCAAAGACCACAAATAACTTGACTACAGAGAAGATATTCCTACCAAACATTTAGAGCAGCTCTGTTCTTAACCAGCTATAAAGACATGGTCCAAACATTTAATATGCAACAATTTTCTTGAGAATAGCTAAACAGGGGCACAAAATAATGTTCCTGAAATCCTATTTTGTTAACCCTAACTATCGGGACAAATAAACAACCAGATTATTTTGTGTAATATATTTAAGATAACAGATAAGAGAGTAGGCGAAAAGCTTTATCTTAAACTCTTGAACTTCTACTTTCCACCAATTTAGAAAAATAAGGAGACAGGATGCAAAATCTTTAACAATAATGGGCCTAATGTGGAGTTATGAGATATTTATGAGCATCTTAAAAACTATTTATTTTCTAACTGGTATGGCCCCTTCATGTCATATTCACAGAGGAAACACTGTCCAACAACCACTCAGCAGATAAACTCAGATGAGGCTGTTTCACCATCACTAAAACAAGCACTTTTCTTGAGTTATTGCTACAGTGCCTCTTCTATCAGTTGGTGTGCTAGCAACGGCCCATATGGCCTAAAGCGACCCTGTAAGATCATTGAAAAGACCTAAAAACCAGAAAAACAAGGAATAGTTGCTCCACAGATAAGGAATTGACACATACTGTATTTATCAGGGTGAGCTACCAACCAATCTCTGGGCAGGACTTCAGCAGATCAGGGTCTACCTTTGACGGTGCAGTCTCCCTTGAGTTGATGATCTTCACATTACCTTAACAGAGATATTCACACCATCAGTTATTGTCACTATTATTGTATTATTTCTGCTGTATGAGTTTGGCTGAATGGAAGCCTTTTTCTCACCAGAGCTGTCCATCACTGTGAATATGGAGTACAAGATGAATATGGAGTACCCTCCGATCCCCGCGCTCTATGGGTTCACGATGCTGGTGCACAGAAGCGCAGCAATGGCGCCATCTACCGCCGAGCCACCTTGTAGAATTATGTCCATGTAAAATTTACATTGATTACTGCTGTCGTGATCATTTTGTCTTTTCGGAAAAGGGGAAAATTGACAACTTTTTAAAATGTTGCTCTTCTGACTGTGTCTTTTTAGAATACAGAAGAAATAACTGCACTTTCATAACATACATTTTTTAAATGCTTGAAAAAATTTAAACAAAACTACATATATGATGGTTTAAAGTTAATACATGCCAAAAATCTAATTTATTTATAAAACTCAATATTTTTAACTGATTTCTTGGAATTACATTTATATTATTATCAGTATTAAAACTAGTGTAATTGCAGCAGTACATTTGCCCTTTCTTTCACTCCCATTATTCATTCCCCAGTGAATGTCTTCTGTTTTGACAGTATCTGTTTTTGATAATTTGTTTAAAACAGATCTGTCTGGGAAATTAGACCATGCTTCAGTGATATTAGCTGTGAATAAGAAATAAGTGGGAAAAGTGGGGGAAAAATTTCGGAATTAACAAAATTTGAATACTTTTGAGACAATTGCATGTCTTACCTCTGTGTTTCATCACATTTAATTTTAAGAACACTCAATAAGCGTTTGGGAACTGAGGACACTAATTGTTGAAGCTTTGTAGGTGGAATTTATTCCCATTCTTGCTTGATGCACAACTTCAGAAGAACAACAGTCTGGGATCTCCATGGTCATATTGTGTGCTTCATAATGCAACAAACATTTTCAATGGTAGACAGGTCTGGACTGCAGGCAGGAGAGTCTGGTAACAGACTTCTTACTACAAAGGCACGCTGTTGTAACACACACAGAATGTGGCTGGGCATTGTCTTTCTGGCGTAAGCAGGGACATCCCTGAAAAAGATGTTGCTTGGATGGCAGCAGATGTTGCTCCAAAACCTGTATGGAGTTTTCAACATTAATGCTGCCTTTACAGATGTGCATGTTACCCATGCCATAGCCATAACACACCCACATACCATCAAAGATGCTGGTTTTGAACTTTGCAGGAATATTAATCCAGATAGTCCTTTGCTCATTGGCCTGGGGGACACGACTACCATGATTTCCAAAAACAATATGAAATGTGGGCTTGTCAGACTACAGTACACATTTCCACTTTGCATCAGTCGATAATGGCAATGACAATGGTTTTCTGAAGTGTTCCTTAGCCCACGTGGTAATATCTGTAGAATGATGTCGGTTTTAATGCAGTGCCTCCTAAAGGAATTAAGGGTCAGAGTGAAATTCAATGTGTCCAGATGTGGATTTTTGGCCTTGCCAATCTGGAATTTTCTCCAGATTCTCGAGATTATCTGAATCTTTTAATATCTTAGGCTGTAGATGATGAAATCCCTAAATTCCTTTTCTCAATGCTATTGTACTCGTACTCGTCATCTTCCGCTTTATCCAGGACCGGGGCAGCAGACTCAGCAGAGACGCCCAGACGTCCCTCTCCCCAGACACCTCCTCCAGCTCTTCCGGGGGGAGACCAAGGCGTTCCCAGGCCAGCCGAGAGACACAGTACCTCCAGCTTGTCCTGGGCCGTCCCTTGGGCCTCCTCCCGGTGGGATGTGCCTGGAACACCTCCCGTGGAAGGCAACCAGGAAGCATCCGATATAGATGCCCGAGCCACCTCAACTGACTCCTCTCAATTTGGAGGAGCAGCGGCTCTACTCCGAGCCCTCCCGGATGGCTGAGCTCCACACCCTATCTCTAAGGGAGTGTCTGGCCACCCTACGGAGGAAGCTCATTTCAGCCACTTGTATCCGGGATTGTGTTCTTTCAGTCATGACCCACAGTTCATGCCCATAGGTGAGGGTAGGAACGTAGACCAATCAGTATATTAAGAGCTTTGCTTTTTGGCTCAGCTCTGTCTTTACCACAATGGACTGGCACAGCAGCCCGATTACTGCAGCAGCCGCACCAATCAGTCTGTCGATCTCCCGCTCCATTCTTCCCTCACTCGTGAACAAGACCCTGAGATACTCAAACTCCTCCACTTGAGGCAGGAACTCCCCTCCAACCTGAAGAGGACAAGCCACCCTTTTCCGGTTGAGAACCATGGCCTTTGAGGAGCTTCACACTCGGCTTTGAACCACCCCAGTGCATACTGTGCATCTTGGCTAGAGGGGGCCAGCAGGACCACGTCATCTGCAATAGAAGAGACGAAATCCACTGATCCCCAAACCAGATCCCATCCGGCCCTTGGCTGCGCCTAGAAATCCTGTCCATAAAAGTTATGAACAGGACCGATGACAAAGGGCAGCCCTGCCGGAGTCCAACATGCACCTGGAACAGGTTCGACTTAGTGCCGGCAATGCGGACCAAACTCCTGCTCCGCTTGTACAGAGACCGGATGGCCCCTAATAAAGGGCCCCCTATTCCATACTCCTGGAGCCCACAGGAGGCATAGTAGGCATACCCTCGAGTCCCTAGCCTCTGTTTCCACCAGGTAATGCGTGATGGCAGGATTGAGGAGATCCTCTAAGTACTCCTTCCACCGCCCAACAATGTCCCCAGTCAAGGTCAGCAGCCTCCCACCCCCACTGTAAACAGTGTTGGCAAAGCACTGCATCCCCCTCCTGAGGCACTGGACAATTTGCCAGAATCACTTCGAGGCCAACTGGTGGTCCTTCTCCATGGCCCCAGGCTCAAGTTTATGCCTCTGTCGCAGCACGGGCCACAGCCCGCTTGGCCTCTAGGTAACCATCAGCAGCCTTAGGAGTCCCACAAGCCAACCACAGCCGATAGGACTCCTTCTTTAGCTTGACAGCGTCCCTTACTGCCGGTGTCCACCACACGGTTCGGGGATTGCCGCCGCAACAGGCACCGCAGACCTTACGGCCACAGCTACAGGCAGCAGCATCGACAACAGATGCGGACAACATGGTCCACTTGGACTCTATGTCTCCAACATCCCTCGGAATCTGGTCAATGCTCTCCCAGAGGTTGGAGTTGAATACATCCCTGGCCGAGGGATGATTTGCCAGACGTTCCCAGCAGACCCTCACTATGCGCTTAGGCCTGCCAAGTCTGTCCAGCTTTCTCCTCTTCCAGCGGATCCAACACACCACCAGGTGGTGATCAGTGGACAGCTCAACCCCTCTCTTCACCCAAGTGTCCAAAACATGCGGCCAAAGGTCTGACGATACGACAACAAAGTCGATCATTGACCTCCAGCCTAGGGTGTCCTGGTGCCAAGTGCACTGATGGACACCCTTATGCTTGAACATGGTGTTCATTATGGACAATCCGTGACTAGCACAGAAGTCCAATAACAAAACACCACTCGGATTCAGATCGGGGAGGCCATTCCTCCCAATCACGCCTCTCCAGGGGTCACTGTCGTTTCCCACCTGGGCGTTGAAGACCCCCAGCAGAATAATGGAGTCCACGGGAGGGGCACTATCCAGCACCCCTGACAGGGACGTCAAGAAGGCCAGGTACTCCGCACGACCGCCAGGCCTGTAGGCCGAAACGACAGTCAGAGACCTGTCCCCAACCCGAAGGCACATGGATGCGACCCTCTTGTTGGGACCTACAGCCATGGATTTCAACATTAAACTCCGGTACAAACTTTTCTGGAACTTTCAAAATAAATTGCATTAACCTACTTCCAGCACAGCCAAGCAAACTGTAGCAGCGGACTTCCCATGATGCCACTGGCTGCATAAAAGCACCCCCTTCCAATGGTCTGATCTCTTCCACACAGTGTTCATCGGGATAGGAGGGGGACAAAGCGCGCTAATGTCTCTTTGCTGGCAAACAGACATAAACTCTTCAACTGGATCCAAGGGTGTCATAAGATCATGCGATCATATGCACAAGATAAGTAGAAATAAATCACTGTCTGCGTATCCGGTGATTTTCATTCATGAATGAGGTAATCAAGGTACAAGCATTGCTTGACTGTTCTCTCTGAGATCTGCAGAAGCGAACTGTTTCCAGAGAGTTCCCAGCATGACGCCGAGTGCAGCAGTTTCCCAAGGAAGGACAACGGAGACCGCATTACGGCAGTTAACGTGCAGTGTGGTCAGCGGACAGAACGGGCTGCCAAGCCACTGCTCCAGAGGTTAGCTGGCAGCTAACTGCTTCGTTCACAGAGCTCTCTTCATACTTCGTCATCACCCGGACAACTCCTCAGCATGATTCATACGAGGTTAGGTTTTGGGCAGAGAGATAGAAGTAATAGAGAAAGATTAATGATCTAAACGATTTTAATTTTATGAACTTTGGTTTTGTTGTGTTGAACTCAGCTATCTTGGTAATAGCAGAATATCTGCAGCACACGTGCTCAGTTTGTGTTCTGTGTTGGTGTGTTTTTAAAGTTAAGACAAACTTTATTTAAAGGGGGGATTTTAACACAGAAGATTGATCATAATCAGAATCAGAATCAGAATCAGAAAAGCTTTATTGCCAAGTACGTTTTTGGACATACAAGGAATTTGTTTTGGCGTAGTCGGTGCAATACAATACAAATTAAACCGTATAAACATATCTACAATATAATATAAATATATGTGCACAGTTTTAAGTGAGTGAGAGTAAATATAGAGCAGTATAAGATGCAAGAGCAATACAACAGTGCAGGTGATCATTGTGCAAGTAAAGCAGGAGTCCAAGCTGAGCGTTAATGTAACTCATAGAGTTACAGGTTACAAGTGTCCTGTCAGCAAAAAAAGGGGGGGTGTGGGGGAAAGGGACAGTGTCAGGGTGGTTTCCGGGCTTTGTTAACCAGGCTGGTGGCAGATGGGAAAAAACTGTTCTTGTGGCGTGAGGTTTTGGTCCGGATGGACCGCAGCCTCCTGCCAGAGGGGAGAGTCTCAAAGAGTCTGTGACCGGGGTGGGAGGGATCAGCCAGAATCTTCCCTGCCCGCTTCAGGGTCCTGGAGGTGTACAGTTCCTGGAGCGACAGTAGACTGCAGCCAATCACCTTCTCAGCAGACCGAATGACACGCTGCAGCCTGCCCTTATCCTTGGCTGTAGCAGCGGCGTACCAGATGGTGATGGAGGAGGTGAGGATGGACTCAATGATGGCTGTGTAGAAGTGCACCATCATAGTCTTTGGCAGGTTGAATTTCTTCAGCTGCCGCAGGAAGAACATCCTCTGCTGGGCTTTCTTGATGAGGGAGCTGATGTTTGGCTCCCACTTGAGATCCTGGGAGATGATGGTTCCCAGGAAGCAGAAAGATTCCACAGTGTCAATTGTGGAGTCACAGAGGGTGATGGGGGCAGGTGGGGCTGGGTTCTGCCTGAAGTTCACAACCATCTCCACTGTCTTTAGAGCGTTGAGCTCAAGGTTGTTCTGGCTGCACCAGTCCAACAGATGGTCCACCTCCCATCTGTACGCAGACTCATCACCATCAGAGATGAGTCCGATCAGGGTGGTGTCGTCCGCAAACTTCAGAAGCTTGACAGACTGGTGACTGGAGGTGCAGCTGTTGGTGTACAGGGAGAAGAGCAGAGGAGAGAGAACACAGCCTTGGGGGGAACCGGTGCTGATGGTCAGGGAGTCAGAGACGTGCTTCCCCAGCCTCACGCGCTGCTTCCTGTCAGACAGGAAGTCAGTGATCCACCTGCAGGTGGAGTCGGGCACACTCAGCTGGGAGAGCTTCTCCTGGAGCAGAGCTGGGACGATGGTGTTGAAGGCAGAGCTGAAATCCACAAACAGGATCCTGGCGTAGGTTCCTGTGGAGTCCAGGTGCCGGAGGATGAAGTGAAGGGCTAGGTTGACTGCATCATCTACAGACCTGTTGGCTCTGTAGGCAAACTGCAGGGGGTCAAGGAGGGGGTCGGTGATGTCTTTTAGGTGTGAGAGCACAAGGCGCTCAAAGGACTTCATCACCACAGAGGTCAGGGCGACGGGTCTGAAGTCATTAAGCCCTGTGGTCCTTGGCTTCTTGGGAACAGGGACGATGGTGGAGGACTTGAAGCAGGCTGGCACATGACATGTCTCCAGTGAGGTGTTAAAAATGTCTGTGAAGACTGGAGACAGCTGATCAGCGCAGTGCTTCAGGCTGGCTGGTGAGACAGAATCCGGACCAGCAGCTTTCCGGGGGTTTTGTCTCCTGAAGAGTTTGTTGACGTCCCTCTCCTGGATGGAAAGAGCCGTCCTCGGCGTGGGTAGGGGGCTGGTGGGGGGGAACTTCAGGGTGGGGGTTGGAGGTGCCAAGGCCCCTCTTGAGGTTGGGGAGGTGGGGGTGGTGGATTGTGGCTGCAGCTGTTGGGGGGCGTCGTGGGAGATGGTTGCAGGACTGTCCCTTTGTCTTTCAAAGCGGCAGTAGAACTCGTTCAGGTCGTTGGCGAGGCGTCGGTCGTTGATGGAGTGGGGGGCTTTCGGCTTGTAGTTGGTGATTTGCTTGAGCCCTTTCCAGACAGACGCAGAGTCGTTGGCTGAGAACTGGTTTTGGAGCTTCTCAGAGTACAGTCGTTTGGCCTCTTTCGCTGCCTTGCCAAACTTGTACTTTGCCTCTCTGTATATGTCTTTGTCCCCACTCCTGAAGGCCTCTTCCTTATCCAGTCTTAACCTTCTGAGTTTAGCTGTGAACCAGGGTTTGTCGTTGTTGTAACTCACCCTGGTGTATGATGGTACACAGCTGTCCTCACAGAAGCTGATGTAGGAAGTCACAGCCTCTGTGTACTCGTCCAGACTGTTGGTAGTAGTCCTGAACACATCCCAGTCTGTACAGCCTAAACACGCCTGGAGATTCTCCACAGCCTCACTGCTCCACTTCCTTGTCGTCCTCACAACAGGTTTGCAGAGCTTTAGTTTCTGCCTGTATGCAGGAATCAGGTGGACCATGATGTGGTCGGATTGGCCCAGTGCAGCACGTGGGACGGCGTGATAAGCGTCTCTGATGGTCGTGTAACAGTGATCCAGAATGTTGTCCTCTCTGGTCGGATATTTTATAAACTGTCTGTATTTGGGGAGTTCGTGGGTGAGATTACCTTTGTTAAAGTCGCCAACGACGATAACTAAGGAGTCCGGGTTGGTCCGCTCCACACTCAGTATCTGGTCGGCGAGCATGCGCTGTGCGACCTGCACGTTAGCTTGCGGCGGGATGTAAACACCGACCAGGATGAACGAAGCGAACTCACGGGGGGAATAGAAAGGCTTACAGTTTATGATGAAGGCTTCCAGGTCTGGAGAACAGTGCTGCTGAATCACTGTCACGTCGTTGCACCAACCACTGTTGAGGTAAAAACAGATTCCTCCACCTTTCGCTTTGCCAGAGAGTTCCGTGTCTCTGTCCGCTCTGTAGAGCTGGAATCCTGCCAGCTGCAGCGCAGAGTCCGGTATTAATCCACACAGCCACGTCTCCGTGAAGCACAAAACTGCCGATGAATAAAAGTCCCTGTTTTTCCCCAACAACAGTTGTAGTTCCTCCATTTTGTTGGGAAGTGAGCGCACGTTAGAGAGAAATATTCCAGGTAACGGTGTTCGTAGTCCACGCTGGCGAAGACGTACCAGCACCCCAGCCCGTTTCCCTCTCTTCCGGCGTTTCACCGCGTGAACAAAGGTGAGCGCACCTTTGACCAGAATGTCCAAAAATTCCAGAGCAGTAGGCAGAAATGTTGGAAATAACTCCTCTGGTGTAGTAGCCCTGATGTCCATGAGTTCTTCTCTGGTGAGAGAGCTCCGGGTACCATCACAGAAGACCGTTTTAAAGCAAAAAACAAAACAAAACAATGCGCACCAACACGCCGAGGCGACCATCTGCGGCGCCATCATCAATGTGCATCAATAACGCACCATCCGCGCTTATGCATTTTAACCCTTTTATTAACCCTGGTATTTTAAAGGTATGTGTTTGATTCTGGTGCTAAGCTATCAGCTTCTTTTGTTAGCTCAACTGCTAACCGGTAAGAACACGTGTATTTAACAGAAACGTTGTTAGTTTTTAAGCTCGTAAATAATAGTCCCTAAACATCTGTTCCAAAATACTCCCTTAATAAAATTTCTTTAAATATTATTTTAATAAATAAAGGCAGCTAATTAGACACCTTTGAGAAATGGTCATCCAGAAGGTTGGTTTTATTCAGCAGATCATTATTTTCAATTCAATTCAAAGATACTTTATAGATCCCCGAGGGGAAATTAGAATTCCAGTACAACCCATCCAAACATACATCATAACACAAGACAAGGGGGGACGGGTCACCGAGGCTTTGCTGCCCACTCACAGACGCTGCCCTTGCTAGATGAGAAAAGAGGCCACATTAGGAAAGTAGAGGGAAAACAATCATATTTCACACTTTATCCTTAGCAGGATACAGTTTGAGATTGCAAAAAAACTCAGCACAAAGAAGCAACAGTTGACAAAACAACATCATGCCGGGAACGGTGAAGGTGGTGTGAGGGGTGCATATGTTTATCTTGAGCATGTGTGTGTGTGCTTTTGAGTGTGTGCAAGTAAGTTCATGAAGCACTGTCACAGAGGCCATTGTCCTTGATGGTACGTTGGAATGTTCATCAACCGGCCACAACGTTCTGAGCAGGTCCAGCAGATGTTCTCAGGGAAGGGAGGGTGCAGAGGGAGCAGAGCGTCATGTTTACATAACTTCCAGGAGAAGTTGAAGATAGCCAGCCATCAAGGCCGTGCAGGGGAGCCAGATTCAGAAAAACACTAATTATTTGGGTTAGGCTGACTCTTAATTTTCCGTCAGCCTTGAGAGTCTCGCTGGTGCTTCTCAAAGGCAAATCCAAACAGCCAAATTCCTGGTCTTTCTGCCAGATCCGAGCGAACAACTTTCTCCAAGATTTATCCCATTTCACCCCTGAGTCCAGGAACCGCAACCTGCCTGCGATCCTAAGGATCACATCCAGTCAACTTTAAGTTATTTAAAACATTATTTTATTAAAATAATATTTTATCTGATCTTGCATTGTGAATGGTTGTCTAAACGTTTGCTGATTATTGCCTAAGTTGGTTCCAAGACTAACTTAACTTCATTTCCAGATTCTTCAAGATAATCCTTGGTCATCAAACATAAACATTGCATGGTAATGGTGCATCACTCTTTTGGTCATGGTTTTCAATCATCTTGTTTATATTTCAATCAACTTGTTTATATTGTACATAGCCCATTAGTCTTCCCTATTCTTTAATTTTGCTTGGTAGTTTAGTTGGATTGTTTTAGCATAGTAAAGAGTGTGTTGATTGAAATATGTTTGACTTTGAGTTGACTTATTTTTGTTAATAAATTCTTGTATTTTAAGAAATTGTGCGAATTCATTCCATGTGTGTGCAGAGTTTATGCTGTTCAATAATGTCAGAGCTTGTCTCATACCTTTCTATTTTGTCCTATTAACACCGCCCTACAGGGCTGGTATTCACAGGACAACCCTTAACAGACCGAAATATTATATTAAAATATTAATATTAAATAATATTCTCAGATTCATAATCCTAACACTCTCATCCACTGGGGTAAACCCGAACACGAGACGGCTGAGGTGGAGGGCAACAAGCAAACCCATCCCAGCCCGCCGCCTCTCCCTGTGGGCCACTCTAGAGTAGAAGAGAGTACTTCTACTTAAAACTGTTGGGCTATTTGCTCATGCAGTTGTTCACAAAGTCATCAATCTCTCCCTATCTTTAAACGTGAACGACTGAGCCATTTGGGGATTATTCCCAAACATGACACACACCTGTTTCCTAATTAACCTGCGCACCTGTGGAATGTTCCAAACAGCTGTTTTTGAGCATTCCTCAACTTTCCCAGCAACTTTTTGTTGACCCTTTCCCAGCTTTTTTTGAACATGTTGCAACCTTTAAATTTAAAATAGTGAATATTTGCCCAAAAAAAAGCAAATTAAGTTTATCAGTTTGAACATTGAATATTTTGTCTTTGTAGTGTATTCAATAGCATATAGGAATAGGATTGAAAATCATTGTATTCTGTTTTTATTTATGTTTTACACAACATCCCACCGTTATTGGAATCAGGCTTGCACTTGTTCAGTCTTCACATCATTGTGTCACTTGTGCACATCAAATAAAGAACTTGGCTAACTTGTTCAAAGAAGTGTCTCACGTCTTCAAACAAGTTGCTTGATGATGTGGCAAATCCATGCAAATGATTATCAGAATCAGAATCAGAAAAGCTTTATTGCCAAGTCCGTTTTTGGACATACAAGGAATTTGTTTTGTTGTAGTCGGTGCAATACAGTACAAATTAAACAGTATAAACATATCTACAATATAATATAAATATATGTGCACAGTTTTAAGTGAGTGAGAGTAAATATAGAGCAGTATAAGATGTAAGAGCAATACAACAGTGCAGGTGATCATTGTGCAAGTATGGCAGTGCAAGTAAAGCAGGAGTCCATGCTGAGCGTTAATGTAACGCATAGAGTTACAGGTTACAGGTGTCCTGTCAGCAAAAAAAGGGGGGGTGTGGGGGAAAGGGAGAGTGTCAGGGTGGTTTCCGGGCTTTGTTAACCGGGCTGGTGGCAGATGGGAAAAAACTGTTTTTGTGGCATGAGGTTTTGGTCCGGATGGACCGCAGCCTCCTGCCAGAGGGGAGAGTCTCAAAGAGTCTGTGACCGGGGTGGGAGGGATCAGCCAGAATCTTGGAGGTGTACAGTTCCTGGAGCGACAGTAGACTGCAGCCAATCACCTTCTCAGCAGACCGAATGACACGCTGCAGCCTGCCCTTATCCTTGGCTGTAGCAGCGGCGTACCAGATGGTGATGGAAGAGGTGAGGATGGACTCAATGATGGCTGTGTAGAAGTGCACCATCATAGTCTTTGGCAGGTTGAATTTCTTCAGCTGCCGCAGGAAGAACATCCTCTGCTGGGCTTTCTTGATGAGGGAGCTGATGTTTGGCTCCCACTTGAGATCCTGGGAGATGATGGTTCCCAGGAAGCGGAAAGATTCCACAGTGTCAATTGTGGAGTCACAGAGGGTGATGGGGGCAGGTGGGGCTGGGTTCTGTCTGAAGTCCACAACCATCTCTACTGTCTTTAGAGCGTTGAGCTCAAGGTTGTTCTGGCTGCACCAGTCCAACAGATGGTCCACCTCCCATCTGTACGCAGACTCGTCACCATCAGAGATGAGTCCGATCAGGGTGGTTTCGTCCGCAAACTTCAGAAGCTTGACAGACTGGTGACTGGAGGTGCAGCTGTTGGTGTACAGGGAGAAGAGCAGAGGAGAGAGAACACAGCCTTGGGGGGAACTGGTGCTGATGGTCAGGGAGTCAGAGACGTGCTTCCCCAGCCTCACGCGCTGCTTCCTGTCAGACAGGAAGTCAGTGATCCACCTGCAGGTGGAGTCGGGCACACTGCTGGGAGAGCTTCTCCTGTAGCAGAACTGGGACGATGGTGTTGAAGGCAGAGCTGAAATCCACAAACAGGATCCTGGCATAGGTTCCTGTGGAGTCCGGGTGCCGGAGGATGAAGTGAAGGGCTAGGTTGACTGCATCATCTACAGACCTGTTGGCTCTGTAGGCAAACTGCAGGGGGTCCAGGAGGGGGTCGGTGATGTCTTTTAGGTGTGAGAGCACAAGGCGCTCAAAGGACTTCATCACCACAGAGGTCAGGGCGACGGGTCTGAAGTCATTAAGCCCTGTGGTCCTTTGCTTCTTGGGAACAGGGACGATGGTGGAGGACTTGAAGCAGGCTGGCACATGACATGTCTCCAGTGAGGTGTTAAAAATGGGTATGATCCAAGATGGTGCCGCAGATGGTTGCCTCGGCGTGTTGGTGCGCATTGTTTTGTTTTGTTTTTTGCTTTAAAACGATCTTCTGTGATGGTACCCGAAGCTCTCTCACCAGAGAAGAACTCATGAACATCAGGGCTACTACACCAGAGGAGTTATTTCCAACTTTTCTGCCTACTGCTCTGGAATTTTTGGACATTCTGGTTTCACGCGGTGAAACGCCGGAAGAGAGGGAAACGGGCTGGGGTGCTGGTACGTCTTCGCCAGCGTGGACTACGAACACCGTTACCTGGAATATTTCTCTCTAACGTGCGCTCACTTCCCAACAAAATGGAGGAACTACAACTGTTGTTGGGGAAAAACAGGGACTTTTATTCATCGGCAGTTTTATGCTTCACGGAGACGTGGCTGTGTGGATTAATACCGGACTCTGCGCTGCAGCTGGCAGGATTCCAGCTATACAGAGCGGACAGAGACACGGAACTCTCTGGCAAAGCGAAAGGTGGAGGAATCTGTTTTTACCTCAACAGTGGTTGGTGCAACGACGTGACAGTGATTCAGCAGCACTGTTCTCCAGACCTGGAAGCCTTCATCATAAACTGTAAGCCTTTCTATTCCCCCCGTGAGTTCGCTTCGTTCATCCTGGTCGGTGTTTACATCTCGCCGCAAGCTAACGTGCAAGTCACACAGCGCATGCTCGCCGACCAGATACTGAGTGTGGAGCGGACCAACCCGGACTCCTTAGTAATCGTCGTTGGCGACTTTAACAAAGGTAATCTGACCCACGAACTCCCCAAATATAGACAGTTTATAAAATGTCCGACCAGAGAGGACAACATTCTGGATCACTGTTACACCACCATCAGAGATGCTTATAACGCCATCCCACGTGCTGCACTGGGCCAATCCGACCACATCATGGTCCACCTGATTCCTGCATACAGGCAGAAACTAAAGCTCTGCAAACCTGTTGTGAGGACGACAAGGAAGTGGTGCAGTGAGGCTGTGGAGAATCTCCAGGCGTGTTTAGGCTGTACAGACTGGGATGTGTTCAGGACTACTACCAACAGTCTGGACGAGTACACAGAGGCTGTGACTTCCTACATCAGCTTCTGTGAGGACAGCTGTATATCATCATGCATCAGGGTGAGTTACAGCAACGACAAACCCTGGTTCACAGCTAAACTCAGAAGGTTAAGACTGGATAAGGAAGAGGCCTTCAGGAGTGGGGACAAAGACATATACAGAGAGGCTAAGTACAAGTTTGGCAAGGCAGTGAAAGAGGCCAAACGACTGTACTCTGAGAAGCTCCAAATCCAGTTCTCAGCCAACGACTCTGTGTCTGTCTGGAAAGGGCTCAAGCAAATCACCAACTACAAGCCGAAAGCCCCCCACTCCATCAACGACCGACGCCTCGCCAACGACCTAAACGAGTTCTACTGCCGCTTTGAAAGACAAAGGGACAGTCCTGCAACCATCCCCCACGACGCCCCCCAACAGCTGCAGCCACAATCCACCACCCCCACCTCCCCAACCTCAAGAGGGGCCTTGGCACCTCCAACCCCCACCCTGAAGTTCCCCCCCACCAGCCCCCTACCCACGCCGAGGACAGCTCTTTCCATCCAGGAGAGGGACGTCAACAAACTCTTCAGGAGACAGAACCCCCGGAAAGCTGCTGGTCCGGATTCTGTCTCACCAGCCAGTATGTATGATTATGTAAGATTATCTGCTGCTTTCTGCCTACATTATCAATTAATTTTGTCAAGTTGGTCAAAATGTATTATAATAGGTCACTGTTGAATAGTGTCACCCCCTACAACATTTAGGCATTGGCTCATCACATAGGTCTTTACATGAAAAATGGTTGAACAAGTTGTCATAAAATGTCATATGCATAAAAGCATATTTTAATACGAACTTTCTAAATCTGTCCTCAATTGTTCCCAGGTGAATTTTGACTTTCTGCAATGAAGGGAAATGTGTGAAGCATTAAATAAACCAATTATCAAGCACTTTTGCACTTTTCTGAATTAGCTTTGTTGATTAACCATCAACTAGCAAATATATACAGGGGTTGGACAATGAAACTGAAACACCTGGTTTTAGACCACAATAATTTATTAGTATGGTGTAGGGCCTCCTTCTGCGGCCAATACAGCATCAATTCATCTTGGGAATGACATATACAAGTCCTGCACAGTGGTCAGAGGGATTTTAAGCCATTCTTCTTGCAGGATAGTGGCCAGGTCACTACATGATACTGGTGGAGGAAAACGTTTCCTGACTCGCTCCTCCAAAACAACCCAAAGTGGCCCAATAATATTTAGATCTGGTGACTGTGCAGGCCATGGGAGATGTTCAACTTCACTTTCATGTTCATCAAACCAATCTTTCACCAGTCTTGCTGTGTGTATTGGTGCATTGTCATCCTGATATACGGCACCGCCTTCAGGATACAATGTTTGAACCATTGGATGCACATGGTCCTCAAGAATGGTTCGGTAGTCCTTGGCAGTGACGCGCCCATCTAGCACAAGTATCGGGCCAAGGGAATACCATGATATGGCAGCCCAAACCATCACTGATCCACCCCATGCTTCACTCTGGGCATGCAAGTCTGGGTGGTACGCTTCTTTGGGGCTTCTCCACACCATAACTCTCCCAGATGTGGGGAAAACAGTAAAGGTGGACTCATCAGAGAACAATACATGTTTCACATTGTCCACAGCCCAAGATTTGTGCTCCTTGCACCATTGAAACCGACGTTTGGCATTGGCATGAGTGACCAAAGGTTTGGCTATAGCATCCTGGCTGTGTATATTGACCCTGTGAAGTTCCCGACGGACAGTTCTGGTGAAAACAGGACAGTTGAGGTGCACATTTAATTCTGCCGTGATTTGGGAAGCCGTGGTTTTATGTTTTTTGGATACAATCCGGGTTAGCACCCGAACATCAATTTCAGACAGCTTCCTCTTGCGTCCATCCTGTTGGATGTGGTTCGTCCTTCTTGGTGGTATGCTGACATTACCCTGGATACCATGGCTCTTGATACATCACAAAGACTTGCTGTCTTGGTCACAGATGCGCCAGCAAGACGTGCACCAACAATTTGTCCTCTTTTCAACTCTGGTATGTCACCCATAATGTTGTGTGCATTTCAAACTTTTGCACATAAAATTGTCTGTTGAATGCATTTCAAGACTACTCCGTGTTTCCTCAAGAACCATTCAAAGAAGGATGAATGAGTTTGGTCTTTCTGTTAGACAGAAGTACAGCCAGATTTCTGATGATGAGCTCGATGATGCCATCCAACGGATAAAGACTGAAATGCCCACAGCAGGTTATCGAATGGTGAAGGGAAGACTAGTGTCCTTGGGAATCACTGTGCAGTGGCAAAGATTGACTCCATCAATGCATTGAGTGGACTCACTTGGGATTTTGTCCAGACTGACTGGATAGGGCTGCATAGTGAGGCGTACTTACTCTGTCAGAGGACCACAGTCCCTTTGGCATATGGACACAAACCACAAACTTATCAGGTGAAAATTACGTTGTTTACTGTTTGATAATAAAAATAAAATACATAATTATAATAATAGCATCACTTGCACTACAGATTCAACATAGTCATTTTTGGAGCTGTTGATGGGTACTCCAGGAAGGTATGTTGAAATAATGTTTTCCAGCATAGAGCAGTATTGCTTATATTGCATAGTATTGCAATATTGCTTATTATACTGTATAATATAATCACATAAGTAACAATACCTACTACTATTACACAGGTTATGTGTTTGGAAGCTGCAACAAACAACTGTGCAGCAACTGCTTTTGCTGCCTTCAAAAGAGCTACTGACCGTCATTGCGTACCCTCAAGGTTGGTAGCTAATACTACTTGTTGCTACTTCATGATTCCCCCAAACTACCTCTTCGCCTCTTTTTTTCCCCCTTAAATTGCATAAGCATAAAAATAGGTTGTTTTGTGCACAGGGTCAGATGCGACCAAGGAGTGGAGAATGTTGACATTGCTCGATATATGTTTACTGTGCATGTAACTGACAGGGGAAGCTTCATATCTGGGAAAAGTGTGCACAATCAAAGGTAAGTTGGTAACTTAATTATCAGATTTCTCACAGTGCCAAGTTTGTCACTGCTCTAGTCAATTTACAAAAAAATCTGTTTATAGAATCGAACGTCTATGGCGAGACATCAGGATGTGTGTAACTTCACACTATTACAACACCCTTCACAGCTTGGAAGCAGAACACCTTCTTGATGTGTCCTCTCAAGGTACTGAAATAAGACCTTTCACAATCTAGTAATTTATTTTGCATCCACACTGTTCCATTTAGTTATACATTTATTAATTTGTCTTTCTGATACAGGAGATCTTTTTTCTGTCCACCAAACATTTCTTCCACAACTCAACCTAGACCTGCGGGCATTCGTAGAAGGTTGGAACAACCACCCTCTCCAGACCGAAGGGAATAGAACTCCAGAGCAGATGTGGTTCTTAGGAATGATGTCTAACCCAATAAACCAGCCAGAAAATCTTCAGGTAAAATTTCTAAATAGTGTATATGGTTTATATATGTACAACAAAACTACGACTACAGCAGATAAGTACTTGGAAACTTGGAAATATAAGCGCAGCAGAGAGTAAATCAATACCCTTGGGCCATTCTTTCTATAGTATAGACAAGGTCAAGCTTCAGTTTCTCAATCTAATGGTACAAAACGATACCTGCTCAAATTCAAACATTTATAAATGGCAGGGATTTTTCTTGGCACTTGTCCTATCAAAGTGAAAGTTTTTATCTAATTTGGACATATAGTAATCCTACACTACCCTGTATGCACAAAAATATAAAATGTAAAACAATTGTCCAGTATTAAGGTAATTTATGAAAATGTTGCTTCATTTGTTCACAAACTGCAGAAACATAACGATACTGTCTGGGTCTAATGTTAGGATTTCCAAGAGCCAGACATTGACTGGGATGTTGCAGCAGGGTACAGACCAGATGCGGAAGGGGTAATTGTGGTCCCAGAGTTTGGCAATCCCCTCACTGAAGAGCAGCACACTGAATTACAGTTGCTGTTGGCTCAACATTTATGGCAAACAGACACTAAGGAGCTTTATCTGTTGTGCAGAGAATATGTCAATGCTGCCTTGTCAGATTAATATGTATTTGAAATAAAAAGATCAAGACATGATTTCCAGTGTTTTATTATTGTTATTATGAAACACACATATACATACCTGTTTTACACATTGCAATAAACTAGATTTTTTTGTTTCATATACAAATTTGGCTGCCTAGCCCCAAAACATTACAAATCTCACAAGACAAACTGTCTTTTTAAAACTAAAGTGAGATTTAAAACTATTGAAAATAATCCAAAACTAGGAACAGCCCAAAGTTTTGGTCCTGTTAGCAGTTAGTGTCTGCTAAAATCAAATCCACCACAGACTGCCTGTGTAAGAATATTTTCAAAATCATCATATGTTGTCAAGTGACGTGTAGGAAAGGTGATTGCCACAGCACATGCATTGACAATAGGGTAGCACAAAGTGTGTGACCCATACCGGGAAGTTCAGTCGTGACCAAAATTCACAGTTATTCTATATGAATCTCGTTCAGCGTCTGTTAGTGGCCCATGTGCCTGGCCTGTAACCCACTGGAAGAAACCTTGCACTGACAACTGCTTTGCTCCACAACATTTAGATCTTGATTCTCTGTTACTGGAGGGAAAAAAATAATGTCACAAAAATACCATACATATTTGTTGCACCCTTATGCACCATGTGTGAGCTAATGAATGTACAATGTGTAAATCTGCTTCTCAAACATGTATTTACATATCAAACTACTTTATTTTTCTTTGCAAAATAGGAGATTGTTTTCTGGAAAGTTTTTTTTTTTAGGGTAACAGAGTGGTATTTATGAAGTGGCCAGTGCTCTGTAGCTACCTTGGCCTTCCAGGTTTTGCAAGAAGTTCTGCAAAAAGTTGATAATGTTTACTTCCTTTCGGTGTCTTACTGATCCCTTTTCACTGAACTGAAGAGACAGAGCCTGTAGAATGAAGTCTGCATCCACCTACAAATATGTTTTAAAAAAATGTGTGAATTAGAAGAAATTTACCTACCAATCAAATACGTCAGTGCTGTGATATCAGTACACAGCCTGAGGTTACTACTTTTACCACTTCCACAACTGCAGCTGAAACAAAGTGCTGCTTTGCAACATTGCAAACAAAGGACAAGGAAAGAACAATAAAAACAGCAAATAAAATCAGTACAAAAATAATAACAGGTTGCGCCAAAAGCCAAAGAAAAGAAATGCGTTTTCAGAAAGGTTTTAAAAGTGGACAGTGAAGGGGCCTGTGGAATTTTTACTTACTTCTTTTAGGTTTCCGGGAAGGAAGAGCGGCTGGAAAAGCTGGTGGTGATGTGGCAGCAGCTCATCTAAACCATTGATGGCCAGTCCTTCTCTAAGCTGAGTTAGCATCGGTATGAGCCTAATCCCTGAATGCAGTCTGATGGCACTAGTAAAACAAATGCAAATCTAGTAATGTTTTTGTAAATCACAGGGATTTTTTTAATGCTGCATTAACATACTCAATAATAGCCTTTTTCCGATCGCTGTGAATGGGACCTGTGTAGACACACGCTACAATGGCATCGGAAAGGTTTTTCAGTGTCTCTCCTTCTGCACCTTCCACCTTAAACAAATCACATCTGTTGTTACCATTTAAGAGTAAAAAAATAATATAATAATTTGTTTAATTTACCTTTTGAATCAGATTTTGGATTTCTGTATCAGTCACCTCCAGCAAATCTTCATTTGTTACTTGTCCATGACACAAAAAATGGTAGGACCAAGTTGAAAAGAAGTTTGGTGCTGGTCCTCCTTGAACCAGACTGGTCGCGATGATCTCCCCACAGATTCTTAAAAACAGTAAAAAGCCAATTGGGCTGTATTGCTCTTTAATTGCTGGATGGCATTATACTACACATACCTGTATTTGTTGTCCTGGTAGTAGGAAATACTGTATTTAAGGTTTTTGCCCTTATATGCATCTCCTTCAAATAAATTCAACTGAAGGCCTCGCATCATTTCTATGAAAAACAACAGCTTGCCATTTACAAATCCTTTCTAAGATGGTATCTTGATGTTCGTAAGGATTACATACCGGTAAGAAACTCTCTACGTAGTGCTCCATCATCAATGCCTTGTTCTCCAATAAAGCAGATACGCAGTTGGTTCTTGGGGGAGGCCTGTTTCTGTCTGGCCCACTGTTTCAGACCTCTCTGGTAGAGGTCCTCCCTTGTCACATTAATGTTAAAGGTTTTAGTGGTGTCAATTCTTTCTTGTAGAAACCTCACGATGTCTGATAAGCTATTGACAACAACAAAAACATATTAAAACAAGTTGTGTATAAAACCTAGCTATATACAAAATTGTTAAAAGTGCATACCTGCTCAAGTGCTTTGAGGTGTCATCTGCACCTAGTATGGTGCTGTGAAGATGTTAACATGTAAACAAAAGATCTGTTTTAAATCTTTGATAAAACACTCTGAACAATGTGTATGGTAAAAACATGTACCTGTGCCTTTCCTTTTCACCACACATGCTGGCATGTATTTGGATAAACTCCTGTGTGAATTCATTATCACACAATGGACAGGAAACCTATTATAGACATAATTTCAAAATAACTAGTGAACAAGCGATCATAGGAACTCTATACTGACTAGCATCAAAGTTGTTTAAAACATTTTGTATATTGCTTCTTTGCATGTTCCATGTTTCCTGTTGTACCCTTATGGTTATTTACAGCTCTGTCATCTCACTGGAGATGATCCCACTGGAGAACTGGGTGCCTACAGGAAAAATGATAACACACGTGTAACATATGAAAAGAAAAAATATACTTTAGCTAAGTACAGCACTGCCATATACCTACACTGACAGCAGAGTCCTCAGGATTAATGGTCACCAATATAATTACAGATGATCAATAATAGAAATAAGGTATGGGAGATACAATGACTTTAGATTTGATTAAAAACTCACAGTTGTATCATCTTCCAAAACAATTACTTCACGGTCACTCTAAAAGACAAATCAGTAATAAAGTGTACACATACAGGTCCTTCTCAAAATATTAGCATATTGTGATAAAGTTCATTATTTTCCATAATGTCATGATGAAAATTTAACATTCATATATTTTAGATTCATTGCACACTAACTGAAATATTTCAGGTCTTTTATTGTCTTAATATGGATGATTTTGGCATACAGCTCATGAAAACCCAAAATTCCTGTCTCACAAAATTAGCATATTTCTTCCGACCAATAAAAGAAAAGTGTTTTTAATACAAAAAACGTCAACCTTCAAATAATCATGTACAGTTATGCACTCAATACTTGGTCGGGAATCCTTTGGCAGAAATGATTGCTTCAATGCGGCGTGGCATGGAGGCAATCAGCTTGTGGCACTGCTGAGGTCTTATGGAGGCCCAGGATGCTTCGATAGCGGCCTTTAGTTCATCCAGAGTGTTGGGTCTTGAGTCTCTCAACGTTCTCTTCACAATATCCCACAGATTCTCTATGGGGTTCAGGTCAGGAGAGTTGGCAGGCCAATTGAGCACAGTGATACCATGGTCAGTAAACCATTTACCAGTGGTTTTGGCACTGTGAGCAGGTGCCAGGTCGTGCTGAAAAATGAAATCTTCATCTCCATAAAGCTTTTCAGCAGATGGAAGCATGAAGTGCTCCAAAATCTCCTGATAGCTAGCTGCATTGACCCTGCCCTTGATAAAACACAGTGGACCAACACCAGCAGCTGACACGGCACCGCAGACCATCACTGACTGTGGGTACTTGACACTGGACTTCTGGCATTTTGGCATTTCCTTCTCCCCAGTCTTCCTCCAGACTCTGGCACCTTAATTTCCGAATGACATGCAGAATTTGCTTTCATCCGAAAAAAGTACTTTGGTCCACTGAGCAACAGTCCAGTGCTGCTTCTCTGTAGCCCAGGTCAGGCGCTTCTGCCGCTGTTTCTGGTTCAAAAGTGGCTTGACCTGGGGAATAAGACAATAAAAGACCTGAAATATTTCAGTTAGTGTGCAATGAATCTAAAATATATGAATGTTAAATTTTCATCATGACATTATGGAAAATAATGAACTTTATCACAATATGCTAATTTTTTGAGAAGGACCTGTACTATTTTTAGGCACTGGATCAAATTGAAAACTCTTTAACTTATTCTGACTTACTGTACAAAAAAACACAGTAGTTAGCAATGTCAATCTATCTCTTTTCAGGATAATGTCTGAGAAATACATGGTTTAGAACAATATCTATGCTGATAGGGTGAGGTAGAATGGCACTTCATGCTTCCAGGGGAAAAGGTGTTTGCTTGAACTATCCTTGTTAATTTCTGTTTCTTTCTTTTGCATGAAAACCCTGAGCGAATATAATTGATTATGACTGCTAAAAGGAGCAGTTCAGATCTCTCTATCAATAGCCTTTTACAGGTGATGAGAGGGAACCAAATTGACCTACAGAACGTTACCCTTCGTTGATGTGGAGGCTGGACCTGGGTTGTTCAGAGAGCTTTTAGAAGAAAGTTCTTTCTGAATGGAAAATGGTTTGACCATTTATTTTATTTCTTAAGAACTTTATGTATTTTATATTTGCTGCAGCACAATTTTACTCTAAAAGTTTAAATTGTTAAATTTGGTTTCAAAGTTTCATTTCTGCTCATAATTATTTTGTTTTCCGAGATTCCTATGTACTCGGGGCTGGAGTTGAGCACTGCTGTGAAAGTCATCAAACCTCTGTTCATGTCATCATCGCATTGGACTATGATAAAGGAGGACGTTGAGGAAATACAGGAAAAAGGACACTAAGGAAATACAGAAAAGGTGATGCTACCGATACAATGACACCCAATTTACATGTGATACTTCTGTTACAACTATGATCTGAACAAGTTCCCTGACGTCTAATGCTTGGATAACATGTATGTTGTAATAACTAAGAGGAGATTAGTAAGTGTTTGACTGCCATTTTTGTTGTACAACGTTTTCTCCTGTTTCTGTTAATTTAGGAAGGTAAGATGAATGTCTTTGGTTTCAATGTCTTTTATCAGGTAAGGTTTATCCATAAAAGGCAGATCTGTTTGATTGTTATTTTGGCCTGGGTTAACCCTGAAGTTACAACAATCTCCTTTTTTGCACAACTTATGCTTGATACTGGATATATCAGTTGGTTTCATATTCTTTAATTTTCTTAGAGCTTTGTATGGTTTAGAGGGCAATATGTAGAGCAGTTAAATGGACACAAACAGTAATCGGACTGTGGAGACATCAAGAAAGGATGTTTAATTAGACATGTGGTACTCTAATGTCATGGGTTGGCACGATACTGGTCAGTATTCTGTCTTCTCAGAATGACACCAATCCAGAGACTGGTTGCACAAGTTACCTTTTTGGGCGTTGGACTCAGAGACCGATGGACACATGAAGACTTTGTGGGACCCTGAACCAGGATAAATGCGATGGCAGAACAATAAAGTTGAAAAGACAAATCTAAGAGACTAAAGAAGGTTCCAGGAAGACCAAGGACAGAGACTGAACTACACTGTTTTTCTGCTGAGAATTTTACTAAGGTTTTCTATTTTCTGTTATAACTTCGAATTTGTCTTTATGTCGTTTTAATGTTCTGAAGTGATTCAAGCTGTTTATGCACTCTGATAGAATGGGAGCATCAATTTTGTGATATTCAGCTCCAGAGTTTCAACATGGTCAATGTTTTCTGTTACATATATTGTGGTGAATAGGAATGATGAACCAGGACCTGATTGGTATTAAAGGTCCTTAAAATAGATGATAATGATGCATGTTAGATTCAATACAGGGATCTCTCATTCAGATTGGCCGAGAATTAGATTTTTCTGAGGCCTCCAGACGTTTTTCCCCACCTTTTAGGACGGGTGGGTTTTTGGACTGGTGTGCCATAAGCCGACCTGAAGGTCCCCTTCGTTGATACGTAAGCTTGGGAGTTTGACTGACATGGATATTTTCCATGGGTGAATTGATGAGATGTGTTCCTGAAGGAGACTTTTGGGAAGAGCTACAGAGTAGCCGGATTTGGTCTAATTAGTGAATAGGTTTAGTTTAGCATAGTCTAACACAGTTAAAATAATGTGCGCATAGGAGCTCTAAATAGGATCTTAATTAATTAGTTGAACCCGAAATTTCAGACCTAAACAAGAACAATCATTTAGGGTTGCTTAATATTGTACATAAAGTATCTTCACTATCTTTCATAATCGTTCACATTCTTATTTGTTTAATCACTTAACTACATCACATATATTCACAGGATATTTGCAATATGAATATAAGACCTCTCTCAGCTGTTAATTAGCTTAAATAACCTAATTAAGGGAGGATATGTAGAGGTGTGTTTGAATAGATTAAAAGAGTTATTATTGTGTTTACCATTATAAGATGAATTCTGTGAATTCTTTCTTCTGTACAAGGAAACAGGCCTGTCTGGAAACAGATTACATTAGGGAAATGTTCTTGGCGAGAGGTAAAGACTGATGAGTTTGTTATTGCAGGAGATCTTGTGATATTCTGACTCTGCCAGGTCAGTGTGACATGGAATAATAAGAGCTTGCATTGTGTTTCAGTTGGGAATGTTTTGATATCCCTAAAGTCCTGCCAGGTCAATTTGACCTGAGAATTTGCATCCTGATAAAGTCATGAGAGTGTTGTTATAAAATGTCACGTATGCCAATCTGATGTTTTCCAGATGTTTGGCTAAATGTGTATTCCTGGAAAAGTAGAGAAAAGCAATGTTGTGGATGCCAGATGTATTGCGTAAATGAGTATGATGATGTCAATTGGTCAGGATGCAATACAATACACACTAATGCTTTGTATCTGTATAAAACCGCCCCGTAAGGACAGAACGGGAGGGAGACTTCTGGGATTGTTGTGAAGATGTTGTTTGTGCGCTTTGAATAAAGTTCCCTCTTGTGAAGATTGTTTTCAAGGGAGAATATTTCTGAGTACTATTTTAATTATTTTGGCTCAGAGATCTGACCGCTCGCTCCCAAAATACCAATGCATTTCATTTTAAATTACATAAATACAATACAAATTCAGTCAGAGCTAATCAACTTCAGTTTCTGATGGCACAAGTTTCTTCTCATACTCGCGCCTCATGTCGGCATGGAAACGCATGCATTTCAATCGTTAAACACGATAGTTGCAATCGGACTACTTTTTTATGACTATTCAAGAAACGTTTATTTGCACTCACCTCCCAATCTCTGAACATTTCCCTGAGTCTGCGGCCACGGCAGCATTGGGGAAACTGTCAACTGGGTATTTGCGCCTCACAGTGACAGCTATGGTCACAATGATAGCGATAACAACGACCATCGCGCAACAAGTGCACACCATGGCCTTAAATCTTAGCATGAACCTCTGCTCTCACTGTAACCAGGCTGATGAATCAAAATATCTAAGTGAGCGAATAACTGTGCACCTGAAAGAGCAGTCACCGATAAACTGCAGATAAGGAAAGGTAGTCTGACAGGCGGGATGAATGCTTATATTTCCACCTTATGACGTCTTGCTGTGGGTTTAGTTTCCTTTGGTGTAGAAATGCAGAAAATGCAACTGAGTGCAAAAATCCATTTGTACTGTTCCTGTTACTCATAATACAATATAAATCGCCAGGTAAAAAAAGCTATTTCAGTTCTAGGTCAAGTATGAACGGATCTAGAACAGGGTTGATAAAACACAACACGAGTCCGGTTATGGGCTTGACCCAGTACTGGTCCAGTGTATTTCAATATTTTATGTTCAAACTGTCAGTAGACATCTGGGCTAAAATTGGGAGACATTTGGTGTCAAGTTTTTTGACATCTATTGTTTTTAGACCTCTATTTAATTCAATTCAATTCAATTCAGTTTTATTTACAGGTCCTTCTCAAAAAATTAGCATATTGTGATAAAGTTCATTATTTTCCATAATGTCATGATGAAAATTTAACATTCATATATTTTAGATTCATTGCACACTAACTGAAATATTTCAGGTCTTTTATTGTCTTAATACGGATGATTGTGGCATACAGCTCATGAAAACCCAAAATTCCTATCTCACAAAATTAGCATATTTCATCCAACCAATAAAAGAAAAGTGTTTTTAATACAAAAAACGTCAACCTTCAAATAATCATGTACAGTTATGCACTCAATACTTGGTCGGGAATCCTTTTGCAGAAATGACTGCTTCAATGCGGCGTGGCATGGAGGCAATCAGCCTGTGGCACTGCTGAGGTCTTATGGAGGCCCAGGATGCTTCGATAGCGGCCTTTAGCTCATCCAGAGTGTTGGGTCTTGAGTCTCTCAACGTTCTCTTCACAATATCCCACAGATTCTCTATGGGGTTCAGGTCAGGAGAGTTGGCAGGCCAATTGAGCACAGTGATACCATGGTCAGTAAACCATTTACCAGTGGTTTTGGCACTGTGAGCAGGTGCCAGGTCGTGCTGAAAAATGAAATCTTCATCTCCATAAAGCTTTTCAGCAGATGGAAGCATGAAGTGCTCCAAAATCTCCTGATAGCTAGCTGCATTGACCCTGCCCTTGATAAAACACAGTGGACCAACACCAGCAGCTGACACGGCACCCCAGACCATCACTGACTGTGGGTACTTGACACTGGACTTCTGGCATTTTGGCATTTCCTTCTCCCCAGTCTTCCTCCAGACTCTGGCACCTTGATTTCCGAATGACATGCAGAATTTGCTTTCATCCGAAAAAAGTACTTTGGACCACTGAGCAACAGTCCAGTGCTGCTTCTCTGTAGCCCAGGTCTGGGGAATGCGGCACCTGTAGCCCATTTCCTGCACACGCCTGTGCACGGTGGCTCTGGATGTTTCTACTCCAGACTCAGTCCACTGCTTCCGCAGGTCCCCCACGGTCTGGAATCGGCCCTTCTCCACAATCTTCCTCAGGGTCCGGTCACCTCTTCTCGTTGTGCAGCGTTTTCTGCCACACTTTTTCCTTCCCACAGACTTCCCACTGAGGTGCCTTGATACAGCACTCTGGGAACAGCCTATTCGTTCAGAAATTTCTTTCTGTGTCTTACCCTCTTGCTTGAGGGTGTCAATAGTGGCCTTCTGGACAGCAGTCAGGTCGGCAGTCTTACCCATGATTGGGGTTTTGAGTGATGAACCAGGCTGGGAGTTTTAAAGGCCTCAGGAATCTTTTGCAGGTGTTTAGAGTTAACTCGTTGATTCAGATGATTAGGTTCATAGCTCGTTTAGAGACCCTTTTAATGATATGCTAATTTTGTGAGATAGGAATTTTGGGTTTTCATGAGCTGTATGCCAAAATCATCCGTATTAAGACAATAAAAGACCTGAAATATTTCAGTTAGTGTGCAATGAATCTAAAATATATGAATGTTAAATTTTCATCATGACATTATGGAAAATAATGAACTTTATCACAATATGCTAATTTTTTGAGAAGGACCTGTATATAGCACCAATTCACAACACATGTTGTCTCACGGCACTTCACCACAGTCAGGTACATTTAAACATCTAATAGCTACATAAATCAGGGAAATGGCTTCCTATAACATCACATGTTGTTCTAATGAGTCTGCACGCTAATCGTCCTGTCATTTTGCATGTGGTAGTATGAAATAAATTATACATTAACTCATCAGAAAATGAATTGCAGAATCAGCGAAAATGAGGAGTTCACTGACTCGTCGTTTTTAAGTCAAGTTAAGTTTATTTATATAGCGCTTTTCAGCAACAAGGAACTTATACATAAGGAAAAACATTACAATGAAAACTAAAGGAAAATTGGACTGAAAACTTAACTAATAATGTTTAGATGGCACATTCAAAGGCCACTCTAAACAAATAAGTTTTAAATCTTGATTTAAAGCAACTTAGGGTTTCGGCACTTTTACAGTTTTCTGGGAGTTTATTCCAGATTAGTGGAGCATAAGAACTAAAAGCTGCTTCTCCATGTTTGGTTCTGGTTCTGGGTATGCAAAGTAGATTTGGGCCAGAAGATCTGAGAGGTCTGGGTGGTTGGTACACTGACAACAAGTCTGTAATGTATTTTGGTGCTAAGCCATTCAGGGATTTATGGACTAACAGAAGTATTTTAAAGTCTATTCTCTGAGCTACAGGGAGCCAGTGGAAGGACTTTAGAACGGTGGTGATGTGCTCCACTTTCTTAGTTCTAGTGAGGACGAGTGCAGCAACGTTCTGGATCAACTGCAGCTGTCTGATCGACTTTTTAGGCAGACCTGTGATGACACTGTTGCAGTAATCAATTCTACTAAAGATGAACGCATGAAAGTGTTTTAGGGGGAGTATGTAGACACTGAATAGGAGGGGCCCTAAGATGGACCCTTGTTGGATGGGTGCGAGGACTTGTTATCACTCGTGTAAAAACTTTGTGCTGCAAGGCACCTGCACTCCGCTTTGTATCATGCTCTGGTATGCAGCCCTCCTGTGTGTGAGATCACCGTTATCTATTTCCCATGAGAACCAACCTGCTTTCATCCTCACACACACATATACACCTTGTCTGAACTGTCTGTTGAACTGTGCATATAAATAAAGAGATAGGGTGTCAAAACTTTGTAGTTGCACTGCAAAGTGGGCTACCCTTGCAAGTAAAACTGACTCTGTATCGTTCTTACCTCTGAGTTGACTAAATAATACCTAACAACCCTTGAGGAACGCCACATGTGATTTTTGTGTGATTTTTAGTAACAACAAACCGACCTGTCCTGATAGTTAGCTACTACACATCAAAAGGACTTCTTGTATTTTTTTCAGTAAAGCTTTTAAAGCTCTTAGTGGTGTGACCCCACCCTAAATTTCTGATTGATTGAGTTTCTGTGTGTGTGGTAGACCTCTCAAGTAATCATCCCAGTTCTTTTGAATGTTCCGAGAATTAAAAAGAAACACCGCTCAGTTGCTGCACCAAGACTCTGGAACCAGCTCCCTCTTGAGTATTGGGGCACTTTATTCCAGATTTCTAAATTTTTTATTTATTATGTATAAATTATTTGTTTCAACTGTGAGTGAATGATTTCTATGATTTTATTGTTAAGCTGTTTTGCTATCTGGGTGGCTGCTTTTGAAGGGCCATATAAATAAATTAATGCATAAGTGAATAGTCTTTAGGCCTTAAGTTATGTGGAATCAGTCCCTTTTAGTTTCCCAAATATTCTTGTATATTTGCTTGGTAAAAATTAGGTCTACAATGTTTTAAGTTGCAAAGTTGACTGCAACACATTATCTTGAGTGTTGTTCACTTTGTCTCCAGTTTAAGCATTAAATAAAGAAAAAATGTTGCAAAAACAATTTTGTCCTAAAATCATTTCTCTGCCCAAACACCACCTCTTACATGAACTGTTCTGATGAACAGGAAAACAGGAGGTCCAAAGGACAGTGAATTCTGTGGCGAGCGATGAACGGAGACGACCACAGAACTGCCAACCAGAGTTTTGTACTATTTCATGGGGATTCCAGCTGTGACTTCTCCTTCCTGGGAGTTTTTACCATTCTCTTTTGTCTGTGTAGTTCAGTGGTTGTTCTCCATCCATGGCTGACCCCAATAAGTTGAAAGTGATGAAAATATGTTGCAGTTGTTTATTGCCCTAAAACATTAATACCATCTGACCAATACAATATATTTTTTTGGGTAAAGGAGCAGAACCTGACTGACTGGCTGCCAGTCAGGCAATTTTATGAGACATTAAATAATTATACTTGTCTGATGAATGTGTAAGTTAAGGTAAGTTTATTTATATAGCGCTTTTCAGCAACGAGACACTCAAAGCGCTGTACATACAATCACAATACAATCACAAAGAAAATAAACACAGATACAGACACAGAAAAACAAATCAAATGATACTAGAATCCTTCTAAGAAATCTAAAAATCTATTAATCCTTCTGAGAAATCTAAAAATCTCTGGCCAACATTACAATGATACAGATAACATTAATAATCCTTTGGGTTTTACTGGTAAGAGCTAGTTTTAAACCAATCTTTCTAAAGAGGTAATTATATCATTAAGTGCTCTATGTAGGGGAAAGCATCTTGTGCTAAGCTTTTACTGGTACTGAAGTTGAACTAAGTTAAAACAGTCCATTGTAGTCTAATTAAGAAAGCTGGGTCATTGGTGTAAGAGCAGCTAAAGTCCAAATTACTAATAATATTTGGTTTTCGCTGGTAATCCTTCTGATAAAACTAAAAATCAATTAAAAGTAATGAAATCACACATTTAGGTAAAGTAAGATAGGAGGAAATAAAATCATATTTCAGATTCTATTCTGAGCAGAATAGAGTCTGAAATAATACAAAAAACCTCAGCAGGGGTAAGCAACACACACACAAGTAAAGATTTAGCAACGGTACGGTGGAATCTTGAGGGTGCGAATATATATAAGAGTGTGTTTGCAAGAATTAGACTGTAAACTGTTGAGGTAGGAAAACTTTACTGGCCGTCAGTTAACTCTTACATTACTCCTCACCTCTCCCCGACTCTTTTATTTGGCACCCAAAGGACAATCCTCAGTCAGAGATCAGTTGTACGTTTCCACAAGTTTATTAAAACCAATCTGAATTCAGAGAGGGGACACACACTTACACTGGTACCTGGAAACGTCTGTGTGTTGTCCGTTTTGGAGGGGCCACAATACCTTTATATACCCCTCGCTGCTATGCAGTACACATACACAATCATCTTGTCTGTAAATATCTCCCCATCAACAATATAACGTCATATCCAAATAAGGAGTACTTCTAGTCCTTCTCCCATAACAAACTCATCCTGTCTGGCTCCAGCCCTGTCTCCTTCCCCAATTTATGGCCTTGCCCTCTCTGTGCGCTGTACTCCCCTGTCTTCTTCTCCCCCATCGGTGATTCCTTGTCCTTCACTAATTTATGACTTTGGACTCTCTACTTCCCTCCCTAAGGACCTTGCACTTTCTATGCTTCACTCCCTATGCTCTATGTACACATGCCAGTTACACACATAGATAGTTAATATTAAACACATAAATAGTTTATATTCTACAAAACACTGATAGAAGCGCCATTGTCCTTGAGAAGAGAGGTGGAAGTTTTATCAATCGGCCGCATAGTCCCATCAGCACACAGCTGGTAGGGGAGTGCTGGGGAAGAGCATCGTGTTTATATAACATCCAGGAGATATTTTGTCGATAGCCAGTTAGCAGAAGTTGCCAAGGCCACATTGGGGCGCCAGATTTAGAAAAACAATAAATGTTGTGGTTCAGCCAGTTGTGAATTTCCAACTACCTTAAGAGTTTTATTGGTATGTCTCAATCGCGAATCCAAATAGCCACATTTCTTTTTTTTTTTTGTTTCTTTTTTCTCTTATTCTTTTTTTAAGAAGACATTGCCTGACCTCCAGTGTGGAGTTTTCAAAGTTAGTGATGAAGTTTGGGGCAATATTATCTGCTGCTGTTGACCCACTGTTTTTTGTCAAGCACTTCATGCTTTCTTCTGGCTTCATGCAGATGCTGATTTTAATTTTTAGCTGGACTTGGCACCTGCCCACAATGTCAAAAGTTTCAATATATGATTTATTGAGCACATATACTGTATAGTACAGGAATTTACCTTTCAATAGGCTCATGTTTTTGCATAAATTCTTTTTTTTTTTGGTCCTGTGCAATCATTTTTTGTCCAGTCTTATATGAGTTTCCATTTTTGTAAAACGACTGTATAAAATTACTTTTCAAGGATAGTCTGCTTCATTGAGATGCATGGTCACATGCCACAGCAAAACTGCCATGCAGACGTTAGCCTTCATTATTCTTATTTTGTGTGAGCATTCCAATGTGCTGCTTGTGATTTACATTTTGTCTTTCTGATGCCACTTTGAGCTAAGTACCAGTTTACGAGCTGTGCCAGATCACAGAATGCCGTACATCTGTGTGGGCATGTGAGCATCTGGGTTAATTTACTCAGACTTGTGCATATAATACATCTACCAGATAGCTGCACATACAATAATTTATTCAAAACATTATGTGCGGGATGGGGAAAAGACACTTTCTTGACATTAGACTGCATTGCTCAGGGATAATTGTTTATATTCTACATCAGGCAGCAATTCCACAAACAATAGGCTTATTTCTGAGCTCAAAACCTTGGCTCAACTATAAATAATAATCCAGTCTACACCAAGATGTCAGTGAGAAACAGCTGTGTTATATAGGACTGCACATTTAAACAGTTAATGTGAATGAACCAAACTTTAGTGCAGTTTCAGTTGACTCCTGCAATTTACATAATTAGCTGCACTGAGTAATAGGCAAACAAATTTCATTTTAGAACACATAAAGGGAACTTCAGGGCATAAACTAAATAAAAAAAGACACTGCTGGTATGTGCAGTATTAAGGATATTTGTAAAGCGTGACAGATGGTTCTGTATCATGTAACGACTGGCAAACGTGGCTCGATTACCATATATATATGAGGGCAAGTTGGACTAACATCAGAAAAAATAATCTGACAATAAAATCCCTCTGTTTATGACTTGCTCATCAGTACCTTTAATAAATAAAAATTTTCTTGTCACAGCAATTTGACCGAATTGCTCCACCATCTGATTCAATGGCCGTCCACATAGTGTCTGGCCATTGAATAATTAGAGGCTTGTCAGAGCATGTGGCTGTTGCTTTGGGATTTGTCAGGGTTTGGCCAAGACGAGATTCGCTCTGCCTGGGAAAGTCAGCATATGAACAACTTCAGTGGAGTTATGATCCACTGCGGTGGAATGATAAAAAGCTTGTCAAGTGAAGAGGTGAGTCAAGGATTTACAGCTGATGGTTTTATTCCGCACACAGAAACTCACAACCCCCAAGAACTGTCTTGTTAAGTGTTTTTTTGTGTCACAGTTGTGTTCTGCCATGCTGAATGTGCATCTGATGCTAAGACCATTTAACTCTGCTTTTTTTTCTTTTGGTCTCATTATGAGCAATATTAGAAGCACACAACCTAAAACGCATAAATAAATGCAGAATTAGCCTTCCCATTACAAATATTGTTAGGTATTATTTAGTCAACTCAGAGGTAAGGAACGACACAGAGTCAGATGTACTTGCAGCAAGGGTAGCTCACACTTTGCAGTGCAAATCTACAAAGCATTAGCACCCCTCTCTCTTTATTTATAACATGCTGGTTCACACATAGTTCAACAAACATTCAGGGTGTGTGTGTGTGTGTGTATGTGTGTGTGTGTGTGTGTGTGAGTGAAAGGTTAGGGTTCATGTGTCTTGATTTTAAGCAGAGAGAAAGGAGTGAGGATTGGTGCCAGTCCCTAGATGTTGCTGATAATAGCATAACTCACCCTTCTCTCTTATCTCTTTGTCTATGGCATGTGGGGGAAGAAAGCACTTAGAGCAGACACAAGTGATAAACAATATAAAAGTATTAAAAACCCTAACATTCCCCCCTTTTATCACAAATAAGTCATGAGTAAAATACATGTAAAAGAAAACACTCTGTGTGAGCACAAACCCACAGGACGGAAAACAGTTTTAATTGTGGGAAACACTCACACGGTCATGGCAGAGTAAAACAATATAATAAAACAAAGAAAACAAAATGTAATAAAAGTAAAATAATTAAAACAAGCCTTGTTCATATCATCATTGCACTTTTTCTCATTTCACTTAACAGCAACTTCTTTCGATTTTCTGCTATAAGGTCACTTTATGAAGTACAATTATGAATACACTTGGGCATGAAAGATATATTAATTTACAACATGTCACCATAGTCATCTGTTTTTGGGTTTAATGTGGTGTCAACATTTACACACAGTATTTAAAGAGTATATGGGTGTTATCTCAACTTAAAGGAGTTTTGCTTTATGACCCTAGACCGTCCTCGGTCAGGGGTAACAGACCATCTGCTGGTTCCTGAGACATCACCCAAAAGGAATGGGTTTTAGCCATTAAACTTCTGATAATGGCTTTTACAGCTTCCTCCTCTAACACAGATGTTCTGAAGAAAGAGAGGTAACCTAAAGGTCATACACTTTGGAACACCTTAGAGCACTCAATACAAGAATTTACATTACAACTCCTTTCTTCTGGTACTGAAAACAAATTACAACAACGGCGGAAATGAACACATTTCAAATTTGTAATAATACCATAAAGTTAGATAAAAGCATCCAAGATTTCCTCCTTAGAGTCAGTTTCGCTGGGAGAAAAGAATTTGGCTGACCCTTGCTGTCCAGGCAAAGGAGCGCCTAGTAGCCACCAAATGTTAAGAAATTAAGGAGAATAAACATCATGGCGCATGTTTGACTGTCTCTCTGTTGCAGACGTCGCCAGTCCATCATCCAGAGAAAGGTTATGTACAAATGTGTAGAGGTCTTCCCTGTATGTTTCCTATGTGTCTCTCACTGTGGTGTGTGTGCAGTGAGGCAAATGACCTTATGATTTCTAACTTTCAGGCAATGCGATGGCCTTAAGTAGATTCTGAAATAACGTTGCACTGCCCAAGAGATTATTGTGCCCTTGTAAGAACAGTGTTCTTCAACCACCTGTTCAATCACTCGCCAGTGATCAGCTTAAAGTACTTTGTCTTGTGGTGGTCCGCTGTCCTCACACCTTTCAAGCCGTGGATGATCCAGTTGGAAGATGACTTGTGTCCTGGAAGCCAGATGAAGCTGGGGAAGCTGGAGCTTTCCTGCAGCTTTCCTGTGTGTCTAGTAGGATCTGATATGGGCCTTTCCAGCGCCTGTGGCTTCCAGTGTTTTCTCCTAGATTCTCTGACCAGAATCCAGTCACCAGGGATAAAGGACTGGAGGGTGGAAGTGGCTGTTTCTGGTAATGCAGCCTTCACCGTCTGTGAAACTTGAGAAAACACAGTGGACAGGTTTTGACAGTAAAACAACATCCTATCTTCATGGAAAAAAAATTTGATCTTGGCAATATCCATGTTACTTGTTACTTTATTCTGACATTCCCCCCTTCTGGCGCAGGGTCCAACCCATGCGACAATCCAGCAAAAGGTTTGAACAAGAATGTTCTAGTAACCAAGATCACATTACATAGAACCAAAGAAATGAATTCTGACATAACTATGTGTTTATGAATTTAACAAAAGCAACATAAATAAAATCCAGATGTTTTTAACTGTAACTCAGTTCCATTAACAACAAAACACAAACTTTAGTTATTCAGTTGATCAATATTTCACTTAGAAATAAGTCATATATCATCCCGATTTGTCTTGTATGAAGATAAATATTAGATTAATGGAAATCCAGTGTAATTTTGATGCATACGCTCTACAAATTTAATCTAATAAATAATTCCTGTCAAGTATGAAATCATAACTCTGATTCTTTATCAAAAATATATTCCTTACTTTTGGCATATCTTGAACTGTCAGCTAGCTTAATGGCACCAGGGAAAACTTTCAATCTAATAAATCACCAATGATCCTGTATGTAAAACTAATTCTTCAAACTAGTTTAAACTATTTCATTAACCTTTTAATAGTAAAACACATAAATCTAAAAGTCATGCTACATCCTTAATTATTATACAAAAAACATGTTTTCAAGACAACAATCACTACAAGCCTTTTGATTCTATTGTCTCTTAAACAGTGTTAAAACTCAGGAAGGGAGGTGCTGAGCGTTACCATGACAGCAAAGGCATGAACCAACCTGGTAGGTGGGCAGAGTTAGGCAGAACTAACCTTTGATGGGCAGCCTATGGGCGGACCCACAGTTTCTTCATTCCAACCCATCTTAGTGAACCTTAAACTGCAAAACTGTTAACATGCACCTACCTCAGAAACAAGCTGCTTCTTAACTCTCCTGAAAACTCAAAGTTTAATCAATCTGGGATTTAGAAACATTATTCTAAACATGGATTATTGTGTCATGCAACATATAAACAAACATTCATTCCAACAAACAAAGACAAAACATCAAAGACAGACAAATGGCCAAATTTGAAGCTTCAAGAATTCAAATAAATTCTTAACAATCTCTTTTCAGAACATGTTTTCTCAGCCATATATTTTAATGCTATAATTGATCCATTTTGTTATGACAATCTTCAGGATCCTTTTTAAGATGAGTGCACATAGTCCAAAGAGATCTCAAACTATTTAGAAGCACAGCAACAGTTTTCTCTTAAATGAATCCAAATTCACTGATGCTGAAACCTTTTGCCAATTCTTTGTACTTTTACTCTGTAATAATAATAACTACAATCCTGAGAGTTATTGTTATAATTCTCTTTTTGTTTGGCTCAATTTGATCGCAGCTGCATTCAAGAATTTCTCTGCTCAGGTTAATGCAAAGAAGTATTTTAAGCCGGCGTTGACATTTTTATGGTATACCCAAACAAAACAAAAACTGCAGTGTTTGACTTAATCAGAAATTAAGATAAGAAACTTGTCTCCAAACTGGACTGTGTTCCACATAGTGTTTCAAAGGGAAGACACAATTGTCCTTAATTTGGCTATTTAAATTTTGAGAGTTGGGGAGAAAATTATTATTAGAACCCCTTTTTAATAATCCAAATGCTGATAAATGTTCCAATATTTTATAATTTAGTAATCTGAAATTACCTTGTGTACCTTTCTACTCCTAGTTATTCTTTTAATCTTTAAACCCTAAGAAATCAAACAAGGAGACTGGAGTTTAAGCCGACCATCCTCTTTAGTATTGAGAGAGCCTTTATTTCTTTTCTTTTCCTAAAATGAAGGATTTTCTTATCTTTATTCAGTTATAAAAATCCTAACCTTGGTTCCAAAACAAAACTCTTCAACCCCAATCTGCGTTCCCCAGAATAGAAATCTTGAGTATTATTGCACTTCAAAACCACCAAATGACTGGAACCCCTCATTGGCTTAGATCTATTTTAATAGGTAATCGGTCTACCTTTAATTAAGTATTATAATTTTATGGACCCAAAATCTATGGCTTGCGGGCTTCAGGAGTCCAGGAACCACAGGTTGAGTACTATCCATTGAACAATGATGTTAGCTCTCTGCAGATTGAAGAGAGGATTGGCTAAATATCCCCAGACCTGTTAGTGTATTATTTCTGCTTGGACAATAATCAGATTTAAAAATCACTTGTTCACAGCTCCTAATTTACCTTAGATCATATTTGCTCCTAACCCAGTTCATAAGAAGCTTCAGACAACATTATGCTAAAAAGCCAAAAACAAAACAAAAATACAGATCTGTTTTAAAATAAAGAAAAAGCATGCTTTAAAAAAACTTGTTACTGTGGTGGAAAATAACTCCACGGTTCTGAAGACCTTTTCTATGCAGAGTCTTTTAGGGAACATGAGATTAGTTTAATTTTTGTGTGGTACCACTGTCCAATCAGATTCTTTCTTACCTTCAAAAATAACCCAATTTTTCCCATTCTCATTTTAAAGGTTTCATTTACCAAGGAAAATGTGTTTAACAAAACCAATTACTCTCAAAAGTCTTAAGAGTTTTAGCTAGTGATATCTTAGAAAACAACAAGTGTTTTAATAGTTCTGTGCAGCACATAACTAATTAGGTTTCCTTTCCTTCTCCAAAGGGAAAGAAACTGCAGAACCAAGCCTTTCATAGTTTTTGTCAGGATCTGATATAAGGTACAGTGTAAATCAACACGCTGCATGAATCAGAAGAGGGAAGGAAAAAATTAATATAACCTCCTCCCAGCAGCTGCTGTGAAAAACAATGAATTTGTACTTTCCATAAGCGTCAGTTAGCACTTGCGGACATAAACTGCACCAAACTGTAAGTACTGTGTCAGCGACTGTATTAAGACCATCTGCAGGAGAACTAAGCCTGTTTTAATGAGGTCTCTACCCATTAGATTTATGGGATACAAACTCTGACAACAGAAAACAATGCCTGAAAGAGACCCCATCAGGTGTTACGCATGCAATGGGTTTTAAAAATGCTCCTTCATGAGATCTGTCCTGAGAATAACATAGAAAACACATGGTTACTGCTAAGTTTTGGAGATGTAACTTCCTCTGCTTTTTAATAACTTTTAATAACTATAATAATTGACCCTGAATATTCCACGACGAAAGCGAACTTGCTTCTCTAAAAGAATTAACTGGAAAGTATCAAATGAGTTAAGTTATCACCCTTTTGAAGATACTTTTCTAACCCTAAAATAATATTTTAACCCACTATATCTGTCCACGTCAAGCAAGCGTGTCACATGAGCAGCGGTTAATAAGCGTTCTTCATTGCGGAAAATAGGAAAAGATTTATGCAAATGTGTGTGTGTTTGTACATTACCCCCATCAGTTTCTTAATCACTCCAGAGTCAGACTGTCATGGTACACAGTCCTTTATCAGTCCAAAACAAAAACAACCCAGGCCCTTCCCGGGTCTGTTGGTGGGACATTCACTCCTTCCTTGTCCACTTTAACTTCTCCAGGAGGGAGAAAGAACTTTGCTCCGGCCTGTTTCTCTTCTGCCCGCATAAGATGTGATTTCAATATAAATCCAGTGTATCGCTCTTTTGGCTCTGCAGCAGCATGGATCGTTGTCCATCTCAGTGGGGCCAGACTTCTTCTGAGTTTCGTTCTGGTGGAAACTCACACTGTAATTTGCAGCAGGCAGGCAGACAGGCTCTCTCTCTTTCAGGCCATGCTGAAGAAACGTCTCTGGTGGAGTAGCCATGAAGGACAGGTTTCTAAAGTCCAGACTCAAAAACGCAGATGTTACACTCAAATCCCATACATGTGTGTATGTGTGTGTGAGAGGCAGATGAGAAGTTTAGTATAGGTTCAGATTTTGCACACAGAAATATTATCAGTCAGTCAGTCAGTTGTCCACCATAACATGCACTATACTCCTTTCTTTTCCGACTGATCGCAATATTTAAGACAAACGAAACTTCCTGCAGGAAAGTTTTAACTCTTTAACACCTTAATTGATGCACTCTGTGCTTTTTAATCTTTTTCTTATGTTTTTTTTATTTTTCTCATCTCCATCCATCAACTGTTTTATTTGAAACTATTTAAACTATTTAACGTATTTACACTCAAACTTCCACTCTGTGAAAAACAAAACTTATCTTCTAAATTAAAGCACGTTTAACACAATCATCCCCACCTTTTCCTTTCATTTTTTAGGAGATGATGGTTAATGTGTAATAAAAAAATAAATAATAATAATAATACAGAGCAACTTCTCACCCAGATATATTTGTAGAGTATGAATGTCCCAGATAAAAGGTATTTTAAATCTGGGCAAAAGAAAACAGGACCAATAGAATCTTGCTAAGATTCTTCCAAAAATGTTTAGTCCTCCAAACACACAACAGCATTCACACAGTTTGTATTTTAACATATTTATGTCCCTTCAGCAATATGTATGGTCGACCTAGCTTAGTTTATGAGCTCCCTTATTATTCAACATTTAATTTCATTTCCTTCTGGCGAAATGTTACCAACCAAATTATCTAGTTCACTTACGGCGGAACCACCTAGTCGTTTTTAATCTCCTTGCGGCGAGATCCTACCTAAATTTATCACTATTTTGTGCGGCGAAATAAAACCTTCCCAATGCAGTGTCCTTAACCGGCGACACACTACCAAACGACTTCTAAGTACTTTTGCTCTTTTTCTCTTATCTTATGTACTGTATTTTAAAACCGTCTCACCTCTGAGTTGACTTTCAAGTGACTGTCGGATCTCCCGGAGCCGCCCGGCATCGAGCAAGACAATATCCCACCGGCCAGATGCGAACGTCACACACCGGGACTTTCAGCCACCAGGCCTATGTGCGGCTGTGCGGCAGCGCTTAACTCGACGTCAGGCTGTCTCCGGAGATCCGCCAGTTACTGCAAGAAAAATAAGATCAGTTTAGTTCTTATAATATCCGGCTCGAAGGACCAAATTAATGTTAGGTATTATTTAGTCAACTCAGAGGTAAGGAACGACACAGAGTCAGCAAGGGTAGCTCACACTTTGCAGTGCAAATCCACAAAGCATTGGCACCCCTCTCTCTTTATTTATAACATGCTGGTTCACACATAGTTCAACAAACATTCAGCGTGTGTGTGTGTGTGTGTGTGTGTGTGTGTGTGAAAGGTTAGGGTTCATGTGTCTTGATTTTAAGCAGAGAGAAAGGAGTGAGGATTGGTGCCAGTCCCTAGATGTTGCTGATAATAGCACAACTCACCCTTCTCTCTTATCTCTTTGTCTATGGCATGTGGGGGAAGAAAGCACTTAGAACAGACACAAGTGATAAACAATATAAAAGTATTAAAAACCCTAACAAATATCTATCCAATTTACTTCTATAAGTAAATTGCCCCTTTATACTGTAGGTAATAAATGAAATAAAAGGAAATAATCAATACGCTTCGTCAGTACCTCTGACCAAGCCATTTGAAATAAGTGATCATAAAATCACCTAATTAGTAAATAAGCATCTGCCTGTATGTAACTTATTCTTAATTACAGTTGCTCGAGTAGGGGCGCCCATTATGTCGATCGCGATCTACTGGTCGATCGCAAAGATAGTTTTGGTAGATCGCAAGAGCAAATAAATAAATAAAAAACACCATCATGACGTTTATCACTTGATCAACATACAGGACATCAATTCTGACCTCTCATCTCTTTTTTGACACCACCTCAAGCATGCGTGTTGATTTATGCCACCTAGTGGAAAACTAGCAGAGCCGAGCAGTACTGAGTAGTTAAAAAACTTAAGAAAGGGTTTAAAATGAGTGGGGGACCTGGACCAAGCAAGAAGCAAAAAATCTACAATTTCCATACAGAATGGGAGGAGGACTTTTTTTTAATGATGTCATACTCAAAGTGCGTTTGCCTCATCTGTCAGTCTTCTGTTGCTATTTCGAAGAAGGGAAATGCGGAGCGGCATTTTCGGACTGTTCATAAAAACTATGACATTAACTTTCCTCCTCAAAGCGAACTGAGAGTTGTCCAGTTGTCTGGACAGCAGTCTTTGTTCTCACAGGTGACCACAAAAGCCATCGAAGCATCAACACAAAACGTCCATTCAAGATGGAGAGATGATAAAAGAAGCATTCGTTGAAGTAGCTAACTCGTTGTTTCGGGACTTTAAAAACAACTATTGTTGTTTTTAAATATTGTCTTCAATAAAGGCTCTTCAACTGTCAAGGAAAACAGTTACACAGCGGTCTGAAGCCATCGCCGAAGATTTAACACAGCTACTTTGGAAGGATATTGCAGACTGTGTTTCTAGCTGCAATTAGACGAGTTAATGGATGTGATCGACACAGCCCAGTTGTGCATTTTTATCCAAACTGCTGATGTGATTGCTAAAGAGGAGCTGTTAACAGTACTGGCCATCAAAGAACACACACGGGGACAGGATATTTTTCAGTCTTTCCAAAACTTCACTGAAAAAAAGCAACTTCCAGCACTCCTACAATGGTTGACCGCTCGAACGGGTTTATTGTCAAGTGCAGGGAAGCTGATGGTTTCCCCGACTTCCTCAATTACCACTGTATAATACACCAACAAGAGCTGTGTGCAAAAATGCTCAACATGAAAGAAATAATGGATGTGGCAACAAGGATCGCATGTTCTATTTGCGCCAGATCTTTTCAAAGACTGCTTTTCCTTCCACCCATAGAGGAGGCTGATCACGACCACTCTGAGTTGCTGCTCCACACTGACCTGAGATGGCTGAGTTGGGGGAGATTTCTGCAAAGGTTTTGAGAGCTCTGTCCGAAGATTAAAGAGTTTTTACTTGAAATGAAACATGCAGAATACAACCAACTAAATGACGAACAGTGGCTTCTAGACTCGACATTTCTAACCGATCTAACAAACATGTTGAATGGCCTTAATGTGACCGTGATCAGTATGATCAGCTCAGTTAATGCTTTCAAATGGAAAATGGTACATCTGTCCTCAAAGCTGCAGCGCCATGACTTAGCCAACTTCCCGACCATTGTCGGAGCTAGAGATGCAAAAGGTGTGTGCACAACTTGACAGTGCACACTACACAGAACAGATTGAAAAATGTCAGTCAGAGTTTGACAAACCCTTTCAAGACTTTGCAGTAGTTGAGCCAGTTGCTACATTCATGTGCAACCCTTTTCAAGAAGATGCTCAGATTGAGTCACTTTCTTCAAACATTTCAACATTATTTCACCTCAATGTGTCTGCAGTGGAGAATAAAATTTTGACATTACAATCTGACATTCAGCTGACGTCCAGGGCTCACAGACAGTTCTGGATCCTCTATGCATCCCTATCTGATTCCATTTGGTGCAAGTCATCAGAGTAAGCAGGTAAGTACAAAAGAAATAATATGGAATGCAAGTGTAACCGACCTCCTGTTTTGAAAGAGTTATTTAGCATGTTATGTGAAGAGATGTAAAGTCAGGTTTATCTTTTGTTTCTGTTTTTTTTAATCAAACACAAATAGCTTAGATTAAGTTACATTTTATTTAATCAAATAGCCAAATTTCTGGTACCTTCCGCAGATCTGGAGTGTACAACTTCTCCAAGATTATATCCTTTAAACTCTCAGTCCAACCGCTGCCAGGCTGCGATTCTGTTCAAGAATCGTGTCCAGCTTGCGATTGTTGATCGCACTACAGACTCCATCCAACATCCAGCTTTAGAATGCTTTGAACAGCTGCCCACGTTTTGCCAATCACTCGATAAGCCAGGTAACCACCAACTCCAAAAAGTAGAAATCCTGTTATCAAAAGTCCAAATATGTACACATTTTCTATGTCCTCGACCGACATCGTAGTCAGGCACACAATCTTCCACTGCTGCCAAGAATCCATTGTGTACCCAGAGAAGACCGTCTCGTCTGGACAAGAGGGTCTTCTTTACCCCGTCTTCCCGTTGAAAGAAAAAAAAAAAAATGTATCAATTATGTTGAGAGTCCAGCTGACCAAACCCATAATTTAAGTTTTGAGGATATGCAAAGCGAGGCTCTGAGAAAAATACAGACAAAAAGCAGAAACAGGGATCAACAGGGAGGGAGGGAGAGAAAACGCGTGTGTCTTCCACCGAGAGCAAGAGAAAAAGAGTAATGTGTAAAAAATAATGTGTAAAAGTTACTCACAATTTAGCTACTTCTTTGCATAATTCTGCAAGGAAGTGGAGTTTTTCTTACAATGTTGCTGCACATCTGCATTTCAGAAACTAAATTAGAGATTAGAGCAAATTGTTATGCTGGTATACACTATAGAATCCCAAGCAGAAGAGAAAAGTTATAAAAGCGATTCACACTAAATTTACACCCGCAGAAATTGTAGTGTGTCCACACTGAATTAAAAAGGCACAGAAAAGGCACAGATGATACCCATGCATCTTGTGTAAGCTTTGGTGATAAGACATTTATTCACCTATTTATTTCTCTACAGCTATTAGCTGAAAACTTGAGTTTAGATGATCAGATGAAAGACAACACACATCTCAGAAGTGCAGAACCTCTGCAGGCTTTGTTTTTCTATTTCATAAAAACATGAATTTCAGTTAATCTTGTGTAATCTTCTGTTTTTAGCCCTCAAACCTTCTTTTCAGGCTATTTCATGTAAATAGAGCTTGCAAAAAAGAATATTTCATACAATAATTACAAATGGTTAATATTTCATTGCAGCAAATACAGATATTCAATAAAATATAGAGTACAACTAAAAGAAGAAATTGCAGATAACTTTTAAAATAAGGAATTTCGACAAAATTGGCCTGTCATGTATTCATGAACACTATTTACATGTAAAAACACTTGAGAAGTTGCTATGTGGATAATCACTGCATTCTCAATATTTTTAAAAAACAAAAGAGTAAAAATATTCAAGACTTGCTCCTATAAAGACATACAATCTTCCAGTGACAAAAACAGTATTGTTTTTTCCATGGTAACGGCATGTTATAGTCTTTGTCAGTTCATTCCAGTCATAGGAAGACATGTCACTGCAAAGGCTTTGCAAATTAAACCTGTTTTTCTGTCTTGTTCTGTGATGTTCAAGAACAACAAACACCTTCTGCTGCAGGAAGATCTTGACCATTTTTAGGACATCCTCTGCAACTCAGCATTACTGACTTGTGGTGTCAATAACCAGCTGCCTCTCCCAGTTTCCTGTGATCAGACGCAGCCCAGATGCGGCCCTCCTTTTTTTCCACAGCGTTAACCACATTGTAGAATCTGTCTGCAGGTTTCTGATTGTGACCCAACGCTTCAAGAGCCTTAATTACACCCTGAGGAGAAAGAAGAAAAAATGGGATGAGGTTAAAGTGTGTAGTGTGTTAACTGACCACTGAAAACATTGTCAAATTCATTACATTGTCAAACTTGGGTTCAAACTTCACTGCGTTTTCGGAGTCAACAAAGAGAACTGGAGTCTTGATTGCCTCTTTAAGGTTCTTTCCAAACCAAAGGTGGTTGACGAGGGTCTGCAAGAGACAGAGAACATACTGATGAGATTGTCCTGATTATAGTCATGGTGATCATGAAGACAGAGACAACAGTGACAACAGTGAGGAGCATCAGAGTGAAGCAGTTAATCCTAAGTGCACTTAGTGCGATTGCCATGGCCACGTACAGAGACCAGCCCCGTCGTGATCATGCTCCCACCACTCGCTCCAATCACCAGCATCTTTGACTGAGACTTCAGCACAGCGGGGGCCATGGAGGAGGGGGGCTGCTCCCCTGCAAACACAAAAAAGGCCATGACTGACAGCACAGACAACCACAATTCCCACTGATCACTGTCAGGAGAATAAGAGAGAAATGATGAGAAAACTTTCAATGAAGCACCGGTCAATAAATGTGAGTCAGACAGGGAGCAAGACATGGAGTTGATGTGTCTCATCCTTTGTTGAATGTAGTGGTACTTGTTGTTTTCCATCTATCCAGAACTGTCTTGTGAGGGTAGCAGTCTCAGCAGACGCCCAACTTCCCTCTCCCCAGACAACTCCTCCAGCTCCTCAGGGGGAAACCTGAGGCTAGTCAAGAAACATCCAGCTTATCCTAGGCTGTGCCCTTGGCTTCCTCCTGGTGGAACATGCCTGAAACACCCCCTGAGGGAGGCATCCAGGGGGCATCCGGAACAGATGCCTAAGCCACCTCAGCTGACTCCTCTCGATGTGAAGGAGCAGCAGCTCTACTCCAAGCTCCTCCCGGATGGCGAAATGCTCACCCCATCTCCAAGGGAGTGCTCAGCCACCCTGTGGGGGAAACTCGTTTCAGCCACTTGTACCTGGGATCTAGTTCTTTCGGTCGCAACCCAAAATTATCACCATAGGTTAGGGTAGGACCGTACACCAACCAGTGAATCAAGAGTCTCACTTTCAGACTATGTGCAGCATCTGCATAATTGCGGCAGCCACACCAATCTGTCTGTCAATCTCCCGCTCCATTCTTCCCTCACTTATGAACAAGACCCAAAGATACTTAAACTTCTCCACTTGAGGCAAGGACTCCCCTCCAACCTGGAGAGGGCAAGCCAACTTTTTCCAGCTGAGAACCATGGCCTCTGACTTGGAGGGGCTGATCCTCATCCTTGCCGCTTGTGAACCAGACTCCTGTTCCGCTTATACAGAAACTGGATGACCCCTAGTAAAGGGCCATGCATTCGTACTCCTGGAGCAGTCCCCACAGGGCACCACGAGGGACACAGTCAAATGCCTTCTCCAGTTCCACAAAACACATGTGGACCTGTTGTGCAAAGTGCCATGAACCCTCGGGCACCCTGTAGTGGCTTTCCGACCATCTCTGTGATGTCAGCCTGGGTGATGAGCGAATTCAAGCCCCCAGCCTCTGCTTCCACGTGACAGCGGGACTAAGGATATCCGTGTCCCCCATTGAGGTCAGCAGCTCCCCATCACCACATTATGGCCTCGACAATAGAGGACATGAAAACAGACAACATATTCTACTTGGACTATATATCTATTCAGAGTCTGTGTCTCCAGTCTCTCCTGGAATCCGGGAAAAAGTGTGTGCCTAACCAAGGGCTCTGCCAGGCTTTCCTGGCAGACCCTTATTACACAATTGGGTCTTCCAAGTCTGTTCAGCTTCATCCACTGCCAGCAGATGTAACTCACCACTAGAGCTGGGCGATTAATCAAATTTTGATCTTGATTACGATTTGGATTTTTCAAACAATCATAAAACCATAATGAATGATATTTGTTCCTTCGCAGTCGACTCTCGTGCTGTGTTGTGTTGTGAATCGAGCGCTACTGCCAGCGTGCCACTATGCTGTAGACTCCTCCCACAGCCCCAACCAGTTTCATTTTCCTCAGAGCAAGTTATAAACACTTCTCGAGCAAGACTGAAAAGTTGAGCTGAAGACAACAGGATAATAGCCGAAGAAAGAGAGCTGTTGGTAGAAGATAGGTGAAACAATTTCAGTGGTGTGAAAACATCGGTATGTGGAATCAGAGCTGGAACAAATAGCAATAGTGTGCAAACATTGTTATGCTATCGTAGCTGCACCACAGAGTAACACTACGTACCTGTTCAATCATTTTGAAGATCAGCTCACAAAGTGGTTTATGATCAGCAAAGAAGGAAGAAAAAGAGAAAAGCTTCTCAACTCCTGCTTCAACTTCACAGACATCCATTAAGGCCACCTTTCACCAAAATATTCAACCAAATATTCAACCAGCTCCCAGAGACACAAAGACAATAACTTATTTTCTCGCCAAAGACCAGTGCCCAATCAACACAGTAAATAATCCGGGATTCAAGAAAATTTTCAAAAATGTTCAAAAAAAGTGCCAAAGAAAACATTATCAAAATTAATGTTGACAAATTTTCCTGTACTGTTGATTCTTTTAATTCTTTTTTTTTTCCAGGCAACAACACAGTTACAAATGAAAAGCAGAAATACTATGTTATAGTGGCCGACAGGTGCAAATGCACAGCAGACTGATAGGCATACTGCAAACACTTACAGGGGTTGGACAATGAAATTGAAACACCTGGTTTTAGACCACAATAATTTATTAGTATGGTGTAGGGCCTCCTTTTGCGGCCAATGCAGCGTCAATTCGTCATGGGAATGACATATACAAGTCCTGCACAGTGGTCAGAGGGATTTTAAGCCATTCTTCTTGCAGGATAGTGGCCAGGTCACTACGTGATACTGGTGGAGGAAAACGTTTCCTGACTCGCTCCTCCGAAACACCCCAAAGTGGCTCAATAATATTTAGATCTGGTGACTGTGCAGGCCATGGGAGATGTTCAACTTCACTTTCATGTTCATCAAACCAATCTTTCACCAGTCTTGCTGTGTGTATTGGTGCATTGTCATCCTGATACACGGCACCGCCTTCAGGATACAATGTTTGAACCATTGGATGCACATGGTCCTCAAGAATGGTTCGGTAGTCCTTGGCAGCGACCATCTAGCACAAGTATTGGGCCAAGGGAATGCCATGATATGGCAGCCCAAACCATCACTGATCCACCCCCATGCTTCACTCTGGGCATGCAACAGTCTGGGCGGTACGCTTCTTTGGGGCTTCTCCACACCGTAAATCTCCCGGATGTGGGGAAAACAGTAAAGGTGGACTCATCAGAGAACAATACATGTTTCACATTGTCCACAGCCCAAGATTTGCGTTCCTTGCACCATTGAAATTGACGTTTGGCATTGGCATGAGTGACCAAAGGTTTGGCTATAGCAGCCCGGCCGTGTATATTGACCCTGTGGAGCTCCCGACGGACAGTTCTGCCGTGATTTGGGCAGCCGTGGTTTTATGTTTTTTGGATACAATCCGGGTTAGCACCCGAACATCCCTTTCAGACCGCTTCCTCTTGCGTCCACAGTTAATCCTGTTGGATGTGGTTCGTCCTTCTTGGTGGTATGTTGACATTACCCTGGATATCGTGGCTCTAGATACATCACAAAGACTTGCTGTCTTGGTCACAGATGCGCACCAACAATTTGTCCTCTTTTGAACTCTGGTATGTCACCCATAATGTTGTGTGCATTTCAATATTTTGAGCAAAACTGTGCTCTTACCCTGCTAATTGAACCTTCACACTCTGCTCTTACTGGTGCAATGTGCAATCAATAAAGACTGGCTACCAGGCTGGTCAAATTTAGCCATGAAACCTCCCACACTAAAATGACAGGTGTTTCAGTTTCATTGTCCAACCCCTGTAAATTATGCACACTCCCAACACACACAAAAGACAAAAAAACAAATACAACAGAGAAATTCTTCAAAAAAGAACAAACAAAAAAAACAAATGCTGAAACCACAGTAAATAGAGAGAAGCACAAACATACAACCAAGACAATAAATGCAAAGAAAAAATATGCAAATAGGAAAAAAAAAACAGCAAGGAAAAGCTGCAAACTTGCTCTACAAAACAAAAGTGAACCAGACCACTAGAGGGAGTCCTCCACTAATTACTAAGGTAAGTATTCTGCAGTTCTATAATATTTTAAAGCATTGCAACCACTTGTTTTAAAAAAGACATGAAGGAAACATATCCTTTCTTTCTTCCCTCCAAGTTTCTTTTGGGCATCCCATTAATGCCTTTCCAATGGAGCTGGTCTATTATGACTTGGTTGTTGACTCTCCCTAGTGGTCTGGTGGACTTCTGTTTTGTGCAGAGAGTTGGCAGCTTTTCTTAACTTAGCTGTTGTTTTTGGCATTTGCAGACTTTTTCCCTTCGTAGTTGTTTTGTTGGTTGTAAGTTTTTGTTTCTATCTATTTTTTGTGATTGCAGAATTTTTCTTTTGCAGCGTTGTTCTGTTGCATTTGTTTTTTGGATTTGTGTGTTCTGGAGTTTGCATCATTTATATGTTTGCTGTGTGTTTATGTTTTTTCAACGTGTCTGGACGTTTTTATTTTATTTTTTTTGCCATATTGAAGACAAATAGGTTATCATAGAACAAAGTGCTTAGTCAAGACTGTACCAGAATTGTTCCCAACTGACTATTGTAAAAATGAAAAGGCGTCATGTTAATCTGATTACCAGGAAAGATGTTATCGACCCTTCCACAAAAGTCCGACAGCTCATTGTTTAGGACGATTCCAGTGCTTGAAGAGTAGACTTTGGAACCAAATCTGTTAAGGAGATGTGCAAGTTGGATGAATTAGATGACGACACTATCATAACAAAGGCAGGTGTCTTCAAATATCCACCCTTAAATACATATGTTCTAAAATCAATAAATCTTCCTACTCATTCTACCTACAAACTAAAAGCAATATGAGCTGCCTGGTTTCAAACCCTAAAGCCAATGTTGTGACAAAGTGGGGTCTGTGAAATCTATGGACACCTAGAGCACACCTAGATTTGGAGAGATGCACCAATCAGTATTATGTGGCTGAATTTCAATCTCCAGTTTTTATAAAGCTATCACCTGCTACATTTTAGCCCATTCTCTCTTACAAATCTATAGTATAAGAAGATAAAAGAACTACACAAAGTATTTTTAAGCCTTGTTGCAGAGACTGGTCATTTGTTAATGATATTAGTAGCAGAGGTGGTATCACATCACCTTTGTAAGAGAAGAAACCTTGTAAAAAGTGACTTCACTATTTAAAAAACAAAATGATTATGAAGTAAAAATATCTGTTTTTAGAATCTGCTTATATTTGTAATTACCGTGGCTAGCATGACTAAAACAGCAGTCTCTATGTTATGCCCAGATAAAGTAAATCCTTACCCTAAAGAGTTAGTTTGGAGTTTTGAAAGGAGGTTTTGTGAAGTTATAATCCATAATAATTCACTTACCTACAGTAGAAGGATGTCACATCACTGTCAGCTTGTTAAAAAAGTATATGCTTTGAGGTGGTACAGGGCTAATAAGCAAGTAAAACATTAACTGTATCAATTTCCCTCATCTAACTGGGTGGATCTGCTGATCCTGACTCCACCCGGATAGCATTTTAAACAAGTATGAGATCTGCAAAGCAGCAGAACATACCAACTACTTTGCTGCTACACGTGACACAAAATCCAAAAGTTTGCTCTGTGTTAGGAGAAGCTGACGATACCGACGAGTTGCAGCTGATCTGGCGGATCCGTGCAGTCAGCAGGCTCAACCAACATAACTCCACATAGAAACGTGGACATTGTTCGGCTGGACAGAACAACTCCAAACCTAATGGTCTGTTATTAAACTGCAGAATATTAATATCAAATAACAGAGTTCTATTCCGCTGTTATGAACCTTTTCAGTTTCAGTTGTTTCAAATAGCTTAAGTTAGCTAAAACAGGTGGTGTAACTCCAACTAGCTGTTATCTTCCACAACTCTGAGGATTTATTTATTACCACAGGTAAGGGAATTATTGCTGATCATAACTTCACAGAACCTTACTTGAAAAAAACCTAAACCAAAACTTTTGAGATTTTTTCAAGCCTACTAACATTTCCAAATCCAGCATATTCCACGACAGACAGAGGTTGCGAGCTCAATACAGAGTAACTTTGCTGTGCTGCATTGAGCCTTCAAGTTATCTGCTGAAGATCTCGCTTGTAATAAAGTATTAATTGATAGCTTCTTACATCACTGTAATTTCTCTGACTTCAGTTTAAACATTTTAATGATACTGAAAACAGTTAATTAAGTCATCTTTAATTAGCAACTTGTTGAATGTTGCTGTCAGCGTAACTTGAAGTTCATAGTGTTATGCATTTACTGATCTGATAAAGATTGAATTTTAGTCAATGTCAGTCAACCTGAAAAGTCAGACGACTCTAGTCAACAACCTATTTCCTAGTGCCTCCCCGGTGTCTAATTTTCTTCTTTTTTTTTCTTACTGTGCTGCATGAGATATACCAAAAACTGTAAACTCTACCTAAAAAACATAAAAATGTATGATATACATAGAATTGTGACCTATACAGTTTGAATTTTTTTACACAACTGGTTCTATGGGAGCAACAATAAATCCTGAACAGGAATCGTTGTGTACTTTTGAGCAGCACAGTTGCAATCCCTTAAGCACCTGACGTGATGAAGTCTATTTTATTATCAATGAGTAAAATCAACTGCAGACCTACATCAGAAAGTGTTTCTCTAACTCTCCCCTCCCCTCCCCCACTACCTATGTATTTTATTATGTAACCCTGTTAACGTAGAACTTTTAAGATACTAACATGTGGTTGATGGTGCTGGTAACGGCGACGGCTGATCCATCTTCGCCCAGCACAGACACGTGTGTGGTACCCAAGCTGTCCATATATGGTGTGAGGTTGTAATACTGGGAATTGTGTGTCCTGTTGCTGCTGATCAGAGTCCGAATGTGGTTAGCAAAGCTACTTTCTACTATGTTCTTTGTCATCTGTGAAAAATAAAGGGGAACACGAAGAAAACCGAGAGAAATAAATCATGCACAATAAAATGATTAACTATGAGGTTAGCTTCAAAGCAATCTGTTGGCTGTTTTACTGTAAGGTATGGCATTTGTTATTTGTAGAATTAAAAAGCCTAAATGAATCAGAGAAACTATATGACCAGTATTTCACTTGACCTTTAAACTACCAGTTACAAAATCCAACCATTTGAAAACTAAAAATCATTAAGATGATGGTTTGTTGGAGGACAATTGTATTGATTAACCATTTAAAAAAAAAGAGTCCCAGAAGAAAAAACAAAAATACTACTGATATAAACTGACATAAGCAAATCCTAAAAATACACTCACTCAAACGAAATGTAGGGCAACAGGACCTATGAGATGACATTTCATAACAAAAGAGCAGGACCAGCTGATTTCTTGGTGTGATCTCTACCACCAAATACAATACGTGAAGCTATTACACATGCTTTTTCTGGCATCGTTTAATTTAATACTTACTTTTTGTGATTTGAAATGAGGATCCCGAATGTGCTTCTTTAGTCCGTTGGCAAATTTAAAAGCTTCAACATAGCGGTGATAAAACTGGGTCTTTTGTTCAACAGACTGAGGAGCTGAATTCATCTGATAGCCTGTAAACCAAAATATTACTTCATTTAAATAGGATCTTTATTTCTACCACAATTCATTTTGTAAGTGTAAAATATAGAGAAACTAAAGCTCTGTCGCCTCCATCCAACATGAACCTTTCATGATGTTGAGGACAAGAGTGAGAAGTGCTCCTCCTGAGGGGGGTGGGGGTATGTACATCTGGTACTCTCCCATAGGGACAACCCATGGATCAGTCACGGAAACATTATATGATGCCAAATCCTGCAGCGTGACGTCTCCTCCTGGAAGAAAAAAAAAACAGTGGAACAAACTATTTCTGCTGAGCAGAGGCAAAACCCATATCAGCCCACATAAATCCTGACCTTTAATAAATCTGCCACAGTCTGAAAGAGCACTGTGGCGCTCACAGATCAAATTGATTTGTTCATTTGTAATTAGATCACTGTGCCGCGGAGACACAGAAAGAGAACCAGAGGAAACTCTTTGTACAATACCTGCCTCCTGCACATCACGGACTAAGTCCTCTGCTATCTTTCCAGTGTAAAAAGCGTCTGCCCCGTTGTTTGCAATCAGCTCCAAAGTGTCGGCAAGTTTCTCAAATTTGATAATGTCTCCCGTCTTAAGAAGATTTCCATTTTTGTCTGAATATACTTCCCTGAGAAGAGTAAAAGAGAGGTGTAAATCTTTGTTTTTCATATGTTTGAGCTATACTGTGAGTCAGTCTTCCATACCACAAGGGCCGTGTCTGGTTTTTGTCAATGTATGGGATGAATAAGCCTTGGACTCGAGGAATAGGGAATCCCTCTCTGGCCAGCTTGATGGTTGGCTCGAAGAGAGCAGCCCATGGCAGTTTTCCGTAAAGTTTGTGTGCCTTTTCATAGCCTCGAATTTCCCCTGGAACCCCAATCCATTTACTATCTGCACAGATGAATGAAGGCAGTGTTTACTTCGTTCTGCTGTTCTGCAGTGTGTTGTTATTGGGTATAAAATGAAAATAAAAGACTTTACATTGGTTATTTTCCTGAGGTGTACTGTCTATGTAACTATCATTAACTGTGCTTGGTAAACCCTACAAGTACCTTGAGCTTCTGCCCCCAAATCACAAGTTCTTATTCTGGCACATTTGATGTCACTCAAATAGGTTTTCATCTTCTGACACAATTTTCTTATTATCTGTGTCTTGAAAAAGTTACTTTACTATGCTTTCTTTTATTTAGAGTTTTCACATTTTAATGCATGATGGTGGATCTGCGCATCTAACATGATTTTTCAAATATTGCCATATATTCTTAATATGATTTAGAACTTTGATTAGGCCATTCTAACAAGATATGGATTGTAGCCCAATCTCAGGTCTGCTGCAGTCTCAAACATTTTAATTCCAGAATTATCCTGTATTTAACTCCATTCATCTTCCAATTAACTCTGACCAGCTTCCCTGTACCTCCTGGAAAAAAGCATTCCCACAGCAAGAGAGTGCCACCACCATATTACCATGAGGATTGTGTGCGCATTGATGTGCAAACTATTTTGTGGGAAAAAAAATAAATCTAATTATCATCAAATAAAGTAACAAATATTCAATTTGGACCGGTACTTTAGCTTTTATGCCAACAAGTGTTAAAAATGAAACTTCATAAAAACTCTCAGACTTAAGGGTAGAAACAGTTATGACCTAATGTGAAGACTAATTCAAAGTTTATCCAAAAAATTATATTTAAATGATGAGAATTTGTAACAATTGGTGAAAAGGACCCAGTTGGGTTCCTGTCTACCCAAAGTGTTAAACAGTGGAAGTCAATACAGATAATATCTGCTAGTATTCAACAGTTTGTAGCGGAAAAAGAATCTACAGTGGTGTGAAAAAGTGTTCCTGATTTCTTATTTTGTTGCATGTTTGTCACACTTAAGTGTTTCAGATCAACAAACTTAAATATTAGTCAAAGACAACACAAGAAACCCTAAAATGCAATTTTTAAATTAAGGGTTTTATTATTAAAGGAAAAAAAAAATCCAATCTTACATGGCCTCTGAGAGAAAACGTGATTGCCCCCTAATCCTAATAAGTGGTTGAGCTACCATTAGCAGCAACAACTGCAATCAAGTGTTAGCGATAACTTGCAATGAGTCTTTTCCAGCGCTGTAGAGGAATTTTGGCCCACTCATCTTTGCAGAATTGTTGTAATTCAGCTAATATTGGAGGGTTTTTCGAGCATGAACAGTCTTTTTAAGATCAGCCCCAGTCCATCACAACACCACCACCATATTTTACTCTTTGTATGATGTTCTTTTTCTGAAATGCAGTGTTACTTTTACGTTAGACATAATAAGACACTCTCCTTCCAAAAAGTTCAACTTTTGCCTTTTCAGTCCACAGAGTATTTTCCCAAAAGTCTTGGGGATCATCAAGATGTTTTCTGGAACAACTGAGACATGCCTTAATGTTAATTTTCCTCAGCAGTGGTTTTCGTCTTGGAACTTTGCTATGCAGCCCATTTTTGCCTTGTCTCTTTCTTATGTGACATAAACACTGAGCTTAACTGAGGCACGTGAGGCCTGAGGTTTTTTGGATGTTGTTGTGGGGTCTTTTGGGAACTCTTGGTGAGTTGTTGCTGCGCTCTTGGGGTAATTTTGGCTAGACGGCCACTCCTGGGAAGGTTCACCACTATTCCATGTTTTCACCATCTGTGTCTAATGGCTCTCACTGTGGTTCCCAAAGTTTGAGAAATGGCTTTATAACCTTTTCCAAATCTCAATTTCTTTCTCGTTTGTTCCTGAATTTCTTTGGATTGCGTAATGATGTCTAGCTTTTGAGGATCTTTTGGTCTACTTCACATTGTCAGGCAGGTGCCATTTAAGTAATTTTTTGGATTGAGAACAGATGTGGCAGTAATCAGGCCCAGGTGTGACTAGAGAGTAAAATCAAGTATGACAAACCACAGTTATGTTATGTTTTGATGTGGGCGGCAATCACTTTTTCATACAGGGTCCGTGTAGATTTGGAATTCTTTTCTCCCTTAATAATAAAAATCTTCATTTAAAATTTTAATTTTGTTTTTACTTGTGTTGTCTTTGACTAATGTTTAAATCCGTTTGATGGTCAGAAATAATTAAATGTGACAAACATGCAAACAATCGATCATCGATCATCGATTATATGCACTGAGTTAAGTACGAATGAATCACTGTTTGTGTATCCAGTGTTCATTCATGAAAAGGGGAAATTAAGGTATAAGCATTGCTTGACTTTCTCTCTGAGGCCTGCAGAAGCAAACTGTGTTCCAGAGAATTCCCTGCGGAGACGCAGTCTCTACAAAGCCAAGTGGAGCGGTTTTTCCAGTCTGAAAGAAGGACAACAGTAGCCACATCACCGTGGTAACGTGAGTTTGGTCGGCCCGACAGAGCGGCCTCCCAGTCACTGCTCCGGAGGTTAGCTGGAAGCTAACCTTTTGTTCACAGAGTTTTTTCAAACGTCGTCGTCACCCGGACAACTCCTCCTCAACACATTTCAAACAAGGTTAGAGTTTGGGCAGAGAGAGTTAGGGTGAAATGATCTGAACGTAGTTCATTTTATGAAGTTTGCTTTTGTTTGTGGTGAACTCTGCTATCTTGGAGCTAGCAGGCTATGCAGCACACGTGCTCAGGTTGTGTTCTGGGTTTGTGTGTTTTTAAAGTTAAGACATACTTTATTTAAAAGGGTGATTGTAAACACAGAAGATTGATCATAACGCGCCGTCCGCGCTTCTGCATTTTAACCCTTTTATCGACAGTATTTTTAAAGGTGTGTGTTTGATTCTGGTGCTAAGCTATCAGCTTCTTTTGTTAGCTTTAACTGCTAACAGCTAAGGACATGTGCTTGCTGCTAAAGAATATTTACCCAGAAAGGTTGTTATTATTTACTGGATTGAAAACTATTTCCCTAACATTATTTTACTAAATTTGATAACTAAGTAAAAACCATTAAGCCCCATTTCTCCAGAAAGATTTGGCTCTTTTCCAAAATATTTCCTTAAATATTTTACCATTCCCTTAATAATATTTCTTTAAATATTATTTTAATAAATAAAGGCAGCTAATGAGACACGGTTGAGAATTAGTCCTCCAGAAGGTTGGTTTTATTCAGCAAATCATTCTTTAAAACATTATTTTATTAAAATAATATTTTATCTGATCTTGCATTGTGAATGATTGTCTAAGTTAGTTCCAAGACTAACTTAACTTCACTTCCAGATTCTTCAAGATAATCCTTGGTTCTCAAACATAAATAGCATTGCATGGTAATGTTGCATCACTCTTTTGGTCATGGTTTTCAATAATCTTTAATCAACTTGTTTATATTGTACATAGCCCATTAGTCTTCATTATTCTTTAATTCTGCTTGATAGTTTAGTCGGATTGTTTTAGCATAGTAAAGGGTTTGTTGATTGAAATATGTTTGACTTTGAGTTTACTTATTTTTGTTAATAAATTCTTGTATTTTAAGAAATTGTGTGCAGAGTTTTGCTGTTCAATAATGTCAGAGCTTGGCTCACCCTTTTCATTTTGTCCTATTACCACAGCCTTACTAGGCTGGTATTTACAGGATAAGCCTAACAAAAATATTATTTGATAAAATATTAAATTATTAATATTAAATAATATTTTCAGATTCATAGTCACAACAGGGGCCATCACCTTTCACACCACTGTATATGGAAATGCTTAGGCTGGCTCTAGGGACGTGGAACGTCACCTCGCTGGGGGGGAAGGAGCCTGAGCTTGTGCGGGAGGTCGAGAGATATCGACTAGAAATAGTCGGGCTCACCTCCACGCACAGCGTGAGCTCTGGAACCCATCTCCTTGAGAGGGGTTGGACTCTCTTCTACTCTGGAGTGGCCCACGGGGAGAGGTGGCGGGCTGGTGTGGGTTTGCTTGTTGCCCCCCAGCTCAGCCGTCTCGTGTTGGGGTTTACCCCAGTGGATGAGAGGGTCGTATCCCTGCGCCTTCGGGTTGGGGATAGGTCTCTGACTGTCGTCTCGGCCTACGGGCCGAGTGGTAGTGCGGAGTACCCGGCCTTCTTGGTGTCCCTGTCGGGGGTGCTGGATAGTGCCCCTCCCGGGGACTCCATTATTCTGCTGGGGGACTTCAACGCCCACATGGGAAATGACAGTGACACCTGGAGAGGCGTGATCGGGAGGAATGGCCTCCCCGTTCTGAATCCGAGTGGTGTTTTGTTATTGGACTGCTGTGCTAGTCACGGATTGTCCATAATGAACACCATGTTCAAACATAAGGGTGTCCATCAGTGCACTTGGCACCAGGACACCTAGGCAGTTATGTTGAAAATTACATCACCATCTATGTTTCCTTGCACTCACCAATAATGTACTTTGTATTGGTGTATTGCATTAATAATACACGAGAGGTTTGTGGTTGTAACAAAAAAAAATGCAATAGTTTAAAGTTCAATACTTTTTCAAGTCACTGAACATTAAGTATGTCTGCAGATCAACATACTGAATTCCTTAGGGGGACAGAGGCCTGTAAGATGGTTGATAACAGAGCAGGAACAACGAGAAATACTCCATCCAGAGATGAGGAAGCACATTTAAAAGCAGCAAACACGTCTGTCAACTTTTTGGCACGCAGCAGCAAACTACCTACCTGAAATCAGTTTAAAGGTCTTTGTGCAGGACTTCAGCAGATCAGGGTCTACCTTTGATGGTGCAGTCTCCCTGGAGTTGATGATCCTCACATTACCTTTACAAAGATATTCACACCAACAATTATTATCATTATTATTGTAGCATATCTGCTGTATGACTTTGGCTGCATGGAAGCCTTTTTCTCACCAGAGCTGTCCATTACTGTGAATATGGAGCCCCCTCCGATCCCCGCGCTCTGTGGGTTCATGACGCTGGTGCACAGAAGCGCAGCAATGGCGCCATCTACCGCTGAGCCGCCTTGTTGAAGCATGTCTCTGTAAAAATCGCATTCGGTACTGCAGCAAGTCGGCTGGAATTGTTGTCATACTTTACATATGCGTAGGTGTCTGTTGAGCCATGCCAACTTCCTTGTTAATTAAGTGCACGCTGAAAATTATCCTCTGAAACATGTTGGTGGGGATTCTTGGTGTTTAAAAAAGCCAACAGAGCTGTTAACTGCACACACCGCCAAAGCATTTATGGGTTGAACAGATCTCCAAAATAGCTTAGAATGATGTACCCACATTGGATGTTGTGCGTAACAACTTTTCCTCGAAGACGGAAGTAAATAAACTAGATTAGTTTGTGTTTTCCAGTGCATAATGAAGAACGGTGTTTATTTGCACTAACCTTCCAATCTCTGAGCATTTCCTTGAGTCTGCGGCCACGGCAGCTTTGGAGAAAGTGCCATCTGGGCATGTGCGCCTCACAGTGACTGCTATGATCACAATGATAGAGATAACAACCAGCAGCAACAGCAGCGCGCAACACGTGTACACCCTGGCCTTAGATCTCGCCATGACCCTCTGCTCTCACCATAACCAGGCTGATGAATACCTGAGTAAGCGAATGACTGCGCACCTGGTTGGATCAGAAGGGGCGGGTACCGCGGGGGCCTTCTCCACCTCCCTGCAGGCGGGAGAAACTGGAGAAAATGAAAGGTATTCTGACAGCCCAGAGATGAATGCTTTAAATGTATTTCCGCCTTATGAAGTCTTTGAGTTGTGGTTTCCCAAACCCAAACAGTTTGAGTGGGGGTTATGGGCTTGACCCTGTATACTGGTCATCAACCAGTGACAGTGACATCTGAAGGCTTCTTCAGCCTCTGGATGAGCGAAAAAACATTTACAAGTAACATGACAAGAAGTCATTTTGCCTTCTATTTAAGCACTTTAAACAAAGTCCAAGAGCTTTCAAACAGTTGGCCGAAATAATTCTTAACAAAGAGAAATAAATCTCACCTAGAAGTATTTAGAGTTTGGTCTTTACCATTGCTCTCTAATAAAAGCGTTTTACTCCTATAAAGATTTTTGTAATTAAAAAAGGCATGCAAACCATTTGCACTAGCAATGATATCAGTGATATTTTTCCCCTAAATAAGCTGGTCCATTCTCCAGTAAACTCTAACAACTGTGGCAAGTAGATGGAGTTGGGACAGAAGTTGGGTAATTCCAAGTAGACATTTCTTAAAAATAAACATCTGAAGTCAAAAGTTTAGTTTGCAACTTAGAACTGCTTAGAACTGTTCTAACCCATTATGCATCTCAATAATGGGGGAATATTTCTTTTAAATCTTGACCAAGACTCAGAGACTTCCTAGTGTTCTGTACCTTCCTCCTTTTTCAAGGAGAGCCCAGGTCAGCCATGGTTCGTTGGGGAGGAGTCTTTAATAGTGAATTGCTACCCTTCAGCATTTGACAGTAGACTTCTACTTTCCACTTTCTGTTTCAAGGTGGAAAATCCTAATTCACCTTATCCCCAGTAGAAAGTTTTACCAATAATTTTAGAATTATTATTATTATTATTATTACTTTTTATCTATTTTTCTTTGCATTAACCTTTTTTATTCTCTATTTTTCTATTTTAATGTTAATTATAAATTTGTATAAGTTGCTTAAGATTGATTGAGGATTTCTCACTGTCTCACCTAGAAAGTTGGGTCCCTTTGGACCTCCCGCTGACCTTCAGGGACCTTGAGAGCCAGAAGTCCTCCTTCCCTTTACTGTAATCGGGGTTGAGGCTTTCTTCTTTTTACCCACTCTTTAGTACATTTAAAGTTAGACATTAGGCTAATCCCTTTAAACTATTGTTGGGATGAAAATCCAACCAAGTATACTGAATCAAGCCCAATACATAACCGTGTCATTTTGAGTTATCCGAGATCTAGTTTAAATTGATCGAGGACTATCAACACACATACCCCAAATTGTGTTTTTGTTTTTTTTTTCACTCAGCAGTTTTTAGAGTTTAGTGACATGCAAATGAAGGCACTACCCCAAGCACAGCCTGTTTGGCAGGTGGTTGAACAATCTTGAGTTCCAAATGATTAAGGTCTAAACAGTTGTTTTTATGAGAAAAATAATGCTGAAAATACAAAGGCAGAAATTAGAATGCAATAGGTATGCAGAGCGAAGAGGTAGGAAAAAAGTCAGGACTGGGGTTTTAAGAAAAACATTTCAAATATAACCCCAATAAAGTGGGACCTTGTGTAAAAATACTGAGATTTGGAAACATTGTTCAACCTATATTCAACTGAACACCCTACAAAAACAAGATATTTAATGTTTAAACAGATAAACCCTATTGTTTATGTGCATATATAGTATTTACTAATTTTTTAATTTGATGCTTGCAACCCATTCAAAAAAGCTGGGACAAGGTTCACCTTTCCTTTTGATAACACTCAAAATAGGTTTGTGAACTGAGGACACTAAATGTTGAAGCTTTGTGGGTGCAATGCTTTCCTTGATATACAACTTCAGTCCGGGGTCTCCATGGTCGAATTTTGCTCGTCATAATGTGCCACACATTTTCAATGGTGGACAGGTCTGGACTGCAGGCAGGCCAGTCTAGCACCTCCACTCTTTTACTACAAAGCCATGCTGTTGTAACATGTGCAGAATGCGGCTTGGCATTGTCTTGCTGAAATAAGCAGGATGTCCCTGTAAAAGGCTGTTGGATGGGTGCGAGGACTTGTTATCACTCATGTAAAAACTTTGTGCTGCAAGGCACCTGCACTCCGCTTTGTATCATGCTCTGGTATGCAGCCCTCCTGTGTGTGGGATCACCGTTATCTATTTCACACAATCGCATCCCGTGAGAACCAGCCTCCTTTCAGCCTCACACACACACACATACACCCTGTCTGAACTGTCTGTTGAACTGTGCAATAAATAAAGAGATAGGGTGTCAAAACTTTGTAGTCTGCACTGCAAAGTGAGCTACCCTTGCAAGTAAAACTGACTGTTTCGTTCTTGCCTCTGAGTTGACTAGATAATACCTAACAAAGGCACTGCTTGGATGACAGCATACTGTGCAAAAGTTTTAGGCTTCAAAACAGCATCAATTCTTCTAGGTACACTTGCACACAGTTTTTAAAGAACTCGGCTGGTAGGTTGATGTAGGATTTCTCACATCCTTCTGTCTCTTCATGTAATCCCAGACACACTCCATGATGTTGAGATCAGGGCTCTGGGGGGGCCATACCATCACTTCCAGTAAGTCTTGTTCTTCTTTACACTAAAAATAATTTTTAATGACTTTGGCTGTATGTTTGGATTTGCCTACTTAGCATTTTGCAAATTGATAAAAATAATCAATCATTTATATTTCTGAAAGCATTCTTTGTTTACAGCATTTTTTCACATCTGCCTCAAACTTTTGCACAGTACTGTTTGTTGCTCCAAAACCTATGTGTACCTTTCAGCATTAATGGTGCCTTCACAGTTGTGCAAGTTACCCATGCCATGGGCACTAACACACCCCCATACCATCAAAGATGCTGGATTTGAGCTTTGCACTAATATTAATCCAGATAGTCCTTTGCTCATTGGCCCCGATTTTCACAAACAATTTCAAATATGGGCTTGTCAGACCTCAGTACACATTTCCACTTTACGTCAGTCCATCTCAGATGGCTTTTGCTTTGCATGGCTTTTTCTCCTGTGTGTCTCTGTGTTGCCCTGCAATGGACTGGCAACATGTCCAGGGTGTGCCTCTCCTTCAGCACCAGGTCCCCTGCGACCCTCTACAGTAGAAGAGGGTATAGAAAGGGGATGGATGGATGGATGGATGGATGGATGGATGGATGGATGGATGGACGGACGGATGGATGGATGGATTTGGACTGAACTGCGTTCCACACAGCTGGGATTGAACTGAACTTGTTTGGTAATGTTTCTTGTGCTACGTAAACTAGATTAACTGAAGTTACTACAAACAATAAATTTTTATGAAATTTAATCAAAAGCAGTCTTGAGAAGCCTTAGGTAATAGTTTGCTGTAATAAAACGTTGAGCTAAGAAAAATAAGAATTACTTAAGGCTAAAAAAATGATGAAATTGTGTGGGAATTCCTTTCATTCATTCATCTTCTATACCGCTTCTTCCAGAGTGGGTCACAGGGGAGCTGGTGCCTATCTCCAGAAGTCTATGGGCAAGAGGCAGGACAGGTCACCAATCCATCACAGGGCAACACAGAGACATACACGACAAACAACCACACACCGATTAGAGAGTCCAACTAACCTAACAGTCAGGTTTTTGGACTGTGGGAGGAAGCCAGAGTACCCGTTGAGAACATGCAAACTCCATGCAGAAAGACCCCTGGCCGGGAGTCAAACCCAGCAGCCTTTCTTTCCATATGTTTATCTAACAACTTATTTGGGTGTAGTATAATGCATTTAGCTTTTTCAGCACTCCAAGTACTGTGTAATGGCTCCAGCTCAGATGTGGGTAGTAACTAGTTACATTTACAGAGTTATATTTACTTGACTAACTTTTTGGAAACACGGGTACTTTTAGGAGTAGTGTTACTGCACCATACCTTTTACTTCTACTTGAGTAATGTTATTTGGAGCGCTACTTTTACCTGAGTACAATTTCTTGATAGTCTATCCACCTCAAGTTATTTCACTAAATGAAAAACAAGCACAAAAACAAGTTTTAATCAAAAATGCATGTTGAGACTTCTAGTTTGTAAAAAAAAAAAGCTTCACTGTTTTAATCTGCCGAGGTAACATATTCCTACCCACACTTACTTGGTTTCAAAAATTCTATGTTGTGGAAAACCGAGGTTTGGAACTATGTTTTTCATCTGCCCTAGTTTGTCATTTTTTAATTATGAGATTATTTTTGTTTCGTTTTTTTTTTCTTTTTTTTTTTTTATTATTCCAAGTACAAGAACCTGCACATCATTTTATATTTTGTCTGTATGAATAAATCATTTCACATATTTAATCAGATGAAACAGTACTATTCAAGTACTCAGCATAAAGTAGCCTTTAACCAAATACGTTTTCACTCTAACATGAGTTAATTTTTGGATGACAACTTTTCACTTCTACTTGAGTAAAAATATATTAAAGTGGCGATCCTCTTACTTGAGTACAATTTTTGGCTACTCTCACACTCTATTAATATGGTTTATTTGTCATATGCAGGTTAACATCCAGTCAACAATGCGATTAAATGTTTAGGATAAGAAGAACCGTCCAACTCACTATAAAAACAAAAGTAGCGTGCAAAAAAAGTACACATCATGCAGCAATAATAAGCAAATAAATTGTCACAGATGTGGTTTCGTGCAGTATTATTGTCCAGAGTTCAGTAGTTTGACAGCTTGTGGATAATAACTGTCTTTAAGTCTGATTGAAGATCCTTTTATTTAAGGCCGATTTCAAAATAAAACTCAATGAATCTCAAAAACGGGTCTCCCACAAAATATTGCGAGATAACGCAAAGACTTTTCCGTGAGTACCCAAAAAGTATAGCGTGAGGACGCAAAAGAAAAAAAATTCCCCCATGTCCCCTCGCGGGCTCCGTAGCTTTACTCTCCCCATAATGGCTACTGTTATGAAATCCAGGCAGATCGCGGAGCATCTTGGGAAATGCTGTCTGTAGATAACCAGTGTATAATCGGAAATGGTTGAAGTTAACTTTCAAAATAAAATCATTTGACACAGCTTAGGAATAATGTGCTGCACCATAACTGGATCTCATCATAGCTGACTTTGATTGACTGAAGATTTAAAAATTCTGAGGAAATGGAATACTTTGCCAACATGTCCAGATTATGTATCTGTAATCAACGTGTCAGAACACTTTTTTTTTTTATCCATCCCATATTAAGCATAAAACAACTGCAAATGTTGCTCCTAACCTTTATCATCTACTTAAATTTCAGATCCAAATCGCTAGCTTTTGTAAGAAAATATTTTGGATTAGTAGAATGAAGCTATTTGCAAAAAAATCTGTATTCAGCCCCTCTCAGTCAATACATTATAGAACCATCTTTTGCTGCATTTACTTTTGCTCAAGTTTAATTAGATCAAGTGGAAGACGTGTAAAAATTTCTTTTCAATTCTTGCCCTTCCCCCTCCTTGAACTGCCACCTTAACGTGGTGGAGGGGTTTGTGTGCTCAAATGATCCTAGAGGCTATGTTGTCTGGGGCCTAAATGCCCCTGGTAGGGTCTCCCATGGCAAACAGGCTCTAGGTGATGGGTCAGACAAAGAGCGGTTCAAGAATCCCTCATGAGGACAAAAATATCGAGGCACGTGACGTTGCCCGGTACGGCGGAGCCGGGGTCCCACCCTGGAGCCAGGCCTGGGGTCGGGACTCACTGGAGAGTGCCTGGTGGCCGGGTCGCTCCTCGCGGGACCCGGCCGGGCCAAGCCCGAACGAGAGACGCGAGGCCATCCCCCAGTGGGCCCACCACCTGCAGGGGTACCGCGAGGGACCGGTGCAAAGAGGATTGGGTGGCGGACGAAGGTGGAGACCTCAGCGGCCCAATCCCCAGATGCTTAGGCTGGCTCTAGGGACGTGGAATGTCACTTCGCTGGGGGGGAAGGGGCCTGAGCTTGTGCGGGAGGTCGAGAGATATCCACTAGAAATAGTCGGGCTCGCCTCCACGCACAGCGTGGGCTCTGGAACCCATCTCCTTGAGAGGGGTTAGACTCTCTTCTACTCTGGAGTGGCCCACGGGGAGAGGCGGCGGGCTGGTGTGGGTTTGCTTGTTGCCCCCCAGCTCAGCCGTCTCGTGTTGGGGTTTACCCCAGTGGATGAGAGGGTCGTATCCCAGCGCCTTTGGGTTGGGGATAGGTCTCTGACTGTCGTCTCAGCCTACGGGCCGAACGGTAGTGCGGAGTACCCGGCCTTCTTGGTGTCCCTGTCGGGGGTGCTGGATAGTGCCCCTCCCAGGGACTCCATTATTCTGCTGGGGGACACATGGGAAATGACAATGACACCTGGAGAGGCGTGATCGGGAGGAATGGCCTCCCCGATCTGAATCCGAGTGGTGTTTTGTTATTGGACTTCTGTGCTAGTCACGGATTGTCCATAATGAACACCATGTTCAAACATAAGGGTGTCCATCAGTGCACTTGGCACCAGGACACCCTAGGCAGGAGGTCGATGATCGACTTTGTTGTTGTATCATCAGACCTTTGGCCGCATGTTTTGGACACGCTGTCCACTGATCACCACCTGGTGGTGAGTTGGATCCACTGGAAGAGGAGAAAGCCGGACAGACTTGGCAGGCCAAGCGCATAGTGAGGGTCTGCTGGGAACGCCTGGCGGAGCCCTCGGCCAGGGATGTATTCAACCCCCACCTCCGGGAGAGCTTTGACCAGATCCCGGGGGATGTTGGAGACATAGAGTCCGAGTGAACCATGTTCTCTGCATCTATTGTCGATGCTGCTGCCCGTAGCTGCGGCCGTAAGGTCTGCGGTGCCTGTCGCGGCGGTAATCCCAGAACCCTGTGGTGGACACCGGCAGTAAGGGATGCTGTCAAGCTGAAGAAGGAGTCCTATCGGCTGTGGTTGGCTTGTGGGACTCCTGAGGCGGCTGACGGGTACCGTGAGGCCAAGCGTGCTGCGGCCCGGCTGTGGCAGAGACAAAAACACGGGCCTGGGAGGAGTTCGGTGAGGCCATGGAGAAGGACTACCGGTTGGCCTCGAAGTGATTCTGGCAAACCGTCCGGCGCCTCAGGAGGGGGAAGCAGTGCTTCGCCAACACTGTTTATAGTGGGGGTGGGAGGCTGCTGACCTCGACTGAGGACATTATCGGTCGGTGGAAGGAGTACTTCGAGGATCTCCTCAATCCTGCCATCACGCATTCCGTGGTGGAAATAGAGGCTGGGGACTCGGGGTTGGACTGTTTCATCACCCAGGCTGAAGTCACCGAGGTGGTTAAAAAGCTCCGCGGTGGCAGGGCTTCGGGGGTGGATGAGATTCGCCCTAAGTACCTCAAGTCTCTGGATTTTGTTGGGCTGTCATGGTTGACACGCCTCTTCAACATTGCGAGGCGGTCCGGGACAGTGCCTCTGGACTGGCAGACTGGGGTGGTGGTCCCCCTTCTTATGAAGGGGGACCGGAGGATGTGTTCCAATTACAGGGGGATCACACTCCTCAGCCTTCCTGGTAAGGCCTACGCCAGGGTATTGGAGAGGAGAGTCCGGCCGATAGTCGAACCTCGGCTTCAGGAGGAGCAGTGTGGTTTTCGTCTTGGCCGTGGAACACTGGACCAGCTCTATATCCTCTACAATGTGCTCGAGGGTTCATGGGAGTTTGCCAAACCAGTTCACATGTGTTTTGTGGACCTGGAGAAGACATTTGACTGTGTCCCTCGTGATGCCCTGTGGGGGGTGCTCCAGGAGTATGGAATTGGGGGCTCTCCGGTCCCTGTACGAGCGGAGCAGGAGTTTAGTCCGCTTTGCCGGCACTAAGTCGGACCTGTTCCCGGTGCAGGTTGGACTCCGGCAGGGCTGCCCTTTGTCACCGGTCCTGTTCATAACTTTTATGGACAGGATTTCTAGACGCAGCCAAGGGCCGGATGGGGTCTGGTTTGGGGACCAGTGGATTTCGTCTCTTCTTTTTGCAGATGACATGGTCTTGCTAGCCCCCTCTAGCCAAGACCTACAGCATGCGCTGGGGCGGTTCGCAGCCGAGTGTGAAGCGGCTGGGATGAAGATCAGCTCCTCCAAGTCCGAGGCCGTGGTACTCGACCGGAAAAGGGTGGCTTGTCCTCTTCAGGTTGGAGGGGAGTTCCTGCCTCAAGTGGAGGAGTTTAAGTATCTCGGGGTCTTGTTCACGAGTGGGGGAAAAATGGAGCGGGAGATCGACAGACGGATCAGTGCGGCTGCCACAGTAATGGGGGCACTGTGCCGGTCCGTTGTGGTGAAGAGAGAGCTGAGCCGAAAAGCAAAGCTCTCAATTTACCGGTCGGTCTACGTTCCTACCCTCACCTATGGCCATGAACTTTGGGTCATGACCGAAAGAACGAGATCCCGGATACAAGCGGCTGAAATGAGCTTCCTCCGTAAGGTGGCCGGGCACTCCCTTAGAGATAAGGTGAGGAGCTCGGCCATCCGGGAGGAGCTCGGAGTAGAGCCGCTGCTCCTCCACATCGAGAGGAGCCAGTTGAGGTGGCTCGGGCATCTATACCGGATGCTTCCTGGACGCCTTCCTCGGGAGGTGTTCCAGGCATGTCCCACCGGGAGGAGGCCCAGGGGACGGCCCAGGACACGCTGGAGGGACTATGTCTCTCGGCTGGCCTGGGAACGCCTTGGGCTCCACCCGGAGGAGCTGGAGGAGGTGTCTGGGGAGAGGGACGTCTGGGCGTCTCTGCTGAGTTTGCTGCCCCCGCGACCCGGTCCCGGATAAGCGGAAGACGACGAGTACGAGTACGAATTCTTGCCACAGATTCTCATTTGGAGTGAGGTCTGGGCTTTGACTGGGCCACTCTAACATATGCATATGCTTTGATCTAAACCATCCCATTGTAGCTCTGGTTCTATGTTTAGGGCTGTCATCCTGCAGGAAGGTGAACTTCTGCCCAGTGTCAAGCAGCATCTAACTCGTTTTCTTCCAGATTTGCCCTGCTTTTATTTGATCTTTATTTTATTAGGAAGTTCCTATGGATAAAATTTCTTTTTTGAAGGACGGCTAGCCATGAGGCACAACAGTGTACAGTAAAAATATATGTATTTAGCTCCATCCATCTTCTAATCCACTCTGACCAGCTTCCCTATCCTTACTGAAAAAAGCATCTTCACAGCATAATGTTGCCACCACAATGTTTAACAATGGGGGTTGTGTGTTCAGGGTGATTATGCAGTGTTAGTTTTCTGCCACACAGCATTTTGCATCTAGGCCAAAAAGTTCAACTATGTGTTTACTTGACCAGAGCATGTACTTCCACTGTGTCCCCTACATGGCTGATGACAAACTGCAAACATGAGTTATTGGGGTTTTCTTTCGTCACTGTCGTCCTTCTCATTACTTTTCCATAAATACCAGATTTATGGTGTGCACAATTAGTAACTGTCCTGTCGACAGATTCTACCACCTGAGTTGTGGATGTCTATAACTCCTCCAGAGTTACCACAGGCCTTTAGGCTGCTTCTATGATTATTAATCTCCTCGCTCAGGCTGTCAGTTTAGGTAGACACCCATGTTTTGGCAGTTTTGCAGCTGCACCATACCTTTTCCATTTTCATATTATGGACTGAACAATGCTGTATGAGGTATTCTAAGCTTCAGACAGTGTTTTATAATCTATTCCTGACCCTGCTGTGTTCCTTGGTCTTCATAAAGCAGTTTGTTCACTAAAGTTTTCTAGCAAACCTCTGAGGTCTTCACAGAACAGCTGGATTTAAACTGAGATTAAATTACAATTTTTTTTTTACTACATGTAATTAGTAAATATGAAATCCACATATGTGTCAGTAGAATATTCTGCACTTTATTTAGTGGCTTATTACAAATGCACACCACTGAGATTTCTATCAGCAAAAAACTGTAAAACACATATATTACTTTTGCTCTTACAATAATGTGCTACTGTGTGTATGTCTGTCGAAAAAAATCCTAATTAAATACACTAAAAGATATTTGGTATATCATGAAAATATTTTAAAGGGTTTACTGGGTATGAATATTTTTTTACACGGCCTCGTCCATCCTTTTAATAATTTTTTTAACTTGTCCTTTATTTTGAAAGGTACTAGCGGAATCAGTTGGTGATATTCCCTAACATGATGGACTCTGGGTGTCTCCCCAGGGAAACGTCAGTATTTACATCAATATTTTCTGAAGGCTTTTCCGACAGTGCTTTCCAGCTCGGACAGGGATTTCGCCCGACGGTAGGACCGGTTTTGATCCATACATTATTTTGTCTCCTACCGTAAGCAAGTCCCAGATCCGTCTGTGTTTGTGTGATTTGGAGCGGTTTCCTGTGATGTTGCTGAGCGACACCCGTCTGCCGTGTGCACTGCAGTGGTACGCAGCTTCGCCTGGAGAAACACCTGTGCGCCTCTGCTCTCTGCCGGGCGGCCTCAGCCATGCATGCTGAGTAGGTATGGATGCAAGAGCAGTGCACCGTAACATCCACGCAGCAGCAGACACGGGGAGGCATGGGCTCTGTTCGTGCGATCGGCTTGTTTACCAAGGATAGCTCCCAGTTGTATTTTTGCTCGTTAGTTTGAACGGCAGCTTGGCCGTGATGGCAGCAACTCTCCCACTCTGGTGGCTTGGAAACAAAAGGAGTACGTGGAGGAATAACAATGTGTGTCTATGTGCTTTTCGTGGCATCTCTGTTTGGGTTGATTGTCTCACCTAACTGGAGGTGGTGTGCTGGTGGGTTGGTGAGGTGTGGGGGCGTCTTGATGCTGTCAGACGGGGTGGAGGGGAGGCTCTGTTGGAGCAGGATAACCGGACCATTTTTGGTGAGAGCACATCGTAGAGTTCTGATCACAGCTGACGCATTGCACTCCTCGCCTTGTGGCTGCTGGTTCATTAGCATTATATAATCACACTCATGTAATGCAGCCTTCTTTTGATACCAAGACTTATCCCTCCTTCCCCCAGGAGCCATTTATGCGGCTCCCGCTGAGCTACCTATTAATGCCAGTGCCAATTATAAATGTGGGTTGTTTCAACTATGTTTATGTTTACATAATTGTATGTGTGTGTGTGTGTGTGTGTGTGTGTGTGGTACCCAGTAATAGGAAAGGGGGAGATTTGATTTAAATGCAGCAATGTGCCCATGACTCATGGCTTTATAAAGTGCGGTACAGGGGAGTGTGTGGAAGGCTGGATTCCAGCTCTCAGTGTGTGCATGTGTGTTCAGGTCCAGCAGGTGTTTATTACATGCAGTGAATCAAGATGACAGAGACACATGTGTTTCATAAAGTGTACTTATGCCAAAACCATAGCAACATATAAAGAGTCTCTCTTGTCAGTCTCAGCTGTATAGGCCTGGGGCAGGATGAGATTCTACTGGTGTGATAACATTAGATAAAAAATACCACATTTTCAGGGTATTTAAACAAAAATCTGAAACAAACATGTATAAGAGATGTAGCGATTAGGGATTTCTTGGCGGATAACGATTTCCTGCTGTCTTTGAAGCCTTACCCGTTGATAGCGATCTTGATCAATTCCATTTTTTCTAAGGACTATAAAGTAAAAAAGACACTCCACTCAACATTTATTTGGTTTTTACTAAACTTGGAAATGTGCATCAGTGCACATGCTTTTGGTTGATATGAAAATTGTGGGTGATGCATGTAATGAAAAGGCAGGAAAAAAAGTTTCAGTATTTTACCTGCTGATCACAGATCAGAGTCAATGAATGGAATTTCAGCAGATTCCCATCTTGGAACAATAGTCCATCTCTAAAATGATTTCATTAGAGATGCACCAGTTGTCCCCATTCCTGTTTTAATGATATCACCTATTGATTATTACAGTTATAGTGATATTATCTGTCACATTCATAGGGGGCAGTACTATGCTACTCTATGTTTTATACAGCCAGAGAAAACTCATTTTGTTCATTTTGGTACTGTCTCTGACCTCTCATTTAAACGTATAAACTTGAGGAACAGTATGATGTGAAATTTTTGCAATAACTAAAAAAGAATCTCTGTGTGTTAAAACCGTTAACCGAACTGTGCCCTCTCAGCACACTCCAATAGTGTGAAATATTACATCCTGTTCTTTTTTAACTCTCTTCATCTCCTTCTGTCTTTGTTTTGCAGAGAACAGATAACCGCAGGGGAGGTGTCTGTCTGCATTTGTCGGAGAAAAGAAGCGAGAGAGCAGCAGAAACACTGCACAGCCAGACACCATGCAAGGAAAAACCTGCCCTCATCGCAAAGTGTTGAAATGCTAGACCCGAAGAGCAAGAGTTTCACATCAAATCAGCAGACTGTTTACATTGGTGGTGGCCGCAAGAGCCGCTTGACACTAGACTCCATAACTGTCCGTGTGTGGTTTAAGGCCCCCTTCAGTTATAATCGAGAAAAGACACATTAACTGATCCTTCATCAGCACTTTGTGCTTCTGTTGGATTCAGCAGCCCAGAGGCGAGCCAAGATGGAGTGGTCACTGGAGAGTGTGAGGGAGATGGTGGCTGGAGGGATGCAGTCTGTGAGGGAATGTGAGATCTGTGCTTTTGCCATAGCTATGTGTGTGCTGCTGCTTTTCATGTGGTACTGTTACAGAGTGGGCCGCGAGCATGGCACCAGCCCCCTGCGAGGGAGGTATCTGGCTGGGCCCAGCCGGATCGGAGGGGTGGTTGGGGGTTTTATGAGTTCAGACTGTCGAGGGAGGGGAAAAGGAAAGCATGGATCGCTCCTGGAAGAGCAGAATGGCTTTGCTTTCTGCCAGTCATCCGAGTGCTTTCGATGTACCAGCGCCGGCAAGAGCCTGAACCAGAGGCTATACCACAGCCTGCAGGAATACGCCAAGCGTTACACCTGGTCAGGTATGGGCCGGGTCCACAAGGGAGTCCGTGACCAAGGTCGGTACCTCAACAGCCGACCAACTATCCAGCGGCCAGAAGTCTTCTTCCTTCCCGACCTACCTTCAGCTCCTTTCTTCTCCAGAGAAGTACAGAGACATGATGTGGAGCTACTTGAGCAAAGCTTTCCTTCCCTTCTGGCTGAGTTTGAGAGCATCTACCACCAACCCCCAGCCCGCAGCGGCTCTTCCCTTCCACCAGGCTGGAAAGCTAATAGCACTCCTCGCGGTCAATGGTGCACTTACTACCTGGTAAACCAGGGCACCCCGTTGGTCCTCAATGTCAGGAGATGTCCACGGGCGTGGCGAGTGCTGGGTCAGCTGCGCACCTTCATCGCCAACAATGTCTTTGGAAACGCTTGCTTCTCCGTGCTGACACCTGGAGCTCTCATTACGGAGCATTACGGTCCAACAAATGTCAGGCTGCGCTGCCACCTGGGTAAGGGTGTCAAATGAACTGAAACTGATGAGGGTCTGTGTTTGTTAACCTCAGTGTAGCAGCAGATGATTTCACAGATAGTAAATCAGCTGCTTTAGTACTTTAGACTGAACTCTCCTGAGTAATAGAGACACATGGGTGAATTGTGCCAGTTGCAAAATTCATTATTGTTCTCTCTGCACCTGAGCTTTGATTTTATTTCCATCTGTACTCTCATGGCTATATATAATCACATTTATTGTGATAAAGGAATATGCTGTAAAACATCACACTGTAAGGATACAGACACTGGAAGTTAAATAGCAGCGCAACACGGTGCCTAAATTTACTCTTGACACATGGATAAACCTGTTATTATTCCCTGCCAGGTCTCAGAGTACCTCCATCCTGTGAGCTTGTTGTTGGTGGAGAGCCACAGTGCTGGTCTGAGGGCAGCTGTCTGCTTTTTGATGACTCCTTCCTCCACAGGGCTTTCCATGACGGTAAGAGGGGACAATACTGACAAAATCCGATCTGAGAAAAATAGAAAAACTCAATTCATGAACATGACAAAACTAAGTGCTTGATTTTTTTTCTTTTAATTTTTGTTGTCTTTATAGGCAGCCCAGAGGATGGCCCCAGGGTGGTTTTCATGGTGGACCTGTGGCATCCCAATGTGGCCGCTGCCGAGAGGCAAGCCTTGGATTACATTTTTACTCCGGGCCGTTTAGAGGACAGGGATGGGAAATAGTTACAAGTGAGAAACCAAATCTTTGAGTAAGAAACAGTTTAGAATAAGTGTCTGTATGATTGGGGAGCAACTCTTTTTCTGCCTTCAGACCAGCTTTTCACATTCACTGTGTACATATTATCCAGCTCTCACAGTATTGCTCATAACTCTTCTCAGCAGATAACCAGACATTGGGCCTCTCTTATCAAAAGCTTTTTTACCTGTGGAGCCATAATACATCATAGAAAATTAGTATGGTCTTATTGTACCTGTATATGGTACAATTCATCCAAACTTTGTCATTTCTAAACATTTTATGATTTGGTAAAATAATTAACTTTTCTGATATGCTGATGATTCACTGCTGTTTATTCAAAGTTTCATGTTACCTTTAAAATATGTTTTGTCCTTGTTTACCCAGATTGGTGACTTTTCAGATTGTAAATAAAATGTGAACAAAAGTGAAATATTCCTGTTAAACGATGAAGCGCTTAAATGGATGTGTCTGCCTTGCTCTTTAAAACAGTTAAAGAGCAACAAGAAAGTAAACACATTTTAAAGCAAAGTTTTTAAAATGAAACTGAATGATTGAATGTCAAACAGCCTATTACTATGATGACCCCTAAACACAACTTTTGGCATCAAAGATCCCTCAGCTGGGTTATGTCTGGGTTAGCTGGTTTTGCCACTCAAGGTGTAGCGGTTACTGCAGGTCTGTTTGATCACTCCATGCCTCCTTTTGTTCCGCGGTGCCAGGCTGGTTTTTGAAAGCTCACGTGGCTGCAGGAACTTTCTTGGTTGAACTGGGATTTATGAACAGACAGATGCAACTTTGGAGAGGGAGTCATGTTTGTGGATTAATGACAAAATTGTTTTAAAAAAAGACGCTTAAGTTGCATTTACAGTGATCCAAAGGAAGCACAGAAATTCCCTTTTTTATTCAACCTTCAGGCAAAAGACTAATATTTCTTTACTTCCAACAAAGTATGAAGAATATAATTTAACTGTTTATGACACATAATCCTTCGTGGTTAAGGTGCCATTTCTCCTAAGTAGCTATTATAAAATGCGTCGTCATTACACATATATGCTTTACCACAAGACCATACTGGACATTTCCTCCTGTTACATTACAAATTACTGAATGTTTATCTGCATACAGATCAATGTTGTAACAAATCATTCACTATGTTCGTTTTTTTTTTAAACTTTGGGCTGGTTCAGAAGGAAAAAAAGGATTTCTGAGAATGGCGGTGCAGGTCATACCTTTTTTGTTTTGGTCATCAGTTAAAGTGGTTAAATGGTCTGATATAGAGTTATAGATATAGAGCAGAGTACATGCAATTTACAAGGTTTTAAACTATCTGAAAAATTATATGTAACTTCATTCATGTCATCTCTTAGAGCATAATGGGTCCGTAGGCCAACCAATTCTGTTAACTATTAATGAAGATTCTTATGACATGAGAATCCTGCCTACATTTCAACAAGGGCTAAAAAACTATAATTTGGTATTTTTTATGTATATATATATACATTTGAATTGCAGTTGAATTTGCATTCAGATTTTCAGGATGAGCACTTTAGAATGTATGTATTTCTCTGAACAACTGCATCCTCCTGCTACCAGAATGTTAACACGTTGTCAATGATTGTACTACACATCACAACCTGCATACAATCACAATTACACATTATTTTTGTTCATTTACTCTTTGAAAAATCTTGTCTAAGAAGCACATTAGGTAACATTTAGGTAGCACAGAACTCATAAATAATCAGGAAGGGATGAATTAAACTTTTTTTATTGAAGGGCTGGATTATAGCAGGGAATATTTGGCTATTTCACATGCACATCCAGACAAAAGGGACACTAAAATCTTTCTGCTGATATCAGAAATAGGATTTGATAACTGAGGTCCAATGTTGATGATAATTTGAATGTTTACAGTTGCAGGTGCTGTCTCTGTCCCCACGCCTACTGGCGAGGTGGTTAATTGTGATCACCTTTGAAAATCACTCCTGTTTTCACTGGATGTGGTTAGACAAGCACATTTCAAGTTGATGTTTTGTGAATCGGCTTGTGCAGCGACAGATTTTTGGTAAAATTTACTAAACTCTTCTAATTTGGTTGTATTTGATATATAAGGTTTGTATTTCTGTAAATACATTTGAAGTGGAAAAAAACTAACACCTCGAATGCCCCGACATGTCCTAAAATGACTGTCCCCAATGCTTTAACTATTGTGTTGTCTTGATTTATAGCTAAAGTGATTGCAAGTCATCTTCTGACTGACAAAAGGCAACCATAAAAATAATTTTTGATAGATTTGATCAGAATGTTCTGTGAAATGTTTATGAAGTACTCTCTTTGTTGTTCTGTGATGTTTTCTTTAGATCACTGTAATTTTCCGAGCTCCGTATGGTACCCATTATAAAAATTACGATTCTTACTTATTCAACAAGCCTTCATGGATAAATGTGCGCAGTCTAAAAGGTAGTGAAAATGAATCGCGTCAGCTTTACTCGTCGTCCATTGCAATTCAAGAGACCCGTTTTAAGTTCTAATGTTTACAAAGCTGCGATCATTTTACATCAGACAAACACTGACTATTACGTTGAGCTGTGCATAATTGGGTTGAAAATCAACAGTGCTGCTAATCCAGTGAAGACAACAAGCTTCCAAACCATTGGCTTTATGCACACTGTATGATGGGGGACCCATTTTGTTTACATTTGGATTAAGGATTTTGTCCTTTAATACTTTCTTGTGTGGATTTTGAACAGTATTTCTGTACATTTAATAAATGGTGGAGTATCTTATATAACCAGCTGGTGTCAGAGTTCTTACTTTTGCACAAACATCACCAAATCTCCTCTTTTAAATTATATATGCATTATTTCCGCTGCAGTTTGCTGAATGGAGCTTTTTGAGAATTAGGCCATCAGTGCAAACCCTACTTTAGTATTGATTGTGCACTGACAAAATCAGTATTGGAAAGTGTACGCAATACTTGAGAAGGTTTTCTATGGAAGACTTTGTCCTCTTCAAAAGCTTCCCTCAAAAAAGTGCAGAAGTGTAAATGTACACAAACATAAAGAAAGGTCTGTAGGCAGTGTTAATGCAGCTCAGTAATTACCAAGTTGCCCCATTGAATGATGAAAACCTTTAGCTGTATAAGATACAAACAGCAGCATGAAAGCCAGGAAACCCAGCAGACAGGTCAGGGAGAACGTTGTGGAGAAATTACAGCAGGGTCAGGTTATAAAACAATATGCTAAGCTTTGGAAATATGAAAGAACAATATTCCATTCGTAATCTTAAAATGGAAAGCGTGTGAAACAACTGCAAACCTACGAAGACATGACTGTCCACTTAAACTGACAGCCTGACAAAGAGCATTATTCAGAGAAGCAGTCAATTTGTTCCATGGTGACTCTGGAGGAGCTGCAGATATTCGGAGCTCATGTGGGAGAAGCTTTTTACCATACAACTATTAGTTGTTGAACAAAGCCAGAAGAAGTGTATGGCAGTGTTTCTTAACCCTCCTCAAGGTCCACTGTCCTGAATGTTTATGGTGTTTCCCTTCTGACAAATAAATGGCTTAACAGAGGTAATGAAATCATTTGAATTGTGTGCTGGAGCAGAGACATATCCGAAGCCTGGACGACTGTGGGCCCTGAGGACCAGGGTTGAGAACACACAAGTTAAGGTGCCAAAGTAAATGTGAAAGAAGGTTCTCTGATGAGACCAAATTCAACTTTTTGGACAACATAAAACATTGTATATGTAAAGGAAATACTTTCACACTTTCATAACCCTGAACATATAAGTACAGGGCAACCCTGTAAGACTGGGGCAGAGGGTCACCTCCCAACAGAAAATTAATGGTAAACATACTGCTATGGGATGGTTTAGAACAGGTCTTCAACGATGGGGTTGTGACCCCTAGCGGTTCTGTGGAGGTACTGTGTAGGGGTCATGAGATTTTGGTTAGTAAGACTTTTTTAAATACCTTGTCTTTTATTTCAAAGTTATGTTTTTAAACACACATTAACATGAATCCAACATGTTGTAGCAAATTGAGAAGCACAGTGTCCGCTTCCGCCTCTCTGCCTGCTCAGACGCTTTTCTCCTAAGCTCCCTGCTTGCTTGCATTCTTTTACTCCTAACTTTTGATCTCTTAGCCAAAATTACGGAAATATTGGACTAAAACAACTTCTTACCAGCGACTCCCAAGGATTATTATTATTATTATTATTATTTTTTTTTTTTTCTAAAGGATTTTGATGTTTTTATAATCGAACTCGAAAGCAGGACAAGTTGACGCCAGCTAATCAGCACAAAATGCCTCCCTTTACCACAGAGGACTTCGACTAACTTTTACAGAAATTGGCTGTTTTGGAGATGAAAATCCATTGACTAGAAGTGAATGTGCAGGTGAATATAGGGTACAACGATGATTCAACTCTGCCTGTGATCCCAAACAGTGACAGCCAGCTCAACAACTCAGCCAGCAATCAGAGCACTGAGAATAAACCTACCGGTAGACCCCCCTGGCATGTTTTAAGGCACGTGCCCAAAAAATCAAGGTGGACAACTCACTGGAAGATCTCAGCAATTAAATAAATTAGAATGGCCAGAATTACTTTTCCCCTGGGAAAAGGAGACTTCGACAGCGAGCTGCTGTTACAACAACTGATAGGAGTGAGACAGCTGGAAACAATGGAATTCTCCTCCAAAACAGATATCCTCCACTACAGAATGAAAACCAGGAAAATTATCCATCTTCTGAGAACAATAAAAGGTTTGAGAACAGCCTTCATTCTAAACAGTCTTCTCCTAAGCTGCCAGAGAAAAAGCGACCCACCGGACCAAGAACCCTAATAGTGGGCAACACAGCTGTGGATGAGATTAAAAACCTCTGCAACAAGAAAAACACAGAAGTTATGATTGGTACCAGTAACGTGGTCTCTGATATCTCAGAGAATATTCTTGCAATCACAGAAAAGCGCCCGTCTCTAGAAAACCTTATTATACACTTTGGAGCCATGGTTGACGTGGCTAAGAAAAAATTAGAAAGACTGAAGGAGGATTTCACTTGTCTTCTGAATATTGTTGGAGGTCTCAATATCAAGGTGTTTCTCAGCGGACCCTTTGCACCGATTTTCTGTGGAGATGAGATTTTTTCCAGACTTCTGATAATTAATAAGTGGTTGAAAAAAACATGTGACATCTCACCTGTGAACTTCATCGACAACTTTAATATTTTTTGGGAAAAAAGACAACTCTTCAAGCAAGATGGTTTCTGTGTGAACAAGCCAGGAGCCAGACGTCTCACATCTAATCTCTTCTATTCAGTAAATAACTCGCCAGCAGCTTTGACCTTCAGCAGAGAACATGGAGTATCAACAACAATGATAACGCTGCCTCCAACAGCTCCAGCAGAAACAATCAGCCAGTTGGCTGAGAAAGAGAGGTCATCACAAAAGGTCTCCCCGTGGAAATCCATAGGAGAAGCTTTTTGCTTTACTGGATTCTGATAACATGAAAGGAGCTCTTAAAATCGGGACCCAAATGGCTGTGACATCTTCTCCATTCAACACCCCCCGTGGCCGAGGCCCTGCTGCTAAACCAACATCTTCCAAATGCCGCAGACCTCCAGCACCTCCTAATCTATCTCCTCCTAATCAGGATCTTCAAATCACTTCTCTGTGATACAGTCAGGGCCCCGGTGCTAACTCCATAAATGAGCATGTCCAGGAAAAACTTGGGCCCCTAATAGGAGATAGTTGTAAAATCTCTGTGCTTATGTGTGACAGAAAGAGCAAAGCCAAATTTACCTTGATGCGACGCCTCCGAACTACAATTTTCTTTGTGAGACCCGACAGCAAAGAAAAGATGGAGGGGTGGGCACATTGTTTAAAGATTTACTAAAGTGTAAAAAAGTATTTCTGGGCAAATTTGACTCTTTTGAAAATTTGGCTCTCCAGATAAAGAGCCCGGTCCGAACCATGTTCTTGAATATTTACAGGCCTCCTAAGTCCAAAACAACCTTTTTCAGTGATTCTAATGAGCTTTTATATGTGATATGTGTTGATTATGACTGTTTAATTATTGTGGGAGACTTCAACATTCAGATGGACAATCCTGAAGATAGAAGTGCAATAGATCTATGTGACACTCTTAGAAATTTTGGTTTGAGTCAACATGTTAAACAGCAAACACACAAACAGGGACATATTTTAGACTTGATCATCACTAAGGGTCTACACATTTCCAAGGTGTCTGTAACTGATGTTGCCCTATCTGACCACTTTTCTGTTATTTTTGAAAGCATCATCTGCAATGACTCAGTTTGCTCAGTTTGGACGGTGGTGCTGAAACCTTTAACCAGATTTACTCTTCTACCTCCACTTTGCCCTGTAACACTGTAGATGAGCTGGTAGATAACTTTCATTCTAAAATCTCGGACATTATTGATTCAATTACTCCAATTAAAGTGAAAGTTGTTTCTGGGAAGAAAATGTCTCCATGGAGATGTGAAAAACAGGAGTGTTAAAAAGCTGAACGCAGGTGGCGAAAGACTGGACTTCAGGTTCACTACATTATTTATAAAGAGAGACTATACAGATATAACCTACAACTGAAAAATGCAAGGGAATCTTTCTTTTCTGAGATCATCAGCAAAAACATTAACAATGCTCGTGCATTATTTGCCATGGTCGACAGGTTAACAAACCATCCTGTAACTGTATCATCTGAACTCCGTTCTACCAGGGCCTGCAATGAATTTGCTAACTTCTTTACTGAAAAAACCCAAAAGATCAGAGAGGCAGTCAGCACATCCACATCAACTCCAGTACCGAAGTTGTCTCCAACTAGAACTGATTTTAACAAAATTTCCCAATTTCACCAAATAAACTACAAAAACTTAGAAGAAATCGTACAGCAACTAAGCTCTTCTTCCTGCTGTCTCGATGTTTTACCCACAGCTTTCCTTAAGAAAGTTTTGCCTGTAATAACATCTGATTTAACTCAAATAATAAACACATCCTTTTTGTCAGGTGTTTTCCCCCAGGCCCTAAAAACAGCAATTATCAAACCTCTATTGAAAAAGAGCAACTTGGACAAGCTGCTACTACAAAACTACAGGCCTATATCAAACCTCCCCTTCATCAGTAAGATTATTGAAAAAGCTGTGTTTCAACAGTTAAACAACTTCCTAACAACGACCAACTGCTTCGATGTCTTCCAGTCAGGCTTCCTGCTCACCACAGTACAGAGACTGCTCTTGTCAAGGTGTTCAATGACATCCGTATAAATGCAGACTGTGGAAGAACCACGGTGCTGGTATTAATGGACCTTAGTGCAGCATTCGACACTGTTGATCACTCCATTTTATTAGAGCACCTGGAAAACTGGGTCGGCCTTTCTGGTACAGCACTCAACTGGTTTAAATCCTACTTGAAGGACAGGGACTTTTTTGTGTCAGTAGGTAACTTTACATCAGAGAGCACAAAAATCACATGTGGCCTTCCCCAAGGGTCCCCTTAGGGCCCCTTCTATTCAATATCTACAGGCTACAGGCTAACTCAGATTTTAACAAACAACAACGTAAGTTACAACTATGCAGACGACACACAGCTACACATTACAATGTCACCAGGTGACTATGAACCCATTCAAGCACTGGGTAAATGCTTAGAAGAAATCAATGCATGGATGGGCCCAAATTTTCTTCAGCTGAATCAAAACAAAACTGAAGTAATAATCTTTGGACCAAAGGAAGAGCGTTTAAAAGTTAGCACACAGCTTCAGTTAATACAGCTAGAAACCACCAGTCAGCTCGAAACCTGGGTGTAGTGATGGACTCAGACCTGAACCTTCAGAGGCACATAAAGGTAGTAACTAGGTTGACCTTCTATCACCTAAAGAACATCTCCAGGATTAAAGGACTAATGTCTCAGCAGGACCTTGAAAAACTAATTCATCGTTGATCAGACAGCTGCAGTTGATCCAGAACGCTGTTGCCCGTGTCCTCACTAGAACTAAGAAAGTGGACCACATAACCCCGGTTCTAAAGTCCCTACACTGGCTCCCTGTAGCTCAGAGAATAGACTTCTGTTAGTCTATAAATCACTGAATGGCTTAGCACCAAAATACATTACAGACTTGTTGTCAGTGTATCAACCACCCAGACCTCTCAGGTCTTCTGGCTCAAATCTACTCTGCATACCCAGAACCAGAACCAAACATGGAGAAGCAGCTTTTAGTTCTTATGCTCCACTGATCTGGAATAAACTGCCAGAAAACTGTAAAAGCGTCGAAACCCTAAGTTGCTTTAAATCAAGATTAAAAACATTTGTTTAGAGTGGCCTTTGACTGTGCCATTTAGGCATGATTAGTTGCGTTTTCAGTCTAATTTTCCATTCATTTTCTTGCCCATCATTCTATTCTCTTTATTTATTTATTTATTTTTAATTACCTCTGTTGTTTGATTTTATCATTTGATTTGTTTTTCTGTGTCTGTATCTGTGTTTATTTGCTTTGTGATTGTATTATAATCGTGTGTACAGCGCTTTGAGTGTCTCGTTGCTGAGGGGGGCTATATAAATAACCTTACCTTACCTTACCTAACCTTACCTTACCTTACCTTACCTTACCTTACACATTCAGTAAACACGCCAGCTACACTCTGCTTCACTCACAGTCTGACTCCTCCATGCATTCTGCACACAAACAGAAGGACCCGGCCCAGAGAATACTCCAAAAGACTAGCAGAACCAACTGCATGAAAAGGTGCTTCTGCACCTCAATGCTCAATGCAAATGCGGGTAACACTTCAGAATTTTATTTGTATGCTTTGCCTCCCACTTCACAATTATGCACTCTTTTGCGTTTGAATGTGACATAAATTCCCGAAAAATACAATACATTGACTACACATGCGAAAAATAAGCTTGAAAAGGCTTTGTGAATCCTTATGATTACAAAGCTCATTTTTTGTGGATCGCGTTGAGACCTTCTTCAATAAAAATCAGATAAATGACATCTACTTTTTAGATTAAAACTGTTCAGATCTGCTGACTATCCATACCTCCGTCCTTCTCCACGTCAGAGCTACAGAAAACCTTAATGGACAGGTGACGCGCTCTGCAGCGACGCAGCCGCTGTTGCTCTCCTGTTCGCAGCCTGAGTGCGCTCAGGCTGGACTACCGCACCGCGATCAGGTGGGGAGATGTAGCTCAGCTTAAATCGGACAGCCTTGACTGAAAAAACGACATGATTATAGCACGGAGAGAAGATGGTGTGGATGAAAGACCCACATAGGTGGAACAGATCAGAACCGCCGCGATGAGCACCTCCTTTCCGAAATCTGATTCCACAACCTCGCTACTCAAATCATCGAGGAGATCGACACACCTCCCTGATCAGACATCAGAGATCCAGAGAGGTCACCATCAGCACCAGCACCACCACCGTCCCGTTGCGCTCCAGGGTAGCGGCGGCAAAACCGATGAGTCTTTCTGGTCGGCCGAGGGCGACGTCAGCGCTCGGAGACCCCTGTGTCATCCCTCTCTCGTCGGCAGCCAGGACGGGAGTACTCCAGCCACTCGGAGTAAGTGCAAGCCCCATGCCCCCCTCAGCCAAGTTCCCGTTCAACCGGGACCAAACTGCGAGGCGGACCGAGGTGTGACCGAGCGGAGCCGTACTAACCCCAAGCCCTCACACCGTCACCACCACCACCACCGCAGGAAGCACCACCGAGGGGATAATCCAGATAACCCCGCGCATCCCTGTCACACGCATACCCACAGGGCGCCATCCCTTTCGGACAGCACCGACGACAGGGCCCCGCTGTGTGAACCGAGGGACCGTGAGAGGGGCAGTTTGGCCAGTGGCGGCGGTGGTCAGGTCAGCAGTCCATCCCCGTCCTCCTGCTCCCCTGTCCCGCCGTCCAGCAGGCCGTCCCGCCGCTCCAGGAGGTCCAGCTCTGCTTCTTTTGCATCTGACATCAATTTGAGGAGCGTCCTTAATTCACTGTTCGGGCAGGTACGATATTTGTTCCCCTAAAACTGATCATTTGGCTTCTATTCATTTGAAATTCATTGTGTGATGTCTTCCACTGCCTCTGGAAAATTCTCTGACAAGTTGTGACAGTGATGCTCCAAATCCACATTTAGATTCTGTGAAGGGGCTTCTTGGGTTTGCTGACTGAAGGTTTGCAGCATTAGTCCGTATATCATCTATAAATAATACCTCATTCTCTGAGACTCCTTTGTTCGGGTTGTTATTCTGGTCTCTTCCATCACCTCTATGTTTTCTGTGTTGCTGTTTGCAAACACTGTCACTACTGGACAGACTGGGGAGAGAAAAGCTCCTTTTACGCATTCATTTCTTATATAATTTGTAAAATAAAGTGCCACCTCCTACAGATTTCCTCAATCAGGCAGCTCTCTCTGACTGAAGTAGGACAAAAATATGTTCCAGGACAACAGAGGTAGAAAAGAAAAAAAAAGGCTTGTATGGACTTATGTTCATTCACCATTCAGTCAGAATGCTGGATGCAGTGATTGTTTTGTGTTTAAAGGTAATCACTGATGTTCCCACTGGTGATGGACCATCTATTTTGAGCTACGGGATGTATTTATACAAAGGAAAAGGAGTACAGCTTTATATGCCCGCTCTCTTATCTGTGCTGTCATTCTGCATAAATTGGCTGCTTTGAAAGCAACTGGCTTTATAGTTCAATGTTGAAAAAGCCTCAGAGCGCTCCAGCTTAAGTTTTAAACCACTGATATGTTGCTTACTAGGTGCATTCCAAAGAAGTCAGGGTTTATTTGCTTCCATGTTTGGTAATTAGGTGTTATCCAGAAGGGATTTACATACAGTGCTTTGTAAAAGTGAAATGTTTTACATTTGCTCATGCTACAACCACAAACTTCAACGTGTTTTATTGGGATTTTATGCAATATACCAACACCAAGTAGTGCATATTATTGAGATCTTAGGAAAAGGAAACATGTTTTTAAATTTGTCTTGTAAAAACACACCTGAAAAATCTCTAGTACATTTATATTCAGCCTCTCTGAGTCAGTAGTTTGTACAACCACATTTTGCTGAGTATACAAATATAGATCTTTTAGGGTATGTTTCTACCAGCTATGCAAAATTACAGAAGTGTGTTTTTGCCAGTTTTGCTAAATAGATTTACATTGAGATTCTCATTTGGATTTCAGTCTGGACTTTGACTGGGCCATTTGCACTTTGCAACAATTATTTTCCAGTCTTGCCCTTAACTAGTTCTATCCATATTTCAGCTCTGACCAGCTTCCCTGTCCCTGCTAAAGATTATCGCAGCATGATGCAGCTACCACCATGTTTTACTGTGGGGATGTTGTTCTCAAGGTGATGTGCAGTGCTCGCTTTTTGTCACACAGCATTTTCCACATACGTAGGTGTAAAATGTCATTTTTGACCAGATTACCTTCTTCCACATGTTAGCTGTGTCCCCTACAAGGCTTGTGGCTGAAACAGAACGTCTTCTTACATCTCTTTCATAAAGGCCAAACTTGGGAAGTGGATTATTGATAGTTGTCATGTCAAAAGATTTTCCCACCTGAGTGTCATTCTCTACAGCTGCTCCAGAGTCACAAGGAACCTATTGGCTTGTTCTCTGATTAATGCTCTCCTTGCCCTGCCCGTCACTTTAGGTGTCGATTTGTTGGATATTGTTCTTTAGCCTATCCCTGCTTTAAACTTTCCACAGTTGTCACTTGTCTGCTATGTTCTTTTGTCTTAATGATGCTGCTTGTTCCCTGTTTTTTTTCTAACAACCCCTTAGAGGCCTACAGCTGCATTTATAATAAGAATAAATGACACACAGGTTATCAGAGTAAACATGCAGATGCATGCCACGGTTTTAAGGTTTTTATTTTTTTAAAGATTTTTAAAACCTTGTATCATTTTCTTTGCACTTCACAATTATAAACTACTTTGTGTTGGTCTATCAGATGAAGTGCCAATAATGCACTGTATGTTGCTAAAATAAAAAGCTCTCAGTTATAAGTAAAACATGTTGCTCATCCCTCAAGGGAAGCCATCTGATACTCATAGTATGAAAATCCATTTGTACAGCTTACCCATGAGTCAGCCAAGGATCATTCTGTGAAAACATTAGTGTGACCTGAAGATGGTCTTTGTTGAGAAACCTACAGTTGTTGGTGAGGCGTTTAGCGACAACGAAGATGCAATGTACAGCTTTAGAGCTTCACGTCCTGCAATTTGAACAAGATGTTCAAAGACAACTCAGGAGCTGTTTGACCGGCCTGCACAGATATGCATAAACAGATGCTCATCAAGCAGCAGAGGATGTGTTAAAAAGAACGTCACGTTCACACCTTATATATACAAATATATGTGGTAAGTCTAGACATAAATGTCACCGCAATAAAAACAGCAGCTATAGCTCTCCCACTTGTTTCTTTGTCGTATTGCCATGTGGCAGCTGGACTGGAGGTCAGAGTAACCTTGTCATCACCTGCAGAGGGCAGAGGATGACGTGCATCACACCAGGGGTGGTGAAGCAGGAAAAACAAAGGCGTGTGCAGAAAAAATAAAGGGGGTTTATCTTCAGATGCAGTTTAGATGTTGAAAAAGATAAATTGTATTCCATACCTTGAGTACAGGTGAGGATGATGACATGAAGCTGGAAATAGGTTGTAACAGTTTTCTTAAACTTATCTTGACTGGATTTTCAGTTAAAGTGTAAACACTTTGCAATAATCTGCAGAACAATAATTAGGGATCAGGTGCACGTTTGTTAATCTTTTGCAGCATTTTCCTCTGTTGTTTATTCTCATGCTTTCAGAGCCCATAAGCCTGGGCCGAGATGTCAGCACTGTTTACAGAATAATCAACAGTTTGGGCGTCGTGACAGCTGAATGAAATGTCTTTCAGAGGTCCCTTTTCCTTTAATAGGCATTATTATCTTTCCTTCCACAGCCCTCCCTCATATTCTTTCTCTCCCTCCCCCCCAATCATTCTCACCCATTTCACTTTCCCTCCCTGATGCTGTTGCTGTCACTGGTCCGCATAGTATGGTGTAGGTTGGTGTTTTTACTGCGCTGCATAGGGACAGGTTAGCACCCCAGTCTTCATGGGTCTTGCTGAAAGTAGAGTTTGCATTCCTCTCAAAATCCGACCTGCAAATCCAAAGGAGAGAAAGTCCTCATGGTCGTATTTAATGCCACTTTTCTCGATTTGAATGGGAAACTGCTTAGACTGGCCTCTCAGAACGGTAAACCATGTGTTTTTTTCATCCATGTTTCTGGGATTGTTTGATTGGTTTTGTGGCACTCTAGAAACAGACAATAAGGGAAGTTTGACTATGCTCAGAATACTGTAATTAGGCTTCTGTTGAATTATTGCTTTAAGGTTTCGGCAAACATTTCCAATAAAATGCAAATGTGATATTTTCTAATTAAACTCTTTATTAAACTCTAGTTGCACAGTCTCCCTTGCAATATCTTTCGTGACCCGTTCCCTAGTTGTTCTGCTCGCCTTTTCTCTGCCTCTGAGTATGTTTACTCTTCCTGCGACAGTGTAAAGGTGCCAGTCTGTATAAGTGTCAAGTAAACTGTTATGAATAATGAGTGGAAAGTTGGCATCATGTTTGTTTTATAGATATATTTAGGTTACCTTTCTGCTATGTCTTCATATATTTGACATTGTTTCTCAGGTAAGGACACACAGTAAGACTTAGCGTTTCCTCTGCTAATGTCTGAAGCTCCCTTACTACTAAATAGGCTACATTAGATTTTTGCCTTGAAGTATAAAGACAAACCAAAGTTACTTTCTTACAGTGCCTCTCAAACGTTTTCGTAACCCCACTGAACTTTTTCATTGTGTCATGTTATGACAACATCATTTTTTTTTTAAACTAGATTTTAGGAAATAAACTGGCACATAGTTGTCAGTAGTTTTGAAGCAGAACGAAAATTTTACATGGGTTCCAAGCTTTTTGGAAATCTTCAAAGTGTAGCATGTATTTGTCTTCAACCCCTCAGAGTCAATACTTTGTACACAGCAGGAAGTCTTTTGGGGGTAAGTCTCTACCAGCTTTGGACTGAAAATGTTGCCAAGTCTTCCTTGCAAAATAGCTCAAGCTCAGGCAGATTGGATGGGGAGTGTCTGTAAACATCAGTTTTTAAGGCTTTTCACAATTTCTTTTGTGTTGCCACTATTTAAAGAGCACTCAATTTGTAGAGTGTATGTTTATGCATGGAATCTGTTGACAAAAGTTGTCTCGTCAACAGATTTTCCCACTTAAGCTTTGGATCTTTGCAACTCCTCTGGAGTTACCTGGAACTCCTCTGACTGTTTCTCCTGGTAATCCCTTCCTTCCTTGGCTTGTAAATTTGGAGTTTGGACGGTCATGCTTTGGCAGGTTGGCAGTACCATGCTCTTTCCATTTCCAGGCGCCGGACTGAACAGTTCTCTGTGAGATCTCCAAAGCTTGGGATATCGTTTGCTCTAACTTTGCGTTAAAAATGTCCACAACTTTATTCCTGATCTGCCTGATGTGTTTCCGGGTTTTGATGATGGTTTCTTCTCTAATGTTCCCTAACACACCTCTGAGGGCTTAACAAAATAGCTAAATTTATAATGAGAAAAAATTTCAACCGGTAGGACTTGGTGTGTAAGCGGCTTCTAACAAACGTTGATTGTACTAGATTTTATTTAGGGGCATCAGAGTAAAGAGGGCTAAATACAAATGCATGACACACACTTACAAATTATAAAAAATGCTCAAGGAGTGTGAATACTTTTACAAAACAGTGTATGTAACTTAAAAGATCTTTCCGACGCCTCTCTTATTTCTACTCTCCCTTGTCTCTGCACACCTTTGGAAAGATGCTCCAGGACGCTGAGAGGAGACTCAGACTTGTGCTGTCTTGTGAGGAATCAGGGTATCTCGGGCCGTATCAGGACTCCATTGTTTCCGTGTCACAAAACTGCGTTCTCGTAAGCAACATACTGGGACAAACCCGTGTCTTCCTGGGCAAAGGCATGGCAAAGTGCAGGCAGGCTGTACGTAAGTCTTGCAAAACATGCTTCTATCTGTTGTCGACATATTAGTAAAACTGGCATCTCTCTTATTCTAAAAGAAGCTACAGTAATGGATGAGTATATTGTGAGATATAGAGTAGAGTTATGGATGAAAAAATGACTACATTCTTTAAATGTAAGGTTTGAAATCTGAGGGTATAACTAAAAATTTATTAGTCTCACATGGTGTGAAATTAGATAAACATAACTTTATTTGCCTTGTTGATGAACAACCCATAGCCTGCCTTCAGTCATTTTCCCCCTCCATTATCTGTTGCTGTTTGGGATCACTGTGCTTTTGCAAGACACAGTAGTGGCCAAGATTCAGCTGTTGGAAAGACTGACTTTACTGTTGGAATCAAACACAATCATGCTTTACTTTACAAGATTGACCAATTGACTGAAAGAGGTCTTGGTTCTGCTGCGCCAAAACAAGCCCACAGCATTGTGTTTTATTTTGTTACCTCCTGCTAAAGCAAAGTTCGTTCAATCACCGATGGTTGCTCTACAGCCTTCAACGCTTTTTTTGCCCCCTGATAAAGATGTGTAAAACATCTTATATAAATAAGCGAATGTTTTACTACAGTGGTTTGGTCTCACCCTGTACCAAGTTAGAATTTTTTTTTTTAAATCGACCAGTCCTAGTAGAGTTTAGGAAACAGCACGTTTACATTTGTAATGGTTGGACAGAACATTTTTAAGACTTTTTACACATATTTAATTATCAATTAATTGTTAATTGAATCAATTACACTATTCCTCAGTTAAGGTTTGAGCACAAGTCACACATGCTGGCAACTGTGGTTCAGCCAATAAGCACATTTTTCAAAGTGTGCAGCTGTTCCCTTTAAATCCATATCCGCGATAATGATCAGCTTGTTTACATCCTTGTTTATTTTAAGGGGTTGCTGATTATGCTGTCTAACATGTAGGAAGTAAGCAGTTTCAAGTTTTTGTATTGTGATGGAGAATGTTAGTGATGGAGGTTTGTACACACAGAAAATGCATTTATTTGTCTAACTGTTACTTAACTAAAAAAGTACTCTTGAGATGTCAAATTCTCTTTTATAAGAGTGCCCTGAATGGGGAAATGTTACCCTGACGAACTGGCATTGATGGGTTGACACAGAAACTGCTGATGGTGTTGGGTTGCCACATAGTTTTGGGCTCATGCGCCTTTGTTTTTTGTGTCAGAGGTTCTGGTCAGTATGTACTTGGGGCCTGACGTCAGCACTTTGTGTTGTGTTTAGACGTCTCTCCACTCCTGCTTTTAACCCCTGAGTGCTCTGGGAAATGTCTGCTGCGCTCTCTGTCCTTTAAAGGTTGCTTTTATTGTATACAGGCACTGAAAAACAGAAACAGTCACATTCTTCTTTGAACTGCAGTGTTGAGGTTCCTTGTCCCCACTGATAGAGATCAGCGCTCTTTCCTCTAAAGTTTTTTTATTACGATGTGACTTAATTTCACTCGGCTGTTAACTTTTCCTTAACGCTAAACTGCTTGTAGCCGGGGCTCCTAGGAAGGCTGGGGAATGTAATCGAGAAGATTTGGAAATCAGATTTTGGCATCACTCTGGTCACAGTATTGTCAGAAGTATGTTTGCATGGAATGTGTTGACAAAAAAACTTTGTTTCACTGTTATAATAATGTATGTTGTTTTTCATTAGTGTGTGATCATTTGATTTTTACCAGCCAGTAGTAAAATGTTTTGTCTTAATAGGATAGAGAGCTGCGGCCAGAAGAAATGGATGGTAAGATTTTGTCCTCCATAAAGTCTCTTTTGAGTTCAGCTCTTCATCTTAGGGCCACACTGTTAGTATATCACTATACCACGTTCTGTCTTCTTCACAATAGAGCTGCGAGATGCTTTCAAGGAATTTGACAAAGACAAGGATGGCTTCATAAGCTGTAAAGATCTGGGAAACTGTATGAGGACCATGGGATACATGCCTACCGAAATGGAGCTGATAGAATTGAGTCAACAGATAAACATGAACTGTAAGCTCATAAGTGCCTCGTACTTTTATATGTAATGTATGTACAAGAGTTCCCATCAGAGGTTAACATGCAGTCATCATCAGCATGAAAATCATAATAATTTAGGGCCTCAAATAATTATTTCGCTTTGCAACAGAAGTATATAGCTGCCCAGATGGACATTGTAAATGCCTTCCAGAAGAAAGGTTTTATGGTCAGAGGAGACAAAGATTGAGCCATTTTGGCCACAATGACAGGAAGTATATTTTAGGAAGTCAAGTGGGGGTTTCAAATCAAAGAGTGCTGTAACAACTGTTAAGCATGGTGGTGGTAGCACCATGCTGAGGGTCTGTTTCACTGCTATTTTACACAAAGTAGGTGGAATAATAATTGAGATAGACGATTAACCTCATTTCTTACCTCCAACCTAAATCAGCAGCAAGATGGTTAAATCTTGGATACAGTCTGGTGCCCCAACAGGACAATGTCCCCAAACAGACATCAAAACGGGTTGTAGAGTGGATAAAGCAAGCTGACATAAAGGTCTGGAATGGTCCCCAGTTCATCAATGTTAAGAACTTATAAACAATACTTCAGTGCTAGGTTTGTGTCAGGAAACCAACCAATTTAATGAAGGTCAACCACTTTTGATAAGAGGAGTGCTCAAATATCCATCCAGAATAATAACAGTATGCTTTTGATGGCTACAAAGGTGTCAGTTTTTTTCTCTACAACTAGGTGAGCCAGATTTAATTGAATATCACTGGGGTTGTAGGCACAGTGCTGTAAAATAGTACCAATTTCAGATCTATTCTGTTTTTGCCTTTTTCAGATCATGAAGCAAACCATTAGTCAAAGATAACCTGACTAAATAAAAATGCAGCTTTCAAATTATGATTTCAATATTAAGGGAAAAAACTATCCTAGTTAACCTGCTCCGATTTTAAAAATTATATCCACCCCTTGTTCGTTCGTTCGTCGTCTTCCGCTTATCCAGGACCGGGTCGCGGGGGAAGCAGACTCAGCAGAGACGCCCAGACGTCCCTCTCTCCAGACACCTGCTCCAGCTCCTCCAGGGGGAGCCCAAGGCGTTCCCAGGCCAGCCGAGAGACATAGTCCCTCCAGCGTGTCCTGGGCCGTCCCCTGGGCCTCCTCCCGGTGGGACGTGCCTGGAACACCTCCCGAGGAAGGCGTCCAGGAGGCATCCGGTATAGATGCCCGAGCCACCTCAACTGGCTCCTCTCAATGTGGAGGAGCAGCGGCTCTACTCCGAGCTCCTCCCGGATGGCCGAGCTCCTCACCCTATCTCTAAGGGAGTGCCCGGCCACCCTACGGAGGAAGCTCATTTCAGCCGCTTGTATCCGTGATCTCGTTCTTTCGGTCATGACCCAAAGTTCATGGCCATAGGTGAGGGTAGGAACGTAGACCGACCGGTAAATTGAGAGCTTTGCTTTTCGGCTCAGCTCTCTCTTCACCACAATGGACCGGCACAGTGCCCCCATTACTGTGGCAGCTGCACCGATCCGTCTGTCGATCTCCCGCTCCATTCTTCCCTCACTCGTGAACAAGACCCCGAGATACTTAAACTCCTCCACTTGAGGCAGGAACTCCCCTCCAACCTGAAGAGGACAAGCCACCCTTTTCCGGTCGAGTACCATGGCCTCGGACTTGGAGGAGCTGATCCTCATCCCAGCCGCTTCACACTCGGCTGCGAACCGCCACAGCGCATGCTGTAGGTCTTGGCTAGAGGGGGCCAGCAGGACCACGTCATCCGCAAAAAGAAGAGACGAAATCCACTGGTCCCCAAACCAGACCCCCTCCGGCCCTTGGCTGCGTCTAGAAATCCTGTCCATAAAAGTTATGAACAGGACCGGCGACAAAGGGCAGCCCTGCCGGAGTCCAACGTGTGAATTAACTGTGGTGAGCCACATTTTTTGGGATTAATTTCACTAGCCTGACCCAAGTCCAATTGCTGCCTGACCTACATAATTAGGAGATCACTTAAACAGAACCTGTTGGACAACTTGAGCAAACAAAACAGCAACACATCAGGACAATGATCCAAACACGCCAGCAATTTGACATCTAAATGACTGAGAAAAGCAAAACAAAATGAATGTTTTAGCATGGCCTAGTCAAAGTCTGGGTTTAAATTCAATTGAGATGACTTGAGATTACCAAAAACAGGCTGTAAATACTCGAAAACCCACCAGTGTGGCTAAATTACAACCAATAATTATTAATGGCACGCCATGTTTTTCAGTATAGATAGGCAGTTACTTTTTTACAGGAAAAGGTTGGCATAGAGTTTTCCCTTAATAAATAAAATAATCATTTACCATGGCATTTTTTCTTTATTCAGGTTACTGTTGCTTGATATTATGTAATAAAATAATTTAAACTATCTTCTATTTAAAAATAATTACCAAAAAGCAATCCACTATGAAAACAGAATTTGTAAAATGCATAATTAAAAGCCCCAAATCAATTCAACATTTATGTTTATGATTGTAAACACCTTTTCTGAACTGCAGTCAATGTATCTGAGGTTGTTTTGATCTGTCTTCCATCAGTGGGAGGTCATGTTGATTTTGACGATTTTGTGGAATTAATGGGCCCAAAACTTCTTGCTGAAACAGCAGACATGATTGGGATAAAGGAGTTAAAAGATGCATTTAGGGAGGTAAGGTTGTCTGACATTTTAGTAGTTAATGCTCCTGTGTAATTTCTGCCATTCATTTTACTCCTTTTGTTTTGGATTGTTGTGAATGTTGCTCCTCTGCTTGTTATTCTCAGTTTGACACAAATGGGGATGGTGCCATAAGCACTACTGAGCTAAGAGATGCAATGAGGAAGTTACTGGGTCAACAAGTAAGTGATCAGAAAGAAAACCGAGCTGGTGAACTGATTTTTAACCCCCGTATGAGGAGTTTTACTCACTCTTTCTGACCTAGTTTTCTCTTTTTCAGGTAGGTCTTAAAGAGGTAGAAGATATCCTAAGGGATGTGGACTTAAATGGTGACGGACTTGTTGACTTTGAAGGTAAAATAACTTTTACCACCCCTTTTCAGTGCCTTGCAAAAGTATTCATGCAGCTTGAGCTTTTTCAAATTTTTTTCACTGTACAACTCCAACCTTTAGTGCATTTTACTGGGATTTTATGTGACAGGACAACATAAAGTATTGCATAATGCACAGCATGATGCTTCCACCACCATGTTTCACAGTGCAGATGGTGTGTTCAGGGTGTGAGCAGTGTTATGGTGTCATGTATGGTCTCATCTGACCAGAGCACAATCTTTTAGTGTTCTCTTGTTTCGTTGTCCGATGAGCCGGAGGCTATTCCATGCACCTGATGGAGAAAAATTATTCTGGTAACAACGAGTGATTTCTTGAAGGGAATACAACTTAATCTTCAGTTTTCTTCCTTTAAGTGGCAGGCACTGACACTCCAGGCTTCGATGGTTAAACAGGATCTTTGTTGTCATATGTTTCCGAAGACAGTAGTTTCCAGAAGCTGAAGAGTTGAAGTAAACCCGGAAACATAAATGAGGTTGATTCAGGACTTCCAGAAGCCTGAAACCTAGAGCAATCAGCTGTTCACCGATCAAGTTCACTTCTGTTGTCTTTATAAAAAGGCTTTAGATGAAATCCGAGTCTTAATCTTGAGGCACAGTCCTTTCTGGGCTCACAGGTTGATCCTCTATTTTAATGCAGTCAATCAGTTGGGCTTTGTCTCTGTTCCTTTTCCATCCAAGCTTATTTTCTCCGTCCGATCTTGTTCGCTGGTGTTCTGAGAGGAAACAACCCCGTTCCCTCCTTCACCATTGCTTTTATGGTGCTTGATGCTTTCACCAGTCAGCCCCTTATTAGGCTTCTCAGTTATTGCGCAACCTATTCAGCTCAGCTTCTTGGTTATTGCACAACCTATTTAGCTCAGCTTCTTGGTTATTGCTCAATACTTTAGTCATGGTCATCGTGACCTACTGATTCTGTTTCTCAGCCTTGGAGATGCCGATAATAGCCATGCAGCTGGCTGTAGTCGCATCCTCCCTTCCTCCCGTTTGCCTTGAAAAGGTTTGCTGTCAGCATGCAGCTGGCTCTCGTCACTCCTAGTCATCCTACAGTTCTTTCCCTAATCTGCTCAGTTTTAAACTTTACACAGTATTACACATTCCATTTTTCAGCTTTCAGCATTTAATTTAAAACACAGTTACAAAACCATCACTTCATTCTTTTTATTCATGCTTCACAAATGATTAATGTTATATCTCTTTCATATATAGATGATTGAGAATGTCAAACCTTAATGTTTTTTTACTCTAACTCTCAGTTCTTACCCACATTTCAATCGTACATCTTTTAACTTGTTAATCAAACGTTACTAATTTAATTTAATACATGTGAAGGAATGGAAAATCATCATACATCATTGGATACTTGTTGTTTATACTTCTGCAAAAGATAAGACAGATAATATGTGGCAGATAATATGTGGCTCCACACAGGCCTCTCCAGACTCTCAGCTCCAGAATATGAGAACATGCTTGTTTCACTCCTCACTGCTTCAACTGTGTTTTGATAATTATTGCATGGATTACACATAAGGATATTTATTGTAACTTTTATGGAGTTAACTGTGAGCAGTTACTAAATGTTGCATGGATTACATGGAAAGATCTCACCTTATTTTGACACTTAGTAAAATAAAACATTAAATGCGACTATTTATGGCAAGGGTATGTATACATCTGCAAGGCCCTGTACTGAAGCTGTACAGCAAGGTATGGCTCAGTTGTTCATTCGTACATTCCTTTGCCATTCTCTTCTCTTTCAGAGTTCGTACGAATGATGTCTCGCTAAGATCAGACATTGGTCCTGAATGTGAAGCTGTGTCCCACTTTACACCGAAACCATGCCCAACTAAAGGACAAGCCAAGATCCACTGAGCCATCGAAATCTAAACGACACTGGAATTCAAACTCCTCGAATGTCAAAGAGCGAGGGGGTCACCTCCCACTTTCAATCAATAAGTGTTCTTCCTTAAAACTTTTAAAGTTTAACTGAGGCAGAATTTGCTGTAGCATAGCTAACGATTGTCTAATTTATGTTTTTGCACTTTAATTCCCACTTAATAACTTCCTGTGTGGATAAATTGTCGGTGTCCTGTCTCAAACTCTATGTGGTGTGATTAAGTGTCTTACAAAATGTCACCTTCAGTGTTTCATCGGAATCACAATGAGAGACTGAATGTAGGGAAGACAAGACATTATTACTGTCAAATGTTTATATATTCACACACTGTCTGTTGTATGAGAAATGTACTTGAATGTACTTTTGTGCACCAATGGTGCTTCACCAAGAAATCAAAGTGGCAATACCACACCTGTAATGTAACTTTGTGATTATGTGTAGTTTTTCATTGTGCCAGACCTGTTCCAATGAAAAAGCATCACTGTCTGACATCTGGCAGCAAAGGAAGAAATCTGATCCTAATGAGAAGTAAATCTCTAAAATGTCTCCATATTTGTTATTAACTGAGATCAGCAAAGGAACAAGAAAGAAAAAAAGACTGTAAAAGATGGGCAGCTTTTCTCAAAAGCTTAGAAAGTCCTCACCAACACTTACCAGCGGTGATTTGCAGCAACACAGAACATATTAAGATTGTCTCTTTTTGTGTTCATGTCTGAATTTACAAAAGGCTGAGAAAAAAGAAATGACCGTTTTTGAAAGTCTGTTTAGGTCTGTATGAGGTTACACATTAGAAATTACAAATGTGAACTGTATGTACAGTGGATCTGATCATGTTGTACCTGCCACTGTCTTTATGACTCAGTATGTGCTAATGTTACATAATGTTATACATCTGAGCTGTCAAAAAAAGTTTTATGCATGCCAAAGAGAGACATTTACTACATTTAGTATGCACAATTTTGTCTATCAAAACAGGAAACATAATATTTCAGCAAGTTAACCATAGAAAAATAAAAGGTGTTGACATATGATCCTTTTTTTTACTATTGGTATGTGTTTTTTACTACATGCGCTATGTCAAAATGTTATTATGGTACTGAGAGATGTCACAGCATGTAGTGAGGATAAAGCTAGTTATATCATTACATAGATCTCCAGATGTATGTATTAAGGGAACACTCAAATAACACATCCTAGATCTAAATGAATGAAATATTCTCATTGAATACTTTGTTCTGTACAAAGCTGAATGTGCTGACAACAAAATTACACAAAAATCATTAATGGAAATCACATTTATTAACCGATGGAGGCCTGGATTTGGAGTCCCACAGAAATTAAAGTGGAAAAACACACTACAGGCTGATCCAACTTTGATGTAATGTCCTTAAAACAAGTCAAATTGAGGCTCAGTATTGTGTGTTGCCTCCACGTGTCTGTATGATCTCCCTACAACACCTGGGCATGCTCCTGATGAGACGGCAGATGGTCTCCTGAGTAATCTCCTCCCAGACCTGGACTAAAGCATCCGCCAACTCTTGGTGTTGGGCTGTGAGCACAACCCCCATTTGTGGACGTCGTTCCCTCATACCATCCTCATGGAGTCGGTTTCTAACCGTTTGTGCAGACACATGCACATTTGTGGCCTGCTGGAGGTCATTTTACAGGGCTCTAGCAGTGCTCCTCCTGTCCCTCCTTGCACAAAGGCGGGGGTAGCGGTCCTGCTGCTGGGTTGTTACCCTCCTACGGCCTCCTCCACGTCTCCTGGTGTACTGGCCTGTCTCCTGGTAGCACCTCCAGGCTCTGGACACTACGATGACAGACACAGCAAACCTTCTTGCCACAGCTCGCATTGATGTGCCATCCTGGATGAGCTGCACTACCTGAGCCACTTGTGTGGGTTGTAGAGTCCGTCTCATGCTACCACGAGTGTGAAGGCACCACCAACATTCAAAAGTGACCAAAACATCAGCCAGAAAGCATAGGTACTGAGAAGTGGTCTGTGGTCCCCACCTGCAGGACCACTCCTTTATTGAGTGTGTGTTGCTAATCACCAAAGATTTCCCCCTGTTGTCTATTCCATTTGTACAACAACATGTGAAATTGATTGTCAATCAGTGTTGCTTCCTAAGTGGACAGTTTGATTTCACAGAAGTTTGATTTACTTGGAGTTATATTGTGTTGTTTAAGCGTTCCCTTTATTTTTTTGAGCAGTGTATATATATATATATATATATATATATATATATACATACACAAGGGTTGGAAACACCTGTCATTTTAGTGTGGGAGGGTTCATGGCTAAATTGAACCAGCCTGGTAGCCAGTCTTCATTGATTTCACATTGCACCAGTAAGAGCAGAGTGTGAAGGTTCAATTAGCAGGGTAAGAGCACAGTTTTGCTCAAAATATTGAAATGCACACAACATTATGGGTGACATACCAGAGTTCAAAAGAGGACAAATTGTTGGTGCACGTCTTGCTGGTGCATCTGTGACCAAGACAGCAAGTCTTTGTGATGTATCAAGAGCCACGGTATCCAGGGTAATGTCAGCATACCACCAAGAAGGACGAACCACATCCAACAGGATTAACTGTGGACGCAAGAGGAAGCTGTCTGAAAGGGATGTTCGGGTGCTAACCCAGATTGTATCCAAAAAACATAAAACCACAGCTGCCCAAATCACGGCAGAATTAAATGTGCACCTCAACTCTCCTGTTTCCACCAGAACTGTCCGTCGGGAGCTCCACAGGGTCAATATACACGGCCGGGCTGCTAATGCCAAACGTCGGTTTCAATGGTGCAAGGAGCGCCAATCTTGGGCTGTGGACAATGTGAAACATGTATTGTTCTCTGATGAGTCCACCTTTACTGTTTTCCCCACATCCGGGAGAGTTACGGTGTGGCGAAGCCCAAAAGAAGCATACCACCCAGACTGTTGCATGCCCAGAGTGAAGCATGGGGGTGGATCAGCGATGCTTTGGGCGGCCATATCATGGTATTCCCTTGGCCCAATACTTGTGCTAGATGGGCCAAGGACTACCGAACCATTCTTGAGGACCATGTGCATCCAATGGTTCAAACATTGTATCCTGAAGGCGGTGCCGTGTATCAGGATGACAATGCACCAATACACACAGCAAGACTGGTGAAAGATTGGTTTGATGAACATGAAAGTGAAGTTGAACACCTCCCATGGCCTGCACAGTCACCAGATCGAAATATTATTGAGCCACTTTGGGGTGTTTTGGAGGAGCGAGTCAGTAAACGTTTTCCTCCACCAGTATCACGTAGTGACCTGGCCACTATCCTGCAAGAAGAATGGCTTAAAATCCCTCTGACCACTCTGCAGGACTTGTATATGTCATTCCCAAGATGAATTGACGCAAAAGGAGGCCCTACACCATACTAATAAATTATTGTGGTCTAAAACCAGGTGTTTCAGTCTCATTGTCCAACCCCTGTATACAGGTCCTTCTCAAAATATTAGCATATTGTGATAAAGTTCATTATTTTCCATAATGTCATGATGAAAATTTAACATTCATATATTTTAGATTCATTGCACACTAACTGAAATATTTCAGGTCTTTTATTGTCTTAATACGGATGATTTTGGCATACAGCTCATGAAAACCCAAAATTCCTATCTCACAAAATTAGCATATCATTAAAAGGGTCTCTAAGCGAGCTATGAACCTAATCATCTGAATCAACGAGTTAACTCTAAACACCTGCAAAAGATTCCTGAGGCCTTTAAAACTCCCAGCCTGGTTCATCACTCAAAACCCCAATCATGGGTAAGACTGCCGACCTGACTGCTGTCCAGAAGGCCACTATTGACACCCTCAAGCAAGAGGGTAAGACACAGAAAGAAATTTCTGAACGAATAGGCTGTTCCCAGAGTGCTGTATCAAGGCACCTCAGTGGGAAGTCTGTGGGAAGGAAAAAGTGTGGCAGAAAACGCTGCACAACGAGAAGAGGTGACCGGACCCTGAGGAAGATTGTGGAGAAGGGCCGATTCCAGACCTTGGGGGACATGCGGAAGCAGTGGACTGAGTCTGGAGTAGAAACATCCAGAGCCACCGTGCACAGGCGTGTGCAGGAAATGGGCTACAGGTGCCGCATTCCCCAGACCTGGGCTACAGAGAAGCAGCACTGGACTGTTGCTCAGTGGTCCAAAGTATTTTTTTCGAATGAAAGCAAATTCTGCATGTTATTCGGAAATCAAGGTGCCAGAGTCTGGAGGAAGACTGGGGAGAAGGAAATGCCAAAATGCCAGAAGTCCAGTGTCAAGTACCCACAGTTAGTGATGGTCTGGGGTGCCGTGTCAGCTGCTGGTGTTGGTCCACTGTGTTTTATCAAGGGCAGGGTCAATGCAGCTAGCTATCAGGAGATTTTGGAGCAGTTCATGCTTCCATCTGCTGAAAAGCTTTATGGAGATGAAGATTTCATTTTTCAGCACGACCTGGCACCTGCTCACAGTGCCAAAACCACTGGTAAATGGTTTACTGACCATGGTATTACTGTGCTCAATTGGCCTGCCAACTCTCCTGACCTGAACCCCATAGAGAATCTGTGGGATATTGTGAAGAGAACGTTGAGAGACTCAAGACCCAACACTCTGGATGAGCTAAAGGCCGCTATCGAAGCATCCTGGGCCTCCATAAGACCTCAGCAGTGCCACAGGCTGATTGCCTCCATGCCACACCGCATTGAAGCAGTCATTTCTGCAAAAGGATTCCCGACCAAGTATTGAGTGCATAAATGTACATGATTATTTGAAGGTTGACGTTTTTTGTATTAAAAACACGTTTCTTTTATTGGTCGGATGAAATATGCTAATTTTGTGAGATAGGAATTTTGGGTTTTCATGAGCTGTATGCCAAAATCATCCGTATTAAGACAATAAAAGACCTGAAATATTTCAGTTAGTGTGCAATGAATCTAAAATATATGAATGTTAAATTTTCATCATTACATTATGGAAAATAATTAACTTTATCACAATATGCTAATATTTTGAGAAGGACCTGTATATGTATATATTAAAGTGTTAAAGTGCTTATCTATCCAGGCTGGCTTTTAGTAGTTATTCTTTACTTAGATTCTGTTTTTATTTATTTACATACTGCATATTTGATTGCATTGTTCTTTTGATTATTTTAGATTCTACCAAAAATATTTTTATCTTTCTAGCATTTGAATCTAAATCTGCGTTTACTATTTATGGCTCTTTTTAAGTGTGCACATAAATCTTTATATTTATTTCCGGTTTCCTCGCAACATGATCCCGTTCTTTTATCCTCTATAATTGTCTGTTTTGTTTTTTTTCCTTTTCTTTTTTGTGTACTTCTTTTACCCAGCGTGTTTTTATGTCTGTTTTATTAAACATATAATAAGAACAATAATAATATATTTTTAAGGATACATTGCTGGTTAAAAAATATCGCTGTTGCCACAGTAACTACATTCATTCATGTCTCTAGTAAAACCTCAAGTACAATCTGCGCGTTGCGTTGGACTCTCCTGATTGGACAACACTTGGAGCATACCATATTAGAAAAAAAAAGGAAGGGGCGTGGCATTTGAAGCACGGTAATATTTAGCTTCAGAAATACATTTTAGCAGAATATAAAAAGTGTTTACAGTTGGCATTTGCAAAGGACAGTCATTAATCCACGAGCACAATGTGCTAGAAAAGTAATGAAAATTCAAGCACCGAACGATGAACACTATAAATGTTCATTTTTAGCAGTTTCAGAGGAGTCTTTTTCCGTTTGTTTTGTTTCTTTTTTTTTTCTAATTATCCACATTAACATAGGTTTATGAAATATAAATTGCATTTGTTAGATGAGGAAGCTTTAACGGGAAGCTGTGATTCGGCACAGTGCCTGTCACTCACCGTTAATGGGAAACCTCAGGTTAGGTAGCGCTGGTGTTCCGCCTCCTTCAAACTGCCAGCTGCTGTAGTTAGCAGCAGCACGGTAAATGTTACTTTGAATATCCACTCATTGAATGAGAGTCAGGGGCAGGCTGTGGCCAGTAACTGCATACACACTAAGGTTACCTTCTAGTGCGGCTTGTAGACGCTTGGCAGCACCGTGCCAGCAGAAATACGGCTGATACACCCGGACAAAAGACTTTAGAGACGGTTGTGGAAGGGAAAGGTAAGAGACACTTGCATTTACGTTAGCCAGCCAGGCTCTCATTCACCAAGAATTTCTGGTTAGACAGGTAGGTTAGCTAGACTGTCAAGCTAACTAATCAATGTTACTCGCTGATTCTCTTTTCCATTAGTTAATACAGAGCCGACGCGTTATATAGGTGTCCAGTTAAGTTAGGGCACTAGTCCATACTGTATGCGTATAACTGTCATTTCCCACATCTTGGTGTTAGTGCTACTCAGTACTGTTAATATTAGCATAGTGGCTAACTTAAGGATATCTTGTTCCATGTCACTCAGACACGCTGGCTAGCTCCTTTCGCTGGCTAACCTTGTGTGGAGGGCTCCCTTCATTCGGTTTAAAGGCAGTTTTAGCTTTATACGAAAAGATACCGACGCAGGCTGTCTCTGTGACCCAGGAGCAGGGGGAAGACTGCGCGGCGTGTGAAGCAATGCAGCGGGTCACGGCGCAGCTCGTCGCCGGGCTGCTGGCAGCGGTGCTGTCTCTGCTGTCCGAGCAGAGCTGGGCGGACGGTGGGGGGCCCAGCCTCGCAGAGCGGGTTATCTGGGCTGTAAATGCCGGTGGAGACGCGCATGTAGATGTGCACGGTATTCATTTCAAGAAGGACCCACTGGAAGGGAAAATTGGTAAAGGTAAGTCTGCTTAATAGAAACGGGTGAGTTTGCAAATGAGCGTCTTGCTGGGACTTATTTATCAGGAACTGGAGATTCTAGAGCGACGTTAGAAGGAAGATGTTTCTTTGAATCGCTTACGTTTTTCAGCAGCGACATATGCATGGTGTGGCTTCCGCAAAAAGCTTCGAACTAATGAAGAGTCAGCATAGAGGGCTAGAGCCCCGCCCCTCTCAACAAGCAGAGGAAGCAGGTGATATGTTCAACACATGATAATATGACTGCAGAGCTGGGTGGGAATTAAACCATCAGTGCCAGATTTACAAAGATGGAGGTGTGGGCCGGGCTACACCAAGTTTGGTGCCCTCCCCACAAAACTTCATATCAGCTTCAAGATTTTTAGGCCTTATTTTAGGCAATATTTATGTACAAGGCCACAGGACCTTTACCCATGCCGCAGAAACCTTTTTCAGATAAATCAGTACTAACAAAGAACAATGCAGAGGGAAGCAGAAGAGAGGAAGCGATGATGAGACTGAGGGTAGGTCAGACCTGCCGAAATGACATGTATGTAACTGAGAGAAAAAACAATGATAAATAGAAGCGATATGGAGAAAACGGAAATGTGGAACATACAGTATGTTGTTGAACTGTGAAGTGTATACAACTGAAAGAGAGAGAGGTGGGACAACGATGGAGTTTATGAGTAGTAGGAACTGAAGGGAAATAGGAGAAAACCTGTGAAAATAGAAAAGCATTGTTCATATAACTACATAATACAAAACTTAAAAACAGTTTAATGGGTGGAAGTTGTGTATGTTACACTCATTTACAGTAGGTGGCGGTATGCACCTACAAGCCATTTGCAATCTGTCATAGAGAAGAAGAAGAAGGAGGAACCAGACTAGTTTCTTGAGGCCATTATTATGCCCCTGTGTTTCCACAAGGGCAAAAACAAATGACCAGGGTTAGAATTTACCTTGATAGCAGGTTACTAGGAACCTTTGGATGGAGTTTTGCTGAAGGAGAGTGCTAAGTATTCCAAACTGGTTGAAGTTTTATCAGTATTATCAGCTGCATCAATTCAAGTTAATCTGCAGCTCATATTGTCTGTTAAACCGTGACAGATTTTAAATAATTGACATCTACCTACTTCCATCTGTATAGAAAGATGGAGTAATGGTGTGTTCTCTATATACTCAGAAGGTAGATTTTCCAAGCTCTCTGTTGGGGAAAAAAAGAGAATTTATCTGACTTGCAAGCAGAAAACTGTCAGTTCAGGCCTTGCGTCATTCCCGGCTCAAAGCACCTACTTCTGAGACGATTAAAATCCAAAGTTAATCCTTTACTGAAAGTAATAGTTTAGTGCGGGCCCTCAGACTTCAGCTCTCAAGGCCAGGTGTCCTGCAATGTTTGGATGCATTCCTGGTCCCACACACCTCTATCAAGGGCTAAGTTGTCTCCTTAGCATCCAGTCAAGGTCTGCTAATGCTAATGAGTCAGGTCTGTTGAAGCAGAGACGTTGCAGGAACCCAGACCTGCAGAACTTGAGTTTGAGATCCCTGGTTTGTCTTTAAAGGGTTTCTGTTCTACTGCAATAAACACAACCACAACCCTCCTCGATCATTAACTGTTTATAAGTTAAAAAACAACATCCTGCTGCTTGTCTACATGGTTAATTCTTCTTCTAGACACATCTAATAGCCCTTAATTATTAAAAATCTGAGCATGCCACAAACTTTCTCTGACTTTAAAGTGATTATAATTCTGGCCCACAGTTTAAACACTAAAATGTTAGGACTAGACCTTCAGCCTTTAATCCCATCCACAGCTGTCTCTCTCCTTTTTAAAAGATGAAAGTCAACGTAGGTGAAATCTCGATAACATTTGTTGAAGGTTACTTCCTTCTATGACCTTCATAGTGACTTTATATAAGTTCGAAAGTGTTTTCACTGTTACAGAATCATAGATATGGTACCTTTTGTTACTTTCATTTTCACACCGGGACAATCGGTCCTGCAATCAGTTGTTGAAAGAGATACAGGTCCTTCTCAAAATATTAGCATATTGTGATAAAATTCATTATTTTCCAAAATGTCATGATGAAAATTTAACATTCATATATTTTAGATTCATTGCACACTAACTGAAATATTTCAGATCTTTTATTGTCTTAATATGGATGATTTTGGCATACAGCTCATGAAAACCCAAAATTCCTATCTCACAAAATTAGCATATCATTAAAAGGGTCTCTAAACGAGCTATGAACCTAATCATCTGAATCAACGAGTTAACTCTAAACACCTGCAAACGATTCCTGAGGCCTTTAAAACTCCCAGCCTGGTTCATCACTCAAAACCCCAATCATGGGTAAGACTGCCGACCTGACTGCTGTCCAGAAGGCCACTATTGACACCCTCAAGCAAGAGGGTAAGACACAGAAAGAAATTTCTGAACGAATAGGCTGTTCCCAGAGTGCTGTATCAAGGCACCTCAGTGGGAAGTCTGTGGGAAGGAAAAAGTGTGGCAGAAAACGCTGCACAACAAGAAGAGGTGACCGGACCCTGAGGAAGATTGTGGAGAAGGGCCGATTCCAGACCTTGGGGGACCTGCGGAAGCATTCGACTGAGTCTGGAGTAGAAACATCCAGAGCCACCGTGCACAGGCGTGTGCAGGAAATGGGCTACAGGTGCCGCATTCCCCAGGTCAAGCCACTTTTGAACCAGAAACAGCGGCAGAAGCGCCTGACCTGGGCTACAGAGAAGGAGCAATGGACTTTTGCTCAGTGGTCCAAAGTACTTTTTTCGGATGAAAGCAAATTCTGTATGTCATTTGGAAATCAAGGTGCCAGAGTCTGGAGGAAGACTGGGGAGAAGGAAATGCCAAAATGCCAGAAGTCCAGTGTCAAGTACCCACAGTCAGTGATGGTCTGGGGTGCCGTGTCAGCTGCTGGTGTTGGTCCACTGTGTTTTATCAAGGGCAGGGTCAATGCAGCTAGCTATCAGGAGATTTTGGAGCACTTCATGCTTCCATCTGCTGAAAAGCTTTATGGAGATGAAGATTTCATTTTTCAGCACGACCTGGCACCTGCTCACAGTGCCAAAACCACTGGTAAATGGTTTACTGACCATGGTATCACTGTGCTCAATTGGCCTCCCAACTCTCCTGACCTGAACCCCATAGAGAATCTGTGGGATATTGTGAAGAGAACGTTGAGAGACTCAAGACCCAACACTCTGGATGAGCTAAAGGCCGCTATCGAAGCATCCTGGGCCTCCATAAGACCTCAGCAGTGCCACAGGCTGATTGCCTCCATGCCACGCCGCATTGAAGCAGTCATTTCTGCAAAAGGATTCCCGACCAAGTATTGAGTGCATAACTGTACATGATTATTTGAAGGTTGACGTTTTTGTATTAAAAACACTTTTCTTTTATTGGTCGGATGAAATATGCTAATTTTGTGAGATAGGAATTTTGGGTTTTCATGAGCTGTATGCCAAAATCATCCGTATTAAGACAATAAAAGACCTGAAATATTTCAGTTAGTGTGCAATTAATCTAAAATATATAAATGTTAAATTTTCATCATGACATTATGGAAAATAATGAACTTTATCACAATATGCTAATATTTTGAGAAGGACCTGTATTGGTTAATGCCACTGCAGTGTGAGGAGTGAACACTGTCTGCACAGTTGATGGCCCTGTTGTGGGCTCCACAGTGGAAATGTTCACAAGGTAACAGGCAGGCTAAATGAAGGTTCCAAAGTGGGTAAAATGTATGAGTGTTATTATCAAAAGATCCTTTCTAAGAAGTTCCTAAACATGACATAATTTCTAGAGATGTCTCCATCCATACAAAAAGATTACCTAAAACATCATGGTAACTATGCCGGTTGTAATGTAGTCAATGAAACCCACCAGAGTAAAAGATCGATGCATGAAGCAAGTGCTTAAAGTCCAAGGTTGTTATATTAGACTTGATTGGGTTTCAGGGTTAGAGTTGTGTTTTCGAAGATCATTTTGTTTTCAGATAATTGTTTATTGGTGATCTAGATAAAACTGCCAAAATTTAAATAGGCATGTCACGAATGTTGAATCAGTTGTCTGTGGTAAAAATGTCTGATTGGGTCATTAAAATAAAACCATGTTTGATTTACCTAATGGTGATTAGCTTTTTTTTAATGGATCAACCAATTAGTTGTCTTCAAGTACCTATGTACAAACAAATCAACTAACATGAAATGTGAGCACATGCTTAATCAGGCACAAGGTGTGAATAATTGTTACAAACATCCTTTTCGGGTTGTTTTGACACCTGTTTAGGCCACAAAATGCAAAGACTAATCATCTTGATCTCTAGCAAATGGATGTTTTTGAAAACGGTGAATCTGTTTCTGAACCGACGGGTGTTTTCCTTGTCCTTGTTCCTACTGTTCAACAACCATTCACCTGCTACACACCTATAATGCTGTTCTACAATCAATTCACGGTTCTTTCAGGTGGAAATGAGTAAATTTGGCATCTGCTTTGGAGCCTTCACCTTTTGAAATAAATGAAACGGTGCTTTACTCAGCAAATAACAGGCTACAAACTATATGCCAACTTCAGCTCATAAGGAGAGCGATTTTCAGTGGCATCTAAAATCTCAACACAGGATTCTTTCACACTTCTTTTTAACGTGCTTTAAATATGTTAATACTAAACACCTCCCCACCTGGTCCAAGCCTTAACTGGGGTGTGTTTTCTACCTTTTAATTCTCATTGTGTCCCAGAGAGTCAGTTCTGGCTTTATTACGGACGCAGCCGCCTCGCATTGCATCAGTGAGGAAACACAGAGTGATAACTATTCACTGGGGTTTAGGGAAAAGGTCACTGATTGTGTAATGTGGTGTTTTGCTAGACATTAAACATTGTCCAGTATTGGTATGCAAGAGGTCTTGTAAGCCTGATGTTATTCTCCTCTGTAGCATCTGATTATGGGGTGCGTCTGCCAATTCTACGCTCCAGTCCTGAGGACCAGATTCTCTACCAGACAGAGCGCTACAATGAAGACACTTTCGGGTACGATGTCCCCATCCGTGACAATGGAGACTATATACTAGTCATGAAGTATGCAGAGGTTTACTTCGCACAGTCACAGCAAAAGGTATGGCAGTTTATTATTCAGACGTGCTGAAGTCAGGTTGTGTGTGTGTGTGTTGAGGTCTGAGGTTTGCTTATGTTGACTGATTGAAAACTGTGAATCTTTAGGTGTTTGATGTCCGCGTAAATGGCCACACAGTGGTGAAGGACCTGGACATCTTTGACCGAGTGGGCCACAGTACTGCTCATGATGAGATAGTGCCCTTCTCTATAAAAAAAGGCAAGCTGAGCGTGCAAGGAGAGGTGTCCACCTTCAACGGCAAGCTCACTGTGGAGTTTGTAAAGGTTAGAGGGGTTTATGTGTGTTTCTGTGAGAAGAGGGGATGTTTTTCTTTTACCAATGTTGGACAAATCCTTGTTAATTTATTAAATATGATTGATACGTTTCATCACTCTAATTAATTTTTCAGGTTTTGGTATTCTTAGACTTTTCATAAGTGTCATAAATTATCCTTAAAGTTTCCATTGCATTATATCTTTCATAAACGGTACATGTTAATTTCTACAATGCACAGCAGTCGCATTAACAGTCAGGCATGCTCGCTAGTAACGGCTTCATTTCACCTTTAACAAGCTGTTCATAGAAATATGACTGATCCTCTCAACCTAATGGTTGCACTACATAAGCATTAATGTCCTTGGTTTTTTAGATGTTTTTACCTGCACCATCTTGTATTGTTGTTTTTTTTTATTATTATTTAAAGCCTTGAACCAAAAAAAGAGACTAAAGTACCTGACATTGTTTTAGCAGCAATGGAAACTTTTACTTTCTATTTCACTTCATTTCAGTGGTTTTTGCCGCTTCCGTTACCTAATATTCATTATATTCCATTTCATTTGCTTATAAAAACACTGTTAAAACTAAAAAAAAACGGCAGCCTTATTGATAAACCCTAAAATGTTTTTATGAAGGTGTATCATCAGAGCTTAACCTGTGGATTTGTGTCTTGAAGTGAAAGATCTGATTAACCTCATGTTTACAACAACTGTTAACCTTCAGAAACCTCAGGTTTAAGATGGATTTTTTTAGGAACAAAATAATAAAATCCTTTGGTAAATTTAGATTTTGTATATTCCACTGGACAAGTATTCCCATTCAATATTTTCTGGAAATAAGTATGTATATGCAGTCTATACACCAGAACAAACCTGTGCTAGACCTGAATTTATGGCAAAAGTTTTACAACCACGGAGGTGGAGGGGTCAATGATTTGGGCTTCCTCTGTGGTTACATGTTTGAACTGTCTCCCAAAGTTTTGTAAACCAGAATCGATGTCTGTCCAAATGCTTAAGTTTGGATGAATGTCAGTGATCCCACCGGTAACAGCACATCTACAACAGAATAAATAAACACTCAAGGTGTTGCAATGATTCTTTATTCAGAGAATTTAAAAGTCGTGATTCTGTAAACCAAAGACTGTAGATCAGCAACTATTTTCTTTTATTGTTTTCAGAATATTTTGAATAGTTTTTATTTTAACATCATAGATCTGTAAGAATTTAGTCTGTCTCAAAATTAGTCTGATGTTAGCCACAGACTGAGTATCTGTATGAAACCACCTCTGATGATGATGATGCCTGTTGAGGTGTATAACTGCTTTAAAATCCTAAATAAGTCTCCTGTTTATAAAAAGGCTCAGTAATTCTGCACCACACTGCATTTGTGCAAGATGACTTTAAAATAGAAGATGCATGGACAACATTTATTTAAAGCAAACTTCACTATTTGCCCTCAAAAAAATAAAGGGAACACTTAAATAACACATCCTAGATCTGAAAGAATGAAATATTCTCATTGAATACTTTGTTCTGTACAAAGCTGAATGTGCTGACAACGAAATCACACAAAAATCATCAATGGAAATAAAATGTATTAACCAATGGAGGCCTGGATTTGGAGTCACCCACAAAATTAAAGTTGAAAAACACACTAGAGGCTGATCCAACTTTGATGTAATGTCCTTAAAACAAGTCAAAATGAGGCTCAGTATTGTGTGTTGCCTCCACGTGTCTGTATGACCTCCCTACAATGCCCGGGCATGCTCCTGATGAGACAGCGGATGGTCTCCTGAGGGATCTCCTCCCAGACCTGGACTAAAGCATCCGCCAACTCCTGGACAGTCTGTGGTGCAATGTGACGTTGGTGGATGGAACGAGACATGATGTCCCAGATGTGCTCAATCGAATTCAGGTCTGGGGAACAGGCGGGCCAGTCCATAGCTTCAATGTCTTCATCTTGCAGGAACTGCTGACACACTCCAGCCACATGAGGTCTAGCATTGTCCTGCATTAGGAGGAACCCAGGGCCAACCGCACCAGCATATGATCTCACAAGGGGTCTGAGGATCTCATCTCGGTACCTAATGGTAGTCAGGCTACCTCTGGCGAGCACGTGAAGGGCCATGCGGTCCTCCTCCACGTTTCCTGGTAGCGCCTCCAGGCTCTGGACACTACGCTGACAAACACAGCAAACTTTCTTGCCACAGCTCGCATTGATGTGCCATCCTGGATGAGCTGCACTACCTGAGCCACTTGTGTGGGTTGTAGAGTCCGTCTCATGCTACCATGAGTGTGAAAGCACCACCAACATTCAAAAGTGACCAAAACATCAGCCAGAAAGCATAGGTACTGAGAAGTGGTCTGTGGTCCCCACCTGCAGAACCACTCCTTTATTGAGTGTGTCTTGCTAATCGCCAAAGATTTCCCCGTGTTCTGTTCCATTTGCACAACATGTGAAATTGATTGTCAATCAGTGTTGCTTCCTAAGTGGACAGTTTGATTTCACAGAAGTTTGATTTACTTGGAGTTATATTGTGTTGCTTAAGTGTTCCCTTTATTTTTTTGAGTAGTGTGTATAAACACACAGTCGGGAGAACAAGTATTTAATACACTGCCGATTTTGCAGGTTTTCCACTTGCAAATCATGTAGAAGTGTGTGCAGACCCCCTTCCCCACCGTTTTTCTTTTTAAATGCACACTACAACAACACGCATCAACACCACATTTGAGCTGGCGGAGGCAGGCTTGGGGTCTTTTCACACCCCCGTTCGCTATTTCCCATCTGTGGTCGGAAGTCGGGAGAGGGAATGGGCCCTCTAGTTGGGTCTTAGCTGGGGTTGGGGGTCGGGTCTTGGGGATTGTCTGGTGCTGGGCGTTTTGGCTCTCTCGGGATCGCTTGGGTTCCCTTGGATCTCGGCCCCTGGCTTTTGGGCCCTGGTCTGCCGGCTGGGGGGGGGTGCCGGGCTCCGGCAGGGGGGTTTTGGCTGGCGTTTATTGGGATGTGGCCCCGCTTTGATGGAGGGGCTGGCCAGCTGGACTGCTTCATGGCCATGTGGGGGTGCGGGTGGCCGGCGGGCTGGGGCGCCCCCGGGATAGCTGGCGGGTTGTGCTTGGCCTGGAGTGGTTGGCATGCATGGCCCAGGTCCCTGGCTGGTGCATGTATCCCTCTCGTGGACTGGTGGGCTGGGGCTGCTGGCACTGTCTGGGGGGGTTGGGCGGGGTTGAAGGTTTGCTGCTCTGCTGGTTGTCTTGTCTGAGGGGGGATCGGGGCGGTGGACTGGGGTGTGGCGAGGAGGGGCTGCGGTCTGTGGGGTGGAGTGGTTGTGTCCACTTCTAGGGCGTAGGGTCACTGGCATTTGGATCGGCTGGGCGGCGATGGTGGAGCTGAGCTGGATAGTGTTTCTCCCTGGGCGGTCGTTGCAGTGGCAGTGATGTAGTGTTTTTTGTTGCTGAGGGGGGTGGGGTGGGGTCACTGGCCCTGGGTGCCTGCCGCTGGCCGGGGACCTCTTGGTGGATGAGTTTGTCCCATCATGGTGTGGGGTCGGGGGTCCGGTTGTGGGTGCGGTGCTGGGTGGTGTCTGCCTTGTTGCGCCAGTGGGCGGGGGTGGCATTGCGCAGGGCCCTTGCCTTGCCGTTGCGGCACGCTGTGTGGTGGGGGAGCGGGGTGCGGCGGGGGTTCTTAGAGCGGGGCTGTGTGTGGAGCTTGCGCTGTGTGGGTGTGGCTTCATCGGCTTCTCGGCCACGGAGTTTACCTGTGGGGTAGTGCCCCTGTGGGGGTGGGGATTTGTGGCGTTTGGGTTCGGGGGGATGTGTTCGATATCGGTGTCCTTGTTGGGGGTGGCCCTGTGGGGAGGTTCTTGTTAGGGTTCACTGGGGGTGGGAGACTCATGGGGTTGGGATCGGAGCTCGTTGGGGGGTCGGGACTTCTCCGTCCTGGGGCGGCTCCGGTTGGCGGGTTGCTTTGGGCCATGTGGACCCCTCTTTTGTACATAGCCCCCTCTCCGGAGGTGAATGGGGGTTGTTGGGGACTGGGTTCGGGGCTGGAGCTGGGCCGGGGTCACCCGGGTCTGGGCAGTACCGGCGCTGTCTGCCTGCCTCTGCCCCAGGAGGGAAGGGGACCACCTCCTGGGTCCGGGAGCTGTTTGCCCCGAGGGGGTACCGGTGCCTGGACCTGGGAATATAGAGTATGCATGGGGAATGTGAGTGAGTGTATGACGTCCATGGTTGTTTATCCTTACGTTGGGTGTGAGTAATTTTATGTGTATGCATGAGGGTGGGAGTGAGTGATTGTAACTGTGTGCCTGTTTTTTTGTTTTTTTTTGTTGTTTTTTTGTGACAGGTTGGGTCTTGAACTGCTCCCTCTCCTGGATCAGCTTCCTCCCCGCCACACCGCCTGCCGGTGGTTGGAGTCTCTGCCCGCTGGTGTATTTGTGGTTCTCGGTGTCTGGGGCCGGGTGCTTTGGTGTGTGCTGACTCACTCCCGGTGGCTGCTTGCCGGGGCCTGGCCCCCTGGGCTCTGTCGGGCCTCTGCTTGGGGGGTGGTGTGTCCTGGGGTCTTGGGCCTCTGGCTGGATCTGCTCGGGCGTGGACGGCTGCCGGGGAGGCCTGCGGGCTCGTCGCTGCGGCTCCCTGGGGCTTCTGCACTGTCGCTGCTGGGTGGTTCCCCTGGGACTCTCCACTACTCTTCTCTGGAGGGGTTGCAGTAGTCCCGGCGGTGGTTCTCCTGGGGTTCCTGTGCTTTGGAGGGCCTTTAAATGTCTGTGGCTCGGATCAATTCAGTGTCTGTCCAGGGACCATGGGGCAGGCCTGTGGGTCCTCACACTCGCTATTGCATATTTTTGTGGAGAAACCTTGTATACAGGAGCGCGTCCACACCCATACTCACAGGTGTTAAGCTTCAGGTGTTGACACATACACAGATGTTCTATTTTGGGCTGCACCTCTCACTAAGTACATTTTACATTCAGAATTACCGTGTACTATTTTGTTAAAAAAAAGCTGCAGGTGTATAAGCAAGCAGGGTGTAATCTTGTATTCTCTTTATCCTTCTTTCTCTCCTCCACTCTTTCCTCCTTTTCTCCCCTTTTTCCCCCATCTCTCTCTTTTTTGAGCTTCTTTTTTCCTTTTCATTTCAGTCTCCATGTCTGTAACAATTGAAATATTCCCAAATAAGTTTATAATAAAGTTTATTTTATAAATATCAAGCAGAGCTTTAAAGCATTAGCTATAATGCTCTACTTGTGAAAGTAAATCTGTTGGGCAATTTCTTGGCACTCAGACAACAATTCTGAGCGATACTCTGCCGGACAGGACACAGTAAAAAAAAAAAAAAAGAAAAATAATAATGGCCTTGTGTGGATAAATGGTAGTTTTGTACCTTACTTTATTTGTAAACTGAAATATTTGTAAAATAAATTAATTATACAGTAGAAAGAAAATAAATAAATAAAAGATCAACTATTTTTAGGGTTATCACGGCAAAAAAAAAAGATGTTCTTTGTTCATGAGTTCACTATGGTTAAGGATTCTGTTTTTTTATCTTAAATTTCACGGTGAGTTGAAATTAGACAAAAGGTTATAATCTTGAGCATCGTAGCATGACGCCCACTTTCCCTGTTCAAAACCTACGTTGCACCATGTACTGTTTGACCTCTCTGCTTTGTGTTTCAGGGTTATTATGACAACCCCAAGGTCTGTGCCCTCTATGTAATGAAGGGGACTTTAGAAGGTGAGCCGTACGATTCCAAAGCTACCCTTAGGTTTTTGTACTTGAACTAAATATATCAAATATGAGGACTGAAACATGGTTGGATTAGAGTGGCTTAGAAAAGTATTCATACCCCTTGATTTGAATTGAATGTTTTCAACCACAAACCGCAATGTGTTTTGGGGGAATTTTGTGTGATAGAACAACACAAAGTTGTGAATAACTGTAAAGTGGATGGAAAATGGTAAACAATGCCGAACTTCACCTTCCAGCAGGAAAATAACCCTGAACATGCAGTTACAGCTGCAATGACAGGGCTTGGATTAAAATCATTCTTGTTCTAGACAGGGCAGGGTAGTATGGGCGAGAAATTCAGCCTTTAGATGTGGCCATACTGCAAAGAAAAATGCAACTGTGATTGCAGCAAAAGGTGGTTCTACAAAATACTGAAGCTATTAAAAAAACATGTTGTTTTCCTTTGACTTCACAATAATGCACAACCTTTCCTTAGTCTTTGCATCACATAAAATGTAGATAAAATGAGTTGAAGTTTGCGGTTACAATGTGAATTGGGTATGAATACTTCTGCAAGGCAATTTATTTCCACTTAACACAGTTTAGTTTATCACATACAGGTCCTTCTCAAAATATTAGCATATTGTGATAAAGTTCATTATTTTCCATAATGTCATGATGAAAATTTAACATTCATATATTTTAGATTCATTGCACACTAACTGAAATATTTCACGTCTTTTATTGTCTTAATACGGATGATTTTGGCATACAGCTCATGAAAACCCAAAATTCCTATCTCACAAAATTAGCATATCATTAAAAGGGTCTCTAAACGAGCTATGAACCTAATCATCTGAATCAACGAGTTAACTCTAAACACCTGCAAAAGATTCCTGAGGCCTTTAAAACTCCCAGCCTGGTTCATCACTCAAAACCCCAATCATGGGTAAGACTGCCGACCTGACTGCTGTCCAGAAGGCTACTATTGACACCCTCAAGCAAGAGGGTAAGACACAGAAAGAAATTTCTGAACGAATAGGCTGTTCCCAGAGTGCTGTATCAAGGCACCTCAGTGGGAAGTCTGTGGGAAGGAAAAAGTGTGGCAGAAAACGCTGCACAACAAGAAGAGGTGACCGGACCCTGAGGAAGATTGTGGAGAAGGGCCGATTCCAGACCTTGGGGGACCTGCGGAAGCAGTGGACTGAGTCCGGAGTAGAAACATCCAGAGCCACCGTGCACAGGCGTGTGCAGGAAATGGGCTACAGGTGCCGCATTCCCCAGGTCAAGCCACTTTTGAACCAGAAACAGCGGCAGAAGCGCCTGACCTGGGCTACAGAGAAGGAGCACTGGACTGTTGCTCAGTGGTCCAAAGTACTTTTTTCAGATGAAAGCAAATTCTGCATGTCATTCGGAAATCAAGGTGCCAGAGTCTGGAGGAAGACTGGGGAGAAGGAAATGCCAAAATGCCAGAAGTCCAGTGTCAAGTACCCACAGTCATTGATGGTCTGGGGTGCCGTGTCAGCTGCTGGTGTTGGTCCACTGTGTTTTATCAAGGGCAGGGTCAATGCAGCTAGCTATCAGGAGATTTTGGAGCACTTCATGCTTCCATCTGCTGAAAAGCTTTATGGAGATGAAGATTTCATTTTTCAGCACGACCTGGCACCTGCTCACAGTGCCAAAACCACTGGTAAATGGTTTACTGACCATGGTATCACTGTGCTCAATTGGCCTGCCAACTCTCCTGACCTGAACCCCATAGAGAATCTGTGGGATATTGTGAAGAGAACGTTGAGAGACTCAAGACCCAACACTCTGGATGAGCTAAAGGCCGCTATCGAAGGATCCTGGGCCTCCATAAGACCTCAGCAGTGCCACAGGCTGATTGCCTCCACGCCACGCCGCATTGAAGCAGTCATTTCTGCAAAAGGATTCCCGACCAAGTATTGAGTGCATAACTGTACATGATTATTTGAAGGCTGACGTTTTTTGTATTAAAAACACGTTTCTTTTATTGGTCGGATGAAATATGCTAATTTTGTGAGATAGGAATTTTGGGTTTTCATGAGCTGTATGCCAAAATCATCCGTATTAAGACAATAAAAGACCTGAAATATTTCAGTTAGTGTGCAATGAATCTAAAATATATGAATGTTAAATTTTCATCATTACATTATAGAAAATAATGAACTTTATCACAATATGCTAATATTTTGAGAAGGACCTGTATGTACAAACCTGATTCATGTGGTTTTTAACTAGTATCTCCTTTGTACCTAAAAGATGTACCAAAGCTTCAGCCTCACCCTGGCCTGGAGAAGCATGAAGACGATGAGGAAGAAGAGGAGGAAAGTGAAGTAGGCGAGGAAGGTGGGAAGAAAAAGGTCCAGCCAGGTTCAAAGTACAGGGTCCAGTCAGGCCCCCGAACACCAAACCCCTACGCAGCAGACAACAGCAGCCTAATGTTCCCCATCCTGGTTGCGTTTGGAGTCTTCATCCCGACGCTGTTCTGCCTCTGCCGGCTGTGAGCTGAAACTAACAGAGGGAGACACCAGCAGGCAAGAATGTGGGATATTGATGAAGAGAGAGAGAAGGGGAGAAAGGAGGAGAGGAGGTTAAGATGACAACAGCAGCACAGGTATAGGCATACACACAGGAGGGAGAGCCAAAGGCTTGGGGAAAATCACGACGGAGGACAAAAAGAGACAAGTTATCGGAAAGCCACTGCCAGACGACGCAAACGCTGCTCTATTAAGAAAAGGAGATGTTGGAAGTGTATTCTGCACGCTTCTTCGAATGTGTTTCGCATCCACCTCTGCTGACACTATTTTGAACAATCTTAGTCATTTCCATTTAAAAAGCTGGGCAGGATTTACAGAAGCCAGCCTTCATGCAGGAAGCCACATTTCTGCAGCTCAGAAATGCTCAGGAGTGACCGGTCTGGGCCAATTTTCTAAACTAAACACATTTGTTTTTGTATGAGGTGTAGCACGGAAGCACACTCTCTCAAACTCCTGAAAATGGTGCTGCTTAGAAATTGGATATCTAGAATAGAAAGTGTGAATGAGATGGTCTCTTTGAGAGGCTTCTGGTCCTCTACTTTGAAACGTTTGTTTTTGTTCAGATCTAGCTGGCCTTCTGTTGACATGCCGTCATCTACCTGCCATAAGATGCTGAAAGATGGAAGACATTACGCTTGAACCAGCTCTGTAGCTGGCACTTCATTTGCTGTCTGAGTCTGCTTGCCTTCACGTAAACGTAGGCTGGATTTCACAAGTCTGTTAAAACACATAAAAACATCTTTGGATTTTTCCCACCCTATTCTGATCCATAGTTGTTTGAAATATCCAACCGGGATAATGATTTTCCATTTGATTTCCATTTGATATCCACTCCAAACGGGGATCCATCAAGTCATCATGTGGAACCTTTTAGAAACTATTTGTATTTACTCAAAGGCAAAGTTTATGTGTGAAATGCTGAAGCGGGAGAAAGGATTGTACAGGTGCATCTCAATAAATTAGAATTCATAGAAAACGATATGTAGTTCAGCAATTCAGTTCAAAAAGTGAAACTCGTATAGATTCCTCACACACAGTGCTTTATTTTAAATCATTTTTACTTAATACATGTCTCACAGCATATTAAAAACCCCAAATTCTATTTCAATATCACATTAGATCGATAAAACCATATTTAATACAGTGATGCTGGCCTACTGAAAAATATGTCCACTGTGCAGAATATGCATAAATACTTAGTTTGGTCTCTTTTTGCATAAATTACTGCATTATTGCAGCAGGGCATGGAGGCGATCAGCCTGTTGCTCTGCTGGGGTGTTATCGAAGCCCAGGTTGCTTTAATAGCGAGATTCAGCCCATCTGCATTGTTAGGTCTAGTGTCTCTAATCCACTTCTTGACATTAGTACATCAATTCTCTACAAGACTTGGATCAGGCCAGTTTTCTAGCCAATCAAACACAGGTTACTTTTGGCCGTGTGTGCTGGTGTCTGGTTCTGTTAGAAAATCACATCGGCATCTCTATAAAGCTTCTCAACAAAGGTAAGCATGAAGTGGCCTAAAATGTGCTGTTAGATGATTCGTGGACGTTGGACTTCATTTAATAAAAATAAAAACCAAACTTGGACCAACACCAGCAGATGAAATGGCTCCCCTAATCATCATCGACTGTGGAAATGTGCAACTCTTCAAGCCACAAGCATTGTGGCTCTTGAAGCATCGACAGTCAAGTCATTGTGAATCCCCTCAAAACTCTTGAACTGTCGTTGCTTCACACTACTGTCAAAGATGTGGTCATCAGTGCTGCTTGTCTCTCTTTCTACCATACTTTTTCCTTCTACGCAACTTTCCATTAATGTTTGGATTCAACAAATTTTTTAGCTATGTTATTTGGAGTGACCACCCTTCACGTTTGTGTAGGCCAAAATGAGCCCATTAAAAGGCTTTTTTTAATTGTCCTTATGTAATGTTTTAAATTCTGAGGAAATTTAATATTGGGGTTTTCCTTAGCTGTTAACCAGAGATGTCAAAATAACAGAAACTTGAAATGTATCACTATATGATGAATCTATATAAACGCTTTTTTTTTTTTTTTTAATTGCCCTGATTAGATAAATAAAACTTTTTGATTACTTCTATTTATTGAGATGTACCTGTACAACTTTATTTAGTGTTTGGTTTTCTTTAATTCATACTTTCATTTGCATGCCTGCCTTTTTGTTTCACCAAAGAGTGTCTGTTTTATTCTTCTTTAGCAAATAGAGAAACTGGCCTGATTAATTTCAACGAGTTGAACAATCAGCTTAAAGAATGCTCTTCATCCAAAACAGCAAATTAAGCAGAGTTGGACATTTTTCCAACATCTTCAAGATGCAGATTTAACTTGTTTTATATTTTTTTTCCATTTAAAGCAGAGTATTCTGTGTGCCATGAACCCGTCCCTCCATCGTAATCTCCACGTTAGTGTTTTGTAAAATTAATGATTAGAATCTGTGCCAATCAATGCATGTGTTTCATACATCCTTTAGGTTTCCTTGTTTGCACCGCAAATCTGTACATCTGCATTCAAATGTAAGAAAGCACAACAAAAGGAAATATGTTTACCAACTGCTCCACATTCACTTTTTAATTCTCCCCATGCTTCCCTTTGGCCTTTTCAAGCTATGTTGTCTTAAATATTTGTCTCATGGGCTCCGCCATTTCTTTCCAGGATGGATTTGTTATGAAAGTCCACCTTGATTAGTCTTAGTTTACGGATGTCTGTTGGCTCCATCTCCCCATGTTGAATGAAACACACCGTTTCCCAGTTTTTCGTTGAGTCCCTGTTGTTTATGGATCCAGTTACCTCCCTTAAGTGCTTTGCTCTTACTCCAAGGATGACTTAGAAACTTTGCTTGTTTCACGAACGCGTCTTAAATTCCCTTCGCTTCGTTTTCCACCTTCCCTCTGCTGTAATGACGTTAATATTACTTAGGAAGGAAAATATTTCAGATGTTAGGGATCCTTTCGTCAGTCAGCGATTCTCCTTTTTTTGTGGATGCATTTTTCAAGACGTTTGTGCCATAAACTGTTCAGTCGTTTGCAGTTCTGCCTTTGTTGTTTTCACTGAAATCAGAAGCACCTTTCTGTCTTCTGTAAAGATGCCAGGCGTTTGATTAATTCAGCACCAAAGGCACTATCGCCCTACTTCTGTTGGTCAACGCAGTCGCGTGTGTATATATATACGGTACAGAAACCAGTTTTTTTTCTCATCGTTTTTGGGGTTTCTTTCAGGTTGTAGCCAAGGTGTTCAGGGGTTTAAATTTGTGGCCTTTCTTTCTGGGGAGCAGTCGTTGTTGGTACATGGTATAATAGGACAAAATGACAAAAAGCCACATTAACTGGCTGTTAGAGAGAAAAATAATGATAATGTTGCCTCTTTGATTTCATTATATATAATTTAAATCAGAGCAGGGCTGACCTGGAGATGTTTTATGTTCTACCTGGATTTGTTTGATTTCTTTTTCCTCCTCAGGATCTGTTTTGAGTTTGTGAAACATATTTTATTGGTGTGACATTTTGCACTGCCTTGTTTTTTTTTTTTTTTTTTTTTTTTTTTTTTTTTTTGTTGCCTTGAATTATTGAATACATTGTGCTTTACCATCATTCGCCTTGATCTTGCTCTTTTATTAGTTATAGAAGAACATTCTGGCTGCTTCGTTGAACAGTTTTCAGGGATTCTCATTCCACATAATGGCTCTTATTAAGAAGCAGATCAGCAGAAATATTACATCTAAAGACTCACTGACCTCAATTTTACTAGGAGCAAAGCCAGCCGAAACAAATCCATCCCCCTCTGATTTTCAGGACCTGTTTGTCCATCTCACAGCTGAATGAACTAGACTGGAGTTGTTTTTTTTCTTGCCACACAAGAACCAAAGAAATGCCATCAGCCCATCTAATTTCTTTTTTACAGTCACCTATGATTATTGTCCATTAGAGATGCACTGATCTTGTTTTTCCACGTCGATACTGATTTCCAAATTTTCTGTGAGGTCTGACCAGCCAGTCACAATTTTGACTGATTTCTAATTTTTTTTTATTTTGTTTTCTAAGGACTGAACCACATAAGAGGAAAAAAGTGACTCAAACAGAAAATTATTAAAAACTACAGAATTGCCATTATTTATGCATCAAAGCATAGGACCATAACCTTTATTTGAGTTTTATTAGACTTAAAAGGGTGGCATCAAAGTGCATGCTGTTGATGCATTTATAGACTGAAAATAGTGGGAGCTACTGGTTTTGATGCTTTTATACACCGAAAATAGTGGGAGCTACTGGTTTTGATGCATTTAATTAATGAGGGGAAATCAGATTTTTTTTCGGATCAGGGAAAAGTTAGATTCAGATCCCTGTTGGATGAATCGGTGCGTCTCTATTTAAATAATTTTTTTCCTTTCATCCTTTGTTCCACACCTGGAAAAAAACGTCCTCAGATTTAACCCTATTTCTCTTCCACAAAGACTTAAAAAGATCCAGAGGAACAGTTATTAATAACAAAAATGTTTCCTGGCATTTCTGCTCTTAACCCCCACCCATCTACCCCCAGAGTGCTGAATGAATTGGATTCATCTGCAGCGAGACACAGCTGAGAAGCAGAACAACTGGCTCATCAGCCGCCTACATACAATCAGCAAGGTCTGCTGCCAGTTGTGTGCGAGAATGAGTTTGTTTGCTTTACGCATCGTGTCATACTGTAGATACACGTGTTGGATAAATGTCGGAGGCGGCAGGTTGACTGGGAAATATTTGTAAGAACGCTGATCTTGTGATGCAGATGTGGCATATTTCAAGATGCAAGATGGGAAAATTGCTGATTTATGGTGTATCTTTTTAATAAATGTGCTATTTTTATCAGAATGTGGTTCAAACATTTTTGGCCTCCAGCAAGTTGCTTTTCATTACCGGTTAATGCTGAATACATTTATTTTAGCAGAGTAACTGTAAAGCTAGCAAAGTTCATCATAGAACATGTTGCATCTCTCTTTCTCTCTCTCTCTCTCTCTCTCTGTCTGTCTGTCTGTCTGTGTTTTCAGGTGGTCTCAGCACCTTTTTCCACCAGCACATATATTAAATGTACAGCACAGCTGAACTGAACCACATCGTGTACAGACGCATCTCAATTCAAGATATATCAGTAATTCATTGCAAAAAGGGAAAATCATAGTAAAAACCACACTATTTCTGATCATTTGATTACTGTAGCTTACATTTCATAGAATCCCATAATCCAAGGTTTCAGTTAGAATTTTACCTAAATAAAAGGGATGTTTAATACAAAAATGTTAGCCTAATGAAAAGTAAATGTTTTACATTATCCATGATCATCAAACTGAAAGGAAATAAAATTAAATATTACTGTGTGTAATGAATATACTCAAGTTTAACTAAACAATTACTGAAATGAATGTTTTTTTTATCATATTGCAACATATGGAGATGCAATTGTACTCACTGACATTGGATGTTTTTCTTTTTCTGCAGAGTAACAGTAAATTTAGCTAGGCTCGTCAGGGTCACATCACATGTACCTGCCTTGTTCGTTCAGGTGTTCTCACCACCTTTTCCCAAAGTCCACAATTATAGCCACATATCTTAAATGAGTAGAACAGCTGACCAAAGTGGACCAGAAGACAAGACTGGTTTTTCAGAACTTTATTGTCAAAGAATGACAAAATAAACTTTTAAAACTAAATATTTACATGCTTATACATATATATGCATTTTTATATGTAGAGCTTGCTAAACTTGTATAAATTAAGAAACCTGACATTGAAGTGCATGATACCTCTAAAAGTATGAACTTTTTTGACATGAAATGTTTCCATACTGAAAAAAGTCCTATCTGTAATGTATAACCATGAAGGGTGCATGTGAAAGATGAACACCCCCACTTTCACAGGGGACTCCAGATCCAGCCCGACTGCAGCCCAGGACCAAGCCCACTTCCAGAGCTATGACCCTGTTATCATTCCATGCTGTTCCATTGGTATCCTGCAAAATTTCTGAAGAGGTTTTTCCACCTGTTAGGTCCTTGTTGGAGAACAGCCAGCCCAGCTGCATGTTTACCAAGCTGTGACCTTGGCCTCCAGCACCTGCCATTTTCTGCAGGTGCTGGAAAAGGGACAGAAGGTCCACTTTCAGCTCTACTGCATCACCCCGTGAAACCAGTCTGTACCTACAAGAGAATGGTCACATCCAGGATCAGTTTATTAGGGGGTTTTTCTACTAGTGACAACTCTATCTAAAACAGGAAAAGCAACTTTACCTCGTAGGAAAATTGTGCTTCACCATGAAGGGAACGGTGGGGTTGATGTCGAGATGCCGTGGGTTAGAGAGCTGAAGATGAAGCTCGGCTCTCATGACTGTCATTGATAAAATCCACCTGGGGATGGCAAATTCCACACTTCCATCTGGTGAGGAGAGAACAACTTTCAGTCTAGTATTTCATGCAATAGAGCCATAAGTTTTCAGCTTCTGGTCCCAAAAGTGATGACTCATGACCCCAACAATCAGTTGAGAGTACAAGCATTTCTATCAGTTAAACGGGGTAAATGGCTACACAGATTCCACAGCAAATATAATCACTTTGATCTATTTATACATCTTGTTTTTGTCTCCCAGGTGGGGTCTCAGCCCCAACTTTGGGAACCACTACAATGATCCATCACACCCACTCCTGTATGGGTCAGTCAGGCATCAGATCTCCACCACTCCTTGTTAATCTCTTAGCTAGGTACCTGAACAATATATAGAACATTAAACCCAGCTAGGATTTATGTGTATGCTGATGATCTAGTCCTTTTTTTCAACTGCAATAATCAAGTCATTAGGCATACTGCTTTGCTTTTAAGTGTTAAACAGCTTGTGGCATTTATGAGACGGCCATTCTTCATGCTGTCTCTGTATCACGTACGGTTGCTGCATATCATTTCCTCTTTCTCACCGCTTATCCAGTATCATCAGCTTATAAAACAATGTTTTACATCTAAGCACCAACAAACCCTCTTAAATGCAACACTGTCCCCTTCCGTTGTGAGATTGCCAACGTGGTTCTCATTTAGATTCTCATTCAAATTTGCATTTAAAATGTTAGTATGGTTAACAGAAATGTTGAGATAAGATCCACATTTTTTTCTTTGGGGGTTTCCATTAGACACAAAGAAGGAAGAAACTAACTCGTATGTTTAAATTCTTCCATAAGTGATCACATGTTAAAGCCATAATTTATGATCTGCATCCTTGTTTTAATCCTTAAACTCTGCTGTGGTGTTTTCGAAGTGGGTAACATAGCTAGGTACCCCATCCTGTGCGGTTCAAACAGAAAACATCTACATGTTTTGCCTCATAAAATTTAGCAGTTGCCGATTTGCATGTCCTTTCAACAGGAATGTTTAGGCCACAGATTAAACTAGAAAAAAAGACCTTACACCGCAGCTGTTAATTGATCCGCTGCTTCCCATTCAGCACGAATTTAAATTCCTGTTTCAGTTCGTCTTCACTAAATGCTTTATTCCAATTACAGACTATTGGAAGTGCAGTTTGTGTTTTTGAGTTTTAGTTGTTTAATTTTGCTCCAAATTCTTGTCCTTCATAGTTCAATTTTCTGAGTCACTTACTCTGGGTCCCGTCTTCAATCATGCCACAGGACAAAATTAGGTCAGAAATGAGAAAAGCTGCAGCATTTTAAAATCATGTGTAATAAAGCACATGCTAACATATCAAATCAGAGAAATTTTTTGGCCCTTTTGGAAGACAAAGATTTATATTTTTTGTTTAATCAGACATACGTTTGAAGTTCTGACATAGGAAATTACCGTTTTTTGTGGCGGTGCCCAATCGATATGTTAGGTTTGGGACCCCACACTTGTTAGTTTGTGTCATCAAGTATGGTCCAGAAACCCAAATTTGGGAGCCATTGTTTCGCAGACGGTTATGATTTTTAAGATGGGTGACATGACTCTCTGCCAGAGCAGCTTGGGTTGGAGATCAGCTACACATCAAACTGACTAGACATGCTTAGTTGCATCTTCCGTTATTTGGAAAGAGGAGGGTGAACACACTAAGCACTGTAAGAAAATATTTCTGTACACCATGGGTGGCGATTCACGCCAAAGCTTATATATTCATATATTAAAGGGCTATTTGGTGATTTATTTTAAGGGTCTGTGCAAAAATTGACAATCTCTAGTTTAAAATCTGACGTATTTAGATTGCTCCGAACTCAACTGCATATTTCTTCATGGGATAGATATTTAAAAACACAATTTGATATTTATGAAATCTGTCATATTTTAAAGTTAGAGCTGAAGACTTGTATAAGATGATTATTTATCTGTTTATTTTTGAGCATGGGATTTGTCCATGGCATCATTTAGGCAGGAACCGCGACTCTTTGTAGGGTCAAAGTGATCGCTGACAATGTTTTTTGGATTCTTACCTCTTCTCAGTCTACCTTGAATCCCTTTAACCCTCCCGCAGCCCACTCTCTTCTTACAGCAGCGGTAAACCCGTCGGAAAAAGCTGGAAAGATAATTCCCGGGAAAACCCAAACCCAGCGACTCTCCAGGGGAATAGGTCCGCACACGGAGCTGCAGCACCGTCGTGCCGTCCTCGGGGGCTTGCTGCTTGTTTTCCAGCCAGGGGGCTTTCAGCGCCGCGCAGTTTCCCCGATGCGCCGCAGCCTTCACGCGCCTCCACCGCCTCACTCCATCCGTGCGTAAAGTCTGTCCAGATTGTCCATCAGCGGTTTGCAGAGACTGTAACAGAAAACCAAACGAGTCCGCTGCGCGACCAAAAACTCCAGCGTTGCTTGTAAGTAAGATAACAAACGAAGCAATCCATATATAGTTTGGAGCAGCCATGGTGAGACCCTAAAGTCTGCGGTTTTTAAACAGCGACTTCTCTCTCCGCGCTATATACCTCACTGACAATGGGCACAGCTCATCACTTAGAATTTGAATCCCGACCCCCCTCACAGTCCCTGCCCCCCTTTTTGTCCCTGCTCCTGAATTACTCATTTGACCCCCACTGCTTTCTTTTAATGCGCCTGCATAATGAGGCGCCCCAAAGCGCGCCGATCTGGTCCATTCAAATTCAGCCACTCAGCTAATGACCCTAATAAATCCATATTTGGAGCAGGCTTATTCACAGCACGTCTTTTACTGCAATTCCTACTAGAGATTGACAGACCACAGTACACCTCTCAATGATCAGGCTCAGTAAAAACATCAAGCAGATCTATTAGATATTTCACGTTTTTATTAACAATAAACACTTGACGTTTGATTGTGATATATGTGAAAATAAAGCAATATATTCAACATTCTTTTTTAGTCAAGGATACAAATATGCTGCTTTGGTCGTATTGTGTGTGCTAAAGCATACAAGAGCAACATAACATGCTGCTTTAAGAAAGAAAATATCATTAGCATGATGACAATGGAATATTTGTACACTGTGTAAACAAGTTCTATAAAAGGTAATATATTAGGCCTAAAATAATCTATTTTACAGTGAATCAATATACATATTACCCAAACTGTGGCTAAAAGTCATTTAAAACAGTTATCTTTTCAGCCCCTGAACATTGATACATTGTCTTGCAGAAGTATTCATACCTCTTTTAAATTAGACTTCATTAACCTCACAATGGAGAAATTGTTCTTTGCATCCCACAGGGAGCAGTAGGCTGCTATTGTGCAGTGCCAGGGGAGCATTCAGGGTTTAATGGTCATGCTCAGGGACCTAAAGTGGCAGGCTGTGGGATATGAACCAGGGTAGTTGTGGCCTCTTCAGGACAAGAATGCCCTGCTTTTTAACCACTAGGCCACCACCCTTGAACATTTTCACATTTTGTCATGTCACAACTGCAACAGACCAACACAAAATAGTGCAGGATTGTGAAATACAGGGAAAATGATACAAACTTTTTTTTTTTTTTTTACTAATAAAACTCTGCAAAGCATGGTACGCATTTGTATACAGCCTCCCTAAATCAGTTATTTGTAGAACCCCATTTTGTTGCAATTGAATCTGCAGGTCTTAAGGGAAATATCTACCAGCTTTGCACATCTTGACACTGAACATTTTGCATCATTTTGTCAAAAAATAAGTTCTGGGCAGTCAGACTGGATGGAGTGTGTTTGTAAACAGCACTCTCACACAGATTGGATTTTAGGTTCAGATTTTGACTGGGCCATTTTAAAACATGACTATGCTTTGATCTAAACCATAGCATGATAGGTTTGAATGTGTTTAGGGTTGTCCTGCATGAAGGTGACCCCTCTGATTCAGTGTGAAGTATTTTGCAGCCTCCATCTATCTTTTGATAAATTCTGACAGCTGATAAAGAAAAGCATCCCACAGCATGATGCTGCCACTTATTCCACACCAGTGGACTATATTAATCAATTTAATTAGGTGCTTTCTAAATGTACCTGATTGCACTGTGTTTAGAGATATATGGGTAAACAATTTGAAAACCACATATTCTGCTTCCTCTTCAAAGTGATGCACCATTTCATGCTGGTCCATCGAAAGTCCATAACAAATCCCAATAAAATCCCTAGAAGTTTCTGGTTGTGATGTGAAAAGCGTGAATAAGGCACTGTATGCTATCCAATGTATATAACAGTAACAATTTCAAAACAAACTAATTTAATCAGCATATAATATTCTGTGTTATTGGGTGAAGTTCAGCAGCAACACAATAAATCTTTAATCAAATTCTAAAATTTGATTAAAACCCTGATTCACAAAGTTCTTGAGCTAGTTCTTTTTACATTTTTTATGGAGCGCTCAATTAAGGCATCACGATGCTGTCCGTTCACAGCAAATTGACCCTGTGTTTGAGGAGTTTGTGTCGGGCCTTGCTGGGCAGCGTGAACGCGCTGTCTTGCTGGTTGGGGATGCCAGAGTTCCTCACTGATCCGCCGTGCTGCTGGAAGTAGGTCTCGTGTGCCACGGTGCGGGTCCCGTACACCGCTGTGCCGGCACTCCTGTGGTGATAATGAGCACAAAAACATTTCTATTTCAAACATGAAATCCTGAGCATATAAAAGGGTGTTTCTTTGTGACTGCTTGAGTGTGATCTATGGAACTTTAAGACAACGCATTAGAAGATGTACAATACGAATGTTAAACATACAAATGTGACAAATTATCCCTCCCACCCCCCAGTTTCTTCTCAGAAGAACAAGAACTCCCCCGACTACAGCCATGCTGACCTGATAATAGCCTCCTGCAGAGTCTCAGTGTCAAAGAAATGCGAGTGGAGAAGTGATGTGGCTCGGACAAAAGGATGCTCCGGGGCTCCCCCTGGACGGCCAGACACGTTGGCTGCAGAGACACACAATAACAGAGGACCATTAACCCGGCCTAGGCATGTCTGCTGCACAAAGGAATGCTGATCACAGTTTTAAATCATTTGCCGTTAGCCCATTCAAAGACAAATACAAACTACCGAATCCCTCCTCAGATTCTGGCTTCTAGTTACTGTAGCAGAAAAACTGGGAAGATGGGAATGAGTTGTAAGAAAGATTAACCAGAGAGAGACACATGTATTTCAGGAGTCTTACTTGTCAGAGTGCTCTGGATAGAGTCATGATGGGCAAATAAGTAAGGGCCTGCAGCATCTGGGGCCGCTGGGGAGATAGCCCTGAGATGGGCCTCAAGTCCATTGAGTGAAGCCAGGCTGCTGTGATTCTGGAAACAAGCCACAAAAACAAGGTCAGCTTAATATTAGGATGATCAAAGCTTGATAAGGGAATCAAGTAATGCTGTCTACATATAAGAAAGAGTTTCCTCACCACTTCCTCCATAGAAGCAGTGTCACTCATGAAATGAGGCTCCACTAGCAAAGCCAGCACCAAGCTGTTGACCCGGTGCATATACAGCATCATGGGGATCAGAGGGCTCTCCTCCAAACTGTCAAAAGCACAGGAAACCGGAGGAGGCCGTTTCGTCTCCGCCTTGTGGCCTCCAGCCTTGCTGCAGGAGACTTCAACCTCTCCTGCTGCCATCTGATCATCACGTAATAGATCATTCCCACAATCAGCTCCTCGGACCTCGAATGATGTCTCACGGGTGGCATCACCACCCAAGGCACCTCCGTTAAGATAGAGGTTTTCCTCAAACACTGAACCATCTGCTTCGTTGTGCATCTGGCTAACTTCATCTCCACAGCTGTGAAAACTGTGATAATGTGACTCATCCAGTGCTTTCTCCACAGTTTCATGAGAGTTCCTTCCATTTGAAAAAGGACGCACTGGTGACACAGGAGAGGGATTGGGGGAATCAGCAGTGCTCTGTGATGAAGCTGGACTAAACACAGAGTCTTGAGATCCTGACAGGTGTGGGTTGAAGGACAATTTCTGAGGGGACTGACACGATGTTGGATGAGATGGCTCCGAGTCAGAGGAGGGCGTGTCCGACAAAGTTCTTGAAAGCCTGGTCTTCTTTGGGAGAGCATCTTTCTCTTGAGTAGAATGGGAACTGGAGGATAGAAAACCATATAGTCAGAACTCACTAAAAAGGTTTCTGAAGCGGTTTTTAAAAAGGTCAAATTCAAATATGTTCCGTCCTGTGGAGATTCGATATGTGCAATATGGCTCATTGCCCAGGGCAGCACAGCCTGGTAGGTGGACACAAAATGAGTTTCAATTGAACATATTACTGGGTGGAGGTGCATGAGATGAGTCAAGGAGGGAAAACATTACCGGGAAGTTTTGTCGACAGGAGCAGCCTGCAGGTACTGAAGTTCGGATGGTGTCAGGAACACAGCAGTTGAGCTAACAGGACCACCGTCTGAGCTGGACAGGCTCGCTTCACTCAACATCTGGGTCTTCACAAAAAAATAAATAACAGTAGCTTCATTTTCTGTTAATGTAACAGTTTGGTTTTCTATTGACAGTCTTTTTAAAAAGGACAATCAATATTATAATAAATATCATCATAGATCACAAAAGTAGCTGTTAAGTGAGGCTAAAAATCTGCTAGGCTAGTTGTTTAGCCAGTTTAACGTATAGGAAGCTGATAGGTAAAATCTCCATAACATCAACCGTAATTACGTCATAAAATGTCTGTTATCTTTTGTTTTGCACTTGTACAAATGAAAACTGCAAACTGTCGTAGATTTTAGATTCTTTGCCAACTAAATTTTTTTTAAAATGTTTTAAACGATGTAAAGATTTTGAGATGGAGATGGTCATAGTAATTCCTAGTCTAACCATTTATTTTTCCACAGCAAAACTAAACACCTGTGACAGAGACAAAAAAAAAAACAGTCCTAGACGTGGACCAGTTACCGGCATCAAGGTACCAGGGATTTGTAAAGTTATAATGAGATGCAAGAGAAAGTATCAGAGTGACTAGAGAAGGGAACATTACAGAACAGCCCTTCTACGACATGTTGCTGCATGCAGTCCGTCAGCTGGCTGAAATAAAAAAGAAAGAAATGTAGCTCTTTGGAAGTATTTCTGAATTCAAAAACACCTTCCATCGCCTCCATTAGAGTTGAGAAGTTACAAGTAGTGTCTGTGTTAAGCAGCCTGGCTACTCGAGCAGCGAGCCTGATTACTTAACCAGTTAATATGAGCTTGTTTTAATGGTGCTACTCTATAAGTAGCAGAATGGAAAAAGGTATGATATTCAGCTCAATATCCTTTTTAAAACTACTATTAAATTTACTTGGTGTTGATCTTATGTTTTTGCAAATGTTTATGTATCAAAATTAAAATAACTTAAGATAAATGTTAGATATATAAATATAACAAAAATATTATGGGAATAGTACATTTGTTTAATAATTTTAACTGTAGTAGAAATAATTGTTGCTTTCCAGCTTTAAATAAAGACATTCAAGATCATAAATACCTTTAAAACATGGTATTTTAGTCAAGGTTGTTATACTGTTAGAATTTCAAACTGGTCGAGGCAAAGACAGCATGAAGCCGTATGAAGAATGGGTCTACCACTAGGCCTTAACAGGTACATTACTGTGCAATAAGACATCAAATATTGATTTTAAGGTGGACAACGAAAGTCAGTGACCATCTATGCCATCACACATCTACCTTTGCCTGAAAAAGCAACAGTTCTTTTTCTTTCGTGAAACATGTTTGAAGTGTACCATGCCAGTCTTAGGAAAACCACCAATGAGAGGTGTACATTTGTAGTGACCAACAGTTTAACCAGGACCTGCTAAACCAAGCTAAACAACTGAACATAAAAAAAAAACTCTGAGATAGCTCGCACATATTTGACCTGTGGGCCTCTCCGGAAAGAGCTCTAAGCTCTTTCCGGAGAGTGTAAGCTCTTAGAGCTTACACTGTTAGAAGAACATCAAAGTCAAAGACCAGATGATTTGAATTCATGTTCTTTGAAAAGAAAGTTCAGATTTATTTGGGCCACATGTAGAAAAAGACTAAGGAAGAATCTACAATGAAGCATGATGGTAGAAGTATTATGGTTTGGGATAGCTCCACTGTCTCAGTGACAATGGAATTGTTGACATTGGGTCAACTATGAATTTAGTATCTTAAGTGATGACATCCATTTAAAGTCCAACTTAACCAGAATGTGGACAATTTAATTGTACCAAAATATTACATTTGATCTGGTTCTATAAAATGTATATGTGCCATTATTCTAATACTGATGGACTGAGGGGCACTTTACCAAACAAGATTAAGGAAACATTTGGACAAAAACAGTAATTCCCACCTTAGTGTATGTTTTGCTCTCATGAACCATGACCTTCATTGTTAGCTGCGGAGGCATCTGTGTGCTGACAGCTCTTAAAGAGATGAAAAAAGGCAGATATGAAAAAGGAAGTCCGTTATACCAGGTGTATAAATATCAGCTCACCGTCCTCTGAAAAGAACACAGCCTGCTAACACCAGGGGGCATCGCTGGCATGCCTGAAGAATGAGGGCAGCTTTGAGGAGAAGAAGTGGGTCAACCTGAGAAGAAGAGTCAGAATCCATATATTTTAGGGCCTCCAAGAAGAAAACTACCCAGGCTGACTTAGTTCAGTTTTACACCACAGCATGTTACTGAGACAGGAATAACAGAGCCAGTGATGAAAAAATTAATTTATGTAATCTCCAGGAAAATGATACATGGTTTTCATTGTTGTCATTTTTAAAACAGAAAAATCTTCCAGCAAGACAATAACCCAAAACACCCAGCCACAGCTGCAACAGAATGGTCTAGACCAGCATATTTATACATTAGAATGGCCCAGTCAAAGTCCAAATCTAACTCCTATTAAGAATGTGTGACATGACTTGAAAACGGTTTTTCACAAACACTCACTATCCAATCTTGCTGAGTTTAGGGTATTTTGCCGGGATTTTGTCTTCAGATGCACAAAGCTGGTTGAGACATACCACAAACAACTTGCATTTGGCTCTACTAACCATTGACCCAAATAGCTGAATACAAATGCAGACCAGTCTTTTCAGATAGTTTTATTTGAAAAACATTCTGAAAACCAAATATCTTTACACGCTTTACATATGTGCTACTATGTTCCTAAAAACCCAGTAAAATACATGGTTGTGGTTGTAACATGAAAATGTGTGAAGAACTTCAAGGGATTTCAGCATTTCTTTCAGTCATTTCAGAAAGTGTAATATTGCAGACTGAAATGTTTCAAGGCTTCACAATTTGTAGTTTTGATGATCATATCTTGCAGGTAATGAAAACCTAAAATTCAGTGTCTCAGAAAATTTAAATGTCGTGAAAAAGGTTATAGCATACTCATAGAAAGTTGAGTAGAAGCAAATTGTGGTAAAAGAAAAAAAAGGTGCACCAGTAACAGGGATAACCACAGCCTTGAGAGGGGGTCAAGAAAAAACATTCCTTCAAGAATATGGGGAAGCTTCACAAGGAGTGGACTGAGGCTGGAGTCAACAAATCCCAATTGAAACCTACACATGGGCTTAAAGTGTCTTAACTGGGCTCAGGAGAAAAGGAACTGGACTGTTGCTCAGTGGTCCAAAATTCTCTTTTCAGAGAAAAGTAAAGTTTGGATTTAATTTGGAATCAAGGTGCCAGAGTCTGGAGGAACAGTTGAGAAGTTTACAAAGTCACTGATGGTGTGGGATGCCATGTCATCTACTGGTGTTGGTCCACTGTGTATTCTGAAGTCCACAGTCAACCCAGCCATCTACCAGAGGGCTTCATGCTTCCTTCTGCCGAAAGGTTTTATGGAGATGCTGATTTCATTTTCTAACAGGTGTTGGTACCAGCCCACACTGCCAGAAGTACCAAAACTGGTTCAATGAACTGTGCTTGATTGGCTACCAAACTGGTCTGACCTGAACCCCATAGAGAATTTATGGAGGATTTTGAAAAGGAGGCACCAAACCCAACAATGCAGATAACCTGAAGGTGGCCATCAAAGCAACCTGGACATTAGCAGAACCACAGGCTGATCGCCTCCATGCCACATTGATGCAGTTATTCATGCAAGGAGGCCAACCAAGTACTGAGTTCATCAAAATTAACACTTTTCAGAGGCCTGTTTGAATGTCTGTTTTTTTTTATTGATGCTTTGACATATTCTACTGAATTTTGGGTTTTCATCTTTGCCTCATGCAAACCTTTTTTTCCTAAGAGTCATGATTTTAAAAATTGTTTTACAAGACAGTTTCAAACATGAGATTGAAGGATTCTAAAAACTTGTTAGCATCCAATCTTAAAAATACTTATTTTTCCTAAAAAAAGAAAAAAAAGTTGCCACTTTAGTATTTATATTACAGTTAAATATTTTTGATTCAATATAAAATTTATATGATTGTCAATTTACTGAATCTTGCTGTTTTTTAGTAAGGTAAAAATGTGAGATGAAAGATATTTGGACATTTCATTGAGACATGCCGAACGCTGATAATTCCAGAGGGCCGTTTCACAGAGTCATATCCTGTCTCCAGCAGCAGGGCAAGATAAACAACAAGCACCCAAAAGCAGAACTCTTAACAATGTTTAGAACTTACTTTTGTAAGATCTATGGTTCTCACGCTTCGTAAGATGTAGTGCAACTCTGAGGGTCCAGACAGCACGTGGAAAAGGTATCGTGCCCACTCAGCAGCCAGACTTTCCTTACTGTTGAGCTGCAGAGCAAACAAACTTCACATTATAGAATGCAGTGGGTGGAAAATATTTATGCTAGAGATACACCGATCAGGCTTACAATGGCCAATACCTGTCAGTTGTGATTTTTTATTCCCTCTAACGATTATAACACATAAACTATGAAAAATGTGCAGCAGGTTCTTTGACAAAGTAGCAGTTTTGAATCCAAAAGAAAATGAAGGATTTACAGCGCCTTGCGAAAGTACTCGGCCCCCTTGAACTTATCAACCTCTTGCCACATTTCAGGCTTCAAACATAAAGATATAAAATTCAAATTTTTTTGTGAAGAATTAACAACAAGTGGGACACAATCGTAAAGTGGAATGAAATTTATTGGATGTGTCAAACTTTTTTAACAAGTAAAAAACTGAAAGGAGGGGCGTGCAACATTATTCGGCCCCTTTACTTTCAGTGCAGCAAACTCACTCCAGAAGTTCTGTGAGGATCTCTGAATGATCCAATGTTGTCCCAAATGACTGATGATGATAAATAGAATCCACCTATGTGTAATCAAGTCTCCGTATAAATGCACCTGCTCTGTGATAGTCTCAGGGTTCTGTTCAAAGCGCAGAGAGCATCATGAAGACCAAGGAACACACCAGGCAGGTCCGAGATACTGTTGTGGAGACGTTGAAAGCCAGATTTGGATACAAAAAGATTTCCCAAGCTTTAAACATCCCAAGGAGCACTGTGCAAGTAATCATATTGAAATGGAAGGAGTATCAGACCACTGCAAATCTACCAAGACCCGGCCGTCCCTCTAAACTTTCATCTCGAACAAGGAGAAGACTGATCAGAGATGCAGCCAAGAGGCCCGTGATCACTCTGGATGAACTGCAGTGATCTACAGCTGAGGTGGGAGTCTGTCCATAGGACAACAATCAGTTGTACACTGCACAAATCTGGCCTTTATGGAAGAGTGACAAGAAGGAAGCCATTTCTCAAAGATATCCATAAAAAGTCTAATTTAAAGTTTGCCACAAGCCACCTGGGAGACACACCAAACATGTGGAAGAAGGTGCTCTGGTCAGATGAACCCAAAATCGAACTGTTTGGCCACAATGCAAAACGATATGTTTGGCGTAAAAGCAACACAGCTCATCACCCTGAACACACCATCCCCACTGTCCAACATAGTGGTGGCAGCATCATGGTTTGGGCCTTCTTTTCGTCAGCAGGGACAGGGAAAATGGTCAAAATTGATGGGAAGATGGATGGGGCCAAATACAGGACCATTCTGGAAGAAAACCTGTTGGAGTCTGCAAGAGACCTGAGACTGGGATGGAGATTTATCTTCAAACAAGACAATGATCCGAAACATAAAGCCAAATCTACAATGGAATGGTTCACAAATAAACGTATCCAGGTGTTGGAATGGCCAAGTCAAAGTCCAGACCTGAATCCAATCAAGAATCTGTGGAAAGAGCTGAAGGCTGCTTTTCACGAACGCTCTCCATCCAACCTCACTGAGCTCGAGCTGTTTTGCAAGGATGAATGGGCAAGAATTTCAGTCTCTCGATGTGCAAAACTGATAGAGACATACCCCAAGTGACTTGCAGCTGTAATTGCAGCAAAGGGTGGCGCTACAAAGTATTAATGCAAGGGGGCCGAATAATATTGCACGCCCCACTTTTCAGTTTATTTGATAAACAGTCATTTGGGACAACATTGGATCATTCAGAGATCTTCACTGAACTTCTGGAGTGAGTTTGCTGCACTGAAAGTAAAGGGGCCAAATAATATTGCACGCCCCACTTTTCAGTTTTTTATTTGTTTAAAAAGTTTGACATCCAATAAATTTAATTCCACTTCACGATTGTGTCCCACTTGTTGTTGATTCTTCACAAAGAATTTGAATTTTATATCTTTATGTTTGAAGCCTGAAATGTGACAAGAGGTTGACCAGTTCAAGGGGGCCGAGTACTTTCGCAAGGCACTGTATAAGATTATACCCATTTATGCATCAAACATAACCTAACCTTTTTCTGATTTTCAGTAAAAGCAAAAATATATAAGGTATAAAGTAATGGTGTAAAGGTAAGTGCTGTTTGTTTGTATGTTTACAGATCAAACATGTGAGTGTTAAGTTTTAATGCAATTACTGAAATGGGAAAAAGAAACTGATTTTTGACCAATCAGAGTAAATCAAGAGGAAATTGCCTGATACCAATCTCTGATGGAGGTACACTCTTAACTTTTACAGGGTTATTTTTGGGTATTTGTCCTGTTGCAATCCTTAAATTTAAATGTAGAGAAGTTACACTGGCCACACCTGATAGCTCTGGCGAACAGAGCCATTGTAGAAACAGAAGAGATTGATGAGATGATCCAGGAGCTCACAGACACTCTCAGTAGGGACTTCCATTGAGCAGCCAAGAGCCTTCCAGAGAACACATTTACAGTCAAAGAATGGCTCATTCTTAAAAAGAAATGAAAAACACAAACTGTTTCTGGCTGGCGGAGCTCTTACCCAGAAGAAGTCCTCCTTCATGCGGATGGCAAACTTGCAGCGACGCAGCCTCAGGGTTTGTACAGAAGAGGAGGAAAGCTCAGAAACACAGCGGCCCACGCCTGCAAGCTGACCACAGAGCAGATCCTGCTTGTCCAAAGGGGTCTGAGTGGAAAACAAGGAAAATCGAACCTTTAGAAAGAGCATGATTATTAATGTTTAATGGCTTTTGTGCTGTGAGCCTCTCATACTTCCTCAGGGTAGAAATAGCAGATGCCATTCCTTGTGGGGTCCCCCTCTCCTCTGACCTTTGATCCATCATAGAGGAAGAAATAATTGCACCTGCAACACGAGCAGATACGTAAGTAGTTCTTTGAAGGTGCAGCAGCCGGTGGAGAGGAGTCAGATAAGTGTCACAAGCTGCTGCTCTGAAGCCATGACGTTGTAAAAGCACAGATGGATGTGTGGAACGGGTTAGGTGCAGAAAGAGAAACTGGCGGGGTTTTAAAAAGATTTTGAAATTGAAAGATCAGAACTAACAATTACATGTGAATGAAGCAGATCCGATCTTACCTCCTTGTGTCCGGCGGCGTGAGCCCAGCCATAAGTTATCCTCAGTGGTCGATCATGGGTTTCCTCCTCCAGGCTGAAGATGCACTTTGACAGAATCCGAGGCGTAGATCCTTCCACACAGTAGATCCTTCCACACAACTGTGCGATGTTTGCGCAAAACTAAACCAAGGACGGGTAGTAATCTCTAGTTAAAGTTCGCTTAGCGTCTCTCTATAAGTGGAAACCAACTTGTGAAACTGACCATGACACTTGAAGAATGCAGGGCAGTCACACGCAGTGGAAGTCATGTGAATGTATGGGAGGCACGGAAGGACAAACTAGTGCGGAGTTCGGAGGCGTTTCTATTAGAGCTTTTAACAGAAATGATTCTGATTATGAACATATTTTCATCAATACTGTCGTGTAAATAACCTCCTGAATATGAGTTATTTCCTAGACCGTCTCTGTATTAGTTCACTTTCTATTTATATATTACTCTATCATTAGGTTTATGGCTCTGGGGTCTCCAACTCCAGAACTACTGCCCTGCAGCTTTAAAACGCATCCCTGCTCCAACACACCTGAATCAAACTTGATGACATGCTGAAGGAGTAATTCCAGGGGTAAAACCATTTGATTCAGGTGTGTTGGAGCAGGGATGCGTCTAAAAGCTGCAGGATCGTAGCCTTCAAAGAGGACTGGAGTTGGACACCCTGCAACGGGTCATCAAAGTAGATCCAGCCATGATGACGGAGTTTTGACCCAGGCATCAGATAAAGTTATGAACCAAAGATTCTCAATGCATGAATAAGTAGCACCACCTCCTTGACACAGTATCGCAACAGGACTTGAACTTTATCAGCTCATTGTCTTATATCAGAAAAACAAAACATTCTGATTCATTGGCACTGATTGGTTGGATTGTGCAATTTGATTATGTGTTTCGTTTTTTACCTAGAAGTTGAAAATTACTATTTTGAGGTTGGAAAACAATAATCAAAAGATCTTTAGAAGTTCTGTACCTAAAATCCAATATGGCTGCCTTGATAGGGCAGTAAAGGATGAGACAGACAGAAAGAGTTGATTTGCTTTTCTGTCCAAATTGAACTTTTATATGCTATACAACCTCCTTTGTTTGAAAGCAGAAATTGCAAAGAAATATATTGCGATTACCTTGGATTGTTAATAGGAGTTATCCTGTTCATTGATGATAATTCCTAACTGGGTTTTTTTTTAACCTGGAACTGGGTAATGTTGGTTTGATGACATTCCCAGATCCAAGTTCAAGTACAAGAAATGACTGAAGCTTATCAGTCTTATGCTGCATGGCGAGCACCTTTTATAAACGGGAAATGCCTTGTGTCAAAGTTAGACAGGAAATATCACAAAAATACAGCATTTGTTTAAAAACAGACGTAAAACTTGGCTGAATGAAATCCTGATTTATGAGTGACCTTTAAAAATTTACATTTTTTGTAAAAAAAAAAAAAAAAACTCAACCAGTCATGCATCACATCCAGATGAACAGAGAACAGGAGATTACAATGGCATCCTCATTTCAAGCTTTTAGCAGCCGTCATTCCAAGCCATTCAACTCCTGTTTTCAGCGCTCGATTAAAAAGGCTGCATGAGCGGCCATGGCGTGGACGCGCACTGGCTGCAGGTCTGAGGAACAAGCGGCTACCTTACAGAGTGACCGCACTGCTAAGAACTGCTCCAAGAAGAAATGATTGGACTTGATTCGAGGTTTACATTCCCAATCATATTTTCCTCCTGAGCTCCTCGCTGCAGATCCATTGGAGAATGTCCAGGCCGCCCACAGCGTCGTGGACGCGCAATGGCGGGCAAGTCGTGCACCGACGGATTTGGGGCTCCCAAACAACTGCTTTTTTAGAATAATCCCCTGAACCAAATGGTTAATAAGCTCTTCTACAGAAAGCAATATTCATATTTCCCAAGGAAATCGCCGACATGACCTGATAGTATGCCGTGCTCTTATACTGTATAAAATCTTTGATGTATTTACAGCAAGAGACAGTTTTTTTATATAATAAATTAGTGTTTTTAGTAAGTGCATACAAAAATCATGATATTAAAAAAAAGAAATAAATACAATTATACTTACAGCAGTTTAGAAATATAATACACATAACTATAAATAATAATGAAAATTACATATTACTAAATGGATGTTTGAATAATTCAAATGATTGTTATTGTAAAATTATTTTGAACCAGGTTATTTTTGCTCTTCTTCACATTCATAGGGAAAAAATGAGAAATATGAAATAAATATGAAAATACAGCATATTGATAATGTTTCAAAGAGGCAAAATAAACCAGAATGTCTCAACATATCCCTTTATACCTGATTGTAAATGTTTCAGGAGAGTAAAGTGAGATCACTACAACATGTCCACATACAACAAATTAAAATAAAACAGGTCCTGAGTAACCAAAGTAATCTGACTGTAATCCACATGAATGGTCTGAACCTAGAATAAAGAAATGAGAAGGCAGGGGGACAACAGTTTCATTTTTGGTGCAGATTTTGATACGTTTTAGCAATTCTGCAAAACCCTCTCAGAAATAGACATGATCTCAGACTTACTACTGAATTATATTTTATCAGCCTTAAGTGCAAAGTGCTAGAATACTGAAACAACACAAACAAAGTTGTCCAAATGCCTCTTGAGACAGTGGCATCTTCTGTTGCTCTAAAAGCCCATCCTATCTCTGAATGTGTTATTAATGACCCGGTTCCCTTCGTAATGATAATGCAGACGGTTAAAAACAGCAAAACCCCAGACAGAGTTCCAAATGTATTTTTAAACCTTTTCACCTAATTTTAGATGCATCAGCCCGTTTCTACAGTTACTGTGGGCCTCCGATGCAGGATCCACTGATTTTTGATAAAAATGCTATCTGCAGGTACATTTCAGTAAATTAGGTGACTTAGCAATTGTCAAGCAGAAAGCCACCTTCACTAGGAGGTTAAACCACAAATGTTATTTGCTAAAGAAGGTGACTGTTCAGACAATGCTATATCTAAGCAAATTAATAGAAAATTGAGTTGAGAGAAAACATGTTTTAGAAAATGATGCACACGTAGTTTTGAGAGGATTGTGAAGCAAAGCCCATTCCAAAGTTGTTGGCAGATTCACAAGTGTAGACTGAAGCTGAAGCCAGAGCTTAAAAAGGACACCACATATAAACATATGCAGGACATGGGCTACAACTGCTGTAATCCTTGTATTAAGCTACTTCTGAACCAGAGGAAATGTCAGAAGTGTCTTATGTTGGCTAAAGAGTGAAAGGACTGGACTGTGGTTCAAATGTTCTTTTTTCAGGTAACACTCGGTTTGCATATCATTTTGAAATCAGGGTGCCAGTGGTGGAAGAGTGGAGAGGCACAGAATCAAAGCTACATGAGGTCCTGTGTGAAGTGTCCACAGTCAGTGATAAGGAGATTCTGGTTCCTTTTTCAGCAGGACAAGGCACCTATCCACACTTCCAGAAGTACCAGCACCTGCTTTAATTACTAACATCACTGTGTTTGATGGGCCAGCAGACTCACCTGACATAAACCCCATCTAGGAACAATGGGGTATTGTCAAGGGAAAGATGAGAAACACCAGACCAAACAATGCAGATGAGCTAAAGACTGGGTTTCCTTAACACTACAGGTTGATCACCCCCATGCTGCATTGCCTCTATGTAGTAATTCATGTAAAAGGAGCCTCAACCAGGTATTTATTGCACATCCTGTACAGTACATGGACATGCTTTGTAGTTGCCTGACAGCAGTTAGAATTGGTTTTATATCATGTTCTAATTTTCTGTTAAATTTTGTGTTTTTATGAGCTGTAAGCCATAGCCATCATTAGAGAAATTAACACTTTAAATATTTCACTCTGCGAGTTTTACATCCAGAAAATATGAGTTTCATTTTTAAGTCGAATCACTCAAATAAATAATTTTTCAATGATATTCTTGATCATTGATCTGTACCTATTAGCAAGATGCTGGAGGACATATGGGTCAATAAGTCAAATTTGCTTGACATCTAACTGTGACTGTTAACTGTAGTATCAAGCCATGGAGATGTTCCTTTGTGTGACTAGTACATTTGCTCATTTACTCAAATCTATAAATACAGGGGTTGGACAATGAAACTGAAACACGTGTCATTTTAGTGTGGGAGGTTTCATGGCTAAATTGGACCAGCCTGGTAGCCAGTCTTCATTGATTGCACATTGCACCAGTAAGAGCAGAGTGTGAAGGTTCAATTAGCAGGGTAAGAGCACAGTTTTGCTCAAAATATTGAAATGCACACAACATTATGGGTGACATACCAGAGTTCAAAAGAGGACAAATTGTTGGTGCACGTCTTGCTGGCGCATTTGTGACCAAGACAGCAAGTCTTTGTGATGTATCAAGAGCCACAGTATCCAGGGTAATGTCAGCAAACCACCAAGAAGGATGAACCACATCCAACAGGATTAACTGTGGATGCAAGAAGCTGTCTGAAAGGGTACGTGTATCCAAAAAACATAAAACCACGGCTGCCCAAATCACGGCAGAATTAAATGTGCACCTCAACTCTCCTGTTTCCACCAGAACTGTCCGTCGGGAGCTCCACAGGGTCAATATATATGGCCGGGCTGCTATAGCCAAACCCTTGGTCACTCATGCCAATGCCAAATGTCGGTTTCAATGGTGCAAGGAGCGCAAATCTTAGGGTGTGGACAATGTGAAACATGTATTGTTCTCTGATGAGTCCACCTTTACTGTTTTCCCCACATCCGGGAGAGTTACGGTGTGGAGAAGCCCCAAAGAAGCGTACCACCCAGACTGTTGCATGACCACAGTGAAGCATGGGGGTGGATCAGTGATGGTTTGGGCTGCCATATCATGGCATTCCCTTGGCCCAATACTTGTGCTAGATGGGCGCATCACTGCCAAGGACTATCAAACCATTCTTGAAGACCATGTGCATCCAATGGTTCAAACATTGTATCCTGAAGGCAGTGCCGTTTATCAGGATGACAATGCACCAATACACACAGCAAGACTGGTGAAAGATTGGTTTGATGAACATGAAAGTGAAGTTGAACATCTCCCATGGCCTGCACAGTCACTAGATCTAACTATTATTGAGCCACTTTGGGGTGTTTTGGAGGAGCGAGTCAGGAAACGTTTTCCTCCACCAGTATCACGTAGTGACCTGGCCACTATCTTGCAAGAAGAATGGCTTAAAATCCCTCTGACCACTGTGCAGGACTTGTATATGTCATTCCCAAGATGAATTGACGGTGTATTGGCCGCAAAAGGAGGCCCTACACCATACTAAAAAATAATGATTTTGGTCTAAAACCAGGTGTTTCAGTTTCATTGTCCAACCCCTGTACATCTCAGTTCTGTTAAATTCACCATTCAAAAACTATAAGAAATTTTGAAATTGAGCTTATTTACTACAAATGAGTGGTTTTTGAGATCTACAGTCTGTATGAGAACTGAAGAGATCTTGGGAGCCACCTACTTGCTTAGGGGCCCAAAGCTGTGGCTAAGATTATTCATACCTTGGGTTGGCTCTGTAATAAGTATAACAAGTCCTTTGTCAATTTACATTAATATAATAAATCTAAGTACTTTTTTTACAATCACATTAGCTGTTTATTAAGTAACAGGATTTCCTTTTCCAGCTTCTTCATTTTAAGTGCTCGGTAGGCCATCTCTTGGTCCCGATTCTCTATCTCCTTTTTGAGGTAACAGCAGTAGAGGGCTCTTAATTCATCTGTCTGCTTCTGCAAAACATAGTGTGATATTAGTCTACTAAATAGCTGATGCAGCCTGGTTATACTTGTTTTCACTTAATTCATCTGTCTAGACTTGAATCATGATTCACCTCAGCACACCTGGTCCCACTTGTAGCCCCTGCTGAGCTGCCGACCTCCTGAAAACTGCTGTTCTGCACATCCTTCATTAAAAGAAAAGGAAAAAACAGTCTGTAATAAAATTTCTAATTTAAATGGTTCAAATGAAGCATATGTAAAGGTGTTTACCCCATCAAAATGTGGCTCGCTGATGTCTGTCTCATCACCGCTCAGGCTCTCTGGTTCTGTCTTAGTAACAGGCAGGAGGAGGACCGGATGGCCTGACACTTTCATCATGTCAACAACATTAAGCCCAGTTTTTTCCAAATGTACAAACGGCACTTAACATGGATGAATTAAACATACCACTCATAAAAGAGCTGTCAGATCCCCTGATGGGTCCAACGCAGGCGCCTCCAGGTAGGACCTCCACTCTCAATGTGTTTTCTCTGCTGTGCACCACATCCTCATCTGCTGAGGTCAGAGAGGGGCTTCCCGAACCTCCCTCAGTCCTCAGAACCTCTGCCCTTTTCCTTTTTGCTGTGCAGGGACGAATTTGAGAAAAAACATTTGAGCACAAATTTGAAAGAGAATGGCATATTAGCAAGGTCTAAAAACTAATAAAAATAAGTTTAGGAACAAGGTGCAGGAGAAAGTATTTAAAACCTGACAGAAGGGTCTCTAATATCTGATGTTTGTTGCTTTGCAAGAATACCTGTTTGGATGATGTTCTTGTGTTTGACTTTCACTTGTTGCCATGTCCTTTTATAGCCACTATCTGAAACCCTGAAACAGAAACATGACTATTACATCAGATACTCATTAGATATTCAAACTATAAGTTGCCATACAATAAAAAGTATTAACACCCCATGAACTTTTCCACATTTTGTCACATTACAACAACAAACTTCAACATTTTTATAGGGCTTTAATCTAATAGACCCACACAAAGTAGCACAAAATTCTGAAATGGAAGGAAAAAGATACATGGTTTTCAAAATTATTTGGCAATAAAAGTCTGTATAGTGCAGTTTCTATTTCTATTTAGCCCTTTTACTCTGATACCCATAGATAAAATCCAGTGCAATCAAAATATGGCAATTGAAACTAAAAGGAGACGATTATTCAGAGAAACAGCTGGGGCCCATAGTGACTCTGGAGGAGCTGCAGAGATCCACAGCTCAGGTGGGAGAATCTGTGACCCAACTACTAGATATGTACTACATAAATATTTTTTAGGGGAAGAGTGGCAAGAGGAAAGCAATTGTTGAAGCAAAATCATGAGAAGTCCTATTATAAATGGTTAGGTACAGGCCATGCAGAGGACACACTATACATGTGGAAGAAGGTGCTCTGGTCAGATGAGACTTAAATTGAACTTTTTGGCCTACAGGTATAACACTAGTTGTAACAGAAAACCAACACCCTGAACATGTCATCCCTATGGTGAAGCATAGTGGTAGCAGCATCATGCTGTTGGGGTGCTTGTCTTCACCAAATACAGGGAAGCTGGTCAGATCTGATTGGAGGATGGATGAAGGAAAACCTGTTAGAACTGTTAAAACTTAGCCTACAAATTCCTGCCAGGGACTCCTAGCATTAGAGTGATTCAGAGTGTTGAAATGTAGATTTGGTCCCGGGATGATGGTGCAAACAAATAGGCAGACTTGGGTGTTCATTCAGCATATGCCAGCTTGGAATGTGAGAAGCTCTGGTACCTGCTGCAATCAGAAGCTAGAGATTAGATTGGAGCACACCAGAGAACTTCCTTACACTCAGGTGGGTGTTGATAACCATTTAGGCTATGGCTGCTGACATCATCATGCACAATACAGCAAATACTTACTCACCTCATTTACATCTTCCTTTTATGTATACTGTCTTGTCTAGGGTGTGTTTTCTGACTTTTTCCAATTTGTTCAAAAAGTTTATTTTTTAAAGTATTTTACAGTCTGTAAATAATATTTAAATTATTCTGTACTATATTGTTTGCCAATGTTTTCATTCTTTATTCATTGTTATTCATTATTGTTTCTATAATTTTCGTTCCTAATATTAACTCACTAGAGGGGCACCTTAACCTGTCCTGCTGCTGATATTATTTACTTTCGCCCTAGAGGGATGATAAAGTTTATATTATCTCTATATTAATAATTATATGACTGTTATAGAAGTTTATTTGTTCACATACTTGACTTGGGGTGAATCCCTGCACAATCGAGCCAGTAGGGTCTTATTAATTCACTGTTGTTTTTTGCACGGAGAACATATCTCCTGTCCCTTGGTCTTACACCATCTTCTCTGCTTAAGACAACCATAGGCTGACTAAAAGTTCTCACTACTCTTAGTATTTGTTCACTTTAGGAGCTCTCTGAAGGCCTAAAGTGCTTTGTGAATAACTTTTATCTTACCCAGGTAAAATTTTAAGAAAATCGTAGAATTCGAGAAACTCTAAGGTTTCAAATACAAACAAATACAAAATTTTTACTTTCTTAAAATAACATCACTAGGAGCAACTTTTAGTGTTAGGATTCTTTGTGAATATGGGCCCTGATCAACTTCCAGCAGGAAAGCAGGAGAACATCCAGTGAGAACTATAGTCGGAGGGTTTAGATCAGAGTATATTAATGTGTTAGAATGGCCCAGTCAAAGTCAAGACCTAAATGCAACCTATGGGGTGATATTTGTAGATTCAATTTCCTAATGCATACAACTGAAAAATCCCCGCCTCAAACTTGCAGCTGTAATTGCAGCAAGCTGTGTAGTAATCCAAGGAATCTGAATACAAATACAAACTTTTTACTTGTAAGAAATATTGAAAAGAAATGTCCTTCACAACCATGCACTACTTGGTGTTCACTCTCTCACATAAAATCCCAATAAAACACACTGAACTTTGTGATTGTATCATACCAAAAAGTGCAAGGGTTCATGGGGTATGCATTTCTTTACAAAGCATGCATCTAGGAGAGACATAATGAAAAAGTACAGCTTTCATGATAATATTTCCAAATTTAGATGACCAAGGAACATGTGTGACTCTTACGCATTTATTTTATCAGCTATCCTCTGCCAGGCTTCCTCTCTCAGTTTGGAGGCACTGGTGGTGTTGGATTTAGCTGTTAGGATCTCTCGCTCTTCTTCATACAACTTCAAAATAAGTTCTTGCTCCTTAGAGCTAAAGAAATGAGCCCTCTCCTGTTTTTTAATCATCTGAAAATCTGTGATCATAACATATTCATCTGTTAATGTACATTTATCAGACATATGTATCTTTGCTGTTTTCCATACATTTATATGTCTTAAACTCTTTTCTCCTCACCTCTGTCTGCGTTCATCATCATCATCATTGTTGTGATCCGGGGGTCGATGTGCGACTTCTCTCCCCTGTGCGGCGGAGCGAGTGCGCGCAGTTATCCTAGATGTTCCAATGCTAGATTTAGTAATCAAAACGTAATCCGCTGCAGAGAAACGGGGCGAAACCGAGCCGGATCGGGGCAAGAATTAGCTCCGGGATCCTTGACGTTGGCAACGGCTGCCCAGGAGACAGAACCGAGGAAAGACGACCGTTGTCACCACGCGGTATTTGGACAAGCTTTGTTAACCCAGGATTTTCTAATTCGGCTTAAGGCGCGTTCACGTGAAAGAGGTGGAGTCTGTAACAAAGACCGAATAACATGTAACGCAGCGTCGCGTCATAAGGCATTAATAAGCAATTATTGCACTCTTAGGACTCATGTATGGAAACATGAAATGGACTGAAAATTATGTTCTTGAAGAAGTGCCAGACTTTGACCCAGTGGCGGCTCCAGAGATGTTTTTCTGCAGGTGCTAACGAGGACTAAGCATTTTACTGATGCTTTGAAGGATAATTTGTTCCAACATTTCTCAACACACACAGACACAAGTACAAACAGAGGTACACTCACAACTCTGACGTGTTGCACGTCAGAGTTGTGAGTGACTAACTAATAAAGTTGATAGTGAATATGTGGTAGTCTGCTGTTTAGTTAAAGCATATGAAAACATGACATATTAATGTATGGAGTATAGTGTAGTATGTAAACTGTTACAATGAATTCACTGAATTCTGGTTCACTAGATGTATCTGTATATGTGGACATTTTCAGTCATCAACGCCAAATGTATTACAAAATCAGAGATCTTCATAACAGGACAACGCAGCTGTTATTGTGGTTGTGGGCAAAAGCATAAAAAATTCTGTGGCTGTCCAGGATCCTATTCTTAAAGGATTGATGGCAAGAAGTGCCAGGTTACTTGTTTGACTGTCTTTGTTGCTGTTTCTACAAACGATTCAAACTAGAAAAACTGCGCTCACAGCTTAGTGGTGTTACTGGAAGAGTCAAAGATGTGGATATACGAGTTCAGGGAATGAATCTTTGTGGAGATCTGCTGACATCTTCTCCTCGTAAACTCCATGATGACAGGCCAGAGGCAGTGTGCATATTTGGTCGAGGAACGGGTGGTTGGTGCTTAGAGCTGGCAAACCTTTCTGTACTTCATTTGTTTCTGAAGATATATGCTGTTTCAGTTCCATTGCCATCCTGTCTATAACAGGACAGAATGACCCAGTTTTTATGTCACCTATGCTGTCTGCACCTTTTTTTTCTATTGGTGTCAGAATGTGACATTTTGGACATTGTGTTTTGTTTTGTTTACTAATTATCATATTTCTCCAGCCCCTCTGGTTAGGTTGTGTTTACTTATTGTTTACATTTTGTTTGTTTACATCCTAGTCCTTGTGTTCTCTGCTTCCCTTCCTGTCTGTTCAGTCTGTGTGGTGTTAGGTTTCATTACTCTGTAATCTGGTTTGCTTTAAGGGTTTCCTGTTCGTTCTTAGATTTGGTGTTTCTTATCTTCCCTTCAGTTTCTCAGTTTCATTATGTTTTTGTGGGTTCCTTGCGTTACAACTCGACCCTTTATCCTCGTCCCTGCCTTGAGTCTCCATGTTCCTGCAGTGTCTGTAATGTAAGTGTTTGGATCTCGACCCTGTTCAGTACCTGCAGTGTTTTTGTTACGTTTTGACTTTTTTTGATTAAAGCTGAGAGACTGCTTTTGGAAATGCTGTTTCCAAGCTCTTGTCTGCGCTCCTGTCCACTCCAAAACCCGACCGTGACAGAAGGAACCCACCACAAGGACCAAGCAGACAGAGCTACAGCGCTAAAAGGATGGATTGAGCCACACCACAGACCACAGAGGACCTCGCTTCGAGGGTTCGCCGCCGGCCTCCGAGGACCTCGCTCCGAGGGTTCGCCTGGCCTCGCCTCCGAGGACCTTGCTCCGAGGGTTCGCCTGGCCTCGCCTCCGAGGACCTCGCTCCGAGGGTTTGCCTGGCCTCGCCGCCGGCCTCCGAGGACCTCTCTTCGTGGGGTCGCCTGGCCTCACCTCCGGACTGCCTGCATCTCTGTCGCCGCCGGTTTCCTAGACGCCTGCTGCCCTGCCTTTGGCTATTCCATGGCAGGCCTCCTGATCGTCGCTGCCCTGTTTCTGGCTCATTAGCAGCCAAAATGTTGGACCCTTGTTTTTTATGTGCCCCTGGCCTCTCGATCTAGGGTTTTTGTTTTTGGACTCTCGCCCTCTGTCCGAGGCCACCTCCACCCACCTTGGTAGGGTTGTTTTTGTTTTGGACTTTGTGTGCTGCTTTTGGTTGTCTGGAATCTGACCTTGAGGGGGAGGTACTGCCAGGATGTGACATTTTAGACTTTGCGTTTTGTTTTGTTTACTAATTATCATATTTCTCCAGCCCCTCTGGTTAGGTTGTGTTTACTTATTGTTTACATTTTGTTTGTTTACATCCTAGTCCTTGTGTTCTCTGCTTCCCTTCCTGTCTGTTCAGTCTGTGTGGTGTTAGGTTTCATCACTCTGTAATCTGGTTTGCTTTATGGGTTCCCTGTTCGTTCTTAGATTTGGTGTTTCTTATCTTCCCTTCAGTTTCTCAGTTTCCTTCAGTTCATGTTTATCCCTGATTCTTATGCTTTATTTTTATCTTTGTTTATAGTTTTGTTTTAGGTCTGCTCGGTGTCTTGTTAATTACTTGTATTAGGTTCACCTGTTCCCTCTGCCTTCCTGCCTCCTTGCCTCACCTGTCCTTAGTTCCTTTGATTATCTGCCTTTGTTTTCTCTCTGCATATTAGTTGGTTTGTTTCATTATGTTTTTGTGGGTTCCTTGCGTTACAACTCAACCCTTTATCCTCGTCCCTGCCTTGAGTCTCCATGTTCCTGCAGTGTCTGTAATTTAAGTGTTTGGATCTCGACCCTGTTCAGTACCTGCAGTGTTTTTGTTACGTTTTGACTTTTTTTGAATAAAGCTGAGACTGCTTTTTGAAATGCTGCTTCCAAGCTCTTGTCTGCGCTCCGGTCCACTCCAAAACCCCACCGTGACAATCGGGGGGCTTCAACAATAAAATGCTCTAGCTGTTTAGCTTTTTGGGTCTGGCTTTTCTGCCGTCGTATAGTGTCTGATGCTACTCCTATTAGGTTACCCACTTTTCATATGTGCGTTTTTCAGCTATAGTGATTATAGCACGAGCCAGGCCATTGCTGCTACTAGATCTAAATTAGGAGAATGTAGCTGTTCAGACACGGATTTAGTTGTTCTAAAAATATACTCAAAATTTCTAGGATTCAGAGAACAAACTTCTGATCTATAAATGCACTGAGAACTTTAACCTCTGTCCCCCGTTTCATATTTTCCTGGTGAACAACGTGGGGCCATAACTGCGGAGAGAGCTTTTTTGCCAACATGTATGTAGTCGTACTGGCATGCCCAGAGGGTCTCTTCTAGGCACTGTCCCGCTGACAAGTTCCTCCTGCTTTGTCAGAAAAAGATCATGAACTGACCAGGAAAAAAATTTCTGAAGCACTTGCTGCTATGAATCAGAAAAAGGCGGACCCAAGATTCAGCTAGACACAGTACTGAAAGTTTAAAAGGTTTATTCAGCCACAGGAAAACGTCACACAGTACCTTGGGAAAAAGGCATTCAGGGACAAAACAGCGGTCAGGTGGACATGATGGTGGGATAGGCAGATCTCTAATGGCTTCCTGGACCTCCCTTTCCACCTCCACTCGGGACACAGACAATCTGACGGTTTCAGGAAGGATAAACTCCTCTTCACCCGCAGACTGAGATTCTTCAGGCTCTTGAATCGTCAGGGGGTCAGGTTTGCCATTTTTACTCCCTGGCCTGTAAGATAGGGAGAAATTAAAACGACCAAAAATCAAAGCCCACTTAGCCTGTCTGTGGTTTAGCCGTTTTGCTGATTTCAGGTACTCCAAGTTCTTATGGTCAGTCCACACCATAAACGGCTCCTTAGTCCCCTCCAGCCAATGTCTCCTCTGTCAACGCCAACTTGACAGCCAATAACTCCCTGTCTCCCATGTCGTAATTCCGCTCAGCCTGTGACAGAGTCCTTGAAAAGAAGGCACATGGGTGAACACGATCATCCTCACCTCTTTGGCTTAATACAGCTCCGACCCCAGTGCTTGAGGCATCCACCTCCACGATATACTGTCTCTCTGGGTCAGGAGACCGTAACACTGGAGCTGACGTGAAGAGTTCCTTTAACCTATTGAAGCCCTTCTCCGCATCCTTATTCCACACAAATTTCACCTTGGAAGAGGTAAGAGCATTTAGGGGAGTAGCAACCAGACTGTAATTTCTAATAAACCTCCTATAGAAGTTTGCGAAGCTCAGAAATCTTTGAAGCTGCTTGCGATCAGTTAGAACAGGACATTCCAATACGGCCTTAACCTTGGAGGGGTTGACAAGCACTTGATCTGGGGAAATGATGAAGCCCAAAAAGGAAGTGGTAGTTATGTGGAACTCACATTTCTCTGCCTTGACAAACAACTGGTTTTGGAGAAAACACAGGAGAACAGCTCTGACATGTTTTCTGTGGGTTTCCAGATCTTGAGAATAAATCAGTATGTCATCAAGATAAACAAATACGAATTGACCCACCATGTCTCTTAGAACGTCATTGACCAATGACTGAAAAACTGCAGGAGCGTTAGTAAGTCCAAATGGCATGACCTTGTATTCATAATGTCCCGTAGGCGTGTTGAAAGCCGTTTTCCACTCATCTCCTTCTCTGATTTGGACCAGATGATATGCATTCCTTAGATCCAGCTTAGAAAATATCTTGGCTCCCTGGATCTGATCAAAAGCTGTGTTCATGAGTGGTAAGGGATATCTATTTTTAACTGTTATCTCATTAAGGCCTCTATAATCAATGCATGGTCTCAATGAACCATCCTTCTTCCCAACAAAAAAGAAACCAGCACCTGCAGGAGAGGAAGAGGATTGAATGTGCCCTGCCTTTAATGCCTCATCAACATAACTCTTCATGGCCCTGTGCTCTTGGACCAGACAATGAATAGGTTCTGCCTTTAGGGGGTGATGTGCCAGGAAGCAAATCAATAGCACAATCATAAGGTCTATGGGGTGACAGAGCTGTGGCCTTGATTTTATTAAAAACCTCCTTTAAATCATGGTATTCTTGCAGTACCTTGGATAAATCTGAATAGGTCTCCTCAACCTCATTCTCCACACTGACCTCCGTAGCAGACAAAAGACAGTCAGCGGAACATGACTCAGACCAACCCAAAACTTCTTTTTTCTTCCAGTCAATGTGAGGGTTGTGTTTCTGCAACCAGGAGGCCCCTAGGACTACAGGAAGTTCAGGTGAATTAATGATCATGAAAGTTACTTTTTCTTGATGATTACCTCCAACTGTTAAGGTAATCTCCTCCATCCTGAGATGTGAATTGTTCATGCTGTGACCATCTGAAGCTAGCACGTTTCTTGTGTCAACTGACGGAATAAGTTTTATTCCGTTCTTATTTGCAAATGTTTCGTCCATGAATTCAGTATCTGCTCCTGAATCAATAAACACGGCCCCCTGGAGAGACAAAGAAGAGGTTTGAAAATGGGCAGGAAACAAGAAGGAGGAGGCAGTTAGTTGACTTCGGCTCAGTAGAGACCTCCCTTCCTCTGCTGAGCCTGTCCTTTTAGTGGACACCTGAGTGCTAAATGTCCCTTCTCTCCACAATAAAAACAGAGCTTGAATCTTCTCCGACGATCATTCTCCTCAGGGGTAATCTTGGTTCTGCCCAATTGCATGGGCTCTCAATTATTATTTTCCTCAGTGAGAGGTGACCGACTCCTTCTCTCATACCAGTGTGCAGAAACCTGAGTTAATGATGAGCGACCCTTCTCATGGCGCTTCTCCTTCCTTCTCTCTGCCAGCTGAATATCAATGCAAGCAGCCAAATCCTCGAGTTGTTTCAGGGAAGAAGGATAGTCACGGGTTGCTAGCTCATCCTTGATGTCTTCATTTAATCCTTTCATGAATGCATCCATCTGTGCTGCCTCATTCCAACGGCTCTCTGCAGCCAACAAATGAAAGTCAATTATATAGGTTGAGACAGGTTGATCACCCTGTTTGAGGGACAATAATCTTCTTGCGGCCTCACGACTTGGAATGACCGGGTCAAAAACTCGAATGAGTTCCTTGGAAAAAGTTTCATAAAGATCACAAGATGCAGACCTGTTATGCCATTCAGCAGTTCCCCACTGTTTTGCCTTTCCTGCCAGCAGAGATATAACAAATGCCACCTTGGAACGTTCAGTGGGAAAGGATGACGGCTAAAGCTCAAAATGAATTTCACACTGAGTTAGAAAAGCTCGACATTGGTCTGAGTCTCCCCTGAACATCTCAGGCGGAGAGAGGCGTGGCTCCCTTACCTCTGCTGTTGTCCGTGTTACTTGGGCGTGGTTTCTTTGTGATGGTGGCGGCTCGGAGACAAGATTGCCAGAACGTAATGTGGAAATTATTTTCTCCATGCCGGAACCAAACCAGGAAAGGGTCTCATCAACGTGAGTACGCCACTGTTGTGCTGGCGATGGGTCCATTTTTGGCCAGATTTTTCTGCTATAAATCAGAAAAAGGCAGACCCAAGATTCAGCCAGACACAGTACTGAAAGTTTAAAAGGTTTATTCAGCCACAGGAAAACGTCACACAGGAAACACTCCTCACAGCTTCCAGGAATCACTGCTTTTGTCTTGAGTGGAACTTGAAACCCAGAGGGGAAACCTCAGTGGGCGGCAGGCGGTGATGTCCACAGCACAAGTAAGAAGTGACTCCAGGCTGAATAATCCGAGGGCTAGGCTGGCTCAATAATTCAAGGACAGAAACAGGGTCAACGATCGGAACAAGAGGCGTCAGGCAAGGGGCAAGCAGAGGCATAAACCAGATGCAGGAAACAAGGTTGACAACCAAAATCCAAATAGTCCGACAGGGAGCAGGCAGAGGCATAAATCCAAAAGGCAAGGCAAGGTCAAGAACAATGATCAGACAGGAAGGAACGCTGGATATCTACTCACACGAATGGCTTTCAAAAATCTGGCACCGTCTGCTTGTCATAGTCGGTATATATCAGGGAAGACACAGGTGTATGGCATGCCACAGATTGCACTGCACAGCAGCAGCCACCAGGTGCATCTAATCTGCTGATTGCAGCCAGGGAGACAGGGTAGAGCAGACGTGTCAGAATCATAACACTTGCAATGTCTCCAAGAAATCTGGTGCGGCATCAATATCATGGCAGTGGGTGTTCACAAATACAAAATCCAGATCCTGTTGCGTGATGTTTTTTTACTCAATTTATAATTGTTTATTGACATTGGATGTGTTTTGTGAGATAATTATTACAAGAACCACACGTTACAGAATATTAACGTAGAGGGGTGATATGAGTTTTCCAGGGGGATCTACAGCACCCCCTAGCACCCCACTGGCACCGCTACTGTTTTGACCTTCACGGTTCAATGCTTCACTGATGAACCAATGATCTGCTGTTTTCAGTCTCAGGTGAAAAGGGTGTGGTGTCCAGATACATGATGGCCTGCCAGCTGTGTTTTAACAGGATACTGTTTCTTCCACATAAAACCTGCTGGTACAGCTCAATTTTTACTTGGTCTGAACGGATGTAGGACATTTTTAAAAAAGCCTGTTGAGAGAAAAATGAAACTTCCATGTCACAGTTTTTCAGCATCAACTCCTTTATACTATAGAGGCAAGTTAGAATTAAAGTCCTCTGTAACGTCTGTCCTAAGTGCTGCAAATAAAAATATTAGCTATGAAATGGCCTCCAATGTGGTTAATAAACAACATTTTTTATATATTTCTTACCATTGCAACACAGCTTGGTGGATACAATCCAAAATATAACTAATTTCCTATTTTAAGTTTTGAAGGCTTGCCATAATAGCCTAACCTATCAAAGTAATTTGAAATAAAGGTAAACAGCAAATTAGCACCAATTCACAACACGTTGTCTCAAGTTAACTCAAATCGAATCATACACTAATAGTTGAAGTCATCCTGAGAATTGAAAGACTGAACAGAAGTAACAAATGATAAACCAAAATTGTCATAAAGCACGGGAACGTCGTCACTGAACGAAAGTAAAACAGTCTGCTCATAAAGTCATAATATGCTTGACACTTCAAGTCTCAGAAATTACAAGCTAAAGCTACACAATTTGAAGACATTAAAACTATAATAAAGACGTGTAAGTTTAACTTACTTAAAAAGTAAAATATAACCTTTTTCAGCTGTCTTTTTCCACTTGTTCCCTAAAATCCACAGCTTCTTACAGTAAATGGCATGCTTTGTTATGGGTTCAAAACTGGATTTTAAGCCAAATCTAATTAAATAAATACATGATGAGCAAGTACCCAGTCATCACCTTTGGGGCTGATGTGGGACTGCCTGCAGGTTATATAAAGGTCTCATGTGACCTGCCAATAAAAGGGTTGATGGGTAAAAAGTGGGACCCATATGGGTCTTCAAGGTGTTGCACGATTTGAACTGATTTCCTTAACACCCAGCTGGGGGTTGTGAACCCATGTGGGTTCCATATGAACAGCCTGCTGTGAACCCATCCAGGGTGATGAAAATACATACTGGGTCACAGTATATATGTTATATAAATAGTGGATAACCAGTGTCTTTTAAGGCCTACAGTTAAGGTTATTAGATTGAAGGCTTTTTAAGACCCTGAAGAAACCTGGACTATACCAGTATGTTATTTACTAAAAAAATAAAATAAATAAATAAATTTTATGTAATGCCTAAAAAGATTCATAAGCCTTTCATTTTAAGGGTATAATGATAGGAAGGAGCATGTTGGACTCGAGTAGATACATTTCTGTGACCTTTAACTTCCTAACCCAAACTTCTACTTTCTAAAAATACATTCTTCAAAAAGAAAAAAAAATCAAACTAAGGCTACGTTCACACTGCAGCTTGAAGTGATCAAAATCCGATTTTTTTGTCCGTATGCGACCTGTATCCAAACTTTTCATGACAGTCTGAACGACACAGATCCGATTTTTTCAAATGCAACCCAGGCCACTTGGGCTACGTTCACACTGCAGGTCTTAATGCTCCAATTTGTTGCGTGGTTGTTCACATTTCCAAATATATGTGACTTGTAGTGATCTCCTGTGTGAACGCATTCATACAACTCAAGTGTCCCGCATGCGCAGTAGACGACGCAATGATGTCACATGTAGCGAGCGTGCTCAGTGTTTGCGGAAGTAAATAAATGTTGGACGGTATCTTGAGTTTTAAGTTGTTTTCCAACCAGAGCCAGCACATTAACAACCATGTCCACCATGGTTGTTGTTTTTCTTCCCGCTTTCGCGTAGCAGGATCCAGAATCGTGACGTTTGTCGAGTATCAATGACGTACAGGTCGGATGAATGCGAAATAGTCATACAGAAACAGGTCGCATTTGAAAAGATCAGATACGTAACAGATTTAGGACCACATATCCAAGTGGCCTGGGTCGCATTAGAAAAAAAAAATCGGATCTGTGTCGTTGACTGTCATGAAAAGTTTGGATACAGGTCACATACGGGCAAAAAAAAAATCGGATATGGGTTGCTTCAAGCTGCAGTGTGATATTTGGTCCTAAATCCGATACGTATCTGATCTTTTTAAATGTCTGTACTGCCAGGTCGCATTCATCCGACCTGTACGTCAGTGATAATCGACAAACGTCACTATTCTGGCTCCTGCTAAGCGGAAGCGGGAAGAAAAACAACAACAACCATGGCGTAACGTGGCTCACTTTCTTTTCGATCTTTTTAAAAATATTGTGTTGTTAATGTGCTGGCTCAGGTTGGAAAACAACTTAGAAATCGCAAGATACAGTCCAACATTTCCATCAATACTTACTTCCGCAGACACTAGGCACGCTCAGTGTGACGTCATTGCGTCATCTACTGCACATGTGGGACACTTAAGTTGTATGAACGCAGCTCACACAGAAGATCACTACAAATCATATATATTTGGAAATGTGAACGACCACAAAAAAAAAAAAAAAACGGAATTGAGGATCAAGACTTGCAGACTTGAACATAGCCTTAGAATCAGCTGCATTAAACTAGCAGAAATAAGAAAACTGAAACACAAAATACAAATCAGCAGAAGTAATATTTATTTTATTAATCTTAAGTTCAAGCTGACATTTTGTTTAATGGTCCAGAACAAAGGAATTATTGGTTTAGGTGCCCCATGTCAAGAGCACAGAGGTATAAACGATTTAAACTCCAGAGAATAAACTGTAAACAGGAGTGTGGTCCTGTAACATTAGCAGAAGGACAGTGCTGAGGTCTGGGTTTACTCATCATGCCCCTCATAGCCATCCGGAAGGGCATTCACATGTGTGTTGTGGAAAAGGGTTTTGTTGCCATCTCCCCAGGGGAAACGCTATTTTAAAAATAGAAACAGCAGCATTAGATGGAAAAATGAAGCAGGAAAATGAGACAAGTCAGTAATATACATAAATTATGACGTCCAACCTTGGTGCGAATGCGAAGGTGAGTGTATGGGACAAACTCTAGTTGCTCATGATGGCTGTGTTCCTTCTCTTTCAAGAAGGTGTTCAACATGCACACGGCGACAGCAGGCAGGGCAACCACAAAGGAGAGGATCTTCCATGTTTTAGCTGATGAGAAATGGCATTTATGTCATAAACCAATGAAAACATGCTCACTGGACTTAAAAAAGAAGATTAAATACATCTGCACCAACTAACAGCGAGACCTGGAAATATCAGGGCCAGGAAAGCACAAAGTACATCACTAAACAAGTTATAATAGACAATATCAGCAGACAGATTGTGTCAGTTCATATCTTTGCTATTTGTATCACATTTCATACGTTGCCATTTTGTCCCAGCCTCCTTCCATTTTGTACTTCCACATTTGACTTCATTTGCCTATAATCATCAACGACACCTTCTCTGAGCTGGTCTGGAAATGTGCACTGATATTGCAAAATGCTGATACTAGTTTTCTTACAAGCTATTTTTGCTGCATTAACTATAAAGATTCTGAACTGTTTTACACATTCTTGTAAACAAACCATAAGAGATATTTAGCTCATTTTGAAAGATCATGAAAACCTGGAACAGCACAAATAGAGCACAGAGCTCATGATTGTGTTGTTATCAGATCATAAAAATCAAACAATAAAAAATTATATTTGTAATACGTCAGGGATGGGGAAACTTCACAATATTCACATGTAGATTATTAAGCCTTTCAGTTTTACTAATTATAATCAGAGACAGGAAACAAATGTGTTCATTTAGACACGGTTTCTTTCAGGCAGTTTAGCTTTGAAGAAATGTCATGTATGGGCATATTAATATGCAGGAGCTGTATTCAACTAGCAGGAGGTTTTGCTTTTGTGTATTTTTTAAAGAGCAAACAATTGGGACAGCTCAGAAAGCGCCAACAACTGTCAAAATGTCTGCTGCAGAGTAAGCTTATCCTATACCTGAGAAACACACACACAGACACACACCAGTGGAGGTTCAGAAAAGGCCCCAAGTGTCCCAGAAACAAACAAATCCCAGATCTGCAGCGATCTTCCAGTGATTTTGTATTAGGCGGAAAAAAAGCCAATAAAAAATTCGTGTATGCATCATTAGGCAGAGTTTATCTATTCAGGAGATTCTGTTTTCACGTCTGAATTTTGTCAGCCTTAAGCTGATGGATGGACTTATGGTCTGATCAGCCAATCATTTTTATTTATTGGGAGACGAATAAATGGGAGCCATTAATGGTTTAACATCCCACGCTTTATGGAACTGAAAAGGCTTTAAAACCCTTGGCCGTTTAAATTAAAGCTAAAACACTCGAGGTCATCTAAACTTAACGATCACAAGGACACATTTGGGACCATATACAGGTCCTTCTCAAAATATTAGCATATTGTGATAAAGTTCATTATTTTCCATGTCATGATGAAAATTTAACATTCATATATTTTAGATTCATTGCACACTAACTGAAATATTTCAGGTCTTTTATTGTCTTAATACGGATGATTGTGGCATACAGCTCATGAAAACCCAAAATTCCTATCTCACAAAATTAGCATATTTCATCCGACCAATAAAAGAAAAGTGTTTTTAATACAAAAAACGTCAACCTTCAAATAATCATGTACGGTTATGCACTCAATACTTGGTCGGGAATCCTTTGGCAGAAATGACTGCTTCAATGCGGCGTGGCATGGAGGCAATCAGCCTGCGGCACTGCTGAGGTCTTATGGAGGCCCAGGATGCTTCGATAGCGGCCTTTAGCTCATCCAGAGTGTTGGGTCTTGAGTCTCTCAACGTTCTCTTCACAATATCCCACAGATTCTCTATGGGGTTCAGGTCAGGAGAGTTGGCAGGCCAATTGAGCACAGTGATACCATGGTCAGTAAACCATTTACCAGTGGTTTTGGCACTGTGAGCAGGTGCCAGGTCGTGCTGAAAAATGAAATCTTCATCTCCATAAAGCTTTTCAGCAGATGGAAGCATGAAGTGCTCCAAGATCTCCTGATAGCTAGCTGCATTGACCCTGCCCTTGATAAAACACAGTGGACCAACACCAGCAGCTGACACAGCACCCCAGACCATCACTGACTGTGGGTACTTGACACTGGACTTCTGGCATTTTGGCATTTCCTTCTCCCCGGTCTTCCTCCAGACTCTGGCACCTTGATTTCCGAATGACATGCAGAATTTGCTTTCATCCGAAAAAAGTACTTTGACCACTGAGCAACAGTCCAGTGCTGCTTCTCTGTAGCCCAGGTCAGGCGCTTCTGCCGCTGTTTCTGGTTCAAAACTGGCTTGACCTGGGGAATGTAGCCCATTTCCTGCACACGCCTGTGCACGGTGGCTCTGGATGTTTCTACTCCAGACTCAGTCCACTGCTTCCGCAGGTCCCCCAAGGTCTGGAATTGGCCCTTCTCCACAATCTTCCTCAGGGTCCGGTCACCTCTTCTCGTTGTGCAGCGTTTTCTGCCACACTTTTTCCTTCCCACAGACTTCCCACTGAGGTGCCTTGATACAGCACTCTGGGAACAGCCTATTCATTCAGAAATGTATTTCTGTGTCTTACCCTCTTGCTTGAGGGTGTCAATAGTGGCCTTCTGGACAGCAGTCAGGTCGGCAGTCTTACCCATGATTGGGGTTTTGAGTGATGAACCAGGCTGGGAGTTTTAAAGGCCTCAGGAATCTTTTGCAGGTGTTTAGAGTTAACTCGTTGATTCAGATGATTAGGTTCATAGCTCGTTTAGAGACCTTTTTAATGATATGCTAATTTTGTGAGATAGGAATTTTGGGTTTTCATGAGCTGTATGCCAAAATAATCCTTATTAAGACAATAAAAGACCTGAAATATTTCAGTTAGTGTGCAATGAATCTAAAATATATGAATGTTAAATTTTCATCATGACATTATGGAAAATAATTAACTTTATCACAATATGCTAATATTTTGAGAAGGACCTGTAGATGAAGTACCAACAGATTCATCCAAATGGAGAAAGTGGACCCAGTTTCAACAAACATTTTGTGAGTAAAACAGATTTTTGTACTTATTTGGCCGCAGTCATTTTTCCAGGATGTGCCCTTGAATTAAGTTCTCATTCCCAAAGCTTGCGTACAGCTTTCCTGTTCACTCTTTAGTAGTGTGTTGGTATCTACGTTGTAGCTTGGCAATTATCTCCTCCTCCTACAATATGACTGAGCTCTCCTCTTCACACATTTTTTGGTTTCTTGCTTCACATGTGTATATGTCAGCCTGTATCTGTATAAATGATGCGACTTTCATATAGACTTGCACCGTAGACGTTTTAATGTGCCCGTTCCAGTCTCACGTCGATGGCAACATAACCAGAAACTAAACTGCTAACTTAACGATAAAGTCTGATTACCAACCTTTTTCTTTTTTAAGTAGCAATGTTTTCGAAGACGTCCAGGGAAGCTCAAGGATGAAGCTCGGCTGCTAAAGGAGCTAACGCTAACTCAGCAAGGTCACACTCCAAAGATAACCTGTTGTTCTAAAGCTCTGTTAGACTTCATTCATTCACTGGGACACAGTAAGGACTTATAATTACCTGACTGCTCGCCATGTCCACCGGCAGCGGCGGCAGCAGATAGCTGACGCCGGGTTTGGGTCAAAGAAGACCTCCACAACATCTGAGAGAAACGTCCGAAAGCCGCCATTTTCCCTACAGTAAGACCGGAGACCGGAAGCAGTAATTTGTAGAGCTTGAGTCACGTGAAAGCTCGACCGCTGAGATCTGGAGGTCTACTGCGCCACCATGCGAACACGTGAGCTTTGAATTGCTGCTCCTAAACAAAGACGGTGGAGCATTCTGCCTAACCACCATCTTTGCGCAGCACCTTATTTAGTGAAAACCAATGAACCATGAACATAAAACAGCACCAAGCAAGGTGGGGGCAGGCTGAAGATTTGGGCTTGTTTTGCCACCTAGGTGCATTGAAGTCATGTACTCCTTAACCATCAACTTTTCTGTCAACCAAAGTATTCAAATGTAAATGCATCTGCTAGTTAAAAAAAACATGGCCCTGCCTTTGTTATAAAATAAGAACACCGAGGCTGAATCCCATCTCAGCCCTTACCCCTTAGCTCCCACCCCTGTTGTAGGACGTCACAAAGGTTTCCGTCAAATAAGAACAAATTATATCTCTTAAAAGTGGGCTGGAGTCTATCACCGTTAGCAAAGATAAAATATTTTCCATTTCAAATATTATACCATGATTTGAGCCTTCAGAATGCAGTTTGATGCAGACCAATGTAATTTTACTCAATATTATTATATTTAAAATAGATTATCTTGAGAGCAAAACACAAGGGTGTTTGGAGATTGAAATACTCAAAGTCTGCTATTTTAAAAGGATCATATACCATATATTTTTATTAGTATACTGGCAATAGTCAATAAAAAATCAAAATATATTTTAAATACATTAATGTATATTTATTTTTCACAATACTACATTTTGCATTGTAGTTTTGTTTTTCCTGAACGTGCATAAAAAATAATGTATGCTGATGTCTGCTGTCTGACACATACGGGAATATTAGGACATGTATGTGTTCACTGTAGGGAGGACCATTGATGTATCCACTTCTTAAATGTCCCGTATTTCAGTGAAAACCTTTAACCACAACCTGTAATTACAGGGGTTGGACAATGAAACAGAAACACCTGTCATTTTAGTGTGGGAGGTTTCATTGCTAAATTGGACCAGCCTGGTAGCCAGTCTTCATTGATTGCACATTTAAGAGCACAATTTTGCTCAAAATATTGAAATGCACACAACATTATGGGTGACATACCAGAGCTCAAAAGAGGACAAATTGTTGGTGCACGTCTTGCTGGCGCATCTGTGACCAAGACAGCAAGTCTTTGTGATGTATCAAGAGCCACGGTATCAAGGGTAATGTCAGCATACCACCAAGAAGGACAAATTACATCCAACAGGATTAACTGTGGTCGCAAGAGGAAGCTGTCTGAAAGGGATGTTCGGGTGCTAACCCGGATTGTATCCAAAAAACATAAAACCACGGCTGCCCAAATCACGGCAGAATTAAATGTGCACCTCAACTCTCCTGTTTCCACCAGAACTGTCCGTCGGGAGCTCCACAGGGTGAATATACACGGCCGGGCTGCTATAGCCAAACCTTTGGTCAGTCATGCCAATGCCAAATGTCGGTTTCAATAGTGTAAGGAGCGCAAATCTTGGACTGTGGACAATGTGAAACATGTATTGTTCTCTGATGAGTCCACCTTTACTGTTTTCCCCACATCCGGGAGAGTTACGTTGTGGAGAAGCCCCAAAGAAGCGTACCACCCAGACTGTTGCATGCCCAGAGTGAAGCATGGGGGTGGATCAGTGATGGTTTGGGCTGCCATATCATGGCATTCCCTTGGCCCAATACTTGTGCTAGATGGGCACGTCACTGCCAAGGACTACGGAACCATTCTTGAGGACCATGTGCATCCAATGGTTCAAACATTGTATCTGGAAGGTGGTGCCGTGTATCAGGATGACAATGCACCAATACACACAGCAAGACTGGTGAAAGATTGGTTTGATGAACATGAAAGTGAAGTTGAACATCTCCCATGGCCTGCACAGTCACCAAATCTAAATATTATTGAGCCACTTTGGGGTGTTTTGGAGGAGCGAGTCAGGAAATGTTTTCCTCCACCAGTACCACGTAGTGACCTGGCCACAATCAAAGAATGGCTTAAAATCCCTCTGACCACTGTGCAGGACTTGTATATGTCATTCCCAAGACGAATTGATGCTGTATTGGCCACAAAAGGAGGCCCTACACCATACTAATAAATTATTGTGGTCTAAAACCAGGTGTTTCAGTCTCATTGTCCAACCCCTGTGTATATATATATATATATATATATATATATATATATATATATATATATATATATATATATATATATATATACACACTGCTCAAAAAAATAAAGGGAACGCTTAAACAACACAATATAACTCCAAGTAAATCAAACTTCTGTGAAATCAAATTGTCCACTTAGGAAGCAACACTGATTGACAATCAATTTCACATGTTTTTGTCCAAATGGAATAGACAACAGGGGGAAATCTTTGGCAATTAGCAACACACACTCAATAAAGGAGTGGTCCTGCAGGTGGGGACCACAGACCACTTCTCAGTACCTATGCTTTCTGGCTGATGTTTTGGTCACTTTTGAATGTTGGTGGTGCTTTCACACTCGTGGTAGCATGAGACGGACTCTACAACCCACACAAGTGGCTCAGGTAGTGCAGCTCATCCAGGATGGCACATCAATGCGAGCTGTGGCAAGAAGGTTTGCTGTGTCTGTCATCGTAGTGTCCAGAGCCTGGAGGTGCTACCAGGAGACAGGCCAGTACACCAGGAGACGTGGAGGAGGCCGTAGGAGGGTAACAACCCAGCAGCAGGACCGCTACCCCCGCCTTTGTGCAAGGAGGAACAGGAGGAGCACTGCTAGAGCCCTGTAAAATGACCTCCAGCAGGCCACAAATGTGCATGTGTCTGCACAAACGGTTAGAAACCAACTACATGAGGATGGTATGAGGGAACGACGTCCACAAATGGGGGTTGTGCTCACAGCCCAACACCAAGAGTTGGCGGATGCTTTAGTCCAGGTCTGGGAAGAGATTACTCAGGAGACCATCTGCCGTCTCATCAGGAGCATGCCCAGGTGTTGTAGGGAGGTCATACAGACACGTGGAGGCAACACACAATACTGAGCCTCAATTTGACTTGTTTTAAGAACATTACATCAAAGTTGGATCAGCTTGTAGTGTGTTTTTTCACTTTAATTTGTGTGGGACTCCAAATCCAGGCCTCCATTGGTTAATAAATTTGATTTCCATTAATGATTTTTGTGTAATTTTGCGGACCATGTGCATCCAATGGTTCAAACATTGTATCTGGAAGGCGGTGCCGTGTATCAGGATGACAATGCACCAATACACACAGCAAGACTGGTGAAAGATTGGTTTGATGAACATGAAAGTGAAGTTGAACATCTCCCATGGCCTGCACAGTCACCAAATCTAAATATTATTGAGCCACTTTGGGGTGTTTTGGAGGAGCGAGTCAGGAAACGTTTTCCTCCACCAGTACCACGTAGTGACCTGGCCACTATCGAAGAATGGCTTAAAATCCCTCTGACCACTGTGCAGGACTTGTATATGTCATTCCCAAGATGAATTGACGCTGTATTGGCCACAAAAGGAGGCCCTACACCATACTAATAAATTATTGTGGTCTAAAACCAAGTGTTTCAGTTTCATTGTCCAACCCCTGTAAGTGTCTAGGGATGGGGGAAGGGGCTAGGAAATGGGATTCAGCTCAAGCTTAGTAGCAAATCTACAAAAGAACTTTTGAAAAAGAGAACAATGGTGTTACAGTCGTGCAGATGAAGTCCAGATCCTCAACTTGAATAAAACATAATCATAGTATCATAAATAAATGCTGAAAAACATGAATGAATTGCAAAGACTTAGCCAATATTCCTCCATGATGTGAAGAACTGATACACTTCCTTTGTTAAGTAGATGCTTCAATTTAACGTTGCGAAAGCTGGTTTCTGGGTTCTACTGAATCATGGAGAAACATTAATTGTTCACTGATTAATTTTAATGTTTGCCTGTTGTTTCATTAAAACAGAGTAATAAGTAGATTCTTTTTACACTATGAGAAAAAATGTTTGTCGTAAACACATTGGATGTCATTATTAGTGCCACCACACACACTTTAATCTAATTTCTACTCAGTTATTTCCGACAGAGTGACAAATCTGAGCGTTTGTGTTTTCAGGAATCCAGAGAATATTGATGTACGGTATATCCTTTACAGCATCCTGGTGTTGCTGCTTTTGATTCTGCTGATGGTCATTGGAGTAAAATGTAGGATTTAAACAAATCACAATAATGTGGAGGATTAATATATTACTGTAAATCATAAAATAATATTACTTCACAGTCTCTCAGCTGAACAAGGAAATTACTGATGTCAAACTACAGCTCAAGACTATCAATAACAGACGACCGTCTCTTTGTACTTCAGGTAAAAAAAGGAAAAAAGGATTTCTGATTTCTCAGTATCAAGATGCAGCCAAAACTGTGTTCTTTAAATTACGTATGCATTTGTGTGGCTTCTCAAACTAAAGGTCCAACACCAGCAAAAGAAGTCCTGTTGGAGAGACTTGCTCCAGTTAGAGGCAAAAACTCAAATATTTTAAAACAAACAGGAAAATTTTGTATTTGATCTAGTTTGACTTTGGTGATGCTTATGAAATCAGGAACATGCAGGGAGGGATGGGGGAGCTTCCAAGGGAGCTGCTATCTGCTTTCCACCACCACTGCTACTTGGCAAAGAGCAGAAGATCAGTGTCGATCACATGGAGGACACCTGCTAGTTCTCAATAACATGGAGGAGCTGGTGAGGGCCAATTTAGCCAATTTGTACCCCTTGAAATTTATTACATTTTGGTATGTTACAGCTACAACATTTAGTGTATTTTATCAGAATTTGCTTGAATATATCTACACAAACCAGTGAATGACCTGAAAGTAATCCAGTACATGGTTTTTCAAAACTTTTTCCAAAATAAATCAGAAAAGTGTGGTGTGCATTTGAATTCCGCCCACTTTACTCTGGCATTCCTACATAAAACTCAGTGCAATTTAGTCCAATTTTCCATTTGCCACATCTGTATAACAATTTTGTATTACAACATTTAACATTTGGTATATTTGTTTTTAATTCAATGTTCCTGAGATTGTCAAACCATGTTACATTTACAAACCAGAATTTATCATAAAAAACACTTTTATTTAGAAACATGTCAGTTAATTCCAAAGAATTTCTCAAAATGAATTATCTTTTTCTGCTAGTTTACACCTCAGTTAAATTATGAAATGATAAATTCAAGATCAGTGAGTGTTTTACATAACTGTGAACGTATTCTTGTTTGTTCCTCCTTAAGAATTAAATATTATTAACCTTGGGCTTCCAGCTTGGGATGTACAGTATGTTATCCACTGTTTGGACATTGTATCACTCTGAAAAATTAAACAGAAGTTCAATTTTGTTTTGCCTTTATGCACCTGCTGTAGAGGTGAAACTTAACTTATCCAACAAGATTACTTCCTGCTCCTCTTGGTGTTCAGATTCTGGGACATAGGTCAACCTGATAACTGGGACTTCAGAAAGAACGGAGGATTATGGGCAGCTGCATTCCACCATGAATCACAAATGCAAGATGTGGAATGATGCAGATTGTAGCCTTTTGTACAGGTACATCTGTGAAGCCAATGCATGAGAGACAGCTGGAATTTATGTATAGGTAATGCTTTTTTTTTAAATGCCCACACCGATGAGGGGAAAAGGATCGATTAAAGCAAACCATTCGACTTACTAAAACATTTCTTAACCAGTGGTTATCATAGTTTTCTGTTCCTTATAATAGGAGTGTGTTGGGACCCACAATCGTGGTTACAACGTGACTTTCAAAATAAATTGCATCAACCTACTTCCGGCACACCCAGGAAACGACTTCCTGTCCAAATAAAAGCACCGTTCTTGCTACATCCTGTCTCTTCCACCTGGGACTCCGCTGCGAGGCTGGCCGGAGAGACAAGTGCGCTAATGTCTCTTTGCTGGCAAAAAGACACAAACTCTTCAAACTGGATCCAAGGGTGTCATACGATCTTCAATCATATGCACTGAGATAAGTACAAATGAATCACTCTGTGTATCCGGTAGATGCATTCATGAAAGGGATTAAGGTACACGCATGGCTTGACTTTCTCTCTGAGGCCTGCAGAAGCAAACGGTGTTCCAGAGGAGTCCCAGTAGAGAAGCTGTCTCTACAAACCGAGTGAAGCGGTTTTCAATGCCTGAGAGAAGGACAACAGGAGCCGCATCACCGTGGTTATGGTAACGTGCAGTTTGGCCGGCTGACAGAACAGTCGCCACTCCCAATAGCTAAGGAGGTTAGCTGTAGCTTACCTTTGAAAGACTTTGTACGTTTATTCGCCACCCTGGATAACGTTCCTCACCACAGTTCATGAGGTTAAGTGTTTGGGCAGAATAATATAGAAGTGATTTAGATTGAAATGATCTAAACGTTTTTCATTTTATGAAGTTTGGTTTTGTTTGTGTTGAATTCAGCTATCTTGGTGCTAGCAGAATATCTGCAGCACACAGGTTCAGTTTGTGTTCTTGGTTTGTGTGTTTTTAAAGTTAAGACAAACTTTATTTAAAGGGGTGATTTTAACACAGAAGATTGATCATAACGGGCCGTCCGTGCTTATGCATTTTAACCCTTTTATTGACGGTATTTTTAAAGGTGTGTGTTTGATTCTGGTGCTAAGCTATCAGCCTCCTTTGTTAGCTTCAACTGCTAACAGCTAAGAACAAATAATATTTACCCAGAAAGGTTTAATTTTCAATCCAGTAAATAATGTGTCCCTAACATCATTTTACTAAATTTGATAACTTTGTAAACACCATTAAGCCCCATTTCTCCAGAAAGATTTGGCTCTTTTCCAAAATATTCCCTTAATAATATTTATTTAAATATGATTTTAATAAAGGCAGTTAATGAGACCCCATTGAGAATTAGTCATCCAGAAGGTTGGTTTTATTCAGCAGATCATTATTTAAAACATTATTTTATTAAAATAATATTTTATCTGATCTTGCATTGTGAATGGTTGTCTAAGTTGGTTCCAAGACTAACTTCACTTCACTTCCAGATTCTTCAAGATAATCCTTGGTTCTCAAACATAAACATTGCATGGTAATGTTGCATCACTCTTTTGGTCATGGTTTTAACCATCTTTAATCAAGTTGTTTATATTTTACATAGCCCATTAGTCTTCCTTATTCTTTAATCCTGCTTGGTAGTTTAGTCGGATTGTTTTTAGCATAGTACAGAGTTTGTTTATTGAAATATGTTTGACTTTGAGTTGACTTATTTTTGTTGATAAATTCTTGTATTTTAAGAAATTGTGTGAATTCATTCCATGTGTGTGCAGAGTTTATGCTGTTCAATAATGTCAGAGCTCGTCTCACACCTTTCTATTTTATCCTAATAACACCGCCTTACTGGGCTGGTATTCACAGGACAACCCTTAATAGACCGAAATATTATTTGATAAAATATTAATATTAAATCTCAGATTCATAATCCCAACAAGTGCCTTTAACTAAAAAGAGCTCACCTGTTATAAAACCACCTTATATACAGCATCTTGTAAAAGTATTCATACTCCTTGAAAATTTCCACATATTGTCAGGTTACATTGACAAACTTAAATGTAGTTTATAGGAATTTTATGTTAATGACCAACACAAAGGAGTGGAAAATTGTCCAGCTTGTCATGTAAGATTACTTTTTGTCACTGGTATCAACTTGGTTAAATTCCAGAGACAGGAAACACCAAACATCCATCCCCTCTACCAAAGACTCAGCATCTGCCTTCCTGCAGAGACAACCTTTAAGCCAGGTCACATAGAAATTGTGCTGAGACTCTCATGTCTACTGAACTGAGGATCAATGCGTTCAGAGATGCAGGTCCATTCTGGTTCATTTAGAGGTGAAACAAGACCCGGGCCAAAAGTAATGCTTGCCTTAACAGTTTATCTAAGGCAGTTTTGTGGAACCTGTTTGATCTCAAAAGACCATATCTAACATTTCTTAAAATTAAGTCAGGTGATACAAACCGAAATTATACAATTTGCCATAAGTGTTGTACCAAACACCTGCAACACTTTACATTACCCTGGACACACCGTTCCCACCATGAACACATGGTGGTGGCAGCACCTTTCAGTGTTGTGCCATAAACTGATGATCTGCCAAAAATTGATCATTGCAACAGTTGCACTTACCATACAGTGATGACCTGTCAAAAACGGAAGCAGTACTGTCTAGTAGCTGCAATGGGCAAGTTATTTTTTTCCCCCTTCATTTGTGTGGCTATAGGCTAACTCATGCCCTGATTATTTTTCTAACCCCAAAAATAGTTTTCTGTTTATTTTCCATATTTATTCCTAACCCTAACTCCATAGATTTTTTTTTAAGTTAAAGGGCTGCAAACCCAGTGATGGCTGGTGATAGAAAAAAAAAAAACATTTGGGGGGGCGCACTACAGATCGGTGATTACAACACAAAAATAAACTCTACTTGCCTCCTGTTGGATTTTAAAATCCAGTCCAAATTACATTTTTCTGATTTGTGAAAATATAGTTTTGTAAATAAATGACAAAATTTTCTTTTGCTGCACCATTGTCTCCTGTCTTGTCGTTGTTGTCTGAGTCGTCCGTTGCTTGCGAATGTTTCAGTGACATTCCAACCTCCGCCTCAAGATGCCGGTGGTTTGACTTTCATTGACAAATCTTATGGATTAATCTTATTGGACCAAGAACAACACAAAAAGCGCTGATTCGCCACGGATGCACAGAGCTGCATCCCAATAAGGTTCTTTAAGTAACCAATGGGAGACCAGCATGAAGTTACATGGAAGCCAACAGTTTAAGAACATACAGTCATTTGGCCGGTGTTGTGCCATAAAGGGATGTCCGGCCAATAACACATTGAACTGCTGGGGATGAGTCTCCGACCTTACTACATGCCTCGGGCGTTGACACATGCTCTCCTCACTGCCACCATGGGCTGACGTGCAGGTGGCATGTTGACATGTGTGACACCATTCACTACACCTTCTAAGGTGCAGACACAACAACAACAACTTTACCTGTTTTATGCCAATGTGAGAGATGCATACAGGGTTACCCTTTTGCCACCTCTGGAAAAATCAGATCACAATTCAGTTCTGCTGCAGTCCCTTTACAAACGAGCATCCTAAGGCAGCCTACCACCTCTCGAACTTTTAGAATTTGGTCTCCTGAAGTTGAAGACGCACTTAAGGACTGCTTCAAATCAACAGTCTATGGTGTACCTTGATCCACATGGTGAGGACATTGAGGGGTTAACTCACGAAATAACTATTTACATTTCTGTACAGACGTTGTTCCACAAAAACGGTATCTTTCCAAACAACGAGCCCTGGATAACCAGCAATGTGAAGGACATCCTTAACCAAAAAAAGAGGGAGTTCAGGCACAGACAGTGGTTTCACACCAAACCTTTGGAACGCTTTGTAGCATGCCAGAGTCCAGTTTCTGGAGGGGGTCACACCGGTGGTAATACATCCTGGACCCTGAAACTGACCAGCGAACCGTATCGTGGCACGGTTACAACTGCCAGTCTCTACATGGTTTATCCAGACCCTGGAGCAGTTTGCTTGTAGCGTAAATACATGGCGGGCCAGCATACCAAAAGAAGGAAGAGAGGCTGAGCATTTGAGTAGAATAAGTAGTGGAAAAATAAAATAAGAGCGCAAATCTGAAGATGAAAGAGTTTGAAAATGTCTCATGGGGCTACATGGAGTAGTAAAGAGCTGCAGGCGCACAACTACATTTAAACACCAAAGTAGTAACAAAATCCCAGATCAGACGGTTTTCCTTCTCGATCTGTGCAATACTCCCCACAAAACAATCTGTTGCAACTGCATGACATTGTTTGGTTTGGTCTAAAAGATCTGTGTCAAAGCAAACCAGGCCAACTGAAGGTGGGAATTTTCTCACTTTTACCGATTCCTGGACCAATCCCTAGATCAGCAGTGTGAATGCACCCAGAGATATGTCAAGGCTGAAGTTAGTAGAAGGAGAGGTTAAGGTCCAGATTAGAGAGGCCAGGAAGTCTTACAGGAGGAAAGTGGAGTGAAGCTTTAAAATAATAACATAAGTGAGGTGTGGGAGGCAATGAAGACTATTATTGGCAGCACGAAGAACAGCAACCACTCTGCAGTACGGAATAGAGACAGAGCTAACCAGTTAATTTTTTTTTTTTTCAATAATAAGTTTGACTGTCCTATTCCTGTGGCATTCTTGGCTCCCACAGCTGGTCTCCTACCTCAATAACACATTTACCATCATCATTTGAAACACGGGCAGGAGACTTCAGCACCCACTCCCATTTTCCCCCCTTGCCACAGACCAGGTCAGAGGGCAAATGCAGAGGCTCCACCTTGGGAAGGTAGCTGGTTCTGATAAGATGTGTTCCAGGATGCTCAAGGTATGTGCTAACCAGCTGGGGAGCCCCTACATCACATATACAACCTAAGCCTGTGTCTTGGGAGGGTCTCATGTCCCATGGAAAACTTTTTTCCTCATTCTAGTGCCTAGAAGGTACACGAGAGAGAGCAGTGCTTCAGCTCTCTCTTTTTATAGGCTTTTTAGATATCCTTTTTACTATTTATATATCCTCTACAGTACTTTTTATTGGCCAATAGCCCCGATATACCATGTGGTGAAGACTATGGAGCAGCAGTGAGTGCCAGCAGAGCTAGACTACTTATTCTAAACTTGGATCCAAAGTTGAGTACGGTCTGACGTTCATGTTGTATTTCACTGTAAACCAGCCAAAGGTTACGTTATGCGCTGCTGTATGTGCATCCAGCATTCATATCATGTGAGTAATCAAGACAAGCTGTTTCTTTCTGAGCTTCTGCAGAAAAAATTCTGAGCCAGAGATTCCCACCGAAGGAGAACATGTCTCAAATCACATCAAGTGATTGCTTTGTTTATGGTGCTAAAAGGCTAAACTATTTGAGTGCTTGCAGGCGACCTGCTAATGCTAATGGCCATTGGGCTTAGGTGATACAAGGCCTGTAAGACTTGAGGCTGGTTTATTTGTTCTGTTATTTGTTGTGTTTTAAAGTTGCAACTACTTCAATGAGTGGTTTAACTTTGTTGTCTGGTGACACACAAACGGCCTGCCGCTAAACACCTCCAAGACTAAGGAAATGGTCATCAACTTCGGGAGGGACAGACCCAGCTCAAAACCGGTTCTGTTAGGAGGGGAGGAGGTAGAGGTTGTGCAGACCTACAAATATCTTGATTTGTGGCTGGACAACGGGCTGTACTGTTTGAGCAACACAAGGCAGCTATATAAGAGGGTCCAGAGCAGGATGTACTTCCTGAGGAGGCTAATATCTTTTAACATTTGCGGTAAGCTACTGGGGATGTTTTATCAGTCTGTGATCGCCAGCATTTGTCATACGCTGTGGTGTGCTGGGTTGGGAGCACTTCTAAGGTAGACCTCTCCAGACTGGAGAAACCAGTCAGGCAGGCCAGCTCAGTGGTTGGCACAAAGCTAGACTCTCTGGAGACAGTGGCACAGAGGAGAATACTGCACAAACTCCTGGCTATTCTGGGCAAAGCTGGCCACCCTCTTCACACTGTCAGAAGCAGTTTGTCTAAGCTTTTATTGTTTTAACTGTTTTTAATGATGTATGTCTAATAGTGCTAGGTGTGTGATGGAGATCTTAGTTTCCCTGAGAAACTATCCCAAAGATATTAATAAATTTTCAATCTATCTATTTTTATTAATTTGGTTAATAATGTTTAATTATTAATTATAATTATTAAAGTTGCTAATAGCCTAACCAAACATATACAACATTATTATATATTTCTGGTTTTTATGTGTATGTCCTGGATAAAGTGATCTGAATTTCTTTCCGGGATTCTATCTTATGCTGAGGGGATGCTTTTCTTCAGCAGGGACAGGGAAGGTTGTCAGAATCCTGGCCCTCCTCTAGGAAACCTGTAAGAGGCTCCAAAAAAGAGTCTGAGACTGGGGCAGAGGTTCACCTTCCATCAGAACAATGTCTCTAAACATATATATGAAAATTGATGCTCACTGATGCTCTCCATCCAATATGATTAAGCTCGGGCTCTTTTGCATACAAGACTGGGCAAAAATCTCAGTCTCTAGATGTGCAAAACTGGTAGAGAAACACATAAACCAAAAGGTCTTACAGTTTTATGTGCAGCAAAAACTGGTAGTATGAAGCATTGTATACACATTTCCATATTTCTATTTGTATAAAAGTGTCTTTCAGATTCACAATTATGCATTACTTTAGTCAGACAAAATCATAGTAAAATATTCCAAAATTTGTGGAAGTAGTGTGACAAATGTGAAACAGGTATAAATTCCCTTGCAATGCAACTGTACAGTGCAAAAACTACTGCATGCATGACAAACCCAAGCACAGATATAAATTATTTGAACATATTTCCATATGTTTATAATCTTTACCCCTGTATCAGATATTGATTCCTTGTGTATTAATAGCAAATAATCTAACTTGGTAGACGTTCAGAGGAAAGTTGTGGGAAATCTAGCAAATGTCACTTATTTACAGAGTTATGTTCAGTCAGATTTTTATTGATACAGGTTTAAAAATACAAACCCAATAAATTAAATAGATATTTTGGGACCTGAAGATGCTTCAATGGCTGCTGCTTATGCTTTAGGGCCAGAAGAATAATACAAAAAAGAGTCAGTCCCTTTACATACGCTTAGATGATAGCTTTCTAAAAGAAACTGTTTAGGTAGTCTGGTGTTTGCTGAATCTGTAGTTAAATACACTTCTCAGGCCTCCAACTTCTTCTTTTCATTTTCATCTTTCATTAAAGATTTTTGACAAATGTTGCCACAATCAAGAATGTGAAACAATTTGCGAGAACAACAGAGGCATTTAAGTATATGTAGTTAAAAAATGATAAAGATTAGTTGTTTTATTTTGTAAAAATAAAACAACTAGAATTGGATGGTGATTTGTGTGAAGGTGTGCATATCAGAATGCTCCTTCAAATGTGAAATTCAGTCTACTGTTCAAGCAATAATGAAGTAAAAAGAGGGCAAGCCAAAACATGTGAAATAGTGGTGGAGAATGACCAGTGAACGGGGGCAAACATACAGATCCATTCAGCAAATTTGATTATTACTGACAAGTTCATTTATTTAAGCAACTCAATTCACTAAGTGATACATATTATATAGATAAATTACACACAGACTGATGTTTTCAAGCATTTTTTCTGTTAATTATGATGATTTTCCACGTACAGCTAATGGGAACAGGACATTTTGATTAGAATACTAGGTTTAATGAAAAGTAGGTTTAATACCTGCATAAAGGTTGTTATTTTTAAAAGGTACTTTTAATATGACAAGAGGACCTCACTGTTTGCATTTTCTAATTTATTGAATATGACACAATTATAGAACAAGCCAAGAAATGGAATAGATATTTTTCTTTTTTGTCATTTTATTGGTACTGATGTTTCTTCGTGATGAGTTCATTCCCAAAGATGGTCTCAGAAGAGAAAGCAGGTTTCTAGAAGAGGCTTGATGCAGGTGGGTTTAGTTTTTCTGCAGAACCAACCACAGATCCACACAAGAGGAGCAATGCTTAAGGGACTGGATTAGTTTGGCCAGATTGATTCGACACATGAAAATCATGCAGCAGGATTGGTTGGACCAAGCAAGGAAAACTTTGAATAGTGAATTCCTCCCACCCCCTGCTTTGCTTGTTGTTATGCTCAGCCTTGCCATTCTTTAAGAGAACGCTCCCCCAGATTCAATCTTCTCCTGATCTGCAACCATGTATGTCAAGGCTCTTCTGTTGCTTCTCACTGGTAAGCCTGCAACCATTATTTTAAGAGCAGACCCACTGTTTGAAGTTCTGTTTCTTGTGTTTATTTGTCCACCTCACATGTCCTTCCCAGGATCTGTGGTCAGTGGAGGTCATCTTCCCAAAGCTGTCTGGCAGTTTGCAGAGATGATCAGTTGTGTCCAACCTGGTGTTAATCCTCTGAATTATAATGAATACAGCTGCTGGTGCGGTTTAGGTGGAGGTGGAACTCCTGTGGATGATGTGGACAGGTAGAATGTAATCCACTTTTTAATCTTTTATTAATTAATTTATTTTTACTGGCAGAAAATAAATCTCTCATCTGCTGCATTTTTAGGTGCTGCCAAGTCCATGATAACTGCTATGGCAACAGCAAAACGATTCCTGAATGCGAGGGTATTTTGGACCTTCCCTATGTTATCATTTATGATTTCAGCTGCTCCAACAAACAGGTAGATTGTTCAGGTAAGACTATAAGAGGGTGATGGATTATGATAATAAAACTCCTCTCATTTAGTCTTTATTTAATCATGTTTGGGATTTTAGAACGTAAAGATATAAATGGTAATCTTTACAGGGACATGCCACAGTATTCATTCGATACAACCACCGATTTCAATCTATTTTACAGGCATTTTATGTGATAGACCAACAAAAGTAGTGCTTAATAACGAGGTAGGAAAATTGTGACAGTTACAGCTGGAAGTTTTTCGGAATATATCTCTACGTACTTTTTGCCAATTGTTATTTTTTATTTATTATTTGCAAAATAACTCAAGCTCAGATTGGATGGAAAACATTTGTAAAAATCAGTTTCTGAGTCTTGCCAAATATTCTGGATTTGAATTGGGCCATTCTAACAAATTGAGTCACTCTTAATAACTTTTAAAAAGGGGAAAGAAACGAGTGTTTTTGCCCCCACTGTACAAGTTAGATTTTTTCTTTGTTTTCAGAACTAAAAAATTAATACAAAATTATTAATACCACAATAACTTTTCACTTTTGCAATTAAATAAAAAAATAATCTGTATACAGGTCCTTCTCAAAATATTAGCATATTGTGATAAAGTTCATTATTTTCCATAATGTAATGATGAAAATTTAACATTCATATATTTTAGATTCATTGCACACTAACTGAAATATTTCAGGTCTTTTATTGTCTTAATACGGATGATTTTGGCATACAGCTCATGAAAACCCAAAATTCCTATCTCACAAAATTAGCATATTTCATCCGACCAATAAAAGAAAAGTGTTTTTAATACAAAAAACGTCAACCTTCAAATAATCATGTACAGTTATGCACTCAATACTTGGTCGGGAATCCTTTTGCAGAAATGACTGCTTCGATGCGGCGTGGCATGGAGGCAATCAGCCTGTGGCACTGCTGAGGTCTTATGTAGGCCCAGGATGCTTCGATAGCGGCCTTTAGCTCATCCAGAGTGTTGGGTCTTGAGTCTCTCAACGTTCTCTTCACAATATCCCACAGATTCTCTATGGGGTTCAGGTCAGGAGAGTTGGCAGGCCAATTGAGCACAGTGATACCATGGTCAGTAAACCATTTACCAGTGGTTTTGGCACTGTGAGCAGGTGCCAGGTCGTGCTGAAAAATGAAATCTTCATCTCCATAAAGCTTTTCAGCAGATGGAAGCATGAAGTGCTCCAAAATCTCCTGATAGCTAGCTGCATTGACCCTGCCCTTGATAAAACACAGTGGACCAACACCAGCAGCTGACACGGCACCCCAGACCATCACTGACTGTGGGTACTTGACACTGGACTTCTGACATTTTGGCATTTCCTTCTCCCCAGTCTTCCTCCAGACTCTGGCACCTGGATTTCCAAATGACATGTAGAATTTGCTTTCATCCGAAAAAAGTACTTTGGACCACTGAGCAACAGTCCAGTGCTGCTTCTCTGTAGCCCGGGTCAGGCGCATCTGCCGCTGTTTCTGGTTCAAAAGTGGCTTGACCTGGGGAATGCGGCACCTGTAGCCCATTTCCTGCACACACCTGTGCACGGTGGCTCTGGATGTTTCTACTCCAGACTCAGTCCACTGCTTCCGCAGGTCCCCCAAGGTCTGGAATCGGCCCTTCTCCAATTTCTTTCTGTGTCTTACCCTCTTGCTTGAGGGTGTCTATAGTGGCCTTCTGGACAGCAGTTAGGTCGGCAGTCTTACCCATGATTGGGGTTTTGAGTGATGAACCAGGCTGGGAGTTTTAAAGGCCTCAGGAATCTTTTGCAGGTGTTTAGAGTTAACTCGTTGATTCAGATGATTAGGTTCATAGCTCGTTTAGAGACCTTTTTAATGATATGCTAATTTTGTGAGATAGGAATTTTGGGTTTTCATGAGCTGTATGCCAAAATCATCCGTATTAAGACAATAAAAGACCTGAAATATTTCAGTTAGTGTGCAATGAATCTAAAATATATTAATGTTAAATTTTCATCATGACATTATGGAAAATAATTAACTTTATCACAATATGCTAATATTTTGAGAAGGACCTGTATAGTCATAAAATATAAGAAGATATCTTTTTTTTCCGAGGGTTAATTGGCTTTTGAAACTAAACAAATTTTATTTTGTACCAGTAAGAAAAGGTTAATGACCCCTGAATTATGGCCAGCTGTATGTTTAGGTTCACATCCAGTCATTTGCAACCTCTAACAAGTTTTCAAGGACTGCCCTGTGTTGAGCTCTGCCCATCCTTCCATAAACTCTGACTAGCCTCTCTTTCCTGCACAAAAGTATCCCCATGGGATGAGGGGATAGTGTGTTGAGGGTGATGTGAAGGTAGACAAAACTAACAGTTGTGCACTAATGAGGCGTTTTGGAAAGCAGTTGGGTTTCATTACATTTTATTTATGGGTAACAGGTTTAAAAAGGGTGTAAATCAATAGGTATGTCTATTTTTATTTTTAGCAAATCTTTGAAAACCATGCATTGTTTATCTTCCACTTCACTGTTACACACTATTTTGTATTGGTCTATCACAGCAAATCCCAATTAAAAAACTAACCCTTTAAGGATGTGACAAAATAGGAAAATACCTTTGAAAGGTGCCAAATCTAACAACTTCATAGCTTGTTGGATCTCTCTAAAATTGTTAACAGTAGATACCACCACAGCAAACTGATCAAGGATGTATTTGTAGCCTGTGTAGATACCTGTGTTTAATCAGCTATGAAAAGATGCTGTGCAGCCAAGGCTACATCCTCTCACCCATTCCTTTTTCTCTGTATTTGCAGCGACCAATGATAAGTGCCAGGCTGCAGTTTGTGAGTGCGACCGCGTGGCGGCTCATTGCTTTGCTCGACACGCATACAACCCTGATAACAAGTACATTGATCCTAAATTATGTGCCAACTGAGTCACATGGAGCTCAGAGCTCAAAATGTGTATCACACACAGCTGTCTTCCCAATCTTATCTGTTTCTCATTAGTGATTATTAAATAAAAGTAACTGAATAAACTATTTGTCTGCTCATGTTTCAAAAGGTCCAGTTATTCCAGTACAAAATAAATGTTATTGCTAATTTTACTTAAAGCTACAGACCACTTAAATAACTAAAGCTACAACATTGGGCTCTGACTTTGGTGAAACAGAACTTCTATGGACCTTTCCTTGCTCATCAACAGATGCAGGCCCTAGCCCTGGTTGCTCCTGACCTGAAGAGTCAGAACCAAGCAGCATAAAATCTGCATTTTAAAGTGGGCAGGTAGGATTTGTTAAATTAATACCATGTCTAGAGGAACTGCAGCTTTTACTGTTGTCCAGGTCAACTCTCGTATAATTTCAGCCTCACTATATTACCATTTATACCCTTACATTTACATAATTGTAAAAATAAATCAGGATCAGAAAAAGTAATCTTACGCTCTGACCCAGTACAGAAATGATCCTAAATCCAACAAAAACATATTCAGATGTTTGACCACAACAAATCAAAAGATAACGTTACAAGCAAAGATTTCTGCAAAGCTACAACACAATAACAGACATTTGAAAGATGATTACATATTTAATATACTGCTACAGATTATTAATTTACAGCCAATTTACTAGAAGGTGAGGAAGAATAAGTGATTTAACTTATTCCAATATGGCAGAGATTTAGATCATATTGAGTTTAGCTCAAAAAGTCTTCTTTCTCCACACGTTTTAGGTCTGGCAAGAAGAGTATTAGTCAGAGAAGCAACCAAGAGCTCCACAGTAACTCTGGAGGAGCTGCAGAGATCCACAGCTCAGGTGGGAGTATCTGTTGGTGGACAACAATTAGTTGTGCAATTTAAAAATATTTACAGACCATCTTCATCCAATGTCACAGAATTTGAGTTATTTTGCAAATGCAAATGAGAAAACAAAATCTGATTCTGGTGGAGACATACCCAAAAAGGCTTGCTGTTGCAAAGGTCTCTACAAAGCGTTCACTCAAAATATGACAACCACATATCAACAATGAACCATTTTCTTTCACTTACTGTATCACAAAAAATACATGCAAACAGCGTGTGGTGACATGACCAGATTTGGAGAAGTTTAAGGAGTATGTATGAAAATGTACTGTATGTATACAGTCCATGCAAACATGACAGACCCCTAAACACAAATATAAACTATTTTAAAATACATACCATATTTAGAATCATGATATGTTCTACCAGATGTTGTTTCTGGGTTTTTAATAAGAAATCCTCTAATGTGGTTGAGTGCAGAGGAAAGTCATGGAAACTCCCCAGGTGTCATTTATTTACACAGCTGTGCTGAGCGCTGCAAGATAATTACGAATACGAGCCTGAAAAATACAAAGCTGAGAGGCTTTAGAGGGACCAAAGAGAAAAATAACTATATTAAGGAATTTTTGTGGACAATGGACCTCACCATGCTGCTGCAGGACTGAAAGGACAACACAAGGACTGTTTACAACCCAGCCATACAGTACATACAGTCTTGAGATAAGATCCACATTTATGTTGCATAAAGATATGACAAATTAATCACAGCAAACTACACAAGACAAAAATGTATTGTAAATATCAGGATATCAGGGAAGTACAAAATGTAGACAGAATGAATCATCCATGGACGAGTGAATGGGTGCAAATATACAGCAGGTACATCAGCCGTTAAACACTCACAACATTTTTCTCTGTGATTTTGTCCAAATTCACCGTTGTTCCCTTTTTCAGCACGGTGGTAAGTGCCATCAGCTTCTATTCAACAATGTCCCGATACATTTAATTCTGACAGTACCGTATGCTGAAAAACAAAGCCCACCTCCAGGCTTTACTGTTGGTGTTTTTGGGGTGATGTCTGGTGGCATTCCTCCTTCAAACATGTTGTGTTCAATAACATGCAAAGAGTTCAGCTTGGACTATTTTGTCCCAGTATTTCATTGGCTTGTCCATATGTTCTGCAGCAAACTTTTGACAAGCTTTAATGCATTTGTTTCAGCAGTGAGTCTTGGGGATTAAGAGTGTATGGTCACTGAGTCTGCATCAACTCTTGTGATTATTTTTTACTCCTCCTCCAGAAACTTTAAGAGGAGTATCTGCTGGTGGTTCATGGTGAAATGGTGGTCAATGGAACATTCAGATGTTTAGTAATACATCTGTAACTAATGCTGTTAGTATATTTTGCAACAACAAGGTTTTTTTTGGGGGGGGGTTTTATCTTATTTTTTACAGGTAGGTTATTTGAGAACTAATTTCCATTTGCAATGACGACCCGGTCAAGAGGCAGCATGCACGGCAGCTGCAACTTCAGAACACAAAACAGAATTCTGAAGGTCTTGAAAGAGCTCTTTGTTTTTACCTTACATTAGCAAGTAAGAAAAACTGTATTTATATAGCACCATCAGCAGGCTCTGATCACAAGACCTCAGGGACCTGCTGAGGTCCTCTGGAGTTATTTCAGACTCTCACTTGTCTTGGGCAACTCATATAGATGATATTGTGGCCAAAATGGGTATGGCCATGATAAGGGAATACATTACATACCTACCCACTACTGTGGCTACACATGTTGTACAATCTGGTTTTGAAATATCTGGAGTACTACCCAGTTATATGGTCATCTGCTTTATAAACTTCAGTTGGCACAAAACAGAGGAGCCAAAATTGTTCTTAAGTGCTCACAAAGGACAAATGTGGCCTCAGCGCATAGGCGCCTTTTATGGCTAACAATTACTAATTAACTTAAGCTTAGATTACTTCTTGTAATAGAATCTTTCCTTTACAAAACTAGGGATCCAAATAAAACAATAACCAACAATAAATCTGGTGTATGTGTCGCGATTTGAGGTTTAGAGTGACCAAAGCACAGACAAGAGCTCAGGGGAGATTAAATTCAGGTGTGGACCAGGCTGTAAAGAACTGAGGGAAAGTGAATAGTTGCTAAGGTGACAAGGCTAGAAACAAAACGAAACACGAAAGCTAAACCATAACATAAATCCAGAGGGGAAAACATGAGGGAAGCTAGACAGTAACATAACCAAAGGAACCTGACTACAAAAACAAAACTATAAATAACAAAACTCAGGGAAAACAGATCAAAGCAAAACTATGGACGAAGATAATAAACCAAAAGAGACATAAGAACCTAGAATAATCATTAACTAAAGCAAACCGAGAAACTAAAGAGAATAGAAGAAACACCAAAACCTAATAATTAACAAAGAACCCATAAAGGAACTCTGACTGTAAATAAACAAAACCTAAACCACAGAAAGGGAACCAGGACGAGGAGGAACAGAAAAAATAAACTAGTAAACAAAGAGCGCAGGTGAACAAATACCAAAACATAAATAAACACAGATATACTAAATGGGAAACTAAACGAGAAACTACAAGGAAGACAAATGAGCTATAATAACAACGAATATAATAATAGTCATAAGAAAACCATAACAAGTAATAGAAAAGAAACCACTAAAAGAACTTTAGCAGGTATTCATCACCGTTAGCATGCCTGCATCTGTTAGCAACTCGTCTGCAGCCAGCAGCATGGCTGGTTTTTAATTTGTGCATTACACTGCATAGTCAGTTAAGGGTTTTAATGTTAAAGAAATGTTTGAAACATCTGAGATGTTATAATACAAACAACTGGGTGTTGTTTTAATATATTCATTAAAGTTTATATATTGAGAAATAAATATTAAATTGAAAGTTTTTGAGATTTTATTATTAAACGAATTAACATTTATTAACACATAAACAAACACAAAAGTATTGGAAACTGGTACCATCGAGTACCGGTATCGATTCCCAGGTACAGATAATCCGTATTGTATCGGTTCAAACGTGAAAGGTACCCATCCCCTAGTAAGATAAGTGCTTGGAATGGAAAAATCTGAGCTAAAAATAAAACTCAAGATTTGTACTTTAATATGTAATGTAATTTTCTTATTGTTAGAATTGATATTATAAAACTGGTATCGAAAAAAGTATCGTTCAGGAACCGATATCGAAGTGAAGGTATAGGTATTGGTACCAGTATCGAATATTTTTGATTGATGCCCAGCCCTGGTCCCAGCCCATAACCCAGGGGTACATGCAACAGGACTGGAGAAACAAGGACAATGGACAAACTTCACTTTAAAGTAGCCACAAAAAATTAACTGTTGCACTCTAAGTACGACAAACCACTCTAGAATGAATCCCGGTAAAAAATCCCAGCTCCTTAGGTTGTTGAGCCAGGTCTGATGGTAAGGTCCAGCATAAGCAGCACAAAACTTTCATCAGAACATCAGAGCATTACTGGGAACTTTTAGAAGAGCAGTTTCAGTGAAATAAAGCCTAGGATAACCTGCTTAAAGTGGTCAAGAATAGTGTGCTGATCCAGAGCTGCAGTTGCTGCTTTACCAAACCCTTTTCAAGAATCAGAGCCAAAAAGCAGAAGCTTTGAGATTAGTCTGTATCTGCCAAAGAAAGAAGGGTCCAAGTTGTCTTACAAAAACAGGACGTATTACCTCAGGTACTTGACCACGGGTCAGTGGAGCATTCATTGTAGAGAGACTGGGACACACACTGGGACCAATGCACTGAAATACGGTATGTTGGGGAAAAGATTTCAGGCATAGAGCCCAGAAAGCAAGAGAACACTTGAGTTGTACCAACTCTTTCGGCTAGCTCAGTCATAGACACTGGTCCAAAGCAGTCTAAAATAACAGATTATTTTTGGATGATATCTATATAAATACATGCTCCTTCAGCTAGGACTAAACCAGGGGATATTATTTGCAGAACTGTTTCAAATATTGAGAGATGTAAATAGGTTTCTTGGTGTTCCACAATGTTTTGAGCCTTCTTTATTCATTAGCCCTATATTTAATCCCAGTTTCACTTCACTTCAGTACAATTCAGTACAACAGTGGCTGCATTCTGCTCGGAAAAACATCTTTCTGAGCTGATTACAGATGTGGAGAAAAAATACACGAAGTCTTTCATCATAATACTGGGAGATTTTAACAGAGCAAACCTCTCCCATGAGCTCCCCAAATACAGACAGCATATTAAGTGTCCCACCAGAGACCAAAAAAAAAACTGGACCATTGTTACACAGCTTTAAAGGACTCATATCATGCTGTTACCAGGGCTGCTCTGGGTTTTTCGGATCATTCTCTTATCCACCTCATCCCAACCTACAGACAGAGACTAAGAGTTTCCAAACCCGCAGTTCACACTGTTAAGAAGTGGACTGAGGAATCAAAGCAGACGCTAGAGGCGTGCTTTAAATGCACAGACTGGACTGTTTTTGAAACCTCAGCTACTGACCTAAACCAACTAACTGATGTGGTGACATCATACATCAGTTTCTGTGAGGACATGTGTGTGCAGACCAACCCCTTCTGCACCTTCGGGAATAACAAGCCATGGTTTACTCCACACCTCAGGAATCTGCGCAGGGAAAAGGAAGAAGCTAACAGCAGTGGAGATTGGGCGCGGTACAGGCAGGCCAGGAACAGACTTACAAAGGAGATCAAAGCAGCCAAAAGAAGCTACAGTGAGAAGCTAAAGAACAACCTTTCTACTGGTGACGCTTCAGCTGTATGGACCGGTCTGAGAAACCTGTCTGCCTAAAGGAGCTCCCCAACCCATCCTGAACAGTCGTCTCCTGGCCAACCGTCTGAATGGCCTCTACTGCAGACATGACAAGAAGCCATTCACACCTCAAATCATCTCCTCTACATCCCATTCAGGAACAAGTTCTTCCCACAAAGCTACCAACCCCCTACCTTCAGATCCTCTGCCTGCACTAAAGATCTCCGAGGAAGATGTAAATAGGGTCTTTCAGCGCATGAAAACAAAGAAAGCTGGAGGACCTGATTACATCTCCCCATCATGCCTGAAAGCCTGGGCAAATCAACTCGCTCCGATCTTCACAAGGATCTTCAACAAATCACTGGAGAAGTGTGAGGTCCCCTCCTGCCTCAAACAATCCACCATCATCCCGGTGCCCAAGAAACCCACCATCCTAGGATTAAATGACTACAGGCCTGTAGCCCTGACGTCTGTGGTCATGAAATCCTTTGAGCGGCTGGTGCTGAAGCACCTGAAAGACATCACAGGACCCCTGCTGGACCCCCTGCAATTTGTTTACCGAGCAAACAGGTTGGCAGATGATGCTGTTAACTTAGGTCTACACTTCATCCAGCAACACCTCGACCGTCCAGGGACGTACGCCAGGATCCTGTTTGTAGACTTCAGCTCGGCCTTCAACACCATCATACCAGACATCCTCCACCAGAAGCTCACCCAGCTCAACGTCCCAGCCTCCACTTGTCAGTGGATCAACAGCTTCCTGACGGACCGACAGCAGCAGGTGAGACTGGGGAGCATCTTCTCCCGATCCAGATCAATAAGTACTGGTGCCCCAGGGGTGTGTTTTCTCCCCACTCCTCTTCTCTCTGTACACAAATGACTGCACCTCATCGGACTCGTCCGTGAAACTCCTTAAGTTTGCAGATGACACCACTGTCATTGGACTGATCCAGGACGGTGATGAGTCTGCATACAGACAGCAGGTGGATCGGCTGGTACACTGGTGCAGTCAGAACTACCTTGAACTCAACCCACTCAAGACTGTGGAAATGGCGGTGGACGTTCGGAGAACACCACCCCCATACAACCCCTCACCATCCTTAACAACACTGTATCGGCCGTGGACCACTTCAGGTTCTTAGGAACCACCATCTCTGAGGACCTGAGATGCACATAGACAGTGTTCGAAAGAAGGCCCAGCAGAGACTGTACTTCCTGAGGCAACTCAAGAAGTTCAACCTTCCACAGGAGCTGCTGGTCATCTTCTACACTGCTAACATTCAGTCTGTCCTGTCTTCATCCATCTCAGTGTGGTTTGGCTCATCCACAAAACAGGACAGGTCCAGACTGCAACGAATAATCATGAATGCAGAGAGAATAATCAGGGCTGACCTTGTAAATGGTAAATGGACTGAACTTATATATCTCAATCTAGCGCTTTACATTGGACTTGGTGATGTAAGACCTGGATGAAGCTGTTCAGCTTATGAAACCCATTCCATAAAGTTCTCTATACTTTTAAGTGAACTATCACCTTGTGGCTGAGTTGTTGTCATTCCCAATCACTTCCACTTTTGTATAATGCCACTAACAGTTGACTGTGGAATATGTAGTAGAGAGGAAATTTCATTGGATTGGATTTATCGCACAGATGGCACCTTATTAATGTACCACCCTGGAATTAACTGAGCTCCTTTCTTTCACTGTTTCTAGAAGAAGTCTGAATGCCTAGTGCTGAATCTTAAGCACCTATGTCCGTGGAAGCGGTTGGAATACAGGTCCTTCTCAAAATATTAGCATATTGTGATAAAGTTTATTATTTTCCGTAATGTCATGATGAAAATTTAACATTCATATATTTTAGATTCATTGCACATTAACTGAAATATTTCAGGTCTTTTATTGTCTTAATACGGATGATTTTGGCATACAGTTCATGAAAACCCAAAATTCCTATCTCACAAAATTAGCATATCATTAAAAGGGTCTCTAAACGAGCTATGAACCTAATCATCTGAATCAACGAGCTAACTCTAAACACCTGCAAAAGATTCCTGAGGCCTTTAAAACTCCCAGCTTGGTCCAAATAAAAAAGAAAAATGCACTAAGCTGCCATAAGTATCCAGATCACTGAGTTCATGTACAGGTCCTTCTCAAAATATTAGCATATTATTGCATGAGGCCATCATGATTGCTTTAATTAAAATATGGTCACCTTGTGACCTTCCAAGAAGAGGCCTCATGCAAATAGATTTTATCTCTTCAGGGACATGAAGCCACAAATGCACTCCACCCAAAGAGAAAAAGTCAGGACTCACCAGTCTGAGCAAGAAATTTCTCGAACAACACCTCCCACTTTGCTTGCATAGTCCCTGTGTTACTTCTCTCTGATCTTCTGTGCAAACTGCTCCAAACACTACAACCTATTGACTGTTGCCATGAATGTCAAGGCTCTTCTGCTGCTTCTCACTGGTAAGCCTGCAACTATTCTCTTTATGTAATGTTAAGAACATATCCAGGTTGTGAAGCAATGTTTCTATTGTGTATTTGTCCACCTCACATGCTTTCCAGCATGTATGGTCAGTGGAGGTGATCTTCCCAGGGCCGTATGGCAGTTTGGGAAGATGATCAGTTGTGCCCAGCCTGGTGTTAATCCTCTGGCTTATAATGAATACGGCTGCTGGTGTGGTTTAGGTGGGTCTGGAACTCCAGTGGATGATGTGGACAGGTGGGAAGCAACCAGTCAACTTTTTTTTGTTTGTTTGTTGTTTTTAACAGAAGAGAATAACTCGCTCAATACATTCTCTCTTTCACTGCATTTTCAGGTGCTGTGAAGTGCATGATAAATGCTATCAAAACAGCAGAAAGCTTCCTGGATGTGACGGTGTTCTGGATCTTCCATATGTTCTCGTGTATAGTTTCAGCTGCTCAAACAAGGAGGTACATTGTTCAGGTGAGACCAACAGGGAGTGATGATTTAGATTTTAAAAATGTATACTTCTCTCATTGATCTCTCACTTTCTTCATAGAACTCAGTCATTTATGTTCTAGGTTAAAGAACATAAAATTGCAGCAACACTCATCAAATAGATGGTGTTGTCCACTGACAGCATGCAGCTTTACAGTAAAAAGGACAAAGCTGTATTTTAAGCGTTCTGTGTAGATATTTTGCAATAATACTTATTCTTGAATATTTATAAAGATATTGCCCAGCCAGGATAACATCATCTCACATGCATTTTATTTACATATGGTACCTTGCAAAAGTTTTCAACATTCTTTGCAAATAAAATTCTGAAAAGCTTGGCTGGTATAAATATTGAGCTCCTTTTACTCAGATACCCTGAGAGAAAATCTAAGATTACAGAAGCTACCTGTTCATAAAGCTTTATAATTGAATCTCATTATAATTCCAGCTGTTCTGTAAAGCATCATGCTGTAGGGATGCCTTCTTTCAGCAGGGACAGGGAAGCTGGTCAAAGTTGATGGGGGGTTAGGGGGTTAGGGTTAGCCCCAGACAGATGGGGCTAAATAAAGATAATTCCTTGAAGAAAACATAACGTTGAAGGCTGCAATGACCCGAGACTGGGCGAGATTTTCACCATCCAGAAGGACAACAACCCTAAACATACAGAGCTACATGGTATGGTTTGGATCAAAGCAAAATTATGTGTTCAAATGTCCTAGTCAAAGTCCAGGCCTAAATTCAATTGACATTCAGTTTTATTGCTGTTCATAAATGCTCTCCAGCCAGCTTGAGTTATTTTGGAAAGAATGAAACAATGTTTCAGTATTTACAAAGCTGGTACAGATATACCATAGAAGACTCACAGCTGTAATTCCATGAAAATGTGGTTCTACAAACTAATGACTCAAAGGAGCTGAAATGCAAATACATGCCACATTTTTCAGATTTCTATTTGCAAACCATGGACCATTTCCCATTGACAATGCTTATACGCTACTCTGTGTTGGTCTAGTTTGAAGTTGTAATGTGAAAAAGTTCAAGGGGTGTGAACACGTTACTCAGCATTGCAACCCCTCCCTTTTTCATGTTTTGCAGCTTCTCAACATGTAGGAAATTTCATGCTTTTTTTCCCTGTCTCTCTGTTTGCAGCAGCTAACAATAAGTGCCAGGCTGCAGTGTGTGAGTGTGACCGTGAGGCGGCTCACTGCTTTGCTTGGTGCACATACAACCCTGAGAACAAGCACCTGGATCCTAAGCTCTGTGCCAACTGAGACACGTCGAACACAGAGCACAAAATGTTTAACACAACTGCCAGCTTTTTAAATAGTGACTATAAAACAAAAGATGTTTGATTATGATTTCTTTGAAGGAAATTATTTGAATAAACCATGTCAGCTCACGTGTGGAGAGATTCTGTTCCTGCAGTTTTGATGGTAAAGGGGGAATTTTACACACAAAGCAACAGAGTGCTTAAATTACTGAAGCTGAATGTCAGGTTCTTTGATGAAGCACCAGAAAAAACAGTAAATTATTCTCTTTTGAGGTTGTTTATGACAAAGACCACATGTAATGTGTATAATAAGTAAATTTGTGTTGAAATACATAAATTAGATTTTTCAATTGGGGTGGTATAAGAGGCCTAGAGTAGTGAGAGACCGGCAAAAACTAAAGAAAGATCTTGTTGGGAATTGGGAGTGTTCATTCCTGTGCTTGTCCACCAGAGGTCCCCCTGGAGCCACTACTGACTTTTACAGGTGTTTCTGATCTTCGGGTGATTGTACATACCTGTGAGGAGTACAGGTCCTTCTCAAAATATTAGCATGTCATGATGAAAATTTAACATTCATATATTTTAGATTCATTGCACACTAACTGAAATATTTCAGGTCTTTTATTGTCTTAATACGGATGATTTTGGCATACAGCTCCTGAAAACCCAAAATTCCTATCTCACAAAATTAGCATATTTCATCCGACCAATAAAAGAAAAGTGTTTTTAATACAAAAAACGTCAACCTTCAAATAATCATGTACAGTTATGCACTCAATACTTGGTCGGGAATCCTTTTGCAGAAATGACTGCTTCAATGCGGCGTGGCATGGAGGCAATCAGCCTGTGGCACTGCTGAGGTCTTATGGAGGCCCAGGATGCTTCGATAGCGGCCTTTAGCTCATCCAGAGTGTTGGGTCTTGAGCCTCTCAACGTTCTCTTCACAATATCCCACAGATTCTCTATGGGGTTCAGGTCAGGAGAGTTGGGAGGCCAATTGAGCACAGTGATACCATGGTCAGTAAACCATTTACCAGTGGTTTTGGCACTGTGAGCAGGTGCCAGGTCATGCTGAAAAATGAAATCTTCATCTCCATAAAGCTTTTCAGCAGATGGAAGCATGAAGTGCTCCAAAATCTCCTGATAGCTAGCTGCATTGACCCTGCCCTTGATAAAACACAGTGGACCAACACCAGCAGCTGACACGGCACCCCAGACCATCACTGACTGTGGGTACTTGACACTGGACTTCTGGCATTTTGGCATTTCCTTCTCCCCAGTCTTCCTCCAGACTCTGGCACCTTGATTTCCGAATGACATGCAGAATTTGCTTTCATCCGAAAAAAGTACTTTGGACCACTGAGCAACAGTCCAGTGCTGCTTCTCTGTAGCCCAGGTCAGGCGCTTCTGCCGCTGTTTCTGGTTCAAAAGTGGCTTGACCTGGGGAATACGGCACCTGTTGCCCATTTCCTGCACACGCCTGTGCACCGTGGCTCTGGATGTTTCTACTCCACACTCAGTCCACTGCTTCCGCAGGTCCCCCAAGGTCTGGAATCGGCCCTTCTCCACAATCTTCCTCAGGGTCCGGTCACCTCTTCTCGTTGTGCAGCGTTTTCTGCCACACGTTTTCCTTCCCACAGACTTCCCACTGAGGTGCCTTGATACAGCACTCTGGGAACAGCCTATTCGTTCAGAAATTTATTTCTGTGTCTTACCCTCTTGCTTGAGGGTGTTAATAGTGGCCTTCTGGACAGCAGTCAGGTCGGCAGTCTTACCCATGATTGGGGTTTTGAGTGATGAACCAGGCTCGGAGTTTTAAAGGCCTCAGGAATCTTTTGCAGGTGTTTAGAGTTAACTCGTTGATTCAGATGATTAGGTTCATAGCTCGTTTAGAGGCCCTTTTAATGATATGCTAATTTTGTGAGATAGGAATTTTGGGTTTTCATGAGCTGTATGCCAAAATCATCCGTATTAAGACAATAAAAGACCTGAAATATTTCAGTTAGTGTGCAATGAATCTAAAATATATGAATGTTAAATTTTCATCATGACATTATGGAAAATAATGAACTTTATCACAATATGCTAATATTTTGAGAAGGACCTGTATTTAGGAGCCTGCCACCAGTCCTTCGTTGCCCGAGTGTTGTTGCCCAAGTGGTAATAACCAAGCCAGTGAAACTTTGTCTGTCTGACTTAAACCTGAGCTAACATTGTTGCTATTTCTGCTTCCTGCTAGAAACCTGTGAGGTGTGGGCCAAACCTTCCAACCTGGACTCGAACTACCTGTACCCTCAACTACTGTTTGTGTATTTGGATTATTCATCTCAAGACTGTGGTTCGGTTCCTAACCCTCCTACTCCTGCCCTTGTGAGTACTCTGGCTGGCTCTGGACTATAATCTTGGACAACCATTCTGGATTGCCTGACTTCCAAACCCTGATGTACCTTCCCCATATTTCCCTGCCCTGTGATCAAGTAAGCAAACACCTTGGACTTCTGGATGTTAGTTTCTTCGTGACCTGAACTAATCTATATTTCTCTCTTCAGTGGACCCTGAAGTCCCTGTCACCTTGGATTCCGGAGGAACTCTATTCGTGTTGCAAAATAAATCTTTGAACCTTATCTGGTCTTCTGAGTGAGTTTTGCATGTGTGTCAAACAAATCCCTAAAATAATGACATACCTTGCAGACAAATGGAAAAGGAATAAAATCCAAAATGAATAAACCAATTCTAAATCTATTTTTCTATTCTTACCCAGACCTGAAAAACATTTCAGTCAAATCCTGTTTTTTCCCAACTGGGCAGGAGCCTTGTAATTTTACAGATTCCTGTGTAGCCAGGCTGTCTCCCACTGGCAAATTATAGACAGAGCCAGAGTTGATCAAAGTTAGAATATAATTATCCAAAACATGCACACAATCTTAGTTGGCAAGAAAATGTACTTAGTATTTTCATTATGAAACATTATGAAGTGATAATAAACAAACAGCTCAGCAATAACAGGCTGATCAAAGAAAAAGTAATTTTCAGAATGCTTCGTTATAAATGTTGGTCCTGTTTCCAATAAACATCATCGGTAGCAACTGAGTAGAACATCAGATTGTTCTCATCTGAAAATAAGAAGCTTGACTGTGACCTCTCAGGGTTATATGGGCTTGTAGAGGAGCGTGGTCACATACTTCTTTTTGTATCGGTGCGTCGCGCTGAGAACCATCACCCCATCCTAAAACACAGACGCAACAAGACTGTTTACAAAGGATTTCCTGGGGTCACAGTTTGTACTGCGGCGTTTCTTCTGGGTTATGATCCAAACGTCAACTTGGGTCTGCAGCTTACAGGATGTTAGGTTTTATACAGCTACTGTTTTAACATTTTACACCTAATAGTTATGTTCTATAATCCATTCGATCAAATAACCATAACTGTAAGTGTTGAGTAGTCAGGTATGCAGGAATAGTTTCAGACCGTTACCTTGATGGAGAGGGCATACAGGTGATTGAGCATGACGTGGTTGGGCTCTGGAAGTAGTGTTGGGTCACACTGCAGGAAGATTCAAAAGCAATGATGTTTTTTTACTTAATTACAGATGCCAGTTTCTTACAAAGGGTGCAACGTCCAGGCAAGAACTTCCACTGGCAACAATTGTGGACTTACAGCAACCCCCGTGTCCTTGTTGAGCAGCACTTGGAGAAGGTGGGGCGGCAAGATAGGAGGGTGTTTGATCTTGTCTTCCGGCTTGATGAGATATCCGTCCTGTTGGTAGGGCCCGGGTGGCGAACTAGACAAGTCTGAAGCACAATGATCACATTAGTAAAAAAAAAAAAAGTAAAAAATTGTCGCAGTCTGGGTTTCCAAGTATGAAGACTTGTTTAAACTAAAAATGCACTGATCAGAGTTTTGTGGCTGACTTCTGATTTTTGTTAAGCTTTGACATGCAGATACAGATTTCAGCTCATTCAGATTTCTCTTTAGGAGCTAAAATTTATTTTATTTTTTTTATTTCATTTAGTCTTTTATATTAGCACTAGTGTTGATTCCACACTGTTTTTAGGATTTTGCTAACTTTACCAAAGACAAAATGATAAGTTACCATTTTAAACCGTAATTAGCATCTTATATTACTGATTAGCATAGTCAGAGTAACCATTGCCTGTTTACTCCATTAATAGTGTTTGTCTTTCCCCAACTGTCAGATTTACGAAAGACAACATTTCCATGAAAGACAAAGATTAAAAGCTTAAAAGGATAAAACAGAGCAACGTCTATGCCTTACTGTTATCTTATGAAAGCATTGCTCTCTCCTGATCTCCCGCAAATGTCTTGACATGTCATATGAAATATAGTTTATTTAAATTAGGCTGTCGTTTCCCTCCATCAGTTTAAAACACTTTCCTTACAGTGAAGAAATTTAACTTTGAGTTTTTTTTCCCTCAGTACAACTTGCTAGCCCTGTGGTATGATGCAATCCATGATGCGTAAAACATCAGATTGCTACATTTCTCACCGGGCAGGGCCAATCAAGATGAAAATCGGGAAATTCCACTCTTTGGCCAATTTCTTGGTACATTTCTGGTTTAACCTCACAATAATTCAAATGTTCTATTTCAAATGACATACAGCATTTTTGATATTTAACCTAGCGGACTGCACTTCAATAATGTAGTTCCTGTTTACCGGACATGTCTGTTGAATCCTGCGAGTCGATCTTGAGGGCATCGAAGACTTCAAAGTCAGTTTGATTCACCTGTATGATGTTGTTGACGGTGCCAGTCTTGGTTGTTATTACAGGCTGTTGGAGCACAATCAAAACTTTGGTACAGGAGCTTGGGAGAACAGACAAGATTGATGTACGATGAGGAAAAAAAAAGACTCCTCATAAGTGGTCGGATCACCTCCAAAACCCTAAACACCTACTCACCCCAGTCGGATCCAAAGTCCACTGTCCGTCTACGCAAAACTTGTACTGGTGCTCCCCTTCTGGTAGGTCCACAATCGCCACAAAGTTATTCCGACTGTGTTTGAGAAACAACATGTCACATTTAAAGAGATAAACAATCAGTTCAGGCATAAGAAAACATCTCAAATTGCTTGAATTGAAGTTGAGCAACCTTCTGTTAAGCGGGATTTTAGTGGCCCAGTTGTTAAAAGAACCAGACACATAGACTTCCTTGGCCGACCCCGTCCATCTAAACACGGTCGGTCTGGCCTGTGTTGGCTCCTTACTGTCACAGTCGAGGTCCTGCTGCCAGGCCAGAAACTCTTGAATGTCTGGTGAAGCCTGGGCCAAAAGACATCAAGGTACAAGGTCCATGACAATGAGACACAACTTCTCTGAAACCAAACACTTCCTGTGCAGGACACCATTGTTTTGCATGGTGTAGGACTGGAAGACCCCTCATCTGAATTGTGCCTGTCATTATGCAGATACGCTTCAAATATATCTTATTTGTGTTCTTAACCTCCATAAAACACACAAGCAACTGTTATCATTAAAACTAGCCTACCCCACAGCCTTAAAGAGGAGCGTTTTGCCTCACCCTGTATAATCTTCATGATCTAGTAGATGTGCAGGGACCTTATAGTTACCTGGGAAAACTACGTCAGACAGCCCCTGTGCAGTTAAACAACCACAGAGAAGCCAAGTAAAGGTGCTTAAACACTCTAATTGGTCATTGTTATGTTTGTTTACATGAGTTTCTGACACAGTCTATACCTTAACTTAGTTTGACTCATATCTTCAATAACTGTGAATATCACCCATTATTAATTTGCCAACAATTCCTGATCTGCTCGTTTCTGCATGTTTCCATTACAACAATTAGATTTCCAATTTTTTTATGTTAAAAAAAATCTTCTGATTTGGCACTGCGAATCTTTTGTGTAACTATTCTTACGTTAAATATGGAACCAACCTGTTATTCCAGCAACACTCCACTGTAATGCTACCGGGAGACTGTCTGAACTGAGAGATTTTAGTTAGTTACACTGCACAACGCTGCACAATATTAGGAAAATACAAAATAGCACCATTATCATTGAATATTGCAATGGCAATCTCGATTGTGATATACCCTCATTTTCCTTCCTACTCCCTCTTTTTCATCATCACGATCCTTCCGCCGCTCTGCCAGGGTTTCAGTATCTTGGATTACCAACATCAAGGTGAGGTGTGGGAATAAAAGACAGGTCAGACCTTCCCACCGACTAAATATTTTATTAGCAAACCAGGTTTGAATGCATGGCCTGTGAAATGTATTTGTTAGGCTTTAACTACCAAATATAACATCGAAGAAGTCCTTTGAGCTTTGGATCACTGTTTTATTACTGCTGAGAAGATTGCTATACTGGACAGAAGAACACATACTATCTGATACGCTGGACTGAATATTTAATATCTTTATTCATATTTATGTTTCCACTCAGGTTGGCATATTTTTATTTATTTATTTATTTTTTTTACAGATAATTCATTTTTGTTTACAATAAACTGTGCAGTATTCCAACACAATTTTCAAGTCAATATCCCATACCTTTCCAGGTTATTCACCTTCAGTTTTTAGCCATTTGTTCTTATCGTATAAATTCTAAACTTCCCTGGGAATTTATGGCAGATACTTCAAAATCTTTTAGGCTTTACATCTAAAAACCTTCACAAACAACAGGCTGGATGGATGGTGCAGCTTTTAAACAATAGGAGAGAAAAAATCTGGAAATGCAACTTTTCAATTGTTTTCCCATATTCTAATTTCCAAGGAGGGGAAATATATAAATGAAATTCCACACTTTAAAATACCTATCAATCCTGAGCATGCCTGTATAAATGAAAGCAGCAGCTACAAAACTGACCACAGAACAATAAAGTTTTCGCGTTGTTGATTTGATGGTTTAAGGCAAAAAGAGAACATTAATGTAGCAGCCATATTGTTTTATTCATACTTTTTGTTGTCTAAAAATCCCAGGGCTTGATGCTTGCTTTCATCCACCCTCGCTGATGTGTGATCTTCAATGGAAATCTGTAAGTGTACCTTTGGATCTTCTCTGTGGAACAGCTCTGCATCGTCGGTGCTGTCCATCATGATGTTGGGACGAGCCTCCTTCCCTCCAGACTGTCCATCCCTGAATGACCTCTCGCTGCTGGAGCGATCGCTGCTGCTGTTGCCCATCCTGACCCTGACTGCATCAAGCTCTGAAACGCACAGAAACACAGCGCTGCTTTCCGAGCCGACCATCAGAAACAAACATATTTAGATAACAGATGGAGCGCAAAACACAGAAAAAGGACCCACCAAAATGATCTCAGGGTGATATCCGGTCTGCTGCTGTAGTCTGATCGGGCGGAGGAGGTTCACTTAAAGTAGCCTACATGTGTTTTTGTGTTTTCAGCTCGTACAAAGGTCCGAAGTCTCTGTCTAGTCACGGTTTCCGTCCTTAAAGCGGAGAAGTTTCTGTTTTAAAAACTGAACACCGTCTCACTCCGAACAGATAAAGACCGAGTACTCACTTTATTTCGATCTGTTGCCAGGATTTCTATTTTCTCCTCCTTGTTTCTGTTCTTATCCTGTTATTTTTTCTGTTTTCGCCATCTGGAGGAAACTTGAGTGTGTGTCAGTGAGGGAGACACACCTCTTCCGCCTCTGGGCCCCACCCCCTCTCTCTCGCTCAGGGAGCATTAACCCTTTCATGTCCGGGCCTTGTTAAACAGCTGCGTTTGTCGCCAGTTTTAGAAACAATTCTACATAGAAAATACTCTAATCCTCCCAAAATGGGATGAATCCAGACATATAGGGACATTTTTCATTAAATGTTCCGAGCTTAATTTCGTTCTCAGGCATTGAAACGAACGGAGTGCATTTTTCCTCATAATGTCGGTTCCCGTAATGTGACAATAAATTCATAAATTGTGGAAAATATTTGTACATAGTATATATTCTAGATCACGCCAAACAAATTTCGAACGATATGTTTTGTAATTTGGGATACAGTTTTATTGATGTAGTTTATTGTCTCGCTGTAAACGTTGTTGTTAGGGGGCGGGGCCCAGCCTTAGAGACAAGGTGAATGTCCCCATCACCCGGGAGAGCTCAACCCGCTGATTAAATCATTAGAGGAATCTGTATTTTTAAACAATATTTTAAAAATCACAAAAGAGAAAATCCACCATTCAACTATGCAAAACTATGCATTTCCCGTACCCCATCCCACCCCCATTGCTGGAGGAGCTGTGTCTCTAAAGGACAAATAACTGACCTCCACTAAGTAGCCACTTCATAAAAAGACATGTCCCACATTTTATTTACGTCCACTTCTCAATAGAATGAAGCACATTATCATTTGTAATCAGAGCCCATTTTGTTCACCTCATTACTTCAGTTGATTTTTGTGACAGACTGCTGTGTATTCAGTGGAGGAGCCAGAAAATGTTCATAGGGCTGGCCAGACTAAGATCACTGATGGGTGGCCGAAAACTGATCTTCGGTTTCTTGTTGTGATTTGAGTAGTGGTGGTCAAAGGTAGGCTTATGGTGGCCATGGCCACCCCTGGCCACCCCCTGGCTTTGTCTCTGCGTGTAATGCCTTGGAAATCTAAGCTAGCTACATTGTTTTTACAGATTTGAGCTTTTCTGCTGATGGTTACAAATATTTATATAATATTTAAACCCTCTAAGCGATAAGTTTTCAAAAACTTAGAAGTGTTTGAGTAAAGTAACAGGTGTGACAGCAGATAGAGAAAGAAAGAGGGCGAAAAACAGCAAAATCACAAAATGTCCAAACTATTTTTGACTATGGTTAAATTATTTGATATTTGCCAATTCTGATTCAGATGGTAATAATTACCCTCTAGGAATGTACATTATTTCAAAAGTCAAATTGTAGTAATGAATATTACTATCAATATGATTTGGTCTTGCCATTTCAATCAGGTTAATTGCCAATTATTCCATATGCTGGATACAGTACTGATAAGGTTACATTTCACTGTACCTTTAGCATTCCACACAAAAATTGCTCTTTAGAAATCTCTGAGTATTGTCCCGGCCAACAATGAAATGGATGTTCGGCCCTTGCTGCACTGCCACCCTATTCCTGGTCAAACTGTTGCTACAAAGTGAAAATGTGATGCAATTATTTTAGGAACTACTCAACCTGTCTGTATTGTATTGTATGTTGATAATTCGATCAGCCTAAATCTGACTGTTTTGTTGAACTGTATATGTCCGAAATGAATTCTGACTGAATTTGCTTGTACATAATTGGATATGATTTTGTTCCACAAAATGTGATGACTTGTGCTGTAAAGATGCCCAAACATACTGAACTGAATTGAATACAATAATGGGAACAATTGGTCAACATTAGGGGTTTGATGCTGTTTAGGAAATTTTGAGCTGAGCAAGTCAGCTTACTCTGTTTGAACAACTACCATGTTTATTATGATGCTCAGTTGATGCTGTCATGGGGTAAATGAAATGCTTCATCCCTAAATGATCAAAAATATCACCTTAGCTCAACGCTGAAGGTTTAACCTAGGTAGGACAACCTCTGTTATCAGCAAGCAGGTGTTCAGTGTAGAGTTATTACATAGCAATCAGAGCAAGGCTTACTGAGACAAGGTTTTACACTCCCGTTGTTTATTTTTAAATTATCTCTGAAAAGAAAACTGTCCATTGATTTAAATGTATGAAGATTACAACACAATGCTCAAAGATCATAATCCTTTAGACTCTTTCATGTTATCACCTATTTGCTACACAGACTGATGTTCTTTTAAGAAGGCCTCTAATGACTTTGTTTCTGGAGTATTAATAAGAACCAAGGGCTCAACATTAGTTTAAATACAATCAAATACTAAGATTCAGGATTCTTTCCTTGTGTTTGGTGTTGACAACAATAGGTTGGAGCACCTCAGCATTTTCTATATTTTAGCACGTCTGACTCCTGTGACACATTCCCATGGCTATCCAGTTTCCGTGGTGGGAGCGTGTACACTCCAAGTAATGATAAACAGTTTGCTCAGTAGTTCAATAAAGACCAGTTCACCATTTTCCTTCTTTTCCTTGTTGTTGATTATCGTTGCATTGCATGCAATCACTATTCATCAGTGTCTTTTTGTTAAGCTTTCACATTTTTTATTACATTGTAGTTAATTGTCATTTACTTTTAATGCTTGGCTCTACAGTAGTGTGGAACTATTTGATATTGGTTTAAAGTTCTTACCATTGTTTGGAAGTGATATTCAAAGTCTTCCAAAGTTCTCACTTTGAGGACAATGAATATTTTCATTAACATCTCCCTCTATTAAATACATACATACTTTTACACATGTTTACCAGGAGTGCCAATATATTTGTCTACATCTTCATGGACAAATTAAGACTAGATGGCTAACTTGATCTCCATGCTGATGAATTCAAGAGCAGCGTTATGATTGAGTGTAAAAGTAACTTCAAACTAAGTGGTTATAATAGATTACAGTAAAATAAGATAAGTTCATTTACATTTTATGTGCAGAGATGAAACCAAGTGCTTCAAAAAATGGAGAAGGAAATCAGTAAAAACAATTTAATTAAATAGAGAATTATTTATTACAATATATTAATAAATACAGAATAAAATAAACATGTAATAAATGTGTTTGTTAGTGTGAAACATACATATTAAAATATAGTAATAAATACTCTTGTACTTTTAAAAGACCTGCAGTTTTTTAAAGAGCTGTTTGTTTCCAGCAGAGGGGAGCAAAGCAACTGAAAGTAATTTCACCTTGTTTTTTTTTTTTTTATTTGTTTGTTTTTTTAACCGTTTCCGGTCCGGCAGAGAAGCACTCAGAATTGTTGTATGAGTGCCAAGAAAAAGCCCAACAGATTTACTTTCACAAGTGGAGCATTACAGCTAACACTTTAAAGCTCTGTTTGATGTTTATAAAAGAAACCTTATTAGAAACTGCTTTGGGATTATTTCAATTGTTATGGACAAGGAGACAGAAATGAAAAGGAAAAAATAAGAAGCATGAAAGAGAGAGAGGTGGGAGAGAAAGGAAAAGGGGAGAGAAGGAGAAAAGAATGGAGGAGAGAAAGAAAGATGAAGAAAATACAAGATAACACCCTGCTTGCTTCTACACCTGCAGAAACATTCATATTAACAGCTTTTTTACCAAAAAGTGCACGGTACTTATGAATGTAAGATGTATTTAGTGGTAAATGTGGCTCAATATAGAACATTTGTGTATCTGTTAACACCTGAATCTAACACCTGTGGGCAAGTGTGTAACTTTGGGGCTAGCCTTGGGGGGGTTAAGCTCTGCCTATTTATTTATTGAATCATTTACTTTTGTAAAAGGAGTCAGGCTAATTTTGCGTTTCTGTGTTAGAAATTCATTCAAATGCTCTTACTGTGATTTACTTAACTTTCCTGTTCACATCAGTTCAGCAATTAATAAAAGGCTTACTTTTTACTTTACTATCTTTTTTCTGACACAGAACCAAATATTTAACATTTTTAGAGCACTTTCATATTGCTGGACCTTTCTTGGACTCTCATCTTGTGTCCTGTTATCAGTACTAATATTACAGTTATTAATAAATGTATACATAAAGTGATATGTATGTATTACATTGCGTAATACATAATTCATAATATGAGCTATAATATTTAATTTCCCTTTGGGATTAATAAAGTATTTTTGAATTGAATTGAATTGAATTGTAAAACTGTATCCCTGTTTAATGAGTTTAGTTTGTATTACATATTACATGTATTATTCAGAAAAATAAAACAGTTAACTAATTAATGATCCACCTGTGACTAACTGTGATTTATTTCTTATTAATTCTGTATCTTTAAACAACCCAGAGCTGAATGTTTAGGATCAGAAGAAATGAAAGAGAAGAGGGATGCTTACTTTTGCTTTCTACTCTGTCTCACTGGCACCAGGAGATATTTTCCTGGTTTACTGAGCAACACCTATTTCTGTCTACACGTAGAACTGGACTATAGGATTGGCTGGAGCCATGAGATGCAATGTGGTGATCTGAAGGACCTTTTACTGTGTTTAGTAACTTCAAGATTAAATGCTTTGATTTTGACTGAAGTATCATAACATCAGATGTTTTTCACATCACGGTGCAGATCCAACTGGAAGCTCACAGAGAGGGTTCTATCACAGCCAGGCCATTTAACTTCACCTGTAGCTCAGGTGAAGTGATGATGCTCATAGGTGAACCTCCACCTCATGTCTTGCTGGGTGATTAGCGCTAGCTTCCAATTAGCCCATTCTGAGCCAGCTCTCAGGTTTAACACTAACTCTGGGTTGAGGCGCTCTGCTTCCACCCGTTCCTGGTCGAACACACCCACCAGGCTCCCACTCTGGTTGGCTCCGCGGCTGCTGTGAAATCAGCTGTCTCTCCCATTGTAGCCCTGTTTGTTGCGCTTAGTGGAAATTTACGGGTAATTGTTGAGGCAGGCCAACGCTCCTGGACTGACCACGGACAAATTGCCAGTCCGCCCGAGCGCATAGTTGCGCAGTCGTGGTACCGCGTGTGCGCAAATTACCACTTTTTGCCTTCTTTTCCTTTAGACTTATTGTCAGGTTGGGTAGAGCGGGCAGTGATTATATGGAACAAAAAAGAAACAAATCTGATTGTTTTTTTTAATAAAAATGTGAAGTCTGTCATTTTGGGTCTTAATGCATCTTTTGAACAGACATGAACTCCTAAATGTTTTCTTTCATGAGATTCCGGGCTGGTCTGAAAACATCTAGAGCTTCAGTCCCAGAGGTCCAGGTGACAGGTCTAACAAAACACCTGGGTACCACTGTATTTTGGAGCTAGTCTACATGCACCACCATTCAGTGTGTCTGCATGTACAGGTGTGTGCGAGCAACATAGAGAAAACTAACTCAACAATACATATATATTTACCTCATTTTGCTCTTTTTACAAGGGGTTGTTGTCAACCATCAGTGAAAAATTGTTGTCTGTCCACTTTTTGAGAGTACAACCACTCTTACCAACGACTGAATCAACAGTACAGCAAAAAGTGAATGTTTGGGGGAGAAAGTGGGTTGGGTGACACCAGGTTTCTGGGAGGAGGAAGGGGGTTAGATTACCAGATGAGGATGCTATTTTGCTGACAAATGAAAATAAAAGAAAATCAACAAGTTATTCATGCAAAGAGAAGAGCAGGGGAGAGTCCCAGGGCAACCACCCAGCAGCCACAGTGCAGAAGACCCAGGGACCTGCAGCGGTGAGCCCACATGCCCCCCCGGCAGCCGTCTACGCCCGAGCAAATCCAGCAATGGACCCAGTGATCCGAGACCCCGGGACATAAACTGCAGTTTGAGCTGAATGATACTTTGTAGACGGTGGATGCCCTTAGAGGTAAACTAACAGAAGTAGGAAATAGGTTGGACATAATTGAGTGTAACCAGGCCACTCCCCCATCCCTGGAGGAATGGGGGGGGCGAAAAAAACCCCACCTCACAGGTTGAAACCTTTGAAGGTGGGCCATACCTGCGATACCCTGAGAGAATCTGCAGGTCAGATTTGGAGGAAGTAGAAGCTGCCCTCCAGAGATGACCTTTCCAGGCTCATGGGGTTCCCCATACATCCACCGAGTCCAGAACAGGTGTAAATAGTCAGAATAGGTTCAGTGGTGCGGTGCCCCACCCCACTGTAGTCCGCAGCCATGAACAATACCTGGCTGTGGATCCAGTAGGAGTAAATAGTTCAAGGTTTAGAGGCAAGCAGCCTTCAAACTTGACTCGCAGAACAGTCCTCTATGATCCCTCACCTCCGACAAGGCGACAGGAGAGGCGTCCCTGGAATTCAGGTGCTTCTTCAACCGCTGCTCAGGACCCGAGTCCGGGGAGCACAGGGCCCACCGTTGTACCCTGAGCAGCCTCCACTGCCTCCTCCAAGGATGAGGCGTGATGCACTGACACACCCTGAGTGCAGCCGGAGTGAACTTTCAGATGATGACTTAGATGAGCCGGCACCAATCCCTGAGAGTGGATTGAGCACCTGCCAGCTTGAGTCTCTGGCCAAAGACATAGAGCCTTTCGACCCTAATAATGCAGAGTCAAACATTGAGGATTATCTTAGGGAAGTTGAATGCTGTCTTTTAGATTTGTACTGCCCATCAGCACGGGAAAAACTGAAGCTCATCTGGAAGACAACATCCAGGAGCATCCATGTTTTCATGGAGAGCCTGCCCCATGCAGTCCGAGACCGTTATTCAACCCTCTGCGAAGCTTTAAGGGAAGAATATTCTGTCTACATGGACCGAGCCTCCGCCAACACTTAGTGCTTTCACTATCCAGCAAAAAAAAAAGCGAAGCACCCAGGGAGTATTACCGGCGCTTAAGAGCTGTTTACTTCCAAGGACGCAATGCGCCCGGCATTGAGGAAGAACATGCTTTTAAATCCCTGTTCCTCGAAACAGGAAACCGACCATCCAGGTAAACCAGATCCGAAATTCCCGTCAGCGTGACTAGGCGTGGATTCCGTCTCCACGGCAACTAGAGTCTATCTGGTCGGGTGGGGAGACAAACCTGAGAAACCTCAAGAACCCTTTGGGACCTCGTCACCCCACTTCAACCATTTCAAGTTGAGGGTTGTGATGTAAGCATCAACAGCTACACCCAAGACCGCTCATATATGGTGTGGTTGGATGTTTCATTCCAAGACATGACTTTGGTCCACCCTATTTACATTTACACATTGGACACAGAGCCTCTCTCCAGGGCCAACTCTGGGCCCAGGTGGAGGTGCCAAAACACCTGGGTGCAAGCAGTAAACCACCCTTTGCTATCAACCAAGTTTCCAGCTTGGAGGGGCCCAAAGAACCTCTAGCAAAGCTCATGCCTTCGACAGAGCCAGTCTCGGGCACCTGTGGTACACAAAGGCCCCGACCACCCAGGGAACTGCCCTCCGCAGTCATGACTCATTTCTTTGCTCTCTGAAAAGTGCAGGGGTGAAACCTTACAACCCCAAAATAGTGGAAGGTGTGCACCTGGAAAACACCTTCGCACCTGAAGTGATCTTAGCACTTTGGTTGGAGAAGTCCGCAATCAGCAGGGAGCTATATGGCCGTTTGTCGAGGGAAAACCCACGTCTAATTGAGGCACGACGCAGCCACAGTCTACTTTCAGCAGACTGGCCACGCCGCCTTCTGAAGGCAAGTGGAGTCTGCACCCTCAATGTGCAGGTTGGCAAGAGACAGCTCTCCCATACGTTTAGTATTGCTCAGCCCCTGCACCCTTCGGTTTTCAGACTACTTGGTAGTCTGTGTCATGCCAATGCTTGAGCTGAGCTCAAGCAACTTATCTTTTGGTGGAGAATCCAACCCAAGTGCCTATCCAGGTAACCACAAGAAAACCCCTGGGGATGCTCATAAACAGCTCCTTTCATGACTTCGAGCTAACCATCCCTGTCATTGGAGACATGCCCTTATTTGTGTCCGGTAGACAGGACTCTCCAGACGTTTTGTCCACGTTTCCATCGGACATTATCACAATTGAGAGACATGAGGTTTTAACAACCAAATCCACCTGTGGTGCTACCCTGGGGGCTGAAGGCAACCTGGTGGTGTACGCACTGGCAACACATCCAGGGCAACCAGCTCAAGAAGAGCCGGGGACCCGGGACTCATCCAGCGAGCCCTACCCCGGTCTACCTCACGCTGGCCCAAGATTCACCTGGACCAGGAGCTGGCTAAGGTGAGAGATGCTCGCTTTTTCTCCACAGTGGACATGGCGAATGGCTTCTGGACAATGAAGGTAGACCCAGCTGACCAGTACAAATTGACGTTTTCCTTCGGGAACCGCCAATATACCTGGAACAGGTGCCCCTTTGGGTACTCAAACTCTCCAGCTGAATTTAACATTTTCCTTCAAAAGGCCATCTCTGACGCCGCAGCCCGGGGAAACCTCATTTACGTCGATGACATTTTTATGAGGAGCAGGACATTTGAGGAACATCTAGTCAAATTCCGGCGGGGACTAAACTAGCACTCGCCAAAGGCCAATGGTGCTGGACAAAAGTGGAGTACGTTGGCTTAACCGTGGGCCCAGACGGCATCGAGCCCCGAGCCAGCAGGATCCGGGCCATCCAAGACATAAATGCTCCAATGAATATGTCTGAACTTCGAAGTTTCTTAGGGGTCTGTAACTACTCCCACCAGTTTATTGAAGACTATGCGGAGATGGCCAAGTCCCTCACAGAACTCCTGTGCAAAGACACGCCTTTCACTTGGGGAGAACCCCAAGAGTATGCTTTCCAGCTCTTGAAGCAGAAACGTGGTTCTGCTGCTTGCCTGGCTTACCCAGATGAGGACAAGGAGTTCTACCTGGAAGTGAGTTTCTCTTCCAAGTGTCTAAGTGCTGCGTTAAAGCAGAAATATGACCAAGACATGCGAGTTGTCGCATACGCAAGCCGACCTTTGAGTGACATAGAGATTAGGTTCTCAGACTGTGAGGGGGCTCTGCTTTCTACAGTCTGGGCAGTTGAACATTTCCGTAGTTACATTGGGGGGCAGAAAGTGATTATTGAAACGTGCCATCAACTAGGTCACCTTCCTGAACAACGAACGGTTGAGGGAAGGAAGATTGCCAACAGTCGCATCGCAACATAAATGATGGCACTTCAAGGTTATAACGTTGAGATGAGGTACGGTCAGAATAATAAAATGGTGTAGGGGCAGGGGTTAGCAGAATGCCAGCACTGTGAATGTGACACCGTAGCGACCACCATTGACACACCTGCCACCTCCCAGTTTTCTTCGAGTCACCGCTACTTCAATGAAAACGTGTGCGAAGGGCTCCCAATACCCTACATTGACGGGTGCGCCTTCCTTCATGAAGGTCGGCCACAGGCTGGTGTGGGCATCATCTGGGTTGGACACCACGCCACCGAACCAAACCACTACCAACTGGGGCCAAAAACAAGTCAGTACGCAGAGATCGCAGCAGTACTCATCACCCTCCAACAGGCTACAGCCCTGGACATTAAACAACTGGTGATCTGCTCCAACTCCAACTATGCTCGGCACAGTTTCATGTCCCACCTCCCGGTGTTGAAAGAGAATGGAATGAAGAATGTCAGGAATAAAGAGGTAAAACATTCAGAACTCTTCCTGGCATGTGACCATCTCACCACAGAACAGTGTATGGTAGTGTACTGGAAAAAGGTGAAGGGTCATTCCCAGACTTTGGGCCCAGACATAGACGGAAATGATGAAGCAAACCGTCTAGCCCGATTGGGAGCTAAAAATGGGACCCCGTGGGGTTTCCAAAAATAATGGCACCCTCCCTCTCCGACCCATGCCGTCTGTGCCGTCACTCGGCAACAGACGGTAAGGTGTGAAGACCCCCAAAGCTCTGGGGAGACTCTCCACCTTGGATGTAAACCCAGTGATACGGACTTGGCAAACATGCAGGACCAAGACCCTAACCTCCACACCATCAGAGAGCTAGTGGCTAGTGGTCTGTCAGCTGAAACGTCACCATTGGTGATGGATGAGACCAAAGAACTGCCGAACGTCCGACGTAACCTGTCCCACCTGAAGTTGGAGAAAGATTTGTTAGTCTATACAGTTGGGTGGTACCATCTGACCATAGGGGTTCATGTTAGCCTACGCTCATGACTCTCCCGTAGGGGGTCACACTCCATGCCCTTCAACAGGTGGTGTACTGGCCTTCGATGGCTCACGACACCCAAATGTACATCCAAGGATGTTTGACCTGCTGTCAGTTCCAACCATCCCAACCACTAGGTCGGGCTCCACTTCAGCGAAGGGGGGTTACATTCCCGTGGTCCCACCTGCAAATCGACTGGGTTGGACCAGTCCCCAAATTGACCAGAGGTAATAAATATCTCCTAACGGTGACGTGCAATTTCACTAAGTGGGTTGAATGCTTACCTGCACCCAACGATACAGCTGTAACCACAGCTGTTCTTTTGCTGAACCATGTTTTCAGTCGGTGGGGTCTTCCCCTGTCCATTAACTCAGACAGAGGAACCCATTTTACCTCAAGTGCCATGACAGCGCTTTTTGACATTCTGGGAGTGGAAGTAAAATTTCACATTTCCTACCACCCACAGTCGTTGGGTCAGGTGGAGCGGATGAACCGTACCATAGTGGCCATGCTGAAGAAGTATGTTAGGAGCAATGGAAAGGACTGGGACATAAAACTCCCGTTGGTCCTGATGGCCATCCAGTCCACCCCCCAACGCTCCACAGGGGTAACCCCCTTTGAGATGATGACTGGAAGGCAAATGACTGTTGGAATAATTGTATATAGATTTATCTCATATTTTGTTCCTTTTCTTTAACTTGACTATTTGATTTTATAACATTTCATGATGTATGTGTGAGTAAGGATGTGATGAGTTTGTCTGCAGGCAAGGAAGCAGTCACAGATGAGGGCGTCATAAAGAGGGTGGCTGATTGTGCTGAACAGAAGACATACTCATACACATGAGTATTAAGAAGTAATACTAAAAATTCCGTGTTTCAAGGACGGCGGAGTCCGCGTTTAAGTATTTAAGCAAAAATACTAAGAAAATTCCGCGTTTAAAAAATGTGTGAATGTGAGAAATGAATGGAGGATTTAAACCACTAGGTTTGCCTCATACCAAAGCAGTAGGATTATAAGTGACTAACCTTTGTGGATGCAAAGGAAATAATTCTCCACTCGAAAGAGTTGAAGTGAGAATTACCACAAAAGGAGATTTTTCTGTCACCCTACTGAGCAGAATAATCCAGCATTTAGAATACCCTAGGTATTTATATACTGGACCAAATAAAAAAAAAAAAAAAAAAAATGGGAAAAGGGGCAAGTAAAAATAAACAAAAAATGAATTACAATGCAAAGATTGGAAATTTGTAGAAGCACAGGATCAAATTAAAATATTAAAATTAAAATAGATAAATGGATAACCACATATCATTATGATGGTCGTTTAAACTCTAAAAAATTTGTTAATCTACAGGATGCAATAATTAAAAGTACATTAAAAGTACACGTGATTTAAGAAAAATGGACAAAGAATGTTATGAGGATGGAGATTATTGGTTAAAAGTAACTAAAAAGAGAGAGATGTGATGCAGGAGATAAGAATGGACGTTTTTGTGGAAAGCAGAAAAGGTCAGAGGGCTAAGTAGTAATTTTTGATGGACTTGCAAAGTAGAACAGCAGGACAAAAGAAAGGGAGTAAAAAGAGCAGGTGGAAAGTTTTTGTTTTGTACCAAAGATCTGATGAGGTTTGACAGGATTGGATGGGCTAAAATGAGTCCCTTTGGTGAATAAATCCATCCCCACCATGGCTGTACCTCATGTATGTTTTATTTGTGTTTATTTTTTTTTATTGTTTGAGACGCTGGAGGCTGTTGATACAGTTTGTCACGGAGGTTCATGGCATGACACGGGTTTTTCTCTGAGTAACCTTAGAGAATATTTTACTCTTTTTAACAGCAGAACAAACAGAGTGGATTAATCGATAGGCTTACAGTTAGATACAGACGCAGAGCTGACTACGCAGAAATAGCCAGAGTGAAACAAAAAGAGGAAGAGCATTTTGAAGAATATAGGATTAGACTGACAAAAGGGTTTAAAATACATAGTGGTCTACAAGAAGATGAAAACGAGCAAGGAGCTTATTGACAGCAGTTAGAAAATGCACAACATGCTGGTTCCAGGGATGCAATTAATACCTGGGTAAGGAGACATTTTATAGGGTTCCCCACAGCAAATCTAGAAGACTATGTTAATCATGCCCTCCATGCAGAAAAAGTAATGAAGGATAAGGAACAGAAAAAGATAGCCAGCACCTTTTTTAAGCAAGAAGAAGAAGAAGAACAGATTTATTATCAGAACAACAGAGGAAGAGGAGGATTTAGAGGCAGAGGACAAAACCGCAGGTGTCAGAGAGGAGTAGTAGGCAAAGGAAATTACAGACAATACACCTCAGGGTGTTGGTGTTGTGGGAAATAAGGACATCTGATCAGAGACTGTCCTGAAAGGAGAAATAATGATTCAGCATGACTAGGACAGAAAACAAGTGAAATTGTTCCTGGTACCTCAGACACCGATAAAAACAAAAAACCAGAAACACAGGGGCAGGAGGTCCTCCTAAATTTACAGGACCTTTTCTCACTAGATATCATAAAACCTGAAGTTACCTTACTGTTGAATGGAAAATCAAATACTTTTCTTTGTGATACCGGAGCATGCAGGACCACCTGTAGAGAAACAATCCCAAATTCCAGACTTAGTGATCAGCAAATAACGGTCGTGGCAGATGGCCGCTCACACTGAGCCTGGTTCTGCTGGAGTTTTCTTCCTGTTAAAATGGAGTTTTTCCTCTCCGCTGTCGCTACATACATGCTCAGTATGAGGGATTGCTGCAAAGTCAACGCCAGTGACTGTCCACTCTCTACATGCTCATCCGGGAAGAGTGAATGCTGCAAGTCACTGACTGGATGCAATCTGCTGGGTTTCCTTAGATAGAAAAACTTTTTATCCAATTTGAATAAAAAGCTAACTCCGACTGCACTGTTCAATTGTTAGGATTAATTGGAATGTATGTACCTGACTGTTGTGAAATGCCTTGAGACAACATGTGTTGTGAATTGGCGCTATATAAATAAAACTGAATTGAATTGAATAACAGTAAGGTCAGCTAGTGGGAAATTGACACAAGTCTGTGAGTCTGAACCAGTTTGGATAGGAGATCCCAATGGACAGTCATGTCAGCTATCTATTCTAATGTTCCCTGAGTGTCCGGTGAATCTATTGGGACGAGATGGATTACTACATCTGGGGTTAGCATTAATTCTGACCTCAGAAGGACATATTGTAGTAAAGAGAAAAGCAGAACTCAGCCAAGGAGATTATTTCGTGTTGAAAGGAGTGGGACCACCTTATTGCCACTATTCACTGGATGTTCCAAATAAGCCACCCCTAATAGGGACAGCTTTCTTAACAGAAGGAAGAAATGTCATTACTCGACTACAAGATTAGATGACACCAGATGATCTACATATTACCATGTGGCATAAAAAATCCTCCTGGACCAGATAAAACTTATGAAGAAGCATTAACTAAAGTAACCCCTACCAAAGTCATGGTAACTTATGTTTATGCAGATGGGAACAGTACGTCAGTTGCTGAAGTAGTGTTAGCAGAAGACACTAGGAAGCTCTGCAAAATGTGGACACCTCCACACATATCTTTATTCAAGGATAAAGAACTCAAGTGGCAGGACATGGGAAGAATAGTGCAGAGGGGAAAAGATGCCACAAACTGGTTTGCAACAACAATGAATACAGAAATCAGTGCATCCACAGGATTAACTAGGAAGCCATTATTCTGGACAGTGACAGTGCAAGAAGGGATACATTTACATTCAAAGCAACAATGAGAAATATTTCTTACTGAACAGGAGGAACAGTTCTTGAGTGAAGTCCCTGATAAGTTATGGTCAAAAGACCCTACTGTTAAAGGAGTTAGTTAAAGGAGCGTTACCTGTCCAAATCAGGGCAAAAACAGAATACAGGCCCAGTGTAAAACAATACCCTTTGAAATATGATGCACGTGAAGGAATAAAAGCAGTAATAAAGGATTTAATAACTGCAAGGGACACAAAGTCAGTAAAAATAAACTTCAGTTGTGCAAAAATGAGGTTAAATACCTAGGCCACAATCATAGCGCAGGGGGACGCACAATTGTAGAAGAAAGAAAGACTGCAATATTACAAGTTCCAAAACCAGTAACAAAAAAGCAAATTATGTCCTTCCTTGGACTAACTAATTATTGTAGAAACTGGGTGCCAAATTATGCAGAAATAGTAGCTCCATTTAACAAATTAATGTATGAGGAAGAGCGGAAAATGATGTCTGAACTGAAATGGAGAGTAGAAGCTGAAGAAGCATTTACCAACATAAAACAAGTTCTAGTTTCCAGTACTGCTTTAGCCTTACCATACTATAGTAAACCATTTGTTCAGATGGTAGATTGCAAGGGACATTTTATGACTTCCGTTCTGGTTCAACAACATGGAGATAAAATGAAACCAATAGCCTATTTCTCTTCAAAACTAGATAGTGTTGCGTGTGCGCAATCATATTGTGTGAGAGCTGTAATTGCTGCCTCCATGGCAGTTGAAGTCAGTGCCAGTAGTGAAGTAGTGTTATTCCACCCTTTAACTTTAAGAGTTCCCCATGCAGTTTCAGCAGTTATTAGTGCAAACAAATATGACCTTTCTATCACCTGCTAGACATTTGTCCGGCATCTCAACCTTACAGGTCCTTCTCAAAAAATTAGCATATTGCGATAAAGTTCATTATTTTCTATAATGTAATGATGAAAATTTAACATTCATTTATTTTAGATTCATTGCACACTAACTGAAATATTTCAGGTCTTTCATTATCTTAATACGGATGATTTTGGCATACAGCTCATGAAAACCCAAAATTCCTATCTCACAAAATTAGCATATTTCATCCGACCAATAAAAGAAAAGTGTTTTTAATACAAAAAACATCAACCTTCAAATAATCATGTACAGTTATGCACTCAATACTTGGTCGGGAATCCTTTTGCAGAAATGACTGCTTCAATGCGGCGTGGCATGGAAGCAATCAGCCTGTGGCACTGCTGAGGTCTTATGGAGGCCCAGGATGCTTCGATAGCGGCCTTTAGCTCATCCAGAGTGTTGGGTCTTGAGTCTCTCAACGTTCTCTTCACAATATCCCACAGATTCTCTATGGGGTTCAGGTCAGGAGAGTTGGCAGGCCAATTGAGCACAGTGATACCATGGTCAGTAAACCATTTACCAGTGGTTTTGGCACTGTGAGCAGGTGCCAGGTTGTGCTGAAAAATGAAATCTTCATCTCCATAAAGCTTTTCAGCAGATGGAAGCATGAAGTGCTCCACAATCTCCTGATAGCTAGCTGCATTGACCCTGCCCTTGATAAAACACAGTGGACCAACACCAGCAGCTGACACGGCAACCCAGACCATCACTGACTGTGGGTACTTGACACTGGACTTCTGGCATTTTGGCATTTCCTTCTCCCCGGTCTTCCTCCAGACTCTGGCACCTTGATTTCCGAATGACATGCAGAATTTGCTTTCATCCGAAAAAAGTACTTTGGACCACTGAGCAACAGTCCAGTGCTGCTTCTCTGTAGCCCGGGTCTGGGGAATGCGGCACCTGTAGCCCATTTCCTGCACACGCCTGTGCACGGTGGCTCTGGATGTTTCTACTCCAGACTCAGTCCACTGCTTCCGCAGGTCCCCCAAGTTCTGGAATCGGCCCTTCTCCACAATCTTCCTCAGGGTCCGGTCACCTCTTCTCGTTGTGCAGCGTTTTCTGCCACACTTTTTCCTTCCCACAGACTTCCCACTGAGGTGCCTTGATACAGCACTCTGGGAACAGCCTATTCGTTCAGAAATGTCTTTCTGTGTCTTACCCTCTTGCTTGAGGGTGTCAATAGTGGCCTTCTGGACAGCAGTCAGGTCGGCAGTCTTACCCATGATTGGGGTTTTGAGTGATGAACCAGGCTCGGAGTTTTAAAGGCCTCAGGAATCTTTTGCAGGTGTTTAGAGTTAACTCGTTGATTCAGATGATTAGGTTCATAGCTCGTTTAGAGACCCTTTTAATGATATGCTAATTTTGTGAGATAGGAATTTTGGGTTTTCATAACTGTATGCCAAAATCATCCGTATTAAGACAATAAAAGACCTGAAATATTTCAGTTAGTGTGCAATGAATCTAAAATATATGAATGTTAAATTTTCATCATTACATTATGGAAAATAATGAACTATATCACAATATGCTAATATTTTGAGAAGGACCTGTACATTAACTATAGAAAGGTGCACCACTTTAAACTCAGCAACATTGTTACCCACGCCTGAAGATGGAATTCAACATGATCGTCAAGAATTAGCAGAAAAAGAAGCAAAAACTAGAAGTGATTTGCAGGATCACGAAATAGTATGTGAATGACTTCTCCAAAAAAGATGAGAGAGGGAAGATACAAACAGGATATGCATTGGTGACAAAAGATATAGTGTTAAAAGAAATGCAACAACAAAGCCCACTACAGGAGATATAAATGTGGAAAAAACATGGAGCCACATTAAAGGATGAAATCTATATTTGACCAGATAATAAACCTGTCCTACCAAAGAACCTATATAAATGGGCGGCAATATTGAGCCATCGTGTTTCACAATGTCTCAACAGGGAGGAATGGTAGGACAGATACATAAATATGATAAGACATATGGATTTAATTCTTATTCAAAAAATATTTGTAGAACATGTTTAACATGTGCAAAACATGATCCACAAAGGAATTTAAGACCACGAAGGGGACAATTTCCAAACTACAATACCCTTTCCAAACAATTCATATGGATTTTATTGAGTTAAACCACAGTGAAGGGAAAAGTTCTGTTTAGTCATTATAGATGCATTTCTAAATGGATATAACTATTTCCAACTAAACATCCAGATGCCTTAACTGTAGCAAAAGCACTGTTTAAAGATATCATTCCCAGAATTGAAATTCCTGAGAAAATATATAGTGATAATGGAGCCCATTTTGTAAATCAAATAATAAAGAAAATAGGAATTATGTTGCACATAAATCTGAGAAACCATTGCGCTTACCACCCTCAAAGCGCTGGATTAGTGGAAAGAATGAATGGGACTATAAAGAACCGCCTGAAAAAGTGTATTGAAGAGACAGGAAGACCAAGGACACAGTGTCTAGATCTAGTAAAACAATAGATAAACATTACATGCACCTCAGGGCTAACACCCTATGAAACGTTATTTGGAGGACCATACAGATTACCACAGTTCAAAAAATCAGTGGGATTTAGATGAAGAAGCTAACCTAGCTGTTTATATGAGGAGTATGTTAGAAAAGCAACAGAAACAAAATCAAACTAATGAGGAATGTTCTATTTCCCAGCAAGAAAACCAACTAGTGGAACCAGGAGACTGGGTGCTAATAAGGAGTGTAAAAAAGAAACATTGGTATTTCACCTAAGTGGGAGGACCCATATTAGGTATTATTGACCACTCCTATAGTAGTAAAAATAGCTGAGAGATCAACCTGGATACACCTTATACATTGTAAAAAGGTAATTTCGGTTGAAAGCTCCGTCAGGGGAAGTGATTTACAGACTGATAATAGGGTGGACCCAGACATTTAGAGGCTGGAGAGACCCGAAAGTCAGTGAAGAAAATTAAGACACTGGAACCACTTAGAGGAGTCAAAATTTCAGCCAAAATGACTCTTAGATGGATTAGCAATGCAGTCCGTTGCTGGGCATTTATATGTTTCCTCATATTGATTTTCTTACTTTTCTGGTACCTCTGGGAACCAGTCAAGATTAAACAGAATGTATCAACACCTGCTATGAGTCATATTAAACGAGTAGCGCTAAACCAAGAAAGGCAAGATAACCCAACTATGTGTACTGAACAAACTTGTTATACCTATGGCATTCAAGTGTGCGTGAAATCTATTACCACAGCTTTAGTGCTGATCCCACTCATTAACTTGACCAAACGAGGAAGGAAAGGACAGGATTATAACAGATATAATTGGTACTTAACTAATGACTAAAAGAGATTGTGTTGTGTGTATGGGTCCCAGACCTTTGTTACAAATAATTCCAGCTGTGATACCACCACCCTGTGTGATGGAAGTAATGAATCAAACTAATTTTAATGAAACGTGTCAACACTGGGATTTTGTTTTTCCTGTAATTAGAGCAGATAAGGATAAATCAGTATTCCATAAATGGGTCACCACTGGAAACTACACATGTATAAATATGACAGAGAGAGGGAATAAATTGGGAAATCTCACTGCAGTATGGTGTACTGCAATTGTAAAAGTAAATAAGTATTTTAAACCAGTCTCTAGAGGAGACATTTGGTGGTGGTGTGGTGACGACAGGTTGTTTGATCGATTACCTTCAAAAGTACCGGGACTCTGTGCTCTAATTACTTTATTGTTACCAGTTTTAGTATACCCTATGTCAGTAGATGATCTAGTGTAAACCCACATGACTGGCGTAATAGAAAGTGCAGAGAAGTAGCTTGGCAGACTGAGGGAGACTCTACGTACATAGATGCTATAGATGAAGATAAATTAACTGATCAAGTAGCTGCAAGATTTGAATCAAGTATCTGTTGATGGTTTACGATGAACAAAAACGTAGACAGGATCAACTATATTCACTACAATGTTCAAAAACTAAGAAATTGGACACAAAGTGGGTTTGAAGCTGTCCATGACTAATTGGTTTCAACTTCCCTGATGGCATTCCAGAATAGAATTGCTTTGGACATGTTTGCTGAAAAAGGAGGAGTTTGTGCCATTTTTGGAGAAAAATGTTGCACATTCATACCTAACAACACTGCTGCTGACGGCAGCCTCACTAAAGCCATAGAAGGTTTGAGATCTCTAAATGGCAAAATGAAGGAGCATTCTGGAGTGGACACCTTGATGTGGGACTCCTGGCTGGATGTGTTTGGGAAGTATAAAATTATAGTACCATCAGTAATAATTTCCTTTGCAGTGTTTGCTGCAATTTTTGACATTGTGTGGATGTTGTTGTATTCCCTGCCTTCGTTCTCTGCTTAACCGTCTTACCCAACTCTATCCGTTACTTAAATATCAGGATGATGAAGATAATGAGGATGTGACTGACCACTTTTCTGACCTGTACCCAGATCCATCTCTTTATGATTCTGTGATTTAAATGTCAGTAAGTGTCTGAGTATAATTGTCTTTGTACTCATGAAAATAATCTTATAGTTAAAAATCCAAAAGAAGTGGCTGTTTAAGTGATATGAGAATATGAGCAAATATAGGATAAACAGGGGGGAAATGTTGGAATAATTGTATATAGATGTATCTTGTATTTTTTTCCTTTTCTTTAACTTGACTATTTGATTTTATAACCTTTCATAATGTATGTGTGAGTAAGGATGTGATGGGTTTGTCTGCAGGCAAGGATCAAAGGTGGAGCTGAGAAGGAAGCAGTCACAGATGAGGGTGTCATAAAGAGGGGGGCTGATTGTGCTGACCAGAAGACACACTGATCTTAAGATGGGGTAGATTGTGGAAGTGTGCAGCTGTTTTTCCCATCCTTTAGAGAGCAACGTTTATTGTAACTAGGGAACCCCCAAAGATAATAAAAAGAGAGGTGCGGACAGATGGTTTTCAGAGCGGTAGGAGATTTATAACTGACAGCACATCTCTGTCCGTTCTCCTCGCAGCGAGTAAAATAACTAATTCTTTGTCTTTCTCTTCTTTTTGTGATGATTATAAGTATTTTAGGTTGTTTGAACCTGACAATGACTCTCCCACGCCATCTGCCGTACCATCCAGAAGATGTGAGTGTGACAACTGCCCACACAGCACATGAATATGTAACAGACTTGAAGGAACACCTCGGATCCACATTCGCTTGGGCACAAAAGAACCTGGAAGCCAGCGTAGAGGGCGCAAAAGCATATTACGACTGGAAAGCAGCCCAGTGGGGAAAAGGTTTTCTATTTCAGATTTGCCCAACCAACCGGGCATTCCAGAAAACTTCTCCCAAGCTGGGCAGGCCCCTTCGAAATTGTGGGAAAACTCTCACCAGTGGCCTACAGGATAAGAATATCAAAATCCAAACGGGCCCCGATGTACAAATGGGTTTGTGCAAACCAGATCAAACCCTATAACAAACTCTTACTACACATGGTAGACTTCACACGCAAAGGGTTTTCGTACGTCTAGACCCGTGGGACGTGTATTGCAAACACATCCGCCTTCCTCCACTGATGGCTGGAGGAAGACCGCAGGGGACTCAAACCCAGGACACCATAGAACATGCCAAACAAACTACAATCTACATCCTCAAACAACTGCAGAAATTCATGGTCACCGAAGAAGATCTCAGTGGCAGTAAACGCCCAAAGAGATTCCTAGGTGGATTGATAGCCTCAGCGGCGGCGCTGGGGTCTTTGTTTTCCATTGCCTTTTCAGCAGCAAATTCAGTTTGCCTGAAAACTATTCAGAGGCACGTACAAGAATTAGATGAAGAAATGCCGGAAATCCAACAGAGACTCCACCAACAGAGACTATTGGAAGTACAAACTAAGACCCTCCAGGGCACAGTCGTCACTGTAAATTTACACTCCACTCTTATTAACAATACCCTGCATGTGCTGCAAACTCTCACAGAAGTGGTCAAGAATGATTTAATGTACACACAGGTTGTAAGAAACTTGATGCAAGACTTGATTAGAGAGGTTGGTTCATCGGTAGACAGCCTAACCGAAGGATGGATGGCTACTTACCAAGTTCTGCTGGATTTAGTAGAGAAAATCCTAAAGTCCACCACAACAGACACCTTGCAACCTCCACAAACACACCTGGCTTATAGCTTAGGCAGCGCAATTCCAATTTTTGGCAATCCATATAATTTAGAGAAAGGATTTATGCTCAATCTCCCTATCATCAAAAGGACAAATGTATACAGGCTTAGAACAGTGTTAAATGTCGGGTTTTGGAAGGAGAATACACACGCAAACCTGAAAACCCCATCACTCTTAGCTTACCACGATGCCGATCCAAAACTTGATCTAATTCCCAATTTAGACCTGTGCACCAAAACCAAGGACCTTCATTGGGTGTGCCCAAGTAATCCTTTTATTAGAGACATCACCGATTACATGTGTGGCTTAAGGGAGGGATCTCCTGAACAAAATTGTTAGGCTAAAGTGACTCTAAAGGACATAGGAGTAGAAACCAAGGTCGAACGTGCTGGTAATCGATGGGTTGTAAGCACACCAGTGACAGAAGTCTTGCTATCTTACGATCAGCACGACACAGTTACCCGAATAAAATTACCCAACCAAACAATGTTCGTCTCCATACCCCAGGGTGCACTCCTCCACCTCGGAGACATAATCCTTCATCTCCTTAATCTCGATCGATATGATACAGAAATTGAAATTATGGATGCCTTCAAAGCATATAATTTCAGCATTGATGCCAGTATTGAAGAACAACTTGTAATGGAAGGGACCAAACTAATTAAGTTCAGCCTTACCCCTGCAGAGTTAATCTTCACACCTCTCCCTCAATTCCCCAGGCGAACAGAATGGACAGAAACCCACACTATGACCGTGTTGGGACCCAGCCATGGAAACATTAAAACTCCGGTACACACTTGTCTGGAACTTTCAAAATAAATTGCATTAAACTGACTTCCAGCAACTGAGGAAAGGGGGGTAACAGCAGACTTCCCATGATGCCACTGTCTGAATAAGAGCACCCCCTCTCCAACAAGCCAACCTCTTCCACACGGCCTTCCTGAGGGACCGGATAGGGGAGACAAAGCGCGCTAATGTCTCTTTGCTGGCAAAAATACATAACTCATCAACTGGATCCAAGAGTGTCATACGATCACGCAATATGCACAAGATAAGTAGAGATAAATCACTGTCTCTGCGTATCCGGTGGATCAAGGTACACGTATTGCTTGACTGTTCTCTCTGAGATCTGCAGAAGCAAACTATTTCCAGAGAGTTCCCAGCACGACGCCGGGTGCAGTTGTTCTAGCTAACCCTTTTGTTCACACAGCGGCCGAACCTTCAAGTCTTGTAGCCAGACTTCACTGATTGCACATTGCACCAGTAAGAGCAGAGTGTGAAGGTTCAATTAGCAGGGTAAGAGCACAGTTTTGCTCAAAATATTGAAATGCACACAACATTATTGGTGACATACCAGACTTTAAAAGAGGACAAATTGTTGGTGCACGTCTTGCTGGCGCATCTGTGACCAAGACAGCAAGTCTTTGTGATGTATCAAGAGCCATGGTATCCAGGGTAATGTCAGCATACCACCAAGAAGGACGAACCACATCCAACAGGATTAACTGTGGACGCAAGAGGAAGCTGTCTGAAAGGGATGTTCGGGTGCTAACCCAGATTGTATCCAAAAAACATAAAACCACAGCTGCCCAAATCACGGCAGAATTAAATGTGCACCTCAACTCTTCTGTTTCCACCAGAACTGTCCGTCAGGAACTCCACAGGGTCAATATACACGGCCGAAACCTGAGCGACCCCGGCCCAGACCCCGACCCCCCGCCCCGACCCCAGTCCCCCAACACTCCCATCCTCATCCGGAGAGGGGGCCACATACAAAAGAGGGGTCTACATGGTCCAAACTAGCCCGCCAACCAGAGCCGCCACAGGATGAAACAATCCCAACCCCCCAATGAATTACAATCCCAACCTCCAATAAACCCCAACATGAATTTCCCCACAGGGCCACCACCAACAAGGACACAGATATCGAACACATGCCCAACAACCCAACAACCACAATTCCCCTCTCCACAGCACAGGGGTACAGCTCCACAGGTGAGCTTTATCTCCGAAAAGCCACACACAGGTCCACTCCAAGCACCCCTGCCTCATCCTGTGTCCACCACACAGCACACCGCAACGGCAAGGCAAGAGCCCCGCGCAACACTATCCGAGACCCCGCCCACAGGCTCCACAGGGTGGACACCATCGAGCACTGCGCCCACAACAGAACACCTGACCCCACACCAATATGGGACAAACTCACCCGGCAAGAGGTCCCTGGCCAGCGGCAAGCACTCTGGGCCAGCGTCCCCCACCACGCCTCCCACAACCATATAAACCACATCACTGGCACTGCAACGATAGCCCAGGGAGAAATATTAACCAGCTTAGCTCTACCAATGCCGCTCAGCCGATCCAAATGCCGGTGACCCACACCACCCTCTAGCCACTGCCCTGATCCCCCCCCCCCCGCCACCCGGACACAACAGCCAGCAGAGCAGCACACCGCCAAGCCCACCCAACCATCCAGCCCCAGCCCGTCAGTTCATGACCAGCCGGGTAATCGGCCCGGGCAGGCCAACCACTCCAGGCCAACCACAACCCACCAGCTGCCCCAGTGCAGACACAAGACATGCTCCACCGCCCCACCCACCCGATAGCCTACCGTAGCCTGGCGCCTGGCCTGGGGCCAGAGCCACAGAAGGAAGCACTGGAGGAAGGCCACCACAGCACAACAAGGAGGGGCACCCCGCCAACACCACACCAAAACCCCGGAGGTGCCCCAGGATGCCAGCCACCCACCCTCCCGCATGGCACACCCGGCCGCACAAAGCACGCCACCCCCTCCACCGAAGCGAAGCCACATCTCAAACCAACACTGCACACTGCCAGGCCAAGACCCCTTCGCTGGCAACTTGACTGTACTATTTTATAACTGGGATAAAATTGGAACGCATGTAATTGACTTTCAATCTGTCATTATGTCTGGAATGACTTGACTCTACACTTCTATAAATAAACTGGATCTGTTTGTTTTGTGAAGTCGCCTGAGACAACATTTATTGTGAATCTTCGCAATATAAATTAAATGACTGGTTTATATGTAAATTCATCTCAACTAAGACACAAATATCTTTTATTGTTTCCTAATAAATCATACACGCCATAGCATCTAGTTGCTTAACCTGCGCAATAAATCCAGTTCAAACCAGTTTTAATGCCCACAGTAGTGTTAGCTCCGCCTACTGGCTTCAAAAGGTAAGGCTGACAGAAAATCTAAATTTATGATGTGCTGCAGTGCATCACCAAAAATAAATATTGAAATTTTTTGCTTTCTATAAATAAATAAATAAACTGTTTTATTGATGACAAATTTAATAATTCATTCATTAAATTATAATTAGACAGGACTTCCTGGTTAAATGAAGGTTAAATATAATTTAAAAAAACTCAATTTCTATCAAACTTGAATAAATGAATGACACGTTTAAGTCATTATTTTATGTTTGATTTATTGGTTAAATTGTGGCACTTTTGGATTTTCATAAAGCAGAGCTCCAAAGTGGTTCATCGAATTAATTTTGCTGATTCTGTGTTGCTTCTCAGCCACTCCTGCTCTCACTTTAGATCTAAGTACAAGTTCTTCCTCCAACATCATGTCCATAAAGGGCCTAAAGCAGTGTTAGAGTTCGGAGACTGCTGTACAAGCATGAGCTTGAATTAAACTGTTCTCCATAGCAGAAAGTGGCAGCCATGACAAAGTGAATAAACAAATGATTTACTCCCTTCTTTTGCATCAAGCTGCATTTGTTCCCCCTGCACCTGTGCTCGCTGTTCTTATTATCTCTAAATCATATCTGTGGACTGCCTGCATGCCTTATCTTGTTACTCAAAACAACAGCTGCTGTTTAGATGTCAACCTAACACAAGCCCGGCCATCTCTGGCAGCAAAATGACTAATATGATGTGTCATATCATAACTAATGCTTTGAGGTCTTAAAACCCTGCTGGCGATGCATGCTAACCAGGAAGCTGAGAGTAGTCAGATTTACTGGTGTTATTGACGTATTACTACACTGGTGATGCAACAGGAGGTGGGCCAGTTTATGGGCTCTTTGGTGGCCCATAAATTGGAAGCATATTTCATATTATTGTAGATGTTATTGTACATCAGCTGGATGATGAAATTCAGTTGGGCAGATCAGAAATGAAAAGATGCAATGCACAGCCAGACCCTCAGGATTTTCTTCACTTGAAAACTGTGGACAGCACTTTAAAATAATCTCACTTTGTAAAGAGTGTTTTTCCTAAAAATTCTAATTCTCCTTCTACAATATACACCCATGATTTCTATGCATGCTGACTGGTTTTATGAGCTGCTAGCAAACACGTTTACTATTTTATCATGTAATTATTCTCTAAAAATGAATCGAATATGTTAAGAATCACTATGTCTCTCAGTCTGTGTTGTAACTCACCAAAACAGAGAAAACCAGAGCCATAATATTAATGAGCCTTGCTGGACAGAAACAGGTGAATATAGTAAGATGGAGGGAGATCCTTACAGGGAGGGATCCCCTGAGCTCCTCATGTTTCAAGAAGAGGAGGGCCTGGTGTTCATGACCATCTGCAAACATCCCACAAGACAGGAAAAGTAGAGGGACAAAGCCACAGGACTGTGATGTTGGGAGACTGAAGATGGAAGCAAGGGAAGGGAGGCAGCGGTGCAGTGATGATGGAAGAGAGAAATCAGCCAGTGGAGAAATATGAAGAGGGGGTGGAGGCAGACAGATGAGCAGCACAGAGACTCAGAGGGTTTGCTGGAAATAAAATGTGTAAATGGAGAGAATCTGTTTCACTGCTTCATAATGTGGAAATTACACAATTGTTATTTTATCAGTGATCTTAAACACTTATAGTTTAAGCGTTTATTAGAAAAAGGAAAAGAAACATTAGGAATTAAGATGACAAAAAGCATAAAAACAGGCTAGAGATAAAAAAAAGGAGTAAATGGAGTTAATAGAATAGATACAGTGCCATGCAAAAGTATTTATACTCTGCGATCTTTTTCAAATTTTATTTTTGTTACATGACAAACTTGAATATATTTTGTAATAGACAAAGTTGTGCATAAAGGAGCATTTTTCAAAAAGTGTGCTTTACATTTGCATTCAGCCCTTCTGAATCAATACTTTGTAGACCACCTTTCACTGCAAATACAGTAATACCCTAAAAGACCTGGGTATGTATCCACCAGCTTTGCACATCTAAAGACTAGAGATTTACCCCATTTATTTCCAAAATACCTGAATCTCGCTCCATCCATCATCCAACCTACCCTCACCAGCTTCCCTGCATGTCCCTGCTGAAGAAACACATTCCCACAGCATGAAGCTGCCATCGCCATGGTTCCAGTGATGATGGTGTTTTCAGGGAGATGTGTAGTGTTGGCATTTTGCTCTATGCAGCACTTTGCATGTAGCAAAGAATGTGATGTTTTGGTCTCATCTGACCAGAGCACCTTCTTCCACATGTGAGCGGGGTCCCCCGCTTTGTTTGTGGGAGACTGCAAATGCGACTTGTTCTGGCTTTCTTTCAACAGCTTTCCTCATGCCACCTTTGTATAACGGCTAGATTTATAAGCTGCATGCCCACCTAAGCAATGGATATATTTAAATGCAAAAAAACTTTATTTTAAGGAGGGTTTCGTTGTCCGATGAGCTAACCCCTCCCTCCTACTTCCCCATGTCTAAAGGGATTGCTCAATCTAGCTCTCCATCCAACGGGTCCGGACTTCCCTAAACCTGAAAGATCTTACAAAACAGGTTTACTGAAAGTTCTGTTTAAGCTGGTGTCGGGAAATTACTCGCCTAGCCTCTGACAGCCTTCATACAAAAGTCTCGCCCTTCTTCAACTAGAGGTCTGGACGACTGAGTAGCCCACAGCAGTCATCCACACTTTCAACAGTCACTTTTGTTCACGGCTGCTCATTCCCTAATTTACAACTGACTCTTGGTATATGGGCTAGGTTAATTTTAGTAGCTCAGCACGAGCCCCAAGGGCGCTGTTTTAATAAACTTGACTAAGGCAACCTATCAAAACCTCCTAAAATATCTTAGAACCAGGCAACAAGACTTTTTACCACCAATGAAAAACCAACAATACGGTGACTCAAATAATTGAATGTCCACGATTTAACTAGAATTTTATATACTTCTTTAATTAGTAATGCTTTTGCAGGGGTCAGTAACAGCTTAAATTTGGCAACACAAAATAATTTCAATAATAGAAATGAATCAATCAACTCAACCTGTCTTACCCTGATGCTGAAACTAGTGGGTTTGAAGAGGCTTTGAAGACGGAGGCTATTCCATGCACCTGATGGAGAAAAATTCTTCTGGTAACAACGAGTGATTTCTTGAAGGGAATACAACTTAATCTTCAGTTTTCTTCCTTTAAGTGGAAGGCACTGATACCCCAGGCTTCGATGGTTAAACAGGATCTTTGTTGTTATATGTCTCTGAAGACAGTAGTTTCCAGAGACTGAAGAGTTGAAGGAAACCCGGAGACATAAATGAAGTTGATTCAGGACTTCCAGAAGCCTGAAACTTAGAGCAATCAGCTGTTCACCGATCAAGTTCACCTCTGTTGTCTGGATAAAAAGGCTTTAGACGAAATCAGATTCTTAATTTGGAGGCACAATCCTTTCTGAGCTCACGGGTTGATCTTCTTTTTTAATGCAGTCGATCAGTGGGGCTGTGTCTCTGTTCCTTTTCCATCCAAGCTTATTTTCTCTGTCCAAACTTGTTCGCTGGTCTTCTGCAAGGAAACAACCCCGTTTCTGCTCTCAGCATTGTTTTTATAGCGCTTGATGCCTTCACCAGTCAGGCCCTTATTAGGCTTCTTAGTTATTGCGCAACCTATTCAGCTCAGCTTCTTGATTATTGCTCAATACTTTAGTCATGGTCATTGTGACTTACTGATTCTGCTTCTCAGCCTTGGAGATGCCAATAATAGCCACGCTGGTCTGTAGTCGCATCCGCCCTTCCTCTCGTTAGCATGCAGCTGGCTCTCGTCCCTCCTTGTCATCCTACAGTTCTTTCCTAATCTGCTCAGTTTTAAACTTTACACAGTATTACACATTTCATTCTTCAGCTTTCAGCATTCACTTTAAAACACCGTTGCAAAACCATCACTTCATTCTTTTTATTCATGCTCTACAAATGATTAATGTTATATTTCTTTCATATATAGCTGATTGAGAATGTCAAACTTTAATGTTTTTCCTCTAATTCTCAGTTCTTAACTACATTTCAATCATACATCTTTTAACTTGTTAATCAAAGATTACTAATTTCATTTAATACATGTGAAAGAATGTAAAATCATCATACATCATTTCTTTGGATATACTTGTTTATATTTTTGCAAAAGATAAGACAGATAACATGTGGCAGATAATATGTGGCTCCACACAGGCCTCTCAAGTCTCTCAGGTCCAGAATATGAGAACATGCTTGTTTCACTCCTCACTGCTTCAACTGTGTGTTTTACTAATTATTGCATGGATTACACAGAAGGATATAAGGATATTTATTGTAACTTTTATGGAGTTAACTGTGAGCAGTTACTAAATGTTGCATGGATTACATGGAAAGATCTCACCTTATTTTGACACCCCCTTCTTGAGATCAGACTGTATCCATGCCTAAAGTCCAAAAAGTCAGAGAAAATCAAGGTCTGTATCATAAACACACAAAGAGAGGACCTCATCTTCCAAGTAGTCTGAGTAATGTAGTGATCGGGGCACTGGCGGCGGGGACCAGACGTCGAGAACCTCAAACTCGTCGATGAGGTCGGGATGCATCAAAAGGGGAGATGACACAGGCTCCTTCCGGAGGACAGGTGGTGAGGGAGACCCATCAGCAACGAATCCCCCTTGCCTATCATTTGAGGCGGTGTCAACAGGGCTATGGTTGAGGAGGGATCATCGACATTACCTCGGCCAGCCAGCCATCAGACAGCTGTGGAGGACCCGTCTCCTCACGCATGGAGTCACCTGTTGGAGAATTCTGGGAGACTAGCTCCTCCAGCGAGACCGGCTGGTGTTGCTCTTCATCATCACCTGCAGAAGTGTGGCAGGTGACGCTCTTAGTGGTGACAGAGGTTTGAGTGCTGCTCTCTGCAGTAGTGGTTGACACCTGGCATCTCTGGACCTTGGTGCCCCGAGGAGGCGAATTAGGGGAGCCATGGGCGCCAATAGCAACAACCCTCCCGTCGAGTAGATGGAGGGTGGGCAACTAGAATCCATCTTTAGGATCTCTCCAGATGTAACTGATGACGGGGAGATACATTCCCCCTTGCTGTGTCTTTATCCTAAAAGTGTGTGCAGCAGCCCCGAAGGCCGATGTCCAGGTCACCTTGTATTGTGTCTGAAGATTTTGGCTCATGGTCATGGAGATATTGGGAAGATCTCCAAGACCCTCAATGCAGAAAACACTTGTCACTGTAGCATAGTTGACAGCGATAAAGAGACAGCGGTGACACCAGTGCGCCTCAGGCGTGACCCAGAGGTATCTGAGCACTGAGGCTGAAATTCTACATCTGGAGCAGGAGACTGTGTCCTGGAGAGATATGTTGGAGGCCTGTAAGTGGATTTTTCCGGAACATAATGTGAACCCTGGATAATCACCTCCAGGGTTAAAAACTAAACGAAGAGATTAACTAATTATAGAAGCATGCGTTCTAGCGGGCGAAAATCAGACTGTAGTGCTAAACTACTTCTCTGTTCCGTCTCTGGGCATCCAGCCAAGGGGAGCGAAAAGGTGGAGGTTGAGTGTCACTCGACAAGGCATCGGGGGAAGCAGCTGAGTAATGGAAGAAAGCTGCATAGGTCATAAGCCAAACCATAATGGATAGATCAGAAGTGAGTGTCAGCCAATAAAGGAGAGAGAGTACTCCCCATCCTAAGCTCCAAGCCCCCAAGCTAGCCAATTTTGCGAGCCAAATCCATTTACCTTGTCCTTTGAGAGAGAGGGTTAATTGCCCTAAATAGGTGATGACGCCAAAAGCTAAGAGTGCTTCCATTATTGCAGTTACTATCTTAGCAGGTGCGCGACGGGTGGCATGGGGTCCGCTCAGCAGTATCTCAAGCACTAAAGCAATGGTGTTGATACAAAGCCACAGCGCTACCATCAGGCTTCTCTTCCAGTCAACACTGACCCTTCCCAAAAGATAGGACGCAAACAGCGACATTGTCACTTCCCATCTGCGTATCCAGAAATAGCCAAAGATTAATTTAGCATAGCCTTGAAGCACGATGAGAAACTGTAATGGTTGGCTGACCGACCAGACTCCGGTGTGGCAATAGCAAAGCCATCCACAGAGAAGCGCATAAAACTCCATTGTACTCACTTGGACAGGCTCGGAGATAGTGGTGGAATTGGTAGTCATGATGATAAGCGACTGCAAAGGCTTAGGCTCATGCGCTCTCTTTAAACCCAGAACTCAGAGTGACTCAAACTCCCCAAGCCCTGGGTCTTATACCCGTGGTGGCCCCTCCCTCAAGGGGAGTGGCTGATAACTCCTCCTTCCCAGGCTGAGCATGGACTGAAGGAATTGTTGCGCAAGAACTTTACATATTATGACTACAATAATCACTCCTACAGCAGCAAGCAAATAAGGCCATAGCATCATAAACAAATTAGCGATCCAACCTTCAACTACCGAAACCCCTTCCCCTATAATGTGTCCGGCTTCCTGAGCAACTGTAGTAACTACATTGCTGACTGAGTGTCCTAATGTCTCATACCAACTACAAGCATGCTGACCAATCTCTGCTGTGTCCTTCTGCCCAGGCCTGCAGGAGCATCTTTGCTGTTTTGATTGTAGTCAGGACGGAGCAGTCATATCGCCTGAAATGTACTGAAATGTCAGCTTGCCACAGGTCACATCGGGGGGAAGCTCCATTGTTTGACCACACAGAGTTGTTAAGACTGTCAAAAAACTTGTGCCACACACTGGTCAATTTTGTGAAAATCTCCTGCCGTTACATTCAATAGTTCATCTGGCTTAGGTAGTTTTTGGACATACATAATAAGGTCCTTTCAAACCTTCATGTGTTCGGCTTTCACCCTCTGGGAAGTCTCCTTTGAAGTGAGGAACACCATAAGCCTTCCAAACCCAGGGAAATGTTGTATTCAGCCATTCTTCATGTTCAGTCCAGATGGTTTTCGACCAGGAGGTTATGAAGGAGAGGTAGACTCGATGAGTGTAAAGAGGGGCTAAGGGCAGATAGTTATGAGTGCGGCATCGAGTGAATATGTTCCAAAAACAGCTGAGCAGATGTCTGAGCTTGGTATTAATATATTCCTGCAGGGCTTCTCGATTCCGAAAAGCCAATGGGTAACTTGTACGGTTTCTGGTTGATGAAGTGTTTTTAGGCCGAGGAGTGTTAGGAAGGCGGGTGCGATTCTGAGCTACGGTATTGGATCCTCTTGCAGGAATGACAAGGCCCCAGTCAGTGTGGTTGCTGGTGTGCTGGGATGCGTCTGGTTCAGTGGACACATTCTCGTCACAATTTAACTGATATTTCCCCCAAAATTCCCAACAGGGAAACCAGGCTGGGCAAGTCACAACTCTTGAAGGAGCCTTATGGATAACTTCAGGCTCCCAGTAACCGTGGCCTTTAAACTGTACTAAGGGCCGACAGGCCCAATCGCAGTGCCACTCTGGGACCCCTCGATCAGGGTGAATCCAATTGCAGCGAATTGTACGGCGGACGAGTCGGTGCAGGATTTTCACCCATATTATTACTCCTTCATCAGTGAGTTCAAGGTTGGAGATTGACCAGGTGCGATTGACAAGTTGTTGGGTCGTGAAGTCGTTTATCCATGTTGGGTTTCTCTGTATAACCTTCTTTAGTTGGGTGAAATTGGTTTTTTGGCTTTCATGAAAGAACACAGACTGGTTCTTTAGGGGAGGGTATTCTGTCCAAGGTAAAAAGACGTTCAGAGAGGTTGTGTTCCAGCAAGTTTGGTTGGCATATTTTGAAGGACCATGAGCGACCTTGACATGGGTTAAGTTCCATGGTCCCACACCGGCTTGGTAAAGTATAATTAACAAAAGAATAATGCCTATAAGCAAAGCTAAAAGCCTAAGAAAAGTCTTTAAACAAGACCCTTTATCTGTAATCTTTATCCGTTTCCATAGCTTGGGTTGAGTAGAGGGACTTGTGTTGTCAGGGTCGTCGGGAGGTTCTTCATCTTGGGCGTTAAAAGTAGCCAAATAACTGAGAGGAATCATATCCGAATGAGTCTCTGGCATGGTTATCCTCGGGAATAGCCTGCTAATTCCAGTTGATCTGCTTCTTCAATTCTGTCCTTTGAGCAGGGTTTGATAAATAGGTGATGGGTAAGGCAATCCAGGTTCCAACCCCTTCCACACCCATGTCCACTGGTAGACTATCCAGTAGTCAGGTTGCATTTGTGGTCCTGCAAGGTTATATCCGTCTACGGCCCGCCTTTGTCTTTAGGTCTCATAAGCCAACCCTACTTCTGACAGGATACAGATTGACGTGTACAGCGGGTGGCTGTGAATCTTGAGTTCGACCCGACGGCTTGGTCGAGCCGGAATGGTACAGTGTGGATGTGGAGGGTTAGGGTAGACCATGTTTTCTTTCACCGAAATGGGTAATTGGGTGTTGTTGAAGACATATCTACCAGGTTGGCGCTCTTTTCTCTTGACTTCTCTTGACATAGAAGGTGATATGGCCCAAATTACAGCTCCGACCATTGAAACTTCATAATACATGCCTTGTAATGGTTCTTGATAATGTGGTCCCCATCTGATTGCCAGAACTGCTCCTTTCACTTCAAGGTGGACTGTATCGAATATCCATGGCAGGCTTTCAGGCCCTTCTGGTGAGAGTATAACTTGAGTGTCCAGTGGGTAACACCCTTTGTTGCCAGGCCAGGACATTGTGCGATATGAGAGGAAAAAGTTACTTACATCCCATGGCAAGGTTTGGCCTTTTCCAGCATGGTCAGGCTTTTGCAGATCTGCTTTCCTCTGATACTCTATATTAGAGACAAAATAACTCTCTGAGGATGGATAGAAAGGGGCAAAATCCGCTCTCGGTGTGTCCAGTAGAACTAATCCTGATGGCAATTTCAAATAGGGGATTCCATGCATCCGGCCATTCCAGGTGTTGGGCCCAATTTTAACTCTGTCGTCTGTATAGGAACCTGATGGGGAATAACATTCTTCTTTTTGTGTTTTTCTTTTCCTTTGACGCTTGACAACTTTTGTCCCTTTTCCTTGTCGGTCCATCAATTTTTGTCTTTCCTCATCCATTTCCACTTCTGTGGCAAAGAGTGCCAAGGCCAGGAATGTGAGCGTTTATTCCTGTATGCTGCTGCTGCTTCTACTTTTCCAGAGTCTTCTTTTTGATGTTCTGGGATGACTGTTATTGTTGCTTCTACGGAGTATACACCTCTAAATGGGACTAAAACCATTTGCACTGCCAGTTGTACCCTCTGGATGGAGCTAGGGTCAGTAGGCGTGTCTGTCCAATGAGCCACAGTACCTGGAATCTGTAGCACCCTATCACGATGCCAGTTTTCAGAGGTTACTATGAACTCTCCCACCTTCTGTTTGGGCCTGGCTCCCTGGCTGCCCCAGGCATCTAAACTGGTGGTGAAGTAGTATAGCCCTGTATTCCGAGCACCCCTTTTCTTGGGAGTGTCAGGCAAGGTTGTTCCAGTGCAGTGCCGACACCCTCTGGACCCTGGTCTCTATACACCCGGAACACCAGGGGATACTATGTGGTGGTTAAAGGTGGGCGGCTTACCTGGCCAGAGGCTGGATCATATGGCCAGGACTCCCTGATCGATGCTGTCAGCAGATCTGTTGGTCCCACATCCAGGCCATCATTCAGGTGACCCCATCCTTCGGTTCCACATAACATTCATAAAGTGGAGGAGATTATGGTTGAGCTATTAATACCACACTGTCTTGGTCCTGGGTGGCCTGTCTATACGGTGCAGGCCTTCCTTCAGCAGGATGTGGTTTAAAGGATCTGAGGGGGTCATAAAATCGCTTTATTTGCCACCCCTCTGCCTGAACCACCTGCATCAGCCTTCCTGATCTTGTCTGGGCTCCACAGGAGTCACAGTACTTAAGAAATGAACCATCCCACAGGCAGGTACATTCTCTTGGTTTTTCTTCACGCAGATCCCACTGGGTCACAAAAACCACTCTGGGGAGAGTGGTGATTCAGCACGTCCCACAAATGAAGATGTCTGTTACCTTGATGGGCCTGTATGGCAGTTTGTCTAACTCATCGCCACCTGTGTTATGATGTAGTGGTTTCTCTCGTCCTGGTCCTTCCCAGCAGACTTTGAGCTGACTTGGGCCCGAGCAGATTGCGCAACAGTTTTTGACCTCTCGCCACCACAGCATTTCATCTTCTGTTGACAGGAATCCTTTTTTAGCAAGTTCCAATTTCTTCAAGGCTCTTCCTGCCCAAAGCCATGAAGTGGCTCTTCGAATAGCAACAACCCCATATACAGTGGCCAGTCTGATGTAGGGTGGCATGGTGCTTGGTTCACTGGCCATCTCTCCGGTTTCTGGTTATCCTTAGCTGAGAATTGGTTTGAGCTGTTCAACTCCTTGGATCCCTCTCTTCTGTAACAACACTGTGTTACGATCTAATACTTGTTTCACAATGTCAGTGGTGTCGTACTTGGGTTTCACTGCTGTCGACACAGGTTGATCTCGTGCTGTCACCCACACTCATTGTCCCTCACGGAATGGCACCTTAGGCATTGGCTTCCCTGTTTTCTCATTGGAGCTCCGCACCACTTCTTGTGAAGAAAATGGTCGTTGGTTGAGTTCTGCCGCAGGGGAGGGTCTACTGACTTGATGTCTGTCATTCAGTGCTTGCCCTATTTCTACAGCTTTGGTGCTCCAGTCACGAGAATTAGCATTTTTTGCTATCCAGTTTTTCACCAGACCTATGGTGCGTTCCACCACTCTGTTCGCTTGGGGAGTGTATGGTGGAGAGTAAACTCTCATTACTCCATATTTCTGGCACCGGTGATCGACCTGTGCATTGCGAAAATGAGTCCCATTGTCTGTTCGCAGTTCCTTAGGCACCCCAAGGGAACTGCAGACTTGCTCCAGCATGGCAGCGACATTGCTGCCGTTGGCTCTCCTTGCTGCTCTTACAGTTACATACCCTGACATTGAGTCTACTAGCACCAGGAGGTATTTCTCACCTTTCTTCCCTGTTATCCCCATGGGGCCCGCGACATCCATGCACACTGAGCCCCAGGGGATGGTGCTCTTGATGGTCAGACCTTCCAGCCGCTGTCCATGGCGTCCTGCGTTGTATTGACCACATACTTCACAGTCCAGTCGTATGCGCCGGATGTGTTTCATAGGGATCCAGAGCTCCTGCTCTTCCAATTCTTTACGGGTAGGCAGCACGCCTGCATGTCCTAAGTCCTCATGCACGCTCCGTACCACCTCATCCACGTACTCTTCAAGGACCGCCCGTCCTTGTGGCGTTCTGTCCCACTTCTCGATCCCGACAAAGACAACTTTTCTCTGTTGAACATAGCGATCCACCTCATCGTTTCCACGCCAGTGAGCCCCTTCTCGGGTATGAGCCTTCTGGTGCTCCACTTCAAGTTCCAGGCTCATTCTCAACTCGGCGATCTTTTTCCACAGATTGTGATGGGCCACTAACTTCCTTTGGCGCTTTCAAATCCATTCTCTTCCCAGATGGATATGTCTTCGTTCAAAGCTTGTGCACAGTAGTGGCTGTCTGTGATTATCTTTGCTGTCTTGATTCTTCTCTTTATCAACTCCAACATTCCTTCCAGCACTGCTGTCACTTCTCCCGCCTGTGCACTACCGTGAGTTTTGCCTTTCTGGCGGCACCTCTCTTGACTGTGCTGTTTGAGAATAAACCCCCAGTAGGCCATCTGATCCAGTCCTTTCTTCGACCCATCAGTGTATAGGACCCACTCTGGCGGCCTTTCTGCCACAGACGGCTCTAAGGGTGTTTTCTTGTTGGCTGGTTGTGCTGGGCCAATCTCAAGGTTGGGGTCCAGCAGGATGTCTTCTCATCTTCCCCACCTTGTATTTGTTGCTTTTGTGCTTTCCACCGTCCCTTTCCTGAGATACTTGTGGACTTGGCTCTGAGTGTTGACTTTAATCTGCTGTCCTTGTGCTAGGTCTTTTAAGGTGCTCCAGTATCTAGCAAGCACTGCTAACTCTTTTTCTTCTTGGGGGAATTTCTTCTCTACAGATGACAGTGTAACTCCACAACATTACTAACCCCCCATTTTCATTGCTTACTTTCAGCATTGAGTCCTCATCTTCACAGCTGATCTCAGCCACCAACTTTTCAGTCAAGCTCCTCGGTTCCAACCTCACGGCTTCTTGGATTGCCCTTTTGAGCTTATCCAGGTCGTTCTGGTTTGATGCAGTCCATGTCCAGTTTTTCTGTCATTTTTTCTTCTCCTTCTTGCTTCTTTAGGCAGGCATATAATGGCTTAGCATATCTTTGATAATTAGGAACATGATCTCTCACATAATTGCAGAGTCCCAAAATCTTTTGTAGATCATTTTCAGATTCAGGTGGCTTGATTTGTGCCAGCTTTTCTCAATATCCTTCTGAGAGTCCCAAATCTGTTGTCACTTGGAACCCTAGGTAGTTCACCTGAAACTGTCCAAACTGGCATTTCTTGAGATTCAGCTTCAAACCTGCTGCTGTGATTCTCTCCACCACTGTTTGCAGTCTCTCTAGGTGCTCCTCTTCGGTGTCGTCTGCGATGAACACATTATCTATGTACACTGTTCCTCCTAGATCACCCAAAACTTCCATCACAGCTGACTGGAACACATTAGGGGAGTTCTTGTACCCCTGAGGTAACCTTTGCCACACATAACTCTTGCCTTTGTGTGTAAATGCTGTCTTGCTTTGTGATTGCTTTGCGAGTCTGAGGGAGAAAAATCAATTTGCTAAGTCAATGCAGGATTTATATTTCTTGACTCTTAACGTCTTCAATGCTCCTTGGGGATTGATTAGGCTGGCTCGGTTTGCTATGGTTCTTTAATTGAGGGCCTTGAAGTTGATTACTGGCCTCCAACCTCCTCCTGCTGACTCTGGTTTCTTTACTGCTTCAATGGGACTGTTAGTGATGGGATTTAGCTCTTCTCTGATGATTCCTAGAGCGCTCAATTCTTTTACTATTTTATCCATTTCTTCAACAGCACCCGGGTTCAGGGGGTACTGTCGAACAGGTGGATCCACTCCCCCTTCTATGAGGTGTACATACTTCAGTCCCAAATCTCCACAATCGTTCTTGAATCGGGCCACATTAGCTGAGGTGATGATCTTCCGTAACTTCTCTTTCCCAGCCGGGGAGAAGTCGCTTTCTTTCAGCTTCTGTTCAGTTACTCCTGGCACATCTACTGCTTTGTACCACTCTTGAGCCCCGGTTCCACTCTGAGTCGATCCTACTTTTACTAACCTTGACCGTAGCTGGCTCAGCCTTTGAGATAGAGAGCGGCGCTCTCCAAATGGTTTGTTGAGTTCTTTTAAGTCTGTGACGGTGATGAGGTTGTATGGACCCTTCACCCAAATGATTCCTTGTCAAGTTCCATACGGCATCTCTTCTACGGTCCCATTGGCAAATTGGACCGTAAGGTATCCTGTCATCTTTAGGCCTCTGCGAGTCATGGATACCTCAGCCCCAGTGTCCACTAGATAGGGTTCTTCTCCCACTTCTGTGTAAATTTCGTCCCCCTTCCAGTAGGCATTTTCCAGGGTGACTCGCAGCCATGTCATCATTACTTGGCTGGCCACCCGGTCCCTGATCTGTGGGACTCGAAGAGGGCCTTCTTTTCTTCAGAGGACAGTTTGTCGTACTCTTCTCTAGGGAGAAAGGTGTTTTTCTTTTGTGGGCCTTGCGGTGCTGGTGGTCCGTAAAATCTTCTTTGCGGTTCTTCTCTTCTCTGAAGCGGTGGTCTGTTAGGAGGGTTGGCTGGAGCTTTCACACTGGCCTTAGTTGGTGGTTTGGCCCCTAGTCCTGTCTCTTTCTTTCTTTTTTCTTCATAAAACTGCTGCTCTAGATCATAAGAAATTACTGCTTGATCCATCTGTGGAACTGTTGTACCCTGCATTGGCATTTTGGCAAAAGCGATCTCTCCTCTCCTCCCTTGGGTTACTTCTCGGAGGGCCTTCACATATCTAGCTGGTGAGATTGTTTGCTTAAGCACATGCCACACCGATGCAAGGCGCTGACCTCCATCCATGCGCAGTCTAGCTCTTCTGATCTGGGAGTCTTCATCATCCATGTCTTCCAACACCAACCTCCTATAAAGGCTTTGAGCTGTTCCTTGCTTGTCTAAGGGATGGGCTGTTACTTGGCTCAGCCACAACTTTTTAGCTTCGTCACTTTCAGTAGTATTGGTAATCATCGGCCACACATCTTTGATGTAATCTTCATTATTTTCTTCTGATCTTTTCTCTCTAACTAAGGTCTTGATCTTTTTGTACTCACGAAAAACATCAGCTTCAGGGCTGGATGCCGTGTGTTGTTCAGACATTTTCCTTATAGGCTTGCTTGTGGAGCGTGGTGCTGACGGCAGTGGAGGTTCTTCCTCTTCTTCCTTGGCTGACAGCTCATCAACCTGTCGCTCGATCTCTTGTGCACACTTGTATGCGGCTTTCTTTAGTCTTCTTAACATCACATCATGCACAACTCCAACATAAGCAGATCTGAACTTGCTGGTCAGGGGCTGATAAGTTGCTAGGGTGTGGTAGGATGGCATCATTAGGATGTTGGCCAATTCTCCAACTGTTGCTTTTACCCTGAGTTCAACTTTGTCTTCCAGGCGGTCAGCCCATACAGCCGGGATGTCATAATCTCTCTGTCCAGCTTCTGGTGTGTACGCTCAACAGCCATCATTCGCTTGAACCGGCCCCCATGTTAGGTCTCTGGCCATTTTTTCAGAGACCCGGTAGATGTCAAACACTTCTTTTCCCCTTTTCTCTGTCCTACTTTGAGTGGCTTGTGAGGGGTTGCTGTCTGCACTGGGATTGAAAACAGGGTTTCACTATCATCACTCTCTGCCCCAGAGGTCTCCTGTTCTGATGGTTCTTCTTTTTCCGAGCCACTGATTTCACTATCTTCTCTTTGTGGGTTCAAGGGTTCCATTTTAAATGGACTCAGGAGCTCCTCTTGGGCTAGACTTTGTCTTATCTTCTTCTTTGCTTTTAAATCTTTTGTTGGAACCGGCTCTGTTTCATCTAGATCTTCCAGGCTGCAACTAGCTAGGCTACGTTCCACAGCCAGCACGGAGGTTGAAGGGGCAGCTGCGTCCCTCTTTGCTGATTTTGGTCTTTTCTCCAGGTGGGACACTTGGTTGGTCTCACTCTTATGCAGGTAGCGTTTTTCATCAGGGTGTGGTTTGATTTCACTCCCTTGTTTGATTCTTGATATCTCTAATTGAGGAGGATCTTTCGGCTTCTTCTCATCCATCCTTTCTACTAACGCCAGCTCTCTCTTCCTCCGACTCTCATGCTGGCTAAGGGAAGTGACGATGACTATTTCGGTCAGTGAGGCATCTGTCAGCAGATTCTTGACTACATGGTGTGCTGTTGCAACGGCTACTTTTTCTGCCGACTCCCATGGCAGGTTATGCGATCTCAGTCCATCTAGGCATATTGTTACCCTTCTGAGGCTGTGGTTGATGGCAGCATTCAGTCCTTCTTCCAGGGCTACCCACATTTTCTCTCTGTACCCTTTCAAGTCTTCACCGTTTTGTAAGCAGCAATGGGAGAGTGGATTACAGCATAATAAGCGAGGTCGGCCCCACTAGTCAGATGCACTTTGGTTGCTTTGTTCTGGCTCATTTGTTTCCTCAGCTCTCAAACCTCTCGTTTGTAATGTTCCCCTGCCTGGGCTCTTAACCTTTTTCTGAATTTGGTATTGTGGATCTTGAAGTCATCATTTGTGAAAACTAACACTCCGTCTCCCTCTATGCCCCAGGGGTCTCCGATAACTTGGTAGAGTCGAGTCCCGTTCTGCAGGGAAATTCGTCTTGCATCTGTGGGCATCGGCTCCAGGACCTTCCTCATCATGACTCTGTCTGACTTCTGACTAACCTTTCTTGGCTCTTTTCCTTCAAAATCCATCTTTCTTGTCATTTTGGGTTGGTTACTGGGACTGTTTTCTTTGGCTTCTTGTTCATACTGGAAGGTAAGGTCTCTTACTTTACTTTGTGTGGGGTCATGTTCCCTGTGGCTTGAGGTGTTGGCCATACGTTGGAGGCTTCCCTTATGGCGCTCGAGGGCTGCTGATAAGTGGGCTCTCCGCCTGGCAGGCTCTTGCAGTTCTTGTCTGGCCAGAGCAATCTGTTGAAGTATGTCATCCTTCGGCTTTGTGATGAATGGGGTAATAGTTGGTCCTTGGCTAGGTTCAGCTTTTCTTTGGTCTTGCTCTTGTTCTGACTCGATGCCCTGTTCTTCACTCTCTGTTTCTTCAGATAAATCATAAGTTGGTATTTCTAAGTGAGCTCTGTGGTCTTTTCTTGGATCCGGTCTGCCAGACTCACTACACTCCTCAAGTAAACTCACTTTGTCGCCGTCTTGGATGGCTCGGAGCCTTTCTTTGAACTGGCTCACCTTTCTGATCTCCTTTTCATACTCTTTCAAGCTTGCCGTGGCTCTGGTGTTGGGGTTTGTAAGGTACACGTTCGGTCCAGAGTCACTAGAAACCATCTTTACGATCGGGTCATATTTTTCGGATGGACTGTACAGTGAGATCAGTTTCCCCAGTCCCCATAGTTCAATGAACCGTGTACACCACCGTAACCATCGACCAATTTCATCCTTCCTCTGGACTGCCTTGGGGCATGGTACCACGACAAGTCTATATCCATATTTTATCTCTGAACAATAAAATACGTCATCTCTTTGGAGGTGATCTGTTAGCTCACTCTAGTGCTTCTTTCGATTGCTCTTTGTTGAAACTGAAGAACATTTTCTTTACCGATGGAACCCATGTTGAACATCCGTCCCCACCTAACAGCACCTCGGTAGGTATGCGGTGTAACTCTAAATGTGTTGATGTCGGTTGTTCTGTTGACGGGAGTGGTCCTTCAGCTCCCCGCTCCATCCATTCCTGCATTTCATTCTCTACGTCCATCACTATGTCTTTGTCGTCTCGAGTTGTCCGTCTCCAAAGCCTCTCGAGGATCCTTCGAGTAGGGATGGATTAAGACTATTTGGCTACTAGCTTTAATGTCTGGGTTTGGTCATTCTACCCTCAATAAAGCCCTATCCTCACCTGCACGCTTATGCAGTTACTGCAAGGGTTACAACCTTACTCCCTTTCAGGCTGTCGGTACGGGGTACTCAGGCAGAGACGACCTTCTGCTGAGCATCCTTCTTCTGGAGCCCCTTTATTTCTTTCAGGGTCCCTGTTCGGGTGCCACCTTTCGTTGTCCGATGAGCTAACCCCTCCCTCCTACTTCCCCATGTCTAAAGGGATTGCTCAATCCAGCTCTCTATCTAACGGGTCCGGACTTCCCTAAACCTGAAAGATCTTACTAAGCAGGTTTACTGAAAGTTCTGTTTAAGCTGGTGTCGGGAAATGACTCGCCTAGCCTCTAACAGCCTTCATCCAAAAGTCTCGCCCTTCTTCAACTGGAGGTCTGGGCGACCGAGTAGCCTATTGCAGTCATCCACACCTTCGACAGTCACTTTTGTTCACGGCTGCTCATTCCCTAGTTTACAACTGGCTCTTGGTATATGGGCTAGGTTAATTTTAGTTGCTCAACACGAGCTCCAAGGGCGCTGTTTTAACAAACTTGACTAAGGCAACCTATCAAAACCTCCTAAAATATCTTAGAACCAGGCAACAAGACTTTTTACCACCAATGAAAAACCAACACTACGGTGACTCAAATAATTAAATGTCCATGATTTAACTAGAATTTTATATGCTTTCTTTAATTAGTAATGCTTTTGCAGGGGTCAGTAACAGCTTAAATTTGGCAACACAAAATAATTTCAATAATAGAAATGAATCAATCAACTCAACCTGTCTTACCCTGATGCTGAAACTAGTGGGTTTGAAGAGGCTTTGAAGACGGAGGCTTTTCCATGCACTTGATGGAGAAAAATTCTTCTGGTAACAACGAGTGGTTTCTTGAAGAGAATACAACTTAATCTTCAGTTTTTTTCCTTTAAGTGGCAGGCACTGATACTCCAGGCTTCGATGGTTAAACAGGATCTTTGTTGTTATATGTCTCTGAAGACAGTAGTTTCCAGAGGCTGAAGAGTTGAAGGAAACCCGGGGACATAAATGAAGTTGATTCAGGACTTCCAGAAGCCTGAAACTTAGAGCAATCAGCTGTTCACCGATCAAGTTCACTTCTGTTGTCTGGATAAAAAGGCTTTAGACGAAATCAGATTCTTAATTTTGAGGCACAGTCCTTTCTGGGCTCACGGGTTGATCCTCTTTTTTAATGCAGTCGATCAGTGGGGCTGTGTCTCTGTTCCTTTTCCATCCAAGCTTATTTTCTCCGTCTGAACTTGTTTGCTGGTCTTCTGCAAGGAAACAACCCCGTTTCTGCTCTCAGCATTGTTTTTATAGCGCTTGATGCCTTCACCAGTCAGGCCCTTATTAGGCTTCTTAGTTATTGCGCAACCTATTCAGCTCATCTTCTTGATTATTGCTCAATACTTTAGTCATGGTCATTGTGACTTACTGATTCTGCTTCTCAGCCTTGGAGATGCCAATAATAGCCACGCTGGTCTGTAGTCGCATCCGCCCTTCCTCCCGTTAGCATGCAGCTGGCTCTCGTCCCTCCTTGTCATCCTACAGTTCTTTCCTAATCTGCTCAGTTTTAAACTTTACACAGTATTACACATTTCATTCTTCAGCTTTCAGCATTCACTTTAAAACACCGTTGCAAAACCATCACTTCATTCTTTTTATTCATGCTTTACAAATGATTAATGTTATATTTCTTTCATATATAGCTGATTGAGAATGTCAAACCTTAATGTTTTTCTTCTAATTCTCAGTTCTTAACTACATTTCAATCATACATCTTTTAACTTGTTAATCAAAGATTACTAATTTCATTTAATACATGTGAAAGAATGTAAAATCATCATACATCATTTCTTTGGATATACTTGTTTATATTTTTGCAAAAGATAAGACAGATAATATGTGGCAGATAATATGTGGCTCCACACAGGCCTCTCCAGTCTCTCAGCTCCAGAATATGAGAACATGCTTGTTTCACTCCTCACTGCTTCAACTGTGTGTTTTACTAATTATTGCATGGATTACACATAAGGATATGAGGATATTTGTTGTAACTTTTATGGAGTTAACTGTGAGCAGTTACTAAATGTTGCATGGATTACATGGAAAGATCTCACCTTATTTTGACCAGGGACAAGAAAATATACTATAAAATAAGGTCAAATGAACCAAACTCCCAACCACAGTCTCTCCATTTTTTTGTCCAAGTAAAAAGATTTAAGTAATAATCCTCCCCAACGTTATTTATTCCAATATTAGTGGTGAGCTTCAATGAATTTCACCGAATTTCCCATTTACCTCCCTTATTTCTAGGCCAGATTTCCTCCTCCAGGAAACAAATGCAGGCACCCATCCCCAACAACCTTCCCTGGCCTGACTGTCATCTTGTGTGCTCATTGTGTCATTTTACTGCATTATATAAAGCAGCAGAGCTCAGTAAACTTCAGGCAATCAGTGGTGATTGATTATGTGCTACTTCCCCCGTTAATTCCTATTAAAGATGTAAGTGAGAAGGAAAAGAGTAAACCAAAAAACCAATGTGGAATGTTTTAAAATAATTTATTAGGAATTTTAAAAAGTTTTTTTTTTCCAAAAAAGGAATAACATGACAGGAAAAAAAAAATCAGAAAATGTTACAGTGTTGACAAGAAATTATTTTTCAGTGAAATGCTTAAAACACCTGCAGCAGGGAAAGCAAGTGTATCAAAATGTAAAACCTGGTTATTTTGTAGATCAAGAGGGGTTTCTCTTCAGCTGACATTTAAAGGAAAATACATTTATTGTGATCGGCCAGTGCAGCATCCTAGTAGCTCTCATTTTGGTCTACAAAAAGATGTCACATTGCTACAGTCTGTGATCTCCAGTGGATATGTAGTGCTGGAAGGTAGGGATGGCAGGGTTTACCATCCATACCCTGAAATAGGTGTTAATGTAAAAATTTTAAAAATCTGATTAATATTTCACATTTTGCAAATACCCCTCAAAATACAGCACATGGCACATTGGAGACCAATGTGTATCAAACCACATGACATATTCACACAAACATTAGCTCAACCCGCAACACAAATCGGTCACCAACTCATGACTGTTCCTGCATGCAAGTCCTTCATTTTCCTTCACAATCATTGGAGATTAAACATCAGTACAAACAACAGCATGATAAAGTAAGAAAACATCATGCCAACCCCCCTCCTGGCAGAGGGGAGTTTTCACACCCTTATCTTCCAAACGTAGGTGTTGTTCCAGACTCAGCCTCTTTCCTGCTGAACTCAAAGTTAGAGCGTTTCTTCTCTGAGAAAGCTGTCATTAAAGACTCAGACCTGACATGTGATTTTACAAAATGTCTGGAGAGAAACACCATGTAATGGCTGGTCTAACATAGACAGACAAACTGAAATGTTCTTGACCTCCAGGCAGGAACACAACACATAACAGTCAAGATTTCCACTTCTCCAAAAGCCTCCAACCTCCAGGACACGAAAATCAGCAGAGCCCTGCCACCTGGAAATCACTCATATTTACAATATTTTACAAAATATTACAGTTCCTGAAGGCTAAGGAAGTAAAGATGTAGCCACATTTTTGGCACCCCTAGTAAAATCGTGCAAAAAAAACCTTAAAATAAATTCATATGTTGTTGCAGTAGAATAATCTCAAACTAAAAAATATAGGAAAATCTAACCTTTAATTTGAGTACATTTATTCAGTGGTGGGGAAAACAAAATCAATGGAGGCATAATTATGGGTACTACTAAAAATCCTCTTAAAATAAATATGACTGAAGCATTTTTTTTTATATTTTACTTTTTTGATCTATGACTTTTTTTCTCTAATGTATAAATATGATGTGAAACTGGGGTCCATTTCTCTTAGCCACCATTCAACTGGGAAAGACAAAAGAGCGAGTATACTTAGAGTAGGGCATATGTGGGATGAACTTTATTATAAGTCAGCCCCCACACCCAGTGAGCAGGATGGAAAAGGAGGTCAAACAATCTCCAAAGCTCACTGTTAGACTTCAGTTAAGAGCATCTTGGTGTCTCTATAGGAACCATTAGACGCTATCCACGTGCATACTGGTTGTTTGGGTGGAGGCTTTTTTTCCCCTGACAAATGTACTCAAATTACAGGTTGGATTTTACTACATCCTTCATTCTGACACTATACTACTACATTTAAAGAGGAATATCATTTAAAGTTTTTTAAATACTTTTACAGGGGGGCGGCAATAAATTTGTCTGTGCCGTTAGACAATAATTAGTGTAACGACTCATGGTTAAAACAAACCAAGATACACACTTCCTGGCATAATTTCAAGAATTAGTACTAAGTGTTGACATTCAGTGTAAAATAGAGAAATATACAGTCATTTTACAGCTTGAAACAGGTATGTCCGAGACCTAACTAGTCTTCTCTCAGAGAGATAATTTTGGAGACGACAAACAGCTAAATAAAATACAACTAATAACATAAAAACAGCCGGGAAAACCATGACAAAAACAACAAAAAATACAGCATTTGAATGTGCTGCTATAACATGTAGTGATAAGCTTTTTTTGTTTTGCTTCATTTGCAAAGTATTGATAAGGTGGAGTTTAGTAAGGTGGGCTGGATGTGGCTGACACCAGGCAGAGTGGGGCGAAGGTTCAGCCACCCAAAGACAGAAGAAGAGACGTGGACTGGACAGAGACGGACCAGATCAGCTCCAATGTAGCTTCAACTCCTTCCAGCTTTCAGTCTACGGCTCTGCACTGACACACAAAGCAGCTGGATTACTCACAGGTCGGCTGAACTGCAGCCATCTAAAGTTCTACACCTCAAGATGTGGAAGCTAGCGCAGCGGACAGACTCACACTCTCAGTGATAGCCGTTAGTGAAGGCGGTGGCAATCAAAGGGCCCTGTGGAAGCAAGCATGCCAGGTTAAAGTTTACTGTTAGACTAAATGCACACTTTGATTTGATCTGTTCTATTATACTGGGTTATTAAAACAGCGGCTGCGCTACTCACCGGAACAAAAACATACATGCTCATTGGTTGAAAAGATGGTTATGTTAAAGAAAAACAAGAAATTATTCCAAAATTGAAATAAAGGAAACAATTTATAAAGGGCTTTGCTAAGGTTTTTCAGCCCTTTAAATTCTCACGTTACAACCACAAATGTATTTTTATTAGAATGGTATGTGATAGAGTAACACAGAGTTGTGCATCACTGTGAATTAAAAAGAATATGGTGATTTTTAAATGACTTGCAGCTGTGGTGGCACAGAAAGGCTCAGGGGGTTGAATACAAAGGGACATTTTGAATTTTTATTTGTAAAAAACTTCTGAAAACCACATATCACTTTACTTCCACTTCACAATTACACACTACTTTGTGTTGATCTGCAAAATATGATCGCAATAAAATACACTGATGTTTGTCGCTGTACCGTATTAAGGTTTCCAAAAATGCACCTGTTTTCTTTTATGGCAGAAAAAATGAACCACCAATGCCCCTCCTAATTCAGTCCATTCACCAGCAAGCAGTCAAACCTTCTGGATGCTCTGAAAAGTGACGCAACCCCAGAGCCAAAAACTATTGCTTCTTAAAAAAGCCCACTTGAAGTTGTGTCACCACACCCTTTCAACAAAGCTGTCTTGACATATCCAACATGGTGTCCCCCGACTGCATGATTGAGCTCACAATTTCATTACAAAAATCTGGAACCAGGAGTGAAAAATTCTGTTTTATTAGCTTCTTAGCATAACAATGTCCATTTATTGTGGCTCTACTTTGGTACTGAATGGTTCAGGTTGGATTTAATAAAGCAGGTCACAACAATAATTTCAAACTGTAAAACAACTGAGACAACCTTCGTTTTCTGGGTGGTAGAATTACAGGTTTGGTCATCAAATCTGATGGTGTAAAATAGAACATAAACAGATACAAGAGCTCCTTGTTTGGGAGCAGTGTTTCTGTGACCTGATTAGCTTTTTTCCACAAAAATATTGACAGCGGTCTATTCAATCAGTTGTTCTCACATTGACTCTATAACCATAGTTTAAGATACTCCCAGTTTTTAGCTTTCCGTTTTCTACATTTGTGACAATACAGTAACACTTTAGAGTGGCAGACGTGATGTTCGTCAGATTGGATGATCTAATGTAAGTTATAGTAGCCATAGACAGCCTAACAGCTGATTTTTCTCTAGAAACTATATACAATATGCATTTTTTGAGGTCCAATATATTTGCTAATTGTCAACCCATTTTAGAGCAGAAAATCACCAGTCATGATAACTCACCCCCAAACTATGGCTAAAGCCGGTGCTAGGGGCAGGGCTCGCAGCGCTGAGGTAGCTGCTGACAGCCGACTCCTGACTGGCTGTTCCGTAAAGGTCTGCCATCGGACCTGGGCTGCTTGTTCCTAAAAATCCTGCTGAGCGAGAAGGGGTGGAACCTGAAAGGAAAATGAAAATGTTTCACTTATGCACTATCCCTTAATCACTGCATCCTGCATTTGCCTCTTCTAAAGAAGGTTGGCATGAAATTATTGTTCGGCTATCTATACCTGAGCTGAGCGTGAGCTCTGACTAGAGTAATGAAAAAGCAAACACATGGAAATGTACAATTTTGAGCCTTTTAGTAGCAAAAGTGAATTGTAAAAAAATGACTTTAACATGCATCCAATGCATATCTCCTCCAGTCGTTCAGATGGGGAGAAATTCACAATGTAGGATCAAACCCGTTAAACAATGCAATGCCTTCCAAAGTTTTTACAAATAAAACGTGTGGGATAAATATCCATTCAGCCTCTTTTAATCAGAGACTTCAAAATGAAATTCAGTGCTTTTATTTGGCCCCACCTTTCACTGCAATTACATCTGTGAGGCGTTTGGGGTATGTCTCTACTAGCTTTGCACATCTGGACACTGAAGTTTTTGCTCACTGTTCTTTGCCGAACAGCTCAAGCTCAATCAGATTGGATGGAGAGCATCAGTGAACATCAATTTTCATTATGGGTTTCATTGGTGAGATGTCCACAACTTCCTCCCTGAGCTCTCTGCTGTGTCATAATGCTGTTTGGTTCACTAATGTTCTCTAAAAGAACCTCTGAGGCCTTCGTAGAACAGCTGGATTTATACTGAAATTTAAAGAAACACAATGGGAGTGCACTACTGAGCATTGGCCCATCACATAAAATCCCAATAAAAAATAAAAAAAGTTTGTCAGTGTGACATGAAGGAATGTGAAAAAGTTTAAAGGGCACAAATACTTTTGCAAGGCACTATATGTTCTGTTTTATAGGAAATACAATGTTGTACCTCTAACAACTGCTGCCGCTGCTGCCGCTGCTGCCATTGGTCCATATGCTGTTAGAGGAATGGCTAAAAAGGCGGAGATAGAAAGATCCAGGTTATACATCTTGGTTCTGAAGAACCTGACAGGCAACTATAGCATAGCCCATGAATCTCACTCCAGTGACCACAGCATCTCATATAATCACACTATAGATCATTATAACAGATAATAATAGAGGACCTCAGATGAGGCCATCTCAGTAACTGTCAGCAATCCTGCCTTCAGAAGGAGGATTGACAAACACAAACATGCAAACCAGAAGTGATCAGGTGATTGTGCCAACATGTGGAGTAGCAGACTGAGAAGATGCTGCTTGTAAAGTCCAGAGGAGGGACTGACTGACCTGTGAGCTCAGGGGGGTGGGGTGAAGTCAGAAGGGGAGTCCTCTCTAAGTGGAACTCTAAAACAGAAACATCAGAGTGCTGTTGAGACACACACCGTCGACAACACACCAGCAAGGACAACGTTAGGGCAAGGGGCACGCCTCGAGGTGAGGAGCTGAACAAACAGGGCTTTAGGAATTCAAAAAGCAATTAATGGATGGAAAGATGCTTCACTTCCAAAACAAAAGTGGAGCAAAAGATTCACCCAGAAATTATTCTGCAATAGCAAGAAATAAAATATGTGTTACAAATGCGTCACCCAATCTAGTAACTCTAATCGAAATGAGTGATTTCATATTTAAAAAGCTAGAGTTCTAATTTTCTTTGGTGGAAATGTAATTTTAGGGTTATTTCCCAGATGATTAGCACACGTTCTACTGTAACACACAGCCAGGCCAGCATGCACACACACAAGCACTGCCACGAGCTAAGCAACACCACTCCCTGATATTTACAAGCAGCCATTTACACCCACAGTGTTTCATCTGTGGAGACATGTTTGTATTTGTGACAGTGTGTCTGCTGCAAGTTTGATATGAAGCTGCTCTTGCTCTTTAGAAATTAAAATGTTTTCACGCAGTGCTAAGAGCTGGGATGAGCCGTCAAAAATCATTCAGCTTGCTCTAATTGAATCATGTACAGAGAGTCTTCCAATTATTATTCTAAAAGCAGTTTTGTTCACTTAGTATCTGATCTTAAGGACTAGAAATGGCCTCAGGTATCATTTTAAAAGCTCATCTTACAGTGTGTGCGCATAAAACGGGATCCCAAAGTCATAATGTAGTAATAATGTAGGATATCTAAATACAAAGACAACCTAGGACCAATGGTAGCATCTGAACAAACAAATGTTCAGATGCATGCTGGGACTATTGGCAGCCTTATGGAAATTTAACTAAAGATCTACACCTTATAGGACATACAAAATGCCTAACATAAGATGCTAACGGTAGTTTAAAATGTCACATCTGTAATCATTTGGTACACACACACACAGCGTGATGCCATGTCTGCTTCTAATATAAATAATTAATGATTGTTAACAGCAGCAAGGCTACGAAAACTGTTTTCAATGTGGTTCTTATATCTTATAGTTGTTAAAGAGTAAAAAACTGAACAGATATCGGGTCAAAGTATAACAAAAAACTAAAGATCACCGCTGGATTCTGATTGGCGCACCTCTAAAACAGGTGTTTGAACAAAGTAAAACAAAAATTTAAAATTTTTCACTGGGTTCTTTTAGATGACCCTAGCTTTTACTTATCAACTACAAAACCACTGTCTGGTGTCTAGCATTCCTAAATAAATGCTTTACATGCACATGTTCAAACAGTAAAATGAATCTATTTGTCTGACATTTCTTCTGTACTTTTATTTTTGTAAAAAATTACCTGCTTGTTTCCTTTACAATAATCGATACTGGGGGAATATTATGGCTTTTCCAGGGGTGTTTAGAGCTTTGTTGCCTTACATTGTTGAGGTCAGTGATAGCAACAGCCACATTCACATTGTCATTAAATATACACTGAATCAGAATAATCAGATTTGTTTGCAGCATGTTACATAACAATCAACACAACATGGCTATTCTACTATTTTCTTTTTTTACATAAACCAATTTCTTAAGTACCTCATTTGACTTAAATTCCCCAAACTATATTCCACTGTTTTTTTATTTCTGAGTTATTACAACATGGAAAAGTGTGTGATTACCAGGGAACTGATAGGTGTATCCAGGAGTGATGCCCGCATAGCTCCGACTGGTGTAAGTGGCGGTCTGGAAGCCGGGATAACCTACAAGGCAGAAAATGAGGGTAAATAACCAAATCGCTCCATAAAACAATGAAACCCAGGAAACATTTGCATTGGCGTTAAATACTCATTGAATATGTTGACTTAACACTGAAGCCTTTGAGAGTCTTTGACATGGGATGTAATTCTACACTTATGGTCTGGATTTCTTTACAAGGACAGGAATGAGGAGCTCACCGGTTTAGGTTTCGGTTCCACTCTCAGCTGAACTCTCAAAACACAAAGATTTTAACTGGATGCAACCTGACCTTGAAAGTCTAACTCAAGAAACATCATTGGGCACAAGAATTTATACCCTTTTTCTCCAAAGTGTGAGCAACTATAACTTTATGTTCACTTTCCACTTAATGATAGAACTAAAAGACAGAAGCTACTTCTCAGTCTGAACAGTAGGTGGTAGCATTGGCATGGCAAGTTAAATTTCCGGTACTTGAACTTGATAAATGTTCTTTACTTTCAAAAAACAAAACTAAAAGATTTGAAAAAAATGTTTGGATGAAGATGTGACAAAACGTGTTTAAGAGGATCAGAAACAGTAGGGAGGTGTCAGGAAAGGTTACTGTTGTGTAACCCTCAATACGAACTAAAACAGTCAATCAAAGGTCTTAATAAGTCAGTTAAGGTCAAAGTGACAACTAGGTGACATAACTACAATATATACAGCCTTTGCAACAGTGTTGATTCCAAGGCCGGCTTTACGCAGGGGCAAGAGGGGGCAATGCCCCCTCAAACAAATGCCTTGTCCCCTCAAATCAATTCTCAGCCACACAAGCACAAGCCCCTGCCTTGCCTCTCCCTCCTCCTCCTACATTTAAGAGCAAATCTACTTGACCGCCAGTCATGTCCACACAAAGCTCAGTTTTCACGACCGCAGTACGTGATGTTATATGCTTAACATTATAACGCTGCTGAAAACATTACATGGCTTCTGGCCCGAAGTTTCTTAAGAGAAAGGGCCGGAGAGGAGGGCATTTTGGTGCCACACCTGCTGAAAAACGCTTGCATTTTCTTCCAATCAGTATCCATGCATGACTGCGTGACGCATTGCCTAGATGTTTTGTACTCATAATATCCAGCTGTTGACTGATGTTTGTCAGGTTTGATGAGAGACAGAGAGGGAGATATACAACCAAACAGACAATTAGACCATTTCACTCTTTTCACTTAATTACTTTGATGGTAAAGTCTGAAGAAGAAAAGAAAAAGTATGACCACAACCCTTTTCTGAATGTCTAGTGACTCACAATAAAGCATCGATAATAGAAACAAACATACAGTATTTAATTATTGCAGCATGCTGGCCAAACTCTGTTCTGTGTAGATAAAAGTCACTTTAACTCAAGAAGCTCTATTCATGCCAGCTTTTCTACTCGAACAGTTGAGGAATCATTTTTCTAGCTAGTTAACATTACAGGCTAAATATGCCGAAGGGTGAATATAATGTTCTATGATAGAGAGCAGCAAACACAAAATGATGAATAAATAGGAATACGTTGCTTAGCTGTCTGTTTGATTTCATTAGCATGTGTTAACATTAACTACCTAAAGTAGGTTTGTGATGTGAAATTAAAGGTAGGTCTTACGTTGAGCTGCATGAAAGTGTGGTGAGTTATATTGATATTGGTAATGCTTTATTAGTTTATTATTAGTGTAATGTTTAAACTCTGTCAGAAAACAATCAAATAATGTTTAATGTTTTCTATTTAAGCAGAGAGTTCACCATTATTTTCTTAATGTTTAATGGTAATTCCAAGAAGAGGGAGGCTATAAAAGCATAAATATATCCTGTTTTTTATTTGAATTTTATACATAAATTTGGCAATGGATGCCCTTGTTTGGCTTAAATGCCTGCCTCCAAAAATGTATGTGCATGTTCTGGTCTGGTTTTAGCTTTCTGGATGTCTTTTGTATTTCCCTCTTCAGCATGATGCTGTCTCTCAACATCAAGTCAAAGCTTAACAAAGTTAAGGCTGTACCTCAATGTATATTAGATGAACTCTTAACAGCGTTTTTGGCATTTACAATTGACCAATATAATTTCACAGTGACAGCTGATTAACCAATAACCATCCCTGATTAAAGATGTCATGTTCAACAGATTCTCTTTTTCAAAATAAATGAGCTATTAATGAGTAAAAAGTCACAACATTTTGAAATGTGCAGGTTTTTACTTTTTCTGCCACCAATGACAACTATTTTGATATGAATAATTACTAAAAACATTCCAAATGTTGTGAAAAGCAGTCCAAATTTTAACAACCTGCCCAAAGCTATTTTTTTCCAGCCCAACATGTTCAAAAAAAGCCCAACTGGGAGGAAACCAGTGCAGTCTGGCAAATTGCACAGTACTACACAGTTTACCCCAATCCCATAAAGAAAACACTAATCAACAGCAACAATAAACATGCACATGCACATAATGTGTACCCATGATGATGCCCCTTCACATTTCTGCCTGCCCTCTCTATATGCATGCCTAGAAACTGGCCCTGGTTGATTTCTTTTGAACTTGTTCATATTTTGTCACGTTGGAAACCACTCACTTCATTGTATATTTCATTTAACCAGCACGTATTTACATAATTCAGAGGAAGGAAAATATATATATGGTTTTCAACATTGTTTTACAAACCAAAATCTGAAAAACACTGCGTGCATATGTATTCAGCCCCCTTGCGTAAATAGTTTGGTAGCTCTGGCTCTATGTTTAAGGTCATTGTCTTGCTGGAAGGTTAACCTCTGCCCCAGTTTCTAGTGTTTAGAGGCATCTAACAAGTTTTCTTTCTGAATCACCTCCATTTACCTTCATTTAGTTTCCCATCAACTCTGACCAGCTTGTGTATTCCTACTGTAGAAATGCATCCCCAGAGCATGATGCTGCCACCACCATGTTGTAGTGTGGGATGGGGTGTTCAAAGTGATAACCAGTGTTAGTTATGTCTCTAACATGATTTGTTGCAACAAATTTTGAAAACCATGAATCATTTTCCTTTCACTTTAGTTTATACCATAAAACTTTAAATAAATAACATTGAAGACTATAGCTGATGTGACTAAATTCAAGACCAGCTGGAAACTTCTGTCCACTTAAATGTAATCCAGATAGCACGCTAAACAGTTACTGGATGCTAAAGGCAGCAGCGGACACCATCAGTCAGCTCCCCATGAGACATCATGCGACCTTTAAGGCAGCACACACTTTAGTGCAGCAACTGAAACGGTCAGCTTCATGTAAGCCGCCACCACATCTTTCCTGTCCTGATCAATAGTAACTCACCCAGCATACCAATTCCTAGCATAAAGGCGTCCATCCCATAGGGCATCACCCGAGAGCGCCCCCTGGCAGAGCCGGTTGGGGACATCACCTCCTTGGGTTGAGCCTTCTTGCACTCCACCTGTTTGGGGACAAGAATTAAGTCAGCGCTTCCCGTTTTCTGTTGAACAGAATGCTGTGGATCGAGCTGCTCACCATTTTGTTGTTGATTTCATGGAAGTGGATCTCACAGACTTTCTCAACCACATCCTCATTCTCGAATGTCACAAATCCAAACCCTAACAAAAAGAAAACAAGTTGTTGTAAAAAAAAACAAAAAAAACAGACAGTAGGCCTTTCTGTAAAGTAGGAGAGCTAATAGCTTGCAGTAATTAGTGCTGTAATAGCAGCTTAACACATTTGCCCCCCTCCCCCACTTTCAACACTGCTATTTTGCACTCATCCTTGACCCCCACCCACCCCTGCCCACTCCTTCCTAGCCAGAAACGACTAGGCAAAGCTGGTAGTCTGTCATAATCGATCAATCCCAGGGTGGGGAGGAGGTGCTTAAGGAGGCTTTATCCTGATCCCGATTAACGGACTGGCTAATTAGACTAGCCCCGTTTGTCTCCTCCAACTCAGCCCACAGGAAGGAGACTCTTGTGAGGGGGTGGGGTGGAGGTGGATCAATAGCCACCCAGGAAGGGCTGGAGGAAGAGTGGTAAATCGAGAAGAAGAAGGAGCAAAGGAGAAACAAGCATACAGAGAGGCGGGTCAGTCGTGTCTCACCTCTGTGCCTGTTTGTGGTCTTGTCGAACATGAGCATGGCATCGTCAACCTGAGGGGAGACAAAACACACAGGTTTTTAGTGCAGCTCTCCATCCTGCCACGCGGCATATTGCCTGACCTCAGCCCTTCTCAAGTTCTGCAGGGAGGTTCAGCAACAGATGGACAGAGAGTAAGAAGGAGGGGGGAGGAGGCAAGCGACAGGTTACAAAGTGGTGGTCTGGGGGGCTGGGGGGCAAAGACAAGAAAATATGTTCACAACAGTGAACATTGTTCCAACATGTAAGGTTAACAGTAGCATAAAAAGATGGAAGCAGTGTTGTAAACAGTTTCTCTGTCGGAGAAACCCCCTACATGTGCCTCTTTTCTCTCCTCTAAAGCTTTAGATTTCCATGGCAACTGCACAAAAAAGTCCTGTAGAGAAAAGAAAATGATAAAATAAAAAAAAACTTTAACCGACATCAAATATACTTTTATGAATGTTGGGAGAGAGCCAGAGAGACAACGAGAGATACAGAGAGAGAAACCACTGAAACAAACAAGTAACCAGTCACAGGCAGAAAGGTGAATCCTGCAGGCAGGTGGAGACTCGATGAGAGCAGAGAGAGCTGATAGTGAGAGGAATGGCAACAGGTGGAGATATGGTGAAAGAGAGTACAGAGAGTCCTGTAAGAGAGAGAAAGATTGGGTCAAAGAGAAAAGGGAAGAAAAGTCAAGAAACAAAGGCAGAAGGAGAACAAAGAGGCCTGCAGGCTTTGTTTGTTGGCACAGTCAGCCAAAAGTCCTCCTCCTCTTCTCCCTTTGACCTCTCCCTTCGGCCCGGCCTCCCTTTATGGAGCAAAGACACAGGTGTCTATTCAATGCACACACACACACACACAGTTTCCTATGTCAAAGTTGACCTGATCTTTCTGATGACACGTTTAAATTTCAGGCTCAATGTGGAGGTACTTGTAAACATTTGGTAAATTCATCTGTGCTCATGCTCTATATTAAGTTTACTGGATAGGTTCCCCAGAATAATCTGTCACAGTCACATAAGAGTGTCAGTGATAGGACTGTGTGTGTGTGTGTGTGTACCCTTGGGGGCGTTTTGCCCACAGAAAGGTCAAAGGTGAGTGAAGAGTGTCTGTGTGAAAGGGAACCTTTTAGGCAGCTTCTCAAGCCAATGTTTGCTTCAATTCCACATTTTGCTAATTATATCCAACTCTAAAATGTCCCTAATTTTTGACACATTTTCTGATTCATAAGGAGAAACATCATCAGAATTTAGAGCAATCAAAACTGCTTAGGAGTTTGGGCGTGGAGAGTAATGTCTAAGACACACTTGCTTCTTTATAGGGAGCAAAAACCTATCTGGAATACATCCAACCTGACGAGGTTTGCACGATGTGTCCTGTAAAGTCACGACATGAGCCTAAACCTCATACAAATCTCCCTGAAGGACATAAACAAAACACAGCAACAATGTTAAAGGCCACAAATAGAGTCAATTCCACATCACCAGCCATTTTTTATTCTTAAATGGCATACGGCCAAACAATATTCCCTCTCATCCCCTTTTTTTCCCTCCCCACCTCTCATCTTCCCTGTTATCCGCTGCCCATCCCTCTCCGCGCTCCTTTGTCCTCACCAGGACGGGACACAAAAGGTCTAGTGAGGCAATCTAATCAGGAACTTCCATGGATGGCTGCAGCCCACATTTCACTGGCCATCCCTTGATATCCCTCTCGGCAAAAATTCATCTAGATATTATGATTGAGGAGGGAGCACAGTGAAGCTCAAGGCCATAGCTTCTGGCAGGGAAAATAAAGTGGCACAGCACAGCGGAAACATGGTGCCTAAGAGCGATCCCTGCATCTTGGCATTTAAAAAGTTTGAAAGACTTTTTTGGATGCTTTTTGGTCTAGTTTATTAGAATATCATCAACATAGAAGAGAATCCCATCTCGATCAACGAATTTATTTACATTAATAATCAATTTAGGACGAAGAACAGTTTGGAAAGAAGTATGCAGATAACTTCTAAGCAAACTAACAAAATATTCGCATTGCTTTGTTTAGAGGTATAATGGCCCTCGTTACCCCAACACACAGCGGCCCCATCTCTGCCCCAGTTCCCTCTCCTACGCCTCCAAAGTAAGGCCCTCCCTCCCCAGAGCCTTTGTGAACCGTTCATCTATTCACTGCCTCGCGCCTTTTGGGGTTGAACAAATTTTCATGTGAAATTTAGGAGTTCAACAAAGTTCAACAAAAACTGTAATTTCAAGAACACAAAATTGGAATTCTAAGAGAAGTTTATTGAGAATGATCCAACTTGTTTTTAATGTTTCAAACCCTAACTCACCCAGCAGAGTGATCCTAACACCCATCTCATCGCTTCTCCTTCAGAACAAAAAGCCCCTTGCCCACAGAATTACTTGGGGACAATGGGCAAGCCAGGTCACCACGGTAACGAGCCAGAAGGGGGTTGTGGGTAGTAGCAGCTGTTACATCAGATTAATTCAGATTCTGATAATCCCCCCACTTCTTCTTTACCCCCACACACACACACACAAACCCTAAGTTTGCCCGTCGCTCCTGGAGCCTCATTATTTTTCCTTTCACTTCTTTCGCGGCCTCCTCATCCTCGCAGTAACTCTTTCGACTAAGGGCACCTGCTTGACTCGATGTGAAGTTTTTCTCCGAGAAATCTGCCAAACTGTTGCAATGTTGTGCTTCAATTTTCTAAGTTGTTGATTTGTTTCTGTGCTGATGCCACAGATAAACAATTACAAAATGGTTTTTTTCTGATATTTGAAGCAACCATAACATTCAAGGTCTCAAACTAATGTCACTCACTTTGCCAAACTGATCAAAGTATTGCTTCACATCTTCAATAGTTGTGTTCACTGACAGGCCGCCCACAAAGATCTTCTTGGTTCGAGTCACCAACTAAAAAGAAAAACAAAGACAAACAACCATAGGCTAAGATTGTTAAAAGCACAAAGATTTCTACCTTAATTTATAACCGAGGTTCATACACATTTTCCATTTCCAAATTCCATACCCTTCCAGACATTTGCCATTTTTTCTATCATTATGGAAATTTGAGTAGAAAACCATCCCCTTGACAATGCTTTCACAGTTGTCAGATTTTATTATTTATATGTTTCACAAATCAGCAGCTACTTCAACCTTTTTAGGCATCTAGACTAACTAAGATCAGTTCTTTTTCAGAACCAATACCGCTACTTAGGCTTGTCAAATTAGGACTAAAAGCAAGTTCTTCAAATCACAGTTTTCAATCTTTAAAAATGAAGAACATGTTGTTTTAAAGCTTTTTTGCTGGCATCTAACCTAGGCAGAGTCTAAAAAATTAAAAGTCCAGTTATCTAGAACCACAGAAAGCAGTGAAATAGACTTTATGATTCTAGACTGAGCATGTACCTTTAGGTTCTCAGTTAGTAACTCAAAATCCAAAATATTGATGGTTTATATGTTAATTTGTGATGTTGCAAATCTAAGAAAACTGAACTAATTACATTTATAATTGATATAAAATGCCTAGTGTTTTTAGACATTTTGATTTTTATATTTTAGAAAAAGACTAAAATCTGAAAATTCAAACCTTTTCCCATTCTGTGACTTCTATTTTTATACCTATTCAGACCTGAAAAATTATAAGAGCAAAATTCAAACTCTTCCAGACAGTGTAGGGACCCTGCATAACATATTTGTTTTACTGCAGTCTACATCAGAAAAAAGTTGCAGCCTCAAATAGGACAACATAGTGTTACTTCCATCTCCATTGGGGTTAAAAACAGACTACAACAGAAGATTGGTTTGTTTTATCAGATTAAAAGTGTAGTAAAGTTAAGTAAAGTTCCTTTTTTATATATAAAAGACTGATTAAACAACAACCTAACATTTCAGAAGACGTGTTAGAGAAAAATATTTTGGTAAGATAAGATCTTTGTTTGGAATTACTCAATTAAAAATTATTTTAAAAGGGCAGAAACCAAAGATGTGACAAAAGTTGGAGCAATAACTTTAGAAGTGTCATCTATCTTCAATGCATTGGTATTTATGTAATAAGGATATGTGTTTGTACTTGGAAAGGACAGCATGTCACACATGAACACTTACCTGCAATCATTTTATATGTATATATTTCATTGATACACTTATTGAGACACTGATACACAGTTCAGACCATTTACATTATCATCCACACTTATTAGCAGTATTTTCTTACTGAAGAAAATCCAACCTTCAATTTAAGTACAGTTATTCAGTGAGGGAAATAAATACATGTTAAAATATATGCCTTTTTGTTTCTTTTACAAAATTCCCAGTACGACATATACTGGACCCCTAAAAAGTCTTAAAACTATGTTACTGAAGATGTTTTGTGATCTATACTTTAATTTTTTAAGTTGATCAGAATGTCTAGAAACTTTTCATAAACAATTGATTGCTTCCTCTTATTCTTGGGTATAAATATGACATGACACAGAGGCCAATTTCTGTGAGCCACCACTAAAAATGGGTAAGACAAGTTAATGTCACTTAACTAAGGCAGACATGTGTTGATCTTCATAAACCAGAAAATGACTACAAAAAATCTACTTATTTAAACTTGCCCTTATTTGTAGTCAGGGCAATAATTTATAAGGTTTAAAACTGCTTGAATTGTGACTGACAAGACTGTACAAGGATCTAAGTTTAACTTGTCACCACTCATGGAGAAAAGAATGATATGTCGATAAATAAAACATCCATAATGAACTAACATAGGTGTGTAAGAACAGCATTCATTTTGCAGTGTGAGATCAGGCTATTGGAAAAACATAACAGTTGATTTTAAGCCTTTTCAAACATGTTTATACCTGCAGTTGGCACCCATGAATGTGGAGAGCACTGGATCAGTTGGGGCAGATCTGATCCGATACCGATACTGATGTCATTCTTGGATCGGACATTGGGCTGAGGCTGAGGCCACTGATCACTAAGCTATGCTCTTACTGTATCCTGTTGTAGGTCATATTTTGACTTATTTTAATCTGGAATTTTAAGATTTAAAGCCCAAAAATTGTTGCTCATTTAATTAATAAAATCTGGGCCATACAAAGTTTGAACATGTTGGTGGAGCATGTTAGTTGTTAGCTATGGGGAGAGCTAGCTGACACTTTCATCTGAAATATTTTAGTGCTGGATATGAGAAAAGACAAGATGACTGTTTCGTAAGAGTTTTGTGTAAGCAAAATAAATTTAGTATACAGGTCCTTCTCAAAATATTAGCATATTGTGATAAAGTTCATTATTTTCCATAATGTCATGATGAAAATTTAACATTCATATATTTTAGATTCATTGCACAATAACTGAAATATTTCAGGTCTTTTATTGTCTTAATACGCATGATTTTGGCATACAGCTCATGAAAACCCAAAATTCCTATCTCACAAAATTAGCATATCATTAAAAGGGTCTCTAAACGAGCTATGAACCTAATCATCTGAATCAACGAGTTAACTCTAAACACCTGCAAAAGATTCCTGAGGCCTTTAAAACTCCCAGCCTGGTTCATCACTCAAAACCCCAATCATGGGTAAGACTGCCGACCTGACCGCTGTCCAGAAGGCCACTATTGACACCCTCAAGCAAGAGGGTAAGACACAGAAAGAAATTTCTGAACGAATAGGCTGTTCCCAGAGTGCTGTATCAAGGCACCTCAGTGGGAAGTCTGTGGGAAGGAAAAAGTGTGGCAGAAAACGCTGCACAACGAGAAGAGGTGACCGGACCCTGAGGAAGATTGTGGAGAAGGGCCGATTCCAGACCTTGGGGGACTTGCGGAAGCAGTGGACTGAGTCTGGAGTAGAAACATCCAGAGCCACCGTGCACAGGCGTGTGCAGGAAATGGGCTACAGGTGCCGCATTCCCCAGGTCAAGCCAGTTTTGAACCAGAAACAGCGGCAGAAGCGCCTGACCTGGGCTACAGAGAAGCAGCACTGGACTGTTGCTCAGTGGTCCAAAGTACTTTTTTCGGATGAAAGCAAATTCTGCATGTCATTCGGAAATCAAGGTGCCAGAGTCTGGAGGAAGACTGGGGAGAAGGAAATGCCAAAATGCCAGAAGTCCAGTGTCAAGTACCCACAGTCAGTGATGGTCTGGAGTGCCGTGTCAGCTGCTGGTGTTGGTCCACTGTGTTTTATCAAGGGCAGGGTCAATGCAACTAGCTATCAGGAGATTTTGGAGCACTTCATGCTTCCATCTGCTGAAAAGCTTTATGGAGATGAAGATTTCATTTTTCAGCACGACCTGGCACCTGCTCACAGTGCCAAAACCACTGGTAAATGGTTTACTGACCATGGTATCACTGTGCTCAATTGGCCTGCCAACTCTCCTGACCTGAACCCCATAGAGAATCTGTGGGATATTGTGAAGAGAACGTTGAGAGACTCAAGACCCAACACTCTGGATGAGCTAAAGGCCGCTATCGAAGCATCCTGGGCCTCCATAAGACCTCAGCAGTGCCACAGGCTGATTGCCTCCATGCCACGCCTCATTGAAGCAGTCATTTCTGCAAAAGGATTCCCGACCAAGTATTGAGTGCCTAACTGTACATGATTATTTGAAGGTTGACGTTTTTTGTATTAAAAACACTTTTCTTTTATTGGTCGGATGAAATATGCTAATTTTGTGAGATAGGAATTTTGGGTTTTCATGAACTGTATGCCAAAATCATCCGTATTAAGACAATAAAAGACCTGAAATATTTCAGTTAGTGTGCAATGAATGTAAAATATATGAATGTTAAATTTTAATCATGACATTATGGAAAATAATGAACTTTATCACAATATGCTAATATTTTGAGAAGGACCTGTAATTGTTACAGTAATATTAACTGAGTAGAGAACTACCCAATAGTTGTAGCTCTGAAGGGGCCCATCAAGGAGCTTCAGCAACAACAGGAAGGCTAACTGGAAAACAGGAAGTTACTTTATTTTATTGTTTTTTAACTTTCAACTTCTATCTATCATTCAGCATATAGGATTTAGAAATGTTAGCAGCCTGTTGAAACACTGATGCAAAGAAGAAATATTTATATTCTAGAGAATACACTTCATATGTTTCTCACTTTGTTGCAGTAAAATAGCTAACTCCTGTTTTATTGATCTGTTGGGTGTTACTTCTATTATCCTAACACACAAATACTGTAATCTTGTCTCTGCTCGTAAATTATTAATCTCCATTCATAACAGAAAGGCTTCTTAAATAAGATTGTTCCTAAATAATTTTGTTGCAGGATGTAGTGGCCTTCAAGACCATTTTCTACCATTTTATAATAAAACCACAGAGTTGACAGCAAAAATATGTTTAAACAGAAATACGTTCTTTAACTGTTGCTGTAAAACTGTTGTAAACCCAAAAACATGCCAGGTGTGACCAAAAAGATCATACCTGACATAATTTCTACTCCTCACCTCACAGCGTTTCTTCATTAAACTATTTATATTCTACGTGAGTTACAATAAAAAAAAAATATGCCATGGACAGAACACTGTGTACTGAACATAGAAAACAGTTGTGGAAGAGCATAACAGAGAAGTTGAGAAGATTTCTACTAAGATAAATTGTCCGTGATGGCAGCAGTGCTCATGTTGGTCAGATTATGTAATGTTAGTCCTGGTAAGACACCCTGGAAACCCTTAACTCATGCTAAACAGCTGGAAACAATTCACAACAGTAGCAGTCATTTCAACTCACTTTGGGCTGAGCTCGCCGAGGGAACGCCACCTTTGGATCAATCTAGAAGAGAGGATATAGAAAAACAGGGAACTGCTTAGCGAAGGCCCACGATACAGTTTCCTCTAATATCAAGCCTCGTGTTTCCTTCTTCAAATTGTTTTAAATAAAATTGTAATCCATGACATCCATTTGCTTTGGCTCCTGACTTGTCTTTGGTCAAAAGCACCTGTTTTCTTTGGACCCATTGTGCTCTCTATGAAAAGATGACACCACGGGTGTATCTTTTCATTGACAAAGATCAGATCACATGTACGAAAAGCTCTAAAACCCAAACCCATTAAGTTAAAACACAATTTTTATAGGCCAATGTCAGAAAACCAAGCTGTGCATTTAAAATAATTAGAATGAATGTTGCTTCTGGAAATATTGTTATTAAACACCCAAACGACATACTGCCTGGTTAAATCTGCGTTCATAACTTGGGAAGAAAGCAAAAGATTGGCTTAAAAATCTTTCTGTTGACATACTAAAAAGAGTAACTCCTGCAGTCAAAGTAAGAATGTCTAAGACACAAAAACCAACCACAACCCTGGATTGTTAAGCTAAAACATGAGTAAGTGGTTAATGCTCCTTTGAGAAACACAGCAACATCTTTAATCATTGGAAATCTGTGACTGGTACAACCTTCATCTGACTATGAAGTGATTATAAATCTATAATAATTTGTGATTTTTAGTTCATCTTAAAACTTTCCTCCCTCCAGGAACATCAGAAAATTAACCCTAAGTAAACTGAAAACCTTACTGGAATTAAGCAGAGTACAGTTACAGTACTTTTGAGTACAGCTCAAAATTATTTTTGATTTTAAATTATTTTTATTCAGCCAAGAAGTTTGCGTCCTATATGCGATGAGCCATCTTGCAACATAAAATAAAACACAATAAAAGGAGCATCAATTTTGAAAAGAAGAAGAATTCGGACTTTGTGATGTTCTCTTATTATTGGTGATTCTCAGAGTTGCTGTTACAACTGAGGACAACTATCTCTGTCCAATCCAATATTAAGACTTAAAAATATATTTTTAACTGCAACCCTAAATTCCTTAGGAATTATTAAGCTATCAGTTCAGACCTAACTGTTTAGATTATTAAGATTAAAACGCAAAAATGGCAACTTTATAAAGTCAACTAAAGTTTTGCTTGATAATTTACAAGAATGCGTTCTATCATACTTTCTTTTCGGAAAAGCCAGAAGAGATGATGAACCATGTCTGAAAGCCTGTCTAAGATTAATTATTTGTTTTAACTTTATTAAGCCTGCCTGTCTATATATTTGCACTACTTTCCACCCCTTCCACGGTTATTTTATATACACATAATGTAAGAGAATACTTGGACACATGTAAGCGCCCACGTGGATCGCCTGGGGACGTCGGCTTCTCTCATCCCCACTGTGTCACATCTCACACGAGCACCACATTCACAAACGCACCTCACTTCCTGGGCGAGGAGGGCCCAGAGCATGTCTGAGGGAGGGTGAGAGAAACCAGGGGCGAGGAGAAGAAGACGGGAGCTGTCAATCACGCCACACTGACAGTAGAGCGACACAGTTTTGACTTTGTTCATTTTTGTTTGCTGGCCTCTCTGACGCAGGCGATGACAACAACAAGGTCGGTTGATTATTCTGCTCACTTTCAGGTGATCCGGCTCCTCCTCTGTCATGCAGTTCCTACTCATTACTCCCAGGAAAGTGGACAATTAGGCTTTATGTCACCTATCTAAACATGTCAATCCTAAAGTCACAAAAAACAGTGTTCCATAATTTGGAGAGGCCCACAGATTGGAAAGAGAACCACACCATGCCATGAAGATGCAATCACAGACAGTCTGTAAAACTGGAATTTGAGACCTCTATATTAGTCTATGCTGCTCTAATAGAGCTAGAGAACAACTATACTACGCCACACTGTACTGCTGTTACACTAAAAGATGGTGAGACAGTACAGTGCTATGATTAGTCCTTAACCATGAGAGGGTAGAGTTGAACTACAGTAGACAGCTAGAGCCTCTATGGTAAACCACATGCGTTTACCAGAGTGAGGGCAACAGTGATGTTTCTATTGAGAGCTGATGTCATCGCACATTTTCCCAAAAACAATTTCACTTCTCTTACTTCTGTTCTAGAGAGCAGAGTGAAAACCACTAGATGCTAATTACTTTAGGATCAGATGCAGAGTCTACTGTTTAGTCTCTATTGGTGGCTAGACTAGTCTGATAGTCACCTCCGGTCACCAACCCTTCCTGATGGCCAACACTCCTGTGCACACACACACACACACACAAACAAAAGTCAAACACGTGGCAGCACAAAACACATTCGAGGCCTGGGGATAATGGTGGACATAAACAGATACATTGAATTCTTGAATGATATTGGTTTGTTGGGTGGGAAAAAGAGCTGCTAGTCTGCATATTTGGCTTCTATTGTGCAGCTTTTAACCCTCAGGATCGTCTGCATTTGTACTTAACTAGAATGTTTGCATATAAACAAAAAACATGACATCAAATTGGTATAAACTTGGGATGTGCTGCATTACAAAAATGCTTAAGAAAAAGAACACAACTTTTTTTATCTAGAGTGCCTTACAAAAGTATTCAAACATATTGAACTTTCCACAATTTTTTATGTTACAACAATAAACTTTAGGGATTTGTATTGGGATTCATAGGTCCACACAAAGTAGCGTTGAATCTTGCAGTGGAAGGAAAATGATATTTGGCTTTACAAAGAAAAAACCAAAAAAGCATTGCATGCATTTATATTCAGCTCCTTTACTTTAATATACTTTAACAATTCAGTGCTACTAATTTCCTTCAGGAGTTAACTCTGTGTGTAATTTAATCTCAGTAACAATATACAGTACAGCATTTCTCTAAAGGGCGTAGGGGTTTATTAGAGCACATTAGAGAACAAACAGCATCATGAAGACCAAGGAACACGGCAGACAGGTCTGGGAGAAAGTTTAAAGCAGGGTTATGTTGTAACACAGCTTTGAACATCTTACAGGGAAAATCTGTTGTTGGACCAACAGTTAGGTTTGCACTCCATAACTCTGGTCTTATGTGGCAAAAAGGCCGTGTGCAATTTGCCACGAGTCATGTCGGGGACACGGCAGACATGTTGAAGAACGTGGTCTGAGACCAAAACTGAACTTGAACTTTGGCCCACATGCAAAATGTTGTTTCCCATGACCTTGAACACAGCATCCCTAAATTGAAAATGTGATGGCAGCGTCAAGCTGTGGAGCTTTGTTCTTAAGCCCGTACAGGAATGGGAAGCTAGCTGGAGCTGCAGTAAATGCATGGCCACACTGGAAGAAAACCTGTTAAAGCCTGCCAAAGCTTTGAGACTGGAGAAGAGGTTCACCTTCTACAACCAACCTAAACGTACACTAAGAACTACAATGGAATAGTTTGGATCAAAGCATATGTATGTATTGTAATGGCCCAGTCAAAGTATGGACCTATATTAAATTGAGAATCTGTGGTAAGATTTAAAAATGTGTGTTTACAGAGACTTTTAATCCAATCTGACTGAGTTTGGGCTATTTTACAAAGGAGAAACCCCAAAAATGTCTCTTTTTTAGAGACGCAAAGCTGTTAGAGACATTCAAACAAAATATTTGTAGTACGCTTATGATTTGTTAAACTGAAAAATAAAAGCATAATTTTCCTTAATTTTTGAAATAGTGATTTTTTTCTGAAGTAAACAGAATGTTTATTAAAAATAAAATGTTTACAGAATAACATCATTAAAACCTTATTGAATATAGAACTGTGTGGCAAGGTAACAGAGAAGAAGCTGAATCTACATCCAAGAGAGGTTTATGAAATCAGGGCAATCCCCTTTGACGGGCCACATCCCAGCTATCAGCAACAGTTGGCCGACCGTGTTGCCTGCCACAGCCTGGGCTAGGAACGCACTCAGCGGGACCTGTCGATTGGGCAGTAGCACTCAACATCTCTGAGGAACAACTCAAGCTTGTTGACTCCAATCCTATTAGTGAGGAGAGCCATAGTAATCACAGATGGGGTCATCCCACACACATCCACCCCCACTAGCAGCAATTTTTCCATGCAGCTCAGTATGGAAGGGGGGGGGTTACAGCAAATGGCTGAGGTGTCTTTGAGTTAAACCCTTAACTGAGCAGGAAACTTTGTCCTACAAAGGTTCAGCCTGTAACGGTCGTCTTTAACTCTGCAAACAGCAGGAAGCTGAAAGGACACCCAAAGGGACAACAAGCTGCGCATTAGTTGCATAAATCACAGCGAACTCTGCCATACCACACCGGTCAGAACTGGTCCGCATCTGTCCTCCAACACAATAAGCACCAATAAATTCCTGTGCAGCACTGTACTTGCTCTTTAGCCTCGCGGCTGTGCAAAGCTCTTTTAATTCCAGCGCCAGAGTGGTTCACTCGGTCACAGCATGGCACATTCTTTCTGTTGCCACTGGAGAACTTTTCTCTCTCTCCTCTCTAACCGGATAACCTGCCTGCCTGAGATAGAATGAGGGAGGGGGTGCACAGGATGAGCGGTCTAAAAGGCCTACCCTACTCACCATCCAATGCCTGTGATTGATCACTGCTCTCCTCACAGAACTAACTAGCTGAGGCCACCGCAGACCTCCCAGGAAACTTCAAACTCATTCATACCCGGTGAGCTTATTCACACTTCAGTGTATTTTGTTGGAATTTTATGCAGTCGACCAACACAAAGTAGTATATATTTGTGAAGTAAAAGGAAAACGATACAAGTTTTTGTATATTTTTATTTACAAAATAAAAACTTGAAAAGTGTATGCTGACCCCTTTACTCTAATACCTCCAAACAAAATCTAGTGCAACCAGTGTGCTATAAGCCACGCAGGGCACACAGTAAACATGGAAGAAATTGCTCTGGTCAGATGAAACCAAAAATTAACCTTTTAGTCTACATTGAAAACTAACACTGCACTTTACCTATATCTCATCATCCTCAATAGGAAACATGGTGCTGGCAGCATCATGCTTTGGAGGATGCTTTTCTTCAGCATGGACACGGAAGCTGGTCAAAATTAATTTGAAGATTGATAGATCTCCTGGTTTTTATTTGTTTGGGCTAAGCTTGATCTATCATAAAAAGAAGAAAAATGTCAATCTACGCTGGGAAAAGCTGATAAAGACATAGTGCAAAAGACTTGCAGCTTTTATTGCAGCAAAGATAATTAACTGAATAGAAACGCATGAATAACCTTCCTTTTTTTTTAATTAACAAATTGTAAAAAAAGTTAAAAAACATGCATTCTCTTTGTTCCACTACACAATTTTGCACTACTTGTGGGCCACAATTTTTTTTCTTTTTATCATAAAAAAGGTTAAGACAAAACTAACTGAATTATGAATTTTTGGTATTTTTACCTGATCAACAATAAACTAAACATGCAATAATGAACAAGTAATCCAATTTTTATAGGCAATCATCCTTAATCCAAAACATAACAAGGGTCTTGCATACAATTGTCCTAATTATTTGGGTAGCTTTTTTCTATTTTGTTTTTATAGAAATGTATTTTGTGTATTTTCAGCAACAAGCCCCAGATATAGATAACTCTTTCTTTAAAAAAAAAAATGGGTGCCAAATTTAGTAAAGAAATGGGCCCAAATCTGCTTTTCAGTAAAAGTCGCTGGAGGTTTGTGGTCTCTAACTGTAAAATTAAAATAAGCAAAAACAAGCAAAAAACATGCTTTATAAAAGATTTATACTTTGTGTTGAACCTAACATTTTTCATTAAAAAAGCAATTGAAATGACGGTGAAGTGCAGATTTTTACTTGTCAGTGAAAACTTTCCCTAAAAATCTAGAACCTCCATCCATCTACATTGACCACCGGGGCCACATTAATGCTTCGGAGCCACACTTTGAACAACTATAACCTAACACTTAAAATCCCAATGATATACACTGAAGTTTGTGGTTGTAATACGACATAATTTGGAAACGTTCAAGGAGAATAAAGTATGTTTGCAAGACACTATCGGTGGCAGAAGTCCTGGCACAGAGATAACATGCAGAAGTTTTTATAGTTCTTTGATTAAACTCAATATGCCGCTCATCTGGGCAGGCAGAAGGAGGAGAAACTTTCTCAGTTTCTAGTTTCCAAGAAATGATTGTAAATCATGCGTATTGGTATCTTTTGTCTTATGTGACAGAGCTGTTCTTCAACTGGCAATGGGAGAGAGAGGAGGGGGCATCACTATGGTAATGGGCCCCATGGTGAGTTAGTGGCGTCCATCCATGACGGCGCTACTTGTCAGAGCTTTCGTGCCTGCAAGAGACTCTAAAGTAATACTTAACAGCCAGAATCAGTTAGAGCTCTCAATCAGCTTCCACTCTCCTCAGTTTTAAACTTGATAAACAGAATTGCTCATCTTTTATTTGTTTCCACACCAAGCAGTTGATGGCACTTTCTTCTATGGTCCCTTCTTTTGTAACATCCACTTATCTCCCAAAGACTCATGAAGGTGAGCAGCCTGAAGTACAAAAGGGAAAGCAGAAAATAGCCTCCCCTTATTTCAATACAGTGACCAACCCCGCAACCAATCACCACTCCCTACTCAGGAGGGAGGCGGGGGCAGTGGTCCCTATGGTGACCAACAGGCCACATTGTTCCCAGACCAGCCCACATTCATTACTGACAAAAAGACACACACACTCGCACTCACACACACACACAATCAGTCTGCAACATAGACCATTAATACATTTTAAGTTGCAGTTCATGCAGGTAAAAGGGCCTGAATGTGCCGCACTGAATTTTTTCATCACTAAACTTGCGGTTTAATCCGGCTGAGATCAACAGGAAGCTCGCAGGAGTTTGATTGTCGCTGCTCTCACACCTTGATGGTTTCAGGTTGCATTCACTCGTTCCATTGAGAAACTTTTTGTTAGGTCAATTCCACCCCGTGGGGATAGGAAAAAAGGGTTGGTTCAGTGTTCTGAGAGGCCAAATCAAAGACTGGCAGAGAATGCAGCCCTGTCCTGGTTTCCTTGTTTCTATGGAAATTGACACTGGGTGACACTTTCTTGCCTTGTTTGGCAGAAGAGAGACGAGAGAGCACTTTCTCCCATGTGTCAGCTAATGACTTTATCATGTAAAGTGCTCCCATCTGAGGTGCGGCAGCAGACGCAAGCATGGCTCCATGGCCCCGGACTGTGTATTAATGGCACAGGAGGTGAAAAAAAACATCAGCACAGTGGAACCCCTCAGTAAACACACTAAAATTGTAGCAAAGTTGCACCTTTCTGGTAGATTACTGGAAAAATCCTCTAATCAAACACTGAGCCATGGGATTAGCCAGTGATGGGAAGTAAACACACAGAGAACTCACTGTTTTGGAGTCCAGCTCGTGTCTGCTTTGGGCCAAAACTTTGTCCACACCGGCCTGATCGACAAAGGTGACAAATCCGAAACCCCTGCAGACATCAGTGGGAGAAAGGCATTACTCATGCTGGGAACTGATCTTGATGTGTAATGCTACATTATGAGCAGAGAGGAATAAACTGAGGTCAGATAAACTTTCAGCTCTTTCGGCGGGAGAAGCCAGCCTCACAGCTCCCTCACCTCGAGCGCTTAGTAACCGGATCTCGCATCACCATACACTCTTTCACCTCGCCGTACTTGCAGAAGTACTCCTTCAGACCCTCTGAGACACAAACAGAAAGACGATGGGAAGAAGCAGACATGCTGTGAATGAGGTCAACAAGTAGGAGGTTTTGATAGAAAAATTCTATTTTCCTCTGACTCTCCCCATGAAAATTCAGAAAGAACTAAAATTATAAATCTCTTGAGGCCTGATATGCAATCTGATCTGTTTAACCTCAAAATTAAAGATGCAACAATCAGGCTGATACCAATTTCTGATTTTCTTGAGGTCTGAACTGCAGATTTTCATTTGTTTCTTAAAGATATAACACATAAAAGGGAAAAAATACATGCCAGGTTCTGTAAAAAAGGTAGCAGTTTTGAATCCAACAGAAAATAAAAGACTTTATAAGATTATCTTAATTTGCACCAATCAGGTTTTCCTGGGCCAATATACGATACTGATTTCTGATTTAGTTTTTCATCCATTATCAATCGATTCCAACTTTTTTTTCCCAGGGGCTAAAACATATCACAGAGAAGGAATGTGCAGCAGGTTCTTTGATATAGACAAAGGACAATGCAGGCAATTCAAGGTTATATCCATTCATGAACGCATCCATCCTAAACTTTTATCTGATTTTTAATTCAACTCAAATATGTGCATTAAAGTACATGTTTTACAGGCCAAAAATAGTGGAAGTTCTTAATTATGATGCATTAAATGAATAGGAAAAACGTTTGCCTTTAAGTGCAATATAGTAAATAGTGGAAGATCTTAGTTTTTTTTATGCATTTAATGAATAGGAATCAAAATAGGATTTTAAAAAATTTGATATGATTGCCAATCAGGGCTGTTCATTGGAAAATTGGCGGATACTGATCTCCAGCCGAGTAACTGACGCATCTCTGCTTTAGCTAAAACTTTTCAATGAGCTTTCTGCAGTCTTTGCTATTTCTGAATATAGCGATTCATTGAAAAAGACATTTGAAATTTTAACTTTCCAAAGAACAAAGTAAACGCAACTGTAAACAAATCCAGTTAAAAAAATACGTTGAAGTGAAGATTTAATCCCATCCGTGCAGCAACCTAAAAAAAATTACAGTGACATTTTAGCAGACTTGGAGGTGGAAAAAGATTTACCTTGTGTAGTTTGCCAGCTGAGTCCACCTATGAACATTTTGCTGTGGAAAAAGTGAGAAAATATGCAGATTAACAGAGTCAACAAAGGAGCATTCAGAGAGCTCAGAGCTCAGTTACTTCACATCACTGACAAAGTTGCTGCTGGGGTTTTCAGAGTGATCATGGAGCTGCAGATCGATTTTCAGAGAATCATCTCAATATACAAGAAGGCTCTCTGTGTGGAGGTGAGTCTGCCTGCGCACCTCAGAGCTCACAGAAAGCCGGGTTTGTTTTCAGAAAGTTTGAAAAACAAAGTTTTTTCTCCATTACCAGGGGTCGTGAGGGGAGTCCGTGGCGGACAGGCTGCTCGGGCTCCCTTCCGTGTCCATTCCGAGTCCTGTCGGTGTGTGTGAGCCGGGGTGCGGGTGTGTGTGTCCTGGCCGAGCCGTGCGGGAGGACAGGCGGAGGGAGAGTGAGAGGAACTGGGCGGGTTTGGCCCGGGGTGACAGAGAGGGGAGCGGGCCAGATGCAGACTGGGACAGACTCCACCTCCTTCACACAGTCCCTGCTGCTGTCCCTCTCATCCCACCACCGCTACCGTCGAGGCACGTCGCTCCGGCGTCAAGTTAGATGGAATCACTCATGTCACTTCCGGCGAAGCATTTCAAAGTAAAAGGTAGTGGGACTGTCATGCAATTTTTCAGCCACTCCTCTACGAGATCCTGATACTATGATAATCCTGGGGGAAATACCGCAATTTCACACTTTTAAACAAAACTTCAAAAGAAAAATGTTAAACATCACTTAACTGCTTTTATATAAAAACAGAAACGCAGCTGCTAAAATAATAACTCATTGATTATGATATCTATGACAATATTATTTGTGTCAGAAATGTATTTATTTATATTTTATTATATGAAGCAAAGGGCTGCACGGTGTTGCAGTCATTAGCACCAGAGATCCTGGGTTCAAATTCTGGCCCCGGGTTTTTTCTGCATGTAGTTTGCATGTTCTCTGCATGGGTTCACTCCACCTTCTCCAGCTTACACCCACAGTCTAAAAACATGACTGTTAGGTGAACTAGTTACCTTATATGGGAGTGTGTGTGTATATGGATGTTTGTCTTGTGTTTCTCTGTCCAGGGTGTACCTTGCCTCTCACTCAATGACCACTGGAGATAGGCGCCAGCCAACCTATATTGAGCAGAATAGTATACAGCCTCTGTATATTATTCTGACTATGTATAGCCTCTCTGCTCATTATAGAGTGGAGTGGGGTGGTGCTCTTTTAGTTTGCACATCACAACTATCATTGTTTTTTGCAAGGTGAAATATATCCATTGACACTTTTCTTTCTTTTAAATGAGGTATAACGTTTATTAGCTTTCTTTCAGCCAGCTGGCCAGCAGTGCACAGCAGCAGTTGGGGAAGGGACAACCCTGCATTGCTTTATGCTGCATACAGCAGGAGAAAACACCAGTCACTGTGGCACAGGAACGAATGATGAAAACATCTTAGCGACTTTACAGCTTCTTAAAACCTCGGAAAATCTTGATACCAATCACCAGCACCAACCACCCACCCACCCATCCAGATGGATGGATGGATGGATGGATGTTATCTTTTTCAGGAATATGGAACCTGGTTCCAAGCTTTCAAGTCAAGGAAGTTGGGCCATTATTTTGAAGAAAAAGCTTCCCAACCTTCTGTCACATTCTTGCTAAAGCTGACTATCTTGACGGGATATTCACTGCAGTTAAGAAAATTAGTTGGCAAGCCTGATTTGGAGATAAAGGAACTTATCTGTTATAGAGTCCTAACCTGTTGAAAGTGGTCTTTAATGTTCTTCAAACATTAAGGGAAACACCTCACAGTTTAGAAGGAAAATCTCAACCTTCTGGCCCATCAGTCCTCATGACTGATGTATTTGGTACCTTCCTATCTACATGAATGACTTGAACTATATCTTATTGTCCATTACATAATTATTTCACAATATCCTTGATTTTCATTTGTGTAGTAACTGAGGTTTAAACTCTACATGTCATCTAGCTACATCGCTTTAAGTCTGTGAATGGTACATATGTTTCCATTTTTGTGCATCTGCCTCCACATTGCCACATTTATGCTGTGTGGGGCAACAGAAGGTTTGTGTGCTGCGTGCTCATTCATTGCTGGGGATTTAAGCATTAATTAGTAAAGCCTGCTTCAGCTAATCTTCTCAACACTGACTCAACATGTGACCTGGTAACTAATGTTAAGGCCGATCAATAGCCCGTCCAACTCAAACAAAGACAATGACAGCTTTGAATTACGGTGGGCATAAAACTCAATGCTGCCTTACGTGAAGCTCAGAGTTTGAAGAAAGTTTGGAGATAACTTTTTACTTTTTTTTGCCATGTGTTACCACTGCCGTTCATTACAGAAAGAAACAATAGAGGGACAGATTGTATCCCCACAATGCCCCCATAACTTACAGAGCTACCACAAGCTCAGAGTGAGTAACACAGAGTGTCCAGACAGATTTAAATTTGTGATTGTGCTCTCTAATGTACTGCGTCCTGCAGCCAGCGTCCTGCCTGCAAGCAGGCCTACTCACTGCAGATGAAGCACTGGAAGTGGGACAGGGGGCTATTTGGACAGGAATTAAGGGGTGTGTTAAATTTCTGCATGCATGATCAATGGGGCTGAATGGTGGGGTTGGGGATGGGGGAGTTAGTGAGGAAAAAAGGCAGGCCAGGCAGCAATGAAGTGAGAGAGGGTTAGCAATAATGCACACAGAGGAACTGAGCAATGGTTTGTTAATGAGCGATGGACAGTGTGGATTGTGTCTCATTACCAATCAGCACAGCTTTGAGTTCTCTTGGAGAAGGAAAATGCAAGCTCTAATGTGTGCTGCATGTGTTCCTTTTCGATACAACCTGGCTGTGTGGCGCAGCATTACTCACAGTGGTATCTAAGCTGTTGAAAGTCCACACACACACTGCCCTCTGTCCGTTTACGTGAGGAGTTTCCTCTCAATGGTACAATGAGTCTTAATTACAGGTCAGTGGCATGTCTCAGGGAGATAGAGGGAGCTCTGTTACCCTTCCAAATACTGTATAATGCCATCATCCCAAGGGTGGGCTGGGGTAACACGAGCTGGACACAAAAAGGTGCTGATAGGCTGAACATGAGAATGGTATAATGTGATCGGTGTGGAGAAAGTGAGCATTTTACACTGAAAAGAGAGAGGGAAGATAAGAGACCGCATTACCTCTCAAAGGAAATTTTTTTGCTCATTTAGTTTGCTTTACAGTTCCCCTACAACTAATTCCTGCCAACTTTCTTTGACAACAAACAAGAGGTGGACCAAAGACAAAGACAAACTAGAACCTGGCTAAACCAAATCTGCAAAGAAAATCTGTGCTAACAGTTAAAACAAAGAGTTTTCTACCACCTGTTGATGCAGCAGCAAGTTTAAACCTCCTCAGTGTACATGAGTAAGTATGTGAATAAACCTTACACATCTTGAAAAGGAGCAAGTACTCTGAGATGCCATAATGTATGTAATTTGGAAAGCAGTTACCTTTTTTTTTACCTATTTATTTAAAATACATCCAAGATGCAGAGCTTGAGCCTCTAGGGTCAGGTGTTACAGTGCTTCCCTTATCTGAAGAGTGTGTCATGCAGTTTTTCTTCCCCTTTTATTCTGACACCCCTAATTAAATTCATGCAATCTTGTCTTAGATGTCACCTAATTAGTCACTTGTGTAATTACTTTAAATCTCAGCATAAATACAAGTAAAGACCTAGGAGCTTTGTTAACACCGCAGCTCACCTTGAACACACCATCCCAATGGTGAAGCAGTGTGGTGGGAGTATCATGCTGTGTGGATGCTTTTTTCACCAGGTACAGGGAAGCTGGATGGGACCAAATTACAGGAGAAATCCTGGAAGAAAACTTTTTAGAGGTTGCAAAAGACTTGAGACTGGGGTGAAGAGTAATCTTCCAGGGGAACGACCCTTAACGTACAACCAGAGGTACAATGGAATGATTTAGATCAAAGCATATTCATGTATTAGAATGGCCAAGTCAAAGTCCAGACGTAAATCTAACATAGAATCTATGGCAAGGGTTGGAAAGGGTTGGAAATGGACGGTAAAATCAAATCTCCCTGAGCTTGAGCTGTTTTTCAAAGAATAATTGGCAAAGATGTCAGTCTCTGGAAGTGGAAAGCTGCTAAAGACATCCCCCCAAAGACTTGGAGCAGTAACTGCACTAACATTTTATTCTACAGAGAATAAACTAAGGGGACTCAATACAAATGGAGAACACATTTCTAAATTTTTTTGTAAAAAGAAATTAAAACCACGTGCTATTATCTTCCCACATTACAGTTCTGCACTACTTTGTCTTAACACACTAACATTTGTGGTTTTTAAAGATTTTGTGGTTCATACTAGCAAAATAGAATTTAAAATCTAATAATATTTTTTACAGGGCTCAAGCTCTTTGCTTTTTGAGTGCCTCTTTCAACAATACAAACTTCCTTAATAATTTAGACACATTACAGTAAATTATTTCAAAATAAGACACAGATGTATAAAATATATCTAAGAATGTGCAGTTTAGAGTTTCTCTTTTAAAGAAACACTGAATCACTGATTTTAGCTTTCCTTCAGAGACCTTATACTGGGACAGTATAATCTGTAGATGACACAACATCGTCCTCTACTGGCAAAAACATTTCATCCAGCTGTGTTTGGTCACTAATTTATTGTGTTCCGAATCACAAAGAAAATTACTTTATAATCAAGTGTCAACCATATTCTGAAAAAAATGGAGAATTTATGACAAGAAAACAGACAAATCAGAAAAATCTTTTCTGTCCTAAAAGTAATTAAAATAAGATGTGCTCTGCAATCACATCTTCTCATTTCTTCCCTCTTTCCCTGAATTGACAGACAGCTTTTCTCAGAAGTCTGTGAAGCTCTGAGTAATGTAACTTTGCTCAAGTTTAGTTATTGTTTTTAAATTGTACTTTGGTCCCTGTTGGGGACCGAGGGAGAGGTGGACAAAGTTCACAGGGCGCTTGTAAGGAGGAGGGGGTGAAAAGGAGGAAGGTAAAAAAAAAGGAAAATTGACCTTTGAAAGGAAAACAGCAGGTGGAGAGCAAAAACCAGGCAGCTGAGGACGCAGCGGAGGAAATTCAGCAGAGAAAAATGAAAGCATTCTTTTTTTTCATTTGAAGAAGGGCTGCACATATGAAAAACAAGGCCCAATGCAGGCCGTCTGGCTGCTATTTGAGTACGGCAGAGACAGCACATTTGAGCAGTGTTTGTTTGTGAGGCAGCAGCGCGATAAGGCACAAGACCAATGGAGGGAGAGGAGAGGTCGAGTGCAACCAAGGCGAGGCCAAGTCGTTTGACCGCCCTTCAGGAACAGCTCATCTGGGCCCTGCTGGAATCTGGACTGTCCCGGGACGTCTTGGTCCAAGCTGTGGGGGAGCTGGAGCGCAGCCGGGCCAGTGCTGGGGTGGAAAGGGGAGAGAAGGGGGATGGAGAGAGCTCAGAGGAGGGAGAAATGGATTTCCCTCCGCCTATATTCCGGGAGTTGGAGAAGCTCTCTCCCGATGAGGCGTCCAAGTTGAAGGCCGAGGTCGACCGGTTACTGCAGTGAGTAGATCCCAAAGTTTTCTGGAGATTCCATGGCAACCGCAGTCATCTTAATGTTTCACTAAAGCCTTTGCACACAAAGCGGAATTTTCTGTCCTGAAGGAACTAGGTTAAATTTAGAAAATTGAGAACATCCTCAACAATGAGTTTGATTCCTCATCATCTGTGAAGCTTTGGAGGTCTGACCAAACTGCTTTCCTGTCTAAAACAATATTTTCTTTAGCTCAGTTCTCCTCTCTTTCTGAAATCCTCCCTCCTTCTCATGCTTCTCTGTTTCTCTCTCTGCAATCTGGCTTCTGAGGCGAATTTAAAGAGGGTTCCTCCTTTGCTAGTTACTAATTACCCACCCCCATCATTATTCCCTTGCCATTTCTTAATAAATAAGCTCCATGCATACAGGTAGGTGAAGATTAATGGAGTGGGGCTGGTAACAGGAGACTGTGTTTGCATAACGCTTAAGCAATATTTCGGAGCACGTCATTAAGAGAGGATTTAGAAAAGTTGAGAGGCATGCATTTATCAAAGTCACACTTTAAAAACGTTGTGTTAAAGCACTGACCATTAAAATGTTATTCATAAAATATTTAATGTCATTAAACGTACACTTGAATATTTGCTGCTTCTAGTGGAGTCTTTTAAGATGTTGTGTATTTTTACAGGTGTCAGACTGAGAGTCAGAACGTTAAATTAGGCCTCATAAACCTTTTACATGTTTCTTCCCCTCCAGTGATCTGAAAAAGCTGGACTTTGCTCCTGTGTGCCTTCCCTTATCTCTCTCAGTCAATAAGCCTCTATGCAACTTCCCTGTGTGTGGACACACATTGGGTCCAACGTTGTCACAGCCTGGGCCTGTTTAACACGCCTATAGAAACTGGTAGCTAATACAATTCTCTCAAAATATGGACAGACAGAAAAAACATTTGGTCTTGGCCAACAAATGACAGGATAAACAGGCAAAGAGAAGAGAAAATAATAGGAAACAACCTGCAGTTGTTATTGATGGTCACATGTACAGGTAACCAAACACATTTAAATAACAGACAACAGTGACCTGAGTAAAAAGCATATCATGCAAAACTCTAATTAACCACAAAGGCTAATTTCATTTTCACCAGCCACACCCAGGCCTGACTACTGCCAGAACTGTAGATTTCAGAAGTAACCTAAATACAATCTGTCTGACAGCATGAAGTAGGCTAAAAGATCTCAAACAGCAAACACCATGCTCCGTTGTAAACAAAGTCATTGACATCTAACAGTCTGGAAAGGGTTAAAATACATTTCTAAGGCTTTGGGACTCCAGCAAACCACAATGAGTGCCATGAGGCCAGACTACCAGTGATCTGCTATAATGTTCTTTATGTTTTTATATAACCAAAATATACACAATTAAAATAAAATAATATTTTCCAATGAGAACAGACCTATTTTATGTTAAAACAGCAACCCTTTGTAGTCTCGGAGGTTTTCCATTCCTCCAATCAGAAGTCTAGAGATGTGTGCAGATATTGAGATCTCCCTATAGGTGACCATTTTGGTCACTTCTTTGGTAATATCCACTTCACCTTTAATAGATCAACAAGTTTGCTACATCATTATTATCACAAAATTAGATTATCTACTTGTTTTGAGTTTCCTACTAAGGAAAGAAATCAAATTTGTTTTACTACTGGTATTCATGACTTGAGAGGGTAGCAAGCTAGGTTTTGCCCAGTATCTTAAAAAATTTATAAACTTTTAAAAACTTTAAGAAACATTTCACAACAACAAACATGTTATGCGCTGTAACAAAAAGCTGGTTTAGCATGATTGCAGATTAATCTGCCTAATAAATCAAAATATACCTTACCCCAGAAGCAGAATTTTAAAATAGAGAAGATGTTGGGCATTGTAACATCTGGAAAGAATATTTTTACTTTGCAGCTATGAGGTGAAATTTATAGACATGAACATTTCTTATTGTTCATAGGCAACAATGCTTATGAACAATAAGGATTGTTGTTTTAAAACATCAATGCTTGGTTTAAAACACTGCACCTTGAAATTGCAATGTTAAAATAAATAAAATGTAATAAAGTAGCTAAAAGATACCAGATGGATGAATTAGCCTTTGTATTTTAGATATTTTGCAGTTAACATGTGTAATTAGCTTCAAAAAAGTCCTGCCTCATTCCTCCATCTTGTTATGTACGGACTGACTGCAAAGGAAGTCCACGTTTTCCTTTTCTCACTGTAAGCACATTTGAAAAATAAGTAAAAAATCTGCACATATGGACAAACAGGCACAGAAATAATTCAGTAGACACAAAATCAACCTTCTTCCATGGCTATCACAGACCTGAATCACATAGAAAACCTGTGGGATTAGCTGAAGAGAACAAACGTTGTGACCTTGTGAAATGTTATAGAAGAATATAGGTGTCTAACAGTAGGTATCTTACCGATAGGGATGCAAAAATAGTGGCAAACGTTAGTTCTCGTATAAAATGTCTTTTTGTGGGATCTTTCCCACTGAATAAAGGGCGTTTGCAGAGAATGAATAAAAGATTTGCAGTGAGATTTGCTGCTGGTTATTTCTGACTACTATTAGCAATACAGTCAGAACATCTTTTTTTTATTTAGCATTCAAACATTAAAGTAACATGTTCAAAACTAGATTCCTTACACTTCTTATTTGTGTGACTGATTTTACGAGGTACAAACCAAAAGGGGTGCAAATAAACACTTTAAATCTGAAACTTGAGTTTTACTAGTTGGGTAGCCATTCTGGATTTTAAACCTGCTCACAAGGATTCAACCTTAAACATGATATAATATTGACTTTATATGTCATTCCAGTTTATTTATTTCAGGTTGGAACTCACAATTCATGACTTCTGCATAAAAAATAGCACTTACAATAATATGCCAACAATTGCATGACAAGCTAAGTGCATAGCAGTGCAGTCTTGGGTTGTTGAAGCCTGTTAAGTTTTTTAATCATTGTTTAACAGGGAAGACTCCTGGCAGGTTGCAAAAATGGTGAAAAGCTACATGCAGCAGCACAACCTACCTCAGAGAGAGGTGGTAGAGTCAACAGGCCTCAATCAGTCCCACCTCTCCCAGCACCTCAACAAAGGCACACCCATGAAGAACCAAAAGAGAGCTGCTCTGTACAGCTGGTACGTCAAGAAGCAGTGCGAGATCAGCCAGCGTGAGTACAAAACCTGCGCAGGGCCGCAAAGCTCTGCTTCATTAAACACAAATCTAGTATTGGTATGCCAGGAGATGGAGACACATTGGGGACAGAAACACGTGAAATTTCCTTTATTTAGAATTTACCAATGCCAAACATGGCCTTGCACCAGTGGAGGAACAAGGAGAAGACACTAAAAAAGGACGCAGGAACAGGTTCAAGTGGGGTCCAGCCTCCCTGCAGATCCTCTTCCATGCCTACGAACGTCAGAAGAACCCTAGCAAGGAGGAAAGGGAGGGCTTGGTGGAGGAATGCAACAGGTGAGGCAAGATTTTACATTATCTAATTTTTTTGCATAAGACTTAACATTATGACCACACAGAGGTGAAGTGATTAACATTGCTTTTCACTTTTTCATGTCACCTCTTAAAGGCTTGTACATATTAAGCAGCAAGTGAACATTTTGTCATCAAAGTTGAAGTGTTAGCATATGAAAAATGGCTAAGCATAAGGAAATAAGAAAGTTAGCCATGGCCTAAATTGTGATGGCTCGACAAATGTCAAACATCTCCAGAATTTAGGTTTTTGTTGCATGTTCCCAGTCACTATCTATTAAAGTTGGTCAAAGTTGGTCAAACTAGGGCACGGTGGTGACCCAGGGACAGGGTCATGGGCAGCCAAGGCTCACTAATGCATGTGGGCAGCAAAGGCTGGCCCCCTTCGTTGGATTCAATAGTTCGCTCAGAATAGCTGGCTCAAATAGCTAAAGAACTTAAAGCTTTTTCTGATAGAAAAATGTGAGAATACACACTGCATTAGAAGTAGAGGAACCTACCCACAAAGAGGCTGATGGACATACAGGTCCTTCTCAAAATATTAGCATAATGTGATAAAGTTCATTATTTTCCATAATGTCATGATGAAAATTTAACATTCATATATTTTAGATTCAATGCACACTAACTGAAATATTTCAGGTCTTTTATTGTCTTAATACGGATGATTTTGGCATACAGCTCATGAAAACCCAAAATTCCTATCTCACAAAATTAGCATATCATTAAAAGGGTCTCTAAACGAGCTATGAACCTAATCATCTGAATCAACGAGTTAACTCTAAACACCTGCAAAAGATTCCTGAGGCCTTTAAAACTCCCAGCCTGGTTCATCACTCAAAACCCCAATCATGGGTAAGACTGCCGACCTGACTGCTGTCCAGAAGGCCACTATTGACACCCTCAAGCAAGAGGGTAAGACACAGAAAGAAATTTCTGAACGAATAGGCTGTTCCCAGAGTGCTGTATCAAGGCACCTCAGTGGGAAGTCTGTGGGAAGGAAAAAGTGTGGCAGAAAACGCTGCACAACGAGAAGAGGTGACTGGACCCTGAGGAAGATTGTGGAGAAGGGCCGATTCCAGACCTTGGGGGACCTGCGGAAGCAGTGGACTGAATGTGGAGTAGAAACATCCAGAGCCACGGTGCACAGGCGTGTGCAGGAAATGGGCAACAGGTGCCGTATTCCCCAGGTCAAGCCACTTTTGAACCAGAAACAGCGGCAGAAGCGCCTGACCTGGGCTACAGAGAAGCAGCACTGGACTGTTGCTCAGTGGTCCAAAGTACTTTTTTCGGATGAAAGCAAATTCTGCATGTCATTCGGAAATCAAGGTGCCAGAGTCTGGAGGAAGACTGGGGAGAAGGAAATGCCAAAATGCCAGAAGTCCAGTGTCAAGTACCCACAGTCAGTGATGGTCTGGGGTGCGGTGTCAGCTGCTGGTGTTGGTCCACTGTGTTTTATCAAGGGCAGGGTCAATGCAGCTAGCTATCAGGAGATTTTGGAGCACTTCATGCTTCCATCCAAAGCTTTATGGAGATGAAGATTTCATTTTTCAGCACGACCTGGCACCTGCTCACAGTGCCAAAACCACTGGTAAATGGTTTACTGACCATGGTATCACTGTGCTCAATTGGCCTGCCAACTCTTCTGACCTGAACTCCATAGAGAATCTGTGGGATATTGTGAAGAGAACGTTGAGACTCAAGACCCAACACTCTGGATGAGCTAAAGGCTGCTATCGAAGCATCCTGGGCCTCCATAAGACCTCAGCAGTGCCACAGGCTGATTGCCTCCATGCCACGCCGCATTGAAGCAGTCATTTCTGCAAAAGGATTCCTGACCAAGTATTGAGTACATAACTGTACATGATTATTTGAAGGTTGACGTTTTTTGTATTAAAAATACTTTTCTTTTATTGGTCGGATGAAATATGCTAATTTTGTGAGATAGGAATTTTGGGTTTTCATGAGCTGTATGCCAAAATCATCCGTATTAAGACAATAAAAGACCTGAAATATTTCAGTTAGTGTGCAATGAATCTAAAATATATGAATGTTAAATTTTCATCATGACATTATGGAAAATAATGAACTTTATCACAATATGCTAATATTTTGAGAAGGACCTGTACTTTTATGTCGGACATGCAAATCTAGAGGTATCCTGTTCCTGTGGGAAATGAAGCACCACACAATTTTTGATCATAATTTCTTTTTGTTCATTTAGTCCCTGGCTGCAGTTAATATCTTTCATTTCCTATGTTCTTTTGCTGAGTCTGTTCCTTGTTTTTCAGAGCTGAGTGTATCCAGAGAGGGGTGTCTCCCTCCCAGCTCGCTGGTCTAGGATCAAACCTAGTTACTGAAGTCCGAGTGTACAACTGGTTTGCCAACCGACGTAAAGAGGAGGCCTTTCGCCATAAGCTGGCCCTCGACTCATCCTTCAACAACCAGTCAGCTTCGTCCTCTAATGCCACCCTTCCACCAAGTCCTGAGCATGGTAATAGGCCAAAACTGCTTGAGCAAACTTAAAGTTCCTATGCTTTAAAAATAAAAGGCAAAAATAGGACAGTTCCCTATAAGCTGAGGCGAGGGATAAAGCTGTTAGGACCAAGATGGTTTTGCAAGCACCACTGTTTTCTGTAGATATGACTATACCGGTTCTGTCACTGATGTCTGCAAACTATCAGCCAGGTTATTGTCCTGACACTTGATTCCAACTGCTTTTCCAGGTGTGAAATACAGCCAGCAGATCTGTGACACAGGGAACACTGCAAGAAGCAGCATAGGTGAGCGTGTGGCGCATCTTGTGGTCAGTCCCGTGCAGCTCGAACCCAGCCATACACTCCTGGAGTCTCATAACCCCAAGCTGGTGAGTTTGTGTAATGGTCTTTCACCAGTCTGCTCTGAGTAATGCAACCATAATGACCATATTTTCCCCGTGGTTGCAGGTTTCTAGCAGTGGACCACTGCCCCCAGTAAGCACTCTGACATCCCTGCACAGTTTTTCAGCCTCCGCGGCTTCCTCACAGAGCCTCATAATGGCGTCAGTGCCCAGCGTCATGAGTCTGGGCGAGTCCTCACTTCTAATAGGTAGCTGAGATTCTCGATTTACTCTCTTTACTTTGCAGGGATAAATAGAAAATACTAACAGTGAGGTCTGTCCTCGATGTTTCACAGGTTTGACCCCTACGCAGTCACAAACTGTCCCCGTCATTAACAACATGGGGGCTGGTTTCACCACTCTCCAGCCAATTTCATTCCAACAGCAGCTTCACACACCCCACCAACAGGCAATACCACAGCAGCTTCAGGGTCACATGGCTACCAGTCCATTCATGGCAACCATGGCACAGCTGCCATGTCACAGTAAGGAATCGACAACATAACATCAATTTAACATCACACAGGAGGCAAAGATTCATTCATTTCTTCCTCATGACAGTGTATAACAAGTCAGAGTCGCCTCCGTACCATTCGTCTGGTCTTCTGTCTCAAGCCATGGTTATCACTGACAGCAGCAGTCTGGGGACCCTGACCAGCCTCGCTGCAGTCCGACAGGTATGCCTCTGATGACTCTGTTGGGTTGTTAGATCCACAGTAAATCAGTATTTAATCCTCAATCCTAACATTTGTTTTGAGTAGATCCTCACAGCAGATCCTGAGGAAGAGACGGACTCACCTTTACAGGACGATTCTTTACATCTCCAGCCACACACGCCTGTGCCAGGTAGAGTACACCGGCAAGTAAAGCTTTACCACTCACTATCCAAATATCTCTAAAAGATTCTCTAAATATAGAGGCTTTGAAAATACAAAAGGCAATTTATTCTTTAGTGGTACTCAGGACCCTGGTGGCTATTCAGACTGCACAGTTACAAGTATAAATGGGTTTAGTGCTGAAATAATCTGAGGTCATATGGATGTGAAAACAGATGCCTGTTTATTTTTAATATGAAGCTGCCACCAACAAATGATACGCCAGTTTAAATGGTGATGAGCGGTTAAGAAAACCTCTGCAACTTGAAGGCCTTTTACCAGACCCAGTCAGAAGAAGTAACAACATAAATGCTCACTAATGAGAGCTGGGTCCACTTATACAGTGATGGAAGAAACAGTGTAAGCTCTACAATCTAATGACTTGACTTGAGCCACCTGGATTTTTTTTCTCCCAGCAACCCTGTTGCTGGTGTCATTAGGGTCCTGACCCAATTTCTGCCAAGCTTTAGTTGTCAGACAGACGACCCTATTTGACACATCAAAAATGATCTTCAGAGGTGGTCATGGTTGACTAAATGAGCGCAAGTGGCTCAAACCCAGTGGCTGCAGTACAAGTCCAAACCATTACCCTGCCACCAACGTGCTTGACAACTAGTTTGGGGTTTTTATGCATACATGTAGTTTGGATTTCTGTAAACATGGAGCTGTGTTTTTTCAAACATCAATGTTTTGGTCTTATCTTTCTACAATTCATTGTTCTAGAAGTCTTGTGGTTCATTGTGAAGCAACTTTGCAAACCTAATATGCCCAGCCACATTCTTTCATGTAATAAGCTAACTGTTGAGATGTGGATAATTTTTTTTTTTTTTGCAAATACCTATGAGTATTGAAAAGCCTGGTCTGTCCACCCTTTGAAGATCGGAGACTGTCTTAAATGGTTTTCTCTTGAGTGGAAAATTTCTCACTCACAAGTATTATTCTTGAAGTTTTGGTCTTCTCATACTCAAGTTTTTTTAGATCATTTCCTACCCACCAGAAGACTGTTTCGTACCCACTTTGAGAACCAACAATTTTGAGAGATTTTCTATATAATTTATTAACTTTAGAGAGAAATAAACTAACATGCAATGGTTGACGTACATGGGCATGAAAGGTTTGTTCATGGGTATAAAATGGAAGTTGATACGGATGAAGTAGCATTGTGTAGGGATTAAAATTTGTGTACAAATTGACCAGAGCTGTTTGGAAAGTGTCCAATAATTATTCTCAGATTAATCAGATCAGCAGAAGTAATTGTCACTGTAAGCGTATTATTGACGTCTTTCCTGCCTGGCATTGTGTTAGCACACACTCTCATGCTCCAGACCAGTAAACTAATTATGAGGTAATCAAGTGCAATTCCTGGATGATACTTCACCTTTAAATCCTACAAAACACTTCTCCAGCTTCACTTTGGTTCTCTTTAATCTGGAACTATAACTTATATAGCAAAACAAAACAGGTTGGATACCACTACTGTTAAATACTTGTAATATTGACTTTATGGCTAATATTGCTGTATAAACCTATTCGTACACATGACAGATTTAGATTAAAGGTGATCTTGTAATTTTAACACATGGTTCTTCTGACTAGAAGTAATATTGATGTTTTGGAGCGGCCCAACCAAAGCTCTGACTTGAATCTGATAAAGAATCTTTGAAGGAAGTTAAATATTAGGGTGATGGTAAGGAGGCATTCCAACTATCACCAAAGAAGAATCGTTAAAATACCAGTAGGACCATTTAAAAAGATCACTGGTCAGCAAGTATAAAAGAGGGATTCATTTCTGTGATGCCAAAAAGCACTTTTCCATTAATTATTGAGTTGGGTATAAATCATTTTGACATGCCATTTCTTTTTGAGTAAAATGTAAACAAAAACATAATTTTTATTTAAACTGATACTCCTTTTACAACTTTTAAACGCTTTATAGAGATGCCTGTCTAATTTTCTATCACAAACTTCTAGTTTCAATGACAATAGTTTAAATCTAAATCTGCCAGGGAGTATGAATAATTCTTTACTTAATTCTAAATGCCCTTTACACCTTCACAATCCAAAATTACACAACCATCCAAATGTTCTAAAGGACGGGTTGATTAGAAACTGGTTTTGCCAGAAACTTCCAAGCTGATCCTAAACTGATTTTATCCCTCTTATGAACAGCTTCTTCTGAGAGCCTGGAGCTGTATTCTTCCTCCCAGACGACAGAACATCATCAGTCTCACCTCCTCTCATCTTCACCTACAGACATCAGCTCCTACATGCCTACACAAATGGTGTCCACAGCCCAGTAACACCTCTGTGGCTATGTAGTATCTCCTGTCTGTCAGCTGAACTCAGGAAGTGTGGGGAGTGTTTGGGATAGACAGCTATTACTGGTAGGAGAACCTGGAGACCAGACCCAGCGGCACCTGAGGAAAAAAAGTCACTCAGTGCAGCATTTAATAATACCAAGAACTGATATGAGAGAAAATTAACCACTGAAACTGCAGAAATATAACTCAAGATCAACAGCAAAATGTATTTTTTATTAAAATATTTTGTTATTCTCAGAAATTGTAACCTTAATGAAACTCTGCAACTGAATGTTACCTGCATTGATTTTAATTTGCTTTCCCTCAATGCTTTTTTCACTTGTCATTAGAATTTTTTAAACATTACCATGAAGAATGGATGTAAAGTTATTTTCTTACCAAACTGGGTGCCTGTGTTATCTGAAAACTACTGAGAAGAACTCTACACCATTTGATCACTTCAACACAAGGCACACACAGCCCAAATGAGTAAACATTGTATTAAAAAAAACTCAGTTCAAAACTTCCTCATCTGTCTTTCTTTTACGCTTCTTTTGCTTTTTCCGTTTTACGTCGACTACAGAGTGTTCCTGCTCACATTCGCTTTCATAATAAACAGAGCATAAAGAGTCCTGCTTATTCTCTTTAATTTGTTTCGTCTTCTTCTTTTTCTTAACAACATAATGCTCTTCTTCCTCTTCCACTTTATTCTGTTTTGCCCTGACATCCAAGCTGGGAGGCTCTGCAGAGGAAGATAAGTGTGTGGATAAAGGTAACAGGTCACTGATGGACACTGCTGCCTCCTTCAGTCTTGTTTCCATCTCACTGTCGCTGTCACTGCAAGCAGCAGACAAATGCAGAATGTTGAGTGGAAACTGAAAAGCTCTAAAATCAAATGTCTGAAAAAAAAAAGGAAGGAGGAATAAAAACCTTGAGCTGGGAGCAGGCCGACGCCTGGCAGGTGACGGAGGCTTAGCAGCTTCCTGTCCCGGGACAGATGTAGAAAACAGACGAAATCCTGCAAAAACAAACAATAACATTAAAAGTCAGTTTCTCTAATAGCAAATCTGAAAGAGAAAGAGTATAAATTTACCCTCATTATGATCATCACCACATCTTGATTCCAGACATCTTAAGGCCACAGGCTTTGTTTCTGAAATGCAACTGAATGACAAAAATGTTGATTAAAATTTGGAGTTCTAAAAAAATTATCATCAAAGTTTGTGAATGACAACTTTTCTTTACCTGTCCAGCAGATGTTCCAGCTTTTTAGCAACATGTTTCCGAAATCCTTGGGTGACCTGGAGCTGGTTTGCGTCATGGTCAGCCACGACAATGCTGTTGCACAACAGAATTCATACACTTTGCTACAGAGTTCTTATAAAGTGGCTGCAAGACAAACAAACTTTAATTTTGTCCACAGCTAACGATTATGGTAACAAACCTAGAAATCTCACTTCCCAAAAATACAATTACATTAATATTACTAGCTGAATTTAGAAATTCTACTTGGTGTTGACTTGCAAACAGCAGTTTTGCACATCATTTAAAACAGGTTCATAAACACAATCTGGTAATATTAAATGAGCTGAAATGTCTTTAAACTGAGTTGAAAACAGTGCTTATTAAGTCTATGGGACAGTCATTGGTTGATTTTTCACTGTATTTCCCTGACTTTACATTTGACCAACCAAGGTAAGGTGATACGCAGGTCGGAAACTCAAAAATCTGGCTTTTTTTTTCTGTTTTAAATCAGTGAACACACCACATTTAATTCCTAACAGGTCGCACTGACACACTTGGTGAAGGGGTTACTGAGTGAAGAAGACTCAAAGTTAAGTAATATTCACTATCTGTGTGGTTCAGAAAATTTTTCTTTAATACAAAAACACTTGTTGCATTTTATTGTCTACATATTTGATGTGAGGGGCACTGATTCCCAACTCCTCCACTTGAGCCAGAAAAGGGTAGAGTGCCTTCTCCGGGTCAGGGGGGAGGTCCTGCCTCAAGTGGACAAGTTCAAGTATCTTGGGGTCTTGTTCATGAATGAGGGAAAAATGGAGCAGATCGATAGACGGATTGTTGCTGCATCAGCAGTGATGTGTAAGAATTATGATTATTGATTAATTAATATTTATCAAGAATTATAATTTAAAATCATAATTTGAAATTTTTTTATTTCTTAACCAAAAATCGTTATTTATGAATAAAAATCAGAGATGTCCTCTGGTGTTGTGATTATGGGCTCAAAGCTCTTTAATAATTCTGAAGGTCTGAAGAAAAACGAGGGAAGGGGATCACGCGTCCATGATCAACTCAAGAAAAAAACGGTAAACTTCTCATCCGTCCACGAGGGGAAAATATGAAGAACCGTTAGTCGACTGAATCAACAAGGAGGAAACTCATCTCCTTGGAAATAAAACCTCTGTGGGTTTTCACCTGCGCAGGGTGTCGGCGTGGTCTTCGATCGGTATATGAATCTTCTGACATTCTTGTATCAGACAGATTTGACTTTGAAGCTCTTCCAGGAATGGCCTTCTGGAGAAAAAGTTCGCCTGCGAGCTTTTGTCTCTCCAGATATGTTCCTCCGTTGTGTCGTCCCGTGAGACACGCTGAAAATGGCAACGAAACTTTATTTTCTGCAGGTTTTATAATCCCGGGTGGCGTCAGAGCTGCTACGTCTGTTGAGCTGCACATGTTCAACTGTGTGACCAAAATGGATGACTCCGACAGATGCGGGCGCTGTACTGGCCTGTCGTGGTGAAGAGAGAGCTAAGTCAAAAAGCGAAGCTCTCGATTTACCGATCTATGTCCTACCCTCATCTATAGTCATAAGCTTTGGGTCATGACCGAAAGAACGAGATCACGGATACAAGCGGCCAAAATGAGTTTCCTCCGCAGGGTGTCTGGGCTCTCCCTTAGAGATAGGGTGAGAAACTTGGTCATCCGGAAGGGACTCAGAGTAGAGCTGCTGCTTCTCCACGTCGAGAGAAGCCAGTTGAGGTGGCTCGGGCATCTGGTTAGGATGCCTCCTGGACGCCTCCCTGGTGAGGTGTTCTGGGCACGTCCCACCGGGAGGAGGCCCAGAGGAAGACCCAGGACACGCTGGAGGGACTGTTTCTCGGCTGGCCTGGGAACGCCTTTGGATTCCCCCGGACGAGCTGGGCCAAGTGGCTGGGGAGAGGGAAGTTTGGGTTTCTCTGCTTAGGCTGCCGCCCCCGCGACCCAACCCCGGATAAGCGGAAGATAATGGATGAATGGATGGATGGGGTTTACAGTTTAACATCAGTTATTCTACCAAAGAATTAACTTTCATTAAAATTATTTCTAGGTGAAAAACAGTTTTGGAGTTGCCAAATAACATGACTTTTGTTTTGCTTTAATTTAAGACAATTTGATGCTGTCAAACAACATGTTTGAGGTTACTACACCCAGTAATTACTTAATTAATTTCTCCCCAGAAGAAAAATTATTTCTCATCAGTAAGTCACACAAAAGTAATTCATATAAATGGAATGTTTTTGACACAGAGCCTTGAGGAACACCACATAGTGTCAGCATGGTCTTAAATAGTGCTTGAATTTCATGAATTATTTCCTGCTTCCTGCTAGTTTTCCATCTTCTACAACACCCCTAACTCATTTTAGCTCCATTTTGTTTAATATGTTATGGCTGGTGCTGTCAAATGCTCTTTTCAAGACCTAAAAGCACTGGAATGTCAAATTATGTATATAGTATTTGTAATCTCATCAACATCCATTAATGCCTATAATGTCATCCTATTTGCTCTAAACCTGTATTGACAATCTGAAAGGAATGTTTTTAGCAAATTTTATCTAATTATTTAGTTACAGTATTTGTTAAATATTTTTTTCTTGAGGAGAAATTGGCTTGTAATTTGCAAAATTATGCATTTGCTCAGTTATTGAGAAACTGACCAATTTAAAGTGAGAAATTCTTGATGTTTTGGATTAATGGAGTTATTCTATTTTATTATAAACATTTTATTCTAAAGATGTTTTTAAGTTAAGCAATATGGTAGAAAAGCTTTTGTTTTGAATGCTAAGAACAGATCTTAAAGGAAATTGTTACTGTCTAATATGAAAATCGGTTGACCAGAGCTAACCACAAAATGTCTGATCGGTGCATCTTATTAAACCTCCCTACCTTATTGTGTAAAATACACAAACTTTCAGACTTTCCTTTTTATAGTGGAACACATGAGTTCAGCAAACAGTCCATTTCTATTAGGTTTGATTGCTGTAAAAGGTGGAAATGTGACCCCAACACTTACCGCCTTGATTCCTGTTTAATACTGCCATCCCCATCTGAAAACAAACAGGCAGAATCAGCAGAGATAACCTAAATTTATGTCAGACCACTGATCTGCTCAGCGGGTGTCACGCTCACGAAACCTTAGGAACAAAAGTTTATTAGAGAACAACCAACAGCTGGTAAATGTTTTCCGGATCATTACTAATGGGTTCCAAGGGTAGAGATGGCTCCTAAACACTTGCATCTTTCACCTTTGGCTTTGTTTGTTTGGTTCTCCCAAACTGCCTCCCGACATCTTTCAAGCTCTTCGTCGTCACTGCTGCTGGAGTCCTTTGAAACACTCACCATCCTCTCAGCGCGGGACGCCATGTTAAAACCACGTGCTGCTTGAGTCGCTCTGTTTCTAACTGGGGATGCTGGGTAATGTAGTCTTTTATTTCATTGAACACAAAAATGTACACCAGAAATTCTCACGCATTTTATAAAAATCGCTAACTCAGAGGTTTTCAGTTCTTTTGCATTTTATCATTAAAAAAAAACTATCTTTGTATTAATTGGCTCTGCATGAGTTACTGGTCCTGTTTAAATCTGCAGATCAGTTTTACTCTTATGTAGAAATGTCCCAAGTTTTAAACAGGATCAACAGAACCATTCCCCTGAAGCCAGGATTAAAACAGCAAAGGTGGAGGTTTCATGCCAACCCTGGCCTAAAACTCCAACATGGGAACCTTAAAATGAAACATATTTATAACAGTAGTAAAAATCATTTATCTGGACGTCTGAGGGTGTGAATCTTAAATTAAATCAAATTATTCTCATAACGCTTTAATGAACATGTTGCTAGTGTTTGAAAGAACAAAATACAGAGAAATACATACTAATTAGCTTGTATTGCTGAATGTGGTGAGCCAGTCCACCACCTTTCAAACTGGGAACTGGAACATGTTTAAACTGTTTGCCGTCATTTACAGATAAAAGTTTTAAGGATTGAGGTAAATTATCAAAAGCGGAATTAGCAGACGATCTGATGGTTGCTCTTCAGCACATCTGCATGCTGACCGCCTCCACGCCATGCTGCTTTGATGCAGTAATTAATGCAAAATGAGCCCAGACTGAGTAATGAGTGCATATACTGCTCAGTACAAGGACAGATGTTTTAGAAGATGGAAATTTCTGTACTAAATACATTTTTAAATGTTTTTTATTGGTGTAATTCACAAACCCTAAAAACTGAATTTGGGTTTTTTATTAGCTGTAAAATAATCCTCAAAATTAACAGTAGTTTATGCTTGAAATATCATTATTTGTGGAATGAATCCAAATGAACGTCAATTTGTTTTCGCTGATATTCTAATCATGGAGATGCATGATGAAAATTTTCTAAACAGCACCAAAGACATCCCAAATACAGCCAGTGGTACTTGGATCAAGGTTTAAGAACCACAGACTTAGACAATAATGAGCAACAGGATGTTGACGTGAATGTTTCTTACAATCAGTCCTTTTTATTTATTACAATCCTAATCAGGTATAAAAAAGTGAATATTATGCAACGGCTTACAGAAATACAGCCAGAGACTGTTTATGCACTTCTCAAGGCATTTGAGCAAAACAACAACACACATACTAGATAACAACAGCAGGACAGGCCTCCACAGCAACACCACCAGTGCTGCTATGAAGACATGTTCAATACAACATGCAACAACAGAGGCAGACATAAAGCGTGAGAATGAAATGATCCAAATGATATGGTGACTGAATCCCATTTGTAACACACTAGAAAAACAAGGCAACAGTGAAAGACCTCTTTGTGGAAAATACATTTAAATAGGAGAGTCAAGTTAACCTCTGTTATTCTTGCTGAATTGTTTACATGTTTCTTACATAAGATTAAAAAACTGTAACATCAGTTTTTAAGGCACATTCCTGCTCCACATGAGGGAGTTTTGTTACTTTAAAAAGGCCACCTTCCAGTAGTTTGAATACCGTTCCACAGCATCACAATATGAAACCATATAATCAAACAAGCTTCCTCTTTCAAAGTATAAACCAAGGAGAAATGACAATGCTGTTGTCGGCAGTGGAGGGCCCAGGAGTAAAAACTTAAATAGGAAACTGTCCTTTAAGCTGCATCTACTGCACTGCCTGGGAGTAGAAAGCATTGTGAATGTGTAACACACATGGACAGTCCATGAATATCTGATTGGAGTATTTACGTTCTCCCATACATGTGTTGGTTCTCTCTGGGTACCCCCGCTTCCTACCATAGTCCAAAAACATCCATGTTAGTTCAACTGGCCACAGGTGTCCCTGTGTGCATGGCTGTTTGTCTCAATATTGTCTGTGACGGCCTGGTGACCTGTCCGCCTCTCGACCCGCTCTCTGGTACCCTAAAAGTGTGGAACTGAAAATTGATGAATGGCTTGGATGCATCTAGTGTTTGATGAAAAATAGATGACTTACCAGGCTAAATCTCTCAGTATAGTTAATTAGTGTGGTGTTTTATAAGAGTTTTTAATGGAAAGGTTTGCAATGTTTTTTTAATAAGCCAGGAATATAAATTTCAAGGAACTAAATAGGTAGAAGGACAAAAGAGCTAATTTAAACAGGGCAAACTAAACTGTTATCAATGTGGACAGTGTAAAAATATGTATGTGAGAAAACCAGAAACATAATCTTTTGCCATCTCACCATCTTCATTTCTTCCAGATTTTAACAAAACAAAAGCAAACTTGGTAACATAGTTTAACAGGACAGAGAAGACAGAGAAGACAGAGAAGGACATCTGTCATTATGAGAAGTTTGTGCTTTTCCCAAATAAAATAAATGTCTACTAAAGGACGGAAAACTAAGTAATCTACTCAGTCAGAGAGAAAGGGCCCCTCATCAGACCCAATCAGTTCAAATAACTCAACATATTTAAGGTTACAATCTAACAAAATCAATGCAACTCATGCTACCTCTTCATCTAACAGTAGAATAAAAATGTTGGACAAATATCAAGCTTGCTTTTCCATTCAGGAAATCCAATTGTCACTTGAAACAGGTATTTTAAATAAACACCAGTGTTTAAGTAAATAACATTCTGTTACCAGAAGTGTCCCCTTCCAGCAGAGACCTCATGAACTGTTCAAGCAGAAACGTGACACCTGTCTGACGAACCAAAACAGGCAGCAGAAGAAACACTTCAGTCAGATATACAGAAATCATGAACACATGAGTTCATAAAGCTGAGCTAAGCTGAGGTACGTTTAAATGGATCCATGTTTTCATCGTAGAGGTGGTGTGTTTTTCATAAAAGATGTCAGCTTTCTAAAAATGTCCACCAAAAAAAAAAACCAAATAAACTTCCTCACCCTCTTTTAAAAGGGTACAATCTAGGACATTTTCCCACTAGGAGATCCTGGACCCCTTCTTCTGTCATATTTTAAAGTCCACCGTTGTAGGCATAGTCTGCCTTGTTGTGCATGATCAATTTGTTGTCCACAAAATAGAAACTGTCTGATTTGGTCTCATATGGATGCTCCACCATTTGGCGAACTGGAACAGGAGAAAGGGACACAAGGAGAGAGTCAATGTGTGGATCACTGAGAGAGAGTGGTGATCTAATATTTCAGAAGAGGTGACGTAAACTCACTCAGGCCTTCAGGAAGCTGTGGAAACTCATAAATGTGTTCGCATGTGTTGCGGCTGTTGGGTATACAGAAGCCAAAGTCAAAGTCGAAGTTCTTCAGAAGCCGTCCCTGGAAGTAATGCCTCTCAATCATCCGGAAGCTGTTAATGGGCCGGTCACCCACTGTAAACTCAACACTGCAGTTAGGGTAAAGACACAGCTAAGATGCATGTTCACCATGTACAGAGAGAGGTGGGACTGATGAAGGCTAGTCCAATGACTTACGTCGCCCCAACAGTGCGCAGTTTCAGGAAGGCAGGCGTGAACTGGTATCTGACGAAACGCCCTGCGCTGGAGTCTACATCCACACTCTCCTCTTCTTTCTCCACAGGACCTAAGGCAAATAATCCATTCACTGCAGGCCACATGGACTGGTGACATTCTGTAGCAGTACATATTGAAAGGTACTAACAAGAACGAAATGTGTCAGTGTTTTAAGAAGTACTTATATCGCTTAAACTTATTTAAGTGCTTGTCACACAACTGCAAACTTTACTGTCTTTGATTGGGATTTCATCTGACAGACCAACAAAGTAGTGAAGTGGAAGAAAAATTATATGTGGCTTGAACAGTGCAGTGTGCATTAGTGTCCATCCAGCCCCATCTTACTCTGATGATACTAAATAAAACCCAGTGAACCACTGGCCTTCAAAAGTCAATCAGTAAATAGAGTCCACCTCTGGGTAGTTTAATGTCGGTATAATTTCAGCTGTTCTGAGAAGGCCTCAGAGGTTTGTTACAGAACATTAGAGAACAAAGAGCAACATGAAGACCAAGAAACACAGCAGACAGCTCACAGAGAAGGTTTAGAGAACTTTAAAGCAGGGTTAGGTTATAAAACAATGTCCAAAGTCTTGGACATCTCACAGAGAAATGTTCAATCAACTGCAAACCTACCAAGACATAGCCAAATAAACTGCCAGGCAATAAAAGGACAGCATTAAGCCAAGCAGACCATGGTAAACCTGGAGAGCTGCAGAGATCCGCAGCTCAGGTAGAATCTGTCGACAGAACAACTATTAGTACTGAACTCCACAAATCTGTCATTCATGGGCGAGTTCAAACAAGAAAACCGATGTTGAAAGATAGGGATAAAAAGCCCTGTTTGCAGTTTGGCACAAACCGCAGCAAACATGTGGAAGAAGGTATTCAGGTCAGATCAGACCAAAATTGATCTACTACAAAAATGCTGCGTGTAGCAGAAAGCTGCAGATTACTATATACATACCATCCTCACTGTGAAACATGGTGTTGGCTGTATCATGCTACCAGAATCTTTTTCCTTCAGCAGAGAGTGAAGCTGGTAAGATTTAATGGGAAGATTCACAGAGCTAAATCCAGGGCAATCCTGGAAGAAGGCAGCAGACGACTTTAAACTGGGGCAGAGGTTCACCTTCCAGCGGGACAACAACCCCAAACCTTCAGCCAGAACTTCATCACATGAAAACATATTCATGTGTTAGAGTATCGTATGTTGCAAAAAAGAACGGACAAGAAAATTGCATCTCTGGTAGAAATGTATCCCCAAAAAACAGGTGTAACTGCAGCAAAAGCTGGTTCTACAAAGTATTTACACTGAATAAAAAATGAGTACCATGTTTTCAGACTTTTATCTAGGAATAAAATGTGTTTGGTTCACAATAATGAACCAATTTGTGCTGCTCTGTCACATAAAATCCCAATAAAATACACATCTGGCAAGTGCTGCCATGTTAAAAAGTACATGTTTTAGTAATTTTAGGGTTGCCCAGATCAGGATATAAAACCAAAAACTAATACAAAAAACAAAAGTAAGTACATCCACATAGAAGAAAAAAAAAGAACTATGGGTCTGGAGTTGATTGATAGAAAGAAGAAAATAAAAACATATATAAATAACAAAGGAGACATCTATGCAACTTCCTCACAGGGAACAATGTCCTCAAAATGTTCTATAGACATATCAGAACAGTATATGTGTCTCTGTATGAAAGCCACTTAAAAGGAGTGAAGGATCAGTGCTTTTAACTTGAAACTACCGTTCAGGACTAGAAAGCTTTCCATGGTGGGTAAATTAAATGCGTCACTCACCACTGCTCGGAGGTTTGGCTATCTCAAAAAGAACCGTCCCGGTCTCAAGGTCTCGAATTTTGAACCGTGTGAAGTCGATGTTGTAGATATTATCCTCAGGTCTGCAAAGATAGTCTGAAACACAAGATAAAAGCAGAATTAGAAACACAGTCAGGGAATCCTGTTTTTTTTTTTTTTTTTTTAGGAATAAACTTGTTTCCTTCATTTCTTTATATATCTACAAACAGTGTTATATGATATCCAATCTTCCATTCTTATTTAAAATCCTTGAGAAGATAGTTGCTAATCAAATGTGTGAGCATTTTCACAGCAATGACCTGTTTGAAGAGTTTCAGTCGGGCTTCAGAGCTCATCATAGCACTGAAACAGCTCTGCTGAAAGTCACTAATGATATTCTTATGGCCTCAGATAATGGACTTGTGTCTGTTCTGGTTCTGTTAGATCTCAGTGCTGCATTTGATACAGTCGACCATAATATTCTCTTAAAAAGGCTGGAATATGCTGTAGGGATCAGGGGAACAGCGCTAGGCTGGTTTAAATCTTATCTGTTTGACAGATTCCAGTTTGTTCGTGTAAATGATAAATCATCTTTAAACTCCAGGGTTAATTGTACAGGGTTCAGTACTTGGGCCATTTCTCTTTACTATATATATGCTTCCAATAGGTCACATTATCAGGCAGCATAGAATAACTTTTCACTGTTACGCTGATGATACTCAGCTTTACTTATCCACGAATCCTGATGCGCCCAACCAGTTAGATAGAGTACAAGCATGTCTTGAAGACATAAAAACTTGGATGACTTTAAATTTTCTGCTTCTAAATTCACAGACAAGACAGAAGTTGTCGTCTTTGGACCGGAGTCTTTAAAAAAGAAACTGCTTAGTCAGTCACTTAACCTGGATGGCATTAAATTGACCTCCGATAATAAAGTAAAAAACCTTGGTGTTAGTTTTGACCAGGACATGTCATTTAAATCCCATATTAAACAGGTTTCTAGGATTTCCTTCTTTCATCTCCGGAACATTGCCAAAATTAGAAATATCCTGTCGAGAAGTGATTCTGAAAAACTAATCCAATATGCTTATAGCTGTTTTTTCCCCATTTATACCATATGAAGTAAAGTATAAGTTCTAATGTTTCCCTTTTGTTAAAATAGGATAAGAATGCTCATAAACATACAGTACAAGGATAAATGGCCCAACGATTGTCATAAATGACCTGAAGCTGGGGCACTGGGGTACATAGTGGAGCAGCCGGTATCTGGTTTGATTAGAAAGCTACAGCACACTTAGATTAAGGATGGACAACCGCTACTACACAATCTAACAGATAGACACCACAATGGTGACACATAGTCTGCTGATAATCACTGAGGGAGGGCACATCCATTGCATTGGAGTGCCAGATATAAAACTACATGTGACCTTCTATCGGGGCTCTTCTTCGTGCTCTAACAGACGGTGACGGTTCGAGACGGGAGCCTCAGCTCTGATCTTTGTAATCATTCCTCTGCCTTAACTTGGATTAAAAAGAGCTAAAAGTTAGAAACTGGTTGAGAGTCGTTTCTTTAAGAGTCTGTAGATAGAGTGTGTGATTGCTTCATGAGGACCAAGGACCGGAGGAGCTCCGAGGTGTCTGACCGCCAGCAGGGTGTGGTAGCCCGGACAAATAGGAGGCAGATCTTTTAGTTATCAGGCTCCTCTCCTGTGGAACCAGCTCCCAGTTTTACTCCGTGAGGCAGACACCCTGTCTACTTTTAAGGCTAGGCTTAAAACTTTCCTTTTTGATAAAGCTTATAGTTAGAGTGGCTTAGGTTATCCTGAGCTATCTTCCGTATTTTTTAACCTCCATCTTCTTCCCTCCCTGTTGCATGGAGTAACGGGGAGTCCGGATTAGCCTAAACCGGCTCAGTTATGGTTGAGGTGCAAACACACCCTCCATGTCTGCTACCTGTATGACCCCCTCTCTTTTCCAATGGTTATGGTCAATCTGACAGAGAGAGGTATCCCAATCGTTGTGGTTTTTAGTATAACAATGGCCATCAGTGGGCTCTAGATGGACAAACTGTCTACTTTTAAGGCTAGGCTTAAAACCTTCCTTTTTGATAAAGCTTATAGTTAGAGTGGTTTGGTTATCCTGAGCTATCTCTGTAGTTATGCTGCTATAGGCTTAGGCTGCTGGAGGACATAATGACCACTTTCACCCTCTTCGCTACATTCTCACACTACTCTCCAATTTTGCATTATTTGCTGTTATTTCAGTTTTTAACTTTATGTTCTCCCTCTTTTCTCTTCCTAGAAGCTACAACTGGCCTGACTGTTTCTACCTGTGACACATTTCTGGAGAGGGGCATCGTCCAAGCTTCTGCTGGCAACAACTTAATGCTCACCCTCTAACGATGATCCACGTAGCCCTGTCTTTCAGTGTTTAACCCTTTCTCTCTCCTAGACATGGCAATTGAATGAGCTTAACTGTAACTAACTGTATGTGCTCTCTTTCAGACTCTAACCTTGAAAACGGGCTCAGAGTTTATCTGTTCTTTCTTTCGAGGTGAAACGACTAAAGGAGCTACATCCATTAACATTTACTTTTCCTTCTCATAGAAAGGACTCCTGGATCAGTGCTTCTTTGTTCTCTTTGTGTCTCTGCTCTGTTCTCTCAAACCCCCAGTCGGTCGTGGCAGATGGCCGCTCACACTGAGCCTAGTTCTGCTGGAGGTTTCTTCCTGTTAAAAGGGAGTTTTTCCTCTCCGCTGTCGCTACATGCATGCTCAGTATGAGGGATTGCTGCAAAGTCAACACCAGTCACTGTCCACTGTCTCTACATGCTCATCCGGGAGGAGGGAATGCTACAAGTCTCTGACTCGATGCAATCTGCTAGGTTTCCTTAGACAGAAAAACTTTTTATCCAATTTGAATAAATAACTGAATCCGACTGCACTGTTTAATGGTTAGAATTAATTGGCATGTATCTACCTGACTGTTGTGAAGTGCCTTGAGACGACATGTGTTGTGAATTGGCGCTATATAAATAAACTGAATTGAATTGAATGTTGAATCTTTTCATTACATGGAATACTGCTCTTTACTGCAGGAAAGGGAGTCCTCACAACATCTCAGAAAAGTGTAGCAAGAGAGAAGGAAAGCAAATGGTGGGTGGTCCGGGAGAAGTCAGCAAATAACAAGAAACACCAGATTAAAATATGGTGCAGTGGGTGTCCGATGACTAACTAAAGGATTTACTGGGTGACTGGGTGGGACTACTTGAGGGGGCAAATGGAGTGATTAGAAACATCAAAGTTCACAAAGTCTGTTCCAATAATGAAGTAAATAATCCATCATTCCAACATGGATATTGACTTGAAAAGTAGGTCACATTTTTTATGAACTGCGGCTCAAATCTGAATTCAACCAGTTTCAACTCTTCTTACTACCATTCTACAAACCTTGCCCTGTTTTTCTGCACACTTTAACCGCATTAAAAAATATTTAAAGTAGATGGACTGCAATTTGTATAAAGACAACACAGTAATTGTGTTAATAATATATCACCTGATATATTACAAACACTTGAATCAGAGTAGAACATATTTGTGTCATCAGCATACATAACCACTGAAGCTTGTTTTAGTACATGAGGCATGTCATTAGTATAAACTAAACAAAGTAGAGGATCAAGAGAGCTGCCCTGAGTCAGAGCACAGTGGCTCGAACTACCGTTAGACAAGAAGCTATTGTAAAAAAACTTGCTGACTTCTGTAAGTCAAATAGTCTTTGATCCAAAACAAAGAGTTTATTGATAGTCCATAACATGTTAATTTAGCAATGAAAAGATCATAGTTTATCAGATTAAATGCTGCACTGAAGTCCAGAACTATGACACCGACTAAGGTTACCATCGTCTAATTCTTGATACCAATTGGCGATCATGTGGATGAGAGCTGGAATAATTAGGTTTTTAAGTATATAATATATATATATATATAATATTTAGTGAGAAGGCTATTTTCAACAAAATACTTTTGCATCTGCTTACACACTATTGTTTCCATTATTTTTCCCAAAAACGGGTAATATATACTGATGGGCCTACTATTGGGTCCATTGAACAAAGCATTTTTATTCTTTGGAATACTAATTATTTTAGACACTTTCCACTTTGAAGGAAAAGCTCCACACAACACACTCTACTGAAAATATGGCAGAGTGGAAGGGACACAAACTAAGCTGCTAACTTCAGGAGTCTACCATTCCTATTGTAATTATAATGTCCTCTGGTTCTGGTTTAAAAGACTCCGCTTTTCCTACATTGACAGACGTAATGCAAAAAGAACCTTTTCCATCGTCCTATCACAGACTTTGGCCACAGAGATGTAGAGTTTGATAAATGCCGCTGAGACAACTGGAAACTTGCACTTTGCCAGGTGAGACCAATGTCGATCTTTTTAGCAAAAACAGAGAGGTGGGTTCAGTGTGCAACAAAGGATTTATATATGTAAAAACATCTCATGCCCTCTGTTGCGTATGGTGGAGAATTTATGAGGCTGTGGGACTCTTTTGTCGGAGTCTCATAGATCAAAAACAAATATATTTAACCCCCACTGAGCCCCCAATTCCCACAATCCCTTTTGGCTATTTTTATTTGAATAACATTTGTACCCAAACAATGCCAAATATTGCTTTCTACGCTTTTAAAGATCACCTAATTTGCAGAGGTGGATAGAACAGCGTTAACAACAGTCATTATTAGAATTTTTTATGTTCATTACCGAACCTTACAAACATCACGTTTATTGGGCTCACAAGATACCTTCCGTGACAACCCGCAGACCCAGAACATGGTCCGGGGAAATATCCGTTCCCAAAGCCCGGAGCTCATCCTCTGTGACCGAAGGCCACTTATCCGTATGGCTGCGCCTCGACTTCAGCTTCCTTAGCATTCCTCCGCCGGTCTTTCTGTCCCGGTTGCTGCTCTCCATCGCTTTGTCTGCGTCCTTCTGCTCCTTGCCGGCGGCCGCCTGTGACGGTTTGTTTCGAGAACCGTTCATATCGCCCACGGAGACGATAAAGGAGAGGTTTTTATTGTACTTCAGGGACTTTACAAACTGACGTTGTAATTTCAAGATGGCGTAAAGCGTAAGGGATGGTAAACCGAGGCTGGGATTGGCTGGCAGCGATTGAGGCTGCCATGGTTACCAAAGAGGGTGTAAATAGTTTAATGCTCAGCTCGTCCCGTTTCTATTCCGACTCTGTATTTCTTAAAATACTTAAGAAGCGAAATTGAGATAGTTGAACTAATCATCCTAATGTTTTCATGCATAATTAGCTTGACAAGCTCTTGATTCTTGTCTGAAGATGAGCTCGGATGTTTTTTCTTCATGAATGGTCTCCAAAGCATCCAACGTTTGCCAATAATGTCCACAGGATGGCGCTCGCGCGACAGTTTAACACAAGCGAGTAAATGATTTGTTGACGGAAGTTCCCACGGAGAAGAAAGACGCAGCGATGGTGCGGGTGAAGTCAAGGTAAAACACGTGCTTTTAGTAAACCTGTGTGTTTGCAGTTGATTCTTGATACTATCGCTTTTATATCGGCAGGTATTTGCTGTGTGAGATAAATGTGTCTGACAGGAGCGAGCTGCTGAAACTCGATGATCGAGCTGTAGCGCGGGCAGTGAAGGCAGCGGTGGCCCGCATTCACGGGGACTACGGATCAGCTCTTTGCAGCATCCGATTCTGTGGTAAGCTTTAGTGGATCATTTCCTTGGTTAAACTGCATACAACCAGAAATCTGATGTTTACGCTTATTTTGTTTCTTCCATACAAACCAATCCACAAGACATTTCAATTGTAATATATCATATGTGTGCTGTTGCAGATTATGTAGGATTTGTTCTTGCCCTGTGTGTGGATGTATAAAATAAACTTTTTATCTGATGAACTAGGACATTGTGCATAGTGATCACAGAAAAAAAACATCCTCTTGATTGGTGAAAAGGGTCTAGTGGTTAATAATGATTTTTGTTTCTGTCAGAATGAACTAATCTGTTTTTCAAGTTGCTAATAAATGTCATCAAATGGGACATAGCGTTGATAAAACTAAATGATGGCTTCCTTTTGAGGATACTGTAGTGTTTTATTAATGTTTTTATTCCACCTGCACCTGGTGAGTATATTACAAACAATTTGCTAAAACACATGTTGACTAACTTGTTGATGAGTGGGATTAATTTATTTTAAGCCTTTGAACCTAATGATGGTGTGTTTTACATAATAAACCTGAACTAAGCCCTGCACGTCCTGCTGTGATGTAAGCGTGAACAATAGACTGGGCAAGTTCTAGAGCACTTTATAGCTTCTTTATCCAGAAGAGTTGGAACATTTACCCCTAAAGCTAAGAGCTTGGCGAGGGTAGCTCTGAAGGCTGCTGCATGCACACATATCTGTCTCTGTGACAACCTGTTATTGATCATCTTTTCCTCTGCCCTCGCTTTAATATTGGCTGTCATGTCTTCCACTTCTAAATAAAATCTGATGACCCACGCTGTAGCGATCTAAACTGATAGATTAGGCCACATCTGCACCTACTTTGTTTGTTTGTTCTGTATTTTATCACATGTAGTTGAAATGGGAGAAAAATTGTTGACTTTAAAATACCACGTAGTCTAATTAGTCTGGTGTATGAATGGTTCAACATTATTCCCACTGTCCCTAACTCCTCTCCAGCAAAACTACAACCAAGGGATCAGGCTTGATAGAAGCTGTGGAGAAATAAGACCTAACTCAACACAGTCTGAATAGGCAAAGTATCAGAATTTTACTCTCGTTTTGCTTTCTAACTAAAATTTGAAAAATGTGAATAAAACAACTGGGACGTTCAGCCATATTGAACTATAGTTAGTGTCTGAAGCGAAGAGGATGAAATGATAAAGGCCAGGTTCCAAACTCTTCCAAAGGACTGCTTGGATGTGATATTTGGAAACATTTCAAGTGGCATCCATTTAAACTCTTGGGTGAACTTTCCCTGTCCACGCCTGAGGTAGAGCCTGGTGATCAGGACACTACAGCTCAGGCAGAGTGGTGGGGATATCATGGAATGGCAGAGACAGAAAGACTGGTTTAAACCCAGTCGATAATTTCATCACAATACCAAACAATGATTCTGAAATTTACAGTCGTGCTGCCCTGGTTCTGCACGAGTGTGAACTGGTTCAACACTGTACAAAAAGAAATAAAAGTTTAAGTAGTTCTGGTTTTTTTAATAGGAGCATTCTGAATGAGAGTTTTTGGATCGTTTCTACTCAGAAATCTGTTTCTGCTCAACAGTTTGGTATGAACTGCTGTTTAGACAGTGCTGTTGTTACCTTCATAAAGATCAAGTAAGATGAAGGAGCTAGACAAAGGTTTCATGGTGTTCAATTGGAACAGATAATTTTGCTTTGCTGCTGGTACACCTGAATTTCCCCACTGATGGACAATAAGGATATTTGTATTCTATTCTATATCACATCAAATCAGGCAGTTGCTGTTAACCACCTGTCCATTGAACCAAGATAACATTAACGTACAGTATATTTTCCTCATTTCTCTTTCTCTTTTGTTTTGTTTTTCAGTGAAATATCTGAATGCCCACACTGGAATTGTATTTCTCCGTTTCCCCAAAGGCTGTTACAAACTCCTCTGGTCTGCTTTGCCTTTCATTACCAGCATTGAAAGTCGTGGCCAAATAATCTCATGTTTCTTTAACTGCTTGCATGTGGGAGGTGAGGTGCACAAAACCCCACAAAGTTATGTTGAAGTACCTTAAAATCGTGTTGTATTTAGTGTTTTTACTTTTCTACAGGAACAATCAGAACATGTCAGAGGTTTCTGATCCAATACAACACCAAGCAGCTACATCGAATGCTCCCCAAATGTAAAAATGAAGGTAATTTATTTTATTTAATATATGTGATATATTTATACTAAAACCCTCATATTATCTTGAAATCTTTAGACCTGCAGGATCTTTTCCATGTAGTTGGTTAAATGGTTAAATTTTCTTATGCAGTCTTTAGTTCGATATACTTGTGCTTTTGATTTCGAGAAAATTGGATTTCATCTTATGTCTTTTTCTTTTGCAGAGGAAAAAAAGCAGATCCAAGAATCAATTCTGAGCTGCTCTCTAATGGGTAGAAACAATGAAGCATTTGAAGAGGAACTGGAGAGTGAAGAGGATGGAGAATAAGAACCTCACAGCTAAATTAAAGTTATGTTCTGGTTTAGGTTATTTATGCAGCAGGACTGATAGAATGGGCTGTTTCAGGGAGCAGAAGAAAGCTTGCCGTGAGTGTTGGGTCCATTGTTATCAAAACTCTGTGCCATTGTTGTAACAAAGCACAGAATATAGATGAATATACCTCCAGTGCCATGTGTATACACACACACAATAAACTAACATAACAGATGGAGTGAGAAACCTGATAATTTATGCAATTGAACAAAAGGAGTCGTCACCCTCTGGTGCATTTTATAGGGTTGCTCAGTGACAATGTGAATAATTATTGAGTCCTCAACTGTAGCAAGTTTGATCTTCAGAAAGTATCTGATGTCATCAGAAAACCAACAGCTGTTATGTGGCATTTTTTAAAATAATTTTGTAACGTAATTTTAAGTTTGACATTTTATTTTGTATTTATGTTTGCTGCTAAGACACTAGGGATTTTGTTAAAGCAATATAAAACATATTTGTTATGAATAAACGTTTGGACGAATGAAGGTTTCTAGTCTGATAAACTTAAGAAAGTAACATTACATTATGGAGAACCCTGAGTCTAAGGCGGAAGGGAGCCAGTAGGGAGTCTGTCAGGTAGGATGTGGAAGTTGAACTGTGAACACGGCAGGCTACTTAACATTAGCTGATAAGTTAACAACACTCACCGGAATATAGACTGAATTTTGACAACAGTATCGAGCAGATAGATGCTGAGAGATTATTTACTTTTGGTAAACTGGTATGTGAATGGTTCAGAATGGACACACAAGAGGACAACATGGACTTTGATGAATGGACACCAGCAAGTAGAGGGAGAGGACTGGGAAGAGGAAAAGCAGAAGAAGAAAAGATGTTAGACAGCCAAAGGAGTAAAAGAGAGTTGGAAGAAAACAGTTCTGAAGAAGAGAGAGTAGTTAGGAGGAAAATTGGAAGGGAAGAATAAAATAATATTAAAGATAAAAAATGAAGAAGAAAAAGAGAACCTGAGTCCTACTTCACTATCTAGAGAAATAAAAAAAAAGACAGGAGATGTTGAAATGGTGAAGGTATTGAGAGATGGAAATATACTGGTGTCGTGTAAAACCAAAGAACATAGAAGAAAGGCTTTACAAGTTGAAAACATTTGCAAGAAAACGGTGACAGAGAGGAAGATTATAGGAGAAAATAAAATCATTCGGAGGGTAATTTATGGCATTCTTCTGGAGGAAGATATAGACAAATTTAAAAAAGCATAGTTGGTGCAAAGGTAAAAAATCTCAAGAGATTGACAAAAAATGTAAACGGAGAAAGAGTAGGAAGCCAGTCAATCTTAATAGACTTTTAAGAAACAGTGTTGCCACAAAATGTCAAAAACGGATATCTGAGTTTTCCTGTGAGGCCTTTCATTCCCCCACCACTAAGATGTTATAAAGTGAGGAGAAGACCATCGAATTGAAGATTGTGGGGAAGAAGTGCAGGAAAAATGTTGCAATTGTGGAGGGCAACATAGTTACATTCAGGGGATGTGAAGTAAGGAAGAAAGCAAAAGAAATCCAGCAAATTAAAATGACTAAAAACATAAGCTATGCTGAAGCAGTCAAAAATGTACAGCATGAAAGAACAAAGGATGCAAGTCAAATTAAGATTCCAGCTTATCAACAAAGAAAAGTAGAATCAGAGTAAAATGTCACAATGTCTGTGGAAAAACTGATATAATTTGTACCATATGTCATTAACTGCACTGAACAGGCTAAACACAAAACAGAAAAGATTAAAATAATAGAGGAGCAGAAACGTTCTTAGGGTTCAAAGAAGGATCTTGGGAATTCATTAATAAAAAGTTGGGAACAGATGGGAGGCAAGGAGGAACCCCAGCTGATAGAAACACATGATAATATTACAGTGGAAGAAAGAAACTTAATTGCTAATGGACAGGAAATTAAAGCGTATATTGATGGAATTGATGAAAAACCAGAAATTATATGTATACAGGAGACATGATTAAAGCCAAACCTAGATTTTGTATTTAAAGGGTATAATAGTATCTGAAGGGATAGACTAGAAGGAAGTGGAGGAGGATGTGGAATATTTATACAAGAATGAATACAATATCAGATATTAGGAAAAGGTAAAGAGTTAGAATACATAGTAGTTGAAATTTATGGTAAAAAAGAAAAATGTGAGGTAAATTTTTATAATCCATGTAAAATATTATCACTCGAGTTGATGGATGAATTGATGGGGTACTTAGAAGGAAAAGTAATCTGATGTGGAGATTTTAATGCTAACAGCACATTATGGGGAAAATGTAATGATAAAAATGGACAAGTTATTGAAGAAATAATGGAAATGAAAAATTTGGTATGTATAAATGATGGAAGAGGAACAAGAATTAATGTAAAAACAGGAACAGAGTCTGTGATTGATTTAACAATAATATCAAATTATTTAGCTAATAACTGAGTGGGACATTGACAAAGATACAACAGAAGGCAGTGATCATTACCTCATTAAAATCACAACAGGAATATTAATAAATAACAGGAATACAGGATTATATAAAAGATGGAATTTTAATAAGGCTGATTGGGAAAAATTGTAATATTTAAGTCAGAAGAAATTGGAAAAAATATATGTGTCCATTGATATAATCAGTTTAAATATAAATATCTGTAAAACAATCGTACAAGCTGCAGAAGAGTCAATTGAAAAAGGAGGAAGACAGAACAATAAACAAATTGTGCCATGGTGGACAAAAGAATGTAATAATCTAATAAAACTAAGAAATAAAGCATTTAAAATGTTGAAAGTAACCCAATTTAGCAGAACCTAATTGAGTACAAAAGAAAGCAAGCAAAGGTGAGAAAGATCATTAAGAATGCAAAAAGAGAATAATGGAGAAACTTTTGTAATACTGTAGGGAGATAAACAAAAATAGACCAAATTTGGAAAACAATTAAAAGAATGAATGGTATTAGAAAAGAATATGGATATCCTATATTAAAAATAGATAATACAATTATAACGGAAGATAAAGAAAAAGCTGAAATATTACCTAAAACATTTATATTATTTACAAACATATTATTTATTTAGTAAAATTCATAGTTCAAGTAATATTAATGAAGAGGGAAAGAAAGGTAGGGAAATCACAAAGATGAAATATAAAGACTTAATGCGAAATAACGTAGATACAAATTTAATAAATTAGCCATTTACAAAAGGAGAGTTGAACTCTGTAACCAGGAAAACAAATAATACATCACCTGGAAAAGATCAAATTTACTATACGATGATAGAATATCTTAATGACAAAGCAAAATACAAAATATTAGAATTATACAATAAAGTCTGGGAGGAGGGAGAGCTGCCACAGAGCTGGAAGGAAGCAATAATTATTCCAATAGCTAAACCTGGAAAAGATAACACAAAACCAGAAAATTATAGACCGATTGCATTAACATCAATTATTTGTAAAATAATGGAAAGAATGATTAATAATAGATTAACTTATGTTTAGAATATGAAATAAGGAGAGCACAGATAAACAAAGAAAATGTAGTAGCTGTATTTTTTTTACATAGAAAAAGCACAAGACATGATGTGGGTAGAAGGATTATTAATTAAATTAAATAAAATGGGTATTACTGGAAAAATGTTTAACTGGATTAAAGATTTTTTATCAAATAGAACAATACAAGTAAGAATTGGTCAAGAATTGTCAGGTAAATATATAATAGATAATGGTACTCCTTAAGGGAGTATTGTAAGTCCGTTATTATTTTCTATAATGATAAGTGATGTATTTAAAAATATTTGTAAAGAAGTTGGTTGCTCACTATTTGCAGATGATGGAGTTATATGGAAAAGGGGTCATAATATCAAATTTATTGAAAAGAAAATACAGGATGAGATTATTAGAATAGAACAATGGGCATATCGAACGGGATTTAAATTATAAGTTGAAAAAACAAAAGTAATAGTGTTTACACCTAAAAGGAAAAGAGAAAATATAAAACTAAAATTATACAGTCAAGTTTTAGAACACGTAAAAAGTATAGTTTTTAGGTATATGGTTTGATGAAAAAATTATATGGAAAGTACATATAGAAAAAATCATAGATAAATGCAAAAAAATATTAAATATTATGAGATGTATGGCTGGTATTGATTGGGGAGCAGATCGAACATCATTAAAAAGAATTTATACAGGATTAATTAGATCAAATATTGATTATGGAAGTATAATTTATGGATCAGCAGCCAACACTCATCTTATAAAATTAGACAATATACAACATCAAGCTTTAAGAATTTGTACAGGACCAATCAGAACCAGTCCAATAGCAGCACTCAGGTAGAGATGGGAGAGATGCCATTAGATCTATGAAGGAAACAGTTAGCAATAAATTATTGGATAAACTTACAAAGCAATAATCCAGATCATCCCACACGTGATATTTTAAAACCATGCTGGGAAAAAGAAAAAAAACAAGTTAAGAGTTTTGGTTGGATTATCAATAGTATAGCAGAAGAATTTCAAATATGTCATAAAGAAATAAGTTCAACGTTGCCTTTGCCACTGGTACCACTGTGGCTATTACCAGAGGCAGTGGTGGATATGGCATTGATGGAAAAGAAAAAGGATACGAAATGTAGATTAGATTCAAGTATAATACAGAAATATATAAACAATTACTATCAATATGTCCAGATTTACACAGATGCATCAAAAACAGATGAAAAAATAGGAGTAGCATTTGTAATACCAGAATTTAAAATAAAAGTAGGAAAAAGAATTACAAATGGATTATCAGTATATTCAGGAAAATTATTAGCCATATTGTTAGCAGTGCAGTGGGTGGAAGATATAAAACCATTAAAAACAATAATTTGGTCAGACTCAAGTTCAGCATTATTAAGTTTAAAATATAATCAATCAGATGGTAGGCCAGACATTTTGTTGGAAATAAAACTTACTTTATTCAGAATAAAAAGAATGAGATTAATATGAATGTTTTTATGGGTACCAGCACATGTAGGAGTTGGAGGGAATGAGATGGCGGACAGGATAGCAAAGAAGGCAACACAAAACAACATTAGCTTTATAATTAATATTAGTAGGTCAGAGGTGAGAAATATAATTAAACAGAGAATCAGGAAAGAGTGGCAAAAAATATGGGATGAAAGAAGGGAAGACGTAGCAGACATATTCAAATCATAGTTAGATTAAAACTAAATTAATAAATAGAATTTGATTGTTGTAATAGTAATAAAACCATGAAGAACCACACTCCATACCAGTGGCGGTCGGTGGCGGTAATGCACACCACAAAATTATTTGCCAACCGCCAAAAAATAATATCAGAAGAAGAAGATGGAGAACCCTGAGCATCCTCTTCATCAGACTGTTGTACAACAACAGTGTCTTCAGTCAGATGTTTCTTCAGATCTGCTGCAAGACAGACCACTACAGGAGATCCTTCCTGCCCACAGCCATCAGCATCTACAACGGCTCTTTGAAAAAACCTGCATCATATGAGCTACAACAACATTAAATATTCCTTTGGGTTAATAAAGTATTTTTGAATTGAAATTACAAAACTATTTCAATTACAGCTATTTTATAGGAATATTGAGGGTCACTACTGTGTTAGTGACAACTGTGACTTTGTTAAAAAATTATTTGTTAATTATTTGGGATTTCCCCCACTGAGTACATGTACTCAAATTAAAGGGTGGAGTTTTCTAAATTTTCAGTCTAAGTCTCTTTATCTTTACCAGACGTACCAGTATTTGTGGAGGCAGCGTTGTATTTCATCATAGTAGCTTCTATGCGGGGTTTATGGAGTTTCTAAATCTAACATAATTGTAATTATTACATTTCCAGAAAATCTGTATATTTTTGTTTAAATTGTGCAGAGTTCTACTACATTTCCCAGAGTCTCTAGCTTAGTTGTTTTCTGACCAGACTGGCTGCGTTACAAGAAACATCCGGGTCTCTCAGGTTCCTATCTGGCGACCCGTCGCCATTAGTGTGCGCTCTTCATTACGGAACGCGTTTTTAGGCTAAAATTCCCACATTGGGTCGTTTTCCAGTTTCTGGAAAACATTTAGCGCCTTGTTAGGGGCATATTGTTTTCCGTAACGAGCAAAAATCACTCATTTAAAGGGGGTTTTGGCCCCGTTTGGCGAGCTTTAGTCCTCTCCTCTGCCAGGCTTTACGACTTGAGACGCCATAACCGTGTCTCTGTATTTTTCTCTGGTTTGTTTTATCGTCAAGATGTCGCCGTGATGGGGTCTCCGCGTTTGACAGAAATGAATCTGGGCCTTTGCCGCCTGACCCGCACTCACTGCAACCCGTTTTTGTCCTCCGTTTCCCCGTTTAATGCTAGAGAGCTCGACGGTTGTCTGCCAAAAGCTCGGCCTCAACAGCGCTCACTGCACGGAGACAAACATGGAGAAAAACCCCAGCAGCAGCACCAGCACCAAGGTTCCGCCCCGTTCCAGCTCCACAGGGCCGCCACCTGGAGATTCTAAACCCAAAACAGGTACAAGTTCTCCCAATAATTCCTACTTGGGGTTGTTGAGCTGTGGGATATTTGCAGCTAACAAACCCAACTCCCTGTGTGGTGTTCGGGCCTGGCAGCAGCGCTGCACAGCTTGTTTATCAGGAGCGACTGACGTCGCTGTCAAAACATTTGAGCCAGTAACAGTCAGAGCTGCAGCTGCCACACTGGGTTTCACATGTTATACTATATACCCTGGTTTTGGATCTGCGTTTACAATTAACCTAAAGCAGAGCAAATGTTAACACTGTTTCTTTAAGTAATTATTTATGTCAAATCATATCTCCACAACATTCACCAACATTTTCATATATCACATGTTTTCCTAATATCCTGCAGTCCTAACAAATTTGGATTAGTTTTGTACATTTTTCAATTTAAACATGCTTATTGGGCAGATTGCTACACCTGGTATTAGCTGGTTGATTAGTTGGGTTATCTGCTCCTGTAGATCCTGCAGTCTGTCTCTTAACGGATGTGCTGTTAAACAGCCGGAAGGTGTTTAAAATGTTACCCTAATAAGAATGTTTGGTGGTTCAACTTTACTTTTCATGCCACCTGCAACCAGTTCTTGACTACTAACTGTTTAAGAGTAATCCATTGTCTAATGTGAACTCATTAACTGGATCCATAGTGGTGAACCATCTTCTTCCAGGCAGAAATGTGGCTGGGTGGAAAAAGCTTCAATGATCTAAGATCACTCAAATGTTTGAAATCTGTTTTAAAAAATAATGCTAGAATTTAGACAAGTTTTTAGCCATGAACTCTGCAATTCTCTTGTCAACCATCAATGTGTTGTTTTCATCAGATTAATGATTGACAGAGATTATGTGGATGTACACTACATTTCTCACTTAATAGGTTTCTTTATTTTCCTGAATATTTAGATTTAGATTGTAGATTCTCACCAAAGGAAACAAAACTATGAATGAACACACGTGGATTTATATAGTAAACAGAAAGTGTGAAATAAAATTTTTATATTTTCGATTCTTCCAAATAGCCACCCTTTGCTCTGATGACTGCTTTGGTCTATTAGCATTCTCTCCATAAGCTTCATGAGGTGGTCATTTGAAATGGTTTTTCATAGAGTCTTGAAAAAACTTCCCAGACGTTCATTGAGAGACGGCCAGAAGTTCATATTTCAGTCATCACAGCAGAGTGGCTGCTACATAATTCCATATGTGTTCATTCACTCTGCACAATGTAAATAGTCATAAACATAAAGAAAACCATTAAATGAGAAAGTGTGTCTAAAACGTTTGACTGGTAGTGTAGTTTTTGAGTATTTTTCTTTCATCTTTGAGGACATAAAAATCTTCTCATACAATGATGTCATCATTATTGGGGGCTTAAATTGTGAAAAGGGAGCTTGAGGCAGCCTGTTTGTACATTAGTCACCAAAGAGTCCAAACCATTTAGTCTTTTAAATGTACTGAAGTTCTAAAAAATAATTATGTACATTTCCCCATCTAACGTATTTTATTATTTCTGTTTCAGAAGGTAAAAATAATGGGGGCTCTAAGCGCTACAACCGTAAGCGTGAGCCCTCCTTTCCTAAAGCTGAAAGTTTATCTGGCCCTTGTCGCACCAATTCACAGAAAAGCAAGAATTTCGACAAGAGACCACCTCAGAGAGGTGGAGGACGACAGTATGGAGTCACGGGTGGAGGACGACGGGAAGAGGTTCGTATTGTCAATGCGTATCATCATCCTCTTTGCTTTGTAAAAACAACTGATTCTTTGAGATAAATTTTCTCAGTGTTGGTTAATGAACAATACACATGTATTCATCTGTGATCGCCCTGTGCATCTGCAGGTAGCAGAAACCCGCCGGGCCGAGTTTAGCCCGGCTCAGTTTGCTGGTCCCAAAAAAATTAGCCTGAATCACCTGCTGAATTTCACATTCGAACCTCGTGGAGGTAACGATGGCATCGGAGACAGCGGCCACTCCTACTGGGGCCGCAGAAACAAGTGGGGCCACAAGAACAAGCCCTTCAACAAGGAGCTTTTTCTCCAGGCCAAGTAAGCAGGTCCTGAGGTAGTCGGGGATTTGAACTACAGAAATAACATGTTAAATTCATGATGGATTTGTAATTTAGCTGCCAGTTTGTGGTGACTGATAACCAGGACTACAAGGCTCACTTCACTGATCCAGACACTCTGGTCAACTGGGACTGTGTGCAGCAAGTGGTGAGTGTGGATCCATCAAAGTGAAAGCTTAAGCTTCTCTTTGCACCAAACGTATTGCCGTCATTTTCTTAATGTCCAAAACAAATTCAGTGCATAATGACAAATCTCTTCTGTGCAACGACAGCGCATCTATAGCCATGAGATGCCGTCTTGCCCGATCTGCCTCTATCCTCCTGTGGTGGCTCGCATCACACGGTGTGGACACATCTTCTGCTGGCCGTGCATGCTCCACTACCTGTCTCTCAGTGACAAGAGCTGGTCCAAGTGTCCAATCTGCTATGAGGCCGTGCACACAGCTGACTTGAAGAGGTAAATGAGGACAGGAAATGGTTTGTGTGAGGGGCTAATGGAAAAACCTGCAGAAGGGATGCAGTGAATATTTGTTTGCAAAAATTGATCAGTTAGTTTCATGGTGTGTTCAGACAGTGTCAGCCATATTTGCCTTTGTTGCAGTGTGGTTGCTATGGAAACCAAGCAGTACGTGGTTGGGGATGTAATCACCATGCGTCTGATGCGGAGAGAAAAGGGGGCTCTGGTGGCTATGCCAAGCTCCCGGTGGGTGAAGGTGGAGGAGCCTGTTCGCTTTGGAGGTAATAAACTCATACTGGATAAGTTTAGAACAGGAAATATTCCATGAATTGAAATAAATAGTAAAACAATTTGTATTTCCACACTTTATATACGTTCAGTTTTCCTTTCATCCATCCAGCCTTTCATCTAGACCTCCATTCATCCATTTATGTTTTCTTCCTTTTCACTTCTTCTATCCATCCAACCATTGTGTCATTGCGCAGGTTTCATGTTTTTTAACCTGACAACAGTAGAAATATCCGCCTGATAATGAACTCTTTTTGTTGTTTGGAATAAATGTTAAATGATAACATGAAAAATGTGGAAACCTGACGTTTGGAAAAAACAAGTTTTTAAATTTTCTTCCTAGTGTATTCCAGAATGAAAGTAACCTTTATATAGTAGCTAACTTTGTAGCAATACATGTGATTATTGAGTAGTTTGGAAATTTTTTATTTATTTATTGCTGATGGTAACTTTTTTTTTCTAGATGCTTCTTTGAGTCCATACTCTAAGCTGCTGCTGACCTCCTCAGCGCAGGTCCTTAGCTTGGTCACAGAGGAGATGGGAATCCTGCAGGCTCAGCTAAGTCTAGAAGAGGAATCTGAGGGCTGCTTCATCCAGAGCGCCCTCTGTCTTTTACAGGTAGAACTGTTCTCCTGCCTGTAGCACCAAAGATTTAGGAAAATTAGTCATTAATCAAACAAACTGATAACACATTTAAAGATGTCCTTAAGAGGCGCGGCGCTGATGGTGTTGGGGTGAAGCGCGCGACCATATACGGAGGCTACAGTCCTCGAAGCGGTCGTCCCAGGTTCGAATCCCGGACCCGGCGAGATTTGCCGAATGTCTCCCCCTTTCTCTACCCCTCTTTCCTGTCTGCCTACTGTTAAAAATTAAAAATAAAGGCCACTACTGCCGAAAAAATATTAAAAAAAAAAGATGTCCTTAAGATCTAGAAAGGAGCAGGGATAAAGAGCTATTGCAAAAGTGCTTAAATTTTAAATATTAGGATTGCTTTAAAAATCATAAACCATACAAGCACATAACCATCTGTCTTAATGTTATAGGAACAAGAGGAAACACTGCTGAAGCAGCAAGTGGTGAACGCAGACAACCCTGACCTGTCTTCACTGACTCTGAAAGATCCTCCTTCCCCTGTGGAGGAGGTGGTGATTAATACCATCAGTGCCAAGGTAACACCATCTTGTGGTGGATCAGATTATTTTGCTGTATTTTATTTTTCTGTAGTTCCTCATTAAGATACAGTATGACTCCATCACTCACTTCTCTTGTAGCCTGTGCTGCAGTACTCCTCAGCTTTTGATGATGAGGTGGCGGAGCCCACCAAAGACACGGATGCCGAGCTTCCAGGCACTCCCGATCCCATCCTGGAGAGTGTGCTGGAGGAGTCCCCTGAGGCTATTTCGGACCCCCCCCCAGAGTCCCAACTTGAGGAAGACACCCCACCCAACCAGGCGGACTCTGCCCGTCCCTCTGCTACTGTGGTGCATGGACCTTACTACTATTTCTACCAAGGTGTGACTTTCTCTTTTCCTACCTGCTCGGACCAACAGTATGCATGTAGGGAAATGATCATCTTTGTTATTGCGCCAGTTGTCTGTGGTCCTCAGAATGGAAATGAATAAAATTATTTGATATCTGTAACATCTTTTTATCTTTGTTGTTCTGCATAATCAAAAACGTTTTGAGTTGTTTGTTGGAAAATTAGTGTCTTGGACTCTGATTATTTAAAATTCCAGGATGTTAAATTGATTGTATGCTTCAGATTAGGGTTTTATCTGATTCCATCGTTTTTTCTGTCCCTTCTCTTATTTGTCTGCCAGCTGACGACTGCCAGCAGATGTTCCTGCATCCTGTGAATGTGCGCTGTCTTTTGCGTGAATATGGCAGCTTGGAGGCCTGTCCTGACTCCATCACTGCCGCAGTGGTGGAGATAGTAGGACACACAGTCACTGAGGTCAGCGAACATTAAGAAATACCGGTGGCAAATAAGATTCATTTCAAGCTTGTGGGTTTGTGTAGATTTAGCTTAAGCTAAAATATATTTTTATTTTATTTTTAGTTAAAGCTAATCATTAAAATCCTTTCATTGGTTTATTTTAGGAGATCCGTCGTCGGCATCGCTACCTGGCTCACCTGCCGCTCACATGTGAATTCAGCATCTGTGAGCTGGCCCTGCAGCCGCCGATCCTGTCCAAAGAAACTCTGGACACATTCGCAGGTTTGAACACTTTAGACACAGCTTTCATCCTGAGCTTTTAAGATTCTTCTTTTCAGAAATTTTTTTAATGCTTTAATTATGCATCAAACTTTCAGATGACTTGGAGAAAAGAAAGCGTCTGAGGCAGAAGAAAGCGAGGGATGAAAAACGTAGGGAGAAGCGGATTGAAATTGAGGAGAACAAGAAGCAGGGTAAATGTAAGTAAAGAGTCTTCAAACTCCTATAACATGTACAGACTGTGCTATTACTATTTAATGTTCGGTTCTTTTTGTCCTGCCAGATCCTGAGGTACATATTGGACTGGAGAACCTTCATCATTTCCCAGCATTTGGCTCTCCTCACTACAGCAGCCCACCAATCCAACCTGACTTTACTTTAGCCCCTCCATCCCCCATCAGCAGCAGCCCTTCTTCTGGTAGGATCAGCTCTTCCATCAGTTTTTACTGTTTAAAGCTGACGTTTATTCCTTGTCTGAACATTAGAAAATGCTGATTCCTTCTGATGTTTTTTCCCCTCCTTTGTTTTAGATGGGATGAGATTCCCAAGTCTGAGTGTGTCCGGGCCTACTGTGGGAAGCGTGGAGGATGATGCCCACTGCATGTCCTTTGCACAGGTGTGTGTGTGGGGGGAACATTTTTGAATGGCTAATGAGAAAAGAAGTAATTAACTACAAATGTAAATTCTGTTTGAAACTGTTTTCTGTTCAGATGCTAAAAGATGGGAAAGCCAGAGCTGATGCTGGGCCCAGGATTACTCCAAAGAAAGGTAATTCAAACCTGAAATGTTCTGCTGATTGCAAAAAGTTTTAATGCTAGATTGTTCCTTTCAAAAGTAATCCTAGCCCTTGAACATTTCCACATTTTGTCACATTACTGCTATGAATTTCAGTCAATTGTTATGTGTAAGACCAACTCTGGGTCTCGAGAGCTATGGTACTACAACTTTGTGATGCAACCCTGGTCGAACACACCTGAATCAAATGAACAACTCATTACCAGGCCTCTCCAGAACTTGATGAACTCAGCCATTATGCTTTGGGTGTGTTGGAGCAGGGATCCAATAAAACCTGCAGGACTGGCGCTAGAGACCCCTGTGGTAGATCAATACAAAGTACCACATTATATAGAAGTGGAAGCAAATAATTCAGGGTTTTTAAACATATTTAGAAATAAAATTACGTATGGCCGTCTCTCAGTATCTCTCAATATTTGTCCTTAAGTGCTTAGTGCTGCCCTCTTTGGGTTGAACAGTTGTTACTGCAGGGGAATTTTCCTATTGGTTCAAACAGTAAGACTTGGTACTGTCTACATCACAGCCCTGGTCCATCTCACTCAGACGTGCGGCCCTGTAGTGAGTTGGAACTGCAAGCATTGATTATAGCGTTTTATGATTTATGCCTTCGATCTACGGCTGGGTGATATGGCCTAAAATGAATATCATAATATATTGAGCAGTTCACCTTGGTAACGATAAATGAACGTTAACACCAACCTAACCGCTACCAGCCGGACCTGCCACCACAAACCCCCCCAACTCCCCGAGCTGAACCTTGTCGCCGCAGTCTTTTGTTCAACATCTTCCTTGCTGAACCCACTTTCTTTGGGAATGAGATAATATAAATCTACAAGAAAATTTAAAGTTTCTAAAAGGTTGTTACTGCTTTGAACGTTAGTTCATGTTAGCAATGTTGCTACTAGCATCAATTTACCACTGAGAAACTGGACCCGTTCTAACCTTTCCTGCCTCGGCAGCGCCGGTTTGGGGCATCACTGCGCCAGCGGCTCAAACTGATAAGGCTCAGGCCCGCTGGGCTTCATAAAACCTCCCTCAAACTCCATTGACGAGTATGGTGAAAAATCCTCCACCTTAAAAGATCTATCCGTGGCAAAACTACCAGCGGGGCTCTGCTCAATCTCCATGTCAGATTAAGCTAGCTGCCACTTTCCCTCATCCTCCTGACCACACCCCTGCTTAACTCCCTCCTCTCATCCCCACACTTGACCACGCCCCTCAGGCACCGCCCATTTTAGTGGCATTCAAAATTTGTCTCTGGGTGGGGTTATGATTTTACATCTGGTTTAGTGAAAAACAGGACAGTAACATAAAGATAGCACCGTTAAGGCCTAGTTGTTCTGCAAAGAAAATTTGATTTGGGGTTTAGTTCCACTTTAAAAGGGCTCCAACTAAAAGAAATGCAGATCTAAGCCACACTTCTCACATTTTTATTTGGGGAAAAATGATGCACTGCTTTGTATTGGTCTATCACATAAAATCCCGTTAAAAATGCGTCCGTTTGTGTTTGGAAAATGCGAAACATTCCTGACATAGGAATGTTCACAGAAATGGAACATCCAGAGGTCTAGATTGTTTTTGGAATATCTTATTTAAAAAATGAAGGTGTTTAAAGAGCTTCATCAGCTTTAAATAATCATCAAACCAAAACCTCTTCTCCTTTAATTTCCTACAACAGAAAACAAAACTTGTTGATGATCTGATAATAACATGTTTACAAAGAAGAATTCCTGTCATTTGTGGGTTGCTGTGCACTTTTACTGCTAATAGGAGTTGGAACAAATGACCTTTTCATGAGTTGAGAAATATTGGTCAAACAATAAAAACAAAATGTCTAGAACTTTGTGAATTGTTTGTACATTTCTTTTAAACATGTACTTGTTCTACTGTAGAGGATTTTAGCCTGACTATATGGTTTCCTGGCCTGAGGATTGTTTTCTCACATGCAGACAAGCTGCTGGCCGCCCCAGCAGCAGACAGCGACGGTGAGAGCGATGGGTCGGATCGTGTTCCCATACCCAGCTTTCAGAATTCATTCAGTCAGGCTTTTGAGAAGGCTCTTCTGCAGCTAGACCATGGTGCTGCTTCCTCACAGCCACCTGTGGTAGAACCAGGTCAGGAACTGTACAAACGATAAATGAACTGATTTAAGCCTGGTTCACATGGCAGGATTGCAGGATGCAAATTGTTCGCTGATTTTCTAAACCTGAGAGACCCCACATATAGCGATACAAAATCACAGATACAGGTCCTTCTCAAAATATTAGCATATTGTGATAAAGTTCATTATTTTCCATAATGTCATGATGAAAATTTAACATTCATATATTTTAGATTCATTGCACACTAACTGAAATATTTCAGGTCTTTTATTGTCTTAATACGGATGATTTTGGCATACAGCTCATGAAAACCCAAAATTCCTATCTCACAAAATTAGCATATTTCATCCGACCAATAAAAGAAAAGTGTTTTTAATACAAAAAACGTCAACCATCAAATAATCATGTACAGTTATGCACTCAATACTTGGAATCCTTTGGCAGAAATTACTGCTTCAATGCGGCGTGGCATGGAGGCAATCAGCCTGTGGCACTGCTGAGGTCTTATGGAGGCCCAGGATGCTTCGATAGCGGCCTTTAGCTCATCCAGAGTGTTGGGTCTTGAGTCTCTCAACGTTCTCTTCACAATATCCCACAGATTCTCTATGGGGTTCAGGTCAGGAGAGTTGGCAGGCCAATTGAGCACAGTGATACCATGGTCAGTAAACCATTTACCAGTGGTTTTGGCACTGTGAGCAGGTGCCAGGTCGTGCTGAAAAATGAAATCTTCATCTCCATAAAGCTTTTCAGCAGATGGAAGCATGAAGTGCTCCAAAATCTCCTGATAGCTAGCTGCATTGACCCTGCCCTTGATAAAACACAGTGGACCAACACCAGCAGCTGACACGGCACCCCAGACCATCACTGACTGTGGGTACTTGACACTGGACTTCTGGCATTTTGGCATTTCCTTCTCCCCAGTCTTCCTCCAGACTCTGGCACCTTGATTTCCGAATGACATGCAGAATTTGCTTTCATCCGAAAAAAGTACTTTGGACCACTGAGCAACAGTCCAGTGCTTCTTCTCTGTAGCCCAGGTCTGGGGAATGCGGCACCTGTAGCCCATTTCCTGCACACGCCTGTGCACGGTGGCTCTGGATGTTTCTACTCCAGACTCAGTCCACTGCTTCCGCAGGTCCCCCAAGGTCTGGAATCGGCCCTTCTCCACAATCCTCCTCAGGGTCCGGTCACCTCTTCTCGTTGTGCAGCGTTTTCTGCCACACTTTGTCCTTCCCACAGACTTCCCACTGAGGTGCCTTGATACAGCACTCTGGGAACAGCCTATTTGTACAGAAAGTTATTTCTGTATCTTACCCTCTTGCTTGAGGGTGTCAATAGTGGCCTTCTGGACAGCAGTCAGGTCGGCAGTCTTACCCATGATTGGGGTTTTGAGTGATGAACCAGGCTGGGAGTTTTAAAGGCCTCATGAATCTTTTGCAGGTGTTTAGAGTTAACTCGTTGATTCAGATGATTAGGTTCATAGCTCGTTTAGAGACCCTTTTAATGATATGCTAATTTTGTGAGATAGGAATTTTGGGTTTTCATGAGCTGTATGCCAAAATCATCCGTATTAAGACAATAAAAGACCTGAAATATTTCAGTTAGTGTGCAATGAATCTAAAATATATGAATGTTAAATTTTCATCATGACATTATGAAAAATAATTAACTTTATCACAATATGCTAATATTTTGAGAAGGACCTGTATAACCGGTTTGGTCCTGCTGTGGTGTCCAACCACACAGCAGGCACACACAAGCAGATTTCACTCACAAACAGATATCTCACAAATCCTCTCGAGATCAAACGTCAGTTCAGAGTAATTCCCCTCCGCGTTTCTGTCACCTCGCTTTGATTGGCTGTACGTCACATTCAACAGGCTGCAAGTTATTAGTCCTCGGGGAACAACCCACACGGAAGGATATTGGGCCAAGACCATCTAACATGTTTAATTTCCCCGATTTGAAGTCGGAGCGGTCCTGATGTCTTTTTGAGCATGATTAGATGACACACCACACACGGCAGGAATATCTCATAAGATTATATTCAGAGCCATCCTGATGATCGTGGCATGTCAGAAAGCAGCATAAAAATCCTGCTGTGTGACCAGGCGTTAGCTGTTGGTTAACGTGCACTCACTCTTAATCTTGTGTTTCAGATGAAAAGGGAGGGAAGAAGAAGAAGAAAAAGCAGAAACTTCTCTTCAGTACATCCATGGTTCACACAAAGTAGACAGAACTGAAGTTCATATAATTGTTTTGTGTTTTCAGATCATCCCACTGCTTGTTTTATCCTCCCTCCACCCCCAGACATGCAGATCTATCTTGGAAATCTAAGCTATGAAAGTAGGTTTTACTGTATAGCCGAAGTTCATAGTACTTCAGACTTCTTTGATGAATGCTACTTAGTCTCTTCCCACTAGATTTAGATTTTGTTTTGGTTGTTTTACTGGATGTGTCCCACTCAAAGCCTTCTGGATAACCTGCAGTTCTGATGCTAAGTAAATGAATATAACAGGTGGCTGTCTCTAATATTGTTCAAGCTTCAGACTATTCAGAAGTTCCCTGTACATAGTTTACTCAGCTTCCAGAGTAACCCAGAGTGCAGCATCTAGGACATGTTGATGATATAGATAAGGTCATTTGAAGGTGTTTCATGCCAGAGTAGCAGTCAGCCAGCTGCAGGTATGTTGCACCTTTCCATTTTACACCTACACAGCATCATCCTGAAGATCTACCTTACCAATAAATACTTTTTTCAGTGTTTTATGACCACTTTGTTGGAAAAGGTGGGGCTATTAGCATTTTGCAGATTGCAAGACTCAAAGTTGTATTATCTAGCACTATCATGAGGACATTGTTTTTAATACAAGGAAAACAGTATTGTCAACTAAAGTTCTGATCACTCTACAAAAAATTTTGGCTTCCATTTCTCTTCATTCAGTTTCATTTTCTGATTGGAAATGTTTATTTCCTCTAACTTTATCATTATCCCCAGTTAAATGTTTGGTGCGGAAGATGTGTGGAGCTGGAGAATTTCTGGGATTGAACTCATGCTTATGAAACCTAAAGAGACAGTGAACTGGATATTTTTGACAGTTTTTCAATTCACCTATATTTTTGAGCAGGTTTATGGTGTAAACAGCATAACTGGTATGTTGTAACAAATAAAGATTTATGCACAATTATAACTGTGTACTGAAATGTATGAAATCCTATTGATGCAGTATTGTTTTGTTCCACATGAGGGCAGTACTGATACGCCTGCCATATGTAGCCGGTAAAGTTAATTGTCACAGCTGTAAAATAAATTAAGGTCTAAATTAGTTTTTATACTGGATCCTTTTGGACCACAAAAATTACTATAACATTTTATGACTGCAACGGAAGGATCGTTGATTCTTTCAAATTTCTGTGTTTTTTTTTTGTTTTGTTTTTTATTCCGTAAAGTTATTTATTTTCAATAGAAACCGGAAGTTGGAAACTAACCCATCATGCGACCTTCTGGATGATTGGAGCGTGCTTCACTTAGTTTTTTTCATTTAAATGGACCCGTTTTATTTCTAACGTGCGTGAGTCTCAATGCATTTTTCTGTTTAATTTTATTTTTTCATATTTCTGCAAGTCTTTAATATGCGTTAATCTGTCTACCTTCGCGTGAACTTTTTAATACATTTTCATTGCAAATTACATGTATTTTAATTTTGTTCCCCCACTCCCTGCTGTTGAAATCCCATCAGTTGTTTATTGCTTTCCATTATTTTAAGATATTTTGTCTGTTCCGTAGGCCAAATCTACTAATTTGTATATTGGGTAAGGGGAAGAAATGTTAACACCTTTCACACACACAAAAAAAGAAATTGATCAGACTACTGATGCCAGCTATTGGCTCAGATACTACAACCACAGGCACACAGAAAGTACAATTCCAATACTCATAACTCGACGGGTTTTGTTTTTTCTTTTGGAGAACATTCAGAGATCATTTTTGTAAAAATAAAGCTCATTTCAAATGTAGTTTGTCACCTATAGAATAGCATGTTTGTTTTTCTTGCTTCCTCCTTATTGACATGTTTTTAATCATCTTCCTTCTCCAGAGTTGTTTACTTCCATCCTGCTTTCCTGCAGCAAAACATTTGAGCCATATACAGGTCCTTCTCAAAATATTAGCATATTGTGATAAAGTTCATTATTTTCCATAATGTCATGATGAAAATTTAACATGCATATATTTTAGATTCATTGCACACTAACTGAAATATTTCAGGTCTTTTATTGTCTTAATACGGATGATTTTGGCATACAGCTCATGAAAACCCAAAATTCCTATCTCACAAAATTAGCATATTTCATCCGACCAATAAAAGAAAAGTGTTTTTAATACAAAAAATGTCAACCTTCAAATAATCATGTACAGTTATGCACTCAATACTTGGTCGGGAATCCTTTTGCAGAAATGACTGCTTCAATGCGGCGTGGCATGGAGGCAATCAGCCTGTGGCACTGAGGTCTTATGGAGGCCCAGGATGCTTCGATCGCGGCCTTTAGCTCATCCAGAGTGTTGGGTCTTGAGTCTCTCAACGTTCTCTTCACAATATCCCACAGATTCTCTATGGGGTTCAGGTCAGGAGAGTTGGCAGGCCAATTGAGCACAGTGATACCATGGTCAGTAAACCATTTACCAGTGGTTTTGGCACTGTGAGCAGGTGCCAGGTCGTGCTGAAAAATGAAATCTTCATCTCCATAAAGCTTTTCAGCAGATGGAAGCATGAAAGTGCTCCAAAATCTCCTGATAGCTAGCTGCATTGACCCTGCCCTTGATAAAACACTGTGGACCAACACCAGCAGCTGACACGGCACCCCAGACCATCACTGACTGTGGGTACTTGACACTGGACTTCTGGCATTTTGGCATTTCCTTCTCCCCAGTCTTCCTCCAGACTCTGGCACCTTGATTTCCGAATGACATGCAGAATTTGCTTTCATCCGAAAAAAGTACTTTGGACCACTGAGCAACAGTCCAGTGCTGCTTCTCTGTAGCCCAGAACTGGGGAATGTGGCACCTGTAGCCCATTTCCTGTGCACGGTGGCTCTGGATGTTTCTACTCCAGACTCAGTCCACTGCTTCCGCAGGTCCCCCAAGGTCTGGAATCGGCCCTTCTCCACAATCTTCCTCAGGGTCCAGTCACCTCTTCTTGTTGTGCAGCGTTTTCTGCCACATGTTTGCCTTCCCACAGACTTCCCACTGAGGTGCCTTGATACAGCACTCTGGGAACAGCCTATTCGTTCAGAAATTACTTTCTCTGTCTTACCCTCTTGCTTGAGGGTGTCAATAGTGGCCTTCTGGACAGCAGTCAGGTCGGCAGTCTTACCCATTATTGGGGTTTTGAGTGATGAACCAGGCTGGGAGTTTTAAAGGCCTCAGGAATCTTTTGCAGGTGTTTAGAGTTAACTCGTTGATTCAGATGATTAGGTTCATAGCTCGTTTAGAGACCCTTTTAATGATATGCTAATTTTGTGAGATAGGAATTTTGGGTTTTCATGAGCTGTATGCCAAAATCATCCGTATTAAGACAATAAAAGACCTGAAATATTTCAGTTAGTGTGCAATGAATCTAAAATATATGAATGTTAAATTTTCATCATGACATTATGGAAAATAATGAACTTTATCACAATATGCTAATATTTTGAGAAGGACCTGTATGAGAACACTGTGTGGATTTCAGGAAAACTAACCAATAAAACACAAATGAAAGCAGTTTGTGAAGATAAACAGGACAGACTGGAATGGCCAGCTTTCATTAGCAAAGATTTTCATTGATAATTTCCAGTCAAATTGTTATAAAAACCACATGGTCCGGTGTTCAATGAAGATGGACTTTAAAGTCTCAATGACGTTTTTGCAGAGCTGCTGTATCTTGCTCTACTTCCCCCAAAACAAATGTTCAGACAGACTTACTATAATCATCTCCTTCCAGTAGCCCCACTATGCATGTTCCTGCACTGCAGCTACAGTTTACACAATCTGGATCACTCAAACACCAGTGGGTACAAAAAGAAAACACTACTGCTTGTCAATCAGGAAGAAAAAATGTTTGGGTAAGATGAGACGGAGTTTGACTGCATGCATTGCAACTATTCTGGCAATTCACGTCAGTATCTAACAGAATCAGAAAAGCTTTATTGCCAAGTACGTTTTTGGACATACAAGGAATTTGTTTTGTATACAATGCTTACTTATTTTATAAACATTAAAATACTAACGAAAAAAATCAGATGTAAAAAAATCAGAATTAAAGCTGCAAGCAGCATTGAAGGCCCTCACACTTCAGCGCAACTCGGCCTGTGCAGCGACCGCGGGAGCCTGGCATCGCCGGCTGCACGCCACCAATGAGGCCGCCGTTCCATTCCAAATGGGGACTGTGAGCGACATGTCATATGATCTTCGGTAATGGAGAGTTCTGGTCTGGCGAGAAGCATTCCAAATTTGGAGTAAATTGGACCTTCCAGACGGAAGCTGCAGTCATTTTTTATTAGTGGACAAAGCTGAAATGATGTCATGAACTGATTGTACCAACATGTTCAGCATTGATCCCTGATGATGTATACTACATTTCCAACTGGATCCGATTATGTATGAGGGAGAGAGCACTTGAAATATCCTAGGGGGCGCTGTTAATCCAAAGTCCAATGTAATCCAATAGAGCTGTTTGGGGGCTGACAAAGATCAACCATATTAACTTTGGAGCAAATCGGACCTTCCTTTTGGAAGCTACACTCGTTTGTGTATTAGTGGGCGGTGCTAAAGTGATGTCATCTATTGACTGTGTCAACATGTCCATCATTAACTCTTGATCATGTATACTACATTTCAAGTGGATCCGATGATATATGAGGGAGATATAGCCCTTGTTGATCTAAATTTCAGTGCAATCAATGTAATGCAATTCAATAGAGCTGTTTGGGGGTTGTCAAAGATCAACTATATTCAGTTTGGAATAAATCGGATCATGCATGTGTAATTTAGAGACAAACGTATGGCCGTGGCGCGACATCAGAATTGGCCACACCCTGAAGTTAAACCAGTCAGTACTGGAGACTGTCTTAGACCATTATGTTATCTGTTACTTGGAACAGTTTCACATTGATTAGGTGAAGAACATCAAAAATTGACTCTCTAAAGGAAAATGTGATACTTCCTGTTCTCAGGGGGCGGGGCTTCGATGATGTCAGCATCTGACCAGTGAATATTGTTCAGGGCTAGTGGCAGATCAATCACAAAAGGTTTCATGTGTCTATGACTTTCCTTGTAGGAGCTATATCAATTTCGTCTTTCATGGCGAGAAGTCATATTTTGAAGCGTGGCCACGCCTACACGCTTTCATGTATCAAAAAGCTTTAGATAACTTTTGATCTCCAATGCCTTAAGAGTAAACTTAGTGATTTTCAAGTCTTTAAGTCAAAAGCTGTAGGAGGAGTTCGCTCAGATATGCGGGCAAGAAAGGGCAAATCCGGGGTCAAAATGGCAACTTCAATCCAAAATTGCCGAATTCTGTTGGGTTTGGACCAACGCTCCAAGGAACTTTTTTGTAGGTCCTGAGAAGTTACATATGTGTAGTGTACCAAATTTCCCAATCCTCGGTCAAAGCATGGCTCGGGGCTGATTTTTTTTTAAAATCTTCTAGGGGGTGCTGTGGACGAATTAGGCCACGCCCGTTAAATATGTCATCAGATCTCTGTTAGGGGCTGGACTAGGATCAATCACATTGAATTTGGTGCAGATCAGATGATGTATGTGGAAATAAAAGCCAAAACGTATGGCCATGGCGTGATGTCCAACTTCGCCGCGCCACCACGGCCACGCCCTTTTATGGAAAGTCACTGTGCTTCAAACGACCCACTAGTTATCAGTCACCTGACACAGTTTAAAGCGGATTGAATGTAGACATAGCGACCTTTCCCAGGAAAAAAAGTGACATCCTGTTTTCACGGGCCGCGGTTTTGATGATATCAGCTTATGACCCCATAGATCCTATGGGAACCCGAAGGTCCTCCTTCATGCCAACTTTGGTGTGATTTGGCGTTTCTTTGGGAAAGTTACTGCATTTTTTCACTTTGGCGCGAACGGCATTTTCGTGCCCGGTCACGCCCCCTGAACATGGCCGAAAACTCACGATTTTGATAACTTTTAATCCCCCATGCCCATGCCTTAACTGGATATTGACCAAATATGAAGCCAATAGCTCAAAATCCCTAGGAGGAGTTCGTTAAAGTTCGAGGTGAGTAAAAGTGAAAAATGTCCAAAAATTGGCCTTTGACCCAAAATGCCCGACTTCCTGTGCGTTTTAGGGCATACCCCCGAGAAACTTTTTTTCTTGGTTTGAGGAGCGCTTCTTCTTCTTCTTCTTGTTGGTTTTATTGGCGGTTGGCAACAAACTTTTAGTAGCATTACCGCCACTTACTGGTATGGAGTGTGGTTCGTGTCGGTCTATCTATTTATATATATATATTTAATTCTACAAATTAAATAAATAAATATATCTTACCTATATGTATATATACAAATAGACATACTTACACATTACATTGTATTCTACCCTTCTATATCCTCCATACTTTCACAATTTTATCTACTATAATCAAATTCTATGAAATCATTTTGTTTTCTTTAAAAAACGAATCACTATTTGTACATGTTTACTCCCTAAATTCTTCCTCAAAATATCTAATAAATTAACCCTTTCCTTAATACCTTCAAACTCTCTTCTCATATATCTTCTTTCTCTTTCATATTTATGACATTCTAATATAACATGTTCTATTGTTTCATATTTTCCACAGTAATCACATTTACCAGTATCATGCTTTTGAATTTTAAAAAGTGTATAATTAAGTCCTGTATGCCCAAATCTCAACCTTGTTATCACTCTTTCCTCCTTTCTATTTCGTCTTCCATTTCTTCTTTCTCCTACTATCTTCTGAATTTTATAAAACCATCTTCCTGTTTTTCCTTCATCCCACCTTTTTTGCCATTTTTCCATCAGCTTTCCTTTAACAATACTCTTTCCCTCAGATTTACTTGTTTTAACTGTAAAACTAATAGGATTTTGAATTACCCTCTTTGCTATTTTATCTGCCCTCTCGTTTCCTTCTACTCCAATATGTGCTGGAACCCACACAAATATAACTATCAAGCCCATTTTTTGTATTCTGTATAATGTATGAAATATTTCTAATAAAATATCCATCCTACTATCTGATTGATTATATTTTAAACTTAATAATGCAGAGCTTGAATCTGAGCAAATGACTGTTTTTAATGGTTTTATGTCTTCTACCCATTGTAAAGCTAATAATATAGCCAATATTTCTCCTGTGTATGCTGATAAGCCGTCTGTAATTTGTTTTCCTATTTTTGGATTGAATTCTGGTACTACAAAAGCTATTCCTACTTTTCCATTTATTTTTGATGCATCTGTATATATTTGAATATATCTATAATAATTATTTAAATGTATCTGTACTGAATAACTATCTACTATGGAAGATTTATCTTGCTTCTTTTCCATTATTGACATATCTACTGTTGCTTCTGGTAGAATCAATGGTGGTATAATTGATATTAGTGATGTTTGACTAATTTCTAAATCAATCATTTTAAATTATTTTACTTTATTTTCAATTGTCCATCCAAAACTCTTCATTTCTTTCTTTTCTTTTTCCCAACATGGATTTAAAATTTCCCAAATTGGATGATCCAAGTTATTACCTTGTAAATTTAACCAATAATTTATTTCTAGTTTTATTCTTCTTAACTCTAACGGCATTTCTTCCATTTCTATTTCTATTGCTGCTGTTGGTGTAGTTTTAAATGCTCCAGTACATAATCTTAATGCCTGATGTTGGATAATATCTAATTTAACCAGATGTGTTTTAGCTGCTGAACCGTAAACTATACAACCAAAGTCTATGTTAGATCTTATCATTCCTGTGTAAATCTGTTTTAGTGATTTCCTATCTGCTCCCCAGTCACTGCCAGCCAAGCATCTCATAATATTAAAAATTTTCTTACATTTATCAACAACTTTTTGAATATGTATATTCTATTTTAGTTTTTCATCAAACCATAATCCTAAAAATTTTATATACTTTACTTGCTCTAATTCTTGGTTATATAATTTTAATTTTATTTCCTTGTTTATTTTTTTCTGATTAAATATCATTACTTTGGTTTTTTCAACTGAAAACTTAAATCCCCATTGTAACGCCCATTTCTCTATTTCAATAATAACCTCTTGTAATTTCTTTACAATGAAATCTACATTTTTTCCTCTTTTCCAAACAGCTCCATCGTCTGCAAAAAGTGAACATCCCATTACTTTTCCAATATCTTTAAATACATCATTTATCATAATTGAAAACAATAACGGACTTATAATACTCCCCTGTGGAGTTCCATTTTCTACTATATATTTTCCTGAGATCACTTCCCCAATTCTAACTTGTATTTTCCTATTTGTTAAAAAGTCTTTGATCCATTTAAATATTTTCCCTTTAATGCGCAGTATTTGTAATTTAATTAATAATCCTTCCACCCACATCATATCATATGCTTTTTCTATATCAAAAAATACAGCCACTACACTTTCTTTATTTACCTGTGCTCTTCTAATTTCATGCTCTAAGCATAGCATTGGATCATTAGTACTCCTCCCTTTTCTAAAACCACTTTGATACTTTGACATATATCCTTTATTATTTAAATAATATACTAGTCTACTATTAATCATTTTTTCCATTATTTTACATAGATTTGATGTTAAGGCTATTGGTCTATAATTTCCTGGATTTGATTTATCTTTTCCTGGTTTAGCTATTGGTACTATAATTGATTCCTTCCAGCTCAGTGGTAATTTTCCCTCCTCCCTTATTTTATTATATAATTGTAATATTATATCTTTCGATTTTCCACCAAGCTGCCTTATCATTCTGTACCAAATTTGATCTTTACCTGGTGCTGTATTTGTTGTCTTCCTAAGTGCATAATTTAATTCAGCTTTTGTAAATTCAACATTTAACAGATTATTTGTTTCTTCAACACTCTGTAATACATCTTTATATATAAGTTTTGTATTTTCTCTTCCTTTTCTGCCCTCTTCACTAATATTATTTGAACTGTTAATTTTACTAAATATTCTTGCCAATATTTCAACTTTATCTTCATCTTTTACTATATTTATATTATTTATTTTTAATATAGGATATTCAAACTCTCTCTTTATGCCATTCATTCTTTTAATTATTTTCCAAATTTGTTCTATTGTTTCTTTCCCTATTGTGCTACAGAAATTTCTCCAATATTCTCTTTTTACCTTCTTAATAGTTCTCCTTACTTTTGCTTGCTTTCTTTTATAATCAATTAAATTCTTATAAATTGGATTTCCTTTTAGTACCTTAAATGCTTTATTTCTTAACTTTATTGCTTCTTTACATTCATTTGTCCACCATGGTACCATTTTCTTATTACTTTTACACCCTGCTTTCTTTATAGAATTATCTGCTGCTTCCATGATTACCTTACAAATTTTTAAATTTACATCATTTATATCCATTCTCATATCTACTTTCTCTAAGTTTATTTGACTCAAGTATCTAAATTTAGTCCAGTCTGCCTTATTAAAATGTAGTTTTTTATTGACATTTATCTTCTTATTATTTAAAGTTAATCCTACTCTTATTGTAATGGGATAATGATCACTACCTATTGTTGATTTTTTATCAATGCCCCACTCACAACTACCAGTTAAACCATTTGAAACCATTGTTAAATCAATAACTGATTCCATCCCTGTTCTTACATTGATTCTTGTTCCCCTCCCATCATTAATACATACTAGATTTTTTATTTCCATTAATTCTTCTATAACTTGTCCATTTGTATCATTACAATTACCCCACAATGTACTATTTGCATTAAAATCTCCACACCAAATTACCTTCCCTTCCAAATATTCATTTAACTCCTCCATTATTTCAATTGACAATGTTTTACATGGATTATAAAAATTTATTATTTTAAATTTACCTTCTTGTTCCCATATCTCAATTACTATATATTCAAGTTCTTTCCCTTTCCCTAATACCTGATATTGTATCCCTTGCTTAATAAATATTCCACATCCTCCTCCACTTCTCTCCTGTCGATTTCTTCTTACACCATCATATCCTTTTATCACAAAATCCAATGTTGTTTTTAACCATGTTTCCTGAACACAAATAATTTCTGGTTGTTCTTCAAGACTATCAATATAACCTTTAAATTCTTGTCCATTAGCAATTAAACTTCTTGCATTCCATTGTAATATTAACATGTACTTTCACCAGATGTTCCTTGCCTCCCATCTACTTCCAACTTTTTATTTATGTTCTCCCATGATCCTTCCTTAAACCCCAAAAACTTTTCAGCTCCTCTCACTATTATTTTAATCTTCTCAGTTTTATGCTTGGCTTGGTCAGTACAGTTGATAACATAGGCTACGAATAATATTAGTTTTTCTACTGATATTGTAACATTTTCTTCTGACTATACTTTGCTTTGCTGTGGAATTTGATTCGCTATTTGTTCAATCTTTCTTGTTTTCTGTTCCTTCACATTTTTAACTGCTTCTGCATAGCTTATGTTTTTAGTCATTTTAATCTGTATGATTTCTTTTGCCTTCTTCCTTACTTCACATCCTCCATACGTAACTCTATGTTGCCCTCCACAGTTACAACATTTTTCTTGTACTTCCTCTTTACATTCTTCAAACTTGTGATCTTCACCACATTTTGGACATCTCTGCTTCCCTTTACAAACTGCTGCTATGTGTCCATACCTTTTTGAGGAGCTCTACACCTGTGTGCCAAATTTCAGATCTCTATGACGTACGGTTCGGCCTTTCTCACGTTTGGGGGCGTGGTTAAGATGTTTGGCCACGCCCACTGACGACATTAAGGAACACAAATTTTACGCGGGGGACAATTTTGGGTAAAATCTTTTTGGTGCATGATACAGTCCCCAAATTGCCCCGCAGCGGAAAAAAGAAAGAAAGAATAATAGGAAATCCTACGTTTACAACAGGCCCTTGCAGTTTTCCTGCTCGGGCCTAAATATAAACTGACTTTAACTGGGTAAAGGAAGCTTTAGAATCTATTTAGAGATAGATCAAATGTTGCTTGTCTGCCACGGTGGTTATTAATACTAGTAGCGATCGAAACTGGGAGTATTGTTACCTCAACACACCTTGAAAGAAACATTGGATTTAGTAAAATCTTGCTGTCATAATCCATACATCTTTACCCAAATGTGTCTATATTGTCAGTGTACAACTGTTAGTAAAAACAGACACCAGTGGATATTATGTTTATGTTAGTTCTGTCATTTATTTTGAAAGTACTAGCCGGAACACCGGTAACTCTTTGGCTAGCTTGATGGAGCTTTGTGGTTAACCAGTGGGACGGCTTGCTGGCTGCTCAGCGCTGCCTGGTCTATCCTGTCAACAACACTGGAACCTGAGACGGGATAGCCAGTCATTTAGCTAGCTGAGTAAACCAGCTAAATTAGCCTCTCAGCTAGCCTGTGCATTAACCAAGTCCCGAGCTTCTGGAACCAATGTACAAAGTTGGCTGAATACACCGAGTTTGGAGTTGATTCGACGGTGCCAGAAAAAAAAAAAAAAAAAAAAAAAACTCCTCCGTTTGGTAAGTTGTTTCCAGTATGGATGGACCAGGCAGAAAAGAAAGACAGGTTCAGTCTGTGTTTCCATTTTGTAAGTTCAGCTTCTTGAGTTGTTAGCCTACGGTTGCTAGCGAGCAGTGTGTTGGTGCGGATTAAAAGTCTCCATGGTAGTCCATAAGTCCGGGCTCTTCGCTGCATGTGAACAAGTTTTTCTTGGTGAATTTCAGTCCTGTTCTGTGCAGGAGGAGCTCCGTCCGTCGATAAATTAGACCCAGATCCTGTCCACTGATCCAGATAGTCGGGATGAGCTGGGACGAAACAAGGAAGAGATAACACTTGTTGAATTTTAAAACTAAAATAGCTTTGGCTGGGAGAATGTTGGTGATTAAAATTTATCAGACATAGTACACATCCTCTTCATGTTTGTCTCATAAAGTCTGAATACATTGACTTTTTTTTAGAGATGCACCAGCCAGGCTTTTCCGGCCGGCCGATACCACTCTCCTTTGCTTTTTCGTTTCTTTTTTCTTTTGCGGGTTGTGATCTGCCTTGTCGGATTTTTAAGCCTAGAAAACCCGAAAAAAAAAAAACCACATTAGAGAAATATAAAAGCTACAGGTTTTTTAATGGATAAAGCGTTATTCTCAATTATTCTTCCAAACATTTCCATCTTTCTGATATTTAATATATTTTCAAAAAGCTGTGGTGTTCTCAGTTATGATTTATGAATAGCAACAACAATTCCTGATTTTGCTTTCTCGGGATTTTTGCATCTTTGTTTATTTAACAGCTTGTTAATGTTCTGATTTCTTGTGTGTGCAAGGAATATAACAGATTAAAGCTCATTTGTGTTAAACATTTATTGAATGATCTATTAAAGTTTAAATGTACACCAAACAATTGGTAAATGTTCTCTTGATTGATAATCAGTAGATCAAATACTGAAAGGTCAGTGTATTTTAGGCTCAAAATACTCTAATCATTTTTGGTCCAGAATGGATCATCAAGTAACGTGTTTTGATGCAGTTTTGGGTTTAGTAAAAATCTGAGAAAATTATAGACATATTATTCAAACCATGAACCAAACATCTGATTTAATATTAACATGGCAAAGAACTGCTTAGATTGCAATAAATACTAGCTAATGATATTTTAACACCATTCTTAAAATTGCTCCCAAAGAGGAAAACCTTTAATATTGCATATTAAAGTATTTGTTTTACTATTGCAAGTTGTATCGTTATTGAAACGTTCACCAACATCATTGCATGGTTTCCTGATACAGTCCAGGGGTTTCGTTTATAAAACGTTGCATAGGATCTATACTAAAAGTGGACATACGCCCAAAAGCCAAAAATGGTGTACACCAAAAAAATCCAGAATTATGAAACCATGTGAATGCATACCAACAAGCAAGTTCCCCTTTATAAATCACATGTATTTAAATGGGCCGGCTGATCTATGTTATTTCATGGTTAACAGTGGTAACCGTGGAGAAAAGAGCAAAGAAAAGCAATTTCACAGGGGCAGAAATCAAGGTGGTGGTGTATGAGGTGGAGAGAATTCAGGTAGAGAATTAATTAATTGTTGATTATGTTAAACACATACCTGTCAGCTAATTTGCGCTGGTGAGAGCCAGCTGCCAGGAACACTAGAGTGGTTAACACAAGTAATTGAACGGGGATGGCCTGGTTCCGCCGGGTTGGTCTTTCCAATACTGGACCCAGTTCAGCACATAGATCCAAGAGCAATGCTCTAGTGAATCTAAATCGGCATATTAGCCAGTCATCATGATGGGCCAGGAATCCTTGGTGATCCCTAAAAACGCATTCCCTCTTAATTCTCCCATTTGCAAGGTCTTCCAGCCGCTTCAATGCATCCATCGTGCAGCATTATGCCTGAGTGTTTCCAATGTTTTTTAAATGTTTACAGCAATCTGTGTTATTGCTTCACACCTTGTCACAATTTCTGTGTTAATCTGTGGTACACATCACCCTGGTGATCATCGGGGAGAGTAACGTAATGGTGAGCAAACTTTGATGAAATGTTGTGCAGACTGTCATTTAAGATTATAAATTGGCTTATAGCTGTTCTTCTTATTTATGTGAAAGGTCCTAATGTACAGTTACGGCTCTCAGGCGCAAGCATAAATAACACTGCGGTTCTGAATGTGTATGATGAAGTCGATCAAAGTTTGATATGGAGAGAAATTGGATGTCTGGGAGGAATCGTGATAAAGTGTCGCTTCAGATCCTCACCTCTCCATCTAAGTTGACAGTTCTCCCTGACTCCAGAGCGAGCGTACGTATGGGTCAGATTTTGCGTGAGGGTCCGCAGATTCCTCCGTCGAGTTTGTTTTTTATAGATCACAACCTTTGCGTGGAATGTAACGTATGCCAATTTCAGTTCTGGTTTCAGGCCCTGTTTTGTGCGTACGCCATGTTTATAAATAGCCCCTTTTCCACCTAAAGCCCCAGGATTGTTTTACCCAGGTAATAGAAATCCCAGGGAATTTCTTACGTTCCTTTCTCGTTGCCAAGGACAATTTATTTAAATCGGAAATTGTGAAGAGAACTGCAATACAAGTTCATTCCAGTAATGGCATTATTCCTTTACTCGGTTTAAAAGTTAGTTTTTTTTGTTTCAACTGATAATAATAACAGATGATGAGCAGCTTTAGAGTTATAAAATTGATTAATTCCTTCCATTATTCCTTAAGACGCTCTGGATCCATAAGCAGGAAAAGTTTAAATCATTTTACAATAAAATTTCTCCCAACCTGCATCAGGCCAGAGTTGTTGCTTTACAATGGCAGGATTCATTTACAATAAATATTAAACACTGATGAACACACTTATTCTTCTTTTATTATCAGCAGGTAAACTTATATCATAACTACAGAACATCAGCACTACATTAAAATATTTGTTTAACAGAACTGTGGTGAAACAGTTTATAATTAATGACTTAATAAACAATGACTTAAAAAGTTTAAAATTTCGAGCGAAAAATATTCTGTTTTATTTTCTGGTACTCGCGGTTATTCACCACGTATCTACTAAACACTTCACTTTAAGTCGCCACAAACAGATAACAGGTAGAGGGAAATCCCAGAGTGCCGGGCCGAGATTAGGCTCATTGTTGATGAACTGACTGCAAAGATCAAGTTTTGAGGTCTGCTTTGTTTCTTTAAAACATCTTAAAACTACTTTTTGTGATAAATTAATGGTATAAAAATGCTTAATTTGTATAGTAACCTCTGCTGTTACTGAAGCAACTGGTACCAAGCCTTGCTGCACACAGCTCCGCCCCTTTAACAGAGCCCGGGGAAAGCTGAAAAGACCTACTCCAGACCAGGACCATTTACCCATATAAGTGAAATTATCCGGGTTTATTTGTTTTGAAACGCGACCTGGGCCTTCAGAAGTCTAGGGCTTCCTACAGGCAATGGAAAAGACCCCTGATATTTATCTGTACAGATGAATGACGGCTGCCATCTTTAGTTGCACTTTTGGATAATTACTACATTTAATAGTTGGTTGGCTTTCATTTTTGCACTACATTAGAATTAGTTTTGAGATAAACCTCGAAGGGAAATTCTTTTGTGTAACCTTTGAATAACCGGCTACGCCAGGTTACTGACTTGATATTCTTTGCTTTTAAAACAAAACATGCTCCTTACAGGTTTACCCTGTGACTTACTGTTCCACATGAACTGTCTGCTAAAGCTCAACATGCAGCTGTGACTTTCTTAAAGCAGTATGGCAGATATATGGATTGAACTCATGCTTTCTGCTATATCTTCATAAAATAAGTGATTGTTGCATGTATGTACTTACTTGCAGTTTTAAATAATGAAATGTGTTGTGTCTTACCCTATATAAGACCGAGGCTGTCCTAATTCCTGCTGAGCTGCCCGACCCACCATAAGAATAAATATTTAGCATTCCATCTTTGCAAAGGCTTTTCCTGTCGTCATGAAAAGGTCAATTTTTAAAACTTTGCAGTGTCTTCTTGCCACAGTGCTTTCTCAGCATTGCTCTCTTTCCTCATTCCTGGAGTCATACAAAAAAGATCATAAAATAATGTTAATTGCACTTCTATATACCCACAGATTGATTTTGCATAGACATACATGTAGTAAAATGTGTGAGGTGGTAGGAGTAGTGATCCAGGCCTTAATGCAAATACGCGAACTGCAAAGAGTCAACAGAGAGCAGTGTAGAGTTAATGATTTTCCTGGAGCATTTTGCTGTATTTTACATCTGAACGTAGGCTGTAGATGACTCAACTGTAAGGGCGTGACTCTGTTTACTCAAGTCTGTGTGAGTGTGGCATATTATCATTTATTTGTTTCAGTAAGGAGTACATGAGAACGCTGCAGTTGGACAACCCTTTTGAGGCTCTGCAGTGATTTATTATTTTTCTTTTCTTCTGGCTTGGTCTTAAACACTCCCGTCTCAACAATTTAAAAGCTTCTGCACGTTATTGACACCAAGTGTATTTCTTTTAGGCATCTTCAACTCTGTCCCCCTTGTGTGCTATGACATCGAGGCTAAGCTACAGCAAAGGCCCAAGCTCTACAGCAGACGGTTGACCTCTGGTCAGGTAGGAGCCTGTAGCGGTTTACTTGATGAATCATGTAATTTTTCTAAAATGTCTGTGTTATAAAGTCAATGAGCACAGGAACATGTGGGAAGCATGATCAGACGTCAAAGAGCCACTTAAAGGGCCGGTAAACAATTGCTTATGTCTAGTTTTTAAAAACATTATCACTATGGTAACAGTGGATTAATTTGATTTAATCATTAATTTCAGTTGTCTAATTGCTTAAATAAAGCAACAGTTAAAAAATGCACATGCAAATTATTAAATGGTAGAGCTGGATCTTTAACAGCAGTCTGCTAAAAGTTAGCTGTGGGATCCTCCATTCAACGTAGAAGGCTGACATGTCTGAGTTACAAGCAATGTAAACAGTACCATTGTGCTGTTGTCCACCCCTGCCTGTCCTGGGACTCACCTCAGAAATATACGGTTGTGACTCCTGATTACTGCTACACCAGTAATTCCAGCTAGTGCTGCATGTTTTCTTGGGTTGCTTTGATATTTTTCTACTGAACTATCCAAACAACAATAAAACCTGTTTGGAAAAAAGAAAGACAACAGAGGCGCTTTCTTTGTGGGGGTGTTACATGTACTCGTACCAAGCTGTTATGGTATAGATGCCACATCCGGGTATTTGCAGTCAGACAAGAAACGCTCCAGTTACAGGTGATTGTTATCAAGCATGGGCCGGCCTCCGCTGTTCCCTCCTACCGTTTGTAAGGTCTGAAGTCATTTTTAATGAAATGACAGAGAGAATTTTGGCGCACTACCGTCACCCCTGCACCTATCTCTCATTTCCGAGACAGAAAGTCATCTGTTTGAAAAGTCATGGTGTAGAAACCAAATGGAGTGCCCCTTGCTTTCATAAAGTTGATGGTTTTTAGAAAGTACAGTGGTCATGTTAGTTGAGAAGCAGACTCCAGGCTAGCTAACCAAAGCAATATTCCAGCTAATTGAAAAGTAGTAATTGTTGCTTTTCTGTTTTGGGGAAAATATGCCTTTTGACCAAGTTATACATTTTTGTTTTAAATGTTTGTGTTAATAATGTGATACCATGAAACCATAGTATTTTTAATTACATAGAGTATCTTTTACCACCTCATGCCTAAGACAATACATACATGTGTTTTTATTGCTTTAGTGCAATAACAAAAAATGAATATTGGCTGTAGTATAATTATGCTCTTATGGCAAGTCGTTTGTGTATTTATTCGATAGAAGCAGGTGCTTTGATACATTTTTTTAGAAATGTGACTCAGCATCAGTTGTTTATGTATTGTATATAGTTTGTCCAGTTGTTGACTCTTTGCTGTTCATGTTCAGTGAACCTGAGTAAAATCCATTAGGTCAACCTATGCATGTAGAGCTTTGATTAGCCACAGTAGACTTTATAAATGCAGCCTGTAAAGAATCATTTCAGTGTGTTTGATAAATTAATATTTTATTTTTATTTGATCTAAAATGTGTCAGTAAATCTAATCTAAATTCATTGTTTTTCCACTCTTCTGATTTTAAGCTCTTATGGCCATAAAAATAACAAATATATCTCCATCCGCTTTACCTCCAGTAAAGATATGTACAAAAGCCTTAAAATTACTACTTGTCGTGATTCCCCAGAATGTCACTGTTTGCTTTAGCTTTCTATCAGTGTGGTTTGGAGAGGTTTGTACAATATGCTCTGATCAGTTTGTGGGCGATTCCTTGTCTGTGGTTTTGTTAAGCTTTGACCTGTCAAGACCGATTTCTCTTCAAGATCTATAAAATAAGATTATATAAGAACAGCATTTCTAAATTCAGCATGTTCCTTAACAGAACATTTTCAAAAGGATTAAACCGAGCAGCTCTGTTGTATCATTTTAGCCCTATCGTTATCTGCTAAAAGATTTGCTCTCTCTCATCCTGAATAAACCACAGACGTGGGCAAATAGTTTCCCTTCAGACAGCTTCGTACATCAATGTGCTTCCTCTAAATTAATTTTATACACTTTACTGAGAGTGAAACAAGCTGTATTCACCTCAGTATCGGCATCCACACCAAAGAGTGTTGCTGTCATCACGACCTGATACCAATTGAATTGCTGTGTTTTCTAATAAAAACTGATTACAGTTTTCACGTTTTTGACCAATAGGTCACAAGCCAGGGCAGAGCATCCGTTAGTTCCATTCTCTATCTGATTTCCCAGGACATTCTGACATTCAGATATGGGAAAGTTTTGAGGAGTCGCTGTTTTCTTTTATCCATTAAACTAAGGCAGTTGTGCTTAAACCATGTGTCTCCATTTTTGAATATGTAAAGAAATGGGCATATGTAGAGTTATATCCCAGGGAAATTTTTAGCTTACTTATTAAAAATTACTAGACTCCTATCTTCAAGTAAGATGCTTTATAATAAGTTATAACATATAAAAATTGTTCATAGTTATATTTATTTTTCAGGATTTGTTAGTGGTGCCAAAAAACGTGACCGCAGGGAGTTAGAGAAAAGTTTTTATCTACAAGACTCACTTTGAATCTCTTTATGTTACTGCAATTAAAGATGAATATATTTTCAGGCTTTTTGAAAGTCTCACCATTAATAAAGCTGTTCTAAGGCTGATAATGAGAGGTACTCCTTCAAGGGCTTAATAGAGTTTGAAGAGTAATTGAGATTAATTATTGTGTGCTTTAGACCTTTTGTTGAGAAGTAAAAAAAAAAAAATCTTTCTTTGTTTTGTGTTTGTTGAAAAGGATGGCTGCTCAGGTGGAGGTTCAGACCGGTGAGGTTGGGAGGACAGGTGCTGGAGGACGACTCCACCTGAGTCCCCTGACGGACTCCATCAATAAGAACGTCATGGAGATCCCTTCTCTCAGCGAGTCTCACATCATTGTATCAGAAACCAACAAACCCGCCCCAAATCCCAAGCCTCGACTCACTCCCAAGCCGTTCGCTGTGGAGAAAAACCCCACCATTAAGCCCATACTCGCCCCCAAGCCCCACGCCAAACCTCGCCCAGAGTCCACTCGCATTGCTGGATCCAAATCAGATCTGCCAAATACACCAAAACCAGTAGCGAGACCAGTGTCCACCAATCCTAACCGTCCTGCTGCTACTTCCTTTAGAACACCTAATAAATTGAAAACTGGGCAGACAACCAAGCCTGTGATCCAGCCTTTTAAACCAGTCCCCCCTCTTGATCCTGGGGAGCCCAGTAAATCAACCCGTCCAGTGCCGATTGGGAGGCGGAAACCTGCTGTGTCAACCTTGGCCTATTCCAAAAGTCTTAAAACATATTCAGCAGCTGAGTGGTCTGGAACCACTTCAAACAAAAATGAGAGTGGGCAGAATAAAGAAGGACCCATTACACGAGCTAAATCGATGGATTTTCTTGCTGCAGTAGGGCAGCATGAAGATGAAAAAAACAAAGCTCAGCCTGAAGCAGCTGTGCAACTTCGAACACAGCCCAGAAGCCTCAGGCCCAGACCCGTTTCAGCCATTTTCCCAGCTTCACCAGCTAAAACAGAGACACCAGTTCCTGCTCCTCGTTGGGTAGCAAGGCGACCCCTTTCAGCTGATCTCACATCAAAGTTTGAGTCAATTGGTCTGTCTCTGCACCGTAAAAGCCCCAAAGGAGACACTCCAGCAGAGCAGGTGCCCCCACAGGATAATGAGCAAGATAAAACTCCTTCCTGCATAACATCAGAAAGTACTGATGGTGTTGCTGATCCTGCTCACTCTAACCAGAACGACAAAAAGGCAGAAGAAACTGCTGTGAATGACGCTGAACAGATTAAGCCTGTGACTAGCATCAAGTCTCGAATAAATCTCCTAGTGGATTCATCGTCCTCTCCGGGCGCAGCGGCTGATCTGCTCTCTCCAGTGCAGCCATCACCAGATTCAGAAACATCCGTGGGTGTTAAACAGCTCATCAAGCAGCTGACTGAAGATTCTACGCCAACTTCGATTCCAGCGGCGAAACCGGCGCTGAAGCCTCGGCCGTTACCTCTCGACCTTACCAAGAAGTAGGAACTACACTCATTCTCTCAGTTTGTTCAGTGTTTTCTTTGTGTGCATGAGTTCCATTGTCATGCATGCTTTTGTGTTGTGTGATATATGTTCATCAGGTTTTCATTCGAGCGCTCACCAGACCCTGTTTCACTCACTGAGGCAGGAGATCGGCACGAGACCAGCAGAGCTCCTCAGCGAGGGGTAAGAAAAGGACCCAGCTTTGCAGCAGTTATTTGGTTCAGTATATTTTTAGCAGACAAATGAGAATAGCAGGGAAACGTGTTTTTACAGCTCAGTGTTAGGAAACGCTTTGTAGCCTATTGCGTGAAGAATGTAAAGGAATGAAGGAAATGACAGGTTAGAGAGCATGTAGGGGTCTACAGTTCAAAACGTGCACATCCAGCTGAGGTCAGAAGCTTACATACACTCATAATGACATGAATGCCATAGTATTTGAAATAGTGTTCATCCTGGGTTAAACGGTCATATAATATTTTAATTCATATTTGTACGCTGTGCCGTAAGTAGAAGTTTTTTCAGCATGTCACCACTCAGGCCTGGAAAAACACCCAAACTGTCACCCTGTGTTTAAATGATTCTGGTTAGGGTGTTCAGGAAGAACCCAGGAAACAATTGTGCGAAATGTTTTGTGGTCGAGGTGAGGGTTTCAAACCTAAGAACATAACGCACCATGACCTAGAGCAAGGAGCTATTCTAACTTTGTTTTAATGAGTTTGCACAATTTTGCCAACTTGTGTTTTCATTTTTAGGACTCTGGGTACACTTTGTCTCAAACGGTTTAGTCTAGCTCAAAACACAAAACAACAACCCTCAGCTGAGTTCACTCTTTCCAACTAATACTTGCACTGAAAACGGGCGCCATTCTGCTAGTAGCAGCTGGAGGGGAGATCTGCTCCTTTAGGTTCCCTCTGCGCTCGCTGAGGACAAAACATTGTAAAGACCAAGGGTCAGCTACCTCTAATACTTGGTGCACTTTTAACATCCCTGCCTGTCTGTTGTTTTTTTTCTGTCTATTCTTCGCTGTCCTGAAAGGCACTTCGAATTCCCATTTGTGTGAATGGTGTTATGTTGGTGTTATATAAATAAACTTTACTTGCCTTCTGTTTGTGTCTGCTGCAAAAGTGGTTTCTAAATGTAACTTTAATGGTAACTATACTAATACTATACTACTACCAGTAGTATTTCTTTAATTTGAGTGAAAAAGAGGAAAAGGAAACATATGCATCCATGCAGGAGCACAGAACTGCCATCTGGCTTTGAGACAACCTTAAGATCTCTCTGTTTTGGCTTCATTGTATAAGATTACCATTTCACCCACAGATATACAGATATTTGAACCTGTACCTATAATTTATCCATACCTTACAAAATGAATACCAAATTAAAACTTGTGCACCCAGGTCTTGTTTTTAAAATGTGTTGAAGTTGCTGTTTGTATAGTCAGTCCAGTGTGAAGCTTGTGGTAACAGGTCAACGTTTTGCTTAGCATTGGATCGACTCAGGACATAAGAATACAGAAATTTATAAAAGCTTTAGGGAAAGCTTTGATGGGTAACGACTACTCCAAGACGTCTCTGGTATGGAGAAACTTGTTACATGCATTGTTCAGATATGCATATCCCTTATTCTTCCATACAAATTGTCTTAATACTTTGACGGTTCTGGGGGTCTTTTATGTGAACTAGGATCTTAAGTTCTTTCCAAGAATGTTCACTAGGCCTGTTCTGGCGGTTTTGTTTTCTTTCCAGTTAAGATTTTCCCTGACCGTTTGTTTGAGACTATTGTTCTACTTGGAAATCAACACTCTCTTTATGTTCAGATTCTTATCAACATGTCACTGTCCATTTTTCCATTCAACAGTGGAGTCTTATGCAGGTAGTGTAGATAAAGGTCATTGGGGTTGAGGGAATTATTTATTATTTTCATTGGAAAACTGTACCTTCCATTTCTTGGCCTTTCTAAAGCTTTTCTTCAGTGCTCCTGGGTTCTTGGACACCTCTTAAGATGATTCTTTTTACTCCCCTGTCAGAAACCTTACGAGGGTCATCTGGCCATGAGTGGTTTATTGTGAAAAGACGTCCTTTCCACTTGAATTATGGTTTTATTGGCACTCCCTGGGGCATTCACAAGTGAGGAACCTGTAACTAGTGCAGTTAGTATGTTTTGCAACAATTAAAGGTCTTTCTGAAAGGTCTCTGATTTTGCCAATCATACCACTCTGTGCAACACTTTAATAAGTCTTAAGTCATTATTTGATATTAAACCAGCTGATATTAATTTGCACATAGCAGCAGGATTTCTTTCTAAGAATGGACACATTTCATTTTTTTCTAGGCCTACTGTCTTTTTGCACATCCTTTCCTTCATGTGTTCAACACTTATTCCCTGTGTCAATTCAGTGATTCACGATAATTGATTTGCTTTTATTCAGATAACAGTGTTTGTTGCAGGTAACAGGCATCGCAACAGAAAACAAAAGTCATAAATGGACAAAACGGTTTGAAACCTAAGACCTCTACATAAAATCAGTCCCTGTAGCCGTCAGTGGGGGAAGGTCATTTTAGTAAAACTTGGTTATTATTTCAGCTCCTCAACCACTCCTAATAGTTTGCATATGAAAAGGAGCATTAAGCTGTTGACCTCTTATATTGTGTCTTGTTCTGTTTGTAGAGTCATATTTGGTTTATTTTCTGGTTTAATGTTTGTAAAACATTGCAGAGCTGTGTTTAAACTGTCTCTCTTTCTGATTATTCTGTTTAAGAGTTTTGAAAAGGTTATATACGAATACGTTAACTTGTGCTCTGTGGATCTGCTCTCATTTTCCCAGGCTGAGGAATCAACAAGCACTCCTAATGACCAGAAGATGTTTTTGGATTTGAAAGATTCCTCAGCAGAGTTCAGAAAGGACTTCATACATGAAGGATCTGAGGCAGGACAGCCGGGTACTCCTTTCAAGGAAAGTGGTTCTGGTGCTGAATTACACACAGTGAGAGCGTCTATGTTTGAAAACATTGTGGAGAGGCAAAGTGTGTTCATGATGGACCAGGATGAATCTCCAAGCACAACCAGGGATTCTCCTGTTGCCACGTTCTTTATGAGAAGAAATGATGAGGATGGAGCTCTAGTCACTGCCACTTACAAGGAACCTGCATCTCCATCAAGTCCTTTCTGGGTGTCGCATGCCTTTGACACAGTCCTGGCAGCTGAAGAGAACCGGGCCATAAGTGAGAGCATCCCTGCAGCCCAATGGGAAGACAAGGCCATGACGCTCCGTTCCAGACGCTCAGAGCGAACCAGGCCTGGTATACAGATAACTGATCCGGCACCAGCACAACCAGCTTCAGCAGCGGAACCACAGCCACGGTTTCTCAGAGTGGGGGCTTTACAGAAATGGACCACTACAGGTTTTGACCAATGTGGAAGTCTGGATAAAGGGATGCTGAAGGAATCAGAAAGGGATGCAAAGGTGACTTCGGACAAATATCGGGATGAAGTGGCTGCAGCCCCCAAACGCTTAAAAATCCTGCAGTCAGAAGAGCAGCAGAAACCCAGGGTGACATACTTTGCTTTGACTGGACAAATGCAGGAGCTGGCTTCTCCTGGAGGTGGAGGAACAAGCTTTGTGGATGCCAATCTGCCCTTCAAGGACCGATCTGTGAGGTCAGCTCTGGGTGGCTCACAGGGACAAATCTTTTCAGTTAGGAGGAACCCCTCGCTGGAAGAAGCTTTTGGGCAAATCTCCCCCTCTCAAGAGAAATGTGATCAATTTATGCCAAGGAATCACATCCCATCCATGGAGATCAGGTCCCAGATGGATGAACAGACAAAACAGGAGATAATAGAAGTTAAAGAGAAAAAAGAGCAGCAGGGGGAAACGGAAAGAAACATGACTAAAATGAATGAGCTTGAGAGGGAAAAACAGAAGCACCAGAAAATGGAAAAGCAAGTGAATTTTGAAAGAATGAAGGAGTGGGACAGGCAGAGAGAGTTTGAAAGACAGAGACAGAAAGCATTTGAAAAGGAGAAAAAAGAATTTGAGGAGAAACAGCAACGGCAAAAACAGTTCGAGCTCGAAAAACAAAACCAGGAAGAATTGGAGAAGGAGCGACAGCAGCACCTCCAGAAAGAAAAACAAGAACTGGAGAGGCAGAAAGAGATCAAAAGAGAGAGGGAGCGTGAAAAGGAGAAGCAGAAAGAAATGGAGATGCAACAGCTGGTTGAGTTAGAAAGGCAGAGACAGAGAGAAAAGGCAGAGAAGGAGGCCGAAAAATTAAAACAGATGGCTTTAGAGCAGGAAATGCAGCAGATAAAAGAGCTGGAGAAATTAGCGAAACAAAAGGAGATGGAAAGGAAGAGAGAGCTGGAAAAACAGAGGGAAAGAGACATAGAAAAGGAGATGAAGAGACAGCTAGACATGGAGAGACAGCAGTTAGAAAAGGAGAGGCTAAGAAGAGAACAGGAGCAGGAAAGGAAGAGGAAGGAGGAGCTGGAAAGAATAATAGAGATGGAGAGGCAGCAGCTTGTTGAGCTAGAGAAGCAGAGACAAAGAGAAGAAGAGAGGGAGGCTGAAAAATTAAAAAAGTTGGCCTTGGAGCAGGAAATGTTGAAAATAAAAGAGCTCGAGAAAGAGAGAGCAAAACAGGAGTTGGAGCGTCAGAAAGAGATTGAAATGGAGAACTGGAGGCAGAGAGAAATGGAGAAGGAGAAACAGAGGCAGCTGGACCTCGAGAGACAGCAGTTTGAAAACGAGAGGCTCAGACGTGAACAGGAGAAGGACCGGCAGAGGAAGGAGCTGGACAGACTCAGAGAGATGGAGTTTGATAAAGCAAAGGAGACGATGGAAAGAGCCGAGGCTGAGAAAATAAGGCACATAGCCAAGCAACAAGAAGCAGAGAGACAACGACTGAAAGAGAAGCGGCAGAAGAAGGAGGAGCAGGAGAGGCTCTGGTTGGATTCACATGCACTTAGACCCCAAGTTCTTGATCTGGATTCTGTGCTCAGAAGTGATGCTCCGTCTCTGCCATCTCCTCAGCACAGTGACCCTTCGCCACGATGGAGGGAGCCTTATAAACCTGCAATCCTTGACATTGACTCTTTCACATCTCACAACCAAGTCTCGCCAAGCAAAGACTTGTTTCCTGCTTCTGGTTTTCTGGAACTAGATGTGGACTTTGGTGTGAGGTTGCCGCCTCCATCCGAAAGAGATGTTAACTGGAAGGTGCCACCGCAGACTTCAGTAGGTTTCTCAAGCCCTGTATGGACAACATCGCCTCAGGATCCATGGGAGCTACAGTCTGTTGAGATGTCTGTAGACAAACCAGTGACAGAACCCAAAAAAGCTGCCAACAAACCTGGCCCAGAACAACTTCCCTTCAAACAGGAGGAGCGCCTTCCAAGCCCTCAGCAACACAGACCAGCTTTCCTAGATGAGCTTCTCTTCTTGTCTCCTCCTTCACGGAAAGAGCCTCAAACTGGGATCTCTCCTCATGAGCTTTCCCACAGTGCTCCTGGAGACCAGATCTGGATTCCAAGAGAGCCCCAGCCTCCCAAAGAAAGGAGAGGAGACATCCATAGCCACAGGAGATCCCATGGATCTCAGGTGAGAGTAATCTATGAACATAAGTGACATTCAGTGGTCTGCAAAGGTTTTCACCTTTTACAACAAACCTCAGTGTATTTCTTCATGATCTTATGTGATACACCAACACAAAGTAGTACATTTGTGAAATAAAAGGAAAAGCACAAAACAGTCTGAACAGTATGGCACACAAGTAATCAACCCCTTAGACTGAATACTTTGTAGATCTGCCTTTCGCTGCAGTTACAGCTGCTAGTGTTATATGGGAAGCCTCCATCAGCTTTTGCATCTAGAGAAGGAAATTTTCACCAATTCTTTGCAAAATAGCTCAAGCTTAGTCAGATTGAGAATTTGTACTTAAACATTACTGCTCAGACGCTCTCCATCCAGTCAGATATAGGCCTAGACTTTGACTGGGCCATTCTAATATATATAAACCATTCCATTTTGGCTCTGGCTGTATGTTTAGGATGGTTCTTCTGCTGGATAGTGAACCTCAAGACTCCTGCAGGATTGTCCTGTGTTTACCCTATCCAGTATTATCCAGTATTCCCACAGCATGATGGTGACAACACCATGTTTTCCTTTGGGGATGGCGTGTCCAAGAGGATGAACAGTATTAGTTCCACCACACATAATTTTTAAAGCGAAGTCTGAGTTCTTGTTTGTGCACACAATCTTTGGCTGAAGCTGATTCTGACAATGATTAAGATTTGGTTTAGGGGTGTCCAAAGTGGGTCACAGAGGAATGACTTTCTGCGGCCACAATTCCAGAGTGGTACACATTTGGCTCGAAGGCAAAGGCGGTTGTTGGACGCTCTGTAAAAGATATCTGAGGGAAAATCTTTACTGATACGCTGGAAACTTATAACACAAATTATTCATTACTGTCCACATTTTTTTGCTTTCATTTTAATTACACAGTAAAAAAAATATCCAGTGATTTTTCTTAAAAAGCACCTTGGGCGCACCTGTTCATAAAACTTGACAAAACACAGGAGGCATTTTCCCAGAAAGAGTGACACATCCTGTTCTTGTTGCTGAGAGGAAAGTAAAATATGTTTTTAGACCATGTAAATAAAAAACAATTGACCCAAAAGATTTCAACAAGCCAAATGTGTGAGAACCTTCTTATGTTTCGGGTTTTCAGTGCTTTATAGTTCCCTTTTATACAAAAAGTATACTACCTTACTCATTTCATTAAATGTATAAGGAACTTCTCAGGTTTATGATCGCATAACATTTGGGAACATTAACATTCGAGTATAGTGTGTGTACTGAGTGAAAAAAAGGTTTTGATTTTTTTAGTTTCTGAACGACAAATCGCTGTCATCTGACTCCTGTCACCACACGAGTTCTCTGCATCCCTTCATTCAGTGTAAATAGTTGCTCTCTAGCTCTTGCCTCTGAGAAGTTGGCTTTGTGGTTTTTTTTTGTGTTATGTTTTGGTCCATTTAAATCTTCGGATTAGTAAGCGAAACAAACGGTTTGTTGCACCGAGCTGTAAAGCCACATACAGACCCCCTTTCTGCTTCCACATTTACATGTTTTATGGGCTATGTTGAAAGCAAATACCTCTTCTAACTACAACATGAAAGATCATCATCACATCGTAACTACATACAAGTTCCCAAAAACGGGAACTTGTATGCTGCCGTGTACCAGCCTGTCAGGTCAGGCATGCATCGGGTCAAGGACTGAGTCCTTATTGGTTCATTTCTCATGTTGACTTTGCTTTGCTTTGAAAGCTTATTAAAACGTTGTGAGCTGCATTTCTGACAGTTTTTTTTAAACATCAAAAGGCAAGAAAATATTATTTTTAAACTGGCAGAGGAAATGTGACAAGCTAGCAAAGAAAAAAATGCAAATCCCATGTAATGATGCACTGGATATACTAAGTACAAAACGGCAACATCCACGAATACTTTTTTACTTAGACTTTAGCTGGTAAAAAATGGTAAATGTATATAAATTAAGCTGTGGTGGTGAATGTAGTTCAGAATTTAAATGGTCAAGCATGAACTTGTTTCATTTTAATGTGTGTGGAGCTTCAGGAGTGGCTTAACGCGACAAATGCAGCTGTTGTAGTCCACGTGTCCTGGATATGGCTGTGTGAGGTGACTCGATCTCCAGCTGCAGGCCACGGCTTGTAAATCCCCCCCCCCACCTACCTTTGAATTGACTTTGCTTCACAGTCCTATCAATTCAACCGTCCATTAATGTGCTTGGATGTGAACTGCTAGCTTCCTTAGCAATGACTTTCTGTGGCAGAATCTCCTTATGGACAGCGTCAGTGACTGTCTGCTGGCCAGCTGTCTTGTAGGCCATTATTAGGCTGCTTATTGGCCATTTATTTCCTGAGAAGCTTCATTTTGCGGTTTAATAAGTTGTAACCCATACGCATCAAAATTAACAGGAATACATCCTTGAAAAAAGTCAGTTAGTGTGAAATGAATCACTTAATTTCACTTTTTAAATTGAATTACTGAAATAAATTCACTTTTCAACAGTATTCTAAGTTATATCATTTGATATAGAAAATATGACCACATGTTCATTTTTGCTGTTGGGTTTAATTCTTCCTTTGCAGTTTATTTAACTTTGCTACTTGTCTTTCATGCTCATTATTTAGATGGTTCCTCATACTAAAGTATATCAAGGAGTTGAAAAATGTGAATCCTGTAACCTTTTTCTATAAATAATTTAGTTTTAGAGTAATCATTTTATTTATTTAGATTTGAGTACTAAATTTGGTAATGGATTCATTCTTTCAAGCATCAAAGATGATTTGTAACCAGTGACACTGATCCAGCTTTGTTTCGCTGCTAGGAGTTAAATAGGATGCGCTCTCGGAGTATGTCCAGGAGATCGGCTCCTTCAAGCAGCGCTGAGGAGGGAAGTCTCTTCAGGATGAGGAGTCGCAGCGCCCACAGAGAGCTGGACCTTCACAGCTTGGTGAGTCCGGCTGCTGCTTGCAAAAGTGTGTTACTCTGAATTTGAAAACCTCCTTACTGCATCAGGACTACAGGTCCTTCTCAAAATATTAGCATATTGTGATAAAGTTCATTATTTTCCATAATGTAATGATGAAAATTTAACATTCATATATTTTAGATTCATTGCACACTAACTGAAATATTTCAGGTCTTTTATTGTCTTAATACGGATTATTTTGGCATACAGCTCATGAAAACCCAAAATTCCTATCTCACAAAATTAGCATATTTCATCCGACCAATAAAAGAAAAGTGTTTTTAATACAAAAAACGTCAACCTTCAAATAATCATGTACAGTTATGCACTCAATACTTGGTCGAGAATCCTTTGGCAGAAATGACTGCTTCAATGCGGCGTGGCATGGAGGCAATCAGCCTGTGGCACTGCTGAGGTCTTATGGAGGCCCAGGATGCTTCGATAGCGGCCTTTAGCTCATCCAGAGTGTTGGGTCTTGAGTCTCTCAACGTTCTCTTCACAATATCCCACAGATTCTCTATGGGGTTCAGGTCAGGAGAGTTGGCAGGCCAATTGAGCACAGTGATACCATGGTCAGTAAACCATTTACCAGTGGTTTTGGCACTGTGAGCAGGTGCCAGGTCATGCTGAAAAATGAAATCTTCATCTCCATAAAGCTTTTCAGCAGATGGAAGCATGAAGTGCTCCAAAATCTCCTGATAGCTGATAGCTGGAAAATAATGAACTTTATCACAATATGCTAATATTTTGAGAAGGACCTGTATATTTGAATGTGAGCTCTCTTTTACAGGCCTCTATTTTTAGTTGAACCGGTTCTCACACATGGCTCATCTCTGTGCACTCAGGTGTGACCACTGCTTTTGTTTGTTTAATAAAGTGTTTCTGTGTGTTGTGTCTCCTGCGCCCAACGCAGACGGGAGTTAATGGAGGTTAATTGCTGCTGAACTTTGCCGATTAAAGAACCGATGACTAATGTTGTAGGCATCACCTGTGTCACTGAGCCATTATGCTTTTGGCAGAAGGTGGTCAAACATATTTTGAAGCCTGTTCATCCAGACCGAAATCGACAAATGATTATTAGGTACACGTTATCAGTGCTTGTTTATCATGAACCTGTCCTCATGGTTTAGGAAAACGTGAAGTGGAAAAGCCTGTTGTGATCAAGTCCTGCAGACACGTTGTTGCGACTGTGTTCCTCTTCTGGTTCCACTGGTTTTTCATCATACCCTGTGGCTGCTGCTTTTTCTTTTTTCTTTCCTTCAGTTCCTGGATGAGTGAAACAATAGCTTCACCAGCTTTACACGTTGCATCTACACAGCTACCAGTTCATTGAAGCTTTCAGGCAGGAATCAGTTATAGAGGGCTGGGTTTAGTTTGCTCCTTGATAACACCGTACATGAAGGCTCAGGATGAAAGCCTGTAGTATACTGTGTTGAGTAATGACATACAGCTGCGATCCAGACCTCAGACCAGGTCACCACCGCCACCTAGTGGTAGTGGATGTAAGTGACTTTATAAAAAGCTGCTAACTGCTGAAGGATGTAATTAGAGGTGTCTAAATACAGGAATACACATGGTCGACGAAACACTCTACATGTTACAAGTATCTTTGTTAAACAAAGTACCCTGCCGTAGGATATTAATAATTATTAAACCAAAACAGAGTTGCTTGGATTTAGGGTATTTTATCTGCATGAAAATCAAAGATTTTTGGAGATGCACCTCAGTCAATCAGACAAAAATCACAATTGGCAAGTTTTCTACTGGACAGCTCCAATTGGCGGGTGGCGGGTATAATCTGATCTGATTTTGAGTTTTAAAAATCAGATCAAATGCTTTGATGCTTGGAATAATTGTAACTCTTCGTTTTCTGCTGGCCTCCAAACTACTATTTCTACTGAGGGACCTTGAGCAGTTTGTTTTTTCTTTTATGTTTTCCAATTAAATGAATCTGCACCTGAAATCGGTATCGACCCGGAAAGACTGATTGTCTTTTTTTTTTATGATTTCCTGGCATTGACTTTTTTGCCCCTCATTTAGTATAATTGTTAGAACATATTTTAGATTATTAATGTTACTATTACTGGCAGTACTAGTGAGTTGGCAGTAGGTACTATTTATTATTAAAGTCTTTCGTATTATCATACGTCAGGTTGGATCATTTTCCTTGTAATGTATTCGGGTGTATTATATGGTGACATCAGTGCTTTAAGTGTCTGTCTGAAGCTGAGACTGTGGCGAAGCAGAGATGGACAGCCTGCTGAGACTTCTCTTGTGCATGTGGTCATGCTGTCTGGGTTCATACCCCCTCCGGGTAAGTAGCAGCTCAGTTCTCTTCCTAAAGAGGTTTCTCTGAAGACATTTATACACACGAAAATGCCCTAAATGTGCTTTAGTAACATCATATTCTTGGTGCCGTTACTGGTTCAGTTTGTAGCTAAGATTGCACTATGACTGGTGAAGTCAGAAGCCTGACAGCAATGAGCAGCTATGAGTCACCTCCAAGTGGTGATATCATAGGAGGGAAGAAACACTGAAATTGAAAATTGGTTATGAGAATGTTACACCCAAAGGATCTTAATATTTTAAACTAGAAATATTTGCTTGTATATCATTGATTCTTGTAATAAATTTGAAAACCGATTTCTGAGGTTCACCGATCAGAATCTTGTGGTTGATTTCAAATTCCATTTTTGTAAGGCTTTGGTCAGCAAGAAGTCTTTATAAAATATGGAATTTAATTTAATTTAATACTTATGAGTCTTGATGAATAGGAAAAGAGAAAACACTAGGAATAGAAAATATAGGATATTCCAGACCTTTTTATATTCCATTATCTAGAAGATAAAATCAAAATTTTGGAAAAAAGGAAAGGCTTTTTACTATGGATGTAACCATACAACAAAATCACGGTTCAGTATGTACTTTAGTTTTAAAGTCATGGTTCGGAACCTTTTCGGTTCACTCCGATCAAGTGAAACAAATAAAAAGTGGCCACTTTAGAACTGACTGGAGATTTGTTTTATTTTTGTTAGTTAAATATAAGCGGGATTAGCCGATCGATTGATGGATTATAAAACAATAAAACCACTTTAAAATGGTCAATGCTGTTTAGATTTTTTTATAAGAATGTGTAAACATTTGAGAATAAAGGAAAACTTTGTTGTTTTAAAATGCAGTGTAGCGTACGAGATGTACTTAAATAAATGCACCATAAAGGCACAGCTATTGAGAAGTCCTTTCTGGTCAGAGGGTCTCATGACAATACCAGTGTGTTGTTGACTCTCATGTGCTGTGCAGTATTTTGGGCTGATTGAATGCTCCAGGCAGCTGGATTTGGACCTCAGCTGATTTTTGTTTTGTACAAGTCATGTTCACATTTAACTTTGTGTTGTTTCAGGTCAGTAATTCAGTTAAGACACTCCCATTTCTGGTTAGTTTTTCACAAGCAATATGAAGCTATTAGAGATCATAAGCTGTGGTCTGTTATATTGTGACTTTACAAAAGTAAAGTCTGGAAAATCAAGGGTCTTTATTTAAAGTTGGATAATACTAATCCAGATATGACACATCTGTATATTATAGAATTTAAAACTGAGCTGATCTAAATTGCTGAATCATATGCAAACCTTGGTGCCGTGTTGTTTCAAGGTTTGTTGAAATAATAAACCCCAGCTGGGTTGTTTTCTTTTTGTTCTCTTATGACCAGAATGTTATGAAAACTGTTGGAGAACCTTGAAATTTAACTGTGAAAAACTAAGACATTTTCAAATGGAATAATTGTAGGTACACTGTGATTTTACTTTCTGTTTACCAACCATAATCAATATAAGAACAGCATTATTAGATTTTTTTTAATCCATCGTGGTTTTACAGTTTCTGCCAAATGGTTCATGTTGACATTTTAAACTGCCTTTAACATAGTAATAACGGTTATCACAGCTAGCATCACTGTACAGGTCCTTCTCAAAATATTAGCATATTGTGATAAAGTTAATTATTTTCCATAATGTCATGATGAAAATTTAACATTCATATATTTTAGATTCATTGCACACTAACTGAAATATTTCAGGTCTTTTGTTGTCTTATTACGGATGATTTTGGCATACAGCTCATGAAAACCCAAAATTCCTATCTCACAAAATTAGCATATTTCATCCGACCAATAAAAGAAAAGTGTTTTTAATACAAACAACGTCAACCTTCAAATAATCATGTACAGTTATGCACTCAATACTTGGTCGGGAATCCTTTGGCAGAAATGACTGCTTCAATGCGGCGTGGCATGGAGGCAATCAGCCTGTGGCACTGCTGAGGTCTTATGGAGGCCCAGGATGCTTCGATAGCGGCCTTTAGATCATCCAGAGTGTTGGGTCTTGAGTCTCTCAACGTTCTCTTCACAATATCCCACAGATTCTCTATGGGGTTCAGGTCAGGAGAGTTGGCAGGCCAATTGAGCACAGTGATACCATGGTCAGTAAACCATTTACCAGTGGTTTTGGCACTGTGAGCAGGTGCCAGGTCGTGCTGAAAAATAAAATCTTCATCTCCATAAAGCTTTTCAGCAGATGGAAGCATGAAGTGCTCCAAGATCTCCTGATAGCTAGCTGCATTGACCCTGCCCTTGATAAAACACAGTGGACCAACACCAGCAGCTGACACGGCAACCAGACCATCACTGACTATGGGTACTTGACACTGGACTTCTGGCATTTTGGCATTTCCTTCTCCCCAGTCTTCCTCCAGATTCTGGCACCTTGATTTCCGAATGACATGCAGAATTTGCTTTCATCCAAAAAAAGTACTTTGGACCACTGAGCAACAGTCCAGTGCTGCTTCTCTGTAGCCCAGGTCTGGGGAATGCGGCACCTGTAGCCCATTTCCTGCACACGCCTGTGCACGGTGGCTCTGGATGTTTCTACTCCACACTCAGTCCACTGCTTCCGCAGGTCCCCCAAGGTCTGGAATCGGCCCTTCTCCACAATCTTCCTCAGGGTCACCTCTTCTCGTTGTGCAGCGTTTTCTGCCACACTTTTTCCTTCCCACAGACTTCCCACTGAGGTGCCTTGATACAGCACTCTGGGAACAGCCTACTCATTCAGAAATTTCTTTCTGTGTCTTACCCTCTTGCTTGAGGGTGTCAATAGTGGCCTTCTGGACAGCAGTCAGGTCGGCAGTCTTACCCATGATTGGGGTTTTGAGTGATGAACCAGGCTGGGAGTTTTAAAGGCCTCAGGAATCTTTTGCAGGTGTTTAGAGTTAACTCGTTGATTCAGATGATTAGGTTCATAGCTCGTTTAGAGACCCTTTTAATGATATGCTAATTTTGTGAGATAGGAATTTTAGGTTTTCATGAGCTGTATGCCAAAATCATCCGTATTAAGACAATAAAAGACCTGAAATATTTCAGTTAGTGTGCAATGAATCTAAAATATATGAATGTTAAATTTTCATCATGACATTATGGAAAATAATGAACTTTATCACAATATGCTAATATTTTGAGAAGGACCAGTATATCTCCTAGAGCAGAGGTGTCCAAATAGTTTTGTGTGGCCCCCAGCTACAGTTTAGGAAAGGTACAAAATTGGCAAATGGACCTGATGCAGCTGACCACTTTTGTCATTTTTTAAGGGTGAAATTTTCAAATTTAAATCTCCTTAAATGGAAAATGTTTGTTAAAACACAAAGTTCAGCCTTCCTTTTTACTGCATAGGCCCTTGCTCTTTCTTAGCCTGAATGAACCGCAGACATGTCTCAACATGTCGTAGAATATAGTTTTCTTTTAAATAGCTTCTTATATCTCATCTCTGTTCTTTCACTGACTTTATTTTTAAACATCTCATGATACTAAAAATAGCCCACACTAAGCCTTCTTCACTCAGGAACAGCATCTACACTTAGTCTTAGTCTAGCCAGCAGGACATGGTAGGTTTTATATATGGTGTGTTCACTGACAGAAAAAAGATCAGAGTTTTAGGTTTCCTGCTTGCAGCTACCTGTCAGGGCTGATCCAGTTGGGAATCGTCTGGTTCTGCTCACCAGCTGATTTGTCAGTGCATCTTTATATAGATATGAAATGACGTAGTTTAAATCTTTAGAGCAACCCCTGTCCTTGTCAGCTTTATAAGCTAGGTAGGTGGAATATTGATTAACGCAGTCTTCATATATATAAAAAACCAAGTTAGACATAAAATAGGAAATATTTTAATTATTCATTGATTCCATAGCAACATTGCTTCACCTCCTGAAACAGATTTAATTAACTTTGTGGATTCAACACTTTATTTTCATTTGTACAGCAAGTGTTTCTTCACAGTTGTGACAATAAGAAATACCTGTGTGAAATCCTTTATCTAAAAGCAGTTATGCTGAGGCTAACCTTTACAGTTGGTAGTTGGTGTTCCTGTAAACTGAAAAACTTGACTCCACACTTTCCTAAAGGACAGTACTTCAGAGAAATCCTATTGCCTCTAGAGGGCATATGTTGAGAGGGGTTGAGCTTTTATAAGCCCTTCTGCTCCTGTTTGTTCAGAGGTTGGCTATTTGGTTGCATCTGGACTCGCCACTCTGGCTGTATGCATGGCAGCAGCAGCAGCTTTCTGTCAGGAAGGTTTGTTCTGAGGTTTACATGAGTTTTGACTCCGAGTGAGAGTTAAGCAAACATTACTTGCCCTTGGCGATCTTGCCTTTTGTCTACGTTGTGCAGTCAAACAGGTTGAGCATATAATGAAATCTCCTTTCTGTTCTTCAGATTTTTATCTTTTGTATGTTTTAATGAACAGGTTTTTTCCGCTTCTCCCTGTGTTTTAAAACCTACTTTCTCCTTGGCTTTCTAATTTTTGGTATAATGAAATCACATGTCGTCTCTGTTTTTGTCCTACATCTGCTTCCACTGTCTGACTGATTCAGTCTGTTTGACCGCGGCTGAGTCTTAAGTGGAGTGGCAGAACACCGCAGAACATGTATATCACCCCCTCCTCCCCCTCCTGCTCTGAATCAAGGACCTCCCATTCTCTCTCACTCTCTCTGATCCGATCCACACTCCCTCTCTCCACCCAGTTTCTCCTTGACGGCGACTTCTGCAAACATTCGGTACAATGGGAAGCAAACATTGATGCATTTTCTCTTACCTGCCTGTACCTGCAGAGTAAGACAGGAGGGGGAAAATAATCATTCCTCTTTTTCTTGATCTGACTTCAACTCCGATTGCACTCCTTCCTGCTTTACCCGCATTGGATGCCCTCCGTTTCTCCCCCATGGAATACGAATGACTACAGCAGCTTTCCCTTTGCCACCAGCTGTCTTTCTCAGTTTCTCTACGCAGCTTTTCTGTCAATGCTTACATTAGCACTTTGATGATGTTACCTTGCCAAATGGACAGATTTTTCAACTTTCCCTTTTTTGGGAGATAAACGGATCAGCATCAGCTCTTGGTAATCATTAGGTTCGTTGAAATCAAGATTTCAGTAAGAACAGAGAAGCTTCACCTGCAGGTTTATCAGAGTTGTTGCAGAGAGTTCCTTTGAAGGAAAAAAGAATGTGTTTGATATGTGAAATAAGTGAATGTTTTTCTAACCGTATCGTCCTCATTTTACTGATTCAGTAGTTTACTTCCTGTGTTGAAGCCAGAAACGCATGTCTGAGAAACCTGTTGGAGGACATTGAAGCAGTTTTTCAGGGTGATCTCAAGGAACGTTGCCCTTCATAACTACTTCGAGGTTTTGTCCATCTGGGTTTTGTGCCAAGCATTTTATAGCCGTCATCAAAATAGACGTTGGAGAGCTTTGTGAATTCACTTGGGGCAGACACTGTGGAGCCTCGAGAGTGATGAGTTGAAACTGGAGTCCTGATGGCTCCAGTGGGACTACACTGCAGAGAGGCCTCATAGAAGTCAAACTGGGGAGTGTCTCAATACTGCAATGATCACGGACTGACTTGCTCTATCTTTGCTGGATCCCCACTTTGTGCTAGCTGAGCCCTCTTGTTGTACATTCACCCTCCCCACTGCTGCAGTATTGCCCCTGCAAAATGCGTCAGTGAGTTCTGAGGACACCTTCCCTGGACTGCCATCTCCTCAGCATATCTGGACTCTAATGATTCACAGCTGCTGTGAAAGCAAAAGTCACAGTTCAGCTCAGACACGACGGGTCTCGCCAGCCGTGGGCTGTGATGGAGTATCTCGGGGATAAGCTGTCAGTGGCTCACTCTCAGGTGTCGGGATGGATGGGGAATGTGCGCCGCTCCTTTCACGGAGCACTCAGCTTTCTCTCCAGTTCTGTGGAGAGGGGAGGCAGGGGAGAGGATGGAACTGGGGGCTTCAAGAGGACCAACTCCCTACGCTCCTTGGCCTCCCGCAGCAGGGAGTCCATCCGCAGATTCTCACTGCGCAGTCAGCAGCGTCTGTCCCTACGCAGACGCACAGCACCCAACACCCCCACTGCTGTAAGACCCCACACACTCACTTCCAGTTAAAACACAGAGAAGTTAACTGTTGGTTTCTGCTTACATACAAAAGCAGTAAATATTAATGAAGGGCATCAATATGTCTCATAGCTTCTTAAATTGAAGTCATTTTGCTGCATTGGCCGTGTCACTGCGAGAACAGTTGCACCTTCATCAGTTATTTGGTCTTTGGCCTAACATGTCAGCAGCTTTTGCTTGTATATCGTATCATGATATTCCAGCAAATATTTTCTCCTTTCATGGCCTCTGCCTCTTACAAAATCTCATCCCTCTCTTACTACAAAGACTGCTGTCCTACTTAGAGATACACAGATCAGAGTTTTGTAGCCGATTTTTGGACTCTGATTTTTGCTTAGCCAATACCTTGGCAGGTCAAAGCAATTTGTCTTCAAAAATTAGAAGTATTAGTGGTTAGAAGGCTGAACTTGGTTAACATTAGTCTTTGTAAACGCCATTAAACTCCATAGAGAAAGTAGAGTCCTACTTTTAATTCTGACAACCTTAGCTAATCTAGCATGTTTCACAACAGGGGTTGAAAACAATTTTGATGTTCTCTGTTTCTTCCTGGTATCTGCTGAAGCTGGCTTCAGGTCCATTTGCTCCTTCAATAATTTGCTGAAACATCCCCGAAGGCAGGTACACATTGACATCCAGGGCCAGAAAGCTGCTCTTTATACCCGACAAGCCAGCTCCAAAATGACCATGCCTCCCGAAGTATGAAATGTGCTTCTTCTGACCTGCAATGATACATAACATTGAGTCTTCCTCCCTTAATAACAACTTCCACACAGAAAATTAAAGTGGTTTGTGTGACCGAGTAGCGCTTGTATATGGCGTGTTCATGAAGTGAAAAAAGATCAGAGTTTCTGGGCTTCCAACCAATTGGTAAGCGATCCTGGATGGTCAAACTGAAAATTCACCAGGCCAACTAGGTGCACATCTGGTCCTACTGGCTCTCTGGGTCATTTTGTTTATTAACTTATTTTTAGGAATTACTGAAAGAAAAAACATGATTACTAGAGATGGTCTAGTATTTGAAGTGCCTATAAAAATCTATTCCCTTTGGCTTTCCTCTCCCTGGTTTAGTTTTAGCTGTACCCTTTGACCGGTCTATTCGCTGGTACATTGGAGTAAAACTACTGCTTGGTTTAAGCTCACACCTATTTGTTCCATTCCTGCACAACTTCTCATGAGTCACAGTTTCTAAAGATAAGTGGTGCTTTCATGGCTTAGTGTGGCTCTCCGATATGTCTGCTGTGTCCTAGTAGGTTTTAGTCATGAACAGCTGTTATTGTTGTCTCTGGCAGAAGCAGAGCTCACTATCAGTAAGTGAGGATAATTTGACAGAGCCAGGGATTAAAGTAAAGAGAAGTAATTGGCAATTCTTTGGAATAGATTTTTTTTTGTCCTGTTTTCAGAATGGTGTTTTATTTTGGCCTTTTATTTGCGAGGCAAATCTAGTAATTAAAGAAAGCCTCTTCAGGTAAATGTAACTAAACTGACATACCCCAAGAAGATGGGTTACCCTGTCACTTCTGTCACAACATAAATCAACCACTGTTTGTGTCAGTCAGATTCTGACATGAGATAACCAGCTTGGCATGTTGTGCTGCAGGATGCATGTCTGCACATGTGGTGGCTGGTGAAAAACTGTAGTTTGAGTCATGCTGCAGAGGAATTTAATTTGTAGCTAGGTATAAACGGTCCAAACAGCATTTAACCTCAAAGTAAAACTGGAAATTTGCAACAACTAATTATAGCTGTCACTACATGTAAGGGAATGATGTCCTGACAGACTAATCCTGACAAGTCCTTTGGTAAATTTGAGGACAATCAGGACATTCAGGATATTGTGAGCCTTAGTAAAAGTGGTTGAATTGGATATTGATCCAAAGTTTTTGTATACATCCGCTATTATTATAGCTATCTCAACACAGGGATATATAAAGTGTCTTGCAATAATATGTGCATCCCTTGAGTGTTTTCACATTTAGTCACATTAATTCACTAACTTCATAGTAGCACATAATTGTGAAGTGGAAGAAAAATGAGACCTAGTTTTCCAAATTCTTCACAACCAATCTGAAAAGTGTGGCTTGCATTTGTGTACAACGCCCTTTTATGTTGAAACCCCTGAGTAAAATCTAGTGTATCCCACAGATCAATTATCTGAAAATGTAAAGATATGGTACAACTGCACCCTACCAAGACATGCCGGTCCACCTAATCTGACAAGGCCAGGCAAAGAGAGCATAAATCATGCAAGCAGTTGGAAGATTGGCACAAAAAAGGAATTTTGTTGAAAGAAAGTCATAAAAGCTTCCAGTTGTGCCATGGGGCAAGAAGGTGCTCTGGTGAGATGAGGCAGATTTTGAACTTCTTGCCAACCACATTAAATACAATGTGTGGTGAAATAGGTGGGTCACTGCACATAACACTGAACATTCCCACATTGAAGCACAAAAGTGGCTACAGCATGCTGCGGGGATCCTTTTCTTCAGCAAAAAACAAGGCTGGTCACAGTTGGAAAAATGGATAGAGTTAAATACAGGGCAATACATGAGGAAGACCTGTTAAAGTCTGTGATTGAGGTTCACCTTCTAGTTGGACAATGACTATAACCATATAGGTGGAGCTACATTGTTATAATTTAGATCAGGGGTGAGTAACTTCCATCCTCAAAGGGTTGATGTCCTGCAAGTTTTAGACGTGTCTCTGCTTCAACACACCTGAATCAAATGTATGGCTCATTATTAGGTCTGTGCAGAACGTGACTGCATACTGAGGAGGTAATTCAGCCATTTTATTCAAGTGTGTTGGACCAAGGACACATCTAAACGTTGTAGGACACCGCCTCTGGTATAGACCATTTTTATTCGTGAGAATGGCCCAGTCAAAGTTCTTAACTAAATATTTAGCGTTTCAAAGCTGGTAGAGACATTTATTTGTAAATATTTGTTTTAAAGAAACGCTATGAAAATCATATCTTTTTCTTCCACTACACAATTTTGCACGACTCTGTGCTGGTCTATCACATAAAGCCTTAATAAGATACAATAAAGTGTGTGGTTGCAGCATGACAAAAAAAAGAAGTGGTTTGAATCCTTTTGCAAGGTGCTCTACCTGCCCCTGTTCTATCCTGTTGTAATCAATAAGGTCCGCTGACGACTACAGAACCTCCAAGTGAGAAAAATCTGATTTCAAACAACGGCTTCGTTGGCAAAAACATGATGAACAAACACCAGACTGAAACTATAATCCTCTAGTTCAGGTCACCAAAAGAAGCTTAAACCAAGTCAGGTTTTACATTCTTGCCCTCTGTGCTTCCATGATACTATGAACAACACTCAGCCTTTGCTTGTACGCATCACTTCCGCTGTTCTTTCCTTATATAACACAGTTCTGTTTCCCTAGCAGAATGTGTCTTAATGTGACCCCTCCTGTCATGCAGCTAGAATGCCCATTTGTTGAAGTCAGATTAGCGTTCGAGGGAGTGGTTGCTTGAATATGTGGATATTGATTACTGCAGCGTCCACTAAGCATGCTTTCCAGATTTAGAGGAACAGGGAATAGGGTAGTGGCATACTACAAATACAGTAGTGTAACTGAATGGGTTTTAACTGCTGTTAATGGGCTTGCTGTATATGTTGGAGTCACTTCAGATCCGATAATATTTAATCTAGAGGAAATTGCATGTTGGTCATTTTAAAGTAGCTTTGGCTTCCTCACAAAAGCATATTACACCTTAACAGAGATGTTTACAGTATATGTTACAAGCTCAGATAGAAAGACAACACTTTTATCTACACTGAAGGTTACTAACAGGTGTAAACACATTCCTCAACAGTGTCATAAACTGGGCTGGGCACTGGTACCTCCAGTGCTGTTTTCCTGTTAACACGTGTATCCCTGTGTTCTCCGCTCTCTAATGTAACATCGTTAGGTGCTCGACGGCAGCGCCCATCCTTTTTAGATGAACAGCTACATGTTTTCTCACTTTCCGTTGGCTGCTGTTATTGGGTAATGTGCAGCAGTCTGTGCATTATCAAACAGAAGTTTCCAGGACCTTGTTCCTGCCCTTTCCTCTGCAGATTGTCTGTCAGACCTACTCAGTGATCAGCCCTTTATCCTTCCATTCATCCGCTCTTTGTTGAATTGCTTTCCTTGACACACCCTTCCTGTCCAGGGGAAGCTGACTAGTGCTATAGCTTAGGACAAGCCTTCCTCCTGACAGCTGTAAGTCATTGCAATTGTAAAAGTCATTTTATAGGAGGTTGGCTAAGTTGTGGGCATGTAGATTAGTATTGACTGCACAGAAAATGCTCATATTTAATTAAAGTTCAATACTAAGTCTGATAGCCCTCTTTTCAATGACAAACAGTGAAAGATTATAAATAAGATGCTGTATAATGGAGTTTCTCTGTAACATGTTCCAGCAAATGCAGAGCTCCAACGCTAAGCTGATCAGGTATGGGTGTGCTGGGAGTCTTCAGGTTGAGCAACACACACAAACGCATCTGATTGGAATTTTTATCACTACTTTTTACAAGGCTTTATTTATTTGTTTTTGCCAGCACTGACAGCCTACAGAAACAAGTAGAGGAGGGGTGGAAGACTAAAATCCTTCAAAGTATGTTTCAAAACGGCTGAATTGGTTTCAGGGATGACCTGATTGTAAATGCAGAACATTTTTGTTGCCTGTGTGAAAAAGTATACTGGAGTTTGAAGAAGTATTTCTGTGCTGCATATTGTGAAATGATGTCACTTTGCAAGGTGTGTGTGTGTGTGTGTGTGTGTGATGTGAATCTCTGAAGAGAAGTTCCTAACACATTTGTTAACACCTCTGGATGGGCTGTGTAAAAAGCCATAAAAAGTATTTTATTCTAGTTTCATAATCTCACTCTAGAAATTTTAGAACATTTTCTTCCGGGGAGGAGGAGCTCTGCTGAATGTCGTTCTAACTGTTCTCAGTTTTATCCTTTGATGCCAAGAAAGGTTTTTACTGATTATTAACATCCTGCACTGCTGCTCTTTTCTCAGTCTTTTACTTGTTTATACACAATAAATGAACATTTCTCACAGTTACTCTTTATCTCACACATTCCCTCTATTTGAACATCTCTCCTGCTCTTGTTTTGCGGGTTTCCGATGTCTGTTCACACACAGCCAGAGAAAACAGGGCTTGCATTCATGTAGCTCTTAGAATGAGCTGACTGATCTGCAATCAGTGACCATTGCTCTCCTGGTCAAGGAGCCTGTGCAGTTACAGAGCCAGGTGTATCACCTTTCTCTGTCCATCTCTCTGACAACATCTGAGAACAGAAGGATTAGCTTTTGTTGCTTTTCTCTCTCTCTTTACATGGACCAGGTTAATGGTTCATGTGTGGGTGTGGCTGTGTGAGCTGTGTTTGGTTTTGTGACAGTGTGTCCTCTGTACCAGCTTCATTAAAAGAGGCATGGTTCAGTAGGCAGCAAACACTCACTCGCCGATCTGTCTTTGTCCCCTCTCTGGCCTGTCTCCATTAACTTGCCTCTTTTATCTTTCATTATCTGCATGACCACTGCTGACCACTAAAGCCCAACAAGCTGCAGCAACATCAACTTAATGCAAGGCAGTGCAGGAGCACCAGCATCCATCTTTAATCACCTAAAGCTCTTTAATATTCCTTATTGGATTACTGCTTTTTTGCTTGTTAGACAAACAAAAGTTTGAACTTTGTTTAGCATTGAAAATGTGAACAGGCTGCACGTATTAACTGTGCAAACAAAGTTTAAATTATTAACTATCAAGCAGAAATGTTGAGTTGTTAGCATGTTCATGTTCATAAAAGGTTTGTGTAGCCGAGGCATGAGTGTGTTGCAAGAAAAAAGGTTTTAAGATGTTAAGGTTTTCAAGCTTCTATAATTTCCTTTTTACTGTTCCTATAGTTACTTTTTGCACAGAGGTCTTTTTACTTAGATGCCAAATAAACAGCTGGAAGTGGCTGTCATTTTCTCCAGGTGACATTCAGTAATGCAGGGCTGCTCCTCCCTCACTGACTGCTGCACACTGCTGGTTAGCTTTTTGCTCTCTTGCAACAAAGACAAACCTGGCTATTATAAATATGTATAATTGTGAAAAACACAGAGATGGTATGGAAACTATGGCCGACCATCACTCTTATTACGGTAAAACCACCAGTCGCATGTCTGTTCAGCAGCCAACTGCAGACTGACATCCCAAGCAGAAAGCCCACCTAATGAAGAAGAGTAAAATTTGACTCTATGACAGAATTAACGCAAAGATTATACCAAAAATCGAATTGCTTTTATTTATAACAGAAAGGGAAAAAAAAGTAACTCCTGCTGCTACAAAAGTAATATATTGATTAGTAAAATTATAGTAATGTTACATATACTGTATATTTACTGATACAGTGATATATGGTAATAATTATGATTCTACAGCAACAGTTTAGATCAAACACTCAATAAATGTAGTAGTGATTTATATAAATCATTTATATAAATGTTTTAACATTGTTTTGCTGTTCTGTTCTGTTTTGTTGAGTTATATAAATTTAACAAGCAGATATTACCAAGCTGAAATCAGGCTGTTTATTAGTTGGGCTATCTGCTGAGGGAACGAGCCTGTGGGCGGCTGCTTAGAAGACGTGCTCCTCGTCTCTTGTGAACTATGGCTTACAGGAGTAACGGAATGGATTTCTTTAGTTTCCTTTGTCAATCTTTTTGGGACTGCAATTATTTCCGAACAGTCAGATTTTTCTTTCTTGTAAATTAGAGAAAAGTATAATAGCCTTTTATCAGCCAGCAGACTGGGCAGTATGCAGCCACAGGTAGGGAAGGAGCAGCAAAGATTTAGAAAACTCCAGTCCCTCCAACACTTTCTCTGGCATCTCATTAAGAGGACTTTAAACTGCGTCTTGGAACATCTTGGCGATTTGGAATTGGTCACTTTTTTTAAATCTTGGTCTACTTTAATACCGATAACTGGCCCATCCTTTTATTTAACCAGATGATATCAGTTTGTTACACCTGTGTTACTCTATAAAGAGCAGAATGGGACACAGGAAATAAGTTTCACCTAGCTGGAAACCAGATCTTTCTCCACTTTAACTTTTTCCCATTGCAGAGCAAAACTACAAGTCAATAACAGCACCCACACTGTCAACAGTAACCAAGACCCCAACCTGTTACGATTATTCTTGTGTCTGCTCTCAAGTGACAGAAACGTGCCATGATGTGCATTTAAGGAACTCCACCACAGAAGCATAGGCACTGGCTCACATCAGAAAATCCAGTTATACCTCCCATCTTTCATTTATCATCTTATTCTTCTCTCTATCGTTGCTGGCTCCAGGTGCAGCAGAAGCAGAGCGGCGAAGCAGACAGTAAAGACTCTGGAACTCCGGTTCGTGACACTGACAGCCAGTACGGGACCTGGGAAACAGGACTGCGCACTGATGGCAGGTAAACAAACATTACCCTATTTGTTTAGGTGCCAGCAATACAAGTCAGTGAGCAATTACCTTTAAACCTTTTAAAGACAAGTACAACAGAAGTGATTTAATGGAAATCTATCGTCTCACAGGCCAACGCTTTTGCACTGACAATTAAACAAAATTAGGATTTGATGTTAGCAACAAACTCTTGGTTTAGCATCCGTCGTTTCTCTTCATCATAGTCCACCTAACGTTTTCAATGGGGAAAAGATCTGGACACTATGACGGCCAATGTACCACTCTGTATTTGAGAGGTGACGCTTTTGTTAATAGAACAGTTCTAGTATCGGCCTGTCTAAATTAACCCAGCTGAATGTAACTTCAAGCAGATCAGAAAAACGCCACTAATCCATTGTTTTGTCCGATTTTAGATAACTCCCAAGAGTTTCTGTGAATGGTGTTTGCATTGTACTTTATTCATGCTGTTAATACAACTTCTACATAGGGTATTTAGTAGTAACATTAGGCCCAAATCTTTAGTTCAGGTTAAACCTCGACTCCTGTGCCAACCAGGGTTGGGTTTACTTCGTGACCAGTTGTGGGCACAGTCCTGCTAATCCACTAATAGCGGAACTAAGATTTTGTTTAGCGGAGTAGCGATTTTGTTAACTTTGGAAACTGTTACCAGACCATTTAGCTTTTGTTAAATTGAGTTTTGCTAACTTTAAGCCCACTAACAGAATTCACAAGTTTGTTTCTTTCTATTGTGGGTGTGTCGCAAAGAGTACGTTAAGCAAGCTATTGGCTTATGTTACTTGCCTGCTACTCCCTCTGCTCCTTTTTTTCTGTGTCAGGAACTAGGGCAGTAACAAGTGTGTGTGACGGAAACACGCTGTGATGAACTGGGGACTGAAGCCATGCAGCCTCTGTTTCCCATTTTTATTTTTTCAGACCATAGCAATACTATAAACCTCCTATATTGATTCAGTTATAAGTGCTGTTTGGATCATTTGCCTTTTGATCTGCTTATATGCTTATTTACTCTGCTGTAATTATTTTCTGTCATGACAACAGAAATGAAAACAGTTTAAAAAGTATAACAATTTTAATCTCTTTAGTCATTTACTTATAGTGAAAATGTGTCTTAGTACAGTCTGTTGTACAGACTGTTGGTACCGTTAAATCATGTTGAGAAGTTTCTATCAACAGATAACAGGGTAACTAGTAAATGTGTGAATGTGTGGTAGAAGCCTGCCACCATGTGGATTACTTACGCCTGGTCATGTAGTGTCTGCTGGGATTGCTGTCACATTGCAACCAAAACCTCAATGTATATTTGCGAATATGTCAGCCCGTCCTGCTGGTTTTTTGTAGTTTCTAAGGGTCCATTCCCACCTACCATGTTGAATCAAATTCTGGTTTGTTTGCTCAGAAAGTCCAGTTGGTTTGGGTAGGTGTGAATGTGAAATCAAACTCTTTGGATCAAAGAAGCATACTGTGGTCTGCCTAAAAATATAGGTCTCTGTCAGCTTCAAGTGAACCAAATACAGGAAGTGCACACCACTGCAGGGCATTGTGGGTAAACACAAACAAATAATTACACATGTAGGGAGATTGCCAGGGGCAATGGCTTGTAGTCACATGTGGAGTGGTAACATGTTAAGAACTCTGATTGAAAAATAGTCATATTAAGGTGTACCACAACTGCTGGTAAGTATTTAAGAGAAAAATTATGTTTTCAGGCTAATTAATAGGGAAAAGGCCTGGATGGGAATATGGGGTTCAAAAGGTCTGGTTACTTTGACAAACTAAGTCCCCCAAGCGTACCGGATCTACCGAACTATTAGGTGTCAAAACGACCTAACAGATTTTTTTTCCAGGATCGCAGTGTTTTTATCTTTATCCATCTTCCCATCCACTATGAGCTGTGTTACTGTCTGCTGAAGAAATACATCCCCACAGCATGATGCTGCCACTGCCTTTCGCTGTGGGGATGGTGTGTTCAGGGTGATGTGCAGTGTTAGTTTTCCTCCACACAGACAGTGTTTTGCATGAAGCCTAAACCTTTAATATTGTTCTCATCTGATCAGAGTAACTTCTTCAACATATTTGGTGTTTCCTACACAGCTCCTGACAAACTGCAAACTTTCTTCTAGCTACTCTTCCATAAAGGCCAGATTTGTAAAGTGCCTAACTAATACTTATCCTGTCAACAGATCCTCCTAAAGGTAAATCACACACAGATAGAATATATTTACTAATGAAGTGACTTGTTTGGGCTGGATTAAAGAAGGATTTTTAAAGGAAATGGTGCTACTATACCATACAATTATGCGCTACTTTGTTTCGGTATGTCACATAAAATCCTTGTTTAAATACATAGAGGTTTGTGGTTGCAGCGTGGCACAGTGTAAATTAACAGTTTTGCAAAGCACTGTAGTACTGAAGTATGCAAGCATAATTTCAACCTCTGCTATTCTGTGAAATCCTTTCTCCTCACTTGAAAAACAAACCTATTGCCAGTAGTTTTTATAACCCAAAGCTTCTTGTTTTTTGTTTTTCCGTTTGACATAGCCTCACACCCGCCACTCCTAGTTCAGAAAGCAATCTGAGTCCCTCACCGAGGAAGCCAACTCCACTAGCCTCACCAGGTGCTCAGGCCTCGCAGTTAGAGACCACTACTCCGGATGGGCCCTCCCCGTTTTCCTCATCTGAAAGCCAGCCACGTACTTTCCCTGATGTGAGTGTTAACCTCAGCTACGTTCTTTTCATAGCAACATGACCTTATAGCTGCTAGTCTCATGTTTAAGACTGTAAAAACACTTTTATTCTCAATTATGGTCTGTTTGGTTTTTGTTTTGTTTTTTCATGATCCTAATAATCAGGCTCCAACAGCGCTGTTGGACAATAGTGCTCTACGATCTCGAGCCCAGTTGGGGAAGAAACGAGCCCCAAGGACACGTCCATCCAAGGCGGCCCGGTTGAATGCGGTGCCGGCTCAGGGAGATGGAGGAAACACAGAAGATTGGCTTTACAGAGACTCAACAGGTAAAAAAATCCTCAAACCAGACTCATCTTGTGCCTCCAAACCTAGGAAATTTGTGTCTTAACTGAAAATGATTCAGTAAAAAACCTCCTGCACTTGTGTTCCTTAAACCAACATGCCATAATGTTAGTCAAAAACAGATCCCACTTCTTTCTCTGGCAGGATACTCACACAGGAGATGCCTTATTACTGACAACACATGCATTAGAGCAACTGAATTGTTCAACAAATCTGTCACTATACTGCAGTCCAGATATCACAGTGTTGGTCCTTTTATTCATCTTAAAGGATTTTTCAGGAACTTTTTAGGATGGGGTACACAGCTTTCACTATTTTAATTATGTATTCTCCCAGTTATACAGTATAAAATTCAACCAAAAAATGAAGTTATTTGGTAGTTTGTAACGATAGTCAGAAGAATACATAGAGGCACACGACTAACAGGGAATCCAGATTCTGATTCAGTGGAAAGGGATTTTTTTCTTGGCCACTTACAGTGACTGAGCCTTTTAGTAGATAAACATCTGGTGGTTGGTGCTTTCATTACGACAGAGGCAAAGGCGGAGAATAAAAACGATGACTCAGAGTCTGAGGAGCAGGCCAGAGGAGCTGATGCTGGGGCTGCTGTTCCCTCGCAGCCACAGAGGGTCGCCCTGTTCCCAGGAGTAGATCCTTCAGCTTTAAAGGTGAGCCAGCTTCTAGAACACTGCGCTTTTTGACGTGTCTTCATGAAAGGATCCAGACTGGATCAGAATCTTTCGCAATTTACCTGGACAGCAGCTGTAAAAAGTATTCATACCGCTTAACCTTTTGCAAATTTGTCATTTTGCTACTACAAACTTCAGTGGATTTTTGGGTATAAACCAACACAAAGTTGTGCATAATTGTGAAGTGAAATGACAAGTCAAGTCAACTTTATTTAAAATGGTTAACATGGTTTTTTTTAACCAATAGAAATGTGAAAAACATGGTAGGCACATATAATCAGCTTCCCTGAGATAATAATTTGTAGAACAACCTTTGTCTGCAGTTGTAGCTGCATGAATTTTGGACTACATCTCTTCCAGCTTTTCCCACCTAGGGAACAACATTTTGGCCCATTTTTCTTCACAAAATGCCACAAGCTCAGTGTAAAATCCCCAGGATTGTGGTTGAGTATATGAATGCTTTTGCAAGAGACTGTAAATTGATGTCATATTACTTTTTTTTTTTTCATTTGTCTTTTTGCTTTGTTTGGTGTTAACTACCATAAACTGTGAATATTTCCCCGTTTTTCTCAGGCCCAGCTTAAGAAGAGGGGTGACTCTGACAATCAAACCGATGGACCTGTTCCCTCTTCTTCCCAAATCTCTCGCTCTCCGAAGTCTCCATTCCTTCCCCGTGCAGCACGTGTGCTGCCCCCAGCTGGCGGGAAAGAAAATGGGTAAGAAACACCAGTAGATGTTTTTCTGTTGCCATTTCGTTTTGCTCTACAACTTTCCACCCTAATTACAAAGGTTAATTTATCTCCTTTAGGGAGGAAGACTCACCCCAGTGGTTGAAGGAGCTAAAATCCAAGAAGCGCTTGAGTCACTTTGACAATGAAAGCTAAGTAATCAATGAGGTAAATAGTTTTTGATTGTTTGCTGTCTGATTGTTTTAAGTTCGTCTTAAATATTGGTGTTTGATGTTAACAGTATGTTTTTATCCTCTAAAGTTTGCCTTAACAGATGAATCTAAAAGAACTAGAAGCCTTAACATTTGGTCCAGAGAGAAGAAGTGAGGCTGGATCTACAGTTGCTGATATATTTTGTTTCATTACTTTTTGTCAATGTTTTTTTTCTTTCCCCTTCTGGGTCACTAAATGTGCATGGTGCCTTTTTTTAAACTGAGAGTATCTTACGGAAAAAAGGAAAAGAAGCACGGACAACGTTATGCTGTTTCCTTTTTGTCCACTTCATGCTTGAACCTGTGGAAGTACTGCTGCACCTTCAGATTAACACTCTCTTTGGGACCAGGAGAAACAAGGATGATGGAAAATAAAGACGTTTCCTGTCAGGTCACATTTCAGGAAACGTTACTTGAAGCTCGAGGGACCGTGATGCAGCTTCATCCTGGATGAGCTTCATCACTAGCTGGAGGTTAATGTTGTCGTTCGTACCTCTACCTATGTTTGCTTATTATGGGAAGGGTGTTGATGATGATCACATTGCCATAAGATAACATTTCAGTGAGTTTTTGAATATACAGAACAAATCAGCACTGGCTGGCTTGTCAGTGGGAACATGTTAATAGAAGATGTTATATTTGTATTTACTTATCAGAGCTAGTTTTGAAGAAAGTAAACAGTAAGATGTATCACTACAGCAGAGGCTCCTCAGCTTTTTACACTAATACACTCCACAGCCCCAGAGTCGCTGCATATTATATGTAGTGTTCTGGTTTTTTTGTTAATGAGGGATTTGGGGATTTTGGACAAATGAACTTGCATCTGTCAATCATGCACAGAATTAATTAGCACAAACACTATGAATAAGCCTGTTCTCCCTTCTTTAACAGACTGAAGGGTATTCAGTATAAGCCATACCGTCATCTAGTTTCTCTCACATCTTTCTCAATCACGTCTCTCCAATTGATGTGCAACTGTCCCACTTTAGTCCCCATTCAGTTTGCATGCACAATCTTTCCTGTCTCATCATGGTGGACAGTGCCTTCGAGTGTCACGGTGTTGGCTCACACAGCTCAACGCAAGCGGAATTTACTCACTACACTACCTTCTACTACTTTGCTCCAATCAAATGTGAACATGTTTAACCTCCGACCTATACACTTCTACAAAGCACTTTGTCACTTGATGCACTACAGCACTCGACGTCTGCCCCCTCCTCGTTGGCCATATCCTCTGTTTGTTCGGCTCGCTCGAGCAATGCAAGTGAATATGTTGATGGAGGCTTCCGAGTGATTGTCACTGGTTTGTATGTGTGTAAACTTCTTTTTTTGTCATGAAAATTGTGGGTTTATTTTTTTATGTCCATCTTTTTTCTTTTTTTTTTTTTGTTTGAGAGTAACAATGTTTATCACACTGTGTGTTGTACTGGCCAGTGTCCTAAAGCAAATAAATTCTTAATAAAACATTTACTTGACTTGGAGCCTGAGCATGTCTTTGTCTGTGGTTGTTGGTCTTTTATTATCCAAGATTTCCAACAATGCGTGTTGATTGTATTTAAAAAGTTTAAGTACTGCTGTGTGGTTTGAGGCTAGTTGCAGTGCATATAGTACCTTGTAAAAGTATTGATACCCCTTACACCTCCTCATATTACATCCACTAACTCAATGCAGTTTATGGGAGTTTTCTTTGGTAGACACTCAAAACACAAGTTGGTACACAATTTTAAAGTGGAAGGGAAATGATGCATAGTTTCCTAAAATTTGTACAAATTATCTGCGTCAAGTACGGCATGCATTTATGTTCAGCCCTCGCTAAATTAGTACTTTGTAGATCCATCTTTCAATGTAATGTTAGCTGCAAGTCTTGTGTCTCCTTTAGTTTTGCACATCTAGAGGCAGAAATGCTTGTCCATTATTCTTTGCACACTAGCTCAAGCTCAGTCAGGCTGGGTGGAGAGTGTCTGTGAACACCAATTTTCAGGTCTTGGTACAGATTTTTAAATGGATTTATGTCTGGACCTTTGGTCATTCTAACACATGAAAATGCTTTAATCTAAACCTGGGGTGGGCAATTCTGTTCCTAGGGGGCTGCATGTTGTAGATGTTTCCATGCTTAAATGTTCCTGATTTAAATTAATTAGTGATTAGCAGGTTTCTGCAGAACTTGAGGCAGACTGAGGACATAATTTAAATTGGACTGGAATTGCCCACCTCTGATATAAAGCATTCCATTATAGCTCAGGCTGTTTGTTCAGGATCGTCGTCCTGCTAAAAGATCAACCTGTGTCAAGTCTTTTACGGTCTATTAACTTACCAGTTTCCTTATTCTTGCTGAAGAAAACCATCCCCACAGCATGATGCTACCACTACCTTGTTTGATTATTGGGATGATGTGTTCTGAATGGAGTGTCAACTTTGTGCCACATATCTTGTTCTGCATGTAGGCAAAAATGCTTGTACATGCTTGCTGAGTCCCCTACATGGCTTGTGGAGAAATGTAAATGGGGTTGTGGTTTTCTTTCAACAATGGCTCTCTTCTTGTAACTCATCCATTAAGGTCAGATTTGTGGAATGCTTGACAAACAATTGTCAAAAAACTGAATTACACAGATTGATACTTTTATTATTAAGGTGACTTCAAAAAGTAAGTGGCACTAAATTTCAAGTAGGGGTGTTTGATGAAAATGTGAAAAGTGGGACTAATTACTTTTGCAAAGCATTGTATGAAAAACTGTATGTGTGTTTGTGCTGAGCAGGCCTGTCTGCTGAATCCTCTTGGCTCTCTCTGCATGTGCCCACACACAGTGCTCCCTGGCAGCCTGGTTGGACGGGCAGGGCAGCCTGTGCCAACATAGCTGCCTATTGAGAGGCAGCGTTACGGACACAATGTAAGCGACAGACTTGCTGTATCAACAGCTCCACCTTTTCTGCTGTTGTGGCCAGAAATAAACCATAAATACCCCCCCCCTCGTGTCTGCCCTCGAATGGCTCGACCCCACCAAACACCAAGTGGCACCAAAAAAGAGGGACTCTACCACGTCCTTGCAGGCATACCCAGGTAAAAAGCGTCATTCTGGACACTAAGGGTTCAATAACATTGGCCCCATTAACTCCTGTGGATTGGAATTAGATGGTGTTGCAACAGTAAGGATCCAGGTTTGGATGTAGCTTGTGTCATGAGTCCTCATAAAGGATAATCCTACCAGCTAGAGGAGGAAAAAACGGGTTCATAATTGCAGCCCTGACATAAAACGTCTCTCCTGGTGTGTACATTTCTGTGGTTGTGTGACTGTGCATTATGGATGTTGCTCTGTCTGTGTGTGTGTGTGTGCTGTTACCAAAAAGTGGAGGAGAAGTGGATCAGGAAGATGTCGGAGCAGCAGAGCGCCCCAGAGCAACTCGCTGCTGGGAAGAGCCAGGGTGGAGCTGGAACCACATATAAGGTACTATAGCAGCTTTCTGTGCAGGTTCTAAGTTCAACTACTCATATTCTCAGTTTGACAAAGTCACGTGTCAACATCTATATAAAACAAATAGCTAAACTAATTCGCTAACACTTAAATAATTTAATCTGACACTGTCAGAAAGCCCTATGTCTTGCAGTGAATGCTAAAGAAATGTATATTTCTATCCAGGTGGTGGTGTTTGAGTTTGAAAATTTCCAGGGCGGTAAGGCGGAATTTTCTGCAGAATGCAAAGACTTGACAGAGAAGCGACTGGAGAAGGTTGGCTCTTTGATTGTGGACTCAGGGCCGTGAGTAATGCTGCATTCAATACCCTTCAAAACTTGTCTGCTGTATAATACAGTCAAGTTGATGAAATTAAACTCCCTCCATCTTTCTGCCTCTCAGCTGGGTGGGTTATGACCGGCATGGGTTCACAGGAGAGCAGTTTATTCTGGAAAAGGGTGAGTATCCACGCTGGGACACCTGGACCAACAGTCAGCGCAGCTTCTCCCTGCTATCTCTAAGGCCACTTAAAGTGGTGAGTGACTCATTTAAGGTATCTGACATAAGCTTGCCTACCATAGCTGTACTATCATTTTATTTAGTTAACACTGGCTGCAGGTGTCTGTTTCTCCTCTTTAGGATAGTGCTGAACACAAGCTACACCTCTATGAGAACCCTGGGTTCACTGGCAGAAAGATGGAGATTGTTGATGATGATGTGCCAAGCTTGTGGGGCCACGGTTTTCAAGATCGCGTAGCGAGCGTCAAGGCTCTCAACGGAACGTACGTTTCCCTGAATACCTTTGCCTTATGTGTTTTTCTTTCACACTAATATCAGCTGTTGTGTTGCTATATTCTGTAAATCAGTGCAGTCAAGACTGTAAGGATTTGTTTCTCAGTGAAATGTTTCCTTATTAAAAAAGTTTATCAAAATTACACAGACTAATCAATCAGGTGCAATAATTGGTGTGTATGCATGCTTGTTTCTGAATGTGAAGAGCATACCATAGTTTTTTTTATCTTAATGTCTTAGAACTACCCTAGCTCCATTTTCTCTCCACCATTGGAAAGTAAATCTCCCGAAGTACAGAAGTATGAAGATGCATAAGACATAAATGTATAAATATGAATTATCTAAAGGCTATTTTAATAGAGCTGTGGTGATTCATGGTGTTAGGTCTCCGTTTCCAATTCTGTTTGCCATAGGACCAGTTTTGGTCCGAGGGGTTTTCAGGAGCAAATCTCTCTGTGACTCTTTCCATTTTCTTCTAGATGGGTTGGCTACATGTACCCAGGCTACAGGGGCCGTCAATTCATCTTTGAGCGGGGAGATTTTAAGCACTGGAACGACTGGCAGGGACCCTCTCCCCAGATCCAATCTGTCCGACGTGTTCGGGACATGCAGTGGCACAAGACGGGATGTTTCATAGTTCCCGACCCTGCCCCTGCTCCCGGCCCAGACCCTGATCCAGCTCCAGCTCCTCCCGGCCCTCCTGCAGCAGCTGGGGCCAGCTGAGCAGGATCCTCACCTGCTTCTCAAACTCCAACTCTGCCCCAAAGTGCCTGCCCTCTGCTTTAACCTAATCATGGCAAACACTGACAAGTGACAAGTGCCATGTGTGTTTTAGTGGCAAATAAAGGTTGTTTGACCTGGAATCTGTTGGTGATGTTATAATTGTTTCAAGTTGAACATTTCTTTCCTAAGATTTGCGAAAATCCTAAACAGAAATGTCAAATTGGCATTTAAAAGTGATACACTATAAATTTGGCGAATGTTTTTCATTTAAAATAAACCACAATTATGTTTCAAGTATATTTGCTTTTTAGCCACACGTGCTACTTTTGATGACTGTTTTCCTATTTTAGTCTGCTGGGTCAGATATCCAGTCTTAAAAGAACATCACTGATTCAGTGAATATGTGGATATGCATCTTCTCCACAGCAGTGGAAATGATGTCATGCTGTATGTATGCTTGCTATTAAAACAGAGTGCACCAAATTCCCTGCCATAGTTCTCATTGTTCATTTTAAAGTTAATGACACTTAGTAGAAACCAGATAATTACATAAACTAAAGGACACAAGCATTTCTTCCTCACTGTCTAAACTGGATAAGGGCTTTTATTTATGACTTCCTTAAAATTTGCATTTCAGTTTACATAAATTAAGTTTACTATGTCTAAACTGAAAACCCCAAGATTTCAGGAAGAGAACTGTGGACCTTCACAAGTCTGGTTTATCCTTGGGTAAAATCTACAGATGCCACATTCCTTAAATAATCATTTGGAAGTATTAGCAGCATGGGAATGTCCAGCCACCAGTACCATTCAGAAAGGAGACAGATATTGTGTGCCAGAGGTGAGTTTTGGTTTAAAATATGGTAACAACTGCAGAAGAAAAGCAAAAGGCCTTGTGTAGACGATGGTTATCAGTACGCATAGGTAAACCACACTGACATGGGGAATAAGGTCATCAGAGAGGAAGAAGGCACTACTCCAAAGCAACATAAAAATACCAATTACAGTTTGCAAATGCCCTCAGTAAAAAATAATTGAATACTTGTCTTGTGGTCTGATAAAACTAAAATTGTTTGTTTAACCAAAAACATTGCTACATTTGAAGGGAAAAGGGGGGTTAGCTTACAAGCCTGAGAATTCCCTCCTACTGTGAAGTACGGTGATGGCCTCATCATGCTGTGTGGATGTTTTGCTGTTGGAGGGACTGGTGTACTTTACAAAATAGATGGCATCATTAGGAAAGAAAATTATGTGGAAAGAAGCTAAATCTAAAGCCACAAGCCAGGAGGTTAAAGATGGGGCACAAATAAGTTATGAAGTCCTGGAGTTCCTGGAAAGTTTTGGAGAAGTCATCACAGAGTTCTGATCTCAGTTACTGATGGACAGACCTAAAAGGGTATGTGTGACCAAGGCAGGCAGTAAACCTGACTCAGTTACACCAGTTCTATCAGGAGAAAAGGGCCAAAATACAGCAAACTGTTGTGAGAAGCTTATAGTGGAATAGAACACTTGACTCCAGTCATACAGTTTAAAAAACGATTCCACCAAATACAAAGGAAATGTATGTAAATTCTGAAATTGAAGAAAGTTTGACAATATGTTCATAGTTAATTGTCTCTCTCATTACTCTGGCGTTTAGCTATTAGAGATAATTTTGGTAATCCTAACTGACCTAAAAAAGAAATTCAGTCTGATTTATCATAAGAAATTTTACCAAAAGACACGGTTGAAGACATGTAGTTTCAAAACTTTAATCTCAAACTAAGGTGGCCAGGAGTTTACATCCACTCCTTATGAATGTCATTATTTTTCGTCTATCGAGGGTAAAAGCTTTTCAAACCAGTCTGGCCCTGTGTAAAAAGTAAATCAGGAATTAACTGTAATCAACTGTTTTGTTTTTTGTTTTTAATTTATTTTTCATTGACTAACCACACTTAGACCTGATTACCACCAGACCTTTATATTAAGAGAACCGCCTAAACAGAATCTATCTAACAACATTTAGGCCAAAAGATCTCAAAAAGCAACTCATAATGCTCCTATGTAAAGAAATTCAAGAATAGATAGAACATCAATCTAATGATGACTATTTTCAGAGGTTGCAGATGAACTGAGAACACAATTTAAAGCACAGCGAGCCTAACTATCCTCAATTAAACATACACAAAAGGTTATGAAATATGTATTCAGATTACTTTAGCGCATCTAATTGCTTTGATGTTGATGACAGACACATCATAAATTTTGATTGGTCTTCATAAAAATTGACTTAAACCCCAGCACTTTGTTTTAAAGTTGCATATTGTCAACAGCTTTGCGTGTTTGCTATAGTGTGACCCTTTCATGCATCTGAATAAAATTATGTGGATAAACGCACACAATTAAAGCAACAGTATTCCCACCTAAATTTAACAGCATGTATTACCAGAATTTTCTTAATGTTTTCCAAAGTAACCGAGGACAACACTTCAAAATACTGTATTGTTTCACATGATGGTTGCTCATTATATTATCTTTGTGTTTTGAAAAACAAACCCTGCACAGTTTTTGCCAGCAACAGAAACAGTCTTTGTCCCTAACGTCCCTGCATGTAGGACTATTGTGATTTCCTCACACAAGTCCTACAACATCAATATGAGGTTTCACATGCGGCTAATGCATAGCATTAACATACACTTATGCAGTAGGTCTGTAAGTTTGCTTATGTAGCTCCTGATTTCAGGCACCAAAAAAGAACATAGACACAAGTCATCATTTTAATATGGACCCTGTGATGGGGGGGCGGGTTTCAGGACACCTGTAACAGTTATCAGAACTTTATCACAGTCAGAACTTTACTCAAAGTAAAAGACTCTGGTAAAACCTTTTATGAAGGTTAAAAATAAAAAGAATTGTGCAGAGTTAATCTAACTATTTTGCATATCTTGCAGGAAAAGAAAAGAACAAAATGTATTTATTTAACATAAACAATTTCAAAAGCTTGTTTACATTTTGGCTTGGCTTTGATTAAATTTATTTATAATTTATGTTATGCATATTTTACATGTGAAATTTAATTTGAAGAGATTATCAGTCCATTTTAATGAGCAACAACAATATTTTAGTTATAATCGTAATAACGCTTTGGTGTACATTCATGTATTATTGGTAAATCAAGCAGATTTAATGCAAATCAAAGTTGCTGCTATTCAAAATCAGACTGTATCCAAGTCATCTCTGTAATATGTTTTAAAGCAGTGGGTGGTATTAGATAATTATGTAACAACACATGCATTTATTTCAGATTATGCAGTTTTTCTAATTAATGTTACTCAAACCCCATTTTATAGGAAGAGGATGAAGACAATCCTTGCACTAATTTCTGTTTCTTTTTTGGCGGAGAAGAAAAAGTCTGTTAAATGGGACTGCCAACAATGTGTGAAAGATGTTGTTAAAGGTACGAGCCTATCGTTTCTGTGAAATCATTCAAACCCATTTCAGATATTGTTTGTCACCTATGGAACAACATGGGATGGTGAGATGTATTGCTTTGTTCTTTTGTTGTAAATCATAAAATCTACCACACTAACTCTACTAACAAGCTATCAAACACACGTGGCTCTGATGACATCATAAAAATCATGAGAAAACTCATCAGAGCACTTCATATGTCCGTTTGGGATTTTCTTGTTTTTTTTTCCTTGTTTTTAAATGTTTTTAGTAAATTCTTCTTTCAAAGGTGTTCACTTTTAGTCTATTCAGCTTGTATTCCTTCTTCTGTAGTCTGAGTTTAGACTGCTTGCAATGCCACTGTACTGGCAAATCATAAAACTATTTGAGATAATACACGCAGAATATACCTTTACTCATTTTATGAGTGTGAAAAAGGCACCGAAACACATCAAATGGATAAAATCAGGCAGGAATAAAAACTAATTTGTGACAGTTCTATAGATTTGCTTCGGTTTGCTTCAGCTTCACCTGCCACAGCGGTCTTCCTCACAGCTTTGGGGTCACTGGAATCAAACTCTGAGTTTCAAACTTGCTGGAACCTCTTCCAACTTAAAAGCAACTTGAATGCATCAGAATCCATGTCAAAATCTGTCCAAAGCCCTCCTGGAAGCTGATTAGTTTGATTCTTTCTGCAGCAGCTTTTAAACAAACATTGTTAAAATTTGCAGCAGAAATTCATACAACCCACAGCATTTTTATTTTTGGTTGTTTTATTATTGGTTAGTGAAAACAAATGCACCAATGAATAGCATGTTTAAATCATATTGAATGAAAAGAAGGTTATTAAAAATCAGTAAATTTATCCTGAAATTACAGCTATGAGAAACAATGTAGAAAAATGTTTTTTTTATAGTTAAAATTAAACAATAAAGGAATTTTAGTGAAAATTTAGCTGCTTTCTTTTTGGTTTATTTCTACATTGGAAAACAAATTATATTCAATGTACACTTTCAGAATTTCATTTCCACAGTTTTCCCCCAGAGTCTGAACCAACCAGCACAGTAAAACCCATATTTTCCTATCTTTCTCCCTCTCATTGTTGCTGTGGGACTCTTGGCACTGTGTGTGCTGAATCATGTGGATATCGAACAATGACTGGCTGGACAAAACTGACAACTAATGAAATAACTCTAGGGTGGGAAGGGGTGGATTGGATTGGATTGGAGTGTGGGGTGGGGGTGAGGAGGGGATGGTGGGGTGTATACAGTGACCTCCACATTTTCCTCTGGTTGGCCTATGGCAGGGCGATCTGCTGGCTGGCTTAGATGCTCTAGGTTCTGTTGGCAGAGTTTCCCCCCACTGGGCGTTTAGTATATATTGAGCTCCTCGTCCTGCCACAAACACACTGGCACAAACAAGTACTGGTAAGGGGCTTGTGTTTGTCATTCTAATTTTTATTTCTCGCTTAGAAATGATTGCGTGTATCGTGTTCAGTGGTCGAGGGTTGCAAAATCTTTTTTAAAAAGACAGACACTTTTTCTACTTACACATTTTAATGCAAAATTATAGAAAAAATGATGTGATTAAGAACTGTTTGTATTTTGTCAGTGAAGACAAATCAGCATGGACTGAAATTGTTTGCATTATAACCTTGTTGGTGTTTCTTTTAAGGCTTATCCTTGCCGATCCGTTCACTATGGCCACAGACCACCAGATCCCTGTATCCAAGCAGCAGCAGCCAGGAAGCAGTGCGTTTAAGGTGAGAGGAATGCATCTGCAACTAAATTAGTCAAAGTTTAAAACTCTGACAGAGCACTGCCTGTTTGTAATGTTTATTTTGCAGAAATCTGATTATTGATTGACTCAAATGTCCAATTTTAGGTAATAATCTCTCTCTCTTTTTGGCCCCTTTGATGCACAGCTCGTCATCTATGAGCAGGAAAACTTCCAGGGACACTGCCATGAGCTGACTGGGCCCTGTAACGACCTCCAGGAAGCAGGCGTGGAGAAAGTGGGCTCCATACTGGTGCTGTGTGGACCGTGAGTTTGCCTCAGAGGCCTGCAGAAATGTGAAAATAGATTTTTAACCAACAATTAGAGGACTGAATATGTGGGGAAAAGTGGATGAGCATCCTGTCTCCTTCGTCCGTTTTGTCAGATGGGTGGGATACGAGCAGGCCAGCTGTAAGGGAGAGCAGTATGTGTTTGAGAAGGGGGAGTATCCTCGCTGGGATTCCTGGACCAACAGCAGGCGTAGCGACACCATTGTTGCATTCCGCCCAATTAAAGTGGTAAAACAGCACATTCATAGCTCAACTCATCATCATCAGGCGTGCTGTCAGCTGCCTAACTTGACTGTATTTGTTGATTTGTTGCTCTCCTCTCAGGACAGCCAGGAGCACAAGATTGTCCTTTACAAAAACCCCAGCTTTGCAGGGAAGAAAATAGAAATCATAGATGATGATGTTCCCAGCTTCCACGCTCATGGCTACCAGGAGAAGGTTTCCTCTGTTCGGGTCCAGAGCGGCACGTAAGTCTCTATTCCAGACAGATTGATTTGGAAAAAGCTGAATAGTTTCACCTCTGACATATATTTCCTCCTCGCAACCAACCCCAGCTGGGTTGGCTATCAGTATCCAGGTTACAGAGGCTTTCAGTACCTGTTTGAAAAGGGAGACTATAAAGACAGCACCGAGTTTGGAGCCCAGATTCCTCAGATCCAGTCAGTTCGGCGCATCAGAGACATGCAGTGGCATCAGAGGGGTGCTTTTCACCCCATCAACTAAGCGTGTGACTGTTTCCAGTCATGAATTCTGACTTTGAAAAGCTTGACCCCATTTTGCTGCAACATCTTTGAATTTCAGCTACACCATACAGAATTTATTATCTACTGCAACTGTTGTAACAGTGGCATTCTTTTGCGCAAACTAATAAATCCTCATTGCTTCACATTTCCCTTGGTGATGTGTTTTATTTCTGACTTTTTTCTTACAAGTTAGTTTGGTCTGTAATCTTACCTGAATTTGAATAAAAACACCTCAAATATGTACAGTGCTTTGCAAAGGTTTTCATACCCTGTGAACTTGACATTTTGTCTCTTTACAACCACTAACCTTAATTTAATTTGTTGAGATTTTATATGAAAGACCAATTCAAAGAAGGAATATAAATTGGAAAAGTGTGATGTGCCTATGTATTCGGCCCCTTGAGTCAGTGCTTTTGTACAAACCCCTACTGCACTTCTGCAGGTAATTGTGGTGATTCTACTCTCTTGGTCTGGCTGCAGATGAAATTGCGTATTTACATATACTGTATAAAATAACATAATTTTTTCTCATTTTCTCTTAAGAGGCATCGTTGTGCATCTAAACACCTGCCTCTCAGTAAAAAAAAAAAAAAAAAAAATACTTTTTGGCAGTCATAACTGACAAAAGTAGTACGCACTAATGTGCAATGACACCCTCCAACCAATAGGATGCGCTGCAGGATTTAACGCCCCCCGCGTGTTTTACGAATGGAAAAACATGGTATAGCTACTTAGCAACATTTTTTTTTCCCTTAGCAAGACAATAAACCTAGGTTAAATTGTTTTTCTTGTGTTCTTGATTTCCACGTCCACTGTTCAAATCTCGTCTTACAGGAAAGGTTGGTATGCAAAAGTTACCTCATTTTAATGTGTTTTAACATAGCTAGCTTGTCTCAGGCGTCCTGCTGGTGTTTATGTAGCTCGCCTCCTTGCATTTTGGTTTTTGATTTGGCTTTAAAATATGAAAAACCACCATTATTAGTGCTGCTTTGAAAAAGTGTCTTCCTTGCATCTTCATTACTGTGAATTGTAGCATGATTAATGAGTTCACAGCAGAACAGCACAGCAGTTCTGCCATTCATTAAGCATTGAAAACTTAAAATAGCTGCATGAGTGTGGCCATATTGCATGTTGAGTATTCAATCCTGAGACAATAATATGTGTTATATAGCAGGGAAATGTTTTTATTTTCTGGATGAAACGTTTTCCTTTAAGAAATTCTTTTTTTTTTTTTTTTACAAACTTTGACTTTAGTTTCGCATCTTCTTAGCAGATGTTTCTATAATGTACGGAACCTCCTTATTAACATTTCACAAGTTTCAGAGAAACAAATTGATATAAACTGTTAAATGGTCTCAATAAGATATTCGGAAATCTGGCTATAGACCCCATGATGTGTCATGATGCAACTTTATCTGAGAAACCAGTCTTCTGCTGTCAAATACTGGTACCTCCTGCATATTGGCAGTCTGTGCTTGATTTTAAGAGAAATTGCTTCTTTGCTTCTCTTCTTGATCCTGGCCCAAGGCAAGTTTATTTCTATAGCACATTTCAGCAACAATACAATTCAAAGTGCTTTACAAGATGACAAAAAACATAAAAAGTACATTGCAGTGGCATGATAAAGGAAAGTAAAAAACAAAAGTTGGACTACAGACTGAAATTAATGACCTCAACGTTTCTGCTAAATCATAAGACTAAAGGAACCCCCTGCAGGAAAATGTAAATCTTTAACCCATTCATTGATGCACTCTGTGCTTTTTGGTCGATATTTTTTCACCATAAAATTAAACGTTTCTCCCTGGGGAAGAGGTAATTCCTTCGAACCCCTCTGGCCCATTAAGCGTCTGGGTAATGGGGGAATATTGCTTTAAGACTTATCCATGTTTGGACTGAGAGTCAGAGCCATCTCTGCGCTCTGTAACCTTCCCCAGTGTCCAACAGTCTTGTCATTGTGCTTGCATAGAGACTAATGCCTGCCTGCTGCCATTCCCGAGCTCTGCTCTGGTGGCAGAGCAGTCCCTCATTTGAGTTCTGGGCGCTTGCTTCACAGCTACTGAACTTCCTTCCTTGAAGTTCTTAATGATTTGTTAAATAATTTGAGCATGACCTTACTGGCAGCAGTATCCTTATCTGTTATTACCATTTGATGCAAAGCAACAATGGCAGCACATGTTTTTTGGAGGCAACTATGGTTGAAAGAAGGATTTATAGCATCAGTCCCTTTTGTAAATCAACCAATCTGCTCTTCCAATTCAATAAAATGACAGAGGGAGACCATTTGCTTTGTCCTTCTTGTTCTACTGAGCTAACAACAAGTTTACCACATTTTGTGGTAGGGCTAAAACCCTGTACAAGTGAAGTTTGTGTAATTTCCATTTATATTGCGATTAAAACCCATTCATCTAATCAGCAACCCAGATTTAATGGAACTTTCCACCATAAAAACTGAAGTGGTAAAGTTTGTCATAAAAAACAACCTAAAAAGGAGATTTTTCATTCTCGGAACTTTTGTTTTTGTGTAAAAGTCAAAAGATATCATGAGACTTCAGGTAAGAAAGGTGCTTATATTAATAGAATAATTATGTCAGGAAACATTTCTTTATACCAGATGTGTAAATGTTTTACCAAACATCTTCCCACAGTCAGGATGCCTGTTCTGTGCAGCAGCTGCTCTGAAAAGCGTGCTGTGCTGAAACGTCCAAAAACCAGTCACTCGCTGTGCAAGGCGTGCTTCTTCTGGGCATTTGAGGAGGAGGTACATCAGACCATTGTGGCAGCAAAGCTCTTCAAACCTGGGGAGACTGTGGGGATCGCTGCCTCAGGTGGAAAGGATTCCACGGTGCTCGCACATGTCATGAAGCTTCTGAACGAGCGGTACAGCTATGGACTCGAACTCATGCTTATCTCTGTGGATGAGGGAATCACTGGTTATCGAGACGACTCCTTGGAGACAGTGAAGAGAAACCAGCAACAGTACGAACTGCCGCTGAAAATCGTGTCTTACGAGGAGCTGTACGGCTGGACGATGGATGCTATAGTGCAGCAGGTGGGACTGAAAAACAACTGCACCTTCTGTGGGGTGTTCAGAAGACAGGCGCTGGACAGAGGAGCCATCATGCTGAAAGTGGATAAGATTTGTACAGGTAATATTGATCAGTAGGGTCATTTAATATTATGAGCAACAGTCAAGGTTCCTGTGCAGTCCTACAAAATCTGGAAGATTATGGAGTTTAAGTATTTTTCTCATCTGGATTAGTAGGAAAAACATGGAAAAATATTTATATTTTGAGGCTTGATTCCTTATCCTTGTTCCCTCATGATAAATACGTGGATTTCTAAAAAAATAAGTTGCTCCAACCAGTTTGTCTTTTCTAATGGTTTTAGATAAAAGATACAGAGATGTTGCATCGATCCATTCTTCCAGTCTGTGGTCTTTTGCAGGTTCCCTATCGGCAGTATCAGCACAACCTTTGACTGACCATAATTCTGTAATTTCAGTCTGGAAATCTATGGACTTTTGGAAAATCTGTAGAAACCCTGCAGTGAACACTATCCTGCTTGTTGTCTTTAAATAACGCACTGTACTTTTTATTTTTCCTCTCAGGTCACAATGCCGATGATGTGGCAGAAACTGTTTTAATGAATGTCTTACGAGGAGACATAGCTCGTCTGCGTCGCTGCACTGCCATCTCCACAGCCAGTGAGGGTGACGGGGTCGTGCCTCGCTGCAAGCCCCTCAAATATGCCTACGAAAAAGAGATTGTTCTCTACGCCTATTTTAAGAAATTGGACTATTTTTCTACAGAGTGCATATACTCCCCTAATGCTTATCGAGGCTATGCAAGGACCTTTCTCAAGGACCTGGAGAGTATACGACCCAGCTCTATAATGGACATCATCCACTCTGGTGAGAACCTCTCTGTGCGTGAGGGGGTGAAGATGCCTGTCCAGGGAACCTGTAACCGCTGTGGCTACATCTCCAGCCAGGCGCTCTGCAAGTCCTGCGTGCTGCTGGAGGGGCTGAACCGCGGTCTGCCAAAACTGGGCATAGGGAAACACCACCGGCTGCACAAAAAGATTCTCTCCCAGCAGCCTCTCACAGAAAGCGAGGAGAGAAAGATGAAATCAGTGGACTTTTGATGATGATATCAATCAGTTATTTATCTAAAGATTTAAGATGAATTTTTAGGCTGACCAGTAAAGCAACTTTTCAGCAAAAACACAATGGGGGTATCAGATACACTTTTTACTGATAAAATTATGAAATCATTTTCTGCTTATGTCTAATTGCAGAAAAGGGGTTATTTAATTTTTTAATGAGTCATCTGTATTTTCATTAAGGAAACAATATTTTCAAGTCAGTGGGTATTTGCATACTTTTGGAAGATTTCATACCAACTGTGGTTTAATCTCATTTGATTAAAATTAAGTTTTTACTTTATATTTTACATTCTAGACATTTTTGATGGTGTGATAGTCACCTTCCAGTGTGTTATGAGAGGGTGCTAATCATCTCGCCATTTTCGGACCGTTGTGTCCAACTTTTCTCTTCCCCTGGACGTTTGGCACCGACCCGTGTCCATCTGTCCTCGCTTTGAAAAGTGCCAGTTTAAATAATCTGACATTTGAGCATTTTTATGACTATCACAAGAAATCAGTGCTTAACCATAAAGAAAAATAAGATGATATGCATTAGTTTAAGTAAAGGTGTGTGAAATGAAAACACAAGTATAACATGAGGGTATGAAATGACAACGGGGCAGATTGACCCAGAGCTATTTGATGAACTGCAATAAATGCTTTTCTTGAGTCACAAGAATCTTTATTGTCACAAGAACTTTTTTATGTTCTGCCTGTGTGATGTTTGATTATATTAATTTGCATTCATTTAGGATTTTTTTAGTTACTTCGCTCATTTCAGACAAATTAGTCCATGACAACAAAATAGAGAAACAACATGAAAGATAAAGGCTAACCAAAAAAGCAATGCATGTAAACATAACATTTCATAGACATGCAATTGTTCTATAACACACACTCGTTTTCTCAGTGTTTCTAGTAGCTCAAAGAATACATCGAGTCACTTTGTGTTCTTGTAGTCAAGGTCCTAAAATGGACTTCCAGTCATTTAAATGGGATGTTAATTTTAGATAAAAGTTCCTTAGTAAGCCAAGAAAGATGGAAAGGTTACTTCAGGCAATCATTTGTCCTGCATTTGTCCATCTTGGAAGCTTCCTGAAGATCCGCCCAAAGATTTTACATTTTTGCTTGTGATGTAACAACATCACATGATCAATTCTATTAATCTGGCATTTTAATTTACATTTATTTCGATGCATCTTGGTGAGGGAGTGTGTTCAAAACAGGTGGAGGCTGGGACTGTGTGACATTAAAATACATCACACATCTCAGATATATTTTATTTCTGTTTATTTTTAAGATTGTATCTTATAGCTAATCAAAAACCAAAATGTAGCTTTTCAGAAAATGAGAATATGACATAAGAACAATACACACTGATTTCACTTAAAGAAAACCACTGACACCCACCACTAGGAGGGTAGGAGTTTGGGGGAGACTGGTAAACTGCAGCTGGAGTCAGTGATTTAAGAACTACCATACAAAGTTATATCCAGGCTACAACTGTAGAATGCCTTGTGTTGGGCCACTCTTAAACCTGAGACATCAGACTAGTTGTACCTGAGCTCAGAAGAAATGGGACTGGACTGTTTCTCAGTGGCCTGAAGTCCTCTTTTCAGATGAAAATAAATGTTGCCTTTAATTTAGCAATCCAGGTCCCAGAGTCTGGAGGAAGAGTGGAGAGTCTCCGAATAGGAGTTGCTTGACACCCAGTGTGAAGTTTCTTTAGTTAGTTGTGATTTGGGGCGCCATGGTGTTGGTTCACTGTGTTTTATCAAGTCCAAAGTCAGAGCACTCATTAACTAGGACATGTTAGAGCACTTAATGCTTTGGTGGCACCAGCTGATTGCCTCCATGACCTGTTGTATTAATTCAGTAATTCATGAAAAAGTAGCCCTGACCAATGACTTTACATAATTCACAGTACATGGACCTACATTTTAGTTGGTCGGCAGTTCTGTATTAATTGTTTTTTGTTTTGGTTCGATGTGATATTTTAATTTTCTGGAATAAATAGTGTATGCTTCTACACTCTATGTGTACAGAATCCATGTATGTTTCACTTTACGAATAGAATTAGATTACATTCTTATTTAAGTGGACTTGTCTCCAGTTTGGCGTTACATGTGTAGTTTTATCTTTTGGACGCCAGATGTCGCTCTTACCAAGCGTCAATCGCAGCACGCGCTCTAGGTAAACTACACATGAACACATTGCTGCGCGTTCACGAGTCGTATCCTGACTGAACTTGTGGAGCAGGAGTGGAGAAGTTTGAAGAGCCAGATTCAGACTTCTTAAACAGTCGATACGGTCGCTAGAAAGAAAACTCAGGCCGGTCCCAACCAGGTAGTCACCATGGACGATTTGGGTAAGCTGCAAAGCTGATTTTGGAAAGCTGAGTGTTTTTCTCAACGCAGAGAGAAACGGACAGCAGGGCGGAGGAGTTTGTTACGTTTCGTCGAGATTTTGTGTCTAAAATAGCATTTCTGGTTAACTGTAGGTCACAGTTGCTCTTTGGAAAAGTTGGTTAATATTAGAGGGGAATGTTACAGCGCTCTGTGGAAAAAAAGTAACCATTTGACACGTTTTATAATTCGCTCCTATTTGTTTATTAAGAGCATCGTAGTAAGTTAGCGGCTGGACATCGCTAGCCTTTTACTACCACCTCTGTTTAAACTCGCCCTCGCGTTCATGTTACGTTAACGTCTCTGATTATTATCCGCTGGTCGGACCCTGTGTCTATCAGCTACTTTTGATCAGTAAGTCCTTCCAAAGGGAGGAGATATTCAGTTGTCATGTTAACGAGCTTTAACGTTAACTCCTCCGCTCTTGCCCCAGGCTACTCATTCCAACTTTGAAGTGGTGGAGTCAACAGGCCTCCGTATTTAGACTGCTCATGCAGCACAATGTGGGCTCAGCCCTCACGTTGGCTGTTTAAAACCACTGCGATAAAGACGAAAGTACTGCAAAAAATGCATAGCCACTCCGTGTATTTGATTGCCCCGCCGAAAATACATGATTTTTGATGCAAATCTGGGAAAATATGTCTAAATGGCAAACTTTCCTGTCCGAGTGTTCAAATGTTGTATCCGTCCGTCCGTCCCTTTACCGTCATTACAGCCTTATTTTGAATTTTTTTCTGGGGATTTATGGAGAACTTTTTTTTAAACTCATACTTTAAAAAAAACAGATTAATAATAGTGGAAATGTAAATATGAAAAATTAATGTGTAATAACTCAATTTACAAGCATGGTGTAAAGTTAACCGCTGATGCTAGGTACACTACAATTTGTCTCATCTCATTCCACTGCCAGTTGTTTATGCTAACTATATCTATTCAGTTTATTCACTTAATCTGTTTTTTTTCTTCCAGCTGCTAATCATTAGCTCCCAATCTTCTGTGGCTAACTTCTGCATCTGATAAGTTTTCCTTCAGCTAGTCACCCTTACTTATTCACAGTGCGTCACTTATTTTGCCTTTTTTATCTTCACTGACCACTCAAAGAAGAGCTTCAGTAAAATGGATTTGGGAATTGTTTAAGTGGCGAGATGATGGGCCACATTTAGTATTTGGCCTGCTGTGAGAATACCTCCAGGGCACATTAGATGCTCTTGCTGCTGTAGTCTGCTGAAAGGACCTATTGTTGGCTGAGTGGGAGCTTACAGCCCCTCTGAACAGCAGGCTGAAGAAGGGGGCGAGGCTGCTGAGGAATTTCGAGCATCATTCTCTTTTGGGGTCCAAGGCCAAATACTCACGAGGTCATGACTCTTACCACTCCTCTCAGCTTTGTGTGCGCGGCCACTGAAGGAAAGACCGTTTGTTTCCGTCTGTCCACTTGAAATATTCAACCCTTTGAGACAATTAAAAAAGGTAGAGCTTCGAGATTTGATTAAACAAAGGTCAAAGCGAGCAGCTTAAATGGCTCTTAGTTCCTTTTTATTGTGGCAGTCTTAACGTTCCCATTCCCTCCTTTAATATGCAAGAACATAACACTTCATTATTGAGGTTTACTTTACTTTAAATGATTCTTCCAGCCTGAAAAAATATAGGTTGTGGTCCAGAGCTTTGCTGGTTGATAAAAGGTCACATGAATCAAGCAAGAATCCAGATCATGTTTAAATCTTTTTTTTCCTGTGCGTTTTATGTGCTCTTCACTGCTGGTAGAAGTAATTCCCTTAGCAGAGTGAGAGCTCCCTTCTCTGAGTCAGATGTTTCCAGTGAAATTCTCCAATCAGTCTTTTATAGTCCAGGCCAGGTGGCAACCAGGCCTAGCTTGATTTTCAGCACTCATGTGACCTACAGGATGAGCTCTGGGTCAATTCTTCAGGCTGGTGTGAAATTGTGACTGCCTGACTTGTCTTTGTTTTCAAAGTCTGTTTTTGAATCGTCAGACTGGGGCTGAACATTCTCAATTAGGCCTGGGCCAAATTTGGTGCGAATGCTGTTGCTTCATACCTTTCCTGCTGTTTAAAGTGTTTTTAATGATTTGCCAGAGAAAGTGTCAGGGCGACAGGTGTTTTCTCCAGCTGTATGTAGCATAGAGTAACATATTGCTGCCCTTTCCCTACCTTTTGCGAATACTGCTGGTCAGCTGGTTGAAAATATGTTGTATGTTTCCAGCAGCACAAGGAATAATTTATTTTTTTCTGTTTTAAATAAAATTAGTTAGATGATGAAACGTATTTCTGTAAATTGTTTTCCAATACCGTAACATGCGTTATTTTTACTTGGGGTTATTGTACAGGAAAAATGCCATACCGACCCATGCGTATGCTCAGTTAGCATTAGTTGGAGGCCTGTTGATTAAAATTACCAGGATTATTCTATCTTCATAGATTAGTGTCTTTTCAGGTCTGGTCTACAGCTGATGTTCTAGAGAATGTGCTGGAAATGTGGTCCAGACTTTTTCTGCTGTTCCTCTTCATCATGTCTGTTTCACAGCAGGGGATTATTTTGTTTGTTCTGCTGAAGGTTTGCTTCCTCCGTGTGAAGCACAAGTTGGTGCGTATGGAAGTGTGTCTCTGGACAGGATGTAAAATGTAAAATGATGTGGAAACAGCTTTTTCCTTTTTAGGACATCCAAAATGGTGAATGAGGTTTTCAGTATCTTATTTTTTTTGGAGGGGGGGGGTTAGTAGTCTTTATTAACAGTCACCAGACAGGAAATGGGCAGAGACAGAAGGGGGGAAAACATGCAGGAAAGGTCACAAGGTCAGGAACCGAACCCAGGATGGCTGCATCTGGGTTTATTGTCTCTGTATATGGGGTGTCCATTCTACCTCTAAACCATGCAACACCCCGGGTTTTCGGGTTTTTGAACGTATGCATGATGGATAGGTGGATGACAACATACCTGCTCACAGCACATCCTCCAAAAACGTAAGGGAAGTTTTTGGGGGAGAAAATTATATATCATTACATGAAAATCTTTTCTCACTTAAGCTAACATGTAGCATTGAACTTCTCTATGCCGGTTTCAGGTACACAGTGTTAGTCATACCTGCTGATTATTTTCTTTGTTTATGTTTTCGGTTGAGGAACCGAAGCCGTGTCTATTAACTAGATCAGACAAAGAACAGTAGTCTGCCTTCAAACAGTTTTTATTTGTGATATTTTCTGGGAACACTGCAGGTAACAAATGCTGTTTATAGTTTATAATGAAGGAATTTCTTCAGCCTTCTTTTTTCCAGATTTACTGAAGCACAAATAGATCTGTGTGTGAACTGAAGCACATAGCAACACCTTAATACGTCTGTAAACACGCAGCAGGGTTGTAACATTAGCTGTTAGAGGATCTGTAGCTCACCTGGCAGAGAGTATTTTTTTCATGAAACACTAATAAGATTTGGTTGGATGTTTGGATCATGGTGCTGCATATTCAAAGCATTTGCACTGCATACCAATAATCTTTAAAGGTCTTTAGTGGTTCTCTGTGTGTCAGCAGTGCAGAGTTAGTGTTTCCAAACTAGCTATCATCACCCTGTGAAAGCCAGACGGTTAGTGCATACCACACTTAACCAGAGGGCTCGCCTGCAAAGCTAGAAAGAAGCCCCCGACTGTAAATCAGTCTTGTTGCTGGTCCACACCCATCCTGTTCCAGGTCTGGGGAAGAGAGGGCTGCATGGCTGACCTCATCGTTTAGGCAACTGAGCCTGACTCACATCCTCAGGAAAGCGTGAAGTAAAACAATGAGCGGAGTGAGTGTTGGAGGCCGTCAGACACAGTTAGAGGGGGCAGCATTGGGCCTACAGTCTGTGAACTGGGTTCCAGAACAACGTTTCCTCTGTTAATTGCTGTTGTACCATACTGTTGTTACAGTTGTAGCTTTCTTCAGTCTCTTCCTATTTATTTCTGACATGCTGTTTCCATGCCTTCCCTACATGGCCTTATAACTTGGCCCGCGCAAGAGGTTAGGGTTTATAAGGCTGTTTGAGATACTGGTCTTTGTGAATTAGGGCAGCTGATGGTTGATGCTCCTTGCTGAGCATTTTTTTCCGGGTTGACAGAAGATACCAGCATGTCAGTCTTGAAGCCCTGAAAAGTTCAAGAAACACAAGAGATTCAAACATTTACTCTATAAACACTAAAAAATAAAAATAATACATTTTTATGAAAATGGTCTTTATTGAAATGAAGGTTTGTGTTTTGTTTAGGGCTGCACGGTGGAGCAGCTGGTAGCACTGTTGCTTTGCAGCAAGTAGATCCTGGGTTAAAATCCCAACCTCGGGTCTTTCTGCATGGAGTCTTCTGCGTGTTTCCCCATGCATTCATGGGTTCTCTCTGGGTACTCCAGCTTCCTCCCACAGTCCAAAACCATGACAGCGAGGTTAATTGGTTATTCTTAATTGCCCTGAGGTATGAGTGTGTGCGTGCATGGTTGTCTGTCCTGTGTGTCTTTGGATGGACAGGTGACCCTGTCCATCCAAAGACCCGCCATGACTCTGTGAGGATAAACAGGTATAGGCAGTGCATGGATGAATGAAGAATTTTATTCACTTTGACCAAACAAAGATTTTTACCTCAATTAATGACATTCCAATGGATGTTAGAATGACCACTTCTAAATAAATAAACAGACAAGGCAGGTTTATTTATATTGCACATTTCAGCAACAAGAATTCAAATTGCTTCACGTGATTTAAAAAAAATACATTGCAGTTGCATGATAAAGCAAAGCAAAGAAAAGTTGGACTAGGCCCCTATTTTCTTAGCATAATAGGAAATGTTTCTCTCTGGGGAGGAGGGAACTCCTTAGAACTGTTCTGACCCAAGAGTCTGGGCCAGGAGTAAGAGACTTCCTGGTGCTCTGAAATAAAACTGAATGTTTAAAAAAAAAAAACTTTTTTGCAGCTAGTGTTTTATTCTGACACGAAAAGAAAGTTTAGAAAATCAGCTTGCTTGCTAAATATCTCCTACGTTTGACTGTTGTCACAAAAAATAATGCCTTAAATGACAAGATGGCCTTTTTGTGACAATCTGCAGACAGCCTAAAGGCTCCTCGTTGACATACGGTTTTCATCCACGCCTGGCTGTGACTGTCCTCGGTGACCGAGCGCTACATCAGCCGTTAGACTTTCTCTTGTGATCTGATTTACTGTTCTGTGGGGAAGCACTTTTATTTTGGTCGGGCAGTCTTTCAAAGGGGGTGTCATCTTTCTGACATGGCTCTGCTTGGCGGGGTATTTTTAGGTAGCAATCTCTAAATGATGTTTCTGTCTCACTGATTGTATGCCATTACTAACATTCACCCATTGTCTGTTTGGGATTATTTAATTGTACAGTAACTAATAGTTAGCTATCTATAATTTCTAAAGTTCGGCCAGTGTTTAGTTCTTTGTTCATCACTCACTCTATTGATGTAATCTTTCTATCATTCCTCTCTCACTCTCTCTGTCACTGTTTCCTAAGCAGGCCCAATCATCCCAGGCTGACTCCCTGGCATCTCCCATACCACCACCTCTCCCTGGCCCCTGCTGTTCTTGTTTGTTATAAATATATCACGTTGGGATGGCTTTATAGGATAAGGTTTCCTTTTGGGACTGCAGCTAGTTCTGCTCGTTTTGCTCCCTGGGTATAAAACGGTGAGCTGTGGACCCTGATGACCTTTCACCATTTCCCACATGTTAATGAAAAAGATTTGACTGCTCTGGTTTCATCCCAGCCCACAGTGTACTCCTCACTGTGCAGCAGTAAACATGCAGGCATCTCCCTTATTGTGGAATTCAAAGCATGCCGTAGATAGCAGGATGGTCCTGTATTTAGTGTCTTCTTGATTCCAGGTGCGGGGGGAAAGAGGGACTTTATTGAGCGTTTTAACTACATTAAGTTTGTATGTTCACATTTCTGAGCTTCTTTCCACATGCCCCTACCTGAGAGCGTGCTTTCTCAGAGTGGACAGAGGAATGTGAGGAATTCCCCAAGTACCTTCAATGCAATCTGATAAACACTGTGGGACTGGTGCACGGCCATGAGTGGGTGGACAACGGTGCACAAAGTTAAGACTATACTTGTGCCCACTGCCACAAGAACGTATATAATGTCAACACAATCCCATACCACAGTGAGCCTGCAGTTGTGTCCTCTGACAGAACCACTGTAAGTCTGTATATTGTTTAACTGTATTTTAAATTATGTGATCCATCCGTTTCATTTTTGGTGACCATTTAATTCCTTCAGACTGTACACAATGCGCCATTGAGCCAGAATGCTATTAGAGCAGAGTTGGACTTTGTCCACAGTGGTTCCTACCCCCCGTCTGGGATGGAAAAGATTAGCCCAATATTTGGCTGATGCTGCTGTTTGGATTGTTGAAGCTTTCTTTCTGTAGGTTTCAGACTTTTCTGAATTAGAGTTCTTTAGCAAGTTTTAGTTTTGTCTTTCACAAACCAATAGGAAACGAGAACATCATCAAAAAGCACCTTAAACTCCAGCTAGTTTATTTTATACGAGATTTTAATTTCTTTTAAATACTCATTGGTCTCATTGTTATTGTTGGTCTGATATTTTGTCACTATGTCTTTCCTGTTTCCAAAAGTTGGGATCCTAGATCATTGTGACCTTTAGGATGTTGTTTCCTGTTTAACCAGCGCATCTTCATACTCTGTCAGCTGCACAAAGTTTCCTTCTGGTTTTGTAGTTTTATTTTGGACCTCTGGGACCTGCAGTCATGGCAGAAAGTTCTTACATTAGTGTCCGAATCTTTTGTCTTGATATAATCATGTCTCACAGCTCTACAGTCTGATGGGTTGGTTAATATTCAGTCAATCCCCATCATCTGTGAGAGATTTGTTATATACAGATTTGAGTTTCTTCATAACTGTTTGGCTTAAATTCCTTTAAATGGTTCAACTAATGATGGAAAGCTGCCAGCATCAGACAGTTCTGTGTGAATTATGAGTTTCTTCCGTATTCTCCGTCATGAAGAAATCAAATGATTGGAGAATCTTTCTGAAATGTTCTTTTTTACATAATGTAAATATCAACCACAATCAGAGGAAGTTGTGTCTCACAGAGTCAATTTACAAATGACAAAATCAAGTATTTATTATTTAGAGGAAATATTGGCTATTGTTGCTTCTGCGTCTCCAGAGGAGCATGAACTGATTATCTTGGTGAGCATAAACACACAGCAGTCATTTGAAGGTAACATTCCTCTTTAGCATGACCTCAGGTCTCAACCCTTAGTTTAGCATGTTTTATTTTTCTAAATAATGCAGCAGACATCGTAAGTCTGTTACCTTATTTTTCTTTAAGATCAGTGGCACAATTCAGACCCCAACTAATTAACTCAGTCAACCATTATCTTTTATAAGCATTTGCTGAAAGTAGAACAGCAGCAGAACTTTACAGAGCTACCTTCAGACTTGTTTTGAAAAGCAGCTTAGGCGGTGCCTAAATCTAGTAATGCATTAAGAGCTTAACTATCTTTTGACGGATCGCATCGTCCAAACAGATGTTTAACCAGAACAACTAAGCTTAAAGGGGAAACATTATGCTTTTAAATCTTTCCTTTTCACACTTAAGTCATCCAGCTGTGGTCTATATAAATTGGAAATACAAAGCTTTGGTCCGAACTCCTTGTTATTGTAGCTCCACAGGTTCCTCTTTTAGTCCTGTTCTGAGGTGTGTCTGAGTTGTTTTGGTGCTGTCTCTTTAAATGCTACTGAGAGATTTCACACCCCAAAACCCTCCAGGTCAAAGAGCATTCTACTCCACCCCGTTCGGCCATTTTTGTAGTTTGACAGCAGATATACAATTATCTTGTAGCACAGAAACAGGACAAAAACAATGCAAATCTGATACCGGTAGAGGTTGCTGAATACACATTCTTGAAGTGCTTCACACAAACAAAGGATTACCCCATTGTTGTGGGAACATTTCAGTGAAAATGTAACCAGGAACTTCGAAGAGGTTCTGATGCTGAGGACGGTGCAATGAATTGTATGGGTTAATTTACCAACAACCTAACATTGAGACTTATCTACTTGCAGCTTCGACGTATTTGAGCTTGGACTACAAAATCGCAACGAGAAATAAAAATGGCGGATACGCAAATTGGTCAATTGGAAGTCTATGACCTTGTTTAGCAGTTCCACTGCAAATACTGTGACGTAACAGTTCAAAAAACATAGCGGAGAATAGAGAAAACTGAATGGATTGAAAAATATGACCCAAACAGAACATAAAGATGTGAACGCAGCACCTGGGGAGACTAAATTCAACTTTTCTGCCCTCCTACAGATTCCAAGTACACAACAAAATGTAGTTAAGGGCTAAAAAAGTGGATTTTGCATGATATGTCCCCTTTAAATTAATTACCATGTGTGTAATTGGCATGTTGCTCCAAATGCCAGAATGGTAGATCTACTGTTTGTTTTCAGGCTAGAATATTAGGAATTAAGTTAGAGATTTCAAATTCATATTCATTCTGTATTTTAACTGCTGTGTTTTTGTTTCTGCAATCTTAAACTGGGTGCATTATATAAACAGATAATGCATGTTATTGTGCACAATTCAGCATATTATTTGGCTTAGAGAACTGCAGGGAAAAAAATGTTTCATTAAAAATATTTTTCATAAAAGAAAATCATGCTTCACTTTTTAAGCTGAAGCTTTATGAAACCAGTATTGTTTGTAACTGCTTGCCTTAAAACTACTTTCCAATTATCTATTTGGCCGTTTGGGTGGAATATTGCAATGTGATGTTTACCAGATATTGTGGAGCCCTATTCTAAACCTGAGATCCTTTTATTAAGATTATTTTAGATGTTGAAAACATGGCAGATAGATACAGGGGTTTAATTCTTAAAACAATCAATTGCTTGGGTCAGAGGAATAGCTGTAGTATCATGAAGTAATTCTGCTGACTGAGTTAAGCCCACCGCTTCATGGAACAGCCCTGACCGTGCTAAACAGTTCAAATCTATTATCTTTTACCATTGGCTCAGGCTAATGCCATAATAAATATGTTTACCCCACATCATTTTGCATATTAGCCATTTTTCTAAGCTGAACAGCATTTGTGTTGCTAAGCACCATGGCTTAGATGGCTCCTCAACATATCCTGCTGCCTTAGCTCAATGGTGAGAATTTTCCAAACTGAGATCAGACTATGAGGATCTCTTGAAGGTGCTTTTCACATTATAAACTCATCTGGTGTTTCACAGATAGATCCTTGTGTCTCCCCAAGGAAGTTTAGCAGTTTGAGTTTTTCTTTCCATTTTCCCTCTAGCCTTACTAGCCTCAAGGCCCTCTCATGGAAATGCATCATAACTCTGAATTTTATTCATTCATTCATTCATCTTCTATACCGTTTCTTCCATAGTGGGTCACGGGTGAGCTGGTGCCTATCTCCAGCAGTCAGTGGGTGGGAGGGAGGGTACACCCTGGACAGGTCGCCAGTCCATCGCAGGGCAACACAGAGACATACAGGAAAAACAACCACACACACACTCATTCACACCTTAGAGCAATTTAGAGAGAGTCATGTTTTTGGACTGGGAGGTAGCCGGAGTACCCGGTGAGAACCCATGCTTGTGGGGGGAGAACATGCAAACTCCATGCAGACAGAGCCTACAAACTGCGCCACCGCGGAGCCCCTAAGTCTTCAATTGAACAGCATTGAAGAGTATTATTTTATTATTTGTTTAATTATTATTATTTATTGATATTCATGGGTGGTGCATCAGTTGAAAAAAAGTTGTGTAATTTCAAAAATAATTGACCAACATAGTGAGAGGCAGTTTGCGTTTATGCTGTAAAGAATAAGTCAGAACGTAATTAAGGATAAGGTAAGATTTTTTCACATAACTAGTTTTCCTTGATTTAAATAAGGATCACATTTGAATAAAGATCAAAGTATTGACAGAAACAGTCACTCCTGAGTCACAGACGGGTCGTACCAGCAGAAGACGGTGATTCTAATGAGTTTGGAAAACTTTGCTTTGTCTGCGAGAGCTTTAGCCGTCCTTGGGCAGCACTTCTGTCCGTTGTGCCAAGGTCAGCAGAAATTTTCTAGGAATTTAATACAACAAGTAGCAAGTTTTATGAGTGACAGTCAGTTTGTGTTGGGCCTTGTTTAGCATGTCAGCACCAGGTGTGGATTATTTTGAGCTGGTGGGGATATTTCAGCACATTTGCACAGACATGGTTGCTCACTGAGCTTACTGCTTTAAATAGGCTTGCACCCCCACATGGTTTACGTCAAACTGCAGGACTGAGGACGTTTGGCTTCTAGGCAGGATTCCCCTTCGGACTGCAGAAGGTGATGATGAAGTCAGGATTAAATATAATGGGAGTTCTCGTCTAGAAATGTGTGAAGTTCTCAAGTTTGGTCATTTGAGCTCTAATGACCATCATTTATGAAGTCTGGTTTAAGGATCTGAGAGAATAATTATACTGAGATCTTCGTATATCAGGGAGAGGGACACTGAAAGAACCTGTCCCCTGTGCAGGCCTATAGCCACTCCCCTGGTCCACCAGCAATATGTTATCACTTCTTGTTGCTCATGCTATCTTTGTACTGCTGTCAGCTTCACATATAATCCCACACATGAACAGTACTTCATGGGAGACATTGTATAGACAGCAGTGGAAAATATATGAGTACACTAAATGGGCTTTATTTGAGAAATATTCTGTAGTATTGCCGCAATTCTGCTTTGATTGTATGAAAATAAGATTATTGCAAGTTTCTAAACTGTTTTACTGTTTGGAAGACAGTTGTATAAAATGTTACCTCTTCTGATGGCTTCATATAGACTGGATACAGTCTGAGCTACCCTACTGAAGGACCTGGTGGACAAGCAGAGTTTATCTCTCTGCTAATCTTTGAACCACTTCCTAGATCACCAGGAAATGAACGTTTTCATAAAGAAATTCTAGATCTAAAAAGTCAATCTTTTTGAATTGAACAGATTTTTGATGGTCTGAAGCAGATCAAGGTACATCTAAAGCATTGTAGCCTAACAGTATGCAGCTGGTGACGGCGGTCTATTCTGGACAAGCTGAGGCTGGCTGGATGGACGGATAGTGTGATGTAAGGGTCTATTTTATTCCAGCGTTGCACCATATTCTCAGGAGGATAACTTTGTACCCCTTGAACCCTGGACACGATTCAAAAATAATTTCTGCCTGCCTGCCTCTTTTGCGGTCAGTCTTGTTAAATTTGTATTCAGTCTCATAAAGCTGAATGGAAATCCACAAATGAATGAAGCAAATACACAAATAAACCTGGAGAAAGAAGCTCTCATTGACTGAGTGGTTGGTGTTTTAACAAACAAAAAGGGTGGACAAGGGATTTATTTAACCCTTTTAGTTTAGTTGTAAATGTTAGTCCAGAGGTACTGCTTACATGGCAAAATTTAACTCCCTCAGAGCCAGTCCACTCCTAAGAGACCATGAATTCCCACACAACAGGCTGACTAATGCACAAACAATAAGAAACTTGCATCATTTGAAATGAATGTGGGCAGAGTCAATGTCACGTAGGTGAAGAAACTTACTGGCCTCCAACTAAGATATGCTGAATGTCTTCCAATCATTGTTGCCTCATTCAGGTGAGAAATTTGTTAAAATGAGAGCAAGAAATGGTAAATGGACTGAACTTATATAGCGCTTTTCCAGTCATACAGACCGCTCAAAGCGCTTTACACTAGAGCATTCACCCAATCGCACTCACTAACGCTCACACATTCATACACCAATACGCAGATCGGTAGGTAACTTGAGGTTAAGTGCCTTGCCCAGGGGTACATCGACATATGGCAGGAAGAAGCTGGAATCAAACCCACAACCTTCTGATTGCAAGACGACTACTCTTCCTACTGAACAACAGTCGCCGAAATAAAAGTTTAACGTTTATCATTCATATTAGAGATGCACCCACTCTAGATCTGATGTTTTTATTTTTTTTGTAACATTTAACCTACATAAGGGAACAACAGTGGCTCAGGTGGTAGGGGTTTGTCCTGTAACTGGTGGGTTGCCGGTTTGAACCCTCGTCTTGCCTGCTAAAGGTGGTCAGAGGGCCAGGTGGTGCCAATTGTATGGCAGGCCCACTTCTGATGTGGCTACGATGTAGCCTACCACGGTCAGTGTGTGAATGGATGGATGACTGATGTGTAAAGTGCTTTGTGTCCTCCGACTTACTACACAAGTTCAGGCCATATACCAAATGCTGATTTTATTCATTCCAATTTATCTATGACTATGAAGGAAGATGTTACAAATGTTTATTTCTAACCTTTCTGCCATGTGTGGTCATTAATTATTTGTTTCAGAAGCAGAGGCAAAGATTGTGTGATTGACATTTTAAACTGCATAAAACAAAGTAACTTTTCTGTGCTGCAATTAGCCTTCCTGTTTTCTGCTCTTACTCTCTCTAGCAGCCTGATGCAAAATCATTTTGTATGTAAATAGCTTCTTACATTTCTTTACATCATCCACTGAAAATGGCTAACACTGAGGCCCTTCAACGTCCTTACAGCATCCGCAAAACCTGGTAGAGTTTAAGGTGCATTCACCGACTGGCAAAACGCTAGATATTTAGGTTTCTGACCAGCCGCTCACGGGTCACATCAAATCAGGCTGACAAATAGACGAGGGCATTAACCAGCCAATGTCTGTTGTTTCAATGTATTTATTCAGTCAGTCAGTCATTTTCTACCGCTTATTCCATAGAGGGTCGCAGGGGAGCTGGTGCCTATCTCCAGCAGTCTATGGGCGGGAGGCGGGGTACACCCTGGACAGGTTGCCAGTCCATCGCAGGGCAACACACAAACAACCATGCACACACTCATTCACACACCTAAGGGCAATTTAGAGTGACCAATTAACCTAACAGGCATGTCTTTGGACTGTGGGAGGAAGCCGGTGAGAACCCACGCATGCACGGGGAGAACATGCAAACTCCATGCAGAAAGACCCCAGGCTGGGAATCAAACCCAGGACCTTCTTGCTGCTACCAACTGCGCCACCGTGCAGCCATATGTCTTTATTCATATGACTGTATTATTCTTCTGATTGTTGCGAGTGAATGTAACATTTATTTGACCTTTCAGATGCACTGCTAGCAGACCTAGAATCTACAACATCCCACATCTCGAAGCGACCGGTCTTCCTGCCTGATGAGACCCCCTACTCCATCCCAACGGGCGGATTCCCTAACCAAGATGTGTCTGTGCCACCTCCAGTTCCGCCTCCACCTTCAGCTGATGCTCTAAATGGCTCCCTGGCAGATCAACCAGACTCCCACCACTCCTCTCAACAGGTAGTTCTTACCTTTATATGAACGTGATATGCTCTGGCTTTAGACATAGCTGTAGGGACATGTTTGGGTTTATATTAATATCCAAATAGGATCTAATGACTGATTCTTTCTCTGCAGTCTTTAGGTTCGGGCCATAAGAGCTCATGGTCCAGGGACAGTAGCAGTTCTCCGCTCTCACACATCGAAGAGGACCACGTTTACAGGTGTCAATCCTGCTCTGAAAATGTTCTGAGTAAAGCAGACCACATCAACTGGCATTTCCTTTTACATTTAATTTCACCTTGTGTGTTCTCAGTTTTCCTAATAAACACAAGACGTCAGACTTGTCTCCAGCAGCCATGACCTCTGCCCTGGGCAGTAACCTCTCGGAGCTGGACAGGCTTCTGCTGGAGCTTAACGCTGTGCAGCAGAGCTCCCCTTCCTTCCCCACTACAGGTAGGGAAAGATCTTATATGTCTATATTATGCCTCTGTGTCATCTTCTTAATCTTCCTAATCTGAAAACACTGATGGACATTTCAGTTCTTAAAATGAATATAGAGAAGTGAGAAGAGTGGGGGCTTCTGGAGAATATGTAAGCAAACATAAACCAATTTACCCAGTTGAAGTGTTTTTTGTTTGTTTGTTTTTTACTATATTTTTATTTGAATTTGCTTGGAACAGTACACAACAATTCCTGACAACATCAAAGTACATTGCAACAAAAAAGAATGAAAGATATGCTTGACAGTGCACAATAATAAAAAAAACCCAGACGGATATTTAAATGGATAGTTAGGACACTGTAGGGCATTGTAGAATCCTCCAGTTATAGATATCTTGTTATTGGTAATCGTTTCCGTTTGAACTGATCAGATCTTGGTTGTAGTTGAGCTGTTAGGGCCTCCATTTCATACATCTCCCTTAGCTTCAGTTTCCACTCTGCCAACGTAGGTGGCTGTGAGCTCCTCCATTTAATTGTTATCATTTTCCGAGAGGTCATAAGGAATATATGTAACAAATACTTTTGGTCTCTGGTGTACAAGCCTTCAGGTGTTCTAATAGAAACTGACTTGGAGTAAATTGTAAGTCAATTTCCAGGACTTTATTGATTTCATTCTTTACTCCCTTCCAGAAATTAACTATCTTTGGGCAGTCCCGGAATATGTGTGAATAATCACCTATCATTCCACGTTCTCTACAAGAAAACATTGCATCTGGACTACCTACAAACCACCACAGGTGTCCTAAAAACCTGGTCTTCATATTCCAATCAAACTCTTTCAATAGGTTACCATTTATTCCCTTATGACATCCAATGTAGATGGTTTCCCATTCTTCATCCTCAATCATAATATTTAACTCCAACTCCCATTTATTCTTAATATCTAGAGTATTGTCTGGTATATTTTTATATATGATATATATATGAGAAACATGCTTTTTATTGGGAAGCTGAAGTTTAATTATATTAATAAAGTAGCTCTCTACATTTGTTAGGACATTTTTTAATATATTCCAATTATTATGATTTGTGATATAGTGTCTAATCTGAAAATATCGGAACATATCACTTCAGGATACAGAGAATCTGTCTTGGAGGTATGAGAATAGCTGCAAAACGTTGTCACAAAAAAGTTGGTCAATAATCTTTAGGTTTCTTCCTGCCCATCTCTTAAAGGTGATATCTGTTGTTGAGGGGATGAAGTCTAGGTTTCCAGAAATATGCACAGCCCGTGAGAGGGCAGCTGTCCCTCTAATTCTCTTTTGGACTCTTGGCCATACATTTAAAGTGTGTTTCACCCATACATTTTTTATGTCCGATTTTCTCAGGGACTGCTTGCTCAAAAACACCAGAACAGGTAGCGGTATATTTGGCAATGAATTTCACTCTATATTTACCTATCCTGTTTCAGTATCATTATTAATCCAAGCTACCACTGCCGTCAGTTGCGCGGCCCACCAATAATATTTTATGTTAGGGAGGCCGAGTCCATCTCTGTTCTTACTAAGGAGAAGTGTTTTAAGTCTCACTTGAGGCCTCTTATTTTGCCATACGAATCTTGATATAAACATGTCTAACTTACTGAAGGCTGATGTTAGGAACCCAACTGGAACCAATTGAAACAGATACAGGAGTCTAGGGATTAAATTCATCTTTACAGCCTCTACTCTCCCAAGCAGAGATAATGGTAGCATATCTCATCTTGCCAAGTTCTTTCTAAGTATATCAAATATTTTTTTTATAACTTGCTTGGTATGTTTGTGTTAGATGGGCAATAAGTGTGGTCCCTAAATATCTGCAGCCCTGTTTAGATCTACGAAACGTGTTTTTTTTGGCAGCTGTCTCATACAGCATGCAGTTCGCTTTAATCCCCCACCATAAATTTAACTTTAAAGTGTTTTAATTGGATTTTAGTAATAAATAAAAGCATTGTCACAAACATTCTGTGCTTATATAACTATGATTCAGTTGTAGGCTTAGAAAAATAACTGTTCAAGTAACATGCCTAGAGCAATAATGTTTGTTTTATTAGAAACATCTTGCTTCAACGTTCCTTGTCTTTTCTCCTCTTTGCATTTGTGGTGAGTGAGCTAAGACATGACAACAAGAATCTACTAAATGTAAACTTGGGAAACAGGGGGAGAAAAAGTCTGACACCTTCTCACTTTTGTTTGTGTTGAGCACACTGTTACTCATGCTGTCACATTTCCTTAGAGGAGGCAGCTCCTCCCCTGCCATCTTGCAGTATCACCCACTATGAGAATGGCGGCGCTCCTGACATCCTTGTTAGCCCCCCACTTCAAGAAAAACCAAAAAGGAATGGAATGAGGCTGGAGGAAGCTCAGCCCCTGGTGGAGAGTCTGCTGGAGGGTTCAGGTCTTTCACCCAGGTACAGTCTCTGTTTTGGCTTTTACAGTCTTTAAAGTTTATGTTTATGCATTTGGCCCATGCTTTTATCCAAAGTGACTTACAGATGAGGATGTAACAGTGCAGTTAATATCAAAGCTAACAATAAGCTACTTAGACAGAAGACAAGGTTCTGTCAGAGGAGACGGGTGACTGTGCATCAGACATAGAGGGACGTGCAGAAAGAGTTGGTGCAGTAGAGGGGTAGGGAAGTACAGGGTAGATGCTAGGGTAGGAGATGGTTGCTAAAGGGCTGGGCCTTAAAGAGTTTTTTGAAGATAGACAGAGACACCCTTGTTCTGGTAACGCTTGGTAGCTTCTTCCACCATCATGGAACGACACATGAAGAGAGTCTGAATTGTTAGAAACAAGCTTTTTTTGTTTTTATTTTGAAAATTAGCATTTTTTAGCATCTGAAAACAGCAAGATTTATTTTACATAATGTTTTAATGTATACCTTCAAAATTCTGAAATTCACAATACTTGTGAAAATATTTACATCCCATGAACTTTTTAAGTTGGCTATGTAGAAACCACAAACTTAAAGTGCCTGTGACACACTTTTCCCACAAATGCAGAAATTGAATGAAAACTTCTTTAATATTAAATGAATTGGACAGTATTTAACATGATTTATGATTAAAGACATGATAAGACAATTGTGACACAAAATAAACATATTTCGATGTTAAATTTTGCAAGCCCAAAGTCGCCTGAAAATGACATCTAAGGGGAAGTCTCTGGTCATTCATTGTGTGAGCATCAATGATAAACTGTTCAGGCTGAAGCGAAGTTGGGTTAAAAACAGCGTTAATATGGTGAAATGGTACATTGCTGGTGGGGGCAGCAATAATACGACAGCAGCTGTTAGTCTGCACTACTTTCCTGCAGCAAAGAGGATCGGAGCTGCCTGGATCAGAGCTGGAAAACTGACGAAGGACAGATGGGCTGGTCCTACTAAGCACAGCCAGTTGTGATCGGAGGATTTCTCAGCAAACTGCTTCAAACAAAAAACCTCTGAATTCACAAGAGAAATGATGTCAGAGGTCAGGATATCTGACAGAAGGAGAATGTTGAAGCAGAGTCTAGAGCTGTTTAGAGCATCTGATGTAAAAAGATCGCCAAAGAAAAGGTTGTTGCCGCTGTTGCTAGATGATTCAAGGCTCAGCAGTTAAGAATACTTCCCTGTCACAAAAGTACATTTAGATATCGCAGTTATTGGTAATAATTAAAAATACAAAATAATAATTTTTATTACTATTAATAATAATATGAAATTAGTATTATTAAAATAATATAAATTACACACGCATACAATATATTTAAATAAACGTTTCTCTAAAGATTCTAATATAAAATAAAAAAATATTTTACACCAGGTAGTGTCTTCAGATCTTGAATCATCCCTTGTGTCTGCTGCTGCTGCTCCATGCTGCTCACTTCACCTCCTGTTGTTTCACTCAGTGCCGTTTACTAGTCCAAAGTCCAAAACATCTCATTCTGTGGAAGGTAAACCAGTTAAACTGCTTCACTTTTCATTTTATGCGTCCAGATATTTTCATGTGTTTTGTTCTACGATGGCTGAGTTTATTGAGTGAATCGAAGCTATATTTGTTGATTAGTTTGGTGCATTTAATGACTAATTGTTCGGTTTATAATACCTTAGTTAACCCAGTAACTGATCTAATTGACCTATGTTAACAACTGCTAATATATACACGTGTTTATATAAATATATGCATGCATTTATTAATATAGCAAGATCTAGTCCGTCTTTAGTGAATTAATTTGAAATCCTCATGTTGTGCTCGTTCTGTTTCCTGGTGGTGCAGTATGATCCATCCATATTGACTCCGGCCGTGCTCCGGCATCCGGCGAAAATAGACTCTGGTCGTATTAGAGGCCGTCCACATCCGCACGTCGCAGCGTTGACTTTCTTCTCCCGACTGCTGCGTCTCTCTGTGATAGTGACTGAAATATATCTAAAGAAATATCAGATTCTTTGCTGCTGTCTGGGTTGCTGCCATTGTAGCAGCAGTCAGTTTACGTGCAGGGGTTCCCCTTTGATGCCATAAAAGGGCAAAGAGCAAATCGCAAAGGAGTAGTCTGGAAATGCCTTTTTAGTGAAATTTATGACCATATATCTCAACAACTGTTCATTTCAGTAGCATGAATTTACTTTTTAAAATAATTTATTAAGGTTTCCTTTCCATAAATGTAATTGGATTTATCATGAAAATTCCATGTCGCAGGCACTTTAAGTAGCCAACACAAAGTAGCACAAAATGGTGAAGTGGAAGGAAAACGATACAAGGATTTTTGTAGCCGATTTTGCAGCCCATCAACCTTCCCATCAACTCTAACTGCTTCTCTATCCCTGCTGAAGAAAAGCGTCCCCAGAGCATGATGCTGCCACTATCGTGTGTCACAGTGGGAATGATGTTTTCAGGGTGATGCATTGATATGTTGCTACTTTTCTTACATGCATAGTGTTTTATATGTAGGCCACAAAGTTCAGTTTTGTTGACCAGACCAGCTTCTTCCACATATTTGCTTGGTCCTCTACAGGGCCGAAACAATTAATCGGATTGATCGATTTATTGAAGTAATCATCAACTAATTTAGTGATTGAATAATCGTTAATTGGAGTATACAGACTCTAAAGCATGCCATTTGCTGCAAAAACAACCCACTTAGAGCAGTAATTAGGCTCAAACCAAATAAATATATATACATTTTGCATTTAAGATGAAAAACTTTCTTTGTCTGTAAATATGGTCTATCCTAAAACTCCTCAAGTGTCATAGATTTAGCTTACCTTGGTCAAATTATGTGAAAAGTCTCCTTATAAGCACCTTTTGCTAAATGATTATTAATTGGTTTACCGAAAACATAGTCAACAGATTAATTAGTAAAATAATCGTTAGTTGCAGCCCCAGTCCTCTACATGGCTTTGAGCTGGATGTCTTATGGCTTTCTTTCAACAATGACTTTCTTTTTAGCACTTATCCATAAAGCTAATGAGAAATAATTGTCGTGTCAACAGATTTTTCCCACCGCATCTGTAGATCTCGGCAGCGCCTCTAGAGTTACCAGTTTGCTGCACTGGATTTTATTTAGAGGCATCAGAGTAAAAAGCTAAATTCGTATGAGAGAAGGCAGTTTTCTGATCATTTGTCAAAAAACCTTTAAAAAGCATGTATATTTTTTTTCCTTCCATGTTTCAATCATTCACTACTTTGTGTCGGTTTTTTTCATATGGTCTCAATAAAATGCATTAAGGTTTATTGTTGTAATGCGACAACTTGTGAAAAGGTTAAAGGGGTGTGAATACTTATGCAAGGCGCTCTATATGGCTTCATGAGCCTGTTAAACTGTGTAGCTGGCTACATTTACATTTTTGTTAATGCAGAGATGGTGAAAGAATACTTAACAAATGCTCTTAGTAAATATTAGTATTTTTAAATCGATACATTTTGCTGTTCTGTGTAAAAAAAATAAAATCCCTTTTTAATGCCATATTCTACAGAGCTACAGATATTTTACATTTGGGTTTAAGTGTCATTGTCAGCACATGTTAGAAAGAATCACATTTGTATTTTCCAGCTCTTCCACAGGACACAATGATTTGGACACATCATCTCAACAACAAACAAGAATGTCGGCTTCTTGTGCAACTAGAGAGTTAGATGAACTGATGGCTTCTTTGTCTGACTTCAAGGTACAAGGCAACATGGGCGAACGCTCTAAAGGCTACTTTACTTCCTCTGTTCACAAACCTCTCATAAATAGGTTTTTATAATGATCTCTGTCTTCCTCTTATTTTGCCTATGCTTCTCCTGTTTTCTAGCCCAGTTCTTTGGGCTTTCTGCCAGACCAAGCAGGGACACCATCCACCTCTCACCATTCTCCAGCACCTTCTTCCATCACCCCAGTGGCTTCTTCTTCTCTTAGTCTTCCCCACCCACCTGTCTGTTCTTTCCTCCCTTTATCTGCTGGTTTTGAGTTGCACATAGATGAAGATGGAAAAGATTGTGGCTCAGTGATGCCTCATCCGAGCCTTCTTGGTCCCCATAGTCCCAGTTCGTCTTTTTCTGCTGCCAGTGACATAGACCTGGACTCTGTTATAGATGTCTCTGCCACCATGCTGTCATCCCAAACAAAGTCCCTGCTCGTCCTCTGTCAGTCCGCTCCCTCTAATTCCAGCTTGTTAGGAAATAGCCCCAGCCTTTCAAATATCACTACTCCCTCACTTACCTCTGTTAACACTGTCCTGGAGCACAAGACCCCCACATCCCCCAGTCCATCTGCAGAGCGACTTTCACCCTCTGTCAGTAAAGTGTTCTGTGCTTCTGAGTGTATCGGCCAGCGGCCTGCTTGTTTTCTTGACCATGACTTTGATTTCACCTCTCCACCTCTTTCAAAAAGCTGCACTCCTCCTCTCTCAACTCCTTCACCCTTGTCTGCTGCTGGGTCTGCATCTCAATCTTCTCTGCACTTTCCATCAAAACCATATTCACCATCTGCAGTCTCTCCGCTGATGATTCCCTCTCCACTGATCTTCACCAGTACCAGTAGGCAGCTTTCAGAAGTGTCTCCTGGAGTCCAGAGAGACACTCCCCTCACTTTACAACAACCCACTGCAGTGGAGCCGTCTCTTGACGAGGCCCTAGATAAGCTTTTAGCGATGAGTTTTGCACAAAGTCACGCATCACATCTGGAGGAACAACTAGAGAAGATGGAGGCTCACTCTCTCGACAAAGAACTGCAGGAGGTGCAAGAGGAGCTGATCCTGCCCATGGACAGAAGGTGTATTCAACCCGACACTTTCACTAGCACCACCAACACCATCACAGAAGACTCAATAGACATTGGAACTGATGGGAATGGAGACCTAGACTGGGCTGATGAGGAGCTGTCCATGTCCCTACATGATGGACTGGATGGCACCATGACACCTTTCACCGAGAGGCTGTATACAGATGGCAGTATGACTCCACTGACGGAAGCCAGCTGGATGGATGAGTCCATGACCCCCTCCTCATGCCCTGGGACCCCTGACGTTGCCCTGGACCTTCCCCTGCTACAGGCGCCCAGTATAGACAGAGTCTCAGCAACAGGACATGTACGGATCTGCAATGCTGTCTTGTTTTGGTTCCGGCTGCTGAGACTGATACATTTATACATGCTAGCCTCTGCTTCAGGCATTTTTATTAACATCTTCACAAACGGCTGAAATTAAAAACCAGTACATTTTTATCAACTGTGCTGGTCACAAGCCTTATTCTGTGCTATGAAGTGTATTTAAAGTTAGCGAGTGTTTTGCTAGCATTCGGTCTAGATATTCACCAATCAGAATTTGGTGGCCAGTTTCCAATTTCTGGTCTTTTTAAAGCTGTGTCTCTTGATACCAATTTTAGCCAATTCCAAATTCTGTTTAAATCTATGATATTTTGATATATTCAAAATATTTCTTTTAGCCATCCTCTTTTATTTATTGTAGGAACAGAGGCCACATCCCACCACTGTGAGAGAGCAGTGATTGTAATACAGGGTTTTACTGTTCAATAAAAAAAAATAAAGATAAAAGTATTACAGAGTTAAGCACATTTTACTATCAGATAGCACAGCTAGCATTACTAAAACAGAAGTCTCTGTATGTTTTCCCAGAGAATATAGATCTTACCATAAGTACAATTTCCAGAAAGCTGCCAAAAATGTCTAAATCTAGATTGCTACGTGACGGACAAAGATTGAAAGCTGAAAAGCTTAAACCTTCCTGTTGTCTACTGAAAGACTTGCTCTCTCTCGCTCACTTGCAACCTGGATGAACCAGATATTTCTTGATATGTTGTAAGCAGCCATTTTAAAATCAATGCACTTCCTCAGGCATAATGTTTAAACACTTTACTGATACTAAAAAATAGCTATGTTTGAGACGTCATTACCCCACCAACAACATCCATCCTAAAAAAATGTTGAAGTTTGAGTGGCCCATTAGTTTGATATTGTGCGTTTGCTGATTGGAAAAAGGATTTTTCAGTTTCTGACCAGCCATCTGACCAGGACTGATCAATTTCATGCAGTTCTAGTTGCAGGTGGATGCACCTCTAGTTTGGTCCGGTACACGATACCTACTTATGAGTGTAACCATAGTAAATAAATTAGTACTTTTAAGCTTAAGCTTTTGTTTGTTGAGCAAAAGAAAAGAAGCCATCTAACAAACAGTTTTGGTTTGAAACTGCACTCATGGTGAACTCAATGCTTTTGCTACTATAACCGTAATAGTTAATTTGTTATACTTGGACTTGTGTTGTGTGAAGGAAGCTAATACATTGTACTTAATGAGTATTTTGTTTGCTTGAGACATTTTGAAGATGGTTTGGAAGGTTTCAGCTTATTGCTTTCTTCTGATGTAAGCATGCATAAAGGACATGATGCATGACCCTAAAGCTCGCTGACCACCACATCATCCTGGCATGTTGCGTGAACTGGTTTATGATAAATCTGGGTAAAAGATGAGGTGTCCACCGTTCCCTCCTAGATAAAATCGGTGATTAGGCGCACTAAAGAGACTCCCAATGTGCATCCAATGTATCGAGATGGACACCTGCGCAGGAAGATGGGACCCATCATTGTAAACAAGAACTCTTCTCAGGACCGTCTCATAGAGGAGCTTCAGGGTAAGTTTGGGATCAGCCGCTCAGAGCGGCGCCACAAACAATCGGATGAATGGCTAACCGAGGGGGTCGTCGTCACATCTAAACCCCAGCGTTTCCATCCTGAGGGATCGGGCATTGAGGTCGACAAGGTTGGCTTCAGTGTGCTCAGAAGTTTTCCCTAAATATTTTCCAGCTTATTCACCTGGTTTAGCCTACTTCATGCTCCTCTGTCTCTTTGTCTCCCTGCTTTTTCTCTGTTCTTCAGATCATAATTCCTCCTGAGTCACCTGTCCCTGTCAGGAAGGTTCTCACACCCCTCTCTCCCCCTAACTCTTGTCACCCCACTGTTGTAGAAGAACCTAAGAGACCACTCCCAGTACAGCACCCCCCTATCCCAATACCACCACCACTTCCTCCACCTACCTCCTTTAATTCACAAGCTACCCGTGCTCAGGAACCGCTTCTTCTTCCTCAGCAAATTACAAAAGCCTCACCACCACCAGTGCCCATTCAGGACCTTCCTATCCCTAATCCAGAACCCCCTCCTCCTGTTGTGAGTACCCCAAACCATCCACCACCAGTGGAGCCAGTACAACCAGCTGCACCCAAAGTCTTGGTATCTGTAGGCTGCCAGACAGAGTATGACCCTTTCTTCCCTTCAATGCAGGCATGAATCTCTGTCTTACCTCCTCTGTTTTTTACCCTTCGAAGAAATGTCTATTTTCGAACTTTAGTATAATAGTAGAATAAATATTGTTTTATCTGAATCTGTGAAACCGACACATAACTGTTTGCAACCGTTTTAGATTATGGCCCAGGGAAAGGCTGGTGTTCCAGGTGGGCCACCAACACAGGTCAACAAGCTGGACAACATGCTTGGTAGCCTCCAGTCTGACCTCAACAAACTGGGGGTGCAGACCGTTGCTAAAGGAGTCTGTGGTGCCTGCTGTAAGCCAATTGTGGGACAGGTAAGCTAAGAGTAGTCCATCTTTCACATTCAGTGCCCTACAAACGTATTTTCCCCCCTGACACTTTTTCCAATTCGTCACCTTGCAACCATAAACCTCATTCCATTTATTAGGAATGTATTTGATAGAAGAACAAGGAGTGGTGTATAATTGTGAAGTGGGAGGAAAATTATACAGGATTTACAAAATGTTTTACAAGATCTGAAAAGTGTGACATTGCTTTATATTCATCCTCCTTTTCTCTGAAGCTCAACAAATTGTCTTCACAGTGTCATCCAACTAGTGAATACGATGAACGAACAGCAGACAAGTCAGAGACATTTAAACGAGGGTTGGGTTACAAAAAAAAAAATCTCGTGTTCTTTGAACGTCTTACTGAGCACTGTTCAGTCCAGCATCTTAAAATGGAAAGAGAACTGCACACCTGCAAACCTACTAAGACATGGCCACCTTAATCTGGCTCTGATCAGAGGAGGCCAAAAGTAAATTTATTGGCCCAGCACAGGTAAAACACCCTGTGTGCCTTAAAAATAACACTGCTCCTGTCTGCTACTGCCTCAAAAGACTTGGGACTTGAGTGGAGGTTCTCCTCCCAGCAGGATAACAACGGAGTACGTACAGCCAGAGCTACAATGGGATGGTTTAGCCCAAATTATTTGTGTTAGAATGGTCCAGTCAAAGTATGGAACTTAATCCAGCTGAGAATTTTTGGCAAGACTTGATACTTAATGTTTATATCAATTAAAAAATAAAAAGTGAAATAATCATGTATCATTTTCCATCCTGCACAATTATTTAATACTTTGTGCTGATATATTACATAAAATCCTAAAAATACATTAAAGTTTACGGTTATAACCTGATAAAATGTGGAAAAAATTCAAGCAGGAAGACCATAACTTATTGATCCGAACCCGTTTAAAATCTCCCATCTACTGTCCTGTTTTCTCAGGTGGTGACTGCCATGGGCCGGACATGGCACCCAGAGCACTTTGTGTGTACACACTGTCAGGAGGAGATAGGCTCCAGGAACTTCTTTGAGCGGGAAGGACAGCCTTACTGTGAGAAAGATTACCACAATCTGTTCTCTCCACGATGCTACTACTGCAACGGGCCCATACTGGATGTGAGTTACCGCTGTGTAAAAATGTGCTCTGCTGGGAAAGGGTCAGCAGGTGGTAAGCTTTGTTGTTATTGTTTATTCAGAAAGTTGTGACGGCGTTGGATCGGACGTGGCATCCTGAACACTTCTTCTGTGCTCAGTGTGGATCCTTCTTCGGCCCAGAGGGTACAGGCTTTTATATTTTAGCCTCAGTGTTGAGTTGGTAAGATGTTTGTTCTGCCATTATGGGCCCTGTAAAACCTGTTTTCTTCTTCTGTGCTTCCTACAAAGGTTTTCATGAAAAGGATGGAAAGGCATACTGCAGGAAGGATTACTTTGATATGTTTGCACCAAAATGTGGCGGCTGTGCCAGAGCCATCCTGGAGAACTACATCTCTGCCCTCAACTGTCTTTGGCATCCAGAGTGTTTTGTTTGCAGAGTTTGTATCCCGAAATTATTCTCTCCTAATTTTGTTGGATTTATAAAACGAGTAGAAAGTAAAAAAGCGGCATCTCTTCATGTGTCTGCAGGAGTGTTTTACCCCATTTGTGAACGGAAGCTTCTTTGAGCACGATGGCCAGCCGTACTGTGAGGTGCACTACCACGAACGTCGTGGCTCCCTCTGCTCCGGCTGTCAGAAGCCCATCACAGGGCGCTGCATCACAGCCATGTCCAAGAAGTTCCACCCGGAGCACTTTGTCTGTGCCTTCTGCTTGAAACAGCTTAACAAGGGCACTTTCAAAGAGCAAAATGACAAACCCTACTGTCAGGGCTGTTTCATCAAACTGTTCAGTTAGAGTGTTTGGGTGGAAAGCTTATCACAGATCCACTTTTACAGTAGGTCAGAGCTTTGAGCAGAATCTGAATTAGAATGCGTTGCAAAAATATGTATTACCTTCTGAACCTTTTTATATTTTGTAATGTTACAACCACAACCATCAGTGTGTTTCCTTTGGATTTTATGTTATTCACCAAAACAAAGTAGGACATAATTCTAAAGTTTAAGGAAATTGATACACACTTTTCAACTTTTTTACAAATAACAGTCACAATAAAAAAGTGTAGCATGCATTTGCCACACTCAGCCCCACTAAGTCCATATTTTGTAGAACCACCTTTTGCTGCAACTACCAAATCTGTCTGGGTCTGTCTCTCTTTCATCCAGAGAATGAAATGTTTTGCCAATTCTTTTACAAATAGCTGAAGCTCAGTCATATTATATCAGTCTTTAAGCCTCTGAACGATTCTCAGTTTGCTTTGGGCCTGGACTTTAACTGGACCATTCTAACACATAAACAGGCCTTGACTTAAACCAATCCATTGTAACTCTGGCTGTATTTTTCAGGTTGTTAACCTCCTTCCATGATTGCGTTGTATTTAGCTCCATCCATCTTCCTGATAACTGATCAACGTCCCTGTTCCTGGCCCAGATTATGATGCCACCACCACCACTTTGCTTTGTCTCATGAATTTCATTTTAGCAAACTACAATGGAGCAGAATACATGTACACATAATACTTTTCAGATTTGTATCTGTCCAAAAACGTTTTAAATTGTTCTCATTTGATCCACTTCCCAATTTCTCACTGCTTCGAGTTAATCTATCACATAATGTTCTGCTAAATATGCACTGCAGTTTGCGGTTGTGACAAAATGTGAAAATGTTCACAGGGTGTGAATACTTTTGTAAAGCGTTGTCTTAGTGGTGTAACGTGAAAAGAAGAGTTGTCCTCTGGTGATGATGGAAGTATGCGTAGACTGAATGTGTGCATATTGTTTAGGCAGAATACTGCTTTCACTGTTCCACTGACAGTAGCATTTTTAAACTGGCTTTAGTTGTCAGGAAATCTGACACATATTCAGCATTTAAATGGTCTCGTAAACCTTTATAAATACCAGAAATGTGCCATTTTCCATACCGAAGAGGCAGAAGAAAACATCACTTCTCTCCCTGTTTCCTCGTATGTTTGGAAAATGTCTGTCGTCCCTTCAGGTAAACCTAAAATCTTTGTGTATGTAAACCTTTATGGTTTCTATTATTTTAAAATGTAGTCGATCCAGACTGGAGGAGATACTGAAATTCATAAAGTAATGTGTTTGACAATTTTGCTCACTGGCTGAGTGACTCATTTTAGAAACCATAAGACAGGAAACAGATGACCTTTTGTTTTGTTTTAGCTTTGGAAAATGCACGCTTAGGTTTTTATTGTTTATTTTTACTACATATGACGTCAAAAAGGCATTTAGATACTTGTCATGTAGAAGAAAATGGGAAAGTGAAACTGCTTGTGGTTATTTAGAGAATGGGAAATGTGAAGTCACTCTAAAGTGATGTTTTGTCATTGATCAAAAATACTTGTTTATGAAGATTATGAAGCGTGGAAACTGTTACAAAGCTATTCTTTACTTTCATGGCGAAGCCAATGTTTAATCAATTCTACAGTTTCTGCAATTATCTTAACACTGTTTTTATCCCCTGTAAAGCTAAACACGTAGGAAGTCATATTTGTTTCCTTTAGAATGTCCATAATTAGCTGTCTTGACATTCTGCGATGTCAGATCATTCCTCATCTTTTCACTAAACAAGGAAACTTGTCTCGCACAGGTGGAGCCACAGTGTTTGTATCTCTTACACTATTGTTACTGTTTCTGACTAAATCCTTTGAGGGTTTCTGTAAATATTCAATGCAGCTACATTGTCTGAAATGTGCATAGCATATGTGTTTAGTAACCACTTGTTCAGTGATTAAGAGCAAAGGCGCGGTGCAGATACTCAGATTTATTTGCTGTGATTACTGAATGTTGAGCAGTACACGAGCTAGAGGACAGTACACTGTTTGCTTGTGATGTTTCAAGAACTACGCAACTGTGGATTACCAGTGCGCATTAACAGACTCTTTGCTTTTGTGTCTGTAGCTTGACTCACAGTTCTAATCCATAGTCTGAATGTAATGCTGGCTGTGAGTACACTAAAATGTGTTGGCTGTTAAAGGAGAGCATGGTGGTCTGCCAGAGATGTTGGCAGGACTAATTCCAATCATTTCCCACAACATGAGTGGCGTCTACTGTAAGACCACTAGGTTGAGTCTCTATTCACGATAATTTGCTTTCTTGTCTTCAGGGAATTCTTGAGCCTTATTTCTTCTTTATTTAAGATATGTTTCTGGAATCTTTCAAATCAATGTTGTGGTGTGTTACAGGGGTTGGACAATGAAACTGAAACACCTGGTTTTAGACCACAATAATTTATTAGTATGGTGTAGGGCCTCCTTTTGCGGCCAATGCAGCGTCAATTCATCATGGGAATGACATATACAGTCCTGCACAGTGGTCAGAGGGATTTTAAGCCATTCTTCTTGCAGGATAGTGGCCAGGTCACTACGTGATACTGGTGGAGGAAAACGTTTCCTGACTCGCTCCTCCAAAACACCCCAAAGCGGTTCAATAATATTTAGATCTGGTGACTGTGCAGGCCATGGGAGATGTTCAATTTCACTTTCATGTTAATCAAACCAATCTTTCACCAGTCTTGCTGTGTGTATTGGTGCATTGTCATCCTGATACACGGCACCACCTTCAGGATACAATGTTTGAAACATTGGATGCACATGGTCCTCAAGAATGGTTCGGTAGTCCTTGGCAGTGACGCGCCCATCTAGCACAAGTATTGGGCCAAGGGAATGCCATGATATGGCAGCCCAAACCATCACTGATCCACCCCCATGCTTCACTGTGGTCATGCAACAGTCTGGGTGGTACACTTCTTTGGGGCTTCTCCACACCGTAACTCTCCCGGATGTGGGGAAAACAGTAAAGGTGGACTCATCAGAAAACAATACATGTTTCACATTGTTCACAGCCCAAGATTTGCTCTCCTTGCACCATTGAAAGCGACGTTTGGCATTGGCATGAGTGACCAAAGGTTTGGCTATAGCAGCCCGGCCGTGTATATTGACCCTGTGGAGCTCCCAACGGACAGTTCTGGTGGAAACAGGAGAGTTGAGGTGCACATTTAATTCTGCCGTGATTTGGGCAGCCGTGGTTTTATGTTTTTTGGATACAATCCGGGTTAGCACCCGAACATCCCTTTCAGACAGCTTCCTCTTGCGTCCACAATTAATCCTGTTGGATGTGGTTCGTCCTTCTTGGTGGTATGCTGACATTACCCTGGATACCGTGGCTCTTGATACATCACAAAGACTTGCTGTCTTGGTCACAGATGCGCCAGCAAGACGTGCACCAACAATTTGTCCTGTTTTGAACTCTGGTATGTCACCCATAATGTTGGTGCATTTCAATATTTTGAGCAAAACTGTGCTCTTACCCTGCTAATTGAACCTTCACACTCTGCTCTTACTGGTGTAATGTGCAATCAATGAAGACTGGCTACCAGGCTGGTCCAATTTAGCCATGAAACCTCCCACACTAAAATGACAGGTGTTTCAGTTTCATTGTCTAACCCCTGTATTTAACCAAAGCCATACCTTCTTTAAATTTTTTCTTTTTCTTTTCACTTAGAATATCAGTCTATATTAATAGTGTGATTAACCTATGTTAGTCTGATTATGCAAATAAATTCTGTTTTGCTATCAATTTATCTGAGGGTGAATTGTTTAAATAAGTTCTTTAATTTTTAATTTGGTTTTAAAGTAATAAATCTTTGTCCTTTTACTCTATTTTTTAATGTCTTATTTATTTGTTTAATTTCTCAAAACACGCTTACCAGAAGCTCCCAGTAACACCTACCATTTAAAATCCAGTCAAATAAGGTGAATTGTTGTATTTTGTGTAGGTGGGAAATATGAAAAACAGTCTCAGATAATTTTTTCTGTCATTTTTTTGTCAGTAAAACTGTGGAGTTATGTCTCCAAATATTTAAATAAAAAGTGATCGTAGTTTATATTATCCAGAAGAGAGTCCAGCATACAGGGAAAAGCTTCGTGGAAAACGGCGGGGTCACATGAGAGTGGGGTTGTCCTGTTTGGGGAAACGTCTCCATCTGCTGGATGAATACTAGAATTACAAGTACAACATCCAAGGGACGTTTATATTTGAGATTCATGATGTGCATTTAGAGCTATTTGTCCAAAACATACACGTAATGTAGTAATCACACACACGTTGACTATTTGTCTGTGTTTCTGTGTCCTGGCAGCTTAGGCAAACAGTATGGTGGGTCTGATTGCCTCGCAGCGTTGATGGCAGATTTGCTCTAAGAAACAGATACAGCAAGTCACATCTGGTTCAGGCCGCAAACTGAAAAAGGTCACAACAATAATAAAGAGCCAAAGATGAAATATGGTGCGGGAAACCAGGGAAATAACAATAACAAACAATATTAAGAATCACACACCTCGTTGTATGTGTATAGCTACTGCTTCCATGTATATGGAAACAGCTATTATTACATGGTTTTTCCACTCACCGACCACTGTATTGAGTAGCTACAGTAGTTTAATTGCTTTAACACAAAGCGACTCAGCCAATCACTTGGCAGCAACTCAAAGCATTTTGGCATCTAGACCGTAAACAGACCTTAAAGAAGGTTAAACCGAGTATCAGAATGAGGAAGAAATTGAAATGACGGAACATGTTATGGTTGTTTAATGCCACATGGGCTGGTATTTCTGACAATAGTGATCTGCTGGTATTTTCACACAACCATTTCTCAGGTTTGATAAATAAAAACGGTATAGAATATTATAAATAAAGCATTGTCTTATTTTTTATGAAATACAAAACTAAAACAGAATATAGGTGGTTATACAATGATGTACAGTAGGTGGCAGTATGCACCTCTGAATTTGTTGCGAACCGCCAGCAGAAGAAGAGAAGAAGCAGCAGCGCCAAAAGAACGGACCAAGAAACTACGGTACAAAGCCAGGTAATGTTAAAAAGTTTATATATGTCTTAATGTCGTTAATATATGCTCTTGGTCCGTCATCTTGGCGCTAGTGCTGCTGCTTCTTCTTCTGCTGGCGGTTCGCCACAAATTCAGAGGTGCATACTGCCACCTACTGTTCATCATTGTATAACTCCACCCACTATATTCTGAGGCTGAGATCACGTGACACCAAGTCGCTGATGTAAATTCGTATTCTCAAAGAAAATAAATCGTATTCACAAACTGTTATAGCATATTGTATTCATAAAGAATAAACCACAACTGTAAACTTGAACTTTGTGTTTGTAATTTCTTGAAGCTGTAACATTTTATTTTGTATTCTTACAGAGAAAATATACCTCTTGGATTTTACTTATGCACAACTATTGACTAATATGCACACATTTCCGTTTTTACATACACATTGTTTTTGACAGCGTTCTTACCCCATAGTCGCGTCCTGATTTCTCCTTGCCCTCTTACATGTCCCGATAACACCGCTTGATGGCAGCACTGAAACATCGTACTTTCACGAGCAGGCGAAGAAAATCAATTTCTCTATTTTGATTGGACCAAGTGTGACGTCGTCCACAGACGTAACACCCGGAAGAATGACAAATGTTTATCGCTTAGGTTTCGGGTAAGTCTTGGTAATTTATTCAGCCGTTTTCACAAATGAAGAAAGTAAAGTTTTTCCACCGCGGTATTGAGGTCATTTTGATGGTTGAAAAAAAAAAAAAATAAAACAGACAACGCTCTTCGTCTTTAGCAAACTCACAAAGTTAGTCGTACCTGTTTGTTTTAATTTTTGTCTTCAGCCATGTTAATGTTTCTGGGAGTTGCTCCTTAGTTTATCCTGGCTGTTTATGGTTGCTGTTTACTTCGGCAGCTTGGGCCTCTGTAATTATTTTCTGTGTAGAAGAGAAGGACCCAAATATAGCTTCAGTATATAATGTCTAAAGGTAGAAATAAAAAAGAATAGCAGAAGTCAAAGAGAGGGAAATATATTTAGTATATATTTAGATTAGTTTTTTTAAGTTGCATTTCTGCTCATGCTCTCTGCAGTAGAAGAAAACTACTGGTTACTTATTTATCGGTTATATTCATTGATTTAAAATCTTTTCAATAAGTATATCTCTGTTTACATCTGAAGTTTCCTTAATGCAAACAGCGCACACCACAGACCAAAATGGCCTCATACTTTGATGAACATGACTGTGAGCCCACCAACCCCGAGGAGCAATATCGTCAGAATGCTCTACTGGAACTGGCAAGGTGAGATCCAACCTACTCGACACGCAGTTTAACGTCACTGCGGCCAGATTCTAGCTCTGGGATTGGTCTTTGTCTTCAGGTCTTTAATGCAGGGTTTGGACCTGATTGACTCCGGGGCGTTCGACCTGTCAGACTGGGACCAGCGGCTTCCTCCCCCGGCTGCCAAAGCTGCAGTTCAAACCCTCACAGTAGTTGTCATTTCCGCAGAACAAGCAGGTGAAAGACTGGTTTCAACTGTTAGTTGGAAAAGCCTAGATCTTAATTCCCAGTTCTGGATAAGTATGGGAAAAGAAAATAGAGTAAATATTAGTATTTCCAGACCTGTTAATCTTTCCCATTTAATCATCCATTTATCCACCCCTCCCTCCCAGTTTCTCCATTACCCATTCATGAATTTGTAAATTGTCATCCTTCTTTCCTCCCTTCTCTTTCTGAACCGCTGTAGTTTTCAGTGTAGAAATATCTCGGAAAAACAGTCGTATAATATCGCTAAAACGGAAAGAGAATTTTGTAAATATGAGTTTGGAAAAGGATTAATTGTTGACAATAATGGTGTGTAGGAATCCTGTACAGAGAAGGTTGATGGATCGTAGTATTGAAAGCTGCTGGTTACATCATCTTGTGTGCATTTCAGGACACCTCATTTGGCTCTTTGTGTCCTCACAGACAGAGGTCTGAAGTGTCCTGTGTGTTTGCTGGAATTCGAGGAACAAGAGACGGTTCGAGAAATGCCTTGCAAACACCTCTTCCACTCAGGATGTATACTACCTTGGCTGGGCAAGGTAAAACTTACAAATGTGTAATTTAAGAAAAATATTTTTTTTTACAGCAGCTTACTGAAGTCTCTTTGAAACTTTCACATTTTCCACTTTTTAATCACAGACTAACTCCTGTCCACTTTGTCGACTTGAATTACCGACTGACAATCCAGAGTATGAGGAGTTTAAAAAGGACAAGGTGAGCTGGCTTACCCATGAACTGTTTCACATTCTTTCACATTACAACCATAATGTAATGCAAGTCATTTAGATTTTACTGTATCTGATAAGCCAACATGCTGTGCATCCAAGATACTGACTTTGATCTGAGTAGTAGGGCTGAAACTATTAATAATAATAATAATTTAGACTTTATTGCTCTCACAATGGAGAAAGTATCCTCTGTATTAACCCATTCATTGTGCGGCACCTGGGAGGCATTCAGGGGCTATGCGTCTTGCTCAGGGAGCCAGAGTGGCAGGCTGTGGGATTTGAACCAGGTTCCTTGTGGTCATAGTTTCTAACCCCATGCCACCACTCCCCTGATTAATCGATTATTAAAAGAATTGTCCACTAATTTAGTAATTAATTAATTGCTAACTGGAGTATTCACACTCTAAAACATGGCATTTGCTGAAAGAAAAACCCACTCAGAGCAGTAATTATGCCAGAATTGTACAAAAATATTTACACTTTTCATATAGGATGAAAAACCTTCTTTGTCTTTAAATATGCTCTATCCAGAATTCCTCTTTGGAACAGCTTTGCTTCCCAAGCTTCAAATTCATTAAAAATATCTCCTATTAATCATCTTTTGACTATTTTTTCGATTAATAATCTGATAGCAAAAGATTAATCGATTAGCTAAATAATCATTAGTTGCAGCCCCAGTCAGGATAAATCCAGCTGTTCTGTGAAGGTCTCAGAGGTTTATTAGAGAACATTAGTGAATAAACAGCATCATAAAGACCAAGAAAAACACTGAAGTTGCACAGAAAGTTAAGGCATTGTTGGGTCATAAAACATGAAATAAAACAATATCCCACGTTTTGAACATCTAACAGAGTACTGGTATGAAAATGGAAAGATTATGACACAACTGCGAACCTATCAAGGAATGAGTGTCTGCTTAGTGGCAAGAAGAAATCTATTGTAGAAGGAAAGCCTCCAGAAGTTCTGTTTGCAGTTTGTCACAAGCCATTTAGGGGAAATGGACACCGCACATCATCCTGAACACTCTAAGGACGTAGGAAAACATAGTGGTGGCAGCATCATGCTGTGGGGATACTTTTCTGCAGCAGGGTAAGGTACGCAGGGAAGATAGATGAAGGTAAACATAGGGCAATGCTGGAGGAATACCTGTTAGAAGCTGCAGAAGGCTTAAGACAGAAGCAGAGCTTCACCTTCTAGCTGGACAACAACCCTAAACATACAACTAAAGCTGCAAGGAAATGACTTGGATCAAAGCTAATTCATGTGTTAGAATGGCCCAGTCAGGATGTGCCCCTATGAGGCAGCAGCTCGACGCAGCCTTCCTTTGCTGCATGTCTTACATGCTTCTTTCTCCGCACCTTTACTTTCTGAACACTGCAAACAAAGGCCACAAAATAAAAATAAAAATGAATCGTCCAGTCAAAGTCCAGATCTAGGAGAAGACTTGAAAGTTGAAGTTTACAGATGCTACCCATGCAGTCTGACTGAGCTTTAGCTAATCTGCAAAGAATGGGTAGAAATGATGGCAGAGGCTGGCCGAGACCTAACCTGCATGACCTGTAGCTGTATTTACAGTGAAAAGTACTCCTACAAACTATTAACTCAGCAATAGTTTTTATTCACTTTTAAGTTCACAGTTCTGTGCTACTTTGTGTTGGATTTCGGTATTTTTTGCAAGGTGCTGTCTGTCAAGTGGACCAGTTATGTCTGTGTTTTCAGTAGGAACTGAGCTGTCCATGGTTTGGTCTTTCAGGAGAGACGAAAACAGAGGGAGCACCGACTGGAGGACCTGCACGGAGCCATGTACACTTGATGAAAGTGGACTGAAGGTGTTCCCCTCCCTGCATGCTTCAATACCACCAAGCTGCATTCATACTTCTGTAGAGACACCAGTTCTACAAAGATAGAATCCTGTTTGATGTACTGAGAGCGTTTTATTACCTACTATATTTAGTTGACAAAAAAACAGAAACCTCTTGGCAGAATCCCCACAACAGCCACCAACCTCACTGGATGCTGCATTTTGTTAAAGTTAAGTTTTATTAAATTATTTCAAATTTCACCCAAATCTGTTTATAATACTTTAGGTCAATTTTATCGATATGAGCACCTTGGAACGTTGTGGTGACTCCAGCTAGACTAACAGTGGGCAGTGGGAACATGATAATGAAACATTTGAGATGCTCTTTGTTTGAACTCGCTTGATGTTTTCAAATGGAGCCGATTGCAGCACTGAACACTCTGACTCTTCATTCCTTTTTTTATTTAAATTTACAAACGTCTAATGTGCATAGAAGCTATCAAGTCAATGAGAAATGTTTAGGAAGATGAAACGATCAGTGACTATTTGTTAAATATAAAACAATAATGTTTAAACTTTGAAAACCTCTTTTTTTACAGCTGTATTTGTTTTGGAAATAAATCTGGACATATGCTGAAAAGGAAAAATCAATCATTTATGCATTTATGAGTTAAAATGAAATCATTTATCAAAGAAACAAAGCAGATCTTTGCAGATCCTTTCTGACTCCTGTTCTCATGGACAGCCTGTTTTATCTTTCCACTAACTGAGGCTTCCTGTGCAGACTGGAAATTAGTTTATTCATTTTCACATTTGACAGACCTCTTCCAGAACAACACAAGAGTTTACTGTTTGAAATGCTCCACCTTAACCTCCATTTTATCTTTCCTGGTGCTGACATTTTCCAGCAGGACTTGGTACCTGCCCAAAGTTCCAATACCAGCTTCAATGACGACGCATTGCTTGGCCAACTGGCAAAGTGACCTAAAACCCATAGAGAATCTGAGCATCATCAAGAAGATGATGTGAGACACCAAAGCCAACAATGCAAACGGGCTGAAGGCCACTATTAAAGCAACCTGGGCTTCCTGAACACTTCAGTAGAGCGCCTCCATGCTATGCTGCATTGACAGTCAGCTTCTCCAGGTTTTATGATTGATATTTTATCTTTTAACTTCACCATTTATTATTTTCATCTTTTCAAATGTTTTTAAAAAGTGCACTTATTGGTTCTTCTTATTACCTCTAACTCCATGGCTTCAATCATCTTTCTTATGCAGCCATTGTGCTCTCCTAAACTGTCCAGGATGATAGCCAGTAGCACACAAAACTGTTTTTGCACCTACTATAATTTGTGCAAGCAATCCCAATGGATCACCTGCAACATGCCCACTAATTGCCCGTGTAATGTTTATTTTGCACATGAAATTTAGCATCCCTTCTTTGAGATCTTTGTAAATAGTGTAAAGTACATGGGCATATCCTTCATTAGGGCAATACAGGTCCTTCTCAAAATATTAGCATATTGTGATAAAGTTCATTATTTTCCATAATGTCATGATGAAAATTTAACATTCATATATTTTAGATTCATTGCACACTAACTGAAATATTTCAGGTCTTTTATTGTCTTAATACGGATGATTTTGGCATACAGCTCATGAAAACTCAAAATTCCTATCTCACAAAATTAGCATATTTCATCCGACCAAAAAAAGAAAAGTGTTTTTAATACAAAAAACGTCTGCAAAAATGACTGCTTCAATGCGGCGTGGCATGGAGGCAATCAGCCTGTGGCACGGACGAGGTCTCATGGAGGCCCAGGATGCTTCGATAGCGGCCTTTAGCTCATCCAGAGTGTTGGGTCTTGAGTCTCTCAACGTTCTCTTCACAATATCCCACAGATTCTCTATGGGGTTCAGGTCAGGAGAGTTGGCAGGCCAATTGAGCACAGTGATACCATGGTCAGTAAACCATTTACCAGTGGTTTTGGCACTGTGAGCAGGTGCCAGGTCATGCTGAAAAATGAAATCTTCATCTCCATAAAGCTTTTCAGCAGATGGAAGCATGAAGTGCTCCAAAATCTCCTGATAGCTAGCTGCATTGACCCTGCCCTTGATAAAACACAGTGGACCAACACCAGCAGCTGACACGGCACCCCAGACCATCACTGACTGTGGGTACTTGACACTGGACTTCTGGCATTTTGGCATTTCCTTCTCCCCAGTTTTCCTCCAGACTCTGGCACCTTGATTTCCGAATGACATGCAGAATTTGCTTTCATCCGAAAAAAGTACTTTGGACCACTGAGCAACAGTCCAGTGCTGCTTCTCTGTAGCCCAGGTCAGGCGCTTCTGCCGCTGTTTCTGGTTCAAAAGTGGCTTGACCCGGGGAATGCGGCACCTGTAGCCCATTTCCTGCACACGCCTGTGCACGGTGGCTCTGGATGTTTCTACTCCAGACTCAGTCCGCTGCTTCCGCAGGTCCCCCAAGGTCTGGAATTGGCCCTTCTCCACAATCTTCCTCTTCTCGTTGTGCAGCGTTTTCTGCCACACTTTTTCCTTCCCACATACTTCCCACAGAGGTGCCTTGATACACTCTGGGAACAGCCTATTCGTTCAGAAATTTCTTTCTGTGTCTTACCCAAAACAAATTCCTTGTATGTCCAAAAACGTACTTGGCAATAAAGCTTTTCTGATTCTGATTCTGATTCTACCCTCTTGCTTGAGGGTGTCAATAGTGGCCTTCTGGACAGCAGTCAGGTCGGCAGTCTTACCCATGATTGGGGTTTTGAGTGATGAACCAGGCTGGGAGTTTTAAAGGCCTCAGGAATCTTTTGCAGGTGTTTAGAGTTAACTCGTTGATTCAGATGATTAGGTTCATAGCTCGTTTAGAGACCCTTTTAATGATATGCTAATTTTGTGAGATAGGAATTTTAGGTTTTCATGAGCTGTATGCCAAAATCATGTGTATTAAGACAATAAAAGACCTGAAATATTTCAGTTAGTGTGCAATGAATCTAAAATATATGAATGTTAAATTTTCATCATGACATTATGGAAAATAATGAACTTTATCACAATATGCTAATATTTTGAGAAGGATCTGTATGTCTGTATGAAAACATAAATGGTCCTATTTAATAATCTATTTCAGAGTAAATACATTTTGGTTTTTCATCAATTTCAAAATAGAAATAAACACCTGTAATAAAACAACTCTGTAATGAAACAATATAAGTTTCACTTTTTTAATTGTTACTGATTTTACAATTCAAGTAGTGGCAGTGATGATCTTATAACTTAGATAAATTTAATCAAAAACTCAACAGTTTGATAATAATTTCTTTTTATTTCATATTTGAATATAAATCTCTGTCAAAACAAAAGGCCTAAATGATAGACAAAAATCATACATATTTACAGAATTTATAAAAGGAAACATACTTTCTGTTGACCTTTCTTACAGGGGTTCCTCTGGTGCCTTCATTTATATCTTTTTCAAATTTACAGGAGACGGGAAGAGTACATTTTATAGACATTTGGATCTGTGGTTTGAGTGTTGAAGACGTAGTCATGCAGCCTTCTAAAATATAAGGCTCCACACAAACAAACCCTTTAACAGTGTACACAATGACCTAAAGAACAAAAAGAAAATATCCACCTTTCATTTGAATATTTGGCATGTTGAGAATGGTATTAATGGTACAGAAGCTGTTTCAACCCTGCTCACACAAGCTCCCGTTAAGAGTCGCACATTGACCTGGTTACAATATGGCAAAAACAGGCTACAGCTGAACATAAGTTAAAAAAAAAAAAGTCCATTGGCAAAGTACAAGGGATAAGGCTGAAACGGTGCACTTCATACCATTTCATATCCCTGCTTCTGACACACAAACACAAACAGAAAGAAAACTGTATACTCCAGTCTTTTTTGGCATGGTTTTCTGCAGTCCAACCATAACGTCATGTTCAACTTTTTTTTGTGAACAGTAAGCAATAAGAAGTCCATGTAGTCATGCAGCTTATGTAACAGCATCACCCAACCCTTGTCACATTGTGAAAAACACTATTGGACAGAGCTGTGATTTCCTGAACCCTGACCACAGAAAATACTTTCAAGTTGAAAAGCTGCAGCGCTCATCTTTCACCTCAAACCCACATAAGAGGTAGGAGATGTGACCTTTTATGTGTAAAATGTGTATTGCTGGCATCCTGTGTGTTAGACAAAATAAAATATATCAACGCTACACAGTGGACAGAAATGCAGGTTATATGTGTGCTTTATGAAACCTAGCTCACTGAGAAGCAGCTCATTGGCTTGCTGAAAACCTTCATCTGAGCGTAACCTCCGTAGGGTGATCCTGAGCATTGTGTGGCAGTCTGCTGTCCGGCTAGTTCACAACAGTAGTTTTCTTCAATAACAAATTGGCTACAGCAACTGATAAAAGGGGGAAAACACAAGTACAGTAAACTCTGAAGTCAGTCGATAACGTGTGGCAGTGTCTTATTGTAACACTGTCGTGACAGCACCAATTCTAAAAAACATTACACCTTGTAAAGGTTTTCTTAAGCCTTGAACTTATTCACCCTTTGCCATGTTACAACCACATCCTTCAATGTATTTTATTAATGCATAGCATGGATTTGTATCTCGTCCGATACCCCTAAATAAAATCTAGTTCAATTAATTGCCTTCAGAGGTCCACTTGTGTGTCATCTCATCAGGGTATGGATGCTGTGAAGGCCTCAAAGTAGTGGTGTCCACACTTCCTGCGTGCAGGTAAAAACTGTAAAGTTGAAACTACTCATGGGCCAACAAAAATAGATCTTTAAATAATTAAGCAAAAAAAGTTTGTTTTTTTTCATTTATATGCTCAACACTGAACAAAATATGGAATATTTTATTAAAAGATTTGTGCGGAAAATGGATCTGTAATTCATGTTAGATCTGAAATGTAAAAAGGGTCTCCCACATTATTTCAGAAAGTTTATGATCAATTATCATAGGCTGCTCTCAGCAACAAGAACAGTAGAAAGGTCACTCTCAAACTGCTGGCTGCAACTTAGGTGCTAGTGCTGATTCGTCAGATGTGTGCCATTATTGAATTGCAATCGCCTCAGAGGTTTGTTAGACAACATTCCCAAGGGGCCCATGGTAACTTTGGAGGAGCAAACGATATCCACAGCTCAGCTGGATGATTCAGTTGACACAACTACTATTAGTTGTGCACTACAAATTTGGCTTTTATGCAAGTATGGCAGGAACAAAATCTTTGTTGAAAGAAATAAAAAAATGCCATGTGTGTGTGGAAGAAACTAACACTGCACATGACCCTGAAAACACCATTCTCATGGTGAAACATCATGGTGGGGATGTTTTTCTTTAGCATGGATAGCAAAGCTGAGCGGAGCTCATGGCAACTTGAAATGAGCAAAATACATGGAAAGAAACTGGAAGAACTGAGTTAGAGATTGGAAACGATTTAAGACTTGGAGTCTCAACCACGACTACAATGGCCACATCTGTGTTAGAATGGCCCAGTCAAAGTTCAGACCTAAAGCCAATTGAGAATTTGTGGCAAGACTTGAAAATGACTGTTTACAGATGCTGTCTGTTCAAGCCACACTTTTCAGATCTCTATTTACAAAGCCGATTTTCATTGGATTTCACAGTTTTGTGCTACATTGTGTTGGCCTATCCCATAAAATCTCGATAAATTACATTGAAGTTAGTGGTTGTAACATCACTAAATATGCCAGTGTTTGGGGGGCTGTGACAACTCTCGTAAGTCACTGTGCACCCCTCTGCTGTGAAGAAAAACTTCTGAGAAGGCTTCACATGACTCCATACTTCATAAAAAAAGACATTTCTTTAACTCAAATAAGGCTTCCAGGGATCCAGCCTGGAATGCGATCAGTGTTAGAACAAGAACTATGTTATACAGTTAATACGAAAGTCAGATTACAGTTTTACCTTCACTCATTTATATCATTACATATAGGCCACTTGAAATGTCAGTCTCACCTTTTAAAACTCACGAGTCCTGTGTTCAGCTCCAACACTCTGAGAAAGGCATTACTCACTCCAGAGGAGTGTAAACTATTGGATGATTCTTACTTTGACATTTCATGTGACTTTGGATTGAAAAATCCAAACTAATAGAGAGTGCAATACTCAATTCTCAGCTGAAAGTGAGTGATAACAGAAAAGACCAACCAGTGTTTTGCGCCAACATGAATGATTGAGACCAGCCTAGACATGTAAAAAAAACTTAAAATAGACTATCTGCATTTAAATTATAAGTGCAATCAAATAAAAGCAGATAAATTCAATGGTTGTATATCTTTCAAGTTATTAATGAATGATTGATTAAATTAGACTTACAGTCTGTAAAATATACTATAGCTATTCACTTCTCAACATTCAGTATTTTCTATTTTTCTGATGCAAAAACCAAACATAAACTTGTGTTGTTCCATTCAGGAGCAGTGCCGTGCAGAGAAGCAAAAGGCCAAAAGAGGTGGGCCGCGCAAAGCATTGGACAAGAATGTCAGAGGAGGCGGCGAAACTTTGAGGGTTGGAGGAACTTTGTCTTTTTGATCAAGAACTTTAGAGACAAACACCGTGCAGAGTCGCCATTATCAACCGCCATCTTTGAAAACATTCATGGTTCCAGTTTTCGAGCTGGCTCCAAACATTCAACCTAATCTGTAGTGAGAACCAGGGAGAAAAAGACTCTAGAGCATTATCAGTGGAAATACCTGGTGTTGAGGTTGGAGTTATAAGAATTTGCTCTCTTGTTGCCCATGGAGCAACTCTCCAATGACCTTTTAGACAGAGCTACAACATAGCTATGCTCTCTGGGGTACAGTTGAGATGTGTGGACGTGCTGCTGCCCCCAGGGGACTTTAGACCCTTGGTTGCCCCCCCCAGTGTCGACGCCCTGGACATGGGGTCCATGATGACCCCTGAGCCATGCTGACTCTGCTGCAGGCCTGCCATCATGGTCTCAGTGGTGACAGTGCCAAACTCATAGGTGAAGGTACCATAGAAGACTAAGATGTCCACAGTGAAGACCCACTCGCAAATGGCGGCTGCGTGCTGAAGGATGAAGCTTTCGTGTATGAAGAAGATGCCGCCTGGAAGGAGGATAAATTAAGGAGGGCAAACATCTCCGATAGAGCTGAGAAGAAAACACAAATCCTTCTTTACAGTGATTCAGCAGACAATACAGGAAAATGAGGCCTTCATCCCACTGTTGACAATGACTCGCAACAGTAAGTAATGAACGTGAATCCAGTGATTCATCAACTCAATCATTTAATTAAAATTGGCATATTTTATAGAATAACTCAAAGTAAACTAGAAATGTTCACTAGTCGCCTTTCAAGTCTAAGAACTGCTCAAATGAATCCTCATATGGGATGCATGCCATATAGTTTGCCTATTAACAATGCATTATTGCAGGTTATGAATTCATATATATGAGCCTGCATGTGCATAAATTTCCCTCTTCTGACCAACTCTGTTGGAAAGACCTCCACTATGACTTTAAACTGAGCTAAAATGATCTTTTATCCCACAGATGATGTTCCTGAAAGCAGCAAGATGTGCTTTTAGGACCCCTAAGCTGTTCATTTAGATGCCTATGAATATACGTCAAAGAATTTGTTAAAGTAAACGATGTTATCCTGTGGGTCTACAACTTAGTACACCCTAAATTATACTGCTACTTCTAGTTCTCTCCCTCAAAACGTAAACAGAGCTGGAAAAACAGTAGAACTCATTTACCCTAACGGCTTTCTAATGCAAAGTTACACTCTTTCTAGTTTCTTCCAGATCGACCTGCAGGTGTCACTGTGATCTGCACCAACTTTTTGATCTTTTTTTTTTAGCCAGGTTCTTTAAAGTTTCAGCAAGCTTTTGTTGTGCACCTGCAGTAGAGATCAACGTTCATTCTCAGTTTCCTTCAAAGGAATCTAACTTTCTCCTTTAGATTGATTATTGATAGATGTGAGACTGATCAATATTTCATGAGGCTAATAACATTTATAGGAATTAAAGGTTATAAAGTATCCTTACAACTTGATCCCCCGCTGAGTCTTTATTCATTACAATCAGTAGGGCTGATTACGCATATGAAACCTTTAAACATATTCATTATTTTTAAATGGATAAGGAACATAAATTACTGTTGTGACTGCTGTGAAATATTTTAAAACTTGGTGTGAAATGAAAAATAAGGTGTGAAATCTGCCATGTAAGAAATACAAATATGCAGTTCAGATTAACACCTCTTACCCATCTAGAATTTGTGAATGAATCAAGCAGAAAGTGCTTTTATTTTAAAGAACCAGAAGTAGCTTTGTAATGCAGTAGTTAGACCCTGTGTTCAAATTGCCCCCTTCTTTACTCTACAGCGGGTAATGCAAGGTATCCTGCAGCTTTTAGATACACCCTCGCCTCACCAAACTCTGAAGAACGTAACTGCATGATGATGAGGTAATTTAGCCATTTGATTCAGGTGTGTTGGAGCAGGAAAACATCTAAAAGTTGCAGGAGACCAGCCGACAAGAACTGGAGTTTGACTTCCCTGACATGAATGATTTTTAGCAAATGTTCTACAACTCCATTTAAAGCCTTGTCGTCAAGTCTTAATAGTTAATATGTTCCATAAGGTAAGAAAAAATTAAGAGACAGGCTCTATGTCCTGAGTGGATGAGAGAAAACGTTTAACTCCTAAATGAAAGTACCAGGAAGTGCTTTTATTTTGAAGAACCAGAACTGTTTTTGTGGCAAAGCTAGCTTAAAAGTGAGAGAATACGATGGCAAAGGCAAGTAATTTGTTCCAAAATAAACAAGGTCATCTAATGCATACTGAGAGGCCTCTGTAATCATTATTACATTATTACATTTTTCTCTGTCTCCCGCACCCCTCCCATATCTGCCCTGCTTCAGCTCTGTGTCTTGTCTTTTTTTTAGAGCCTCTTTTTGCACATCTTCCAAATTCTTCCAAAATATGGATTTGGTCAGCTGGTCTCTCAATGCAATTGATCAAATTTTCTCGACGAGAAGACAGGGGTCGGGAGAGCCCACTTGCCCGGACGGGACATTTTTCTCCGGATACACAATGGACTCCTGGCAGAAGTGGAGGATTGTGTGTCTGTCGATGATGTCAGTCGAGGATGTGGAAGATGTGTATATAATTGGATGTTTGATATCAGGATTTCTGCTTTTTGGAGTCAGCGGTTACCTGGCATATCGAGAAATTTGGAGAATGTCAGCAGCTGTTCTGGCCATTGTAAGGCTGCCTGGCATGTGTGATGGGATCTTTAGAGCGATCAACTCTCAGACTGAGATGTTACGTGAGCTGAATCACAGACTGGATGTGATCCTTACACAGGATCGCAGGCAGGTTGCGGTTCCTGGACTCAGGGGTGAAATGGGATAAATCTTGGGAGAAAGTTGTTCGCTCGGATCTGGCAGAAAGACCAGGAATTTGGCTGTTTGGATTTGCCTTTGAGAAGCACCAGCGAGACTCTCAAGGCTGATGGAAAATTAAGAGTCAGCCTAACCCAAATAATTATTGTTTTTCTGAATCTGGCTCCCCTGCGCGGCCTTGATGGCTGGCTATCTTCAACCTCTCCTGGAAGTTATGTAAACATGACGCTCTGCTCCCTCTGCCCCCTCCCTTCCCTGAGGACACCTGTGGACCTGCTCAGAACTTGGCCGGTTGATGTACATTCCAACGAACCATCAAGGACAATGGCCTCTGTGACAGTGCTTCATGGACTTACTTGCACACACTCACTTGCACACACACACATGCTCAAGATAAACATTTGCACTCCTCATACTACCTTCACTGTTCCCGGCATGATGTTGTTTTGTAAATTTGTTGCTTCTTTGTGCTGAGGTTTTTTGCAATCTCAAACTGTATCCTGCTAAGGATAAAGTGTGAAATATGATTTTTTTCCCTCTACTTACCTAATGTGGCCTCTTTTCTCATCTAGCAAGGGCAGCGCCTGTGAGTGGGCAGCAAAGCCTCGGTGACCCGTCCCCCCATTGTCTTGTGTCATGATGTATGTTTGGATGGGTTGTACTGGAATTCTAATTTCCCCTCGGGGATCTATAAAGTATCTTTGAATTGAATTGAATTATTACAGCAAACATGAGGACTGTTATGAACTATCAATGGCCCACAGTCGGCAAACATCCCTGACTCATAAATCAAACGCACCCTTTCACATGGGAACTGGTGGATTGTTAACACTCTTCATTATTGTTACGTTTTACTGTTAAATAAAGAAGACTCGAGTCCCAAACATGGATTCAGAGGCAGCTCCTGAGTCAAACCTTTCTGCTACCCAAGTGTGAGTCGGGTCCAAGTCTCAAATCTGAATCCCAATCTCTAAATAATCACTCATGCATTACGTAAACTGTTAACAGCGCACAAGAGGAAGGAAATTCCTTCTGCTTTAAAGAGGATACTGAGGACGAGGGAGACCATGGCTCCCAGCGCCAGAGCCACCCGGAAATGAGCCATCCAGTAGTCCAGGGTGGTCACAGCCACTCGGTAGGTGAGCACACACTGCAAGCATACAAACAGCAACCCTGCAGGGAACGCAACACCAGCACCGATATAATGGAGGGATTTGGCGTGATCAACCTGTCGGAGAGAAATGTTCTGTCAGAAAAGCGAACGTTTCATTCCCATGATCTCAATTTAAAGGTAAAATATTTGTTTAAAGCATTGGTGTCCATTCTCAGTCGTTAAAAGCCTGCATGTTTTAAATGCCTCCCTAGCTCTAGACACCTGAATTCAATGACTGACTCAGTACCAGACCCCTGACGACATGCTGTAGTGAGCCATTTGAATCAGGTGTGTTGGAGCAGGAGAACATCTAAAACATTCAGGACACCAACCTTTGAGGACTAGAGTTGGACACCCCTACTTTAAAGTCTCTACAACTCTATGTATGGTTGATGAATACCTGGAAGTTGCCAACCATGACCAGACCGACGGCATTTGTGCAGCCAGACACCAGCGCACTGGTGTTGACCCAAGACTGGTGGCTGTGTTCAATCACCTGGGCGTAGCGTAGAAAGCACACCATCACCACTGCGGGGGAAAATACGTGCATTTCAACCGCCATTAAAAACAAACCTGCCAATTAAACTCCAAAAACATTTCAATAAGAATGTTTTATCATTGCAAGCGTTGTTATTTTAGTCAAAAAAATGAATGACTGCCTGGTATTAGCTTCTATCCTTCTGCTGAAGCAAGATTATCTGATATGTTTCTCCAGAGCCTCAGACAGGATATGTTCTCCCAGTCACTGATATATCTAGATGCATAAAGGAGCAGCTTTCTTGGCAGGTGGGCTGTCTGTGTTTGGAGACAGTAATCTTGCAGCTTCCTGATTAACATCAACAGAACTACGAGCCTGACCCAAAAGCATGAAATTGGAGCAGCTGAAAGCATGAGATGCAAGAACATGTACAGAAATATGAATTAAAGGACATCAGACTGCAAAGATGGGGAATTAACAGAAACGCATCTGGGAAGCAGAGGTGGCTGGAATGAGGAAGTGATGGTGAAAACAGCTGGAGTGAGGCAATCAGGAGCAGCGAGGGGAAAGTAGGGCAGAAGTGACTTTTGTTTAAACAAGACAAGAGGGAGAGGAGTAATGGATGAAGGTGCAGGAAGGGGAAGTGGAAGGAAAGCTGCATTCATTATTGATTAGACAGCAGCCATATCTGGAAGTTCCACCAGCTACTGGCTGAAGTCTGTGGTTACCAGGCAGAATTACTGCACACAGAAGAGACATGTATTGCTTTTCACCCCAGTTATAATTGGACAATTTACTAAGATCTCAACGAAATCACCAAATAATTCTCTATTACATAACGTGTGATTATCCAATATTTTAGAGATGTTTGCACGCAATCACCTCTTATCAATCCGTTTAACACTATTTTGATTTATTTAATCAGTGGAGCCTGAAAAATATTGTGTGGATGAAAACTTCTGACAAGCTGCTATGCCCAACTCAGAAATGTTGAAGAACATAACTTCTGTAATTATTGATTAGTTAACTGCTGCTGCCAAGGAAAACCTGAGGAAAATGTCTGCAATGTATTGCAGTCATTTTACACCTGTTTAATGCGAAGCTACCAGCCCGTTAGATATAGCTTTATATAAACTTTAAGAAGATGTGGAGCAAACACTGGATCTCCTAGACTAATTATTTAATGCAACAAATCTAACTCGGTAAACCAACTCCATCAGGCTTAGACGGTATTAATGAATTCTCCTGAGCACTTTTCCATGACCGCATTACGCATCCCTGAAACGTTTAGTTTACACTTAATTTGCGTGTCTGTAATCAATACATCATTTCAGTGTTGGCAGCAGCTTCTTTCACCAGGCTGTATGAATAGAGACAAGTCGGCCTTGTCAGCCAAAATATGGTCAGGGTTCTTTTCATTCCAATATTCCAAGTTTCTTCCTCACTCATTTTAAGAGTTTTTAGTCCTGTTTATGCATTCCCCGTGAATTTATGGGAGATATTTCCACAGTGGCTGAGGTTTAAGTCGGGAGGCTGTAAAAAACACTGACTGCTAGATGGAAAAAACAAACGAACAGATGGATGGCTGGATAAATGAGTGGGTGGGTGGATGGATGTACATCTTGTAGACAATGGATCAGGAATAAAAAATATTTCCCCATTTCCTTTTATTTTCATATTCAATAATAATTTTGTAAATCCACACTAGACAAAATGGAGAATGGATGTGCGTAACTAAACAGAAACATAACAGCTATTGTAGAGTTAAAGCTTTCTTCCATTCCCTTTTTTGTCTCAGTTGAATAACTCTAATTGCTTAGCTTTTTAAATAATCAGCACCAGTATAACCCACTAACAAAGAAAAACTAATGAAAAAAAAAAAACTACCAATTACTTGCATCCATACAGTGAAGATTAGTTAAAGACATACCCATAAAGGCTCCAACGTTGCCAATCAGGCTGAATAGGCAGCTTTCAGGAGGGTAAGAACCACATTTACTGCATTGAAAGAAGAAAAGTCAGATTTTCAAATTGAAGATCACAGAAATGAATACATCTGTCTGCATACATCCACACCTTTCCTGCATAACAGCTCCTAGGTGATTAAAAATGTTGCCCACCAGTAAATTCTCAAATAAAGGAATGCATTTGCAACTAGGGGTGCACCAATTGCAGCTTTGGCCGATCACCAATTACCAATCTTTAAAAAGCCTGGCCCACCAATTCCGATTTTGTCCGATACCGATTTTTGTTTTTAAAAACTGACACTGTTGGGTGTTATAGGATCACAAGACACCTTCAAAGTTCCAATGTTTTTTTATAGAAAAACACTGAACAATACCCGTGAATACAAACTTGTTTAAACTGCACGAGGAAGTGCTCTTTAATATAAGTAGACATTTAGAGCATTGTAGTTCCTTTACTCTTTTATTTTTTATATTTTAAAGAGAAACAAACTTTGCACAATAGGTTATACAAGTAGATAAGGTCGATGAATAAGATCGGTTTCACATGTAAGCATCGACTGATCACTAATCTCCCAACTCTGATGAAATCGATCAGCCGGCTGATCGATCAGTGTGCCCCTATGTGTGACATTTTTATATCAAGACTAAGTTGATTAGCATGTTTGTAGGCAGGTTCTTAATTTAAAAATATGAAAGCACCTTGGTCTGAGTTCATTTGCATATGAAGCTGAAATTTAACGGAGGGCATCCAGATCCACATCTATCAGCTCATTGTTGGATGCCTGCTGTCAGATTCCACAAATTCAAGCTATGCAAAGCGTGGGTTAATGTGACACAGAGCAGCAGCAGAACCAGATGTTAATTCATACCCAAGGCCCGGCGCTGAAACAAACACGTTTTGTGTTCTGAGACAAAGGAGTGAAGTGCGGCAAAGTAGCAGAGGTGCAAGAGCAGACCTGATTAGGGGGATGTCCTGTATGGTGCAACAAGTCTTGGGGAAGCCTGGTCGGGGCAAGTCCTCTGCGCATGTTACATTGTAAGACCTGTAAGAGTGACACAATGAGTTCAACACATTCTCTGGAGGTACAGTGCCCTGCAAATGTATTAGAACCTTTAAAGTCACAACAAGTTACAACATCAACTACAAAATACACTACCGGCCGAAGTTTTAGACATACCTTCTCATTTAATGGTTTTCTTTATGTTTATGACTATTCACATTGTATGGAGATTCTCACTGAAGGCGTCAAAACAGTGAATGAACACCTATGGAGTTATGTAGCAAACAAAAAAAACTGTAGAAGAACTTTAAATGTTTTATATTTTAGATTCCGTTAAAGTAGCGGCCCTTTGCTGTGATGACTGAAATATGAACCTCTGGCTGTCTCTCAATGAACGTCTGGGAAGTTCTTTCAAGACTCTTTGGAAAACTATTTCAAATGACCACCTCATGAAGCTTATGGAGAGAATTCAAAGAGAGCAAAGCAGTCATCAGAGCAAAGGGTGGCTATTTAAAGAATCTAAAATAAAAAATTATTTTGAGCTATTTCACACTTTTTGTTTTCTATACAATTCCATGTATGTTCATTCAAAGTTTTGTTGGCTTTGGTGAGAACCTACATTGTAAATAGCCATGAAAATAAAAAGACCTATTAAGTGAGAAATTGTATCTAAAACATTTGACCAGTAAAGTATTTTATTTGGATTTTATGTGATAGACCAACTAATAGTAGTGCATAACTGTGAGTTGAAAGGAAAAGGATATGTCTTCACACTGATGCCCCTAAATTCAATCTATAGATTAGTTGAGTAATAAACAAATATAGGTTTTATGGAGGATTGGAATTGTGGAAATGAAGCCAAAAGAATCCTCTGGCTGTGTCCTCCACATAGCCACAAGCCATGAAGAGGACATAGCGAGCCTGTAAGAAGGTGCTCTTGTCAGAAGAGACCAAAACTGAACTTTCTGGCCTACATGCAAAACTACGTGTGGAGGAAGACTAACACATATTGAAATATATGTGTTGGTCACTAACACTATGTTGCCACTACCATATTTTATATATTGTGAAATATGGTAGTGGCAGCATTGTGCTGTGGGCTGCTTTTTCTCGCATTGACAGGGAAGCCGGGCAAACTTGAAAGGAAGACTGATGTACAGTGGTTGGACAATGAAACTGAAACACCTGTCATTTTAGTATTGTTAGGTTTCATGGCTAAATTGGACCAGCCTGGTAGCCAGTCTTCATTGATTGCACATTGCACCAGTAAGAGCAGAGTGTGAAGGTTCAATTAGCAGGGTAAGAGCACAGTTTTGCTCAAAATATTGAAATGCACACAACATTATGGGTGACATACCAGAGTTCAAAAGAGGATAAATTGTTGGTGCACATCTTGCTGGCGCATCTGTGACCAAGACAGCAAGTCTTTGTGATGTATCAAGAGCCACGGTATCCAGGGTAATGTCAGCATACCACCAAGAAGGACGAACGACATCCAACAGGATTAACTGTGGACGCAAGAGGAAGCTGTCTGAAAGGGATGTTCGGGTGCTAACCTGGATTGTATCCAAAAAACAAAACAACGGCTGTCCAAATCACGGCAGAATTAAATGTGCACCTCAACTCTCCTGTTTCCACCAGAACTGTCCGTCGGGAGCTCCACAGGGTCAATATACACGGCCGGGCTGCTATAGCCAAACCTTTGGTCACTCATGCCAATGCCAAACGTCAGTTTCAATGGTGCAAGGAGCGCAAATCTTGGGCCGTGGACAATGTGAAACATGTATTGTTCTCTGATGAGTCCACCTTTACTTTTTTCCCCACATCCGGGAGAGTTACGGTGTGGGGAAGCCCCAAAGAAGCGTACCACCCAGACTGTTGCAACATCAGAGTGAAGCACGGGGGTGGATCAGTGATGGTTTGGGCTGCCATATCATGGCATTCCCTTGGCCCAATACTTGTGCTAGATGGGCCAAGGACTACCGAACCATTCTTGAGGACCATGTGCATCCAATGGTTCAAACATTGTATCCTGAAGGCGGTGCCGTGTATCAGGATGACAATGCACCAATACACACAGCAAGACTGGTGAAAGATTGGTTTGATGAACATGAAAGTGAAGTTGAACATCTCCCACGGCCTGCACAGTCACCAAATCTAGGCGAGTCAGAAAATGTTTTCCTCCACCAGTATCACATAGTGACCTGGCCACTATCCTGCAAGAAGAATGGCTTAAAATCCCTCTGACCACTGTGCAGGACTTGTATATGTCATTCCCAAGACAAATTGATGCTGTATTGGCCGTAAAAGGAGGCCCTACACCATACTAATAAATTATTGTGGTCTAAAACCAGGTGTTTCAGTTTCATTGTCCAACCCCTGTAGCTAAATGTCGGAGGAGAACCTGTTAAAGGATACAAAAAGCTATAGACTGGGGTGGAGGTTCTCCCTCCAGCATAAAAACAACCCTACACATACAGCCAAAGCTGCAATGTTTACATCAAAGCATATTCCTGCATTAGAAAGGCCTAGTTAAAGCCTAGACCACAATCTGACAAAGAATCTGTGACAAAATATGCAAACTGATGTTCGCATGAATGCATGACACAACAAAATTTTAAAAGCATATATTCTTCTTATTCCACATCTCAGTTAGGCACCACCATTGTGTTGGTCAAGGAAATGATTTTGAATAAAATAACTAGAAGTTTATGGCTATAATTTTAGAAAATGCAAAAAAAAAAGTTTAATGAATACTTTTGCAAAATGTTAAATATTCTCAGTACTTCATAAGAAAATTAGGCCTATGTTATAATATCTGGGAAAAAAACACCAACCAGTTCTCCACAGGACAAACATGGTGATTCATCACAGCCATAGCATATCTGTAGGTAATAAAAGGTCACAAGTGTTAAAAGTAGGGACACATCAAGGCACACCCAATAAAGCTCAAAATATCAGGAAAATGGTTTATACTTTCAGTCCCTCACTTACAGATGCCCAAACAGTTTATATGAGTTAACGAACAAATGACAGACACTCATCAGCCAAGACTCACACTATCCATATTCCCGTGATGCAGAAGGCAGCCAAGCTGACAGGCAGGACGATCCAGGCAGTCATTGGGCTGGCAGTGAGCTGGCTTTGTCCCAAGCATGGGGTGAGAAGGTGGCTTAGGGCTAGGGTGGCAACACGACAGGATGGATCAGGTAGGGGTTGGGTGGGGGCGTGGGGTCACCGATACACTGGGAAACGGACACAGAGGGGGCATGAGAGGACGAACGGGGGAGTGGCACAGCTCCTCTGCTCCACGGCACCCAGCAACTAGCAACAACCTAAAAAAAAACACAGGGGATGGACTGAGTAAACCATATCTAAACGTCTCCTATCAGTGCTGAAGATCACCACAAAGTGAGTTTACAGAGAAACGACCTTGGTGTTTACTGTAAATTAAACCATCCTGCAACAGAACATGGCTGCATTGGCGCTGCAAACCTAACTCAGCTGTAGTACTGCAGACATGCACCAAAGCGGGAAAGAAAACACATCTAAAAACACGGCTAAAAAAAAAGTAGAAAGGTGCAACTAACGTTTTACGTGCTGCTAAAAGAGCACAGTGTACAAACTGAATGAGGGGAATGGGTGCTCAGTCAGTCTGACAGAGCAAAACAACACAGCAGAGGCTGGATCTCTTTACAGGGTGTACAGTTACAACTGTGTCCTGGGCTCAGAGGGAATAAACATCACAACAATTAACTTTATGTTTTAAAAATGAATCATTTCCTAAAAGCATATGCAAATCATGAGAAACTCCAAAGATTCTGATCCCTCTACACTGTACATACAAAAACTGTTTAATAAATAAAAATGTACACACAACTGAAAGATAAGGATTTCAATGTGTTTAAAAAATGAATAAAAACGTTATAATTTAATAGACTCCACTTACCAACTGGCAGCACGCTTAAAAGGGAAACTAGTTTAATGTTTGTCTGGTGTGACTGAAGCAAACCACACTAAACAAGAACATGGTTTAACGGTTTCCTTGTTAAAGGTCATCAGCATACAATACAGTAGGGATTTATAGGAAGCAGTGGTTAAAGGTATGGCTGTGAAACTGAATTTCTAATTTTTATCATAAAAATCAACAAAATCTGGTAAATTTTCAAGATTTATCTATCAAGAAATGTGGATGTGATCCAGTGAATCTACAGAAGAACAGAGACTTGTTGGTTGCTGAAACTTCCTGCCTGTCTGTGTTCATGTGACCTGCTTAGCCGCACGGCGAGGTGATTGGGGGAGACCGCTGCACTGCATGCAGCTGACACAACATCTCTTCCAAACAACAGTGTTCAAAATAAAGAGCTAAATTAACAATGCTGGACTCAAACCTTGCTGCAAATTTAGGTTGTACTCTTTTCCAATGGTTATAATCAGTCTGACAGAGAGAGGTATCCCAATCCTTGTGGTTTTTAGTATAACAATGACCATCAATGGGACCCTTTGTGGGGTTCCTTGAGACGACATTGTTGTAAATAAGTGCCGTTTAACTAAATAATCTGAACTGAAACTATCTCTGTAGTTATGCTGCTATAGGCTTAGGCTGCTGGAGGACATAATGACCACTTTCACCCTCTTCGCTACATTCTCACACTAAACTCCAATTTTGCATTATTTGCTGTTATTTCAGTTTTTAACTTTATGTTCTCCCTCTTTTCTCTTCCGAGAAGCTACAACTGGCCTGGCTCTGTGTCTACCTGTGACACCTTTCTGGAGAGAGGAATCGTCCAAGCCTCTGCTGGCAACAACTTAATGCTCACCCGATGATCTACATAGCCCTGTTTTTTAGTGTTTAACCCTTTCTCTCTCCTAGACATGGCAATTGACTGAGCTTTTACTGTGACTAACTCTATGTGCTCTCTTTCAGACTCTAACCTTGAAAACTGGCTCAGAGTTTATACAGGTCCTTCTCAAAATATTAGCATATTGTGATAAAGTTCATTATTTTCCATAATGTAATGATGAAAATTTGACATTCATATATTTTAGATTCATTGCACACTAACTGAAATATTTCAGGTCTTTTATTGTCTTAATACGGATGATTTTGGCATACAGCTCATGAAAACCCAAAATTCCTATCTCACAAAATTAGCATATTTCATCCGACCAATAAAAGAAAAGTATTTTTAATACAAAAAACATCAACCTTCAAATAATCATGTACAGTTATGCACTCAATACTTGGTCGGGAATCCTTTGGCAGAAATGACTGCTTCAATGCGGCGTGGCATGGAGGCAATCAGCCTGTGGCACTGCTGAGGTCTTATGGAGGCCCAGGATGCTTCGATAGCGGCCTTTAGCTCATCCAGTGTTGGGTCTTGAGTCTCTCAACGTTCTCTTCACAATATCCCACAGATTCTCTATGGGGTTCAGGTCAGGAGAGTTGGCAGGCCAATTGAGCACAGTGATACCATGGTCAGTAAGCCATTTACCAGTGGTTTTGGCACTGTGAGCAGGTGCCAGGTCGTGCTGAAAAATGAAATCTTCATCTCCATAAAGCTTTTCAGCAGATGGAAGCATGAAGTGCTCCAAAATCTCCTGATAGCTAGCTGCATTGACCCTGCCCTTGATAAAACACAGTGGACCAACACCAGCAGCACCCCAGACCATCACTGACTGTGGGTACTTGACACTGGACTTCTGGCATTTTGGCATTTCCTTCTCCCCAGTCTTCCTCCAGACTCTGGTACCTTGATTTCCGAATGACATGCAGAATTTGCTTTCATCCGAAAAAAGTACTTTGGACCACTGAGCAACAGTCCACTGCTGCTTCTCTGTAGCCCAGGTCAGGCGCTTCTGCCGCTGTTTCTGGTTCAAAAGTGGCTTGACCTGGGGAATGCGGCACCTGTAGCCCATTTCCTGCACACGCCTGTGCACGGTGGCTCTGGATGTTTCTACTCCAGACTCAGTCCACTGCTTCCGCAGGTCCCCCAAGGTCTGGAATCGGCCCTTCTCCACAATCTTCCTCAGGGTCCGGTCACCTCTTCTCGTTGTGCAGCGTTTTCTACCACACTTTTTCCTTCCCACAGACTTCCCACTGAGGTGCCTTGATACAGCACTCTGGGAACAGCCTATTCGTTCAGAAATGTCTTTCTGTGTCTTACCCTCTTGCTTGAGGGTGTCAATAGTGGCCTTCTGGACAGCAGTTGGTCGGCAGTCTTACCCATGATTGGGGTTTTGAATGATGAACCAGGCTGGGAGTTTTAAAGGCCTCAGGAATCTTTTGCAGGTGTTTAGAGTTAACTCGTTGATTCAGATGATTAGGTTCATAGCTCGTTTAGAGACCCTTTTAATGATATGCTAATTTTGTGAGATATGAATTTTGGGTTTTCATGAGCTGTATGCCAAAATCATCCGTATTAAGACAATAAAAGACCTGAAATATTTCAGTTAGTGTACAATGAATCTAAAATATATGAATGTTAAATTTTCATCATTACATTATGGAAAATAATGAACTTTATCACAATATGCTAATATTTTGAGATGGACCTGTATGTTCTTTCTTTCTAGGTGAAACGACTAAAGGAGCTACATCCATTAACATTTACTTTTCCTTCCCATAGAAAGTACTCCTGGATCAGTGCTTCTGTGTTCTTTTTATGTCTCTGCTCTGTTCTCTCAAACCCCCAGTCGGTCGTGGCAGATGGCTGCTCACACTGAGCCTGGTTCTGCTGGAGGTTTCTTCCTGTTAAAAGGGAGTTTTTCCTCTCCACTGTCGCTACATGCATGCTCAGTATGAGGGATTGCTGCAAAGTCAACACCAGTCACTGTCCACTGTCTCTACATGCTCATCCGGGAGGAGGGAATGCTACAAGTCACTGACTAGATGCAATCTGCTGGGTTTCCTTACATAGAAAAACTTTTTATCCAATTTATAAGAGAATAAGAGAATCAATTTGTGAAGGGGCAGAAACAAAATTATTGCCCTCCACTGTGTTTTTCTGTGATAATGAGGAAATCACAAGTGGAACAGATTCTTTAAAGGTTGTTACAGCATTGTCTGATAATGATCTACTATAATGAAATGTTCTTTCAGGTGTGAGTACTTTGTTAAATGAAACTCAAAGGTTATTAAGAAATGGTCAGACAAGACAGGGTTATGAGAAAATATTGTTATGTATTTACACTCAATGCCATATGTCAGCACAAGGTCCAGAGAATGAAGACAAAGGTGGGTAGGTTTGTTAATGTTTTGAGCAAAGCCAATTGAGTCTAAGATAGCATTAAAGGCTATATTTAAGCTATCACTTTCAGCGTCAACATGAATGTTAAAATCCCCCACTATAATAACCTTATCTGTATTTAATACTAAATCGGATAAAAGGTCTGAAAACTGATCTAAAAATTGAGAGTAAGGGCCTGGTGGACGGTACAAAACAACAAACAGAAGTGGTTTTAGTGCTTTGCAATTTGGATGAGGAAAACTAAGGATTAAATATTCAAAAGAGTTGTAGTTATTGATTGGTCTGGGACTAATCAATAAATCGGACTGAAAGATGGTTGCTACTCCTCCTTGCCCAGTATTTTGAGGTATGTGAAAATTTAAATAATTAGTAGGAGTTGAATAATTTATAGTAACATAATCCTCTTGCTGCAGCCAGGTTTCTTTGAGGCAAAATAATTCAATCTGATTGTCACAAATCAGGTAACTAACTAGCAAAGTCTTTGAAGAGAGAAATCTTATGTTCAGTAAGCCACATTTAATTGTTTTATTTTTATTTTTGGTCTGAGTTGTGTTTATTTTTATTAGATTTTCCTGATTTCCTCGTTTTAGATTATTTTGTAATCTATTCAATTTTGGCCATGGGCGAGACACTGTCTTAATAGGGTAATGGGTGGGTAGCAGTACAGAAGCTGCAGAGAGGAGTGTTAAACTACGACCCTGCTTCCTGGTCTGAACCCTGGGTTGTCAGAGGTTTGGAGAACTAATAAATTCGGCCAGATTCCTAGAAAGAAGAGCTGCTCCATCCAAAGTGGGATGGATGCCGTCTCTCCGGATCAGACCAGGTTTTCCCCAAAATGTTCGCCAATTATCAATGTAGCCCACATCGTTTTCTGGACACCACCTAGACAGCCAGCGGTTGAATGACAGCATGCAGCTAAACACGTCGTCACTGGTCAGATCAGAATTACAATCTTACTGTATTTACGCTTATCCTTAGACAGCAGTTTCAGATAGGATTTGATGTCGCCCGTTCTGGCCTCTGGCAGACATTTGACTATGGTCGCTGATGTCTCTAGAGCCACGTTTCTGACTATGGAGCTGCCGATTACCAAAAAAACAGAAAATCTGTTACAAACGCAGACAGGTTGGTGGTGACCTGTAGGCTGGGATCTAGGACTATGCTTTCTACGTACCGTCACTCAGCCGGCCTGAGGCCCCGGCTGTGCGGGCTCTGCTGGAGGACTGCTACGGGAAGCTACCCTCGGCAGTTCCGCGCTGGCTAAGGGGCCTCAGCTATCTGCTGGTTTTTCAACAGCGCGGAGCTGGGCCTCCAGTTCCGGCACCCTCACCTCCAAAGCTATAAAAATGCTACATTTATTACACGTACCATTATCACTAAAGGAGGCAGAGGAGTAACTGAGCATCTGACACAGAGAGCAGGAGAGAGGAGGAGACTCAGAGAGAGAAACAGCAGAACGGGTAGCCATGGTAGAGCTAACGCTAAGCTAGCGACCCCTTACCACTACTAGAAAAAACCGTGTAAGACACGGAGGGTCCCCAAACGTTAAATGCAGCAACAGAAAGTAATGTGTTTTAACGTGCTTATGTATTAGGACAAGTAAGAGGTTTCACAGTTGCGAGAAATCAGATCAAATGAGAGAGCCTTCACACACCAAACAATCCACCGAATGCAACAGGGAAAACAGGAAGTGACGAATACGCCTTACCACGCCTGTCCAATCAGAGGTCAGCTGTGTGCAACTGAACCTGAGTGTAACTGCAGCTAATGCAAAGTCTATTGGTCGGTTGGTCACTTCGTTACCATATTTGCCAAATCGTTTAGATATGAATCATAAAGACAAGCCTGTTTTTGGTGATGTGTTCTTAGAACATTATAGATGCTTTTTGTTGGGGCAAAATACCAGTTTTCATTGAAACAGAAAAGCGACTGCAGAAAACTGAATATTATTGGTGAATCAGCATTGTACACAATTACATCACTACGTACCACAGATAACATGTAGAAAGAATTTAAAGTTAATCTCTTTCTCACTTTTAATTTACAAAGCAGACTTTGTTTGAAACAGCTATTTTGAAATGCCCGGCAGGTAGATTTTTAAGCACTTAATCTTACAGAAACATTGTGTTCTGTTCACTGTTCATTTAAATTTGAAAATATTTTTTTAATATGAGATATTCTGCAATTGAACTGAAATATGCCTATAACTCATGTAGTCAGACACATTTTATTTGGAACAAAATGGACTTGGAAATTCTGCTTCTCAAGTACAGTAAATTCAGTGTGTTTCCACATCCAATGAGTAATCAGGACAAATAATTGCGATTTCGGTATTTACCAAAATAATCCCGATTATTATATCTTCCATAATCGTGCAGCCCCAGTCAAGGGAAGAGGTCAATGGTCCCCTGACATAAAGCCCAAGAACACAAGAGGACAACGGTTGGTTTGCCCCAACCACCCACCCCATCTGCCACATGAGCGCCTCCATCTGCACGGGCACAGACAGTCCTTGAGTAACTAAATACAGAGGCTACAGCAGCTGACAAGAGCTTCCTAATCTGTTTGTTTGGAAGGTGCTGCTGCTGTTATAAAACATGATCGCTCAGTACTTGGATCTGTTTTCAATCCTATTGATTCTGAAATAAGTGGGGAGTGGTTTTATACGTTGTCAGTAACCTGGAACAGGCCTTCACCCTTCACACAACCAAAAGATTGAAGCTGTTGGTAGGTATTCAGCTTTCTTTGGCTGTTTTGTTAATATTTCACCTTAGAGGCAACTCCAAACATGTGACAGATTTAATCTCGCTTTCCCACATTCCAACTGGATTCTCTTTGCCAATATTTGAATGTCTCAAACACGTCTTTGTGCTCTAGTCTCATCATTCCAGCATAGTAGTTCATTCAGTAGTTTGTTTTATGTGGGAGTTGGTTACACAAGTAAAGGTTTCCTGGGAGCTACAAAAATGTATGGCTCTGAGGAAAAGGTCTGAACACTTCAAATTCCAGATTTACAATATAACAACCGCTGTGAACCTCTGCAAAGCACAGCTGGGAGAATGCATAAGGCATACAATAAAAACATGCAATCTACAACAAGCAGGGTTATTGCTCTGTTCCTGTTTGTCAACGGCAAGAAAGGGAGATTGAGTGAAACATCATGAATTAATGTTTTATGGCAACAACACCCTGGCAGAGCAGTAACACTGATTTTACAGCCATGAAAGTGAGCAATCTGGCACTTTTCTCAATTCATGGAGCGAAAGGTACATTTTATAATCTAGAGTACTGCAGTATCACGTTTCTAGAATTGCGCCGCTCAAGGTGGCAGCAGGTTGGAGTAGCACTGTTACTTTTGATTCTGATTTATTCTTTTTTGGGAACTATTCCTCTTGTGGTGGATACAGTTGATTTTTTTTGTATGACTGTCCACTCCAGTGTCGGATGCTGCGCAGCTTGGAGGATTTTTCTTAATACTTTCTATTTTTGGACATTTGTTATGATGCATTGCCATGGCAACGGGGTTGTTTCTTACAACCGGGAGCAGCTGATTAATATCTCAAAAGCTCAAATAATACTTCAGCTACAACCCCAAATCCCTGATGAGTTGAAAAGGAGACGCTGTGGATGCAGAGCAGGAGCTAAGAGAAGAGAGAGAAGGAGGAAGTTCAAACCATCTCTTCCGTCAATTTTGATGGGCAATGTGAGATCGTTGGGAAACAAGTTGGATGAACTCCAAGCCCTACAAAGGACTCAGCCAGAGTACCGGGCATGCAGTATCATGTGTTTTACTGAGACATGGCTGCAGGATCATATCCCCGACTCCAGCGTCTCTCTGCCGGGCTTTTTAACCATACGAGCAGACAGAGATTTAAAGAGGAGCGGCAAATGTAAAGGAGGTGGACTGGCAGTACTTGTGAACAACAGATGGTGTAATCCAGGACATGTTACTGTGAAGTGTCATCTCTGCAGTCCAGATATTGAACTGTTGGCAGTAAGTTTTCGTCCATATTATTTACCCAGAGAGTTCACCAGTGTTATTTTGGTAACAGTTTACGTTCCACCTTCCGCTGTTGCTGACACTGCATGTGATGCCATCAGCTCAGTTGTTGCTAAGCTACAGACACAAAACCCCAATGCTTTTGTGGCAATTTCTGGTGATTTTAACCATGCTTCACTCTCTGCTACACTTCCAACGTTTCAACAATTTGTCAGCTGCTCTACCAGAGAAAACAAAATATTAGATTTGTTTTATGCAAATGTCAAGGACTCATACATCTCTACAGCACAACCTCCTCTAGGCAAATCAGATCACAATCTTGTTTTTCTCTGCTCGAAATATAAGCCCCTTGTTCAGAGACAACCTGTAATAAAGAGGACTGTGAGAAAATGGTCACAGGAAGCTGGAGAAGCTCTGCAAGGTTGCTTTGAGGCTACAGACTGGGACGCACTGTGCCAGCCACATGGAGAGGACATCAATGCCATGACTGAGTGTGTAACCGACTATATAAACTTCTGTGTGGATAACATCACCCCCACCAGAACCGTGAGATGCTTCCCCAATAACAAACCTTGGATCACCAGTGACCTGAAGGACCTGCTTAACAAGAAAAAAAGAGCCTTCAGAGAGGGAGACCGATAATTATTGAGGATTATACAGAAGCAACTTAAAGTCAAGATAAGAGACAGCAAGGAGGTGTACAAGAAGAAGCTGGAGAGCAAGCTCCAGCAAAACAATATCAGAAATGTGTGGACAGGGATGAAGAAGATCACAGGCTTCAAGCAGAAAGAAGATCAGACCGATGGAGGTCTGGACAGAGCCAATGAACTGAACACATTCTTCAATAGGTTCAGTTCAGAAACCAGCTTCGCATCCTCCTCTCCTGCTCACAGCCAAACAGACATTCCATCTTCCTTTGACCCACAGGACCCACAGCTGTCCAGTAACACCTCACATTTTTTATCTTCCACCTCAGCCCTAGACCCTTCTGCTTCTACATATTTGCCTTCAACCATATCAGAAGATGCTGATGCTTCCTTTGCTTCCCCCTTCCACCTGTGTATCTCAAGAAGTCAGGTGAAGAGACAACTGGAGAGACTGAATAGGAATAAGGCTGCAGGTCCACATCATGTCAGCCCTAGAGTCCTGAAGGCCTGTGCAGAGCAGCTCTGTGGGATTCTGCAGCACCTCTTCAACCTTAGCCTGGCCCAGAAGAAGGTTCCGGTGTTGTGGAAGACCTCCTGTCTTGTTCCGGTACCAAAGAAAACTCACCCATCAGTCCTCAATGACTATAGACCTGTTGCCCTGACATCTCACATCATGAAGGTCCTAGAGAGACTCCTGTTGGCCCACCTGAGTAAGCAAACAGTAAACCATCAGGACCCCCTTCAGTTTGCTTATCGCTGTGGAGTTGGAGTTGAAGATGCCATCATACACCTGCTTCAACAAGCCCACTGTCATCTGGACAAAGCCAGCAGCACTGTGAGGATCATGTTCTTTGATTTCTCCAGTGCATTTAATACAATCCAACCTGATTTGCTTTGTCAGAAACTCCAGAAGACTCAGGTGGAGGCCTCAACAATCTCCTGGATCAAAGACTACCTGACAAACAGACCACAGTTTGTGAGACTGAAGGGTTGTGAGTCTAACCAGGTAGTCAGCAGCACAGGAGCACCACATGGGACTGTACTCTCACCATTCCTTTTCACTCTGTACACCTCAGACTTCCAGTACAAGACAGACTCCTGTCATCTGCAGAAATACTCGGATGATTCTGCAGTCGTGGGGTGGATCAGAGTTGGACAAGAAGCTGAGTACAGGAAGGTGGTGGACCGCTTTGTGGCATGGTGTGGAAACAATCATCTCATTTTGAACGTGACTAAAACAAAGGAGATGATTGTAGATTTTAAGAGAAACAGGAATACGTCAAAAACTATTTCCATCATGGGAGAAGAAGTGGAGGTGGTGAATACCTCGGTGTTCACCTGGACAACAGACTAGAGTGGAGATGCAACTGTGAAGCCATCTACAAGAAGGGACAGAGCAGACTGTACTTCTTGAGGAAGCTTAGGTCCTTTGGTGTTTGCAGCAAGATGCTGCATATCTTCTATAAGTCTGTTGTGGAAAGTGTGATCTCTTCTACCATCATCTGCTGGGGAAGCAGCATCAGAGCCAGGGACTTAAAAAAACTCAACAAGCTGATAAAGAAGGCTGGCTCTGTTCTGGGGACTCCTCTGGAACCTCTGGAGATCATTGTGGAAAGAAGGATTCTTCATAAAATGAAGAACATTATGAAGAACCCAGAGCATCCTCTTCATGAGACTGTCCTACAACAACAGAGTGTCTTCATTCAGAGGCTTCTTCAGATCTGCTGTAAGACGGAGCGTTACAGGAGATCCTTCCTGCCCACAGCCATCAGCATCTACAACGGCTCTTTGAGGAAACCTTCATAATATGAGCTATAACAACATTTAATTTCCCTTTGGGATTAATAAAGTATTTTTGAATTGAATTGAATTTGTTTCTTAGTACTTCTTGATGTCATCTTCCACTGATCTTCTAACCTGAAAACAGTAAATCGCAAACTGTATTATGTCATAGTATAAGGGGTAATTTTCATAAATGCTTACAGTTAAGCCCAAAATTATTCACACCCCTGGCAGACTTAGATTTGAAATAGTTCTCATTCAACCAAGAAGTTTGGTTCCGATAAGAAAAAGAGAAGGCACTTCTGAAAAGATAATACAACAATGCAAAAAGAGTATCAATACAGAAAGAAAATGTTTCTTTTTGTTATTTAATCTAAAAATAAAAACTTTTTTTTTTAAATTACAGCAATCAACCCTTTCTTACAGTTGCTGACCAGCATCTTTCCACTTGTATTTTGATGATTTATCTTTGGTGCTAAACTCCAAGTCTTTTAGGCCAGAAGGCCTCCTGGCCATCACCCTAATCTTTAGCTCCCTCCATAGGTAATCAATGAGATTCAAGTCGGGACTCTGGCAGGCACACTCTACTAATATGAAACAATAAGAACAATGTAGGCAAAATTACAAAAGAAACGTTATTTTTAAATAATTTCATCCCATTATTATTATTATTAATATGTACACAGCATTAAAGACTAAGTTACTCTATTAGACACATTATAAACCTGATCAGACTGTTACAATTCAATCAAAAGTATTTAAGACTCAAAACTGTTTTAGTGCAACGTTGCACTATAGTTTTACAATACTAATATTATTCATGTTAGAGATGTGTTGTTCTGGGTTTTGTGGCTAATATCCAATGTCTTGTTTTGGTAAACCTTTGATTTGTTGATACAGATTTTACCCAATGCTAGTTTCTGTTTAAAAGCTACAATTAACAGCAAGTATTTTCCTTCCAGCCTTCCTGTTCTGAGGGACCATTAAGTATTTATAACAGAGGTGACTTCATGCCATGCATGACTCGGTGGAACATGATTTTACTATTATCTTAAAACAAAGACGAAATGGTTTAAGGGAAAACTTATCGCCTCACAGATGCTGAAAATTGCTAACTTTGAGTTTTGTTCCTTAGTAACAACTTCCACACCGAAGAGTTCTGTGGTTATTCCGACCTGTTGACGCTTAAATAAGCTCCATTCACTAATCAGGGAAAGATCTGATTTTTGAATTTCTGGCTGATCGTTGGTCAGGGCTGATTAACCCTGGTCCTCCGGTTCCACTGTCCTTCAATTTTTACGACGTGTCTGCTCCCGCATTCCCGATTCCAATGATGGCATTACCACCTCAGCATGGCATCAAGTGCTGCCGATGTGTATTAATCACCCACTGATTTAAGTCAGGTATGTAGCAGCAGCGAAACACCCACAGCATGCAGGACAGTGGGCTCTACCAAGACATTTTTAGTTTCCAGGAGGATCTGTTAGCTCTGCGTCAAGAGATCTTTTGGTTACAAGAATCATTCCACTCTGAGTTTAAGAAACACTGCTATAGCATACCGTTGAAATAAACGTCTAAGAAAAAATAGATTTAATGTGTGAGAATGTACTTTTTGAATGCCATAAAATGTAGCATCAATAATTTTAAAATGGTGTGAAGCCATTATTGTGTAATCTTTACACATGTTCTCCGCATCATTTACAGGTTTAATTCAAGCTATTTGAATATGACATTGAAAATGATTGTTTTTACATCACTTTCTTTTGACAATTCAGCCATCATACCTACTAGAAGCAGCCAAAACGTCGGGGCTTGCAATAAAAGCACTTCACCGTTTATGTACAGGCAGAGGGGGGCAGTTAGACCCCAAACCCCAGCGCTCCACTGAACAAATATACGCCACTGTATCTTAAAAAGAATCCAAACAACATATTTCACTAAGCGCTACAACTCGTCTGTCCGCTTGTTTGCTTTTATTTTATTAAAGGAACTAAAGTATCTGGTATCTCTCAGCTCTGGAGCCTGTTATGGACAGTTATTGGTATCCATTAGCCCTGTTAGCTCACATCTAGCTCGCTAGTTAGCTTGCACTTCCCCAGTTGTCTTGACTTGACACTTGGCCGCATCTTGATTTCCGCTAAACCTAAAAGAAATGCCGCTAAACAATACTCGTTCAGAAGGTAAAAACACTAATGATAATTGGACAGCTTGTCCAGAAAACTGAGTGTGCGCCTACCTTCCACCTGCTGTGCCCACAGCAGACCTCATCAACCTTGGTTTCCCTTTAAAAACATCGTTTTCTTAGCAAATGAAGCTAGCTGTGGAACTAACTTCCTGTTACGCCTGTCAAAATTAAATATGAACGCGGGGTTTGTTTTTTATAACATTACTCCAAAGGTTCTTTTAAAATGTTATTAATTTCACTTTATTACGTTTGTGTAAATGTAAATGTGTTTGCTATGCAATGTTTTCACAACGTAAAAAAGTGTTAAATCACTTACAATGAGAGGACGGATGCCTCTAAGTTTTCTATAAGGAAAACAAGAACATGAAAACTAATGTTTTTCAGTGTATTTTTACATACAATTCGGCATTGTTGTCGGTAAAAAAAATATATTTTTGGATGTTTGTTGTAGCAGTAGCCTGGTATATTTGCCGCTTTTATTTTAGTACAACTGCATAATCTGATGCAAGCAAAACCAACTTTACTAAGCTCTCCTTGCTTTCTATGGAAGCAAATCGTTACCATATTTCAAATGAAAAAGCATTTTCAGAAATGCTTTTTCATTTTAAGAATGTGGCTGCATTGTTTGACTCATAAATGAAATTAGTAATCAATAATCCTATTTGCATTTTAATTTTCTTCTTCAAGACTGCTCATTCTTTCACTTAATTAAAATGAAAAAGAAAATGACATTTGAGATTTATTTTTCAAAATGTACCCCAGCAAATAGATACCAAAATTAAATTTGAAATGTAAAATTTGAAAATTAAAAAGCATTTCCAGAAATCCTTTTTCATTTTAAGAATGTGGCTGCATTATTTGACCCATAAATAAAATGAGTAATCAATCATCCTATTTGCATTTGCATTTTCTTCTTCAAGACAGCACATTTTCTGCCATAATCAAAAAGAAAACAAAGCAGACATTGCTTTTTCATTTTCGTGGTCTGCCCGCAAAGTACTGCCCAGAACTCGAAAACTGTTCTGCCTGCCACTGCCACAAATTGAGCTCGGCCCTGCTGCAATTCAATAAATTTCTATGCACGTTTGCAATGTAATGCAATGCAGACGTGCACAGCGCCCCCTACCGAACAAGATGGGTAGCTCGGTCAGCAGGGAGCTGAGGAAGAGCGGCTTCTGACATCACTCTGCTGCGCCCGCCGCTCGGAATGCTTTTTCGTTTTCGAGTTCTGGGCAGTACTTTGCGGGCAGACCACGAAAATGAAAAAGCAATGTCTGCTTTGTTTTCTTTTTGATTATGGCATAAAATGTGCAGTCTTGAAGAAGAAAATGCAAATGCAAATAGGATGATTGATTACTCATTTTATTTATGGGTCAAATAATGCAGCCACATTCTTAAAATGAAAAAGCATTTCTGGAAATGCTTATTCATTTTCAAATTTTACATTTCAAATTGAATTTTGGTATCTATTTGCTGGGGTACATTTTGAAAAATAAATCTCAATTGTCTTTTTCTTTTTCATTTTAATTAAGTGAAAGAATGAGCAGTCTCGAAGAAGAAAATTAAAATGCAAACATGATTATTGATTACTAATTTCATTTATGAGTCAAACAATGCAGCCACATTCTTAAAATGAAAAAGCATTTCTGAAAATGCTTTTTCATTTGAAATATGGTAACGATTTGCTTCCATAGCTTTCAGGCCTTTGCTCTGTACACCTTTGCATTTACATAGATATTTGCCAAAATGCAAAGAGGTGATCCTGTTTTATCAAACAGATTTTGTTCTCTGATAATTTTTTTTTTATTATTTGCTCTTTGTAACATTTTAAATAACCCTTTTTTAATTGCAATGGTTTTAAAATATTTAAAATTGCCTGCACAGTTTTGGTATTCTTGTTATGGTTTTAAAAAGCCATAATATTTGGTAAATCATAGTGTTTCATGGTGGCACTGACATATAATTGCCTGTATATTTCCATTTTAAGATTAAATTTCGTTCAGTTCTTTTACAGACTAAAGAAAAATACAGCGACAGTGAAAGGAGTAAACCACTAACCACACCTAGGTGTAGCTCCAACATGTAGCTCCATCACTGTTGAAGCTGGTGGTCATTTAATCTTCTTCTTCTTCTTGTATTATTTATTGGCGGTTGGCAAATAACTTTATGGTGTGTATTACCGCCACCGACTGATATGGAGTGTGGTTCTTCATGGTTTTAAATCTTATTTACTATTACAACAATCAAATTCTATTTATTAATTTAGTTTTCTTGAAAAATCTAATTATAATTTGAATATGTTTGCTACCTAAACTTCTTTTCAAAGTATCTATCAAAATAAAATTTTCTTTAATACCTACAAATTCTCTCCTTAAAATTGTTCTTTCTTGTTCATATTTCTGACACTTCAGTATTACATGTTCTATTGTTTCCTCCTCTCCACAATGATCACATTTTCCTGTATTATGTTTCTTTATCTTGAACAATGTAGAATTAAGTCCTGTATGTCCAAGTCTTAATCTTGTAATTAACCTTTCCTCTTTTCTGCTCCTTCTTCCAGTTCTTACTTCTCCTGCTATCTTGTTGACTCTGTAAAACCATCTTCCTTTCCTCTCTTCATCCCACCTTTTTTGCCACTCTTTCCTGATTCTCTGTGTAATTATATTTCTTGCCTCTGACCTACTAATATTAATTATAAAGCTAATGTTGTTTTGTGTTGCCTTCTTTGCTATCCTGTCCGCCATCTCAATCCCTCCAACTCCTACATGTGCTGGTATATTTGAAATTCTTCTGCTATACTATTGATAATCCAACCAAAACTCTTAACTTGTTTTTTTTCTTTTTCCCAGCATGGTTTTAAAATATCACGTGTGGGATGATCCGGATTATTGCTTTGTAAGTTTATCCAATAATTTATTGCTAACTGTTTCCTTCTTAAATCTAATGGCCTCCCTCCCATCTCTTCCTGGAGTGCTGCTATTGGACTAGTTCTGATTGGTCCTGTACAAATTCTTAAAGCTTGATGTTGTATATTGTCTAATTTTATAAGATGAGTGTTGGCTGCTGATCCATAAATTATACTTCCATAATCAATATTTGATCTAATTAATCCTGTATAAATTATTTTTAATGATGTTCGATCTGCTCCCCAATCAATACCAGCCATACATCTCATAATATTTAATATTTTTTGCATTTATCTATGATTCTTTCTATATGTACTTTCCATATAATGTTTTCATCAAACCATATACCTAAACATTTTATATTTTTTACTTGTTCTAAAACTTGATTGTATAATTTTATTTTTATATTTTCTCTTTTCCTTTTCTGTGTAAACACCATTACTTTTGTTTTTTCTACTGAAAATTTAAATCAACAATGTTTTGCCCATTGTTCTATTCTAATAATCTCATCCTGTATTTTCTTTTCAATAAGTTTGATATTATGACCCCTTTTCCATATAGCTCCGTCATCTGCAAATAGTGAACAACCGACTTCCTTACCAATATTTTTAAATACATCATTTATCATTATAGAAAACAATAACGGACTTATAATACTTCCCTGAGGAGTACCATTTTCTATTATATATTTACCTGACAATTCTTGACCAATTCTTACTTGTATTGTTCTATTTGATAAAAAATCTTTAATCCAGTTAAACATTTTTCCAGTAATACCCCTTTTATTTAATTTAATTAATAATCCTTCGACCCACATCATGTCATGTGCTTTTTCTATGTCGAAAAATACAGCTACTACATTTTCTTTGTTTATTTGTGCTCTCCTTATTTCATATTCTAAACATAATGCAGAGTCATTTGTGCTTCTCCCTTTTCGAAACCCATTTTGATTTCTAGATATATATCCATTAATATTTAAATAATATGTTAATTTATTATTAATAATTTTTTCCATTATTTTACAAATATTTGATGTTAATGCGATCGGTCTATAATTTTCTGGTTTTGTGTTATCTTTTCCAGGTTTAGCTATTGGAATAATTATTGCTTCCTTCCAGCTCTGTGGCAGCTCTCCCTCGTCCCAGACTTTATTGTATAATTCTAATATTTTGTCTTTTGCTTTGTCATTGAGATGTTCTATCATTGTATAGTAAATTTGATATTTTCCAGGTGATGTATTTTTTGTTTTCCTGGTTACAAAGTTCAATTCTCCTTGTGTAAATGGTTCATTTATTAATTTATTCGTATCTACATTATTTTGCATTAAATCTTTATATTTCATCTTTGTGATTTCCCTACCTTTCTTTCCCTCTTCACTAATATTATTTGAACTATGAATTTTACTAAATGTTTTAGCTAATATTTCTGCTTTTTCTTTATCTTCTGTTATAATTGTATTATCTATTTTTAATATAGGATATCCATATTCTTTTCTAATACCATTCATTCTTTTAATTGTTTTCCAAATTTGGTCAATTTTTGTTTATCTCCCTACAGTATTACAAAAGTTTCTCCAAAATTCTCTTTCTGCATTCTTAATGATCTTTCTCACTTTTGCTTGCTTTAGGATTACTTTTTAATATTTTAAATGCCTTATTTCTTAATTTTATTACTTCACAAAATTTTTTTGTCCACCATGGCACAATTGTTTTATCGTTCTGTCTTCCTCCTTTTTCAATTGACTCTTCTGCAGCCTGTAAGATTTTTTTTTACAGATATTTATATTTAAACTATTTATATCAATTGACTCATCTATTTCTTCCAATTTCTTTTGACTTAAATATGTACATTTTTCCCAATCAGCCTTATTAAAATTCCATCTTTTATATAATCCTGTATTCCTGTTATTTATTAATATTCCTGTTGTGATTTTAATGAGGTAATGATCACTGCCTTCTGTTGTATCTTTGTCAATGTCCCACTCACAGTTATTAGCTAAAGAATTTGATACAATTGTTAAATCAATCACAGACTCTGTTCCTGTTTTTACATTAATTCTTGTTCCTCTTCCATCATTTATACATACCAAATTTTTCATTTCCATTATTTCTTCAATAACTTGTCCATTTTTATCATTGCATTTTCCCCATAATGTGCTGTTAGCATTAAAATCTCCACACCAGATTACTCTTCCTTCTAAATACCCCATCAATTCATCCATCAACTCAAATGATAATATTTTACATGGATTATAAAAATTTATTATCTTACATTTTTCTTTTTTATTGTAAATTTCAACTACTATGTATTCTAAATGTTTACCTTTTCCTAATATCTGATATTGTATTCCTTTTATAAATATTCCACATCCTCCTCCACTTACTTCCATTCTACCCCTTCTGATACTATTATACCCTTTAAATACAAAATCTAGATTTGGTTTTAACCATGTCTCCTGTATACATATAATTTCTGGTTTTTCTTCAATTCCATCTATATACCCTTTAAATTCCTGTCCATTAGCTATTACATAATATGAGCTATAACAACATTTAACATTTTCCCTTTGGGATTAATAAAATATTTTTGAAAGTATTTTTGAATTGAATTGATTAAGCTTCTTACATTCCACTGTAATATTATCATATGTTTCTATCAGCTGGGGTTCCTCCTTGCCTTCCATCTGTTTCCAATTTTTTATTAATGTATTCCCAAGGTCCTTCTTTAAACCCTAAGAACTTTTCTCCTCCTCTGACTATAATTTTTATCTTTTCTGTTTTGTGTTTCGCTTGTTCAGTGCAGTTAATGACATAAACCACAAATTATATCAGTTTTTCCACAGACATTGTGACATTTTACTCTGATTCTACTTTTCTTTGTTGATAATCTGGAATCCTAATTTAACCTTCATCCCTTGATCTTTCATTCTGGACATTTTTGACTGCTTCAGCATAGCTTATGTTTTTAGTCATCTTAATTTGTTGAATTTCTTTTGCTTTCTTCCTTACCTCACATCCCCCGAATGTGACTCTATGTTGCCCTACACAATTGCAGCATTTTTCCTGCACTTCTTCCCCACAATCTTCAATTCTGTGATCTTCTCCACACTTTGGACATCTTTGTTTACCTTTACAGACAGCTGCTATATGACCATATCTCTGACATTTAAAACATCTTAGTGGTGGAGGAATGAAAGGCCTCACAGAAAAACTCAGATATCCTATTTTGACATTTTGTGGCAACACCTTTTCTTAAAAGTCTATTAAAATTGACTGGCTTCCTACTCTTTCTCCATTTACATTTTTTGTCAGTCTTTTGAGATTTTTAATCTTCGCACCAACAATGCTTTTTTTTAACTTGTCTATATCTTCCTCCAGAGGAATGCCATAAATTACCCCCCGAATGATTTTATCTTCTCCTATAATCTTCCTCTCTGTCACCGTTTTCTTGCAAATGTTTTCAACTTGTAAAGCCTTTCTTCTTTGTTCTATGGTTTTACACAACACCAGTATATTTCCATTTCTCAATACCTTCACCATTTCAACATCTCCTATCTTTTTTTTTATTTCTCTAGATAGTGAAATAGGACTCAGGTTCTCTTTTTCTTCTTCATTTTTTATCTTTAATATTATTTTACATTCTTCCCTTCCAATTTTCCTCCTAAATACTCTCTCTTCTTCAGAACTGTTTTCTTCCAGCTCTCTTTTACTCCTTTGGCTGTCTAACATTTTCCCTTCTGCTTTACCTCTTCCGCGTCCTCTCCCTCTACTCACTGGCGTCCATTCATCAAAGTCCATATTGTCCTCCTGTGTATCCATTCTGAACCATTCACATACCAGTTTATGCCTTTTACCGCCACTTCCAAAAGTAAATAATCTCTGACACTGTGGGGTTCTAAGGAGTCCGGCGTCCGCTACAAAACCCGTAAGGATAACTTCCTTCCTCCTCTTCTCGACAACCCTCTTTAAGGTGCGAATTCGGTCATTTAATCTTTTTCCTGCACAGACTTAAAAGTGTAACCAAGATCCTTAATTAGCTGTTTGAAACAATCCAACAATATGTAACTGCAGCAGCTGACTAATCAAGGCTCATGCTGAGGTCGAGTTAGGGTTAGGGTTTTTTTCTTTATTGACACTTTATCAATAAGTTCAAACTTTTTTCTGGAAACACAGGCATCAGGAAAAGATGGATATGTCTTAAAAAGCCTAGAGAACCACTCTTTATTTCAAACATTTTTATTTTGCGAACCAGACAGCTGTAACTTCTACCACAAACAGGAGACAACAAGAAAGTCCACAACAATTGATGAGGACTCTTCTTCATGCCGTAGCCACAGAGCCTGTGTTAATTACCGCATTGTCTAGCATGTTTTTTTGTTTGCAACAGAGAGCAAAACGCATAGATGACAGAGTCTGTGTGAATGAGAAGTTAGATCCAAGACCCAAAACCATACTTCCCCCCAGACCCCACCCACCTCTCCACTCGGTGCAGACTTCTATCTCCTGAATTTCACCACCAACATAAAAAATACAACTTACTCTATGCCCAAGTCTCACATTTTCTCCACAAAGCCCCCATCATCGTCCAACACCTACCAAAAGTGCCCCCACCTCCTATACATAACCGATCTTCTCCACATATCATGGATCACGAGCCTGTTTGTGTTCAAGATGTTCCAGAAACTCTCCTGTGATACGTACAGGGTCCAGGCCGCAAGATTACCAGCAGTGATTATTTCCAGGAAAAGCTGGGCCCCCTAAGGGAGAATACTATAATTTATCTGTGCTAAAACATAACAGAAGTAAACAAAGCTAATAAGATAAGAAAGAGTAGACAGTGACTGAACTCAAAATCTGTTCCTTATATATTCAAAATTCAAATAAAAAATACTTTATTAATCTAGACAGACAGACAGACAGACAGACAGACAGACAGACAGACAGACAGACAGACAGACAGACAGACAGACAGACAGACAGACAGACAGACAGACAGACAGACAGACAGACAGACAGACAGATAGATAGATAGATAGATAGATAGATAGATAGATAGATAGATAGATAGATAGATAGATAGATAGATAGATAGATAGATAGATAGATAGATAAAGTTTGTACAGCTTACCATCTGAATTATGACTTTCTATGAAAACGCAAATGCGCTAGCTATATTAATTCATACTCATTGTCCCATGTATCTGTATGTTGCCTTTTGATGCACTGCTGACCAACCCACCCTTTGACAACTTTAACATCAGTAATGAGTCACTTTTACCAACTGTTGGGGGTCAAAAATCTAACCCAGAATGCTGAGTCAAACCCATAACCAAACTCGTTGCAAAGGAACACAGTTCTGGATCAGTCGATCATCGACCAAACAGTTTTCAGACTATCTTTTACTGTTGGCAGTGTTCCACAATTGTTGCTGTTGATCAGCTCCTTCTCTCTATTTTAGGACTCTGGCTGTACTTAAACATAATAACCTTAAAGACATTTTGAACCTGCTTTAACCTGTCACTGGGTGCCGGCACGATGATGCTAAAAGCTCAGTAAAGGCCACAATAAGGTCTACGTTATCTGCAGGCAGCCTTGTAAAGTGCCACTTCTGGTCACCTTACACTGGTAATAAGTGCGTGAGGTGATAATTTGATGGCCAAAGAGAGGATTAATGGGGCAGTAAAGTTATGTTACACATAGGACCTCTTTCAAGGTAAAGTCCTCCTGATTAATTTACTCCTACCACATAGGAAATGTGTTATAAAGAGTCATAACTTTCTTGTAGATCTGCCAATAAAACATCTACTTTTTTGAGTGATGCCATATCTAAAGAACCCTGGACCTCCTTCCACTTGGAAAGTAGGCTAATGCTTGAAGCCCTTGCCCTTTGTAGATTTAACCATTTCATTTCTTTCCCTTCAACTAAAAAATATCAGACCAGCACAGAAAAGATGGACGAACCATGGAAAAAACTTTCAGCCTCATTCTTTAAAGACTGGAGGTCAAAACTATCTCTTTTGTTTTCAAGCAATAAAAAATGGTTATTGTGCTGGGAATTTCCTCAGAAAAGATGAAAGCAATAAAAGACATGCAACCCTTCCAATTTTTCCAGTGTAATCCGCAGGGATTTTAAAAGATTAGTGTGTGATCTAGTGCCATGCATTCACAAAAAACTGTAAGACAAAACAGTGTGACTGTTTTATGTTTTAGAATTAACAAAATCCCATGAAGCTCTCTAATGTGAGATGGTAAAATATTTTAGACAAGTTGTAATTTTCCCAATCTACCCTTGTTGGGCTATGCTGCACAGCCAATGTCAGCAGGACAGCTCAGCAGAGGATAATGGTATTTAGTTGCCCTGTAAGTATGCGGATCCTCTCAGTCAGCAACATTACTGGGGACATGAGGCATCCTCCTAATGTCCAACATGCTTAGGTGAAGGGGGTATTAGCAGTAATGCTGCTCGGTCAGTCAGTGTCCTCTGTCTGCTGTGTAGTACCCTGGTGATCACTATGGGGAGCACCAAGAAGGTAGGAAACTCATGGAACAGGAGGCAGAGTTTATTCCCCAACTACAAAGTCACAGACTCAGATACCACTCGAAGACCTTCTGAGACTGTTTATCCACTAGCCAAGGAGAGCTGTGTGAAGACATGGAACTCCATGCAGGAACTGAGCAGGGATATCTATGATATTTATGCTGAGTATGAGGATGAAGAAGATGATGGTGGCCCGTACAGCTTCTCCAGGCAGATATCGCCCTCCAAAAAGAATTATGTGATCAACATTAATGTCGGGGGGAAGCCCTATCAGATAGCATACAAAATGGCAGCAAAGTACCCCAAAACCAGAATAGGGCGACTGGCCACATACACGGATCACAACATGAAACTGGACTTGTGCGATGACTACATAGTGACTAACAATGAGTACTTCTTTGACAGGGACCCAGAGGTCTTCCACAGCATATTTAACTTCTACAGGACGGGTGTGCTGTGGATTAAGGATGAACTGTGTCCCCGCAACTTCCTGGAGGAGATCAACTACTGGGGGGTGAGGATCAAAAATACCAATCGCTGCTGCCGCATCTCCTTCGAGGAAAGGCAGGATGAGCTGAACGACCAGCTAAAGATCCAGAGGGAATTGGAGGCTGAGGTGGAGATTGAGGAGAATGAGGAGCTGTTCCACGACATGTTCATGGGACAGACACGTCGAGCTATATGGAACTTGATGGAGAAACCTTTTTCTTCTGTCAAGGCGAAGATGATGGCTGTGGCCTCCAGCCTTTTTGTCCTGATCTCCCTGGTGGCCATGACCCTCAACACGGTGAAGGAGATGCAGTACAAAACGCATGCAGGTCACCTGAGTGGCAAGACATACTGTGATTATGTAGAGTCCATATGCATTGCTTTCTTTACCATGGATTATGTGCTGCGTCTGATATCCACACCTGATATCAGATCCTTCAGCAGGAGTGTCCTCAATACTGTGGACCTCATTGCCATCCTGCCTCAGTACCTGCAGGGCATCCTGGAGTTCTTCGACAGCGAGAAAAACTATGTGAAGCACGAGGCTGACATGCAGGCAGTGGGGCAGGTGGGGAAACTGGGGCAAGTGTTGAGGATCATGAGACTGATGCGAATCTTTCGAATCCTGAAGCTGGCTCGTCACTCCACCGGTCTGAGGGCGTTTGGCTTCACCCTACGCCAGTGCTACCAACAAGTGGGCTGCCTCTTCCTGTTTATCGCTATGGGCATCTTTAGCTTTTCTGCCATGGTTTTCACTGTGGAGCATGACATGCCGCAGACAAACTTTACCAGCATACCTCATGCATGGTGGTGGGCAGCTGTAAGTGCATCTTTGTACAGACTGTGCATTAGACCAGCAATTAGACCTGTAAAATCCTTTGTCATAAATCGTGCAGAAAATCACATTTTATGCTATATTTGCAGAACGTTTTAGATTACACAATGGCTTCAAACTGTTTACACACAACTGTGGTGACAGAGCCTGCCCGTCTGCCATAAGTAAACCCATTATCAGATCATTGTAACAGCTCTCAGAACAGGTGGTGGAATCTTGCTTGTAATCCATTGGAAGGAAATGATAATCCTCAGAATGATACTAATGGATAAGTAGAAATGAGGAGTGCACACAGCTCACTCCTGCAGACTCCTGTTGTATTCACCAGAAATGAGTCACTGAACCAGGCACCTCTGAGTCACCTTTGCTGCAGTTTGTTTGCAGTGTCTCACACAAGTGTGATCGGATACTGTGGAATAGTAGTCAGAGATAAAAGATATTCTAACTAACACGGGCTTGTCATGACAGACTAGTTCTTACTGTAAGAAAGATACAGGTCAGAAGTAGAAAAATATATACTGATAGCTGAAACTGAACAATCAAAAGAGGTATGTTTGGAGGAGTCAAGGTCAGCGTTTCAAACTGAAAACTCTTGTACCAACTTTTAAGCATGGTGGTGGCAGCATCATGCTATGGGTCATTTCCACTGCAAGTGGTAGGAAACCAACCAATTTAGGAGAGCTCTACCGTTTATGATAACATGTTCAGACATATAGTATATGCATGAAGCTTGTTGATGGCCACAAACAGTTTCTGGATCAGGTTCAACTTGCTGAAGGACATTTAACCAAATATCACTGGAGTGTATATCCTGTATGTAAAATTTTAAACTGGTGTTGATTAGAGAAAATGCAAAATAATTTAAACTTATTTACCCAATAATTTTTTTTAATGAAAATACTTCGTAGTGTAAATAAAGCACAGTGCAAAAACAACAATAGAAATATAGCCTTTAAAGCAAAACATTTATATGACAGTATAGGCTATGATGAGTACATGTAAACTTCAAACCAGTGCTGCAAAATGTAACACATTTTAAATGTTTAGGTTTAACATGAGTAAATCTGACTTCTGAGATAATTTCAGTGCAGTTGAGGGCCCTCATGTAGGTTCTGGACCCCAAAGCAGCTGATTATTTTGCTTATACTCTGGTTTTGGTTTATTCATGAAACATAAAATCTCCGTGTTTCCTGTGAATATCTGTTATCTTTGTTTTTCAATCAGTACTGACTCTCCTCCCCTCTCTCTCTCTATAGGTGAGCATCTCCACCGTGGGCTATGGAGATGTGTACCCAGAGACCATACTGGGTCGTGTCTTCGCCTTCATTTGCATCGCGTTTGGAATCATTCTCAATGGCCTGCCTATTTCCATCCTCTTTAACAAGTTCTCAGACTATTACTCCAAACTTAAATCCAACCAGTACACAGCCTGCCTAAAGAAACGTGGGAAAGTGAGGTTTTCTAGGAGGACAATAAATACGTTCAGCAGCTGCTTTGGAAGCCACCACTGATTGCTATTGGAAAAAAGGATCTCCTTATAACTGCATAAAATGTGTCCGAACCCGTATGGTAATCCACTCCAGTAAGATGGCAGCTTTGGTGTGGGAACACAGACATGTAGCACTCTTCAGCATCTCTAGGGCCACTTAGTGGTGGAGAGAAGTATTTCAGGAGGCAAGGTTGGCAGAAATTTCTTGAAAGGAGAAAAAAATACATTTGAACATAGAAAATAATTTTTATTAATAGTCAAGTATAAGATGCATAACTTATATACCATCTTTGTAATGTATAACAGTGTCTTGCAAGTGTTTGTATACCCCTTGACCTTTTTTACATTAGGTGGAAATAAGTATATTGTATTGGTATTTCATGTTATAGAGCAGCACAAATCAGTGTGTTATTGTGAAGCTGAAAGAGACATGGGCTTGAGAAGTTATAAAACATGAAAATCTGAAGTCTGTCGAGCATCTGGGTTAGGTTTGCTAAGCTAGCACTTTGTGGAATCACCTTTTGGGGTAACATCACAAAATGTGAAAACCTTTAAGAGGGTTGAATGAATCTGCAAGGCACTGTATATATGTTTGTTTCCTTGAAATCAGTTTCTGTGCAATGTGACTTCAGTGAAGCCAAGAGGAGGAAAAATGTTTACAAGTGAAACTATCAAAACCAGGCTAAGATATGAAATGTAAGTCAAACTTGTTAAAGGTTTACCTGTAAATAGTGATGCTGCTTTTCAGACCTGTGCAATATTCAGAAGTTTTGCCAATGATGCTTGTCATAATGAATTCACAATGTTTAACTGAATCAGAATGCAGTTTTGAAATAAAATCTGCTCTTGCCATAACTAGTGTCTACAATGACTGTCAGTAAAAGAAAAGATATGTTTGAAAGAACACATTTCTTCTAACCTCATAAGGACGCTGCTCCTAGATACGTTTTAACAGTGAATGTGATGAAAAACACATGTTCCTGCTGAGAGCTTCAACTTTCTACATTCTACAAACTGAAATGTGCCTGGCAGTTGAGACAACTCTCTCTATGGTATTAACTAAGCCCTGTATATGAATGTTGTTATACTTTCATAGTATCCTGCAAAAAGTTCAACACAATTTACAGCATTCATAGTGACCACAGATGAATTTGATTAATCTGGGATCCTTCTTCAAGACCTTTTTGATCTGCTGCCTTAGGAAAACAGAGCCACATCGAAAGTGGAAGCATCAGACTGCTGCACAGATTGCTGCTTTAAAGATTATACTTTTTACATTACTGAACTCATCTGGTTTTCATCTGTTTTCTTTCTATCTGTTTGATAATCTTTTAGACTTGTTTTTTAAAGATCCCAGCCAAGTGCTGTCTCATTTTGTTGTATGCTATTAGTTACATAATGAAATAACAATACACTGTTCTGAGTTGATTTGATTAATAAGTGAAACATCTGAAACAGATGCCAAGGACATGATATCCCACTATCATAATTCTTGATAAGCATTTAATAGGATTTTGTTTTTATTCAGGGTCTGTTTGTATTCCTTTTAGAATGGTTTATAACTAGTTTAACTCACATGGATGTCACAAGTTCTCCAACGTATTAGGCATAGAAAGATTTTAATAAAATAACCCCCGGAGAAAAAAAAAAACCGAACATGTAGAGGTCTGCTGTTAGTTTTGTCATGACTCATTTAAAAACAACGATGATAGATTAAGTATAGATAATAGGAAGAATTCCAAGAGGATAATACATATTAAAATTATTCTGAACAGATACATCATGCCACCAAAATAGGACATTAAATGAAAATATTTTTAAGATAAAAAGTTAAGATTGCATCTAAACACAAGTATTCATTTCCTTTGAACTTTTCACATTTTATAGGATTTTTTTGTGTGATTAACAAAGTAATGCATATCAGTGAGTAAAAAGAAAATCATGCAATTTGTTAAAAAAAAAACATTATGAATAAAAGCCTGAAAAGGTGAAATCTTATTAGTAAATTCAGTCCATCTGAGTGATTTGTTTTCACCGTAGCTTGTTAGAGAAAATTAGTGAACAAACAGTTCCAAGGAGCAGAGCAGACAGGTCAGGGAAAAACTAGTCAAGAAGTTTATAGCAGGGTTAGATCATAAAAACAAAATCCAAAGCTTTGAACATTCCACAGATCAATGTTCAAATCATCATCTCAAAATGGAAAAACTGTCACAACATAAAAACCACCAAAACATGGATGTACACCTTAAGTGACAGGTGAACAAGGAGAACATTAATCAGAGAAACCGTTAAGATGCTCATGGTAACTCTGGAGGAGCAGGAGCAGGAGAGATCTACAGCTCAGGTGGGAGAATCTGTTGACAGGACAACTATTAGTTGTGTACTCCACAAATCTGGATAAAATGACAAAATGGTGGAAAAATAAAAGCCATATACAAAGTCTCATCTGCAAGTTTTCATAAGCTATAAAGGGGACACAGCATAGGTGTGAAAGAAAATGCTCTGTCAGATTAGACCAAAATTCATCTTCTTGGGATAGCTGATAAACACTGTGTGGCAGACAACACCTTGAACACACAATCCCCACTATAAAACATGATGTTGGCAGTATCACAGTATCATGGTGTGGGACTGTTTTTTTTTTTAGCCAGGACAAGGAAACCGGTGAAATCTGATGGGGAAATAGGTGGAGCTAAATAAAGGACAATCCTGAAAGAATACTGCAAAAGACTTGTGACTGGGGCAGAGGTTCACCTTCTGGTGGGACAACGACCTGAAACAAACAACCAGAACTAGAATGAAATGGGTTAGATAAAAACGTAATGATATACAATATTAAAAGGACATCGATCTAAATTTACCTAAGAATACGTGGCAATACTTGAAAACTGATGTTCACTTATGCTTTCCATCCTTTCTATATCTAGAGCTTAGGAATTTTTCAAAGACGACTGTGTAAAAATCCATCTCTAGATGTGCAAAACTGGTAGAGACATAACTCAAAAAACATACGTGTAAACACAGCAAAAGGTGGCTCAACAAAGTATTCACTCAGAAGGACATGCACATCACAATTTGCAGCTTTTTTATTTGTAAAAAACTATTGGAAGACCATGGATATTTTTCCTTCCACTTTACAATGTTGACCTACCACATAATATCCCAAAAAGCATATTGATGTTTGTGGATGTAATATGGCAAAAAGTGAAAGGTTCAATTGGTATTTATACTTTTGTGAGGCTTTGTATGTGTGTTGGCAGGTTTTGAAGAATGCAACAAAAATACTGTATTTGTTATCCTTAAAATGTATCCAAAAAGTCACATATAAATCTAGTAATGCCATATTATTGATTGGTTCAATTAATTTTGCAAACAGTTTTAAGTTACTAAAAGCCATTTTCGTTGTCCGATGAGCTAAGCAGGTCTTACTAAGCAGGTTTACTGGAAAATCTGTTTAAGCTGGTGTCGGGAAATGACACGCCTAACCTCTAACAGCCTGCATCCAAAACTCTCGCCCTTCCTCAACTGGTGGTCGGGACGACCGTGTAGCCCACAGCAGTCATCCGCTCCTCGACAGTCACTTCTGTTAACGGCTGCTCATTCCCTATTTTACAACTTACAATTGGTATATGGGTTAGGTTGATTTTAGTAGCTCGGCACGAGCCCCAAGGGCATTGTTTTAACAAGTTTGGCTTAAGGAAGCCTATAAAAACTTCCTAAAATCATTTGGAACCAGGCAACAAGACTTTTTACCACCAACAAAAAACTCAAAAATAAGGTGACTCAAATAATTGACTGTCCAAAATAAATCTAGAATTTTATATGCTTTCTTTAATTAGTAATGCTTTTGCAGGGGTCAGTAACAGCTTAAAAATCAGCAAAACGTAATAATTTGAATAATAGGTTAAGTTGATTGATTTATTTCTATCTTTCCCTAATGCTGAAACTGGTAAGGCTGATGAGGCTTTCGAGACAGAGGCTCACCATGGATCCGAATGGAATGATTTCTTCAGTAAGCAATTAGTGATTGTCTTCTTGGGTGAAAGGCAAATCTTCAGTTTTCTTCCTCTAAGTGGACAGGCGCTGATGCTCGGGGTTTCGATGGTCAAGTTGAAAAAAAAAGTAAATAATAATAATATTTGAAAAAAATTGAAAAAACAGAAACTTTGATGGCATATGTTTCAAAAGTCGCTAGATTCCAGAGGCTGAATAGTTGCAGGAAACCTTTGATTAGGTTTGTTCAGGACTTCCAGCAGCCTGAAACTTAGAGCAATCAGTTGTTCACTGACCAAGTTCACTTCAGTTGTCTTTGTACAAATGCAACAGATGAAATTCAGATTCTCAATTTTGAGTTGCAGCTCTTCTCAGGGCACATGGGTTGATCCTCTCTATAATGCAGAATTATCAGCAGGGCTGCATCTCCGGTCTTCTGATTCATCTGTAGCTTCTTTCTCCGTCTGATCTTGTTCGCTAGTCTTCTGCGAGGAAACAACCCTGTTTCTTTCTTTGGCACAGTTTTTATAGTGCAGATAGCCTCACTGCTCATCCCCTGTTGCCGGGCAAGCTTTCCCATCATTGAGTTACGTGGTCACTGTTACTTTTCGGTGCTGTCTCCCAGCCTCTGTAGACAGTCATAAACAGCCCGCAGCTGCCTCCCTGTGTTATGACTTTTGCCTGTTTTTTGACCTTCACGACTCCCGCTCCCATCCTGGTGTCATGACTTTTGCCTGTTTTTCGAACTTCAGACTGACGAAAAACATCGTGCACCTGGCTTCTTGTTTCTCGCTCCCATGCTTGTTATGACTTGAGCTTGCTTGCGGACCTTCCATCCAGGCCCAGTTCCCGTGAAGCTGGGTCTCCTCTGCCCCTCCCGTCCTAATGTTAGGACTCTGCCGCCTCTGGCTCCCAGGCCATGGTGCCCTCCTTATCTGCTCAGCCTCAAGCTTTCTAATATGGTATTTCTTTGCCCCACACCAGTTACAGCTAAAAAAAAACATCACTTCATTTTTATTCATACATCACAATTGATTAACATTACCCCTCTTCATTACAAAACATAAGACAGTCACGGTTAATGTCTGATTCCATACAGGCCTCTTCAGTCCTCCATTCCAGAATGCGAAGATATACTCATTTTACAGTTTCATAATATCTTATCCATGTAATATGATCATTATTTATTTGATACTCTAAAGATTAGGCTCTCGTTTCATCATATGTGAATGTTGTTAAACTCAACCATAGTGATACACTTCTGCAAAAGAAAGAAGAATTAAAACATACACCAAATGGGCCCTCCAGACTTCATAGCTTTAAAATGTGAACATTTACTGCTGTATATGTCAATGATCTAATAATGAGGGTTTAATTAATTTCTGCATGGATACATGGAAGGATCTCAACTCATTTTGACACCATGCTTAGACAAATGTGGATGGTGATCATGATAGTGCCCATGAATATCACTCAGAAAAGGAAGGATGGGCAAATATTAGCTGTAGTGACAGTGGAGCTGAGGATAATGAGGATTTACCACCTGACAGATCTCAAAGACAAAAGAAAAGCTAAATATTTCATATTTGGAACTTCAAAAATGACCTTTTCAGACTGGGAACCTAGATTTTTGCACCTTATTTGTTCTGACAGATTTTTGTTTAGGATGGTTTGTCACTGAGTTCATTGATGAATGAACAATATTTTGTTGTTTTTGTAGAAATGTTCTTTAGTAAAATAAAAAGTTCTATCGAGGGAAATGGATAGAGTTTTAAGAGTGAGGATGAAGAGGTAAGCGAGTGAGGCATGGGTTATGCAATTAGAAATAAGAGGCAGGGAAAGTACTTATTTTCATGAGAGGGAACAATTTTAGTGTGGCCACTTCATATAGTATTTTTTAAGGTTTTACTTTCATGTACTATATCTCATTTGTTTGACATACATATTTCAAAGTCTAAATCCATGTTGTTCCCCTGAGTGGAAATAAAAAAGAAAAAATTAAATGCATGGTTTAATTTGTTTTTCTTTTCCTGAAGATAACTGGAAACCTCTGAGTGAGGCAATCACAATTCATACATAAAAGATGTGAAATACTACAGTACAATCATCTAGTTACTGTAAACATTTTATAATCTATGATGACTTTTCAAAGGTAGTTATGAATGTGTCCTTCTTTTATCTTAAGATGTTTTCTTGTAAGGCAAATGAAAATTTTTTCATTTTAATTCTCGAGCAGACGCAGACCCAACAGACAAGTAAGGTGAGGCAACAGCCAGCGGCATTGCCATTTTTGCCCAGAAGACGGCAGCAGCTCAACAATGACAGTTTGAGCGGTAGTTGAAACTTTCCGAGAAGAAGACCGCTCTGCTCTCAGTGGTGGTAAAGTGACCTCTGTAGCTAACCTGCTGTAAAACCATGGCTCCTCCTGTCGCAGTATCGCCTTTAATTAAGGTTTGTGCAGTTAAATATGTTTCTGAAGCTGTTATTAACCGATTTAATGTAAAACCGCAGGAAAAGTTCGGCAGACGGCAGCTCGTCTGAAGTCACTAACCTGCTAGCTATAACCAGGATAAATTGGCTCGCAGCAAATAGTTAAGTGACAACTCCGCAAGATCTTTCATTCAGGCTAAATGAGAAAGACAGCTATATTGTAGTGCGTCTGAATAACACCCTGATCAATGCTTGAGTAATGTTTGTAACAGAGAACTTTCACGTTGCTAAAGCTAACACTTTGAAGCTACCTGCAATTAAACGATAGTCGTTGCTGTTGATACTAATTGAATAGTTAAACCATGCTCATTTCACGATTTTCATTTTTAAAAGATTTATCCTGTTTATGCAACAAAACTGATATTTAGGATGTTATTTAGCTTAATTTTTTTACCATGTTTCACTATCCATTCAACGTATGTTGTCTCCCCCTGCTGTTCATGGAGTATATGACAAGCAAACAGCTTTTCAATTAGCTAATGTTCGGCTTTCTTTCTATTGCAGACAGCCAGGTATTCAGCTTTAATTGCTGGTATTATCTACGGCAAAAGGAGATATGGTGAGTTATTAACAATCATCATACAGGTACTTTAATCGATGAATGTATGGAAATCCGTTAAGATGCACTAATCACAATTAGTTCTTATCTCCGATCAGGTTTTTTTTTTTGCAAAGCTTTGAGTTGATACCAATTTTTAACGAAGAAAGATTTTACTCAAAGAACTATAAAAAAATTAAAATATAAAAAGACCATTAAAAAAACGTTATTTTCTGCCCTGAGCTGTCATCAAGGCAGAAAAGAAAGCAGAGGACATGCTGCATTGTTCATGCAAGAGAGCAGTTGCTATAAACGGGGGGTTTCTATTATTTTAAAGCCACAACTATTTAATTATGGAGTATAGCTTCTTCTGTTAGCATGGTTAGATTTGGTAAACCAGCATTCTTGGTGTGTATTCCCAACAGAATGGAGATTGTAATGATGTCCAAAAAGGCCACAATTTAACAAATATGTCAAATATTGATACATGTTAGTTTAAATAAAACTATCATAAATGTATAAAAATATGTATCAATAATTTATTAAAACTTTATTTCCTGTTAAATATTAAATATTTAAATCCTAAATGATTTTTTCTGTTGAGTTCCCAGTGTGCTGCAACACAGGACGATGTGCGGTATTCCTATTTTTATGTCCACATGAATAATTTACATATATTAATAATTCACTTTGAAATACTTGAAGATACATTTGTTTATTCGTTTATGTTTTCAGTTTTTTTTTTCAATATCAGAAAGATTTGTAATGACTTTTTTTATTAATGGAATTTGAGGCATTTTTGGCCCCCAATAAGATCATTCCCCATACTCTGAAATGTCTTAACAGATGGCCCTTATATCTGAGTATGTGTTTCATAACAGAAGGTTAAAATCTGAAAAAAAAAATAATAATAATAGCAAGTCTTCCTTTCACATAGTGTGAACGAACCGCAGAAATGTCTAAACCTGTAGTAGAAAATGTAGTTTCCTTCAAATGGCTCCTCATATTTCATTTAAACTTCTCATTGATGGTGAAAAAGCCAACTTTGAGTTTTCTTTCCTCAGTAGTAATGTCTACACTGAGGTGTTGTGGTCACTGCAATATGGTAGGGCTTAGGAATTACGCATTCACTAACTGGAAATGTTTAGGATATTGGAACCCAAAATACCTTTTTCAACTAATTGAAACAAAAAACCCTTTAGAATGATGAGATGGTTTTAGATTAGCGCTGCCCTGCTCTAAACTGAGCAGGTTAGAAAGGAAATTCTGATTTGATTTAATTTGTAACTCTGACTTTGTTCAACTTACTCAGATCATTTGAAGCCTATTGCGGCTGAGGAAAAGAGGATTGAGGAGGAGGAGAAAAAGGCTCGTGAGGAACAGGAGAGGATTGCCAAGCAGCTAGCAGAAGGTATCATCTTCACCCTCATTTATATACAACATTCAAGTTCAAAACAAGTGCTTAATCCACTTATTGTAGCATCATTCTTTAAATTGTTATCCTCTTCCTCACAGCAAATGAAGACACCATCCTGAAGTAAAGTTCTGGTCTACCCTTTGGAGAAGTCCTCATCCTTGTGCACTTTCCAACCTCTTCCTCCTTTTTCTGGAGTAACGGTGGCAAAGTCAGGCCCAGTGGTTCAGTTCTGTTTTGTAAAAGTGCTTCCTGTCACAAATAAAACAACCTCCTTCCTCTGGTTTCTCAGAAACTCTAATTTAGCCACATGAGAAGAAATGAAGCCTTTACTCAGCACTGTATAGAACTTCAGATGCATCTGAAATCAGAAATTTAAGTCAATGTTTGTATTGAAGCAATACCATAAATACAGAAGGACACAAAATTATTAAATGTATGTTTTTTCTCTTCACTGTATTAAAGAGGAACCTCCTGGACCAGGTACATTTTAACCCAGTTCAACCCCACCATTTAGATCTCTGGCTCTTTGTACAACAACATTCATAATTTTGTTCTTTTGAAATTAAAAGAAGTTAAACATGATATTGCACATTAGTTTTGTTTTTTGAGGAGGAACAGAATATCAGTTATTTGTGTGTAGAAGCTGGTTAAGTGTTACATAGTTATTAATGTTAAGAACATTTAATGAAATCTTCCAGGTTGTCTTATTTCAGAGGCCAAGCTTACAACTTACTGCTGAAAAGGGTATTTTTACTAAACGTTTGGTTTAATCAACCCAGAATATAGTAGATGTAGGTATCTTGTAGTGGAGTGCATGACCCATATACAGAGGGTTCAGTCCTCGACACAGATGTCCCTGTTTTGATTCCCGACCCCGCCGACCTCTGCTGCATGTCTTCTCCTTCTCTTCACCCCACTTCCTATCTGCATACTTTCAAATAATTAAAATAAAGGCCACTAGTGCCACAGAATGTTTTTTTTCTAAAGACCTTCGGAAGGTTTTTCAGATCCTGATATGAATATACCATGCTTTAGTTCAATAAGACACTTTGTCACTTTTCCCTTCTCTATTTATTGCATCTATTTATTCCTAGTTTTTGTGCGTTAGGAACAGAGAAACAGGTGTGTTCACTCATTACTATTTTTGAATATTATAAATACTGAAGCTCAAAGGGAAAAAAAACCCAGCTGAAATGTACTGTTGAGGCTGGAGAATATACTAGTTTTAGATTAATTACATGTTTAAGGGTTTTATATATATATATATTTAGTGTACTCGGAATCTGTAGTTCAGATTCTTGGTACACCTTGTTAAAATAGGTTAAAATACTCATATTGCATGCGGACGATCTAATTGGAAAAAAAAAAAAGTCTTAATTTCCAACAAGAAGGTCCTGGGTTCGACTCCCGGCCGGGAGTCTTTCTGCATGGAGTTTGCATGTTCTCCCCGTGAATGCATGGGTTCTCACTGGGTACTCTGGCTTTCTCCCACAGTCCAAAAACATGACTGTTAGGTTAATTGGTCTCTCTACATTGTATGTGTGTGTGCATGCTTGTTTTTACTGTGTGTGTTGTTGCCCTGCGATGGACTGGCGACCTGTCCAGGGTGTACCCCGCCTCCAACCCATAGGCTGCTGGAGATAGGCCCCAGCTCCCCCTATGGAATAAGCGGTATAGAAGATGAATGAATGTTTTAACTGATCAGTGTCTATGAATGTTGATTTATTGAGCACTGATTCCTGTTTCCCCAGCTATGTGTCAATCGTAAGTAAACAGCATTCACCCCAGCCAGCAACATGCTCAAAATCTTAAAAATTTGCTTTTTCAAAAATGATTTTCAAGTTGAATGTTTAATGTAGAAAATACAAGTTAGTGTTTGGAAGGCCGTGTCAACCCTCATCACTTCACCATCCCATGGAGATGTGAGGAGTTTAACGCATGATGTGGATTTTAACATCTTGTTGCACAACTTTGTCACGCTCTCACACAGCAGACCTGTGACCTTACACTCCCCCGTAAAACACCTGCCGTCACCTCCAGCCAAAGACGCCCGTCTCTGCAAGACTGTTGATAAATTATAATTTTCAGAATAGAGAAACAAGCAAAACAGCTGCTGTGGCTTCAGGGTCAGACAGATATGAAGGAGCCAGTTTAGTCAAAGAACACATGTCTTAATAGACAGGTAATAATCTGGCCTTATTACACATCAAATCAGAAAATCAAGATTTAAAAAAAAGTCTGCAGCTGAATTTCTGTAAAATCTGTGAATATTTAAATCCTTTGCTTATGCCTATAAGTATTATTCTTAATGCATTTTGTCCAGCGCCATAGAAAGATATGGGGCTTTCTATGGCGCTGATTTTGTCACTTCCCTGTAACGCATGTTCTGCCTGGGATTACCAGCTGAAGCCCTGGCAGCATTTACAGACAAGATGACAGGAGATGGAAACACCTGAACCTCTGCTGACATAACACATTACTCAGAGCTGTTCTCCATAATGGCCATTTTCTCTGCTTTCTCTCTGTTCTGCTCTTAAACCAACTTTTCCTCTCACCCTTTATTTCTAAAGACATACTTTTACAAGTCTGACTTAAATAAAGTTGCCAGATGTAAGAATGAATAAGACAAGAAATATAGAATCAGGGCTAAAGCCTTATATTATCCATGATCTGTCAGTGCCACTTGTAAATACAAAATGTGGAGACAATTTCTAAAAAATATATACTTTTTCAAGGACAATAGAAAAAGATTTTTGGAAAAATAAAACCCAGCATTGCAAAAACTCCTGTAACTTAATTCTCTTAAACACACGTGTGACTCAGGGTTCAGACAAGTTTAATCTTCCTTTGAATCCGCCGTTAGGCACTGCAGCCCAGAAAAAAAATTACATAAAGCCTGCATGGTCCTGAATGTGAGGGCTGATCAGCTTACAGGCAGGGATTTCGTTAACTGGATTAATGCTAGATTTAAAATCTGCATTTAGGCGCAAGAAGTGAGAATAATCAGACAGTCTGTCTGCGGCTCGGGTATAAAAGGCTCACACCCTGTCTTCTCGCCACAGCTCAAACACAGCCAACATCTCCGCACTGAAAACTTTCCGTGGATTTACTCTACACTTCAGGTAAGGAAACTTTGCTTTTGGGGACCCAATAAAAGGTTTATGAAAACTCCTCGTTGCTAGGGTAACTGATTTTGCCATATTTTTCATGCCGTGTGAAGAGATTTTGAAAAGTGAAAGGCAATGTTAGCTTAAAAAAATAATTTAACAAGGTTTCTTTCTTGGCTTGACTTAGAATGGACTTCCAGATATTTGGGTTGGTGATGTTTTTCCTGGCCTGTGTGGAACACAGCCTGGCCTCTTGTGTGGTGGACAGATTCACCGTCAAACAAGACTTTGATCCCCAGAGAGTGAGCACGTCTCCTTCTATTTTCATGTTTTTTTCTAGCTTTAAACAAATAAAAATAACCCTAACCCCATTCTCCATTATAAGGAAGGATATGCTCAGCATGCAGTGTGACAGTGTTTTGCATTTTGCACTTTAAGCTTCAGTAGTGTTCCTTCAGGAACTGTCATAATTCAGCACAGTTTGTGTAAATCCATAGTAATCTGATGAAATGTCTTCTCCCCTGACAGTATGCAGGAAAATGGTATGCCTTGCAGAAGAAGGACCCTGAGGGCTTGTTCCTGCAGGACAACATATCTGCTGAATACACTGTTGGGGATGATGGTGCCATGGTGGCCTCCTCCAGAGGCAGAGTCACTCTCTTTGGGTGGGTGTTTTCTTAAACCTATTTGATTGCATTAGGCACAAGGGTCAACTTTCTATTGCCACATTTTGATGTGCCACTGGGCAAGGCACTTAACCCCAAGTTGCCTACCGATCTGCGTATCGGGTGTATGAATGTGTGAGCATTTCTGAGTCTGAGGCTTTAGTGTAAAGTGCTTTGAGTGGTTGATATGACTAGAAAAGTGCTTTATAAACTCACTTCGTTTACCATAAGATCCAACACCCATCATTTTAGCTAATAATTTTTTGACTTTACCCCACATCCAGGTTCTGGGTTGTCTGCGCAGACATGGCTGCTCAGTACTCGGTACCTGACCCCAACACACCAAGCAAAATGTTTATGAACTACCAGGGACTGGCCAGCTACCTGTCCAGCGGCGGTAGGCCTCACTGAGCTGCATGCTTTTTTTCTTACCCATCTCAGAGTAGTCAAGAGTAACGTCCCTGTCTGCTTCTTTAGGTGACAACTACTGGGTCATTGACACAGACTATGACAATTACGCCATCACCTATGCCTGTCGCACCCTGAGGGAGGACGGAAGCTGCGAGGACGGCTACGCACTGGTCTTTTCGCGCAACCCCCGCGGCCTTCCTCCAGCCATCCAGAGAGTGGTCCGGCAGAAGCAGGAGGAAATCTGCATGGCTGGACAGTTCCAGCCCGTGCTGCAGTCTGGTATGCAACAATCACACACACATACAAACATGGAGGAAAAATTGTGATCATGTATTTTGACTTTCATTTAAAGGAAATAATGCTCTGAAGCTGAATAATTTGGAGCATTTAAACATAAAAGTTTTTTATTCTCTCTTTAACAGGAGCGTGTTAAACGGTGGCTAAGCAGTCATTGAGCTGGACCAATTACATGCCCAAGACAGCTCTTCACTGTGGCTGTCGTGAAATATCCCACTCTCATCTTAAGCATCTGATCAATTCCATACTCCATCTAACATTACAACATACGTCCAAGATAATTAAGAGCAAAATCCAATGAACAATACCAATGTTTCATAGAATGTGATGGTAAATAAATGATGGGTAGCATCTGAAGTGTATTGATCTGTGCTGCTGACAATAAATTTTATAAAGAAAGCAGCTTGTGTCTTTTTCTTGTAAAAACCTCTATGTACAAATGTTGGTTTTAAAATATGAAATAACATAAGAATTCAGTAACTGAGTATTTTATGTTCATAGAGTGGTCTGCCACTACAGTCTGTTCCTGTACTGCAGTTAAAAAGAGCAAGATGTCTCCAACCTCGTCTAGGTGTGTGATTTGGCATCGCTCAACAAGCCACAAACAGTGGAAACCAGCAGACGAATCCTCTCTAAGATGCGCTCACAAGACAACGAATCCTTGGCACTTCCACCTTCTACTCCCTGTCTGAAAACCACTCTGGCAGAGAGTAGGACCCGGGCCTTACCCAGTAGTCCACAGCTCGAACTCGGTACAGACCGCTAACCTGCTGGTTCACTGCAACATGCAACAAGAAATATACTATCAGCTATGATGCTGCAGTGAAGATCAGAATTCAAATCATGTCTCCAAAAAGAATGAAAAATAAGGAGGGAAAGAGAAATTACAGCACCTGGTGAGAAGACGTAAGAAGTAAAAATGGTGTCCTGTGTGTTAATTCGACTAAACTCCTCCCGGTCCTTGGAAAATTCTACTTCAAAGGTCTTGATGCATCTACCAAGCAGAGAGTCCAAAATGAATGCTTTCCTTTTCTAATATCACCTAACCTTTAATGGATCCTACCAGGACTCAGTTAATCCATTGTCCCTAAAATGAAACCCAGAGTTCTGAAACAGAAATATGTCAGATGTGCACTTACTTTGAATCATCACAGTGATCTGACCAGATGATGAGGACTTGACCTTTGGTGATCCTGATGAAGCGTAGACCATTGACCTAACCCAAAGACAAAACGCAGTGTGTAGCAGAAAACAGAGTGCTAACTAACCCCTATCTATAAGAAGTACATGGTGGTTGCCTTGAAATAGTTTCTTAATAACTGATCCGTGTTACTTGTTGGCCCGTTACAACCAGACTTTAATGGATTTTATGTGATAGAAAAACAAGTAGTATAATAATGGAACTGTGAAAGTGAGGCGTGCATTTGTATTCAGCGCCCCTGAGTCAATACTGTATAGAACCACCTTGTGCTGCATTTAAAGCTGGATCACTATTAGTGACATACTCCATATATCACAATTGGGACTTCACTTTAAATTTCAGCAGCTACTCTGTTCCTTCTAAAAAATAGCATCCCTACAGCATAATGCTGCCATGGTAGGTTACTTCACAGTAACCCACAATGACAATTAATGCTCTCCCTGCCTCAGCTTTTCTGTTTTATGTGGACAGCCATGTCTTGGTAGGTTTGCAAGTGTGCCATATGTTTCCATCTTTAGGAGGATGTATACAACAGAGCTCTGTGAGATGTTCAAAGCTTGGGATACTCTTTTATAATCTAACCCTGCTGTGTTCTTTGGTTGTCATGATGCTGTTTGTTCACCAAACAAACCTCTGAAGCCTTCAAAGAACAGATAAATACATATATATACTGAAATTGAATTATACACAGGTAGTCTCTGTTTCTAATCCCATCACTTCTGAAAACAGGTGGTTAAACTGCATTTTATTTAAGGCTATTGGAGTAAAGGGGTCTGAATACAAACGAATTCCAAACTTTTCAGATTTCTATTTAGAAAAAATGTTGAAAACCAGAAATCCTTTTCATTTTGAAATAATTAAAACACTACTTTGTGTTGGTTTAATACATGAAATCCTAAAATTTATTAAAGATTGAGGTTATTATGTAAAAAGTTCAAAGGGCTTGAATACAAGGCCATCTAAGGGCATTAGAATGAACAAACCTGTGTGGGGCTACTGCAGGTCTTATCCTATTAACTTAGCATGCTCATGTAGTCATAAAAGAGATTAAAGCTTCTTCCTACCTGGTCTGGCACGGCCTCAGGCTGGGCACAAACATGGACGAGGAGGACTGAAGGCAGAGACAGTTTGGCTTTTAGACTCAGAGTGTCACCAGCAGGAACTTTCCAAGGTCCCTCGGCCTGGGGGCTCTAACAACAGATCATCAGTAGGTCAGAAGCTGCAGGTTGAAATTAACCACCACATAACATTTGTGGACACTTACCTTCCAGAATTAAAACCTGTCTACAATCTTTGTTTAGAAAGTTATATTTAGAAATTATTACCTCCACACTCCTGAGGTCTCTGAACTGCTGTGCAGTGGGGTAGTCAGGGCGGCCCATGCTCTGCCACAGCTGGTATGGGTTGGTTACACTGTTATCCATGTAATAGGTGACATACACCAGACCTGGATAAAAAACAGATACCGAGCTGGACTGACCTGAAACTTTCTATCTGATCCCACAGGAGTTTGTCAAACATACCCTTCTGCTCAGCCAGTCCTTCCAGTGTGACTGTAACATCATCGGTGCGCCTGGAAGTGCTGTTGTCGTCACTGTTGTAGACCAGCACCGCTGCCTGCCAGCTGTCAGACCCGCCATGGATCACAGGCTTGTGGATGCTAACGAGAACGCCCAGCGTGCTATTTTGTTCACTTCCTGAGTTTAAAACCTGAGCCAGGACCTGCGTTTCTCCTAAAAGAGGGATCCAACCTTAGTAGCATGCATTATCTAACATCATTGTTTCTGAATCAAACTGTTCTTCTAAGGCATGGTTCTAAGGTAGGTTCTACACTTTTAAAAGTGTCACCTAGCAGAGCCAGCAGGCCCATGACGGTGAGGGCGGGCTTCCTGATAAGCTGGACGTGAGGCGGCTGAGTGTTGTTGACCTGGAAGCGAGCGGTCAGGGTGCGCAGAGTGAAGGGATGTGGGTGGTAACTCAGGAAGGCGTTGTCGTTGCTCAGAAGGGTGTAGTTGATGGTGTTGTTGGGGTTAGCCAGAAGCAGATCCTGGTGCTGCTTTATTACCTGATTGGAGGCAGAAATGATCTAAGTAAATGGTGAAATATATTTTTTTTATCTGCACTTAGAATGTATTTGCCTTACTTTTACCACCATTGCAGCGTAGGTTACATCAGCCCTCCATTCCTGAGGGTTGGACCATCCCACCAGAGGATCAGCCTCGTCATTGTAAACAGGGATGCTGCGGAAGCTGGGGAAGCGCTCCTGGATCTCCCCAACTGTCTGGATCTCCTGCTGGAGAATGGGCAAAGAGTAACCTCCTCCCTGGAGGACGGAAACAGAGAATCAGCGTTAATCTTTTTTAAATTACAGGTTCATTACAGGTGAATGAGAATCTTGTTAACAACAAATTTATTCCAGTTATTTCATTCAAAAAATATATTTTTTTGTAGATTTCATTAATTTATCACAAACAAAGTGATATATTTCAACTGTTTATTTAATTTCATTTAGATTGTCATGGCTTAGGGCTAATAAAAAACTCATTTAGCAGAAAATAAGAATATTACATAGCACTAATAAAAAAGCATTTTTTTAAATCAGAAATGTTATGTTGTGGCCTTTACAATAATGTGAAAGGTTGGTATAGCCATTCACACCCTTGACGAGAACGTTTCAGGCCTGTACATGCTCCGCAAGAACAGAATAAGTTGTTCTTTTATCCGAGGTGAGGAAACAAAGAACAAAGTTCTTTCAGGCCAGGATATTTCATGCTTCATAAGAACTTTGAATGCAGAACTCCTGAGAAGTCCTAATAGTTCCCTCCTACAGCAACATTTGTAGTAGATGTGTGTACTACACTTGTGTAGTAACCATGACCACTTCAAATTTTTGAGCAGTCACACAAAATAATGACTAATAATGCAAGCTGGGCTTCCCGAACACCTCAGCAGTACCACAGGTTGATCTCCTCCATGCCACGCCGCAGTGATACAGTAATTCATGCTAATATTCCACACAATAGATGGACTCATCTGTATGATAGATTGTTTATTGACTGGTCACATGTCCTTAACTGTTAGTCGTGATCATGAAAATGAACAGAAACAAACACCTGAAATATATCACTGTATGCAATGTTATATATATATATGTTATATGTTTCACTTTTGGAGTTAAATTTCTTCAATAAATGAAGTTTTTTAAATATTTTAAATCAATTTTATTTACCTGCACATGCAGGCAAAATATGCATTCATAAAAGAGATTTGACAACTCACCTTCTTGTGCAGGGCGATGTAGTCGATCCTGACGCCTGTCTCTCCAGTGAGATAATTAGTGCCATTGTAGCAGTGCTGCAGCATGGCCCAGCAATATGGGGAACGTGGGGGTGGATGACAAGAGTCTCCAGGACCTCCAAATCTCAGGAGATGGCTGGCAGCGCGCAGCCCCTCCGAACAGGCATCGTAGTAATTTAGAAACCCTAAAGAATTGTGCTTTACACTGAAATCCAGAGTTGTTCTAATGACAATCGATGTGTAACATATCAGCATTTGTATTTCTATACACCAGACCTGGATAACTATATATATATATATATATATATATATATATATATATATATATATATAGTCAGTCAGTCATTTTCTACCGCTTATTCCATAGTGGGTCGCGGGAAAGCTGGTGCCTATCTCCAGCAGTCTATGGGCGGGAGGCAGGGTACACCCTGGACAAGTCGCCACTCCATCGCAGGGCAACACACAAACAACCATGCACACATTCATTCATACACCGAAGGGCAATTTAGAGTGACCAATTAACCTAACAGGCATGTCTTTGGACTGTGGGAAGAAGCCGGAGTACCCAGTGAGAACCCACGCATGCACGGGGAGAACATGCAAACTCCATGCAGAAAGACCCCCGGCCCGGAATCGAACCCAGGACAATTAACACATGTGGAATTATATACTGAACACATGATAAACGATGTGGCACAGGCATATATTTTGAAATTAAAAGGTTAATTTTGTGCGCAAATATGATAACTTCACAGAAAAACATAAATCCAAAAGAATTATACATAAATACAGTACAGACCAAAAGTTTGGACACACCTTCTCATTCAAAGAGTTGTCTTTAATTTCATGACTATGAATATTGTAGCTTCACACTGAAGGCATCAAAACTTCGCACACTCTTGGCATTCTGTTGATGAGCTTCAAGAGGTAGTCACCTGAAATGGTTTTCCAAGTCTTGAAGGAGTTCCCAGAGATCCTTAGTAATTGTTGGCCCTTTTGCCTTCACTCTGCGGTCCAGCTCACCCCAAACCATCTGGATTGAGTTCAGGTCCGGTGACTGTGGAGGCCAGGTCATCTGGTGCAGCACCCCATCACTCTCCTTCTTGGTCAAATAGCCCTTACACAGCCTGGAGGTGTGTTTGGGGTCATTGTCCTGTTGAAAAATAAATGATGGTCCAACTAAACGCAAACCGGATGGAATAGCATGCCGCTGCAAGATGCTGTGGTAGCCATGCTGGTTTAGTATGCCTTCAATTTTTAATAAATCCCCAACAGTGTCACCAGCAAAGCACCTCCACACCATCACACCTCCTCCTCCATGCTTCACCGTGGGAACCAGGCATGTAGAGTCCATCCGTTCAATTCTTCTGCGCCGCACAAAGACACGGTGGTTGGAACCAAAGATCTCAAAAATGGACTCATCAGACCAAAGCACAGATTTCCACTGGTCTAATGTCCATTCCTTGTGTTCTTTAGCCCAAACAAGTCCCTTCTGCTTGTTGCCTGTCCTCAGCAGTGGTTTCCTAGCAGCTATTTTACCATGAAGGCCTGATTCACACAGTCTCCTCTTAACAGTTGTTCTAGAGATGTGTCTGCTGCTAGAACTCTGTGTGGCATTGACCTGTTCTCTAATCTGAGCTGCTGTTAACCTGTGATTTCTGAGGCTGGTGACTCGGATCAACTTATCGTCCGCAGCAGAGGTGACTCTTGGTCTTCCTTTCCTGGGGCGGTCCTCATGTGAGCCAGTTTCTTTGTAGCGCTTGATGGTTTTTGCGACTGCACTTGGGGACACTTTCAAAGTTTTCCCAATTGTTTGGACTGACTGACCTTCATTTCTTAAAGTAAGGATGGCCACTCGTTTTTTCTTTACTTAGCTGCTTTTTTCTTGTCATAATACAAATTCTAACAGTCTATTCATTAGGACTATCAGCTGTGTACTGTATCCACCTCCTGCACAACACAGCTGATGGTCCCAACCCCAAGGCTTGAAATCCCACTTATTAAACCTGACAGGGCACACCTGTAAAGTGAAAACCATTTCAGGTGACTACCTCTTGAAGCTCATCAACAGAATGCCAAGAGTGTGCGGAGCAGTAATCAAAGCAAAAGGTGGCTACTTTGAAGAACCTAGAATATAAGACATATTTTCAGTTGTTTCACACTTTTTTGTTCAGTATATAATTCCACATGTGTTAATTCATAGTTTTGATGCCTTCAGTGTGAAGCTACAATATTAGTCATGAAAATAAAGACAACTCTTTGAATGAGAAGGTGTGTCCAAACCGTTGGTCAGTACTGTATATTTTATAATCTAAAATATAAAATATTTCACACTTTTTGTTTACTACATAATTCCATGTGTGTTCATTCACATGTTTGTTGTCTGTGGTGAGAATCTACAATTTAAATAATCATGAAAATAAAGAGACCCATTAAGTGAGAAAAGCGTACTAAAACATTTGACCGGAAGTGTATTTAAAACAGAATTCCCTGGTAGAGATGTGTAATTATACGTGTTTTTGTTTTTTTTACAGAACTTATAGTAATCACTCATAGTACAGTGCTAGCTAGCATTTGAAGAGAACGCAATAACAGCAACAGAAATAATAAACAGTTGAAATAACTGAAAATAGGAAGAAAGGCTGGAGAGGGGGGGGGGGGTTCAGGGATCTAATAGTATATTTTTGCAGTACAAATCTCAATGGTTTTAAGGTAAGTATATATATATATATTCTGGGGTTTACCTTGAATTGACATGGAGACGTTATCAAAGTCATGGTTGTTGGGTTCATTCCATGTCTCAAAGTTCCACTGAGAAACCATTCCAAGGCCATATTTGTCTGAAATTCAAAAGGATGACACTATCTAAATCACCAGTGGGAAAATTATTAGCACCCCTGCAGTTAATACGTTTTGCAACCTCCTTTTGCAAGTGGAACAGTACTTAGTCTTCTCCCATCACAACTCACAAAGTTGGGGCATATATACAGAGATGGATCCTGATCATTTCTCTTTGCACAGTCTCTCTATATCGTCCTCTCCTCTCCTCTCCTCTCCTCTCCTCTCCTCCTTGTTGCTAGACAGACTTGACCCCAAAATGCTGCTCTTGGCTGCAGATCTCCAACAGCGATGTATTTATTTGATCTCCTTTACCAGTCAGGCTCAAACTTCAACGCAGTTTATTGGACCTTTATTTGGTAATATTAAAATAAAACAGCGTAATGAGTAAACATAGACTCACCAATGTAGCGCTTGGCTATGAGATAAACCAGATTTCTCCATTCAACTACTTGGGCTTTATCCTCAAAGTCACTGAAGTAGTTTGAGACACTGCCCATCAGTTCAAAACCTGCAAAGGTCAACAAGCAATGTCACTTTCAAACTTATGAGCTTTTTGAGTCTTCAGATGTTTTGCGTTGGACGTGTAATAAATGTATTAGCATCACTTTGCAGCAGTTCTGTAGGAAATTATCAAAACACTATGATGATGATGATGATGAAGAAGACGAGGAACCAGAACAATAAGCAGTGTGTTTGTCACCTGGTTGAAGTCCATTAACTGACAGGAGTTCTATCAGCTGATCCAGTTTAGTGAAGTTATACTGAGGTTGTCCTCCAACATCTCTACAAAAACGAACAAAAAACGAATCACACTTCTTTTAATTTGCCAGTAGATGACATTAAAAATAAAAACACAGATGTTCCACTGTATGCTTTCTCTAATATGTCTTATCAGGCATAAACAACCACATTCAGAACAAATGCTTGTCCTTGCTTGCTGGTTGACGTACTGTGAAGTGACCAGCTCCAACATCCAATGGATCCTAACCTGCAGGATCCCTCCATGTGGGACCGAGCCCACATAGGCCAAATTAAGCTGCTGGTCAATGCTCAGGTCAAACTGGTCAGCCTGCGTGTGAGGAAGAGGAGGGCTGCACAAAGAAAAAAAAAACAAACAATAAAATTAGCCGCTTCTACAACTTTTAAAATGACGACATTTACACAGCCCTGTGCAAAAGTCTTGTGTCATCTCCCATTTCTTTATACTTAGCTTACATGGGGCCGGACATTCCTAGAATCTGTTACACTGGTCCTTCCCAGTATATCCTTAACGATGTTTTCTGTTAGACCATCTAATACTAGTCTTTGGATCATAGAAAACACTCAAACTCTGCGGTTACACTCAACTTGGCAAAGAGCAATTTTAAATGGGATCTTTAGGAACTCTGTTACTAGCAGTGTGTCTCCAACACAACAATTCTTTTGATTTCTTTTTGATAAATTGATTTTTCTCAGTTGAATCAGTTGAAGCCAGATTGGCAGAAATAAGACTACTTTAGCATGTCTGTACAGGTCCTTCTCAAAAAATTAGCATATTGTGATAAAGGTCATTATTTTCTATAATGTAATGAGGAAAATTTAACATTCATATATTTTAGATTCATTGCACACTAACTGAAATATTTCAGGTCTTTTATTGTCTTAATACGGATGATTTTGGCATACAGCTCATGAAAACCCAAAATTCCTATCTCACAAAATTAGCATATTTCATCCAACCAATAAAAGAAAATTATTTTTAATACAAACAACGTCAACCTTCAAATAATCATGTACAGTTATGCACTCAATACTTGGTCGGGAATCCTTTTGCAGAAATGACTGCTTCAATGTGGCGTGGCATGGAGGCAATCAGCCTGAGGCACTGAGGTCTTATGGAGGCCCAGGATGCTTCGATAGCGGTCTTTAGCTCATCCAGAGTGTTGGGTCTTGAGTCTCTCAACGTTCTCTTCACAATATTCCACAGATTCTCTATGGGGTTCAGGTCAGGAGAGTTGGCAGGCCAATTGAGCACAGTGATACCATGGTCAGTAAACCATTTACCAGTGGTTTTGGCACTGTGAGCAGGTGCCAGGTTGTGCTGAAAAATGAAATCTTCATCTCAATAAAGCTTTTCAGCAGATGGAAGCATGAAGTGCTCCAAAATCTCCTGATAGCTAGCTGCATTGACCCTGCCCTTGATAAAACACAGTGGACCAACACCAGCAGCTGACACGGCACCCCAGACCATCACTGACTGTGGGTACTTGACACTGGACTTCTGGCATTTTGGCATTTCCTTCTCCCCAGTCTTCCTCCAGACTCTGGCACCTTGATTTCCGAATGACATGCAGAATTTGCTTTCATCCGAAAAAAGTACTTTGGACCACTGAGCAACAGTCCAGTGCTGCTTCTCTGTAGCCCAGGTCTGGGGAATGCGGCACCTGTAGCCCATTTCCTGCACACGCCTGTGCACGGTGGCTCTGGATGTTTCTACTCCAGACTCAGTCCACTGCTTCCACAGGTCCCCCAAGGTCTGGAATCGGCCCTTCTCCACAATCTTCCTCAGGGTCCGGTCACCTCTTCTCGTTGTGCAGCGTTTTCTGCCACACTTTTTCCTTCCCACAGACTTCCCACTGAGGTGCCTTGATACAGCACTCTGGGAACAGCCTATTCGTTCAGAAATTTCTTTCTGAGTCTTACCCTCTTGCTTGAGGGTGTCAATAGTGGCCTTCTGGACAGCAGTCAGGTCGGCAGTCTTACCCATGATTGGGGTTTTGAGTGATGAACCAGGCTGGGAGTTTTAAAGGCCTCAGGAATCTTTTGCAGGTGTTTAGAGTTAACTCGTTGATTCAGATGATTAGGTTCATAGCTCGTTTAGAGACCCTTTTAATGATATGCTAATTTTGTGAGATAGGAATTTTGGGTTTTCATGAGCTGTATGCCAAAATCATCCGTATTAAGACAATAAAAGACCTGAAATATTTCAGTTAGTGTGCAATGAATCCAAAATATATGAATGTAAAATTTTCATCATGACATTATGGAAAATAATGAACTTTATCACAATATGCTAATTTTTTGAGAAGGACCTGTATATTAGGACGCTTCGTGCTCCCAAAAAGCTATGAGTAGAAATGTTAAAACACAGCAATCAACTGGAGAACGATGCAACCCATCAGCTTCTGTCTCAGGTCTGTTGGATTTCTAAAAGACAAGACTGTTGGACACTGTTACATTTCCCAGAGATTGCTTCTAAGACTGGGTACCGGGGTAGATCTTCTGCCCTCCACTTGTCCACTTTCTGAAAATACTGCATTCAGGGTCAGGTATGAGGACTGAACAGAAATTACATAAAAGTCTGGCTTCTTGGATGCAAAACATAAAATAACTCTAGAACCTTAGACTATCATGGGGAGGAACCGGATAGTTTTATAGCCATTACAGATTATATGAAAACACAGAATGTATTCTGTGCAGGTTTGAACTGAACAGTCAAGTTACCGTAGCAGATGAGTCTCTTCCAAATTGGTGAAAAAGCCAAAACAGCTTTTTATTTTATTTTAGAGTCCTTACAAATTAAATATAATTTTCTCAAATCAATTTCATTAGAAACTTTCATTAGTTTAGATTAATTCTGTCCAGGTTTGACCTCTCAGTGTAGCCCGGTCACCATTCTGGACTCTGTAAGGTGGTCTCCATCCCAAAATAAGCCTTAAAGAATATCCTTTTTTCACAAGCCTAAAGAGGTTTCATGAATCTCAAACAGTTTGAAACAATATGTCTTCGGTGTAGAAAATGTCTGCCCAGGTTTGAGCTGTAAAGGTATCAGAAACTACTGTACATCTTTCCCTCCTTGCCAACATCAGCAAATTCTGAGATTTTGTAGTAAATTAAAATTTCACAATTTCTTTCAAGTAGGTTCCCTTCTAAGATTGTTAAATCAATAATAACGATACCTTATTTTTTCTTTATTCGTATTTCACAAAATTAATGTTTTCACAAAACACTAAACAATTTTGTTTTTATAGACAGTAGTTTGTCACTGAGTTAGAATAATTCTGTCCAGGTTTGATCTGCTTAGTTTCCAAATATAAAAATGCAATAAATTAAATGCTTCACAAATCACCGATTGTATTTATATAATCTGTCATCGTGTTAAAAAAAATTCTGTAAAGGTTTGACCTGTCTGGGTGGAGTGGTTTTCAAGCTTGATCCAATGTAAGGTGGCCTCAAACCAATCTCCAAAGCTTGAATAAATATTTCACAAATTGGTGTTTTAAATGGTCGGTGATGAGTATAAAATAAATCCAAGTTCCAATTTGATTACTGTATTTTAAACATCGAACTACAACAGAAGAAAGGCATTACAGTCTCGTTTGATGCAGTGAAATAACCCTTTAAACATGCTGCCTCCTACAATCCTGTCACTTGTTTTCACACTGTATGCGCATGCGCATTGCACTGGTTAGCAGAACCATGGCTGCTGATCTTAGCGAGGAGAAAGGAAACCTGCAATCAAAAACCGCATCGAAACATAAAAAATGACCTACCAGAAGCCAGTGCTTCTCCAGAATGGTCTGAGCTCTCTTTCTGGTCTTCTCACGTCAACTGTGATGACATAAGATCCTGAAGTTTTACAGAAGCCCCAAAAGAAAGCAAGAAAAGACAAACTCCTCCACATGGTGAACTCTCTCCGGCGCGTTAGTTTACATATCTACTATAAAGTGAACTACCGGTCCAACCTTGCCCCGACATGTTTCGTATGGGAGAAGCAAGTAAACGACAACGCGCTTCCGATATTCTCCCTCTGACAAAGTTGTAAGGCAACCAGGCAGCTAGGAGCGAGCTGGTCAGACGAGCGGATGACGTATATTACGCGACATAAATGTAGTCTTTATTGAAGGTGGTCGTTGGGTTTTAGAAGTAGAGCAGAGTGAAACCCACTGAAACACATCTGGACACTTCACTGCGAATGAGCCAGCATGATCTCAAATGGATCACACCAGTATTAGAGACTATACACATACAAAACTCCGAGGTTTTTATATTTTGTCTCCACAAACGTTTTCATTTAATTAAAGCACAACTGCAACCCTACCGAGACATGGGCATGCATCTAAACTGACAGGCCAGGAAAGTAGCGCGTTGATTTAGGTGAAAATCTGAAAATATATGGAGACAACTACTAGTCGAGCACTCTACAAACATGATGATTCAGTGGCTAGAGAAAATCTGAAGGTGCTCTGGTGAGATGACGTCAAAATGACTCTTTGGCTTACATCCAAAATGTGTGGCAGAATGCCAACACCTTCCCCATAGTAAAACATGGTGGTGGCAGCATCATGCTGGGGGTAAGCCTTGCTTTAATGGGGACAAAGAGCTGATCAGAAGTGACTGGAAGATAGCTATACAGGTCCTTCTCTAACTGAAATATTTCAGGTCTTTTATTGGCTTAATACGGATGATTTTGGCATACAGCTCATGAAAACCCAAAATTCCTATCTCACAAAATTAGCATATCATTAAAAGGGTCTCTAAACGAGCTATGAACCTAATCATCTGAATCAACGAGTTAACTCTAAACACCTGCAAAAGATTCCTGAGGCCTTTAAAACTCCCAGCCTGGTTCATCACTCAAAACCCCAATCATGGGTAAGACTGCCGACCTGACTGCTGTCCAGAAGGCCACTATTGACACCCTCAAGCAAGAGGGTAAGACACAGAAAGAAATTTCTGAACAAATAGGCTGTTCCCAGAGTGCTGTATCAAGGCACCTCAGTCTGTGGGAAGGAAAAGGTGTCGCAGAAAACGCTGCACGAGAAGAGGTGACCGGACCCTGAGGAAGATTGTGGAGAAGGGCCGATTCCAGACCTTGGGGGACCTGCGGAAACAGTGGACTGAGTCTGGAGTAGAAACATCCAGAGCCACCGTGCACAGGCGTGTGCAGGAAATGGGCTACAGGTGCCGCATTCCCCAGGTCAAGCCACTTTTGAACCAGAAACGGCAGCAGAAGCGCCTGACCTGGGCTACAGAGAAGCAGCACTGGACTGTTGCTCAGTGGTCCAAAGTACTTTTTTCGGATGAAAGCAAATTCTGCATGTCATTCGGAAATCAAGGTGCCAGAGTCTGGAGTAAGACTGGGGAGAAGGAAATGCCAAAATGCCAGAAGTCCAGTGTCAAGTACCCACAGTCAGTGATGGTCTGGGGTGCCATGTCAGCTGCTGGTGTTGGTCCACTGTGTTTTATCAAGGGCAGGGTCAATGCAGCTAGCTATCAGGAGATTTTGGAGCACTTCATGCTTCCATCTGCTGAAAAGCTTTATGGAGATGAAGATTTCATTTTTCATCACGACCTGGCACCTGCTCACAGTGCCAAAACTACTGGTAAATGGTTTACTGACCATGGTATCACTGTGCTCAATTGGCCTGCCAACTCTCCTGACCTGAACCCCATAGAGAATCTGTGGGATATTGTGAAGAGAACGTTGAGAGACTCAAGACCCAACACTCTGGATGAGCTAAAGGCCGCTATCGAAGCATCCTGGGCCTCCATAAGACCTCAGCAGTGCCACAGGCTGATTGCCTCAATGCCACGCCGCATTGAAGCTGTCATTTCTGCCAAAGGATTCCCAACCAAGTATTGAGTGCATAACTGTACATGATTATTTGCAGGTTGACGTTTTTTGAATTAAAAATACTTCTTTTTTTTTTTTGGTCGGATGAAATATGCTAATTTTGTGAGATAGGAATTTTGGGTTTTCATGAGCTGTATGCCAAAATCATCCGTATTAAGATAATAAAAGACCTGAAATATTTCAGTTAGTGTGCAATGAATCTAAAATATATGAATGTTAAATTTTCATCATTACATTATGGAAAATAATGAACTTTATCACAATATGCTAATATTTTGAGAAGGACCTGTAGCTAAATTCAGGGAAATGCTGCAGGAAAACCTTGGGACTGGGATGGAGGTTCACATTTTAGCACGATGACCCTGAGCATACAGATAGAGCTGCACCCTCATGTTAGAATGAAACAAAATCCAGACCTAATTTCAATGGAGAACCTGTGGAAATACTTGAATCACAATCTCCATCTAATGAAACAAATTTTGGGCAATTTTGCAGCGAAGGTGAAAAATGGTGGAAAGCAGATGGAGACTGACTCCAAAAGACTAGCAGCTGTAACTGCAGCAAAAGCTGTTTCCTCAAATTATTTCTTCAATCGGTGCTGAATACAATTGCGAGCAACATTTTACAGATGTTTAAAAACATGTTAAAGGCACTGTACTTAAAATTGAGGTAAGGAGCTCTTATAGTTGAGTTTTTTTCAGCACAGGTCTTCCACAAAAACAGTTTCAAAATCTTTACTGGGCATGCGTTATTTGTGAGTAACCAGGGACCTCATGAAAAAAAAAAAAAACCACACCAATATTTCCCTTATTTCAGAATTAACAGAACTTTGAGTAGTGACGTGATCAGAGCGTAAAACTGACAAACAGAAAAGGAGTCATTAATAGGACATTTATTTTTAAAAAAAAGGGAGAAACAAGAAGGCATGAGAGGAAAATTCAGATGTCATTTTTACATTTTAACTCAAAGAAACTGTTAAACAGCAACAGTAATACACAACGATTTACACAACCTGTACAAATATTGCCCCCTTGGTAATTTGCAACTTTAATTCAAAATAATTTAAATAGATTTCCAGGTAAAAGTGCAAATCCCTTTGCGTGAATGTCTGAGTAAGACCATGGTAACAAAGAATGCCTTGATGAGCTCACTAGATGTAAGGTGTTCACTTGTAAGGCATCACAAGCACATTACAACATCTACAACTCTAAAGTATGGAGCACAGTAACGTAAAAATGCTTTTACGGTTTCATCATGCTTGATTATGTCTTCCTTTGCACTGTTAAGCACACATCCTCACTCATGCACATCTGCATTGTACTGGCAATAGTCTTAAATTCTGTGATTTGACAGAGCCCTTTCCCCATTAAGCATGTGCTGGTCTGAATAAAACCACTAAAAAAACATGTTCGTTTACCATTTAGGGGTCTTGGGTTGGAGTTTGGGAAGTCAGCAATACAGCAAAGTAATGTTGCATTGTTACTTTTCCAGTAGTGTTATGGTTTGGAGTTCACAAACAGTCCACCACAAGCCAGCCAATAGAGGGTAAACCCGTCCAGTGGTGGAGCAGTAGTCCAGCTGTCTCAGGTTCACATGGTGAGACACTGTGGGGGCCGAAAGGCAGGCGAAGATGAGGGAGTCTGAGGTTTCACAGTCACAAGGCGACAGAGTGACAAACTGTTAATGCTTATACTTCAAAGTGTTAACAAGCATCCTCCTGACAACAGTGGGAGGGATGGAGGGGAGTGATACTGAAACTACAGACCCAGGCACGCTACTCGGCCCTACATGCTTCTGTTAAAACATGCAGCTGATGCAAAAACGTAACATCATCACCAAGAATAGTAAAGTATTATACAGCATATCCTTATGAAGCACTGGTCACCATGGTTTCTACAGGGTAGGAGTCTGGAGATGGGTTTGGTGATGAACGGTCTTCATATAATTGCAATACAAAGAAGAAAAGCATCAAGTCCTCATCTAAGGGTGTGCACTGTTCTGTAACTATGACTTCTGCTCTGCTCCAGCAGCAGACTGGGCTGTACTCTCTGGTTTAAGGATCTGGTAGGTGATGAGGTACTCTGGGTAGGCCTGAGCAAAAACATGGTAACATATTAGTGGTATTGCAGCAGCACAAATTCAACGTCTTTGACAATTTGCCCTGATGTCTCAGTTTACCTGCTCTCCTCTGTAGATGACGTACTCAGCATATGCTAAGCCGTTAACGCTAGGTCGTCCAATCACTGAGTGATGTCCTGGAGGGGCGTGGGCCATCTTCATGGCACTGAACTGCAGGAAGGACTTCCCCAAAGTCACTCGGCAAAACAGCATTTGTCTGAAAATTCAGATGAGATGATGCAGGTCAGGCAAATCGATCCACGCAGAACTCCAAGAGAACCAATTGTGAGAAAAACATCAATGCAAACAACCTGTGGCACAGGTAGCAGGATCTGTCTTTGTGCGTTGGGCATCCTGTGCCACCGCCAATTCCATAGACATACTGATTGCTCTTGGAGGAGTTCTCTGCAAAGTAGATTCCTGCTCCAAACATCCCTCCTATGTAAGCATGACGCTCATCAAAGCCTTTGTGGATGATGGCGTTGATGAATGGAGAACCTGAAGGAAATATGACATCAATGGCAGACCAGTTAATACTGTGCCTTGCAACATTTATTCTAATTCCTTAGACTTTTCACATTTTGTCCCATTAAAACCACAAGATTTAGCGTATTCTATTGACATTTTACATGACGAACACAAAGTAGTGCATAAACTTAAATTGGAAGCAAAAAGATACATGGTTTTACATTCACAAATAAAAATCTGAAAACAGTGGTATGCTTTTGAATTTTGTCCCCTTTACTCCGACACCCGTAATAGTCCAGTGAAACCCTCGGTGTTCAAAAGAAACCTAACTAGTAAACAGAGTTGACCTGTGTGTTGTTTAACCTCAGTGTATTTTCAGCTGTTCTGTGAAGGCCTCAGAGGTCTGTTAAAGAACATTAATGAACAAAAACAGTATCATGACGACCAAGGAACACAGTGGGTCATGGAGAGAGTTGTGGAGACGTTTAAAACAGAGTTAGGATAGAAAACTATATCTCCAATTGAGTATCTCATGGACCCCGGTTCAACCCAGCATCAGGAAATGGAAAGCGTTTGACCGGGGCCCTATGATGTGGAAAATGCACACAGAATTGCAAAGTTTATCAAACAAAATAAAAACCCACAACAAAACGCGGAAGCTGAGAATTCACTGATAACAGCAAGCAGGGAAAGATTTACAGTAGTATTTTGGCCACTGCATTGCTCTGCACCCGTCATTACCTGATGGGCTCGGCTCCGATCTCTTCACCACAAAGACCGGATAAAACAATACCTCAGCAAGAGAGCAACTTTTCTGGAAGTTTTGGCAGACACTCTTTTGACTGGATGAGTGAAGTGCCAGTTGGCTGAAGATTTTGTTGCCATCAGGATGCTATCAAGCTCTACTTGAGACCTACTTAAGATCCAACAGTGCAAAATGCAAATTCTTACAATTTTTTAACTGGTCTGAAGAATTTGATCAGGACTGTATGAAAACTAAAAACCTACCATTTAAACTGACAGGCTAGGAAAGAAGCGCATTAATCGGTAACTATGGAGCTTTAGCAGAGCTAAAGAGATCCACAGCTCAGGTGGGAAATTCTGTTGGCACGACAACTATTAATGGTGCACTTTACAAATTTTGGCTTTGAGCAAAGAGACTCTGAGTGTGCAGTTTACCACCAACCATGTAGGGGACACAGGAAACATGTGGAAGCAGGTACAAAATTTAAGTTCTGGTCCACATGCAAACACTGAACCTGAACACAGGGGTGGCTGTGTCATGCTGTGACGAGGCTCCTCTTCAGCAAGGAAAGATGTCTAGACCTAATTTTAATTGGAGAATCTGTGGTAACACTTAAAAAAATCTTGTTTAGAGATGCTCTCCATCCAATCTGAGAGCTTAAGCCATTTTACAAAGAACGCCCACAAACGTCCGTTTCTAGATTTGGGTTGAGGCAGACAAACATGAACACACACCACACTTTAGATTGTGGTTCTTACTGACAAAAATGGAAAATGTGGGGTATGGATATGTTTTAATGGCACGGTAGTGAAGGCAACGACACTCTGGCCTATGGTTTCACACTGTGAGGTTACCGTGAAACAACATGCGCTCATTGTGATGGTTGTGGTTCTCGTCTGCAATCTCCTTCTGCCGGTGGGTGTAACGTTCCCTCAGCTTCTTATTTACCACCTTCTGTATCTGTGCAACACAAAATGATGCTGTAGTCAGGATGCTGTCTGAACACCTGTTTTCATTTAGATCTGCTCATCTACAAAGATAAAAAAAATACCTTGATTATGTTGTATCTGCTGAAGACACCACCAGCATTGCCTCCGTCCCTGTGCTCCCTGATGGTGCTCTGCATCTGAGGAACAAACAGGATTTGATCCATTTGCCCACAACCAGATTAATGTCATCTTTTTAGAACGATATTTATACTATAAGCAAATTTATAATAAATACCTCTTCTTCTACAGACTGGCACTCTTTGTCATCAGGAGAGAGGTCTATCAGGATGGTGCCCTGGTTGGCACAGTGGAATGTCAGATAGGGGTTGGCACCTGCAAAGTAAAAGGACCCAATGAGCATTTTTCTAAAACATCTGTTGCAGGCAGTTCAATCTCCCAGGACCCTTCACCTTGTTGTCCCCCCAGCAGCCTCTCAACACCCTTGATAAGCTTGTGTCGATGGCCATAAGCATTAATGCCAATCTCCTTCAGTTCCTCGTGGCCCATGTCGACCAACACATCCAGTGTGATCTGGAAGAGATGAACACCACAATAAGGTAAATAAATAACCTTAGTTACATGGGATGTTTCTGTTTAAAATGAGCCATTACCGACCTGCTCCCTCTCAAAGATGTCCCTCAGGTGCTCCAACCCAAGGCTCTTTAGGAACTGACTTATGTTCATGTCCAACACAGCCACTATGTTGCCAAGGAACGAAAGGAAAAGAAAACACCTTAGACCAGACATTAAAACTAGATTTTTCATCTTTTCCACTGGTTTATTTGTGCTGACGGCAGTGCTGTGAAAAACTAAGTGCTGCCCTACAGATTTTTTTGTCTCTTTTTTGTCACAATTTAATGTTTTAAGCTAATTTTCATGTCAGACAAATATAACCTAAATATATACAAAAACTTATCACAAGTTATTTATTGAAGTAATCAAAATCCATCATTTAATGAATGTATTGGCTGACAGTCGTATGCTTCTCTCACACAGAGAACTGTTGGTTTGAACTATTTTAAAAATGAGATTTTACCCACAGTTGGGACAGAAAAGTTACAGATTATTTCAGGACATTAAATATTTAACTAGCTCCACAGCTGACTCTGGCTGGTCTGCCTTCTGCACCTTTTAGCTTATAACGGGCCCGGAGGCAGCCCAGACCTCTGAGATGCATGCTTTCGACAGTGCACAAGCTTGTGAAGCTGCTCTACACCACATCAGCTCCCCATACGGAGAGGTTTTTCTGATCTCTTCATGCCCTATAACGTTTTTGGGCTGACAATCATCCATAAAATACTGTTGTTTGACTAAGACTCACTGACACCTACTGCAAGTGTTTGATTGCAGTCTGTGCTGCAAAGGCTAGCAGAACCAGTAATAAGGATTAGGAGACAGTATAAAAACTGGTTTGGTGATTGGAAATATTTAAGTATGACAAAAAAACAAAAACATAGAAAATTTGTAAATACCCTGTTTTCACAGCACTGTACATTTAGAAACTGACTGGTGTTTCATCTGACCAGTGCAATAAACCTACATTCTCCTTCCTTGCGGTCAGTCCCTGACGCTCCATCTGCAACCCCAGATGATCCAGCGGCGGCAGCAGCAGCTATCTCAGTCAGGGGCCCATCTAGGTTGTCTATGCTGCTGGCTGCTGACAGACAGGATGGTGTGGAAGCAGGGGAGATGACCGAAGCGCTGACCACTGTAGCCTGGGGTTTGAAGCAGCTGGGCAAAGCATCGGGTGGCATGGCGTCCATCAAGAGAGCTCTGATATCATCAGCCTACAGCCACAGAACATTCAAATGGTACTCAATTTCACATTCATATTCCTTTCCGTTATTTCAACAGACTAATAAGCTACCAGATAATCTCTCTATCTCATAAAGGCCCATACCGTGGCCAGGTCCAGAGCAGTCTGGCCCTCTTGGTTTTTCATGGTGGGGTCAGCTCCATGAGCCAACAGAAGAGCACAGAGCTGTGTGCGGCCTTTCTGGGCCGCCTCATGGAGAGGGGTGAAAGCCCATTTGTCTGTAGCGTTTACACATGTGTTGTATTTGATCAGCAGGGCTGCAATGTCCACATGCTGCTTCGAAAAGAAAAAGAAAAGGAAAAACTTAAAGAAAATGATGAAAAAAAAAAATCTTATTTTCATTCATTTGTGAAACAAAATCCAGACTGTAGCGATGCTGATTTAGCATTAGAGAAACAAACTTGTATTTTTAACAATAAAATGAAAATAGCAACAGATTGTTTTAAATGATGTGGCACAGGCATATATTTTGAAATTAAAAGGTTAATTTTGTGCGCAAACATGATAACTTCACAGAAAAACATAAATCCAAACGAATTATACATAAATACAGTACAGACCAAAAGTTTGGACACACCTTCTCATTCAAAGAGTTGTCTTTAATTTCATGACTATGACTATTGTAGCTTCACACTGAAGGCATCAAAACTATGAATGAACACATGTGGAATTATATACTGAACAAAAAAGTGTGAAACAACTGAAAATATGTTTTATATTCTAGGTTCTTCAAAGTAGCCACCTTTTGCTTTGATTACTGCTCCGCACACTCTTGGCATTCTGTTGATGAGCTTCAAGAGGTAGTCACCTGAAATGGTTTTCCAACAGTCTTGAAGGAGTTCCCATAGATGCTTAGTAGTTGTTGGCCCTTTTGCCGTCACTCTGCGGTCCAGCTCACCCCAAACCATCTGGATTGAGTTCAGGTCCGGTGACTGTGGAGGCCAGGTCATCTGGTGCAGCACCCCATCACTCTCCTTCTTGGTCAAATAGCCCTTACACAGCCTGGAGGTGTGTTTGGGGTCATTGTCCTGTTGAAAAATAAATGATGGTCCAACTAAACGCAAACCGGATGGAATAGCATGCCGCTGCAAGATGCTGTGGTAGCCATGCTGGTTCAGTATGCCAATTTTGAATAAATCCCCAACAGTGTCACCAGCAAAGCACCTCCACACCATCACACCTCCTCCTCCATGCTTCACGGTGGGAACCAGGCATGTAGAGTCCATCCGTTCACCTCTTCTGCGCTGCACAAAGACACGGTGGTTGGAACCAAAGATCTCAAACTTGGACTCATCAGACCAAAGCACAAATTTCCACTGATCTAATGTCCATTCCTTGTGTTCTTTAGCCCAAACAAGTCCCTTCTGCTTGTTGCCTGTCCTCAGCAGTGGTTTCCTAGCAGCTATTTTACCATGAAGGCCTGATTCACACAGTCTCCTCTTAACAGTTGTTCTAGAGATGTGTCTGCTGCTAGAACTCTGTGTGGCATTGACCTGTTCTCTAATCTGAGCTGCTGTTAACCTGTGATTTCTGAGGCTGGTGACTCGGATCAACTTATCGTCCGCAGCAGAGGTGACTCTTGGTCTTCCTTTCCTGGGGCGGTCCTCATGTGAGCCAGTTTCTTTGTAGCGCTTGATGGTTTTTGCGACTGCACTTGGGGACACTTTCAAAGTTTTCCCAATTGTTTGGACTGACTGACCTTCATTTCTTAAAGTAATGATGGCCCCTTGTTTTTTCTTTACTTAGCTGCTTTTTTCTTGTCATAATACAAATTCTAACAGTCTATTCATTAGGACTATCAGTTAGGACTATCTGTATACACCTCCTGCACAGCACAACTGATGGTCCCAATCCCATTTATAAGGCTTGAAATCTCACTTATTGAACTTGACAGGAAGTGAAGTGAAAACCATTTCAGGTGACTACCTCTTGAAGCTCATCAACGGAATGCCACATGTGTGCGGAGCAGTAATCAAAGCAAAAGGTGACTACTTTGAAGAACCTAGAATATAAGACATATTTTCAGTTGTTTCACACTTTTTTGTTCAGTATATAATTCCACATGTGTTAATTCATAGTTTTGATGCCTTCAGTGTGAAGCTACAATATTCATAGTCATGAAAATAAAGAAAACTCTTTGAATGAGAAGGTGTGTCCAAACATTTGGTCTGTACTGTAGATTTCTGATCATTATCTCAAAAACTGTGTTCAAAAATATGTAAATTATGAAACAAGAATGGTGCAAAATTCATGAAGTCAGAAACATGAAGAAATGTTCATTATGCTCATTGTAACGTTTCCAGTTGTATTATATTTGTGAAATTGATATTAATCAACAAATCCAATTCTCTGAAAGCAAAAACAAGCCGCCTAATATGTTGCCACAAACAACTCATTTCTTCAACCCCAAATAATGTTTATAGTTAAACACAATGTGCTTCCAAATTGTGTCCAAACGTTGTTCTGAATCAGACAGAATTAATATGAATGTGAAAGAGATGTGATAATTTTCATTATTCCTATGATAAAACAAAAACATGTAAAACTCGATCGGACCTGGATTTTTAAGTCCAATTGAAAGCAAATATCCTACCAGAGTGACGTGTAAAATTATGTTGATCTGTATCTGTATCTTTATGTTGATTCATGTGTTTATCATCATTTGAATTACTTTTTGTTACAATGAGTCTCTGCAAAATGCAAACTCATAAAAATACTTTTCCTTTTTTGGCAAATGACCAAATTACATAAAAAAAAAAGAATCAACTGGAGAGGAAGTCATAATTTAACCTCAAGATTGAAACCAAAGTCAGATGTACAGTGCACAAACACCCCTTGAGACTGACCCCGTATGAAGCAGCATTATGAAGAGGGATTAAGCCTCCTTTGTCCTGGGCGTTGACATCAGCCCCATGCTCCAGGAGATACTCTGCCACCTCAAGGTTGTTATAACCAGCTGAGAAGAAAGACATTTAATCAGAAAACACTGGTCGAGTCTAAACAATAGAGGATCAAGATATCCATCCATCTTGTACCTGCTAGGTGGAGTGGTGTAGAGTTGCGCCCCTGTGCGTCTCTACAGTTGATATTCTCCGGAGAGCAAAGTTTCTGCACCCTGGCGAGGCAGCCCTTCTTGGCAGCATCCAGCAGGGCAGCGTCCCCCCGCAGCAGGTCCTGGATGTCTGTGTCCCCGTCTTTCACCATGTCCAGGGGAGTGTTGCCGTCACGGTTCTTCTTGGTGGGGTCTGCACCGTGCTGAAAAACAGAACATGGACCGCCTTTTTAAAGCTTTCAGTTTGCAGAATGTTTTTTTCCCCCTGCCATGTTCATCGTTTGAGTCCAAGCCAACACACTGGACAGAGTAAAACTTGTACACATAACAATTGTGGACCCTCACTTTGAGAAGAAGTTTGCAGATCTCATATTTTCCTTTGGCTGCAGCCTCATGAAGTGGAGTGAACTTCCAAAGATCTGCCACATTAACCGAGGCTCCATGTCTGACCAGCAACTCAGCCACTTCATAGTGACCATAGGAGCAGGCGTTATGGAGGGGAACCAGACCACTAAAGGACGGGGACAAATAAAAGAACCTTCACATCGAGAATCGGAGTATAAAACTTGTTAGTAAACAAACACGTTTAAAAACACTAACCCTTTGTCTTTGGCATGGACATCAGCTCCATGGTGAAGTAAGTACTCCACAACGGCCACTCGATTGTAACCTGCTGCAAAGTGAAGAGGGGTGGAGTGGCGACCCTCCAAATCCCGGCAGTTTACATTCTGAGGGGAGCAAAGTTGCTGCCAAACAACAAAAACGCCAAATTAGGAAAATAAGCAGCATGTCTGAGTGTGATCTACTAAAATACCTATTTAAAAAATGTCTTTGGAGGTGTGCAAAAAATTAAAGAGCTATAATTATTTTATAAAGAACATGTATAAATGTTTCCTATCTTCTAACCTGCAAAATCTGACAGCATTTATAGACAGCTTTGGGATATTTTTGAGAAATCGTTTTATTTTATTTTAGAACTGGTTGTTATTACAACAGTGTGTCTTGGTGAGCTCAAGTCACAGGGAACTTACCTGCACTGTTTCCAGGTCTCCTGCTTTGGCAGCTTCCAGAAACCTGTAGTCCACGTCAGAATTCCGAGTGGGAACATTTTCTGGGAAAGAACATTTAAATAACGAGCACTGAAGAGGAAAGCCAGCCATAACCTTCTGAAATTCTAAAATCAAGATTAAAATCCTGAGACCTAAAAATCCACATAATAAGAACTTGTAAAGTTCAAAGACCCGAGAAATCCACTGGGATGACAGGGACAGTGATTACCGTTAAGAATTTGCTGCACAGCCTCATTTCCCATCTGAGCTGCAGTGAAGCCTTGCAAAGACACAATGGAGGGGTCGGCTCCGCAGCTAAGCAGCAGCTTGCAGGTCTGGATGTGACCGGCCAACGCCGCCCTGTGAAGAGCAGTCTGTCCCAGAGTGTCCACTGCATTCACCTGAAGTTACAGAGCAGCAAAGCAAACTAGTAACTTCTCGTTTTGTTTTTTACAGAACGGGATGGAAATGTGACAAACCTTGGCTCCATGTTTCTGCAGAATCTCCAGGATGTCATTGTGAGCTCTCTCAGCAGCAACATGCAGTGGAGTCATAAAGCTAAAGCACAATAACGAGAGGAGGGTGGCAATGCTTATTTTATCATTTAGAAACTACACCTGCTGATGTTTTCAAGATATTACATCTTTAATGTTCAAGGTACTCAACAGAATACGATAAGAATGCTGCCTTACTCTTTGTTCTTCTCGTTGATGTTGGCACCTTTACGAAGCAACAACTCTGTCACCTGTTTTCTCTTCGGATGAGGGGACGCCACCGCACAGTGCTGGAAAACACGTCTTTAATATTAGTTCACTAAAACCTTGAAAGGGCTAAATGTGACTAATGTCCTTTACAATCTGAAATGTACTGAATGGTAAACAAGTCACTAAGCTTTATTTCATTTGTTCTGACAAAACGATGCTGGTGAAACCACTAAGAAACATAACTGGACATAATTTAAAGTGTGACAAGATGCTCAAACTGCAATTATTCTCACCAGAGCCGTCTCGTTGGTTTGAGGATGTTTGAAGCCGATGATCTCCAAAGCCAGAGTCTTCTTCACTTTGGCCATGTCGGCTTCACGGGCTGCCTGCAGTAGCGAGTGACCTTTGAACTCATCTGTGTCGAAAAAGAGAGGTAGAAGGAAAACGATGCTGGTTTTAAAACTTGCAACCTGCAAGGGTCCCACACAGTACAATGATGTAAAAGTTACATACTGATATTTCTAGTGTTTGCAGTATTTTTAGCCACATTTTAAATACAAAAGTTCAGTTTGAACTATGGCAAATATCTTTACAGTGGTCAGTCTTAAAATATGGAAACTGAGATGGATAGATGTCTAGACAGATGATTCAATGAAAGAATAGAAATACGAACAAATAGATAGATTGGAGGGACGATGGCAGCCTAATAAATGGATGATGAATGGAAGGATGGAAGACAAAGGCCTAAATGTATGGATGGGCAGACAAAAGGATGGAGAGATGAAATATGTAGACAGGAAAGATGCCAGATGCCATTCAACACTTATTATAAAAGGTCAACTTCAACTGAGACGCAACTCACAGGTCAGCCTTTCTTTGAGCTCCGGGGTCGGGGCCATATCCACGGCGCTCTTGCTGTGACAGTTTAGCAGGGTGGGATCAGCTCCGTGGCTCAGCAGCAGGGAACACACCTCCACTCTGTTTTTAGAGGCTGCCTCATGCACAGGGTTGAACTGCCACAAGTCCATAGCGTTCACACAGGCTCCGTGCTGCAAGGAGAGCCGCCCATTACAGCTGTTCACAACTCAGGAGCATCACAATGTTTAAAACTCTGATTAAAACGAGGATTCCATACAAAAATCTCATTATTCCTTAACACAGCACTGGGCCACATGTAGTCAAAGGAATACATACAGGCATCACAACTACTCAGCACGTTGCCATTAATCTTGTTCTAACCTGATGAAGTTCCACTTTACTTTATAAAATGCGAGCTAACCCGATACAGACCTGAATATTATAGTCGGACTTACTTTAAGGAGAAGTTCTGTGACTTCATAGTGACCGTAAGAGCAGGCATTGTGAAGAGGAACGAGGCCGCTGCAGGACGAGACATCCAGGTCATACATAACGACAGGAAACTGGAGATTCTGCTTTTGTGTTCTCCTCAGTACGTTACTCACCCTTTGTCCTTAGCGTGAACATCAGCACCGTGCTGAAGGAGGAGCTGAACGATGCGGACCCGGTTGTAACCTGCAGCCAGGTGGAGGGGCGTGGACTGCAAGAGAGGACTGCTTGTTAGCCCATGCACACACAGACATCAACACACACACTGACCAGGCAGGCTTAGTGTTTACTGCTGCCGATGGCAACAGGGGCGGGTGGCTGATTAGAGCCAGAAGCAAATTGCTGCCGCAGGCTGTGCTGGGTGAGTTGCAGATGAATGGCAGATTTGATGATGCAAGTTCAGCAGAGTTTGAGGGCAAACCCAGCACAAGAAAGTCTGCTGCTGATGACATTATAACATCCCAGTCAGTAACAAACGGTCTCGTCTCTATTTCTCATCTCAAATGTCTTTGAATGAAATTATAAAAACAACATTAACTTTCGATCCTAGCGATTAGGTGTGTTTTATGCAGCGAGTACGCAAAAAGAATAGTTATGAAAACATGGTAGGATGTGCATTACGGTTGGGATGCAGCGCGTGCCTAATTTATGTTCAGCTCCAGTTTACTAAAATTTTTTAAACCCAAAGAACTGTATTTATTATGAAATGCAGAAGATGGTGCATAGCAAAAGTATTCCCACCCCATGTGATGTGTTCCCCATTCTGTCACATTGCAACTCCACAATGTGAAAATAATGTTTTCAAATTTCTTTGCTACCAAAAATCTCATAAGTATTCAGCCCACATCTGTGTCAATCCTTTGTGGAAACATTATTTTGCGATTCTTCCCATTCTTCCTTGCAAAAGTGCTCAGAGTACCAATTTTCAAATCTTGAATGAAGTCTCCAATGAATTTAGGTCTGGGCATTTTAACGTATGAATGTGATTTAATTTACACTTCTAATTATAGCTCTGGCTATATGTTCAGGGTCGTTGTTCTGCTGGAAGGTAAAAAAAATGTAGAATCTGTGGCAGCCTATAACAGGCATAGGGTCCAGAATTACCCTTCATTTATGCTTGGTCCAGCTTACATCAACTCTGCCTCTGCAGGATAAACACCCCCCCCATGCATGCTGCTGCCTCCACCATGTTTCATGCTGAGGATTCAGGGTAAGGTGCAGTGTTATTCTTCAACCACGCAGCATGTTGTAAAGAAGCCAAAAAGCTGAACTTTGGGCTCATCTGATCAGAGCACCTTCTTATACATGTCTGAACAAAATACAATGAATTTTAAAAACGAATTTTGAAATGTGATATAATTTGGAAAGGGTTGAGGGGTATGAATACTTTTGCAAGGCTCTGTAATTTGGCGGGGGGAGGGGGGGGGGGGGGGGGGCTTTCATGCTGAACAGAATTTCGATCTGATAGCTGGAGTTCACTTCATGTAATGTAATCCTATTAACTCCTAACTGTAACAGGATGCAGTAAAGCTGGAGCAGGCAAGCTGAGCTTGAAAAAGAAAGCCTGCGAGATGAAAAGACCTCAACCCATATGGATTTACTAAGGTCAAGCAACAAAACAATCCACATTAGTTTAAGCAAAGCTGTGATTCTCAACATTATAGGCACAAGCTCTCTTTTCCAAAATCTAGCTCGTATCAAGCTTACGGTCACGAAAAGACATCATTTCAGTTTTGATGCAGTGATGTTAACGTCTAACCCAGCAGGGCCAAATCTAACGTCTCTAGCCATGGTGGTGGAGTCAAACTGATGAGGTGTTTGCAGATCATTCAAAGTGGGATGAAACAATCAATTAAAAGCTTTTACAATAAAGGGCAGCATAGCTTCTGAATGATGGGTGAAATGCAGACTATTTTTTATTGCATACCAACTGATTCAACAGGGAATGTGAAGAAGGCACGAATTTCACAATGACAAATCCATGATTCGCTTGACAAAATGCAGAGGCGGGCCCAGAGGCATGCATGAGAAGTTGTCAACAAAAAAATAAATAAATTAGAAGCCCAACCAGATACAGACTGACTGAGTGATTCAGGGTCGACGAAGTGTGGGTGAATGTGCAGAGGATAGAGGACAGACGCCAAAAAGCAGGCAGTGGACATTTTAAGCTCCTCTCCAGTTTCAAAGACATGAAATGTCACCTTGACAACATCCCAACACAATCATATGTTGCTCGTTCGCTCACTCATTCACTCGCACACGCACCAGAGGAGCATCAGGGTGGATACACGAGTGACCCGCATACCCAGGTCAATGATGTGTGCAATTAACAAGTGACAGCCAGCTTATTGGTCAAATAAAAAATGATGGATTAAAAAGAAATAAAACAAAAAATAAAGATCACAACAGTGCATCAATCAAGTGGCCATTATCAAAGTCAACTTACCAGCATTTTTTGTGAGGTTGACTGATCGACAAATGTTGCCAGAGTCACACGGAAAACAAAGCGAAACACAAATTACAAAATGACAGCATCCAGTCACAGAAATGTCCCTCTTATTTTAAGTCAATGAAATACAAACTGTATTCATAAAAAAAATAATACTGATCTACTAAATATGAATGGAGACGACATGTAGGACATCACCAGAAAGAGTTGGAAGGTGAGTGAGACTCCTGGTAAAACCCCTGACTACATCTACACCAGCCGAGATGATGCAAATTTAAGTATGCTGCAGAGCAGAGAACCAAGGTTCTAGATATGACTGACGCCCATGATCTTACTGGACCGACCACATTTATTGGCACCCCAGTAAAGATGTCTAAAAACTACAAACAAATAATTAAATGAATAACTTTTATTCTGGCATAATTTGAATAATCCAACCTCTAATTTTATTACATGTAGGTAAAAGAATCCCATTTTACCAAATAATAATTGTTATGGTGCCACAAATATGGTTCCTCAACAGTCCCTCACAAAAGAAGCAGAACTAAACTGTTTCTTTACCAAAGGTCCTGGGAACCTTATTTGAGTCCATTGCTATGATCAATCAGGGGAACTGGAACTGGGTAGGCGTCTCCAGTTCCAGGCCACAAGAGCCGTCATCCTGCAGCTTTTTAAAGGTATCCCTGTTCCAACAAACCTGAGTCAAATCTTTGCCAGGGGAAAAATAAATGTGGTCGGCACAACATGTCGCCAGCAAGTTTGGATTTTAATGAAGGAAAGAAATGGCTGATTTATACTTTGCAGGTTATTCACAAAAAGGCCAGAGCATGTACTGAGAAATTATGTTAGTATCTTTAAAAATTAATGTAAGGTGGGTAAAAGCAAAAGAAAAGATGGCAACAAAAAAGAAATACAGCCATGTTAAAAAGAAAGTGCACCCTCTCTCAATTCTTAGCCTTTAATGTACAAGTGATCCAGTCTTTACCAGGCTCTAATTGTTTTTATGTGTAACCACACGAGTACAAACCAGACCACCCAATCCACCGTGTCATTATTATGCACTGCAGCAATGCCTGATGACATCATCATGATTATTAATGAAAAAGAAGAAGTTATTTCCAATAACAAGGATACATTCAGGGAAGAAAAATTTACTTTGTGGCATAAAGACACCAAAACCTTTCTTTTTCTAACCAAACGGTTGGCCCACTAAATGAATTCAACGAGAAGAGACTTGTAGAAAGAGGCGATACCGCCACCAGAAAGACATTAGATTCTAACATGATGGAAAACTGCACCAACAATACATTTGTAAACAAGCAGAATCATTTAGTAGCTCTTCTGGTCTAATGACTTTGACTTAAAAAGTACAGAACAGAAATCAAACCTACGAATATATATACATATACACACCCTGAAAGAATAACATCAGTAAACATCAAGATGATTTAAGGGATGCGTACAGATGGACCGCTAGAATGCTCTGATAAGCATTCATAATGACAAAGATATTCTAACAGAATATGTATTATATGAAACGGTGGTTCAATGGCAATGAGGCGATTAATATCCTTCTGCTCAAAAATTCATAGTCCTAAATCCTCTTTACACACATACATACAAACTAATCCAGCAGTAATCAGACTGCAGTCCTGAGCGGTCCAACTAGTAATCCTGTTGCTTTTTCTTTTGAAAGGAACCTCTCAACAAAACAGCCCTTTGAGTGAAAAGGACCGTGTAAATGGAGATGTTAAGAAGGTGCAGCACAACTGGGTCATTTACCTTGCGACCATCACTGGCATGACAGTTGACATTTAATGGAGTCAGCAGTGCCATCAGCTTTTCTTCATTCCCACTTCTGCAAACACACCAATGATAAGCCCGGCAATAAATATCTGACATCAACATTATAATTCCTTCGAGGTCTGAGGGGACCATGCAGTTCTTTATTTTGCAATTTAACAGCAACATGCAACTAGAAGAGTGCTTGCCTGGTAGTTTTAGTTCTACATGAAACTAATTTCTATTGCATCTACTGCTAGGAACACACTCACCTTGCTGCTTCCAGGAGTTCATCCTTCTTGTATTCACCTAGAAGAAAAACCTGATGAGTAAAGTGAGGCGTTTCTAACAACATGTGTGTCCATTTCTTCACCCTGGAAATACATCCATGGGGGTGAACCAGTCAGGACCCGGTGGACATGCAGAGGTTTATTCATGCTACCTTTTGGTTCCGCTGCTCCAACTTTTTCTATATCAAGTTATGAAAATCTTTCCTTTAAGTCACTGCTAAGGAGCTGCAATTCTTCTGCTGGATCAGAACATTCATGGTGTTCTGCTATTTTTAAGCTACATTTTGTTTCTCAATGGAAGACTAATGCATGTACCTCATGGACTCAGCTGCAAACAATAAATAAGTTTTGGCATGCACAGAAACCAAGGGATCCAGTCTGAGGTATATAGACCTCTTGTGGTATTTGTAAACACGCTCAAACATGCTCATATTTTTTTTAAAGACAATTCTCAAAAACTCTTGAAAAAAAGAACCTCATTGCGGACTAAAGGAAAATCTGATGCATTCATAAACAATTGCCACATGCCATGTCTTCAAGCAATACTTTTTATGTTAGATTATACCTCAATCAATGGTAAATAACGTATTAAAAAAGGTTCTTGGTCAATTTGTCCCTTACCTAACTTATATTTCCATTTTAGCCCTTCCTATCTGCTATGTACCTGTAATCACACCATTACATATCTATGTACCTGAACAACCGTGAATCAGTTTATCCTTCTGTTAGTGTGTGTTAAGGAAGTGTGTTAAGTGACTACAAGGTACTGACCTGTAAGAACGGCCTTAGCCGAAGGGTCAGCAAGATCAAGGGCTGATTTTCCATCGGTGTTGCGGATGTTTGGATCAGCACCATGTTGGAGCAAAACTGTTTTAAAAGGTGAGATCAATAAAACGTCAATAGTTTACCTGGTCACTACCTCATATTTATTTAACGAGTTATTCAGCCAGTCAAGTACAGTGTTTTAGGGACACAAAGCAAATTTATTGGTTTCAAAAATCTAATAAATTAAATTCAGGTTAGGTCAGCACCCTTCTACTTTAAAACCTGAAAGGTAACTATTTCGATTATTTTCTCAGAACCTGAACTAAAAAAAATTAAAAAGCTCAAACATTCTCAAAGATGTTTGTGCATATTGCAAAAAAAAAAAAAACAACAACACAAGGACTCAAATATAAATGGCAGGGCTCCATACCGATGCACACGTCTATCTTCCCCTTGATGGCCGCCTCATGCAGTGGGGTGTAGTTCCAGTTATCTCTGGCATTGGGCTCTGCACCTTGACACAAGAGGAGGCTGACGACCTCTGCGTGTCCGAAGGAGCAGGCATTGTGTAGAGGGATGAGACCACCGTCATCCCGGGCGTGGACATTGGCCCCTGTCTGTAGGAGATGCTCCACCACATCTTTTCTACCAAAACCTAAACACAAAAAGTCAACATCAACTTAGATTTTTAGGGATACTGCGACTGGTCATCATAATCAGTAAAGACGACTATAATAATTCTAACTACTACAATCTTACTCGACAAAGTAAAAACTACATTTTATAATTTTTGACCTTTTCAACAAAAAATAAGTGGGGGATGGGATGCTCTGCGAAGTTTCTTAGTTTTACTGTAGCAACGCAAGCGAGATAAGATGTAGCTCCAGGGGCTAATGAGCAGCCAACACGCCAAAAAACCCTCTGATAAAGTTTGTTTAAGCTGCTGAATGCACTCTGAAGGGAAGCTATGTTGCCTAAACCAGTTTTAGACGTGTACTCTTAGAAAGTTGTTTCAGTTAATGCAGACTTTATACCGCCTACATCAATTTTATTTCAGATCATTTTAATCATATTTGATTTTGTAGATGTTAATATAAAAATAAAAAGGAAATTTAAACCAGACACTTCTAAACATTACAGTTAATACATGAATGTGTTACTTTCCATTATTACACTTTACATAAACTTTTCCTTTAGAGTTGCACTAATAACTGAAATAAGCCACATTTCTATTCCTCCAACTTTATTCTCATCATATTAAACATTTACTACATATCCAGGATTTTTTTATGTTTATATACATAAATAACAAAGACGTTAGACACAGCCCTAAACATTTTCCAACTAGTAAAGATTTCTACAAAACAATTTTTTACAAAAACACCAGCAGACGTCATTTGACATCCAACCGGAATTATTTAAGGAGGAGCAGAATATTAATCCTGTATGGTTGTGTAACATGGTGAATACACATGACTGTCTGACCTTAAGTTTATACTTATCAGGTATTAATTTTATTTAAAAGAGAAAAATCTGAAAAAATATTAAGACTCCCCCAGAACAGAAATTTGTAAAATGCTAACTGATACTTGATAAGGTATTGGAAGTCATGATGTAAATCAACTGTTTATAAACATCAACAACCTATAGTGCCAAAGAAAGTACCTTTATAATGTAATAATTAAACCGACAATAAATATAACTCATGGACATCTGCACACAAAAACGTTTTGAGTGTTCTTTAAATTCTGCGCTATGTATATGAAACCTTTAGAGCAAGTAAGGAATTAATGAGTTTGAGGATTCTGACCTGTTTTATGTGGACAAAGGTGCCAAAGACTTTAGAATTTACCAGGCTTTGTAAGAAAAATATCACAAATCACAAACTGGGTTTGAAAGATTCTGCAATTAGTGTAGAATAATATAATCCAGGTTTAAGGAGTATTGTAGTTTTAGAGGTAGAGCAGTTCTAATGTGGTGCAGATGCCAAAAAAGCACTAAAAATCACGCTTTATTACATTGTCACAAATCAATATAGAAAAGCACTCAGATAGTGCAGACCTCTATTAATGCAATAGGGCCACTGATGCATATCAGTTTTTTCCAGAATGATGATCTATACTCGGATGACTTCTGGCCACTGCATGTCAGCAGCTGACAGGGTGAGGAACCATGCGGGAAATTGTCCCACGATGGTCTGGCAACAATTCTGGATCCAGATGGTTCTCAGCATCACCACCAAATTCAAATAATCCGTTCCTTATCATAATATGCACCTTTTTTGACAATATCATCCAAATCCGTTCAGAACCTTTTTCAGATATTTTGCAAACAAACAAACCAGGCGGAGGTAATACAGGTTTCATAAATCACAAACTGGGTTTGAATGATCATATTAGTGTAGAACAATACAGCCCAGGTTAGAAGAGTCCAGTTTTTAAACTATAGCAGATTAAAGATGTTCCAAGTAGCAATAAATGACGTGGAATTGGCCTTCAGCAGTTTCCCACATCGGAAGCCAACTTCAGCTCAACTTGAGGATGGCAGGCAAACACTTCAATACATGCATAAACAATTTGCTAACCCCTGCTACATTTTAGTTTGCATTTCGGCCTGGTAAAATAATCTGGTGTGCTGACTACTGAATGTCTGATAAACACAACAAGGACAGCGTCAGATCAGCTAGTAAGCGCTTGGAGGGGTAAAACATACTGGCCTTAAAACGTGACAAATGGTTATAAATGGGACCTAAGGACAAGCAGCGGAAAACTGGAACCATCTTGCAAAGTATATAACGATGCTAGCTGCCTGCAGTAACCCATCTTGGCGAATAGCCTGACGCTCCTGTTCCATTAGCTTAGCTCATCCTTACCCGCAGCGAAATGAAGCGGTGTTGATTTTCGACCAGCCATGTCCTTTGCGTTTACATTCACCGAATCCACCAGTCTCTTAACGCGGGACACATCTCCGTTTCGACAGGCCTCGAACAGCTCCCTGAACGCCCCCACGACTCCACTGCTGCCGTCGGCGGGACTCGTCGCTCCGGAGCCGGGGCTTGATACGCTGCTGCTGCCTCCGCCTGATGTTGTCGAGGTAGAGCTTGCACTGCTCGCCAGGACTGGGACTGGTAGGTCCGGGGAGGCCGGAGCCATATCCATCTCTCCGCTACATTCCCTTTCGCTCTCCGAGGAACCGACGGACGGGGACAGCAGAGCCATAGGCTGCGAGGCCGGGCAAGCCCCCGAGAGAGACCTGTTTCTCGGTGGAGATTGTAACGTCGTTTGTTGTTGCTGCTGCGAAGAGCGTCGAGACGCCGCCATTACAGCAGCTCCGAGGCGACAATATAAATTGCTCCTCCTTTCCGGTGAAAGTGCCTCAGCTTCCTGTCAGCTGTTTACTCAGTCGGGGCCCAGAAGGAAGACATGTTCAACTAAATGCTTCTCCGTTCAGTTTGTCTCCTTTTCAGTCAGTTACTGCAAAGATCAACGAAGCTGGAAGCATTCAAATATATTTATGCACAAAATATCGCAACAGCTGCTGGATTATGTACCGCATAACGAAAATAAGATGGATAGTTCAATAAGATTAATTTTCATGTTCCCTTCAATCTGTTGTATTTTCACTATTTTGAGAACTTAAAATTGTGAAATAAAAATGCAATACATGTCCAAAAGAAAAGTATTCAACTATATCTAATTTCCCTCATGCACAAGGATCATTTGTCAAATGCTCCATTAAACACATGAGCAATACTTAATGCGGCCACAAGATGTCAGGAGCTCACAGGAACATGATTGTCATCCTCAGTCTGAAGAAATCTTTGATTTGTCAGAGGGACATCAGTTTAGATCTTTTCAGGACACCGGGGGAACATTTGCTTTCGTTGGTACATTTACCAAAGGGTTAGATGTGTTTGAGGGATTCTACCTACAGTCAAACAAATTAATTTCTTAGATGCCGTTGGTCCGGTTTCTTACATTGATACAAAACATTGGTATGGCAGTGTTTGAAAGACAAGGTGGAGCACAAAATAAAGGGACCCAGAGGGTTAAATCAATCAGGCCTTGAAGGCTAATTTTAGCAGCAGTCATAAAAAAATGGTCTCCATCTTTGCTTTTTAAGTGGCTACACCAGCTGAAATATCAAGAGCTTGGTACTTAGATCTCAATTCACACTTGCTACACTGAAGACAATTTAAGTCCAATTTGGTATATTTGGCGTACCTTTTTCAAACAGATTAATGCAGAGAAATCTGATCCATGCAAATTGCACTCAAGGTTCTGATAAACAAAAATGTTGTCAAACCATCTTCTAGGTTTAGAGCAAACAAATATGAATACCTTGATTCTGGTTTTCTATGTACATGTTTATTATTCTCTTTGCTGGGAGACATTATGAACTTGTAAATTATGTCAACATAAGCAATTAGTAAACTTTTACTTGGAGTTGCATACCACTGAATTTGGCTCTTATCACCTGTACAGGGGTTATTTATCATGTCCATTTCTGTTGTGTACACGCACTAGTCAGGCAGCTCATTTGGCCAGCAGGTTAGAGAGCAGAGCAGCAGTTTTCCCATTTAATAAATCCAACCGAGGTTTTAAAAATATCATACATGCTTACATACAATATCATACCATACATGCTTGTGGGCATGCAAGACGGATTCTCCATCCAACCTCCAGTGGTTGAAATTGAAGTAGGTGTTTAGCCACTACACACTTCTTAGCCAAAAAGTAACTAATATCACTAATCTTTTATAATAAAAAAAAAACATGGCCAAAGCAGAAATGTTGTGTATTCATTATTCTAAATGAGTTTTTATTGAAAGCTTCAAATACACATCAGCCTTTATAACTTTAGGTTTCTGAAAGTGCAAGATTGTTGAATTATTTGCAAACAGGTAAAGCTGAAAGCTGCAGAACAAATTGAGTAAACAGTAACAATACAGACCTTTGAAACACTGGAAACTTTACATATTAAACTAGTCTTCACGTGCTCACAATTGTTAAACATAAAATATAATTATTTTTATCAAATGCTGCATTTCCTTGGATCGGTGCTGGCAACCCTTTCTGCTCAAAGAAAAAACAGCTTATCAGAAAGCTGAATGGCCGGTTCACAGTGGAGATACTGGCCGCACAGGAAAGCCAGTTTGTGGGCATATTTGCATGGTGCTGGGACACGAATGGTCCCTGGCCAGTTCCAGTACAGATGGCACATCTTGAACGTCAGCCTGGGGTGAGACCAGATTAGTAATGGTTAGCTTTACAGAACTGAAGGTGAAAAATGTTCAACACACAAAAAAAAAAAAACTAGACCTGCAATAAACCAGTAACATAAATCAGTGGCTCTCAAACCATTTATAACAGGTAAGCACCTCAGTAAATGCAGAGTTTTCTAAGTACCACCATCTTAAAAAGATACTTAATTGAATTGCAACCTGATTTGGACATGTTCAATATATATTGTTTTGTAAAAGCAATACAAAAACAATTTCTGTCCATCAGGGATGATGGCTGATTAATGTAATTTTATAATGCTTTTCATTTGTATTCAGAAGTTGAAACGTCCAAGTTTTAGAATGAAAATTTAACAGGAGCGCCCCCAGTAATTGGAATTTTGAGTGGGAAAGCCACAAGCTTCTTGCCACACTTGACCTCCAATATGGTAGCCTTACATATAAAACCTTTACATATAAAATCGCAGTAAAAACTGTTTATTTCTACTTCTTAAAATTGTATCTCGTTAAATCTTTCAAACAAAGAACTATAAAGCTTAATTTTTGAGAGCATGTTGCTATGGTGTTTGACAATATCAAATGCTATAAATCAAATGTAAATCAAAAAAATCAAATAAAAAATCGAATGTAATTAAGCATATATTGCTGGCAGTAGTTAACCTGTACGCATAGACTAGCCAACATCACAGTGGTAACTAAGATACCTTCAGTGGTATAAATGAAGTCTCATTGCAGCTCAGGCTCTATGCAAAGCCTGCCCAAATGTCTGACAGTTACCATAACTTAAAGGACAAAGCAGACGTTGCAATAATTATTTTTGTGGTGTCACCTCAGAACAGGAATATGGGTCCTGAGAATTAAGCATCATTTGTTTTACTTTGAGTCCTTCTGTTTGTTACTGTATGGTTATGTTACTATAAAAACTTGCTTTAAGTATTTTTGTAGAGCAGTTTCAAGCTTAAGGAAATATTAAATAAGGACCACTTTACAGAAGAAATGTGTGGAAAAAATAGGTTTGCTCTACTGCCCAAGTATTTCTTTACAAAACCATGTTCATTTGTGATAAAAGAGCTCAATACACCAATCAGGCATAACATTTAACCTAATAGTCCGTCAATCCCACCAAAAGCCCCAAGCAGACGAGACATGGACACCACTAGAGCCCTGCAGGTGTCCTGTTGCACCTGTACCAACATGTTAACACCAGATCTGTAAGATGCAAGGGGTCCATGGATGGCAGGACCCAGGGTTTACAGTAGAACATTGTCTAAAGCCCTTCTCTCAGAACTAGCGTTAATTTCTTAGTAGTTTAAACCTTAAAATGGTCACATGGGACAGCCTTCACTTCCTACGTGCCAAAATCAGTCATTCACTTCCTTTGATCATTTTTGGCAGATATTAACCCCTGCACACCAGGGAAACCACACAAGATCTGCAATTCTTGTGATGCTCTGACCCAGTCTTCCATCCATCACAATTTAGCCCTCGTCAAATTTGCCCAAATCCTTATATTTGCCCATTTTTCGGCTTTTAACACATTAAATTTCAGGACATGTTCACTTGCTGCCAAATATTGTGCAATTCTGAAGATATAATAGGTATTTCTTACTACACCTATCAGTATTCATAATCTCATGCCTGATTGGTATATTTTCCCTAACAAAGTTGTATCAAAAGCGCAGATACAAGCAGATAATTAAATACAGAAAATTTGCAAATTGGAACAATGTGGGTAAAGCACGCACCTTTGCAAATGGTCAGGAGTGAGGTTAGCTGTGTTGTACAGGGAGATGTAATGTGTAGGAAGTCCACAACCCTGACGGATGTGATGTGCCAACAGATAAAAGTCCACCCTAAATGTCAAGCACAAAACATAATTAGTCTAAGCAACATATAAAGCATAGTGCAGAGAAGGGCAACTCCAGTCTGCAAGGGCGAGTGTTCTGCCTGTTTTGGATGGTTCCCTGCGTGTTTTTAAATGCATTTATTTCTTTAAATTTAGTTATATTGGTTCCCTGCTTGAACACACCTGACTGAGTTATTAGAAGGTGTCAGGAGAATTTCTGGCTAGCTAGAGACAATTCAGATTTAAATCAAGTGTTGGAGCACGTAAACAGAAAACTTGCAGACAACCAACTATCTGTGGTCTAAAGATCTCAGGTGCAAATACAGGTCCTTCTCAAAATATTAGCATATTGTGATAAAGTTCATTATTTTCCTTAATGTCATGATGAAAATTTAACATTCACATATTTTAGATTCATTGCACACTAACTGAAATATTTCAGGTCTTTTATTGTCTTAATACGGATGATTTTGGCATGCAGCTCATGAAAACCCAAAATTCCTATCTCACAAAATTAGCATATTTAATCCGACCAATAAAAGAAAAGTGTTTTTAATACAAAAAACGTCAACCTTCAAATAATCATGTACAGTCATGCACTCAATACTTGGTCGGGAATCCTTTTGCAGAAATGACTGCTTCAATGCGGCGTGGCATGGAGGCAATCAGCCTGTGGCACTGCTGAGGTCTTATGGAGGCCCAGGATGCTTCGATAGCGGCCTTTAGCTCATCCAGAGTGTTGGGTCTTGAGTCTCTCAACGTTCTCTTCACAATATCCCACAGATTCTCTATGGGGTTCAGGTCAGGAGAGTTGGCAGGCCAATTGAGCACAGTGATACCATGGTCAGTAAACCATTTACCAGTGGTTTTGGCACTGTGAGCAGGTGCCAGGTCGTGCTGAAAAATGAAATCTTCATCTCCATAAAGCTTTTCAGCAGATGGAAGCATGAAGTGCTCCAAAATCTCCTGATAGCTAGCTGCATTGACCCTGCCCTTGATAAAACACAGTGGACCAACACCAGCAGCTGACACGGTAACCAGACCATCACTGACTGTGGGTACTTGACACTGGACTTCTGGCATTTTGGCATTTCCTTCTCCCCAGTCTTCCTCCAGACTCTGGCACCTTGATTTCTGAATGACATGCAGAATTTGCTTTCATCCGAAAAAAGTACTTTGGACCACTGAGCAACAGTCCAGTGCTGCTTCTCTGTAGCCCAGGTCTGGGGAATGCAGCACCTGTAGCCCATTTCCTGCACACGCCTGTGCACGGTGGCTCTGGATGTTTCTACTCCAGACTCAGTCCACTGCTTCCGCAGGTCCCCCAAGGTCTGGAATCGGCCCTTCTCCACAATCTTCCTCAGGGTCCGGTCACCTCTTCTCGTTGTGCAGCGTTTTCTGCCACACTTTTTCCTTCCCACAGACTTCCCACTGAGGTGCCTTGATACAGCACTCTGGGAACAGCCTATTCGTTCAGAAATTTGTTTCTGTGTCTTACCCTCTTGCTTGAGGGTGTCAATAGTGGCCTTCTGGACAGCAGTCAGGTCGGCAGTCTTACCCATGATTGGGGTTTTGAGTGATGAACCAGGCTGGGAGTTTTAAAGGCCTCAGGAATCTTTTGCAGGTGTTTAGAGTTAACTCGTTGATTCAGATGATTAGGTTCATAGCTCGTTTAGAGACCCTTTTAATGATATGCTAATTTTGTGAGATAGGAATTTTGGGTTTTCATGAGCTGTATGCCAAAATCATCCGTATTAAGACAATGAAAGACCTGAAATATTTCAGTTAGTGTGCAATGAATCTAAAATATATGAATGTTAAATTTTCATCATGACATTATGGAAAATATTGAACTTTATCACAATATGCTAATATTTTGAGAAGGACCAGTATATACGTCAGTAGTTCTAACAAGGTGTGGCAGTCTTTCTCATGCACAAGCGCATTGACCGCCAACATACTAGACAGGCAACAACCCGCAGCAGTAACTCAAAAGGACGAGGGCATGTTACCGCAGCAGGGAGGTCAAGAAGGAGGCGTGCCCACCATAGCCTTGAGCAGTGATTCCCAACCGGGCGTTCTCGTGGTCGTGAGCACATTGTAGGGGGTACGTGGAAACATTTAATATGTTATTTACAAGATGATGGGTAGATAAGTTAGTAGGGATAATTATTGGGTGTGTGATGCTTTATTAGGACCCAAGTGCAAAATACACCAAGCTTTTTAACCAAAAAGAGCAAAAAAGGGACAATAAAACAACCACAGGTGGGAAAGACTAAAGCAGGGATGTCATTGCTGTTCACCTGTACGATGCTCCGCTACCAGGAGAGAGAGAAAGAGAACAGCTGTTTCCACTCTGCCAATCTATCAAAGCTCATCAAGGATAAGCAAGCTCATTTCTCATTAATAGAATAGAAAAGAATAGCATTTATTGTCATGATAAAAACAAAGTAAAAAAGGGGGGCACCCAACCCCGCCAACAAGGTAGTAATAGTAGTTTTCACACTTGATATCAGTAACTGAACTCTGCAGCTGTTCAGAAAAACCTTAAAAACAAATGTCTGCAAAATTGTAATAATTCACAACAAACTCTTAAAGGTTTCATTAGAGTTGCTGCATCATATGTTTTTAAAAGTTGAGTGTGACCCTCAGAAGACCTTCTACGCATTTAGAAGGCCTCCTATGAGAGAAATGCTCCCCCACCCCTGGTCTAAAGCCAGGTTGAGACTGTGTGATTATTGGTAGTCTTAGCTAAAATCTTTTCTAGTTTAAGAATTGTGAGAAAAAATAACAAATATTAAACAATGTCTGATACTTTCTGGTAAAATCAAACAATTATGGCTGGTGCTGCAGCTGACGAACGATTGTTGTCCTCTCTTGCCAAGGCACTACTACAGTTGTCTGCTTTCCCTCTTTGTCGCATCAGATTTTCACAATAATTTCCACACATCAACACCTGCAACTTGCTGTCCATGTATTGTTGGACCAACATCTCGGTCGAATCTGAGGGGGCTTTGCTGCAGCAAGAAGTGTGACATCTTCTATCGTACACTGTAACATGGGTTACCATTGAGATTTTATGGGGTCAAGCTCACACAGTGTACGCCACTGTTAGACTGGATATGTACATAGGACAAAAGTGTTGACAAACAAAACCTTAACAGTTACTTCATCTTAGAGTAGTGTCTAATTATTATTCTGTTTCCAAAGTGTTTCATGGATTTTGGGAACCAATTACACATTTTCTGCCACAAGGCATAGGATGGTCTAATTTGCCTCATAAAACTAATAATGCAACTCAAGATTAGCTGGAATTACCAGCGTGATTTCAACTGCATTAAAAAGGAGGGGACTCAGACAGTCCACATATTTTCATATTTGGTATTTATATTATTTCTGGCACTCTCCTGTTCATATCCAGAGATCAACTCCAATCACTGTCCCTCAGATTTTCAACATGCCGCTTTTAAACGACAGACAAAATATTCTGTATTTTCTTACTATATTGACTTTAATTAGAAACTGACCAGTCTTTCTGAGTGAGGGTGTGATCCAGAACAGTTCCGGGTGGAGGAGTGCCAAAGCAGTTTGCAGCCCAGGAGTACAGAGTGGTGCTGATGCGCTTTTGGACGACAATGAAGACCAGCTTGGGTTCATAGCTGGGGAATGTCTCAAAGCATTTGATCAGCTGTGGTATCTCATATTGCTCGACCATCATCAGCTGGCTGTCTGAAACACCATCCCGATACACCACAATCTTCTCTGGAAGGCTGTGATTTATCTGGACAGAACAAACAGAACAAAGTGTGTTTTTACTAATGCTATACATGATGAAATTTATATTTAATGAGGTTAGATATAAAATGGTCAAAACACAGAAATTGCATAAAAAAGTTTTTTTCAACACCCCGCTTTTTATTTATTTTTTTACAAAAACATAGTCTCAGCAAAACTAGTTATGGTATCCATAACACCTACTGAGTTGGTAAAGATTTTTATGCTGAAAATCCAGGCTCACTACTGAGCAGACAGTGGATCTCAGGATGATAATGCCTCCATCAACTTGATTTATAACATGTCTGTTATGTTCTCTTCATTCAGAAATATTTTTAACTAAAATCTAACAATCAGTAAAGGTTTGCATAAGAGTTTATTTTAATCTGCATCTGGACCACAATCTGCCACTTGGAGAGTGAGTTGTAAAGCAGACATGCAGACTGTTACCTCGTGGTACTTCTTCAGTGCAGCCAGCAGGCAAACTCTGAAGCCACGAATCAGTTCCTCATTGGACGTCTGGAAGGTAACTCTAGAGTACCAACGGGTCAGGGAGCTACTCAGGAGAAAGGCAGATAGATTCTAATTAAGATTCTTTTCAAATTAGTTTCAATGTAGACTACGATTACTAATTAAAATCATTTACAATACTGTAAAATTAGGCGCATTAGTAAATATTAAATGTCTAGACATCATTAATCAACTTGTACACACAGACAAGAATAAAAACTGAAAAGAAAAACGTATTTATTATGTATTTATTCTGTAATAAACATTTTTGGTTACATTTATTGTGCACTAGATTATCTGCAGACCTCACTATGTTATGTGAACTGAATCAAAGCACAGTCTCCACAGATCAGTGTGGAAACCTGAAGGTGCATTTTGTTATTCTACCCGTTTTCAAAAGGCTTTCAGCAACTACTAAAGAAACATGACATCAAAACAAGGACCAGCCCATTTAGGGAAATATACACGAAAACATGACTGTACCTGTTCACACTGGCAACAAATCCCATGACGGACCGATGTGTTTTGCTGGTGTCATGGTGAACATCAACTCCAACGACCATCAGGCTTTTCTGTTCGAGTGAGAGAGAATAGACTGTAAAAACAATCTCTGCATCAGTAGCTCTCAAAGTTTTTCCTGAGAGTAGTCTTCCGCTAACTGCAAGTATGTGCAACTGTACATCTACCATGAATGCTAACTCACACACATGCATCAGGCCTGGTGAAAAATTACGCATTTTAAGGGTTTCCCAAAAGTTGCAATAAAAATGGCTCAACAGCACCCTCCTGAAATTTTCATAACAGCCTCCACATTGACCTTACTTTTACTTTTGTAGAGTTATGAAATTTAGTACACTTGTAGAACACCCCGAGACCTACCTAAAACTTTCCTGCACCCACGTCCTACAGCATACAGGAAGTCGGCCATCTTGGATTGAAGTCTCGATTTTGACCCCATTTTTGCCATTTATAGCCTCCGTATTTGATCAAACTCCTCCTACAGATTTTGAGTGATCAGCTTGAAATTTGGTCAGTTTGCTTAGAAGGCATTGGGGATCTAAAGTGATCAAAATCGTAAGTTTTTGAGCATGTTGAAGGGGCGGAGCCAGCCCTCAAAGTTTGACGACTCGCCAAAAAAAAAAAGAGAAAACAATCGAAAAAACAAGACATTGTTATAGCTTTTACAAGGAAAGTTGCAGAGACACCAAAACTTCTGGTATTAATCCACATCTGGCCCCGAACAATATTCAATGGTCAAATACTGACTTAATCTTCTGGTCTCCAGTACTAAGAAGTTAGGCTGGAGGGTGTGGCCGTGGCGGTGTCGCGAAGTCTGATGTCACGCCGTGGCCTTACGTTTGCCTCTGATTTCGACATTTTTCAGCCAATCGGCACCAAATTCCATAGGTTTGACATTAGTCCAGCCCACTAAAGATATCCAGTGAAATAATTGGTTGGCGTGGCCTAATTGCTCCACAGCGCCACCTGGAAGCACCTAAACAACCAGCCACAGGGCTGGTTGTTTAGCCTCAAAATCTGACTTCTCGCCATAAAAGACTAAATTGATATAGCTTCTAAAAAGAAAGTCGTAGACTTGAAACCTTCTGAGATTGATTCGCATCTGGCCATGAACAATATACAATGATCTGATGCTGACATCATCTAAGACAAAACATGTAATGTCTCAGTGTGGTCCATATTTGATCCCCTTCGCCTAATCAGCATGAAACTGTCCCCAATGACAGATCAGATGATGTTTTAAGTTGGTCTCCAGAGCTTAAGAGCTTTGGCTGGAGGGTGTGGCTCTGGTGGCATGGCGAAGTCTGACGTCGCGCCATGGACTCACGTTTGGCTCTAAAATACACATGCATGGTCTGATTTACTCCAAACTGAATATGGTTGATCTTTGCCATCCCCCAAACAGCTCTATTGAATTACATTGGAATTTGGATCAACGGTACCCCCCAGGACACTTCAAGTGCTTTGTCTCCTTCATACATGATCGGATCCACTTCAAATTTGATATGAACCATGATGGATCATTTTGGAGTTCACCCATTATTTTAATTCAGATTTAATCATACTCTTAATCGTTGTATTCTGCTTCACCTGGGACTGGGTCGCGGGGGCAGCAGACTCAGTAGGGACACTCAGACGTCCCTCTCCCCAGACACCTCCTCCAGCTCCTCTGGGGGGAGCCCAAGGCGTTCCCAGGCCAGCCGAGAGACATAGTCCCTCCAGCGTGTCCTGGGCCATCCCATGGGCCTCCTCCCAGTGGGACGTGCCTGGAACACCTCCCGAGGAAGGCGTCCTCCTCGACTGGCTTCTCTCGATGTGGAGGTGCAGCGGCTCTACTCCAAGCCCCATCCGGATGGCTGAGCTCCTCACCCCATCTCTAAAGGGAGTTCCCAGCCACCCTACGGAGGAAGCTGAGGAAGTTCTTTCGGTCATGACCCAAAGTTCATGGCCATGGTGAGGGTAGGAACGTAAACCGACAGGTAAATTAAGAACTTCACTTTTCGGCTTAGCTCTCTCCTTACCACAACGGACCGGCACAGTGTCCCCAATACTGCGGCAGCCGCACCGATCCGTCTGACGATCTCCTGCTCCATTCTCCCCTCACTCGGGAACAAGACCCCAAGATACTTGAACTCCTCCACTTGAGGCAGAATTCCCCTCCAACCTGAAGAGGACAAGCCACCCTTTTCCGGTGAGAATCATGGCCTCTGACTTGGAGGAGCTGATCTTCATCCCAGTCGCTTCACACTCAGCTGTGAACCGCCCCAGCGCATGCTGTAGGTCTTGGCTAGAGGGGGCCAGCAGGACCACGTCATCGGCAAAAAGAAGAGACGAAATCCACTGGTCCCCAAAACTAGACCTCATCGGCCCTTGACTGCGCCTAGAAATCGATGACAAAGGGCAGCCCTGCCGGAGTTCAATGCACCGGGAAAAGGTCCGACTTAGTGCCGGCAATGGGGACCAAACTCCCCCTATAGTAGTTGGAACACACCCTCCAGTCACCTTTATGAAGGGAGACCACCACCCCAGTCTGCCAGTCCAGAGGCACTGTCCCCGACCGCCACACAATGGTGAAGAGGTGTGTCAACCATTACAGCCCCACATAATCCAGAGACTTGAGGCACCACCTCGGTGACTTCAGCCTGGGTGATGAAAGTGTCCAACCCAGAGTCCCCAGCCTCTGCTTCCACCAGGGAATGTGTGATGGCAGGTTTGAGGAAATCCCCTAAGAACTCCTTAAACCGCCCAACATTGTCCCCAGTTGAGGCCAGCAGCTCCCTACCCACACTGTAAACAGTGTTGGCGAAGCACTGCTTCCCCCTCCTGAGGCACCGGACGGTTTGCCAGAATCACGTCGAGGCCAACCGCTAGTCCTTCTCCATGGCCTCACCGAACTCCTCCCAGGCCAGAGTTTTTGCCTCTGCCACAGCCCGGGCAGTGGCACACTTGGCCTCACAGTACCCATCAGCCGCCTCAGGAGTCCCACAAGCCAACCACAGCTGATATGACTCCTACTTCAGCTTGACAGTGTCCCTTACTACCAGTGTCCACAACCGGGTTTGGAAATTGCCGCCACGACAGGCACCGCAGACATCTACGGGTAGCAGCATCAACAATAGATGCGGAGTACATCTATTGTCTGAAGTGTCATCTCTGTAGCCTAGATATTGAACCTTTAGCAGTACTCTTCTACCATCATCTTTTAGGATAGCAGCATCAAAGCCAGTGACTTAAAGTTCAACAAGCCGTTGAGAAGGCCGGCTCCGTTCTGGGGAGACCTCTAGTCTCATTATCATTAGCAACTCTAAGGATCAGATATCAGGGTGTAGCAGCCATTAATGGTTTGTTAATATTGTGATGTTGGGTTTCTGATTATTGATTGATTAATCTTGATCAATAATTGTAATTACAAATCATAATCTGACAAAATCAACTTCTTAACCAAAATCCTCCTTTATGAATTGAGACCAGAGATGTTTCTGGTGTTGTAATTGCGGCTCAAAGCCTTTGACAATTACAACCGTTAAATACTCCGTAATAATTAATAACTATTGCCGGAGATGTCACTGTCTAATCGACCATTTCTGCCAAAACTTGTGGAACGTTAACCTTATTTTGACTGACGAATCACCTTTGCACACAATGAACACAAAACGCTCTCTCTTTATCTATGTGAATATTTATTAATCGTCACCTACTTAACATGCAAAATTCTACAAACACAGGGGTAACACATCTAACTAAGCAAAATTCAACAAACGGCAGTGGGTATGTATTGAATCAACCAGCAGTTTATGGCAAAAACAGAAGAAGGAATGAGAATATGAAAAGTGGTGTGGTGGCGAGTGGTGGGGGGGGGGGTTGGAGCAGCTCAGACTGTACTCAGTGATCTCCTGATCATAAAACTTCCCCCCAACTCCTGAGCACAAAGGATTCTAACTTTTGGCAGCAAGCTAGCACAGTGAGATTGAAGACAAAGGGGAAATGGAGAATTTTACCATGAGGTTATTTAACAGTCCAGTCTTACAACGCACCCGCGTTCACTCTCAGATAGTAAACACAAGCAGCTCTAGGACCGCGGCGGATCCCGATATCAAAATAACACATCAAAGTTTCAATAAGCAAGGTTACATGCACATATCATTCAGAACACATGAGATCCTAACCAGCGATTCTGATCGCTTCTACAACCTCTGACCCTGCCCAGGCCTTCTAATAAAGAAATAAAAGATTAAATAAAAGATGGGTTGAGCGTTGTGCGCGTCCGCAGTTACACTCCAAGAGAGCAGTCAGTCCCGTCCTTTGGTCTTCTTGACGAAAAGGAAAAAATAGGAGCTGACCATCAGCAGTCGACTAGGGATGAAACACGATGGCAGTTCGTTCCTCGAACTCCATGTTTTTAGTTACGTGTTAAACTCACGTCTTCAATCGGCAAAGTGAAATTTCTGGCCTTCCTAGTCCAGAAACCTCAGTTATGAATTGTTCGTTGGCCAACGAGAGAGAGAGAAATAAATGAAGACTCCACGTGGGATCTCTTTTACTTCCAAGGACGCTCCAGTTGCGTGGCAACCCCGTCAAGATTGCCAGCTGAAAGCGGGGTCTTCAACATGGAGGCCTCCATATATAGCGCCCTGTGACGTCAGACTTGGGGCGTGTCATATCAGCCGCCATGTCCTGGATACAAAATGGCCGAAAGCAGCAGGAGGCCTGGTGTCTGTGCACGTAGTCCAATATTCAGCAACAAGTGATCCAACAGCGAAATGTAGTGCAAACAGAGATTACCTAAAATTGGTCAGTGTGATTAAACCAGTTTAACCTCAAACAATTCTAACTTTTGTCATCGTCCTCATGGAAATTTCCCTGTGCCTCTGAATTAGCTTAAAAGCCAAACCTCATTACAGTTAAAACGTATCACTCAGTGAGACACTTGCTTTAATAACCTGACACATTGTCAACATCAGTGAAAAGAGGCCATTTTTTTCTCAAAAAATGTAAATCTGTGCAGTAACATGACTTTTTAAATATGTGCTGTATTTTTTATGTGCAAAACATATTGTATTTGGCATTAAAGCATCGCTCTCAGCTCTGCACTAAAAATTGCCCCTTGGGGATAATAAAGTTCACCTGACTTAAGCCCCCCAGATCAGGAATATCAGACCAGGTCTTGTATGAGCAATGCCACTGATTCAATTAAAGTCAATTATAGTCAGGCTGTGGATGTTCTGCTTTTGAATGACATGATACCCACCAGAGGGACGTTGACCGTCCACAGTTCTCCTCCTAGCTTGCTGTTCATCTGCAGGAGAATCTTCTGGGCAACACTCTTCAGCTTCTGCTGCTGAGATATTGTCCGGATATTGATGGCCTAGGGACAAACTCACTTTTAATTTTCTGTAGTATATCATTATATATATTCTTTAAACATGTTAACAGTTCCAAGTATAACAAAAGATTTTTGTTGATATATCAAAGGAAAAAGTAAAAACAGAAACGATACTTACCTGGGAAGGAATCGGGATTTTGACACAGCACAGCTTCTTGATGGCACAATAGAGGTCCTCCCTGTTGCCGACCAGTATGCACACAACAAGCTGCAAATTGGGCTACACACAGATATGAAACTAAAACTTAGTGTTAACGTCACTTTATTAAAAGGCTTGAATAAGCCTTTAAAGATTTCACACAAACAAAAAAATAAAATATTGACAGGGTAATTTTTGCTCAGTGGAAACATTAAATATTTTATGCCTGCTGGTTACAAAGTTTAGGCAAATGTAACTAACAGTGTGAGGCATGCTAAGCCTTTCTTAGGACTAGACTTGGCGCTGTAGAAGACTGTGCGTGAAAAGGTACAGAGCACAGCAGAACTGGTATTACTTTTAGTTTGAAAGCCATGATATACATTAATGTACAAAAGGTCAGAGGTTGTGGTGAAGAGAGAGCTGAGCCAAAAAGCAAAGCTCTCAATTTACTGGTCGGTCTACGTTCCTACCCTCACCTATGGCCATGAACTTTGGGTCATGACCGAAAGAACGAGATCCCGGATACAAGCGGCTGAAATGAGTTTCCTCCGTAGGGTGGCCGGGCACTCCCTTAGAGATAGGGTGAGGAGCTCGGCCATCCGGGAGGGGCTCGGAGTAGAGCCGCTGCTCCTCCACATCGAGAGGAGCCAGTTGAGGTGGCTCGGGCATCTATACCGGATGCCTCCTGGACGCCTTCCTCGGGAGGTGTTCCAGGCACGTCCCACCGGGAGGAGGCCCAGGACACGCTGGAGGGACTATGTCTCTCGGCTGGCCTGGGAACGCCTTGGGCTCCCCCTGGAGGAACTGGAGGAGGTGTCTGGAGAGAGGGACGTCTCTGTTGAGTCTGCTGCCCCCGCGACCCGGTCCCGGATAAGCGGAAGACGACGAGAGAGAGAGGTCAGAGGTCTTCAAGTTATAAATGTAAATGATGTATTTAACAAGTAAAATCAATAGCCGGGTTTCAGTCACGTGATTTTGATGATGCGCGAAGAGGGCGCGATTTCAGATGGAGGGCATACAGTAAAATGTCAAAGGAGGCAACCGTTGTGGAGAGTCCAGTCCGTATTGTAAGGATTTAGATCCAGTTTCCAGGCGAAGATACAAACGGTTAATTCACAGATATGTTGGATGTGACCATTTTCTCATCAAGATGAGTGAGTTTTCGAGAGAACTTCAAGATTTGCCATTAATCGAGGCTGTTGATATCACGAACTATCTGGTACTTCAAACGTCTTACTACACTAAACAGCAGATGAAAGCCTACAAAAGTCTGGAGGCATACAACTTTTTTGTCAGTGGGTGGGTCCAGAACCTCGGCACCAAACGGCTCCGCGATAATTATCGTTTGGTCTTTGCCAAGGTGAGTGTTAGTTCATATGTTCATATATTAGTGGAGATGTTAGCGGTTAGCAGTAGTGGCTAAAACAAACATACAACGCCTCTCTACGGCTACATTAACTTAACAATCATTACTACATAAATAGGCATTTCACGACAAACTAATGGTAAACAGAACCACAAAAAAAGAAGTTGGACTGCTACTTACCGCTGACGAAGTGGTTGCTACAGACACTCGCATTAGCAGACTCTGCTCCTCCCAACCGCAGATGTAGATTTGTAATCCACTTTTTACGTTGTTTTTCGGTTAGTTTTTTTTAACATCTTTCACCTTTATGAATGACAACCTTTGGCACTCGATAATAATGCTTTTCCTTTTCTCTGCTGGAGCGATTGGAGCAGCCGTAAACGGCACAAAACATGGCCGTGTTTACAGATGGCAAATCCTCGGCTACTTCACTTCCTGCCCTCCATCTGCATTCCGTGCTCTCGCGGCATAGCTATGTGACGTCACATGAAAGCTAGCTATACAAAGTACTGCCAAAGAAGCTGAGAGTTTTGCCGTTTGATTGTGTCTACGTTTTGGGTAAGGCTTTCACACTACTTTACATTAACAAACACATAGACATGGGAAATGAAAAAAAGCAGTCAGTTTAAAATCTATTTCTATAACCAGCAAGTCCGACTCTGAAAAATGAACAACAATTTTGCACACCACTGAATACATGACACTAACACTTTCAATGTTTATTATTTAATAATTTGTTCACTAATGTAACAGATGGAACACTTGGGAGAAAAAACCTGAAATATAAATGATCAGCAATGATCTCCAGAGAGCTTTGATTGCATCTGTTTGAGAACAACTCTGCGCATATTTAAAAGTTGTACACACATTTTACCCAAGCTGCACCTATAAGCTAATAAACATACACTTACTAAACCAACATTTAAATTACAGTTCAAATAATGCATTAGAGAAGAATCATAAAATATGCTCAACATAAAGTGGGAGTTAATCCCTTACCTCGCTGGTGAGATGAGTGTGGATACTTTTGACGTATGTTTCAGTTCGGTCATCCCGCAGCTCCACTTTAATGGGACGTGCCAGCCGTACCCCAATAGGCCCAGCTACCTTTTTAAAGGTGGAAGCTAGTTCTTCAGCTTGGTCTGCACAGCGAGGAGGGTAGAAGATGGCCCAGATGTTCAAAGGGATCTAGGAGGAATATGGCTCAGGTAATCAGGAAACAAGTTCAAGAGCTATCTTAAAAGCAGAACAACAAAGTGCATATAAAAAGTTAACTTTGGCTTTAATCACCTAAACAGGAAATACACGTTCATATCACCTACAGAGCTGATTGAAGCATCTCTCACAACCTCTCTGGACCAGGAAACATCTGCTCCGGTTGCAAAGGAAGACGTTTGAAGGCAGATGGTTTCAGGCGGCAAAGTTCTTCCTTGAATCTGCAGCAGAGAGGAGGAAAATAAATCTAAATTGAAACCACTTGGTTGCACTAGAATCACTGATTTTAGCTTTATTTGCTTTGAGCAGTTACTGAGTTATTCAGATGTACCAGTCAAACCTACTCTACATTACTGGGCAGATCATGTTCTGAACACAACAAAGGAAATATACTCCTATGTTATGTTATGAAATGTATTAGTTAAGTGTTGAGGTTAGCAATGTAAATGTATAATTGTGTAAAATGTGTAAATGTATAAACAAATATCCTGAAGCAGTGTGTGAAGACTTATTCATGCTGCATCACTCTCTCTTACACACAGCTGATAAACTTAATGTCAAACATTATGAACACACCTGACTAAGTTAGATCCTGACAGTGCATGGTCAGTGAGTGAAGCAAATCATTTCATAAAGATTTTGCAGACACATTTATGAGTCCCATTAGCGTTAGCCGTAATTATCCACATGTGAAAGTAAATCTGTTGGACTTCCTTTTTAGCACTCAGACAATAATTCTGAGCGCTACTCTGCTGGACAGGACACTGTTAAAACAAACAAAACAAAAAGTTAAACTGCAGCAGAGTTCGTTTGGAGGGGACAGAGCCCACCTTAAGAAGTGGGTCTCAGTCCGGTAGTTGACTTGAGTGTATTCACACCTGAACAAAAGATCTAGACCAACAGGGAAATGGACTCCATTTAAAGCAGGCCAAAAGTGGCTGGTGGGAATCTACCCATTAACTCTGACCCAGTCCTGGTCTGCTTTAGGATCAGTTTCATCTGCTGTGGGGGAACTTTCTGCATGCTGCAAGTGCTTTATGACTGTTCTGCACTGGATCTAGAAGACTATACTGTATGCATGTACGGCCAATCAGTTTGATCCGACATTAAATCATTAAAATAAAATCACAACTTTCGAAGTGTATGGTTACATTTCCTTTCCACCACTATGAGGGATTCCAAATTACAGGTCCTTCTCAAAACATTAGCATATTGTGATAAAGTTAATTATTTTCCATAATGTCATGATGAAAATTTAACATTCATATATTTTAGATTCATTGCACACTAACTGAAATATTTTAGGTCTTTCATTGTCTTAATACGGATGATTTTGGCATACAGCTCATGAAAACCCAAAATTCCTATCTCACAAAATTAGCATATTTCATCCGACCAATAAAAGAAAAGTATTTTTAATACAAAAAACATCAACCTTCAAATAATCATGTACAGTTATGCACTCAATACTTGGTCGGGAATCCTTTGGCAGAAATGACTGCTTCAATGCGGCGTGGCATGGAGGCAATCAGCCTGTGGCACTGCTGAGGTCTTATGGAGGCCCAGGATGCTTCGATAGCGGCCTTTAGCTCATCCAGAGTGTTGGGTCTTGAGTCTCTCAACGTTCTCTTCACAATATCCCACAGATTCTCTATGGGGTTCAGGTCAGGAGAGTTGGCAGGCCAATTGATCACAGTGATACCATGATCAGTAAACCATTTACCAGTGGTTTTGGCACTGTGGGCAGGTGCCAGGTCGTGCTGAAAAATGAAATCTTCATCTCCATAAAGCTTTTCAGCAGATGGAAGCATGAAGTGCTCCAAAATCTCCTGATAGCTAGCTGCATTGACCCTGCCCTTGATAAAACACAGTGGACCAACACCAGCAGCTGACATGGCACCCCAGACCATCACTGACTGTGGGTACTTGACACTGGACTTCTGGCATTTCCTTCTCCCCAGTCTTCCTCCAGACTCTGGCACCTTGATTTCCGAATGACATGCAGAATTTGCTTTCATCCGAAAAAAGTACTTTGGACCACTGAGCAACAGTCCAGTGCTGTTTCTCTGTAGCCCAGGTCAGGCGCTTCAGCTGCTGTTTCTGGTTCAAACGTGGCTTGACCTGGGGAATGCGGCACCTGTAGCCCATTTCCTGCACACGCCTGTGCACAGTGGCTCCGGATGTTTCTACTCCAGACTCAGTCCACTGCTTCCGCAGGTCCCCCAAGGTCTGGAATTGGCCCTTCTCCACAATTTTCCTCAGGGTCCGGTCACCTCTTCTCGTTGTGCAGCGTTTTCTGCCACACTTTTTCCTTCCCACAGACTTCCCACTGAGGTGCCTTGATACAGCACTCTGGGAACAGCCTATTCGTTCAGAAATGTCTTTCTGTGTCTTACCCTCTTGCTTGAGGGTGTCAATAGTGGCCTTCTGGACAGCAGTCAGGTCGGCAGTCTTACCCATGATTGGGGTATTGAGTGATGAACCAGGCTGGGAGTTTTAAAGGCCTCAGGAATCTTTTGCAGGTGTTTAGAGTTAACTCGCTGATTCAGATGATTAGGTTCATAGCTCGTTTAGAGACCCTTTTAATGATATGCTAATTTTGTGAGATAGGAATTTTGGGTTTTCATGAGCTGTATGCCAAAATCATCCGTATTAAGACAATAAAAGACCTGAAATATTTCAGTTAGTGTGCAATGAATCTAAAATATATGAATGTAAAATTTTCATCATGACATTAAGGAAAATAATGAACTTTATCACAATATGCTAATTTTTTGAGAAGGACCTGTATGTGTATTAATAGCCAAGTTTGGAGTGACTGTTGAGAAACTGACAGCAGGTCAAAAAAATGACAACCAAAGCATAAATACACAAAAACTAATCAGCCATGAAAAAACTACCATTTGTTTCTTCAGAAACGGTTGTTTTCCAAGCTGGGTACATATAGGTCTCTGAATAAAAATATCTGCAGCACTTTGTCTTTAGATGAGTAAATAAGGGCAACCCCATTTAGATAACATTTAGGTCAGATAAAAAACAAACTGAAAACCCACCACCACCACCACATTTAGTCTTCCAGTGGTCTCCAACCGTGGTCTTCAGGGCCTATTGTCCTACATGTTTTAGACAACTGCGAGCTGCAGCACACCTGTTTCAGTTTAATGCATTAACAGGATGGTGCATCACCAGAGTAAATGCGGTCTCTCCCATTCTTCAAATAAAACCAATGGTGTCAGTGGTCTGTGCTCTGTGCGGTTTTAATTTGAAAGATTCAGGATCTTTTTTTCCAGCTTTAAGGAGTGATTAACTTTGATTATTTTACCTTTTTTCACACTGATTCAGTGCATCCACTGTTTAGAGAATGTACTGTTTAAGAGGAAATTGTCACGGTGTTCTAACTCTAAAAGGTTTACTGTAGTCAGTTTTGCATCAGAGACTTCCTATTTCTATACATTTCCAATTAGACCCTGTGCTGGAAAATAAAAAAAGTCTCCCAGGTACTTTGGAGTACCGTCTTCTCCAAAGCGGTTTCCTACCTTCAGGATGTTTGAGCCGATCTCTAGTCCCCATTGGCTGAGCTCCTTCCGACTTTCAGGATTAGAGCTGATGTTCTTCAGAAGCTGCTTTATTGCATTTGTGTGCTGCTCACTGCTCACATTGATGTGCATGGTCAGCTCCTGTAATAAGTTAAGACTCTCACCAACATTTGTCACATGTTTTACAGCTCAAATATAAGTATAACTTTGTATGCAGTTTTTGCCACCACTACATATAACCACTTTAATTCATCTGCCTATTCTCTGAAGCAATTCTCATAATAAAGGAGCAACCCTACAATTATTAGCATGGCTCTTAGATGAAAAATTCCTAATCCACAATGTTTTACAAAAAAATTCCAAGTACCACAGTTGTCACATCTAACAACTCTTATTTTTATTACACAGAAGCATTTTTGTAATTTTTTCTTTTTCTTTTCTTGATTTTAAAAAGTCAGGAGAAACCTACCCATATTATTAGTAAGAGAAACATGTAAAACGTTTAAAACAACTGGAACTGCAATAAAGGGGGCTAGAAGAAGATCGTTATTTATCATGGGGCCATGAACAGTAAGCAGGATGAAAAGGGAGAAAGAAAAACCTCTACAGCTCACTGTTTGTTATTGGAGCAAAGAGTGACATCTAGGGGTCACTAATTCTCCTAAACAACCTTCCTTTTAGGGCTTTTGCATGCATCTTTACCGAGGGTCCTGTACTTGTCAAGGGTGCTTCATCTTAATTTGTTAGGTTGGAAAATAATATGACAGTTGCTAGTACTGATGTTATAAAAGCAGCAGCATGAACTGTGATGTTTGTAGGGACATACTGTTAACACAAATTCATTAAAAGCTTCAGACATATTTTGGAGTCTAGACCGATAACTCAAAAAAACACCAAGTTTAACAACCTGCCATGCCTACTCCTTATTAACATACTGAGGTGCCATTAACCTGCTTTAAGCATCCAAACTATAGAAGAATTAAAGAAAAGAATAACAAGAGGTTCTTCAAATGTTAAAATGAAATTGGAACACAAAGATTAGACTCCATTTCACCCATGGTGAACCTTTTATTGGAGTCAAAGGTTTGGTAGACTAAAGGCTGACAAGGTTCCAGCCCAGCATTAAACTTACTTTCATAGCTCTGAAGTCTTTCCTCATTTTCTCTGGGATTCCTGTCATGAAGGAGAGCTCTGGCACCAAAAAGATCTCTCCAGTGATGAGTTGCTGCAAGAAAGGGACAGATGTGAAACTCAACAGAAAGAGTAATAACACAAATAGGATGTCCGGTTCAAATAAAGATTCTATTTAGAAAATGTTAAAATATCAGAAAATAAATGGGAGGGTGGCCAACAGTTTCAAAAAGAGGTCCAGGCATTAATTTAGTCTAGTCTGTAGAAGAGCAAAAACAGTAAAACATTTAAATTACATAGTAAACATTAACAAAAACATTGGTTAACACACAGAAACTTAATGCTTTGTAAACTGTCACAAAGAGACAAAAATCACACGACTAACTGCATTCAGCCGACGATTCATCTAAGAGGAAAAACAGAAAGACTACAGTTCAGCCTCAAGCCATTCATATCTCTGGTAGATTTAAAACATCCAGTCAGCGTCTAAGTTTATTTCTGATTGGAAGTAAGACGGACAACCTTTAAAAAAAATAAACATACAAGGAGCATCAGTTTGGACAAAAATATATATGTCTTCATTTAAATCTCAGCTTTACAGCCATCAAACCCTTTTTATAACTGTCGTGCCAAGTTTTTGTGCACGTTTCAGCTGGTATTTTGATAATTTATTCTTGGCGAGGAGCTCCAAGTATGAGGTTGTAATCCCTATATGCCATCATCATAATCTTTAGCCCCTTTCACAGATTCTCAAAACATCAATATTTCTTAGTCAGAGAAAACATGATAGTAAAATTAAACGATTACCTTGAACCTCAATCTGCCAGGGGTATGAATAATGTAGGTCTTTCCGGTACTTTGTTACCCCATGCATGCTCAGTATGAGGGATTGCTGCCAAGTTATTGACTTGATGTTATCAACCATCCACTGACACCACATGCTCATGCAGGAGGCATTAATGAAGTCACTGACTCAATGCATTTGGCCAGTGTTCTGTAAACAGATGCCTTTTTTATTAATTGGCATGACAAACTGAACTTAAACTGAATATATTTCTGTTAGGGCTAAACGTCATCAGGAAAACATGCCATTGCGATACTAATGCCAAATATTGATATGGTGATACCGGTTATGATTAATCCACTTTCATCTGACTTGTTTCTTTTCCTTCATCACAAAGCCCTCATTACTATTTATGACCATCTTAGTCACTATAAATATACAACAGGTAGAGGCATTGAGGGCAGAGGAAATGTATCCAGACTTAAAATACAGGTCCTTCTCAAAATATTAGCATATTGTGATTAAGTTCATTATTTTCCATAATGTCAGGATGAAAATTTAACATTCATATATTTTAGATTCATTGCACACTAACTGAAATATTTCAGGTCTTTTATTGTCTTAATACGGATGATTTTGGCATACAGCTCATGAAAACCCAAAATTATCTCACAAAATTAGCATATTTCATCCGACCAATAAAAGAAAAGTATTTTTAATACAAAAAACATCAACCTTCAAATAATCATGTACAGTTATGCACTCGATACTTGGTCGGGAATCCTTTGGCAGAAATGACTGCTTCAATGCAGCATGGCATGGAGGCAATCAGCCTGTGGCACTGCTGAGGTCTTATGGAGGCCCAGGATGCTTCGATAGCGGCCTTTAGCTCATCCAGAGTGTTGGGTCTTGAGTCTCTCAACGTTCTCTTCACAATATCCCACAGATTCTCTATGGGGTTCAGGTCAGGAGAGTTGGCAGGCCAATTGAGCACAGTGATACCATGGTCAGTAAACCATTTACCAGTGGTTTTGGCACTGTGAGCAGGTGCCAGGTCGTGCTGAAAAATGAAATCTTCATCTCCATAAAGCTTTTCAGCAGATGGAAGCATGAAGTGCTCCAAGATCTCCTGATAGCTAGCTGCATTGACCCTGCCCTTGATAAAACACAGTGGACCAACACCAGCAGCTGACACGGCACCCCAGACCATCACTGACTGTGGGTACTTGACACTGGACTTCTGGCATTTTGGCATTTCCTTCTCCCCAGTCTTCCTCCAGACTCTGGCACCTTGATTTCCGAATGACATGCAGAATTTGCTTTCATCCGAAAAAAGTACTTTGGACCACTGAGCAACAGTCCAGTGCTGCTTCTCTGTAGCCCAGGTCAGGCGCTTCTGCCGCTGTTTCTGGTTCAAAAGTGGCTTGACCTGGGGAATGCGGCACCTGTAGCCCATTTCCTGCACACGCCTGTGCACGGTGGCTCTGGATGTTTCTACTCCACACTCAGTCCACTGCTTCCGCAGGTCCCCCAAGGTCTGGAATCGGCCCTTCTCCACAATCTTCCTCAGGGTCCGGTCACCTCTTCTCGTTGTGCAGCGTTTTCTGCCACACTTTTTCCTTCCCACAGACTTCCCACTGAGGTGCCTTGATACAGCACTCTGGGAACAGCCTATTCGTTCAGAAATTTCTTTCTATGTCTTACCCTCTTGCTTGAGGGTGTCAATAGTGGCCTTCTGGACAGCAGTCAGGTCGGCAGTCTTACCCATGATTGGGGTTTTGAGTGATGAACCAGGCTGGGAGTTTTAAAGGCCTCAGGAATCTTTTGCAGGTGTTTAGAGTTAACTCGTTGATTCAGATGATTAGGTTCATAGCTCGTTTAGAGACCCTTTTAATGATATGCTAATTTTGTGAGATATGAATTTTGGGTTTTCATGAGCTGTATGCCAAAATCATCCGTATTAAGATAATAAAAGACCTGAAATATTTCAGTTAGTGTGCATTGAATCTAAAATATATGAATGTTAAATTTTCATCATGACATTATGGAAAATAATGAACTTTATCACAATATGCTAATATTTTGAGAAGGACCTGTATTACTGGCATTTACAATTTGCATGCATGGCCCTTAAAATATTAAATCCTACAAAATATTGCATCCTAGGCATCCGTTGCATTTACCATGTTCCACACACTGATATTATGATGATGAATGCGAATTGATATTTTGTGAATCTCTGCATGAATTGGGTTTCTTTCTCTTAGAAAGTCACTTCGAGATGATCCCTGCTGTGAATTGACATAATATATAGAAACTGAATGGAACGGAAAATGTCTCTGCATTTGTAATTCCACATCCAAGCAGCAGATGTTGCCTCTTTAGAGTGGTTCGTGTGATTTTGTTTCCAACTTGTTGAAAGGGTTCCTCAGCAGACAAGATTTTAAAAGTTCAAGATAGCCTGAATCATTCTTGGATTGCTAATGACTGACCTCAAATTTATAGTGCAGATTTATTTTGACTCTCCTCGATTTGCAACAATGATATCAGCAGGATCTTTTACAAAATTACAAATTAAATAATAAAAAAAGAAACACTTCATTCTAATTTTTACCATGTTTGCAACACTATAAAGCAAAGGTTTAACTTGATGGTGTTGAGCAAGACTTGATGCAGCCACAAGGTGGTAGTCTTCTCTGAAAAGATTTAATGCATGTCAACTGAACAGTCTACATGAAAGACAGTGACTTATTATTCTGTCTGTATTGAGCTTAAAACTTCATGGCCAAATCATCAATAGTGAGAAGAGAATTTACCTTCCCTCCTGGCTTGGACCTCTCTGGAGGTCGATGCAGGAGTAAGGGTTGGTTCATCTCTTTGATTGTGATCCCATAGTTCTTCCTATAAAAAACATAAAAACAACAAAAATCTGTTGAGTTAGAGCAGGCAGGACATTTGCTATTGAACAGAATTTGTAACTAGTTACATTTTTATAAAACCTGCATTTTTTCCTGCTTAGATTTGATAGGTTCAAAGATAACGTGCAGGAATCTCACCTGTAGTATTCCAAGAAGGTGGTTCTTGTACCATCCATCAAAGTGAAGGTGTCCTTAGGAGACTTATTCCACTCAACGGCATCAATGCGGTATGTGCGGTTATTGTAGCGTGTGATAACAATGGCCCCAACTAGTTCTTTGGTGCACACATCTTGGAAGTTCTCCTTGCTCTGTTTGTACAGCGTATTCCTTTAAGACATCAAGAAACAATCTCAGCCTTTCCTTTTTAAATTTAATTTCAGTAGCCTCATATCATATGCCCCTTTTCCACTAGTCCCTACTCAGCGCGGTTTGGTACAGTTCTACTCACTCACTATTGTAGGTGTTTTCATTATAAATGGGTATGGGGAACAGTTATTACTTTTAATACCCGCTTGCTTGCAGTTCCAACTGCCGAGTCGAGCTGAAACGCGACGTCAGAAGACTGTCGATTACTGACTGGATAGGGGGCAGCGCCACTAGTCCCTGCATTCACATTATAATAACTAATATCATTAACCGTTAAATTGTTGAACGCTAGGTGTATTGTGTATATGACTAGAGCCAGGTAGCATTAGGTAACGTTAGCTTACGCTCACACGTCCCTCATCTCGTTCCACTCCATGGCTTCCCTCTCTCTCCTGTACTTATCCAGAGTATGCCACCCGCAGCCTTCTCTGGCTCTTCTTTCACTCTGACTAAAGCTAGTGACCATGCAGCACGTCCTCCATTGTTCTGTTTGAATCACTTAAATCACATCGCGTTACTTTTTCAAACTGCCTTGCTGTTGAAGATCCTGCCCACATTGGGATGGTACTCATTTGTAATTCAAAAAAACAAACCAAACCATGTAGAGCAGAACTGATCCGAGACAAACCACGCCGAGTAGGTACTTATGGAAGAGAAGCAATAGCTTGGTTTGTAGCACTTTACTTAAGATCAAAAGATTACGTTTATCCATGATAAGCCAGTGTCATTAGCCAAGTAGCTTATCAACAAACCACCTCAAAAGCATATTCCCAATGAAAAGGCTGGCTTAGATTAAAGGTGTTCACTGTTCCCTTCCGGAAGATGGATTATATTGTAAAACCTGTCTAGTTATTTAAATAACGCTAAATGGATGCCATTTATATACATGGCTTGTTCATGTTATAGTTAACATTTATGTAATAATACAAACAGAATAAATAGAAATAAAAAAATAAAGGACTACATTCTGAAACAGAATCAACAGATTTTCAGGAAGCGCATTTTAGATATTAGTGTGCAGATGAACATGTAGAGCACACAGTTCAACTGTCAGTGAAAATTATTACACTAGAGGTGCTTGTCAACTTAGAATGTCATTGAAAAGTTATTTTAGTAATTCCATTGACAAAGTGATTCATTACATTTTTTTAATACACAAATGTTATGGCCTACGTAAGACTGCTGACTTGAAAGTTGTCCAGCAGACAGTGACCGACACTCTCCATAAGGAAGGTAAGTCACAAAAGGTCATCAATGAAGAAGTAGTGTTTTACCTGGAGGAGAGTGCATTGTGAAGCATAACTCATTCAAGAGTTGGAGGGAAATTCACAGAGGGCGAACTGTGGCTGGAGTCGGAGGTTTGAAGAGCCACCACATACAGACGCTACTAGAACATGAGCTGCAACTGTTGCATTCCTTGTGTTAAGCCACTCCTGAACCAGAGACATTATGAATGTTTACATGGATATCAGTATTCGGAATAAAGGGCCAATCGGTATAAAAACATTACATTTTAAACACGGCAGTAGGAATCTTCTGATCTGCTTTGGCTCAATTGGAAAGAAATTGAATTCCGAATCAGAAGGGTGGTTTATACTGATCCACAATCCGAACCACATCCATGTAAACATTTGCTCCAATCATTGATTCTGATTGGGGCAATCTTACCTGACTGCACATGTGCACCCTATGTCAACGTGATGCATTTCTGCCTTTAGTGGCAAAACTTGGGAGGGATTTTAGTTTCCTCTAGCTCCCTCATCATGTGCCGCAGGAACAAAAAAATGTGTTGTTGAGCCTGTAGCTTAATCATGCAAAGTAATAACGCCTATAAACAGTGTATTCAGATAGATTTTTTGTTTAATCCCAACATATTTCCAATTGAATTCTGCACATGTAAACACTGCTATGGTCATATGTGGCTCTGGTTCAGGTGTTGGATAAAAGGGACCATACCCAGTTCTCTTGGAGACAAGATTCCAGTTGAGGTTTGCTGTCAAAATTTCAGTGTGATATGAGGAGCCATGTCATTTGCTAGTATTGGTCCCATGTTTAAATCAAGTCCAACATCAGAGCAGGGAATTTTAGAGCACTTCATGCTTCCCTCTGCTGACAAGAATGATGGAGATGCTGATTTCATTTTCCAGCAGGACTGGACCTGCCTACACTGCCAAGACACCAATATCTGCTTTAATGACAATGGTATTACAGATTGGTAAGTAAACTGAGCTGACCTAAGGCACACAAGGAGTCTACAGAGCATTGTCAATGGGAAGATGAGAACTGCATTAGAAATCCTGGGTTTTGAGTTTTCTTAACACCTCAGCAGAGCCACAGGCCGTATGCTGGCAGGCCACACGGCATTGATGCAGTAATTCATTCAACAGGAGCCTTGTACACTACATGGACATACATTTCTATATTAAAAATATATTTGTATTGGTCTTATATAATCTTTTTGAAAAAATATTTTGTTGTAATTGGCTGTAACCCCTGATCTGATCTGTCTATTTAATGTATGAATGGAATAACAGATTAATTTTATATAATATTTTAATTCATAGGAATCCACCTGTACATGTAGGAATAGGCAATGAGTTAATTGGTTGCCATCTCTGCAAGCATTCAGCACAGTTAGTGAGATTCAACAAGTATGTCAATAACCCAGGTTTACAGGACTAAAACTGCTAAAACCTGCAGGCCTTTGTAAATTGCTCTTTATTTTGATGAATGAACTCACATGACATCCAGCACAGAGTCGTTCTGCAAAACCTTGTGAGTCACCTCCACAGACAGGTACAGACCTCCGTCTGTGCGCTTAATAGCGGTAGCATAGCCTGGCCACACCTGAAGCCTACATAGCCAAAAAATAAGTAAATAAATAATGAGGAAAAAAGCTGAACAATTTCCTGAGGGTGAAGATAAACTCGCTACTAACCGATGTTTTTCTAGGACAATGGTGCTTTCAGGATCATAATGGTTTCGGGCCACTTGCTTTAGCCCAATGATTTTCATCACCCTTTAAAGAGAAAAACAATGATCTTATCCTGTGATCTGTGTAGCTACACTTCATTCTACAAGATTATTATTGAAGAGAGCGGGCCTTGAATGGGTACAATTCAAAACAGTCATTTTCTGTTTTCTGAAGTGGTTAGGATTTCTGTCAGACAAATGTAGGCATCAGATTTCCTTTAGTCACATTTAGTGTCAAAAGAAAAAAAAGAGAATAAATGTTGAGAACTTCATATTTGCGAAATACCTTCTGAAAACCACATTGTAGAACGGGATGCAGAGATCACAGTTTGGGGGCAAAATCTTTGTCATTTCGATTTTGATTTCTATTTCTTCGTTATCAGTCCGTTTCAAGCTCTTGAGAACAACAACCTGCATCTCATTAAAAGGTTAAAGAAAAACAAAAAAAATGTCAGCTGAAGCCTATGACAAAGGTTCTGCTACATCAATATGAAACATAAAAAAAGCTTTTTATTAGTAAAATAAATCTGTGTATTCCAGTCTGCCAAGGAATCAATTCAAGGAAGTTAATATAATAAATGAAAATGATCAAAACAAATCAAAGTACCTTTAACTAGACTGAGGTTTTAAGAAACTAGTGTTGTCCAAGTCTGCTGTCCCAGCTATAACAAGCAGTACAACCACTGCAAAACTCACGTCTTTCAGTTTAACTGGCAGGTAGAGAACGGAGCCATCAAAAGCCACCACTTCTCCTGTGGTTGAACGATGATCTTTCATCATGCCAAAACGCATTCCCATAGATTCAACATTTGGACTGCGGAAAAATTCAACACATAAAAAAAAAAAAAATCAACAAAATCACATACAAATACGAACATAAGAAATATTAATTTTTATTCTACAAAATCAATGCCTGACATGAAACGTTTTTCATCATTATATTTTCTTGAATAAACGAGGAAGGGCAAGGCCATGAAATGTTGTACTTACGTGAATGTGACATGGTACTGATACACAGCTTCGTTCTTACATGAAACTATAATGTGGTTCGATCCAATAGTTATGGGAGCTCCTTTTGTCCCAGCTTTAGGAATCGGCACACTAAGCAGACAATAGAACATATAAGTGGTTTATATGTTTTAATTCACAAAAATCACCTTACACAGAAAAATGCACATGTATGTAATGAGTTACAACTCTGGTGGAAAGGATAGAATATAAGCCTTGCTTGTGTAAAATGTTTCAGCTGACCTTTCATTTGACATAAACATGCTGTGTACAGAAACCCTGGAGGACATCAAGCCCAATGTCTGTTTCCTAATTCAATATTTCAACAAAATCAAGTATTTGTTCACAACTGAATGAAATGATCATCTTCACTCTATGATACAGAACATGTTGGTGTATTAAACTACTATCTTGCAACAGCAGAGACCAAAATGAAACAATCTAAATGATGATGTTCATGAAGGAATGAAACAACTGTTTCCAAACAAGATGGACCAGAGGAAAAAAAGTTGTGGATGACTAACAGCTAATGTTGTCTCAGCTGGGAGTGAAGCATACTTACCGTACTGCCTCCATGGTCAGCTCCTTCTTTGGTTGTGCACTACTTAAAGGCACAGTCAGGTCTTCAGTCATTGGAACGAACGGCAAAACTCCTTTGGGTTATTTGTATGACACAATAAACCAATAAATACATTTAACATATTTAGGAAAATTGTAGTGTATAATTTTGGACAGTAAAATGCAACAAATTACAATATATTTTGGGTAAACTACTGTTTTCATGAAGACAACTATAACTTTATAACATTTGATAGTGAATTATCCTGCGACCCTGCATGGGTTTATAGAAAATGGGTGGATGGGTTTAAGCGTTCAATACCTGCTACATGAGGCGGAGATTGCAGTACTGTTTGGGGATCAGATGTTGAAGGAACTGGCTTAATCTGACCTGGAGGCAAAGAGGGAAGCAAAGCTCGTCCTCTTCCCACTCCAAGCTGCGGGAGAGCTGCTCTTCCAAGTCCCACTATCATCTGAGGGGACACACTTTAGCAATGGAGAAAACATAATAATCATTAAGTACCACAGCAGCCAGGACTGCTAATATGTTTTATGGTGACAAACAAAGCACATTTTACCTCATAATGACAATATTATTTTTTTCCATTCATGTAGCAATGAAGAAATATATTTTTTGTAGTACATTAAGAAAAGCTACACCTAACCATCAGGAATCACAAGATGCCAACAAAATTACGTTTCTGATTTGCATCGTCTTATCTGCAGATGCCAAATAATGAAGTCATTCAAATTTTCTGAAACAAATGGTTCTAGATTACATCTTAAATCACTGTATTTTATTCATTCTGCAAGTCCATTAGCATTTGTTCATTTTAGGGTTGACTGATGAAATTAATGTTCACATGACTAAGCACACTTACAGCCAACCAAAATGATACCAAGCAAAAGATGTTCCACATAATTAAACACATCATAAAAATGTGAAAAATTAAAAAGGTTTTAGTTAAAACTTAACCATTATGCTGAGTAGACTTGGTAGCGTGCCAGTGATGATAAATATCATCATCATTACTGCCACGCTTTTTGGATATTAACCATTTTTAGTCCATCAACATCGTAGACATTATACAGAAATAAGAAAAAAAAGGAACCACCTGCTTCCCCTGCCCATCATGTCTCCAGACTGACCACTCTGTGGGGTGCTGGTGATCCCTACAGGTCCACCTTGCACTTTCACCTCTATAACATCTCCAGATGCTCCTCTTCCTGCAAAAGCATCAATTTTTTAAGTTATTTTACACTAAACGTAAATCAAGAGTTTGGATGTTGGCAGAAACCTTTAAGTTTATGACTACATAATGTACTTATTTATGGTAAATCTCTTAAGCTTGCCAGGGTCAGATGGATTTACATTACTAAGCGTTTCAGTCAACAATAAAGGTCTCTAAGCAGCCTCTATGTGAGCTAGGTATGGGAATCAAATATGAGGCCTAAAATCTAGCCGGTGTTGAAAAGACTAAATAGGCAAGCTAAGAAAATATACTTAATAGGTATTTCAATACTAAAGTACCAGTTTTTAGAGTCTTATAGTACTGACCCACTGCTGCAGTTCCTCTTCCCCAGGAAGTCACACCGATTCCCCTAAACATTGATACCAGTGATGACCCTTGACCAGAGGTTGGCATGCTAACCTGTAAGATGAAGTAAACCTTAATCCGAAAGCAAATCTGATATTACAAAAAAAGAAAAAAAAAATGTAATTCTGAAATTTTCCAACCTCTTTTCCCATTAAAGCAGGTGTGTCTCCTGTTGAGACCGGTGGTGTTGTTTCTAAATGATGCTTCTGTCCAAGTTGTGGCTCAAACCTAGGCAGGACGGCACCTCTGCTAACCCCAACCTTCAGTTCAGCTGCTGGGAGCAGAAGCCCTCTGGCTCGACCAACTCTTATGTCATCAGGCTGCACAAACAGCCCACTGCCTGGTGCAACTACAGGGCCCGTAGCAGGGGGAAATGTTGCTCGTCCTGGAGGGATATCACCAGGAGGGACGAAACCTCTGGCTCGTCCTAACCCTGGTGCTTCTGTAGCAAGCAGCAGCCCTCTACTTCGTCCCGCAACCATTTCCTCAGGCTGCAATCCTCTTCCGCGTCCCAGCATCTGGAAGCCTTTCTTGTCACTGAGGTCAGAGGACTTGCTTGGATCCATTTATTCAAGAGGCAAGATTCTCTGGTCAGGCAAGGTGACAAATTAATGAAAGCTTAAGATACCCTTTATAAAAAAAAAAGTTTAACTCAAACATGTCCAGATATGAGTCAAGAAGGCAGGAATGGATGAATAATGAAGGGATGGAGGTTTTAAGAGTTACTGTGACAAAATTTCCTTTAATGAATATTACTGTTATGACAATGAATAACCCTCAAAACCAAATGTGATTATTGCATATGCTGTTGTGATATATTCATTAAAGTTTATATATTGAGAAATAAATATGTTGAATTGAAAAAAATTTTTATTTTATTTTTAAACAAATTAACATTTATTACCACATAAACACAAAAGTACCAAAAACTGGTACCGTTGATTACCGGTATCGATTCCCATGTACCGGGCATCGGTACTGTATCGGTTCAAATGCGAAAGCTACCCATCCCTAAGTACAACAGAGCCATACATGAGTTTCAGTGTGTGCTTCCTGACCGAAGACTTTGAACTGAAAACAGTGTCTCAAGAGGATATTCCCCAGAGTTGCCCACCAGTGAAAATATAGTCCTTAGATTAAGTGAGGTGCCAGCCAGCTAGCTTCTTCATAAAGTGTGTATCACCACAGACAATGGTGCTGACGTTGTAAACGCCACGGAGCTAAACAACTGGATCGGGCTTCAGTGTTTTGGCCACAGGCTGTACCTGTGAGTTTATTAATGCGTGTGATAATAAATAGATCTGTTTAGCACTGTAAATGTGTTCTACAACGTTGCCTTAGCGTTTTTGAATGGCTCCATCAACATTAATGTAATTGTGAAACTATTTTGTGAATTCGTTATTTTCGACAGAAGTTTTAAACATAATTCTTTGTCTTTGGTCTCCTGCTCTTTCTCCAGCTGATGCCCATGTTGCTCAAGGCACTGGGCTTTGGAAGAGGTTAGTGGGACATTTCTGCCACAGCTGGAAAGCCAAGCTGAGACTAAAAAAAGAACAGCAGGAGCACAGCCTCCCAGAGCACTCACTCATCACAGAATACCCAACAAGGTGAGATTCCAGGCAAAAGAGGACTGAGGGAGTACACAGCACAGAAGGTAACTGGGTTATATTTTCACACAAGGGCAATAAAGTATTATATATACATTAATCAGATATTGAACAGAAAGTGACCGTCCAATGAATGTTGGTCCAAAATTTACAGTATTCATTTTCCAGATATTATTTCTCTCTTTTCTAGTGGAGAGTTTTCACTGACCCAGAGGCCTAGTCCAAGGACCCACCTAGTGCCACTGTGAAGGAGGACAAGTATCACTGGGGAGTTTCTCTAAGACAGCCCCACTCCCTACCTCATCTTTTCTACAACTGTCAGAAGCTGTAGAAGCTGAACTTAACAGCTACTTGGTGCCTACCGCCATAGAGGAAAGTCCTTTGGCAAGAAGCTAGCCAGGGAGTATGTCCGTATACCTGAAAGCTCACCTTCAAAGAGACTTTAGTGCGTCAGGAAATATAGTAACATGTCAGCACACGTTTAAAACAAAATTAACTATGCTGGTTTTCATACCAACAGCTTGCCATAAAAAGACATTCACTTAGGATGCTCAGAAAGACAAACACATGATCACTGAATATTGCTCTAAAATGTGGGTCAACACAGTTAACCTACCTTTTAGAGTGACAATCTAGAATATTAAGTCATTAAAGAACAGAGTCAGAAATAACATTTATGTTTTCGGCAACGAATAATCTAAAACTCTTAATTTATCAGGCGCTACATTCGTGCAGTCAGTAGGCTACACCGCCCGGAACAATCTTCAGACATTATCTATTATATTTTTTCTGCTACAACTAACATTAATTAGCTACAAATGAAGGCAGGTGGCTAGCCATTTGAAAATGTACGTTCAAATGTAACACTTGTTGTCCATCTATAATCTAGCAAATATGCTACCTTTGTTAGCTAACAGATCCACGTGTTAAAGAACGTGTCTCAACACGCCCTTAACTCCTTGAAATTACATATAGACAACATCTGGACTAAATTTAACCAACCCAACAACGCAAAACATTACATTACCTCTTGCAACTTAAAACATTTATAGGAATATAGGAAGTCCGTGTAAATGAGTACTCTCTTCTCCCTCTCACCAGGTGTGTAATTAGAACCGTTTCAATCTGAAGGTCTCGTTTAGAGCGCAAATAGCTGGTGTCGCCCCACTGATCCCCTATTGGCTGATCCAAACATTTTGCAGCAAGGCATTGGTTTAATCAATCTGTCAATCTTTTATACTCGCTTTCAATTATTTTCGTGTATTTTGCTTTGTCGCCCTCTAGTGGATAATTCCTGCGCAAATTGTATACAGTTTAGTCTTAGTTTGAAAACAGACAGAATGTATATTTTAATATTCCTTTTACAATGTTAGTTAGCTGGTCTAACATGAAGAGAGGAAATGTTAGTAATTATACTGTCAGACGTGTATAATTTGAGAGTAAAGTAGAAATCTTCTAGATTAGTTCCTTGGTGGAAACTATGTTAGATACATCAGGTAAGGTAAAATTTAACTCCTTCAGACCTGATTCTTTTCTACTGCGCAAAAAAAAAAAAAAAAAAATTTCAACTGATTTTTACTCCTCTTCAGCATAGAAATAAAGGTTAAGAAGACATTTTGTTATCTCTTGTTTTTATGTGTGTTTTTTGAAGACCATTGCAATAGACACCATGACTAAATTAACATACATCATGAAAACCTAAGTACAAAAGGCCACAATTCACATAGATTTCATGTAACAACTAATTAGGCATTACCTAAATATTTGAAACTGGATGTCTGCATATTTGTGTATCTGTGTACAGATCTGAATATAGACATGAACCTGTATGATTGTGGTTGATGTAATTTTAGAAAACCCTGTTCCCCTTAAATAATGTATCATGTAACTTCCAAATGCATTGCCATGCTTTTAAATTATAGTAAACTAAATATGTGACAATTGTTTATACAGTAACTAAACAGTTGTTGAAGCATCTCATTTTCGATTAGCAGCCCTGAAGCAGTTTTAGTGTGGCTCAAAACACAGGTGGATGTTGCATTTGTCACAAAAGACATGTGTTTTCCCTTTGCAGTACAGCTTCTTGCATCTGTTGACCTGTACTGTATCATCATATTTTGGCATGTAAACAGTCATTTCATACTGCACTTCAGGCAGAGACCTTACGTCCTGAACTTGTCTTTACTTCTCAGCTTGCAATCTATCTCAGTTCTGTTCTGCCTTATTTCCTGAGTACAAACAATAACTCACAGACATTGGATATTAAGAACCAATCTGTAACAAGTATAATTCAAATGACAAAATCCCAATTTTTTTTTATTGGCGTACCCCAGAAATATGTTATGTCCATTCCATTGGATGTAGGGTCAGAAGGGGTAAAAACATAGGCACATTATAGAGTTTTCCAAATTCCCTTTGGCAAATTTTACGAAATATAATAAAATAAAGGGTGATTAGCCCTAACTAAGATGAAAAGGACTTTGCATACCTAAATGAGTGGACATGAAATTTGATCTTCAAAGTTATTGTTGAAAAATTCAAAAGGCATTAAAAAAAACCTTGCGCTTTACCACAGCATTCCAATAATCTCTTAATCAATTCTTCTGTTTTCCACCACCCTCACTCAAAGTATGTGTTCTGATTTGGAAGCTGAAAACTTACAGGGGTTGGACAATGAAACCGAAACACCTGGTTTTAGACCACAATAATTTATTAGTATGGTGTAGGGCCTCCTTTTGTGGCCAATACAGCGTCAATTCGTCTTGGGAATGACATATACAGTCCTGCACAGTGGTCAGAGGGATTTTAAAGCCTTTCTTCTTGCAGGATAGTGGCCAGGTCACTACGTGATACTGGTGGAGGAAAACGTTTCCTGACTCGCTCCTCCGAAACACCCAAAGCGGTTCAATAATATTTAGATCTGGTGACTGTGCAGGCCATGGGAGATGTTCAACTTCACTTTCATGTTCATCAAACCAATCTTTCACCAGTCTTGCTGTGTGTATTGGTGCATTGTCATCCTGATACACGGCACCGCCTTCAGAATACAATGTTTGAACCATTGGATGCACATGGTCCTCAAGAATGGTTCGGTAGTCCTTGGCAGTGACGCGCCCATCTAGCACAAGTATTGGGCCAAGGGAATGCCATGATATGGCAGCCCAAACCATCGCTGATCCACCCCCATGCTTCACTCTGGGCATGCAACAGTCTGGGTGGTATGCTTCTTTGGGGCTTCTCCACATTGTAACTCTCCCGGATGTGGGGAAAACAGTAAAGGTGGACTCATCAGAGAACAATACATGTTTCACATTGTCCACAGCCCAAGATTTGCGCTCCTTGCACCATTGAAACCGACGTTTGGCATTGGCATGAGTGACCAAAGGTTTGGCTATAAACCCGGCCTGTATATTGACCCTGTGGAGCTCCCGACAGACAGTTCTGGTGGAAACAGGAGAGTTGAGGTGCACATTTAATTCTGCCGTGATTTGGGAAGCCGTGGTTTTATGTTTTTTTGGATACAATCCGGGTTAGCACCCGAACATCCCTTTCAAACAGCTTCCTCTTGCGTTCACAGTTAATCCTGTTGGATGTGGTTCGTCCTTCTTGGTGGTATGCTGACATTACCCTGGATACCGTGGCTCTTGATACATCACAAATACTTGCTGTCTTGGTCACAGATACACCAGCAAGACGTGCACCAACAATTTGTCCTCTTTTGAACTCTGGTATGTCACCCATAATGTTGTGTGCATTTCAATATTTTGAGCAAATCTGTGTTCTTACCCTGCTTATTGAACCTTCACACTCTGCTCTTACTGGTGCAATGTGAAATCAATGAAGACTGGCTACCAGGCTGGTCCAATTTAGCCATGAAACTTCCCACTCTAAAATGACAGGTGTTTCAGTTTCATTGTCCAACCCCTGTATATGGTAACCTATTTTTCTCCTAGACATAGGGACTGACTGATGGAACACTTTCGAGTGCTTTCTTCCTATAGAAAGTACTCCTGGATCAGTGCTTCTGTGTTCTTTTTGTGTCTCTGCTCTGTTCTCTCAAACCCCCAGTCGGTCGTGGCAGATGGCCGCTGTTGGAGGTTTCTTCCTGTTAAAAGGGAGTTTTTCCTCTCTGCTGTCGCTACATGCATGCTCAGTATGAGGGATTGCTGCAACGTCAATGCCAGTGACTGTCCACTGTCTCTACATGCTCATCCAGGAGGAGGGAATGCTGCAAGTCACTGACTCAATGCAATCTGCTGGGTTTCCTTAGATAGAAAAACTTTTTAACCAATTTTAATAAATAACAGAATCTGACTGCACTGTTCAGTCTGTATGATTCAATTGAATTGACTTTTTAAAGTTACCCACCTTTCACACAATGCAACAGGAAACAATAGTCTCCAATCATTTTTACCTCTGCCTTCCTCCCTCCCTGTTGGATAGAGTAAGGGGGAGTCAGGTTTAGCCTAAACCGGCACAGTTATAGTTGAGGTCCAAACACACTCACCATTTCTGCTACCTGTGCGACCCCTTCTCTTTTCCAATAGTTATAATCAGTCTGACAGAGAGAGGTATCCCCAATCCTTGTGGTTTTTAGTATAACAATGGCCACCAGTGGGCTCTAGATGGACACACTTTATCAGTATATTATTTTACTTAGTACCCCTACACATAGCTCATTCTAAAATGGCCAAACTCTAACACTCAGTAGTTTAATCTAACCTCCCCAACAGCTCTGAACCATTCCAAACCCTTTGTGAAGTACCTTGAGACAACATGTGTTGTGAATTGGTGCTATATAAATAAACTGAATTGAATTGAATTAAACTTTAACATAAAGGATCTTCTCTCCTTATTTAATTCCATCTGTATGGAAATCTTGGAACCTTTGGCTCGGTTTAAGAACAAAATAAATGAACCGTCACTAGAGCCCTGGCCAGATGAATCCATTTGTGGGCTCAGATGTAAATGCAGATGAGATGAGGGACAATGGAAAAAAGGGAAACTTCATGTGTCCTTAGGAATCTTGAAAGACCGTTTACCTAAAAATATCAAAATACTGTAAAGGTGCTAAATCAAGCTTTCTTTTTAGCCTTGTATCTTCCAACAATCATAGGCCTCAAGTTCTTTTAAAGGTTTTAAATTCAGTTTTAAATCCGTTCAACTTATTTGCATCTACTACTTCTTTACACTGTGAAATCTTTCCATTGTCTTTCATAGAAATATCATATTTGAGGTATGTTCAAACTATTTGTGGTCCTGATCCCTCCATTTCGGCTAGGGAGCGTCTTACTTATCCATTGTGCCCTGCTGTTTTTCACCAGTTTGAGCCTGTGCCTTCAACAGTTTCAAATGATATTATGAAACATCTGGGCACACAAACTCTTCTTTAGGCAGTGTTCCTTCTCGTTTATTTAGGGAGGTTTTTCAGTCTGTTGTGTTATTCATTTTTGTTCTTGACTAATGCTTTCCTCAATTTAGTCTGTGTCCCAGCTGCCTTCAGGTATACTGTGGTGCAGCTACTTGTCAAAAAGAAACATTTGCTGTTGTCAAACTTCAGACCTATTTTTAAGTTGCCTTTTCTTTCCAAGATTCTTTGAAAAATTGTCCTATGCAGCTGCAAACCGTTTTAGAAAACAACATTATTTAGGAAAAGTTTCAGTCTATCACAGTGTCACAGCACTGAAACTGCACTTTTAAAGGGTTTTTAATTACCTTATTATTACTGTAGAAAAGGAAACCCTGCTTTTCTGACGTATTTACATCTGAGTACCGTGTTCAACACTGTAGATCAGAGTATCCTTTTACCGTGGCTTGAGGATTGTCTGAGGAAGGCAAGGCAATTCAAAGTGCTTTAAATGATAAAAGAAAAGTAATTTGCAGTAAAAAACATAAAAAAGTTATTTGCAGTCGCATGATAAAGGAAAGTATAAAAAGAAAAACTATAGAAAAGTACAGAAAAGTTGGAGTACAGACTTAAATTGATGAATTTTAAAATTTTAGGGCTGAACCTTGTTGGAAATTCTAATGTTTAGAGATTAACTTGGTGCTTTTTGGTCCATATTTTTTCTTATCACTAAATCAAACGTTTCTCCCTAGGGAGAAGGCAGTTCCTTAGAACTCTTTTGGCCTATTAGACATCAGGAGAATGGGGGAATATTCCTTTAAAATTTTTCCACGTCTTGACCAAGAGTCAGAGCCATCTCGGGCGCTCTGTGACCTTCCCCCTAACTTTTGTTATGAGACCCCAGCTCAGCCACAGTCCGTTGGGGAGGGGTCTTCTGCAGTGAACTGCTTCTAATTGCAAACAGCGAGGTCCGCCTCACTCACTTCTAAGGTAGAAAATCCCAAATAACCTTTGTCTCCAGTAGAAAACTTTATTATGCTGATGGTGGTCAGAGGGCTCGGTGTATGGCAGCTTTACTTCTGTGCCTCAGGGCAGCTGTGGCTACAATATCGCTTACCACTGTCAGTGCGTGAATGTGTGTATAAATGGGTGAATGACTGACTGTAGTGTGAAGCGCTTTGGGGTCTCTGGGGACTTAATAGAGCGTTATACAAGTGCAGGCCATTTATTTACCATTATAATTTAAAACATTTAATCTGATTAGCAGGACCTTTTAAACTTTTATAATTTTAAATCTTTTATAATTTTGGTTTCGAGCTATTCAGCAGATAATACACTTGCTTTTAAGCCCATATTTTCCTAATATAAAAATCAAACGTTTCTCCCTGGGGAGGAGGCAACTCTTTAGAACTGTTCTGACCCATTATGTATCACAATAATGGGGGAATATTCCAGTTAAAACTGGTCCATGCCTGGACCAAGAGTCAGAGTCTTCCTGGCTCTGTACCTTCCTTCTAGGAGACCCCAGCTCAGCCACAGTCTGTTGGGGAGGGGTCTATTTCAGTGAACTGCTTCTCACTGTGGACAGCGAGGTCCTGTAAACAGTCTGTTCCAAGGTGGAAAATCCTAAATAACCTTTATCCCCAATAGAAACATTTACCAATATGTTTTAGTCAATAGTTTAAAAACAACAATCAAAAGCAAATCTAAACAAATGGGCTTTTAACCTTGATTTAACAGAACTCAGGAACTCAATATTTCTACAGGTTTTTAATTTAATTAAATTTTTTATTTAAATTACCCCATAAGTACTGAATGCTGCTGCCCTTAGTTGGTTCTGATTTTGGGGATGCAGAGTAGACTTGAAACAGAAAACCTGATTGGTCTGGAAGGTTGATATAACAACAAACCTTTAATGTATTTTGGTTCTAAGCCATTAAGTGACTTATAAACTAACAGAAGTATTTTAAAGTCTATTCTCTGAGATACAGTTAGCCAGTGTAGGGACTTTAGAACTGGGCTGATGTTCTCTACTTTCTTAGTTTTAGTGAGGCCACAAGCAGTAGTGTTCTGGATCAGCTGCAGCTGTCTGATTGACATTTTAGGCAGACCTCTGAAGACACTCTTGCATTAATCAATTCAACTAAAGATAAATGCATGGATGAGTTTTTCAAGATTGTGGTGGGACATTAGTCCTTTATTCCTGGAAATGCTCTTCAGGTGATAGAAGGCTGATATAGTGACGGTCTTTATGTACCTCTGAAGGTTCAGATCTGTGTCCATCACTACACCCAGATTTTGGAGCAAGTAAAAATTGAATAGGAGGGGTTCCAGGATGGAACCTTGGGGAAACCCACGTTATTTTTTTTGCCAACTCTGGTGTAAAGTTTCCTACTGACACAAAAAGTCCCTGTCCTTCAGATAAGACTCAAACCAGTCAACTACTGCTCTAGAAAGACCAACCCAGTTCTCCAGTCGGTCTAGTAATATGCCGTGATCAACAGTGTCAAATGCTGTGTTGAGGTCCAATACCACCAGCACTGTGGTTGTTCCATAGTTGTTATGGTTTGCGAGATATAGGACCCCAGAATGCAGACAAACAGGCAGCATGATGGTAAGTGAAAAAAGGTTTAATAACAAAAATTCACTAACAGCAGGAGGAAGGAACAAAACAACCAAAGGGCAGGCGAGACAGGCATGGCATGATCAAAAAACAACAAGACTTGGTTTGAGAAATGTTTTCCCGAAGACTAACTGAACAGGTGTGTATATATGGAGTGAAAACCAGGTGGAGCAAGGAGACATTAACTTTGAGCAGGTGAACCGAATAAACTTAATTGACAGACAGAACAAAACGAGGCTGCGGCAAAAACAGAGACTCTAATATACAAACAAAACCAGAAACTAGAAAAACATGAAGCAAAACCATAACCAGATCCGAAAACTAAACTTGACAAAACATGAACAAGATGACAAAACTAAAGCATGACCAGGAAAATAAACAGAAACATGATTGAAAACTTGAACTGTGAAAAATTTATAAGGAAAAAACCCAAAACCAAAAACCAAGCATCCCCAAATCATAACAATAGTCAGCATTTGAACACTTTGACAATGCCAGCGTCAGTGCTGTGGTGACCATGCAAACCTGACTGGAAGACATCAAAGCAGAAGGTCATTGTTAAGATGGTATATAACTGTTGAAACACAGCTTTTTCCACAACCTGACTGATAAATGGGAGATTTGAGATGGGCCTGTAATTTTGCAATATCAAGTTGTTGGGATTATTCTTTCTTTAACAGTGGTTTGATAATTGCTGTTTTAAGGCCTGGAGGAAGACACCTGACCACATGGATTAGTTTATTATTTGAATCAAATCAGACACTATGACAGGCAAAAGTTGTGGGTAAAATATCAAGATAGCTGTTTTTTTTAACTGTGTCTTATCTGGCAGAGTAGCACTCAGAATTGTTGTCTGAGTGCCAATAACAAGCCCAACAGATTTACTTTCACAAGTGGAGCTAACGCTTGAATGGTCTGCTTGATATTTATAAAAAAAACTTTAGCAGAAATTGTTACGGACACGGAGACAAATACGAAAAGGAAAAAATAAGAAGGACAAAAGAGATAAACATAGGGCAAAAAGGAAAAAGGGAGAGAAGGAGAAAAGATTGGAGGAAAGACAGGATGAAGAAATTCCAAGATAACACTCTGCTTGCTTCTACACCTGTAGAAACATACATAATAACAGCATTTTTACCAAAAAGTGGACGGTACTTATGAATGCAAGATGTAATTACTGCTAAATGCGGCCAATATAGAACATTTGTGTATCTGTTAACACCTGAATCTAAACACCTGTGGGTCTGAGTGTGAGCACGCTTGCGTATACAAGGTTTCTCCATAAAAATATGCAATAGCGAGTGTGAGGAGCTACAGACCTGCCACCCTGGACCTAGGACAGATACGGAGGAGACCTGAACCATAGACATCCAAAGGCCCCCCAGAGCACAGGAACCTCAGACCCCAGGAGAACCATTGCTGGGACTACTGGAACCCTCCCAGAGAAAATAAGGGGAGAGTCCCAGGGGAACCACCCAAAAGCCACAGTGAAGAAGCCCAAGGGAGCTGCAGTGATGAGCCCACAGGCCCCGCCGGCAGCCGTCTACGCCAGAGCAGATCCAGTCATGGACCCAAGACCTGAGACCCCGGGACATATCACTCCCCAAGCAGAGGCCCGACAGAGCCCAGGGGTCCAGGCCCTGTCAAGCAGCCACCGGGAGTGAGCCGGCATGCACCAAAGCACCCAGCCCCGGACACCAAGAACCACAAGTACCCCATCGGGCAGAGACACCAACCCCTGGCATTTAGTTTGGCGGGGGGGAATAGGCCCCACATTTGATGGGGGGGCCTAAACTGATCCAGGAGAGGGAGACCCTGACCCCACGCCACGACCCCAGTCCCCAACGACCCCCATCCTCATCTGGGGAGGGGGCCATGTACAAAAGAAGGGTCTACCTGGTCCAAATGAGCCCGCCAACTATGAGCGCCACAGGATGAAACAGTCCTAAGCCCCCAATGAATTCTGATCTCAACCCCATGAGCCCTCCCACCCCCTACGACCCCCAACATAAATTTCCCCACAGGGCCACCCCCAACCAGGACCCAGATATTGAACCCATGCCCCCGAACCCAAACGGCATGAATCCCCTCCCCACAGGAAAAAAAAAAAAAAAGAATTGTGTCATTCTGTCAAAATTTGCACTAAAAATCAGCACTAATTTGTTGACACAGCATTAGTGCTGGACTTGATATTAATTAAGGGAATCACTCTACAGTGAGTTAAGTCTTACTTAAGTCCATGTAGATATGAATGACTCAGACAACACCTCTTACTTTTGGAGTTTCTCAAGAATCCATTCTAGTACCAGTCTTATTTTTATTTTTTACATACACCGCTGATCAAAAGTTTTAGACACAGTTTCTCCTTAATGGTGTCCATAACTCCCCTCCTCTTAATGGTTTTCTTTATGTTTATGACTGTTTACATTGTATGTAGATTCTCACTGAAGGCAACAAAACTGTGAATGAACACATATGGAATTATGCAGCAAATGAATAATTGTTAAAGAACTTTAATTATGTTTTATATTTTAGACTCCTTAAAGTAGCCACCCTTTGCTGTAATGATTGAAATGTAATGACTGAAACCAAGACGAATTGACGCTGTATTGGCCGCAAAAGGAGGCCCTACACCATACTTAACGCGGTCCCAAGTCTTTCTGTATGTTCGCACCATCATCCCGGGACCAAATCTGCCCTTCAACACTCTTCTTCACCACCAGCTGTGCCAACAGTAGGCTCTGCTCCTCTGTCCAGTTTGGTTTTCTCCACCTTTTTTTCTCCATTTTGTTTTGGTCCTTTTGCCAGATCAAACCTCTTTATACAAATAGACAATCACAGTAAAATGCTGACAGAAGAGTGTCCACACTGACATCAAATAGATGAAGTAGGAAAACAACCAGCATAGCGAGTAACCATAATAAGCAAATCAAAATAATGATGAGCATTTAAAGGTTCAAACATTTTGATGGTGTGTGACAATTGATTTAATTTAGCTAAGTTGCATCATCATGACTTACCTATGATCAGTAAATTTCTCTCCACTTATTACTAGGAGCACATTTGTTTTTTGTAACAACCAATCACAGCTCTTAGAAGACAGCTTCACAGCTAGCAATGGGGACAACCACACCTCACTAAGATAGGAATTTCTTTCATCTCCTCGCCCAGAGTTGCTCTCAGCAGCGAACTGAATCACTCTGAAACTAGGAGTCCCTGGCAGGAATTTTTAGGCTCAGTTAGGAGTTCTCTGAGAGGACTCTTTGTGAATACGGTACAAGATCTTTCCAATACCATTAATAAGCCTTTCTGTCATACAATGGCTCTTTTGTCAGGAGTCTTGGCATACTCTTTGACAGCTCCTTTTAATTCACAAAGCAAATCAGTTCAGTTGTCAAGACAAGCTATTCAGCTTCAAGCTAAAATAAAACTCTATTTTCTTCCGAATTATTTTGAAAGATTGATCCATGTTTTTATATCAACTTGCCTAGATTATTTTAATTCCCTTTATGTCGGTTTAGATCAGTCATCCTTCACTGCTTGCAGCTTTGTACAAAATGCTGCTTCTCATCTAGGAACTAGAAAACAGGGATGTGTATTTTCAATTTTTACATAAATGTTGATTTCATTTTAAACACATGAATTATTTACTTATGTCTTCTGTGATTTTTTTTTCTTTTAGCTAGCCCTATTAATTAATTTGTTCTTGCTGTGCAGCACTTTGGTGCAACTTGTTTGTTGTAAAGTGATATATAAATAAAGTTGATATTGACATATGCACACCATCTCCACTGTGTTGCTGGAAGTATGCTTTCTTTACCAGGGACAGGGAGGTTGGTCAGGGTTGTAGGAAAAAAAAGATCTGAGTTTATGGGAAAATCCCCCATCTTGATGGCAAAGTTTAATTAATGTACAACAAGAACATAAATGAATGGATGAGCTGCTCCCAAGGAAGAGCTAAGTGCTGAGCACAGTGTTGGGCATCATAGGTGATCATTTACAGAGTTCTGAAAACTGTTTATTATAATCATGGCAGCATTATCAGGTGAGAGGATTTTGGTATGATGTACATGTACTGTATACACACATTTATCATTTATTTACATACTTGGTATTTTTTTTATTTTATTTAACCTTTATTTAACCAGGAAAGTTCAATTGAGATTAAGATCCTCTTTTCAAGGGAGTCCTAGCCAAGAAGTTGCAAATGTTACGCAATGATTACAGTTAGTGTACACAATTACAATACGATACAAATTAAGAACAACTGTCACAACTTAAGGAGTTCATCTCTAGTGCTTTTAGTCTGGAATTAAAAGTGCTAAATGAAATAAGTTCAGTTACTTTCCAGGCTTTTGACAAGATGTTCCATGTAGAGTAAACAAAAGCACTTTTTCCCAGTTCTTTGCGGGGAAATGTTGCAGAGAGCAACAGCTGAGTAAGAATCAACACTTCTCAGTGTAAATATATCTCAGATGTAGAATGGAAGCAACCCAAGCATGTCCTACTAAATGAAAGTACACCAATGTCCCAACCTCCTAGTGGACAAAGAAGGCCATCCCAATCGAGAGTACAGCTCACAATGATGGGTCAAGATTTTACAGTTAGCAACAAACCTCAGAGAAACATAAGAAACAGTGTCAATCTTTTGAAGACATTGAGCTAAGGCGTTCATATACAACAAGTCTCCATAATCTAAAATAGATCAAAATGTTGCTGTGACAAGCTGCTGTTTCACCTCGAAAGAAAAACATAATTTATTTTGAAAGAAAAAGCCCAATTTGAGATTAAATTTCTTTACAAGACTATCAACATGGGGCTTAAAGGTAAGGGAGCCAAAAGCAAGACACCAAGGTATTTGTATGAGTGAACCACCTCCATGATATTTCCCTCAAGAGTGCACACAGTTAGGGGTAGTTTGAAGCACTTTGTGTTTCCAAATAACATATATTTAGTCTTGTCAGCATTGAGCACATGTTTTTGCTGCAGAAGTGTGTGCTGGACCACATTAAATCACAAATAAGGTATGCAAGCCACAGCTAGAAAATAATCTTCATCTCTGCCACCTAGATTAAAAATATCAATGCAAACTTTGATTAAGGAGTATATTGACATCCACTGAAAGACATACTGTCAAAAAATAGCAACAGCTGTTGAATTTAAACTGAGTTTTATGATGTTTTTGTAACAAAGAAACGCTCAAAGACAGAATTTAAGGAGTAATGACACACTGACTAATGCCTCTTTTGGACCTACTTTAATGTAAAGTTTGAGTTAGAATTCTGTAATATGGTTTAATAAAATAAATGATGAAACATGTCAGTTAAAAAACAAGAATAAGAAGGCTTATATGGTCACCTTGATACAACACTTGAAAGAAAAAAAATCTATTAAAACAGAGGAGCGCTCTCTGTTCCCAGCCACTTCTAAAACAAATGTGTTTTTCTCTTCTGCTGCTCACTTACATTTTGTTGTCATGATGAAATTACCCGTTTGTGCCTGAGCTTGTGGCCCTGTGCCTTATTGTGTCATTTTATTAAGGTCATGTTCGGAAAGCTGCAATTTGCTGCCAAGAAAACAAGATAACCCGTGTCTGTCTGACTCCTCGCCTATGAAGAGAGGCAACCTTCACCTGTCTGCCTTCAGCCATAATCCACATGAGTAGATGTTTGACCGCAACTTCCTGACTGCTCACATTATGCTCATCAGCGTCAAAGTGCCATATCTAATGCTGCATGTTTGAATGACAGTTATTTTATTTTCTGTGTATGACACAATCTCTTAAATACTCAGATATCATGTTGGTTTGAAATATTCAAACCAACATGATTTTAGCCCCATTTATCGCATTGAGAGGACATGCTTTCCCAGTGTTTTCATTTCATTAAGGTTCTCCCCTTTAGGAAGAATCCAGCAAAAGTCACGTGGACCCACACAGGCCTTTGTGATTGGACTAAGTCTGAATACTGGTGCACCTAAAAAAGACATCTGGGGGATTTGCACTAAACAGGGAATCAAAACTGCCCCTGTATTGGAATGCATGTGCATTTATTTTTTTTACTCTCATGTTATAGTCCTTCCAAAAAATGACTTGGTCAAATTTCAAATCAGCAGCTTAAGATAAAATCTGATCTATACAACTCTACTTAGCGTTTTCTTTTGACCCGGTAGCTGAGCACGATAGTTGCAGTGTTAAAAGAAAATTTTTGAAGTTTTTGAATAAGAATGCTTATGCGGACACATAGTAGGATCATATTCATGCCATGAAGGACCACACAGCTAGAATGCATGGATGTATAAGGTGACCCAACCAGGCAATACCTTTTTAAAGACTCTAAAAACTATGGTGCAAAAACAACCTAATTTGCTATTCTGCTAATTGAGTCCTCAGTCAAGTCTAGCCTTGGGTTGATTTAACATAACGTCAGATTATGGGTTTGACCCAACATACTAGGTTGGGGTTTCAACCCAAAAAGGGGATAAAGTGACTAATGTCTAATGGTAAGACCACAGAGAATGGGTTGAAAAGAAGAGGCTATTACCTCTATTTCTAAACAAGCAATAGTTGGATTGAAGAAATGATCAATCCTATGTTTTCTATATCTGTTTTATCCTTGCCGGGTCACGAGGGCGGGTATCTCCAACAGTAAATTGGCAGGAAACAGTGTATAACCTGAACAGGTCGCTGGTCCATCACAGGAATTCAAACCCATGATCTTGAATTCACTCAAGTCACTTGGCACTTTTATCACAAATTGGAAACATCCTGCTGAAAAGCACAAAGAAGTGCACCATATTTACTGGCATTGACATTCAGTTGAGGTTTCTTAAGAAGCAGTAAAAAGCTGAGCGAAATTCGACATTGCGTTTGGAAGTTGCCCCAACCTTCTGTTTAGTGGTAAATTATTGGTGAGGACTACAATTCAAAATATGAAGATCTCTTGTATGATATAAATTAGGTGACTTCAGCATGTTGAACAGACAATTTGAAAATTGTATAATTACGAGTGTAAAAGAAAGATTTCCACTGTCAGAGTGTACAATTTTGGAGCTGGACCAAAGCTCAGACAAGCTCTCAGGAGCAGTGATGAATTAAAGCGGTGAATTAAAGGTTTTTAATAATTAAAAAAGAAAAGAGAAACAAAAACTTACAGCACGACAAGAGTAGATCTGGTCATGGAGAATGGGCAAAGACAGGCATAATAACTGGCATGGAAACAGGCAAGCAAACAGTAGAATCCAGCACTGAACAAAGAGAAGACAGGAGATGAAGGCTTTGGACTGGAACGAGGTGGGCGCAGGTGAGCAAAATCTAGTTGATTACATGGTGGCTATGGATGAATGAAAGAACTGATAAACATGAATGGAGATGAACAGAGGTACTGGGAATAATCTAACAGAGACTACTAACAGAAATACAGGTCCTTCTCAAAATATTAGCATATTGTGATAAAGTTCATTATTTTCCATAATGTCATGAGGAAAATTTAACATTCATATATTTTAGATTCATTGCACACTAACTGAAATATTTCAGGTCTTTCATTGTCTTAATACGGATGATTTTGGCATACAGCTCATGAAAACCCAAAATTCCTATCTCACAAAATTAGCATATCATTAAAAGGGTCTCTAAACGAGCTATGAACCTAATCATCTGAATCAACGAGTTAACTCTAAACACCTGCAAAAGATTTCTGAGGCCTTTAAAACTCCCACTCAAAACCCCAATCATGGGTAAGACTGCTGACCTGACTGCTGTCCAGAAGGCCACTATTGACACCCTCAAGCAAGAGGGTAAGACACAGAAAGACATTTCTGAACGAATAGGCTGTTCCCAGAGTGCTGTATCAAGGCACCTCAGTGGGAAGTCTGTGGGAAGGAAAAAGTGTGGCAGAAAACGCTGCATAACGAGAAGAGGTGACCGGACCCTGAGGAAGATTGTGGAGAAGGGCCAATTCCAAACCTTGGGGGACCTGCGGAAGCAGTGGACAGAGTCTGGAGTAGAAACATCCAGAGCCACCGTGCACAGGCGTGTGCAGGAAATGGGCTACAGTTGTATACCCCAGGTCAAGCCACTTTTGAACCAGAAACAGCAGCAGAAGCGCCTGACCTGGGCTACAGAGAAGCAGCACTGGACTGTTGCTCAGTGGTCCAAAGTACTTTTTTCGGATGAAAGCAAATTCTGCATGTGATTCGGAAATCAAGGTGCCAGAGTCTGGAGGAAGACTGGGGAGAAGGAAATGCCAAAATGCCAGAAGTCCAGTGTCAAGTACCCACAGTCATTGATGGTCTGGGGTGCCGTGTTGGTCCACTGTGTTTTATCAAGGGCAGGGTCAATACAGCTAGCTATCAGGAGATTTTGGAGCACTTCATGCTTCCATCTGCTGAAAAGCTTTATGGAGATGAAGATTTCATTTTTCAGCACAACCTGGCACCTGCTCACAGTGCCAAAACCACTGGTAAATGGTTTACTGACCATGGTATCACTGTGCTCAATTGGCCTGCCAACTCTCATGACCTGAACCCCATAGAGAATCTGTGGGATATTGTGAAGAGAACGTTGAGAGACTCAAGACCCAACACTCTGGATGAGCTAAAGGCCGCTATCGAAGCATCCTGGGCCTCCATAAGACCTCAGCAGTTCCACAGGCTGATTGCCTCCATGCCACGCCGCATTGAAGCAGTCATTTCTGCAAAAGGATTCCCGACCAAGTAATGAGTGCATAATTGTACATGATTATTTGAAGGTTGACGTTTTTTGTATTAAAAACACTTTTCTTTTATTGGTTGGATGAAATATGCTAATTTTGTGAGATAGGAATTTTGGGTTTTCATGAGCTGTATGCCAAAATCATCCGTATTAAGACAATGAAAGACCTGAAATATTTCAGTTAGTGTGCAATGAATCTAAAATATATGAATGTTAAATTTTCATCATGACATTATGGAAAATAATGAACTTTATCACAATATGCTAATATTTTGAGAAAGACCTGTATTTCAAAGTATAAAGAAAGAATAAATTAGAAAGCTAAATGCAAAGAAATGCATTAACATGAACAACACTTAAATATGAGCACAGAGAAGTGAAGTTAAATGGCAAAACCCAAATGGCCTAAACAACCACAAAATATGGCAAGACCTGTTAGAACATAACAAGGAAAATGCTGAAAAACACCTCATGATCATGACATTCAACACAAAAAACAGTGATTGTTTCCTCCAAGAGGGTGTGGCTAATGTCAGCAAATTACTATGTAAATGTGATGAGGAACGGTCTGACGACAGCCAGAAGGTTTGGCAGGGCTCATTGCTATTTGTAAGACACAGCAATTCTGTATTTTATGGCAAGAAGGCAGATTTTGAGGCCTGGCTAAGGCATTTTGTTTCACCTCAAAGCTTTTGTTAATCTTTAATCAACAATGACCCAAAGGTAAACTGATTCATTTGAAGATCCTAATCTTCAATTTGCCCCTGTTTCAGTTTTTTTAAACTACTCTGTCTAAGCAGCGTTTATCTGCATTGGTAAATGCTTCCACAGAATGGACCCAGCTAATGCAATGGCGTATTTGTTTATGAGATAATAACAGATTTTAATTGCTTTACATTTTTTGTTTGATGGAACCTATTCAATGTTTATACCAAAAGGATGAAGTAACAATCCAGCAGTTTTAGAGTGTTGCTGAAAGATAGTTCAGCAACTCAAAAGACGAAATGGCAACCAAAGTTTAGCATGAGTAAGAAAAGCAAGATGCATATCAATGTCATTTTAATAAGTTCCCCAGTCTCTTCATATCATGTGTAACCAGTCCACATTTAGCCCCTTCCAGTACAAGTCCTACTCCTAAAGTCACCATGTTAGTGACTCCTGAGAGGCACTAACACGGTGACAGGTTGTTTAACATAAGCGTTGGGAGCTTACTTCAGAGGTTTCAGGAGTCCTGACCTATCTCTTCTGACATCTAGATATTGCTACTGTGTTTACCTTGAATGGGATGGATTTCCCTGACAGCACCAGGTCAAGCTGAAAGTGTCAGTGGTCAGCATTAATTTGATGTGACAATCATCACTGACCTGCCAGTCACCGAGAGCAGAGGGTAATAGTGAGTAAAAGGCTCAGGCTGTTGTGTTTGTGATGTGATGATGGACAACCATGACAGGGTTAAAGGGAGATTTTTGAGAAACAGCCCAGGCCACTCTGGAGCCAGGAAGAAGAAAAATCAATCACATTTGCTGCTGCTGCTTGAACAGTGGTTGGAATATTTATCATATGTTATTAATTGTCATTACCTATATATTTTATCTCAATGTGACTGACAACACCCAGGCTGAATTACTGCCTGACCTGTAAAATTAAGAGATCACTTAATTAGGACCTGTCTGACAATATGAAGTAGGCAACGGGATCTCAAAAACAACATTTCTAAACTAATCTAAACAAAACTAATCTAAACCAAAAAAGGAACAGATGAGAAACAAAGGCATTACAATATGTTTGTCTGAGTTACAAATCCATTACAAAAGCTTTGAAACTCCAGCAAAACACAGTGAGAGCCATTAGCCATAAACAAAACATGGAATACAATTCAATTCAAAAATACTTTAACGAATAAAATGATAGCGATTAACCTTCCCAGAAATGACTAGTCGACCAAAATTATTCCAAGAGCAAATCAACGACTCAAACAGGAGGCCAAAAAACCCCCAAAAAAGCAGAACATCTAAAATACTGCAGGGCTCACTTGTCTTAGTTAAGTTCAGTATTTATAATTCAACAGTAAGAAAGGAACTAGACAAATGTGGCTCAAACGTTCCAAAGCAAAACTCACTGCTGACCGACAAGAACACAATGGCTCATTTCACATTTCCACAAAAACATCTTGATAATCCCCAGGCTTTTTGGGAATATATTCTGTGGACTGGTGAGACAAAAATTTACTCTTTGGATGGTGTGTGTCTAAACACTGTTTAAAACACTGCGTTTTTGAAAAAAATTATATGAGTGAAACATGGTGCTGTGATTGTCTGGGCCTACTTTGGTGTGTCAGGACCAGAACAACTTGCTGTAGATGGAACCATGAATTTTGCTCATTACCAGATGGTCCTGAAGGAGAATGTCTGATCTTCGTTTTGTTACATTAAGCTCAAGTACACTTGGCTTATACAGCAGGACAATGATCCAAAGCACATCAGCATGTCCATGTGTGAATGGCTCAACAATGAAAAAAATAAATGATTTAGAGTGACCTAGTCAAGTCTGCACTTTAATCCGATTGAAATGCTGTGGCATAATCTTAAACTGGCCATCTATGCTCATTAATCCTCATCATTTATTTGATCAAAAATCTGCAGAGAAAAGTGGGTCAAAAATTCTTCTACGGTGATGTAAAACACTTATTGCCAGTTATTGCAAAAGCTTGATAGACGCTGTATCTGCCAAGGGTAGAATAAATCATGTTTAGGTCGCAATTACTTTTCAGATATCCCCAGCTTGGTCTGGATAGCGTTTTTTTCCCTTAAAACATGAAATTATTATTTGAAAGCCACATTTCGTATACTCAGGCTATGTTTATAATGAATTGAACGTCGTGGAAGTTAAAAAGCAAAAATTTGTAGGTTTGGAACCTTTCACAGCTTGGCACTGTGTTTTTATCATAACTGCATTTTTTCCTGAACATATTGAGAAAAAAAAATGATGTCTATATTTTTCTTGACACGAGCGCTAGTGGCTGAATCTTTAATTTCTGTTTAAACTGATAAGGGACAGTTTTATAAACCGTATTATCCTGCATTCACCTTAAATAACAGTCACTTTTTCCAGAAATGAGCTGAGAAATTGTTGACTGTGTGCAGACTCGCAGCTCTGTGGATCACACTAAAAGTACTGCTGTGACAGGCTGTCTGTGCGCTCTGACTGATGCGTCACACGGATAGGTGCGGTTTGCACAGCGCAACTCTCCAGACAGTCCGTGTTCGCTGAAGTGATGAGCTGAAAAGCTGAAAACATTTCTGAAGCAGGCAGATTTAGACGATTTAACTTTTTTCTCCATAATTTTAAGGGGCTTTTCCCTCGACTGATGGTCTTCATATCTCTGAAAGCTGTAGAAACCCCAAGGACGGATCACTTGACCACCACTACCAGCTCCGATGCGGCTGAAAAGCATTCGACCTAACACCGCAGGGCAGTGACCAGGAGCGCGTTACACAAATCTCAATATGCGCGTAATTGGAGCGCACTGGCGAGGCGTCCCTTGCTCCCCTGTCCGGAAAACATTACTGTCGTGATGTTCAATACTTCGGGAATTGGGCCCACTTTTACCAAGAAAGAGGATATTTCCGAAGTTATCAATGGCACTCTGCTTCTGGTCAGCAACGTGCCTGTCACCACTATCAGCAACCCCACAGCCATGTGGAACGAGTCGTGCGGGGAGCAGCTGCTGGATTTCGGGCGCCCGGAGAAGATCATTATTGGGGTCATGCTGGCGATAATCACGGCGGTGACCGTGATGGGAAACACGCTGGTGGTGATTGCGGTGTGCGTGGTGAAGAAACTTCGGCAACCGTCAAATTACCTTCTAGTGTCCCTTGCGGTGGCGGACCTCTCAGTGGCCCTAGTTGTGATGCCGTTCGTCATTGTGACAGACCTCACCGGCGGCAAGTGGCTGTTTGGGGACTTGTTCTGCAACATCTTTATCGGCATGGATGTAATGTGCTGCACTGCCTCTATCATGACCCTGTGTGTGATCAGCGTGGATAGGTAAGTTTGTAAAGTTCGGGCTGATCCGATGTTGTAAAGCTGTTCACTTTCAACAGCTTAGATTTATAACGAGGTGGGCCCCTGGGGAAGAGCCAGTGTTGGTGTGCCAAACGTACAAATGTCTTAAAACTTCCCAATTACAATAGAGGTGCATCTCAACAAATTATATTATTATTGGATTTTTGTCATTAATGCCATTCAAAAAATGAAAGTCATATACAGGTCCTTCTCAAAATATTAGCATATTGTGATGAAGTTCATTATCTTCCATAATGTCATGATGAAAATTTAACATTCATATATTTTAGATTCATTGCACACTAACTGAAATATTTCAGGTCTTTTATTGTCTTAATACGGATGATTTTGGCATACAGCTCATGAAAACCCAAAATTCCTATCTCACAAAATTAGCATATCATTAAAAGGGTCTCTAAACGAGCTATGAACCTAATCATGTGAATCAATGAGTTAACTCTAAACACCTGCAAAAGATTCCTGAGGCCTTTAAAACTCCCAGCCTGGTTCATCACTCAAAACCCCAATCATGGGTAAGACTGCCGACCTGACTGCTGTCCAGAAGGCCACTATTGACACCCTCAAGCAAGAGGGTAATTCCCCCAGGTCAAGCCACTTTTGAACCAGAAACAGCAGCAGAAGCGCGTGATCTGGGCTACAGAGAAGCAGCACTGGACTGTTGCTCAGTGGTCCAAAGTACTTTTTTCAAATGAAAGCGAATTCTGCATGTCATTCGGAAATCAAGGTGCCAGAGTTTGGAGGAAGACTGGGGAGAAGGAAATGTCAAAATGCCAGAAGTCCAGTGTCAAGTACCCACAGTCAGTGATGGTCTGGGGTGCCGTGTCAGCTGCTGGTGTTGGTCCACTGTATTTTATCAAGGGCAGGGTCAATGCAGCTAGCTATCAGGAGATTTTGGAGCACTTCATGCTTCCATCTGCTGAAAAGCTTTATGGAGATGAAGATTTCATTTTTCAGCACGACCTGGCACCTGCTCACAGTGCCAAAACCACTGGTAAATGGTTTACTGACCATGGTATCACTGTGCTCAATTGGCCTGCCAACTCTCCTGACCTGAACCCCATAGAGAATCTGTGGGATATTGTGAAGAGAACATTGAGAGACTCAAGACCCAACAGTCTGGATGAGCTAAAGGCCGCTATCGAAGCATCCTGGGCCTCCATAAGACCTCAGCAGTGCCACAGGCTGATTGCCTCCATGCCACACCGCATTGAAGCAGTCATTTCTGCAAAAGGATTCCCAACCAAGTATTGAGTGCATAACTGTACATGATTATTTGAAGGTTGACATGTTTTTGTATTAAAAACACTTTTCTTTTATTGGTTGGATGAAATATGCTAATTTTGTGAGATAGGAATTTTGGGTTTTCATGAGCTGTATGCCAAAATCATCCGTATTAAGACAATGAAAGACCTGAAATATTTCAGTTAGTGTGCAATGAATCTAAAATATATGAATGTTAAATTTTCATCATGACATTATGGAAAATAATGAACTTTATCACAATATGCTAATATTTTGAGAAGGACCTGTAGATTTATGACCCAGAGAATGATTTATGTATAGTGTTTATTTCTGTCAATTTTGATGACTATGGTGCACAGAAAATGAAAACACAAAAATTGACAAAGAGAGATTTTTAATACAAGAGTACTATGTCTTGGTCATGTTGTGGATTACAGTAAGTGACACCGTTCACAAGTGGGGCAAGCCAAAACAATCAATGCTAATGATCTTTTTAGCTTACCAGTCAGTCACTAGCCTAGGGCAACAACCGCAGGAGCAGCCGCTGCTGCAAAAGTATTCGCAACAGTGTGCAGCCCTAACTGGTGCATTGTGCCTATGCTCTGCATTGAAAATAAAAAATGCAGGAAGTATAAAGATTGAGCTCACCCACTGTGCACCTTTGTTCCTCATTCTGATGAGTCTCCCACAGCTGTCAATCAAATGTGCAAAAGAATTGAGCTTCGCCACCATTGCGCCACAATCAGCTGACCCATCATAAGTAGATAAAAAATGTTTAAATGATTTGCCTTAAAAGTTTCCTTTTAAAAATATATAAATTTACTGTGTTTGAGAGTGAATACTAACTTTTCCAACATTTGTCTTAATTACAGTTGTGATAAATAACATTATCAGGTGGGTCCTGGTGTTATTACAAGCTGAAGTTAACTTTTGATTTGTAGCATTTAACATTTTTGCATAAAATTAAATCTGCCACTGGAAAAATGCTGCTCTAAATGTTATTTGGTATTAACATATTCTTTGTCAGATTATGTGAGCATTTTGTAAGCAGCACTTTTAAGGTGAAGATGAGAGACACCAGACCCAGCAATGCAGAAGAGATGAAGGCCACCATTAAAGACTCCTGGGGTCCTTAAAACCTTAGCAGGGCCACAGGGTGACCACTTCCATGCCATGCAGAATTGATGCAGTAATTCATCTAAAAGGAGATCTGACCAAGTATTGAGTGCATGTACTGGTCATGGACATACTTTTTAGTAGACCAACATTTCTGAATTCTTTTTCATTCTACTTATGTAACATCCTAATTTTTTGAGAAATCAAATTTTGAGTTTTCCTTAGCTTTAAGCCATGACCATCAAATAAACACCAGAAACATCTCTGGGTGTGGAATCAGTCTAAATAATAAACTGTATGTAATTAAATGATTAAAATAGATGAATCTTAATCATTTGGTTTGAAATACATTGGTAGTGTCATAACTCTATTTTTGGGGTGGACCCAAGGGCAGACAAGCACGGAGAAAAGCAGAGAGGTGGTCGAAAACTCCTTTAATTTAAAGTGAGTCCACTTACATGCAGGCGAGGTTCTGGATGACAGGATAATCCTGATTACAAGGCATCTTCAAAACAGAATTTAACAGGATCGAAGGAGGAGTGAAGCAGACGCTCAAAGCTTTCTGTAGTTACATCTGATGTGCTGAGGGATTAGGGTCAGGTTAGACAGGTTAGAAGCCAGATTGCAACATGATAATTTTCAAACAGCTGTACATTGGTAATCTGCATGAAAATGCAATAAATTAAAACACCTCACTGGTTATTTAAGCATCCATTCAATAAAAAAACTAACCAAAACGACACAAAAAGAAAAGAAATGGAAAAAATTAACAAATATTTTAGGTCCCCTAAAGCCATGGACCCCAGGGTACTGCCTCCCTAAAGACTTGCATGGCCCAGGCCATTGTTGAAAAGGCACAGAAACAGCATGTGTGTGTATGTGGCATATGTTGAATAGCCCCAAACCACTTGTTCGTTTCACTGAAAGATCAAATACCATTTGAGGCAATGAACTGTAAGGTAGGAATAACATCACACATCTTAATTCATTTGCTATAGCTATAACTATGACCACTGACCCACTGACCTCACAACTATTCTTGCCTTTACAGAAGATTTACCATCATCCCACATGTCTGTTATTTGCACAGTTTGTTCTTGCTTTCTATTTTTACATCCTTCTAAAAGTAGGCTCCGAGGCAAAAGCTTCTAGGATTTATACGGTAAAGTTGCAGTGGGAGAAGTTCACTTCAGAAAATTGCCCTGTTTTTCTGTTCTGCACAACATACATAAATATGAGATTCATCACACTGACGTTTCGCATCAACACTCTGCTCCACAATTATTCGTAAATCTAAGCCCCTATAAGTGAAAAAACAGAGACAGGAAATCTATATTCCACCCAGTGGGGCCCGGCCCCGCATCTTTAACACTGCTTTGAATTTAAAGTGCCTTGCAAAAGTGTTCATACCCTTCGAACTCGGTTATGTTTTGTCATGTTTCAACCACAACCGTCAATGTAGTTTTTGTATTTTTTGTGAAGTTAAAGGACATGCATAGGTGGCTTTCAATGTATTTTACAAATATAAATCTCATAAAGCATTCTTGCACTTGTTTGCTGTATCCCCTACATGGGTTGTAACACAGAAACAAGACTTCTTATGGCTATCTTTCAACAATAGATTTCTTTTCGCTGACGCTGAGTGCATTCTTATCATTATTTATTTAGGGGGATCAAGTGACTGAAGAACAAAAACAACACTTTTGAGATTTTTCCTTGTAGTTTTTGTTCATTTCCCTCCATATCAGATTTCTGCAGTAGTTAGTGTTAGTCTGTCAAATAAGATCCCCAAAAAACACATAGGGATTTATAGTTGTAATATTACAAAATGTGGAAAGCTCAAGGGGTGTGAATACTTTTGCAGCCTCTGTTTTTCTACTGAAACCAGAAGCAAAGCTAAAAGCCTGTAAAAAAATAACACATCTCCACTGCTAACACTCTAAAAGGACGTAAACATTAAGGGGTTGTTTCAGCTGTTCTGCCTCAGTGACAACAATGAAGACAAACACTAATTGTAGCATTGATGATCTTATTGCTTCCATCCACTTGCCTATCAGGTATTATCTGAGCTTACTCAGAATCATGCCTGTTTGGACGAGCTGAGCATGAGGAACTAAGGCACGCCTGAGGAGCTAATGATGTTACTGCAGGAACTAGATCACAGATTTCATGTAGTGGAAAAGGAGTTTGCTCCAGTCAGCTGTGTTAAAGCTGACTGGAGTAGGAATATTTTTTGTACCGCATGGATGGAACGACAGAGAACTAGACAGTGGCTGAGGATTAGAGGCCATGCTTAGGTCGTGGTGATGCTGTAATAATGTGGTGTCAGTTTGAGATTATTTTCATCTCCACACCAATCGAAACAGACAGTTCTGGAAACCGCTTTTTCTGATCTCCATGGAAACAGTTATTTTGATTAAACAATCCAAAGTGTGTTTGGCATGTAATTTGCAATGGGAATAGTAAGGATAATTCAGTAAGATATCAATTTACAATTAGACATACGATTATGTGTAATTAGGAGTCTGTTATTGTCATCTTGGATTACAAAGGGTCTCCGTTTGTAAAATAATTCTGAAGAGCTCAGAGAGATGGAACGCTGGACAAGGTCTAACTAGATGGGAAAGTACCTGAAGGCTGTAAGCGTTTACCTCAGCAATTATAGTAGTTTATCCCACTGTAGCCTTAAATGGAGCCAGTCATGGATGCTTTCTGAGACATAGCTGCACATCTCGTGTAGGTCCAACATAAACCTGTTTTGTATTCACTGATGAAGAAGAGACAGCCATTATCTGCATTCAGTGTAAGTTCAGTCCTTTTTGACACTGAGCCTTTTTATTTCATACAGTTATTTTCTATAGTGTATAGATTTATAGTAAAAAGCAACCTGTCTTGACCTCCTTAATCACAGGTCAAGCCTCTATAAACACCAAAAGCTACAGTTTCCAGGCTCCCACTCAACCTTTGTTGGTACTTCATAGGCTGATAACCGGCCACATCTTTCCATTCTTTAGAGACCTTTTTTCTTTAAAGCTTTTAAAGCTAAAGAACCCCAGACTCAGTATGTGTACCACAGAAAACATTTAAAAACTTTGATGGGTTTCTTTAAAGATTACAATTCTAAATTAGGTAATAGTTTTTTTTAATCTAATGCTGAGGCATATTTATCAATTATATGTATCAAAACCTTTCACATACAGAGTATATGTCCTCATTAGTTCAGCTTTAGCCTACAAGAAAAGTGTCACTCTTTTACATGATGGTTTCCACTTGCTGTCCAATTTCTGTGAGAGTGCATCTTTGAAAAAAAAAATGTAGTGCATTTATAAACAGCTTATACACTCTTGACCCCTGGACACAGTGGTTGAGGCACAGTTGTTGTCTGAATAAACAGGAAAGGGTAGAGGAAGTTTAATTTTGTCATAGATCTGTTTTTAACTTTTCAAACCACACCAAAACAGGTCAGCTGTAAATCTCAGAATAATTATAGTAAACCATTTTGTGAGGCTATGTTTTACAGCATGGAAATCAAGCCTGGATTATTTTGATTGACCATTTACATGCACAAAAACAGTAATTTTTTATCAACAGAAAAACTGAAAATATACTGTATTGATTTAACAGCATGCTTGAAATATCTATTATAGCTAAACCTTCTGTTAACTGAAAAACGTAATTTAGTACACTCTAAAACCTGCTAGGTTAAAGACAACTTGGATTTTTTCGCTCATCTATTCCCGGGTCAGTTGTGGACAGATCCAGGGTTAACTAATAGTTTTTACCCAGCATAATGCTTCAGGTTCTGAAACCTAAACATGGATTAAGTAAATAATATCTAATATTAGAGCTACAAAAGAATGGGGTGAAAAGAATAACCCATAGCCTGGCTTCCTAAACAAGTATTATTTGAGTTAAACGATTTTCGAATGGTGGGTTGAAGTCCAATGGTGCGTTAGAACTGGAAGACCATGCAAACAAACCTAGGACTTTCATGCTGCGAGGCAACAGTGAGAACCACAGCACCACTTTGCATCCCTAAATGAGTGTTATGTTTATGCAAATTCTGCCTTAAAGTAATCTAATTATGTCTAATAAGACTTTTATTGATCATTTGATTTGGATAGCAGAATTTATGCATTAACCCTGCATAAAATAACTAGTCTGTGTTAACTCTATGCAAGCAGGTATATCTGTAACAATACCCCTCTCACTTTATGACCAGTTCCTTAATATAGAGTATGATTTTACCATGGTAACCTTTCTCATTTCATCCTATTTCTAGGAGGTTTGGTGATGTCTGAATAGGTCAATGTTTAGCTCAAAATGGCAGGCAGCGAAAAATGATGTGTCTCCATGAAGTCTCTTCACCAACCCAACAACCTGGATTAGAATTTTGGTTAAACCTATGTTTGATTAGACCTATCTAACTTCTGTAACAGCAGCACAAATATATCATTTGGGTTAAAGAAATAACCTAGCAGTTTTGTGTGTGTAGTTTGGAAACGATACAAATATCTGTGCCAGTTTTAAAAAGTTAGCTTTCTTGGAGCCTAGGTCACACCTTAATAATGGTAGAAACCTTTCTGTGTTACCTATTTTGTAGTGCAATTGTGAACTTCTTCCTTTAAAGGTCATGCTTATGTGTGAGCTCCTGTTCACATCCAGCCTCTTTGAGTGATTATTCAGTAGTGCAGATTGAAGCTAACACCCCAGAACATTAACCCAGTCACAGTAGAAAAGCCCAGTTGGAGTGATGCAGAATGTATAAAAGAGAGGATCCACATATTTTGTAAGCATTCTCTCTCAATAAATGTACATTTGGTCTTTCACAAGATACAGCAAAAGCGTAGTGGGTTTGGTGCCCATTTCCCTGAAAACCTCTTTTTGGCTTGCAGTTTTAACCTTTTCTGAGAGTTATATGTTGTATGTTTAATAATGCAAAACTCTATATGAATGTTTCATTCACAACAGTAGAAAGTGATGGGAGTTTTTTTCCTGCACTTTGTTGGGGATCTAAGAAGAGATGTTGAAAACGGATTGGAGGTGCTTGATATGGAATAGGAGACCCTGTAAAGCAAATTTAGTTCTGTAAAGTTAGAGCAGGTGGATAGGATATAGGGGAAAAGAAAATTTCCATACAGCTTTGCTAAAGTAAACTTTTCCAAGAAGGTTGACACTGAAAAAGTGTGGTGGAGGTGAAATCAAATGTAATCTCCTTCAGGAGACTACAGGTGGGCTAGAAATGCTACAAGCTTGGGCTCTTAGTGTAGTAGGCAGTGGGATTAGCTGGCTTCACATCCTTTCTGTCAGCGGCTCTGTCACTGATGAGCCGACTTCACACACGAGTCCCACAACGACCTGCCCGCTATGTCTGAGAATATATTTGTGAGGCTATTGTATGCATTTGCCCCAGGAGAGCCCTCCCTGGCTTAGTGCAGTTGGGAAACATCCACCCACAGCAGCAGACACAGATGACCTGACTGAGGTGACGCATCCTATGGTGATGTGATGTGACACCTTAGCTCCACTTTCTCAAAGACTGTTCACTGCCCACTTGTCGGCCGTGACTTGTTGAGACGTGGGGGACTGGACTTCTCCTGGCAGGCCAGTGAGATCAAAGACAGTTCATGTTTATAAAGTAATGTTTAATCAGTACAGAAATTGTGTTTTGGCCCTAAATGCAATGTTAAACTGAGTTGTGAATTCTGTAATCCCCCCATGGCTGCACAGAATGTTTGATTTTAGGGGGACATTAATAACCACAAGTTAGAAATTTTATGTTACACACCATTTAGGAAGAGACAACTTCCCATATACTATGAACAAACATTTCTTTTGGAAAATCAAACTGCTGCCTGACAAAAAACATTTCAGAGCACCAATTCATAATGATCCATGTGATCAGAGTATGTATTTTACAACTTCATCATTGATATGCGCTGCTTGTATTAGAAACCAAAGCTCCATATATATTTCTTCTTATTTTATATTAGACTTTTATTACAGAAGCATATGAAATTGGACATTCTGTGTAAGAATCATATGATTACATGTGATGGTTTATGTGGGAAGGGCTCTAAAGGCTATTACGATCTCTGAAAAGACAGTCATTGGAAGGAGAATAAAAAGATTGTGGTGGTGTGTTTTTAGTGTTATGACAATTTTTTATGCTATTGCAATTTAAAACAGTTTATTTTGGAGCAAGCAACTATTTACTATGGACTTATCGTTGATTCCCTCAAAAAATAAATTCACTTTAGGCGTTATGAAACATAAAAAGGAACAGTTTTAGGTCCAAAAATGTCAACAGACTAAGGTTTAGGTAGATAGTCCCTAAACTTTCAACTGTGAGACAAATATTCAAAACTTTAAAAACCTCTTGGAGTGGAAGTAGGGCGTCACATTTTACTGGAAAATTACCAAGTCAAGGCACTGCTGGGATTTGGACCCAGGGCTGTCTGATTACCAGACAGATAATCTATACTTGAGAAGGTTCTTCTTGATCAGGAGTGTTGTGGTTCATATCTATGACTCAAGAATTTAGGGATGCTTAATAGCAGAACAGGTGCCTCATATAGAAAAACTTTCATAGCTTTCAGACTAAAAGTTGGTGGTAGGGAGAAATTCTGAAACCTGTTTTGCACAAAAAAATTCACTTGTATAAAACCGTACGGAGACATGTCACCGCAAAGGTTACCTTCATACATCCCAATTGGACCCAGCTGCACATGCCGCTTGAACCGCTTGGTCCCCGCCCATAAATAAATATGCGAGGTAGTATAATAGGCATCCACCACGTGTCCAAATAACCATGGCAACGGTGTTGTAGCAGTCACAGAGACCTAAAGACAATGAGGAATTTTTGTAGTGACTTTCAGCAAACCAACAACTTCTTGAATGACATTGATTCAAACCTTACAAAAAATAAAATGTTTGTTGGCTCGTACCTGTTTTGTTATAAAATGTGTGCATCAAATCAAAGCAGCGCTGTCTAGCCTCTGCATTGAGCTCAGTTATAGCTCAGTACTGATCATTGTAATGACGTGAATGTGCCCCCAGTATTTCTATTAGGAAGACTGTCACCACACACACTATATAAAGTACTTAAAATCTTTAAAACAATTCAGGATGTCACTTAAATAAATAAAACATTCCCTGGAAGCCAGCCATTGTGCATGGAGCCAGCTTGAGGTTTGTTCCCAACATAACTATTATAATTAAAATAATTAATAATAATGCCCCACTTCTCTCTCTTTCTTGCTACTTATTTTTCCCTTTTTATTTCCTTCTATGTGTCCATAAAAAGTGAAATAATCCCAAAGCAGTTTCTAATAACGTTTCTTTTTTATAAATATAAAGCAGAGCATTAAAGCGTTAGCTGTAATGCTCCAACTGTGAAAATAAATCTGTTGGGCTTTTTCTTGGCACTTGGACAACAATTCTGAGCGCTATACTGCCGGACAGGACATGGTAAGAAAAAAAAAAGAACTGATTCGACTCCGATTCTCAAGATTTAGAATCGATTCTTTTCAGTTGGATCCATTCCAAATTAGATTGCTGATATTGATAACATTACCTGAATTACATGACTGTGTAGTTTTGCAACATATTGACACAAGTAGAATATTAATATTTAACAGCAAATTAAGAAAGCAATGGTAGTTAATGGTGGTTGTGAGGACCAAAACATCTGCCTGAATGTTTGTTTTCACTAACATGCTGTGGAGCAGAATACCCAAACAGATCCAGGGAACACCAGAGATATCTACAGCTGCTATTTGGACACTAACCTGGTGCAATATTAAAATATGACATTAAAAATTAACCTTAAAGATGTTTCTTTTAAATACAAATGCACTTTATTTTCATTATCAATATAAACATTTTCTTTTACGGACTGGTACATGTTTTGGATGACTTTGTCAGAGAGATGTTTGCGAGACACCATTGCATAATGCGGTTCTGCTACTTTCATTAGCCACCTGAAACCGTAATTTTCAACAACTGAATGTGAATCAATCTTCAGGAATTAAGATGAGAATTGATTCAGAATTGGAAAATCGATTTTTTTTTTAACACAGCCCTAATTTGGTGACCAGTACAGGGTGTACTTGACTCTAGCCCATTGACCATTGGAGGTAGGTTACAGCATGAATGGTTGTTGATAGAATGTTGGTTTTCTGAATTTTACAAGCCCTTTCCTAATGTTATTATCACTGGTTAGGCACATCTTGAAGATCTGCCATATTTTCTCTTGTGAGCCACTGGTATGTCCTGTTGGCTGGCTATCTCTTTCTTGTTTGTCTTTTACCTGACTGTCCCAAAGGATTTTGCCCTTGTAGATATGTTTATACTGTTTAATTTGTATTGTATTGCACCGACTACGCCAAAACAAATTCCTTGTATGTCCAAAAACGTACTTGGCAATAAAGCTTTTCTGATTCTGATTCTGATTCTGAGGTTCTGCACCACTTTCAGTTCATGGCTCAGCGAGATCTATGTTTCTAACCTATATGCAGCACTGATGTTCCTGTACTGTCTCTTGTACTCTCCCTCTGAATACACTCCCAAGCATATTTTTGCAAAGCTTTCACCTAGAACGCTGTCAGCTGTGTCATCCCTCTACCATTTTGGAGCCTATAAAGTCTTCATTTGCACGATGATCCTCATCAATTGCTCCCCTGCCTTGAAAGTTACTATGACAAATCCCCACCTACGTGGCTTTTGAGTTAAACCCCCTTTAATTTCTTTCATAAAAGCTTTCACCCTATGATAGGTATCTCCTCCTGTGAACAACTTACTATAACATTGTGTATCTGATGTCCTGTAGTGCTTACATGTACAGGGGTTAGACAGTGAAACTGAAACACCTGTCATTTTAGTGTGGGAGGTTTCATGGCTAAATTGGACCAGCCTGGTAGCCAGTCTTCATTGATTGCACATTGCACCAGTAAGAGCACAGTGTGAAGGTTCAATTAGCAGGGTAAGAGCACAGTTTTGCTCAAAATATTGAAATGCACACAACATTATGGGTGACATACCAGAGTTCAAAAGAGGACACATTGTTGGTGCACGTCTTGCTGGCGCATCTGTGACCAAGACAGCAAGTCTTTGTGATGTATCAAGAGCCACGGTATCCAGGATAATGTCAGCATACCACCAAGAAGGACGAACCACATCCAACAGGATTAACTGTGGACGCAAGAGGAAGCTGTCTGAAAGGGATGTTCGGGTGCTAACCCGGATTGTATCCAAAAAACATAAAGCCACGACTGCCCAAATCACGGCAGAATTAAATGTGCACCTCAACTCTCCTGTTTCCACCAGAACTGTCTGTCGGGAGCTCCACAGGGTCAATATACACGGCCGGGCTGCTATAGCCAAACCTTTGGTCACTCATGCCAATGCCAAACGTTGGTTTCAATGGTGCAAGGAGCGCAAATCTTGGGCTGTGGACAATGTGAAACATGTATTGTTCTCTGATGAGTCCACCTTTACTGTTTTCCCCACATCCGGGAGAGTTACGATGTGGAGAAGCCCCAAAGAAGCGTACTACCCAGACTGTTGCATGCCCAGAGTGAAGCATGGGGGTGGATCAGTGATGGTTTGGGCTACCATATCATGGCATTCCCTTGGCCCAATACTTGTGCTAGATGGGCACGTCACTACCAAGGACTACCGAACCATTCTTGAGGACCATGTGCATCCAATGGTTCAAACATTGTATCCTGAAGGCGGTGCCGTGTATCAGGATGACAATGCACCAATACACACAGCAAGACTGGTGAAAGTTTGATGAACATGAAAGTGAAGTTGAACATCTCCTATGGCCTGCACAGTCACCAGATTTAAATATTATTGACCCACTTTGGGGTGTTTTGGAGAAGCGAGTCAGGAAACGTTTTCCTCCACCAGTATCACGTAGTGACCTGGCCACTATCCTGCAAGAAGAATGGCTTAAAATCCCTCTGACCACTGTGCAGGACTTGTATATGTCATTCCCAAGACGAATTGACGCTGTATTGGCCGCAAAAGGAGGCCCTACACCATACTAATAAATTATTGTGGTCTAAAACCAGGTGTTTCAGTTTCATTGTCCAACTCCTGTATATGCTTGGATTCAAAGGTTCACCTAGGGATGTGGTGTTTTGGACTGCAACATAACTGTTCTTCCCACTGAGGGGCAGCTATGGCTCAATGGGAAGAGTAGTCATCTCACAATCCAAAAGTTTTGGATTCGATTCCACCTTCCTCCTGCCACATGTCGAAAAAAAGCCCAGTTATCTTTTGTTCAAGCACCTAGGATTACCATGACTTTTGTGTGTAGGAATTTTGAGACTGAAGTAGTAACATCAAACAATACATTTTTACTTATGAAAATTAGATAAGGAAAAATGTTGCTTCTGGTTCGTGCTGTCATGTTCCTTCAATATGTTAAAAACATTTAACCTCAGTTTGAAGTTTCAGTTTTAATGCCACTGGTATTATTTACAATTATTTGTACTTACAGGAGTTTTGTGAACCACAGCGTGAAAAAACAATGTCAGAAGCCAACTTGGTGTGCTGTAATTTTTTATGCATTTTGACAGAATTTGGCTTTACTATTCCTGCCCTTTGTCATTGTTTACCTGTTGATCTCAGGGGGCAGGAAGCAAAAAAGGGCAGAGTACTTGGTGACTGTAGTGCAGTATAAATCATGATTTGTTTTTGGTATGACAAAGGGAAGGGTCCATTAAGATTAAACAAAGCTGCAACAGGCATTTACTAAGCCATAGGATAAAGGGTTTCCTGTTGACAGAGCTGATAGACTGCATTCAGACATGCACTAACATACATTAAGCTGTGGGCCACAGATAATATATACTGAACATTTAGCATTTTGATGCTGTAGCAGATTAAGTATACAATTTATGCTTTGGCATTCAGTTTATCTGTACACATAGAACACAACAGAATATTGATAGGGATAATTAAAAGCTGTGCTTTGAAAAATGCCTTAAAAAATGACAGTTCAATTAATTCTCCATGTTTTGCCCAAGACTACAGTATGATGGAAATTGATTATTGGTTGTGGTTGACTGTGACTTTCCAGATGTTTTTTTTATCCTCTTACTCAGACCAGGTAGGTGCTGAAAATATAGTGATGTATCCAGAAGGGCAATGACTTATAATTGAGTTTCAACTCACCCATCACTGTCAAACTAGCCTTGAGCAAGACACTGACCCCCAGAGCTGACTTCTAACTGGGTTAGGACAACTTATGAATAGCTATGCTCCTTGAATCCTTGAAAAAAATGGGTCATTCCACCCCCATTTAATCGAAAAACAGTGCATTCATCTGAACTGGGCTATTGTTGAAAAAAAAAAGCCTTAACAAGTCTGGTTTTAAGGTCTGCAGAAGCCATGTAGAGGACAGAATATATAATGCAAGAAGGTGCCACATCATCCAAAACAGACTGTCGCTACTCTAAAACATGATAGTGACTGCCTCATGCAAAATACAGGGCAGTCATGAATGAAAACCTGTTAAGGGTTGCAAAAGACTTGACACTGGTAGAGGTTCAGTGTCAGGAGGACAACAACCTTAAACATACAACCAGAGCTAAAATGGGATAACATAATGGGAAAGCATAATTATGTGTTCCAGTGGTCCAGTCAAAGCCCAGACCCAAATCTAAGTGAGAATCTGTGGCAACACGTAAAAATTGTTTGCAGACACTCTTCATTAATCCGACTGAACCGGAGCTATTTTGTAAAAATGGTAGGTCTACAGAATACTGACCCACAGTTGTGACTGTTGTGACTGTGAATGTGACTATATTATTTAATATTTAATATTAATACCATAATATTTTATCAAATAATATTTTGGTCTGCTGAGGGTTGTCCTGTGAATACCAGCCCAATAAGGCAGTGGTATTAGGACAAAATCAAAAAGGGTGAGCCAAGATCTGACAATATTGAACACCAAAAATCTGCACACACATGGGATGAATTCACACAATTTCTTAAAATACAAGAGTTTATTAACAAAAATAAGTCAACTCAAAGTCAAACATATTTCAATCAACAAACCCTTTACTATGCTAAAACAATCCAACTAACTACCAAGTAGAATTAAAGAATAGGGAAGACTAATGGGTTATGTACAATATAAACAAGTGGATTAAAGATGATTGAAAATCATGACCAGAAGAGTGATGCAACATTACCATGCAATATTTATGTTTGAGAACCAAGGATTATCTTGAAGAATCTGGAAATTAAGTTAAGTTAGTCTTGGAACCAATTTAGGCAATAATCAGCATACCTTTAGACAACCATTGACAATGCAAGATCAGATAAAATATTATTTTAATAAAATGTTTTAAAGAATGATCTGCTAAATAAAACCAACCTTCTGGAAGACTAATTCTAAACAGTGTCCAATTAACTGCCTTTTTTTAAAATTAAAATAATATTTAAAGAAATATTATTAAGGAAATAGTAAAATATTTAAGGAAATATTTTGGAAAAGAGCCAAATCTTTCTGGAAAAATGGGGCTTAATGGTGTTTACTTAGTTATCAAGTTTAGTAAAATAATGTTTAGGAAACTATTATTTACTGGATTGAAAACTAACAGCCTTTCTGGGTAGATTACCTTTAGTAACAAGCATGTGTTCTTAGCTGTTAGAAGTTAAAGCTAACAAAAGAAGCTGATAGTGTAGCACCAGAATCAAACACACACCTTTAAAATACCGTTAATAAAAGGGTTAAAATGCATAAACGCGGACGCCGCATTATGGTCAATCTTCTGTGTTTAAAATTGTTATACCATTATAAGTGATATATTATCAGCCATACTTGTGAAATCCAGGGGGTAAACTCTTGGTTCACCTGTTATGCACCTCCTCCAAAGCTTCTTTGCTGTCCGTTGTGTTTGTATCCATCTTTTTTCTTCATTCAGAGATCAGGGCTTGCCACTGCAGATTAGGATAGACATCATGCTGAACATGTACAGTATACAAAGTTGTTTGGTATCATCTCTAGTTTCAACAGATTCGTGTAGCAGGATAAACACTTTCCATGAAAATTGTTTGAGTCAAATGGCTCATTATTAAATATATAGGGCACGGCATGTGGCGTTGCAGTAGAGCACGTGAGGTATTTAGTCCCTGTCAGTCCTTGGCGCAGCTGTCCCAACTCCAGAGACCTATGCTGCATGTCTTTGAATGCCTACTTTGAAAAAATACCAAAAAATAAAGGCCACCAGTGCTGCAAAAAAAATAAAATAAAAAAAATAAAATAAAAAAAATATATATATATAACTATGTGACTTACATAAATATAAGATACATGATTTTATACTGATTCATGGGAAGATAGTTTATCTGACTGCAGTTTGAGAACTCTGAGTTATTGTGGGGATGGAGACTTTCATATTTAGGGGTTTACAGCACCTTCTTAATAAATTAGAATGTCATCAAAAAGTTAGCAAATGAAAGGCCCCAAAAAAGACATTCTATGAAATGAAGAGGAAGACTGGTGACTTGACAAATGGTTCAGCAGACAATGATTGACACCCTCCAGAATGAGGGTAAGCCACATAGGGCCATTGCTAATGAAGCTGGCTGTTCGCAGAGTGCTAAATTCAAGCATATTAATGGAAAGTACAGAGATACCTGGAAGCACCACAAACAGATGTATCCAGGACATGAGCTACAAGGAGAGCCATGTCATCTGCTGTTGTTGATTTGGCAGCTGTCTACGGGGATATTTAACAGTACTCCATTCTTCTTTCTGCTGACAAGCTTTATGGAGATGCTGATTTCATTTTTCTAGCAGGACTTGGTACCTTGCCACACTGCCAAATGTACGAACATCTGCTTTAATAACCATTGTATCAATGTGCTTGATTGGCTAACAAACTCTACTGATGTAAACCAGCAAGAGAATCTGTGGAGTATTGTCAAGGAAATGAGAGACACCAGATCCAAGAATAAAACTGAGCTGGAGGTCGCTATTAAAGCAACCTCAGCTTCCAGAATCACTGATCACCTCCATGTCACGCTGTATTGATGCAGCAATTTGTACAAAGGAGTCCGATCAAATACTGACTACCTATACTGTAGTAGATTTAATTAAAGTAGGCTTTCTGTAATTAAATCCTTCTTTGCTGGTCTGATAAATTATTGAAATTTTATGATTTCTGGGTTACTGAAATAAAGGTGTGTATTGAACTTAGATAATATATATGTTTCACCTTTCAAATTGAATTGGTAAAATAAATTAGCTTTTGGGTGTTCTAATTTATTGAGATACAGCTGTAAACTTTATTTTAAAAATGGTGGCATTAATCCTTAATTTTCTCAAATTGGAACAACACCCTTATCAATGGTTGTCAGGTTAACATTTTGGAAACATGTCACACAATGCCTGATATATCATTCATTTTCTTAATAGACATGATGTTTTATTGAAGCACAAAATATAATAATCAGAAGAGGACACAAAATACACTTCAATTACTAAATGACTCATTACTTTGTAAGTACCCAGTTGCTTTCACCTGTGTTGGTGGATCGAGTGGGTATTTCTTTGAAAAATACACAAGGGTAGAGCTCCTGTAAGAACAGAGATGTGTGTTTTATATTTATTGTTCCTCTCTAGGCCAGTGACAGTCAATGAGACTTTTACGTGCCTCCTACAGAGAACTCAAAGTTTTTGGTCTGTTTTGTTTGCTCAACAGGCTGTAAACCAACTGAGTCCTGTTTACCTTTTGAAGATTAGAATAATATTCAATCCAAATGAAATACAAAAACGCTTAGATTGGGGGATTTTGTCTTATACAGCTGAGGCCGTATACATTAGCCTTTGTAAAGACAGCCCATTTTTATTCACTGCCTGACATTAAATCTAACTGAATGTTTTCTGTTTGGGGTCTGTTAGGATTACCACTTTTCTTTTCTATTTGCTAAATGCCAGAACAACAGAGAGATAATTTTATTTTCTGGATTTTTTTAAAACTTGTTTCTTTAAATTTTCAAAAGTAGGCGCATCATCCACAGAGAAATAAGTTTTGTACCAACATCAGTTTTGTACAGACATCTGTTTAAAAGCCAGTCAGAAAGGAAAAAACCATTACATTGAAAACAGCATTAAAAGCTTGGATAATTTGCAAATTCACACAATGACAAATAACTTAATTTTTGATGATGGGACCACAGCCATGGGTTACAAAATAAAAGGCCAGTACGAACTTTTCTGGAACTTTCAAAATAAATCGCATTAACCTCCTTCCAGCACAGCCAAGAACAGGGAATAACTGCGGACTTCCCGTGACGTCAATGTCCGAATAAAAACCCCGCTTTTGCAACAAACTGACCTCTTCCACGCAGGTCCCCAGCGGAACTGGACAGAGGGACATAGCGTGCTAATGTCTCTTTGCAGGCAAACAGACATAACTCTTCAAACTGGATCCAAGAGTGTCATATGATCACCCGATCATATGCACTAAGTTAAGTAGGAATGAATTGCTGTTTGTGTATCCGGTATTCATTCATGAAAGGGAGTAGTTAAGGTACAAGCGTTGCTTGACGTTTCTCTCTGAGGTCTACAGAAGCAAACTGTGTTCCAGAGAGTTCCCAGCAGAGATGCTGTCTCCATGACGAAGAGTGGAGCAGTTTTCCCAGTCTGAGGGAAGGACAATAGGACCGCATCACTGTGGTTACAGCAGTAATGTGCCGCCCCACCTAACAGCTAAGGAGGTTAGCAAGTTAACCCTTTGTTCAATGTGGATGCTTTCTTCAACTTCGTTGCCCTGGATAACTTTTCCTCAGCACAGTTCATGTAAGAGGTTGTGTTTTGGGAAGAGAGAAGTAGTTTAGAATGAAATAATCTCAACATTTTTCGTTTTATGACGTTTGGTTTTGTTTGTGTTGAAAACTCAGCCATCTTAGTGCTAGCAGATTATCTGCTCAGCACATGTGCTCAATTAGCATGTTCTGTGTTTGTGTTTTTTTTTTTTCAAAAGTTAAGACAAACTTTATTTGAAGGGTGATTTTAAACACAGAAGATCGGCCATTACGCGCCATCCACGCTTATGCATTTTAACCCTTTTATTAATTTTCTTATTCAAAATAATATTTCTTTAAACTTTATTTTAATAAATAAAGGCAGCTAATTAAACACCATTGAGAATTGGTCATCCAGAAGGTTGGTTTTATTCAGCAAATCATTCTTTAAAATATTATTTTATTAAAATAATATTTTATCTGATCTTGCATTGTGAATGGTTGTCTAAAGGTATGCTGATTATTGCCTAAGTTAGTTCCAAGACTAACTTAACTTCACTTCCAGATTCTTCAAGATAATCATTGGTTCTCAAACATGAATAACATTGTATGGTAATGTTGCATCACTCTTTCGGTCATGGTTTTCAATCATCTTTGATCAACTTGTTTATATTTTACATAGCCCATTAGTCTTCCTTATTCTTTCATTTTGCTTGGTAGTTCAGTTGGATTGTTTTAGCATAGTAAAGAGTTTGTTGATTGAAATATATTTCACTTTGAGTTGACTTAGTTTTGTTAATAAATTATTGTATTTTAAGAAATTGTGTGAATTCATACCATGTGTGTGCAGAGTTTTGGTGTTCAATAATGTCAGAGCTTGGCTCATCCCTTTCAAATTTGTTCTAAAACCACAGCTTTATTGGGCTGGTATTCACAGGACAACCCTTAACAGACCGAAATATTATTTAATAAAATATTAAAGTATTATTATTAAATATTAAATAATATATTCATAATCACAACATTATTGGCATCTCTGGGTGGGCATTATTATGAATAGCTTGCACTGTACATATATGAGAATGAATAAACCACATCTGCACATTGTTGATGCACCGAGCGATGAGCTTAAAACCAGCCGTCACTGGTCACAATAGGACTCAAAACATCAGAGTTCTAACATCAGATGTCGCTGATAATACAGGTCCTTCTAAAAAAATGAGCATATTGTGATAAAGTTCATTATTTTCTATAATGTCATGATGAAAATTTAATATTCATATATTTTAGATTCATTGCACACTAACTGAAATATTTCAGGTCTTTCATTGTCTTAATACGGATGATTTTGGCATACAGCTCATGAAAACCCAAAATTCCTATCTCACAAAATTAGCATATTTCATCCGACCAATAAAAGAAAAGTGTTTTTAATACAAAAAACGTCAACCTTCAAATAATCATGTACAGTTATGCACTCATTACTTGGTCGGGAATCCTTTTGCAGAAATGACTGCTTCAATGCGGCGTGGCATGGAGGCAATCAGCCTGTGGCACTGCTGAGGTCTTATGGAGGCCCAGGATGCTTTGATAGCGGCCTTTAGCTCATCCAGAGTGTTGGGTCTTGAGTCTCTCAACGTTCTCTTCACAATATCCCACAGATTCTCTATGGGGTTCAGGTCAGGAGAGTTGGCAGGCCAATTGAGCACAGTGATACCATGGTCAGTAAACCATTTACCAGTGGTTTTGGCACTGTGAGCAGGTGCCAGGTCGTGCTGAAAAATGAAATCTTCATCTCCATAAAGCTTTTCAGCAGATGGAAGCATGAAGTGCTCCAAAATCTCCTGATAGCTAGCTGCATTGACCCTGCCTTTGATAAAACACAGTGGACCAACACCAGCAGCTGACATGGCACCCCAGACCATCACTGACTGTGGGTACTTGACACTGGACTTCTGGCATTTTGGCATTTCCTTCTCCCCAGTCTTCCTCCAGACTCTGGCACCTTTATTTCCGAATGACATGCAGAATTTGCTTTCATCCGAAAAAAGTACTTTGGACCACTGAGCAACAGTCCAGTGCTGCTTCTCTGTAGCCCAGGTCTGGGGAATGTGGCACCTGTAGCCCATTTCCTGCACACGCCTGTGCACGGTGGCTCTGGATGTTTCTACTCCAGACTCAGTCCACTGCTTCCGCAGGTCCCCCAAGGTCTGGAATCGGCCCTTCTCCACAATCTTCCTCAGGGTCTGGTCACCTCTTCTCGTTGTGCAGCGTTTTCTGCCACACGTTTTCCTTCCCACAGACTTCCCACTGAGGTGCCTTGATACAGCACTCTGGGAACATCCTATTCGTTCAGAAATGTCTTTCTGTGTCTTACCCTCTTGCTTGAGGGTGTCAATAGTGGCCTTCTGGACAGCAGTCAGGTCGGCAGTCTTACCCATGATTGGGGTTTTGAGTGATGAACCAGGCTGGGAGTTTTAAAGGCCTCAGGAATCTTTTGCAGGTGTTTAGAGTTAACTCATTGATTCAGATGATTAGGTTCATAGCTCGTTTAGAGACCCTTTTAATGATACGCTAATTTTGTGAGATAGGAATTTTGGGTTTTCATGAGCTGTATGCCAAAATCATCCGTATTAAGACAATAAAAGACCTGAAATATTTCAGTTAGTGTGCAATGAATCTAAAATATATGAATGTTAAATTTTCATCATGACATTATGGAAAATAATGAACTTTACCACAATATGCTAATTTTTTGAGAAGGACCTGTATAACTCATGACCTTTCTGGAGTTCACAATTTTAGACATTAGTCAATGTTAATAACTCCAATATCTCCGTGCTAGTAACAATCAACTCTGCTACATAGGCAAAATTTTAGTTGAACTGACTCAGTCTGGTTTCTTCTATGTAAGCAATAACTTGAGACTTGGTTTAACTTCAGTTAACCTCACTGTCCTGACAGTTGCTGCACATCTGTATCCAGAGGCTGTGTTTTGTGTACGACCACAATTTGAAACTGAATTAACTTGGCAGCAGTTAATTTTAGTATCTGACCTGATTTTTGATGCATGTATCCATTCAGGAACTTTGTAGTTTGTTTTATGTTTTGAAAGAACAGGATTTATTGCCAGATTAAATCCCAAATTCAATTTAATCCACCCTGCCATATAAGGGGGTGTGTCAAAAGCCAAATTGCAAGTATTACCCTTAGGAGGTGTAGCAATTTTCTTTTTCCATTGCATTTTAAACATAATCCACCCTGCCATATAGGGGGGTGAAGAATCACTACAATCACAAAATTCCCTTAAAGGCTAAGAATAGTGTCTAATCTGTAGTTCCTCCCAAAGAAAGGTGAAGAATTAATGCTAAAATCACAAAATATCCCTAGAGAAAGGAGTAGCATTGTAACTCTTAGAGCATAGTGTTGTCACAAGTCACAGGTTGAATGGTCGACTTGTGCACCTGTTTTAAGCTCATACAAATGTTTGCAATACATGTATAGTCAAATATACATATATGGCTGGACATACATTTGTTCAATGTTGTTGCTTTTAGCAATTTCTCATAACTTTGTTGTTGTTTTGTAGTGTCTGCCAGAATGATGGAATCCCACTCCATTATTGATTCAGCAGACGTGGAGATGCAAAAGGTTGTTGTTGCTGTCTCCAGATGAGCGGGATGTTTTAAATCAGTTTCACCTTGCCGCTTGTGATGAAAGGATTCAGAAGTTGGTAAACTTCATTGAGTATCTAACTAGAGATGCTCTGATTTCAGATGTTCTTTGTCAGATTACCTTGTTGTATCAGCAGAAAGCACAACTAGAAGCTCAAAGACATTTTCAGTTACAGAATGACTATCAGATGACTCTTCAAAGAGAGAATGCTGCAAAGCTTGAGCTCTCAAAAGCTGAGGAGAGGATGGAGAAAGCTGAAGCAAAGTTAGAGGACCTGAAGGCAGATGAGCTCAAGAAAGCGTAATCCCAAAAGGGGGGACAGACTCCCACCACTCAGGAACCTGATATGCATTTTCACTCACAGCAGCCACAGCAGGAGGCAGACTCAGACAACAGGCATCCACTGCCTACAGAGTCCCCCCTTCCTAAATTTAGTCCAAGTGTATAACTTACTTCCACAGATCTTAACAGAAATGTTGGAAGTCAGATGGTTTCCAGTGGTGTCCTGCCAAATCTCATTGCAGTGAACAACCACCAAGATGACCAGCCTGATTTGCACCCCTTTTCCTTCTGACTCTGTGTCGACCCCTAGGGGCCAGGAGAGACGCACATGATTCTCAGGTGACTCAATCCAACCTGACCCACCACCACAGGCACGAGTACATTCATTAGAAAGCTCTCATTTAAATCATGAGAAAACTCGTTTTCTCCCCCAGAGGTTAGATCATGATCTTACACCATTTCATGAACCTAACCAGCTTGACTCAGATGGACATGGTCCACCTTGGGAGCTTGGTGTCCGTTTTAAGCAGCTTGAATCCCTTGCAAAGGACATAGAAGTTTTCGATCCAGGTAGTCAGGAGTCAAATATTGATGCTTACCTGCTTGAGGTTGAACATTGTCTTCTTGACTTGTGTTTTCCTTCTTCTCGTGAAAAGCCGAGACTTATTTGGAAAACAACAGCCAAGAGTGTTCATGTGTTCATAAAAACTCTTCCTCCAGAAATTAGTGACAGTTATCCAGCTCTTTGCCAGGCTCTTAGAGAGGAGTACTATGTTTACAAAGATGAAGCCGCTACCATTATTGATGCTTTGGCAGTTTTGCAAAAAGAGGATGAACCTCCCAGAGAATATTTTCACCGTTTGAAGAATGCTTATTTTCAGGGATGTTATGCTCCATGTCTTGAAGAAGCCCACACTTTTAAGTCTTTTTTTCTTTACAACCTCCATGTAAGCATGCAGTATGACGTGACCATGCATTGCATAACAGAAAATATCTCTATGCAGGAGATTCGTAGATATGCACAGGTCGTGTGGGAAGCCCGTGTCCATTCAGCCAGAGCAGAAAAAGGCAAAGTTAGAGTGTTAAACATTCAAACTGAGAACAGGCCTAAGAAGCGCAAAGTCAGTCCCCGAGTGATTTAACAGAAAGAGGGGGTTGGTAGCTGGCATCAGCCAAAACCCAAGCCGCCAGTTAAAAGACAAACACCTTTTCACAGTGCAACATCGAAGTGTAAGGTTGGTGGTAAAGAGTGGAGCCACTCCAAAGATGTCATCACAAAGGAGGAGTTTGAGATGCTCTGCTGGTGCGTTATAACTGAGGTAACAGCGTTTCTAAAAGACATGGCAAGCCGTTGCAGTCCAGAATCAACTGTGTAAAATCTATCAAACAAGGTATGAAGATGGTAAATAATTTCCAACACCCTATAATCTGTTTTAATTTTTTTCTTTCTTTTGGTTTTGAACTTGGGAATTATGATGGTGTGAAAATTATTACAGGATTTTTCTTTTGTTTTTCTTTTACATTTTATTAGTGTTAGTGTCTGCTCAAACCTGCCTCACTCCTGTCCAAACACTAACCTCTGAACCGAAAATGAACTGTTGAACTCTGCCTACCTACAGGAAACCAGCGACTCTTTTCACATGGCTGAGGACTGATGGTTAGCCCAAAAGACTGTGAACTTCATCTCATTCTTCGGAACTAAAGGGGGATGATGGGACCACAGCCATGGGTTACAAAATAAAAGGCCAGTACGAACTTTTCTAGAACTTTCAAAATAAATTGCATTAACCTACTTCCAGCACAGCCAGGAACAGGGAATAACTGCGGACTTCCCGTGACGTCACTGTCCGAATAAAAACCCCGCTTTTGCAACAAACTGACCTCTTCCACGCAGCAGAACTGGACAGAGGGACATAGCGTGCTAATGTCTCTTTGCAGGCAAACAGACATAACTCTTCAAACTGGATCCAAGAGTGTCATACGATCACCCGATCATATGCACTAAGTTAAGTAGGAATGAATTGCTGTTTGTGTATCCGGTATTCATTCATGAAAGGGAGTAGTTAAGGTACAAGCGTTGCTTGACGTTTCTCTCTGAGGTCTACAGAAGCAAACTGTGTTCCAGAGAGTTCCCAGCAGAGATGCTGTCTCCATGACGAAGAGTGGAGCAGTTTTCCCAGTCTGAGGGAAGGACAATAGGACCGCATCACTGTGGTTACAGCAGTAATATGCAGTTTGGTCTGGCAGCAGAGAAAGCCGCCACACCCCACAGCTACGGTGGTTAGCTGCAATTAACCCTTTGTTCAGTATGGACGCTTTCTTCAACTCCGTTGCCCCGGACAACTTTTCCTCAGCACGGTTCACGTAAGAGGTTGTGTTTTGGGCAGAGAGAAATAGTTTAGAATTAAATAAGCCAAAAATTTTTTGTTTTATGATGTTTGGTTTTGTTTGTGTTGAACATTCAGCCATCTTATGGCTAGCAGATTATCTGCTCAGCACGTGTTCAGTTTGTGTGTTCTGTGTTTGTTTTTGTTTTTTTGTTTAAAGTTGAGACAAACTTTATTTAACGGGTGATTTTAAACACAGAAGATCGGCCATAATGTGCCCCCGATACTTATGCATTTTAACCCTTTTATTAATGGCATTTTAAAGGTATGTGTTTGATTCTGGTGCTAAGCTATAAACTTCTTTTGTTAGCTTCAACCATTAACAGCTAAGAACATGTGTTTGCCTGCTAAGATCATTTACCCAAAAAGGTTGTTAGATTTCAATCTAGGAAATAATATTTCCCTAAATAGTATTTTACTAAACTTGATAACTAAGCAACACAATTAAGCCCATTTCTCAAAGATTTGGTTCTAATTCAAAATAATATTTCCTTAAACATTATTTTAATAAATAAAGGCAGCTAATTAAACAGAGTTTTGCTGTTCAATAATGTCAGAGCTTGGCTCATCCCTTTCAATTTTGTCCTAATACCACTGGGCTGGTATTAACAGGCCGAAATATTATTTAATAAAAATTAAAGTATTAATATTAAATATTAAATAATATATTTATAATCACAACATTGATAACGTGTCTTGTCATTTTGGTGTGTTTGATCATAATGACCATAGTTTTATGTGAGTGGGAAAAGGGAGAAACTTGAAAGCTTAAGAATACAATTCCAATCCAAGGAGGTACGATGGTGGCAGCATCATGTTGGGTGGATGTTTTGCTGTGGGACGAACTGTTGCACTTCACAAAATAGATGGCATCATGAGGAAATGAAATTATGCGGAAGTAAGGGAGCAATGTCCAAATGCATCAGCCAGAAGTAAAAGCTTTGTCACAAACGGGATTCCCAAATGGACAATGATCAAGCCAATGTTTTGAAGTGGCCATCACTAAACCCGATCTCAGTCGCATAAAAATCCGTTTGGCAGAGCTGAAAAGGTGTGTGAGGAAGACAGCCTACAGACCTGACTCAGTTACACCAGTTTTGTCAGGAGGAAACCCAAAATGTTTGACTAAAGTCATACAGTTTAAAAGGCAATTCTACCAAATGCTAAAGAAAATGATCTTTGTCATTATTCTTTCATTTAGCAAATAGAAATATTTTTGATAAACTTGAAAGACCTAAACAGGAAAGGTTTAATCTGATTTCATATCAGACAGTGATGAAAATTGTTTTTTTTTTACACAATGTCTGTAAATATCTCATTTAAACTGCACATACAACAACAGTACTTGTAAGAATAATTCATTTCTGTCTGTTATTTGATGCATTAGTGATGATTGTTTAAGTTACTCTGTGTTTTAGAGTGTTGTGTGATCTGATTATTACTTTGTCACCACAGCTGTGTTTGCACAGCTTTAACGGTATTTTGTTTGTGTACCTTGGCAGAGATCGGTTCTGGAAATGTGCTGAAACGCTGCTGCTGTGTATTTACATATGCTTCCGTTTTCAGAAAGTTGCTTTATATCTAAGTAATATTTTCTCACTCTCTCTGCCGATAGACAAGATAAACAGCTATATATCTGGAAAAAACACACATATTAGATGGATTTTCCTCTTCATGACCTAAAAAAACAGTATTTCTCTCTTGCTGATAGATGGGGGAATGCAGATCTATCCGCTCATTTGTTTGAACCTTTGAATTTTAGCTGCACATTCTTATTTGTTTTATCAGAATGTGCCTTTGCAGGATACTGACTGATTTATACTTCAGTGCACATTTTCCATTAAAGTGACAAACTGAACAGGATGTGGAAGGCCTGCTTCAGATTCAATTAATCATTTAGCAGATCACAATCTTCCTCCGATCTCCGGTGCTTTGCTGGTAACTCAAGATGATGAAAGGAATGAATGACCAACATTTGCAGATTATTATTATTAGCATACACAGCTGCATGTTTGGCACTGCTCATCATAGTTATTTACATATTATAGTTACGAAATATTTCTGTAGTTACAGAAAGGGCCTTTTGGGAAAGTTCTCCAGAAAAGTTGGCAATTAAAGCTAGCTAGCAAAGAACAGGGAATGTAAGAGCACATATATTATCCTCTTTGGAAGGAACCTCTTTAAAAGAACTGGTGATGTCATAATTTTCCTGTGTTCTGGGTTTTGAATTTGTGTTCTGTTCACTTTCTCTGCATTGCCATGTTCTTCACTTGCTTTATATCAGATCATTCAGGTTTATTAGATTCATTCTGGTGTTTAGGTTTTTGTTACTTCCCTGGATTTCTGTGTCATCTGTTTTAGCTTGTATTTCCTTATAGATCTGGTTCCTCCTTGTTTATGTTCTGTTGGCAAACTCGTTGTGTACTCTTTTCAGTTCTCTTAAATGTTTTCTGTTATCTCCCTCCATCCCCTGCTCATCAATGTTAATTTGTCCCTCAATGTTAATTTGTCACTCTCCCTCAGTTACCCTCAGTCTCTCTCCCACCAGCTGATCCTGATTCCCTTTTGATTAACTCTCTGTGTTCATTGGTACATTCTCCACTACCCCTCAGTACATATACTCCCTCTTTATCATTGTTCTTTACTGGTTCCTCCTGAAATCTACTCAGGATACTACCCTGCTACTACCTGATCCATGTCCTTTGAACGTCCTGTGTTTTTCATGTCCTCCCTGGACTTGTAAATTTTCCTTTTTCATTGATTAAATTCATTCATCTGCTCACCATGCTGCTCCCTCGCTCTTTCCTAAAAGGTGAAAGCTTTTTAATCGCTAATCATTCTGGTTTTTAAAAATTCAAAGCAAATGAAGAAAAAAATACTACAAAGATGGTAATGGAAAAAAGATTTTTGTGTTTTTATAATACTGTAACGATGAAGCAACTCAACCAGCACCCAAAACGCAACCAGACAAGAGAATGGTTAACCAAAAGTTTTAATATAAAAAAATAATAATAATAATTGGGTAGAAGAGGTTCCACTGAAGCGGTCAGACAGGAAGGACAGGAATGGAGGTTTATCAGGGAATTGAAATCCAGGCGGGGAGGAAGGGGAAGTGGACAACAGGAGGTCTTGGGGGTTCCAGGAACAAACAGGAGACAGAGAATATTTCCACCAACCAGATGCAGAAGCGGGAGACAATCCAAGGTAAAGCACTGGAGGGTTTCAGGCAGGGATAGTCCAGTAATCCAGAGACAGAGTCAGAGACAGGCAGGTTTCAGCAACGTGAGGTCAGGACTTTTCCAAACAGCAGAAGGACAAGGCAGAAATATGTGGTCAAAAAACAGGCAGGATCAGATAACCAGAAAAAACTCTCTTGAAACATGAATCAAGGCTTGAAAGCTGTGACAGAGGCAACAGACGATCTCGCACTGAGCTGGTGATGAGCAGCTGATTAAATAGGAGCAGCCCAGTGCAGGTGAAGGCAATGAGTAATCAGCACAGTCAAGGTGAGCTGAAGGGCTGGAATCATGACAATGCCTTGCAAAAGTATTTACAACCCATCAATATTTGCACATTCTGGTACATTGCAACCATAAACTTTTATGTATTCTGTGTTATTGCTTCTACTAGACCAAAACAAAGTGGTGCCTGATTGTGAAGAGGGAGAAATATATGATTTTCAAAATATATTTCAATATATTTTAAAGTAAAAATCAGAAAAGTTGGTGTGCATTAGTGTTCAGCCCCTCTGGGTTAAAAATGTTGAACCATCTTTCACTGCGGGTAAAACAAAGCTCTGGCTGTAAGTTTAGGGTTGTTGTCCTACCGCCTGGTAAACTTTTGAACCAGTTTAAGATCGCCCAACCTCTAACAGATTTTCAGGACTGGCCTGAATTTAGCTCCATCCATCTTGCCTGCTGAAGAAAACCATTCCTGCAGTATAATGCCAGCACAAAGATTCGCAGTAGGGATGGTGTGTTCAGTGTGATGTCCAGTGTTATGTTTTCCACTACAAATAACAATTTTGATGTTATTTGATGAGAGCACCTTGTTCTACATGTTTATTGTATCCCTACAAGGCCCGTAGCAAACTGCGAACTGAAATACCTATTGCTTTCTGCCTGTAACTTTTCCATAAAGGCCAGATTTGTAAAGTGCATGACTAAGAACAGTTGTGCTGTCATCAACTTCTCCCACTTTAGCTTTGGATTTCTGCAGCGCCTACTCATTTATCTTTCTCTGAATAATTCTTTTCTTGCTCGGTCTGTTTGTTTAGGTGGATTCTCATTGTTTTGTGGCTTTACAGGTGTTCCATATTGATTAATGGATTCAACAGTATTCTGTAAGATCTCTAACGCTTTAGATATGTTTCAAATAACATAACCCTGCTTTAAACTTATCCATATCTTTTTTCCTGATCTGTCTGTTCCATGGTCTTCATGGTGCTGTTTGTTCATTAATGTTCTATTATAAATTTCTGAGGCCTTGAAAGAACAACTCCATTTATACTGATATTAAATTACACACAGATAGACTTCATTCACAAATTGGATGCCTTCTGAAGGCACTGGATTTTATTTAGTGGTATCAGAGGAAACATGGTTGAATACAAATGTACGCCACAATTGTTTAGATTTGTATTTATAAAAACATTTGTAAAGCAAAACTTTTCATTCCACTTCACAATTCTGCCATATTCTGTATTCACCTTTCACATAAAGTAACTATAACATATACTGAGATGTGTGGTTATAATGTAATAAATAAGAAAACGTTGAAGGTGTATGAATGCCTTTGCAAGGCACTATAGTTTGGAACTCTCTGAATGAGGAATTAAGAGCATGCTTATATTTATTATTACAAGCTTACTATGAAGCAATGCCATCAGATAAGCAATTTGAACATTTTCAGGTTCAAAACATGTTCCTGTAATGCTTGGATTGTTTTGTTTTTCTTTTTGAACATCAGGGAAATTAGCTGCATCTTCTTGCGCTCTGCTGGGCTTTTACAGATCAGATATTTTTATGTCACAAAAATAAAAGGTCACATTAAGGTGGGGAAGTAGAAAAAGTAAACTAAAAAGCACAGCCCCCAACAGTTGCCTTCATGTTGAATGCTGGTTTCAGCTGTAGACAAAGTTGGCTACAGAACCTCCTCACTGTCCCTTTCCATTTGCCAAGCAATGAAATGATGACATATAATGGGCTGTATAGCTACTTCAGTTGTACTAGCTACTGTCTAGATGCCAAATTGAAGCAAAGTGAGTGGACTCAAAAGCGGAGGTGCCTGTGGTATCCTTGGTAACTAAAAGTATTCAAAAATATAATTTTTTTACCCCACTAAAAGGTCAGAAGTAAAATGACAAGTGGAGAAAAAGACTCCCCTTCTCACATTGGGGACTTCCTCTAAGCTGTATCCTGTGAGAATCTTTCTCTTGCTCATGTGTGTGCATAGTGACAAAGCCAAAGGGAAGGTGACAAAAATGGCAGGGGGGGGTTTCACTTCACCCTCATGCTCACTCATCATTATGACTGCAAAAAGAGAAAAAGACAGACTTCCAACCACATAGTTCCTCACCCCCCATTTCCAGACGTAGTCACTGTGTAATATTAAACAGAGACCGAGCAAACTCATTAATATTTAATAGCATGCTTTGGTGTCGCACAAAATGGGTTTGCAGATTTTGGTTCACAGAAAGAAAGTGCAAACAACATCTTCTGGGCTAGATCATCACTCCAACTGACACAAAACAGTGATAAGCATGCACTTATACAAATCAAATTTTCTTCAAAGAGGAAGAGTCATGTAGATGCTTTGTACCTTAAGCACAAATGTGGTCACCATGGCTGCCACAATAAAGAAATCCTCTTTAACTATTGACAGGGAAAAGAAAATGCCTAAATGCATAACCTCCAAGCAAAAATCCATTCAGAGTCAAAGTAAATAATGTGAAGAGGTGCCTAGATTCACTAAAGGAGATCCAGAACAGTCTTGTTGCTTACAGAAAAACATTCTGACCTAAATTCCAAATGCACTGTGTGCATCGCATTGTACATAACATGAAAGACCTTAGACAAAAGGTAACAGGGAACATAGCTTTTGCTAACAAAGAAACAATCTAAGATTGATTAAAAAAACATGATTTGTATGTTTGGTTAAAACTGCATTAGTTTAATGTAAAATAATTTATGTACAGTGCCTTGCAAAATATTCCCCCCTCTTGGCTTTTAACCTATTTTGTTACATTCCAACCTGTAATGTAAACATTTTTTCAATCTTATTTTACATGATGGATCCACACAAAACAGTCAACCCCTTCATTATGAAACCCCTAAAAAGGTCTAGTGCAGCCAATTACCTTCAAACATCACATAATTAGTGAAAGGAAGTCCACCAGTGTGGAATCTAAGTGTCACACCTTTTCTGAAAGGCCCCAGAGGCTGCAACACCACTAAGCAAGAGGCATCACACCATGAAGACCGAGGAGCTCTCCAAACAAAATAGGGACTAAGTTGTTCAGAAGTACAATTCAGAGTGGGGTTATAAAAATAATATCTAAATCTTTGATGTTGCCTTGGAGCACCATCAAATACATCATCTTCAAATAGAAACCACATGGAATCACATCAAACCTGCCAAGATAGGGCCGCCCACCAAAACCCACAGACCAGGCAAGGAGGGCATTAATCAGAGAGGCAGCACAAAGACCAAAGGTAACCCTGAAGGAGTTGCAGAGACTGGAGTATCTGTCCACAGGACCACAATAAGCCATACACTCCAGAGAGCTGTGCTTTATGGAAGTGGCCAGAAAAAAAGCCATTACTTAGTGTTGAAAATAAGAAGGTAAGTTTTGAGTTTACCAAAAGGAATGTAGGCAACTCCCCAAATGTATAGAGGAAGGTGCTCTGGTCAGATGAGACTAAACCTAAACTTTTCAGCCACCAAATTAAAGCACTATGTCTAGTGCAAACCCAACACATCCCATCAAGAACACCATCCCCACAGTGAAACATAGTGGTGGCAGAATTATGCTGTGGGGATGTTTTTCAATAGCAGGGACTGGGAAACTTGTCTGAGTTTGGTGTGAGAAAACATGGATGGTTGTTATGTTTATCGCTTACAAGCCTTTATAAGGATGACAGACTGCCATCTGTAACAAGTACCCAAGAAAGAGAAGACAATATTACTGCGCTGACACGGTACATACAGTAGTATGCTATAGCAACAAAAAGTAGGACCCATTACTCTAATATAACACATTACACTATTTTATCATTTATAGCAGACAGTTTCTCCCTTCCAGCTTTAATGTACTCATCAAATATCAAAACGTCAATATTGCACAGTTACTCAGGGCAAATTCATCTAAATATTCTGAGTTGATACTTTACCATTACCAAGCAATGTAAAATGTAAACTTCTGCATCACATTTACAATTCAATAATTATTTTTTTTGACTGATTATAAGTCTCTGTGGGGGTTTGCGATTCCTATCGGGATATCAGCGTCCCGGCGTATTGGAGAAGTTTGTAACAGGCGTGCCCACTTCTACAGTCTCTGGTATGGGAATGTGATGATCAACAGTTAGTATTTTTGGTGTTTGGGAACTGTTCTCTAGGTCAGAAGGCACAGTTGTAGTCGCAGACTTTGTAGTGACTTCTCCAGGTGATGCATCCAAGAGTTGGTCAACATGTCTGCTAGACGACATTAGGCTCTGCACTCACAGTGTATGAGAGCGGTCGTGTTTGTGACCGAATCTCGGCAGACTGCCACTTATCACTGTAATTGTCATAATCTCGGGCAAGGACTTTTTGGCCAGGTTTCAGGAGATTAAGAATCAAGAATCTTTATTGGCATTATGGACCCATAATAAAAAATTTTGTCGAGAATCAGAATGCACATAAATAAAAGAGACACACAAATTAAAAATATAAGGCATGTCAGGAGAAGAATTGGAGCACTTATAACAGCTGAAAACATCTATAAAGAGAAGTATGAATTATGTACATGGGGATGTAGTGTGATGTATTTACATAAAGTGCAGCTCGTGCTAGAGCAGCCTATGAACGGACATTGATCATGAAATGGACTACTGAATGTCTACAGGGGGGTGACTCCCTTCACCGCTCTGGGTAAACTGTTTGTTTGTTTTGGATTTAGTGTAGCTGAACCGCCGTCCCGATGGAAGTCGGACAAACAGCTCATAGCCCGAATGGATGGGGTCTTTGGCAATACATCTGGTCTTCTTCTGGACTTGTGTAACATAAATCAAGTCCAGGTCTGGCAGACGGCAACCCACAATCTCCTGTGCTGTCCTCACCACCCATGCTAAGTCATTCCTCTCCTGTGCTGTGCAGCTCCTGTACACAGCATGCTTTCCACCGTGGCCCTGTAAAGTTTGTTAGTAGCAGAGGAGAGAGACCAGATCGCCGGTGTGATCTTAGATTTTTTCCCATGAACAACATTGCAGGTGACTGACATGTAGGATGTGCTCTGTTTGTTTAAGCTAGTAGAAAGTTTGGGGTTTTTTGTTCAAGAGGCACTAGCTCTCTCCTACTTGCTTTCATGGACTGTTTTAAGTTTGAACAAAATGCTCAGCTAGTCCATTTTGCTGGGTCGTGAGGAGCAGACGTTATGTGCCTTATATCATTGCTTTTAAGTAAACTTTGAAAGTCTTCAATAGTAAACTGGGTACCATTGTCACTCACTAGTTAAAGAGGGAGACCTGTACGAGTAAACAGCACTTGTAGTAGGCTAAGTCTCTGCAGAAGGGATTTCTTAACATTGAAAACTTCAGGCCACTTTGAGTGTGCATCAACAACAATAAGAAACATGTGGTCCATAAAGGGTCGTGCGTATTCCATGTGTATGCACTGCCAGGGAGTCACTGGTCATTCCTATGCATGGACGGGTGCAAGCTGGGGTTGGCGTTGGGTCTAATGACAGCCATAGTTTGACCAGATGTTTTATTTGACCTTCAAGGCCAGGCCACCATATGTAGCCTTTTAGGAGACTCTTCATTATAACTACACCCAAATGTCCATCATGCAGTGAGGTGATCACTTTGGAGCACAGTTTTGGTGGTACAATAACATGTGACCCCACATGATACAGCCTTGTCACACAGTGAGTTGATCTTTTCTGGAAAAGTATTCTGACAGTTTACAGTTAGGTCATAAACTCTGGTCAGTAAGGGGTCATTTCTTGTTTCTTTGCCTATCTATGCACTAGTCACAGGAAGAGGTTATATTTGTAGCATGTGGCTTGTCAGAGCATGGTCAATGGCTCTGATGTTGACAGTCCATCAGCATTCCATGTACTTTGGTTCCTTTGTATTCGATTATGTTAGTGTGAGCTCATAGGAATAAAGCCCAATATTGTACACGAGCTGCAGCCATTGCAGGGACACCTTTTTGGGGACTAAAAATGTAAAGTAATGGTTGGTGATCAGTGATCAGGGTGAAGTGTCCACCAAACAAGTATTGGTTAAACTTTTTTACTGCCCATCAGAGATTGCGTTAGACTTTTTCATTGTCGGTCATTTTGATTGACGGTAATAACAATCCGGTCATAATCTATTTTTACCCATCACTTTATTTTTTAAACAATAACAAATAATAATAATTCAGTAGCATCAATTTTAATTCATTTTGATTAATATTCAGTCTGAACACTCAGTCCTCCTGGACAACTTCCTCCTGGTCCGCCTTAACCTGAATAGCGCGTTTGTATGTGCGTAATTAAATGTCTGGAGTGGTTTTGTTCCAGAGGCTACTATGGGGAACATTTGTCCAATTGAAGTGACCAGAAGTCGGCAAGACTCTCTGAACAAGTTGTCTGATCTGGCAAGCACTCACTTCAGCGAGAAGAAAAAGCTAATTAATATGCTAACTCGCCAACAAGTAGTCAGGGGTGAGAATTACACTCTGACTAATGGCCTTCAGATTTTTCCGTTACCGTTTTAAAAAAAAACAATCAAAAACAGAAAATATTCAGTTAACGTGATCCCTGCTGCCCACACTGGGCTCAAAGCCTCTTTGTCTAGTTGGATATGATTTTTCCGCGGGTAACAGGAAGCGTCATGCCAAGCCAGTTGGGGGTTCTGAGCCATCAGTCATTTTGTGTGATAGGACAGTGCCAGTGCCATATGGTGACACATCACAGGCTAGTTGCAGGGGCACCTTCAACAGTTTATCTAAAATAATCAGTTTCTTTGTCATTTTGAATGCCTGTTCACAGTCTTTGGTCCATTTCTAATTAACGTTTTTTTGGACCATTGTATTGCGTGGGTGCAGGACTGTTGAGAAGTTTGGTAAAAATTTGTGGTAGTAATTTACAAGGCCTAGGAATAAGCATAGCTGGCTTACATTTTCTGGTTGCGGGGCACTGACGATGGCATCGATATTGTCCTGAGTTTTGTGTAATCCATGTTTGTCTATTTTGTGTCTACAGTACTTAATGGAGTCCTTGAATAATTCACATTTATTTTTGTATTCCTATAGTCTTGTTAAAACAGCATCCAGATTTGCCAAGTGTGTCTTTGTCTGGGCCAGTAACGACAACGTCATCCAAGCAACACTGACTACTTGGGATAATTTGTAACACCTGGTCCAGATTGCTTGGGCACTTGTGATACCAAATACAAGTTTTTTGTTCTGATATAGTCCTTTGTGTGTGATTATGATTATAATATCTGCGTGAATCTTCCTTCATCTCCATTTGCAAGCATGCTTGGCCCAGATGAATCTTTGGAAAACTCACCATTTGCTGAAGATGCAAAACTTTCATCAGTGGGAGGAAGCAGGTATTGGTCACCATGCATTGCAAGGTTCACTGTCACTTTAAAGTCACCATAGATACGGACGTTGATACCTTTTTAGAAACAGGAATGATTGGTGTTGCCCATTCAGACCACTTTTGTAGCTCAGCTTTAACTTTAGGATGTAAGGGATATGGAACAGGATAAGCCTTGTTTAAGTTTGGTTTTGTGTCCTTTATCAGCTCAAAACTTGCCTTGATGTTTTTCATTGCCCATATGCCTTTACTGAATACTTATGCACGTTTGTCTATTATCTGTGTCAAATGTGCTGCTAAAAGGTAATCTGCATAGACTTTATTTTGTGCCAGTTGGATTTGATTTGTCTCAACCTTTGTCGGCCAAATAAGGGGACACCTGCATATTTAAGAACAAGCAGTTCAAGGTTGCCGGTTTGTTTCTCATATTTCACTTACCTTGAGTTTTTCCAGTGGTAAGACTCTTTGGCCTGTGTACGTTTTCAGTTTCACACCTGTCCGTGACAGCTTCCTTTCAGGAAAGTGTTTCTTGTTGTCTTTGAAGGATATGATGGACAGTCCTGATCCAGCATCTAGTTTCATCTTTGATGGCAATCCGTTGGCGTTTGGTGTCAGCCAAATCACATCAATGTCATCCTTTTCTATGGCATACTAATCTAGGCAGGATAATTCCTCTTTATTTGAGCTTCAGTCAGTTTGTGCCACATTGTGTACTCTTTGTCCTTGTCTTGCGTTTGTCTTCTCATTAGAATAGCTGTGCTTTGATTTACACATTTTCTGCATATGTCCTTTTTTATTGTATTGCGCCAGTCTTTAAACCAGCAATTTGTTTACTTTGCCGTTAAAGACTTTCCCTGTTCCTTTAGTAGTTTACTTGGTTTAGTTTATATTTGCTCAGATTATTGTGCTTGTTTACATGTTCTTAGATTTTGTTCTCTCTAGAATTACTATTTACGTTTAGCTTATGTTTCATGTTTCTATTGGTTTAATAGCTGTGTTTATTGATTCCTTCTATTTCCTTTGTTCTGCCTTTCCTTTTTGCTGTTCCCCTAGTCGTTCCTCCTCTTGTACTTAGATCCCCTTCAGTTATTATTTACTCAGTGTCCATTTCCCTTTTATATTAGTAATTCTCCCCAGCCTTATTTGTAGTATAGTTCTCCGTATGACCTCAGCCTGACTCCAAGCCTGACTCCAAGCCTCCCGAGTTCCTGCTTGACCTCAGACCTCCTAACTGAGGGTCCCCTACTCGACTCGGCCGACCACCCAGACGCTGTTCTCTCGATAAGCATCTTTGTGGGTACTTCAGGTCTAGGCGCCGACCTCCCAAAACTTCTGCTCAGCCGCCGCCGGGCACCGAGAGTCCTGCTTCGAGGGTCCTCTGCTCTGCCCGGCCGAGCTCCTGACCGAGGGTCTTCTACTCTGCTCGGCCCCCACTGGTCATCCAGGTTACTGTCTGGTCGTCTCCGGCTTCCTGACAACCGGCTCCTTCGTCGCCGGCCTCCAGACCTCCAGCTCCTTCGCCGCAGGACTCCAGACCGCCAGCTCCTTCATCGTCGGCCTTTTGGACGCTTGTTGTTATGTTTAATGTTTCTATTGGTTTAATAGCTGTGTTTATTGATTCCTTCTGTTTACTTTGTTCTGCCTTTCCTCTTTGCTGTTCCCCTAGTAGTTCCTCCTCTTGTCCTTAGATCCCCTTTAGTTGTTATTTACTCAGTGTCCATTTTCCTTTTATATTAGTAATTCTCCCCAGCCTTATTCCTAGTATAGTTCTCTGTATTAGTCTCTACTGTTTAAGTTCTTTCCAACAGGTTATAGTTTATAGTTATTTGTTTCCTCATTAGGCTTAGTTCCACTTATTGTTTATGTTTTAGTTTATAGTAATTCTAATTAATTAAAAGTAAGTAAAAGTCTTGGCTTCCCTGCTCTTCCTTATCAGATAATGTTATCCTTAGATTCTAGTTTCCCTTTGGTTTTCTTATAGTTTAGATCCCTTGTGTCCCTGTGTTTCCTAGTTCTTGTCGACATAGTAACCATTCATTCCCTCAGTCTCCACAGCCAATTCCCGCACCTGCTTCCACTTCTCTTCTGATTAACCTAGCTTCTCCCTCATTGGTCCACTCTCCTTGTCTCCCTGCTTATATACCTGGTTCCTCTAATTATTCTTCGCTGGTTCCGCATTTCATGTATACCATGTCTTTCCCGGAACTCTTTGAATTATGCTTCTTGTGAATTATTTTCTGTGAATCTCCTACGACCTTGTAAATGCTGATCTCCGAGCCTTAAATAAAGAAGATCTGTTTTCAATATGTTGAACCCAAGCGACTGTTTGCATTTTGGTCCAAAACAACCTCAGACCGTGATACAGAGCTTCTTAGGTGAGAATCGAAGATTCACTTCATGAATGTGCAGCTGACAAATCTGCAGAAACTGTGTGATGCTATCATGTCAATGTGGATCAGAATCTTTGCAGAATGTCTCTGACACCTGGTTGAGTTTATGCCATGAAGAATTAAAGCAGTTCTTAAAGCACAAGGGGGTCCAGCAAAGCGTATATAATAAAGTGGCTGGTGGGTGTATTTTATGCATTTATATACAACCAGATGAAGCATAAATATCTGAATAAATAAATGTAAGCTAAATACCAATTTACTGGCCAGAGGAGGACAATAAAATTGGGCTCACATTACATTACTATGAACAACTGCTTCAATCATATGCATGTAGTCAATGTGTTTTTTGTGTCAACAACAAAAGAAACCATTCTGGACATTTGTGTTTGCTTACAAACATACACAATAAAACTTATTGCATCTGTGGGTGACACTGAGCCACTGAGCTCTAAAGAATGACGAAGATTTGTTTATAAAAGAGCAAATGGTGATGAAGAACAGGAGCTAAATTGCTTGCCTTTGATATGTAAGCATCTATGCTAATATTGCACCATTTGGTTAATGAAAAAAAATCTGTTCATGCATTTGAACAAAATACAGGATTAACAGCCATGTATCAGATAAATGTTTTATTGTACCACAAACTAGATACAAATTGGATTTAATATTTTAAATTGAAAATTAGCTTTCTGTGCTCCCACATCCCCAAGATAAGTCACATCAGTGGGAAAAATCTCAAATGATTAATTTCAGTTTTTTAAAGTGAACACAGACTAAGTGACACCATGTAAGTGGGACACATTTGTAGACAACCCGGGTAGTGACTTTACAAATTCTGGTTGATTAATGAAGTTCAGTTGTTTTACTTATATCTGGTGAAATTTGGAATTTCAGACCATTTTAACACATGAAAATGCTTTTATTTAAACAATTCCATTTAAGTTCTGGCTATATGTTCAGTCCTCAGTCTTTTGCAATCTCTAATGTGTTTTCTTCCAGGATTGCACTATATTTGTCTCCATCAATACTACCATTAATTCAGAAGAAAACCGTCCCCACAGCATGATGCTGCCACCACCATGTATCACAATGGAGATGGTGTGTTCAGCGTGATGTGTTGTTTTGCCAATGTGCTTTACTTTAAAAAAGGTCTTATTGCTTTCTTTTAACAATGCCTTTTTATTTCATCCTTCTGTCGAGACACGATTTTTAGAGTGCCCAACTAATAGAGCTATGGATCTCTGCAGCTCTGTAAGTTACCATGGGCCTCATGGCTGTTTCTCTGATCAATACTTTCCTTGCCTGGCCTGTCGGTTTAGGTGGAAGGCCATATCTTGGAGGGCTGTGCAGTTGTTCTGTACACTTTCTATTTTTGGAAGATGGATTAAACAGTGCTTTGCGAGATATTCAAAACTTGGGATATTGTTTTATAACGTAACCCTGCTTTAATCATTTCATGACATTATCTCTGAGCCCTCTGCTGTGTCCCTTTGTCCTCTTCATGATGGTTTTGGTTCACTAATGTTCACTGACAAACCTCTGAGGACTTCACAGAACAAATGGATGGATACTGTGATTAAGCTACACACAGTTGAACTTCTTTACTAACTATGGTGACTTCTGAAGATTACTGGTGCCAATGGATTTTATTTTGGGTTATAAGAGTAAATGGGGTGTTGAATACAACTGCACACCTCATTTTTTAGGCTTCTTTTTGTAGGCTTTGAAAACCATTTATCTTTGTCCTTCCACTTGACATTTATGCACTACGTTGTGGTGGAATATCACATAAAATCACAATGAATTAAATTGATAGAAAATACAGTGATATAAAACTTTTTCCAAGCACTGGAATCATTGTGACTGGTAAGCTATCCGGCAGATAAAGACAATTGATGGATGGAATCATAACCTCAAAGAAGATTCCCAACCCTAACTCCCAAAACATCAGAAGGGAATTTATGGATTTATTTATAGCACTGATGTCATCTGTGTGATAAAGCATATAATGATCAGAGGGTCACAGAGATAACCATGTGAGTGCTATCAAAGTGTAGGGGTAGGGCCAAGGAATTAACAGTCTCCAGTAGGTTGTCACTACAAGAGACAAAAAGAGGTCAAAACACCAGAAAGGCCATAGCCACTATATTGTCAAAGACTGATGGTACAGGAGGTCAGACACGAACATAAGCAGAGGAGAGTGTGTTCTTTGAATAAAAAGCACACATCAATACTTATAATCACTGTTACAATGCATTGGAGAAATGCTTACATAAAGATTAGAACTCAGCAGTATTTACCAATAATAGCTTACCAGAAATTGAATTCAGCCTCTGCAGTAAGACATAAAATCAAGCAGTAATTTAAAATCAACAAAGATCCTGACAGCAACTGACTTGTAAAAGCAGATTGTCAAAAGGGTGATTTAATCCTGAGGAGTGAAGTCCATTTTTGATTCCCCACAAAATGTTATTTAAGCACATCCTAAAAATAAATTAAATGGATTTTTGTCCATCCAATGCTGGATTTGGGAATAATGCAACACAGGATGCCTCCCACAAGTGATTATCCAAAAGAGTGCACTATCATTCCAGTTGAAATGATGTGTGTCACCCTGCATTGAACAGTAATGGCAAGCTTCACAAACTCAGATTGAAAAAGACCAGCCAGAATAAAAGCTTTTGTTCTTAGAAGTAATAGAATGTTGTGCATCTTCAGAGCCACCCTTGAGTCAAGTTGCTGTTTGTTTCTCAGAAATTTCATCTGGACTACATAGATGGAGGATATTCAGTTGTTTCCTTTAAGCGTAATGTTCAGTTGTCATCTTCCATTATTTTACTCTATTCTTTATCATGTGTTGAGGCTGTAGAGTAAGTGCTTTGTTTTCCAAGGACGGGAAGCTCTGACAGGAATGGACATGCCCACTGTTGGGAGGGGAATCAATTTATCACTGTGGCACTAATAGCTGCCCATCACCTCTAATGCTGTGGGAGACAGCAGCGTCCCACAAACTGGCAGGGGGTGAATTGGGCCTCGAAGGCCATAAAATATCCACTCCAGTACTTTCCAACAATTAACAGGAGGTAAAACAGACACCATAAATACTTTTACAACACAAGAAAGGCAACCTCTTTATGATTCTAGGCGTGTCTCTAAAACTGTAAGAGGCTTGCTATCAAGTTAGAAGGCAAAAATATGCGACCACATAGAGAGGGCATTGCAAATTGTAATAGTTTTTAAAGTGTATTTGGAGATGCCATCTGTGAGCTATAAAAACAGGAATATATAAGAAATACTCATCTGGTCAGAGGTTTTAAATCAAGCCAAGTATTAAAAAAAGTTAACTTCTCAAAGTAGATTTGAAGACTTTGGGGACAATGGGTGTTGAAAAAAAACTAATTTAAATTATCTTTACCAGCTGTAAACTATTGTTTGGATTCTGATTTTAATGTTGGTGAATCTGTAAGTGTAGCATGAGTCTGTTAGTTCTACTTTATTTAAAATTATATCTGCATAGATTTTGAATGATGTGGTAAAGTTGCCCTGCTGACAAGTCAAACACTGCTGTAACGCTAAATGATCACTGACGTGTTGTTGTCACTCTTAAATATGTCAGAACATCAAAAAAAAAAAAAAAAAAAAAAACTTTAAAAAAAAGAACACCTCAATAGAAATAAAATGCACTTTTTAAATGACAATTTATGTTTTAAAGGAAAAAAAAGATAAACCAACCTAGGCTTTGTGAGAAAAGATCATTGTAAAATGATGAATTGAGTGATAATTACATTTTCTTAAAAATCCAAGTTTAATATCATTAGACACCGAAAGATATGTACTGACCCATATACACAATCAAAGAATCCAAAAAGAAGCATGTTTGACAACATTAAGTAAGCTGAAAAAGGCAACAAATCATACTCATTTCTAATGAAATCCAAGAGCAGCTGAGAAAAAAAGTAAAAAAGCCATAATTAATGGACCCATGAATTCTGCTTTTTAGCTGAAAACTCCAGCTGGAGAATAACTCATCAGTTTGTGAAAACACACTTGGGTTAAGCAACAGAATAATGATATGAAGCACACCTGCAAGACCACCTCTGAATAGTTAATTCATGCTCTAAACCTCTTCATTGTAGCCAAATTAAAACATTTCTGCAAAGAGGAGAGGGATAAAATGCTCAACACATCCAGATTAGTGAGACTGGAGCACCCTCCTGAAGCCAGGCCTGGGTGGGGAGCTCACCAGCCAGCCCCTGGTGGTCGAGCTTTGGCTCCTGGGGCTCAGCTACAAGAAGCCCCCTCGGTATTAGGTGCCATGCATGTCGGGTGGCAGGTAAGGGCGGGAGCCTTAGCTGCTTATTTTTGGTGGCATAATCTGGCTTTAGGAACATGGAATTTCACATCAATGGTGGGTAAGAAGCTGTAGCTGTTGTGTGAGATTGAGCAGTAACACCAAGAGATAGTTGGACTCACCTCTATGCACAGCTTTGACTCTGGATAGGGTCTAGACTCTCTCCTACTCCAGAATTGGAGTACCAAAGGTCGTTGATCAGTTTTGTAATCTTATCATCAGACCTGCGGCGTTATATCTTGGACACTTGGATGAAGAGAGGGGCATAGCTATCATCTGATCAACACCTAGTAGTGAGTTCGATCTGGTGGCAGGGGAGGCCACCAGATCGCTTCGACCGACCTGGTAAACCCAAATGGGTGGTTAGGGTGAGCTGGAAACATCTAATGAACTTGTCCGAGTGATCTTCAATTCACACCTTGGGGGAGAATTTCCGTCATGTTTAGAGGGATTTTGGGGACATGGAATCTGAATGAACCATGTTCAGGATCTTCATTGAGGATGTGGGTCCCAGGAGCTTTGGCCTGAAGGTTATTGATGCCTGATGCGGTGTCGACCAGAGGACCCACTGGTGGACATCAGTATGATGGAAGCCGTCAGACTGATGGAGGAGGCCTTTAGGTCTTGGTTGTCTTTGGAGACTCCTAAAGCAGCTGACAGGTACTGGGTGACCAAAAAGACTGCGGCTTATGTGGCTGCAGAAGCAATAACTCGAGCATAGGAGGAATTTGGAGAAGCTATGGAAAGAGATCTTTGCTTGGCCTTAAGAAAGTTCTGGAAAACCGTTTGGTGACTCAGGAAGGGGAAACAGGGAACATCCCAATCTGTCTATGGTTTGGGAAGTAAACTATGGACCCTAACTGAAAACATAATAGGGCAACTTTCAGTGTCTATTGGAGGACAGGGACAACACTGTTGGAGTGGTAGACTGTGTTGGACCACATGTTGTGCTGAATATTGGACCATTTGCACGTTGCTGGATGCTACCAGGCCGTTTGGCGTTATCGGCCATTTTGTATCCCAGGATAGCCCGCTACTATGAATCCCAGCGGCCATCGTGGCTGACATGATGGGGTGTCCCAAGTCTGACGTCACGGAAAGCATAAATGAAGGTGGCCCCTTTAAAAGCTTTGCTTTTCATGCTGGACACTGAACCAGTAACTGAAGTGCATCTCTGGAGTAGAAGAGGTCCCACGTGGATTCTTCATTTATTCTCCTTCGTTGGCCAACAAAAAAATTCATGAAAGAGGTTTCTGGAATGAGAAGGCCAGAAATGTCACTTTGCCGATCGAAGACGTGAGTTTAACACGTAACCAAAAACCACGGAGTTTCAAGGATACGCAACTTTCCCTCCTTGTTTTGTACCAGTCGACTGCTGACGGTCAGATCATATTCTTCCTTTTCGCCAAGGAGGCCAAAAGACGGAGATTGACCACTTTCTTGAAGTATCCGCGGACGCGTGGAACTCTTCAACCGCCTTTTTTTTCTCTCACTCGCTGCCCCAGAAGGAAGACTTCAACAAGTAAAATCCACCTTTTATTTTTATTTCTTTATTAAGAATAGCGTGGGCAGGGTAGAGGAGGTTTTAGTGCGATTAGAATCACCACTTATAGTCTAATGTGTTCTGAATTGTATGTGCATGCAACCTTTTTGAAACTTGACTGCTGTTGAATTCCGGAGGCCGCCGAGTTTCGCAAATTGTGCTTTTACTGCGCAAACACCTGCGTGCAGGTGCGTTGTGAAACTGGACTGCTATAATAACCTTATGGTGAAAATCAACCATTTTCTTTGTCTCCAACTTTACTGCTTACTGGCTTGCCGCCAAAAGTTTTATTATCCTTTGTCTTCTGGGTTTACAACCTTGCTGGGGGGAAGGTTTATGACTGCCTGTATCTCACTGAGCTACACTTTCAGGCGGGCTGCGCTCCAAAGCTTCGTTCAACCATATTCTTTTTGTATTTTGCCATAACTGCCATAACTGCTGGTTAGATCTCATACACACTCACTGCTGTTTTTATTTTTTTGTAGTTAGATATTTTACTCTTCTGTGTAGAACTTTGCATGTTTGATTAGGTGAAGATTATTGAATCGGAATAGCGAGGTGGATCAGGTGGCTGATTCAATAAAGATTCACGGAGATAAAGAGAAGTCGTTTGTGTTTATTTTATGCAAGAGTGATTTGTCAGTCAAAATAAGGTTAAAGTTCCTCACGTTTCGGAAGAAACGGTTGATTAAACAGTGACATCTCTGGTAATAGTTATCAATTATTACTGAGTATTTAACGATTGTAATTATCAAAGGTGTTGAGCCACAATTACAACACCAGAGGACATCTCTGGTTTCAATAGCCGGGTTTCAGTCACGCGATTTTGATGACGCGTGAAGAGGGCGCAATTTCAGATGGAGGGCAGGAAGTAAAATGTCAAAGGAGGCAACCGTTGCAGAGAGTCCGTATTGTAGGGATTTAGATCCAGTTTCCAGGCGAAGATACAAACAGTTAATTTACAGATATGTTGGATGTGACCATTATCTCATCAAGATGAGTGAGTTTTCGAGAGAACCTCAAGATTTGCCTTTAATCGAGGCTGTTGATATCACGAACTATCTGGCACGTCAAACGTCTTACTACACTAAACAGCAGATGAAAGCCTACAAAAGTCTGGAGGCATAAAACTTTTTTGTCAGCGGGTGGATCTAGAACCTCGGAACCAAACGGCTCCGCAATAATTATCGTTTGGTCTTTGCCAAGGTGAGTGTTAGTTCATATGTTCATATATTAGTGGAGATGTTAGCGGTTAGCAGAAGTGGCTAAAACAAACATACAACGCCTCTCTACGGCTACATTAATTTAACAATCATTACTACATAAATAGGCATTTCACGACAAACTAATGGTAAACAGAACCACAAAAAAAGAAGTTGGACTGCTACTTACCGCTGACGAAGTGGTCGCTACAGACACTCGCATTAGCAGACTCTGCTCTTTCCGACCGCAGATGTAGATTTGTAATCCACTTTTTAAGTCGTTTTTCGATTACTTTTTTACATCTTTCACCTTTATGAATGACAACCTTTGGCACTCGATAATAATGCTTTTCCTTTTTTCTGCTGGAGCGATTGGAGCAGCCGTAAACGGCACAAAACATATGCGTGTTTACAGATGGCAAATCCTTGGCTACTTCACTTCCTGCCCTCCATCTGCATTCCGCGCTCTTGCGGCATAGCTATGTGACATCACGTGAAAGCTAGCTATTCATAAATGAGGATTTTTGGTTAAGAAATTAATTTTTTTTAAATTATGATTTTTAATTATAATTATTGATAAATATTAATTAATCAATAATCATAATTCCAACAACTGGGATGGTTGTCCTAATGTTTAAGAAAGGGGACTGGGCAGTCTGTTCCAATTATCGAGGGATCCCACTTCTCAGCCTCCCTGGGAAAGCTTACTCTGGGGTGTTGGAGATGAGGCTCTGCCTGATAGCTGAACCTTGGATCCAAGAGGGGCAATGTGGCTTTCATCCTGGCTGTGGAACAGTGGACCAGATCTACACCCTCACAGAATTACTGAGGGGTCATGGAGGTGTGATCCTCTGGTCTACATGTGTTTTGTGGATCTGGAGAAGGCCTACGACTGTTTGCTGAGGGAGTATAGGGTATGTGGGTGGCTTTTAAGGGCTATCCAGTCCTTGTATGCCCAAGGCAAGAGCTGTGTCCATGTTCTCACCACAAAGTCAAGCGTGTTCCCAATGCGTGTTAGACTCTGCCAGGGCTACCCCTTGTCATTGATCCTGCTATAAAAACACCTGATTCATAAAATAGACAAAATAAAATGCACGGATTATAATATGGTTTTGCAAGTCGTGCATACAAAAACAGGCTGGGATTAATGTAAATTAGCTGCACAAAACTGAGTCCACCCCCTGATGGACTGGCAGCCTGTCCTGGCTGTAATCTGCCTCTTGGATGGATGAATGGATGGAAAACTGAGCCTCACGCAACCCCCAAAAAATAGTATAAGTCTATAATTTATACAAGAGAAAACTCACACATTCCCTGCTATCTCATTAGAATCACTTTAAACCACAGAAACAATATGACAGAAAATGTTAGTGGCTCTGTTACTGTTTAAAGCGTTCCTCTATATTGATACAGATAACAAACCCATGCCTAGTAGCTAGTACATTCCCAGTGTGTAACTTGCTGACGCAAAGATGATAGTGGTGCAAAATAATTCCCTATTTTAGTGATCCATGCTGAGATCATGAGTCTCTCTCAGTTTTTTCCATACATCTCCATATTAAGAGCTCGCTGATTTGTATGTACTGCAGATATAGTTTCAGATTATTTATTAGTAGTTAAATAAATAAATGAAAAGTTATTTATCCTTTTAAGCCTTAACCAATTTCATTAAATGTTAAATTAAAACTTCATGTTAATTCTAAAAAGAAAACTGAAAAATGTTCACTTTCACATTCTTCCTTTCTCATGTGACCATTAAGTGAGCTGTAAAATGTGTGTTTTCAGATGTTTCCTTTTCCAACACTTCCAGTCACATTATATATAACAAACCAAGCCTGAAACCGGTAAATAGCTGCAGCTGAATGATGGATAAAAAGCAGTGAAGGTGGGCTCTTTAGAATGTTAGGAGACAGTTGTTTCGCAAAAATTGTTCAATTTCAGTCAACGTGTGCATCTCTGTGACCATTTCACTCACATAATGTTTTATTTAGGCAATAGCCTGAGAAAGTAAATCTGGCAACACTTGACAAGACTTACTGAATGAATTACTTTGATTATCCTCCAGTGCACTGACATACATTCCTGAGTGAGATAAATAAGCAAAGATTCTACATTTTGCAAGGGAAACTGTCGCTCCAACCTGTTATGTGTTTATTTTCTAGTAAACCTATTTCAAAATTATTCCTGGTTTTGAATATTTCCATATGTATGCCCTCTCAAAGATAAAAGGTGTGCGAGGTGCCGCTGGTGATGACAGACTGCTACTGCACACCATGACCTCTTACAGTCTTTTAAGTGCAGAAAATAGTTCACGTTACCGGGCTCTGGCTGGCGGCCTGGCGGAAGTAATGGAATTCTCCATTAGCCTGGGATGCTTTTTGTCAGTAGCTGGGTAATCCCTGAGGGCTGCGGTGGCTGCAGATATGCCCCAAATCCTCTAGAGATCTGAAAACAAGCTTCTAAACTTCCCCATGTGTTTGCCACGCTCTCTGGTTCTGTTCATGCTGTTTAATGGGAGGTGATTATTATTATTATTATATATGTTTGTGATTATACCACTGCTTTTGGCGTAATCATGTGCTTCTGCTGTGAACCTATGGTTCGAAATATGGTATGGAAAATACATTCCAGGACATTTTTAAATTTTACCCTGAATAGTTGCACACCAAAAACATGCTCGAATATAATAAAGCTGGAGTAATGAAATAGATATGTACACCCTGAGAAATTTTTTCAATGTCTTTAAACTCATTGTTTGGATGTTAGAACTCACACCTGCAGTTTCTAACTCTCTCCCATAGCTTTCATTTGAATTATGCCCAGTTAAAGCTGAAATATAATACATTTTGTGCCTGAAATGAGGTGGAAAGAAGCACAACCTGAATATGTGATGGTGTTGGTCTCCCTTTTTGCTATATGAATTGCAAGGCCGATAAGATTATGACCATTGAAAGGTAAAGGGATATACCACTGGTTATCTCTTTATTATGACACCTCTTAATGGGTGGGCACATTAGGTAACTAGTGAACATTTTCTCATCAGACTTGATGTGTTTGAAGCAGTAAAAATGGGAAACATAAGGATATGTATCCAGCAAACGTGGACCAAGGAAAGAATAGAGGCAAACTGGCGATAGGATCCTAAGAGGCCTCACTGATACATATGGGGTGGGAGGGTTGCTCCATTTGTTGGATGTTCATCCAATCTAGCATCTGTGGGATGAGCTAGAAAAACAAGTCAGATACAAAGAGACTCTACCTCACATCTAAAAGGACAGATACCACAAAGTACCTGCTGCTAACACTTTAGTGCCAGATATCACAGCACACGACAGTGGAGTCGATACCTCAACAGGTCAGGACTGTTATTGTAGCAAAAGGTGTTACTAACAAACAACTAGGCAAGTGTAAAGGCAGCGTTGGCAAATATTTGTTTTTGTTTTATTTTTCAAATGAGATTTAATAAAAAAAACAGTCCAAAATCAAATTTGAATATGAGTCATAGTTGTGGAGATTTGCCCTCTGCAGCTCCAGACACAAAATTACCCCTACAGACAGCACTCTCATTATTCAATAATGCAGCTGGGAAGGCTTTCTGGCAATCCATTATGTATAACTAAGAATTTCCTCAGCTTGACAAGAGCCAATCCCTATGTTTGTCTCGCATCTGTTTGATAATGTCCATCTGACTATTTTTATCCCCTGCTTCATAGCTTAAGTGCAGTTTAATTGAGTGTAGTAAACTGGTCAGACTTGTGGTTAAAGGCACTATAAGCTGAATCTGTCTATAATACCTAGTTTGCACAACTAACCTTAGCCAAGGGCTCTTTAGGGTGTGTACAAGGATATTATGAGATTAAATGGAAATCTAAATCAGTATATTGGTTTATGGTACAAGATCCTTTTGTATTTTTTAATGCACATCCCATTCAGGGAATGATCCAAGCTACAACAATGGAAGGAGCAACTAGAATGCATAAAATATGTGTTGGGTTTTCTTCAGTCTAGTGGTCTTTACTACCACTCTACAGATAAAATGATAGATGTTTCCCTGTTGTCATGACAATGCTGATGTATTCTGATATGATATGCATGCAGGCCATATGCCTCAGATATCCTTCAAAGTATACATGCATGTGGTCCTGAAAGGATATGCCACTTTAAAAAAAAAATCTGAAAGAAAAATCTCATGTGTGTCAGATGTTCACATGATTGGGGGCAGGGCTATGTTTGTCTCTGCCTTTATAACCAAATGTTTTCACCTTCACTGCATGGTAGCCCGATTGTCCACACAATAAAATCTTCTGACCAAGACCAATACCACATGCGCTGTAAGCTGCTAGCTGCTCACAAGCAACAGCACACAGCTGAGATATGGGATGCTTCATTTTAAAACTGTCCTTTAAAGTAAAAAAAACTTAAAAAAAAAAAAAACTGATTGTTCCTGACAGCCAAGTGGTGATATTTGTCCTGAGAATTTTGCTGCGTACCATGAGTGACAAGCACCAACCTCTGTCGCACAAACAGTGGAGCAAATGTGTACAAAGACTAGAGCTGCCTTATGCAAACTCAGAATCTAAAAGCTTCTCTGAGAGAGCACAAATCTTCCCTAAGCTGACTGAGCTGAGTTTGATTTTCACACTGGTGATAGCATCACTGCTGTACGAAGGGGAGAATTGCCTCCTGTTCTCTAAAGCTTTTCTTTATCTTTTGATTAACAATGGAGTGGAAACCTAAGAAAGAACTTAAAGATTCAAAAGTACAACTTTTCATCAATGACACCACCAGTGCTTAAGATGAATGTGGATATTGAGCCAAAATATGGTGTGAAGTAGACACACATTTCTCATTTTGTGAGAATAGTGGCTATTTTCTCTGTTCTTCACATATTCAAGCTTTTCACACCTATTTTTATTCCTTTGACTCCCCTCAGCTGCTATTTGAATCCAATGTGTTGCCTATGTGATTGATGGCTCTTTTTCGTGCTGCTAAGCTCTAGGAGTAAAGCTGGGATAAGTCTCTAGACTATGACAATGGTTATGACCTTTCAAAGTAATGTATAATACCACCATGTACTGAAACACCTCATGTGTCTGACTACTTTTTAATATTTTGTTGCATTGCAACTGCAAAATTCAATGTTTGTCTTCCATACATCAATTGTGGGACCTTTTTCTTTGCAATATGGCTCAGTCTCTATCAGATTGAATGGAGAGTGTCTGTGAACAGCAACTCGAAAGCTTTGCTACAAATATTCCATTGGATTTATGTCTGGACTTTGACTGGGCCATTTCAACACATGAACACGCTTTGAACTAATTCCATTCCACTGTAGCTCTGGCTATATGTTTAGGGTCATTGTTACTGGAAAGTGAACCTCCACCCAAGTCTCAAGTCTTTTACAGTCTCTAACAGGTTTCTTTTCTACATTATCCCATAATTGTTGTTATCCCATTGTCCTATCAGTTCAGCTTAGCAGCCCCTGCTAAAGAAGAGCATTCCCACAGCATGATACATGCTTATCCAGGAGGAGGGAATGTTGCAATTCACTGACTCGATGCAATCTGCTGGGTTTCCTTAGATAGAAGATTTTTAACCATTTTTAACTGAATTTGACGGTGCTGTTTGATAACAAGGATCAATTATAATGTATGTACCTGACTTAGAATCTGTATGATTTCATTGAATTGACATTAAAGTGCCTTGAGACGACATGTGTTGTGAATTAGCACTGATTTGAATTAAAATGAAATTAATTGAATGATGCTGCCACCACCATAGGTCACCATAGGTTTTATGTGTTCAGGGTGATGTGCAGTGCTACTTGTCCAACAAATAATGTTTTGAATGTGGGCCAAAAGTTCAATGTTGTTCTCATCTAACCAGGGGAACCTTCTTCCACATACATTCTGTGTCCCCTAAGTGGCTTGTGGGAAATTGCAAACGCCAGCACAATGACTTTCTTTTTGCTACTCCTCCATTAAGGCCAGATTTCTGGTGGGCACATCTAATAGTTGCCGTGTCAACAAATCCCCACGCCCGAGTGGTAAATCTCTGCACCTGAGCTTTAAATCTCTGCAGCTACTCCAGAGTGTGGAAAGATTGTTTTATAATCTAACCCTGCTTTTTATTTCTCCACTTTCTCCCTGACGGCTGTCTTTCTTAGTCTTCTTGATCATTTTGGCTCACTAATGTTCTCTTACAAGCCCCTGAGACCTTTACAGAACAGCTGGATTTATAGAGATTAAAGATCACACAGGTTGACTTCGAAAGGCAATTTTATTTAAGAGGATCAAAGGAGACTGTATATAAATGGTCGCTACAGTCACACATTTCATTAAAATGCATTGACGTTGCTGGTTGTAATGTAAAATGTTCAAGTGGTATGAATACTTTTGCAAAGGAATGTATAATAAATCTAACTCATGGTTTTAGAGTTTTAGAGAAAAAAAGTAGAGTAGCCATAATGTGTGGTCTGTTGCTGCAAAAGAACATTGAAATTAATCCTGATGTCTTTCTTCTTCCTTTAATGCAGATATCTTGGCATCACACGGCCTCTTACCTACCCAGCACGGCAGAATGGTCAGCTGATGGCTAAAATGATCCTGGGAGTGTGGCTGGTGTCAGCATCTATTACCCTTCCACCTTTCTGTGGCTGGGCCAAAAATGTCCACACAGCCGGTGTGTGCCTCATTAGCCAAGACTTTGGTTACACCATCTACTCTACAGCAGTAGCCTTTTACATCCCTATGCTGGTAATGCTTTTCATGTACTACAAGATTTTCAGGGCAGCTCGCAAGAGCGGCGCCAAGCACCGCTTCACAGACTTGTCACGGCGTGAGCGCCTTGAGACAGTTGCCAACGAGGCACTGCGCATGCAGGGCCTGAAGCCGCCTGGCGTGGCAGAGGAATGTGCCGCCTTGTCTCGCCTGCTGAACCGCGAGCGTAAAAACATCTCCATTTTCAAACGGGAGCAGAAAGCAGCCACTACACTCGGGGTGATTGTGGGCGTTTTTGCTGTGTGCTGGCTGCCATTCTTTATCCTGACCACTGCCAGACCATTTATCTGTGGGGTGGAGTGCAGCTGTGTGCCTATCTGGCTGGAACGCACTCTGCTCTGGTTGGGCTACGCCAACTCACTGATGAACCCCTTTATCTATGCCTTCTTCAACCGAGACCTGCGCTCCACCTACCGTGACCTTCTCCGCTGCCGCTATCGAAACATCAACCGCCGGCTTTCTGCTGTGGGGGTACATGAGGCTCTAAAGGTATAAACCTGGATGGTTAACCAGCATACATTGTAGTGTATGGAGGTCTGGTTGTTAACATGCACTTGTTACCTAAAGAGCACAGCGCACACAGCAGACCTGTAGATAGGACAGACTGACAGAAAGAAAAGTCACTGTTGGTTGCTCTTAAGCCCTTTTGAGAAGCCATGGAAACAACAGGATTACTTCAGTTTGCAGATGACTCAGTCATTCTATTTTAGGAAAAAACAACAACATAGAGCATCCTTGATGGGCCACTTGAAGCTGAAGCTGCTTTTGTGCATATGCCACAATTACACCCTGGCTCCTGATTTATGGTGTGATATTCCAGTAACAAAAAGAAATGACATTTAAACAAAAACAATTACCCTAGGGCTTTTGGCTAGAACAAAAATCTATCACATTTCTGTACATAAATTAAAGTAATGTTTTAGAGGGAAGAGTACAGGTATTTGTTATGTGGCACAGTGTCTTTAAGTCGTCTTTCTTTGAGTTGTCTTTCTACTTGAGCACAGTTTAGAAGTGAACATCTTTAGCAAAGGTTACAATAAATATTTTTTTATCCCCCTTTATTTTCTGTAGAAGCCTTTACATTGCTCATGTAATTCCCTCAGAAACCCATAAAGGTTGCTGAAATTGGGGAGAACAGATAGGACTGGTGTTATAAAGTGCACCATGAAGGAAATCTTTTCCATTCTTGTAATGGCAGTGTTCATTATTAGAAAAGAAACAAGTGTTCTGTTGAGTGTCTGCATGAAAAATTTATCTCATATGTCACTGTGCCCATCAACCAAAACATACGTTTATGGGAAGAGAGCAGGTGTGAAGAAGTGTTTTCATAGTTTAGCCAAACATTGCACTGCACGCTTGAACTGAACATGAACTCATTCATTAAAGTATGTGTCAAGAACCTTAATATTGTGGGTTTTTCCTACTCTTGTCAGCTTGCCTGGATCGGTCCCATTCTAAAGAAGCTCTTGACCTTTCCACTTGAACAATTGGTCTGTTCCTGAGATTTTTTTTTCACTAGTTGTCAACAATGTTTCCATTCACGTTTTGAAATCAGGATGCGGTCACTTCCCTCCTGGCTGCACTCGCATTTTAAACTCTGCTGTGACCTGTAGAAACCCTTATCAAATGTCATCACTGAACAGTGTGTGCTTTCTCTACCTCAATTCTTTACAAATACTGTACATTGATTTTTTTCCAAACATATGTACTGCTGTATTATTTTTTTGACTGACCGGTATTTTGTATTATGTAAATTTATCTGTCTATAACTGTGGATGAGTGCTCAGTGTGACCGCTTTGTCATTACTTTTAGAAAACATCGTAGAAAGCGGCAGTGTATTTCATCACTTTGTAAATAAACAAGCACTTCAAATTTCATTGTGTCTTAATTAGTAACACCACATCAGTGTTGCGAGAAGATATTTGCCCCCTTACAGATATCCTCTGTTTTTGCTTTCTTTTGCCCCACTTGCTTGTTTCAGATCATACAAATTTTACTGTCAGGCAAAGATAAACCCAATAAATATAAACTGCAATATTCAGTTTATATTTCCATTTAATAAGGAAAAAACTATCCAAACCGATCTGGACCTAAGTAAAAAATAGCCCCTCTCATTATTTAACTGTGATTAACCAATTTCTTGGCAAGCTGACTCTTAGTTCAAGAGTCACAAACATGCCTGATAACAGTCAGACCTGTCAAATCAAGAAATCACATAAAAAAACCTGTCAGACAACATGAAGTAGGCCTAAAGATTTCAATAAGCAGCACATCATGCCCTTATCTAGAGAAAGCAAAGAGAAGATGGGCATCAATCTAGAAAGTGTCATAATCTAGAAGTAGAAAAAACATGGTGAACCTTACCTGTAATGGAGTTTTGACAAAAATTCAGACTGAAAGACTCACCCTCACCACCTGCTCCATCCAATGACTCCTCCATGCGTCTCCCCTCCATCCAATCAGCGTCAAGTCCGCATGCCTCTTCAGCCAATCACCCTCTGACACTTTGCTTTTAAGGACGCCAGTCATGGATCCCTCTTGCTCTTCAGCTGAGCTCCACCCTCCTCCACCCCACCTCCACCATCTTCCTTTCAATCTCCTCCCGGTCTCCTCACCTCTGGCCTTCACCCCACCATCAGTCGGATCCCAGGGGGAAGACTTATCTAATCCTAAGCCTAAAATGTCCAATCAATCTCATGATATTCTCAGCATTCATGTCTTCCTCCGGGTCAGAGTGCCAAAGAAATAATCATTTGCCAATAAACTTCTCTAATCGCCATTTTTGTGTTTCTTATTGTGAGCCTTTTCAGGTTAAAATTACCATCAGTTTGAAACCCTAAATTCAAGTGCATTGGGTTTAGCAGGGAGGGGTTTGGGAACACCCATCTTCTCACTTGGATAGTTCAGACTTTGAATAGGCTACTCTGAATTCTTCAGTTTGTTCTTTTTCATTATTCAGTGGTGGACTTGCTGGTGTGCTTTGAATCATAACCCAAGTTATTGAGTTTAAGGTCACAAACTGATGGCCAGACATTTGTCTTCTTTATTTTCTGGTAGAAAGTTCAGTTCCTTCAATTTCTTAGTTTTGTCTTGTCACTCCACTGAATAATTTTCCTAAAGTCTTGGGGTTCATCAAGACATTTTTTGTCAAATGTGAGACAGATATTCATGTTCTTTTTGGTCAGCAATGGTTTCGGCCTTTGAACATTTCTAAAAATGCTATTTTGCCTTGTTACTTTCTTACTATAGAATCATGAACACTGACATTAGCTGAGGCAAGTGAGGCCTGCAGTGCTTTAGATGTTGTTCTGGCTCTCAACGTGGTTCACTGGAAACCTAAAGGCTCCCATAGAGTTGGGTGTACTTTGCATGTACAGGTCCTTCTCAAAATATTAGCATATTGTGATAAAGTTCATTATTTTCCATAATGTCATGATGAAAATTTAACATTCATATATTTTAGATTCATTGCACACTAACTGAAATATTTCAGGTCTTTTATTGTCTTAATACGGATGATTTTGGCATACAGCTCATGAAAACCCAAAATTCCTATCTCACAAAATTAGCATATTTCATCCGACCAAAAAAAAAAGTGTTTTTAATAAAAAAAATGTCAACCTTCAAATAATCATGTACAGTTATGCACTCAATACTTGGTCGGGAATCCTTTTGCAGAAATGACTGCTTCAATGCGGCGTGGCATGGAGGCGATCAGCCTGTGGCACTGCTGAGGTCTTATGGAGGTCCAGGATGCTTCGATAGCAGCCTTTAGCTCATCCAGAGTGTTGGGTCTTGAGTCTCTCAACGTTCTTTTCACAATATCCCACAGATTCTGTATGGGGTTCAGGTCAGGAGAGTTGGCTGGCCAATTGAGCACAGTGATACCATGGTCAGTAAACCATTTACCAGTGGTTTTGGCACTGTGAGCAGGTGCCAGGTCGTGCTGAAAAATAAAATCTTCATCTCCATAAAGCTTTTCAGCAGATGGAAGCATGAAGTGCTCCAAAATCTCCTGATAGCTAGCTGCATTGACCCTGCCCTTGATAAAACACAGTGGACCAACACCAGCAGCTGACACGGCACCCCAGACCATCACTGACTGTGGGTACTTGACACTGGACTTCTGGCATTTTGGCATTTCCTTCTCCCCAGTCTTCCTCCAGACTCCTTGATTTCTGAATGACATGCAGAATTTGCTTTCATCCGAAAAAAGTACTTTGGACCACTGAGCAACAGTCCAGTGCTGCTTCTCTGTAGTCCAGGTCAAGCGCTTCTGCCGCTGTTTCTGGTTCAAAAGTGGCTTGACCTGGGGAATGCGGCACCTGTAGCCCATTTCCTGCACACGCCTGTGCACGGTGGCTCTGGATGTTTCTACTCCAGACTCAGTCCACTGCTTCCGCAGGTCCCCCAAGGTCTGGAATCGGCCCTTCTCCACAATCTTCCTCAGGGTCCGGTCACCTCTTCTCGTTGTGCAGCGTTTTCTGCCACACTTTTTCCTTCCCACAGACTTCCCACTGAGGTGCCTTGATACAGCACTCTGGGAACAGCCTATTCATTCAGAAATGTCTTTCTGTGTCTTACCCTCTTGCTTGAGGGTGTCAATAGTGGCCTTCTGGACAGCAGTCAGGTCGGCAGTCTTACCCATGATTGGGTTTTTGAGTGATGAACCAGGCTGGGAGTTTTAAAGGCCTCAGGAATCTTTTGCAGGTGTTTAGAGTTAACTCGTTGATTCAGATGATTAGGTTCATTGCTCGTTTAGAGACCCTTTTAATGATATGCTAATTTTGTGAGATAGGAATTTTGGGTTTTCATGAGCTGTATGCCAAAATCATCCGTATTAAGACAATAAAAGACCTGAAATATTTCAGTTAGTGTGCAATGAATCTAAAATATATGAATGTTAAATTTTCATCATGACATTATGGAAAATAATGAACTTTATCACAATATGCTAATATTTTGAGAAGGACCTGTAAGTGAGAACAGAGCCTTCACAACGCTTGGCTAATTTTCAATTCAAAGTCCCATTCTCAAACCTAAGTGCTTAACTACATGAACTTCATCAAAACATCCAACAAAATCAAAAGAATTAATCTTCTGACTTCACCTGATATACTAGCAGTGACCATCAGCTAAATATTCTGAATATCAAAAATGTGACATGATGTTTGAGGAAGGTCTGATTACAAGTCAATATTTCATAGTTTCAGAATACCCAAAAAGAATTTCAAAAATGGTCTAATCTGTGGAGATATAAAATTTCACAAAAGAATCAACACCATAATTTCAGACAGGTTTTCAGAATGTGGTCTTATGCACCATTTATATAAACAAAGTACAACGTCTCTCTCACATTGTCACTAAGTCCTCAGTGGAGGTATGAGCTACCCCTTTTCCCAAGAGTTCTACAACTTTTGGAACCCCATGTTACTTTATTCTGACATTCCCCTCTTCTGGCGCAGGGTCCAACCCATGCGACAATTCAGCAAAACGTTTGTGCAAAAATGTTCTAGTAACCAAGATCACATTACATAGAACCAAAGAAATGAATTCTGACATTACTATGTGTCACTATGAATTTAACGAAAGCAACATAAAAAAAAAAATCCAGATGTTTTTAACTGCAATTCAGTTCCATTAACAACAAAACACAAACTTTAGTTATTCAGTTCATCAATGTCTCACTTAGAAATTAGTCACATATCATCCTGATTTGTCTTGTATGAAGATGAGTATTAGATTAATGGACATCTAATGTAATTCAGATGCATAAACCCTACAAATTCGAATCTAATAAATAATTCCCACCAAGTATAAAGTCATGACTCAGATTCTTTATCAAAAATATATTCCTTACTCTTGCACATCTTGAACTGTCAGTTAGCTTAATGGTACCAGGGAAACTTTCAATCTAATAAATCACCAATGATTCTGTATGCAAAACTAATTCTTCAAACTAGTTTAAACTATTTCATTAACCTTTTAATAGTAAAACATAAATCTAAAAGTCATGCTACATCCTTAATTATTATACAAAAAAACATGTTATTAAGGCAATAATCACTACAAGTATTTTGATTCTATTGTCTCTCAAACAGTGTGAAAACTCAGGAAGGGAGGTGCTGAGCGTTACCATGGGAGCAAAGGTGTGAACCAACCTGGTAGGTGGGCGGAGTCAGGCAGAACTAACCTCTGATTGGCAGCCTATGGGCGGGACCCACAGTTTCTTCATTCCAACCCATCTTAGTGAACTTTAAACTACAAAACTGTTAACATGCACCTACCTGAGAAACAAGCTGCTTCTTAACTCTCCTGAAAACTCAAAGTTTAATCAATCTGGGATTTAGAAACATTATTCTAAACATGGATTATTGTTTCATGCAACATATAAACAAATATTCATTCCATCAAAACAAAGACAAAACATCAAAGACAGACAAATGGCCAAATTTGAAGCTTCAAGAATTCAAAGAATTTTTTAACAATCTCTTTTCAGAATATGTTTCCTCAACCATATCTTTTAATGCTATAATTGATCAATGTTGTTATGACAATCTTCAGGATCCTTTTTTAAAAATGAGTGCACATAGTCCAAAAAATCTCAAATTATTTAGAAGTACAAGCAACAGTTTTCTCTTAAATGAATCCAAATTTACTGATGCTGAAACCTTTTGCTAATTCTTTGTACTGTAACTCTGTAATAATAACTACAATCCTGAGAGTTATTGTTATAATTCTCTTTTTGTTTGGCTCAATTTGATTGCAGCTGTATTGCAGAATTTCAAGTTAAATGCAAAGAAGTATTTTAATTCAATTCAAATTCAAAGATACTTTATTGATTCCCGAGGGGAAATTAAAAAAGTCGGCATTGACATTTTCATGTTATACCCAAACTAAACAAAACTGCAGTGTTTGACTTAATCAGAAATTAAGATAAGAAGCTTGTCTCCAAACTGGACTTTTTCCCACATAGTGTTTCAAAAAAGAACAAACATCATTTTCTTTAATTTGGGCTATTTAAATTTTGAGAGTTGGGGAAAACTTATTACTAGAACCCCTCTTTTACTATCCAAATGCTGATAAATGTTCCAATATTTTATCTCTTAGTAATCTGAAATCACCTTGTGTACCTTTCTACTCATATGTATTCCTTTAATCTTTAAACCCTAAGAAATCAAACAAGGAGACTGGAGTTTGAGCCGACCATCCTCTTACTGTTAAGAGGGCCTTTATTTCTTTTCTTTTCCTAAAATGAAGGATTTTACTTGTCTTTATTCCGTTATACAAGTCCTGACCTTGGTTCCAAAACAAAACTCTTCAACCCCAATCTGTGTTCCCCAGAGTAGACATTTTTAGTATTATTGCATTTCAAAGCCACCAATTGACTGGAACTCATCATTGGCTTAGATCTATTTTAATAGGTAATCGGTCTACCTTTAATTAAGTATTATAATTTTATGGACCCAAAATCTATGGCTTACAGGCTTCAGGAGTCCAGGAACCACAAGTTGAGTACTACTGCATTGAACAATGGTGTTAACTTTCTGCAGAGATTGAAGGATTGGCTAAATATATTATTTCTGCTTGGACAATCATCAGATTTAAAATTATTAGTTCACAGCTCCTAATTTACCTCAGATCATATTTGCTCCTAACCCAGTTCATAAGAAGCTTCAGACAACATTATGCTAAAAAGCCAAAAACAAAACAAACAAAAACCAGATCTGTTTTAAAATAAAGAAAAAGCATGCTTAAAAAAACTTGGTACTGTGGTGGAAAATAACTCCACGGTTCTGAAGGCCTTTTCATGCAGAGTCTTTTAGGAAACATGAGATTAGTTTAATTTTTGTGTGGTACCACAGTCCAATCAGATTCTTTCTAAATAACCCCATTTTTCATTCTCATTTTAAAGGTTTGTTTTACCAAGGAAAATGTGTTTAACAAAACCAATTACTCTCAAAGTTTTAAAAGTTTTAGCTGGTGATATCTTAGAAAACAACAAGTGTTTTAAGATTCCTATGCAACACAGAACTGATCAGGTTTCCTTTCTTTCTCCAAAGGGAGAAAAAAGGAAACTGCAGAACCAAGCCTTTCATAGTTTTTTGTCAGGATCTGATGTAAATCAACACGCTGCATGAATCAGAAGAGGGAAGAAAACCCTAATATAACCTCTTCCCAGCAGCTGCTGTGAAAAACAATGAAATTGTACTTTCCATAAGTGTCAGTTAGCACTTGCGGACAAAAACTGCACCAAACTGCTTTTAATAACTTTTAATAACTAGAATAATTGACCCTGAATATTCCATGACAAAAGAGAACTTGCTTCTCTAAAAGAATTAACTGGAAAGTATCAAATGAGTTAAGTTATCACCCTTTTAAAGATACTTTTCTAACCCTAAAATAATATTTTAACCCGCTATATCTGTCAACGTCAAGCAAGCGTCACATGAGCAGCGGTTAATAAGCGTTCTTCATTGCAGAAAATAGGAAAAGATTTATGTAAATGTGTGTGTGTTTGTACGTTACCCCCATCAGTTTCTAAATCGCTCCAGAGTCAGACTGTCATGCACACAATTCTCCATCAGTCCAAAAAACAACCAGGCCCTTCCCAGGTCTGTTGGTGAGACATTCAATCATTCTTTGTCCACTTAACTTCTCCAGGAGGGAGAAAGAAGAAACTTTGCTCCGGTTTCTCTTCTGCCTGCATAAGATGCTTTCAATATAAATCCAGTGTATCATTCTTCTGGCTCTTGCAAACAGCATGGATTGTTGTCCATCTCAGTGGGTCCAGACTTCTTCTGAGTTTCGTTTTTTTTTAATAGAAACTCACACTGCGATTTTCAACAAGGCCATTAAACCAGACTAGGGACAAAGAAGTGGAATACAATAAGCTGGTGAAGGACATGGAGACAATGGACAACAAGAAAAACGTTGAATACTTCCGAATGGATAGGAGCAAGTCTGAGGAGCTATTGGGCGCCTAGCCCTGTTTCTTCTCCGCTAGTGCACCCACTGCGCACCTCTCAGTTTGCGATGTGACAACATTTTCCTGAGCAGTTTATTGTGTGACTTTGAGTATGTGTACGGGGTCGTAAGCACTGAGCTTTGTGCGGATGTGTCCTGCGAATGTCCGCTTTGTTTGAGTCTGCCTCAAGTACGCAAGGATGTCTGTGGAGTCACATACATCTGACTCTGCGGGAGCCTTACAAAGACCTACATATGGGTTATTAACTCTATTCAGACTAATTTCTCATCTGTTCTTGACTTTCTTTAGATCACAGCATGATGTGTTGCTTTTTGAGATTATTTGTACTTGTTAGATAGACAAGAGGTAAGAGATTCTTAAGTAAGGTCTGGCAATAATCAGGCCAGGGTGTGGCTAGTGAGATTTGAATCAGTTTTCTAAAATTCTGGTTGATCACAACTAAGGCACATTATCACCAGATTGGTTTGGATATCTTTTTTCTATTCATAAATAAAATCATCATTTTGTATCACCCAACTTGTCATGGTCTGAAACATACATCTTTTCTTCCGAATCCAATTGATAATTTGGAAAATTTTTAAAATGAGAAGTTCTGCTTAGCTTTATATTCTTTTATAATTCTCAAAATAATTACATATGATAAGAAATTTTGAAAGTATTAGTCACAACATTTGCACTCTGAGTTGCAACTTTTGATCAACTGGAAACTATTTTTATGCCTTTCATCTAGTGCAGCAGTCAGCCACTGTTGTTCAGCTGCAGTCCAAGATGAATACATTTCTGTGGCTTGTCTGAATGAACTGCAGCAGGGGGTCTGACCTGGACAGCAACATTTGAAACAGACTTTCTATAGTGGGTTTTTCACAGAAGTCAAGATGGGTATTTTATTGATAGTGCTGGAATTTCAGAATGTATTTTACCTCTGCAGAGTATGCAAGACTTTTTATGCTGTTTACTTTAAAAAAACTGGAATGTTGAATATGTTACAGATATGTGGCTTCATATAATTTTTGGAGTAACCAATCTGTGAATTCATGATTAATATCAAGGATAATATCAGAGCCTGCAATGTATTTGAAGGTAGAAGAACAATAAAGGGAAGGAAAATTAAATTAAGAGAACAAAGAGGCACAGGGCTCACAGATCAGGGAACTATCCAAAAATCTTCAGATATTGTTAATGCCCATATTATGTGCCAACACACTATTGTGTATCTAGATTTTCTATGGAACACAAATATACACAGATTTAAATAAAAAGCATTACATATATGAGCATATGATACTCTGATATAATCCACATAAGCATCACTATGTAATATACAGAAATACAATCCAAATGTTGCAGCAAGGAGACAATATTAGAATTACTTAATCTATTGCTATGCCATGGAGGCTTTCTAGCTGCACTGATGAAGATTCACTCACTTGACAAGCCAAATATCTTGAGTGGTTGTTTGGTTGGCTCGGTAAGGCAACTGATTGCACTGCAGGGCAGTCTGACCTATTTACTGATTAACTGATTAATTCAGTGCCAGCATAGAAATAAGTGACTTACTCTGTTACACACATAATTTACTGTAAACTAGCATACTGTATATTGCATTCATGAATTGTACTCCGTTCATTAAAATGGACATACAATATACAAAACAGAGGCACAAGAGCAGCATACATACTTCACAGAAGTGATAGGACTTAATTTTCCTAAACACATACTTTGTTTACATCTAGACCAACTTAAAAAGCAGTGAAATACATAAAAATGCATATCAAGAGGAGAAACAGTTGGACAGTAGTTTAAATAAAAACATCTATTTATTTTTCCTCATGAAATTACAGTGACACTTTCTTTGGAGAATAAAAACTTTGAATAAATTAAGAAAAAGCCCCAATCTGGCAGGTGTCCTGCCTAACAAAAAGAAAGAGTACACTAAATAATCATGTTACCATGCTAACAACAAAGCTAACCTCAATAATTTTTTTAATAATTTTTTTAAGGAAAAATGGTAAATGGACTGAACTTATGTAGCGCCTTTCCAGTCATACAGACCACTCAAAGCGCTTTACACTAGGGCCACATTCACCCAATTGCACTCACTAACGCTCACACATTCATACACCGATACGCAGATCGGTAGGCAACTTGAGGTTAAGTGCCTTGCCCAGGGGCACATCGACATATGGCAGAAGGAAGCTGGAATCAAACCCACAACCTTCTGATTGCAAGATGACTACTCTTCCTAATGAACCACAGTCCCTATCATATTTGTATCATAGCTGTATCATATCAATATCATAGTTGTGGTTTAAAGGTCCAGGGTTGCAGCTCATGGAGACCTGGGGGAGACCTGGGGAAGCAGTAAGACAGGCTTGGGTAAATACAAGGTCAACAGAAAGTTCTGCAGAGTCTAAAAAACACTGGGGGTTCAAGGCTAAGGTGCAGAGGCTTGAGTTACCACTTGACGTGGACCATCAGGCGAAGAATGCTCATCCCGCAGCTCCTTAAAAGCACCTGCAGATGATTGCCTGGAGGTGTGCAGCTGTAGGGGTGCACACTACGCCCACCAGCAGACGCTCCTCAGGGAAACAACAGGAACTCACACAGGAAAACACACAAACTGTGACAACTATAGTTGATTTTTTGTTTATATTTCTGCATAAATGTGGTCAAAAATACGTAAACATGGATATTAGAAGTTAGCTTTTGTAACTCATCACAACCTTAAAAAGGTTTTAAACTGATCTGAGGTTTCTATTTTAGAATTTGAAACTAGACAGCATGTTTTCCGACAGCTGTTTTAATTTATTTACAGTAATTTAAAACAAGAGTGTGAACATTATTTAAATCACTGTTTTGTGGTAATCTCCTGACCCACATGCAGAACAATACACAGGACACAAGATGTAAAAGTAAGAAGGAATTATTTACAAGGATTCTGACAAAGAACGTGCACAACTGGGAAAGGAGTCCGAGATTTAGTGGAGTCTGAAAGGGAGAGGAGTACTTAGAGGAGGCGAGGAGATCAACAAGTAGTGTTCAATGGTAGGGAGTAAATAATTGTGCTTATGGGTTCGGTGACGGTAGGCTCCTATTAAATTGTTTCTTAAAACATATTACATGGGGTTCTAAATGCAAAGAAATAAAACACATTTTGTAAAACATCAAGTCCTGTCAAGTATGTGTGTGGCTATTCCGTTTTGTATGGTGCATGTGAGTGGGGCTAAGTGTGGTAAAATTCCGTGTTCTTTTGCATCAGAATGGGGTATGAGACCTTTGCTGTTAAATCACTTTTTCACCTTATGTTTCTTTCCATACTTAATGATCTGGAGAGGAAAGATACCAAGAGTACAGTGTATAAGTGTTGCGTATTGGTCAAACACTTTAACTATTAAAGAAAATATGTCAAAGTATGTCAGTTTGAGCTGCTAAGAGTATTTGTCATGCCAATGTGTGTAAATCTTCATCAGTGCAGACAGAGAATTACATAGTGTAGCAAGAGATTAACAGATGTTAGTATTGGATCATCGCTGCCACATTTGAGTAGTACATGCCTCAGTTCCAAAGAAGTAGTCCATATTTGCGCTATATCTTGTTAAAACCTGCTCTGATATTTCTACAGTAGAAGTGCAACATTGGTTTAACCTGTTGTGGCGGCCTGATTGGACACGCATTTTGTTCACCTCCACGCCCATTTCTTTTTTTGTGACGTGCGTCCTCCGGCGCAAAAAGCGTTGTTTACCGGTTGGAACGCTGCTGGGAGAACTGATGCGTGGCAGTGGAGTGTGTGGCATTGACAGTTCGTGAGACAACAGCAGCAGATCTTGGATTACCTGAGAGTTCGTCTGGCTCACATCAAAAGCTCACCATTTGGATCGAGTGTTTCAAAACGCCGGTACCGTGATTGACAAAACAACCTGTCAGCTTAAAGATGTTGATACAGCTTGCCTAACTTTATGTGCCGCCGAGCAGTGTTTGTTTTGCTTCCTTGTGCGTGTATAAAACACACGAAATGGAGTTTTTTCTTCTATTAGTTTTTTTGGATGGATTGGACTGGCGAGAGGAAAAGCCTGGACTGGCTTATTTTTGTTTGAACTGAATTTGACTGAACTGAGTTAATTCTTATTGTATAGACTATTATTGATTTTTGTTGTTTTTTGCTGTGGACAATTAAATTGTGGTTGTTGGGTGATTCTCCATCAATGTTTCGGGTGATGAGCATGTCTCTGCTTTTTTTCCCTTGTGCGGGATTTTGGATTGCAGAATAAATATGTCAGGAGAGAGACCTGGCTGGCACCCCAGAAAAAATGTTTCAAACTGATTCCATAATACCGCTACAATGTCAAGCAGCACTCTTGTGAGGCTTCCAAGCTCAAAAGCCTATGAGACGGATTTGTGTGAATTAATGTGTATTTATTTAGGGCATACAGACATACAAATCTTTAATGATCCCTAAGGGAAATATTGGGAACATGACCCAAACTAGTCTGCTGACATTTTGTTTTCACACAGAAAAAACAGTAAGCAGCCCAAGTGATGCTTGCAAATTGTCCTAAACATGTTTGTATCTCTCAGCAGACTTGTCAGCAGGTGTTACTCTTGGGGGATGAGAACCACTGTGCCTGGAAGCAGACACTGCGCTCTCAGTGAGTGTGACTCTCTGTCTGATGTGTCTCATCAGTATCAATGAATAGGATAAGAGGGTGAAATGTTTACGTGTGATGTAGCAGCTATTATTCATCAAAGGGAAGTAGAGGGTAGCAGCAGACGAGTCTTTCACATTTGCTGCCCGCAGGCTCAGTTGCCAGTTCTAAAAAGCTGTGGGGGTTGATGAGGTAATAGACACTTTTGCCTTGCTATTTCTGATTTACACTAGTAATTAAGTGGGGATGCTTTCATTAGGCATGGCAAAACAGAACCAAGAACTGCAATTTTGTGTCCTTCAACCCCAAACATTCAGAGATTAGGAAAGAGCTATAGTGTGTGAGTTAACCTTAACAATATGATTAGTGCAGCACCTTGCAAAAGTATGCCTTGAGTCCAGCTAATGCTTCTCCCATTTTCTTAAATTAAAACCCAACTTCAATTTATATTATTGGTATTTTATTTGATCAACCAGCGTAAAGGAGCACATCATTTGGAAGTGGAAGGAAAAGGCTATTTGTGTTCCAATTTTTTACAGGCAAAAATCTAAAAAGGGAGGCATGCAAATGTATTCAACCTTCTGCACATCTAGAGACAGACTTTATTGCTCATTCCTCTTAGCTCAAGCTGAGTCAGATTGAATAGATAGCATGAGCCACAAAGTCTTTCCACAAATTCTCAATTGGATTCAGGCCTGGACTTTGATTAGGCCATTGAAAAACATGAATATGCTGTGATTTAAACCATATTTGTGGTAGCTCTGGCTGTGTATTTAAGACTACTATCCTACTGGAAAGTGAACAATCCATTTTCCTGTCAACTCTTACCAGCTTCCCTGTCCCTGCTGAGGAAAAGCTTTGCTACAACATAAGGCTTCCTCCAACATCTTTTTCTATGGGGATAGCATTTCCAGAGTGATGTGCAATGTTTTTTGCCACAGGTAGCTTTTTGAATGTAGGTCAGAAGGTTCAAGAGCATCTTCTACATGTTTGCTTTGTCGTCTAAATTGTAAATGTACTTTAGATACAATATATGCAGAGTACAACAAATGCAATATGTGGTCTGCTTCTGGGATCTTTATTAACCTTAAATATACTGCACTTCAATGCAGACACTGAGATCAAGACTGCGCCAAAACACGTTGAAAGGGTAAAAGCCAGTGGAAAAACTCCAACATTGCTAGCTGACAGATTATATTTTATTCATCAGTTGTGAGCAGTTTTGTTTGCATTAAATGACCCTTTAATCCTGTCAAAAATAATCTGAAGTTTATTCTGGAATAAAAAGATTCAAGATGCAGCGGTTAATAAAAAAACTGCAGCAATTTTAACACTAAGCAACACAAACTCAACAAAAACAGCCTTAATTTTCACCAGTGTAACATAATTACAACTGCAAGTACAATAAAAAAATTTTTGTACTCAGTATGCCTTAAGTATATTTAAAGTAAACATTTACATCAATCCATTTTCTATACCAGCTTTTTCCATAGAGGGATATGGAGCAGCTGGTACCAGCAGTCTATAGGCAAAAGGCGGGGAACACCCTGAACAGGTCGCCAATACATTGCAGGGAAACACAAAGACATACAACCATGCACACACCCATTTACACCTAAGGGCAATTGAGAGAGATCAATTAATAGTCATGTTTTTGGACTGTGGGAGGAAAGAACCCACACATGCATGGAGAAAACATGCAAACTCCATTCAGAAAGACCCCTGGCTGAGAGCTGAACCCAGGACCTTCTTGCTGCAAGGCATCAGTACTACCAATTTCACCACCGTGCCGCAACACCAAACTTTTCCTTAAATAATAGCTCTAGATATAGAGTAGAACACTCAAACAGAGCCCTGCATTTATCACAAATGAGGTAATTCACTAAATGATAGCTACAATTTGCAATCCTCTATCAATCATGTTTAATTTTTTGAAGCTGATGTAAATCAGATTTGTATGTTGGTGTGGGCATGTGTACCCATCAGTTATATCCTTAAATGTAATTGTGCTGTGACTCCCCACTTTCAAGCAAAGCGGTGGCTATAAATACACCAGTAAACATCAATTATATGATAATCCGATTTATGCTGGGTGTCCTAAAAAATCAACTTCCTCCCACGGCCACCACCATTGGCCAATCACAGCATGCCAGTCTGCTGGAAGTATGTACCACTTCCTGTGGGAATGGGCCTGAAGCAAGAGGAACATGTAAGGAACTCACCCGCATAGTGTCAAAGTGACCAAAATAGTTTATTTCTCCTCTTATTATCTAGAGGCAGTGTTAAGTAATCATTTTGTCATGTTGCTGGATGAAAGATGCTTTTTAGGACTTTCAGCATCAGAGGAATAGAGGGCACCCACCCCTATGCACTTCAAAGTCTTCTCTCTGCACTTTGTGTAGATTTTGCTGTAATGTATTTTGTGCATTACTGGAGCCTCTAAAGTCTCTAGAGTGTTGACTCTTAGTCTTCTTTGGCACACATGTTTAAAATGTAGACTGCCAAGAAGCCCTCCTACGCAATGTGTATCAAATGAATCTGTCCGTTACGTGGCATTTTATCAGTGTGCCCTTTCTCTGTGTGCGTGCGTGTAAGTGTAGTTGGAAATGCTTCACATGCACAAATCCTGGTGTCACTTCCATGTTATCACACTGTGACACTTTGTTAGAAATATGCAGGGTTTTGAGAGGCAGCCTCACATCATTGCTGTCATATTTAATTCTTGCTGTCATTATTAGTAGGTGTTGGAGTTTTTCTTTTGGTTTTTTCCTCTGATCATGATAACATTTTCCAGGTGGTGCTTTAGTTCATTACTTTAGGTTTAGTTTCTTACTTGTTCTGATTATGGTGCATTTTATGTTCTGTTAAATCTGTAAGATTTTCCTTTGGTTAGATAATTTCCTCGCATCTCTGTTCAGCTCCTTCATGTTTTGGTTAACACACTCACCCCATTATCAGCTTCATCCGGTCCACCTGTTTCATACCAATCAATTTCTCTGTTTTCACCTGTGCCCTGCTCTTATATACTCTACTGTCCACCTCTACATACTGTTTGCCATGCCAAGCCTGTCCATGTCTGTTTGCCCCCCTCCAAACAACACTATTTTCATAATACCCAAAATAAATCTATGACAGGAAGACATGTTTGAAGTTTGATTATTGCTAGACCAGAAGGGTATGTAAGCCTCTAAATGATGGACATACTCAGTTCAATGTATGCTTTATGTGGAAACTTAAATGGTAAATGGACTGAACTTATATAGCGCTTTTCCAGTCATACAGACCGCTCAAAGTGCTTTACACTAACACCACATTCACACTCACTAACGCTCACACATTCATACACCAATACGCAGATCGGTAGGCAACTTGAGGTTAAGTGCCTTGCCCAGGGGCACATCAACATATGGCAGGAGGAAGCTGGAATCAAACCCACAACCTTCTGATTGCAAGACAACTACTCTTCCTACTGAGCCACAGTCGCCTCAACTTAAAAGAAGCCCTGATCTTTAACATGTTACTGCAACCATGAAAACCACTGCACTTAGATTTTCAACAAAAAACACCTGGTTTGTGGAACAACTGGGGCATGGGTGGTGTTTTAATATAATCATCCAAATATGCAAAATGAAATACAGTAACAATTTTTAACATAACATCAGAAGGCAGTACAAAGTAAATTCTTATAACTACCAACTAACAGATGTGTGCTGATTTTTATTCTTTTGTCAGTCTGTTTTAAATCTGCTCAACAGTCATCAGGTATTCATCATTTTGCTTGTACATCCTGCACACAGTCACCAGGGCCAGTTAGCTGCTTGTTATCAACACAGCTGCCTTGATTGCTTTCTATGTGCCTTTTGAGAGGAGTGAAAGAAAACAGCAGCTTGGTGAGATTGTGGCTCAGCTGCCCTTTGCACCCAGCAGTTGGTATATACTGCATTGGAAATGACGCGTAAATAGCTTGACCTATAAAAAAAATGTTCACTAAGATTTTATCTTTGCCAGTAATTGTCTGCCACAGTTCAGTTTTTATGTGATGCTATTGTCTTGTTCATGGTCTTTAAGTAGAAGCTTTTATGCAAGATAATGCCCACAGCACTCATTTTATTAAAGCAATTAGGCATATGTTATGTGTGGATCGAGTCTGCTCTAACCGTATGTAAACTCAAACACAACAGCTTTGGTAATCAATTTACTTAATGGTTTAGTCTCTCAGCCTCACAGTTCAAAATGTATTTTATCTACATAGGTGCAGTAAATACTTGACAGTTGAGAACAATAAGAGTCATTTGGAAATTGGACAAGGGCTGCTACCTCTAGTCTAGGTAAACTGTGCAGGCATAAAATAAATAATTAAAAAACAATAAAAAATATCTATGAATATTGGACACCATGTCAAAGCCAACTTTTTGTCCTGCTTACAAGTTGTCAGATTAAGTAATTTAAGAGAAGCAAATAGTCATTTGTTTTACTTTGATAAATGAAATAAAGTTTTTAGTTCTTTAACACTTTTTAGTTGTAAGCTAAAATCTAAAATACATAGAACTGGATGGAAACCATCTATTTTTTGTAATGGCAGTTAAAATTTTAGGTGGGTTTTGGCTAAATAATGTGTCCAATCCTTAGGCATTTGTGGTTTGGTTTTAATTTGTGTTTTGGTCATCTCCTTGTTGTTTATGTTCTTTAGGTCTTGCCATATTCAGTTCATTTCTCTGTGCTCATTATTGTTAGTAAGCCATGGATTAAAACATAGATTCAATTCAATTCAAAAATACTTTATTAATCCCAAAGGGAAATTAAAATTTTTTTTTTCCCATCTGCCACCAGCCTTGTTAACAAAGCCCGGAAACCACACTGACACTCCCCCCTTTTTTTTTTGCTGACAGGACACTTGTAAACTGTAACTCTATGCGTTACATTAACGCTCAGCTTGGACTCCTGCTTTACTTGCACTGCCATACTTGCACACTGATCATCTGCACTGTTGTATTGCTCTTGCACCTTATACTGCTCTATACTTACTCTCACTCACTTAAAACTGTGCACATATATTTATATTATATTGTAGATATGTTTATACTGTTTAGTTTGTATTGTATTGCACTGACTATGCCAAAACAAATTCCTTGTATGTCCAAAAACGTACTTGGCAATAAAGCTTTTCTGATTCTGATTCTGATTCTGATTCGGAAATGTTGTAGCTCATTATGGTTTCCTCAAAGAGCCGTTGTAGATGCTGATGACTGTGGGCAGGAAGGACCTCCTGTAGCGCTCCGTCTTAGAGCAGATCTGAAGAAGCCTCTGACTAAAGACACTCTGTTGTTGTTCAACAGTCTCATGAAGAGGATGCTCAGGGTTCTCCATAATGTTCTTCATTTTATGAAGAATCCGTCTTTCCACAATGATCTCCAGAGGTTCCAGAGGAGTCCCCAGAACAGAGCCAGCCTTCTTTATCAGCTTGTTGAGTTTTTTTAAGTCCCTGGCTCTGATGCTGCTTCCCCAGCAGATGATGGTAGAAGAGATCACACTTTCCACAACAGACTTATAGAAGATATGCAGCATCTTGCTGCAAACACCAAAGGACCTAAGCTTCCTCAAGAAGTACACTCTGCTCTGTCCCTTCTTGTAGATGGCTTCACAGTTGCATCTCCACTCTAGTCTGTTGTCCAGGTGAACACCGAGGTATTTATACTCCTCCACCACCTCCACTTCTTCTCCCATGATAGAAATAGTTTTTGACGTATTCCTGTTTCTCTTAAAATCTATAATCATCTCCTTTGTTTTAGTCACGTTCAAAATGAGATGATTGTTTCCACACCATGCCACATAGCGGTCCGCCACCTTCCTGTACTCAGCTTCTTGTCCATCTCTGATCCACCCCACGACTGCAGAATCATCTGAGTATTTCTGTAGATGACAGGAGTCTGTCTTGTACTGGAAGTCTGAGGTGTACAGAGTGAAAGGAATGGTGAGAGTACAGTCCCCTGTGGTGCTCCTGTGCCGCTGACTACCTGGTTAGACTCATAACCCTTCAGTCTCACAAACTGTGGTCTGTTTGTCAGGTAGTCTTTGATCCAGGAGATTGTTGAGGCCTCCACCTGAGTCTTCTGGAGTTTCTGACAAAGCAAATCAGGTTGGATTGTATTAAATGCACTGGAGAAATCAAAGAACATGATCCTCACAGTGCTACTGGCTTTGTCCAGTTGACAGTGGGTTTGTTGAAGCAGGTGTATGATGGCATCTTCAACTCCAACTCCACAGCAATAAGCAAACTGAAAGAGGTCCTAATGGTTTACTGTTTGCTTACTCAGGTGGGCAAACAGGAGTCTCTCTAGGACCTTCATGATGTGACTATATACCTTTTGTCAGGGCAACAGGTATATAGTCATTGAGGACTGATGGGTGAGTTTTCTTTGGTACCGGAACAAGACAGGAGGTCTTCCACAACACCGGAACCTTCTTCTGGGCCAGACTAAGGTTGAAGTGGTGCTGCAGAATCCCACAGAGCTGCTCTGCACAGGACTTCAGGACTCTAGGGCTAACATGATCTGGACCTGCAGCCTTATTCCTATTCAGTCTCTCCAGTTGTCTCTTCACCTGACTTCTTGAGACACACAGGTGGAAGGGGGAAGCAAAGGAAGCATCTTCTGATATGGTTGAAGGCAAACATGTAGAAGCAGAAGGGTCTAGGGCTGAGGTGGAAGATAAAAATGTGAGGTGTTGCTGGACAGCTGTGGGTCCTGTGGGTCAAAGGAAGGTGGAATGTCTGTTTGGCTGTGAGCAGGAGAGGAGGATGCGAAGCTTGTTTCTGAACTGAACCTATTGAAGAATGTGTTCAGTTCATCGGCTCTGTCCAGACCTCCATTGGTCTGATCATCCTTCTGCTTAAAGCCTGTGATCTTCTTCATTCCTGTCCACACATCTTTGATATTGGTTTGCTGGAACCTGCTCTCCAGCTTCTTCTTGTACACCTCCTTACTGTCTCTTATCTTGAATTTCATTTGCTTCTGTATACTCCTCAATAATTTTCTGTTTCCCTCTCTGAAGGCTCTTTTTTTCTTGTTAAGCAGGTCCTTCAGGTCACTGGTGATCCAAGGTTTGTTATTGGGGAAGCATCTCACTGGTTCTGGTGGGGATGATGTTATCCACACAAAAGTTTATATAGTCGGTTGCACACTCAGTCATGGCATTGATGTCCTCTCCATGTGGCTGGCACAGTGCGCCCAGTCTGTAGTCTCAAAGCAACCTTGCAGAGCTTCTTCAGCTTCCTGTGACCATTTTCTCACAGTCCTCTTTATTACAGGTTGCCTCTGAACAAGGGGCTCATATTTCGAGCAGAGAAAAACAAGATTGTGATCTGATTTGCCTAGAGGAGGTCTTGCTGTAGAGATGTATGAGTCCTTGACATTTGCATAAAACAAATCCAATGTTTTGTTTTCTCTGGCAGAGCAGTTGACAAACTGTTGAAATGTTGGACGTGTAGCAGAGAGTGAAGCATGGTTAAAATCTCCATAAATTGCCACAAAAGCATTGGGGTTTTGTGTCTGTAGCTTAGCAACAACTGATCTGATGGCATCACATGCAGTGTCGACAACAGCGGAAGGTGGAACATAAACTGTTGCCAAAATAACACTGGTGAACTTTCTGGGTAAATAATATGGACGAAAACTTACTGCTAACAGTTCAATATCTGGACTGCAGATATGACACTTCACAGTTACATGTCCTGGATTACACCATCTGTTGTTCACAAGTACTGCCAGTCCACCTCCTTTACATTTGCCGCTCCTTTTTAAATCTCTGTCTGCTCATATGGTTAAAAAGCCCGGCAGAGAGACTCTTGGTTCAGGAATATGATCCTGCATCCATGTCTCAGTAAAACACATAATACTGCATGCCCGGTACTCTGGCTGGGTCCTTTGTAGGGCTTGGAGTTCATCCAACTTGTTTCCCAACAATCTCACATTGCCCATCAAAATCGACGGAAGACATGGTTTGAACTTCCTCCTTCTCTCTCTTCTCTTAGCTCCTGCTCTGCATCCATGGCATCTCCTTTTCAACTCATCAGGGATTTGGGGTTGTAGTTTAAGTATTATTTGAGCTTTTGAGATATTAATCAGCTGCTCCCGGTTGTAAGAAACAACCCCGTTGCCATGGCAATGCATCATAACAAATGTCCAAAAATAGAAAGTATTAAGAAAAATCCTCCAAGATGCACAGCATCAGACACCAGAGTGGACAGTCGTCCAAAAAAAATCATCTGTATCCACCACAAGAGGAATAGTTTCCAAAAAAGAATAAATCAGAATTAAAAGTAACAGAGCTACTCCAACCTGCTGCCACCTTGAGCGGTGCAATTCTAGAATACTAGATGAATAATAGAATTATTATTATTATTATTATTATTATTATTATTATTATTCATCTAGAATAATAGATGAAGATGGACTCTGAACTGTACATAAACAAAGGCCAGTATGAACTTTGCTACTCCTTTCAGTGTCACACTAACTTGTGCCTAACCCAGCCCAGGAAGAGGAGGAGTCATAGCTGACTACCTGTGATGTCACTGTTTGCACAAAATGCTGTGTTCCAACATGGCAGCCACTACCACACGGATTTCCATCAGGCTTTCCTTTTTGTTAGCTGAATTAGCTAACGGCTAAGGCTAAACACATGACTCGTCGCCATCTTATGAATTACCATTGAGAATTGGTCATCCAGAAGGTGTGTTTTATTCAACAAATTATTCTTAAAAATATTATTTTTTTCGTTTGTGGCAATATCTGGTGAGTTCAACCATGCTTCACTCTCTGCTACACTTCCATCGTTTGTCAGTTTCAGAAAGGTTTGTCAGCTGCTCTACCAGAGAAAAACAAAACATTGGATTTGTTTTTTGCAAATGTCCAGGACTCATACATCCAGCCAGTGCCACCACTCCTCCAAAGCCAGCTTGATGGCGAGGAGTTCTCTGTCGCCGACGTCGTAATTTCTTTCGGCTGAAGACAGTCGACGGGAGAAGAAAGCACACGGATGGAGCTTCCCTTCTATTCTATTCTATTCTATTCTATTCTATTCTATTCTATTCTATCCTCTTTCTGGCGCTGGGACAGCACGGCTCTCACACCGGTGTCTGAGGCGTCCACCTCCAAGACGAATTGCTTGCTGGTGCCTGGGTGCATGAGCACTAGAGCCTGGGAGAAGCTCCCCTTTAACCTATTAATGGCTGCTTCAGTATCCGGGCTCCAGGCAAAGATGGTCTTAGTTGAGGTCAGGGCTGTGAGCGGGCTGGCCATCTGGCTGTAGTTGCGGATGAACTTGCGGTAGAAGTTCTGGGTGTGTGGAGTGGGCCAGTCCTCCACAGCTTTGACCTTCTGCGGGTCGGCACGAACCTGTCCACCCTCTAGGATGAATCCGAGGAAACTGACCGATGGCTGGTTGAATTCACACTTTTCAGCTTTAACATAAAGCTGGTTTTCCAGCAGCCTCTGTAGCACCAGGCAGACATAAGGGTAATGTTCAGAAAGAGTTCCGGAATAAATCAGAATGTCATCTAGATAGACACAAACAAATTCAGAAAATCTCTCAGGATGTCGTTAACCAGAGTCTGAAAAACTGCAGGAGCAAAGGGCATGACCAAATATTTGTTAGGAATAACCTTTATTAATATTATCATAGCTGTTTTTCCCATTTATACTATAATGAAATAAAATATAAGTTCTAATGTTTCCCTTTTGTTAGAATAGGATAAGAATGCTCATCAACACACATTACCAAGAGAAATTGCCCAAGGATTGTCATAAATGACCTGAAGCTGGGGCACTGGGGTAGATAGTGGAGCGGCCAGTATAACTGGTTTGATTAGAAAGCTACAGCACACTTAGATGAAGTATGGACACCCGCTACTACTCAATCAAACAGATAGACACCACAATGGTGACACATAGTCTACTGATAATCACTGAGGGAGTGCACATCCATTGCATTGGAGTGCCAGATATACAGGTCCTTCTCAAAAAATTAGCATATTGTGATAAAGTTCATTATTTTCCATAATGTAATGATGAAAATTTAACATTCATATATTTTAGATTCATTGCACACTAACTGAAATATTTCAGGTCTTTTATTGTCTTAATACGGATGAGTTTGGCATACAGCTCATGAAAACCCAAAATTCCTATCTCACAAAATTAGCATATTTCATCCGACCAATAAAAGAAAAGTGTTTTTAATACAAAAAACGTCAACCTTCAAATAATCATGTACAGTTATGCACTCAATACTTGGTCGGGAATCCTTTTGCAGAAATGACTGCTTCAATGCGGCGTGGCATGGAGGCAATCAGCCTGTGGCACTGCTGAGGTCTTATGGAGGCCCAGGATGCTTCGATAGCGGCCTTTAGCTCATACAGAGTGTTGGGTCTTGAGTCTCTCAACGTTCTCTTCACAATATCCCACAGATTCTCTATGGGGTTCAGGTCAGGAGAGTTGGCAGGCCAATTGAGCACAGTGATTCCATGGTCAGTAAACCATTTACCAGTGGTTTTGGCACTGTGAGCAGGTGCCAGGTCGTGCTGAAAAATGAAATCTTCATCTCCATAAAGCTTTTCAGCAGATGGAAGCATGAACTGCTCCAAAATCTCCTGATAGCTAGCTGCATTGACCCTGCCCTTGATAAAACACAGTGGACCAACACCAGCAGCTGACACGGCACCCCAGACCATCACTGACTGTGGGTACTTGACATTGGACTTCTGGCATTTTGGCATTTCCTTCTCCCCAGTCTTCCTCCAGACTCTGGCACCTTGATTTCCGAATGACATGCAGAATTTGCTTTCATCCGAAAAAAGTACTTTGGACCACTGAGCAACAGTCCAGTGCTGCTTCTCTGAAGCCCAGGTCAGGCGCTTCTGCCGCTGTTTCTGGTTCAAAAGTGGCTTGACCTGGGGAATGCGGCACCTGTAGCCCATTTCCTGCACACGCCTGTGCACCGTGGCTCTGGATGTTTCTACTCCAGACTCAGTCCACTGCTTCCGCAGGTCCCCCAAGGTCTGGAATCGGCCCTTCTCCACAATCTTCCTCAGGGTCCGGTCACCTCTTCTCGTTGTGCAGCGTTTTCTGCCACACTTTTTCCTTCCCACAGACTTCCCACTGAGGTGCCGTGATACAGCACTCTGGGAACAGCCTATTCGTTCAGAAATTTCTTTCTGTGTCTTACCCTCTTGCTTGAGGGTGTCAATAGTGGCCTTCTGGACAGCAGTCAGGTTGGCAGTCTTACCCATGATTGGGGTTTTGAGTGATGAACCAGGCTGGGAGTTTTAAAGGCCTCAGGAATCTTTTGCAGGTGTTTAGAGTTAACTCGTTGATTCAGATGATTAGGTTCATAGCTCGTTTAGAGACCCTTTTAATGATATGCTAATTTTGTGAGATAGGAATTTTGGGTTTTCATGAGCTGTATGCCAAAATAATCTGTATTAAGACAATAAAAGACCTGAAATATTTCAGTTAGTGTGCAATGAATCTAAAATATATGAATGTTAAATTTTCATCATTACATTATGGAAAATAATGAACTTTATCTCAATATGCTAATATTTTGAGAAGGACCTGTATGTGACCTTCTATCGAGGCTCTTCGTCATCCTCTAACAGACGGTGACGGTCCGAGACGGGAGCCTCAGTGCTGATTTCTGTAATCATTCCTCTGCCTTAACTTAGATTAAAAGAGCTAAAAGTTAGAAACTGTTTGAGAGTCGTTCCTTTAAGAGTCTTTAGATAGAGTGGTGACAGTTTCCGGGGTCCAAGGACCGGTGGAGCTCCAAGGCGTCTGACCGCCAACAGGGTGTGGTAGCTTTGGACAAATTGGTGGTCCCACCCGCGCCCCGGAAGCGGAAACCACTTTTGGATAGGATAGGGTTGCCACGGAAGGACAACACATCACAGCAGCGGCCGCAACAGGTAAGGAGATTTCTATTAAAAATCTCCAGTGTTTTTCCTGTAAAAACACTCTGGCTGTGTTGTTAGTTCTGAGTGAGCTGTTTTTGTAATTCTTGGAGGTAGAGAAATGGTTCAGAATAATTGTTGCGAACGTGTTAATAGGCGGTGCGATTTTAACAGTGACAGCTCGGGAAGAACAGTACATTCTTCTAAAAGATAGCTAAAATCTAAGGAAGTAGGTTTTGAGTTCCTTTGTTGTATGCAGGGGAAGATCGGTTTCCCTCGCACACAACATAAAAGCTACCTTCCTGAATGTGGCACGCCATACTTGGCTAAGGTTTGAACGGGTCCTGAGTTCCGCTTAACGGAATTCGAAAGCCCCACCAAGGGGGAAGTATTAGGTTTTGATTGCTCCTTGAACATCTTAAAAGATTCAAAAAGCCGCTTACTTCCTTGTGAGTAAAACACGCAGAGATAAATGCGCATCCACGGTTTAGGTTTTGATGGTTCCTGATTGCTATCGTAAAAAGCACGAAAGCCACCACCAAGAAGGAGTCTTGAGTTTCGATAACTCTCTAATTTTTCCACAAGAAAAATGTAAAAGCCACTGGCTCCTTTGTGAATGAACAGCTGTAGAAAGATAAAAGTGTAATATCAACTGGCCAGTGTGGATGTGTGTGAGTCATAACAGTGAGCAGACTGAAGTAATGGGGGACACATTAGACTGACGGACCTTGACTGCTACATGCTACATGCTAAGCTAACTTGCTAATCTAACAGGCTAAGCTAACAGACCCTAGCTCACTGAATAAACTCTCCTGTGAATAAACTGTGGTGTCTGAGAGATAACAAAATAAGCTCTCATTTGGACCAGGAAACGGTGCTGTACTGCCTGGTTGGCCAGAGTGTGTGAAAGTGTGTGTGAGGTGAGAGAATGACTGAGATGTCACTAGAAAATGAGCTCCCATCTTGCTCTTTAGGAGCAATGCTTGGAGACAGGGAGGAGAAATATTAGCAAGTTTCACCCACAAAGATGCTTTAACAAGTTAAAACAACAGTTTGATGGAGCTTGTTTGGGTCTTGGAAATAATTGTCAAGTCACCAGAAAAGGGTAAGAAATTATTTTTAACCATTAAGTGACACAAAGTGGTTCCACTCTAAAAGTGCTGTATTTACAGGGTAATCAAACTTTATGTGGCCAATGTTCGTCCATTTTGTCTGTCTGTTTTTTTTTAAATGAATGTCTGTTTCATGTAAAAAAAATAAATAAAAAAAAATAGGGGATATGTGGCAGGATACATTTAATTTTAATTGTATTCTGATATGAAACTAATTGGAATTTTGAGTTTTTAGGTCTGGAGAGGCAGTCCTGACCATGGACCGCCTGCTTGAAAGGTAAAAACATTTGAAACTATCTGACACTCAGGGTTATTTATTAAATAAGGTATCACAATAATAATTAGAGACTACAAGAGCAGGTCTGATCCAACAGTACCATAATAATATTAGGTCAGTTCTTTATGATAACACAAAAGGAAGTGCCAGAAAGGGACAATCGCTCCCATCAAAACATGATTTTAACAGATGGTTTGACTTTTTCAAGTCAGAATGATCAAATTAGACTCAAATTTAACACAAGATAAAATGCACCTTAACAGAATTACTGGACTGGATGGACTAAATGGAGAAAACTTTAGCTAGATGAAGCAAACTTTAATTACTTGAAATAAATACAAAGTGTAACTTATAGCTGACTGAAACTGTACGGTTTGTTTGTAAAACTGGGTAAGACAAACTAAGAGTATAAGACGTAACATGCCCTTCATTTCTGTGTTCATCAATTTCATTAAGCCTTCTAAATGGATAGGTTTTTCCACAAGACTCAGTTACAGTTGAATGTAATTGAACCAGATTTAAAAAAATTGTATCTATGGTTCAGATTTAATACTTACATTCGCAATTTAATGAACACAATACTCTGACCCTTCTTGATGTCTACACTACACATAAAAAGAGACCAATCGAGGTATGGAAAGAGATTAAAATAAGCACTAGAACCAATGAAATTAGCACTTTGCATTATTAGTATAATAACAACTAATACAAACTAGTGACCCCACTCTTAAATATAATAAGTACTTACTGCATTAGAAAATATAGATAGATCTAAATAAGACTAGATTAGAATAGAACTTTCAGAGCTGTTATAATCTTACTGATGAATACCACAAAAATTGTTATGAAACCAGATGATTACAAGAGAGTAGCTTTATCAGGGCCAAACAGAAACATTTTTAGAGCAGACCCAATGTCCTTCGACCTGATTTTGATTGTATTTAACCCTATCATGGCCCATATTATGTATGGAAAGAAATAAAAGGTATAATTGGCAGCACTGACAACTGATTATTTCAAAGGTAACCCCTTGAGATGCACCATCTCATTTTTGACTGGGCCCTTGCAGAACAGAAGATAAACAACAGTAAAACGTATCAAACAGATGTGAAAAAATCACACAGAAATACCCACAACATTCTCAAGGACCCACAAACACACACTCTCACAACCACATAGTCACACACACTCTCACAAACACTAGAATAGCAACTGCATGACACATAGATTAACATCAAGACACAAAATAAGACAACATACAAATGCAGAGTTCATGCTCATATCTCTGTGAGGATTAAGTCCAGAATAAATGAACCTTTATTCTTACTGAATGCAAGAAAAATATGTTTTAAAATAAAGTAAGTAAAGACAGCTTAGATCTATGAATAACGGTAATACAGCAAGTGAATGAGGCAAAGTATTCCAAGCTGATGAAGCTTTAAACCAAAATGCAAACTGTCAAAAGTTTTCCTTATTCTTGGTATAAAACACACAAAAAATTTACTGATCAGTATTTCTCAGGTCATATTGTGAGTTAAATTGGATTAAGTATTTCTAAATACGTAGTATCTCAAAGTTTGAGGGGATGAAGATTAGTTTCTGTGGCATGGCCATAAATAACATCAGCGTGTTCTAGGATTGGCAGCACCAGTTGTGGAAAATTATTTTACGAGCTGGAATGAAGAACATTCTCAGAACGATAATGTGACAATTTTAAGGCAACAGGCTTTCAAACAATATTAAATTTAGGATTTTAACTCGACCAGTTAGACTCAGATTTTATCTGACTCCAAAGGATGATTTGTCGAAAACTTTACAACAATTAATTGCAGTGATTAAACATGGAAAAACTTTCACTCATTTAAGACTTTCAGCAGGAGGAAAAAGGCTGTTAACTTTATATAATTTGAACAGAATAAATCTACCATAGCCTTCTGACAAGATTAAAATTAATGTGATATATATTAAAACTTGGTTTTCACCAAAAGTAGTAGTTGCATTAAATGATACAGTTGATTTAATTGATGGAATTAAAAACAATAAAATGCCAGGCGAATTATACATACCAATTCATGTCAAGTCAAATTTATTTATATAGCGCTTTTCCAGCAACAAGGCACTCAGGATGCTGTGCATAAGGAGGGGCATTGCAGTGATGCAAAATCAAATAACAGAGGTAAGAATAGAATGATGGATAAGAAAATGAAAGGAAAGTTGGACTGAAAATTTAATAATGTTTAGATGGCACAGCCAATATTTACGCATATATAGGTTTATTGAACCGCCACCTTAACGTGGTGGAGGGGTTTGAGTGCTCGAATGATCCTAGAGGCTATGTTGTCTGGGGCTTAAATGCCCCTGGTAGGGTCTCCCATTGCAAACAGGCTCTAGGTGACGGGTCAGACAAAGAGCGGTTCAAGAACCCCTCATGACGACTACAAAATCGAGGCACGTGACATCGCCCAGTACGGCGGAACCGGGGTCCCACCCTGGAGCCAGGCCTGGGGTCGGGACCCGTCGGAGAGCGCCTGGTGGCTGGGTTGCTCCTCGCGGGACCCGGCCGGGCCAAGCCCGAACGAGAGACGCGAGACCATCCCCCAGTGGGCCCACCACCTGCAGGGGGAACCGTGAGGGAACGGTGCAAAGAGGATTGGGTGGTGGACGAAGGTGGAGACCTCGGCGGCCCGATCCCCGGATGCTTAGTCTGGCACTAGGGATGTGGAATGTCACCTCGCTGGGGGGGGAAGGAGCCTGAGCTTGTGCGGGAGGTCGAGAGATATCGACTAGAAATAGTCGGGCTCGCCTCCACGCACAGCGTGGGCTCTGGAATCCATCTCATCGAGAGGGGCTGGACTCTCTTCTACTGTGGAGTGGCCCACGGGGAGAGGCTTGCTTGTTTGCTTGTTGCCCCCTAGCTCAGCCGTCTAGTGTTGGGGTTTACCCCAGTGGATGAGAGGGTCGCATCCCTGCGCCTTCGGGTTGGGGAGAGGTCTCTGACTATCATTTCAGCCTACGGGCCGAGTGGTAGTGCGGAGAACCCGGCCTTCTTGGCGTCACTGTCGGGGGTGCTGGATAGTGCCCCTCCTGGGGACTCCATTATTCTGCTGGGGAACTTCAACGCCCACGTGGGAAACGACACCTGGAGAGGCGTGATCGGGAGGATTGGCCTCCCTGATCTGAATCCGAGCGGTATTTTGTTATTGGACTTCTGTGCTAGTCACGGATTGTCCATAATGAACACCATGTTCAAACATAAGGGTGTCCATCAGTGCACTTGGCACCAGGATACCCTAGGCAGGAGGTCCATGATCGACTTTGTTGTCGTATCATCAGACCTTCGGCCCCATGTTTTGGACACTCGGGTGAAGAGAGGGGCTGAGCTGTCCACTGATCACCACCTTGTGGTGAGTTAGATCCGCTGGAGGAGGAGAAAGCCAGACAGACTTGGCAGGCCCAAGCGCATAGTGAGGGTCTGCTGGGAACGCCTGGCGGAGCCCTCGGCCAGGGATGTATTCAACTCCCACCTCCGGGAGAGCTTCGACCAGATCCCGGGGGATGTTGGAGACATATAGTCCGAGTGGACCATGTTCTCCGCATCTATTGTCGATGCTGCTGCCCGTAGCCGCGGCCGTAAGGTCTGCGGTTCCTGTTGCGGCGGCAATCCCCGAACCCGGTGGTGGACACCGGCAGTAAGGGACGCTGTCAAGCTGAAGAAGGAGTCCTATCGGCTGTGGTTGGCTTGTGGGACTCCTGAAGCGGCTGACAGGTACCGTGGGGCCAAGCGTGCTGCAGCCCGGGCGGTGAGTACCTCAAGTCTTTGGATGCTGTGGGGCTGTCATTGTTGACACGCCTCTTCAATATTGCGTGGCGGACGGGGACAGTGCCTTTGGATTGGCAAACTGGGGTGGTGGTCCCCTTACATAAGAAGGGTGACCGGACGGTGTGTTCCAACTACAGGGGGATCACACTCCTCAGCCTCCCTGGTAAGGCCTACGCCAGGGTATTGGAGAGGAGAGTCTGGCCGATAGTCGAACCCCGGCTGCAGGAGGAACAGTGTGGTTTTCGTCCCGGCCGTGGAACACTGGACCAGCTCTATACCCTCTACAGGGTACTCGAGGGTTCATGAGAGTTTGCCCAACCAGTCCACATGTGTTTTGTGGACCTGGAGAAAGCATTCGACTGTGTCCCTCATGATGCCCTGTGGGTGGTGCTCCAGGAGTATGGAATCGGGGGCCCTTTACTAGGGGCCATCTGGTCTCTGTACCAGCGGAGCAGGAGTTTGGTTCGCATTGCCGGCACTAAGTCGGACCTGTTCCCAGTGCATGTTGGACTCCGGCAGGGCTGCCCTTTGTCACCGGTCCTGTTCATAACTTTTATGGACACGATTTCTAGGCGTTGCCAAGGGCCAGAGGGGTCTGGTTTGGGGACCAGAGGATTTCTTCTCTTCTTTTTGCAGATGACGGGGTCCTGCTGGCCCGCTCTAGCCAAGACCTACAGCATGCACTGGGGCAGTTCGCAGGCGAGTATGAAGCAGCTGGAATGAAGATCAGCTCCTCTAAGTCCGAGGCCATGGTTCTCAACCGGAAAAGGGTGGCTTGTCCTCTTCAGGTTGGAGGGGAGTTCCTGCCTCAAGTGGAGGAGTTTAAGTATCTCGGGGTCTTGTTCACAAGTGAGGGAAGAATGGAGCGGGAGATCGACAGACGGATCGATGCGGCTGCCACAGTAATGGGGGCGCTGTGCCGGTCCGTTGTGGTGAAGAGAGAGCTGAGTCAAAAAGCGAAGCTCTCGATTTACCAGTCGTCTACGTTCCTACCCTTACCTATGTCCATGAACTTTGGGTCATGACCGAAAGAACGGGATCCCGGATAGAAGCGGCTGAAATGAGCTTCCACCGTAGGGTGGCCGGGCACTATCTTAGAGATAGGGTGAGGAGCTCGGCCATCCGGGAGGCGCTCGGAGTAGAGCCGCTGCTCCTCCACATCGAGAGGAGCCAGTTGAGGTGGCTCTGGCATCTATACCGGATGCCTCCTGGACGCCTTCCTCGGGAGGTGTTCCAGGCACGTCCCACCGGGAGGAGGCCCCGGGGACGACCCAGGACACGCTGGAGGTACTATGTCTCTCGGCTGGCCTGGGAACACCTTGGGCTTCCCCCGGAGGAGCTGGAGGAGGTGTCTGGGGAGAGGGACGTCTGGGCGTCTCTGCTGAGTCTGCTGCCCCCACGACCCGGTCCTGGATAAAGCGGAAGACGACGAGTACGAGGTTTATTGAGGTAGGCAAAAGTACAAATTAATTTTCATCTTTTACTACTTGATGCTGCAAAAAGGTGACATGAGGCAAAGTATCCATAGTTTTTGTGTCAGACCACCAGGTGCTATAAAGGTAGGCTATACTTTCCTTTTTCTGAACGAAATGAAAATGTCCAAGCGGTGTCTGGAATGCTGTGTTCCACTCAACTCCCTGGCAGATCCGGACTAAATGATGTGCATTGCAGAGATCTAACTTATTTAAAACTGTAGCACCGTGGACTGGTTCAAAAGCTGAAGAAAGAAGTGGTAACGGATACTTATTTTTAACTGTTATTGCATTTAACCACCTATAATCAATGCAAGGCCGAAGAGACCCGTGCTTCTTCCCAACAAAAAAAAAAAAACAAGCCCCGAGTAGTGACAATGAGGGCCGTATTATACCGGCAGCTAGCGACTCAGTAATATGTTTCTCCATAGCCTGTCTCTCAGGCTGTGAGATTTTATAAAGTCGGCTGGAGGGCAATGGGGCTCCAGGTAACAGATCAATTGCGTAATCGTATGGACGGTGGGCTGGTAGGGAAAGGGCTCGTGACTTACTAAAGACTGCTTTAAGATCATGATAATCTGGGGGAACAAGGTGAAGGTCCGACAACTCAACCTCCACCTCCTCCTGTACCAGAGATCTAGGAGAGACAGCAGATTCCAGGCAGGTGAGCATACACTGTGTGGACCAGGCCTCTTTTCATAGCTTGGCCCAATCTAAATGTGGATTGTGGGTCCGCAACCATGGAAACCCCAAGACTACTGGGTTCTGGGACATGGGAAAAATAAATAAAGAAATCTGTTCCCTGTGATTTCCTGATAACACTAACTCAAGTGGCTCAGTGAGAGAGTTCTGGCAGAGAGGCTGACCATCCTGAGCCAACACCTGACGTGGGGTGGTCAGTGGCTCAGTTCTAATATGCTCCTGCTCCACTAAAGCCGGGTCTATTAAGTTGAGCTCACAACCGGAATCTACGAGGGCTTTAAGACCGACAGCCTGCTGGCAAATTAAAATAGTGGCAGACAAAACTAGTCTCCCTACGCCGCTGTTTCTCGTTAGATGAAAGTCGTGCACTACCCAGCTGCATAGGCTCAGGCTCGCCTGGGCTGGGAACCGACCTAGACTGTGGCTGAGGAAGCGGACTGAAATCGGGGCATAAATCGCTCAGAACGGACTCGCCTTCTCTCTCTAATGCGTGTATCAAGGCTGATAGCCAGGTTGATGTACTCATGTAATCCCTCTGGCTCGTCTAGTAGCGATAATTCATCCTTTACAACCTCATCTAAACACTGGAAAAATATGGACTTCAGAGCACTCGAATTCCAGCCAGAAGCCACAGCTAAGGTACGGAATTCAATGGAGAAATCATTTAAAGGCTGGCCTCGCTGTCTTAATGCCCGTAGGTGGCGAGCCACACTGGAGGGACCTGAATCTAAATCAAAAGGTAGTCTAAACTCCTTTATGAACTCCTCGTATGTACATCCAAACTAATTAGGGTTGATAAACCTTGCCTCAGCCCAACGTAGTGCCTTGCCGGTAAGTAATCCGACAATGTATGAGATCTTACAATCAGGATGGGAAAAACTCTGTGGGGGACAGTTAAACATTAAACCACACTGCAACAGAATACCATGACAACTCCCGACCTCACCCGAGAACTTCTCGGGATTGGGGGAGGTAACCTCTCTGCTATGCGGAAGCTGGTGAGAAGCAGTAAGGCCCTGCAGTTCCGCCTGAAGGCTGGGCGGTCACATTACCCAAGCTCTGCTGAAGCATTGCCGCTAGTTGTCCCAACTGCTGATTTGTCTCCTACTGCTGCTCCAAAAGTGATCTAAAGGTTGTACCATTTGTATAAATATGATGGCTATGCTCAGATACTGTTCTCTGAAGATCCTCCACTGGGTTCGGCTGGCTCAGAGAACAGTAAACAGTTTTGGAAGTTTATTGCTAGAATTCTGGAACAGATAATGATCAGGGCTAGCCATGCAGACAGGAACCGGAGGACTGCAAAAAAGAGGGAAACCGGTCAGTTAAGTACTTGGTGAGTGACAGCTAACAGTCTCTGTTTCAGAAGGTTTACGGTGTGCAGGGAGGACTACATCCGCGAGGGAGATGTCAAATGAGTCTGGAGATCCAGGGAGTCTCTTGTGGGAATCCACCAGGAACTTCCGTGGCCCAAGTAAGCGGCTCGTTGGAGGGTGGACTGGGTGCGTGTAGGCGAGGACAGAGTACTGGAGAACGGACAGCCAGCTGGAACTTGATCCGGGTTCTTCTGAAGCAGGGTGCGATAAACCATCAGACTGAGTCAAAGGACTGAATATGGAATCTGGAAGGATCGAGACAGAAACGGTGAGTAATTTCTCTTAATCAAAGAGACGCAAGATTTTCAAAATACAAGATCTGGCCAGGTGATGATACCGCTGTATGCAAAACACTCAGGCAAAGAAGTGCTGGCGATCCATTCCCTAAATACTCCTCCAGATGATCATCAAAATGAGGAACACCTGTCGCACCCAGAGACGCAGACCTCAGCAGCACCTGGTGGTGGAAGAAGGTAAGCAGGAGAAGCAGAGACTGCAGACTCTGACAGAAATTACTTTGACTTTGATTTCTTCTCTCCACCGGTTGAGGATGGGTCAGGTCTGAAGAAAACCAAGGGAGGGGGATCACACGTCCGTGATCAACTCAAGAAAAAAAAAACGGTAAACTTCTCATCCGTCTAGGAGGGGAAAATATGAAGAACAGTTTGTCGACTGAATCAACAAGGAGGAAACTCATCTCCTTGGAAATAAAACCTCTGTGGGTTTTCACCTGCGCCAGGTGTCGGCGTGGTCTTCGATCGGAATATGAATCTTCTGACCTTCTTCTGACCTTCTTATTGTATCATCTTTGAAGCTCTTCCGGGAATGGCGTTATGGAGCAAAAGTTCACCTGCGAGCTTTTGTCTCCAGATATTGCGTAGTTCCGTGAGACACACTGGAAATGGCAACAAACGTTTATTTTCTGCGGATTTATAATCCGGGTGATGTCAGAGGTTTGATCTCTGTTGAGCTGCGCATGTCAAACTGTGCAACCAAAATGGATGACTCCAACAACAGAAACAACTTAAAGTCAAGATAAGAGACAGCAAAGAGGTGTTCAAGAGGAAGCTGGAGATCAAGCTCCAGCAAAACAATATCAGAGATGTGTGGTCAGGGATGAAGAAGGTCACAGGCTTCAAGCAGAAGGAAGATCGGCCCAATGGATATCTGGACAGAACCAATGAACTAAACACATTCTTCAATAGGTTCAGTTCAGAAACAAGCTCAGCATACTCTTCTCCTGCTCACAGCCAAACAGACATCCCACCCTCAAATGTTTTATGTTCCACCTCAGCCATGGACCCTTCTGCTTCTACATGTTTGCCTTCAACCAGATCAGAAGATGCTGATTCTCCCTTTGCCTCCCTGTACTCTCACCATTCCTCTTCACTCTGTACATCTCAGACTTCCAGTACAAGACAGACTCCTGTCATATGCAGAAATACTCGGATGATTCTACAGTCATGGGATGGATCAGAGATGGACAAGAAGCTGAGTACAGGGAGCTGGTGGACCGCTTTGTGGCATGGTGTGGAAACAATCATCTTATCTTGAATGTAAAAACAAACAAGATTATTGTAGATTTTAAGAGAAACAGGAATAGGTCAAACAGTATTTCCACCATGGGAGAAGAGGTGGAGGTGGTGGGGGAGTATAAATACCTCAGTGTTCACCTGGAAAACAGAATAAAGTGGAGATGCAACATTAAAGCCGTCTACAAGAAGGGACAGAGCAGACTGTACTTCCTGAGGAAGCTTAGGTCCTTCAGTGATTGCAACTTATCTTCTATAAGTCTGTTGTGGAGAGTGTGATCTCTTCTGCCATCATCTGCTGTGGTGGTAGCATTAGAGCTAGGGACGTAAAAAAAGCCAAACAAGCTAATAAAGAAGGTTGGATTCGTTCTTCAAAAATTGAAGAACATTATGGAGAACCCTGAGCATCCTCTTCATCAGACTGTTGTACAACAAGAGTGTCTTCAGTCAGAGGTTTCTTCAGCTTCTGCTTTAAGACTGACCACTACAGGAGATCGTTCCTGCCCGTGGCAATCAGCATCTACAGCAGCTCTTTGAAGAAACCTGCATAATTTGAGCTACAACAATGTTTAATTTCTCTTTGGGATCAATAATGCATTTTTTAATATGAATTAGAATAGAATTTTACTAAAATAATGTTGTATCTGATCTTGCATTGTGAATGGTTGTTTGAAGGTACCAATTATTGTCTAAGTTCCAAGACTGACTTAACTTCATTTCCAGATTCCTCAAGATAATCCCTGGTTCTCAAACATAAATACCATTGAATGGTAATGTTGCATTACTTTATTGATCATGGTTTTTAGCCATCTTTGATTCGCTTGCTCATATTGTATTGGTCTTCTTTATTCTTTCATTCTGCTTGGTAATTTAGTTGGATTGTTCAAGTGTAGTAAAGAGTTTGTTGATTGAAATATGTTTGACCTAGAGTTGTCCAAATTTTGTTAATAAATTATTGCATTTTAAGAAATTCTGTGAATTTGTTCCATTTGTGTGCAGTTTTGCTGTTCAGTAATGCCAGAGCTTGGCTCACCCCTTTCACTATTGTTCTAATACCACTGTCTTATTGGGCTGGTATTCACAGGGCAAAACTTAACAGACGTAATTATTATCTAATAAAATATTGATAGTCAGTCATTTTCTACCACTTCTTCCATAGTGGGTCGTGGGGAAGCTGCTGCCTATCTCCAGCAGTCTATGGGCAGGGTACACCCTGGACAGGCTGGCATTCCAATATAGTCAGTCAGTCATTTTCTACCACTTATTCCACAGTGGAGCTGGTGCCTATCGCCAGCAATCTATGGGCGGGAGGCAGGGTACACCCTGGACAAGTCGCCAGTCCATCGCAAGGCAACACACAAACAACCAAGCACACACTCATTCATACACCTAAGGGCAATTTAGAGTGACCAATTAACCTAAAAGGCATGTCTTTGGACTGTGGGAGAAAGCCAGAGTACCCGGTGAGAACCCATGCATGCGCAGGAAGAACATGCAAACTCCATGCAGAAAGACCCCAGGCTGGGAATTGAACCCAGGACCTTCTTGCTGCAAGGCAACAGTGCTACCAACTGCGCCACCATGCAGCCCAAAGTACCTTGAGATAACATGTGTTGTGAATTGGCGCTATATAAATAAAACTGAATTGAACTGCTTAATGTAAGCCTGGCCCCTGACCCTGAAACTGCTTTAGTAGGCTTTTCCAGCACTTTAGAAAACATTGTTAGCAATGCTCAAATGAGTGTGGCTTGTGGTATGATCATTATGGAAGCAAATCGTTACCATATTTCAAATGAAAAAGCATTTTCAGAAATGCTTTTTCATTTTAAGAATGTGGCTGCATTATTTGACCCATAAATAAAATTAGTAATCAATCATCCTATTTGCATTTGAATTTTCTTCTTCAAGACTGCACATTTTATGCCATAATCAAAAAGAAAACAAAGCAGACATTGCTTTTTCGTTTTCGTGGTCTGCCCAGAACTCGAAAATGAAAAAGTATTCCGAGCGGCGGGCGCAGCAGAGTGACGTCAGCAGCCGCTCTTTCTCAGCTCCCTGCTGACCAAGCTACCCATCTTGTTCGGTAGGGGGCGCTGTGCACGTCTGCATTGCATTACATTGCAAACGTGCCGAGAAATTGATTGAATTGCAGCAGTGCCGAGCTCAATTTGTGGCAGTGGCAGGCAGAACTGGTAGTTCCGCCACAGCCTGCCACTGAAGCTGCCACCGGAACTGCCACAGCCTGCAGCAGGGTGGCAGAGGATTCCGCGAGGATTCCAGAAGGTGCCAGACCGGCCGTAAAAGCTTGCCAATGCGGTTGCCGCTGTTTTTGTGGAATCTGATGCTGATTATCGGCAAACGGGATGTCATTGTTGTTATAGCCTGTTACCTTTAAATAATGACTTCATTATTGATTATTATTTAATAAACAGCTTTAGTCCCATAACATAAGGTGATTGTATTTACTTGACATGGAAAATAAATAGCACTATGTGTATGTGTGACGTGTTGAAAGGATGACGAAGATTTATTGCACAAACAGCCGGTTTATTATAGAGCACGAGTGGCTATTCTGAATTGTCATTCACAGAAAATTATAAATAAATGCTTAAAAACACGCTGGATTTCCCAGGCCATAAAGCTGCCACAAGGATGCCACAGCCCCCCGGTGGCAGGCTCATTTTCACATTTTACATTTCAAATTGAATTTCGGTATCTATTTGCTGGGGTACATCTTGAAAAAAAAATCTCAAATGTCTTTTTCTTTTTCATTTTAATTAAGTGAAAGAATGAGCAGTCTTGAAGAAGAAAATTAAAATGCAAATAGGATTATTGATTACTAATTTCATTTATGAGTCAAACAATGCAGCCACATTCTTAAAATGAAAAAGCATTTCTGAAAATGCTTTTTCATTTGAAATATGGTAAAGATTTGCTTCCATAGATTATAGCCAAGAGATGTATTTTAAAACTGTGGAAATCTGACTCTCCACCTCAGTTTAAGTTAAAAGTTATGATAGAAGTTATTCACTTTGCAAAACTGACATATGAAGTCTCTGGCGAACCACAGAAATCATACAAAATATAGAAGCCCTTTCCAGAATATCATAACCCCTAGAAAGCATGCACTTTGTAATGGTTTTCATTGCGAGTAGTGATGTCAGATACACACCAATATCTTATGCCCATTGGAATGTATTTGTTTTCCATTTATATGTACTTATTATACACATTATTTATTTATCTAGTTTATTTTTATTCATGGTTTCTCTCTTATACAATATATATCATTAAAATATGACTTGCGATTTGTCATTTCTTTTGTTTTGATTGCTGTACATCTGTTTGCCTATGTCCTGTCATGTTTTTTTATCTTTAAAAAGTTGAAAATTTTTAAAAAAAGTTAAAAATAAAAGTGGGCTAATAAAACATTGGGAAAAAAGACTACTTTTAATACAGTGTACATAAACATCAGGTTTCAGCTGTTACAACTATATATTTTTAATAATATCAGATAGAAAAACAGAAATTTTTTTTAAATGCAAATGCAAAAAACAATTATGTAAAAATGAACTACACTAATTGGAAACCTTTTCATTTGTATTAGTGTTTAGATCCATCTTAATTCAGTCACTAAGTGGGATAAAAGTTGCTTTATGTGAGGGTGTGCAGAAGAAGCGTGAAAGCTGAATGAAGTCATGAAGTGTGGGTGTGGTGGTAACTACATTGCACAGCTTGCCTTTGTCAGTTTGCTAGGACTGTGGCAGTGCAGTGAGAAGCCAAATGAGGACTGACAGCAGTGGGTCTGGGAGCATGGAAATTCAGGCACACTCAGGTGTTCCTGTGCTGTCCATACCAGTTACAGCAGCAGTCAACCACCTTCCTTTTGTCATCCTACGTTGCTGCTGAGCTGTGAGTTTGAGCCAATGCAAGGATTTCTCATTGTGACACCTGTCTTAAATCTCAGCTCTGTTCAACCCTGTGGACTCTCACAGTGGACTCTTTGAACAATCCAGTGTGCTGTCAGTGGAGAATAACATGAACAAGAAAACACAAATATGTCTTCTTTATGGAATACAGGTCCTTCTCAAAATATTAGCACATTGGGATAAAGTTAATTATTTTCCATAATGTCATGATGAAAATTTAACATTCATATATTTTAGATTCATTGCACACTAACTGAAATATTTCAGGTCTTTTATTGTCTTAATACGGATGATTTTGGCATACAGCTCATGAAAACCCAAAATTCCTATCTCACAAAATTAGCATATTTCATCCGACCAATAAAAGAAAAGTGTTTTTAATACAAAAAACGTCAACCTTCAAATAATCATGTACAGTTATGCACTCAATACTTGGTCGGGAATCCTTTTGCAGAAATGACTGCTTCAATGCGGCGTGGCATGGAGGCAATCAGCCTGTGGCACTGTTGAGGTCTTATGGAGGCCCAGGATGCTTCGATAGCGGCCTTTAGCTCATCCAGAGTGTTGGGTCTTGAGTCTCTCAACGTTCTTTTCACAATATCCCACAGATTCTCTATGGGGTTCAGATCAGGAGAGTTGGCAGGCCAATTGAGCACAGTGATACCATGGTCAGTAAACCATTTACCAGTGGTTTTGGCACTGAGCAGGTGCCAGGTCGTGCTGAAAAGTGAAATCTTCATCTCCATAAAGCTTTTCAGCAGATGGAAGCATAAAGTGCTCCAAAATCTCCTGATAGCTAGCTGCATTGACCCTGCCCTTGATAAAACACAGTGGACCAACACCAGCAGCTGACACGGCACCCCAGACCATCACTGACTGTGGGTACTTGACACTGGACTTCTGGCATTTTGGCATTTCCTTCTCCCCAGTCTTCCTCCAGACTCTGGCACCTTGATTTCCGAATGACATGCAGAATTTGCTTTCATCCGAAAAAAGTACTTTGGACCACTGAGCAACAGTCCAGTGCTGCTTCTCTGTAGCCCAGGTCAGGCGCTTCTGCCGCTGTTTCTGGTTCAAAAGTGGCTTGACCTGGGGAATGCGGCACCTGTAGCCCATTTCCTGCACACGCCTGTGCACGATGGCTCTGGATGTTTCTACTCCAGACTCAGTCCACTCCTTCCGCAGGTCCCCCAAGGTCTGGAATCGGCCCTTCTCCACAATCTTCCTCAGGGTCTGGTCACCTCTTCTCGTTGTGCAGCGTTTTCTGCCACACTTTTTCCTTCCCACAGACTTCCCACTGAGGTGCCTTGATACAGCACTCTGGGAGCAGCCTATTCGTTCAGAAATTTCTTTCTGTGTCTTACCTTGTCGCTTGAGGGTGTCAATAGTGGCCTTCTGGCCAGTCAGGTCGGCAGTCTTACCCATGATTGGGGTTTTGAGTGATGAACCAGGCTGGGAGTTTTAAAGGCCTCAGGAATCTTTTGCAGGTGTTTAGAGTTAACTCGTTGATTCAGATGATTAGGTTCATAGCTCGTTTAGAGGCCCTTTTAATGATATGCTAATTTTGTGAGATAGGAATTTTGGGTTTTCATGAGCTGTATGCCAAAATCATCCGTATTAAGACAATAAAAGACCTGAAATATTTCAGTTAGTGTGCAATGAATCTAAAATATATGAATATTAAATTTTCATCATGACATTATGGAAAATAATGAACTTTATCACAATATGCTAATATTTTGAGAAGGACCTGTACTGTGAGCGGCACGGACTCAGCGTGCCATGTCAGCAGATGTTTGAGATTTCATTGTTGAGCATACCAGTGTATTTCTGTTAGTAGTCTCTGTTAGATTATTCCCAGTACCTCTGTTCATCTCCATTCATGTTTATCAGTTCTTACATTCATCCATAGCCACCATGTAATCAACTAGATTTTGCTCACCTGCGCCCACCTCGTTCCAGTCCAAAGCCTTCGTCTCCTGTCTTCTCTTTGTTCAGTGCTGGGTTTTACTGTTTGCTTGCCTGTTTCCATGCCAGTTACTATGCCTATCTCACCCGGGACCGGGTCACGAGGGCAGCAGGCTCAGCAGAGACACCCAGACGTCCCACTCCCCAGACACCTCCTCCAGCCCCTCCGGGGGGAGCCCAAGGTGTTCCCAGGCCAGCCAAGAGACATAGTCCCTCCAGTGTGTCCTGGGCCGTCCCCTGGGCCTCCTCCCGGTGGGACGTGCCTGGAACAACTCCCAAGGAAGGCGTCCAGGAGGCATCCGGTATAAATGCTCGAGCCACCTCAACTGGCTCCTCTTGATGTGGACGAGCAACGGCTGTACTCTGAGCCCCTCCCGGATGGCCGAGCTCCTCACCCTATCTCAAAGGGAGTGCCCGGCAACCCTACGGAGGAAGCTCATTTCAGCCCCTTGTATCTGGGATCTCGTTCTTTCGGTCATGACCCAAAGTTCATGGCCATAGGTGAGGGTAGCAACGTAGACCGACCGGTAAATCAAGAGCTTCGCTTTTCAGCTCTCTCTTCACCACAATGCACCGGCACAGTGCCCCCATTAATGAGGCAGCCGCACCGATCCGTCTGTCGATCTCCCGCTCCATTCTTCCCTCACTCGTGAACAAGACCCTGAGATACTTGAACTCCTCCACTTGAGGCAGGAACTCCCCTCCAACCTGAAGAGTGTGTATATATATATATATAATAGGAATTTTTTACAACTCTTCCTTTTTCAGTTGTGTTCAGGCTCATAATAGTTATATATGTTTCTTTAACTCAAGCCCTGTGTAGTGAGCCCTTTAAGTGAATGAGCGATTGTGAAAACTGTCATTTGAAAAAAAAACATCATTATGGCAGCATTCAGGCAGATATTGTCATTCTGACACACATGAGCATGCATTGGCATATTCTTCCCTTCAACTGTCATCAGAATATTCTTCTTTTAGCAAGCAGTGGAGTGATAAACTCTCACTTTTGTAAGCATTTTAGTGTTTAATCCTGTCTCTCCTAGACATCGATCAATCAATCACTTTTATATTTAACAAGGGATACATGTAAAGTTTAAAACATGTTTTGGGCTAAACAGACTTATTACAATTTATGCCCAGGGATTTGCAAACTAGTTATTTTATGTCAACGCAACAACATATTATAGACCTCTAATTTTAAAATCTCTTAACCTGATCAGATGTGCAGTTTAACACATAAATGTTTTGCATTGATATTTCACTGCATAGTCCTACTCCTTGCTTTGATATCCAGTGATGAAACACCTTTGTGATGTGATGTGAACACATCTTTGTGATGTTTCTAAAGTGTTTATGACCTTTTTGTGGGCAGCAGTACTCTGCAGAAGCTACTGCATCCAACCCAAATAACCTTCTTGAAACAATCTTCAAAGGATAGTGCTGGTTGCCGCTTCCTTCGTGAGATGTCAGCACTCCTAGATACAAGACACTGATGCTCAGCTGGTCTGTGCTTATTGATTTGAAAGCATGAAGGAGGAGATCAAATAAAAAAATATAGCTGGAATTATGACTCCAGAACAGACTACTTCACCGATGGAAAATTAAAAAGGCCATATATGACCCAAATCAGCAGCAATGTTGTTAATCCTTTGTAAGATCTCACAGAAGACTGTTGACTCACATAAACTGCCAAAAATAACTCACCACCTCCTCACTTAAGTGCATCACACAATCTGTGAGGTGACAGGTGCAGAGAGTCTTGTTTTTCTCAAAATCAATAGAACAGCAGCTTATTATCGGTAATACAGGCTGAGAACTATGTTCTCACCATAAAGCCTTTTATTCCCACATATATTTAAAAACATCATTTATAATAAAAATCCTCTGAAGTAAGTCGGAGACAGATGTAATGTCTGCATTTAAGACTCATATCCAAATTCATAAGACTTGCAAGTTCCATTTCTCTGTCCTGACCTCAACCCTACTGAAGACTTATTGAAACACCTCAGGTTAGCTGTTTGTGCCAGTAGACATCGGTTAAATTGTGAAAGATGTTGGTTGAGTAATGGGATATCATCTCACAGCAGTGTGGGACCCAGCTTGTGACAAGCATAAAGAAATGACAGGCTGTTGCAGTTGTGCATGGTTATCCAATATTTAAATGCATCTTGCTTTCTCAAACGTCAGTCATCAAATGCAGTAAATGACACCATTCTGGTAGAATAAGCCATTTGGTGTTGACAAAGAGTATTTGGCAAGTTTCTCATGGATGCAATCTACAAACTCACCTCTGCTGCTTACATAAATATGTTGTGCCCCAGCCATGGATAAAAACTTGGCATGAACTGCCTACAAACAAAGAAGCTGGCAGGAAACTCTGCATCTTTAAATACAGTATTAATTTACCTTTAGTCCAACCCAGGAAGGAGGAGTCACAGCTGGATTTCCCATGATGTCATACAGCCACTAACAAAACCATTTTCCAAACACACTTTGTTCTCATTACCCACGAGACTCTAACTTCGAAGAATCCCAGGGATCGAGTTGCCTATAATCTGATGTTAGCATGTGCTTATTAAGGACAACAAAAGTTAAGTAATGATTTGTCATTTGAGCATCCAGCCTTCATGCAAAAACTGAGGTAATTAAGACACGTTTGTCTTGAACCCAAAAGAAGAATCTTAGCCAGAGACGCCCAGGAAGCGGCTTCCTTCCCGGGAACCACAGCTCTGCACGCTCCAGCATAAGCTACTCCAGCTGCTACTGAGAGTAGCTCCCACGGCTTCTTTGTTCGCTGTCCACCACTTGGCCAGACTGGGCCACTTTCATCTTTCACTACACAAACCAGCAGCCTCTGGACCTTTCTTTATATCTGTTCTTCAGAACGGGTCATGCGTGAGGTAGTATCTGGGCAGGGAAAATTAGTTTATGGTGAAACAATTTAAACATTGTTTATTTTATGGTGTTTTGATTTGTGTGTGGTTCTAAAGGTTGAACTATTTTGAGTGCTGCTCAGCTAATGTGAACAGACCTCTAAGCTTTGAAGGTAGTTATTTGTTCTAAAATGTGTTTTAAAGTTACGACAAACTTTATTTATTGAGTGGTTTTAACACAGATATAATGCGCCACTGGTGCTCATATACATCTTAATCTTTCCATTAATGGTATTTCAAGCAAAAGCAAAATAGCTGGTAAATTAGCTACTTTGCTTTGTTAGCCATAACTGCTAATTCTAGCGCCAGCTAAGTCAAATATTTACATACGGGTGGTCGCCATCTTTTGTACATAGATGATCGTCTCGGCCATTTTAGTAGTCCATTACTCCATGTGATGGCAGGTTAAAAGAAACATCAAGATCAGTTGTCCAAAGGATTATTGGTTTCTAATCCAACAAATAACTTTGAATTTTATTTTACTAAAATAATAGTGGGTAATTAAAACAACATTAATAATCAATAATCCAACAAGGTTGTAGATTTCTCATTTAACAAATCATTCTTTGAAATATTATGTTATTAAAATAGTGTTTTATCTACTCTTCCTATTTTCATTGCAAATTGGTTGTTTGAACACATACCAGTTGTTCCTAATTTGTTCTAAAACTCACTCACAAATTCCTCAAAATAATTCTTGGTTGTCAAACATAAATAACACCGAACTGTGACATCATTGCATCATTTTATTGGTTATGGCTTCAACCACTGCCATATTGTGCTGATATTTTGAGGAAAATACTTGAAAGATTGAATGGTTATTTAATTAAACATTAAATAGTTTAAGCATCCTAATTGAACAACAAATGTATGGCCAAGAAGATTTTGTAATATAAAGAAATAATTGACCAAATACAAATTACCTTCCTTTTTTATTTATGTTTACTTTTTGTTATGTCTACAGAGCTGTTTGCTGGTTGAATTGGTGTCTCTCTTTCTCTTCTGTAGAGTGTGACTAGCAGGTGCAGTTTCCACTACTGGAGCTCATTGAGGCTTATCAGTAGGAGCTTAAAGGGGGGAGATTTCCCTGAGAGGCAGATGCAAAATTGTTTTGCTTACAAGTGGTAAGGCTCCTCTCATTTCTTGTTTTTTGCTCTCCCTGTGTTCAGACACTTACCTTGTTTTGTCATTTTCTCTGACTGAGAACCATCCTTATGCTGATGCTCAGTCACTGGTTTTCAGCAATATGTTCCCTCGTTCCTTTCCTTTCCTGGCTTGGCTTCTTGCTATGAAGATCCCTCTCTCCAATCTCCTTGACAAAATGATTGGAGTTGTCCAGCATCGTCTGTTGAGTGCAGGGTTATTATAATTTACTAAAACCAATGAAAAAATGAAAATTGAAATTAACACACTTTTGAAACACTTTTCATTAACTGAAATAAATAAAATCTTTAACTATATTGTGTGTTTACTTGTACTCGTTGTCTTCCGCTTTATCCGGGACCGGAGGAAGCAGATTAAGTAGAGATGCCCAGACTTCCCTCTCCCCAGAAACCGCCTCCAGCTCTTCTGGGGGGAGGCCCCCAATACAGAGCCCCTGACTCTGTTCTCCCAGAGCATGCCACACAGGGCACCAAGAGGGTAACAATTAACACACACACACACATATTTATATATACATACAGGTCCTTCTCAAAATATTAGCATATTGTGATAAAGTTCATTATTTTCCATAATGTAATGATGAAAATTTAACATTCATATATTTTAGATTCATTGCACACTAACTGAAATATTTCAGGTCTTTTATTGTCTTAATACGGATGATTTTGGCATACAGCTCATGAAAACCCAAAATTCCTATCTCACAAAATTAGCATATTTCATCCGACCAATAAAAGAAAAGTGTTTTTAATACAAAAAACGTCAACCTTCAAATAATCATGTACAGTTATGCACTCAATACTTGGTCGGGAATCCTTTTGCAGAAATGACTGCTTCAATGCGGCGTGGCATGGAGGCAATCAGCCTGTGGCACTGCTGAGGTCTTATGGAGGCCCAGGATGCTTCGATAGCGACCTTTAGCTCATCCAGAGTGTTGGGTCTTGAGTCTCTCAACGTTCTCTTCACAATATCCCACAGATTCTCTATGGGGTTCAGGTCAGGAGAGTTGGCAGGCCAATTGAGTACAGTGATACCATGGTCAGTAAACCATTTACCAGTGGTTTTGGCACTGTGAGCAGGTGCCAGGTCGTGCTGAAAAATGAAATCTTCATCTCCATAAAGCTTTTCAGCAGATGGAAGCATGAAGTGCTCCAAAATCTCCTGATACCTAGCTGCATTGACCCTCCCCTTGATAAAACACAGTGGACCAACACCAGCAGCTGACACGGCACCCCAGACCATCACTGACTGTGGGTACTTGACACTGGACTTCTGGCATGTTGGCATTTCCTTCTCCCCAGTCTTCCTCCAGACTCTGGCACCTTGATTTCTGAATGACATGCAGAATTTGCTTTCATCCGAAAAAAGTACTTTGGACCACTGAGCAACAGTCCAGTGCTGCTTCTCTGTAGCCCAGGTCTGGGGAATGTGGCACCTGTAGCCCATTTCCTGCACACACCTGTGCACGGTGGCTCTGGATGTTTCTACTCCAGACTCAGTCCACTGCTTCCGCAGGTCCCCCAAGGTCTGGAATCGGCCCTTCTCCACAATCTTCCTCAGGGTCCGGTCACCTCTTCTCGTTGTGCAGCGTTTTCTGCCACACTTTTTCCTTCCCACTGAGGTGCCTTGATACAGCACTATGGGAACAGCCTATTCGTACAGAAATTTCTTTCTGTGTCTTACCCTCTTGCTTGAGGGTGTCAATAGTGGCCTTCTGGACAGCAGTCAGGTCGGCAGTCTTACCCATGATTGGGGTTTTGAGTGATGAACCAGGCTGGGAGTTTTAAAGGCCTCAGGAATCTTTTGCAGGTGTTTAGAGTTAACTCGTTGATTCAGATGATTAGGTTCATAGCTTGTTTAGAGACCCTTTTAATAATATGCTAATTTTGTGAGATAGGAATTTTGGGTTTTCATGAGCTGTATGCCAAAATCATCCGTATTAAGACAATAAAACACCTGAAATATTTCAGTTAGTGTGCAATAAATCTAAAATATATGAATGTTAAATTTTCATCATGACATCATGGAAAATAATGAACTTTATCACAATATGCTAATATTTTGAGAAGGACCAGTATATATATATATATATATATATATATATATATATACATATATATATATATATATATATATATATATATATATATATATATATATATATATATATATATATATATATATATATATATACTCTTCTTGTGAAGAGTAGCGTCGCATCCAACTCACCACCAGGTGGTGATTGGTGGACAGCTCAGTCCTTCTTTTCATCCGAGTGTCCAAGACATGTCCTCTTCCCTCATGGTTCCCCCTGAAGGTGGTGGGGGATGCTGTCGCATCTCTTGTTCGGGCTTGGCCTGGGTCCCGCGAGGAGTCACCCAGTCACCAGGCCCTCGCCGATGAGTCCTGACCCCAGGCCTGGCTCTAGGGTGGGGCCCCGGCTCCTCCGTACCGGGCAACATCACGTGCCTTGTTATGGTAGTCCTCATGAAGGCTTCTGAACCAATCTTTGTCTGACCTGTCACCCATTTGTTTGAGCATGTAAGAGAGATAAAAGAAAGTGCCTTTTAGTAGAAACGGGTGATCAAATATGTAGAATACTTCTCAAGGGGAGAAGTTGCGACTACCTTGACAAGCTAGGCTCTCTGAGTAGTTGGCCTGAAAGATAAGACAGTTCATGGCCAGGCAGCACCAAGAAGGACACAACCATGATGAAATGCTTTCACCGTTCAACAAGCTTAATACACAGGAACACCTCACGCAGGAGGATGCATTGGTAAATATGTTTATTGAGACTGGGATGTCCACATGACTATGTGATTGGGATTAAGTTTACATTATATTGTATTAGTTATTATTATTATATTCACATGAGTCCTTAGTGTATGAACTATTTTTAGCACACATTTTGCACTTAAGGCAGCTATCTTTTGGACTGTTAGTTTTTGTGGACAGTTGGTTGTTCAAAAGTAATTAAATTTTTTTTTTACTGTATCTTTATTACCCAATACATACTCTGCATATTTTGAATCATGCACCTTAAAATAAACTAGTACTAGAACTGATAAAAACTAAACTAAAACTAAACATTTTTAAAATAACAATAACTAATAAAAACTAACAAACCTACTCTAAAAACAAATTAAAATTAACTGAATTAGAGAAACAAATTTCATAACGCACGACCAATGCTAACAACTGTCCCTTTACTGACTGTCTCTTTCTAAATACAGTTTAAAATATATATGTGCCAGACTTTCACAGTCAGAACAACCCGAGGACTTGTGAAGGATATACACAAAATGTTTAATATGCAAGTTCTAAGTCCATGTACTCCTTGACATGAGTGCAAAAAACAACTAAATGTTATTAATATATGTTGTTCAATAGGCCTTAAAATAGATTTAGTACATCCCAGATGAACAAAAGACAGAATACACAACATACTGTATTACATTATTGATTTAACAACAGCTGAACCAAATGTTGTAGGAGTGAGTGGGAAATTGTGCTTTTCAAAATATGCAGCCAGATTCTGCAGTAATTACCTGAAAGAATCATCTACTGTACAGTCTCATATGTGTCTCACATTAGGTTAGATTTGTGAGCGTTACTTTCTCTGCCCATTTCATGCAATGATATCAAATCCATTACTATGTTATATTCCAGAACAAAAGCAGATATTGGAAGTGATTGGCTTCATAGCACTCACACTTCAAGTATTAAGTAACAAAATTGTGTTGATATAGAGCTTTTTAAGCATAAAATCTCAATTCAATTTTCAATTAGTTTATTTATATAGCGCCAATTCACAACACGTCATCTCAAGGCACTTCACAAAAGACAGGTACATATTACAATCCTAACCATTCAACAGTGCAGTCAGATTCAGTTATTTATTCAAATTGGATAAAAAGTTTTTCTATCTAAGGAAACCCAGCACATTGCATCCAGTCAGAGACTTGCAGCATTCCTTCCTCCTGGATGAGCATGTAGAGACAGTGGACAGTCACTGGCGTTGACTTTGCAGCAATCCCTCATACTGAGCATGCATGTAGCGAACGTGGAGAGGAAAAACTCCCTTTTAACAGGAAGAAACCTCCAAGAGAACCAGGCTCAGTGTGAGCGGCCATCTGCCACGACCGAATGGGGGTTTGATAGAACAGAGCAGAGACACAAAGAGAACAAAGAAGCACTGATCCAGGAGTCCTTTCTATGGGAAGGAAAAGTAAATGTTAATGGATGTAGCTCCTTTAGTCGTTTCACCAAGAAAGAAAGAACAGATAAACTCTGAGCCAGTTTTCAAGGTTACAGTCTGAAAGAGAGCACATAGAGTTAGTCACAATAAAAGCTCAGTCAATTGCCATGTCTAGGAGAGAGAAAGGGTTAAACACTGAAAGACAGGGTCATGTAGATCATAGGTAGAGGGTGAGCATTAAGTTGTTGCCAGCAGAAGCTTGGACGATGCCCCTCTCCAGAAAGATGTCACAGGTAGAAACAGAGTCAGGCCAGGTGTAGCTTCTAGGAAGAGAAAAGAGGGAGAACATAAAGTTAAAAAGTGAAATGACAGCAAATAATGCAAAATTGGAGAGTAGTGTGAGAATGTAGCGAAGAGGGTGAACGTTGTCATTATGTCCTCCAGCAGCCTAAGCCTATAGCAGCATAACTACAGAGATAGCTCAGGATAACCTAAGCCACTCTAACTATAAGCTTTATCAAAAAGGAAAGTTTTAAGCCTAGCCTTAATAGTAGACAGGGTGTCTGCCTCACAGACTAAAACTGGGAGCTGGTTCCACAGGAGAGGAGCTCAATAACTAAAAGATCTGCCTCCCATTCTACTTCTAGAGACTCTAGGAAGCACCAGTAAACCTGCAGTCTGAGAACGAAGTGCTCTGTTAGGAACGTATGGAACAATCAGATCTCTGATGTATGATGGAGCTAGATCATTAAGGGCTTTATATGTGAGGAGGAGAATTTTAAATTCTATTCTGGATTTAACAGGGAGCCAATAAAGGGAAGCTAAGGTAGGAGAAATATGGTCTCTCTTTTTAATTTTCATCAGAACTCTTGCTGCAGCATTTAGAATCAGCTGAAGGCTTTTAACTGCATTTTGTGGACATTCTGATAGTAACGAATTACAATAGTCCAGCCTTGAAGTAACAAATGCATGGACTAGTTTTTCAGCGTCACTCCTGGACAGGATATTTCTAATTTTGGCAATGTTGCGGAGATGAAAGAAGGAAATCCTAGAAATCTGTTTAATATGGGATTTAAATGACATGTCCTGGTCAAAAATAACACAAAGGTTTTTTACTTTATTATCGGAGGTCAATTTAATGCCATCCAGGTTAAGTGATTGACTAAGCAGTTTCTTTTTTAAAGACTCCGGTCCAAAGACGACAACTTCTGTCTTATCTGAATTTAGAGGCAGAAAATTTAAAGTAATCCAAGTTTTTATGTCTTCAAGACATGCTTGTAGTCTATCTTTTTTTTTTTTTCTTTCTACCGTGTCCTGTCCGGCAGAGTATCTCTCAGAATTGTTGTCTGAGTGCCAAGAAATTACCCAACAGATTTACTTTCACAAGTGGAGCATCACACCTAATGCTTTATTAAAAACTTATTTGGGAATATTTCAATTGTTATGGACACGGAGTCTGAAATGAAAAGGAAAACAGAAGCTTGAAAAAGAGAGAGACGGGGCAAAAGGGAAAAAGGGGAGAAAAGAAGGAAAGAGTGGAGGAGAGAAAGAAGGATGAAGAGAATAAAAGATTACACCCTGCTTGCTTATACACCTGCAGCTGTTTTTTTTTTTTTTTTAACAAAATAGCACACGGTATTTATGAATGTAAAATGTACTTAGTGAGAGGTGCAGCCCATTATAGAACATCTGTGTATCTGTCAACACCTGAAGCTCAATACCTGTGAGTATGAGTGTTGACACGCTTTGTATACAAGGTTTCTCCACAAAATATGCGATAGTGTGAGCACCCATCGACCTGCCCCGTGGACCCCGGGTGGACACTGAGGAGATCCGAGCCACAGACATCCAAAGGCCCCCCAAAGCACAGGAATCCCAGGAGAACCACCGCCGGGACTACCGCAACACCCCCAGAGAAGAGCAGTGGAGAGTCCCAGGGGTGGCAAGCAGCCACCGGGAGTGAGCCAGCACACATTAAAGCACCCAGCCCCGGACACCGAGAACCACAAGTACACCAAGTACTTGTAGTCTATCTAACTGGTTGGGCTCATCAGGATTCATGGATAAGTAAAGCTGAGTGTCATCAGCATAACAGTGAAAATGTATTCTACGCTGCCGTATAATTTTATCTATTGGAAGCATATATATAGTAAAGAGAATTGACCCAAGTACTGAACCCTGTGGTACACCACAATTAACCTTGGAGTTTAAAGATGATTTATCGTTTACATGAACAAACTGGAATCTGTCAGACAAACAGGTCATTGCTGTGTAAATGCTCACACATTTGATTAGCAACTATTTTCTCAAGAATTTTAGATAAGAATGGAAGATTGGACATTGGTCTGTAATTTTTCAAGTCATCTCGATCAAGCCAAGGTTTCTTAAGTAAAGGTTTAATTACAGCTACCTTAAAAGCCTGTGGTACATATCCATTTACTAAGGATAGATTAATCATACCTATAATGGGGCTGGTAATCAGAGGGAACACTTCCTTAAATAATTTGGTTGGGATTGGGTCTAACATACAAGTTGAAGGTTTAGATGAAGCTAATATTTCTGATAACTCAGGAAGCTCCACAGGATCAAAGCAGTCCAAACACAGATCAGGTTCCACAGTTACTTCCAATGTTGTCTCACTTGCTGAGGATGAAGTAATCATCTTCGGGAGTAATATAGACAGTTTATTAAATGTCCGACCAGAGGACAACATTCTGGATCACTGTTACATCACCATCAGAGACGCTTATCACGCCGTCCCACGTGCTGCACTGGGCCAATCCGACCACATCATGGTCCACCTGATTCCTGCATACAAGCAGAAACTAAAGCTCTGCAAACCTGTTGTGAGGACGACAAGGAAGTGGAGCAGTGAGGCTGTGGAGAATCTCCAGGCGTGTTTAGGCTGTACAGACTGGGATGTGTTCAGGACTACTACAAACAGTCTGGACGAGTACACAGAGGCTGTGACTTCCTACATCAGCTTCTTTGAGGACAGCTGTGTACCATCATGCACCAGGGTGAGTTACAACAACGACAAACCCTGGTTCACAGCTAAACTCAGAAGGTTAAGTCTGGATAAGGAAGAGGCCTTCAGGAGTGGGGACAAAGACATATACAGAGAGGCAAAGTACAAGTTTGGCAAGGCAGTGAAAGAGGCCAAACGACTGTACTCTGAGAAGCTCCAAAACCAGTTCTCAGCCAACAACTCTGCGTCTGTCTGGAAAGGGCTCAAGCAAATCACCAACTACAAGCCGAAAGACCCCCACTCCATCAACAACCGACGCCTCGCCAACGACCTGAACGAGTTCTACTGTAGCTTTGAAAGACAAAGGGACAGTCCTGCAACCATCCCCCACGACGCCCCCCAACAGCTGCAGCCACAATCCACCACCCCCACCTCCCAAACCTCAAGAGGGGCCTTGGCACCTCCAACCCCCACCCTGAAGTTCCCCCCCACCAGCCCCCTACCCACGCCGAGGACGGCTCTTTCCATCCAGGAGAGGGATGTCAACAAACTCTTCAGGAGACAGAACCCCCGGAAAGCTGCTGGTCCGGATTCTGTCTCACCAGCCAGCCTGAAGCACTGCACTGATCAGCTGTCTCCAGTCTTCACAGACATTTTTAACACCTCACTGGAGACATGTCATGTGCCAGCCTGCTTCAAGTCCTCCACCATCGTCCCTATTCCCAAGAAGCCAAGGACCACAGGGCTTAATGACTTCAGACCCGTCGCCCTGACCTCTGTGGTGATGAAGTCCTTTGAGCACCTTGTGCTCTCACACCTAAAAGACATCACCGACCCCCTCCTGGACCCCCTGCAGTTTGCCTACAGAGCCAACAGGTCTGTAGATGATGCAGTCAACCTAGCCCTTCACTTCATCCTCCGGCACCTGGACTCCACAGGAACCTATGCCAGGATCCTGTTTGTGGATTTCAGCTCTGCCTTCAACACCATCGTCCCAGTTCTGCTACAGGAGAAGCTCTCCCAGCTGAGTGTGCCTGACTCCACCTGCAGGTGGATCACTGACTTCCTGTCTGACAGGAAGCAGCGCGTGAGGCTGGGGAAGCACGTCTCTGACTCCCTGACCATCAGCACCGGTTCCCCCCAAGGCTGTGTTCTCTCTCCTCTGCTCTTCTCCCTGTACACCAACAGCTGCACCTCCAGTCACCAGTTTGTCAGGCTTCTGAAGTTTGCGGACGACACCACCCTGATCGGACTCATCTCTGATGGTGACGAGTCCGCGTATAGATGGGAGGTGGACCATCTGTTGGACTGGTGCAGCCAGAACAACCTTGAGCTCAACGCTCTAAAGACAGTGGAGATGGTTGTGGACTTCAGGCAGAACCCAGCCCACCTGCCCCCATCACCCTCTGTGACTCCACAATTGACACTGTGGAATCTTTCCGCTTCCTGGGAACCATCATCTCCCAGGATCTCAAGTGGGAGCCAAACATCAGCTCCCTCATCAAGAAAGCCCAGCAGAGGATGTTCTTCCTGCGGCAGCTGAAGAAATTCAACCTGCCAAAGACTATGATGGTGCACTTCTACACAGCCATCATTGAGTCCATCCTCACCTCCTCCATCACCATCTGGTACGCCGCTGCTACAGCCAAGGATAAGGGCAGGCTGCAGCGTGTCATTCGGTCTGCTGAGAAGGTGATTGGCTGCAGTCTACTGTCGCTCCAGGAACTGTACACCTCCAGGACCCTGAAGTGGGCAGGGAAGATTCTGGCTGATCCCTCCCACCCTGGTCACAGACTCTTTGAGACTCTCCCCTCTGGCAGGAGGCTGCGGTCCATCCGGACCAAAACCTCACGCCACAAGAACAGTTTTTTCCCATCTGCCACCAGCCTGGTTAACAAAGCCCGGAAACCACCCTGACACTCTCCCTTTCCCCCACACCCCCCCTGTTTTTGCTGACAGGACACCCGTAACCTGTAACTCTATGCGTTACATTAACGTTCAGCATGGACTCCTGCTTTACTTGCACTGCCATACTTGCACAATGATCACCTGCACTGTTGTATTGCTCTTGCATCTTATACTGCTCTATACTTACTCTCACTCACTTAAAACTGTACACATATATTTATATTATATTGTAGATATGTTTATACTGTTTAATTTGTATTGTATTGCACCGACTACGCCAAAACAAATTCCTTGTATGTCCAAAAACGTACTTGGCAATAAAGCTTTTCTGATTCTGATTCTGATTCTGATGTCAAAGATTTTCTCTTTAAGAGGATCAATTTTATTTTGGAAGAATCGCATAAAATCATGACTGCTGAGAGCAAAGGGAATGGATGGCTCAACAGAGCTATTACTCTGTGTACGTTTAGCAACTGTACTAAAGAGAAATCTAGGATTATTCTTGTTCTCTTCTATTAATAATGAGAAATAAGCTGTTCTAGCTTGGTGAAGTGTCTTTTTATACAACAGTAGGCTATTTTTCCATATTAAGTAGGAATCCTCTAGGTGTGAAGAGTGCCATTTTCTCTCCAATTTTCTAACATTGTGCTTTAAAGTACGCAGCTCTGAATTAAACCAGGGAGCTAGCCTCCTATGAATAATTACCTTCTTTTTCAATGCACCACGCAATGATGAAGTAACACTATGAACAAGAGAATCAATTTGTGTGTCTGATAATGATCTACTATAATGAAATTTTCTTTCAGGTGTGGAGTACTCGGTTAAATTAAACTCAAAGGTTATAAAAAAATGATCAGACAGGACAGGGTTATGAGAAAATATTTTTATGTCTTTACACTCAATGCCATATGTCAACACAAGGTCCAGAGAATGAAGACAAAGGTGGGTAGGTTTGTTTATGTTTTGAGCAAAGCCAATTGAGTCTAAGATAGCATTAAAGGCTATATTTAAGCTATCACTTTCAGTGTCAACATGAATGTTAAAATCCCCCACTATAATAACCTTGTCTGTATTTAACACTAAATAAGATAAAATGTCTGAAAACTGATCTAAAAATTGAGAGTAAGGGCCTGGTGGACGGTACAAAACAACAAACAGAAGTGGTTTTAGTGCTTTGCAATTTGGATGAGGAAAACTAAGGATTAAATATTCAAAAGAGTTGTAGCTATTGATTGGTCTGGGACTAGTCAATAAATCGGACTGAAAGATGGTTGCTACTCCTCCTCCTCACCCAGTATTTCGAGGAATGTGAAAATCTAAATAATTAGTAGGAGTTGACTCACTTATAGTAACATATTCCCCTTGCTGCAGTCAGGTTTCTGTTAGGCAAAATAAATCAATCTGATTGTCAGAAATCAGGTCATCAACTAACAATGTCTTTGAAGAGAGAGATCAGTAAGCCACATTTAATTGTTTTATTTTTCTTTTTAGTCTGAGTTGTGTTTATTTTTATTAGATTTTCCTGATTTCCTCGTTTTAGATTATTTTTTAATCTATTCAACTTTGGCCGTGGGCGAGACACTGTCTTAATCTCATGTGCGTCACTGCAAAATAACAAGAAAGAAAAAAAGATAAAATATATCAAACATATCTGCTTTATTTGGCAGACCATACCTGATTTACTACATTTGGAACAGTCTACATGTTTTGTTATTGCGTATAATTAGTTTTGCTGTGCTGGCTCAATTAAAGTCACAGAGAAAAGAAATCGATAAATCCTGTAATTTTTCTAATCAACAAAAAAAGATTTACTGTTGTATGCAGCACCTAACATAAGAAGTTATTAAAGTGCTGATGAAAATGTTTTATCAGTGGAATACAGCAACATTAAAACAAAGAGCATGTACTGGCTCAAAGGCAGAATGTCATTGTTTTCTTAATTGATGCAGATGAATACTCAGGAGGCAGGAGAAAAGTTAAACAAGTTTATTATTGTTCAGGAATGTGATATTGAACTGGAACCGGGACTGACGGCACAGCACTGTACGGGAAAGAAGATCACGTAAGTACTCTCAAGTTTGGTGTGAATACTGAAGACAGGATTTGAGTTTGCTTACAGGAGTTGGAGTGGTGGTTGGATGAGGGAGATTGATGTGGATCCTGGGAGGACAAGTATAAGCAGCTGCAGAACCTGGGAGCTTTCCAGGGAAATGGTGAGCACTCTGGTGGAGGTTCCGGTGAGTACTTGGTGATTTGATTATTGAATATTTAATTATGTGAACGGAGGTTACCTGGAGATATAACCTCCTCCGGGGGGAACCCAAGGCGTTCCCAGGCCAGCTGAGATACATAGAACCTCCAACGTGTCCTGGGCTGTCCACTGGGCCTCCTTTTGGTGGGACATGCCTGGAACACCTCCCGAGGAAGGCGTCCAGGAGGCATCCAGTATAGATGCCCGAGCCACCTCAACTGGCTCCTCTCGATGTGAAGGAGCAGTGGCTCTACTCAAAGCCTCTCCCGGATGGCCGAGCTCCTCACCCTATCTCTAAGGGAGTGCCTGGCCAACCTACGGATGAAGCTCATTTCAACCGCTTGTATCTTGGATCTCGTTCTTTCAGTCATGACCCAAAGTTCATGGCCATAGGTGAAGGTAGGAACGTAGACCGACTGATAAATCAAGAGCTTCGCTTTTTGGCTCAGCTCTCTCTTCACCACAACGCACCGGCACAACGTCCTCATTACTGCGGCAGCCGCACCGACCTGTCTGTCATTCTCCCGCTCCATTCTCTGTTCAGCTCCGTTCGTGTTAATTGGTTTCCCACCCTCAGCCACTATGCATATAATAGTAGATTCTGTTTACCTGTGCCTCCTCATTTACTCCATAGCCTGCACCTGTTCCATAGGCTTTATTTTGCTCATTGTTCTCTGCTGCATTCTTCTGTTTCCATCTGGTTTGACTGTCCATTTAAATGCCTGTATTTTTACCTGTGGTTTTTTTACATGTGCCATGTTGTACGTTTTTGCCTTTTTGTTTTCATTAAAATCCTTCAATTTAGTCATGCGGCTCCCGAGGTCATGTTTGCATTTTGATCCTAAAACACAAACTGTGAAGTAGAAATGCAGGTCCACAAGCTGCAAACAGAATTTATGTAAAGCATCTTGGGTTTTAAGATTAAGGGTAGGCATAAGAAATGACCAGAGAAATTTATGAAAAAATGAAATAATTTTTTAACTTACAGAGATAGATATTTTGTTAGCTCTGTCAAAAAAATGTGAACTTCCACTTTCATGAAAAAAAAAAGCCAGGACACTGAAAACACCATAGTTAGGCACATAAAACATGAACCCACGGTGGAGCTCAGAGGCGCGGTGCGGAGGCCGCTTGGACATTTGGCGAGGCCGCGGAGATCTGTGACAGAGCCGCCGAGACACAGCAGGCAGAGAGGGTGCGTCCTCGCACCCCTCAGGGACAGGAACAGGAAGTGGAGACAGGTCCTCCACGAACTCGTCCCGAACGGGAACCAGGGATGGAGGCAGTTTGTCCTCGGAGCCCTCCAGGACAGAACCGGGAACAGGATTAGGAGTCAGAAACAGCAGCGATGGCTGATCAGGAGCTAAACCATGAGCCAGAAAACCGCCTCCATCTTCAGTGGAGAGGCGAGCGGAGGAGGGGACAGGAAGTCTCTTCATTGAAGCGGCGATTTCTCCCAGGGCCCTTTGTCGCTCGGCCTGAAAGGTGTGGTGGATCCGAGGATCAGGAAAAAAATGTACACTGGTATATTATAGGTGTTTATCTATTATTTATTTTCCCTGTCTTCTCTTCTTTTAAAGATAGTTTGAAGTTAACCCTTTTCACTCTTTGGTTATTTAGTCCATTCAGCAAACTAAGTGACTGAGGTATTTAGAACTGCCAGTTTTTACTAAAATTATGCAATACCGTCTTTAAGATCAAACCATCCATTCGTTTTCTACACCCGTTTTATCCGTACAGGGCCGCGGGGGAACTGGTGCCTATCTCCAGCGGTGTACGGGTGAGAGGCAGGGCACACACTGGACAGGTTCCAGTGTGTATCCAGTCCAGCGCAGGGCAACACAGGGAGACACACAGGACAAACAACCATGCACACACCAATTCACATCTAAGGCCTATTGAAAGAGACCAATGAACCTAACAGTCATGTTTTTGGACTGTGGGAGTAAGCGGGGGTACCTGGAGAGAACCCACGCATTCACTAGTCAAACCCAGGACCTTTAAGGCAACAGTTCTACCAACTGCGCCACTGTGCAGCCTCTCTTTAAGAAATTTTTCTTTAAGTCATACATATTGTTGGATGGGTGCAAAAACTTGTTATCACTCATGTAAAAACCTTGTGTTGCAAGGCACCTGCACTATGCCTTCCTCCCTGTGTGTGTGAGATCATTGTTATCTCTGTGTGAACCAGCCTCCTTTCCGTCTCACACACACACACACCCTGTCTGAACTGTCTGTTGAACTGTGCATATAAATAAAGAGATAGGGTGTCAAAAACTTTGTAGTTTCACTGCAAAGTGGGCTACCCTTGTCACAAGTAACTATGACTGTATCGTTCTTACCTCTGAGTTGACTAAATAATACCTAACATTTATTGGTCCTTCGAAGCCGGATTAATTCAATAACCTTATTTCTCTTTGCTTTAACAGTGACTCTGGGATCCGTGGGTGAAGCCTGACGTCGAGCGAAGCACCGCTGCACAGCCTCCTTTAGCCGGAGTGGCTGAAAGTCCCGGTGTGTGTGAATTCACACCTGGCCAGTGGGTTATTGCCTTCCTCGGCGCAGGGTGACTCTCACAGGGTCCAAAGAGTCACCAAGAAGTCAACTCCGAGGTGAGACAGTTTTAAAATACAGTTCATAGGAAAAGTACTTAACAGTCGTTGGTAGTGCGTCGCCGGTAAGGACGCTGCATTGGGATGGTTTTATTCCACCGTGAAAGGAATAGTGACAAATTAAGGTAGGGCCCCGCCAAGAAGGGGGCCAAATAAAACGACTAAGGGTTATTCCCCTGCGAGGGAATAGAATAAGCGCTATAAAAGTAAAAAGAACGAAGTAAATTGAGCTCATAAAATAACACCAAGTTAACTTAGAAAAATTACAAGGTACCTGAAACTAACTGTGTGACTGTGTTGTGTGTGTTTGGAGGACTAAGCATTTTAATAGAATCATAGCAGGATTCTGCTAGTCCTGTGTTTTCTTTTGCCCAGATTAAAACTACGTACTGGTGACTTTGGAGATTCAGGTCGGATTTCATTCCAGAAAATTAACACCGCTGCGAATTAGTTGCAGTAGAAGGGCGTGTTAATGTCCTGTCCTTAAAGTCTCATGCCAGTGACCTTTTATCTGGGACATTTATACTATAATTAAACTAACATAAAACATAATGGGGAAGAAACAAAGTAAACTAATTGACTTAGAAGGGGAGGTAAAGTTTATGGAGAACTATGTAAAAGGAGCAGGTATGATCTGTCATAGATGGAATAAAAAATAAAAAACATGGGTTTTTGGGCAAATTAGATACAAAGGATGTCTTAAAATTACAAGGGGATCTAAAATTAGCAATAATGAAAACTAAAAAGAGAAAAATAACAAAGAACAATGGGGAAAGAACAGAGAAAAATCTCTGATTTAATAGAAATATGTACACAATGGCATAAAAATACGGATTTTCAGGTAACTTAATTATCACTGAAATCCTAAAACTACACGGGGATCTTAAACTGGAGATTATGCATTCAAAAGATTCAAGAGACAATAAAAAACCTTGCCAGGTTATAATTTCAAAGGGGACTTTTCAGTCCCTGAGTGCTCACAGTTGATAAACAGATTAAAACAAAAAGATGAATTAAAAAAAACAACAATAAGAGCAGCTTTTAACTGACATAGCCATAATACTGAGGCCTTAAGAAAAGCACAGAAAAAAAACTTTCAGCTTAACTGAAAACAAATAAGGGGGGGGGCGGACTGCCACCCATCCCAGTTTAGAATACCAAGGTAGCCCCAAATTATAAAGACTAAGAGATGGTTTTAGAGGACGTGGTAAAATAAGTTAAAAGAGGAGGTGACAATGTGGACAACATGGAAACTGTCCAACTGGACAACCCAGTGAACAATGACTAGAGTTGTTAAAGAAGTAATCTGAGAGTAAAAGATTTTGTAGGCAAGCATTAGTGAGAAACAGGTGCTTTAAAAATCATTCTATGGTGTTATACTACCAACAATATCATGATAAAATGCAAAAGATTCATTTTACAGGGAAATAATTCCATATTTGGCTCAGATTGTTTGCATTCTTGATTTTTCCTCTTTGAGAGAAGTTAAATTTCAGCTCTGTGAAACAACCTTGACAAAGAGATGCAGCTGCCTGAAAACAAAGATAAAACTTCTGCAAACAGCAGAAGCCTGTCTCTGCTGAAAGGTCTGAAAAAAATTGTAACTCTACCTCTGCATGTGTCAAACTCAAGGTCCGCGGGCCAAAACCGGATCCCAGAAGTTTAGTGATTCTCTAGAAGTAGAGCCTTTTAATATGGTGATTGTGTGCTTGAATGTTATTTTGTCAATCAATAAGCAGTTTTGTCTACATTCTGCCACAATCTGCCTTTTGAAAATGTTTTGAATCTTGCTCTTTATGTATAAAAAAAAAAAAAGAAAAGAAAAATTGGCTAAAGTCTGCAGACACAAAATGAACCTGGATTGAAGCTCTAACTAAGTTTATTTAATCTGAGATCCTCTCCAAATGCAACAGTATATGTCAGTCTACATGAGATACTAACAACTTCACCTACTGGTATAATATAAAGATCTGATTGAATATGTGAAACAAACAATGATGAAAGTTTTTCAACAGGTGATGCTCATCCAGGAGGAAGACAGTGTTCCTAGGAAATGCAGCTCATTCATTAACAATCAATTTTTCTCCTATAGGTGGAAGTTTTGCTGACTAATCATAGGCTGGATCTATGAAACATTATGTGCACAGAACAAATGACCAAGGTTCTGACTGACTTATGAACCTCACTGACCTGACAATGATAACATGACACCCAACAGACAACACCTTTAAGGTGGACCCCACTAAGACCACCTTATTGATTCTTGGTGAATAAAAAAAAAGAATTGAAGCGTTCAAAACAGACCTTGTGGAAACAAAAGGGGTTATGAGGAAACAATGTGCATTTTAAGAATAATAGAAGTCAAATTATGTTCAAATCTTTGCAAATAAAAATTACTCTGACAGAGAAATAAGTAAGTAGTGTGTGAATGTGTGTGAATGGGAATGACTGATTTCATTGTAATGCATCTTTGAGGGACACTAAAAGCGCTAATAAAGGTCTGATGTTCTGATGATCTTTGCCAAACTTATATCTTAATAAGGTTTCCAGAATCTTTTTCAAAAAATCATTTAAAGATGGCAAAGGTTCTACCTCTACTGAAAATACTGATAACCATAAGAAAGTTCATAGACCCGTCTTGAATTTTTCCTAATTCTTTTACAAACAGGTTATTTAAACTTTCATGTGGCCAAATGTCTGTGTTTGACTTTCTGTTTTTGTGAAATAAATGTCTGTTTCATGTTATGTAAAAATTAGAGTCCTCAACATTACCATAATAATATTAGGTCAGTTCTCTATGGTAAAACAAAAAGATTTTAACAGACGTTTAGACTTTTTCCAGTCAGGTTCAAAATGATTGAATTAGACTCAAACTTAACATAAGATGAAATGAACCTTAACAGAATTACTGAACTGGACTGAAATAGATAAAACTTGAGTTAATTGAAACAAACTTTAGTTACTTGAACTAAATACAAAGCTGACTGAAACTGTATGTTGTATCTATAAAACAGGGTAAAACAAACTAAGATTATAAGATATAATATGCCCTTCATTTTTTGTGTTCATCAGTGAGTGAGTTTTTATTTTTATTTTTAATAAGAACTAAACCAAGCATTATTTATAATAATAGCAATTACCAAAAATAGTGATCTCATTTTTAAATGTAATAAGGACTTACTTTATAATATATGATAAAAAAGAATAATAAGAATTTGGAAAAACAGAGGCTTTAAACCTCTGCAGGAACAGCACTGACACTGTCAAAGGTGGATCCTAGTTACAGGAATCTGGAAGCTCATTCTGGCGTGGACAGTCAAAGTCCATCTAAGGATACATTTAGATGAGGCAGAGGGACAAATACAGGGCTTAGCTGAGAGCAACATGCATCCTGCCCTAGCTGCTGTCCCACCTGAACTGTGGTCCCAATCATCAACTGATGTAGGGCTTATAAAGGGGTTCCCACCATACAAGGTTAAAACTAATATCTGAAAAAAGGCCATTAGTCCGCCAATACCCCTTAAAGCCAGAAGCTGAAGAAGGTACTAAGCCAGTAATACAAGATATGTTGAAGTCAGGAATATTAAGAGAAGCACCTGACGCTACATGCAAGGCATATCACACTGACATCGCTATTATTATCACAGCCAAACACAACTCTAAAAAGATGTGCCCTTTAAATCCAAGTACTCTAATACCTACTGCAGAAGATGGAAAACCACATTCTTATAAAGCAAAAGTTGAAGAAGACACCAAACCCAGACAAGACATTTCTCAAACCCTTATACCAGATTAATGTGTTGTGTTTGTAGATGGCTCAGCATCTAAAGATGAATATGGAAAGAATAGAGTTGGTTATGCAATAACAACCATCGATAGGATAATAGAAGCTAAATCTCTACCCAATACATGCTCAGCCCAAACAGCAGAATTATATGCTGTAGTAAGAGCATGTGAATTACATGAGGGACAAATACTTACTATATACACAGACAGCCAATACGTTTTCGGATCAATACATCACCATGCTAAGATTTGGCAAAATAGAGGTTTTAAAACATCATCAGGGACAGAACTAACTCATTTCAACCTATTAAAGAGAAAATGTCAGATCTGCTATTTATAGACACAGACGTGCTGAAAGACGCCCAACAGTCAGCAACCAAGACAGAAATAAAGGCCTGGCTAAAGAGAGGAGCACAGAAAAAAGATGACATCTATCAGATAGAAGATAAACCAATCCTCCCAAAAAAGTTATACAACACAGCGGCTACAGTGACACATTGGGAAGACCCACGTGTCAAGGGGGGAATATGTCACATCTGGTAAAGCATTAATGCTACACTATAAATATTTCTGACTATGCAAATCATTTTTGCAGATCATGCATAAGTTGTTGCAAACACGGGGGAAGAAATATTGCCTAGTTGTAATAGATGAACCTAGTGACACATTTCTTCCCCACATATGGTATCCCACAGATTATAAGGTCAGATAACGGAACTCATTTTGTAAATAAATTAATAGAACTAAGTTCTAATGCATTAGGGTTTCAGTTAAAGATTAAGGAAAACAATGGAAGAAACAGGGAGGCCATGGCCCGAATGCCTATCCCTGGTTAATTATGGATGAGAATAACTCCAAATCAAACCGGTCTTACTCCATTTGCCACCTACTGTACATCATTGTATAACTCCACCCACTGTGTTCTGAGTCTGAGATCACGTGACACCAAGTTGCTGATGTGAATTTGTATTCTCAAAGAAATAGTACATGGCAGACCGTTTTCTCTGCCCTCTGACATGAATGAAATAGAGAAAGCACAACAGGAACCTTCATTAGCTGAGTGGATGAATAAAATGTTGCAGACAAAAGAAGAACAAATGTCCAGTGGTCTGCCGATAATCTCTGCTCCTATCCCACAGAATGAGGCCTGGAGACCTGGTCCTGATTAAGACACTCCACCGGAAGGATTGGAGCACTCCTTGGTGGAAAGGGCCGTTTCAAATACTCCTGACAACGCCCACAGTTCTGAAAATAGCAGAGAGGCCTTCCTGGATCCATAAAAGCCACTGTAAGCCAGTTTTGCCGTTACAGGAGCCAAACCAACCGACGGGGTAGCAGAGGAAGTCCGGGTTCAAAGATGGCCCAGCGTCTCAAACCGGTGAAGAAAACAGCTGATCTGCGCCCAATTATAAAATGGCTCTCTGTAACATGTGGACAGGACTGATAAGCCTGAGCTTAATTCTGGTAGCAGGACTCTTTCTCTATCTAAAGCAGGATCCACAGGAGGTGATACCGAACCAGAAGAGATGGACATCAGACGGGACCCATCTCAGAACACTGACGGAAGAACATGACGCACATCCATTCCTACAGAATTTCTGGTATTGTTCATGGTGGCATATGCAACACTGAACCAGGTAGAAATGCACGAAAATGAAGGGGACGATTATGATGACATGTTGTAAATAAATCACATCAAAAGCCTGAGTGTACTCATACATTGTATTTCATAAAATAACCTTACAGCAGAAAATCGGAAGAAGTTGTTGCTTAAGTGAAATGAGAAAAAGTACAATGATGACATAAACAGGGCAGATTTTTTAATTCTTTTATTTTTATGATTTCAAGTATTATTCTTTTATTTTTATGATTTCAAGTATTATTCTTTTATTTTTATGATTTCAAGTATTATTCTTTTATTTTTATGATTTCAAGTATTATTCTTTTATTTTTATGATTTCAAGTATCATTCTTTTATTTTTATGATTTCAAGTATCATTATTTTATTTTTATGATTTCAAGTATCATTATTTTATTTTTATGATTTCAAGTATTAATCAACATTTAACTTTTAATGGTCGCCGAGGGCGGCGGGGCCGTATGAGTATTTCCCGCAAAATATAATCTGTTTACCGTCCGTGGGTTTTCGCTCATACAAAGTATTTTTCTTACTCGTTTTTATATTAAATGTTTTTACTTGTGATAAAAGGAGGGACTGTTGGATGGGTGCAAAAACTTGTTATCACTCATGTAAAAACCTTGTGTTGCAAGGCACCTGCACTATGCCTTCCTCCCTGTGTGTGTGAGATCATTGTTATCTCTGTGTGAACCAGCCTCCTTTCCGTCTCACACACACACACACCCTGTCTGAACTGTCTGTTGAACTGTGCATATAAATAAAGAGATAGGGTGTCAAAAACTTTGTAGTTTCACTGCAAAGTGGGCTACCCTTGTCACAAGTAACTATGACTGTATCGTTCTTACCTCTGAGTTGACTAAATAATACCTAACACATATAAACATGTATTTTTGTTGTGTTTAACTTGTTAATGAAAGCACAAAAAGAGAGAGGTGAGAGCAGAGATGAAGAGAAGAAAAAAATCAATTTGCTGTATTTATTCTAGAACCTATTAGTAAGTATAATTAGCGCTTTGCCTCAGATTTAATAAACTTAATTAGGTAATCTGCAAAACAGAACATATTCAGAATGTGCTCACTACATTACTAATGGGTTTTTTGCCCTTTAGTATAAATATGGGGGCACAATTTCAGAATGTAATAATTTTTAGGGCAAAACTACACAGCTGCATTGAGAAACCCAACACAGCACTTACAATACCATATATAATGCTCAAGGAAAACCTCTATCTAATAGGATATTATCATTATCTTCATCTAAAATTCTGCCCATCCCCCATTTTGTAATTCTTCGAAAAGAACAAATCTAAAACATTTTATACTTTTACGATAAAAAATATAACAAATATATTAAATATGCTGCTCCACCACATCTTTATATTCTATAATGGAGAATAATAAACACTCCCTCCACAGTATACTGAGGCTCATCTTACCGTGCTAAATGACTGAGAGGGTAAGGAAGTCCTTCAACCCTATAGCCATATTCTCACATTTACTTTATTTCAAATCGTGTTCTAATACATAATGATTATAAATATACTTATTCTGAGCTCCATGAAAAGGTTAATTTCCCCTATTGGGGATGAATTATTTTCTGTTCTATTCTATTCTATTCTATTATTTTAATTTAATAAATTATTTAGAATATACATATTATTTACATTTGTTTACTTTTAATTTGGAAAAATTAAACATTACATTCACTGATACCACTTATTGTTCCTTAAACAAAAAATTTGTACAGTCATCTTAAATACTAAATGTTTTTATTTACAAAGTGCCTGTAGCTTTTTTTATTTATCCCTTTATTATTTAAATTACACAACAATGAAGCTCGTAGATACACTGAAAATGTTTATCAGCTTAGTTCCAAAAAGGCTAATATGTCCTTAGTACTGAAATAGCAAAATCACACGTGAAGAGTGCTTCACAGAATGTGTGAATTTCTAGGCTGTCTTCACATGTTTGCGCCAACACTTACATAAAAAATTGGGGCACAGTAAAACACGTGGGAAGACTTTTAAATCCTGTCTTTGCCAAGTTCTCTTGCTTAGATTAAAGTGTGTTCATAAACCGGTTTTGTGATGAGTGTTTTGTAGTTATAACAGAATGAATAAAAAGATCATTAACTTTAAAGCATTTGTTAAATGAAAATGAATTAAAATTAAGTCAAAGGGATTACATCAAAGGATGGTCAAATATTTTTTATGTGAGACTCTTTTAAAAGGTTATAAGCAGTTGTACACCGTACCTGTAGAAGATATCTCTCTTAACCTTAAATGCTTCAACTTCTTCATGTCTGTCTGCCTTGTCTTCTATAAATCGATCTCCATACAGTTGGTAAGTGGCTGAGCAAACAGCAATGGTCTCAGAGAAAGAGAGAAAGCTTGATTGAGCTTTCAGAAAGCCACTTTGATTGACAGAAGTCAGAGTCTGACTGTCAATGTTTGTACATTCATGGTATTGTGCTCTGCTTTCACCTCTCCTCTGAGGCTTTTAACAGAAGAGCAGCAACCATACATAAATCATAGCTCATTGAGGAGGTCATTGGCTCTTAGAAGAATGACACAGCTGAGCTAAAATGTTTGGACATGTATGGATTACATCATGAAGAGATGCTTCAGGCTTAAGTGTGTTTTGTAAGTCAGGTTTCATTTTAATTGTTTGATCTCTTTGACTTGCCTTGTAAAACAGGAGCTTATAATAACACCATAACAAAAGATTATGCCATATCCCAGTCTTTTGAAATATTTAGGTTTAGATATTTTGGTGTATAATCTACTTATGCGTGAAGTGAGGTGAAACCACAGTACTTGAACAGGTTGCACATTACTTGAGTTGTAGTGGACCTAAAAATGGAGCTCTTTGTCTTTTGTATTGTTGCCATCGATGCTTGTTTTGTCTTTAGTTATATCATGAAATAAGAATTTAAAGAGCGACTTACTCCATTCTTCTTCTGCTGAAATTATGTCCTGAGGTTAACCCCTAACCTTTTAGTGGTATGGACTGTAAACAAGAAAAACAAACTAGTACCTATTGAATAACCAATTTTTAAAATTATGTTCATTATACACATCATGTACAATGTTGAACAAAGTTGAAACCTATGGGAAATGAATTTTAAATTCAAGTTCAAATTAAAGTTTAATCTTATTTACCAATTTTCAAGGTTCTGTTTGCTTATTAAATAGCACTTTGTGTTACACATGTCTTTATGAAAAGTACTTCATAGGTATAGTTTGATTGATTTATCCCTTCAAATTTCTGCTCCCATCTATGTAAAAGGTTCTCTGTGGCAGTAAGAAATAATTTCAACATATCTCATTGTGTATTTTGCTGCAGAGGGAAGTCTTTTTATTGCAATTACAACTTTTAGGACTTGAGACTGATGTGTAAAACACCTGAAAATAAATATTTTACTTCAATAGCATGTTTTGGAACACTAATTGGTATCATTTACTATTCCTTTAACATATATAAAGTATAATGAAAACATTTTAAGATATTTATACTTTACTCTGTTAAATTTTTCAGAACTTCTTGGAACATCTAATTACCAATCCATCTTTTCCTTACCTGCAGTATAAACACTGGAGACACAAAGGAACCATCTACATGTCAAGCAATTATTTTGGAGCCATGCCAGAGAAAGACTTTGTTATCCTACCATCACAAATGTAAACACAAGGAATTTTCATTGTTCAGATGAGACTTCTTGATTTTCTCTTAACTGCTCCCATTTAGGGGATTATACAGTAGCTTATTGGTCCTTACCCTATCATTCACAGTCATTTGGTGATCCGTTTTGTGGCACAGGTTTTACTTCTTGGTACCATCCTCACCATTTTACCATGGCTTGAGATTGCCTCAAGATGCAGAGGGTGGAACCAGAATACAACACCATCACCACCATTTTAAAAAATGTGTAATGTAATACTGCGCTACTGATATAAAATTTTTTACACATCTTTACCAGAGGTGCCAACAGATTTGTCATCATTTGAGCCCACAGAGCTAATTTAAAATCAACAAATTTGCATGCATGGTCCTAATCAGTTATTACAAAATTGTGGAACCCAAGTGGCCAGCTTAAGTTTAAAGGCATCTAAACTTGTTACACTAAAGGACCAGTGTCATCATTAAAAGATAGAGGTTTTAGGAACACTGTGTTATGGAGCATGATTGTGTTGGAATAATTGTATATAGTTTTATCTTATATTTTTTCCTTTTTTATTAACTTTACTATTTGATCTTTATAACCTTTCATGTATGTGTGAGTAAGGATGTGATTAGTTGTTTGCAGACAAGGATCAAAGGTGAAGCGGGGAAGGAAGCAGTCACAGTTGAGGATGTCATAAAGATGGTGGCTGATTGTGCTGAACAAAGGAGACACATATCTTAAGATGGGGGAGACCGTGGAAGTGTGCTGTTACAAGATAATGGTGTATATGACCTGTTTACGTTGCAGCTGTTTATTCCACCCTTTAGAGCGGCAACGTTCATGTAACTAGGGGACCACCCTAAAGATAATAAAAAGAGAGGATCGGACAGATGTGTTTTCAGAGTGGTGGGAGATTTGTAACTGAAGCACATTTCTGTCCGTTCTCCTCGCAGCGAGTAAGAAATTAATTCTTTGTCTTTTTCTTCTTTTTGTGATGTTATAAGTATTCTAGGTTGATTAAACCTGACAGATTGTATTTTAAGCTAGTCACTGTTGTACAGTCTACATAATGCTCCAAGCAGATATTGACAGTAAAATCATGAAGACAGAAAAATAATTTTTTTTCTAGTTATGAGTAAGACCCCAAAATCAGGTAAAAATGGCACCATACTGCTTAAAAACACTTCATAATGTTAGAGTGAAAAACAAAACCAAAACTGTTTATTGATTTGGGAAAACAACTTGCAATTATCACTTCAACGAAATGTTTTACAACCTCTGATCTGTCACTACAAACTGACCACTGATATGAAGGAAATTTCAGAAACAATAAACAGCATGACAAAGGCATTTGCATGAAAAAAAGAACACCTCTCTGTTCAAACACCCTCAGTTTTCACACTTCAAAAAGAAGAACAAAACCCTCTCTGTTAGCTTCCTATAATGTGCGTCAATTGTTGCTCCCTGTTCAGGTCTGTCATTATAGTCTGGGGTGTCATGCAACACTGAAGCCTAGGGTACATATAGGTGAGGAAGCAGATGAACCCACAAGAGACTGTAGCAGGCAAATCTATTTGACAACAAGCATTTTGTCTTTCAGTTAGATGGTACATAAGGTCAACACAAGAAATAGCTTAAATTCCTGTACAAAATAAATTGAACTTTTTTTATGCTCGGAAATTAAATGTGACAAGAAAAACAAATTTCAAATCCAATAGGGTTGAGATTTGAGTATAGAAAAGATTTTACCCAGGATGTTTTGGTGCTTGTATATATTACATAATGCTTTTTAGTCATTCTGGCAATTGTTGATCCATTTTTATTGTGTTCTACAGATTGAAACTTTAGCTAGAACTTCAAAGTGTGGGCTCAAGGTTTCATGGGCCAATGGTTGTTTTGCAAACAGGGTGCTTTATAAGTAACATTGGATTGTTTGTGTAGAAAATATATACATAATTATCTGAAAACAAAGGACATAGACTGGCTTGCAAAAATATTCACCCCTTGGTATTTTTTATGATTTCTTGCCTTACAATATGGAATTAAAATGTTTGAGAGTTTGCACAATTTCATTTACATGCCTACAACTTTGAAGATGTATTATTTTTTATTGTGAAGCAAACAACAAAATAACATAAACCTTCAGGGTAAATTACTGTTCACACCCCCTAAAGTCAGACTTCATACAGCCACCGTTTGTGGCAATTACAGCTGCAAGTCACTTTGGACAAGTTTCTATGAGCTTGCCACATCTTGCCACTGGAATTTTTGTCCATTCCTCAAGACAAATTTCCTCTAGCTCCTACATGCTGGATGGTTTTTGTTTGTGAAGAGTGATCTTCAAGTCTAACCACAGATTCTCAATTGGATTGAGGTCTAGACTTTGACTAGGCCATACCAACACATTTGAATGTTTTCCCTTAAACCACTTGGGTGTTGCTTTAGCAGTGTGCTTCAGGTCATTGTCCTGCTGGAAGGCGAACCTCTGTCCCAGCCTCAAATCACAGGCAGACTGACAGGTTTTGCTCAAGAATACCCCTGTATTTAGCACCATTCATCTTTCCTTCAACTCTGACCCATTTCCCAGTCCAACTGCTGAAAAACATGGATGGTGCTCTTGGGGTGATAGGATTCGTTGGGTTTGTGCCACATGTAATGTTCTCTTGCTGGCCGAAATGTTACATTTTAGTCTCATCTAACCAGAGCTCCAGCTTTATGGAGCTATATGGAGTGTATGTGTATGGCTGATTGTGGTCCTATGGGCAGACACCCCAAACTCTGTTGTGGGACTCTGCAACTCCTTTAGGGTTACCTTTGGTCCCTGTGGTGCCTCTCTGATTAATGTCCTCCTTGCCTGGTCTATAAGGTTTGGTGGGTGACCCTCTCTTAGCAGGTTTGAAGATAATGGATTTGATGGTGCTCCAGAGGAACTTCAAAGATTTGGATATGTTTTTTTATAACCCCAGTTTAGGGGACAATTACTTTATCACACAGGACCAAGTTTTATATTTCCTAAGGTGTTCAGAGCAAAATCTGAAAAATTCGTAAGGGGGCCAAAAGTTAAACTGTCATTCTATTGTAATTTGCCTGCGTAAATGAAACTTGTGTGGGTAGGGTGCCAACACTAGCTGTAGCCCAAAGGCAGGCTTTGATCTAAAAGCAGCCCTGTGGTTGTCACAAAAACATTAAGAAGACCGGAGAGAAAATAATACCTCAGCTTGACATTGAAATTTTATGACCAACATCACTTCCTTTAATAGTCTCAGCAGGCTACTCCTCTACAGGCCTACAAAAGGCACCCTTTGTTTTGTTGACAATGTGTTGACAAGAAGTGTGGGATTCAGACACTTGTTGTGGGTTGCTGCTGTGAGCAAGTGGCCACCTCAATCTGCTTCACACACTTCACATTTCCAGCAATACTTTACACTGTGTACTGAGCTGGCGATGAAATCTACTTTGAAACAGGTTCCTGTGTTGAACATAAAAACAACCATAAGTACTCTTCAAAGATTCACATTGTTGTGCTTCTGAGCGACATTGTCTTTTGGATGAATCCTGCAGTAACTTCAGGTGCCAAACAGGGTCTGACATAAACTGTATGAGTGAACATGTCAGTTCAGTTTCCGGAGACATGTTCTGGCTGCTTTGGGACTCCACTCTTTAATGCTGATGTTGGTTCGCATTTTTATTTTAGTAATTTTGCAAGACTCTCATTCAAGGTGGATTCTAATCACTGTGCTATAATCACAATCAGTGCAAGCCTTCTTTCAAAGATTAATCCAGAAAAATAATACCACAGCTACGTGGTGAAACGTTGTTGCAATATTGTTTTCACTCAGAATGCATTGCAAGACATGATCTAATGCCAAGGATATACATTTATTTCAAGTCCAGGAGGATTTTTTTTTTAAAGTGTTGCATTATTTCCTGACTTAATAAAGGTTAAAATTTTTTAGGCAAGAGACGTAAATTCTTTCTTTGACTGTATTAGTTCACAAAGCTCAATTAGAATTTTTTTAAGTCCTAAACTTTGAAACAATTGTTGCCCAGTTAGGATTTTATGTCACCGATTCTATCTTGTTGTCACTAACATGCTGTTTTTAAAACTTTAGGTATCAGGTACTGAAGATGAAGAATATAAAATAAAACATACTCAGTCATGCATGGGATTAAGTTTAATTTCATTAAATGTAAACTTGTAATGTACAAAAGAAAGGTAAACAAAATCTCTACGACCTTATGGGATATTTGAAATACAATTGCTGAAGAGGAAAATGGATATTATCATCCAAGATAAACTGTACAAGATACTAATTTCTCTTGCCAATATATTGGACTGTTTTAGAATTTAATTTAGATACTTTTTAAACTCAGTCCAATTGTTCACTGAAGTCAAATAAAATCCTAAGGATTGAGCTCTGGCCTTTGATTTGACAACTCCACAGTATCTGAGTTGTAGTCTTTGTACCATTTCTGCATAGTTTTTGCTACATCTGTGGAGTTGCCCTGATGCAAATGGAAAATAAATCTCTCGAATCGTAGGTCTCTGACAGACTGAATCATGTTATCCTCCAGAGAAACAACCCTAGAGCATAACACTGCCACCACCGTGCTTAATGGGGGAGATGGTATGTTCTGCTGATCAGGAGTGTTCAGTGTTTGCCAATGGTCTGATGATCAACAAGCATAATTTCTTCCCATTCAGACCACATCTCCCTTTTGGGTGAATTCTATACAAAATTTCTAATAAGTTTTTTCTGAGACTCTCCCATTCACCCTAGGTGAGTAACTTGGGCAACAGTTGTACGAACAGTGTCTCCATTATAACTTTAGCTTTTAACTCCAGCAGAGAGGTATAGGCTTCTTGGTGGCTTCCCTCACTCGTCTTCTCCTTGCCTGGTTGCTAACTTTGGTCAGTTCTAGGCTGATTTAGAAAGTCTCCCACCATTTTCTTGATGATGGATTTCCACAAATTTTTCAGTGTGTTAAAAATCTACTTGCTGCCACCTTTGCTGAGCTGCTCAAAGCGTTCTTTTGTCTTCAGGGTGTAATTGTAGCAGGAACACTGATGAACCAGAGACAGCACCTCTTGAACACAAGTGCTTGTGCAGGACCTCTGTTCAATACACAGTCACTTTAGGTCACTTGTTTAATTGAAGGATAAACCTATGCTTTTCCAACTGAGGGCAATTATTCTCCTGGCTTGCAGAAGTCCAAAGTGCAGGAATTTGTTTTGTTTCTTCTTTTGTGTTAGGTCTTTTGGGCAGATTTCAAGCCCCCACAATTTTACATGAAAAGGAACGTTAATATTGAAGACTTCTGATAAATGATTGATGACTTCTTATCAGAAATCCTGAATTTTATCACGTCCCAACAGGCAGTCTTGAATTGTTTCATTATCATTTAAAATCTTATTACATACATCTGGAAAATTAGTAATTATCTGATGCAGTTTGGCGGGGGTTGTATACGTTCCCATCAGCCACTTACAGGGGTTGGACAATGAAACTGAAACATCTGGTTTTAGACCACAATAATTTATTAGTATGGTGTAGGACGTCCATTTGCAGACAATACAGCGTCAATTTGTCTTGGGAATGACATATACAAGTCCTGCATAGTGGTCAGAGGGATTTTAAGCCATTCTTCTTGCAGGATAGTGGCCAGGTCACTACGTGATACTGGTGGAGGAAAACGTTTACTGACTCGCTCCTTCAAAACACCCCAAAGTGGTTCAATAATATTTAGATCTGGTGACTGTGCAGGCCATGGGAGATGTTCAACTTCACTTTCATGTTCATCAAACCAATCTTTCACCAGTCTTGCTGTGTGTATTGGTGCATTGTCATCCTGATACACGGCACCGCCTTCAGGATACAATGTTTGAACCATTGGATGCACATGGTCCTCAAGAATGGTTCCGTAGTCCTTGGCAGTGACGCGCCCATCTAGCACAAGTATTGGGCCAAGGGAATGCCATGATATGGCAGCCCAAACCATCACTGATCCACCCCCATGCTTCACTCTGGGCATGCAACAGTCTGGGTGGTACGCTTCTTTGGGGCTTCTCCACACTGTAACTCTCCCGGATGTGGGGAAAACAGTAAAGGTGGACACATCAGAGAACAATACATGTTTCACATTGTCCACAGCCCAAGATTTGCGCTCCTTGCACCATTGAGACCGACGTTTGGCATTGGCATGAGTGACCAAAGGTTTGGCTATAGCAGCCTGGCCGTGTATATTGACCCTGTGGAGCTCCCGACGGACAGTTCTGGTGGAAACAGGAGAGTTGAGGTGCACATTTAATTCTGCCGTGATTTGGGAAGCTGTGGTTTTATGTTTTTTGGATACAATCCGGGTTAGCACCCGAACATCCCTTTCAGACAGCTTCCTCTTGCATCCACAATTAATCCTGTTGGATGTGGTTCGTCCTTCTTGGTGGTATACTGACATTACCCTGGATACCGTGGCTCTTGATACATCACAAAGACTTGCTGCCTTGGTCACAGATGTGCCAGCAAGACGTGCACCAACAATTTGTCCTCTTTTGAACTCTGGAATGTCACCCATAATGTTGTGTACATTTCAATATTTTGAGCAAAACTGTGCTCTTACCCTGCTAACTGAACCTTCCCACTCTGCTCTTACTGATACAATGTGCAATCAATGAAGACTGGCTACCAGGCTGGTCCAATTTAGCCATGAAACCTCCCACACTAAAATGACAGGTGTTTCAGTTTCATTGTCCAACCCCTGTATATTGTACTATTTTAAATGGTGTATGTATTGTTTGTTTTGTACCTTTAAACAAGCCTTATTCCACTCTGTTTCATTTCATGTCTACTTGAATATTGTGCCTCCAGACATTGAGTTTGTTCATTGCTGTCATATCATAAATTACTTTAGCTTATAAATAAAAAGATTCTAATCATATTGACCATAATTTAATTTAGCAAAGCACTAAAAAGATAAAGCATTCATAGGGCGTGAGTATTTTTTTATAGGCATTTATTTGTATGTTTGAATCTTGATCTGATGTAAATTGTTTCACTTCAAGGAATTGGTTTTAGTAACAATAACCATAAACACCCAGTTCAGGGTCTCTTTTCACACTAATTTTCTCTATTCCACAAATTTTACTCTCAAATCTTCAACAATTGGAGGTAGCATTCCCACAAAGTTCAAAGGGTTGGCATCACAGATGCAACAATATCACTGATCTATGCATCACAAACACATGGTTAAACAGTTATTACACATCTAAAGCAAAAGAAGGAAAACAATATTTTGAGATTGTGAAAAAAAAACACTTATGCATGTTTATTGGAAAACCCTGAGGGACAAAACCAGACCTGGAATGTGGCTTGCACGGAACATACAATCAACGTGGCAGGGAAAAACAAAAACCAGCTGGAGTACTGTTTACACACATATGCTATGCTCACAGGATTGCGGCAGGAAACAGAACAGTGACAGGAAGTAATTTGACACGTCAAAAGAAGCACAATCACAAGATTTATATAGTAACAAGAAACCTTGATAAACAGCACAATTTTACAATCTTCTAAGAATCTTCACAAGTTAATGCAAACCTAAGTGACAGAATTTCCACAGTGAGCTCTGTGCAGTCATTACCAGTGAATAAAGTGGACTTTCATGTGGGATCCACAGAGTTATAGAGCAGACCGAGTCCATTCCTGGAGACCTTGAGCAAAACAAGAGCCTAGGAGATGTTGCAGACTAGATTGTGTAACACAATCAAAAACAAGCTAAGAAGTCTTGATAAATCTCAGAGTAAATCAGGATTAAAACCTATCTTAACAGAAAGAATGAAGAATAGAGTTGTTTTCTTACTCTGTTTTCTGTTGCAGATTGTTTGAAGTTGTCTAAAATACAAGCTCAATTTAAAAGCAATAATAATAAAAAATAAAGTCTTTTAATCAGTTTATGTGGTAAACGGATGATCTCATCATGATTAACAATGTTACATCACAGCAGTAAGTTCATATTGCTATTTCTTTCCACTGACAATCACTGTGGATAGTTCGCATTAAATAACTAACTGCACGACATGGTTACAGCTCGGCTAACACAGATTTTGTATGGCCTCATGCAGAAAGCCTCATGGCAACAAAGCAGAAGTAAAACTGTAGAACATGATCTAATAATTTTCATTTAAAGTAGAAAAGGAACAACTGTACCTACTGCTATTAAAATCACATAATATTAAATAACATAATAAAATTGATTTTTTCTGATCATATAACCTACAACCTTCAACTATTGCTATTTTGAAATAAACACATAGATACACAGAGAGTGAGAAAAAAAGTCAGTGTGCTGACAGTCCCTCTGTTATGCATCAGGTGTTCATCTCAATCATGTGTTCATTCATGAATTCAAATTTAGTAGGAGTTTTAGGCAAACGTGTTTATTAAACAAATATTAGCTCTCTTTGCCTCTGTGCCTTTTAAAAAGTAAAACTAGTAGTATAACAAACAAATGTTAGCCGGTTAATTAGTCGAGTTTCAGCTCCTGTAATGAGCCTGCACAGAGATACTTTATTGTTAACTGTACTATACTACGAGTGCTTAATAGGAGTAATGAGAACTGCTCCTTTAGTTTCTATGTCATGACATTTCAAACTGTTAATGTTGTCTTTGCTGTAGGATGTTCATCCTAAAGCCCACTTCTGTTTAATGTAGGCTTTCTCGGTTAGGCAAAAATCGCCTCTTTAATTCTTTTTGTAAATCCTTCGTCTTCTCTGTCCATGGATATCTTTAGATATGACAGAGAACTTTCAAGAGATTAAACTTTGGCAATGCTGTTAAACAAAAGTAATTTAAATCCATGTACATCTTCCTTAAATTGTAGAATTGTTGAGCCCTTAACTGTAAATAGTTTTCCTTGTTATTACGCTTGGCTCAAACATGAACCAAGGGGGATAACACTCCAGAAAAGGTTAGCTGATTATTTATCACAGTTAACCGTTTTGTAAAATTGTTAAAGTATTAACAAACAAATGGAATAGAAGAAACTCTAAGGCTGGGTTCTCAACCCTGGTCCTCAGGGGCCACTGTCCTGCAGGTTTCAGATGTGATGAACACCCTTGAAATTACTGGGTAATAAACAGGGTTCTAAAGACCTTGATTGCATGCGGAGGAGGTAAGGCAATCAGAAATTAGGTGTGCTGGAGCAGAGACACATCTAAAACATGAAGGACTTTAGGCCATTAGGGCCAGGGTTGAGAGCATGTCCTAACATGGGTGGAATCTGAGCTCAAGCATGCAGGGCAGTCTGTGACTTGAATGTAACACCTTGGATCTCTACAGACGCTGACTGCCTTATTATCAGTGTACAGTCATAAAATTCTAGGAAAATGCTGAAGATATTTATGATCATTCTTATGAGACATTGTGTTTACATTTTCTGTGTAGTGGTTAGCTCTGTCATCTTACAGTAGCAGAAAATCTAGATGGAATCTTGGCTGTGCAGCTTGGGCTTGCATGCATTTTGAGTTCTGGGTATGCAGCTTAAATTGTGCGCTAACCTAGACTCCTGCCAGGGACTGCCTTTTACACCAAAGGTCATCTCAGCACTGGTATGATCCTGCACCCGCAACTCTCGCCAAGGGGGCTCTGCCTCATTCTTAATTTCAGCAGCCAGACTCACTCTCTACACACTTACTGTACAACAAACAAGCACAATCACACAATACTAACAGGGTTGTAATTACTGTCAGGGCAGGCAGTGCAAAGAAAACTGGCTGAAGCCAATTGTTTGAAAGGTCTTCCCTCCAGCTCAGTATGCAGGGTTCCTTTATTCGTGCAATTCTGAGAACAACAAGGGTCTGATTTATCAGAGAGCAGTTCAGTGACTGTATGGTAATTTAAAAGCAACCTGTTATGACACTAATGCCCCCATTTATTTGTGCCCTTTCATTCTGTATTATTTACAGTTGTTGTTTCCTGGGTGGCCTGCTATTGAATGTCCAACCTCTACAGTAGTCAAAATCCATTTATTTCCCCTGTATGCTAAAAGACTGCACAATGGCCAAGTTTCAGCTGCAGAGCTTTAGTCCCTATTTTATCTTACCGTGATCTTTGGACATAAAAGGAAAAAACAGAAGTCCAGCTGCTTTTGCCCTTAGCTTCTTTTCTTCCAAGAGTAAGAGCGATGAATGTGGGTGGTGCGTTTGTGTATCATTTACATCAAACAGACAGTGTGGTTCATACAGCTTCTTTTATTCAGCTGCTCTTAGAAAAATGCATTTCGAACACTGCATTTGTAAGTAGAGAGAAGTAGTTTGTTGCATTTATTTACCTGTTGGCTTCAGCTTCTACTCCCCCACCTTCTGATAAGTGGTGATGAGTCAGACATGTGACCAAACAACTTCTGTGATTTTTAATGATTTATTGTTGGTAACATAAGTGTGGTACCAAAAAATAAGTTTATTTGACTTTTACTTGAAAATTAACCAAAACTTGTGGTGCCTCAATCAGTTTTTTAGCAGCACTAACTTCTCCACTGCGTATCTGCTGTGCATTCAATGGCCTGTGATGATACCTGTCAGCATTGTCTTTTTATGCATCTTATACTGCAGCATGGATAATTTGGTCACATTTTGGCCAAGTCAAAAAATTCTATGGTATGAGTGTTGCACCTTAGAGACAAAATATATACCACACAGATGCGCCACTACTATGGAAATTACAGTGTTCAACGTTGCAACAACGTCCCAACAACATTATCTAATTTCATGTAACAATATGCGGATGCTCTGACTGCACTGATGAAAATTTACTTCTTATTTGCTATGAATTTAGATGGCAATTATTTGACCTTGTGGGAGCATACAGCATTAAATTTTAAGCCCCAGATGTTTAGGCAATCATTAAGTACAAAAACCAAAAACAAATTGGTGATATCATGACAAATGTTACTTGGCCTGTCCTGACGCTGCAGCACCGTGTTAATTTTACACCCATTATCCCCATACACACAATATACAAAATAGGGGCACATCATACAGTAAGACTAAAATCTTTCATGTCCTTGGTAGATTTAGATTCAAAATTATTTTCAGTTTGTTTCTGAGACAGAAAATGAGACATTTCTCAAGAGATACTTAAAACAATGTAAAAAGAGTATTAATGTTGGAAAAATATATATTTTATATTACAGTATGTTTTTTTTTATTATTGTGTTTCAAAATTTATTTATATTCTTCTCAATAATCATTGGGAAAAAAAATCTATAATCAGTATTACAGCTATCAAAACATTCTTCTAATTGTTTCCACTGGTATTCTGCCCATTTATCATTGGTGATGAGCTTTAGGTTTTTGAGATTTAAAGACCTCATCTCCATCAACCCAGTATTTTATGGAAGCAAATCGTTACCATATTTCAAATGAAAAAGTATTTTCAGAAATGCTTTTTCATTTTAAGAATGTGGCTGCATTGTTTGACTCATAAATGAAATTAGTAATCAATAATCCTATTTGCATTTTAATTTTCTTCTTCAAGACTGCTCATTCTTTCACTTAATTAAAATGAAAAAGACATTTGAGATTTATTTTTCAAAATGTACCCCAGCAAATAGATACCAAAATTCAATTTGAAATGTAAAATTTGAAAATGAAAAAGCATTTCCAGAAATCCTTTTTCATTTTAAGAATGTGGCTGCATTATTTGACCCATAAATAAAATCAGTAATCAATCATCCTATTTGCATTTGCATTTTCTTCTTCAAGACTGCACATTTTATGCCATAATCAAAAAGAAAACAAAGCAGACATTGCTTTTTCGTTTTCGTGGTCTGCCCGCAAAGTACTGCCCAGAACTCGAAAACGAAAAAGCATTCCGAGCGGCAGGCACAGCAGAGTGACGTCAACAGCCGCTCTTTCTCAGCTCCTTGCTGACCAAGCTACCCATCTTGTTCGGTAGGGGGCGCTGTGCACGTCTGCATTGCATTACATTGCAAACGTGCCGAGAAATTGATTGAATTGCAGCAGGGCCGAGCTCAATTTGTGGCAGTGACAGGCAGAACTGGCAGTTCCGGTGGCAGCCTTACGGCCTGGGACATCCAGCGTGTTTTTAAGCATTTATTTATAATTTTCTGTGAGTGACAATTCAGAATAGCCGCTCTATAATAAACCGGCTGTTTGTGCAATAAATCTACGTCATCCTTTCAACACGTCACACATACATATAGTGCTATTTATTTTCCATGTCAAGTGAATACAATCACCTTATGTTATGGGTCTAAAGCTGTTTATTAAATAATAATCAGTAATGAAATCATTATTTAAAGGTAACAGGCTATAACAACAATGACATCCCGTTTGCCGATAATCAATTCATCAGAAAAACAGCGGCAACTGCATTGGCAAGCTTTTATTATTTTATTATTATTATTAGATTCTCTATCTAACTAAGTTGGAATGGTAATGGGGCTACAACAAATGTAATTTGAGTCAGATGAAACATTGGTAAAATTAGGATTCATGTAAAATGTGGCTTCCGATATGCCAACCTATGCAGCCACAGAACACAGTATGAGAGCAGCTTCAAGTTTTATGCAGTGACCATTTTCATTTTGAACACTTTTCTGATAGAATTTATTATTATTAGTCAAGGAAAAGTATTAGATATTTTCCAGGAACTTGGTTATATTTTATTTCAGTGTGTCAGGTTAAGGTCTCTCCGCTGCTGTGTCGTACAGTACACTCATTTTGTCTCTTTCTCCCTCTGTGTGTTGTGTTTGATTCAGCACAGAAGCTGACAAACAAAAGCTGAAATATTCGGGTCAGTTAATAAGCAGAAAAGGAATGTCCTTTATTTGTAGGCAGTCAGCTAGGCCTAATTTATGGAAATTTTCAGTTTTGGCTCAGTCTGAATTACATTTTCTCCGAACATTTCTCACAACTGAAACCAGAAATTTAAATTCATCATAGAAAGACAGAACCTTTTTTTCTCACTGTCTGACAATAAATTAGGCTAGATTGTTCCTGTTTTGTGTCAATTAAAATGACCAAAATTTTTAAAAAATTTCTAAATGCCAGAATAATAAGATTTTTTTCTTTTTCTTTTCTTTTTTTATTTTACATGTCCTGTCTGGCAACGTAGCACTCAGAAATGTTGTCTGTGTCATGATCTGGCTGTGTTTAGGGGTTTTGAGTTTGAGTTCCTAGTCTGTTTTCTCTGCTCATGTTCATCAGTTGCTGTCATTACAGTTTATGTTTAGATTCATTATTCATTCTTGTGTTTAGATTACTTTCTTGGATTCCTGGGATAGATGTTTTTAGTTTGTATTCCCTTATAGATCTGGTTCCTCCTTTTTGTGTTCACTAGTTGGTTATATTGTTTACTTACGTCTGTTCACTAAGGGTGTATTCACACCAGGAAAGTCCTTTGGTCCGCTTGTTTGGTCCGGACCAAAAGTGAACTTTATTTTTTTCATTTGGTGTGGTTTGTTTTCACATTGTACTTTTTGCAAGTGAACTATTACTTGTAAACAAAGCCACGCGGGTGACGATCATTGTTCCCATTGGACAGAAATGACGGGGGCGGGACAGAGCACAGACCCAGAAATTGAGGAAAACAGCTGTAGACGTGCTGCGTGCAGCACCTGTGTTCTGCATAATTGTGCCATTATTACAGCTGCAATATTATTGTGAGTCAAGAGAAGCTCATTCAACACAGAATTTGAGATGTTTCATTTATAATTTTGGAACCCCGTCGGAGAATTGGTGCTGAACACCAACGTGCTTGTCCCACAACAAGCCAGTAGCGTTGCTAAGCAACACACAGCTTATCAGGTATGATTACCTTACAACACACACCTTTACTACCAGCTACGGTGGCTTTTCATGTCCAAAGAGACATACGCTTTTTGTAATTGGTTCGGATCGGGGCCGGTTTGTATTCAGACATAAGCGAACCACACCAGAGTCCGTTTGGAAGCGGACCGAGACCACCTCAAAAAGTGGGTCTTGGTCCGGTTGTTTGGTCTGGACCAGGGTTCACTTGAGTGTATTCACACCTGCACAAAAGGTCCGGACCAAGGAGGGAAACGAACTCTGGTCCGTTTGAAGTGGACTTAGGTTATCCTGAGCTGTCTCTGTAGTTATGTTGTTATAGACTTAGGCTGGTGGAGGACATAACGACCACTTTAACTCTCTCTGCTACATTCTCATACTACTCTCCTATTTTGCATTATTTGCTTATTTCAGCCTTTAAATCTATGTTCTCTCTCAGTTTTTTCTCTTTCTAGAAGCTACATCTGGCCTGGCTCTGTGTCTAGCTGTGGCACCTTCTTGAAGGGGGACATCGGCTAAGCTGCTGCTGCCAACAACTTAATGCACACCTTATACAGATGAAACACTTTTCCCTGTCTTTCTGCGTTTAACCCCGTCTCACCTAAACATAGCTACTGACTGAGATTCTTCTGTGACTAACTGTATGTGCTCTTTTTCATACCGTAAACTTGAAAACTGGCTCAGAGTTCATCTGCTTAGCTGGCTTTCACTCCTAGATGAAGCCACTAAAGGAACTATAACCATTAATGTTTCATTTTTCCTTCCCGTAGAAAGTACTCCTGGATCAGTGTTTCTGTGTTCTTTTTGTGTCTCTGCTCTGTTCTCTCAAACCCCCAGCCGGTCACGGCAGATGGCCGCTCACACTGAACCTGGTTCTGCTGACATGCTCATCCAGAAGAAGTGAATGCTGCAGGCCACTGACTCAATGCAATCTGCTGGGTTTCCTTAGATAGAAAAACCTTTTAACCAATTTGAATAACAAACTGAAACCGACTGCACTGTTTGATAGTCGGGATTAATTGTATGTACCTGACTTGAAATCTGTACGATTTGATTTAATTGACTCTGTAAAGTGCCTTGGGACTAAATTGAGGCTGCACGGTGGCACAGTTGGTAGCACTGTTGCCTGGCAGCAACAAGGTCCTGGGTGCGACTCCTGGCCGGGCAACTTTCTGCATGGAGCTTGCAAGCTCTCCCCATGCATGCGTGGGTCCTCTCCGGGTACTCCGGCTTCCTTCCACAGTCTAAAAACATGACGGTTAATTGGTTTCTCTAAAAATGCCCGTAGGCGCGAATGAGTGCATGCATGGTTGTTTGTCCTGTGTGTCTGTGTTGCCCTGCGATGGACTGGCATCCTGTCCAGGTGTGCCTCACCCATAGACTGCTGGAGATAGGCACCAGCTTTCCCGTGACCAACTCTTCACGGGGGAGGACTTTGACAGCATCACAGATTGTGCTGGCACTGTTCCTGTTCACCCTCTACACTGTTGACTTCTCCATCAACTCCCCTGGCTACCGTCTTCAGAAGTTATCTGATGATTCTGCCATAGTTGGCCACATCACAGGTGAGGACAACTCAGAGTAGAGACAGTGGACACAGGATTTTGTGGACTGGTGCCAGCGGAAACACCTCCTGATCAACGAGGGAAAACCAAGAAGCTAGTGGTGGATTTCGGCAGGGGCAGACCCACCACACTGACACCAATGACACCAATGAACATCCTAGGAACTGACGTCAAGATAGTGGACTCTTATAAGTACATGCGTGTTCAACTGATCAATAAACTGGACGGGAGTCACAATACTGATCCTCTTTACAAGAAGGGTCAGAGGAGACTCTACTTCCTAAGGACACTATATATTTTAAAGTGCAGGGGGTGCTCCTAAAGACCTTTTTTGACTCTGTGGTGGCATCAGCTATCTTCTATGGTGTTGTCTGTTGGAGCAGATTATTAACAGCTGAGAGAAAGCAGTTAGATAAACTTTTTAGGAAGGCCAGCTATGTCCTAGGATGCCCCATTGACCCAGTGCAGGTGGTCAGAGACCGAAGGGCTTTCGCAAAAAACGTCACCCTATTTATGAAGCTGTTCAGTGAAAGACTGCTGCATCCTAGATGCACAAAGCATGGTTATCATAGATCAGCACCTGTAAGACATTATAAACATCACTGCTCCCCACAAACTCAATAAGTTGTTTACATCCCTGGTGTTTTTTCAGTTTTTCAATTTATTGTAAAGTAGTCTGTCATTGTTTTCTATGCACAATTTTACATGTGTATTTTGTACATTTTCAAAATTTTCCTACTCAGATTTCATTTCATTTAATCTGTTGTAAATATGAATCTGAGAATATTATTTAATATTTAATATTAATATTTTACCAAATAATATTCCGGTCTGTTAAGGATTGTCCTGTGAATACCAGCCCCATTACGGCGATGGTATTAGGACAGAATAGAAAGGTGTGAGACGAGCTCAGGCATTATTGAACAGCATAAACTCTGCACACATATGGAATTAATTCACACAATTTCTTAAAATACAAGAATTTATTAACAAAAATAAGTAAACTCAAAGTCAAACATATTTCAATCAACAAACTCTTTACTATGCTAAAACAATCCAACTAAACTACCAAGCAGAATTAAACAATAATGAAGACTAATGGGCTATGTACAATATAAACAAGTTGATTAAAGATGATTGGAAATCATGACCAAAAAGAGTGATGCAACATTACCATGCAATGTTTATGTTTGAGAAACAAGGATTATCTTGAAGAATCTGGAAGTGAAGTTATGTTAGTTTTGGAACTAACTTAGAAAATAATCAGCAACCTTTAGACAATCCTTCACAATGCAAGATCAGATTAAATATTATTTTAATAAAATAATGTTTTAAATAATGATCTGCTGAATAAAACCAACCTCCTGGATGACTAATTCTCAACGGTGTCTAATTAACTGCCTTCATTTATTAAAATATTTGAAGAAATATTATTGAGTATTTTGGAAAAGAGCCAAATCTTTCTGGAGAAATGGGGCTTAATGGTGTGTACTCTAGCAAATGATGTTCAGGGACTATTATTCACTAGCTTGAAAACTAACAACCTTTCTGTTGACTAGCCTTAATGCTAGCACACGTGTTCTTACCGGCTGCCCGTTGGGCTAACAAAGAAGCTAGCTAAAGTGCTAAGCTAGAGATAGCTTAGCGCCAGAATCAACACATACCTTTAAAATACCAGGGTTAAAATGCATAAGCGCTGACGGCGCGTTATGAGCAATGTTCTGGTTAAAACCACCCTTTAAATAACGTTTATCTTAGCTTTAAAACATACAAAGAACACGAACCGGCCTGGGTGCTACAGGTAGCATGCTAGCACCAAGATATCCGAGTTCCACACAACAAACTTCATAACATGAAAACGTTTAGATCATTTCATCCTAAACCAATCTGTTAATCTGCCCAAAACCCAACCTCTGACCCTGTTGAGGGAATGTTGTCCAAGGGCGAAGTTTGAAGAAGATATTCGCCGTGAACAAAGAGTTAGCTTCCCGCTAACTTCTTCAGTTTCTTCCGATCCGAAGGTGCGTTTGTTCTGTGAACAAAGGTTAGCTTCCCGCTAACTTCCTCAGTTTCTCCCGATCAGAAGGTGACCAGCTGTTCGTTACCGTAAACACGGTTGCGGCCGTCGTCTTTCCTCCAGACTCGGCTTGTCGAAACAGCTTCTCCACCGGCTTCTCTCGGAACACCGTTTGCTTCTGTGGGGCCTCGAAGAGAAAATGTAAGCAACTCTTACACCTTAATTTCTCCGTTCATGAATGAAAATACCGGATACACAGACAGTATTTCATTCTGCTTAACTTTTGCAAATGATCGGTGATCGGTCCTTGGATCCAGTTGAATTTATGTCTTTTTGCCAGCAAAAGACATTCAGCGCGCTGTGTTCCCTCCTGACCGGTCCCTCTGGCAGGCCGTATGGAAGAGAAAGACTTGTGGAAAGGTGGGGCTTTTATTTGGGTATTGGCGCCACAGGACGTCCGCAGTTACCCCCTTTCCTGGCTGTGCTGGAAGAAGGTTAATGCACTTTATTTTGTAAGGTTCCAGGAAAGTATGTACCGGAGTTTTAGTGTTGAAAACCCATGGCTCTGTGGTCCCAACAAATCTGAGCATCCTGTTTTTAATAACTCTACAGTATTTTTTCCTAATGTTGTAAATTTGCCCTTACTGTTTTTTTAATCTTTTGCCTTTGTGTGTACCTGTAAGCTTCTATTTGCTTGTCACTGATACACCTGAAGTCATTATGAGTTTTGGAGGTAGGACCACATGCAGAGTATAGAGGTAATGAAAAAAGGTTAAATGAAAAAATAAACTTACAAATGACCAGGCACAGGAACTCAGGCAGGTTAGAAACAACATAAACAGGTTGAAAGCAGGCGCATGAAAATCCAGGCAACAGACATGGAAGAACTTACGACTGGACCATGGCAAAACACAGGGTAGGTAACAAGGCGTTAATGGAAAGAACCAGTGAAGAACAATGCAAACCAGAGAGCTTATAAACTGAGGGAATTGAAGTGAGGATCAATGAACTGGGAGAGAAGCTAATCAGGAGCAATATGGCACAGGTGTGGACTAGGGCTGCAGGGAGACAGAGGGAGTGACTAATTAACACAAATGAGCAAGGAGAGCATGGAGGTGACCAGAATCCAAGAAAACAATGACTAGACTAAGAACATAAACAAGACCCAGACCTATCAGAATACAACTAAACATATCTAACACCAGAACACAGAAAAACAGCAAAACTAACCAGAAGAAATCTAAGGAACTAGAAATGAAACAAAAAGCACCTGGCTGAGCAAAAAGTAAACAAACACAAACCTAACAGAAAGATCCTGACACCAGAATTTCCCTACAGTGGGACAATAAAAGATATTTCTATTTTATTCTATTCTATTCTATTCTATTCTATTCTATTCTATTCTATTCTATTATATTCTACTCCTTCTATTTGTGAAAGTCTAGATCTCAAGTAATTGGGGGCACACCTTTGAATGTATTTTAATACAACCTGGAAAGACCCACAAAGAGAAGACAGGGATGCAATTAGAAAAGTTTATTAGTGAAGGGTTAGGGCGCTTGGACCCCAGTGGAAGATGTGAATGTTGAGAATGACATACGCTTGAATTAGGGTTAGATTTAGAGATGTCTTCCCCCCGGGATCCGATCCTGGTGGTGGAATGGAGGGTTGAGGAGATTTGGAAGGAGTTTGGAAGCCAAATGGTGGAGATGGGGTGGAGGAGGGTTAAAGTTCAGCTGCAGAACAGAGGGTTCCATGGATGAAGGTCTTTCAAAGCAGAGCCTTGAAAGATTATTGGCCAGGGAGAAATGCAGACTTGACACTGATTGGCGGAGCATGGAGGAGTAATTGGACAAAGCTGGAGGTGATGGTGAGTCTTCCATGTTGAATTTTCGTTTAAACTCCATGACAACAGCTCAAACACACTTGTTGGGAACCCAGCCATGGGTTACAACATTAGAGGCCAGTAAGACCTTTTCTGAAACTTTCAAAATAAATCGCATTAACCTACTTCCAGCTCAGCCCAGGAAGAGGAGGAGTCAGAGCTGAACAAAAATGCTGTGCTCTGACATGGCAGCCTCTTTCTATGTGGATCTCGGAAGGGAACCGGACAGGAGAGGCAGAATGCACGTATGTCTCCTTGCTGGCAAGCAGACATGACTCTTGACCTTGGATCCTAAAGTTACTATGATCACGCCAATTGTAGTCAACAAGTTAAGTAATGATTTGCTGTTTGAGTTTCCGGTATTCATTTAGAAAAAGGGTGTAGTAATAAGACAAGTGTGGCTTAATTTGTCTTCTGAGGCCTCCAGAAGCAGCCCTAATTGAAGCGGATTTCCCCCACGGCCTGGAAAAGAAGGCCGGGACTGCATTGCATACCTTCCTGCGTGCACATCCAGGTAGCAGGAGCTACCTCGCCGCACCACGCACACTGAAGGAGCTGAACGTGCCTTTGTCGTAAGGTTCAGCCAGGCCAGGTAAAAGCAGACCCCCTACAGAGAAAACTCAGCTAAGTGCTAGCAGATTTGCGCTCAGATAATGATGTGTTCTGTGTTGTGTTTTTAAAGTTAAGATAAATTTTATTTAAAGGGTGGTTTTTGAATGCAGATTGGCCATAACGCACCCTCAATGCTTATGCATTTTTAACCTTTTATTCATAGTATTTTAAATATACATGTTTGATTTTAAAGGGGTGATAACAAGCTGTAAGCTTCTTTTTGTAGCTTCAACCGCTATTGGCTAAGGTAACGTGACTTGTGACCATCATTTTATGAGTCTATTAAGAATCATTTATCCAGAAAGGTTTGGTTCTTATTCAAGATAATATTTCCTTAAATATTATTTTAACAAACAAAGGCACCTAATTAAACTCCATTGAGAATTACTCATCCAGAAAGTTGGTTTTATTCAGCAAATCATTCTTTAAAATATTATTTTATTAAAATAATGTTTTATCTGATCTTGCATTGTGATTTGTTGTTTGAAGGTTTACCAATTAATGTCTAAGTTCCAAAGCTGACTTCATTTCCAGATTCTTAAAGATAATCCTTGGTTCTCAAACATAAATAACATTGCGTGGTAATGTTGCATCACTGTATTAGTCATGGTTTTTAACCATCTTTGATTCACTTGTTCATATTGTACATAGTTGGCCTCTATTCTTTTGTTCTGCTTGGTAGTTTAGTTCGATTGTTCTAGTGTAGTAAAGAGTTTGTTGATTGAAATATGTTTGACTTTGAGTTGACTTATTTTTGTTAATAAATTCTTGTATTTTAAGAAATTCTGTAAATTTATTCCATGTGTGTGCAGAGGTTTGCTGTTCAGTAATGCCAGAGCTTGGCTCACCACTATTGTCCTAATACCACTGCCTTATTGGGGTGGAATTCACTGGATAACACTTAAAAGACTGAATTAGTGTTTACTAAAATATTAATATTAAATTACATATTAATAATAATAATAATTACAAAACACTGTTAACATATGTGACATTATGGAAAAATCAGTTGAAAGGAGCCAGGACATCAGGAAGAGAATTGAGGACTTCCATAGGTCTAGTTCATCTTTGAATAGGATTTCCCGATACCTTTAGGTTCCACGCTTGAACAATGTATAGTATGAACACCATATGAACATCCAGACATCATATTATTCAGGAATGAGACAATTTCTGTGTCCCAAAGAAAACAAGGACCTTTAGGTTTTTTAGACCATTCAAAAGTAGATTTCTTGGTATGTTTTGGATTGTTGTCCTCTTGTGTAACACATACAGTGGCTTGTAGAAGTATTCATACCCCTTAGACTTTTCCACATGTTATCACATTACAACCACAAACATAAATACTTTTTATTGGAACCTTATGTGAAAGACCAACTCAAATTGGTATACAATTGTGAAGTAGAACGAAAGTTATACATGATTTCTTTTTTTTTTTACAAATAAAAAACGTAAAAGTGCGGAGTGCAAAAATATTCAGCCCTCTTTACTCTGAGTGCAACCAATTGCCTTCAGAAGTTGCCTGATGATTACTAATGATTACTAATGACTAATGACTAAATGACTAAATAGAGTCCACCTGTACAAATACAGCTGCTCTGTGATGGCCTCAGAGAATATTGGGGAGCAAACAGCATCATGAAGTGCAAGGAACACACCAGACAGGTCAGGGATAAAGTTGTGGAATGTGGGGATAAAGGGGTATGATTACTTTTACAAGCCACTGTATGTGCTTTAGCTTAAGGTCATAAACCGATTGCCAGACATTCTCCTCACAACAACATTCAACAAATAACGTTCCTGCTTTCCTGGACAGAGTAACTGTCTGGTGTAAAAGTAAAGCAGCTTAAAAAGCAAAAATATTTCACAGTTTAAGTGAAATCTGTTTTATAAATTTTTAATCTGGAGTTTTCCATGTTTTTTGAAGATGGCGGAAATCTACTTTGCTCTTCGCCTCTCTTGGGCTAGCATTTGATTCAGTCTCTGGGACTGACTAATTTGAATCTATACTAAAAAAGACACCAGATGAGTTATTTGCTGTAGGTTAGCTATTGACTAATTTTGACTGAACCCCAAACTGCCCATTTAAAACTTATCTGGAGCTACAGGGCAGCAGATTAAAGCAATCACAAATATTATCAAGAAAGAAGTAGCAGGGAGAATAAGATATACATACAAACAGCTGTTGATGATGAATGTGAGCCAGGGGGCCCTTGCTGTTCGCTCCCCATCAGATTGTAAAACAGGGAAGCAATGGCTTGTGCTGAGACTTTGAAGTCACAAGACTCCCAGGACCCGGGTTAAAAAAAGCCGCAACCCAAAAGCAGCACACTAAGTTGCATTTATGAAGACGTGTGCTAATCCAACATACACAAATATGACTTTGTTTCCTTTAATATGGGTTTCTGTTCTACATGTTCTGCTTTTGTAGCACATTAAACTGTGTAAAACAGACTTTTATTAAGCCTCAACATATTCACACAGCATCCCAGCCAACAAACCCTGTGCAGTGTGACCGTCACTAGCTGAGTTGCTTTCACTTCCACTTGATGCTCACCTATGATTTTCCAGTTGGCAGCCTGAGAGAAAACAAATAATCTAAAAGTTAACATATGAAGAAGCAAAGCCCTCATTAACAGTAAATGACAGAGCTGCATTTACTGCCTATTCTGAACCACCACAGGCTGTACAGCTGGCTCACATCAGCCATCAAACTGCTTGCGTTGTAGTTGCTGTGGGTGTTGTGAATGCTTTTAATTCATAGGGAGTCCAAGGCTGCAAATGTGTCTCTTTTCTGTATTGACATTAGAGATTCTCATTGCTGTCAATAAGAGATTTTTATTCATCGGCCTAAGGTTGTAAAGATCCTGAGTTTGGACTATCGCAAGCAGTTAAAGTACATCAGTTAAAGTCTTGGTAAAACTAAGTTCAGGGTCATGATCACAGTGCTGAACTCAAACAGGCTATGATTAATGCCAGACTAAACAAGAACAAACTAAGTTCCCAGACTCAGATCCAAAAAAGTTCAAAAGTGAGAAAGCTTTTAAAGAAAGTCGATGTATAAATATGGCATAATTTTTTGGTGATGATAAAGATACATTTTCAGTGCTCTGGAGTGGACCCAAATGCAGACAGGCAGGCAGGAGCACTAAGTACACTAAGATGAGTTGAAAAATGTTTAATAAAAAGAAAATTCACAGCAAGACACACATTTATGAATGAAAGATGTATTTAGTGGTAAATGTGGCTCAATATAGAACATTTGTGTATCTGTTAACGCCTGAATCTAAGAGTGTGAGCGTGCATGTGCATACAAGGTTTCTTCATAAAAATATGCAACAAGTGTATAGAGCCACAGACCTGCCCCCCTGGACTTGGGACAAAAACGGAGGAGATCTGAGCCATAGACATCCAAAGACCCCCCAGAGCACAGGAACCCAAGGAGAACCACCGCCAGGACTACCGCAACCCCCCCAGAGAAGAGCAGGGGAGAGTCCCAGGGGAACCACCCAGCAGCCATAGTGCAGAATCCCCATTGAACTTCAGCGACAAGACCACATGCACGCCGGCAGCCTTCTGCGCCCGAGCAGATCCAGCCATGGACCCACAGACCCGAGACCCCGGGACATATCACTCCCCAAGCAGAGGCCTGACAGAGCCCAGGGGTCCAGGCCCCGGCAAGCAGACACCGGGAGTGAGCCGGCATACACCGAAGCATCCAGCCTCGGACACCGAGAACCACCAGTACACCGGCTGGCAGAGACACCAACCACCGGCAGGGAGTGTGGTGCAAAAGAAATAGGCCCCACATTTGATGGGGGGCCTAAACTGATCCAGGAGAGGGAGCAGTCCTAGACCCAACCTGACACAAAAAACAGGCACACAGAGTCACAATCACACATTCCCACACTCATGCGTACACATAAAAACACACAACCACGCACCGTATTTAAAGACAAACAACAATGGACGTCGTATACTCACTCACACTCCCCATACATACTCTGTACTCCCAGGGGCCAAACAGCCCCCAGACCCAGGAGGTGGTCCCCTTTCCTCCAGGAGTGGAGACAGGCAGACCGCCCCAGCACCTGAACCTGGGCTGGGCTAGCCTGGGCTTGTGCCTGAACCTGAGTGACCCCGTCCCGGACCCCCCGCCCTGATAGAATGTATTAAATGATAGACTGTATTAATTATAAGCTTATAAAACAGTCATGTCAGGGAAGAAAAGGCAAAAACCAAAGGTTCAAACAAAAGCCAGATAAAATTAACGTAATCCCAAAGAAACAAAAAGCCAAGCCATTTCTTTGCTTGATCATCCATAACTGTGCATGCATTTAACCTCGCTGCTTAGCATCTTAATCCTCAAATGAGGCATAGAAAGGATGCGAGCAGTTATTCCAAAGACAGAAAATTAATTGTGAGGGTGTTATTCCCACCGCTCATCACATAAAAGGAATCAAATTGTGACTGCTTGACCCAAATCTGCTCTAGGAAAGCTTTTGCTTTCCATTTGCTTTTCCTGCCCAGAGCTTAGCATTTGACAAAGTGCTACTTCAGCACACAGCATTATTTATTCTTACATGACTTTTCCAGGCTGTGTGAATAGATAACTTCAAAGGGATGTTTTTTACGCAGCACATATGCTTTTAAATAGAACATATGCATCTGAGAATAAATTCCTGCAACATTTCTATGTTGAAATAACCTCAAAACTTTTTAACCTCTACATTTTTTATTTAATAGAATGCACATTAAGGTTATCATAAAAGCTCGTGTTAAGTTTTTGCTGTTTTTATGTAACAAACATCAGATTATGATATGTTGAAGACATGTGGAATCCCTAATTTACATGATTTACATTTAAGAATATGTTGGAACCAGAGGTGACAGTAGGAGATTGTCCTAAATCACCCAGGTAAACCAGATTTAGACCAGTAAGAATAGTTTAGAGTGGAAATGTAAAAGTTTGAAAACATTGGCATGGGCATGAATGGGGACCAACCCGGTTTCTGGAGCTGGTCTCCGCTGCAATTATGGGAGTTTTTCCTCTGCGTTGAAAGTGTTTCTGATTAATCTGTTTCAGTTGAGTAAGATTGCCTCAGTTGCAGTCTGTGAATAACCGATATGTAGCTCCTAATAATCTCAGTAATGCTTTTATTGTCCATGTTGTGAAATGACCAGAGAATTGACTTTTCTTCATTTATCTTGTAGAGCTATCAATGCCATGAATGCCCTGCTCAGCCTCTGTTGTGAACATGATGGATACGCACAGACATATGTATTACACAGTCATATTCATTTTTATTGAGGGTTAACCGTCTTTATTTTACAATGCCTTGCCAAATAGGCTTGATTGTTTAGTCAAGCCTATTTGGCTCCATTCCATGTTTTATTGTCTTACAATCTTACAGTCTACATTCTCTTCGAACCACAAATCAGATTCTTTTGGGGTTTGGATCATTTGCTCAACACAACATGACTACCAGTTTGATAGTGCAAACATTTTTAACTGACAAAAAATACAATTTAAAAATAATCTTCAGTGTTGTCACAGTAGCAGGCTGGGTTTTTGGGACCTTTCGAAAAATGAACCAGCAGACTATAGAGTGAAAATTGCCCTGACCCAGTTCATACAGCAGAATGTCAGATTTTATGCTTATCTTTTCTACAGAGAATTGTTTTGTAGCAGCTAAAGCTGCAGTTCCTGGAGGTAATATGTCTACAGGTTTATGTCAACCAGTTACTGCAATACAGTCCCAAATCATGATGCTATCACTACCATGCTTGATGTTAGGGATTTGTACGAAAAATGTGACTTTTTACCTGAGCAGAATACCTTTACTTACATTTTTTATCTTTGTTTTTAACATTGTCTTGTTTCTGGCCAAATAATGTAAATGACTATTTACAAAACTTTAAAAAAACAAGTATACTGTTGTTGTGCTCACTTTATTTTTGCAGATACAAATGCTAAATGAACTGAATGATGAAAATTCCTAAACAATGGAAAATGCACCAGTCCAGTCACAACATAATTTTTAAGTATAAACTCCAAGAGCACTCTACTTAAATGTCCTGTTTCCTTTTCATTTTTAGACTTGTTTAAAAATATCTAATACTGTTTAATTTTACAAAAAAATGTTTTTTGTCCTGACTTATTTTGTAAATGAGAACATACATCAAAACTGTATGATTTTCTCTATGTGTCAGTGATGCAATTCTTGCATGACTATGCTGTGTCTGCGATTTTCACAGAAATGCTCCTTCTGTTACAGATAATGATGACAGTATATGAAATGTGCCTCAATGTCAAATATAAACACTTTCCATTTTATCTCCACAATGAGTAAAATGTCCTTTACAATTCAAGCTGATTTGTGTTGATACGCTGCATCTAAGTGGGTTACTGCAGCTGCAATATACGGCAGACAAGAAGGCCCTGATGAGGATAGTGAGGGGAGCTGAAAAGGTAATTGGAATGTGTCTATTCTTGGTCCAGCATCTGGTTAAGAGCAGCTGCAGCATCAGGAGCATCGTCATTAATACAGTCTATAATTTAATACATTCTATCAGGGCGGGGGGTCCGGGTCACTCAGGTTCAGGCACGAGCCCAGGCTAGCCCAGCCCAGGTTTAGGTGACCACTGGTTTATTGGGTCCTGGCTGATGTCTCGAGATGTGCAGGCCTTTAACCATTTACACAGTGTTCTTTCGTCATGACGTCATCTATTCTGTGAAGTACACCAGCCCCTTCTGCAGCAAAACACAGACGCAGCAAGATGGTGGCACATCTGTAATTTACAATTGTGATAGTGTTCTTGGGCTTGGAAGCTGTAATCTAGCTTTTGTATGACATAATCACTTCTTTCCCTCTGAGTGGCCTTTTAGCACATGTCATTACCTGACTAGATAATAACACTGTCTCACCAGCTTCAGTCAGCACCTTTACAAGGTCTATTGCTTTTGTTCTGGGGTTGTTACACACATTTCACACCAAAACATTTTCAGCTCTGGGATCCGTCTCCTTCCTAAATATGATGGCTGGAGATTCCAGTGCTGTTTACACTCACAAATAATTGTTTGAAAAGATGAACGTGGCACCATGAGGCATATGGAAATTGTAGCATGGGTGAATCAGAGTTGTGGATGTTCACAATTCTATTCCTGATATTTTGGCTAATTGCTTTGATTTTTCCTATGATGTCACACAAGGAAGAAATGTGTTTGACGTGTAGCCTCAAACATCCGTTTCTTTAGCTAAATCAAACCATCATATTTTAGATGCTTTCAGAATGTGTATCATTAAATAAAATATGGTCGTTTAATTCTGTGTATCTAAACATCTGGTTTCAGGTGTACATCACAAACTACTTTTTACCAGTAATATTTCCATAACTACTTAGGCCAAATGGAACAAATATTAAATAAAAATATTATATTGTTGCTGTTGTGGGTTTAACTAAATAATATTTAAGTCAGATTGGGACATCTATTATAGAGTTTTAGATGAAAATTCAGAATGAAAGACTCACCTTCACTGCCTCCACCTTCCAGTGACTCTTCGGTGCGTCTCCCGGCCTTCCAATCAGCATCCTGTCTGCCTGACTCTCCATCCAATCACCTTCCGACGCCTTGCTTTTAAAGGACCTTCTACTGTGTTCATCTTCGCTTGTCAGCTGAGCTCATCCCTCCTCCACCCCACCAATCCACCACCAGTGTCGGATCAGGGGGAAGGCATATTCAAATCTAAGCCCGATCATCTTAACTCATGTCATTCTCAGTATTCATGTCTTCCTCCCAGGTCCGAGCGCCAGAGAAATAACCATGTAATTTCTCATCATTAAAACTTTTCTAATTGCCATCCCTCTCTTTGTGAGTCTTTTCAGATTGAATTAAACTTCAGGCATACCCTAACTGTTTCAGTGTGTACATAGGTTTTTAAAAGACAACATTCACAAATGTAGAGGGACACAAATTCAGCAACAAGTGTCATAAACAACTGGAGCTTCTTTACCAGCCCCTTTCTCTGCAACCCCTTTCAAGTGCCTACTTGAATATGCATAAGTGAACCTTCCCACTTCACGTTGTTTCAGAAATGTCCCCATCTTATGCAGCACAGTTGTATTCATCTGATCACATAACGGCATACATTTGTAATTAACTGCTACTTGAAAGTTAATACCAAACGCTGGAAAGCAGCTTTGAAATGCATGATGGGAATCTGTGATTGTTTTTGCTGCACATTTTAATTCGGCGGACACAAAGCCTTGTTTATCAAAAGATATCAAAGAAACACAGTTTGCTGTAATTAAAGCATTTATAATAGTTCATCTTTCAGCATTGTGCCATGAAGTCAAGGCATTCTGATATGCCAAGATGACCAGTGCTGCTATCTTACATTCTCTCTATGCCACTTTTTGTCTCATTCCTGTGTTTTAATGGTTGAAGGTATGGATCAGAACAAACCAAAGAGCCTGTCAAACTGTCAGTAGTTATGCAAGCAGCTCGTAACGATCAAATGTCAGGCTCCCAGTTGGATAGCAAACTGAGATTAGAAAGCCAAAAAAACAAAAACAGAAGGTAACTGCATTACTGAGTAAAATGAAACTTTTATGCAACATATCATATCTGTTCATGAAACATCTATTTTATCAAAGCTGTCAGGTCACCAACAAATTTGAAGCAAAAATATTTTCAGAACTCTTAGAAGAAGACTGTCTCATAGAAAACCCAGGGGGAAACGATGAGACATTTTAATAAGACCAAACACTGGAGGTTAGTTTAGACACTTTTAGGTAATGATGATCTGTCAAAATCCAACTCCATCCAGGTCCTATTGAATTGTTCTCAGATTGTATTTGCCTTAATAGTGTGTGTACATCACACTGTACTAGACACAGCTTGATAAACTTCTAACTATTCAAAGCAAATCAAACTGTAAAACAATATAAACACAACAGTATCCAGCATCCAGATGCTTATGATGATTATTTCAAACATACAAAACAGTTTCCATAAGAGGTTTTTATGGATTCAGTATTGTTATTCTGTTTGAACTCCTAGCTGAGCCTTAGTGCCAATGATTTCACTTCATCCTGGAAGATGCTGAAACATTTAAAAAAGAAAACTGCAAAAAAATCGGAAGAAACAAAATATGATTGCATCTACCCACATGGACAAGCCCATTGCTTTCTGAATAAAGCTACAGCGTCAGTGGAGACACAGATCAACCTATTTGGCCACAGCAGTAAGTTGAATGTTTGTAGAAATCAAAGTCATGCTTTCAACATGTATCAACTGTCAAGCCTGGTGGTGGTAGCATCATGCTGAATGTTTTGTTATGTGCAATAATGAAGATAGAGACCAACAGTTGAAACTTGGACATAACCAGATGCATACAAGGGTGAAAAAACTTAAGATTCATTATGGATAGTGTTGTTCATACTACCCTCAGAGGTGACCTGGCAGTTTTTTGCAACACTATTAGTTTGGGAGTCTGAATGCCATCTATCCTAAGGCACATTTAAAAACCACAATTGACATGATGTGACTCTCTCAAGCAGAAAGGTTACCTGGACATGTCTTGGTAAAAGAAAAACTATAAACAGCTGTTGTCAAAAGAAATAGTGCCACCAGCTAATCTAAGGCATAAACAGCTGTCTGGAATATTTGATTTACAGGATTTTATCAGGTTAATGTTTTATTTGTTTAAATCCTCTTTTTTATTGACCAGTGGAGATCAGCACAATATGCTGGTGAATATATTTCTTTTTTTTATGTAGTTTATTATGATCATTTTTGAAATGTTTTAAACCCACTACATTATAAAATTACTCATGCAAATTATCAAAGCTCTATTTTTTCAATATGCAGTCACATTTTCCCAGCATGTATGTGTATGTGTAATGTATTTAAATTTTTTTTAATGGTGATACTGGACTTTGTTAATTTTTAGTTGCCTCTCTAATGTCTATTGAGATTCTGAAGAGTTTTTAGCTGAAATAAATAAGCGTTTATTTGCACGCAAAGCAGATAACAGTGATCTGATGTCTCAGTACTGCATTTCATGCAAGGTGTGCATGGTTCTTGTTAGGCTTCTGTACTTGCATCCTGAGTTTGTAGTCAAAGATCAAAACCAAAAATTTTTATTTCCTTTTATATCCTAAGGAAATATGCCCTCATTGTGAACAAGTGGGAGCAAAACCAAATTTCCTGTCTGTGTGCACAACCTTGGAAAATATTCTGAGATCTTTCTGTGTTGATTACGCAAGCCACTTGAACCTCATGGACAAACAAATTACCCTATTAATACTAGTTTTACAACGGTTTTCTAGAAATATGCAGTTTTTACTATAACCTCTTGGTGGGTAATACTGGAATGGTTTATGCACTGTTTACACAGAGGAAGAGAAGGAGAAAATAGTTATTTCTCAATAGTGATTTTTCAGTAGAATATCAATTAGGTTTTTACATCCTTGTTGTCCTCAAGAGATATTTACAGTAAGAAAATGGCAGCTCTCTCCTCCCTGTATTTCTAAAAGTTTAACAGTTGTTTTTCTGTCCTTTGATGATAATCGAACCTGTCACATTCTTTATTTGCTGCATGTATGGCACCACCCCCTTAATGGAAGTATTATTGTTCCTGTAAGTGCACACAGGCAAAGTGGTTACAAAAATCTGGACTGCACACAGACATCTGCAGAGAACCTTCTGCAGAAAGTGGGGCTTTGCAAAGTATACTTGTGTTGGTTTAAGCTGCTACAATCATCATAAGTAGCCATAAATAAAAACTGAAGATTCATGCTAAGATATTATTTTAATAATTGTATGTCATTTGTCTATATTTTTGATAAGATATATTGTTTAGATTTTATCCATATCAATATTTTTCATGTACAGTAATTTAAAGAAAAAATACGTAGATTGGGCTATGTGCGTGGTATAGCTGTTGAGTCTGCCACAATATTTAGTCCAGTCATACACAGTGCTGGTGTGGTTCTATGTTTCTGCAATGTTTTTTTTATAAGGCTATTCATTGGAAAAAAAATTGAATTGCCGCAGATAAATAAAACAATAAACAGCAAAACCCCTAAACAATAAATTACTACACAGATGTGTTTTTAATGTTGATTTTTTTAGATGTAATCCTGTCATCAGAATGAGATAGTTATCAAAATAATCTCCTTATAAAGATAACGACCAAAAATATTTCATAGCATTATATACATAGCATGGCAAAGTTAATAACTGGAAAAAGAAAGGGACAACAGTGACTTGAAAGGAAAGTTTTTACCCCAAACTTTTAGGTGTCTACTGGAAAAGCAGAATTGTTATGTCTGGGGCAGGGGGGTCGGAGGGGTCTGCATGGTTTGAACGGGTGGGCTGGTCGGGGTTAATTTAGGGGTGGACTGGTCTCGGCTTCTCGGTTTGGTTTAGGCTCTGTGGGCTCTCTGGCTGTTGTGGACTTCGGTGTGGGTTTTCTCGTGGGGCTACTTCTGGCGAGGGTATGGGTGTCGGGCATGTTCTTGGACCTGGATGCTGTGGATCTTCTTTTCACGGGGGTGCACTTTCGAGGGGGAGCTTTATTTTTGGAGGGCTGATGGGTGTGAATTTGCACGTTGTGGGCTTTGTGCTTAGGGTGCTCTTTGCTGCATTCTGTCCTCCGCTGTATGGCGTGTTGTGGTGTTGGGGCAGTGGTTCTGTCCATGGCGGCTCTGGCCTCCGACTGGGGTGCTGCAGGGCGGGTGTTGCTGGGCTCGGCTGTTGCATCAGACTTCTCTGCCTTATACTTATACTGGGGAGGGGTTTGCTTGTCTGCTGGGTGGTTACTGGTGGGTGGTGTGTGCTTGGGGTTAGTGGTCTTCACCATGCCTCTACCGATGTACAGAAGGATGTGTGGTGTTGCTGTGGCGTCGGCTCGGGGGGAACTGCGGCTTGGCTTGGCTCTCTCATTTTTGCTTGGCTGGGCTGGATGCTGGTGGTACTGCGTCTCACGGGGAATGCGGCGTCTTTGCTGTGCGTGCTGTGGCCTTTCCGTGGCATAATTAGGCTTGATGGGCCGGCGTCTTTCCCTTGGGCACAGTGGTGGGTGGAGTGGTGCATCGCGTGGTCTGCTTGACTGCCTAACTGGCCCTGGTGGTTTCGGTTCGTTTGTTTACCGGGGGGTGCATGTGCCTATGCTGGCCCGGAGCTTGCATTTGGGTGGGCCTGCCATTTTGGTCGGGTACGGCTTATTGGCAGCCTCGGTCTTGGTGTGGGATGTGTTTTGTTTCCCCACTTGCCTGGTTGTGGCTGCAGCCCAGTGTTGGGCATCGGGAACCTGGCGCTCAGTTGGTTCTGCCCTGTGGGTTCGGGGGTGGTTGGGCATGTTGGTCATGTGCCCTCTTCTGTGGGGGCACATGACCAACATTCTGTGGTGTATTCTGGTTGCACTGGGCTGCTCTTTATTTTGGAGTGGGGACGCACTCTTGATCGTTGCTGTGCGTGCTTCTGTCTGGCTCCTTTTTGGTAGCCAGGGGTTGGTAGCTACTTCGGGCGGGGGACTGGGTGTAGGGGCTGGGGATCGGGGTTTGAGGGTTTGGGCAGTTCCAGGGGAGTGTTGGTCCCAGTTTTCTGTCAGTTCCCGGGGCCTGGTGCATGTCCCTAGCCTTTGGCCTGTTGGATGTTCCTATGCCTCCCTGGCAGAGCATTTTGCCCCCCAGTCCTTCCCTCCCCATCCCCAGACACCTCCATCCACTACATCACACTACCACTCATGTAGGGCATTGGGGGGCAGGTGCGTCATTAGAGTGCCGCAAGGATCTTCCATCTCTGCGGTCCCATGGCAGTGCTCGATGGTGTCTGCCCTGTTGCGCCTGTGGGCAGGGGCTGGGGTGGCGTTGGGCATCGCCCTTGTGGTGGGCGGCAGGATGCAGCTTTTTGGAGATGGAGCTCACCTGTGGGGTGTGCCCCTGTGCTGTGGGGAGGGGATTCATGGCATTTGGGTTCGAGGGCATGTGTTCGATATCTCTGTCCTCGTTGGGGGTGGCCCTGTGGGGAAATTCATGTTGGGGTTCATTTGGGGTGTGGGGCTCATTGGGTTAGGATCAGAATTCATTGGGGGGTTGGGACTGTTTCATCCTCTGGTTGGCGGGCTAGTTTGGACCATGTAGACCCCTCTTTTGTACATGCCCCCCTCTCCTCATCCGGAGAGCCACACTACCTGCCGGTGGTTGGTGTTTGTTAGGTATTATTCAGTCAACTCAGAGGTAAGAACGATACAGAGTCAGTTTTACTTGTGACAAGGGTAGCCCACTTTGCAGTGCATCTACAAGGTTTTTGACACCCTATCTCTTTATTTACAGGTCGTTCTCAAAATATTAGCAAATAGTGATAAAGTTCATTATTTTCCATAATGTCATGATGAAAATTTAACATTCATATATTTTAGATTCATTGCACACCAACTGAAATATTTCAGGTCTTTCATTGTCTTAATACGGATGATTTTGGCATACAGCTCATGAAAACCCAAAATTCCTATCTCATAAAATTTGCATATTTCATCCGACCAATAAAAGAAAAGTGTTTTTAATACAAAAAACGTCAACCTTCAAATAATCATGTACAGTTATGCACTCAATACTTGGTCGGGAATCCTTTTGCAGAAATGACTGCTTCAATGCGGCGTGGCATGGAGGCATTCAGCCTGTGGCACTGTTGAGGTCTTATGGAGGCCCAGGATGCTTCGATAGCGGCCTTTAGCTCATCCAGAGTGTTGGGTCTTGAGTCTCTCAACGTTCTCTTCACAATATCCCACAGATTCTCTATGGGGTTCAGGTCAGGAGAGTTGGCAGGCCAATTGAGCACAGTGATACCATGGTCAGTAAACCATTTACCAGTGGTTTTGGCACTGTGAGCAGGTGCCAGGTCATGCTGAAAAATGAAATCTTCATCTCCATAAAGCTTTTCAGCAGATGGAAGCATGAAGTGCTCCAAAATCTCCTGATAGCTAGCTGCATTGACCCTGCCCTTGATAAAACACAGTGGACCAACACCAGCAGCTGACACGGCACCCCAGACCATCACTGACTGTGGGTACTTGACAATGGACCTCTGGCATTTCCTTCTCCCCAGTCTTCCTCCAGACTCCGGCACCTTGATTTCCGAATGACATGCAGAATTTGCTTTCATCCGAAAAAAGTACTTTGGACCACTGAGCAACAGTCCAGTGCTGCTTCTCTGTAGCCCAGGTCAGGCGCTTCTGCCGCTGTTTCTGGTTCAAAAGTGGCTTGACCTGGGGAATGCATATTCCTGTAGCCCATTTCCTGCACACGCCTGTGCACGGTGGCTCTGGATGTTTCTACTCCAGACTCAGTCCACTGCTTCCGCAGGTCCCCCAAGGTCTGGAATCGGCCCTTCTCCACAATCTTCCTCAGGGTCCGGTCCCCTCTTCTCGTTGGGCAGCGTTTTCTGCCACACTTTTTCCTTCCCTCAGACTTCCCACTGAGGTGCCTTGATACAGCACTCTGGGAACAGCCTATTCGTTCAGAAATTTATTTCTGTGTCTTACCCTCTTGCTTGAGGGTGTCAATAGTGGCCTTCTGGACAGCAGTCAGGTCGGCAGTCTTACCCATGATTGGGGTTTTGAGTGATGAACCAGGCTGGGAGTTTTAAAGGCCTCATGAATCTTTTGCAGGTGTTTAGAGTTAACTCGTTGATTCAGATGATTAGGTTCATAGCTCGTTTAGAGACCCTATTAATGATATGCTAATTTTGTGAGATAGGAATTTTGGGTTTTCATGAGCTGTATGCCAAAATCATCCATATTAAGACAATAACAGACCTGACATATTTCAGTTAGTGTGCAATGAATCTAAAATATATGAATGTTAAATTTTCATCATGACATTATGGAAAATAATGAACTTTATCACAATATGCTAATATTTTGAGAAGAACTTGTATATGCACAGTTCAACAGACAGTTCAGACAGGGTGTATGTGTGTGTGTGTGTGTGTGGCTAGTAGGAGGCTGGTTCTCTTGGGAAATAGATAACGGTGATTTCACACACAGGAGGGAGGACTGCACTCAGAGACAAGCTGCATACCAAAGAGCAGACTGCAGATGCATTACAGCACAAAGTTTTTACATGAGTGATAACAAGTCCTCGCACCCATCCAACAGTGTCTCTGCCTGCTGGTGTACTTGTGGTTCTTGGTGTCTTGGGGTGGGTGCTTTGGTGTGTGCCAGCTCACTGCCGGTGGCTGCTTGACGGGGCCTGGACCCCTGGGTTCTGCCGGTCCTCTGCTTGGGGAGTGATATGTCCCAGGGTCTCGGGTCTCTGGGTTCATGCTGGATTTGCTCGGGCGTAGACGGCTCGCGGCGGGCCCTGTGGTTCCCCTGAGACTCTCCCCTGATCTTTTCTGGTGGGGTTGCAGTAGTCCTGGGTGTGGTTCTCCTGCGGTTCCTGTGCTCTTGGGGGACTTCAGATGTATGGCTCAGATCTCCTCTGTAACTTGCTATTGCATATTTTTATGGAGAAACCTTGTATACTGTTGGAGTTGTCCTAAACTCCTGCGTGTTCGTTTATTTGGTCAAAGCATCTTAATTCTGCGCGAGAAAAACTAAACTTAAATGTCTAAGAAAACAAAACACGGACTAGAGGTTGAAGCTGATTCACCCGGCCGGGGAGAGAGGTGCTGTCTCTGTGTAGTCAGGAACACTTCTGCTTTTTTTTCTCCCCTGCACCGTCCTTTTATTGAACACACACATACTACAGGAAATATACATTTTACATTTGTTGTACACCGCCTTCTCAGTTTTCTCACACATTCTTTTGCTGAAGTCCATTTCTCACACACAGGAAATATACATTTTACATTTGTTGTGCAGCGCCTTCTCAGTTTCTCACACATTCTTTTACTGATGGTCAGTTTCTCACACATCTTCAGGAATCTTCAGGGAGAGGAGTACCATGCCTCCCTAATACACTGCCAGCTTCTCACGATACAGACAGAAAACACCTGCAAGCTTTAACCTTGAATAATAAACACTCATTGTGTGACCACACTAGAAGCTACTGTTTAAGGATTTTTCTAACTCTCAAAAGCGTAACTAAAAACTCCTAATAATAATCAATCTATAAGCAGCAAATCCCAAATATATCTTAGCTTTAGCTACTAATGATAAGGCATTTATATTTCCACAATTCCCCCTTTTGAAGTCTGTTAAGACTTCACTAAAAGAATACAAAAAGTAAACCAGAAGCCTAAGCACAGCAGATTTGAATCAAATTCTCAACCCCCCTTCAGGCTCCTCGTCGTCCTCAGGGATAGCCAACAAAGGCATCATATGAGGGGGTGTGGTTGCCTTGCCTTCAATAGTTGCAGTAATAAAGCGCACAATCAAAGATCTAATACATGGTACACAACAACATCCACACGTCACCATAATAGCAACAAATACTGCTATGGAAATAAACAGACATGATTAAACCTGTCCAATGTCCAAACATACCAATCATCCAATCCTCAAATGGGTTATCAATACCTGAATGTTCATGCATGGTGGCGGATAGCGTTTTGAGGCCTGCTAAGGCTTTCGACACCGATCCGTCTGGTGCTGTATTGTTTGGAATAAATGTGCAACACATATCACCAAACATTGCACATACGCCCCCCTTTTCTGCTAGAAGCATATCCAGCGCCATTCTATTTTGTACTGACATAAGAGAAGTAGGTCCTGTTTGATCAGCGAGTCCCTCAACTGCATCTCGAGTTAAGTTCGCGAGGCATAGGATATTGTAATGAATATAATTGATGCGGTCGACATTCTTGTTAGGGGTCACAGGGAAAAGGGCAGCAATGATTGGTATATTCTCAAATCCTGCAGAAATTTGGTCAGCCAATTTATATTCATTTGGTACTCCCCTAGGGACACCTATAGCATCTATATAGGTGGGGGAGCCCTGACTTAAATCAAATCCAGCAGTGCTTCGTTTCATAATATGCCGTCGCCTTCTGCGGGTGAGAGCTGTTTGTTGGGCATGTTTAGTGGGTAGACGTTTAAGGTCCTTACCCAAAAGAATAAGGGGAGCCTGTAATCTCACCATTGCACACACCCCTATGATATTCTTAGGTATGTTGGTAAGTAATCTATGTCTACCACAGTAATAATAGAGTCCAGATCTGGCCCAAGGACCAATAACACTGCCTGGTGTAGTAATATTACACCAATCTGACGGAATCTGTCCTACATTCATTTTGGGCGAGACTGATGTAAAGTTAAAACATGTATACGTGCCATTACCTTTATTGGGTGAGAATGGCCCTGTTTTGGTATTGTTAGGGATAGGAGGGAAGATGCTGGCTAAGGTGGTGGAGTTAGCTGGAAATGCCTCGGTGGTCAGCTTAAGCATGCAATTATAACCCCAAGTGTCCTCTGGATACAGAGGAGCAGGGTCGGTAGTTAAATGTGGTCTTGCCGCCGCGCATGCCACACAATCTGATTTACTTTGTTCTTTGGCAGTCTGAGCTATCCATTGGATCCAGAGGTTATCTTCAGTATATCCTGTCGCCATTTGAATGATTTCTATGGGTTTTAAAATGGAATAATCTATTTTAACTGCTCTCGGGTTGGTTGGAGGTTCCACAATGGGTTTACTTCCAGCAGAGGACTGCGTGGAAGAGGTGCCCGGGGTGGATTGCATGGTTTGCGTTTTCCAATTGATTTTGATCATTCATTGTGCATCTGGCCCTGATTTCCAAACCCCTAGTGTCAGATAGTCATTGCTTGGGGTCCCGTATCGGTGATTAATACCTTTTAGAGAGAGGAGAGGATTTACTCCCTTCCCTCCTTTCGTGGATCCTAACGCGTTCCGTTGGATACAAACCTTTCCTTGGATGGCACGAGGGACATATTCTTCAGTGGGGTTCCACCTTGGCCCAGACCAGCCGGCCACATAACTCCAACTGATGCATAGAGTTCCCGTCCCGTCGGGGTTACTCATTTTGCACTGGTCCGACGCCTGTTGGTTCATGCATACATAAACATCATACCCTCTCCAGCCTATTTGGTTGCCCCCGCATTTAATGACGTCGCACAGGTCAAATTGAAACGTGGTGGTATCCCCATATGTGTAGTTTAATTCCAACCCCCCATAATATTTGAGACACGCGTCTGGACGCGGAGAGGGGCTGCGTTTCGACACCTTGTTTTCAGGATGACTGGAGCATGTCTGGAAAGGAAGTTCACACAATAATCTAAAAATCAATGTAACAATAGAAAAGGAAATAATGCATGAACCTACCAAAATCCAACCCATATGGGGTAGGGTTTTTGCCTTTTGGCTCATACTTTCATCAAAGTACTTAATGCAAATCCTGGAATATACTATGAACAAACAAACCCTGTAAATAGAAAAATAGAAAGTTTTTTTTTTTTTTTTAGTTCAGTTCTGTTCTGGGTGGGAGAGCAGCTACAACCACCCTGTGAGAGGGAAGCTCAATCACTTCCGCCTCTTCTGCTGTATGCTGTCCCGGTCTTCAACTCACAGGTGTAGACTGACCTGGAGCCTGAGATTCATACCAGGGGATTATTCTGCCCCTATGTGAGTATGAATGCTTTTGCAGATTGTTGAACCCAAGGTGTAGACTAACCTATGGGTATGATGACTTCTCCTCACCCCTAGGGGTTTATTCTGCCCCTTCTGTAGGGTGAGAAGGTGGCTCTTCTGTTGTCGTGTTCTCTCTCAAGTTTTCCTGGACTTCCATGAGAGACCTCTGTGGATTCTCGGCTGCGGTGCACTGACTCCAATGGTACCATGTGTCTCCTTTGCCTTTGAGCCTCTCCACTTGTGAAGTCGTCTCACTGACCTGGAATGGACTGGTCCACCGTGGTTCAGACCACTTCCGTTTGATGACCTTCAGAAGGAACCACTCTGCTTCTGACATGGAGTTCTGGTCCCCAGACGGTTGGGATGGGACCTGTTTGGAGAATGCTGCAACAAGACTCTGGAGAGATTTATAATAATCACGGTGAGACATGGACAGTTCACATTCATTTAGGAAAGGTAGTCTGGTTTGGGGACCTGGAAATGGTCTCCCTGTATGTAGTTCATGTGGAGTTAGACCATGCCTCTGATTTACAGAGCTTCGTACTGACATTAAGGCCAATGGTAAGGCTGTGACCCAATTCATTTTGGTCTGTGCACAGATTTTAGCCAATTTGGTTTTGAGTGTTTGATTCATCCTCTCCACCTTGCCCAGTGAATGTGGATGGTACACTGTCCCAAAAGAATGTTTGAGCCCCAAAAACCTTTCCACTTCTTTCAGCTCTTCATTTTTAAAGTGTGTGCCATTGTCTGATCTGATTTTGGCTGGGAAACCGTGTCTGGGGATGTAATGGTTGATCTGACACTTTACCACTGCTTTGCTGTCCTCCTTTTTTGTAGGCCATGCTTCTGGCCATCCTGTGAATGCATCCACACATACCAACAGATATCTGAACCCATTCACTCTCTCAGTCATATCTGTATAGTCAATGATGATTTCTTTCCCTGCAATAGGATCCACTGGGAATTTCCCTGGCGCTGGCTTCAAGGTAGGTTTGACATTGAACTGTCTGCAAATTTCACATGAGTTTATCCAATGCACTGCCATTGGTTTTAAATAAGGATGCCACCAATGTTCGAGATTTTTCAGCATCTGTGTGGTTCCTACATGCCCCATGCCATGGGCTTCCTCCAGGGCTGCTGTAGTGAGCCCTGGTGGCAGGATTGGACGTCTGTCTGGACTCCTCCAAAGTCCATTTTGGTCCTCACTGCCTCCTCTCGCCTTCCACATCGACTTTTCTTCTGGTGAGGCCCCCTTTTGTAGATTCACTACTTCCTCCAGAGTGGGCTCTGGTGTCCACCCTACTTCTGAACACAACAATATATTTTTTGGTTGATACCCAGCACACTGCTTCGCTGCTTGATCTGCCGCCTGATTTCCTAGTGCTACTCTGGTATCACTGCTGTCATGTCCTTTACACTTGATAACTGCCACTTCCTGTGGTAAGAGCAATGCTTCAGCCAACCTTCTCATTTCCTGTTCATGCTTGATTGGTTTCTGTCCTGCTGTCCTAAACCCTGTTCTCAACCATTGCTTCAGTTCAACATGCACTGCGCCTGTGGCATATGCTGAGTCTGTGTAAATGTTTATTTTTTGTCCTTCTCCTAATTCTAGGGCCGCTATCACTGCCAAAACTTCTGCTCTCTGTGCTGATTGTGTGTCTGTCAGTCTTTCCGCTTTCACTGTTACAAAGTCTGTCCCTGTGTACTCCACAACTGCATACGCTGCTTTCAGTCCTTCTGTGTCATGTCTGAAACAGCAACCATCTGTATACAGGTTTCTTGCCTCTGTTAATGTGCTTTGTAAATCTGGTCTGATTTTTTCATTTAAACTCCACTTTTTCTGCACAGACATGTGGTTCTCCTGATGTCATTCTGTCTGCCATGTTTATGCCTTCATGTGTGTATGTGATGTTGGGAGCTCCCAGCACCTTGCTCAGTCTCTGTTGTCTCAGTGGTGATAGTGTGAATGTCTTTGTGTTCACAAAAGCCACTACTCCATGTGATGTGAGAATGTGGAGGGAGTGTCCCATAACTACATGGGCTGTTTTCTGGATTATTTTAGCCATCCCTGCTGCATGTCTGGTGCATTCATGATGTCTTTGTTCCATGTTGTCCAACATAACACTTATGTATGCACTTATTTATTAACAGCACGCCATTGGCTGTGTGTGCTGTTACAGAAACATCTAAATAGAACGGCAATGTGTAGTCGGGGTGTGCCAAGTGTGCAGCTTGGGATAGGCTGGTTTTCAAAGCTATAAAAGCTTCCTCAGCTTCTCGAGTCCATTCCAGTGGGGCACTGAGATTTCTCATGCCCTGTTCTTTGACCAGGTCCCTAAGTGGAGCAGTGAGATCAGTGTATCCTGGAACAAAAGATCTACTGTATCCAGTGAGACCCTAGAAGGAAAGCATGTCTTTCACAAAAACGGGTTTGGGATGGGAAAGAACAGCTGACTGATGAGTAGGGGACATCCCAGTGCCCGGTTGGGAGATAACTCTACCTAAAAAGTCAACCTGTTTTCTGCAAGTTTGCAGTTTGGCTTTGCTGACCTTGTACCCGGCTTTAGCAAGGTGTGAGAGGACCACAGCCGTGGCCTCCAAGCATTCTGAAACAGTTGGCGTTGCCAAAAGGATGTCATCCACATATTGAATCAATGTGGTGTGTGGTGGAAGGGGGCAGTCCTGTAGAGAGTCTTTAAGAACTTGGTTAAAGATTCCTGGAGACAGAGCAAAACCCTGTGGCAAACGAGTGTATCGATACCTATGTGATCTATAGGAAAAAGCAAAAACGTCCCTGCATTCCTCAGCTAAAGGCAGGCAAAAGAAAGCATTGGCCAGGTCAATGCATGTGAACCATGCATGTTCCAGATTAAGGTTAATGAGAGCGACATAAGGATTTGGAACTGGAACAGTGGGATTGGACAGTGCTGCATTAATAGCTCCCAAATCATGTGCCATCCTCCATTTTCCTGTCCCTTTTTTCTCTACTGGTAAGATACAAGGGTTGGACAATGAAACTGAAACACCTGGTTTTAGACCACAATAATTTATTAGTATGCTGTAGGGCCTCCTTGTGTGGCCAAAACAGCATCAATTTGTCTTGGGAATGACATATACAAGTCCTGCACAGTGGTCAGAGGGATTTTAAGCCATTCTTCTTGCAGGATAGTGGCCAGGTCACTACATGATCCTGGTGGAGGAAAACGTTTCCTGACTCGCTCCTCCAAAACACCCAAAGTGGCTCCATAATATTTAGATCTGGTGACTGTGCAGGCCATGGGAGATGTTCAACTTCACTTTCATGTTCATCAAACCAATCTTTCACCAGTCTTGCTGTGTGTATTGGTGCATTGTCATCCTGATACACAGCACTGCCTTCAGGATACAATGTTTGAACCATTGGATGCACATGGTCCTCAAGAATGGTTCGGTAGTCCTTGGCAGTGACGCGCCCATCTAGCACAAGTATTGGGCCAAGGGAATGCCATGATATGGCAGCCCAAACCATCACTGATCCACCTCCATGCTTCACTCTGGGCATGCAACAGTCTGGGTGGTACGCTTCTTTGGGGCTTCTCCACACCGTAACTCTCCCGGATGTGGGGAAAACAGTAAAGGTGGACTCATCAGAGAACAATACATGTTTCACATTGTCCACAGCCCAAGATTTGCGCTCCTTGCACCATTGAAACCGACGTTTGGCATTGGCATGAGTGACCAAAGGTTTGGCTATAGCAGCCCGGCCGTGTATATTGACCCTGTGGAGCTCCCGACGGACAGTTCTGGTGGAAACAGGAGAGTTGAGGTGCACATTTAATTCTGCCGTGATTTGGGCACCCGTAGTTTTATGTTTTTTTGGATAAAATTCGGGTTAGCACTAGAACATCCCTTTCAGACAGCTTCCTCTTGCGTCCACAGTTAATCCTGTTGGATGTGATTCGTCCTTCTTGGTGGTATGCTGACATTACCCTGGATACCGTGGCTCTTGATACATCACAAAGACTTGCTGTCTTGGTCACAGATGCGCCAGTAAGACGTGCACCAACAATTTGTCCTCTTTTGAACTCTGGTATGTCACCCATAATAATGTGTGCATTTCAATATTTTGAGCAAAACTGTGCTCTTACCCTGCTAATTGAACCTTCACACTCTGCTCTTACTGGTGCAATGTGCAATCAATGAAGACTGGCTACCAGGCTGGTCCAATTTAGCCATTAAACCTCCCACACTAAACTGACAGGTGTTTCAGTTTCACTGTCCAACCCCTGTAGGTGTATTCCATGAGGAGGAGTCAGCCGACTCCAACACACCTGCATTTCACAGCCCCTCTATTGTGCTCTCAATGCCCAGTTCAGCAGCGGGTTTATGAGGGTAATAGGAGTACAGTGTATGAGACCTACGTCCGTAGGACCTTCAGCCCAAAGTGTGGAGGGCATGCTCTGTACAACTGCAGCTGCCAGTGGGTGATCTGATTTTTCTCTGCCATGATGTCTGTCTAACTGTACATGTTCCAGGGTGCCTACATCTGTGGAATAATTAAGAATGCGATAAGTGTTCCCTGAAGGTGAATAGGAGAGGTTAGGAGTGGAAGAGAGATGCCAATCCTGTAGGGAGAGGGAGCGTTTTAACACACCCCCTAACTCACGTGCTTCATGTCCTGGATGGAGGGCTAAAGAAACGTGGGGAACGCCATCATACCACATTTTAAACCTCTCTTCCTGTTCTTTTGATAACTGTACAGAGGCGACAACGCCCTCAGGAGCTACATAAATATTGGTGGTGACAATGTCCCATGTCGTACCCTCCAGCTCTTCAGCAAAGCTTTCCTGGTAGCATTCACAGTTATTTCTGTCATAAAACAGTGTGACATGTGGTGGGTCAGGGGGAGAAACATAGGGTGCCAGAGTGGAGATCCAGGATTTCCACCGAAGGAAGAGAGAACACCTCTGCATGCCGTGGTTTCTGGGTGTAGCAAGACCCAGTAAATGTCAGCCTTAGGATCAGGCAAGGACTGGATTAAATACTGTCCATGTGAAAAAAATGTGTTGCTGCCACATGAGAGTTGGGTGCCATTAGGAAGATGCACCTGCAGTCCGTCTGAACCACACAGAATGGTTGCGCCCATTTTGATCAACATGCCTCTGCCCAGTAAATTTACTGGTGTGTCTGCAGACACTAAGTAGCTGTGGTTCAAAATTTGCCCTCCTATTTCAGTTCTTAGGGGCTTGGTGTAAGGTAGGACCTGTTTAGCCCCAGAAAACCCCATGACAGTGGTAGTCCTTGTGGAGAGAGTGTTAGGAGGGGCTTGTTGGATGGTTGAGCATGTAGCCCCAGTGTCCACTAGAAAAGGAAGACTTTGTCCATACACCGTCACGGACAGTAAGGGGTCCTCAGTCCCTCTGTCCGGGGGGTTCTGTGGGGACCCTCAATGGTGGTCTGGCCAGTGACTGGGCTCATCCCAGGCTGGCAGTTGGAATGAAGGTTGCTGCTGTTGGCCTCCACGTGATGGACCACCTCGTCCCCTTTGTGGGCGTCTCGCAGGCCCTCCAATAGGTCCATGCCATCCATAACCCACATGTGGACCGCATTTGTAGGGACAATCCCTGCTCCAATGACCAGGCTCTTTGCAGTAATAGCACACATCAGCATCCCCCCCCCCCTCTGTGGTGGTCTTCGCTGAAATCCCCTTCCCCTGGGCCCACCCCCTCCCCTGAAGCGACCGGCATGTGCCTGATAAGGACCAGAGGTCATAGGCCCCTGTGCAAACGTGTCCTGGTGGCCAGGAAAGGGAGGAGCTTGTGGAGGTCGGGATACAGCACTTTCATACATTATTTTAAGGGTTTTACCTTCTTTCTTTTTCTCTCCAGCTTTTTGTTTTGCCTCTGCTAACTGCATTTTTAGTAGCTGAGTTTGTAATGTTTTAAGTTATTTTGCTGATGGTCAGTTTCTCACACATCTTCAGGAATCTTCAGGGAGAGGAGTACCATGCCTCCCTAATACACTGCCAGCTTCTCACGATACAGACAGAAAACACCTGCAAGCTTTAACCTTGAATAATAAATACTCATTGTGTGACCACACTAGAAGCTACTGTTTAAGGATTTTTCTAACTCTCAAAAGCATAACTAAAAACTCCTAACAATAATCAATCTATAAGCAGCAAATCCCAAATATATCTTAGCTTTAGCTACTAATGATAAGGCATTTATATTTCCACAATACACAAGCGTGCTCATACTCAGACCCACAGGTGTTTAGATTCAGGTGTTAACAGATACACACATCTTCTATATTGAGCCACATTTACCACTAAATACATCTTGCATTCATAAGTACCGTACACTTTTTGGTAAATAAGTTGTTAATATGAATGTTTCTGCAGGTGTAGAAGCAAGCAAGGTGCTATCTTATATTCTCTTCATCCTTCTTTCTCTCCTCCATTCTTTTCTCCTTCTCTCACCTTTTCCTTTTTGCCTGACGTCCCTCTCTTTTGTGCTTCTTATTTTTTCCTTTTCGTTTCTGCCTCCGTGTCCATAACAATTGAAATAATCCCAAAGCAGTTTCTAATAAAGTTTATTTTATAAATATCAAGCAGCGCTTTAAAGCGTTAACTGTAATGCTTCACTTGTGAAAGTAAATCTGTTGGGCTTATTCTTGGCACTCAGACAACAATTCTGAGTGCTACTCTGCTAGACAGAACACAGTTAAAAAATAAATAAATTCATTTAAAAAAATAGTATGTTTTATTCTTCAGGATTAGTTACCCAAGCTTTCATCAAAATCCACATAAGAATGATTTCATGGACACATAGAGTTGTGAAATGGTCTAGCCAGAGTCCAGAACTACAACTCACAGAAAATCTGAAGGTTCACCTGAATGGCACTATGAACAGTTTATAATCCAAGAGATTTGGAGAACGTTTGTGAGGTAGCTAAAATATAATCTAGTTAAGATGTGGGATTCTGATAGACTCCATTGAAAGAAAAATAAATGCTGAAAATAAATTGAAGTGTTGCTTCAACAAACCATTAGTTTTTTGCTCTTAACAGAATTGTTTGTTTTTCAGTTTTTCGTTTTAACAGGGATGTGCACACTGTACACACAATGTTCACCTTCCACCTACTTCTTGGCTTCTGGATCAGTCAAACAAATGCTATCTGCTAACATAAACATACGGTTTTTGTAGTTTATCAGTAATAACACATGCTTTTACACTAGCGTTTCCCTTGGGAAATAAAATGGCCTCTTCTAAAAAAAATTATTTGGCAAATTTTCAAAACTTGTCAATGTTGTTTTAAAAATGTAATTGTTGCTTCTATATAAGGGGTTTTCTTCTTGATGTTTTTAATATTAAGTTTTGTTCTAATTTTTATATTCTGCAACAACCACATGATGCATGAAGAGCCATTGTAAAATATATGTGGGATAATTACTAAATTAGCAGAATTGTACAAATACCCATTTTTATTCTCAAAGGAAATAACACATTTGCATTCCTGATTTAGACTTGTAAACTGGTCTTGCTGAGACACCAAAGTTTTGCTTCATTCAGCTTGCCTTCTATGAGAAGCTCAGAGTGGGAAGTGAGTCACTCCGCTCCAGTGTCAGAGTGAGGAGATGAGCCACATGACTCCGGTGCATGATTAATTAGTGATCATTATCCCATCTCCGCCGCTCACACTGGGACCATGCTTTTGTCCTTGGCTTTAATTGCATAGCTAGCTGCTCTACCAGTCGCCTTTTGACGTGACTGTGTAGTGCAGGAATGTGTGTCACAGAGGTCTGGCAGAGGCTATCCAATACTCTGAACACATGATTCAGTCCTTTTCAGCTGCTCATATTTGTTCTATGAAGTCTGAATGAAGAAGGAAGGATGGTAAGAAGGACGGAGGCGTGTGTTCAGTGGTTTAAAGGCAAGGATATAATTAATTCTGCTAAAGAGGTTGGAGCACCAGTGTTTGTCTTCGAGATAGAAAGCCACCCTTTGACCAAAAGTTCAACCAAGCAAAGTTTTGAATCAGATTATTAAATAACTCATTGGGTGGAAGTACATAATGCCTGGTATCAACACCCCTTGAACTTAGAAAACAACCACAAATGTCAATGTATTTTATTGGGATTTTATGTGATAGGGAAACACACAGTTGCACATAATTGTGTAGCACTCCTGCTTACCTTCTGCTGCTGCCAGCTTCTGTTTGGTTCTCTTCAGCCTCTCTACCGAACCTGTAACGCCCTCAGGGGGTTATTAATTCTTGCTGAACTGACTGAAAGTGAATAAGGAAAGGGAATCAGGATTACTCACAGTTCTCTTTCTCAGTAATTTTGACCTTTCAACAATGCATTTGAATCATTCCTTCTCCACTATGAATGATTATACACCTTATAACTGGAGACGTTTTATGGTGACACGAAACAAAGGTAATCAGAATCTGCTTTTTTTGCCAAGTTTGTGCACACAAACGAGGACTTTGACGCTGGCTCCACTTTGCAGACATTTAAATTTAAAGTTATTTTAATGATTTGTTTTAAAAAAATATATATATATGTACATTATATTCTTATAAAAGAAGTCAATGTTGAATTACTGTAAATATGCCTAGTATTGATTACCAGCAGAGAAACTGACTGTTAAATGCTCTTCAGAGTGACCGACTGGGGGAAGAAACTGTGTCTGTGGCAGCAAAGAATGTTCTGTAGTGCCTGCCAAAGGTAAAAGTCTAAACTGTTTTTGATCATGATGTGTGGGGTCTGCAGAAAGTTTAGTGGCCTGTTTGCTAACCTTTGACCTGTGCAGGTCCTGGATGGAAGGGAAGATCAGCTCTTTGTGGACTTGATTGCTTATTGCAGTCTGGCCCTGTCCTTTCTTGTGGCTGAGCCAAACTAAACAATAATGGTGCCATTAATCACTCCTAAGACAGACTTTATAACGACTGTGTGGAAGATGAGCAGCATTTCCTGGGCAGGTTGTACTTCTTGAGTTGTTGCAAGGAATACTGTCTCTGCCTACTTTCAAACAGTGTTCATGTGCATGAAAGGTTGGTTCTGAAAAACTGGAAATAATCCACATTAGACACAGTGTTGCTGAGGATGGTGAGGGAAGGTCACCTGCTTCGGTTACTCAAAAAAACTGGTGATCCACTGACAGGGGAGGCTGGCACTGTGAGCTGGGTGAGCATCTGGTGGAGGATGTCTGGGTCAATGGTGTTGAAGGCCGAAGTGAAGTCCACAAACAGGATCCTAGCGTGCATACCAGGAAAGTCAAGATGGTGCGTGATGAAGTGTAGTCCCAAATTGACTGTATAATCTGCCGATCTGTTTGTCAAGTAAACAAACTGCAGGCTATAGTAGTTTAATCCTGTGATGTCAGTTTCTTGGGGAAAAGGATGATGGAGGAGTATTTCAAGCAGGAGGAAAACACAGTTCTAAAACCTCATTAAGGATATAAGTGAGGGGGCTGTTGATCAGCAGACTCAGCTCCTGTAGTTGATGTTCTGCAGACCATTCCAAACTGACGGTGGGTCGTTTGCTGAGAGACTGTCTATTAACATCGTGCTGTAGCTTCTCTTACATGGTCTGATCTCTTTTGTCAGTTTGTTCCTGGCTTGCTTGTATAGGGCCCTGCTTGTTTGTATTCTACAATAAATTTAAACTTGTGCAACCAGTTTTTGTTAGTAAAATTCATTGAAGTTATTAGTTTTAAAATCATTTCAACCTGGAAAAAGAAGGTTAAACAAACTCAATAAAACCAACATTTTTATGACTTTGATGCCCATGTTGAGTCCATGTAAGTTTCTCCCCAGAACTGCATCCTGAAAACTAGGCTGTGACTGCACCTAATGTTTGAGTGAAACCTGCAAACACACTATAAAGTTTCACTAATGGAAAAGAGGAGTTGTGACTCCGATTTTGGAGCGCTGTTGGTCTGGGGAGGTGTTCTCAATAACAGCAGCCATAAGCTCTTTAGAGCTGAACTTTTTCTCAACACCTTCAGTGACAGACCACACACCTTGTGATTACCTTTCATCTGGTGCGCTGCAGCACTCAGACACTCCAATTACACCTGCTAATGGAGCAGCCTCTTCTCCAATGAGGCCTTTCTTCAGGTTAGATGTGATGTAACTGTGTGAGAGGTGAAAAAGGATGGATTATCTAAGATCAGCAGAGTTGTAGATCCTGTTTTACACTTTGTAAATCCCACAATAGATGAAAATTATAAAACAAAGTGAGCAAAGACACATCTCAATTTCTAGAGGCGAGAAGCTTTATTGAATTAAATTATTCCATGATTTTATGCTGAGCAATGATGTTCTGCTGTACCTAGTTGAAGCATGTATTTTTATGGGTCACACTGTAATTGGAGACAGCTCTTAAAACCTCAAAGGGATAAAATGTTGTAGAGTTTACAGCTCCAATAAACACTATTTGAAACAATTATCAAGTTCTGCAATCTAAGTTTATTTCACACTATTTTCATTTCAGAAGTGCACTTTTCTTTTTAGCTTTTCTAAAGTTATGAAACAGATTATGCTTTAAGAACACGACAGCTAGCTGGCATGATAAAATTTTGCCCACCTGAGTTTCAGCCACCACCATCCCAAAAAAATGATATTAGAAATGATATTAAGACAGTGTCTCGCCCATGCCCAAAATTGAATAGATTAAAAAATAATATCAAACGAGGAAATCAGGAAAATCTCATAAAAATAAACACAACTCAGACTAAAAATACAAATAAAAATAAATTAAATGTGGCTTACTGAACATAAGATCCCTCTCTTCAAAGACTTTGCTAGTTAGTGACCTGATTTGTAACAATCAAATTAAAGTATTTTGCCTCACAGAAACCTGGCTGCGGCAAGAGAATTATGTTACTATAATTGAGTCAACTCCTACTAATTATTTACATTTTCACATTCCTTGAAATACTGGGCGAGGAGGAGGAGTATCAACCATCTTTCAGTTGGATTTATTGATTAGTCCCAGACCAATCAATAACTACAACTCTTTTGAATATTTAATCCTTAGTTTTCCTCATCCAAATTGCAAAGCACTAAAACCACTTCTGTTTGTTGTTTTGTCCGTCCATCAGGCCCTTACTGTCGATTTTTAGATCAGTTTTCAGACATTTTATCTTATTTAGTATTAAATACAGATAAGGTTATTATAGTGGGGGATTTTAACATTCATGTTGACACTGAAAGTGATAGCTTAAAGATAGCCTTTAATGCTATCTTAGACTCAATTGGCTTTGCTCAAAACATTAACAAACCCACCCACCTTTGTCTTCATTCTCTGGACCTTGTGCTGACATATGGCATTGAGTGTAAAGACATAACAATATTTTCTCATAGCCCTGTCCTGTCTGACCATTTTTTAGTAACCTTTGAGTTTCATTTAACCGAGTACTCCACACCTGAAAGAAAATTTCATTATAGTAGATCATTATCAGACAATGCTGTAACAACCTTTAAAGAATCTGTTCCACTTTTGATTTCCTCATTATCAAAGAAAAACACAGTGGAGAGCAATAATTTAGTTTCTTCCCCTTCATCAATTGATTATCTTGTTCATAGTGTTATTTCATAATTGCGTGGTGCATTAAACAATGCAGCCCCCTTGAAAAACAAAAACAAAGTTCAGGCAGGCGATCAGGAGGTCGTCCTGAGCAGGCACAGAGTTCAGGCGGTCGACGGCGAAGGCGTGGAGACCTAGGTGACTGACGGCGAAGACCTGGTGGAACCTCAGAGGCAAAAGCGGAGCCTGGCGAACCCTCGTCTCTGTGTGCAAAGGCCAGAACGAGGACAAACTGTTCCTTGAACCCCTCAGGAACAGGGTTCGATGGCGCTTCCTCCATCCTCAGCAAGTGAGACAACATTGGAAATAACTGCAGAACCTGATCTGTGTTTGGACTGCTTTGATCCTGTGGAGCATCCTGAGTTATCTGAAATATTAGCTTCATCTAAACCTTCAACTTGTATGTTAGACCCAATCCTAAACAAATTATTTAAGGAAGTGTTCCCTCTGATTACCAGCCCCATTTTAGGTATGATTAACCTATTCTTAGTAAATGGATATGTACCACAGGCTTTTAAGGTAGCTGTAATTAAACCTTTACTTTAAGAAACCTTCACTTGATCAAGATGACTTGAAAAATTACAGACCTATAACCAATTTTCCATTCTTATCTAAACTTCTTGAGAAAATAGTTGCTAATCAAATGTGTGAGCATTTACACAGCAATTACCTGCTTGAAGAGTTTCAGTCAGGCTTCAGAGCTCATCATAGCACTGAAACAGCTCTGCTGAAAGTCACTAATGATATTCTTATTGCCTCAGATAATGGACTTGTGTCTGTACTTGTCCTGTTAGATCTCAGTGCTGCATTTGATACAGTCGATCACAATATTTTCTTAGAAAGGCTGGAATATGCTGTAGGGATCAGGGGAACAGTGCTAGGCTGGTTTAAATTTTATTTGTCTGACAGATTCCAGTTTGTTCATGTACATGATAAATCATCTATAAACTCCAGGGTTAATTGTTGAGTACCACAGGGTTCAGTACTTTGGCCAATTCTCTTTACTATATATATGCTTCCAAAAGGTAAAATTATCAGGCAGCATAGAATACATTTTCACTTTCACGCTGATGACACTCAGCTTTACTTATTCATGGATCCTGATGAGCCCAACCAGTTATAGACTACAACCATGTCTTGAAGACATAAAAACTTGGATGACTTTAAATTTTCTGCTTCTAAATTCAGACAAGACAGAAGTTGTCGTCTTTGGACCGGAGTCTTTAAAAAAGAAACTGCTTAGTCAATCACTTAACCTGGATGGCAATAAACTGACCTCTGGTAATAAAGTAAAAAACCTTGGTGTTATTTTTGACCAGGACATGTCATTTAAATCCCATATTAAACGGGTTTCTAGGATTTCCTTCTTTCATCTCCGGAACATTGCCAAAATTAGAAATATCCTGTCCAGGAGTGATGTTGAAAAACTAGACCATGCATTTGTTACTTCAAGGCTGGACTATTGTAATTCATTCCTATCAGAATGTCCACAAAATGCAGTTAAAAGCCTTCAGCTTGTTGGACCACTTGTTTGCTGAATGTTGGACGTCACTATGCCTTTCCAACGGCATCGGCCATTTTGTATCCAGGACAGTCCGCTCCTACATATCCCGTCGAACATTGCGACTGATATGACGGGGCGTCCCATAGGGGGGGCCTCCATTTTGGGCGCTCGCCTTTAGTTGGAGACCGGGTCCGGTTACCGACATCTGAAGCATCACCTGGAGAAGAGTCGCGATTGGATCTCATTTATTCTCTCTCGTTGGCCAACGAACAATTCATAATTGAGGTTTCTGGACTAAGAAGGCCAGAAATTTCACTTTGCCGATTGAAGACATGAGTTTAACACGTAATTAAAAACATGGAGTTTCGAGGAAACGAACCGCCACTGTGTTTTATCCTAAGTCGACTTTGATGGTCAGATCATATTTTTCCCTTTCGCCAAGGAGGCCAGAGGACGAAGATTGACCGCTTTTCCTGAAGTTAACTGTGGACGCACAGTAACTTCCAACTTCCACCCCATTCTCTCTCACCTCAGCTCAGAAGAAAGCCGACAACAAGTAATACCCATCCTTTATTTTTATTTCTTGCTTAGAAGCCTGGGCAGGGTAGGAGGTTTTAGTGCGATGAGATTCGCTATTTAATCTAATGTCTTTTGAATGATATGTGCATGTAACCTTGTTATTGAAACTTTGATGTGCCATGTTGGACATCTGGAAGCCGCTGTGCTACCCATCTTTGTGTGTGCTTTGCAGGGTTATTTACCACCTGGGAGCAAGCGCAGGTGCGCTGTGAGACTGGACTGTTAAAATAGCCTCATGGTGCAATTCCCTATTTTCTTTGTCTGCAACCTTACTGCTTGCTTGCTTGCCACCAAAAGTTTTATAACCCTTTGTCTGCTGACCTCGCAGAGTTGGGGGAAGTTTTATGACTGAGTATAACTGAGTTACAGTGGAACTGCGCCCCTACATCCTCACCACCACACCCCCTTTCGTCATATTATCAATTTTGCTATAACTGCTGGTTTGATCCCACTGCTGTTTTGCTTTATTTTTGTTTAGTTAGATATTTTACCCCTTGTGTGTAGAACTTTGCATGTTTGAGTAGGTGAAGATTATTAAATCGGAAGAACGAATTGTATCAGGCTGTGGATTTAATAAATATTCACATAGATGGTAACGGAAGACGTTCTGTGTTTATTTTGTGCAAGAGTGATTCGTCAGTCAAGATAAGGTTAAAGGTTCCACACGTTTCAGCAGAAACAGTCGATTAAACAGTGACATCTCTGGTAATAGTTATTAATTATTACTGAGTATTTAACGGTTGTAATTATCAAAGGCGTTGAGCCACAATTACAACACCAGAAAACATCTCTGGTCTCGATCAATAAATGAGGATTTTGGTTAAGAAATTAATTCTGTCAAATTATGATTTTTAATTATAATTATTGATCAAGATTAATTAATCAATAATCATACTTCCAACAAGCTGATTCAAAATGCTGCAGCAGGAGTTCTGATGAAAATTAAAAAGAGATTCAATTCAATTCAATTCAGTTTTATTTATATAGCGCCAATTCACAACACATGTTGTCTCAAGGCACTTCACAACAGTCAGGTACATACATTCCAATTAATCCTAACAATTGAACAGTGCAGTCGGAGTTAGATTTTTATTCAAATTGGATAAAAAGTTTTTCTATCTAAAGGAAACCCAGCAGATTGCATCCAGCCAGTGACTTGCAGCATTCCCTCCTCCCGGATGAGCATGTAGAGACAGTGGACAGTCACTGGCGTTGACTTTGCAGCAATCACTCATACTGAGCATGCATGTAGCGACAGCGGAGAGGAAAAACTCCCTTTTAACAGGAAGAAACCTCCAGCAGAACCAGGCTCAGTGTGAGCGGCCATCTGCCACGACCGACTGGGGGTTTGTTTGAGAGAACAGAGCAGAGACACAAAAAGAACACAGAAGCACTGATCCAGAAGTACTTTCTATGGGAACGAAAAGTAAATGTTAATGGATGTAGCTCTTTTAGTCGTTTCACCTAGAAAGAAAGAACAGATAAACTCTGAGCCAGTTTTCAAGGTTAGAATCTGAAAGAGAGCACATATAATTAGTTACAGTAAAAGCTCAGTCAATTTCCATGTCTAGGAGAGATAAAGGGTTAAACACTAAAAGACAGGGCTATGTGGATCATCGGTAGAGGGTGAGCATTAAGTTGTTGCCAGCAGAAGCTCGGACGATTCCCCTCTCCAGAAAGGTGTCACAGGCAGACAGAGCCAGGCCAGGTGTAGCTTCTAGGAAGAGAAAAGAGAGAACAAGGTTAAAAGCTGAAATAACAGCAAACAATGCAAAATTGGAGAGTAGTGTGAGAATGTAGCGAAGAGGGTGAAAGTGGTCGTTATGTCCTCCAGCAGCCTAAGCCTATAGCAGCATAACTACACAGATAGTTTCAGTTCAGATTATTTAGTTAAACGGCGCTTATTTACAACAATGTCGTCTCAAGGCACCTCACAAAGGGTCCCACTGATGGTCATTGTTATACTAAAAACCACAATGATTGGGATACCTCCCTCTGTCAGACTGATTATAACCATTGGAAAAGAGAAGGGGTCATACAGGTAGCAGAAATGGAGGGTGTGTTTGCACCTCAACCATAACTGAGCCGGTTTAGGCTAAACCTGACTCCCCCTTACTCCAACCAACAGGGAGGGAAGAAGATGGAGGTAAAAAATAAGGAAGATAGCTCAGGATAACCTAAGCCACTCTAACTATAAGCTTTATCAAAAAGGAAAGTTATAAGCCTAGCCTTAAAAGTAGACAGGGTGTCTGCCCCACGGACTAAAGCTGGGAGCTGGTTCCACAGGAGAGGAGCCTGATAATTAAAGGATCTGCCTCCCATTCTACTTCTAGAGACTCTAGGAACCACCAGTAAACTTGCAGTCTGAGAACGAAGTGCTCTGTTAGGAACATATGGAACAATCAGATCTCTGATGTATGATGGAGCTAGATCATTAAGGGCTTTATATGTGAGGAGGAGAATTTTAAATTATATTCTGGACTTAACAGGGAGCCAATGAAGGGAAGCTAAAATAGGGGAAATATGATCTCTCTTTAATTTTCATCAGAACTCTTGCTGCAGCATTTTGAATCAGCTGAAGGCTTTTAACTGCATTTTGTGGACATCCTGATAGTAAAGAATTACAATAATCCAGCCTTGAAGTAACAAATGCATGGACTAGTTTTTCAGCGTCACTCCTAGATAGGATATTTCTAATTTTGGCAATGTTCCGGAGATGAAAGAAGGAAATCCTAGAAACCTGTTTAATATGGGATTTAAATGACATGTCCTGGTCAAAAATAACACCAAGGTTTTTTACTTTATTACCAGAGGTCAGTTTATTGCCATCCAGGTTAAGTGATTGACTAAGCAGTTTCTTTTTTAAAGACTCCGGTCCAAAGACGACAACTTCTGTCTTGTCTGAATTTAGAAGCAGAAAATTTAAAGTCATCCAAGTTTTTATGTCTTCAAGACATGGTTGTAGTCTATAACTGGTTGGGCTCATCAGGATCCATGAATAAGTAAAGCTGAGTGTCATCAGCGTGAAAGTGAAAATGTATTCTATGCTGCCTGATAATTTTACCTATTGGAAGCATATATATAGTGAAGAGAATTGGCCCAAGTACTGAACCCTGTGGTACTCCACAATTAACCCTGGAGTTTAAAGATGATTTATCATTTACATGAACAAACTGGAATCTGTCAGACAGATAAGATTTAAACCAGCCTAGCGCTGTTCCCCTGATCCCTACAGCATATTCCAGAGGATTTTGTGATCGACTGTATCAAATGCAGCACTGAGATCTAACAGAACCAGAACAGACACAAGTCCATTATCTGAGGCCATAAGAATATCATTAGTGGCTTTCAGCAGAGCTGTTTCAGTGCTATGATGAGCTCTGAAACCTGACTGAAACTCTTCAAACAGGTCATTGCTGTGTAAATGCTCACACACTTGATTAGCAACAATTTTTTCAAGAATTTTAGATAAGAATGGAAGATTGGATATAGGTCTGTAATTTTTCAAGTCATCTCGATCAAGCGAAGGTTTCTTAAGTAAAGGTTTAATTACAGCTAACTTAAAAGCCTGTGGTACATATCCATTTACTAAAGATAGATTAATCATATCTAAAATGGGGCTGGTAATCAGAGGGAACACTTCCTTTAATAATTTGGTTGGGATTGGGTCTAACATACAAGTTGAAGGTTTAGATGAAGCTAATATTTCTGATAACTTAGGAAGCTCCACAGGATCAAAGCAGTCCAAACACAAATCAGGTTCTGCAGTTATTTCCAATGTTGTCTCACTTGCTGAGGATGAAGTAATCATCTTCGGGAGTATGTCAAAGATTTTCTTTTTAATAGAATAAATTTTATTTAAGAAGAATCCCATAAAGTCATGGCTGCTAAGAGCTAAGGGAATGGATGGCTTAACAGAGCTATGGCTCTGTGTATGTTTAGCTGTACTAAAGAGAAACCTAGGATTATTCTTCTTCTCTTCTATTAATGATGAGAAATAAGCTGTTCTAGCTTGGCGAAGTGTCTTTTTATACAACAGTAGGCTATTTTTCCAGATTAAGTAGGAATCCCCTAGGTGTGTAGAGCGCCATTTTCTCACCAATTTTCTAACATTGTGCTTTAAAGTACGCAGCTCTGAATTAAACCAAGGAGCTAGCCTCCTATTAATGATTACCTTCTTTTTCAAGGGGGCTGCATTGTCTAATGCATCACACAATGATGAAGAAACACTATGAACAAAAGAATCAATTTGTGTAGGGGCAGAAACAGAATTATTGCCCTCCAATGTGCTTTTCAGTGATAATGAGAAAATTAAAAGTGGAACAGATTCTTTAAAGGTTGTTACAGCATCGCCTGATAATGATCTACTATAATGAAATTTTCTTTCAGGTGTGGAGTACTCGGTTAAATTAAACTCAAAGGTTATTAAGAAATGGTCAGACAGGACAGGGTTATCATCATATTTCTCCTACTTTAGCTTCCCTTCATTGGCTCCCTGTTAAATTCAGAATAGAATTTAAAATTCTCCTCACATATAAAGCCCTTAATGAACTAGCTCCATCATACATCAGAGATCTGATTGTTCCATACGTTCCTAACAGAGCACTTCGTTCTCAGACTGCAGGTTTACTGGTGGTTCCTAGAGTCTCTAGAAGTAGAATGGGAGGCAGATCTTTTAGTTATCGAGCTCCTCTCCTGTGGAACCAGCTTCCAGTTTTAGTCCGTGAGGCAGACACCCTGTCTACTTTTAAGGCTAGGCTTATAACTTTCCTTTTTGATAAAGCTTATAGTTAGAGTGGCTTAGGTTATCCTGATCTATCTGTGTAGTTATGCTGCTATAGGCTTAGGCTGCTGGAGGACATAATGACCACTGTTACCCTCTTTGCTACATTCTCACACTACTCTCAAATTCTGCTTTATTTGCTGTTATTTCAGTTTTTAACTTTATGTTCTCCCTCTTTTCTCTTCCTAGAAGCTACAAACTGGCCTGACTCTGTGTCTACCTGTAACACCTTTCTGGAGAGGGGCATCGTCAAAGCTTCTGCTGGCAACAACTTAATGCTCACCCTCTACCGATGATCCACATGGCCCTGTCTTTCAGTGTTTAACCCTTTCTCTCTCCTAATTGACTGAGCTTTTATTGTGACTAACTCTATGTGCTCTCTTTCAGACTCTAACCTTGAAAACTGGCTCTGAGTTTATCTGTTCATTCTTTCTAGGTGAAATGACTAAAGTAGCTACAGGGGTTAGACAATGGAACTGAAACACCTGTCATTTTAGTGTGGGGGGTTTCATGGCTAAATTGGACCAGCCTGGTAGCCAGTCTTCATTGATTGCACATTGCACCAGTAAGAGCAGAGTGTGAAGGTTCAGTTAGCAGGGTAAGAACACAATTTTGCTCAAAATATTGAAATGCACACAACATTATGGGTGACATACCAGAGTTCAAAAGAGGACAAATTGTTGGTGCACGTCTTGCTGGCACATCTGTGAAGAAGACAGCAAGTCTTTGTGATGTATCAAGAGCCACGGTATCTAGGGTATTGTCAGCATACCACCAAGAAGGACGAACCACATCCAACAGGATTAACTGTGAACGCAAGAGGAAGCTGTCTGAAAGGGATGTTCGGGTGCTAACCCGGATTGTATCCAAAAAACATAAAACTACCGCTGCCCAAATCACGGCAGAATTAAATGTGCACCTCAACTCTCCTGTTTCCACCAGAACTGTCCGTCGGGAGCTCCACAGGGTCAATATACACGGTCGAGCTGCTATGGCCAAACCTTTGGTCACTCATGCCAATGCCAAACGTCGGTTTCAATGGTGCAAGGAGCGCAAATCTTGGGCTGTGGACAATGTGAAACATGTATTGTTCTCTGATAAGTCCACCTTTGCTGTTTTCCCCACATCCGGGAGAGTTACGGTGTGGAGAAGCGCCAAAGAAGCGTACCACTCAGACTGTTGCATGCCCAGAGTGAACCGTGGGGGTGGATCAGTGATGGTTTGGGCTGCCATATCATGGCATTCCCTTGGCCCAATACTTGTGCTAGATGGGTGCATCACTGCCAAGGACTACTGAACCATTCTTGAGGACCATGTGCATCCAATGTTTCAAACATTGTATCCTGAAGGCGGTGCCGTGAATCAGGATGACAATGAACCAATACACACAGCAAGACTGGTGAAAGATTGGTTTGATGAACATGAAAGTGAAGTTGAACATCTCCCATGGCCTGCACAGTCACCAGAATTAAATATTATTGAGTCACTTTGGGATGTTTTGGAGGAGCCAGTCAGGAAATGTTTTCCTCCACCACTATCACGTAGTGACCTGGCCACTACCCTGCAAGAAGAATGGCTTAAAATCCCTCTGACCACTGTGCAGGACTTGTATATGTCATTCCCAAGACGAATTGACACTGTATTGGCCGGAAAAGGAGGCCCTACACCATACTAATAAATTATTGTGGCCTAAAACCAGGTGTTTCAGTTTCATTGTCCAACCCCTGTGTAAGTCTGTTGTGGAAAGTGTGTCTGCCATCATCTGCTGGGGAAGCAGCATCAGAGCCAGGGACTTAAAGAAGGCTGGCTCTGTTCTGAGGACTCCTCTGGAACCTCTGGAGATCATTGTGGAAAGACGGATTCTTCATAAAATGAAGAACATTATGGAGAACCCTGAGCATCCTCTTCATTATTCTGTCCTACAACAACAGAGTGTCTTCAGTCAGAGGCTTCTTCAGATCTATTGTAAGACGGAGCGCTACAGGAGATCCTTCCTGCCCACAGCAATCAACATCTACAACGGCTCTTTGAAGAAGCCTTCATAATGAGCTACAACAACATTTAATTTCCCTTTGGCATTAATAATGTATTTTTGAATTGAATATCTAAAAATAAATAAATACATTTAGACTATTGATCTCACAATGGAGAAAATGTCCTCTGCATTTAACCCATCCATTTGGGAGCAGTGAGCTGCCATATTGCGGCACCCGGGGGACATACGGGGGGCTACGGCTCTTGCTCAGGGACCCAGAGTGGCATGCTGTGGGATTCGAACCAGGGTACTTGTGGCCTTTCTGGGACACAAATGCCCTGCTCTCTAACCACATGGCCAACGCTCTATGTTTTTTGGTCAGTTCAATCAGTCCTTAAAATGATGGGAATTACAAATAGAAAGTAAGTTATTATGATTTTATGTTTATCAAAACCATACATTAAAACCAAAATGTGCTTCAGTTGTCCAAAACATACAAATGACTGAAGTGTCTTTTCTCAGATCTAGGAGATCTAGGGAGCAGCATCTGTCACATGTCCTGATGTCCAAGTAGGAAGGGGCTTAACCAAGAAATCAGTGGGACTCCTCAGTCAGCATCATCTCTTTTCCAGCACACTAGATGGGTGGTTTTAGTCCCTACCTAGTTCCATTAATGCATCAGCTTTTAAATCAGACATTAACCACAGCATAAGCCTATGGGTTTTACAGCAGATCTACCGCTTTTTCCTTAATCACATGCAAAATTATAAACATATGTAGAATATTATAATAACAGAATAAGTATAAATCATCTGTTTTCTTTCATTTACTGCTTCTGTTAACTTAAAGAATACTTAAGTAAACAGTTACAATTACATTTCAACAGATACAACAAACATTAACTTTACTACAGTGAGGTTCACACAGTGTTGACCCGGTTACATTTTCTATCAGAGCTTAAAGCATAATTTATCACTTTTGTTGGGATTATGATTATTGATTGAATAATCTTGATCAATAATTATAATTACAAATCATAATCTGACAAAATCAATTTCTTAACCAAAAATCCTCATTTACGAATCGAGACCAGAGAGGTTTCTGGTGTTGTAATTGTGGCTCAACGCCTCTGACAATTACAATCGTTAAATACTCCGTAATAATTAATAACTATTGCCGGAGATGTCACTGTTTAATAGACTGTTTCTGCCGAAACGGGTGGAACTTTAGCCTTATTTAGACTGACACATCACTTTTGCACACAATGAAACACCAAACGCTCTCTCTTTATCTATGTGAATATTAATTAATTTTCACCTACTCAACATGCAAAATTCTACACACACAGGGGTAACACATCTAAATAAGCAAAATCAACAAACGGCAGTGGGTGTATATTGAGTCAACCAGCAGTTTATGGCACTATAGACGAAGGGAGAGGATATGAAAGGGGGGTGTGGTGATGACTGGTGGGGGTTGGAGCGCAGCTTAGAGTGTCTTTCATGATCTTCTCATCATAAAACTTCCCCCTAACTCCTGAACACAAAGGATTGATAACTTTTGGCGGCAAGCTAGCACAGTGAGATTGAAGACAAAGGTAAAATGGAGTTTTACCATGAGGTCGTCTTAACAGTCCAGTCTTGCAACGCACCCGCGTTCAGATAGTAAACACAAACAGCTCGAGGACACGGCGGGTCCCGATATTACATAACACATCAAAGTTTCAACAAGCAAGGTTACATGCACATATTATTCAGAACACATGAGATCCTAACCAGCGATTCTGATCGCTTCTACAACCTCTGACCCTGCCCAGGCCTTCTAATAAAGAAAAAAAAAAAAAGGGTTTTACTTGTGTCGTCTTCTTCCGAGTGAGGGAATTCGAGCGAGGAAAAGTGGGGTTAAGTTAATGTGCGTCCACAATTAACTTCAGGGGAACGGTCAGTCTTTGTCCTTTGGTCTTCTTGACAAAAAGGAAAAATATGATCTGACCATCAAAGTCGACTTGAAAATGAAACACGATAGCGGTTCGTCTCTCCAAAACTCCGTGTCTCCAGTTACGTGTTAACTCACGTCTTCGATCGGCAAAGTGAAATCTCTGGCCTTCTTAGTCCAAAAACTTCAGTTATGAATGGTTCGTTGTCCAACGAGAGAGAATGAATGAAACTCTGCACAGAGTTCTTCTCTTAAAGTGACACGCTTCAATCACCAGATCGATTTCTAGTAGAAGGCAAGTTTTCAAACATGAGCGCCTCCTATATAGCACCCTGTGACGTCAGACTGGGGACGCCCAGTCATATCAGTCGCAGTGCTCGATGGGATATGTAGGAGCGGGCTGTCCTGGGTAAAAAATGGCCGATGCCATTGGAGGGGCACAGTGACGTCCAACAACGTGCAGATACTCCAATACTCAGCAAACAAGTGGTCCAACATTCCCCCCTAGGTTCAAAGGGTGAGATGAATCGCAGTCTTTGAAGCTACTGGGACCATTCTGTCCTTTGCTGAACAATCAGTGATCCGTGGCGAAGCAGAACAAAACAAAATTGTCTCTGTGTTACTCAAAACGTACGACTGGGCAGGATAGAGGTTAGCCTGGGCAGGACTAAACTCTGACTAAAACTCATACCTTTCTACATTGTTCAATGAGAAAAATACAGGACAATACATTCATATCATCATTACATTCTTTGGTCATCAGCTTTGGTAATCCTGAGACAAAATGAAACAATAACAGATATCGTACATATCTGTATATATGTATATATAAAAATATAAAAAGAACAAAACAAAATCATGGTTCATAGCTTATTCATCCAACTTCTATTAGGCACTGGACCCTGGCTGTGTCGTTGGCAAAGGCGGTGCTATGAACCGTGGGGGAATGAATGTGAGGGAATCAATCCTGACCTGTAAACGCTTAACTGCCTGTATGCGGTGTGTAATCTAAAAACGAATGGTTAAAACAGGTTTAGGCTTAAACCATTGGCTCTTCCGGATGATGATGGGTTTCAATAGGACTCCTATAAGCCAGGTGTGTTTGTGGAGGTTGCAAGGTGTCTGCTGTGGTGGACTTAGGATTTCTCTACTAAGTTCAGCAGAACTAGGTCAATGGGTATCTGTGCCTCGGTGGGACTGTCTACAGATGAACCAACCTCCTTTAACACGATTTTGCATGAAATCTCGGGCAGCATGGGTGTGTCCATTACATCATTCTTAAACACTTTTGTGAGGTCTGCTGTGCATGCAGAGTGTTATGGAAAATTATCGTGTCAACTTACAGTTTAAGACTGTGTCCTAGAAGGTAGTTATATGTTTAACTGTTTCTGTTGAAGAAAGTTGTTAGTGATTAGTGCATGTTAGTGTGAGTTAATGAAACATGCACCTATTTAACTAGTCCTACGCACTGGTCTCTCCTTTCCCGGACATTGAGACAAGCTCTGTTCTTGGGGAGGAGATTTCGATGTAGGACTTCATCTGGTTCAGCCAAAGAGCAGCAGCTGGGATGATGGTGTCAACCTTTTCTGACAAGCATCCAACCCACTTGATGAAGCTGCATGTCGCAGTTAGGAGGAATTTGTTACCTCCTGTTAATTTTGGAGCTGGTTCGACCCAGTTGGTCTGAAGATGGAACCAAGGTAATGTAACCCCCCTTCGCTGAAGCGGAGGTTGACTGGTTGGCTGGGATGGCTGAAACTGGCGGCAGGTTAAACATCCTTTGATGTAGACCTGGGTGTCGTGAGACCTTGGAGGCCAGCGCGCCATCTGCTGGAGGGTGTGGAGTGTGGCTTTGTAGCTCCTATGGCACCCTACAGGAGAGTAATGGGCGTCGGATAACGTGACCCCCCTTTGGTCTGTTGGAACAATGTCCATAGCATGGGAGAGCTGTTTGATGCCAATCTGCACACTGGCTGTCTTGAGGAGAGGGCGGAGCCCGTCTACTAAAGGGAGTGTGTGGCTGTGTTGTGCCTCAGTTACAAAGGGGTCTTTTTGGCACAAACGGTCATACAGCTCTCTAATGGTTGATGGATGTCCCAGCCAGAATGCTAGTGGCACTTCTGGTATGAACATGGTTTCCAGGTGTACACCTTCCACCACTTTGGGGTTGTAAGTGTCCCCACCTGGGTTCTTTAAAGAGCCAAGCAATGCATGACTGCCTCTGGCAGGAGTTTCCTGGATGGCTGGGTGCAGCTGTGTCTCGGAGGTGCACATGACCGGCTCTGATGAGGGCCTGAGAGGTCCTTCGGGCTCCTCTAAGCTGGTGACCTGATTGGTCACAACAAATCGTTCGCTGCGTGCACCCCGTGGGTTTTGCACCTCCGCCTGGACCCAGAGTTGGTCCTTGTGGCAGTCAGTGTGTGGGGCCAGCCTGTCCAGCAGGTCCTGGCCACCAAGACAAAGGTCTTTGTTTAATGTGCACCTATAGATGGGGTGCACCAGAGCCGTGTCTTCGGGTGTAATGTCCAGCTCCACCCAATTAGTGATGCATGATCGGTTTTGGGTGCAGCTGGTGATACTTACATCACGAAATTCAGCCTGAAGTGGTTTACTGAGGGAGAGCATGGCTCTACTCGCCTCCTCAAACGAGACCGAGAACCACAGGCTGATCTCTGATCCTGTTTTAAAATGGAACCTCAGTTTGACATGTCCTCCTATACTGGTGAGATAGTATAGGTAACCTATATGTTCATTATGGTTCAGTTTACCTAAGAACCTTGGAGCAATGATTTGTGGTGTTTCTCCTGGAGAAGTCCCAAGGGGTTCTTGGAGTTTCCCAGGTTTGTCTCCCCATCCGATCAGGTAGACTTTGATGGCTGTGGAGACTGGGTCCACGCCTAGTCATGCTGACGGGAAGTTTGGGTCTGGTTTAACTAGGTCAGCTTCCTGTTTCCAGGGTTGTGGGGGCATGGTGGCCTGACGCACCGCTTCCGTCACCATCTTACGCAAGGCCTCCTCCATCTCTTTCCCCATAATCCCTTCTGCGTGTCGGTTCCACCCTCTTCCATCAGGTTTACCTTTAGGCTTCACGTGATGGTCAGGTCGTCTGTTCGACCGGAAGTGGTCCGGCAACTTTGACTGTGTTTGGTATTCAGTACCACCCCCCCAGTCCAGCTGACCAAACCTATGTTGTTCCCTGAACCTGTTCTTCGCATAGGTTCTGGTTGAAGGCCTTTCCTGACCTTCTAATGCATGGCTGGTTCTTTCAGTCTGGACCTGTAAAACCCTAGCCTTGCTCTCCGATCCCTTGGTCGGGTGAGCACGTGTTTCCCACGCCATCTGAGCATATTTGCGGATCTCTTGCATGCTCATGGCCTTGGTTCTGCAATACATAGTCACATCGTATCGCACACTTTCATGAAGGTTGTGGAGGAACAGGGATTTAAAAGCATGTTCCTCCTCAATGCCTGGCGCATTGCGTCCTTGGAAGTAAACGGCTCTCAAGCGCCGGTAATACTCCCTGGGTGCTTCGCTTTTCTTTTGCTGGATCGTGAAAGCACCAAGTGTGGCTGAGGCCCGGTCCGTGTACACAAAATATTCCTCCCTTAAAGCTTCGCAAAGGGTTGAATAACGGTCTCGGACTGCGGGTGTCAGGCTCTCCATGAAAACATGGACGCTCTTCGACGTTGTCTTCCAGATGAGCTTCAGTTTCTCCCGTGCTGATGGGCAGTACAAATCTAGAAGACAGCGTTCCACTTCCCTAAGGTAATCATCAATGTTTGATTCTACCTTATCAGAATCAGAATCAGAATCAGAAAAGCTTTATTGCCAAGTACGTTTTTGGACATACAAGGAATTTGTTTTGGCGTAGTCGGTGCAATACAGTACAAGTTAAACAGTACAAACATATCTACAATATAATATAATATAAGTGCACAGTTTTAAGTGAGTGAGAGTAAATATAGAGCAGTATAAGATGCAAGAGCAATACAACAGTGCAGGTGATCATTGTGCAAGTAAAGCAGTGCAAGTAAGCAGGAGTCCAAGCTGAGCGTTAATGTAACGCATAGAGTTACAGGTTACAGGTGTCCTGTCAGCAAAAAAAGGGGGGTGTGGGGGAAAGGGGGAATGTCAGGGTGGTTTCCGGGCTTTGTTAACCAGGCTGGTGGCAGATGGGAAAAAACTGTTCTTGTGGCGTGAGGTTTTGGTCCGGATGGACCGCAGCCTCCTGCCAGAGGGGAGAGTCTCAAAGAGTCTGTGACCGGGGTGGGAGGGATCAGCCAGAATCTTCCCTGCCCGCTTCAGGGTCCTGGAGGTGTACAGTTCCTGGAGCGACAGTAGACTGCAGCCAATCACCTTCTCAGCAGACCGAATGACACGCTGCAGTCTGCCCTTATCCTTGGCTGTAGCAGCGGCGTACCAGATGGTGATGGAGGAGGTGAGGATGGACTCAATGATGGCTGTGTAGAAGTGCACCATCATAGTCTTTGGCAGGTTGAATTTCTTCAGCTGCCGCAGGAAGAACATCCTCTGCTGGGCTTTCTTGATGAGGGAGCTGATGTTTGGCTCCCACTTGAGATCCTGGGAGATGATGGTTCCCAGGAAGCGGAAAGATTCCACAGTGTCAATTGTGGAGTCACAGAGGGTGATGGGGGCAGGTGGGGCTGGGTTCTGCCTGAAGGGCAGGGTCGAAACGCTCTATGTCTTTAGCAAGGGACTCAAGCTGGCGGGTGCGCAATCCCCTCTCAGGGATTGGTCCCGGCCCATCTGAGTCATCATCGGAGAGTTCACTCCGGCTGCGCTCAGAGGGTATCGGTGCATCACGCCTCATCCTCGGAGGAGGCAGTGGAGGCTGCTCCCGGTATAACTGTGGGCCCTGTGCTTCCCGGACTCGGGTCCTGGACAGCGGTTGAGGGCGGTAGGAGCCACCTGAATCCCAGGGGCGGCACTCCTGTTGCCGTGGCGGAGGTGAGGGATCGTAGAGGACCGTACTGCAAGTCACGTTTGATGGCTGCTCGCATCTGAACCGTGAACTATTTACACCTGCTGGGTCCCCAGCTAGGTACCGTTCATGGCTGCTGATTGCAGTGGGGTGGGGCATCGCACCACTGAACCTATTCTGACTACTTACCCCTGTTCTTGCCTCGGTGGATGCCTGGGGAACCCTATGAGCCTGGAAAGGTAATCTCTGGAGAGCAGCTTCTACATCCTCCAGATCTGACCTGCAGGTTCTCTCAGGGTTTCGCGGGTGTGGCTCACCTCCAAAGGTTTTAACCTGTGAGGTGGGTTTCGGTTCGTCCCCCCATTCTTCCAGGGGGGGGCGGGGTGGCATGGCTACCCTCTATTGCTTCCAATCTATTTCCCACTTCTGTTATTTCACCTCGAAGGACATCCACCGTCTGCAAAGTATCATTCAGCTCGAACTGCAGTTTAACGCGCTGGTCAACTTCCAACATTAACCTTCGCTGATACAACAGAGTGAGCTGTCCTAACACATCTGAAACCCGCCTGTCCTTCAGTGGGTTTTTAATGACTTGGAGCAACTCCTGAATCCTGGCTTCACATTGCTCGATGCCATAATCATTAAGGCCTTTACGCTCCTCTGGGGACAACAGAATCAATGACCCAATTACCTCTTGCGCCTGCATACCTATGGGGTCCTCCACCATACACACATCTCCAGCTGCGGTCTGGGATGTTCCCTCCATCTTTGGCCCAAAATGCACAATGCACGCACACAAACTGTTTATTTATGAACCACCACTAAAGAAATTAGCAGCAATTCAACAGGCTAAGCTATTCAGTGATTAACGATTGCTAAATTAATTAGCTGCACACAAACAGGCTAAGCTGTTCAGTGATTAAGGATTGCTAAACTTAATTAGCTGCACACAACAGGCTAAGCTGTTCAGTGATTAAGGATTGCTAAACTTAATTAGCTGCACACAACAGGCTAAGCTGTTCAGTGATTAAGGATTGCTAAACTTAATTAGCTGCACACAACAGGCTAAGCTGTTCAGTGATTAAGGATTGCTAAACTTAATTAGCTGCACACAACAGGCTAAGCTGTTCAGTGATTAAGGATTGCTAAACTTAATTAGCTGCACACAAACAGGCTAAGCTATTCAGCTAGCTGTCTGATTCATACCTGTCTCTTCCAGGTGCATGGGTTTGCTTAAAATGGGCACACAGGTTTGACCATTCAAACTGTGGCTTACCCAAGTCTATGCTTTAATGGGGTTAATCAAGCAAACATGCAAAAAAAAAGGAGAAGAAGGGAAAGAATTTTTGAAATAACCCAGAAACCAAGTTCAAAATAAAATTTTAAAAATGAGAAAACGAAACTAAACATTCAATGCTGTTCTTAGCTTCAAATAAATGTTAGTGTTCTCTAATATGAATCACCTACCTTCCTGTTAGACAACTAAGTTAGTTTTATGAGTCAGATCAAAACATGCTTCACACACTAAAACCCAGCAAAAATGCTTAAATTTTATCCAAAAGTGGTAATGAATGATCTGTAACTTCAACTTTCAACTTTAAGTTATGCCCTTTTGATCATAGGTGATGGAATTATCTGACTGTGTTAATGAATTGAGTGATTTAAAAAAAATATCAAAGTAGGAAATGCAATTCGCACTAGTGACCACCAGATGGTACTGAGTGCAGGTCTGCGGTTTGGGAAATCCAGCTGCAATCTGTAATCTATTAAATGGCCACCAGATGTAGGTGTTGTTCTCTAACTGACTGGGAGAATGTTGGTCACAACTGTAATTACGCCCAGCGGACACTGGGGGCAAGTCTGCTGCTTATCAGCGCAGGTTTTCACAGCTGCAGCAGCAGGCTGGCGACTGGAAATTAACTTTAACTTTTCCACAAGTTAAACCAACTTTCACCTTGCATCCACAACAAACCTCTGAAAGCTAATGTTATCCTTTGCAGTAGAACTAAGCACAACCTAATCGAAATCCCCTAATTCACAAACGTTCTGTGCGAAACTCAAGTCTCCCAATAAACGTCTTGTTAACGGAGATCACAACTGTTCATTCTGTGCAACAGTGATTTGATGTCTGTCTTTGTAAGGCCCACCCAGGGACGCCATATGTTGGGATTATGATTATTGATTGAATAATCTTGATCAATAATTATACTTACAAATCATAATCTGACAAAATCAATTTCTTAACCAAAAATCCTCATTTACGAATCGAGACCAGAGAGGTTTCTGGTGTTGTAATTGTGGCTCACCGCCTCTGACAATTACAACCGTTAAATACTCCGTAATAATTAATAACTATTGCCGGAGATGTCACTGTTTAATCGACACTTGAACCTTATTTTGACTGACACCTCACTTTTGCACACAATGAAACACCTCACTTTTGCACACAATGAAACACCAAACACTCTCTCTTTATCTATGTGAATATTAATTAATTTTCACCTACTCAACATGCAAAATTCTACACACACAGGGGTAACACATCTAAATAAGCAAAATCAACAAACGGCAGTGGGTGTGTATTGAGTCAACCAGCAGTTTATGGCACTACAGACGAAGGGAGAGGATATGAAAGAGGGGTGTGGTGATGACTGGTGGGGGGTTGGAGCGCAGCTTAGAGTGTCTTTTATGATCTTCTCATCATAAAACCTCCCCCTAACTCCTGAACACAAAGGATTGATAACTTTTGGCGGCAAGCTAGCACAGTGAGATTGAAGACAAAGGTAAAATGGAGAATTTTACCATGAGGTCGTCTTAACAGTCCAGTCTTGCAACGCACCCGCGTTCAGATAGTAAACACAAACAGCTCAAGGACACGGCGGGTCCCGATATTACATAACACATCAAAGTTTCAACAAGCAAGGTTACATGCACATATTATTCAGAACACATGAGATCCTAACCAGCGATTCTGATCGCTTCTACAACCTCTTACCCTGCCCAGGCCTTCTAATAAAGAAATTAAAAAAAATGGGTTTTACTTGTGTCGTCTTCTTCCGAGTGAGGGAATTCGAGCGAGGAAAAGTGGGGTTAAGTTAATATGCGTCCACAATTAACTTCAGGGGAACGGTCAGTCTTTGTCCTTCGGTCTTCTTGACAAAAAGGAAAAATATGATCTGACCATCAAAGTCGACTTGAAAATGAAACATGGTAGCGGTTCGTCTCTCCGAAACTCCGTGTCTCCAGTTACGTGTTAACTCACGTCTTCGATCGGCAAAGTGAAATCTCCGGCCTTCTTAGTCCAAAAACTTCAGTTATGAATGGTTCGTTGTCCAACGAGAGAGAATGAATGAAACTCTGAACAAAGTTCTTCTCTTAAAGTGACGCGCTTCAATCACCAGATCGATTTCTAGCAGAAGGCAAGTTTTCAAACATGAGCGCCTCCTATATAGCACCCTGTGATGTCAGACTGGGGACGCCCAGTCATATCAGTCCCAATGCTCGATGGGATATGTAGGAGAGGGCTGTCCTGGGTACAAAATGGCCGATGCCATTGGAGGGGCACAGTGACGTCCAACAACGTGCAGATAGTCCAATACTCAGCAAACAAGTGGTCCAACACTTTGTTGTTACAATTCCTCACAGATAAGACCTCATTGGGCCAAGTTATTTCTGTTTCAGTTATCATTATTGTATTGTTTTCAGTTACTTGAAATACAAGAAACTGTGACATAAACAATGCAAATTATGTAGCATTAATTTGCTTTTTACACACAGGCCTCATCAAGATGTTTCAAGAATGTAAATGATGGGAGATTTTACAATTCATAGGAAGACTGTGCTTGGTTAGAGAGAAATATACGGTATTTTTAGACATACTGACTCTTCTGAGTGTGAGCTACACGCCTTTCCAAATAACTATAAATGAGATTGAATTCAGTTACATCCTATTTGCCACCATAGAGCTCCTCTCCTATTCAAACATTATGCTTATTTAATACAGCTTTGGGAGTTATCCTCTCCTGCTGTAAAACCCAGAGCGTCATCCAACAACAGGATATCCTGCTAAGAAATGCATCAGAGAAAACCGTAGCCTCTGACTCTCCTGGCTTAGTCAATCATTTCCAATGGCAGTAATGCTTTCAGAGGACAGTCGCAGAGAGGGGCCATTGTGCACACTCTGCACTCCTCATCTGATAGAAAAAAAAGATTGAAACCATCAAAACACCTCTATGAGCTGCTGTACTGATGGCCCATGTGAATCTATTAGCGCTATTCTCTTTGTAGGAAGTCTTTGACATCTCCAGCCAGCTGTGCTGTGTGGGAGTGCCTCATGTTTATCGACCTGGAGCTGGCCTCCGATTGAAAAGAGCAGTAGTAGAGACTTTAATTTCACTCCCTCTTCATGAATTAATCATCGATAGCTTTATGAATGGCTAATCAAGGACTCTGTAAAAAAAACTTAAATGAATCCCCTTGCAAAACTTTTATCATCAGTTTTTATCATTGAAGTCTCCAACCAAACATCTACTGCCTACGCAGTTTTACATATCTATCTTTATACAACTCTTTCACATTTTTATTTTTTATTTTATTGGCATTTTATGTGATAGACCAACAAAACGTAGATCATAATTGTCAAGTGAAAATTATACATGATTTTTCTTCAAATAAAAAGTGAGAAGGGTGATGAGCATTTGGGGACTGCACAGTGGTGCAGTTATTACTGATGCCTTGCACCAAGAAGGTACTAAATTTTAATTCCAGCCTGGAGTCTTTCTGCATGGGGTTCCCATGCATGTGTGGGTTCTGTCCCGGTACCCAGGCTTCCTCCCACTGTCCAAACACATGACTGTTAGGTAAAGTGGTCTTTCTAAATTGCCCTTAGGTATGAGTGTGTGTGTGTGCATAATTGCTTGTGCGGTGTGTCTCTGTGTTGGTGATGGTGACCTGTACAGGGTGTACACTGCAGAACCCCCCCAACCCGCAACCCTGCAAGGACAGGTGGGTATAGACAACTGACACATGAATGGATGGATGAATGGATGGATGAATGGGAGGTGTGCATTTGTATTCAGCTCCTCTTTACTGTGATATCTCTAAATACAGCTCAGTGCAACCAATTGTCTTCAGACATCACTTAAATAAAAAACTGAATCTACCCACTGTATGTGTATGGTTTTGTGTAGGCTTTGGAGGATTGTTGGAGAACATTAGTGAACAGATCGCATCATAAAGAACAAAGAACATAAGTTTATAGCAGAGTCAGCTTATAAAACAACACAGGAAAATTCTAAATGACTTACAATTTCTTTAAAATCAAATTCTGAAAAGCATGGCATGCATTTAAGGTTCACTGCCTGATAACTCTGGAGGAGCTGCAGAGATCCACAGCATAAGTTTCACTCTACTAATTATGGAGGAGTTGTAAAAAGAAAGCCGATGTTGTAAGCCAATATGCAAAATACAGCAAAGTATGGAAAAGTAATACAATTCAGTCTGAATATACTATCCCCAAGGTTAAAAAAACATCCCAACAAACATGGACCATGTTTGTTGGGATGTTTTTTTAAGTAAATAGAAGAAGGCAAATCAGAGTTGATAAATACAGAACAATCCGAGAAGAAAACCTGTTAGAGGGTGCAAAAGGTCTGAGACTAGTGCAGAAATTACCATCCAACAGGACAATGACCATACACAGAAGAGCTACAACAGAATAGTTAGGATGAAAGCATAGTTATGTGTTAGAATGGCCTAGTCAAAGTCCAGATCTGTGTCCAGTTGAGAATCTTGGCAAGACATGAAAACTATTGTTCACAGAAGCTTTCCATCTGTTCTGAGGATACCAGAGTTGTTTAGAAAAGAAGGAAGGGCAGAAAGATTGTATGTAATTACTGAGGTTTGTGGCTGTAATGTAACAAAATGTGAAAAAGTTCAATCTTTTTGCAAAACCAAATACATATCTTAAAAAAAACCTGCAATTTCTAAAGCACATAATTCTTTGGAAATTCATTAAATAAAATAAATGGTCTTAAATTGTGCTAAACCAGATATAGGAAAAGTCAGCTTACCTCAGTCATTCTACAGGTGAACATGCCTTGTGAGCAAGCCAAGAAAAGAAAATGTCAACACTGATAAGTCCTAACTTGTGTTTAGTTTCTTGTGAGTACACAGCTCCTGCATTTTGCAGAACCCTTATGTTGGATAAACACAACCACACAAACATATACACAGGTAGACAATTTGGCTGTAACTCTAAGCAAGAATATTCCCCAGGTGGGAATGATACATTATGGGATGGATATCAAGCAGGATGAAATGCGCCTAAACAGAAGTCTACACAAGAATTCTTTCAAACATTTTCAGCACAAAGAGAAAAACAATAAAGGTTAAAAACTTATTTCAGAACATTAGTAAGTCATGAATAAGAAAAATGCTCTACAGGCTGTTTCAGAAATATCCAGCTACGACATATTCTCCTCTTTCATTGTGAATGTTGACCAGCAAAAAAAAAAAAATTGTCTTTTAAGATATTAATATATTTATTTATTTAAATATGCATTTTTTTAAAAGACATTGCTATGCTACAGCTATATCAGAAAAATAAAATTTTTAAGGCTTTATGTAATCTTAAATGAATGAAGGTCTGGTCTTTGACTAGGCCATTCTAAATCATGAATATGGTTTAATCTAAATCATAGCTCTGGTTGTATGTTTAGGGTTGTTCGCCTGCTGGAAGGAGAACTCTCCCCCTTTCGCATGTCTTTTGCAGCCTGTGTTAAACTGTTAATGGGACTTCTTATGGCTTTCTTCTTAACAATGACATTCTTCTTGCCAGTCCTCCATAAAGGCCAGAATTATGGAGAGTATAACTAATATCCTGTTAACAGATGGCCCCATCCAAGCTGTGGATCCCTGCAGTTTTTCCAGAGTTTCCAGGTATTAGCAAAGGCGGCTGAGCTCAAATGCAAGCCACACATTTCAGAATTGTATTAAAAGAAAATGGAAACCATGTCCCATTTTTCTTTCAGTTCACTTTAAATGGTTATAAAAAAAAAAAGCTACTGCAAATAAAGTTTGTATTTGTACTCGTACTCTTCCGCTTTATCTGGATCCGGATCGCGGGGGCAGCAGACTCAGCAGAGACGCCTAGACGTCCCTCTCCCCAGACACCTCCTCTAGCTCTTCCGGGGGGAGCCCAAGGTGTTCCCAGGCCAGCCGAGAGACATAGTCCCTCCAGCGTGTCCTGGGCCATCCCCTGGGCCTCCTCCCGGTGGGACTTGCCTGGAACACCTCCCGAGGAAGGTGTCCAGGGGGCATCCGATATAGATGCCTGAGCCACCTCAACTGGCTCCTCTCGATGTGGAGGAGCAGCGACTCTACTCCGAGCCCCTCCCGGATGGCCGAGTTCCTCACCCTATCTCTAAGGGAGTGCCCGGCCACCCTACGGAGGAAGCCCATTTCAGCCGCTTGCATCCGGGATCTCGTTCTTTCGGTCATGACCCAAAGTTCATGGCCATAGGTGAGGGTAGGAACGTAGACCGAGCGGTAAATCGAGAGCTTCGTTTTTCGGCTCCGCTCTCTCTTCACCACAACGGACTGGCACAGTGCCGCCATTACTGGGGCAGCCGCACTGATCCATCTGTCGATCTCCATTCTTCCCTTACTCGTGAACAAGACCCCGAGATACTTGAACTCCTCCACTTGAGGCAGGAACTCCCCTCCAACCTGAAGAGTACAAGGAACCCTTTTCCGGTCGAGAACCATGGCCTTGGACTTGGAGGAGCTGATATTCATCCCAGCCGCTTCACACTTGGCTGCGAACTGCCCCAGCACATGCTGTAGGTCTTGGCTGGAGGGGGCCAGCAGGACCACATCATCTACAAAAAGAAGAGACGAAATCCTCTGGTCCCCAAACCAGACCCCCTCCGGCCCTTGGTTGTGCCTAGAAATCCTGTCCATAAAAGTTATGAACAGGACTGGTGACAATGGGCAGCCCTGCCGGAGTCCAACATGCACCGGGAACAAGTCCGACTTAGTGCAATGCGGACCAAACTCCTGCTCCGCTTGTACAGAGACCGGATGGTCCCTAATAAAGGGCCCCCGATTCCATACTCCTGGAGCACCCCCAACAGGGCACCACGAGGGACACAGTCGAATCCTTTCTCCAGGTCCACAAAACACATGTGGACCGGTTGGGCAAACTTCCATGAACCCTCGAGTACCCTGTAGAGGGTACAGAGCTGGTCCAGTGTTCCATGGCCGGGACGAAAACCACTCTGCTCCTCCTGAAGCCGAGGTTAGACTATCGGCCGGACCTTCCTCTCCAATACCTTGGCGTAGGCCTTATCAGGGAGGCTGAGGAGTGTGATCCCCCCGTAGTTGGAACACACTCTCCGGTCATCCTTCTTATGAAGAGGGACCACCACCCCAGTATGCCAGTCCAGAGGCACTGTCCCCGTCCGCCACGCAATGTTGAAGAGGCATGTCAATCCTGACAGTCCCACAACATCAAGAGACTTGAGTTACTCAAGGCGGATCTCATCCACCCCTGAAACCCTGCCACCACGGAGCTTTTCAACCACCTCGGTGACTTCAGCCTGGGTGATGAAAAAGTCTAACCCCGAGTCCCCAGCTTCTGTTTCCACCAGGGAATGCGCGATGGCAGGATTGAGGAGATCCTCGAAGTACTCCTTCCACCGCCCGATAATGTCCCCAGTCGAAGTCAGCAGCCTCCCACCCCCACTGTAAACATTGTTGGCGAAGCACTGCTTCCCCCTCCTGAGGCGCCGGACGGTTTGCCAGAATCACTTCAAGGCCAACCGGTAGTCCTTCTCTGTGGCCTCACAGAACTCCTCCCGGACCCGGGTTTTTGCCTCTGCCACAGCCCGGGCAGTGGCACACTTAGCCTCACGGTACTCGTCAGCCGCCTTAGGAGTCCCACATGCCAACCACAGCCGATAGGACAGGAAGCTGAAGAAGCTCTGCAAGGTTGCTTTAAGACTACTGACTGGGACGCACTGTGCCAGCCACATGGAGAGGACATCAATGCCATGACTGAGTGTGTAACCAACTACATAAACTTCTGTGTGGATAACATCATCCCCACCAGAACCATGAGATGCTTCCCCAATAACAAACCTTGGATCACCAGTGACCTGAAGGACCTGCTTAACAAGAAAAAAAGAGCCTTCAGAGAGGGAGACAGAGAATTATTGAGGAGAATACAGAAGCAACTTAAAGTCAAGATAAGAGACAGCAAGGAGGTGTACAAGAAGAAGCTGGAGAGCAAGCTCCAGCAAAACAATATCAGAGATGTGTGGACAGGGATGAAGAAGATCACGGGCTTCAGGCAGAGGGATGATCAGACCGATGAAGGTCTGGACAGAGCCAATGAACTGAACACATTCTTCAATAGGTTCAGTTCAGAAACAAGCTTCGCATCCTCCTCTCCTGCTCACAGCCAAACAGACATTCCACCTTCCTTTGACCCACAAGACCCACAGCTGTCCAGTAACACCTCACATTTTTATCTTCCACCTCAGCCCTAGACCCTTCTGCTTCTACATGTTTGCCTTCAACCATATCAGAAGATGCTGATGCTTCCTTTGCTTCCCCCTTCCACCTGTGTGTCTCAAGAAGTCAAGTGAAGATGCAACTGGAGAGACTGAACCGGAATAAGGCTGCAGGTCCAGATCATGTTAGCCCTAGAGTCCTGAAGGCCTGTGCAGAGCAGCTCTGTGGGATTCTGCAGCACCTCTTCAACCTTAGCCTGGCCCAGAAGAAGGTTCCGGTGTTGTGGAAGACCTCCCCTCTTGTTCCAGTACCAAAGAAAACTCACCCATCAGTCCTCAATGACTATAGACCTGTTGCCCTGACATCTCACATCATGAAGGTCCTAGAGAGACTCCTGTTTGCCCACCTGAGTAAGCAAACAGTAAACCATCAGGACCCCCTTCAGTTTGCTTATTGCTGTGGAGTTGGAGTTGAAGATGCCACCATACACCTGCTTCAACAAACCCACTGTCATCTGGACAAAGCCAGTAGCACTGTGAGGATCATGTTCTTTGATTTCTCCTGTGCATTTAATACATTTCAACCTGATTTGCTTTGTCAGAAACTCCAGAAGACTCAGGTGGAAACCTCAACAATCTCCTGGATCAAAGACTACCTGACAAACAGACCACAGTTTGTGAGACTGAAGGGTTGTGAGTCTAACCAGGTAGTCCGCAGCACAGGAGCACCACAGGGGACTGTACTCTCACCATTCCTTTTCACTCTGTACACCTCAGACTTCCAGTACAAGACAGACTCCTGTCATCTGCAGAAATACTCAGATGATTCTGCAGTTGTGGGGTGGATCAGAGATGGACAAGAAGCTGAGTACAGGACGGTGGTGGACCGCTTTGTGGCATGGTGTGGAAACAATCATCTCATTTTGAACGTGACCAAAACAAAGGAGATGATTGTAGATTTTAAGAGAAACAGGAATAAGTCAAAAACTATTTCCATCATGGGAGAAGAAGTGGAGGTGGTGGAGGAGTATAAATACCTCGGTGTTCACCTGGACAATAGACTAGAGTGGAGATGCAACTGTGAAGCCATCTACAAGAAGGGACAGAGCAGAGTGTACTTCTTGAGGAAGCTTAGGTCCTTTGGTGTTTGCAGCAAGATGCTGCATATCTTCTATATGTCTGTTGTGGAAAGTGTGATCTCTTCTGCCATCATCTGCTGGGGAAGCAGCATCAGAGCCAGGGACTTAAAAAAGCTCAACAAGCTGATAAAGAAGGCTGGCTCTATTCCGGGGACTCCTCTGGAACCTCTTTTCCATTGTGGAAAGACGGATTCTTCATAAAATGAAGAAAAGTATGGAGAACCCTGAGCATCCTCTTCATGAGACTGTCTTACAACAACAGTGTCTTCAGTCTGAGGCTTCTTCAGATCTGCTGTAAGACGGAGCGCTACAGGAGATCCTTCCTGCCCACAGCCATCAGCATCTACAATGGCTCTTTGAAGAAACCTTCATAATATGAGCTATAACAACATTTAATTTCCCTTTGGGATTAATAAAGTATTTTTGAATTGAATTGAATTGAATTCTTCATCTTGACAGCGTCCCTTACTGCCGGTGTCCACCACGAGGTTCAGGGATTGCCGCCGCGACAGGCACCGCAGACCTTATGGCCACAGCTACGGGCAGCAGCATCGACAATAGATGCGGAGAACATTGTCCACTCGCACTCTATGTCAGAATCAGAATCAGAATCAGAAAAGCTTTATTGCCAAGTACGTTTTTGGACATACAAGGAATTTGTTTTGGCGTAGTTGGTGCAATACAGTACAAATTAAACAGTATAAACATATCTACAATATAATATAAATATATGTGCACAGTTTTAAGTGAGTGAGAGTAAATATAGAGCAGTATAAGATGCAAGAGCAATACAACAGTGCAGGTGATCATTGTGCAAGTATGGCAGTGCAAGTAAGCAGGAGTCCAAGCTGAGCGTTAATGTAACGCATAGAGTTACAAGTTACAAGTGTCCTGTCAGCAAAAAAAAAAAAAGGGGGGGGGGGGGGGGGGGGGGGGTGTGGGGGAAAGGGAGAATGTCAAGGTGGTTTCCGGGCTTTGTTAACCAGGCTGGTGGCAGATGGGAAAAAACTGTTCTTGTGGCGTGAGGTTTTGGTCCGGATGGACCGCAGCCTCCTGCCAGAGGGGAGAGTCTCAAAGAGTCTGTGACCGGGGTGGGAGGGATCAGCCAGAATCTTCCCTGCCCGCTTCAGGGTCCTGGAGGTGTACAGTTCCTGGAGCGACAGTAGACTGCAGCCAATCACCTTCTCAGCAGACCGAATGACACGCTGCAGCCTGCCCTTATCCTTGGCTGTAGCAGCGGCGTACCAGATGGTGATGGAGGAGGTGAGGATGGACTCAATGATGGCTGTGTAGAAGTTCACCATCATAGTCTTTGGCAGGTTTAATTTCTTCAGCTGCCGCAGGAAGAACATCCTCTGCTGGGCTTTCTTGATGAGGGAGCTGATGTTTGGCTCCCACTTGAGATCCTGGGAGATGATGGTTCCCAGGAAGCGGAAAGATTCCACAGTGTCAATTGTGGAGTCACAGAGGGTGATGGGGGCAAGTGGGGCTGGGTTCTGCCTGAAGTCCACAACCATCTCCACTGTCTTTAGAGCGTTGAGCTCAAGGTTGTTCTGGCTGCACCAGTCCAACAGATGGTCCACTTCCCATCTGTACGCGGACTCGTCACCATCAGAGATGAGTCCGATCAGGGTGGTGTCGTCCGCAAACTTCAGAAGCTTGGCAGACTGGTGACTGGAGGTGCAGCTGTTGGTGTACAGGGAGAAGAGCAGAGGAGAGAGAACACGTCCCTCTCCTGGATGGAAAGAGCCGTCCTCGGCGTGGGTAGGGGGCTGGTGGGGGGGAACCTCAAGGTGGGGGTTGGAGGTGCCAAGGCCCCTCTTGAGGTTGGGGAGGTGGGGGTGGTGGATTGTGGCTGCAACTGTTGGGGGGTGTCATGGGGGATGGTTGCAAGACTGTCCCTTTGTCTTTCAAAGCGGCAGTAGAACTCGTTCAGGTCGTTGGCGAGGCGTCGGTCGTTGATGGAGTCTCCAATATCCCCCAGAATCTGGTCAAAGCTCTCCTGGAGGTGGGATTTGAAAACTTCCCTGGCCGAGTGAATCCCGCCTGGGCCTGCCAAGTCTGTCCGGCTTTCTCCTCTTCCAGCGGATCCAACTCACCACCAGGTGGTGATCAGTGGACAGCTCAGCCCCTCTCTTCACCCTAGTGTCCAAAACATGCGGAAGGTCTGATAATACGACAACAAAGTCAATCATTGACCTCCTGCCTAGGGTGTCCTGATGCACTGATGGACAACCTTATGCTTGAACATGGTGTTCATTATGGACAATCCGTGACTAACACAGAAGTCCGATAACGGGCCGGCCAGTAGTGCGGAGTACCCGGCCTTCTTGGTGTCCCTGTTGGGGTTGTTGGATAGTGCCCCTCCCGGGGATTCCATTATTCTGCTGGGGGACTTCAACGCTCACGTGGGAAACGACAGTGACACCTGGAGAGGCGTGATTGGGAGGAATGGCCTCACCGATCTGAGTCCCAGTGGAGTTTGTATTTGTCTCATATTTGAATCAGTCAACTGTCAAAAGTTGTTATGCAGAATAAACCTACGCTTAGTTCAACAGTTTTATATACTTACAGTAATTAGGATTTTTTATTATAAGGCAAACAACTGTTATCAATAAGATGATTCTTTTTGTCCTGTCCCCTATTATAAAACATAATTGATCAGAATCCACTGGATGCTGTATTTCACCATACAGTCAGAGAGCTGAATTAATATCCTGAATATTTCTAGGGGTATTTTAAGATGCCAGTGGTTCAGTCTTGCATTAGAAACAAAGGAAGCAAACATAAAGAAACAAACATATAGTGAACATTATGTTTTTAATGTTGGCACAGAAGCTGAGGAAAAGAGGCACTGGTGTGCACCCTTTTGATAAAGATATACCAGATGTTATTGTCAACTGTAAAATAAATTTGAATGATAAAGAAAATGTGCTTAAAAGTGAATCTGTTCTGTGAATTTTAACAAGAGAATCTGCTTAACAGTAAAGGCTCAAATAATAAATATATATATATATAGCTGCATTGTGTTAAGACTTCTTTGACAGTTTTAAATTTTTTATATTTATAAAGTTGTGCTTATTAAACCAAATTTTGGGCTTTTGGAACTGATTCAGATATTTAATTCAGACAAAAACGGCCAGTCTCCCGGCACCACATGTCTCAGTGGTAGAGCAGGAGCACCATATGCAGGGGCTACAGTTGTCAACACAGTTTTCCCCGATTCGATACCTGGCTCATAGCATGTATTCCCCTTCTCTCTCTACCCTTCTTCTTGTCTAGCTACTAATGAACAAAGGCCAATAATACCTCAAAAAACCTTTAAACAAATAACTGCCAGTCTCATGGTGTTGAGGGTTAGAATATTGTTTTGGGTTTTTCCTGACCATGGTTCAGGTTTGTCCTAAACAATGGTTATGTCTGTCAGAAATCCACAGAATCCCTTTCTTGGAATGATTGAATGATTACTAATCTCTTAGGTTTTAGTTAACATCCACAGCATTTATAAAACTTTGATATGAATGACATCAGACCTAGTTATGGTGTAACCTAATAATAACCACTGGATTCGAGATTAACAGACTAATGTAGCCCGATGTTGGAAAGTGACCCAGGGTAACTTGAACCCAGAATATTATTCTAACCATTTGTACTTTCTATAAATCCTGCCAGATTTTTCACATTCAACTTACAGTAAAATGCCTTTACTTCATACTGATGAGCATAGCCAGACATCTATCAGAAACCTCGGATCTTTCTGGCTGTCAGTAAGTGAGAAATGTACTTATTGAATATGCACTTCTTTTGTGAAGCAATCACTGAACTGCAACAAACAGCTGCTGAATGGTGGAAAAGGATCTGATCAGGGCCAACTATAGCTTATTAATGCATTCCTCAAGGGAGCAGAAACTGACTGCAGTAGCTGAAGAATTTATAAACAGTTTAGAAGATGTCTGACTCCAAAAAAAGTAACTTTCCTCTGCTTACCAAAAATGAATGAAAATAACACAAACTGCATTCCTTTCTTGTTAAGAAAGTTGCATATAAAATTAACACAGGGATTACAGGTGCCACACCACACTAGTATTACCAACAGTTACATTATGCAAAAAGATAAAAACTGCATTAATAATAATTATTTTAAGTTGTTATGTCAGGTTTTAATTTTAATTAGTTCATCAGAACTGTCATCAGTTATTGGCAGGTTAAAAACAGAAAAGTCAAACACAATAAGTAAATCCTTATTCATTAAATGCCCCAAAATGTAAATATCTGCCACTATATTCAGTTTAGACAATCATCTTACAGCCATGATCCAGTTTATATCAGGATGAGGAAAGCTTGGTGCACTCCTCACTGATTGCTGTCTCCAGAGATGTTTGAAGGCTTTTTCTTTTTAATGAACAAAGTGTTTAAAGTCAAATTTCAAGCCTTTATAAAAACCTCAAATTTGAAATCTCAGAAATTAGAATATCATAATAATAAAAAGTGAAATATTGAAAACTTATGGTGTCACACCTTAATCTGCTAAAAAAAGTAAAACAACTGCAAAGGGTTCCTGAACCACTAAATGGTCTCTCAGTCTGGGTCAGTAGACCACACGATCATGGGGAAGACTGTTGACACCCTGTACAAGGAGGGAAAGCCAGAAAAGGTCATTGCTAAAGAAGCTGGTTGTTCACAGAATGCTGTATGCAAGCATATGCATAAAGTTGAGTGGAAGAAAAAAGTGTGATAGGGGAAAGTGCACCAGCAACAGGGATAACCACAACCTTAAGGGAATTGTCAAGCAAAATCCATTCAGAACACCAAAAGCCACTATGCACAGATGAACCCTAAACATGGGCTACAAATGTCACATTCCTCCTGTGAAACCACTCCTAATCCAGAAACTAGACTGCTGCTAAGTGGCCCAAAATACTCTTTACTGTTATATGAAAAGACACGTCTGTTTAATCTTTCCCTTTTCATTGATCCTATGTATTATTAAAATTTTCTAGGACATTGAATTTTGAGTTTTCATTATCTGTAAGCCATAATCATTAAAATTACAAGAAACAAAGGCAATGTGTAATAAATTTATATATGTGAGACAAAAAATATTTAACCTTTTTATATTTTACCCTTTTGAGATGTACCTGTAGTTAAATGGTTTTAGTGGCTTTCTTTAAGTTTACACACACAGTTGCCTTATGTAGTATGAACAAAAAGACTTAAAAGACAAATTATAAATAATATTTTTTCATATAAATGATACAAATGTTTTGGGAACATTTTGTGCAATAACAATTAAAAAAATTAAACATTGTAGTTTTATTGAAGTTACAACATATAATAAGGAAACAGGCTACAATGACAGAACAAGTATAAATGTTTTTCAATAAAATTTAATAAATATGATTTACAGAACATATTTAATATTTCACATTGAATACATTTTCACAAAATATCTAACGTATGATCTCTGTGTAAATAATGGGGAGTGTCTACACTGCGTAACTGATGAAGGACCTCATCAGTGATATTGCACCGAGTTTTTGAAATTTGAGTTAAGTTCACGAGGAGCAGTGGCTCACATGGCATCATTCTGACCATTAACTGTCACCTGAGGTTCTTTAATGAAGGACAACAGATGTCTCAAGATCACTGGATAAACAAATAAGGGAGAAACAAGACAGCATCTCATTTATTTCCCATAGTGCAATAACATGGCTTTAAATAAAATAACAGCTGCCTCAGTAACAGAATAGTGAATCTACATCGCCACCACATGGGGGAATGATGAACATGGCCCAGCGTGCTCAGTGGGTGCCAGAGAAACAGCTGCATGACACCCACAGCAGATCCATTTTACACACTGACCAGATGGCCGCAGATAAGGCTTCAAATGACATGAAAGTCCTTGCGTCTGTTACACCATCTTGCGTGGGTCAGAGGTCACCTGTATATGAACATCTGTGTCTGTGTTAATCTGATTTAGCAGTCTGTTAATATATGGCATATATGAAATCCATCATCCACCTGTGTTTCTGAATCTGAATTAAGATGCTCTCAGGGATGATTATGGAAGGCCAAGACATGGTCTTGTTTCAACAGTTGCATTAGGCTAATATAAGATTACGTCCTAAGTGTAAGCACTATGCTAAAATCACATTATATTCCATTATAGGTTTCAAATGCAAAAACAAACTATGGGGTGTTCAGGTTTTTATTTTTGAAAATATCAGTAAGCTTTATTTTAAAGGGATAAAGTAAAACCATTTCCATCACAGATTGAGTTCAAGCACTACTATATGCCCTAATTCTGCAATGAATTGCTCTGTTAAATATGAAGGCATTTATTTTGTAGAGGTTTAGGTCTAGGTCTTATTTTGAATGTCCAGCATAGTTTCACTTTGGTATGGGTCCATTAGTCATCTGCAACCTTTATCCTATGCTGAAATCACTGTGTACTCTTTTATCAGATAACAATTTAGATAGTAGCTATGGAAATCTAAGGCTTTTATTTTGAAAGTTGCAGTAAGCTTTATCTTAAAAGGCCAACTTAGTCTCATTTCCAGCACTGGTTGAGTGCCAGCAGTATTGTTAAGTCCAATGCTGCAATGATGTGCTGCGCAAAATATGAAAGCTTTTATTTTGTAGAGTTTGTTCAGGTCTTATTTTGAGAGTCCATGGTAACTCAAAATGCCAAATAAAAGTAAAAGCACACATCGCGAGTTTGAGTCGGACATTCTGATAGACATATATTGTGGGGATGCACCCGACAATTTGGGAGGCATTAACATAGATGGAACAATAATAAATAAAGATATAAAGAGTCCAGTTAAGGGGTGGAGAGTTTGTTGAAAGAAAGTGGTAGGTATTGTAAATGGAGTCAAATTTAGATCTTATGTGTAAATACTAGTACTAAAGAATAATTGTCATAAACTGTTTAAAATAATACAATGTGTAAGACTTTAACCGATTCCTTTATTTCATGATGCTTAAGGCTGATTTAGAAAGAGATTAAAAAGAGCAGGTTAGTACTCTGCTCAGAAGGCCATTGTGCCCTCAGGTCATGTGTTTATAAGCTGCTCTGTTTCAGATGAACTCTCAGGACAGTTAATGTCATTTGACCTTATATAAATTGTTGCTGATCATTTCTTTGAGCTCCTAAACAAATAGTGATTAACAGTTCTCTCATGCATTAAGCTAACAGCCAGTGTTGCACAGTTCTCATATATTTCACCTGGTTACATGTAGGGGGATATGCTGAATGTTACCATGCCCTGGAGAATTCTAACAAGCCTTTCCAAAGGCACCTTCCTTAACTGGTCTGCTTTTATGTTGGAACATACAGCTAATAAAAAGGTGAATAGAGTTTTCCTAACAGTGGCACTCAGTCCAGGGGAACCTCTGCTACACTGGGTAAGACGGTAGATGTGGCCTGCTTGGATTCCTTCATCTTGTCGAGGCCAAAGAGAAGGTCCAGCTGCGTCACCGGCCGTAACCGATCTTCGTCAACAGGCCTGGAATGAAGGAAGTAAGAAGTCTGAGGTCTGACAGAGGCCTAATAAGTTATATACTCTGCATACCATATAATATACATCAGGTATATACATCTGTTTTTATTGGAAACGTTTTTTAATGGAAAGCCAGAAATCCTTGGGTACTTGGTGTTGCATGATTCAAGTCCACTAATCAAAATTTATGATAATTAATACTTAATTTGAATTTGGAATATATAATTCTTTCTCAAAGCACAACTAAAGACCGTTGCAAAGTATTTGTACTTCTTTAACCTTTTCACAGTTTGTCACATTACTACCACAAACTTCGATGTATCTAATAGAGATTTTTTTGTGAAAGCCCAACACAAACCAACACAAAACTGAGAAGTTAAAGGAATGTCATACGTAGTTTAAAAATTTTTAACAAAAAAATAAATAAAAAAATCGGAAGAATGTGGCATCCATATGCAATCGCCTATCGGAGTCAATACTTTGTAGAAAAATTTTTGCTGCAAGCCTTTTAGGGTATTTATGTCCTCCAGCTTTGCATATCTAGAACCTGAAATTTGTGCTTATTCCTCTTTGCAAAATACCTTTCAAAGTGTGTCTCTGAACAACATTTTTCAAAGTCTTGCTACAGATTTAGAATAGCTTTAGGTCTGGACTTTAACTAGGCCATTTTAGCACAAGAACTTGCTTTACTATAATCATTTATATTGCAGCTCTCATTGCATGTTTAGGTTTGTTGTCATGCTGGAAGGTGATGCTTCAAATCAGTCCTAAGTCTAACAGGTTTATCTCCAGGATTGTCCCGTATTTAGATACATCCATCTTCCCATCAGCTCTGACCAGCTACCTTGTCTTTACTGAAGAATCCCCACAGCATGATGCTGCCACCACCATATTTCAGTTTTGCAAACTGCAAACATTAATTCTTATGGGTTTCTTTACAAGATGTTGTTCTTCTTCTCAAGTTTCCAGTTTTTCATTTTAATTTCATGGGTAGTAAATGTTCTAGTTTTTAATATTTCTGTTAAAATGGCAAACTATCTTGTAAATGGGAAAGTTAATTATTGTGAAAGTGTCATTATGACTTATGGGAATTACATTATTGTTAAAAAACGACATTAGAACTGCATCTGTATGCAGAGCATTTGTCGTTTTCTGTGAAAGCTCATTATGACATGCTTCTTGCTGTCATAATGGACATTTTTATGTGTGGAAAAATAGTTATTTCTCCAGCAATAATGCTTTTCAGTGGTCGCTTAGCAACAGCTCAGGAATGGGTTACACAAAATTGTGAAGACCACCAGATCCATCTGGCTTAATGACTTACTGAACTGTGTGATGTTGTGTTTGCAGGGAGTCAAACTCAAATTGTTAATGGAGTATTAATGAAAATCTTAATGAAAACAAAAACTGGCTTTGTGCAGAATAGATGAAGCCTGTTGATCAATAGGGTTTACAACTTTACAAACCCATGGTTGTTTTTCTTCTCTTTTTTACAAGGATCTTAATGCTTAACACAAACGTGTATTCTGCCTTTCCCCTCAGTGCAGCGGAAAGGGAAACAGTAGATTAGGCAAACAGTTTCTCTGACAGAGATGTGCTGGCTGTCTTTGTTGAAGAGTTTCAGATATGCTGAGATCATCTAGCCCCAGTCTTAATCAGTCTAAAAAAAAACAGTAAACCCAATAATAAAAATTTCAGCTGTATTTAAACTCTATCCACACAGGAAGCGTAGTTTAACATTTTATTCCTTTACTTCAGGCCACTCTCCATCAGACATCTCTTGTCTCCGAAACAACAACATATGAAGAATGGCATCTTACTGACACGAGTTAAATTGCTAGAGGAGAATGCTACTCTGTGTTTTTGGTGCTTTGATAGATAGTCCAACAGGTACAAAATGGTGAATAGAAGAAATGATCAGCATCCCCTCTGTTACTTCTGTTGAGCTGTGAAGGAATTAATGGCTAATGTGGCTAATAATAAAACAAGTACAAGTAATCAAATAGAGGACCCAGACTGAAGCTGACAATTTGAGCACAAACTAGTCAGAAACCATGGCAACCTACCCTGCTTACGTTGGTTGATGACTAAAAGAATATGCAAAATAAAATAAACAGGGCTGCTGAACACATTTGCATGGACCAGATCGTGTTGATAATGTAAAAAGACTTTGCTTAGACAGGTTCAAGCTGTAAACAAGTTTGTTTCCTTATTTCCTAATTAACTGCATCCAAGATGCATAGTTGCATATAGTATATTAACACTTCTAGTACGTGTTATTTTGTCTGCTGTTTTGCTAAGCGGGGAAGCAACACCTTTTAAATAATTGTTTCTAAATTGGTGCAGTATATGACTTATTGACTTTGCCCTAGTTAAGACAATGAATATGTAATTGTTGATCTTGTACAGAAATAATCCTGGGCTTTCAAAAATGGTTTCTACAGTATCGAAAATGGTATCAAGTATATTTCTTAATATTGGTACCAAATTTGAGATTTTAGCATTGTGACAACAGTAAACAGCAGCAAGAACACCTGATGCCTCTCTGGCAGCCATGAGATGCTCAACACACCTTTACTGCACATGCAGTGCTGTGAAAAAATGAACATCCGACATAGATTTAGAGCTCATATTCGGGTTATATAATTAAGACATCTTAAAACACGGTGACTACAGCGGGTACAATCTTGATTTGAAAATATGTCACAGTACAGATACCATAGTACCACTCTCACGCATCCACACTACGCCCTACAGAGGCTCTAGGTATATCTTTGCACAACTAAACACTGTTTAAGGATAGTTTAAAAAAAATAAATATTTATGGCACTAGTGGCCTGTATTGACAGTAATCAGTCCCGCAATGTCCGATTTTAACAATGATGCTTAAAGAAAAATATGAGAGGTGCAGGTAATAACGCTGCTGCTTGGGCAGATTTACCCCATGATGGTCCTTCATAATGTCTGAGGACTGTTAATCCATCTGTTGCCTACGCTTATCCAAGATCGGGTTGAAGGTAACGAATCCAGGAAACGCAGACATACTTCCCCCTGGTGATACACTCCAGCTCTTCCCGGGGGTATACCAAGGTGTTCCTAGGCCAAAAGGATTCTATAGTCTTTCCAGCGAATTCTGGGTCTTCCCCAAGGTCTCCTCCCACTTGGATGAGCCTGAAAACTCTCTAAAAGGGAGGTACCCAAGAAGGTTCTTAGTCAGACATTACTGCAGGTGAAGCCCCAATCTGTCTGTCCATCTCCCACTCCATCCCACCATTACTCATGAACAAGACATCTAAATAAACTGCTCTGCATGAGATAGAGACTGCCGCCATCCTACAGGAAGCAGTCCACCGTTTTTCGGTCAAGAAACATGGCCTCAGACTTAGAGGAGCTGATTCCCAGCCGTTTCACACTCGGCTGCTAACAGCTCCAGTGCACGCTGAAGGTCGCGAGCTAAAGAAGCTAACAGCAAAGAGTCACAAAAGGCAGAGATGAGACTCTGAGGTTCCTAAACCAGACACTCTCCTCTCCCCGACTACTCCCTAGAGATGCTGTCCATGAAGATCACAAACAGGATCAGTATCAAGGTGCAGCTCTGGACGAATCTAACGTGCACTTGAAACAAGCCCGACTTGGTTTAGAGAATGCAGACACAGCTGGTAAACAAATGCAAAAAAACCACACAAAAAAAACCGGATGGATTCACACCTGTTTTCAAATTTGGTCAGATCGACCTTTATGATTTAGTGCCAATTCTGAATGGTGTCATAGACACATAACTGAACTTGGTGATCAAGAACAGTTCTGTTATACATATTAAACTTTAAACAAAATATATTGTCAGTATCAGAAAATAATGAAATATGTTTTTTCGATAACTGGTGGCCTTTATGTGTAAACTTTAAAAGTTATGACACGGCAAATGCAAAAACAAAACAGCAGCAAATCATTTTATTCATCAATCTTTGGTTGAATAAGTCTAAATTTAATTTGTAACATTATATACACTGCTCAAAAAAATAAAGGGAACACTCAAATAACACATCCTAGATCTGAATGAATGAAATATTCTCATTGAATACTTTGTTCTGTACAAAGCTGAATGTGCTGACAACAAAATCACACAAAAATCATCAATGGAAATCAAATTTATTAACCAATAGAGGCCTGGATTTGGAGTCACACACAAAATTAAGTGGAAAAACACACTACAGGCTGATCCCATTTTGATGTAATGTCCTTAAAACAAGTCAGAATGAGGCTCAGTATTGTGTGTGGCTCCACGTACCTCTATGACCTCCCTACAACACCTGGGCATGCTCCTGATGAGACGGCGGATGGTCTCCTGAGGGATCTCCTCCCAGACCTGGACTAAAGCATCCGCCAACTCCTGGACAGTCTGTGGTGCAACGTGACGTTTGTGGATGGAGCGAGACATGATGTCCCAGATGTGCTCAATCGGATTCAGGTCTGGGGAACGGGCGGGCCAGTCCATAGCTTCAATGTCTTCATCTTGCAGGAACTGCTGACACACTCCAGCCACATGAGGTCTAGCATTGTCCTGCATTAGGAGAAACCCAGGGCCAACCCCACCAGCATATGGTCTCACAAGGGGTCTGAGGATCTCATCTCGGTACCTAATGGTAGTCAGGCTACCTCTGGCGAGCACATGGAGGGCCGTGCGGTTCTCCAAAGAAATGCCACCCCACACCATTACCGACCCACTGCCAAACCAGTCATGCTGAAGGATGTTGCAGGCAGCAGATCGTTCTCCACGGTGTCTCCAGACTCTGTCACGTCTGTCACATGTGCTCAGTGTGAACCTGCTTTCATCTGTGAAGAGCACAGGGCGCCAGTGGCGAATTTGCCAATCCTGGTCTTCTCTGGCAAATGCCAAGTGTCCTGCACGGTGTTGGGCTGTGACCACAACCCCCATTTGTGGACGTCAGGCCCTCATACCATCCTCATGGAGTCGGTTTCTAACCGTTTGTGCAGACACATGCACATTTGTGGCCTGCTGGATGTCATTTTGCAGGGCTCTGGCAGTGCTCCTCCTGTTCCTCCTTGCACAAAGGTGGAGGTAGTGGTCCTGCTGCTGGGTTGTTGACCTCCTACAGCCTCCTCCACGTCTCCTGGTGTACTGGCCTGTCTCCTGGTAGCGCCTCCAGGCTCTGGACACTACGCTGACAGACACAGCAAACATTCTTGCCACAGCTCGCATTGATGTCATCCTGGATGAGCTGCACTACCTGAGCCACTTGTGTGGGTTGTAGAGTCCGTCTCATGCTACCACGAGTGTGAAAGCACCACCAACATTCAAAAGTGACCAAAACATCAGCCAGACAGCATAGGTACTGAGAAGTGGTCTGTGGTCCCCACCTGCAGAACCACTCCTTTATTGTGTGTGTCTTGCTAATCGCCAAATATTTCCCCCTGTTGTCTAGTCCATTTACACAACAGCTGTGAAATTGATTGTCAATCAGTGTTGCTTCCTAAGTGGACAGTTTGATTTCACAGAAGTTTGATTTACTTGGAGTTATATTGTGTTGTTTAAGTGTTCCCTTTATTTTTTTGAGCAGTGTGTATAACAAAGGTATCGTTCAGGGAAACCACAGAAACAAAGCCCATTGATGAGTTTATCTCAGGTCAACTACTGAACTGAAATCCTTAAAGACCATCCTTTAAATACTGCATACAAATAGCAATAACAAAACCTCATAAATTATTTTTGTTCTTGCTTTCCAATGAACTTACAGTTAAAAAATGTTGTCTTCCTGGCTTTAGGTCTTCCTGTTCTAGGGACCACTAATAATACAATCAATAATATTTGCTGCTCATCAAAATCTTAAACCTCAGAAAAAAAGTTTTAAAAGTATTTGCATTTCATGTCACTGGGTTGCAATAGAGTGGTCAATTTATTCAGTTCAGTTAAATACAGTTTATAGATATAATGCAAATTCTCAACAAATGTCTTAGATTCAATTTATATTTAGAAATGTACAGTTCAATCCAGTCATACAGGTTATATACAGTCCATTAGATCCTACTTATAAAACACTGCAGTCAAGTTCAGTTTATGTATCCCAACTAGCAAAAAGATCCACCGCAGATGTTTTCTACACGGCACAATGGAGGAACCTCAAAACTGTATTTAAACTTAAACAGGGTGTTATATGTTGATAAAAAGTTGAAGACCATAGATTAATAAAACCCTAAAGCCAGGGTTTGGTTTTAACAAAAAAGGGACTCAGGATTGAATAGTCCAGCAGTATTGATAACTGTAAAGAGTTCTTTAGACAGACTTGATGTGACTGTTTTCTGTCCAAGTGGTGAAGATGGCTTCACGCAGAGACAACAGCAGCTTCTTCTAAAATTTTTTAGAGCCATTTTCAAATAAGTGCTTCAAATAAGTGGCTGCTTCACTGGAAGCAGCTGAACAAGGCAGTGTTGCTAACGAATGCTCAAAGTGCCCTCTACTGGACGCTTCATGCAACGGAGCACATTTTTAAAATGCTGCAGACTATTTGTATTTTCTTCACAGCTTTTGAGAAGCAAATTTTACATAATTTGTGCCTTACTTATTTTTTGCATGAATATCTTTTAATACTGTGACTTAACACTTACGTTAAATACTGATTTTAAAAACAAAATAACACATTTTCATATTTACTATTTAAATGAATCGTCTTGTTCTGATAAATTATTTTCCTTTATTCCATCACTTTACAGTACTGATAACCCTGTACATTACACATGCATACGCATTTAACTTTTGCATTCAATTAAACCTGATTTAACTGCAACGCAAAAAAAAAAGGTTTTTACTAAGGCAAAGCATCATTTTGGCTCTGTTTAAAGGTGACCTATTATACTTCATTTTAAACATTTGGGATAGGACTTATGAGCTATACAAAACATGTTAATTACATTTTTCGCACAAAATCATTCTCAGATAATGATATTTCACCTCCTCAGTTCACCCATTCTCCTTTCAGAATGAGCTGAAATGAGCTTTTATGCTAATTAGCTGTATCTGGCCTAGCACTTCATACACCTGAAAACGAAACCACAACTAATAAGACACAACAATAAGTATTTACATTTCTGTCATCTGCAGATTTGCCAGTAGCAGTAGGGACTGAAATTTTCTTCAGTCTAAGTCTTTCTGCAAATCCTGATGTTTACTGATGTGAGTTCTCAAAGCGCTCTGTGGTGAAGGGATTGGTGCAAACTAGTACTGTCATTGGCAATGTAACTGGAACATTACCGTCAAGAATAAAATGAAGCCACGAATCTCTGTTATCCGACAGCGGGAGATTGTGCATGGACCCATGTGGGTCAAGGACAGAGAAATTACAAAGATGTTAGCTGCTCATTTCTGTTCTTTTTAGCTCTGCAGTTAGTCAAACCTCCATGATGTCATGGCTTTTTCAAGAAACCAATTCTCCTGCAGCATATTTTGCTATAAAATCAAAATGCATTACTGCAACACAAAATAAAGAATCAAAACAAATTTCAGGCTTTTTTTTTTAACTTCTCTATTTAGAATTTAAATTCTTAAGAATATTAACCACACATAAGAATCCTGATACTTCAGATACCTGAAAGGAATAATTGGCCTGCTGGAATGTGTCATTGTCACATGTTTTGTACAGGGTGGAGTGTTTGCCATAGGATTTAGGTCTTGGGAGTGATGTACTGAGGTGCTTTATTTGACCTGCATGCCTGAAACACATTAAACAGCAGGTAGTTTTGGCCCACACAAGCTTCCATACAAGGCTATAAACCATGATGGTTTATTTCTCTTTTCCTCTCCTCTCCACTTGAAACAATGTGACTGTCGGAGAAAGGGGGTCCGGACCCCTCCAGTAAAACTACCAGGGGAACACTGATGTTTTTCTGTGTTCTCCCCCTCCCTGCTCCCTGTGTGTGCGTCTGCACGCCACAGCCTCACATGAAGACTTAAATAGGCGTGTTCCTCCGCCATAAGTTGGGAACAATAAAGTTCCTCTCCTGCTGCAATAAATTGGTATGTACGTGTTCAAATGTGAACACGTACAGTCATTTAATGATTTACTACATGTCATGATTTTCTTGAGTGTGCGGGTGGCCCTGTTGGCAGGGGGAGCACCCCCTCCTTGGATAATGTTAGGGGAAACACTGGGGTGTGAGACCTACCTTTCCTCCTCCTGGTAGTCCTGCAGCTGCTGTGCAATCTGCCTCATATGTTCTTTGCGGACATAATCCCTGACCCGGTACATGGCAGCGTCGCGGCAAAGCTCACGGAGATCACTGCCAGAGTATCCTTCGGTCTTCTCAGCAATCTCTTCTAGATGTATGGCGTTACTCAGCTATGCAGAAAACAAGGACAGCGACAAATACAAACAATTTTTCACGCACTCATCTTTAGGCTGTATTATGGTCTGTCAATCAAAACAGAAGGCTAAGGCCTGATATGATTTATTTTTATAGTGACTCAAGAGACTGGCATGTTGAATTGTGTTGTCTAAGGGAAACAAATACAGAAGATACCACATCTTACATTTTCTCCTGCTAAAATCAGCTGGAGGATGTCTTGTCTTTGCCTTGTGTTCTGCAAAGACAGAAATACAATGTTAGTCATGGGTTGTATATGGAATTTTGTAGCATAAGAATTAAACAACTAAATCTCTGCAAAATGCAAAAGTACATTTGAAACTGATGGGTCAGGCAAAAAGAGCATTAAGCAGGGAAACAGCCAGGGGGCTCATGGTAACTCTGGAGGAGATGCAGAGATCCGCAGCTCAGGTAGGAGCATATTTATGTGCCAAAACACCCCAGGCAAAGTCCAGACCTAAATACAATTGAGAATCTGTTGCTAGGTTCTCCATTTGCCGAGTATGCAAAACTGCCAAAGACACAACACGCATAACTTTTTGCTGTAAAAAAAGCCAATGTGTTTCTACAAAGTATTGCCTCTGTAAGTGGATGAAAACAAGTGCAGACTGCACTTTTCAGATTTTTTTTGTAAAACATTTTCAAAACCAGAAATTCTTTTCCTTCCACATTTGCACTTCCTGTGTTGGTCCATAACCTTAAACCCTGATAAAAAAGATGTTGATGCTTGTAACGTCGCAAAGGGTCAAGAGGGGTTAATATCTTTGTAAGCCACTGTGGAGCTTTGTCTTTGTAAACCATAAACAGAAGATTATTCTGTTCAAATACATTTATTTTTAACAAGGTGGAAACCCAACTCTTCCTGAATTTGGTTTTGTGAACCTATTAATTGTAATCATCAGCCTCAGCATGTGTGCACACATCTTACGGGCAGGCCGACGTGAAAAGTGGCAGGCATCCTTCGCAGAATTGCAGGATCCAGATCCTGTGGCCTGTTTGTGGCTCCCATCACCATCACCTACAAATTCACAAAATCCCACTTGCTCATGTACAGATATCTTTAATAATGAAGGTGCTTTACAATTTAAGGAGAAGCACGTCTAACTTTACCTGGGTGGTTGGAGAGGTGTCAAGCCCATCCCACAGGCTCATGAACTGGGCCTTCATCATGGCTGTGGCCTCATGATCCAGACTGGAGCGGTTTCTTAGAAATGACTCTAAAATATGAGAGACAAATCTTGTGACAAGACTGTCACACTACAAAACCTTAAGCATGTTATACAGAATTATTAAAATATACTTGAGATTTTTTCTAGAAAAATAGGAAAGAAATTCTCAAAGGGATTGTTTGATTTTCGTCTTTAGCTCTGGAGGTCTCAATGAAATTAATTCTAAAGTGAATACAGTCGTATAAGACGTCATTCTCAGCGATCAACCCACAGCAACTCACCGATTTCATCAATAAAGATAATACAAGGCTGAATTTTGACAGCTAAAGAGAAAACAGCGGCGGTCAGTTTCTGGGACTCCCCGTACCACATATCAGTCAGTGTGGATGCCTGAAGATTGATAAACTTGCACCCTGAGGCTTTGGCTGTTGCCTTGGCAATCATAGTCTTCCCACATCCCGGAGGACCAAACAATAAAACACCTGTAAACAACAAAAGATAAATCAGATAGTAAGGATTGAACTAGGGCTAAATTTTGAGCTTGAGTCGTCCTGAGGCTCGGCGTAAAGCTGTGGGCCAAACAGTAAAATAACTCCACACAGTAAATTCCCCCTCTCTAATTAATGAACTATATTCACAATGTCAAATGGATAAATCTCGTTATATGTTATCAAACCGGCTGACTCAGTACAATTGGTATTGTGGTATCTGAATATCATGTTGAAATAAACGATATGAACCTCTGATTTCCAGTTTGTTTTATCTCTTAATGATTGCATGCTAAGAAACATTTTTATTCAGAATAAACAGCTCCTGCAAAAATTGAAATAACTTTGTTCCTATTATTTTGGACACCTAAAATCCTGGCAGGGGTGAGAACTGAGAAAACGTTAAGGTTTTTTTTTCGGTGTAACTGCTTGACTAGTCTGAGCTGAGTGACCAGAAATGTTTTGGAAGTAAAATCAGGAGAGTAGCTGTTCTGTTGACTATCTATTGTGAAAACTAAATTTATGCAGGTAAATAGTCTACATCAGATGCAAATCTTCAGAACAGGCGACCTGGCCAGTTGAGATCTACATCTACAAAGGACTTTCATGCAGCAACTAGGACATGCAGCCTGACCAAATAACAAATATGCCGAAAGAGCAATGTCTTTGTTCAGAACTTCACTGCAGTTTTAAATCTTCACATAGAAAATGGTTGTTTATTACTATATTAAGGTTTAGAATATTTAGGATAAGATTTTTATCCTTTGCATGCAAACTGAGGATAAAATAAATAATAAAACTCATTACATCTGGCTTCAGTATAGCATGTTATATACATATTAAAATATACTTAAATTCACTTAAACTAAAATTATGTAAATGATATACTCAGGTACCTTTAGGAGGCTGAAAAAGTTTAGAGTCAGGAAGAAGGTGTCTTTTCTGAAAGGGTAGTATCACTGTGTCTTGCAGCTCATTAATAATCTCATCCAGACCTGCAATATCTCTCCAAGACACCTACAAGAAAGTAGAATCAGTGAAAGTACAATAATCCAAAGAGGTAGATTAATGTACGGCTTTTAATAATCTCCATGTTATGGAAACAGAAGGATGATGGTACCTTAATAGTTTGGGGATCAACTAAATGAGATGCAATGTTCATCTCATACTCTGTCAGTTTGACCCCCTCAACACCTATTCTCCTCATCAGCTCTTCTGCCTGGAGTTGAGATATGCGAGTCACATCTTTAACAGTTACAAACCGATGTACTGACAGTGATGGCTACATTTATTGGAGCCCTTGGCAAAGATGTGCAAAAAGTCTTCCAATAAATTCACCTTTTATGGCAGTAGCATAAAAAACATTTGAATAATCCAACATTTAACCCTTGTGTGGTGTTCGGGTCTGTGGGACTCATTTTCATTATTTACTGAAGGAAACATGATACAATTAATGTAAATTAATTGTGAATTTGTTTCCACTCATATCATAATTTTAATTAAGTGTTTGATTGTGAGGCATTAAAAATCACAAAATGCAATGGGTCCATCAGACCCAGAAACATTGGCTGAGTGAAAACAATATGAACACCACACAAGGGTTAATTTAAGTGCACTTATTCAGTAGGGTAAAATATCCCATGATCTTGACAAAAATCACTGGTGCCACAATTGAAACTTTTTAAGCAGTTTGAATAATAAAATGAACTTGACTGCATTGAGTGATACCTAGGATCAATTGAAATGTATTTACTTGAGTTGTAATCTGTCTGTATGATTCAACTGAATAGACCTTTGTTTTGTAAAGTGCCTTGAAACAACATGTGTTGTGAATTGGTGCTATATGAATAAACTGAATTGAATTAATATGAGATTTTCCCCCACTGCATAAATGCACCTAAATTATTGATTTAAAAAAATGTGAGGTTATACAACTTTAATAAAAATGTATTTATCTTTAGGCGTTTTACACATCTTAAACCTGCATGGGAGAAGTGTGTCTGGCACCATATGATTAACATACCCTTCTTTTGGCTTGATTTTTCTGTTTAGAGGTGGGGTCCATCGCTTCCACCACCCATTTTATGCTGTAGTATGTCGCAGCACCAAAGATGCTCAGCCTCACCAACATGCCAATCACTTCATTCCTGGACAAGGGCCGCATCAGGGCCTCTCTGGGGAGATCTTTCAGCAACATCTGTGCTGGCTGATGTCAGTCCATTTGCTGGAGAAGACGAGGCAGCAGATCATCACAAAAACAGCACAAAATAGGTATAGTTACATTAGAAATGCATCAGGGCGATAATTGGTCATCTATGTCATCTTACGTGAGGATCTATATTATGTATGGCATGATTAAGAGTGGCTTTTCAATAATTAAGACTTCGAATACAAAGTTGACTAGTTATCAAAGTGATTACATTAACTTTATGTTTCGAAGGACATTCGCAGGTTAGCATCTGTCGGTAAGCTAAAGCTTCAGTTCCGCTAAGCAGCACCAAGTACAATTTAAACACTAATTTTATCCCTAGAGCTATTTGGATAAATAAACATTGTATGCGTATACATATAATTTCAATAAGACAAAAGAAAGAGAACTAAACTTACCAAAACAGAAAAAAGCAGTGTTAGCAAACTGCACTGAAGACGCAACTGTTTTTGTGGCTCGTGTAGAAACAAGTACTTCTGTTCCTGGAGGCACCTTTCCTAGACAACCACTAGATGGCAGAGCTTTCCTAAAGAACGGTCTCACATCAGCACCACCGACAGCATCTTCATAAATATTTCAGGCCCAACATTTGTAAAGGCGTGACATGAAAAAAAGAATTGAACATATGTTTTTACAAAACAACTGAAATCTACAAAAAAATAAAAAATAATGCTTTGCAGCAGTGTTTTTATTTCGTACTGGTGGTGTGCAAAAGTTTAAGAGCACCTCCGATTTCTTACTTTTCTTTTCTTTATAGTTGTGATAGAATTACAGTTATTTTCTGTCCATTTATTTTACCCAAAGCTTATTGTGCGTACCATGCGTTAAAAACGTTAGAAAAATTGGCAAAATTAGAAGGCGCAGTCCTAAAAACATATCCACTGCAGATGATCTGAAAGCAATCTGCAGACTATCTTAAACTTTGTCAGATTAGACAGAGAGTATCTCTGAACATCCATTTGCAAGCTTTGCCACAGATTCTCTATTGAATTTAGGGTTGGACTTTGACTGGGCCATTTTAATGCATGGATATCTAAAATAATTTATCTTCCATTCCACCGTAGCTCTGGCTGTATGTTTTTGTCCTGCTGAAAGGTGAACCTCTACCCTAATCTCAAATCATTTGCAGCCAGTTTTTCTTCCAGGATTGACCTGTATGTACTTCCATCCATTTTTCTATCAACTCAGACCAGCTTCCTTGTTACTTCTGAACATTATGTTTCACTTTGGGGATGGTGTGTATTGGGTGTAGTGTTAGTTTTCCACCATGCACAGGTCCTTCTCAAAATATTAGCATATTGTGATAAAGTTCATTATTTTCCATAATGTAATGATGAAAATTTAACATTCATATATTTTAGATTCATTGCACACTAACTGAAATAATTCAGGTCTTTTATTGTCTTAATACGGATGATTGTGGCATACAGCTCATGAAAACCCAAAATTCCTATCTCACAAAATTTGCATATTTCATCCGACCAATAAAAGAAAAGTGTTTTTAATACAAAAAACGTCAACCTTCAAATAATCATGTACAGTTATGCACTCAATACTTGGTCGGGAATCCTTTGGCAGAAATGACTGCTTCCATGCGGCGTGGCATGGAGGCAATCAGCCTGTGGCACTGCTGAAGTCTTATGGAGGCCCAGGATGCTTCGATAGCGGCCTTTAGCTCATCCAGAGTGTTGGGTCTTGAGTCTCTCAACGTTCTCTTCACAATATCCCACAGATTCTCTATGGGGTTCAGGTCAGGAGAGTTGGCAGGCCAATTGAGCACAGTGATACCATGGTCAGTAAACCATTTACCAGTGGTTTTGGCACTGTAAGCAGGTGCCAGGTCGTACTGAAAAATGAAATCTTCATCTCCATAAAGCTTTTCAGCAGATGGAAGCATGAAGTGCTCCAAAATCTCCTGATAGCTAGCTGCATTGACCCTGCCCTTGATAAAACACAGTGGACCAACACCAGCAGCTGACACGGCACCCCAGACCATCACTGACTGTGGGTACTTGACACTGGACTTCTGGCATTTTGGCATTTCCTTCTCCCCAGTCTTCCTCCAGACTCGGGCACCTTGATTTCCGAATGACATGCAGAATTTGCTTTCATCCGAAAAAAGTACTTTGGACCACTGAGCAACAGTCCAGTGCTGCTTCTCTGTAGCCCAGGTCAGGCGCTTCTGCCGCTGTTTCTGGTTCAAAAGTGGCTTGACCTGGGGAATGCGGCACCTGTAGCCCATTTCCTGCACACGCCTGTGCACGGTGGCTCTGGATGTTTCTACTCCAGACTCAGTCCACTGCTTCCGCAAGTCCCCCAAGGTGTGGAATCGGCCCTTCTCCACAATCTTCCTCAGGGTCCGGTCACCTCTTCTCGTTGTGCAGCGTTTTCTGCCACACTTTTTCCTTCCCACAGACTTCCCACTGAGGTGCCTTGATACAGCACTCTGGGAACAGCCTATTCGTTCAGAAATTTCTTTCTGTTTCTTACCCACTTGCTTGAGGGTGTCAATAGTGGCCTTCTGGACAGAAGTCAGGTCGGCAGTCTTACCCATGATTGGGGTTTTGAGTGATGAACCAGGCTGGGAGTTTTAAAGGCCTCAGGAATCTTTTGCAGGTGTTTAGAGTTAACTCGTTGATTCAGATGATTAGGTTCATAGCTCGTTTAGAGACCCTTTTAATGATATGCTAATTTTGTGAGATAGGAATTTTGGGTTTTCATGAGCTGTATGCCAAAATCATCTGTTTTAAGACAATAAAAGACCTGAAATATTTCAGTTAGTGTGCAATGAATCTAAAATATATGAATGTTAAATTTTCATCATGACATTATGGAAAATAATGAACTTTATCACAATATGCTAATATTTTGAGAAGGACCTGTATAGTGTTTTTTTAAGAAGGCCAGAGCACATTCTTCAACCTGTTTGTATTGCCTTTACCGCAAGAGCACTTTAACAAGATTACAAGGATTTCTAATTACTTAGATTAAAACATGCAGTTAATCCTGAAACTATTCGTACCCTTGGCAGATTCACGATAAAAATACTCGTTTAATTTTGCCGACAGGTTTCTACTGACTGGAAGTAATAAAAAAATTTTAAGTGGCGCAACCAGACTCCCAACTTAAAGCTGATAGAGAATCTGTGAAGGGAGCTAAAGATTAGGGTGATGGCTAGGAGGCATTCCAAAAAATATAAAAATAATGATTGTTTTATATTGTATTATTATCCTTTGACAAATACCTGACTCATTTCCTGCCAGAAACAAAAATCTTGATGTAAAAATTTAATAAATTGATTAAAAATAATTTGTATTTCAAATTTGTGAGGGGTATAAATAATTTTGTACTTAAGATTTTATTTAAGATTTTTCCAAAATAAAATGCCTATCAAATTATATTGTAAAACTTTTTTTGTTTGCCCCTTTAAATGTTTTGCTTTGTTTCTTAAATGTGCCAAAGGTTTTTTTAAGTTATCCTTTAATGTGTCTTTGTAAAACATGGCATTATCATTTGGAATTGAATATATCTCTAAGGAACATCTGTAGGTCCCTTAAGAACATTGTGATTAGACACCAAACACTCAAGAATGTCCTGGGGGTGGGCTACATGCAAATACACTCCTGTGTGAGATAGCAAATCTGAAGCTGTAATCTTTGTTTGGCTTCCACTCCTTTCCAGCACTGTCTGATAATGAATAATTCAGCCTTTCCTAACATCATCCTGAAGATAAGCCTCTAACAAATGGCCCGTTTTTCTAATGTAATTCATCATATGGGGACCAAAGGGATTGTTAATTATCACAGATTGTGAACTCTCTACCACATGTAACTTTTTACCAGTGCAGCCCGGTGGAGAAAGTACAGCAGAACAATAAAGCTGTAATCGGACACACTTCTGTTAGTATAATTTGCTAGATTTTGAATGCAATAGAGAGAAAAATTTTATGTTTTTTCTGTACTTCTTCCAATGTGTAGGAAAATATTTACCCCAAGGTGGTAAATAATTGGATTGGGTGTAGATATTCATCCAGTGCTAATGAGATGCAGTCAAGTCCACTGTTCTGCAAAATGACAATCTGGTTCTGCAAACACCTTTGGCTGTGAAAATGCTTCAGAAAAAGCTTTTAATACTTCTGTACTGCAGCAGTCCCTGAGGATAGCAGCCTGATGGGGCCATTTTGATGGGGCTGAGCATTAAAGCACAAGTTTGTGTATCTGCAAGGAACAGCCAGGCTCCATATTCCTGCAACACTTGTAGCATCTTGCCTAAGTAACTGTTCTCAAGCAGGTAGAAGCAAGAAAAAACCCACATTTAGCTCCCTGTTAACCACCTGTATTGCGAAGTCAGAAATAAAACTCAGTGCTTAAATATTTAACATTCAAACACTGCTTAATGTTTAGAAGAGGGTCTTTGTGGAGTTAAAAATCCTGTAATTTTCTTTAGGATGTCTTGTTGCAACACTTTGTTTACATGACAACCCAATGGCTACCTCTTTACCCCTTTTACGTGCACAATTTAAAATGTTAAACAATTAACCGAAGAAAAAAAAAGAAAGAAAAAAAAGGGAAGCAATGAATTGTCTGGCAGAATAGCACTCAGTAGCACTACTGTATATATATATATATATGTACATATATAGTCAGTCAGTCATTTTCTACCACTTATTCCATAGTGGGTTGCGGGGAAGCTGGTACCTATCTCCAGCAGTTTATGGGCGAGAGGTTGCCAGTCTATTGCAGGGAAACACACAAACAACCATGCACACACTCATTCATACACCTAAGGGCAATTTAGAGAGACCAACAATGCATTACCTAACAGTCATGTTTTTGGACTGTGGAAGGAAGCCAGAGTACCTGGTGAGAACCCACGCATGCATGGGGAGAACATGCAAACTCCATGCAGAAAGACCCCAGGCCGGGAATCGAACCCAGGACCTTCTTGCTGCAAGGCATAAGCGCCACCGTGCAGCCCCTATATATGTATATATATATATATACTCTCTATGTATATACAGTATATATATACAGTACAGAGCAAACGTTTGAACATACCTTCTCATTCAAAGAGTTTTCTTTATTTTCATGACTATGAATATTGTAGCTTCACACTGAAGGCATCAAAACTATGAATTAACACATGTGGAATTATATACTGAACAAAAAAGTGTGAAACAACTGAAAATATGTCTTATATTCTAGGTTCTTCAAAGTAGACACCTTTTGCTTTGATTACTGCTCCGCACACTCTTGGCATTCTGTTGATGAGCTTCAAGAGGTAGTCACCTGAAATGGTTTTCCATTTCTCACCCATCTCGATTGGGTTCAGGTCCGGTGACTGTGGAGGCCAGGTCATCTGGCGCAGCACCCCATCACTCTCCTTCTTGGTCAAATAGCCCTTACACAGCCTGGAGGTGTGTTTGGGGTCATTGTCCTGTTGAAAAATAAATGATGGTCCAATTAAACGCAAACCGGATGGAATAGCGTGCCGCTGCAAGATGCTATGCTGGCCATGCTGGTTCTCTATGCCTTCAATTTTGAATAAATCCCCAACAGTGTCACCAGCAAAGCACTCCCACACCATCACACCTCCTCCTCCATGCTTCACGGTGGGAACCAGGCATGTAGAGTCCATCCATTCACCTCTTCTGTGCCGCACAAAGACACGGTGGTCGGAACCAAAGATCTCAAACTTGGACTCATCAGACCAAAACACAGATTTCCCCTGGTCTAATGTCCATTCCTTGTGTTCTTTAGCCCAAACAAGTCTCTTCTGCTTGTTGCCTGTCCTTAGCAGTGGTTTCCTAGCAGCTATTTTACCATGAAGATCTGATTCAAACAGTCTCCTCTTAACAGTTGTTCTACAGATGTGTCTGCTGCTAGAACTCTGTGTGGCATTGACCTGTTCACAATTTTTTGTTCAGTATATAATCCCACATGTGTTAATTCATAGTTTTGATGCCTTCAGTGTGACTCACTGTAAGTGATAGTTTGGCCCCCACAAAGCCCTGATCTCAACATCATGGAGTGTGTCTGGGATTACATGGAGAGACAGAGGCGTGTGAGAAAGCCTACATCCACAGAAGATCTGTGGTTAGTTCTCCAAGATGTTTGGAACAACCTACCAGCCGAGTTCCTTGAAAAACTGTGTTCAAGTGTACCTAGAAGAATTTGTGCCACTTTGGAGGGAAAGGGTGGTCACACCAAAGTTTTGAAAACATTCTTTGTTCACAGCATTTTTTCACACCTGCCTAAAACTTTTGCACAGTACTATATACTATTCCAAAACATGGAGATTATTATATATATAATATTATATATATAATAATATGGGGTTATTTATATATATATATATATATATATATATATATATATATATATAGATAGATAGATAGATAGATAGATATATATAGATAGATAGATAGATAGATAGATAGATAGATAGATAGATAGATAGATAGATAGATAGATAGATAGATAGATAGATAGATAGATAGATAGATAGATAGATAGATAGATAAACATTTATTAGAAATTGCTTTGGAATTGTTTCAAAGGCAATGGATGCGGACAAGAAAACGAAAGGGAAAAACACAAGAAAAGAAGGGGGAGAGGTGGGGGAAATAGTTAATGTGGAGAGAAGGTGAGAAGAATAGAGGAGAGAAAAAAGGATAGGGAGAATATAAGATAGCACCCTAGAAATCTTTTTCTACACCTGCAGAAAGAGAAAGAGAAAATCACATGGACAGATAATGACACTAAAATGTACATGGTACTAATTCAAACAAGATGTGTTCAGTGGGAACCGCAGCTCAATATTGAGTACATTTGTATATCTGTGTATCTCTAAACACCTGAATCCAAACACCTGTGGTGTATTTGTGAACCCCTATATACTTTTGGATATAGGGGTTCTCCATAAGAATATTCAATAGTGGGCATGAGGAGTCATAGACCCGCCCCCCAGGACCCGAGACAGACACGGAGGAGATCGAGGCACAGACATCCCAGAGGAGGACCAATATTACAAAACTGCATCCCACTCCCAGCCTAATTTATATTCGCTATACACGCGCTATACTCCCAGGTCCAAGTACCGATATCCCAGAGAGGCAACCAGCTCCACCAACCAGCTCAGATCCACTATTACCACCTGGTCAATCCAAGTGCTGGCAACTCCACATCTGAAAAGGGATGAAACCCCACCACTAGACATGCCACAACCCACAACAGGAAGGCTGCCATAGCACGCCAGACAGGGCACCCCACCAAACCCACACCATAAAAATAATTTCCCCAAGGGTCAGCCAGGGAGCAGGGTATCTTGTTCATTTCTCTTTGTTCATTAGTGTCAGTTTGTTCTCACCTTTATAGTTCATTTCTTTTTGTTTATTTTTTTAGCTTATTCCTGTGAGCTGCTCTCTTTGTATTCTAGTTTATTCCTCTTAGGGTAGCATTTATTTTTCTCTCTGTTTCAGTGTTTTGTTGTGTCTTAGTTTAGCGTCTCAGTGTTAATGAGTTTCCCTGCTTACCTTTTGCCTCAGTGGCTCCTGATTATCATGCCAGCATCCCATGTCATTCTCCACACCTCCCTCAGCATATAAGCTCCCTGGTTCCCTTTGTTTTCCACTGGATCCTCCAGTTACACTGCCCGTATTTCACTCCCGGCTGTTCTGCCTGTGACCCTGCACATGCTTCATGTTCTGTTCTCCTGGTGTTTCTTGTAAGTTTTCCTTTGTTATTATTTTATTAGCATTATGCTCATTCCACAATTATGTTTGCACTTTGGTCCTTTGCCTAACCCACACAACATAACAATTGAAATGCAAATATTATCACATTTATGTTCTCATATGAACAGCTTTTGGGGACCTGAACATTCCCCAACTCATGACATTTTGCACATGCATTAGGGGTCAGAAAAAAACATTTGTGTATTAATAGTTTGGGTCTCTCCACCAGCAGTCCTTCTAACTTGTTTGACCTAGAGATTTTAACATTGCTCTACATGTAAATCTCTCAAAGATTGGGAAAGAAAAATATTTAAAAATCGCCCTAAAGGAAGTCATCTTAAATTCTGACATTTCACTTGTACTTTTCCGAAATCACCCAAAGAAATTTGATGTCACAGCTTTAAACTTGTTCAGGTATCAGAAGTTTGAATATTTATTAGAGGATGAGGCAAGGCCTCGAAATCTGACATCTTGCCATGAAACACAAACTTGTCATTATTTGTGCAAGAACAGCATAGTTTCAACTAAATTACCTGATTGTTGGTAGATTGATAAAGTGTGACAGCCCTGCCACTGGCAAGGGGAAATCAGATGTTCAAATGGCATATGTTTCACTTTGAGCTTACTGATCATTTCAGCTTCCAGCTGTGTCTGATGACAGATAAGTGCTTGAACCAAATATTACAGGACAACAATTCCAGTTTGAATTGTTGTCCTTGGTGAAATTTTACCAGCAAACAGGAGGTAGGTGCAGCTCTCAGACACAAGGTTTAATTTCAGTCAACTTTTTTTTTTTTTTAAGATATTTTTTTCAGCACTAGTGGCCTTTATTTTTTTGACAGTAGGCAGACAGGAAAGAGAGGTAGCTATTTGGCAGATGTCGCCAGGTCCAGGACTTGAACCTGGGACGGCCGCTTTGAGGACTATAGCCTCTACATATGGTTGTGGGCTTTTGCCCCTACACCATCAGCGCCACGCCAATTTCAGTCAACCTTTTGTTGCTTCATAACAGATCCTAACTAAATCCGATTAATTGTCACATTCAAGGTTTTAAAACAGCACCACTTGGCTAAGTGCATGTTTGACAAGACTGACAGCTACTGTAGTGAGGCGGTGATGCTCAAGGTGTGAATTTTCTTTTCTTTTTATCAACACTGAATTTTATCTTGGAAAGTAAATTAAAGCAGGCTTTTTATTTATCTCTTGATTACTGAAATTGTGGTACTATTTTGTTGAAAGCTCAATTGAGTATGGATGCAAAGCAAAGCCTGATTCTCCTCACCATTCTAAAAGGTTGTTTTAATTGTATTCCTACTGCTGCCCTGCTGATTTAAATGTCTGCCAACATTTTTCTTTTAGCATTCATGTCTTATGGTCTTTTACTCAACCTCTGCACTTTCTTTTTCACTTTAACTGGAGCAGGCAAAAGGTGTGTGACAGAACAAACATCTTTGTGTGACTGCTCAACAAAAGAATTTGACAAGACAGTGATGTTTCCTTGGGCCCTCTGCATTTTTTGTTCATTCTGCCAAGGTAAGTTTTGCAAGTCTTCAAACCCAATGCCACTGCCAGGGAAAGGTTATTACCGCTGCAGTTCCAGACAACCCTCCAGCTTTCACCATGGTTACAGAAACACAGACAATGCACCAAGAAAAGCAGAACAAAAGTGATAATTTGTTTTTTCTTTCCTCTCCATCACCCGAGACAGGTGAGAGAAGACTATGCATTCCCAATGGTACGCCAGTCCATGCATATATATTAGGCTGATCATAGATCTCTAGGAGAGGAAATAACTTTGTTGTGCAGATCCAGTCAGGTGGAAATTCATGATAGAATATTCTGTTGATTTTTACATTTCTGAAATATTTTACAGATGTGTTTTTTTACACCATGTTGCCATATTTTTGTGCTGTCAAGTAGGCTTTGTCAGCTGGCTGATAATGATAGCAGTTGTAGCGAGACTGTTTAGTGGCAGTATACTCAGCATCTGTGAGGATGGTGGGAAGTAGGAGCCAATTATTGCCTGAAACAAAGCCTTACATTGTTAAAATCAGGAACAGTGACAGGAGGAAGAAGTCAACTTCCAACACTGTAGAATTAGAAAACATAGAGCTGCATCACCTAATGAGAGAAAGAAAAATGTCTTTAAATTAGGGACAATCATTAGCTGAAATGAAAATATTTCTACAGCCTCAAGATACAGACTGTTAACTAAATGTGCATTATCACCTGTCAACTGCAACCATCTGCAACCAGCTTTTCTCATCAGCTGCCAGATTGGTGGCACACCTCCAGACAAGGTCACAGTTGCACAAAATTGAAGGACAACAAGCAATTTTTCTCCGTATTCAATTTGGCTGATTGCCACTCATGCAGAGCTAACTTACACATTCACTAAATATTCATTGTTCTTAGACGTAGTTGCTATAGGACAAAACCTAAGTAAAAAATCATCCTCTTTTTTTACACTTATACCTGTTCTGGATATAGCCCACCTTTCACCCACTGATAGGTAGGGATAGAAACCAGCCACTACAGTGATCCTGAACAAGTTTAAGTAGGTATAGCAAATGAATGGAAAGATAGTTATTTTATGTGGTGTGAAAAAAATTATTTAACAGATACCAATATGAGGGCTGAGCATTACAGAATACATGGTGTTTAATTAGTGTTGGAACCCATGTACCATTTTTTGTTATTATCACAATCCCATGAATTCAGATTACCTGTTATGATATGCATTTACTTTTCCTTGGTGTTTTTGACAAAAGAAAATTTGGACAGTACTTTGAGAAACTAATCCTAACTCTTGAATTCTTTCACAGTGGTTTGCATTATAACTACAAACTTTAACACATTTTTTATTTTATTTTTTAGACCAACAAAAAACGTGTAAAATTGTGGAGTGAAATTTAAAGAATTCACAGGTTCTAAAATGGTTTTAATCTCCACTGCATTAAAAACGACCCGTCGGGTGTGTTCCTTGGTCTTCACAATGCTTGTTTACTGGTGTTTTCTTCTAAACATTGACAGAACAGCTGCATCAATACTGAGAATAAATTACTCACACTTGAACAATACTTGCTGCCCGGTGGCGCAGTTGGTAGCACTGTTGCCTTGCAGCAAGAAGGTCCTGGGTTCGATTGCTGGCCGGGGGTCTTTCTGCATTGAGTTTGCATGTTCTCCCTGTGCATGCGTGGGCTCTCACCGGGTACTCCGGCTTCCTCTCACAGTCCAAAGACATGCCTGTTAGGTTAATTGGTCACTCTAAATTGCCCTTAGGTGTATGAATGAGTGTGTGCATGGTTGTTTGTGTGTTGCCCTGTGATGGACTGGCGACCTGTCCAGAGTGTGCCCTGCCTCTCGCCCATAGACTGCTGGAGATAGGCACCAGCTCCCCCATGACCCACTATGGAATAAGTGGTAGAAAATGACTGACTGACTGAACAATACTTACTAATTAGTGGCTTCTGAAGACAATTGGTTACACTGGATTTTCTTTAGTGCTAACAGAGTAAAGGAACTGTTTATTCAAATACATGCCACACTTCTCTGATTATTATCTATAAAATAAATTTTGAAACCCATGTAGAGCTCTGAATACTTTTGCAAGGTTCTGATTATTGAGTAACATACACATTTAGTTGGTGTTAATGTTTTGCCATCTGTGAATTTTTTCTGACTTCACAGATCTGGTTTGTCAAAAGGCCAATCAAGTCAGTAGCCCCAATCCCTGACAATCTCAACATTGCCCCTATGGTTTATATCAACACCATTGTTGTAAAAAGCGGATCTTGAAGGTGAAGATGAAATTGAAAAGAACAGCTTCAATTGCATAGAAAACATTCTAATTAGAAAAGCTCCAGGGAAATCAAGTAGTGGAGCCAGTGTCGGTGAGAATGACAGACGCCCTCATGCTGGCTTCTATTAAAAATCGAGATGGCAGAGCCCTCCTCATGTGGTGGATGTTTAGGTCTAGAGCATGTGAGACTTGTCCGGTCGAGTGAAAACAATTGGCGGGTTCCAGGTCCAATTCATCAGAGTGACAGTGCCTGGCCACATGGAAATTAATGAATAAAAAAAAGGAACACATTCAGTGTGTGGATATACAGAAGCCTGCTGGGTATGATGCTGTCAGAGATTGCTGTCACAATGTATACTATTCAGGCCTTCTGGGTAAAATGACATCAACCAACACAGAACACTTGCATAAATCACATACAAATGATGTTTAATGGTTTAAATAAGATATTTATTTGCAGCAGCCTCTTTCATCTCAAATCTAACAACTCCACGGCCCCTGGGGGGCTGCTGCCAAAACCGCTGCATGTTGTCTGATTGTGGAGAGATGAAAACAGCTTAGGGAACTCATGCTTTAATATTTTATTTTCCAACACATTCCCTTTTGAACAAATCCCTTTAAGGTCATAATGTTTCCAATCATCTGGTACATAAAGATAATATTTGCCTTCGGTTAGAAAGACATTAATAGAGTTTAGGAAAAATGTTTTTTTCAAATTAAACTGGTAAATAACTGAAATAACATCCATATTGTAAGCTAAATACAAAGCTTGAGCCAATAGGTAGCTAGATTATCTAAACAAAAGAAAACTGCATAAATAATATTATTGTTAAAATAAAATAGCCATCATAAAATTATTTTGTAGTGTGGGTGTATATTGACTTGTAAGGCATATGATACTACTAGTCATTTACTATTCATTCAAAAATGTAAACATTATTTAGTGAAAGGTGTTGCAAATTATTGTGAAATAAGTTATTTAGAAAACGACTATTAGTATGTAAAACTAAATAATAAAGACGATAACAAATTCCTAGTGTGTTCCACAAGGTTCAACAATAAGACCAAACTTTATTCTTCATATAACTACAGCTAAATATTGAAACTGCTAATGTTTGCTAATGAAATTGAATTTGTTTCAGATATAAATTAATTTGTAAAAATCAAAGAAATAGAATTGGTCAAAATATGGCTTGATATTAATAAGGTATCTAGTAATGAAGTTAAGTTAAGTTAAAAGGTGCTGAAAATGAGTTAATGAAAAAGTGCATGAACAATTCTTGGGTGAGATTACAGACTGTAAACTGCACTGGAAACCACATATGCAATGTATCGACAACATGTATCTAAGTCTGAAGTTGTGAACAGAATAGAAATTTTGGATAGAAATTGTTTGTTCATTGTACAGTTGTGTTATATGGCCATAGGTTATTTTATCTTAAAAGGTTAGGGAAATATACAAGTGTTGGACAATGAAACTGAAACACCTGTCATTTTAGTGTGGGAGGTTTCATGGCTAAATTGGACCAGCCTGGTAGCCAGTCTTCATTGATTGCACATTGCACCAGTAAGAGCAGAGTGTGAAGGTTCAATTAGCAGAGTAAGAGCACAGTTTCCTCAAAATATTAAAATGCACACAACATTATGGGTGACATACCAGAGTTCAAAAGAGGACAAATTGTTGGTGCATGTCTTGCTGGCGCATCTGTGACCAAGACAGCAAGTCTTTGTGATGTATCAAGAGCCACGGTATCCAGGGTAATGTCAGCATACCACCAAGAAGGACAAACCACATCCAACAGGATTAACTGTGGACGCAAGAGGTAGCTGTCTGAAAGGGATGTTCGGGTGCTAACCCGGATTGTATCCAAAAAACATAAAACCACGGCTGCCCAAATCACGGCAGAATTAAATGTGCACCTCAACTCTCCTGTTTCCACCAGAACTGTCCGTCGGGAGCTCCACAGGGTCAATATACATGGCCAGGCTGCTTTAGCCAAACCTTTGGTCACTCATGTCAATGCCAAACGTCGGTTTTAATGATGCAAGGAGCGCAAATCTTGGGCTGTGGACAATGTGAAACATGTATTGTTCTCTGATGAGTCCACCTTTACTGTTTACCCCACATCCGGGAGAGTTACGGTGTGGAGAAGCCCCAAAGAAGTCTACCACCCAGACTGTTGCATGCCCAGAGTGAAGCATGGGGGTGGATCAGTGATGGTTTGGGCTGCCATATCATGGCATTCCCTTGGCCCAATACTTGTGCTAGATGGGCGCCTCACTGCCAAGGACTACCGAACCATTCTTGAGGACCATGTGCATCCAATGTTTCAAACATTGTATCCTGAAGGTGGTGCCGTGTATCAGGATGACAATGCACCAATACACACAGCAAGACTGGTGAAAGATTGGTTTGATGAACATGAAAGTGAAGTTGAACATCTCCCATGGCCTGCACAGTCACCAGATCTAAATATTATTGAGCCACTTTGGGGTGTTTTGGAGGAGCGAGTCAGGAAACCTTTTCCTCCACCAGTATCACGTAGTGACCTGGCCACTATCCTGCAAGAAGAATGGCTTAAAATCCCTCTGACCACTGTGCAGGACTTGTATATGTCATTCCCAAGACGAATTGACGCTGTATTGGCTGTAAAAGGAGGCCCTACACCATACTAATAAATTATTATGGTCTAAAACCAGGTGTTTCAGTTTCATTGTCCAACCCCTGTATATATAAAACATAGATCCAATATTTAAACTTTAAAAAGGAGATATTAGAATTTCATATATATACAACATTAATTTTTTTTAATGAAGGCCAGATCTTTAAAATACTTTAATAATGTAATGGGGCAACAGGGTGGAGCAGTTGGTAGCGCTGTTTTCTGGCAGCAGGAAAGGTTCTGGGTTTGAATCCTGGCACAGGGTCTCTTTTGTGTGAATTTTACATGTTCTCCTTGTACATGCATGGGTTCTCTTCCCGGGTACTCCAGTTTTGGGATCATCCATTTTGGCTACGCAGTTCGACATGTGCAGCTCAACAGACGTGGCAGCTCTGACGTCACCCAGGATCATAAAACCTGCAGAAAATAAACTTTCGTCGTTTATATTTTCGTGCGTCGTCCTGAGTCCTGAGTGTCTCACAGAGGCAAAAGCTCACAGGCAAACTTTTCCTCCACACGGCCATTCCCGGACGAGCTTGAAAGCTGAAAATCTGTCTGATACAAGAAGGTCAGAAGATTCATATACTAATAGAAGACCACGCTGACACCCTGCACTGGTGAAAACACACGGAGGTTTTATTTCCAAGGAGAGGAGTTTTCCTCCTTGTTGATTCAGTTGACTAAACGGTTCTTCATATTTTCCCCTCGTGGACGGATGAGAAGTTTACCGTTTTTCTTTTGAGTTAATCACGGACGCGTGACCATTGGAAATAGGCACCAACCCCCCAATGACCATATAACCAGGTATAATCAGGTATAGACAATGGATATATGGATGGAAGTAAGTTATAGGACTATACTATAAGGTGATTTACCGATGTACACTCAGGTATTTCACGTGGTTTAATTATGTATTGCAGATTTTGCTTTTTTAGCAGTTGCTTTTCTTTCTGTTTGTAAGATTTTCTTTGTGAGTTATGGAATGTGGCAGGACAGGCATTGGCGAGCTTTGGTTACAGCTAGAGGTGGGTAGAGTAGCCAAACATTTTACTCAAGTGAAAGTAGCTTTAACTCAATATAATTTCACTCAAGCAGAAGTGAAAAGTAACTGGCTAAAACGCATTTGGTAAAACAACTACTCAAAAACTGAGTAACATCTAATTTAGTATAAGAAATGATGTAATCAAATCAAAAAGATAACAATTTAAATATATGGAAATTCTGGTAATTTGAAGAAATACAAAAAACAAATGAGTACAAATATATAACATAGAAACAAAACAGTAAATTCAGGCAAAGAAACACACATTTCCAAATCTAATTTTGTACACAACATAAAACTTTTCAACCCAATACTTACAGTAGATAACTTATATTATAACAGTAAAAAAGTACTTCTAGTGATGGTATATACTTTGTAATGTATATTCACTTGACCTCCAAATGGCACAGCAGGCTCAGCAGAGAAAATGACAGAACAATGCTATCTCACATAAACAGTAGGTGTGTCTGCTACATTTTTGGTTAAAACATACTTGTTCTTAATTTAGTTAAGTAACTTGATTTAATAGACTAGCAAGAAGTTATACACAAGTAAAGTTAGTGCTACTTCAAAATATTCTTACTGAAGTAGAAGTAAAAAGTAGAAATTAATTTTTTTCAAAATGTAACTAGGTATTATTTAATCAACTCAGAGGTAAGGAACGACACAGAGTCAGTTTTACTTGCGGCAAGGGTAGCTGTGCAATACAAACTATAAAGTATTAGCACCCCTCTCTCTTTATTTATACATGCTGGGTCACACACAGTTCAACAAACATTCAGGGTGTGTGTGTGTGGGTGTGTGTGTGTGTGGGGTAAGAAAGGTTAGGGTTAATTTGTCTTGATTATAACCAAACAGAGGAAGTGGGAAGTGGGGACCTGGTGAATAGCCCCCAGATACTGCTAATAAAAGCATAAAAGCATAAAAGTATAACTCATTCTTGTCCCCATCTCCCTTCCTGTGACATGTAAGGAGGGAAAAGCACTTAGAGCAGACATGAGTGATAAACAATACAAAAGTTTTCAAACCCTAACAGCCCCCCCGTTTATCACGAATAAGTCATGATTAAATACATGTAAAAGAAAACACTCTGTGTGAGCACAAACCCACGGACGGAAAGCAGATTATATTGTGGGAAACACTCACACGGTTCCTCCGCCCTAGGCAACCACCAATCATGGCAGAGTGAAACAATATAATAAAACAAAGAAAACAAAATGTAATAAAAAATAAAAGAATTAAAACAAGCCTTGTTCATATCATCATTGCACTTTTTCTCATTTTACTTAAAGAGCAACTTCTTTCGATTTTCTGCTATAAGGTCATTTTATGAAGTACAAGTATGAATACACTCAGGCATTGAAGATATTTTCATTTACAACATGTCATCATAGTCATCTGTTTTTGTTTTGGGTCCAGTGTCCATCTTGTCCATCTCTTCTCGTGTGATGTTGCATCCTGTGGATCCTGCCTTAAACAGAGAAAGAGCCCTGCTACCAGGATTAAGCTCAGGCTTATCAGTCCTGTCCACACGTTACAAAGAGCCATGCTAAATTGGGCACAGGTCAGTTGTTTTCTTCGAGGGTTTGAGATGTTGGGCCATATGGGTTTCCAACCCCTTTGTACCCGGTCTTTCCCCTGTTACCTCGTCGGTTGGTTTGGCTCCTGTAACGGCAATATTAGCTTACAGTGGCTCTTGTGGATCCAGGATGGTCTCTCTGCGATTTTCAGAGCTGTCGGTGTGGTCAGGAGAACACGATATGGCCCTTTCCAGCAGGGGGTGCTCCAATGAAGGTTTGAGATGTTGGGCCATATGGGTTTCCAACCCCTTTGTACCCGGTCTTTCCCCTGTTACCTCGTCGGTTGGTTTGGCTCCTGTAACGGCAATATTAGCTTACAGTGGCTCTTGTGGATCCAGGATGGTCTCTCTGCGATTTTCAGAGCTGTCGGTGTGGTCAGGAGAACACGATATGGCCCTTTATGATTTGTGGGATACCATATGTGGGGAAGAAATGTGTCACTAAACTCTTCACCACTGTGAGCGCATCACAGTGTTTGGCAGGGTACATCTCAACCCACTTTGAAAATGCATCTATAACCACTAAACAATATTTATTTCCCCCTGACCATGATAACTCTATGAAATCCATGTGTATCGTGTGAAAGGGATGAATTGCTGCTGGGAACTGGCCTCTTTTGGGTCTCATGTTCCCCTGTGGATTATGTTTGCAGCAGATAATACAAACGTTTTTTGCATAGTCAGAAAGATTTATGGTGTGGAAATGTAGATTTACCATGTGTATCATTCCCCCCCTCGACACATGCGAAATTCCGTGTGTCGCATGGGCCGCCGTCTTGTATAAATTCTTTGGTAATATTGGCTTATTTTCCAAATGATAAATGTTATCTTTCTTTATGGCCCCTCTATTCAGCCAAGTTTTAACTTCTGCAGCTGGTGCAGATTGTTGTGAATCTTTCAGCACATCTGTATCTATAAATAGGAGATCTGACATTTTCAAAGTGAGGGGAAGTCTCGAAGCTATTTTAGCGGAAATATCAGCAAAGGTGTTCCCCTTCGTTTCCATGGTTTCATCAGATTGATGCGCTTTACATTTACAAAGCGCTATCTTTGCAGGTAGCTGGATAGCTAACAGCAGTCATTTTAACAGATTAAAATGTGTCAATTCTGTTCCAGATGAACCCTCTATTCTCCCATATTTTAGCAAAATGGTGAACAGAACCGAATACATATTGGCTGTCTGTGTAGATGGTTAGGATTTTTCCTTCATATACAGGTCCTTCTCAAACAATTAGCATATTGTGATAAAGTTCATTATTTTCTATAATGTAATGATGAAAATTTAACATTCATATATTTTAGATTCATTGCACACTAACTGAAATATTTCAGGTCTTTTATTGTCTTAACACGGATGATTGTGGCATACAGCTCATGAAAACCCAAAATTCCTATCTCACAAAATTAGCATAGTTCATCCGACCAATAAAAGAAAAGTGTTTTTAATACAAAAAACGTGAACCTTCAAATAATCATGTACAGTTATGCACTCAATACTTGGTCGGGAATCCTTTTGCAGAAATGACTGCTTCAATGCGGCGTGGCATGGAGGCAATCAGCCTGTGGCACTGCTGAGGTCTTATGGAGGCCCAGGATGCTTCGATAGCGGCCTTTAGCTCATCCAGAGTGTTGGGTCTTGAGTCTCTCAACGTTCTCTTCACAATATCCCACAGATTCTCTATGGGGTTCAGGTCAGGAGAGTTGGCAGGCCAATTGAGCACAGTGATACCATGGTCAGTAAACCATTTACCAGTGGTTTTGGCACTGTGAGCAGGAGACAGGTCGTTCTGAAAAATGAAATCTTCATCTCCATAAAGCTTTTCAGCAGATGGAAGCATGAAGTGCTCCAAAATCTCCTGATAGCTAGCTGCATTGACCCTGCCCTTGATAAAACACAGTGGACCAACACCAGCAGCTGACACGGCACCCCAGACCATCACTGACTGTGGGTACTTGACACTGGACTTCTGGCATTTTGGCATTTCCTTCTCCCCAGTTTTCCTCCAGACTCTGGCACCTTGATTTCCGAATGACATGCAGAATTTGCTTTCATCCGAAAAAAGTACTTTGGACCACTGAGCAACAGTCCAGTGCTGCTTCTCTGTAGCCCAGGTCTGGAGAATGCGGCACCTGTAGCCCATTTCCTGCACACGCCTGTGCACGGTGGCTCTGGATGTTTCTACTCCAGACTCAGTCCACTGCTTCCGCAGGTCCCCCAAGGTCTGGAATCAGTCCTTCTCCACAATCTTCCTCAGGGTCCGGTCACCTCTTCTTGTTGTGCAGCGTTTTCTGACACACTTTTTCCTTCCCACAGACTTCCCACTGAGGTGCCTTGATACAGCACTCTGGGAACAGCCTATTCGTTCAGAAATTTCTTTCTGTGTCTTACCCTCTTGCTTGAGGGTGCCAATAGTGGCCTTCTGGACAGCAGTCAGGTCGGCAGTCTTACCCATGATTGGGGTTTTGAGTGATGAACCAGGCTGGGAGTTTTAAAGGCCTCAGGAATCTTTTGCAGGTGTTTAGAGTTAACTCGTTGATTCAGATGATTAGGTTCATAGCTCGTTTAGAGACCCTTTTAATGATATGCTAATTTTGTGAGATAGGAATTTTGGGTTTTCATGAGCTGTATGCCAAAATCATCAGTATTAAGACAATAAAAGACCTGAAATATTTCAGTTAGTGTGCAATGAATCTAAAATATATGAATGTTAAATTTTCATCATGACATTATGGAAAATAATGAACTTTATCACAATATGCTAATATTTTGAGAAGGACCTGTAATTCACAAGCTCTGATAACAGCATACAGCTCTGCAGTCTGTGCTGAGCATGTATGGGGCATGGCCTGTGATTCTATAATTTTAGTTTCAGTGGTTACTGCATAACCAACTCTGTTTTTTCCATATTCATCTTTTGATGCTGACCCATCTACAAAGATTATTTGTGAGTTTTTCAGAGGTGTCTGAGAGATATCTTGCCTAGGTTTTGTATCTTCCTCAACCTTTGTTTTGCAAGAATGTGGTTTCCCATCTTCTGCTGTTGGAATTAGCGTGCTAGGGTTCAGTGGACCACATCTTTGCAGAGTTATACTTGGTTGCGAGAGTAGCAATGAGGTCAACGTAATATGCCTTGCATGAGTCAAGAAAGGAAGTGAAGTTTGTAGCAATACAAGTGACACTGAATGAGGAACTTTCAGTGTGAGCGGGTGGCACAGCACAATTTCAGCTGTCTGCTTCACAGCTTCTGCCGCTGCTGTGCAGCTCTGCAATCAAATTGGAAATCCAGATGCCACGGAATCCAATTTTTTAGCATAAAATGCTAAAGGTCTGTTTTTGGAGTCAAATGGCGGGGTTAATACAGCTTTCATATAACCCTTACACGCATCTACACAAAGTGTGAAAGGCTGGCTATAATCCGGCAGAGCTAAGGTGACTGTTGTTTGAAGCAGATTTTTTAGCTCTGTGAATGTTGCTTCTCCCTCCTTAGTCCATGTGATTTTGTCTTTTAATGTCATGTCTTTACCATAGATCATAGATTGCAAGGGTTGTACAATGGCTGCATTCTCTGCAAAAGTTACACAGTCTCAGAAAGGACATCATTTGTTGTTTAGTTCGTGGTTTTGGGGCTTCCTGTATGGCTGTTTTTCTGCTGCTTAGGAGGGAACGGCCATGCTGTGATAACATATGTCCCAAATAAATCACTTTCTCCTTGCAAAACTGTAGTTTATCCCTAGAGGCTTTGTGCCCCGTCTGGTAGAGATGTTTCAAAGCTGTTATAGTAGCTTCCTCACAGTGTTGTTGAGTGTCTGAAGCTATAAGAATATCATCTACATACAACAGGACTTGGCTATGTTCAGGCACCTCACAGGTGCTCATAGAGTATCTTAAGGCTTGTGTATATACATGTGGGCTTTCACTGAAGCCTTGTGGTAGTCTGTTGTAGGTGTATTTTTTCCCTTTAAACTGAAAGCCAAATAAATGCTGTGACTCTTCATGCAGTGGTACTGTAAAAAAAAGCATTGCTAAGATCTACCACTGAGAAATATTTTTTATCTGGAGTTAATGAATGCAGTAATGTATGTGGATTTGGGACGTTTGGAACCACATGTCACACTATTTTATTTATCGGTCTAAGATCCTGAACCATCCTCCACTTTCCTGTGCTGGCTTTCTGCACTGGAAAGATAGGTTTGTTGAATGTAGCATCAGGTGCTTCCCTTAATATTCCTGATTTCAACATATCCTGTATTACTGGCTTAATACCCTCTTCAGCTTCTGGTTTCAAGGGATACTGGCGAACTACTGGCCGTTCTTCAGATATTAATTTAACCTTATTTGGTGGAAACCCCTTTATAAGTCCTACATCAGTCGATGATTGGGACCACAGTTCAGGTGGGACAGCAGCTAAGGCAGGGTGCCTGTTGCTCTCTTTGCTTTCAGCTAGGCCCTGTATCTGTCACTTTGCCTCATCCAAATGTGTCTTTGGATGGACTTTGACTATCCACCCTAGAGTGAGTTTCCAGATTCCTGTGTTAGGATCTACATTCCAGTCAGAGCTTGTTATTGCCTCATATCTCCCTCTTTCAGCACGCTGTATAAAGTTTTCTAATTCTTTCCACTGACCCCCCACGGGTTTAGTTAATGACAGATGAGGTGTACTGCCTTTAAACTGTTGAAGCTGTCTTCCTGACAGTATGATTGAGGTGGAAGATTTCCCTGTTTTGGGGTCAACATACAGGTGCTGTATGGTAACAGTCTGATTGTTTTCTCTGTGAAAAACAGTGTCATATTGATTATCTGGCCCTGGAGTAATTTTATATTTCATGGTCACATGGAGCTCAGTATCTAGCATGTACTGTGCCCCCTTGGAGGTTTGTTTTTCTCTGGTTCTCCTCAGCAGTTCTCGAGCTGTTGGTGTGGGGCCTAGATTGAGGACCAGTAATAATGCGGCTGTGATAGTTCATTTAGGACTAGGGCCCCTTCTTCCACTACAGCTTTCATACCTGTTTTTGTTGATACTATATTTATATGCAACTTTTGCATAAGATATCTTCCCAAAAGGTTTACTGGGCATTTTTGACTTATCAGAACGGGAGCCTGACAAGTAAGTTTTGTCTCAGGTTCTGTTATTGTTACTGGTGCACTTAGGTAATGTACCTCTGATGTGCCAGCTGCTGATCTAACATGCACTGCGGTGTTAGAATATTTTACTCCGGGTGGAGGTTCAGTTAGCACAGTTCTACATGCCCCTGTATCACACAAACAACTACAGGTCCTTCTCAAAATATTAGCATATTGTGATAAAGTTCATTATTTTCCATAATGTCATGATGAAAATTTAACATTCATATATTTTAGATTCATTGCGCACTAACTGAAATATTTCCGGTCTTTTATTGTCTTAATATGGATGATTTTGGCATACAGCTCATGAAAACCCAAAATTCCTATCTCACAAAATTAGCATATCATTAAAAGGGTCTCTAAACGAGCTATGAACCTAATCATCTGAATCAACGAGTTAACTCTTAACACCTTCAAAAGATTCCTGAGGCCTTTAAAACTCCCAGCCTGGTTCATTATTCAAAACCCCAATCATGGGTAAGACTGCCGACCTGACTGCTGTCCAGAAGGCCACTATTGACACCCTCAAGCAAGAGGGTAAGACACAGAAAGAAATTTCTGAACGAATAGGCTGTTTCCAGAGTGCTATATCAAGGCACCTCAGTGGGAAGTCTGTGGGAAGGAAAACGTGTGGCAGAAAACGCTGCACAACGAGAAGAGGTGACCGGACCCTGAGGAAGATTGTGGAGAAGGGCCGATTCCAGACCTTGGAGGACCTGCGGAAGCAGTGGACTGAGTCTGGAGTAGAAACATCCAGAGCCACCGTGCACAGGCGTGTGCAGGAAATGGGCTACAGGTGCCGCATTCCCCAGGTCAAGCCACTTTTGAACCAGAAACAGCGGCAGAAGCGCCTGACCTGGGCTACAGAGAAGCAGCACTGGACTGTTGCTCAGTGGTCCAAAGTACTTTTTTCGGATGAAAGCAAATTCTGCATGTCATTCGGAAATCAAGGCTGCCAGAGTCTGGAGGAAAACTGGGGAGAAGGAAATGCCAAAATGCCAGAAGTCCAGTGTCAAGTACCCACAGTCAGTGATGGTCTGGGGTGCCGTGTCAGCTGCTGGTGTTGGTCCACTGTGTTTTATCAAGGGCAGGGTCAATGCAGCTAGCTATCAGGAGATTTTGGACCACTTCATGCTTCCATCTGCTGAAAAGCTTTATGGAGATGAAGATTTCATTTTTCAGCACGACCTGGCACCTGCTCACAGTGCCAAAACCACTGGTAAATGGTTTACTGACCATGGTATCACTGTGCTCAATTGGCCTGCCAACTCTCCTGACCTGAACCCCATAGAGAATCTGTGGGATATTGTGAAGAGAACGTTGAGAGACTCAAGACCCAACACTCTGGATGAGCTAAAGGCCGCTATCAAAGCATCCTGGGCCTCCATAAGACCTCAGCAGTGCCACAGGCTGATTGCCTCCATGCCACGCCGCATTGAAGCAGTCATTTCTGCCAAAGGATTCCCGACCAAGTATTGAGTGCATAACTGTACATGATTATTTGAAGGTTGACGTTTTTTGTATTAAAACACTTTTCTTTTATTGGTCGGATGAAATATGCTAATTTTGTGAGATAGGAATTTTGGGTTTTCATGAGCTGTATGCCAAAATCATCAGTATTAAGACAATAAAAGACCTGAAATATTTCAGTTAGTGTGCAATGAATCTAAAATATATGAATGTTAAATTTTCATCATGACATTATGGAAAATAATTAACTTTATCACAATATGCTAATATTTTGAGAAGGACCTGTATATGCTTTGCCATTTATTATTATGTTTTTATATGGCAAATCTTGCATCCTTCTTAGTGCTATGAGTTTCAGTGCTGCTTGTATGTCAACTTCCTCCATTTCACTACTGTTTTTCTATGCTAGTGGGGGAGGAGGTGGGGGCTGTGGCTGTAATTGTCAATTCTGGGTAGAATTGGAGTTATACACCCGCTTTTCATTACATTCTCTTGCAAAATGTCCTGGCTCATTGCAGATCCAGCAGTTTTCATCTCTTGCGCCAGGGTTTTGTAAAATTGTTCTACATTCTCTAGCATAATGCCCTATTTTTCCACACCTCAGACACGCATTGCTCTGTGTGCAGCTGTGTCGTGGCCCTCCTCCTCCTCCTCTGTGACCTCTGAATCCTCTTTGCCCGCTTGCCCCTGAGCGATGCAAAGCCATTAAACTGTCTTGCATTCCAAACGTATCTGTCTTCCTATCTTGCTGTGTTTTATGGGCATGCTGCGTATATTCTAAGGCTTGGGTAACAGTTCCTGTATTTTCATGAACCCAGTGTTTGTCTATATACCGTCTGAGTTCAATTTTAAGGCCTTGCAAAAAGGCTCTCTTCAACTGTTGCTGATAGGCTCCTGCCTCTGCTTCATCATACGGTATAGCAGAGTTTGCTCTAAAAACACGTCTCATCCTATCCAAGAAATCTTGTCGCTCTTCTTCCTCCTTCTGTTTACATTGTGAGATTTTACCATAATCGGCTGTCTGTATATAAACTCTTCGAATTCTTTCAAAGAGTAAGCGTAAGGCGTCCCTTAAATCTGGTGAATTATGTGCTAATGTGTCACCATTGTCATCGCATCCAGTGAAACCTCCTGCTACTCTGCACCAGCGATGGCCAAAAAGCTGGGTAAAACACTGGAGCATTTCTCTGCCATTAAGATGGAAGCTTCCTCTGAGTTCTGTAATAGCTGCTAAAAACTCCTCTACCCCTTCCTGTATCGGTGGATACCTTTTAAAGCAGCAGTTCTGTCTTCCTGTGTCCATGGCCTATATACTAGAATAGTTGGCGGCTGTCGGTGATTAGCGTCACCTACGTTTGGATTGGCTACCTCAACTAGAGGGAATGTGTCTCCCTCTAAATTTATTTCAGATGGATGAAATTTCTGTTCGTGAGCCATTAAGGCTTCGCCTGGGTATATGCTGGGAATTGTTTTCTTATATTTACTCCTAGTTCGCGCTCCTGTGCACCCCCAGGAATTAGGAGACCAGGACTCACTAGAAGAGCTCTGTTCTTCTGTTTAAAAACGATTGCTTAATTTTTCTTGCTTACTTTTAGGAGTTTTAGGAACTGCTACAGCTCCTCCTTCTATCTCTCCTCCAATTTGTTGTGCTGCAGCCTCCTGTCCTGCAGCTGTCTGCACGGCAGGGGGCTGAACACCTCGCTGTCTGGATGCGACCACTGTTTCCTCATGTGGGCGCACCAAGACCGCAGCTATCAGCTTCTCCTTCCGCTTCTCCTTCTTATCCCGCCTCTGAATGTTTCTTAATTTACTTTGTTCCAGCCATTTGTCTGAGAATTTATACTCGACCTTTCTCTTTTCCTTTTTAGTTGGTTTCTTGGTTTTCATTATTTCTAATTTTAAATCCCCTTGTAATTTTAAGATATCGTTAATATTTAGTTTACCCAAGAAACCATGTTTTTTATTCCATCTATGACAGATCATACCTGCTCCTTCTACATAGTTCTCCATAAACTTTATATCTCCTTCTAAGCTAATTAGTTTACTTTGTTTCTTCCCCATGATGTTTAATTTTAGTTCACAATACTATAAATGTCCCAGATAGAAGTTCACTGGCTTGAGATTCAAGGAGAGGACATTAACATGCCCTTCTACTGCGAATAATCCGCAGCGGTGTTAATTTTCTGGGATTAAACCCGACCTTTATCTCCAAAAATCACCAATACGTCTTTCTATTCTGGGCAAAAGAAAACACAAGACCAGCAGAATCTTGCTAAGATTCTTCCAAAATGCTTAGTCTTCCAAACACACACAACAGCTCTCACACAGTTAGTATTTTAACATATTTATGTCCCTTCAGCAATATGTATGGTCGACCTAGCTTAGTTTATGAGCTCCCTTATTATTCAACATTTAATTTCATTTCCTTCCGGCGAAATGTTACCAACCAAGTTATCCAGTTTCACTTTACGGTGGAACCACCTAGTCGTTTCTAATCTCCTTATGGCGAGATCATTACCTAAATTTATCGCTATTTCTTTGCGGCAAAATAAAACCTATCCAATGCAGTGTCCTTACGGCGACACACTACCAACGACTTTTAAGTACTTTTCTTCTTTTATTTATATAGCGCTTACTCTTATCTCATGTGCTGTATTTTAAAGCTATCTCACCTCGGAGTTGACTTCTAGGTGACTCTGTCGGACCCCCAGAGTCACCCGGCGTCGAGTAAGACAATAACCCACCGGCCAGATGCGAATGTCACACACCGGGACTTTCAGCCACCAGGCCTAGGTGCGGCTGTGCGGCAGCGCTTATCTCGACGTCAGGCTGTTCCCGGAGATCCGCCAGTCACTGCAAAGAAAGATAAAATCAGTTTAGTTCTTATAATATCCGGCTCGAAGGACCAAATTAATGTTAGGTATTATTTAATCAACTCAGAGGTAAGGAACGACAGAGTCAGATGTACTTGCAGCAAGGGTAGCTGTGCAATACAAACTACAAAGTATTAGCACCCTCTCTCTTTATTTATACATGCTGGGTCACACACAGTTCAACAAACATTCAGGGTGTGTGTGTTTGTGTGGGGTCAGAAAGGTTAGGGTTCATTTGTCTTGATTATAACTAAACAGAGGAAGTGGGAAGTGGGGACCTGGTGAATAGCCCCCAGATGCTGCTAATAAAAGCATAAAAGCATAACTCATTCTTGTCCCCATCTCCCTTCCTGTGACATGTAAGGAGGGAAAAGCACTTAGAGCAGACATGAGTGATAAACAATACAAAAGTTTTCAAACCCTAACACTACCCACCAGTTACTCACCTCTGTTTACAGCGTATTCCTTTCAACTGGTATTGAAACTGTAAAGGTGACTATTAGTACGTATGTTTATTTTGTCAAGTACTAAAATAAATATTAATTTATTTATGTTAATGCAGGCCAGGTTTCTGAATAAAATGTTACCTTATTAGGGCTAAAAATACACTATATTGTCAAAAGTATTTGTCTACGTGTCTAAGTTCATGTACTTTTACATGTACATGAACTCTGATGATGTCTTATTCTTAATCTTTAAGGTTCAATTTGTTGATTGAGCCACCATTTCCAGTAATTGCAACTTTAACTATTGTGTAAACATCTTCCACAAGGTTTAGGAGTGTGTTTGTAGTTAGAAGAGAAAACTAGAATCGTACCCTCTACTCTAATTCATCCCAAAGGTGTTCAAGAAGGTTGAGGTGAGGCCAGTCAAGTTTCTCCACACCAAACGTTATACACCTGCAGCCATGGATGTGATCGAAACACCAGGAAATTGGTGGCGTGACCCAATACCTTTGGAAATATGTTGCATATGGAAAATTAAACTTTAACATTTATCTGCCAAAATTGTGTCCTTTTTACTTTGTCAAGCAGCACGAATTTTAAAAGGGCTGGTTTATCTGCTAAACCATAAACGTATATACTTGTCCTCACTTACTAGTTTGGTTTAACTGAAACCTAACTTAAATTTAACTTTTTTATCCTTTGACAAAGGTCAAGATTGGACTAAACTATATATTTGTTCTCTTTAAAAATGTACTGTTTATTTGTAATAAAAAAAAACAACCATATCTTTAAATGACTTTGAATAAACCTTCTATCAACCTATCCTTCATTGAATAACATTAAATTGAACATAACAAAGTGTTTTCTTGTCCCTACAAGGACTAAAGATGTCCCTTCCTCATGATGTTTGCTGCCTAAGTAGTGTCATAATACTCTGGGAAGGAGACCTTTATCATAAACGTCTGTGCAGCCTGATAGAAAACCATCTTTGGCCTGGAGTTTGCTGTTGGTGTTTTAGGGAGTTGGGCTTTTGTCTGCTGCTCATGGAACCATATTGATTACCATTCATGTTTCCTGTAAATCAGCCTCCATTGCCAATTGGCCATTTTCTCATATACATTTTATGGTAAAAAGATAATTAATGGAGGTGGTGGGATGCTTTCCAGCTCTGCTCGTTCTCATTACCCACGCTAGTAGAAGCTGGTTGCAACGGTGACGAAAGTATGCAAGAGTCTTAAACTTGTTGGCGAGTATAAGACTCTTCTACTGTGAAGAATCCATGGACCCAAAGTTGACTACGATTTGGTGTTCGAGTACCCACCAACCGAGGATGACAAAGTTAAGTAACAATGTAAGGGAATCGAGGCTACTCCGCCACAGATCTTTGTTCACCATCCGCCATGTAACTCACCGCCTTGGACATCCTGTCGTCCTGTTCTTCAGGACTGTTCATGTATGAGGTAGTGTTTGGGCAGAGAAAATTGATTCAGGTTGAAACAATCTAAATACTGTTTATTTCATGGTATTTTGCTTTGTTTGTGGTGGTAAAACAGCTACCTGGTGAAGCTAATGCGAACCGTCTCTAAGTCTTGAGGCTAACCTATCTGTTCTGTGTTGTTTTGAAATGACTACACCTTTATTTTCAATAAGATGTTTTAAACACCGATGGTCCAGTAATGTGAGTTTGCTCCATTTTATCTGTGTTTTACATTAATCACATTGAACTAACCTGCTAAAATTATCTTTGAATATTGTTTAAAAACATGCCAAATATTGTTTCCACTGGCGGCTAACAAACTAATAGTTCTGATTTCACCACAGGTAGATAGCTTTGTTTACAACAGAACTTATTTCATTCGCTCTCTAATCAGTAGATAATGCATTGTCAGCGCTCATATACATCTTATTCTTTGTATTAATGGTATTTTAAGTGCATGTATAACTAAAAGGGAAATACATACGACTGGTCGCCATCTTGTGAGTCCATAGTGTTCCTCTCTGCCATTTTAGTAGTCCATTACTCCATGTGATTGCTAGACAAAATAACATTAAGATAAATTGTACAAAAGATTTTTGATTTATAATTCAGGAAATATGTCCTTAAATATTATTCTAACTAAATGATGATTGTTAAATAAAACAGCCTTAAGATCAATTGTCCAAAAGATTATAGATTTATAATTCAAAAAATAATTTTTTCGTTAATAGTATTTTACTCCCTTAGAGATAGGGTGAGGAGCTCGGCCATCCGGGAAGGGCTCGGAGTAGAGCCGCTGCTCCTCCACATCGAGAAGAGCCAGTTGAGGTGGCTCGGGCATCTATACCGGATGCCTCCTGGACGCCTTCCTTGGGAGGTGTTCCAGGCACGTCCCACCGGGAGGAGGCCCAGGGGACGGCCCAGGACACGCTGGAGGGACTATGTCTCTCGGCTGGCCTGGGAACGCCTTGGGCTCCCCCTGGAGGAGCTGGAGGAGGTGTCTGGGGAGAGGGACGTCTGGGTGTCTGTTGAGTCTGCTGCCCCCGCGACCTGGTCCCGGATAAAGCGGAAGACGACGAGTACGAGTACGAGTATTTTACAAAGATAATGGTGGCTAGTTAAAACAACATTAAGAATCATTTATTCTAAAAGGATATTGATGAATAATTTAGCAAAATAATTTTTTTAAATATTATTTTAGATTTTTTTTTTACTTGTGACTGATTGCTTGAAGATATACCAATTTTTTGTCAATAATTAGTTTGAAACTAATTTGACCTCATTACCAAATTCCTCAAGATAAACCTTGGTTCCCAAACATAAATATCCACATTAAACTGTTATATTATGTATCAGTTTTATTGGTTCCCTTCTTCCTTCATTTGTACATAGTTCATTGGTTTTCTTTATTCCTTCATTTTGCTTGGTAGTTTTAGTTGAATTGTTCCAGCCTTTTAAAGAGTTTGTTAATTAAAATATGTTTAACTTGGAGTTGAATTATTTCCATGAAAAAAAAAAAGTATATTTTAAGTAGAAGTTGTGAATATGTTTGCAGAGTTTGCCGTTTTGAGAATGCAGGTACTCGAATCACTCTATTGTTTGAATACCACTGCCATATTGGGCTGGTATTCTCAGAACAATACTTAACAGACTGAAAATGTTATTTAATTAAATATTAAATAACGTAAGCAAAGCCAATTAGCAGCTTTGACAAGGTATTAAATTTAAGACCATATTGCACACACATTTACTATTCATTCTCAAACACATATTTTTGATTGTTCTTCCATGAGCCCATGGATGGTGGTTTGAGGCTCATTGCAGAGCTGATCTCACTAGCTGGTGTCAGCCAGATTTATTTTTCCTCAGTTAGCGCTCAGCTCAGCCCAAACCCCCTGGTGCTCTAGCCAATCTATCAAGTCCATCAGTGTTTCATGTAGCCTGGAGGACACTGGCTCAGAGAGCAAATGAGCTCACTTTTCCTTCACCTCTTCCTCTTTCTGCTTCTGCTCCTTTGGAAGGCTATGGAGGCCTGTCTCTCTGGTAAGTAAGGATACATATATATTCAGTTGCAGTGCAAGATTTCATTGAAATTAAACATTTCCATACCCTAACACCCCCATATGAAAGCACTGGGCAAACTACTAAAAGTGTTTAAATGAAAGAGTAAGGCAAAATACATTTAATCACCACTCAGCAGAATTTAGATTAAAACCCTATTGCAGCTGTGTATCTTTAACCTTAATATAGACAAACTCTGTTTGTCTATATTAACATGGCTAACAACTGAAAATAAAAACAGACTTAAAGGAGCCATCAGAGGCATAACTGAATTTTGCCTTAATTTGATTTAATTTGTTACTGCTTGAAAGCCATATGAACTAATTTTTTCACAAGCCAACAAGGAGACACAGCAAACCTGTTGAAAGACGTTTTCTGGCCAAACGAGATAGAAATTGAGCTTGTTGGACTATACAGGTCCTTCTCAAAATATTAGCATATTGTGATAAAGTTCATTATTTTCCATAATGTCATGATGAAAATTTAACATTCATATATTTTAGATTCATTGCACACTAACTGAAATATTTCAGGTCTTTTATTGTCTTAATACGGATGATTTTGGCATACAGCTCATGAAAACCCAAAATTCCTATCTCACAAAATTAGTATATTTCATCCGACCAATAAAAGAAAAGTGTTTTTAAAACAAAAACGTCAACCTTCAAATAATCATGTACAGTTATGCACTCAATACTTGGTCGGGAATCCTTTTGCAGAAATGACAGCTTCAATGCGGCGTGGCATGGAGGCAATCAGCCTGAGGCACTGCTGAGGTCTTATGGAGGCCCAGGATGCTTCGATAGCGGCCTTTAGCTCATCCAGAGTGTTGGGTCTTGAGTCTCTCAACGTTCTCTTCACAATATTCCACAAATTCTCTATGGGGTTCAGGTCAGGAGAGTTGGCAGGCCAATTGAGCACAGTGATACCATGGTCAGTAAACCATTTACCAGTGGTTTTGGCACTGTGAGCAAGTGCCAGGTCGTGCTGAAAAATGAAATCTTCATCTCCATAAAGCTTTTCAGCAGATGGAAGCATGAAGTGCTCCAAAATCTCCTGATAGCTAGCTGCATTGACCCTGCTCTTGATAAAACACAGTGGACCAACACCAGCAGCTGACACGGCACCCCAGACCATCACTGACTGTGGGTACTTGACACTGGACTTCTGGCATTTTGGCATTTCCTTCTCCCCAGTTTTCCTCCAGACTCTGGCAGCTTGATTTCCGAATGACATGCAGAATTTGCTTTCATCCAAAAAAAGTACTTTGGACCACTGAGCAACAGTCCAGCGCTGCTTCTCTGTAGCCCAGGTCAGGCGCTTCTGCCGCTGTTTCTGGTTCAAAAGTGGCTTGACCTGGGGAATGCGGCACCTGTAGCCCATTTCCTGCACACGCCTGTGCATGGTGGCTCTGGATGTTTCTACTCGAGACTCAGTCCACTGCTTCCGCAGGTCCCCCAAGGTCTAGAATCGGCCCTTCTCCGCAATCTTCCTTAGGGGCCGGTCACCTCTTCTCGTTGTGCAGCGTTTTCTGCCACACTTTTTCCTTCCCACAGACTTCCCACTGAGGTGCCTTGATACAGCACTCTGGGAACAGCCTATTCGTTCAGAAATTTCTTTCTGTGTCTTACGCTCTTGCTTGAGGGTGTCAATAGTGGCCTTCTGGACAGCAGTCAGGTCGGCAGTCTTACCCATGATTGGGGTTTTGAGTGATGAACCAGGCTGGGAGTTTTAAAGGCCTCAGGAATCTTTTGCAGGTGTTTAGAGTTAACTCATTGATTCAGATGATTAGGTTCATAGCTCGTTTAGAGACCCTTTTAATGATATGCTAATTTTGTGAGATAGGAATTTTGGGTTTTCATGAGCTGTATGCCAAAATCATCCGTATTAAGACAATAAAAGACCTGAAATATTTCAGTTAGTGTGCAATGAATCTAAAATATATGAATGTTAAATTTTCATCATGACATTATGGAAAATAATGAACTTTATCACAATATGCTAATATTTTGAGAAGGACCTGTATAGGAAATGCTAAGTGTGCTGCAATTTTAACACTGCTCACCCCCCCTGAACTGATCATCCCCACAGTGAAACTTGGTGTTGGCAATGATGTGGGGATGTTCTTCTCCAACAGCAAGAAGGGGAAATGGTTAGAGTTGATGGAAAGATGGATAAATACAGAGCAAATCTGGAAGAAAACTGTCACAGTGGGGTTTTGGAGTGGACCGAAGCGCAGACAAGAGCTTGGAAACAGCATTTCAAAAAGCAGTCTCTCAGCTTTAATAAAAAAAAGTCATAACGTAACAAAAACACTGCAGGTACTGAACAGGGTCGGGATCCAAACACTTATATTACAGACACTGCAGGAACAAGGAGACTCAAGGCAGGGACAAGGATAAAGGGTCGAGTTGTAACGCAAGGAACCCACAAAACATAATGAAACAAACCAACTAATATGCAGAGAGAAAACAAAGGCAGGTAATCAAAGGAACTAAGGACAGGTGAGGCAAGGAGGCAGGAAGGCAGAGGGAACAGGGGAACCTAATACAAGTAATTAACAAGACACCGAGCAGACCTAAAACAAAACTATAAACAAAGATAAAAATAAAGCATAAGAATCAGGGATAAACATGAACTGAAGGAAACTGAGAAACTGAAGGGAACATAAGAAACACCAAATCTAAGAACGAACAAGGGACCCATAAAGCAAACCAGATTACAGAGTAATGAAACCTAACACCACACAGACTGAACTGACAGGAAGGGAAGCAGAGAACACAAGGACTAGGATGTAAACAAACAAAATGTAAACAATAAGTAAACAACCTAACCAGAGGGGCTGGAGAAATATGATAATCAGTAAACAAAACAAAACACAAAGTCCAAAATGTCACATCCTGACTGTACCTCCACCTCAAGGTCGGATTCCAGACGACCAAAAGCGGCACACAAAGTCCAAAACAAAAAACAACCCAACCAGGGTGGGCGGAGGGGGCCTCGGACAGAGGCGAGAGTCCAAAAACAAAAACCCTAGATCCAGAGGCCAGGGGCACATAAAAAACAAGGGTCCAACAATTTGGCTGCTAATGAGCCAGAAATAGGGCAGCAGATGATCAGGAGGCCTTCCATGGAATAGCCAAAGGCAGGGCAGCAGGCGTTTAGGAAACCGGCAGCGACAGAGATGCAGGCAGTCCGGAGGCCGGCGGCGAGGCCAGGCAAACCCACGACGCGAGGTCCTAGGAGGCCGGCGGCGACGCCAGGCGAACCCACGAAGCGAGGTCCTCTGTGGTGTGTGATGTGGCCAGAACCATGGCGGAGACTTGGACCCAGGCAGGGCCCGCAGAGGCTTGGACCCAGGCAGGAGATCTGGAGGTCGGCCAAGCAGGGTGGATGACCTTCCAGGAACTGTGTCAGGCTCTGGCGTGTCAGGCTCTGGCGTGTCAAACTGTACGTCAGGCTCTGGCGTGTCAAACTGTACGTCAGGCTCTGGCGTGTCAAACTGTACGTCAGGCTCTGGCGTGTCAAGCTGTACGTCAGGCTCTGGCGTGTCAAGCTGTACGTCAGGCTCTGGCGTGTCAAGCTGTACGTCAGGCTCTGGCGTGTCAAGCTGTACGTCAGGCTCTGGCGTGTCAAGCTGTACGTCAGGCTCTGGCGTGTCAAGCTGTACGTCAGGCTCTGGCGTGTCAAGCTGTACGTCAGGCTCTGGCGTGTCAAGCTGTACGTCCGGCTCTGGCGTGTCAAGCTGTACGTCCGGCTCTGGCGTGTCAAGCTGTACGTCGGGCTCTGGCGTGTCAAGCTGTACGTCGGGCTCTGGCGTGTCAAGCTGTACGTCGGGCTCTGGCGTGTCAAGCTGTACGTCGGGCTCTGGCGTGTCAAGCTGTACGTCGGGCTCCGGCGTGTCAAGCTGTACGTCGGGCTCCGGCGTGTCAAGCTGTACGTCGGGCTCCGGCGTGTCAAGCTGTACGTCGGGCTCTGGCGTGTCAAGCTGTACGTCAGGCTCTGGCGTGTCAAGCTGTACGTCAGGCTCTGGCGTGTCAAGCTGTACGTCAGGCTCTGGCGTGTCAAGCTGTACGTCAGGCTCTGGCGTGTCAAACTGTACGTCAGGCTCTGGCGTGTCAAGCTGTACGTCAGGCTCTGGCGTGTCAAGCTGTACGTCAGGCTCTGGCGTGTCAGGCTGTACGTCAGGCTCTGGCGTGTCAGGCTGTACGTCAGGCTCTGGCGTGTCAGGTTGTACGTCAGGCTCTGGCGTGTCAGGTTGTACGTCAGGCTCTGGCGTGTCAGGCTGTACGTCAGGCTCTGGCGTGTCAGGCTGTACGTCAGGCTCTGGCGTGTCAAGCTGTACGTCAGGCTCTGGCGTGTCAAGCTGTACGTCAGGCTCTGGCGTGTCAGGCTGTACGTCAGGCTCTGGCGTGTCAGGTTGTACGTCAGGCTCTGGCGTGTCAGGTTGTACGTCAGGCTCTGGCGTGTCAGGTTGTACGTCAGGCTCTGGCGTGTCAGGCTGTACGTCAGGCTCTGGCGTGTCAGGCTGTACGTCAGGCTCTGGCGTGTCAGGCTGTACTGTACGTCAGGCTCTGGCGTGTCAGGCTGTACGTCAGGCTCTGGCGTGTCAGGCTGTGTGTCAGGCTGTAAAGCCAGGAACACCCCCCAAAGAAAAACCAAAAGGAGTTCCGGACCTGCTTGTGGGGGCAGCCCACTCACGGGCTCCTCCCGGATCAGGCGAGGAAGTGGAGGCAGCCCACTCACGGGCTCCTCCCGGATCAGGCGAGGATGTGGAGGCAGCCCACTCACGGGCTCCTCCCGGATCAGGCGAGGAAGTGGAGGCAGCCCCATCACGGGCTCCTCCCGGATCAGGCGAGGAAGTGGAGGCAGCCCACTCACGGGCTCCTCCCGGATCAGGCGAGGAAGTGGAGGCAGCTCACTCACGGGCTCCTCCCGGATCAGGCGTGGAAGTGGAGGCAGCTCACTCACGGGCTCCTCCTGGATCAGGCGAGGCCCTGTAGACCCGGCGGCCTGCTGTGGCCCTGAAGCGCCGGTGGCAGCCTCGAGGAAAGGAGCAAACAGTCCTCCGGCGGAGAGTGGAAGTGGAGCGTCGAGCCACCCCCTCTCGAGGAACTCCGCCTCCAAAATGAGGTGAATAAAGTCCAAATCCTCGGGGAAGAACCTCGGGTACTCAGCGAAAACCCATTACCCGCTGCCTCCTGAGCTCCGACTGTGGCGTCTCCGGTCCGGACTGGACCCATGCCGGAGAAAACAGCTGCGAGGAAGCCGTGGCAGGTGGACCCTCCGTGGAAGCATAGGAGGCGTCCACCCAAAACTTCCCAACCGGAAACCTTGCTACGGCTGGCGGAGGTGAGGATGGCTCTGCTGGAGGCTCAGCGAGCGTGAGCTGAGGCGAAGCTGCTGTGGGCGTGACGAGCTCAGGAGCTGCTGCTGCTGCTGCGGAGGAATGCTAGCGGCGAGAGCGCCGTTGCTTGGAGGAGGCGTGGGCTGGGGAGGAGCGGTTCCGACCCGGCTCAAAAGCCATAGCAGCCCAGTCGGTCTCACAATAACACTCCTCCATCTCTTCCAGCAATAGAGGCGAAGGTAAAATCTCCACCTCCTCCCCATACAAAGCGCGCAGTGTCTCATCCTGCTGCTCAATCCATCCCTTTAGCTCTGTAGCTCTGCCTGCTTGGTCCTTCTGTCACGGTGGGGTTTTGGAGTGGACCGAAGCGCAGACAAGAGCTTGGAAACAACATTTCAAAAAGCAGTCTCTCAACTTTAATCAAAAAAAGTCATAACGTAACAAAAACACTGCAAGTACTGAACAGGGTCGAGATCCAAACACTTACATTACAGACACTGCAGGAACAAGGAGACTCAAGGCAGGGACGAGGATAAAGGGTCGAGTTGTAACACAAGGAACCCACAAAACATAATGAAACAAACCAACTAATATGCAGAGAGAAAACAAAGGCAGGTAATCAAAGGAACTAAGGACAGGTGAGGCAAGGAGGCAGGAAGGCAGAGGGAACAGGTGAACCTAATACAAGTAATTAACAAGACACCAAGCAGACCTAAAACAAAACTATAAACAAAGATAAAAATAAAACATAAGAATCAGGGATAAACATGAACTGAAGGAAACCGAGAAACTGAAGGGAACATAAGAAACACCAAATCTAAGAATGAACAAGGGACCCATAAAGCAAACCAGATTACAGAGTAATGAAACCTAACACCACACAGACTGAACTGACAGGAAGGGAAGCAGAGAACACAAGGACTAGGAAGTAAACAAACAAAATGTAAACAATAAGTAAACACAACCTAACCAGAGGGGCTGGAGAAATATGATAATTAGTAAACAAAACAAAACACAAAGTCCAAAATGTCACATCCTGACAAAAACCGGTTGGAGGCTGCAAAAGAAACAATGGGATGATTTAGATAAAAGTATATTCATTAGTTAGAATTGCCCAATCCAGTCCAGACCTAAATCTAATTGAGAAAGTATGTCAAGGCTTGAAAAGTTATGTTGACTGATGCAAACCATGAGAGCCAACAGAGCTTAAGCTAATTTACAAACAAATAATGACATACTCCAAGGGACTTACATCTTTATTTGCAGTGAAAGTGTCAGCTTCTGAGTTTGGATCGGACCAAAGTGCACACAAGAGCTTGGCAGCCACATAATTAAAGGAATCTCCATCTTTAATTAGCAATCTCGAGGAAGTAGCAAAACACAAAGAACTGATCAGGGAAATGAAACATGGCAGAACAGTGAGTAAATAAACAGAGGAACCAGCAGGGAACAAGGAACACAGACCAACTAATATACAGGGAGAAAACAAAGGCAAGTAATCACAGGAACTAAGAACAGGTGTGACAAGCTGGCAGGGAGGCAGAGGGGACAGGTGGAACTGATTAACAACACAGGGAAACAGAACTAAACAAAAGTTAACACAAAACAGAAACCAAGTCCAAGGATGTCATGACAGAAAGGTGGTTCTACGAAGTATTGTCCCAGTGGGTCTGGATTGAAATGTAATTTTCAGATTTCTGCTTGTAAATCAAATTTGTATCCTTTTCCTTCCACTTCACAGATATGTGCAGTTGTAAGCTGGCCTCACAGAAAATCCTGCTACAAAAGGTTGAGGTTTGTGATTGTAACATGACCACATGAAATTCCAGAGGTATTAATACATTTATGAGGCACTGCATGGACATCTTTTGATATATCTGGGAATGCAACTTCTTGTTAGTGACCCCAGTGGTTCAATGTTATTTTCCTCTTTTGTGTAAAACATTCGGTTTATATCAAAAGTGGTTTTCGCTGCACGAACTGTGATTATACTCTCAAAGGGTCACCACTGTGAAAAGTGCTTATAATCATGTATCTTGGCCCAAATCAATATGAAGTGGATTTAGACTCTTCATGGAGGTCGTTATGCTCCCTCTCATTTTCTTGTTGCTAGGCGACAACTTTTGGTAGCAAGTTTTGGCTTCTCCCTCTTTAGTGTCAACAACATATTTACGTTTTGTAGCTGATAGTTTTTTTATGTTTTTTTGCGGCACTAGTGGCCTTTATTTTATCTTTTTTTATATTAAGCAAACAGGAAATGGTGGAAAGAGTGGGGGAGGGTGTGCAGAAAAGGCCGTGGCGGAGTAGCCAAACCTGTTTGTACAGGAGACTTACTTAGATGATCTTATCTGCCATTGGGGACAGTTTCATATTGATTAGGTGAAGGGGGTCAAATATGGACCTTCCAAAGTGAAACACTACACTTCCTGTTGCCATGGGGTGGGGCTTCGATGATGTCAGCATTTGACCATTGAATATTGTTTGGTGCCTGATGTGGATCATTCACAGAAGGTATCATGTCTCTGTGACTTTCCTTGTAGGAGCTATAAAAATTTTGTCTTTTATGGTGAGAAGTCAAATTTCGAGGTTTGGCCACGCCCACATGCTTTCATGTAGCAAAAAGCTTTTTATAACTTTTGATCCCCAATGCCTTAGTACCACTGATTTTGAAGTCTCTAAGTCAAAAGCTGTAGGAGGAGGAGTTCGGATACAAAGGCTAGAAACTGCCAAAGTCGTAACTTCAGTCCAAAATGGCTGACTTCCTGTGGGGTTTGGACCAAGGCTCCAGGAGATTTTTTTTTTATTTGCTGAGTACTTACTGTTAGGAATAACCTTTATTAATATGACTCATAGCTGTTTTTCCCGTTTATACCCTGGTGATTTAAAGTGTAAGTTCTAAGGTTTTCCTTTTGTTAAAATAGGATAAGAATGCTCATAAACACACAATACAAGGATAAATGGCCCAAGGGTTGTCATGAATGACCTGAGGCTGGGGCATTGGGTTTGATAGTGAAGCAGCCGGTATAACTGGCTTGATTAGAAAACACTGCAGATTAAGGATGGACACCCGCTACTACACAATCTACCATATAGACACCACAATGGTGACACATAGTGTACTGATAATCACTGAGGGAGTGCACATCCATTGCATTGGAGTGCCAGATATAAAACTACATGTGACCTTCTATCGAGGCTCTTCGTCATCTTCTAACAGACGGCGACGGTCCGAGACGGGAGCCTTAGTGCTGATCTCTGTAATCATTCCTCTGCCTTAATTTAGATTAAAGGAGCTAAAAGTTAGAAACTGTTTGAAATTCATTCATTTAAGAGTCTTTAGATAGAGTGTGCGATTGCTTCTGGGGTCCAAGGACCGGAGGAGCTCCGAGGCATCTGACCGCCAACAGGGTGCAGTTGCTCGGACAAATTGGTGTTCCCGCCCGCGCCACAGAAGCGAAAACCACTTTTGGATAGGGTTGCCACGGAAGGACAAAACATAACAGCAGCGGCCGCAAACTAAAAGGTAGGGAGATTCCTATTTAAAAAAATCTCCAGTGTTTTTCCTGTAAAAACGCTGTGTTGTTGGTTCAGAGTGAGCTGTTTTTGTAATTCTTGGAGGCAGAGAAATGGTCCAGAATAACTGTTGCGTACGCATTAATAAGTGATAAGACGTGTTAATAAGCGGTGCGACTTTAACGGTGTCAGCCCGGGAAGAAAGGTACTATCTTCTATGCTATGCTATGCTACAATCTTGCATGCAAGGGAAGATAGTTTTCCCTCACACACAATATAAAAGCAACTTCCCTGAATGAGGCACGCAAAAACTCGGGTAAGGTCTGTCGGGTCCAGGACCTTGTTAAAGAAGTCCGAAAGATACTGCAGAGGGGAAGTATTAGGTTTCAATAGCCCCTTGGACTTCTTAGAAGTCCTTAAAGCTGTTTACTTCCTTAGGAGCAAACACGCAGAGATAGATGCGCATCCTCTGCATGGTTTAAAGGTCCTGCGGTTCTCTTAAAGAACCCAAAAGCGCCGCCGAGAGGGAGTCTTGAGTTTCAACAGCTCTCTAATTTTTCCTTAAGAAAAATTTAAAAGCCGCTGGCTCCTTTTGGAGTAAACAGCTGTATAAATATAAAAGTGTAACATCAACTGGCCAGTGTGAATGTGTGTGAGTTGATAACAGTGAGCTGACAGAAGTGTCGGGGGACACATTACACTGATGGACTTTGACATCTACATGCTAAGCTAACAGACCCGAGCTCACTGAATAAACTCTGCTGTGAATAAACTGTGGTGTCTGAGAGATAACAAAATAAGCTCTCATTTGGACCAGGAAACGGTGCTGTACTGTCTGGTTGGCCAGAGTGTGTGAAAGTGTGTGTGAAGTGAGAAAATGGCTGAAACATCACCAGAAAATGAGCTCACAGCTTGTTCTCTAGGAGCAATGCTTGGAGACAGGGAGGGGAAACATAGTAGCAAGTTTCACCCACAAAGATGCTTTAACAAGTTAAAACAACAGTTTGACGGAGCTTGTTTGGGTCCCGGAAATAATTGTCGAGTCACCAGAAAAGGGTAAGAAATAATTTTTAACATTAAGTGACACAAAGTGGTTCCACTCTAAAATTCTGTATTTACAAGGTAATCGAACTTTTATGTGGCCAATGTTTATCCATTTTGTCTGTCTGTTTTTGTGAAATGAATGTCTGTTTCATGTTATATAAAAATTAGTGTATATGTGGCAATTACATTTAATTTAAATTGTTTTCTGATATGAAACTAATTGGAATTTTGAGTTTTTAGGTCTGGGGAAGCAGTCCTGGCCATGGACCGCCTTCTTGAAAGGTAAAAACATTTTAAACTGTCTGACGCTCAGTGTTCTTTATTAAATAAGGTATCACAATAATAACTAGAGACTACAAGAGCAGGTCTGATCCTCAACAGTACCATAATAATATTAGCTCAGTTCTTTATGATAACATGAAAGGAAATGCCAGAAAGGGACAATCTCTCCCCTCAAAACATGATTTTAACAGATGGTTTGACTTTTTCCAGTCAGAATGATCAAATTAGGCTCAAATTTAACACAAGATGAAATGCACCTTAACAGAATTACTGGACAGGACTGAAATGGAGAAAACTTGAATTAACTGAAACAAACTTTAGTCACTCGAAATAAATACAAAGTGTAATTAAAAGGAATGTGTTTATAAAACTGGGCAAGACAAACTAAGATTATAAGACACAACATGCCCTTCATTTTTGGGTTCATCAATTTCATTAAGCCTTCTAAACGGATGAGAAGTGAGTTTTTTCCACAGGTATCAGTTACAGTTAAATGTAATTGAAACAGATTTCAAAAATGGTATCTATGGTTCAGATTTAATACTTACAATCACAATTTAATGAACACAATACTTTGACCCTTTTTGATGCCTACACTATACATAAAAAGAGACCAATCGAGGTATGGAAAGAGATTAAAATAAGTTCTAGAACTAATGAAATTAGCACTTCGCATTATTAGAATAATAACAACTAATACAAACTAGTGACCCCATTCTTAAACATAATAAGGACTTACTGCATTAGAAAATATAGATAGACCTAAATAAAGCTAGATTAGAATAGAACATTCAATATAGAACAAAAATTGTTATGGAACCAGATGATTACAAGAGAGCAGCTTTATCAGGGCCAAACAGAAACATTTGTAGAGCAGACCCAATGTCCTTCAACCTGTTTTTGACTTTATTTAACCCTGATTTTGACTTTATTTAACCCTTTAATCATGGCACATATTATGTATGGAAGGAAATAAAAGGTATAATTGGCAGCACTGACAACTGATTATTTCAAGAGTAACCCCTTGAGATGTACCATCTCATTTTTGAGAGGGTCCTTGCAGAACAGGAAGGTAAACAACAGTAATATGAATCAAATATTTTGAAAAATCACACAGAAATACCCACAACATTCTCAAGGACCCACAAACACACACTCTCACAACCACCAGCAGCATAGCAACTGCATGGCACATAGACTTAACATCAAGACACATACAAAAAAAAAAACCAGACAAGACATACAGATGCAGAGTTCATGTGCGTATCTCTGTGAGGATTAAGTCCAGAATAAATGAACCTTTGTTCTTACTGAAAGCAAGAGCAAGATGAACTTAGAAATATGAATAGCAGTAATACAGCTAAGTAAGTGAGGCAAAGTATTCCATGCTGATGAAGCTTTAAACTGAAATGCAAAACGTCTAATTGTTTCTATTTCTTGGTGTAAAACACACACAAAAAAAAAAAAAATAACAGTTCAGTATTTCTCAGTGAATTAAATTGAATTAAGTACTTCTAAATACAGAGTATTTCAAAGTTTGAGGGGATGAAGATAAGTTTTTGTGACATGGCCATAAATAACATCGGCGTGTTCTAGGATTGGCAGCACCAGTTGTGTGAAAACTCTTTTACGAGCTGGAAGGGAAAAACATTGTCAGAACGATAATTTGACAATTTTAAGGCAACAGGTTTTCAAACAATATTAAATTTAGGACTTTAGCTTGACCAGTTAGATTCAGATTTTATCTAACTCCAAAAGATGATTTGTCGAAAACTTTACAACAAACAATTGCAGTGATTAAACTTGGACCAACTATCACTCATTTAAGACTTACAGCAGGTGGAAAAATGCTGTTAACTTTATATAATTTGATCAGAATAAACCTATCATTGCCTTCTGACAAGATTAAAATTAATGTCCTATACTAAAACTTGGTTTTCACCAAAACTGGTAGTTGCATTAAATGATACAATTGATTTAACTGATGGAATTAAAAACAATAAAATCCCAGGCGGATTATACATACCAATTTATGTCAAGTCAAATTTATTTATATAGCACTTTCCAGCAACAAGGCACTCAGGACACTGTGCATAAGGAGGAGCATTGCAGTGATGCAAAATCAAATAACAGAGGTAAGAATAGAAGGATGGATAAGAAAATGAAAGGAAAGTTGGACTGAAAACTTAACTAATAATGTTTAGATGGCACAGCCATTATTTATGCATAAACAGGTTCATTGTGGTAGGCAGAAGTACAAATCAATTTTTCAACTTTCACTACAAGAAGTGAAAGTTGAAAAGTTGCTGCAAAAAGGGTGACAAGAGGCCAAGTATCCATAGTTTTTTGTGTCAGACCACCAGGTGCTACAAATTAGGCTATACTTTCCTTTTTATGACCGAAATGATTCTGTTTATAACTAATCTATTTGCTTTTTATCTTCTTTTACTCCTTAAGCTGGTACAGAGCAAGACTGCAATATTGTTTATTTTTGTCTTCTTTGTATAAAATAATAATGGAAATAACGTACAAATATGATTATGTGTTGTGAAATGAAGATGGTGAAAGAAAGAAAAATGCTGATTTCACTACCCAAGTTTGTGATTTCTTATTTGTGTTAATTTGTTGTACTGGGATGGCTGTATGATCAAACTGTTTATTTTGAGGCATTGCCGGTCACAATACTCATGATTTCTCTGGAAAGGTTGATAAAGAGTCGTCCCACTATATGGCCTGATGATGTGAGCGATAACCCTAAACATATGTTTTTCTCCTAGGTGAAGAAGGCCTGAAAAGGTGGCTGGGACCAGCCTGACAAATGGTCCATTGACACATTATTACTTAGAACATGAGATCTCTGGGGTTCAGGAACAATAGGAATCTAAAGATTGTGTTTAAGGCTTAAAAACTTGTGGTTGAGAAGGGTGTGACAGGAATGAATGAAGGCCCAAGGTATGAATGATGAATGATGTGGGCCACATGAGTGAAAGTTTCACGAATCGAATGGTATGTTTCAGTTTTTGTGAGCTCATTATTTGTTTTGGGTTTTGATTCATAGTTGTGTTCAGACAACTAATGAACGTTTTGGAGTGCACCAAGTTTTGTTTTTCATTAGTTTTTCTCCATATATGTGGTCAGATGCTCGCAAGTTGGAGCAATTTTCTGGGTTTTAGTTTCAGAGGGTGAAAACTTAAATTTCTCATGAATTTTCTTGAGGTGAAATTGGATTTAAATTCTCTTTGGGATGGGAACAGAACCAAATAGAACCTGTCATTCTGCCATAGGGTTCTGGTTGAATAATTTGATGATAAAAGATTTGGCCGCCCAAATTCTTTAAGAGGGGAGGCTGAAGCTGGCATGTGTGTGTATTAAGTGTTTGTCTAAAATTCTGTTTCAATGTTTGTCTCAAATGTTTGTCTGACTAACCTTTAGACTTCAGAGAAAACAAAAGAAATAATAATAATAATAATAATCATAGCATTGAAAAATTGGAAATGGATATATCGGGGAAAAATGACTGGTTATAGTGATCAAATGTTTAACAGGAATGAATAACTAAATAACGGTATGATTAAGGTTGTACAGAATATGCAAATTATTTTTATCTAGTATTGGGGGTAGAGGTTACGGGGAAGGACCCTAAAGGTCTAATTTAGGTAGATATAATCAAATTATCAACGTGCTTGAAAGGTTGGTTGTCCAAAACACTGGACACCTTCGTAGTAAATTATGCGAATACTTTGTTCTGGGAATGATTACAAAAATTATGGAAAATTAAGGTTTGAACATATCTAACATTGGCTACTAGTTAATGGACAATAAATTAGCAACTAACTGGGTTACAATATAAATATGATTTTGGGTTAAAGGTGAGAAGACGACTCTATTATATAAGATTCTCATGAAAACAGGTATTGGAGCATTTCCTGTTCCCAACAAGCCCCAAAGGAAATTGTTATTTATTTTATGGGTTCTGACAACAGAGTAAAAGGATGTAGAGATGTGCTTGACACTTTCACCAGGTCGGCTGAGAGAGCTAATCACACAATCAAAAAAAACGATTGGCTAAAGTTTGTGCTGATACAAAAATGAAGTGGCTGGCGCTGCCCTTGGTGATGTTTTACATAAGATCATCACCCACTGAGCTCATGGGTTTAACTCCCCATCAGCTGCTGACAGGAAGAACCATGCTCTGACCTTTCACCTCCTCTTTTCAGTAGGGGTGTGAACCCAGTCTGGATTCACAGAGACAGCAACTGACATGTTCAAATATGTTAATCTGCTGTGAAGTTTTTGTCTCATAACACACAGGAAACTCTAACCAAAGAACCACCAGGAGAAACAAATGGAACTCTGGATGAGGGCAAAACTAAGGTAAGCAGATTATATTGCAGGAAAGAAGAGCCATCCTCCGAAGGAAACCTCAGAGAAATCAGAAAGCACCTGAGGATGTCATTGTTTTCGGAATAGACCTGACCCACATACAGAAGTACGCTCCAGAGAACAAAAATTACCTTTGAGTTTAATTTAACCAAGTACTCCACACCTGAAAGAAAATTTCATTATAGTAGATCATTATCAGGCGATGCTGTAACAACCTTTAAATAATCTGTTCCACTTTTGATTTCCTTAATATTACTGAAAAGCACAGAGGAGGGCAATAATTCTGTTTCTGCCCCTTCACAAATTGATTCTTTTGTTCATAGTGTTTCTTCAACATTGCGTGATGCATTAGACAATGCAGCCCCCTTGAAAAAGAAGGTAATTATTCATAGGAGGCTAGCTCCCTGGTTTATTTCAGAGCTACGTACTTTAAAGCACAATGTTAGAGAATTGGAGAGAAAATGGCGCTCTTCACACCTAGAGGATTCCTACTTTTCCAATGGTTATAATCAGTCTAACAGAGGGAGGTATCCCAATCCTTGTGGTTTTTAGTATAACAATGACCATCAGTGGGACGCTTTGTGGGGTGCCTTGAGACGACATTGTTGTAAATAAGCGCCGTTTAACTAAATAATCTGAACTGAAACTATCTCTGTAGTTATGCTGCTATAGGCTTAGGCTGCTGGAGGACATAATGACCACTTTCACCCTCTTTGCTACATTCTCACAGTACTCTCCAATTTTGCATTATTTGCTGTCATTTCAGCTATTAACTTTGTTCTCTCTTTTCTCTTCCTAGAAGCTACACCTGGCCTGACTCTGTGTCTACCTGTGACACCTTTCTGGAGAGGGGAATCGTCCGAGCTTCTGCTGGCAACAACTTAATGCTCACCCTCTACCGATGATCCACATGGCCCTGTCTATCAGTGTTTAACCCTTTCTCTCTCCTAGACATAGCGATTGACTGAGCTTAACTGTAATAAACTCTATGTGCTCTCTTTCAGACTCTAACCTTGAAAACTGGCTCAGAGTTTATCTGTTCTTTCTTTCTAGGTGAAACGACTAAAGGAGCTACATCCATTAACATTTACTTTTCCTTCCCATAGAACGTTTTCCTGGATCAGTGCTTCTTTGTTCTCTTTGTGTCTCTGCTCTGTTCTCTCTAACCCCAGTCGGTCGTGGCAGATGGCCGCTCACACTGAGCCTGGTTTTGCTGGAGGTTTCTTCCTGTTAAAAGGGAGTTTTTCCTCTCCAATTTCGCTACATGCATGCTCAGTATGAGGGATTGCTGCAAAGTCAACGCCAGTGACTGTCCACTGTCGCTACATGCATGCTCAGTATGAGGGATTGCTGCAAAGTAAATGCCAGTGACTGTCCACTGTCTCTACATGCTCATCCGGGAGGAGTGAATGCTACAAGTCACTGACTGGATGCAATCTGCTGGGTTTCCTTAGACAGAAAAACTTTTTATCCAATTTGAATAAATAACTAACTCTGACTGCACTGTTCAATGATTAGGATTAATAGGAATGTATGTACTTGACTGTTGTGAAGTGCCTTGAGACAACATGTGTTGTGAATTGGCGCTATATAAATAAAACTGAATTGAACTGAAATTAATTGAACTGGTGAGGCAAGGAACTAAAATGAGCCAGAACTAATGATAAACAACTAAGTTGAATAAGTGAACGGCTTAATAAGTATATGCAGTCAGGTCGCCAGGGGTTGAGGGATTCGGGGTCTCGGTTTACGGAGCAGAATTCGTTCTGTTGTTTCCTCTGGTGCTGTTTGAGGGAGACTGGAAAAACCATGTAGTTATCTAAGATGCAGGTGCTTACGTAGGAGGGTGGACAGGGTACGCTTAATGTCTTGATCCAAGAAATGGAGGAATCAGGAAGGCTGCCAGCCAGAGCGAAATTCAGTTGAAGTCAGTAGTTCAGAAAACGAAGTCCTCAAAAACATAGGAAGTCTTAACCCACAGAACTGAACGTTGCAAGCACAATATACACAAAACACAACCCAAAACCTCGACAGAGGAAGAACATACGAATAGGTTCGATTGGATATCTTTTGACTTAACATTTAATTTCTAGCTAACACATCAAAAATATGCTTGTAGAATTAAATTCAATTAGTCCAGTAACCATAATGTCATAAGGTAAGATTAGCTCATCTTTTTGCTTTAAACTAACAAAATACAATTATGTTTGACCTGTTTCATGCATTTTTGAGTGGGCTGGGTTTCTTCAACAAAGGGAATGTGATAAAGAAATTAACAATACAAAATTCTATTTCTTGGGTTAAAGCTTCAAGGAGTATGTCCTGGTAAATTTCACAAAATCTAAAATCACAGAGGGGAAAACTGTGTGAATAATCCACAAACAAATGTTTACTTCTGTGAATGTGGGACACTGTGGAATAATTCGCATGAAGGGTTAAAGGAGTGTTCAACTATTTAATCCATTCAAATAACTTAATGAATATAAATTATGACTTCCTATGTGCTTCTGAGTTATTTATTTATAGATGATGATGTTTGCAACTTAGATTGTAAATTAACTTGATACAAGGCCTTGAACTTTTACTTGCTGCTGAACAGAACTAATTTATGGGGAGTAATTGCTTTGGGGGTGACTACCTATTGACTGGACAGGGGGTGACTACCTATTGACTGGACTACCCTCTCCATCCAGGATGCCCTGACACCGATTGGCCCACTTCATCAGGGGGAACCTTTCAGAAAATGTGTTTTTGAATTTGATATGTCTGCTACAATACAAACTGCTTCCTGTTAAAACTGATTCTAATCTTTTAAATGACACCAAGGTAAAACAGGAGAGAACAAGATGTTGAAATTATTTCTTGTCAAATTACAATAGCTTTGGATATGATCCTAGCAAAAAGAAAAAAGAAGGGTTGCGTGGTTTTTTTGGGGAGGCTTGTTGTTCTTTTATCCCCAACAATTACAACACCTGATGGATCTCTAACAAAGGCCCTAAATGAATTGCAATCACTGTCCATTGAATTAAAATCGCACTCAGGAATCAATGAACAATTCACAAACATGTTTGAGACTTGGTTTGGAAAATGGGGAAACCTACTGTTGAGTATATTCACCTTATTGACTGTTGTGGTGATCGCAGTTTGTGCATGCTGTTGTTCAATGTGTATTCGAGCTCTCATCCTCAGGTGTATTGATCGTGCGATTGGTTCCAGTGATACCAGAGGTTTAAGATTACCAGAATATCAAATGGTTGTGGCTGCCAGAGCACACACTGATGTGGTCTACTGAATATTTGAGCACAAGTGATGATGTGGATCTCATGGAATCAAACCAAAGTGTTGGAGACATTATGATACTGTGCTATGAGGAGGAGGAGGAGGACAAAACCCATTGTTCAGAGCCAGCCTGAAAATGGGAGCAAAATTAAAACACAGCCATAAACCAAGGATGCAACACCAGGCCGTGCCCAAGACCAACCCTTTCCTACGGCCTGGAGGGGGACCGCACCAGTTGACTGCAATAGGTAATTTAACAGGGTCTACGATTCAGGGTCTACAATATACTGATACACATTATGCTGCTCATTTCCGCTGTGCTTCTAGCTTTTTATTATTTTTGTTGTTTTTAATTTTTCACCAGGGCATTATCTTTTTGTGATGTTTTAATAATTTAAATTTCAAACACACATCAGCATAGGTCTGTTCTATGGGAAACTGAAGGGGGTGCACTCACTGAGGGCTGCAGGCAGTTGCCGGAGAGATGGCACTCCGTTTGGGGGGCGGAGTTACGCGATGGCCAAAAGGAACTGCCTGCCATATTTTAGCTTTGGTCCATATGCACTAGACACGTTGACTGATGTGAGGTGCGTTTTTCCCACCTCAACAGGGGGATTGTTATGGATGTATGATTCTGTGGCCTTTTCTAATAATCTCTTTGCTGCCTTAATTAAATACAGGGGTTGGACAATGAAACTGAAACACCTGTCATTTTAGTATGGGAGGTTTCATGGTTGAATTGGACCAGCCTGGAAGCCAGTCTTCATTGATTGCACATTGCACCAGTAAGTGCAGAGTGTGAAGGTTCAATTAGCAGGGTAAGAGCACAGTTTTGCTCAAAATATTGAAATGCACACAACATTATGGGTGACATACCAGAGTTCAAAAGAGGACAAATTGTTGGTGCACGTCTTGCTGGCGCATCTGTGACCAAGACAGCAAGTCTTTGTGATGTATCAAGAGCCACGGTATCCAGAGTAATGTCAGCATACCACCAAGTTGGACGAACCACATCCAACAGGATTAACTGTGGATGCAAGAGGAAGCCTTCTGAAAGGGATGTTCGGGTGCTAACCCGGATTGTATCCAAAAAACATAAAACCACGGCTGCCCAAATCACAGCAGAATTAAATGTGCACCTCAACTCTCCTGTTTCCACCAGAACTGTCCGTCGGGAGCTCCACAGGGTCAATATACATGGCCAGGCTGCTTTAGCCAAACCTTTGGTCACTCATGTCAATGCCAAACGTCGGTTTCAATGGTGCAAGGAGTGCAAATCTTGGGCTGTGGACAATGTAAAACATGTATTGTTCTCTGATGAGTCCACCTTTACTGTTTTCCCCACATCCAGGAGAGTTACGGTGTGGAGAAGCCCCAAAGAAGCATACCACCCAGACTGTTGCATGCCCAGAGTGAAGCATGGTGGTGGATCAGTGATGGTTTGGGCTGCCATATCATGGCATTCCCTTGGCCCAATACTTGTGCTAGATGGGCGTGTCACTGCCAAGGACTACTGAATCATTCTTGAGGACCATGTGCGTCCAATGGTTCAAACATTGTATCCTGAAGGTGGTGCACCAATACACACAGCAAGACTGGTGAAAGATTGGTTTGATGAACATGAAAGTGAAGTTGAACATCTCCCATGGTCTGCACATTCACCAGATCTAAATATTATTGAGCCACTTTGGGGTGTTTTGGAGGAGTGAGTCAGGAAATGTTTTCCTCCACCAGTATCACGTAGTGACCTGGCCACTATCCTGCAAGAAGAATGGCTTAAAATCCCTCTGACTTGTATATGTCATTCCCAAGACGAATTGAAGCTGTATTGGCCGCAAACGGAGGCCCTACACCATACTAGTAAATTATTGTGGTCTAAAACCAGGTGTTTCAGTTTTATTGTCCAACACCTGTATATCTGCCCTTGTTGCTTATCTGCTGCACCTTTCATTGCTACAGCTTACACAACATAACTGTTGATATCACATAAGATAACATACAAAGATAAACTGATACAAGAGGATGACACCCTTTAGGTTCTCATCCTTAGGTGCATGACTACAACCATGGGCTCCATGGACCCAGAGGGGATTGGGAGTGCCAACCGTCTATCAGATGCCAATGGTTATGGGGTCGGGCCCCTCAAATCAAGGGTGTAAGAAAGAGGGGGCCGTGATCAGGCTCACTGGCTTGATAGAGGATAACCCATAAGTGAAAAGGGGAGCTACCGTCTGACCCAATATCCTTTAGAGTGATTTCTGTGACTTAATGAATAATGTTTATATTAAAGGAATCAGAATATTTGATTTAATTGTATGAATGATGTATCAGATAAGTTAATGACAGATTGATTAAGTGAAATTAGTTAAGCACATGTCATGAATGAAAGTATTAATAGAACCTCGCAGGTTAATTTTGGTTATGTGTTCACCTCTGCATAGGTTGATTTTTATAACATGTGTTAAGTAATAAATGGAGGCTGCTTTAAAGTAAAAAGTTTTCTAATGGTGCTAAACCGTTACATTGTTTTTAATCATGATGAAATATTTTTTACTAAGATCCATTTGATTAAGCCACTATGTGGCCTGCTTTAATGATAATAATAGCAGTTGATAATTACCTACAATTGGGCGTAACCTGCCCGGTATGAACAAATGATTCTATATTCCATTTTAAGACTAACATTTTCAGGTAGCTGACCCTGTCAAAGAACGTTTGGGGATGGATGTCGCTCAGAGGGGGACCGAAGATGGACGAAGAAAATCAACACTTAGGGTCTACATTAACTGATTCACATGATGTTAGAATTTTCTGCCGTGCTTCAGGCTGTTGTCCTTTCACTCTCTTCTCTCTAAATCATACACATACAGGTTTGATGAGGTTAGACTTGTCTCTACTAGGTGTTTAAACTGTTGCTTAGACACAACCTTGTGTGTGTGGGGGGGGGTGGGGGACCACGTGACAGCTGGAAGGAGATTCCCTGGTCATATATAGGTTTAACACACACATACAGGGTTGAATGATTGTTTCGGGGGGTGGGTACCCAGTTGCAGGTGGACCGCTACCCAGTGCCTAGGGGTTAACTGATCTAAATTAGTGAGGTGCCTTTAAATGACACCTCATCAGGGGGGATGTTAGGAATAACCTTTATTAATATGACTCATAGCTGTTTTTCCCATCAATACCATAGTGATATAAAGTATTAGTTCTAATGTTTCCCTTTTGTTAAAATAGGATAAGAATGCTCATAAACACACATTACAAGGATAAATGGGCCAAGGGTTGTCATAAATGACCTGAGGCTGGGGCACTGGGTTTGGTAGTGCAGCAGCCGGTATAACTGGTTTGATTAGAAAGCCACAGCACACTTAGATTAAGGATGGACACCCGCTACTACACAACCTACCAGATAGACACCACAATGGTGACACAGTCTACTGATAATCACTGAGGGAGTGCACATCCATTGCATTGGAGTGCCAGATATAAAACTACATGTGACCTCAGCGCCTCAGCGCTGATCTCTGTAATCATTCCTCTGCCTAAATTTAGAATAAAGGAGCTAAAAGTTAGAAACTACTTGAGATTTGTTCATTGAAGAGTCTTTAGATAGAGTGTGTGATTGCTTCTGGGGACCAAGGACCGGAGGAGCTCCGAGGCATCTGACCTCCAACAGGTACCGGTAGCTCGGACATTACTTATGCGTAACAAATATCATAATCCTTGGACCAAATATGGCTGAGGGGTGATTTCTCAAAATCTTCTAGGGGTGCTGTGGAGGAATTTGGCCACGCACACCAAATATGTCACTAGATCTCTTCTGGGGACTGGACTAGGATCAATCATACTGAATTTGGTGCAGATCAGATGATATATGTGGGAATTAGAGCCAAATGTATGGCAATGGCGTGATGTCTCAATTTGCCAACCCGCCATGGCCACACTCTTCAGCGTACAGTCTCTGTGTTCCAAACAAAGTTAGACCAACTTGTTATTTGTTCTTTGACACACTTTCAAGTTGATTGGGTTAAGAGGGTCAGAGAGGGACCTTTCCAAATGAAAAAAGTGGATTAGATGATGTCATCATTTGATCACATAGGATTGTGTTGTCACCGGCGAAGAATCAATCAAACCAGGCTTGGTCTAATTCAGCCTATCAATATGAAAGTCATAAATGTTGAAAATCTTTGCAGAGAAGGCAAACTTTGAGGCCTGGCCTCGCCGCATCAGCATGCTCAAAAACGTTGATAAGAAACTTTGATGAGAGTTCCGGTAGGTTTTAAGGCATACCTCCAAGAGACCTTTTTTAATGATTTGTAGGGATCTACATATGTACCAAATTTCAAATCTGTAGGACTTATCAGTCTGTCATTCTCAGTATAGGGGGCGCTGTAGAGCCATTTGGTCATGCCTACTTTTAATTCCATTGAAATACTAAAATTTCACACGGGGACAATTTTGGATAAAGTTTGGTGACTTTTTGAATATGTTAAAAACACCAAAAGGTAATTCATTTCCAAGATGAATAATAATGTAAAGCATTCAAATTACAATAGGCCTTCGCAGTGCTTCTCTGCTCGGGCCTAATGACTAAGGAGGTGGAAGGAGGTTGTAGGAGTTGGAAGGAGAATGGAAGGTCAGCTTTATAGAGTCAATCACCCAGTCGCCAGTGGGGATTCCGTTTACAAGAAAACCCAACAATTCACTACCTGCTTCACTTACCCTCAGCTTCCTGTGGCACAGCAATTATATTATTTTGCATAATACAATACATAGAGACATTTCCTCACAGCATTAATTTAAGCAACTGACAATCTTCTCAAAGCTGAGTATTATAATTCATTAAGCAGAAAACCATCCTGATAGTTACTCATAGATGCTAGGTTTAAAATCCAAACAGAAATGATATTTTCTGTGTGTATTTTGAATAGAAAGGGTTTATTTCCCTTCTTCTTGAGCTGCTTTGATAAGAAAGAAGTTAAAAAGAATATTAAAGCTGGTCAAAACTTTGAAAACAGATTCTTTTAAAATCTGCAAATTAGTGACCATATTATTCCAAAGGAATTTTTCATCATGTTTGGCATCGCATGAAACAGCGTGTATAGAGAATTCTTCTAAATCCCCTTGGGGTTTACTTTGTTATCATTAAATTCAAACCATTGTGAGAGACATGCATTTATGTAAAAGCCACATAAATTTGAAGAATGAAACTATTTTCCTCCTTGATTATTTTTTGATAATATTTCAAAGTCTCTCAAGCAGTAGCAGAAGGGAACACTTTTGCAAAGTAATTGTGAGAGTTAATAAGTCAGTCATGCATATATGAAAAACTAACTGACTACTGATTACAATAAATGTCCCTGGAGAATAATGGTAACAATTTTTTCAACAGAAATTTGCAGACTCTTTAGAAACCAATAATAACTGTGAGGAAAAATCAGTGCCTTGAGGAGGTATTTGGTGAGTTTGTAAAAGACAAAAATTAAGCTCCCAGCAGTAAGTAATACCTCTTTTCCATTAACGGCTCCAGCAAAGCAAGGCTCCACTAAACTTGATCATGCTCTACTCCACATGAAATTTGTTGTGTTTCCATTGACTCACTGGTGGCTAGAGTTATGGCTTGATGCCCAACTTACAGGCGTCAGCATCATGCGTTGTGCTGCTATTACCCATACTGTTCGGTGGGAGCCTACCAAACATGAGATAAGTTTAAAGTACAAACATTTAAAGTAAAATAAACACTCACCACTGAACACCCTGTCCTTGATTTCGAACTGGAACGGGCCATTGTGGTCCTTAAAACTTTTGTTGTCGCTCTTGAGATTTTTGAGCTTTTCCTGCTACTGCGTAAAATCTGTGGTTTGTCATTCTTTCCGCTACCTTGGCGAATGTTTTCTCATGCCGATGAGATGAGGCTGGCCACACTCATGGCCAATCAGTGAATAACAGGCTGTTCATGTCACAGTTTGGCCCTGCTCTACGGTGGCCGGGGTTGCAAAACACTTTTACAAGTACCGAAACAAATTTACATTTCATAAAACAAATTTACATTTCAGAAAACAAATTTACATTTCATAAAACAAATTTACATTTCAGAAAACAATTTAACAAGATGCGAAACAAATTTACATTTCAGAAAATAAATTTACATTTCAGAAAACACTTTTACATTTCAGAAAACACTTTTACATTTCAGAAAACACTTTTACATTTCAGAAAATCAACCGGAAAGGGAATGTACCAACGCCGAGGCTGACCCGGAAGTCAGCCTCAGGGGCTGCATCCTTCGAAGGCCGTATTTGTAGGCCGATTACGTTACAGCGCAGCGACGAAGGCTGTCCCAATTAATGAACCATTCCGAGCAAATGCTGCCAACAAATGTGTCCTTATTTTGCCCGATTTGAAGGATGGGTCGTGAGTATCCTTCGCGGCCCATCATTTCCCATCATTCATTGCGGGTCGAAGCGGATTGGTCAAGCAGGGGAAGTCATGGCGGACCATAGCAACAAAAGCTGTGAGTAAATTGTGGAAAATTACACTTTCTGTGACACAAATTAACTTCTACAATGTTTTTAGTGCGGGAATATAACTATGTAGACGTGAAATATCTGCTTGATTTATCTAGACATCGCTTAATTTCAAACGTGCTCTGACGTGTTCGGAGTTTTCCGTTCCCGGTGTAGTAACTGGCTCGCCTCGCCAGTCCTACCGGTGGTGAGGCGAGCTAGCCCGGTAGAGATCTGACCGGACTATCGGCACTAAGCTCCCGCTGGCAGTCATCACAGTGAACGTTTAACACAAGTTATTTCTAACAGTTTATGTTATTATTTTAAATGTTACTGAAAATCAATTTAACATTTCAGGTGATATTAAGGTTAACCAGAATGAATGGACAGTTTTATGTAATCCAACTGTATCGCTGGAGAGTGTGATTGAGAATAAATAAGCTTTACAACATGAATTTTTAATGAAGAAACGTGCTAAAAGTTTATTTATAATTCAGTTAGCATTATAATTTCTGATTCCAGGTAAACCCGACGAGGAATACACCTCCAAATGTAAGTGAATCTCAGTAAAGAAGTTAAAAGTTTGAAATAGCTTGTTTTAGACATTTGCATAGAAATATTTTCTTCAAATTAAGACAAATGTGAAATTAAAAAAGGCTTTATTTTTGCTCTGATATTAAGCAAGATGTTTTTTTTTTGGTATTTTCATATTTTTTTTAGGTACAAAGGAGCAGATGGGCCAGTTTATTAAGCTCAGGGGTGAGAATGACCACCTTTTTACTGGAGCTAAAAACTCAGCCACTGTGGCTTGGAGGTACAATAACAACATTCTTTGCAGGCAGTTTCTGTCCAGTTTCAAAAACTCCTATCCTTCCTAACTTTTATAAATATCCATCCAGTGATTAACATACTTCTTTTGGTTTAGGACAATTCTGGAGAAGATGGGCCAACAGGGGAAGGTCACCCCCTTTCCAGGCCAAAACAATGTGGGACAATTTGAAAAAAAAGAATTTTGAATTTAGAGTATGTTCAGACGTTCTCATGTCACACACAAATAAAAAAAGTATTTCTAAAAGTCTTGTTGGTTTCTCTGTTTGGTCAACTCTTTTTTTCTTCCTTCTAACGTTAGGATTGCAAGTATCCAGGGTCAGGAGAGGGAGTCAGTGAAAAGCCCACTGCTGCTACTTGGCCCTGGTTTGTCCTTATGGGTGAGGTGTTGGGACAGAGGTCTTCCACAACGCCTCCTGTCCTAATTGCCTCCATCCCTGAGGACACTCCAAGGCCAAGCGGAGCGGTGGTCAACCAGATGGTGAAGGAAGACAGTGCAGGAAGGGGTCAGAAAAGAAAGAGGGACAGAGATGATGGAGTCGATCAGGGAGGACATGAGGGCACAGAGAATGAACAGACTGTTTTCCAAAGAATGGTACCAAAATAAGGTGCTACATAAAAAATATTAAGTTTTGTTCAGATTGTTTCTTAAAGTTTTAAGGTGTTCTAATAAATTTCAAAATTGTTTTTGTCACTAATGTTATTTACATTTGATCTAACAATACATCAACTTCATTTAAAGCTTTTGTTGCTATGGTCCGCCATGGCTTCCCCTGCTTGACCAATCCGCTTCGACCCGCAATGAATAATGGGAAATGATGGGCCGCGAAGGATACTCACGACCCATCCTTCAAATCGGGCAAAATAATACTCACGACCCATCCTTCAAATCGGGCAAAATAAGGACACATTTGTCGGCAGCATTTGTTCGGAATGATTCATGAATTGGGACAGCCTTCGTCGCCGCGCTGAAACGTAATCGGCCTACAAATACGGCCTTCGAAGGATGCAGCCCCTGAGGCTGACTTCCGGGTCAGCCTCGGTGTTGGTACATTCCCTTTCCGGTTGATTTTCTGAAATGTAAAAGTGTTTTCTGAAATGTAAATTTGTTTTCTGAAATGTAAAAGTGTTTTCTGAAATGTAAAAGTGTTTTCTGAAATGTAAATTTGTTTTCTGAAATGTAAATTTGTTTTCTGAAATGTAAAAGTGTTTTCTGAAATGTAAATTTGTTTTCTGAAATGTAAATTTGTTTCGGTACTTGTAAAAGTGTTTTGCACCCCCCGGCCACCGTACTGCTCACTCATTACCAGGCCGGAAAAGCCAGTAATGGATATGGTGGCAAAACAGGCTGTGTGGAGTTGAGATGGCCAAAGACGAGCCCAGGTACAGGGGGTTAACAATTTTCTTTCCAGGAACTCAGTTCAGTTCAATAAGCTGAATCACAGCAAAGATTAGAGTCAGAACATCATTTAAATCCATTTGAAATATGAATTAATATAAGCCACAAAAGCCATACTCAAATTCAGTCCAAAAATAGAGTCCAGTTCGATCGAATTAAAATAGATTGATTTAGATTAGGTAGCAAAACGTTGTCTATCTACACTATAAAAATAATTCTAACGGGTATAAAATATCAGCCATTAAAATTATTACATTTTAATTAACTATATTAGTTTTAAAAAGTAATGTTAAATTATGCTTAAACTTTAACAACAATTATCAACAGCAGGATACAATGCAGTATAGTCTCACACTAAGAATATAAAATAGTTTCTCTATCTCAGCAGCAAGCAGGGCATGCTAAACTATACATGTATAAAAGCAATAGAAAAATGTTCACAGTGCAACTGAAGAATGATTTATATTTTTTAACTGGTGCTTGTGCATCCCATTTTCCAAATTCCGCCCTGGGCAACTGCCCATGTGGCCTATATCAAAAAGCGTCACTATGTGCAGCTAACAATAAGGTTGATATGTATTTTTGGGTTGTCTTAGTAATAAACATAATCATTGAGTATAAATTGGTAAGAGCTGTCATATGACTTGTGTTTGAAAAATTGTTTATGTTAGAGCAAGAATTTAAATTTCTATCTACCTTAAACTACTTAAGCAAAATCGCTAATGCTAAAGTCAAATTTGCTAGCAAGCTGAGCTTCTAAACCCAGACGCAGTCAATTCCAGTGAAAAGCAAATCTTAGCTATGGTTGTCAGGAAAAATGTCTACATGCCACTTTGAGCAACTGGATTTTAAAAAGTTTATTACTGGATTTTTAGAACAACCAACTCCAGAATGGTTCACAATCTACCTCAATTGAGCAGAATTTGGTTGCTGTCAGCCAGCCAGTAGCTGATGTCTTCACCAGTTATTGAGTAACATAGGAATTCATCTGGAATATTTTTAGTATGGGACAGGGATTTCTTTTCATTATTAAATTTATTACTTTTCTAGTTCCACCAATTATTAATTAACTATTGGCTCTATAGCTTCCTACTATTTCCATTAGATCACGTCCTTTTCTCTTTCACTACTGCCTACATATATACTGAGAAAATAATTTCAGTTAAATCAATCACAGAGCTGACATTGAATGCCCTCTTACCGTAGCCTAGCGTTCTTGTCCTTAGGCAGACATTGTAAAGATTGCTATGGTCCTCTTTTATGTTAAATGATAGGTCAACATTTCTCTTTTAAAATGAAGAAAGCATTCAACCAAGACAAATCCCCAGTAAGTAAGCCAAAACTGTCAAGATGTGGTGTTCAAAGTGGACCCCAGAATGAAGACAGGCAGGAAGCAGCAGTGAGTAAAAATCTTTAATTTAACAAAAAAAAAAAACCTCACTCTCAGGTGGTAGCAGAAGCAGGCAAAAACGAACAGGCTTGACATTACAACTGGTGAGAACAGAGATAATGTTTCCACAATGAGTAAACACAACAGCAGTGTATATTTGGAACATGGTGCAGGTGAAACAAAGAGACTGATTGCGAGGTGCAGGTGGACCGAATGAAGCTGATTACTGACTGACAGTGGATTTAACAATGTAATTAGATTAAAAAAATTAACTGCTTTTCGAAATTCAGCTAGGCCAAGAAATACAAAGCAGTACATTAACCTTTATTGTTTCATAGCAGCTTAACACCAGATGCACTCTCTTTTTTTCTACTTTAGATAGATTTGTTTTAATTTGCTGCAATCAATGCAAAAGCCCAGTCAACATTTGGCACCCTTAAATAATTATCACTGAACAATCAACACGAAAGAGATTAGCGGGTTTACATCCTAGAATAAAAATATGATCAGTTAAAATGGCTTGAAATAATCTTTTACTGTGTGTGTCTGATTAACTCTTTCAGGACTAAAGAAAAAGCCATTTCACTGAAACACTTTTCTGCAGGGGCTGCACGGTGGCGCAGTTGGTTGCACTGTTGTCTCGCAGCAAGAAGGTCCTGGGTTTGACTCCCAGCCAGGGGTCTTTCTGCATGGAGTATGCATGTTCTCCTTGTGCATGCGTGGGTTCTCAGCGGATACTCCGGCTTCCTCCCACAGTCCAAAGACATGCCTGTTAGGTTAATTGGTCTCTCTAAATTGCCCGTAGTGTGTGCATAGTTGTTTGTGTGTTGCCCTGTGATGGATTGGCGACCTGTCCAGGGTGTACCCCGCCTTTCGCCCATAGACTGCTGGAGATAGGCACCAGCTCCCCCGTGACCCACTATGAAATAAGCGGTAGAAAATGACTGACTATTTGTTTATATAAATACATATGTGCTTGGAGCCCCTTTTGCCAAATTGAAAGTTGGGTGAATGGTACAACAGTATGAGGCTGTTTGGTATATTTAGTACTATATTGTTATGGGTCCACCTTCCCCACGACCCACTATGGAAGAAGCGGTATAGAAAACAATTGACTGACTTTTCTGCACATCGGTTTGCCAAAATGCTGTGCAGTTTTCTCATTGACAAAGTCAATATGTTCCTCTTTTATTCCTCCTTTCATCAACAGTTAGTGTGCTGCTTTGCTTTCAGTATTTAAACTTAAAAAACAATTACTGAATGTGGTTCACCTGCATGGATATCTGTGCAAAATATTTGTTTTAATATGAAGCTTTCGCATAGTTTTTGCATATTTTTAAATTTTTTGTAAAGAAAAATGTTATAGGAAACTAGTGCTTTAACTTCAATCATTTAGACCTGTTTATGTGCTGTGCTTGGAAAAATTATGCATACCCCGTTAACGTTTTCACAGTGAAGTTACAACTACTATTTCATTGTGTTTTTAGGGATTTTTTGCCCATTCTTTGTTGAATAGCTAAAGCTCAGGCTGGATGGACAGTGTCTGTGAAGAGGAACTGTTTTTGTTGTGGCACACATTCTGAATTGGATTTAGATCTGGATTCTAGCTGGCATTACCATGCTTAGATCTTAACCATTCCATTGGGGTTCTGGGTGTATTATTATTAGGCCCGAGCAGTAAGCCTGTAAGGGCCTATTGTAATTGTAGCGTTTCTTATTCTTTCTTTCTTATTCCGTTGCCTCTTTGCAGGGCAATTTGGGGACTTTGCCAAGCCCCTAGATGCACAGAAATTGTCCCCCGCATGAAATATTTGTTCTTTAATGTCGTCGTCAATATTCACTGATCAGATGCTGACATCATCGAAGCCCCACCCCCTGAGAACAGGAAGGGTCATGTTTTTCTTTAGATAGTCAAGTTTTGATGTCCTTCACCTAATCAATGTGAAATAGATAACATAATGGTCTAAAACAGTCTCCAGTACTGTCTGATTTGGCTGGATGGTGTGGCTGTGGCATCGTGGCGAATTCTGATGTCAAGCCACGGCCATACGTTTGTCTCTAAATTACACATGCATGGTCCGATTCACTCCAAAATAAATGTGGTTGATCTGTGACAGCCCCAAACAGCTCTATTCGATTACATTGGAATGTGGAACAACAGTGCCCCCTACAAGATTTTAAGTGCTCTATCTCCTTCATACATCATCGGATCCACTTCAAATCTAGTATACATCACTATGGATCAATGCTGAACATGTTGGCACAGTCAATTCATTACATTATTTTAGACCCGCCCACAAATAAACTAGTGAGTGCAGCTTTCATGTGGAAGGTCCGATTTCCCCCACAATTTGAATGCTTCTGACCAGACCACAACTCAGCATGACCGAAGATTGTATGACATGTCACTCACACTACCACCTAGTGGTGACGTGTGGAAATAAACGGCGGCATCAACTGTGGCGTGTAGGTGGCGATGCCAGACACCCGCGATTGCTGCACAGGCTGAGCTGCGCTGAGCTGAGAGGGCCTACAAAGCTGCTTGCAGCTCTAATTATGCTTGTATGTATGCAGGAAGGTGAACCTCCTTTTGAGTCTTCCTGTATGCAGTTTACACTGTATTAAGCATCAGAGTCAGTTTTCGGCTACACATGGTATGTTACTTGTGAGTTAAACTTTGTATTGGTTGTTACCATAGCAACAATTGATACACAGAGAAAACTCTGCAACTCCTCTAGAGTGTACATTTACCTCATGGAGACTCTTATATCTACTCTTCTTGTTTAGACTGTTAGTTCTGGTGGATAGGCTATGGTTGGTTTGCAGTTTGGCATAATGGATTTAACTGTTCTCTATAAGACGTTCAAAGAGATGAAATTATACACAGATCGACTGTATTTACTAGTTAAGTGTCTACTTGTGGCAATTGGTTGCACTGGATATTATTTTGGGGTATTAAAGCAAAAGGAGTCAGAACATAAACGCATGCCACACTTCTAAATGTTTATTTGTGAAAAAATGCTTTAAATATTAGATACTCTATCAGTCTATTACAAAAATCTTCAATAAACCACATTAAAATGTATGATTGTAAACTTGACAAAATGGAAAGTTCAAGTTGTATGAATACTTTTTCAAGGTACTGTATCTATTTTTGCAAGGTATCAATTGCAAAGAACATTTTAAACACTGAGATGATCAGATCTTGTTAATTTCTGACTCTTCTCTCTTCTAATACATGAACACCCTTTGCTCTGACATAATGTAAAGTAACTAAGAGAAATGTGATCAGATCTCGAACAAATTCTTTGGTAGTAGTAAGTTTGCGATTGATCCATGCATCTGTCTTCTATAGTTACCTTTTTTGTGAGTGACAGTGGTTAAATTAAATAAAATTAAACAACAAAATGCTGTACCCAAAAGGAAATTAGATGTTTTTTTAGATGGTAATGGCTGTGAGCTGGGAAGATCTCCTTTAGCATAACATCTGCAAACCCTATATAACGGTAGAACTACCATTTGTGAAACAATTAATTTCTTAGTAACTGTATTAGAATTGTTATCCTGATCCAGTGATGTTGGACAATGCAGAGGGAATTGTATAACAAAGCCAAAACAGAGGATCTTGTAAAATGATTTGTGGTTGTGTGGGACCCAGAACTCAGACACCAGGCAGGCGCTATCATATGAAGAGGAAAAGAGAAGGCAAACTTACAAAAACTGGAGGCATCATGGAGAAGAACAGATCAGAGGAGAAAAATAAAACTCTCCAAAGGCATGACACTAACACAAAAGTACATCCAGGAGTGGTTGAAAACAGGGGCCTGAGAACTGGAGTACAGAACTGGTGAGGTTCATTAAATGAATGAACAGCTGTGAAGGGAACAAAGACTAATAAACTGATGGAAGGCTGAGCAAGAGAATGGCACCAAAAAAATATGAAAATAAACACAGTGGCGAGTAAAATAAACACCAACTATGTAGGAATTACTAAACACTAAAGTATGCAGGAATGGAAAACAAGAATTAATCTTCCTTACCCAGGACTGATTAGAACAACTTTATTTCCTCACAGGATGCACTGGGAAAATGTTCTTCTCTCAAAGTGCACAATCCATTGGACTGTGTTTTTAGTGTGCTGGGTTCTAATACTCAGTCCAGGTTCTGGAAACCTGCTTCTGTCAAAGCCAGGACCTTATATCTTATGCTGGACCCCTTAGACCAAAGACTCAGCACTGTGTTGTCAAAAGCCGGCTTTTTGCATAGAATTGTGGCTATACAGTTTTCAAGGAGAAAGCGGGGGAGGGTGATGTTTGCTGTGAATTTTAGTCTTACTCTCGATGTCAAGAGTTTCTTCTGTCTTCCCTGTTTCTCAGCGGGTTTATAAAGGTGTCCTACTTACTTCTTACACATAAGGAGAAATGTGTGCTCAGAGTTGCATCATGTAGATCAGTGCATTTCACTGTATGACTGGTATACAGTGTAATGAAGTGTTGTTAAGAGCTAAACCATGAGAACATAAGGCCTGAAAACAAAAATATAAATATAAATATAAAAACACATAAAGAAAAAAACAACTCTGCCTCAAGCAGAATCTTAAAAAGATAAATGAGCATCCCTGAGGACCCTAAATTAAAATAGCTTCACTTTGCTGTATATATCATCTTGACAATAAATAATTAATTGCCTGTACATTCAACTGCTTTTGGGAATCTTGTCATTACTATACATGTATAACAAGTCAATGCTTCCATTAATAAAACCACAACTTACAGATGTCTTTTAATAGAAATCAAACTATTAATTATTTTGGTATGTCACCAGTCGATCAAGAGAGCGTTATTTGGCGTTGACAGAACTGCTGGCTCCCTTAACTTCTCCTCAACCTGGAGCAGGGAAATACTGAATGCAATTCCACTTTAAAAAAGTCAAAATGCATGCACAAATTCAATAAGAACAATGCGCTGGCTTTTCACATGGAGGATTTGAGGATCAGTAAAGATTCTGGAGAGTAACCTGAATAAATTATGAAGTGCCTTACACAACAGATAGAGCTTGCAAGGAGAGTGGATAGAGCACACTTGTTTCACCCCATCATTAATCAAGCATGGAAAGCAATCTAAATGCTGTCGATAGAAGATGGTGAATAACATTGAGGGGTCTTTGGTGAATGGGAAGAGAAGGCGTATGTAGGCACTTAGCCAAGATGTAGGCAGACATCAAGGCAGAACTAAATTTCAGCTGCTTGACGTCATTCCAGGTCTTGCCTCAATATTTTGAAATATTTCTGTTAAGTATAAGGCTTTTGTGTCATCCAAAATGAGAGCAGATTACTGTGGAAGAGACTGTCCCGGCCCTTTATTCAAGGCCCTTAGGTCTAATCTGTTTGCTTAAATAATATTAGTGTAAAAACAAGTTCCTTTCAAGAGAAAAAAACTGACACTCTATTATTTTAACCATCATTGTTACCTAATTTAGCTAAAGGGAAAATAAACAAAGGTTCAACAAGACAAGAATAATTCAGAAATAAAAGTGTAACTTTAACAGAATCTTTAGCCTCTAGTGTAGAACTGAGAATTGTGAAAAAAGACGATGGCATAACTGGAACCAGGTGTAGGAATGATAACAATATCCAAACACTAATACAAAAACATTGAAAAATGTAGTCATACACAGTTAAAAGCAGCTTTCTTACAAAGTCACTCACCCACTCAGCAGTGGGTTTTTTTATATGGGCAACATGGCTCACTGCCCAGGGTGCTATTTCATCAGGAGGCAGAATGAGAAATCGAACTGAAAATATAAATAAATAAATATAACAAGTAATCTACTGCTCATGTGCTTGTGCACTCAAAGGTTAGTGGGTGACCCCTGTGTTGTGTACAATGTGAGCCATACAAAAATACTGTATGTCTGTACAGCATAAGCTGGCTAACGTAACAAAGACAGAATCTGCTTCAGAGATGACAAATTAGTGCTTATCTAAACTAAAAAAAAAAAAAAAGATATAACTGCTTTTTAGGAGACTGCAACTGATTAAAAATCTTAGATTAAATTTTAGATTAAAAATCAAAAATTTCCAACGTTATTTTTTGGTAGAAAGATTTTTGAATAATTATTCTTTATTGAATGCATATCCTTTTGAACACAATTTTGATTTCTGACAATTTTACTCTGTTTATCAAAACTTTTTAGAAAATGTCCTAAAAAGTATTTTTCTGCTGGCAGGCGATGGGGTGGGTTGAGTGGGATTGCTCGCCAGAGCACCATTCATGCAAGAACTGACAATGTATTCCCTCTTTGTTCATCATTCCCTCAAATTTATTGTAGGGTTATAATTATTTGGTTGCTTAACAATGCCAAACATGAGGTCATGTTTGTTTTCACATTATTTTGTGGTCATTTGATTTTTATGTTTTTGAAGGCTTTTACATGAATGCAGAACTTAAATATTATGTGCTTCTTTCCTAAAGAAAAGTAGATACTGAGATTAAGGTATCAGTGTACAAGACACTTCCTATGCCGTTTCCTGTGTCAGTGTGAATAAATGGGTGAATGAAAGCTGTTGCAAAGCATTCTACTTATGGTTGAAGGTCTTCTACTAAGACGAATATAAACAGAACATTTGAATATATTTAATTCTCTTACTCAACAGTATATTGGTTGTTTCTTTAAGGTCATCTAATGAAGTGAAGTATGAAAAATTGAATTTTATTTTCTCAATATAGTAGAGACTGTTTAGGACTTAGTTATTTAAAGATAGGTTACATAACAAGTTGTTATTGCTGATGGTGCACAGAGAGCCCAGTCATCCCTATTGTATTGCACCCCCACTTCTGTCAGTCTGCCCCAGGGCTTGGTTTTTTAGCTGTGTTGGTATCTGAAAAACAACAAAGGTTTACATTGTGATCTTTTGTTTCCTAAAACCACTGTCATTTTCAAATGATAACTTCTCTGCATGACGTACTTCCTGCCGTTGATGTTCATGAATTTCTTAAGTATTTGTTATTTAATTTCTTTTTTAGGTCTGACTGGAAGCATAAACTGTAGCTGTTTTCTGATGGTGTGTCAGTTACTTAGAAGGGAATCTGTTTGATACAACTGATGACACCACATGTTGAGGATTTCAAAGTGCTACCTCATACTGTCCCTTGAAACAAACTATAAATAAATGCTCACTCAACAGTATAAACAGCATCCGATTTGAATCTTCTCACAGGATTTTTTATATGTCCTATTGAATGTACATTTAATATTAACATAATATTTTTCTTTTTCTAATGTTTTCATTTTCTTTTTCTCTTCTCTTCTGTTCTCTTTTGTTAATTGAGAAAAGCCTTCTATGGACAGCTGTTAAAAATTAGCATGTCTGCTATACGGCTGAATCCATAAAAAAATGAAAATACACCACTTTCTAATTTATTGTGACAAGTTATAATACACATGTTCAGACAGCAAGTTTAGAGCCATTTGCAAGATCCAGGTTTTGTCCCATGAAAGACTAGTCACGATGGGCAATTGTCATTTGTCCCACAAATGTCCTTGATTCCCACAATAGTTAATTCTATATTGCACATGAATATACACTTTTGTTATTATATCAATATAGCATTATTTTCTTTTTTTATTTTAAACAATCTAATTTAGAACATAGGACACTTGTTCTTGGAAATCGGCCCTTGGACAAATAATTTTAACAATGCAGCTGTTAGTGAAGGCCTATGGTTTTAAACCAGTGCCTCTAGTGGCAGAGCAAAGTATTACATACTTGCCCTCAAAGGCAAGTGAGAAAGTGATATTTTTTTAGTCAGAAAGACTTAATGGGGACCTACTGTGCAAAATTAACTTTTTGATCATTTTTATACTTCCATTTGGGACTCTAAAGCAAACAATTCAAATGCAAAAAAAAAAAAAACCCAAAATAAACAAACAAAACATTCAGCCATTTTTTGGCTGTAAATGAATGGTTTTTTTTTCTATAAATCGCACGGTTTCAAAAGCTGTGTAATTGTGACGTCACAATTACAATGGCACCTAGCAACGTTACCTGAGTCCTGTCCCTGACTAACAACTGAAATGGAGCTCCACCCACTTGATCTTCTGTAGAGGATCACATCTCACCGGCTGATTTGACCTTACACGCGCTTTACAATGGCCTACCCTCAAAGGCAGATGTTCTGTTGTTGGCTGCAAAGACCCACATGTGTCCATGCACATTCTTCTGCTGTCGGATAACAGAGATTCATGGCTGCATTTTATTCTTGAGGGCAATGTTCCAGTCACATCGCCAAAGACAGTACTAGTTTACACAAATAACTTCACCACTGACTGCTTTGAGAACTCACATCAGTACACGTCATGATTTGCACAAAGACTTAGACTGAAGAAAAGTTCAGTCCCTACTGTTACTGGCAAATCTGCATATGAGAGAAATGTAAGTACTTATTGTTGTGTCTTATAAGTTTTGGCTTCTTTTTCATGTGTTCGAAGTGCTAGTTGGGGGCGTGGCCAGATACAGCTAATTTGTATAAAAGCTCCTTTCTGCTCATTCTAAAAGGAGTTTAAAAAAGTGGGGAACTGAGAAGGTGAAATCTCATTATCTGAGAATGATTTCGTTCAAAAAATGTAATTAATATGTTTTGTATAGCCCATACACCTATCCTAAATGTGCTTCAATAGTTATGTCATTGACTAAATGTTAATTCTGGAATATATCATTCAGAAATAAGTCACCTACTCAATACATTGTAGCAGATTTAATTTGTCTCCAGGGCAGGGGAGGAGTAGGACAATAATCCAGGCCGAGAATCTGACGTCTGCAAACGTCATTAACCTAGGAATACCTATACATTTTTCTGCTGTGGTGCCGTATTATGTACTCACATCACAAAAACCTAACCTTATGTTAATCTATTGTCTGCAGTGTATAAACCCTTTTAAACTCAGTCAATCATAGTACCATACAACAAATAATTTGGAATTATTCTTTGACTTGTCTGATTTGAGTGGTACTGAAAAAATAAATACAAATCATTGGAGTGAGAGCGGGAAAAATAATCAGATATCTTCTCTTGACTTTCCCGACTTTCGCTGTCGTTGTTTGTCTTTCCTTCTCTCTCTCTTATCTCTCTCTCTCTCTCAGTCAGTACTTCTGTCTGCTCTGCAAAATAAAATTAACATTTTAAACAATCTATGATTGTTAATTGCATACAGATTGTCATGAGTGAGACATAAAGTATTCTATAAGCAAAGCCTGCAGGTGTATTTTGTGCTCTTAATTGTACCTGAAGGTTCCTGCTCTGACTTCACCACCTCCATGACAGCAGGAACTCTTGCAACACTAGAGCTGCTCACTATACTGACACTGCTTTCTTGAGCACCTTTGTAAAGAAAATCCAAAATCCATCCATAATTTCCTATCTATTCAGATACACTAATTGACTATTTTTATGCATTGGCTAGATTCACAAATATTGTGTAAATAAATATCCATACATATTGTATAAATATTGTATTAATTTCGATGGAATTTGACCTGGTTAAAAGGTTAAATTCAATAAAGTATTTCAATATTTATTTTATTTATTAGTGGAATTCATGAAAGGAACACAAAATCTGAATTCCTGGCCATTTTAGCATTAAACAAATATTGATTATTTTCTTTAACCATATTTTAAATTTTTCAGTACTTTAAGTCAGTTTTGGCCCCCTTGGATCTTTTCTTTTTTTTGCGTGTAGCTTTCTAGTTTATTCTTGTGTTCTTGAAACGTAGTTATTTCTTAGTATTCTCTGTTAGAATATTTTCAGTATCTCTGTTCTGCTCCACTCATGTTTATCAGTTCCCACCCTCATCCACTGCCACCATGTAATCAACTACATTTAACTCCCTGTGCCACCTCGTTCCAGTCCATAGTTTGCACCCGTTTCTTATGTCTTCTCTTTGTCCAGTGCTGTATTCTACTGTTTGCTTGCATGTTTCCAAGTCAGTTACAATGCCTGCCTTTTTGTTCATGCTCCATGTCCAGATCTACCCATGAAACGCTGTAAGTTTTTGTTTTTCTTTACTTCATTATAATTATCATTATTATTCATCATGCCGCTGACAGCTTGTCTGTGCCTCGGTCCAGCTCTAAAAGCATATTTTTGGACATATTCTTTAGTTTTACAAGTGTTGGGCCATCCTCCATTTTGGTCAGGTAAACAACTGTTTCTACACAGCTCAGCAACAGACGTCGCAGATCAACAGGCGTCGCAGCCCTGACATCATCAGAGTTTATAAAAACCAGCAGAAGCAAATGTTTAACCACCATTTCCAGCCTGTAGAGCTTGAAAACTGGAAATCTGTCTGATGCAAGAAGATCAGAAGATCCATATCCCAGTTGAAGACCATCAGACATGACCCAGGTGCAGGTGACAACCCACAGAGGTTTAGTTTTCAAGGAGACGAGTTTCCTCCATTTTTTTCCAGTCGACTGCAACGGTTCTTAATTTTTTTCTCCCGTTTTGGACGGACGAGAAGTTGACCATTTTGAGTTGATCCTGTTTTTCTGCAGACCTACGACTCATCCACAAGCCGGTGAAAAGAAGAAATCGACATTGTTGGAAAAATGTATATGTTATCATTGTTCAGTTTAAACAGTTTATGTTTGAAGTTCTACTATAGCTAAGATGATTCTTATGATTGTTTTTTAGTGTGAAAAAGGGTTTGTGAAAGGTGAAGGAATGCGGTCTGGAATGGATCACTCCCTGGACATGACAAGCTTATACCATATATCATTGATTCAATTGCTCCAATTAAAGGAAAAGTCGTTTCTGGGAAGAAAATGTCTCCATGGAGAAGTGCTCCACCAGTCAGAAGTGAAAAAAAGGAGTGTCAAAAAGCTGAACGCAGGTGGTGAAAGACTGGACTCCAGGTTCACTACATTATTTATAAAGAGAGACTATACAGATATAACCTACAACTGAAAAATGCAAGGGAATCTTTCTTTTCTGAGATTATCAGCAAAAACATTAACAATGCTCGTGCATTATTTGCCGCAGTCGACAGGTTAACAAACCCTCCTGTAACTGTAACATCTGAACTCCACTCTACCAGGGCCTGCAATGAATTTGCTGACTACTTCACTGAAAAAACCCAAAAGATCAGAGGGGCAGTCAGCACCTCCACATCAACTCCAGTACCAATGTTGTCTCCAACTAGAACCGATTTTAACAAAATTTCCCAATTTCACCAAATAAACTACAAAAACTTCGTATCACCAACTAAGCTCATCTTCCTGCTGTCTCGATCTTTTACCCACAGCTTTCCTTAAGAAAGCTTTACCTGTAATAACATCTGATTTAACACAAATAATAAACACGTCCTTTTTGTGAGGTGTTTTTACCCAGGCCCTAAAAATCAGCAATTAGCTGTGACTACACAAGTACAGGCCTATCTCAAACCCCCCCTTCATCAGCAAGATTATTGAAAAAGCTGTGTTTCAACAGTTAAACAACTTCCTAACAATGACCAACCGCTTCAATGTCTTCCAGTCAGGCTTCCTGCTCACCACAGTGCAGAGACTGCCTTTGTCAAGATGTTCAATGACATCCGTACAAATGCAGACTGTGGAAGAACCACAGTGCTGGTATTATTGGACCTTAGTGCAGCATTCGGCACTGTCGATCATACCATTTTATTAGAGCGCCTGGAAAACTGGGTCGGCCTTTCTGGTACAGCACTCAATGGGTTTAAATCCTACTTGAAGGACAGGGACCTTTTTGTGTCAGTAGGTAACTTTACATCAGAGACCACAAAAATCACGTGGCGTTCCCCAAGGGTCCATCTTAGGGCCCCTCCTATTCAATATCTACATGCTCCTCCTAACTCAGATTTTAATGAACAACAACGTAAGTTATCATAACTATGCAGACGACACACAGCTATATGTTACGATGTCACCAGGTGACTATGAACCCATTCAAGCACTGGGTAAATGCTTGGACGAAAACAATGCATGGATGTGCAAAATATTTTTTTCAGCTGAATCAACTGAAGTAATAATCTTTGAGCATGGTGAGGAATAGTTAAGGTGAATTAGGACCACCATTAGTTAGGTGTTAACTGGTTGCATGAAATATGGTTAAAATGTTTATGCTGAGCTGTTTTGATTTTCTGTCTCAATACTGTTGAACTGCGAAGCTTTATTTAATACAGCTAGCAACCACCAATCAGCTTGGAAAACGGGGTGTACTGATGGACTCTCACCTGAACCTTCAGAGGCACATAGAGATAGTAACAAGGTCAGCCTTCTATGACCTAAAGAACATCTCCAGGATTAAACAACTAATGTCTCAGCAGGACCTTGAAAAACTAATTCATGCGTTCATCTTTAGTAGAATTGATTACTGCAACGGTGTCTTCACAAGTCTGCCTAAAAAGTCGATCAGGCAGCTGCATTTGATCCAGAACGCTGCTGCCCGCGTCCTCACTAGAACTAAGAAAGTGGAGCACATCAGCCTGGTTCTAAAGTCCCTACACTGGCTCCCTGTAGCTCAGAGAATGTACTTTAAAATATTTCTGTTAGTCTATAAATCACTAAATGGCTTAGCACCAAAATACATAACAGACTTGTTGTCCGTGTATCAACCACCCAGACCTCTCAGGTCTTCTGGCTCAAATCTACTCTGCAGAACCAGAACCAGAACCAAACATGGAGAAGCAGCTTTTAGTTCTTATGCTCCACTAATCTGGAATTCAACTCCCAAAAAACTGTAAAAGTGCTGAAACTCTAAGCTGCTTTAAATCAAGATTAAAAACTTATTTGTTTTGAGTGGCCTTTGAATGTGTCATCTAAACATTATTAGTTCAGTTTTTAGTCCAATTTTTCTTTAATTTTCTTATCCATGATTCTATTCTCTTTATTTTTTAATTACCCCTCTTGTTTGATTTTCTGTATTACTGTAATGTTTTTCCTTATGTACAGCACCTTGAGTGCCTTGTTGCTGAAAAGCGCTATATAAATAAACTTGACTTGACTTGACTTCTCCTAGGCATGAATAATTGATTCAGACTGTCAAACAAAAACAGCACAAATTACAAATCATAAGCAATGCACGTGATTGCTAAAATTGATCATTTTACTTATGAGTATGCATTAGTCTCTTTCTCTTCCTCCTGTGTCCCTGATCAGGAAGAAAACAATAATTTTAACCACTGCAGTTTAACACATAGAGGTCGCTCAAAAGCTCAATAAGTTTGAACCTAAACTTTTCATTTCAAATTGTTGGCTTTGACACAGATGTTTCAGAAACCTAGCAGATTGCTCATTGTGGAATTATCAAATTTTTCTAGATTTCCTGAAAACTTTTTCACGAAAGCCTGAAATAGTTTATTTATTGTAAACCATAGACACAATGTCATTCTTTGAGAAAAAAAGAGCTAGTCTAAAAAACTGAGGTTGATGTACCATTGTCTCCTCTAAGAAAACACCAAGGGCATCAGCAGACTCCTACATATCAGCAGACATAGCCGATTATTTAGACAGATAAAAGACGAAGGCTCATTTGTATTCATGAAGTAAGAGGGCTGAAGTAAGAGTGAGTAGTGAGTACATGATGACCGGGCGGGAGAGATACTTGTAAATGAAAGCAACCCATAGGTCAAATCAATATTCACTGATAATACTACAAAGAAGCACACCAAGGCCGTTTATATCTTTAAAAACGTCCATTGCGTTCCAGGCCCAGTGAGTGACCCGAGAGAGAAGCTGGAGGACTAGGAAATACACAGCCACATTTAGCCACTCATCCATCAATTGCTCTTCTTTGAGATGAAAAGAAAAACAAAGAGGAACCTGTCAGAGTGAATATTTGAGTGCACATTCAAAATTCCCTTCTGAGATGACTCACATCTGTTGAGAATTATTCACTAAGCTTTCATTTCCATTTTCCCCTCATTCAATCTCTGACTGGCATTTGAACAAAGTTTCCAGTCTCCTGAAGAGGACTGACATTTGCTTTGCCGTTTTTTATCTGAATACTGCATATTTTGGACTCCCAAATTAACTCAACATTCCCACTATCTTGGACTTCTTCCTCATGTAATCTGAAAAGACATTTGCAATGAATATAAACAGATTTTAATATTATAAAAACTTCACAATATTATATTGTCAGTGTTTTTGGCTTGTGCTTCTGGATCTTTGTGTATCTGGACATTAATTGCGCAAATATTTCCCTTTATCAAAGTGTTCCATGTCATTAATCATAATTTTATTATTTTATAAAATGTTAAACAACGTTTAAAAACACTGTGATAGCAAAAAACAAAATAATAATAAAACATGAAAGGACACTTTGGAAACTGGTCACATTTTGTCACATTGCATAAACTTTAATATACTTTATTATTTTTATGTTACCAACTAACAAAAAATAAGATATTTCTGAAGTTGAGAGAAAAGGATATGTCACATGAACATAAATCCATTAATCTTTAAATATGGCCAAAGCAAAATGCTACCATTAACAGGTTTATCTGTGGGGATGGTGCATTCAATGTCTTGTGCATTGTTAGTATTCCACCACACCTAACATTTTGCATGTAGGCCAGAGTGTGAAAAATGTAAGTACATTTTTTAAATTTTGTTGTTTGCTGTGTCTCCTTCATGCCTTGTGACAAACACTATGGATTTCTTTCAGCAATGGCTTTTTTCTTGCCACTTTTCTGTAAAGGCTGAATTTGTTAGGGTGCATAACTAAGGGTGGAACTATTAATAGATTCTCTCACCTGAGCTGTGGATCTCTGTGGCTCCTCTAGAGTTACCAGGATGCTCTGCACTGTATAAATTCCCATTTTTCAGAAGTCTTTGAAAGAGATGTCCATGACTGATAATTCTGTTTTGTTTACTGGAACTCACAGATTTATTCTTCTTTTCTATATGTGGCCAGAAAGGCATTTTCAACGTCTCATCTATCATGTCAGCTTAACAATGTGTGCTACCATTCATAGAGAGACCAAAACACTAAAATAACTGTTGGTAGGTTGTTATTTTAATTGTTATGATGTTGTCTAAAGTATTGCCTCAAAGTGGTGGGGGTCTATTACATAAAATCTCAATAAAATACGCTAAAGTTTATGGTTGCATCATGAAAAAAATTGAAAAAGTTTAAGAGCTATGAATACTTTTCCAATTGTGACATTAAATAAATGTTTGGTTTTAGGATCACGAAAAGTGGTCACTTGAGAAAATTAAACCTTTGAGACCTTTGCTAAAAATTAAGCTTGATTACTTAACAATTCATTTAATCTCTTAAAATAAGTCCTAATTTTAAAAGTTACACTGTAAATGCATGAATGAATATGATTTTTTTATTGTCAGACAAAACCTTACTAAGTTAGAGGAATATTTTAGAACTCAAATATTAGCACTACTCAAAAGTTTCACATCAAAGTCCTTCACTCCCTCTATGCTCAGTGGTGCATTGCACAGAAGAAAGTCATCAGAGAGTTTCTCAGGGTGGTATAACCTCGAGGTGAATTAAATAGGTAGCAGTATTTTGAGCTTTCCAGAGAGATTGGTGTTTTGAATCTGTAAAAAAAACACCAGAGAAGTCAGGAAACGTGATCATCACCATGTTTCCACAGCTCTCTAGATGAATGGAAACCCTGTGGACAAAAACAGCTGAGTTTACTTCATCTTTATGTACAGCACAAGGAAAACACATTTCTTCTGTTTTGGCTTTTTTGGTCACACTTAAATGTTTCAGATTGTCAAACTAATTTTACCTTTAGACAACCATAACGTGAGTCAATACAAAAATCTGTTTTCAAATGGGAATTTCATTTATTAGTGGAATAACCAGTCTGTAATTGCTCAATAACTTGATATGTTTGATATGTTTATTCTGAGCGATTCATAGATGGACTTTCTGGTGTTTATTGGTTATTGTTATATCCTTTAGACTAACCTTAGTTGAGGCAGTTAAGATTTTCAGCTTTGTTTTGGGTTCTGACCTCCTAGATGAGTCATTGATGTGCTCTTAGAGTAATTTTGGTTGGCCGGCCACTCCTGGGAAGGTTCATCCCTGTCTCAGGTTTTTAGTAGTGGAAAGTATTACTGACTCAAAGCCTTAGAAATTGCTTTGTTACTCTTTGCATATGGATATCAACAGCTATATTTGTCATCTGCTCTCAAGATAGAGAAATGATGTTAGTTTTTGAGATATTTTATCCTACTTTACGTTGTCAGACAGGTTCTATTTAACAGATTTTTTGATTCAACAGGTTTAGCGATTTTCGGTCTTGGGTGTAGCTGGTTAACTTAATTAAATCAAAGGAATATAGTTAATCCCAGTTCATTGATGACTTAGCAAGAAGAGCACTTACATTTTCAGAAAGTGCCAGGTTGGTCTGGATAGATATTTTGCCTTTAACAAATAAACTCATCGTTTTAAAACTACTCAGGTTATCTTTGTCTTGTAAATAATATGATGATTTAAAAAAAAAGTGTGAGACAAAAGCAAAAACAGAAAACAGGACAGTATATGGATTCATATGTCAAACTTAAGGATAAAGGTTTCAGAAAATGTGTCAAGTGTGGTCATTGGATGGACCCCAGAATGCACACAGGTAGGCAGGTGCAGCGCGGTAAGTAGAAAAAGATTTAATTAAATAAAAAGAGAACACTTAAAATCAGACATGGAATGGCAGAAATAGGCGAAAACATAGACAGGCTTGGCATGGCAGGAAGAAAATGGATGTATAAGCAAGGGGTAAATAGAACAGCAGAGTATATAAAATGGATGGCAGAGGTGAAAACAAGGAGACTGATTAGCATTAAACAAGGGGACCAAATGAAGCTGATTATGGAGGCAGTGGCTGACAGTGGAAACAAAACCAAGAATGAGTAGAACAGAGATGCAAAGACAGAACAGAACAAAAGGAAAATTCTTTCTGAAGTAACAGAATTAAAATGCATAGTAAACAGAATAAATAAGAAACTAAACCAAAAAGGAATGAACCTATAATTCACCACCTGGTGAGCATAAACAACATCAGAGGAAAGTACCAAAACAAAACTCAATACCTGCAAATCATGATAAAAGGAAATGTTGAGCATCTTGTTTTTAAAATAATGTATTTCCACTAAAATCATGGTACCCACCTCACTTGGCTGCATTTTATCTCCCCTCCTTCCACTGTACAGTAGCATGCTTGAATGTCTGAATGTCCCATTACAACTTCACTCAACGATGAGATTGATTCCATTCATCCGTATTATTAGAGGCCTAGAGGGCAGCCTGTGAATATGCATTACAATATGTCACACCAGAGCGCAAGTGACAATTCTATTAGCTGCCTTACACCTTGCAATACTTCCACACGACCTGCATCTGTAAGTTTTGCTGAAAATCCACCTATGCAAAGTGATGGCATGCTTTGATTATGCTGTGAAAGAAGCAAACATGTGGACTAGCTCAGAGGGTTGGGGCTAATGGGATGGGTGGAAGGGTGCTTCTGTTTTTTTCGGCTCGCTGATTGGTATTGGCTTTAAAGCTTTAGAAAATCTGTCATGGTTCCATTTCAGAAAAGACAAAAACAGATTGAAATTAGAACTCATTCTTTTATTCTTTCAGACAGCGGAAAATGTGCCATCATTGAATGTACTATTTTATCTTGCAGCAGCAGTAATTTTATTTCTGGGTTTATCTTGCAAAGTTAGCAGCAAGATTCATTTTCTGCTAAATACAATGTGAATCCTTAATGTGTGCTGATTTACTGGTTGTGATGGACAGTTAATCCGTGGACATATAGAAACACTTTCTATGGTATCCCATATTCATGGGAAATTAATGTAAGCATTGCAGTGTTGCCATTTTGAAATCTTTTTCGTTGTTGGATGTGTAAGATGGATTAGGTTTTTTTCTGATTTTCTCAATAAACATGTAAGTTATCAGTAATCACAAACATTTACTGTGGGCTAATCCAAATTGCTGATAATATTCCCTGCCTATACAGTGCAATGCAAAAGCAAGCACGCTTTTTACAGCTTTTTTACATTTTATATTTTTACAACCATAAACTTCTGTGTATTTTATCAGGGTTTTGTGTGAATGACCTGCACAAACCTGTCCATATAATTATAAAGTGGAAAAAAATAACTTTTTTTTTTTTTTTAGTCAACCCCCTTTACTTTAATTCATCCTAAAAAAATTCCAGTGCAGCTCATGAACTACAGAAATACCCAAAATGAATTGTCAATGCACCCCTGGAGTAATTTAGTCTGGCCACTCCTGGGAAGGTTCATCACTGTCTCGTGTTTTAATGGATGATGGCTTTGCTGGAGACCCAAAGCTTTGAGGCCCCATCCAGACTGATAGATGTTGGTGACTGTTTCTCATCTGTCAATAAATTTTGATTGAGGCTTAATGTCTTGATTTTGGAGCCTACTTCATACTGTCAGACAGGTTCTATTTAAGTGATCTCTAGATTCTACAAGTCACGTAATGATGGTTGATTTATGATGGAGGGAGGTGGTGCTGGTGGGCCAGTTTGAACTTTGAATATGATTTGAAAACTATTTCTTGTATTTACTCAGGCTATCATTGTCTGATATTAAAATTCCAGTGATGAACAATTTTTTTTAAGTGACAAAAATTGCAAAAACAGAAAATACAAGTTCAAGAGTGGAAATTCACAGCAATTTCTATTAAATAAAAAATGAGATGGGAGCATTTATATGATAATTCATCCTCATAATTTGTCAAAGCTCATGCCAGTCAGATGAAATCATATGGAGCAATTAATTTTAAAATCTCATAGAGCCTCTCAGTCGATCATACGGTGCAGTTCTCAGTGCTACAAATGCTCAAAACCCTTAATAATGCACATTTAAAAAAAAAGAACAAAAACAGAGTGCATTTACACCCTTAACCTGAAGTAGGAGGAGATGCACTGACCTAAATTAGTAACTGCTTCTAGTCATATTTAGCAAAGAGCAACATAAAGCACAAGTGACAGCAGGAATCCATCTACCAGCAGGTTTCTGATAACTGCAGACTTCAGGGCTGCCTGTAAAAGCTTCTATTTTGGACGGCAAAGACTCCCATGCAGCCAAGTGTGCCTCTGCTGCAGTTAGGGCATGTTGACATTCAGTTTTCTTTGCTGGAGGAAATGTCAAAGTGTTTAACATCCACTGCAAGAGTCATTAATCCTTTGATCTTGTTGTCTTGCTAAAACATCAAAATCAAGCCTTTACTTCAAACTCTCTTTGAAAGGTTTCAGGAAATAAGCACAAACTCTAAAATTTGATGTGTTTTTTTAATCATTACTGACAATTGCTGTGTCTCTCAACCCTCATTATTATACTGTTCACAGATAAAAAGCCAGCACTCAACAGTTATTTTTACCACAACTGTCCCGAGAAAATTACTATTATTTCAACCTGCACAATTTTGCAGCACAGAAAAACTAAGATATTGGCAAGCATCAACTTACCTTCTGACAGCCTACATATACTGCTTAACTTTCTGAGCTCCTTTTTAATGACAGAATATTTAAAAAGCCTCAGGGCATTTTTGAAAAAGATGTGCATGCTGCCATCTAATTAATGAACTCTCAGCTACAAGAGCAGCAAACATATTATGAGAGCAATGTCGAAACTGTAGAGCAAGTTCAGGGACTGAGAGAACCTTGCTGTGGCAAGCAACTTCAAAAACTGCTATGGGTAAGGCATGTCCCCTTATGTCGTGCTGTTTTAGGATCATTAAAGTCATCACTGACTGGAATTTAGAAAGAATATGAGAATACTGTAAGGGACCAAAGGGAAAAAAAAAAGACTGTCTGACCTTGATGGAGCTTATTAGCATAAACCAGCCCTGTGGGCCCCATATAAGTGGTAGTGGGGATGGTGTGTCTGTGTTTAAATGGAGTCAGCTCTGCAAGCCGTTTCACAAAATCCTGTGTTACACATACCAAAATAATAAAAAAAGACAAATGTATTTGAGCTGATTTCCCTGATGACTTTACTCACCATCCTGAGATGAAAAAAAATAAAATAATAATTTAACGTGTCATCTAGTGCAAAAATGGAAGAAATAACAGTCCTGCATGATGTCTGAACTGTATCATAGCTTTTTAGAATTTTACCAGACCAAACTACTGAAACCCGAGTGAATTCAAAGCACACTAAAGCTTTCATTTATATTCAAGAGATGTGTCAATGGAGGTATCCTGTCAAATTGATACTTTGCACAACATTTTTGATGTTACATTCACATTTGTAGTTCAGTTTCCTGGTTTGGCCTTACAAAGTAGAAATTAGTCTACATCACACAGAAACAGGAAAAATCACATTAAAGTTTGTCAGTCAGACCTGGTGGATGTTGGAAACAACTGTTTACAGACGACCAAAAGGCTGACTCAGCGGCCTAATTCAAGAGCAGCATCAGAAAAATGAAGAGCTTTTAGAGAGACAAAAATGTGAAGCACATAAAAAACTAGTCTGCTCCCAGAAACACTAAGTAAGCAGGTATAAATGATCTGAGAAGTCTTCATAGTTCATTCTTGACAAGCAATTCAGAAATGCATTTGAGCCCAAGACCATTCAATTCTTTATAGACCAACAGTAAAATTTTAAAATCAATCATTTCACAAAAAGAGTGATTTGAGAACTGGTGTAATGTAATAAATTTTCCTGAGGATTCTTGCAGCAAAACAACCACCATCACCTCAACAAGTTGGCCCTACAGAGGACAAAATCACATCTCCTAGTGTGCAGTGTACATGACAAAAGAACAGCGCTCAGACACATCATCTTTAACAATGTCATGGAGAAGAGGTTTCTTGCAGGACCAAAGTGCAAACAGTAGTGTGGGAACCGTATGGTGAGTTGAAGTCTTTAATTACAAAACTGATAACTTACAAAGGTGTGCACGGATAGGTGTTAAGATGGGCATGGAATGGACAGGCAAACATTTGGATCCAGTAGTGAACAACGAAACCAGAGAGTTTAATTACAGATGCAAGGTGGAGAAATGACCAATGAACCAGAAGAGCTAATCAGATTAAGCGTAGAGCAGCAGGGAAAATGCAAAGCAACTGAAGGAGGGAGGCTAATTAATATAGATGAGCGGGAACACATGTAGAAGTCCAGGGAGTAACAGAAGAAGGGGAGTAACAGAAATCGAACAGGAAATATTTTAAAAGTAAAAGGATCACAAAAAAAACACAAAAGAATGAACTAAAGAAATACACATAACAATAATGAGCACATGAAAATGAACTAAAGAAGGCAAAACCTAAGAAAAAAGTAAACTGTAAAGAAATGGTCATAATATCCACACAATAAAATCAAAACTCAAACACCTACAAGATTGTGACAAACAAAGCAGCAGAATCTTATTGTGGTTTTGGATGGGTACTCTAACATGGGATAGGTGACTGTAATGGGCTGTTTCGGCCTGTTTGACATCTTCCTGTAACTGTCTGTCCCTAACTACCTCAAGCCTGCCACTGAAATTCTCATCCCAAAACAGTCAGCAGTCAGGACCTTTAATGCCTACTCTCCTGTGGCTGTGACCCTCATTGATATGAAGTGCTTCAAGTGGTTGGTCTTAATACTTAATAATAAAAAGAAAACATCTCCATCCCACCCAGCAAACAGCAAACCATACAACTGTAATTGGTCTGAGCTTAAACAATTAGACAGACTACAGGGATGAGGTTGAGAATCAGAGTCAGTGATCAGATATTGCATCAATGTGTGGTTGCAAATCAGTGAACAGGAAGAATGCAGCACAACTTCAGAACAGCCCAGTGGATCGCATATACCAGGCCTTCGTCACTAAAACAAATCCACCAAACCTGATACATTTGCAGGTCTGAGAAAATAATCAGAGACCAAACCGTCTGAGATACAAATGCGTTGCCATCTATCAACAGGGCACATATGCTAGCACATCCTCACCTCACAACCAAAAACAGTTTCATTTGTTTCTATTTGTCACTTATTCCAAAAAAAAATATTTTATTGTACTCATACAGCATGTGTTAAAAACCAGAGTTTTAATGGTAGTAGCTCTTCTTCAAACTCTTGTTTGTGTGTGTTAATCACCATTCCCATTTGTTTTGGGGTTGCTTCATGTGCAGTGTATCTGTGGTGGAACCTAGGGTTTCACACTTTTAGTTCTGCACATAAACGTTCTGCGTGTGTACCAGTGCAGGCCCATTGTATTTTTTTTCCCGACAAATATATGTTCCCTTATATACCTCCTGTATTGCATCCTTGTACCTCAGACTGATAGGGTCCCAAATGCAGGACAAAGTATTTTCTGCAAGTCTAGGGAAGATGTCAGCCTTGTTGTGCTAGTCAGCCTCATTTTCAGTTGCAGGTAGGCAAAGCCGATTCCTTTCTGTGCTTTTATTAACATAATCTCAACCTCTAAACCTGCATTTCATCATTATTTATGTATCCTGCTCTCATTAGGTATTTACGTATACATATTATTTGCATATATAAATACACGTATACATGCATATGTATCCTATATTTTTACTGGTTGTCTCCTAATGAAACTCTGTTGGCCTTCTCCACACTGACAGGGATATTTAGCAAAATAGAAATATTCTGCACCACTTGTCCACACACAAACACAGTTTTTGGTGACAAAAAAATCTCATTAGATTAATAAAAGTTTTTTTTTTTTTTGTATGAATGTGGACTGGATACCGAGAGATTTAAACTGACATAGAGGTTCAAAACTGTATATGCCCACTCTGACTTTCTGATCCAGTAAAATTAACTACAGTTTTGTCATTTTAAATGAGAAATTCAATCTTTCTTGCTTACTCCAGACTTAATTTCAAAACCTTTAGCTGTGTACTGTTTAGCCTCACTCAGGATCTTCCTTTGAATTTTTATGTAGTTATTGTTGATGTTATTGCCACGCTCTGGCAAGGCATGGCTATTACAGTGTTTTTGACTGGATTTTAAAACACTGTGTATATATAGATTTTTTTGTTAAATAGAGAACAAATATCTGTTTAAAAATGATCTAGAGTTGTGTGGCTGATGTCGAAGCTGTGCAAACTTGTTTGCATGTCAAGGAATAGCTGTGGGTCAATAATGTCACATGTGGTTGGGTGCTTTTGACTTCCCAGTCTGAGCTCAGTGGATTAGATACACGTTGAAGGGGGTTTCATATCAGGGTCGAGTGAGGGAGAAGGGTAGGTTTACCCATATTTATAGATCTTTAACTAGTTCTGAGATCTGAAATGTTTGGTAGTCTCTGTTGCAACCTGAAGTATTTTTGCCCCCAATGACTGGAACCATGGTTTAACAGACAATATTGAATGTTTAATAAGTAGTGCTTTATCCAAAATCAAAATAAAAGTTGTACTTCTAAGTGGACCAAATCTATTTTCTATTTATTTACTAAACAATTTATTTACTAAATAAAGACCGAGAGGAAATCATTTATGACACTTTTGTCTTTTTAAACTGAGCTAGTTATTTTATGTGGTTGTGTATTGTGTTTCCTCAAATAATCTATAAATGAATGAACTGCTTAAATGTCAAATACACACTGTGTGATTTTGAAACATACAGCCCCTCCCAGCCCCATCATGCACATGCACTACCTCAGGGCTGACTATACAGTTAAAACTCGAAGGTAAAGCAACGCTGGGTCTAATTATGTCTCGGAGCTACTATGCTGCTTATCTCTGGAGATCTCATTATAAGATCCACAAGCTGTTCAAGCATGTACCCACTCTACTTGCTCTCTCATTCCAACAGCTTGTACAGCATAGCTTTCCAAAATCTCCATTGCCCCTTTGTACTATTGACAGAATAAAGCAATTATCATTGATTAGGAAACAAAACCTTCCACCTGAAGCAAGATTCACTATGATAAAGAGAAAAAAACTGATCTGTAATATGTCTGATATTACTGTTGGCTGTCAATTCTATTTGATCAAGACTTTTGAAGCAGTGGCTTTCAAAGTCCAAGGAACAGTTTGTCTGCTGGACAACTGTTATTATTAAGGTGCACAAATGATGACTTTCTGCATGCTGCTTTTTGGGTGCAATCCACATAAATTCGTTGACCTTTACCCTTGCAGGTGTACAGAAAAAAATATTTACTGATTCCACAAGAAGTCAGATGTAACCTTCATACATGCTAAGCAATCTAAGGAAAGGTCTGGGGAATTTTCTTTTCCTTATGAAAATAAAATGAAAAACTGTACTCTTGAGTTTGGACCTCAAGATGAGGTGTGGTGAGTTTAACTTTGCATTTAAATTGAAATCAAAAGTAGACAGCCTCTGTGAACTGGTAGTTTCAAATGTTCAAAAATATTCACTAAAGGGAGCATCCCATGGCAGGCTGATAAAAAAACAAAAAGGTCTTTACAATACAAATGAGTTTTGATATGGAATACATATACAGATTCCCCCAAAAGACAACAAAAAATTAACTACTTATCTAATTTACTCTGTTATTATTCATGACTGACTACACATTTAATTGCGAAGAGGGTGTCTCTCAAGAAGAGGGTGCATTGAAGAGCTTACAGGTATATCTAAAAAAATTTAATGTCATGAAACTGTTTTGAAGTGAGACTAGTTTATGGTGAAATGTTATTTCCTCTTCCGAATCACTTCTCCAATTGTGCTCCTTGGAACATTTAGATGTGCAGAAATGCAGAAATGCAACCAGTCCCAGTTTGCTTTGAAGCAGCAAGACATTTTTGGGAAGGCCTCTTTACTTCTACCAACCTAACCATTCTGTGAAATACTTGGGTAATTAAAAACGTTTGTTAAACTAGCTTATATTAATTTGCACATACAGTAGCTACTGGACTGCTTTCTGAATACTGACAGATTTCAGCTGAGATGTGCAAGAAGGCTCTTGCACATCTCACATGTATTTTGCACATGTCTTTTGCTCATCCCTTTCTTCATTTGTTCAATGCTTGATAATAATTCCCTGTACCTTTCTACTTCATTACACATTAGCGAGGCGATGCTCACAAGCTAGTTCAAGTCGACTCTAGCTGTGCTGTTGCTTAACACGTGATCTTTTTCACACCACAAAATATACCATGAATAATCTAAAATGTGGGCAGTCTATTTAATCTGCAAAACATCCGCTGCACCCTGCATTTCATGCACTGTTGCCTGCCCACTGCCGTTGCTGCTGTTTGCAGCTTCTGTTCAGCCCCTTCTTCACCCAGCATCGCCTTGGGCTCTGAGGTCAGAGTCCCTCTCTTTACTCCCTGACATGGAAAACATGTTCAGGGTGGTAGAGATGAGCTCATCCTTCATCATGTTGAGCAACATGGTCATGTAGTGATAAGATTGGAGCCTAGACACCAAACTCAAAAGTATATATAATTATTCAATCAACAAACAATTTAGATATAGTTTCTGCAGTGGAATTCTAAAATTAAGGACACATAAATTGGAAAGAGTAATGAATTCAGCTTAAATGCAGCTAAAGTTAGTGATGAGTTGTTGAGCTGCTATATTTGATTTTTGGGTTTGTGTATTAGTAATCTGAAACAGCCTGATATATAATTTTATTTTATTTTACACTCTCTATGTAAGCCTATGTGTATAGATTTTGTGAAATTAGCTAAAAAACTGTCTTTATACTTTTCATGGTGTTTAGATTAACCTTACATGTCTTGATGAAAGAAGAATTTAAAGTGGCCCCACTTTATTTCTTCCATTAATGCCAAGAACTGCTACATCATGTAACACAAATTTGCAATTATTTATTCTGACATATGCAACTTAGATTAATAATTTGCTCTACAACAACATTTAAGAATGTTTGAAGCATTCTTACCTTCTTTGTTTGCCCTGAAAGAACCTTTAGACTTTCATGAAAAAACAACTCTAACTGTTTTAGGCTAGCCAGTGTATTATAAAAGAATCTCACGTTTGCAGATCTGTGGCAGGCTGGTTACTCATAACAAGTCACACTGAATCTTACAACTAAAAAGAGTGCTTTTCCTACTGTCTCAAGCAGTTTTGTTTTGTTCTTTAAAAAGATATACTGTGATCTCTCGAATAAGTAGATTTTCTTCAGCTCTCCTTCAAATTATATATTATCTACATAATTTAAATAGTACTAAACAGACAATACAGTGAAATGTTTAAAGTGACAAATGTTCCCATTTATGTGAGCCTAAAACTGAGGAAAGATTGGCTGCCTTAGATAAGGACTAATAAAGAGCTGAAATACTATAAAGCAGAATTATATCTCATCTTAAGAAGTGTTCATATATTGTATGACATTAATCTCTGTTGGAATGACCCAGTGATAGTTACCATAAAGCCTGGCTCTTATCCAGACTGCAAGGAAATATAAAGGGTTTTTTCACGTTTTTAATAAACTCTGGAGACAGATCCAACTTGACAAAAGGTAATTTGTATTCTACTTTTATTATCTGCTGTGAATTATATTGATTATTGTACCCATATACCTGCAGAAGCATCTGCATCACATTGATACACATGCTGTTAAAAGTAGGCTAATACCCACCAGATGTCTGTCCCTTAAAGTTTGCTCATTAAAGCCAAACTGCCTGTTCAAATCTCTGTGTTTTCCAGGCATAGCATTAATTGCTGTCAGTTTCTCAGCGGGTGTACGCAGATTGCTTTCCTGGTTCCCTCGTTAGAATTATATAGGAAAACAACATGCATTGATGGCAATCCAAGGAGTTAGTATTGGCACAACAAAGGAGATGCTGCCTTCTGTTGTACTTACTGTGGGATCCTGCTGAAGAAACCCAGAAGGTCAAGCCTAAATGTGACTGAATATCAAACTCACCTCTGCTTCCCAGGCTTAACAATGTATTGTCACCATAACAATCAGAATGAATGAGCTCTGACGCTCCAGAAGTTCAGCCTATCACTATTCCTCAGCTCTAGCCTAATCTCACATAGACACAAACCTTACCCATACACTTTTATTATGAGCAACCTCATTATTTAGTTGTCATTGATTCTGTGGGTAAATGCTAGCTCTAATCCTCTAGTCATTTTGTTCCCTGCAGCAACAAACTTGTTGCATTTACTGACTCTTATTTAATTAATGGCACCTTAGTTTTCTTGGAGTTTGCATACAAATGTGTGTTTTTCCCTGAGTGTTTGAAAAAATATTTACCTCCACAAAAAGATAACCATGGTAAATACAAAATGGTCTTTTCAAATGATTTTCTTTCCTAATTGAAAACAGCATTCTAAATCAACCTGGCCATGGATGTAAGTAATTGACCCTATGTCTTATAATTGGTTGTGAAACCATTAGTGGCAATAATTACCATCAGGCATTTGTGTCAATGCTTGTGATAACTGTCAATGCTTGTGATAACTGTCAAAGGCCACTCTAAAACTTTTCTTCTTTTTTGAGCCATTCAGAGGTGGAGTTTCTGTTTTGCTGTGGATCATTGCCCTGCTGAATAATTGGTCTACTCTTGAGCGCAGGCTAATGGCCAGAAAATCTCCTTCACAATTTCCTGTTAGAGAGCAAAATTCATGGGTGTAACAATTACAAATTAAGTTAAAGAGCCACAGACCATCACAGCACAACCACCATGTTTGACTGTTGGCATGATTTTCTTTTTCTGAAATGCCATGTTAAACTAGTTGTAATGCTCACCTTCCAAATAGTTACACTTTTCTCTAGTCAGTTCTTAAGAAAATTTTTTCTTGTCTTGAGGATAAACAAGATCTTGTTGGTAAACATAAGACCGGTCTTTGTGTTGTCAGCTGTATTTTTTCCTTGGAAGTCTCGCATGGATGCAGTTTTTTGCCCAATTCTTTTGGCACTAGTGGCCTGTTTTGACAGTTAACAGACAGGGAATAGGCAGAGAGAGAAGGGAGAGAATACATGCAGAAAAGCTCTTAAGGTCGGGAATTGAACCCAGCACGACTACGTCGAGGACTATGTATATGGAGCACCTGACAGTAAAATATTAGATAGATTATCTGTATAAAATCAGGCTCTTATGGCTCTTCCCAGTGGTCCTAATGCCATTTGCCGAAATTACCACTCGTGGTCAGAAACAACCAATCAAAGCCAGGAGGAATGTCTTGGCAGTGTAAATCACACTCTTGTACGCGCTGCTTACAACCCCACACAGTGCTTACAGTCGTTCAAGCTGAATATTGCCGGTGTGCTGCAGTTGTGCTAATGGTAGAGAAACAACTTAACGTTACAGGAAAATTGGCAATTTCTTGAGGGAGGGCTGTATCGCAGCAGAGAGCACAGGGGAAGGAACCTGTAAGGTGTACTTGTTCAAATGTTCAGGCTAAGTCCACAGTTATCAGAACTCCCAATTGCAGCTTTAACTGAGATAAGTGAGACCTGCAGTGTTTTACGTGATGTTTCATTGTTTTGCTCTTGAAGTGAAATTTGTAGGTTGGCCACTCCTTGGGAGGTTCATCACTTTCAATGTTTCTCTATTGTATAATGATATAATTCTGGTTTGCAGCTGCCACATAGCCTTAAAAATGGCTTGCAACCCTTTTCCAGACTGATGGATATGAAAGTTTTTTTTTTTTTATGTGGCCTTGAAATGTTTTGATCAGAGCATAATGTGTTGCTTTCTGACATCTTTCAGTCTCTTACATGTCGTCTGTGAAGCGATTTGTTTTACACATCAGGCAATAATCACCCTGGTTGTGGCTATTAAAGCTGAACAGAGCTGTCCAAAAAGTCCAGGTAATGACAGGTAATTTATGATTTAACAAGAGTGCTATTACGTTTTCTCAATGGCCCAGTTTGGCTGGGGAAGTTTTTTTCTCTTATAAAATTGATTTAGGTCTTCTTTAAGTGATTTCAAAATGTCTTTGATTATCTCTAACATGACTGAAAAGCAAATCAGAAGAAATCTGTAAGACCATAAATACTGTTTCACAGAACTGCACGTGTGTGTGTGTGTGTGTGTGTGTGTTTGTGTGCGCACTGGCGCGTGCGTGTGTGTATGTCTTTGTGCATTTGTGTGTATGTATGTGAGCATAGAAATGGAGAAATAAGTTTATCTGTAGTTGAAGTGTGACAGAGGGAGGTGGGAAAGCAACCCAACCAAACTAGGGAGCCACCCTCTGAAGATTATGTAGAGGCCCAGTACTGCAGTGTGGGGTGGAGTCAGACCTGAAACACACTGTAGACGCCAGTGAGTAGAAGGGAAAAGTTTGAGTGAGCTCCCTGGGCTCACTTGATTGGTGCCAATCCCTAAATCAACCAACGACCAATCCCCCCCACCTCCAAATCAACAGCATGCACACAAGCCAAATGTCTCTCACCAACCACAGCCAAAAAAAAGGACACGCTATTGCCATGAAGACCAACACAGTGCACAGAATCCTGAAATCCCTGAAAAGCCAAACAAACAAAACCCAGTTTGTAAATCACACTCTTTGGCCACCAACACCAGTGGAGTCCATACCACATGAAGTGAACTGACCCCTCCTATAACATGCGCCCCGATGTGTACCATCCGGGACCGGGTCATGGGGCCAGCAGACTCAGCATAGACACCCAGACGTCCCTCTCCCAAGACACCTCCTCTAGCTTCTCCGGGGGGAGCCCAAGGCGTTCCCAGGCCAGCCAAGAGACATAGTCCCACCAGCGTGTCCTGGGCCGTGTCCTGGGCCTCCTCCCAGTGGGACGTGCCTGGAACACCTCCCGAGGAAGGCGTCCAGGAGGCATCCGGTATAGATGCCTGAGCCACCTCAACTGGTTCCTCTTGATGTGGAGGAGCAGCGGCTCTATTCCGAGCTCCTCACCCTATCTCTAAGGGAGTGCCCGGCCACCCTACGGAGGAAGCTCATTTCAGCCGCTTGTATCTGGGATCTCGTTCTTTCGGTCATGACCCAAAGTTCATGGCCATAGGTGAGGGTAGGAACGTAGACCGACCAGTAAATCGAGAGCTTCGCTTTTCGGCTCAGCTCTCTCTTCACCACAACGGACCAGCACAGCGCCCCCATTACTGTGGCAGCCGCACCAATCTGTCTGTCGGTCTCCCGCTCCATTCTTCCCTCACTCGTGAACAAGACCCCGATATACTTAAACTCCTCCACTTGAGGCAGGAACTCCCCTCCAACCTGAAGAGGACAAGCCACCCTTTTCCAATGAAAGCTATGCATCCAAAATTAAAGCTGCAAAACACCCAGGGCATCCACATGAACAGCTAATAGATCTCACCAGCCACAGGAAGAATGTTCCACCAATAGACAGCAGTCTCACAATCTAAGAAAAGACATCACTAAACCATTAAACCACGGCCCAAATACTAATCAACACCACTGCCATTAGGTCATCAGAAACCACCTCTTCAGAAACCATAACGTTTTGTTTGTACTCATTATTTGGTACCTGTATAACATTTTTTATAACGTTAAAGATTTGTTCAAAGTACTGCTGGTAGTAACCCTAACCCTTAGCAAACCGTACAATAAATACAGTTAAACAATTTGTTGAGTACTTGAGAAATACGGTGACATGCGACATTTTAGCTTCTGCTGTCATCATCACAGTTCATAGCAGCATGTTTTAAATGGACTCCACAGGCAAGCCAGTGTGGTGCAGAGCAGTGCTTTGCTGAATCAAACATTCTGCCAAGAGTTGTAACATTATTTTTCAGGTGTTAAGTCTGAGGAAACCATTTTGTTGGAATAATTTCTTGGTTCAGGCTTTATCCTGACAAGAGGGGCTGTGAGACATTAACCTAGCAGTTTGTTTGTAAACCCTGTCAGAGACCTGAATAAGATATTACCTTGGGAGGACTGAAGCAGTCTTTGTTTAGAGGACACACAGATGATGCATTCCTTATATGAAATGATTAGAGCCAAAGAAGCGGAACACAGTGGCAAGTAGAGGCAATCCCTCAGGGTCAACCAGGTGGAAACTAAATTGAAATAGGCCTTTGGAATATGGATGTTAGAAAGCATGGCTAAACTAAGTATACCAAAAGGGTATTTTCACTTTTCACAGCAGCCTGAAATGTACTCTGTATCCAGGCTGGACGACAGTGGAGAACACGTTTGGACACGCATGTTTTGTGAACCTAACAAATGGGTTCAGTGCAGTATAGACAGCAGTTTTGAGCCCAAATCCTGCTGTCTGGTAAAATAAGTTCATGTTTTAAAGCATAGAAGTAATTTGTTTCTGTTTTTTAAAGTTGTAAGTACAAAAGGGATGGTCAAAATAAATAGTAATTCAACATGATGGAAATAAATCTGCCTTCCATTAAATAACATATGTTTCCTCTAAAACCTATATGTTAACATTTCACAAAAAAACAACTACTGATTATAGAATTAAAAAAATAAAGCATTTAACCAAGGCACAGGTGCAGAGACATACAGTAGCTTGCAAAAGTATGCATAGCAACTGAACTTTCTACAACCTGCACATTGTACTTTAATAGGGTTTTGTATGAAAGATCAACAAACTACAGTAGGTAATTGTCAAGTGGAAGTAAAATAGAATGGTTTTCTACAGTTTTGCCAATAAAAATCTGAAAACTATGTGTAAATTCATTTCACCCTAAATGCAACAGTTCTGTAAAGGCTTCAGATGTGTGTGAGTACATAGTGGTGGCAGTGTAAGTACAGATGCTGTCCTTCAGCAGGGACAGGGTAGGTGATCAGAGTTGATGGGGAAGTTCGATGGAGTTAAATAAAGAACAATCCTGCAAGAAAACCTGTTAGAGGTTCCAAAAGACATGTAGCTGGGGTAGAAGTTCACTTTCAGAATTTCATCCCTAAACATACAGTCAGAGCTAGGATGGAAGTGATTTGGAGCAACAGCAACTCAACCATGAAGTGCTAGACCATATGAAATTTCAGAGCAGGGTCAGAAGATGTGTAGGGAAAATAGTGCACTTTCTCCAGAGGCAAAAGCTGGTGACCTCCAAACTTAATGCAGCCATCAGATTAGCTCAAAAACAGTGCTTGTAGAACTTTGTAAAATGGGTTTGCATGGTGGAGCAGCCAAATCCAAGTCTTACATCTACTGGTGCAATGCAAAACATTGAATACGGTGGTGTAAAGCAGCCTGTCCCTGGTCTAAAGCAGTAGAGATGTGTTGTCTGGAGTGACAAATTATGCCTCTCTGTCTGGCCATCCAATGGATGAGTCTGGGTTTGGGAGTTACAGGAAGAATGGCACTTGGCTTACTCTAGGATGACAAGTGTAGTTAGCTGCGAACGTAGTTATGATGGGGGCTGTTTTAAGGAGCTAGGCTAAGCCCCTGAGATTAGGTCAATGGTTCAGCACACTAAGACTTTTTGGAAGATGTCATCCTTCTAAATTTGTGGCAACGGCTTGGGGATTGCCGTTTTCTGTTTGAACATGACTGCGCAATAAAGACATGCAGGAAGAAGTTTGGTGTGGAAGAACTTGACTGCACAGAGTCCTTACTTCAACCTTATTCCTTTGGAATTAATTATAGTAGAGGCTGCAAGCCAGGCTATCTCATCCAACTTCAGTGTCTGACCTCACAAATTCTCCCCTGGCAAGAGTAGTAAAAACGTTTTATAACCCTCATGTAAAACCTTCCCAGAAGAATTGAAGTTGTTGCTGCCCCAAAGAGCGGGACAGCACATCAAACCCTATGGATGAAGAATGGGATGACTCAAATACATGTATGTCAGAAGGCAGAAGAGCAAATATTTTGGTGAATATTATGCATATCTATGGTCATTTAATTTTTTATGGAAACATTCCTCACACTGAGGCAAAACACTTCTACGATATCCTCTTTTACTTGTATTTTTCATGTTAGTAAAACTTTAGTTATACCAGTTAAATGATACTGTGAACTAGGGATGATCCAATCTGATCCCAGGGATCGCCTCGAGGTCCTGATCATGGCACTCCTGGTGGTCGACTGTCTGTGGTTATGCCAGCTAAAACCTAACGAGGGAGGGTTGTTGTTTTGTCATCCTCCCTCAGTCTGTCCTATTTTAGCTGTACCAGGGGGAAATAGAAATTTCCATGTGATCACTCTATGTGTCTTTTTGAAGAACCTCTTTCCAGTTTGTGGTTTGGAACAATTAAAGCAGAGGGACAGGAATGTGATGGAGACTTGAGCTGTAAGTATTAGTGGCCTCAACAAAAGACAAGCAATTGTTCTGTGAATGTTGGGACCTGGCCTTGCAACATTACAAATGGAAATGCAGGTATTTATTGAACACAGGGATAGCACAAAGTGAGCAAAAAAAACTAATTTTAAATATAAATTAATTGATGAAGATAGGCAACTTATAAAATTGATTTTAATATTCTAATTGTTTTCAGAGGACATTACTCAATTTTCCACTTTTATTTCCCTTTTACAATATATTACTATCATTAAACGGCTTTATACATTTTTTATAATTTAATTTTCAAATAGCTATATACATGCTTTTGGGGCTGACATTCTCAAGTCAGATGAAGCTGAAAAATCATAAACGAAAGGCACATGATTGCTTTCATCCACAGTGAGCCATACAGTCCACAGAAAGAAGTGTTGTGGTTTGTGTGAACACAGGTGAAGTCCCTCCTGATTGGATGATAGCCAGCTGCTCCGAAGCCTATTACATGTCCTGCGAGTGCAGCACATTATGTCCACAGCTACTTCCTCAAATTACTCCAAAAAGATTCAGTTTCATCTGATCATTGATAACAATTATCTTTTCTAATTTAGTCCAGTCCACCTTGTGAAAGTTAATAGACTGAAAAAGCCCCACATATCTTCTTTTCCCCTAAGAAATTAGAGTTTTGCAGTAGATTCACTACTGTACAATACCGAACCAGACTGCACAAAGGGGATGTGCTCTATATATATGGCTGAATGTCAGAAAGGTTGGCCATTTCAAACAGTGCAGCCAGCCTGAAGGTGTGGTGTGAGGACAGAGCTCCGGGGAACAAATAAATTGTTCATGTTCTTCTTTAAGACTAATTTCAGAACCTTTGTTGCCCAAAAGGAGGTCAGCCTGCTTTGCAGTTTATTGTGTGAAATCCTACACCTTGCAGCAATGTACCAGTTTCTGCCCCTCCATTAATAGTTTGCTGCAACTGGAAATACTGGCCAAAATGTTTCAAAAATGACTGTGTTCCCTCAATGCCTGGGATGCCTTATCCAGTTTCGTATCATCCACTTCTGACCGGAACATCTCTGTACCACAAGGCGAAGTCCAAAGTTGGCATCTTTGGACATCTCGACTTCCAAGCACCGACCAGTGTCTCTGTTGATAATTGGGCCATTCTGCAACAAAAGCCACATAAAAATAAGACATTTTAAACAGTAACGCTTCCTGAAATTCCACTATTATGTTCTTTTTATGTTTACCTGTGTAAAGTCCCAAAGCCGCTGGGAAATCCTTGACACGGCACCACATTTTTTCAGACTGGGAGTACGTCCTCTACCATCATCAATGAGGCATTTTGTGTCAGGAAGAAATGTGGTCGACCCCAGGGGTCCAAGCTGGAGAAGACCCTCAGTAGAATAGCGGGCAAGCTGGAACAAACAGGGTACCAATCAGTTAGACCACTGAATTAAAATACTGTAGTGGGAATTATTGCTTGAACCTGTGAAATAAACAATATTCTTAGTAATGCCACTTATGCTTTAAGAAAGTTTTACATAATTATTTTATTCCAATAAAATTTTTATGCTTTAAAGATTTAAAGATGTCTTATTTTTTTCTCTTTTGTATGTCCTAAATTTAATTTTGACTAAATATTTAGTCCTAGTTCATTTTTATTTGCTCTGAGCACTTATTAGAAAAGGGGAACAAAATAACTAAAACCTAAAGTAGCAAGATCCTTGTTCTATGTTCTGTTGCAGTGTACTGATCGGAAGGGTACGATAGCTCATTAATGCAGCACTTCCACAAACTAAAACTTGATCCCACATTATACTGCACACAAAAGGGTTTGTGCTGATCGTCTCTGTTACATAATTTAGATTATAAACAATATTTATTATTTATAGGAGTAGTCCTTGCTGAAAAATGAGATGACAATGATTAGAAAATGTTAAGTATACCAAGAGTTCCTCCTTTGAAACTCTGCAGTGCTTACATCCTGTTCTGCTTCTTCCTTCGTAATTTTAGAGCTTTAATGTTAGAGTTCGAGAGGTAGATTTGAAAACTGTAACCTGTGAATGATTTTTCTTTATTGGAAAAAAGCTTCGTTTAAAGTGTAAACAAAAAAAAGAACTAATTCTTTAACTAAAATAATGGTGATTTTCAGGCCACAATCTCAAAATGTCTCAACAACTCAGATTAATATTCAGATGTAAAAGTATGCAAACATAATCTCTGCATTAAATGCTTACCAATACAATTCAAGAATCTCTGATGGCGGTGTGTCATTTACTATGTAGACATTCTAATGTGGACAGAGTTGAACATTTGAGCACACATGGCTCAATTATTTGTCTCTGTCCATGACCCTGATGTGCCTCTTGCTGGCAGAAGTTGTATAGCACATTATAATGCTGGTTTACTGCAAACTATTTGACTGAACCCAGAACCACAGACCAGGGCTTCATATACATTTTTACACATATACATATTTTCACATTTTACCATGTATCTTTTGAGATTTAGTGACAGATAAATCAGCGGTAAGTGATCTGAGTGGATGTAATGCTTCTTTAGAAAGTTTTCAGGTTATTTTAGATTCAAAGTTATGTCCCAAAAAGCAGAAGAAAATATGCTTTGTCAAGGTTTCCTCCCACGTTTAGATAAAGATATTTCAAACACTGACAGGATGTTTTTCAAAAAGTCAGCAGGGTCAGAGTTCTTGATCTAATTTTTTGCCGTTTTCTGGCGTCCACTGTACTTCTACTAAGTGTTTAATTATGGTTGAGCAAACCCTTAGACAAATATTCAACTTGACAGGCTTTTATATGCGAATACATTTAAAATGAGTCTTTAAATAATTAACAAAAGAAAAAACAAACTAACCCTAACCCTATGCCGAGATAGTTAACATTCAACACTTTATTCCCTTTTTTGTCTTGGATAAGTTTCTTGAAACTTTGTGAAGGTCCTGCTAGAAACAAGTTTTTTATTGTTATTGCCATGTAGACACTATAAATATGTGTAGCTTTTCTTCCACATTCAGCCTGCATTAAGATCCATGTTTTAAATGTGACATGACAGGGAAACTCCCCTAGCTGTGAAGTTTCAATAGAACTTGGTGGGATGGGAATATGGGTGAGAGTCCATCACTTAAATATAGGTATGAGAGACAACAGTATCAGCTATAACTTTGAGTAAATCGCAAATAAAAAAAATATTGTTCAACTTTAAATTTTTCCAGCATATCCTTCCTTTTCACGGTGAGGTAAGTTAAGTAAAGAGTGATTTTCACACAAGCCAGAGATTCAGAGTGTTTATTGGAAAGAGTTAAGTTAAGAGAAAAAAGTTCTTCACTGTACACTGTAAAACTGGCACCTGGGAATAATTTACTGAGGTTCAAAGATAATTCAAAAAGCAGGTTGGAACACAACTGTTTGATAAATCTGGAATATATATAAGGTCAATGTCACTTTCGAGGAAAGAATAGCCATAAGGGAAAGTAACCTTTGTTGAACTGGCCTGACTTTTGAGCTTTGTCTTAAAATGATACACAGCTGAGTGTCATCTGCGTAGTTCTTGACCACTGCTCTGGTAATTTTAAATAGCCGAACAATTAAGTAGGTAGAAATCTTCAGAAAAGGTATGTTGTAGAAGTATGGAACTAGTAAACTAAGAGTTAAGCCCTAGTTACCACATTAGGTGACTGATGTCACAAGATAAGGCAATAGGAATCATTCAAAGTGCTCTTTTCTGTAGTATTTTTCAAAAGAAATCTGACTAGTTTTGAAGCTGCAAACAACTGTACATTACATACACAGGTGTAAACTGTTTTAATCACATTGACAAACATGCACAGTAGTCCTGGGTTTCTGCCGCTGGTAAGATGTTCAAAGATATCACACAGACACTATTTTTTCTGATGACTGAGACAACAGTTGAAAGGGAAAAATCTTATAGTGCAGATCTCTTCTCTGTGTATCTGAATGTCAGTGTTTTTAACTGGTTCTTCCTTGCTATTAATTCAGAGGCATCTGTTAGTTTAAAACTTACTATTACAACAAATCCCTATTATTATGAGAAAACTGTGACTGTAGAATGACTTTTGATCATGGCTCTTTATTTCTTAAGGAACATTTCATCAACATTTTTTCACCACTACTGCATTATTATTAGTATGACGATATGACATGTTGTCATATCATCAGACAAATGTATTTATATGGCAACTTACATATTTTGTTACATTACTGGCTTTAAGGTACTGCCACTTTAGGAGACCAAAAATGCCATTCATGTTTGTCACTCATAACAAAAGGTATAAAATACAAAAACATTCTATCTGGACTAACATGATCTCTGATTAAGTTCTTCAATGGACGGCTGGAAGAAAATCCTATTAGAAGCATTAAATCAAATGATTCAAAAGCACCAAGTTCATCTTCATTTGGGTCAGCATTAAAGAGGCCCAGAGATGTACAAAGCTGCTGCCGTTCTTGTAATGCCCCATTAAAAGACAGAAAATAAACTTGCCTCTGTCAAGAGTGGGTTGTGGTTAGGTAGGATGCTGTTTAATTTAAAAAAACACAAAAAACCCTTCCAGTTTTGTTTTATTTATTCTGGTGTCTAAGCAAAGTTTGCGCTGAGCACATATATCTGTTTTTCAGCTGGATGTTTTGGTATACTTCTTACACACACTCTTACCTAGAAGTGTCCCAGTTGCAGTGTTTTCTTTGCATCCTAAACATATTTCCAAAGGATCTTCATACAGTACAAAGAGCAAAAAGTCAGTCACACAATTATACCTGATTATTGGATTTTGTGTTTCTAATACTATATTTAAATAAAATCCAATTTATTTCATTATTTCCAGTTGTAATTCAGTAAACTACATGCTCTGGTACTGTATTTTTTTTTTCAACTCAGACATATATGTATTACAAGAAAGACCAGTTTCTGCATCACACACAAAACAATCAGCCTGGATGTTCATCCCTGCTTGCCCCTTGCAGAACCAGGCACTGGATCCATATGAAACAGCACCAATGATAATAATTGGACTCCTAGACATCCTCAGTTTGTGAAAAGTATGGGCAATTCAATGTTTCAATTCTTTTTGATAATGTCCCATTAGGGAGATTTATTTTGTATCCGAAAGACAGTTATTCAGTGTGACAATGTCTGCAAACATACAGCGGAGTTAAGAATAACTTTGTTCAGCTAAAAGAAAAACAAAGAATCCTGTAACAGATGGCCTGGCCCTCACAAAGACCTGATCTCAACATTATGGCTTCTGTTTGGGGTGACTTGAAGTGACCAAAGAGTCTCTTCAGAATTACAGAAAGATTACCACTGAATAACAGTGAGTGAATATTATTAGGAACCTCGTGCGGATATAAGTGCCAGCCCATACTTTCATGCATTCTTTGAAGTGGAATTAATTGGATTGAACTGCACTGTATGTAACTTAAACCTGAAACTAACTGTATTGGCGTGTAATATAATAATAATGAACTGAACTGTGTGTAACCAAGTTTCAAGCTGCACGGTGGCACAGTTGGTAGCACTGTTGCCTTGCAGCAAGAAGGTCCTGGGTTCAATTCCCAGCCAGGGGTCTTTCTGCATGGAGTTTGCATGATCTCCCTGTGCATGCATGGGTTCTCACTGGCTTCCTCCCATAGACCAAAGACATGCCTGTTGGGTTAATTGGTCAATCTAAATTGCCCTTAAGTGTATGAATGAGTGTGTGCATGGTTGTAGGTGTGTTGCCCTGCGAGGGACTGGTGACCTGTCCAGGGTGTACCCTGCCTTTCGCCCATAGACTGCAGGAGATAGGCACCAGCTCCCCTGTGACCCACTGTGGAATAAGCGGTAGAAAATGACCGACTATTTGTTTATATGTGCTTGAAGCCCCTTTTGCCAAATTGAAAGTTGGGTGTATGGTACCACAGTATGAGGCTGTTTGGTATATTTAGTACTATATTGTTATGGGTCCACCTTCATAAAAACACTCGTTAGTTACTGATCTATTTATGCAACATGTTTGACTACTTGCAAAAAACTAGGCCACTGATAAAAGGGTGGAAATGAAGGAAGAGATGCACCGAGAAATTGTCTGGTGACCGAGCTCATTCAATTTTCAGCTTCAAAGTCAGTGTTTATTGTCAATTGCACATTGTAACGGACATCTCTATATACAGTAACATTCTAACTCTCCTGCTGCATGAGCAGACAGAGCACACAGAATAATTTATTTAAATATATGTAAAAAACAATACAATGCTCAAATGATCCTAGAGGCTATGTTGTCTGGGGCCTAAATGCCCCTGGTAGGGTCTCCCATGGCAAACAGGTTCTAGGTGATGGGTCAGACAAAGAATGGTTCAAGAACCCCTCATGAAGAACACAATATCGAGGCACGTGACGTCGCCCGGTACGGCGGAGCCGGGGTCCCACCCTGGAGCCAGGCCTGGGGTCGGGACACATCGGAGAGTGCCTGGTGGCCGGGTTGCTCCTCGCGGGACCCGGCCGGGCCAAGCCCGAACGAGAGACGCGAGGCCATCCCCCAGTGGGCCCACCACCTGCAGGGGGAACCGTGAGGGACCGGTGCAAAGAGGATTGGGTGGCGGACGAAGGTGGAGACCTCAACGGCCCGATCCCCAGATGCTTAGGCTGGCTCTAGGGACGTGGAATGTCACCTCGCTGGGGGGGAAGGAGTCTGAGCTTGTGCGGGAGGTCGAGAGATATCGACTAGAAATAGTCGGGCTCGCCTCCACGCACAGCGTGGGCTCTGGAACCCATCTCCTTGAGAGGGGTTGGACTCTCTTCTACTCTGGAGTGGCCCACGGGGAGAGGCGGCGGGCTGGTGTGGGTTTGCTTGTTGCCGCCCAGCTCAGCCATCTCGTGTTGGGGTTTACCCCAGTGGATGAGAGGGTTGTATCCCTGCGCCTTCGGGTTGGGGAGAGGTCTCTGACTATCATTTCAGCCTACGGGCCGAGTGGTAGTCCAGAGTACCCTGCCTTCTTGGCGTCCCTGTCGGGGGTGCTGGATAGTGCCCCTCCCGGGGACTCCATTATTCTGCTGGGGGACTTCAACGCCCACGTGGGGAACGACAGTGACACCTGGAGAGGCGTGATCGGGAGGAATGGCCTCCCCGATCTGAATCCGAGTGGTGTTTTGTTATTGGACTTCTGTGCTAGTCACGGATTGTCCATAACGAACACCATGTTCAAACATAAGGGTGTCCATCAGTGCACTTGGCACCAGGATACCCTAGGCAGGAGGACATTATCGGGCGGTGGAAGGAGTACTTCGAGGATCTCCTCAATCCTGCCATCACGCATTCCGTGGTGGAAACAGAGGCTGGGGACTCGGGGTTGGACTCTTTCATCACCCAGGCTGAAGTCACCGAGGTGGTTAAAAAGCTCCGCGGTGGCAAGGCTTCGGGGGTGGATGAGATCCGCCCTGAGTACCTCAAGTCTCTGGATGTTGTAGGGCTGTCATGGTTGACACGCCTCTTCAACATTGCGTGGCGGTCGGGGACAGTGCCTCTGGACTGGCAGACGGGGGTGGTGGTCCCCCTTTATAAGAAGGGGGGCCGGAGGGTGTGTTCCAACTACAGGGGGATCACACTCCTCAGCCTCCCTGGTAAGGCTTACGCCAGGGTATTGGAGAGGAGAGTCCGACCGATAGTCGAACCTCGGCTTCAGGAGGAACAGTGTGGTTTTCGTCCCAGCCGTGGAACACTGGACCAGCTCTATACCCTCTACAGGGTGCTTGAGGGTTCATAGGAGTTTGCCCAACCGGTTCACATGTGTTTTGTGGACCTGGAGAAGGCATTCGACTGTGTCCCTCGTGATGCCCTGTGGGGAGTGCTCCAGGAGTATGGAATTGGGGGCCCTTTATTAGGGGCCATCCGGTCCCTGTACGAGCGGAGCAGGAGTTTGGTCCGCATTGCCGGCACTAAGTCGGACCTGTTCCCAGTGCATGTTGGACTCCGGCAGGGCTGCCCTTTGTCGCCGGTCCTGTTCATAACTTTTATGGACAGGATTTCTAGACGCAGCCAAGGGCCGGAGGGGGTCTGGTTTGGGGACCAGTGGATTTCGTCTCTTCTTTTTGCGGATGACGTGGTCCTGCTGGCCCCCTCTAGCCAAGACCTACAGCATGCGCTGTGGCGGTTCGCAGCCGAGTGTGAAGCGGCTGGGATGAGGATCAGCTCCTCCAAGTCCGAGGCCATGGTACTCGACCGGAAAAGGGTGGCTTGTCCTCTTCAGGTTGGAGGGGAGTTCCTGCCTCAAGTGGAGGAGTTTAAGTATCTCGGGGTCTTGTTCACGAGTGAGGGAAGAATGGAGCGGGAGATCGACAGACGGATCGGTGCAGCTGCCACGGTAATGGGGGCGCTGTGCCGGTCCATTGTGGTGAAGAGAGAGCTGAGCCGAAAAGCAAAGCTCTCAATTTACTGGTCGGTCTACGTTCCTACCCTCACCTATGGCCATGAACTTTGGGTCATGACCGAAAGAACGAGATCACGGATACAAGCGGCTGAAATGAGCTTCCTCCGTAGGGTGGCCGGGCACTCCCTTAGAGATAGGGTGAGGAGCTCGGCCATCCGGGAGGGGCTCGGAGTAGAGCCGCTGCTCCTCCACATTGAGAGGAGCCAGTTGAGGTGGCTCGGGCATCTATACCGGATGCCTCCTGGACGCCTTCCTCGGGAGGTGTTCCAGGCACGTCCCACCGGGAGGAGGCCCAGGGGACGGCCCAGGACACGCTGGAGGGACTATGTCTCTCGGCTGGCCTGGGAACGCCTTGGGCTCCCCCTGGAGGAGCTGGAGGAGGTGTCTGGAGAGAGGGACGTCTGGGCGTCTCTGCTGAGTCTGCTGCCCCCGCGACCCGGTCCTGGATAAGCGGAAGACGACGAACGAACGAACGAACGAAAAAACAATACAAGTTACAATGCAAAAATGCATTGCTAATAGAAAAAGGCAGAATTACTCTATGTACATATACGAACTACAGGATATGAACACATGCACAGCAAATTTTACAGAATTCTGGTCCAGTTAACAGTGAAAGCAGTGCAATCCAGTACAATCCAGGTTATTTGTGGCCAGTGTAAAAAGTCTTATGGCCGTGGGGAACTGAAGAGTTTTTGAATCTAGTGGTCCTGTATTTGATACCTTCGGCCTGAGGTGTATAAAGTCCATGTTGGAGATAGGTGCAATCTTTAATGATGGAGACCACCCTGCAGTTGACTCGGTAGTGGTAAATGCTCTGCAGAGAGGGGAGAGGCATCCTGATGATCTTCTCAGCTGTCTTTAACTACTCTCTGCAGGCATTTGCGGTCCATTGCAGTGGCGCTGCCATACCACACGGTGATGCAGCTGGTCAAGATGCTCTCAAAACAGCAGCTGTAAAAGTTTCTTAGGATCTCAACAGAGATCCCTTAGATCTCCAACAATGCCAAACTATCTGAGCCTACTCAGAAAGTACAGACACTGTTGAGCTTTCCTAACCAGCTGTGTAGTTTTGAGTGTCTATGTGAAGTCCTCACTGATGTGGACCCCCAACTAGTAGGAACTGCTGATCCTCTCTGCCTCAAGCTCATGGATGAGCAATGGACTATGAGGCCTCCTTCCTTTTCTCAACTACAAACTCCTTCATCTCATTGGTGTTCATTAGCGAGGTTGTTGTCCTCTCACTACATCCCCAGATTAGACACTTCCCTCCTGTAGACTCATCGTCAGTGATATAACTGCAGTGTCATCTGTGAACTTCAAGATGGGGTTGTCTATAGGTGAGGCAACAAATTAATGGGTGTACAGGGTGTAGAGGATAGTGCTAAGGACACACTCCTGTGAGGTGCCCATGTTGGTGGTAATGGTGGCTGAGGTCCTGTTACCAAGCTAATGGTCTGGTGTTTGCCGGTCAAAACATTGAGGAGCCAGTTCATAGGAAGGGGTGAAGGCTAAATTAGTGCAGTTTGTACAAGATGGACATTTTGAAGGCTGAGTATCCTGATGGGAGAGGGAATAGTGGACAGCAGCAGAGATGGTATTAACGGTGGGTCTGTGGGACTGGTAGGCGTACTGCAGGGGGACCAGGGTGTCCAGGGTGATTGACATCAACAATGACACTTCATTATGCATGATTTTGCTGATATAAGAAGACTGAAAGTTAGCCACTTTCATTATTAATGGGGTGATTTAGAATAAATTCAGCGTAAGCACAAGAGGCGAAAGATACTGAACTACCTGAGTTAATGATTTGAATCTTCGTCCTAAATCAAGAATTATGAGTTTGAGGTCCATTAACCCACATTATATGGGTCCCTATACTAACTGCTGATTAACGCAGAAAGTGAATAACAGACTGGTAAGACAGGAAACAACACAATTAATAGAATAGAATAGTTAACAGCAAGGCCAAATGGAGGACATCAAAGTAGCTTATTTATCCTTTTGAGTTCTCAACCTTTGTTTGTCATGGAACATGCTGGATTTGGAAACGTTGGCAGAAATCGTAGAATTGAGGGAAGGATCTACATTCTCTACATTAAGGGCACTAATTGGTATTATAAGGTGCTAAACTCTATGATCATTTAATTTCTTTTTTTTATATATATTAGTAAAACCCTGTTTTACAGTGAGTGCCCTGTCATGCAGTCAACAACGCTTCCAGTAAGAATAATTAATGACTGCTCATGGCAACAAAAAAATATTTTGAACGTTGTTCTTATGTCTTCTCACGGCTCCCACGGGTACATTTCCCACACTTTCTGCAATGGCGGGAGTACGACAAAAACCTAATTTGTGTTTCAGCTTTGGAAAAACAAAAGAAAAGAAAGTGGTATACAGGTCCTTCTCAAAATATTAGCATATTGTGATCAAGTTCATTATTTTCCATAATGTCATGATGAAAATTTAACATTCAAATATTTTAGATTCATTGCACACTAACTGAAATATTTCAGGTCTTTTATTGTCTTAATACGGATGATTGTGGCATACAGCTCATGAAAACTCAAAATTCCTATCTCACAAAATTAGCATATTTCATCCGACCAATAAAAGAAAAGTGTTTTTAATACAAAAAACGTCAACCTTCAAATAATCATGTACAGTTATGCACTCAATACTTGGTCGGGAATCCTTTTGCAGAAATGACTGCTTCAATGCGGCGTGGCATGGAGGCAATCAGCCTGTGGCACTGCTGAGGTCTTATGGAGGCCCAGGATGCTTCCGATAGCGGCCTTTAGCTCATCCAGAATGTTGGGTCTTGAGTCTCTCAACGTTCTCTTCACAATATCCCACAGATTCTCTATGGGGTTCAGGTCAGGAGAGGTGGCAGGCCAATTGAGCACAGTGATACCATGGTCAGTAAACCATTTACCAGTGGTTTTGGCACTGTGAGCAGGTGCCAGGTCGTGCTGAAAAATGAAATCTTCATCTCCATAAAGCTTTTCAGCAGATGGAAGCATGAAGTGCTCCAAAATCTCCTGATAGCTAGCTGCATTGAACCTGCCCTTGATAAAACACAGTGGACCAACACCAGCAGCTGACACGGCACCCCAGACCATCACTGACTGTGGGTACTTGACACTGGACTTCTGGCATTTTGGCATTTCCTTCTCCCCAGTCTTCCTCCAGACTCTGGCACCTTGATTTCCGAATGACATGCAGAATTTGCTTTCATCCGAAAAAAGTACTTTGGACCACTGAGCAACAGTCCAATGCTGCTTCTCTGTAGCCCAGGTCAGGCGCTTCTGCCGCTGTTTCTGGTTAAAAAGTGGCTTGACCTGGGGAATGCGGCACCTGTAGCCCATTTCCTGCACACGCCTGTGCACGGTGGCTCTGGATGTTTCTACTCCAGACTCAGTCCACTGCTTCCGCAGGTCCCCCAAGGTCTGGAATCGGCGCTTCTCCACAAACTTCCTCAGGGTCCGGTCACCTCTTCTCGTTGTGCAGCGTTTTCTGCCACACTTTTTCCTTCCCACAGACTTCCCACTGAGGTGCCTTGATACAGCACTCTGGGAACAGCCTATTCGTTCAGAAATTTCTTTCTGTGTCTTACCCTCTTGCTTGAGGGTGTCAATAGTGGCCTTCTGGACAGCAGTCAGGTCGGCAGTCTTACCAATGATTGGGGTTTTGAGTGATGAACCAGGCTGGGAGTTTTAAAGGCCTCAGGAATCTTTTGCAGGTGCATAGAGTTAACTCGTTGATTCCGATGATTAGGTTCATAGCTCGTTTAGAGACCCTGTTAATGATATGCTAATTTTGTGAGATAGGAATTTTGGGTTTTCATGAGCTGTATGCCAAAATCATCCGTATTAAGACAATAAAAGACCTGAAATATTTCAGTTAGTGTGCAATGAATCTAAAATATATGAATGTTACATTTTTATCATTACATTATGGAAAATAATGAACTTTATCACAATATGCTAATATTTTGAGAAGGACCTGTATAAGGCCATTAAAGCAAACTAGGGACGAAGAAGTGAACCTGTCAGTGTGGTGCAGAGTGGCAGTGACATTTCGCAATTTTGCCACTGTTTCTTGGAGCAGTTTGTCACCGATAAAACAGACATTTCCCTGAAGAGCACTATGCTGTCATAAAAACTGAACTTTGCGTCCACATGTCCAGCAAGCATCCTCTTGGAGTCTGCTTTCAAAAATAAAAAATCAGCTTGTGACACTGGTCGGTGCACATCTAAATGAGGGTCTTGATTAAGGGTTATAGTTTATGTAAGTTTCTTGGAGAATATTATAAAACATGTAATACATCAAACCTCTGCCTGTTTTTGTAGCATTTTAAACTGAGCAACTGAACACTAATAGGGCAGGGGGAAAATGCATTATTCACTGAATAATACATGTTCATTGGCAGTTTTCAAAAACTATGAATTGGCAGAACTTCTCTAACAGTAAACTTTTAAATGAAACACCTAAAAATATTACAGCATATCAATAATATTTTACTGCAAAAAAGCAATTACCGGGTAGCCTATACTAACTTGCTATTGCGATGATGCTTTCTCAGGTTGCACAGTATGTGCATTGCATGTGAAGGATTTAAGGACACCTTTAGCATTTGTCAGATCAGAGCTGAGGGAAGGTTTTACCTCTCAGCAGGGGAAAAGTATTCTGACAACCTCGGCTGCATCAAGGCATGATTTAGCACCAATACTCTTTGGCATACTTAAGCACATAGAATTAGGTGATGCCTGTGCAGTGTTAAGCCCAAACAGGAATAAAATAACAGAGATGTTCAGGAATTTAAAACCAAGTAATTCCACATATGTGTGTTCTGCATACACCACTGTACTTATTTTATTCTTAACTTCCGGATTACTTGTTACAAAAGAAAATCTCTTTCATGAAGTAAAAGCTTCAACAAATGTTTGTGTGGGAGTCTAGGCTTGTCTAAAAAGAGAATTGGTAAGATGCACATTTCCCTCTTGCCACCACTTATAATATTAAATTTGATTTTGCTCTCCATAGAGCATGTAGAGGAGAGTATTTATACATTCTTATGGGGACTACTAAATCTAAAATTAGAAAGAAAAACTTTTTGAACAATTGCACGATGAACTTATGAATGACTGTTTAGAAAAAAGTTATGAATTTTACACACACAAACAGCTGATATAGGAAATTTGGCCTGACCTGGGAGGACATGCCGTGGCAGGGGTAGAGGATGGCTTTGTCATCGTCCTCAGAGCCTTGGTCGAGGCAGTAACCACTGGCTTTACTGTTTCTCACCTGAAAGAAAAACACAGAGGGTGTTTTGAAGGATGCACAAATTAAGATTTGTTTTCTTTAATAAGGAATTGAAGGACATAGAACGTGAAAAGACTCAGCCAAGTGATAACCCTTCAAAGCTATATTGAAAAATCTCATTATAGTTCTTGCCAAATTAGTGTCATTCTGCATCTTTCAGCGGAACGTTTGACTTTTTTTGGGCAGACAAGTGTTTTAACCAACATTACTACACTAAAAAGCTCGACACACATTTAGCAACACACTTAGAATTAGGTATAACATCAGAGGAATGAAAATGAAGAAAAAAAGGTATAAAACCATAAATTCTAGTTAATAACGTAAACATCCCATTATAGTTACTGCTGTGAATATCAAAATATGATTGCTAGGGTTTTAGGTTTGTTTACCCTGGTCACACTAAAAGTAAAGTTCTGATAAAAGGATAAAAGCAAGTAATATGTTACCGGCAATACATAACTTTATTAAGTATCCAAGTCAGTTTGTCCCAGAGGCTAAAACTAAGGGCTAGTCTAAGAGGACCTATGCCATCTTAAAACAACTTCAATCTCAAAAGTATCATAGCAGTTTAAGAGAAGGCTTTTTAAACGGTTTTCATGTATTCATAGGGCATTATTTACTCACAAGCGGATGTTTTTTTTACATGGGAAATGGAAATTAGAGATGGTGCACAATCAATGATGTTTTTGACTGAAACATTGCCTCTTTACTCAATTTCCTGTAAATATAATTACTGGTTTGTGAATCAAATGCAAATCTTTGGATAGTTTAAAGGTTTATAGCATAGCACTTCCATGAACCAGCATAGCACTTCCATGAACCACTGTGATGTTAGCTTCAGACTCTAGGAGCAACAAATCTGGATTCATATTAATTAAGGATGCTAGTAGAGCTATGTAATGCAGGTAAGACATTTTCTAGACTTTTAACAGGAATCTATCTATCTATCTATCTATCTATCTATCTATCTATCTATCTATCTATCTATCTATCTATCTATCTATCTATCTATCTATCTATCTATCTATCTATCTATCTATCTATCTATCTATCTATCTATCTATCTATCTATCTATCTATCTATCTATCTATCTATCTATCTATCTATCTATCTATCTATCTATCTATCTATCTATTGTGCAATAACTTGTTTGCGTGAATGTGCACACCATTATTGATTATGATCCTTGGTTAAAGCGCCTTTGATTTAATTTCAGCTTTGACTATTCTTTAGTAGGTCTATTCCACCTCTTGACTTGGCAAAATTAGCCCACTCTGACTTTCAAATGTTCTCCAACTCCAGACAGATTTAGTTCTGAGCTCTTCCTGGGCTATAAAACTTAAGAAAAAAGTTAGGCTAACTCGGTTTCCTCTGATGAAGTTTATACACTGCTCAAAACAATAAAGGGGACACTCAAATAACACAGCCTAGATCTGAATGAATGAAATATTCTCATTGAATACTTTGTTCTGTACAATGTTGAATGTGCTGACAACAAAATCACACAGAAATCATCAATGGAAATCAAATTTATTAACCAATAGAGGCCTGGATTTGGAGTCAGACACAAAATTAAAATGCAAATCAGGCTGATCCCATTTTGATGTAATGTCCTTAAAACAAGTCAAAATGAGGCTCAGTATTGTGTGTGGCCTCCATGTGCCTGTATGACCTCCCTACAACGACTGGGCATGCTCCTGATGAGACGGCGGATGGTCTCCTGAGGGATCTCCTCCCTGACCTGGACTAAAGCATCCGCCAATTCCTTGACAGTCTGTGGTGCAACGTGACATTGGTGGATGGAGCGAGACATGATGTCCCAGATGTGCTCAATCCGATTCAGGCCTGGGGAACAGGCGGGCCAGTCCATAGCTTCAATGTCTTCATCTTGCAGGAACTGCTGACACACTCCAGCCACATGAGGTCTAGCATTGTCCTGCATTAGGAGGAACCCAGGGCCAACTGCAGTAGGAAATATGGTCTCACAAGGGGTCTGAAGATCTCATCTCGGTACCTAATGGCAGTCAGGCTACCTCTGGCGAGCACATGGAAGAAAGAAATGCCACCCCATACCATTACTGACCCACTGCCAAACCAGTCATGCTGAAGGATGTTGCAGGCTGCATATCACTCTCCACGGTGTCTCCAGACTCTGTCACGTCTGTCACATGTGCTCAGTGTTAACCTGCTTTAATCTGTGAAGAGCACAGGGCACCAGTGTTGAATTTGCCAATCCTGGTGTTCTCTGGCAAATGCCAAGCGTCCTGCACGGTGTTGGGGCTGTCCCATTTGTGGACATCGGGCCCTCATACCATCCTCATGGAGTCATTTCTAACCGTTTGTGCAGACACATGCACATTTGTGGCCTGCTGGAGGTCATTTTGCAGGGCTCTGGCAGTGCTCCTCCTGTTACTCCTTGCACAAAGGCAGAGGTAGCGGTCCTGCTGCTGGGTTGTTGCCCTCCTACGGCCTCCTCCACATCTCCTGGTAGCGCCTCCAGGCTCTGGACACTACGCTGACAGACACAGCAAACCTTCTTGCCACAACTCCCATTGATGTGCCATCCTGGATGAGCTGCACTACTTGAGCCACTTGTGTGGGTTGTAGAGTCTGTCTCATGCTACCACAAGTGTGAAAGCACCACCAACATTCAAAAGTGACCAAAACATCAGCCGGAAAGCATAGGTACTGAGAAGTGGTCTGTGGTCCCCACCTGCAGAACCACTCCTTTATTGAGTGTGTCTTGCTAATTGCCAAAGATTTCCCCCTGTTGTCTATTCCATTTGCACAACAGCATGTGAAATTAATTGTCAATCAGTGTTGCTTCCTAAGTGGACAGTTTGATTTCACATAAGTTTGATTTACTTGGAGTTATATTGTGTTAAGTGTTCCCTTTATTTTTTTGAGCAGTGTATATAAAGGCCTTTTGGAAGAAACTGCCTTGTATTTTAAACTGTTTATAATTTCATTCACCTTGGAAAAATTTTTACTTCCATCAGAGGTTACCCCAAGCATGATACTGTCAGCACCATGTTTTGCTGTGGGTGTGATGTTGTTTTGTGAATGCTCATGCTGGGAAGTTTTTTTCTTGTGCCAAATTTGTGAAATTGTGGCCCAAAGTTGAATTTTGGTTTCATCAGAAAATAATAGATTCTGTCAAGAGTTTTTTTTAGAGATATTAGCCAGGCCTACTGTCTTGCCTTTTTGCTCCTTAGACCAAACAGTCCAGGCATGAACAAAATATAAGCTGTGTTGTCATGGGCATTTGCCAAATATTCCCGCTGCTCCTTCAGTACTACCTTTACTGTGCTATGGTATACATTGTATCTTTTGACTGATAGTTTGGAAAATGTTTTGTAAACTCTATGCACACTATTACTTTAGCTAACAGATGCAAGTGAGAACATGTCACAAAAATCCTGCTAGGGTGGAAAACATTAAAAAGAAAACTTACGAACAGCATTTAAGTAAAAATATTCTTCAGTAGCCATGGTTGAATCAATGTATTTTCTAATTTAGTCTGCAGCAGAAATAACCATGCACTCTGTACATATTGATATGCTGTTGAGAAACAGTCCACTGTCTATTTTTGTGTTGCACGTTTAATTAGACATGTCATCCCTGTGTGCATGTTGTAGTGCCTCCTGTAGGTCCACAACAGCTTATTCACACAGCTGTCACAAAGCTTCAAATCATCCTGAAGGCCACGCCATGATAGGATGTTATCATGCAGTGACCAGCCTCAGTTCTGTCTCCCTCTCTCCTCCAGGGTAGATGATGGTGTGCATTTAGTATGGGCTTGAGGTCTCTGTGATTTGAATGTGTATGGCTTCATTTCCAGGTTGTGACATATCTATCATGTGCTGTTGTCGGGGAAGGTTCCACTCGGTCGGGCTGGTAAGCAAGGCTGAGTGCAGTGCAGTGCTGATGCTTAGTGACAGATGGGACACATGTCTGCTGCAGCTGCTGTGTGACTTCGCAAGGTAACCGCTTCCCAGCTTGTCGACAGATCTGAAATAGTGCCACTTCAGTAGATGTCACTCTGTGAAATCCATTAGCTGGATACTGGAGCAAAAACAGGAGGTGGAGGAAACAGAGGTATAAATCTCCAGAACCTTGAATATAAAAAGGTAATTCTGATGTCTGCTGACATGCAGGGCCTACTGATTTTCCAGAGTTTTCCCATATTCAAATGGTAATGAATTAAAGATTTTTGCTTTTCAGTAAGTCTGCAAACAATGTCTGACTCAGTAGTGTGCCCAATCCTTCAACCTGCCATCAAAACTTCTCTTCCCCCACGGTGCCGAGAGTTTAGGCAGGCACAAGACAATCAAGCTGGAATGGAAAACTAATAAGTGTTTAATTAAAACTCATTATAGGGAAATCATCAAATTTTGTGATGTTGCTCTGCTAAAGCTGAAACTTACCATGAACCTGATATTGTCAAGTCACGGTCCCTGTCTATCATATGAGAGATGGACAAGAAATTTGGTCTGTAAGGTTCATATTATGCGCTTAGTTCTGCAATCTAATGGCAGTAAGACTTCCTGGTTCGGCAAACAGGGACCTTTGATTAACATGCTAAAGAAATGTTCCTAAAGTGCAATCCCAATTACTGGCAAGATGGCAGCTATGTATGCTAGCAGTGAAACTTACAAATTCCTTTTATTAAAGCTGCTAGCCATATTACAACCAGAGACAGAGGACCCAAATTCAGCCAGACACAAAGTATTAAGTTAAAAGGTTTATTCAGGAAGGCAGGGTCAGCACATAGGTAACAAACAGTCAGCTTCCACGAATCACTAAGGACAGAGAGGCGAGTTAGTGGCTGAATAAAACTCAGAACTTGAGAAGAGTTAGATAAAGCCACTAACCTTCTCAGTCTGGGAATAAGGTTCAGAATCCAGAAGAGGATGTTATCCAGATAGTTTATGTGGAAGAGTCCAACAGACTGAAGTCGGATTGCCGACTGATCCAAATCCTCAGGGGAATCAGCTGAAGCTGTGGCAAGAACACAGAGCAGTGACTGTCCTCTTGACAATAATTCCAGGCAGACTTGAGAGCCAGGCAGGCTATGCTGAATAAACCAATGGTTAGGCTGAGGTGTAAATCCATGGACAGAAATTGGGTCGCGTTCCAGGGCTAGAGGCATCAGACGAGGAGCAGGCAGAGGCATGAAACCAGAGGCAGAAAACAGAGTCGAAATCTAGAATCCAATCCGTCAGACAAGGGGCATGCAGGAGGGAATAATCCGTGAAGCAAGGCAAGGTCAGAGAACGAGATCAGGCAGGAAGGAACGCTGGATAACTAATCACAAACTGTTTTCAAAAATCTGGCACCGTCTGCCTGTCAGAGGGCTGTATATAACTGCAGCTCCACAGGTGTGTGACATAATGGTGATTGCGCAGCAGCAAACAGGTGAAGCAGATGAGTTGATTGCATGAGTGAGAGCAGAGCAGGCAGACAGGCCAGAATCATAACAAGCCAGGCTTTTCTGTAAATTAGCCTAACTCAATTCAGATATGCAATGCGCGGAAAAAAGTATTTAGCCCCATACAGATTTCTTGAATTTTTGTTTTTTTGTGACCCTTGAATTTTTCTGATCTATAAACTTTCATATTAGACAAATATACCCACTGAAAATGTTTGCCAAGTGGACATTTAGCCTCAGCAAACATGCATCTGAAGTACAGCCTTTACCATTAGCATCCTACTGGTCAACACTGAATTTATTACTTGGCAGACAGAATGAAAGAAGTTGTTTGAAAAGTTGATGTAATCTGGGTTTAGACAGCAAGCAGTTACACTGTACTGGTTTGTAACTAAGGCGATACAAGCAGTGGTGAATATCCCTGGGAATCAAATAGAAAATTTGAAACAGTTCTGAACACCAGTCATTACAACCAAACTATGTGGAAACATACACAACAATTTGAACATTGAGGCAGATAGGATACAGCAGCGGGAGACCACTCTGGGTCCCACTCCTGTAAAAATGTTTCTCAATTTCAACCCATTTTTTTGCTTCTTTCTACACAAATATGCATGATGTCACAAAGCTCAAATAATCTCAAATTGGTTTCTTGAACATAGTTCACTGTACACCAGTGGCCTCCGCAAAAATCAAATCTAATTTATCTAATAGAGCACCTTTGTGATGTGGTGGAACGGGATGTTCAGTCAACAAATCTGCATCAATTGCATTATACTATCAAGTCAATATCCACCAAAATCTCAAAACAATGTTCCGTATACCATGTTGAATCCATGCCACAAAGAAGTACGGCAGTTCTGAAGGCAAAAGGTACTCAGCACTAGCAAAGTAGTAAATTGATCAGAGCTTATTCTTTATCATAATCAGATCCAACATATTTTATCTAAGGAAAAAGTTGATTCTTTAAAGTTTGGACATCAAACAGCAAATCCTTTGTCAATAATTTAAAGATAATTTCATAAAAGATCCACCATCTATATAGTTTTTTCCATGCTTTTTCAGTGATATTAGCATTCGGTTTAAGGACCAGAGAGATAATTTTCCAGTATTTTGTGTTTTTAAATATAATAAATATTAGCAGCGTTCTACTTCTTTTCAATACTGACTGGACATTTCAGTCTCGCTTTATTTTTCAGTCAGTGTGGAAACTAGCTTTAGACATGTTTTTTTGGGAGATCTTACTTTAAAAGGATTATTACGAAAAGCTGCTAACAGAAAAGATCTTTAAGAGCTCATTTTTATTATTGATCATTTGTTGAATCAAATTATCCACCTTTACTTTAGCATCCTCTTTAAAATCAGCTTCAATCTATTATTTCACCTGTAATAGAAGTACAGCTAATGGTGTGGTTAAATTAACGTTTCGTTGATTTCCTGAAATCCCTTTGGCAAGCACTTATCTCACCTCTCCATATGTGATTGTGTTGTTGTAGATCCGCATCTCTGGGTAGACGTGCTCTAGGTACCAGCGAAAGCTCTGACACTGCATCCTTTTCCTTAAGGCCATACGCTCCGAGACATCCCCAAAATCAACCCCAGGGTTCTGTTAACGTGGTTTAAAAACAAAGACAAAGAAAGGCAGAAATATAGCAGGCACAACACACAGTATAGCCGAGACTTCAGCAGGAAAGGAAGATGCACGAATTATATAGTGTTGAGAAGACACTATTAGCATTTAGGTAAGAGATGGATAGATGCACTTGTCATGTGGGACCTTCATTGTTCCTCCATTAGACATGATCTGTACTTAGCAAATTCTAATCAGCTGCTTGATTATGAGCGCTCACGACAAGATAGCATTATGGAGGATGGTCTCCGAATTGATTGCGCGAAGGTCTAATAGCTGAAATGCCTCAAGCCTAATTCTGACACTCACACACATGCTATGCATATCAATATGTGCACATATAGTCCAGCATAAATCTGGACACATATGGTAATAAATGCATTGTGTATAGATACAGTTACGATATACAGTGATCATATCAGAAGAGTACTGGTCATCCCATAGAGATTAATTCCACAGAAACACACAAAGCTGTTACCAGATGCTGTTCTCTGACAAAGGCTTTTCTATTGACAGCTATGAAACCTACCTCCAACATGTGTCAATATTTAATTCCAGTTAGAAATATCCACTTATTTCTTTGCTACCAGAGCACCAACACACACATGCAGCTTTGCTGAGTTGCTGTTTGGTATTTGGACTCGGGGCGGCCCACTGTGGTGAATCATAAAGTCTTCTCCATTCAGAGTAATTGTGCTCTCAGCAGGCACCTTAGAAAATAACAAGAGTCTCTGAGTGTGTATTGGTGGCTTTGGAGGGGGTTTGATGAAATAATCGTAGCATTAGGTCTTTACTGTACACAAAATAACTCCACACCACAGGACAGCTGGGGTAATAACGCGCCACACCACTGTGTTTGGGAATGGCTAGTTTGTCACATGCCACCTTCTCCCCCCACAGTACGTCCACCTTCTCCTGCTGGAACTTGCTGAGGTGGGTTCTGCTTTTATAAGGGTTTATTTTAGGAGAGTATTTATAGTAGTAATCAGCAGTAGCTGCCTATTAAAATTCTCAAGAACGTCAACAGGTTTTTTTAGGGAGCATTTTGTGGTCTTAGCTGTCCTTCATTTATAATCATCTCCTTCTCAGTGCCAAAGGACAAAATTAGAATTCAATATTAAACTCTCCACTATTAAAGCAGCTGTTTTATTAGTTTGCAGCCCATCTCAAATCACTCCTGAAAGCAATTACGCTAAACTGACGTGAGGGTTGTTTCTTTTACATAGTGCTCATCTTGTCTGAATGGTCTTAGATTCAACTTTTTTCTCCCTTGGACTATTGCCTGTGTGAAGGTCAGGCAGGATGAAATCTGAATTTTGAAATTCTATCGATTTAATGTATTACCTGGCTTGCAGGTTTGAATGAACAAGTGAGATGTAAGGAGAAAGGGTGGCAAAAGGCAGCTTAAGGATTAAAGCATAGAGTAGCCAACACTGAAAAAAGGCTTACATTCATGGGAATGTTCCAGGCCATGTAGACGTGGGATTTGTATTCATCCATCCAAACCTCAGCAGCTCTCAGGGCATTGCGTTTAGCATAGTAGTCTATGTCGTTGTTGTAGGGTTTCTTGGTGCGCTCGATATGGGCGACTCTGGCACACGGCAGGACCTCCATGCTCCCTCCACACTGCCAGACCTAGACGGCATAAAGAAGTAATAGATTTTTAATACTCGTTTAATACTAGTAGTTTATTCTAACCCCCCCAATAACCCCGCACCATTCCAAACCCTTTGTGAAGCGCCTTGAGATGACATGTAAATTAGCGCTATATAATTACAATTTAATTGAATTGAGTTTTTCAATTAAGTACATAGTCCTGATAAGATGATCACAGTGCCATGAAAAGGTAATTGCCCCCTTAGAGTTTTCTCCTGTTTTTGCTTTTTTGTCAAACCAAAATGTTTCAGATCATCAAACAAATTATAATGTTAGACCACGATAACCTGAGTAAGTACAAAAGGTGGTTTACAATTTAGGTTTCTATTAATTAAAAGAAAAAAACTATCAGAAGCACCCCAAACCCAATGATTAGAGAGGTAGGATAGACATTAGGCCACCCTTGGTGGCAACAACTGGTATTAAGTGTGTGTAATAATTGGCAATGAGTCTTTTAGATTGCTATGGTGTACTTTTGGCTTACACAACTCTTTGCAGAGTTGTTTTTAATTCAGACAGAGTGGAGGGTTTCTGAGCATGAGTGGGCTGTCAAAGGTCATGAAACAACATCTCAGTTAAATTTAGGACAAGACTTTGACCATTCCAAACATAAGGTTTTTGTTGTATTTGTTTTCAGCAATTCAGTGATGGACTTGCTGGCGGGCTTTGGATCATTGTTGTGCTTCACAAGCTTTATTTAGCATTCATGGTTTACTTTGACAGGCCAGGTACCAGTATAAAATAAACTCTACCAATTTTTGCAAATTCTGATAAAATACCCCACACAGATAATGCTTAAAAGCTCAAAATTAATGACATTCAGAAATGCTTACAAAACAGTAACATCTGTAGCCTTGAGATGGCATTTCTTTTAAATATTTTCAGTATAGAAATACATTTTTGTATTGTAATGTAAGTGGCAAACACTAAAGTTGCATAGAGATTACAGGGTAATTGAAGTATATTACCAGTGAACACATTTCTCAGGGTCCAGTTTATCACTGTATTGTATAACTTTAGCATTTTATGTCCCTGTTGATCTACAAACATGAGTCACTTATTAAAATGAATATCAGTGATCTACAGTGAATAGTGTGTAAATGTCCTGACTATTTTTGTAGGATAAATGTTTTACAAAGCAAACCTACAGCTCAGAAATTCAGTCCTCAGAGAGTTTCCAGTGACAACCAGAAATCCCTGATACTACATGTGTATGGTACAGAGAGCTATATGAGAAACCCAGCACTGTATTAATGTCATTTTTAAAGCCATCAGTCAGTGCAAAGAGAAATAACTGATTGAAGTCTGCGGGATGTTGTGATCCTTGACTACATGCTCAGGGTGGAAAAGCAGAAAAGTAATTTCTCAAAACCCAACAACTGCCAAAACAAGGTCCTTTTTTGATATAAAGTCTACCTGTCTGAATCTACTTCATGGTGGGGTAAGGATGTGCAGAAGCTACATCCTGACACAGTGCCGTCATAAGACCAAAGCGTATGGCAATGTTCTTACAGTCACACACACTACTGCCTTCATCACCCACTGTGCCCTAATGATTATCACCACAATATGTAGCAGATGCTGCCATTCATTAACATTTCCATGTCCCCAAAATGAGACTCACTGCATACTGTTTAATGAGAATAATGCAACTTAATCCAACTACCTGAAGAAAGAAGCCAGTGTTGAACTGGCAGCGTTTATTTAATGATCGGTAAGATAACGACAGTTAAGGACATGACAGCAACAATCCTGCTTGGATGTGAAAAGGTTAAAACAGAACTTTAAATGTTGCTCATAATCTCCCTCTGGTTCTTTTCATGAAGAGGTTTCTAGATGAGGTTGAAAACTGTAAATGTCATAAAGATACAATTTCTGTGGATTAAAGTACAGTTGTTGCTTTTCTATACACATGATGCATATTTTTGGCTTTAAACAGTAGATTTAGGACTGACTGACTAACAAGGAAACCTGTCACCCAGAGAAACACAATGACTCACTAATGTAGTCCTAATATTTATACCAAACGGACCTTTACAGCACAGCTGAACCAGAAATATCAAGCTTTGTATGTTTTTGTAAAGTCTGTTGCAGTGTTTTAAGTTGTGGCTCTGGTGGTAGGAGTCCATCCCGTAAGCAATGGGTTGGCGGTTCAGATCCCCGCTCTGTCGGTCTCAGTTGTTGTGTCCTTTGGGCAAGACACTTCACCCGCCTTGCCTGCTGATGGTGTTCAGAGGTGGTGCCTGTGTATGGCAGGCTCACTTCTGTTACCATATGCGTTAATTCCTTTGTGTTTAGTGTCTTGCGTAGTTCTTGTGTTTTTCCCTCTGCACCTTTTAGTTTATTCTGTTGTGTAAGTTTTAGTTTTTTATTTTTTTGGTCCTTTTCTGTCTCCCTATGTATAATCTGTGTGTATTAATCTCCTTTCCTAAGTTTCTGTTTTTGTTCTCCTCCACAGCTTTTCAGTAATTTTATTCTCTACCCTTTTCTCAGTATTTAAGATTTTCTTTTTTTTTTTTTTTACCATGTCCTGTCCGGCAGAGTAGCACTCAGAATTGTTGTCTGAGTGCCAAGAAATTGCCCAACAGATTTACTTTCACAAGTGGAGCATCACAGCTAATGCTTTAAAGCTCTGCGTGATATTTATAGAAGAAACTTTATTATAAACGTCTTTGGGAATATTTAAAATTGTTATGGACACGGAGACTGAAATGAAAAGGAAAAAAGAAGCTCAAAAAAGAGAGAGATGGGGAAAAAGGGGAGAAAAGGAGGAAAGAGTGGAGGAGAGAAATAAGGATAAAGAGAATACAAGATTACACCCTGCTTGCTTATACACCTGCAGCGTTTTTTTTTTGTTTTTTTTGTTTTTTTTTAACAAAATAGTACACGGTAATTCTGAATGTAAAATGGACTTATTGAGAGGTGCAGCCCAAAATAGAACATCTGTGTATCTGTCAACACCTGAAGCTTAACACCTGTGAGTATGGGTGTGGACGCGCTTTTGTATACAAGACCCAACCTGTCGCAAAAACAAAAACAAAAACAAAAAAACAGGCACACAGTCACAATCACCCACTCCCACCCTCATGCATACATATAAAACCACTCACACCCAACGTAAGTATAAACAACAATGGACGTCATACACTCACTCACACTCCCCATGCATACTCTATACTCCCAGGTCCAGGCGGTGGTACCCCCTCGGGGCAACCGGCCCCCGGACACAGGAGGCGGTCCCCTTCCCTCCTGGGGCTGAGGCAGGCAGACAGCGCCGGTACTGCCCCGACCCGGGTGACCCTGGCCCAGCTCCCACCCGCCTGCCCTGAACCCAGTCCCCAACAACCCCCATCCACCTCCGGAGAGGGGGCTATGTACAAAAGAGGGGTCCACATGGCCCGAAGCAACCCGCCAACCGGACCCGCCCCAGGACGGAGCAGTCCCAACCCCCCAACGAGCTCCGATCCCAACCCCATGAGTCTCCCACCCCCAGTGAACCCCAACAAGAACCTCCCCACAGGGCCACCCCCAACAATGACACCGATATCGAACACATCCCCCCGAACCCAAACAGCACGAATCCCCACCCCCACAGGGGCACACCCCCACAGGTGAACTCCATGGCTGAGAAGCCGATGAAGCCACACCCACACAGCGCAAGCTCCACACACAGCCCCGCTCTAAGAACCCCCGCCGCACCCCGCTCCCCCACCACACAGCGCGCCGCAACGGCAAGGCAAGCTCCTTGATTTTCATTGTTCCCCACTGGGTCCTTATGTTGCCTGCATGCATGGAGAACTAAAATCGTATTTTTAGTAGGTAAACTATTAGATAATAGTAAACTGGTTACATTCAGTATCCAGTGAATAATGACTCAAATAATGATTAGTTAACAGTTGGTTAATCATTAAATAATTGTTTTGTTCATAGTTCAGTACTTAACTACTAAACTACCATGAGCCTGTTTTCAGATTTATTGTTAAAGAATCAAATTCACAATGTAGAGTATCATCATACTTATGATACTCAGCTGAAAACCTGCCTCTACTTAAGTCCTTGTACCGGAAGAAGTTTAATTAAAGGTTTAGCTAATTTGAGTAAGGAGTGTATCTTCTGAAGAAAGTAGGTATATTTGAATTTCAATGTACTAATCTCACTTCATTAAACTATTGAGTTTTTTATGATACTAGTCAAATCTTTAATCTAATGTAAAGGCAACATTTACAGTGTCATTGAACATACATTAGCTTTAAATAAATAATTAAAATCCAACATTTTCAAGAATATCTAAAGGCCAAATTAATTAATCTTCTGATGTGACAGTACACTTGAATCAATGCACATTTTAGGGTTAGTGCAAAAAAGATTTGTATTTTGCATTTTTTTATTTTGCATGTGTGTTGACTGCCTCTTGACCAGCAGCAGCTGGAGATGGACACAAACAAGGTAAAGAACACGAGACCTCCAGGCATGTGCAGACCAAGGTGTTTACAAATATCTTCAACCTCAGCCTGACCTGGGCTGCTCTACCAGCCTGCCTCAAGTCTACAACCATCATACCTATCCCCAAGCTGAAAAATGTGAGTAGCCTGAACGACAACAGGCTGATTGCACTGATACATGCTATTGCGAATGGCTTTGAAAGGTTGGTCATAGCACATGTGTCAGGCTGCTCTTCCTGGACCTCAGTTTAGCCTTCAACACGGTGACTCTCACCAGCTTAGCGTTCCAACTACACAACCTTGGCCTGAACTCCACCATCTGCAACTGGACCCTGATCTTCATGACCAACCGGCCCAAGTTGTTAGAATGCGGAACTATGCATGTTCGACCATCACCTTGAACAGCAGCATGCCCCAGGGATGACTCCCCTGCTGTTCACCCTATTCACCTATGTCTGCCAGCCAGCCCACTTGACAAATAATATCATTAAATTTACAGATGGTGGGCGCGGCGCTGATGGTGTAGGGGTTAACGCACGACCATGCGGACGCTACAGTCCTCGAAGCAGCCGTCCCAGGTTCGAGTCCCGGACCCGGTGACATTTGCCACATGTCTCCCCCTCTCTCTACCCCTCTTTCCTGTTTGCCTACTGTCAAAAAAAAATTAAATAAAGGCCACTAGTGCTAAAAAAATATCTAAATTTACAGACAGTACTACGATTGTGGGGCTGATCTCCAAAGGTGATGAGGCAGCCTACAGGAGGGAGGTGGGAATCCTGACAACCTGGTGCTCCACCAACAATCTCATTGTGGACAGCGAATGAAATAATTCAAAGAGATTGTGGTGGTTTTTAAAAAAGTACAGAAGATCAGCGCTTGCACCGATAACCATCAACGGAGTAGCAGTGGCGAAGGACCCGGCTTTAAGTTTCTGGGCATCCACATCACTGAGGACCTCTACTAGACTATCCACACCACCTACATCATAGCCAAGGCTCAGCAGTGTCTTCACTTTTTGAGGAGACTAAGGAAGGCTGGATTATCTCAGAACCTCCTCATTAACGTTTATGGAGAGCATCTTGACTCACAGAGTGGTACGTGCCATTAAAAGAAGCAGAAGGTTCTGCACAACATCATAAATTCAGCACAGAGGTTTAGCAGGTCTGACCTACCAGCCATCAGTCACATCTTTGAGACCCAATGTCAAGTAGGGGCAGGAGGATCATCTGAGACACCACTCATTTAGCCCATCCCCTCTGTAAGCTCCTGCCCTCTGGCCACACACACACACACACACACACACACACACACACACACACACACACACGCATACACACACACCTTCTATGGCCTATGCACTGCTTTATTCTTATTCACATTTTGTTGTTGCTCAATGTATTACTTATTTTACTCGCTTTGATTTAATTTTGCAATTGTGCAAATTCATTGTTATGCTAGCAACAGTGTACAATGACAAATAAACTTCTTATCTTTTTGTTTTTAACCGTGTCGTGTCTGGCAGAGTAGCGCTCGGAATTGTTGTCTGAGTGCCGAGAAGAAGCCCAACAAATTTACTTTCACAAGTGGAGCATTACAGCTAACGCTTTAAAGCTGTGCTTGATATTAATAAAAGAAACCTTATTAGAAACTGCTTTGGGATTATTTAAATTGTTATGGACACAGAGACAGAAACGAAAAAGGAAAAAATAAGCATGAAAGTGAGAGAGGTGGGGCAAAAAGGAAAAAGGGAGAGAAGGATAAAAGAATGGAGGAGAGAAAGAAGGATGAAGAGATTACAAGATAACACCCTGCTTGCTTCTACACCTGCAGAAACAGCTTTTTTACCAAAAAGTGCATGGTACTTATGAATGCAAGATGTAATTAGTGGTAAATGCAACTCAATATAGAACATCTGTGTATCTGTTAACACCTGAATCTGAACACCTGTTGGTTTTAGTGTGAGTGCGCTTGTGTATACAAGGTTTCTCAATAAAAATATGCAATGATGAATGTGAGGAGCCACAGACCTGCCCCCCTGGACCTGGGACAGATAAGGAGGATATCTGAGCCATAGGCATCGAAACGCCCCCCAGAGCACAGGAACCCCAGGGAACCATCGCCAGGACTACCACAACCCTCCCAAGAGAAGAGCAGCGGAGAGTCGCAGGGGAACCACTCAGCAGCCATAGTGCAGAAGCCCCAGGGAGCTGCAGCAATAAGCCCACAGCCCCCACCAGCAGCCGTCTACGCCAGAGCAGATCCAGCCATGGCCCCAGAGACCCGAGACCCCGGGACATACCACTCCTCAAGCAGAGGCCCGACAGAGCCCAGGGGACCAGGCCCTGGCAAGCAGCCACCGGGACTGAGCCGGTACACACCAAAGTACCCAGCCCCAGACACCTAGAACCACAAGTACACCAGCAGGCAGAGACAGTGTGGCGGGGAGCAAATAGGCCCCACATCTGATGGGGTGCCTAAATGATCCAGGAGAGGGAGAAGTACAAGACCCAACCTGACACAAAAAACAGGCACACACAGTCACAATCACACATTCCCACCCTCATGCGTAGGCATAAAAACACTGACACCCACGCACCCAACGTAAAGACAAACAACAATGGATTTTGTATACAGGTCCTTCTCAAAATATTAGCATATTGTGATAAAGTTCATTATTTTCCATAAAGTAATGATGAAAATTTAACATTCATATATTTTAGATTCATTGCACACTAACTGAAATATTTCAGGTCTTTTATTGTCTTAATACGGATGATTTTGGCATACAGCTCATGAAAACCCAAAATTCCTATCTCACAAAATTAGCATATCATTAAAAGGGTCTCTAAACGAGCTATGAACCTAATCATCTGAATCAACGAGTTAACTCTAAACACCTGCAAAAGATTCCTGAGGCCTTTAAAACTCCCAGCCTGCTTCATCACTCAAAACCCCAATCATGGGTAAGACTGCCGACCTGACTGCTGTCCAGAAGGCCACTATTGACACCCTCAAGCAAGAGGGTAAGACACAGAAAGAAATTTCTGAACGAATAGGCTGTTCCCAGAGTGCTGTATCAAGGCACCTCAGTGGGAAGTCTGTGGGAAGGAAAAAGTGTGGCAGAAAACGCTGCACAACGAGAAGAGGTGACCGGACCCTGAGGAAGATTGTGGAGAAGGGCCGATTCCAGACCTTGGGGGACCTGCGGAAGCAGTGGACTGAGTCTGGAGTAGAAACATCCAGAGCCACCGTGCACAGGCGTGTGCAGGAAATGGGCTACAGGTGCCGCATTCCCCAGGTCAAGCCACTTTTGAACCAGAAACAGCGGCAGAAGCGCCTGACCCGGGCTACAGAGAAGCAGCACTGGACTGTTGCTCAGTGGTCCAAAGTACTTTTTTCGGATGAAAGCAAATTCTGCATGTCATTCGGAAATCAAGGTGCCAGAGTCTGGAGGAAGACTGGGGAGAAGGAAATGCCAAAATGCCAGAAGTCCAGTGTCAAGTACCCACAGTCAGTGATGGTCTGGGGTGCCGTGTCAGCTGCTGGTGTTGGTCCACTGTGTTTTATCAAGGGCAGGGTCAATGCAGCTAGCTATCAGGAGATTTTGGAGCACTTCATGCTTCCATCTGCTGAAAAGCTTTATGGAGATGAAGATTTCATTTTTCAGCACGACCTGGCACCTGCTCACAGTGCCAAAACCACTGGTAAATGGTTTACTGACCATGGTATCACTGTGCTCAATTGGCCTGCCAACTCTCCTGACCTGAACCCCATAGAGAATCTGTGGGATATTGTGAAGAGAACGTTGAGAGACTCAAGACCCAACACTCTGGATGAGCTAAAGGCCGCTATCGAAGCATCCTGGGCCTCCATAAGACCTCAGCAGTGCCACAGGCTGATTGCCTCCATGCCACGCCGCATTGAAGCAGTCATTTCTGCCAAAGGATTCCCTACCAAGTATTGAGCGCATAACTGTACATGATTATTTGAATGTTGACGTTTTTTGTATTAAAAACACTTTTCTTTTATTGGTCGGATGAAATATGCTAATTCTGTGAGATAGGAATTTTGGGTTTTCATGAGCTGTATGCCACAATCATCCGTGTTAAGACAATAAAAGACCTGAAATATTTCAGTCAGTGTGCAATGAATCAAAAATATATGAATGTTAAATTTTCATCATGACATTATGGAAAATAATTAACTTTATCACAATATGCTAATATTTTGAGAAGGACCTGTATGTGGAGTATTTGACTTGTTGAAAAACCAATTTACAAGGTACTTTCACTTTGGCTTAACGCAGCATGAGCTCTTCAAGCATTGTGATTTCTTCAACCTTATCTATTATCCCTGGGATGCAATAAATAGTATTGATACATAGAATAGGAAATGTCCCCATAGTATAATGCCTAAGCCGACCTGCTTAAGTTCAATGTTTGGGGCTTGTCTGACAAACTGTCTGCAGCCTTTACACTTGAAAGGGATGCTAGCATCAGTCGACAAAATGTACAATTTCTCATTATGCCAGATAATGCCTTCTTGGGCAAGTTACCTCTTGAAGTATTTCAGTTCTTGAACATGCTATTGATTTTGGTCCACAGCATAAGCAATATGTACAATATATCCTGAGAGCTAGGTCTGTTATGGTTTTATTCCTAAACTATGTATACTAGTAAATGCAGAAATAGATTAAATGAAATGGTAAATGGTTTGCCAAAAACAATTAATTTGGTTGGTTATGTAGGACTGCTGTTATTTTGAACATGACTGTATAGCAGGGAGTCAAACTTACAGCACTTCTCCATATATTCAGGGCTCAGAATAACAGCTTGGACCAAAACAACAGGGAGATAGTGCTTCGTTACACAGACTTTATACTGTGCCGTTGTTTTATATCACAAGATGTTATTGCCCTCCTATTACTCAGTGGACTAAGCTTTGTCCAAATATTTACCTTTTGCTTGATCTTTATTTAATCATGACATAACTGCATTTGATAATAAAAATGCCAGTGCACGCTAAATAGAAAGGATCATCTAAAAGAAAGAAATAATATAAGGGGAAAAGTTTCAATGATTGGTTTGTTTCTTTGATACACTGTCAAAAGCAAATGCTTGTTTTCTTCAAGGGTCAATGCTTCTATTTTCAACCTCTTTCCTTACAACAGGCATCACAGTATATTAAGACCTTCAGCTGGAAAAAGACTCCTGACAATCCCTCGCTCACTGTGTGTCCTCAATCACACAGGCGGGGGATTAGACTCCCCTTTTTTGGGGGGGGGACTTGGGGAATGCGGCACCTGTAGACCATTTCCTGCACACGCCTGTGCACGGTGGCTCTGGATGTTTCTACTCCAGACTCAGTCCACTGCTTCCGCAGGTCCCCCAAGGTCTGGAATCGGCCCTTCTCCACAATCTTCCTCAGGGTCCAGTCACCTCTTCTCGTTGTGCAGCGTTTTCTGCCACACTTTTTCCTTCCCACAGACTTCCCACTGAGGTGCCTTGATACAGCACTCTGGGAACAGCCTATTCATTCAGAAATTTCTTTCTGTGTCTTACCCTCTTGCTTGAGGGTGTCAATAGTGGCCTTCTGGACAGCAGTCAGGTAGGCAGTCTTACCCATGATTGGGTTTTTGAGTGATGAACCAGGCTGGGAGTTTTAAAGGCCTCAGGAATCTTTTGCAGGTGTTTAGAGTTAACTCGTTGATTCAGATGATTAGGTTCATAGCTCGTTTAGAGACCCTTTTAATGATATGCTAATTTTGTGAGATAGGAATTTTGGGTTTTCGTGAGCTGTATGCCAAAATCATCCGTATTAAGACAATAAAAGACCTGAAATATTTCAGTTAGTGTGCAATGAATCTAAAATATATGAATGTTAAATTTTCATCATGACATTATGGAAAATAATTAACTTTATCACAATATGCTAATATTTTGAGAAGGACCTGTAAATGAAGCCTGGTTTACTTACTGTATGTCACAGTGTTACAGAAGACATGTTGCCCTTACCTGGAGACTTTTTGTATAAACTGTGAACCCTTTTATTCACCAAGGAAGGTCTCCTCATTTGTTCTGGCTGATGTTTACATTCTATCACAAGCCTGACATTAGAAGTTAAAAAACAGCTTGGTGAGCTGATAACAGACATGGAGAAAACACACCCAGAGTCTCACATCATTGCTCTTGATTTAAACAATGCAAACCTCTCTAATTAACTTCCAAAACAGACATCTGTGGTCAGGTGCCCCCTGCTTGAACCCCTGCCATTTGCTTATTGCGCAAACAGGTCAGTGGATGATGCAGTCAACTTAGGACTACAATTCATCCTGCATCACCTTGTCCACCCAGGGACATATACCAGCATGCTGTTTGTGAACATTAGCCTTCAAAGCCATCAAACTAAACATCCTCCATCAGAAGCCTACACAGGTCAAAGTACAGGCCTCCGCCTATCAGTGGATCACAACCTTATTGACTGACTGGCAGCAGTAGATGAGGCTTGGGAGCATCCTCTCCCACACAAGAACCATTAACCCTCTAAACTTTAAACAAGTTTAGAGGGAGACGATCGAGGGAAGATAAATTAGGAGAAATATGATCTCTCTTTTTAATTTTTGTCACAGTTCTTGTTTCAGACCCTTCCATGACAGATCCATCACCGCCTATGCACTTACAAATAAAAGTATAGAATATCCACTAAATGTCTATTTATATTAATTTATTATACATTGACTTTTGTTTACATACATTTAAATACAATAAATATAAGATGTGTGGATGTATTTATTAAAGAGGGGTGGAACTTACAATGGAAACTGCTTCAGTACAGCACAAGACTAGTTAATATTCCAGCATGAATTAAATACAACAAATATGAACACCAGAAAAAAAATGCTTTAATCTGCAGCCTCTCATGACATCCCACACACAGGTCCTCAGGTCTGCATGTTTGCAAAGTCCTTTCGGAGGCGACCCCTCATTTAATTGCAGCCTGCATCATTAAGTAAAAACACTTAACACAGAGATCTTTGATGTGGTGAGAATGCAATCGCTAATCTAATTTAATTGTCTATGTACATGCAGTTAGTTAATGGCAGCTGGACCATTTGCCAAATAAGCTACATGGGGCTACAGAAAACATCAGCATAAAAGCTAAACAGGCTTTTTCCAGTGGTTTCTCATTGTGTTAAACATAAAGTAGGAAATATATTTTTTAAAATAGGATGGTGAGTACCTACTGAATTTACCAACATACTTTACATAAAAAAAAATATATATATATATGTACAGTTCAAAAGGATTGCTAAAAACATCACTGCACTAAAACAGCAGAGAAGAGGGGTTATTTATTTTACCTAAACTGGAATTACTCCAGAGAATTACTCAAACTGCTTTTTCTGCAATTCTAACTTTGTGAAATAAAAATGTAGGTTTGCTCTCCTTTTATTAGTCTAAATGAGTTTACAGCCGAATACAAAGAAAGGGAGAATGGTGAAACAAGGCAAACATTGGGTTTGACAAAATTGATGGACATATTAAAAAAAGTAAAAGCTTGGTAAAATGTGTCTACAGTGATTCTTTGAAAAAAAAAAAAAATTTATAGAGTTTTTTTCTGGTACATGAAGATCTTCCCAAGGCAATAACAGGAGATAGACAGTGCAAGCTGTATTACAAAAAAGCCATTTTGTATACTATGTCACACCAACTGTATTTGAAAACAAACACATTGTACCGGGAAGATATATACTCACAAGCAACTTTATTCAGTACACCCTGTTAGTCTCAGCAACAACCCATTTTGCCTTCAGAACTGCATGAAAGAGTTAACTAAACTAAACAAAACTAACAAAAGCTATTATCACTGATATTTCTCCTGCCTATACTAAAAAGATGTTGCATCCCCTTAAGCTTTACAGGAAAATTAAATAAATCCTCGCAATAGTGAAAAGCATTTAGATTTACCCTGTATCAGTCAGCCTCATCAGCTGATCGTGGATCTCACAGGATTATTTTCAAACAACTATGAGAGCTGGGAAGAACAAGACCATTCTATGGTGGTGTTGCACAAAAGACAGTGTGATGGCAATTAAAATCTGGTCTATTTCTGTTTTGCAAACACCTTGAAATCTATTAATGAACCATGCAATGTTGAACCTGAGGGAATCAAGAAGCTGTTCAATAATAAACAGGAATAGGTTTCTGAAGCTACTTGAGAAAAGCTTCAGATTGTTTTATCCCAGTAGTGCAATGGTTTTTGAAAACTGCAAGATGAGTCAAATTACCCATCTGAATGCTTTCACCATTAGTGGTCAAATGAAAAGTAGAGCAGTGCAAGAGGAGCCCCTGAGCAGCTAGGCAACTAGACTGAGATGATGCAAGGTGGTGATGAGCTCTTGCACACTTCATAGCATGCTCCATCTGTCCAACAGGACAGTTGACATTTTTAACATACAGCATGGAAAGCTATCTTCTAGTGACAAATATACACTTCAAGATTTCCCGAATGAGTGTGTCAACAGTTAAGGGTCAGCTGGAGTTCATCACTATAAACCTGACTGGTGACTAATGCAGCTCAGCTAGAAACAGACACAGGTAGCTGTGATGAAATGTCAGCAACAAGATTCTGCATCAAATACAACTGAGCTGTCTTACAGATTCATACCACTTCTAGCAATGCATACATAGAATGCAAGCATAGAGAAGTGTCCAAAAATTTGCTATTTTCCTGTGTTCTTACTTCAGACACTAAAGTTTAATTCTCTCAGCTAGATGTATTATTTAGAAATTTGGTGGTGATCCATTAAGTTTGTTTCTCTGCCAGTGCATTACTGAGATGTCACCAGCTACGGAGCCCTCACTAACTATTACTTTTCATCTTGTGAATATTCTAGTGGTGGGCTCATTTTGCCAGCAACTAACATTTCAAAGACTGGCCAAATAGTCATCTAGAAGTGTGACTAATGCATTCAGAATGGGGTGTGCATTTGCATTAATTCAGGAGCTCAATTTGAGCACACATTCACAATGATTTTTCTATCCAATCAGACTTTCAAAATCCACTATTATAATCCTAGCTGTTACCTAAAACCTGACAGAATGCAGAAAACAAAGAAGGCTTAGATACTTAGGTATTGAGTTACAACATTTTTCCATGTCAAAAACTTTGCACTTTTTCTCACTCAAATGACCTGAAGTTTGAGTCCCTTTTTAGAGCCACTTGGATGTTTTAAAAAAGGTAACTCTTCAGATTTAGTAAGTAAATGCAGTGCAAAACCCTTGACTATAAGAAGGGAAGAATAGAAAGACAAACAAATGGATGGATGGATGGATGGAGGAACATTTTGGACATAGGGATACAGAATAAAGTCTGAATGAGCAAACCTTTTCCACACAATTTTTCTTTTCATAATTATCCAGACCTGGAAAATACTTAAATCACATTACATATTTTCCAGAGCAATCTTTCCCAAAGCCGAGGTTGGGACACTACATTAAGTTGCAAGACGTGGGGTGTGGGATCACGAGATAATTTCCAACATACTGTATGTATGTCAAACCTGTATTCAAATAAAAAAGGAGATTTTAAATGTAAAACTTGTGTGTATAATACTTTTATTAAATTGTTTTTGCAAACAAACTCCAATCAGTATCGTAGGGTTTAAGATGGAACTTTATCAGCATTAGAAGTTGCTTAATAACAATCAAAAGCAATTCATAGATCAATAGTTATAGCCCCACGAAAACCAGAAATAATAATTACCATGTTAAAGTTTGTCGACTTCGGAAAAAGGCTGCCGGAAGCAAGAGAATGTCCAGCAGCTCCCAAGAGGAGCATGAGGTACCTGGCCAAAATACAATTCTAACAAACCTAGCAACAATCTTAGTTAAAGCTCAAATAGAATTGCATGAGATAGCATATTATGTTGAAAAAAAACACATACAGTCAGGTAAACACTAATTAATCCAACTGATCTAGCAATATGTTGGGCTAACATGGCTCCTCAGATGGAATCTGTTTGGTTTAACTATCAAGAGAGAGCATCAGATCATTAGAAACAGTGTTTGATTCATTAACACTGCGTGTAAATGACATGCACTTGTATAGTGCTTTATCAAGTTTGAGGACTCCAAAGCACTTTACACACTGACAGTGGTAGGCTACATTGTAGTCACAGCTGGCCACAGGCATACTGACAGAAGTTGGGCTCAAATCTGCCACCTTGCCTGCTGATGGAGCTCCCGGTGGCCCAAGGTGGGTAAAGTATCTTGCCCAAGGACACAATGACTGAGACGGACATGGGGTTCAAACCGGCAACCCACTGGTTACCACCTGACCTTTATAGATTCAAGATGAGTTCAGACAGTACAAATATAAATATTACAGTGACAGAGATGTGTTAAAACTAATCCATAATAAATAACAGCAGAGTTGTTAAGCTGGTATCATTGTTTTCATTTTGGCTTGTGCTTGTGAGTCTAATTGCTTGAGTGCATGACTGAAAAAGACATTGGGGTAATCGAGTTTCTTGGCCTGTTAATTTGGGCACCTACATAGTGTTTGCCTGGAAAAATCAAGAATAGATTTGAGACTGAAAACTGGGAAAGCTGTGCCTCTACTGGTGAAACTGACAGTCTACTAATCACCAGGTTGCTCGTTCAGGTATTAGGTTGCACTTCTAGCACATCAATGACTTTTTTAACTTTGACTGTTGGATTATTGATTCCAAGTTAAACTAGTACACACAACGTCCCTGAAGCTAAAATAAAAATTTTCACAATTAAGAAGAAAGTGATTACCTCATTCGCTGTGTTCTCTTGAGAAAAGTTGTGCTCACTCAGTTACATCTGTCATTGTAAATTAGTTATGCTCTCTCTAAGCAATGTTTAATTATACCTATACTAATTTCAAGGTTCAAAAGCCATGCCAATCATATAACAGCAACACATTTTTATGCATTTTTACACATTCAACTTTCTCAAACATTAATTTCAATGCCATTGGTTTTGCATGTAAAAAGACATTCAGACTTTCATACGATAAAGCAGAATGCAAAAATCTGTCAAATAACATTCAAGGTTAATCATTATGTGCCATTGTAGACATGTCTACATATACACACTTAAGATCTGATTTCTTACCTAGTGCATAGTTGTAACCAAGTGAAAATGTCTTCACTCTTTGAGCTATTTCTCTTGTGGTTTGGGTACTCTTAACAAGATTCCCTTCACATTGGACTTAAAATCCAGCATGATTTTAAAAACAGAATGTATATAGGCTCTGAAGAGTCTTAAAGATGTCTTCTGGGATGCTTTTAGAATGCAGTGCGCTCCCAATTTCAAATTTTAGAGCATGAAATTCCGCTCACTCTTATGACAGTATAGTTATACAGAGCTGTGAGATTGTAGAGGCTGATTATTATAGAGGTAGCAAATCTGATCCCTATGAACTGCATTAAGGAGCCTGTTACCAGCAGTTATCCATAACCTCTGGCCTCACCCATCTATCTATTGGACAATTTGAAAAGAAGGGATACCCTGCATGTTTTATACCAACTTAACCATGCCCACTCTGTACAGGCAGGGCTCCAAATGATACAATGTAAAACTCGTACCACATTGCTTCACACTACTGCTGTGGTTACAACATAAAGCTCTTATCAAGTAGCTGGAACGATCAATCTAGAATCTCCTATGCCAGTAAATACAATGCCATCTGCCTTTTTGCGCACAGAATTTGTTATGCACTGAGTTCCTGAGGGAATAGCAGTGAAAAACCACACACATCTCCATATTGCACATAGGCTGGTTTAATGGAGGATGTTGACAGTTTTTAAGGCTGCAGGTCAGGCTAAATGTAATTGTAATGCTATCAATAAGAAGTCCTGGCCTCAATATTTAGCAATGATAAAGTAGAAGGACAAGGAGGAGCATTGGGTGAAATAAGCACTTTTTTACAATAGCACTGTCACAATCCACAGGTGTTTAGATTTTCGTTTACTTTTGTGTTTGTGTTGTGATCAGTTTCACCTTTGTCACTCTCTCCATTTGTTTTCCTCTAAACCCAACCCAAGACAGACGGATACAGTCAGTTGGAGTCAACAGAGCATTATTCAGAGGATTCAGCAGAGTCCTTTGAAAAATTTAAGAGGATTGTCAGAGTTCAATTGACACAATTGTCAAGACCTGCTCACCATGGAGCTGATTGAGTGTAGTAGCAAACTTTAACATCTTCTCCATTGAGTGGACTCTTCTTCTACTTATGTTGTTGGAGGAGGTGGAGTGGGACTACCAGGCAGCATTGTCTGAGATCTTCCACAAGCCACCTTGAAGGACAAGAAGGACTAAGCCACAGCTTCCACAGCCCCCCCCCCCCCCCCCCCCCCCCCCCCCACATCCATCATGTAGATCTGCATGATCCATCACTCCATATCATAAATTGTTTCCTATTTTTCTGTTCATATGACTGTAGGAGTGGAGCAAAAGAGTGATGGATGCAGAGGCCCTTTTAACTGTGCCTGTCAAAAGCTAGTTCCACCTAGCTGCTGCCCTTCACCTTTGATATGCCTGCCAGTTTGCTAGTGCAGCTAAACCTCTGCAAGATAGTACTCTTGAAATACTCGGGCCCTGTCAGATCACTTCAAGTTCGCAGCCAAGGTTTTTGACATCTGATAGAGTCACTGATGTGACCAGCCTTACTGATGCTCATGTGTTTCTATAGTTCTTAGTTGTGACATTCTACAAGAGCTTTGTCAAAGCCGTGCAAATAACTGAATTGTCTTCAACAGAGATTAATCAGAATTGCTACAATTTGTTCTTCTTTGCATTGCAGTTCTGCCTTAAAATTAACGAGGAACTTTCTACAGTCTACTTTAAATATGTTTGTGTTAAATTTGGTAAATCACATCAACAAGTAACCTGTTACATAGCCTTTTGGTCCTGAACCAAAGTGGCACTACCCTCTGAGGTGTATGCTTCATACCTCATTTTTTTATGAATCAAGGTTGTATGTCTTCATGGTACAGGTAGACATAAAACATGCTTCCCAAACACAGCATCTGATGTGATGCAAATCATGCATACTGCTTGGATCAGTAAGTCTTGAACAGACACCAAGACAATAAAGGTTATGAATTATGCATGCACAGCAATCATTAATGCATGTTTTACAATGTTAGCAGATTGAATAAAATCCCAAAACAAATTCCACAGCACAATAAAGCATATGCAGCATTGCTCCACTTCACCATATGCTGGCAGTAAGTCCTTCAGCAGCAGCTGTAATTCCTCAAACAAAACCTGATCCCAGTCCTTTACAGCTTCATCTATTTTCATTTGTCCCTACTCCTAGACAGATGCATGTTGGAACATACAGTAAATGAGCACCTGAGTAAGTAAAGCTGAGTCCATTAGAGACCAGCAGATTGATTCGGCCACTAAATAATGCAGGCACTGAAAGAGACAAACAGTCGACCAATATTCAGTGCTATTTTTAACATTATGTACACTTTATTGACGAGGAGCAGAAGAATACTTGCATATTGTAGGTGTGGGTTGTGGAAAAAGAAGCAATCAATCCTGTGAGACGTGGCAAGCAAATAGATGCGTTGCTCCAATAGCTCCTAAACATACAGGCATAGACATATTTGGTGAAACATTTGATGGAGATGCGTAAAAAGCTATTATACAAATTAATATTTTACTGCAGCACCATATTCTCAATTTAAAAATGTAGAGAAATCCAACCTTTAATTTAAATACATTTATTAGTTTTTAACAATGCCATGTTTAGAAAAATCAAATATTGAAACCCCTAACATTCCCTTTAAAATGAAGATAACTGAATGTTTTTTATTCTTTACTTTTTTAACCTGATCCAAGTTTCAATAAACTTGTTATTAGTAATCAATGATATCCTTTTCCCATTGGGTATAAATAGGATTTGACACAGAGTCCAATTTCTTCTAACCATAGCTACTAGACAGCACAAACAGTGAACAGCATGTTAAGACTGTTAAATAAATTCCAAAATTCATTGTTCAACTGCAGCGGAAACTGGGATCTTGGGGTCACCACGTTTTCAAAAGGAACATTACATGCTAACAACACGCCAAATGTTTATTTGGGAGTGAAGTCATGAGAAGGCCTTTTATTTCTTACCATTAAAAATTTCAATATATGAAGTTTACTAAACCAGGAGTTTAACTGGAACCATGTGCTCTAAAAATTGAAACCAAGGTTGGTCTTTTTAGCAGTAAACACTCTGGCAGACCCTGGCATTAAACTAAGGATAAATGAGTAGAAAAGCATCTTATATCCAGTTTTATGTACAGTGGATGTGATTCTGTGAGACTTTTTCTCTTCCAAAGACCACAGGAAATCTTATTAGGGCACATAACACCATGAACTCTTTGAAATTCTAGGACAATTTAAATGTAAATGTGTTGGCATCTATAAGTAAACTTAAAATTTGTCTTTCAGCAGGATAGTGATCTAAAAAATCTGCCAAAATCAAGAGAGACATGGACCCAAAATTAACTTTTTTCCATCTCCATCTAAATCCCCAGACCTACAGTACTGTTCAAACGTTTTAGGCAGTTGTGAAAAAAATTCTGTAAACGAAGAATGTTTTCAAAAATGGAAGTGTTAATCATTTATTTTCATCAATTAACAAAATGCAGTGAATGAACAAAAGAGAAATCTAAATCTAATCAATATTTGGTGTGACCACCCTTTGCATTCAAAACAGCATCAGTTCTTCTAGCTACACTTGCACACAGTTTTTGAAGGAACTCGGCTGGTAGGTTGTTCCAAATATCTTGGAGAACTAACCACAGATATTCTGTGGATGTAGGCCTTCTCACATCCTTCTGTCTCTTCATGTAATCCCAGACACACTCCATGATGTTGAGATCAGGGCTTAGTGGAGACCACACCATCACTTAAGGTAATTTTTGTTCTTCTTTATGCTAAATATTGTTCTTTATGACTTTGGCTGTATGTTTGGGTTCATTTACTTAGCATTTGTAAATTGATAAAAATAAACAATCATCATTTATATTTCTGAAGGCAAGGTATCAACAATTGCAGCACCAGTGATTTTTTGGCGTGGTTTTTTTTCTCCCACTTAATTTTCAAGTTAAAAGTTTGAATGTACTACAGCAATTCTTTTAGGCTTTTCACACATCTTACCATGGTACCAATAAATGTGGCCATTTTGTTTATAAAATCTGATTGAATCAAAAATAGTTTAAAGCTAATTATAGTCATGTTAGACTAAAGTAGGCTTGCATTTACCAATAAATCATAAACACATTTCATTTTTAAATGAAAGAAGCTAGGAACCAAATGGATTGGTATAAGGGGACTTGTTTTATTCAACATTCCACATTATGGCATTCTTCCAGTAATTCTTCACATTTATCATTATCCATTTGCTAAATTGTAAGATAAGGGTCCCTCTGAGGCTTTGGGCTGCTTTTCATATATAAAATGAATCAGTTTATTCGAAGGGGCTAGCATATGGTGAGCGCCCGCTGTTGTTTGCAGTGTGATGGACACAGGCACAGCGTTGATCTAGAAAGTGCCAGAATAGCTTCTTTACACAGATGGCTGAGATTCATAACAAGTTTCTGTCCTTTTCAAGGTGACTGTCTTCACTGCGGATGGCTGCAGTCTGCTGGAGATGTTTGATTCAAACATGACTGAGGTTCACTTGGCTTTTGTCTGGCAGACTGTCACAGTAATAGTCTGTAGTATCTAAATGTGGAGAAAAAGTCTCAGCACAACTGCTTAAAAAGAAAAAAACAGAATGAGAAGAATTTGTTTTAAGGTCTGATATGATTTAGCATTAGTTTTTTTCAAAGAATCGAGGTTATGAGAACACGACCTGCTTTGACGTGCTCCCATACCATGTAAGATTCTTTCAGACAGTTGAGAGAAAACAACAACAACAACAACACCCGTCACCTCGAGGGGAACAAAATAAATCTCGCAAGCTTGTGCACATAAATAGAACTCGATTTTAGAGTTGTGAAGGCAAGCAAAATGTTTTGCATAAACTATTTTACTTTTATAGAAGAAATCTCTGTATTTGAAGGGAAAATGTTTTAAATCCCACCTAATATTTATTCACAGACACAATCATAACCAATATTGCAGAGGAGACTGCTTTTTTTTACACAGTCAGCTATCATTGAACTTCAGAGCCGCTTCATGCATTTGTCATGTTTGCATTCTGAAAACATTACATTTATAAAGTTGGATAAAACTTGTACTAAATGTGGAACAACAAAATATTGAACCTTTCTTGCCTTATTGACACAGAAATTGATGCACACTGTGATTAAAATGGTTAAAAACTCACACGTATAGTCTGCTTGCCTTTACCAAATCGAACACATCTGGAGGGATTCTGCTCTGTTTGTATCTAAAAATCTAGATGACTTGTAAGGTTAATCAGCAGTGCTTACATTTTCCTGTTCTATAACTGTATCACTGCAGCAGCTGTTCAGAATAATTTGAAGGTGTCGGCTGATTACATCTACCAACTGTTTCAAAACAGCAGCTGTCACTTTGTCACCTGCAACAATGCTTACCAGCACATCTTAACAACAGTATTTTAATTTTCAGAAATATTTGCATGGTTTTCTTAGGTAGTAGGGAGGCTACATGAAAAAATAAAAATACAGAGACGATGATACAGGAGTAGTGCATGTCCTCACATGTGGCCTATAATTGTCAACTTCTTTATATTTTCCAGTATGGACAGCTAGTGGAGCAAAATACAGGGCAATTGTGCAACAAAACCTACTAGAGGCTGCAAAACACTTGCAATTTAGGTGAAAGTTTATCTTCCAACTGGACAAATAATATACAGTCAATGCTACAATGTAAAATGATAACCTTTTAAAAAATAATGTTAAGCAGTTGTTTTTATTCACTAAGCCCACATTTCTGTTTTAATTTTTTTAAAGGTCTAATGTAATTTTTTCATCATAAATGTCTTACTTTCTAGCTGTAAGTGAAAAATCATAATTATTAACAGAGAGAAAGGTTTCACAGAAAACTGTCATGAAACAGAAAACAAACAGATACTCCCAGGCCGCGACAAAAATATCAGTCTGTGTGTAAATTATCTAGTTTTTCATGTAGTGAATTTAGTTACTGAAATAAATGAACTTTTCCATAATATTCTAATTTTCGAATATGAAAGAGTGGTTCCAATTTTATACATTGGTAAAGACCTCTTCCTCATTTCGTGCTGTTGCAGCTTTGGTTGTTTCATACCAGGCTTTTAGAAACAAAAAGGAGCCATCAGCCACAGGCGTTTAGTATTGACTATCCTTCAGTTCAAACCTGCCTTGGGGACTGTTAATACTGGCTTTGACAACCACAGATTTTATGTGATTCTCTACAGTCTATTGAGTCTACTGTGAGAAAATTTGGTTTGGTGACTCAAATAAATATTATCTACCAGCAGGAGATGGCTCTAAATTAAGAATGTGAACCAAGAGCAAATATTTATGACGGTCTCCATAATTTATCAATAAGATTACAATAATACTACAATAATAAAACTACCTACAGTAATAAGGAGATGTACAATGATTAAGTACATGAACACAAAACTAATCAACATGGGGCAGCCAAATAGTAGCCTATTAGTTGGAAATTTTGAATCCTGATATCTAAATAAAAAATGCTTCCATGACTAAGAAAGAAAGAAAGAAAGAAAAGAAAGAAAGAAAGAAAGAAAGAAAGAGAAAGAAAGAATAAAATGTTTCTGTTCCTTGAGTAGGTTTTCTTCATTTATGTGAAGGCTGTATCCCCTATGTGCTCTGTTTCATTTTGTTTTTCATTCTTGTTCCACATGTGTTCCCACAAGATTGCACAGAATCTATTGTTCAATTGTTGTTTTCCCTCACGGTGTCTACATTTGCTACAGGAATTTATTTGTTTGCTGCAGGGTCGTCAGAGCAGACGTTGATTGATTTTCACATGTATTGTCCACAATGTTTTTGACACTTAGATTCTGCTTTACCTGCCACCGTAGCTCATTCAAGTAATTATTTCTGGGTAAGATTAAATTTTTTTTGCACTCCATCTTTCCTCTTTAGACAGTAATGATTGATGTCTGACTTATCTTTGTACAGCTATACACATTGACCCAGATAAGTTCAAATCTCTGCACATTTTCTTCATGTTAATATGTTTTTCGATTTTCTTTTTTACTGTATCCTGTCCGGAGTATCGCTCAGAATTGTTGTCTGAGTGCCAAGAAATTGCCCAACAGATTTACTTTCACAAGTGGAGCATCACAGCTAATGCTTTAAAGCTCTGCTTGATATTTATAAAAGAAACTTTATTATAAACTTCTATGGGAATATTTCAATTGTTACGGACATGGAGACTGAAATGAAAAGGAAAAAAGAAGCTCAAAAAAGAGAGAGATGGGGGGAAAAAGGGGAGAAAAGGAGGAAAGAGTGGAGGAGAGAAAGAAGGATGAGGAGAATACATGATTACACCCTGCTTGCTTATACACCTGCAGTTGTTTTTTTGTTTTTTTTTTAACAAAATTGTACAATTATATGATATAATTATATAATTATGAATGTAAAATGTACTTAGTAAGAGGTGCAGCCCAATATAGAACATCTGTGTATCTGGCAATACCTGAAGCTTAACACCTGTGAGTATGAGTGTGGACACGCTCCTGTATACAAGGTTTCTCCACAAAAATATGTAATAGCGAGTGTGAGGACCCACAGGCCTGCCCCATGGTCCCTGGATGGACACTGAGGATATCTGAGCCACAGACATCTAAAGGCCCCCCAAAGCACAGGAACCCGAGGAGAATCACCGCTTGGACTACCGCAACCCCCCCAGAGAAGAGCAGTGGAGAGTCCCAGGGGAACCACCCAGCAGCGACAGTGCAGAAGCCCCAGGGAGCCGCAGCAACGAGCCCACAGGCCCCGCTGGCAGCCGTCCACGCCCGAGCAGATCCAGCCATGGACGCAGAGGCCCAAGACCCCGGGACACACCACGCCCCAAGCGGAGGCCCGACAGAGCCCAGGGGGCCAGGTCCTGGCAAGAGGCCACCGGGAGTGAGTCAGCACACACCAAAGCACCCGGCCCTGGACACCGAGAACCACAAGTACACCAGCGGGCAGAGACTCCAACCACCAGCAGGCGGTGTGGCGGGGAGGAAGCTGATCCAGGAGAGGGAGAGGTCCAAGACCCAACCTGTTGCAAAAAAAAAAAAAAACAGGCACCCACTCCCACCCTCATGCATACACATAAAATTACTCACACCCAACGTAAGGATAAACAACAATGGACGTCATACACTCACTCACACTCCCCATGCATGCTCTATACTCCCAGGTCCAGGCCCCGGTACCCCCCTAGGGGCAACCAATGAAATCTGTTGGTTAATACACCCAACAACCGCACATTTAGACTTCTACACTTGCAGCTTCAGCGTATTTGAGCTTCTACATTGAACTTCTACATTGTTGTGAAATATTTTTTTTTGTGCTAGATTTAATTAATAAATCAAATCATAAATTGACCTTTTTTATTTGCTCAGGTTATTTTTGTCTGCTTTCAGAATTTGTTTGATGATCTAAAATATAACACTGGCTTTCCTGTGGTTCAAGCCCACCTTTGGATTGGAAGATCAGATGAAACTTCCCAGTCTGAATTCTTAGTTTGATTGTTTATCTGTTTAGTTATTGTTTAGATCATGTTGCGCTATGATGCAATTTCAGAGAAAAATGCAACACATCTCAAAATAAAAGGGAAGTGATGTTAAAAATCTATTAGTAAGCCTTAAAAGTAGAGGGAATAATCAGACAGCATAACAAGTTTGCCTTTTTAATAAAAGTAAGGAAAAATAAAAAGATGGATAGATCCAAACTCTGCTTCTCAAACAGTTGTTATTAACTGGCAATGAGGCAAGAGTTTTTACTCCTGAAATTAGCTGGATGTAAAAATGTAATTTACAGGGGAACATTTTCTGTTTAATTTGTTTGACAAAGAACACATGAAAAGTGAAGCCTAAACCAAACATAATAAAAATAATGAAGTGGCAGCTGTCATCATTTTTAATAACTACTTGAGATGTATAGGGCTCCAAGTTAAGTGAAGTGTAATTATGTTCCGATCCTGTATAGCTGCTGCTCCTGCCAGACTTTAATTAGCTCTACTTTCCACACTACAGGGAGATTATGACCAGATGCCTTGGGGCCCTGTCCAGGTGGAAATAAAGAGAAGGTTTTAAGGTAAGAGAAAAAATTTAAATAAATAATTTTTTGGTTCATTAAATATGAAAGGAGTCCAATATGAGTTTATTAAATGTCATGATGAGAAGGAGGCTGCCTGGTGAAATCACACTTAGTTTCCTGGACTGATTGATTGGACTGCTGTGAAATGAGAAAGACATAATGAAGTACTTTGGATGGCATCCTGCTGGCTAAGTGAGCTTTTGAGCAGATTGTTTGTGCAAACTCATATAGACTCCAATTATTAGCCTTTTGGCAATAAAGTGGCAGCCTTTATGCTTAGATTGCATGGTGAACATCTTTATAAAATAAAAGTTGTCAAAGGTATACAGTGCAAATAAGATTTAAAGAGATTGAAAGAGGAAAGTAACTGGTGCTTTACTGGCTGGTACAGAAAAAAATTAAACACTAGATTATTTGTTCATTTTTAAAATTTTATTTTTATATAAAGCAAGAAATGCAAATCAATTTTAACACTAATGTAGCTTAAAAGGTAAACGTATCATTGCAGATTTAGAATAATAGCAAAACTTAAACTGCTTCAAATAGCCTGATCAGTTTCGTTTTACCTCCAACAAGAGTAAAAACTGTTTTTACCTCCTTTTACTGTGACTAACTGTATGTGCTCTCTTTCATTATCTAGATTTGAAAACTGGCTCAGAGTTTATCTGCTTAGCTGTCTTTCTCTCCTAGATGAAGGAGCTACTACTATTAATATTTAGTTTTCATTCCCATAAAAAGTACTCCTGGATGAGTGCATCTGTGTTCTTTTTGTGTCTCTGCTCTGTTGTCTCAAAGCCCCAGTAGGTCATGACAGATGGCCGCTCACACTGAGCCTGGTTCTGCTGGAGGTTTCTTCCTGTTAATAGGGGGTTTTCTTTTCCACTGTAGCGACATACACTCCCCGGCCACTTTATTAGGTACGCCTTGCTAGTACGGGGTTGGACCCCCTTTTGCCTTCAGAACTGCCTTAATCCTTCGTGGCATATATTCAACAAGGTACTGGAAACATTCCTCAGAGAGTTTGGTCCATATTGACATGATAGCATCACACAGATGCTGCAGTTTTGTCAGCTGCTCATCCATGATGCGAATCTCTCGTTCCACCACATCCCAAAGGTGCTCTATTGGATTGAGATCTGGTGACTGTGGAGGCCATTTGAGTACAGTGAACTCATTGTCATGTTCAAGAAACCAGTCTGAGATGATTCGTGCTTTGTGACATGGCGCGTTCTCCTGCTGGAAGTAACCATCAGAAGATGGGCACACTGTGGTCATAAAGGAATGGACATGGTCAGCAACAATACTCAGGTAGGCTGTGGCGTTGACACGATGCTCAATTGGTACTAAGGGGCCCAAAGTGTGCCAAGAAAATATTCCCCACACCATTATACCACCAGCCTGAACCGTGGATACAAGGCAGGATGGATCCATGCTTTCATGCTGTTGACGCCAAATTCTGACCCAACCATCCAAATGTCGCAGCAGAAATCGAGACTCATCACACCTGGCAACATTTTTCCAATCTTCTATTGTCCAATTTTGGTGAGCCTGTGCGAATGGTTCTTGGTTGACAGGAGTGGCATCCGGTTTGGTCTTCTGTTGCTGTAGCCCATCCGCCTCAAGGTTCGACATGTTGTGTGTTCAGAGACGCTCTTTTGCATGCCTTGGTTGTAACGAGTGGTTATTTGAGTTAATGTTGCATTTTTATCAGCTCGAACCAGGCTGGCCATTCTCCTCTGACCTCTGGCATCAACAAGGCATTTGTGCCCACAGAACTGCCACTCACTGGATATTTTCTCTTTTTCGGACCATTCTCTATAAACCCTAGAGATGGTAGTGTGTGAAAATCCCAGTAGATCAGCAGTTTCTGATATACTCAGACCACCCCATCTGGTACCAACAAACATACCACGTTCAAAGTCACTTAAATCACCTTTCTTCCCCATTCTGATGCGCAGTTTAAACTGCAGCAGATTGCCTTGACCATGTCTACATGCCATGTGATTGGCTGATTAGAAATTTGTGTTGACAAGCAGTTGGACAGGTGTACCTAATAAAGTGGCCGGTGAGTGTACATGCTCACTATGAGGGATTGCTGCAAAGTCAGTGCAAGTGACTGTTTACTGTCTCTACATGCTCTTCCAGGAGGAGTGAATGCTGCAAGTCACTGACTCGATGCAGTCTGCTGGGATTCCTTAGATAGAAAAACTTTTTAACCAATTTGAATAATAATCTGAATTTGACTGCATGTTTTCATAATTAGGATCAATTTGAATGTATGTACCTGACTTGAAATCTATATGATTCAAATGAAATGACTCTGTAAAGTCTCTTGAGATGACATGTGTTGTGAATTGGTGCTATATAAATAAACCGAAGTGAGACTGAATTGAACTTCTAGTTGACATTGTTCGTATTATTGCTGTCTGCTTTTTGCCCTAAGAACTAACAGATTGTAGGAGATTTTCTGTGATCTGTATAGATGAATGAATGAATGAATGAATGAATGAATGAATGAATGAATGAATCAATCAATCAATCAATCAATCAATCAATCAATCAATGAAATCTTTATGGACATGATTAAAGTAAGTAATAAGTAATAACAAAATATAAAGTATTATGATCAAACATGAATAAAACATTCATACACAGTTATGTGAGGAGCACGAAGAAGCCAAGGCCAATAAGACCTACCAACTGAAGCAAATACCTGTATATGTTTGGATTTTACACCATGAGTAGATGAACTATCTATTTTGACGGGCCGCTCCTGTAAAACCAGCACTCAGGTTCAGGATGCAGACACACTAGTTACTTTTAAGAATACAATCAAAACTTGCTTTTTAAATATAGAGTTATTTTTGGGGTTATGATGCCAGGGGCTCATCATAACCTCATCATACCATCTGCTGTGTTACATTTTAACGCAGCAAAAACATACACAGCTTAAAGGGAATAACTCTTCAGTAAGTGATACTAAAGCACACACAATTTTATCTCCAGCTAGACCAGTGTGCTACAGATTTTTTTAGACACACTGAAAAATTCTGTGGTGTGAGTGTTATAACATAGATAAAACATATATGTACTGCTGCCTTGAAATGTACACAAGCAATACTCAAATGTCACAGCAAAATCTAGTAATCGTTTTATTTTACTATCATGTTTGTTCAGACTGGAAGTAGTAATATTTTCAAGTGGTCCAACCATAGTTCTGACTTGAAATTGATAGAGAATCTGTGGAGGGAGCTAAAGATTAGGGTGATGGCAAGGAAGCCTTCCAACCCCAAAGACATAGGGGTCATCACCAAAGAATAATAATCAACATACCAGTGGAAACATCCAAAAACTTGATCAGCTATTGAATTTCGGAATGTATTGATCATTGAAAGGGGTATAAATAATTTCCGACTAGATGTCTTTAGATAAAATATAAATAGAAACAGATACATTTATTTATTTCAAAACTAATCCTTCTTTTACATTGATTAATTGTCTTCTGAGTACTATCTGTCTCATTTAATTTGAGAAACAAACTTCTTGGTTAAATGAAAATGATTTTAAATCTAAATCTGACGGCAGTATAAATAGTTCTGGCCTAATTATTGAAAACTTTAATGTCATATAACCAATGAAGATTCATTCATTCAGCATGACCAATGCTTGGAGTGGTCAAAATAACCTATTTTCTGATTAATTTGGCCTACATTTCTACTGCTCATAGACTGAGCATAAAGCATTGAATTTTCAACTTGAGAAAAGTGTGTGGCAGCCTCTCTTCCCTACCTGTTTATCTTTTTAAATGCACTCTACCCAAGATGTGGGGGGGTTGTGTCCTCAATTTGGATGTGTGGTCGCCAGCATTTGGATCGGCTGAGCGGTGATGGTGAAGCTGAGCTGGTTAGTCCTTCTCCCTGTGCTGTCGTTGCAGTAGCAGTGTTGTTGCGGAGGCATGGTGGGAGGAAACGGCCCGGGTGCATGCCGCCGACCGGGACTGCTTGCTGCGTGAGTTTGCCCTATCTTGGTGTGGGGTCAGGGGGTCTGTTGTGAGTATGGTGCTCGGTGGTGTCTGCTCTGTAGCACTTGTGGGCAGAGGCTGGGGTGGCATTACACAGGGCCCTTTACTTCCCATTGCGGCACGCTGTGTGGTGGAGGGTGACATGCGGCAGGGGTGCTTGGAGCAGGGCTGTGTGCGGAGCTTGCACTGTGTGGATGTGTCTTCATCGGCTTTTTGGGGTGGAGCTCCTCTGTGGGGGTGTGCCCCAGTGGAGAGGGGATTTATGGCATTTGGGTTCATGAGCATGTGTTCGATATCTGTGTCCTGGTTAGGGGTGACCCTGTGGGGTATTTCATGTTGGGGTTCATGGGGGGTGGGAGGCTCATGGCATTGAGATCTGAATTCATTTGGGGGTTTGGACTGTTTCATCCTGGGACGGCTCTGGCTGGTGGGCTTGTTTGGATCAGGTGGACCCCTCTTTTGCCTGTGGCCCTTCTCCTGATGAGGACAGGGGTCATTGGGGGCTGGGGTCAGAAGTGGGGTCAGGGCCTGGGCCAGGGTTGTTCAGGTTCAGGCAGTATGAAAGGGACCATCTCCTGGGTCCTGGGGCAGGTTACCCCCTGGGGTATCGGTACCTGGACCTGGGAGCATAGAGTATGTATGGGGAGTGTGAGTGAGTGTATGACGTCCATTGTTGTGTGACTTCTCATTGGGTATGGGTGTGAGAGTTTTTATGTGTACACATGAGGGTGAGAATGTGTGATTATGACTGTGTGCACCTGTTTTTGTGTCTGGTTGGGTCTTAAGCCGCTCCCTCTCCTGGATCAGCTTGGGCCCCCCATCAAATGTAGGGCCTATTTCTTTTGCACCACACTCTCAGCCGGTGGCAGGCGTCTCTGCCTGCCAGTGTATTGGTGGTTCATGGTGTCCGGACCTGGGTGCTTTGGTGTTTGCTGGCTCACCCCTGGTGGCTGCTTGCCGGGGCCTGGACCCCTGGCTCTGTCTGGCCTCTGCTGGGGGGTGATGTGCCCCAGGGTCTCGGGTCTCTGGGTCCATGGCTGGATCTGCTCCAGCATAGATAGCTGCCGGCGGGGCCTGTAGGCTCGTCACAGCAGCTCCCTGGGGCTTCTGCAATGTGGCTGCTGTCTGGGCTCTCTTCTGCTTTTCTCTGTAGGGGTTGCAGTAGTCCCGGCGGTGGTTCTCCTGGTCTTCCTGTGCTCTGGGGGGTCTTTGGATGTCTGTGGCTCAGATCTCCTCCATGTCTGTCTCGGGTCCTAGGGAGCAGGTCTGTGACTCCTCACATTTGCTATTGCATATTTTTATGGAGAAACCTTATATACATAAGCGCGCTCACACATACACCACATTGCTGTTGTTAACAGACACGTTAATTTAAAAAAAAGTTGCTTTACCCTGTCCTAAACGAATAGCCAACTGTACCGTTTACAACCTTCATCCCAATGTACACACATCATACACAATAGTTAGGCACCACAAGCCTCAACCATACCTAATCTATGTCACAGGACGTTTTCACAAAATACTCTTCTTTCTTTCTTTCTTTCTTTCTTTCTTTTTTTCTTTCTTTCTTTCTTTCTTTCTTTCAGCTTTAGACCCACATAAGAAGTGATTTTAGCTACACCAACATATACGGCAAAGTAATAAACAGTGAGACAGTAACTTTAGAGTGTCATAATGTGGGTTTCTGTTGGACCAATATGCGGGGAAGAGCTCCTGAAGCTCAAAATTTGCAAGTAAGACTACACTTTATTGCTCATGGCTGGGCACGGACAGGGTACCAGGCGTGCACACAAACACAAACAACACATAAGGAACCAGCGGGGAACAAAGGAAACAAATGGGCTTAAATACAAAACTGGACAGCAGGGGAAACCAGTGACACATGTGACCAGACAATCAGGGGAAAACACAGAACAGGTGTGGGCTTGGGGTGCAGGGAGACAGAAAAGAAAGGACTAGACCAGGTAAAATAACAAAACACAAGCTCAAGAACTCAAAACACAAGCAGGTGTGACTTAGAGTGTACCAGGAGATCAGATCATGTTCTGATCACCTCATCTCCCACTACGTTCTTTATTCTACTCTCTATATACTCTTATATCTGAATAATTAACACTACTTTTTTTCTCTATTTTCTTTTTTACACTGTTGCAGGTATGCCTGTTCTGTTTCTCTTTTCTGTCCTTCACCTTCCAGATGGTTGAGGCAGATGGCTAATCATCCTGCTGGACATATCTTACTGTCAAAACAGTATTCTCCTCTCAAGTGTCACCCACTGCCTAATGCATGAACATGTGATGCAATCACCGGTGTCCCTAGCTGGACAACCTTCTGCAAACGACCATTTCATAACTACCATTAAGCTCAATCGGGCCAAATAAAATTGGACAAATTATATTGCAATATGTAATTAGATTTGAATAAATTATGCTTTTTAGTTCTGCTGCCCTTGGACAAATCTTAATGTGAGACTGTTTCACAGCCCAGACAATGTATGATGCTCTTCAAAGCATTTGTTTCATTAGACAAGAAAAACGATGTTAATCGATGTTAAAATTTGCAAGGATGACACAAAATCTTATACTGACTTGCCAAATCAGCTGATTGTCTGTAAATTAGTTTTTATGTTTAGTACACTGTTTCCATATGGAGTATGACATTATTACAAAATTTCAAATGGAAGGTGAAATCCTCTTCTCCTGAGATGCCCCATAACAGAGCAGTGTGAGATTCATCACAAAATAAACTCATACTGATGCTTATGATAGAATTCATTATTTCTGCTGCTGCGATTGCATTTAGCTGCTATTGTGTTTAGCTGCTATTGTGTTTAGCAACATCAGTTGTTCATGAAGTAAAATGCCTTCAGTGATTCGGAAAAGTATTTACACCCTTTGAACTTATTCACATCTTGTCAAGTTATAACCTCTCACAGACTATTGTTCAATCCAATATGCAAAAATGAAACTTAACAAGGAAAGCCTGTCCACCTAAACTGACAGGCTGGTCAAGAAGAATATAACACAGATGTATTCATCATAGACAAATCTCTTTCATAAACCTCTGACATATGGCCATGCACACAGTGCTTTGAACTTTCAAACAGTCACCTACCAAACAAAGCTGTCAGACTAAACTGACAAGCTGGGCAGGGAAAGAAGCTATCTGGAGGAACTGCAGAGTTCCATCGCTCAGGTGGGAGAAACCATTGACACAAAAACTAGTAGACACGTAATTCATTACCTGGCCTTTAAGGAAGAGTGGCAGGAACACATCCACTTACAGTTTACTACAAGCTATGTTGGGGACACAGCAAACATATAGAAGAATGTGCTCAGGTCAAAGGAGACTAAAATATTTGGCCTACATGCAAAAGGCTACATGTGAAATAAAACTAACCATGCACATGACCCTGAACCCACCATCCTTACCATGAAACATGTTGGTGGAAGCATCATGCTCTGGAAATACTTAATGTTTAGATCAAGCCATGTTCATGTCTTACAATGGTGACATCAAACTCCAGACCCAAATCTATTTGAGAATCTGACAAGACTTGAAAGCTGCTTTTCACAAACAACATCCATCTCCACAATAAAATATACTGACGTTTGTGGTTGTAACATGATCAAGATTGAAAAGGTTTAAGGCATGTGAATACAACTGCAAGGGACTGTAGCTGCCTCCTTTCTAATTGCCAAAATGGAATTAGGAAAAGGTTATTCACATTGATTTAAAAGATTTTCCCTTTATAATGTTCAAGGATCTCACCAGTGTTCTTTGTTTTGCAGATTTATTCCAGTTTCTGATTATTTACAACTCCTGCCCAATAAGTTATTTCACACCTCAGTAAACTGAAAGCTTGAATGAGATGTTTAATTAATTTTTTCTTCCATTATTTTTTTTCTATCGTATTTCCCTTGAAAAGAGCATCACACTCGTTACCATGTGCCGCATAATCAAATTCTGCACATCCTTGCTTCCGAACTGCTTACATAAGGTTGATAGTTATTTGCGTCCTGGAAGCCCTTTTATCAACAGCAAGCAGCCGAGTCTGTGGCTTGCATGTGAGCATGCTATAACCTTCCAGGATGAACCCTGCCTTTTGTCAGCTCACTGCAGTCATTAATACTCTGGCATTGTGTGCTGCTCTGGCTAATTAACAAACATGTTCTTGTCAGTCAACCCTTTCCCAAATGGTAACTTCTCAGCTCATTTCAAAAGCCAGGCCGAGTAGCCCAAGAGGAGCAATTGTGGCCCACCCGTCAGTTGCCTGACTATTCAATTAGTGGCTGTATATTGTAAATGAGTGAAGCTGGTTGTTCAATGTAGATCTATTCAACCTTGTGTATGAGCTAAATGGCTAGTTTTTGTGGTATGCATTTCAGTTTTCTACAAACAAGCCAAAGAAGAGGGGAGGTAATTACATTTGCAATCAATTTGCGTTTGCAGATATAGCGGGATATTTCATTCATTTCGTGAACCAAAACACTTGAGTAAATGTAAGAAGTGTATGTCTGAGATCTAAAACCAGTGTAGTAACTGATATGGCTGCTTAATTATATTCAAATATCGAAATCTTATAAGTCCAATAAATAAAATTATTCAGTCTCATAACTATTGAAAATCAGCCTGAAGGATGAATTGAGAGAGCCGACCTATTGCATAATTTAGAAGGAAAGAAATGAGATTTACTTATTATAAAGCTATATATGAGAATCACACTATTGAAACTACAGTTAAAATTGAATGATTATATTAGAACTAGTCACCAAGAAGAACTTAATTGTTAGCACAGATATTTTATTGATTAGTTACGTAATAAACATTAATAAACGATTATGAAACTAGCACTAATTAAAGATGGAAAAACTTTAGATTATGAGCAAAAGGTATGGTCAAATATCAGAGAGAGAGACATTTATAGAAATTAAATATAATTCTATAAATACCTGACATACCTCGACAGCAAAAGTTTCAAAAGAGAAAAAGGAAGTGGGTATTTATAGGTGCAACCGCTTCTCAGCAAAAAACAAAGCCACATCAGATAATCAAACGCCTTATTGGGGTCACGTTTTGGCACCCCTCAGTGAACTAGACTGGGCTTCTTGACCCGTGTTTCTCACTGTCCTCTATTTCAGGTCCACTGATGGGAGAATATTTACACTACAGCTGTTTAAAAAAGCCCAATGGTTGTTCTGTGGAAGGGAGTCTGGAGCTGTTCTATCTGACCCAGAACATTGGAAGATTTCTCAGTTTGGATCACTCCAAATCCATGTTTGACATGAGTGAAATAAAATTGTTGTAAAAAAAAGTCTATGATTGATGCTCAGCATGTTGAGGCATAGAGGAAAAACAAGACAAAACATTGATGGAATTTTAAACAAAGACTTAAACACCAAAACGTATGGCAAACATTTCTTTTTCACAATCAAATCCTATACCGGTCGATTAAGGGTTTCTTTTGATTCTGATCTGGCTTCTTGGCTCTGTTGTGTTTCAGCCCATCCTAAATTCTTCTCTGTTTGGCTAAATCTGCTAACTAATTTAAGATCCACATTGGGTAATCTCCTTCTGAGAAAAAGATATAGGTTTTGCATCCAAAGTTTAACACCCTAAAGGTTATAACTGATTATGAATTAATCATGGATGATTTCAAAACCGTACCGAGTTCTTAGCAAGCAGAAAAAGATAATCTGTTTTAAGCACATGCATCTAAATAATCTGTATGTCACACTAGCTTCAGAGTCAAAAACAGTGCGTGTTCAGTAAAGTAGCTGAACACGCACTGTAGCTGAATGGGTCTTGCCCACAAACCTCATCTGCCACAGCAGCAAGGTTTCCTTAGGTGCACAAGCAGCATTCACTGAATGACAAAACAGTATATAACCTCAGGGGAGGCCACTGCTGGCTGACACAAGAGAAACTACTGAGTTATCACTCTATGATAACAACAATACATTGATCAGCTAGAAACATGGGAGGCCAGATGACTGTATCATTACTGCAGCCAGCAGCTAAAACATGCTATTTATTTCGAAGAAAAGCTACTCAGTGGGGTATAATGGGAGGCTTTGAAATGGTCATCAACAACCATAAATGTCACTGGCCTCAATAAAGCAGTGCAGCAATTTGTAACCCAAGATCCATTCTCCAGTCGCATTTCAAGTGCTTTTTTTTTTTTTTTACTTAATCAGCATGCACCTCAAATGTGCCATTAAAGCCATCTCTAGATTCTGAAATGGGTGTGAGTCTGGTGTTAAATGAAGAGTTGGATCTTTCAAGGATTTCTCTCTCCTATAATCCTAAGGAGGGTGTCCCGATTCAGAGTAGTTCCACTCGGCTGGAGAGAAACATTTTCTGAATTTAAAAAGCCAACCAATTCTTCAGCATGCCATCCGCTCACATGAAGCGTTAAATTCAACTCAAAGTAGCAGCAAAAGAGATTTAAATTTTTTCTATACCGGCTTTAGAGCCTTTGGGTTGGCTCAAGATTTGCATTATGGGGATTTTTCCCTTCTACTTCTAACTAAGATACCTAAATGTGTCATCATAGCTTCATTTGACCCCCTTAGGTTATGTATCTTAAAGCAGAGAAACACACGACATCTCCATTGAAAGTGCTTTTAAAGTCAAAATATAAATCTCACAATCAGTCCCAGCAGAACTGTTTAACCCTCCTCCAACACAAATTATTGGATTTCTAATTACAGCTTTTGGTGGAGGCTGGAATTTAACTTTTCACGCATAACCATCCAGCTTTGAAAAAAAGATCTAATTAAAAGTATTTTTTTTTGCAGAAAACATTTCATTTTTTCTCCTGATACAGTGCCATTTAATTAAGTTAAAAATAAAAGTCAAAGCCTCATTCTAAATAGGAACTGTCACTGGTTGCATTGTAACGCCACTGTTATACTGTCCTTTGCAAAACTATGTAAATCCATGAAACGTTTTTAAATTTTTACAACAATATACTTTAGGGTGCTCTCCTAACATGACCTGTCAAGTAAAGCTGCCATGTCTAGGTAGGTTTGCATTTGTCCCGTAATAATTCCATTTTCTGGTAAGATGGGATATTGTTTTATAACCTAACCCTGCTTTAAACTTTTCCACAACTTAACTGTGAGCTCTGAGGCCATCACAGAGCAGAAGTAGATGTACTGACATAGATTTACACACAGGCTCTCTTTGCATATTTGGAGACTTCTGCAGGCAACTGGTTGCATGGATTTTATTTATAGATCAAGCACCCCACTTTAGAGTAAAGAGGGATGAACACACATTTCAGATTTTTATTTTAAATATTTTATTTTAAATATTTAAATTTCCTTCCACGTCACAATTATGGACTATTCTGTGTTGGACTATCACATGAAACCCCAATAAAATACATCGGGGTATTGGGAATAAATACCTTTGCAAGTCACTATAGAAGTTCACTGCAAAAGATCCCTCTATGACAGACAGTTGCTGAACTGGGCTCTCCTACAAGACATTAGGAGGAAGGTACAGAGCACCAGGAAGTCATTGACCCCTGGTCAGCCGAAGGTCCCAGTGGTCTCCGCACCGCGCCTCTGAGCTCCACCGTGGGTTCTCCTGGTCCCACCGCTGGCCGTCAGATCATCAGCTCCTACGTCGCCGGCCTGTTGATAGCCGGGTCTGCCGGGGGTGGCCTGCTGATCGCCGGATCTGCTGGGGACGGCCACTGGGCGGGCCGCCTGAACTCCGGGTCTGACGGGGACGGCCTCTGGGCCGTCCACCAGAACTCTTGCCCTCCTTCCGAGGCCCCCTCCTCCCACCGTGGTCGGGTTCTTTTGTTTTGGTTCTTGCCCTCCTTCCGAGGACCCTTCCGCCCACCCTAGTCGGATGTTTGTTTTGTTTTTGTTTTGTGGGCGTCTGGGATCCGCCCTTAAAGGGAAGGGCTATGTCATACCTGCTGGTGTTTTTGTTATATTACCTGGTCTAGTCCTTTCTTTTCTGTCTCCCTGCACCCCAAGCTGACACCTGTTCTGTGTTTTCCCCTGATTGCCTTGTCGCGTTTGTCATTGGTTCTCCCTGCTGTTCAGTTTTTGTATTTAAGCCTGTTTGTTTCCTTTGTTCCCCGCTGGTTCCTTATGTTATGGTAAATGGTAAATGGACTGAACCTATATAGCGCTTTTCCTGTCATACAGACCGCTCAAAGCGCTTTACACTAGAGCCACATTCACCCAATCGCACTCACTAACGCTCACACATTCATAAACCGATACGCAGATCAGTAGGCAACTTGAGGTTAAGTGCCTTGCCCAGGGGCACATCGACATATGGCAGGAGGAAGCTGGAATCAAACCCACAACCTTCTGATTGCAAGACGACTACTCTTCCTACTGAGCCACAGTCGCCTGTGTATTTGCGATCTCGTGTGTTGGCTACCCTGTCTGTGTCCTGACATGGATAATAAATACTCATCTTACCTGAAAACCTCGAGCTTCAGGAGTTCTTCCCTGCATTTTGTTCCATCAAAAACCCACCCATGACACAGGATTATTCCACCATTATCGAGACACATAATAGGTCAGAAGAGTTCTAAAGAGTTGTCTTCTCCCCAGGGAGAAAGATTTGATTTTATTTCAAGAAAAAATATGGATAAAAAAAGCACAGAGTGCATCAACAAATGGGTTAAAACATTAGATGTTCTGACAGGGCTCGTTCAGCCCTAAAATATTAAAATTATGTCTGTAGTCCAACTTTTCTTTACTTTTGTTTTCATTTCCTTTATCATGCCACTGCAATGTACACTTTTTTTTTGTCACTGCAAAGTACTTTTCTTTCATTATGTACAGTACTTTGAATTTGCTTGTTGCTGAAATGTGCTCTATATATATCTACTTGTCTTGCTTTCCCTTTTATTATAAGGTAGCCCCTTACCCGCATGCCCAGCTCGATGTTCTCGCCTCCGTAGACTTCCATGCCTGGATCCAGCAGGCCAATCTCACCAAAGTATTCCCGATCAACCACAAAAGAGCAGCCAATCATAGCTGGAGTCCTGCATAGCCAGAGAAAAAGGGATAAAAACCACATGTATTTAGCAACAACATTTTTAAGGACTTCCAAAATCCATCCCAAGGTTTTTCCACAGCAGTCAGATGATGTGCCTCTAATGTAAAAGTAAGAACTGAATCTGAGCTCCCTAATTTAAAGCTTAAAGTCTATACCTGCAATCAGAAGATCGCATTTTAACATTGCGTATAAAACAAAGCATCTTTCAGACTAATTTTGTTTTTCCAGGAGACTAGAAGCATGCGGACAACATAATGATGTTAATTATTTCACTTTATTACAGATGGCATGCTGTATCTATTTCTGCATTCTGTTCTGCTTTCACCTCAGCACAGACATAAGCTTTAGGAATTAAGCAAAAATGTGGACATAGCACAAAAGTTACTGAATTAAAGTTTTATAATGGGTAGGTAAAAAAATAACTAAAATGATGACTAAAATATGGAAAAATATTCTCTCAGTTATATGGTTTTCTTTTAAAATAAATCAGTTTATGCTGCTGTATCCTTAATATATTTGATCTAGGTTAACATAAAATTTTAGAGTTGACTAAAATTCTTAGGGTTGGGTTTGATTGTTTTTAATTGGATTTACTAAAGTAATTTTTCTCTCTAAATGTTTATCTTGTAGCTAGATTTCTTTGGATTTGCTCGACATAAGATTCTTCAATGGAGCACAAGTTTTGTTTGTATGAAAAAGTATTATGTATAACTTTAGTCAGTCTTCTTGACATTATTGAACACACTCATTTCAAACGAGGATGATATTGTCAGGGAGTGGTGTGGTGGTGGACCCCAGAATGCAGACAGCAGGCAGAGTTGCGGTGAGTAAAAATGTTATTAAACCAAAGAAACTCACTCACAGGTGGTGGCAGGCAGGCATGAATAGACTTGGCATGAACAGAAAAAATAATGGTCGGTAACAGGGAGCTATCATCGTAAATGTTTCTGTGATGACCAAACAGGACAAAGGCGTGTATAAGGAGCATGGTGCAGGTGAAACGGGGAGACTGATTGCATGGTGCAGGTAGACCGAATGAAGTTGACTACAAGAAGAGGCATGAGGGAAAACAGAAACAAAGCTCAGACTAAACATGAATACCAGGACAATAATCAAACCTGGAACATCTTTCAGATCTTAACAGAACACAACCTGAAAAGCACTCAAAACAGAATACAAGAATAATAAGAAACCAAACCAAAACAATGAACAAAAGCACCACCTGGAAGAAGCAGGACCCAAAAACACAAACTAGTGATCAGAATAAACAAAAACTCAAACATCCTCAAATCATAACAGACATGACCAAATCTGCCAAAGGATTCATCAATTTAAATTTGATTTCAGTAACACTGAAATGAAGAAATAGTAAGCTGAGAGCCTAATAACCCGGAAACTAGGTATGACCCGATCCAATCCCAGGATTTGGATGGGTTCTCAATGTGCAGGATGACAGGAGGTGTGGTGGGGCATTGACATCAGAACAATAATGGTGTATTAACTCAATGTAGCAATCCTGTTTTCATATTAGGGTTTAATTTTCTCACTGACATGCAGAACCAAACGGACAGGAGACACGAGAAAGTTTAAAAGATTTCTTTTTGCAACGCAGGGTGAATAAACGCTGGAAACAGGGAATGGGACCGAGACGTCTGTAAGGGAGAGATATGGTTAGTGCTGTGATTCCGGGAAGGATTTATCGGAGGTTTCATGAAGGCATGCAGAGCAGCTTGTGTTTCAGGGAGGAAGGGGTTGCTTTGAGGCAGGTTACGAACTCGGTGGATGCCTTGTAGTAGGTTGAGTTCAGTTGGGGTCTGAGCGATATATCAGCTAGTTTGTTGGAGAGCGAGCAGGCAGTGGCTGCAGCGGCAAGGTTCTGCACAGGATGGCTTGAGGGAAGAGTGTACGTGCAAAGAGAGGCTCACACCTACACAAACACACAATCGTAACACCTGTTGCTTTTACTCTTCTGGTCAGAAATGATTTCTGAGTCTTGTTAATACATTCAAATCCTGCAGCTAGAGAAATTTCATCACTAGATCACTTCCTTGACCTGCGGAGCCGGCTTGTCTTTTCACCTGATGAGGAGTGACGAGCACCTATCTTGGTGAGTCAGGGGCATAACTAGGGCTGAGCGATATGACAATCTAAGCTGGGAGGAAATGCTTAATGGTTTTAATAATTACCCTGCTAAGTTACTAGCTTTGGAACTCACACTTGCTGATAGTACAATGACTTGGTGCACAGACGAGTGAGTAAATGAAGATGGCTTCATCAAAAATACATAACGCGGACTATGAAAATCACACATTTAAAGATGAATGGACAGAAACATACGGTCTCTTACTGCACAACAGCGAGCAAACAAGTGTTCACTGTGAGTACAGTGGATTGTGGGAAAACACAAAAAGCTTTTCACTGACTGGGAGCCTTTCACTGACAGAGTGCCTGGAAGCTGTGGCAGAAACATTTTAAGATGGAAAAGCAGGGCAACAACTTAAGGAAAAGGTTAAGCAGTGACTGCGTGTCACAAGCACAACGAGGAGAGCAGAACTGTTCTACCAAGATGTACAGACCCAGCTCGACTGTCATTCAAAGTACGTTTCATATTGTTGCTTAAAGTGGATTGCACAATTCTGTTCAGCAGATGATTTCATTGGCATATAAATAATTGATCAGTAGTTAAAGAAATCTAGTGTTAATTAAATGTTAAATAAAGATAAAAGAAAATATTTTTGTCTCTTGATTTAAAATGTTGGGACTCCAAAGTGTGGATGAGGGAGGGAGTGGACCTTCTGCTATTGAGGCTAAACAATTCAATGAAAAATGCTTAGAGTACTGTTTATATTTTTTATTTTGCAAGCGCAGTGACTGAAGACTATAACATTAACAATCAACTCAGTGGAGGTCAGCTGTTTTAGTATACCGGTAATTTTTGTCTTAAACAAAAAAGTCAAACAATGTAATGCAGACATGGCAAAATAAAAATAAAAAATAAATTATGACTCAACCTCAATTTAGAAAAAGAAATCTACTGAAATATTCTATTATTAATGTGGAATTGTGGTAAACTTGATAAGACTAAATACTTCATTATTTGTTTGTAGATTTGAGCTTGAATGCCTTAAAAACGTCTGGTCTTCCTCAGGTGGACATCTGCGAGGTTTATCTATGATGGCGTATGTCACCATGTGCACTGAACAACACTGGTCCTTAACACAGGTCGTGTTTGCCTGACAAATCGGTTTTGTGCAGCATTTTTCCTAGTTGTCAGGACAAAAAAAGTAAAGGGGAGCGGCAAGTCATATAAGGGTTCAATCACAAGAAAATGTGAAGAACAAAAAATGCTTACTACCCCTTTGCTATTTTTTCTCTTCTTTGTTACCATTGTAATGCTTTTGCAGTTTAATTAAAACAAAGACAGATTCAGGTTAGATTGAATTAAAGACTACACGTCCTAAATGTCCTACTTCACAGCAAAGACCCAATAAGAAACTAAAGACTACTAATGACTTTTTTTTACATCACAGAAGCTTACAGGACAGCAGAAGAAAAGACAGTTTCACTCTGAGCTCAGGGTTTAGTAGGTGTCCTCTTGCCAAGTCTTAAGGGTTTCGGTTGCAGCCTTTCTACAGGGAGCATTATTATTGTGGAGTGACCAGTGATTCTCTCAATTTATCTATCTAATATAATGCCTGAAGGGAGTTGACCATGCATGTTCTTACATACATAAAGACACTCAAGTGAAATGTTTAGCCTTAGTACGAGGGGCATGGCAGTATATAGCAGTATAAAGAGCTTCTGGGTCTAAATTGGGATTTATTGACTATGGACTAAGAGAGTGCACTGGGCCATATGGCTGTGAGTCAAAGTGAAAGAGGCATTTAAGCTCTGACTTCAGATAAAACACAGTTTGACCTACCACTTTTGAGTGTTATTTTGAACATCCTGGAAGAGTGGATCAAAAAGGACAGTACTAAAAAACCCTCAGAATGATGAATGCTATAGAAAGGCATTTTTACAGAACTGTTGTTCACAGAGTGTAAATGGCTTAAAATCACAGCGTTCATAGTTTGGTAAATGACTTGTATCAAATAAATTTAACACGCGCAAATTAGAACGTTTCAAAGAAAATGCAAAGCAAAAGTATTGCTAAAAACGCTGCATAGTTCTCTCCCACTTTCATGTGATTATAATTTAAAAAATGTAAGTAAACAAACCATATGTTGTGAAGTGCATTACATTGTTTATGCCTGCTAAATTACAATGTATGCTTGTGGTTCCTGACATAACAAAATACAGTCTTGTTTAAATTTTAAGTGGGAGACAAGAAGGTATTTAAGTGGTTTGGTTGTGCGGAGAAACACCAAGCCTTCTCTGTCTCATCCTCTCTCATACTTTTGACAAGCCACGTACCTTGCTATTTCATACACCACAAACTTTGTGAAATTGTTTGGGCAGAGCTTCCTGGCAGCATCAACTCGTTCCTTGTGTACAGACAGATTCAGCACTTTAGCGGTATAATCCTAGCCTTGCTACAATGGTTTTGATTCTTCTTCAATCACACGAGGCATGATGTCGTGAAAACATCCTCAAAGTAATAGAACAGTCAGCAGTGAATGCTTAATTTACATTTTGGAAATTGTAAGTAGTGTAAAAGTAGCTTCTGTCAAAGTTCCATGTTGTTCTCATCTGGAAGGTGATCAAATACGCAATATTAAAGCAATTGCCCCTACTAGATTCAATTAACTGAAGCCAATTATGTGAATAATTAGAGCCATCTGTTTCTCCTAAAAAACACAAAACAGAGGCTAAACACCCTGCATCTGAAGTGCCTTCAAGGATCACCTCATAATTAGCTTTTTCTGAGCTGAGATGCTACAGCAGCAATCCACCATACAGGAATAAACTAGGCAAAGAAAAAGAAATAAGGTGTTTATTTGACAAAAAGTTAGATTACTATGTTATGTATTAGTGTTAAAACGTGAATGAAAACAAGATTTGGTGAGTTCTAATACCAAAAAAGTTTCTCTCTGTTGCTAGTGTTGAAACGCTTTACTGGTTTTACTGATCACCGTCACATGGTTTGGTTATTTTTATTCTCCAGATGGTAAGCCTGCAGGGGTCATTCATGCCTTGCCCTAATAACTTTACCCACTGCTTGCTGTATGAGTGAGTTATACATGTATGGGATAGAGTAAAATAAATTATCCAAGATTGAGATGTACCAATCATAATTTTGTAGCACGTTTCTGGTCTCTTTGACATGCTGATGCTAATTTTTTTTTCAAAGCCATCTTCCAATCTATTACAATAATTTACATCTATTGCAATAGATTGGAAACTGGCAAATATGGCAAAAGCATATATACACCAAATTTTTATTTATTTATATTTTTATTGTAATATAAACATACAAAAAACTATTTGGCTTATTTTTATTTTTATCCATTTTTTTCTGGGCATATTCTCAACAGGTGTTTCATCTGTCTCCCACAAGGATAAAGTAGCCAAACTTTCTGCACCCTTGAATAGCACTGAACAATTTAAAAAAAATCTGATTTTTTGTTTTCATGAAGACCCATTTGTAAGAAAAAAATCTTTGATTTATTGTCAGATGTGCTGAATCGGTAAATCATTCAATAATTCATTGTAAATACACAGCAGCCTTAACAAGCCTTTCTATGATTGATCATTGATATGATCATTTATATCAGGACCAGGGACCAGGGACAATGTCAGAATGTGTGAAAGAAAGCAGCCAGTTTTAGCATTAACATGGAGTTTTGATGTTATTTCAAAAAGCAAAGACAAAATGATAAGAGAGTTTAGCATTTTGCGTAGGAGATAAAGGATGTCAGTTCAAAAGGATCAAACAAAGCACTTTTTTTTAATATGTCCTGCCTTTCTGCTGAACTCTAGCTCACTGTGTAGCAATGTAAATGGACAGCTGGCGTGTTACAAAACCAAATACAGTGCCTTGCGAAAGTACTCGGCCCCCTTGAACTGGTCAACCTCGTCACATTTTAGGCTTCAAACATAAAGATATAAAATTCAAATTTTTTGTGAAGAATCAACAACAAGTGGGACACAATAGTGAAGTGTAATGAAATTTATTGGATGTGTCAAACTTTTTTAACAAATAAAAAACTAAAAAGTGGAGAGTGCAATATTATTCGGTCCCCTTGCGTTAATACTTTGTAGCGCTACGCTTTGCTGCAATTACATCTGCAAGTCACTTGGGGTATGTCTCTTATCAGTTTTGCACATCGAGAGACTGAAATTCTTGCCCATCCTTCCTTGCAAAACAGCTCGAGCTCAGTGAGGTTCTCCACAACAGTATTTCGGACCTGCCTGGTGTGTTCCTTGGTCTTCATGATGCTCTCTGCGCTTTGAACAGAATCCTGAGACTATCACAGAGCAGGTGCATTTATACGGAGACTTGATTACACACAGGTGGATTCTATTTATCATCATCAGTCATTTGGGACAACATTGGATCATTCAGAGATCCTCACAGAACTTCTGGAGTGAGTTTGCTGCACTGAAAGTAAAGGAGCCGAATAATATTGCACGCCCCACTTTTCAGTTTTTTATTTGTTAAAAACGTTTGACACATCCAATAAATTTCATTCCACTTCACGATTGTGTCCCACTTGTTGATTCTTCACAACACATTTGAATTTTATATCTTTCTGTTTGAAGCCTGAAATGTGACAAGAGGTTGATAAGTTCAAGGGGGCCGAATACTTTTGCAAGGCACTGTACATGTCAGTTCAACAAAATATGTACAGCTTTTGGGATTCTTCTAGCTCTTTATAAACACCTTAATTGTATAGACAAGGTGAGATGAGTCTTTTTCCTGCAGTACCCATTCCCATACCTAAGGATGGTGTCACTGCAACCTGGTAACCCTTGGGTATGCTGTGTTCACAGATCGAACAAAAAAATGTATTGTTAGTTTCCGATGGGTCGATCACCTATCTGGATCGGTCAAGCATCAAATCAGCTAGTCACGCCCAGGGTAAATTTGTTGGTGCATCTTTGTTGAAGATGATTTCCTTCTAAACAACTGGTGTGTTCTGGCTGTAGTTTCAAGCTGAATTACATCTTAATGTTAATATGGGAAAGAAATGCAGACATTAATTTACATAAATTCTATGCAGGTTTTATGCTCAGGCAAGTGTCTTTCTGAAAAATTATGTGCATCTCTTCAAAAATGATTTTAGGCTGTATCATCTGGGCCATACAAGAATGGTGCACATAAATTGTAGTGTGGGCCTTTTGCTTTTGAAAGACTTTTCTTTTCCAATTGGGAGATCGTTATCATTTTACTTAAGTTGAGTTAATTTAGTTAGTTGTCTATTTTTCTCTTACACTTGGTTGCCATTTCCATAATATTTTCACTCTGTCTTTTCCCTTTTAGCGTGCTATCAGTAATTACAGCAGTTCCAGATGAGAACCTTTGTCTATCTCTGTCACATCTCCCAAATAGTTTCAATCTCCTGTACTCTTAGAAAGTGACAGTTTTGATCATTCTGGCATCCTTTCATAATTTTTGTGTTTCAATCTAACCAAACAACCAGAAAATGCCTTTTAGACTGACCTCTGAGGATGACAAAGCCTCTGTCACCGATAGACACAAACCCTGAGAAAACAAGCGACATAGTGATTTCCAATAGAAATCCACACAGTCGCTACACTTCAGCTGGCCCCTCAGGCGATCCGTCTGCTGGCAACCAATTGTCAACAGGGAAACGGATCTGACTTTGTAGTGTCTGAAACTCCTCTTGTACTGCTTGTGCACCATATGCCATGTAGCCGACGCCCTGCAATCCTTTATTTTTATAGAGCTTTGAAGAGACAAAATTATTAGCTTGCCAAACTGTCATCAGATTCTGAGTGGAAGAATTTTGTATGGAGAGGGTACAGTTTGTTTATAAAAATAGCTTGGAATTTGTTTTTGTTTTTTTTTGTTTTGTGTTCAAAGTTAAAAAGTACATGGAAATATAAATTTTTCTGTGATAATGAAAGAATCTTGGTGGGTAAGCATCGGAATGTCTTGTACTTGTAACTTAGATGATAGCAATATAAACCACCCTTTTGATTCCAATAAGATATTAATCAGCATAAAACCTTTGGCTTCCTGAGTCCATTTTACAGTTTTGGCTCCTGCCAAACTCAACAACTTGACATTTTTTTATTGTCCATTTATACATTATACAGCACTGTAAAACAGTTGCCCGCCTCACAGATTGTGTCTGTTTTTGCTTGTTTGACAAACTCAAATGTTTCAGATCAATCAAATTGTATTTTTAGACAAATATAATCTGAGTAAACACAAAAAATAGGATTTCATTAGTAAAGAGAAAAAGCTATTCAAACAAACCTGGCTCTTTGTGAAAAAGTAATTGCTTCCTAAACTTAATAACTGGTAACTGGACAATCCCACCCATTCTGGTTTGGTAACCTTTTCCAGACTGATAGACGTCAGTGACGTTTGTGACTTTCTTTTCATCGGGGCTTAGTGTGTTACTTTTTGAGACCTTTAGGCCTACTTCATACTGCCAGACAGCTCAGGTTAACTTTGTCATATATATATAAAATTTTGTTTGATGATGAAGAAATCTGTAAGGGGGGGATACTTTTTACAGCACTCGTTAATGACTCTTGTACAAAATGTATTTTGTATTGTATAAATAACTACACAAAATCCATATCCACCATATCCAGAGACAGTATGTGGCTTTCTTAGCAGCTTTCACACTTTAGCACAGCTTTAAAACAGTATCCTTACTCTTACTTACAGCTTGTTTCCTCCTCATACGGTGGACCTTGTGCTTTCTCATTTCTGTTTAACCAAATCTGGATTATTTTGAAAAATAATATAATAATATGGTTGCACTGTTCTTCAACTGGGGGTTGAAGGACGGGACGTGTGTGTGTGTGTGTGTGCGTGTGTGTGTGCAGTGTAGGTCTGTGTGGCCAAGGGGGAAGTATGTCGGGGGGGGGGGGTCTAATGAAACTCACAATTACACAAATGACACCTCAAGAAAATGGCCTCCTGATAATGCATCAAAATGAAAATGTTAATCATATTAATTAGACAGCTTACTACAGGAAGGCTTTTTGTGTGCAGCATGCTGAACTACAGATCCCCATAGTTTGACAACTCTATATGAATAAGTCATATCCCAAAGCTATCCATATTTCATCAAACACCCTCATCTAAAATGGAAGCTGTTCTCTAGCTCATGCCCTCACCTGATAGGGGCTGTCTCATCGCCCTTGTCCAGCCACTCTTGTGGAGGGATGATGTACATGCACCATAAACCCCAGTTGTAGCCGTGGGCAGCATTGGCATACTGCTGCACCTCAAAGGTGTTGTACTTGATGTTATCTATAGCAGGAAGAATAATACGCGTGTGATCCTCCTTCATCCGGGTCAGAATGGGTTCAGCCCTTTGGAAAGAAAATGACAGCAAAATGTTAAAAGCTGACCTTTTTTAATAACTCATTTAGAAGCTTCACAGCACAGTTCAAAAAGGTGAATGAAGGGAAAGAGAAAAGCAGTTGGTACTTGGCAAATTATAGTGTGATGCTTACTTAATTTCTGTCATCCGAACATTATATTTCTTAACTGAGATAACCTGTATTGGAGCAAAAAAGTGAGGCTGTCCTGCAGAAACTGGTTGGGACAAAATATCTGTCACTGTCAAGAAGAACAGATAAAAGAGACTGCAGCATCTGAAATGTCATTGTTGAGTGAGAAAGTATAACACTGGTGAAGCAGTGCAAAGTTTAAAATATATATATGGGATTGATTTTAATAAGTTTAATCAAGGAATAAACTGCGACTCAGTATTAGCTCGGATCGGTATTCGGTAAAAAACACTGGATTGGGTCATCCTGAACTTCAATTGCTTTTCAGTGGCAGGACTATATAGAAATAAGAATATTTTCAGCATTCTACAACACTTCCAAAATGTTTAAAAGTCTTACAAAATATTTATTCTATAGAAAAACACAAGAAAAACAGTCAATTTGGCTAACCTTTCTATTTAGAATTACTATTTTTCATGTGGTTTTCTCGAAATATAGAGAAAAATATTTTATCACACAAAACCAAACTCAGCATATTTATTCATGATTGGGAGATAACAACATTTTGTTTCACATGAAAAAAACTATTTTCAGTCAGTCAGTCATTTTCTACCGCTTATTCCATAGTGGGTCGCGGGGAAGCTGGTGCCTATCTCCAGCAGTCTATGGGCGAGAGGCGGGGTACACCCTGGACAGGTCACCAGTCCATCACAGGGCAAAACTATTTTCTTGAAGGAAAATAATTTTTGAGCTGGCAAAATTGTTGTAATTGGTGCAAAAATCAGTACTTCTTGTCCTCCATTCAGTTTAATCACTCAGTATTATTGTGCATTGGACTAAGTTATTTAATGTTTGTGCTTCTACAGGGCTTTCATAAGCTACACGTATGCAAATGCATCCCATTTAAGCACCATTTATAAACTACATAATCCATACTAAACGGCCAGGACAGAGTTCTAGTTATCTTGAGAAAACTTCACTACATTTCTCCTTCTGGGTTGAACCCAAACAAACCAGGAAAGAATAAAACAAATTTCCAAAACAGTATTTTGGCTTCAGCTAAAGACATTGCAGTGAGAAATTTGGACACCGTAACAAAGGAATTAGAATATTCCAGCACAAATTTGTTTGGATTACGTATTTTAAGGATGGAATTAATGCAGTATAGAATGTGACTACTTGTGCAGTAACAGAAAGATCTGTTGAAAACCTGCATAACCTGAATATTATGAATTAAAAGCCAAACAGTAATCAGTTTCTGTCAGTTATTGTTTTATGAATACCTGCCTGGTGCAGTGTTGTCTTAGACACACCTGCCAAATGAAAATGGAAGAAGTAAAGGCCTCAAATGTCTTTGGAAATGTTGAAGAAAACAGTTTAACTGCGTATCAGGCTGCTGTCAAAAATGCTAAAACCCAGTTTATTTATAATTTGGTGTTTGAGAATATGAGCAAGCCTCGAACTCTTTTTAATTCTCTGTGAAGGACACAGTACTTAAATGGTTTCAGTCCTACTTGTCAGATTGGAGTTTTTCTGTCCAACTTGGACAGTTTTCTTTCACTGGGGTCCATTTAAAAAAAAATCAAATTCTACTTTATTGTTATGCAGATGACATCCACATTTATTAACCTTCATAATCTGGTGGAGCATAGTTTATTGAAAATCTGCAGAAGTGCTTACATGATGGTAAAATATGGATAAAGCTGAACTTACTTAGCTTAAATTAAAATAAAACAGAGGTCACTGGGTTTGAGAAAACATACCTGCTGACAGTATGCAGTACTGCTGCTGGCTACTTGGCCTCATCAGGCAGTCCTTTTATAAGGAATCTCCAGGTTCTTTTTCATAACTTCAAATTTGACAGACAGTTCAGTGCAGTAGCCTGGCCTAACTTTTATCTTCTAAGGCTAATTAGCAAAGTCAAGCCTTATTTTCCTCGTTATGCCCTTGAAAGTGTCATCCATGCTTTTGTCTTTTCTAGACTGGAGTAAAGCAACTCCCTTTATAGTGGGATTAACCAGTGTCTTCTCCACTGTCTCTGTGTGGTCCAAAGGTTTGCTGCCCGCCTATTAACGGAGACAGGACGAGCTGTGAACAAATTACCCTAATATTGCTTTCTCTTCACTGACTGACTGTTTCTTTTAGAATTGTTTATAAAATTTTACTTTTAGTTTTGAAATGTTTAAATGGTCTGGCAACTCCTTATCTTTCTGAGCTCCTACATAGTTATCATCCTGGTAGAGCTCTGAGATCCTATGTTCAAACGATCCTGGTTGTTCCAAGACCTCCATTTGTGACTTGAGGAGACAAAGCCTTTTCAACTGCAGCTCTGCAATGGTCTCCATCTTTCTGTGAGGTCTGCCAGAACTCTTAATGAATTTAAATCTCTTTCAAAAACTCAACTTTTTACACTGGCTATTAACTCAAGAGAGCATGATCAGTAAGCCAGTCCTTGCATTGTCTTTTGCCGTTTGTCATTTATTTTATTGTTTTTTTATTGTGTTGTTATTGTTTACTACTTTTTTTTAATGACTTGATTGCCATATGGTATGTAAAGCACTCTATGAATATTTTGATTTGATTTGGTATTGAAGAACCATAGACGAAGGAGTGAATTCACACACTGACGTTTTCAAGCTCTACACACATACAGAATACACAAATAACTTCTCTCCAGAATACAAGAATTTACTAACAAAAAACATCAACTTCCAGTTAAAATACCTTAGTCAACAAACCCTTTAACTAGGGCATTAACATTCAACTAAATGACTAAGTAAAAATGAAAAGAATAACAAAAGCTAATAAACTACAACTTAAAAAACAGCCATAAAAGCATAAAACTCAAATCACTAACTAAATTGATGCAGGGATTCCACAGATCAGTGTGTATATGAATATGTAAGAACCAAGGTCTGTTTTGAGGAATTTGGAATGAGGCAAAATTAGCTTTAAATTAAATAAGAGCAACAATTGGTATGTGTTCAAACCACCAGTTCACAATGCAAAGCAGAAGGGAAAATAAAATATTATTTTAAGGAAATAATATTTTATTAATAATTTGCTGAATTAGAAATCAACAACATTCTGGACAATTGATTATTAATGTTGTGTTAACTAGCTATCACAGAGTAATGGACTACCTTAAGCAGATATAGACTCACAATAGTTGTGATGATGTCACATGGGGACTTAACGGTTTAGCTACAGACAATAGCGGCTGCAGCACTATTTGGACACCCCTCTAAGTTCTCTTTAAAAAGCAGAGGTTTAGCTTTAGCATTAGTGATTACAGAGACACAATTTAGCATGTTTAGGGGACTATGCAGATGTATTCTATACAGGATAGTTTGAGGCGATAAAGGGAAAACAGTGATGAAAATAATAAGCTCACGTTACCGGAGAAAACCAAATAAATAGCATAAATGGCAGTTTGTTAAAATAAGAAAGAAATAATACTTTTCCCTGTGGAAAAGCTAACTATCTCCCAAGAGGTTAATTTTATCAGGAAGGCCGACTCAGTTTATCTAACCCAGCTCTTAAAATACAGTAACAGATGGATGGACCTTCTAGCCATCTGCTAAGATCCCAAGTTTCAAACTGCTTCCAGTTACACACCCAGTCGAACTGTTCTGCAACCAGTCAACTAGCATATAAAACCATAATGCAAAATCCAACATATGTAAACCTTTAACCTGCATTTTCATGTTTATTAAAAAAAAATATATAGACATTTAAAGCTGGAAGTGCAAAACATCATTTTGTACATTTTGTTTTGATTAAGAAATTATAATTTTCTTAAAAAAAAAAGCTTATCTTCTTTTACACTTTTCTTTATTCAGTACATCATTAGTAGTAGCAGCATTAGGTCTGTTAACTGACCCTTCAAAGGCCACATTGCAGTACTGCCAGAGATGTGATCCTATTGAGAATTAAATACCTACATTTGATGTCTGCGTCTTTTGGTTTCTCATCAACACCATAAGCCGTTCAATAACCTCCTTCAGCTATTTAAAACTTCTGTTCAGACCAATAAGTCATCCTTCTCGTACAAGCTAAATTTGTTAAATCTAATGCTGAAAAACGATCTTCGAACAAGCTCCTCTTAAATGGAAAACACTGCAGGATATACCCCCTCCACACACACACACACACTTGAATGGAAATGAATGAGTAACCAATGAGTAGTGAATGAAAACTCAGAGAGTAACATTTTGGCAGTCCATGAAGGACAATGCACATTTCTCTCAATTTTTAACATGTAAGGTAGCGTTCTTTACTGTTGCGTGAGGTTTACTTAAGTGCAAAAGTTAACACTTGCACTTTAGAAAGTTTTATACGCCTAACAACCTTGGTGCCACATTTCTCCTCAACTCCTGCAAAGGAGGCTGGTTTTCTTCAAAGTCAAAAAGATGTTTTGTACATAAGAGCTTTTTCAACTTGCAACAGAAGTGCTGTTGACCTACCCTGTCCAGCTAAAGAAAGTTAACTTTTATAAAAGTGTCAGATAACTGTTTTTTTCCCCCATACTTTTTTCCTTTTTTTCTTTAAGTGAAAAGTCTGTCAAGGTTTTCACTTGTGCTCAGCTTTTTCTCTGAAAAGAACACTACAGTGCACCAAACACTTTATATAAATCATAAATGAGCTCTGACGTTGAGAAATCAGATGAGTAAGATTAGGTATTTAAATAAAAGATATAACACATTATAGTCAGACTTCCATGAAGTGTTCAGGAAATTAGGGCAGAATTTGGAGGACGTTTCCAGCTGATGCAGCGAAGTGAGAGCAAAGTGTAAAGCAAGCAGCTGCCTAATACCCTTCTGCATCTCTGCCTTTTGTGTCAGTGCCAAATAAACATAAGATAGCATCACTAAATTACATATTTCACACAAGTCAAGTCAAGTTTATTTATATAGCGCTTTTCAGCAACAAGGCACTCAAGAGCTCTACAATAACATACACAATTTGGTCACTTCATAAGTCACGCTACAACATACTTTTTTAGACATCTTGAAAACATCTGCTGCATGACCTCTGCAGTTTTCACTACTCGAATCAACCAAAGCTCAAATATCGCGGGAGTGATAACATTACCCAATCTCACACCAGGCCATACTGTCTGTGTTGATGAAGATCCACTCATCTCAGCAGGCCAGACTCTTAAAACTGAGAGTTAAACTGACAGCTTGAACTACTTTCTGATTACTACAACTAATAATTATCGAACCACTTGGGGGCACTCATAAAGCACTGGAATGTAGTTCCCAGATGGTCAATTGATCCTTATATATGAAAAAAGGAGATTGTTACATTAGGACAAAATGAATATACTCAGTCCTGATGGAGTAGAACCATGTGGGAAAACTAACTGCAGACGAGTGAAGAGTTTGAGCTGTATGACTAATGACGTATTCACAACGACATTTTGACCAAAACAGATTGAATGCTGGAAGAATGACTGTGTTTTAATTTACAGTTTTGTTACAAGCGGCCATACATCACTGAGCCAAATCACAGAAGACTGAGATAGTCACAGATTGCTTTTAAATCCCTGTGTAGGGTGCCGGTGTGTTAGAAGCTCTTGCTTTTCAGAAAACATTTTTTTCTGACTTTTTCTTCCTCAATTGCCATACCAAACACCATATTCATTTCATTATCTCACATTCAAGTTATCTCTGCCTTCACCTTAGGTGGTCATTGTGTTATGTACTGATGTCTGAGTTCTGCATTTGCTCATATTTTGTTTTATATATTTCTTGCAGTGGCGGATGCTGGTCTTTCAAGGAGGGGACGCTCAATTTCAAGATTGCTGATTTGCTCATTTCGCTGTCAATCAAAAAGGGATTCAGCCTCAGACAGATCATCCAATCATCATGCAGAAGCTGAACGTCCGGGCCAGCCGAGGCCAGCCCACTGCCCCATAGACCCCCAGAAACGCTGAGCGTCCGATGGGCGGGACAAAGCCCAGCATTTTTCCTTCGCTATTGAACTCACTGTCTAAAGCACTGTGATGCTTCGGGAATGAGTGAGAGGAAAGCCACGTTGTTACCAGTGATAAGAAGCTGATTTCTGAACAAAAGTTGAGCTAGTTGTAGCGCAAATTTAGTCAATGACATGTACACACAACAGTATATATTTGATCACATACTTTTTGACATTTTAGGGGAAGCTGAGCTTACCTTGCAGTCTTAGAGCAATCGCCACTGATTTCTTGATATCAGGCATGTGAATGAATGGTCAAAATGTACAATGCACTAAAACAGTCTGCAATTCACAATCTTAAAAAGATATGAAAAGGCTGATGCATACACAGGCAGTGTTTCATGTTTCCAGCAGTTAACAAGGATGTGACGGTAAAAAAAACAGTCATGTGACCCAGTGGTCCAACTTTAGATGTTTTATGCTCAATTAATGTAAGTTTTACAGTGTAAAACATTACTTACTCATGACAAACTCTTGGTTTGCTTTAAGATTAATGTTTAAAGGTTAAAGGTTTTCATAAAAAACTGTTTTTATTTTACTTCCTTTTCTTTATTTTACTTCTAAATAATTCATATTTTACCATCTTGGGGTACTATGTCATCAAATATTAGGCAGTAAAAAAAAGCTGTTTAACTTTATTTAAGCAAAAAACTTTTTTTTCTCAGATATTGACGATTTTACAGTGAAAAAATTCAATCAGAAGCAAACTTCCTCAGAATTAATTGCAGTGTGAGATGTTAAGGTTGACAGAACAAAAAAAAATCTAATACATTTACAAGAGGTTTTTTTTCATTTTGAAGAGAAAATGTATTTCAATGAGCTCACACATGGATGGAGAAAAATAGTTACAAAGAAGAGAGCTATTTTTTAATTTTGTGATTAAGGTCGAACTTGCAAGGAAAAATCATGGAGGCTCAATGAAAGATTTTAAATACATTCAATAATAAAACACGAACTGTAAAATTACATTTTAGTAGTATCATAAATTTTAATAGTATCATAAATGTTATGTTATTTGATTTTCATGTAAAACAACAAGTCTTCCCAACTTTAGACAAGTACGGAAAGGTAAAATAAGTCCTGCAAGTTTTAATTTGCATATATTGAGTGCACATGGAAAATAAATGAATATGGAAAGTGCTTTTAACCATTTTAAATCTTTGACTGTGCTACCAACCACTGTAAGTTTTGCTCCCAGTCTCACAGAGTAGCTTCGACATGCATATTTAGAGCACATAATAAAACTGGCCAGTCTTCTGCCTCCCATGAAAGAAGGTGAATTTCAAGAAGGTAAAGCGGTCTGCACAGAATTTCAATTCATTAGAGCGTCTGAATTCACCTGGAGCACATAGCAGCTTTCAGAGGGAGGGTCTTAGAGTGCAATGTGAGAATCTGCACTCATTCAAACATTTTTGGCCCTGGATGTGGTTAGATGCTAAACAATTGTGAAAACAGCATACATCTGTGTGTCTTCTATGGTTTTGGAGGTCAGCCTAGCCTGGGTTCTGAAGCTCTTAGTATTGTTAGAGCTTTGTCATTCACTTCAATTCAGCTACTCCAGCACAAAGAATGATGGGAACATAATATACTTTTGCTAAGAAAAAAAGCTATGTGCAATGAATTTAAAGTATCTCTGCACCTGTATGACTGCTAGCTACTAAGTACTGTTTCATATTTACAAAAACAATATATTGTGTCCCACAAAAGTATGTATACACCTCACATTTTTTTCACTTTAAAATCACAAGCTTCAATGTATTTTAGCAGGTTTTTATATTATATATCTAATAACACAAAGTAGAGCATTTTAATGTAAAAAATTAATTGTAAATGATATCTGATTTTCAAAGCTTTATGAATATGCACATGTAATGAGTCTCCTTTGATCTAAAAGGGCAAAATAAAATCCAGGGCTACTAACTGGGATTAGAAATCACCTAATTATTAAATACATTTCGACTTTGCGTACTTTAATCTTGGTATAGAATGAGCTGTTCTGTAGAGGCCTAAGAGGTTTCTTCAGCACTGACGGAAGCAGGTCAGAGTTGATGAAAGAATGGACAGAGCTCAATACAGGGAGAAAACCTGTTAGAGGCTGTATACGACTCAACACTGGGAATGTTCATCATCCAGTAGGACAGCAACATACAGCCTGAGCTACATTGCAATGGTTTAGATCAAAGCGTGTCCATGTGTTAGAATGGTCTAGACAAAGCCCAGACCGATATCTGGACTTTGAATAGAAAAAAGACTTCCTCTTCATCTAGACTGACAGAGGTTAAGGTATTTTTCAGGCTGTTCCACGCTGTGTCAACACCTTGGCAAACCACTGTAAAATATAGCTAAGAAATATTAGGTACATACATACAAAACTGGAGGTTGATTTGACTCAGTTTTATCTTGATAAATTCCCGTTTGTCTTCAGATATTCTTACTCAGTCATAAAGGCAGTGGCATGTTCAAAATTAATCAAGGTCCTGCTATCTGATGCATGACACTTATTACAACCTCCCTGAAATGACAATATTATCTTCAGCATATAGTCAGCATTGAGCAGATGTTACTCTGGTTAACATTAATTGTTAATAACCGAAAATTTAACTGGAGAAGCCAAATAAATATCAATTTCTCTGTGCTTCTGACCAACCACAGTATTTGAAGCTATGGAAACAGTTGGCCCTAATTATGGCAACCCTTGCTTTCTACTAATCTGCTTATTTACAGCATGCTACTGTTTAGAAGAATAAAAAGATGGTGTCACAAGGTTAAATCATTATCAGGTGTTGGCAGGGATGGACTCATAGTTGATGCAATACCACAGTAACCATAAGCAACAGTTTTATATCCTCATACTAAAAGCAAAGCAGAGGTGTGGTATTCAGACTCTATAGTTGCTGTGGTGAAAACCACCTGCCTCTTAAATCTTCATGAAGCAGCACGGTGTGAGGGAATGGAAAACTGCTTTCAAATGCACCATACAGCACGATGCAATTATGTTTTCCTTAATAATAAGGTAAATCAGCAATACAATCCAGCTGCAAATGTACAGCCCCCCTAGAGGGAAAGCCTTTGCCAATGAATCACAGTGCTGCAGCTAAGAGCTGACAGTGCTGTCTCTGGCTCAGTATGCAGAGGCAGTGAGTGCAAGGTCATTGAGGGAGATTCACCACAACATCTCAGCAATCATCCATCTCACTTATCAATGCATGTGCCATGGTGAATAATCATATTATGATAAATATGTATTCTATCCGTTCTAACAAACAGAAACTGCAGATAACACGAGTAAATCTCTCTGAATAAAGCAAAGCAGAATGTTTGCAGGTATACAACAGAAGATAAATTCACACACACACATATACATTACACATACACCCACGCTCTGATATAAAGCACCACGGATATGCTTCTTGAAGATTCCTGTCATCTTCTCCATCGCTGTATCCTTTCACCCAGCAGGTGCAATTGAACGGAAATCACAGCGACACTATTTTTCTTTGACTTCTGTAAATAAAATCTCACACAAAAGCAGATCTAAAGGCTGACATATCCACTTAGCTGGGTGCAGGTTGTTTTTTCTCCTCCTCCTTCTACTTTCCAGGGTGTAACCGACAGGTGCAGCCTTCGCAACTTTGGCTCATTAAGACTCATCAGGAGGAGATTAAAGAGGAGCTGGTTTCCTGAAACAGATGCCAGATTGCTTTGCTTACATGAGTGGTAATCAGGCTCTCATCTCTCTGTGTTCCTTGCTCCTTGAAGCTCTGAAACAAACTTCTCTTGTCTCCCATGACAGAAACCAAATCATTTTGTGTCCTAGTTCTGGACTCCAGTGATTTGCTTTTGGTTCCTAGCGTCTGTGTGGAGAATATCTACCTGGATCTGTGTCCTTCTTGCGGCCAGTCCTCCGTCCACCCTCCTTGTAACCAAGTTCAGAATCCTTACCTCTGCCTCCACTCCACTCACCTGCCTAGTGCCAACCAGAAACTCTGTCCATATTGACATATTATACAATAAATCAGTTTCTGACCTTTCACTGTTGTGTCATTGTTGCTTGTAGCAGTCTTCTATCTTAGAACATGACAGAACAGTCTGGCCAGCAACAAGCTCTTTCTGAACAAGGAATCCTTCTGGGACGTCAAAACTCCATCATACAGTCTTTGGTTGAACAACAAGCTTCCATAGTTCATGCCATTAATAACATATCTAATCAAATTCCCAATATAACAACTGGATTTTTTAATAACAATCCATCTTCTCCCCATAAGCCTCCTCCTCTACCACTGCCTTGCCCATCTCCCAGAGGCTGTCTCCTCCATTCTGGAGCCTTTTTCGGGGGAGATTGGTAACTGTTTTTAATGGAAAAATTTATATAAGTTATCATTGCTCAGTTTAAATCATGTTTATGTTTGAACTTCTACTCTAGCTAAGATGATTCTTTTTTTTTTTTTTGTTAGCGTGTAAAAGGGTTTGTGGAAGGTTAAGGAATGCAGTCTGGAGCGGATCACTCCCTGGACATGACAAGCTTATACCATATATGGGATTGGCCACTCTTTTAGGTTGAAATCTCTGTAAGAATTGGCTGAACCAATTCCTGCTTTTTGCTTGTTGGAATGTGAGTTGTAAATAAAAGGCTGGTGCAAGGATTTTTCCCTTTGTGAGAAGGAAGTCGCTGTTCTGGCAGAGGACTGTCTCACCCTTGCAACTCAAACTTACTTGGTTCACTTGTGTCTTTAATTACACTTGTCTGTATTTATCAGCTTTCTAACTATAACAGTTCTCTATTTCAGTGTACTCTAGTATTCAACCAATCTCTTTGCTCTTTTTCTGATGACACCAGCAAGATCACATGCTTAATCGGACTCCCTGCACGAGAAATCTTTAAGGTGGGAAGAAGCTATTATTATGACAGCACAGTTAATTTGTTTACTGACAATTTTGAAAGACTTTTAAACCAACAATTTCTCTGAAACTAAATGATGGAGTATCTGCCAAGAAGCTCCGGAATCTCAGACAGAGGAACAGATCGGTGGCTGAAATGGCAGCTGAATTCTGCACCATATTGGCCAAGTCAAGCTGGAATACACTTAGTGAAATTCCTTAAGATGAACCTGCGAGCAGAGTCGAGCTACAGACACTAGGTGATTTAATTAATGTGTCAATCCACATCAACAAGCAAATCAGAGAAAAAAACCAGAGAGAGACATCTCCATCCTCCTCGTGCCTCAAAATCTATTAATTCAGGAAGTACTGCCATAACTAAAGCGAGAATCAGTTCTCCTTCGCCCCAGCAGGGGGCTTCTGCATCCATGCAAATTGTCCCCAGAAGAAAGGCAATGCAGAATGTCTTCTGGAGACTATCTCTATTGTGGTTTTCCTGGTCATTTCATTGAAACTTATCCAGTCCGTTCAAGAGCCCATACCTGTCAGTGAGAATTTGGATAGTAGCATATGCTTTCCATCAAAAATAAATTCCCAGATTACAAATCCACTGCCTGTGTTAATCCAGATTTTTTTTCCACGTATTATCCTTCATTGACTCAGGTTTAGAACAAAATCTTATTAATCAACTTTGTTGATCAATGCTACATTGCAATCCAGGAATTAACCTCTCCAGTTTTTGTTTAAGTCCTGGATATTAGCTTACTTAAGACCATTACTCAGCAGACACAACCTCTCCATTGCCTGGAAACGATCATGATAATATTTCATTTTTTGTTTTCCATACACAAGACTCTTTTGGTAGGTGGATTATGTTTTTGTGGCCAGGGTGACCAACTGGTCCGACTTTCGCATTGAGTCCTGGAGCTCATCCTGTTTACATCGTAACTGCAGGTATGATTTGCCCTTCTTTGTCTCACATGGGAGCTGGATACTTCTTTGTGCTCAGACCCTGGATTGATTATAGGGGACTCACTATTAAAATTATATATTCTTTACCTCTTGTATCTCTTTTGAATCTGTCCACTTTGTGAAACATGACCTGCGCAATGCATACCATCTTGTCCACATCAAAGAAGGTGACAAATAGAAAATGGCCTTCAAGATCTGTAGTTCATTTTAAGTATATGGTGATCCCTTTTGGTTAACTAATGCTGCTGCTGTTTTTCAGGCTCTATTCAACAATTTTCTAAATGCTTTTGTCTTTGTCTACCTAGATGGTATCCTCACTTTCTCTAAAGATCCACAGGAACACAGACACAACAGACAAGTCCCCCAGATACTCTTAAATATTCTTTTCATTAAGGCATAAATTGTGAATGTCATACCACTTCTATAACCTTTCTTGGGAATGTTTACAAGGGTGGGCAGATTAAAATGGATCTCTGAAAGATTGAAGCAGTACAGAAGTGGCCCGTTCCTACATCCGGGAAGCAGCTGCAGCTGCTCTTAGGATTTCCCAACTTCTACCGAAGTTTCATTTGAAACCATTTGTATTGACCAGAGTCCTATGTCCTAAACCAGGGGTCTCCAATCTTTTGGTTACATGTTCCAAATTTGTCAAGTCAAAATTACTTGCAGACCATAAAATTATTATTTCTAAAAAACTAAAATAACAAAAGTTCTATATATTATGAACTTTTTTACCTGCGCAATAATCAGCTATGCATCCAATGATTTAATTGAGCAAATAAAGTAGTCATAGTTTTGGTAGGAAAATAATGTGGAAATCATTGTAAATCCTACAATTAAAAAGGGTTTTGCACGTTTGTCTTCATAAAAGAAAGGCATCCAGTTTGCTAATTCTTTGGACTCGACTGAAAAAACATAAAAAATAAATTATTCTCAGCTGTAAGAAAATGATTTAGGTTACTCTTTGGGTCAGGTTTGTTGTATTTAGCCAAGTTTAAAAAATGATTTAAAGCCTGCTTTTGAGTAAAAATCCTTAAATAGATGTGTTCCTATTTTCTATTAAATTAAAGAGAGTGCAAAAACGTGGTTACTAAAAGATAAATACTTGGTGAGAAACATTTTCCACTGTAATAAGATTTTACTCAGTCATAATTTTGCCCTAATTAAAAATAAAAAAGTTTCCATATGTATAAACCACCGGTGCTGGCAGCCCAAATCTGTGTAATTTTTTAACTGTAGTTGGGGCCACACAAAATTAGTTCTGCATATGGCCTTCAGGCCGCGCTTTTGACACGTCTTTTCTAAATTATGACAAAAGCAGGAAAAGCTATTGCTGCTGGTTGTCAAAGGTGTGTGTACATGTTTGTGAAGGTGGCAGCTGGGAGAAGAACAGTTCTTATGTTGGCAGCAGGTGAGCTAAGGCCACAGCCTGTTTGGCAGATGTGATGCTGGTGATGGGCCAGTATGATAACTAAGATGACTGAAAGCTGGGAAGCTGTGTGGAGGTGAGAGCATGGATGTGGGGGTAGAAAATGCACGTCTATATCTGGAAAGAACGGATTGGAAAACTGTTGTGGGAACCACACAGGTATCAATTATCATCTGTATCATTAGGCAATGATGCAGATTCTCATGAGGGCTGCTTCCTGGCTAGTTTGACTACAGTTTGACTACTTTCACCTTCAGGTCTTCAATTTCAGTTCCAAGATTCTGTTTTTTGTGTCACACATCTGGGTTCTTTTTTTTTTTTGGGATTTCATGAGATTTAGTGACAGTGGGAAAAATGTGGAGGAAAACCAACAACATGCTGGAAAAGTGTTGGTTAAAATGCAAATATGTGTTTGATGGCCAAAAACACAGAAAATAAATTTAAGTTGTTTTTGTTTCATCCTTGTGGGGCCCTGTCTGTGTAACTTGTTTCTGTTGTCAATGTGCAGAGTAAACTAATGAACCTTCATGTCTGCACCAAGCAAGCAGCTGAGTTTTATTGTCATGTGTTTGTACTTATGCATTAGTGCAACAGCAGCAGGACCTCCTCCCTGATGTTCTTGGTAAAGTTGACTAAAACGCCTTTCACCTGTTTGCCTGGGTCTCAGCAAGTTCGGTGTTCCTGCAGTAGACAACAGACAGACATCTATCTGACTCACAGGAATAATACAAATATGGTGAATTTCTGTTTTCTCTAACAGGCAGGGTTGTTGTCAGTGTTGCCTCACCTCTGAATAAGGTTCCTTTAAAGGATCTCATTCAATCCTCCCTCTGATGGCACCAGCTCAGTCCTGGAGTTTCTGGATTAATAATTTCTTTATTTAAGTATATTATACACCTGGAAACAAAGTCCACTATTGTTGCTTCCATATGTTAAATACTACATGCCATAACAGGACAGTTAGGAAAAGACTAAAGGAGTATAGCTTATTTTAAAGGCTGGAAAAAGGAAGCCTCTTCTCTGTAAAAGTCAGGTGCCTTTTATCAAATCTGCTGATTAACTGACCCTCATCAGTGTGAGCACCTCCATGAAAGCAGGAGTGTTTGGAGTTTGCTGGTCTGCAGCATACAGGTGTATGTTAACACAACACAAAGACAGAAAGACATCAGCAATGACATCAGAGAAGCAACTGTGGCTGCCCATCAATCTAAGAGGGAATTATGAGGCCATATCCACAACTACCTGAAGTCCATCGTTGTATAGAGAGAAAGTTTTTCCACAGTTGGATTTGATCATTTAACACAGCTGCAAATCTTCCCAGGAGGACGTCCCAGCAAAGTCACCCCAAGGTAAGAGTGTGCAATGATCAGAAAGAGAAATTACACAGAACTCAGAATATACAGGGCTCAGCTAGCATGTTAAAGTTTGTACCTACCGTCAGCCACAGTGGTGGAGAGATGGCGATGTGGGCTTGGTTGCAGTCACATGACCTTCGCACATGTGCCCTTCTATCTACCACAGTAATGTAGATTTGAATGTGAAGACATCTGTCTGACAGCTGAAACTTGAACCAAACTGGTTCATGGAGCCATGGGCGGTTCTAGACAGGGGCCAACAGGGACCAATGCCCCTGCAGAACTGCTCATGGCCCCTGTACTAAAGACTAAATCAATTTCTTATGATGATGTGCACTGGGACAGAAACCTTAGCTTATTGGTCGCTTGGACCAATTTCATTTTTTTCCTTTACAGTTTTACTTTAACAATTAATTAAACATTAAGGTGATGCACTCTTAGCCTCAGCCTTATTGAGATAGGATCACAGCTGTCATCTGCTAGATCAGGCGTCTGCAACCTACAACTGCAGAGCCGCAAGTGGCTCTTTGGTTCACTTCATTGATGAAATGATGAAATATTGCCCTGTTTTTTATTTTGTTTCATTCATTCATTCATTTTTTAAATTTTTTTTATTTTTACCGTGTGCTGTCCGGCAGAGTAGCACTCAAAATTGTTGTCTGAGGGCTAAGAAAAGCCCAACAGATTTACTTTCACAAGTAGGGCATTACAGCGAACGCTTTAAAGCTCTGCTTAAAATTCATAAAAAGAAACTTTATTAGAAACTGCTTTGGGATTACTTCAATTGTTATGTACAGGGAGACAGAAATGGAAAGGAAAAAAAAGAAGCACGAAAGAGAGAAAGGGGGCAAAAAGGAAAATGGGAGAGTGGGAGAATAGAATGGAGAAAAGAAAGAAGGATGAAGAGAATACAAGATAACACCCTACTTGCTTCTACACCTGCAGAAACGTTCATATTACCAGCTTTTTTACCAAAAGGTGCACGGTACTTATGAGTGCAAAATGTGTTTAGTGGTAAATGCGGCTCAATATAGAAGAATTTGTTATGTGTATTTGTTAACACCTGAGTGTGAGCGTGCATGTGCATACACGGTTTCTCGTAAAAATATGCAATAGTGAGTATGAGGCGCCACTGTCCCCCTGGACTGGGGACAGGGCACTGGGGACAGATACGGAGGATACGGAGGATATCCGAGCCACAGACATCCAAAGGTCCCGCAGAGCAAAGGAAGCCCAGGAGAACCACTGCCGGGACTACCGTAACCCCCCCAGAGAGGAGCAGGGGAGAATCCCAGGGGAACCACCCAGCAGCCACAGTGCAGAAGCCCCAGGGAGCTGCAGCAATGAGCCTACAGGCCCCGCCGGCAGCCGTCTACGCCCGAGCAGATCCAGCCATGGACCCAGAGACCCGAGACCCCGGGACATATCACTCCCCAAGCAGAGGCCCGACCGAGTCTAGGGGTCCCGGCCCCGGCAAGCAGCCACCGGGAGTGAGCTAGCACACACCAAAGCAACCAGCCCCGGATACTGAGAACCACAAGTACACCGGCAGGCAGAGATACCAACCACTGGCAGGTAGTGTGGCGGGGATGGAATAGGTCCCACATTCGATGGGGGCCTAAACTGATCCAGGAGAGGGAGCAGCCCAAGACCCAACCTGACACAAAAAACAGGCACACACAATCACAATCACACATTCCCACCCTCATGTGTACACATAAAAACACTCACACCCACACACCCAACTTAAAGACAAACAACAATGGACGTCGTACACACACTCATACTCCCCATACATACCCTATACTCCCAGGTCCAGGTGCCGATACCCCATAGGGACAACCAACCAGGGGTGGAGACAGGCAGACCGCCCCAGCACCTGAATCTGGTCTGAGCTAGCCCTGGCTCGTCCCTGCACATGAGCGACCCCGCCCTGGAACCCGACCCCCCGCCCCGACCCCAGTCCAAGGAGGGGGCCATGTACAAAAGAGGGGACTACATGGTCCAAACAACCCAACCAACCAGAGCCGCCACAGAATAAAATAGTCCCAACCCAAAATGAATTCCAATCCCAACCCCATGAGACCTCCACTCCCAGTGAACCCGACATGAATCTCCCCCCCTGGGCCACCCCCAACCAGGACACAGAAATCGAACACATGCCCCTGAACCCAAACGCCATGAATCACCCCCCCACAGCACATGGGCACAGTCCCACAGGAGAGCTTCATCCCCAAAAAGCAAACGAAGCAACACCCACACAGCGCAAGATCCACACACAGCCCCGCTCCAAGCACCCTGCCGCGACCTGCCCCCACCACACAGCGCACCGCGCAACGCTGCCCCAGTCCCCGCCCACAGGCGCAACAGGGCAGACACCGTCAAGCACCAAGCTCACAACGGAGCCCCCGACCCCACACCAAGATGGGACAAACTCACCCGGCAGAGGTCCCCGGCCAGCGGCAAACACTCGGGGGAACGGCGTCCCCCACCCCAGCCCGGAAAACACACAGACACACAACCTCACTGCCACTGAAATGATAGCCCAGGTAGAAACATTATCCAGCTCAGCTCTACCATTGCTGCTCAGCCAATCTAGATGCCGATGACCCCACATCCAGTAAGAGGACACAACCCGCCTTACCCCACACCCTGCAGTCCTCCATGCCACCCCCTAGCCCACCACCCTGATCCCCCACCCAGACACAACAGCCAGCAGAACAGCACACCGCCAAGTCCGCCCAACTATTCGGCCACCGTCAGCAGCCCCAGCCGATCAGTCCATGAGAGGGAAACATGCACCAACCGGGTAACCGGGCTGGACAGGCCAATTGCTCCAGGCCAAGCACATCCCATCAACCGCCCTAGTGCAGGCACAAGACATGCTCCTCCGCCCCACCCACCTGCCCGCCAACCGTAGCCCTGCGCCCGGCCAGGGGCAAGAACCGCAGAAGGAAGAATTGGAGGAAGGCCAACACAGCAGGCCAAGGACCGGGCACCCCGCCAACCCCACAACCAAACCCAGGAGGAGCCCCAGGATGCCTGCCACCCACCGTCCCGCATGGCACACCCCACCACACCAAGCAAGCTGGCCAGCCCCTCCATCAAAGCGAAGACACATCTCAATCAACACTGCACACCGCCTGGCCAAGACCCCCTTGCCGGAGCCCGACGCCTCCCCAACCGATGGACCGGGCACCGAAGCCGGAGACCGAGATCCAAGGCAATCAAAACAATCCCGAGAGGGCCGAAGAGCCAGCCCCAGCACCAGACAACCCCCAAGACCCGAACCTCAACCCCAGCCCAGATCGCGACCAGAAGGTCCACTCCCTCTCCCGGCCTCCGACCCCAGATGGCAAACAGCAAACGAGAGTGTGAAAAGACCCCAAGCCTACCTCTGCCTGCTCAAATGTGGTGTTGATGCATGTTGTTGTAGTGTGCATTTAAAAAGAAAAATGGGTGGGTGCCACGCCACAAAAAGATTCTGCCATTGCCACAAAACGGAGCCAGCCGGAAGCATGTGCAGCATTGACCAAGGGTGCAGCCCCACCACAGAAAAAAGAGCAGACCAGCCAGCCCAGCGCAACCAGAATACGCCACACAAAGGAGGGCACATGACGAACATGCCCAACCACCCCCCAACCACGGGGCAGAGCCAACAGAGCGCCCAGTCCCCGATGCCCGGCACCAGACCCCAGCCACAACCGGGCAAGCAGGGCAACAAAACATGTCCCACACCAACACCGAGGACGCCAACAAGAAACACCCAACCCAAAATGGCAGACCCACAAAAATGCAAGCTCCGGGCCAGCATAGGCATATGCACACCCCAGAGACAAACGAACTGAGACTCCCCGGGGCAGCCAGGCAGTCAAGCAGACCCCGCAATGCACCACCCTGACCACCACCGTGCCCAAGGGAAAGACACAAGCCTAACAAGCAGAAGGGCAGCAAAGAAAGGCCACAGCATGCACAGCAAAGAGGCCACACTCCCCCCCGAGATGCAGAACCACCAACATCCATGCCAGCCAAGCAGAAATGACAGAGCCAAGCCAAGCTGCGGTTCCCCTCAAGCCATCGCCACAGCAACACCACACATCCTTCCATGCATCGGTAGGGGCACGGTGAAGACCACCAACTCCAAGCACACACCACCCATCAGGAACCACCCAGCAGACAAGCAATGCCCACCCCAGCATAAGGCCGAGAAGCCCGCTGCAACCGCCAAGCCCCCGACGCCTGGCCTGCCATACAAAACACAGAGGCCAGAGCCCTGACACCACAGCACACCAAACAGCGGAGGACAGAGCGCAGCAATGAGCACCCAAAGCAAAAGCCATGCACAAAGCCCATGCCCTGCAAGTGTGCCCCCACCAGCCTTCCATAAACAAAGCCTCTTGCAAAAGTGCACCTCCGTGAGAAGAAGACCCAGAGCATCCAGGTCCAAGAACATTCCCGATCCCCATACCCCTGCCTGAAGTAGCCCCACACCGAAGCCCACAAAAGGCAGAGAGCACACAGAGCCAAAACCAAAAATCACCAAGAAGCTGAGACCAGTCCACCCCGAGATCAGCCCCGGCCAGCCCCCCTGCCAAACCATGCAGACCTCTCCGACCCCCATCCCCCAGACAGAACCGGGACTGGTGTCAGGAACCGGAATCTAGACAAGGAACCAGGCATCAAGAACATCCGGGTTCTTGAAGCCAGAGATTAATCAAACACAGATTTACTGATTCACGGATGTCATTCACTATTGCTGTGTACAATATCAGGCCTGCCTTTTTTTGAAGGATGTATTTGTAGGCTGATAACATCCTGGATGAGAAAAGTTGTGAATAAAATTGGATATATTGCGCATTCTGTGAATCAACTGAACTTTTATAAAGTTTTTAGACAAGAATGTAGTTGTGTAAACCTAAAATATCTCATCAGTTTATCAAGATATCGCTTAACTGCACAAATGCGCCGATGTGTTCATCCGCTGCTCCAGCAACCGGCTCGCCTCGCCAGCTGTCAGCTGACCGGGTGGTTGAGGTGCGCTAAACCCAGAGAGAACAGCTGACTCCCAGCACATTGTTTTCAAACTCCCGCTGGGTTTCCCCAGTGGGAGGAAGTTAAACAGATATACAGGTCCTTCTCAAAATATTAGCATATTGTGATAAAGTTCATTATTTTCCATAATGGCATGATGAAAATTTAACATTCATATATTTTAGATTCATTGCACACTAACTGAAATATGTCAGGTCTTTTATTGTCTTAATATGGATGATTTTGGCATACAGCTCATGAAAACCCAAAATTCCTATCTCACAAAATTAGCATATCATGAAAAGGGTCTCTAAACGAGCTATGAACCTAATGATCTGAATCAACGAGTTAACTCTAAACACCTGCAAAAGATTCCTGAGGCCTTTAAAACTCCCAGCCTGGTTCATCACTCAAAACCCCAATCATGGGTAAGACTGCCGACCTGACTGCTGTCCAGAAGGCCACTATTGACACCCTCAAGCAAGAGGGTAAGACACAGAAAGAAATTTCTGAACGAATAGGCTGTTCCCAGAGTGCTGTATCAAGGCACCTCAGTGGGAAGGAAAAACTGTGGCAGAAAACGCTGCACAACGAGAAGAGGTGACCGGACCCTGAGGAAGATTGTGGAGAAGGGCCGATTCCAGACCTTGGGGGACCTGCGGAAGCAGTGGACTGAGTCTGGAGTAGAAACATCCAGAGCCACCGTGCACAGGCGTGTGCAGGAAATGGTCTACAGGTGCCGTATTCCCCAGGTCAAGCCACTTTTGAACCAGAAACAGCGGCAGAAGCGCCTGACCTGGGCTACAGAGAAGCAGCACTGGACTGTTGCTCAGTGGTCCAAAGTACTTTTTTCGGATGAAAGCAAATTCTGCATGTCATTCGGAAATCAAGGTGCCAGAGTCTGGAGGAAGACTGGGGAGAAGGAAATGCCAAAATGCCAGAAGTCCAGTGTCAAGTACCCACAGTCAGTGATGGTCTGGTTGCTGTGTCAGCTGCTGGTGTTGGTCCACTGTGTTTTATCAAGGGCAGGGTCAATGCAGCTAGCTATCAGGAGATTTTGGAGCACTTCATGCTTCCATCTGCTGAAAAGCTTTATGGAGATGAAGATTTCATTTTTCAGCACGACCTGGCACCTGCTCACAGTGCCAAAACCACTGGTAAATGGTTTACTGACCATGGTATCACTGTGCTCAATTGGCCTGCCAACTCTCCTGACCTGAACCCCATAGAGAATCTGTGGGATATTGTGAAGAAAACGTTGAGAGACTCAAGACCCAACACTCTGGATGAGCTAAAGGCCGCTATCGAAGCATCCTGGGCCTCCATAAGACCTCAGCAGTTCCACAGGCTGATTGCCTCCTTGCCACGCCGCATTGAAGCAGTCATTTCTGCCAAAGGATTCCCGACCAAGTATTGAGTGCACAACTGTACATGATTATTTGAAGGTTGACGTTTTTTGTATTAAAAACACTTTTCTTTTATTGGTCGGATGAAATATGCTAATTTTGTGAGATAGGAATTTTGGGTTTTCATGAGCTGTATGCCACAATCATCCGTATTAAGACAATAAAATACCTGAATTATTTCAGTTAGTGTGCAATGAATCTAAAATATATGAATGTTAAATTTTCATCATTACATTATGGGAAATAATTAACTTTATCACAATATGCTAATATTTTGAGAAGGACCTGTAATTCAGTCAGATGAAATCTAATATTAATGTTTGGTTTATTTATTAGTCTCTGGTTCCCTGACCATCAGCACCAGTTCCCCCCAAGGCTGTGTTCTCTGTCCTCTGCTCTTCTCCCAGTACACCAACAGCTGCACCTCCAGTCACCAGTCTGTCAAGCTTCTGAAGTTTGCGGATGACACCACTCTGATCGGACTCATCTCTGATGGTGACGAATCCGCGTACAGATGGGAGGTGGACCATCTGTTGGACTGGTGCAGCCAGAACAACCTTGAGCTCAACCCTCTAAAGACAGTGGAGATGGTTGTGGACTTCAGGCAGAACCCAGCCTCACCTGCCCCCATCACCCTCTGTGACTCCACAATTGACACTGTGGAATCTTTCCGCTTCCTGGGAACCATCATCTCCCGGGACCTCAAGTGGGAACCAAACATCAGCTCCCTCATCAAGAAAGCCCAGCAGAGGATGTTCTTCCTGCGGCAGCTAAAAAAATTCAACCTGCCAAAGACTATGATGTGCACTTCTACACAGCCATTATTGAGACCATCCTCACCTCCTCCATCACCATATGGTACGCCGCTGCTACAGTCAAGGATAAGGGCAGGCTGCAGCATGTCATTTGGTCTGCTGAGAAGGTGATTGGCTGCAGTCTACTGTCACTCCAGGAACTGTACACCGCCAGGACCCTGGAGTGGGCAGGGAAGATTCTGGCTGATCCCTCCCACCCCGGTCACAGACTCTTTGAGACTCTCCCCTCTGGCAGGAGGCTGCGGTCCATCCGGACCAAAACCTCATGCCACAAGAACAGTTCTTTCCCATCTGCCACCAGCCTGGTTAACAAAGCCTGGAAACCACACTGACACTCTCCCTTTCCCCCACACCGCCCCTTTTTTTTGCTGACAGGACACTTGTAACTTCCAACTCTATGCGTTACATTAAAGCTCAGCTTGGACTTCTGCTTTACTTGCACTGCCATACTTGCACACTGATCACCTGCACTGTTGTACCGCTCTCGCATCTTATACTGCTCTACATTTACTCTCACTCACTTAAAACTGTGCACATATATTTATATTTATATTGTAGTTATATTTATACTGTTTGAGTACTGTATTGCACCAACTACGCCAAAACAAATTCCTTGACAAATTCCAAAAACGTACTTGGCAATAAAGCTTTTCTGATTCTGATAATAATAATAATTATTATGCTCTGCAAATAAACTGATTTAAACTTTGTTCCTAAAGTTAATATGTTAGTTTTTAAGTTGTTTAAAGCTTTACAAATAAATTAAACAAATGGTATTTGTCATCAATGTATTTTATCTAGTATTGGATTTTTATCTATGAACACAACAATTTAAATGGCTGAATAATGAACAAGATCAAAAAACAATTTTATACAGTAACTATTTTAAAAATTGGACAATGTTAATTTACTGACATTCACAACAATTGTTTTACTGTTACATTATTAATTTGGAATTATTTAATAATTCTAATGCAAATCTGAATAATGTAGTAATAAATTGCACACCAGTGTGTTCTGTGTTCAACTCACATGACATACTATAAGTTCCTTTGGGAATATTAATTGATCTACATGATCAGGGTGATCCTGTGGATCCTCCTCCTGACCAGTAGGACCTGCCAAAAATGACGCTTCACATCAGGGATGGGTGCAGAAGAAGAGTCCAGCGGGACTCTATTCACAAACGTAGCTTTCATTTGAATGGATCAGATTTTAGTGATAGCAAGATTTAAAAACTGATGTACCTAAATTCCATCTAAAATCTGCATCTAATTAAAACCAATGCACTTAAGTTATACATTTGCATGACTTTGTATTGGTACCAATCACTTAATCTTCACATCCCTAATTTCCTCAAATGGTCGAGGGTTGAGCATATTACCTGAAGTTGAATGATTTTATATTTGATACAATGTGAAAAAAACAGGGTATCCACTGCATTTTAGTTTAGATTATTTGCAGTTAATGAATTGTCAAGACAACAATGAAGAATTGTATACTAAAAGAAATGTCAGAATCTGAGGCACTGCAGGAGTTGTACAAGCATTCCTACAGATTTATGGACAATTAATAATTAATAATAATTATGACAGGCTCAAATTAGGTGCCAACTGCATTGATTTCAGCAACATGTTTGCTGGTAAACTTATGAAACAGACAGACACAGTGAGATCCCCAGAAGTAATTTCAATCTACAAAATAATTCCAGCACCCACAAATAAAATTAATTTGCAGTCCTGATGATTTCAGCTCTTACGAAATGTATGTTTTACAGCAATGGTTCTCAAACTGTGGTACAAGTACCATTAATGGTATTTAGCCTGCCTTTAGTGACCATCCAAGAATAACTATTATAATTTTTAAGGTTAATATATACATATTGATTATTATGTAGTGGACTAGTGAACCAGGAACAAGTTCTGTAAGTGGTTAGTTCTTATGTTTTCTACTTATCTGTGAAGTCAGACCTTGGACCTGGGAATGATAATAATAATTAAACCAAGTTCAAGTTCCAAATTGACAAGCCAGCTCTTTATTGATATTGTTTTGAAAATCAATATCTCGATATAATCCTTAATAAAACATCTTTTAAGATACTCATTTGAGTCAAAATCAAAATAAACTGAGCCACTTATATATTCTCAAGTTAGCACAAAGCTTCGCAAAGATGCCCTCCTTTCCCTTAAAGCGGCTCACCTGATGGCTAACAGTCAGTGTGCGCTAAAGTTTTGAACTCCCATAACATGACAAGAATATCAGAGGATGAGCCCTCTCAACCCTTTTTAGTCAAAAATAAAAATAAATAAATAAACGGAAAGAAAATGTGTTTACAGCATTTTTGCCTTTGAGGCAGATGAACAAGAACAGCCAAAAGATAGCAATGATCCAAGCTGTGCCACAGAGCAGTTGCTATTAAGTGAAGTAACAATTCAAACTGACAACAATGTTTGAGGCATTTAAAAAGTTCAGTAAAGCTCCGTAACCAAAACAGCGAAGTAATAAACATGTCAGACAACATAGGCTGGTGCCCTATAATTATCACGTTAAGTGTTTGAATCGGACCAAAGTGCAGAAAAGAGCTTGGCAGCCGCATGATGAGTTAATCTTGAGGTTTTATTCCAAAACCGTCAAAAGCGTCACAAAAATCACTGCAGGTACATAACCGAGTTCAGAGCCAAAAACCTACATGAGTACTCAGTTCTCCAACGTAGCAAAACTGAACATCAACAAGGGTAGTGACGAGAAACAGTGATGGAGAAACCAGCGGGGAACAAAGAACAAAGACCAACTAATATACAGGGAGAAAACAAAGGCCGGTAATCACAGAAACTAAGAACAGGTGTGACAAGCTGGCAGGGAGGCAGAGGGGACAGGTGGAACTAATAAACAATAAAGGAAAACATACACCTAAACACAGTTAACACAAAAACACAAACCAAGTCCCAGGATGTCATATCATGACAATAATTCAGTCCTAATTCATCAAGTTAAAATTTTTAACTTACGGTTTTAACTTAGGTTTTCCGTTTGAATACCTAACTTAAACCTAACGAAAGTTGACTATAAAACAGTCAGAAATCATGGCAACCTACCCTGGTGACTCTGTTTGACCATAGAAGACAATATAATGTAGAATCAGCAGAAGCATAAAAACTGAACGGGACTTTTGTTGTTCATTTGTATGGATAAGATCCCTGTTAACAATGTTGGGAAAGCTGGTTTCCATCTTGTTCCACAACTGAATCCACACGACATTTCTCTATCATGGATATTAACTTTCTATGCAGTGTGTATTACCAAACCCTGCAAACTAAAGGATTTTGTACAGATGGCTATCAGTAGGTTTTAGATGTGATGCAGCCATATTGGATTTTAAGGTCGCGGTTGGTTAGAAATCTCTGACTTTCAGAATTTCAACCTCTGTTTACGACTGTTATGATGATTTTTCAAACTTAAAAATTAGAAAATTCTACTTCTAGGTAAAAAAAAAATCATAATTTTATCACATCCTTCAGCCAGTGAAACCCTGACAAAGGATAAGAATATTAATTTATTAATGGAAGTAATGTTTTAAATTATGTGTCAGTATGTTGGAAAATTTAGGATTTACAGAGATGGTACCTATTATAAAAACTTTAGGTTCCTTCTTTTAAACTTGGATGTAATTTAATCCATCCACCACTTTAAAAAGAAAATAAAACAAAAAAAATAAATAACAAACCTCCTGTAAACCCCTATTTATATTTTGAACAATTCTATTGATAATGCTGTATCAGAACTTGATATAGAGCTATATCAGCACCAGTATATATTCCACAGATACTGTTACATGACAACCTTCATGATATCTCTTCTAAAAACATGAGCAAGAACAATGAAACAGCTAGGACCAGGTATCTGTCTGCATCCCTTGGACTTTCATCTGTTAAATGTGACCTTTTCTTACCAGCCAGTGTTGAACTCGACGTGAGCATCAAAGAAGCCGACAACAGGAGACGTGGCAGCATTCCAGCCGTGGATTCTGGCTCGGATCAAGCCCTCCCTCTTGTTATTCCTCACAATCTTCACCAGGCCTGGGTAGCGTTTGTTCACGTACTGGTCCAAGTTGAATTTCAACTCCACTAAAAGAAAACAGATGAAGAAAAAGCAATCCTCATAAAAATGAAAGTATAAGAACATCGGAAAGGTAGTTCAGGAAAAATAGATCTTCAAGACAACACCACCTTCTTATTTTTCCACAATAAAAATGTTTGTTACATGCTCATTTTGACATTTACAATGTTTTGGACTTAAATTTTAAATAAAGTATACGGTTTATGGCAGACAAGGTTATTATATTTTTAATGATAACACTTAGTTTGAGAAATGTTAATTTTGTTCTTAACTATATTTATCCATTTGGTCATCGATGCATTTTAAAAAATCTATAATCTTTAAAAACATCAGTTTGCAAAGGTACAGTGCCTTGCAAAACTATTCATACCCCTTGAAGTTTTCACATTACAACCTCAAACTCCTATTTATATCATTGAAATATTATGTGACAGACTAAAAAAACAACACGGGAAATCTCATGACGGTCTTCCAACAGTGACTTTCCTCTTGCCACTCTTCTATAAAGGATATACAGAGCGCAAGACTAGTATTTCACCTGTTGTTCTTCTACCTGAGCTATGGATCTTTGCTGTTCCTCCAGAGTAACCTCGTATTTTTTTTTTTTTGTGGCTGCTTCTCTGATTAATGCATTCCTTGCTTGTCAGTTTAGGTGAGTGGTAGGTTTGAAGTTGTGCCATACTCTTTCATTTTAAGATGATGCATTCAAAAGTGCTCAGTGTGATGTTTAAAGATTTGAATTTTCCTTCATACCCTTTATAAACTTTGTTTTATACATGTCCAGAACTTTATCTAGCTGGGGTGACCAAGGCCCAAAGGGTCATCATGATGCTATTTACTTACTAATGTTACATTTAGTGGCTTTGAAGGAAGTTGGTTGTACTAAGTTCTATTTGGGGGTATTAGAGGAGAGGGCGTTGAATACAAAACCAAATGTTTCATTTTCCTTTCACAGTTATGAGCTGCTTTGTCGATTTTGTAAAACTCACTGTTGCCTTGCTCCTCTTGAACTGTGCTGGACATGACATCTGCTTTTGTTACTTGAAGAAACAGTTGTAAAGTTGTTTTTCTTTTTCATTTGGTTTTCTGGAGCCATTCAGATGTGGGCTTGGTGGTATGCCTCAGATCATTCCCTGGTGCTCAACACAACTGCACCAACTTTATGGGAGTTTGCGCAAACGGTCCACATGTGTTTTGTGGACCTGGAGAAGGCATTCAATACTGTCCTGATCAATCCAGAGTGTTGATTTATTCCCATATCCGTCCATAAACTGCTGGTTTATGTGAATTCTTATTTTTTGATTATTAATCAGTCCTTATGTAGAGTACTGTATGGTTTAAGTAGGTGAAAAGTTTTTTGGACCTGAATAGCTGATCGTAAAAGGGAACTATTTCGTTTAATAATTTTTCACATAGATAAAGAGACAGTGTTTCTGTTCATTTTGTGTGAGTGAGTGATTTTATGTCAACTAAGGTAATGCTCGATTTACCCCTTTTTGATAAAACGGTTGATAACACATTGACATTTAGCATGGTTTTGGTTAATTATTATCAATGATTAATGACAATTAATTAATTGTAATTATTACTGGCCTAACAACAACTAATAATTACAATTAGTCAGTCAGTCAGTCAATAATCACAACACCACAGTGTATCTCTAATATCTGTTCATAAGATATGATTTTTGGTTAGAACTTATTACTATGAATTATGATTTATAATCAAAAAATCATATAATTCTTACAGAATTAAGTCAGACCTGTTAGTAATTTGAGTTGGACTCTAGCAGGGTTGCCCTTTCTCACCAGTACTGTTCATAACTTTCATAAACAGGATTTCTAGTCGTGCAAAGGTCTGGAGTGGAGGGGGTCTGGTTTGGAAACCAGTGGATTTTGTCTATCCTTGTCCTCCTCCAAGTCAAAGGCCATGGTTCTAAACCTCAAAAGGCTGGTTTGCCCTCTCCGGGTTGGAGGGGAGTTCCTGCCTCAAGTGGAGATCAAGTATCTTGGGTTCTTGTTCACGAGGGAGAGGAAAATTTAGCAGGCGATCAACTGACAGATCAGTGCGGCTGCCACAGTAATGCGGACGCTGAGCAGGAAATACTTTCAATTTACCAGTCGATCTACGTTTCTACCCTCACCTATATTCATGAACTTTCGGTCATGACCAAAAGAACGAGATCCCGAATAAATGGGGCTGAACTGAGCTTCCTCTCCAAGTGGCCGGCACCTCACTTAGAGATAGGGTGAGGAGCTTGGCCATCCGAGAGGAGCTCGGAGTAGAGACACTGCTCCTCCACATTGAGAGAAGTCAGCTGAGGTGGCTCAAGCATCAGTTTTGGTTGCCTCCTGGACGCCTCGGGAGGTGTTTTTCGGGAGGAGGCCTAGGGGCAGCCCAGGACACGCTGGAGGGACTAGGTCTCTCGGCTGGCCTGGGAAAACCTCAGGCCTCCTCCAGAAGAGCTGGAGGAGGTGTCCGGGGAAAGGAAAATCTGGGTGTCTCTGCTTGGACTGCTGCCACCGCAACCCGGTCCCAGATAACTGCTATTTGTTCATTCAACGTCCATCTCTACAAAAAAATAAACAAAATGAGGTATGTCACGCCAAAAGTAATGTGCCCCCTCCTGATGCTGTTATTTGTATACCAATCATTCTTTCACACACACTATACAAAAGTGGGGGTAAATTAATAGAGACAAAGAAGTTAATGTTACAAAAATGTGCTTAATTCTTTGTCTTTTACACCCAAATTTTTTGGTACACTAAGATACATAGAAAAACAGCATGACAGAGGTTTAAACATTAGGTATTCATTATGAAGTAATTTTTATTTCAAGCCAATGAAAATTAAAAAACAATAAATGAACAAATACTTCATATTTTGGTCTGCAGCTAGATTAAAAAAGTATTTAAAGATTCAAGTTGCCCCTTTAATGCCACATTAACAATACTTTGTGGCTTACTAAATTAAACATTTGATTATTGTACTTGTTCAAATGCAGAAATGACATTTAAGGGAAAAGAAAATACCCTTTAAGTAAAGTTTTTCTAAAATCTGCAAAACTGGGCCAGGAGGAGCGGTGTATTTGAATTCTTGCATTTAGAAGCTTAAATGGTTTGGGAAAAAGTTATTTTTAAAGCACTAATTCTTCTTAAATCGTCATTTTACAAATGAATCCCACTAATGTTGTCAAAAAGCATATGCATTTAAAGCAGTATTAAAGTACTGACCTAACGTTTGCCCAAAAGGACACATGTACAGGAAGTGCTGGTCCCCATTAAGTCAGATTGCAATATTTTTGCAAAATACATGAATATCATGATATGGAATTCCTCCAGCAATTCATGCTGTTGAATGTAAAGACTGAACCAGCTCTTGTTTTTCGAGTTCATGTGTAGCAAACACTGCAATGTGTGCATTTCTCCACTAATGTACTTATTCTTGGTGTATTATTGCATCTTATGTCCTCGGTGCTCACACATGCTGCTGGATGTACTCGATGGAAAGTTGACCTGTTATAGTGAGGTTTGCAAATTGCTGTCTGTGTTTTATTGGAGGATTGATGGTTGTTTGAGCTTCTCCTCTGGGTTACTGCTGAGCGTTCCACTTTCTGAAAGAGATTAATAAGGACGCTTGTGGGACACCGCCTCTGAGCAGTATCCACACCTAGCTTCTGACTTTGTCTTGCAATATAAATCAGCCAATGAGTCCCCCCCCCAAAAAAATGGGAGTCTAATCCCCCGCCTGTGTGATTGAGGACACACAGTGAGCGAGGGATTGTCAGGAATCTTTTTCCAGCTGAAGGTCTTAATATACTGTGATGCCTGTTGTAAGGAAAGAGATTGAAAATAGAAGCATTGACCCTTGAAGAAAACAAGTGTTTGCTTTTGACAGTGTATCAAAGAAACAAACCAATCATTGAAACTTTTCCCCTTATATTATTTCTTTCTTTTAGATGATCCTTTCTATTTAGCGTGCACTGGCATTTTTATTATCAAATGCAGTTATGTCATGATTAAATAAAGTTAGGTAAATATTTGGACAAAGCTTAGTCCACTGAGTAATAGGAGGGCAATGACATCTTGTGATATAAAAAAACGGCACAGTATAGAGTCTGTGTAATGAAGCACTATCTCCCCGTTGTTTTGGTCCAAGCTGTTATTCTGAGCCCGGAATATATGGAGAAGTGCTGTAAGTTTGACTCCCTGCTATACAGTCGTGTTCAAAATAACAGCAGTCCTACATAACCAACCAAATTAATTGTTTTTGGCAAACCATTTACCAATTCATTTAATCTATTTCTGCATTTACTAGTATACATAGTTTAGGAATAAAACCATAACAGACCTAGCTCTCAGGATATATTGTACATATTGCTTATGCTGTGGACCAAAATCAATAGCATGTTCAAGAACTTAAATACTTCAAGAGGTAACTTGCCCAAGAAGGCATTATCTGGCATAATGAGAAATTGTACATTTTGTCGACTGATGCTAGCATCCCTTTCAAGTGTAAAGGCTGCAGACAGTTTGTCAGACAAGCCCCAAACATTGAATTTAAGCAGGTCGGCTTAGGCATTATACTATGGGGACATTTCCTATTCTATGTATCAATACTATTTATTGCATCCCAGGGATAATAGATAAGGTTGAAGAAATCACAATGCTTGAAGAGCTCATGCTGCGTTAAGCCAAAGTGAAAGTACCTTGTAAATTGGTTTTTCAACAAGTCAAATACTCCACATACAGGTCCTTCTCAAAATATTAGCATATTGTGATAAAGTTCATTATTTTCCATAATGTCATGATGAAAATTTAACATTCATATATTTTTGATTCATTGCACACTAACTGAAATATTTCAGGTCTTTTATTGTCTTAATACAGAGGATTTTGGCATACAGCTCATGAAAACCCAAAATTCCTATCTCACAAAATTAGCATATTTCATCCGACCAATAAAAGAAAAGTGTTTTTAATACAAAAAACGTCAACCTTCAAATAATCATGTACAGTTATGCACTCAATACTTGGTTGGGAATCCTTTGGCAGAAATGACTGCTTCAATGCGACGTGGCATGGAGGCAATCAGCCTGTGGCACTGCTGAGGTCTTATGGAGGCCCAGGATGCTTCAATAGCGGCCTTTAGCTCATCCAAAGTGTTGGGTCTTGAGTCTCTCAACGTTCTCTTCACAATATCCCACAGATTCTCTATGGGGTTCAGGTCAGGAGAGTTGGCAGGCCAATTGAGCACAGTGATACCATGGTCAGTAAACTATTTACCAGTGGTTTTGGCACTGTGAGCAGGTGCCAGGTCGTGCTGAAAAATGAAATCTTCATCTCCATAAAGCTTTTCAGCAGATGGAAGCATGAAGTGCTCCAAAATCTCCTGATAGCTAGCTGCATTGACCCTGCCCTTGATAAAACACAGTGGACCAACACCAGCAGCTGACACGGCCACCAGACCATCACTGACTGTGGGTACTTGACACTGGACTTCTGGCATTTTGGCATTTCCTTCTCCCCAGTCTTCCTCCAGACTCCTTGATTTCCGAATGACATGCAGAATTTGCTTTCATCCGAAAAAAGTACTTTGGACCACTGAGCAACAGTCCAGTGCTGCTTCTCTGTAGCCCAGGTCAAGCGCTTCTGCCGCTGTTTCTGGTTCAAAAGTGGCTTGACCTGGGGAATGCGGCACCTGTAGACCATTTCCTGCACACGCCTGTGCACGGTGGCTCTGGATGTTTCTACTCCAGACTCAGTCCACTGCTTCCGCAGGTCCCCCAAGGTCTGGAATCGGCCCTTCTCCACAATCTTCCTCAGGGTCCGGTCACCTCTTCTCGTTGTGCAGCGTTTTCTGCCACACTTTTTCCTTCCCACAGACTTCCCACTGAGGTGCCTTGATACAGCACTCTGGGAACAGCCTATTCATTCAGAAATTTATTTCTGTGTCTTACCCTCTTGCTTGAGGGTGTCAATAGTGGCCTTCTGGACAGCAGTCAGGTCGGCAGTCTTACCCATGATTGGGTTTTTGAGTGATGAACCAGGCTGGGAGTTTTAAAGGCCTCAGGAATCTTTTGCAGGTGTTTAGAGTTAACTCGTTGATTCAGATGATTAGGTTCATAGCTCGTTTGGAGACCCTTTTAATGATATGCTAATTTTGTGAGATAGGAATTTTGGGTTTTCGTGAGCTGTATGCCAAAATCATCCGTATTAAGACAATAAAAGACCTGAAATATTTCAGTTAGTGTGCAATGAATCTAAAATATATGAATGTTAAATTTTCATCATGACATTATGGAAAATAATGAACTTTATCACAATATGCTAATATTTTGAGAAGGACCTGTATACGAGTAAGCGAGAAGAATCTTGGTTCCAGACCAAAAGATTTATGTAAGAGTGGCCATACCAGTCCCTGCACCTTAATCCAACAGAAAACCTATGGGGTGATATCAAACAGGCTTTCTTTTTGGGGGGGGGGGCACTAATGGCCTTTTTTTTTTGCTTTTTTCTGAAAGTAGGCAGACAGGAAATGGGGTGAAGAGAGGGGGAAGACATGCAGCAAATTTCACCAGGTTGGGACTTGAGAGGTGCAGTGTGCCCAATACAATTGCATGTATGAAAAGAGAAGTTTTAGGAATTTTGAGTTTTACTTTTTTTAAACACGGTGCTAATGCTTTAAACAAAACTGTATGTTAAAGGCTCGTAATGTAAACAAAAAAAAATGGACATATTCAAGGTTCGTACCAAAATAAAGTAAAAAATATGTCTTCCCTTGCTCTCATATGCAATATTATGCTTTGTCTCATTGCACCCCTACTAATTAAATAATGTTAAAGCAAATAATGTTTTGGGTAGGTTTAATCAACAAACAGGCATTTGCAAACTTAAAGAAAGCTGAAAATGTAAAAACTAAAACCCTTTAATATGTTTTTTGGCAAAAAGTGTTTTAGCGCACTGGGTGTACTGATTCCAAATGCCATGTAAAAAAAGAAACATTTAAAACAGATTTTTACATTCAATGTTAGATGAGTCACTGCTAAAAGCTGGATTAAGGCTCCCACGAGGAAGCAGACATCTGTATATAAAGTTCTATTTGCCCTTACTGAATGTCCACAGACAGTGCAGTGTGACTCGTTAAGGATCAGCCTGACCTGGAGCTACACCACATTTAAAGCTTTTAGAGTGTAATTATTTTTGGACTTGGTTGAAAAAGGGAAAAACGGTAGAACATCCCCTGAGCTGATACCAAAAAAAGGAAAGAAAACATACTGAACAATTTTCAAGACACTTGTGGAATAGTGACTATATTTTATGTGAGTGAAACATTAAAGATGAATACCTATTCAGCATACTATGAAATAAGATCAATTTATAGACTATTTAAGGAACCCCTTAAATATTCCGGTATAGCAGAGCACTATGAATGCTGCAACATTAGAGGAACGCTAGAGAATGAAGTAGAGAGCTACTGAATATGCATCCACACTGTGCTCAAATATAAAAATCACACATTTTGGTATAACGGCTTGTCACTGCTTGGAAGGTGGCTTTTATAAAAATTATTTGTTAAGATTCACAAAGACCATTCTAAATACACCTTGTGTTTTAATGAATTGATCCCTGGTTCATTTGGTTGTGTTTTTTCACATTGTGGACTTTCCTAAGACATTTATCTGGAAACATGACAGGAGTTGGTCAGTTTTAATTGATCATGAGCACAATAGTGAGCTTATGTGAGCCATGTCAGTCTACTTGCTCAATCTTAGTATTATGATGACAAATCAAATATTGAAACAGTAAATGATACCCCTGATCTCTGTATAACAGCCTCCAGAGAATGAGGCCTTGTACACACATAGCAGGTTTTTTAAAAAAAAACAAACGAATATCTCCCCTACATCGTTTTTAAAAATAATATCGTACACACGTGAGGTTTTTCAGAAAAGTTTTCATACACACCAACCTGCAGAAATATGCCAATGAGCGTTGTGTTAAACACTCCAGACGAATAGGGGGCAGTGTACTGCAAAAATGAAACCTATGTCAGCCAATGAGAATCCTTCAAAACAATCACGACTTCCTAGTAAGTATAAAACATGGTACCAGGATGTTCGTTTGTGTGGACAGTAGTGTGTGTTGCAGCAGAAGGGCTTGTAAAACACAACAAACCACAAGTGTCTGAACCAATGTAATCTGCACCTCTCTGAAAGCATTCATTTTTACTCCACTGTTTGGCTGAGTCTATAAACAATTGCAGCACATTTGACGTCAGCGCCGCAATATTTGTTGCAGACAGTGATGCCCGAACCATAAAAGTCAGTTTGACCATGTAAACAGAGTTTTTTAATTCTTCACTTTGGTCATAGTTTTCAAAGTTATTAATTTTTAGTGATGTACAAATGAGTTTATGTGTGGATGAAAGGCCAAAACACATAAAAAGTTATTCGTTGAAATGCTGAGTCAGTGTAGAGCGCAGCTGTTCAATATAAGTGTAAAACATTTTGGAAGTGGATGTGGAGGTACTTATTAGAAATACCATAGTAGCATACTGACTCCTCAATCTTCACAAACATCACCACATCTGATGTGTTTTAGTATCACTCCATCCAGATCTTTTACCTTTACTTAATGACTGAGGAGTAAATTCTGAGTAAACCACAAGGATTACGATACTGTATTTTCTAACTGCTCGTGAAGTTGAATAAACAAAAGCTTAAATAAAAGAAATGTTAAAGTGAAAACAATCATTGGAGGTGTTACAATAATGAGTGACTTTGAGAGGACCTCATTCTCGTGGCATTATAGAACAGTTTGTTTACAGGACAAATGCTTCTGCAAACTGAATAACTTGCAGGGCAAACCCTAAAGCACCACTAAAAGAATTTCATATTCCTTGAATTTTTCTGCTTCCGCCTCTCTGCCTGCTCAGACGCTTTTCTCCTAAGCTCCCTGCTTGCTTGCATTCTTTTACTCCTAACTTTTTATCTCTTAGCCAAAATTACGGAAATATTGGACTAAAACTACTTCTTACCAACGACTCCCAAGGATTATTATTATTTTTTATTAATTGATTTTTTCTAAAGGATTTTGATGTTTTTATAATCGAACTCGAAAGCAGGACAAGTTAACGCCAGCTAATCAGCACAAAATGCCTCCCTTCACCACAGAGGACTTCGACTAACTTTTACTGTCTTTTGCTGTTTTAGAGATGAAAATCCACCGACTACAAGTGAATGTGGAGGTGAATATAGGGTACAACGATGATTCAACTCTGCCTGTGATCCCAAACAGTGACAACCAGCTCAACAACTCAGCCAGCAATCAGAACACTGAGAATAAACCTACCGGCAGACCCCCCTGCCATGTTTTAGGCGCGTGCCCAAAAAAATCAAGGTGGACAACTCACTGGATGATCTCAGCAATTAAATAAATTAGAATGGCCAGAATTACAGAGAAATGCCCCCGTTTCCCCTGGGAAAAGGAGACTTCGACAGCGAGCTGCTGTCACAACAATTGATAGGAGCGAGACAGCTGGAAACAATGGAATTCCCCTCCAAAACAGATATCCCCCACTACAGAATGAAAACCAGGAAATATTATCCATCTTCTGAGAACAATAAAAGGTTTGAGAACAGCATTCATTCTAAACAGTCTTCTCCTAAGCTGCCAGAGAAAAAGCGACCCACCGGACCAAGAACCCTAATAGTGGGCAACACAGCAGTGGATGGGATTAAAAATTTCTGCAACAAGAAAAACACAGACGTTATGATTGGTACCAGTAACGTGGTGTCCGATATCTCAGAGAATATTCTTGCAATCACAGAAAAGCGCCCGTCTCTAGAAAACCTTTTTTTACACTGTGGATCCATGGATGCTTTTCTGTGGATATTGTTTCGAGTCTCCTGATGATTAATAAGTGGTTGAAAAAAACATCTGCTACCAGACCTGTGAACTTCATCGACAACTATAATATGTTTTGGGAAAAAAGAAAACTCTTCAAGCAAGATGGTTTCTCTTTGAACAAGCCAGGAGCCAGACATCTCACATCTAATCTCTTCTATTCAGTAAATAATCCACCAGCAGCTTCGACCTTCAGCAGAGAACATGGAGTATTAACAGCAATGATAACGCTGCCTCCAACAGCTCAAGCAGAAACAACTGGCCAGTTGGCTGTGAAAGAGAGGTCATCACAAAAGGTCTCCCCGTCGAAATCCACAGGAGAGGTTGACCCCCCATTATACCCCCCTCCCCAAAAACCCAGACCGACACCCCCGGTAAACCCCACTCAATAATCTGGCTTTATTGAACATTAGATCTCTGTCAGGAGAATCATTTTTAATCAATGACTTCATTACTGACCATGATCTTGATGTTGTTTTTAACAGAAACATGGTTACATGAATTTAATGAAGCTCCCATTCTGATAGAGGCGACGCCTCCGAACTACAATTTTCTTTGTGAGAGCAGACAGCAAAGAAAAGGTGGAGGGGTGGCCACATTTTTTAAAGATTTTTTAGAGTGTAAAAAAGTATTTCTGGGCAAATTTGACTCTTTTGAATATTTGGCTCTCCAGGTAAAGAGCCCGCTCCAAACCATGTTCTTGAATATTTACAGGCCTCCTAAGTCCAAAACAAACTTTTTCAGTGATTTTGATGAGCTTATATCTGTGATATGTGTTGATTATGACTGTTTAATTATTGTGGGAGACTTCAACATTCACATGGACAATCCTGAAGACAAACGTGCAATAGATCTATGTGACACTCTGAGAAATTTTGGTGTGAGTCAACATGTTAAACAGCAAATGCACTTCGTACACCAACTAAGCTCTTCTTCCTGCTGTCTTGATCTTTTACCCACAGCTTTCCTTAAGAAAGCTTTGCCTGTAATAACATCTGATTTAACACAAATAACAAGTTTACGTTTTTAAACTTGATTTAAAGCAACTTAGGGTTGCGGCGCTTTTTACAGTTTTCTGGGAGTTTATTCCAGATTAGTGGAGCATAAGAACTAAAAGCTGCTTCTCCATGTTTAGTTCTGGTTTTGGGTATGCAGAGTAGATTTTAGCCAGAAGACCTGAGAGGTCTGGGTGGTTGATACAACAAGTCTGTAATGTATTTTGGTGCTAAGCCATTCAGTGATTTATAGACTAACAGAAGTATTTTAAAGTCTATTCTCTGAGCTACAGGGACTTCAGAACCGAGGTGATGTGCTCCACTTTCTTAGTTCTAGTGAGGACACAGGCAGCAGCATTCTGGATCAACTGCAGCTGTCTGATCGACTTTTTACGCAGACCTGTGAAGACACCATTGCAGTAATCAATTCTAATAAAGATGAACGCGTGAATTTGTTTTTCAAGGTCCTGCTGAGACATTAGTCCTTTAATCCTGGAGATGTTCTTTAGGTGATAGAAGGCCAACCTAGTTACTACCTTTATGTGCCTCTGAAGGTTCAGGTCTGAGTCCATCACTACAACCAGGTTTCAAGCCTGACTGGTGGTTTCTAGCTGTATTAACTGAAGCTGTGTGCTAACTTTTAAACGCTCTTCCTTTGGTCCAAAGATTATTACTTCAGTTTTGTTTTGATTCAGCTGAAGAAAATTTAGGCCCATCCATGCATTGATTTCTTCTAAGCATTTACCCAGCGCTTGAATGGGTTCATGGTCACCTGGTGACATCGTAACGTATAGCTGTGTGTCGTCTGCATAGTTATGATAACATACGTTGTTGTTTATTAAAATCTGAGTTGGGGGAGCATGTAGATATCGAATAGGAGGGGCCCTAATATGGACCCTTGGGGAACGCCACATGTGATACTGACACAAAAAAGTCCCTGTCCTTCAAGTAGGATTTAAACCAGTTGAGTGCTGTACCAGAAAGGCCGACCCAGTTTTCCAGGTCTAATAAAATGGAGTGATCAACAGTGTCAAATGCTGCACTAAGGTCCAATAATACCAGCACTATGGTTCTTCCACAGTCTGCATATATACGGATGTCATTGAACACCTTGACAAGAGCAGTCTCTGTACTGTGGTGAGCACGGAAGCTCAAGCTGATATAGGCCTGTAGTTCTGCAGTAGCAGCTTGTCCAAGTTGCTCTTTTTCAATAGAGGTTTGATAATTGCTGTTTTTAGGGCCTGGGGAAAACACCTGACAAAAGGGACATGATTATTATTTGAGTTAAATCAGATGTTATTACAGGCAAAGCTTTCTTAAGGAAAGCTGTGGGTAAAAGATTGAGACAGCAGGAAGAAGAGCTTAGTTGCTGTACGATTTCTTCTAAGATTTTGCAGTTTATTTGGTGAAATTGGGAAATTTTGTCAAAATCAGTTCTAGTTGGAGACAACATTGGTACTGGAGTTGATGTGGATGTGCTGACTGCCTCTCTGATCTTTTGGGTTTTTTCAGTAAAGAATTTAGCAAATTCATTGCAGGCCCTGGTAGAGTGGAGTTCAGATGCTACAATTACAGGAGGGTTTGTTAACCTGTCGACCATGGCAAATAATGTACGAGCATTGTTAATGTTTTTGCTGTTGATCTCAGAAAAGAAGGATTCCCTTGCATTTTTTAGTTGTAGGTTATATCTTTATAGTCTCTCTTTATAGATAATGTAGTGAACCTGGAGTCCAGTCTTTCGCCACCTGCGTTCAGCTTTTCGACACTCCTGTTTTTGACTTCTGACTGGTGGAGCACTTCTCCATGGAGATATTTTCTTCCCAGAAACGACTTTCACTTTAATTGGAGTAATTGAATCAATGATGTCCGAGATTTTAGAATGAAAGTTATCTACCAGCTCATCTACAGTGTTACAGGGCAAAGTGGAGGTAGAAGAGTAAATCTGGTTAAAGGTTTCAGCAGCACCGTCCTTAAAGATGCGTTTTCTTATCATGTCTCTTTGGCAAACTGAGTCATTGCAGATGATGCTTTCAAAAATAACAGAAAAGTGGTCAGATAGAGCAACATCAGTTACAGACACCTTGGAAATGTTTAGACCCTTAGTGATGATCAAGTCCAAAATATGTCCCTGTTTGTGCGTTTGCTGTTTAACATGTTGAGTCTAACCAACATTTCTAACAGTGTCACATAGATCTATTGCACTTCTGTCTTCAGGATTTTCCATGTGAATGTTGAAGTCTCCCACAATTATTAAACAGTCATAATCAACACATATCACAGATAAAAGCTCATTAGAATCACTGATGAAGTTTGTTTTGGACTTAGGAGGCCTGTAAATATTCAAGAACATGGTTCGGACCAGGCTCTTTACCGGAGAGCCAAATATTCAAAAGAGTCAAATTTGCCCAGAAATACATTTTTACACTTTAGTAAATCTTTAAACAATGTGGCCACCCCTCCACCTTTTCTTTGCTGTCTGCTCTCACAAAGAAAATTGTAGTTCGGAGGCGTCGCCTCTATCAGAATGGGAGATTCGTTAAATTCATGTAACCATGTTTCTGTTAAAAACAACATCAAGACCGTGGTCAGTAATGAAGTCATTAATTAAAAATGATTCTCCTGACAGAGATCTAATTTTCAGTAAAGCCAGTTTATATGACTTAGTTGGGTCCTGATTTTAAGAGCTCCTTTCATGTTATCAGAATCCAGTAAAGCAAAAAGTGGGCTCAGTGGGGAGATGGGAGAGTTCTGTGTAGTCTGGGTCGGGGTCTGGGGTGAGGGGGGTTTACCGGGGTGTCGGTCTGGGTCTGGGTTTGGGGGGATGGGGGTATAATGGGGTGGTCCACTTCTCCTGTGGATTTTGACGGGGAGACCTTTTGTGATGACCTCTCTTTCTCAGCCAACTGGCTGATTGTTTCTGCTGGAGCTGTTGGGGGCAGCGTTATCTTTGTTGTTGATACTCCATGTTCTCTGCTGAAGGTCGAAGCTGCTGGCGGATTATTTACTGAATAGAAGAGATTAGATGTGAGACGTCTGGCTCCTGGCTTGTTTGAAACAGAAACCATCTTGCTTGAAGAGTTTTCTTTTTTCCCAAAAAATATTAAAGTTGTTGATGAAGTTCACAGGTCATGTTCCCTTGTCATATTATCACTTTGGCCATAACTGCTGGTTGATTCCATACGCACTCCCTGCTGTTTTGCTTTATTTTGTTTAGTTAGGTATTTTACCCCCTTTTTGTGTAGAACTTTGCATGTTTGAGTAGGTGAAGATTATTGAATCAGAAGAGCGGACTGTATCAGGCTGTGATTTAATAGATATTCACATAGATAAAGAGAAGGCGTTTTGTGTTTATTTTGTGCAAGAGTGATTCGTCAGTCAAAATAAGGTTAAAAGTTTCCCACGTTTCGGTAGAAACGGTTGATTAAACAGTGACACCTCTGGTAATAGTTATCAATTATTACCGAGTATTTAACGGTTGTAATTATCAAAGGCGTTGAGCCACATTTACAACACCAGAAGACATCCCTGGTCTTCGATTCATAAATGAGGATTTTGGCTAAGAAATTAATTTTGTAAAATTATGATTGTTAATTATAATTATTGATAAATATTAATTAATCAATAATCATAATTCCAACAAGACAATAAAGCTGGTCAGGGTTGATTAGAACATTAAAGGATCTAAATAAAAGACTATTCAAATGAAAATATTTTAGCGGCTGCAAAAAACCTGAGGCTAGTGCTAGGGATTCCCTTTCCAGCGAACCAGTGATCCTAAACATACAGCCAGAGCTACATTGGAATGGTTTAGATCATTGGTTCTAAACCCTGGTTCTCCAGGCCAATTGTGCTTCATGTTTTACATGTGTCCCTGCTCCAGCACACCAGATTCAAATTACTGCATTGCCTTGCCATCATGCCAAGTGGTGCTGAAGCCTGCTAAACACCATGAAGGAGCAGGAAAACAGCTACTGCCGCATTTCTACTAGTTCCTTCTCAGAGCGGTTTGGTACAGCTCTGCTCACTTTTTAGGATTTTCCATTAGCAATAGTAATGTGGAACCAATAATAACTTTAGCTTCCTTGCCTTTCCAAGCGAGCCGCCTGTGCTAAAAATGTGACATCAGGAGACTGCCAGTTGCTGATTGGGGGTGGGCATCACTAGTCACAGCATATTTTGATAACTAATATCTTGCACCGTCAAAGGCAGCTCACAGAAAAACTTAGGTAAAATATCTCTGTAGATCAAATTCATTAACCATTATATATTTTAAAAATGCATAGATAAATAAATAAAATTCAACATTTTATAACACCAAAAGACAATGTGTACAGGTCCTTCACAAAATATTAGCATATTGTGATAAAGTTAATTATTTTCCATAATGTAATGATGAAAATTTAACATTCATATATTTTAGATTCATTGCACACTAACTGAAATATTTCAGGTATTTTATTGTCTTAATACGGATGATTGTGGCATACAGCTCATGAAAATCCAAAATTCCTATCTCACAAAATCAGCATATCATTAAAAGGGTCTCTAAACGAGCTATGAACCTAATCATCTGAATCAACGAGTTAACTCTAAACACCTGCAAAAGATTCCTGAGGCCTTTAAAACTCCCAGCCTGGTTCATCACTCAAAACCCCAATCATGGGTAAGACTGCCGACCTGACTGCTGTCCAGAAGGCCACTATTGACACCCTCAAGCAAGAGGGTAAGACACAGAAAGAAATTTCTGAACGAATAGGCTGTTCCCAGAGTGCTGTATCAAGGCACCTCAGTGGGAAGTCTGTGGGAAGGAAAAAATGTGGCAGAAAACGCTGCACAACGAGAAGAGGTGACCGGACCCTGAGGAAGATTGTGGAGAAGGGCCGATTCCAGACATTGGGGGACCTGCGGAAGCAGTGGACTGAGTCTGGAGTAGAAACATCCAGAGCCACCGTGCAAAGGCGTGTGCAGGAAATGGTCTACAGGTGCCGCATTCCCCAGGTCAAGCCACTTTTGAACCAGAAACAGCGGCAGAAGCGCCTGACCTGGGCTACAGAGAAGCAGCACTGGACTGTTGCTCAGTGGTCCAAAGTACTTTTTTCGGATGAAAGCAAATTCTGCATGTCATTCGGAAATCAAGGTGCCAGAGTCTGGAGGAAGACTGGGGAGAAGGAAATGCCAAAATGCCAGAAGTCCAGTGTCAAGTACCCACAGTCAGTGATGGTCTGGTTGCCGTGTCAGCTGCTGGTGTTGGTCCACTGTGTTTTATCAAGGACAGGGTCAATGCAGCTAGCTATCAGGAGATTTTGGAGCACTTCATGCTTCCATCTGCTGAAAAGCTTTATGGAGATGAAGATTTCATTTTTCAGCACCACCTGGCACCTGCTCACAGTGCCAAAACCACTGGTAAATGGTTTACTGACCATGGTATCACTGTGCTCAATTGACCTGCCAACTCTCCTGACCTGAACCCCATAGAGAATCTGTGGGATATTGTGAAGAGAACGTTGAGAGACTCAAGACCCAACACTCTGGATGAGCTAAAGGCCGCTATTGAAGCATCCTGGGCCTCCATAAGACCTCAGCAGTGCCACAGGCTGATTGCCTCCATGCCACGCCGCATTGAAGCAGTCATTTCTGCCAAAGGATTCCCGACCAAGTATTGAGTACATAACTGTACATGATTATTTGAAGGTTGACGTTTTTTGTATTAAAAACACTTTTCTTTTATTGGTCGGATGAAATATGCTAATTTTGTGAGATAGGAATTTTGGGTTTTCATGAGCTGTATGCCACAATCATCCGTATTAAGACAATAAAAGACCTGAATTATTTCAGTTAGTGTGCAATGAATCAAAAATATATGAATGTTAAATTTTCATCATGACATTATGGAAAATAATGAACTTTATCACAATATGCTAATATTTTGAGAAGGACCTGTATTTTTAAAATATGTTTTCACCTAAATATAAAGATAAATGTTTGTTAATAAATGAAAAATAATCTGACTTAGCTGTCTCAATATGTGCCACACTTACAAGAAGGTACAGTAAAGGGCCATAAATGTAAATCACTGTAAATAAAATTCTGTGTTTTCTTAATTATATTTTGTGTTAATGTGTCGGATAAATTTTCCACTGTGCGTTAACAAGCCAATCCTATGCTCAGGAACATTACTAGCATTTAATGTACGCAATGAATGAGTCATTTATCATCACTTAAATTTAATTTTATGAGCTGTACTCAACTGCTGCTAAGTTTATCTCCTGTTTTCATTATATGAATCATTAACTCATAAATTGGTGCTGGAATGGAATCCTGTAGACTTTATTAGGCCTGTCAGCGCTTTTAATATTATGAACAACAATAACCTGGAGTCATTCTAGTTGACACATGAAGCAAAAAGGTAATCAAAGGAAGCACAAATATTAAGTAAATTGCTGGATCTGTTATTGTGAAGGAACCTCTCAGTCACTGGTTTAATGTCACTGGCTATCCCAGAAACCAAATGTGTTGCAGTCAAATTTTAGTTGAGGCATGGGCCAAACCTTCCTGAAAAGGTCATGTTAATGTTAATTTTCTAATGTTATGGTACAGCAGCCACCAAAAATCAGCTCACACTTCAGTATGAGTCATTTTTAGAGTCAGGAAACGATTATTCCAATAAGAGCAGCTGACAAATGTGATAAAGAACTGAAAGTGACCTTTCATTAAAGATACAGGAGACAAAGGGACGGAAAAAACACCTTGCAGTCATTTAGTGACATAGCACGGAACTGTGGACACAAATCTGGCCTGGTATCAATATTAATTTGCCACTTTGCTTGAACAATACTAATGAGTTTCCATACCTGGAGCGTTATTGTCACATTTGGGCAAACTCTAACAATTAATTAGTGGGAAAAGATTTTATATATTTCTCATTAAGAAACCAAGATAATTGGAAATTCATATAATTAGTTGATGAGAATAGATAGCTAGCAAACTTTGTAATAAAGAAACTTTGTAATTTTTTTCCCACTTGTTCAGGTATTGCCTCCTTACAGATCATAAATCACATTTAATACCAGACAAATATAATCTGAGTAAATAGAAAATGCAGTTTTAAAATTAGTTAGTTCATTAATTAATGTAAAAAAACCCTATCTAAACATATCTGGATGTATGTGCAAAGGTAATTACTCTCTAAATAACTTGATTGTGCTATAATTGGGCCCAAAAAGTGCCATGTTGGGACCACAGCCATGGTTACAATATGAAATGCGGTACGAACCTTTCTGGAACCTTCAAAATACCTTTCTGGCACCGCCAGGAAAAGGGGTAATGGCGGACTTCCCATGATGCCCCTGTCCGTATAAAACTGCCATCTTTCCAATAAATTGATCTCTGCCACCCCGACCCCGCTGCGGAGCTGGCAGGAGAGACACAGCGCGCTACTGTCTCTTTGCTGGCAAACAGACATAACTCTTCAACTGGATCCAAGAGTGTCATACGATCACCGATCATATGCATTAAGTTAAGTACGAATGAATTACTGTTGGAAGAATCCGGTATTCATTTATAAAAGGGGATAATTAAGGTACAAGCGTGGCTTGACTTTTCTCTTTGAGTTCTACAGATCAAACTGTGGCATAGAGAGTTCCCAGCAGAGACCTTGTTTCTACAACACCGGGTGAAGCAGTTTCCTGGTCTGAAAGGAGGACAGAAGGGACCGCATTACCGTAGCAACTGTGCAGTTGGCCGGCCGACAGAGCAAGCCACCCAACCACAGCTACGGAGATTAGCTGTAACTAACCTTTTGTTAACAGAGTTTCTTCAAACTACCTTGTCGCCCGGACAACTTTTCCTCAGCACGGTTCAAACGAGGTTAGGTTTGGGCAGAGTGATAGAAGTAATTTAGGATGAAATGATCTAAACATTTTTCATTTTATGAAGTTTGGTTTTGTTTGTGAAACTCTGCTATCTTAGTGCTAGCAGACTATCTGCAGCACACATTCTCAGTTTTGTGTTCTGTGTTTGTGTGTTTTGAAAGTTAAGAGAAACTTTATTTAAAGGGTGATTTTAAACACAGAAGATTGACCATAACGCGGTGTCCGCACTTATGCATTTTAACCTTTTTATTAACAGTATTTTAAAGATGTGTGTTTGATTCTGGTGCTAAGCTATCAGCTTCTTTTGTTAGCTTTAACTGCTAACAGCTAAGAACACATGCTTGCCTGCTAAAGAATATTTACTCAGAAAGGATGTTAGTTTTCAATCTAGTAAATAATAGTTTCCTAAACATTATTTTACTAAACTTGATAATTAAGTAAACACCATTAAGACCAATTTCTCCAGAAAGATTTGGCTCTTTTCCAAAATATTTCCTTAAATATTTGACAATTTCCTTAATAATATTTCTTTAAATATTATTTTAATAAATAAAGGCAGCTAATGAGACACCGTAGAGAATTTGTCATCCAGAAGGTTGGTTTTATTCAGCAGATCATTCTTTAAAACATTATTTTATTAAAATAATATTTTATCTGATCTTGTATTGTGAATGGTTGTCTAAAGGTATGCTGATTATTGCCCAAGTTGGTTCCAAGACTAACTTAACTTAATTTTCAGATTCTTCAAGATAATCCTTGGTTCTCAAACACAAACATTGCATGGTAATATTGCATCACTCTTTTGGTCATGATTTCAACCATCTTTAATCAACTGGTTTATATTGTACATGGCCCATTAGTCTTCCCTATTCTTTAATTCTGCTTGGTAGTTAGTTGGATTGTTTTAGCATAGTGAAGAGTTTGTTGATTGAAATATGTTTGACTTTGAGTTGACTTATTTTTGTTAATAAATTCTTGTATTTTAAGAAATTGTGTGAATTCATTCCATGTGTGTGCAGAGTTTATGCTGTTCAATAATGTCAGAGCTTGGCTCACACTTTTTGATTTTGTCCTAATAACACCGCCCTACTGGGCTGGTATTCACAGGACAACCTTTAACAGACCGAAATATTATTTGATAAAATATTAAAATATTAATATTAAATAATATATTCATAATTATAGTCGCAACAGCCATATAGTAATGCTGTATTGATCCTTTTAAATCTATATGGAGGACTATTGGCTCACTTCTCTATGCATAATTGCTTTTATTTTGCCCAAGGCTTTCGCGCATGAACAACCTGCTTAAGGTCATGCCACAGCATCCTAATTTGTTTTTTGTTTGGGCTTTGACTGGGCCACTAATAAAGTTTAATTTTGTTTTTCTTTTGTGCTATTCAGCAGTGGATTTGCTGGTGTACTTTGGATCATTTCCTGCTGCATTACCCAAGTACGCTTGAGCTTGAGGTCACACACTGATGGTCAACTATGTCCTTTAGGATTTTCTGGTAAAGAGCAGGATTCCTAGTTCCAATAAATTCTACAAATCAGCAAGTGGTTTTAACTTGGGGATCTGCCATGGATCTAATTTTTGCCCAGCTCCTTCCTTACTGCGGAATCATGAACACTGATCTTAAATAGGACAAGTGAGGTCTGTAGCACTTTTGATATTGTTCTGCGTTCTTTTCTGAATTACTGGATGAGCTTTTGAAGAAAATTTGGTAGATCTACCACTATTCCATGTTTTTTCTTTTATGTTTTTCTCGAGTGTCAACGCCTTGAAATGGTTTTGTAACCATTTCAAGATTAATTGATGTCAGTTACTTTGTTTTTGTTTCTGAATTTATTTCTAAACATGGGGGCATGATGTGTTGATTTTTAAGATATTGTAGCTCATTTCATGTGTTCAGAAAGTTTCTATAGAAGCCACAACATTTTGACCAGGTTGATTTGGATAGCTGCGTTCCTTTAACAAATTGAACCTTCTTCATCTTTGCCTGTTATTGAAATGACATATATTTGGCAGGGTAAAAGACCTAGAATTAGATATAAGGTCTCACAACTGGAAAAGAGGGTGGGAGGTTGGGGGTTGTCTTCCCTTAGAGATTATTATTTAGCAGCACAAGCCAGAACACTGATATACTGTAGCGACCCAGCATATAATGCTCAATGGAAAACTATTGAAACAAAGGCGACACCCGTTCCTATACAAGCAATTATGGCCGATGCAAATCTGCAAAGTTTCATAAATAATATAGATAATCAGTGGATGAAAACATCCCTTAGAGTGTGGAAAATGATCGTCAAAGAGAATGCACTAGAGAACGACCTGGCAGTCATAAAATGGATTGCGTATGACTCAGACTTCACACCAAACAAACTGGGCGCCAGGTTTAAGGAGTGGACATCCAAGGGAATCACTGCTCTGTGCACAATAATGAATAACAAAATCTTAAATGATTTCGAAACACTCAAGAGAAAATATTCGTTGGACAAACAGGATTTCTATCGATATTTACAAATAAGAAATTTTGTTAACTTAAAAATTAAGAAAATTACTGACAAGAATATAAACCTAATGGAAATTTTTATTAATGCCTATAAATCAAAAATTAAAGGGAAGATCATCTCACTTATCTATAAAAACCTAATAGATCTTAAAAACAATTCAACCCTACATATCAAAGCAAGATGGGAAAAAGAGGGCAACTAAACAATAACAGAGGAGGAATGGACAATAGTGTTGAGATACCAATGGACATATATTAAATCTCTACAATGGCAAGAATTTGGATGGAAAAATCTGATAAGATTCTTTATCACACCTGCTCAGAAATGCCACTATGATGGAAATTCTCCTGCATGTTGGAGAAAATGTAGAAATCAAAACGCAAACCATTATCATGTCTTCTGGGACTGCCCAATTATAAAAATTACTGGAAAGAGATAAATAGTGCCTTACAAGATATTTTCAAGCAAAACATTCCTTTGGAGTTCAAGCTTATGTATTTTGGCATAATCCCTCAAGAGGCTTCAAAAAGAAACAAATATCTGATGACTATTATATTAACAGCAAGTAAGAAAAACATTACAAGAAAATGGTTCTCACAAGACAAACCAACTTTAGATGACTGGATTGACATAACATTTAACATATATAAAATTGGAAAAATAACAGCCTTCCTCAATCATAGGATGGAACAATTCTGTCAATGGTGGCAGATTTGGGTAGACTATGTAAAATCTAAAAGATCTGATTTCATTTTTGGGGACCAAACTTGCTTGGATCCCCTCGACAATCCACTCTCCTATGATAGCCATACTTCATAATTATTTTATATTATATATACAGGTCCTTCTCAAAATATTAGCATATTGTGATAAAGTTCATTATTTTCCATAATGTCATGATGAAAATTTAACATTCATATATTTTAGATTCATTGCACACTAACTGAAATATTTCAGATATTTTATTGTCTTAATACGGATGATTGTGGCATACAGCACATGAAAACCCAAAATTCCTATCTCACAAAATTAGCATATCATTAAAAGGGTCTCTAAACGAGCTATGAACCTAATCATCTGAATCAACGAGTTAACTCTAAACACCTGCAAAAGATTCCTGAGGCCTTTAAAACTCCCAGCCTGGTTCATCACTCAAAACCCCAATCATGGGTAAGACTGCCGACCTGACTGCTGTCCAGAAGGCCACTATTGACACCCTCAAGCAAGAGGGTAAGACACAGAAAGAAATTTCTGAACGAATAGGCTGTTCCCAGAGTGCTGTATCAAGGCACCTCAGTGGGAAGTCTGTGGGAAGGAAAAAGTGTGGCAGAAAACGCTGCACAACGAGAAGAGGTGACCGGACCCTGAGGAAGATTGTGGAGAAGGGCCGATTCCAGACCTTGGGGGACCTGCGGAAGCAGTGGACTGAGTCTGGAGTAGAAACATCCAGAGCCACCGTGCACAGGCGTGTGCAGGAAATGGGCTACAGGTGCCGCATTCCCCAGGTCAAGCCACTTTTGAACCAGAAACAGCGGCAAAAGCGCCTGACCTGGGCTACAGAGAAGCAGCACTGGACTGTTGCACAGTGGTCCAAAGTACTTTTTTCGGATGAAAGCAAATTCTGCATGTCATTCGGAAATCAAGGTGCCAGAGTCTGGAGGAAGACTGGGGAGAAGGAAATGCCAAAATGCCAGAAGTCCAGTGTCAAGTACCCACAGTCAGTGATGGTCTGGTTGCCGTGTCAGCTGCTGGTGTTGGTCCACTGTGTTTTATCAAGGACAGGGTCAATGCAGCTAGCTATCAGGAGATTTTGGAGCACTTCATGCTTCCATCTGCTGAAAAGCTTTATGGAGATGAAGATTTCATTTTTCAGCACGACCTGGCACCTGCTAACAGTGCCAAAACCACTGGTAAATGGTTTACTGACCATGGTATCACTGTGCTCAATTGGCCTGCCAACTCTCCTGACCTGAACCCCATAGAGAATCTGTAGGATATTGTGAAGAGAACGTTGAGAGACTCAAGACCCAACACTCTGGATGAGCTAAAGGCCGCTATCGAAGCATCCTGGGCCTCCATAAGACCTCAGCAGTGCCACAGGCTGATTGCCTCCATGCCACGCCGCATTGAAGCAGTCATTTCTGCCAAAGGATTCCCGACCAAGTATTGAGTGCATAACTGTACATGATTATTTGAAGGTTGACGTTTTTTGTATTAAAAACACTTTTCTTTTTTTGGTTGGATGAAATATGCTAATTTTGTGAGATAGAAATTTTGGGTTTTCATGAGCTGTATGCCACAATCATCCGTATTAAGACAATAAAAGACCTGAAATATTTCAGTTAGTGTGCAATGAATCTAAAATATATGAATGTTAAATTTTCATCATTACATTATGGAAAATAATGAACTTTATCACAATATGCTAATATTTTGAGAAGGACCAGTATATATTTTTTTATTTTTATTTTTTCTTATTTTCACCTTTCCTTTTTTCATACTCTCTTTATTTCCTACTTCGTAATCTTTCTCAGGAAAGTGCAGTTACATTTTTGATTTGACTGTTATAAGGCAGTGATCTATCTGTACACCTTGTTTCAAATGTTGAAGTTAGTTTTGTGATATAGATACTTTCTTGGGAATCAATAAAGATAAAATTATATATAAAAAAAGAAATGAGTTTCCTGATATAAGACATTTAAGTGTGACCAAAAAAACAAAAACAAAAACTGAAGAGATCTGTAAGGGCCTAGCTCCTGGTAAAGTTGTGTAAACATGCTTTAAATAGGTTTTGACCTATTTTATTTATGTAGCATAACACTAAAAACATAAAAGAATCTTGCAATTAAACAGTACTTTTAAGAAGTCTGTACAATGGGCCTTTTCTAAAAAAACGGGCCTTTTCTAAAAAAAAACATCACTTATTCCTCCCTTACCATCCTGTACACTGCACATAGTGAAAATACAAAAGAGGGTTCTTGTACAACCCCGTCTCTTGCTTGTAGACTGCTGGAGATAGGCACCAGCTCACCCGTGACCTAATATTGAAGAAGCGGGTATAGAAAATGGAAGGATGGATGGTTCTTGTACAGCCTAGTGACCAGTGGAAATGTCACTGAGTCATGAAATACTGTATTTATACCCCAAGAAAACAAAATGCTTTTCAAATGTGTTTATTTTAATTTTAAAGTTAGGTGTACAAATACTTTTGGCAGCAGTAGTTTTGTCAAAACAATTAGGCTTTAAAAAGGGATTTTTTTCCACCACCGAATATGTTCTTGAACTAACAATTGGATTGATTATCTAATATAATAGATTAATTAAACCATCTGGTAAAAATGGTTTACAAAATAATAAATTTACAGACAATGTTTTGTTTGGTCAGACAGCCATAATATAATAATTACATTGGTAGTACAAGAGAGGGGATTCCATTATTTAAAAAAATATATATTTTAAATAGTAGTATCAATTGCACATTGGTTTTGCTGCTTGATGCTGCTTGATGCCATGAGGTTTTTGCATTTTGTTGTGCAATAACACTTAGTAACCTCTCTTAGTAATATGTAGTAACCTCAATGTTCCACTTTTTACTTTAAAAAGCCAAAAAGTCCTTTACAAACATTAAATTAAAACATAGTTCAAAAATAATGTCAAGATTTTACCTTGCTCCATTTGCTTAACTGAAAGCAAACTTAAAGGTGCTTACTTCAAAACTTAGATTTGTTTCATGTAAAAGCCTCTGCTTTAGCATAATCATAATCACACATATTTAAAAGACAACATGCATTTGAAGCCATTGAGGGCCTATGTACACATGGAATCTACAGTCAGGCTATTGTGATCACAGCATTATAACAACCTGACTGAACATCCAACAAGTGCATCAGTCCTTGTTTTCATGATACAAGATCTTGAGCCAAGACACTCATTTCTGGAGCTAAGAAAGTACTGATCAGAGCCACACTCACCAATAGGCTACATATAAAAAAGGTACAGCATCACTGGTACATCTTTCAATAGTCATTTTAGAGACCAATTTTCACTTAGAAATGATTTTATTATTTATTGGTGCTATCCCTATGCTTAAAGCAACCCAAGTATATAGTGACATGTCAGACTGGTACCTGCAGTAATCCAAACATTTGTTCGAGATGCAAACAAATGTAGCAGAGCACATCAGTCCTGTTCTTTGTTTCAGCATAAAAACACTGAAAAGAAATGCTCCTCTAAGTTTGATTGTGATGTTAAACCTAAATCTTCTCATTTTACTTGGGTAGTCCTTACCATCAGGATTTAGTGGAAAAACTTTACTTTTAAGACTTTTCTGCTTAATTCTGTCATATGTCTGTCATTGTGTATTGTAATTTTCATTACAATTTTGCTACACAACACACAGTACTTTTGCTAAATTATATAAATACCTGTGGCATATTGTAGATATCACATTTAAATGGGTATTTTTTAAGTATACTTTAGATAAAAAACATAAAGCTTGGGTCCCGGGAACTGATCTGTGGCTCTTCACACCCATTATTGAATATTCCTATGGAGAAATCTTACGTACACGAGCGCGCTCACTTACACATCCACAGGTGTTATGATTCAGGTGTTTACAGATACACAGGTATAAAAATGTACTTTATATTGAGCTGTGGTTGCCACTAAATACATCTTGTATTAATCGGTACCATGTTTTCTTCAGTGACATTCTTGTTATGTATTTGTTGTATGTCCCTGTGGGTTTTTTTCTCTCCTTTTCTTTTTTCTTTCTGCAAGTGTAGAAGCAGATTTGTAGGGTGTTATCTTGTATTCTTCTTATCCTTCTTTCTCTCCTCTATTCTTATCCCCTTCTATCTCTTTAACCTTTTTGCCACATCTCTGTCCCTTTCTTTCTTCCTTTTGTTCCTTTAATTTCTATCTCAGTGTCAATTGCATTTAAAATACTGCCAAAGCAATATATAATAAAGTTGATATATCAACTTATATCTTATATATCAAACATAGCATTAACAAACATTCCATTAGGAATTGGCCTAATGAAATCTTTGGACAGATTTTGAGAAACCTCTGGTAAGGTCATTCTGCATTGCTTCACTGCTAGTACTGTTTAACTCCATATTTACAGGAAGGAGTACCTAAATTAAGCTGTTGTTTTAAGAAATTGTAATTCCATGAATAAAACCATAAAATGATCTTACCACTGTCGCTGTTGTCATCTACCAAAATGATCTCCTTAAGCAGGTGTGCTGGTGTGTGGTTGACCACGCTGTGGACGGAGCGGAGGATCACTGACAGAGCCTCATTCACAAAGATAAAGACCACTGAGATCTGAGGAAGGTCCTCTGAGTATGTCAACTGCTTACACCTGATGAATGAAAAATAAGATTATCAGCCTCTATTAAAATGCTTTTTCAAATGCATTTTACGCATTTTATGAATTGTTACAGCAGAGGATGTGCAAGTGGAATTAACAACATTAATGATCGCTCAGTTCCTTTTAGTTTCCTTGTAATCTACGATGGTAAACAAGTAGAAGTAGTTCACCGAAGTAGTTCACTTAGGTGAACTAAAACAATGAAAACAAACAGGTTAGAGTTTGTAAGATTCTTTCTTGAGATTGTTATAGTCATTGACTCATTTATTTCCACAGTGCACTTCACCTTAAATATCTCACATCCGAAACATTGCCTGTACTTCAAAACAGCAAGCAGGCAAGTAAAAACAAAAAAACAACAGAAAAAAAATGATTTCATTTTAAGTATTAGTTTCATCTGATTGGATTAAGGTTGCTTCAAACCATGACTACAGTTGCAGAATACACACTATCCACAAACGTTAGGGATATTCAGCTTTTGGGTGAAATTTCAGGATGAACCTAAAATGTACTATAACTTTTACAGGTGAGCTTAATGTAACCTTTCTAAACTTTTGAATGCACATGTCCAACTGTTCAGTGTCTCAGTATGTTTTGAACGAGTAGCTGTTCTTTAACAAGGAGCTTAATGGCAAAACCCACAACAGGTAATTGATCCATGAATCGAACGATAAATACAGTTGATCAGCAGTACCTTGCCATTGCAAGACTTTAAACTGGATGTTCTCAGGTGAAAGTACCCACTGAGCTTAGAGTGTCACGGAGACACTCTAGCTCGGAGAGTGTGGAAGAGCCCCAGAGGAAAGGCAAGTGGACGTCCTTTGGCCACTTCCCACACTAATGACCGATTCATTCTGAACAGTGCCCTGCGGAGCCAGATAATGAATGCCAATGAACGGCAGGCAAATTTAAGGGAGGTGACAGGCACCATTCAAAACTGTTTACATCTTTGTGGTTTGCGTGCTAGACAATCTGAAGGTTACCGGACCACACCAGGCACGGGCATCATCATCTTGCATGGGCAAGAGAGCATTTACGCTAGTCGAGGAACCAATGGGCTTCAGTGCTGCTCTCTGATGAAAGTCCATTCACTTTGAGCACAAATGATGGCTGCCAACAATGTTGGAGAGAGTCAGCAAATGTTGGCCACATGTGGGCAGGTGTGTCTAGTCAATACAGAACTGTCCTACACTTTGTGAATGGTAAAGTGACAAGCCCATATGACCTGAACACATCATTAACATCAATTATCCATTCATTGTGACCCTGCATGAACAACACAACACAGCACTACCTTAATGGGTGTCAATGCTCCAGCTCATCTCTCTTGTATCATTAGAGAACAGTTTCTGGAGACTGGCCTACCTTGAATGGAGTGTCCTACACTTTCGCCAGACCTGAATTTATGGTTTTCTATGAGATTTAGGTCTGGTGAAAGTGTAGGCCAATCCATTTAAGGTACACAGCTGACTCTCTGTCTAGAGCTCATAACTCTGTACCCCAGAACCTCAATGACCTGAGGGCCACCCTTAAAGAAGAGTGCGATGCCATATCTCAGCAGACAACATATCAACCTGTGACTAGCATGAAATGTTGCTGTCAAGCTGTGACGTTGACATTTTTTGTTGTGGTATACCCACCACTGTTGTTGGCTTTTGTTTCAATAAAATGTTTGAGATGAGGAAATAATTATTGCATGCTTCTACTTGAATGCTCTACTTTCATGATCTAATATCACGGTAGCGTGAACTTTTTACATTTTCCATAAATTTCACCCAAGCCAAATATCCCTAACATTTTAGGAGTAGTGTATATCAGGCAAATGTTTGAAATTATTTAGTTTTATACTAAATCCTAATTGCTAACTTTTGCTTAATGCTTCTACTATTACCACATGTATGAAAGTGGATCACATATTTTAAAATATCTAATTCCACAATGTTTTCTACATCACAAGAAACCTAAGGCCCTAAAAATAAGGTGTGAGCTGGATACAGATTGATTTAGCATTCGGTCTGGATCCAGACCTGGATCCAGATACACATACACATACACTATCATCTACATTCCCTTTTCCCATGTTTTCTTGTACCCTACTGAGCAGGCTGATTCATTATGTAGGACTAATGAGGTGACTCTTACTAACAGATGAGAATTATTTACAAGACAATGAATCATTTGTGTTTCTCTGGGAGAAAATTCATCAGAGTAAATAAGCTACAATATGAACAAATCTACATGATACATTGAGCTTTAGAAAATCCTTCAGCTGGCTGATTTTTGTGTGAACTTTAAAGGCAGCAGGTGTTAAAGAGATCTAAAGTTTACAAAACTTTATACCTGACATTAACAATGGACATGCCACAATATTCCCAATGTGGAAATGTTCACAAAAATGTTATAAATATTTTCTAGTCTAAAACAAGGTACTTCATTTTTTTCATAATGTGTCACTGGTTTTGACTTGTTTGTCACATCAACCACAAAATAAAAAGTATTTTAATGTGTTTTTTTTTTTTTGTGAAAGACCAACACACAGAAGGATATAATTGTGAAATAAAAGTTTTTAATTTTTTTTATAAAATGGAAATCTGAAAATTGTGGCATGTATTTGTATTCAGCCCTCTTTATTCATGTACTTTTAAGTAAAACCAAGAGCACTCAGTTGTATTCAGAGGTCACAACATTAATAAATAGAGTCTTCATGTGTTTAGTTTAATTTTAGAATAATATTCCAGCTGTTCTGTGAATGTCATACATGTTTGGTAGTCAACATAAGTGAACAAACAGCATCACGAAAACCAAGGAAAGTTCTTTACAAGTTTAAAACAAGGTTATAAAGCAACAGCCCAAGCTTGGACAGGTCCTAGATGAAAATCTGTTAGAGGCTGTAAAAGTAGAGGCTGGGTCAATGGTTAACTAGCAAGCAGGACAATGACCCTAGCAATTCAGCTAAAGCTTCCAAGGAAATGGTTTAGATCAAAGCATGTTGATGTGTTAATGGGCCAGTCAATGCCCTGATCTGAATCCAATTGAAAATCTGGGGCAAGACTTAAACACTGAAGTTCCCAGACACTCTCCATCCAATCAGACTAAGTTTGAACTATTTTGCAAATGAAAATGGGCAAAACCTTTAGTATTTTGATGTGCAAAGTTAGTAGAGACCTACACTAAAATACTTGCAGGTGTAGTGAAAGGTGGCTGGGCAAATTCAGGAGGGCTTAATACCAATACCTGCCAAACTTTGTAGATTTTCATACGTAAAAAAAGACAAGCATGCATAATGTTTCTACCACTTCCCAATTAACCACTACTCTGTGTTAGCCTGTCACATTAAATCCTGTTTAAGTACATTGACGTTGGTGCTTGTAACATAACAAAATGTGAAAGGTTTCAAAGAGTATGAATACTTTTGTACAGCACTGTAACTGCTTTTTTACTCTTGTTGTGAGCCATCTGAACTCCACTGCTGCTTGGCTCCCAGATACCAGCGTTAACTGGAACACAGCAGCATCCGTGGTGTCAGGCCCCTAGGGGATGGCTTCACAGCAGAAGAATCTCAGCATGCTTCTAAAGTTATATCCTCCTTTCCTCACCCAGAAAACCTTATTGAAGCTCTGCAGCAACTGGTTTGTGAGGGTGAATTTGAACATGTGTGTATGGCAGGTTTGTGTAAGGAGATTCTCACCTTCAGTGAAAAGCATTGGCAAAAGAAGACGTGGGATGACACAACAGATGGCACACAATGAATTGTGCAGTTACATAGTAAATACTTTGGATAAGATAAAATATGAATACACTCCTCTGTTGCCCTTTTTTCTTAGCATCCCTTTGTCATACTTCATAGCTGGCCACTCCATTCTTGTAAAATGTCAAAACTTTAACGGCATCTACACAGAAAGTAACTCCACTGAGAAGAGGAAGATGCAGGACTGCGCAGGTTAAATTTTAAAGGGACATTTATTTGATCATTCAAATGTTTATGGCCCTCTAAACCTCACAAAAGGGTGTGCAGGCTGACAAATCCACTGGTTTCCTACATTATGTCAGGACTTGAGCAACGGAGGAACCCAGAATGCAGACTAGCAGGCAGCATGAGGGTGGGTGCAAAAATTATTTAATTAACAAAAACTCAATCCAGATGAGGCAGGATCAAAACAGGCAGATGAGGCAAGCAAGACAGGCATGACATGATCGAGAAAAACATGACATGAGCATGATCGAGAGAACTAGACATGAGCATGATTTGAAAATCAAGACATGAGCATGATCTTAGAGCAAGGCATGAACATGATTTAAATAACTGAACAGGTGTGTATTTATGGAGCGTGACCAGGTGAATCAAGGCACAGAGTTCAGGCAGGCGACCAGGGGGTCGTCCCAAGCAGGCACAGAGTTCAGGCGGGTGACCAGCAGGTCGTCCCGAGCAGGCACAGAGTTCATGAGGAGTCCAGGAGGAGTCCTCCTCGAACCCCTCGTCTCTGGGTTCAGAAGGCAGAACGAGGACAAAACTCTCAGTGCTCAGAAGCTGAGGCATCGCCTGGACCCTCAATGGCGTGAGTAGGAGCTGAGGCATCGCCGAGACCCTCAGTGCCGTGGGCAGAGGCTGAGGCGTCTCCGAGACCCTCAGTAGCATGGGCATAGGCGTCACCGAGACCCTCAGTGACTTCAGCCAAGGCGCCCCTCTTACGACGTCCTCTACGGCATGTGGAGGAGGTTGAGGCAGACGGTGTGTCAGGCTGTGGTGTGTCAGGCTGTGGAGTGTCAGGCTGTGGAGTGTCAGGCTGTGGAGTGTCAGGCTGTGGACCTGAAGTGGGTTGCTCTGCAGCAGTGCTCTGGAGACCTGACGTGGGCTGCTCTGCAGTAGCAGTAGCACCGTTCTGGAGACATGACGTGGACTGAGCTGCAGCACCGCTCATGTGGCTTGGTGTGGATGAAGGAGGACGGCAGTAAAACTGCCTTACTGCCATTTCATAATCCCTCTCCATCTGCCTGATCCTCTCCATCAGCTCAGGAGAGGAATACATGAGGCTGGTCGCCCTGAAGCTTTTGATGTGGCATGCATAGAACCTTAAACGCTGCTCCAGCTCGTCAGGTGTTGCCTTAGAACACCGGGCTAGAGCGAGCGAAGACGGCATGGGCGGAGGTGCATCGAGCGTGGCAGACAGTACTGTGGCAGACGAGAATGCGGGATTACTCGCTGCAGCGAGCCTGGGAGACAGTGCTGTGACAGACGAAGATGCGGGCTTACTTGCCGCAGCCCTCACGTCGGCTGGCAGGGAAACCACCTCCTCGTCAGCCGAACCACAGGAAGGTGCTCCGCGCCGACGTTTCTTGCGGCGGGAGGGGGGCGAGGGCTTCACTGCTGGACCAGAGTGCGCAGCCAGGGGAGCAGGTGGAGAACGGCGCTGAACCGCCTCACGCTCCATCTCCTCCAGCAGCAATGGAGAGCGCAGATCCTCCAGATCGGTCCGCAGATACCTAATTGCCTCCTCCATCTGCTGCTGAACCCATCGATCCCTGGCGCTCTCCTGCATACTCTCCGTGAGGTCCAAGTGTGGCGGAAACATTCAGTCAGGATTTGAGAAACGGAGGAACCCAGAATGCAGACTAGCAGGCAGCATGATGGTAAGTGCAAAAATTATTTAATTAACAAAAACTCACACCAGATGAGGCAGGATCAAAACAGGCAGATGAGGCAAGCAAGACAGGCATGACATGATTGAGAAAAAACAAGACGTGAGCATGATCGAGAGAACTAGACATGAGCATGATTTGAAAAACAAGACATGAGCATAATCTGAGAGCAAGGCATGAACATGATTTGAAAATGTTTCCACGATCAATAACTGAACAGGTGTGTATTTATGGAGCGTGACCAGGTAAAACAAGAAGACAGATTAACTAGGTGCAGGTGAACAGAATGAAGTTGATTGACAGGACAAAACGTGGCTTGAGGAGAACTCTTGAATACAAATTATCAGAAACTAGAAAAACATGAAACTAAAGCATAACCAGGAAAAATAATAAACAGAAGCATGATTCAAAAACGTAATTGTGAAACAGACCAACAAAACCCAAAAACACCCACAAGTTTAGTCCTCGTTCTGGCTTCTGAATCCAGAGATGAGGGGTTCGAGTAGGAAGCGCCACCAGATCTTGTTCATGAGGGGTTCAAGGAAAAGTTTGTCTTCTTTCTGGTTTCTGAACCCAGTGACGAGAGGTTCGAGGAGGAAGCGCCGCCAGACCTTGTTCATGGGGGGTTCAAGGAACAGTTTGTCTTCTTTCTGGTTTCTGAACCCAGAGATGAGGGGTTCGAGGAGGAAGCGCCATCGGATCCTATCTCTGGGGAGCTCAAAGAGCAGCTTGTCCTCGTTCTGGTCCAGACTCTGTTCCTGTCTCTGAGGGTTCGCCAGACTCCACGCCTGACTATGAGGCGCCTGGCTCACAGCGTATCTATGAGGCGCCTGGCTCCAAGCCTCCAGAGTTCCACAGAGTTTCTGGGGGCCCTCTATGCTCCATGGTCGGCCTCCTGAACTGCCACACCGAGGATCCTCTACGCCCAGGTCTCTACGTCTCTGCCGATCTCCAGTTCTTCGCCGCCATCACCGGCTGATCAGACCTCTGAGTAGGGTTTCCTGGACTCCTCATGAACCCTGTGCCTGCTCCGTACGACCTCCTGGTCGCCCGCCTGTACTCTGTGCCTTTATTCGGTTTACGTGCACCTAGTTAATCTGTCTTCTTGTTTCACCTGGTCACGCTCCATAAATACACACCTGCTCAGTTATTCATCGCGGAATCATTTTCAAATCATGTTCATGCCTGCTTTTAGATCATGCTCATGTCTTGTTTGGATCATGCCATGTCTGTCTTGCCTGCCCATTTGTTGTTTTGTTCCTGCATCTTTCTGTGAGTGAGTTTTTGTTAATTAAATCTTTTTTCACCTACCGTCATGCTGTCTGCTCGTTTGCATTCTAGGGTCCTACGTTGCTCAAGTCCTAACAAAAACAGATGAAACCCCTGAGGATAATTAAAAAAATCTGGGCTAAATTTGGAAATGCTAAATAAAAATACAAAACAATGGCTCAGAACATACAAATAAATAAAATTATGACAGTTCAATGACACTGTGACAGCTGTCTTACTTGTGATTACTGTGCAGAAAGAGGATATTTCTGAGAGACTCTGGTCAAAATCAACCTCGCAAGCTTTCGACAGCCCAGATGTGAATTTTCCTCACATGGGTTTAAGACTGGATGGTCCGACAGTAGGGCAATGTTGTTATTTTTTTATCAACAGACTCCGGGTCTGAGTTGAAAGAAGGATCTTCTTCCCATTCTGGGGCTTTGGAATGTCGATTTTCTGTCTTATAAATTAGTACTCTGGACATAGAGTTTCATTTTGCTCATAAGATATGACTTCGGAAGTTGAACAGTCAAATATAATTGGACTTGCCTCCACATATTTGGATCAGCTAGGCTCTGGAATATTAATTCTGGAGGAAGGACTGAACTCTCACATTTGGGAAATCCTCAGAGGCACCCGGGTTTGACATTTAAACTTCATAGTCGGCATAGGTATGCATGACAGAGTTGTCTCTATGCAGCTTCAAACTGCTTCAAGAAGTCTTTAACAGTCACCTCAAGCATTTTTCATGTAACCCAGATGATTATGGGACATGGAATCTAAATGAACAATGTCATGAGTCTCTGCTGTGGAAGCTGGTTCTAGGAGCTGAGGCCAATTTTTAAAAAAAAGGTTTATACAGAGGGAAGGTACACATAGGCCCTGGTTCTAAACCACTTTATACCATAAAACATAAGAAAACACCAGGCTCTTCAAGTATCACCACTTTGACATGAAAAAAGTACAAATTTAAAACTTTCAGCTCTGCAAAGTTGAAGCATAAAGCAGGTTCAGCCCAAATAAAAACATTGGTTGTGAATCCTCTCACTTTTAAATAGGTTTAGAATAGGATAGGAAAATAAGTTCTTTGTTCCAACTCAAAGCTGAAAAACAAGTCCTTCTAAAGTTGTAGTCCTTCTCCCGACATACAATTTCTTTAGCTCATGTTAGTTTGCTTAAAAGCTGCCATATAAAATGTTTTGGTTTTTACGTAAAACATACGCATCCACAATTGTGGATGCAAATGGAGAAATGGGGCACTTGCCAGGGTCATGGAACACTGAAACCGACCAGCCGCCTTGCAGTGTTGCTAAAGGGGTCATGGGAGTTTGACTGACCAATCGAAATGTGGGTTGTCCACATGGAATAGTCTTTTGACCTAATTGCATAATGTATATTATTGGTGATGGTGTATACGGTATCAGGGTCACTATTGCTGATTAACCAGTCCCTGAATAACCGAAAGATATGATGGTGGAGTTAAGATTAATATATACGCCACTAGAGCAGAGAAATGTGTTCTTTTACTTGTTTCAAAAACAAGGACCTTATTCTTTCTTGTCAGGACATTTCTTACTTTACAAGAACTTAAGTTCAATACTCCTAGGAAGTCTTCATATGTACCTCCCACTTTAAATTTCTCAGACACCACAAAAAGAAATATTTTCTGCACAGAAAATGCATCAAGAACAAGCTGCAAGAAATTTCAAGCCTTTAAGCTTTAAGAAAGTAAATGATCTTGTCATTTTGTTCTTTTTCATTTTTTTATCTTTGAGAGAGAGCAAATGTCTCTGTTCTTGCAGAGTCTGTTCTGATAGGTGTGTCTGGATTGGAAACCTCAAGATTGCATTTTTGCATTTTTTTTTGCAATTGATAGGGTTCTGTTGTGTTCAGCCATGACCCTCAGTTTATCCTCAAGTATCAGATACATGTCCAAAAACATGCTCTTATTGCGTTCTGTTGAACAACTCACACCAGTTGTACAGTGCCTTGCGAAAGTACTCGGCCCCCTTGAACTTTTCAACCTCTTGCCACATGTCAGGCTTCAAACATAAAGATATAAAATTCAAATTTTTTGCGAAGAATCAACAAGTGGGAGACAATCGTGAAGTGGAATGAAATTTATTGGATGTGTCAAACTTTTTTAACAAATAAAAAACTGAAAAGTGGGGCGTGCAATATTATTCGGCCCCTTTACTTTCAGTGCAGCAAACTCATTCCAGAAGTTCAGTGAGGATCTCTGAATGATCCAATGTTGTCCCAAATGACTGATGATGATAAATAGAATCCACTTGTGTGTAATCAAGTCTCCGTATAAATGCACCTGCTCTGTGATAGTCTCAGGGTTCTGTTCAAAGCACAGAGAGCATCTTGAAGACCAAGGAACACACCAGGCAGGTCCGAGATACTGTTGTGGAGACGTTGAAAGCCAGATTTGGATACAAAAAGATTTCCCAAGCTTTAAACATCCCAAGGAGCACTGTGCAAGCAATCATATTGAAATGGAAGGAGTATCAGACCACAGCAAATCTACCAAATCCCGGCCGTCCCTCTAAACTTTCATCTCGAACAAGGAGAAGACTGATCAGAGATGCGGCCAAGAGGCCCATGATCACTCTGGATGAACTGCAGAGATCTACAGCTGAGGTGGGAGAGTCTGTCCATAGGACAGAGTCTGTCCATAGGACAACAAATCAGTCGTACACTGCACAAATCTGGCCTTTATGGAAGAGTGGCAAGAAGAAAGCCATTTCTCAAAGATATCCATAAAAAGTCTCATTTAAAGTTTGCCACAAGCCACCTGGGAGACACACCAAACATGTGGAAGAAGGTGCTCTGGTCAGATGAAACCAAAATTGAACTGTTTGGCCACAATGCAAAACGATATGTTTGGCATAAAAGCAACACAGCTCATCACCCTGAACACACCATCCCCACTGTCAAACATGGTGGTAGCAGCATCATGGTTTGGGCCTGCTTTTTGTCAGCAGGGACAGGGAAGATGGTCAAAATTGATGGGAAGATGGATGGGGCCAAATACAGGACCATTCTGGAAGAAAACCTGTTGGAGTCTGCGAGACCTGAGACTGGGACGGAGATTTATCTTCCAACAAGACAATGATCCAAAACATAAAGCCAAATCTACAATGGAATGGTTCACAAATAAACGTATCCAGGTGTTGGAATGGCCAAGTCAAAGTCCAGACCTGAATCCAATCGAGAATCTGTGGAAAGAGCTGAAGACTGCTGTTCAGGAACGCTCTCCATCCAACCTCACTGAGCTCGAGCTGTTTTGCAAGGAAGAATGGGCAAGAATTTCAGTTTCTCATTGTGCAAAACTGATAGAGGCATACCCCAAGTGACCTGCAGCTGTAATTGTAGCAAAGGGTGGCGCTACAAAATATTAACGCAAGGGGGCCGAATGATATTGCACGCCCCACTTTTCAGTATTTTATTTGTTAAAAAAGTTTGACACATCCAATAAATTTCATTCCACTTCACGATTGTGTCCCACTTGTTGATTCTTCACAAAAAAATTGAATTTTATATCTTTATGTTTGAACCCTGAAATGTGGCAAGAGGTTGACCAGTTCAAGGGGGCCGAGTACTTTCGCAAGGCACTGTACATGCCCTCAGCCCCATCTCCCACTGAAGTCCAGGATTCGGTTCTGTCACAGTGCACTACAGCACAACTTATCCAGTGTCTGTGTGCTAAAAGCACCAACTGTCTGTCAGCCCCCTCCACGACACTCATGGGGTCCGTTCCCGTCCAGCTTCTTAAAACACTGGGTCATAATTCTTGGCTGGAAAAAGGTGATGGTTCCATCTGCATTTATTGGGATTTACTGACTGCTTCAAGTGTAAGTGTTAATTGTATTGATGTGTTGTTCACGCATGACACTAGCATGGAGAGAGATAGAGAGATGAATGCATAGGCTGGAGCTGAATTGAAATGAAAAACTTTGTTCCATTGGTCATGAGACATGGATCGTGACCAAAAGGATGAGATCCTAGAGAGAGAGTAGCTGGGCTCAGCTCCCGAAATAGGGTCAAGAGTTTGATAATCCTGAAGGACCTCTGCAGTTCTGAATCCCTTAGGCCCCTCAAGGCATTCAGAGACAGCCAAGTGAATTTCAAATTTGGAAGGAAGGAAGTATAATAATAAATTAAAAAAAATCCCAGTGGATGTACATTAACCTGTTGGAAATGCAGTGAGAAAACATTGCTCTAAGAATTAGCAGAATTATTAGATGCAAGTAAAATCAGTGCAAATCTGCTCCAGAAGTAAAACCTGAAGCCAAATGAGCAACAAGTGAGCCTAAAGTTTCAGAAGGAGCAGTTTGAACAGGTGAAGGGATTTCTTGGCAAATGTCACCTAAACGTAAAAGTTGAAGACCTCTGACACATAAAAAAAAATAATTGTAAGCAGAAGAACACTTTGTAGCAGAAATATCAAAAAACCTTGAAGGAAAAGTGTGTTGCAAGGTAGGTCTCTATCTGTGTGTCTGTCAATGGGTTTGCTTCCTTAAGCTTCTTCAAACAATGTTCCCCAAAAGCAAGTTTGGAAAGAAAAGAAACAGTTAGGGGCCATAGAATAATTATCAAAAGAGCTCTAAGAAGCAGGGGTTTTGTCTGCAAGTGTGTGGATATGTTTGGGTTGGTTGGTTAGGTTTGATGGGTATGTGTGTCTTTTTGTGGCACTGAATGATAGTGTTAAAAAGTGTGTCCAATCAGAACATCACTGAATGCCTGTTCAAATTTAATGGGGTGTTGGTCATTTTCCCCATTTTCTGATTTTTTGTAATTTTGCAGTTTTGGTCCTTTTTTACCCAGTTTTTCCTGGGTTGAAAACTTGCCATTTGCCACAGAGTGTTTTGTCTCTGCCTTGAAAAATGTGTCTTTGTGACTCCAATGAATGATCTGTATCAGTGAGAGGTCAAAGAAAAATTTGGTTTGATCAAGGGTTAAAATCTGTCATGTTTCTTATAAGTCAACTGATCCAAACAGATTAAACCAAAATCCATGGAAATCGTAACATGAATAATATAACATCCTTTTGAAACAATTGGTCATTTGAGTGTTTTATGAGAAATTATCATCATAAATTATCAAAATACATAACAAGAGAATAAAACAGATGTGCAATGATTGAATACATCGGCATTACATGGTTCCTTCATTGGTATAAAATGAAAAGGTGGCTGGAATGAAATGGGAACAGCTGGGTACAAAATTGAGGTATGAATTGGAATAGATGAGAACTGACCCAGCCCTTTTCCGAGGCAGCTAATGTTTGTATGTGCAATGCAGTGCAAAAATTCTGAATTGTTTGTATTTTTTTCAATGCCAATCAGTGAATCCTATCCTCACTACTTTTTTCCAGCAACATTATTGAGACAACTTACTGCATTGCATCTTGAAACACCAACTTCAGTACAAAGGACAGCATGACTCAGAAACGTGTGATTGGAATGGCTGAGAGAGTCATTGGGGTCCCACTCCCTTTCTTGCAGAAAATTGTTACGAAAACGTGCCAGAAGAAAGCCCTCTCTATTGTCAGAGATGCTCCTCACCCCTCGCAGGTAGTGTTTCATTTCCTGCCTTCTGGAAAAAGATATCGCTCTACTGAATCAATAACAAGCAGAATGTGCAGCATCATCAGTAACATGAACTCAATATATTTACAGAAAATACAACAAACTTTTAACTGTAACTCTGTATTCTGTTTAACATTAATGACAAACTTAAGGTAGTTCCTTAGTTTTATTTTATGACTATAGGAGATTATTATTTTGATCATTTTTTCATTCATTTTGAGTTCTTCAGTCTTTATGCTTATTTTGAACAGGAACACAGTATGGTTGTTATTATTTTGGTGGGAATGTCCATAAAAAAAATTCATGAATATGAAATAAAACAAAAATTGTATATAGATAATATAATTTGATGCGTAAATGAAGGAAAAAAGGATAGTAACTGTTATGAAAAAAGTATAGGACACTTCAGATGTAATTTTTTAGGTCTGCAACCAAATAGAATAGCCACAACAAGCACTAAACTTCCATTTCTCATGTAAGGCATGGATATAGCATCATTGTAATGCTTCAACATTAGAATGGAATGTCACAGAAAATTGCATTATTTATCTGAGCAAGTATAAATCACCCCAAAATATGTTCAGGGAGATTTAAGATCTTTCATCACATGATCTTTTTAAAATAGATAAAAATGAGAGCCTTTATTGTGCTTGAATTTAACTTTTATTTCATGTTGAAATTCTTTACAGAGATTGCAGTTTAGAGAGACGCACTCAGCCTCATTTATGAAATTTCTTACCAGACACTTTAGCTAACACTGACATCTCTTCATGCATGACAAGGACAATCTGCAAGCCTTCCCTATTAGGTTGATAGTACTGTATTTGCAGCTCTGGAGGGGAAAGCTTAATTTCATGCTCCGTTATCAATCACTTCTATTACCACAGTTTAATTGCATTTTACAGCAGAGCTAATAAAAGAAAAACTTAAACCAAACAGGGTGTTTTTGTTGGAGGATACGGCATGGGTTTATCTATGCTTTAAACTCTGTTCTCCTGCTCTTTGGGTGAAACAGAAAGCTGTGAATTTTGACATTGATAACCTGTCCGCTGTGTCATTCCCTGTGCATTTATGCATTCCCTGAATGGCTCTATGGTCTTCCTTGAAGCTTTCTTTATTGCCTTACTCAATCTGACTTGCCAGGTCTATAAATACAATGACAAATCTGGCAGTGAGTGTAAGAAGGGATATTTTGCATCACAGCTTTACTTTGCAAAGATGCGAGTATGATGTGGCCTGTGTGCAAAATGACTGGATGCATATTTCACCACTGTTCCTTTACACAAGTGGTAATGAGGTTGTGTCTGATGAATATTACTGAAGTGGTATCTTGAAAAAAGTCACCATGGGCAGTGTAGCCTGATTGCTTATAAGTGAAATGTGTTGGAAGACAGGATTTTAGAGCTGAGATCATAAAGCGATATTTTAGTTACATTGCCCTAGTTATGGGATCCAATTTAGAGCATCACTCAACCTTAAATTTGTACCTGTCCGCAGTAGCGGGGAAGCCTTGTAAAGCTGTAACAGGATGAACGATCGGCTCATCTGTTGGTAATGGGACTGAGCTCTCTGCCCAGCTCTCATAATTTGATCCGGAACAAGCTTTGACAGAAACAGAGCGCCAGATTAAGATGTATTTCTATCACACCACTGCCTTTTTTCTCCTCCAGCAGCTTGCAGCTCCGGTCACCTCGACCCCCCAACCCCCTGGCAAGTTTTATTTGCTGTGAAATTTCACATTAACCTCGCATAACCTGCGGAATGCAGGCAACACCAAAGAAACTTTCCAATCTGCGAGCACTTTTCCCTGAAAGATAACCGTTTGCCTTGTCACCTCCCCTTTACCGCCCCCCCACTTCCCATTTCAAGAGATAAACTCTAGCAGTGAAAAGAGTAACAATTTGCAGTAGGAGCTCCTGTGCCGCAAAGACCTTATGATCCCATTCTGCAGTATCAGGCACTTAGAAGATGAGGTAGGCTTGTTTCTTTAGGCTCCCTCTCTAGTTATCATCCTCCCACAGGCGAACAAAAGCAGACAAGGGGTCCTCGGGGGAACACAACATATGCTGTGTTTCAATAAAGTTTTGGATTTAACTGCTACTTTCACAAAACAAATCAAATCTCAGCAACCACAGATACAGAGGTGACATTAGGTGTAATTGAATAGGAATCCTCTTGATGGAGGAGAACTGAAGGGCGAAAAGCAGGCTTGATCCTTTAGGCTGAATTTTCTATTTGTGTGAGAAAACAAAACCCCATTCCTTCTCATTTGTTTGTGGGATTTCATACTCTCAGCAGCTTGTCTGCATTTATTGTTTTCCACTGCAACGTTCCCATGAGCCAATATCGTACTTGTAAGCCTCCCAAGGACAGCAAATGGCATGCTCGGAGTTACCAGAAATATACAGCCTACTTAAGACCCCTTTGCATCCAAGTTAAGAATGTCAATTGCAAAGGTGAAGGGCAGGAGAGAGAAATACAGGCTAGCAGGTGGTGAAAGAAGATTACAGGCTTTTGTAGAAGACACTATTGGGACTGTAATTATCATGAATTGGTTTTACTGGAGATAGGCATGTTGAAAAAGACAGGGGGTTGAAAAATGTGTAGATTTATCTGTCCTGGTGATGGAGTTTGCCTCCCTGTAGTCATCATACACCTCTTTGCTCACTGATTCCTGTTGGATTAAATGCCTGTTAAACCTAACCCATGCCTATAATCCTCTTTTATCAACAAGACATAATTGCACAGCAAATGTTAGGGATCATGTGCAGTAGCCACACAACTATGTTGTTCTAACCAAATTAATATATTCAAACTTTTTATATGCCTCTTATTCTTGGTAAGAGAAGCTCTCTTCTAGTTAAATAATGGTCCATCATTGCCTTCCTGCAACTCCACAATTGATAAACTAGGCAGCTAAAGACTTTTTTGGACCTCTGAAAATATTTTACAGCATGATATGCCATATATACTGCACAGATGCCCTAATGCTACAGAACCGATGCAAGTGTCATTACAATCTCAGAAATAAGTCATTCAGCGAAATCTGATGTAAATAATAACACGTTACAGACTGTGCACAACAAATTTACCTGTATCTAAAGTAATGCATAATGATTTTCAGGCAGCATAGTTATAAGGCATGCCCCTTTGATTCAGCAATCACATCTGCATGCTTTGAAAGCACACATAGCCTGTGATCTCATGGGATCAACTTGTATAAAATGAATGTTAAGGTAATCCATAATGGGACGACATTAAGAATCCCTCATGATGACAAAAATATCAAGGCACGTGACGTCGCCCGGTACGGCGGAGCCGGGGTCCCACCCTGGAGCCAGGCCTGGGGTCGGGACTCGCCGGAGAGCGCCTGGTGGCCGGGTTGCTCCTTGCGGGACCCGGCTGGGCAAAGCCCGCATGAGAGACACGAGGCCATCCCCTAGTGGGCCCACCACCTGCAGGGGGAAACGTGAGGGACGGGTGCAAAGAGGATTGGGTGGCGGACGAAGGTGGAGACCTCAGCGGCCTGATCCCCAGATGCTTAGGCTGACTCTAGGGACGTGGAATGTCACCTCGCTGGGGGGGAAGGAGCCGAAGCTTGTGCCGGAGGTCGAGAGATATCGACTGGAAATAGTCGGGCTCACCTTCACGCACAGCGTGGGCTCTGGAACCCATCTCCTTGAGAGGGGTTGGACTCTCTTCTACTCTGGAGTGGCCCACTGGGAGAGGCGGCAGGCTGGTGTGGGTTTGCTTGTTGCCGCCCAGCTCAGCCGTCTCGTGTTGGGGTTTACCCCAGTGGATGAGAGGGTTGTATCCCTGCGCCTTCGGGTTGGGGAAAGGTCTCTGACTGTCGTCTCGGCCTATGGGCCGAGCGGTAGTGCGTATTACCCGGCCTTCTTGGTGTCCCTGTCGGGGGTGATGGATAGTGCCCCTCCCGGGGACTCCATTATTCTGCTGGGGGAATTCAACGCTCACGTGGGAAACGACAGTGACACCTGGAGAGGCGTGATCGGGAGGAATGGCCTCCCCGATCTGAATCCGAGCGGTGTTTTGATATTGGACTTCCGTGCTAGTCACGGATTGTCCACAATGAACACCATGTTCAAACATAAGGGTTTCCATCAGTGCACTTGGCACCAGGACACCCTAGGCAGGAGGTCGATGATCGACTTTGTTGTCGTATCATCAGACCTTCGACCGCATGTTATGGACACTCGGGTGAAGAGAGGGGCTGAGCTGTCCACTGATCACCACCTGGTGGTGAGTTGGATCCGCTGGAAGAGGAGAAAGCCGGACAGACTTGGCAGGCCCAAGCGCATAATGAGGGTCTGCTGGGAACGCCTGTCGGAGCCCTCGGCCAGGGATGTATTCAACTCCCACCTCCGGGAGAGCTTTGACCAGATCCCGGGGGATGTGGGAGATATAGAGTCCAAGTGGACCATGTTCTCTGCATCTATTGTCGATGCTGCTGCCCGTAAGGTCTGCGGTGCCTGTCGCGGCGGCAATCCCAGAACCCGGTGGTGGACACCGGCAGTAAGGGATGCTGTCAAGCTAAAGAAGGAGTCCTATCAGCTGTGGATGGCTTGTGGGACTCCTGAGGCAGCTGACGGGTACCGTGAGGCCAAGCGTGCTGCGGCCCAGGCTGTGGCAGAGGCAAAAACCCGGGCCTGGGAGGAGTTCGGTGAGGCCATGGAGAAGGACTACCGGTTGGCCTCGAAGTGATTCTGGCAAACCGTCCGGCGCCTTAGGAGGGGGAAGCAGTGCTTCGCCAACACTGTTTATAGTGGGGGTGGGAGGCTGCTGACCTCGACTGAGGACATTATCAGGTGGTGGAAAGGAGTACTTCGAGAACCTCCTCAATCCTGCCATCACGCATTCCGTGGTGGAAGCAGAGGCTGGGAACTCGGCGTTGGACTCTTTCATCACCCAGGCTGACGTCACCGAGGTGGTTAAAAAGCTCCGCGGTGGCAAGGCAGGTGGATGAGATCCGCCCTATGTAACCTCAAATCTCTCGATGTTGTTGGGCTGTTATGGTTGACACGCCTCTTCAACATTGCGTGGCGGTCGGGGACAGTGCCTCTGGACTGGCAGACTGGGGTGGTGGTCCCCCTTCATAAGAAGGAACTACAGGGGGATCACACTCCTCAGCCTCCCTGGTAAGGCCTACGCCAGAGTATTGGAGAGGAGAGTCTGGCCGATAGTCGAACCTCGGCTTCAGGAGGAGCAGTGTGGTTTTTGTCCCGACCGTGGAACACTGGACCAGCTCAATACCCTCTACAAGGTGCTCGAGGGTTCATGGGAGTTTGCCCAACCGGTTCACATGTGTTTTGTGGACCTGGAGAAGGCATTCGACTGTGTCCCTCGTGATGCCCTGTGGGGGGTGCTCCAGGAGTATGGAATCGGGGGCCCTTTATTAGGGGCCATCCGGTCCCTGTACGAGCGGAGCAGGAGTTTGTTCCGCATTGCCGGCACCAAGTCGGACCTGTTCCCAGTGCATGTTGGACTCCGGCAGGGCTGCCCTTTGTCAACGGTCCTGTTCATAACTTTTATGGACAGGATTTCTAGACGCAGCCAAGGGCTGGAGGGGGTCTGGTTTGGGGACCAGTGGATTTCGTCTCTTCTTTTTGCAGATGACGTGGTCCTGCTGGCCCCATCTAGCCAAGACCTACAGCATGCGCTGTGGCGGTTCGCAGCCGAGTGTGAAGCGGGTGGGATGAAGATCTGCTCCTCCAAGTCCAAGGCCATGGTACTTGACCGGAAAAGGGTGGCCTGTCCTCTTCAGGTTGGAGGGGAGTTCCTGCCTCAAGTAGGGGAAAAATGGAGCGGGAGATCAACAGACGGATTGGTGCGGCTGCCGCAGTAATGGGGGCACTGTGCCGGTCCGTTGTGGTGAAGAGAGAGCTGAGCCGAAAAGCAAAGCTCTCAATTTACTGGTCGGTCTACGTTCCTACCCTCACCTATGGCCATAAACTTTGGGTCATGACCGAAAGAACGAGATCCCGGATACAAGCGGCTGAAATGAGCTTCCTCCGTAGGGTGGCTGGGCACTCCAAAAGAGATAGGGTGAGGATCTCGGCCATCCGGGAGGGGCTCGGAGTAGAGCCGCTGCTCCTCCACATCGAGAGGAGTCAGTTTAGGTGGATCAGGCATTTATACCGGATGCCTCCTGGACGCCTTCCTCGGGAGGTCTTCCAGGCACGTCCCACCGGGAGGAGGCCCAAGGGACGGCCCAGGACACGCTGCAGGGAGTATGTCTCTCGGCTGGCCTGGGAACGCCTTGGGCCTCCTCCCGGTGGAGCTGGAGGAGGTGTCTGTGGAGAGGGACGTCTGGGCGTCTCTGCTGAGTCTGCTGCCCCGGCGACCCAGTCCCAGATAAGCGGAAGACGACGAGTACAAGTACGAGTAATGGGATGATCCTTAAATGGGTGTATGTATTTGCAGATTTGACACATCTAAAACTTGCAAGACACCGACCCTTGGACTGAAGTTGCTCACCTCTCTTTTAAAAGATATTTCCCTGGTTCAACACACTTGAATCAAATATATAGGATTAGGGTTAGGGTTAGGCATAATGAGGAGGTAATTTAGCCATTTAATTCAGGTGTGTTGGACCAAGGACACATGTACAGGGGTTGGACAATGAAACTGAAACACCTGGTTTTAGACCACCCCAAAGTGGTTCAATAATATTTAGATCTGGTGACTGTGCAGACCTTGGGAGATGTTCAACTTCACTTTCATGTTCATCAAACCAATCTTTCATCAGTCTTGCTGTGTGTATTGGTGCATTGTCATCCTGATACATGGCACCGCCTTCAGGATACAATATTTGAACCATTGGATGCACATGGTCTTGAAGAATGGTTCGGTAGTCCTTGGCAGTGACGCACCCATCTAGCACAAGTATTGGGCCAAGGGAATGCCATGATATGGCAGCCCAAACCATCATTGATCCACCCCCATGCTTCACTCTGGGCATGCAACAGTCTGGGTGGTACGCTTCTTTGGCGCTTCTCCCGGATGTGGGGAAAGCAGTAAAGGTGGACTCATCAGAGAACAATACATGTTTCACAATGTCCACAGCCCAAGATTTGTGCTCCTTGCAGCATTGAAACCGACGTTTGGTATCGGCATGAGTGACCAAAGGTTTGGCTAAAGCAGACCGGCCGTGTATATTGACCCTGTGGAGCTCCTGACGGACAGTTCTGGTGGAAACAGGAGTGTTGAGGTGCACATTTAATTCTGCCGTGATTTGGACAGCCGTGGTTTTATGTTTTTTGGATACAATCCGGGTTAGCACCCGAACATCCCTTTCAGTCAGCTTCCTCTTGCGTCCACACTTAATCCTGTTGGATGTGATTTGTCCTTCTTGGTGGTATGCTGACATTACCCTGGATACTGTGGCTCTTGATACATCACAAAGACTTGCTGTCTTGGTCACAGATGCACCAGCAAGACGTGCACCAACAATTTGACCTCTTTTGAACTCTGGTATGTCACCCATAATGTTGTGTGCATTTCAATATTTTGAGCAAATTTGTGCTCTTACCCTGCTAATTGAACCTTCACACTCTGCTCTTACTGGTGTAATGTGCAATCAATGAAGACTGCTTACCAGGCTGGTCCAATTTATTCATAAAACCTCCCACACTAAAATGACAGGTGTTTCAGTTTCATTGTCCAACCCCTGTGTTGCATGATATTGGCCCTCGAGGACTGGAGTTGTCCACCACTGTTCTAGAACAGTGATGGATGAACTCAATGATGTTGTTGGCCAATCAAATGCTAGAAATTGAAATGCTAGATCTAACCTTCTTGATCTTCTCATCTGCAATTATTTATGATTTTTCTTTACACTCATATATCCTGGGGCTGGCAGGTCACCCAAACCACAATACCAACATCATCACTCTACCTTTAAAGCCAGCTTTCCCATTTACATATCTGCTGATGCAGGATTGTGACTACCTTACTAGGCAACTCAGGGGTTTAACAGAGTGGGCTGACAAAAAACAGAGATGGCAAAAAGGTGCCTTAATCCCTGTTATATCCTGTCAGTGTCTGTGTTTTGAGTTTGTGTTTTTGTTTATTTCTCCTGGTCTAGTCCTTTGTTTTCCCTGTCTCCCTGCAGCCTAGCACATACCTGTTCTGTGTTTTCCCTGATTCCATGGTCCCTCTGTTCATTGGTTCACCCTGCTTTCTTTGTTTGTCTTTAAGCTCCTTCGTATTCATTGTTCCCCACTGGTTCCTTATGTTAATTGTGTTAACTGTGTTACCTGTCGTTGATATCCTGTATTAGCTCTGAATCAAGTCTTCATGCTATTATGTCTGGTCTGGTGTCCTGGTCATGTAACCTGCTGTCTGGATTCCATATGGGCAAGAATTAAATCCTTCTTACCTTTACTCACTGTGTCTTGGAGTACACAGTGCACTTTGGTCCTATCACAAAACCCCGCATTATGACAATCCCTGCTTAAAGGGTTTTGTGAAAAAAGCTAGTGACTGACAAAACTGTGGGAGTTTTGAGATCACTTGTGCCAACCGTTTAGTACTAGAGACATATTTTTATTTGTTAGTTTCATAATTCAGTTAAAATGTATTGTGCCAAAGCTTGTAGCCATTACCCCCTATCAACCTAACTCGCTGCTTGGTGAAGTGGGCACCAAATATTTGTCCTGTTGCTAGTCATATCGTCTCGTTCATAATTGCGTACTTTGTAGTTTTTGTCTTTTTCCATCTGAGTGAGATCAACCTAGCATTAATTCGTACCCACAGGGGAACAAAGCCATAATGGGCTAGCAGCAAGCTGCTAATATTTAAAAGATAATGTTATGCTGTCTGGGTTGTTTTAATACTTTGCTTCTGGAGCTTTACTGACCTCTTCAAATTCCTCGCAAACAGCAGTATCAGTCTTTAGCATACTTGTCACTGGTGGACAAAACTTGCATAAAGGACACTCAAGGTCCTTTGTTTTTCCTGTTTGTCTTCCTCAAAGGCAAAATACCTCAAAACAATGCACAATGTATTTGCCCAAAAAAGCTCCTCCAAGGCTATTTTTTAGATATCAGGCTCTCTGTTTTGATTCTCCTCCCTCAGGTAAGCTGCTGTAAGAAACTTGCTTGGAAGTGTGCTTACTGTGTGAAGCTGTGTGCCAATTTGGAGAGAAGCAAACAAATTTGATTAAGGTTAGTATTTTCAAAGAATGCATTGTTTTAGTATCAATTACTTTGAAACATTGATTATTTTAACAATCCTAAGCCAGATTACCTAAATAAAGCATATACAGCAGCTAAAAGAGAAACAGTAAGTAGCCTATGACTATATATTTAATTACCTAAAATATCTGAAGCAGTGAAAGTACAGAAAACATATACATAAAATTAACACAAAGTCCTCCACGCTATTTTAAAACGTCTGGTGCTTTACGATTTATATCCTTCTTTAAAAATCCATAACTGCAGAAGGAGAGAAATGCAGCACAACCAGGCTGAATTCATGATGCCTTTAAAGTAATTTGATCACTGACTAATGGTGGCATGATCTTCCTTAGTCAATCAGGAATTTCTATTTTAGATTGTGTTCTGGGTGAAACTAAGTGCTTACTTGTCCTTCACATTAAAATTCATTGTCACCTAAGACCATACAAAACTTATATTCAATTAAAAGAAATAAATGCTACTAGAATTGGTTTCATTGAATGTCTAATACAATACCCTGTTAAATAATGTGGAAACTGTTTGTCGCTTTTAAATTAGATTTTTTCTCAGGAGTGTAGAAAAGATTTGTTTTAGTCACAGGACCCCAAGAGGACATCTATCACTTTTTTCATCTGGGACCCGGTTGTTAGAGCAACAATTTTAGCAGATATTTCCGGACTTCTTTGTCCTTAGCTGCATCTCCCAGTTCTTCCAAAGGGACCCCAGGACATAAAGGGTTGCAATGTGGATTACTGACAGCTTTGACTTGGTTCTCTTATTACCAAGGTAGACTGGTGTAGTGTCTGTGACACTGCAGATGCTGTCCTAGTCTGCCTCTGTACATGTGTCCCCACTCATTAAAAAAGCGTTAAGATACCAATTTTTATTTTTATTTTTTCAAAAGGCACCAACTGAAGACCAACCACTTGTTTGAAATCCATCCTTTTCTGGCTGAGGATCATCACCTCAGATGTGAGGGTGATACTTCTGAACACTGCTACAAATCATTCTACTGTCAGCTGGAGGGCTCTCTTCAAAAAATCATGTATCATAAGTGTACAATACTATGCTAATCTAATGAGACAGGGTTTTCCACTTATAATCTAAGTGTTTACATTAAAACAGAAGGAGGCTTCAGTTGCTGCTCTATCTATGTCATTTGAACTGCTCTGTCCTGCTCTCAGATACCCTCAGCTGTCCCAAGAGAGGGGCACAGATAAAGAAACTTCTGATGAGGCCTTCCATAGTTAAACCATATTAGATAAAAAAGGACAGTCCTGGCAGAGTCACTGACTAGAAATGAGCTTTACTTACTACTAGTAAAGCAAACCATTTTTCATTCATCAGTTCTAAAAGAAATATAATGGAATGCAACTAGGCATGCAGTCCAGCTTGTGATATTCAGTTTAACATCCTTTTAATGAAGGAATGCCAAAAGAATATTACTGAATAACATGTATCATGAATAAATTTGCAGAGTAAAAAGGCAAAATCTTGTTTTATACAGGTACATCTCAAAAATATTAGAATATTGTGTAAAAGTGCAATACAGAGTAAAATATTTAATGTTTTTTTTTCTTGTAATTTTGATGAATATGGCTGACAGGTAAAGAAACCTCAAAATTCACGGCCAACTGAACTAACAACTGCACAGAATCCAAACACTGCCCATAATAAAGAAAGCATTTATAATCAGAAATCAGAAACCAACCTCTTTTAATTTATACCTCTTAAAAAAAACTTTTTTTTTTTATTTGTAACACTTTTAGATTACTTTATTAATCAGCAATCCGCTCTTTTATTCATCCCCCTCCCCTCCCCTCCCACCCCTCCCCATTCCACTCTCATCTAATTTCCTAGGCTTGAAAAACGCTGAGAAGGAAGGGACATGGATTAATTAAATTGTTATCCCGCTAAACCCAGAGAAACCTCTCTTTGCCATCAGATTTCTTCTACGCCACTCTGCCTGTCGCCATTGTTCTTTGCCACATTGTAATATAATCAGTGCTGCCACTGGCAGCACTGATTATCAGCAGACCCCTAGAGTCCTGACTGTATAAGAGCTACATTTCATTTTCTAAATGCTACATTTCTTTGAAAAAGACCATTAAAAGTCTGATCTAGGGAAAAAAAAATATAATTTCACATTCACTGAATTACATGTTTAAAAAAAGTCAACCATTACCATCATCTTCTCGGAATGTATTCATGTTGCGTTGAGGCATGCCTAAAAGAGCTTGCTTCTCTGGTACTCACCATGGCTAAGGCACCAAGCTGCCTGAGCTTCAGTGGCAGACATGACAAGGAGAAATTTGCAAGACTTGGACAATAAGTCAAACATGGAAGATGAACAGGATTAAATTAAATGAGTGGAGGGGGAAATTCTCAAAGGAGATTTCAGCATGCAAGAAGGCCATCTCTGAAGCAGATGGAGATTAATGAGAGGAGTAGTAGGTTGTTAAGACGGTTGTCAGTAAGGAAGAATGACAACAATTATTTGGTTTAATTCAATGCAAAATCTACCACAGGCATATCAAAGCAGTCATCTAAGAGTTCTATAGGAACATAGTTTATTAATGTGCACTGAGCAACGTGTGGAGAGAAAAGCTTACAGGATTAACTAACTCGCATCTTGTGACGTTCAAAGATCTTCTAGTATCATGTGGAACCTATGATACCAAATTTTGAGATTGCTATTAAACATGGCAACATCCTGTTTTCCTTAAATGTGGTATTTAACTACTGAAAGATGAAAATCGAGAGCTGAACTGCAGTTTTACTCAACTCATGCCATTTAAATTTCACCGCAGATATTAAGACTAGCTAATACAGTTGGGTAGTAATATAGTATTAAGTAAAGCAAATGTTGAAACTCTGATATCTTCTAAATAAAGGTTATTAATCCATTTGTTTAGATATTTGTAACGTTACACAGTCAAAAACTGACAGCAATATATTGGGTTATTTAACCTTTCAAAATAGAAAACTTTGGGGTTCATTTTTCAAAGTCATATTTTTAAATATTTAATTAGTAAGGTAAATATTCAGTTTACAAACTATATTTTTGGGGGCTGCACGGTGACGCAGTTGGTAGTACTGTTGCCCCGGCTGGGTTCGATTCCCAGCCGGGGGTCTTTCAGCATGGACTTTGCATGTTCTCCCTGTGCATGCGTGGGTCCTCACCAGGTACTCCGGCTTCCTCCCACAGTCCAATGACATGCCTGTTAGGTTAATTGGTCACTCTAAATTGCCCTTAGGTGTATGAATGGATGTGTGCATAGTTGTTTGTGTGTTGTCCTGTGATGGACTGTCCAAGGTGTACCCTGCCTCTCGCCCATAGACTGCTGGAGATAGGCACCAGCTCCCCCGCGACCCACTATGGAATAAGCGGTAGAAAATGACTGACTGACTGACTAAATTTTTGGCTTGCAATTTCAATATTTACTTAGCCAACTAAATATTTAGCTCCTAGCTAAATACATAGTTAGTAAGCAAAATTTGTATTTTACAAACTAAGTATTTAATGAGCAAGTTAAATATTTAATTTGCAAACTAAATATTTAACTTGCAATTTAAATATCTAGCTAGCAAGCTAAATATTTAGATCCCCGAATTTAAATGTTTAGTTTATAAATAAAAATTTTCATTTGAAGCATGTAGTTTGTAGCTAAATATTTACCTTTCTAAGTAAATATTTTGTTTGAAAACTAAATATTGAAATGTTAAAATATTTTGACAGGCTAAATAACCCAAAATATTGATGTAAATTTTTGACTGTTTACCCCAAAGAGTACATTTTCTACTCTTTACTTACTGTTTCTCTCTTTTGTAGAGAAATTTAATGTTGCCTTTGACTGTTTTATTTAAACTATTACGTGCAAGATAATTCATTTCAGTCTGCAGACCAACTTTCTTTAATTTCCTTTACTGCTGCAAAGGACTTTTTTAATGTGTTTTCTTTTATGTTTTCATAACTTGACTTGGTTTGGCAATGCTGGTAGCACTGCTACTGTTTACAAGATATGAATGCGCAGATGTAGTTTCACGGACAAACTGCAAAAGAGATTACCCTCAAATTGTCCTGGTGAGGACAAATGGGAGGCAGAATGTATCATGTGCAAAGCTGGCATATGTGGATCTTTGAATGATAAAGGTGCCATAAATCTGTGCGAGGTGAGAGTTCAGCTACTAAGTTGACTGAGTTCATTGTAAAACCCACAATAAGGGTTAGGGTGCACCAGAAGTGGAGTAAATATTTTGAGAATGCCAAAAGCATGACATGTTGCTCAGAATTACAGAAGATTGCAGTTTGTCTTTGCAATTCCCTCACACAAAGCAAATGTTGAGAGGGTTTTCCTGCTGATGCAAAGCCAGGGGAACAAGAAAAGGAACCAGCTTTCTGTTGAGTCACTGAGAGTATTCTGTTTGTATAATGCAATTTGAAACATAGTTCTTGCAAAGACTTTTGAACTTATTCGAGGCACGTGACGTCGCCCGGTACGGCGGAGCCGGGGTCTCACCCTGGAGCCAGGCCTGGGGTCGGGACTCGTCGGAGAGTGCCTGGTGGCCGGGTTGCTCCTCGCGGGACCCGGCCAAGCCCGAACGAGAGATGCAAGACCATCCCCCAGTGGGCCCACCACCTGCAGGGGGAACCGTGAGGGGCCGGTGGAAAGAGGATTGGGCGGCGGACGAAGGTGGAGACCTCGGCGGCCCAATTCCCGGATGCTTAGGCTGGCTCTAGGGACGTGGAATGTCACCTCGCTGGGGGGGAAGGAGCCTGAGCTGGTGCGGGAGGTTGAGAGATATCGACTAGAAATTGTCGGGCTCGCCTCCCCGCACAGCATGGGCCCTGGAACCCATCTCCTTGAGAGGGGCTGGACTCTCTTCTACTCTGGAGTGGCCCACGGGGTGAGGCGGCGGGCTGGTGTGGGTTTGCTTGTTGCCCCCCAGCTCGGCCGTCTCGTGTTGGGGTTTACCCCAGTGGTCTCTGACTATCATTTCGGCCTATGGGCCGAGTGGTAGTGCGGAGTACCCGGCCTTCTTGGCGTCCCTGTCGGGGGTGCTGGATACTGCCCCTCCTGGGGACTCCATTATTCTGCTGGGGGACTTCAACGCCCATGTGGAAAACGACAGTGACACCTGGAGAGGCGTGATTGGGAGGAATGGCCTCCCCGATCTGAATCCAAGCGGTGTTTTGTTATTGGACTTCTGTGCTAGTCATGGATTGTCCATAATGAACACCATGTTCAAACATAAGGGTGTCCATCAGTGCACTTGGCACCAGGATACCCTAGGCAGGAGGTCAATGATCGACTTTGTTGTCATATCATCAGACCTTCGGCCGCATGTTTTGGACACTCAGGTGAAGAGAGGGGCTGAGCTGTCCACTGATCACCACCTGGTGGTGAGTTGGATCCGCTGGAGGAGGAGAAAGCCGGACAGACTTGGCAGGCCCAAGCGCATAGTGAGGGTCTGCTGGGAACGTCTGGCAGAGCCCTCGGCCAGGGATGTATTCAACTCTCACCTCCGGGAGAGCTTTGACCAGATTCCGAGGGATGTTGGAGACATAGAGTCCAAATGGACCATGTTCTCCACATCTATTGTCGATGCTGCTGCCCGTAGCTGCGGCCGTAAGGTCTGCGGTGCCTGTCGTGGCGGCAATCCCCGAACCCGGTGGTGGACACCGGCAGTAAGGGATGCTGTCAAGCTGAAGAAGGAGTCCTATCGGCTGTGGTTGGCTTGTGGGACTCCTGAGGCGGCTGACGGGTACCGTGGGGCCAAGCGTGCCGCGGACGGGGCGGTGGCAGAGGCAAAAACTTGGACCTGGGAGGAGTTCGGTGAGGCCATGGAGAAGGACTACCGGTTGGCCCCGAAGCGATTCTGGCAAACCGTTCAGCGCCTCAGGAGGGGGAAGCAGTGCTTCGCCAACACTGTTTACAGTGGGGGTGGGAAGCTGCTGACCTCGACTGGGGACATTATCGGCGGGGGGAAGCAGTACTTTGAGGATCTCCTCAATCCTGCCATCACGCATTCCCTGGTGGAAACAGAGGCTGGGGACTCGGGGTTGGACTCTTTCATCACCCAGGCTGAAGTCACCGAGGTGGTTAAAAAGCTCCGTGGTGGCAAGGCTTCGGGGTTGGATGAGATCCGCCCTGAGTACCTCAAGTCTTTGGATGTTGTTGGGCTGTCATGGTTGACACGCCTCTTCAACATTGTGTGGTGTATGGGGACAGTGCCTTTGGATTGGCAGACTGGGGTGGTGGTCCCCTTTCATAAGAAGGAACTACAGGGGGGATCACACTCCTCAGCCTCCCTGGTAAGGCCTACGCCAGAGTATTGGAGAGGAGAGTCTGGCCGATAGTCGAACCTCGGCTTCAGGAGGAGCAGTGTGGTTTTTGTCCCGACGGTGGAACACTGGACCAGCTCTATACCCTCTACAGGGTATTCGAGGGTTCATGGGAGTTTGCCCAACCGGTTCACATGTGTTTTGTGGACCCGGAGAAGGCATTCAACTGTATGGAATCGGTGGCTCTTTACTAGGGGCCATCCGGTCTCTGTACAAGCGGAGCAGGAGTTTGGTTCGCATTGCCGGCACTAAGTCGGACCTGTTCCCTGTGCATGTTGGACTCCGGCAGAGCTGCCCTTTGTCACCGGTCCTGTTCATAACTTTTATGGACAGGATTTCTAGGCACAGCCAAGGGCCGGAGGCGGTCTGGTTTGGGGACCAGAGGATTTCGTCTCTTCTTTTTGCAGATGACATGGTCCTGCTGGCCCCATCTAGCCAAGACCTACAGCATGCACTGGGGCGGTTTGCACCCGAGTGTGAAGCGGCTAGGATGAAGATCAGCTCCTCCAAGTCCGAGGCCATGGTTCTCGACCGGAAAAGGGTGGCTTGTCCTCTTCAGGTTGGAGGGGAGTTCCTGTCTCAAGTGAAGGAGTTTAAGTATCTCGGGGTCTTGTTCACGAGTGAGGGAAGAATGGAGTGGGAAATCGACAGACGGATAGGTGTGGCTGCCACAGTAATGGGGGCGCTGTGCCGGTCCGTTGTGGTGAAGAGAGAGCTGATCCGAAAAGCGAAGCTCTCGATTTACCTGTCGGTCTACGTTCTTACCCTCACCTATGGCCATGAACTTTGGGTCATGACCGAAAGAACGAGATCCCGGATACAAGCGGCTGAAATGAGCTTCCTCCGTAGGGTTGCCGGGCACTCCCTTAGAGATAGGGTGAGGAGCTCGGCCATCCAGAAGGGGCTCGGAGTAGAGCCACTGCTTCTCCACATCGAGAGGAGCCAGTTGAGGTGGCTTGGGCATCTATACCGGATGCCTCCTGGACGCCTTCCTCGGGAGGTGTTCCAGGCACGTCCCACCGGGAGGATACCCAGGGGACGGCCCAGGACACGCTGGAAGGACTATGTCTCTCGGCTGGCCTGGGAATGCCTTGGGCTCCCCCCGGAGGAGCTGGAAGAGGTGTCTGGGGAGAGGGACGTCTGGCGTCTCTGCTGAGTCTGCTGCCCCCGCGACCCGGTCCCGGATAAAGCGGAAGACGACGACGACAACGAGAAAACTGCTGAGAAAGATCAGCTCTACTGCAAAATACGGCTGGGCAGACAAGGAGGATGAAGAACAAAACTAAAGACTTGAGTGCAGATTTTTATCATCAATATTACATTGAAATGAAACTATAGAATACTTATTTACTTATAACATTTTTTTCAGATTTTGATCTATTTATTTGTCCAGCATGAAAGTAGAAAGCTATTATTTAATTTTCCAACACAGAGAGGCATTATTGTATCATTTAATTTCAGAGATATCAAAGTCGATTTGGCACCTGTTGACTTATGTTGACTTCTGTTTGAAGTTTATTTAACTATTCTTTCTAACCACTCAGGTATAAGCATACTTTAAATCAGTAAAAATTATTACATATTCTTTGAGTAAACATAGTGTCATTAAGTGTTTCATGACTGGGCCAAGTGTCCTCTATTTTAGAAATCAAATTACGGTCAATCTATATTAAGGTATACCAGGGTATCCAAAATCAGCTACAGTATTGGTATAGATATGGTCATTAAACACTCATGTACATTTGGTGTGAGATGAAATGTGTTACGTTTGTCTTTGTGAGAAAAACGTACTTCATGTTTACTCTTCGTTAGCTTTTATTCCTGTTGTGAAGTGGTGTTATTAAATCAATAGTGACGTCATGTGCTTCGTAGATTGACCACAGTGACTGAAATTCACTGGTGTAAACACTAAAACACTTTAACTGGGGACTTCGAAAGCATTTCCGCCATGCTCATGTGTTCTGTAAAAGGACCTAGGTGGTGAGCAGGGTTTGAATTTAATCTGCTGCTATTATATCCCTGACTTGCCAAGCAAGGTAGTCTTACACAAGTCAAATGACTCGATTACTGATGGTATGTGCACCCAGCTAAATGGGGAAAAATCATAATTACATGTATTGGATGAACATAATATTTCGCCATTAACACACACTGGACATGTTGCACTGAAGAGTACTGCTTTCAGAACCATTATGCTTGAAAACAGAACAAAGGGGTCATATGTCATCAATGTGTTAAACCTTTTAGGAGTTTTCTGGATTTAACTGTCTTTATTCATACTTGAACGATAAACGAGCCTCCAGTCACTAGATGGGAGCAGTGCTCAAACAAATCAACAGGCTGCCTGTACCAGTGGAAGAAGTGCAGAGCACCGGTGTAAACAGAGCTAATGGAGGAGAGGTGGAGAAGTTTGTCATTGGAGTAAAAGAAAGAAACGTAGGATTTGTCAGTGGCAAGAAATGGGGGTAAGCATAAAATCATTAAATATAACGAAGGCCTGAAAGATTTTTGCTCCCTGGGGAGGCATGATAGAAAATAATTGAGAACCACTGGTTTAACTACATGCCTTCTATGGTTCTACAATGCCATTCAGCATTTACCGGTCTAACTTTAGTTGGATAAAGACTTAAAAGTGTCTTTATCTTAAAAACTTCAGAAATTCCATAAACTAAATCCACAAAAACACAAATATTTCACTGTTTAAGAGACTGAAAAGAGTACTAGACAGAACGTTGTCAAGAGAAGAAAAGCACATGTAGCAATGTGTAGCAATAAAAAACGAGACGGATGCAAAAGCCAGACATACTTTTTAGGTCTGTAGTCAGGGATGCTCCTGTCAAGGGAGATACGGTCACTGAGTTGAGCGTTGTAGCCATATTCCTCATACTTCCCCTCTGCATCGTGGCTGTCTTCCCCCAGAGTGGCAGCAGCTCCCCCCTGGCCGAGGCCTCCGGGTCCCTCCACCAGCCCCATCGGCTTTGCTAGACCTTTCAGGAACCAGAAAGACAATAATGAAGATGAGGAAGTACAAGTCTCTGTGACGACACACAAAAATTAGTAAAGGGGAGAAAGGTGAAGTGAGAGGCCATGAGTAGGAGCAACAGACTGAGATTTAGTATCAATGAGAGGAAACTGGTGTATGACAATCTGAGCACCATCAGAGCTCATCCATTGGCCACCATTACGCTACTTATAAAGTAAAAATGACCCAGTGAATACTACTCTCAGAAAACTATACAGTGGTTTTAAGAAAAAGAACAGAGGAATGGAGAAATAGAGAGTAAATAATTGTGCTCAGTTAAATCAAATTGTGTCATTATTGCTTTTTTCTATTTTTCTTTAATACTTCTTTGTTTGTCTCTGTCTTCTTCCACCTTCTTCTAGCCTCTTCCATCATTTCTGTTTCAAATAAAATATTCCCTCTAAGTTTGTTTACTTTTCTGAGATCCATTTTAGTCTGTTCCCCTTTGAAGTCCTTTGAATTCAACTTTCTCTTGAATCTTTTTCCCTGTAATTTGTCACATCATGTTTGTTTTCTAAAGTTCAGATTTATTACACATGAGTTCTGTGTTGGAAAAATATGTTATATTGCAGTATGTATTTAAAATATTGCATGGTAAATGCCACTGCTTGTCTTTAATGAGCTCTTTTAATTTTTTTTTATTTCATTTTATTTTTTTCCAAAATTTAATCATCTTATTTACAATATGTAATGTAATTCTTTGACCTTAAGAAGCATCTAATCATGTGGTTAACGTAACGGGACTAAATATTAAATGATTTAGCAGCATTGTTAAAAATCAACCTTTCAGTTATTTCCAAATATTTTTGTAGTAGCACACATGCTTAATATAAATGCTACAAATCAGTCTTTTAAGTTAGAATAAAACTATTTAGGTACATAAATGTCACACTTTCAGTACAGGCCACAACGGCTTTGTGATTATGTCCTTACTAATTTTTATGTTTTGTCACTGACCAATATTTTGTCTCCCCAGAGAGTTATTAAACTTTAAAAATGTTCTTTCAACTGAACAACTTACATGCTACTATGCTACAGTTACAGTGAGTGATGCTATCAATCCACCTCATTAGTGTGCTCTAAGTCTGAGTAATTCAATTTAATTCGGTTCAGTTTATTTATATAGCACCAATTCACTACACAAGTCATCTCAAGACACTTTGCTAATTAAAATCAATTCAATAGAATCATACTGATTTCAAGACAAGTACATACATTCCTATTGATCCTAGTTATCAAACAGTGCAGTTAAATTCAGTTTATTATTCAAATTGGTTAAATAGTTTTCTATCTAATGAAACCCCACATATTGCATTGAGTCAGTGACTTACAGCATTTACTCCTCCTAAATGAGCATGTAGCAAAAGCAGACAGTCACTGGCATTGTGTTGATTACTTTGCAGCAATCCCTCATACTGAACATGCATGTAGCGACAGCAGAAAGGAAAACTCTCCTTTAACAGGAAGAAACTTCAAGCAGAACCAGTCTCAGTGTGAGTGGCCATCTGCCACAACCAACTGAGGCTTGGAGAAGTAGTAGACAAGACATTTGGATTTTGTGTCAGGATGTAATTTGTGCTTTTCCAGGTCTCAGGATGACTATGGCCAATATCATTGGGTGCTGCTAAACATGTAGTTGCTGTTGCATGGTTACAAACTGGCTTCTCCCATTAGAGGGGAATTACCGTGTCCTGCACCAACCAATATGATAGCATTTTAAAAAGTAAGGATGGGGTTCATGTCGGGGACCAGCAAGTCACAAAATGTTCAGATAGTCTTAGATGCAAGCACGCAGAGCCTTATACCGGCTGTGAGTCTTGGAAGCTGGACAGTTTTCACCAATTGTGTTATCTACTTAAACCCTCTCTTTGAGGGCCAGCTGTTTGATTGAAGAACTTCCGTAATGGAATGAGACCTGACTGGCTGATCCGCTTTAATGTGGATGGTTTTTTTTTTAAATTGACAAGCGGTGGAGTAAACTTTTGGATATGGTGGTGGATATGGTGACCGTCAATTGTGCAATGACTTCAAAGTTTGTACTTTCTTGTGCTTTTCCAGGTCTCAGAATCAGAAACATCTTTATTGTCAAGTTTGTACAAACAAGGAACACGCTCTCAATAATAAAGAATATCTTTTTTAAATGTTAAAACATATAAATATGTGTAAAATATGTGTAAAAAAACAAGTTGGAAGAAATATTTTGCAAACTTGTTGAAGGTACATTCTAACCTGTCTAAAATTTTCTTAAACTTTTTTTCTAATTTTACTGCTGAATTAGAACCTTAAAAACTGTGCTAACTTCTATGCAATGTTGTCTACCTTAAAGAGAAGTGAGGACATTTCAGGACAGACCTTTCAGACTTTACTTCGTTATTGGTTGTTGAACAGTATTTTCTTTGTTTCAAGGTCAAGGAGCATACCTTCTTAGTTTAACGTGTTCATTTGTAAATTGGATCTTTTTTGTCAGTTTTGTAGCGGAGTAGTTAGGTAAGTGTTGTCTGATTAAACATTACTGTGGCCCTCCCCTTTGTCATGACCTGATTCATGCACTGCATGAAAAAAAGAGTTTGTTCCACTAAATCTATTCTTGCATAAATAATAGGGAGTTTTATTTAGGGGTATCAAACCAAATGTGGGTGCATACAAATGCATGCAACATTTTTAAGATTTCCTTTGCAAATTTGTAAAACCATCTATTATAGTCCTTCCATTTCAGAATGATGCACTACTTTCTGTTGGTTTATCACCTTAAACCCCAATGAAATACATTGAGGTTTATGTTTGTAATGTGATAGAATGTAAAAAAAAAAAAAAAGAAAAGGTCAAGGTAATAAATACTTTTTTGGGGACTGTATTTAAACAGGTTCAGCCAAAACTGTCCAATGGCCCTGCTGACCTATAAACTTTACATAAAACCTTCACGGGGTGAGAGTGTGCAGATGTTTCTTTTTTTTAATATCAAAATTTAACAAGATGAGAAAGAAATCCAACAGAAGTCTGCTACATTAAAGCCATTCCCCCAGGAGGCTACTTTCTGCAGCACCCATTGTCCTACATCATTTCTGTTCGGAACCTAAACTCTAAAGAGTTTGTTACCAAACTGCATGGCATCTTCTGTCTGAGGCAACCTTATTCACCATTGTTTAACTATTTAAAATTCAGTGAAATGGAAGGATAATGTCAGATCATTGTTATGCGAGCCAAGCTCCCAGTGTGGCCTCCATGGAGAAGCAGAGCCGCGTCTGTTTTCCACATCAACAGATGGACACACAGACAAAAAGTAAACAGCGCATAGCAATAAAGAGCTCAGCTCTCAGCTCGGGCCCTCCAGGAACCACACAATAATCACCACATTTGGATGGCCCCAAATCCTCGGGTGATGCTGAAGATTTGTAATTGGAGCTGAATGGTTGCAAACTGGCTTCTCCCACGAGAGGGATTAACCGTGCCCTGCACCAGCCAATGGGTGGCATTTTGACAAGTAAGGATGGGGTTCACGTCGTGGACCAGCCATCTGGCATAGCTGCACGTATCCCACAATAATTCTGATAGTCTGAGACGTGAGCGTGTGGGGCCTTACAGTGGCTCTGTGTGAGTCTTGGAAGCTGGACAGTTCCACCAGCTGTGTTGTCTACTTCAAACCTCTCCTCCACTGCTGACTGTGTTTGAAAGAAATTCCATAATAGGATGAGACCTGCCTGTCTGATCCACTTCAACGTGGACCGGGGCTTTTAAGATTCACAAGCATTCTCATAATGTCAGAGTATACCTGACATGTAATCAGTGCTGCAAGATTCAGTGGGAGTCTTTTTTTTAACTCTCATTTATTCTTGCATGGTTTCATATTGTTGTGCCTGCTGATAAAATGCTGCTTTTAAGATGTTTGGTAGGTTGTTCAGGATGTGAAATTGCACTGCTGGCTTTGATTTTTCTTTTATGTTCCAGCCTTTAATGCTGGGGAAAATTGTTTGGTAAAAAGCAGGAAAAAAATATTTTAAATGCATAACTTCATCTATACAAAAACTCAAATACCTCACTTACATTGCAACATTTCCCACCGAATGTGAAAAGCTTGCAAACATGAATGGATGCTTTTAATGCTCCTCTTGAGCGGAAGAATTTGGACCGCATTTGCATGCAGGTAAAGCACTGCACCAAAAACAGCAACGCTTAGGATTAGAAGCTCCACTCCTTCCATGACTACATGAGTTAAAAATGCATGTAACCATAATCTGTGAAGCACTAAAAACATCAAGCAAGTCACCAGTTAGGATATACACCAAAAACAGAACTGAGGGCCAACGCTACTATTGTATTACTGTGAGAAGCGGATACCATGCCAAGATTTTTCTCCTTAAATATATTTTTAAGGGCTTATTGACATGAAATTCACAGCAGAGGTTAGTAAGAATCAGTGTAATCCACACACGCAGAGAAATTTAAATATATTAGTCCATAAATGAAGTGCTCTAATTCTCAACTTCATTCTGGGTGCACCATTTGTTCACAACTTTAAAAGACTAATTAGCCACTAATGCCTTTCTACTGAACAGAGGAGCAATAGAGGGTGGTGCATTGCTCATATTGCTGTTTTGCCATTTTCTGAATGTCTTTAGCCATCTGTAAGTTTCTAATATCAAAACAGACAAAATTAGTTTAGGCTGTGTGGCAGGTTTATTCCGTCACTTTTACAGATCCAGGAGTGTTACTAACATGCTTCGACCCCTTTCAAAAAGTTTATTTGTTTTGGTTATATTAAAATATTGCTTGTTATGACATCAAAACATCTCATGTATGAAGAAATGGGTTGCAAGCATTGTTTATGTGTGGTTATGAGCCATAATTCCACACAAAACATCTTTAAATCTTCTTGGGGGGGCTCTTCATTGACTGGGTCATTCTAGGATTATGATTTGTCTCTAAAGGTGCGTTCCGACCAAACGCGAATGATCCAACAGGAGTTATTTACATGTTAACCCTATGTAAAGGCACGTTCAGGGGCAAAGCGATGCAAAGGATGTGACGCGAACGGCGCGATTAATACAAAGCGAGAGTGAAGTGAAACCGCGATGGATGCGGAGCAAATTTCACTGGAGTTAAAAAATCTGTACTTTTCTGTCAATTTGCGTCGCGTCTATAGCCCTCTTTTCAGCACAAAAGTTGTCATACAAGTACAAAACTCACAGCAGTTGCTTAGGGTACATCTATGTTCATGTTGGAAATTATATTTTATTCATAAATATTTTATTTTCAGATGCATATGTCAGCAAGCCTGATTTGTAGGTTGCCAATCAGCCATTATTACATAATTATTCAATACGCTACCATGCTACATTCTCTTGTCATATTAGCTCTTGCCTAGTGTATTTTGCTGCCCATCGTCCAGAAAAAATGTTTATTATATTTAGAAGATTTGGACAGTACAATTTGGCTGTTTTTCTATTGAGCTGAGATTTATTTACTCACCGAAGACAGATGGACAGGCATTCTGCAGTGGGGATACAGCACCTGTAGTTGGTGTCCCAGAGGCTGATTCACCCCGCAACACGGGCAGCAGGTCCTCAAACTGGGTCCTGGAAAGACGGAAATACCGCTGAAAGCGACCGTCATCCAGACGCTGCTCCTGGAGTAGGTTGTGGTACTCTCCAAACTGGTTCCGTCTCTGTTGAACCCAGGGACGTCGACGCCGGCAGCGTTGTTCAGCTTTCCATAAATAAAGCACCGCGACTCCCTCTCTGTTCAGTTGAAACCGGTAAGCAGCAGATAGAAGCTCCTCCTATTTGATAATGGGATGAAGCGAGTGGAGCGTTGTCGCCCGTTGGCAATGTGAATTGCTGGCGAAATGTCAGGCGAGCGACAGCACGCGAGTGAGGCAAAAAATTCACTGAAATCGCGTTCAACCGGAATGCACCTTAAAACTGACTGAGAATTTCCTTCCCTAGGCTTTGGGATCATGTCTTGCGTGCTGCACACATCCAAACTTGATCTACAGTACCATTCCTACTGAAGCGATGGTGTGTGAAAATACAGATAAATGACTAGTCTCAGTACACTTCTTCTTCAGCAGTGAAGGTTTACACATCAATCATTTATAGAGGCCATTATAGTTGAATTAATTGCTTGTTGTTTTCATAGAAAAATTGTATCTGCTAATTCCAGGTCATTTTGAAGCTCTCTGCAAGTAACTGCTGGCTACTGAACAACTCCTGTGACTACCCTTCTTACTCCTGTGACAGAAATCATGCAGGGAGGACATATTCATGGCTGCCTTATCTTGAGTGAATGTTCTGTTTTAGGATTATATCCACATTGGTGATACCTAAAACATTCAAATGTTTAGAAATACGTCTGTAACTAATGCCATCAGTGTTTTGCAACAATAAGGTTGCAAAGAACTTGATACCCGTCGTGAGTTGGGCAGCACCTTGGAAATGAGAAACCTTTTACAGGCCATCAGTTAGGAATAAATCAGCCAACATTGTTTGGTGAGCAGTTTTTTTATTCACCTCTTTTTCTTCATGTTTTCAATTTTAAATCGCTGCATCATTTAATTTTATTACACACAAATTAATTTATTGCCTACTTTGTTTTGATTTCTTTGCATGTGTAATATATGAAACAGACACTAGGTACCATGCAGGCTTATAAAAATGTTAATAGAATTTCGAGTTGTGACATGTTTCCGATGACGCATTTTTGCATTCAGTGTTTCCAATATAATTAAACTGCACTGCTGTGGCACTTTTATTTCACTGTGAGGCAATTACAGGCCAACAACTGTTTCTGCTGCTATCGCTCTGTTCCCATCTAAAGAGTCAGCTGGATGCAGATCCTTCATAAGCTGGGCACTAATTTCAATCTCATTTTATGCATCTGTCTCTGCTTTGTCTCACCCACAATTCATCCCGTGTGAGTGTAAACCTCTAGCAACTCCAACTTTAAGAGGTAACATTCAGAGTGCATTTGATTGTCATGCGTGAAAAACAATCTCAAAGTCAAAGATGACCCACTTTTTTGTAAAATATTTAAGAGAAGAGTATTTTTTTATGTGTCCAAAGTGATGCAGCTGAGTTCTAAATATTGATGCTGAGGAGATGAGGGGGATCCAGTGATCTTTTGAAGAGAAGGAAAAAATATCTTGTTGGTTTAAAGGATTCAAGAACCAAAACAAACCTATGAAATATTGAGAGCCCACAGAAGGGCTGCAGCAAGTCTAGCATTGCCACTTATAACAGCTGCAGGTATGTCAAGGGGACAGCAAGTGTGATTTGAAAACTGGTGGTGGTAGACCTCTAAGTTTAGACATCCAAGAGTTTGAAATGTAGTGCCAGTAGACGCACTGCAAAGCCTAAGACAAAGGTATGCCTAAGTTTTTTCATGCATCTGAAACTGATTTTTAACAAGTCTGCAGGCATTATTCTAAAAAAGAGGGTAATGTAATTTGTGTCCAATAGCAAACAGGAAACAAAGCTTCAATTTCAATCAGTATCTGTTCTAACACATGTGGTCCACTAAAATATTTAAACACCATGAGCTTTATTGCTCAGTTTGGCATGAAGTTTTAACTAGATGCAGCCCATGTTCCATTTGTAGCCACGGATGTGTTGCCATCCACTGCTTTCACTCTTTTAAAAAAGCCTCAAACCTTTAACTATAGGCAGGCTTATCATCTATGTTAAAATAAGAACCCAGTCTGATTGATCGCAACATTTTGCTGAACTTTATACAGTCTTTGTTCCAAAAATATGAGTTCAGAGGCCTCAGCAAGCTACTCTGTACTCTGTATAGTACAGTCCCTTGCAAAACTATTCATACCCCTTGAACACATTTAATCAGGTAACAGCTACAAACTTCAATGTATTTTAATTGGATTTAGCTCAAAACAAAGTAGCCAATAAAAGGGAAGTGGAGTAAATATCAGGTCTCGGACACATATGCATGCACCATCCTGCGTTAATTCTCTGTAAAAAACAAAAAACCCTATCTATCGCAGCTGCAAGTCTTTTTGAATGTACAGGGGTTGGACAATGAGACTGAAACACCTGGTTTTAGACCACAATAATTTATTAGTATGGTGTAGGGCCTCCTTTTGCGGCCAATACAGCGTCAATTCATCTTGGGAATGACATATACAAGTCCTGCACAGTGGTCAGAGGGATTTTAAGCCATTCTTCTTGCAGGATAGTGGCCAGGTCACTACGTGATACTGGTGGAGGAAACCGTTTCCTGACTCGCTCCTCCAAAATACCCCAAAGTGGCTCAATAATATTTAGATCTGGTGACTGTGCAGGCCATGGGAGATGTTCAACTTCACTTTCATGTTCATCAAACCAATCTTTCACTAGTCTTGCTGTGTGTATTGGTGCATTGTCATCCTGATACATGGCACCGCCTTCAGGATACAATGTTTGAACCATTGGATGGGCATGGTCCTCAAGAATGGTACGGTAGTCCTTGGCAGTGACACACCCATCTAGCACAAGTATTGGGCCAAGGGAATGCCATGATATGGCAGCCCAAACCATCACTGATCCACCCCCATGCTTCACTCTGGGCATGCAACAGTCTGGGTGGTACGCTTCTTTGGGGCTTCTCCACACCGTAACTCTCTTGGATGTGGGGAAAACAGTAAAGGTGGACTCATCAGAGAACAATACATGTTTCACATTGTCCACAGCCCAAGATTTGCGCTCCTTACACCATTGAAACCGACGTTAGGCATCGGCATGAGTGACCAAAGGTTTGGCTATAGCAGCCGGGCCATGTATATTGACCCTGTGGAGCTCCCGACGGACAGTTCTGGTGGAAACAGGAGAGTTGAGGTGCACATTTAATTCTGCCGTGATTTGGGCAGCCGTGGTTTTATGTTTTTTGGATACAATCCGGGTTAGCACCCGAGCATCCCTTTCAGTCAGCTTCCTCTTGCGTCCACACTTAATCCTGTGAAATGTTCAGTTTAAGATCTTGTTTGGAAACATAGGTCAGGGAAAACATTATGGAGAAATTTAAAGTAGGACTATCTGCTGTGTCCCTTTGTCATCGTAATGCTGTTTATTTTTAAAATCTGATCAGAACAATAAAACATTTTATTTGTTGTCTATTTAAGAAACATCTGGTTCATTATTGCAATACCATTAAAACAGATGTCTATTGTAGTATTAGAATAATATGATACCAACAATACATTTAATTACATCTGTAGTAAAGGTTATTAAAAATGTTATTCTTCCTTCAGAATAGTGAAATATGGAGATAAATAATTGATTCAACTCCATTAGACTGGTATTCCGATGCTTCATTAAAAAAAAAGTGTATTTACATCAATATTTACCTTTCTTGTAAATGAATACATGCCCCTCTTCTACTGAATCTTACCATTAACAGTATGCAATCATTGCATGGCTCTAAGCCAGCAGCACTAATAATAGAAATACTTGCTTCATCAGAAACAAGCCCTATTCTCTGCGGCCGCCTGCTGATTGTCAGGTGAGTCGCTGAATTCATTAACATTATTTTGAAGTCTGAGCAAAACTGATATTAATCTGTTTCTGAAGCTATGTTATCATTGAGCTTCTCATCTGCATATCTTTTTTGGATTATATTTCATTTAATCAGGAATCACAGTGCTGAGGTGTGTTGTCACTGCAGCCATCACCATCACACGCTACACATTATATACGCACACCAAGATATGCATCATCCAGATCCAGTCTAAAGCTAATGCGTTTGTCAGCATGGAAGACAGTGAATGTGACATTTCTCCTCTCTCATCTAGGCTTTGCTCCAGTGGGTTTGGCATATAAACAGCCTTAGTTTCTGTGTCATAATTGTGCATCATAGATAAGAAGCCTATCTGGTGCTGCAGCTGAGCCTCAGTGGCCTCCATCCCATCAGCACCTACGCAGCAAGAGACGGATGGCAGTGACATGCATGGCTGATGACAGAAGCCTCATTGTGACCGTGAGCAGTGGGACAACAGCCTATATCACATTGACATACCCGCCTCTGGTCAGAAGAGTAACCCAAGAGCAGCTATTTGCTAACAGCAATGTCTGGTTTGAAGAAGCGTTATTTTAGAGCATTTCCGCTTAGAGTGACAAAACGCTAGAGAAATGATGGTCAGTGGAAAGGAAGGTCACCGAGTTTTATGTGAGCGTAACCCAAAGCCATAGAAAAAAACAGCCTTGGCTAATTTTTATTAAACCAAGCTAATAATTCCTGAAAGTGCATGCTGGGAGTGATCCGTTCTGTCGATAAACAGTGAGATTTATGCAATAAGAGTGCATATTATGTAGATCCTGTTTGAACCAGATTGGAACTGCCCTGAGGCAATAGATCAATGCACCAACTAGCCATCCTTCCATTGTGCTAACATCTTCTGCACCAGTATTGCTCTTCACAATCTAAATAATGTTTCTGGATTAACAGACAAACAGACAGAATGAAGCAAAATTAAATTCAATTCAGTTTTATTTATATAGCGCCAATTCACAACACATGTTGTCTCAAGGCACTTCACAACAGTCAGGTACATACATTTCAATTAATCCTAAACATTGAACAGTGCAGTCGGAGTTAGCTTTTTATTCAAATTGGATAAAATGTTTTTCTGTCTAAGGAAACCGAGCAGATTGCATCCAGTCAGTGACTTGCAGCATTTCCTCCTCCTGGGTGAGAATGTAGAGACAATGGACAGTCACTGGCGTTGACTTTGCAGCAATCCCTCATACTGAGCATGCATGTAGCAACAGCAGAGAGGAAAAACTCCCTTTTAACAAGAAGAAACCACCAGCAGAACCAGGCTCAGTGTGAGCGGCCATCTGCCACGACCGACTGGTGGTTTGAGAGAACAGAGCAGAGACACAAAAAGAACAGAGAAGCACTGATCCAGGAGTACTTTCTATGGGAAGGAAAAGTAAATGTTAATGGATGTAGCTCCTTTAGTCGTTTCACCTAGAAAGAAAGAACAGATAAACTCTGAGCCAGTTTTCAAGGTTAGAGTCTGAAAGAGAGCACATAGAGATTATTACAGTTAAGCTCAATCAATCGCCATGTCTAGGAGAGAGAAAGGGTTAAACACTAAAAGACAGGGCCATGTGGATCATCGGTAGAGGGTGAGCATTAAGTTGTTGCCAGCAGAAGCTCGGACGATTCCCTCTCCAGAAAGGTGTCACAGGTAGACACAGAGCCAGGCCAGGTGCAGCTTCTAGGAAGAGAATAGAGAGAACAAGGTTATAAGCTGAAATAACAGCAAATAACGCAAAATTGGAGAGTAGTGTGAGAATGTAGCGAAGAGGGTGAAAGTGGTCGTTATGTCCTCCAGCAGCCTAAGTCTATAGCAGCATAACTACACAGATAGCTTCAGTTCAGATTATTTAGTTAAACGGTGCTTATTTACAACAATGTCGTCTCAAGGAACCCCATAAAGGGTCCCACTGATGGTCATTGTTATACTAAAAACAACAAGGATTGGGATACCTCTCTCTGTCAGACTGATTATAACCATTGGAAAAGAGAAGGGGTCATACAGGTAGCAGTAATGGAGGGTGTGTTTGCACCTCAACCATAACTGAGCCGGTTTAGGCTAAACCTGACTCCCCCTTACTCCAACCAACCGGGAGGGAGGAAGGCTCCCTCCCTGATAAACTAAGCCACTCTAACTATAAGCTTTATCAAAAAGGAAAGTTTTAAGCCTAGCCTTAAAAGTAGACAGGGTGTCTGCCTCACGGACTAAAGGTGGGAGCTGGTTCCACAGGAGAGGAGCCTGATAACTAAAGGATCTGCCTCCCATTCTACTTCTAGAGACTCTAGGAACCACCAGTAAACCTGCAGTCTGAGAATGAAGTGCCCTGTTAGGAACATATGGAACCATCAGATCTCTGATGTACGATGGAGCAAGATCATTAAGGGCTTTATTAACAAAACAACTCTACACTTCAACTGACCAGCCAATGAGTAATTTGGAAGTGAATTTGCTTCCCTACAGCTGAGTACAAGGAACCTGTATTTATCAGTAGGGAAATCATGGATTGTTCATCCATACCTCAACATGAGGCCACAATAGACACTTTCTAAAATTCTCAGAGGTCCAAGCCACTCAAGGCCATAAGTCATAGATCAAATAGCTTTGCTGCAACGAGATTTCTCCTTGTAGACCCTAAAGTTGAACACTCTATTATGAGAAACAGGGAGCATACAATACAGAGAAGACTGTAGCAACCATTCCTACTGTGGATGATTTGTATTGTTATGGTGCAGTGTTTTTCTGACTTTACTGTAATTTAGAGTTCCAAACATTGTAGAAAACAATAGTGAGAGTACTGCATAAACTGACATTTGACCTATTGAATTGTTATTCCACCAAAAAGCAAAAAAAAATCTTTTTCACTATTTATCTGTAAACACCTCACAATTATCTCTTGTTTCAGTAGATTAAACTGAACATCACTTTTTTTTTAATACCAACTGTAATGACAAACATCATAGCAAAACCTGCTGGAAAGAAATATTTTACAGAGAAAATGGAATTTATCCTATTAAGTTGAAAGGGAACACACTGAAATGGACATCAGGGTCTCAAGAATAAATGCTTGCATTTCAGTATCATTCTTCATAATAGAAGCTCATCTTGTATGTGTATAGAGCGAACTCACAAAGCGGGCTGCACGGTGACGCAGTTGGTAGCACTGTTGCCTTGCAGCAAGAAGGTCCTGGCCCTGCCGGGGTATGCATGGAGTTTGCATGTTCTCCCCGTGCATGCGTGGGTACTCCGGCTTCCTCCCACAGTCCAAAGACATGCCTGTAGGTTAATTGGTCTCTCCAAATTGCCCATAGGTGTATGAATGAGTGTGTGCATGGTTGTTTGTGTATTGCCCCGTGATGGACTGGCGACCTGTCCAGGGTGTACCCCGCCTCTCGCCCATAGACTGCTGGAGTTAGGCACCAGCTTCCTCGCGACCCACTATGGAATAAGCGGTAGAAAATGACTGGACTCACAAAGCCTCAGAAGGTAAGAGTGAAGAGGTATTTACTAATTCTAATGCAACACTTAGAGTCAAAACACTGCTTCAAAAGATTGTTTAAAAGCTCCTTATCTAATTATTCCATGGCTGGTCGCATCAAAAGCAGAGCAGTACTACTGATAATCCTCGTGTTGCTCATTTCTCTGCAGAAGAGGCCAATGAAAAAACTTCACAGTTTGCTTGTTGGGAGTCTGGTGACCATCTATCAGACAACCATAAAAGAGGAATTCTCTGACTTGTTTATGTCATCCAATTCTAATTGATCCCTGCTGCTGCTCCAATGGCATGTAATTGGTAAGCTATAAACAACAAATGGGCAATTATCTCATATCGCTGGTGGACATGGTAATAGTTATTTCAACACTGAGTCCCCCTCTTAGTGTAGTTATTCCCTTCAGCAGGAGAATACCATTGGTCTGTGCACAAGTGAGGAAAAAAAAAGCTGGTGTCCTGCACTATGAAAACGTGATTAAGTACGCCATTAAAGAGTTCAAAACAAATCATGGAGAAATGGCGACAGCAAGCAAATGTTTTAATGCACCCTTGGCTCTTTTCGAGATAAATTGCGACTGAATTACAGTCCGTTTTCAAGACCTATATTTCACAGTGAGACTGTTTGCAAACTGTAAATCAGTTTGTTGGAGCCACACTGAATGTGTGACTTGTTTTGTGAATTTGTTTGAAGAATTAAGTTCAGCAGTTTATTATGTTAAAATCTGTTTAAAATGTTGTGTAACAGCCTGGAACAGAGTGAAATTATTCAGAATAAATCTAATTTATTAAATGTACAGTACAGACCAAAGGTTTGAACACAACTTCTCATTCAAAGAGTTTTCTTTATTTTCATGACTATGAATATTGTAGCTTCACACTGAAGGCATCAAAACTATTAATTAACAACATGTGGAATTATATACTGAACAAAAAAGTGTGAAACAACTGAAAATATGTCTTATATTCTAGGTTCTTCAAAGTAGCCACCTTTTGCTTTGATTACTGCTCCGCACACTCTTGACATTCTGTTGATGAGCTTCAAGAGTCACCTGAAATGGTTTTCACTTTACAGGTGTGCCCTGTCAGGTTTAATAAGTGGGATTTCAAGTCTTATAAATGGGGTTGGGACCGTCAGTTGTGTTGTGCAGGAGGTGGATACAGTACACAGCTGATAGTCCTACTGAATAGACTGTTAGAATTTGTATTATGGCAAGAAAAAAGCAGCTAAGTAAAGAAAAACGAGTGGCCATCATTACTTTAAGAAATGAAGGTCAGTCAGTCCGAACAATTGGGAAAATTTTGAAAGTGTCCCCAAGTGCAGTCGCAAAAACCATCAAGCGCTACAAAGAAACTGGCTCACATGAGGACCCCCCCAGGAAAGGATGACCAATAGTCACCTCTGCTGCGGACGATAAGTTCATCCAAGTCACCAGCCTCAGAAATCGCAGGTTAACAGCAGCTCAGATTAGAGAACAGGTCAATGCCACACAGAGTTCTAGAAGCAGACACATCTCTAGAAAAACTGTTAATAGGAGACTGCGTGAATCAGGTCTTCATGGTAAAATAGCTGCTACGAAACCACTGCTGAGGACAGGCAACAAGCAGAAGAGACTTGTTTGGGCTAAAGAACACAAGGAATGGATATTAGACCAGTGGAAATCTGTGCTTTGGTCTGATGAGTCCAAGTTTGAGATCTTTGGTTCCAACCACTGTGTCTTTGTGCGGCGCAGAAGAGGTGAACGGATGGACTCTACATGACTGGTTCCCACCGTGAAGCATGGAGGAGGAGGTGTGATGGTGTGGGGGTGCTTTGCTGGTGACACCGTTGGGGATTTATTCAAAATTGAAGGCATACTGAACCAGCAGGCTACCACAGCATCTTGCTGCGGCATGCTATTCCATCCGGTTTGCGTTTAGTTGGACCATCATTTATTTTTCAACAGGCCAATGACCCCAAACACACCTCCAGGCTGTGTAAGGACTATTTGACCCTAGAAGGAGAGTGATGGGGTGCTGCGCCAGATGACCTGGCCTCCACAGTCACCGGACCTGAACCCAATCAAGATGGTTTGGGCTGAGCTGGACCGCAGCGTGAAGGCAAAAGGGCCAAAAGGTGCTAAGCATCTCTGGGAACTCCTTCAAGACTGTTGGAAAACCATTTCAGGTGACTACCTATTGAAGCTCATCAACAGAATGCCAAGAGTGTGCGGAGCAGTAATCAAAGCAAAACGTAGCTACTTTGAAGAACCTAGAATATAAGACATATTTTCAGTTGTTTCACACTTTTTTGTTCAGTATATAATTCCACATGTTGTTAATTCATAGTTTTGATGCCTTCAGTGTGAAACTACAATATTCATAGTCATGAAAATAAAGAAAATTCTTTGAATGAGAAGGTGTGTCCAAACTTTTGGTCTGTAATGTACATCAAATGTCTCTAAGGCCTTTGGAGTCATTTCAATATCTGAAATGCTTTAATTCTCCTACGTCCAAATTCATATGTTCAAGGGATAACGACAGGCCAGGCAATTGTGGAAGTACCTTTCTCTTTACAAGTTTCTCTCTTCTATATTCATTTCTATTCTCATTTTTTGAGTGGACACACAACTTTGGACTTAATTCTCACACATGGGACACGGATATAAAAATAATTAAAGCTGACCCTTTGGACCATCCAACCACAAATAAAATAAATGTCCTCCCCCCAATATCATCAACAGAATTGGAAGTAGATTTTGGATTAAAAGATAGGTGTATTTCCTTATTTTATGCCCCCTGGGGGATTTGCCCCACTGTTAACTTGCGCTGTCTTCACATATATCCGAGTGAATGAGGGAATTCAATGTACGACTTGAGAGCCAACACTACAGGCTGAATTTAAGAACCCAAACTTAACTTAAAATGACAGAATGAACATCAAAAAGGTGCTAAAACTCCAGCATAATGACAAGATCAAGCCCAAAACGTCTGCATTTGCACTTTCTTGTAGACATGAAGCCACCAGAATAAGAAACAAATAAAAGACAATTGTAAAACCATCAAAACAGAATATGAGTTTCTGCATCTTTAACAAACAAAATGCTAACTTTCTCCTCTGTGATACATCAGGGTTTAACAGGTTTTAAGAATCTGTATTTTTAATAGGACATTACAAAATGTTTGACAGCTATTGGTGAATGACATAGTAAAATAACATTATCACTGGTTTTAATGGTATAGTTTTACAGTTTGTACATACCTAAGGTTTTGAGGATATGATTAATGTTTCACAAACTTTTCCACTTTGTTTCATTTTTGTATGATCCACAGGCATTTTAGAAACAATGGCATGTATTAAATTTAGAGTTGAATTTAAAATCTTTTGGAACCCTGTTAACACTAGATTATTAATACTAGAAGTTTAATGATATCTCGACCAAAGTGAAGCCTAGTCTTGCAAAGTGTTGTCCACCTCAGGCAAGATATGAATGATTTGAAAGGACTTTAAAAATACCACATATTGATGACTGTTGCCGCTAAAAATGAAAAGATAAATATCAGCTTCAGAGTGTCCCACTTGTGCAAAAGTAAAGGGCTATTTCACCTTAATTATTCTGCACTGAATTTAGATTCTTTAAAAGACAGTTTTTAATTTATAAAACTTTCATTTCATTCATGAAAAGACAAGCGGAAACATTTCTAATCCTTTTTAGGACTACTTCAAAATTAGGATGAAACCTACAACACCTACAGACCAAAAGCTCAGTGGGAACAGCTTAAAACAATGTATTTCTCGTTTATAGTTCTAATGTTGTTTTCTAACAATATATGTATAAAATATAGCTGTCATGAAATAACACGGTAATAACTTAAAGTACCAAATGTATGTAACAGATTTTTAATACTACTTCATAGTGTTTAATAAACATAATTAGAAACAATATTACAGGTGTTTTGGAAGAGACTGAACAACAGAAGGGAATTTTCTGACTATTTGATCGTACTCTAGTACTAGTATTGGATTCCTCCTTCAGCCTGAATGATATGCTCAGTAAATAACACATAGCCTGAGTGACTAGTAAGTAATCTAGCTTTAATATCATCCTACTGTCTGTTCAAATGTTAGCCTTATAAACTGTTTAAAGTTTTAAAAATGAAACATCCTACATTTAAGGATGAAGCTCAGATATAAACTCATTTTATGGAATAAGGTTCTACCGATGTGACCTAACCACAGACTAATGGCAATGCAATGCTATTCATGTTCGTCCTTCTACTGCAGGAACCTTCCAATAAATTGTCCTTTAGATGAGAGACTGCTTGATGAAAATTGTTTTTTGGTGTAGCAGCTGGCATGCAGACATTTTGCTATTTAAATATCTAATGGGTACAAAATTACAGACATAAACACTTATAGTCACAGTGAAGTGTACAAGTCATTTACTGAGGGCTTTTACTGAATACGGCCCAGTAAAATCTGAACGGACAGCACATACAGACAGCATTGCACTCTAATGCATAACCCTGCTTCATTAGCCTCTTAACAAAGCAACAGCCAACACTCATCCACCTGGTTGACACAGTTTCATTTAAGAAACTGATTATTTTAGGTCTTTTCAATGAGGCTGCAAGATTACAGAAAAATATTCATCAATCATGGTCCATGGAAGGACACACTCATGAGACTACAGCTTGCGTTTGCAAAATATTCTCCAATCCAGAAAGGCTATACAGTCTTGTTAAGAAGACAAGACACTTAATGACAGTCTGTTTTCTTACATGTATGCAAATATAGATATTTCATATCAGTCTTAACAATACTGACATATTATAGGTAAATTATAAAAACTGTTTACATTTTTCTGTAAAAGTTTACAAAAAATGCAGTTTTTGGTAAGGAATAAGTTAGGACACCCCCACATATTTACCCACTTAAACTGTGTAAAATTATACTCAGGTGCACATCATTAGAACATTGTTACAAAGGATTTTGAAGGATGTTTTCTGCATTTAAACGTCAGATATTTACTTTAGAGTGCTCCTGGCAGTGAAGTGAGAGTGAACATCATGGTCATTTCAAAAAAGCTCTCTGGGGCCTTCAAAAACAAGACTGTAGCAGCTTATGATTTTGATGAGGGAAGTCTTAAAAAAGTCTCAAAAGAATTTGAAATCAGTCGTTAAACTTTTTGAAAATAGTCTACAAGAAGACATTCAAAACAACTGCCAACATGAACTGGGAAGTACAGAGCTAGAAGTGTCATGGTTTGGGAAGGCTTTGCTGCAGGAGGACCTGGCTAACTCATGTTCATGGTTTCCACCATGAATTTTATGTATCTTAGGGTGCCTAAGAAAAACGCGAGATCATCTGTTAAACAAATCCAGTGTAAACTTTGCTCTGATATTTGTCAGAGACTGGTAGATACTCTGGCTGCAAGAAGCATTTAGCTCACGTTATTTCTGCCATAGGGGATAAGATTAGCTTTTAAGGGGTGGAGTGTCCTAACTTTTTTCTCAGATAGAAAACACATTTTTATTGATATCTTCTGTTTAGCGAGTATAAAGGTCAATTTTGTTGTTTAAGTGCAATTAAAACACTTTCTTTTGAAAATACCAAAATTAAATAAACATCAATATGTGACCGTTTCTTGATAATATATATATATATATATATATATATATATATATATATATATATATATATATATATATAGATGTTTAATGGGGTGTCCTTATTTATTCAGGCTGTATGTGTTAATCTTGTTCTATTTAAACTGGTAATTTGGCCCATCCTTATCTAAAGATTGTATCACTTTTAAGCCAGGTCCTACCGTTTAACTGATTGTAGACCACATCCTCCAGCCTCTCCAGCCGCTGAAGAATAGACTGCCTGTCCACCGAGTTGGAAACTTTTCCATTCCTGGCTCTCAGCCTCTGGTCTGAGAGGCGCCCCAGCTGGATGAGCTCCTCGGATCGGTCCTGGATCCTGCAGTACACCGAGAACAAGATGATCCCGACGAACACCAGGATGTTCACGGTCAGCAAAGTTTTGATTTTGCGTGCCACAGCCATGAAAAAGGGAATACTGGTCTGGCTGAGTCAGTCAAGCCCAGCAGTTGTCCATGAGTGGTGGATGATTTTGCGCTAACTGGTTCATTCAGCACCGCGGACAGCTCAGGAGGCTGCGATCGTAGTAAGCTGATGGAAGTTCAGGACCGCGGAAAAAAGGTTGCTCGGCTCCAGCCGGAGTACGATGTTTTTTCTTTTTTATGGGCTTCAGCGAGAACAGCTATACGTGCTCCCCCCAACACAGCCTCTTGAACTAGGCGTTACAAGCGAAGAATGACGCGAGGGGAGACATATCCCTTCCAAACAGCGGACGACAGTTGCAAAACATCTCTCCCCCGCAACGTGGGAAGTCGCCAGCACAGTTAGCCCCGATGTGTCTCCTCCATCGTGCAGGTAACTCTCTGCTATGGCCGCTCGTGCTGAAGCATTTCCTCACTGTCACTGTTCTTCATTTGCATCTCTTTGATAAAGACGACGGTGGTCACTCGATCCCTCCCGCTCTTCAAATATGAACTCGAGGTGCGTCCAATAAATATGTACTCGCTTGAAAAAAATTAGAGAAGAGGCGGCGTTTCTCTGTCTCCCCTTGCTTTTCTGTTTTTCTCCTCCCCCCGTCAGGAATTTGCAACCCTCCCTAGTCGCCGCTGCAGCTTGAAAATGGGTTGATGGCAGTTTAGCCCTTAAATGCAGCCGTCGCTGAGCGTTGGTGGGAGAATTGCAGAGCTATGTGGCATGGTGTCCCTCCTCTCCTCTCAGCCGCTCCGCTTCGCTCTGCTCTCTGACAGGGAGGAAGAATCGCCGCTGCGTCCTGACGTTGAGAGTCACTATCATGAATATTCAGCAGTCTTGTCGGGCTGACTGGAAGAGATGCACAGGGCGAGTATGAAACCGGCCAAACGCTTCCACTCGGCAGAGCAGCCCTCTCAGCTAATGAACTGCGAAATTGTGCGTGAAGATGTGTTAACAGAAAAGCTGATCCGTAATGCGTGGAGGTTGTAACGTTTTCCATACACTGCACGTGTATGTACGTTCAAATCTGCCCTTTATGCAACTGACCTTCCACGCTTTAGAGTGATGTTCATCTAAAAATGTACACACCAGACAACATGGTATAGTGGAGCAAACAAATTTCATAAGAGGCATCTTCCTATTGCAACTTTAGATAATAAATGAAAAACAAAGTAGCACATATTTGTGAAGTAGAAGAAAAATTACATACATTTTTTGGGGAAAAAAACGTAATGGAAAGTGTTGCATTAGTATTCAACCCCTTGAGTCAACACTTTGAAGAACCACTTTCATTGCAGTTGGAGCTGCAAGTCCTTTGGGGTATGTCTACCAGCTCTGCACATCTTGACTGACATCACGTCAACTGAAAATCAGTTTTCAAGCCATGCCTGACAGGCGGTTTCTCCTGGTGGTATCCTCTCTCACTCAATGACCACAGGAGAAAGGCACCAGAATATGGAAGGATTTATGTATCCTTCAGAGTGATAAATGTCAGCTACAGCCCCCATAAAAAAAACACTCCAAAAATAGTGAAAAAAGACTAATATAATAAAGCAAAACACATTAAAACAAAACTGATAAAAAAAGAACAGGATAAACTAAGTCGCAGAGATGGGAGTTCCCACAACACTTAAACCCCACCCACCCATTTGAGAAGTTGGCCAAAATGTTTACATTTCGCACTCATCTGACCTGACCACCTTCATGGCTTGTGGTAAACTTTAAATAAGACACCTTATGGCTTTCTTTCGACAGTGGCTTTCTTCATGCCACTCTTCAATAAAGGCCAAACTTGTGGAGCAAGTGCTGTCAATAGATTTGCCCACCTAAGCTCTGCATCGCTGGAGCTCCTCCGAAGTTACCATGAAGCTACTGGCCCCTTTCCAGGGGTGTCAGTTTAGATGGACTTCCATCTTTTCCACATCTTTATATGTGACCTTTCTGTTGTGTTTCTTGGTCTTGCTAATGCTGTTTGTTCACTAATGAGCTCCTATGAGCTTCTGAGGTCTTCACCAAACAACTGTGATTGTTTTACAATATATATGCTTACAATAGGTAAAATTATCAAGCAGTGTGGGATAAATTTCCACTGTTATGCTGATGATACTCAGCTATTTTTATCCATACATTCTGATAAATCCAACAAGTTAGATAGTCTACAGGCATGTCCTGAAGACATAAAAACCTGGATGACTTTAAATTCTTTGATTCAGAATTCAGACAAGACAGAAGTTGTCGTCTTTGGACCGTAGTCTTTCAAAAAAGAAACCGCTTAGTCAATCAATTAATCTTGATGGCATTAAATTGGCCTCCAGTAATAAAGTAAAAAAACCTTGCTGTTATTTTGACCAGGACATGTCATTTAAATCCCATATTAAAATAGGTTTCTAGGATGTCCTTCTTTCACCTCCTTAATATTGCCAAAATAAGAAATATTCTGTCCAGAAGAGATGCTAAAAGAACTAGTTCATGCATTTGTTACTTCAAGGCTGGACTTTCGTAAATATTTACTATCAGGATGTCCACAAAATACATTTAAAAGCCTTCAGCTGATGCAAAGCACTGCAGCAAGACTTCTGATGAAAATTATAAAGAGAGATCATATTTCTCCTTATTTAGTTTCCCTTCATTGGCTCCCTGTTGACTCCAACATATAATTTAAAATTCTCCTTTTCACATATAAAGCCCTTAATGATCAAGCTCCATCATACATCAGAGATATGTTTGTTCCATATATTCCTAACAGAGCACTTTGTTCTTTCACTGCAGGTTTACCGGTGGTACCTAGTGTCTCTAAAAGTGGAACAGGAGGCAGATCCTTTAGTTATCAGGCTATTCTCCTGTGGAACCAGCTCCCAGTTTTAGTCTGTGATGCAGACACTCTACTTTTAAGACTAAGCATACAACTTTCCCTTTTGATAAAACTTATAGTTAGAGTGGCTTAAGTTATCCTGAGCCATCTCTGTAGTTATGATGGTATAAGTTTAGGCTGCTGTAGGACATAAGGAGTTCTTTCCCTCTCTCAGCTACATTCTCATAATACTCTTCAATTTTGCGTTTTTTGCTGATGTTTCGGCTTTTAACACAGAGAACTTTATGTTCTCTGTATTTTTGTTCTTGTTTTGATTATTATTATGATTATATTATTTACTTTTTAATTAAATAATTTGGTGGGGTGCACGGTGGCAGCAAGAAGGTCCTGGTTTCGACTCCCGGCCGGGGGTTTTCTGCATGGAGTTTGCATATTCTCCCCATGCATGTATGGGTTCTCCGTCTTTCTCCCACAGTCCAAAGACATGCCTATTAGGTTAATTGGTCTCTCTAAATTTCCCTTAGGTGTGTGTGTGAATGAGTGTGTGCATGGTTGTTTGTGTGTTGCCCTGCCATGAACTGAACTTGTCCGGGGTGTACCCCACTTCCCATAGACTGCTGGAGATAGGAACCAGCTTCTCCGTGACCCAAAATGGAAGAAACGGTATGGAAGATGACTGACTGACTAATAATTTGGTGTGTTAAGTGTTGTCCTGTGAATACCAGCCCAGTAAGGCAGTGATATTAGGACAGTAGAAAAAAGGGTGAATCACACTCTGGCTGAACAGCAAAACTCTGCACACACATGGAAAAAATTCACGTAATTTCTTAAAATACAAGAATTTATTAATAAAAATAAGTCACCTCAAAGTCAAACATATTTCAATCAACAAACTCTTTACTTTCCTAGAACAATCCAACTAAACTATCAAGATGAAAGAATAAGGAAGACCAATGAACTATATACAATATGAACAAGTGAATTAAATATGTTAAAAAACGATTACCAAGAGAGTGATGCAACATTACAATTTGATGTTATTCATGTTTGAGAACCAAAGATTATCTTTGGAATCTGGAAATTAGGTTAAGTTAGTCTTGGAAATAAGTTAGACAATAATTGGTATACATTCAAAACACCATTATTTTCCACCATTATATCACATTATTTTAATAAAATAATATTTCCAAGAATGATTTGCTGAAAAAAAACAACCTTCTGGATGGCAAATTCTCAGTGGTGTTTCATTAGAGGTCCTTATTTAGTGCAATAATATTTTTAAAATACTATTAAGGAAATGTTAAAACAATTAAGGAGATATTATTTTGAACAAGGACCAACAAACATCTGGATAAATGATTCTTAACTAGCCCTCACCTGAGTCACATGTCTAGCCCTAGCTGTTAGCAGTTGGAGCTAACAAAGGGAACTTATAGCTTGTTACCATTTTTTTAAAGTCAAACATGTACATTTAAAATACCATTAATAAAATTATGTATTAACATCATGGCCGATCCTTGTTTAAAACCACCCTTTAAATTGATTTTGTCTTAACTTTGAAACACAACACAGAATAGCCTCAATGCTGAGGCCTGTTCACATTAGCTGAACAGCTAGCAGTCTGCTAGCAAACAAAAACCAAACTTCATGAAATAAGTGTTGTAAATATGAATCTGAGAATATTATTTAATATTTAATATTAATATTTTAATATTAATATTTTATCAAATAATATTTCGGTCTGTTAAGGATTGTCCTGTGAATACCAGCCCCATGAAGGCGATGGTATTAGGACAAAATAGAAAGGTGTGAGACGAGCTCTGGCATTATTGAACAGCATAAACTCTACACACAGATGGAATGAATTCACACAATTTCTTAAAATACAAGAATTTATTAACAAAAATAAGTCAACTCAAAGTCAAACATATTTCAAGCAACAAACTCTTTACTATGCTAAAACAATTCAACTAAATTACCAAGCAGAATTAAAGAATAATGAAGACTAATGGGCTATGTACAATATAAACAAGTTGATTAAAGATGATTGGAAATCATGACTAAAAAAGAGTGATGCAACATTACCATGCAATGTTTATGTTTGAGAACCAAGGATTATCTTGAAGAATCTGGAAGTGAAGTTAAGTTAGCCTTGCAACTAACTTAGGAAATAATCAGCAAACGTTTAGACAACCCTTCACAATGCAAGGTCAGGTAAAATATTATTTTAATAAAATAATGTTTTAAATAATGATCTGCCGAATAAAACCAAACTCCTGGATGACTAATTCTCAACAGTGTCTAATTAACTGCCTTTATTTATTGAAATAATATTTGAAGAAATATTATTGAGTATTTTGGAAAAGAGCCCAATCTTTCTGGAGAAATGGGGCTTAATGGTGTTTACTTAGTTATCAACTCTAGTAAATGATGTTCAGGGACTATTATTCACTAACTTGAAAACCAACAACCTTTCTGTTGACTAGCCTTAATGCTAGCACACACGTGTTCTTACCGGCTGGCCGTTGGGCTAACAAAGAAGCTAATAGCTTAGCACCAGAATCAACACATACCTTTAAAATACCAGGTTAATAAAAGGGTTAAAATGCATAAGCGCGGACGGCGCGTTATGAGCAATGTTCTGGTTAAAACCACCCTTTAAATAGAGTTTATCTTAACTTTAAAACATACAAAGAACATGAACCGGCCTGTGTGCTACAAGTAGCATGCTAGCACAAAGATAGCCGAGTTCCACAAAACAAACTTCATAACATGAAAGCGTTTAGATCATTTCATCCTAAACCTATCTGTTAATCTGCCCAAACCTAACTTAACCAGTCAGCAATGCTTGTACCTTAATTTTCTGCGTTCATGAATGAAAATACCAGATACACAAACAGTATTTCATTCTACTTAACTTTGCATATGATCGATGATCGTATGGCTTTGGATCCAGTTGAATTTTATGTCCTTTTGCCAGCAAAAGACATCAGCGCGCTTTGTTCCCTCCTATCCCGATGGTTATCGGTGTGGAAGAGGAAGACTTGTGGAAAGGTGGGGGCTTATATGCGGCAGTGTCCTTGCAGGAAGTCCGCAGTTACCCCCTTTCCTGGTTGTGCTTTTATTTGGGTAATGGCGCCACAGGAAGTCCGCAGTTACCCCCTTTCCTGGCTGTGCTGGAAGAAGGTTAATGCACTTTATTTTGAAAAGTTCCAGGAAAGTATGTACCGGAGTTTTGGTGTTGAAATCCATGGCTGTATGGTGCCAACATAAGATTATTTATATTATTTCATCCTAAACTAATTTCTCTGCCCAAAACACCACCTCTTACATGACTTGTGGTTGACGAGTTGAGTGAAGTCATGACGGTCATCCAGCCTCGTGTGGGCAGAACAAAGGACGTGTGCAGAGCTGGCGGCTCCTACGCTGTCCTCTTTAAGGCTGGGAGAAACTGCTTCAATTAGAGCTGCTGTGGAGAGTCCTCCGGGACACAGGTTGCTTCTGTAGGCCTCAAAAGAGAAGTCAAGCAGTGCTTGTACTTAATAATCCCTTTTTGTATGAACGCTAGAGCATTTTTGAGCAGCAGGTCATACTTAACTTTGTATGCAGACAATCGGGTATTCAACTGTCAGATCGTAGTCACTTTGGAACCAGGATTTCTCTATTGTAATTGTCCTATACTCGCCCGCGAATTAAAGACCTTCAGCTGATGCACAGGCCTCTCCATTAGCAGGGGGCTGCAGAAGGTCTTGGTCTGCACACACATGTCCTCACAGAAACTGATGTATGATGTCACCACATCAGTTAGTTGGTTTAAGTCAGTGGCTGAGGTTTCAAAAACAGTCCAGTCTGTGCATTCAAAGCAGGCCTGTAGCATCTGCTTTGATTCCTCAGTCCACTTCTTAACAGTGTGAACCTTGGGTTTGGAAGCTCTTAGTCTCTGTCTGTAGGTTGGGATGAGGTGGATAAGAGAATGATCCGAAAAACCCAGAGCAGCCCTGGTAACAGCATGATATGAGTCCTTTAAAGCTGTGTAACAATGGTCCAGTGTGTTTTTGTCTCTGGTGGGATACTTAATATGCTGTCTGTATTTGGGGAGTTCATTTGAGAGGTTTGCGCTGTTAAAATCTCCCAGTATTATGATGAAAGAGTCAGTGTATTTTTTCTCCAGGTCTGTAATCAGCTCAGCAAGATGTTTTTCCGCGGCAGAAGTGCAGCCATGCGGTGGAAAATATGAGCCGATTATTATAAACGAGGAAAACTCTCTCGGTGAATAAAATGGCTTACAGATTATGGAAAATGACTCCAGATCCGGGCTACATGTTTTTCCCAGCACTTTTACGTCTCTGCACCAACTTTTGTTTATATAAAAGCAGATTCCGCCACCTCGCTTCTTCCCCACCAGCACGCTTTCCCCTTCAACGCTTTCGGCGCAGAATCCCATATAGAGCCGCAGCTCCACTCGCCAGGAGCTCGGTGAACCTCGGATCAATGAAAGATGGTGAAAAAAACCCAAGAGAGGACTCTCTGATGTTGAGAAGTTCCTCTCTACTGAATGAGACCACAGGATTGTGGCCCGACACCACAGAACTGTGGCTCAAAAAACATAAAAACACACAAAATACAAAAACAAAAAGAGAGCGAAGCTCCGAGGCTGCCGTCGTCGGCGCCATCTTAATCAGGAGATGTTGGACAGCAGAGAGTTGCACTGAAATTTATTTGGGGGTACAAGTGAAAGTTGCTGGATACATACATACAAACTTCATTTTTTTGTCAAAAAAAGAAGAAAATTACCATGCACTAATTTGAGTTGGTCAATCCCATAAAATCTCCAAAAATCTATTAAAGTTTTTGGCTCTAACATGACAAAATTTAGAAAAGGTTAAGGGTATGAATGCTTTTGCAAGGCTTTGTATTTAATTTTACAGTGATGAAAAATGTCTGCAGAAAGCAAAGCCTAACCCATACAAAACACAGCTATCTAAGATATCTGTTTCATAGAAGCATGCAGTGGGTTTAAGCAACTTCCCTCTGTAACCTGCTTCCTGTAATAACCAGCTAATTATGGCTCTAACAAATCCTGCACAAAGACACTGGCTGTGTACTTTATCATTTGAATCTGAATATATTATTCAATATTTAATATTAATACTTTAATATTTTATCAAATAATATTTTGGTCTGTTAAGGGTTGTCCTTTGAATACCAGCCCAGTAAGGCGGTGGTATCAGGAGAAAATCGAAAAGAGTGAGCCAAGTTCTGACATTATTGAACAGCAAAACTCTGCACACACATGGAATGAATTCACACAATTTCTTAAAATACAATAATTTATTAACAAAAATAAGTCAACTCAAAGTCAAACATATTTCAGTCGACAAACTCTTTACTATGCTAAAACAATCCAACTAAACTACCAAGCAGAATTAAAGAATAACGAAGACTAATGGGATATGTAGAATATAAACAAGTTGATGAAAGATCATTGAAAACAATGGCCAAAGAGTGATGCAACATTACCATGCAATGTTAATGTTTGAGAACCAAAGATTATCTTGAAGAATCTGGAAGTGAAGTTAAGTTAGTCTTGGAACTAACTTAGGCAATAATCAGCAAACCTTTTGACAACCATTCACAATGCAAGATCAGATAAAATATTATTTTAATTAAATAATGATCTGCTGAATAAAACCAACCTTCTGGATGTCTAATTTTCAACAGTGTCTCATTAGCTGCCTTTATTTATTAAAATAATATTTAAAGAAATATTATTAAGGAAATGGTAAAGTACTTAAAGAAATATTTTGGAAAAGAGCCAAATCTTTCTGGAGAAATGGGGCTTAATGGTGTTTACTTAGTTATTAAGTTTAGTAAAATAATGTTTTTAGGGAAATATTATTTACTGGATTGAAAACTTACAACGTTTCTGGGTAAATACTCTTTAGTATGCAAGCACGTGTATTCACGAATGAATACCGGATACACATTGAGTGATTCATTTGTACTTAACTTGCGCATATGATCGCGTAATCTTATGACACCCTTGGTTCCAGTTGAAGAGTTATGTCTGTTTGCTAGCAAAAAGGCATTAGCGTGCTCGGCCTCTCCTGTCCCGGTCGTTACCGTCGTGGAAGAGAGCGACTTGTGGGAGGTTGAAAAGTGGGGGTTTTATATGGGCAGTGGCATCATGGGAAGTCCGCTGTTACAGTTTGCTTGGCTGTGCCGGAAGTAGGTTAAGTACACTTTATTTTGAAAGTTCCAGAAATGTTTGTACCAGATTTTAATGTTGCAATCCTTGGCTGTGGGTACCAACACAGACCAGACACAAATATGTGGATGTGGCCTTGTTGTAACTGCCAAAAATGATCCATCCATTCATCTGTCTGTGTTCACAGAAAATACAGAAATACATGAAATCCATACACCGTTATTTGCTCATTTTAGATAAAGGCATTAATAATTACAGTGGATAGAAAAGGTTTACTGGAGCATCTATTGATTTAATTTGTCTTCTTTTGTAGAAGTCTATACTAATTCCATATCTTGTCTAGATTACATTTCCTTACTCTATCTTGCAGAAGTTCTCAACATCTCTCTCATAAGATTACATCTTTTTATAAACAGTTATCTTTAGGTGATACCACAGCAATTCTTCCAGATTTGATTTGAAACTTTGGTTAGGCCATTTTAAAACTGTGACTTTCTTGTCATGTAATTATTCTTTTGTTGCGTTTTAGGAAATGCTTGGACTCAGAGTGATGGTGAAAAACAAAATCCGGCTTCATTATCAGCTTTCTAGCAGACACCTAAAGGTTTTTTGTCAAAACTTATGGTTGTCTATAACTATTCATCATCTAATCCATTTTGGCAGTTTAATCTGAACAGTATCCCCAAAGCATGATGTTTCCCCCACCATATTTTACTGTGGGTGCATGTTCTTTTGGTGATGTGCAGTGCTGATTTGTGTCGAACCTATCTTTTTGTGGCCGGAATGTAAAGTTTTGTCTCATAAGACCATAAAGCATTATTTATCAAGGTTTTGTTTGATTATAACCATGCCTGCATGTCAACCTGCTCCTTAGGCCAGACCTATGAAGAATCTGGGAAGCTGTTTTGTGTTGAACACAACCAGTACAAGCTGGAAATTTGTGAGGCTCCTTCAGTGCTTTACTGTAGTTTTCCTGGCTAGTTTTTTTTTTATCAGTAACGGAGAAGCATTCAGTTTTAGTAATATAGCTGTCGTTTCATATTTTCTCCAATTAATTGTAACTGTGCTTACTATGCCATGGCAATTATAAAATGCTATGGAATATTTTGCAACCCTCACCTGACTGATAAATGTTGTACTATGAGTGTCATGTTAGGAGGTGTTGAATGACCTAAGCAGCAACAGGACATCTGCAGGTGCATGGTGGAAACAGTATCTTTTAAGAAACGGATGATGAACTTACAGGACACAAAGGAAACACAGAAATCATGGAGACAACAACAGTAATTACAACAGATGACCCAACAACAAAGGGACAGAACTGAGATGAAAAGAACAACCTGGAAAACAGGTGGGCGCAGTAACAGAAACACAAACAGGTGTGGATCAAGACAATTCAATTCAGTTTTTTCAATTCAGTTTTATTTATATAGCACCAATTAACAACTTATGTCATCTCAAGTCAATCAATCAGATTACTCAAACAGTGCAGTTAAATTTAGTTTATTATTCAAATTGGTTAAAATGTTTTTCTGCCAAAGGGAACCCAGCAAATTGCATCAATTTAGTGACTTGCAGCATTCACTTCTCCTGGATGAGCATGTAGCGACAGTGGAAAGAAAATCTCCCTTGATAATGAGATCATGTTGGTTCTTTGTAAATGTTCACAAACTCTTTTTTTAACTAAACATTGCAAGTAAGCAAATGTCAAAAATTGTACTAGAACAGCTGGAATTTTGTCTACGGTTAATCAGATTCTTTACAATTAAGCGGATACCATGCCAAGATTTTTCTCCTTAAATATATTTTTAAGGGCTTATTGACATGAAATTCACAGCAGAGGTTAGTAAGAATCAGTGTAATCCACACACGCAAAGAAATTAAAATATATTAGTCCATAAATGAAGTGCTCTAATTCTCAACTTCATTCTGGGTGCACCATTTGTTCACAACTTTAAAAGACTCATTAGCCACTAATGCCTTTCTACTGAACAGAGGAGCAATAGAGGGTGGTGCATTGCTCATATTGCTGTTTTGCCATTTTCTGAATGTCTTTAGCCATCTGTAAGTTTCTAATATCAAAACAGACAAAATTAGTTTAGACTGTGTGGCAGGTTTATTCCGTCACTTTTACAGATCCAGGAGTGTTACTAACATGCTTCGACCCCTTTCAAAAAGTTTATTTGTTTTGGTTATATTAAAATATTGCTTGTTATGACATCAAAACATCTCATGTATGAAGAAATGGGTTGCAAGCATTGTTTATGTGTGGTTATGAGCCATAATTCCACACAAAACATCTTTAAATCTTCTTGGGGGGGCTCTTTACTGGGTCATTCTAGGATTATGATTTGTCTCTAAAGGTGCGTTCCGACCAAACGCGAATGATCCAACAGGAGTTATTTACATGTTAACCCTATGTAAAGGCACGTTCAGGGGCAAAGCGATGCGAAAGATGTGACGCGAACGGCGCGATTAATACAAAGCGAGAGTGAAGTGAAACCGCAATGGATGCAGAGCAAATTTCACTGGAGTGAAAAAATCTGTACTTTTCTGTCAATTTGCGTCGCGTCTATAGCTCTCTTTTCAGCACAAAAGTTGTCATACAAGTACGAAACTCACAGCAGTTGCTTAGGGTACATCTATGTTCATGTTGGAAATTATATTTTATTCATAAATATTTCATTTTCAGATGCATATGTCAGCAAGCCTGATTTGTAGGTTGCCAATCAGCCATTATTACATAATTATTCAATACGCTACCATGCTACATTCTCTTGTCATATTAGCTCTTGCCTAGTGTATTTTGCTGCCCATCGTCCAGAATTTTGTTTTATTATATTTAGAAGATTTGGACAGTACAATTTGGCTGTTTTTCTATTGAGCTGAGATTTATTTACTCACCGAAGACAGATGGACAGGCATTCTGCAGTGGGGATACAGCACCTGTAGTTGGTGTCCCAGAGGCTGATTCGCCCCGCAACACGGGCAGCAGGTCCTCAAACTGGGTCCTGGAAAGACGGAAGTACCGCTGAAAGCGACCGTCATCCAGACGCTGCTCCTGGAGTAGGTTGTGGTACTCTCCAAACTGGTTCCGTCTCTGTTGAACCCAGGGACGTCGATGCCGGCAGCGTTGTTCAGCTTTCCATAAATAAAGCACCACGACTCCCTCTCTGTTCAGTTGAAACCGGTAAGCAGCAGATAGAAGCTCCTCCTATTTGATAATGGGATGAAGCGAGTGGAGCGTTGTCGCCCGTTGGCAATGTGAATTGCTGGCGAAATGTCAGGCGACACATAAGATTTAAACCAGCCTAGTGCTGTTCCCCTGATCCCAACAGCATATTCCAGCCTTTCTAAGATAATATTGTGATCGATTGTATCAAATGCTGCACTGAGATCTAACAGAACCACCACAGGCACAAGTCCATTATCTAAGACTAGGAGAGAATCATTGGTGACTTTCAGCAGAGCTGTTTCAGTGCTATGATGAGCTATGAACCCTGACTGAAACTCTTCAAACAGATCTTTGCTGTGTAAATGCTCACACATTTGATTAGCAACTATTTTTTCAAGAATTTTAGATAAGAATGGAAGATTAGATAAAGGTCTGTAATTTATTAAGTCATCTCGATCAAGCAAAGGTTTCTTAAGTAAAGGTTTAATTACAGCTACCTTAAAAGCTTGTGGTGCATATCCATTTACTAAGGATAGATGAATCATATCATTAATCATAATAATTTTATATTAATCATATCTAAAATGGGGCTGGTAATCAGAGGGAACATTTCCTTAAATAACTTGGTTGGGATTGGTTCTAACATCCAGATTGAAGGTTTAGATGAAGCTAGTATTTTTGACAACTCCGGAAGCTCCACAGGATCAAAGCAGTCCAAACACAGATCAGGTTCTACAGTTACTTCCAATGTTGTCTCACTTGCTGAGGATGAAGTAATCATCTTCGGGAGTATGTCAATGATTTAATTCTTAATAGAATAAATTTTAATTATGAAGAATCCCATAAAGTCATGACGGCTGAGAGCTAAGGAAATGGGTCGCTCAACAGAGCTATGACTCTGAGTAAGTTTAGCAACTGTACTAAAGAGAAACCTAGGATTATTCTTGTTCTCTTCTATTGATGATCAGAAATAAGCTGTTCTGGCTTGGTGAAGTGTCTTTTTATACAACAATAGGCTATTTTTCCAGATTAAGTAGGAATCCTTTAGGTGTGTAGAATGCCATTTTCTCTCCAATTTTCTAACATTGAGCTTTAAAGTACGTAGCTCTGAATTAAACCAGAGAGCTAGCCTCCTATAAATAATTCCCTTGTTTTTCAAGTGGCTGCATTGTCTAATGCACCACGCAATGATGAAGTAACACTATCAACAAGAGAATCAATTTGTGAAGGGTAAGAAACAAAATTATTGCCCTCCACTGTGTTTTTCTGTGATAATGAGGAAATTAAAAGTGGAACAGATTCTTTAAAGGTAGTTACAGCATTGTGTGATAATGATCTACTATAACGAAATTTTCTTTTTTCTTTCAGGTGTGGAGTACCTGGTTAAATTAAACTCAAAGGTTATTAAAAAAAAAGCATTCGACTGTGTCCCTCATGATGCCCTGTGGGGTTGCTCCAGGAGTATGGAATCGGGGGCACTTTACTAGGGGCCATCCGGTCTCTGTACAAGCAGAGCAGAAGTTTGGTTCACATTGCCGGCACTAAGTCGGACCTGTTCCTGGTTCATGTTGGACTCCGGCAGTGCTGCCCTTTGTCACCGGTCTTGTTCATAACTTTTATGGACAGGATTTCTAGACGCAGGCAAGGGCCGGAGGGGGTCTGGTTTGGGGACCAGTGGATTTCGTCTCTTCTCCACACTCCTCCAATTTTCTTCCACACAACTTCATGTGCATAGGTGTTGTACTCGTTATCATAATGGGATTGGCATAATTCAGTCCAACCTGTGAGCTCTTGGCAGGGTCTGGGGGTGCACTATGGTGCACTGAATATGGGCAGTGTTACACTCCATACGCCAGGGTCTTGGGTGAACAAATCTTTCTGGCCAATAGAAGGGTTGCGGCCAAATGTCTCGCTCTTTGGAGTAAATTGTTGCTAAATATTGGTATTTAACCCAGTAGTTATCAGTCTGAGACAAATAGGGAATAACCCATTCTTTAACTTCATACTCCTGCAATCCCCACCAGGTTTTGCAGGAGTATGAAGGTAAAGGTTCTTGATAATGTGGTCCCCATCTGATTCCCAAAACTGCTCCTTTTACTTCAAGGTGGACTGTATTGAATATCTATGGCAGGCTTTCAGGCCCCTCTGGTGAGATTATAACTTGAGTATCCAGCAGGTGACGCCCTTCGTTGCCAGGCCAGGACATTTTGCGATATGAGAGGAAAAAGTTACTTACATTCCATGGCAAGGCTTGGCATTTTCCAGCATGGTCAGGCTTTTGCAGATCTGCTTTTCTATGATACTCTATATTGTAGACAAAATAACTTTCTGAGGATGGATAAAAAGGGGCAAAATCCACACGGGGTGTGTCCAGTAGAACTAATACTGAATGTGAGGGTTTATTCCTGTATGCTGCTGCAACTTCTACTTTTCCAGGGTTTTCTTTTTGCTGTTCTGGAATGACTGTTATTGTTGCTCCGACAGAGTATACACCTCTAAATGGGACTACAACCATTTGCACTGCCAGTTGTACCCTCTGGGTGGAGCTAGGGTCAGTGGGGGTGTCTGTCCAATGAGCCACAGTACCTGAAATCTGTAGCACCCTATCGCGATGCCTGTTTTCAGAGGTTACGATGAACTCTCCCACCTTCTGTTTGGGTCTGGCTCCATGGCTGCCCCAGGCATCTAAACTGGTGGTGTAGTAGTATAGCCCTGTACCTCGAGCACCCCTTTCTTTGGGAGTGTCGGGCAAGTCTTCCAGGGGGAGGTCTGGATTTGCAACAACTTCTAATATTAACTGTCCCCAGGTTGTCAACTCCCAGGGCCCAAACCATCCATTTGGCTGTGCCTGCTGTTCTTCATTGTCGGGAGGTTGTTCCAGTGCAGTGCCAACACCCTCTTGACCCTGGTCTCTATACACTCGGAACACCAGAGGATACTGTGTGGTGGTTAAAGGTGGGCGGCTTACCTGCCCAGAGGCTGGATCATATGGCCAAGACTCCCTGATTGATGCTGTCAGGAGATCTGTTGGTCCCCCATCCAGGTCATCATTCAGGTGACCCCATCCTTCAGTTCCACATAACCGTTCATAAAGTGGAGGAGCTGATGGTTGAGCTATTAATACCACACTGTCTTGGTCCCTATGATGGAGTCCTGCAGAGTGAAATTCTGATTACAATAAAAAATATTATACACACATGCATTGTGTTGTGTTCTATATTATAGTTTTCCCTAGATTTAATTCAATTGTATATCTCCATGTTTACTATTTTGTAGTACATCATAGTGCATTGAACAGTAAAAGCTGTGTGTGATTCCTAATAACATATTTTTTTACTTTGACCACCTGCCCCTTTAGTGGTCTCTGCATGGCCCTGAGAAGAAGTATTTAGAAAATGATATGCAGTTTTATTATAATATGCAATTATATGCCAAGTGTATTTTTTTAAAATATCTTCATGGCTTATTTAAAATACCTAGCTACCAAGAAAATTAATTGATAGGCCATGCTTTAAGGACATGGGTATGAATGATTTGTTTATGGGTATGAAATGGAGTTAGGTACAGGCGAAATGGCAATACCTAGGTAAAAAAAGGGTTACAAATTGGTGAAGGGTGAAATAACCTGGAGTCACATACTGTACTTGTAATATGTTTGGCTGATTTTCTTTCTGTTTTTAAGTTAAAAAGACATAATTACCCCAACCTTATTGAGTGCACTCTACACCAATGTACATTACAGATCCAGTCACATGACCATGAATCTGCTCAGCCAAGAGATCCCTTTGATTTCATATGTTTATAAAGCTTTCAGAAGTATGCATTTGGTGGTTTGGTTGTGTTTATGCCTTAATTACTTTGGCTTTTTCTCAATGCTTCACACTTGTGTGTGAACCTTTGAGCACCCGAAATTATAATCCACGGGTCAAGATGGCCTTTTGCATTAATATTGTTCATGCATTGTTTTAAGCTAAGCTAAGCAGCAGTACTTGGAGATGAGGAAAAAAGAATAAATTATTCAAGTCTAACACTAAACAAAAGGTTGTTACAAATATCAATTGTGCTTCCAAAAGAAAGAGAAAGAGATGTTTGTCTTTAGAGTGTCTAAAAGGCATAATGTTTCTGCAAAACAATCTAATTCCCCACAAACTACATCAAGGTCAGTGCGACCACTGCGAATCAAGGGAAACAAGCAAGTGACAAGTGTAATGCGGCAGGAACACAGATACTGGTTTAGTGTAGCAAATAATGCTTGTTTTGTCTCGATCAGCTGAGGAGCAGACCCACTGTCTCCTTCTCAGAGTAAAGCAGCCACACCAGGACACTTGTTGGTCACTAATGTAGTGCTGCCTGCCTGGCTGCCACAGCTAAGTTCATACATTATCACTTTGACCCTGAGGCTAACAGCGAAGCCCCAGTTCTGTCTGCCGTAACTTAGCTCATTCACATTCCACCTCCAGCTACTTCTCCCAACTGCTGTGCTGCTGTGGGAGATGTTGATTTGCCTAATACCTTAACTATATTAGAAGGATAACCCCAAGGAATGTGTGCTGTTCAGCTGTGGGCAAGCTTATTCCAGTGTTTTCAGGGTGTTTTTGCACAGCAGAAAAGAGGCAACATTCCAGCTGGCAGCAGAATGTTTATGAAAGCCAAGGACTCATTAACACACAGTGTGTTCCTTTAACCTTTGCAGAGAACTGTGACTATATCTAAGATACAGTGCCTCACTAAAGTATCCATGCCCCTTGAACATTAACACATTTGTTTTTATGACAGAACAACACAAAGTAGTAAACAATAGTGTAGTGTATGAGCACAAATTTCAGTCATAAAAAATGTGTGCTTGTCAATCAGACTGCGTAGTTGACAATTTGGTTTTGTAAAAAAAAAAAACACTGGGAATTTTAGCTTTGTGAATGTGTAGATAGGAATGTGTGTGTGTAAAACAGATTTGTACTTGTAAAAAATAATTACCCAGGTTACAAATTTTCTTTGTTAAGGTCTGTTTACTGATACAAAGCTAAAAATTATGTGTAAAACTATGGGAAGAAACTTGCGCCATCAGAAACTGAATTTGAATTTCTCAGATTGAATCTGTATTTGCGTAATTTGAAATTAAATGCATTGGTTGAAAATTTATTTAACTAAACTGAAACTGAATTCAATGGTTTGAAACTGTTTGAAACTGAATTCATTTGCTTTTAAAATGTATTTCGTTGTATTAAAAATTAAGTTTGACTACTTTCACTTCCAGGTCTAAAATTCAATTTCAGTTCAGATTTTTGTGTCACACATTTGGGTCCTTGAAGCCATAGATTAATCATAAATAGATTTACTATTCACAGAAATCACTCACTATTGCTGTGTCCAAATTCAAGGGCTGCATCCTTTGAAGGTCACATATGTAGGCCGATTACGTCATGGTGAGGCTGGGTCTTCGAGGATAGGCGCAAAATATTTGAACACAGATTCATCGATTTACATTGCACATCATTTTAAACTTCCTTTATGGCATTTTGAGTTGGAGCAGTGCAGCATACATGAGCTTGACAGATGTCAATCACCAAGTCAAATGACCATCTATAAGAAGCATCATGTAAACAAATGATGGTCAAACAGTAACACGTATGCTACCTGTGGCTATTAGCTAAACATGCCAGATTAGCATGGTGTTACATGGGTATGTGATTCCCCTGCCCTTACCTCAGCGTAACTTCTGTTGCCTAGCAACCGTGTTAGCATGTTGCACAGAACTGTGAAGCTGAACCAATGGAGCCTGAAGGTATGGAGGGAAATTTGTCTTTTTATTATTCAATCAAACAAAAAAGTTATTTTAACCAAACAATGCTATTCAGTCAAACAAAAAATTATAAAAAAAAAAAAACAAATGTGATCAAAACTTTTAAAAAATGCTATGAAATTATTTATTTTTAAAAGTAAAGTTTTGTCTGCAAAACATGTCAGAAATCTTTGGTTTTGAAGCTCCCTTTGTTTTGGTTGAAGCTCCCCGTTTTTGGTTGAATTCAACGAATTCCGAGTACTGACAACTTGAACATCCGGGATGGGGCCTAAGAAGGAACGATGTAAGATGTCTCCCTATGACTGACTAAAGCGACAGTGCCTGATTGCACTGCAGGTCAAGGCTTCAGTGAGTGGACATACCAAGAAAGAGCAGGCTACAAAGACAGTGAGAAATAAGTAATCTGCACAAAATTACAGCATTCAACAGCAAAAGTGTCTGTCATTGTTTAAAGAAGAATATCCTTACACAACTCATGAGGACTAAGTCTTTATTTGCTTCTCTGAAGCAGCTGATATATGTTGTACGCCACGGTCCTGGGACCATGTTAATTCACACTGTGGAAATATAAATGCCTTATTATTAGTAGCTAAGACTAAGATATATTTGGGACTTTGCTGTTTATAGATTGATTTTTATTAGGAATTTTAGTTATGCTTTTGATAGTTAGAAAAACACTTAACAGTAGCCTCTAGTATTATAACACAATGAGTGTTCATAATTCAAGGTTGAGGTTTGCAGGTGTTCTCTGTCTGTATCGTGAGAAGCTGGCAGTGTGTTGGGGAGGCATGCTACTCCTCTTTGTGCTGGTCAGAACGTCTGATAACTATTCTACCCTGAAGCTTCCTGAAGACGTGTGGGAAACTATTCTGTATTAAATGATGAAATATATCTCTGTTTCTTTGATACCGTTGCTGGGGAGACATCCACATATAGAATGATTGTGTATGTAATTGAAAAGAAGGTGCTGGGCACCAACCTGGGGTATATGATGAGTGGAGAGCAGCCCCAGTCAGACAGCACACAGATGTTTCCAGGTACCCGTGTAAGTGTGATGTCTCCCTATCTGAATTCAGATTGGTTTTAATAAACTTGTGTAAACTACAACTGATCTCTGACTGAGGATTGTCCTTTGGGGTGCCAAATAAAAAGAGCCAATGAGAGGTGAGGAGTAATGTAAGAGTTAATGGATGGCCAATGAAGTTTTCCTACTTCGACAACACCTCAGATGCTGAAGTGACTGTAATGACAAACTATGTTTTTCTTTCTCAACCACATAATCAATGTGGTGAAATGTGTGAGTCTTAAATATATGTAACCCCTCAACTTTTGGCTTGTTACCAGTGAACTGAAGATCACTCTTTCAGCTTCACTCCATTTATTAACATTAACTGTTACAGAAAACATAAATGTGATTGGTGGGGGTCTGGCTGTAGCTCCTGCCTCTGCACACTAAAGTAGTGACACAGTCAACCCGCTAACACATCCAAGCACACCAGCATGAGATGCAGCTGCTAACGGCTACTGATGCTAACAGACTCAACTAACTTACTTTCCTCAGACAACAAACTGGAGCGTTACAAACTCTTGGCAGTAGCAAATTATGACAAAATCACAACATCATCTAACAAACCATTTAACTCATGAGAGGTTTATGCTTTTAGATTGGAACTTGTTGGAGTATGTTCTTCTAAACTCCTGCGCGTTCGTTTATTTGGTCAAAGCATCTTAATTCTGCGCGAGAACTAAACTTAAATCTAAGAAAACAAAACACGGACTAGAGGTTGAAGTTGATTCACCCGGCCGGGGAGAGTGCTGTCTCTGTGTAGTCAGGAACACTTCTACTTTTTTTCTCCCCTGCACCGTTCTTTTATTGAACACACACATACTATAGGAAATATACATTTTACATTTGTTGTGCAGCGCCTTCTCAGTTTTCTCACACATTCTTTTGCTGAAGTCCATTTCTCACACATTCTTTTGCTGATGGTCAGTTTCTCACACATTCTTTTGCTGAAGGTCAGCTCTGAGGCATCTTCTATTGATGAAACTGACACCCGCACTCACACCCTTTAGTGCCTGTTTTTTCAAGTTCACAAATAATACATGTTGTTCTGCACAGTTGACTTTCTAAGCGCTACAGGTTCAGACTAATTCCACACTGTTATGAACATAAGAACACATTACAATTTTTTATATATAACAAACTTCACATAAATCACAGAGCTTTATTAATACGTACGTACTGAACGTTAGGCAGCAAAAGGGACCACCTGCAGACATCCTAAACACTTATTAACCACCAGCCACCACTAAGAGGCAACAAAACTACAGTACATGAACAAAAAGAGCCCTAAATACAATTAAAAAGGAATCAAAACAGTTTCCCCAGATAATAACACATCTAATAACTACAAGAAAATCTTTTGCGCAAAACAAGTAAAATATTTTAAGAAAATAAAGGTGTATTTTGACAAAATTTATAAAAACAATAACAACCCTGTTACATATATATATTTTTTTCTTCCCTAGAAAACCAGAGTGGCCGATCACCGGCTGAGATAGGATTTTGACACGATGTTCCTCATGTTTATCAGAATTTATGTGTCTTCTATTTAGTTTTGTTATTTCAGTGCCTTTTGCTGTGTGATCATATAGCAATGGTGTATAACTAAACATACTGTGAACAAATCATTGTATTGAATAAATTAAAATTATGTACTCATAAAGTATGCTTAGAATTTTGTGTATTTGAAACTGCTACAATTTGACCAACTTTAATGTCAACACGTTTTTTTAATTTTTTTATAGCAGGAATCCATGGGACAACAGTATTAAGGCCCTGGTTTGTTTTTGGCGGTTCTGCTTGCAGTGTAGGAAGAGAGGTCTTTTGCAGGTCCTGGCATCTGGCTTGATTGCTGCTTGCTTATTAAGAACTGCCACACATGCTGCTGCAGCCCTTTCCCTCTCCCTCCTGAGATCATTTGTTTGGTTTGTCTCTTATGTTTTAAGTCGTGAAAGATTTGCTTAGTTTGGTTATTGATTGGAGTTTTGAGTTAAGCTGTAATTTGGCTTTTCCTTTCCAGGTTAAATTTTAATAAACAGCTTTTATTTGTTTAAGCAAACAATTGCAATTTTGTTTGATTGAATATTTGTTTGGTTGAAATTACTTTTTTTGTTTTATTAAATAAAAAGAAAAATTTCCCTCCATATGAAGATTAATAACGCTGTCTGCACTGCAAATAACTTATTTACCCCTTTACATTGTCATTATGTTCAAAATAGCTTGGACACACATACAGAGAACACTCAGGAGGAGGAAGTAAAATAAAGATTTTTTATTGAAGATATAGTCAGGAGCGGAATGGATGAAATATCTCACTGTAAGGAGAGAAATGAAGTAAATGGATTAGTACGGGTAACGGAGGGAAAAACGAAACTAAGAGCAAATAGTTATTTTAATACTGACATCGGCTTACTGAGTTATGATGGTCAGGTCGCCAGGGGGAATGAGATTCAGGATCCAGGTCTTAAGCAGGTATATCCATAGAGAGTTCACTCGGTGCTGTTCTGTGGAGCTCAGGTTACAATAAACAAGTTCGATGTGCAGTGGCTTACGTTGGAGGGTGGACAGGGTATGCTTGTGGCTTGGCTCAGGAGACAAAGAGGACAGGAAGCTGCCATGTTGATGTGAATCCAAACGAAGGTAGATCACAGGATAGGAATCCTCAGAATGAAGACAGGCTTGATCATCCAGAGTAACTTTCAGAAACGTAGTCCAGAAAACTCAGTGACATACAGGGGTTGGACAATGAAACTGAAACACCCGATTTTAGACCACAATAATTTATTAGTATGGTGTAGGCCCTCCTTTTGCGGCCAATACAGCGTCAATTTGTCTTGGGAATGACATATACAAGTCCTGCACAGTGGTCAGAAGGATTTTAAGCCATTCTTCTTGCAGGATAGTGGCCAGGTCACTACGTGATACTGGTGGGGGAAAACGTTTCCTGACTCGCTCCTCCAAAACACCCCAAAGTGGCTCAATAATATTTAGATCTGGTGACTGTGCAGGCCATGGGAGATGTTCAACTTCACTTTCATGTTCATCAAATCAATCTTTCACCAGTCTTGCTGTGTGTATTGGTGCATTGTCATCCTGATTCACGGCACCGCCTTCAGGATACAATGTTTGAACCATTGGATGCACATGGTCCTCAAGAATGGTTCCGTAGTCATTGGCTGTGACACGCCCATCTAGCACAAGTATTGGGCCAAGGGAATGCCATGATATGGCAGCCCAAACCATCACTGATCCACCCCCATGCTTCACTCTGGGCATGCAACAGTCTGGGTGGTACGCTTCTTTGGGGATTCTCCATACTGTAACTCTCCCGGATGTGGGGAAAACAGTAAAGGTGGACTCAACAGAGAACAATACATATTTCACATTGTCCACAGCCCAAGATTTGCGCTCCTTGCACCATTGAAACCAATGTTTGGCATTGGCATGAGTGACCAAAGGTTTGGCTATAGCAGCACGGCCGTGTATATTTACCCTGTGGAGCTCCCGACGGACAGTTCTGGTGGAAACAGGAGAGTTGAGGTGCACATTTAATTCTGCCGTGATTTGGGAAGCCGTGGTTTTATGTTTTTTGGATACAATCCGGGTTAGCACCCGAACATCCCTTTCAGACAGCTTCCTCTTGCATCCACAGTTAATCCTGTTGGATGTGATTCGTCCTTCTTGGTGGTATGCTGACATTACCCTGAATACCGTGGCTCTTGATACATCACAAAGACTTGCTGTCTTGGTCACAGATGTGCCAGCAAGACGTGCACCAAAAATTTGTCCTCTTTTGAACTCTGGTATGTCACCTATAATGTTGTGTGCATTTCAATATTTTGAGCAAAACTGTGCTCTTACCCTGCTAACTGAACCTTCACACTCTGCTCTTACTGGTGCTATGTGCAATCAATGAAGACTGGTTACCAGGCTGGTCCAATTTAGCCATGAATCCTCCCACACTAAAATGACAAGTGTTTCAGTTTCATTGTCCAACCCCTGTATATTGTAGTATTTTAAATTGTGTATCTATTGTTCGTTTTGTACCTTTAAACAAGCCTTATTCCACTCTGTTTAATTTCATGTCTACTTGAATATTGTGCGTCCAGACATTGAGTTTGTTCATTGCTGTCATATGATAAATTACTTTAGCTTATAAATAAAAAGATTCTAATCATATTGACCATAATTTAATTTACCAAAGCACGAAAAAGATACTCAGTTTCAGTTTCATTGTCCAACTCCTGTACATTCCCGTCTAAAAAGATAATAAAAGTTTAGTTTCTTTCACAGAATGCGCAGTGAATACAATTTTATTCACAGCTTTTCTCTCTCATCCAGCCTTTGCTAATTCCTTTTGAACAATCTACTTCGACCCGCAGTGAATCATGGGATAGGTTGAGTCACGAAGGACTCAGATTTGAAGGACTAATCCTTAAAATCTAGGGAAAAGAAGGACGTATTTGTAGGCCGCAGTTGAAGGGACCTTCAAAGTTGGATAGCCTTTGTCGCTTCACCATGACGTAATCAGCCTACAAATGCGACCTTCAAAGGTTGCTGCTGCTGACTTTGGACACAGGAATAGTGAATGACATCCGTGAATCAGTAAATCTGTGTTTGATTAAACTGTGGCTATCCTCATAGACCTGGATGTGTGACACAAAAAGAAAATGAATTTCAGAAATGAAATTGAATTTCATACCTGAAATTGAAAGTAGTCAAACTTAATTTTTAATACAACTAAATACATTTTAAAAGCAAATGAATTCAGTTTCAAATCATTCAATTCAGCTTGAAAGCAAACAAATTTAGTTTCAAACCATTAAATTCAGTTTCAGTTTAGTTAAATGCATTTTCAAACCAATGCACTTAATTTCAAATTACACAAATACCGATTCAGTCTGAACAATTCAAATTCAGTTTCTGATGGCACAAGTTTCTTCCCATATAAAACGGTGTGCTCACGTTCTCCAACTTGTGTGCGAGTGTCAACTTTAGAGTACAAAATTTGACCAGAACGTTCTTTCTCTCAGCCGGATGGTCAAAGTCATGTCAATCAAAAATTTAACAATCCAAAACAGATTATTTTGGCTGTAGTGGAGGCATTTTGCTGAGCAGCAGGTCCTGGACGGATACAATTTAAAGATGGAGGACAGAGTCTGTGGCTTAAATAGGCATTACTTTGTGGTTTAGCGGAACTGCAACAAGATCATTGTCCAGATAGATATTTTTTTAAATCACGTACAATTACATTACTCTGTCATTTCGCGAGGCGCAGATCAGAAAAGCAGCTTCCGTTTGAAGTGGAGCATTTCATGTTAACAGCCTTAATAAAAGTTAGCTTAAACAGGGATCGCAACATCACTCCTCACTTTGCATTTGTCCAAAAAGTTGTCCTTTCTGGTCAGTTCAGTCTGCTTAAAAATCACCACCGTGGAGAATAATGTCTTCTGATATAAAATTCTCATATAGAATTAATGAATTATTTAAGTTGGGCAAGCACACAATTTTACACACTGTTTTTAGCTTTGTATCTGTAAACAGATCTTACCAAAGACAATTTGCAACTTGTATAATTATTTTTTTACAAGTACAAATGTGTTTTACACACACACATTCCTATCTACACATGCTCAAAGCCTAAATTCCCAGCTCTTTTTTACAGATCTTTATTCACAACTATGTAGTCTGATTTACAAGCACAAACTATTTATAACTGGAATTAGTGCCCATAGAAGTGGGAGGAAATTAATAGACAATTTTCAAAATTCTTTACTCTTTCTTTATAATACCTCTTTCTTTACAATACCTCAAAGAAACCCAATACCCTATATGCTGCAATTACAGTTGCAAAGTCTTTTAGGGTATGTTTCTACCAGATAATTAAGTTTTTTCCCATAATAGCTCATGCTCAGTCAGATTACAAAAAAGTATCTGTAAAGTTTAATTTTCCACTCTTGCCACAGATTCTCAGTTGGATTTAGAAATGGACTTTGACTGTAGCAGTTTAACACTGTCCAAAATACAGACCTGGGTGTTTGGTGTTCCCATGTAGCACTGGTTGTATGTTTTGTGTTGTCCTGCTGGAAGGTATAACTCCTCCCCAGTCTCAAGCTTATTGCAGCCTTTTAACATGCTTTTCTTTCAGGATTGCTCATCCTTCTTCACATTAACTCTGATCAACCCCCTTGTCCCTGTTAAGGAAAACCATTTCCAAAGCATCCTAGTGCCACCACAGCGTTTTCTTGTTGGGATGGTGTTGTGATTATTATTATGATTATATTATTTAATATTTAATTAAAATCAATCAAAAGGGCTGCACGGTGGCACAGTTGGGCGCACTGTTGCCTTGCAGCAAGAAGGTCCTGGGTGTGACTCCTGGGGTCGTTCTGCATGTAGTTTACATGTTTTCCACGTGCAATTCGTGGGTTCTCACCGGGGACTCTGGCTTCCTCTCGCAAAACATGGTTAATTGGTCTCTCTAAAAAAATTGGTCTTAGGAGTGAATGAGTGTGTACATGGTTGTTTGTCCTGTATGTCTCTGTGTTGCCCTGCAATGGATTAGCCACCTGTCCAGGGTGTACCCCGCCTCTCGCCTGTAGACTGCTGGAGACGTCATCCACTATGGAATAAGCGCTATTAAGGATGAATGAATGAATGAATACTTGAAAAAAAAAAAAACTCTTTTCTATACTATAACAATTCAACTAAAACTACTAAGCAAAGTGAAGCAATAAATAAATTAATGAACTATATACAAATGAAAGAACTAGGGAATCAAGGGAATCAATTAACAAGGAAATGATGTATTATTATTATTCAGTGTTATCTATGTTTGAGAACCAAGGTTTACCTTGAGGAACCTGGAAATGAGGTTAGATTAGTCTTAGAACTAAGAACAATAATTGGTATACCTCCAAAAAACCATTCACAATGCAAGATCAGAAGAGTAGATAAAACATTATTTTAATAAGATATTATTTTAAAGAATGATTCGCTGAATAAATGTATTCTCAAAGTTGTTTAATTAGCTGTCTTTATTTAGTAAAATAATATTTAAGGAAATATTATTTTCTAGATTGGAAACTTATACTCTTTCTGGGGACATGATTCTTAATATATTAGTAGCCATCACATGGGGTAATTGACTACTAAAATGGCGATGAAGAACACCTATGGACTCATAAGATGGCGACAAGTCGTGTGTAAACATCTGACTTTATTAGCAGTAGCATTAGGCCATTAGTTGTTTTAGCTAACAAAGGAAAACTTATAACTTGTCTTTAAAGTCAAAGATATACCTTAAAATACCATTCATGTACACCTTAATGTGTGCATGAGTGCTGGTGGTGCATTATAGCCGATCCATGTTTAAAACCACCCTGTAAATAGAGTGTCGGAGGTTGACATGCATACTGCGTGCAGAACTGCAGCTCCAAAACCTTTTTTGCCAGTCATGGGGAAGGCCGCTTTACTTGATGTTGTTGGAGACAGGGAACTCTCTGGTTGCTTTTCTGTTGGCCTCAGAAAGACAAGTTCAAGCCATGCTTGTACTTCATCAACCCTTTCATATGAACACTAGAGCATTTTGGACACATCATACCATTGTAGGTGATTTTGATCAGCAGGTAGTAAACCATCATATCGTAGTCACTTTGGATCCAAGTTTGACAAGTTGTGCCTTCTCGCTCGCAAGGGGACGTTAAAGTGTGGTGCCACTCCTGTCACACCTTGGTTGAGAGTCATGTGGATTGAGACCACCATGTTGGAACAAGGTGTTTTTGCTTTAGACTAAATGATGTCACAGGGAGTCCAGCTATGACTCCCCTCTTCCTGGCCTGCTAGAAGTAGGTGATTTAAAGCTGCAGAAAAGTTTATACCAGCCTTTGATTGTGTACAGTTCAGCCCATGTTTCATATCCATGGCTGGGGGCCCAACAATGGTGAGTTCAAGTTGATATGCAGTGTTTGTTTTTCTGCACATAAAGCAATTTGCCTGTAGGCCAAAAACCTTACATTTTGGTCCCATCTGACAAGAGCACATTTTTTAAGTTTGCTGGAACCCCAACATGGCTAGCAGCAAACTTAAAAATTACTTTTTGTGGCTTTCTTTGAACAATTACTTTTTTTCAGGCCACTCTCCCGCAATAACCAGATTTGTGGAGTGCTTGTTTTTTGCACAAACGTTTGTTGTATGTCCTTTGTGCTAGTTTTTATGTATTGATTGTTATTGTTTTTGTTATTGTTTTTGTCCTTGCTGTATTGCAGCATCGTCCCCCTTTCTAAGACAAATTTATTTCACAGGAGACAAAAAAACTATCTAAACTTATCTTATCCATTAATAGTTACTGTCAGATGGTTTTTTTTTTGTTTTGTTTCTTGGTCTTTATCAAGTTGTTTGTTCACTAATGTTCTCTAACAAACATCTGAGTCCTTCACAGAACAACTGCATTTATACTTAAATTAAATTACACACAGGGCAGACTTCTGCTATTGGTTTCACTGGATTTTCTATACTGTGTCAGAGTAAAGGGCGTTAAAAACAAATGCAAACCATATCTTTAAGAGTTTACACACACATGAAAACTCAATAAAATACATTGAAGAATGGTTTAATTACAAAATCTGGAAAAATCAAAGGAACTAAAATCTTTGGCATTCTTTGCAAACCAACAAAGTGTTTATTCTATTTATAAAGTGATTTTTTACTCAGAGGAGGCCAAGGTGATTCTTGACCCTTTACATGACTCAAAGGAAAGAAGTATATGCTCCTCTGTTAGCAAGTGAGCAGTGACAGAAATCTCACTGCAAGAATAACACACACTCTCAGCTGGAGACTAAGAACATCAAATATCAAAATGTCAGAGTAAATGACTGGGAATTTCGATATGTACATGAGCCTGGATTCTTAGAGAGTTTGATGTATTAGAGCTTTAGCTCTCAAGATGACACCAAATGTTTCCTGACTTATAGCAGAGGCAATTATTTCATGCCAACCTACCAGTGCTAGATGGGCAAATTGGTGTAGGCAATTACAAAGAATAATGAAACAGGGAGTCAGGGGAATGACTTTCTGCTGCAAAAAATCTAATCAAAGATAAATGGCCTATCCATATTATCCAATCATTAGATCGGAAAGATGATTGTTTCAAGTCCCGGAGTGCAACAGCCATGGAGTCTTATTTCAGACAAAATCTATTGCTGTGCTGACACCTCCAACCTGTTTGAAGACCGATTGATATTTCATCATTTGTAAACATCCCCTTCGGTGAATAAACTCAGCTGCAGGGTGAAACAATGGGGGGTCTGATACTCAGAAAAAATGTTATCGATGAGCTTACAAAAGAACTCATATGCAGTCATGAAATACATGGAAAAACGTAAAAATTAGAGCAGGCTCTCACAAAAGCGGCTAACCATGGAAAACATTTAGGTTTATTTATTAAGCATGAAAAGATGCAGCATTGAAACTGTTGTGGAAAGATCTACTCTCTTAAACCCAAAGCATTTAGTGGACTAGTTTTGATATTCTGAAGTGAGATTCTGTCAAGTTAATTATCAGTAAAAGTTCCAGTACTTGTAGTGGGAAAATCATATCACAGTGAGTTTGTGGAAAAGTAAAACAATACTCAGACTGGCTACAACTCTGTACTATTGTTTTGTTAGTGAAACTGAAAAAACAACAACATTGTTGCTACAGAAGCTCACCTAGCTCAAAGTCCAGGCCTCCACCTGTCAGTGGATCATCAGCTTCCTGAAGGACTGCCAGCAGCAGGTGAGGCTGGGCACCATCTTCTCCTGCACAAGAACCATTCAGAGAATCAACAGGGCTGACCTTCACTCTATCCAGGACTTATACAGTTCTAGGGACAGGAAAATGGCAGCTAAAATCTCTGCAGACCCCACACACCCTGCACACAAACTGTTTAGGCTTTTATCTACAGGTTCAGCTAGAGAGCACTGTCTGCTAAAACCAGCTGCCACAGAGTTTCTTCCCCCAGACTGTTTCTCTGATGAACACTTGACAGTCAGTCTCAGAACAACACCATGCATACTTGGACTGATCTCACATTATATTATTTTGTAACGTCAGTGGTGGATATATGCACATTTAAAACGATATTCTTTATTTCCAAAAAAACAAAAAAACAAAAAAAATCCTCACTGAGAGCAAAGTTTACCAGAGTCAAATTCCGTATTTTGAATGTGCAAACTTGGCTATAAAGTTGATTCTGAATCTAAATGGGCAGTTTCACTTTTCTTTGATTGATAGTCTCAATAAAATTATATTGTGATTCTAAGGATTTTAGAAGAATGTAAAAATGTCTACTCCTTGTTAAGGTTTAGTAGCTGATGAAGCTAAAAGGCATGGTGGTCTATGAACACATCCCTGGTTCCTTCTAAGTGGTCAGCAACATCCCTGTGAACTGAATCCCAAGGTAGTGTGAGACATGCTTTCTGACTTGCCAACAACTAGGGTTTACCAGTAGTAAAAATTCTAACTCTGATACTAAGGAAATGACTTGACACCGTGTCCGAAACAGCGGATACCATTTTGGACAGCATAAGGTGCTTTCTAATGAAGATTAGAATAATATAAACAATTACAGTGTGACAGTATTTTAATTGTATTGATTAGAACGAAACCATTGAGTAGTATGCAATTACATTTTTGAAAGATATCCTTTATGGAAGAATGTTTACGTACATACAATTTGCTTGTGTAGCGATTTAGAGAACAGACATTTTTACACTATAAACAAGGAGATCCTTGTTTCATACAAGGTCCATGCAAATGTTGTCATTAATTTCTATTGTAAGCTTCAGGTTAGTTCCTCGACATGTACACAAAGATTTGAGAATAAAGGTTTATTTAAAGGAAGCGGTCAAAGTGGTCGGATGAACTGGAAGTGAGGATTAGGTCATCTGGGGAGTCTGCCGGAAGGCCTGGGAGGAGGAGACTCAGCATGGGGGTGTAGTCTTCAGGAAAATAGCTTTTTTACGAGCCCACTTAGGAACCCCACATGGAACCTGCAACAAAGAGAGAGGATAAAATGAGGAGTAGGGATGAGGGTGATAGGATGAAGAGGGATGGGGGTGATGGGATGAGGTGAGAAGGGGTTGAGAGTAAGGGTGGGTGGGGTTGAAAGAATGTGACAGAGAGTCAGGTATGGGTGAAATGGGTTTAAGTAGACTGCATGGTAATTAGAGGTGTGGTTTAAGCATGGCCCTGCTCCCAAACCCAAATTAACATATTAACTTAATTTGTTTTATTAATAGCTATACATCTCTATTTTGGTACCTGATCAAGCAATCTGCCACTGGTGGCTTCCCTGCCTCAAATATGTACCTATGGTAGGATGGAATCATTGATAGGTGCAGAGTTGGTGAGGAAATATCTGGGTGGGGAACTTAGGTTGACGTAATACCACGAGGGTGCTATCAATAGGTTGCTACTATTTAGCAGCTAATGTTTGCTTAAAATCCCTCATTTTAAAATCACTTTCAGAGTGTCAGTCTTTATGATAGTTTGTCAGGGTGGTAGTGCTTCTTGAGTTTTTTGCCCCAGCTCTGTAGGGAACGGTTGCTTTACAGCGTTTTTTTTGTCTGTCTACCTCATAGGCAAAATACTTAGAAATAAGAACTACAATTATCTAAATCTCACCTATCCAAACACCCAAGTCTGTGTATTTGACATATCTTTACTACCTTCTTTTTCCTAAGGGTAACCCAGACTGTCCACAAGAACACAAACTAAGACTCCTTTAACATAGTTAAAGAGAGATAAGCTTGCTGAGAGCTTGAGATGCAGGGACCAGGTGATTGACATTTCCAATCAGACAGAAGGTGGGAGAAATTTGTGTTATTATACTGATCTGGAACTACATAATGTGAAAGTGAAAACTTCAAATACTTTTCTCCTTCACCAATTGGAGCTAGATATCAAAAAGATAAATAACAGGAGACCTTCTCTCACAGGGTTTCTGAGAGTCTAATGAGTTCTGAATAACACTAATAGCTTACTAAGTTAAATAATAAGGTTGCTGAACATCATTTAATTATTTCACAGATTTATTTGCTGTTCAATTATTCTTAGTAGAATTAGTTATTTTTTTCTTCATTTGCAGTCTTTATGTTTGTAGTGATTTTGTTTACTTCTTGTGTTTGTGATCAGTAAATATAAATGTTTTGCAGGTTCAAATCCCCATTGCCAGCGTCTCTCTTCCTGGCTTTCTGATCATATGAGCAGACAAAGATTTAAAGAGGAGAAGTAAAAGCAAAGAAGGTGGATTAGCAGTACTTATGAACAACAGATGGTGTAATCCAGGACATGTTACTGTAGAGTGTCATCTCTGCAGGCCAGATATTAAACTGTTAGCAGTACGTTTTTGTCTATAATATTTACCCAGAGAGCTCACCAGTGTTATTTTGGCAATAGTTTAGGTTCCACCATCAGCTGTTACTGACACTTCATGCGATGTCATCAGCTCAGTTGTTGCTAAGCTACAGACACAACACCATAATGCGTCTGTGACAATATCTGGAAATTTTACAATAAATTACACCTCACTCTCTGCAACACTTCCCTCAATTTAACAGTTTGCTCTACTAAAGAAAACAAAATGTTGGATTTGTTTATGCAACATGCTTCTTTCCTGCCCACAGCCAAAGAAACATTCCAACCTCCCTTGACCCAAAGCTTCCCTGTCACACCTCAAATGTTGTATCTTCCATCTTGGCCATTGACACTTCTGCTTCTACATGCTTGTCTTCAACCAAATCAGAAGATGCTGATGCTCCCTTTGCCTCCTTCTTCCACCTGGGTGTCTCTAGAAGTCAGCTGAAGAGGTAGCTGAAGAGACTGAACCGTAATAAGGCTGCAGGTCCAGATGGGGTCAGCCACAGGGTCCTAAAGGTCTGTGCAGAACAGCTCTGTGGGATTCTACAGCACCTCTTCAACCTTAGCCTGACCCAGGAGAAGGTTTCAGTGTTGTGAAAGACCCCTTGCCTTGTTCTGGTACCAATGAAAACTCACCCATCAGTCATGAATGACAATAAACCTATTGCCCTGACATCCCACATCATAAAGGTCCTAGAGACTTTTGTTGGCCCATTCAAATAAGCAAACATGCAACATTCAGGACCCCCTGCAGTTTGGTTATGCCAATGAAGTTGGAGTTGAAGATGCCATCATAGTCCTTCTTTAACAAACCCGCTGTCATCTGGACAAGGCAGACAACACTGTGAGAATTGTGTTATTTGATTTCTCTGATGCATTTAAGACAATTCAACCCGACATCCTTTGTCAGAATCTCTAGAAGACTCAAATGGCGGCCTCAGCAATCATCTGAATCAAAGACTACCAACAGATCACAGTTTTTGACACTGTGAGGTTGTGTGTCTAATCAGGTAGTCAGCAGCCCAGGATCACCACAGGGGACTGTATTCTCACCATTACTTTTCACTCTCTACATCTCAGATGTCCAGTACAGGACAGACTCATGGAAGCAGTGGACTGAGTCTGGAGTAGAAACATCCAGAGCCACCGTGCACAGGCGTGTGCAGGAAATGGGCTACAGGTGCCGCATTCCCCAGGTCAAGCCACTTTTGAACCAGAAACAGCGGCAGAAGCGCCTGACCTGGGCTACAGAGAAGCAGCACTGGACTGTTGCTCAGAGGTCAAAAGTACTTTTTTCAGATGAAAGCAAATTCTGTATGTCATTCGGAAATCAAGGTGCCAGAGTCTGGAGGAAGACTGGGGAGAAGGAAATGCCAAAATGCTAGAAGTGCAGTGTCAAGTACCCACAGTCAGTGATGGTCTGGGGTGCCGTGTCAGCTGCTGGTGTTGGTCCACTGTGTTTTATCAAGGGCAGGGTCAATGCAGCTAGCTATCAGGAGATTTTGGAGCACTTCATGCTTCCATCTGCTGAAAAGCTTTATGGAGATGAAGATTTCATTTTTCAGCACGACCGGGCACCTGCTCACAGTGCCAAAACCACTGGTAAATGGTTTACTGACCATGGTATCACTGTGCTCAATTGGCCTGCCAACTCTCCTGACCTGAACCCCATAGAGAATCTGTGGGATATTGTGAAGAGAACGTTGAGAGACTCAAGACCCAACACTCTGGATGAGCTAAAGGCCACTATCGAAGCATCCTGGGCCTCCATAAGACCTCAGCAGTGCCTCAGGCTGATTGCCTCCATGCCACGCCGCATTGAAGCAGTAATTTCTGCCAAAGGATTCCCAACCAAGTATTGAGTGCATAACTGTACATGATTATTTGAAGGTTGACGTTTTTGGTATTAAAAACACTTCTCTTTTATTGGTCGGATGAAATATGCTAATTTTGTGAGATAAGAATTTTGCGTTTTCATGAGCTGTATGCCACAATCATCCATATTAAGACAATAAAAGACCTGAAATATTTCAGTTAGTGTGCAATGAATCTAAAATATATGAATGTTAAATTTTCATCATTACATTATGGAAAATAATTAACTTTATCACAATATGCTAATATTTTGAGAAGGACCTGTATGTGACTGTGTGTGTTTGGCTGCGAGTGGTGACATCATCGCAGGAGCTGTTTGTGAAATGTTAAGGAAACAATTATTGTGATTCGAACACTGGTTGGTTTTGTGCTGCAATTATCAAATAATAACATGGAGGAGTATTATAGGGTGTTTGATGATGTTGACAGGGGGGTCATGGTTGGAAACCCCTTGCAGAACAAATAGATGAATTGCAGCGTATTTGGATTGATCATATAGATTCACACGACGTTAGTGAAGTAAAAGAATGTCTGGAAAATGCTGTCAAAGTGAAGGGAAATACATATAACCAGGCGCGTAGTTAGACCTGGGCAGGCTTCTTGATAAAAGACAGTTAGAAATAATAACAAGATGCAGCCACAAAATGGTATTGGACTTCACATTTTTATTTAAAAACAATCAGCTTTTTAAATTGTGTTCCATATACTCACGTCCCGCTCCACAATAACCTGACAATGAGGTAAAAGGAGAAGACAAAAAATAGTTATTTGCGCGCTTGCGGCTCATGTTAGAGCAACCGTGGAGCCAACCGAAGAGTGGGAGACTGATGCTGGTGTGTTCAGGAACAGGTGGAAGCAGAGCGGTATAACTCAGATGAAGTTAGTGATAGAACCTGAATGCTAACTCGGTATGGGCTAAAACTCTTGTTAGCAAAATTCAGATTAAGTTCTTTTCTAAATACCTAAAAATGTGTCAGTGTTTGCTTCAGTTATTCAGTTATTCATTATTTTTCTTCAGTCCTAAACTCTGTTTCTCCTTGTCCTTCATTCAGCTTCTACCCAAAATAAACAGTACAATTATTGTAAGCCTTTTTTGTTCACAATAATTTACATTCAGTCTAAAACCAGCCGAGACAGAGAACTGGTACAATATGTCCTATATTATTTTAATGTTAAATTACCTATAAATTGTCAGAGTTTGTGTTGAATAAGGGCAAATATGCACGAAATGTGGAGGACAAGGCAGAGAGAAATTGGAAGCGTTTAATGCAGCTGCTTGCGTGTCAAGGAACTAAATACAGACACCGAGGTGGATCACCACCGTACATCCACCCTAATAATCCATTTACTGAGGACATGGTTAGAAGAGTTAGATTATTAGCTGGTATAACTTTAGCATTGGGAGATTTCAGACAACGTTTGGGTCGCAGCACTACACGTAGTAATCTCTAGGTTATTGAGAATGCGGCCCGCACCTCTCATTAATGCAATGCAACACCTTATTTTGCTGTGGCTGGAGACGCGCTGAGTGACATGTTCCCATCTAAAATTCAGACACCGTGCTTTAATTTTTCTGAGACGGGCGAACACATGTTGTTTCTTTATGAGGCGATAGACACTTGTATCAAACAGACAGTGACTCGATGGAGTTAAATATTTTAGACAAACTGTGATGGATGGAATACCTGAAGAAAAACAATGCGAGGAAACCCAGATTTAGAAAGGTTTGGTCACGCAAGGTGGGACAAACATTTGGTACACCACATGTAGAACAAATTGGATAATGGCTCCTGTTACATCACCGCCCTCTTCAGCAGCTCGGGGGTGGTAAAACCCCCTAGCTCCTCCCAATGTATATCAACTGGCTCCACCTATCCAGTGGGAGTCACATCCATATAGTCCTCGTGGCTGGGCCAGGGGTGGGCCGTTTGGAAAGAGGGCTGGACGAAGGAGTGGACAGGGAGGAGCTGGTTCCTCCTCCTGCCTAGTATGTGGGCAGACGGATCATGCAGCTGCCCTCAGCGCTATGGGGCACATCCAGAAGGAGCTCCTCCATCCTTGCATCAACCTCCTCTGACACAACAAGCTCCTGTCACCGCACAATGCATCAATCATACCACAGTGACACACCCCACAGAGAGGTCCAGACAATGGGAAAAAGGCAGAACCCATTGTTTCAGTGGAATTAAAGGGACACATTGCTATTTCTTGTGAACACTGAAGCCACGTTTTCCACGTTGAACATTCCTCCATCTACTAAAATGTCTTCTCTGATGGGGTGAAACAGACTCTGGCTGTGTTTACACCTCTTCACACTATGGTTGGAAACTGACACATCTGTGAATCTACTCAGCAGAAACATTTTGATTGCAATGGGAGCTACATTACTATGTTCCATGGACGGGTTGGTTGTGACTTTTCCAGATGGAACCTGAAGCTGAAGAGGAGCCTTGTGTGGACATTGATCAGGGCTACATTGAGCCTGAAACCCCTTCTGGTGCTGGGGTGAGGTCCAGTTTCCTTATCTGGAAACCCTGGATTCGGACCCTGGCTCCTTGCGGCCCAATACCTGTTCTGCCACGGATGACTTTGTTTTATGACAGAAATGAGAAAACAAACAGATTGGTTTCAGGAACAGTTTGAGGCATACTTTAGAAAAGAAAATATGGACCATTTCCTCTAAACCATTTATGAAATGTCTGATGAAGCTGTATCCCACATATCTCTAACCTTGCACTCAAGTCATCAGACTAAAAGAACAAGATAAATTAATAGTTCTGACAGCTGACTAGCTAAACACTACAGGGATGTCTTCTCGTTCACTTATAGGAATCAGCAACTGAGAGACACCAGGTTGCCTCAAGATCTTGCCTTATCCCTGGGTCAGGTTCTCAAACAGCAGCTCCAGGACTGCATGTTGCCAGCGGAGGTGGTTTCTGATTAGAGCCAGAACTCTATTCTTTTACATCTTGCAAAAAAAAAAAAAAAAGGTATCAAAGTGAGTAAAATGAAAAACAGATTGAAGAATACACGTTACTTTTTAGGACTAGTTATTTCAATAACAGGAACCCATATTTTTTCTGCACAAAAATCTGCCATTTTATATCATCTCAAACAAAGATTTGTTCTCATTTTTGGGTTAGACTGCCAATAGCTGAAACTATGTCCCTGAGTACACTGGTTTGACAGCACCACTGAGTCTTTTGGTAAAAAAGCAGGGTTGGAAAAATCTTAATGCATCATTGAATTGGAACACAGACGCGAAGAATCGTTCATTACGTTTAAACAGCTGCGGTAGTTTGCTGCACAATTGCTCTTTCAGGATTACTGTTGATCTTTTTTATTTAGATGTTTCTGTAACAACAATGTTGTTGCAGAAAAAGGGGGATACACAGTTGATTCAGTATGTTAGCTGTGTGCTAGATAATATGGAAAAAGACATGTTGATATGAAACAATGGTTGAGAAGTGGATTTGTGACTGCAGCAGAAGCCAATCAAACATGAAAATTAAATTAGATTTATGGCTCGAGCCTTGTTGTTGCCTAAAAAGTAGCAGGTTATGCACGTAGCTTCAATGTGGTAAGTGTTGAAGCTGAGACCTTGAACATCTAAACTTGGAAAAAATCAAACAACATCACAAAAGGGGGTCTCCCCTGAAGAACTTACTGTGTGGAAGAGAAAGGCCATGGTAATAAAAGTTGTGAAGCCACCAAACATGAGAGAACACATTTCGGAAGAGGCACATGGAACATCACATGTAGGTATTTTGCAGGTGCCTATCAATCCCGAACAATGGTGGCACCCATATTTAAAAGATATGATGAGAGAGAAGATCAGGAACTGTTCTATTTGCGGACAATTTAATCCAAAACCCACTGTGCATCCGTTTCCAGGTAAGTTTAAGACATGGTATCCACAGCGAGAGGATATAGATACAGGTTGGTCTGTGTGGATGGATATTCGGGATGGCCTGAGGCATGGCTCACAAGAAAGGAAGACAGTAAGTATGTGGAAAAATGTTTAATTAATCATTACATTCCCAGACATGGCTTCCCGGAAAAGATAAGATCTGATAATGAGCAAAGATCTGCAACAGGTGGAGCAAATAAGGGAATAATTGTGTTCTTGACGTGTGATGTTTTCCAGAGTGGTGAGCATCCCTCCAGTCCCAATTTCCACAGCCGTCGTCATCTACTCCGGAAAATGACTGAAATATTGGACACATGCATTAAAAGACATGGAGGTATTGAACTAGATTATGTACTTGGCTCATTCACCACATTTCAGTTTGATCTCTGTTCTGTGTTTACATGTGAGGGTAGCGAGCTAGCCTGGACTAAATATAATGTGTATCTGAGTATCTATCAGAAAGGTCCGGTGGATGGTATGGAGAACATTGGCATGCCAGCCCAGGGTTTTGGCATTTGGGACACTAAACAGGGACGAATGCTGTCAGATAATCCATATGCAGAAACATTTCAGCATTTGGTGACCTTGGCTAGAGGACAAGAGAAGGGTAAATTGACAACTGGAGGTATTAATCCAATATTACTCAGCATTGGAAGAATACAGAGCAACCCTTACCACAACCCTAATATTACAGTAAGGCCACCTACTCTTAGATGTGGAAATATGAGTTCTGGATTTCATATGTATTTAGGAGTAGATTTGCCAGGATGGCTCGCACGAGATCAGGGTAGAATTGTTAAAATTAATCTTGTTTCTGTTATGGCCAAAGGTGGTAAAGAAAAAACTCCTTTGGTTCAGATAGACTATAACACCTTAAACCCGGAAGATGTTATCCAAGGGGCTCTGGGATTTACAGAGTCCAATTTATGGTTGACGTGGATGGCTCAGACAGCACGTGAGTCGGCCATGAGCAATTGTATTGCATGTGCGGCTGCTAGACCCACTCTGGTCACTGTACCTGCTCCCATATATGAGAACGCGGATCCACTAGGATTTAAATGCATGATTCTGTTAACTCATGGTAAAGAAAACCCTGCATGTCATACCTTAGCAAAGGTGTTTCCAGTAATTAGTAATAGCTCACTGGTAGGCCCTTTTTCTCCTCAGAGTGAGGGATATGATTATCCCTGTTTCAATTTTACAGGGGTTACTGAAGAACCACAGTCAAAATTGGGAATTGTCTCTCCATCATGGTGCAACAAAACTTACCCAGCTGGCACTGTAGGACACTGGGCCCGAGAAGGTTTATATTACTATTTTGGTGGAAGTGTTTTATTAGCCCAAATTTCCCCTAAGGCAGTAGGAAGCTGTGCAATGGTGGGGCTAGTGGCTCCCTTACTGTTGTGGAGGGAGAAAACACCATATGGAGGAATGGTGAGGAAGACCAGATCCTTTGATCTTATGGACAGCTCATTAACTTATATTGATGCAATTGGTATTCCACGTGGAGTTCCAGAACAGTTTAAATTAGTTGACCAAGTGGCAGCGGGGTTTGAAATTTACCGGTAATTTCAGCAGTTTTTCCTGTAACCCCAAATAAAAATGTAGACAGGATCAATTACATACATTACAATGTCTTAAGGTTGGCAAATCTGACACGAGATGCGGTTCAAGGGTTGGCAGAACAGTTGGCGCCTACTTCTCTTATGGCTGTGCAGAATAGATTGGCTCTGGACATGTTGTTGGCTGAAAAGGGGAGTGTGTACAATATTTGGTGACATGTGCTCCAATTCTGCTCCTGATGGTTCAGTGACTCGAGCATTAGAAGGCTTGCGTACTAAGGAAATGCGTGAATATTCAGGAATTGGCAGGGGACTGGAGAGGTGGTTGGTTCACCAACATCTTTGGTAAGTATCTCATTGCTGAATTCATTGTCTGTATTGTTGGTATTCTAGTAATGTATGGATGTTTTTGTGTGCCATGTATTCGCTCCCTTACAGTAAGACTCATAACGTCAACTTTTGAAAAAGGGGCACGCACTCATGCAACTCCATATAATATGATGCAAAATGTTGTTACTGAAGGTTGGGAATTAATGGCCCAGTTGTAATTCATGGTTTTCCTTTGTCACTTCGCAGAGTACTAATCTTTTGGTGTGCATTTGTTACAATAATTCCTACATTTTTGAATATTGACCTCTTTTGCAGAGGTCAAAAGGGGGAATTGTTGAGAATTAAAATCATGTAATTTCATGTTATTAGTTTAGTTTGCATGTGAGAACATTAAACTGAGATTTAACATGAGTGAGCCTTGGGGAGACAGTACAGATCACAGCAGGGGTCAGGGTGAAACAGGGGTTAGAAGATTCTCGGCAGCTGCAAGCCGTAAAAGCTGGCTGTAGGGACAATAAAGCAATAAATGTCAACTTTTGGCCATGCTATAGATGCCACAAGGGAGCTTGGCTGATTTACAACTCCTGATGGATAAAGGGAAGGCACAGTCAGTAAGCTTTGAAGTCCACAGTATAAAGATGTACCTGGAACTTGAAATGACAGAGACATCTGGGTAAAGACAGCCATGCTTTGCTGAAAATCTGCAATCGCTCTCCGTAAGGGTTCTTATGTAAATTATTCTTTCCTTTATGTAATTTTCTTTCTTGTGTTGTTTTGTATATTCATTTTTCATTAGAAATCATTGGACTTATTATCTTCCAAATAAAACTTGCGTTAATCTTAATTTCCTGCTCTTCATCTGTTCTTTCTCACGACATCCAGACTGGGAGAGGTTGAGGCCACAAGAATATCAGTGATACCATTATTTTACCTCAACAATGGGGAGGTAGTGAAGGAGTATAAAAACTTTGGTGTTTACCTAGACAACAGACTGAAGTGGAGATGCAACTGTGAACCCTACAAGAATGGACATATCCTCTATAAGCCTGTTGGGGAGAGTGTTATCCCTACTAACATCCTCTGCTGAGATAGCAGGATCAGAGCCCGTACTTAATAAGGATTGCTAGCTCTGGTCTGGGGTAGGGGTGGGCGGTATAGCAAAATTGATATATTAAGTAGGATAATGGCATTCTTACCCACAATTTCTTCTAATAAGAAAAGAATAACTGAACTTGATTGGCTTTAAATAGCTTATTTTACTGTCATAAGGACTTTATCATGTTTGTTTTTCCATATCCTTGACCCGCTGGCTGCTTTTTTTCTTATGCAGTCCCTTTAGCGAACGCGTCTTGAATGGACATCTGACTGCTACATGAAGATTTAGCCATGGATGTGAAGGGTGTGGATCTTAGCTTAAGACATTTTTGGTACTCTAAAACGTGTTTTCAACTAAGGTGGTGAAGCAAGTTGCTAGTGTTACAACAGCCGGCTACCACTTTTGCTCGACAGCATTTGGTTCACGTCGGACTTTTTAAAACCAAAGAACTTCCAAGCCACAGACGTGGCTTCTATTTTCGGAATTAGTTTCTCTGGGCCAACAAAATGTGCTTCACTCTGAGAACTTTCGCCTGCAGCCATTCTCCTTCAATACTTTCCTTAGCATGCAATGTGATGTTTTGTGCAGCAGTGATATCTGTCCTTGTTAAATAATTTCCCACCATGCACATCCCGGGCGTTGTTTAGGCTATTCCCTGGTATAGTGGTATATGAAAAATTTATATCATAAAAAAAATAAGAACCGGTTGTCTGTACGGACCGGTATACCACACAGGCCTGTTATGGTGTTGGGTCAGCCATTTTGGTTGGGCAGTTTGACATGCTCAGCTCAACAGACGCTGCAGCTCTGACATCACCCAGGATTATAAAACCCGCGCAAAATAAACTTTCGTTGTCATTTCCATTGTGTCTTACAGGACAACGCCTCGGCGCATATCTGGAGAGACAAAAACTCGCAGGCAAACATTTTTTTCTCCACACGGCCATTACCGGAAGAGATTTGAAAGCTGGAAATCTGTCTGATACAAGGTCAGAAGATTCATATACCGATGAAAGACCCCGCTGACACCCAGTGCAGGTGAAATATCCATAGAGGTTTTATTTCCAAGGAGATGAGTTTTCCTCCTTATTGATTCAGTCGACTAACCGGTTCTTCATATTTTCCCCTCTTAGACGGATGAGAAGTTAACCGTTTTTTTTTTTTTTTTTTGAGTTGATCACGGACACGTGATTCCCCCCACCTTCGTTTTTCTTCAGACCTGATCTCCATCCTCAACTGGTGGATAGAAGAAATCAACATCAAAGTAATTTCGTCCTTTTTTATATTAAATCTGCCAGGTACATTTAGAGGTATGGGCAGGGTGAGGCATAGTTAAGGTGATTTAGAATCACCAGTAGTTAATCCAAGGTATCAATTTGTTGCAATGCAATACTGACTGAAGTGTTTTATGCTGAGCTGTTTTGATTTGCTGTGCAAGTGTGCTGAATCGAGGAATGCGGATGCAATCAGCAAGATGCATGTTCATGTTTTTGACCGGCTGATCCCAAATCAGCCAGGAGTTAGAAGTTGGACTTTTAAAGTTTTCCATTTAAAGCAGCTGTGGTTTGGGCCTTGTGGCCTGACCATTCCTTTGTCCCAGTTTTATTACTGTAGTTTTTCCACTGAGTTCCCGCGTCAGAGTTTTATGACTCTTTGAGATTTGGGGCCATCAGCTGCTAGTGGCTAAGGGCGTGTCACACCGTTTACTAGCTGATCGCTGCAATCGAAACATCAGCACACCAGGAGTGCTTCTCTTTCCAAGTTAACCCAAATTCAACATTTTATCCATAAAAGTGCTGATTTGATCTTCATAGACACTCAATGCGGATATATTTTTTGCGTCTTTGTGTAGAATAGTGCTTGTTAGTTAGGTGAAGGTTTTTGGACAAGAATGTTGGTACAACAGGGCTATATGGCTTCAATAAATTTTTACATATATATTTAAGAGAAGTGTTTGTGTTTATTTGTGCCAGCGCGATTTATTTGTCAAAATAAGGTCGAAGTTCACCCACCTTTGGTGAAGCAGCTGAATAAAAAGTGACATCTATTGGGTTTGGTTAAAAATGATAAATTATTTATGATAAATAACTCATTGTAATTATTAAGAGCTTTGAGCCCATATTCACAACACCAGCGGACATCTCTGATTACTATTCATAAGTAATTCAATTCAATTCAGTTTATTTATATAGCGCCAATTCACAACACGTCGTCTCAAGGCACTTCACAAAAGTCAGGCACATACATTCCAATTAATCCTAACCATTGAACAGTCCACTCAGATTCAGTTATTTATTCAAATTGGATAAAACTTTTTCTATCTAAGGAAACCCAGCAGATTGCATCCAGTCAGTGACTTGCAGCATTCACTCCTCCTGGATGAGCATGTAGAGACAGTGGACAGTCACTGGCGTTGACTTTGCAGCAATCGCTCATACTGAGCATGCATGTAGTGACAGTGGAGAGGAAAAACTCCCTTTTAACAGGAAGAAACCTCTAGCAGAACCAGGCTCAGTGTGTGCGGCCATCTGCCACGACCGACTGGGGGTTTGAGAGAACAGAGCAGAGACACAAAGAGAACAAAGAAGCACTAATACAGGAGTACTTTCTAAGGGAAGGAATAGTAAATGTTAATGTATGTAGCTCCTTTAGTCGTTTAATCTAGAAAGAATGAACAGATAAACTCTGAGCCAGTTTTCAAGGTCAGAGTCTGAAAGAAAGCACATAGAGTTAGTCACAGTAGAAGCTCAGTCAGTAGCTATGTCTAGGAAAGAGAAAGGGTTAAACACTGAAAGACAGGGCCAAGTGGATCATCGGTAGAGTGTGAGCATTAAGTTGTTGCCAGCAGAAGCTTGGACGATGCCCCTCTCCAGAAAGGTTTTACAGGTAGACACAGAGTCAGGCCAGGTGTAGCTTCTAGGAAGAGAAAAGAGAGAGAACATAAAGTTAGAAGCTGAAATAACAGCAAATAATGCAAAATTGGAGAGTAGTGTGAGAGTGTAGCGAAGAGGGTGAAAGTGGCCATTATGTCCTCCAGCAGCCTAAGCCTATAGCAGCATAACTACAGAGATAGCTCACGATAACATAAGCCACTCTAACTATAAGCTTTATCAAAAAGGAAAGTTTTAAGCCTAGCCTTAAAAGTAGACAGGGTGTCTGCCTCACAGACTAAAACAGGGAGCTGGTTCCACAGGAGAGGAGCCTGATAACTAAAGGATCTGCCTCCCATTCTACTTCTAGAGACTATAGGAACCACCAGTAAACGTGCAGTCTGAGAACGAAGTGCTCTGTCTGCAACATATGGAACAATCAGATCTCTGATTTATGATGGAGCAAGATCATTAAGGGCAATGAAGGGAAGCTAAAGTAGGAGATATATGATCTATCTTTTTAATTTTCATCAGAACTCTTGCTGCAACATTTTTAATCAGCTGAAGCCTTTTAACTGCATTTTGTGGACATCCTGATAGTAACGAATTACAATAGTCCAGCCTTGAAGTAACAAATGCATGGACTGGTTTTTCAGCGTCACTCCTGGATTGGATATTTCTAAATTTGTAAGTAATGATTTTTGGTTAAGAAATTATTTTCCTGAATTATGATTTTTTGATAAATATTAATTAATCAGTAATCATAAGCCTTACACTGGTGAATTCTTTAGAACCTCTGGAGATGATTGTGCGAAGGAGGATTCTTCATAAACTAAAGAACATTATGGAAAACCCTGAGCATCCTCTTCATTAGACTGTCGTACAGCAACAGAGTGTCTTCAATCAGAGGCTTCTTCAGATCTGGTGTAAGACAGACCTGAGATCCTTCCTGTCCACAGCCATCAGCATCTACAACAGCTCTTTGAAGAAACTTGCACAATATTAATCTACAACAACATTTACTTACCCTTTGGGATTGATAAAGTATTTTTGGATTTGAATCGAATTCAATAAAAATGGAAGCACTGGGAAGTGTAAAGAATCCCTCCAATGGTTTTTTAATTGTGATGATTATGATTCAGTAGAGAAGATCGATTGATAAAAAATATGTCTAATTTATTAATAAACAAATGTGACTGATCTTTGATATGCAATAATATATTTTACAATACTGCTAAAATTTTATTTATTACATGTTTTAGGTGACTTGTAAAAAACTTAAAGTAGCTTTCTAAAGCACATCAACGCCTTGTTGAAGCAGCATGTTTAGGATGACTTGTAGAAACTACAGCTGGGATAATAAAATATAAAGAAAAGGAAGATTAGAAGAGGCCGCTGCTCCCAGAACATCACTGGAGAGTGAGCTGTAGTTCTGAAGAAATGAGGTGTCTTATTTTACTGTACTGTAAAGGTACTGAGTTTTAAGCATATACACAGGATTAATTTGATGAATCTTAATAACAATATCAGACAATTCAGTATTGGCCTATGGCTTGTCTTAAGTGACTCGGATTGGGAGCTCCCTAGTAAAAATCTTTCTGGCTTCGATGTTTTGGTTTTGCAGCAGCATCATATACCTACTGTCAAGATGTCTTACACTTTCTACATGCGTTTGTATGTTTTTTTTTGTTTTTTTTTTTTACATTTTACAGTCAAGCATCTGTAGCACTTGCTTGCAATAACAACGACAAAACGTATTTCTAGGTTCTAGAGTAGTAGTATAAACTAGAAAATTTCGGAAGAAATTTAGACGGGGCCTGCCTCTTGGTGCGTGCTTCTTGGACCGGAGCTTGCTATTTATTTTTTATTTCATTGTCTATGCTATTATCAGCTTAAAATATTACTAGTAACTCTGGAAGACTGAGGCTTTTATTTTGAAATTTTCAGTAAGCCTTATTTTAAATGGGCTCCAACATTAGTGTGAAGCCCAGTCCTGAAATGATCCATTGTTTAAAATGTAAAGACTTTTATTTTGTAGAGCATGTTTTGTCTTATTCTGAAAGTCCAGCATGGTTGTCCCTTTAGGTCTGGGTTAGTTCCATTAGTTAAATAGAACCCGCTTGCTATTTAGAAATCATTTTCTGTGCACTTGTCAACTCAAAAAATCCATAGTAACTACGGAAGGTGTGGGCTTTTATTTTGGAAGTTTCAATAAGCCTGTTTCAAAGGACCAGCATAGTCCCATTCCCATCACTGGGGGAGCTCCAACAGTAGTGTGAAGCCCACTCCTGCAATCATCTATTGTTTAAAATGTAAAAGCTTTTATTTTGCAAAGCATTTTTGTCTTATTTTGAAAGTCCAGTATAGTTGTCCTTTCAGGTCTGGGTAGGTTCCATTAGTTAAATAGAACCTGCTTGCTATTCTGAAATCATTGTGTATGCCATTATCAGCTTTAAAAAATCAATAATAATTATGGAAGGTTGAGGCTTTTATTTTGAAAGTTGTAGTGCTCTTCTGAAATCATTGTGTATGCTATTATCAGCTTTCCAAAATCATTAGTAAGCATGGAAGGGTGATGAAAGAAATTGCCCTTTAGGGTCAATCACTGTTGTCTGGGTGTTGAAACAGCAGTACATGCACAAAATGGCCGCCATGTAGTTGCCTCCTATGAAGATGGTCAAAGGGTTAGGGGTCGGGTCAGGTTTAAGCCATAGAAATGACTGATAATCAATGAAAGTCAATGCAAAGTCCTCAGAAAGATAGTAATCCATGCATGTGTGTGTGTGGGAGTGTGGGTGTGTGTCCCAGTGTGAGACACAGAGAGGCAGAAAGAAAGACAGAATCACATCCAGACATATACTGTAGGAGATACACAGAGCTATAAATAGAACAGTGAGGAATTAATCAGCCAATCAGCAAAGAGCGTCAGTGTAACTTGACACCTGCTGTTTATCACTGACGCAGCACCTCACTCTGTGTCTCCCCTGGTCTAGGCATTATGACATGGAGGCGCATGCTCCCGAACGACTGGCCATAACTCGGAAACCGTAGGGGCGATCGATGTCATTCTTGGACCGTTTTTATCAGAACGGACAGGGGAACATTAATATTCATCCTTTATTAGTGAAAATATAATAATAAAGACACAACACTGGGTGAAAGAGAGGGAAAATGGCGAAAAAGACAAAAGCGCCTGAACACGCTCCCGAACAAAGTCTAATATCTCGGAAACCGTACATGGTATTTGAATAATTGTTAAACTGTGGGCGAAAGCCATCCCTCGTCCCCAATCATGGAGATTTTCATAGCTCTATGTCATTTACAGTATAAAATAGGAGGACGGAAAGACATGGTGTCACTCATGGATTACTGGTCAAACTGTCATTGGAAATACATGGGAGAAGGCCTACAGAAATCTGCTGACTCTTGGCGACTCAGGGGGTTTTGACAGAAAACTATGAGACCTAGAACAATGTTGAAGTCATTGTGTGAAAGCAGAGGCCCGGCCCTACAAACTGACTGAAAATTGTGACTGTAGAGCGAAATCTGTGGCCGTGAGTGCCAGTTAAAAATAATTTTTTCCTGAAAAAATCCCCTTTGTACACTCTAGTTAAACTGCCATCTCCAGAGTGTGATTTTCTTGCAAACTTTGTGTCGCTTGGAGTGTAATTTTAGAGAAACCGTAGCAGTTATCAACAAACCGTTTTCACTTCCGAAAAGCCGGCGGATTTTTCTATAAACTGAAAGTCAAACTGTGTTTCTAGGTGAAAGTATGGCGATACAGTAGAGCCTCAAAAACAGAGAATTTTGAGGATTCCTCCACCCCTGACTCCATTCATTCCTATGGGGATTTTGGGGGGGTGGTTTTTCGTTAATTACGTCGCCATGGTGACTCGAAACGCCAATAAAAGTAATAGCACACCTCCCGGGACCGAGCCGGACGTTTTGATGTATATATTGTGGGGGTGCGCGCTGCGGTTCGGGCCGCATTAACGGAGATAGGTTTTGACCAGGTGAATAGTAATAGGTGCCTGCCATGCATTGCATTCGCAATGCACTGCTCTCCTATGCATTGCTATGGCAGGCCCCAATGAATGGCAATGTAAAAAAATTTGAACAGTTGGCAGATTTAATATAATTTAAAAATAGCACAATGAAACAGTGCAACGTACAGCAAATAGAGAGCTCTCTGAAAATAAAACACACATTTGGAGTTATTTTATAGTGTAATGTCCTTTGTATTCGGTCCCTGTGTGTAGTGTTTTGTTTAAACAAAAAGAACAAAGGGTCCTCCAATGATGTAAGTATCAGTTTGGAATAAAGCCAATAGGTTAGTCCTTATCTGGGGTCCTGTGGGGTCATGTGACCAGGTCCATAGATCCTTTCCAGAAACCCAAACTACTGGTAAATCAGTTATGGGATCCTCATCAAGAATCAACTCCAAATTTAGATCAGGGACCACTAAAAACCCATCTGCACATACGATACAAATATAATAAAACGAAAGTGCAAATTAGCATATTTGACAGTGCATCTGTAATAATTTTACACTAACAACACAAAAATAACTTATGGTGCTTTCAGACCGAACGCGATTTGAGCGTCAAAATGTGCACTTTAAAGAGAAGAAGGAGAAGCAGTGAAAGGAGACGCTGCTGTTTGGACTAGTGAAGCTCCAGAGTTTGCCTGAAGAAGTTCCAATTTTATGAGGAAGTTTTTTTCTCAGCCATTGCAATAATAAGGGCACGGACTTTAAAGCGCATAACTGTGGACTTTTGACCGCGGTAAAGTTAGTTTTAGAGTGAATCGGATACAGCGAGACTTCCTCCCGTTTGATCCAAGGCAGACAGTCTTATTACGGGCAGCTGCTCTCTGCCTGCTCCCTCCTCCCACAGACGCTGGTTTTTCGGTAAAGGACCGTCAATAAACGTCAGAACCAAACATGCTGTTTCATGTTCATGGTGGTATGGTTTAGAGGGAAATGTCTGTGCATCTGAACAGCTGACTTTTGCCTATGTGTGATGAGCTAAGTTGTTAAATACAGTGCTCCGCCTGCGTGTAATTCAGACAGCTATTGTCCTTTTTCTTTTTCAGCCTTCAGGCATGGTTTATGATTAGTAAATAGTAAAATGGTCCTTCCATCCCATGATAAAGTATGTCACTATGTTACAAAGCTGAGCTTCTCTGATTCTCCAAAAGTTCATATTTCCCATCTTTGGACTTGCGAACGGTGTGTCAGACACTTGAAATCTCAAAACGCACAGCGCTTTTAGGCTCAGACTTTTAGTATTTCATCAAAATATACAACACATGGTGCTATTTTACTATAGCTTATCACATCAATTAACTCACCAGATTTTCAAGGATAAACAACCACACTCAACTTAATTGGGTGCAAAACACTCTACAGTTATGAAAGGTAGGCAACATCAACTTAAAACTCGTCAAAAGTAGGTTTTAACACTTTTCTCAGCCCAATCTGTACCTCATTTACAACTCTCATCTCCCCTTGCGTGTCGCCTAATTCGCATGCAGCATTCAGCACATGACGCATTCAGGGGCGCTAGGAAAATTGTGGTGTGATCAAGGGAAGTTGGAAAAAAAAGCTTTTTCGGCAAAAAAACAAAAACAAAACACATTAGTAACCATTTATTTATATGGGTTACATCTGTTCTAAGTGTGAATGTGTCCATGTGACCCCACCCTACCTTTAAGTGTGCACTTCAGCATATTTCACTGACCACAGCGGTAGTGCAAACCTTTGAACATCCAAAGCTTCAGAATGACTGATAGAACAGACTGTCATAATGGTTTTTAACGGATTTGACGCACAGGCAGAAAGCAATTCAGGAGATAAAGTTTAACAGTAAAGTGTGTATTTTGTATACTCCAGTGATCTGGAGTATACAAAAGATGTCTTGTTCAAATCAAAAGCTTTCAAGGTTTTAGCATACAAGTTTTGCATGCAGTTTGGCTGTTTTTAACAACTTGTTAGAAATTTGATTTTCAGCATCTCAGCTTTTGGCTTTACCACTGAATAAATGCATCTTTTAAATGTCTTGCCCTGCTTGGTTTCAACAGTAGGGTTGTCTTCCTCTAGGCAAGATTTGCTTTACTTTATTGCACTTGCTGGACCATATTGGCAAGATGTCTAAAGTCTTACACTGATGTTACTGATGATCCAGAAAATACATTGTTAAATATGCTAAGCGGATATATTCTTCCATTTGAGGCCATTCGAATGCAAAGTAAGGATAATTTTCTGTAGAAGTAATCATTGCAACCACAACAAGACTAAAAAATCAGCCCATTCTTACCTATGTTGATGATATGACTATAATAAAGTGAGGTCAGCTAACATCCATCTTTATAGCTGACCCCAATAATTTACCACCTTACATTTAGTCCTTGACACATTTTAACTTTGCGCCTGTACCTACCAGCACTTCACCATCAAACCACTGCTGTTTCTTTAAAGTGGGGTTGCATTTGGAATTCATAATTTAACCACAAGAAAAAAACAGATACAGCAGACTTTAGATCATGCCAAAACTATTTAATTTTGAACACACTTTCACTGAATCAACCTGTAATTGAAAATATTTTAGCATTTAAAGATAAAATAGAGAGACTGTACCTTGTGTTTGGACTCCAGTTTGAAGAAACATGGAAAATCAGCAGGTCATCCTTATTCTACCCTCTTATATACTGTTCTTATAAAAAGTTTCATACAGCTGTGACAGCTAGAAGCACTGCTTGTATAAATGATGCCTTGGGCAAGACCTTCTGCTCCAGAAACAATTTGTTTGCTTTCACAAATTTATTAAATTGATCACATTTGTGCATATTAAAAGTCTATGCTAATCTCAATCTAGGTGATCCTACTGCCAAAAAAGTATTGAGCATGCTCTATTTCTCTGCTTTTACAAATGGAGCAAAGTTCAAACATTTTGGCCTGTGTTTTGAACAGTGTCTGTTCAGTGCAGAACAACACAGCTCAGGTCTGGCGAAAATAAGTATATTATACTTTGAAAAGGAAATTATTAGATGTTGTCCAGATTCCTTAACAAAAAAATAGAAAAAGGCCTTCAAGTGCTTCTTAGTGCTGAACAGGGTTCTACAAAACGTTTGCATCATTAGGCAAATGGCCGTATTTCCCCCGTTGATTGAACCTGCAAGTAACTAAAAGAGAATTGATTCGTGGTGCAACTGACATAACTTTCTTTTTTTTTTGTGGTGTGTTGTGCCATCCTCTGTTGGAATGACATCCTGGGCAGTGAACCAAATAGCACAGATTAAAAATTGCCCCAGTGGCAACCACAATATTTGGGTGAAATCGATATCTTCGATATAATCGATATAATCAGCTTTTCTTACCCTTGTCATACAAAACAAAAATAACCCCAGGATAAGTTCAGGGTAAAATGCAGTCAGACTCTTGGAAGCGGCAGATTCACTCCGTCTGAAATGGCACATTGTCTTCCCCATTTTGTTTCCAAAATAACCAGTAGCCAATACCTAAGCCATTGCTCTGATTTGAGACACACAAAAATGGGTCCTTAGCCACTATTCAGTCAGCACAGATATTCACACACAGGTCCCATGCATTCAGGTGCAAATTAGTGCCAACACACAAGTGCAAGTGATATTAAAATCTGGTTTCTATGAATTTCTCCTAAGTTGCCAAATAGCTGCAAAAATGAATTCCTTTACGGAACGTATACGAGAGAGGCAAACAATTTTATGGAATGTAATATTTTATATGTATAGTTTTATGCCTAATCTCATTACATTTCCCTTTCAAAAGCACAGTGCATTTAGGGTATTTCATGAAAACTACATCAAATGTTTAGCCACCCTTCTGTTCACATACAAAGCCCTGTTGACAGTGTTTTATAACAAAAACCGGCAAAGTCTTGCCCACAGTGGGGATCAAAGTGTTCAGATGGCCGAACTAGAATTTACTTTTGGCGCAGAAAACCATGCTGGCCTTGTTAACTCAATGCCACTGCCTGAAAACCAGCAGTCTGGAATCCAAGCTTTCACAATCTGCTGTGGACAAAGAGACTATGTCCATCACTGCCAGAGAATATGACGCTGTGCAGTATGAATAGGCTTGGGATATAAGTGTTCTGCCATTTGCTCGGACATAAAAAGAAAAGAACTGGAGGGCCATGAGCAGACAACATCAAAGCCGCCTATCTTGCCCCTCCTGTTGAAGGTCCCTCTTGCATGATTGTAATTAAAGATAGAGATGAACACGAGTAGCATGTCTCCCAGAGAAATTAATTATGTGGCTCTGCCATTTGAGAGGTTATTTGGGAGGTGTAGTGAGGAGGAGGTGAGTGTGGAGGTGAACACTGCACAGTAGTTAAGGTGTGTGAGAGAGAGCCACAGGGGACTGCAGTGGCTGAGGTCGCAGAGGTTGCACAGGACTGCAGGTCACTGCTGTCCTCTGCTCAAAAAACACACAACTGAAGACAGTCACAATCCCTGATGGCTGATTAGAAGGCAGAACAACAGAAAAAGATAGAGTAAAAGAGGTTATAGGTTACTCTGTGCAACAGAGGGTCTTTTAAAGCCCTTTCCCTCAAGAGACCTGTCAGAGTCAAAGGCTTCAGGGAGCAATATGGGGAAACTAAACGCTTGTGCGGCAGAGGATCAAGAACCCCTGTATTTTAATCTTCTGAAGAACATCAATGTGGGGGAATTTGTCCTCCTGACATTGGCCTAAAATAATACAATGCACCAAGCTGATTCCATGTGCTTCTAGCTGTGATTTGTCATTGATATTTTTGCAGCATAACAAGATTGCAGATTATGGCCAGCCATAATGAAAGTGAATCTGATGTGTAACAGTAAACATTGATCCATTCAGCCACAACCTGGCCACCTTGGCAATTGTTTTATAGAATGTAGAAAAGACCCAAACATCAAAATAAAAATAGAAAAATTGTGTTTGAAATGTGAAAGGTGAAAAGAATTTCATAGGAAGAAATCTATTGATGTTTAACTTTGGTTGAAAGGTGGTTGGAGTTGATTAAAATGACTACTGTAATCAAGCTTGATATTCACGCTCTTTGGTCAGGCCAAATTATATAAAAGAAAATAATAAAATAATGTTTTGCTGGGCTAAGGACAAGGACTATCAGCCTGCTTCTAAAAAGACTTACATGGCATTTGAGGCTGGTTGATTGCAATGACCAGCTGGGTTTGCAGATTAACTTTGATATCTTCATACCAGTGTTGTTTACATTCAGCAGTATTTAGGTTTAGCAAAGAACAACCTTATCACTGTTAAATAACACTGACATGAAGCTTTCATTTGCTCTGTAAGAATTATGATTATTAATTAATTAATATTTATCAAGAATTATAATTTAAAATCATGATTTGAAAAAAATGAATTTCTTAACCAAAAATCATTACTTATGAATCGAAATCAGAGATGTCCTCTGGTGTTGTGATTATGGCTCAAGGCCCTTGATAATTACAATTATTAAATTCTCAGTAATAATTGATAACTATTACTAGATGTCACTGTTTAATGAACCGCTTCACCGAAGGTGGGGGAACTTTGACCTTATTTTGACAGACAAATCACCCTTGCTCAAAATAAACACAAACGCTTTCTCTTTATCTACGTGAATATTTATTAAATCAACAGCCCTGATACACCTCGCTATTCTGATTCAATAATCTTCACCTAATCAAGCATGCAAAAATTCTACACAAATGGGGTAAAATAACTAACTAAACAAGATAAAACAACATTGAGTGTGTATGAAAGTCAAACCAGCAGTTATGGCAAAACAAGAGAAAATATGGTACTGGGCGAAGCTTTGGGAACGTCCTCCACCAGGTTGCACTCATAAAACCCCCAAAGTTGGAGCTAAGTGAAACACAAAGGGTCATAAAACTTTCAGGTGGCAACCAATGGAAAAACACAAAGAGTGAAGACAAAGGAATAGTGAGTATTCCACCATGAGGTTCTAGCAGTCCAACTTTAAGTTCACCTGAGTCTGTGCTCAGGTGTTCAAACACAGTGAGACACACACAGCTTCAAAGCGCGGTGGCTTTCAGAGTCCAACAGCAATCAATGTTTCAATAAGACATTGCATGCATATACAACTTAGAACACATCAGACTATAAGTGGCGATTCTAAATCGCTCCAAAATCCTACTCTATCCTGCCCAAGCTATTTCTAATAGAAATAAAAACTAAACTGGATTACTTCGTGTCGTCTTCTCTGGAGCAGGGGGAGAGGGGGGAGTTTGTTACGCGTCCGTAACAAAACTCAAAGATGGCCAGCTTCCCTCCTTAGGCAAAAGGGGAAAAATATGACGGGCCGTCAGCAGTCGATTGGAGCAAAAACAAACAGGAAAATTTAGTCTCCTTGGAAAACCTCTGTGGGTTTTTCTTGGCTTACGTGTTAAATCCACGCCTTCGATTGGTAAAGTAAAGTCTACTGGTCTTCTTATCCCAGAAAACTCTTCTCATGAGTTTGGCCAGTGAGGAGAATTAATGAAAACCCACGTGTGGTTTCTTCTCCAGAATGATGCGCCTCCGTTGCGTGGTAACCGTGTCTCGGTTTCCATTGGGAGAAAAGGAAAAGGAGGGGCGTCTTCCGTGTCATTATATAGGCCACTGTGACATCAGAGCTGCGACGCCCCTTACTATCAGCTGCAATTCCTGCTGGGAGTTGTGGTAGCAGACCATACTGGGGTATATAGTAGCAGATGACACTGGGAGGTATAGTAGCGAACAAATGGTCCAACAGCTCCATTCTTTTGTTCTCCATCCTCAATGTATTTGATAGAGAACCCAATGGTCCCGAACAGAACACTTAACCTATAGCTTGGTGCCGCTTTTAAACGTGCAGCAGAATGAAGATTCCTGCTCCTAGGTAGCACCGATAAATGTTCTGCATAGGTAAAGGTTTAAAGCATTTCCCTCTGTGGTGGTGTAGCAGGCTAAGTCCACATTTTTGCTATGAGGAGCCTGGATTTGAATCCCTTTTGCATCAGGAAGGGCATCTTGCATAAAAACTCTGCCAAGTCTGCCGATTTCTTACCTTTGATAGGTAAAGGTAAAAAACACTGCTATATTCGTTTAGTACACATGTGCTGAACACAGACCATTGTTAACATACTCCTATCTTCATTTCCCATAAATATTCAGCTTCTGTGTAAATAACCACCCAAAACAAATGTGACAACAAATAAAAGTTTCATAAAACACCATTCACATGAATCACTTTGACTGTTTTAAGATTGTAGTTTTTTTGAGACATCAGAAGTCAGCTTTTGTCTTGGCCCTTCTTGAACTACCCATTAGCTTGCTAGTCATTAGTTAAGGGATCCCTCTCTGAAAAAGTAGTAATCCACCCATTTAAATTGAAGTCTTCAAGGGAAATAAGTAAAAATGTTTCTTAGGAAATATAGCTTCACTGATATTTTTGTTGTTGTAGTGAACATATCTTAACACACAAGACATTTTTACTCTAATGCCGACTTCTAGCTTACAACAAACACTGACATATGTTGATATTACATCAAGCGTATCCATTTATTAGGTTTTGGTGCAGATGTGAACACCATATTTCATGTCCTGGAAATAAAATGAAATCCTCCCTAATGACAACACAAAAGGCAGAAAAGTGTAGTGCATTTGCTTAAATGAAAACAAACAAGAGAAAATGTTTGAACTAGAGAATGTTTGCTCAGGTCATTTCTCATCTATTTATGTGGAGGGGTTGGAAAGTCAATTGAAAGTTAATTCCAGTGTGTTTGATTAATGTGCGCTGGAGGAGGCACTCTAATCTGTTCAACTTTTGGCATACAGCTCATGAAAACCCAAAATTCCTATCTATTATATATATATATATATATTAATATTAATATATACAAAGGTCCATTTGCAACTTCAGTATGCAGTTGTTTGGTACTCTATTAAATGTTCATCAGAGAAACAGCCTGGGGGAAGAAACTGTCTCTGTGGCAGCTGGTTTTAGTAAACAGTTCTCTGTAGCGACGGCCTGAAGGTAAAATTCTAAACAGTTTATGTGCAGGGTATGTGAGGTCTGCAGAGATTTTAACAGCTCTTTTCCTGACCCTAGACCTGTATAAGTCCTGGATGGAGGGAAAGTCAGCCCTGATTATTCTCTCTGCAGACCTGATTATTCGTTGCAGTCTGGACCTGTCCTGTTTTGTGGATGAGCCAAACCACACTGAGATGGATGAAGACAGGACAGACTGAATGATGGCAATGTAGAAGATGACCAGCAGTTTCTGTGGAAGGTTGTACTTCTTGAGTTGCCTCAGGAAGTACAGTCTCTGCTGGGCCTTCTTTCGAACAGTGTCTATGTGTGAGGACCATCTCAGGTCCTCAGAGATGGTGGTTACTAGGAACCTGAAGTGATCCACAGCTGCTACGGTGTTGTTGAGGATGGTGACGGAGGTGTATGGTTGTGGTGTTCTCCGAAAGTGCACCACCATTTCCACAGTCTTGAGGGGGTTGAGCTCAAGGTAGTTCTGACAACACCAGTGTACCAGCCTATCCACCTCCTGTCTGTATGCAGACTCATCACCGTCCTGGATCAGCCCAATGACAGTGGCGTCATCTGCGAACTTCAAGAGTTTCACAGACGAGTCCGCAAAAGTGCAGTTATTTGTTTACATTGAGAAGAGGAGTGGGGATAAAACACAACCCTGGGGGGCACCAGTACTTATTGATCTGGTGCAGGAGAAGATGCTCTCCAGTCTCACCTGCTGCTGGTTGTCCGTCAGGAAGCTGTTGATCCACTGACAAGAAGAGGCTGGGGTGTTGAACTGCATGAGCTTCTGGTGGAGGATGTCTGGTATGATGGTGTTGAAGGCCGAGCTGAAGTCTACAAACAGGATCCTGGTGTACGTCCCTGGATGGTCGAGGTGTTGCAGAATGAAGTGTAGACCTAAGTTGTAAGCATAATCTGCCGACCTGTTTGCTCGGTAAGCAAACTGCAGCGGGCCTAATCCTAGTCCCTGCTAAAGACAAGCAGGCCTGCAGCATGATACTGCCACCACTATGTTCACAATGAGGTATGTTCAGTGTAATGTGAAATATTTTCCATCACATGTAGCTACTGTATAATTTTGCATGTTGAACAAAAAGTAAAAGTTTGTCTCATTTGATTGGAGAACTTTATTTCTTGTGTTTGCTGCCATTGCTTGATGTAAGCTTCGAATGTGACCTCGTAGAGCTTTATTTCAGTCTGTCTGTTTGAATAGATGGCCATGTCTTAGTAGGTTTGTTGTTGTGTCATAAAGTTTCTTTTAAGTAACAAAAAATGACACTGGAATATGGCAATTCGTTTTCAGATGATGAAATGATCAGCAGGATGCTCAAAGTCCGAGATATTGTTTGCTATGTTCCTTGATCATTATGTTGTTTGCTCCCTCTGTTCTCTAACAAGTCCTTAGTAAGTAAGTAAGTAAGTAGAGTTTATTTATATAGCACCTTTCACAGACAAGGGGGGGTCGCAAAGTGCTTTACAAAAACTACACACAAAGACAATAAAATACAGATAGATTCGCCATCTCAGAGGAATAAAATAAAATACTGTAAAAAATTAGCACAGAGGTAAAATTAATTAAAACTTTGAATTGAGGTCATACAACCCTGTCACTACTGTAGTTAAAAAGCTTGGAGAAAAAGTGGGTCTTAAGTTTGCTCTTGAACACATCAACACAGTCAAGAGAACATAATGGGGATGGGAGATCATTCCGAAGCCTCGGCGCGATGGCCTGGAATGAGCGATCTCCTATGGACTTAAAATGGGTGCAAGGGACCATGAGAAGGTTCTGATCCGGCGACCTCAGCATACAAGAGGGAGTATAAAGACATAACAGGTCTCTGAGGAGGTAGCCTGACTATGCAGAGCTCTGAAAGCAGTACCAAGATTTTGAAATTAATACAAAAAAAAACTAGGAGCCAGTGGAGGGCTTTTAGAATGGGAGTAATATGAGCCCTTCTTTTGGTGCGAGTCAGTACTCTAGTTGTAGAATTTTGGACCTGTTGCAGACAAGATAGTTCCTTTTTTTTTAGACAAGAAAAAACAAACTGTTACAGTAGTCTAAACGAGAAGATACAAACACATGGATAATCAGCTCAAGATTGCATTTGGAGACAATTGCTCTTAATTTACAGATTTTCCTCAACTGGTAGAAACAGTTTCTCATCAGCTGCTTTGAATGATGCTCCAGTGACATTGCTTTGTCAAAGATAACGCCAAGATTTCTAAGGCTTGATTTAGCAGACAAGGTCAGATCACCCAAAAACTGGTAGATCCCTGGAATGGCATCATCAGGGGGCAACCACCAACACCTCAGTTTAATCTGCATTTAAATGCAGGGAGTTTGCGCCTAGCCAATGTTTTATTTTTACAAGGCAGTTCAGTAAGGAGTTCAATTTCTGGAGCTCAGAGGCCTTGAAGGAGCAATACAGCTGAATATCATCAACATATAAATGACAGGACATATCAGTAAACTCCTGGATAATCTTTCTTATGGGAAGAACACAGAGTGAAAACAAAACTTGGCCCAAAACTGAGCCTTGAGGCACTCCACACAGCAGATCTTCAGAGTTAGACATAATATGGTTGGCCGAGACACTAAAACTCCTACCTGACAAATAGTAGGAGAACCATTCTAAAACCGGACCTGACGTACAAACCAAACTGCGCAGTCAAGTGAACAATACTTCATGATCGACACTGTCAAATGCCAAGGAGAGATCCAACAAGACTAGAACTGTCCATTTCCCAGTGTCAGCAGACATCAAAATGTCACTAGACACTTTAAGCAGGGCAATCTCCGTAGAGTTATGCTTGCGGAAACCAGATTGAAAAGTGTCAAAAATTTTGCAATTCTCTAAGAAGGATGTTAATTGATCAGAGACAACCTTTTCTAAAACTTCGGACAGGAACAGAAGTTTTGATATGGGTCTGAGGTTTTTCAGATCAGTTGGGTCCAGATTAGGTTTTTTAAGAAGTGGTTCCACAAAAGCATTTTTAAAAGAAATGGGAAATACACCAGAAGATAATGAAACAATAAACAGTTTGGTAACCCAGGGAGCAATGACATCAAACACCTTTAAAAAGAGTCTTCAAGGTAGAGCATCAGAAGGACAAAAAGATGGCTTCATTCTGGTACAGGATTAAAAAAGGACCACATATAGGGTGCAGGCTCAACAACAAAGCCACAAAATGAGTCCTATGGAAGTTTAGCCTTAATATCCTGAATTTTGCGAATTAGAAATTTATTGCTATCTGAATTGCAAAAAATCAGATGCAGGAGGAGCAACAGGGCAAACAGTAGAGCTGCTGGTATCAAACAGCACCTGGGGTTTTTTCTTATTCAAAATAATCGGCTGACGGAAGTAGTTAGATCTGGAACTTTTTATCATTTCATTTAAGGAGGACATAAGGAGGACATAAGTTCAATCTATGGACCTCAAGTTTGGTAGACTTCCACAGGCCTTCAGTTTTCAGACACAGGCTCCTCATATCCCGAATACAGTCATTAATCCAAGGACATCATGTGGTCTTCTTAATCACCAGATTAGATTTAACAGGAGCAACCTGATCCAAAATGGATTTACAATAACTGTTAAAACTGTTTATGAGGCTGTCCACATCATGACAATCCACAAGACGTTCAGAGTTAAACATGGCAGAGAACTTAGCTGCCGTGTTTTCAGTGATGATGCTCTGTGACCTAATCTCAGGAGGCACAAGCTCAGGAGTGAAGATCAAGTCAAATAAAACACAGTAATGATCACTCATATGGACATCATCCACGCAGAGGTTGAAAACATTTAGGCCAAGTGAACCAAGTCAAAAGTATGTAATATTTGTTGGGCGGGGCCAGAAATATGCAGCTCAAAATTAAAAGTTTCAGTCAATGTTAAGAGTCCAAAAGATGGACAAGAAATGCTGTCATTAACATGAATATTAAAATCACCAATTATTAAAACATTATCCAAATTTATTATTGAGGATAAAAAGTCACTAAAATCCTTTCAGGAGGCAGCAGCATGGCCAGGAGGGCAACTGTTGTAATTATGAATATTAATATATTATTTAATATTTAATATTAGTACTTTAATATTTATTAAATAATATTTCAGTCTGTTAAGTGTTGTCCTGTGAATACCAGCCTAATAAGGCAGTGGCATTAGGACAAAATTGAAAGGGATGAGCCAAGCTCTGACATTATTGAACAGCAAAATTCTGCACACACATGGACTGAATTTACACAATTTCTTAAAATACAAGAATTAACTCAAAATAAAACATATTTCAATCAACAAACTCTTCGCCATGTGTTGAGAATTAAAATCATTTAGTTTCATATATGTGTTTAGTTTGCATGTGGGAACATTAAACTGAGATTTAACATGAGTGAGCCTTAAGGAGAGAAATCACAGATCACAGCAGGAGTCAGGATAGAACAAGGGTGAAACAGAGGTTAGGAAGTTCTCAACAACTGCAAGCAGTAAATGCTGGTTGTATGGACAATAAAGCAATAAATGTCGACTTTTGGGCATGGTATAGATACCACAAGGGAGCTTGTCTGATTTACAGCGCCAGACTGCATAAGGGGGAGGCACAGTTAATAAGCTTTGAAGTAGATGGTATAAAGATGTTCTGGCAACTGTCATGAGTCAGACATCTGGGTAGAGACAGCCATGCTTTGCTGAAACCTACGATCTCTCCGTAAGGCCTTACGTAATTTTCTTTCTTTGTGTTATTCTGTATGTATTCATTTTGAATTGGAAATCATTGGACTTATTATCTTCCGAATTAAACTTGTGTTAATCTTAATTTCCTGCTGTTTATCTGTTCTTTCTCACGACATCCGGACTGGGTGAGGTTGAGGCCGCAAGGATATCAGTGATAGCATTATTTTACCTCAACACATGCTAAAACAATCCAACTAAACTACCAAGCAGAATTAGAGAATAGGGAAGACTAATGGGCTATGTACAATTTAAACAAGTTGATCAAGATGGTTGAAAACCCTGACCGGAAGAGTGATGCAACATTACCATGCAATGTTATTTATGTTTTAAAACCAAGGATTATCTTGAGGAATCTGGAAATGAAGTTAAGTTTGTCTTGGAACTAACTTGGCAATAATTGGCATACCTTTAAAAAACCATTCACAATGCAAGACCAGATAAAATATTATTTTAATAAAATATTTTAAGAATGATTTGCTGAATAAAACCAACCTTCTGGATGACCCATTCTCAACAGTGTCTCATTAGCTGCCTTTATTTATTAAAATAATATTTAAAGAAATATTATTAAGGAAATAGTAAAATAATCAGTCAGTCAGTCATTTTCTACCGCTTATTCCATAGTGGGTCATGGGGGAGCTGGTGCCTATCTCCAGCAGTCTATGGGCGAGAGGCAGGGTACACTCTGGACAAGTTGCCAGTCCATCGCAGGGCAACACACAAACAACCATGCAGACACTCCTTCATACACCTAAGGGCAATTTATAGTGAACAATTAACCTAACATTAGTAAAATAATATTTAAGGAAATGTTATTTTGAAAAAGAACCAAATCTTTCTGGAGAAATGGGGATTATTGGTGTTTACTTAATTATCAAGTTTAGTAAAATAATGGACTCGTACTCGTACTCGTCGTCTTCCGCTTATCCGGGACCGGGTCGCGGGGGCAGCAGACTCAGCAGAGATGCCCAAACGTCCCGCTCCCCAGACACCTCCTCCAGCTCCTCTGGGTGGAGCCCAAGGTGTTCCCAGGCCAGCCGAGAGATATAGTCCCTCCAGCGTGTCCTGGGCTGTCCCCCTGGGCCTCCTCCCGGGGGGACGTACCTGGAAAGCCTCCCGAGGAAGGCGTCCAGGAGGCATCCGGTATAGATGCCCGAGCCACCTCAACTGGCTCCTCTCGATGTGGAGGAGCAGCGGCTCTACTCCGAGCCCCTCCCGGATGGCCAAGCTCCTCACCCTATCTCTAAGGGAGTGCCCGGCCACCCTATGGAGGAAGCTCATTTCAGCCGCTTGTATCCGGGATCTCGTTCTTTCGGTCATGACCCAAAGTTCATGGCCATAGGTGAGGGTAGGAACGTAGACTGACCGGTAAATTGAGAGCTTTGCTTTTCGGCTAAGCTCTTTCTTCACCACAACGGACCGGCACAGTTCCCCCATTACTGCGGCTGTCGATCTCCCGCTCCATTTTTCCCCCACTCGTGAACAAGACCCTGATATACTTAAACTCCTCCACTTGAGGCAGGAACTCCCCTCCAACCTGAAGAGGACAAGCCACCCTTTTCCGGTCGAGTACCATGGCCTCGGACTTGGAGGAGTTGATCTTCATCCCAGCTGCTTCACACTCAGCTGCGAACCGCCCCAGCGCATGCTGTAGGTCTTGGCTAGAGGGGGCCAGCAGGACCACGTCGTCTGCAAAAAGAAGAGAAGAAATCCACTGGTCCCCAAACCAGACCCCCTCCAGCCCCCATTACTGCGGCACGAAATCCTGTCCATAAAAGTTATGAACAGGACCGGTGACAAAGGGCAGCCCTGCCGGAGTCCAACATGCACCGGGAACAGGTCCGACTTAGTGCCGGCAATGCGGACCAAACTCCTGCTCCGCTCGTACAGGGACCGGATGGCCCCTAATAAAGGGCCCTCGATTCCATACTCCTGGAGCACCCCCCACAGGGCATCTCAAGGGACACAGTCGAAAGCCTTCTCCAGGTCCACAAAACACATGTGAACCGGTTGGGCAAACTCCCATTAACCCTCGAGCACCCTGTAGAGGGTATAGAGATGGTCCAGTGTTCCACGGCCGGGACGAAAACCACACTGCTCCTCCTGAAGCCGAGGTTCAACTATCGGCTGGACTCTCCTCTCCAATACCCTGGCGTAGGCCTTACCAGGGAGGCTGAGGAGTGCGTGGATCTCATCCACACACTCTGCTGGTGTGTATTTGCTTGTTGCCCCCCAGCTCAGCCGTCTCGTGTTGGGGTTTACACCAGTGGATGAGAGGGTCGTATCCCTGCGCCTTCGGGTCGGGGATAGGTCTCTGACTGTCGTCTCGGCCTATGGGCCAAGCGGTAGTGCGGAGTACCTGGCCTTCTTGGTGTCCCTGTCGGGGGTGCTGGATAGTGCCCCTCCTGGGGACTCCATTATTCTGCTGGGGGACTTCAACGCCCACCTGGGAAATGACAGTGACACCTGGAGAGGCGTGATCGGGAGGAATGGCCTCCCCGATCTGAATCCGAGTGGTGTAAAATAATGTTTAGAGAAATATTTTACTAGATTGAAAACCAACAACCTTTTTGGGTAAATGATCTTAGCAGGCAAGAACATGTTATTAGCCGTTAGCAGTTAAAGCTAACAAAAGAATCTTGTAGCTTATCATCAGAATCAAACACATACCGTTAAAATACCACTAATAAAAGGGTTAAAATGCATAAGCATGGACGGCAGGTTATGGCCGATCTTCTGCGTTTAAAATCACCCTTTAAATAAAGTTTTTCTTAACTTTAAAACAAACACAGAACACACAAACTGAGCACATGTGCTGAGCAGATACTCTGCTAGTACTAAGATGGCTGAATTTCACACAAACAAACTTCCTAAAACAAAAAAAATTTTCAGATCATTTCATTCTAAATTACTTATCTCTCTCTGCCCAAACCTAACCTCTCAGGTCAACCGTGCTGAGGAAAAGCTGTCCAGGGCAACAAAGTTTGAAGAAACATCCACAGTGAACAAAGGGTTAGCTTCAGCTAACCTCCGTAGCTGTTGGGTGGGCGGCTTGCTCTGTCAGTTGGCCAAACTGCACGTTGCTGCTGTAACAACAGTGACGCGGTCCCGTTGTCCTTCCTTCAGACCGGGAAAACTGCTTCACTCGTAGAGACGGCGTAGAGACAGGGTCTCTGCTGGGAACTCTCTGGAACACAGTTTGATTCTGTAGATCTCAGAGAGAAAAATCAAGCCACACTTGTACCTTAATTACCCCCGTTCATGAATGAATACCGGATGCACAAACAGCAATTCATTCGTACTTAACTTAGTGCATATGATCGCGTGATCGTATGACACTCTAGGATCCAGTTTGAAGAGTTTATGTCTGTTTGCCAGCAAAGAGACATTAGTGTGCTGTGTCCCTCCTGTCCAGATCCTCTAGAGATCAGTGTGGAAGAGACAGGATATAGCAAGAGTGGTGCTTGTATTTGGACAGTGACATCACAGGAAGTCTGCTGTTTTCCTTTTTCCCGGCTGTGCTTGAAATAGGTTAATGCAATTTATTTTGAAAGTTCCAGAAAAGTTCGTACCAGACTTTCATGTTGTAACCATGGCTGGGTCCCAACAGCGACAAACCAGCACACATTAAAAAGAGTTTGAAGAACCAACCTTAACCATTTGAAATTCAAATGAAGGAAAGGTTTGCGCGTTTATTACTTTACAGGACAACCTCTTTCTGAACACCACAAGACCTCCTCCATGGCGAGAGGGGCGAGGCATCCCCAGGACAGAACATCCATCAGGACAGAGTTCGTTTAAATGAACTCCCCTTCTCTTTGCCATCTCTCTGTAGGGAACAGGAAATCAGTTTTCGCATTGTCAAATGTTTGTTCAGGGCGAAAGACTTGTTTCCAATTGAAAAGGCATTTAATAGACCAAACCGAGATGATGGTGTCGTCACCATCGTCGCGTCCGCTAGACACTGCGGAATTGGTCAAAGACACACAATACAGTCACTTGGTGCCCAGCTGGGTTGGGAAGTCACATGTTCGTTTACCGGTGTAAACACAGGAATGCAAGGTGGCAGAGAGTCCCAAAGTTCACAATTCCAGCATTGCACTGGTTTTGTTTGCACTGGATTTTATTTGGAGGTATCAGAATAAAATAGGATAAATAAAATGGAAGTTGTTATATGGCTTAAAGGCTCAACCTGAGAATGGCTGTTGTTGGATGGGTGCAAAAGCTTGTTATCACTCATGTAAAAACTTTGTGTTGCAAGGCACCTGCACTATGCCTTCCTCCCTGTGTGTGTGAGATCATTGTTATCTCTGTGTGAACCAGCCTCCTTTCTGTCTCACACACATACACCCTGTCTGAACTGTCTGTTGAACTGTGCATATAAATAAAGAGATAGGGTGTCAAAAACTTTGTAGTTTCACTGCAAAGTGGGCTACCCTTGCTGCAAGTAACTCTGACTGTATCGTTCTTACCTCTGAGTTGACTAAATAATACCTAACATTTATTGGTCCTTCGAAGCCGGATTAATTCAATAACCTTATTTCTCTTTGCTTTAACAGTGACTCTGGGATCCGTGGGGGAAGCCTGAGCGAAGCACCGCTGCACAGCCTCCATTAGCCGGAGTGGCTGAAAGTCCCGGTGTGTGTGAATTCACACCTGGCCAGTGGGTTATCGCCTTCCTCGGCGCGGGGTGACTCTCACAGGGTCCAGAGAGTCACCAAGAAGTCAACTCCGAGGTGAGACAGTTTTAAAATACAGTTCATAGGAAAAGTACTTAACAGTCGTTGGTAGTGCGTCGCCGGTAAGGACGCTGCATTCGGATGGTTTTATTCCACCGTGAAAGGAATAGTGACAAATTTGGTACAATCCCGCCGTGAAGGGGATTAAAGAAAACGACTGAGGATTATTCCCCTGCGAGGGAATAGAGTAAGCGCTATATAAATAAAAGAAGAAAAGTACTTAAAAGTCGTTGGTAGTGCGTCGCTGGTAAGGACGCTGCATTGGTATGGTTTTATTCCACCGTGAAAGGAATAGTGACAAATTAAGGTAGGGCCCCGCCAAGAAGGGGGCCAAATAAAACGACTAAGGGTTATTCCCCTGCGAGGGAATAGAATAAGCGCTATAAAAGTAAAAAGAACGGAGTAAATTGAGCTCATAAAATAACACCAAGTTAACTTAGAAAAATTACAAGGTACCTGAAACTAACTGTGTGACTGTGTTGTGTGTGTATAAGGAGGACTAAGCATTTTAATAGAATCATAGCAGGATTCTGCTAGTCCTGTGTTTTCTTTTGCCCAGATTAAAACTACGTACTGGTGACTTTGGAGATTCAGGTCGGATTTCATTCCAGAAAATTAACACCGCTGCGAATTAGTCGCAGTAGAAGGCCGTGTTAATGTCCTCTCCTTGAAGTCTCATGCCAGTGACCTTTTATCTGGGACATTTATACTACAATTAAACTAACATAAAACATAATGGGGAAGAAACAAAGTAAACTAATTGACTTAGAAGGGGAGGTAAAGTTTATGGAGAACTATGTAAAAGGAGCAGGTATGATTTGTCATAGATGGAATAAAAAATAAAAAACATGGGTTTTTGGGCAAATTAGATACAAAGGATGTCTGAAAATTACAAGGGGATCTAAAATTAGAAATAATGAAAACTAAAAAGAGAAAAATAACAAAGAACAATGGGGAAAGAACAGAGAAAAAGCTCTGATTTAACAGAAATATGTACACGATGGCATAAAAATACGGATTTTCAGGTAACTTAATTATCACTGAAATCCTAAAACTACACGGGGATCTTAAACTGGAGATTATGCATTCAAAAGATTCAAGAGACAATAAAAAACCTTGCCAGATTATAATTTCAAAGGGGACTTTTCAGTCCCTGAGTGCACACAGTTGATAAACAGATTAAAACAAAAAGATGAATTAAAAAAACAACAATAAGAGCAGCTTTTAACTGACATAGCCATAATACTGAGGCCTTAAGAAAAGCACAGGAAAAAACTTTCAGCTTAACTGAAAACAAATTAAGGGGGGCGGACTGCCACCCATCCCAGGTTAGAATACCAAGGTAGCCCCAAATTATAAAGACTAAGAGGTGGTTTTAGAGGACGTGGTAAAATAAGTTAAAAGAGGAGGTGACAATTTGGACAACATGGAAACTGTCCAACTGGACAACCCAGTGAACAATGACTAGAGTTGTTAAAGAAGTAATCTGAGAGTAAAAGATTTTGTAGGCAAGCATTAGTGAGAAACAGGTGCTTTAAAAATCATTCTATGGTGTTATACTACCAACAATATCATGATAAAATGCAAAAGATTCATTTTACAGGGAAATAATTCCATATTTGGCTCAGATTGTTTGCATTCTTGATTTTTCCTCTTTGAGAGAAGTTAAATTTCAGCTCTGTGAAACGACCTTGACAAAGAGATGCAGCTGCCTGAAAACAAAGATAAAACTTCTGCAAACAGCAGAAGCCTGTCTCTGCTGAAAGGTCTGAAAAAAATTGTAACTCTACCTCTGCATGTGTCAAACTCAAGGTCCGCGGGCCAAAACCGGACCTCAGAAGTTTAGTGATTCTCTAGAAGTAGAGCCTTTTAATATGGTGATTGTGTGCTTGAATGTTATTTTGTCAATCAATAAGCAGTTTTGTCTACATTCTGCCACAATCTGCCTTTTGAAAATGTTTTGAATCTTGCTCTTTATGTATAAAAAAAAAAAAAAAGAAAAGAAAAATTGGCTGCAGACACAAAATGAACTTGGATTGAAGCTCTAACTATGTTTATTTAATCTGAGATCCTCTCCAAATGCAACAGTACATGTCAGTCTACATGAGATACTAACAACTTCACCTACTGGTATAATATAAAGATCTGATTGAATATGTGAAACAAACAATGATGAAAGTTTTTCAACAGGTGATGCTCATCCAGGAGGAAGACAGTGTTCCTAGGAAATGCAGCTCATTCATTAACAATCAATTTTTCTCCTATAGGTGGAAGTTTTGGCTGACTAATCATAGGCTGAATCTATGAAACATTATGTGCACAGAACAAATGACCAAGGTTCTGACTGACTTATGAACCTCACTGACCTGACAATGATAACATGACACCCAACAGATAACACCTTTAAGGTGGACCCACTAAGACCACCTTATTGATTCTTGGTGAATAAAAAAAAAGAATTGAAGCGTTCAAAACAGACCTTGTGGAAACAAAAGGGGTTATGAGGAAACAATGTGCATTTTAAGAATAATAGAAGTCAAATTATGTTCAAATTTTTGCAAAGAAAATTACTCTGACAGAGAAATAAGTAAGTAGTGTGTGAATGTGTGTGAATGGGAATGACTGATTTCAATGTAATGCATCTTTGAGGGACCTTAAAAGCGCTAATAAAGGTCTGATGTTCTGATGATCTTTGCCAAATTTATATCTTAATAAGGTTTCCAGAATCTTATTCGAAAAATCATATAAAGATGGCAAAGGTTCTACCTGTATTGAAAATACTGATAACCATAAGAAAGTTCATAGATCCGTCTTCAATTTTTCATAATTCTTTTACAAACAGGTTATTTAAACTTTCATGTGGCCAAATGTCTGTATTTGACTTTCTGTTTTTGTGAAATAAATGTCTGTTTCATGTTATGTAAAAATTAGAGTCCTCAACATTACCATAATAATATTAGGTCAGTTCTCTATGGTAAAACAAAAAGATTTTAACAGATGTTTAGACTTTTTCCAGTCAGGTTCAAAATGATTGAATTAGACTCAAACTTAACATAAGATGAAATGAACCTTAACAGAATTACTGAACTGGACTGAAATAGATAAAACTTTAGTTAATTGAAACAAACTTTAGTTACTTGAACTAAATACAAAGCTGACTGAAACTGTATGTTGTATCTATAAAACTGGGTAAGATAAACTAAGATTATTAGATATAATATGCCCTTCATTTTTTGTGTTCATCAGTGAGTGAGTTTTTATTTTTTATTTTTAATAAGAACTAAACCAAGCATTATTTATAATAATAGCAACTACCAAAAATAGTGATCTCATTTTTAAATGTAATAAGGACTTACTTTATACAATATGATAAAAAAGAATAATAAGAATTTGGAAAAACAGAGGCTTTAAACCTCTGCAGGAACAGCACTGACACTGTCAAAAGTGGATCCTAATACAGGAATCTGGAAGCTCATTCTGGCGTGGATAGTCAAAGTCCATCCAAGGACACATTTAGATGAGGCAGAGGGACAAATACAGGGAATAGCTGAGAGCAAAGAGAGCAACATGCATCCTGCCTTAGCTGCTGTCCCACCTGAACTGTGGTCCCAATCATCAACTGATGTAGGGCTTATAAAGGGGTTCCCACCGTACAAGGTTAAACTAATATCTGAAAAAAGGCCATTAGTCCGTCAATACCCCTTCAAGCCAGAAGCTGAAGAAGGTACTAAGCCAGTAATACAAGATATGTTGAAGTCAGGAATATTAAGAGAAGCACCTGACGCTACATGCAAGGCATATCACACTGACATCGCTATTATTATCACAGCCAAACATAACTCTAAAAAGATGTGCCCTTTAAATCCAAGTACTCTAATACCTACTGCAGAAGATGGAAAACCACATTCTTATAAAGCAAAAGTTGAAGAAGACACCAAACCCAGACAAGACATTTCTCAAACCCTTATACCAGATTCATGTGTTGTGTTTGTAGATGGCTCAGCATCTAAAGATGAATATGGAAAGAATAGAGTTGGTTATGCAATAACAACCATCGATAGGATAATAGAAGCTAAATCTCTACCCAATACATGCTCAGCCCAAACAGCAGAATTATATGCTGTCGTAAGAGCATGCGAATTACATGAGGGACAAATACTATATACACAGACAGCCAATACGTTTTCGGATCAGTACATTACCATGCTAAGATTTGGCAAAATAGAGGTTTTAAAACATCATCAGGGACAGAACTAACTCATTTCAACCTATTAAAGAGAAAATATCAGATCTGCTATTTATAGACACAGACGTGCTGAAAGACGCCCAACAGTCAGCACCCAAGACAGAAATAAAGGCCTGGCTAAAGAGAGGAGCACAGAGAAAAGATGACATCTATCAGATAGAAGATAAACCAATCCTCCCAAAAAATGTATACAACACAGCAACTACAGTGACACATTGGGAAGACCCACGTGTCAAGGGGGGAATATGTCACATCTGGTAAAGCATTAATGCTACACTATAAATTTTTCTGCTATTCAAAGAATCTTTGCAGATCATGCATAATTTGTTGCAAACACGGGGGAAGAAATATTGCCTAGTTGTAATAGATGAACCTAGTGACACATTTCTTCCCCACATATGGTATCCCACAGATTATAAGGTCAGATAATGGAACTCATTTTGTAAATAAATTAATAGAACTAAGTTCTAATGCATTAGGGTTTCAGTTAAAGATTAAGGAAAACAATGGAAGAAACAGGGAGGCCATGGCCCGAATGCCTATCCCTGGTTAAATTATGGATGAGAATAACTCCAAATCAAACTGGTCTTACTCCATTTGCCACCTACTGTACATCATTGTATAACTCCACCCACTGTGTTCTGAGCCTGAGATCATGTGGCACCAAGTTGCTGATGTGAATTTGTATTCTCAAAGAAATAGTACATGGCAGACCGTTTTCTCTGCCTTCTGACATGAATGAAATAGAGAAAGCACAACAGGAAACTTCATTAGCTGAGTGGATGAATAAAATGTTGCAGACAAAAGAAGAACAAATGTCCAGTGGTCTGCCGATAATCTCTGCTCCTATCCCACAGAATGACCTGAGGCCTGGAGACCTGGTCCTGATTAAGACACTCCACCGGAAGGATTGGAGCACTCCTCGGTGGAAAGGGCCGTTTCAAGTACTCCTGACAACGCCCACAGCTCTGAAAATAGCAGAGAGGCCTTCCTGGATCCATAAAAGCCACTGTAAGCCAGTTTTGCCGTTACAGGAGCCAAACCAACCGACGGGGTAAGCAGAAGGAAGTCCGGGTTCAAAGGAGTTTGAGGACCCCTATGGCCCAGCGTCTCAAACCGGTGAAGAAAACAGCTGATCTGCACCCAATTATAAAATGGCTCTCTGTAACATGTGGACAGGACTGATAAGCCTGAGCTTAATTCTGGTAGCAGGACTCTTTCTCTATCTAAAGCAGGATCCACAGGAGGTGATACCGAACCAGAAGAGATGGACATCAGACGGGACCCATCTCAGAACACTGACGGAAGAACATGACGCACATCCATTCCTACAGAATTTCTGGTATTGTTCATGGTGGCATATGCAACACTGAACCAGGTAGAAATGCACGTAAATGAAGGGGACGATTATGATGACATGTTGTAAATAAATCACATCAAAAGCCTGAGTGTACTCATATATTGTATTTCATAAAATGACCTTACAGCAGAAAATCGGAAGAAGTTGTTGCTTAAGTGAAATGAGAAAAAGTACAATGATGACATAAACAGGGCAGTTTTTTTAATTCTTTTATTTTTACGATTTCAAGTATTATTCTTTTATTTTTATGATTTCATTAAGTATTATTCTTTTATTTTTATGATTTCAAGTATTATTCTTTTATTTTTATGATTTCAAGTATTATTCTTTTATTTTTATGATTTCAAGTATCATTCTTTTATTTTTATGATTTCAAGTATTAATCAACATTTAACTTTTAATGGTCGCCGAGGGCGGCGGGGCCGTATGAGTATTTCCCACAAAATATAGTCTGTTTACCGTCCGTGGATTTTCGCTCATACAAAGTATTTTTCTTACTCGTTTTATATTAAATGTTTTTACTTGTGATAAAAGGAGGGACTGTTGGATGGGTGCAAAAACTTGTTATCACTCATGTAAAAACTTTGTGTTGCAAGGCACCTGCACTATGCCTTCCTCCCTGTGTGTGTGAGATCATTGTTATCTCTGTGTGAACCAGCCTCCTTTCTGTCTCACACACATACACCCTGTCTGAACTGTCTGTTGAACTGTGCATATAAATAAAGAGATAGGGTGTCAAAAACTTTGTAGTTTCACTGCAAAGTGGGCTACCCTTGCTGCAAGTAACTCTGACTGTATCGTTCTTACCTCTGAGTTGACTAAATAATACCTAACAGCTGTCTTGTACTTGCAGCATGTAACAAGGTCTCAAATAATGAAAATGAAGACAAGATTTAGTTGTTTACTATGAATGCAACAGATGTTAAAAATAAAGGAGCTAATTTACAGCTGTACCTTAGGTGCAGGCGTGCATCTTGTTTTTTGTAGCTCAACTCTAACATCTTTTTAGGTTGCTAATCCGGTCTGCATCCTTGCGCTTGTGGTTTCCAGCTTGGCTCCCTGCTGCAAGAAGTACGATCTGGCCCATGCTAATTTCTAATGGGTTTAAATGGATTCAACTCTGTACACAAGTCTCATAAAGAGGTACTTTTGTGGAGCATAGCACAAATAGACAGCAGTTAGAAACCAACCTGATTTTTGTTTAATCACTTTAATGGTTAGACTTTTTTATAAAACTCATTGGATATTTTTTTATTTGATAAACATCTCTCTAAAGATTTATTCCATACTCTCCCTTCCTCCTCACTGCTAACCTTACTGTCTCTTTTCATTAAACCTCCTCCCTGCTTCAGTGGCCAAACCAGGCTTTAATAGAAACTGTGAGCATAAACGATTTAATATCCCTGACTGAAAAGGGTTTTCATTTCACCACAGACATTATGGGAATTCATTTAGCACTGGGCCAAAATCATGCAAACCATCAACAATGTTACACGATATTTATGGCTTTCCTCTAATTTCATTTCATTGACTTGTTCCCCTCCGAGTCCTCCTGCACAGTGTGGTGATAACACTCGCACCACAGTCCATCACACCAGGACACGAAAACATCAAAACACATTCATAACATACTTACTCTTCCATAATAAAGCAATATGAGCCGGTGTGATGCTCCATGGAAACATGACAAGTAGATTCATTAGCTGTATGGCCCATATTTTATGCATATCTTGCTCTTCTTCCCATTTCCTCTCCTCCTATTATTATATTTTGCACACGCAGAAAAAAACGTTAAAAAACAACAAATAACCTCCTGGCATGAAGAATGGACTGTTACTCTTGCACTGCTTCATCTCTGCAAAGGCATGCAGGATGCATAGAGGGTAATTGTCTTCTGTTACCACTGTGAGCAAACAATACTTTCAAAGCAACAGCAGTAAATAAACCAAGAAATACCTCTTAATTTGTGATATATTTCCCTTTAGCAGATGTTGAGTTTATCTCAGCGTGAATAACTTTATTAGAATTAGATAACCTTAAAATGATTCTCCTCAATTAAAGTTTAATTAATTCAGATGCACAGCTCACTGGGTATGAGACGTACCGTAGTGAGATTGTCGGGGTTCGACATTTTGGACTCTGTTTTGGTTTTATGTTTGTTTTGTTTTTCAGTTGGGTATCTTTCTTCTTTGGACTTAGTAGTTTTGTTTGTTTATTCCTTCAGTTGATTTGATGTTAGTTTGGTTCTCTCCCCTGCCTCCTAGTGTTTGCAGTTTTCTCTCCCCTCGCTCATAGTTCCTTTAGTGGTTGCTTTCTTATTACTTAGAATGGTTTTTTCTTGATTATTATTATTATTATTATTATTACAGTTCTCTGGTTTCCTTGGGTTCTCTAGTTTAGTTTCCCATTTTGTGTCTCTGTGTTTGTTTATGGTTTGGTTATTCGTCTCTTGTTGCTGTTAGGATTATGATTATTGACTAATTAATATTCATCAAGAATTATAATACAAAATCATAATTTGAGAAAATAAATTTCTTAACCAAAAATCCTAATTCATGAATCGAAATCAGAGATGTCTTCTGGTGTTGTAATTGTGGCTCAATGCCTTTGATAATTACAATTACGTTAAATACTCAGTAATAATTGATAACTATCACTAGATGTCACTGTTTAATCAACCATTTCTGCCGAAACGTGGGGAACTTTAACCTTATTTTGACTGAAAAATCACTCTTGCACAAATTTAACACAAACGCCTTCTCTTTATCCACGTGAACATTTATTAAATCAACAGTCCGGATACCATCCGCTCTCCAATTCAATAATTTTCACCTAATCAAAAATGCAAAGTTCTACACAGAAGGGTAAAAAAATATCTAACTAAACAGATAAAACAAAACATCAGTGGGTGTGTATGGAATCAAACCAGTAGTTATGGCAAACAACTGATAATGTGACGCGGAGTGGAGTTTTGGGAAGCGGCCCGCCAGAAAGTGTAGCTCAGCGGGACACGGGCGGTCATAAAACCCCCAAGCAAAGTTGTAAACTCAGCGCACACAAAGGATCATAAACCTTTTTGGTGGCAAACCAGTAAAACATGAAGTTGGACACAAAGGAAATGGTGGAATTTCACCATGAGGTTATAACAGTCCAACTTTAAAATGTGCCCTGAGCTTTGCTCTCAGGTATTACAACAACGCAGCGAAACACACACAGTTTGAAAAGCACAGCGGCTTTCAGATATCCACAGCACATCAAAGTTTCAATAAGATGTTGCATGCACATACAATTCAGAACACATTAGACTATAAGTGGCGATTCTACATCACACTAAAACCTCCTCTACCCTGCCCAAGCTATTCCTAATAAAGAAATAAAAATAAAAGGTGGATTTTACTTGTCATTGTCTCCTCTGAGCAGTGTTTGTTTCTCTTTATATTTGTAGCTCTTTCCTAGTTTAGTTCCTTGTGTTAGTCTCTATTGTTTCTGCTCCTTCTGATAGGTTAGCTTTTAGTTATTGTTTACGTTTTGGTTTGTATTTATTCTAGTCCTCAAGTTCTCTGCTTCCATCTCAGGTAGCTTAGTGTTTGTTTACTTTTATTAGTCTGGTGTTTCTTCTGTTCCTTCCAGTTTCTCACTTTACTTTAGTTAATGGTTATTCTAGATTCTTATGCTTCATTTGGTTATTTATCTTTGTCAATAGTTATGCTTAGATCTGTTTCCCTGAGTTTGTTATTTAGTCTCCTCCCAATAGTTTAGTTTTGTAGTCAGTTTTCCCTTTGGTTATTTCATAGTCTAGTTTCTCTTATGTTCCCTTTGTCCTCCAGTCTGGTCACCATAGCAACCATTCATATTCCCTCAGTTCTCTACAGCCTGGTCTACACCTGATTCATGTCTCCTCTGATTTCCTGCCTCCCTGTCTCATTGGTCCATACTCCACTTCCCTCAGTTTATAAGCTCTCTGGTTTCATTGTTCCTCGCTGGTTCCTCACGTTCACTACCCCTGATTAAGTTCAGTTTGTGCTACGCTCCTACTGAGAGAATACATGTAAATGTTGGGCTCAACTCATGTTAATTCCTGCAGTGATTTATGCTACGTTTTTGGAAACCTTTGAATAAAGATGAAGCCTTCCTTTATGATGCTGCTGACCAGCTCTTGTCTGCATTTTGGTCCACTTAAGCCTCAGAATGTGACAGAGATAACCGCCTTCAGAAATAGTAATACCTTATTCTAGACGGAAAAATACTCGTACTCGTACTTGTGTATATATATATATGTATATATATATATGTATACATATATATATATATATATATATATATATATATATATATATATATATATATATATATATATATATATATATATATATATATATAGGAGCAGCACTCACTCTAGTATATATTCAATTCAATTAGAGAAACTAGTTCAAAAATACTTTATTAATCCCAAAAGGAAATTAAATGTTGTAGCTCTGTTGTTGTAGGACAGTCTCATGAAGAGGATGCTCAGGGTTCTCCATAATGTTCTTCATTTTATGAAGAATCCGTCTTTCCACAATGATCTCCAGAGGTTCCAGAGGAGTCCCCAGAACAGAGCCAGCCTTTTTTATCAGCTTGTTGAGTTTTTTAAGTCCCTGGCTCTGATGCTGCTTCCCCAGCAGATGATGGCAGAAGAGATCACACTCTCCACAACAGACTTATAGAAGATATGCAGCATCTTGCTGCAAACACCAAAGGATCTAAGCTTCCTCAGGAAGTACAGCCTGCTCTGTCCCTTCTTGTAGACGGCTTCACAGTTGCATCTTCACTCTAGTCTGTTGTCCAGGTGAACACCGAGGTATTTACACTCCTCCACCACCTCCACCTCTTCTACCATGATGGAAATAGTGTTTGACTTATTCCTGTTTCTCTTAAAATCTACAATCATCTCCTTTGTTTTAGTCACGTTCAAAATGAGATGATTGTTTCCACACCATGCCACAAAGCGGTCCACCACCTTCCTGTACTCAGCTTCTTGTCCATCTCTGATCCACCCCACGACAGCAGAATCATCCGAGTATTTCTGCAGGTGACAGGAGTCTGTCTTGTACTGGAAGGCCGAAGTGTACAGAGTGAAAAGGAATGGTGAGAGTACTGTCCCCAGTGGTGCTCCTGTGCTGCTGACTACCTGCTTAGACTCATAACCCTTCAGTCTCACAAACTGTGGTCTGTTTGTCAGGTAGTCTTTGATCCAGGAGATTGTTGAGGCCTCCACCTGAGTCTTCTGGAGTTTCTGACAAAGCAAATCAGGTTGGATTGTATTAAATGCACTGGAGAAATCAAAGAACATGATCCTCACAGTGCAACTGGCTTTGTCCAGATGACAGTGGGTTTGTTGAAGCAGGTGTATGATGGCATCTTCAACTCCAACTCCACAGCGATAAGCAAACTGAAGGGGATCCTGATAGTTTATTGTTTGCTTACTCAGGTGGGCCAACAGGAGTCTCTCTCTAGAACCTTCATGATGTGGGATGTCAGGGCAAAGGGTCTATAGTCATTGAGGACTGATGGGTGAGTTTTCTTTGGTACTGGAACAAGACAGGAGGTCTTCCACAACACCGGAACCTTCTTCTGGGCCACGCTAAGGTTGAAGAGGTGCTGCAGAATCCCACAGAGCTGCTCTGCACAGCCCTTCAGGACTCTAGGGCTGACATGATCTGGACCTGCAGCCTTATTCCGATTCAGTCTCTCCAGTTGTCTCTTCACCTGACTTCTTGAGACACACAGGTGGAAGGGGGAGGCAAGGGGAGTATCAGCATCTTCTGATATGGTTGAAGGCAAACATGTAGAAGCAGAAGGGTCTGTGGCTGAGGTGGAAGATAAAACATTTGAGGTGTTACTGGACAGCTGTGGGTCCTGTGGGTCAAAGGAGAGTGGGGTGTCTGTTTGGCTGTGAGCAGGAGAGGAGGATGCTGAGCTTATTTCTGAACTGAACCTATTGAAGAATGTGTTCAGTTCATTGGCTCTGTCCAGATATCCATTGGTCTGATCATCCTTCTGCTTAAGCTTGTGATCTTCTTCATCCCTTACCACACATCTCTGATATTGTTTTCCTGGAGTTGCTCTCTAGCTTCTTCTTGTACACCTCCTTGCTGTCTCTTATCTTGACTTTAATTTGCTTCTGTAAACTCCTCAATAGTTCTCTGTCTCCCTCCCTGAAGGCTCTTTTTTCTTGTTAAGCAGGTCCTTCAGGTCACTGGTAATCCAGGGTTTGTGATTGGGGAAGCATCTCACGGTTCTGGTGGGGATGATGTTATCCAAACAGAAGTTTATATAGGCGGTTACACACTATAATATATACACACTAAAGTGATGCAAAATGGCTTCTAGATGATGCAAAAACAGCCTTGGAAACATCAAAAGGAAGTAAAATGATGATTAAAAAAAATGGCTTTAAACCCTTTGAAACCTTGACAAATGACTCACAGGTAGTACAATCAAGAATCTCAGTTTTATCACTTCCTGACTGAACAGGGAAACATATACTACTTAATCTAACATTTTGTTATCTGCTTTTTGTGTGGTTCTGCTAAGTAATACAGGTAATACTTTTATATAATCCAGCAGAAATTATATGATATCAGCTGCCTGTTACCTGTTTCTTAATGCTAACTAGACACAGATAAAAGTTAGCAAAGGCACTGATGGGAAATGTGCAAAAATATAAGATTTTTTATTTGTCCTGTATTCTACATTCACAGATGCCTTAAAGCCTCTTAAACCTTTTTAAGTTAAAAACTTGTATATATATATATATATATATATTTTTTTTTTTGGGGGGGGGAGACATGTCAGGGATAAGGTTTTGAGAAAGTTTAAAGCAGGGATAGGTTATAAGACTGCATTCTGCATTTTGAGCAAGCTCTGTTCAATCCATCTTCAGAAAATGGATAGAGCACGCAACTGCAAAGCGACAAAAACTTGACAGTCCATAAGTCAGACAACAAAAGCATTCATCACTTAGAAGTAGACAAGTGCCCCACGCTAACTATAGAGGAGCTGCAGAGATTCACAGCTCAGGTGGGATAATTGGTTCACAGGGCAAATATTTGACAGGCACTCCAAACATTTGACCTTTATGAAAGTGCAGCAAGAAAAAAAACTTTATTGAAAGAAAGGCCTAGGAAATCCTGCTTAAAGGTATGTAGGGGACATAAGCAAGATGTGGAAAAAGGTACACTCAACAGATGAGACCAAAGTTAATAGTTTATCCTACATGCAACATGCTCAGTGCAGAGGCAAACTTTTCTTCACATTACCTTGAACACTCCATCCCCACAGTGAGAGATAGCTGTGAGAACATCAAGCTATGGGAATGTCTTTCTTCAGCAGGGGATTTCCAGCTTACCAGCTGGTCAAAGATGATGGGATGACAAATGGAAGAAAATCTATTAGAGGCCACCAGAGACTTTAGACAAGGGCAGAGCTTCCTCTTTACCCATAAGCACGCAGCCAGAGCTGCAATGGAATTGTTTACATCAAAGTATTCATGACATAAATTGGGGAAAGAAAGGAGAGACTTAACCCAAAAGAGTTACAGTTGTATCCACAGCAAAACACTTGGTTCAGTAGGAGTAGCTACAAATGTAGGTCACACTTTTCAGATTTTATTTGTAATAAATTTAGAAATTTCACAATTTTACACAACTTTGTGTTGCTCTTTCAAATGAAATTCCCCAAAAAATCCTTTAAAGTTTGTTATTATAATGTGACAAAATGTGAAGAAAGATTTTTACAAGGCACTGTTGTTGTCTTATCAGGACTAGATTCATGCAGCATTGACGCCAACTGGTCTAACTAAAGATGCTTTTCGGGTGTCTCAGCACCTCCCACGCAAGGACATCTGCTTTTTCTTGGATGAAATCTTAATTTTTTACATTGTCTTCTCTCTGAGGAATTTGTCAGAGCAAAGTGATTCAGAGAGGTATTGTATTTGCTAATAATCCTGAGCGCCCACTCTGTACCACAAACTGCTGACTGTTACACAGTACAGCAAAGTCGGTGTCCTACATATTGGTATGAAAATGCATTATTTAAATAGAAAGACTTAATAAAATCCCACAGCACAGTAAAAAAAAAAATCCTTATTTTTGCTATTGTTTCCTTGAGAATTTGAATTGTTTTTATGAGTTTTAGGAGTTTAATGTTGTTATCATTCATTTTAGAAAGTGAAATATTCCAAGTCTTTATTTCTTGCAATTTTCTTGCAATTTTGATGATTATGGCTTACAGATAATAAAAACCCCAAATTCTGTGTCCTAGAAAATTTTTATACTTTGTAAAAGTTAAATATTGTCAATTCCTTGTCAGCTAATTAAAGCAAAACACCAGCAGAGGTTTCCTGAACCTTTACATGGTCTCCCAGTATGGGTCAGTAGGCTGCACAAAAATAACATGTCACCAGTAATGTCACTGACAACCACCCTAAGCTAAAGGTCATTGCTGAAGAAGGAGGGAAAGAGTATTGAAGAAGGTACACCAGCAACATGGATAACCACAACCTTGAAAGGGGTCAAGCAAAACCCATTGAAGACTATGGGGGAGCTTCACAAGGAGTGAACTGAAGCTGGAGTCAGTGCAACCCCATAGAGTATCTTTGCAGAATTGTCAAGAGGAAGATGACAGACACCAGACCCAACATTACAGATGACCTCAAGACCGCTATTAAAGCAACTTGGACTGCCATTACACCTCAGCAGTGCCACAGGCTAAATGCCTCCTTGACATGCTACATTGATGCTGTAATTCATGCGAAAGGAACCCCAACCATCTATTGAGTGCATAGAAATGAACACACTGTCTGATGTTTCTGTTTAAAATATCCTTTTTGTATAGTTACGTATGTAATATTCTAATTTTCTGAGACAGATTTTTTAGTTTTTAATTATCTGTAAACCATAAACATCAAAGTTACAAGAAATAAAGGCTTGAAATATTTCACTCCATGTGTAATAATTGTATAGAATATATGAGTTTCATTTTCTGAAATGAGTGACAGAAAATACGGAATTTTTCACAGTATTTAAATTTTTTGAGATATAGTTAGCAAAATATGTTGAAAGTGGTATCTCTTTAGAGGATTTATCCTGATGACTCTTTCCAAAATGTCCCCATGATGGAATGAGCATGTTAAGGTGTTTTTTTTCAACACTACTGATTCAGGTTAGGTCTCATCAGACCAAAGCTGAACAACAGTACTCAGCCTGTGTCCTGTTTGTCCCTGATAGACCCCCGACAGTCAACAAGGTAGGAATTGAAATGGCAGTTGGAAGGCCTCTCAAGCTGATTGGGTAAAGCTCATTATCCTCAGGCGTCACAATGAATCCATTTCATCAGCGCCACAGCTCTCTATATCAACTGTCGTAACTCATCTCATCCAATTGAATTTCACACAAGCCCTTTGTAAGGGCTGGCAACCTTGATGTGCCGCAGTCTCCTTTAAGCACATTAACTTACACTCTGGTGAAACCTGGTATGCATACCTTGGTCAGTGGTGATTAAATGACTGTATAAAGTAAGTAACATCAACAAACCAAGAATTCTACATTTAGGAAAACAACATTCCATCACAGCTATAAACATATAGCACCCAATCAGGCAAAGCTCAAGACTTACACGTTTTGTTTCTATCCAGAGATGTTTTTGCACATAGAGAATCCCACGTATTTTACTTCTTCCCTTGGGGTGCCTCAGAGTTGTATAACCATGAATCTCCATCTTACAGTTCATAATTGTACCTCTGTTGTGTGTTCTTGTCTGTTAGTAAACAGGATTGTTACCTAATCTTAACTGTCAATAGGGATCGCTATTTCTCACAGGAATTTTGCAAGAATTTTCTAATGAAATGTTTTAAAAGCGGGTTCATGTGACTCCTGTTACCTAGTCAGAGGTGGACTGGCCATCAGGAGCACTGGAACATTTCCTGGTTCATCCGGGACCAAAGGCTTGGTTCGGGTTGTGCTTGATTTTTGAAAAATACAACCCATGCTGTTTGTGCAGCTCACTAGAGTATCTGACTTGCTGAAGCTCCCAGACTCTCTCTCCTTTTTTTTTCTAAGGCTCTGTCACAGCAGTGCAGAGACACACGCACCAGGTTACGTGTCCACTCCCTATAGCTTGTAAAATGGAATAAGAGAGACAGCAAAACAAAATGCCAGCATACTCTATTTTTGCCTAATGTTAAAATGTCCAGGAATTAAAATGTTGTGTACCCTTCGTATACTCCACCAATAAATTACTGTATCTGATTATTTAAATCCTTGCATTATTTATTATTTAACACTGTACAACTTTTCATGTCATACCTGTCTACATCGCTTATTTTTTCTAAATCTTTTGCAAATTTAATTTCATGTCCATATACAGTGGCTTGTAAAAGTATTCATACCCCTTGAACTTTTCAACGATGTCTTTCCACACCACTGAAACAGAAGTGAGTTATGGAAGGGTATGATGGAGGTATAAGGATGGCAACAGTTTACACATATAATCAGAACCTGTCCACACTAATATAGATATTTTGCAACCTGTAGATTTTATGCTTAATGTCCACATGCAGGGTTGTTAAGACATGTGTTTTTAGTGGGAAAAAAATTCAAACTTTGAGGTGAATCGAGGGATATCATATATGATAACAGAGTAGACTGTATTTTTTTAGGAAGCATGGATCCTTCCATGTTTGCAGAAATATGCTTCATATCTTCAGTAAGTCTGTTGCGGAAAGTGCAGTCGCTTCTGCTGTCATCTGTTGGGGCAGTGGCATCAAAGACTGTGACCTTAAAAGCAGAAAATCAGATTTAAAAAAAAAGGCTTGCCCTGTTTAGAAGACTGGTTTTCGAGCCTGTTGAGGTGCTTTTGCAAACAAAGACCCTCCTTAAAATGAAGAACGTCATGCTATGCACCACATTGGCAGCAAAAGACGTAGAACAAAATACACGCTTATTATTTTCTAATAAACACACAGTTTGTGCTTTGAGGTGTGATATCCAGCACCACTTTTGAAATCTGTTCAATTGAGGAGCATCAATGTTTCTAGCAAAACTATCTGTGTCCTTAGTCCAGTAAAATGCTTTTCTCAGCACACTTTCAGCAAGACCCAGCCAATTTGTGTTAAAGGCACCAGCTGAAGTGCATCTGTTAATGTGGTACACCCACTGGCATCCTCTTCATTGTAACTATTTTTGTGATTGATTCGTCTTAAGACTTAACTGTGTGTATTTGTGAACAGACCTATTTCCATGCAGAATTTATTCATACCTAATATGGATGCTATTACAAATCTATGCTAGTCTATGCTTTCTTTTTTAAAGATCCCATTGCAAAAAATATTTGACCAACATTTCAAGGTACACATTCTTTTCATCCAGAAATAATAAACTGAAGAAAACTAAACATTCAAGAGACAGTCTGTAACCAGTTTGATTAGTTTAAGGGAATATAACAGCTTAAGCGGATGGAGCGTGTCCTTGGCCACACAAACCACTGAGCTGAAAGGCTGTTTTCAAAGCATCATAAGCAGATAAATATTGATCTCTTCACAAACGTGCAGCCAAAACCAAATGCAGGCGGTGTTGTCCTTGATTGATTGTCTCAGTATCACAGCCTTTAAAACAACGGTTGTCTTTGTGATTCACTTAGATTTTTTTCACACTAACATTGTCCTTACTGGAATGTGTAAGCTGCCAGGACATTGGTCAAAATGAATCTAAGATCCTTTTATACTCTGATGCAGAAATCCCTCTGCTATGCTCAGAATGATGGAGAGATTAAGTGTCTATTAACTTTTGCATCATTATTTGGAGGAGGAGGTCAGAAAATAGTTTCCAAACCCTTTGGTTTATGATGAAGATGTTAATGGTCAGTAGAACAAATGCTATTTTTACAATGTTTGATCTGTAATTAAATTAGTAACTTTATAGGCTTCTGACAGAAGTAGAGGTAGAATAATGGAAAACATTCAAAATTACCTTTTCTTAAAATGCAAATTATAGTTCTTAAATCTTTTCTTGATCAGGGACAATACTGTACTTAAATGTACCAAGCACTTCAGTATGAAGGTGGAGGTAGTGCTATTTCGTTTGGCAGTCTTCTTAACTCTTGTAGTTCAATGCTTTTATCCAACCAAATAGAGACTTGAGCCATTAGGAGAGAGTACATAATGAAAATCGGCCCCAGAATTCATTGATAGCTGGAGAACAAATGCCCCTGCTGGGCTTGCTAATGAGTTTAGGATGAGTACTAAGCCATTTGCTTCCCGTTTCCACATATTAATTTCATGCAAATGGTTACTTGCTACAAAAGCCCTTATGAAAAGGAGCACAGCATATGTCCCACAATTCCAGTATCCCTCAATTTTCTGGAAGAATTAGCCCTTTATGTGTCACATGACTTACAGGATACGGTGCCTTGAGAAAGTATACATATACCTTGAACGTTTCAAAATTTTGTTCAATCACACCATCAAAATTTCAATGTATCCCACTGAAGTTTTATGTGATAGACCAACACAAAGAAGCAGTGGCATGCACAAACATTTTGGGTGACAGGTGCTCAAGTGGAAAAAAGGGCACCCTGTGCGGCACATGGAGCTGTCGGTTGCCTTTGTAGTGTGAGATTTATTACAGGCACAGGATGAACTTAATTTATATGTATTACTAAGCACTCACAAAACATTAATAAATGAACAAAATTAATAAATGTGCCTCAAATATATATATATATATATATATATATATATTTGAGGCACATTAATTGATTTTGTTCCCTTATTAATGTGCCTCAAATAAATATATTGATTTCACTATAAAAAGCATAAGTAATTATTTCTTGATTTAATAAATTATTTCATGTTCCTGTGTTGTAAACACATAATGAATTAATTTAAACTGTCACTGTTACTCTTCAACACGCCCTAACGTTCTATTGGTTAAACTGCACAGCAAGGCCAGAGTAATCGATGCCAGAAAATGGGTCGACACAGAACCTGCTAATACACTACAATTCTGTAGGTGGCGCTATTTACCACGAATTAGGAACATAGTTAACAAAAACTTGCCAGCGTAAGCGTTCAGAGAAATTCCTAACTGTTACCACCTGGGCACAATGAGCGAGGTTTCAAAATCATGTCCAGAGCTTCTGAGAGAAGCAGCGAATATGATTGATGAAGCTTTAAGAAAAGCTACACAGCCCCTGTAACTCTGGCAAATAAAGAGCAAATGTGTCCAAATTCACAGGACTTATTGTCCATGATGAGAGGAATAAACACAGTGAAGGACTTATTGAAAAATAATTTGTTCCCATGTTATAGAGGGGGAACTGATTATTTCAGATGGCTGAAATATTCTATTCCCCCCTGTAACTCTGGCAAACAAAGAGCAAATGTGTCCACATTCACAAAAATTGTTGTGTATGATGTGAGGAATGATCAACCCAAAACATAAGGTGATTGGTTAATCCCTGTCCCATGGGGTAACAAAACATTACGAGGTGTGAGCGTCAGGCTGGAATATTCTGTTCCCCTTTGATGTTCCTACATTTTTTTTAAAAGAGAGGAAATATTTTCTCATACAACAGGGGCAGTATGTATGATATAGGAATATGTAAAGAACTTAAATAATACATCAGACATTACCGATGAAAAATTAGCTACTAGAAATATCTTTCATGAATCCAGTATTTTGTCATATTTTACATTAGAACGCGATTTACCAGAATAATAAGCTACACTCTCTTCTCTTCAGGAAGCCTGACGTTTCGTGTCCAGTAGAGTGAGCATCCATTGTTTTATATCGGTTATAAAAAAAAAAGTATAAATAAACACGACGTGCTGGAAAACAGTGTTTGGTGGTGATGGAGTTGTTCGCTAAACTCCTGCGTGCTCGTTTGTTTGGTAAAGCTAAGACATCCTATACTGTTACTAATAAAAACCAAGTAATAAAAAGAACACGGAGGCTGCGCAGCTTTTAGATGCCTGTACAGGGAGAAGCTCGTCCGAATACTTCTGAAACTTCTGATTACTTCTTCCCAGAACAGCAGTTTTATTCAGAAGCAAGGCATGTACATTAAAAAGAAAAAACATACAAATGTATGTCTGATTTCCTATCCGGAGCTGTCTGACACTCTGACATTCAGCTGCCTTTTCAGCACTTCCTGTTTTTCCACTTTTGACCTTTATCTACAGACATATACACAAATATCTTCTTGTTGCAAGGCAGAAATCTTACATACAGATATATATTTTTGTTGTAAGGCAGAAATCTTATATACAGAAATATCCTCTTGTTGTGAGGCAGACATATACACAGTGAAGCCTGTTAGCAGGCCTCTAAGTTACACAATAAATTTTATTTCACACATTATTAAACATACTTGAGCATAGCAATACAGATCCTATAAGCATAGCATGAATATTTTCCAACAGTGGCTGGCTGATGTCCGTCAGGTTAAAGTGAAAATGACAAAAGTTGGAAAATACATTCTTTCGGCGAAACAACATGAAGCTGTGCAAAAAAAAAAACCTCACAAGACCAGGTTCATTTTGTATTTATTATTTATTTTTTTCTAGGAGCTGTTGATTAAGAAAATAAAATAACAACCTTGACATAAATACGTTTCGTCGTTTTACTGACAAATCGATCAGAAAAGCAATGAAGACGTCGGATCCGCCTCTCTGGCTGCAGTGCGGGGTCCCGACACAGGGGGAACAGATTATTTCAGGGGAACAGAATTTTGCACAACACCGGAGTTTGGATGACTTCTGTGGACTTCACAGACCATCCGGTCCAACTCCTCGTCAGATAAACTTGAATGATGATCTGCATTTCTATGGGTACATAACAAACACATTATATTAAACTTTACTAGTAAACATTAGCGAATAAGTTTCAATTGACGCCAGCTAATAAAGAGCAGTGAATTAAAAATACCTCAGGCTGGTTTCCCTCAGTCAACACCTGATGGTCCTCATTGAAACACCAAACCTCGCCACTATTTCGGGAGCCCGAAGTCCAGAGAGCACATAATCCTCCAGAACAACAGACGGAATATCAAAAGCTAGCCGTCCTGGATGGGATGTGTGCTGTTGGGGGCTATGTTATCAGAAACGAGTTGGAGAGCCTCTTGAAAAATGGCAATTACTCTCTGCTCAAAATCTTGGTCAAAACGAGCAGAAATAACTCCAAGAGCATCTATAATTTCTTCAATTCTTCCTGCCAAATAATCTGGAAGAGCGTCACCCGCTTCTAATTGTCTGACGAGGTTAAAAATATATCTTCAAATCATTAGAAACTTCACTCAATTCCTCCTAAATGGGCCAGACCAGAGCAACTATCCTTCCTCGACTGGCCTAAACTCCGCCCCTCTGACTTTGATGGGTGTGTGACAGTTTATATAAATTCATGATGTTCTTCAGCACAGGAACATGAAATAATTTATTAAATCATGAAATAATTGTTTATGCTTTTTAAAATGAAATCAATATATTTATTGAGGCACATATAATTAATTCTATATTTAATAAATTATTAGTGTATTTTGTTTCTGGTTTTATGAAATTAATGACACATTTAAATAACTATTTCATGACTTATTTATTTATTGTAATTTGTAACCCTCCATACATCAGGGACCATTATAGCAAATGTAATACGTACATCTATGAGATAGATTTTTATTTCTTTCTTTCTTCTAATTTAATCTAAGAGTTAAATTGTAGACATTCTCCTGGTGCCTGTTGGCGGCCATAGAAGACATAACGGGTAAAGGTATGCCATTCATTGGCCTGTTCTGTTTAGATAAAATGGTGACTTTGTTTTGTTTGTTTCCTGGGTGGTTAGCCGGCCTGTCGGCAGGGCAGGGCTCTATCTGACGGCGGAGGGGATGAGAGAAGAGGTAAGCTGCAGCAGCGCACGTCCACCTCTCCGCTCTGCACGCAGCCCGTTTCTGTTGAGAGACACACAAGGCGGGACACGTATTGTCGATCAGAATTTCAAAATGTGGGGCACTGGTATTATAGGCCTTTAAATTCAGACATTTTACCTTGGGCCCCACACTATACAATTGTAAAAAAAAAAAAAAAAACATTTCAGGAGGGCACTTTTTTGTCCTTAGGATAAAATGGCAGGTGCTCTAACACCACCTCATGTCTATCTGTGCATGTCCCTGCAGAGTGCATAATGGTGAAATGTGAAATACAAAAAAGTACATGCTGTGTCCTCCACATAGCTTGTGTCTTATGTCTTTCCTTCAAGAATGGTTCTCTTCTTAAAATAGAAAAAACAACATATTTTTGAAATTCACTGCTAATAATTGTCCTGCCAACACTATCTCTCACCTGAGCTATTGATTCCATCAAACTACACTGAAATTGCTGCTTGCAATGTGCCAAAACATAAAAAAGAGTATGAATAATTTTGCAAAGCATTGTACAAAATAATAGTTGACAAAATTCTGGTTCCAAATTCTTCCCTATAGGAATTTAATTGGCAATGTTTTGACACACCTTAATGGGATAAGCAGTCCTTTTCAAACCAGTCCATACTTTTTAACCTCCTTGTAAAGCCTCTGAGCCACGGAAAGGCCTTGGCTCTGGAGGGTACGATCAATAGCCCAGCAAAGCCAATAGATTTATCTAAACCTTGCCGTTATACTAGAGCTTTGATTGGTTTAGTTTATGGTTTAGAAGGGTAAGGAGTTGTAAACGAATAGCTCCAATCTGCTAAATAATAAAAGGAAAGGGAGAGATAAAGACTTTAAGCACATGTGGAGATGAAATGTGGTTGGCAGATGTCCACTCAGAACACCGTGGTGTTAATACAATCACCCAAGGGTAGCTGAAATGTACACAATTAGCAACAATCTGTTGAAAATAATATGCAACCTCTGATGTTTGCTATAACAGACTTGCAAAACATGTTTTACTCCTAAGGAGTGTTTAAAATGTCACACGAGGGAGAACTTCCAGGTCAATGCCAGAGATGGCAGCTTAGAAAACCTCTGACGAAAAAATGAAAATAAACTGCCCCAAAAGTTAAAATACGTAGTGGATTTATATTATTAAAGTGTAAGGAGGAAAGGGAACGTGGTGGCATCCAAGACTAAGACAAAAAGGATTGCCCAGGCAGTTGTCAAAAGCACCGAGCGGAGTTCAAATGTAAGTGCCAATGTTCCAGTTAGCCAGATAATGGATAGCAAGGATGCCGAAGAGGTAAATCTGACAGTAATTCTCAAAGAACTGAGGGATTTCAGAAAAGATAACAAGCAACAAATGGACAACATTAAGGACGAAATAGCAAAAACAAACTTAAGGCTAGATGAAGCTGAAACACGGATTGCAACTACCGAAGACCGCATACAAGGGGCAGAGGACATGATGTCGGAGATGCTAAAACTACAGAGCAGCTCCAGTCAAAACTGACAGATCCCGAGGAGTGCTCCCGCAGGGAGAATGTAAGGATTTACTGGGTCCCAGAAGGAGCAGAAGGATCATCGGCAGCAGTCCTGACAATCGTAGAGAAGCTTATATGAGAGAAACTGGAAATCCTATCATCTACTGATTTATACATCAAACGAGCTCACAGGCATTGGCGCCACAGCCCCTGCCAGGAAGCTAGCCCAGATCAATAGTGATCAGATTTCAAAGTTACCAAAGTTTTGAAAAAGACGTGGGAAAAGAAAGGCTTTACGTGGAACAACAAAATCAACATTGATCATGACTACGCATCGGAAATACTGGCTAGACGGAGGGAATATGGAGATATTCGGAGGCTCCTAAGAGAAAACAATGTGAGATTCCAATCTCTATTTCCAGCTAGACTGAGGGTGTTTCTGGAAGAGGAAAATAAGACATACGACACAGTAGAAGAAGCATCAGCGGACCTGAAAGACAATGGCCGGCCGGTGACCAGAGTTGTGCAGCCAGACTCACTTCTGGGCTTAGGTTATCCTGAGCTATCTCTGTAGTTAAGCTGCTATAGGCTTAGGCTGCTGGAGGACATAATGACCACTTTCACTCTCTTCGCTACATTCTCACACTACTCTCCAATTTTGCATTAATTGCTGTTATTTCAGCTTTTAACTTTATGTTCTCCCTCTTTTCTCTTCCTAGAAGCTACACCTAGCCTGACTCTGTGTCTACCTGTGACACCTTTCTGGAGGGGGGGCATCGTCCAACTTCTACTGGCAACAACTTAATGTTCACCCTCTACCGATGAACCACATGGCCCTGTCTTTCAGTGTTTAACCCTTTCTCTCTCCTAGACATAGCAATTGACTGAGCTTTTACTGTAACTAATTATATGTGCTCTCTTTCTGACTCTAATCTTGAAAACTGGCTCAGAGTTTATCTGTTCTTTCTTTCTAGATTAAACTACTAAAGGAGCTACATCCATTAACATTTACTATTCCTTCCCATAGAAAGTACTCCTGGATCAGTGCTTCTATGTTCTTTTTGTGTCTCGGCTCTGTTCTCTCAAACCCCCAGTCGGTCGTGGCAGATGGCTGCTCACACTGAGCCTGGTTCTGCTGGAGGTTTCTTCCTGTTAAAAGGTTTTTTTTCCTCTCCACTGTCGCTACATGCATGCTCAGTATGAGGGATTGCTTCAAAGTCAACGCCAGTGACTGTCCACTGTCGCTACATGTTCATCCAGGAGGAGTGACTGCTACAAGTCTGACTCGACGCAATCTGCTGGGTTTTCTTAGAAAAACTTTTTATCCAATTTGAATAAATAACTGAATCTCACTGCACTGTTCAATGGTCAGGATTAATTGGAATGTATGTACCTGCCTTTTGTAAAGTGCCTTGAGATGACGTGTTGTGAATTGGCGCTTATAAATAAACTAAATTGAATGCAGAAAAGGCGTCGATTCTGTGCAGTGGCTTTTCCTTTATAAAGTGCTTAAGAAATACGGGATTCACAAAGATTTTGTTAGGGTACTTTAATCTTTATATTCCAGACCAAAAGCTTGGATAAAAAAAAGTAAACGGCAAGCTCTCAGCCTCTTTTGTTTTAGAGCGGGGAAAGCCGTCAGGGCTGTCCAATCTGTCCAATTTTATTTGCACTTTTTATTGAACCCTTAGGTCAACTAATAAGACAAAGAAGAGAAATTAAGGGAATTTCAATAGCAGGTGTTGAACACAATGTGGTGATGTTTGCTGATGACGGGTTGGTATACATGGAGGAGCCATAAAAATAATTTATAAATTTAATGTCTCTATTGAAAGCGTTTGGAAATTTATCAGACTATAAGTTAAATATTTTAAAAACACTGGTTATGAACTACACAGCATCTGCAAACTTTGATCCAGTATCCTTGAACATAAATTGGATTTACACAGATGGAATCTTGTCCAATGTTTAAGCCTGAGCTCCAGAGTAAACAGTGTTAACTATTCAACAAAACAAACAACTGGGTAAAATGGCATCCAAGAACAAAAAGCCATGTCTAACAACTGACCAAAAACCTCTTGATTATCCCTAAGACCTTTGGGAATATTCAAGAATATTCAAAAGCGGACCTTTTTGGAAGGTGTTCCTCAAACAGCATTACAGGAAAAGAGATGGCATGGTCTGGTGCCACTTTGCTGCAATAGTTGATGTACCAATGAACTAAACTTGCTACCAGGATATCCTTTTTTTGTTTTTTATTTTTTAACCGTGTCCTGTCTGGCAGAGTAGTGCTCAGAATTGTTGTCTGATTGCCAAGAAGAAGCCCACAAGTGGAGCATTACAGCTAACACTTTAATGATCTGCTTGATATTTATAAAATAAATTTTATTAGAAGATGCTATGGGTTTATTTCAGTTATTACAGACACGGAGACAGAAACAAAAAGGAAAAAAATAAGAAGCACGAAAGAGAGAGAGGTGAGGCAAAAAGGAAAAGGTAGAGAAGGAGAAAATAATGCAGTATAGAAAGAAGGAATATTACAAGATAACACCCTGGTTGCTTCTACACCTGCAGAAACAAACATGATAACAGCTTCTTTACCGAAAATTGCACGGTATTTATAAATGCAAGATGTAATTGGTGGTAAATACGGCTTAACATAGAACATTTGTGTATCTGTTAACATCTGAATCTAAACACCTGTGGGTCTGACTCTTAGCGCGCTTGTGCATACAAGGTTTCTCCATAGAAATATGCAAGCGTGAGTGTGAGGAATCACAGTCTTGCCCCCCTGGACCTGGGAAAGATATGGAGGAGGTCCGAGCATCCAAAGGCCAAAGGCAATCCCCCCAGAGAAGAGCAGGGGAGAGTCCCAGGGGAACCACCCAGCAACCACAGAGCAGAAGCCCCAGGGAGTTGCAGCTACGAGCCCACAGGCCCCACCGGCAGCCGTCTATGCCAGAGCAGATCCAGCAATGGACCCAGAGACCCGAGACCCTGGGACATATCACTCCCCAAGCAGAGGCCCGACAGAGCCCAGGGGTCCAGGCCCCGGCAAGGAGTGAGCCGGCACACACCAAAGCACCCAACCCCGGACACCGAGAACCACAAGTACACCAGCGGGCAGAGACACCAACAACTGACAGGTAGTGTGGCAGGGAGGAAATAGGCCCCACATTTGATGGGGTGCCTAAACTGATCTAGGAGAGGGAGAAGTCCAAGGCCCAACCTGAAACAAAAAACAGGCACACACAGTCACAATCACACATTCCCAACCTCACACGTATACATAAAAACACTCACATCCACGCACCCAACGTAAAGACAAACAACAATGGACCTTGTACACTCACTCACGTTCCCCATGCATACCCTCTACTTCCAGGTCCAAGTGCCAATACCCCATAGGGGCAACTGACCCCTGGACCCAGGATTTGGTTCCCTTCCCTCCAGGGGTGGAGATAGGCAGACCACCCCAGCACCAGCCAGACTAGTGCTGGCACTGCCCAAACCCAAGTGACACCGGCCCGGGCCCCTAAGCCCCACCCCGACCCCAGTCCCCAACAACCCCCATCCGCATCCAGAGAGGGGGCCATGTACCAAAGAAGGGTCAACTTGATTCAAATGAGCCTGCCAACCAGAGCTGCCACAGGATGAAGTCGTCCCAACCCCCCAATGAATTTTAATCTCAACCTGATGAGCACTCCACCCCCCAGAAACCACAATATGAATTTTCCCACAGCCACCCCTAACCAGGACATAGATATCGAACACATGCCCCAGAACCTAAACGCCATGAATCCCCTCCCCATAGGGGCACACCCCGACAAGTGAGCTCCATCCCCGAAAAGCCGATGAAGCCACACCCACACAGCACAAGTTCCACACACAGCCTTGCTCCAAGCACCTCCGCCGCATCCTGCCTCCCACCACACACAGCACGCCATGATGGCAAGGCAAAAGCCCTACGTAATGCCACCTCAGCCTCCACCCATAGGCGCAACAGGGCAGACACCACCGAGCCCCACGCCCCCAAGGTACCCCTGGCCCCACACCAGGACAGGACAAATTCACCAGGCAAGAGGTCCCTGGCCAGCGTTAAGCACCCAGGGCCGGCGTCCCCTACCACGTCCCCCGTAACCACACAAGCACACCACATTACCACCATTGAAACGATAGCCCAGGGAGAAACATTATCCAGCTCAGATCAACCATCGCCGCTCAGCTGATCCAAATGCTGGTGACCCCACATCCAAGAAGAGGACACCCCAATGCAGCCCCTCCACACCACTGCCAAGCCCGCCTAACCATGTGGCCCGTGCCAGCAGCCCCAGCCCGCCAGCCCATGAGAGAGAAACATGCACCAGACGGGTAACCGGGCTGGGCAGGCCAACTGCTCCAGGCCAAGCACAACCCGCCAGCTGCCCCAGTGCAGGCACAAGACATGCTCCACAGCTCCACCCATCCGACCGCCAACCGCAGCCCAGCGCCTGGCCAGGGGCCAGAGCCACAGAAGGAAGCATTGGAAGAAGGCCACCAGAGCACATAAAGGACCGGGCACCCCAAAAACCCCACACCCAAGCCCTGGAGTAGCCTCAACATGCCGGCCACCCACACTCCTACACGGCACATCCTGCCGCACCAAGCAGGCCAGCTGGCCAGCCCCTCCACCAAGGTGGAGCCACATCCTAATCAGTGCCGCACAATGCCCCGCCAAGACCCCCACGGCCGGAGCCCGGTGCCCCCCCAACCAACAGACAGGGGACCGAATGCAGGGATGGAGATCCAAAGAAATTCAAGCAATCCCAAGAGAGCCGAAACACCAGTCCCAGCACCCGACATCGCCCAAGAACTGACCCTCAACCCCAGCCCAGATCCCAACCAGAAGGCCTGCTTTCCATTAAAGCCTTCTCACGGCCTCCAACCCCAGGCGGCAAACAGCAAATGGGGGTGTGAAAAGACCCCAAGCCTACCTCCGCCCACTCAAATGTGGTGTGGGAAGACGGCCCACGTTCCAGTGGTCCCCCAAACAGGATTCAGTAATGGAAAGATAATGGAAACAGTGTAACAAACTATTTTTATCTAAATAGGAGCCTGTGTTGGGATTATGATTATTGATTAATTAATATTTATCAAGAATTATAATTTAAAATCATAATTTGAGAAAATTAATTTCTTAACCAAAAATCCTTATTTATGAATCGAAGCCAGATATGTCCTCTGGTGTTGTAATTGTAGCCTAAAGCCCTTGATAATTACGACCGTTAAATACTCAGTAATAATTGATAACTTATTAGATGGCACTGTTTAATCAACCGTTTCTGCTGAAACGTGGGAAACTTTGACCTTATTTTGACTGAAAAATCACTCTTGCACAAAATAAACACAAACACCTTCTCTTCATCTACGTGAATATTTATTAAATCAACAGCCCTGGTACACTCGGTCTTCCGATTCAATAATCTTCACCTAATCAAACATGCAAAGTTCTACCCAAAAAGGGGTAAAATATCTAACTAAACAAAATAAAACAGCCTTGAGTATGTATGAAATCAAACCAACTGTTGGCAAAATTACCAAAGAAATATGGTTGAGCGAAGCTCGTGGAGGCCAATCCCCAAAGTAATAAAATAATAAAGTAATAAAGAAATAAAAATAAAAGGATGGATTTTACTTGATGTTGTCTCCTCTGAGCAGAGGGAGAGAGAAAGAGGGGGGGAAGAGTTCCACGCGTCCATGGATACTCAGCAAAGCAGTCCGTTTTTCGTCCTTGTGGCCTCCTCAGCAGAAAGGTGAAAAATATGACGGACCGTCACTAGTCGACTGGAACAAAAAAAACAAGGAGGAAAAATTGCGTCTCCTTGAAAACTCCGTGGTTTTTTGGTCACGTGTTAAACTCACGTCTTCGATCGGTAAAGTGAAATTTCTGGCCTTCCTATTCCAGAAACTTCTTTAATGAATTTTTCTTTTTCGTTGGCCAACGGGGAGAATGAATGAAAATCCACGTGGGACTTCTTCTCCGGAATGCTGCTTCAGTTGCGTGGTAACCGCGTCTCGGTCCCAAGCTGAAAAGCAATGGTGGGCCGTCTCATACTCTGTTAAATAGTTGACTGTGGCATCAGAGCTGCGACGCCCTGTCCTATCAGCCGCGGTGGCCACTTGGATTTGTAGTAGCAGACTATACTGGAATACAAAATGGCCGAAAACGCCGGAAGGCCTGGTGGCGTCCAGCAATGTGCAAATGGTCCAGTATTCAGCAAAACCTGGTCCAACACCAGGAATTTAGATTGTTGTTTAAATCATTTTTGATTATGCTCATTATTCTCATCCCATCTTTCTTAATTTAGTCTGTATTTGTCATAGAATTACTTTACCTAAAAAACAAATCTCTAAGGAAATGTGAGCTGACTGACACCTCTTATATCACATCTATTTTTACAAAGTCTTTTACGATTTTTGTCATTTGAAGAGTTGACAACATGTTTTCATGTCTTTCAAAAACACAAAAGCATTTTTTCCAACTTCTCATTGGCTGCTGACAGCAAGTTCTCAGCAGGAAACAGCTGAGTGCAGCAAACTGCTATGCCAAGAGCGTTCTTCTGTCTGCATCCGTTATTTTTTTATTTTATTATTAAGGTCATTACAATAAGGCTGAAATATTCTGATTCTGACCACATACCATTCTCAGACTTCTTTTTATACTGCTTAAGTTGTTTTATATTTTACCTTTAAATTATAAACATGTTCTGACATACAGAAACTGAGTTCACTAAATGAATATCTTGAAATGTCATTCTGATTCTTAGCATATAAAATTACCTTTCAAATTATTTTGATTGGTGATTCATGAAGCAGTCCTGTGCAAGGACTTTGATTTAGTATAATGTTTCTCTGTTGTCCTTACCTTCTTCATTTCAGATTTACCTCACGTTTTTTTCTTACATTTACGTCATTTCTTTTTAACCACAATTATTTTTTAAAGTACCCACACAAATCTGAAAATTATCCAAAAGAAATGTAGCATCTCAACAATTCATCCACATTAAGATTCTAAATATCTATGATAAAAAAACTGAAATATTTCTGACAGTTTCCGCAGGCTTATTGGTCTTTTAAAACTCCTTTTTGCCTTTAATAGTAATTTTTTTTTTTTAACATAGATGTCCTTGAAGAAGTACCAACCTAGGCTAGCCATGCACTCCACAAATCTGGAAGACTGGCAAGAAGAAAGCCATTATTGAAAGAAAGCCAAAAGAAGTCCCGTTTAAAGTTTGCTGCAATCGATTTAGGAGACAGAGCATACATTTGAAAGATGATGCAAAACGAAACGTTTTCTGCCAAAATTCAAAACACTGTGTGGCAGAAAACTAATACTGCACATCAACCTAAACACATCATTTCCATTATGAAGCTTTGTCATCGAGTAACATGGATGTAGGTCAGAGTTAATGATAGGTTGGCTGGAACTGTATAGAGCAGTCTTGGAAGAGGAACCTAACCATGCAGCCAGAGCTACAAAAGAGTTAGTTAGACCAAAACATGTTCAAGTCTTAGTCAAAGTCCAGACCTAAATCCAATTGGAAACTGTGGAAAGTCCTGAAAATTAATAATCACATCTTGGTACGATTTGACTAAACCAGAGTTGTGCTGTTCCAAAGAATGACCACCATATCAGTCTCTAGATGTGCAAAGCTGGTTGAGACATACTCCCAAAGACTTACGACTGTAAATGCAGTGGAAAGGGATTCTACAGAGCCTTGACTCAGAGGGATTGATTATAAATGAATCCCAAATTTTCCAGATATTTATTTGTAAGAAACAAAGCCATGTATCCTTTTCCAAACATTTCACTATTACACATTATTTTTTGTTGGGCTACCGCATAAAGATAAGCTAAAATTGACAACTTTAGTTTTATTCTTTTCATTTTGCCCACATTTCTTTTGACTGTAAGTCAAAGAAATGTGTTGTTATGGCCCAGGCTGAGTCCCAATTTGAATATAATAGAGAATCTGTGGAAGGAGAGTAGGGTGATGGCTGAAAGGGGTTCCAACCTCAAAAACTAGAAGCTCATCAGCAAAGGTAAATCATCAAAATACCAGTGGAAAGATGCAAAACCATGTCAGCAATTATAACAAGGGGTTGATTGCTGCAATGCCAATTAAGACTTTTCCATTTTATAAAAAAATTTTGACATGCCATTTTTTTTTATTGAAATGCAGATAAAAACAGATGGTGATTTTGTTACAGAAGGAATGGTATTTTTTACATTGTTTTGTTATATTGTGAAAGGTACAGTATCTGTCTCATTTACTATAAAAAATTATTTTAAATCAGAACCTTTTTTTTAAATCGTCAATGTTGCAGTTTGTGAGAGAAAAACACATGACAAATAGCCAGTATCTTCTGTTATGTGTATGATATTTTATTGAACTGCTAAAAGCATAATGAAAATGTCACAATAAACATGGTAATTTGTGGAATAAATTATTACTTTTTTAAATTCCAACAATCGATGTGATCCAATAGGCTTCTTTACAAGATTGTACAGGTCCTTCTCAAAATATTAGCATATTGTGATAAAGTTAATTATTTTCCATAATGTCATGATGAACATTTAACATTCATATAAGTTTAGATTCATTGCACGCTAACTGAAATATTTCAGGTCTTTTATTGTCTTAATATGGATGATTTTGGCATACAGCTCATGAAAACCCAAAATTCCTATCTTTAAAATATTGACTTGGGGGCCTGGGTAGAAATACATGCCACACTTTTCAGATTTTAGCATATTTCATCCGACCAATAAAAGAAAAGTGTTTTTAATACAAAAAACGTCAACCGTCAAATAATCATGTACAGTTATGCACTCAATACTTGGTCGGGAATCCTTTTGCAGAAATGACTGCTTCAATGCGGAGTGGCACGGAGGCAATCAGCCTGTGGCACTGCTGAGGTCTTATGGAGGCCCAGGATACAGACCATTTCCTGCACACGCCTGTGCACGGTGGCTCTGGATGTTTCTACTCCACACTCAGTCCACTGCTTCCGCAGGTCCCCCAAGGTCTGGAATCGGCCCTTCTCCACAATCTTCCTCAGGGTCCGGTCACCTCTTCTCGTTGTGCAGCGTTTTCTACCACACTTTTTCCTTCCCACAGACTTCCCACTGAGGTGCCTTGATACAGCACTCTGGGAACAGCCTATTCGTTCAGAAATTTATTTCTGTGTCTTACCCTCTTGCTTGAGGGTGTCAATAGTGGCCTTCTAGACAGCAGTCAGGTCGGCAGTCTTACCCATGATTAGGGTTTTGAGTGATGAACCAGGCTGGGAGTTTTAAAGGCCTCAGGAATCTTTTGCAGGTGTTTAGAGTTAACTCGTTGATTCAGATGATTAGGTTCATAGTTCATTTAGAGACCCTTTTAATGATATGCTAATTTTGTGAGATAGGAATTTTGGGTTTTCATGAGCTGTATGCCAAAATCATACGTATTAAGACAATAAAAGACCTGAAATATTTCAGTTAGTGTGCAATGAATCTAAAATATATGAATGTTAAATTTTCATCATGACATTATGGAAAATAATGAACTTTATCACAATATGCTAATATTGTGAGAAGGACCTGTATTACCCAACTATACATCTTCCTTAGTGTTTAGATTGTTTAAGATGCTTTTGAACAAGAGGTTGCAACAGTACAGTAATTTAAATTAGAAAACATAATCACTGAATGTATAAAGAAACGTGTAGCATAAAATAGTACAGCCTCTAATTAGTCTAAAAGCGTGCAAGTTTTCTTCTGTAACTCTGCTGATTTACCTATTGATCTGAAATTCATTATTGTTAATCAAAGATCAGGCCCTAGAGGAAAATCAAATCAAAAGATTTCTTTACAATTAATGTCAGAAGTGACTTATCAAAACATGTGGCAAAGACATGCAATATCCTTACCATATTATATATGAGACAGTGTCTTCAGCATACAGCATTTGGAAACCTGCATCAGCAAATAACTATGGCAAATCAGTTAAATATAAATGCTATCAGCAGCAACATATAAAAAGAAGTGGCCGAAGAACTGAGCCTTGGGGTACAGCTGTATTAATTGTCTGAAACAACGATCTCTCACCACTTATGACACATTGTTCCCCAATTCAAAACAGATTATTTAAACAATTCTTTTTAAATAACTCCTGAAAAAGAATATCAGAATTTATTGTCAAATTAATATTTTACATAAAGAAAAATGTGCTCCAGCTAATTCACCCCAATCAAGTGAAGCCGTCTCTGTAGAATAATGAAGAAAAAAATGTATTTCTGTAAAAGCAATCATTCTCAGTAAATGACTTAGGTCAATCATAAATATTTTGGGCCTTAACAGTAACTTAAACATTTGTTTTATGTTTATTAAAAAATCAGCTAATTTAATTTATAGTGTCTTTCAAATGTATGCTCACTCTTTGAACCTTTTACATCTTTGTCATAAATTATAAAATTTTAACCACAAACCTCAATGTATTTTATTAGGATTGTATTAGATAGACCAACAAAAATGGAAAATGGAACATGGTTTCACACTCTGAATGTCTGAATGAATACTCTGAATTTACCAAAGAGAAGCCTGTTGTAAACGTGTAGACGAGATGATTCAGTGGGCAATAATATGTAGCAATCCAGCCAAAGTGGGATTTCAGATCATTATTGAAGAAAACAGAGCCTTCTTTGGTGACATTAGACTTCAATAACTGCTACACATTTCACAGTTATACCATCTCTTATCATAAAACTGTCAAAGTGCTGGTTTGTTTGATGGACCAATGTTCACACAAGGGTGTGGGAGCCACATGGTGAGTAAAAAAGCAGGTAGTAAACATCCAGTGGTGAGCAATGAAAACCAGAGGGCATAAATACAGAGGTAGGGTGCAGAATGGACCAGTGAACAAGGGGGGCTAATCAGGAGAAATATGAAGCAGCAGGTGACAGGGAATACAGGGCAACTGAAGGAGAGATAAGCAGGGAGTCCAGGGACGTAAAAGGAACAGCTAAACCCAAGAATGAATCATGAACCTACAATGAATAAAACTAAAATAACAGCAACTGAACAACATAAACAAAATTGAGGAAACCGATCACTAGAGAAACTCCACACCAAACACCAGAGAATCATGACAAAAACAGTATTTATGGCCAGGAACAATAGTCACTGTTGCTATGCAGCAAGAAGGTAAGGTTCAAATCCCTGCCTAGGAAATTCTGCATGGAGTTTGCATGTTCTCCTCATGCATGTATGGGTACTTTCTGCATGCCCTGATTGCTTCCCACAGTCCAAAACCATAACTTAGGTTAATTGGTTACTCTAAATTGCCCTAATTGCCCTTAGGTATGATTGTGTTCAGGCATGGGTGTTTCTCCTGCGTGTCTCTGTGTTGCCCTGGGATGGACTAGCAAACTACCCAGGGTGTACCCCACCTCTTGTCCAATAACTGCTTAAGATATTCACCAGCCCTGCTAAACTGTGAGGAAAACAGGTATAGAACATGGATGGACAGATGGATGGATGCTTTGTGGGTGTCAATTTGTATTCCTATTTCAGTCAGTAAAGGAAAATATATTGACATGCTAGGAAACCATAAATCACTTCAGTAATTATAGAAAATGATGAAATGAAGAAATCCTGGCATATCGAATCGATACTAACTCCCAAGAATAATTTTCCTGCTTTTGCTTCTGGGGGGAAACATCATTCAGGTTTATTATGTTTGTAACATGAAAAATAGAAATTATTTAACCGCTGTGGCACTGGGGGTGTATTATTTATGATGGCGCACTATTTGGTGGAGGGAAGTCATTGGAGTTTCTGTAAAGCCACGTATGAAAAAAAAAAAAACAGTGAAAATTGCTGCAGAAAATACAATACCTCAGTAGAAACTTCAGAGAAATACAAAGAGGGCTGTTTACAATATCAGATTACTCTTTTTAGGCTTTCTTTCCAACTTCTTTCCAATTCAAGACATAACAGAAAGTTTTACAGAACCTTTACAGTATCTTCAGATCCTGTACTTGACTCCTTACTTTTAAACTCTGTCAGAGCTCAATAGTGTGGTGCAATGCAGACAGCACATTTCCGAATCTCTCCAACTGTCATCCTTCTGTGTTCTTCTCTTTAGCACACACAGTTCTTTGCAATATTTTTACATTTTGTGGCATTACAACTACAACGTTCTATATATATTATTGGGATTTTAGGTGATAGACCAAAACAGAGTAGCACGTAATTTTGAAGTGGAAGGAGCATGATACATGGTTTTTGAAACTTTTTACAAAAGAAGTCTCAAAAATGTGGGGTGTACAGCGGTCCTTACTCTGATAGCTACCCCAAACAAATTTTCATAATAAAGTTGTTCTGTGAAGGCTTTAGAGATTCGCTACAAACGTTTAGTGGACAGACATCGTCATTTCAAAGACAGCATTAATCGGAGAAGGAGCCAAAGGCCCTTGGTCACTCTCAGGGCCGTTGCCAGACTTTAAAAAAATACTGAGGTCCACCCAGGGGTGAAAGTAGCTTTAAATTCTTGCCGGTACTTAGGGGAGGAGCTAGAGGGGGTGCTGGGGAGGCACTGGGAGCATATATATATATATATATATATTATATAAAGCGTGTGTGTGTGTTAATTGTTACTCTCATCTGAAGCCCCCTCGAGATCTCTCTCTCTCAGCAAAGTCCAAACTCAAACTAATTAATATGTATCAATATTTTACTTTACTGTAGGCTGTATAAGGCAGAAATTAGAATCACTTGACAATTTAGAATATATATATACTGTATATTTCAATTGTTAAAGAACTTCCATGTATGAAACAATGATAAACCGTTTTCTGATGCATAACTTTTCATCTTCAGTTTCCATCTTTTCTTTTGAACAAATAAGTTATTGTTCTCTGCATTGTGGTCAGTTTTTGATTTCATTTAAATAAAAAATTTGACAGTTCGGTTGTTTTCGCGGTTTTTATTTAAAAGTCTGTAGATGGTAAGTGATTTATTGTTCGTCCTGTCCTAATGCAAGCGGTGGTTTTTTATGTCTGTGCACCACCTGTGTAAACACTCCCAGTCCATTGAATCGCACGCACCAATCTCCTTGGCAACCGCTCTGTTTTGGGGGTAAGCACGCATGCGCTCTCGTGTTATGTATGTGATCAAGGTTGGAAGCTGTGTTTTCAAGCTGTACTGTGTTGTTGTAATTCAGCAAAGTAACATGAAACACAACTAGTTACTCTCCCTTTGCTCTTAAGTGGGCTATTTAGCAGCAAGGAGACAGACATTAAACGTAGCGGTGCTCGTTTTAAACGCTGGCCGTTCACAAAAGCCTCGAGCTCTGAGGGGAGAGAAGCAAAGCAAGAGCATTGAGCCTCCAGCATAGCAGAACAGTTCAGAAACTATTTGGAATGAGGGGAAAAAGGCTATATTTATAAACAGATTAAGTCGTGTTTTAGACTGTCTTATTGGTAGCGGATCTGATCTTCTTTGTGTGCGTGGGAGTTTTTGCAGCCGTAACTGGTTCTGTAAGCCGTTCTTCCCTCTTCAGGGTACTGTGTACCAGCGCAGAATCTATTTTTTTTTTTTTTAAGAATTGTTTCGACACTAGAGGCCTTTATTTTTGAAAGTAGGCAGACAAGAAGGAGGGGCAAAGAGAGGGGGAGACATTCGGCAAAGGTCGCTGGGTCCGGGACACAAACCCGGACGGCCGCTTCGAGGACAATAGCCTCTACAGGGGTAGGACAATGAAACTGAAACACTTGTCATTTTAGTGTGGGAGGTTTCATGGCTAAATTGGACCAGCCTGGTAGCCAGTCTTCATTGATTGCACATTGCACCAGTAAGAGTAGAGTGTGAAGGTTCAATTAGCAGGGTAAGAGCACAGTTTTGCTCAAAATATTGAAATGCACACAACATTATGGGTGACATACCAGAGTTCAAAAGAGGACAAATTGTTGGTGCACGTCTTGCTGGCCCATGTGTGACCAAGACAGCAAGTCTTTGTGATTTATCAAGAGCCACGGTATCCAGGGTAATGTCAGCATACCACCAAGAAGGACGAACCACATCCAACAGGATTAACTGTGGACGCAAGAGGAAGCTGTCTGAAAGGGATGTTTGGGTGCTAACCCGGATTGTATCCAAAAAACATAAAACCACGGCTGCCCAAATCACGGCAGAATTAAATGTGCACCTCAACTCTTCTTTTTCCACCAGAACTGTCCGTCGGGAGCTCGACAGGGTCAATATACACGGCCAGGCTGCTATAGCCAAACCTTTGGTCACTCATGCCAATGACAAAACGTCAGTTTCAATGGTGCAAGGAGCGCAAATCTTGGGCTGTGGACAATGTGAAACATGTATTGTTCTCTGATGAGTCCACCTTTACTGTTTTCTGTTGGAATAATTTAATATAGACTTATCTTATATTTTCTCCTGTTCTTTAACCTGACTATTTGATTTTTATAACCTTTCATGATGTTTGTGTGAGTAAAGGATGTGATGAGTTTGTCTGCAGGCAAAGGTCATAAATGGAGCTGAGAAGGAAGCAGTCCGCAGTTGAGGAGGTCTAAAAGATGAAGGCTGATTATGCTGAACGGACAACACACTGATCCTAAGATTGGAGGAGACTGTGGGTGCGTTTGTGTGGGAGAATACACACACACCTGATGCTCAAACTTCAGAATGAAAGACAACATGTCTGACAGGTGTAGATAGGCAGTCAGGTTTCTCAGACCGGTCCATACAGCCGAAGCATCACCAGTAGAAAGGCTGTTCTTAAGCTTCTCACTGTAGCTTCTCTTGGCTGCTTTGATCTCTTTTGTTAGTCTGTGCCTTGCCCGCCTGTACCGCGCCCAATCTCCACTGCTGTGAGCTTCTTCCTTGTCCTTGCGCAGGTTCCAGAGGTGTGGAGTGAACCATGGCTTGTTGTTCCCAAAGGTGCAGAAGGTTTTGGTCTGCACACACATGTCCTCACAGAAACTGATGTATGATGTCACCACATCAGTTAGTTGGTTTAAGTCAGTGGCTGAAGTTTCAAAACAGTCCTGTCTGTGCATTCAAAGCAGGCCTGTTCACACTTCTTAACAGTGTGAACCGTAGGTTTGGAAGCTCTTAGTCTCTGTCTGTAGGTTGGGAAGAGGTGGATAAGAGAATGATCCGAAAAACCCAGAGCAGCCCTGGTAACAGCATGATACGAGTCCTTTAAAGCTGTGTAACAATGGTCCAGTGTGTGTTGGTCTCTGGTGGGACACTTAATATGCTGTCTGTATTTGGGGAGTTCATTGGAGAGGTTTGCGGTGTTAAAATCTCTCAGTATTATGATAAAAGAGTCCGTGTGTTTTTGCTCCACGTCTGTAATCAGCTCAGCAAGATGTTTTTCAGTGGCAGAAGTGCAGCCATGCAGTGGAAAATATGAGCCAATTATTATAAACGAGGAAAACTCTCTTGGTGAATAACACGGTTTACAGATTATGGAAAATGACTCCAGATCAAGACTACATGTTTTTCTCAGCACTTTTATGTCTCTGCACCAACCTTCATTTATATAAAAGCAGATTCCGCCTCCTCGCCTCTTCCCCAATAGCTCCGCACTGCGATCCGCTCTGAACAGCTGAAAACCTGGCAACAGCAATGCGCAGTCCGTGATGTTTTCACTCAGCCATGTCTCAGTGAAGCAGTAACCGCTGATCCGCAGAGGTCCGGGTTTTTACTGGTGAGGAGAAGCAGCTCGTCCATCTTGTTGCTTAGAGAGCAGACATTTGCCAGATGGATAGAAGGCAGTGGTGTGCGAAGTCCTCTTTTGCGGAGCTTTACCAGCGCACCAGTGCGATTTCCCCTCCAACGCTTTCAGCGCAGTCTCCCATGGAGTGCTGCGGCTCCGCTCGCCAGAAGCTCAGTGGAGCTCGGATCAATGAAAAATTGTGAAAAAAATCCCAAGAGACTCTCTGATGTTGAGAAGCTCCTCTCTACTTGAATGATACCACAGAATTGTGGCCTCGATACCACAGAACTATGGCTCAAAAAACATGAAAACACGCAAAATACACAAACAAAGAGAGAGCGAAGCTCCGAGGTGGCCATCGTCGGCGCCATCTTGGTATACGGTAGATGGTGTGACTCTCACTGTATACTTTACCTGCTGCACTTAAAGTTTCCAAGAGACATCTGATAATGTACCTTCTCTAAAATATATGAACTATAATGGTATAGTGGCATGAGGTAAACTGGTGGGCATCACATTGAGCTAAGCTCCTTCTGGAGTCTATTAAACTTCCAGACATAAAAACTGTCTCTGCAAAATCTTGTTTTGTTAAATAAGTCTGAAATAAATTTAACATAAAGTATAAACATTTAGCTGTGGGCTGAAAAAGGATTTAACCTATAGATCTCTCAACAGAACAGAAACACTGGCAATTTATGTAATTGACACTTATTAGAAACTACTTTTAGGTAAATGAACAAGACCTGAGTTTGTGCTGGTATTATGGTGTTTACCTCATCTTATGTGTCAAAGATAATAAAAACATTAGAAAGAAAATCATTATGAAAACCAGCCAAAACATATAAAAAATGAAAGTTATCTTTCTGTTTATAGACATATTTTATTGAATTTAGACCTATAGTTAAATTACTAAAGACTACATGTATGAGTTCACTTTAGAAAACGATTCAACACTGTTCTACTGTTTCAGGTTAGTGGCACTTTTGCATAATATCCCTTTCTACTTTTATTTATTTTCCATACTTAGGCTGCTATGACTGCTTTTATCAAAACTGCTTTCATTCTAAAAAAAAAATGCTTTTATCTGGATCTTTGCAAGAACATGAATGAAAAAAGTTATTTTCTTATGATATTATGTACTGAAAAGCCCTTAAAATGATTATCATTGACAAGCAGCTGAACATCTGAGGATGGAAGTTTAATGGTTTATACAAAGACCATGATTGCCCCAAGTGACAGAATAATTATTGGGTGAATTAATCAAATAGTAGGTCAGTCTCCCCTGCTTTTGGAGCAATTTTAGGCATTAAGCATGCTGAGGAGAGTGTATTTTCATTAAGGCCAAAACAGGATCTGCATGCTGTCAAATTACATTAGACAACATTATTATCACATAATTGAGGCAACATTTGAGTACCACTTGTATAAACTGTGGTATATGTTTCTGAGAGTTGGAAAGCTTTTCCCTGTCCAAAACATCCGGCAATTGTGGTAAAAAAAATAGCACATGCTGTAGCATCAGATGATTGGGAAGGAAGGCCGCTGCACAGTAATGTGCAGGTCCTTCTCAAAATATTAGCATATTGTGATAAAGTTCATTATTTTCCATAATGTCATGATGAAAATTTAACATTCATATATTTTAGATTCATTGCACACTAACTGAAATATTTCAGGTCTTTTATTGTCTTAATACGGATGATTTTGGCATACAGCTCATGAAAACCCAAAATTCCTATCTCACAAAATTAGCATATTTCATCCGACCAATAAAAGAAAAGTGTTTTTAATACAAAAAACGTCAACCTTCAAATAATCATGTACAGTTATGCACTCAATACTTGGTCGGGAATCCTTTGGCAGAAATGACTGCTTCAATGCGGCGTGGCATGGAGGCAATCAGCCTGTGGCACTGCTGAGGTCTTATGGAGGCCCAGGATGCTTCGATAGCGGCCTTTAGCTCATCCAGAGTGTTGGGTCTTGAGTGTCTCAACGTTCTCTTCACAATATCCCACAGATTCTCTATGGGGTTCAGGTCAGGAGAGTTGGCAGGCCAATTGAGCACAGTGATACCATGGTCAGTAAACCATTTACCAGTGGTTTTGGCACTGTGAGCAGGTGCCAGGTCGTGCTGAAAAATGAAATCTTCATCTCCATAAAGCTTTTCAGCAGATGGAAGCATGAAGTGCTCCAAAATCTCCTGATAGCTAACTGCATTGACCCTGCCCTTGATAAAACACAGTGGACCAACACCAGCAGCTGACACGGCACCCCGGACCATCACTGACTGTGGGTACTTGACACTGGACTTCTGGCATTTTGGCATTTCCTTCTCCCCAGTCTTCCTCCAGACTCTGGCACCTTGATTTCTGAATGACATGCAGAATTTGCTTCCATCCGAAAAAAGTACTTTGGACCACTGAGCAACAGTCCAGTGCTGCTTCTCTGTAGCCCAGGTCTGGGGAATGCGGCACCTGTAGCCCATTTCCTGCACACACCTGTGCACGGTGGCTCTGGATGTTTCTACTCCACACTCAGTCCACTGCTTCCGCAGGTCCCCCAAGGTCTGGAATCGGCCCTTCTCCACAATCTTCCTCAGGTTCCGGTCACCTCTTCTCGTTGTGCAGTGTTTTCTGCCACACTTTTTCCTTCCCACAGACTTCCCACTGAGGTGCCTTGATACAGCACTCTGGGAACAGCCTATTCGTACAGAAATTTCTTTCTGTGTCTTACCCTCTTGCTTGAGGGTGTCAATAGTGGCCTTCTGGACAGCAGTCAGGTCGGCAGTCTTACCCATGATTGGGGTTTTGAGTGATGAACCAGGCTGGGAGTTTTAAAGGCCCCAGGAATCTTTTGCGGGTGTTTAGAGTTAACTCGTTGATTCAGATGATTAGGTTCATAGCTCATTTAGAGACCCTTTTAATGATATGCTAATTTTGCGAGATAGGAATTTTGGGTTTTCATGAGCTGTATGCCAAAATCATCCGTATTAAGACAATACAAGACCTGAAATATTTCAGTTAGTGTGCAATGAATCTAAAATATATGCATGTTACATTTTCATCATGACATTATGGAAAATAATGAACTTTATCACAATATGCTAATATTTTGAGAAGGACCTGTAATGGAGGTATTAACAAAATTATTTACACAAATTCCGCAGTGTATGGGGACAAGGAATTTTAAAATTTGTGGAAAAGGTCTTAAACCTCTTACTTTTCAAAAATGCTTTCTAAATATTCATTTTTATATTTACCTTTATACTATGACATTACAGCAGAGATTGCTTTTATTGGAAATATATAGTCTGATATTAAGATTGCATTACATTATGGGGTGCTTTCAGTTGCAATGTTAAAATAGCATCTTCATTTAGCAAGGGAGACTAGATTAGGATTAGGGAGACTAGAGCCAGGCCTGGGTGGGTGCGGGGCCCATCAGCAAAGGCATTAAAATTGAGCTTTGGCTTCTGGGCCTCGGCCAGGCTCAATCTGAAGAAGCTAGAGGATGTCCCCACTATGTGGGCCAACTACCTACAGAGAGGATCGTCGGGTTCAGGTACCATGCAAGTTGAGTTGCTTTAGCAACATCAAATGTCACCTCATTGGAGGAGCCAAAGCTTTTGTGTGAGGTTGAGAGGTATCAGCTTAAAATAGTTGGACTCACCTCTACACAGAGCTTGGGCTCTGGAACCCAACTCTTGGAAAGGGGCTTGACTCTCTTCTACTCCAGAGTTGCCTAAGGAAAGAGATGTTGGGCAGGGGTGGGGATACTCACAAGCCCCCTGTCTGAGTCGCTCAATTTGGGAGTTTTGTCTCTTAAGCGAGAGGGTCACCTCTTTGCAATTTCAGTTTGTCAGAGGGAAGGACCCGATCTGAACCTGGGCAGTGTTTTTTTATTGGACATCTGTGCGAAGCGTGAAATAACAAACACAATGTTTGAGCACAACGTGGTTTATAGGTGTACTTGGTACCAAGCCGTCTTGGGCCAAAGGGCCATGATCGATTTTGTAATTGCATCATTAGACCTGCGACATTACATCTTGGGCACTGAGGTAGAGAGAGCGGCAGAGCTGTCAACCAATCCCCACCTGGTAGTGAGTTGGATCCAGTGGCAGGGGTGGCTGCCGGACTGAATTGGTAAAGCTAGGTGGGTGGTGAGGGTGAGCTAGGAAAGTCTTCCGGAGGAACCTGTCAAAGTGATCTTCAATTCACACCTCCAGCAGAATTTCTTTCATATCCAAAGGGAGGTTTGCAACATGGAATCTGAATCTGACCGTGTCCAGGACCTCAATGGTGGTTGCAGCTATTTAGGAGCTGTGGCCTGAAGAATATCAAGGCCTGTCGTAGTGGTAACCAGAGGACCCAATAGTAATGGAAGCTGTCAGGCTGAAGATGGAGGCCTTTAGGGCTTCGCTGTCTTGAAGCAGCTGACAGGTACCAGGTGGCCAGAAGGACTGCAGAGTCTGTGGTTGTGGAAGTAAATCCTCAGGCATGGTAAGAATTTGGAGAGGCTTTGAAGAGGGACTTTTGAATGGCCTCAAGGAAGTTCTGGAAAACCATTTGCTGACTCAGAAAGGGGAAACAGGGACCATCCCAAGCTGTGTATGCTTTTGCGGGCTGCGGACTGGGACTGAGGACATCAGACAGTAAAAGGAACACTGAGGATCTCCTCAAACCAGTCACCATGTCCTCTGTGGAAGAGGCAGAGCCTGAATACTCAGGAGAATGCAATTTCATCACTGTAACAGAGGTCACTGAGTAGTTAAAAAGCTCCTTGGTAGCAGGGTGCCAGGTGTAGATGAGATTCGGCCTGAGACTCTGAAGGCTCTGGACATGATGGGACTGCTATGGTTGACAAACTTCTTCATTATGTGTCTTCAGGACTTGGACAGCACCAATGGACTGGCAGACTGGAGCATTGGTCCCAGTGTTTAACAAAGGGGATAGGAGAATGTGTTCCAATTATTGTGGGATCACACTTCTCAGCCTTTCTGGAAAAGATTACTCTGGGATGTTGGAGAGGAGGCTCGGACTGATAGTGGAACTTCAGATCCAGAAGGAGCAATTGCTGAGGGGATCATGGGATTATGCTTCTCTGGTATAGATGTGTTTTGTGGGTGCTGCTGGAGCATGGGGTATCTGGGTGGCTTTTATGTATCCCCAAAACAAGAGCTGCATCCACATTCTCAGGAGAAAGTCAAGGCTGTTCTCACAGTGTGTTGCACTCTGCCAGGGCTGCCCCAGGCAGAGTTTGTGGTGCTCATGTACCAGATCTCAAGGAGTAGTCATGTAGAGGATGGTGTCAGGTTTGGGAACCTCAGGATCTCATCTTTGCTTTTCACAGATGATGTGGTTCTGTTGGCTTGTTCAGGGTATGACCTCCAGCATGCTCTGGAACAATGTGCTGCTGAGTGCAAAGTGGCCAGGATGAAAGTCAGCTCCTCCAAGTCTAAGGCCATGGTCTCAACTGGAAAAAGGTGGACTGCCACCAGTCTCTGCCTCAAGCAGATAAGTTTAGGTATCTTGGTATTTTGTTCATGAGTAATGGTAGGATGGAACAGGAGATGGACACATTGATTGGGGCTTTGTCTGCAGTAAAGTGGTACTCCAGTCTGTTGTGCTGAAGAAAGATCTGAGCAAAAAAAGCAAAGCACTTGATTTACCGGTCCGTCTATGTTCCCACCCTCAAGTATGGTCATGAGATATGGACCAGGACCGAAAGAACAAGATCCCAGACGCGAGCAGTAGAAATAAGTGGGTGGACTAAGTCTTAGAGATGGGGTGAGGAGCTCTGTAATTTGGGGGAGCCTTAATTAGAGCTGCTGCTTCTCTGCATTGAAAGGAGTCAGTTCGGGTGGTTCTGATCAGGATGCCCTCTGGGCGTCTCCCTTTCAAGGTTTTCCAGGCATGTCCCACTGGGAAAAAACTACAGGCAAGAGCCAGAACTCACTTGAGGGGCTATATATCGCATTTGGCCTGGGAACTGGTCTGTTAAGTGTTGTCCTGAGAATACTAGCCCAATAAGGCAGTGGTATTTGGACAATAGAGAACAGGGTGAAATGAGCTATCTTGGGCTGTGGACAATGTGAAACATGTATTGTTCTCTGATGAGTCCACCTTTACTGTTTTCCCCACATCCGGGAGAGTTACGGTGTGGAGAAGCCCCAGAGAGGCGTACCACCCAGACTGTTGCATGCCCAGAGTGAAGCATGGGGGTGGATCAGTGATGGTTTGGGCTGCCATATCATGGCATTCCCTTGGCCCAATACTTGTGGTAGATGGGCGCGTCACAGCCAATGACTACGGAACCATTCTTGAGGACCATGTGCATCCAATGGTTCAAACATTGTATCCTGAAGGCGGTGTCATGTATCAGGATGACAATACACCAATACACACAGCAAGACTGGTGAACGATTGGTTTGATGAATATGAAAGTGAAGTTGAACATCTCCCATGGCCTGTACAGTCACCAGATGTAAATATTATTGAGCCACTTTGGGGTGGTTTGGAGGAGCGAGTCAGGAAACGTTTTCCTCCACCAGGATCATGTAGTGACTTGGCCACTATCCTGCAAGAAGAATGGCTTAAAATCCCTCTGACCACTGTGCAGGACTTGTATATGTCATTCCCAAGATGAATTGATGCTGTATTGGCCGCAAAAGGAGGCCCTACACCATACTAATAAATTATTGTGGTCTAAAACCAGGTGTTTCAGTTTCATTGTCCAGCCCCTGTATATCTCCACACAACTCTTGTTATCTGCTAATTCATTGAATTTTAGCCAACATAGTGCTGTCAACCTAATCTTCTTTCAGCCAGGTTTCAGTACAGAAGATTAGCACTTCTCTTTCCTGCTCATTCATTACAATTCAGCAGATTTTCTGCAGTTTACTTAAGCTTGTTTCTGCAAGCTTTCAGCTTGAGAATTCAGCTTACAGCATTCCCACTGCATTTTCGAAAGAAATGCTACTTTTTCTAGTTAAGTTTACATCACTATATAACATAAGGGGGTTTAGAAGCATTTTACATGGGCTTGTCAGGGTTGGTGGTAGATCCACAGGCAGAGCAGAGCCAAGGAGCATGGCGGTAAGTGATATTTGTTTTTTTAATGACTAGCTGAACAAGACTTACAGGCAGGGTTCAGAATAGGAACAAAGTAGTTGTCAGCAAACTTGGCTCGATTGGCAGATCAGAGGACAACAAACAAAGAACAGACTGGGTAACAGACACAGGGTAAAGTCCGTGGAAGTTACAAGAGGAACCAGCGAGGAATAATACAGATGAACAAGCTTATATACAGAGGGAGGTGGAGTATGAACCAATGAGAAGGGGAGACAGGTAATCAGCTGAATAATGAACAGGTGTGAGGACCAGCTGCAGGGAACTGAGGGAGATAAGTTTGCTATAGCTACAGGTGCAGGAGAACACAGAGACCTGGACAGAAACTAGACTAATGACAACTCAGGGAAACAAATCAAAGGAAAACTATAACCAAACATAAAATATAAAAATCTGGAGAGTAACAACTAACAAGAGTAATCTGAAGAACTGAGGAAAAACACCTAACAAAGAAAAGGTAAACTAACAAAAAAAGCCAAAATGGCAGATCCTGACCAGGCTACAAATGCAGCTGTCATTTAGCTAAAGGAAAATTTCCAAATACATTTAATTTATATTTACAATGATAACGTTTTAAAAAGCCAGGCGTATCATGAAAATACATTGTGATTTTAAATTTATGGAGAAATATGGAACATATTTACTAAAGTGTTTTTTATGTAGCAGTGGTGATAATAAGAAGCATTTTTTCATCCCCCTGGCAGTATCTATCCCCTGCCTCAGCGTGCTTCGCCATCTCTTCCCACTAATAAATCCCTGTCAGAGGCAGGGCAGGCAGCCAGTCCGCACGGACCACCATGCAGCTGAATAAACCCCAGCTTATTGATGTGGTGAGGAAATCATGTTTTTCTAGGCCTTCTGGGGAGATGGCTGTGGAAGCCGCCACTGGATTAGAGGTGGCAGAGGTTTCTGTGAGTGAAAAATGAAATCTGATTTCTTTCACTGTTCCAGGGCTGAGGAATATTTTAAGAACTCTATGGGTAAAAAAAGACTCAACTTTTGTAAGGATGAAAATGAGCTGTTCATATCTATGAGAGATATATTTGAATGTTCAGCTTATGATGGCAAAAGGGTTAAAGAATTGATTTGAGTTGAGGGTAAAAAGGGTATTTGATTTGGATTTTCAAGGCTACATGCTCCATGGCTTGTGTCATTCCCTCTGCAATGAGAGTGCATTAGTGTGTCATTATGCCACACAGGGAACAGAAATGGGAAATAGAAAAAGAAAGAAAAAAATGTCTCTCAATAGGCTTCTATAACGGTGCAAGCTTGAAGCATTAAAATGTATTCATCACACGGTGAATGATATAAAGGAAAGTAAATCTATCCTACTGTTCTTTGACTATTAAAATCCTGCAACTCCCTCAAGGGTCCAGATGATGACCTGCAGGGAGGAAGGTGGGTGAAAAGTGGCTTAGCTTGATTTCTAGATAAAGGTGTGAAGCCATAAGCCGGTGGGGAAGATTAGATGATTTACAAAGAAATCCATTTGAATCCCACCGTTTCAGTCTCCGTCATCTTACCTCCAACTAACTGGTTACATACCTCATGGTGTGTTGTGCATGACTGAGCAGAGCATCAGGAGATGTCAGAGGCAGGCATCTGGCACAGGTATTCTTCATTGTCAAGAATAGATATGACCTTTATTTTCTTCAATACAAATTCAAAGGGAAACAACAAATGTATATTAGCAATTATAAGAGTTTGGCCATGCAGTATTTAAAAAGGTCCTCACAAAAACAAAAAACTGACTAGTTGCCAACTTAGCGACTTTGTCAGTGTATTTAGAAAGGATTCAGGCTACCTAGTAACTCTTTATTACAAAGGTGAGTAGCATATAGTTCAATGACTTTTTCTGGTGTTTAACTGAAAGAATTTCCTTCTATGTCAGATACATTTAAATTGGCACAGATTAATTATTTAGTGATGAAATGGGGATATAATGTCCTAGTGAAGAAAAATAAATCTGGATAGTGATTATATAAGTGATCTGCTCTAATAAAACTATGTACTGAGACAAATGCACTGCTCCCAACATGGCTATCTATACCGGAACACACAGGGTTGTGATATCATAGCTGCTGATTGGGCCCGCTTAACCCACACTGAGATGCCTATCTGTTTTGTCAATTTATAACTATCAGGGTTATTTTCTTATGCATGACTTGCAAAACAGTACTATAGATCATACAAAATATTGTGTTGATAATCTGGGTTCTCCCTGTAGAATCTGAGTCTTTTTCATTCTTTAATACATCCATAGAAACAGAACCTGCCCCTGCTTTATGTCTGCTTTAGGTCATGTGACCTGCTTTGCCAGCAGTGTTCAAGTATCGCAGACAGCTCTTGTGTTGAAGATGAAGCAGTGCTCAGAAAACCCGAAGCACAAATTTATAGACGTCAAAATCAAACAGCTACATTTCTAAAAAAAACTTCCTTGTATGTTCTGTCTGCACATTATTTACTTGAAAATCACTGAAACATGTAATGAGCCAAGTTTTTAACAAGTCATCAAAATGAAGTTAACATACTACATTAGCTTTACACTTAAGCAAAGTGGTACACACGTCATTAGCAGTACTAAAGGGACACATATTCTCATCAGTTAACACTCGTCAACTGGTGCCTTTAAAAAACATTCAGTCTCATCACGCAGATGTGTGCCGAGATAGGACAAGTTACTGGACATCAGCCATTGATATTTTTAGAAGCATTGATGCTTCTGCATAGGACAGGTTTGAAAATGATCATACCATACCATTATTATGTATAGCCCTTTAAAAACATAATCACAGCTCACCAAAGGGCTTTTCAAAACATGGCTGGGTGCTGAAACTTGTAGCATTGGCAGCCGCCCAGAGGCAGGTGTTGTGGGCAGTTTGACAGAAAAAAGTAGTCTGTGTATGTATCCCCAAAACAAGAGGTTTTATACATTTAAAAACAAAAAATAATGTTAGCCTGTTTTAGGTGTCTTTATAGTTGCATATTGCATGAAGGTGAAGCAGGACCAAAGTGCAAGCAAAAGGATGGTTGTTGCATGGTGAGCTGAAAAGTTTTCATAACAGAACTCACACTTACAGTGGGGTACACAGGCAGAATAACATGCAAGAACACAGAGACATAGAACTAGGGATGTCAGCAATATGAACCAGTGATGAGAACAGAAAACCAGAGAGTATAAATACAGAGGTAGGTTGAGGAAATGACCAATGAATTAAGGAAGCTAATCAGGGAGAGAATCTGGAACAGCTGGTGGAACGGGGAGATAGGAGCTCACTGAGGGAGATTGACTTATGAGCAGGGAGTGCTGGGAGGTTAGAGGAACCATTCAAGAATTTTAATTATCATTATGTCACCATAATTAAATTTAGTTTCGACATGGCTCAAAAGATACACATTTAGGTTATAGACACTTACAAAATAATGAAAAAAAATGTTTAGAAAAAGAGAACATATGTACAGTACAGACCAAAAGTTTGGACACACCTTCTTATTTTCTTTATTTTCATGACTATGAATATTGTAGCTTCATACTGAAGGACTCAAAACTATGAATTAACACATGTGGAATTATATACTGAACAAAAAAGTGTGAAACAACTGAAAATATGTCTTATATTCTAGGTTCTTCAAAGTAGCCACCTTTTGCTTTGATTACTGTTCCGCACACTCTTGATATTCTGTTGATGAGCTTCAAGAGGTAGTCACCTGAAATGGTTTTCACTTCACAGGTGTGCCCTGTCAGGTTCAATAAGTGAGATTTCAAGCCTTATAAATGTGGTTGGGACCATCAGTTGTGTTGTGCAGGAGGTGGATACAGTACACAGCTGATAGTCCTACTGAATAGACTATCAGAATTTGTATTATGGCAAGAAAAAAGCAGCTAAGTAAAGAAAAACAAGTGGCCATCATTACTTTAAGAAATGAAGGTCTGTCAGTCCGAACAATTGGGAAAACTTTGAAAGTGTCCCCAAGTGCAGTCGCAAAAACCATCAAGCGCTACAAAGAAACTGGCTCACATGAGGACCGCCCCAGGAAAGGAAGACCAAGAGTCACCTCTGCTGCGGACGATAAGTTCATCCGAGTCACCAGCCTCAGAAATCGCAGGTTAACAGCAGCTCAGATTAGAGAACAGGTCAATGCCACACAGACTTCTAGCAGCAGACACATCTCTAGAACAATTGTTAAGAGGAGACTGTGTGAAGCAGGTCTTCAGGGTAAAATAGCTGCTAGGAAACCACTGCTGAGGACAGGCAACAAGCAGAAGAGACTTGTTTGGGCTAAAGAACACAAGGAATGGACATTAGACCAGTGGAAATATGTGCTTTGATCTGATGAGTCCAAGTTTGAGATCTTTGGTTTCAACCACCGTGTCTTTGTGCGGTGCAGAAGAGATGAACCGATGGACTCTACATGCCTGGTTCCGACTGTGAAGCATGGAGGAGGAGGTGTGATGGTGTGGGGCTGCTTTGCTGGTGACACTGTTGGAGATGTATTCAAAATTGAAGGCATACTGAACCAGCATGCTATTCCATCCGGTTTGCGTTTAGTTGGACCATCATTTATTTTTCAACAGGACAATGACCACAAACACACCTCCAGGCTGTGTAAGGTCTATTTGACCAAGAAGGAGAGTGATGGGGTGCTGCGTCAGATGATCTGGCCTCCACAGTCCCCGGAGCTGAACCCAATCGAGATGGTTTGGGGTGAGCTGGAAAACCATTTCAGGTGACTACCTCTTGAAGCTCATCAACAGAATGCCAAGAGTGTGCGGAGCAGTAATCAAAGCAAAAGGTGGCTACTTTTAAGAACCTAGAATATAAGACATATTTTCAGTTGTTTCACACTTCTTTGATCAGTATATAATTCCACATGTGTTAATTCATAGTTTTGATGCCTTCAATGTGAAGCTACAATGGTCTGTACTGTACATGGAATGTGGCATGTAGTATTTAGTATTTAAATAAAGTGCAAGTTGTGCTGAAACAGTCTGAGATGGGCTGGTGGTTTGTTTGATTGTCAGCAGGGATGTTTAGGGCAGGACAATTGCCTTCACTTCTAAGTGTTAGGATCTGCCATTTTGGACTTTGTTGTGGTTTTGGGTTTGTTTACTTTTCAGCTAGATGTTTCTATTTATTTGGGTTTTGTAGTCATGTTTGTTTATTACCTTCTGTTTCCTTCTGTTGCCTCCCAGTGTTTGTAGTTCTTTCTCCCCTCGCCCATAGTTCCCTTGGTGGTTGCTTTCTCATTTATTTATTACTTAGAATGGTTTTCTCATTATTATTATTATTATTATTATTATTATTATTATTATTATTATTATTATTATTATCATTATTATTATTATTATTATTATTATTATTATTATTATTATTGTTATTATTATTATTATTATGTGAGTCTAACCAGGTAGTCAGCAGCACAGGAGCACCACAGGGGACTATACTCTCACCATTCCTTTTCACTCTGTACACCTCAGACTTCCAGTACAAGACAGACTCCTGTCATCTGCAGAAATACTCGGATGATTCTGCAGTCGTGGGGTGGATCAGAGATGGACAAGAAGCTGAGTACAAGAAGGTGGTGGACCGCTTTGTGGCATGGTGTGGAAACAATCATCTCATTTTGAATGTGACTAAAACAAAGGAGATGATTGTAGATTTTAAGACAAACAGGAATAAGTCAAAAACTATTTCTATCATGGGAGAAGAAGTGGAGGTGGTGGAGGAATACAAATACCTCGGTGTTCACCTGGACAACAGACTAGTGGAGATGCAACTGTGAAGCCATCTACTAGAAGGGACAGAGCAGACTGTACTTCTTGAGGAAGCTTAGGTCCTTTGGTGTTTGCAGCAAGATGCTGCATATCTTCTATAAGTCTGTTGTGGAGAGTGTGATCTCTTCTGCCATCATCTGCTGGGGAAGCAGCATCAGAGCCAGGGACTTAAAAAAGCTCAACAAGCTGATAAAAAAGGCTGGCTCTGTTCTGGGGACTCCTCTGGAACCTCTGGAGATCATTGTGGAAAGACGGATTCTTCATAATATGAAGAACATTATGGAGAACCCTGAGCATCCTCTTCATGAGACTGTCCTACAACAACAGTGTCTTCAGTCAGAGGCTTCTTCAAATCTGCTGTAAGACGGAGCGCTACAGGAGATCCTTCCTGCCCACAGCCATCAGCATCTACAACGGCTCTTTGAGGAAACCTTCATAATATGAGCTATAACAACATTTAATTTCCCTTTGGGATTAATAAAGTATTTTTGAATTGAATTATTATTATTATTATTGTTATTACAGTTCTCTTGCTTCCTTGGGTTCTCTAGTTAGGTCCCGTTTAGTGTCTCTGTGTTTGTTTATGGTTAGGTTATTTGTTATTGCTGCACTCTTCTAGTTTATTAGTTTCTTTTCCCTGTTACTCCTCATGTCATTAGTTTCCCCTTCAGTTCTATTGTTCTATTGATTACTCCGCGTTCGTCTCCCTTTATGTTTGTAGTTCTTCCCAGCCTTATCCCTAGTTTAGTCCCCCGTGTTCGTTTTTATTGTTTCAGTTCTTTCGATAGGTTAGTTTGTAGTTATTGTTTGCCACTATACTCAGATCTATAAGGAGAATGCAAACTAACACCTCTAACACATGAAAACAGAAAGTAGTCTAAACACAAGAATAAATCATTAACCTAATCCAATATGAACAGTAACTTGAAGAACACAGACAGAGAAGTGTAGCGAAGCTAACAAAGAAACAAAACCTAACAAAGACACACCTGACAGTAGTAGCTTTCTTAACCGAGTTACTGCATGTTGCATGTGCATATTAAGCTTGTTCTTTAGTTGGGATGAAATATCTATTAATGATCTATTGATAATGAAGAAAAATGGGTAGGATAGACAGCAGCATCCTGGACTTCAACAGTGGGCGAGAAAGGGTAAAGGCACTACAGTAACCATTTCCAGGAACCAGAGCACTTTTCTGGAACCACTTAACCTCCTGCTTTTCCACTTCATTTACCAAGGCAAGTAGAAATTACCAGGGTAGAAAGTTCGTACTCGTCGTCTTCCGCTTATTCAGGACTTCAGTCTTCCAGTCCAGAGGCACTGTCCCTGTCCACCACGCAATGTTGAAGAGGCATGTCAACCATGACAGCCCAACAACATCCAGAGACTTGAGGTACTCAGGGCGGATCTCATCCACCCCGGAAGCCTTGCCACCGGGGAGCTTTTTAACCACCTCGGTGACTTCAGCCTGGGTGATGAAAGAGTCCAGCCCCGAGTCCCCAGCCTCTGTTTCCACCACGGAATGCGTGATTGCAAGATTTAGGAGATCCTCGAAGTACTCCTTCCACCACCCGATAATGTCCTCAGTTGAGGTCAGCAGCCTCCCACCCCCACTATAAACAGTGTTGGCGAAGCACTGCTTCCCCCTCCTGAGGCGCTGGACGGTTTGCCAGAATCGCTTTGAGGCCAACCGGTAGTCCTTCTCCATGGCCTCACGGAACTCCTCCCAGGCCCGAGTTTTTGCCTCTGCCACAGCCAAGGCCGCAGCACGCTTGGCCTCACGGTACCCGTCAGCCGCCTAATGAGTCCCACAAGCCAACCACAGCCGATAGGACTCCTTCTTCAGCTTGACAGCATCCCTTACTGCCGGTGTCCACCACTGGGTTCTGGGATTGCCGCCGCGACAGGCACCGCAGACCTTACGGCCGCAGCTACGGGCAGCCGCATCGACAATAGATGCAGAGAACATGGTCCACTCGGACTTTATGTCTCCAACATCCCCCGGGATCTGGTCAAAGCTCTCCCGGAGGTGGGAGTTGAATACATCCCTGGCCGAGGGCTCCGCCAGGCGTTCCCAGCAGACCCTCACTATGCACTTGGGCCTGCCAAGTCTGTCCGGCTTTCTCCTCCTCCAGCGGATTCAACTCACCACCAGGTGGTGATCAGTGGACAGCTCAGCCCCTCTCTTCACCCGAGTGTCCAAAACATGCGGCCGAATGTCTGATGATATGACAACAAAGTCGATCATCGACCTCCTGCCTAGGGTGTCCCGGTGCCAAGTGCACTGATGGACACCCTTATGTTTGAACATGGTGTTCATTATGGACAATCCGTGACTAGCACAGAAGTCCAATAACAAAACACCACTCGGATTCAGATTGGGGAGGCCATGTGTCATTTCCCACATGGGCATTGAAGCCCCCCAACAGAATAATGGAGTCCCTGGGAGGGGCACTATCCAGCACCCCCGACAGGGACACCAAGAAGGCCGGGTACTCCGCACTACCGCTCGGCCTGTAGGCCGAGACGACAGTCAGAGACCTATCCCCAACCCGAAGGCGTTGGGATACGACCCTCTCATCCACTGGGGTAAACCCCAACACGAGACGGTTGAGCTGGGGGGCAACAAGCAAAGCCACACCAGCCCGCCGCCTCTCCCCGTGGGCCACTCCAGAGTAGAAGAGAGTCCAACCCCTTTCAAGGAGATGGGTTCCAGAGCCCACGATGTGCGTGTAGGCGAGCCCGACTATTTCTAGTCGATATCTCTTGACCTCCCGCACAAGCTCAGGTTCCTTCCACCCAGCTAGGTGACATTCCACATCTCTAGAGCCAGCCTAAGCATCCGGGGATTGGGCCGCTGAGGTCTCCACCTTCGTCCGCCACCCAATCCTCTTTGCACCGGTCCCTCACGGTTCCCCCTGCAGATGGTGGACCCACTGGGGGCTGGCCTCGCATCTTTCGTTCGGGCTTGGCCCGGCCGGGTCCCGCGAGGAGCGACCCGGCCACCAGGCACTCTCCAGCGAGTCCCGACCCCAGGCCTGGCTCCAGGGTGGGACCCCGGCTCCGCCGTACCGGGCAACGTCACGTGCCTCGATATTGTTGTCCTCAGGAGGGATTCTTGAACCGCTCTTTGTCTGACCCATAACCTAGAGCCTGTTTGCCATGGGAGACCCTACCAGGGGCATTTAGGCCCCAGACAACATAGCCTCTAGGGTCATTTGAGCACTCAAACCCCTCCACCACGTTAAGGTGGCAGTTCAAGGAGAGGAAATAGAGGCAAATAGAAATTACCATGGTAGAAAGTTACCCTAGAAATAGGAACTGATAGCGAGGTCGTACTTTTGTCTTTAACAGGAACGTTTAAATGGAGTTCAGGGAAAATGCGAAGCATTATAATTCAGCCAAAGCAGTTTAAAACATTGTAAAGCACATGCTTTCTAATTCACTTCAAAGTAATCGACTTTGAATCATCAACATATGTTTACAGCGATCTGTGACAATAGAGGGAATAAAGCTTTCATTCACAATGCCTCTAATTTACTTAATAAATATCTGGTAATGTTACAAAACCATTCTTTCACCATGTGAGATGATTGCAAGATTATATTTGGAACAGTGGGTATTATGCCTGCAGTTGTTTATCCTCTTCATTCACCACAGAAGTTATAGTTGAATGTCTTTATTATCTGATCATTTTAATGCATAGGCTAATTGAACAAAAATTGGTAAAACATTATAACCAAAAGTTTACTTGTTTAACGTTCTAGCTATATAATAATAATGTAACAACCCAACAAGAGGAAAAAAAAAAAACACCCATTAATGCAAGGCAGAAGATAGGAATGTTGGGAGATAGGATGTCTACATAAAATGTGTCCATCTTTAACTGCAGTGTTTAGACAGCAAGTCTTCCAGACTCATTTTAGTAGCTTTTATATGAATATTTTAATATGACAGTAAGAGATAGTCATATTTTATAAGCGTTCTGTGATTTGCTTTTGGTTGACTGATGCTAGGATAAACTGAAAAATCCAAAGAGAAAATCCAGGTTGCCTCTAATTAACTTATTCAATTTTGCCTGAAAAACGTATACATTCATGAGTCATCTCCACCATTGGGCAAATACATATCCAAACTGGAAAAGAGCACTTTCAAACTGTCAGAAAGGCTGCTGAATGCTTCTGCCACATGTCGATGTCAAGGCATTTAACCCCGAACTGGCTTCCGACTGCATGTTGATGAAAGAATGTATGTTTGTGACTGTGATTGTGTGAATGGGACTTCATACTAAAGTACTTTGAATGATCAGTATGACTAGAAATGGGCTGTTCAGTCCATTTACCATAAGATCAAGTCTCTTTGACATCTATTAAAACATGGTTTTGATTTCAAACTTTCACTTAAACTGGCATTTCCACTTTTCTGAGATAATTCTAATTTATCACCAACCACTGCTGTCAAAAGTATCCAAATGAAGTTTAATGCCAACTCAGTTTTATATCAACTGAAGTGCACTCAAACCTGAAAATGTAATTATAAAAACTGTCCTCCAGTGTTATTATTGTTAGGAAATGTAATGTGTTGAGAAGAGAGAGGTGAGACTTGGGTCTTCTAATGATTGGCAACAATGAATGTGTTAAAGATAAAATATGGTTCCAAATGTAACAACAGATCAATACTTTGAAGCAATGTTACTTACCACACTATCAGCTCTCCTATTATCTCCTCTTGTTGATGAACAGATATTGCTTTACAAAATATTCATACCCATTTAATGTGATTGGTCAATACTAAGTGGTCCCTAACTGTGAGGTGGAAAAAACATGCTTTTTTAATCAGGTCCCTCTAAGGCAGTACTTTGTGAAAGCACCTTATAATCCAATTACAACTGTTCTTGTTTTGAGGCATGCCTCTACCAGCCTTGCACAACTAGAGACTGAACTGAACTTACTTAATAGTTTAAGCTCAGTCAGACTAGGTAGAGAGAATGTGCAGACACCTATTTTTTTCAAGTTTTGCCAAACATTCTTAATCAGTCTTAAGTCTGGACGCTGACAAGGCTTATTTAAGTCTTTGGCAACCTCCATTACATATTTTCTTCCTGGAGGCCCTTCCACTGACATCTTTTACAGGGGACAAGATGTGTTCCTGAAGAGATGAGTGTCATCTTAGTTGCTCACCATTCGGTTCTTGGCCGTTGAACCAGTTCTACAGTGGGAGAACAAGTATTTGATACACTGCCGATTTTGGAGATTTTCCCACTAGCAAAGCATGTACAAGCCTTTAATATTTATCATAATTACTCTTCAACTGTGAGTGAGGGAAAACAAAACTTAATCATATGGTACAGAAACCTTTGTCTTTTTTTTTTTTAACTGTGTCCTGTCTGGCAGAGTAGCGCTCAGAATTGTTGTCTGAGTGCCAAGAAAAAGCCACAAGTGGAACATTACAGCTAACGCTTTAAAGCTCTGCTTGATTTTTATAAAAATAAACTGCTTTGGGATTATTTCAGTTGTTACGGACATGGAGACAGAAATGAAAAGGCAAAAAAAAGAAGCACGAAAGAGAGAAAGGGACCCAGAGACCCGAGACCCTGAGAGACAACACTCCCCAAGCAGAGGCCCGACAGAGCCCAGGGGGCCAGGCCCTGGCAAGCAGCCACTGGGAGTAAGCCAGCACACACCAAAGCACCCAGCCCCGGATACCAAGAACCACAAGTACACTGGCGGGCAGAGACACCAACCACCGGCAGGTAGTGTGGCAGGGAGGGAATAGGCCCCACATTTGATGAGGGGCCTAAACTGATCCAGGAGAGGGAGCAGCACAAGACCCAACCTGACACAAAAAACCGGCACACAGTCACAATCACACATTCCCACCCTCATGTGTACACATAAAAACACTGACACCCAATGTAAAGACAAACAACAATAAACGACGTACACTCACTCACAATCCCAATACACACTCTATACTCCAGGTCCAGGTGCCGATACCACATAGGAACAATCAGCTCCCGGACCCAGGAGGTGGTCCCTTTCCCTCCGGGGGCGGAGACAGGCAGACTGCCCCAGCACCTGAACCTGGGACCCTGACCCCCCGCCCCGACCCCAGTCTCCAAAGATCCCCATCCTCATTCGGAGAGGGGGCCATGTACAAAAGGGGGGTCTACATGGTTCAAACCAGCCTGCCAACCAAAGCCGCCACAGAATAAAATAATCCCAACGCCCAAATGAATTCCGATCCCAACCCCATGAGCTCCCTACACTCAATGAACCCCGACATGAATTTCTCCACAGGGCCACCCCCAACCAGGACACAGATATCGAACACATGCCCCCGAACCCAAATGCCATGAATACCCTGCCCACAGCACATGGGCACACCCCCACAGGTGAGCTTCATCCCCAAAAAGCCGATGAAGCAACACCCATACAGCCCAACCTCCACCCTCAGCCATACTCCAAGCACCGCTGCCGTGTCTCGCTCCCACCACACAGCACACCACAACAGCAAGGCAAGGGCCCCTCGCAACACCACCCCAGCCCCCACCCACAGGCGCAACAGGGCAGACACTGCAAGCACCGAGCTCACAACGGAACCCCTGACCCCACACCAAGATGGGACAAACTCACCCGGCAAGCCAACCACCCCAAGCCAAGCAGCAGATCCCACCAGCCACCCCAGTGCAGGCACAAGACATGCTCCACCCACCCAACCGCCAACCGTCCAGGCCGGGGGCAAGAGCCGCAAAATGAAGCATTGGAGGAAGGCCACAACAGCACGCCAAGGACCGGGCACCTCGCCAACCCCTCACCCAAACCCTGGAAGTGCCCCAGGAGGCCAGCCACCCACCTTGACGCACTGCCCACCTCGCCGCACCAAGCAGGCCGGTCAGCCCCTCCACCAAAGCGAAGCCACATCTCAATCAACACTGCACACTGCCTGACCAAGACACCCCTCGTTGGAGCCCGGCGACCCCCAACTTACGGACCGGGCACTGAAGCCAGGGGCCGAGATCCAAGGCAATCCAAATGATCCCGGGAGGACCGAAGAACCAGCCCCAGCACCAGACGACCCCTAAGACCAGAACCCCAACCCCAGCCCAGATCCTGACCAGAAGGCCCACTCCCTCTCCCGGCCTCCAACCCCAGATGGCAAACAGCAAACGGGGGAGCGAAAAGACCCCAAGCCTACCTCTGCCAGCTCAAATGTGGTGTAGATGCGTGTTGTTTAGTGTCCATTTAAAAAAAAAAACAGGTGAAGAAGAGGTTCTGCCACGCAACCACCCCCAGCAATCCCCACCCACCAAGAACCCCCAATATCTACATGCAACTTAACCCTTTGAGGTGAGCGCAGGCACCAGAGGTTAGGGTAATAAATTACCCTTCCTCTTGATGCCATTGACTGCGCTCACACCCAGGCCCTACATGTGAATGCTATGAAAAGATTATAAATGAGTGTATAAATAAGTTGGGGCACAGGCTGCCATGGGAAAGTAGAAATGGAAAACCTTGCAATACTCCAATGACGCACCTGCACCCCAAGGCCCTACATGAGTGGTAGTGTGATGGAGTGGGCAGAGGGTGGTGTTTGGGGATGGGGAGGGAAGGGCTGGGGGGCAAAATGCTCTCCCAGGGATCCAGCTCCCTAAACCTGAAAGGTCTTACTAAGCAGGTTTACTGAAAGTTCTGTTTAAGCTGGTGTCGGGATATGACACGCCTAACCTCTAACAGCCTGCATCCAGAAGTCTCGCCTTCTTGAACTGGAGGTCTGGACAACCGAGTAGCTCACAGCAGTCATCCGCTCCTCGACAGTCACTTCTGTTAACGGCTGCTCATTCCCTATTATTTCAACTGGCTCTTGGTATATGGGTTAGGTTAATTTTAGTGACTCGGCATGAGCCCCAAGGGCGCTGTTTTAACAAGCTTGGCTAAGGCAACCTATAAAAACCTCCTAAAATCTCTTAGAACCAGGCAATAAGACATTTTACAACCAAAAATAAGGTGACTTAAATAATTGAATTTCCACAAGAATTTTATATGCTTTCTTTAATTAATAGTGCTTTTGCGGGGGTCAGTAACAGCTTAAATTCGACAACACATAATAATTTCAATAATAGTAATGAATCAATCAACTAAACCTGTCTTTCCCTGATGCTGAAACTAATGAGTTTGGAGAGACTTTGAAGACGGAGGCTCATCATTGCACCCGGTGGGGATGTTTCTTCTGGTAACCACGAGCAGTTTCTTGAAGGAAAGATGGCTTAATCTTCAGTTTTTTTCCTCTAAGTGGACAGGCACTGATGCTCCAGGTTTTGATGGTCAAACAGGAACTTTGTTGTCATATGTCTCAGAGGACAGTAGTTTCCACAGTCTGAAGAGCTGAAGAAAACCCCGGAGGTATAAATGAGGTTGATTCAGCACTTCCAGAAGCCTGAAACTTAGAGCAATCAGTTGTTCGCCGATCCAGTTCACTTCTGTTGTCTGGATAAAAAGGCCGTAGATGAAATCAGATACTTAATTTCGAGGCACAGTCCTTCCAGGGCACACGGGTTGAACCTCATTTTAATGCAGTCGATCAGTTGGGCTGTGTCTCTGGTCCTCTGCTTCATCTGTAGCGTCTTTCTCTGTCCAATTTTGTTCACTGGTCTACTGCAAGTAAACAACTGCAGTTCCTTTTTTTGGCATTGCTTTTATAGTGCAGACGCTCTTACTGGACAGCCCTTTGTTAGTCGTCTCCGTTATTGCCTAACATGCTACTGCCCAATACGTTATTGCTCAATACTTAATCATGGTCACGGGGACTTTCTGGTGCTGTTTTTCGGCCTTGAAGATACCAGTAATAGCCACGCAGCTGGCTGTAGTCTTGTCCTCCCTTCCTTGCGTTGCTTGTTGGTCTTCAAAAGATTCGCTGTCAGCATGCAACTGGCTTTATCCTGTTCCTCCTTTCTTCGTGCTGTTTGTTGGCCTTCAAAAGGTTCGCTGTCAGCCCGCAGCCGGCTCTCGTCACTCCTAGTCATCCTACAGTTCTCTCCCTAATCTGCTCAGTCTTAAACTTTACACAGTATTAAACATTCCATTCTCAGCTTTCTGCATTTACTTTTAAACACAGTTATAAAACCGTCACTTCATTCTTTTTATACATTAACGTGATGATCAACGTTATATCTCCTTCATATATAGCTGATTGAGAAGTTTAAACCTTAATGTTTTTTATTTTAATTATCAGTTCTCAATCTTATTTCAATCATACGTCTTTTAACTTGATAATCAAAGATTACTCATTTCATTTACTACTTGTTTAACTTGATAATCAAATATTACTCATTTCATTTAATACTTGTAAAAAATGGAAAATCATCATACATCATTTCCTTTGTTACATTTGTTGTTTATACTTCTGCAAAAGATAAGACAGTTAATATGTGACTCCACACAGGCCTCTCCAGTCTCTCAGTCCCAGAATATGAGAATATGCTTGTTTCACTCTCCACTGCTTCAACTGTGTATTTTAATGTTTGTTGCATGGATTACATAAAAGGATATTTATTGTCATTTTTATGGATTTAACTGTAAGCAGTTAATGAATGTTGCATGGATTACATGGGAAGATCTTACCTTATTTTGACAACACAAAGGAAGGCACATGACCAACATGCCCAACCGACCCCGAACCCACGGGGCAGAGCCAACAGAGCGCCCAGTCCCCGATGCCTGGCACCGGACCGCAGCCACAACCAGGCAAGCGGGACAACAAAACATGTCCCACACCAACACTGAGGCCGCCAACAAGAAACACCTGACCCAAAATGGCAGGCCCACCCAAATGCAAGCTCTGAGCCAGCATAGGCACATGCATCCCCCATAGATAGACAAATGAAATGAGACCCCTAGGGCCAGCCAGGCAGTCAAGCAGACCCTGCCCGAGGGAAAGACGTTAGCCCAGCAAGCAGAAGGGTGGCACAGTAAGGCCCCCACCAGCCCTCCAAAAACAAAGTCACGAAAATGCATCCCTGTGAGAAGAAGACCCACAACATCCAGGTCCAATAACATGCCAGACATCCATACCCCTGCCAAAAGTAGCCCTGCGAGAAAACCCATACCGAAGCCCACAAAAGTCAGAGAGCCCACAGAGCCAAAACCAAAACCTACCAAGAAGCCGAGACCGGTCCACCCCGAGATCAACCCTGGCCAGCCTGCCCGCCCAAACTATGCAGACCCCTCTGACCCCCTTCCCCAGACAGAACCGGGACCAGCGTCAGAAACCTGAACAAAGACAAGGAACCAGAATCCGAACCGGAACCAGCCAGGTCCAAACTATGCCCATCCCCACCCAAGGCCAACCACCCACCTCCACCCCAGAAGAAAGCCTACCCTCATTCCAACATTCGAACAAGTCCCGGGACACATAAGACATTAGACACCCAGGTTGACTGTCCCCCACCCCCCTCCCACAGATCTTCTGCCCCACCAGCACAGTGCACTCCTTGAAGGAGAGAGCGCCTGCAATGAGATGGTACCTACCTGCCAGTTTAGGAGGCCCCTATGCCCACCGATGCACCGAAGGCCCCCAGGACGGGTGCCAGGTGACAGAGCATGCGTCGGCCCAAAACCCCGGCGACATACACACCCAGAGCCCCCAAGCCCATCCCAGACCCGCCCAGGAGCAGCCCAGCCAGCAGCCCAGTAACCTATGTCCACCGGCACAGGCTCCCCAAAAGCATTGCATGCAGCCACTAGATGCCGCCCCCGAGAGCCACCAAAGCCCCATCCCGGTTGGGGCCACAACCCTGGCGCCAGACCCCAAGCAACCCCAGCCCAGGGACACCCCAAATGCCCCAAACCCAGACACCCTCCCGCATCTGCCACAATGCCCCACAGGACGAAGCCATAGGTGCCCCACCCCCATTAGGTGATGATGCCGCTTAAAGGAGTCCAGATAGATTGATCTGATGTGGGGGCAGAAGCTGTCTCAAGACTTATATAATCCAACAGAAGGTTTCTGTACTGGTTAATATTAAGAAGATTTTTTTTTCCAATTCATGAGGATAGTTTTCTTAGCTATACATAAGGCGGTGAAAACCATATAAACTGAATTTGTCTCTATGGTGAAATCAAGTTGCCCAATAAGCAAACTGAGGGGGAAGGTGAAATATTACATCCCAGACACTTTGATAAGTCTTCACATATCAGGCACCAGAACCTCTGACCAGGTGTAGATAACCATAGTGCGTTGATGTAATTGTCAGGTATATTTTTATTATATATGTGTATATTGTACATTGTAAATATGTATATTCTGTAATACAAAAACAAAACCAAAGAGCAAAGTGTACCGGAGTCAAATTTCTTGTTTGTATGTACGAACTTGGCAATAAAGCTGATTCTGATTCTGATCTGATTCTGATTGCCTGTACAGTGTGAGCAAGTATTAGATGGTGCAAAACCACGTGGATAAGTCCACCACCCATTTCATAATAGGAAGGCAAATTAATTATTCTATATTAGAGAGAAACCTTTGTCTGCAACTACAGATATCAGACGTTTTCAATAGTTCTGGACAAGGTTTGCACACACTGCAGCAGGGATTCTGGACCACTCCTCCAAACAGATCTTCTCTAGCTCCTTCAGGTTCTGGGGCTGTCGCTGGGCAGTACGGACTTTCAGCTCCCTCCAAAGATTTTCAATTGGGTTCAGGTCTGGAGACTGGCTATGGCGACGTAGTGTGTTACCAATGGTCTTCTTTGAGACTGTCCTCCCAGCTCTCTCCAGGTAATTGACTAGGTCCTGCTGTGTAGTTCTGGGCTGATCCCTCACCTTCCTCATGATCACTGATGCACCGCAAGGTGAGATCTTGCTTGGAGCCCCAAACCGAGGGAGACTGACATTGTCATCTTGAACGTCTTCTATTTTCTTACATTGTCACCAACAGTTATTGCCTTCTCACCAACCTGCTTGGTTATTTTCCTGCAGCCCGTCCCAGCCTTGTGCAGGCCTCCTTTTTTATCCCTGATGTCCTAACACAGCTCTCTGGTCTTGGCCATGGTGAAGAGGTTGAGGTTTGTTAGATTGAGTGTGTGGACAGGTTTCTTTTATACAGATAACGAGTTCAAGTTAATACAGGTAATGAGTGGAGAACAGGAGGGCTTCTTAAAGAAGAACTAACAGGGCTTTGAGAGCCGGGATTCTTACTGGTTGTTAGGTGATCAAATACTTTTGTCATGCAATAAAATGCAAATGAATTACTTAAAAATCATGCAGTGTCATTTTCTGGATTTTTTCTTTTTGTGATTCTGTCGCTCACAGTCGAAGAGTACCTATGAAAAAGATTTAAGAAGTCTACGTGCTTTGCAAGTGGAAAAACCTGAAAAATCAGCAGTGTATCAAATACTTGTTCTCCCCACTGTATAAGGTCGGCCTTGGAAGCTCCCTGTCTCCTGTCACAGGCCTGCAGAAAGCATTCCCCCAGGTACTCTGACTCTGGGCCTGGCCCCCAAAAGGGCCCTGCTATTAGCCATGTTGTCTGGTATCATCTATGTTTAAACATTTAGGTGTGACAAAAAAGTAGAAATAAGGGGCAGGTACTTTTCACAGCACTGTACATATTCCTGATTATGGTGCAGATAAAACAAAGGGTGTGGATGCTAATTATTATCTTATCATTAAGCTGGTGTGTAGAATACACAACTCAAAAACTGATGAGATGGCCTGATTAGTTTAAAATAATTATCTGAACCTCCTCCTCAGTCAGATTGGCTTTTACAAAAACGTGGTCCATCATTATTTGTCTTTTAAAAAAACACAGAATTGCTGAGAACACCTGAAAAAAGGTGTCTTCATAATGACAAAAAATTTGCAAATATCACCTTTTGACATTCGTTTGGCTTCACAATTGTTTTCTGTTGTGCATCATAATTAACAACATGAGACAATGTTGTGTTTGTCACATCGCATTGGTGTCACCAGAAAGCTAACCATTGGCAGTTTTTCACATCTGGAAATATGCCTGTTTCAATATTACATTTTCATCAAAAAATGTGGCAAGAAACATTCCTAACAATATTGCCAGAACATTGGAATTATCTTGATTTTATCCTGAGACAAGAATTTCAAAGGTTTACCTATACCTATAGTTTCCATGTTTGTTACAAAATAAGTATTTAATCTTTTGGTAAATAATTACCTCCTAGAACTTATTTATCATCAACAATGGAGTTTCACATTTTTGACAGTCATAAAATAATAAATACAACACTGACATTTTTGAGCATCTATTTTCACACCTGATGGGTACACAATGCACACATGTTTACTCAGTGGCATATTTTCCTGTCTTTTGCTGCACGTTTGGCATAACCAGCTCATTTACATTTGCATTATTCACCAGGTCGAGCAGGACCCTTATTTCACATTCTTCCACTTAAAGCTCTCTCAACACATAGGCTCTTATGGAAAAAAAAGCAAAGAAGTTGCAGGAACACACTGAGCCTTAAGGGTATTGAAGAGAGCATCATTTCTCCAAGATCTCTTCAACAACTTTTAGAGCTGTAGTATAAAGTCGACTCTGATATGCTGCATAACATTATAGCTGCTTATTATTTTACCTGCAGCAGCATAGATATAAAATCTCTAGAGCATGTTATTAAAGCCGCCCTGCAACCTACTGGTATTAAAACAAGCGAATATTTGTTGAATTCCTTTGCCTAGAAGATTCCCAGGTATTTTAAGGATTCTACACAGAAAATGCATTTATACGTGCTCCCCTGCATTACGTATTGCAAAACAGAATCTTATATGGCTACAAATTGCTGTTTCTAAGAGCTGTCACCTTCTTTCACAGTACTGCACTGTAACTGCCACCAAAGTCATTCTCCTCTCTTGCATCTCACATCAGATGCATATAGACCTGTGACATTATTACAGATTCCCATGTGCCAGGAAACACTGTCAAATTACTCTTAGGTCTCATTTTGGTTGTTACTGCTGCTGTGGAGTAACACAGTAGCAGTAACAACCAAGGCAAGGTAAAGTTTATTTGTAAAACTTGATTCATACACAATTCAAAGTGGTTTAAAGGAAAATACCGGAGAAGACATGAGCAAAATTACAATAAAAAATACAAACACATTTAAAGAATAACTGTAAAATTTAACATTAAATTTGTTAAAATTAAAAATCTTGGTGCGGCGCTGGTGCTGTAGGGGTAAAGCGCACGATGATGTGCTGAGGCTATAGTCCTTGGTGCGGCTGTCCCGGTTTCGAGTCCCGGACCAGGCGACCTTTGCCAAATGTTTCCCCTCTATTTGCCCTTCTTTCCTGTCTACCTACTATCAAAAAATAAAGGCCTCTAGTGCCGCAATATATATATATATATATATATATATAAATATATATTTATATATATATATAGTCACCAGATTTAAATATTGAGCCACTTTGGGGTGTTTTGGAGGAGTGAGTCAGGAAACGTTTTCCTCCACCAGTATCACGTAGTGACCTGGCCACTATCCTGCAAGAAGAATGGCTTAAAATCCTTCTGACCACTGTGCAGGACTTGTATATGTCATTCCCAAGACAAATTGACACTGCTGCACCTCCAGTCACCAGTCTGTCAAGCTTCTGAAGTTTGCGGACGACACCACCCTGATCGGACTCATCTCTGATGGTGACGAGTCTGCGTACAGATGGGAGGTGGACCATCTGTTGGACTGGTGCAGCCAGAACAACCTTGAGCTCAACGCTCTAAAGACAGTAGAGATGGTTGTGGACTTCAGGCAGAACCCAGCCCCACCTGCCCCCATCACCCTCTGTGACTCCACAATTGACACTGTGGAATCTTTCCGCTTCCTGGGAACCATCATCTCCCAGGATCTCAAGTGGGAGCCAAACATCAGCTCCCTCATCAAGAAAGCCCAGCAGAGGATGTTCTTCCTGCGGCAGCTGAAGAAATTCAACCTGCCAAAGACTATGATGGTGCACTTCTACACAGCCATCATTGAGTCCATCCTCACCTCCTCCATCACCATCTGGTACGCCGCTGCTACAGCCAAGGATAAGGGCAGGCTGCAGCGTGTCATTCGATCTGCTGAGAAGGTGATTGGCTGAAGCGGGCAGGGAAGATTCTGGCTGATCCCTCCCACCCCGGTCACAGACTCTTTGAGACTCTCCCCTCTGGCAGGAGGCTGCGGTCCATCCGGACCAAAACCTCACGCCACAAGAACAGTTTTTTCCCATCTGCCACCAGCCTGGTTAACAAAGCCCGGAAACCACCCTGACACTCTCCCTTTCCCCCACACCCCCCCTTTTTTTGCTGACAGGACACCTGTAACCTGTAACTCTATGCGTTACATTAACGCTCAGCATGGACTCCTGCTTTATTTGCACTGCCATACTTGCACAATGATCACCTGCACTGTTGTATTGCTCTTGCATCGTATACTGCTCTATATTTACTCTCACTCACTTAAAACTGTGCACATATATTTATATTATATTGTAGATATGTTTATACTGTTTAATTTGTACTGTATTGCACCGACTACGCCAAAACAAATTCCTTGAATGTCCAAAAACGTACTTGGCAATAAAGCCTTTCTGATTCTGATTCTGATTCTGTATATGCCGCAAAAGGAGGCCCTACACCATACAAATTATTGAGGTCTAAAACCAGGTGTTTCAGTTTCATTGTCCAACCCCTGTATATATGTCAAAGGAACGTTACCCTTATGAGAAATGTGCTTATTTTCATTTAATTTATTTTACATTCTGCAAGTGAAGGAGACTGTCGTTTCTCCCTTTTCTTCCTCTTTTATTCCAGTGTATAACAGGTGGACCAGGGTATTTACAGCTCTGGCAGCTTGGGGTGCTGCAAACCCCCCATGCCAGGTAGTGAAACAATTTGGCAGGGGCTAGAAGGGTTCTTCAAATGAGGTTTTGCAAACCCAGCAGAGCCTGAAAGGTGTCTTTTGATAGAGGTAGGTAAATCTTTAAAAACCTCTGATGTTCTCAGTGTGCAGCAAATCTTATTTTTGACATATAGGGAGTCCCTCAAAGATTGTGCTGGCAATATGTTGAGATATTTTTTAATGGAAGGTAGTTAGGATAGGTATTAGTAGACTGTCTCTTATCAGTCTTTGCAGAGATAGTCGGTAATTCTTCACAGCAGAGTTGGATTTTAAAGTAACACAATATTATCTTTAGAAAAGTAGATGTTTTACATTTTAGTAAATTCTACTTTTCCTTCCAACTCTTCTCCAACACCCACGAGGCCCAATAAATAGACAAATAGCATAAAATACTCAAACTAACTGTTATGTTGACTACCGACATGACCCACATGCAGAGAACAACCAGAGACAGATAAGTTTAGACAAATATTTATTTTTAGCAAATAATCCTGGGAATCGGGAGTGGAATCTTCTGGCTGCAGGAGAAGAACAGAGTTATAAACTGGACCCCAGAAAACGCACCAAAAATTATTGTGCAGCTTACAGGTAAGCATGGGTAAATCTGCCAGGGAGGACAGTCAGAAATCCTGGGGTAAGAGAGAGAGAGGTCAGCTTCACCCGCCGTGGTGGTCGGGACAGGCCGAACAGGAGGTGCTGGGAGGGTGGACAGGATTCGCTCAGCTGAAGGCTCACAGAAGAGTCAGCCCAAAGGTTCAATCCGGGAATCGGTTCAAACTGATTCACTCCAAGTCTCTGGTCAACTCTGTCGGATCCAGAAGTAATGCACCTGGAAATGTCAGGACAGGGTAAAATCCGTACAGAAGCGAAGCACATCAAACTTAGCTTTCAACAACAAAATCAGATTTCTAGGATGGTCACCAGCTGTACCGTAAATGCAAAACGCTCAGGCAATGAAGTTCAGGCGCAGTCTCTTCATATACTGCCCAGCTGATGAGCTGCACCTGTCCAACACCTCCCAAAAACCGCACCTGGTGGTAAAATTGGTTAGCTGCAGGAAGATCACACCACGAATTCTGACACTAACTAAACTGAAACCCCAGAGGATTTTCCTCATCTTAAACTGTTTTTAAAAAAAAAAGCTGCTATAAGTTAAAGTAGATAACATTGTAAGAAAATTTTCAGTGATTTCCCAAACGGGATTTTCTGTTCCTGATACCAATCTAGGTCATATAAGAGTAGTAATCAGCAAAGACCCGGCCCCCCTCCGATATTTGACTGAAGTTCATTAAATCAAAACTTTGTACTTGAAAATTTTGATGTTTTGAATTGCAGTGAAATATCACGCTACTTATCTTCAATATTACAACTGAGCAGTGAGTTTACTGCCAAAATTCTTCAGAAAACATCTTCACTTTCTGCAGCTCTAGCTTCTTTCTCTGTATTTCTCGACTCATCGTAATCTGTTATTCCGGCCTTATCACCCTGTCTACTTTTAAGGCTAGGCTTAAAACTTACCTTTTTGATAAAGCTTATAGTTAGAGTGGCATAGGTTATCAGGGAGGGAGCCTTCCTCCCTCCCTGTTGGTTGGAGTAAGGGGGAGTCAGGTTTAGCCTAAACCGGCTCAGTTATGGTTCAGGTGCAAACACACCCTTCATTTCTGCTACCTGTATGACCCCTTCTCTTTTCCAATGGTTATAATCAGTCTGACAGAGGGAGGTATCCCAATCATTGTTGCTTTTTGTATAACAATGACCATCAGTGGGAACCTTTGTGGGGTACCTTGAGACGACATTGTTGTAAATAAGCGCCGTTTAACTAAATAATCTGAACTGAAACTATCTGCGTAGTTATGCTGCTATAGGCTTAGGCAGCTGGAGGACATAATGACAACTTTTACCCTCTTCGCTACATTCTCACACTACTCTCCAATTTTGCATTATTTGCTGTTATTTCAGCTTTTAACCTTGTTCTCTCTATTCTCTTCCTAGAAGCTACACCTGGCCTGGCTCTGTGTCTACCTGTGACACCTTTCTGGAGAAGGGAATCGTCCGAGCTTCTGCTGGCAACAACTTAATGCTCACCCTCTACCGATGATCCACATAGCCCTGTCTTTTAGTGTTTAACCCTTTCTCTCTCCTAGACATGGTGATTGACTGAGCTTAACTATGTGCTCTCTTTCAGACTGTAACCTTGAAAACTGGCTCAGAGTTGATCTGTTCTTTCTTTCTTGGTGAAATGACTAAAGGAGCTACATCCATTAACATTTACTTTTCCTTCCCATAGAACGTACTCCTGGATCAGTGCTTCTTTGTTCTTTTTGTGTCTCTGCTCTGTTCTCTCAAACCCCCAGTCGGTCGTGGCAGATGGTCGCTCACACTGAGCCTAGTTCTGCTGGAGGTTTCTTCCTGTTAACAGGGAGTTTTTCCTCCCCACTGTCGCTACATGCATGCTCAGTATGAGGGATTGCTGCAAAGTCAATGCCAGTGACTGTCCACTGTCTCTAGATGCTCATCCGGGAGGAGGGAATGCTGCAAGTCATTGACTGGATGCAATCTGCTGGGTTTCCTTAGACAGAAAATCTTTTTATCCAATTTGAATAAATAACTGAATCTGACTGCACTGTTCAATGGTTAGGATTAATTGGAATGTATGTACCTGACTGTTGTGAAGTGCCTTGAGACAACATGTGTTGTTAATTGGCGCTATATAAATAAAACTGAATTGAATTGAATAGAATCATCATCTGAATGTGCTGCTTTGCTTCAACACCACCATCTACACTCCTGGCTCAGTCTTTGTCATTGTCATCATCTCATCATCACCGCCATTATCTCCTCCTGATCAATGCAACCCTTGAGCTCCTGCCTCTCGGTGTCAGCATGAGACTTCAGCTCCTCCCTCTGATGGTCAGCGTGACGCTTCAGCTCATGCCCCAGAGGGTCAGCATGACATCTCTGCTCCTGCTTCTGAGGGTCAGTACAATGCTTCAGGTCCTGCCTCTGAAGGTCAGCACAGCACAGTGGTTCATAAACGAGCCGCCTTTGTCTCCTGATCTCCACGACAAGTGCGTCCAGGTGGACCTGCCTCGTGTTCCTAAAATGCACTACGAGGGCTTCCAGGTGGACCCACAGTGATCTCCAGGAGCCTCATCAAGGGTTCAACCAGCTTCCACGCTGATCTCCAGAATCTCGTTGAGGGTTCCCCTGGTGCTCCCCAGAGCTCTTCGGTGCTCCAAGGTCTCCAGAGCTGCTCCATAGTCCCAAATCTCCAGAGCTCCTCCATAGTCCCAAGTCTTCTTTTGTGTTTTGGTTCTTACCCTCCTTATTAGGCCCCCTCCAGCCCTGTCCGGGTTGTTTTTAGTCCTTGGGGGGGACTCAAAATAACATTCAGTTGCTGTTATTTTTAGCTAATTTTAGCTATCTTTTATCTTTTAGCTCATTGATTATATTAAGTTCTGTTAGATTCCCTGCTCATCTGTGTTAATCAGCCTCCCTTCATTAGTTCCCCTGCATTCCTTCTCTGTCACCAGCTGTTCCCAATTTTTGCAGTTTAGCTCTCTTGTTCGTTGGCCTATTCCAGGCCCTTCATCTGTATTTATTCTTTCTGGTTTTTATTTCTCGACACTGGATCTTCCTGTTGACCATTTTCCTGCTCTATGTCACAGTTTGCTACCTGGTTCCATGTCAGATGTCCAGACTGTTTTCCATGTCCTACCTGTAAGTTTTCACTTTATCTTATTGAATAACTCTTTAACTCACCATGCAGCCCCTGTCATCCAGCTTGCACTTTGGTCCTGCACCACCTCAGCAAAATATTGTGTTCTGTCAGTGCATAGTAATTATCCAAAAGACCCACGCACCAGTCAGGATCCTTCAGGACCATTGCTTCCTCAGACTTTTTGTCCTCATTAATAAACTGGAGATAATGCGAAGTACATTATCATCCAAGATGGCGCCGCAGATGGTCGCCTCGGCGTGTTGGTGCGCATTGTTTTGTTTTGTTTTTTGCTTTAAAACGGTCTTCTCTGATGGTACCCGGAGTTCTCTCACCAGAGAAGAACTCATGAACATCAGGGCTACTACACCAGAGGAGTTATTTCCAACTTTTCTGCCTACTGCTCTGGAATTTTTGGACATTCTGGTCAAAGGTGCACTCACCTTTGTTCACGCGGTGAAACGCCGGAAGAGAGGGAAACGGGCTGGGGTGCTGGTACGACTTCGCCAGCGTGGACTACGAACACCAGAATATTTCTCTCTAACGTGCGCTCACTTCCCAACAAAATTGAGGAACTACAACTGCTGTTGGGGAAAAACAGGGACTTTTATTCATCGGCAGTTTTGTGCTTCACGGAGACGTGGCTGTGTGGATTAATACCGGACTCTGCGCTGCAGCTGGCAGGATTCCAGCTCTACAGAGCGGACAGAGACACGGAACTCTCCGGCAAAGCGAAAGGTGGAGGAATCTGTTTTTACCTCAACAGTGGTTGGTGCAACGACGTGACAGTGATTCAGCAGCACTGTTCTCCAGACCTGGAAGCCTTCATCATAAACTGTAAGCCTTTCTATTCCCCCCGTGAGTTCGCTTCATTCATCCTGGTCGGTGTTTACATCCCGCCGCAAGCTAACGTGCAGGTCGCACAGCGCATGCTCGCCGACCAGATACTGAGTGTGGAGCGGACCAACCCGGACTTCTTAGTAATCGTCGTTGGCGACTTTAACAAAGGTAATCTGACCCACGAACTCCCCAAATATAGACAGTTTATAAAATGTCCGACCAGAGAGGACAACATTCTGGATCACTGTTACACCACCATCAGAGACGCTTATCACGCCGTCCCACGTGCTGCACTGGGCCAATCCGACCACATCATGGTCCACCTGATTCCTGCATACAGGCAGAAACTAAAGCTCTGCAAACCTGTTGTGAGGACGACAAGGAAGTGGAGCAGTGAGGCTGTGGAGAATCTCCAGGCGTGTTTAGGCTGTACAGACTGGGATGTGTTCAGGACTACTACCAACAGTCTGGACGAGTACACAGAGGCTGTGACTTCCTACATCAGCTTCTGTGAGGACAGCTGTGTACCATCATGCACCAGGGTGAGTTACAACAACGACAAACCCTGGTTCACAGCTAAACTCAGAAGGTTAAGACTGGATAAGGAAGAGGCCTTCAGGAGTGGGGACAAAGACATATACAGAGAGGCTAAGTACAAGTTTGGCAAGGCAGTGAAAGAGGCCAAACGACTGTACTCTGAGAAGCTCCAAATCCAGTTCTCAGCCAACGACTCTGCGTCTGTCTGGAAAGGGCTCAAGCAAATCACCAACTACAAGCCGAAAGCCCCCCACTCCATCAACGACCGACGCCTCGCCAACGACCTGAACGAGTTCTACTGCCGCTTTGAAAGACAAAGGGACAGTCCTGCAACCATCCCCCACGACGCCCCCCAACAGCTGCAGCCACAATCCACCACTCCCACCTCCCCAACCTCAAGAGGGGCCTTTGCACCTCCAACCCCCACCCTGAAGTTCCCCCCCACCAGCCCCCTACCCACGCCGAGGACGGCTCTTTCCATCCAGGAGAGGGACGTCAACAAACTCTTCAGGAGACAGAACCCCCGGAAAGCCGCTGGTCCGGATTCTGTCTCACCAACCAGCCTGAAGCACTGCGCTGATCAGCTGTCTCCAGTCTTCACAGACATTTTTAACACCTCACTGGAGACATGTCATGTGCCAGCCTGCTTCAAGTCCTCCACCATCGTCCCTGTTCCCAAGAAGCCAAGGACCACAGGGCTTAATGACTTCAGACCCGTCGCCCTGACCTCTGTGGTGATGAAGTCCTTTGAGCGCCTTGTGCTCTCACACCTAAAATACATCACCGACCCCCTCCTGGACCCCCTGCAGTTTGCCTACAGAGCCAACAGGTCTGTAGATGATGCAGTCAACCTAGCCCTTCACTTCATCCTCCGGCACCTGGACTCCACAGGAACCTATGCCAGGATCCTGTTTGTGGATTTCAGCTCTGCCTTCAACACCATCGTCCCAGTTCTGTTACAGGAGAAGCTCTCCCAGCTGAGTGTGCCCGACTCCACCTGCAGGTGGATCACTGACTTCCTGTCTGACAGGAAGCAGCGCGTGAGGCTGGGGAAGCACGTCTCTGACTCCCTGACCATCAGCACCGGTTCCCCCCAAGGCTGTGTTCTCTCTCCTCTGCTCTTCTCCCTGTACACCAACAGCTGCACCTCCAGTCACCAGTCTGTCAAGCTTCTGAAGTTTGCGGACAACACCACCCTGATCGGACTCATCTCTGATGGTGACGAGTCTGCGTACAGATGGGAGGTGGACCATCTGTTGGACTGGTGCAGCCAAAACAACCTTGAGCTCAATGCTCTAAAGACAGTAGAGATGGTTGTGGACTTCAGGCAGAACCCAGCCCCACCTGCCCCCATCACCCTCTGTGACTCCACAATTGACACTGTGGAATCTTTCCGCTTCCTGGGAACCATCATCTCCCAGGATCTCAAGTGGGAGCCAAACATCAGCTCCCTCATCAAGAAAGCCCAGCAGAGGATGTTCTTCCTGCGGCAGCTGAAGAAATTCAACCTGCCAAAGACTATGATGGTGCACTTCTACACAGCCATCATTGAGTCCATCCTCACCTCCTCCATCACCATCTGGTACGCCGCTGCTACAGCCAAGGATAAGGGCAGGCTGCAGCATGTCATTCGGTCTGCTGAGAAGGTGATTGGCTGCAGTCTACTGTCGCTCCAGGAACTGTACACCTCCAGGACCCTGAAGCGGGCAGGGAAGATTCTGGCTGATCCCTCCCACCCCGGTCACAGACTCTTTGAGACTCTCCCCTCTGGCAGGAGGCTGCGGTCCATTCGGACCAAAACAACACGCCACAAGAACAGTTTTTTCCCATCTGCCACCAGCCTGGTTAACAAAGCCCGGAAACCACCCTGACACTCTCCCTTTCCCCCACACCCCCCCTTTTTTTGCTGACAGGACACCTGTAACCTGTAACTATGCGTTACATTAACGCTCAGCATGGACTCCTGCTTTATTTGCACTGCCATACTTGCACAATGATCACCTGCACTGTTGTATTGCTCTTGCATCTTATACTGCTCTATATTTACTCTCACTCACTTAAAACTGTGCACATATATTTATATTATATTGTAGATATGTTTATACTGTTTAATTTGTACTGTATTGCACCGACTACGCCAAAACAAATTCCTTGTATGTCCAAAAACGTACTTGGCAATAAAGCTTTTCTGATTCTGATTCTGATTCTGATTTCAAGCTAAAATGCACCCCGAAGGCATTAATGCAGCTTTTTCTGCTACATGTTCCTTAAACCAAAGAAAGAGCAAAGCAGTAGTTAAGGCAAAGTGGAGCTATTTTCTAAAAATATAAGATATAAAATATGTTATTATATCTCATAAAGTTATTTCACAACTTTTTGTTTACTACATAAACTTTGCTTCATAGGTTTGGTGTCTTCAGTATGTTTCTACAATGTAGGAAGTAATAACAAAAAAGCAATTGAATGGCAAAGGTCAAACATCTCACTGGTAGTGCATACATATTCAGATAAGGCTCTTTTGTAAGATTAAAAGTACATTTTGAAACATACTTACATTTATTAAACACATAAGCTCATATTTCTGTGTTCAATAAATTTTTTTATTGGTCTGATGTAATTTTCAGATCTTAAATGTTGGGTTTTCATTAGCTGTAAGCAGAAAATCTTAACTGAAAAAAATCAAGAAATTATCAGTCTGTGTGTGATCTATTTATTGCATTTCACTTAGTGATGTTGGAAAATATTCATAATACTTAATAGGGTCTACATTGCTATGCTCAAGTTAGGTTTAATAATGTGTGAAATAAAATGTATTGTGTAACTTAGTGGCTTGCTCAAAACAGGCCTCTCTGTGTATGTGTGTGTCTGACTTGGCTATAATCTGCCCCCTGCAACTGTGAAGGTATTTCTGTACATGTCTGCAGAATAACAGGAATGTTGTGAAGAGCCAAAAGTAGAATAACAGGAATGTTGGGAAGGTCGAACAGACAGCTGAATGCCAGGTATAAGACTTCAACTAACCAGTTTGGAAAACGTTTAAGGAACAGGTGTATGTTGTGAGACAGCTGGTGCAGCAGACTCAGGAGGAAAAACAAGCTAGAAGAGAATAAGCAGAAACACTCCTTATTTGGACATGAGGATATTGTTGCTGGGGAGATATTTACAGACAGGATGATTGTGTATTTGTACTGCATAGCAACGAGGGGTATGTAAAGGTATTGTGGCCCCTCCAAAGACAGACAACACACAGACGTTTCCAGCTACCCATGTAAGTGTGGTGTCTCCTCTCTGAATTCAGATTGGTTTTAATAAACTTGTGGAAACGTACAACTGATCTCTGACTGAGGATTGTCCTTTGGGGTGCCAAATAAAAAGAGTCGATGAGAGGTAAGGAGTAATGTAAGAGTTAACGGACGGCCAGTAAAGTTTTCCTACCTCGACAGTGAGTAACTAAAATAAACAAACCTTTTAATTATATAGTAATGTATTGATTGGGTCTGTATATATTTATTTATTACTATCCACAAAAAACAAACCAACATTAAAACAACATTGTGGTAAAAACTGTGCAGTAAACCAGATACAAAAATAAACACAAAATGTGTTTTTTTTTTTTTTTTTACAGACCAGCCCTAATTCCTCTTTCTCTCCATTTTATTCCCCTTTCCTCTTCCCCAAACCCTATCAGCTAAGCATAAGCCCCTCTCCAGCATGAAGCCAAAGAGTTCAGTGAGTCCCTTAATAACCCCACAGCTCTCCAGCCTGTTCTCAATGCCTGCCCTGCTGAGAATGACAACTAATATGATGGTGGGCCCCACAGAGACATGTGGTCGACTTCCTGTAAGACTCAAAGAGGTGGGACTGGTCAGATGTTGGCTATCTGTTGTACCTGTGGTGAGCAAAGTCACATGAAAAAGACTGTGGAGTCTCTCAGTCTCATATGACACGAAATGTATGAATACGTGCAACAGATAACATTATATTTTTCTAACAATATGACAAAATGTAAATATAAGTAGAGTTCTCTAAGACTAAGTACGGAATCAGCAAATGTTTGGGTTTAATGTGAACCAAATAAATTATATTAGTGTACTGAAATGTGCCATTTATGTATAAGTAATCTACTACTTTAGCATAGCATGTCTCTATTTTACTTCTGTTAGCAATAAATGGATTACTCAGGATTTTTAATGTTTGTATTAAAGAGTGTTAATACTTCTATCCCACTATTGCATGTCTATCTTGCCTTTCACTGGTGTAGGAAGATAAATACATTATTTTCAAGTAAAACATGCTCTAGCATCACTTTACTATACATTTAACAGTAGAATATACAATGAGATCACCAGCAATGGCAGGCTACCACCAATGTTTTAGCCATGTCAAAATATTATAAGTACCACTGGTACAAATTCAACACAGGTGCAGCTCAAATGTTGCAGCAGTGACCCAGTAATAATGTTAGCACATTATGTTATAGTATGCACTAGATAATTATTTTTGCATCTTCATGTAGTGTAAATCCAGATAAGGTGGTCTTGGAAACTGAAGCTAACAGCTAGTCCAACAGGGCCAAGTAATAAATACTTCTAATGTCTTAAAATAACTCCAATCTCAAAGACATTACAGTTATTTAGACAAACTGTTTTTTTAACCTTTTTACATCAAGTTTGCTTAAGACATTTATTTACACAGGAGTATGGCAGTGTAAAAATCGATAAGAATCAAGAACACACAAAAAGAGGGGCAGACCCTCAGGGTTCTGGGGAGTTGGATGGCTAGTGGGTTAATCATCTTGGAGATAGGAAGAGGGCCAATGAAGCAGAGAGCCAAATTGCAACTCTCAAAAGCCCCAAATTGGTGGCGGAAGGCCTTTTGCAGGTCCTTGGTACATAATCCCACCCTCCGCAACCTCCTGACATGTGAGTTCAGGGTTTTTCATCGATAAGCAGACCTGAAATAAACAGCAGACATTTTTAGTAGAGACCTGCGGGCTCATCTCCATACCTGCTGATATCTTATGGTGGCAGCGTTGGCAGAGGGAACCTTGGCTGTCCTTTTTAGAATCATAAATACTGGAGGTTGGAAACCATAAACCATGTAAAATGAGGACAAACCTGTGGCACTCGCGAGAAGAGAGTTCAGGGCTTATTCAACCCAATGGAGGGTCTGCAACCACTTAGTGGGATCTTGTTCACACAACATTCGAGTCTCCTCCTCCTGTCCATCAATTGGCCCGAGGAAATGCATTAGTTCATGCTGTTCCCTGGGTCAGGTCAGAGTGTCGGAAGAGAGATTAATTAATCCACCCCACTAAGTAATGCACTCTAGCTTTCTCCATCACTGGTCTTCATCAGATTGTGGATGAAACCTGGAAGAAAGGCTCACCTGGATCGAGAGTAGGTGGCAGAACCCTCTCAAGAACTGTGTGACAAACTGAGGGCTCATCAGAGATGATGTCGACATGGAAGCCATGTAGCTGGTACACCTCCCAGGTTGGGACCTCTCGGAGCTGCTTGAAAGATGGCAAATTGACAAGAGGAACCAAGTAAGTCATTCTGGAAAAGTGGTCATTAATGGTAAGAAGCACAGAATAATTATTAGAAGTAAGCATATCTGTAATGAAGTCCATGGATAGGTGAGAACATAGACATTGACGGACAGAAAGCGGTCGCAAAAACTGGACACTGAGAGGATTTGGCTTGGCTACAGACCATGATGAGAAGAACCCCTTGACATCTTGGAGCATGGTCCCAGAACTGGTCCCTGACCACCAATAGAGTCTTGGTAACTCCTGGGTTACAAAATAATCGAGAGCCATGGCATAGTGAGTGTACCTGTGAGACAAGTTGATCCAGGACAAAGAGTTTGGTCAGTCATTTGGAACCGGGTGTTGTTGGTGACCTTCTTTTATTTCCTTTTTTAGGGTAGGGTGATCACCAACTACACAGATTGAGGTAAGATGTAGTCCCCACCTCCTTCGGTCTGCCCTTCCTTGGGAGTCTCATGAAGTCTGGAGAAACCATCCAGCTTGATGTTTTTGATCCCAAGTCTGTAAAACCGGGTGAAATAAATCGGCAAAAGAATTAAGCCCACCTGGTGTGCATGGGGTTGAGTCTCTTTGTTGATCTGAGGTACAAAATGTTTTTGTAGTCTGTCCACAAAACAAATAGTTCCTTAGCTCAAACAGTACCTCCATTCGTTGAGCACCAGTTTGACTTCCAACAGCTTACAATCCCTAACATTGTAATTATTCTCAGGCTTCTAGAAAAGAAAGTACAGGGGTAAGGTTTGTAATTGGAATACCTCTGATTGAGAACGGCACCTATTACAGAGTCAGAGACATCCACTTAGATGATGAATTGGCAAGAAGGATCAGGTGAGTGAAGAACAGATGCCAAGGTAAACAATCACTTAAGACGGGTGAAGGCTTGGTCATCAGGCTTATTCCAGATTAACTGATTCTTGGAAGACATCAGGGCATATGAGGGTGAGGCGACTGAACTGCAGTTCCTAATAAATCTTCGGTAGAAGTTGGCAAAACCAGAAAAACCCTGGAGCGGTTTATAATTATCGGGAACAGGCGTCAAGGTGGCTAGACCTTGACGCCTGTCAAGAGTCTCTGGACCTTGTGCTGACATTTGGCGTTCAGTGTAAAGACATCATATTTTCTCATAACCCTATGCTGTCTGACCATTTTTTAATAACCTTTGAGTTTAATTTAACCGAGCACTCCACACCTGAAAGAAAATTTCATTATAGTAGATCATTATCAGACAATGCTGCAACAACCTTTAAAGAATCTGTTCCACTTTTGATTTCCTCATTATCACAGAAAAATACAGTGGAGGGCAATAATTTTGTTTCTTCCCCTTCACAAATTGATTCTCTTGATCATAGTGTTATTTCATCATTGCGTGGTGCATTAGACAATGCAGCCCCCTAGAAAAATAAGGTAATTATTCATCAGAATCAGAATCAGCTTTCTTGCCAAGTTCGTACATACAAACAAGGAATATGACTCCGGTACACTTTGCTCTTTGGTTTTGTTTTTGCATTACAGAATATACATATTTACAATGTACAATATACACATATATAATAAAAAGGTGGATTTGCCACATCTGTATGCTGTTGATTTGTACTCTATTGAATGTTCAACAGAGAAACAGCCTGGGGGAATAAACTGTCTCTGTGGCGACTGGTTTTAGCGAACAGTGCTCTGTAGCGGCGGTCTGAAAGTAAAGCTCTGAACAGTTTATGTGCATAGGAGGCAGGCTCCCTGGTTTAATTCAGAGCTGCATACTTTAAAGCACAATGTTAGAAAATTGGAGAGAAAATGGTGTTCTACACACCTAGAGGATTCCTACTTAATCTGGAAAAATAGCATACTGTTGTATAAAAAGACACTTCATCAAGCTAGAACAGCTTATTTCTCATAATTTGTAGAAGTGAACAAGAATAATCCTAGGATTCTCTTTAGAATCCTAGTTGCTAAACTTACACAGAGTCGTAGCTCTGTTGAGCCACCCATTCCCTTAGCTCTCAGCAGTCATGACTTTATGGGATTCTTCCAAAATAAAATTGATTCTATTCAAAAGAAAATTTTTGACATACTCCTGAAGATGATTACTTCATCCTCAGCAAGTGAGACAACATTGGAAGTAACTGTAGAAACTGATCTGTGTTTGGACGGCTTTGATCCTGTGGAGCTTCCTGAGTTATCAGAAATATTAGTTTCATCTAAACCTTCAACTTGTATGTTAGACCCAATCCCAACCAAATTATTTAAGGAAGTGTTCCCTCTGATTACCAGCCCCATTTTAGATATGATTAATGTATCCTTAGTAAATGGATATGTACCACAAGCTTTTAAGGTAGCTGTAATTAAACATTTGCTTAACAAACCTTCACTTGATCGAGATGACTTAATAAATTACAGACCTATATCCAATCTTCCATTCTTATCTAAAATTCTTGAGAAAATAGTTGCTAATCAAATGTGTGAGCATTTACACAGCAATGACCTGTTTGAAGAGTTTCAGTCAGGCTTCCAAGCTCATCATAGCACTGAAACAGCTCTGCTGAAAGTCACTAATGGACTTGTGTCTGTACTTGTCCTGTTAGATCTCAGTGCTGCATTTGATACAGTCGATCACAATATTCTCTTAGAAAGGCTGGAATATGCTGTAGGGATCAGTGGAACAGTGCTAGGCTGGTATAAATCTTATCTGTCTGACAGATTCCAGTTTGTTCATGTAATTGATAAATCATCTTTAACCTCCAGGGTTAATTGTGGAATACCACAGGGTTCAGTACTTGGACCAATTCTCTTTACTATATATATGCTTCCAATAAGTAAAATTATCAGGCAGCATAGAATAAATTTACACTGTTACAGTGATGACACATAGCTTTACTTATCCATGAATCCTGATGAGCCCAACCAGTTAGATAGACTACAAGCATGTCTTGAAGATATAAAAACTTGGAAGACTTTAAATTTTCTGCTTCTAAATTCAGACAAGACAGAAGTTGTTTTCTTTGGACCGGAGTCTTTAAAAAAGAAACTGCTTAGTCAATCACTTAACCTGGATGGCATTAAATTGACCTCCGATAATAAAGTAAAAAACCTTGGTGCTATTTTTGACCAGGACATGTCATTTAAATCCCATATTAAACAAGGTTCTAGGATTTCCTTCTTTCATCTCTGGAACATTGCCAAAATTAGAAATATCCTGTCCAGGAGTGACGCTGAAAAACTAGTCCATGCATTTGCTACTTCAAGGCTGGACTATTGTAATTTGTTACTATCAGAATGTCCACAAAATGCAGTTAAAAGCCTTCAGCTGATTCAAAATGCTGCAGCAAGAGTTCTGATGAAAATTAAAAAGAGAGATCATTTTTCCCCTACTTTAGCTTCCCTTCATTGGCTCCCTGTTAAATCCAGAATAGAATTTAAAATTCTCCTCCTCACATTTAAAGCCCTTAATGATCTAGCTCCATCATATATCAGAGATCTGATTGTTCCATACGTTCCTAACAGAGCACTTCGTTCTCAGACTGCAGGTTTACTGGTGGTTCCTAGAGTCTCCAGAAGTAGAATGGGAAGCATTTATCAGGCTCCTCTCCTGTGGAACCAGCTCCCAGTTTTAGTCCGTGAGGCAGACACCCTGTCTACTTTTAAGGCTAGGCTTAAAACTTTCCTTTTTGATAAACCTTATAGTTAGAGTGGCTTAGGTTATCCTGAGCTATCTTCCTTATTTTTCACCTCAGTCTTCTTCCCTCCCTGTTGGATGGAGTAAGGGGGAGTCAAGTTTAGCCTAAACCGGCTCAGTTATGGTTGAGGTGCAAACACACCCTCCATTTCTGCTACCTGTATGACCCCCTCTTTTCCAATGGTTATGGTCAATCTGACAGAGAGAGGTATCCCAATCGTTGTGGTTTTTAGTATAACAATGGCCATCAGTGGACTCTAGATGGAAAAACTGTCTACTTTTAAGGCTAGGCTTAAAACCTTCCTTTTTGATAAAGCTTATAGTTAGAGTGGCCTGGTTATCCTGAGCTATCTCTGTACTTTTGCTGCTATAGGCTTAGGCTGCTGGAGGACATAATGACCACTTTCACCCTCTTCGCTACATTCTCACAGTACTCTCCAATTTTGCATTATTTGATGTTAATTCAGTTTTTAACTTTGTTCTCCCTCTTTTCTCTTCCTAAAAGCTACACCTGGCCTACCTGTGACACCTTTCTGGAGAGGGGCATGGTCCAAGCTTCTGCTGGCAACAACTTAATGCTCACCCTGTACTGATGATCCACATGGCTGTGTCTTTCAGTGTTTAACCCTTTCTCTCTCCTAAACATGGCAATTGACTGAACTTTTACTGTGACTTTTACTGTTACTTTTCCTTCCCATAGAAAGGACTCCTGGATCAGTGCTTCTATGTTCTCTTTGTGTCTCTGCTCTGTTCTCTCAAACCCCCAGTTGGTCTTGGCAGATGGCCGCTCACACTGATCCTGGTTCTGCTGGAGGTTTCTTCCTGTCAAAAGGGAGTTTTTCCTCTCCACTGTCGCTACATGCATGCTCAGTATGAGGGATTGCTGCAAAGTCAACACTAGTGACTTTGCCTGATGGCCTGAAAAGGCTGAATGAGGAGCATGACAAGGCTTGGTTGCGTATGCCTGCCAATGGCGAAGATCCAGGTGCTTCTGAAAGAGAGAAAACTAAAATAAACTGTCTAAAAACATGGTAAATGAATTGAAAAAGGAGAATAAAATATGCAAATTAAAAATGTTAGATACGAGAACCAGGAATAGAGAAGGAAGATTAATAATTGATCTAGCAAGAGGAAAGAATTGGATAAGGCCGACCACCACCAGTAATTGTGAGAGTTCTTACCCAATAAAGAACTGATAAATTATTGTGCGGATAAGACAGATAGGAGGTCAGGACGGACATACAAAGAGAACGCTGAGGAGGACCAGCAGCCGAGTTGTTGGAGCGAAGCTGTCGAAACTCCTAGTGAGGCGACTGTAGTGGCTGCCCCGATTCGAAAAGAGTGACCTGAGAACTGACTTGGGGGAAGATTGCATGAACTAAAATTAATCTCAGATGGTTGAGGAACCAAGAAGCAGTCATGGAAACTCCTTCTGGAGTAAGGAAGAGGGGCAAGGTGGTGTTGAGAATTAAAATCATTTATGTGTTCAGTTTGCATGTGTATGCATAAAACTGAGATATAACATGTATTCTGAGCCTGAGAGAGAGACAGAGGTCACAGCAGGCTTCAGGTTGGAGAAAGGGTTAATCCCAGGTCAGGATGTTCCCAGCAGCTGTGAGCAGTAAATGCCGGCTGTTAGTCATGATATAGGCAATAAAGTACTCCCATAGGAGTAACTAATTTATAGTGGGGACACAGGAACGTAGAAAACTCCTTTAGTGATCTGTGGCTTTGCAAACAAACCGTCAGCTTTGAAGTAAGAGTATAAAATGCTTTAACATTTATGGTAAGACAGACCCCTTGGTGAATAAGGCCTCGCTTTGCTGACCGAGTATCTCCCTAAGGCCTTTGGTAATTTTTCTTCTTTTGTCTTATTCTTTAGTATTCAATTATGCATTGGAAATCATTGGACTTATTTACCAAATTAAACTTGTGTTAATCTTAATTTCCTGCTCTTCATCTGTCATTTCTCACGAAATCCGGACTGGGGTACCGTTGAGGCTGTATTACTATATCTGGTTGAATTATTGGACCTCAACAGAGGTTGGAAAGACTTTGTGACGTTTGATGGCAAATTAAAACATGGCATGAAAAGTGCAGAATGGACCGTTTAAACGAGCAATGAAGATGAACCAATGACCTTTTCCTTTGGAATGTTTGAGATAAATTTTAAAATGATCGGGACAGAACTTTAGATCAGAAATAGTTAGGTCTCTAGCACGATCGAATGAGCTTGATGGGATAGTAAATTCCCCTATTCTAAGGAAGCCATAAAAAGCCAAAAGCTAGGCACTGGAGAGAATAAATTTTAGGTAGGATGAAGGTAGCATGCCCGAATGGAGCACTAGGAGGATATCTTTTAAGATGGAAAGAGTGATACATCTACTGGAATCTGGCTCAGGAATGCTATGATTTTTTAGACCTTTGAGTAAAAGGTTGATAGATGGTTTGAGAAAAGGCTTGAAGTGGGTTCAAAAAGTGGCCTTAAGAAAATAAATTTATGCCAGCTAAGAAACTCTTAATATAAGGGAGTTTGAATTGCCAGACATCAAAGCAATAAGTAATAAAAGTTAAGATGGTAGGAATGCAAACGTGGTAAAGAGGAATATTATGAGCAATGCAAAATTTTGAAAAGGTTTGCCAAGAAAAGGAATAAGACCTGAGAGTGGAGGGAGCAAAGCCTGAATTATAATAATAATTAGCTGATTGGAGTAAAGGAATGAGTGATGAGTTTAGTCGAGTATCAGGTCTTTGAGAGAACATTGGCTGGAGGGCAGAGACGACGGAAGACCTGGAATTTTGAATGAGAAAGAGCATCATAAGTTAGTAATGATGACCAGAAATATGGCAGGCAGTAATGATAAAATTGTGAGTTACAGCTTGCCAGGTGATGTGACGCATGAAGGGCATGATTGACTTTGAAGAGGAGCAGCCTTTATTTATTACTTCGACTAGGGCTGCATTGTCGCATAAAGCAGCTATGTGTTTTCTTTTCATTGGTTTCCCCAGATGCAGCATGCAATAGTGATGGGGATTATTTCATAAGAGTCTGATGATTCAGATTGGGAAAAAAAGGTGGCCAGATGCCAGCGAACCACGCATCCTGAAGAAATCCCCCAAAACCCACGGACGGAACTGTGTTCGTGAAAACTGAATGGAATCTGCTGAAGAAGAAAGATATCACCATAGAAGAAAGATATACCGAAATCTTCCATTTGTCCCCCCCGTTGATGTGAACAAGATGGTAGGCTTTCCTGGGATCGAGCTTGAAGGACACAATGGATCCTTGCATAAGCTGAAAGGAAATGTTCATGAGTTGAAGTGGGTACCAAATGTTATAGGTTTAATCTCTCTTTAATGTCAAGTTCTCTTCAGTCTGTGGAATGTATCATCAGAGGAGTCAAATACGCACTAAAACTCCACAAAAAAAGCCTTAATCCAGAATCCAGATGTAGTCTATGAACATGCAGTTGTTATTCAAAAGAAGGCAAATGTACAGATGTGATCAAAATAATAGCAGTTTGTTTAAAATTGCAAGTAACGCTCAAAATCCTCAGAATAATTTTTATTTCCATGCATCGGAACACTGCACATTATATTCTAAATTAAACCATGAAGAAAAATCCTTCTATAATCATATTACAGAAAATTAAGAAATATTGACCACTGGGCTGTTTAATAAAATTGCAGTGTCTGCATTTTCCTTTACAAACTCAAATATTTACTGTATAAACTGAAAAATCATTGTTGTGAATCACTAAACTAATATTTAGTTGTATAACCCTTGTTTCTGAGAGGTGCTTCACATCTGTGTTGCAAGGAGAAAACATCCCTGTATCATGATGCTTCAAACACCATGCTTTACTGTTTTCATAGTGTACTGTGCCTTCAATTTGGTGTTTCGGGTTGCCTGACAAACTGTCTGTGGCCTTGTGACCTAAAAAAAGCTATTTTACTTCCATCAGTCCACAAAATGTTTCACCATATCTCTTTATGCCGGTTGGTAAATTGTATCCTCCTCAGCAATTTTTTTTCCAACAGTGGGACTTTGCAGAGGCTTCTCGCCGATATAATGGCTTCACACAGATGTCTTCGAATTGCCACAGTAGTCACCGTTAACTTCAGACCTTTGATCACCCTAGAGCTGATCTTTGGCAGAGTCTCTGTTATTCTGGCTATTCTTTGATCCATTGGTATGGTAGTTTTTAATTTTAAAGTGTTGGAGATAATATTAGCTGAGCAGCTTAGCATTTATGGCACTTTATATGTTTTTCCCTTGCCAATCATTTTCTTAATCAAAGTATGTTGTCCTTTATGGAGAACCGATCCTGACAAAATTAAAAATAAAAGCAGAAATACATATATTTTCTTTTTTCCTTTTCCTTACACATGCGATTTTATCAAGAAATGTAAATATTCTCTTTTTCCTTTTCCTTACACATGCCTTTGTTCTTTTTAAATTTCCTCATCTCTCTTTTTCCTTTACAGTATGCATTTCTCCGTCATTATGCAAATGAGGAGGGCTCCCTTCTTCTCTCCAGCTCCTCTACTATTGGTCAATAAACAGGAAGGAGGAAGATCCATGCGCAGGCCAAGGGTGTGTCCCAATTCAGGGGCTGGATCCTTCCAAGTCCGTACTTGGGGGCCGATTACGTCACAGCGTGGCGCGGAAGGTCTGTCAAATGCAGCAGACAAATGTGACCTTCTTTTGCACGATGTGAAGAATGCGTTGTGAGTATCCTTCGCGGTCCATCTTTTCCCATGATTCATTGTGGGTCGAAGCGGTTTGATCAAACAGGGGTAGCCATGGCGGACCACAGTGGCAAAAGCTGTGAGTAAAATGTGAAAAATTACACTTTCTGTGACACAAATGAACTTTTACAATGTTTTTAGTGCGGGAATATAACTGTGTAGACGTGAAAAATCTGCTTGATTTATCAAGACATCGCATAATTTCAAATATGCTCCGATGTGTTCGGAGTTTTCCGCTCCCGCCGTATTAACACCCGGCTTGCCTCGCCAGCCCTACCGGCGGTGGGGCGAGCTAGCCCGATAGAGATTTGACCGGACTATCGGCAGAGAAATAAATAAGATGATGAAATGTGCTATATAAGTTTTTAAAAGTGTATTTATAATTCAGCTAGCATTATAATTCGTGATTTCAGGTACAGCTCAAGAGAAATACACTTTCAAATGCAAGCAAATTTCAGGAAAGAAGTGAAAAGTTTGAAAGAGATTGTTTTAGGCATTTGCATAGAAATATTTTAATATGTTCTGCAAATTAAGACAAATGTAAAATTAAAAAAGACTTTTTTTACACTGATATAAAGCAAGATGTTTTTTTTTGTTTTTGTTGTTTAGGGACAAAGGAGTAGACAGGCCAGTTTATTAAGCTCAGGGGTGAGAATGACCACCTTTTTACTGGAGCTAAAAACTCAGCCACCGTGGCTTGGAGGTACAATAACAACATTCATTGCAGTCAGTTTCTGTCCAGTTTCAAAAAATCCTATCTTTCTAACTTTCACAAATATCCATCTAGTGATTAACATACTTCTTTTGGTTTTCCCTCTTTCCTTTTGCTTGTTTAGGACAGTTCTGGAGAAGATGAGCCAACAGGGGAAGGTCACCCCCTTGCAGGCCCAAAAAAAAGTGGGACAATATGAAAAGTTAATATACAGTTTGTTCAGAACTTCTCATGTCACACACAAATAAAACAATATTTCTAAAAGTCTTGTTGGTTTCTCTGTTTAGTCAACTCTTCTTTTATTCCCTCTAACTTTAGGATTGTAAGTATCCAGAGTCGAGAGAGGGAGTCAGTGAAAAGCCTACTGCTGCTACTTGGCCCTGGTTTGTCCTTATGGATGAGGTGTTGGGACAGAGGTCTTCCACAACACCTCCTGTCCTAATTGCCTCCATCCATGAGGACACTCCAGGGCCAAGCGGAGCGGTGGGCAACCAGATGGAGAAGGAAGACAGTGAGCCAGCAGGAAGGGGTCAGAAAAGAAAGAGGGACAGAAATGATGGATTTGATCAGGGAGGGCATAGAGAATGGACAGACTGTTCACAGGTTCACACTGAGCACATGTGACAGACATGACAGTCTGGAGACACCGTGGAGATCGATCTGCTGCCTGCAACATCCTTCAGCATGACCGGTTTGGCAGTGGGTCAGTAACAATGTGGTGTGGCATTTCTTTGGAGGGCCACACGGCCCTCCATATGCTTGCCGGAGGTAGCCTGACTGCCATCAGGTGCCGATATGAGATCCTCAGACCCCTTGTGAGACCATATGTTGGTGCGGTTGGCCGTGGGTTACTCCTAATGCAGGGCAATGCTAGACCTCATGTGGCACACTCTTGGCATTCTGTTGATGAGCTTCAAGAGGTAGTCACCTGAAATGGTTTTCACTTCAAAGGTGTGCCCTGTCAGGTTTAATAAGTGGGATTTCAAGCCTTATAAATGGGGTTGTGCATCAGTTGTGTTGTGCAGGAGGTGGATACAGTACACAGCTGATAGTCCTACTGAATAGACTGTTAGAATTTGTATTATGGCAAGAAAAAAGCAGCTAAGTCAAGAAAAACGAGTGGCCATCATTACTTTGAGAAATGAAGGTCAGTCAGTCCGAACAATTGGGAAAACGTTTTTGCGACTGCACTTGGGGGAAAGTGTCCCTCAGTGCAGTCGCAAAAACCATCAAGTGCAACAAAGAAACTTGCTCACATGAGGACCGCCCCAGGAAAGGAAGACCAAGAGTCACCTCTGCTGCAGATGATAAGTTCATCTGAGTCACCAGCCTCAGAAATCGCAGGTTAACAGCAGCTCAGATTAGAGAACAGGTCAATACCACACAGAGTTCTAGCAGCAGACACATCTGTAAAACAACTGTTAAGAGGAGACTGTGTAAATCGGGCCTTCATGGTAAAATAGCTGCTAGGAAACCACTGCTGAGGACAGGCAACAAGCAGAAGAGACTTGTTTGGGCTAAAGAACACAAGGAATGGACATTAGACCAGTGGAAATATGTGCTTTGATCTGATGAGTCCAAGTTTGAGATCTTTGGTTTCAACCACCGTGTCTTTGTGCGGTGCAGAAGAGATGAACCGATGGACTCTACATGCCTGGTTCTGACTGTGAAGCATGGAGGAGGAGGTGTGATGGTGTGGGGCTGCTTTGCTGGTGACAGTGTTGCAGATTTATTCAAAATTGAAGGCATACTGAACCAGCATGGCTACCACAGCATCTTGCAGCAGCATGCTATTCCATCCGGTTTGTGTTTAGTTGGACCATTATTTATTTTTCAACAGGAGAATGACCCCAAACACACCTCCAGGCTGTGTAAGGGCAATTTGACCAAGAAGGAGAGTGATGGGGTGCTGCGCCAGATAACCCGGCCTCCACAGTAACGGATGAAGGATGTTGCAGGCAGCAGATCGATCTCCACGGTGTCTCCAGACTCTGTCACGTCTGTCACATGTGCTCAGTGTGAACCTGCTTTCATCTGTGAAGAGCACAGGGCGCCAGTGACGAATTTGCCATTCCTGGTGCTCTCTGGCAAATGCCAAGCATCCTGCACGGTGTTGGGCTGTGAGCACAACCCCAATTTGTGGACGTTGGGCCCTCATACTGTCCTCATGAAGTCGGTTTCTAACTGTTTCTGCAGACACATGCACATTTGTGGCCGGCTGGAGGTCATTTTGCAGGACTCTGGCAGTGCTCCTCGTGTTCCTCCTTGCACAAAGGCGGAGGTAGCGGTCCTGCTGCTGGGTTGTTGCACTCCTACGGCCTCCTCCACGTCTCCTGGTGTACTGGCCTGTCTCTTGGTAGCGCCTCCAGGCTCTGGACACTACGCTGACAGACACAGCAAACATTCTTGCCACAGCTAACATTGATGTGCCATCCTGGATGAGCTGCACTACCTGAGCCACTTGTGTGGGTTGTAGAGTCCGTCTCATGTTACCACGAGTGTGAAAGCAGCACCAAAATTCAAAAGTGACCAAAACATCAGCCAGAAAGCATAGGTACTGAGAAGTGGTCTGTGGTCCCCACCCACAGAACCACTTCTTTATTGAGTGTGTCTTGCTAATCGCCAAAGATTTCCCCTGTTGTCTATTCCATTTGCACAACAGCATGTGAAATTGATTGTCAATGAGCGTTGCTTCCTAAGTGGAGAGTTTGATTTCACAGAAGTTTGATTTACTTGGAGTTATATTGTGTTGTTTAAGTGTTCCCTTTATTTTTTTCAGCAGTGTATATACACACCACCAGAACATGACTACTGTATGCAGGCAAGTATAATATTATAGATGTGATTAATGTTTGAGGGGTATAACTAATTGTCATATTTTGTGAGCACCATCTTCTAATTCTGCATATTCCTGATTACATCTTAGTAATGTGGTCCAGCCAGCCCTTTAAACTTGATGATGTGGACTGCGGAAAGAGGCATCACAAACATCTGCAGACCACCCGTGTGATGCTTCGCTCACCATCCAGAAAGACAAACCACAGGTCTCAGTTGCAGCATCCCATCCATGTCTCTGACCTTGCGAGAGATTTAGCCACACCGCCAGAGACTTTCTGTTCAGAAAGACATCTGCCTCTTTGTTCTGTTGAAGAGGTGTTCCTTGAACCGGTCACTCAGGTTGATCCTGCTTTTAAAGGTGTGTGTTTGATTCTGGTGCTAAGCTATTAACCTCTTTGTTAGCTTAACTGCTAACAGCTAAGGACACGTGCTTGCTGCTAAATTATATTTACCCAGAAAGGTTTAGTTTTCAATCCAGTAAATAATGTGTCCCTAACATCATTTTACTAAATCTGATAACTAAGTAAACACCATTAAGCCCCATTTCTCCAGAAAGATTTGGCTCTTTCCAAAATATTCCCTTAATATTTCTTCAAATATTATTTCAATAAATAAAGGCAGCTAATGAGACACCATTGAGAATTCATCCAGAAGGTTGGTTTTATTGAGCAGATCATTCATAAAACATTATTTTATTAAAATAATATTTTATCTGATATTGCATTGTGAATGGCTGTCTAAACATTTGCTGATTATTGCCTAAGTTAGTTCCAAGACTAACTTAACTTCACTTCCAGATTCTTCAAGATAATCTTTGGTTCTCAAACATAAATAACATTGCATGGTAATGTTACATCACTCTTTTCGGTCATGGTTCTCAATCATCTTTAATCAACTTGTTTATATTGTACATAGCCCATTAGTCTTTGTTATTCTTTAATTCTGCTTGGTAGTTTAGTTGGATTGTTTTAGCATAGTAAAGAGTTTGTTGATTGAAATATGTTTGACTTTGCGTTGACTTATTTTTGTTAATAAATCCTTGTATTTTAAGAAATTGTGTGAATTCATTCCATGTGTGTGCAGAGTTTTGCTGTTCAATAATGTCAGAGCTCATCTCACACCTTTGCATTTTGTCCTAATACCATCGCCTTACTGGGCTGGTATTCACAGGACAACCCTTAACAGACCAAAATATTATTTGATAAAATATTAATATTAAATAATATTCTCAGATTCAAAATCCCAACACAGTACTAAAACATACTATTATGATTGCACCTGTTGTGTTTTACTAATTTCTATTATGGTGTTGTTCCACAATCACATGTAAGGATTTTTAGGTTTTCTCAATAGTAAAATACCAGAAATACCAGTTCAGTTTTATCTGTTACTATTGTAGCTATATCTTTGGTGTGTGAAGCTGCAACAGTCTAAAAATACAAGCTATACCCTGAATAAAGTTTATAGAGGCTGTATGTCTGTCTTGTTTTCCAGCCCTTAGTCCTTGTACCCCCTTATCTTCCAGTAAAGCAGCAGGGCTGCATGGTGATGGAGAGGGCTAGAGTGCCTTACAGGCTCAGTGGGGGCGGATGAATTCATCTCTCCCCCACCACTCCGATCTGACCCGGGGCTCAGCATGAACTAATGCATCTCCTCAGCCCAGAGCACTGCAACTCCTCACACAAAAACACATAGGCGTCTGGTCAGTACACATGCACCTCCTGAGGCATGCGAACATACAGGTTTGTTTTCCTCTCTCTGTCTTGAGTAGTGTTGTAAACCCTTCACTTCACCTTCTGCTTGTCTTTCTGAGATTAATACTTTATATTTGTGTTCTTACACAGGGCTGAGGCAGAAGAGTAGAATGTTGTTCCAACTATTCCCCTGCATTTGATTCTCATCAGTAAGACAAATCAGACTAAGCTGCTATGTTGCTTTGGTATTTCCTAAATTATTCACTTAAGTGATGAAGTAGATAAAGGAACGTTTTGGTCTCCATTTTCTTTTTCTTAAAGAGTTTGGGTGACAAATAAATATATTTTTAACTAAAAAAGAAGGGCACAAGGACCAAAAAAGAACAAGTAATTTAGGAACTAAATATATAGATTTGGTAAAGCAGTGTCCTTTAAAATAAATTTAACTGAAACGTACCTCGATTTCTGACGTTCTTCAGATTTCAACAGAAATTATTTTTGTTTTCTTTTTTTTTATATGTGTGTTGGGACCCACAGCCAGGGATACAACATTAAACTCCTGTACGGACTTTTCTGCAACTTTCAAAATAAAGTGCATTAACCTTCTTCCGGCACAGGCAGGAAACTGCGGACTTCCTGTGACGCCACTACCCAAATAAAAGCACAGCTGTTGCTACATCCGCCCTCTTCCACACGGCCTTCAAAAGGGACCGGATAGGGGAGACAAGCACGCTGATGTCTCTTTGCTGGCAAACAGACATAAACTCTTCAACTGGATCCAAGGATGTCATACTATCATCGATCATATGCAAAGATAAGTACAAATGAAATACTGTCTGTGTATCCGGTATTTTCATTCATGAACGGAGAATTAAGGTGTAAGAGTTGCTTACTTTTGAGGCCTGCAGAAGCAAATTGTCCCAGAGAAGTTCCCTACAGAGAAGCGGTCTCTATGAGGCCGAGCAGAGCGGTCTCCCAGTCTGGAAGGAAGACAACACAGACCGCATCACCATGTTAACGTGCAGTGTGGCTGGCGGACACAACGAGCCGTTCTTCATCCACAGCTGGAGGTTAGCGGGAAGCTAACCCTTTGTTCACAGAGCACCTTCAACCGCCCCACAGCTAAGGAGGTCAGCTGTGGCTAACCATTGTTCACTGCGGATACCTTCTTCAAACTTCATCGTCGCTTGGACAACATTCCTCACCACAATTCATGGGGTTAAGTGTTTTGGGCAGAGAGTAACAGAGAGATATTTAGATTGAAATGATCTAAACGTTTTCATTTTATGAAATTTGGTTTTGTTTGTGTTGAACTCAGCTATCTTGCAGGCTATCTGCAGCACACGTGCTCAGGTTGTGTTTTTTGTTTGTATGTTTTTAAAGTTAAGACAAACTTTACTTGAAGATTTGATTTCTTTTATCATCTTGGTACAACACTAGATAAGGACTCATATTTATCTTGCCACCACACATAATGAGCATGATGATAAAAGAGATACAAAAATTACAATTCTCGCTGTTAGAGGACTGCAGCAAAGAGTCGTATCTTGGGGTTATCATGTCCCCATGACAACCATTAGATGTTACCCACAAGCCAACAGGTTGTTTGGAAATAATGCAAGAAATAAAGGCTTTTGCTATCCTCTCATCACAAATGGAAACATGAGTAAAACCACATGCTTTGATCAGATGAGACTAAAATTGAGCTTTTGTGCAAAAACTGCACTTGGTGGGTTTGATGTGAAACAAAGGATGGATATATTGCAAATATTTTCATGTTTACCACTAAGTATGGTGGAGGATCAATGATGCAGTGGATCTTTTTCAAAGACCCTGAAAACCGTGCTAGAATTCCTGGCATCATAAAATCTGGGTGGTCTTTCTATATGAATTAACTGATACAATGAAATGATACAAAGGAAGGTAAAGTGCTGTGCTATTGGCAAAGGGTAATGACAACAGGGATACTGATAATTGATGGGGATTAAGCTACTGTGTAAATCATTTCTTAATTTTACACATCTTAACCAGTGTGCCGACATAATTTTCTGTCTATGAATCCACTGTATGATAGAGACTCTTGTGCATGTAGTTTTAAAGATACATTCAAGTTTTCTGTGCCTGTCTGATATCTCTTTTCAGGCAGAAACGTCTTTCTTCAGGCACAAAAGAGTAGTCTCAGTGGTTTTATGTCTGTGTTTTAATAAGCCAATAAAGCTACAGAAACGGTCGGACTGATTAACTGCGCATGTCATTAAAATCAATTAAATGCACAATAGTCTCTTAATGTACAATATCATGCTTCTCCTCAGTCCGGCAAGTATAACATCAGTAACAACTTACATTTTGCCCAAACTCTGTAAGACAGCAGCAGTTTTTTTGCATTTAGATATCTGTATATATCTCTTTGTGACCTGGCTTCTTTGCTTAGCACCCTCTAAATGTTATGTCTCAGAGTCAGCTTTCACAGGCAATCCAGCCTCTCTCAGTTATCCCTTGTTAGGTCATTCAAGTGGAGCCCAGTTTATAACGCAATATTTCAGACAGTGCCTGGGGGCAGCCATGCTCTGGAGTCTGCTCACTGTTGCATGATGATGGGAAAGCTCAAAGAGCAGTAGAGAATAATAAAAGTGGCTAATGTTAGGCTGGATAACAAAGAGGATGGAAAGATACTGCCCCCTGCTGTCAGTGGGTAATGTTTTCCTTCTTTTATTTTTCCAATTAATTGTATGATACCATGCTAATAGAGAATGCAATGGATCCTATTGGTGTTTACTTTTTGCATTTAGTCCTCAGCATTTCAGAACATTTAGTTTTACCTGCTTTAAATATTCTCCTTAATAACTGAAATTTCTGTCATAAAAATAATGTCAAAAACTACACAAGTGATATAGTATTAGACATGCTTTTAGTTGTAAACTATAATATAATTTGGCTAGCAGTTAGTCCAAGAATGACCAAATTCAAAGTCTCACCACAGTAGGATAAACAAAAAAAGGTATTTAAGAAGGTTTTCTCTTAAAATAGAGATATGATAGATGAAGTTTATATACACTGCAGAAGGCATGATATGTACAACTGAAAATATATACTATATCATATGCTGTGAATTTGTGCAAGGAGGTATACAGGTCCTTCTCAAAATATTAGCATATTGTGATAAAGTTCATTATTTTCCATAATGTAATGATGAAAATTTAACATTCATATATTTTAGATTCATTGCACACTAACTGAAACATTTCAGGTCTTTTATTGTCTTAATACGGATGATTTTGGCATACAGCTCATGAAAACCCAAAATTCCTATCTCACAAAATTAGCATATTTCATCCGACCAATAAAAGAAAAGTGTTTTTAATACAAAAAACGTCAACCTTCAAATAATCATGTACAGTTATGCACTCAATACTTGGTCGGGAATCCTTTTGCAGAAATTACTGCTTCAAAGTGGCGTGGCATGGAGGCAATCAGCCTGTGGCACTGCTGAGGTCTTATGGAGGCCCAGGATGCTTCGATAGCGGCCTTTAGCTCATCCAGAGTGTTGGGTCTTGAGTCTCTCAACGTTCTCTTCACAATATCCCACAGATTCTCTATGGGGTTCAGGTCAGGAGAGTTGGCAGGCCAATTGAGCACAGTGATACCATGGTCAGTAAACCATTTACCAGTGGTTTTGGCACTGTGAGCAGGTGCCAGGTCGTGCTGAAAAATGAAATCTTCATCTCCATAAAGCTTTTCAGCAGATGGAAGCATGAAGTGCTCCAAAATCTCCTGATAGCTAGCTGCATTGACCCTGCCCTTGATAAAACACAGTGGACCAACACCAGCAGCTGACACGGCACCCCAGACCATCACTGACTGTGGGTACTTGACACTGGACTTCTGGCATTTTGGCATTTCCTTCTCCCCAGTCTTCCTCCAGACTCTGGCACCTTGATTTCCGAATGACATGGAGAATTTGCTTTCATCCGAAAAAAGTACTTTGAACCACTGAGCAACAGTCCTGTGCTGCTTCTCTGTAGCCCAGGTCTGGGGAATGCGCCACCTGTAGCCCATTTCCTGCACACGCCTGTGCACGGTGGCTCTGGATGTTTCTACTCCAGACTCAGTTCACTGCTTCCGCAGGTCCCCCAAGGTCTGGAATCGGCCCTTCTCCACAATCTTCCTCAGGGTCCGGTCACCTCTTCTCGTTGTGCAGCGTTTTCTGCCACACTTTTTCCTTCCCACAGACTTCCCACTGAGGTACCTTGATACAGCACTCTGGGAACAGCCTATTCGTTCAGAAATTTCTTTCTGTGTCTTACCCTCTTGCTTGAGGGTGTCAATAGTGGCCTTCTGGACAGCAGTCAGGTCGGCAGTCTTACCCATGATTGGGGTTTTGAGTGATGAACCAGGCTGGGAGTTTTAAAGGCCTCAGGAATCTTTTGCAGGTGTTTAGAGTTAACTCGTTGATTCAGATGATTAGGTTCATAGCTCGTTTAGAGACCCTTTTAATGATATGCTAATTTTGTGAGATAGGAATTTTGGGTTTTCATGAGCTGTATGCCAAAATCATCCGTATTAAGACAATAAAAGACCTGAAATATTTCAGTTAGTGTGCAATGAATCTAAAATATATGAATGTTAAATTTTCATCATGACATTATGGAAAATAATGAACTTTATCACAATATGCTAATATTTTGAGAAGGACCTGTATGTATGTAATTAAAGTGGAGCTGCTTTTGGGCCTTTTTTTTTTACCAGGGTTCTGACATTGTTGGTCCAAGAGTTGTCTGTGGAAATGAGGATGCCCAGGAACCTGAAGGATGTGACAGTTTCCACCTGTTCTCTGTCTGTGAGGACGGGGGTGTGGTCCTGTCTCTTCTGCCTGAAATCCATGATTAGTTCTTATGTGTTGTGGACATTCAGGGTCAGGTTGTTTCCTGAGCACCTGTGCGACAGTTCCTCCACCTCAGCCCTGTACGCTGTCTCATGTCCGTCACTGATGAGACCAACCAGTGTCGTGTCATCCCCATATTTGATAATGGGGGTGGGTTGGAGAGCAGTCATATGTGTACAGGGTGTACAGTGGAGGGCTCAAGACACAGCCTTGAGGAGAACCAGTGCTGAGTGTGATTGTGGAGGAGTGGTGGGGGGCGAGTGTCACGGCTTGTGGGCAGTCCGTCAGAAGGTTTTTAATTCAGTTGCAGGTGGGGAGGGGGATCTGTAATTCCAGTAGTTTGGTGATGAGGATGTCTGGAACGATGGTGTTAAATGCTGACCTGTAGTCCTCGAAGAGCATCCTCGCATAGCTCTTCTTGTACTCCAGGTGGCTCAGCGCTGCGTGGAGTGTGAGGGCGATGACGTCCTCCGTAGACCGGTTTGCCCTGTACGCAAACTGGTGGGGGTCGAAGGAGGAAAGGAGGCCATCTCTGAAGTGTTGGGAGACTGATCGCTCTAGGAACTTTATGATTACAGACATCAGGGTGATGAGTGTGTAATCATTCAGGCTGTCTATGGCAGTTTTTTGGGAATGGGAATGATGGTGGAGGCCTTTAAGCATGTGTGGATGGTGGCATGTGTCAGGGAGAGGTTAAAGAGTTCAGTGAGAATCCCTGCCAGTTGGTCTGCACGTGCTTTAATCACTGCCCCTGGGATACCATCAGGACCAGCAGCTTTCCTGGGGTTCACTGCTCTCAGGTTTTTCCTCACTTCATGCTCCTGGAGAGAAAGAGGTGGTGTTGGAAACAGAGGGAAACAGTGGCTTCAGAGTGGTGGTGGCCTCAATGTGAAAATCCAAAGGGAAAAAAAAAGCATGATCACAACCATTTTGCAAAAGAATGTCAAGTAACTTTCACAATAAAGCATTGAAAATAGAAACAAACATGAAATATTTTATAAAAGCATCCTGACCATGTAGGAAATGTCACCTTTAGTCAAGGAGCTCTTTTCATGCAAGCATTTATGCTTCAACAGTTGAGGAGACATTTTGCTAGGTATCTAACATTACAAACTGATATATGTAGCAAGTCAAGTTGTGCTTTGATAAAGAGCAGCATACAAAAAAGATGAATAAATAGGAAAATGTTACTTAGCTGTCTGTTTAATTTTATTAGCATAATTGCCCATTGTTAACATTAACTACCCAAAGTAGGTTTCTAATTTGAAAGGTCTGGTAAAACCAGCTATAGTCTGGTGAGTTATATTGACATTGGTAATGGTATAAAATTAGTTTATTGCCAAACAGTTTAGTGTATTAAAAAAGAAACACACAATAGCAATGTTCTGTCTGTTTTTGCCTAGTATTCATTTATTTATTCAATTTGATCATTTAAGTTGCCCTATTTAAACTTTTAAATTGTTGGTACCAGTATTGTTCCTGTTTAAAACATGTCCTGAAAACACATAAAGCACTTCCAGTCAGAGTAACAGATCAAAACGCAAGGCAGTGTGAAAATGTAAAAAGACAATAGCAGTCACTTTAAACACTATACAACATTCCCTTTTTTACACTGATTTACTATCAGGCGGTTGCTCTGTCTGGAAAGATATAACATGTTACATTCTTGTAACATATTTTAAACAGGAAGATCCTACCACCATTTCATATATAAATGAAATGTGGGGTCCTCTGAATATACCCATTCATTGTAACACAGATTTCACACAAACTGCTATGATATTTTTGAGATTAAAACAGTTTTAAGACAGTAGATATCTGCTTTGATCTCTGATCCTCTGAGACCAGCTGTTAGCTTCACCCCCTAGGACCAATTCATCTGAATTTATACTAAATGAGAGACACCAAAGAAGTTATTTAATGCAGGTGTGTCCTCTCCCCATTTTTCTTTTTAAGTGCTCTTAAGGAATTGTTCTTAATGTTTTGCCTGGTGAAATAAAGGTTTAATAACGAATATCCTTAGAACTGTGCACAGGCTGTCTGTGTGTTTTTCCTTCCCATTCTGTTGCAGGGTGTGACTGGCAGATGCAGCCTCCTCAGCTGCGGCTCATGAAGCTCATCAGGAAGGCTTCCAGATAGATACCAGATTGTTTGCTCACATGAGCGGTAATCAGGCTCACTCTTGCTTCCAGTTCTCTCTGATCCTCGACTGACTCCTTGTCGTCCCCTTTAAACAGACAAAACTTGAAGTTGTTTCTCTGGAGAACTCTGGGTCAGGGATTGATCAGATCTTCCTCTGCTACCAAGCGTCTGAACTTCGCCCTTGGATTGTCTCCCATGCCTTCCTGGAGTAAGCTTACCAGACCTGGACCCAGAGGAATTTATCTGGGGGGGTCTGTGGCTAATTTGGGTGGGGGGCAGTAAACAGTATTTGTATTTAATATAAATATGTAAATAAGAATTTATGTAGCCATTTAAATGAAATATCCATGTTGTTTATTAATACAAAATAATTGCTTAATTAGGAACATGTGTGCATCAGTCATCAGAAAATGAGTAATTATACTCAGGTTTGCATAAACTTTAGCTCATGCGTTGCAGAAATCTTAGAAATTAATCAGCACTGTATTATTGTCATTGTCTAAAACACATTAACTCCAGACACTGGAAGACAACTGTACACGAACTTCACCTGAAGTGATGTGGAAACGTTTCTGAAAGAACAGGCTACTGAACATTTTAAACATTTCCATTCTTTTTTTTGTTTGTTTTTGTTGTTGTACAAAACTTGCCATCCATAGGTGGAGTGTCTTGAGTGCTGTGTCCAATGCAGGGGCTCAGCCTTCGAAGGACTGGTCTATGTATTGCCGGTGGCTGCAAAAACCGTGAGGGCCGGAAGTGACCAACTGTGAATTAGGACGGTAGCCTTCACCAGCGTAACTTCTGTCGCATAGCAACCGGGACAGCATGAAGCACAGAATTGTGAAGCTGTAAAAATGGAGCCCAAAGGTTAATCCTGCTGTCTCCACTGTATAACTGCACATGGTTCTATTTTGTATAGGCTTCGCCCTTTAAGCTGTCGCTAGTGGGTTCATCTCTTCACGTACATTGCAGCAGTGAAAACTTTACTGTGAAACCAGGCAATTGGCTCCCATATTTTCTTCAGCGAACAGCTTAAGAGCACTGATTCTAAAAGAAAAAGCAATGGAGCGCCAACACACAGGACCGCCTTTGCCCAGCGTGTCACATGCTACATTATGAGCTAAGACCTGCGAATGTTGCCTCGGTCCTGACTACGCTGGACTGGCTTTGTCCCAGCATTCCTCCTGCCCTTCATGTGAGCACCTTCCAAGCAACAGCGGCTAGCCATTTTTACCCATCTTGTGCTGCTCGTGTAGAGCCGCACTCGCTGCCCTCTTCCTCCTGTCCTCCCCAGCTGTCAGTGGGGGAGATTACAGAGGATGTGCAACAGCAGCTCCCTATTAAGCGGCGCATCAGTGATGCCCCTAGTCAACACCAAGCTGCAAGCCTGGGTATAACACCCCCTGCCTAGGCTGGTTTGCAGCCCTTTCGATCAGAGCCCCCCATGGGTTACCTCCGCTCAGATTCTGAGACAGGTAACAGCAGTAGGGGGTCTAGCCTGGCTCGTGTCCGTGAACGCCACGACACGACAGATAAATGCGCACCCGCTCTCAGAGCACTCCTCAGAGTGGCAGCGCGTATGTTCCCTGGACAGTTGATGGACACACTGATTAGCAGAGGTTACACGCTGCAGTTCCTGTCACATCCCCCACCGTTCAGAGGGATTTTTGAGACAGTTCTGTCCTCCCCGGAGCAGAGCTCTGTTCCCATGTCAGAATTGCAGGAACTCCTGATAAAAAATGTCACCACAAATATCTACGTTTCGCTTTCCATGGGATCTCGTATCAGTACAACCGCCTGCCGTACGGGTACTCTCTCGCCCCACACACATTCTCCAAACGTGTGGAGATGCCGTTGCAGCCGCTGTGCTCGGCAGGGATTTGAATCCTCTTTCATCTGGATGACCTGCTTTTGCTGGTCCGGTCCAGAGCGCTGGCCGCACATCTGACAGTCCTGGGGTTTTCCATAAACTGGCAAAAAAGTTCTGTTTCACCATCCCGGATGATCGTGTATCTAGGGGTGGAGTTAAACTCAGCCACAATGGCTGACTCTCTCAGCCGAGAGCAGACGCGCTGTCATCGCTTCTCCTCACCTTGACACGCTGTGTCAAACCTCACTGTGTAGTGACAGCTCTCTCACTTATTTGATTGCTGGGAATGATGTCAGCAGCTCATATTGTTGTTCCGCTGGGTCTGCTTCATATGGGGTGCCTTCAGAGATGGTTCACCTCCCTGCGCATAGATCCTGTATGCCAGAAAAGGCTGATGATTTCAGTCCCTCATTCAGTGGGGCCCGACCTCACCCACTGGGGAACTTCACGCATCCAGTCAGAGCGAGTTCCCCTCAGCAGACCAGCGTCACATGTCTCTGTGTTTACAGATGCATCCCTGTTGGGATGGGGAGGAACGTGTTTGTCTCAGGCGGTGAGAGCACAGTGGCCCGACCGCATGTGTGTCCACATAAATGCGCCACAGCTTCTCACAGTGTGGAAAGTGACACAGCACTTCACTCCTCTGCTGCGGGATCAGCATGCTTTGATCCACACAAACAACAAAGTGGCTGCAGCCTACATAAATCCCCAGGGATGTGTGCGTTCAGCTCAGCTGCTAAACATTGCCAGGCAGCTGCTGTGCTGGGCGCGCATAAACCTGCTCTCCATCAGAGCAGTGTATATCCCCGGCGTCCTGAACAGAGGAGCGGACATCATGTCCAGAGGTGCTCCTCATCATGGGGACTGGAGTCTCCATCCCGTGCTGATCTCTCAGTGGATCTGTCTGCCACGGGAGAGCATGCAATGCCAGTTGTGGTTCTCACTGAGCCCATGGGAGGATCCACTGTTAGGGGTGGACGCCTTTGCTGCAACCCGTGGCTGAAAAGGCTCCTTTACACTTTTCCTCCAGTTCCACTGATTCCGTGGCTCCTGGATCAAGTCCCAGAGGACTTGATTCCAGGAGGCTATTTCACAGGCTTATATTTCCTTTGGACTGGATCCTCCAGAGAAAGACAGCCTTCGTTGGGTCGCTATTATGTAATCGGCCTAAAGTGTGGCATTTGAAGGATGCAGGCCCTGAATTTGGACACAGCCAAAGTGTCAAAGTGTCTTCTTTACCGCCTCCAAAGTCCCATTTAAAAGCCTACAGCACCTTCAGCTGGTTGTCTTGGGTGAATACATTGCAAAGTTTAATTTACATGGGGGCTGTAATCTGTCTTGGGCGGGCCCAGATACCTGAATGGGCGAGCCCGGACCCCCAGGCCCGCCCTTCGCCGCTGAGTCTGAATCTTACCAGAGCGCCCATTCATTCGCGGCTCACCTTCCTGTCCACCCTCACTCACTCCGAAACTCCTTCTGAAAATCAAAGAACATAATCTTTGTCAATATACTCAGCACATGTCAAACTAAGTTCTGTGGATTTACTTACCTTCCTCTGATGTTCATCTTGCTCATTTTACTTTTAAGCTCAACTCCCCTCAAAGAATCATTTACTATCTCATCTCTATTTCCAAACACTCTAAACAGTCATCTCTTCCCCTAGTGGCTGCTTGGAGGTTGTTCCTGCCGAAAACCTTTACATTCTACTGATGCAAAGAAATAAATCATTGAAAATAACTGCTTGCTCTGGTCTTTGTGTCTGCGCAAGGGTTTAACAGCTTCATGACAAAGTAATATATGAACTGCTCATAAATGTATGTAACCTTACCTCAATTCAGAAATCCAGAACGATCCAATTTTTGGGTACCCAAAAAGCTGTACAATAAAACCTTAGTTTGTCAGTTATGATTTGCAAAGATTTATTTTTGTTGTAATGTAATTTTCTCTCAAGGTTTGAAAGGTATGCAATTATATTATCAGGAAAGTTAATGAAAATTATGTAAGATTCTTGAAAAACATTTATCTTTTTTTAAAGTTTTAGATTTGAAACATTATGCTCACATCTGTTTTTAGAAATCAACTAAAACATCTAATAGCAGCCTTAATGCTTAAGGAACTATTAAACATTTTACAAAATATAGGATGTCACAAAATTACACTTGCGGTCAGTATTTGCTTTAAGAAAATAGTTTTGAATTTGCTTGCAAAAAAGTAACATCTACTTGTTCAAGTATAATTTATTCTATTTTAAACAGATTTGTACTAATCTGTTCTCATTTTGAGATAAACTCATTTGGTATTCTGGTATCCTAACACTGACCAAATATATGCTTTATAGGTTAATTTGTCTCTCTGAATTGCCTACAGGTCTGAATGTGCACATGAATGGTTGATTGTCCTTTGTGTCTTAGTGTTGCCCTGTAATGGACTGGCAACGTGTCCAAGATGTACCCCGCCTCTCACCCAGATAGGCACCAACCCCATACTGACCCTGCAAGGATAAGCAGGAAAACAAAATGGATAGATTGATTTGTCTAAACTTGCCATTCTTTTGCAGAATGCTTTATTCAGCACACATAACATCTACTTGCATATGTGAGGTTATGTTAAAATACACGTGACACCGCAATGACTTGTGTTTAAATTCGGTATATATTTGTGGTAAACTACCCTCTACTATGTTATATTTAATAACTCTTAGTTTAACTCACCTGAAAATCAGCTTCATTTTACAGCTAATTTACATGCTGGCAATGAGCAAGAATGTTTTAATTTTGCCTTCCAGGCAATATGCCTCACTGACCATGCAAATAAGCCCATCCGGTGCTTGAACCTGCTGCAGTTTCTCATGATTTTGCTGGTTAATTTGCCCGCACAGGCCTGCAGTGACAGTTTTGGATGGTGGAAATTCCCTCCTGTTTGTTTTTTGCTGCACAGACACATCCACTCACACAGAACCTTATCACTGTCCAGAAAAGGGGAGCTTTCATCAGCAGTACTAAGCTGCAGAGAGACCATCTGGTGTTTTAAGACTTCCCCTTGATATCTCAAATTAGACCAGTCCGAATTACATTACCATAACACTACATCGGGCTCTTGTGGCCTGTGACTTATGCCGTGTCCACTCATTGACGCTTCCTGTTTGCCTCACATTAAACAACTGCCAAGACACAGAGACACCAACATTGCTTTGGCAACCGGACAGACACACGCAAAGGTCCACCCACACCCACAGGATGCTTTCTTTCCCAGCGGCTTATAATTTCCTGGATGCCTGTGTAGTTGAACAATCTTAACTAGATCGGGGGAGACATAAGGATCATCATGCCAGTCCTATACTTCCTGCTGCTGCTACCGCCTGCAGTGCTGCTCCGGCCGCAACATCCAGGAGGTGGCACAGAAACACAAACAAGCATCCACTTCTGAATGGCATGTATGATGAGGTTGGCTTCACAATGTAACTGCCAGCTGCTGTCTTCCCTGTGCTGCAAACATATTTTAGATAAAGTATTGACCCTTCAGTAGCCTGGAGCAACAGAAAGAACATTCTTCAGATAAAAAGCAAATGGCAGTAGCTCTCTGTCCCATATTATTATGTTATTTTAAAAGGATAAAACAGTATTTTTGGTTCAGGTTCTGTTTAAAGGTTATGGGCAGTTAACATCTTACCAGCAGTAGATAACTCTCTTTATGTTTTCATTTAGTAAAAATCCAGATTAGTTTGTCCCAGAGCCTGAAAATAGCCACTTCATGACTTCACTCATCTTAGAACAACTCAGATCTCAAAACATCATAGAGGTTTATGCTAACTCTATTTTATTAACCTTTCAATATATCATGGGGAAGTTTACTAGTGGTGCACCATCTCTTATGATCCTTATTTGTAAAACATTTTGCTGAAAACGGTGAATAAAAAGCGTTTTCGGTCAGACTTAGAAAAATAAGGGAGTGGGGGAAAATGTAATTAAATAGCAATCACATAAACCTATGTAATATTTTGGCTTTTTTCTTTACCGTTTTACAAAATCACAGTGACATGCAAAAATATTCACCCACTTTGGCATTTTTCATATTTTGTTGCCTCACAACCTGTAATTGAAATAGAGTGTTCTAGAGTTTGCACCATTTCATTTACCGAACATATCTACAACTTTGAAGATGTATTTTTTTTTTTTATTGTAAAGCATAATGTATTCATAATTACAACAACTTTGTAGAGCCCCCTTTTGTGGCAATTACCGCTGCAAGTCACTTTGGATAGTTCTTTATGAGCTTAACACATCTTGCCTCTGTGATTGTTGCCAATTCCTCAAGACAAAACTGCTCCAGCTCCTTCATGTTGCATGGTTTTCACTTTTGAACAGCTATCTTCAATTCTAACCACAGAATCCCAGTTGGATTGAGGTCTGGGCTTTGACTAGAACATTCCAACACATTTAAATATTTTCCTTAAACACTTCGAATGTTGCTCTAGCAGTAGCATACTGCTAGAGCAACATTGGCAGGTCATTGTCCTGCTAGAAGGTGAACCTCCGTCCCAGTCTCAAATCACAGGCAGACTGACACAGGTTTTGCTCAAGAATATCCCTGTATTTAGCACCATCCGTCTTTGCCTTGACACGGACCAGTTTCCCAGTCTCTGCTGCTGAAAAACATCCTCAAAACATGATGCTGCCACCACCATGTTTCACTTTGGGGGTGGTATACTTGGGGTAATGGAATGTGTTGGGTTTGTGCCAGACATAGCGTTTTGCTTTGTGGCCAAAAATTCAGTTTAAGTCTCATCTGACAAGAGCACCTTCCTCCATACATTTGAGGAATTGCCCACATTTCTTTTGGCAAACGCAAAATGTCCCTTATTATTTTTAACACCAGGTAATGGCTTTTTTCTGGCCACTCTTCCATAAAGCCCAGCTCTATGGAGTGTACCTCCTTTTGCGGTCCTTTGGACAGATACTACAGTGTCTGCTGACTTGTACTTCTCAAAAATTTTATCCCTGACTTGTTTGGAGAGCTTCTTGGTCTTCATGGTGTGATGCCTCTTACATCACACCATGGTGTTGCAGCTTCTGGGGCCTTTCAGAAAAAATGTGTTTATACTGAAAGATCATGTGACACATAGATTGCACACAGGTGGACTTCATTATACTAGTTTTGTGACTTTTAAAGGTATTTGGTTGCATAATAAATTTTAGGGGTTTCATAGCAAAGGGGCTGGATATATATGCACATGCCAGTTTTCAGTTTTTTCAAAGTGTTTTTCAATTTTTTTATATATTTTATTTTTCACTTCACTTTACCAATTTAGACTATTTTGTGCAGATCCATCACCTAAAATAAGATTGGAAACATTCAAATTACAGGTTGGAATATAACAAAATAGTTAAAAAGTCAAGAGCAGTGAATGCTTTTGCAAGGCACTCTTGCTGAAAGAGCTATATATGTTCTGTTCAGAGTACAGTTTTCAAATAGGAACATGATTAGTGGCACACTACCTTCCTAGAACCTAGTCTATAGCCGCCAATGCAAAAAGCCTAAAGTTCAAAAAGCTCTAAACTGTCTCCTGTATTTTCGCCCAGCTTTTGGTTGCATTGACGCTTCATACCTGCCATGAGGAAAAGTGGAGTCAACAGCCGAAATTTATGTTTTGCAGGAAATATAGACATCACGGCACCATTGAATCCCATTGGCCCTTGCCAACGTTGAGCGGCAGAATCGAAAGGAGAGCTCTTTTTTCATCAAATGCAATCCACCCTGTTTTGTATTATGCATATAATCCTACAACTGCTATTTCTCCATCACTAAGCCAAAGGAATTTGCTTGGGCACATCATCTCAACACAAATTGTAGAGGAGTCATCAGCACACAGAGAGATTTACACCAGTTGAGCCCAAGGCCACAGCAGTTTTAGATCCCGTTACCTTTCAAGAGCAATTTTGCCACAAATGGGATTAAAATTAATTGCATTTGACACCACCAAGTCCTGCTCATTGAATCCATCTGGTTTTATCGCATTGACATTTCAAAAGGTTGGCCAGTGTGTGCGGTGGACAGCTCACAGATGCAGAGCTGGGTGACATATAGAGGTCCTCAGGGACCCAGGCTTTAACAGCTAGCTCTAGAGAGCTGTTAAAGCCCCCAAACCAGTTCCATTACAGCAACTTTTATAGACACTAAAACCCTAAAAGACTACATATCATAACATTCGACTGCACTCCTTCGGCAGGTTTGTAGATGGGAAGTATTACTTTTTTTTTTATTTCACAGGTCAGGACCATCTGGCATAAATATGCAACAGAAATTTAAGCAGCCCTGTCAGTGATATAATGCTTGTTATCTTAGTTGTGGGCAAAGAAGTGCTCTACCTGTGTGATCAGCTGACTCTACATACATAAATTTATCCTGAGAATGGCTTCCTTCCTCTTTGGTGTTAATTTTCCATTTGTGTAAACAAGACTCTTCAAAGTCTGTGAAACAAACTGCTGTGTTTGGAATGTGAATATAGTTTGTTGCCGCAGGGATTTCACCATTATTAAATATGTGCTCATTCAGTAGCATAGAACAGTACTTGATCTGAATAACAAATTTTGCCTGCCTTTATAGTAGGACTTAATGTTTTCACATAAATGTGCCTTTTTGTTCTGTCTGGTTTGTTTGTGTGTTCACATCAGTTTTACAAAGCTACAAAACCTTCTCAATTTGTGCTGTTGCATCACATCTTGAAATTACTTGCATAAGCCTCAAAAGTACCTCCACATTTAACCTCTGTCAGGCAAATAATTTTTTCTTTGTGCAGAATTCCTCAATTTAAATGTATACAGTACCTTGCACAAGTATTCATTTAACTTTTATCATGTGAACATGTGAATTCCTCTTTGTACGTTAACTGAAGCCATGTTGTGAGCACGGCCAACTTACATTTAAAATGTTATGTGTGGCGGATAACCCACACTGCACAATCACTTGAACATATCTTCCTACTGAAACATGGTGGTGGGAGCAACATGGTGTGGGAATTCTGTAACTAAATATTTTAGGTTCTTCAAAAGACTTGAGATTGTGAGAGAGGTGGTTCTCAATTCTGGTTCTCAGGATCCACTTCCCTGCATGTTTTAGGTGTTTCACTGCTGCCACACACCTTTCTTAAATGATTAACAAGCTTTGTAGCATTTGATGACATGCTGAGGAGGTAATGCAATCATTTGAATCAAGTGTGCTGGACCAGAGACACATCTAAAACATGAAGGAATATGTGGGCCCTGAGGACCAGGATAGAGAACCACTGATTTAGATCAAAGCATAGTCATGTGTTTGAATGACCCAGTTAATATGCAGAGCTAAATTTAATTTAAACTCTGTGGCAAGACTTAAACTGATGTTCACAGGCATTCCCAATTCAATCTGAATAATGTTGTGCAATCAGGAGACTTATATTCTTTACGATTTAATTAAATAACCATTCTGTCAAGTATTGTCTTGAGAATGCCGATCCAATATGGTGGTGGTCTTAGGACAATAAATGATCGAGCACTGGCATTATTGAACAGCAAATTCTGCACACATATGGAATACATTCAACAACTTCTCTCCAAATTATAACAGACACAAATCAACTCCAAGTTAAACATATTTCAATTAACAAACTCTTTACTAGGCTAGCACATTTCAACTAAAACTGCCAAGCAAAAATTAGGAAATAAAAAAAACTAATGAACTATATGAAGGAACAGGAAAACCAATACAAACTGATAAAATGATGCAATATTACCATTCAGTGTTATCTATGTTTGAGAACCATGGTTTATATAGAGAAATTTGTAAGTGAGAACAAGTCAGTTATAGAACTTAGTTCTAAAACTAATTTGTTCTAAAATTTGTCTTAGAACTAATTAAGAACAATAATTGGCATATATTCAAACAACCAGTCAAATCTGAGGAGTAGATAGAACATTATTTTATTAAAACAATATTTTAAAGAATGATTTGTTGAATAAGAAAACAACCTTTTTGGATAACTAATTCTTAATGTTGTTTAATTAGAATCAGAATCAGAATCAGAATCAGAAAAGCTTTATTGCCAAGTACGTTTTTGGACATACAAGGAATTTGTTTTGGCGTAGTCGGTGCAATACAATACAAATTAAACAGTATAAACATATCTACAATATAATATAAATATATGTGCACAGTTTTAAGTGAGTAAGAGTAAGAATAGAGCAGTATAAGATGCAAGAGCAATACAACAGTGCAGGTGATCATTGTGCAAGTATGGCAGTGCAAGTAAAGCAGGAGTCCATGCTGAACGTTAATGTAACGCATAGAGTTGCAGGTTACAGGTGCTGCTTCCTGTCAGACAGGAAGTCAGTGATCCACCTGCAGGTGGAGTCGGGCACACTCAGCTGGGAGAGCTTCTCCTGTAGCAGAACTGGGACGATGGTGTTGAAGGCAGAGCTGAAATCCACAAACAGGATCCTGGCATAGGTTCCTGTGGAGTCCAGGTGCCGGAGGATGAAGTGAAGGGCTAGGTTGACTGCATCATCTACAGACCTGTTGGCTCTGTAGGCAAACTGCAGGGGGTCCAGGAGGGGGTCGGTGATGTCTTTTAGGTGTGAGAGCACAAGGCGCTCAAAGGACTTCATCACCACAGAGGTCAGGGCGACGGGTCTGAAGTCATTAAGCCCTGTGGTCCTTGGCTTCTTGGGAACAGGGATGATGGTGGAGGACTTGAAGCAGGCTGGCACATGACATGTCTCCAGTGAGGTGTTAAAAATGTCTGTGAAGACTGGAGACAGCTGATCAGCGCAGTGCTTCAGGCTGGTTGGTGAGACAGAATCCGGACCAGCAGCTTTCCGGGGGTTCTGTCTCCTGAAGAGTTTGTTGACGTCCCTCTCCTGGATGGAAAGAGCCGTCCTCGGCTGGTGGGGGGGAACTTCAGGGTGGGGGTTGGAGGTGCCAAGGCCCCTCTTGAGGTTGGGGAGGTGGGGGTGGTGGATTGCGGCTGCAGCTGTTGGGGGGCGTCGTGGGGGATGGTTGCAGGACTGTCCCTTTGTCTTTCAAAGCGGCAGTAGAACTCGTTCAGGTCGTTGGCGAGGCGTCGGTCGTTGATGGAGTGTGGGGCTTTCGGCTTGTAGTTGGTGATTTGCTTGAGCCCTTTCCAGACAGACGCAGAGTCGTTGGCTGAGAACTGGTTTTGGAGCTTCTCAGAGTACAGTCGTTTGGCCTCTTTCACTGCCTTGCCAAACTTGTACTTAGCCTCTCTGTATATGTCTTTGTCCCCACTCCTGAAGGCCTCTTCCTTATCCAGTCTTAACCTTCTGAGTTTAGCTGGGAACCAGGGTTTGTCGTTGTTGTAACTCACCCTGGTGCATGATGGTACACAGCTGTCCTCACAGAAGCTGATGTAGGAAGTCACAGCCTCTGTGTACTCGTCCAGACTGTTGGTAGTAGTCCTGAACACATCCCAGTCTGTACAGCCTAAACACGCCTGGAGATTCTCCACAGCCTCACTGCTCCACTTCCTTGTCGTCCTCACAACAGGTTTGCAGAGCTTTAGTTTCTGCCTGTATGCAGGAATCAGGTGGACCATGATGTGGTCGGATTGGCCCAGTGCAGCACGTGGGACGGCGTGATAAGCGTCTCTGATGGTGGTGTAACAGTGATCCAGAATGTTGTCCTCTCTGGTCGGACATTTTATAAACTGTCTATATTTGGGGAGTTCGTGGGTGAGATTACCTTTGTTAAAGTCACCAACGACGATTACTAAGGAGTCCGGGTTGGTCCGCTCCACACTCAGTATCTGGTCGGCGAGCATGCGCTGTGCGACCTGCACGTTAGCTTGCGGCGGGATGTAAACACCGACCAGGATGAACGAAGCGAACTCACGGGGGGAATAGAAAGGCTTACAGTTTATGATGAAGGATTCCAGGTCTGGAGAACAGTGCTGCTGAATCACTGTCACGTCGTTGCACCAACCACTGTTGAGGTAAAAACAGATTCCTCCACCTTTTGCTTTGCCGGAGAGTTCCGTGTCTCTGTCCGCTCTGTAGAGCTGGAATCCTGCCAGCTGCAGCGCAGAGTCCGTTATTAATCCACACAGCCACGTCTCCGTGAAGCACAAAACTGCCGATGAATAAAAGTCCCTGTTTTTCCCCAACAACAGTTGTAGTTCCTCCATTTTGTTGGGAAGTGAGCGCACGTTAGAGATAAATATTCCAGGTAACGGTGTTCGTAGTCCACGCTGGCGAAGACGTACCAGCACCCCAGCCCGTTTCCCTCTCTTCCGGCGTTTCACCGCGTGAACAAAGGTGAGCGCACCTTTGACCAGAATGTCCATAAATTCCAGAGCAGTAGGCAGAAAAGTTGGAAATAACTCCTCTGGTGTAGTAGCCCTGATGTTCATGAGTTCTTCTCTGGTGAGAGAGCTCCGGGTACCATCACAGAAGACCGTTTTAAAGCACAAAACAAAACAAAACAATGCGCACCAACACGCCGAGGCGACCATCTGCGGCGCCATCTTGGATCTTTCCAATCTTGGATTAGCTATCCTTATTCAGTAAAATACTATTAAAGGAAATATTTTTTCAGGAATCAATATCCTTTCTGGATCAGTGATTCTTAATGTTGTTGAATTTTTCCCTCCTTAGTTAAATAATATTTAATAAAATATTATTTGCAATATCTTTTTGACAATGTTTTGGACAATTAATCTAACTGTTTTAACTAGCCAACACATGGAGCAATGAACTACTAAAATGGCGAAGAGGAACGACTATGGACACTCACAAAATTGCGGCAAGTCATATGTAAATATTTGACTTTGCCGGCGCTAGCATTTGTGTCTAACAAAGGAAAGCATATTGCTTGTTCGCCACTTTTTTACAATGGCCCTCTGACACCTATCAGCAGGCAAGGCGGGTGAAGTGTATTGCCCAATGACACAATGACTGAGACAAACAGAGTGGGGTTTTGAACCTGCAAGCAGCTGGTTACAAGACGAACCACTATCACCTTTGCCACCCATGATATTAATGTGCATATGGCCGGTCTGTGTTTAAAACCACCTATTAAGTAAAAAGAAAAAATCAAACAAAACATCATCAAATAAACAATATTTTGATTATTCCATACTATACTGATTTTCTCTACCTAAGCACCACCTCTTACATGAATTGTTTTAATGAATGAGGACAGAGGTTCAAAGGAGGCTGGTCTGGGTAGCAAAGTTGGCCCAATCTGGCCACCGGGGAGGGCAGAAACGATGCAGCTACTCTCAATAGTAGCTATGTGGATAGCTCCCGATACCCGGACTTGCAGGTAGGAAGATGTGCCAGTCCTCCCTTTTGGCAAGGAGGAAGGAAGTTGCTTCCCTCGACGTGATTAGAGACAGAGTATCTTCTTGTAACTCTCTGGCTCAGATGCCTTTCTGCAGAAGCTAAGAACGAAAGGTTTCAAGAGACGTTTGTCCTAATTAAACCTTTTTGTATGAATTCTTGATTATTCAGATAGCAGATCATAGGCCTACTAAACTTTCTGGTTGATCTCGATCAGCGGGCATGTTATATTGTAGACTCAACTCTGGATCCAAGTTTGAATAATTAGTCCAGCTTGCCAGCAAGTCAGACATGACTTCTGCTTACTGAGATGAACTAAACGTAGGTTGCTGTGTAGTATGGAAAAGGTTTTAACAGCCTCTCTGTATATGTTTCAGCCCATGTTGACCCCATGGACAATCCATGTTTTTATCCATAACTGGGGGCACAACACTAACCATGAGCTATGATCTGTAAAAGCACAACAATTGTCTCCAGATTTGTAGGGAGGGTCAAAACATACCTTGAAAGACTTGTACTGGTAATTGTACCAAAATGTGGTCATACAAAGTATAGACTCAGGGGGATTGAGTGCAAATGCTTGCCACACTTTTTAGATTTACTTTGTAAAATAAAATGTAAACTATATATATTTTTTTCCTTCAACATCAGAATGATGTGCTACTTTTTTGTCTTTTACAAAAAAAGTCAAATACAATTGCAGATGTGACAAACAGACAGAAGTTCAAATGCTATGAATATTTTTTTAATGAATTGTGAACTGCAAGCTACAAATAACCCACTAAGAGCCACACTCTATGGAATATTTTCCTGAAAATTGTGGATAACATTTAACTGATGGCCTTAATTTGTGACTTTGTCATTTCCAAAACATAAATTATAGGCCAATCATCTTTATGAAGATGTCCATGATGAAACAGGGACAGAAATCATCGGTGGAGATTGAAAACCTAATTAAATTTACATACATGCTCAAGGCCTCTCTCACTCTGATTTTGGTGCTTCTATTCAAGCGTGTAAACACCACTTTTTCAGAAATCATTACTTTGGCACACTAAACACTTTCCGCCTGGAGAACAAAGCGAGTTGGAAGAATGTGAATACATTAGCAACTGAAATGAGATCATAAGCAGCATTCGTGAGGCGGCTGTGAAATCACAAAGCACGGATGAAATATCTCGGCTTGTGGAGTGTTCGGTGCTGGCAGTTAGCCACTGTGAATGATTGTACTAATATTTGGAGTTATTCGTTCTGCTACATTTTCCCTGAGAATGAGCAGAGTGGCAGGTCCAGGATGATGTACTTTATGCTGCTGCTGGGATCTCTCAAGCAGAAGGTGCTCAAAATAAATTCAGAACTCGTGAAAAACACTTCAGAACCACTCTGGTTTATTGAAAAAGTTTTGCTTTACATTTTAGGCAAGGTTCAGATAAATGTACACCCAGTAGTGGCAAAAAAATCTGCATAGTCTAAACTTAGGCCTGCCCCAAAAAAGGGCTGCACACAATTTTTATCATTAACATTTCAAGAAGCCTTTTTATTCTTTTGCACCAGCACAGACAAAACATAAAAGTGTTTGAGGCTATGCAACACACACTTGAATGGTTCTTCAGTTTTGAGATTTGCTTTTCGAGATTGTCAAATATGGTATTAACCAGAGGCGTTAGCCTCACAGCGATTAAAATGAGAACAATTCTACAGAAACTTGTCATTAGTGCTTGTTCTGGAAAAAACACAAAGTTTTACTGCCAACAGCTTTCCTGCAATCTGTGTCTTCAGGTTTGGTTGATTATGCATAATAGTGTCAGGAATAACCTCTATTAATATGACTCATAGCTGTTTTTTCCATTTATACCATAGTGATATAAAGCAGAAGTTCTAATGTTTCCCTTTTGTTAGAATAGGATAAGACTGTCATCGACACACAATACAAGGATAAATGGCCCAAGGGTTGTCATGAATGACTTGAGGCTGGGGCACTGGGTTTGATAGTGGAGCAGCTGGTATAACTGGTTTGATTAGAAAGCCACGGCACACTTAGATCAAGGATGGACACCCGCTACTACACAACCTACCAGATAGACACCACAATGGTGAGACATAGTCTGCTGATAAACACTGAGGGAGGGCACATCCATTTCATTGGAGTGCCAGATATGAAACTACATGTGACCTTCTTTCGGGGCTCTTCGTCATCCTTACACAGAGTCTCAGCGCTGATCTCTGTAATCATTCCTCTGGCTAATTTAGATTAAAGGAGCTGAAAGTTAGAAACTGTTTGAGAGTCGTTCATTTGAGAGTGTTTAGATAGAGTGTGTGATCGCTTCTGGGGACCAAGGACTGGAGGAACTCCGAGACGTCTGACCGCCAACAGGGTGCGGTAACTCAGACAATAGGCATGGATGTCATTTTTCAGGGGTGTGAGCAAAATGCCCAAATGTCTCTTTAGTGCTTTGTCATTGCATTGCTATGGTACCAGATAATTACAGATGCTTTTTAGGAGCGATTTAATCCAATACGAATATCAGAATTTAAACACTTACAAATACTAATAATTTACAATCCACTAGTTAAACAGTTTGAGTTATTTTCACCCACAGGGTTGTAAAAGCTAATACAAATAAACTATACAGGCACTATCAGCTATATCATTGTGTCCATATCATCAGCTATATTTATTTTTCCAAGGTTGATAGTTTCATTGTAAGGTGTCATAATTATCCTTTCATATCCACATTCACTTCTTGTCAGCTGTAGAGCTGCTAAATCTGAACTAAATAGTGTAAAGTGAAAGATAGCTGCTGACACAAAAAACTTCAGAATATAACAGAAGTTAAAAAAGTGGCTGCTGTTGTCTCTAAAGCAATTTAAGAGCAGGAAATATTGGTCAAGTGGTCTGAAAGTTTGCTACATTCAGCAATGAAATCACTCAGTAGGCTGGTGTAGATTGCCAACTCTCATGCCATGGTTAGGGATATGAGTGGATTGTCAGCCAACAACGATCCAAACAATGAGCTAAATAGAGGGCTTTTCCCATAAATACAGAAACTGAAACAAAACATCTTAATATTGAAGGAAATGGGCAGTAACTGACATGGTGTTAAGATTAAATTAAATTTATAAATTTACCTTTGATAAAATTACACAGGAAACAGATGGAATATTGATTTGTGGAGGGGCCTTTAATATTGTATTAAATCAGTCCTTGGACTCCACTAGTAAAGCAAAAAGTAGTAAAACACACATAAACCGTTACATAAATATGTCCTTGAAGGAATTGGGGGTAATAGACATTTGGAGAGAGCGTCATCCACTAGAGAGAGATTATACAATCTATTCTGCCCCACATTCAGTGTATACACGGATCAATTATTTTTTTATGAAAGCGGAAGATAGATTTAGAATACTAGAATGCCAGCCGACCTGTCTGATCATTGTGCTCAATACTTGAAAATAAATCTAACCAACAGGATCAAGAATACAACTTGGAGGTTGAATTTGGGAATGTTAAATGACCAAAAACTAGTGGAAAAAATAAGAAAGGAAATAAAAATATATATAAACGAAAATGACCTAGGAGAGACAGACCCCACCATATTGTGGGATGCTATGAAGGCTGTAAAAAACAAAAACTTAAAGAATATCAAGAAAGCATAAAAGAATTGGAAACTTTAAAACAACTACATAAAAGAACTAATGATGTCAATACATTGGGTAAAATAAAGAAAGTCATAAATAAATTTGATAACATATTAACAAAAGAAGTTGAAAAGAAAATTAGATTTTTAAAACAAACTTACTACAAAGGTGGACCAAAGCAAACAAATCCTTAGCTAGACAATTAAGAAATAAACAAAAGCTTAATACAATCTATAAAATCAGAGACCCTTTATCTAAAACTATTGTATACAAACTGGAAGAGATTCAAAAGGCATTTGAAGATTATTATAAAAACGTATACTCTTAACCTGAATCAGCAGATGGCAAAATGATTAAGATGTTCTTAAATTCATTAGATCTTCCAAATATAGGGAAGTCACAAAATACAATATTATGTGCACAAATTACAGAAGACGAACTTCAAAATGCAGTTGAGGGAATGAAAGCTAATAAAACCCCTGGGAATGATGAATTTCCTATAGAATGGTATAAGCCCTTTAAAAAAGAACTAAATCCGCTACTGTTGGCATTATTTAACCAAACACTTAAAAATGGAAAACTCCCTCCATCATGGAACGAGGCGGTTATTACGGTTATACCCAAAGAAGGTAAAAATAAAGAACACTGTGAAAACTATAGACTAATATCAATATTAAACTGTGACTATAAGATATATACCGCCATTCTCTCCAATAGATTTCAAAGTTTTCTATCAGATCTAATAGATGAGGACCAGTCCGGCTTTATAAAAAGACGACAGACTCGACAACATAAGAAGAACCCTTCACGTGATGGAAAAAGTACAAAATAATAAAGAGCAAGCAATATTTTAAATTTAGATGCGGAGAAAGCTTTTGAGAGTGTTAGTTGGAAATTTTTGTATTTCTGTCTGGAAAGGTTTGGTTTAAATTTACAATCAGTTACAGCCATGAAAACATTACAGGTCCTTCTCAAAATATTAGCATATTGTGATAAAGTTCATTATTTTCCATAATGTCATGATGAAATTTTAACATTCATATATTTTAGATTCATTGCACACTAACTGAAATATTTCAGGTCTTTTATTGTCTTAATACGGATGATTTTGGCATACAGCTCATGAAAACCCAAAATTCCTATCTCACAAAATTAGCATATTTCATCCGACCAATAAAAGAAAAGTGTTTTTAATACAAAAAACGTCAACCTTCAAATAATCATGTACAGTTATGCACTCAATACTTGGTCGGGAATCCTTTGGCAGAAATGACTGCTTCAATGCGGCGTGGGATGGAGGCAATCAGCCTGTGGCACTGCTGAGGTCTTATGGAGGCCCAGGATGCTTCGATAGCGGCCTTTAGCTCATCCAGAGTGTTGGGTCTTGAGTCTCTCAACGTTCTCTTCACAATATCCCACAAATTCTCTATGGGGTTCAGGTCAGGAGAGTTGGCAGGCCAATTGAGCACAGTGATACCATGGTCCGTAAACCATTTACCAGTGGTTTTGGCACTGTGAGCAGGTGCCAGGTCGTGCTGAAAAATGAAATCTTCATCTCCATAAAGCTTTTCAGCAGATGGAAGCATGAAGTGCTCCAAAATCTCCTGATAGCTAGCTGCATTGACCCTGCCCTTGATAAAACACAGTGGACCAACACCAGCAGCTGACACGGCACCCCGGACCATCACTGACTGTGGGTACTTGACACTGGACTTCTGGCATTTTGGCATTTCCTTCTCCCCAGTCTTCCTCCAGACTCTGGCACCTTGATTTCTGAATGACATGCAGAATTTGCTTCCATCCGAAAAAAGTACTTTGGACCACTGAGCAACAGTCCAGTGCTGCTTCTCTGTAGCCCAGGTCTGGGGAATGCAGCACCTGTAGCCCATTTCCTGCACACACCTGTGCACGGTGGCTCTGGATGTTTCTACTCCACACTCAGTCCACTGCTTCCGCAGGTCCCCCAAGGTCTGGAATCGGCCCTTCTCCACAATCTTCCTCAGGGTCCGGTCACCTCTTCTCGTTGTGCAGTGTTTTCTGCCACACTTTTTCCTTCCCACAGACTTCCCACTGAGGTGCCTTGATACAGCACTCTGGGAACAGCCTATTCGTACAGAAATTTCTTTCTGTGTCTTACCCTCTTGCTTGAGGGTGTCAATAGTGGCCTTCTGGACAGCAGTCAGGTCGGCAGTCTTACCCATGATTGGGGTTTTGAGTGATGAACCAGGCTGGGAGTTTTAAAGGCCACCAGGAATCTTTTGCAGGTGTTTAGAGTTAACTCGTTGATTCAGATGATTAGGTTCATAGCTCATTTAGAGACCCTTTTAATGATATGCTAATTTTGTGAGATAGGAATTTTGGGTTTTCATGAGCTGTATGCCAAAATCATCCGTACTAAGACAATACAGGACCTGAAATATTTCAGTTAGTGTGCAATGAATCTAAAATATATGCATGTTAAATTTTCATCATGACATTATGGAAAATAATGAACTTTATCACAATATGCTAATATTTTGAGAAGGACCTGTAGATTTGAATGTTGAGGGATATTATGTACGAGCTATGATTGTCAATACCAAAATGTTTAGAGAAAATGAGGAACAAAAGGATTCCATTACAAAATTTACCTTGGAGACCTGGCATACAATAGTCAAGAAATATAAAAATTGAAAACAAAATTAAGATTTTCAGTGGGTTAGCCTATGATTCGAATATTAAACCAGGTATAAAGTTGAAATGTTATAAGGATGATGTTTGTAAACAGTTGAAAGAAATAGTAGGATATGAGTTGTCCAGAACAGGTGTAGTTTTGTATTTGTGTTGCTTATCAGAAAGTAACATTCCAAGTAAACATCGATACCTGGTTAAAATTTTGTTGGCAGCAACCAAGAAAGCCATCACGTGGAAATGGGGTAAGGTGGACCCCCCACCTTAAACAACTGGATGGACATTGTGGAAGAAATGTAACATGGAGAGATTTACATACATTCTAAGACTACAACAATCAAAAGTTGAAGAACTGTGGGAAAAATGGACATTATTTAGAAACCTTTACAGGAACCAAACATATTAAGATGGTAATAAGATAAGTTGTCACCTGTCACTTTATTCTGTTTCTTTTCTCTGTACTATGCAACAAAAAATAAAACATCATAAGTTATAAAAAAAAAAGATTAAAGATGTGATAAAAGACAAGTGTGACACGAAATAAACCTATTTCGATGTTAAATTTTGCAAGTCCAAAGTTGGCTGGAAATTACGTCTAAGGGGACGTGTCTGGTCATTCATTGTGTGAGCATCAATGATAAATGGTTCAGGTTGAAGCCAAGTTGGGTTAAAAACAGCGATAATATGGTGAAACAGTACATTGCTGGTGGTGGCAGCAATAATACGACAGCAGCTGTTAGTCTGCACTACTTTCCTGCAGCAAAGAAGATCGGAGCTGCCTGGATCAGAGCTGGAAAACTGACGAAGGACAGATGGGCTGGTCCTACTAAGCACAGCCAGTTGTGATCGGAGGATTTCTCAGCAAACTGCTTCAAACAAAAAACCTCTGAATTCACAAGAGAAATGATGTCAGAGGTCAGGATATCTGACAGAAGGAGAATGTTGAAGCAGAGTCTAGAGCCACGCTGTTTAGAGCATCTGATGTAAAAAGATCGCCAAAGAAAAGGTTGTTGCCGCTGTTGCTAGATGGATCAAGGCTCAGCAGTTAAGAATACTTCCCTGTCACAAAAGTACATTTAGATATCGCAGTTATTGGTAATAATTGAAAATACAAAATAATAATTATTATTATTATTAATAATAATATGAAATTAGTATTATTAAAATAATATAAATTACACACGCATACAATATATTTAAATAAACGTTTCTCTAAAGATTCTAATATAAAATAAAAAAATATTTTACACCAGGTAGTGTCTTCAGATCTTGAATCATCCCTTGTGTCTGCTGCTGCTGCTCCATGCTGCTCACTTCACCTCCTGTTGTTTCACTCAGTGCCGTTTACTAGTCCAAAGTCCAAAACATCTCATTCTGTGGAAGGTAAACCAGTTAAACTGCTTCACTTTTCATTTTATGCGTCCAGATATTTTCATGTGTTTTGTTCTACAATGGGTGAGTTTGTTGAGTGAATCGAAGCTATATTTGTTGATTAGTTTGGTGCATTTAATGACTAATTGTTTGGTTTATAATACCTTAGTTAACCCAGTAACTGATCTAATTGACCTATGTTAACAACTATGTAATGTAATTGGATTTATCATGAAAATTCGATGTCACAAGCATTTTTAGCACTTTGGATAACAACTCAGTAACACTGTAATTTAACAAGCCTTTTGGTTATGAACAGTTAATTATTCATATGCATCAATATTACACAGGCTGTAAATATTTAGAGAAGTGATGTATGACGGTGCGTTGTTTTTAAGATTTGCCCCAGCAACGTTTACTAGCGATTAAAACCATTACCATTTCTAACATTTCTGTTTATTTCCTAGTTTGTGAATATTTCTAACTTGTTTTAAAGTCTTCCAAAAGGCTTCCAATAACAAATCCTGCATGTTCCTTCGAAAATATTATTTTTAAGCTCAGAACAATAAAGTAAATACACTTTATGTGTTCTGGTTAGCTTTCCTATGACTTCTAAAGCTCCCTGTCACTACTCTGTCAAGCTCCAGTTTTCTCCTTAGTTATTGTCGCTGTAGTCCAACATACTGTAAGGTTTACCTGTTATGATTCTGGCACGTCTGCTCTACCCTGTCTCCCTGGCTGCAATCAGCAGATTAGATGCACCTGGTGGCTGCTGCAGTGTAGTGCAATCTGTGGCATGCCATACACCTGTGTCTTCCCTGATATATACCGACTCTGACAAGGTGCCAGATTTTTGAAAGCCATTGTGTGAGTAGATATCCAGCGTTCCTTCCTGTCTGATCATTGTTCTTGACCTTGCCTTGCTTTTCAGATTTTTGCCCCTCTGCCTGTTCCCTGTCGGACTGTTTGGATTCTGGTTTTGACCCTGTTTCCTGCATCTGGTTTATGCCTCTGCCTGCCCCTTGCCTGACGTCTCTTGTTCCGATCGTTGACCCGGTTTCTGTCCTTGGATTATTGAGCCAGCCTAGCCCTCGGATTATTCAGCCTGGAGTCACTTCTTACCCGTGCTGTGGAGATCACTGCCTGCTGCCCACTGAGGTTTCCCTTCTGGGTTTCAAGTTCCACTCAAGACAAAAGCAGGTTAGTGGCTTTTCTGATCCCTGCAAAATCTGGAGAGACTACAAGTCACTAATCCCTCTTTCTGCCTCAGTAATTCCTGGAAGCTGTGAGGAGTGTTACCTGTGTGACGTTTTCCTGTGGCTGAATAAACCTTTTCAACTATCAGTACTGTGTCTGGCTGAATCTTGGGTCCGACTTTTTCTGATTCGTAGCGTTACCTCCCAAAATCGCTCCACAAAACGCATAAACACCATTGTATTATCTTATTTTTCCTTTTTTAATAGTAAAATACTTCAGACAGAGACGATGTTGAGCACAGCCTCATAACAGCACACTTACAAGAAAAGCTCCACCCATATCTTTAACCTTTTAATGTGATTCGGCAATCTAAACAAAAATCCTCTAATTGCACTATTACACTACACTACACTATTACTCAAAAGAATTAAAGGAATGCTTTGAAAATACATCATATTTCAATTGAAAAATGGATATCCATACTAATATGGAATGGGTAATGTGTTAGGAACAAATGATGCCACGTTATGTGATAAAAATTAAATAACCCACAGAGGGCTTAATCTGATGTCACCAGGCAATTTCAACTGAAAAAAAAAAATGAGGTGACAGACTAGTGCAGCTGGCTGAGATGTAATTGCAGTAAATCAAAATGGGGCATGCTCCTTTTCGTTTATCCTGTATAAGTCATGGATATGCTTCCCCAGACCAACACTAACCCACTACCAGACTGATAATGCTGAACAATGTTGCAGGCAGCAGAACTTTCACCACAGCTTCTCCAGGCCCTTTCACATCTGTCACATGAGCTCAGAGAGAACCTGCATTAATTTGTAAAAAGAATTTGGCGCCAGTGCTGAACCTGCCAATGCCAGTGTTCTCTGGCAAATGCCAGTCGAGCTCGACAGTGCAGGGCAGTGAAAACAGGGCCTACTACAGGATGCCGGGCCCTTAGACCACCCTCATTAAGTCTGTTTCTAATGGTTTGGTCAGAGACATTCAAGCCAATGGCTCACTGGAGGTCACTTTGTCGGGCTCTGGCAGGATTCCTTCTGTTCCTTCTTGCACATAGGAGCAGGTACTGGTGCTGCTTATGGGTTAAGGAGCTCCAACGACACTGTCCACTTCTCCTAGAGTAACTTCCTGTCTCCTGGTATCTCCTCCATGCTCTCGAGACTGTGCTGGGAGACACAGCAAACCTTTAGGCAATGGCATGTATTGATCTGCCATCCTGGTGGAGTTGGACTGCCTGTGCAACCTCTGTAGGGTCCAGGTATCGCCTCATGCTACCAATGGTGACACTGACCCTGGTCAAATGCAAAACAACTGAAAAGCTGCACAGGCTCATGCTGTAAAGGCGACATTTTAACCAAGTATGACATCAGTATCAGATTCAAGACCGAAATATGATCATATCACCCTTTCTCTAGAATACATAGATGGCAATCTAAAGTAAAACGACCCACATTAATTAGTACAATAGGATTCATCAAACACTTTGTCACTTTGGCAAATCTGACCCACAAACCACACTAAAGTTACAAGAGAAGGCATTGCATGCAAAGTGGTTGCTTTAAGTTGGCTTGAACCTTGACCTTTAAAGCTTTTGTGAGACTATCCTATCTTGCAGTGTATTAAAAAATAGATATTCAGCTAATCTAAACTTGAGGAAATGAAGGGACTTTTATAGAACATTAGGTCCTGCCACAATCTTAAAGTATGTGTGTTGCTTTCAATGCACTCCCCATTTTAATATTTTAATAGGGCATGTGCACAGGGATCAAGCATATGGAATTCACGTAAGCATCTGGTTGTACTTGTTAAGTGATCATATAATTATTAGCTGAATTAATCAGGTAGTAGGTCATGCAATACGTTTCTCTTTAGACGTCAAGCATCTGTCATCCTTAGGTGAAAGACTCTTCAGACAATTGCAGTTGTATAGTTTTGCATGACATTAAGGAATGTACCTTTGTGTCATTGGGGGGATATTATAGTAGCATAAGAGTAAGACGCCAGTTTGAAATGAAGTCATTTATGGTTTAATCCATTTTTTTGCTTAGGATGAAATCAGTTTGCTCACAGTCTGTTCTGAGGTTCCCTCAATAAATTGAGACAAATCCCTCAATAAAGACATGTAAATTGAATCAATATACCTCTAATGTTCTTTTTCTTTAAGATCAGTGCTAAGTGAAAAGAAAGTAAATGATTAGTAGTGGATAAAAGGCCCTTCTGCTGCTCCCGGCAGCAAGGTATAAGCAGAGGCTTTTAATCCATTTTGCTATTAGTTTGCAAGTGCCATTAAGAAGCTCTTCTGAGATTTGCTCCCAATTTGCAATCTGCAAACATGAAAGCACTTGCCCTGCTAGAAATATGCAAGAAAATGTTGGAGTCTTATTGCCCGGAGAGGCCTTTATTGCACTCTCATGACTGCACGCTGCCGGCTCTTCTGGGGATGCATTGACTTGGAAGAGGAGTCCTAATCCCCAAGTAATGACAAGCACTAAATACAGTCCTCTGTGTCATTATGCTGCACAAACACCACACAGCTGTTCAAAGGCATCACAGCAAGGGCAGCCCTAATGTGAACCATTTACCAAGGTTTTTCAAGGAAAACCAAGACTCTTACCTGTCACAATGTGCAAGGATGTTCTTCCTTTTTTATCTTGATTACAAAAGTGATAATTTTAATTGTCCTTTAGGTTTCCTAAGATAAAATAAAACATTTTTGTAGGCAAAACTACAGTTGTTTTTGCAGAATGCATTATAGTAAGTGAGATGGACACCAGGTGGCAGTCTAAGTCTTCTTTTGTTTTACTACACACCTACAGTACATCTAAAACGATGATGTAATCCTTTCAAGGCCATTATATCACATGGCACAAACAGGCTCTCTACTCCCATCCACATTTAGATTTCCAATGATTACTGATACCATTGTCAGCCTTATCTCTTCCTCTTATGTTGTTATCTCATTCATTTCTCACAGCGTGCCTTTAACCACATCAAAGTGCTGAGACGAGCACTTCTAGAAGGCCACAGATCCACCGACGCTGCTTCTCTAATGGCTTTTAAATATGGCTGTGACCTTAACAGTAATAAAAAGCAATTCTCCCATAACTAATCCCATGGTCTGGTCTCACTCACCCTTAACCTTTACTGTCACAAACCAAGGGAAGTCAGCCGTGAAGATGTGAATTTGCAAAATCCCACTGACAACACCCACGCCTGTAACAAAAATGAAAATAAAAAACATCCGTGGCTAATAATATTGGCTCAGCAGTGGACAGATTAAAGCAGTAGGAGAGCATCTGCTGCATGGAGAAACACTATGACGGCTTCCTCCCCAGGGAGCAGTGGCTGTAAAAGACAATCAGAAATAGACAAAGCGATGAAAACAAGCAGGCCTTCTAGAAGAGACAGACGAGCATCGAAACCACAAGTCCCACAGGACAGCCAGGAAAAGGATGTTTTGTTATTTATTATTCTTTCAACAGCAGTGTCAGCCTGTGTAGTCAGTTAATATGTATGCCACTTGTTTTCCTCACTGTACAAAAAACTCTTCCAATCATGCAAATTAGAAACTGGGTGACAGAGGGGGAAACAAGAGTCATGATAAATGACTATTACTTTTAAATAGCTGTGGTAAGTGTACACAAAACCTGCATTGTTTAGATACAGCTTGATACGATTATTAAGGTGTGTTTACTGCAGTACTTTTAACTGCAAGAAAGTGGGTTGAGTTGCTTCGACAGAGGTCAATTATGTTAGTTCAACTGTCTGTATGCAAGAAATTAATTCGATTTTGCAAAACGCAGTACTGTTGATGAGACATGATGGCTAACAAAAAATAAATAAATTACAATGGGACAAACAAGAATCTCTCAGTACTATAAACATGAAATTTTACCATTTTGCAAATATAAACCCAAACATACTCTTCAATAGAGCAGATGACATTTTCCTGGTTAAGTTATGAAAACTTAATACTGGACACTAAATATGGATAGTACTTTTCCTGAAAAGTGAAGCCCCCTGCTTGGTGACTACAGTGGAATAAATGTCTACAGACCCTCAAGGAATGTCAAGATGTGGTGATGAAAAATTGGCTTATGATAAATACTATCAAACATTTTCCACATTTAATTTGACACACGTTTGACACACATGTTATACTTTTCAAAAACAAAAAAAAATCAAACTGAAAAATATTGCCACCACCATGTTCCAATTTGAGTGTAGTGTTCTTTCAGCGATGAGACATGTTGGTTTTGTGCTAAACATACCTTTTGGAATATCCTCATACCCTAACAGGTTCTTTCATACAGTTTTGGGAGATTTGAGTAGTTTGTTTTTTTGTTTTTTTTTTGTTCTAAGTAATTCTTGGAGTAGTTTTACTCCATTGTACTTGGAGCAGCAGAATGACCCTTTGGGTCAAAGGAGCATGAGTGCACTCTTGGCCTATGGGCAGGAAAGGAGGATGCTGATTTAGTTAGTTTGAGGGACCACTCCACTCAGGGACATAGCTGTCTGGCAGTCAGCAGGTTGTGAGTACAATCGCAGTTTCTCTCATCACATGCGGAACGCCAGTCCGCCTACTGATATTGCATATTTGTAGGTGCAGGTTGGTGAATATCTACTATAAAAAGCATTTATAAAAACATTTATAAGAACTAAGTTCAGTCCACTTACTGTTGTATAATGAGGAACTGCAGTCCTTGCCAGCCAGCAATATGTTTCCCTGCTTTAACAAACCTGAATCAAAAAAGGGGTTATTATCAGGCTCTTGCAGAATTTGGTGGTACGCTGAGGGGAAAATTCAGATCTTTGATTCAGGTCTGCTGAAGCAGGAATATGACTAAAACATGCACAAAGCATCTGCAGTAGATGTTTGCTTACTCAAATCGTCATAAATAATTAAAGGCAGAAAGAAGTGAAACATATTGTTTGACCCTTTTTTAAATTGAAACAACAGTAAGACATGAGATTGCCCTTTATTATCCTTCAAGATAGCTTATACTTTCCTAAATTCAAGACTTAAACTTGAACATTAACACTCATTATCTTCTTACAAATGGGTTATACTGCTAAAATGATGGTAAACATGTTAATGTATTTTAAAATGCATTTTTCTCATGTACATTTTTTTTCATCTTTTACAAGTTTGTCATTTTGCAAGTTTGTCATGCTTTTTTTCAGTAATTTGTTGCAATTAATTGTAATTGTCATGAATTATGAGAATATAACTGGATTTTAATGTAATTTTACAACAAAACAAATCAGCAAAAAACAAAAGAAATGTTTTTTGTTTTTTATTTATTTTGATATTGTAGTATAACACCTTTAAAGTGTACAGATGAAACGGTGCTTTCTATAGTCACAGAATGGTTCCAGAATTAGGTGCCTGTCTCTGAATATCTGAATATGAAACAGTGGGGCCATTTCGTTTCTCTGCAGGTGACTTTATACACTGCCTGGTCAAAAAAAAGTCACCACCAAAAAAAAAAGGTCATACACTCTAATATTTTGTTTGACCGCCCTTAGCTTTGATTACAGCACACATTTGCTGTGGCATTGTTTCGATAAGCTTCTGCAATGTCACAAGATTTATTTCCACCCAGTGTTGCAATAATTTTTCACCAAGATCTTGCATTGATGATGACATAGTCTGACAGCTGCGCAAGGCCTTCTCCAGCACATCCCAAGGATTCTCAATGGGTTTAAGGTCTGGACTCTGTGGTGGCCAATCCATGTGTGAGAATGATGTCTCATGCTCCCTGAACCAGTCTTTCACAATTCGATCCGAATGAATCCTGGCATTGTCATCTTGGAATATGCCCGTGCCATCAGGGAAGAAAAAAACCATTGATGGAATAACCTGGTCATTCAGTATATTCAGGTAGTCAGCTGACCTCATTCTTTGAACACATACTACCTGACCGACTGCAGCAACCCCAGATCATAGCACTGCCCCCACAGGCTTGTACAGTAGGCACTAAGCATGATGGCTGCATCACTTCACCTGCCACTCTTCTTACCCTGACGCGCCAATCACTCTGGAACAGGGTAAATCTGGACTCATCAGACCATATGACCTCCTTCCATTGGTGCACAGTCCAATCTTTATGTTCCCTAGCAAATTGAAGCCTTTTTTTCCAGTTAGCCTCACTGATGAGTGGTTTTCTTAAGGCTACACAGCTGTTCAGTCCCAATCCCTTGAGTTCCCTTCGCACTGTGCGTGTGAAAATGCTCTTACTTTCATTATTAAACATAGCCCGGAGTTCTACTGTTGTTTTTCTTTGATTTGTTTTCACCAAACATTTAAGAAATCGCCGATCACGATCATTCAGGATTTTTTTCTGGCCACATTTCTTCCTCGAAGACGATGGGTCCCCACTATCCTTCCAGTTTTTAATAATGCGTTGGACAGTTCTTAACCCAATTTTGGTAGTTTCTGCAATATCCTTAGATGTTTTCTCTGCTCGATACATGCCAATGATTTGACCCTTCTGAAACAGACTGACATCTTTTCCACGACCACAGGATGTGTCTTTCGACATCGTTGATTGAGAAATAAAGCAACTCATTGCACCAGTTGGGGTTAAATTACTTGTTGCCAGCTGAAACATAATTGCCCATTCAGTAATCATCCAATTGAAAGCTTTTTACTTAGTTAAATCCAGGTGGTGACTTTTTTTTTGGCCAGGCAGTGTATTTTTGTTAGTAAAGAAATGTGAAGGAAATGGGAAGATTTAAACGAAGTTTATGAATTTAGCAAGGTACACTGCCTGAAAACTTTAATACTTTGCTGGGCATCCTTAGCTGTGATTACAGCATGCATTCATTGTGGCATTACTTTAGTGAGCTTCTGCAATGTCAAGGTCTTGTAGAGATTATGGCAGAGTCGAATTCTTCATCAGCCCAACCCAAAGATTCTCAATGGGTTAAACATCTGGACTCTGTTGTGGCAAATCCACGAGTGAAATTGATGTCTCATGCTCCTTAAAACTTGCACAGCATAGGCCAAATGAATCCTAGCATTGTTTTCTTATAATATGCCTGCATCATCAGGAAGGAAATTCACTGATGAAACAACCTGGTCATTCAGTATATTTGGGTATTTGGCACATGAGGTTGTTGAACCTATATCTGATCAATTGCAGAAACCTCATCGCAGCACTGTCTCCACAGGCTGGAACAAGGCATGATGGGTGCATCACTTCATGCACCTCTCTTCTTACCCTTATGAGCCCATCACTCTGAAACAGGGTGAATCTGGACTCATCACACCACATAGTCTTCTTTGATTGCTCCAGAGTCCAATCTTTACTCTTCCTTAGCAAATATAAGCTTTTTTCTTCAATTCGCTCCACTAACGGGTTTACCTAAGACTATACAGATGTTTAGTGCAAATTCTTTAGTTCCATTGGCACTGAAGGTTTGAAAATGCTGTTTATTCAACAGAACTATAAGTTCTGCTGTTGTTTTTTGTTATGATCTGATGTTAAACGTTGTGGGTACCGATCACAATAATTCAAGATTTTTGTCTGACCACATTTATTCCTGATTATGAAGGTTCCCCAATATGCTACAAGTTTTTACAGTTCTTTTCCCAATTTTAGTAAAGTCAGCAATCTACTTCGATGTTTTATTTGCTTGATGCATTGCAATAATTTGACCCTTTGGAAACAGATTAACATCTTTACCACAACCACAAGATGTGTCTTGCAACATGGTTGTTCAGGAAATGAGAAGCTACTCTCTGCATCGCCAAGGGTAAAATAACTTGTTTCCAGCTGAAACATAATCATCCATGCAGTAATTATCCAATGGGACCTTATTACCTATTTACTTTGTTAAATCTATGTTAACTTGTTTTGGAAAGGCAGTGTATTTATTAGGTAAAATCAGTTTTCCTATGCAAATGAAATTATTTGGGTTAGGCTTTATTCAAAAAACAAGCCTTTCACATTTCTTTTTATCTTACGGATATTAAGAGCTATCCATTGTTCTTGGCTATCAAGATATCAAATTTAATTTGCACTGCTGTAATATGTCTAAGTAACTGTGTGTTTGAAGTGTAAAAAATCTCCCTCTCTACATCTGTGTTTGTATATCAATGGCTTTCCCTCTCAGTGGGACTCACCACCCACAAAGGTTAATGAGCTTAAACACAGCTCAGAGTTAGCTCATTAAACAGACCACAGAGACTGAAGTCAGGAGAAGTGAGGGAGGACTGCTGAGCGGGGAATAGCAGAGTGAAGGTGGGCCTGTGATGTCACCTTGTTGGAGTTAAATAGAATTTGTTTGTTTGCCCTTTTGCCTAAAACAAGACATAATGTGTGAAAAAAAATCATTAATGAGTAGGCACACTGGAACAAGAGAAAAATGGAGAGTGACTCAGAAGATGTGGTTGCCAGCCTACATTTATCCTGAGGTGCTTCTTCAACCCTGTCATTTAAACAGAAGTGGACCCAGCAAAGTGGGGGAGGAAGAGGGTCTGACTTTATCTACTGTGTGAACACCTACATGAAGAGCTACAAAGATGGGAAAGTGAATTAATCAAAGGACGGTTACCTGATTAAACCAGCTAGGTTTTCCTTTTTTTGCAGCCCCTTAAAGAAAATACTGTCCTGCAAAATGATTCATACCTTTTGAACCTTTTTACACTTTTGTTTTTCAAATTACACCCTCTCAATTCAATTTGTTTTAGGATTTTATTTGTCAGATCAACACAAAGTGATGAATAATTGTACAGTGAAAGGCAAAAAACGGATTGTTTTATTTGATTTTTTTCAAATAAAAATCTGAAAAGTGTGGTGTGCATTTGTATTTAGTTTATCTGATTACATCATATTTCTATAAGATCCGATTGATTAATGGAGTGGCCGTTGCCAGCAATGGCAACTTTAACTATTCTGTAAACATCTTCCACAAGGTTTAAGAGTGTGTTTACAGTCAGATGAAAAAAACCAGAATTGCAGCTTCTAATTCATCTCAAAGGTGTTGAGATTGATGTCAGGACTCTGTGCAGGCCAGTCAGGTTTCTCCACACCAAACTTTCTACACCTGCAGCCATGGAAGTAATTGGAACACCGAAATTTATTGATTTGACGGTGTGACCCAATAGTTTTGGCAATATAGTGTAGAGTCCACTTATGTGTATAATAATAACTGTTCTGTGATATCAGAGCTTTAAAAAAGCTTAAAATTTTTTTTATAAGAAGTACATTTTCCTGTTTGCCATAAGCAATAAGAACACAGTGAAGCTGTTTTGTGCAGTACAATTTTTGCTAATGAGACAAAATAAATATATTTAAAAATATTTGTAAATTGAGATCCAAGTATATATCTGCCTGGTGAGATGTGGTATTATATAACAAGAAATAAAGGACTGAATTCAATTACTGGTGTTCTCAAACAGCCAAGACAGCCAAGAACTCAGACATATACAGAATAAACACAAACATCCTCTCTCCAAAATATAAGAATTTATTAATAAAATTATTTAGATTTAAATTAAAATATTTCAGTTAAGAAACTCTTTAACAAGGCTAGTAATTATCGTTGTACTCGTACTCGTACTCGTCGTCTTCCGCTTTATCCGGGACCGGGTCACAGGGGCAGCAGACTCAGCAGAGACACCCAGACGTCTACCTCCGTCTGCCGCCCAATCGTCTTTGCACCAGTCCCTCATGGTTCCCCCTGCAGGTGGTGGGCCCACTGGGGGATGGCCTCGCGTCTCTTGTTTGGGCTTGGCCCGGCTGGGTCCCGCGAGGAGCAACCCAGCCACCAGGTGCTCTCCGACGAGTCCCGACCCCAGGCCTGGCTCCAGGGTTGGACCCCGGCTCTGCCATACCAGGGACATCACGTGCCTATTTTATGGTCCTCATGAAGGTGTCTTGGCTAGTAATATTCAACTAAAACTAGTAAGTAAAAATTGAAAGGACAAGGAAAACTAATAAACTACAAAAAAGGAAACAAAGGAATAAATCCAAAACTAATCACCAATAAAATTATGTCATGATATAAAAGTTTAATGTAAATATTAACGTATAGGTAAGGTTTGTTTTGAGGAATTTGGAATGAAGCCATATTAACTTTAAAAATAATTAAGAACAAGAATTTGTATGTGCTCAAACAACCAGTTCACAATGCAAATAAGAAGGGAAAATACAATATTATTTTAATAAAATCATTTTTAAGTATGATTTGCCAAATTATAAATCAATAACTTTTGGAGAATTGATTCTTAATGTTAGGTTAAAATAGCCCTCACAGTGAAAGAATTTTAAATGGAGTTGACACTCATAAGACAGTGGCAGAAACGTTTATGGACTCACAAGATGGCAATCGAATGGACAGTCGGCAGTTACTGCCTCATCTGGATTAGCAGTTAAGTTATGAACAAAGAAAATAAAAAAATAGCAGTCCTCCTTTGGCAACCCCTTTCAGTTCTACATGTACTTTTAAATATCATTAATATAAATATTAATGTGTGTATGAGCGCTGGCTGAATGTGCTGTGTAATACACAGCAGAACCAATAGTGGCAACCGTTTACTGGGTGAGCTTTTAGCTTTTAGTTTAGCATTGGGGTTAATACAATGTATCATTTTCAAGGTCTATGCGGACTTATTTTATGCATGTTAGCTAGAAGGAGATTGGAAAAACAAATAAAATGGAGGAAGCTCCATTTGCCGGACTATTGTTTAAACCACTCATTGATATAAAGTTTGACCTTATTTTAAAACACAACCAAAAACAAATTTGTAGCATCTAGGCAAGGTAGCCTGTTGGCACTCAAATAATACAAGGCCTGAACTTGTATGTTGCCTTATCAGGTCCCCAGAGACCCCAAAGAGCTTCACACTAGAATCAGTCTTCCACCCAGTCTTACACTGATAGTGGTAACAGCTGCCCAGGGGCTGACTGACAGAAGTGAGGCTGCCATACCATCAGCGCTACCGGGCCCTCTGACCACCAGCGGCAGGCAAGGCTGGTGAAGTGTCTTGCCCAGGGACACGACTGGGAGAGACAGGGCAGGGCTTTGAACTGGCAACCCACCGGTTAGAGGATGATCTCCTCCCACTGTTGCCACCATTGCCCCTACAATAGTTAAGCACCACGAGCCAAAACAATTGAATTGTTTTATCCTAAACCAGTTTTCTTCGTCCCATAGTTTTTACCAGTCTTTTGATCTCTATGTGTGTAGTTCAGTAGCTGTACCATCCCAAAGCTGGCCTAACAACTCATTTCAGACTTGTTCTCTACATTCCCTGGTTAAAACACAAATGCTGTTAGACAAATAGATATAATCCAGCAGTCTAATAATCGTTAATATGACAATTTATGCAACTTTTTCTTACTGTTTATATTACAAAGCCTTTTTAATGAGTAATATTATATTGCTGGGCACATATATGCCTTGCTTAAATAGTTTTTTATTTTTCATTTTTTTTATTTCATCCATTAAAAATAAACTTGATCTTTTAACTTCCCTTAAATCCAGATAATGGTTGATGATAACATTTTTATAATCAAGTTTGGACAAACACTTGAAATTTTTATAGCTAATTAATTAATTTTCCACTTTCTCTTTTAGCCCTCAGCAGCTATTTCGGAACTATTAACTGACTTGTACAGCAAGGGCACAGTCTTTCAGATGTAATCTAATAAAATATTGTAAAAGACTCCTGTTTACAACATCTATCATTAAAATTGTCCATTGTGTCTTTTTGTGTGTGTTTTTGCAAAAATCTCATTCTGTAGCTGCTTGACAAAATTGTTTGTAGAGACTAATTTATAACAACAAAAACTGACAAGATCATTAGAAGCAATCTTTTCAACATTATGACAAGCTGTTAATGAGACATTATTTCTGTGTGATACATTGTTAAGATGAAATTATTTAACAGGATTATTGCTGCTCTAATTTAAATTCTAATTTGATAACATCTTTCACACTGACACAGCTGAAAGGGTTGGTCTTCCATGTTGAGAAAAAAAAGGGTGTAGTTTTTATGTGGAAAAACGTGAAACCAGAGGACTTTGAGTTGTTCCAATAACAGGCTATTGCACATGTATGGTTCATTTAAAAGAAATTAATATCCAAATTTTAGCAAATCTTTAAAACAAGAAATTGTTTATGGTGTAATGCTAAACTATTACACTTCCCAAGCTTGGATACAGAAATCTACATCCACTCATCAACTGCATGAATGTAATGCATTTAAACTGTTCTTTTTTGAGAGTAGAATGATGATAAAAAAAAAAAAAAAAAAAACTTTAAGGCATTTAAACAGAAGTTGCCTACACAAGTTTGAATTTATGTTTGGTGGATTTTCTCATAATCTGCACAGGTACTAAATTACACATACATTTTCAAATATATACATACCCCTCCACTGTGTCAGGTCAGGGTTATGACAGGTAGGTGCACTCTATCAAAAGCAATCACCAAGTAGCTTCTTAAGCAGCTGAGACCTTGGAGGAGACGTCAGATTGATTACTCTGCTGAGTGGTTGCTGTCAACAAGAACCTGCTCTGATTAAACCCCCCATGGTTCTGGCTTACCACGCTGGCTGTCAGCAAACCTGTTTCCTGGAAAACCCGCTGTGGTTTAGCCTCCTGCCCATGGTAAATACTTCAATGAAATTACCTCAGTCCAACGACCGCTTTGGATTCATAAGATCAGGTTTCAAAATCACTCCTCACTTCACCTGCCCTGCCTGTCCACCCTCCAACACTGTTCACCATCTGGAGGAACTCGCTCGCACTGCACGGTTGCCTGTCAGCCTTAGTCTCCGTAGCTTGCTCACATCTCCTCAGAACCAACACACTCATCTACAAGTAAGCCTGGAACTCTTGCCTTCAACATTAAGAATCACCTCCCTGATAGTAACCGCTCTCTCTTTCCTAGTGAGCCAATCCTTGAAGCCCACTGGCTACGGAATCCTGACACATTGGCTGGAGGGTGCTAAGCATCCTATTTTAGTATGGACCGATCATAGGAATCTGGTCTACTTACGATCAGCCAAGAGACTGAACCCACGCCAATCACTGTTTTTCTCTCGTTTTGATCTTTCCATTTCTTACAGGCCTGGCTCCAAGAACAGCAAGCCGAATGCTTTTTTCCAACTTTACTCGGCGGACTCCACTGAGAAGGAGGCAGAACCCATTGTGCTGTCCCATTGGACTTTTGGGGCCCTAGTTTGGGAGGTGGAAACATTGTGAATAATGCCTTATGAAACTAACCGGACCCAGGTACGGGTCCCCCCAACAAGAAGTATGTTCCCACTTCCGTGAGGTTCAGGCTCATCCGCTGGTTTCACACAGCTAAATTCTCAGGTCACCCAGGAGTCAGTAGAACCATCTCACTCATCTCTAGAAGATTTTGGTGGCCGTCCCTCCACAAGGACGTCACTGAGTATGTTCAGGCTTGTTCGGTTTGTGCCAGACAAAAGTCAAGCAATCAGCCTCCCTATGGGTTACTCCAGCCACCCAGTGCGCCTAAACGCCCTTGGTCTCATATCGCTCTGGACTTTGTAACAGGTTTACCTATATCCTAAGGGAATACAGTCATCCTCACTATAGTAGACCGTTTTTCTAAGTCCTGTCATCTTGTGCCACTAAAAAAACTCCCTTCTGCTTTTCAGACTGCCCAGCTGTTGGTTCAACACGTGTTTCGCCTTTATGGCATTCCCCAGGACAGCTTGTCAGATCGTGGTCCCCAATTTATCTCTCGGGTTTGGAAACAGTTTTGTTTGGCTCTTGGAGCCAAAGCCTCCTTGACTTCTGGCTACCATGCCCAATCTAATGAACAAACTGAACGTATGAACCAACAGATGGAGTCCATCCTCAGATGCATGACCGCAACTGAACTTCTCGACTGGAGTGTTTATCTCCCCTGGGTTGAGTATGCTATCAATTCACAAACCTCATCTGCTCCTGGCCACTCACCATTTGAGATTTCCCTCGGTTTTCAACCTCTTTTGTTTTCAGCTGACGAGAAGGACATAGGCGTAACATCCGTGCGGCACCACATACGCCGTTGTAAATGGATCTGGGCAAATGCTACCAGAGCTCTCCTTCGAACAGCTGACCAGAAAAAGAAGTACGCTGACTGCAAACGGTGGCCATCTCCTACGTACCAGCCTGGCCAAAAGGTTTGGTTGTCCTCTCGAGACATACCCTTGAAGGCTATGTCTAAAAAACTGTCTCCTCGTTTCACTGGCCCCTACACCATTGACTGTGTCATCGGTCCATCGGCTCTTCGCCTACGCCTGCCTTCCAGTCTACGCATCCACCCTGTATTTCATGTCTCTCAAATGAAACCTTTTGTCTCCAGCACCAGCAAACACCCTCTTGGTTTCTCTACTCCCCCTCTGGCGGATACCTCCACCATTCTTTGTAAGACAGATTTATTATTTTTATGAGTTCAGCCCCAGAGTTATCCCTGCTTACCTTCTTGTTTATTTCTATAGTTTGCATCCTGGTTCCAGTTCCAGTTGTAAATAAACACTTTACCGAACAATACCGTCTCCTGAATTGCTTTCTGCGTGTGGGTCAAATCCTTCGAATCCTTTCACTACCCCTGTTTATGCTCAGTTTTGCTACAACTGTGTACACATGTAAGTTTTTGGCTCGACTCATGTTTGTACAAACTATGATTATGTTATGTTTTTGAGACCTTTAATTAAAGAGAATCCTTCTTCTTATCATGCGGCTGCCAAGCTCTTATCTGCACTTTGGTCCGATCCAAACCCAGAACGTGATATTAGAAACCAGCCAGTACCAGGACCAAGCAGATAGATATAAAGAGCTGAAGAAGTAGGTGACACAGCAGGAGGAGGAATTGAGGAGGATTTACGGAGAAGAGGTGGAGATATTACCTTCGCCCCTGTTGCTCCAGGAAATGGCGGGAGCTAGAGGACGCCAACCGACACCGGTATCTCCAGCCTTCATACCGGGTCGGATCCGCTCCAGTTTGCCTCCGACAGTCTCAGCCACGTCAATTTCCTCACGCCGCCGCCATCATCGTCGCAAGCCCTCCTCCTCACCCACGGCCAGTGAGTTGTCCACGCTCACCGCAACTTCCTCCGGGCCATTCACGCCAGCTGCAGCCTCAGTTGAGTCTTCAACGTCTGCAGCAACTCCAGAGTTGACAGAGTTTCCCGCTGGTTTCGGCTCCCGCCCAGGATGGCATCGCAGCCGCAGGGCTGTTGTCTTTGGGGAGGTTCGGACTGACGCCTCCTACCCTTCTACGGAGGGTCCATCCGCCATGGTCTCCTCGCAGCTGCTTTCCCCGCAGTTGGTGGGTGGTCACCCAGCGACATCTGCAGGTCACCAGTCGCCGGTGCAGCCTCCAGCCCTCAATTGGGTTCAAGCCGGGCTGGAGAAAATGAAAGAGGATTTCATGAAAGGACGTTGCTGTGATTTCATACTTCATTTAATGGATCATCCAGAGGATCTGAATCTGGTGCACTCTGTTCTTCAGGCCGAATTCATTGCGAAGGGATGGCTCGACGCTCCAGCTCCTCTTTCTGCTGGAGGTTTTTTCGACCCTCTTCTTGTGGCTGTTAGAGCATCACAGAGCTCCAAGGATTCTGACCTACAGCCTGCAGCCAAGCCTCTGGACTCACAGCCTGCTGCCAAGCCTCTGGACTCACAGCCTGCTGCCAAGCCTCTGGACTCACATCCTGCTGCCAAGCCTCTGGACTCACAGCCTGCTGCCAAGCCTCTGGACTCACAGCCTGCTGCCAAGCCTCTGGACTCACAGCCTGCTGCCAAGCCTCTGGACTCACAGCCTGCTGCCAAGCCTCTGGACTCACATCCTGCTGCCAAGCCTCTGGACTCACAGCCTGCTGCCAAGCCTCTGGACTCACAGCCTGCTGCCAAGCCTCTGGACTCACAGCCTGCTGCCAAGCCACAGGACCCTCAGCATGCTGCCAAGCTACAGGACCCTTAGCACGCTGCCAAGCTACAGGACCCTCAGCACGCTGCCAAGCTACCGATCCCAGAGTCCAGAGAGGGGTTCAATGGAGAGCCGCCTCTCATCCTAGTTCCTGAGTTTGCTGAGGGGTCCGAGGTCGCACCGCCTCAGATCTTGGCTCCAGGACCCACTGACACTACGACTGACATACCACATCCAGACACGCCACAGCTAGACACACCAAAGCTGGACGCCAGGACCAAGCCTCTGCAGGCCCTGCCTAGGCCCAAGCCTTCGCTGTGGTTCTGGCTTTGCCACAGACCTCCGAGGCACCTGCTTCCACGTTGCAGACTGCCTGACTCCTCGCTTTGTGGGCTTTCCGGGCATCTCCGCTGCCAGCCTCCTGGCAGCCTGCATCCTCGCCGCTGGCTACTGCGCCACCGGCCTCCTAGATGCCGGCATCCTAGACGTCGGCATCTCTGTCGCCACCGGCCTCCGGATCGTGAGCCTCTTCGCTGGCTACTTCGCCGCAGACCTCCGGATCGTCGGCTTCTTTGCTGGCTACTTCGCTGCAGACCTCCGGATCGTCGGCTTCTTCGCTGGCTACTTCGCCGCAGAACTCTGTGGTGCAGGTCCGGTCGCCCGCCTGAACTCTGTGCCTGCTGGAGACGACCTCCTGGTCACCCGCCTGAACTCTGTGCCTGCTGGGGACGACCTCCTGGTCGCCCGCCTGAACTGTTTTTTGTTTCTACTCCAGTCCGAATCCCTCTCCTCCTGGCGGATTGCCTACTCCCTCCTAGTAAGAGACATTTCACATTTAAGTTCCGGTTTCGTTTACTGTCCCACTTACCTGTCGTTTTTCCTTATAGTTGTTTCTGCACACCATACCAATCCATTCTCCTTAAATAAACCTTTTTCAAACTTGTACCCGTTTCCCTTGAGTGTGATTGTGCATGTGGGTCAGAGCAATACGTAACACTATGACAATACTCAAGCCAACCCGACCCAACATAAGTGCTCAAGGGAATTCTTTCCGATCATACTCACCATTTTCAGTCTCACGATTCCACCTTACGCTCTCTAGCCGAACAGCAACGTCAGACGAATCAACAGCTTGAACAGGTAACCCCCATGTTACAGCTATACTTGAACAAGACCCCCAGGCTGCAGCCAGTTCAGAGACCCAGCGCCTTCCTTTCGTCCGTGACGTCATTTCCCCTAGTCCTGAGAAATATTCAGGTGAGACCAGTGACTGTAAGGGTTTCTTGTTACAATGTTCTTTAATGTTCAATCGTTCGCCCCACTCTTTCCCCCATGATAACTCTAAGATTTCTTATGTTATTGGTCTTTTGTCAGGAAAAGCACTAAGATGGGCTGAGTCCCGTTTTCCTAGTTGTGTCCAGTTTGGTTGCACATTTTCTAATTTTGAGGAGTTTAGGAGAAATTTTTCTTTCTGTATTGATTATGTGGCTTCAGGTCGAAAGTTATCGACTATTACGCAGCGGGGTAGACGGAGGTTTCTTTTTCGTCAACATGAAGGATAGTTCTTTAAGGCCCTGTATTGATTATAGGGGGCTTAATAACATTACGGTTAAGAACAAGTATCCCCTTCCTTTACTTTCTTCAGCTTTTGAACCTGTTCGTGAGAAGGTTAAGGCTGTGCTGGAGTGGCCTGTTCCAGACTCACGGAAACAATTACAGAGGTTTCTCGGCTTCGCCAATTTCTACCACCACTTCATCCGGAATTACAGCCAGACGGCAGCACCTTTAACTGCACTAACTTCCATTAAAGTGCACTTCCTTTGGAACTCCTTTGAAACTTCTGGCAGTTTCTGGTGGATTGGGAGGGTTATGGTCACTCGAGTATTAGCCTTTGTGGTAGCTACGCAGCCAGCCTCATATTAACTAAGTTTATGTGTACTTTGCCTTCAACAACGTTTAACCTGTTCTTTGTTCTTCTTAGTGAACTGAACCGACGACTACCTGGAGGTTACCCGGGCTGGCCCTGGTGGCTTCGTTTCGCACTAGCCTTGCTCCCAGGATCTCCCCAGGAAGGATCTTTCACACACACCTCCCCGACGCCTAACTCTGGAACTTCCCCGGCTGGCTGCTTCCGGACCCGGATTCTCCAGAGACCATTCAACCTAACCTGTCTACCCTCCACCTCTCTCCACTGACGCTTCGCCTGCACTACAAGCTCTAACCTAAGTAACTAAGAAATCATCTGACTTACCATTGTCTCCATATTCACTTCTTCTCCAGTCCGAATCCCTCTCCTCCTGGCGGATTGCCTACTCCCTCCTAGTAAGAGACATTTCACATTTAAGTTCTGGTTTTATTTACTGTGCCACTTACCTGTTGTTTTTCCTTACAGTTGTTACCGATCCATTCTCCTTAAATAAACCTTTTTCAAACTTGTACCCGTTTCCCTCGAGCGTGATTCTGCACGTGGGTCAGAGCCATACGTAACACTATGAGAGTATGAGAATGTAGCGAAGAGAGTGAAAGTGGTCATTATGTCCTCCAGCAGCCTAAGCCTATAGCAGCATAACTACAGAGATAGCTCAGGATAACCTAAGCCACTCTATAAGCTTTATCAAAAAGGAAAGTTTTAAATCCTAGCCTTAAAGTAGACAGGGTATCTGCTTCAGGGACTAAAACAGGGAGCTGGTTCCACAGGAGAGGAACCTGATAACTAAAGGATCTGCCTCCCATTGTACTTCTAGAGACTCTAGGAACCACAAAGATGACATCATTTGATCCTCAGACTGTTATGAAAGCCTCTGATATAAGGAGTAAATCAGTTTCTCTCTCTCCCCAGGTTGAACCTATGCAGATTGGCCAGACCCGCCTGACACCTGAAGAAAAATCCAGCCATATGACATCAGATAGCTGTCTGTACTGCGGCGAAGTGGGGCATTTCCATCAGCATTGCCCAGTTAGGCAAAAAGACAGAGCCCGTCAATAGAAGCGGGGGAACTGACGGGCCCTTCCATATTTTTTGATCACCCCCGTTTCCACATCAAATCAGTCCTTTGTTTCCTTTTGGAAACCCATCCACTCCCTTTCATTGCCTCCAGTAACCATCAAGAACACATTTCATTTTTTTGTCTTCCCCATAAAAGAGGCCCATATTGTGTTAGGTCACCCTTGGCTTAAACTCCACAAACCTCATTTAAATTGGTCTGACTCACACATTGAGTCATGGAGTGACCATTCTCACGTGTCCTGTCTTCATTCTGCTATCCCTCCTTAGAGTTCCAGCTTGATCTGTCCCTGATTCCTCCCATGTGCCATGACCTAAAAATGGTCTTTAGCAAAGACCGGGTACTGTCTCTGCCACCCCACCATCAGTACGATTATAGCATTGATTTACTTCCTGGTGCGCCACTACCCTCTGGTCACCTTTACAACCTTTCTGAAGAACAAGAAACTGTGGAGAGTTATATCAACAACTCTCTCAAAGCCGGCTTCCCCGGTTGGTGCAGGTTTCTTCTTTGTAAAGAAAAAAGACAACTCCCTTTGACCCTGCATAGATTACCGAGGATTAAATCAGATCACTATTAAGAACAAGTACCCCTTACCACCTCTGTCCTCCGCTCTGGAAAAAGTGAAAGGTGCCACCATCTTCACCAAACTGGATCTCTGTAATGGTTACCATTTGGTCAGAATCAGAGAAGTGGACAAGTGGAAAATGGTGTTCAAAACCCCACTGGGGCAATTTGAATATTTAGTCATGCCTTTTGGTTTGACCAACACACCTGCAGGATTCCAGTCCCTAGTAAATGACATCTTAAGAGACTTCATAAATGTGTTTGTGTTTGTATACCTGAATGACATTCTCATCTTCTCAAATGATCTGGAGTACCACACCAACCAAGTCAAAAAAGGCCTACAGAGGTTACTGAAGAATCAACTGTTCGTCAAAGCAGAGAAATGTGAGTTTCACGCATCCACAATAACTTTTTCAGCTTTATCCTAGAGGGTGGACAGGTGAAAACAAGATACAAGCAGTAGCAGACTAGCCTAAACCCAATTCTAGGAAGAAGCTTCGAAGATTCTTGTTCATCGTTAATTTCCTAGAGGGTGGACAGGTGAAAGCAAGATACAAGCAGTAGCAGACTAGCCTAAACCCAATTCTAGGAAGAAGCTTCGAAGATTCTTGTTCATCGTTAATTTCTACTGCAGGCTCATCAGAAACTTCAGTCTCCTGGCTTCCCCCTTAACAGCTCTCACATCTATGAAGGTTCCTTTTCAATGGACCCCAGATGCAGAAGAGGCATTCCTAAGACTCAAAGAAAGATTCTATTCAACACCCATCTTAGTGCACCTTGACCCCAAACTCCAGTTTGTTTTGGAGGTGGATGCCTCCGGAGTTGGCGCTGTTCTCTTCTAGAAATCAACTGCTGATGACAAACTCCATCCTTGTGCCTTCTTCTCCTGATGATTCACCCCCACCAAGAAGAGCAATGATGTGGGGGATAGGGAATTACTCGCCATTAAGTTGGCCCTAGAAGAGTGGCATCACTGGCTGGAGGGCACATCTGATCCCATATTCATTTGGACTGATCACAAAAATCTGGTCTACCTCCAATCCGCCAAAAGACTCAACTCTCGCCAAGCCCGTTGGTACCTGTTCTTCTCCAGGTTTAACTTCACCATTACCTACAGACCCAGTTCCAAGAATATCAAACCTGATTCATTTTCCCACCTGTTCTCCCCAGGTGATGAGGATCCCGAGTCTGAGAAAATTATTCCACAGACCTGTGTGGTCGGTTCCTTCACTTGGGGAATCAAGAAACGTGTCCGCAGAGCTCAAGCTAATGAGTCTGATCCTGGAGGAGGACCCCCCAATCGTCTCTACTTCCTGTCAGCCACCAGATCACAAGTTATGCATTGGGCCCATGCTTCTTGTTTTTCTGGTCACCATGGTTCCAGCCGTACCATCACTTTTATCCGAAGATACTTCTGGTGGCCCAATCTCAATTGAGATGTAGTCGAATACGTCAACTCATGTCCCATCTGTGCCTGCAATAAAAATTCCCATCAAGCTCCAGCCGGTCTCCTCCAACCACTTCCCATCCCCAGCCAACCCTGGTCCCACATTGCACTCGATTTTGTCATCGGTCCATCTCGATCTCACCACAAAACAGTTATCATCTCAGTTATTGATCGCTTCTCCAAGGCCTGTCACCTCATCGCTCTCACCAAACTCCCCTCTGCTGCCATCCATCACCGCTAAGATAATCCTCCACCATGTCTTCAGAATTCACAGACTACCTATAACAATCGTTTCAGACAGAGGCCCATAATATCACAGATAGTGAAAGATTTCTGTTCAATTCTCGGAGCTCAACCCAAACTCTCTTCTGGCTTTCATCCTCAGACCAACAGACAATGTGAATGACTCAATCAAGAGATGGAGAATACTCCAAGATGCCTCTGCACCTACAACCCAAGAACTTGGAGTGAGAATCTCATTTGGGCAGAATATGCCCATAATTCTCATGTTTCCGCTGCTATTGGTCTGTTACCTTTTGAGGCATCACTTGGCTATTAACCCTCACTCCTCCCATCCTCCTGTCCTGAACCCATTCTGCCGTCAATCAGAGTCCATTTTAACCAGTTCAAAAGATCCTGGAACCTCACTAATGCTGATTTGAGGAGGAGACCGGCCCCCAACTACGTCCCAGTTCAAGAGGTATCGCTCTCTTCTAAATAACATCCACACACCTTTGAGAGCACTTCGGTCTACCAGGCAGTTTCTCCTTGATGTTCGGAGATCAAAGTTAAAACGTGGAGGTGATTGAGCATTTGCTGTGGAAAAGATTGTGGAATACCTTATCTTCACATGTCTGCACCGCTCAGAGAGTAGAATCATCTCTTTTCATTGGCCTTTGATAAGTGTGAGATGTTACATAGTTCTTAGAAATCTTATTATTCTCTTTATTATTTTATGTTTATTTGTTTAATTGTAAAGCACTTTGGTCTACTATTGTTGTTTTTAAACGTGCTACATAAATGACTGACATTTGTATAATTATGACCCTCTATTTTAATTAGAGAAGATCCACAATAAATTCAAATTTGTGCACACAATTCTTATTTTTTTTATATTTAAAGTTGGTGTATAATTGTTTCAACTCCCCAAAAAGAACAGTTCCAATGCATCCTTAGAAATTTAGAATCAATATAACATTTAAACCCATGTATGTACAATTTCGAACAGTCTGTACCGAGTTAGACTGATAACTTGCAATGTTAAAGCAGCTTAGGATGTCAGTCTGACACAATAACAACTGTAAACACTAACAGCATGTATCAAGCACTTTCCACTTGTTTGAGTGTCCATTTGGGTGAATAAGTTTCGTTTGTTTTTTGTAAAGCTTCATTTCAAAATGATAAATTCAAACAATTGTCATAAGGGGGTGGTGCTGTGCAGGACCAACGTGCAGACAAGAGTGTGGGAGCCGCATGGTGAGTAGAAGTATTTAATAACACAACAGAATAATTTAAAGAGGTGAATACAGGACTTCTCCGTCATAGGCGCTAAGACAGGGGTGGAACAAGGATGGAACAGAAATGCAAATAGTAGGATCCAGTGGTGAATAATGAAAACCAGAGAGTTTAAATACAGAGGCAATGTGAAGAAACTATCAATGAAAAAAGACCATCAGATGAATTTTGGAGCAGCTGGTGGCAGAGAGAATACAAACTGAAGGAGGGAGGCTGATGAACACAATTGAGAAGGAACACAGAAACACTGGAAGGAATCTAACAGTACTCTAAATGAATAGGAATACAAGAAATAAGTATACCGTGGGATGAACTGAAATAACTGCAACTAAATAAACTAAAACAGGGAAGTGCAGGGAAACAGAAAAGAAGGAAAGTCAAACATCTAACAGAGGCATATCGTGACAACAATAGAAAAGGCTATAGTACTGTTATACCCCCTGGCTTAGTCTAGGGGATATAAGGGACTAACATGAATTCTGACAGTGAAAAGAGGAGTCAAGATGGCATTTAAGTGCTTTATTTTCCGCCATTTTAAGTAGTTGCATTTCAGACCGATAAAAACTTCAGGGGAGAGCTCAGGCCAACATAAACAAAACAACCCTGAAGGAAAAATAAAAGAAACTTACCTAACTCCCATAAAAGCAAAAATACACCGACCTGCAAAATATCCTTCCTAACAAACACATAAACAGGAGAAAACTGGAATTAAACAAACAGGAAGCTCTCCCCTACCACACAGTCTGACCAGGTTAAACAGTACTCGTACTCGTCGTCTTCCGCTTTATCCGGGACCGGGTCGCGGGGGTAGCAGACTCAGCAGAGACGCCCAGACGTCCCTCTCCCCAGACACCTCCTCCAGCTCCTCCGGGGGGAGCCCAAGGCGTTCCCAGGACAGCCAAGAGACATAGTCCCTACAGCGTGTCCTGGGGCATCCCTTGGGCCTCCTCCCGGTGGGACGTGCCTGGAACACCTCCCGAGGAATGCGTCCAGGAGGCATCCGGTATAGATGCCCGAGCCACCTCAACTGGCTCCTCTCGATGTAGAGGAGCAGCGGCTCTACTCCGAGCCCCTCCCGGATGGCCGAGCTCCTCACCCTATCTCTAAGGGAGTGCCCGGCCACCCTATGGAAGAAGCTCATTTCAGCCGCTTGGATCCGGGATCTCGTTCTTTCGGTCATGACCAAAGTTCATGGCCATAGGTGAGGGTAGGAATGTAGACCGACCGGTAAATCGAGAGCTTCACTTTTTGGCTCAGCTCTCTCTTCACCACAACAGACCGGCACAGCGCCCCCATTACTGTGGCAGCCGCACCGATCCATCTGTCGATCTCCCGCTCCATTCTTACCTCACTCGTGAACAAGACCCCGAGATACTTAAACTCCTCCACTTGAGGCAGGAACTCTCCTCCAAACTGAAGAGGACAAGCCACCCTTTTCTGGTCAAGAACCATGGCCTCGGACTTGGAGGAGCTGATCTTCCTCCCAGCCGCTTCACACTCAGCTGCAAACCACCCCAGTGCATGCTAGCACAATGATCACCTGCACTGTTGTATTGCTCTTGCATCTTATACTGCTCTATATTTACTCTCACTCACTTAAAACTGTGCACATATATTTATATTATATTGTAGATATGTTTATACTGTTTAATTTGCACTGTATTGCACCGACTACGCCAAAACAAATTCCTTGTATGTCCAAAAACGTACTTGGCAATAAAGCTTTTCTGATTATGATTCTGATTCTTAGAGGGGGCCAGCAGGACTACGTCATCTGCAAAAAAAAAAAGACGAAATCCTCTGGTCCCCAAACCAAACCCCCTCTGGCCCTTGGCTGCGCCTAGAAATCCTGTCCATAAAAGTTATGAACAAGACCGGTGACAAAGGGTGGCCCTGCGGAGTCCAACATGCACCGGGAACAGGTCCGACTTAGTGCCAGCAATGCGAACCAAACTCCTGCTCCGCTTGTACAGAGACCGAATGGCCCCTAGTAAAGGGCCCCCGATTCCATACTCCTGGAGCACCCCCCACAGGGCATCACGAGGGACACTGTTGAATGCTTTCTCCAGGTCCACAAAACACATGTGGACCGGTTGGGCAAACTCCCATGAACCCTCGAGTACCCTGTAGAGGGTATAGAGCTGGTCCAGTGTTCCACGGCCGAGACGAAAACCACACTGCTCCTCCTGAAGCGGGGTTCGACTGTCGGCCGGACACTCGCGTAGGCCTTACCAGGGAGGCGAGGAGTGTGGTCCCCCTGTAGTTGGAACACACCCTCCGGTCACCCTTCTTATGTAGGGGGACCACCACCCCAGTCTGCCAATCCAAAGCCACTGTCCCCGTCCGCCACGCAATGTTGAAGAGAGGTGTCAACCATGACAGCCCCACAACATCCAAAGACTTGAGGTACTCAGGGTGGATCTCATCCAACCCCGAAGCCCTGCCATCGCGGAGCTTTTTCACCATCTCGGTGACTTCAGCCCGGGTGATTAAAGAGTCCACCCCCGAGTCCCCAGCCTCTGTTTCCACCAGGGAATGCCACAACGGACTGGCACAGTGTCCCCATTACTGTGGCAGCTGCACCGATCCATCTGTCAATCTCCGAATCCATTTCCCCCTCACTCGTGAACAAGACCCCAAGGTACTGAACTCCTCCAATTAATCCAGGAACTCCCATCAAACCTGAAGAGGACAAGCCATTTTATTCCAGTCGTGAACCATGGCCTCGGACTTGAAGGAGCTGATCTTCATGCAAGCCGCTTCACACTCAGCTGCAAACCGACCCAGTGCATGCTATAAGTACCGGCTAGAGGCGGCCAGCAAGACCAAATCATCTGTTAAAAGAAAAGATGAAATCCACTGTTCCCCAGACCAGACCCCCTACGGCCCTTGGCTGTGCCTAGAAATCCTGTCCATAAAAGTTATGAACAGGACTCCGCACTACCACTCTAGGCTGAAATGATAGTCAGAGACCTCTCTCCAACCCGAAGGCGCAGGGATGCGACCCTCTCGTCCACTGGGGTAAACCCCAACACTAGACGGCTGAGCTGGGGGGCGACAAGCACACCCACCCCAGCCTGCCGCCTCTTCCCGTGGGCCACTCCAGAGTAGAAGAGAGTCCAGCCCCTCTCGAGGAGATTTGTTCCAGAGCCAACGCTGTGCATGGAGGCAGGCCCAACTATTTCTAGTCGATATCTCTTGTTGTGGAATTTTCTTTTCAAAGTGGGTAGAAGTTGACTCATAACAAGAGAAAATCCGGACTTTGTCTTTATAAGTTTTATTCAAAGGCATTCAGCGTTTGAAGACCCTGACACTGAGGTTAGTCAGTGAAACAGAGCCCCGATCAACATTTACACACAGTATTTATACCAGAACATGACAGTGTTATCTCAACACTTCAAAGAGTCTGTGTTTTATGACCCCAGAGCCTTCTCGGGTTCAGAGGTGACTAGGTTACCTAGGAACAACCATCACCCTAACAAATGCCCTTAACCATTAAACTTCTGATAATGGCTTTTACAGCTTCCTCCTCTAACACAGATGTTCACTGGAGTGAGGTAAACCAAAGGTCATACACTGTGGAATGCTTACTGCAAGAATTTCCATCACACTCTCGACCTCCCACACAAGCTCAGGCTCCTTCCCCCCCAGCGAGGTGACATTCCATGTCCCTAGAGCCAGCCTAAGCATCCGGGGATCGGGCCGCCGAGGTCTCCACCTTCGTCCGCCGCCCAGTCCTCTTTGCACCGGTCCCTCACGGTTCCCCCTGCAGGTGGTGGGCCCACTGGGGGATGGTCTCGTGTCTCTCGTTCGGGCTTGGCCCGGCCGGGTCCTGCGAGGAGCAACCCAGCCACCAGGCGCTCTCCGACGAGTCCCGACCCCAGGCCTGGTTCCAGGGTGGGACCCCGGCTCCGCAGTACCGGGCGACGTCACGTGCCTCGATTTTGTAGTCATCATGAGGGGTTCTTGAACCGCTCTTTGTCTGACCCATCACCTAGAGCCTGTTTGCCATGGGAGACCCTACCAGGGGCATTTAAGCCCCAGACAACATAGCCTCTAGGATCATTTGAGCACTCAAACCCTCCACCACGTTAAGGTGGCGGTTCAAGGAGGGGAGGTTAAACAGTCTGACCCAATTATACAGAAAGGCATTCAAGCCTACACAGACAAACAGGGTGTATGGCAAACAAATGGCCAAATGGCTCTGAAATGCAGCTTCACAGCCATTAAATAGCTTGCAGATGATTGGATGGAGGCCGAGGAACAACCAACCTTGGAGGAGGTGGAGCCTACAACAGAGCTAGACATTACTTCAAATGCATGAAAACAAAAATGTGGTTTGCATTATGTTTCACTGTCAAAAAATAGAATAAAAAGAGTGGGCAGTAGAAAAATAAATGCAGGTCCTGTTATGATCCTTCGGTGTTAGGCTTTGGTTCTCATTTTATGTTCATGTTACACTTAACTTTTTCCTCTATTGGTCATTATGTTCCCTGTTCTTGTCATAATCTATTAATTTCTCTGTGTTCTGTGTCAATTAAATATTGCCATATTAGTATTACTTCTCTTAGTCTCTTAGTTTATCATAATGTTCCATTCCCTGTGTATTTAGTTTATTCCCCTTAGACTAGCATTTCTCTTTTCCTCTTGATTTAGAGTTTCCATGGATCTCTGTTCAGCTCCACTTTTGTTAATCAGTGTTCCTCCCTCAGCTGCTCTTGCTGTCATTGTGTTCGAAATAGCTCGGACCCACATACAGAGAACACTCAGGAGGAGGAAGTAAAATAAAGATTGTTTATTGAAAATATAGTCAGGAACGGACAAAATATCTCACTGTAAGGAGAGAAGTGAAGAGAATGGATGAGTACGGGTAACGGAGGGAAAAACGAAACTAAGAGCAAACAGTTATTTTGATACTAACATCGGCTTAGTGAGTTATGATGGTCAGGTCGCCAGGGGGAATGAGATTCAGGATCCAGGTCTTAAGTAGGTATATCCGTAGAGAGTTCACTTGGTGCTGTTCTGTGGAGCTCAGGTTACAGTAAACAAGTTTGATGTGTGGTAGCTTACGTTGGAGAGTGGACAGGGTACGCTTGTGGCTTGGCTCAGGAGACGAAAAGGTCAGGAAGCTGCCAGCTTGATGCGAATCCTAACAAAGGTAGATCACAGGATAGGAATTCTCAGAACGAAGACATCCAGAGTATCTTTCAGAAACATAGTCCAGAAAACTCAGTGACATAGATCCAACTCTTAGGCTTTCAAAATCACGGTGGTAAAACACTCGCATTGAAGTGTTGGTAGCCTCCTGCTTAAGTACTCCTCATGGTAATCAGTGGAACAAGTTGCACCTGTCACCCAGCACACCTGAGAGCACCAGCACCAACTGAGAATGAGCACATGTAGAAAGCACAAAAACACAAACAGACACAAACCCAGATCCTGACATCGGCTGCCTTCCACAGATCCACAGAGTACCAATACATACATTCTACATGGGTTGGACAATGAAACTGAAACACCTGGTTTTAGTATGGTGTAGGACCTCCTTTTGCGGCCAATACAGCGTCAATTCGTCTTGGGAATGACATATACAAGTCATGCACAGTGGTCAGAGGGATTTTAAGACATTCTTCTTGCAGGATAGTGGCCAGGTCACTATGTGATACTGGTGGAGGAAAACGTTTCCTGACTCGCTCCTCCAAAACACCCCAAAGTGGCTCAATAATATTTAGATCTGGTGACTGTGCAGGCCATGGGAGATGTTCAACTTCACTTTAATGTTCATCAAACCAATCTTTCACCAGTCTTGCTGTATGTATTGGTGCATTGTCATCCTGATACACGGCACCGCCTTCAGGATACGATGTTTGAACCATTGGATAGTCCCTGGCAGTGACGCACCCATCTAGCACGAGTATTGGGCCAAGGGACTGCCATAATATGGCAGTCCAAATCATCACTGATCCACACCCATGCTTCACTCTGGGCATGCAACAGTCTGGGTGGTATGCTTCTTTGGGGCTTCTCCACTCCGTATCTCTCCCGTATGTGGGGAAAACAGAAAAAGGTGGACTCATCAGAGAACAATACATGTTTCACATTGTCCACACCCCAAGATTTGCGCTCCTTGTACCATTGAAACCGACGTTTGGCATTGACATGAGTGACCAAAGGTTTGGCTATAGCAGCCCGGCCGTGTATATTGACTCTGTGGAGCTCCCGATGGACAGTTCTGGTGGAAACAGGAGAGTTGAGGTGCACATTTAATTCTGCCGTGATTTGGGCAGCCGTGGTTTTATGTTTTTTGGATACAATCCAGGTTAGCACCCGAACATTCCTTTCAGACAGCTTCCTTTTGTGTCCACAGTTAATCTTGTTGGATGTGGTTCGTCCTTCTTGGTGGTGTGCTGACATTACCCTGGATACCGTGGCTCTTGATACATCACAAATACTTGCTGTCTTGGTCACAGATGCGCCAGCAAGACGTGCACCAACAATTTGTCCTCTTTTGAACTCTGGTATGTCACCCATAATGTTGTGTGCATTTCAATATTTTGAGCAAAACTGTGCTCTTACCCTGCTAATTGAACCTTCACACTCTGCTCTTACTGGTGCAATGTGCAATCAATGAAGACTGGCTACCAGGCTGGTCCAATTTAGCCATGAAACCTCCCACACTAAATTGACAGGTGTTTCAGTTTCATTGTCCAACCCCTGTATATCATGTCTCCACTCATCCCTCAGAATTTAAGCTCACATATTTTCATTGCACCTTATCAGATTGTCACTTTTCACTCACGTCTTCATGCTTGTTACTCAGTTTTCTGTCCTCGCTTAAATAAATATTATGATCACTAAATGCTCCCGTCTGTGCTTGGGTCATACTCGACAACCACACAACATGACAGATTTTGCAAGTAAACCTGGGGAAAACAAGGGGAACACTTAATTTTAACCATCAACTAGTAAAATCTTCTAAAAACAGATATATAAAATAAAATAGAAGTGGGCTAATTGGCATTTTATATCATGATCCATTTACAGTAAAATCAAAAGTGTCATTTTTATCTAGACTAATTTACATAAAAACCTATTTCTAAAAAAACATAACAGCATTTTTGACAAAGTTTCCAAACAGACTTTAATCAGTTTGTGCAATTTTACCAGCTTGCTTCCTCTGTGTTACGTTTTTCATTTTCACCTACAACATTTGGAAACTGTTGGAGAGATTAAAATAGGAACATCACAAGGTAGATATAAGCAAAATATGTTTTTACTGAACAAAATGTGTAAGTGTTAAATTTATGTCTGTCATCATTTAGAGTGCAACGAACAATAAAGGGACAATTCAAATTTTTGGAAACGAGATTCTGGAAAATGTTACTAGTAATAGTTCACTTAGCTGGAAACAAGGCTAAAAGCTAATTAGACAAAGCTCTCATTTTAGCCAAGTTAAATGCAATTCAACACTAAATGTGGATAAAAAAAAACATCAAATACTTTTACAAGAGACCCTTGTTATGTTTTTTGCTGTTTTCTCAACTTTTTTTTAATTTATGGAAAGTCTTACATGTTTAAAATATATAAGATCGTGTACTTGCTTCCTTTTTTTGTCACATTTGAATGTTTCAGATGAAGAAACAAATTTTAAGAGCAGACAATGCTAACCTGAGTGAAGATAAAATGCAGTGCTCAACTGATCAATCCATTCATATAGGAAAAAAAAGTCTATCCAAAACATAATGTTTTCCCTTCATAAATAATGAATCAGCTAGTCACACAAAGGCCTGGTGTTGCTTGATTAGTAGTAGAAAGAAATCACTTAATCACCTGGCAGCATGAAGTAGGCTAGAATTGTTCAAAGGATTAGAAAGCCATTTTAAGACTGTGGGACTCCAGTGAAACACAATAAGAGCCATTATGAACAACAGGTGAAAACATGGAAAAGTGGGAATGTTTTATAGGAAGGACAAACTGTTTGCAAAATAAGGAACAATTTACAACCATCAACATAAAAAGCATAGATTCGAGGAATCACCCTCTGGAAAGCTATACTTTACTGTGCTTGACTATTTTTCAAGAGCAGACTAAGGGCTCTCATCTATAAATCCACTATAATGGGGCTCGCATGTGTATATAGATCCATGTGTGTGGTGGTGTGCTGGCATTTACAACTACTATGCAAAGCATGGCTTTAACATCCAGGGTAATATATTCATAGTCATGTTTTATTACACATTGTTTTTTACTGCAAATGCTTGATGGCAGTTGTTTCTGCTATGAGGGCAAAACGGCTATTCAGTTTAAGGGGCAGTCACTTTTTCCATAGGTCAAGGTTGGTATGGATAGCTTCCCCCCATAAAAAAATTTGTATTATTTTTGAAAACAGTTTGTATTTGTATTTACTCAGTTTGTCTATTAATAGCTAATAGATTCATAAAGCAAATTCTATCTTGGTCACATTAAAAGTGGGACAAAGAGCAGCTTTGTCCTCAAGAAAAGAGCAAAAAGAAGGAAGAAAACTATGGTGGTGCATTGACAAGAACAAAAGCTTCAACTATCCACAGTTGTAACATGAACATTTACTTACTCTGGGTTCAACTACTAGGTAGTCTAAGGAGGACCATATTTCAAGTCTCCTCTGACAGACTTACAGCTCAGACTGATGCTGGCTGTAGACTTGCAAAAGAAGGAACAGTTTACAACCACCAACATAGGAAGCATATATTAAAGGAATTACCCTCTGGAAAGCTTTAGTTTACTCAGCTTGACTATTTTTCAAGAGCAGACTGAGGTCTCTTATCTACAAATCCACTATGAGGGGACTTGCCTATGGATCGATGTATGGGTGTGGGGTTGTGTGCTATCATTTTTGGGTACTATGCAAAGTATGGCTTTAACATGCAGGGTAATATATATATATAGTTCTGCTTTATGCCTTTGTATGGTAAGGTTATTCAGAACTTTCATTAATTAAAAACTGCTGAACACACATTTCCACACATTGGCAATCATGTTCTGTAAACTGCCAGGAGAGTCCTACCATTTGTGTATAGGCCAAATAATCTGTAAGCGTGTTACTATTTGTTAAGGCATGGTACAGTTAAAGCTACAGGCAGTGTGGAGTTCAAAGTTCTCTAGTCTCAGTGGGTATGAAAGAGGGTAGCATGAAAGCACCAAGAGGACCTCATGTATAATGAAAACACTGAAAACGTGAATTATCACTGCAACGAGTGTTCCACACACAATAACTCTTAATAAGCTTGCAATTATTTTTCTCACCAGTTGCCTCAGTGTTGATTAAGCCCGATCAGCATCTTGTCAGCAGCACTTCTCAGAGGGATTTGCTGCTTTAAGTACCTTACAAGAGGCTTTAAAGAGAATATAAAATGTACAGTATATTATTGGTAAGCCAGCTGTGCTGTTATTCTACTTGCAGCAGCAATTGTGCTGCTTTTTACATGGAGATATAGAAAATCTAATAACACGCTGCCCGAGGACAATGTATTTAAATGGAACTCCCGTAGGATTACACACACAACTTTTTCCTACTGTGCTCACCTTTGCTTTACAAGCACAATACATTCTGGGTCAGTAAAAACCATCAGGCCACTCTTGAGCAGCTGATTCATATATCAAAAGCTTAAATAATACTTCAACTACAACCTCAAATCCCTGATAAGCTCAAAAGGAAACCATCTCTTCCATCAATTATGGTGGGCAATGTGAGAATGTTGGGGAACAAGTTGGATGAACTCCAAGGCTTGCAAAGGACCCAGCCAGAGTATCGGGAATGCAGTATTATGTGTTTCATTGAGATATGGCTGCAGGATCATATCCCTGACTCCAGTGTGTCTCTGCCTGGATTTTTGACCATACAAGCAGACAGAGATTTAAAGAGGAGTGGCAAACGCAAAGGAGGTGGACTGGCAGTACTTATGAACAACAGATGGTGTAATCCAGGACATGTTACTGTGAAGTGTCGTCTCTGCAGCCCAGATATTGAACTGATAGCAATAAGTTTTTCCATATTATTTACCCAGAGAGTTCCCCAGTGTTATTTTGGCAATTAAATATGGTCACACTTCAAATGTTTTATCTTCCACCTCAGCCATGGACCATTCTGCTTCTACATATTTGCCTTCAACCAAATCAGAAAATGTTGATGCTCCCTTTGCCTCCCCCTTCCACTTGTGTGTCTTAGGACGTCAGTTGTTGCCCTGTTACCCTGACATCCCACATCATGAAGGTCCTAGAGAGACTTCTGTTGGCCCACCTGAGTAAGCAAACAATTGTAAAAGTTATGATTATTGATTAATTAATATTTATCAAGAATTATAATTTAAAATCATAATTTGGAAAAAAAAACATTTCTTAAACAAAAATCATTACTTACGAATCAAAATCAGAGATGTCCTCTGGTGTTATGATTATGGCTCAAGGCCTTTGATAATTACAATTATTAAATTCTCAGTAATAATTGATAACTATTACTAGTTGTCACTGTTTAATCGACCGCATCACCATAGGTGGGGAACTTTGACCTTATTTTGACAGACAAATCACTCTTGCTCAAAATAAACTCAAACGCTTACTCTTTATCTATTTGAATATTTATTAAATCAACAGCCCTGATACACCTGGTAATTCTGATTCAATAATCTTCACCTAAAATTCTACACAAAATGGGTAAATAACTAACTACACAAGATGAAACAACATTGAGTGTCTGTGGAAGTCAAACCAGCAGTTATGGCAAAAGCAAGAGAAAATATGGTACTAGGTGAAGCTTTGGGGCGGCCTCCACCAGGTTGCAGTCATAAAACCCCCAAAGTTGAAGCTCAGTGAAACACAAAGGGTTGTAAAACTTTTAGGTGGCAACCAGTGGAAAAACACTAAGAGTGAAGACAATGGAACAGTGAGTGTTCCACCATGAAGTTCTAGCAATCCAACGTTTGGTTCTAGCAATCCAACTTTTAAGTTCACCTGAGTCTGCGCTCAGGTGTTCAAACACAGTGAGACACACAGCTTCAAAGTGCAGCAGCTTTCAGAGTCCAGCAGCAATCAAAGTTTCAATAAGACATTGCATGCACATACAACTTAGAACACATTGGACTATAAGTGGCAATTTTAAATCGCCCTAAAATCATACTCTATCCTGTCCTAGCTATTTCTAATAGAAATAAAAGCAAAATGAGATTACTTGGTGTCGTCTTCTCTGGAGCAGGGGAGATAGGGGGAAGTTTGTTACGCGTCCATAACAAACTCAAAGATGGTCAGCTTCCCTACTTTGGCAAAAGGGGAAAAATATGACGGACCATCAGCAGTCTCCTTGGAAAACCTCCGTGGGTTTTTCTTCGGTTGCATGTTAAATCCACGCCCTGATCGGTATAGTAATACTTGGTGGTCTTCCTATCCCGGCAAGCCTTTCAGCTCATTGAGCTTCTCATGAGTTTGGCCAGTGAGGAGAATGAATGAAAACCCACGTGTGAGTTTCTTCTCCAGAATGATGTGTGCCTCCGCTGCGTGGTAACCAGGGGTGAAAGTATTTTTAAATTCTTGCTGTACGTAGAGGCAGAGCTAGAGGGGAGCTGGGGAGGCACTGGGGGCATATATATATATATATATATATATATATATAGGCTGTCTGTATAAGGCAGAAATCAGAGAAAGAAGTTATTGTTCTTTGCATTGTGGTCAGGTTTTGATTTCATTTAAATTAAATATTTGACAGTTCGGTTGTTTTCGCGGTTTTTATTTAAAAGTCTGTAGATGGTAAATGATTTATTGTTCATCCTGTCCTATTGCAAGCGGCTGCTTTTTATGTCTGTGCACACCCTGTGTAAAATCTCCCAGTTCATTAAATCGAACGTGCTGATCTCCTTGGCAACAGCTCTGTTTTGGAGGTAAGCGCGCATGCGCTCTCGTGTAGCATATGTGAAATCTTTGGTCATAAGTGTTATTCAGCAAAATAACATGAACCACAACTAGTTACTCTCCCTTTGCTTTTAACTGGGCTATTTAGCAGCGAGCAGACAGACAATAAACATAGCGGTGCTCGTTTTAAACGCTGGCCGTTCACAACAGTCTCGAGCTCCGAGGGGAGAGAAGCCAAGCAAGAGCATTGAGGATCCAGCATAGCAGAACAGTTCAGAAACATTTGGAATGAGGGGAAAAAAGCTATTTTCCAAACATATTAAGTTGTGTTTTAGACTGTCTATTGGTAGCAGATCTGATCTTCTTTGTGTGCTCGTGAATTTTTGCAGCCGTAACTGGTTTTGAATGACGGCTTCATACCAGACAGCCGTTCTTCCTTCTTCCCGGTACTGCATACCGGCGCAGAATCTTTTAGTGGTACGCAGTACCGGACCATACCGCTTCACTTTCACCAGGGGTGAAAGTGAACCAGGGTGTGCCATTGCTTTTTCAGCAGGAGGAAAAGCAATGGAGGAGCGCCTCCCGTGTTCCTATATAGCCCACTGTGACATCAGAGCTGCGACGCCCCTTCCTATTAGCTGCAATGCATGCTGGGAGTTATAGTAGCAGATGATACTGGGGTATACAGTAGCAGACAACACTGGGAGGTATAGCAGCAAACAATTGGTCCAACACAATGAACTATCAGGACCCCCTTCAGTTTGCTTATCGCTGTGGGGTTGGAGTTGAAGATGCCATCATACACCTGCTTCAACAAACCCACTGTCATCAAGAGAAAGCCAGCAGCACTGTGAGGATCATGTTCTTTGTTTTCTCCAGTGGACTTAACACAATTCAACCTGATTTGCTTTGTCAGAAACTCAAGAAAACTCAAGTGGAGGCCTCAACAATCTCCTGGATCAAAGACTACCTGACAAACAGATCACAGTTTGTGAGACTGAAGTGTTATGAGTCTAACCAGGTAGTCAGCAGCGCAGGAGCACCACAGGGGACAGTAGTCTCACTATTCCTTTTCACTCTGTACACCTCAGACTCAGGCGAACTCCTGTCATCTGCAGAAATTACTCTGCAGTTGTGGGGTGGATCAGAGATGGACAAGAAGCTGAGTACAGGGAGGTGGTGGAACACTTTGTGGCATGGTGTGAAAACAATCACCTCATCTTGAACATGAATAAAACAAAGGAGATGATTGTAGATTTCAAGAAACAGGAACGGGTCAAACACTATTTCCATCATGGGAGAAGAAGTGGAGGTGGTGGAGGAGTATAAATACCTCGGTGTTCACCTGGACAACATACTGGAATGGAGCTGCAACTGTAAAGCCATCTACAAGAAGGGAGAGAGCAGACTGTACTTCCTGAGGAAGCTTAGGACCTTCGGTGATTGCAACTTATCTTCTATAAGTCTGTTGTGGAGAGTGTGATCTCTTCTGCCATCATCTGCTGGGGTAGCAGCATCAGAGCCAGAGACTTAAAAAAGCTCAACAAGCTGATAACAAAGGCTGGCTCTGTTCTGGGGACTCCTCTAGAACCTCTGGAGATCATTGTACAAATAAGGATTCTTCATAAAATGAAGAACATTATGGAGAACCCTGAGCATCCTCTTAATCAGACTGTTGTACAACAACAGTGGTTTCTTCAGATCTCCTGTAAGACAGACTGTTACAGGAGATCCTTCGTACCCACAACCATCAGCATCTGCAAGGGCTCTTTGAGGAAAACTACTTAATATGAGCTACAACAACATTTAATTTTCCTTAGGGATCAATAAAGTATTTTTGAATTGAAAAACTAAAGTGATGTTTCAGTTATATAACTTTGAACAGTGGCAATTACCCTGTTGGACCAAGTCAAAAACATCAGTTTTATCTTGGATTTTATTTTAAGTTTAACTACATTAAAATGTGAGAGAGAAAACATTTTTTAATTTTGAGAATATTGTCAGAGTGCCACTGTTTCTGGCTCTGTCCCATGTAGAAACTTTAGAACATGTTTTTATAAGTTGTAGAACTGATTATGGTAATTCTTTGCTTTTTATTCTTCCTAAAACAAACAAACTATATCTCTATTACTCCTACTTCAGAATTTCGCTGCAAGAGTGCTGTCAAGGAGATGTAGTAATTAGGACTTGTTTTAAGTTTACTTAATTTTATAATTGCTATTATTTTCATGTTTGTTCTTTTTTCACCTCTAAAGAACTCAATAGCTAGTCAGCATGAAAAGTGCTCTACAAATAAATATAAATTTTACTGTCAGAATCACATACTCCAGTATTTTATTTCTGCCTATAGTAGTATGCAAGAGGATTGGGAAAACTGCCCATCTCCTACTAACAAAAACCAATAAACTAACAGGGCTGAATCTCTTGGTTTCCTGCAGAACTCTTAAATATGTGGTCTGTTGTTTGTAAAATCGAACATTTCGCAGCAAGGGAAAAACAAAACAATTACACATCAGTAGCCACTAAACGGAACCACAACTGCATAATTAAAAAACACTTTGGATAATAAATTATCAGTCCCATGACTCCACTTTCAGTAAGCCATAAAAAGCAACAACTGTTGTATCTAATTAAAACAGAGCACAAATTTTACTGAACTGTAAATTAATTTTGAAAGGAAAGTACTTACAGGAGGGATTTCTTCAATTCATGTGGATACAAATAAGAACTGGCTTATGGTTTATGTTTTGTAGTGGTTTATTCTGATTAATTTTTGTATGAAAAAATTTTATCCTGTTAAGTGGTCTGGGCTTTTGCATTTTGTTTTACTTAAACCACTTTGATAACTAAGCGTTTTGATTACTTTCGCCCAGTGCATCTTCTACTAATAAAGGAATTACAGCTTTCTTTCAAATCCCCTAAACAGATCAATGAACTCCATGACATATGGATCAGAAAAAATGGTAGACAAACTGTTGGATGGATAACCTGATGGATAAAGGTAATGGCACAGACGGTCAAACAAACTGTTCCTCAGCATTGTTAAAAATAAGTTAATATGTCACTAATTTTGTAAAATGATTGTTAGCAATTTAAAAACATCTGCCAACCAGACTCTACATGTAAAAGCAGTTGATGTATGTTTACTGGACTTGTTTTAGCTGATATTCTTCCAAAAGGTTATCAGTAGCTGTGCAGAGGAAGACCAGGAATCACACTGATCAAAAAAATAAAGGGAACACTCAAATAACACATCCTAGATCTGAATGAAATATTAACATTGAATACTTTGTTCTGTAAAAAGTTGAATGTGCTGACAACAAAATCACACAAAAATCATCAATGGAAATCAAATGTGTTAAAAAATGGAGGCCTGGATTTGGAGTCACTCACAAAATTAAAGTGGAAAAACACACTAGAGGCTGATCCAACTTTGATGTAATGTCCTTAAAACAAGTCAAAATGAGGCTCAGTATTGTGTGTGGCCTCCACGTGCCTGTATGACCTCCCTACAACGCCTGGGCATGCTCCTGATGAGACGGCGGATGGTCTCCTGAGGGATCTCCTCCCAGACCTGGACTAAAGCATCCGCCAACTCCTGGACAGTCTGTGGTGCAACATGACGTTGGTGGATGGAGCGAGACATGATGTCCCAGGTGCTCAATCGGATTCAGGTCTGGGGAACGGGCGGGCCAGTCCATAGCTTCAATGTCTTCATCTTGCAGGAACTGCTGACACACTCCAGCCACATGAGGTCTAGCATTGTCCTGCATTAGGAGGAACCCAGGGCCAAACGCACCAGCATATGGTCTCACAAGGGGATCTCATCTCGGTACCTAATGGCAGTCAGACTGCCTCTGGAGAGCACATGGAGGGACGTGCGGTCCTCCCAAGAAATGCCACCCCACACCATTACTGACCCACTGCCAAACCGGTCATGATGAAGGATGTTGCAGGCAGCAGGTCGCTCTCCATGGTGTCTCCAGACTCTGTCATGTCTGTCACATGTGCTCAGTGTGAACCTGCTTTCATCTGTGAAGACCACAGGGCACCAGTGGCGAATTTGCCAATCCTGGTGTTCTCTGGCAAATGCCAAGCGTCCTGCACGGTGTTGGGCTGTGAGCACAATCCCCATTTTTGGACGTCGGGCACTCATACAATCCTCATGGAGTTGGTTTCTAACCGTTTGCGCAAACACATGCACATATGTGGCCGGCTGGAGGTCATTTTGCAGGGCTCTGGCATTGCTCCTCCTGTTCCTCCTTGCACAAAGGCGGACGTAGCGGTCCTGCTGCTGGGTTGTTGCCCTCCTACGGCCTCCTCCACGTCTCCTGGTGTACTGGTCTGTCTCCTGGTAGCGCCTCCAGGCTCTGGACACTACGCTAACAGACACAGCAAACCTTCTCGCCACAGCTCGCATTGATGTGCCATCCTGGATGAGCTGCACTACCTGAGCCACTTGTGTGGGTTGTAGAGTCCGTCTCATGCTACCACGAGTGTGAAAGCACCACCAACATTCAAAAGTGACCAAAACATCAGCTAGAAAGCATAGGTACTGAGAAGTGCTCTGTGGTCCCCACCTGCAGAATCACTCCTTTATTGAGTGTGTCTTGCTAATCGCCAAAGATTTCCCCGTGTTGTCTATTCCATTTGCACAACAACATGTGAAATTGATTGTCAATCGGTGTTGCTTCCTAAGTGGACCATTTGATTTCATAGACGTTTGATTTACTTGGAGTTCTATTGTGTTGTCTAAGTGTTCCCTTTATTTTTTTGAGCAGTGTATATTGTTGTAGAGCTGGAAAGCCCTTAGGTCCTGTCAGACAGAGGCAGATGTGATGATAAGCTTACTGGAGAGTAGTTCTGGGCATCACAGCTGTGTCTTTGCACCATATATGTCTGTACAGGAATCAGTGTGTGTTTTCTGGTGTGCGTATGTGTGAGTATGTTTTTTATTATACATAGATTTATTCACTTCTGGATTACAAATACTTCGATAATGTGAAAACTGTGTTGCAGGACAGTATCTGAGCTAATACTGGGGTTTCGTTTGAATTATCGCTCAGTCGGTCTGAGTACGTCTGGCTGGTTGGCCTGTGCTGTGCTGACACCAATGCAGGCTCTAAAGGGCCAAAACAGTACCAAGAGTTGTCTGTGACTAAAACTCACTAAACTCTGTAAAGCACCAGTATGCAGGACACAATTAACAAAAACTAGACCTTTAGTGTATTGTTCAATAAAGGACAGATTGAGGAAGTTAACATTTAACTTGTTTTATTACTCTACATTGAAGAATAGCATTGATTGCTATTGAACTGCTAATATACTTCTCAAGCAGATACACTTCAAACGGGATTGTTCGTTTTTTTTGCAAATGAGTTTTTTCTAGAACTATCATCAGCTGTCAATACTTTACTGCTGTGTGTTGCTGGTTGAACTTGAGTAAAAATTCTAAGTATATTGATATTTATACAAAAATGTAAAACATGTAAAATGACTGAGAAGATCAAATTTGCTTTATTCAAACAGCAAAGCAACAATTATTCTTACTACTGATCAACGATATACTCAGCACTAAAACTAAGGAAATTAGTGTTGGGTCGATTAGTTCTTGTAACGGTGCCTTTTTTTTTTTATAAAACTGTTCCCAATGGTAAGCTTGTTTATTTTCTTTCAAGAGGTGTCACAATTGTATGAAAAATGAATTTCTGGGTTAAGCTGTTGTGTTAAAATTCTGAACCCTATAGCAGAAAAAATATATTAGGAATGGTAACACGCAGCTGTATGAAAAAGAAACAAAACAATACAACTGTAAGAGGAAATGTATAAATATATAAACAATCCACAATTATTAAATTTTATTGATTTGCTGAAGTCCAGTTAAAATGTTGTGTAAAAATTGTGCACCAATAACGATGTACCAACCTGAGTGAAGTCAACTTCATGCACTACTGAAAAACGTTACAAGACATACAATGGTGTGCGTAAAGTTTCTTTTACAAAAAGTTGTTTGCAGGACAACATTAATAATTTACTGAAATGATCTAAAACTGCAATCTTTAATCACTGATTACATAAGAGAAAAAGACTGTAAATGTTGCAGCTTATCTTCTAACCTGCACTAAAAAGGCGTGAATATATTTACCCAGTACTTGCTTCTCATCATTGGTTCCCTGCCATTTTAAAAATGATTTTAAAGTTTTATTGTTGACCCTATAAGGCAGGTTCTGTGGTATTTTTCCAACCTTCTGCAGCCTTTACACCCTCTAGATGCCTTGGATCTAACATAATTTGCTTTTAGCTCTACCAAGTCCAGACAGTTTTACAGAGCTGATCGAGCATTTAAGATTTTGGCCCCTAAACTGTGGAATAAACCGCCCCGATACAACAGACAGGCTCCAACTCTTAATGCTTTTTTTTTTTTTTTCACTTGTCCTCTTTTGACATTTTAGGCATACTACATGAAGAAACTGGTTGCCTACACGTGCCAGGGCAGATTTGCCTTCGTGGATGCCGGAACTTGGAAGGACCAAAGTAGGAAGGGCACTTTACCATTCCCCCCTGGTCAGTTAACCCCTGGGAGATACAGGGAGAGGACACCCCCTGCACAGCCCCCATGACCCACAGTCCACCCCACATATCCCTTGTTGCCATGGGCCACTCGAGATGGGAGCAATAGTGGACCACACTGCACCCCCGAGCCCAGCCGTTCCACTCCACAGTGCTTGCATGTGATTTTGTGGTAATGTGAAGTGTTTTGAGAATGTGTTCTATACTTCACAGCTGATATTAATCACTTTAGTATATTTTTGTTTTATTTACTTGGCAGTTCTAATGGGTTTATCGGGATCTACCCAATACCACTGTTAAAAAAAACATGTGGTTGTATGCTTTAACCACTGAGCACCACTAATTTCTACAAAGCAGATATTCCCAGTTAGCATTTCCTCTTTTCTCTACATATTCTGTTTCAATTTGATAGGATATACAACACATTTGTAGTTTGCAAGATGAGAGAAAAATACATTTCTTGTGACATCAGAAGTTAAAAACCTTGGGTTGCAAATAGAATGTGCTGTATGCAATTAAATGGTAAATGGACTGAACTTATATAGCGCTTTTCCAGTCATACAGACCGCTCAAAGCGCTTTACACTAGCGCCACATTCACCCGATCGCACTCACTAACGCTCACACATTCATACACCGATACGCAGATTGGTAGGCAACTTGAGGTTAGGTGCCTTGCCCAGGGGCACATCAACATATGGCAGGAGGAAGCTGGAATCAAACCCACAACCTTCTGATTGCAAGACAACTACTCTTCCTACTGAGCCACAGTCGCCAATTAGATTTTTTATTAACATTTCTTAACATTTATTGTAATACAGTGGACTCAAACATAATCCTGTGACACAATTAATTTCTTGGCAAGGTCGGATTTTCTTTTTTGTTTTTCTGCCCTTCCTTTATTGATTTTTTTTTGTCATAGTTACACTGGAGATGTACATTTTATAATCAAAGCTGATGTTGTACTATAGCCATGCCGTGATCCCTCAGCTAACCCTGTGTTTTGTTTCCTGTGTAGTCAGCTGGATGCTGCCTTATGGAGGTTGCATGCTGCTGACAGTGGGGCCTCTGTGGCAGCATTGCAGTAAAGAGTCCCTGGCACTGCTGTCAGCCAGGCAGTGAGGCAGGCCATTGCCCTGGTCACTGCAACTTCATGCCATCTGGGTATCTGCGCCAAGGGCGGATGACAGGGACATGTCAGTGGGAGGACAGCAGGGAATGGTATTTATACTCTCGTCTACACTGGCTAACATACAATTTCTGGATCTGATTTCTAGTTGTTCAGTCTCAAAGACAGGAATTATTTTTTTATAAATCTCAGTAATGCTTTGACCATATGTTATGGCTGAAAATATTGTGTTCCATAAGATGCAGTTTTTCAGTTTTTCATGCAACTATTGGGCAATGTCATCAGAAGACATGGTATTAATTTCTTTAGCTATGATGACGACACAGTTTTACATTATCATGTCACCCGATAACTCAAGATCAGTTGATGCACTTTTCACTGTATGTTGAAAATTAAGCTATGAATTACAGAGAATTAGTTTCCTCTAAACTGAAGCTTAGTTGTTGGCGCAGAACTTCAGAGAGAGAAATTTTGTGCAGCCCAGCTTCAAAAGCTGCCAGTGAACTGAGGAGACAAAGTTACAAATGTATTTTCTTCATCATGTTTTTTTATTATCTGAACAATATTTCCAGAGTCAAACTATTTTGTCTCTTAGTCTGTTACAAAGGCTTTAATACCCACTATTACAACAAAATGGATTACTACAATGTTCTGCTTTCTGGTCTTCCTAAGAAGAGCCGAGGTCCACCACAGCTCTATAAAATTCAGCTGCAAGAACAGAGATGAAGACCAGAAAGAGAGCTTACAGACATCGAATTTTAAAGTTCTGCATTGCTTTACAATGTGTTTCAAATTGATATTTAGATGGCTTCAGTGTTGATGTTGTTTTTTGATTAGATTTTTGTCTTTTAGGCCATTTTAGCGGTCTATAAAACTAAGATACAAAGGGTAATTGTCATAACCAAAGGCTATGCTATATGCAGAAAGATTCCTACATTGGAAATCAGCACTTTTATTTGACCAGATTCATTTTATTTCCTTTTTATGAGGTGAAAAACACATTTGGGAAAGTTTTGGCACCCTTTGCCTAACTGCCATTTCCGCCTGGCACATTACACTCTAAAACGTTTGTGGAACATACAGGTCCTTCTCAAAATATTAGCATATTGTGATAAAGTTCATTATTTTCCATAATGTCATGATGAAAATTTAACATTCATATATTTTAGATTCATTGCACATTAACTGAAGTATTTCAGGTCTTTTATTGTCTTAATACGGATGATTTTGGCATACAGCTCATGAAAACCCAAAATTCCTATCTCACAAAATTAGCATCTTTCATCCGACCAATAAAAGAAAAGTGTTTTTAATACAAAAAACGTCAACCTTCAAATAATCATGTACAGTTATGCACTCAATACTTGGTCGGGAATCCTTTGGCAGAAATGACTGCTTCAATGCGGCGTGGCATGGAGGCAATCAGCCTGTGGCACTGCTGAGGTCTTATGGAGGCCCAGGATGCTTCGATAGCGGCCTTTAGCTCATCCAGAGTGTTGGGTCTTGAGTCTCTCAACGTTCTCTTCACAATATCCCACAGATTCTCTATGGGGTTCAGGTCAGGAGAGTTGGCAGGCCAATTGAGCACAGTGATACCTTGGTCAGTAAACCATTTACCAGTGGTTTTGGCACTGTGAGCAGGTGCCAGGTCGTGCTTAAAAATGAAATCTTCATCTCCATAAAGCTTTTCAGCAGATGGAAGCATGAAGTGCTCCAAAATCTCCTGATAGCTAGCTGCATTGACCCTGCCCTTGATAAAACACAGTGGACCAACACCAGCAGCTGACACGGCACCCCAGACCATCACTGACTGTGGGTACTTGACACTGGACTTCTGGCATTTTGGCATTTCCTTCTCCCCAGTCTTCCTCCAGACTCTGGCACCTTGATTTCCGAATGACATGCAGAATTTGCTTTCATCTGAAAAAAGTACTTTGGACCACTGAGCAACAGTCCAGTGCTGCTTCTCTGTAGCCCAGGTCAGGCGCTTCTGCCGCTGTTTCTGGTTCAAAAGTGGCTTGACCTGGGGAATGCGGCACCTGTAGCCCATTTCCTGCACAGGCGTGTGCAGGAAGTGGCTCTGGATGTTTCTACTCCAGGACTCAGTCCACTGCTTCCGCAGGTCCCCCAAGGTCTGGAATCGGCCCTTCTCCACAATCTTCCTCAGGGTCCTGGTCACCTCTTCTCGTTGTGCAGCGTTTTCTGCCACACTTTTTCCTTCCCACAGACTTCCCACTGAGGTGCCTTGATACAGCACTCTGGGAACAGCCTATTCGTACAGAAATTTCTTTCTGTGTCTTACCCTCTTGCTTGAGGGTGTCAATAGTGGCCTTCTGGACAGCAGTCAGGTCGGCAGTCTTACCCATGATTGGGGTTTTGAGTGATGAACCAGGCTGGGAGTTTTAAAGGCCTCAGGAATCTTTTGCAGGTGTGTAGAGTTAACTCGTTGATTCAGATGATTAGGTTCATAGCTCGTTTAGAGACCCTTTTAATGATATGCTAATTTTGTGAGATAGGAATTTTGGGTTTTCATGAGCTGTATACCAAAATCATCTGTATTAAGACAATAAAAGACCTGAAATATTTCAGTTAGTGTGCAATGAATCTAAAATATATGAATGTTAAATTTTCATCATGACATTATGGAAAATAATGAACTTTATCACAATTTGCTAATATTTTGAGAAGGACCTGTATATGCTTCAACTTATTCAGTCCAAATTGCTGCAGTTATAGTGAAGATGTGGATGAATGCAACCTGGGGGTTCTCCTAGGAATGCCAAATGTTTTGCAATGTTCATTTAGAAAAAGCTTTTGGCGTGGCTCAAAACTGTTTATTTTTGTCTTTGTTTAATCTCAAATAAATCAGACATAGGAACAGTTACAATAGTGGTTCCACTGGAAAAATATTCATTTATGTCTTACCTTTACACAGGTACCAAAAGTTTGCATGTAGGCCTTATAACTGTGGAGCTATACTTGATTTATTTAAGGTATGTAATTTCATGTGGAAATTGCTCTAAAACCCCTTAGGGCTTAACAGGTTAACTTAGAAATACCCAAGACCCTTTGGTTTTCTGAGAGAAAGGTCTCCTTTTGGCATGTAGTTAAGACTAAAACTTTTTCAATTTCACCAAAAAAAGAGTGAATTTTTAAATTTAATTTGGCATTATATGAAAGATTATTGTTTGTGCTATCAAATATATTCAACACTCCAGATCAAAAGATGTGTTTTATTTTTAAAGAGCAGTGGTCCTGGATGTTACAACACTAAGCTGTACTATGAGAACTGCCGAGATCAATACAGTAAACCTGTCCTTAATGACTTTAAGTAACTCCATCTGTGGCGTTCTACTAGGATTCCACTTATTTAAAGCATGTGGTAGATAAATCCTGGATGCTATACTTGGTCTTATGTTGATCTGTCTACATGCTGTACATCACTTGTGTAATACTACACAGAAAACTGCCTGCATACCATCAATTCTCTAATGGTTATCTAGCTTTTCATTTCAGAGAAGTTAGTAAATTGGGTTATTCCAACGTTGACCCACCACCTCTGCTTAATTATTCACATGGGCTGAGCAATCAGTGTCCCAGTTCAGCACTATGCACTCTGGGACGCTGCTTCCTTGAGCTTGGAAGCTGATTATAAAGCTTTGGCAATCCAAGCAGTTTTGAATTATTTAAATCTCTGTTAAGCCTTCCACAAATATATCAATGGAAAGAATGGATTAGGAGCTGACAAGTTTTTTCCTCTGGCTTTGCCCCCCACTTGCCTCTTCCCTTGAACTTGACAAACAATCTGCATGAATCATAACACAAGGCCTTTCAAGGAAATGACTAAGTTTTCCTACTGAAGCATGTTTTACTGTGGCACTGGCTTTTAGTTGTACAGGGGTTGATATTATGCAGTAGGATTGAGTGTTTTTTTATTTTTATTTGGGAGGTTCTAGCAAGAAAAAAAGTCCTGTAACAATCAGGGAGAAAATATTTTATGTACCCACCCTGTAGAAAAGAGCAAAGTTTTAAAAGATATTTGAAAGCTGTGCTAAACGTCTTTAACTGGCACTACTGAAAACCGTTACAAGCCATACAAGGGTGTGCGTAAATTTTCTTTTACAAAAAGTTGTTTGCAGGACAACATTAATAATTTACTGAAATGATCTAAAACTGCAGTCTTTAATCACTGATTACATAAGAGAAAAAGACTGTAAATGTTGCAGTTCATCTTCTAACCTGCACTAAAAAGGCGTGAATATATTTACCCAGTACTTGCTTCTCATCATTGGTTCCCTGCCATTTTAAAAATGATTTTAAAGTTTTATTGTTGACCCTATAAGGCAGGTTCTGTGGTATTTTTCCAACCTTCTGCAGCCTTTACACCCTCTAGATGCCTTGGATCTAACATCATTTGCTTTTAGCTCTACCAAGTTCAGACAGGTTTACAGAGGTGATCGAGCATTTAAGATTTTGGCCCCTAAACTGTGGAATAAACCCCCCCGATACAACATACAGGCTCCAACTCTTAATGCTTTTTTTTTTTTTTTTCACTTGTCCTCTTTTGCCATTTCAGGCATACTACATGAAGAAACTGGTTGCCTACATGTGACAGGGCAGATTTGCCTTCGTGGATGCCGGAACTTGGAAGGACCAAAGTAGGAAGGGCACTTTACCATTCCCCCCTGGTCAGTTAACCCCTGGGAGATACAGGGAGAGGACACCCCCTGCGCAGCGCCCATGACCCACAGTCCACCCCACACATCCCTTGTTGCCATGGGCCACCCGAGATGGGAGCAATAGTGGACAACACTGCACCCCCGAGCCCAGCCGTTCCACTCCACAGTGCTTGCATGTGATTTTGTGGTAATGTGAAGTGTTTTGATGAATGCAGATATGTCTAAAATGCATTCAAATTTGGTTCTGGCTGAGGTGTGCAAGACCCCCTGCTTGCTGACAGTGTCAATAGTGAAGGATGGGCCAAACATAGCAGAGGGAGGGACACTGCATAGGGGTTCTCCAATGCCTCAAGGTCCATTGCCCCACACCTCAAGACCCTACTGATGTGTGGTGTTGCATATGTTAGGGAGGAGGGGATAGGTGACAAGGCACAGGCTGTAATTCTCCTTTGGGTCAGTCCCCCAACTGGCCCCACCTACACCAATACAGCGACCGAGGCCAAGGATCCCCAGAGATCCCCAAAGACGCTGTAGGTGGAGTCCCACTAAGTCAGGGGTAGGCAACCTTTACTACCAAAAGATCCATTTTGCTCCTTCTTCCACCAAAGAAAAATCGGCAAGAGCCGCAAAAGATTACACCGCTAATAAACTTTTACATTTGTATTATTTTTTTTTATTATTTTAACCCGTTACAACAGAATTGAACAAACAGAAGTGCACTGTGTGACTTCTGTTTCTGTAGCTCTATGCTGATCTTCTCTATGTCAGGGCGATTCCAAAGATGATTCCTTCATGTATTCTCAGTCTGTAAACGGATTCCCCCTCCTAATGACCTCATGGGCTACCACAAAACTATTAGCTGTAATTGAGTTAGGAGAGTTGACTCACTTCTTAAAAGTATGTTTGCTGTACTCAACTTTCTGTAGTAGTTCCGAAATAGCTCTCTTTCGCTCATCTTCAGGGTACTTTTCAGAAAAAGTGCTTGTTTCAAAAAGTACATTTTTTAATGTTTGCCAATTTCTTACCACATATCAAAACACAGGTAAGCCAGCGTTGTTGGTAGTGAAAGCATTGGAATCTGTTCATGCTAAATTAAATTCTGTTTTTGTTGGAAAAATGTATATAAGTTATCATTGTTTAGTTCTACTATAGTTAAGATGATTCCTATGATTGCTTTTTTAGTGTGAAAAAGTGTTTGTGGAAGGTTAAAGAATGCGGTCTGGAGTGAATCACTCTCTGGATATGACAAGCTTATACCATATATGGGAATGACTACTCTTTCAGGTTGAAATCTCTGTAAGAATTGGCTGAACCAATTCCCGCTTTTTGCTTGTGGGAATGTGAGTTGTAAATAAAAGGCTGGTGCAAGGATATTTCCCTTTGTGAGAAGGAAGTCGCTGTTCTAGCAGAGGACTGTGTCACCCTTGCAAGTCAAACTTACCTGGTTCACCTTGTATCTTATTTTACACCTGTCTGTGTTTATCAACTTTCTAACTAACAGTTTTCTTCTTAGATTTTTCTTTTTTGGAATGTATTAATGGTTAGATTACTGAAGAAGCCACCTGCAAGTAAAGTTGAGGATAGACATGGATGTGACAGTTAGACAGATTGACAGTTTATTGAAAGCTTTTTAAAATTCGACCCCTGCACTAAGTGATGCATTTAATTATTGAGGCCAAACAAATTCTAATGTATCCTGTGTTTTTTTTTTTCCTACAAGCAGACATTCTCTCCATAGAAACAAAATCTTGTAGCAAATTTTTCAATTATATCATATTTAAACTTTGTTTATTCTTCCAGTTCTTAATTATCGTTGCTTAGAACTGCAAGAAGGGTGTAGCATCTATTTGCTTCTAAATCCAGTTTTGTGATGTCACCAGGAATGCAAAGTGAGGGATAGACTGGGACAGTGTACTCTAGGCATGTTGATAGGTCTTCACACACTTTCCTCAAAACCCACATACAGATGGACAGTGCCAGAGAGCATGTAGATAGTCATCAGATAATTTCCCCATGTAGTTTGGACATGTGTTTGTAGATGTTTTTAAGTATAATTTAAAAACACATTTATACTCATTGGCTTTTCATACATTATAAGAGATATGGGGGGGGGATCACAGCACTTTAGTCTGTATTACATAAATAAACCCCAACTTGATCTTGAGCTTGAACATGAGACTTGAATTCCGATCCACAAGTCAAAAGTCAAGTTGAAATCTTTGTTTTTGGGACATTTGGGACTTGAGTCTAAGTTACAAATTTGAGTCCCCATTTCTATTTTTAATGTTTTGCAAATGTATATTTGCAGCTACCTCCTCTGTACACAGTTGTGAAAATTGGCAAAGTGCTTGCTAGTTTGGATGTTTCATTTAGGTTACATGAATCTCTGTGCTATAGCATTTCATCATCATTCTTTGCGTCATTGAGTTTGACGACGGCAGCCAAGGTGACGAGAATGTGTCTTATTTTTGTAAATACATCCCTTTTCTTGTCAGCTCATGCAAAATTACAGTTAGGCGTAAAACAACATCGGGCTGTCTGACAGATGAGGGAGATGAGATGAGAGAGGGAGGTATAAAGAGAGGCCAGAAAAGAGCGACATGCCCATTGGGTGAGATGAGTGACAGAGAATGATGGAAACTCTTCAATCCATTCTCAGCCTGCCACATGAATTCACTTCTCCCTGATTGAACCATTACTGGAGAGAAAGCAAAGGGAAAGGTTTCTCTGCTCTTTAAACAGCCATGGAAGAAAAGACGTGAATTCTTCTGTTTCCTATTTACCGTTAAGTGCATGGATTCTGATTTAAAAACTGTATGTGAACTGAGTCTTAAAGTGCCAGTGACATCAAATTTTCACCATAAATCTAATTACATTTATAGAAAGGAAACATTGATAAAACATTTAAAAAAGTAAATTCACGTCACTGAAATGAACAGTTATTGAGATTTATTATAATAAATTCCCCCCAAACGGCATTTCCAGTCTACTCTTTTGCAATTTTATTTCACTCTTTTATGACGTCAGAAGGAAACCCCTGCAGTTAAACTGACTGCTCCTACAATAGCAGCACCACAGACAGCAGCAAAGAATCTGATAGTTCTTTAAATATATTTCAGTCACTATCACAGAGAGACGCTGCAGAGTCAGGAGAAGAAAGTCAGCTTTCATCAGATGGCGGAGCACAAGTGCTGTGACATGCTGCACTATCTAACGCCCCTGCTCTGGTCCGGTCCGGTCCGCTGCAAAGTCCGGAGGAGCTCCAAGATGGTAAATACGGCGCTGAGTAAGCATGAAGCAGTGGCAGCAGACACAAGAGATGATTCAAGATCTGAGGACACTACCTGGTGTGTCATATTTTTTTTAAAATAACATTAGAATCTTAAAATATATCGTATGCATGAGTAATTTATATTATTTTAATAATCATATTACTAATAATTTCTGATTATTGTTATTAATAATAAAAATATTAATTTTGGATTTTTAATTATTAACAATAACTGCCGATATCTATATTTACTTTTGCAACAAGGAAGTGTTCTTACCTGCTGAACCTTGATCCATCTAGCAACAGCGGCAACAATCTTTTCTTTGGCGATCTTTTTACATCAGATGCTCTAAACAGCGTGGCTCTAGACTCTGCTTCAACATTCTCCTTCATCTGTCAGATATCCCAACCACTGACATCATTTCTCTTGTGAATTCAGAGGTTTCTTGTTTGAAGCAGTTTGCTGAGAAATCCTCTGATCACAACTGTCTGTGCTTAGTAGGACCAGCCCATCTGTCCCTCGTCAGTTTTCCAGCTCTGATCCAGGCAGCTCTAATCCTCTTCACTTCAGGAAAATAGTGCAGACTAACGGCTGCTTTTGTAGCATTGCTGCCACCACCAGCAATGCCCCATTTCACCATATTAACGCTGTTTTTAACCCAACTTGGCTTCAACCTAAACTGTTTATCATTGACGCTCACACAATGAATGACCAGAGACTTCCCCTTAGACGTCATTTCCGGGCGACTTTGGACTTGCAAAATTTAACATTGAGAAATGCTTATTTTGTGTCACAATTGTGATAAAATTTTAATCCTATTATGTCAGTTACTGCCCAATTCCTTCAATGTTAAGATATTTTCTTTCAATTTTGGCATTTGTGGGAAAAGAGTGTCACATGCACTTTAAGCTTGCATCAGTCTTACACATCGTACTGTACATCTAGCTGTTAAGTCTCATTGCTCTTTAAGAAAGTGGTGAATCAGCTGATATTTCTGTCTTCTGTGGGTTTTAAACTGGTCTGCAGCCAATATTATGTGTGCATAAACATTAACTTCTACTGATTTTAGTCATACTGAGCCAGGGCTTCCCCATAAGAGAGATTCCACTTTTCTCATCTACACAACAACAGAGACCGGGATGTTTTCAAACCATTACACACTGGAACCCATTCTCAAATTGTGCCATTTTCAGAGAAAACATGCGCCGTTGTCGTGAAAACAGTAGAAACACAATTAAACTTTTCAGTTTTCACCAGAAAACATTGTCATGTAAACTTCACTATCAGAAGTTAATAGAAAATATAATTCAGACAAAAAGACGGTAAATGGTCTGCACTTGTATAGCGCTTTATCAAGTCCCCAGAGACCCCAATGCGCTTTACACTACAATCAGTCATTTACTCATTCACACAATGAAAGTGGTAGGCTACATTGTACTGGGGCAGAGTGATAAAACTGCAGATGCCACACGTGCCACCAAGTCCTCTGACCACCATCAGCAGGCAAGTGGGTGAAGTGTCTAAAAGGACACACCGACTGAGATGGACAGAGCGGGGGTCCGAACCAGCAACCCACCAGTTACAAAAGTGCAGTGAAAAGAAGTAACATCTCAGGGAGTCTGAACACAAATGTGCACTAGACTCTTTAGATATTTATTTATTTAACATGAAACCATTTTATTTTTCAAACACCATTCAAGCATGTGTTGCTTTGTGTCTTTCACTGATGACTCCAATAAGACATTAAAGTTTGTGGTCTAAAAACATTCAAAATAACCACAATATCCAGATGCAAACACAGTGTGAACATGTAGGAGCTATTTGCTTTCTGTCAATTCCAATATAAGTACCAATTCCAGAGCATAAAAATAAAGTCATTTCTCTGTCATTGTTGGCAGACTGCCCAAAGCCACTGACGGCTTTCTGTCCTTTTCTGCCATAGAGCTCTGACAAGTGACAGGTGATCTATGGTTACTTGAAGTCTGGGATCTAAATCTGAAACGAGCTTAGCCGTGGCTTGAGAAATGAGAATTGATAATCGAATGATGCTGAATGAGGGGACCTGTCAGCACATTGTAAGGGAGCTGACGGATTTAGTTAAGTGAGAAAGAAGGCATGGCGGGTGAATTTTGGCAGGATAAAGAAAAGCTCTGCAGTTGGAATGAAGCGGTTGCTGCTACACTCATTTCTGATTTTCTGTGAGTGCTTAGATTCTCTGCGTCCTGGGAGGAAAGTAGTTGAGGCATATTATGATCAGGTCCTTGTAAAACTAGGCTGACTCTATTTAAATGTAGACTTTCAGCTCATCATTGTTTTGGAGTGAACTGACAGTGATGAAAAGAAGTGAAAACCTATTGGATTCTATGAGACTACAGTCACAGTCTATTACAAACCTCATAATGTTAAATTAAAGTTAGTACTGTCATGATCCACAGATATTCAGGTTTTGCTTTTCTTTTGTGTTTGACTTTTCCTTGCTGTTTATTATGTTCTTAAGGTTTTGCCTAATTAATTTGTTTTGGTTGGTTTTTAACCATGTCCTGTCTGGCAGTATAGCACTCAGAATTGTTGTCTGAGTGCCAAGAAAAAGCCCAACAGATTTACTGTCACAAGTGGACCAATACAGCTAACGCTTTAAAGCTCTACTTGATATTCATAAAAATAAACTTTATTGGAAACTGCTTTGGGATTATTTCAATTGTTACGAACACGGAGACAGAAATGAAAAGGAAAAAAAGGAGGAACGATAGAGAGAATGGTGGGGCAAAAAGGAAAAGAGTGAAGGAGAATAGAAAGGATGAAGAGATAACACCTGCTTTGTAAATTTAAAATTATTTTCTGTTAGATTTTTTTTGTGTTTCTGCCAAAATCCATTCAGTTATTTATTCTCCTTCTTCCACTTCTCTGCTTTCACTATGCCACAGCTGATCCACATTTCCTCTGATTAGCCTATCTGGTTTCTTTGTCGTCATCCACCCCACCTCACTAATTATGCCCCAGACGTCTCTCTGTTCTCTGCTGGATTCTTCTGTTTGACTGCACATTCCATGCTGTTGCATTTCCTGTGTGAGCGGAATAGACGTGCACAAGCAACAGCTGCAGATGTATGAGCTTGCACTCCTGCTTGCATGAGCGCTAATCTTTTTGGCAGTTTTGGGGTGAATCCAGTCGGCATCAATTCGTGACAAAACACTTGGTTATAGTCACTATTTTCTGTGATTGGTTGTCAAAAGAAGAAGTAGATGTAGGGAGAGCCAGGACAGCTGCATCATGAGTTAAATTAGGAGCTAAATTACATACATCTTACAATGAATAGTATTGTGTGCATACTTTGCGCAACCCAGCTAATCATTTCATTGTCGAATGAGGTAGCGACAGCATGCACTGTCTCTAACTCATGTAGCGACAGCATGCAGAAATCACTGATGCAATGCAATCTGCTGGGTTTCCTTAGATAGAAAAACTTTCAACCAATTTGTTAATAAACAAAATCTGACTGCACTGATTAACAGTTAGGATTAATTGGAATGTAAAGGTCCTTCTCAAAATATTAGCATATTGTGATAAAGTTCATTATTTTCCATAATGTCATGATGAAAATTTAACATTCATATATTTTAGATTCATTGCACACTAACTGAAATATTTCAGGTCTTTTATTGTCTTAATACAGATGATTTTGGCATACAGCTCATGAAAACCCAAAATACCTATCTCACAAAATTAGCATATTATTAAAAGGGTCTCTAAACGAGCTATGAACCTAATCATCTGAATCAACGAGTTAACTCTAAACACCTGCAAAAGATTCCTGAGGCCTTTAAAACTCCCAGCCTGGTTCATCACTCAAAACCCCAATCATGGGTAAGACTGCCGACCTGACTGCTGTCCAGAAGGCCACTATTGACACCCTCAAGCAAAAGGGTAAGACACAGAAAGAAATTTCTGAACGAATAGGCTGTTCCCAGAGTGCTGTATCAAGGCACCTCAGTGGGAAGTCTGTGGGAAGGAAAAAGTGTGGCAGAAAACGCTGCACAACGAGAAGAGGTGACCGGACCCTGAGGAAGATTGTGGAGAAGGGCCGATTCCAGACCTTGGGGGACCTGCGGAAGCAGTGGACTGAGTCTGGAGTAGAAACATCCAGAGCCACCGTGCAAAGGCGTGTGCAGGAAATGGGCTACAGGTGCCGCATTCCCCAGGTCAAGCCACGTTTGAACCAGAAACAGCGGCAGAAGCGCCAGACCTGGGCTAGAGAGAAGCAGCACTAGACTGTTGCTCAGTGGTCCAAAGTACTTTTTTCAGATGAAAGCAAATTCTGCATGTCATTCGGAAATCAAGGTGCCAGAGTCTGGAGGAAGACTGGGGAGAAGGAAATGCCAAAAATGCCAGAAGTCCAGTGTCAAGTACTCACAGTCAGTGATGGTCTGAGGTGCCGTGTCAGCTGCTGGTGTTGGTCCACTGTGTTTTATCAAGGGCAGGGTCAATGCAGCTAGCTATCAGGAGATTTTGGAGCACTTCATGCTTCCATCTGCTGAAAAGCTTTATGGAGATGAAGATTTCATTTTTCAGCACGACCTGGCACCTGCTCACAGTGCCAAAACCACTGGTAAATGGTTTACTGACCATGGTATCACTGTGCTCAATTGGCCTGCCAACTCTCCTGACCTGAACCCCATAGAAAATCTGTGGGATATTGTGAAGAGAACGTTGAGAGACTCAAGACCCAACACTCTGGATGAGCTAAAGGCCGCTATCGAAGCATCCTGCGCCTCCATAAGACCTCAGCAGTGCCTTAGGCTGATTGTCTCCATGCCACGCCGCATTGAAGCAGTCACTTCTGCAAAAGGATTCCCGACCAAGTATTGAGTGCATAACTGTACATGATTATTTGAAGGTTGACGTTTTTTGTATTAAAAATACTTTTCTTTTATTGGTCGGATGAAATATGCTAATTTTGTGAGATAGGAATTTTGGGTTTTCATGAGCTGTATGCCACAATAATCCGTATTAAGACAATAAAAGACCTGAAATATTTCAGTTAGTCTGCAATGAATCTAAAATATATGAATGTTAAATTTTCATCATGACATTATGGAAAATAATGAACTTTATCACAATATGCTAATATTTTGAGAAGGACCTGTATGTATCTGACGTGATGTCTGTATGATTCAATTTAATTGACTTTGTAAAGTGCCTTGAGATGACGTGTTGTGAATTGGAGCTATATCAATAAAGCTGAATTGAATTGAACTGAATTGAATTAAAGTCTAAATTATATAAAAAAATAAACTTACTGAATTTAGAAAAGAACACACTGGACCTACCTGGAAGACGGTAAACTAAATTAAAATAAAATGTTTTTACCTAGCTCACTTTAATTGTTTGAACCACAAAGGCAGAAAAGGAGACTGCATTAACAGTTTTGTGGAAAAGCAAATTTTAAACACAGCCGCTAAACCACTGCCCGACGTGCTTCACATGGGGTCCTGAGCTCCGAGCAGTTATCTGGGCAGAGTTCCCACAGACGAACATTATCCATGCACTGCTCTACTGATTTTTGCTTCGTTCATGTGCTTCTAATAACTTTTGTATTTGCTCAATCGCAGGTTTTTACCTGAGGCTTTGTTTACCTTGCTGAGACCCAATTTCGTTCCAGAGGTTCTCTGAGCAATCTGGATAATCATCTACTGAGTATTGGCTCTACCTTCTTGTGGAATTCTTTACCAACCGTCTGTACTTTTCAGACACGGACCAAGCTGGTGGCTTCCCACTTCCTTCAATTCCAGGACCAAGGCATAAGCATACCCTGTTCTACCCTCCATCTCAAGCATCGGCACCTGTGCTTCATCTGGTTTGCAGGAAACCAGCAGCTGAGAAGACAACTGAGCAACCTCACTTCGCAAGCTAAGACTCTGAATCTCTCTACCCCTGGTGGTTCAAGCAACAGCAATTTAGTAAGCCATTTCTCAGATCTCTTTAATCAGTTGCTATATAATGTCTGTTTATTCACCAGTCCCTTCTCCTTTCTTCCCGTACAGCTGGTGTTTCCAGTTCTCGTCCCTGATTACTCTGCTGACAATAAACACATGTTAAACTTTACTTCTGAGTGTTTTCTGTAAGTGGGTCAGAACTGTGTTGAAAATGACACATTTCCCTTTGAAACTGTTACAGCTGTCACGATATTCTATCATCGACTCTTTGATCAACATAAATGCATCTCAATTGTAGACATGGGTTTAGTTGTAGCCCTTATTTCTTTTTATGTTTTTTTTATAACCGTGTCCTGTCTGGCAGATCGGGGTCCGGGCCGGGGTCGCTAAGGTTTAGGCACCAGCTCAAGATAACCCAGCCCAGGTTCAGGTGCCGGGCGGTCTGCCTGTCTCCACCCCCGGAGGGAAGGGGACCACCTCCTGGGTCCAGGGGATGGTTGCCCCTATGAGGTATCGGCACCTGGACCTGGGAGTATAGAGTACGTATGGGTAGTGTGAGTGTACAACACCACATTTACCACCAATTACATCTGGCATTCATAAGTACCATGCACATTCGGTAAAGAAGCTGTTATCATATATGTTTCTGCAGGTGTAGAAGCAAGCAGGGTGTTCAAACATGGTCTTGTAATCACTTCATCCTTTTTGTCCTCCATTATTTTCTCCTTCTCTTTTTCCTTTTTGCCCCACCTCTCTCTCTCTCTTTCCTGCTTATTTTTTTCTTTTTGTTTCTGTCTCCGTGTCTGTAACAATTTGAAATAATCCCAAAGCAGTTTATAATAAAGCTTCATTTATAAACACTAAGCAGAGTTTTTAGGCACAAGGCTATTTGTGAAAAGTCATTTTTGATGGGGAAATTGTCAGGATCTTGCTATGTCTGTTTGTTTGGTGCTGTTTAATGTGTTTAGCCTCTAGATGGTTTTGGAACCTGGAGGAGAGGTGACATGTGTTCTCTATTCTCCCTGATCATCACCAGAGGAGCATTTAAGGAGGAGGCTTGCTAGAACCTCATTGCCCCAAGTGTTTCCCTTAGTGGTATAGCTCAAGCCACATTACCTTTGCCCTGACCTTGCTTTGTTACTTTTGTAATTCTGGATTTGCTACCTTGCAGGTTTACCTGAACCTGACTTCGTCCTCAGCATCGAACTCTGCTTGAATTACCGTCTTCTGGAAAGATGCTATCCTGCTCCATGAATAAAGACTCAAGCCTCCTGTTTCTTTGTTGAATTAAATCGGCTGGCAGCCTCCTGGTTCCTTTGTTCCTTGGACCTCCTTCTGTGAACCCTGTCCACCCTCCTTCATCCAGTGCACCAACATCAGATACTCTTGGACCTATTAACATCCTGGCACTCCAGTATTCAGTCTCCAGTCTCACGAGTAAACAATCCTTTGGTCTCTCCACACTTCCTCTGGCGGATCTCCCTATCTATCCAGTAAGACTGAATTATTTAAGAATATAGGTCCTGAGTTTTCCCTTGCTTACCGTTCTGTTTATTTTACAGTTTGTGTCCCGGTTCCAGTTTCCTGCACTTTCCAGTACACTGCAAATAAACTCCTTACCGTTAAACTCAGTCTCCTGAATTGCTTTCTGCATGTGGGTCAAATCTGTTAAAAACAATATGACAGAAATTGAATTTCCACATCACTAGTATATTTTTTTTAATTTTTTTTTATTTTGGACACCTGACAACAGTAAATCACTTTAAGGCAGCACAGATTTTCTCTCTGAAGAATGAGTTTCCCCACCAGTTCTTTGGAGTCAAGATGGTGCATGTGACAGTCCTTGCTTGCTTTTTCTCCAGTCCTTCTCCTGCTTGTTTATCCATCTGTTTTGTTTTTTTCTTTCATATGTTTAGTTTTTACTGACCTGTATTAAAACTATGTCCACATAGCGTTAGCTGTAATGCTCCACATGTGAAAGTAAATTTGTTGTGTTTTTTTTTTCCAGGCATTCAGACAACAATTGTGAGCCCTACTCTGCTGGACAGGACATGGTTTAAAAAAAAAAAAACCCACAGGTAAGCTCCATCCCCGAAAAGCAGATGAAGCTACACCCACATAGCGCAAGCTCCACACACAGCCCCACTCCAAGCACCCCTGCCCCATCCTGCCCCCATCACACAGCATGCCGCAACGGCAAGGCAAGGGCCCTGCGCAATGCTACCCCAGCCCCTGCCCACGGGCGCAACAAGGCATTCACCACCGAGCACTGCGCCCACAATGGAAACCCCAAACCCACACCAAGATGGGACAAACTCACCCAGCAAGAGGTCCCCAGCTAGCGGCAAGCACTTGGGGCCGACATTCCCCACCATGCCCCACGCAAACACACCACATCACTGCCACTGGAATGATAGCTCAGGGAGAAACATTATCCAGCTCAGCTCTACCATTGCCGCTCAGCCGATCTAAATGCCGGTGACCCCACATCCAAGAAGAGGACACAACCCCCCCTCCCCACACGCTGCACCTCATCCACGCCACCCTCTATCCCACCGCTCTGATCCCCCCGCCGGACATGACAGCCTGCAGACCGCCAAGCCCGCCCAACCATCTGGCCAGCGTCAGTAGCCCCAGCCCGTCAGTTCATGAGGGAAACATGTACCAGCTGGGTAACTGGGCCAGGCATGCCAACCGCTCCAGGCAAAGCACAACCCATCACCCGCCACAGTGCAGGCACAAGACATGCTCCACTGCCCCACCCACCCGACTACCAACTGTAGCCAGGAGCCCCGCCAGGGGCTAGAGCCACAAAAGGAAGCATTGGAGGAAGGCCACCACAGCAGGCAAAGGACCGGGCACCCCACCTACCACACACCCAAACCCCAGAGGTGTCCCAACATACCGGCCACCCACTCTCCCGCACGGTACACTCCGCTGCACCAAGCAGGCCAGCCGGCCACCCCCTCCGCCAGAGCGAAGCCACATCCCAATCAACACCGCTCACTGCCTGGCCAAGACCCCCTCGTCGGAGCCCGGCGCCCCCCACAATCCAAGAAAATCCATGATATTCCTAGAGAGCCGAAACGCCAGCACCAGACAACCCCCAAGACCCAACACCCAACCCCAGCCTAGATCCCAACCAGGAGGCCCGCTCCCTCTCCTGGCCTCTGACCCCATACTGTAAACAGCAATCAGGGGTGTTAAAAGACCCAAAGCCTACCTCCGCCCGCTCAAATGTGGTGTTGATGCATGTTGTTATAGTGTGCATTTACAAAGAAAAACAAGTGGGGAAGCAGGTCTGCCACACCCCCCATCCCTCACCCAGAACCCTTAATGTCTACATGCAACTTAACCCTTAGAGGTGAGCGCAGGCATCAGAGGTTAATCTACTGTTTTAAGTTTTAGTTCATGTTTGTCCTACAGTGCCAGGTGTTTAGGAAGCATGTGTGCACTCTGGTGATGTGACATTCAAAAATTGATACTGTTGAACGGCTCCCTACCTTGAACAATAAAATTTTGAGTCTTAGAGCCATTGTTTGTTTTTTTTACTGCTTTGCTTGCTTATAATGCTACTTTTTCAATTTAATTTAATTTTTAATTGTTTTGTATTACTTAGACATTAAATATGAAACTCGACAGGGGGCAGCTACAAGCATACAGCGCAATGTGACATCCTTTCAATTTTCATTTAATGAGATAAAAACTGATTCAAGCCTCAAACCAGGAATCCAAGTGAAGTCTCAAGTTTACAGGGCACCAGTCTAAATTGAGTGTGAGTGCTTTTATTTTTGCAACTCGAGTTGAGTCTTAAACTCGAGTAACCATCTCTAAATATTAAGAGAATTTCCCCACTCACAATCCAAAGGGAACTACAGGGATTGGGACTAAACAGGCTTGTAGCCTTAAGAGAATCAATGATCTGTGAAGCTAATTCGAAAGAAAGCCTTAATTTTGCTGAGGATCATAAAGACTGGAGTTCATGTGGTCTGTTGGATCCAGATTTACCCTGTTACCCTGAGTGATTGGTGCAAGAAAGAACAGAGGCACATGAAAATCATGCGCCCAAAGTCAGCTGACTACCTGAATATATTTAATGACCAGGTTCTTCTATCAGTGAACTTCCTTCCTGATGATGCAAGCGTATTCCAAGATGACAATGCCAGGATTCATCAGGCTTAAACTGTGAAAGAGTGTTTCATCATTATCACACATGGATTGGTCATCACAGAGCCCAGACCTTAAACTCATTGAGAATCTTTAAGATGTGCTAAGGAAGCATTTTTGGAGCTGTTCGGCTCCAATCTCTGCAAGATATTTGCTAAAATATGAATGTAACTCTGGAGAGGAATAAGTGTTGTGATGGAAATTCTTGCAGTAAGCATTTCACAGTGTATGACCTTTTTTATCTTACTCCTCAGAACATCTGTGTTAGAGGAAGAAGCTGTCAGAAGTTTAATGGTTCAGACCTATCTTTAGGACAATGTCAGGAAGGGTAGTTAGGTCTGTTCCTAGATAACCTTGTCACTGTTGAACTGAAGAAGGGTTGGGGTCATGAACATGGACTCTTTGCAGTTGAGATAACATTGTCTTGTTCTGGTATAAATACTGTGTGAAAATAGCGTTCGGGGCTCTGTTCAACTGACTTGCTCGGTGACAGAGTCATTCAAACGCTGAATGCCTTTGAATAAAACTTATTAAGACAAAGTCCGGATTTTGTCTCTTCTTGTGAGTCAACTTCTCTCCACTTTGATAAGAAAATTCCACAACAATTTTAGCGTCACGAACAGGATCTAACGTGCCAAAGGAGACCGCAGGACGGGACACGGACACCTGGCCAGCCTGAGAGTTGTTCTCAGTCCACTTCCATTTTACGGAGGGGAGTTCTGGTGCCCGCCTGCGGCTTCTGGACGATTAGATCCGAACTATTTGTCTTCAAATATATCTGGGTGAGAAGTTGCTCTGTAGGATATAATGTATATTATTATTTTTATTACACATTAACCATCATCTCCTAACTAATTAATTAGGTTCCAGAGTTGCGAGAGGGAGGACATCAGCTGAGGGCCCGGTCACCCTGCAAAAGGAATGGCAGGGAGGTTCTCATTGGTAACAATGGGATAAAGCAAAACACAGGGTTTTGCGGGTGGTTTTTAGCAATTTTCTACACCTCATAAAGGAGAAAAGCCAGTGGGCAGACGTGCCGCTGAACGGGTAAAAAAAATTGGTTCTGGAACCTTGAGGCATCAGGGGTGTCTCCTTCTTCATACTCTGATTTATAAAATAATGAAAGGAAAAAGTGGGGATGATTGTGTTAAATGTGCTTTAATTTGGAAGATAAGTTTGGTTTTTCACAGCGTGGAAGTTTGAGTGTAAATAAGTTAAATAGTTTAAATAGTTTCAAGTAAAACAGTTGATGGAAAAATAAAAAAACATAAGGAAAAGATTAAAAAGCACAGAGTGCATCAATTAAGGGGTTAAAGAGTTAAAACTTTCCTGAAGGAAGTTTCGTTTGTCTTAAATATTGCGATCAGTCGGGAAAGAAGGTAAAAGTGAAAAGGGACATTAGAGATGCGAAAAAAAAAGTTGTTTTAGAAAGGAGTATAGTTCATGTTGTGGAAGGAAGTGACAGGCAGGAGGACAACTGACTGACTGACTGATAATAATTCTTTGTGCAAAATCTGAACCTATACTAAACTTTTCTTCTGCCTCTCTCACACACAAATACACACGTATATGGGATTTGAGTTCAACATCTGCGTTTTTGAGTCTGGATTTTAGAAACCTGCCCTTCTCCATGGCTACTCCGCCAGAGACGCTTCTCCAGCACGGCCTGAAAGAGAGAGATCTGCCTTCCTGCATGTTGAAAATCGCAGTGTGACTTTCTACAAGAAAAAAAAACGAAACTCAGAAGAAGTCTGGACCCTTTGAGATGGACAACGATCCATGCTGTTTGCAAGAGCCAGAAGAGTGATACACTGGATTTATAATGAAAGCATCTTATGCGGGCAGAAGAGAAACAGGCCGGAGCAAAGTTTCTTCTTTCTCCCTCCTGGAGAAGTTAAAGTGGACAAAGAATGATTGAATGTCTCACCAACAGACCGGGGAAGGGCCTGGTTGTTTTTTTTTTTTGGACTGATAGAGGACTGTGTGCCATGACAGTCTGACTCTGGAGCGATTAAGAAACTGATGGGGGTAACGTACAAACACACACACATTTGCATAAATCTTTTCCTATTTTCTGCAATGAAGAACGCTTATTAACCGCTGCTCATGTGACACGCTTGCTTGATGTTGACAGATATAGCGGGTTAAAATATTATTTTAGGGTTAGAAAAGTATCTTTAAAAGGGCGATAACTTAACTCATTTGATACTTTCCAGTTAATTCTTTTAGAGAAACAAGTTATCTTTCATCGTGGAATATTCAGGGTCAATTATTCTAGTTATTAAAAGTTATGAAAATGCAGAGGAAGTTACAACATCTCCAAAACTCAGCAGTAACCAAGTGTTTCTATGTTATTCTCAGGACAGATCTCATGAAGGAGTATTTTTAAAACCCAGCGAATGCGTAAAACCTGATGGGTTTCTCCTTCAGGTATAATTTTCTGTTGTCAGATTTTGTATCCCATAAATCTAATGGGTAGAGACCTCATTAAAACAGGCTTAGTTCTACTGCAGATGGTCTTCATACAGTTTCTGACACAGTACTTCCAGTTTGGTTATGGAAAGTACAAATTCATTGTTTTTCACAGCAGCTGCTAGGAAGACGTTATATTAGGTTTTTCTTCCCTCTTCTGATTCATGCAGCGTGTTGATTTACACTGTACCTTATATCAGGTCCTGACAAAAACTATGAAAGGTTTGGTTCTGCAGGTTCTTTTTTCTCCCTTTGGAGAAGGAAAGGACACCTAATCAGTTCTGTGCTGCACAGAAATATTAAAACACTAGTTGTTTTCTAAGATATCACCAGCTAAAACTTTTAAAACTTTTGAGAGTAATTGGTTTTGTTAAACACATTTCCCTTGGTAAAACAAACCTTTAAAATGAGTATGAAAAATTGGGTTATTTAGAAAGAATCTGATTGGACAGTGGTACCACACAAAAAATTAAACTAATCTCATGCTTCCTAAAAGACTGCATGAAAAGGCCTTCAGAACCGTGGAGTTATTTTCCACCACAGTACCAAGTTTTTTTAAGCATGCTTTTTCTTTATTTTAAAAAAGATCTGGTTTTTGTTTTGTTTTTGGCTTTTTAGCATAATGTTTGTCTGAAGCTTCTTATGAACTGGGTTAGGAGCAAATATGATCTGAGGTAAATTAGGAGCTGTGAACTAATAATTTTAAATCTGATTATTGTCCAAGCAGAAATAATATATTTAGCCAATCCTTCAATCTCTGCAGAAAGTTAACACCATTGTTCAATGCAGTAGTACTGAACTTGTGGTTCCTGGACTCCTGAAGCCCGTAAGCCATAGATTTTGGGTCCATAAAATTATAATATTTAATTAAAGGTAGACTGATTACTTATTAAAACAGATCTAAGCCAATGATGAGTTCCAGTCATTTGGTGGCTTTGAAATGCAATAATACTAAAAATTTCTACTTTGGGGAACACAGATTGGGGTTGAAGAGTTTAGTTTTGGAACCAAGGTTAGGATTTTTATAACGGAATCAAGACAAGTAAAATCCTTTATTTTAGGAAAAGAAAAGAAATAAAGGCCCTCTTAACAGTAAGAGGATGGTCGACTCAAACTCAAGTCTCCTTGTTTGATTTCTTAGGGTTTAAAGATTAAAAGAATACATAGGAGTAGAAAGGTACACAAGGTGATTTCAGATTACTAAGAGATAAAATATTGGAACATTTATCAGCATTTGGATTGTAAAAGAGGGGTTCTAGTAATACGTTTCTCCCCAACTCTCAAAATTTAAATAGCCAAATTAAAGAAAATGATGTTTGTTTTTTTTTTAAACACTCTGTGGGAAAAAGTCCAGTTTGGAGACAAGCTTCTTATCTTAATTTCTGATTAAGTCAAACACTGCAGTTTTTGTTTTGTTTGGGTATAACATGAAAATGTCAATGCTGACTTTTCTAATTTCCCCTCGGGGATCAATAAAGTATCTTTGAATTTGAATTGAATTGAATTAAAATACTTCTTTGCATTTAACCTGAAATTCTGCAATACAGCTGTGATCAAATTGAGCCAAACAAAAAGAGAACTATAACAATAACTCTCAGGATTGTAGTTATCATTACAGAGTTACAGTACAAAGAATTAGCAAAAGGTTTCAGCATCAGTAAATTTGGATTCATATAAGAGAAAACTGTTGCTGTGCTTCTAAATACTTTGAGATTTTTTGGACTATGTGCACTCATTTTTTTAAAAAGGATCCTGAAGATTATCATAACAACATTGATCAATTATAGCATTAAAAGATATGGTTGAGAAAACATATTCTGAAAAGAGATTGTTAAAAAATTTATTTGAATTCTTGAAGCTTCAAATTTGGCCATTTGTTTGTCTTTGATGTTTTGTCTTTGTTTTGTTGGAATGAATGTTTGATTATTTGTTGCATTAAACTATAATCCATGTTTAGAATAATGTTTCTAAATCTCAGATTGATTAAACTTTGAGTTTTCAGGAGAGTTAAGAAGCAGCTTGTTTCTGAGGCTGCCAATCAAAGGTTAGTTCTGCCTGACTCCGCCCACCTACCAGGTTGGTTCATGCCTTTTTTGTCATGGTGACGCTCAGCACTTCCCTTCCTGAGTTTTAACATTGTTTAAGAGACAATAGTGATTGTTGCCATAAAAACATGTTTTTTTTTTGTATAATAATTAAGGATGTAGCATGACTTTTAGATTTATGTGTTTTACTATTAAAAGGTTAATGAAATAGTTTAAACTAGTTTGAAGAATTAGTTTTGCAAGCAGAATCATTGGTGATTTATTAGATTGACAGTTTCCCTGGTACCATTAAGCTAGCTGACAGTTCAAGATATGCAAAAGTAAGGAATATATATTTTTGATAAAGAATCAGAGTCATGACTTTATACTTGGTGGAAATTATTTATTAAATTCAAATTTGTAGGGTTTATGCATCTGAATTACATTAGATGTCCATTAATCTAATACTCATCTTCATACAAGACAAATCAGGATGATATGTGACAAATTGCTAAGTGAGACATTGATGAACTGAATAACTAAAGTTTGTGTTTTGTTGTTAATGGAACTGAATTGCAGGTAAAAACATCTGGATTTTCTTTATGTTGCTTTCGTTAAATTCATAGTGACACATAGTTATGTCAGAATTCATTTCTTTGGTTCTATGTAATGTGATCTTGGTTACTAGAACATTTTTGTACAAACTTTTTGCTGGATTGTCGCATGGGTTGGACCCTGCGCCAGAAGAGGGGAATGTCAGAATAAAGTAACATGGGGTTCCAAAAGTTGTAGCACTCTTGGGAAAAAGGGTAGCTCATACCTCCAGTGAGGACTTAGTGACAATGCGAGAGAGACGTTGTACTTTGTTTATATAAATGGTGCATAGCTCCCTGAGACCACATTCTGAAAACCTCTCTGAAATTATGGTGTTGATTCTTTTGTGAAATTTTACATCTCCACAGATTAGACCATTTTTGAAATTCTTTTTGGGTATTCTGAAACTATGAAATATTGACCTGTAATCAGACCTTCCTCAAACATCATGTCACATTTTTGATATTCAGAATATTTAGCTGATGGTCACTGCTAGTATATCAGGTGAAGTCAGAAGATCAATTCTTTTGATTTTGTTGGATGTTTTGATGACGTTCATGTAGTTAAGCACTTAGGTTTGAGAATGGGACTTTGAATTGAGAATTAGCCAAGCATTGTGAAGGCCCTGCCTATTGTTCTCACTTATATGAGATTGAGACAAAGGACACAGGCAAATCTCAGTCCTTTTGAAGTGCTGTGTGGCAGGTCTCCTAATTTGGACATGGGGATATTGCCAAGAAAATTTTCTTCCACATCTTTGTGTGAAGATAGGATGTTGTTTTACTGTCAAAACCTGTCCACTGTGTTTTCTCAAGTTTCACAGATGGTGAAGGCTGCATTACCAGAAACAGCCACTTCCACCCTCCAGTCCTTTATTCCTGGCGACTGGATTCTGCTCAGAGAATTTAGGAGAAAACACAGGAAGTCCAGGCGCTGGAATGGCCCATATCAGATCCTACTAGACACCCAGGAAAGCTGCAGGAAAGCTCATCTGGCTTCCAGGACACAAGTCATCTTCTAACTGGATCATCCACGGCTGAAAGGTGTGAGGACAGCGGACCACCACAAGACAAAGAACTTTAAGCTGATCACTGGCGAGTGATTGAAGAGGTGGTTGAAGAACACTGTTCTTACAAGGGCACAATAATCCCTTGGGCAGTGCAACGTTATTTCAGAATCTACTTAAGGCCATCGCATTGCCTGAAAGTTAGAAATCATAAGGTCATTTGCCTCACTGCACACACACCACAGTGAGAGATTCTTTCCTCCCACTTTGACAGCGAGACTGATTCTGAGGAGGAAATCTCGGATGCTTTTATCTAACTTTTATGTTTATTGCTTGATATTTATCATTATGGTATTATTACAAATTTGAATGTGTTCATTTCCACCGTTGTTTAGTTGGACAATGGAAGCCTAACGTCCAACAGGTTAGAGTTCCTGTTTCTAAATATATTTCTAGAGGAGCTTCCTATGACCGCCCACCTGTATCAGACTGGTGACAGGCAGCTTGAAGCACAGAAGCCACTCAGGAGAGGCAGCAGGATTTTTTGTTTTTTTTTGTTTTTTAAGTTGTGTTTATAATTTGTTTTCTTTGAAAAAAAAACTGTTTGCTTTCAGTACCAGAAGAAAGGACATTCCACTTCAAGGTCACGATGCAGTTAAATGGAAGATGGTCTGTTCTGATGCTAATGATTGGTATTGCAAGTATTTTTATAACTCTTGTGTTCATTTTGGGAAAGGTACAGCAAAGACAATGTGTGGTTAATCTGACTAATAATACTCATCAGCGGATTCGAAGAGAGATTCATCACTTTTCTGACTACTATGATCATACTGATAATGTTTGGTGGCAAATGATGCATCAAAACTGTGAGGAATTATAGTGTAAGGGAAAGCAGAAATGCTTGTAGATTTTCTAGTGAGATTAATTTAACATGTGCGTCTACAGGAACTCTTTATAGATATCGGGGTAATAGAAATCCGATTAAAGATCCAGATATTTGTATTGCTCAGGAGGAAAGCACACCTTATTTCCTTGGAAAGACGGAGGGTTGTAAAACTATTATACCAGTTTCATGTGCCTTGACCCACATTAATACATCTAGACCTTGTCCTGTCAGGACTGATCCTTATACTATTTCAGAATCTTTGGCTCCAGATCCTTTTGTGTTAACTTTTAATCTTACTGCTTTATCTGAGGAAGGTTTCACTGTTCTAACTACGGAGCAGCAGGCTATTAGAACGATGAGTTTGCAAATAGAATGATTTTGGATTATCTGTTAGCTGAGAGGGGTGACGGTTTTGAAGTATTTTCCTTTAGTTGTGATTATCTTGTAATCAGAAGAAGGGAGTGTGATGGAAATTCTTGCAGTAAGCATTTCACAGTGTATGACCTTTTTTATCTTACTCCTCAGAACATCTGTGTTAGAGGAAGAAGCTTTCAGAAGTTTAATGGTTCAGACCTATCTTTAGGACAATGTCAGGAAGGGTAGTTAGGTCTGTTCCTAGATAACCTTGTCACTGTTGAACTGAGGAAGGGTTGGGGTCATGAACATGGACTCTTTGCAGTTGAGATAACATTGTCTTGTTCTGGTATAAATACTGTGTGAAAATAGCGTTCGGGGCTCTGTTCAACTGACTTGCTCGGTGACAGAGTCATTCAAACTCTGAATGCCTTTGAATAAAACTTATTAAGACAAAGTCCGGATTTTGTCTCTTCTTGTGAGTCAACTTCTCTCCACTTTGATAAGAAAATTCCACAACAGTGTCTTTGTACAGGCTCACAGACACAACACTAGAGCGAATGTAAGTCGAATTTTGTGTGAATTTTAATGCCAGATTTATTTGTGTACAATCTGCCATTGCAGAGAGTTGCCATTTAGTTGACCTCAAATTAGATTAAATGTTTTTGATATGGAAGAATTTTGTTTGTATTTCAACTCAGCCACGTCTGACTTATGTGATCCCCATGCCGTTAAAAGGTAAAACGTCACACAAATGTGTTTCATAATATTTGTGTGCATTATATATACCTTACCTATATCCTGACTGGCCCTGAGGCTTTTGATGCAGAAAGATAGTGATCACAGAATAATCAGTGTTTGGTAAAGGACAGAATTGGGACTAAACAGAATTGAATTTAAAAAATCCTTTTTTGTTTTCTCCCTTTTTTGTCAGTAGCCATTGGTTTCAAAATATACAGGAATTGTATTACAGTACATTTTGTACAGTAATATAATTTGGCAAAGTCCAAAAATCCGAAGCAAACTAAAAAAAACATGAAGGCTAGCAGGCTGACCTCAGAAACTAAGACTAAATCACAACATTGTGTCACATCCACCCTATTAGGACTTCATCTGTTGTTAATAAATGTTTTTAGTGTGATGTCCACACTCTTCCATCTCCAATGATTTTAAATAGTGCTTGTGAGACTCACAACTGTCTCATATTGCATTACAACACACCAGTGACACTCATGATTCATGACACACTGTGAATATTATGACTGCCAAGGCAATATGATATGACAGCTCTTAGTGCTACAGATATTTCTGCTTTTCTTGGACTGCGTCTCACAGCGCCTTTTACTGTCAAATTAGCTCCATCGTGGGGTTTTGCACTAGCCAGTGTTCAGCTTTGTAAAATCACATTTTAACCTCAAGCTGATCCAGTCATGATGGAAAGCAGCACTTAAATATTGCTTGCGATAGTTGTGGGAAATTTCTCCTTAAATCTGTCAGAGCTTTGACCCCCTCAATATCAGTTTGCAAATTCTTCTTTCGTTTGGTAGAGAAGTCAGGTCAGAACATTCCCCTAAAAACTGTTTATACTAAAGTGTTTGAGAGTTGTTCGTGGTTTTTAGGCATATTAAAACTTTATTTCCTAGCAAAGAAGAAAATATGCTCCTTCAGACAGAGTGGTATTCTTGGTTGTGAAGGCCAAAACCTGAGAATCCATTATTCATTTCTTGTAGTGAGTCAGGTATAATTATATTCATTTTTGAAAAGTATAGGTTTTCTTAGAGTTTAGCCTAAATTAAGTTTGGAGATTTTTGGCATACAGACATTCCAACATTTTTGGAATTTGACAGAAAACATACTATAAGGTTCTGCAAATCTCATAATCAGCACAACTAGAGTGGTTATCATTGCACACAGTCATCTTTCGTAAGCTGCTATCTGCTTGAAACACACATTTGGCAGAATCTTCAAACAGTTCTTGGTGGATCCTTTCTGCCTGCATATAAATGCATATAAATGAGTGTTCAACTCACATTTTGATTTTGTTGCCTTATCAGTTATGTTCTGTTTTCAAAACTGAAGAAACTACCCATGGCTAAAGTCCAGTGTTATGCATCTCAATTATGCATCTCAGTGTCTTTCTTCCGTTTTCAGGTAGGAAATTTGTGATTTTTGCTCTGAAAAAACTTTCTGAAAATGTGTGCTAAGTTATTTTGCAGATGTGTGTTCTTGAGTCCTGTGACTTGAAATCAAGTTACAAATTTAATGACTTTAGACTTCATCTGTTGGCTTGAAAATACTTTATATCTGACTCAAACAAAAACGTGTTTCAGCGTAACCTCCTCCTCTGCCAAGCAGGTGGGTCACCCTCATAAAATTATTTTTTTGTCTCATATAATATGTAATACAATGCTTGCAAAGGTGCATCGTATAGTTTAGGTATTATGACACTGTGGTGCTAAAATGTATCTGGTTTCTTTCTTTCTGTTTTTCTTCTTTTTTCCACGTGCAAATTTTAAGATACAAATTGTCTTAAATGAAAAATCAAAATAATTCAGATGATCCCTTATAATTGAATAAGTCACTTATACCCACCTACAATCAGTTAAAGTTAGATTTATTCACTTCCAGCTATTTTTTAGTAAGTTCTCATGATCCCCACATCTTAAACAACAAGGACATATTATATATAATTTCATTTGCATTCACAAATTATAAAGTGATCAAAGAGTTAGGAAAACCTGTAAGCTGAAAACTAAAGTAGACAAGCAACATTTAACTTCCTTTGGACATTTCAACTTACGTACAACGAAATTAAAATGCAAACCCCAAGCGGTTTGAATATGAAACAAGTATGACTTAAAAAGACAGTTATTATCAAAGATAGTTAAAACAAGAATGTTCAACAATCAGACAAAGAGCAGTTCAAGAATCCCTCATGAGGACAAAAATATTGAGGCACGTGACGTCGCCCGGTACGGCGGAGCCGGGGTCCCACCCTGGAGCCAGGCCTGGGGTAAGGACTCGCCATAGAGCGCCTGGTGGCCAGGTTGCTCCTTGCAGGACCTGGCCGGGCCAAGCCCGAACGAGAGACGTAAGGCCATCCCCCAGTGGGCCCACCACCTGCAGGGGGAACCGTGAGGGACTGGTGCAAAGAGGATTGGGTGGCGGACAAAGGTGGACACCTCAGCGGCCCGATCCCCGGATGCTTAGGCTGGCTGTAGAGACGTGGAATGTCACCTCGCTGGGGGGGAAGGAGCCTGAGCTTGTGCGGGAGGTCGAGAGATATCGACTAGAAATAGTCGGGCTTGCCCCAGTGGATGAGATTGTCTTATCCCTGCGCCTTCGGGTTGGGGATAGGTCTCTGACTGTCGTCTCGGCCTACGGGCCGAGCGGTAGTGCAGAGTACCCGGCATTCTTGGTGTCCCTGTCGGGGGTGCTGAGTAGTGCCCCTCCCGGGGACTCCATTATTCTGCTGGGGGACTTCAACGCCCACGTGGGAAACGACAGTGACACCTGGAGAGGTGTGATCGGGAGGAATGGCCTCCCCGATCTGAATCCGAGTGGTGTTTTGTTATTGGACTTCTGTGCTAGTCACGGATTGTCCATAATGAACACCATGTTCAAACATAAGGGTGTCCATCAGTGCACTTGGCACCAGGACACCCTAGGCAGGAGGTCGATGATCGACTTTGTTGTCGTATCATCAGATATGATTCGGCCGCATGTTATGGACACTCGGGTGAAGAGAGGGGCTGAGCTGTCCACTGATCACCACCTGGTGGTGAGTTGGATCCGCTGGAGGAGGAGAAAGCTTGACAGACTTGGCAGGCCCAAGCGCATAGTGAGGGTCTGCTGGGAACGCCTGGCGGAGCCCTCGGCCAGGGATGTATTCAACTCCGGGAGAGCTTTGACCAGATTCTGGGGGATGTTGGAGACATAGAGTCAGAGTGGACCATGTTCTCCGCATCTATTGTCGATGCTGCTGCCCGTAGCTGCAGCCGTAAGGTCTGTGGTGCCTGTCGCGGCGGCAATCCCGGAACCCGGTGGTGGACACCGGCAGTAAGGGATGCTGTCAAGCTGAAGAAGGAGTCCTATCAGCTTTGGTTGGCTTGTGGGACTTCTGAGGCAGCTGACGGGTACCAAGCGTGCTGCGGCCCGGGCTGTGGCAGAGGCAAAAACTCTGGCCTGGGAGGAGTTCGGTGAGGCCATGGAGAAGGACTACCGGTTGGCCTCGAAGCGATTCTGGCAAACCATCCGGCCGATAGTCGAACCTCTGCTTCAGGAGTAGCAGTGTGGTTTTCGTCCAGGCCGTGGAACACTGGACCAGCTCTATACCCTCTACAGGGTGCTCGAGGGTTCATGGGAGTTTGCCCAACCGGTTCACATGTGTTTTGTGGACCTGGAGAAGGCATTCGACTGTGTCCCTCGTGATGCCCTGTGGGGCGTGCTCCAGGAGTATGGAATCGGGGACCCTTTATTAGGGGCCATCCGGTCCCTGTACGAACGGAACAGGAGTTCGGTCCGCATTGCCGGCACTAAGTCGGTCCTGTTCCCGGTGCATGCTGGACTCCGGCAGGGCTGCCCTTTGTCACCGGTCCTGTTCATAACTTTTATGGACAGGATTTCTAGACGCAGCCAAGGGCCGGAGGGGGTCTGGTTTGGGGACCAGTGGATTTTGTCTCTTCTTTTTGCAGATGACATGGTCCTTCTGGCCCCCTCTAGCCAAGACCTACAGCATGTGCTGTGGTGGTTTGCAGCCGAGTGTGAAGCGGCTGGGATGAAGATCTGCTGCTCCAAGTCCGAGGCCATGGTTCTCGACCGGAAAAGGGTGGCCTGTCCTCTTCAGGTTGGAGGGGAGTTACTGCCTCAAGTGGAGGAGTTTAAGTATCTCGGGGTCTTGTTCATGAGTGAGTGAAAAATGGAGCGGGAGATCGACAGACAGATCGGTGCGGCTGCCGCAGTAATGGGGCCACTGTGCCGGTCCGTTGTGGTGAAGAGAGAGCTGACCCGAAAAGCAAAGCTCTCAATTTACCGGTCGGTTTACATTCCTACCCTCACCTATGGCCATGAACTTTGGGTCATGACCGAAAGAATGAGATCCCAGATACAAGCGGCTGAAATGAGCTTCCTCCGTATGGTGGCCGGGCAAGTGAGGGAAAAATGGAGCGGGAGATCGACAGACCGATCGGTGCGGCTGCCGCAGTAATGGGGGCACTGTGCCGGTCCGTTGTGGTGAAGAGAGAGCTGAGCCGAAAAGCAAAGCTCTCAATTTACCGGTCGGTCTACGTTCCTACCCTCACCTATGGCCATGAACTTTGGGTCATGACCGAAAGAACGAGATCCCGGATACAAGCGGCTGAAATGAGCTTCCTCCGTAGGGTGGCCGGGCACTCCCTTAGAGATAGGGTGAGGAGCTCGGCCATCCGGGAGGGGCTCGGAGTAGAGCCGCTGCTCCTCCACATTGAGAGGAGCCAGTTGAGGTGGCTTGGGCATCTATACCGGATGCCTCCTGGACGCCTCCCTTGGGAGGTGTTCCAGGCACGTCCCACCGGGAGGAGGCCCAGGGGATGGCCCGGGACACGCTGGAGGGTCTATGTCTCTCGGCTGTCCTGGGAACGCCTTGGGCTCCCCCCGGAGGACCTGGAGGAGGTGTCTGGAGAGAGGGACGTCTGGGCGTCTCTGCTGAGTCTGCTGCCCCCGCGACCCGGTCCCGGATAAGCGGAAGACGATGAGTACGAGTACGAGTATGCTCAACAGGCATCAGTAAAATAATGAATAATAAGAATGCTATGAAAATATTTGTGCTATAACACACAAGATTGCTTTGTAGATATGTAAAAGCAGAAGTGAATAATTAAGCAGCAATGTATTTTATTAGAGCGGTATGAAACTAGTTATGAGTTTAGTTGTCTAACAGCACTAGGGTAAAAACTTTGTTTAAATCTCGATGGTCAGGCCTGAATGGATCTGTATCACTTCCTTGAGGGCAGCATTGAGAACAAACGTAACTTGGGTGGGAACAATTCTGAATTATGTTTTTAGCATACTGCGAAGGGAGTTATATAATATACTGAGCTGACTTCCTGACTCTATTTGGGGGCCTTTTTGTCAGCTGTTCTGCAACTGTTAAACCACACTAGGATTTCATGTGTGATGGTGCTTCGCACAGAACAGAAAGTTCTGTAAATGTTTATTCTGTTTTAATGTTTTGTTACAAGACTATTTGTGCATCGGTAAATAATTCTGAAAAAAAAAAAAAATACTGTCTTCCTAGAGGCACTGCAGATGAAGCATCACATCTGAGTCTCTTTCTTCACATCTTTTAGTTCCAGTTGAGTCCAATCTGGAGGGTGTAACGGACGCACCAAGCTGACCCTCTCAGGTGGTGACACATAGCATCTACAATCACTTTAGCACACCTGGGAAGCTAGCTAAACCTTAAACAGGTTAGTTGGTATGAGGTTGTGATTTCCTCATTTTGTGGCTGAGAGGTGTAACAACAGCAGTGAAATTCATGCCATCTCAATCCTTTCAGAAAATACGCAGAAACAGTTCAAAGACATCTTAATTTCAGCTTTAAGCATTATGTAAAATAGGCAAACATTTTTGGGAAGACTAAGAAACAACAAGTTTGGGTTTCAGCCCATGTTTTAAAGTTTTAATAAGCGTAGAATATTCCAGTCCATGTATACTGTAATTTTTTTCTTCGTATTCTACAGTGTTGCTAAAGAAGGAATTTTTCCCTACATTTTTATTAGAAACTCCATCAACACAATAGGGCAATTCAAGAACCGCTTCCTTTCTTACTTCCCCATAAGGTGAGTCAAACTTTAAGCACACAGCTTTATATCTGCGGCTAATAATAATAGCTTACCCTTACTTCACCAGACGCTGTCACATACTGAGAGCAAATGGATTGCACTTTGCAACAGAAACTTCACTTTTAATCAAAATATCGTGGCACTTTAATATTGTGATATCTTGTGCCATGCAATCCCCTTTAGCCCCTAATATATAATGTATTTAGCTACTGCTAAAGTGATGAAAGTGGAGCTGATATAAACTGAATGAGTAACAGCCATAGTAAATTAAGAAATGCAGAGCTCTGCCAGTCAAACAATGATCTAAAAAGAAATGAAGCAATCAAGTAAAACGTTGTCCCTGAGAGGTTAATGTACAATAAAAAGAGGCGTATTAAAGCCTGTAAGGCCAAAGAGTCATATTTCAAATATAATCTTAATATGAAGCTGAGATAGTTATAACATTCAGCAGAGTGCCATAATCTTGCCCATCATTTTCCTTCCCTGAAGTACCTGCCCTTATCAGCCGTCTGGATGTGCTCCTGTCCTCCTCTGCAGTGTGGTTAACAGCAGTCCCTTGAACACCCGATCAATCCACCAGGGCCAGCGGGCCATCCCTGCTAATGGTTAATGAAAGGTGTAATTACAGCAGGTCAGCCGAGGCATTCAGACACAGCGGGAAAGAGACGGTGATAAGTTCATTTCGATCATTAAAGCTGAAATGTGTCTGCCTCGTTTGACTTAAAGTCACCCACATTATCCGGGTGATCTTGTGTTTCTACTAAGACTTTCTGGATGGCATTTGATGGTGAGATAGACTGTTGAAATACAGAGAGAGGAAAGTGAATAAATTTAATTAAAAGGACATTTGACTGAAACAAATTAAAAAGAGAAACTGAATTGCGCCGCTCAAGGTGGCAGCAGGTTGGAGTAGCTCTGTTACTTTTGATTCTGATTTATTCTTTTTTGGGAACTCTTCCTCTTGTACAGTTGATTTTTTTTTTTTTTTTTGGACAACTGTCCTCTCCGGTGTCAGATGCTGTGCAGCTTGGAGGATTTTTCCTAATACTTTCTATATTTGGACATTTGTTATGATGCATTGTCATGGCAACAGGGTTGTTTCTTACAACCGGGAGCAGCTGATTAATATCTCAAAAGCTCCAATAATATTTCAACTACAACCCCAAATCCCCGATGAGTTGAAAAAGAGATGCAGAGAAGGAGCTAAGAGAAGAGAGAGAAGGAGGAAGTTCAAACTATCTCTTCCGTCGATTATGATGGGCAATGTGAGATCATTGGAAACAAGTTGGATGAACCCCAAGCCCTACAAAGGACCCAGCCAGAGTACCGGGCATGCAGTATTATGTGTTTTACTGAGACATGGCTGCAGGATCATATCCCCAACTCCAGCGTCTCTCTGCCGGGCTTTTTAACCATACGAGCAGACAGAGATTTAAAGAGGAGTGGCAAATATAAAGGAGGTGGACTGGCAGTACTTGTGAACAACAGATGGTGTAATCCAGGACATGAAACTGTGAAGTGTCATCTCTGCAGTCCAGATATTGAACTGTTGGCAGTAAGTTTTTGTCCATATTATTTACCCAGAGAGTTCACCAGTGTTATTTTGGCAACAGTTTACGTTCCACCTTCCGCTGTTGCCGACACTGCATGTGATGCCATCAGCTCAGTTACAGTTGCTTGGGGTTTTGTGTCAGTTGCTAAGCTACAGACACAAAACCCCAATGCTTTTGTGGCAATTTCTGGTGATTTTAACCATGCTTCACTCTCTGCTATACTTCCAACGTTTCAACAGTTTGTCAGCTGCTCTACCAGAGAAAACAAAACATTGGATTTTTTTTATGCAAATGTCAAGGACTCATACATCTCTACAGCAAGACCTCCTCTAGGCAAATCAGATCACATTCTGGATTTTATCTGCTCAAAATATAAGCCCCTTGTTCAGAGGCAACTCCAGAAGACTCAGGTGGAGGCCTCAACAATCTCCTGGATCAAAGACTACCTGACAAACAGACCACAGTTTGTGAGACTGAAGGGTTATGAGTCTAACCAGGTAGTCAGCAGCACAGGAGCACCACAGGGGACTGTACTCTCACCATTCCTTTTCACTCTGTACACCTCAGAATTCCAGTACAAGACAGACTCCTGTCATCTGCAGAAATACTCGGATGATTCTGCTGTCGTGGGGTGGATCAGAGATGGACAAGAAGCTGAGCACAGGAAGGTGGTGGAACACTTTGTGGCATGGTGTGGAAACAATCATCTCATGTTGAACGTGACTAAAACAAAGGAGATGATTGTAGATTTTAAGAGAAACAGGAATAAGTCAAAAACTATTTCCATCATGGGAGAAGGGGTGGAGGTGGTGGAGGAGTATAAATACCTCGGTGTTCACCTGGACAACAGACTAGAGTGGAGATGCAACTGTGAAGCCATCTACTAGAAGGGACAGAGCAGACTGTACTTCTTGAGGAAGCTTAGGTCCTTTTGTGTTTGCAGCAAGATGCTGCATATCTTCTATAAGTCTGTTGTGGAAAGTGTGATCTCTTCTGCCATTATCTGCTGGGGAAGCAGCATCAGAGCCAGGGACTTAAAAAAGCTCAACAAGCTGATAAAGAAGGCTGGTTCTGTTCTGGGGACTCCTCTGGAACCTCTGGAGATCATTGTGGAAAGACGGATTCTTCATAAAATGAAGAACATTATGGAGAACTCTGAGCATCCTCTTCATGAGACTGTCCTACAACAACAGAGTGTCTTCAGTCAGAGGCTTCTTCAGATCTGCTGTAAGACGGAGCGCTACAGGAGATCCTTCCTGCACACAGCCATCAGCATCTACAACGGCTCTTTGAAGAAACCTTCATAATGAGCTACAACATTTAATTTCCCTTTGGGATTAATAAAGTATTTTTGAATTGAATTGAATTGAATACCTTTTAAAATTGTGATAATGCAGAAAATGTCAGAGTAATTTTAATTTATCTTTCACTCCACAACTTGTACATTTTCATTAAATCCAATTAATTTTTTCACTGCTGAAGTCTAGTAAAACATGCAGCTTGACATTCAGACTCTTTTGTGATTGGCCCTGTATGTCTTCTCACACAATGGCTATATTACAATTTGCACATTGCTGCAGATTGTAATGCTACTAATAACAGTAAGACCTTGTCCCTTAGGGGCCCCAGATTTAAACTAGAAGCTGTATTTTTAGATGACTATTAATACCTCCAGCTAATTCATTCCAGCTCTCCAGGCACCTAGCATAGCCTCTCAATTATGGATGAGAGGAAAGTCATTGGATTCTCTCTACAGAGAGGAAGCTGACAGAAGTGAAGGACACTCTCAGGAGTCACGTACAAACAGGCATCTGAAGGGCATGAAAGAAAACCAGCAGACATTTATGGAACTCTGTAACATCTCTGTTCTATTTGAATGATAAGAGATACTGGAAAAGGAACAGTTTTTCTTTGTTTATCACATACATACTGTCATTTCCACCAATAGAGTGTGGGACATAAAGCAACAAGACAGTGTTCAGAATTGCCTGGGAATAGGTGACAGAGCCCAATTAGTGCTTCTCTGGAAGATTACTGCTTCTTCAAATGAGACAATATTATTTTAATAGCAAATGCACTCAGTATTAGCTCAGATAAGTAGGAACTGTTTACAAGAAGTTGAATAATGGATGAAGTCCTATAGCTCAGCACACTAAAGTGTGTTTTAGAGAATATGAGGTAGCATCTAGAAGAGAAAATCTCAAAGTTATCCAGGATCCACAGGTTGATGAATTAGATGGGAATGTAGACCTCAGCAATAGACCTGTGGAGAAAACAGCCAAAAGCATGAAAAAGGTAATTTTAATTAGATAAGGAGGTCAACAGTTACAGATGAACCCCACAATTGCTGGCATGAGATGGGGACTCCAACAGTTTTGGTTGTGAGCATATGATTAGATCCCTACTGCTGCCTATCTCCTTACAGTTCAGACCAAATTTTTCACAACCCTGGCATGTTTAGATTTTTTTATTATTTTCATTCTATCAAGAAGTTGGTTATTGATAGAAAAAAAAAAACATGACATGTCCCCTTTAAGGTTGGAAGACCTCCTTACCCCCACCTTAATCTTTAGCTCCCTTTACAGATTCTGAACATATGCTGTTGATCATAGCTTTTCACTTGTCCACCAGTACCCAGCAAGCACAACTGCTATCTGGTTACTGGTTTTTACCTTTAGTAAAATAAGCCAAAACTAACATTTAATGTAGATTGTCACAAAATGTCCTGCAGGCTGACCTGGCTCCAGAATTAAACTAGCATTTCAACCTGGAAAGACTCACAAAGAGAAGACAGGGATGTAATTAGAAAAGTTTATTAGTGAATGTTTATTTCTTTGGTGCTCGGACCCCAGTGGAAGATGTGAATGCTGAGAATGACATGCGCTTGAATGAACATCTTAGGGTTAGATTTAGAGACGTCTTCCCCCCTGGGATCCAATCCTGGTGGTGGAGTGGAGGCCTGAGGAGATTTGGAAGGAGTTTGGAAGCCTAATGGTGTAGATGGGGTGGAGGAGGGTAGAATTTCAGCTGCAGAACGGAGGGTTCCATGGATGAAGATCTTTTAAAGCGGAGCATTGAAGGATGATTGGCCAGGGAGAAATGCAGACTTGACGCTGATTGGTGGAGCAGAGCTGCATGAAGGAGTACTTAGACGAAGCTGGAGGTGATGGTGAGTCTTCCATGTTGAATTTTTGTTTAAACTCTATAAGTACCAAAATGGGTCCATCAGCCGGTGAATGTTTCGCCAAAAATAACCTAACGAGGTCCATGGACTTGAGGCAAAGTAAGTGGCACTCTATCAACTGCTTGGTTATCAACACCTTAACTTGGATAACATTACTTTCATGGGGTCAAATTTACAGGGGCTGAAACTGAAAAACCTGTCATTTTAGTGTGGGAGGTTTCATGGCTAAATTGGACCAGCCTGGTAGCCAGTCTTCATTGATTGCACATTGCACCAGTAAGAGCAGAGTGTGAAGGTTCAATTAGCAAGGTAAGAGCACAGTTTTGCTCAAAATATTGAAATGCACACAACATTATGAGTGACATACCAGAGTTCAAAAGAGGACAAATTGTTGGTGCACGTCTTGCTGGCGCATCTGTGACCAAGACAGCAAGTCTTTGTGATGTATCAAGAGCCACGGTATCCAGGGTAATGTCAGCATACCACCAAGAAGGACAAACCACATCCAACAGGATTAACTGTGGACGCAAGAGGAAGCTGTCTGAAAGGGTTGTTCGGGTGCTAACCCGGATTGTATCCAAAAAACATAAAACTACGGCTGCCCAAATCATGGCAGAATTAAATGTGCACCTCAACTCTCCTGTTTCCACCAGAACTGTCCGTTGGGAGCTCCACAGGGTCAATATACGCAGCCTGGCTGCTATAGCCAAACCTTTGGTCACTCATGCCAATGCCAAACGTCGGTTTCAACGTTGCAAGGAGCGCAAATCTTGGGCTGTGGACAATGTGAAACATGTATTGTTCTCTGATGAGTCCACCTTTACTTTTTTCCCCACATCCGGGAGAGTTACAGTGTGGAGAAGCCCCAAAGAAGCGTACCACCCAGATTGTTGCATGCCCAGAGTGAAGCATGGGGGTGGATCAGTGATGGTTTGGGCTGCCATATCATGGCATTCCCTTGGCCCAATACTTGGGCTAGATGGGCGCGTCACTGCCAAGGACTACCGAACCATTCTTGAGGACCATGTGCATCCAATGGTTCAAACATTGTATCCTGAAGGCGGTGCCATGTGTCAGGATGACAATGCACCAATACACACAGCAAGACTGGTGAAAGATTGGTTTTATGAACATTAAAGTGAAGTTGAACATCTCCCATGGCCTGCACAGTCACCAGATCTAAATATTATTGAGCCACTTTGGGGTGTTTTGGAGGAGCGAGTCAGGAAACGTTTTCTTCCACCAGTATCACATAGTGACCTGGACACTATCCTGCAAGAAGAATGGCTTAAAATCTCTCTGACCACTGTGCAGGACTTGTATATGTCATTCCCAAGATGAATTGACGCTGTAACATGAGAGGTCGATTAGTTTGCTGTCCATATGCAGCACTTTTTCTTCTGTTTTCCCAACTCTCGTTATGGTCTCTGCCAACTTTCCTTGTACCTCTTTCACTTCTGCATGGATAAAATCCACCGATTCCTTGAGATCATCTATACTTGCTTGCAGACCGTCTGCTCTCTCATTTATCGTTAGCTTGATAGATGTTATGATTTTTTCAGCAAGGTCATTTTCTTCCATCAGTTTATGGCTTTTAACCGACATCTTAGTTGGCGTACTCTCTGTACTGATGGATTTGCGTTTACCACTAGCCGCCATTATATCGAAGTTTCAGGCCTTTCCTTTTTTCTTTTTTCACTTTTTTTTTTTTTCTCCCCCTGCCTTATATTATTTGGAATATTTAGTCGAGTTATCGGTGTAAATGTTTATTGCATTAAAGTAGCATTGATAGCTCCTTACTTGAATTCTTACGGGAGAGCTTGCTGAGAGTGACAATTCACACCACCATCTTGCTCGGCCGTCTTTGTTGAGCTCTATTTACCACGATATGGTGCGACCATATGGAAGCAAATTGTTACCATATTTCAAATGAAAAAGCATTTTCAGAAATGCTTTTTCATTTTAAGAATGTGGCTGCATTGTTTGACTCATAAATGAAATTAGTAATCAATCATCCTATTTGCATTTGCATTTTCTTCTTCAAGACTGCTCATTCCTTCACTAAATTAAAAGGGAAAAGAAAAAGACATTTGAGATATATTTTTTAAAATATGCCCCAGCAAATAGATACCAGAATTAAATTTGAAATGTAAAATTTGAAAATGAAAAAGCATTTCCAGAAATGCTTTTTCATTTTAAGAATGTGGCTGCATTGTTTGACTCATAAATGAAATTAGTAATCAATCATCCTATTTGCATTTGCATTTTCTTCATGACTGCACATTTTATGCCATAATCAAAAAGAAAACAAAGCAGACATTGCTTTTTTGTTTTCGTGGTCTGCCCGCAAAGTACTGCCCAGAACTCAAAAACGAAAAAGCATTCCGAGCTGCGGGCGCAGAAGAGTGACGTCAGCAGCCGCTCTTCCTCAGCTCCCTGCTGACCGAGCTACCCATCTTGTTCGGTGGGAGGCGCTGTGCACGTCTGCATTGCATTACATTGCAAACGTGCCAAGAAATTGATTGAATTGCAGCAGGACCGAGCTCAATTTGAGGCAGTGGCAGGCAGAACTAGTAGTTCCGCCACCGAAGCTGCCACCGGAACTGCCACAGCTTGCTGCACGGTGGCACGGGATTCTGCGAGGATGCCAGAAGGTGCCAGACCGGCCGTAAAAGCTTGCCAATGCGGTTGCCGCTGTTTTTGTGGAAGCTGATGCTGATTATCGGCAAATGGGTTGTCGTTATTGTTATAGCCTGTTACCTTTACATAATGATTTCATTATTGATTATTATTTAATAAACAGCTTTAGACCCATAACATAAGGTGATTGTATTTACTTGACATGGAAAATAAATAGCACTATGTGTATGTGTGACGTGTTGAAAGGATGACGATTTATTGCACAAACAGCCGGTTTATTATAGAGCATGAGCGGCTATTCTGAATCGTCACTCACAGAAAAATATAAATAAATGCTTAAAAACACGCTGGATATCCCAGGCCATGAGGATGCCACAAGGATGCCACAAGCTGCCACCGGAACTACCAGTTCTGCCTGCCACTGCCACAAATTGAGCTCGGCCCTGCTGCAATTCAATCAATTTCTCGGCACGTTTGCAATGTAATGCAATGCAGACGTGCACAGCGCCTCCCACCGAACAAGATGGGTAGCTCGGTCAGCAGGGAGCTGAGGAAGAGCGGCTGCTGACGTCACTCTTCTGTGCCCGCCGCTCGGAATGCTTTTTCGTTTTTGAGTTCTGGGCAGTACTTTGCGGGCAGACCACGAAAACGAAAAAGCAATGTCTGCTTTGTTTTCTTTTTGATTATGGCATAAAATGTGCAGTCATGAAGAAGAAAATGCAAATGCAAATAGGATGATTGATTACTAATTTCATTTATGAGTCAAAACAATGCAGCCACATTCTTAAAATGAAAAAGCATTTCTGAAATGCTTTTTCATTTGAAATATGGTAACGATTTGCTTCCATACAACCATACCTGCTGATTGACGTTCTAAGAAAACGAAACCTAACTCGTATCTGCCCACTAGATGGGACGTGTTAACCTCGGCGACATGTCAATGGCTGTAAACAAAGAGAAACTTGTAAATAACTCATGAAAGAATAAAGTTATGTTAAAACCAAGCACACCATTGTTTTTCTTGTGAAATTCCCAATAAGTTTGATGTGTCACATGACCCTCTTCCTATTGAAGGAACAAAAGTTGGATTCAAAATGGCCAACTTCAAAATGGCCACCATGGCCACCACCCATCTTGAAAAGTTTCCTCTCTCACATATACTAACGTGCCACAAACAGGAAGTTAATATGGCCAACCATTCCCATTTTATTAAGGTGTATCCATATAAATGGCCCACCCTGTATTTCATCCTGTGGACAACATTCTGCGAAGTCTGATCAGATCATGGTATAGTTCAAAATGGCTGACTGAGTGGAAGGATGATGCTTCTACTAGTGTCTTCTATAACTTAACAAACTGGGTCACAATTTTTGACACAATGTTCTGTTAAAGTGATCCAGTTTCTGTCCTAACATCATAAACATTTGGACTGCAACAGGAGGGACTCAAAGAAATACGTTTTTAGAAGACTTGAAGTACGGATAAAATTTGTAGATTTCTTGACAGAGGAAAAAGTATTTCTAGGCCTAATTTTTGTAAACAAATTTTAATGTAAAGAGAACTGTGAGCAAAAGGCCGTTGCTCATTGTGTGGTGTGTGAAAAGAGCAAAGATAGTGACAAAAAGCAGCATTCATTTGAAACATTTCTCTGTTTGATTTCATTTTCTAACATAGCAATCTGTCTGTTAGATTCTGTCTGCTTTTGTTAAATATTTAAGCCTCCAGACTTTAGAGTGGAGTTTTATGCATCTGTGTTTATAAAACAAAATCAGAATGGGTTTATATTTACTCTGTGCTCACTGTTCTCTGCTGTTACACAAACAAAAGAATATGAAAAACCAACTGCAGACTAATACTGCCTCTCTCCCTCCTGGGATAAACTCAGCTGCAGATGTACATTTTGCTAAGAAAAAATCTCCTTTCAATGGTTTCTTAGCTAGACACCTTCTAGTTCACCACCGACATATTCATTATTCTTATGGTGCAACAAGGAGAGAGTGCGGGTAAGCTGGGTTTAGCTCCTGACCTTTTGTGTTTGATTAATAGGCCCTCTGATATGCAGCTCTGACAGAGCTCTCGAAAGCCATTGAATGTTGAATGGGTGAAGTGACAGGCTGAAGAACCAAGCTAAGATCCATTTATCCTTCATCCTGTTAGTCACTGTTAATATGAAAGAACTGAAAATACTGTAGTTCTTGAGGGATTGCCTAGTTTATCATACTGGCCAACAGGCTTTTAAAGTGGTTTGTAGATACACTTGCATTACTTACTGATGTATGACAGACTTCATACTGACACCATTCTTCGATCAGATATTATATTGAGGCCACTCATCTAAATAACACAGTTTGGTTTACTGAGTGTTATATTTTCGCTGGTTTCACGCTGATAATGTAAGCTTACAACCTAAAAATCAGTTGCTGAACTAAACAGTAATTTCACTGTATACAGTAGTTGAGCTCAAAATTATTCCTAACCCAGGCAGCTTTAGAGTTAAATACTTTTTTTATTCTTTCATAAGTCCTGGAGAAGTGGCCCATGGCACCTGGAAGCGTGTTGGGCTAGTTGAGGGTTGGACTCTGGTGGGTATCCCTCCCACTTGACCTCTTGGGGACTGGCCCCCCTAGGCAAAATACAATGTGCCCCTCCAACCTTGGTTTCTCTGGGTCATGACTGCTTTGGGGGACTGGTGCCTGCCTGTCATGTTGGGGCTCTGGGGGGTCTCCCCTGCTTGGTGCTGGGCCATCTCGCTGCCTGGGATTGGTGTTGGTCCTGGGGAGTTGGGGGAACTGATTCCCAAGCTTGGCCTGCACAGGGTGCCATGTGGCTGGGATAGGGGGCGCTAGGTGCCCTTTCGTGCTCTTAGGCACAGGCCCTCTACAGTTCTTGCCACACTTATGTATACCGTATTTTCCGCACTATAAGGCGCACCGGATTATAAGGCGCACCTTCAATGAATGGCCTATTTTAGAACTTTTTTCATATATAGGGCGCACCGGATTATAAGGCGCATAGAATAGAAGCTACTGCAGTCAAACGTTTGACTGGGGTTGCGTTATGCATCCACTAGATGGAGCTGTGCTAGAGAGAATATCAACAAAACAGTCAGATAAGTCAGTCAAACTTTATTAATACACTACAAACCAGCGTTCTGATAACTCCATTCACTCTCATGGTAAGGTCTCCTCTACATAGAATTCTATTGAATTCCGCACATTAGGAATGCATTGGAGTCTATGAAGTTGAAGTTGAAATCAAACGTTAGTTAAAACGTGAAAGGGAACTTTTCCCTGATTCAGTAAACACGTAAAAGACAGTTTGATGCACTAAATCAAACGTTAGTACTGTTAACCTTTCCTGTTTCTGTCCCCTGACCGTAGTCTGATGACACAGGGGAGATGCTTTCTCCAGCGCCGAAGTTACTAGTTTCCTCTGGGTTAACTCCCTCACTCATACGTTGCTGAGTTGAGCATGAAGAAACAGCATCAAAACACTGAGTTGTTGACGAGATTCGGGGTTCTTTTTAATGACTTTGCAGCACGTAAAAACACAGGGCTTACAGACTCATACACCGCTGCTCCGGTCGCCGTCTCTACCCACCCCACACACACAATAATACCGAAGTCACTCCTTCACTCTTGATTCTCAGCTACGGCAGCACACAGCGCCACCTCTGTCCGGAGAAGTAATGTCAACATCTTCCATACACACACACGAAACATACACCCCACACACTGAGCTTTTAATCACATATAGTTCAGGCAATTCCTGCAATAGTACATTCAAACGTTATACACACACAAGTGGTGTTGGACTAGGAGTAAGCACAGTACAGGTGTTTACCGCTATTACTTCGGCGACACCCCTGACTACGGTAGCCGTAATGCTGCAAGCGGTGCGGATTTGTAGTTTACCAGTCGTACTGAAACATTTTGACAGAGCGCCGTGTACAACCAGTATGGATCAACCAATTAACCAATTGATCCATATATAAGGCACTCCGGATTACAAGGCGCACTGTCATTTTTTGAAAAAATTAAAGGTTTTTAAGTGCGCCTTATAGTGCAGAAAATACGGTACTTCCAGGTGACAAACTTGCCCTCACACACCCCCTCAACACAAACAAATTTTCTTCTACACATAAGTTCACCTACACACTCACGCGCCAACACATGATTACTCCAAATATGTAAAGTTCAGACAAACACAGGTTACCATAACATCAATGTGGCGTGCCTACTTTGATGCTGGATTTAATCTGGAATTAATAAAGCTAATCACGCAATTAGGATACTGTCTTAAAATATTATTTTTGTACAGCAAAACTCCCCTGGCACATATAGGCAACCATCTGCTCCATATGTTATGCCTGAAATGCAGTGACCGGTAACATTAAAGAAATACATATTGTTATTTCATTCAACCAAGAAGTTCTATTATGATAGGTATTGACACAGGAATCTGCCAGAGAATAACAAGACAATGACCAAGAGCTATCATATTTAAAATAAATATTTTCTCTGTTTTTATTCACATTTTAACAGAAATTATTAAATTCTTTCTTTATTTTTTATTTGACGGAAAAGCCTTTATTGATATTACACCAGTGAAACACTTCTTACAGTTGCTGACAAGCTTTTGGGATATTTAGTATGTATCCATTGTATGCAGTGGGCTACAAATCTTTGATGCTGAAAAACCTACTTGCCATTGCTCTAATCTTTAGGTGTTCTAATGAATTTAATGTGGGACTCTGGCACTCCAAAATGGTATTATTGCTTCCAGTCCATGCTTCCATGTTGGTAGAATTGAAATGAAGGGTAGTGAATATTACTATAGGAACCTCCCCTTATTCAAAGCACTCAAAGATCCCTCCCAGATGCAGTGAGAGCTGTTCCCTTCACATCCAGAATGCAAATGAACTGAGCATGTGTAGAGCTCGAGGCAGGATTTAAGTGTAACATTTTCTATGTCAAAAATAAATCACTACACTTCTTTTACTTCTATTTGGTTTGTTTAGATTTTTAATCTAGATTCTATACAAAAATATTAAAATATATGTTTTTTTTACCATGACTTTTTGTAACTTCATATGGTTTGACTCCTAACTAGAACCAAGAAAACTAAACAATAAAACTAACAATAATCTATGAATCTGAAAATAAATGTAATAAACCTTTTGCAAAATCTTTATCTTAAACACAGATAAAAGAGGAGGGTTGGACAGAATTGATTGAAGAAGGTTTATTTGTAGTTCTAAACACTTTTGGGGTTTTTTGCTTTTTGTCTCTCACATGACTTATTCTTCTATCCTCCACCATCTATTTTGGATGATTATGCAGATTAAGTGATGACACTATTTTGCAACTTCTTGGACAGCCAGTAGCTATGCTCCTGACAGAGGAATTTTCAAAAGTGAGATTTTATGCCATGATGTGTTACAGTGTAACAATTAGGAGTTTCATGAGCAACATTAAGGCTAATGAGAAACAGAAAGCAGTTTAACTTTGAGTTTTTGATTTTTCAACCTCTATCTTCCATGTATATTAAAGGACTTATAAATGTAGGCAATCTGTTGGAAGACTTAAATACAAGGTAGGAATATTTTCAGTCTAAAAAATACAGACTACTGTTACGGTTAACAATGCTAAGTATGCTAACAAGCCTCTATATAAATGGTAAAAACACTGTCATCATTAGATGTTTTTGATTTTATTTAACTGAAACCGTAAACTCATACTAAGCAGCTTGGTGTTATTTTCCTAAACTCTACTGTAGACACAGTGTGCAAGAGAAAAGCCTCTACTTATAAATAATTAATGACCATTCATGGAAACTAATCTCTATTGACTAAATTGTTAAATAATTTTGCCTTTGAAAACATTAACTTTTCAGACCACCTCACCATCTTTTTAAACCCCTAAAAGTACATACAGTTCAAGGCAGACATTTTTCAAAATGCCAGTATGTTCTGAACTCTGTTGCCTCCTCACTAGTCTGTAGTTTAGATTGTGAGTATGGAGGCGTTATTTATTATTGATTTATAAATACATATGAATACGTGGGTAAAATATTTTGCAGTAGAACTGTGAGCACATGTGTTCATTAATCATATTAACTCCTACAAGGCTATGTCTAAACTAAACACTAAATGTTTAAGTTAAAAGCGTTCTGAACTGGAAAGTAACAGTTTAAGCAGATATCTAAACTAAGATATTGGGGTCAGATTGAAAGCCAAAAAGACTTAATCGGAGCATCACAAATGACATATTTCAAATTATTATTTTGCCATATGATCTATTTTCTAAGTGACGAATCTGCCAATGGACTTTGTTGTAAGCTTCTCTTTGCTTTACTTGTATCTGATTATTTGTACGTATTCTGTTCATTTGAAAGGTGTCACTGCTCGTGTTCCAACATATCGGATATCCACTGATGCTAAAATGTGATTAGGAACGATCAGATTTCCAAATCAAATCCAGCTGACAGCAAATGTTAACCGAAAGCATAAATGGGTCCCCTTAAATAACCCTGCAGTGTTCTGAAAGCCATCTACCACATATGAGGAATCAGAGTCATCCAGATAATCAGGTTGGCTTCCTCTGACCTCCTATTATGACAAATTAAAGAGATCTGGGAGACATATTTTTCTGAGCCACGGGTTCTTAGCTTGTTATTAGCTAACAGACTGGCAAATTGATTAGTATTGATTGCAGCCAAAGTCTTGCAGCTGGAGGCCTTGTCTGTGGTATTCTACAAGGATCTGCAGAAAAGGTCATAACATATTCAGAGCAGACTGAAAGATTCTCTGTAGCTGACGGCACAATGCAAGGTTGTCATGGACTATTGGCTAAAACAATAACTGAGACAAATAGGACTGAGTTTCAAGCTGAATTAATCTTTTCAAAATTCCTATTGTTGGTGTTTTAGTAATGTGGATTTTCAGTCAGAGGAATTCTTAATAAAAATGTAACACAAACTAAATCCCTATTAAAACATTGCCATATACTTTGATGCATTGGTAGAATTAGACTTAGAATATTCCCAAAGCATAATGATACCATCTCAACATTTTTTTCTTTAATAGTGAAGTCTCAAGATGACACAGATTTGTGAGAAGAATTTGTTTCTGAATGCAATTTTATTTATTTTCATAAGAGGACCAAGGCTTAAATAAAAATCATTTCAAATAATTTTACTCTACTAAAAGGCCTGTGATCAATGCACTTTCAGGTATTCTAAGTCTGGAAGTTGCTCTTGCAGCAGTAATCTACCTGATCAAATATAAGATTATAAACCTGTCTGTGTCAGCTGTTTCATTTTTACTCCCCACAGAATGCAAAAGGTTTATATGCAGCCATTATTGTGGTTAATGTAGCTAACAGTGTTATCGTCCCCACTTAGAGCGTATCCTTAAACAGTAGTGCTAGTATTCTGATGAAGGGATACCCAAAGCAGTGGTAAACAGTTCAGAAAACAGTAGCTTTTATCAGCCAGAAGAGAACAGTCTTCCCCAACACATCCACTAATCAGTAGCAGAAAGAGCACATCTGAATTGCTGCAGGTGCAGCTTTCAATGAGCTGATGATGAGGTTTGTCAGGTTGCCAGGCCTGAATAACAAGAAAGCAGCATGCAGTTTGGATAAGTCTGGATTTGCCTTTTTTTATTAGTCCTCTTAGATTGTCATGGTAACAACAGATCTTTGTGGAAAAAGCCTGTGGACAAGAGAGCATCTTTAGGTCGTAGTGTAATACAAAAATCAGGGATGGAAACACACACACAGCTAGACAAAATAGAGAAGAAGCCCAAATTCTTTAAAAAGGAATAACTGACTGTGCGTCATTTATTCTATATTTGTAGACGATGGTCAGTTTGTCTTTTTGTCAGTTTCTACCTCCATTTTGTACCCATGCATTTTAATCCGTCCCCAAAAGAATTTTATCCATTTGCTTAACCACTGAGTACCAGGATATGTCTTTTGGTAGTTAAGAATTTAAAAAAAATTACAGAGTTAACTATAACAATTTTCAAGTCTCAGGTTGCCTACGTGATTCACCTTTATGCAATATGATTTCTTGAAGATTTCATATTACACCCATTTTCCAACGACTTCTGTTCTGATGACTGTCTAGAAATATGAGAGATCATGACTCCTAATCAAAACGAAGGTATTAAGAGTGTGGCATTCAGCTCCTTTTTATATGGAAAAAGTTAGGTACAAATAGGCTGAAACTGCAAACAGTAGAAAACAGTGAAGAAGTTATCTTCAATACAAGACCCTTGCAATAAATAATTATAAAAAATGTAGATTTGCAAGCACTAACAAGCAACAACATCCAATCAAGTAAATAAAAGTAACAGAAATGGGATTTTGTTCCATAAAAACTCTTTGTGCAGGAACATGCATGTGCATTTGTTTGATATAGATACACAAATGACACTAGTGTGCTCTTTCTGGCTGAGAAGGATGCTGGCGCTGATCCTTTTTGTGTTGCTGTGGGCATGGACTGAGTGCTTGGTGAAATCTGCAGCTGTCTGGCCAAGGCTGTAGTGAATGGGTCTTGGGGCACCCGTTCCCTTTGCTCAGTGTACGCCTTGGCATTGGTACTTCCTTGCTTTTTCGTCTAGTTGAGCTCCACCCTTGGTGAATGTGGGTCATTGTATGCATGTTGTAAAACACAACCATTGGCAATCTCATGGTCATTTGCTGGCAAGTGTAGGTGCCAGTCAGCTTGTCCAGGTGGTCCACTCCTCCTTTGTTTTCTAATTATAGGAGAATCCTATATAAATTATATATAGCATGATTATGGGATTTTTGTCACTTCCTGATGACACAGCTGCATCTTAGTGAAAAGTGGACATCTGTATCACATTCCAATGTTTTTCTTTTCTTTTTTTTTTTTGTCGACACATCCCAGAGACAGTCTCATTGCTGGATCTGTACACTTCAGCAAGGAGAAGAACACCATTGTAGACCTCCAGGTTTTCCTCATCAATGTCCACATGTTGTGGACCTTTTTTCAGTCAAGGTCAGTTATAGCAATGATACCTTTCCTTTTAATGACAATAAAGAGATTAAAACATGTCTTGATGTCACTTACCCTTGTCACAGCAAACCTTGTGATTCTAGGGGTCATTTTGATGACATTTGCAGCAGCTGCCCTGCCAAGTACATCAGGAGGTACTAAGCTCCAACAGATGTTGCCACTTTTGGATTTGAATGTTTCAGCGGGGGCAGCAGCAGCTTCAGCACCGGTGACCTCCTCATCAGACTAATCAGATGTGTCTGTGTTTTTCAGTTGATACTCCACAGTATCCTCCTCAGAAACCTGCTCATCTTTATCGCTATGATTCTGTGTGTCCATGTCATACTCTTCATCACATTTTACAATTTAGTAAAATAGATTTTTTAGATAATTTTGTTTAAATAAAGATTCCTGATACAGACAAAACATGTTGATGCAATAAACAAATTCATGTAGTACCTTTAGGCTTTAAAACCTAAAAAACAGGTCGGAGTAGACCATAAGACTAGAGGAATGTTAATCTAAATAATTTTTTTCATAATAGAGAGTACATGAACATAAATTTTTCTTTGGAGAATGATAAAAATTTTCAAGGATAACTGACTGATCTGTAGAATCCAAGAGGTCTTGACAATAAATGCATGTGTGTGTGTTTTGCTTTGTTTTTATGATAATATCTAACTGTTAGGGGAAGACATGTTTGCCATTTTTTTGTTTCTCACAGGAACCACTTTGGCTGTTATTTTACTTGGGTTTATTTTCTGGAACTACATATTACACAACTATTGTGCCGTCAGTGATTTTCAGCCCAGCAAAGATTCCATGGTGCTGCCCACTTCAAATGGCTCATTCTCATTATTGATTTGCTCGTACTCGTACTCATCGTCTTCCGCTTATCCGGGACCGGGTCGCGGGGGCAGCAGACTCAGCAGAGACGCCCAGACGTCCCTCTCTCCAGACACCTCCTCAAGCTCCTCCAGGGGCAGCCCAAGGCATTCCCAGGCCAGCCGAGAGACATAGTCCCTCCAGCGTGTCCTGGGCCGTCCACTGGGCCTCCTCCCGGTGGGACGTGCCTGGAACATCTCCCGAGGAAGGCGTCCTGGAGGCATCCGGTATAGATGCCCGAGCCACCTCAACGAGCCCCTCCCGGATGGCCGAGCTCCTCACCCTATCTCTAAGGGAGTGCCCGGCCACCCTACGGAGGAAGCTCATTTCCGCTGCTTGTATCCGGGATCTCGTTCCTTCGGTCATGACCCAAAGTTCATGGCCATAGGTTAAGGTAGGAACGTAGACTGACCGGTAAATTGAGAGCTTTGCTTTTCGGCTCAGCTCTCTGTTCACCACAACGAACCGGCACAGTGCCCCCATTACTGTGGCAGCCGCACCGATCCATCTGTCGATCTCCCGCTCCATTCTTCCCTCACTCGTGAACAAGACCCTGAGATACTTAAACTCCTCCACTTGAGGCAGGAACTCCCCTCCAACATGAAGAGGACAAGCCACCCTTTTCCGGTCGAGTACCATGGCCTCGGACTTGGAGGAGCTGATCCTCATCCCAGCCGCTTCACACTCGGCTGTGAACTGCCACAGCGCATGCTGTAGGTCTTGGCTAGAGGGGGCCAGCAGGACCACGTCATCCGCAAAAAGAAGAGACGAAATCCACTGGTCCCCAAACCAGACCCCCTCCGGCCCTTGGCTGCGTCTAGAAATCCTGTCCATAAAGGTTATGAACAGGACCGGTGACAAAGGGCAGCCCTGCCGGAGTCCAGCATGCACCGGGAACAGGACCGACTTAGTGCCGGCAATGCGGACCGAACTCCTGTTCCGTTCGTACAGGGACCGGATGGCCCCTAATAAAGGGCCTCTGATTCCCACAGGGCATCACGAGGGACACAGTCGAATGCCTTCTCCAGGTCCACAAAACACATGTGAACCGGTTGGGCAAACTCCCATGAACCCTCGAGCACCCTGTAGAGGGTATAGAGCTGGTCCAGTGTTCCACGGCCTGGACGAAAACCACACTGCTACTCCTGCTTCAGGAGTAGCAGTCCCCCTTCTTATGAAGGGGGACCACCACCCCAGTCCAGAGGCACTGTCCCCGACCACCACGCAATGTTGAAGAGGCGTGTCAACCATGACAGCCCTACAACATCCAGAGACTTGAGGTACTCAGGGCGGATCTCATCCACCCCCGAAGCCTTGCCACCGCGGAGCTTTTTAACCACCTCGGTGACTTCAGCCTGGGTGATGAAAGAGTCCAACCCCGAGTCCCCAGTCTCTGTTTCCACCATGGAATGTGTGATGGCAGGATTGAGGATATCCTCAAAGTACTCCTTCCACTGCCCGATAATGTCCTCAGTCGAGGTCAGCAGTCTCCCACCCCCACTATAAACAGTGTTGGCAAAGCACTGCTTTCCCCTCCTGAGGCGCCGGACGGTTTGCCAGAATCGTTTCGAGGCCCACCGGTAGTCCTTCTCCATGGCCTCACCGAACTCTTCCCAGGCCCGTGTTTTTGCCTCTGCCACAGCCCGGACCGCAGCATGCTTGGCCTGCCAAGTCTGTCCGGCTTTCTCCTCCTCCAGCGTATCCAACTCACCACCAGGTGGTGATCAGTGGACAGCTCAGCCCCTCTCTTCACCCGAGTGTCCAAAACATGCGGCCGAAGGTCTGATGATACGACAACAAAGTCGATCATCGACCTCCTGCCTAGGGTGTCCTGGTGCAAGGTGCACTGATGGACACCCTTATGTTTGAACATGGTGTTCGTTATGGACAATCCGTGACTAGCACAGAAGTCCAATAACAAAACACCACTTGGATTCAGATCGGGGAGGCCATTCCTCCTGATCACGCCTCTCCAAGTGTCATTGTCGTTCCCCACGTGGGCGTTGAAGTCCCCCAGCAGAATAATGGAGTCCCCGGGAGGGGCACTATCCAGCACCCCCGACAGGGATGCCAAGAAGGCCGGTTACTCCGCACTACCACTCGGCCCATAGGCCGAAATGATACGGGATACGACCCTCTCATCCACTGGGGTAAACCCCAACACAAGACGGCTGAGCTGGGGGGCAAAACGCAAACCCACACCAGCCCGCCGCCTCTCCCCGTGGGCCACTCCAGAGTAGAAGAGAGTCCAACACCTCTCAAGGAGATGGGTTCCAGAGCCCACGCTGTGCGTGGAGGCAAGCCCGACTATTTCTAGTCGATATCTCTCGACCTCCCGCACAAGCTCAGGCTCCTTCCCCCACGTCCCTAGAGGCAGCCTAAGCATCCGGGGATCGGGCCGCTGAGGTCTCCACCTTCGTCCGCCACCCAATCCTCTTTGCACCGGTCCCTCACAGTTCCCTCTGCAGGTGGTGGGCCCACTGGGGGATGGCCTCGCGTCTCTCGTTCGAGCTTGGCCCGGCCGGGTCCTGCGAGGAGCAACCCGGCCACCAGGCGCTCTCTGACGAGTCCCGACCCCAGGCCTGGCTCCAGGGTGGGACCCCGGCTCCGCCGTACCGGGCAACGTCACGTGCCCATGAGGGATTCTTGAACAACTCTTTGTCTGACCCATCACCTGGAGCCTGTTTGCCATGGGAGACCCTACCAGGGGCATTTAGGCCCCAGACAACATAGCCTCTAGGATCATATTGATTTGCTGTCAAACTGCATCAAGATCCCAGTTGGTTATCTCTGAAAATTCTACCAAATTTTTTAAACAGATACACATTGTACAAAACTTTGTATTGCCTGTTAAACAAGGAAAGTAAAGGTTTGATATGGCATAATTAAAGCCCAGCCTACAACACTGATTTCGGTTTTCTCCTGAGATCTTACAGCAACACTGTTGCTCTGCATCACCATTAAAGAAAACTGAGTAAATTATAAGGTCTCAACATAGGACTCAACGACAGTAAAATATATACTCATTGCCACAGTGAAACCATCCAGATGTCTTTGTAGTAAGGTTGTAGAAAACATTATCAGACCACTTTGAACAGTAATCATCACCATTCATTATCTCGGTGCTCTCTAAGACCTCAAGTAGACTTCAGTGTAATGGGATAAAGAGATAAGTCATTCAGCAAATTGTTTTTAGACCCGTAGAGGAGATTATCCTTGTAAATCTTTTGTCCATAATATCAACAGCATTTAGAGCATGTTCTCACATCACATCACAATACTCCTCATCCTCACTATCACAATATTTGCTGAAAAGAACCTGGCACATTTAAATTTTTTGACAGAGAAAAAAACTGTAAAGCATCTAAAACTGTATAATCTCAATCAATTCTGATAAAAAACAAAAGATGCAATAATCTGATTTTCTTCAAACTTTTATTGAACGTAACAGCAAATAATAATAGCAATATTTACTAATATACAATACTTACATGCTCAAAGGAGAATACATAAGTATAAACTTATAATGGTTCACCACTTCTACAGGGGCATTATTGCAATCACTTTTTATTGATTAAAAAATAAAATTATATGTGTACACACCCTTTGACAAATGCTTTAATTTGATTCAAAGTGAACAATTTGTCTTGCATACTGAACTAATATCAATTACTTATCTGAATAACTGTAAATAAAGTTCAACAGTTCAACTTAATAGGATTTTCTTGAAATTTGCTTATTTGCACACTTTACTGAAAACCATGATTTGCAGAGGGATTTCAAAGGATCAAAATTATCTTATTGTACAAAGGAATCAGTCAGAAGAATACTCCTAAAAAACAATATACAGCATTAAACACTTGTGATAAATATTTTGTGACTGAGGAAAAGGTTGAAAGTTCACCATTCTCATCACTTGTGGATTGGAACTAGCTTTTAAGTTGAGCTCTAAAATGCAAAAAGTCTATGGGCGAGAGGCGGGGTACACCCTGGACAGGTCGCCAGTCCATCGCAGGGCAACACACAAACAACCATGCACACACTCATTCATACACCTAAGGGCAATTTAGAGTGACCAATTAACCTAACAGGCATGTCTTTGGACTGTGGGAGGAAGCCGGAGTACCCGGTGAGAACCCACGCATGCTCGGGGAGAACATGCAAACTCCATGCAGAAAGACCCCAGGCCAGGAATCGAACCCAGGACCTTCTTGCTGCAAGGCAACAGTGCTACCAACTGTGCCACCGTGCAGCCCTAATTAAAATTAGTTAATGATAATTAATAATTGATAATTATTAACCAAAACCACACTAAATCTCATTGTTTAATGAGCTGCTTGACCGATCTGTGGGGGAACTTTGACCATATTTTGACAGATAAATCACTCTTGCATGAAATAAATGCTTCTTTTTATATATGTGTCAAGGTTTGAGTAGCGGAGGACCCCGGAATGCAGACGAGCAGGCAGAATGATGGTAAGTGAAAAGATTTAATAAACAAAACTTACTACAGAAGGTGACGGCAAAAACAAACATGGGCAGGCTGGCAAGAGAGGCTTGTGTTGGGACCACAGCCATGGATGTCAACATCAAAACTCAGGTACAAACTTTTCTGGAACTTTCAAAAGAAATTGCATTTAACCGACTTCCATCACAACTTCAGAAGGAGGAAACGGGATAACTGCGGACTTCCTGTGACGTCACTGCCCAAATAAATGCACCGCTCCTGCTACATCTGGTCTCTTCCACACCAGTGATCATCGGGATAGTTGTAAAAAGGTTCAAAAGTTTATTCAGTAAGGCAGGATCAGAACTCAGGTAATCAACAGTCAGCTTCGATGAACCACTAAGAACAGAGGCGAGTTAGTGACTGAATAAAACTCAGAACTTGAAAAAAGTTAGATAAAGCCACTAACTTTTTCAGTCTGGGAATGAGGTTCAGAATCCAGAAGAGGAAGTGATCCAGACAGTTTATGGGGAAGAATCCAACAGTCAGAAGTCGGATTGCCGACTGATCCAAATCCTCAGGGGAATCAGCTGAAGCTGTGGCAGGAACAGAGAGAGGTGTGATTGTCCTCTTGACAATAATTCTAGGCAGACTTAAGAGCCAGGCAGGCTCAGGCTGAATAAACCAGTGGCTAGGCTATGGCGTAAATCCGTGGACAGAAATAGGGTCGAGTTCCTGGGCTAGAGACGTTAGACAAGAGGCAGGCTGTGGCATGAACCAGATGCAGAAAACAGAGTCACAAACCAGGATCCAAACACTCCAACAAGGGGCAGGCAGGAAGGCAAAATCAGTGAGGCAAGGAAAGGTCAAAGAACAAGATCAGGCAGGAAGAAACACTGGATAACTACTCACAAAATGTTTTCGAAAATCTGGCACTGTCTACCTGTCAGAGGGCTGTATATATCTGCACATCCACAGCTGTTTTGCATGAGGTTGATTGCGCTCCAGCATAGCAGCAGACAGGTGAAGCCAATGAGTTGATTGCATGAGAGCAGAGCAGGCAGACAGGCCAGAATCATAACAGGGTGACGTCAGAGCTGTGACGCTCGTTCAGCTGCAACGCCTGTTGAGCTGCGGCGCATGTCAAACTGCGCAGCCTAGTCGGTCTGTCCAACCAAAATGGATAACCCCAACACAGGCGAGTAATATTAGATGCCATGAGGCTCTAGATAATTTGATTAAAAAATCTTTCTTTCGCCTCTCAAAGTCCCATTTGTAGTGCTGCCTTGCAAAGTTAAAATGGGCATGTTTGGGGCAGGAGAGGAGACATAGACTCTGAGGAATTGTTTAACCCCCTCTCCTGCAGATGCCTTCCTATTGTTAATGGGCAGTAGTGAACATCAGTAAGGACCTTAATTTGGGTCAAGTATCTACCTGTGTCTTCATGAACAGCCCATCAGATCCTCTGGCTCAGCGCAGGTGAAATTTGTCTGGTGTACCACTTGACTTTTTTGTCCCAACCACCTCAGGAAAATTTGATTTTAAATGTAATTTTTAATAATTTGCCTTTTTCCTTTTTTGTGTATTACTCCTCTTAGTTTATTTTTTCTTTGCATTTTGTGGCTCTTCATATAACCTTATTGTGAACTACCACCACAGGTATCCACATAGCTGTGTATTGAGTTATTTTGAGGGGACAGCAAATTTACACTGTTATACAAGTTGTACACCTACTACTCAGCATTGTATCAAAGTGTCAGATCTTCAGTGTTGTCCCATAAAATATTGACAAAAACAAGAGGGGTGTACTCATTTTTGTGAGAAACAGTACTTGTATATATTTGAGCCGCTCTAAATCTCAGAAATCTATAATAAATACAAACCTGTGGACATAATTCTCGTTAGTAAAATGTGCTGTATGTTGCATTATAACTTAACCCTGGAAAAAAACTGTTCCAGTTCAACTTGATTACTGGCAGTCATGAATATTACTGCCAGCGATGAGTGAGTGTAAACATCTGGCTGGCACTGCTTAAAGAAATTTAAACAAATATGTTTTTTTCTCTTTTTTGTTTGTATGTTTTAACTAATTTGTGTGGAATTATGAAATTTTGGGAAACCTAAATTACTCCCACCCCCAAGGTTCTCATGTGGAATCCTCGCATCTTCCATATCCACGTTGGCCACCAATTATTCTTGATTTTCAGCAATACCCTGGGGGATGAGGGGTTCAAGCATGACCTGTTCACTTGGAAAGCCGGCTTGAACGACAGCCAAATATCACAAGAGTTCCGCCTTCCGTTTTCCATTTTTAGTATTAGGCATGGTCTGCATTGGCAAGTGTATTTTATAATGGAAATTTACAGCACTAACATCACGATACAGCAAAATCTTTGCAGAAATGAGAGGACAGATCCTGACTAACATTAAAGCAAAACTTTATTGACTGGTAAATCTCAATCTATACCTTTATGAGCTCATCGACTACTGCAGAAGTTATAATAGGCAAAGATGAAAAATACTTGCTGGCTCTTGAACAGAGAGAATATTCCTGAGTATTTAAATTATGACATTTTCCTTAGGGTGGAGTTTGTTTTTTTTAACTCTACAAATTGATTGTATGCCACACACTTGAATGAAAGAAGGCAGTAAATGTGAGCAATAAACAGGCCGAGGCAAGCACTTTATTGGAGCCCACAAAAAGACCAGTGTAAATGGTGTGGAAAGAGGAAATAGGGAGTTTGCAATCTCACAGAGGTCAGCATCATGACCATAACCAGAGTGGCAGAAAGCTCTGCAGACCAAAGCCTGGAAACACACTCTGACAGCTTCATACTGCATTTGTGTACATTTGTACACTGGAAATAGACTTTACTTTTGTCACATTAACGAGGGTTGGATATTTTCAGTTGCCATCAAAGGATTCAGCATTATTAGAATTAAGTTAAGTGTTAGTTTAGAATTTAACTTAAATCTGTTTCAACAATGAATCAATCAAAAATATCACATGTATTTAAAAATCCATCAAGATCCACTTTGAGGACAGTAAGTTATCCCAATAAATGTAAGGGCTACTAACATGACAGGTTCAATTACTGTCTGAGACTGAGTACACAACCTCACCTTATCCATGACATGTACTGCCAAACCAAAGCATATATATTGACACCATTATATCATTTCTACATTTAGCATAATTGTGTGGTTTTTTTTTCTACACCATGACCTTTACCATGTATAAGCGACAGCGTGGCTTTGAAGGATGCTGTGAGCTGAATTCTGTGACACCTTGCTTGGCTCCCTTGAGGCTGCAGACTTGTCAGTCAAGCTGACTGATGCAGCGACTTTGACTGTATGCACTTTACGGCCAAGCTGGCATTCTGCTACAGCAGGGGAGTTAATCACAACCGCCTTCAGCTCCCTACACATAGCCAGACTAAAACACAATAGCAAGCAGTCAGTGAGATGGACTGGCAAATATAAATACAAACTCTATCACACAAACACTGCCAGCACTGAGGCACTGTACATGAATTACAAATGTGATTTGGGCAAAGCAGAATCATCCCTTGAAAATAAGGTTTGGGTATTTGATTTACCAATGCACTGTTTCGGCTTTTGGGATTTCCTTACAGGGTTTTTGTTAGTGTGGATCTATTTTTGAGTAAATAAAATGCACATTCTTTTCAGATCAGTCGTTACCTGCGACACAAAATACATTTTATTCCTTGATAGTTCTGATAGCTGAAAAAACACTAAATAATACTAAAAAAAAGATTTTATTTAGTATTATTACAAATAAAATAAAAGAGAAACAGAAGCAGTCATGGTGTAACAAGTAGGCATGTGTAAGAACATACAAAAAAGGCACTCTGGATGTGAATGTTTGACTGTCCACAGACTTTACAGCCGCTCTAAAAACTCAGATGTAAACAAAGACCAGTTCTCTCGGCTAGGATCACGTCTATAGCAAATACTGACCAGTAACCAAAGGCCAGATGTGTGTGTGTGTGGGTGTGTTTGTGTGTGCGGTATTAGAAATACGTAGTCTTTTTTCATTTTCCACAGATTAATTACTTGCAGTACTGTTGGCTTTCATGAGTCAGAAACCATCTCTCAGTGGTAGATTGGTGACGCATTTATTTACTACACACACTGCATTCGACTGCATGAGGTGGTTTCCGGAATGCTTTCAAAAGAATTAAAATTCAATTCAATTCAATTCAAAGATACTTTATTGATCCCCGAGGGGAAATTAGAATTCCAGTACAACTCATCCAAACACATGCCAGGCAGCTTCACAATTACAGCTGCTGACATTCTCCGAAAGACAAGACACAGAGCTGAAGCAGGGCAGATATGGGAGGGGTGCGGGAGACAGAGAAAAGAGAAAAGAGGCCACATTAGGTAAGTAGAGGGGAAAAAATCATATTTCACACTTTATCCTTAGCAGGATACAGTTTGACATTGCAAAAAACCTCAGCACAAAGAAGCAACAAGTTGACAAAACAACATCATGACACAAGACAATGGGGGGACGGGTCACTGAGGCTTTTGCTGCCCACTCACAGGCGCTGCCCTAATTACACCATGTTTTTGAATTTATACTTGCAAAATGTGAGCAAACCAGAACATTTGTGTCCCATATGCAAAGGGGAAATTAGTTCCTGAAACTGCCGGCAGATAAACTGTCTCCCTATGTCAGCATCACAGTTTACACAAAATGTTTACTGTCTTGTGAAACAGAAAAATAAGAAATTTGCTGCATTGTGAGCACCCTGCTCTAAAAGCCTTGATTGATGAAGTCAAAAAAGCATTTATTGTATGTCTGTTCTAACAATATAGTACAAAATACTACAGACAAGACAATACACAATATTGAGAAAAGAAGAAAGACACAAGCTGTGCTTTAAAGAATCTGATAACCACCGCAGTGGTAAAATCATCCTTTATGTTATCTTAGACGTCTCTCTAAGATTAAGCTTCTCCATTCCAGGCGTGGCTTGGAATCAGTAATCCATTATTTTACAACACCCTTGGATTGTCGTAACCGGAAATTCAATCCTGTAGAGACTCACAATAAGAAACAAAATGCGATTAGGGAAGTTACACAAAGGATGTTTATTTGGTGCTCAGACCCCAGAGGAAGACATGAATGCTGATAATGCATGAACTTGATGAACGTCTTAGAATTAGAATTGTCTTCCCCCAAAAGGCCGAGGCCAAACCGAGGCTGAAATGTGATAGAATGGTTAAAAGATGACAGCAGGAGAGGAAAAGTAAAATGCCGGAAATACTGGGTTATGAAGTAGATATAGAATGATGAGCGAGAGAAACGAGATAGATAAAGTAAGAATGGAAAATGAGCTGCGTAGGTGTGGCCTATGTGGAACTGGTGCCTTCTCTTGGTGTTGCAATGAATGACAAGGAGCTCAAGTTGGCATCAGATATTTTATTTAATTCTCCATCTGCATTTCACACAATGGGCATCAAGATAAGGTCAGTCTCTGGCATAAACAAGCTCCTCGTCAATGATCCTCATGATTCTGAGGATTACCCATAATACCGTAACCACAATAAAGTCATTGAAAATTACAGTGATCGTATAGTGGATTTTGTTTACAGTAAAGGAACAACCAATGAGTGTCTTTTTTAATGAAAGTAAGGTAGTTAAAATGCAACCATTTTATTTACTGGATGCCATTTTTATATTTTAGTTTATATAAACTTGCATCTTGGAACAATGCAAAAACATAAAAAAAAACCATCTTTATATAAGACTGTTAATATAAAACTCAACCTTATGTTAACCATCTGTTACAAGAGATTTGGTAAAACATACCTGCATTTTACACAATGTGCATCAAGATAAGGTCAGTCTCTGGCATAAACAAGCTCCTGCAAGGAGGATCCATAGTGTTATCGCGTGGGAAATTCCCATCACACTTTCTCACAAACTAAACGTTTCTAAAACACGACAAAACGATTTAGCAGAACTGGCATGACCTAGATTAAACATATTTCAATAATATGCAAGAAAACGAAAACCATAAACATATTTTATAAAATGCATAAATAATATTTCTTTATCACATAGCAGCAACACCTTACCTCATCAATGATCGTCATGACTCTGAGGATTACCCATAATACCCCGCTCTTTCTAAGGTGAATACAATACAACGTTTTACCAGCAGATGGTGCATTTTAGCAGGATTTAACCTGAACCATTTTAACTATGTTACATAGGTATGTATGTAATGAGCCACAAAGGCATGAAAATGGTGAATGGAGCCTGCGCAGGTATAAGAATGGAACCTGAGCCCGTAGGTGATTATGAGAGTGCCCCAAAAATAAATAAAAGAAACATGAAAATGATGAATGAATGCTGGAGAGTGCGCCTTTGTAGGTCCCCTTGCGTAGGCTTGCAAGTGGTGTGAGCTTTCGAAAGCTTGAAGTGGTGCATGAGTGTTTGACAAACATGCGAATGATGAGCGAGCTGCATGAAGTTGAATATAACCATTCAATGGAGGTTTTACCTGCTTGGGAGGAGAATGAAGAGATGACGAGGAGGTAAGAGAATGAATGAAAGGGATTGAAGATGCTGACAAAAACCTTGGTAAACAGATAATGAATGGGATGAATCATACCTGAGATGATAAAAACGATTTAATAGGCCATCCATCACCAGTTATTGCATGAAATCCTACTTAGGAACTGAGAGACTGTTGAGCTGAAAACAAAAAGGAAGTCTGAACATATGATACATATGATGAAGAAGATCAGAGGCAAGGTGTTGAAAGGAATCTGTAGAGATTCCTTTGGTAGATGCAGTAATTGCAGCCCCAATTTTAAGTGAATGCCTAGAAATTTGACTGGGCCAGGTTGCACTGAAGAGTCTGTCTAAAATGTGAGACAACAGGAGGCAGACTCCTACGGAGTGTGAAATAGAAGATTGATGGAAAATGTTTGAGTGCGAATTTGATCATGGCTTGAAATTAGCTGAATGGGTCATCGAAGCGAAAACCAAAGATGAAACATGGACTTGGGTTGGCATATAGAAAGATGATCTTTTATAAAATTGATGCCTGTTAATAGGCTGCAAATTTAGGGGAGCTTGAAACGACAATGTCAAAACACTGAGATAATAAAAGCTAGAACTGACTAATTGAGAAGAGGGTACGATGGTGAGTAAAGGGAGGGCAAAATTTACAAAGGTTTGCCGGGCGAAGAAATGGGTTTTGAAGTGGAAGGAGCTGGACCTGAGATACAACGATGTGAAACTGGTAGCGACGGAGAGAGGAATAATCGGAGAAGTGTGAAAGTAGCTGATGAACAGGGACGGCAAAATACCTGGAAATTAGAACGAGACAAGCCTCAGTGGCTGAATTGAATAACCTGGAACATGACAGGCCTGCCTAGGAAAGAGCTACATCCGTGATATTGATATTCTGCTGCATCAATAATGCAGTTAATGCTTGTATGTGAAAACACTAGTTCAGAAAGGTGCTGAAAATCGATTGATGCAGCTGAACAGCAGCGCCGACCTGATCTGCCGAGAGAAAGTGTGCACCACAATAAAAACGAGAATGGATCGTTATGATGTATTGAAACAGTAAATGATCCTTAGCGCCCTGGATGATAAGGGAACGAGGTTTGTAGAAATGTTCGAATATGTAAATGAATAATAGATATTCTACGGAGCAAAGGTTGCTGTTATATTATAACTAGTTTCAATTTTTTTAATAGCTAAGTAAAGTCGCACACACTAGAAATATTATATATAGCATTGATTTAATGTTACAGATAAAATAAAGAAGGCAGAATTTACAAGTTTAATATGTGTGGTATGATGTTATAATGAGTTCACGTGCAAGTTTTGACAACAAAGGATTGTGAATCATCCGTTCGAGAGGCTGTTTTTTGTACTGGGACTAGAGACCGAAAACTGGAGCGAGTCAGCTGGGAGAATGACATCGCCGTAAAAGAAAGAAATACCATCCAGATCGAGAGGAAACTGGGGCGGGAAGCCAGCAGCTTGAGTTGCTGGGCAAGAGTGCTGGGAGAAAGGAAGATGAGAACAAAGAACGCTCTGATGGCTAACGAGCCGCTGGAATCACAGTTGGTTTGCGTCATGATATAACTTTCTTTGACGAGAATGAACGGTTTAGCAGACTCCTGATTGCGTGAAAGAGGATGCCGCTTGACAGAGAAGGAATGTGATATAGTAGAAAAATCAGGAAGCCATGTTTGAAATGAATGTCGATAATGAGGGACTGATGAGATCGAGCTTATTTAGGGTTAAGGGCAGAAGACGTCTGAAACTCTTAAAGGTGGCACGAGCTCACCGAAAGGGAGATTGTTAGAAGCGGAGATGAGATGATCCAAACTTAGCAGTACAGCTAAGGGGAAGGGACACAGTGGTCGACCTCAGGAGATGGTAACAATAAGAAAAAACAGATTAATGAGCTGCTCTTGAAAGATTTGGAGCAGAGCCTGAGTGAGATGATAGAATGCGTGGGAGTATATGATCTACCTGAATGTGAAAGAGGCGTGGAAACGCAGCAACCTGAATTGCATATGAATGAGGAATAGTTGAGAAAAGAGAATGGAGTGATACATCTCACCTTTAGAGACGAGCTAGGATGGTAACGACAGTGGGAGGAGCCAAGGAACGGGTCGAGCGTTGGCAGAGCGGAGATGGAAACGAACTTCTTAAGAAGCTGGATGATAGTTTGAGCGCTGGAGAGACCATGAACGGAATGAACAAAGTAGGGAGGATTGAGGGAAAATCGGAGTAGAAGAAGACGGCAGGAGTTAGTGATGTTACCTCTAACACAGAGGCTTCAAAGCACGCTTCAAACTCGACAGGGTAGATATGGTGAAGCAGTGGGCCGGAGCTTGCTTCATGTGACGTCACCGATCACGTGTGAAGCACTTCACTGCTTCATTCAGACCGAGTCAGCTGACTGCTTTGAGTTGACTGGCGGAGTTTCAAACATTTGGCGCGATTCAGTGTATTTAAGATGGCTCAAGCCCTGGTTCACATCCCCATTCTACATGTATTATACGTTACGAACAGCTTTCGTTTTTGGATCTTCAGAGTTTTGGTGGATTATTCTGTCATGGAGTGATGTCAAAATGAGGCTTTTTGAAGCATAGAATCATTTTGAACCATTGTGTCATAAAGTGGTTCACTACCCGAAGGTTCATTCAATTCCCTTGGGTGACATCCACTGGCAGTAGCGATTGCTGCTCCAAATGAATCTCTGCAAATGTGATGCACCTCTTCTGTAAATAATAGTACTTATGTATGTATATATGCCTGTTGTACATATGTGTTTTTAGTAACCCATTAAAGATTCTGAGTAATTAACTCATGAAAAAATAATAATTTAAAAACAATGTGAACTGTAGGGGACTACAGATGAAAAATAGCCATTAGGGTAATTCTGGCTACTTTAACTCGAATTGTCATTTGTTTTATGAAAATCCACTGTCCCATTTTAAATAAATAACAAAAAACAAATAATGAAGTGAAAATATTTGATTTGTCATTCATATTTTCTTTGGGAGTGTGCTTGGTGTACTGAGTGTTTTTGGACATTGTGCTTAGTGTAATAAAGAGGGTGCTTGCGTTACTTCAGGTGTTTTTATTCAAGAAAAGTAATTTCTGCACATTAGAAGGGCTCAAATGGTTTCTTTTTTTTTTGAGACAATTTCTCCAGCTTTGGAAAATACTCTTTCACAGGGAACAGAGGAGGCTGGTGTGACTAGGAACTGTTTGGCTGAGTGGTATAGGTTTGAAAACAGAGAAAGGCTGGGTTCACACAATGGTTCAAAATGATTCTATGCTTCAAAAATTCTCATTTTGACATCACTGGCAGGAGTACAGGGGTTGGACAATGAAACTGAAACACCTGGTTTTAGACCACAATAATTTATTAGTAAGGTGTAGGGCATCCTTTTGCGGTCAATACAGCATCAATTCGTCTTGGGAATGACATATACAAGTCCTGCACAGTGGTCAGAGGGATTTTAAGCCATTCTTCTTGCAGGATAGTGGCCAGGTCACTACGTGATACTGGTGGAGGAAAACGTTCTGGTGACTGTGCAGGCCATGAGAGATGTTCAACTTCACTTTCATGTTCATCAAACTAATCTTTCACCAGTCTTGCTGTGTGTATTGGTGCATTGTCAACCTGATACATGGCACCGCCTTCAAGATACAATGTTTGAACCACTGGATGCACATGGTCCTCAAGAATGGTTCGGTAGTCCTTGGCAATGACGCGCCCATCTAGCACAAGTATTGGGTCAAGGGAATGCCATGATATGGCAGCCCAAAGCATCACTGATCCACCCCCATGCTTCACTCTGGGCATGCAACAGTCTGGGTGGTACGCTTCTTTGGGGCTTCTCCACACCGTAACTCTCCCGGATGTGGGGAAAACAGTAAAGATGGACTCATCAGAGAACAATACATGTTTCACATTGTCCACAGCCCAAGATTTGCACTCCTTGCACCATTGAAACCGATGTTTGGCATTGGCATGAGTGACCAAAGGTTTGGCTATAGCAGCCAGGCTGCGTATATTGACCCTGTGGAGCTCCCGATGGACAGTTCTGGTGGAAACAGGAAAGTTGAGGTGCACGTTTAATTCTGTCGTGATTTGGGCAGCTGCGGTTTTATGTTTTCTGGATACAATCCGGGTTAGCACCCGAACATCCCTTTCAGACAGTTTCCTCTTGCGTCCACAGTTAATCCTGTTGGATGTGGTTCGTCCTTCGTGGTGGTATGCTGACATTACCCTGGATACCGTGGCTCTTGATTCAATTCAATTCAATTCAAAAATACTTTATTAATCCCAAAGGGAAATTAAATGTTGTTATAGCTCATATTATGTAGGTTTCTTCAAAGAGCCGTTGTAGATGCTGATGGCTGTGGGCAGGAAGGATCTCCTGTAGCGCTCCGTCTTACAGCAGATCTGAAGAAGCCTCTGACTGAAGACACTCTGTTGCTGTAGGACAGTCTCATGAAGAGGATGCTCAGAGTTCTCCATAATGTTCTTCATTTTATGAAGAATCCGTCTTTCCACAATGATCTCCAGAGGTTCCAAAGGAGTCCTTAGAGCAGAGCCAGCCTTTTTTATCAGCTTGTTGAGCTTTTTTAAGTCCCTGGTTCTGATGCTGCTTCCCCAGGAGATGATGGTAGAAGAGATCACACTTTCCACAACAGACTTATAGAAGATATGCAGCATCTTGCTGCAAACACCAAATGACCTAAGCTTCCTCAAGAAGTACAGTCTGCTCTGTCCCTTCTTGTAGATGGCTTCACAGTTGCATCTCCACTCTAGTCTGTTGTCCAGGTGAACACCGAGGTATTTATACTCCTCCACCACCTCCACTTCTTCTCCCATGATAGAAATAGTGTTTGACTTATTCCTGTTTCTCTTAAAATCTACAATCATCTCCTTTGTTTTAGTCACGTTCAACATGAGATGATTATTTCCACACCATGCCACAAAGTGTTCCACCACCATCCTGTACTCAGCTTCTTGTCCATCTCTGATCCACCCCACGACTGCAGAATCATCCGAGTATTTCTGCAGATGACAGGAGTCTGTCTTGTACTGGAAGTCTGAGGTGTACAGAGTGAAAAGGAATGGTGAGAGTACAATCCCCTGTGGTGCTCCTGTGCTGCTGACTACCTAGTTAGACACACAACCCTTCAGTCTCACAAACTGTGGTCTGTTTGTCAGGTAGTCTTTAATCCAGGAGATTGTTGAGGCCTCCACCTGAGTCTTGACAGTGGGTTTGTTGAAGCAGGTGTATGATGGCATCTTCAACTCCAACTCCACAGCGATAAGCAAACTGAAGGGGGTCCTGATGGTTTACTGTTTGCTTACTTAGGTGGGCCAACAGGAGTCTCTCTAGGACCTTCATGATGTGAGATGTCAGGGCAACAGGTCTATAGTCATTGAGGACTGATGGATGAGTTTTCTTTGGTACCGGAACAAGAAAGGAGGTCTTCCACAACACCGGGACCTTCTTCTGGGCCAGGCTAAGGTTGAAGAGGTGCTGCAGAATCCCACAGAGCTGCTCTGCACAGGCCTTCAGGACTCTGGGGCTGACATGATCTGGACCTGCAGCCTTATTCCTATTCAGTCTCTCCAGTTGCATCTTCACTTAACTTCTTGAGACACACAGGTGGAAGGGGGAGGCAAGGGGAGTATCAGCATCTTCTGATATGGTTGAAGGCAAACATGTAGAAGCAGAAGGGTCTGTGGCTGAGATGGAAGATAAAACATTTGAGGTGTTACTGGACAGCTGTGGGTCCTGTGGGTCAAAGGAGAGTGGGGTGTCTGTTTGGCTGTGAGCAGGAGAGGAGGATGCTGAGCTTATTTCTGAACTGAACCTATTGAAGAATGTGTTCAGTTCATTGGCTCTGTCCAGACGTCCATCGGTCTGATCATCCTTCTGCTTGAAGCCTGTGATCTTCTTCATCCCTGTCCACACATCTCTGATATTGTTTTGCTGGAGCTAGCTCTCCAGATTCTTCTTGTACACCTCCTTGCTGTCTCTTATCTTGATAAGTTGCTTCTGTAAACTCCTCAATAATTCTCTGTCTCCCTCTCTGAAGGCTCTTTTTTTCTTGTTAAGCAGGTCCTTCAGGTCACTGGTGATCCAAGGTTTGTTATTGGGGAAGCATCTCACGGTTCTGGTGGGGATGATGTTATCCACACAGAAGTTTATATAGTCGGTTACACACTCAGTCATGGCATTGATGTCCTCTCCATGTGGCTGGCACAGTGCGTCCCAGTCTGTAGCCTCAAAGCAACCTTGCAGAGCTTCTTCAGCTTCCTGTGACCATTTTCTCACAGTCCTCTTTATTACAGGTTGCCTCTGAACAAGGGGCTTATATTTCGAGCAGAGAAAAACAAAATTGTGATCTGATTTGCCTAGCGGAGGTCTTGCTGTAGAGATGTATGAGTCCTTGACATTTGCATAAAACAAATCCAATGTTTTGTTTTCTCTGGTAGAGCAGCTGACAAACTGTTGAAACGTTGGAAGTGTAGCAGAGAGTGAAGCATGGTTAAAATCACCAGAAATTGCCACAAAAGCATTGGGGTTTTGTGTCTGTAGCTTAGCAACAACTGAGCTGATGGCATCACATGCAGTGTCGGCAACAGCGGAAGGTGGAACGTAAACTGTTGCCAAAATAACACTGGTGAACTCTCTGGGTAAATAATATGGACGAAAACTTACTGCCAACAGTTCAATATCTGGACTGCAGAGTTGACACTTCACAGTAACATGTCCTGGATGACACCATCTGTTGTTCACAAATACTGCCAGTCCACCTCCTTTACATTTGCCGCTCCTCTTTAAGTCTCTTTCTGCTCGTATGGTTAAAAAGCCCGGCAGAGAGACGCTGGAGTCGGGGATATGATCCTGCAGCCATGTCTCAGTAAAACACATGATACTGCATGCCCGGTACTCTGGCTGGGTCCTTTGTAGGGCTTGGAGTTTATCCAACTTGTTTCCCAACGATCTCACATTGCCCATCATAATCGACGGAAGAGATGGTTTGAACTTCCACCTTCTCTCTCTTCTCTTAGCTCCTGCTCTGCATCCACGGCGTCTCCTTTTCAACTCATCAGGGATTTGGGGTTGTAGTTGAAATATTATTGGAGCTTTTGAGATATTAATCAGCTGCTCCCGGTTGTAAGAAACAACCCTGTTGCCATGACAATGCATCATAACAAATGTCCAAATATAGAAAGTATTAGGAAAAATCCTCCAAGCTGCACAGCATCCGACACCGGAGTGGACAGTAGTCCAAAAACAATCAACTGTATCCACCACAAGAGGAATAGTTCCCAAAAAAGAATAAATCAGAATCAAAAGTAACAGAGCTACTCCAACCTGCTGCCACCTTGAGCGGCGCAATTCTAGAATAAATTGATACATCACAAAGACTTGCTGTCTTGGTCACAGATGCGCCAGCAAGACGCGCACCAACAATTTGTCCTCTTTTGAACTCTGGTATGTCATCCATAATGTTGTGTGCATTTCAATATTTTGAGCAAAACTGTGCTCTTACCCTGCTAATTGAACCTTCACACTCTGCTCTTACTGGTGCAATGTGCAATCAATGAAGACTGGCTACCGGGCTGGTCCAATTTAGCCATGAAACCTCCCACACTAAAATGACAGGTGTTTCAGTTTCATTGTCCAACCCTTGTAGATACAGGGTGCCTAAACCACATACCTTCATATCTAGGCCTCATAACATTAGCTTACACTTACTTCACCAAATATAGTCACAACCTGGCAGCTGCTGGGTAGTGCTTTGAAAAACCGATTACCCTTTGACTGGAAAAATTGTCATGTATTAATGTCAGCTTCCACAGTGTTTGTGTGCGGGTTATGTGCTGTGCTGGGCCTTGCTGTGCTTTTTCTTTTTTTTTCCTTAGGGTGTGACGAGCAGGTGCTCCTGCACAGGTGTTCCTCTTTCTGACAGCAATTAGCTGGGTTTTTAAGGAGTGGAGAACCAAGGGAAGGCGTTAGCCCGTTGTGTTCACTTAGTGGTAAAAAGGCTCGACCCCTGCTCTAATGCAGTTTGTTTTTTCCCAGGAAACTAATCGTTTCGTTGTTTTCCCCTTTTCTACAGATCCTGCCCAGTCGGGGTTCTCATGGAGTGTTTGTCCCCGAGTCGTGTCTTAAGGAGAGTGGAAACCCAAACATGTTAGGAATTTGAGAAAATATTATTAAGGTTCAGTTATGCTTTTTTTTTTTTTGCATTTATTGATTAAAGATTGGAGGCCAAAACAATGTAATGCTGCTACTATACACAGGTTCTCACCTGCAAGATCCATCTCTGTGGTTATATGCATCATCGCCAGAGTCAGCTGGTGGCTAATGTTTCCTTATTTATCATGACTGCCACTAAAATAATGCACAAGCATCAGCATAAATTAGTCCCACTGTCCTGTTTGCTATGTAACTTCATTTCGAGCAGTGAATAGAGGAAGCGCTCGTGTGTGTGGGATGTGTGAACACGCACATCCAAACATCCACCTGCCTTACGCTGTTGGCAAAGCAATGCTAAGTGGCCCACAGGCACACACCCTCTATGTCTGGTTTAATCCAAAACGGCACATCGACCCAAATGGCCGTGTTTTTGTTTCCCTGCGGTCCTCTTTCATGTTAATGTCCCTCTGAATTATTTATCTGTGTGTTCTCTTTGCCTTCCTTCTCTAAAGGAATAAATCAAAACGAACGAGGCACACACAAAAAACAGACTGGAGGATTTATTGTAGGGAGTATTGTTTACCACACTAACCTCCAGGATCTACAATATACACATCCGCGGTTTGCAATCCAACAATGGCCTCTTCTTATGAGGAACAAATAGACACACAAACTCCAGCCTCCATAGAAAATCTTTGCAAGGACTTGCATTCTGTTCAAACTTAAGTCCACATAATTTAACAATACATAATAAAATGTTTGGCTGTTTGGGGATTAAGAAGATGCAAAATCCAAATAATAATATGCCTAATAAGAAGTAAAATGATATTTATGAGCTTTAAAAAAAAACAAAAAAACAATTGTCAAAGACCAGTGCTGTTTATAACAGTTATTTGGCATAAAAACTACCATCTTTTGAAACTATATGAAACAACCTGCTGCTGGTTGTTTTGGTTGTAGGTAAAGAAGGCAGGATAGGCTCAAAGGAAGAGATGCTATGCTCCACAAAAGTTTCTTTTAAAGCATGACTTCTTTTATTGCTTTGGAATATTCCAAATAATAATGCTTCACCTCAGGGGTTAATAAGAATGACTTAAACAAATTAATTCTGTAAGTTAACCTTGTTTCATTGTGCAACAGACCTCCGGCACAAAAAGGACAGAATCAATAAAAAAAGTTTTGTTAGACAGCTTATTATTCTTACATAATACAACTGAATACCACAGATACTTTAGAAATCATATTCAGAGTTGTAGCGGAAAGCTGAGCTTGACAACGTTTTTAAGTTAAGTCACAAATGATTGTTGTGAATAACCAATAAAAGCAATTTACAGAAGAGCTGGAGAAAATGAACATTTGAAGTGAATTCAAACTGTAATGCATAATTGCCAAGATATTTAATGTTACTTCAAAGAATGAAATGTTTTCATTTTATTTATTGTATTTAATAAGCTGTATAACGTATTGCTCTTTCTCTCTCATCACTGACAAGTGTACAAATGACTTGCATTTCAGAAGAACCGGGATTTGCTAGCTACCAAGGAAATACTAAAGCAAAAAGCATTAGTACTGATCAGTTACATGAGATTGGAAGTTTTTTTGGTTAACATTTGACAACAGTGAAGAGGGAGGGCAGCCCTTTTGCTTAAAGAGCCTTTCAGGCACTGCACATGATTAAGAACAAGGCTCTGTAGGATTGTGAGGCTTGCAGGTCTTTGGACCTCATGTTATGGATAGGCCAGACAGGCTTTGCTTACTAAGTGGAGGAGAATAGCTCCCTATCGTTTGGCATCTTGGCCCCCTTTCTAAAACTTGATCTCAGAACAGCCAGTCCCCACAGTGTATTTGGCCTACTTTAACGCTTACCTTTCTGCTGAAGCCACAATGCGGCTGTGGGCATAGTCCAAATCCTGTGGGGGTTCCTAAAATAGGTACTCAAGACAAATACTTCTCCACTAAACAATCTATTTAACCTTGTTCTTTTCTGTTTTTGCTCATATTGCAGTGATTATGTATGTCATGGTTCCATGTTTTATTTTGTTTTAAAGTATTTTTATTTTTTGTACTGTTTTTGACATCCAGTGATTGAGTAGTTGATTCTAAAATTCAATTTTCTGTACACCAGGAGTCAAGGTACTAATTATGACAACTCTCTTAGAAAACATTATGGGTCAGGTCATTGCTATTTTACTGATCAATTCCTAGATTTTTTTCTTCAACAGTTCTGAAGCCCTATGAGGGACTTTCTGCCTCATATCACTTTTAGCTTGGTGTTTGTCATTCTTTTGGATAAGCTACTGTAAGATATTCACAGTTAACTGTCACTATTTACCTTTTTCTTAGTTGTAAGTTCCACAAGAACCTTGCGTAAGTTAATAGGTTAAACTCATGTCTTTCCTGTAGACAACAGCTTTAGAGGAAAGACAGAAACCGATTATTTATTTATGTGGTAAGAAGAGAGACAAAACAAATAAAACATAAAATAACTGCAATAATGCAAAGTAGGTATTCTTAGCAACAGTTTAGTATTTAAACTAATTTAAGTATTTAAGACAAAAAGGTCTTCAGTAGTCTGTGTTCCTCCTCATGTTACTATACCATTTCCATGATGGCAGAATTGCATAAAACTGACACAGAGAGGGTGTGAAGACTTATAATATTCCAAACCCTGTTCTTCTAATTACCTTTTCATCTCCCTTCACTGTCCTTTGCAGGGCCTTATTGTCAGCCATATTGCAGATAGGCTACCACAATGAGAACCCCAGAACCCCAGCTCTGAAACATATTGTCAGGAAGCCAGTATGAAGTGATATTTTTTTGCTGAGAAAGTGCAGTCTCTGCCGGGCTTGTTCCATTGTTCAGTCAGTAGAGGTCATTGAAGGTCTCCCCTATGAGGAATTTAATACGTTCTACTCTCTCTACTGTCCAGTTGCTGATGCTGACAGGTGTGTGCTTAGGTTCCCCAGATGTTTATAATCATTTATCTTGTTTTGTCCACAAGGAGCAACAGCTTGTTGTCTGTGCACCAGTCCCTCTAGCTGTTTGACCTTCTCCCACTATGATTCATCATTCCCACTATGGAGTCCCCTTATTGTTATTATCTGCAAATGTAATGCTCAAGTTTCCCTAATGTCTTTATGCATTAACAGTGCAAACAGTGATGGGCTGAGCACACAACCTTGATGATTTCCCTGTGCTCAATATAATAGAGATGGAGATGCTTTCTCAAAAAAGAAAACTGACTTGGTTCTCTTAGTAAGGAAGTCCAAATCCAGAGACAAGTGGCAGTGTCCAGGGCAAGAAGGAAACGTTTTTCTTGATTGAATAGTGGCATTCAATGCCAAGCTAAAATCAAAGAAGAGGATTCTGGTGTATAAGGAGTATGTTTCTCTGTTTAAACTGTCATGATTCTAGGTACGCATTTGACCCACATGCAGAACTACACTCAAGAGAAGTTCACAGATTTAAAGAGGTTTATTTTCACAGGAGTAATTATGGCAAGAGAACCAGGACCGGCAGATCACCAACTGCAGGGGAATACAGGTAAGCCCAGAGTGATGATATGAATATAGTTACTAAAGTAATATGTGTCGCTTACAGGAAGAGATGACTGAACCGCCAGGGGGAAAGAGAGATGTGGATTCTGGGAGCACAGTACCGGAGATGACTGAGGAGGTAAGTTAATCCAAGGTAAGTTGGTCTTTGGATACTTGAAGGTGGTTCTCGGGAAGTCAGGTCAAGCACAGTCCATGGTGTGTAAAATGGTGGTATGGAGAGCCGGGTGGAGGTACTTGCACAAGAGCACGTTGGAGGGCGAATAGGGTTCATTTATGATTGAGGCCGGTTGATCGCGGAGCCAGGAAGCTGCCAGCTTGAAGTTTCTTTGGAGAAGGTAACTGGAGTCTTGAATCTAGATCCAGGAGGATCTTAATCCAGAAGTCAGGAATCGAACTGGAAACTGAGCCAGGGCTTGAAAGCAACCACTGTGTGCTGGTAGCTTCCTGCTTAAATACTCCCAGTAGCAATCAGCAGATGTGGAACGCCTGTCACCTTAGCACTAATGAGCTCCAACGCCATAACAGAAACTCCCAGACCCCAACATAAACAACTCTTATCAAGTTTTTCACAACAAGATTACCACTATTAGATCATTGTAAAATTACCTATAGATGTTTATGGTCTTCTATAATAGGGGCTTAATTTATTTTTATGTATTACTTTATTACTTTACTGCTGTATGAATTAACATTTCTAGGCATGTCTTCAATATTTAAATTTCTCAAAATTAAAATTTTAGCAAAAATAAAACTGATTTATCAAAATAGCCCTCTTTATTAGAATAATCTGATTAATATACAGAGACGGCTCTGGCAATTTTGGTGCCGCAGGCCCTCAACATACAACAAGAACAGACCTGCACCATGTACTACATCTAAAAAGCACAGATAACCTGTGAAAGGAGATTATGTTACTACGTCACCATTTAGAGTAGCTCTGCTCCCCATTAACAATAAAGACATGTTCCAGTAATTTAATAACACTGTTTAACTTAACTGTAATTCAAGAAAAATGTTGGAAAGGTTAGCATTTATTCTCAGATTCTCTCTAAACTATAAAACACTCTGGACAAAAAAACCTAAAAGTGAATTAAATTCAATATTTTTGTATCTATGTACTTTGGAACACTTACTCTGGTTGAGATGTTCAGTTATGGCATATTATGTTGATAGTTGTGGAATTTCCATCAAATAATTAAAAACAACTGGGGCACTAATTTATATTTGAAGTATTCTTTATTTTGGTACCGGAACAAGAAAGGAGGTCTTCCACAACACCGGGACCTTCTTCTGGGCCAGGCTAAGGTTGAAGAGGTGCTGCAGAATCCCACAGAGCTGCTCTGCACAGGACTCTGGGGCTGACATGATCTGGACCTGCAGCCTTATTCCTATTCAGTCTCTCCAGTTGTCTCTTCACCTGACTTCTTGAGACACACAGGTGGAAGGGGGAAGCATCAGCATCTTCTGATATGGTTGATGGCAAACATGTAGAAGGGTCTAGGGCTGAGGTGGAAGATAAAAAATGTGAGGTGTTTCTGGACAGCTGTGGGTCCTGTGGGTCAAAGGAGGGTGGGATGTCTGTTTGGCTGTGAGCAGGAGAGGAGGATGCAGAGCTTCTTTCTGAACTGAACCTATTGAAGAATAAGTTCAGTTCATTGGCTCTGTCCAGACGTCCATCGGTCTGATCATCCTTCTGCTTGAAGTCTGTGATCTTCTTCATCCCTGTCCACACATCTCTGATATTGTTTTGCTGGAGCTAGCTCTCCAGATTCTTCTTGTACACCTCCTTGCTGTCTCTTATCTTGATAAGTTGCTTCTGTAAACTCCTCAATAATTCTCTGTCTCCCTCTCTGAAGGCTCTTTTTTTCTTGTTAAGCAGGTCCTTCAGGTCACTGGTGATCCAAGGTTTGTTATTGGGGAAGCATCTCACGGTTCTGGTGGGGATGATGTTATCCACACAGACGTTTATATAGTCGGTTACACACTCAGTCATGGCATTGATGTCCTCTCCATGTGGCTGGCACAGTGCGTCCCAGTCTGTAGCCTCAAAGCAACCTTGCAGAGCTTATTCAGCTTCCTGTGACCATTTTCTCACAGTCCTCTTTATTACAGGTTGCCTCTGAACAAGGGGCTTATATTTCGAGCAGAGAAAAACAAGATTGTGATCTGATTTGCCTAGCGGAGGTCTTGCTGTAGAGATGTATGAGTCCTTGACATTTGCATAAAACAAATCCAATGTTTTGTTTTCTCTGGTAGAACAGCTGACAAACTGTTGAAACGTTGGAAGTGTAGCAGAGAGTGAAGCATGGTTAAAATCACCAGAAATTGCCACAAAAGCATTGGGGTTTTGTGTCTGTAGCTTAGCAACAACTGAGCTGATGGCATCACATGCAGTGTCGGCAACAGCGGAAGGTGGAACGTAAACTGTTGCCAAAATAACACTGGTGTACTCTCTGGGTAAATAATATGGACGAAAACCTACTGCCAACAGTTCAATATCTGGACTGCAGAGTTGACACTTCACAGTAACATGTCCTGGATGACACCATCTGTTGTTCACAAATACTGCCAGTCCACCTCCTTTACATTTGCCGCTCCTCTTTAAGTCTAAAATCAAGCACAAAATCACTAATTTATATTTGAAGTATTCTTTATTTTCAATAAAGAGCATTAGAAAAGGGCACCAGGCAGGTCTGCAAAGTACAGATGGTTTTTGGGAGGATTTTTGCTTGATATTTTTGAGTTTTTGCAGCGATCCCCCATCCAACATTTGGCACCCACCTATTTGGCCTATGCCAAGAGCCAGCTCTGTTGAAAAGACAACATTTTCATCTCTGTGCTTTCTTGCCTGCCCACACTTCACAGTACTTGTGGATAAGGTCAGATCATGTCAGGGGGAAAAAGCCCCTTTAGGGCCTGCATGAAAGAAGGTCAACCTAAACTATAAACATGGTGAAAACAGCAGGAGTAGTTTATGTGCGTTTAATGAAAACTATTGTGTCCTTGCTTATGCAAGTAAAATAATTACTTGTACTTTTATTGGGCTGTTTTTATTTAGAGAGATTTATTAAGCAGTAAATCTGTAAATCTGTAATATTTACAGTTATAGATTTCAGGACCAAAAAAGAATGTCTTACACTCGTGTAGAAAATGTTTTATATACAAACACTTTTTAACCCCGGCTCACCTCGCAATATATTTTATCCACAAAATAGTTGGGTCAAAGACCAGGCCTTATGCCCAAGGCCAAATTGAATTACTCTGATTGCCTAGTCTTTTATAATTAATTTGCAAAGGGCTTAAGAGCCTTGATAGCTGTGAGGAACACAGGCTTGAAGGACAAACACTAATTAAAAGTTGCCCAGGATCGGGAGTATACCACAAAGCTGGATGACTTTTCTGGTAGAAAGAGCTGATTATAATTCTGCACTGGGCCTTCACTGGCTCTGCCATCATGAGAGTTCATGCTTTCCTCTATTGAAAAGGCTATATGTATTATGAATTTGGATTAAAAGACTTGTTAAATGGAAGGGGAACATATTTTGACCCATTATGCTAGTGTGATAACCTCATATGGCGTGATCCTGAGAATATGGCATTCAGGAACAGAGGCTTGCATTTTAGATGAGGCATTGACTAAATGTTTCTGCAGTGAGGACAGCATGAAAATTTGCATAAATTCCTGGATCACACTAAGCTAGCTAAAAGGGAGGCGTGTAGCAGAGTGACTAAGATGTGGGTCCTGAATTATTAGTCAGAATAGATGCAAGATAAAATGTAGAATAGTGTGAAGACACGGAAAACTGCATAAGTTGTCTCTGGAGCAAAGTATGTGGTTATTAATCTAAACAGCTCTGATGACATCAGTGTTGAGAAAAAGTATTTCCTCCCTTTCAGGATTATGTTTTTTTTTTGTCACACCTTAATGTTTCAGCTTGAACAATTTTTATAATCAGAAAAAATGGCCTGAGTAAACACAACATACAGTTTTTGAATGAAGATTTTATATGGGAAAAAGAGCTACCCAAAACAACTGGGAATGAAAAAATAACTGTTCTATAAACCTAATAATTGGTTGCAGCACCTGCCATAAACTGTGATAACTGTCAATGGGTCTTTTAGATCACTGTGGAGATTTGTTGACCTGCTCTTCTTTACAGAATTGTTTCAATTTAGCAACATTGGAGATTTTAGAGCATTTTTCTAGCCAGTTTAAGGTCATACCACAGCATCTCCAATGGATTAGGAATTTGTTTTATGAACCATTCAGCTGGGGACACTTGCTGGTGTGCTGGTATACTTCAGATCATTACCAAACTAGATAACACAAGTGTACCAGAAGTTTGCATAACTTGGCTTGTCAAACACTGATTGATGGACATTCTTCTATAGTATTTTCTCCTGGAGCACAGAATGTATGGTTCCATCAAATACAGCAAAAAAGCAGCCAAAATGACTTGGTGGACTAGTCACTCCTGGTAAGGTTTAAAATAATTACAGGTTTTCTCCATTTCTGAATAATGTCTGTCAAAGTTTTTCAGTGAAGTTTTTTTAGACCCTTAGAAATGGCTATAGAATCATTTGAAGCAAAGAGGAAATTAACAGTTACTCACTGGCTGGTTTTATCATTTTTTTGGGGGACAAAGATAGCCATACTGTTGGTCTGGAGATGGGCTTGTATTATTTTCTTGAGTTATTTCTGAAATGTTGTGTTGTACTGACACTGATAGTGTAATTTCACAATGTGATCACCTTCTACTTTCATTTTTTTGGAGGTTTGTTCTTCATAAAAAGAGGTCAGACAGTCTTTGTTAACACAAAATGTATTCCTTATATACATTAACAGATTGAGACTTTGGTAGATATATTTTTTTGTTATACATTATGCTATGCAAAAGCTTCTGTGGAAATCCAGTCAGTCTATTTTCCCTTTTTCCATTTTTTTACCCCATGATTAAAAGGTGTAGGTAATAACACAAGAATGCATGTTTTACAAAGCAGATATTTTAGCTGCACATATTTTTTCAACCCTAAGAAGTGGAGAAATGCTTGTGAAATTTATGTCACAATTAATTAATTAATATTCTTTTCAGATTGTGTCATGTTACAATCACAACTTCTGACTATTGTTTTACGATCTTTTGTGAAGGGTGAAGGAAAATAATATCTCTATATCTATATTTTTTTTATGAAAATCTGAAAAGTTTGACAGGCATTTGTATTCAGCTCCCCTGATCAAATACGTGGAATAACCATCTTTTGCTGCAGATACATCAAGAGTGTGATGGTATATTTATGTGTACCCATTTTTATTTGCAAAAAAAGATAAATCAGATTGAATGTATAACATCTATCAACATTGGATTTTAAGTCTTGCCTCAGATTGTCAATTAGATTTAGGTCTGCACTTTGTGCCACACATGAATATGCTTTGATCTAAACCATTGGGCTGTAGTTCTGAGTTTATCTTCAGGGTTTGGCCTACTTAAAGGTGAACCTCTGACCCAGTCTTGTGCTGCCTAACACAGTATGTTTTCTTTCAGGACTGCGCTGTATTTTGCTGAGTCCGTATTAACATCAACTGTGATCACCTTCCCTGTCCCTGCAGAATAAAGCTTCCACCACCATGTTTCAACATTTAAATGCTCTGCTGAGGCAGATGTGCAGTGCAGCTTCCCGCCACACATAGCGTTCTTCCAACACCTTCTTCCATGTGGCTTTTTCTTTCCACTCTATATAAAGGCTAGATTTGTCTAATGGATGTCTAATTGCTGACATTTCAATAGATTATCCCGTCTGAGTCACTGATATCTGCAGCTCCTCCAGAGTTAACATGGACCTTCTGGCTCTTTCACTGTTTTGTACTCTTTTTGCTCATCTTGTTGTTGGTTGATGGGAATAACCTGTATACTGTGTGTGTTTGGTGTACAGGTCCTTCTCAAAATATTAGCATATTGTGATAAAGTTAATTATTTTCCATAATGTAATGATGAAAATTTAACATTCATATATTTTAGATTCATTGCACACTAACTGAAATATTTCAGGTCTTTTATTGTCTTAATACGGATGATTGTGGCATACAGCTCATAAAAACCCAAAATTCTTATCTCACAAAATTAGCATATTTCATCCGACCAATAAAAGAAAAGTGTTTTTAATACAAAAAACGTCAACCTTCAAATAATCATGTACAGTTATGCACTCAATACTTGGTCGAGAATCCTTTTGCAGAAATGACTGCTTCAATGTGGCGTGGCATGGAGGCAATCAGCCTGTGGCACTGCTGAGGTCTTATGGAGGCCCAGGATGCTTCGATAGCGGCCTTTAGCTCATCCAGAGTGTTGGGTCTTGAGTCTCTCAACGTTCTCTTCACAATATCCCACAGATTCTCTATGGGGTTCAGGTCAGGAGAGTTGGCAGGCCAATTGAGCACAGTGATACCATGGTCAGTAAACCATTTACCAGTGGTTTTGGCACTGTGAGCAGGTGCCAGGTCGTGCTGAAAAATGAAATCTTCATCTCCATAAAGCTTTTCAGCAGATGGAAGCATGAAGTGCTCCAAAATCTCCTGATAGCTAGCTGCATTGACCCTGCCCTTGATAAAACACAGTGGACCAACACCAGCAGCTGACACGGCAGCCCAGACCATCACTGACTGTGGGTACTTGACACTGGACTTCTGGAATTTTGGCATTTCCTTCTCCCCAGTCTTCCTCCAGACACTGGCACCTTGATTTCCGAATGACATGCAGAATTTGCTTTCATCCGAGAAAAGTACTTTGGACCACTGAGCAACAGTCCAGTGCTGCTTCTCTGTAGCCCAGGTCAGGCGCTTCTGCCGCTGTTTCTGGTTCAAAAGTGGCTTGACCTGGGGAATGCGGCACGTGTAGCCCATTTCCTGCACACGCCTGTGCACGGTGGCTCTGGATGTTTCTACTCCAGACTCAGTCCACTGCTTCCGCAGGTCCCCCAAGGTCTGGAATCGGCCCTTCTCCACAATCTTCCTCAGGGTCCGGTCACCTCTTCTCGTTGTGCAGCGTTTTCTGCCACACTTTTTCCTTCCCACAGACTTCCCACTGAGGTGCCTTGATACAGCACTCTGGGAACAGCCTATTCGTTCAGAAATTTCTTTCTGTGTCTTACCCTCTTGCTTGAGGGTGTCAATAGTGGCCTTCTGGACAGCAGTCAGGTCGGCAGTCATACCCATGATTGGGGTTTTGAGTGATGAACCAGGCAGGGAGTTTTAAAGGCCTCAGGAATCTTTTGCAGGTGTTTAGAGTTAACTCGTTGATTCAGATGATTAGGTTCATAGCTCGTTTAGAGACCCTTTTAATGATATGCTAATTTTGTGAGATAGGAATTTTGGGTTTTCATGAGCTGTATGCCACAATCATCTGTATTAAGACAATAAAAGACCTGAAATATTTCAGTTAGTGTGCAATGAATCTAAAATATATGAATGTTAAATTTTCATTATTACATTATGGAAAATAATTAACTTTATCACAATATGCTAATATTTTGAGAAGGACCTGTACATGATGCTGTCTGTTTACCAACAAATCTGATGCCCTCACAGAACAGTTGTATTTATACTAAAATGAAATTACACATAGGTGGGTTGGCTGAACACAAATCCATGCCACACTTCTCAGATGTGTATTGGTAAAACAAATTTTGAAAACTATTTATCTATCTGTGTTAGAGTTAACAAGCTGATAAATACAGACAAGTGTATGAATAAGGCACAGATGAACCAAGTAAGTTTGACTTGCAAGGGAGAGAAAGTCCTCTGCAGAACAGCGATTTCTATCTCACAAAGGAAGAAGTCCTTGCACCAGCCTTTTATTTACAACTCACATTCTTACAAGTAAAAAGTGGGAATTGCTTGAGCCAATCCTTACAGAGATTTCAACATAAAACGTATTCATTCCCATATATGGTATGAACACAGCAATGACAAGGGTCATGATTTTCATAAGCAGTTGCCACCACGGTCCAGAAGTAAGTCACAAAAAAAGCTTCCCTCGCCGGGCCTGCTGCATACCCCTTTTAATTTCATTTAATTGGCATATATCATCGCTCACTGTGTGTCCATCTTCGCTGTTGGTTTTATCAGAGATGTAGGTGCAGCAGGTCTCGTTCAGGAGAGTGCAAACCCCCCCAACCGAGGCTGTCAGCAGGTTCAAAACCATCCTGTTCTGCAACACCAGGGTTCGAAGACCTGTGACTTCTGTGAACAGTTCTGTAAGAGCTTTTGTGGTTGCATTAACAAACAGTCCCAGTTGATAATCTATAGTTTCTAATCCAAGCATGTTCTTTCCTAAACTTAGCAAAATCTTATTTCCTGTTGATCTATGCTTGAATTCCTCATGTGGCTTCACACGGATGACTTCCCTCTTTAGGGAAGGTTGAACTGAAATGACATAAGTGTGATCAGTGACATAAACAGGTGCACATATATCACTCCAACTTAGAGGCAACTGCAAATAAATGGCAGTTCCACACATCCAGTGAAATCCATCTATTGCGTAAATGCCCTTTAGATCATAGACCTTTCCCCCTGGTCCAGCTTGGTGTAAAGAATAATAGTAAGTCATGTTACACATGCGCCTTGGAATAGTCCCCACTGGGATGGAACCGGTGCCCACAACACAACTGCAAGAAGCTCCACATAATTGGACACATGAGTTGTAACATTAAATTGTTTAAACTTTGTAACATCACAGTTGTAAAATGTTACATTACCCATTACCACGTGGAAACCGGTACTGGTACCAGAAACACTATTTCATATAAACACTCATCTCTTGGCGTTGGTACTGGTCTGGCTGTCAACCTGGGCTGGTTGGAAGAGATAGGAAGTTCAGTGCATACATAACAACCAAAAATGTTTCTGGACTTGGTTACAATTTTTCATATTGGTACCAGCTGTTAGTCTCAAACAAGTAATTTATATCTTGTATAAACATTCTATTGAAATCTTCATGTATCCACCTCTTTAATTTCTGGAGATTATGAGATTGTGGAAATGTCTGGCATATTATTAACACAATCAGGACACACATGAAAAACAAAATTAAATGTTTCAACAACATATTTCCTTTAGATTTACCTGTCAGTCTCTCTCTCACCCCTAAAGGCTAGGAAAGATCGTTGGTTTCTTCACTGACATTGAAACGAAGCCTCCACTAGGTGGTGACAACCCCTTTGTAGTCAGGCTTTATCATTTACAGCCTGAGTGGAAAGACTGAAAGGCTCACCTCTTTACAGTGTGTGTTTATAAGTAGCCCCTTCTTGGATTTTCACAGCGGTAGAAGTTGTCAATAACACTTGGAATGGACCCTCCCACTTTGGATCAGACCACGCTTTCTTCTTAATGGTCTTAATCAGCACTCAGTCACCTTCTTTCACGTCACCAGGAACCTGTAGGGCTTCAGAAACATCATTTGGCAGATTATTAATATTTTGTATGTCTCTAAACTGTAATGCTTTCATCATGTAATCTGCTAAAGTTGCCTCTTGTTGTGGATCTTTTAGGTCTTTTTTGTAGATCAGGGATATAATAAGGTCTACCATGCATTATTTCAAAAGGTGTTAATCCACCCTGAGCTGTTGGGGTTATCCTCAAATTATGTTTTACTATACAGGTCCTTCTCAAAAAATTAGCATATTGTGATAAAGTTCATTATTTTCTATAATGTAATGATGAAAATTTAATATTAATATATTTTAGATTAATTGCACACTAACTGAAATATTGCAGGTCCTTTATTGTCTTAATACAGATGATTTTGGCATACAGATCATGAAAACCCAAAATTCCTATCTCACAAAATTAGCATATTTCATCCGACCAATAAAAGAAAAGTGTTTTTAATACAAAAAACGTTAACCTTCAAATAATCATGTACAGTTATGCACTCAATACTTGGTCGGGAATCCTTTTGCAGAAATGACTGCTTCAATGCGGCGTGGCATGGAGGCAATCATCCTGTGGCACTGCTGAGGTCTTATGGAGGCCCAGGATGCTTCAATAGCGGCCTTTAGCTCATCCAGAGTGTTGGGTCTTGAGTCTCTCAACGTTCTCTTCACAATATCCCACAGATTCTCTATGGGGTTCAGGTCAGGAGAGTTGGCAGGCCAATTGAGCACAGTGATACCATAGTCAGTAAAGCATTTACCAGTGGTTTTGGCACTGTGAGCAGGTGCCAGGTCGTGCTGAAAAATGAAATCTTCATCTCCATAAAGCTTTTCAGCAGATGGAAGCATGAAGTGCTCCAAAATCACCTGATATCTAGCTGCATTGACCCTGCCCTTGATAAAACACAGTGGACCAACACCAGCAGCTGACACGGCACCCCAGACCATCACTGACTGTGGGTACTTGACACTGGACTTCTGGCATTTTGGCATTTCCTTCTCCCCAGTCTTCCTCCAGACTCTGGCACCTTGATTTCCGAATGACATGTAGAATTTGCTTTCATCCGAAAAAAGTACTTTGAACCACTGAGCAACAGTCCAGTGCTGCTTCTCTGTAGCCCAGGTCTGGGGAATGCGGCACCTGTAGCCCATTTCCTGCACACGCCTGTGCACTGTGGCTCTGGATGTTTCTACTCCAGACTCAGTCCACTGCTTCTGCAGGTCCCCCAAGGTCTGGAATCGGCCCTTCTCCACAATCTTCCTCAGGGTCCGGTCACCTCTTTTCGTTGTGCAGCGTTTTCTGCCACACTTTTTCCTTCCCACAGACTTCCCACTGAGGTGCCTTGATACAGCACTCTGGGAACAGCCTATTCGTTCAGAAATTTCTTTCTGTGTCTTACCCTCTTGCTTGAGGGTGTCAATAGTGGCCTTCTGGACAGCAGTCAGGTCGGCAGTCTTACCCATGATTGGGGTTTTGAGTGATGAACCAGGCTGGGAGTTTTAAAGGCCTCAGGAATCTTTTGCAGGTGTTTAGAGTTAACTCGTTGATTCAGATGATTAGGTTCATAGCTCGTTTAGAGACCCTTTTAATGATATGCTAATTTTGTGAGATAGGAATTTTGGGTTTTCATGAGCTGTATGCCAAAATCATCCGTATTAAGACAATAAAAGACCTGAAATATTTTAGTTAGTGTGCAATGAATCTAAAATATATGAATGTTAACTTTTCATCATTACATTATGGAAAATAATGAACTTTATCACAATATGCTAATATTTTGAGAAGGACCTGTATGTGGATATTCAACCCAATTTCTTTCTGTTTCTTCCATTGTCTTCCTAAGCTTCCTTTTGACTGTCCCATTTGTTCTTTCTACCAGCCCTGCACTTTGGGGATAATAGCTACATTATATTTTCAGGTCAATCTTGAAACATTTACCAAGTTCTTGTATGACTTTGTTAACAAAAATGTGTATATTCCATTATAACTATAAATCCTTCTTGGAATTCCAAATGTAGGTAGTCCTTTTTGCCATTGTTATAGCATCTGGTCCTTTGCAAGGAAAAATTTCCTTGGGGGTAATGTTTCAGACATATCAAACAAGATGCACAAAACAAATTTATTTTAGTAAATATTAATTATTAAATCCATATGTAGTAAACTGCCACCCTGCTGTTGAGACATGGCTCTGCACATGGCTCACAATTCATTGAAACATTAATTTAAGTAATATAAGCTTTCCTTCAGGGCATCTAGTAATCCCTTCACATATACACTCAACTAATTTAGCTGGTAATAGCACAGCATCTAATAATTTCAGTAATAACTCTGCATATTTCCATTGTGCTACCAATTATACCTTTATTTTTATTTATTTCCATACATAATATGTGCTGTCCAAGATATTAATAAAACCTGTATGGTGTCACGATAGACAAAGTTAAATAATATTTAATTTGATCTTTCCTGCAAATGTTTCTCTTTGGCCATGATAACGTTGCTCCCTTTTTAATCATCTGGTTCCAATAACACATTTTTTTATTCATCAGCAACATTATAACAGCTCTGAGTAATCTATTCTAATTTAGCTTTATTTAGATGCATCTATTCTAATAATTTTTTTTAATGCAGTAAGTCCTCATTATATTAAAGAATGATGTCACTATTTCTGTTAGTTGCTAGTATTTTAGTAATGCTTGGTTTACTTTAGGTTTCATTAGTTCTAAAAAACTCACTCATCAGTTTAGAAGGCTTACTAAAATTAATGAACACAAAAATAAAGAGCAAGTTATGTCTTATAATCTTAGTTTGTCTTACCCAGTTTTATAAACATACCAGTACAGTTTCAGTCATCTATAGCTCTTCCCTTTTTAATTACACTTTGTATTTATTTCAAGTAATTAAAGTTTATTTCAATTAACTCAGGTTTTCTCAATTTCAGGAATAGTAATTCTATCCAGTAATTTTGTTAAGGAGCATTTCATCTTGTGTTCCATTTTAAATCTAATTTGATCATTCTGAACCTGACTGGAAAAAGTCCAAACACCTGTTGAAATCCTTTTGTTTCACCATAAAAATTTACCTAATATTATGGTACTGTTGAGGATCATACTAGCACTTATAGGCTTTAATTATTATCATGCACATATACCCTAATTTTTACATAACATAAAACAAACATTTCACAAAAACAGACAGACAAAATGGACAGATATTGGCCACATAAAAGTTTAATTACTCTGTTTGTAAAATAATTTCGTAAATTGAAGACATGTCTATGAGCTTTCTTATGTTTATCAGTATTTCAATTCAGGTAGAACCTTTACTATCTTTATATGATTTTGGAAAAAAACTATTCTGGAAACCTTACTGAGGTAAAAGTTTGGCAAATGATCATAAGAACATCAGACTTTTATTAGCACTTTTAAAAGTCCCTCAAAGACGCTCTTTAATTAAATCAATCTTTCCCATTCACACACATTCACACACTGACAACTTTTCCCCCCATGGCTGTCATGAACATCCATTTGATGGGTTTTAGGATTTTGTATTTTTATAATTTAAAGCACTTTGAATTGCCCTGCGTGCAATGTGCTGTACAAATAAATGTACTTAGTTACTTCTCTATCAGAACAGTTTCATTTACAAAAATTCCCATATAATTTTCTTTTTATATATATTTTTTAAATGCACATTGTTTCCTCATAAACCCTTTTGTTTTCACTAGGTCTGTTTTGAATGCTTTAATTCTTTTTTATCCACCAAGGATCAATAAGGTGGTGTTTGTGGGGTCCACCTTGAAGGTGTTGTTTTTTGGGTCCGTCCAGTCCGGAGAAGTGTCATGTTATCATTGTCAGGTCAGTGAGGTTCATAAGTCAGGCAGAACCTTGGTCATTTGGTCTTTGGTCGTTTTTGGTTATTTAGTCTATGCACATAATGTCTCATGGATCTAACCAATGATTAGTCAACAAAACTTCCACACAGTGTGATGTTATTTCTCCAGCTTCCACCTGTTGAAGAAAAATGTATTGTTAATAAATTAACTGCATTTCCTAGAACACTGCATTCCTCCTGGATGATCATCATGTTGAAAAACCTCATTATTAAATTAGTCAGTTGTTTCACATTCAATCAGATCATTAAACATTGCAGTAGGTGAAGTTATTAATATTTCATGTAGACTGACATATACTTTTGCATATAGAGAGGATCTCAGATTATCCATGTATGCTGCTGCAATGTCTATCATCTCCTCTTTCTCATCAACTTGCCCTTTTCCTTCTTTAACGACATTCTGTTCTCCCTTATCCAGTCATTGTTGACTGGGTTGTCCAGTTTGACAGTTTCTAGCCCAATAACCATGCTGTCCACAAGCCCAGCATACAGAATGTCTTCCATCATCTCTCTCTCTCATTTACCTCTGTCCACGCCCCCTAAGTCCTCCTCTTCCTCTGAAAATTCTTCTGATTCTACCCCCCCTACTTACTGGTCCTGCATAAAATATTTCATCTTCCGCATAGAAGATAGGGGATTGTTTTTGAACACCTTTTCTGCATGCATTGCCCAGTTCTGCCAACTGGTAACGGAGCAGGTGGGCAGATCAATATTATGTTTTGTGACCCAGTTTCGAATCTCAGGTAAAGCATTTGCCTGGAGGGCATTTTTTAACTGCTGTTTATAGAGACTGTCATCAGCATTATCAAGTTGCAGTCCACTATTACTTTTAAACACTTCTTCCATTCTCAGTCTATACTCAATGATTGGCTCCCCTATTTTCTTTTTAGTCTGGTTAATAATGGTATAATCTGCTCTCTGTTTAAACTTTCCTTCTAATGCAGGCAGCTTCCGGACACAGTTTCCCATTTTAAGAGTTTTTATTTTTATATCTATTAAAAACTATTATTAAGAACTGAGTTCTACTTCTATTAATTTATATTAGCACTATGTATTTTATTTTCTGTGCTTTATTATATATACTTTTATCCTATTTACTCTAGTTTATTATTATTATTATTCGGACTCCGCTCTTTTTTTTTTTTTTATCTAACAGGGGTATAGTATTTATATATATATATACAGGGGTTGGACAATGAAACTGAAACATTGTCCAAAATGTGAAACCTCCCACATTTTAGTGTGGGAGGTTTCATGGCTAAATTGGACCAGCCTGGTAGCCAGTCTTCATTGATTGCACATTGCACCAGTAAGAGCAGAGTGTGAAGGTTCAATTAGCAGGGTAAGAGCACAGTTTTGCTCAAAATATTGAAATGCACACAACATTATGGGTGACATATCAGAGTTCAAAAGAGGACAAATTGTTGGTGCACGTCTTGCTGGCACATCTGTGACCAAGACAGCAAGTCTTTGTGATGTATCAAGAGCCACGGTATCCATGGTAATGTCAGCATACCACCAAGAAGGACGAACCACATCCAACAGGATTAACTGTGGATGCAAGAGGAAGCTGTCTGAAACGGATGTTCGGGTGCTAACCCGGATTGTATCTAAACAACATAAAACCACGGCTGCCCAAATCACGGCAGAATTAAACGCGCACCTCAACTCTCCTGTTTCCACCAGAACTGTCCATCGGGGGCTCCACAGGGTCAATATACACGGCCGGGCTGCTATAGCCAAACCTTTGGTCACTCATGCCAATGCCAAATATCGGTTTCAATGGTGCAAGGAGCGCAAATCTTGGGCTGTGGACAATGTGAAACATGTATTGTTCTCTGATGAGTCCATCTTTACTGTTTTCCCCACATCCGGGAGAGTTACGGTGTGGAGAAGCCCCAAAGAAGCGTACCACCCAGTCTGTTGCATTCCCAGAGTGAAGCATGGGGGTGGATCAGTGATGCTTTGGGCTGCCATATCATGGCATTCCCTTGGCCCAATACTTGTGCTAGATGCACTGCCAAGGACTACCGAACCATTCTTGAGGACCATGTGCATTCAGTGGTTCAAACATTGTATCCTGAAGGCGGTGCCGTGTATCAGGATGACAATGCACCAATACACACAGCAAGACTGGTGAAAGATTAGTTTGATGAACATGAAAGTGAAGTTGAACATCTCCCATGGCCTGCACAGTCACCAGATCTAAATATTATTGAGCCACTTTGGGGTGTTTTGTCTTGTTGGGCTAATTGTTGCTGTAAGGCTGCATAAGGACCTGAATATTCATCATCTTCCTTTCGGTGAAACATTATTTCTTTTTCTTTTCATTTGTTTTTCATTTTGTTTACATTTGTTAGCTATTTTACCTTGTAAGTCTTTTAAGGCAGCCGTGGATAACTTTCCATTAAAGTTATAATGTTTTACCCAGTAACATAATGTTTTCCTCCTCCAGTATCACGTAGTGACCTGGCCACTATCCTGCAAGAAGAATGTCTTAAAATCCCTCTGACCACTGTGCAGGACTTGTATATGTCATTCCCAAGACAAATTGACGCTGTATTGGCCGCAAAAAGAGGGCCTTACACCATACTAATAAATTATTGTGGTCTAAAACCAGGTGTTTCAGTTTAATTGTCCAACCCCTGTATATATTCTGTTGTACCATCAAACCAACAGAATCCCTCAGACAGGGCCCCAACATCTCCCGGAAAACAGGCTTCTAGATCAAACACGTAGGTTTGATCCGGTTTTCCATTTTGAGTGTTAATCTCGGAGAATGCAGGAGTTTTAGACTGAGATTTGATAGCACCTAATATCCAAATCAGAATTCCCCATGACACATCTCAGCTGTCAACAACTTTATGTTAGCACCAGCAAGGTTTCGGGTTGTCTCACTGAGTGAATCATGTGATTCTGCATTCATATACACACCCCCTGTTTATTATCAGGCCTCTTCAAAACGCCGAGCATACCGAATCGCATATTCCTTTTAATATACTTAGTTGGTTTCGTCTTACCTGTGCGTTCGCTCACACTGTCTGTCGAAACGCGTTGATCCACCCTCCCGGTGCCCCTCGGTCAATTCGCCGATTACCAACACAGAATTCACTGTGCAGGATTTTTGTTCTCCAGACGTTCTGGAGGCTGTGCAGACTGGAACCCAACACACACCGCTGGGCCACGAGCAGCAGATTTCTAGCGATCCGGTTCGAAGGACCAAAGAAATGTTAGAGTTAAAAAGCTGATAAATACAGACAAGTGTATGAATAAGGCACAGATGAACCAAGTAAGTTTGACTTGCAAGGGAGAGACAGTCCTCTCCCGTCTGAGTCACTGATATCTGCAGCTCCTCCAGAGTTAACATGGACCTTCTGGCTCTTTCACTGTTTTGTACTCTTTTTGCCCATCTTGTTGTTGGTTGATGGGAATAACCTGTATACTGTGTGTGTTTGGTGTACATGATGCTGTCTGTTTACCTACAAATCTGATGCCCTCACAGAACAGTTGTATTTATACTAAAATGAAATTACACATAGGTGGGTTGGCTGTACACAAATCCATGCCACACTTCTCAGATGTGTATTGGTAAAACAAATTTTGAAAACTATGTATCTATCTGTGTTAGAGTTAACAAGCTGATAAATACAGACAAGTGTATGAATAAGGCACAGATGAACCAAGTAAGTTTGACTTGCAAGGGAGAGAAAGTCCTCTGCCAAACAGCGACTTCCTTCTCACAAAGGAAATCCTTGCACCAGCCTTTTATTTACAACTCACATTCTTACAAGTAAAAAGCGGGAATTGGTTCAGCCAATTCTAACTGAGATTTCAACATAAAAAGTGGTCATTCCCATATATGGTATGAACATGTCATGTCCAGACCGTATTCCTTAACTCTCCACTCCCTTTTACACACTAAAAAATAATCACAGGAATCATCTTTAACTAGAGTAGAACTTAAAACATAAGCCTTGTTTAAACTAAACAATGATAATTTTTTATAAATCTTTCCAACAATCTGGTACAAAGAATTTCATGAAAATACAATTAAATTTGTAGTTGGAAAGTGCAAAGTGCAAAAAAAAAAAAAAAACATTTACCAGCCGCTACAAGCCGTACGTGGAGGGAATTGTCCAAAGCTACATTTTGCTAGATGGCTGTGGATGACAGCAGACACTTTTAGGACACAATAATTCATCTATACTCTTGCCTTCATACACCAAATCGTGGTTACATAGTGACACACCGACAGATTAAATTCACAAGCCTTCCCTTTCCTGACTAATAGTTGTTGACATATATCCCAGGGGTGGAGACGAAGATGTGGTGATAGCTGGCTGTTCAGTGAGTGTAAAAGCTTTTATTACTTTTGTGGTAAGGCCTTGTTAGGCTTTAACACCCCTGTTCACATAGGCATGCTGTCCAAGACTGAATCATAAAACACTATGATACTACGCCCACTTTGACACTGGATTTATTGATGAACGTAGTTTTGCTGAAAAATCCCTTTCGATTTCCGTGCTTCTTAATTCCCATACCACTGTTACCTGTATAAATAATGGAGTTACAGTAGTAAACTTTGAATTCCTGAGAATTTTCTAATCTGTAACTAAAAAGCAGCTTGATTGTGACATTTTCCTCTCGACACACCTGCAGCCCACAGTACAGACTGAGACATTTATCAGTTGCTGTGGTGCTATTGTGTTACTAATCAACATTTTTTTTCATCAATATCCTTATTCAGTGTTTCCCGTCATCGCTGTCAACCTCACAAGCTGGGGCGTCAGCCTTGCAAAGGCTTATTCACAGCCTAATTGAGTGAAACAAGTTGAAATCAGTTGAGGCTAACAATACTTTCCCACAATGAGGTTTTTCATGGGATCAAATCAATGGCGGCCAAGGGGACAATCTTGCATGTAGTGCTCATTAGTTCAGTCTTCCTAGCAAGAGGGATTATTGATCTTTGTCTGACATTTGGGCGCACAAGACAATATGTCTGTGTATCTTCACTGGGAAGGATAACAAAAACACTTCTGAATTTCTGTATACATTGAATCTAGACTGAAAAATATACAGTAGAACTATTGCCTACAAATCAGAAAATGTGTTTTACATAAAGGATAAAAAGGATACTTGCATTACTGCAAAGTGTTTTAACTGCGAAAATTTTATCTGATTTATTAAGACACTATATCTTGTTTGTCATTACGGAAACAGAGCCATACCAAGCTGGCATAAATACTGTTGGAACAAGAATGACTAAAGTGCACATCTATTTTTCAAATCACACAAAATTGGTGTACACGTTCTAATTTTAGTGTTTGTGCTTGTACTTGTGAGCCTTTAACCATTGCTACAAACTGGGTGGTCTAGAGCTGTAACTGAATCACAAAAGGAAATCTTTCTCACAATTCTGCACAATGCCACGGCTGATTGAACACGAAGAGGAACAGAGCTGTTGCACTGCTTGAGATTACCCAAAGCAGAAGAAATGTATCCGGCAAATGAATGTCAGTCATTCCACTATTGTGTGCACAATGCTTTTAGAGCTGCGTTAAATCCACAGTAAACAGCACAGCCACTTCCCCTTTAGGATTGACTGCTTCACTGTGTTTACCTGCAAAACAGATGTAAGCTGCATCTTTGATCTGATGTTAATTTAAAACTCATACTTCAAAAATCATTGGAAGCAGAATTTTTAGTTTTTGTCTTTAAGTTGGTAATCACGTCAACCCGTTCATGCATAATACTTGAGAACCTAATTTAGGAATTGTTTTTGTTCATTTTCAATCCCCTTTAGCAATAAAAATAAATAAATAAATGCATTTTACATATTTTTAAAGAGTTTTTTACACGTCCACTCAAGTGGCCAACATATTCTAAAGTATATTTAGTGAAAACTGTGAAATACAATAAAAATATTGCAGTTAAAATGATGTAGCCAACTATTTTTTCTAATTTTAGTGTTTAGTGTAATAATAGAATGTACAGGTCCTTCTCAAAATATTAGCATATTGTGATAAAGTTCATTATTTTCCATAATGTCATGATGAAAATTTAACATTCATATATTTTAGATTCATTGCACACTAACTGAAATATTTCAGGTCTTTTATTGTCTTAATACGGATGATTTTGGCATACAGCTCATGAAAACCCAAAATTCCTATCTCACAAAATTTGCATATCTCATCCGACCAATAAAAGAAAAGTGTTTTTAATACCAAAAACGTCAACCTTCAAATAATCATGTACAGTTATGCACTCAATACCTGGTCAGGAATCCTTTTGCAGAAATGACTGGTTCAATGCGGCGTGGCATGGAGGCAATCATCCTGTGGCACTGCTGAGGTCTTATGGAGGCCCAGGATGCTTCGATAGCGGCCTTTAGCTCATCCAGAGTGTTGGGTCTTGAGTCTCTCAACGTTCTCTTCACAATATCCCACAGATTCTCTATGGGGTTCAGGTCAGGAGAGTTGACAGGCCAATTGAGCACAGTGATACCGTGGTCAGTAAACCATTTACCAGTGGTTTTGGCACTGTGAGCAGGTGCCAGGTCGTGCTGAAAATCTCCTGATAGCTAGCTGCATTGACCCTGCCCTTGATAAAACACAGTGGACCAACACCAGCAGTTGACACGGCACCCCAGACCATCACTGACTGTGGGTACTTGACACCGGACTTCTGGCATTTTGGCATTTCCTTTTTCCCAGTCTTCCTCCAGACTCTGGCACCTTGATTTCCGAATGACATGCAGAATTTGCTTTCATCTGAAAAAAGTACTTTGGACCACTGAGCAACAGTCCAGTGCTGCTTCTCTGTAGCCCAGGTCAGGCACTTCTGCCGCTATTTCTGGTTCAAAAGTGGCTTGACCTGGGGAATGCGGCACCTGTAGCCCATTTCCTGCACACGCCTGTGCATGGTGGCTCTGGATGTTTCTACTCCAGACTCAGTCCACTGCTTCCGCAGGTCCCCCAAGGTCTGGAATCGGCCCTTCTCCACAATCTTCCTCAGGGTCCGGTCACCTCTTCTCGTTGTGCAGCGTTTTCTGCCACACTTTTTCCTTCCCACAGACTTCCCACTGAGGTGCCTTGATACAGCACTCTGGGAACAGCCTATTCGTTCAGAAATTTCTTTCTGTGTCTTACCCTCTTGCTTGAGGGTGTCAATAGTGGCCTTCTGGACAACAGTCAGGTCGGCAGTCTTACCCATGATTGGGGTTTTGAGTGATGAACCAAGCTGGGAGTTTTAAAGGCCTCAGGAATCTTTTGCAGGTGTTTAGAGTTAACTCGTTGATTCAGATGATTAGGTTCATAGCTCGTTTAGAGACCCTTTTAATGATATGCTAATTTTGTGAGATAGGAATTTTGGGTTTTCATGAGCTGTATGCCAAAATCATCCATATTAAGACAATAAAAGACCTGAAATATTTCAGTTAGTGTGCAATGAATCTAAAATATATGAATGTTAAATTTTCATCATGACATTATGGAAAATAATGAACTTTATCACAATATGCTAATATTTTGAGAAGGACCTGTATTTGTCTATCTCCTTCAACTCTATATGCTCCTGTCCCATTTTTCCCAAATTAAGCTCATGAAGCTTGACTCTCCAGAAACTCCTTGTTGAACCCCATATTTAAACAATGAAAATTTCAACAAATACTTGTGTAGTGGTGTGGTTTTCCTACTCAAACATCACGCACACAATCCAGGAAACTGAGTACGCAAAAAAAAGATTTGCAAGGATCCAAACACATTTTTGTACATCCCAGTTGAGTGCACATGAAAGAACAACAGAGTCCACTGTTGAAACATCCTATTCAAATAGGCAAACAGCTATAAAGTCCTGGAACTTTAATTCTCCAACTATGCCCAGTCAAATGTGTCATATGTGTATTGCATGTGTTTATTTACAGATTACTGTAAAAACAGAGGCACTAAGCGGCTTAGTGGCGTGTTCTGAAACTTGAACAAATAACTCAACCACTAGCAAAGCTGTACAGACAGAATTATGTATTTAAGGCAACCCTTAATGTGCATCAAGCCTGTGGGCTCCCACAGGCTCACAGGCAGAGGGGTTTATATTGGAACAGTCAAATGAATTTACTCACCAATAAGCCACCCATCTTGTGCCAAGCCAGCCTAAAATTTGTTCCCAACCATGCTGTTCATTAAAATAAATGAATCCTTCCAGACCACCTAACCACAATGCTGGCTCAAAGCATTTTCCTAACATAACATACAGTCATGGTTGTAGACTGATTCCAATCCAATTAATTTATAAAGTACATATAAGAACAACAAATGGTTGACCAAAGTGCTGTAGATTAGTACAAGTAAGATGACTCTTCTAAAAGGATATCCAATAAGACAGCAAAGAAACCTGACTAAAATGTAGATGCAATCCATTCCATAACTTAGGGGTTGCAACTGCAAAAGCCTGACTACCTCTCATCTTCAGCTAGGAGCAGCTGGTCTACTCACCTTAGAGTCCGTGAAAGGGAGTACGGATGAAGCAAGTCTAAAAAAGATGGAGCAAGGCCATTAAGACTTTGAAAACCATATAAACGTATTTCAAAATCAAGCTGCAGCATTTTGGACTAGCTGAACGTGGGAGAGCGCAGCCTGTCTGCCCCCAAATTACAGCCCCTTACAATAGTAAAGGAATGAATGGCCTTTTCAAAATCCTGCCTGTAAAAAATTGTCTTGATTTTGGCAATTTGTTGCTGCTGGAAAAAGCTTGTTTTTACTGCAGAGCTGAACTGTGTGTCAAATATAAGGTTACCATCTAATTTCCCTCCCAGATTGGTGGCAGTGGATTTCACAGTTGTTGGACCACTTGTTTGCTAAATATTGGACCATTTGCACGTTGCTGGACGCCACAATGCCTTTCCAACGTCATCGGCCATTTTGTACCGCAGGATAGTCTGTCCTACAAATCCCGGCGGCCACTGCGGCTGATGAGATGGGGCGTCCCAGTTCTGATGCCCCACTGAACTATATAAACGGACTATGAGACGGCCCACACTTTGCCTTCAGCTGGGGACCTCGACACGGTTACCACACAACTGAAGAATCTCTCTGGAGAAGAAGAGGTCCCACGTGGATTCTTCATTTATTCTCCTTCGTTGGCTAACGAAAAAATTCATGAAAGAGGTTTCTGGAATAAGAAGGCCAGAACTTTCTCTTTGCCGATCGAAGACGTGAGTTTAACACGTAACCAAAAAACCACGGAGTTTCAAGGAGATGCAAATTTCCCTCCTTGTTTTGTACCAGTCGACTAGTGACGGTCCATCATAATTTTTCTACCTTTCTGCCACGGAGGCCACCAAGGAAGAAAACAGACTGCTTCGCTGAGTATCCGCGGACGCGTGGAATTCCCCCCCCCTCCTCTCCCTCTGCTCAGAGGAGACAACAACAAGTAAAATCCACCTTTTATTTTTATTTCTTTATTAGGAATAGCATGGGCAGGGTAGAGGAGATTTAGTGCGATGTAGAATTGCCACTTATAGTCTAATGTGTTCTGAATTGTATGTGCATGCCATTGTTCTTTTGAAACGTGATTACTGTTGTTTTCTGAGGCCGCCGAGTCTCGCAAGATTGTGCTTTCACTGTGCAAACACCTGAGAGCAGGTGCGCTGTGAAACTGGACTGCTATAATAACCTTATGGTGAAAATCAACCATTTTCTTTGTCTTCAACTTCATGTTTTATGAGTTGCCGCCATAAGTTTTATAACCCTTTGTGTTCTGTAACATCCCGAGCGGCTGGGGGATGTTTTATGGCCCACTGTAATTAAGCTACACTTTCTGGCGGGCCGCTTCCCAAAACTCCGTTCAACACCATATTCCCTTGTTATATTATCACCTTTGCCATTACTGCTGGTTTGATTCCATACACACCCACTGCTGTTTTGTTTTAGGTTGTTTAGTTGGATATTTTACCCTTTTGTGTAGAAGTTTGCATGTTTATTAGGTGAAGATTATTGAATCGGAATAGTGAAGTGTATCAGGCTGTGATTTAATAAATGTTCACACAGATAAAGAGAAGTCGTTTGTGTTTATTTTGTGCAAGAGTGATTCTTCAGTCAAAATAAGGTTAAAGTTCCCCACGTTTCGGCAGAAACGGTTGATTAAACAGTGACATCTCTGGTAATAGTTATCAATTATTACTGAGTATTTAACGGTTGTAATTATCAAAGGTGTTGAGCCACAATTACAACACCAGAAGACATCTCTGGTTTCGATTCATAAATGAGGATTTTTGGTTAAGAAATTAATTTTCTCAAATTATAATGTTTTATTATAATATTGATAAATATTAATTAATCAATAATCATAATCCCAACACAGTAGAGTCAAAGAGACAAGGTTCACATGGTGGGGGTCACAGGGCCCTCTTGGGCAGAATGAAATGAATGGAACCCAAGGGCAGGAGATACAGAGAGAAAAAAAGGAGTTCTAGAATAGATCCCCGAGGGACCCCACAGCCAGAAGAAACTCCAGATGACACAAAAATGTTTGTCAGTCTGGTAAGACTGAAATCACTCTAGGGCTGCACCTTCACTACTAATGGTGTTTTCTATTTGTACTCGGAAGTCAGAATGTCAGACAGTCATAATTATGAGTCAGAAAGTCGGGGTAACTGGGGTGAGTTTGTCCCATCTTGGTGTGAGGTCAGGGGTTCCGTTGTGGGCTCGATGTCTGCCCTGTTGTGCCTGTGGGTAGGGGCTGGGGTAGGGTTGCCTTGCCGTCGCAGCACACTATGTGGTGAGGGTGGGACACGGGGTGCTTGGAAAGTGTAGACCCCTCTTTTGTACATGGCCCCTTCTCTGGATGAGGATGGGGGTCGTTGGGGACTGGGGTCGGGGCGGGGGGTCAGAATCCGGGCCAGGGTCAATCAGGTTCAGGCACGAGCCCGGGCAAGCCCGGACCAGGTTCAGGTGCTGGGGGGTCTGCCTGGGAAGGGAACCACCTTCTGGGTCCGGGCGCTGTGGTGCTTTGGTGTGTGCTGGCTCTGAGGGGCCTTTGGATGAATGTGGCTCGGATCTCCTCCGTATCTGTCCCGGGTCCAGGGGGGCAGGGCTGTGGCTCCTCACACTCACTATTACATATTTTTATGGAGAAACCTTGTATACACAAGCACACTCACACACAGACCCACAGATGTTTAGATTCAGGTGTTAACAGATACACAAATGTTCTATATTAAGCTGCATTTACCACTAAATACATCTTGTATTGATAAGTACCGTGCGCTTTTTGGTAAAAAAGCTGGTAATGTATGTACATTTCTGCAGGTGTAGAAGCAAGCAGGGTGTTATCTTGTATTCTCTTCATCCTTCTTTCTTTCCTCCATTCTTTTGTCATTCACTCCCCTTTTCCTTTTTGCCCCAGCTTTCTCTCTTTTGTGCTTCTTATTTTTTTTCCTTTTCATTTCTGTCTCTGTGTCCGTAACAATTGAAATAATCCAAAAGCTGTTTCTAATAAAGTTTATTTTTATAAATATCAAGCAGAACTTTAAAGCGTTAGCTGTAATGCTCCACTTGTTAAATTAAATCTGTTGGTCTTTGTCTTGGCACTCAGACAACAATTCTGAGTGCTACTTTAAAAAAAAAAAAAAAGAAAACAAAATGGCTGCTACTTGCATCAATAGGAGTAAACATTCTTACTTTGACTGTTTTTAGCAGTTCTTTACTTTTCATGTAAAACTTAGTCAGCCATGCACATACCACTTTTCAGTGTTTATCCGACAACTGTTTATATGCACGAAATACCGCGTAAGACAGTGTTATTGTCACTGTTATTGTTGTAAGACTGCTGTTACAGTTGCAAGCAATACGAACAATAACAAGCAGGAAACTGGAGCATTACAATTCGGAGATGACGTAAACTTCGATTTCCCAGTATCGAAGCCGTCTCTGCTTCCCCGGGTCCGTTGATTTGGGCACAGGTTTCAAAAGAGTGAAATAAACACACAGTACAATCAGCTTATGTTCGCCTCTGCGCAGAGTGAGAGAAAGATGCCCCAGCCAAAACCTACGAGCAACAACTCTGCTCTCTCTCTGCTTCCAGCTCGTTTTATTCAGCCTCAAGGGTGTGTTCAACATATACATATATCATGTCACTCATGTATAACATAACAGTTTCTTAGGTCCAAATAAGCAGTGCTTCTGGTTATTTTCTTCTAGCAAGCTTGTCCTCCCCTATCTCCGGCCTTCCCTGTCCTCCACCCAACTCTCTCTATCCTCTACTCCAATGTCATTTATATGCCAATTTATGACCTTGCACTCTCTATGCTTCACTCCCTATGCTTTTACTCCCCTCTCCTCTATCTGCACATTCCAGTTACACACATAGGTAGTTTATATTCTACAATCCCCCTTTTGAACTCTCATAAAAGAAAGTCCTATCACTTTCCCAGACGTGGTGGTATTACACCAGTCCAATGGAATTTGTCCTACATTCAGCTTTGGGGTATTTGAGGTGAACTTGAAACAAAAATATGTCCCATTCAGCCTCTGGGGAGTGAATGGTCCTGTCTTGGTATTGTTTGGGATGGGTGGAAAGATGCTAGCTAGCGTGGTACCGTTGGCTGGGGTGGCTTCTTTAGTTAGTTGTAACATGCAACTGTACCCCCAAGCATCTTCCGGATATAAAGGGGCCGGGTCAGTGGTTAAGTGTGGCCTTGCCGATGCACATGCAATGCAGTCAGACCTACTTTGTTCCTTTGCAGTTTGTGTCATCCATTGCAACCAAAGATTATTATCTGCGTAACCTGTGGCCATCTGGATTATTTCTAGAGGCTGCAGGGTGGAGTAATCTACTTTTACCACCCCCTCTAGTTGGTCTTCTGGTTCTGGGACTGTAGGAGTGCTGGTGGCCTGTACCTGAGAGGTGGTTTATTTAAATTGATTTTGATTAGTACCTGGGGGTCGGTCCCTGTTACCTCTACCCCTAGAGTGAAATACATCACCTCATCCCACTTGTGAGAGGTGCGATGCAAACCTTCTTGTAACGATTTTATGGACACAAATAGTGGATTGACACCCCCAAGTGTGTTATGTGTCAACGCTCGTACCAGGCTGATTTGTTTGGCTTTTTCTCGATTCCGTGAATTTATATATGTCAGGGTGGGTGTCCACCTACCCGTGTACCCCACTGCGTGACCCCAGTTTCCGCAAAGCTGGTTTCCACCATATAAACTCATGGTCCTGCCTGCAGCGCATTGGGTGGACACGTTGAGATTGGCACACAAATACACATCATACCCCCTCCAGGCAGTTGGATTCTTCCCACACTTCATGACATCACACAGGTCAAACCGAAAAGTGGCAGTTGCTCCTAACGTGTAATTTAGTTCTAATCTCCCATAATGCTTAAGGCACATGTCCTTGGGTTTGTTTACCTTAGACCTTTTGGACACCTTTCCGGAGTTGTTTTCAGAACATGTCTGGAATGGAAGTTCACAAAAATACCATAAGATAAACGTAATGAGTGCTGAAAGAAACACTCCACCTATGATGAAACTCCTAGAGAGTCTGGTTCCCTTGCTTTGGGTACTCATTTTGTTTTTAAACTTATGAAACTTAAAACATAAACATGTAAAGTTAAATCATAACTTGAAAAAAGATACAAAAAATCAAAATGTAGTATAAAATATAAAATGTTCGCCGAGCAGTGTCTTCTGGGGTGGGAGGGAAACTCTACCACTCCTAGTGAGAGGGAAACTCAATCACTTCCACCTCTTCTTCTGCTGTTCTACTTCTGTCTTCAGCTCTCAGGGCAGACTGACCCTGGGCTAATTTATCTCACCCGGGGATTATTCTGCCCCTTCTTGGGTGAGAGAAGTGAGATTGTCTTTTCCTGTGTTTTCGCTCAGATCTTCCTGGACCTGAGAGAGGGATCGTTGAGGTTGTTCTGCTCCTGCACACTGGCTCCAGTGGTACCAAGTAGCACCTTTGCCAGTCATTCTTTCAACCTTCCCCTGTGACTGTGGATGGTACACAGTGCCAAATGAGTGTTTCAGTCCCAGGAATTTTTCCACTTCCTTGAGTTCCTCATTTTTGAAATGTGTTCCGTTGTCAGACCTTATTTTAGCTGGAAAACCGTGTCTAGGGATATAATGATTTATCAAACACTTCACCACAGATTTGCTGTCTTCCTTTTTTGTAGGCCATGCCTCCGGCCATCCACGAAATGCATCCACACACACCAACAGATATCTGAACCCATTTACTCTCTCAGTCATGTCTGTATAATCAATGATAACCTATTTTCCTGCTATTGGGTCTACTGGGAACTTTCCAGGTGCTGGCTTTAAAGTTGGTCTAACATTGAACTGCCTGCACATCTCACATGAATTAATCCAATGCACTGCCATTGGTTTCAAAAAAGGGTGCCACCAATGTTCAAGATTTTTCAACATTTGCACTGTTCCCACATGTCCTACTCCGTGTGCTTCTTCTAGGGCTACTTTAGTAAGACCTGGTGGCAAGATGGGACATCCGTCTGGGCTTCTCCAGAGACCACTCTGATCCTCTGAGCCCACTCGGGCCTTCCAAACTGATTTTTCCTCAGGAGAGGCCCCCTTTTGTAATTTCATTACTTCTTCCAGGGTGGGTTCTGGTGTCCACCCTGCTTCTGAACACAGCATTATGTGCCTGGGCTGATATCCTGCACACTGTTTAGCTGCCTGGTCAGCTGCCTGATTCCCTTGTGCTACTCTGGTGTTACTGCTGTCATGTCCTCTGCATTTAATGACGACTACTTCTGTCCTGCAGTTCTGAATCCTGTCCTCAACCACTGTTTGAGTTCTACATGTACTGCTCCTGTAGCGTATGCGGAGTCTGTGTAAATGTTAACCTTCTGTCCTGCTCCTAGTTCCAGAGCAGCTATTACTGCCAAAACTTCTGCTCTCTGCGCTGATCATGCGTCTGTCAGTTCCTCTGCCTGTACTGTGACAAAATCTGTCCCTGTGTCTTCCACTACCGCGTATGCTGCCTTAAGTCCTTCTGTGTCATGTCTGAAGCAGCACCCGTCTGTGTACAGGTTTCGGGCGTCTGTTAGGGATGTACTTTGTAAATCTGGTCTGATTCTTTCATTGAACTCAACGTTTTCTGTGCAGACATGTGGTGTACTGCTAGTTATTCTATCTGCCATGTTTATTCCTTCATGTGTGTATGTGATGTTTGGGGCCTCCAGCACCTTACTCAGCCTCTGTTGTCTCAGTGGTGAGAGTGTGGAAGCCTGAGAGTTCACAAAGGCCACCACACCATGTGATGTCAATATGTTAAGAGGATGTCCCATCACTATGTGTGCTGTTTTTTGGATTATTTTAGCCATACCTGCTGCGTGTCGGGTGCACTCATGATGTCTTTGTTCCATGTTGTCCAGCATTACAATTATGTACATGAGGACTGTCCTAACCCCCCCTTTTTTCTGGAACAGCACACCATTTGCTGTGTGTGCTGTTACAGAAACATCCAGCTGAAATGGCAATGTGTAATCTGGGTGTGCCAAATGTGCAGCTTGCGAGAGGCTGGTTTTTAAGTTAATGAACGCTTCTTCAGCTTCTCTGGTACATTCAAGCGGGGCTATACCCTGTGAGTCCTAGGAAAGACAACATGTCCTTAACCAGGAGTGGTTTTGGGTGGGACAAAACTGCAGATTGGTGAGCTGGGGACATCCCCGTGCCAGGTTGGGAAACAACTCTGCCCAGAAAGTCAACCTGGCATCTGCAGATCTGGAGTTTGGCTTTGCTAACCTTGTAGCCTTTTTTAGCCAAATGTGACAGGACATTGCTGTTGCCTCTAGGCATTCAGCCACAGTGGGTGTTGCGAGGAGAATGTCATCCACGTACTGAATCAGAGTGGTGTTTGGTGGTAATAGGCAATCTTGGAGAGAGTCTTTTAGAACCTGATTGAAGATTCCTGGAGAATCCCTGCGGCAAACGAGTGTATCTATACCTATAAGATTTATAGGTAAATGCGAAAATGTCCCTGCATTCCTCAGCTAAAGGAAGGCAGAAAAATGCGTTGGCCAGATCAATGCAGGTAAACCAGCAATGGTCAGGGTTAAGATTTGTCAGAGCAACATAGGGATTGGGCACGGGAATGGTAGGGGTGGCCAAAGCTGCATTTATGGCCCATAAATCATGTGCCATGCGTCATTTACCTGTCCCTTTTTTCTCCACTGGCAAAATGGGTGTGTTCCATGAAGAGGAATGTGCGGACTCTAAAACACCTGAGTTCCAGAGGCCTTCCACTGTATCTTTAATGCCTAGTTCTGCTGCTGGTTTGTGAGGGTATTGGGGCTTCCATATTGGTTGGTCGGTGGTCAACTGAAAGGTAATGGGGGAACATTGAATCAGGCTTACATCTGTGGGCCCCTCTGCCCAGAGGGTGGAAGGCATTTTTTCCACAATAGCAGCTGCCAGCGGATGGTCTGTTTTTTCCCTACCATGGTGTCTGTCTAACTGAACATGCTCCAGTGTGCCCAAATCCGTGGAGTGGTTGAATATGCGATAAGTGTTATCTGAGGGCGAGTAAAAAAGGCCAGGGGTTGCCAAAGGCTGCCAAACCTGTAGGTTCAGGGAGCATTTTAACACACCTCCAAGTTTATGTGCTTCATGACCTGGGTGCAGAGTCAAAGAGACATGAGGCCACATCCTAAACCACACTTCCTGCTCTTCAGTCAAGTGAACCTCGGCCACCACTCCTTCTGGTGCTACATAAATATCTGTGGTGACAATGTACCAGTGTGTACCCTCTAACTCGTCAGCAAAGCTTTCCTGGTAACATTCACAATTATTTCTATCATAAAACAAGGTGACATGCGGGGAGTCAGGAGGTACATAGGGCGCCAGAGTGGAGACCCAGGATTTCCAACGATGGAAAGCCAAGAGAATGCCTCTGTGCACGGTGGTTTCAGGTTGCAGCAAAACCCAGTATGTGTCAGCCATTGAGTCCTGCAGTGGCTGGAGGAGGTACTGTCCATGTGAAAAAGAAGTGTTATTGCCACAAAATAACTGGATGCCATTGGGCAGGTGAACCTACAGTCCATCAGTCCCGCATAAAATGGTTGCTCCCAGTTTTATTAACATGTCTCTACCCAGTAAATTTACTGGTGTGTCAGTGGAGACCAGATAACTGTGATTCAGTGTACTCGTACTCGTACTCGTCGTCTTCCGCTTATCCGGGACCGGGTCGTAGGGGCAGCAGACTCAGCAGAGACGCCCAGACGTCCCTCTCTCCAGACACCTCCTCCAGTTCCTCCAGGGGGAGCCCAAGGCGTTCCCAGGCCAGCCGAGAGACATAGTCCCTCCAGCGTGTCCTGGGCCGACCCCTGGGCCTCCTCCCGGTGGGATGTGCCTGGAACACCTCCCGAGGAAGGCGTCCAGGAGGCATCCGGTATAGATGCCCAAGCCACCTCAACTGGCTCCTCTCGATGTGGAGGAGCAGCGGCTCTACTCCGAACCCCTCCCGGATGGCCGAGTTCCTCACCCTATCTCTAAGGGAGTTCCCGGCCACCCTACGGAGGAAGCTCATTTCAGCCGCTTGTATCCGGGATCTCGTTCTTTCGGTCATGACCCAAAGTTCATGGCCATAGGTGAGGGTAGGAACGTAGACCGACCGGTAAATTGAGAGCTTTGCTTTTCGGCTCAGCTCTCTCTTCACCACAACGGACCGACACAGCGCCCCCAGTACTGTGGCAGCTGCACCGATCCATCTGTCGATCTCCCGCTCCATTCTTCCCTCACTCGTGAACAAGACCCCGAGATACTTAATCTCCTCCACTTGAGGCAGGAACTCCCCTCCAACCTGAAGAGGACAAGCCACCCTTTCCCGGTCAAGTACCATGGCCTCGGACTTGGAGGAGCTGATCCTCATCCCAGCCGCTTCACACTCGCCTGCGAACCGCCACAGCGCATGCTGTAGGTCTTGGCTAGAGGGTGCCAGCAGGACCACGTCATCCGCAAAAAGAAGAGACGAAATCCACTGGTCCCCAAACCAGACCCCCTCCGGCCCTTGGCTGCGTCTAGAAATCCTGTCCATAAAAGTTATGAACAGGACCGGTGACAAAGGGCAGCCCTGCCGGAGTCCAAAATGCACTGGGAACAGGTCCGACTTAGCGCCGGCAATGCGGACCAAACTCCTGCTCCGCTTGTACAGAGACCGGATGGCCCCTAGTAAAGAGCCACCGATTCCATACTCCTGGAGCACCCCCCACAGGGCATCACGAGGGACACAGTCGAATGCCATCTCCAGGTCCACAAAACACATGTGAACCGGTTGGGCAAACTCCCATGAACCCTCAAGCACCCTGTAGAGGGTATAGAGCTGGTCCAGTGTTCCAGGGCCGGGACGAAAACCACATTGCTCCTCCTGAAGCCGAGGTTCGACTATCGGTCGGACTCTCCTCTCCAATACCCTGGCGTAGGCCTTACCAGGGAGGCTGAGGAGTGTGATCCCCCTGTAGTTGGAACACACCCTCCGGTCACCCTTCTTATGAAGGGGGACCACCACCCCAGTCTGCCAGTCCAGAGGCACTGTCCCCGACCGCCACGCAATGTTGAAGAGGCGTGTCAACCATGACAGCCCTACAACATCCAGAGACTTGAGGTACTCAGGGCAGATCTCATCCACCCCTGAAGTCTTGCCACCGCTGAGCTTTTTAACCACCTCGGTGGCTTCAGCCTGGGTGATGAAAGAGTCCAACCCCAAGTCCCCAGCCTCTGTTTCCACCACGGAATGTGTGATGGCAGGATTGAGGAGATCCTCGAAGTACTCCTTCCACCGCCCGATAATGTCCTCAGTCGAGGTCAGCAGTCTCCCGCCCCCAGTATAAACAGTGTTGGCGAAGCACTGCTTCCCCCTCCTGAGGCGCCGGACAGTTTGCCAGAATCGCTTCGAGGCCAACCGGTAGTCCTTCTCCATGGCCTCACCGAACTCCTCCCAGGCCCGAGTTTTTGCCTCTGCCACAGCCCGGGCCCGAGCCAGCCTAAGCATCCGGGGATAGGGCCACTGAGGTCTCCACCTTCGTCCGCCACCCAATCCTCTTTGGACCGGTCCCTCACGGTTCCCCCTGCAGGTGGTGGGCCCACTGGGGGATGGCCTCGCGTCTCTCGTTCAGGCTTGGCCCAGCCGGGTCCCGCGAGGAGCAAGCCAGCCACCAGGCGCTCTCCGACGAGTCCCGACCCCAGGCCTGGCTCCAGGGTGGGACCCCGGCTCCGCCGTACCCGGCGACGTCACATGCCTCGATATTTTGTTCTTCATGAGGGATTCTTGAACCACTCTTTGTCTGACCCATCACCTAGAGCCTGTTTGCCATGAGAGACCCTACCAGGAGCATTTAGGCCCCAGACAACATAGCCTCTAGGATCATTTGAGCACTCAAACCCCTCCACCACGTTAAGGTGGCGGTTCAAGGAGGGGCACCCACTGTGATTCAGTGTCTGTCCACCAATTTCAGTCTTTAAGGGCTTGGTATATTGCAGGACCTGTTTTGCCCCCGAGATACCCATGACAGTTGTAGTCCTGGTGGAGAGTGTGTTTGGAGGAGCCTATTTGATGGCTGAACATGTGGCCCCAGTGTCCACCAGAAAAGGAAGGCTATTTCTGGACACAGTCACAGACAGCAGAGGGTCCGCAGTCCCGCTGTCTTCTGGGGTCAGTGAGGACCTTCAGTGGTGCTCAGGCCAGAGACTAGGCTCGTCCCAGGCCGGTAATTGGAGTTATGGTCCGTGTGCACTGCGTGATGGGCCACCTCTGCCTCTGTATGGACGGGCCGGAGGAGCCATGGCGGAACCATAACACCCATACCCTCCGGGTGGACCATTCTTATGGGGGCAATCTCGGGCCCAGTGTCCAGGCTCATTGCAGTAATAACAGACATCAGCATTACCCAGTCTCCTCTGTGGTCCTCTCTGGAATGCTCTTGCTCTTGGCCCTCCCCGTCCCCCAAAACAACCAGCATGTCCCTGATATGGGACCGGGGCCTGATGCCACTGTCCTGCTGTTTCTCGATTTCCAGGAAATGTAGGAGCCTGAGGGGGCTGAGACACTGCACCTTCATACATAATTTTAGATGTCTTACCCTCCTTTTTCTTTTCCCCGACCTTCTGTTTAGCTTCTGCTAATTGCCTTTTCAGGAGCTGAGTTTGTAACGTTTTTAATTCACTCTCCTCATTTTGTTTTACCTCTTTGAGTTTAGATAAATGATGCATCAGATGGCGATCCCATACTCCAGTCTCTGATCCAGGGAGGTCGGGATTATCCTCCATACTAGTTTTAACTTGCAACGGTAACCCTCTTAAAACAGCATCCCGAAACCAGTCCCTTTGGGGACCAGCTCTGTCTGGATTAGTTCCTGACTGTGTATGCCACATGGATTTGCACTGATCTAAATATTCTCTAGGATTTGTGTTTGCGTTCCAGTCAAATTTTGGAATGGTACGTCTTCTGGTTACTGGATACATTTGTCTAAGAGCTATGCCTATGAGAGTGGAATAGAAAGTAAATGGGTCCCCATCTGGTGCTGTTGTACCCGCAACAAGCTCTATGTCCCTACAGCTGTGTGGCTTCATGCATCATCTAGCAATGGCCCTGTAATCACCTAGAGCTAACATGGTGCCTGCTATCAGGGAGTCTAGTGTCTGTAACCATATAGAGGCACCTTCTGTGATCGGGGGTAATTTATCACACAAAGTGGTGAGATCTCCCAGTGTGAATGGCTTGTATCTGTTTCCTCCAAATTGTTGTTGGAACAGTGGACCCATATAAGAAGATTTGGGCTGGGTTCGGGGTCTCATGTTATAGCCATGTCCAGCAGGGGGAGGAATAGCCTCAGGTACTAGTGGCATTGGGTTTAAGGGAGATGACATAACTTCCTCATTTTCAATTGGTGACTGATTCTGTACTGTAATAGGTGGTGCCTGCATAGCAGCGTCATAATAAGTTACTACAGTCAGTGGTTCTTGTTTTACCCATTTCCCTGACACTGACATATTAACTGAGCCCTCAGTTACATCTGATTTCAGAGGTGTGACCAATTCCATATCACTAGGTGAATGGGAAATATACGAGGTGGGACACTTTATTGGGCCAGAAGCTGGCTGCAATTTGTCCCGTAATACCCAGTCAGCAAATGGGTCAGTTAGTGGAGCCTGTGAAATGAATGAACCTCCACAAGACAACCCAGATGCAGCACTGGAATGTAAGCTGAGAGAGGCGGGGGCGGAGAAGGAGGAGGGGTCAGGCGGTGATGGGCCAGGAGGAGGCTGGGCAGTTACTGGCGGGAGATCACACACGCTCACGTGTCCCCCATTAACTTGCAGCGTGGGGTATAAACCAGTAAGAGGAGAAGTGGGGGCCGTGGTGTGTGATAAAGTGGGCTGATGTGCGCGAGAAGTTCATATGATGGTGGCATTTCAACTGTACTGCTATCTTTAATCTGTCTGCTTTTCCTGTCAGTCATCGCATGAGCAGTACTCTGCCACAGCAAACCGATTTGTGACCAAAATTTTTCCATCTTTTTCTGCTTTGTGTGCAAGTTGCCTCCATTTTCCTCTGCCCAACCACCTGCTGTCTCTACACTGTTTATCAGCCAAGTCTCTCTCCTGTTTTGATTTATTCACCTTCAACCAAAACCACTTGCCAACATTCTCTCTATCTGTCTTGCTCTTTCCATCTTTTGACAATTCTTCATTTATTTTAGAATCCATCCGTTTAACCAACCTCTGTTCCTCTCTGTTCAAGTGATTTCTTAATAGCAGCTTTCATTACTAGGAGCTGGTTGTCTATGCTCTTCCATGGATCATTCTGTTTCTCTCCACTATTATCAAATTCACCTTCCATTCTTATGACAACTACTATCCTTTTTTCTAAAAGATATATTTTTAATGCGTTATCTCAGTCACTCACTCATTCAGTTCTGACCGACCTTCAAGACACCAGAACACATTCACCCCCAGGAGCCTGTTTTCAGTGGCCAGTCCTTGTTATCGCCAGACTGAACACTTATCCAGTCCCCCAGGCCTTTCACACCGTTTTTTAGCCCACAATGGGAGCCGCTCGCTGCGTTGGCGTTCTTCCCCACTCACAACAGCTTTCATTCACTCGTGTTTTCCTAATTAGTCTGGTCTTTGCTGGAGTGTGTGTGTCTCCAGCTCACAGCTCATTCATTTTTTAACCCTAACAAGTCTGTTGTCGGTTATTTCTCCAACTCACAGCTCATTCATTTTTTAACCCTAACAAGTCTGTTGTCGGTTATTTCTCCAACTCACAGTTCATTCATTTTCTAACCCTAACAAGTCTGTTGTCGGTTATTTCTCCAACTCACAGCTCATTCATTTTTTAACCCTAACAAGTCTGTTGTCGGTTATTTCTCCAACTTACAGCTCATTCATTTTTTAGCGCTAACAAGTCTGTTGTCGGTTATTTCTCCAACTCACAGCTCATTCATTTTTTAACCCTAACAAGTCTGTTGTCGGTTATTTCTCCAACTCACAGCTCATGGCCGGTCTTACAGTTGTAATAACTTCTGTTCACAGCTCTTAAGAAAAACATCTCGAACTCATAGGAATTTTCTATCTGTTACGGTGTAATTTTCCACCACTTATATTGTTCCTTCTGTGTTTATGCAGACGTCTGTAATCTGAGTTTTCACAGAGAAATGTCTCCGTTACTCATCAGCATTCACACACAGTGTATTTTGCCTAGTCTTGTTCTCAGTTATATGTAGAATTTGAGGTTTCTCAATCCCCTCGGGCCTCTAACCCAGATAACAGTAGTCCTCCGTCGAGGACTACTCTGAACTGCGACGTTCAAGAAATTACTATATTTTTCCACACAACACCACCACTAAATCTTGTAATTCTCTTAAAACAACATCCTATTCACCAGTTTAAATCCTAGTCAACATTTATGACACTCTTTCTCTTACGTTTTGGTGGACTCAGACTTACTTAGACATCGGACACAATATTAATTTAGCCTATCAAAAATCCAAAAGCAGAGTTTGATAAAACAGGTTCTGCTTACCTTTACTGTAGTTTTTGGCTAGCTTGTATCTGATGTCTGTTGGTCATTGTCAGTGATCCCAATTTTTTCACCTGTTCTTCCAAATTCCGGTCAACACCCCCAAATTGTCGAAGCCGTCTCTGCTTCCCCGGGTCCGTTGATTTGGGCACAGGCCCTGCCAAAACCTGCGAGCAACAGCTCTGCTCACTCTCTGCTTCCAGCTCGTTTTATTCAGTCTCAAGAGTGTGTTCAACATATACATATATCATGTCACTCATGTATAACATAACAGTTCCTTAGGTCCAAATAAGGAGTGCTTCTGGTTATTTTCTTCTAGCAAGCTTGTCCTCCCCTATCTCCGGCCTTCCCTGTTCTCCACCCAACTCTCTCTATCCTCTACTCCCTTGTCATTCACCAATTTATGACCTTGCACTCTCTATGCATCACTCTCTATGCTTTTACTGCCCTCTCCTCTATCTGCACATTCCAGTTACACACATAGATAATTTATATTCTACACCAGTTGCAATCTCCGAGGTTAATAAAACGCAGCGTAACACAATGCTCAAGATAAGAAAATAAAATGCCATTATCCGCAGTGTCAAAGGCAGCTGAAAGGTCTAAAAGCACAAGGTGTCATAATCTGCCTGTGTTAGTGTGCAGGAACCAAGCAGTACAGAGTAGAGGACACAGGTGTTGAATTCAAAAAGTGGGTTTTTATTTACCCAAAAAACATGAAAAAGTGTTTAACAAAATGGGTATTTAAACAGGCATGCCAATAAAAAAGGTCAACTCAAGATACTAGACTCAAAATCATCACTGATAAGACTCAGACAGATAAGAACCAAAACCGACCTGCTGAACTGACACATAAGGGCCCTTAAATACAGGTTTAGCTAAACCATACACACACAATAGGGGAAGACAAAATGGCTGCCACATAACAACTAATATAAAACAAGGAAATAAATCCAAAACACCCCCTAAGGTTCCCCCACTTGGCATGAAGCGTTTGGTTCAGTCCAATGAGGCCATCAGCAATACTTCAGGAATCTCAGCCCTTAACCACGCCTTTTGGGTGGATTGAGATGCTGTCGATGCGGAAGCAAAAAATAAGTCATAATTTTGATGGATTTGGAATACTTTTCTTGAATATAGACTGAATTTTGATAATAGTATCGAGCCGCTATATGCTGAGAGATTATTTATTTTTGGAAGTGGCGGTAAGAGGCATAAACTGGTATGTGAATGGTTCAGAATAAACACACAGGAGGACAATATGGAGTTTAATGAATGGACACCAGCAAGTAGAGGGAGAGGACTGGGAAGAGGAAAAGCAGAAGAAGAAAAGATGTTAGACAGCCAAAGGAGTAAAAGAGAGCTAGAAGAAAACAGTTCTGAAGAAGAGAGAGTAGTTAGAAGGAAAATTGGAAGGGAAGAATGTAAAATAATATTAAAGCTAAAAAATGAAGAAGAAAAAGAGAACCTGAGTCCTATTTCACTATCTAGAGAAATTAAAATAAAGACAGGAGATGTTGAAATGGTGAAGGTCTTGAGAGATGGAAATATACTGGTGTCGTGTAAAACCAAAGAACATAGAAGAAAACCTTTACAAGTTGAAAACATTTGCAAGAAAACGGTGACAGAGAGGAAGATTATAGGAGAAAATAAAATCATTCAGGGGGTAATTTATGGCATTCTTCTGGAGGAAGATATAGACAAATTTAAAAAAGCATAGTTGGTGCAAAGGTAAAAAATCTCAAAAGATTGACAAAAAATGTAAACGGAAAAAGAGTAGGAAGCCATTCAATCTTAATAGACTTTTAAGAAACAGTGTTGCCACAAAATGTCAAAAACGGATATCTGAGTTTTCCTGTGAGGCCTTTCATTCCCCCACCACTAAGATGTTATAAAGTGAGGAGAAGACCATCGAATTAAAGATTGTGGGGAAGAAGTTCAGGAAAAATTTTGCAATTGTGGAGGGCAACATAGAGTCACATTCAGGGGATGTGAGGTAAGGAAGAAAGCAAAAGAACTCTAACAAATTAAAATTACTAAAAACATAAGCTATGCTGAAGCAGTCAAAAATGTACAGCATGAAAGAACAAAGGATGCAGGTCAAATTAAGATTCCAGCTTATCAACAAAGAAAAGTAGAATCAGAGTAAAATGTCACAATGTCTGTGGAAAAACTGATATAATTTGTGGCTTATGTCATTAACTGCACTGAACAGGCTAAACACAAAACAGAAACGATTAAAATAATAGAGGAACAGAAAAGTTCTTAGGGTTCAAAGAAGGATCTTTGGAATACATTAATAAAAAGTTGGAAACAGATGGAAGGCAAGGAGGAACCCCAGCTGATAGAAACATATGATAATATTACAGTGGAAGAAAGAAGCTTAATCGCTAATGGACAGGAAATTAAAGCGTATATTGATGGAATTGATGAAAAACCAGAAATTATATGTATACAGGAGACATGATTAAAGCCAAACCTAGATTTTGTATTTAACGGGTATAATAGTATCAGAAGGGATAGACTAGAAGGAAGTGGAGGAGGATGTGGAATATTTATAAAAGAATGAATACAATATCAGATATTAGGAAAAGGTAAAGAGTTAGAATACATAGTAGTTGAAATTTATGGTAAAAAAGAAAAATGTAAGATAATAAATTTTTATAATCCATGTAAAACATTATCATTCGAGTTGATGGATGAATTAATTGTGTATTCAAAAGAAAAATAAGTCTGGTGTGGAGATTTTAATGCTAACAGCACATTATGGGGAAACTGTAATGATAAAAATGGACAAATTATTGAAGAAATAATGGAAATGAAAAATTTGATATGTATAAATGATGGAAGAGGAACAAGAATTAATGTAAAAACGGCAGCGGTGGACAGTAACGGAGTACATTTACTTGATTACTGTACTTAAGTACATTTTTTGAGTATCTTTACTTTACTTGAGTAATTTCTTGGGGGGGGGGGACCGATAACTTTCACTCTACTACATTTCAAAGTCAAGTATTGTACTTTGGACTCCACAACATTTCTTGGAAACTAGTCGTTACTCGTTCCTTTTGGCTCAGCTTAGCTTTGTAATCCGCTGTTTCTGTTTTCTTTCTTGAAATGCAATTGGCCACACTATGTTTCTCACAAAGGGAACCAATCACATTGGTAGCTCTTGGCTTACGTCATACTCGTTAACTGTCGTGACCTGAGCCTGAGCGCCCATCTTCATTTCAAGCAGAACCAGATAGAAAAGAAGCAATGGAAACCATTGGAAAAATGCAAGCACAGAAACCAGTGCACCCATGGCCATATCTTAGCTCGATGTTTGAGATTTCAGGAATCAAAAATAATTCTTATTAGTTTAAATGTATTCTCTGTTTGCCACGGATAAACTACATTTCTGCATTTAAGAACTCACCATCCACCCTGAGAAAGCACATCGAGGTAAGTCAGCAAACTTTTTTTTGCACTTTAGAGAAACCCTCACATGAAATTGACTTTGGTTAAGGTGGTTGCAGTTTAATGTTATGACCAGGCTGATATCCATTTTATTTTACGTTTGTCTTTGGAAAAGTTGTTCATGCAGGTGTTAAACTAGATTCATCTGTGCAGAACATTCATTGTTTTGTAAGTTTCTATGTTAAGTATGGCTGTACTTAGTTATCAGTGTTACTGTTTCTACTTGTGTTGTTATTGCTGTTAATATACAGGTCCTTCTCAAAATATTAGCATATTGTGATAAAGTTCATTATTTTCCATAATGTCATGATGAAAATTTAACATTCATATATTTTAGATTCATTGCACACTAACTGAAATATTACAGGTATTTTATTGTCTTAATACGGATGATTGTGGCATACAGCTCATGAAAACCCAAAATTCCTATCACACAAAATTAGCATATTTCATCCGACCAATTAAAGAAAAGTGTTTTTAATACAAAAAACATCAACCTTCAAATAATCATGTACAGTTATGCACTCAATACTTGGTCGGGAATCCTTTGGCAGAAATGACTGCTTCAAAGCGGCGTGGCATGGAGGCAATCATCCTGTGGCACTGCTGAGGTCTTATGGAGGCCCAGGATGCTTCGATAGCGGCCTTTAGCTCATCCAGAGTGTTGGGTCTTGAGTCTCTCAACGTTCTCTTCACAATATCCCACAGATTCTCTATGGGGTTCAGATTGGGAGAGTTGGCAAGCCAATTGAGCACAGTGACACCATGGTCAGTAAACCATTTACCAGTGGTTTTGGCACTGTGAGCAGGTGCCAGATCGTGCTGAAAAATGAAATCTTCATCTCCATAAAGCTTTTCAGCAGATGGAAGCATGAAGTGCTCCAAAATCTCCTGATAGCTAGCTGCATTGACCCTGCCCTTGATAAAACACAGTGGACCAACACCAGCAGCTGACACGGCACCCCAGACCATCACTGACTGTGGGTACTTGACATTGGACTTCTGGCATTTCCTTCTCCCCATTCTTCCTCCAGACTCTGGCACCTTGATTTCCGAATGACATGCAGAATTTGCTTTCATGCGAAAAAGGTACTTTGGACCACTGAGCAACAGTCCAGTGCTGCTTCTCTGTAGCCCAGGTCAGGCGCTTCTGCCGCTGTTTCTGGTTCAAAAGTGGCTTGACCTGGGGAATGCGGCACCTGTAGCCCATTTCCTGCACACGCCTGTGCACAGTGGCTCTGGATGTTTCTACTCCAGACTCAGTCCACTGCTTCCGCAGGTCCCCCAAGGTCTGGAATCGGCCCTTCTCCACAATCTTCCTCAGGGTCCGGTCACCTCTTCTCGTTGTGCAGCGTTTTCTGCCACACTTTTTCCTTCCCACAGACTTCCCACTGAGGTGCCTTGATACAGCACTCTGGGAACAGCCTATTCGTTCAGAAATTTCTTTCTGTGTCTTACCCTCTTGCTTGAGGGTGTCAATAGTGGCCTTCTGGACAGCAGTCAGGTCGGCGGTCTTACCCATGATTGGGGTTTTGAGTGATGAACCAGGCTGGGAGTTTTAAAGGCCTCAGGAATCTTTTGCAGGTGTTTAGAGTTAACTCGTTGATTCAGATGATTAGGTTCATAGATCGTTTAGAGACCCTTTTAATGATATGCTAATTTTGTGAGATAGGAATTTTGGGTTTTCATGAGCTGTATGCCAAAATCATCCGTATTAAGACAATAAAAGACCTGAAATATTTCAGTTAGTGTGCAATGAATCTAAAATATATGAATGTTAAATTTTCATCATGACATTATGGAAAATAATGAACTTTATCACAATATGCTAATATTTTGAGAAGGACCTATATGCACTTTACACCCATACACAATACTGTGTATGAATAGTAAAGCTGAAGAAAGACTAAATGTACACAGTCTTTTAGGACAGGGGTATCCAAAGTTCATCCTTAAGAACAGGTATCCTGGAGGTTTTAGTTATCTCTCTCTTTCAACACACCTGGGTCAAACGGTAGCTCATTAGGAGGCATATGCAGAACTTTGACAAGCTGAGGAGGTAGTAACTACCTCCAGAGAGAAGAACTAAAACATGCAAGATACCAGCCCTTGAGGACTGAATTTGGACACCACTGTTTTAGTGATTTGCATGACATTCCACAAATGTGAAAAACTCAGGGCAGATATTTGTGGTTTACAAATTTTATTAAGGCGTGAGTTGTTGCCATGTGGCCAAGTTGCTCAGTAGGATGAGTTCTCAAAGCAGAGTTTTAGTTTCTTTGTGGTAATATATTCAACCTTAAACTTCTATTCCATAGTGAAAGTGTGAGGAGAATCAAGACTCTCCTGTTTTCTTTTTGGTGTGTTTTTAAATAAAAAGTAATAATCAAAATAGCTATCCTTATTGTTTTGTGGCATTTTTATGCTGAAGTTCTTTACAGGTGTTGTAGAATTTGTAGCAGAATGGTTCTACGCGTCAATACATCAGGTGGTTTCTGAAAGTTACAAGGTTCTGTAAAATTACTCTGAAAATTTTACAGCAATGTACTGATATTAGAATATTTTATTTGTACTTTTGAATGCATGTACTTTTGAATACTTTAGTATTTTCAAAAGTGAGTACTTCAGTACTTTAACTTGAGTAGATTTTTGACCAAACGTTTAATTGTACAGTGTCTTATGAAAGTACTCGCCCCCCTTGAACTGGTCAACCTCTTGCCACATTTCAGGCTTCAAACATAAAGATATAAAATTAAAATGTTTTGTGAAGAATTAACAAGTGGGACACAATCGTGAAGTGGAATGAAATTTATTGGATGTGTCAAACCTTTTTAACAAATAAAAAACTGAAAAGTGGGGCCTGCAATATTATTCGGCCCCTTTACTTTCAGTGCAGCAAACTCACTCCAGACGTTCAGTGAGGATCTCTGAATGATCCAATGTTGTCCCAAATAACTGATGATGATAAATAGAATCCACCTGGGTGTAATCAAGTCTCCGTATAAATGGACCTGCTCTGTGATAGTCTCAGGGTTCTGTTCAAAGCGCAGAAAGCATCATGAAGACCAAGGAACACACCAGGCAGGTCCGAAATACTGTTGTGGAGAAGTTTAAAGCCGGATTTGGATACAAAAAGATTTCCCAAGCTTTAAACATCCAAGGAGCACTGTGCAAGCAATCATATTGAAATGGAAGGAGTATCAGACCACTGCAAATCTACCAAGACCCGGCCGTCCCTCTAAACTTTCATCTCGAACAAGGAGAAGACTGATCAGAGATGCAGCCAAGAGGCCCATGATCACTCTGGGCCTGGTGTGTTCCTTGGTCTTCATGATGCTCTCTGTGCTTTGAACAGAAGGAGAGTTGAACATTTACAAAAGGAGAGTTCAACTTTGTAACCAGGAAAACAAAAAATACATCACCTGGAAAAGATCAAATTTACTATACAATGATAGAACATCTCAATGACAAAGCAAAATAAAGAAAATATTAGAATTCTACAATAAAGTCTGGGAGGAGGGAGAGCTGCCACAGAGCTGGAAGGAAGCAATAATTATTCCAATAGCTAAACCAGAAAAAGATAAAACAAAACCAGAAAATTATAGACCGATCGAAGTAACATCAAATATTTGTAAAATAATGGAAAGAATGATTAATAATAGATTAACATATTATTTAAATATTAATAGGTATATAGGTTAGGTTCTTGCCAAGGCTGACAGTTCAGTTTAGGGTGCCTGCTTTTTAATGTAGCCACCAGGTTACCTGAGAGGACTCAGGCTAACAGACACTCTGACGTCAATTCTTCCATATCAGAACACATGGAGTAAGCATGTTATCATTGAAAACAGACATAAACAGAGCTGCAGTAAAATATTTCAACATATGACAACACTGAGCCAGAGCACTAAAACAAAACAATGAAAAGAGATGTTTAATAAAATAGGCATGTGATTAGAGAACACAGCATCACCAATGTGTGAATTGTCTACAGACAACCGCAGAGATAAAAACATGTCAAATGTGTGTCCATGTACGTGTGTAGAGCCAGTCACAGACTGGACAGGATTAAAACGGTCAATTAAATTTAAAATGTCTTGAGCTAGTGGTTTTTTAAGGACAACACACATGGATGTTAACACCCCGAACAATTACAGTACAGTCAAGTGATGAGATGAGTTATTTAAGAAGCCCTTATTATACTTAGTTAGTCGGTAGATCACTGCACACTGAAACGGTTAAGAGCGACCAAACTCAAACATAAATAACTCAAAAAGAGGAAGGGATCGTGCCGAGAGCTTCTGCTATTAAAAATGTTCCTAAAAACAATCACTATTCCACCCCCACAGCCTGACGTTCTTGGAGGACTAAAATATGTACAGTCTGGTACATAGTTTAGAAAAAACTCTGGACTCATCAATGCTCGACCAGCTTTTTTTTTTACCAGGAGGAACTCTTGGAGCTTTGCTGGGCTCACCTTTAAGAAGCTACAGGAGGCCCCCTTTATGTGGGCCCACCACTTGCAGAGAGTAACGTCTGGATACTCACAAGTCCTTGGCTGAGTGCCTTGATTTTAGAGTTTTCTTCGGTGAGCGAAAGGGTTACCTCTTTGGGACTTCAGGTTGCAAGCGGGGAGTTCTGACCGTTGTCTGTGCTTATGCACTAAACAGCAGTTCAGATTACCAGATCTTCTTAGAGTCTCTGGATGGTGTCCTGAAAGGGGTGCCATCTGGGGAGTCAATGGTGCTCCTGAGGGACTTCAAAATCCATATAGGCAATGACAGCATTACCTGGAGGTGTGTGATCGGAAGAATGGCCTTCGCGATCTGAACCTGAGCGGTGTTTAGTTGTTGTACTTCTGTGAGAGGCACTGAATGTCCATACTGAGCAACATGTTGCACAAAGCCTTTCATATATGTACCTTGTACCAGGCCATCGTGGGCCAAAGGTCAGTGATCGGTTTTGTGCCATTGTATCATCAGACCTCTGGTGTTACATCTTGGACACTCAGAGCTGTTAGCCAATCACCACCTGGTAGTGAGATGGATCTGGTGGTAGGGGAGGCTGCTAGACATACTCAGCAAAACCAAATGAGGGGTGAGGGTGAGCTGGGAAAGTCTGGTGGAGGAACTTGTCCCAGTGATCTTAAGTTTACTCCTCCATGAGAATATCTCTCATCTCCTGAGGGAGGTTGGGGACATGGAATTGTAATGGATCTGGAGCTGTGCCCTGAAGGTTATCAGTGCCTGTTGTAGTGGCAACTACAAGACCCCTGGTGGACACCATTGGTAATAGAAGCAGTCAGGCTTTTAGGGGCTTGGTTGTCTTCAGGGACTATTGAAGCAGCTGACAGGTACCAGGTGGCCAGACAGACTGTGGTTTATGTGGTTGGACATGAGAGCAATTCGGACGGGCTATGGAGAGTGACTTTTAGTTGGCCTCAAGCAAGTTCTGTAAAATTGTTTGGCAACTTTGAAAGGGGAAACGAGGACAATACAAGCTGTGAGGGGAACTGCAGAACCGGACAAAGGACAATTGTCGGGATGGTGGAAGGAGCACTTTGAAGATCTCCTCAATTCATTCACTATGTCCTCCACAGAGGAGGAAGTGCCTGAAAGCTTGGGAGAATGCAATTCCATCACTGTGGCAGAGGTCACCAAGGTAGTTAAAAAGCTCCCTGGTGGCAGGGGACCAGCTGTGGATGAGATCTGTCCTTGCTTTCTCAAGTCTCTGGATATTGTGGGGCTGTCATGGTTTAGACACCTCTTCAGTATTGCATGGAGGACCAATACAACACTGTTGAAGTGGCTGACGGGTGTGGTGGTCCCAGTTTTTAAAAAGGGGACTGGATAGTGTACTTTAGTTATCGAGGGATCACACCTCTCAGCCTCTCTGGAAAAGCTTATTCTGGGGTGTTGGAGAGGAGGTTCCTACTTTAAAAACTGGATCCAGGAGGAGCAATGTAGCTTTTGTCCTGGCAGTGGAACAATGGAGCAGTTCTTTACCCTTGTGGAATTGCTGAGGGGGTCAAGGGAGTGTGCTTTTCCAGGCAGTGAAAAACCGGTGAAGGATTGAAGTAGAAACCCTGTTGGAAATCAAAATAATGGCTGACTCAGAGCTACTGGAGCAGCTTAAAACAAACAGAACATCTGCAAAGCGATTATTCTCCCGGATGGCTAACAACATTGTTCAAATGCATGCCATGATGTCTGAAAAGGAGCTCAGAGGCAGCTTTAAGAAACTTGTAATGGAGGCTAATAAAGTTATGGAAGCCAATGAAGATGTGGAGGCACAGTATCTTGCAGAGGCAGACTTAGAAGATTCTGGAGAAGTTCCACAGTTGAGTGAATGTGGCATCTTTTGATTCTGGTGGGAATAAAGAGGCTTTTGACTTCATGTTCGACTACATGGAAAGATTGGTGAAGAAAGCAAAGGAGCAGTACACACAGTGGAAGTGCTGGGCCCCTCCAGCTGAGCAGAAGGATTTTCATTTGCGTGTAAGAGAGCTTGAGCAGATTGTTCCAAAGTTAATGTCCAGAAAGGCAGAGTTCATTGAAGCCAAGGCTAGAGAAGATGCTGGAAGAATTGCAAGTGCATCTCCCATTAGCTACCCAACATCAGCCATCAGATTGAAGCCAACCTCCCTCCCCAAGTTTACTGGCATCAGGCGAGATTTTCATCACTGGAAAAGAGACTGGGAGGCTCTTCAGAGTCAAGGAGAACCCACCGGGTCAAAAGAAGTTAAAAAGTTCCAGCTCATTGACAGTTTGGATGAGAAAATAATAAGAGAGCTTCGACTGGTGACCTATAAAACAGCAGATGACATTTTTCGTGTACTGGAGAACAGGTTTGGATCCCAACCAGCTATTGCTATTGAAATAGTTGAGGAGCTCCAGAGATTTCCACATGTTAAAAGTCACCAACCCAAGAGAATTGTTGAGCTAATCCAAGTTACTTAAAAGGCCCTAGAAGATCTAAATGACCTTGGGGACATTGGCGCTTTAAAAAATCCTCTAGTGACAAAGTCCATTGAAAGCAAACTTCCTGATGCATTGAAGAAAGAGTGGCTTCTCTTTGCAGCTGGGAGGATAAGTAATAAACCAGAGAAGCGCTTTGACAATCTTCTGGCCTTCCTCAAGAGTCAGGAGAGTATTTATGAGCAGCTCGACCAACTGAGGGATGAGGACTCACAGAGAAAAGAAACTCGACCCGAGCAGAGGCAAGCAAGGACTAGAACCTCAAACCAGTCAATCAGCCATACATCAGGGTGTGTTGTCTGTGGGGACATCAAACACAGAAAAAAGCCATACTTCTGTAAGAAATTCCGTGTGCTTAATTTTGCAGAGAAGACGCAGTGCGGACGTTGGGAGCCTGCTGGAAATGTCTGGAAGTCCACAACGCTGATGATCACTGCAAAACTTCATTTTTGTGTAAACATTCTGAGTGTGAGAAGAGAGGCATAGACCACCATTATTCTCTATGTCCAAATGCTGAAACATCTAGAGACAGCACAATCCAAAGGAGGAACAGAAGTGGAATAGTAGGAGGTAGTAACAGGACAAATTACACTGAAGCTCAAGAAGAATTCTTTAAAAAACTCTCACATGAATTAGCCCAGCAATGACAAAATGTATTTTGTAACACAGCATCAAGAATCTTCCATGTTGCAAAAAGTCACTCGAGTCTTCTAGAAGAGAATGGACTAACAGAATGGGCTGTCATAATGATGATTCTGGAAGTCACAGCTAATGATGGACAAAAAATTGGGACACTGATCGATCCAGCTTCTGATACAAATTATATCACTCATAAGGCAGCAGCCCGACTAAATCTCAGAAGTGAAGATATCACGCTTGTGGTCCATGGTGTGGGAGGCATGAAAGTCTTTGTTAAAACAAAGCGGTACCTCCTGAAAATTCTTATCCACAGCTCAAGAAGCACTTTCACATCCCATCAACTGTTTTGTTATGGGCTAGACAGTATTGCAGATATCCATAAGCATGTGTCTCCAGAGAAGCTGCAAATGTTCTTCCCAGGCATCCTACTCGGTGACCTGGTAAGGCCAAAAGGGATTCACCTCCTTATAAGCCACAAAGAGGGTCAGCTCGCACCACAGATAATCAGTACTGTTGGGGATCTCGTGTTGTGGGATGGACCATTGGGAAAAACAGTTGCTGACACCCATCCTGAGTTGTTTGAAGAAGTCACTATATCAGCTCACACATAACAAATACACTTTGCAAGATCTATGAGAACTGCTGCTGTGAAGTATGAGGAACATATTTGTGTAGCCCCAAGTTACAATGCACAAAACCAGCAAAAATTGATTACCTTTCAACCTCCAGTTGCCTCCAGACACAAGTCCAGTTGTCCAGCTACTACATCCAGGTTCCTAGAGTGGTGGAAATGGGACAGCATTGGCGCGGCTGTATTCCAAAATGTGGAGGCTGCCGCTGTGGGAACTGCCAGCCAGGAGGAAAAGAAATGACCCTTGCTAAAGAAAGGGAACTGGAAGTAGTAAAGTGTGGGCTCACGTATGCAGTTGCTGATGACCATAGTGAGAAGCCTCATTGGCATGCCAAGTATCCCTGGGTAGAAGATCCAGCCACATTACCAAGTAACAGGAGTGTAGTTGAAGCTACATTTTACCTTATTACCTTATTGCACCAAACCCACGCTCTGTCACAACTCCAGTAAGGTTGGTCTGGAACAGTAGTCAGAAGTGCAAAGAGGTGAGTTTAAATGATCTCCTGCTAAAAGGCCCAAATGTGCTAAATTCAATCCGTGCTGTGCTTCTCAGGTTTCGAAGTGGAAGTTTTGCAGCTCTGGGGGACATACGGAAGATGTATAATTCAGTGTGGCTTGAAGACCGAGACGTGCACCTGCATAGGTTCCTGTGGCGTGACTCTGAGGAGGAGGAGCTAGGTGAATTTGCAGTCACAAGAGTCAACATTGGCGATAAGCCAGCAGGTTGTATTGCTCAACTTGCCCTAAAGGAAACGGCAAATCTCCCAGAGTTCAGCCATTTTGTGGAGGAGCGTCGAGTAATAGAGGAGCATAGCTATGTTGATGACCTTTTGACCTCTCATAACAACTTGAACCAGCTCAGACTCATCACAAAAAATGTCAAGCAGATCTTAAACGCGGGGGGGGTTTGAATTGAAGCCATGGGTCTTCTCTGGTCAAAGTGGGAGGCAGACTGCTGGGAAGCAGAAACTGGAGGCTGCTCCAAAGATTATGATTCTGCCGAATCAGCTTGGAGAGGAAGAAAACAAAGCCCTTGGCCTTGGCTACATCTTGGAAGATGATAGCCTCCATGTCATGTCCAATAGTAAGACTTGTGGAGTCTAAAGCTAAATTGACACCCTTAGACCACAAGGGGGAAGCAGTCAAGGCAGAGCTGTGTGGAGCAGTATTTGCTGCCCGCTTAAAGAGGTACTTTGTGCAACATTGTCAAATTCAGGTAAAGCGGTGGTACCACTTTGTTGACAGCCAAACTGTCTTTTGTGCAATTCAGCGTGAAAGCTATGGTTTCCAATCCTTTTTTGCTAACAGGATTGGAGAAATCCAAAATAGTACACAACTGCAGGATTGGTGGTGGATCCCTGGCCCCCTGAACATTGCTTATATCATTACTCGTGGGTGTGGTTTAAAAGACTTAGAGGAAAATTCAGCATGGCAGCGAGGCCCAGATTTTCTGAGTTTACCAGCTGATAAATGGCCAATTAAATCTCCAAAGGATGTTTCATCAGCTGCAAGAGAGACTGTTGGAAAGATGCAGAAAAAATAATTTGCTGCTGTACTTACAAGAGCTCAGAGGAAAAAATAACCCCCAGATCTAGAGCTTCGGAGACCACCTTCTGGCACTACAGTCAAGAACCTGGTGGATGTAAGAGTTCAGTAGTTTTACTCGACTGATCCGGACAATTGCCCAGGTCTGGCGGGCTGCAAAATGCTTTGCAGGCCAGAAAAGGTTCATGAGGACCCCAAAGTGGGAGACAGTGTCATTAGCTGGTGTCATTATTGTAGTAGAGGGCCAAGATGCTTTAAGAGATCTTTTTCTTGCTGCACAGGAGGGCGTCACCTTTCCAGCCACCACAATAGACCGTTTGGTGGTCTACAAAGAGGAAAAATCTGGGCTTCTGGTTTGTGGTGGAAGAGTCCAGGCTTTCAATGAAGACCGAGTTGGTGTTCCCCTATTACCACACAACGCCTGGGTCTCAACGCTGCTGGTTCATGAAGCTCACAGCAGGGGTCATGAGGAAGTGGCTGCAACTCTTTTGAAGGTGAGAAAAAGAGCATGGATAATCAAGGGACAAAGAATTGCTCAAAATGTCATTGAAAATTGTGTGACTTGCAAGAAAGCCAGAGCTAAAATATGTCAGCAAGTGACGAGTGATTTGCCTCAAGAGAGAACTAGGCCCGCAGCCCCATTTGACTTTACAACAGTTGACCTGTTTGGACCTTATCAAGTTAAAGATGATGTGAGAAGGAGAGTCACAGTTAAAGTTTGGGGGGTGGCATTCTGCTGCATGGCCAGTAGAGCAATTCACACAGAGCTTGCTAACTCTATGTCAACTGAAAGTTTTCTAATGGCTTATCAGAGATTCACAGCGATTCGAGGGCATCCTAAAAAGATCTGGTCTGATCCAGGGACCAATTTTGTTGGTGCCAAGCCTGTTTTGGAGGAGTTGTACCAGTTTCTGGATGGCATGATCAGGTCCACTGTGGAAGAAACTTCAGCTCAAAATGGAACTGACTAGCAGTGGAAAATCCAGCGAGCGGAATCCCCTCATCGAAATGGTTCTGCTGAAGCAGCTGTTCGGATTGTGAAAAAGGCATTCCAGAGTCTGGAAAGAGAGTCAGGGCTCACCTTCAGTGAGTTTCAAACAACACTTCAACTTGCTGCTAACCTTGCAAATGAACACCCTATTGATGCCAGAGTTCAGAGCCAGGAAGACACTGTACAGTATATTACACCTAATTCACTTCTGCTGGGACGAGCATCGTCAAGTGGTGACTGGAAAACTTTTGACTTCACAAGTTATCCCTATAAAAGACTTCAAGAAATGCAGCACCAGGTTAACAAGTTTTGGAGGTCCTGGAGCCAACTTGCTGGACCTAATCTCTTTGTCAGAAGTAAATGGCACACCACACAAAGAAATGTCGCAGTCGGAGACATTGTTTGGCTGTGTGATCAGAATGCATTGAGAGGTCACTTTAAGCTTGGGAGGGTCATCAGTGTCAACCCAGACTCCAGAGGCATTGTGCGGGATGTGAATGTTAGAGTCGTGACAGGTTGCTGTGCCCCAGAGGTGAGACCCACATCCAAGAATCCTGCATCCAAGTATCCAAGTTCCAGCATTCTGAGGGGCACTCAGACCACAATTCTTCACAGAGATGTCAGACGGTTAGTAGTCCTGCTGACAGCAGAGGAGTAGGCAGGAAACCCAGGAAAAAGCTGATTTTATGCGATCTTGCCAGCGGTTTCCGTGGGAAGATCGAGTGGGAGGTGTTGAGCTGAGCTTCAGGCCCCGCCCCTTTCTGGCTGAATGCAGGTCTGGGTGTGTCTCCCACCCTGGTGGCAGCAGCCTGTTTTCTCCAGGTGGAGATGATTAAATGAATTGTTTGGAGGTATTCTCTAACACATGAGCTGCTGACGATGTGTGAGAGAAGTGCTGGAAAATGGACACTGCAGGACTGAGAACATACTGTAGAAACTGATATTTAATGCTTTAAATATATTTGCTTGATTTTTGGGGGTTTAATTTGGGATGTTATACTTAGTTTCAAGAATAATTCATAATCATTTAAAGGGCTAATTATTTTGATCATGGTTAAATGTGGTTTATTGGGTTTTTGCTTAACCCTTTTGTGTTTCTTTGTGTTTAAGGTTTTTCACCTATTGTGACCACCTGTGAACTTAAAATAAAGGAAAGGAGGAAAAGAAAAAATGTTTCTGGGTCATTGAGTGAAATCCAGTTTGAATCTTATTGAAGCAAGCTGCCTTTTCAAGTGGGGGAAACCTGCAGTATAAGCCCAAAAAAGTGGGAACCACTTGACAACATGTGTTGTGTGCAGTGGCATGCACAGACATTTTAGGGGGCAGGTGCTCAAGTGGAAAAAAAGGGCACCTTGTGCGGCACATGGAGCTGTCGTTTGCCTTTGTAGTGTGAGATTTATTACAGGCACAACATGAACATAATTTATATGTATTACTAAGCACCCCCAAACACAAACTGTCCTGTGGGTTGAAAGGAAATGACCACCCAGGAAAAAAAAAAAAAACTCAAAACAAGAATGCATTTGACAAAATTCTTAAGATTAATAAGGCAACAAAATTATCATAGATTGATTTAAAGTTAGATTATTGATTCACAACCTGAAATTCCTGAGTCAAATTTGAAACTTACGTTATCTTTCATTTTATTTATTTTTACACATTGAGGACAACGTGTCTGTCTTGACTATATAATTCTGTACTTTTATCACAAAATGTCTTCTGCACCAAATAACCTTGTGTTGTAGCAAAGCAGGTTACACTGCCAAATTTACCAGGTAGGCCACACTATGAGTTATCTTCAGAAATGTGAGTAACCAGTGACCAATCTACAGTGTAAATCAACTATACCCAGAAAATGAGTTATAAAATCTTTATAGTCAAAACGAAACCAACATCAGAGAATATGATCATAAGAAGAATCATCTATACTTCTGCATGTAGCCAGTCTGATATGACAGAAATTATTCTTAGAGAATAAAAAATAATGAGATTACAAGTCCTGAGAACTGATAAGATGTCTGCTATTCAGAAAATAAAATATTCTGATCACATAATTTTTACACACACAAAAGTAGAAAATACAACTTAGCCTACATGCCCCACATTTACTGAACTTTATTAAAGGTATTTTAGTAGTGTATGAATTGTAATGTTGAACAGCTCATTTGGCCGTATTTGCAATAAAAAAAACAAAAACGAGTCAAACAGAAGTCATCAGGGACCATTATAGCAAATGTAATACGTACATCTATGAGATAGATTTGAATTTATTTATTTATTCTAATCTAAAAATTTAATTGTAGACATCCTCCTGGTGCCTGGTGGCGGCCATAGAAGACATAGCGGGTAAAGGTATGCCATTGATTGGCCTGTTCTGTTAAGATAAAATGGTGGCAGGTGAAGTTTTAACATTTTCATCTGAAGTTTAGGAAGCAAGTATATTCATTTTGTTTGTTTCCTGGATGGTTAGCTGGCCTGTCTGCAGGGCAGGGCTCTATCACCAAGGGCACCCTTGTCACCAATCCTATTTGTAGTGTTCATGGAAAAGATCTCATCATAGTCAGGTTGAGGAGGCTGTCTGCTTTTGGAAGCTCAGGATCTCATCTTTTCTCATCCTGCTTTTTGTGGATGATGTGGTTCTGTTGGGTTCTTCAAGCCATGATCTCCAGTGTGCACTGGAGCAGTTTGCTGTCGAGTAAAGCAGCTTGGATGACAGTCAGTTCCTCTAAGTCTGAGGCCACGGTTTTCGACCAGAAAAATGTGGACTCAGCCCTCTGGGTTGGGGGTTAGTCTCTGTCTCAAGCGGAGGAGTTTAATTATCTTAGTGTCTTGTTCACAAGTGATGGTAGGATGGGGTGAGAAATGGACAGACAGATTGGGTCTTCTTCTGCAGTATTGCAGCCACTGCTCCGGTCAGTTTTGGTGAAGAAAGAGCTGAGCTAAAAACCAAATCTTTCTTTTACCGTTCCGTTTGCGTTCCAACCATCACCTATGGCCGTGATATATGGATCATGACAGTAAGAATGAGATCCCGGACATAAGCAACTAAAATTAGCTTTCTCCAAAGGGTAGCTAGACTCAGCCTTAGAGATAGGGTGAGGAGTTCTGTATGTATCATGGGCACGTACCACTGGGAGGAGACCCTCGGGAAAACCCAAACTTGCTGGAGGGACTGTGTATCCGGTTTGGCCTGGGCACGCCTTGGGATCCCCCAGAATGAGCTGGAGGATGTCCCTGGGGAGAGGAATGGGGAAGGTGTCCCTCCTGGACCTGTTGCCTCTGCCATGCTATCTCAGATTACCGAGAGACAATGGATGTAAAGATGGGACTTTTACAGGGAAGAGGGTGTACACCAGCCAATTTGTGCATACACGCCCCTTTATTCTGGAGACCCTGTCAATCTTATATTCCGCTGTTTTCTAACTTTAAAGGAGACATATAATGCAAAGTCCACTTTTTTAGCCCGTAAATACATTTTGTTGTGTACTTACAAGTCTGTAGGAGTGCAGAAAGGTTGAATTTCCATCAAACAAGGTGCTGCATTGATATCATTAAATTCTGTTTGGGTCATATTTTTGAATCTGTTCAGTTTTTTGTATTTGCTATTATTTTTTTCAACTGTTATGTCACAGTATTTGCTCCAGAACTGCGAAACAAGGTCATTGACTTCCGGCTAGCCAATAGCGCGTATCCACCGTTTTTATTTCTCATTGCAATTTTTTTGTCTAAGCTCAAGTATGCCGAAGCTGCAAGTGGATAAGTCTAAATATTCGGTTGTTGGGTGTATTAACCCACACAATTCATTACACTATCCCCTAGCATCAGATTGTGTTGATGGAACCTCTTCAAAGTGTCTGGTTAAATTTTATTGTTAATGGAAATGTTTCAACATCAATGGGGAAATTCCTATTTACAGGAATGGTTCAAGTGGGAAAAGGAAAGATTTAAAAGCATGATTCGTCCCCTTTTAAGCTCTGTTAGGTGGCAAATCTTCTGCGTGCCCAGCAATGTTGCTACTACAGCATTTTCTGATACTACTGTCAGCTTCACCATTACTACTTTTTTGTATCACAAAACTTTATTTTGGGAGATGCATTAATAGACACTTACTTGCATTAAATTCATTTTACTTGGATGTTAACTCCACTGTACTACCTGTACTACCTTTTTTTTAATGCACCTTATCCTTATAAAATACAAGATGTTAAATGTACACAACAAAATAATTTGGCAAAGCATATTACTTTGGTTTCAAAAAAGGGGTAGGTTACAAACTAATAACAAAAAGTTTCTTGTTTTAAAAACATTTAATGCTGTTAAAGTCATCTCAAGAGAGGTATAGCACCATTATCAGTAAAAATGTTCAAGTGATGCCAGTGATGCATAATGTGCACTTTATTGGACAGATAATTAATTACATTTTACTCCCAACACAATATACTACTGTACTTTAAAATTGGAACAATTGTATTAGTTGTTTGTTTGCGTAACCAGTATGATATTTTACCTGTAAAAGTCTAATACATCTTTGTAAACTTACATTGATTGGCCAGCAGGTGGCAATGTATGGAGTGACACATTACAGTCCAAGGAAGTGGCCTTAATGCAAGTATACAGGAACATCAACACCCTAGAACACACATGGAAGTACAAGACTGCAGTGCAGGTTAAGACTTTGGAATTGCTGCCCACTGTAGTGACCACCTTGTGGAAAAGGATTCAAATGAGATCAGTTATCTCCACCCAAAGTGACTCCATCTGTCTGCCACACTAATGTTTTCTAGAAAGCTTTCTTTCCATGCACACAAAATTATGCCACTGAGGGAAACCATTTAATATATTGCAAGCCTTAAGATAATATTTACATAGGCAGTGTTGGCTATAAAAAAATAAAAGCCTGCAAGCCCTGAGGTTATTAACACCAATTATGTCTCATACATTCCAGCCCTTCCTCTGCAAAATACTCTATAGGCCCTATAGCTTTTATTTGAAGTTTGTGTGCTCGATCACGACTAAGGGAAGCATGCAGATGTACAGATTAACAAGATCCACCCACTTATCTTCCTAAGAGCATAGTGTAACTGGGTGTATACAGACAGATCAAAGATTGCTTGTATTATGAATGGAATGATACATTGTCTGCATGATGGGATGTGACAGCCTAGACACAGAGACATGCTTTCCATCCAGGATTATCAATAAGTTGGAGTATGTTTCCCAGCTGTGCCTGATAAAAGAAGCCTTGCTGAAACAAATGGACCCTCGTGCCTCCATATCATTGCATCATACTTCACCAGTTTTATTTTCTTGGATACATCTTCTTAGATTGCAGACTGCCTTTTCTCCTGCTTTGTTTATAATTTTTTATTTTATTTTTATTTTTTCATACGTGCAGTGGGCTGCAAAAGTCTTCAATATGGCAACTGCTTAAAATAGTTCGTACACTAAGGACACGTGAACATAACTAATATAATTATACACTATATAATGTAAACGTTACCTTCATCTCAGGGTCGTGTGGACAACCAAATATTAATAAACGTATTTACCAAAGCATTCTTCCACTTGTGGTGTTTCTGAGTGTTAACTGGCCAGCAGCTTGGTCAATGGTAAAAGCCCTCCATTATGGTTGTTTCTTTACTGGTGCCCCTTGGCTGTGATGTAACTTATTTTTCAGAGCAACTTTTCAGAGAGGCTAATTTGACAAGGTAGAAGTCTTCGACATATTTTATCAGCCATTTCTACTACCAGACACTTGCTTTTATCTCTTTACCAGTCAGGCTCAAAGAAATCCCAGATAGGATTGGTGCTTTCTCCGGACCTTTGCTGTCCTTATGTTATGAGCTAGCATTGTGAGCAAAAATGTAATTAGTAAAGTGCCGCCAGGGGCTATGGGGTGCTGCATGGTGCCAACAGCTGATGTAAACGGTTCATGTGGAAAAAAAAAAAACTATTTCAGTTCACAAGGCTTATAAATAAATTGATAAACACAAAAACAAAGGGGTTTATATCCATGATTTCAGTACGTTATAGTTAGCACACGATACAATTCCAGTTATAGTTTTTTTTTCCCTTTTAACTTGAGTTTTTATTTATTTCAGTTAACAAAATGTTTTCTCAATTTCGGTTTTTATTTTTTTATTAATTTTAGTCAACTGGTGTGCATCTCGTTAGGCCCAAATACAGAAATACTCTGAACAAAATATGCTTTCATACATCTTCTAACTAGAAAATAGAGTCCACCTGTGTACAATTTTATCTCCAAGAAATCCAGCAATTCTGTGAAGGTCTCAGAGGTTTGTTACAAAACATTAGGGAACAAAGCATTGTGAGTTCCAAAGAACATAGCAGACAGGTCAGAAAGAAAGTTACGGATAACTTTTAAAGCAGACTATAGAAAACAACAACCCAAGCTTTGAACATCTCACACAGCGTTGTTCAGCTACTCATAAAATGGAAAATGAATGGCACAATTACAAAGCTACCAAGACATCGACTAACTAACAAGTTCAAGTCAAATGGTCAAGCAAGCTGTTGAGTAGAGCAGAATGTCAAAAACATTCTACCAATCCAGCATTTGATACTGTCCGAGACCGCACCCTGTTGGCAGTCAGACACCTCAGAGCTCCTCCGGTCCTTGGTCCCCAGAAGCAATCACACACTCTATCTAAAGACTCTTAAAATGAACGAATCTCAAACAGTTTCTAACTTTTAGCTCCATTAATCTAAATTAAGGCAGAGGAATGATTACAGAGATCAGCGCTGAGGCTCCCGTCTCGGACCGTCGCCATCTGTTAGAGGATGACGAAGAGCCCCAATAGAAGGTCACATGTAGTTTTATATCTGGCACTCCAATGCAATGGATGTGCACTCCCTCAGTGATTATCAGTAGACTATGTGCCACCATTGTGGTGTCTAACTGTTAGATTGTGTAGTAGCGGGTGTCCATATTTAATCTAAGTGTGCTGTAGCTTTCTAATCAAACCAGTTATACCGGCTGCTCCCCTATCAAACCCAGTGCCTCAGCCTCAGGCCATTTATGACAAACCTTGAGCCATTTATCCTTGTAATGTGTGTTTATGAGCATTCTTATCCTATTTTAACAAAAGGGAAACATTAGAACTTATACTTTATTTCACTATGGTATAGATGGGAAAAACAGCTATGAGTCATATTAATAAAGGTTATTCCTAACATCCCCCTGATGAGGTGTCATTTAAAGGCACCTCACTAATTTAGATCAGTTAACCCCCTAGGCACTGGGTAGTGGTCCACCTGCAACTGGGTACCCACCCCCCCGAAACAAAACAATCATTCAACCCTGTATGTGTGTGTTAAACCTATATATGACCAGGGTATCTCCTTCCAGCTGTCACGTGGTTCCTCCCCCCCCAAGGAGGAACAGTTTAAACACCTAGTGGAGACAAGTCTAACCTCATCAAACCTGTATCTGTATGATTTAGAGAGAAGAGAGTGAAAGGACAACAGCCTGAAGCACAGCAGAATATTCTAACATCATGTGAATCAGTAAATGTAGACCCTAAGTGTTGATTTTCTTCGTCCATCATGTGAATCAGTTAATGTAGACCCTAAGTGTTGATGTAGACCCTAAGTGTTGATTTTCTTCATCCATCATGTGAATCAGTCAATGTAGACCCTAAGTGTTGATTTTCTTCGTCCATCATGTGAATCAGTTAATGTAGACCCTATGTGTTGATTTTCTTCGTCCATCATGTGAAACAGTAAATGTAGACCCTAAGTGTTGATTTTCTTCATCCATCATGTGAATCAGTCAATGTAGACCCTAAGTGTTGATTTTCTTTGTCCATCATGTGAATCAGTTAATGTAGACCCTATGTGTTGATTTTCTTCGTACATCATGTGAATCAGTTAATGTAGACCCTATCTGTTGATTTTCTTCGTCCATCATGTGAATCAGTTAATGTAGACCCTATGTGTTGATTTTCTTCGTCCATCATGTGAATCAGTTAATGTAGACCCTATGTGTTGATTTTCTTCGTCCATCATGTGAATCAGTTAATGTAGACCCTATGTGTTGATTTTCTTCGTCCATCATGTGAAACAGTAAATGTAGACCCTAAGTGTTGATTTTCTTCATCCATCATGTGAATCAGTCAATGTAGACCCTAAGTGTTGATTTTCTTCGTCCATCATGTGAATCAGTTAATGTAGACCCTATGTGTTGATTTTCTTCGTCCATCATGTGAATCAGTTAATGTAGACCCTATGTGTTGATTTTCTTCGTCCATCATGTGAAACAGTAAATGTAGACCCTAAGTGTTGATTTTCTTCATCCATCATGTGAATCAGTCAATGTAGACCCTAAGTGTTGATTTTCTTCGTCCATCATGTGAATCAGTTAATGTAGACCCTATGTGTTGATTTTCTTCGTCCATCATGTGAATCAGTTAATGTAGACCCTATGTGTTGATTTTCTTCGTCCATCATGTGAATCAGTTAATGTAGACCCTATGTGTTGATTTTCTTCGTCCATCATGTGAAACAGTAAATGTAGACCCTAAGTGTTGATTTTCTTCATCCATCATGTGAATCAGTCAATGTAGACCCTAAGTGTTGATTTTCTTCGTCCATCATGTGAATCAGTCAATGTAGACCCTATGTGTTGATTTTCTTCGTCCATCATGTGAATCAGTTAATGTAGACCCTATGTGTTGATTTTCTTCGTCCATCATGTGAAACAGTAAATGTAGACCCTAAGTGTTGATTTTCTTCGTCCATCATGTGAAACAGTTAATGTAGACCCTAAGTGTTGATTTTCTTCGTTCATCATGTGAAACAGTTAATGTAGACCCTAAGAGTTGATTTTCTTCGTCCATCATGTGAATCAGTTAATGTAGACCCTAAGTGTTGATTTTCTTCGTCCATCATGTGAATCAGTTAATGTAGACCCTAAGTGCTGATTTTCTTCGTCCATCTTCGGTCCCCCTCTGAGCGACATCCATCCCCAAACGTCCTTTGACAGGGTCAGCTACCTGAAAAATGTTAGTCTTAAAATGGAATATAGAATCATTTGTTCATACTGGCAGGCTACGCCCAATTGTAGGTAATTAGGAACTATTATTATTATCATTAAAGCAGGCCACATAGTGGCTTAATTAAATGGATCCATGTCAAAATATTTCATCATAGTCAGAAACAATGTACCTATTTAGCACAATTAGAAACCTTTTCACTTTAAAGCAGCCTCCATTTATTACTCAACACATGTCCTAAAAATCAACTTATGGAGAGGTGAACACATAACTAAAAATAACCTGCGAGGTTCTATTAATACTTTCATTCATGATGTGCTTAACTAATTTCACTTAATGAATCTGTCTTTAACTTATCTGATACAGCATTCATACCATTAAATCAAATATTCTGATTCTTTTAATGTCAACATTATTCATTAAGTCACAGAAATAACTGTAACGTATATCGGGTCAGACAGCAGCCCCCCTTTTTACTTATGGTTTATCCTCTGTCAATCCTGTGAGCCTGATCGTTGCCCCCTCTTTCTTGCACCCTTGATTTGAGGGGCCCAACCCCTTAACTATTGGCATCTGACAGGCGGTCGGCACTCTCGGACCCCCTGAGTCCATGAAGCCCATTGTTGTACTCATGCACCTAAGGATGTTGTGTAAGCTGTAGCAGTGAGCGGTGCAGCAGATAAGCAACAAGGGCAGATATATTTAATTAAGGTAGTAAAGAGATGATTAGAAAAGGCCACAGAATCATACATCCATAACAATACAGATGAAAAGGGAAAGAGCCTTCAAACCTTTAAAGTTACTGATCTGTCACTTGTGTAGTGAATACATACTTACGAGGAACCCTGCCACACTCTGTATATTATTCACACTCTAACTCGGGGTAAATACTCTGAGGGCCTTTGCAGCTGGTGGTTCTGCAAAGTACGTGCGATGGCAGCCTTTTTCTGATACCTAACCATAAGTCATTAACTCTGCTGTGAGTGTACAGTCTTGAATTCTCAGCTGATGAATAGGCAGGGAAGGCTCTTATCAGGGGCAGCTGCGAGAGTCATTTATCAGCAGAGAATAATGGAAGCAAAAGGTTATAAGTGGTGCAGTCGCCCTATTGCTCCACAGTATAATAGTCCTACATATTTTCTGTGTCCTGGCAAAACTGTTTCTGAATCTTTTTCTCTGGTGGCATTTTGAACCACTTTCCAAACATGCATTAAGAGCCAGGAATCTGCCACATTAAAAAATTTCTTACAACTTCAAAACTTTCTGTTTCCTTGACATGCAAGAAAACAATCACACAAAATGATGCCACTCCCATACTTCACATTTGTGGTGGTGTTTTAAGGTCTCTTAGCATTGATAACAGACTACATCTCCTTCAGTGTGGACTCCATTGTTCCAACCAGGGCTTTTTATTGTGACAAAGGACATCAAAGCCATTCTCAACAACAAGAAGAGGGTCTTCAAAGCTGAAAATCGAGAAGAGGTGAGAACAATTCAGGGATAACTGAAGGTAAATCAGGGAGGTTAAGGAAGATTATAGGAAGAAGCTAGAGTGGAAACTCCAGCAGAACAGCACGATAGAGATCTTGGGTGGAATGAGTACAACTGCAGGATTCAAGAGCAACAACAGAGGAGTGGAAAGCAGTTTGGACTGAGCCAAGGAGATGAATGTGTTCTTTAAGAGATTTGACATTTCTGGTTTTGCTCCCCTTTCTCCTGTCTCCTCTGGAGCCTGATCTCAACAACCCACTCTATTTGTCTCCTTCCCTCTCCTCCTTACAGTTTACCCCCTTTTTACACCTCTGCCTCCTCTTTCTCACCTAGGTGCCCCCTAAATCCTGATTATCCCACTCCTCCCCCACCTGTCACCTGTACAGTGTGTTTCACTGACCATGAGACTCAAGATGTGTGCCCCCCAGCTCAGTGGAGTACTCCACCGTGTCTTCAACATAAGCCTGAGTCTTCAAAAGGTCTCTGTGATGTGGAAAACCTTGTGCCTGGTTCCTGTGCTGAAGAGGCTGCGACCCAGTGAAGTCAAGGACTGGATTGTAGACTACTTGACTCATAGACCACAGTATGTGCACCTCCATGTCAGAGTGGTCAGCAACACCAGGGACCCACAGAAAACCATCATCTCTCCCTTTCTCGTCCCCCTTTACACCAAGAATTTTAACTATTTTACAGAAACCTGCAACCTTCAGAGCTTTTCTGATGACTGTACCATAGTTGGATGTATTAGCAAGAGTGATGAGGATGAGTACAGGTCTGCTGTGAAAAACCTTGTCACATGGTGTAAGCAGAACAATATGCAGCTCAGTATTGCAAAGACAAAGAAACTGGTTGTGGATCTGAGAAGGAACAAGGCACTTATGACCCCTATTTACACCCATGAGGACAGGGTGGACATTGTACAGACTACAAATATCTGGGTGTAGATATAGGTAATAAACTGGACTGGGCAAAGGACACTGACTTCCTATACGAGTAGGACCAGAGTTGTCTGTATTTTTTGAGATGCCTAAGGTCCTCCAACATCTACTGGACTATGCTTGGGATCTTCAATGAGTCTGTGGTAGCTAGTGATCCTCTTTACTGTTGCATGATGGGGCAGCAGGCTGAGGGTGGCTGATGCCAACAGGCTCAACAAACTGATCTGCAAGACCAGTGACATGGTGGGAGTGGAGCTGGACTCTCTGATGGCAGTGTCAGAGAGAAGGATGCTGTCGAAGTATTTTGATTCTGATTTCTCCTTTTTCCTTCAAATATAAAATGGTCATTAAGGCCAAACACTTCAATTTTAGTTTGATTGGACCAGAGGTCATGTCTTCAAAATTAAGGTCCATGACCCTAAGAGTATTTTAAACTATGATCTGGCTTTTTATGTTGCTTTTGGAGTAATGGCACCTTCCTCCCTGAATGGCCTTTCAGCCCATGTTGCAGGACTAGATTCATTGTGGATAATGACACTCTCCCCAGCTTCAGCCAGCACTTTCACTTTTTTTTGCTTTTGCTCTAAGATTGAAACTGACATTTTGCAACAAAACACATTTGTCTCTAAGACACACAACCCATTTATTTACAGGTGTATGGTGACTTCCTAATATTAAAAGACTAATAATTGTTTTTAATTGTCTGGCAAGGTGCATCATTATTCAGGCATTTAGCAATTAGAAATATTGTTGTATCCATAACCAACCTAAAACAGGAAAGGTTTAATCTGATTAAATGTAAAATGGTGAGAAAAATGTTTTTTCTACTGTGTATCTAAACTCTTGGTTTTAACTGTATGGGACACTGCTACAGATTTTGCATTCAAATCGACCAATATTAACATTACTCAATCTCATGCAAATATTCTCTCTCCACTAATGAAGATTCATTTATCTTAGTGTGCTGTATTGGTCTGGGTGGCTCAACCTATTTTCTGTAAAATTTGCAAGTAATTATTTGAACCAGTGGTGGACCACATAGCTTGTATGTAGAACATTAAGCTTACATCAAGCAGTCACTGGGTATAAATTAAAAACAATGACCGAATGAACTAACTTAACGAATAAAAGACTGTGAAACAGAGCAAAACCAACTTATTCTGTCCTGAAGTAATAGAACACTGTGAATTATGCCTCCTTCTTTATAATACACACACACACTACACAAATGGGGGTCCCCATCAAAAGCAACTCATTTTACTTCATAGCCACAACAGGACAACAGGTGTTTGACACTATGTACTTAATTTCTTTACATGCTTTCAGAAATGTGTTTCACAGCTGCTTAAGGAAACAACATCTTACAGAGCACAAGGCAAGGGAAAGAATCTTACCTCAAGCACTCATTGCTGATGTCATATCATGGCAGTATGGACAACTGGCATGACCACTTTGGACAGTTTCACCTGCCATTTTAGAATGCTGCATCGAATGGTTGGGATAAAATGTAGGAAAAGGTCTTATACACTCAGAGTAGTTGGTGTGAAATTAAAACCAAAACTGTCAGAAAGCCTTGTAATATCCTAATCTTCGGAGTTCTCTATCAATGCCTTTTCATAAGGTCAGTTTTTGACTGATCAGAATGGGACACTTGACACCTTGCATTCTTATCTGGATCAAATCAAGTAAAAACCTCTGAGTTTGTCCCGTCATGGTGCGGGGCCCTGTTGTGGGTGCGTTGCTTGGTGGGGTCTGCTCTGTTGCGCCAGTGGGCGGGTGTGGCGTTGTGCGGGGCCCTCGCCTTGCCGTTGTGGCGCGCTGTGTGGTGGGGGAGGGGGGTGTGGCGGGGGTGCTTAGAGCGGGGCTGTGTGTGGAGCTTGCGCTGTGTGGGTGTGGTTTCATTGGCTTCTCGGCTATGGAGTTCACCTGTGGGGGTGTGCCCCTGTGGAGGAGGGGATTCGTGGCGTTTGAGTTCGGGGGGCTGTTCGATATCGGTGTCCTTGTTGGGGTGGCCCTGTGGGAAGGTTCATGTTGGGGTTCACTGGGGATGGGAGACTCATGGGGTTGGGATCGGAGCTCATTGGGGGGTCGGAACTGCTCCGTCCTGGGGCGCCTCCGGTTGGTGGGCTGGTTTGAGCCATGTGGACCCCTCTTTCGTACATATCCCCCTCTCCGAAAGTGGATGGGGGTTGTTGGGGACTGGGTTCAGGGTGGGGGGCGGGGGGCGGGGGCCGGGCCGGGATCACCTGGGTCTGGACGGTGCCGGCGCTGTCTGCCTGTCTCTGCCCCAGGAGGGAAGGGGAAGGGGAACACCTCCTGGGTCCGGGGGCTGGTTGCCCCTAGGGGGTACCAGTGTCTGGACCTGGGAGTATAGAGTATGCATGGGGAGTGTGAGTGAGTGTATGACATCCATTGTTGTTTGTCTTTACGTTGGGTGCGAGTGATTTTATGTGTATGCATGAGGGTGGGAGTGGGTGATTGTGACTGTGTGTGCCTGTTTTTTGTTTGTTTTTTTTGGGTTTTTGTGACAGGTTGGGTCTTGGACTGCTCCCTCTCCTGGATCAGCTTAGCCCCCCATATTATGGGGGGCCTATTTCCTCCTCGCCACACTACCTGCCGGTGGTTGGAGTCTCTGCCCGCTGGTGTACTTATGGTTATCGGTGTCCGGGGCTGGGTGCTTTGGTGTGTGCTGGCTCACTACCGGTGGCTGCTTGCCAGGGCCTGGCCCCCTGGGCTCTGTCGGGCATCTGCTTGGGGGGTGGTGTGTCTCGGGGTCTTGGGTCTCTGGGTCCATGGTTGGATCTGCTCGGGCGTGGACGGCTGCCGGCGGGGCCTGTGGGCTCGTCGCTGCGGCTCCCTGGGGTTTCTACACTGTCGCTGCTGGGTGGTTCCTCTGGGTCTGTCCACTGCTCTTCTCTGGGGGGGTTGCGGTAGTCCTAGCGGTGGTTCTCCTGGGGTTCCTGTGCTTTGGGGGGCCTTTGGATGTCTGTGGCTCGGATCTCCTCAGTGTCCGTCCAGGGACCATGGGCAGGTCTGTGGGTCCTCACACTGGCTATTGCATATTTTTGTGGAGAAACCTTGTATACAAAAGCGCGTCAACACTTATACTCACAGGTGTTAAGCTTCAGGTGTTGACAAATACACAGATGTTCTATATTGGGCTGCACCTCTCACTAAGTACATTTCACATTCATAAGAACCATGTACTATTTTGAAAAAAAAAAAAAACAGCTGCAGGTGTATAAGCAAGCAGGGTGTAATCTTGTATTCTCTTCATACTTCTTTCTCTCCTCCACACTTTCCTCCTTTTCTTCCCTTTTTCCTTTTTGCCCCATCTCTCTCTTTTTCGAGCTTCTTTTTTCCTTCTCATTTCAGTCTCCGTGTCTGTAACAACTGAAATATTCTTTATAATAAAGAATAAATAAAGTTTATAATAAAGTTTATTTTATAAATATCAAGCAGAGCTTTAAAGCATTAGCTGTGATGCTCCGCTTGTGAAAGTAAATCTGTTGGGTAATTTCTTGGCACTGACAACAATTCTGAGCACTACCCCAGGATACAGTAAAAAAAAACAAAAAAAAAACTTTTAGTCTTAGTCAAGTTCCAACGTAATTCATCCATTAAAAATCTATGCTGAAAAAATACATTTCTTGAGGGTTTTTTTTTTACTGTAAAGGAAGCCAGCTGTACCACTACATCAATACAATATTTACAGCATGTTTTCTTCCTCCACTGTGAGAACAGAGCCAACTAAAACATACCAGGCAAGTTTCACATCGGTCTCTTTGGTTTTGTGCTCTGTACAGTTACAGTGGTTTCCACATACTTCATCTAGTTACAGCCCTGGTACTTCCTACGAGGGGCTTGTAACAAAAGAGTGTTACAATGTTTAAATTCTAAGCACTAAGTCCACATAAATGCTGATTCTGAGAGCACTGTGGGTGGTTGTTGTTATTTTTGATACAGCCACTCATGCAGATGCAGCAAATAGACGTGGCTAATGAACAAATATGAAATAGTCTAAACTGATTAAATAATGTAGACAAAACAGCAAGTAACCTTTAAAGAAGCATGCATACCTAATTGTCAAATATAATTGACTTTCCAGTTTGTGTTTGTGCTCCAACACACAGTGCAAATGTTTTCATACCCCTTGAATCTTTTCACATTTTCTGACATTACAACAAACTTTAAATGTTTTTTATTGGGATTTTATGTGATAGACCTACACAAGGTATTCCATAATTGTCAAGTGGAAGGGAACTGATACATGATTTTAAAACAAAAAAAAAAACTGAGCCCCCAAGTCAGTACTTTATAAGGTCAATTGTTACTGCAGTTTCTTTACTGCAATCTCTAAATTGTCCTTTTAACATACAAATATATTTTGGTTACATTGTAGCTCTGGATGTATATTTAGGGCAGCTGTCCTGATAGAAAGTGAACCTCCACCCCAGGTCTTTTTTGACTCTGATAGCTTTTCATCCAGAGAGCTCTGCATTTATGTAAATGGACTGAACTTATATAGCACTTTTCCAGTCATACAGACTGCTCAAAGCACTTTACACTAGAGCCACATTCACCCAATTGTACTCCCTAACGCTCACACATTCATACACCGATACACAGGCAACTTGAGGTTAAGTGCCTTGCCCAGGGGCACATCGACCTACGGCTGGAGGAAGCTGGAATCGAACCCTCAACCTTCTGATTGCAAGACGACTACTCTTCCTACTGAGCCACAGTCGCTTAGGAAGACTAGTCCTCTTTTAGTGTAATTTCTGAACAGCTTCTCTGCCCCTGCTGAAAACAGGTACCCCTACAGCATAATGCTGCCGCTACCGTATTTCACAGGAGGGAGGATGTGCAATGTTATCTTTCCATCACATAGTGCATTTTTTGTGTAGGTTACGTAGTTTATTTTTGGACTTATCTGACCACAGCACCTTCTTCCATACGGCTGCTGTGTTCCCTACACAACATGTGGCAAACTGCAAATGGGACTTCTTACAGTTTGCAGTCATTAATGACTCTCTTCTTGCCACTCTTTCAAAATGGCCAGATTTGTGGAGTACACAACTTTTTGTTTTGTTTTTGACAGATTCTCCCACTAGAGCTGTCAATCTCTGCAGCTCCTCTAGAGTTACCATGGGGTTTCTGACTGCTTCTCTGATTATTGGTCTCCTTTTCCAGCCTGTCACTTCAGGAGTATGGCCCGTTTGTTCACCAGTGTTTTCTAACAAACCCATAAGGCCTTTACAGTAACACAAAAAAGTTAAAGGGGAATTCATTCTTTTACAGGACCATATAGTGGTGCAGGGATGGGCTTAAAAATGTTGCCTCCTATTAGCTCTTAGCTGAACTATTGAGAAACATAACTGCATAGCCCAGTGCCACTTGTTTGTGAATACTGTCAGTCATCTATTGTTATTTGTGTTAAAACCTGGCATATTTCTTATGAAAATAATACTTAATGTTTAAGACTCAAGACAACTATAGAGAAATAACTGAACCACAGGCTTGTAATCTTAAATAAATTTATTGTACAAGTCGGCACAAACCTCAATTCTTATAAGGCAACTGAAGAGAATACCCTTAGCTTATGTATTTGTTTTTACTTAATTTTACTGTAGAAAATTAAGACATTTTATACTTATATTTGAATTAGGCCAAATAAATATATTTGCTTTTTTACCAGTAAAGTTCCAACAAAAATAAAGAACTTAGTGATGTTCATTATTCTTTATGCAATGCTATTAGACTTGTGCTTTCCTGCTTAATAAACCTTCCTCTTGCACATGATAAAGTGTAGTAAACCCACCAAGTCTATCTAAACACCATTAGTCAGATCCCGTATGCTCCAGTAAGACAGCTATAAGTGATCACTTAGGTCAAGAAGGCAAAGAGGGCTGGGAGCTGCTCTGTTAGAAAGAGAACGGTGAGCTGAAGCCTGCAAATTATCACACATACACAAACATGAGGATAAACATTTAAACGTGCCAAGGAAGGTCACACACACTCACACGCACACATGCATATTCTGAGCAGACACAAACACTTTCTCTCCCTGCAAACTTGATCATACAATGCAGTGAGGTAATGGGCGTCAGAGGCCTGCTGCTCTGTTGTTGCAGCCTCAGCAGCTCTTGTACGGGGCTTCTCAGAGGACCATTCTGTGTGAAGGGGAGGGCTTTCAGAAGGCAGCAAAGACACGCAGAAAGCCAGTTGTCCTCAGAGCAAGAGCAGCTATGCTCCCATTTTGTGCTTAAATAGCAGTCTTTTGTAGCAAAGTCCTAGCACAACAGGGAGACAAGGAATGCCCTCTGTGCTCACTGGAAGTGCGTCCTTCTATAGAAGACAGGGGGTTGTGCTCACAGTGCCAAAGAAAACAACTTATACTCTTCAGGGGGTGCCAATTAAAGAACATATATAACATGAAATTGTTTTAGAATGCTTCCTTGTGTTCAGGCTTGCAGCTCACAATAATCCTATTTATTTCCATGTGTGAAATCAAAAAGTATATAAAAAGGATGAAAGAAAGAAAGTGAGCTAAAGACAGCAGAGAAGATAGTTTATATGAAACTTAGGCATCAATGTATAAAATAAGGGCAACCCTAGGTGGGAATGTTGGTTATAAATCGATTTTTCGAGTAAGGAAGTTTTGATTTCCCACCACACTTTTCCAGACAGCTGTTTCACCAGAATAACTGCGTTGCACAATATTAGGAAATCATGCAAATGCAAATTTGTTGTTTATTATTGCAATAACAATGTTTGTTGCAATTAACCTGTATTTTCCCCACTCTTCTGTTTGTTTTGCGTCATCACATATTTATTCCCCACCACATTTTGTTAGCTTAAGCATCTCAGTCACTAAACTCTGTATCAGGTTTGTGCATCAAGGGCAATAAAAAGTCCACCTAACGAGTTAAATGTATTATTTGCATGCAAAGTAAAAATGCATATAACTTGAAATATAATAGCCTACATAATATTGCAAAGCAGTCCTTTGCAGTGTGAATTTACAGTTCACTCTTGGTTATTGTGATTAGGAGTATAATTCAATATATTGTGCAGCTTTACAAAATAACATACTTAAACTTAGCAATAGCAAGCCATGCAGTCACAGTGAATGGAAGAAGCTAAAAGTCTCATTTTCTAACACATAATTATTCCTGTATGGCTTCCTGTGTTATATTCATGAGGGTTTTGATTGGAATAATTAGCTATTCTTTACTTACATTCATCGATAACCTTGGACCCTACATGGCCTAGTATATGCAAGAACTGGGTGAAGTGATTATTGCTGTTTAAAAAAAAACAGTTACTATCAGAGATTTCAGAGTACAGGCACCCTCTCACATAATTAGATTTGGCACAGACAGAGCAGAAAACTCAGCAAACTAATTTATCAGCTGCTGCTGTCAGTAGTTCTTGACATCAACTGTCTGCTGATATCAGCTAAGAGAAAGCTTGCATCAGTGTGTGCTGTCTGTTATCAGTCTCCACCACATAGCCAGGTCACTGTGAGGGAAATGAGTCTGCTGCAGCAAGCAGCTGGATTCGAAAATAATTAATTTAGGATCTGAGAGTAATTTTTTCTAGCTTTAAAGGCCTTAAACGACCAACTTTAATCTGTTAAACATACATCTGTAAAAGCAGTTGGAATTTGTCTGTACTTTGGAATCGCTAACACGTTTTTACAAGTAGGAGTTTATCATTGTAGCAACATTTTCAACAGGCAATGAGTACTGTACTAATCTTCAAAAATAGGACATGTTTTGTTTTAATTTTCTATAAGAATCAAAGCTGCTGTCTGAGAATGTCTGGTTAATTAATATGTGGTGAAAAGGAAGTAAGATAAGATGACTTAAGTAGTGCAAGATAATAGATCCGTGAAAATCTGTGCATCTGTGGAACAGCTTGGTGACAGCAGCTTCTAAATGCTTTCTGTCATCATGTGGCTCACAAAAGATTAAAACAATAGACAAAGCAGACTGTATTTAAAATGTTTAGGTTGAAAAGAGCTGAATATTAACAAGAAAAATAGAACTAACTGTAGGGGTTCTGTATGTGCATGTTTTATTCATCATTACTGTGTGAGAGGATTTTAATGCCCTAAAGTCTGCACTCTTCTGATGCAAAGCCTCTGAATAATACCTCAGGTCAAGTATTCTTCTGTACACTGGTGTACGCTGAGGCCAAATACTTTCTATTTGCTGTAATAGTTTCCATATCAGCCATCCTGCTTTGTACGTTATCTATCTAAGGAAAAATAGCTCAAATATTTGAACACATTTAAGTACCTGCAAGCTTCTCAATACAGCATGGTTTGATTTAGCCTAACTGGCAGTAATGAGGCCTTCTGAAGTAGCCTCTGGGGCAGGAGTGTTTCTTTCCAATTTGTTTAATGCCTTTAAATTTAAAAACCCAGCCTGACTGATTGGTGTGCATGGTTGTTTGTTATGTGTGTCTCTGTGTTGCTGCGATGCAACCCGTCCAGGGTGTACCCCGCCTCGCACGGAAGAAGTGGGTATAGAAAATGGATGGATGGATGGATGATTGTAACATGACAAAATAGGACAACGTTTAAGGGGTATAAATGCTGTTTTCATTGGCATTGTGCTAATTCAGACAAATCACATCATCAAGTTTAGCAAAGAGATGTGATTACCACCTGATCTTAATAACAGATTTCTCTGAACCATCCTTACTGAACATTCAGCAGTGTTTTAAAATGGCTAAGCAGTGTTTTATACTGGTTTATTCTGCACTCTCTTGCAAATATAGTGCACTTTTTTTTGCACACTGTTGCAATCCATCCCTCCCCTAACTTTTTATTTTCAAAAAATACATCACTTACACAGTTTAATTTGTCTTTTATTCTGCTCTGTTTTAGACACTGGGGGGATTTTGCTGCTGCTCACGTGTCTTGCAGCAGATGTCTCAGAAAAATCTCACTGCTTACTTGAAGTTTGCATTCTGTTAAGCATAGATGGTTAAATGATAATAACTGAAGAGGTCCTGATCAAAATACTGTCATTTATAAACATACCTATTGTAGGTACATGTGCTAACTTTGATACTGATATTGTAGGGATTATTTTAACTCTTAAAGTTGTTACTGAACTCATTCCAAATGTAATTTCAATCTGAAAAGACTCACAAAGAAAGGGATGGCAATTAGAAAGGTTTTAATGATGTAAAATTACATGGTTATTTCTTCGGCGCTCGGACCTGGGAGGAAGACATGAATGCTGAGAATGACATGAGCTAAGATGATCATTTGTAAGGCTTAGATTTAGAGATGTCCTCCCCCCGATCCGACACTGGTGGTGGATTGGCGGCCAGGGATCGAGGAAGCCAGGAGTAGATGTGAAGGAAGAGGGTGGAGGTGGGGTGGAGGAGGGATGAGCTCAGCTGACAAGCGAGGAGGAACACAGCTGAAGGTCCTTTAAAAGGAAGGCATCGGAAGGTGATTGGATGGAGAATCAGATGGACAGGATGCTGATTGGAAGGCCGGGAGACGCACAGAAGAGTCATTGGAAGGTGGAGACGGTGAAGGTGAGTCTTTCATTCTGAATTTTCGTCTAAACTCCATTTCAATCTGAAAAGACTCACAAAGAAAGGGGTGGCAATTAGAAAAGTTTTAATGATATGAAATTACATGGTTATTTCTTTGGCGCTGGGACCTGGGAGGAAGACATGATTGCTGAGAACGACATGAGCTAAGATGATCAGAATCAGAATCAGAATCAGAATCAGAAAAGCTTTATTGCCAAGTACGTTTTTGGACATACAAGGAATTTGTTTTGGCGTAGTCAGATCATTTGTAAGGCTTAGATTTAGAGATGTCTTCCCCCCAAAATAAGGGCCGAGGTCGGGCCTAATTGAGAACTAGAGGAGGCATCTATCAGGAATGGTAAATGGACTGAACTTACATAGCGCTTTTCCAGTCATGCAGACCACTCAAAGCACTTTACACTAGAGCCACATTCACCCAATTGCACTCACACATTCACACACCGATACGCAGATTGGTAGGCAACTTGAGGTTAAGTGCCTTGCCCAGGGGTACATTGACATATGGCAGGAGGAAGCTGGAATCAAACCCACAACCTTCTGATTGCTACTCTGATTGCTAAGACAACTACTCTTCCTACTGAGCCACAGTCGCCCAGGAGAGTAGGATGAAATAAGAAAGGAAGAGAGAAGTGAAAGCCGCAGGAAAGATTAAAGCAGAAAAGAGAAGTTTGTAAATAGGCTATGAAGCAAGGAAAATAATAGAGAAGCAAAGAAGATGATAGATTTGCCGTTTAGGCAATGCGAGGCGATATAATACCGCATTTGCAACGCTTGATGATTAAGCTTAGAGAGCAGAGTAAGTTGATAGATATGCCATGTTGGCAATGCTAGATGATTATATGCTTAGAGAGCAGAGTAAAATGATAGATATGCCGTTTGGCAATGCTTGATGATTATATGCTTAGAGAGCAGAGCAAGATGATAGATATGACGTGATGGCAATGCGTGATAAAGGTATATTCCGCAGAGGATTTCCGAATAAAGATATGGAATAAAGCTATGAACAGATCAGCTGAGCAAAAGAATATATAGGACAGGTAATGAAGGAATAAAGGCAGGAAATGAGAGAGTAATGGAAGGGAAGAAGTATAAATGAAACGAGGAATAGAATTGGATAAAGGAGGAAAAATAAAAAGAGATGAAGAAATTTCAGAAACTATGGAGTGCTGAAAATGCCATAAAAGAAATGCAGATGAAGATATGAAATAAAGTTAAAATAAAGACCTATCAGTATGGGTTGGAGAATAAATTGAACGTCAAGGTAAAAAGCAGGAAGGAGAATAAAAGTAATTGAATGAAAGCATGAAAAAACAAGGAATAATCGGCCTCCAATTAAAGAAGGGCAAAACAAATTGAGAACTACTTTTCGAAAAACATAAGTGAGCTAGAGTTAGGGAGAAAATTAGAAACGACTGGCAGGTGCTGAAGGGAAGAGTCCTGCAAAACGGAAACATGACGATTGAACTAAGCTAATGATGGATAAAGGCCAACCACCACCAGGAATTGAAGGGAGTTCTTAGGGGAGATTTGATAAAACAGAGTGGAAATCCGGGCAAGCATAGGAAGAGAAGGATGAAAAAGACCAACGAACCAATTGCTGGAGAGTGGCTGAGGTGCAATAGTGGCTGCTCCTATTCTGAAGGAATGGCCTGAAAACTGGCCCGGGGCATGATGCATTAAACTAAGACCTGCCTAAAATATTTGAGGAACCAGGATGCGGACATGGGGCTCCTTCTAGCATAAGAAATGGGGGCATACGAAGGAAAAGGATTTGAAAGTAAAAAAAGGCTAAACCTGATAAATAATAGAATGCGGGTTGATATTAGCAAGGATGAAGGGATGGATTCAATCAGACCGTAGGACTTTGAGAGGAGAAATTGGAGTAGACTGATGGACGGAGTCAACAGAAGACCTAGGAACTAAATAGAATAACCAGGAACATGATGAGCAGGATTGATGAAGTTATGAGTTATGACTTGCCAGGATGCACTGGAGGTAAGGCATAATGCCTTAGAGGACGAGCGGCTTGACTAACGGGATCGACCACTGCTGCATATTAGATAAAGCGGCGATGCGCTTCTTCCAGAAATGCCCCAGATGCAGCAGGCTATGGTGATGAGATGATCTCATAGAAAGCTGGGGATTCAGATTGAGAAAGGAAGGAGGCCTTACATCGGAAACGAATTGCCCTGAGAAAACCCCCCAAAACCCACGGACGGAGCTACGTCCGTGTAAATGACCTTACTAATAATGACTGTTCATGGATTGTTTCATAAGAGTTTGTTATTCTGCTGCGGCAGAAGAGCAATATTGCTCATGTTGAAACGCATAGTCCGGGGAGGTGCTGTAAACCACTGAATAGAGCAGCGCCAACACAGTGTGCAGAGAGAAAGAGTGCTTTACAATCATCATGGGAAAATATAGCTATGATGAATATCGAAACTGGAAATAGTTTTAGTGCAGGTCATATCCACATGTTCGCAGGTTACGGTGGAGCATGGGCCAGTTGCCGCAGATAGAAGAAATGTTCAATGATCTCTTAGCCAGGCACTAAGGAAACATTTCAACTTGTTACTCAGATGATAAACACCTAAATGTATTTAAAGCTAAACTCTGCTATTAAAATGACTTTCTCAAAGCCTTTTGGCAAATACCATTAAGACGAGCCTTTCTTCATGTCAACTAAAAACCTGGCTGCTTCCGACAAAATAAGTGCTTACATATTAAGAGCTGCGTCGTGGACAAAGATTTGTCGCTCAAGTACAATTTTGTATATATGGCGAAATGGGGTAAAAGCACTCAAGGGAAAGATTGACAAGGACAAAAGGGTTGTAATAATTTAAGACAAATAAGTCTTTTATTGTAAAGTAATGAGGCAAAGAGGTTAAAAGCAGCATGTTGATTAAGTAATTAAAAGGTATTTATATTCTGCATATTTACTTAAATCTTACAATGAGATCACATGCAAGGCTCTTCAACCAAAGGATTATGAACCATCCGCTGAGAGACCATATTTTAAACCGGGACGCTACAGGCCGTAAAACTTAAAACGAGTCAGCCGAGCGAGCAATGTCGCTGGAAGAGAAGGAAATACCATTCCAGTTCGAAAGAAGACTGGAGCAGAAAGCAGTTTTTGTGACCGAGCAGAAGCTCTGGAAAAAAAAAAAAAAACGGAAGAAAAGAACAAAGAGCGCTCTGATGGCCGACTAAGCCGCAGGAATCAGAAGGTGGCTTGCATGATGATAGATTGTCAGTGGAAAGAACACACCAGTCTAAGCAGGCTCTTGATTAATCGAGGGTGGATGCAGCTAAGGCTGAGAAGGACTTGAGATACTGATGAAAAACGAGCAGCCATGTTAGAAATGTAGGATGACGATGAGGGACGGACAGGTATTAAATGTATTCTATGCTCGGGTGAAACTAAGCAGCTGGCAACTCTGAAATGCTTAGAGGCGGCCGTGAGCGCCAACAAAGGATCCTAGGAAATGTTAGGAATAACCTTTATTAATATTATGTATAGCTGATTTTTTCCATTGATACCATAAAGATAAGAATACTCATCGACACGCATACGGGGAGAAATGGTCTAAGGTTTGACATGAATGACCTGTGGGTGGGACACTGGTTTTTTTTAAAGGGAGTAGCTGATAACTGTTTAGTTAGAATGCCACGGCACACTTAGATTAAGAATGGACACCAGCCACAACACAACCTATCAGACAGACACCGCAATGGTGACATGTAATCTACTGATAAACACTAGGGGAGTGCACAGCTAATGTTTTGGAGTGCCAGATATAAAACTACATGTGACCTTCTTTCAGGGCTCTTTGTCAAACTCCGTGGTTTTTTGGTACATGTTAAACTCACATCTTCGATCGGTAAAGTTGAAAACTTACAAGCCTTCTTATTCCTGTAAGCTTAATTCGCTTAGTTTTCTTATTGGCCAACAAAGGAGAATGAATAAAATCCACTTGGGACCTCTTCTCCAGAATGTTGCTTCAGTTGCGTGGTAACTGCATCTTGGTCCCAAGCTGAAAGCATGGTGGGCCGTCTCATACTCTGTTATATAGTTGACGGTGGCCTCAGGGCCGCGATGACCCGTTGTCTCAGCTGTGGTGCCCGCTGGGATTTGTAGGAACAGACTATCCTGCGGTTCACAATGGCCGATGACGTTGGAAAGGCATAGTGGCGTCTAGCAAAGTGCAAATGCTCCAATATTCAGCAAACAAGTGGTCCAACAGGATTTTATACATATGTTGCCATGGAACTGATTGCAACACCTGAATTAAATGATCAGGAGGGGAGAGGGAACATGTTTGGCAATATTGTGGATTTCGGAGTATATAGAAGGAATGTTTGTATTCCTGTTTGGGTTTCTGGTTGTTTTTATCACTTACATTATGATGTTTCAAAGCCAATTTGATGAAGTGATATAAAAGGACTCACACTGATCAGATTTGCAGAACAAGCTTTTATGTTATTAAAATGATAATTTACCATAGACTAATAATAAATGTCACACCTCTTATTTCTCATCCTTTCCATATGCTTCAAACTAAACTCAAAGCAACATAATTAATAAAATAAAGCACTTTTGTAAATTAAACAAGAACAGACGCACATAACAGCCCACTAAGCTTGCCTCAGGTTCAATTGTCCCTTATCAGTGCTGTGGTTTAAGACTTCTGAGAATTGTTCTATGAATAATATTATCAGGTCTGCTCATTTGATTTGAACATGTGTGAAACTCTTCCTTGCATCTGCTCTAGAAGTACTCCGATTCATGATCTCAATCTTCTTTTTAGCCATTGATCTGCTCTCGCCAGTTAGAAGAAGATGCCACACTGAAGTTTTTTCTCAAACATGTTACATTCTGGATGACTCGATTACTTTACAGTAAGAGTATTTCATTATGATTTCAGACTTCTATAAGTGAGCCATGATTATATGACCTCCTTTCTGTTTGAATAAACAAAGCATACAAGATTTGATGCAGGGTTCAGTCATGGTTTTAAGATGGATTTCTCAACGAGGCAAGTACAAGTGTTTCAAATGAAAAGTCATGCCAACAACATTACAGAAATGATAAGATAACAGGGCAAAGTCAGACTCCATAGAGCTTCAACAAAAAGACAAAATAACTCTTGATCACCTCAGTGTCTCCTCTCTATCTCACAAGTGGTGTCTCAAAGTGACCCACTTCTCTCTGCAGTCTGAGGTCGTCACTGTAAAAAAAGTGTGAATATACAGCATCGCATGAATAAAGAAGTGGGAGATAAGGAGTTCTTTCACTGACATTCTAAAAACTACAAAAGAGCCTTACCCTGTTCCAATCTCGCTCCATTTTCAAGCTTGCAGTTGAAACTCTTTGTCTGATTTAGGGCTTCTAATCTTTGACACCTTATATATTCTGAGCCGTAATGATGACTCTATTGTCCACAGAACGTTTTGTAGGGTATGACAAGGATTTACATGTTAGTTTTATTTCAAATATTTTATTTGCTGCCTTTTAGAATGAATTTATCTATGTCTAAATTTATTTTCTTTTTTTTTCATGTGCTGTCCAGACAAACAGACAGACTATATATGTATCTATAAACACCTGAATCCAAACATGTATGTGTGAGTACATTGCGTACATAAGGTTAATCCATAAGAATATTCAATAGCGGGGTGCAGGTCCATAGGCATATGCTAGCCCTAGTCGTTTGGATTTGGTCATATGACCAAATCCAAACGACCCCTGACCCCATCCAAACTGCAGCAGCCACAAACAAGAGCTGAAATACTGAAAAAAATAAAAAAATAAATAATGAAAGAACCAATCCAATCCACACGACACCCAGACCTAAACCAGAACGCCCGCTCCTCCTCCCAGCGTCCAACACCAGATGGGAAACTGAACAGGGTGTGGAAAGACCCCAAACCCACCACCGCCTGCTCAAATGGTGTTGTTGATGCATGTTGTTGTAGAGTACCCTTCTCTGGGTGCCATGAAGTGAGCTGCCACATGGCCTACATGTGTGTGTCATTAAAATGGTATAAGTGAAAGTGTCTAATGCCCCTTTTCCACTGGTTCGATTTGGTCCGTCTCGACTCCACTCTACTGTTATTTCAATACCAGTACCTAATTTTTTGGTACCCCCTTCTTAGCAGGGCTAAGCGAGGCCGAGTCGGTACTGTATGTGATGTGAACAAACGGCTGTTCACTGATTGGCCATGGGCGCGGCCAGCCTTAAGAGTCGACCAGCATAAAAAAACAACCGCAATTTTCAAACGTGCATTCAAGCGAGTGAGAGAAACATACGATGGAGTCCGGAAAGTTATCTGGAAAAGTCACCACTTGGAGCAACGACGAGGTGCAAGCTTTTCTGGCGATCATAGGACACTGCCATATTCAGCGGCAGCTGGATGGGGCGACAAGGAATGAAAAGGTGTTTGCTGATGTAGCCGATCAAATGGCCAGCCAAGGTTTTTACCGCACATCGCGGCAGTGCTTCATTCGCGGTTATGCAGCACGACACATGATGGTTTATAGCCACGCCTCCAGGAGGTATTTCCCTCAGCGAAGCGAAGGCGGGTCTATGGAAATGCAACACACAACGTGCAGAGCCGTACAGAGCTGTTCCGGACTGGCCAAATCAAGTCAGTGGAAAAGGGGCATAAGTTGTTAAATAAAATTGGGGCTATGGATGCCATCAGAGATGGAAAACCATCCCCACACCCCAATGATCCACCCACACCCCAAAGCCCTACATGAGTGGTAGTGTGATGGAGCGGTTGGTGGAGAGTGTCCGGGGATGGGGAGGGAAGGACTGGGGGGCAAAATGCTCTCCTAGGAACCCAGCTCTAGAGATCTAGAGTGATTGTTTAAGGAGGAATGGTCTCTTCATATGCCATAATCTTAAAAAAGTAATAGTGATATTGTCATAATCTGCCTGTGTTTGGGGTTTGAGTTTGTGTCCTGTTTACTTTTTGCACTTCCATGTACTTCTCTTGCTTTGTTATAGTTCATTCAAGTTTATTAGTTTCATTCATCAGAAATTTTCATTTGTATTTCCTTATAGGTCTTGTTCCTCCCTGCCTATGTTTTTAGCTCCTTATGTTCCTGTATATTGAGTTACTGTATGTGTTATTCCCTGCTCATCTGTGTTAATTCATCACTCTCTCCCTCAGTTGCTAGCAGTCCCTTTTCCACCAGCTGCATCTCATGCTCCTATGGTTTATTGGTCCATTCTCCTCCCTTTCTCAGTATTTATACCTTCTGGTTCTCATTGTTCCCCGCTGGATCCAAGTGTTTACCTCCCTGTCCCTGCCTGTGTTTCTGTTTTTTAGTTTTTCATTGAAGTATTATTAAAACTGTTTGACTCACCATGTGGCTCCCCTCCTCTGCTCAGCACAATATGACAGATGCATGCGGTCCTATTGGTAAAACAGGACTGCACCAGCAATTTAACAACTATCCAAGTTACTACAGGTCCTTCTCAAAATATTAGCATATTGTGATAAAGTTAATTATTTTCCATAATGTAATGATGAAAATTTAACATTCATATATTTTAGATTCATTGCACACTAACTGAAATATTTCAGGTCTTTTATTGTCTTAATACAGATGATTGTGGCATACAGCTCATGAAAACCCAAAATTCCTATCTCACAAAATTAGCATATCATTAAAAGGGTCTCTAAACGAGCTATGAACCTAATCATCTGAATCAACGAGTTAACTCTAAACACCTGCAAAAGATTCCTGAGGCCTTTAAAACTCCCAGCCTGGTTCATCACTCAAAACCCCAATCATGGGTATGACTGCCGACCTGACTGCTGTCCAGAAGGCCACTATTGACACCCTCAAGCAAGAGGGTAAGACACAGAAAGAAATTTCTGAATGAATAGGCTGTTCCCAGAGTGCTGTATCAAGGCACCTCAGTGGGAAGTCTGTGGGAAGGAAAAAGTGTGGCAGAAAACGCTGCACAACGAGAAGAGGTGACCGGACCCTGAGGAAGATTGTGGAGAAGGGCCGATTCCAGACCTTGGGGGACCTGCGGAAGCAGTGGACTGAGTCTGGAGTAGAAACATCCAGAGCCACCGTGCACAGGCGTGTGCAGGAAATGCCGCATTCCCCAGGTCAAGCCACTTTTGAACCAGAAACAGCGGCAGAAGCGCCTGACCTGGGCTACAGAGAAGCAGCACTGGACTGTTGCTCAGTGGTCCAAAGTACTTTTCTCGGATGAAAGCAAATTCTGCATGTCATTCGGAAATCAAGGTGCCAGTGTCTGGAGGAAGACTGGGGAGAAGGAAATGCCAAAATTCCAGAAGTCCAGTGTCAAGTACCCACAGTCAGTGATGGTCTGGGCTGCCGTGTCAGCTGCTGGTGTTGGTCCACTGTGTTTTATCAAGGGCAGGGTCAATGCAGCTAGCTATCAGGAGATTTTGGAGCACTTCATGCTTCCATCTGCTGAAAAGCTTTATGGAGATGAAGATTTCATTTTTCAGCACGACCTGGCACCTGCTCACAGTGCCAAAACCACTGGTAAATGGTTTACTGACCATGGTATCACTGTGCTCAATTGGCCTGCCAACTCTCCTGACCTGAACCCCATAGAGAATCTGTGGGATATTGTGAACGAGAACGTTGAGAGACTCAAGACCCAACACTCTGGATGAGCTAAAGGCCGCTATCGAAGCATCCTGGGCCTCCATAAGACCTCAGCAGTGCCACAGGCTGATTGCCTCCATGCCACGCCACATTGAAGCAGTCATTTCTGCAAAAGGATTCTCGACCAAGTATTGAGTGCATAACTGTACATGATTATTTGAAGGTTGACGTTTTTTGTATTAAAAACACTTTTCTTTTATTGGTCGGATGAAATATGCTAATTTTGTGAGATAGGAATTTTGGGTTTTTATGAGCTGTATGCCACAATCATCCGTATTAAGACAATAAAAGACCTGAAATATTTCAGTTAGTGTGCAATGAATCTAAAATATATGAATGTTAAATTTTCATCATTACATTATGGAAAATAATTAACTTTATCACAATATGCTAATATTTTGAGAAGGACCTGTATATGCCTATGTGTGTGACAAATTTTACTTGTGTGTAAAAAGAAAACTTGTTAAAATCTAATTCTATTCCCAATATAAAAAGAGTCTTTTAAAATGAATGACTCCTAATGTATCACTCTTTAAATGTGCGCTCAATGTTTCAAAAATAAGATTCTGTGATTTTAACAAAGACCGAGCAGCATCAGTCGCACTTAATGAGTAATTTCTCTTCTTGTTTCAGTTGTTTGCACGTTCCGAGAGAAGCGCCAACCGGACTAGTGTAAGCGTTGATTTTAATAGAGGTCGCTTGGACATATATACTTAGTGCACAGTCATCCTCTGCCAACTCAACTGCCCAAAAGGATGGATAATAAAGAACATCAGCAGCCATTTCCTACAACTAAAACAAGAAAGGTCGTGTAAGACAGACATGTACCTTAATACTGCATGTTTGAGCACGTGTTCACTTTTCACAACAAATTAAAAACAGGTTTGTTCAGCCAGCCAGGCTGCATTTTAATGCATCATGAGCTGATGTCTAATACAGCTTACTCACTGTACACCCTTTCAGGCTGTAATTTGCCTGCAGGGTCCTAATTTTCAGCAAGACTAGTGGTCTGAACTATGTATATTAAAAGAGTGTTACATCATTAGAAATGTGTATTTTTCATTTGTGGTCCTTCTGCGTTATTCAGTGTTCCTGGTGAGGCATACAAATAAACTGGCATAGGGATGTTAGCATGGGATGTAGTTGGACTGTGCATGGTAAAAAATAACAAACTGCTACCATTTAACTGACTCTACTTTTTGCGTTGAAATGCTTTATGTGATGGAGATGCCATGAAATGGATTTCACATGGTAAATGAGCTAGAATGTATTTGGAGCTGGAACCCATCACAGCAAAGGTATGTCATTTTCTACTTTTTGCTAGGTGCAGTTGCAGCTCAGGATCATGAAGGTGAGATGAATTTGTGCCTCATGAGGGTAAAACGTGTGGGCGAGATGTCACTTTTTAGTCACACTTAGTTGGTAACACTATTGCTTTTTCAGACTGTAACATCAAAATTATTTTTATTGCACAATTGCATGGCTCCGGTTTATACCTGACTGCTGCAGGAGGGCTATGTGTCTGCTATTACACAGGAGTCATTTCACTGTGCAGATATGTACTTTTGGAATTAAATTGTAGTTGTGAACAAATGAAAGGTTAAAGTATAAATATAAATGTTAGTGGGAACACGAACATTCTTATTATCTTACAAAAGTGTTTTATTCAAATTGCGCTTTTTATGACTGCATTAATGCATTTACAACTGTGTTAAAAAATTGTGTTTGAAAAAGTGAAGAAAACACTATGCACCCAAATGCATTCTGCGGGAATACTGCACATACTGGTCTAAATCAAAACACCAAGCAGCTCATTGGCTCAGTGTGTGCCATTTTGGCTCTTCTTCAAATGATCCAGATTGCAGTTTTGCGTTTTGTTCCACGTCTTTCTGGTTTTAATTTATTTCCATTTTAAAGCGTTCAGAACATTATAAATGAGCAGCCAATCATTTTTTGAACTTAATGTGTCTTATCCTCTCCAATCATGTACAGCCTTTCTTGACAATGTGCTTAAATGAGGGCCTACGGTTTGATGCATGTTTTTTAACAGAATGAATGCCTTCACTGATTAAACTCCATGTTGCAACATACCCCCGTTCAATTAATGACTTAATTACACAGCAGCAAGTATGCCATCTCCGTGGGGTCTGTACATTTCTTTGACTTAGAACACTAATGGAGACCAAGGGTTCAATTATTTCATGAAATGTGATTGATATTGTGTGATGTATGACTGAGTTATAGACCAGATGTTTGGGTTGTTTGAGTTCTTTCTTGTAGTTGTGTTCAGACATTTGGAGAGACATCATGTAGAAGCAAAGGGACTGGCCATCCTTTCTGTAAAATATAATGCAGTTACAAATGCCAGTTCTTTTCCTTAAATTTATATGGGTTAATATTATCAGTTTAACTTATCCGTTTTACAATTAGTGGACCAATCACTCCCCTCTTTCTGGTTTGTCTCTTTAACAGGGCAGGGCAGCAAAAAGCATTGACAGGCTCCGGGTGCTGATTAAAAGCTCTTGGATCAAACCATTGAGATTAGGAGAGTAGTGCTTGGAAGAGTTATGCTAAAATTGATATATTTTTTTGATTGGCCTAAGATTTGTATAGTTTAAATTATTTGTATTTACATAATACTTATTGGGTACCATTCACTGTTTGTGGTGTTAGATTTGTGTAAATATTGTTTATTTACCCTCTTTCATTTGTTCTTCATTTGAATCACTTAAGGTAGACTATGTACACGTGACCTGCAAAAATAAATCCACCTCAAGCTTTATTTTATTGTCATGCCACTCCATTCAACATTAAGCCCCTGCCAGTCAAAACGGACAGACACCTACTAGTACATTTCTATCAAAAAGAGTGATTGATCTGGTTATGCATGTGGACTTTGCATGCATTTTGAACACAGCTGAATGTCTAATTTATTGCTAAAATTTGGCATTATCAGCTCTTTTGGTTGGAAACACATTGATATCCAGTTACAAAAAGGGGTTTGCAGATGTGGGTTTTTTGTTGTTTTTTGCAAAAACTCATGTCTCAGGCTTTGCACTTAAACATGGGTGTCCGTGTAACACCATCATAGAGCAGCATGTGCAAGTTAGGTCAAAAACACTGCCTACATTGTGCTGCCATTGCACAGATAGTTTAGATAACAAAGCTGTTAGCCGTATTAAAAGCCTAAGAGGGTCATGTCTTTTCTTTCTTTTTTCATGTTCTAAGTGGATAAAAGATAGAGAGATGTGTTTGACCCCAGGTAATTTCAGTTTTTGTAGCAGACACATAATTTTGACAAAGTATGACAGCAGTATGAAATTATGGGCATGAGTAGTAATAAAATAAAACTAAAATATACTTTGGTTGGGCAGAGATGATAAGAGTGTAGCAAACAAATAAAAGATTGAATTATCAAGCACATATTGCTTGCCCTGCGATGGACTGGCGACCTGTCCAGGGTGTACCCGGCCTCTCGCCCATAGACTGCTGGAGATAGGCATCAGCTCCCCCGCGACCCACTATGGAATAAGCGGTAGAAAATGACTGACTGACTGAGCACATATTGTATGTAAGTTAGATAAAAAGAATCAACGGTGTCAGGCAGAGGTTCATGGCACTCATTGATGTGTTGGTAAAAAACTGACTGCACTTATGTAACTGAAAAAAGTACAGGGGTTGGACAATGAAATTGAAACACCTGGTTTTAGACAACAATACTTTATTAGTATGGTGTAGGGCCTCCGTTGCGGCCAATACAGCGTCAATTCGTCTTGGGAATGACATATACAAGTCCTGCACAGTGGTCACAGGGATTTTAAGCCATTCTTCTTGCAGGATAGTGGCCAGGTCACTACGTGATACTGGTGGAGGAAAACGTTTCCTGACTCGCTCCTCCAAAACACCCCAAAATGGCTCAATAATATTTAGATCTGGTGACTGTGCAGGCCATGGGAGATGTTCAACTTCACTTTCATGTTCATCAAACCAACCTTTCACCAGTCTTGTTGTGTGTATTGGTGCATTGTCATCCTGATACACGGCACCACCTTCAGGATACAATGTTTGAACTAAACCATCACTGATCCACCCCCATGCTTCACTCTGGGCATGCAACAGTCTGGGTGGTACACTTCTTTGGGGCTTCTCCACAATGTAACTCTCTTGGATGTGCGGAAAACAGTAAAGGTGGACTCATCAGAGAACAAAACATGTTTCACATTGTCCACAGCCCAAGATTTGCGCTCCTTGCACCATTGAAACCGACATTTGGCATTGGCATGAGTGACCAAAGATTTGGCTATAGCAGCCCGGCCGTGTATATTGCATTTAAATATTTTGAGCAAAACTGTGCTCTTACCCTGCTGTAATGAATAGCTTCATTACGTATGCTGGAACACTTAAAATGCTGTTTTGAATATTGTTGAAAGAACAAATTACACTGTGAAAGAGATTGGAGTATTTTATTCTTAGTTTGTGGCTGTTTTAGGCAGCTTCTTCTCAGCTGGTACTGATGATGACCTGTCCTGGTAAACAAACATAACAAATGGATAAAATACCAGTATTGTGACCAGTCTTTGGAATTAATTGTTTTCCAGTGTATTGTTAAACAAATGACTTACCTCTGTCTCTTCCTCTGTAGGGTGTTTGGGCTAAAAGATTCCCCAGGGGCCTGAGCACCTTTTAAAGGTTCCGGAAGAGACCATTATAAATTGAAGGGGAGGAGTAAACTGTGTGTATGTTAGTCTTTAGTGTTAATGACTTAAGCCTAGGTAGAGACTTGTTTTGGAGATGTTTAGTAATAATGTTTGTTAAATAAAGTGATGTTTTAGCTATGTTGTATGTATGTTAGTGTATATGTTTGTTTCGCCTGTCATGGTAGGTCTGTTAATGGGAGGAGCTATAAAAGGCTGCCGGTTAACAAACTGACGGTGGCTGTAGCTGTGACCATGTGTGACTTGTGTAACAGGGTCTTGTACCTGTATGTCTTCAGTGTTGGTGAATAAACACACAGTGGGCCTGCACCTTTTCTCTGCCTCAAGCCTCCTGCCTTAATCAGCTGCCAAGGGCCATTCCAACACCTGCTAATTGAACCTTCACACTGCTCTTACTGCTGCAATGTGCAATCAATGAAGACTGGCTACCAGGCTGGTCCAATTTAGCCATGAAACCTCCCACATTAAAATGACAGGTGTTTCAGTTTCATTGTCCAACCCCTGTATATACAGTAGTAATTATTATATAGTAAATTACCCAATAATTATAGAATGGCAGCCATTAAAGCTGAAGCAGCTTGTGGACCCTGGTAAATAAGGAGAGGACTGTGTGCCTCCCAAGTCTGAAGGGTTTGCAGCACTCACCTTGTCTCCAGATGTGTTTCCACTTTGATTCATTCTCATTTGACTTCTGTTTCAGCATCAAAGAGGACACGCTCCTTTGTATTTAAGGATTCATAGTAATGCAGATCTTCGTTTATACATACACATTGTGCTTCTAGCTTAGGAGTCCCTCCCTTTGTAATGTAAAAAGGAAAAACTAGAATGACTTGGAGGGGGAGGAGGGTAGTTTGCCAACATTCTGTTCAGTCTGAGATGCCACAGTCGGAACCAGATTTCTTGAGAAGTTGGTTGTTTCCTTTGCTAACATTGATCAAAACATAATTAACATATGACTAAAAACACAATCAAATAAAAAAATAATTTAAACAGCCTAATAAAAACAGAAACAGAGGTACACTATACCAGGCAGTCAGAATTGAGTTTCTCAAAAACATAATGTCACATCTTAATGTAGGGGACTAAAACTAGGGTGGGAACTTATGAAAAAGTTGGCAAACATAAGAAACCACGACATGTATATTGGTCAAACAAAAGCAATTTTAAGTAAGTGGATTTGAACAGTACTGCATGAATCTTTGTGCTGTCAATTCAATTAAGTTTTTATTCATTTCAGCTTATTTATATAACATCCATTCACATGTCTTATCAAGGTACTTTACAAAGGTTATTTAGTCAAAGCACGCAGATTCCAAGTCAAGTATAAACATTCCAATTGAACCTAGTTATACAGTGCAGTCAAATTCTGTTTATTATTTAAATTGGTTAAATAGTTTTCTATCCAAGAAAACCCAGCAGACCGCATCAAATCAATAACATGCAGCTTTCACTCCTGGTGGATGAGCATGTAGCAACAGTTGACAGTCGATTGCATTGTGTTAGTGACTTTGCAGCAATCCCTCATACTAAGCATAGATGTAGCAACACTGGAGGGGACAACTACCCTTTAACAGGTGGAAACCTCTAGCAGAACCAGGCTCAGTGTGAGCGGCCATCTGCCTTAACAGACTGAGGGCTTGAGAGGACAGAACAGACACACAAAAGAACATAAAGCACGGATCTAGGAGTACTTTCTATGTGAAAGAAAAGCAAAATGTCAAAAGTAGTAGTAGCTTCTTCAGTAGCTTCAACTAGGAGAGAAACAGCTATGCAAATAGTGTAGGTTCTGAGCCAGTTATCAAGTCAAGAGTATGGAAAGAGCATATACAGTTAGTCACAGTAAAAGCTCAGCTAATAGCTATGTCTAGGAGAGACACAGGATTAAACACTAAAACACAGGGCCAAGTGTATCATCTGTAGAAGGAGAACAGGTGAGGTGTAGCTTATAGTAAAAGGAAAAAAAGGTAGAGAAAACATAAAGTTAAAACCTGAAATAATGGCAAATAATGAAAAATTGGAGAGTAGTAGGAGAATGTACAGGGGTTGGACAATGAAACTGAAACACCTGTCATTTTGGTGTGGGTGATTTCATGGCTAAATTGGACCAGCCTGGTAGCCAGTCTTCATTGATTGCACATTGCACCAGTAAGAGCAGAGTGTGAAGGTTCAATTAGCAGGGTAAGAGCACAGTTTTGCTCAAAATATTGAAATGCACACAACATTATGGGTGACATACCAGAGTTCAAAAGAGGACAAATTGTTGGTGCACGTCTTGCTGGCACATCTGTGACCAAGACAGCAAGTCTTTGTGATGTATCAAGAGCCACGGTATCCAGGGTAATGTCAGCATACCACCAAGAAGGACGAACCACATCCAACAGGATTAACTGTGGACGCAAGAGGAAGCTGTCTGAAAGGGATGTTTGGGTGCAAACCCGGATTGTATCCAAAAAACATAAAACCACGGCTACCCAAATCACGGCAGAATTAAATGTGCACCTCAACTCTCCTGTTTCCACCAGAACTGTCCGTCAGGAGCTCCACAGGGTCAATATACACGGTCGGGCTGCTATAGCCAAACCTTTGGTCACTCATGCCAATGCCAAACATCGGTTTCAATGGTGCAAGGAGCACAAATCTTGGGCTGTGATCACTGTGAAACATGTATTGTTCTCTGATGAGTCCACCTTTACTGTTTTCCCCACATCCGAGAGAGTTACGGTGTGGAGAAGCCCCAAATAAGCGTACCACCCAGACTGTTGCATGCCCAGAGTGAAGCATGGGGGTGGATCAGTGATGGTTTGGGCTGCCATATCATGGCATTCCCTTGGCCCAATACTTGTGCTAGATGGGCGGGTGACTGCCAGGGACTACTGAACCATTCTTGAGGACCATGTGCATCCAATGGTTCAAACATTGTATCCTGAAGGCGGTGCCGTGTATCAGGATGACAATGCACCAATACATACAGCAAGACTGGAGAAAGATTGGTTTGATGAACATTAAAGTGAAGTTGAACATCTCCCATGGCCTGCACAGTCACCAGATCTAAATATTATTGAGCCACTTTGGGGTGTTTTGGAGGAGCGAGTCAGGAAACGTTTTCCTCCACCAGTATCACCTAGTGACCTGGCCACTATCCTGCAAGACGAATGGCTTAAAATCCCTCTGACCACTGTGCAGGACTTGTATATGTCATTCCCAAGATGAATTGACGCTGTATTGGGCGCAAAAGGAGGCCCTACACCATACTAATAAATTATTGTGGTCTAAAACCAGGTGTTTCAGTTTCATTGTACAACCCCTGTAGCAGAGTGAAGGAAAGTGGTCATTATGTCCTCCTGCTTATAGCAGCATAACTACAGAGATACTTCTGGATAACCTAAGCCACTCTAACTTTACGCTTTATGAAAAAGGAAAGTTTTAAGCCTAGCCTTGAAAGTAGTCAGGGTGTCTGCCTGATGGACTAAAACTGGGAGCTGGTTCCACAGGAGAGGAGCCTGATAACTACAGGATCTGCCTCCCATTGTACTTTTATAAACTCTAGGAACCACCAGTAAGTCTGCAGTCTGAGAACAAAGCGCTCTGTTAGGAATATATGGAACAATCAGATCTCTTATGTATGATGGAGCCTGATCATTAAGGGCTTTATATGTGAGTAGGAGAAACCATGTCATATGCAACACTGGTTAGAGTTCCATAAATTTCACAAGTTGGTAATTTTTAGCTGTTAGAAACAAATGAATAAAATAACCACAGTAATAGTTAGGCACATATATGACTGTGCTGCTCAGTATAACAAAATGCATACATACAGTAATGAAATTCTAAATTCGGAAGTTGTCATTGTGACATTTCACATTGCCTTTCGAAAGTATTGACACAGTTTTGTCGGGGTAGACCAACAAGTAGTCCATAGCTGTAAAATCGAAGAAAAACTATAAATTGTTTTCAAACTTTTTTCAAATTTTTTCTAAAAAGTGTGTGACGTGCATACACAATACTGCTAAAGTGTTAGGTCACGACTCCAAATAATGATTGGACATAGGTATTCCAATAACTTCCATGACCACTGCTGCACCAAATCCAGTATCAATGCATTCAGACTGCTTCTACCAACATTTTTGAAAGATTAGGTTGCTCTCAGGGGCTCAGTGAATTCCAGACTGGTACCATGATAGGATGCCACATGTGCAAGAAGAAATGAAATTTTTTCGCACCAAATATTCCCAGTCATCTGTTAGAGTTAAGTTAACAACTGGTAGGCTATGTAAAATCAAAGAGTGTGGTCAGCAACTTTCTGCATAGTCAATGGCTACAACCCACCATGCTTCATGTGGCCTTACGACTGGCTCAAAAACATATAACAGCGAGCTTCATAGAATTAATTTCCATAGCTAAGCAGCTGCATCGATTTCCTCACATCAACAAGTGCAATGCAAATGTTTGGATGCAGTGGTATAAAGCAATGGTTCCAAACCCTGCTCCCCAGGGCCCCCTGTCCTGCATGTTTTAGGCGTCTCCTTGCTGCCACACACCTGACTTAAATAACTCGGTGATTACCAGGCTGCAGCAGCACTTGATAGCATGCAATGAAGGTCATGCAGTCATTTGAATCAGGTGTGCTGGAACAGAGACACATTTAAAACATCCAGGACAGGGGCCCTGAGGACCAGGGTTGGGAACCACCAGTGTAAAGCACACTGCCATTGTCGAGGGTGGAAACACTGAAGTAACTAATCATGCCTGTCTGTCTGGCAATCCAACGGATGAGTCTGGGTTTTGCCATTGCCAGACAAAAAGCAATTGCCTAACTGCACTGTGTCAAGTGTAAAGTTTGGTGGAGAGAACATTATTGTCTGAAGCCATTTTTCAGTTGTTGGGCTCAGATCCTTAGTTCTAGTGAAATGAAATCTTAAGGCTTCAGCATACCAAGACATTTTAGACAACTTAATTCTCCCAACCTAGTGGGTTTGAGGATGGCCTCTCTCTATTCCAACATGACTATGCACTGTTGCACAAAGAAAGATCCCTAAAGCCAGAGATAAGCTGTCATATTTCAGTGTTGGTAAGGACCCATCCTGTGCTAGAAGAAAAATAATATTAATCCTTGAGGTCACTGGTATGAGGCAGCTGTGGTCCCATCATTCAAATAGTGACAATCATGGACACTCACTGGAGTCTAAGTAGAGAAGCTGGGTCACTGGTAGGTCCAAACTTTTTAAATACTGATAATGTTTGGCTTTCACTGGTATGAAATTGTTGTAATACAATCCTTCAAAGAAGTCTAAAAATCTCTGGTCATAGGTGTAAAAACAGCTGTAGTAAAATTTTCAAATGCTAATAATATTTGGCTTTTGCTGGTAATCCTTCTGAGAAATCTGAAAATCTATGAAAAGTAATGAAATCGCACATTTAGGTAAAGTAAGATAGGAGGGAAAAAAAATCATATTTCAGACTCTATTCTTATCAGAATACAGTCTGAAGTAGTCCAAATAAAACCTCAGCAGGGGTAAGCAGCACACACATAAGTAAAGATTCAGCAAGGGTACGGTGGAATCTTGAGGGTGCGAATATATTGAAGTCTGAGTGTGTTTGCAAGAATTTGACTATCAGCACTGATAGAAGCACCATTGTCCTTGAGAAGAGAGGTGGAAGTTTTATCTATCGGCCACATAGTCCTATCAGCACACAGCTGGTAGGGGAGTGCTGGGGAAGAGCGTCATGATTATATAACATCCAGGAGATATTTTGTCGATAGCCAGTTAGCAGAAGTTGCCAAGGCCACATTGGGGAGCCAGATTTAGAAAAACAATAAATGTTGTGGTCCAGGCAGTTGTGAATTTCCAACCACCTTAAGAGTTTTACTGGTATGTCTTAATTGCGAATCCAAATAGCCAAATTTCTGGTATTTTCCACAGATCTGGAGCGTACAACTTCTCCAAGATTATATCCCTTAACCTCTGAGTCCAACCGCTGCCAGGCTGCGATTCTGTTCAAGAATCGTGTCCGGCTTTCAATTCTGCTCTCTTAACATTTCCGTCTGAGTGTTGATCGCTCTACAGACTCCATCCAACATCGCAGGCAGCTTTGGATTGCTTTGAACAGCCGCCCACGTTTTGCGAATCACTCGATAAGCCAGGTAACCACCAACTCCAAAAAGTAGAAATCCTGTTATCAAAAGTCCAAATATGTACACATTTTCTATGTCCACAACCGACATCGTAGTCAGGCACACAATCTTCCACTGCTGCCAAGGATCCATTGTGTATCCAGAGAAGAACGTCCCGTCTGGACTTGAATGTAAAGCAAAGCAAGGAGATGAGACACTGAGGGAAGGTGTGGAGTATGCTTTGGAACATATAATACTAGCAAAGGAAACCCAAAATAAATAGAAATGCTAACCTAGGAAGAACAGAAGACCCATCAGAGTCCCACCTTCAATCTGATAAAACACTTTTGAGATGAATCAGAGCATAGACTGTGGGGCAAGGCCTTCTCGTCCAACATCAGTGTCTGACTTCACAAATGCACTTATTGGAGAATGAGGTGTGATTCTTGGAGAATCAGGTGTGTGTTTATTGCCATAAACACACTCCTAAACCTTGTGGAAAGCCTTCTCAGTAGAGTTTAAAATGTTACAGCTGCAAAGGTGGACTGACATCATGTTAAACCTTATGGATTAGAAATGTGATGTTACTGAATTTCATAGGTGTGTGAGCAAATGCTTTTAAAAAAAAGTGTATAAAAAAAAAATCACCATTTTGTTGCAATAAATACACTATACCACAAGGACAAAGTGGACGTTATGCAGGGGAAATGGTAAAACATAACAAGACATTAAATCAGCAATAGAAGATAATCATGAACAAATTATTATCCTAGGTTTAAGGTGAGTAACCTTGTGAAGCTGACGTATGCAGTTGCTGCAGGACAGAAGTACCATGACTGACAGATGGGGTTCTAGAAATAACTTTAGTTCATAATAATTCATAATAATCAAGACATGATGTGACCATGGGCTGCACCAGATTAATATTGATTTTAAGAGAAAAGCACAGACATCAGATGTTATGTATGCTGAGCAAGTGATCCTATTTATGCATGCATTTGCATTTATTATGCATGTATTTATACATGTAATAGCTGAAGCATCATCAGATTGGATGTAGAGCATGTTTGGCCACCAGTTTTCAAGTTTTTCTCCTTAATTTGTTTCCAATTAGGAGACCTCTGGAGACATTTGGTTGCGTTGTAATAAAAATAGTTTAGTACAAATGCATGCCACACTTTTCAGATTGTCATTTGTAAAGGTATCCTTTTGTTTATCGCAGCAAATTGCAATAAAATCAATAAAAATTTTGTTATAATGTCACAAAATGTGAAACATTCGAGGGGTGAACTTTTTCACAGACCGTGTATGTTAATTTAGACAAGTACCAATATTAAACTTTCTAATGTGACAGGACACTGCTGAGATTTACTAAAAACAGATTCGTAACTTTGAAACTATTTTATTTCTTCTATAACCTAAAGGCTAAAAAAGTAAACGTGAAAATCTTTTCAATTAATTTTTACCCTCCCCCATAACTTGGACTTCATCTGCAGTGGTATTATATCCCTATGAAAAGCGCTTTGTGTCAAAACCAGTTGAATTTGCTCCACCACTGACAGCGATAACTCAGCATTAGGCAGTGATGAAAGAGAATTGCTTTTTAAACGCAGCTGTGGGCACTTTAGCCAACTCGGGGAGCTGGATGCTTCATTTAATGATTTTCCAGACTCTGACAAAAACGTAGTAACTATTTTATGAGAAGCAGTATATTACCATTGTGTTGAATTCAAAACCCTTTTATAGACAAAGCTCTGCTGCACACTCACATTTTCTATGTTGCACAGCTGCTCAAATGTCTCCACAAACACTGTATCACATCATTATCACATTATGTGTAAAAGAAGTGTTGTAATACATATTTAATGAGGCAGTGTTTACTTTTCTTGCAACCTCTCCAACTTTAGTTTACATACAAATACAGCTGAAACTATATATTCATATACACAGTATAAAAATCACATCTTACAGTCTGAAATTAAATCAGAATAAACCTTTTTGTTTTTTAGATAAGTCAGAATTACCAGAATTCTTTTTTTGCCAAATAATGAGGAGAAAGCCCAGGAAATGTCATGGGTTTATAAACTTCTGATAGGTTGTCATAACATTTGAGTTAATTGAAAGCACAGGATAGGGGATAAGGCAACACCTCTGGCATGTGAGGAAAATCAATTTAACATGATACAGGAAGAGAGTTGTAGACCTCAACAAGTATGGTTATTCCTTGGGTACAATTTCCAGAAACCTAAAAGTGTAACATTCATCTGCTGAATCAATTATAGGTAGGTAAGAGCATAGCAATTGTCAGGATCTGAACTGCTGATCATACCAGTAACCAGTTTCCTCACTAGGTGTCGCAGGTGTCCTGAGATCTGGAGGCTGACAGGTGCAGCCTATCTGGTCATCAGCCACGGTGCAATAAAAGGGAGGACTGCCAACATATCAGCGGCTGACTCTTTTGCCCCAGTGGTATTACAACCGGCTCTCCTCGAATCTCACATTTTAAAGTGTTCTTGTCAAGCCAAGCTTTCAGTAACCTTTGCCTCTCTTATGCAGGTATTGCTCTATGCTTCGCTACTTTGGTTTAGAAGAATCTCTGGAATTCCCACGGACCATGAACTTCACCGGACATCTTACCTGGCTGGCAGTCCGAACGGATCAGTGTACCGCTCCAGCCGCGAATCCTGTCCACCCCTCCTCAAAGGATTATTTCCCTGGCTCCTGCCGACATCGTTCTCTGGATCAGCTCTCAGTCCTGATGCGTCCTCTCCCTGGTGGATACCGACGCCCCATCAGTAAGCATTACCTGCACCTAGTCTATTCGTTCCAAGTTACTATTACTTACCTCCGTTCCTTCCCATCACAGCCCAGACCAGCCTTCATGGTTACCAGATCCTCATTCCTGTCTTTAAATAAAATAATTTAAATGTTCTTTGTTCCTGAGTGTTCTCTGCATGTGGGTCAAGTCGGCAATCAAAACTATGGCAGCAATGTCAAGACATCACACTGTTCGGGAAGAAGATGGGTTCTGTCGCCGACCTAACCATGTTTTCATGGCAAATGTGTGTATCAACTTTAGAACTGAAACAAAAGACCTTGTGTAGATGTCAGCCGAGTTGGTAAGAGAATGTTGATATCCCCATTAAAACAAGTCCTGTACTGACATGAGCTGAAAGGTCACTCAGAAAAGAAGAAGCCATTACTCCAAATCCAACATAAAAAGCCATTTTCAAATGCACACAGACAATATTTGTGGAGAAATGTCCTGCATTCTGATTGAACAATATGTGTTTAGCCACTGTTACATTTTTAAGAAAAAGGAAAAATTTGGAAGCCTGAGCACACAATCCCAACCGTGAAATTATCAGGTGGCAGCATCATGTTGAGTTGGTGTTTTGCTGCAGGAGGGACTGGTGCAGTAGATGCACAAATCGTGAAGCAACTCAGAACATCAACCAGGATGGTAAAGCTTAGGCACAAATGGGTCTTTCAAATGGACAGCAATCCTAGGATATCAGTCAAATTAGTTGCAATGTGGCTTTAGGGCAACAAGCCAATGTTTGGAGTTTCTGATCTCATATAGGAAAATTGAGGGAAGAGCTGAAAAAATTTCAACAAACGATTGTGAGAAGCTTGTGGAAGGACACCCAAAATGTTCGATTCATGTCATATACTTTAAAAGGCAATTTTACTAATTACTAAGGAAATATATGTCAAGTTCGGATATTGAAAAATTGTAACACAAACATTCTCTCGCTCATTTTTCTGGCATCTGGCTAAATTTAAGTATTTTTGGTAATCCTGACTGATCTTAAAAAAAGTAAATGTTTCATCTGATTTAACATCAGAGATTTCATGTGAAACTGGATGCAACTGTGCAGTTTTACTGCAGCAACACCAGTAGTGTCTTATTTACCTGCTGCTCTCAAGTATGGTTTGCATATAAGGTGCTAAAAAAAACAAACCAACTGTTCCCTTAGAAATAAGAAGGAGAATTTGTACAAATACCCAGATGGCAGACAGAGGTGTGATTCGTGTCCTGAGAGTGGTTCTGGGTTTCATACTTGATTTTGGCACCACAGAACACAGAGCAGCTGCCAAATGCTCTGCACTGGCCTCACTGTAAATATTAGGAATTAATTCCCTCTGGAAAAGGCAGCTGTAAACCATGTGAACTGCTCTTAATCACAGTGAAATCCCACTGCCAAGATTCCCCACTTGCTCTTATTCAAACTGCAGTGTGCAAGCCACAAACATTAACGGCTGGTGAGCGCTTATAGACACAATCAAAGTTCAGATTTACTGTGTAATTTCTTTGGCAGGCACCAGCAGGCATCTGGAGCGTATTTTAAAGATACACATGCAGACAGAATCGCAGATGTTAGGAGGGATTAATTTGTGATGCGTGATTTAACTGGCCAGCCCCCTTACAGAAGGTGGTTAAGACACAGGGTCGGAGAGACACACATGCTCGCAGGGAGGAAAGTCCGATGTGTCAGCATTTTATCACAGCTGAGTGGCTGGAGGCACAAAGGTCAGTCCCATACTGTTTTCAGCCCTACTCACCTTGTCATACGACAGAGCTATCTAAAGCAACATTGAATAAATCCACCATCTGCCAACACCGCAGAAGCTCTTAACTGGCTAATAGAGCGGCCAGACCAGATGGGAATACAAACCTATTGACATATTGAACGTTTGCCACACAGTTATGCCAACAATACAAACTTTAAACTCCCATTGTGGGTTTCAAAGTGCTATCTGTGGTTTCAAGTATTTTTATGTGCTCTGATGGTGCCATTTGAGATGTGAAACCTACTGTGAACTTATTAGAAAAACATCTACTCTAAAGTGAAAGGCATTATTGTGGTGTTTTTATGAAGCAGTGGTCATGGTAAGGGTATCCTGAGTTGAAATCATGGAATAATAAATTACAGCCTCTTTATGATTGCTGAGTACCACAGATCAATTACTGTTTTCAGTTTTCTTTACCCTGCTTCTTGTACAGTGCCACAGATAAATACAGGGGTTGGACAATGAAACTGAAACACCTGATTTTAGACCACAATAATTAATTAGTACGGTGTAGGGCCTCCTTTTGCGGCCAATACAGCATCAATTTGTCTTGGGAATGACATATACAAGTCCTGCACAGTGGTCAGAGGGATTTTAAGCCATTCTTCTTGCAGGATAGTGGCCAGGTCACTACGTGAAACTGGTGGAGGAAAACGTTTCCTGACTCGCTCCTCCAAAACACCCCAAAGTGGCTCAATAATATTTAGATCTGGTGACTGTGCAGGCCATGGGAGATGTTCAACTTCACTTTCATGTTCATCAAACCAATCTTTCACCAGTCTTGATGTGTGTATTGGTGCATTGTCATCCTGATACACGGCACCGCCTTCAGGATACAATGTTTGAACCATTGGATGCACATGGTCCTCAAGAATGGTTCAGTAGTCCTTGGCAGTGACACGCCCATCTAGCACAAGTATTGGGCCAAGGGAATGCCATGATATGGCAGCCCAAACCGTCACTGATCCACCCCCATGCTTCACTCTGGGCATGCAACAGTCTGGGTGGTACGCTTCTTTGGGGCTTCTCCACACCGTAACTCTCCTGGATGTGGGGAAAACAGTAAAGGTGGACTCATCAGAGAACAATACATGTTTCACATTGTCCACAGCCCAAGATTTGTGATCCTTGCACCATTGAAAGCGACGTTTGGCATTGGCATGAGTGACCAAAGATTTGGCTATAGCAGCCCGGCCGTGTATATTGACCTTGTGGAGCTCCCGATGGACAGTTCTGGTGGAAACAGTAGAGTTGAGGTGCACATTTAATTCTGCCGTGATTTGGGCAGCCGTGGTTTTATGTTTTTTGAATACAATCCGGGTTAGCACCCGAACATCCCTTTCAGACAGCTTCCTCTTGCGTCCACAGTTAATCCTGTTGGATGTGGTTCGTCCTTCTTGGTGGTATGCTGACATTACCCTGGATACCGTGGCTCTTGATTCATCACAAAGACTTGCTGTCTTGGTCACAGATGCGCCAGCAAGACGTGCACCAACAATTTATCCTCTTTTGAACTCTGGTATGTCACCCATAATGTTGTGTTCTTTTCAATATTTTGAGCAAAACTGTGCTCTCACCCTGCTAATTGAACCTTCACACTCTGCTCTTACTGGTGCAATGTGCAATCAATGAAGACTGGCTACCAGGCTGGTCCAATTTAGCCATGAAATCTCCCACACTAAAATGACAGGTGTTTCAGTTTCATTGTCCAATCCCTGTAGTATCCCTTCAATATTTTTACATTTTGTTCTATTACAACCACAAACTTCAATATCTTTCATTTGCATTTTATAGACCTATATAAATTACTGCACAGTTGTTTTACAAATGAAAATCTGATAGCGAGGAAGAAAAACATGTTTTGGTCCATTGAGACCAAAATTGAAATTTTTCAGCCTACATGCAAAGCACAATGTGTAGGGGGACATAACAGTGCACATAAATCTGAACACACCATCCCTGCGTAGACAAAAGGGTAGTGGCAACATTGTAATGTGGGAATGCTTTTTCTAACTGAGAATCTGTTGACTTGAAAACCAATGTTTAGATGTTTTGATTAGTAAAAAATCGAAACTATGTGTCATTGTTCTTCCATTTATGCACTGCTTTGTGTTGGTCTGTTACATAAAATCCTAATGAAATACATTGGACTTTGTGGTTGTAATGTGACAAAATGCTCAAAGGTTTACAGCACATATGTTAGACTTTTGCAAGGCAGTGTATTTGTTTTATCTTATTTGCTTTAAATTCATTACAAATAAACCTGATTGTTGAAAAATGGCCTCTTGTTGATCAAGTTTCAGTTGTAATAACCTATTTTGAAAATTATATAAATCTAAGGAACTCTGGGTACAGGAAAACATAAGTGAAGGGGGAGAAAATGTCTTGCTTATGTGCTGTAAATGTTGCATTGTTGAATGCAAAAGGACATTTTACATAAACATAATATGATTAAGAAATGTATTCCAATCAGAGGAGAACATCACAAGAATGAACCACCCTTTCATATGAAATATTTGTCCAACCAGTTACTTTGGAATTTCTTTTACTATGTGAAACAACACAAGAAATCTGCCATATCCACACAGCTCTACAAGTCCCATAATAATTTAAATGCATGAAAAATCTAGGGAAATCTGTGCGGTTGTTAGCAATGCAGCACATAATCAGGGAAATTCCTTCCATCCCACAGTGTCCCTGGATGAGAAGAAAATCCAGGAGTTGTCGTGGCAGTTAATCTGAAAAAGAAATGCACATTAACATACTGAGGAAGAAAGGAAGGAGAGTAAGAAGCCAAGGAAAATTGTAATTTAGCTGCTTAATGCTTTTATTGATGTGGCATTCAATTTCATTAGAAGCCATTTAAGTAAAATAAATATGACTGAATGAAATCGGGCAAAATAGATACATGAGAATAAACTCAAGGTTTAATGCATTAGTTGGCACTAATGCTTTTGTTCTTAGTTAGAATCCAAATTCTTATTCTTATATCATACATCTCTTTGATTCAACATTTAAATGGGAGCAAAATAACCTGCAAGCACAGAAAAAGTAAAAGAAGCGGTGAGAGAGGAAAAGTAAAAGCGGTGAGAGAGGAGGGGAGGGTTGTGTGTGAACACACTGAGAAAGCTGTTTTCTGAGGGCTTGTGCAGGGGAGGGCCCAGGCTGTAAATGCTGTGAAATGACAGACAGGGATTAGAAGGGAGGTGGTGCCATTGAAAAGCAAGCTGATCCAGGGAAACGAGCTGACACTTGAACACAGCAGGCTGAGAAGAGCAACCAGCCCTGATGCAGCCCTGCACAGTCTGCACCTACCCCCACAACCCCCCTCCCCTGGGGGATCAGTGGAGGTCTGTGCTGGTTCATTAGTTGTGACAGTAGAGACAGATGATGATCTGAACAAGGACAAATGGTGCATGCTCAAATTATCAGTTATGGTAAAAGGTTATGATTCACATTCCAAATTAGAAGGATTTTCATTTTTGGACATGGTTGTGAGACCACTGTTTTTCATTTTAACCCTGTGGACCAGTGACCAATCAGATCAAATCAGATCAGAGCAATGGCTGCTATAGCTGGGCAATGAAATTCAGTGTTCATCTCCTTGCTGTGAAAAAAATCATTTATTATCTAAAAAGCTTAACAACCACAGATATAAATCTTTTTCTTTTCTAAAATGTTTTGTAAATATTAATATTGGATAAAAAGATCTTATGAAAAAGCTATGGAAGTTAGAGTTGATGTTCTTTCGTTTGTTTTGATTTTGTTAACAACAAAGAGTCCGAAAAATAAAACAAGTGGCTTAAGATAACCAAATCACATCTAATTCTAATAGAAAAGTATTCAGGATTCTTTCACAAATAGATCTTATCCCAAAGGAATGCAGCAAATGTGTCTTTAAACTGAGTCATGAGGAACCCAAGACGTGAAAAAAATCAGACCACATCATTAATGTTCAGTTCTTTATTAAGATATGTTCAATGTTGTGCAATAATATTCTCAAGTTATTTATTATTCAATGAAATAACTTTCGGTCTGTCAAGGATTGTTCTGGCCATACCAGCCCAATATGGCGGTGCTATTAGAACGATGGATGAAAGATTCAAGCACTGGCATTATTGAACAGCAAACTCTACACACGTGGAATAAATTCACAACCTCTCTTTATAAGAATTTATTAACAGAGACAATCCAACTCCAAGTTAAAATTATTAAAATAGCAAACTCTTTACTAGGTTAGAACAAATTAAACTAAACTGCCCAACAAAATGAATGTCATCAAATAACCAGTCACAATGCAAAATCAGAAGGTAAGTAAAACGTTTTAATAAAATAATATTTTAAAGAATGATTTGTCAAATTAGAAGTCAATAACCTCTTTAGAAAAAGTGATTCTTAATGTTGTAATTGGCCAGCTGCATGTGTGTGATTTTTAGCTATTCTAAATGGGAAAAAAACAAAAATTGTTTGAAAAACATTAAAAAGAAAATTCTGAAACATCATGATTTATTTATATTACCAGATTTTTTTCTGTATTGTTAAACTGTTATTACATATGCATAAGTCCTGATTTTTATTAAAAAATATATATATATATATATATATATTGAGTCTTTAATAGGACTTTTTCCTGCAGTATGATGGTGCGTTCATACCGAACGTGGATTCTGCGAACGTTTCGCGTCATTTGTGTGCTTTTGCCCGCTTGACATTCCGCGTGAACTCCGCAAGATCTGATATGACAGCATAATGTAACTTGGTTGCCATAAGTACTGATGTATTTTAGATAACGGCTGATCAGCAACCTAGAAATCAGGCTTGCTGACATATACATCTGAAAATTAAATACTGATGAGTAAAACATAATCTCCTCTGCGGTCCTTCACCCTACGTCACAGCCAGTTCCTGATTGGTTGACGCGACGCGAATTTAGGAAAAAGTTCCGATTTTTCAACTCGTCCATCACTGCGCTCTCACTTCGCTCGGCGCGCCTTCCGCACCGCGTCCTTCGTCTCCTTCGCGCCGCTCCGCTCCTGAACGCGCCTCTACATAGGGATAACATGTAAATCGGCCGCTCCTATCGCAGAATCCGCGTTCGGTGTGAACGCACCATAAGAAATTCCCACAATTTCAACAAATGGCACAATGGCAAAGCTGGAAGTTGATCCAGCAATGCAGAAACCTCACACTTGTCTCACAGCAAGACGAAAATGTTAGAAACTGAACCTATTGATTTGTTTCTATAGACATAGTGTTAGATCTTGCAAAAAAAAAAAAAAAACACAATTACTTCACGTCTAACAAATAATAGCAGTATTTCTGTTGCAGGTACAAACATCACACACCACTATGTTCAGGTTAGGTCTGTTAACACAGTCCTGGACTGCCAAGTCCCATTCCTTCATCAACAAGCAAGTAACATGTGGGAGCTACAGACCAGATCTTCTGCTGAATTACATGAAAGTTTCATTTGTTATTTATGGTTACCGAACCTTAAAGAAGCTTAAATTTATTTCAACAGTTTTTTTCCCTCCACCACTTATCTTTGCACACAATACGAATTGTCAGTCCTCAGTCAGCATCAACTAAATATAGCTTTCCCCTTTTTCGAACCAATCTGTGTTTCTCAAATGGGGAGCTGATAACGATGGTATCATAATGTGTTATACCCCTTTTCCACTGGCTCGATTTGCCTACTCGACTCCAGTTTTTTTCCATACCGGTACCTACTTTTTCAGTCCCTGCACCAGAGCAGGGCCGACCAAGGCTGAGTCAGGACTACATGTGATGTGTACACTGATCGGCCATGGAACCAGGAGGAATTAGAAGGTTTTCCAAGAGGTAGTGCAGGGAAAAAATAATAAAACTCTAGAGCGACTACAATAATATTAAGGACCACAATGGCCGGAGCGGGTCTTACCGAAATATAATTTAACTATTTATAAATCATAAACCATGCCTGAAGACTGAAAGAAATGAAAAAAGACAAGTCAGAATAACATGCTGTATTTAATAACATCCTAAACCAGCTGAACACACATAAAATGTTCAGACACACAAACATTTCCCCCAAAACCCACTGAACAATACCACCATGAAACAGCGAGTTTGTTTCAGAAATGTATTGATGGTCCTTAAGTAACCCCGCGTCTGCAGGAGACTGCTTATATCTGAGCAAACGGGAGGACGAGTAGGCTGAATCCGCAGAGCACAAATATCAAATATCCAACCTAAAACTAAGTTCACTGCTGTCAGATAGTGATTTTACGCTTTAACGTCCTTGTCCTCATTAATGCCATGGCTGAGACAAAAACTTCCTCGTAAAGCCCATAATTGTAACTTCTTTAGGCAAACTGCGGCATCCCCAGTCCAGACAGCAGTGTCTCTCCACTCTGCTTCTCCTGCCACACCCCCTGACATCAGAACCTCTGAGCCTTATTTTAGAAGTTCTGGGTCCCAGTGGATCATTTTTTACATAAATAATATACATAAGACATTATTGCATTTACAGTAATACAAACGTTATTAGTATTTAGTTTATTTGTTTTTATTTTTTATTTATTATCATTTTACGCAGATTACTTTAATGTGACAATGTAACACAGTAACGTTAATAGCAGCACAGCACTACATTGATGGCTGGAGGCGGGGCTTCATCCGACATAGCTTCAGCCATCAGTGGAAACACAACGGGTGCTGTACCGAGTGGATCGAAACTGAGTGGAGCGGAGCTGTGCCGACTAAAATGAGCCAGTGGAAAAGGGGCATTAGTGAACTGTAGGTTAGCATCAACGCCTTTGACAATTACAACCGTTAAATACTCCGTAATAATTAATAAGTATTGCCGGAGATGTCACTGTTTAATCGACCGTTTCTGCCGAAACGTGTGGAACTTTAACCTTATCTTGACTGACAAATCACTTTTTGCACACAATAAACACAAAACGCTCTCTCTTTATCTATGTGGATATTTATTAATCTTCACCTACTCAACATGCAAATATCTACATAACAAGGGTAACACATCTAACTAAGCAAAAATAAAGAAAACAGCAGTGGGTGTTGAATCAACCAGCATTTATGGCAAAATTGAGAATATGACGAAGAGGTGTGGTGGTGAGTGGAGAGTGGGCGGGGCGCAACTCCAACTGTACTCAGTGATGTCCTAATCATAAGATGTCCCCCAACTCCTGAGCACACAAAGAGTTATAAAACTTTTGGCGGCAAGCTAGCAAGCAGTGAGGTTGAAGACAAAGGAAAATGGAGAATTTTACCATGAGGTTATTTTAACAGTCCAGTCTTACAACGCACCCGCGTTGACTCCCAGATAGTAAAACACGCACAAAGCTAGGAACGCGGTGGCTCCAGATATCAAAATAACATATCAAAGTTTCAATAAGCAAGGTTACATGCACATATCATTCAGAACACATGAGATCCTAACTAGCGATTCTGATCGCTCTACAACCTCTGACCCTGCCCAGGCCTTCTAATAAAGAAATAAGTGATTAAATAAAAGATGGGTTTTACTTGGTGAAGCTCCCTCTGGGGCAGCGAATGGGAGGGAAAGAGGGGGGGGGTTGAAGCGTTGTTGCGCGTCCGCAGTTACACTCCAAGAGAGCGGTCAGTCCCGTCCTTTGGCCTTCTTGACGAAAAGGAAAAAAAGGATCTGACCATCAGCAGTCGAATAGGGATGAAACACGGTGGCGGTTCGTTTCCTCAAACTCCGTGTTTTTAGTTACGTGTTAAACTCACGTCTTCGATCGGCAAAGTGAAATTTCTGGCCTTCCTAGTCCAGAAACCTCAGTTATGACGTGTTCGTTGGCCAACGAGAGAGAATAAATGAAGACTCCACGTGGGATCTCTTCTTCTCCAGAGGATGCTTCAGTTGCGTGGTAACCGTATCAAGATTTCCAGCTGAAGGCGCGGTTTTCAAGACGGGGCCTTCCTATATAGCGTCCTGTGACGTCAGACTCGGGACGCCCAGTCATATCAGTCGCAATGCTCGATGGGATATGTAGGAGCGGGCTGTCCTGGATACAAAATGGCCGATGCCATTGGAGAGGCACAGTGACGTCCAACAACGTGCAGATAGTCCAATACTCAGCAACAAGTGGTCCAACATTCCCCCCTAGGTTCAAAGGGTAAGATGAATCACAGTCTTTGAAGCTACTGGGACCATTCTGTCCTTTGCTGAACAATCAGTGATCCGTGGCGAAACAGAACAAACAAAACTGTCTCTGTGTTCCTCAAAACCTACAACTGGGCAGGATAGATGTTAGCCTGGGCAGGACTAAACTCTGACTAACTCATACCTTTCTACATTGTTCAATGAGAAAATACAGGACAATGCATTCATATCATCGTTACATTCCTTGATCATCAGCTTTGGTACCCCTGAGACAAAATGAAACAGCAATAAAAGATACCGTACACATATATGTATATATACAAACAAAAACAAAATCATGGTTCATAGCTTATGCGTCCAACTTCTATTAGGCACTGGACCTGGCTGTGTCATTGGCAAAGGCGGTGCTATGAACCGTGGGGGAATGAATGTGAGGGAATCAATCCTGACCTGTAAACGCTTAACCTCTCTGTATGCGGTGTGTCCCATTCCTGCTTTCACGACCCACCCAATTACAAGGAGAACTACCGTAACGGTCATAGTGTGGGTTTCTGTCCATTCTGTTCGCCGGGGGAACTGAGGGAGAGGTATGAAGCTTAATTCCACAGGGGTGAGGCTGAACTTAATCTGTTTGGTACCTTCCACTATCAGTTGTTTTTCAATACTAGCGTCAATGCTGAAATTATATCCCTTGAAGGCATCCGTAATTTCAATTTCTGTATCATATCGATCAAGATTAAGGTGATGAAGGATTATGTCCCCGAGATGTAGGAGTGCACCTTGGGGTACGGAGACGAACATTGTTTGGTTGGGTAATTTTATTCTGGTAACGGTGTCATGCTGATCGTAGGCTTCTGTTACTGGTGTGCTTACAAGCCATCGGTTACCCGCACGTTCGACCTTGGTTTCTAACCCTACATCCTTCAGAGTTACCTTTGCCTGACAATTTTGTTTGAGAGATCCCTCCCTTAAACCACACATGTAATCGGTGACATCTCTAATAAACGGGTTACTCGGGCACACCCAATGGAGATCCTTGGTTTTGGTGTACAGGTCTAAATTGGGAATCAAATAAAACTTTGGGTCGGCCTCGTGGTAAGCCAAGAGTGATGGGGTTTTTAGTTGTACGTGTGTGTTTTCCTTCCAAAATCTGACATTTAACACTGTTTTAAGCCTGTATACATTTGCTCTTTCGATGATAGGAAGATTGAGCATAAATCCTATCACTAGGTTATCCGGATTGCCGAAAATTGGGATTGCACTGCCTAAGCTATAAGCTAGGTGTGTTTGTGGAGGTTGCAAGGTGTCTGTTGTGGTGGACTTTAGGATTTTCTCTACCAAATCCAGCGGAACTAGGTAAGTGGGTATCCGTCCTTCGGTTGGACTGTCTACAGATGAACCAACCTCCTTTAATAAGATTTTGCATGAAATCTCTGGCAATGTATGTATCCATTACATCATTCTTAATCACTTTTGTGAGGTCTGCTGTGCATGCAGAGTGTTATGGAAAATTATTGTGCCAATTTACAGTTTAACACTGCGCTCTAGGAGGTAGTTATATTTTTAACTGTTTCTGTTGAAGAAAGTTGTTAGTGATTAGTGTATGTTAGTGTGAGTTCATGAAACATGCACCTATTTAACTGGTCCTACGCACTGGTCTCTCCTTTCCCGGACATGGAGACAAGCTCGGTTCTTGGGGAGGAGAGTTCGATGTAGAACTTCATCTGGTTCAGCAAAAACGCAGCAGCTGGGATGATGGTGTCAATCTTTTCTGACAAGCATCCAACCCACTTAATGAAGCTGCATGTCACAGTTAGGAGGAATTTATTACTTCCTGTTAATTTTGGAGCTGGTTCGACCCAGTTGGTCTGAAGGTGGAACCAAGTTAATGTAACCCCCCTTCGCTGAAGCGGAGGTTGACTGGTTGGCTGGGATGGCTGAAACTGGCGGCAGGTTAAACATCCTTTGATGTAGACCTGGGTGTCGTGAGACCTTGGAGGCCAGTGCGCCATCTGTTGGAGGGTGTGGAGTGTGGAGTGAGGACTCAAGCTGGCAGGTGTGCAATCCACTCTCAGGGATTGGTCCCGGCCCATCTGAGTCATCATCGGAGAGTTCACTCCGGCTGCACTCAGGGGGCATCAGTGCATCACGCCTCATCCTCGGAGGAGGCAGTGGAGGCTGCTCCCAGTACAACGGTGGGCCCTGTGCTTCCCGGACTCGGGTCCTGGGCAGCAGTTGAGGGCGGTAGGAACCATCTGAATCCCAGGGGCGGCACTCCTGTCGCCTTGGCAGAGGTGAGGGATCGTAGAGGACCGTACTGCGAGTCACGTTTGACGGCTGCTCGCATCTGAACTGTGAACTATTTACACCTGCTGGGTCCCCAGCTAGGTACCGTTCATGGCTGCTGATTGCAGTGGGGTGGGGCACAGCACCTACTTACACCTGTTCTTGCCTCAGTGGATGTATGGGGAACCCTATGAGCCTGGAAAGGTCATCTCTGGAGAGCAGCTTCTACATCCTCCAGATCTGACCTGCAGGTTCTCTCAGTGTTTCGCAGGTGTGGCTCACCTCCAAAGGTTTCAACCTGTGAGGTGGGTTTCGGTTCGTCCCCCCATTCTTCCAAGGGGGGAGGGGTGGCATGGCTACCCTCTATTGCTTCCAATCTATTTCCAACTTCTGTTATTTCACCTCTAAGGACATCCACTGTCTGCAAAGTATCATTCAACTCGAACTGCAGTTTAACGCGCTGGTCAACTTCCAACATTAACCTTCGCTGATATAACAGAGTGAGCTGTCCTAACACATCTGAGACCCGTCTGTCCTTCGGTGGGTTTTTAATGACTTGGAGCAACTCCTGAATCCTGGCTTCACATTGCTCAATGCCATACTCATTGAGACCTTTACGCTTCTCTGGGGACAACAGAATCAATGACCCAATCACCTCTTGTGCCTGCATTCCTATGGGGTCCTCCACCATACACACATCTCCAGCTGCAGTCTGGGATGTTCCCTCCATCTTTGGCCCAAAATGCACAATGCAAACACACAAACTGTTTATCTATGAACCACCACTAAAGAAATTAGCAGCAATGCAACAGGCTAGGCTGTTCAGTGATTAAAGGATTGCTAAAATAAATTAGCCGCACACAACAGGCTGAGCTGTTAAGTGATTAAAGGATTGCTAAAATTAATTAGCCGCACACAACAGGCTAAGCTGTTCAGTGATTAAAGGATTGCTAAAATTAATTAGCCGCACACAACAGGCTGAGCTGTTCAGTGATTAAAGGATTGCTAAAATTAATTAGCCGCACACAACAGGCTGAGCTGTTCAGTGGTTAAAGGATTGCTAAAATAATTAGCCGTACACAACAGGCTAAGCTGTTCAGTGATTAAAGGATTGCTAAAATTAATTAGCCGCACACAACAGGCTAAGTTATTCAGCTAGCTTTCTGATTCATACCTGTATCTTCCAGGTGTATGGGTTTGCTTAAAATGGGCACACAGGTTTGACCGTTCAAACTGTGGCTTACCCAAGTCTATGCTTTAATGGGAGTAATCAAGCAAACACACAAAAAAGGGAAGAAAGAAGAAAAGAAAGAATTTTGAAATAACCCAAAACCAAATTCAAAAATAAACTTTTAAAAATGGGAACCGAAACTAACATTCAATGCTGTTCTTAGCTTCAAATAAATGTTAGTGTTCTCTAATATGAACCACCTACCTTCCTGTTAGACAACTAAGTTAGTTTTATGAGTCAGATCAAAACATGCTTCACACAATAAAACCCAGCAAAAATGCTTAAATTTCATCCAAAAGTGGTAATGAATGATCTGTAACTTCAACTTTCAACTTTAAGTTATGCCCTTTTGATCATAGGTGATGGAATTATCTGCCTGTGTTAATGAATTGAGTGATTAAAAAAAAGTAGGAAATGCAATTTGCATTAGTGACCACCAGATGGTACTGAGTGCAGGTCTGCGGTTTGGGAAATCCAGCTGCAATCTGTAATCTATTAAATGGCCACCAGATGTAGGTGTTGTTCTCTACCTGACTGGGAGAATGTCGGTCACAACTGTAATTACGCCCAGCATACACTAGGGCAGGTCTGCTGCCTATCAGCGCAGGTTTTCTACAGCTGCAGCAGCAGGCTGGCGACTGGAAATTAACTTTAACTTTTCCACAAGTTAAACCACCTTTCACCTTGCATCCATAACAAACACCTCTGAACGATAATGTTACCCTTTGCAGTAGAACTGAGCACAACCTAGTCAAAATATCCCCTAATTCACAAACGTTCTGTGCGAAACTCAAAAGTCTCACAATAAAATGTCTAGTTAACGGAGATCACAACTGTTCATTCTGTGCGACAGTGATTTGATGTCTGTCTTTTTAAGGCCCACCCAGGGACGCCATATGTCGGGGGTTATGATTATTGATTGATTAATCTTGATCAATAATTATAATTACAAATCATAATTTGACAAAATCAATTTCTTAACCAAAATCCTCATTTATGAATCGAGACCAGAGATGTTTCTGGTGTTGTAATTGCAGCTCAACGCCTTTGACAATTACAACCGTTAAATACTCCGTAATAATTAATAAGTATTGCCGGAGATGTCACTGTTTAATCGACCGTTTCTGCCGAAACGTGTGGAACTTTAACCTTATCTTGACTGACAAATCACTTTTTGCACACAATAAACACAAAACGCTCTCTCTTTATCTATGTGGATATTTATTAATCTTCACCTACTCCACATGCAAATATCTACATAACAAGGGTAACACATCTAACTAAGCAAAAATAAAGAAAACAGCAGTGGGTGTTGAATCAACCAGCATTTATGGCAAAATTGAGAATATGACGAAGAGGTGTGGTGGTGAGTGGAGAGTGGGCGGGGGCACAACTCAAACTGTACTCAGTGATGTCCTGATCATAAAACTTCCCCCAACTCCTGAGCACACAAAGAGTTATAAAACTTTTGGCGGCAAGCTAGCAAGCAGTGAGGTTGAAGACAAAGGAAAATGGAAAATTTTACCATGAGGTTATTTTAACAGTCCAGTCTTACAACGCACCCGCATTGACTCCCAGATAGTAAAACACGCACAAAGCTAGGAACGCGGCGGCTCCAGATATCAAAATAACACATCAAAGTTTCAATAAGCAAGGTTACATGCACATATCAGTCAGAACACATGAGATCCTAACTAGCGATTCTGATTGCTCTACAACCTCTGACCCTGCACAGGCCTTCTAATAAAGAAATAAAAGATTAAATAAAAGATGGGTTTTACTTGGTGAAGCTTCCTCTGGGGCAGCGAGTGAGAGGGAAAGAGGGGGGGGTTGAAGCGTTGTTGCGCGTCCGCAGTTACACTCCAAGACAGCGGTCAGTCCCGTCCTTTGGCCTTCTTGACGAAAAGGAAAAATAGGATCTGACCATCAGCAGTCGAATAGGGATGAAACACGGTGGCGGTTCGTTTCCTCAAACTCCGTGTTTTTAGTTACGTGTTAAACTCACGTCTTTGATCGGCAAAGTGAAATTTCTGCCCTTCCTAGTCCAGAAACCTCAGTTATGACGTGTTCGTTGGCCAACGAGAGAGAATAAATGAAGACTCCACGTGGGATCTCTTCTTCTCCAGAGGATGCTTCAGTTGCGTGGTAACCGTATCAAGATTTCCAGCTGAAGGCGCGGTTTTCAAGACGGGGCCTTCCTATATAGCGTCCTGTGACGTCAGACGTGGGACGCCCAGTCATATCAGTCGCAATGCTTGATGGAATATGTAGGAGCGGGCTGTCCTGGATATAAAATGGCCGATGCCATTGGAGAGGCACAGTGACGTCCAACAACGTGCAGATAGTCCAATACTCAGAAACAAGTGGTCCAACAATGTAACACTAATTAGTGTATACAGATGATATGAGAATAATGACAAAACTATGTATACTTGCCAGTCTCAGCTCATAATACCAGCTGTATTTACAGTGCCATCAAAGTATTCACAACCCCACACATTTTGTCACATCACAACTACAATCTTTAATGAATTTTATTTGGGATTGTATGCAGCAGACCAACATGAGGTAGCACACAATTGTGAAATAGAAGGAAAAGAATTCATGAATACGTTTTTTCACTGCAAAAAAATCTGATTTTATTTAACCCTTTTACTTTGGCACCCATACATAAAATTCAGTTTAACCGGTTGCTTTTGGAAGTCACTGAGTCCACCATTCAGTATGAATGCAGCACCACAAGGGACTGTACTCTCACCATTCCTCTTCACTCTGTACACCTCAGACTTCCAGTACAATTCAATTCAATTCAAATATACTTTATTGATCCCCAAGGGGAAATTAGAAGACAGACAAACTCCTGTCACCTGCAGAAATACTCGGATGATTCTGCAGTCGTGGGGTGGATCAGAGATGGACAAGAAGCTGAGTACAGGAAGGTGGTGGACCGCTTTGTGGCATGGTGTGAAAACAATCATCTCATTTTGAATGTGACTAAAACAAAGGAGATGATTGTAGATTTTAAGAGAAATAAGAATAGGTCAAACACTATTTCCATCATGGGAGATGACGTGGAGGTGGTGGAGGAGTATAAATACCTCGGTGTTCACCTGGACAACAGACTAGAGTGGAGATGCAACTGTGAAGCCATCTACAAGAAGGGACAGAGAAGACTGTACTTCTTGAGGAAGCCTAGGTTCTTTGGTGTTTGCAGCAAGGTGCTGCATATCTTCTATAAGTCTGTTGTGAAAAGTGTGATCTGTTTGGCAATCATCTGCTGGGGAAGCAGCATCAGAGTCAGGGACTTAAAAAAGCTGATAAAGAAGGCTGGCTCTGTTCTGGGGACTCCTCTGGAACCTCTGGAGATCATTGTGCAAAAAAGGATTCTTCATAAAATTGAAGAACATTATGGAGAACCCTGAGCATCCTATTCATCAGACTGTCCTACAGCAACAGAGTATCTTCAGTCAGAGGCTTCTTCAAATGTGCTGTAAGACGGAGTGCTACAGGAGATCCTTCCTGCCCACAACCATCAGCATCTACAACGGCTCTTTGAAGATACCTGCATAATATGAGCTACAACAACATTTAATTTCCCTTTGGGATTAATAAAATATTTTTAAATTGAATTGAATTGTTCTGTAAATGCCTCATTTGTTTGTCAGAGGACATTAAGAACTTAAGTTTATAAGCTTAGGTCACTCAATATTCCATTCTTTGTACATCTCAAGGACTACTGTTTAGTTCATTATCAAAGATACAGTAAACATGTGGAGGAATGTGCTCTGGTCTGATGAGGTCAAAACTTGACTTTCTGGCCTAGGTGCTATTTGCCATATGTGGCAAAATGCTAACAAACCAATTGATGCTTGTGTCGATATCATGATGTGTGGATGTGATTGTTAAGTAGGACATGAGAGCTGGTCAGAGTTGCTGGGAAGGGTTAAATACAGAGTAATCCTAAAAGAAACCAAATCTACACCAAATAAAAAATGCACACCAAACAGGTATCCTCTTGCTTACATTTCACAAATACGCACTACTCTGCGTTGGTTTATTACATATAAACCCAAGAAAATACAAAAATACACAAAGTCTATGTTGCAACAAAATGTGAAAAAAGGTGAAAATGGAATGGAATTGCATGGTAATTGCTTTGCTGTAAATATCTGTGATTGGCTGAGGTTTTATTCGAATCACAGTGCAGTTTGACTTTTAAAACACAGATGTGGCATTCTTTGTGAGCCTTGTGTATACATGAGTGCTTAGACAGATTGCTTTGTGTTTTGTTTAACTCATGCATTTACAAATAACTGAATGTTGGAGAAAAAAGCCCATATTCACAGAACATACTAACCCCAGCTGCACAATATATAGAACAAGTGCAGCATGCACAAAGAGAAGAACGCTTCCAATGATCCATCAATTCCCTTTGGTTTGGACAGAGGGGGATTTATTGACTGGCACAGTAAATTCAAGGCTTACTCACTGTCAACACAACCCAGGAGAGGCAGTGTGCTGGAAAATCTAGTTCTGCGGTGCCAGGTCGCTCCACATAATTCCCCAGTAAGGGCTGCTGTCTGCTATGAGCCATGCTGTGTGTGGTTGTGTGGCTTCTGAAAGGCCTGTCATTACAGCTACACCCTAAGGCCAGGCAGCCAGACCAGATCCAAATAAAATCCACTCCAACATCTATGCGTTGCTCTAAACCAACTTATCATGATTCAGGATTTGGTTAATATGTCGTAAGCATGCAGGAATTAAATGGAAATGAAACTCTCAGAAATCTTTAGCCATCAACCTTTCTGTTCATTGAAAATATTGCACAAAATTCTGCTGTTTAATGAGTCACTTCTGCTGCGTTTCTGAATGTTGCCTTGTAATTACTTTACATTCATATTTGACTAACTTCACACAATGTGGTGTGCGGCTATTATTAAGGTTAGCAGTGTTAGTCATAGCACGGTCATTACGGTAGTCGCATGTCTGCAGGATCACAGACTTACAATTCGACCCTTTATTTTCAGTACACTGAACCATTTGGTGTGAGATGTTTTCCTTCTTACATTTTCTTGAAAATTATTCAAAGCACTTAAACCTTTTGTCGAGTTAAAACCACAAATTGCAATACATTTTATTGGAATTTTATGTGATAGACCAACAGTAAGTTGTGCGTTATTGTGAAATGGAAGGAAAATGAACCTGGCTTAAAAAATATTTTCCAATAAACATGTGTTTTTTAACACATTTTTATTTAGCTCTTTGGAGTCAACACCTTTCTCTTCTGGTGACCCGTTCAGGGTGTACCCCACCTCTCACCTATAGACCACTGGAGATAGGCATCAGCTCCCCCGCAACCTTGCATGGAAGAAGTGAGTATGGAAAATGGATGGATGGACTTTTTTTTTCTATTACAACTACAAGTTTTTTGGGATATGTCTCTTTTAGCTTTGAACATATTGATAATAAAATAATTGCCCATTATTCTTTTCAAAATAGCCCAAGCTCAGATCTGGACTTTGACTGGGCCATTCTAACACATGGATATGTTTTGATCTATACTATTCTATTGTTGTAGAAATCCAAATAAAATCCACTCCACTCTAAACCAACTTATCAGGATTCAGGATTTGGTTAATATGTTGTAAGCATTAAAATACATAAAAAATCTTTGGTTGTGTTGACTAAATGCAAACATTTTTAATACTTTTAAAAGGCTTTGTTTCTTTATTAATCAGGTGTGCATGATTCACTTTAGCTATTGTTGTTTGTTTTAGGTAAAAGCACTAAAGGTTGTATGGCTTTTAATTAACATAGAACCTTTTAATAATTACACAGTCTTTTTAACAAATAGTAGAAACTCCAAAGATTAATAAAAAATACATCTCAAAGACCTTTATGATTTTTGAGTGTTTGAAATTAGACATGTCACACTGTGCCTTGATCTGAAGGATTTTAGTTATGTTCTGTGACTTTAGTTTTTGGTAATTTTAAATTTATTTTGCACTTCAGTCAATTCTAGTGTTTACTCTCCTCTGTTTAATGATTCTATTGCTTATCCCTGTGTTTCTCTTGTATACATTCTGGCCATTTTCCCTCAGTGCCTCAGTTCTTGTTCATTCTGACGTGATCACGCCTACCTCCTGCCCACCTTTAGATCCTAACTGACAACAGAGAGTACGATATTGTGATATTTATAATTATTCTTCTTTTATCAAAATCCAAATTTTCTTCCTAAAAGTAAAATATCCTGCAACTCTATACAACAATTAGATTAAATTAAACACACGTGATTACTTTCTGGCTTGCAGTGCTAAAATTACACTGTATCTATAGAGGAACTGGGAGTTTGTTTTGTCTCTCACACAAGCTCTCACACTCTCACCCCCCCACCCCCCAACCCCATACACACACACACCCTGCTGATAGATCTATTATTAATGAGAGCCCTTGGCACTAAACTAAATTTAGTGCATAAACTCCACTTGGTGAGCTCAGGAGAGAGATCAATAAAATTGCAGCGGCCACAGCAAGTGCCTCATTTAGCTGGTTTGAAATGCAGGATGTGAAGTGGCTGACCCTGAGAGCAAATGTTCCCCCTGACTAAAAGAGAGCTTTAAAGGGGAGAGCAAGGGGGTCTGACAGTACAACCCTAATTTCAGTGGGTTATTGCTCTTCAATTATTACCTTATAGGTAATCTTTAGAGGGGATTGCTGACAGGTTGAATTTAGCTGTAATTAGGTTTAAAGAAGCACAGAGGTACTGCCAGTATAGCTACTCATGCTGCCTGAATCATATCTGAATTTTTAGACCTCATGATACTGATGGCATTTCCCTTGAGGATAATTACAGCTACAATCAGCCACTTTCACTATAACTCAGTATTCAATAATATAGACGTAATTCAGCAGAAAAAATTATTTACTTATCCTAAAATCCACCATGATACTATTTTATCAGAGAGTATTGTCTTTATTATGGATACTTTTGAAATAGATACATGTTAAGCAAACACAGGAGATGTACTATTTAAAATGTAAAAAAGCATGTTTCTGTGATATAAACACTGTGAGCATTAAAGTTCCTGTGTTCTGCAAGCAACAACACAAACATAATACAAGTGGAGGCAAAGAGGTGAACAGTATGATAAAGGAATGCAATACCATACTGTTTACGTCTAAAATCACAAGAGAATCCTGGATTGTCAGTAAGATATTTCGATTAAGTAAATTTTTGGTTCCACTTGGAAGTGTTCCTCCAACTAACAAGAATACTTTAAAGACCACTTATTGAAGCTATTACTAATTTAGGATGTAAGAAAATAGGGTAAAGACTTTGTTATGATTTGGGGTTGTTTGGTTTTTGGTTTTGGGTTTTTTCTTATGTTTTTCACAGTTCAAGTTTTGAATCATGTTTCTGTTTATTTTCCTGGTCATGCTTTAGTTTTGTCGTCTTGTTCATGTTTTGTCAAGTTTGGTTTTCGGATTTGGTTATGCTGTTGCTTCATGTTTTTTTTTTTTTCTGTTAGTTTGTGTTCAAGAGTCTCTGTTTTGCTCCAGCCACGTTTAGTTCTGTTAATTCGGATCACCTGCACCTATTAATCTGTCTTCTTGTTTCACCTGGTCACACTCCATAAATACACACCTGTTCTGTCTATTATCGCGGAAACATTTTTCATGCTCAAGTCTTGTTTTCGGATCATGCCATGCCTGTCTCGCCTGCCCGTTTGTTCTTTTGTTCCTGCCTCCTGCTGTGAGTGAGTTTTTGTTTTTGGTCATTAAATCCTTTTTCACTTACCATCACACTGCCTGCTCGTCTGCATTCTGGGGTCCTATATCTCGCAAACCATAACAGACTTAATCAATGCTTGATTTCAATGAGGATTTTAACATAGTTTCTTGAAACAGTGGGGAGTAGCTGGCAACCAATGCTCCTTTTCCATTGGGTCTACTTTGACCAACTCCACTCCACTCAGCCTGTTTTGTGACTGTTTCCGGCCCAGTATTGGCTTTCTTTGTACCTGCTCATCAGCAGGTCCCATTGGGGCTGAGCAGAGCCGAAATGTGACATAAACAGACTGCTGTTCACAGTTTGGCCAAGAGCATGGTCAGCCATATGTGCCGAGGTAATGGAGAGTAATGGAGAGAATAACAAGCCATGGATTTTACCGCACACCGCAGTGTCGGGAAAAGTTTAAAAAAACTCAAAATTGACAAGAAAAATATTAAGGACCACAATGGCTGGAGTGGGTCAAATCAAATGCCCTGGCGGTTGTTTGAAATCACTGTCGGAGGACATGATGCGTGACGCCGAGTGTTTATTTTACTTTGCATGTTTGTACTTTCATGCGGAGTAGAGCGAGATTGACCTGAGTGGAGCCGTGTGCTGCTGGAAACGTAAATGGAAAAGAGGCATAATATAACTTGGCAACTGGTAATTTTACACTAGCCTTTCTTGCAATGTGGTAAACAGTTTGTCCTGAGATAAACAGGATGTGCACCTCTACACAGTATGAGGCTCAGATACACACAGAAAATCTAAATATGAGCTTGTGCTGTTGGGACATAAGTTGGTCAGTTTTGAGCGAACAATTACCCAGTTTGTGGGGTTAGAGAAGAGACTAGAGGAATGGTGAGGCTCTTTTTTCACTGACCGGCATTTTGAAAATAAACAACAACCTGATCAGAGTTCTCTGAACCTCTCTTACAAAATAAGAAATGCTAAGATGGTAAAATGACTCTCTATGATAATGATTGTGCCAGTGGGTTGTGTTCATGACTTTATAATTAATCCTAAAGACTGAGTTTGTTCGATTAAGATAATACTAGCCTTTTAGCTGCTGAGTAGTTAGCACAATCAAGCACTGCTATGTTCAACATTAAAAGTTTGACCAACAATTTGTTCATAAGGTTAATATAGACCAGCTGTATTTTATGGTGTCATTTAGTGAAATGCATTTAATCACCTAAATTCAGTTGTTTCGACAGTTGTTTAAACTTTAGACATTATGAGGTACATTACAAAAATTATTCATTTTAACCCAAATATTACTTGTTTAGTAAGCCATGGTATGGGTTATTCTTTTCAGCTAACGTTGGTAGCCTTAACATTGGATATTACTCACTTTAACCAATTTCTTGGGGTGAAAAGCCAACCTGGCATGTTGGGTCAAACCCATAACTCAACCCTGTTGCATTAAATTAAAGGAGCTGGATCAATTCATATTTGACCAAATTTGGTTTGTTTTTAATCACTTTTGCTTTTAGAGTATATTTTTCATACAAACAGGTAGACAATATTGGGCTTTTTTTGAACAGAAACTATTGTCTTGTATTTTAAAAAATGTATTTTTTGATTTCTCAATATAAGCTAGAAAGTGTTCCTGGGGAGAGAGATGTCTTGGTTTCTGTCCAGATCATTTTACGTCCCTGGATACATATAGAACGATAGATATTAGAAAGATAGATAAACAGACAGACAGATGTATTTTAAAGGGTAGCATGGTTTGGAAAGTACTCTGTGGTATTAGGCATGAAACATCTTCAATTGAACTAATGTAATTTCTTTCAAATTCTAAATTGAACATTTTTAATTACTATGGAAGCAATAAACACTTTGTAATTTAATAATAATATTTAATAATAATAATATTGCAGTAGGTCTAGTTTCCTACCCTAGAAAATTCCATATTCCTTGTGCTGCACACTTGATTCCATTAAATTATTTTCACATTAACGGCTCTATCAAAGTCCTGAAATTATTTAATTTTAGATTTGGTGCAGTTATAATGAGAGTGTGATATCTTTCCTCTGATCAAATATTTGAGTTTACTGACAAAAACTTACTGCTGAGTTTTCATGCTCATGAAACACAATAGTCTGTGGACTAATGACTCTGAGAGACATATAAATTAAATCACATGAAACAATGTGAGACCTGAAGACAGCACAAAATAGACAACATATCAGAATGTGTTTTCTAGACGATTCAGGTGGAACTGGTGGTAACTATAATTGCAACAAGCAAAGGTGTAGTTTTAATAAATCATATTTTTTAATTGATCCACCACAGAAAGATTACTTATGCTTTTGTTTTGTAAGTGAGCAACAAATGTCAATGTTTATGCTACCAGTAAATCAAAAAATGATGTGTAGAAACTGTTAGCGGCAGCTTGATCCATCATTAATTATACACTAGAATCTTTATTCACGTGCTGCGTTTTAAAAGGTCTCTGATCTTCACATCTTGTTCTTCAAAAAGATTCACCCTTCATTGGTTTTCCTCATCACACTTGCTTATTAAAATAAATGAGACAAGATGAAAGCTACACTGTCTCTGAGGTTTACCTGTAAGAAAGTAGTTGATACAAAATGAAGTGGGTGTATTTATGCAGAGTCTGGGAGTGTGTGTACCTTAAAGCATGCTTACCTCGAAGTGGATGTAAATTGAAGTGTTGCGGGCTTGGTACGGACTGTCTTGATGTACAAAGACATGGCTAATGTGAGTCTATATTTGTCATCCCTTTTTGTCGGGGCTTGGAATGCATAAATTTGTCATGTTCATTGAAGACAAGAAGCAAAGTCTGAATTCTACACTCATGAACTACAACACAGATTACTTCCATATTTGTGGCAAAACAATCAACTCACGTTGGTTTCAAACGTGTACAACCATTTGGGTTAGTTGTAAATGTGTATAATCTACAGACACCCATGGCATCTGAATAGACACGCTACAGGTGTGACACTCAGCATGGGATTCTTTGGCTTATGTTTGGGTGTATTCATACTAGGTAAGTCCTTCGGTTTTGCGTGTTTGGTATGGGATAAAAACAATCTTAATTTCTTCGTTTGGTGCGGTTCGATTTCATATTTTACTCTTTGCAAGTGAACTATAAATTGTATACAAAGTCACGCATGTGACTGCAGAGGTCTTACCAAGAGACGGAGGTATGACTTTGGTGCATTCCCTATTCACAACATTCGCTACAGTGGCTTGTTGAGTCCAAAAAGGTGCATCTTGGGTGGTTGGGTCAGATCGAGGCCAGTTTATATTCACACCAGAAGTGAACTGCACCAGACTCTATTTGGAAGCAGACCAAGACCACATCAAAAAGTGGGCCTCAGTCCGGTTATTAGGTCCGGACCAGGGGTGAAACAAACTTTGGTCTGTTTAAAGCAGACCAAATGTGTTAGGTGAGAATACGCCCTTACTTTGAATGTTTAAGCTGTGCACCTGACAAATAAAACATACTCAGGATGGTTGTAATTTGCATAGAAGCAGATGTATCAAAAATATAAATAGATCACTGGTGTCAAACTCCAGTCCTTAAGCTCTGGAGTCCTGCAACTTTTAGATGTGTCTCTGCTTCAACAAATCCGAGTCAAATAATGAGGTCATTAGCAGGACTATGGAGAACTTGACTGCATACTGAGAAGGTAATTCAACCATTTGATTCAGGTGTGTTGGACTAGGGAAACGTCAAAAAGTTGCATGGCATCGGCCCTCTAGGACTAGGATTTGACAGCCCAGTAAAAGATAATTTAAAATTTGGCAGATCACTACTGATTTGAACATACAGATGGAGCCCATTTTGATGTTTGTTTATTTGAGTATAAACTTGAGTATAAACCCCCCCCACACACACACACACACCTAGCAACTCAATTGCAGTCCCTCCAAGCAGCAGTCAAAACAACAAATGTTAACAGATTCACATTCAAATTTAAAATGAATCATACATGCGATTCTCAGTTTTTTTTTCTTTTTGGTCCATTTAGATAGTTATTGTAGATTATATAAAATTAGTTTTTGTTTTTTTTTGGTTTAAGTGAACCATAAGGTTAAAAAATAAGCCAGACCTAACAAAACTAAACTAAATACAAAACAATACAAGATGAAGTTGTCATATTCACAATGGTTTGTGTGCAGGCTGTTTGCAGGCTGTCTTTTTGTGTGCTGTGTTCTTTTTGTGCAGGGTGATTGGCAGGTGCTGCTGCACAGGTGTTGCTCGTCTAAAAGAGCAATCAGCTGGACTACTTATGGAGTGGAAACCCAGAAGGAGGTGTCAGCTCGTTTTCTCACTTGGCATGATCATCCTTCACTGAAGGAAGTCGTGGAACCTTTCTGGTCTCCATTTTCACTCGTGTCATGTTAAGAGGAGTTTGGGAACTCCATCCTCGACACGTCAGCCCTGAGCCTCCTCTCTGCTTACAACTACAAGCCCAGCTTCTCAGGAGCCACCTGAGAACCACCCATCAACCTGCCTGTCCGCCCTCCAATGTTAAAATTCTCCAACCACAGTGGAGTTTCCTGGAAGAGAAGAAACTTCATCTTCCGATAACTGTTCACCGCCAGTCAGCCTAAAGCCACCGCGGAGAAGGATTTATTTCCCCCCAGTATTGCCAAGAACCCCACCCCTTGAGACCCCACGTTTGTTCGCCAGCTCCAGTCCCGGTTCCAGTCCAACCTTTATCCGTGTTTCTAAATAAACTGTTAAAACACTGTCTTTGTCCTCGTGGTTGTGTATCTCAGAGTGTAAGAAAACCCAATTATGACAGAATGACCTGACCAAATGGACAGGCTTTAAACATAAAGATATAAAATTCTAATATTTTGTGAAGAATCAACAAGTGGGACACAATCGTGAAGTGGAATGAAATTTATTGGATGTGTCAAACTTGTTTAACAAATAAAATACTGAAAAGTGGGGCGTGCAATATTATTCGGCCCCCTTGCGTTAATACTTTGTAGCGCCACCCTTTGCTGCAATTACAACTGCAGGTCGCTTGGGGTATGTCTCTATCAGTTTTGCACATCGAGAGACTGAAATTCTTGCCCATTCTTCCTTGCAAAACAGCTCGAGCTCAATGAGGTTGGATGGAGAGAATTTGTGAACAGCAGTCTTCAGCTCTTTCCACAGATTCTCGATTGGATTCAGGTCTGGACTTTGACTTGGCCATTCCAAAACCTGGATACGTTTATTTGCGAACCATTCCATTGTAGATTTGGCTTTATGTTTCGGATCATTGTCTTGTTGGAAGATAAATCTCCGTCCCAGTCTCAGGTCTCTTGCAGACTCCAACAGGTTTTCTTCCAGAATGGTCCTGTATTTGGCCACATCCATCTTCCCATCAATTTTGACCATCTTCCCTGTCCCTACTGACGAAAAGCAGGCCCAAACAATGATGCTGCCACCACCATGTTTGACAGTGGAGATGGTGTGTTCAGGGTGATGAGCTGTGTTCCTTTTACACCAAACATATCGTTTTGCATTGTGGCCAAACAGTTCTATTTTGGTTTCATCTGACCAGAGCACCTTCCTCCACGTTTGGTGTGTCTCCCAGGTGGCTTGTGGCAAACTTTAAACGAGACTTTTTATGGATATCTTTGAGAAATGGCTTTCTTCTTGCCACTCTTCCATAAAGGCCAGATTTGTGCAATGTATGACTGATTGTTGTCCTATAGACAGACTCTCCCACCTCAGCTGTAGATCTCTGCAGGTCATCCAGAGTGATCATGGGCCTCTTGGCTGCTTCTCTGATCAGTCTTCTACTTGTTCGAGATGAAGGTTTAGAGGGACGGCCTGGTATTGGTAGATTTGCAGTGGTCTGATACTCCTTCCATTTCAATATGATTGCTTGCACAGTGCTCCTTGGGATGTTTAAAGCTTGGGAAATCTTTTTGTATCCAAATCCGGCTTTAAACTTCTCCACAACAGTATCTCGGCCTGCCTGGTGTGTTCCTTGGTCTTCATGATGCTCTCTGCGCTTTGAACAGAACCCTGAGACTATCACAGAGCAGGTCCATTTATACAGAGACTTGATTACACACAGGTGGATTCTATTTATCATCATCAGTCATTTGGGACAACATTGGATCATTCAGAGATCCTCACTGAACTTCTGGAGTTAGTTTGCTGCACTGAAAGCAAAGGGGCCGAATAATATTGCACGCCCAACTTTTCAGTTTTTTATTTGTTAAAAAAGTTTGATACATCCAATAAATTTTATTCCACTTCATGATTGTGTCCCACTTGTTGTTGATTCTTCACAAAAAATTTGAATTTTATATCTTTATGTTTGAAGCCTAAAATGTGGCCAGAGGTTGAAAAATGGGGGCCGAGTATTTTCGCAAGGCACTGTATCCCACCCGAGAAATTATTCCTCCTCCTCCTGAACCTTTTTACAGATGATCTTGAAAAAAGGGTTTTCTCTTACAATGTGCTCTGATTTTTCTCTGGTCACCTCAGTCTTTCCCCAATGATGTATCTAAGAGTTCTTATATTATCAGGTTACTCAGGGATCAGGCCTTAAGGTGGGCAGAGACCATTATAAATGAATCCTCAATTCACCATTACTCGTTTCAGGAGTTCATCAGTTTGTTTAGACTAACCTTTCTTCCCAATAAACATGGTGACCAGGCAGCTAAAAAATTATGGACACTTAAACATGGTCCTACATCTGTGGCCGTTATTGCAGTTGAGTTCCGAACTTTAGCTGCAGAATCTGGCTGCCACCCTTCGGCCTTGAAGTGCGCTTTCTTAAATTCGTTGAATGAAGATTTAAAAGATGAACTCACTTACAGGGATGAAACTGACTCTTTAGAGAGCCTCATTAGTCTTGCTATTTGTATTGATAACCATATCCGTGAGAGAACTAAAGTCAGGGGTTTTTCTTCCTTTAAAGATCCCGAGAATCCCTGAGATTTTTTAGTCATCCCCTGAACCCATGCAAATAGGGAGAACTTGCCTCACTCCCGACGAAAGAGAGAGAAGATTTAGAACAGGATAGTGCCTGTATTGTGGTCCCACAGGCCATTTTCGTCTAAAATGCCCGGTTCGCCCAAAAGAGTCAGCCCGCCAGTGATCAAGGGGGTGCTGGCTGGCACGATTCAACAACCTAACTACCCCCGTTTCCTGCTTCAGACCACTCTATGTTGCAAAGACGAACAAATTCCTTTGATGGTTCTCATTGATTCAGGTTCAGAACAGAATCTAATTAGTCCCGATCTGGGCCAGAAATTTAACCTTCCTGTCTGTAATCTTGAACCTCCTATAAATGTCACTGCTCTAGATCGCAAATCTTTAAGTTGTGTCTTACAGAAGACTCAGCCACTGGAATTAGTTACATCGGGCAACCACCACGAAACCATTTCTTTCTTGCTGTTCCCCACTAAAGAAACCCCAGTTATTTTAGGTCACCCTTGGCTTAAGAATCATAACCCAGACATAAACTGAAAACAATCTTGCATAGAGTCCTGGAGCATCAAGTTTCATGCTACTTGTCTTCGTTCTGCAGTCACTACTTCCTCCCCTCTGGCCGACGTCCTTACACCCCCAGATTTAACAAATGTTCCAGCAGAGTATCATGACCTAGAGAAAGTATTTAGCAAAGATCTAGCTCTTTCTCTACCGCCCCATCGCCCATATGACTGTGCAATAGATCTACTTCCTGGTGCTCCACTACCAGCAGGTCGGCTTTTTCGCTTGTCATATTCAGAGCAGGAGTCCATTGAGAAATACATAAACGACTCACTTAAAGCTGGCATCATCGGGCATAAAGATGCCAGGAAACATCCCAGACACGTTTGAGCTATTTTACAAAGACTTTCAGAGAATCGCTTATTTGTCAAGACTGAGAAATGTGAATTTCATGTTCCCTTTGTAACTTTCCTAGGCTTCATTTTGGGCATCTTCTTCACCTATGGGGGCAGGAATTTTCTTTGTGTCTAAAAAGGACGGATCTCTAAGAACTTGTATTGATTACAGAGCCCTTAATGACATCACGATCAAGAATAAGTATTCCCTTCCTTTGCTCACTTCAGCGTTCAAGGCCATCCAGGATAACACCATATTCACAAAACTGGACCTGCGGAACGCATACCATCTGGTTCGAATAAGGGAAGGAGATGAATTGATAACAGCTTTCAAGACACCTAATGGTCATTTTGAGTGTGGTTATGCCTTTTGGTTTGACTAATGCCCCAGCTGTTTTTCAGGCCCTAGTGAACGACGTCCTCAGGGACTTCATCAATGTTTTTGTTTTTGTTCTACCTGGATGACATCTTTATTTTTTCTAAGGACTCTACTGAACATCCCAGACACGTTCGAGCTGTTTTACAAAGACTCTTAGAGAATCGCTTATTTGTCAAGGCGGAGAAATATGAATTTCATGTTCCATCTGTGACTTTCCTAGGCTTCATTTTTGAGGGTGGACAGGTGAATGCAGACACAAGTAAGATCTCAGCTGTTGTGGACTGGCCTGTTCCCACGGATCGTAAACAGCTGCAACAGTTCCTGGGATTTGCCAATTTTTACCGTTGTTTCATTCGTGACTACAGTTTCCTTGCTTCTCCCCTCACAGGTCTCACCCCCAGTAAACAACCTTTTGTCTGGTCTCCTGAAACCGACTAGGCATTCAATGGCCTTAAGCAACGTTTTTCCACTGCTCCTGTGTTAAAACATCCAGATCCCAAGGAGCAGTTTATTATGCAGGTGGACGCAGTACTGGGGTGGGGGCAGTACATTCCCAGCGATCACCCACGGATGGTAAGCTCCACCCCTGTGCATTCTTCTCTAAACATTTTTCTGCCACAGAGAGGAACTACGACGTGGTAGATCGTGAACTTTTGGCCATCAAGATGGCCTTAGAAGAATGGAGATACTGGTAAGAGGGGACCTCTCAACCTATTGTAATATAGACTGATCACAAGAATCTAGAATACATCAAAAAGCCTAAGCGACTTAACCCACGGCAGTCTCTTTGGTCATTGTTTTTCTCCCGGTTAAACTTCACTATTACTTACGGCCCAGGTTCCAAGAATGTCAAGCCTGATGCTTTTTCCAGACAGTTTTCTCCAACCGAAGACGACCCAGAACCTGACCCAATCATCGGCCCGTCCTGTGTTGTGGGGGCTGTAACATGGGACTTGGAGGATCAGGTTAGAAATGCCTGACAAGGTGAGCCTGATCCAGTTGGGGGTCCCCGGGGTCGTCTTTATGTCCCCACTGTTGTCAGATCTCAGGTCATCCAGTGGGGTCATTCTTTCAGGTTTTCAGGGCATCCTGGTTCAAGTTGCAATATAGCCCTCATTCGCAGATATTTCTGGTGGCCAACTCTTAACCAGGATGTTGTCTGTTTTGCTTCTGCCTGCACTACCTGTGCCAGAAATAAACCTTCTTACAAGCCCCCTGCTGGCCTACTTCAACCCCTAACAGTCCCGAGTCGTCCCATGTCACATATTGTTTTAGACTTTGTCACTGGCCTCCCTCCTAGAAACAAGACAGGCTAAACAAGGTTTATCACCCTTTGAGGCCTCCTGTGGTTACCAACCCACTCTCTTGCCTGCTACTTTTCCTGACCAGATTCTCCCCTCTGTCAGAACTCATTTGCATAACTGCAGGAGACTTTGGAACCAGACTAAGTCTGCTCTTCAGTGTACCTCTGCACAAGACAAACGCTATGCGGACAGAAAGAGGACACCCGCTCCGCTCTATGCCCCAGCTCAAGAGGTGTGGCTGTCCTCCCAAAATTTTCCCCTAAAGGCCGACTCCAAAAATCTTGCACCTCATTTTTTTGGGCCCCTTTAAGATTGAGTCTGTCATTAGTCCTTCCACCGTCCGCCGCATTATCAAGTACATCCCATATTTCATGACTCCCATGTCATATCCACGGTCGTTTGTGTGCAGGCTGTTTGCAGGCTGTGTTTTTGTGTGCTGTGTTCTTTCTGTGCAGGGTGTGACTGGCAGGTGCTGCTGCACAGGTGTTGCTCATCTGAAAGCAATCAGCTGGGCTACTTATGGAGTGGAAACCCTGAGGGAGGCGTCAGCTCATTTTCTCACCCTTCGCTGAAGGAAGTCGTGGAACCTTTCTGGTCTCCGATTTCACTCGTGTCATGTTCAGAGTTTGGGAACTCCAGCCTCAACACCTCAGCCCTGAGCCTCCTCTGTGCTTCCAACTCCAAGCCCAGCTTCTCAGGAGCCACCTGAGAACCACCCATCAACCTGCCTGGCCACTCTCCAACGGTAAAACCTGGAAGAGAAGAAACTAAACACTTCATCCTCTAAAAACTGTTCACAGCCTGTCAGCCTCAAGCCACCGTGGAGAAGGACTTATTTCCCCCCGGTCTTGCCAAGAACCCCACCCGTAGAGACCCCGCGTTTGTCCGCCAGCAGTCCTGGTTCCAGTCCAACCTTTATCTGTGTTTCTAAATAAATTGTTAAAACACTGTCTTTGTCCTCGTGGTTGTGACAGAGGTTACTTTGCTAGAATATCTCTGTGTGCCCCAGGACCAGATAACTGAGGAGAACTGAAATTATGACATTTGACATATGACATCGACAGAATAAAGTTCATTTTTACTTCTAATAGAATTAGGTTGTGTTTTACTCACTTTTTGTCTACCCCATGACACTTTATTACTTTCTCCTGCAGTGTCCATTAGTATTACATGCAATTGCCCAGTTATGCAGATTTGGTGATGACTTTGCGACTTTTGGAACAGCCACTTTCCTTCTTGAGAAGTTGGCAACACTAGTAGAGGACATTCTGTCTGCTGCAGAGAGAGCACTCTGCTATGCATCATTCCAGGTGTGGCACGATAGCAGCTTGGTCCTTTTTAAGGATTTATTCATAGATTGCACCTTTGCATCATTTGAAACTCTCCAGCAGAGTAAAAATTTAACAAGAAACATTTCTTTGGATACCTCCAACTCCGTAGTTTTGCTAAAACACACTACTGTTTTCCTCTTACACCAGAGGAAAACGTTTCGAATACCATTTTAGATCGGGATCTAGAGATGAAGGGTAGTGTTTCAATGATCTGTAAGACCATTTAAAACAGCAGTCTGCCTTCCCTCCATAAAACCAAGTCAACCTGAGAGATGGACCTAAAAATTCCACTTACAGAAGAGACATGGCCAGAGACAAATCCCCCATTATTTTCTGAATGGGTTAAGAAGGGGCTCTACATAATTCTACTAGAAAAACTCTGATATAATAGAAACATATCTCAGACGTTAAACAACACCTGGAGCCCATTCATTGAGTTTGTTCTTACATTCTCATTCTCCTAGTCACAATAAAATTGCTCCTAAGGTTTAACCCACTTATGTTCACCAATACGTTTCCTGGGAATTGGTTAATTTACAAACATATATATATTTTTTGAAATCTCCAGAGGTTTTTATTGTTAAGCCTGTCTTTTGCCCATGAGGTACCAAAAGACAAAGAATAACTTTCACTGTACAGGTTGGTTGAAACTGTAACAAATACATGCATGTTTTTTTTCCCGGAGGGACGGTGTTACAAGGGGTGATTCATGTCTTCTATCCTATATATAGTGTTTGAAAATCCTATAAATAAAATAAAAAGCAAATCACAAGCAGTAGGTAGTTTGTCCTTACCACTCCACCATTTCTTGGTTATCGCGCCCCCACGAGTTGACTCGGCTCAGCCCAAACACACTCATGCCAGAGTCCAGAGTGACAGTAACGAATGATGAGCCAGCATGACAATAACTTGAAGTATGTGGGGAAAATTATAAAATGTGTCTTTTCTTTTAAACAGAGTTTAAAGAAAGGTTTTTGTTCACTGTGTTTACTGTCATTTTGCTGTTACATATGCAAAATGCACTTTTCTTTCTTATCAGTTTAACAGTATTAGAAATTAAGTTATTAAAAATTTGTTTGCTGAAAGTGATTAGCATCGTTGTTGCTGAATAAATGTATACATTTATACTGTTTACAAACAGCTTCTGTTTTATACAGTGTGATGGGTTGCCCGTTGGGCTTTTTTGGGCTTGTTTACATAGAGCTGGTTGCTTGTTTCTCTCGCGAAATCTGCAACACTGACTGTAAGTGTAACAAAAGTGGCTGCTGAATTTATTTACCACTTGTCCCTTAAAGCATACCATAATTTGTTGTACCTTATTTTAAGATTATTCACAGTGTTTTAGTTAAGCATTGCTGTGGTAACTTTGCCTTCCATTCTATCCCGGGTTTGTTTCTGGTTGCATTATCTTACAGTTTACATCTAAGCATGAGTTGTTTTTTGAGTTGAATTTTCTTTCTGTTGAAGCTAGTTTGCAGTGACTTTATTTCTATTAATGTGTCTTTGTGTGAACTCACCCATGTTTGTCCTTTTGTTTAGATTCCTACATCCAGGATAGGTGTATTTGAGGGTTTGTATGGGTTTTTGATGTCATTGATTACATCACTGGTTACAACCAAATGAAGGGAATTTTTTTCTATAGTGTTAATTGTTCTATTTAAAGTAATCTTTGAGTTACACTGTTTGGATTATTGTATGTTGTAAACCATTTAGTTGTGTAGATTAATTTGTAAATCAAATTAACAACTTTATTGCTGTTTCTTTGTTTGGCTTGTATTGTTTGGTTCAACCCATTCTTTTTTGATGGTACTGACTGATGAGGTTCAGGTTTTTCAGTCCTGTATAAATTCAGTGGGATTTTTGTAACTAGAGGCTTCAGTTGGAAAATGGTGAAAGACCTAAATATATTCCACTAAGAAGATTTTCCAAATGTCTACTGATGCTGTCTACCTATCACCTTCCTTGCCAAGTGGCAAGGAAGGTGATAGGTATAGTAAGGTGTGTTTATTCTCTCCCCAGTTTCTCACACATACCTTGTGTAACATCGCCTCAGCTCATGAATAATTAATTATCTTTATAGGCAGAAAGGCTTGTTAAATTACACTTTTACCAAATAATTTTGTTGCCGGACACCTTCTTAGCACTCAGTATACTAGTTTAGTTCTCCAGCTGACAAGAAGCATTAAACTAATTCTCAAGCTCATTATTTAAAAATCAACTTTCTAAATATAAATACAATTGAAGGTACAGGCACAGATTGTGCACATAAAAAGACCCAGAGTATTTGCAAATATAAATACAATTTTTAAAAAACTGATGCAGGTGGACTTGTGTTTTTTTCCACTGAGAATTTAGTCAGATAGTCAGAGCAATCAGAACTATATCCAACCGACTGCGGTGGTTGCACACAGGTGGTTTATCTTCTGAAGTTAATATAACATCCAATCTTAGAAATTTTAGAAAGAAATGTAGGAATTAGCGCTAAGAAAAGCAGATTTACTTTCACAAGTGAAGCATTACAACTAACGCTTTAAAGCTCAGCTTGATATTTATAAAATAATCTTTATAAGAAACTGCTTTGTATTATTTCAATTTTTAGGGACATGCAGACAGAAACAAAAAGGAACGAATAAGAACCACGAAAGAGAGAGAGGTGGGGCAAAAAGGAAAAAGATAGAGAAGGAGAAAATAATGGAGGAGAGAAAAAAGGATGAAGAGATTTCATCTTGCTTGCTTCTACACATGCAGAAACGTTCATATTACCAGCTTTTTTACCAAAACGTGAACGGTACTCATGAATGCAAGATGTATTTAGTGGTAAATGTGGCACAATATAGAACATTTGTGTATCTGTTAACACCTGAATCTAAACATCTGTGGGTCTGAGTGTGAGCGTGCTTCTGTATACAAGGTTTCTACATGAAAATATGCAATAGCGGGTGTGAGGAGCCACAGACCTACCCCCCTGGACCTGCGACAGATACAGAGGAGATCCGAGCCATAGACATGTACATGCGTACACATAAAAACACTCACACCCACTCACCCAAAATAAAAACAAACAACAATGGACGTTGTACACTCACTCACACTTCCGATAAATACTCTATACTCCCAAGTCCAGGTGCTGATACCCCATAGGGGCAACCAGCCCCCGGACTCAGGAGGTGGTCCCCTTCCCTCCAGGGATAGAGACAGGCGCCCCAGCACAGACTATTGCCGGCACTGCCCGAACCTGAGCAGCCCCGGCCTGGACCCTGACCCCCCGCCCCTACCCCATCCTCATACGGAGAGGGGGCCATGTACAAAAGAGTGGTCTGAATGGCCCAAACGAGCTCGCCAACCAGAGTCGTCAAAGGATGAAAAAGTTCCAACCCCCCAATGAATTCTGATCTCAACCCCATGAGCCCCCCATGAAGCCCAACATGAATTTCCCCACAGGGTCACCCCCAACCAGGACACAGATATCGAACACATGCCCCCGTACCCAAGAGCCATGAATCCCCCCCCCCACAGGGGCTCACCCCCACCGGAGAGCTCCATCCCCAAAAAGCCGACAAAACCACACCCACACAGTGCAAGCTCCACACACAGCCCCACTCAAAGCACCCTGCTGCATCCTGCCCCCCACCACACAGTGTGCCGTGACGCCAAGGCAAGGTCCCTGCACATCGGCACCCCAGCCTTTGCCCACAGACACCACGAGCATCGCTCCCACAATGGAACCCCCAACGTCCCCCACCACGCCCCCTGCAACCACACAAACACAACACATCACTGCCACTGCAACGATAGCCCAGGGAGAAACATTATCCAGCTCAGCTCTACCATCGCCGCTCAGCCGATTCAATGCCAGTGACCCCACACCCAAGAAGAGGACACAACCCCCCCACCCCACATGCTACAGCCCCTCCACGCCACCCTCTAGCCCTCCGTCCTGATCCCCCCCTGCCCCAGATATGATAGTCAGCAGAGCAGCACACCGCCAAGCCCGCCCAACCATCTGGCCAGTGCCAGCAGCCTCAGCCCGCCTGCCCATGAGAGGGAAACATGCACCATTGGGTAACCGAGCCGGGCAGGCCAACCACTCCAGGCCAAGTACAACCCGCCAGACGCCCCAGTGCAGGCACAAGACATGCTCCACCCCCCACCCACCTGACCGCCAACCGCAGCCCGGTGCCCAGCCAGAGCCACGGAAGGAAGCATTGGAGGAAGGCCACCACAGCACGCAAAGGACCAGGCAACCCACCAACCCCACACCCAAACCCCGGAGGAGCCCCAGCAAGCCGGCCACCCTCACTCCTGCACGGCACACCTCACTGCACCAAGAAGGCAGGTTTCATTTTAAGTTTAATATGAGGCCTTATACAAAAAGCTTCATGCTTGAACTTGTTTCACAATTTCTCCAGTTGACAATCTGGATTATCTTCTACTGGTTTTACAACTACAGAAAGTGTCTAGATTTGAAAGGTAAATAAAAATTGTTTAAGAATAGAAATTACTTTTATTCTGATAATAAAAATCTTAAATCAGGTTCTACATCCCAAGCGCTGAGCAATAAAAAGAGTTTATGTTATGCAACAAGCTTTGGAAAAGAGTAGGTGAGTGGGTTCAGCGTCATCTCTTCAGTCACTTAGTTCAGACACACTAACGCAAAGTGACTGAAACCCTGTTTTGCCTTCTGCCCACAGGGCTGGCAGTAATTACAACACATAATTTACCTCAGGCCAACACCAAAGTAGGAACATGGCTCACTTTGAAAGTGAGTCTAGGGAGATAAGGGAAACCTGGGACAAACAGTTAGACGGGGTCTCTTATGGACAGAGTTTGCTAAATAAAAAGAGGGGGTGACGACAACAGAAAAATAAAGGATTAATTTACCCAACACAACACAAGCAGTGATAGTGACTGAAATATCAAAGCTCACAGTGTGCTGGGTAGGCTGAGAAGTAGTTGCTGTTGCTGTTTGATCCATCACACAGCTGCTTGTTTTCCTACTAAAAGCTTTGCAGAAGCCTCTGGGTGCCAGGGAGAAGTGAAGCGAGGTGGAGAATCCTTCTAGTCTCTCTCTCTGTGTTTCTCTCTGTCAGTTTGCCTCCTCCTTCCCCCTGCATCTCAGCCTCTCATCTTGTACAAATTTGTGAGAACTCCTTTAGGCACAGCGGGATGAGAAAGCATTGCATTGCTGGGACAGCACGTGTGAAAGCGTTTGCTCTGCAAATGTATACATGGCGACGTGTTTCTGCTTACGTTTGGATTAAAGTTAGCTCTTTGTCTCGCTTGATTTTCCACATACACGCAGATGCTTCTTTTTAGGAGGGAAAAAGAAGTAAAAGAAAGTGGAGGAAATTGACTTCTCTGTTATCTCTGCAGCTGATCTGTTGCTTGAAGCTGAGTGCATCTCAGGAGAGAGATCAGTGAGCAGAGCCTGCAGCTGAACAGCCCAGAACTGTCATCCCGGTTGCCACCTGGAAACCCACCAAATGGAAGCATCATGCCCTCAATCTGTTGGACTGTACTTGTTGACTTACTTTGAGGGCTGTGTTGTGCAGCAGAGAAACTGTCAGTACTGTTTTTGTTCAGCAGGTAAAGCACCTTTCTAGGAAACAAACTCTGTAAAAGCTTACTCAGCACTGATTATGCACTATTACTGTATGGTTCAGTTGGCTTTGATCACGGAGACAACGTGTGTGTAGAATTGCCTTTAACAAGGCACAGAATGTTTCATTTGCCTTCTTTGAGCAACAACCCCAGACTTTGCTGTATTTTATTGGCAATCCATGAGAAAGACTTACACAGAGTAGGGCATAATTGTAATATGGAAGGATAATTATATGTGATTCTCAAAATACTTACAAATATAAATCTGAACAGTGGAGTGCTTTTGTATTCAAAGCCCCTTAGTCAATGCTGTGAAGATCCACTCTGTGCAGTGACAGCTGCACATCTGTTTGTGTTTGTCTCTAGCAGCTTTGCACATCTTCAGACTGAAATTATTGCTGATTCTTCTTTGCAAACTAGTTGCTCAGGCCAGATTAGATGCAAAGTATCTGTGAACGGCACAGTTAAAGTCTTTCAAGAGATTCTTCAGGTTCTCAGCTAGATTTAGGTCTAGACTTTGACACTGGGCTATTCTAACACATCAGTATGCATTGATACAACCCATTCCATTGTGACTTTGGCTGCATGTTTAGGGTGGTTGTGCTGCTGGAAGATGAATCTTTTGCAGCCTCTAATCTATCTTCTTCCAGGATTGTCATGTATTTAGCTCCATACCCCATCCCATCAACTCTGACCAGGTTCCCTGTCTCTGCAAAGCAACCCCTCAGAATGATGCGGCCACCACTTTGTTTCACTGCAGGGATGGTGTGTACCGGCTGATGCACAGTTCCTTCTTCCTATTTTAGTGTCTAAATTTTTATTATTGTACTTATGTACATTTTTCTTTAATAGTTTTATATAGTGCCATGTTGTTCTTTTTACCTGCATGGAGCTCCCACTATTTTGTTGTACATTATTGTATAATTCTATTCTATTCTATTCAGTTCAGTTCTGTTCTGTTCTGTTCTGTTCTGTTCAATTCAATTCAATTCAGTTTTATTTATATAGCGCCAATTCACAACACATGTTGTCTCAAGGCACTTCACAACAGTCAGGTACATACATTCCAATTAATCCTAACCATTGAACAGTGCAGTCAGAGTTAGTTATTTATTCAAATTGGATAAAATGTTTTTCTGTCTAAGGAAACCCAGCAGATTGCATCCAGTCCAGTCAGTGACTTGCAGCATTCCCTCCTCCTGGATGAGAATGTAGAGACAGTGGACAGTCACTGGCATTGACTTTGCAGCAATCCCTCTTACTGAGCATGCATTTAGCGACAGTGGAGAGGAAAAACTCCCTTTTAACAGGAAGAAACCTCCAGTAGAACCAGGCTCAGTGTGAGCGGCCATCTGCCACGATTGACTGGGGGTTAGAGAAAACAGAGCAGAGACGCAAAGAGAACAAATAAGCACTGATCCAGGAGTCCTTTCTATGGGAAGGAAAAGTAAATGTTAATGGATGTAGCTCCTTTAGTCGTTTCACCTAGAAAGAAAGAACAGATAAACTCTGAGCCAGTTTTCAAGGTTAGAGCCTGAAAGAGAGCACATAGTTTGTTACAGTTAAGCTCAGTCAATCGCCATGTCTAGGAGAGAGAAAGGGTTCAACACTAAAAGACAGGGCCATGTGGGTCATCGGTAGAGGGTGAGCAAGTTGTTGCCCGCAGAAGCTCGGACGATTCCCCTCTCCAGAAAGGTGTCACAGGTAGACACAGAGCCAGGCCAAGTGTAGCTTCTAGGAAGAGAAAAGAGAGAACAAGGTTAAAAGCTGAAATAACAGCTAATAATGCAAAGTTGGAGAATAGTGTGAGAATGTAGCAAAGAGGGTGAAAGTGGTCATTATGTCCTCCAGCAGCCTAAGCCTATAGCAGCATAACTACACAGATAGTTTCAGTTCAGATTATTTAGTTAAACGGCGCTTATTTACAACAATGTCGTCTCAAGGAACCCCACAAAGGGTCCCACTGATGGTCATTGTTATACTAAAAACCACAAGGATTGGGGTACCTCTCTCTGTCAGACTGATTATAACCATTGGAAAAGAGAAGGGGTCACACAGGTAGCAGAAATGGAGGGTGTGTTTGCACCTCAACCATAACTGAGCCGGTTTAGGCTAAACCTGACTCCCCCTTACTCCAACCAACAGGGAGGGAGGAAGGCTCCCTCCCTGATAACCTGTTCTGTTCTGTTCTGTTCTGTTCTGTCCTGTTCTGTTCTGTTCTGTTCTGTTCTGTTCTGTTCTGTTCTGTTCTGTTCTGTTCTGTTCTGTTCTGTTCTGTTCTGTTCTGTTCTGTTCTATTATTGCCACTCCAGATTTGCTGAGTGTGCAAGTAACAGCTCCCCTGTTAAAATATTCTCCCACCTGAGCTGTGAATATCTGCAGCTTTTAGGTATGCAGTTATGCTATGCTTCCTCATTTTCGGACGATGCACTGGAATGTGCTCTGTGAGCTGTTCAAAGCTGGTGATATTGCTTTATGATCACTGAATTTTATTTAGTGTTATTATAGAAAATACAAATGCATGTTTAAATTTTTATTTGTGAAACGGTGGAATACCCTGTATCTACGTTATCGTTATACAAGCCTTTATGTTAGTCAATTACATAAAATCCCAATAAAACATGCAGAAGTTTATTTTAATGTGACGAAATGTGAAAAAGTTTCGGGAATATAAAATGTTTTGCAAGTTACCATGTAAAATGTTGCAGCTTCTTTTGATTTTCATTTCATACTGAAAACACACTTAGGTACACACACTGTACAGACATACGTCCCTTGAGCAAGCGCAGTCTTGCAAGAGTTTTGGACCTACAGAAATAGCTGTTCTGTGGGAAGCTTCGCAGGAGAGAGTAACTTGATTTCTTCCTTGTCTTCACCTTAGCATTTCCTCCCACCGGAGATCACTGGCGACATTATCCACAGATCTGCTGAGAAACAGCTTTGCAGAGCAACTGAGAAAGAGACATATGTCAGTTGAACAGTATATGCCCTGTTCAAACTAACAGTAACGTTATGAGTAATGACAGGTAAGATAAAAACATAGTTAATCTTGTTAAAGTGCAATGTATGTCTTGGATGTAGATAAGGTTCTGATTGACTCTGGCACCCATCATACTTTTGCTCAGTTCAACTTGAGACTCACTGACACTTCACAGGGTTGCCCACCGGTCAGTCAATGCATATTTAACAGGTCTGAATCAGATCTTCCAACAGTGTGGAAGATGGATTCGGTGTGCAGTAGCTGAAAAGTCAAATAAGCAAAGAAAATGGATGAAGGCTTTTCATCATATCCGTTCCAGGGCTAGGTATTACATGAGCATTACTTTCACTGTACATCACTGGGGCACTTCACAAACAAGATTCAATTATCTGAATAGAAGTGGCCTTTTACCCTTAAATGAGAGTAAAACCCCATCTTCTACAGTCTGAATTTCACAGGGGATTAAGTGCCAACCTTAAACTAATGATTTCATTGGGTGCAAGCATTGTATTGCAGAAGAAAATCCCTCAGTGTTATGCCATCAAGCAAGAGGATAAACACTTTTTTCATATTTGACCGAATGGGGGTGTATCAATTTACAGAAGAAAGCGGCTTAGCATAAACCGGCTGCTAGAAGTGGCCTCCCATCTGTAACGATGAAAATCTACCATCGCACACAACCAGATATATTACATTTCAGACTTAAATAATTAATCAGCAGCTTGCTGAATAACTTATGATCCAAGTCATAAATTATATTTAACCAAGTGATTACAAGCAATGAACCCAAGAAGCGACTGTAGTCTTTCTTCTTGTATAAAAGTAATATGTCAGGCTTCGTGTCTTCATTTATATACCAAATTATCCATATATTGACTCGCACATCTGCACACTTTATGCAAATCTTTCTGAGGTACTCCTTCATAATTTTTTTATACAGTACATATCTCTTCCTTGCACACTCAGCAATCGCAGCTGTGGGATGGAATGCTGTGTGCAGATGCAGAACTGAATGTGTTCACTCATCCCAGCTTGCAATCCAGTTTGAATGCAAGCAAATTCTTGGCCGTTAATTTATGCATGAATGCAAATCTGACTTGTGTAAATTGACAAGCTCAGAAATAAGTATTTCTGTACTCTGTAAATATTTATTTCAGATACACATAACACTTGTTTACATGTTGTACTTTATTAAACACAACACACAAAATCTGTTTGAGTTATTAAAAAGCATACAAAGTATGTTCTTCAACAGTGAAGAAATGAAAACAGGAAAGATCACAGAATAAAAAAATAACATCAGATCTCAGAATCTTGTCAAAGATAGAGTGCTTTGTGACTCCCCCCACACTGAAATACCAGACAAAGTCTGCCCCCACTTCTGTGCACACCTCTATGTAGCAACATGTAGATTTATGCACACATACACACATGCACACACAGATCCATGCACTGGTGTAAAGAAGGAAAACATGCAACAATAAGCATTTCACTTTGCTACAAGGCAGGTTAAGGACAACAAAGTCAATGTTTTGGATTGATGGTCTGAATACCTGGATCTCAGTCCCAGAGAGATTTTATGTGCAGAGCTGCAAAGGTGTGTGAAAGCAAGTTGGCCTATAAACAAGACTCACAACAGTCAGGAGGAATGGGCCAAACTTCCAGTAAACTCTTGTTAAAAAACATTTCACCCAGGTCATACAGTTTAAAAGGCAATTCTTCCAAATGCTAATAAAATGTGTGTAAACTTCTGACTTTGAAGAAAGAGTGAAACTGACTTGAAGTAGGAAAATTTTAGTCTGATTTATTGTCAGATGGAGAAATAAAAGGTTATGTGCCCTTTTATAGAACATATGTAACCTGGTCATTGCAACGTTTTTATGTTATCGTCTCCCTGGTCCTGCTACCCCCTTTCTTGTTTGTCCTGTCCTACTTGCTCCCTGATCAAGATTCAGTGTATCTTGCCTTAAAATAAGTCAATTATGCAACAGGGGTAATATCTACTCCAACTCAGTAAGGCAACCAGGCCCACCATACTGTTTGCCTAAGCTGAAGGGGGACATTAAAAAAGAAATAAAAAGAGACTTGTCAAAATTACGTGAAATAAATATCTTGAGTTGACCTAAAATAGAACAAAAACAGCAAAAACAACCAAAAATATGTCCAAAAGGGGGAATCAGGAGCCTTGGTACTTGAAGAAGCTGCATCAAAAACATCGTTCCCCTATTTGCCTTGAGTAGATGCATGCATGAAAAGTTCTAATTCTCTTTACATGCAAATCCATGCTGGGTCTGTAAGTGTTATCTCAGGGGCTGCTGTTTGCTAATCAAGAGCTTTGTGAAGACCAGGGAACCGTTAGAAAAAGCAGAACAAAATACACTCCTGTCTTTGTGAACACACACTCATTTTACAGCCTTTTAACTTTCAATCTGTTACTCACTGATTTGCTATTCTTCCCTCTCTTTTGTTATTCTGCGAGCCTCTTGGCTGCTGTTAGGATGTATGAGCCGTATCTACACTTGAGATAATGCATATTAGCTTGGCTCAGAGGACAGGAAACTGTAGCTTTTCTCACTCGTGAGTTTTTTTTTTCCCCTTTTTGTTTTGGTTGTATCAGTTATAGGCTTCAAAGACTACCAGTATACAGTCTATGACTTAATTGCAGGAAAAAAAACGTAATTGTAAAAACATTTGAAGTATCAAGTGGAAGGTCAGGCTCATGTATTTTGCTGAGATATCTACAGAATAAGGATGTCACAGTCATGGGTTTTTGTCAGTTTGAGTCATTTTAAGAATGTGTACATCCCAAAAGCAGCCCAGAGTCAGTAACCAGATGAGTAACTGCACTTGTTCATGGAAATAATTTACTATTGAGTATAGAAGAGCAAAAGAAAACAAACAAATTCTTTAGTCATGGCATGCACACTGCTCATCCTGTGTAACTGAAAGGGGCTTTTCATAATAACAGGTGTTCAAGCAGTGAGGTCATTCATTCTGTGAGAAAACAGGTGTCAAGTAGTTATAATGCATTCCTCTCCCAAAATCTGATCAAAATGGGTCGGCCCAGGCATTGATCAGAACCTTACTTTCATTGAAAGTTGATTGGAGACGGTAAAACATAAAGAAGTTCAGAGAAATGATCGGCTGCTTCGCTAAAATTATCTCAAATGCTGTAAAATCATAACCCGAACCAGAAAGACTTGTGTAAACACCGGAAAAGAACTATTCAAAATGGGTCTTTTGGCAAATCGCAAGCAAGTAAATAAGTACATTTAGTTATTTGTATAGCACATTTCAAGACATATACCCCCAACACACAACATTCCAGCACTGTAAAGCATGGTGTGGCTAAGGCATAATGCTAACGGGACATTTCTGATCCTGTGGATTTGGGCTCATGTATTGCATACTGGGGATCATGGATCAGTTTAAATATATAGAAATTCTTAAAACTCATGTTGCCTTATGCTAAAGAGAAAATGCACTAGAAATAGCTATTTTACCAGTACAATAACCCCTAACATACAACGAGGCAAGCAGCATCTGGGTTCCAGACCAACACGATTAAGCATTTGAAGCATTTTAATTCTCCTATATCTTAAGTGTTTAAGTTTGTAAAGAAATATGCAGACACTATAAGCCTAAGCTTTGAAAATGACCTAAGATTCTAGTAAAATGACACACTACACTTCATCAGCATTACACTTCCTCATCGATCAATGAAGTTCAAGATGTGTCTTTCTCTCCTATTTATGTTTCTCGAAACAGACAGATATTTCATTTTATTTGGTTATATGCTACTCCGATACCTATCTGACACCGCACATACAGGTCCTTCTCAAAATATTAGCATATTGTGATAAAGTTCATTATTTTCCATAATGTAATGATGAAAATTTAACATTCATATATTTTAGATTCATTGCACACTAACTGAAATATTTCAGGTCTTTTATTGTCTTAATACGGATGATTTTGGCATACAGCTCATGAAAACCCAAAATTCCTATCTCACAAAATTAGCATATCATTTAAAGGGTCTCTAAACGAGCTATGAACCTAATCATCTGAATCAACGAGTTAACTCTAAACACCTGCAAAAGATTCCTGAGGCCTTTAAAACTCCCAGCCTGGTTCATCACTCAAAACCCCAATCATGGGTAAGACTGCCGACCTGACTGCTGTCCAGAAGGCCACTATTGACACCCTCAAGCAAGAGGGTAAGACACAGAAAGACATTTCTGAACGAATAGGCTGTTCCCAGAGTTCTGTATCAAGGCACCTCTGTGGGAAGGAAAAAGTGTGGCAGAAAACGCTGCACAACGAGAAGAGGTGACCGGACCCTGAGGAAGATTGTGGAGAAGGGCCGATTCCAGACCTTGGGGGACCTGCGGAAGCAGTGGACTGAGTCTGGAGTAGAAACATCCAGAGCCACCGTGCACAGGCGTGTGCAGGAAATGGGCTACAGGTGCCACATTCCCCAGGTCAAGCCACTTTTGAACCAGAAACAGCAGCAGAAGCGCCTGACCTGGGCTACAGAGAAGCAGCACTGGACTGTTGCTCAGTGGTCCAAAGTACTTTTTTCAGATGAAAGCAAATTCTGCATGTCATTCGGAAATCAAGGTGCCAGAGTCTGGAGGAAGACTGGGGAGAAGGAAATGCCAAAATGCCAGAAGTCCAGTGTCAAGTACCCACAGTCAGTGATGGTCTGGGGTGCCGTGTCAGCTGCTGGTGTTGGTCCACTGTGTTTTATCAAGGGCAGGGTCAATGCAGCTAGCTATCAGGAGATTTTGGAGCACTTCATGCTTCCATCTGCTGAAAAGCTTTATGGAGATGAAGATTTCATTTTTCAACATGCCTGGCACCTGCTCACAGTGCCAAAACCACTGGTAAATGGTTTACTGACCATGGTATCACTGTGCTCAATTGGCCTGCCAACTCTCCTGACCTGAACCCCATAGAGAATCTGTGGGATATTGTGAAGAGAACGTTGAGAGACTCAAGACCCAACACTCTGGATGAGCTAAAGGCCGCTATCGAAGCATCCTGGGCCTCCATAAGACCTCAGCGGTGCCACAGGCTGATTGCCTCCATGCCACGCCGCATTGAAGCAGTCATTTCTGCAAAAGGATTCCCGACCAAGTATTGAGTGCATAACTGTACATGATTATTTGAAGGTTGACGTTTTTTGTATTAAAAACACTTTTCTTTTATTGGTTGGATGAAATATGCTAATTTTGTGAGATAGGAATTTTGGGTTTTCATGAGCTGTATGCCAAAATTATCTGTATTAAGACAATAAAAGACCTGAAATATTTCAGTTAGTGTGCAATGAATCTAAAATATATGAATGTTAAATTTTCATCATGACATTATGGAAAATAATGAACTTTATCACAATATGCTAATATTTTGAGAAGGACCTGTACAGCTACATTCTCCAGTGAATTCATGTCTTGCTCCTGTTGATGATGTTTACATCTGGACCATTTTGCTGAATTGCTAGGCTAATGTTAGCAGGTTTCTCCTGTTTTTATATGACTTGTTGAAAATGCGGCTTCTAACATGCTCCAGTTCATCATGTGCAGACAGAACGTAGAAAATAAATTGTTCTACTGCTTTATGAAGTAAGCATGTTGTTTTGAATGGCATTGTATTTAGTTACTAGAGTTTAGGCTGTGCTAAGTGGCAGCACCTTCTGCAGAAATCACTGCCAAAAGGAGATCTCTATATTACACATTGAAATGTCTGCATCTGCCAGAAAATAGTTTGGCCCAGGCTTCCTGAGCAAAGTGCTCACTGACTCATATTTGAGGGGTTGTATCTCCACACTGCAATTTGTAGAAGTTTTTAAAGATGTTTAGAAGGATTAAGATCTGAACTCATGAAAAGGCATTCAATGTTTATTTTCTTACCAATTATTGTGTGATTTTAATGTTCTGTTTGGTTCATTTTCCTGTTGGACAATCTATGACCTGCAAATAAGCCTAAGCATTCACACACTGGGCTGTATGTTTCGCATCAAGAAATTAAGATTTACAGATTGGGTTTACCTATTGGGAGATTGGCTGCAGTACCATCACCTTTTTAATGGTATTGGTAATGGGAACATCATAATCTTGGTGATGGTCTGTTCTATTTTACCTTTATCATGGACATCCATAATCTTCTGCTCATGCTTTTGCTTTCTTTAATCCATGATCAGTGTGGTGCACACAGTAATAGATATCTAATCAGTGTTGTGACTATGAATCTGAATATATTATTTAATATTTAATATTAATACTTTAATATTTTATCAAATAATATTTCGGTCTGTTAAGGGTTGTCCTGTAAATACCAGCCCAGTAAGGCGGTGGTATCAGGACAAAATAGAAAGGTTTGAGCCAAGCTCTGACCTTATTGAACAGCAAAACTCTGCACAGACATGGAATGAATTCACACAATTTCTTAAAATACAAGAATTTATTAACAAAAATAGGTCAACTCAAGTCAAACATATTTCAATCAACAAACTCTTTACTATACTAAAACAATCCGACTAAACTACCAAGCAGAATTAAAGAATAAGAAAGACTAATGGGTTATGTACAATATAAACAAGTTGATTAAAGATGATTGAAAATCATGACCAAAAGAGTGATGCAACATTACCATGCAATGTTTATGTTTGAGAAGGATTATCTGTTGTCAGATTCTTTAATTCTATTGTATAATGACTCGTGTAATAACCTCTGTATTTGTAAATACCTGCAATCATTGTCACTTTAGCACAATCACCTCCACTATGTATTGTACATATGTTATATATTATTTTTATCCTATATTTACTACTTGTTTTTGCACATTTACCTTGTTCTTCTTTCATTGCACATTTTCCGAACTATCTGCACCCCACTTGTGTCTTACTAAAAGCTGCTGTAACAAGTGAATTTATCCATTGTGAGATCAATAAAGTCTATCTTATCTTATCTTGATCTCCAGCTTCATATGTATCTTTTACTGAGGATTGCAGCTCCCTCTACGTACAGTGTGTCGCTACCAAGAAGTTCTGAATAGGACACAGCTGATTCAAATAAAATGTTGCTGTCGAAAATCAGAACCAGACACTTTTTCCTCCATCATACTTATTATTTAGTCTATTGTAGTTGCTGCACATAGTCATAGTAAGCTCTATTGACACTGGTTATATGGCTTTGCTGAGATCTGAGTATTTTTAGGGTTCAAAACTGCAGGAAATAACAGCAGTAATGAGTAACTGTTCTGTTTCGAGTTCAGCTGGCTTTAATACGAGTACTGCATCGGGGTACTGAAAGTTTTTTTTAGGGAGGGGCTGCTCTTAATGGGACATAACTTCAGTTCTCTTTAAAAGTAACCTTTAACAAAAAACAAGTATTTTTTACAGTTAAGTTATTTTATTGTCTCATCCTAGTGGATGTATCTGCTTAAAAGAAATGTATTAAAATTTTGCTGTGCAACAATAGGTTTGGTGTTTAGAAACTATTAATAATTATAATGAATAACTAACAATTATTAACACAATTATTAATCAAGTTAGAATATTAAAGTTTCAGTCAGACTAACAAATCAGAGCACCACTGTTGGGCAACAGTGATTAGTTTAACTATTAGCAACTATTAATAATTATGATAACAATTACTTATTAACACAATTACTCATAAAGTTTGAATTTAAAATGTTGTCAGACTAGCAAATCAGGGCACCAACCTGATGAGGATTACCCAAACAACTTTGATTCTGTCAGGTATTGTCCTGTTAATCCCAGCCAATGTGGCGTGGTATTAAAGAACAATAGGTGAAAGAGGGGATTCGAGCACTGGTGTTCGGTAACAGCTAGCCCTGTACACATATATCAAATAAACACATAACAGCTTCTCTCCAAAACACAATAATTTAGTAACACTTGACTATACTAAAGCAAACATGATAGAATGACAAAAACTAACTACAAAAAAGGAACAAAGACATAAACCAAAACCAATAAAATTATGTAGTAATATCACAGTTCAGTCTGAATATGTTCATTTAAGAACCAGTGTGTTTGTTTTGAGAAATTCAAAATGAGGCCAGCTTAGTTAGTCTCCATCCATGCCTAGGGCAGCAAATGTTTTCCTACAATCCGCTCAGGTTGTCCCATCCTTCCCTTCAATAGTAACATAGGGAGATCACGCTTTTAAATGTTTTGTTTTCAACCATGTTCCTCTTATCTCCATTACACTGACTTTCTTAAACAGGAACTGTCTTTTTCTGTTTCTCTCTTATTTGTGGCTAATTATATTGTTTGTTCTTATTTTTATGAGCATTTTAGTTGAACATGTGCAGCACTTTGTATTATCAGAAAGGGATATGTCATGATTTATTATAACATGCTCCATGAACTGGCCCCAGCTCTTTAGCATGTGTACTTCAGACCATGAAGAAGGATGTGGGCTCCTCTCCGCAGCTCCCTCATTACGCAGGGCACAGTCTTGACTGCTGCCTGCTGTCAGCCTGTTTATGCTGCCTCCTTTGTTTACTCCTTCTGTTAACATTGTGCTCATTATACCATGTTGAAAACAAGCAGAGAGAAGAATCTCTCTCTCTCTGTCACCGTTGGTCTTTTTCTGTGTCAGGCTCTCGCTTATTCACACATCCTTAAAAATGAGATCTCGGCTGAGGGACGCCCTCCCATGTAACATTTTGTCATGAGGAGACATCACCTATTGCTAATGTGATGTCGTGTGACCTGGCTTTCAGTGTATATATTGAATACATTGTAGTTAAAGTGGGAGAACACTTTTTGTGAGATTGGGAGGGACGTGGCTGTTTGGGGACCTAGCATGGGCGATTCCTGCAGTGTGTGGGATTTGGTTGCTCTGTTGCTAATGACAGCGTGACCGTTGTGAATGCTTATCTGTGTGCCTCACAAAGGAGACCCATTGCATGTTAAAGAAATCACCTTTCACACAGTGAGTCATTGCTTTTGCTCACATTATTTAATATGTTTTGTGTATGTACGCTGTTGTCAGACAGTAAGATTAATGCTGTGCAGTTGTTAGGAATAACCTTTATTAATATGACTCATAGCTGTTTTTCGCATTTATACCATAGTGATATAAAGTATAAGTCCAATGTTTCCCTTTTGTTAAAATAGGATAAGAATGCTCATAAACACACATTACAAGGATAAATGGCCCAAGGGTTGTCATGAATGACCTGAGACTGAGGCACTGGGTTTGATAGTGGAGCAGCTGGTATAACTGGGTTGATTAGAAAGCCACAGCACACTTAGATTAAGGATGGACACCCGCTACTACACAACCTAACAGATAGACACCACAATGGTGACACATAGTCTACTGATAATCACTGAGGGAGTGCACATCCATTGCATTGGAGTGCCAGATATAAAACTACATGTGACCTTCTATCGGGGCTCTTCTTCATGCTCTAACAGACGGCGACGGTCCGAGACAGGAGCCTCAGCGCTGATCTCTGTAATCATTCCTCTACCTTAATTTAGATTAAAGGAGCTAAACGTTAGAAACTGTTTGAAATTCGGTCATTTAAGAGTCTTTAGATAGAGTGTGTGATTGCTTCTGGGGACCGAGGACCAGAGGAGCTCCGAGGCGTCCGACCGCCAACAGGGTGCGGTTGCTCGGACAAATTGGTGTTTCCGCCCGCACCCCGGAAGCGAAAACCGCTTGTGGATAGGGATGCCACGGAAGGACAAAACATAACAGCTGCGGCCGCAAACTAAAAGGTAGGGAAATTTCTATTTAAAAAATCTCCAGTGTTTTTCCTGTAAAAACGCTGTGTTGTTGGTTCAGAGTGAGCTGTTTTTGTAATTCTTGGAGGCAGAGAAATGGTTCAGAATAACTGTTGCGTACGCATTAATAAGTGATAAGACATGTTAATAAGCGGTGCGACTTTAACGGTATCAGCTTGGGAAGAAAGGTACTATCTTCTAAAAGATAGCTAAAGTCTAGGGGTGTAGGTTTTGAGTTCCTTTATTGCATGTAAGAGAAGATAGTTTTCCCTCACACACAATATAAAAGCTACCTCCTTGAATGAGGCACGCTAAAACTCGGTTAGGGGTTTGACGGGTCCCGAGCTTTAATAATAATAATAATCATAGCATTGAAAAATTGGAAATGGATATATCGGGGAAAAATGACTGGTTATAGTGATCAAATGTTTAACAGGAATGAATAACTAAATAATGGTATGATTACGTTTGTACAGAATATGCAAATTACTTTTATCTAATATTGGGGGTAGATGTTATTGGGAAGGAACCTAAAGGTCTAATTTAGGTAGATATAATCAAATTATCAACGTACTTGAAAAGTTGGTTGTCCAAAACACTGGACACCTTCATGGTAAATGATGCAAATACTTTGTTCTGGGGATGATTTCAAAAATTATGGAAAATTAAGGTTTGAACATATCTAACATTGGCTACTAGTTAATGGACAATAAATTAGCAACTAACTGGGTTACAATATAAATATGATTTTTGGTTAAAGGTAAGAAGACGACTCTATTATATAAGATTCTCATGAAAACAGGTATTGGAGCATTTCCTGTTCCCAACAAGCCCCAAAGGAAATTGTTATTTATTTTATGGGTTCTGACAACAAGTAAAAGGATGTAGAGATGTGCTTGACACTTTCACCAGGTCGGCTGAGAGAGCTAATCACACAATCAAAAAATGATTGGCTAAAGTTTTGCTGATACAAAATTGAAGTGGCTGGCGCTGCCCTTGGTGATGTTTTACATAAGATCATCACCCACCTGTCACATTCTGAGTTTGGGTCGGACCAAAGTGCAGACAAGAGCTTGGCAGCCGCATGATTAAAAGAAGGCTTTGTCTTTATTCAAAAGGTTCTTCCAAAAAAAGTAGCAAAACACCGCAGGTATAAACAAAACCTAAATCCAGAACTTACAAAGTTGGATCTACAGGAACATGGTGAATACAGCACATAGACGTGGGTAGTGAACGGAAGGAACCAGCGAGGAACAAAGAAAACCAGAGAGCTTATAAACTGAAGGAAGTGGAGTATGGACCAATGAGACACGGAGGTAGGTAATCAGGAGAGATAGAGACCAGGTGTGGACCAGGCAGTAGAGAACTGAGGGAATGTGAATAGTTGCTACGGTGACCAAACTAGAAAAACAAAGGGAACACGAGAGGAACCAGGCATTAACATAAATCCAGGGGGAAACATGACAACAAAAACAAAACTTTAAGTAAAGGACTGAATAAACAAGAATCAGGGAACCAGATCTAAATGAAACTATAAATAACCAAAGAAACATAAGAACCTAGAAAAATAATTAACTAAAGTAAACAGAGAAACTAGAGAGAACAAAAGAACACCATGACCAAAGAAACCATAAAGAAACCCTAAGTAGAAAGTAGAAAAGTAAACAAAACTAAAACTAAAGTAAACCAAACTAAACCAACACTGACTGAAGAAACTGGAAAGGAAACAGAACGTGAAAACTAGAATATGTGCAAACCAAAGTAAACAATAACTAAAGCTAACCTATAAGGAAGGCTGGAACTATAGAAACTAAACTGAGGAACTAAACTAGAGAAGAGAACAAATACCTAACATAATGAAACACCGAGGTTCTAAATGAGAAACTAAACAAGAGAATCCAGGGAAGACAAAGGACTATAATAATAATAATAATAATAATACCACACAAAGTAATAAGAAAGCAACCACTAAGAAACTAAGAACGAGAGGTGAGAAAACACACGTTAGGAGGCAATAGAGAGAACAAAGTTATCAGGGATAAAAGGAAATAAACAAACATGACTACAAAAACCAAACTAGATGAAAAAGTAAACAAACACAGAACCAAAAACAAAGTCCAAAATGTCGCCCCCGACACCACTGAGCTCATGGGTTTAAGTCCCCATGAGCTGCTGACAGGAAAAACCATGCCCTGACCTTTCACCTCCTCACTTCAGTCGGGGTGTGAACCCAGTCTGGATTCACAGAGAGCAACTGACACACTATGCTCAACGATTTTAATCTGCTGTGAAATTTTTGTCTCATAACACAGGAGGCTCTAACTAAAGAACCAACAGGAGAAACAAATGGAACTCTGGATGAGGGCAAAACTAAGGTAAATAGATTATATTGCAGGAAAGAAGAGCCGTCCTCTGAAGGAAACCTCAGAGAAATCAGAAAGCACCTTAGGAAGAACATACGAATAGGTTCGATTGGATATCTTTTGACTTAACATTTCATTTCCAGCTAACACATCAAAAATGTGTTTGTGGAATTAAATTAATTTATTCCAGTAACCATAAGGTCAAAAGGTAAGATTAACTCATCTTTTTCCTTTCAACTAACAAAATACAATTATGTGGAACCTGTTTCATAAATTTTTGAGTGGACTGGGTTTCTTAAACAGAGGGAACGTGATAAAGAAATAAACAATAAAAATTCTAATTGTTGGGTTAAAGCTTGAAAGAGTATGTCCTGGTAAATTTCACAAAATCAAAAATCACAGAGGGGAGAAGGATTTCTAAAGTAAAATTGTGTGAATAATCCACAAACAAATGTTTACTTCTGTGAATGTGGGAAATTGTGGAATAATTTGCATGAAAGGTTAAAAGAGTGTTCAACTATTTAATCAATTCAAATAATTTCATGAATAGAAATTATGACTTCCTATGTGTTTCTGAGTTATTTATTTATAGATGATGTTGTTTGCAACTTAGATTGTAAATTAACTTGATACTAGGCCTTGAACTTTTACTTGTGCTGAACAGAACTGATTTATGGGGAGTAATTGCTTTGGGGGTGACTATCTATTGACTGGACAGGAAAGCTGTGCCCTGGTTACCCTCTCCATCCAGGATGCCCTGACACCGATTGGCCCACTTTGTCAGGGGGAACCTTTCAGAAAATGTGTTTTTGAATTTGATATGTCTGCTAGAATACAAACTGCTTCCTGTCAGAACTGATTCTAATCTTTTAAATGACACCAAGGCAAAACAGGAGATACAGCTGAAAGCTGTGTAAACAGGATGTTGAAAATTATCTCTTGTCAAAATAGAATAGCTTTGGATATGATCCTTATAAAAAAAAAGAAAAACGGTTATGTGATGTTTGTGGAGAGGCTTGTTGTTCTTTTATCCCCAACAATTACAGCACCTGATGGATCTCTAACGAAGGCCCTAAATGAATTGCAATCACTGTCCATTGAATTAAAATCGCACTCAGGAATCGATGAACAATTCACAAACATGTTTGAGACTTGGTTTGGAAAATGGGGAATCCTACTGGTGAGTATATTCACCTTATTGACTGTTGTGGTGATCGCAGTTTGTGCATGCTGTTGTGCAACGTGTATTCGAGCTCTCATCCTCAGGTGTATTGATCGTGCGATTGGTTCCAGTGATACCAGAGGTTTAAGATTACCAGAATATCAAATGGATGTGGCTGCCAGAGCACACACTGATGTGGTCTACTGAATATTTGAGCACAAGTGATGATGTGGATCTCATGGAACCAAACCAAAGTGTTGGAGAAATTATGATACTGTGCTATGAGGAGGAGGAGGAGGACAAAACCCATTGTTCAGAGCCAGCCTGAAAATGGGAGCAAAATTAAATCAAAGCCATAAACCGAGGATGCAACACCAGGCCGTGCCCAAGACCAACCCTTTCCTACGGCCTGGAGGGGGACCGGACCAGTTGACTGCAATAGATAATTTAACAGGGTCTACGATTCAGGGTCTACAATATACTGTACGCATTGTGCTGCTCATTTCCACTGTGCTACTTGCTTTTTATTATTTTTGTTGTTTTAATTTTTTAACAGGGCATTATTTTCTATTTGCGATGTTTTAATCATTTAATTCAGACACACATCAGACACACATCAGCATAGGTTTGTTCTATGGGAAACCGAGGGGGTGCACACACTGAGGGCTGCAGGCAGTTGCTGGAGAGGTGGCACTCCGTTTGGGGGGTGGAGTTACGCGACGGCCAAAAGGAACTGCCTGCCATATTTTAGCTTAGGTCCATATGCACTAGACACGTTGACTGATGTGAGGTGCGTTTTTCCCACCTCAACAGGGGGATTGTTATGGATGTATGATTCTGTGGCCTTTTCTAATCATCTCTTTGCTGTCTTAATTAAATATATCTGCCCTTGTTGCTTATCTGCTGCACCACTCACTGCTACAGCTTACACAACATCCTTAGGTGTATGACTACAACCACCGGCTTCATGGACTCAGCGGGTCAGAGAGTGCCAACCGTCTATCAGATGCCAATAGTTAAGGGGTCAGGCCCCTCAAATCAAGGGTGTAAGAAAGAGAGGGGCGTGATCAGGCTCACTCCATTGACAGAGGATAAACCATAAATGAAAAGGGGGGCCGCCGTGTGAGCCGATGTACGTTAGTTATTTCTGTGACTTAATGAATAATGTTGACATTAAAGGAATCAGAATATTTGATTTAATGGTATGAATGCTGTATCAAATAAGTTAAAGACAGATTCATTAAGTGAAATTAGTTAAGCACGTCATGAATGAGAGTATTAATAGAACCTTGCAGGTTATTTTTGGTTATGTGTTCACCTCTCCATAAGTTGATTTTTAGGACATGTTTTAGGTAATAAATGGAAGCTGCGTTAAAGTGAAAAGGCTTCTAATTGTACTAAACCGGTACACTGTTCTTGATCATGATGAAATATTTTTTACTAAGATCCATTTAATTAAGCCACTATGTGGCCTGCTTTAATGATAATAATAGTAGTTCCTAATTACCTACAATTGGGCATAACCTGCCACTATGAACAAATGATTCTATATTCCATTTTAAGACTAACATTTTCAGGTAGGGACCGAAGATGGACGAAGAAAATCAGCACTTAGGGTCTACATTAACTGTTTCACATGATGGACGAAGAAAATCAACACTTAGGGTCTACATTAACTGTTTCACATGATGGACGAAGAAAATCAACACTTAGGGTCTACATTAACTGTTTCACATGATGGACGAAGAAAATCAACACTTAGGGTCTACATTAACCGATTCACATGATGGACGAAGAAAATCAACACTTAGGGTCTACATTAACTGTTTCACATGATGGACGAAGAAAATCAACACTTAGGGTCTACATTAACCGATTCACATGATGGACGAAGAAAATCAACACTTAGGGTCTACATTAACTGTTTCACATGATGGACGAAGAAAATCAACACTTAGGGTCTACATTAACTGATTCACATGATGGACGAAGAAAATCAACACTTAGGGTCTACATCAACACTTAGGGTCTACATTAACTGATTCACATGATGTTAGAATTTTCTGCTGTGCTTCAGGCTATTGTCCTTTCACTCTCTTCTCTCTAAATCATACACATACAGGTTTGATGAGGTTAGACTTGTCTCCACTAGGTGTTTAAACTGTTGCTTAGACACAACTGGGGGTCTACCGGAGAGATGACGTTCCTCCTTGGGGGGGGAGGAACCACGTGACAGCTGGAAGGAGATACCCTGGTCATATATAGGTTTAACACACACATATAGGGTTGAATGATTGTTTCAGTGCCTAGGGGGTTAACTGATCTAAATTAGTGAGGTGCCTTTAAATGACACCTCATCAGGGGGATGTTAGGAATAACCTTTATTAATATGACTCATAGCTGGTTTTCCCATCAATACCATAGTGAAATAAAGTATAAGTTTTAATGTTTCCCTTTTGTTAAAATAGGATAAGAATGCTCATAACCATACAGGACAAGGATAAATGGCCCAAGGATTGTCATGAATGACCTGAGACTGAGGCACTGGGTTTGATAGTGGAGCAGCTGGTATAACTGGGTTGATTAGAAAGCCACAGCACACTTAGATTAAGGATGGACACCCGCTACTACACAACCTACCAGATAGACACCACAATGGTGACATAGTCTACTGATAATAACTGAGGGAGTGCACATCCATTGCATCGGAGTGCCAGATATAAAACTACATGTGACCTTCTATTGGGGCTCTTCGTCATCCTCTAACAGACGGCGACGGTTCGAGACGGAAGCCTCAGCGCTGATCTCTGTAATCATTCCTCTGCCTTAATTTAGATTAAAGGAGCTAAAAGTTAGAAACTGTATGAGAGTCGTTCATTTTAAGAGTCTTTAGATAGAGTGGGTGATTGCTTCTGGGGACCAAGGACCGGAGGAGCTCCGAGGCGTCTGACCTCCAACAGGGTGCGGTTGCTCGGACACAGTGTTGGAGCTACGGTGTGATACTGCTGAGCCAAAGGTCACAAACCCTCTAATTAATGGCACACATTGTCATGCAAATTATGCAAATCCATTTAATCACTTTGAAAATGAATTTAATACACAACTCAGCATATTTTGCAGAAAGAAATGTATTGACCTTTGGGGACACAGAGTAAGCCCTTTAAAACTGACTTTTCTTAATCAAGGCTAACATTTAATTACTCTACAGGGTTTTAAAGATAAAAAATAAACTGTTACAATTTAACCAGACAGGTGTAACAATCTACATACTTATTTAATGGGGAGATTGCATTCAGTGTTTATGAAAAGAAATTATGTATGTTTAATTGCTAAAATAAAAACAAATTAATTGAATTTAAGTACATTTTTAAATTGTATGTACCCAACTATTTGAAAGAGGATGAGACTTTCAAACTAAGCATCAGAATGGCAGAAGAAAGGGGATTAATTTGCCTTTGAACGTGACATGGTTGTTGCTCCCCGGCAGACTGGTATAAGTATTTCAGAAACTGCTGATCTATGATTTTCATGCACAAGCATCTCTCTGCTTTACAGTGACTGCTTCATATATAAGGAAGTATCCAGTGAACAGCAGTTCTGTGGATGGAAATGCCTTGTTAATGTCAGAGGTGAGAGAAGAATGGACAGACTGGTTCAAGATGATAGTAAGGAAACGGTAGCTCAAATAACCTATAACTTTAACCACCAGTTATTTGGCATGTCCACCTTTTCCTCTGACAACCACAGCTTGACAATGGTTTTCTCACTGTTAAGAAGATCACATTGTTAGCAAGTTTGATTTTAGCATTAGGGTTGTCGCTAAATCAGTTGAAAAGCTGAAAACAAACTTAATTTTTTGCTGCACCACTGAAGCTTTTATCAAGCACAATTGTCAGATCTTAACTTTTACCAAGCTAATTTTCTTCCATAATACAAAACAATATGAGTCTAATATGCCACATTGTTGCATATCTGATTTCCATTTTAATAATGTAGAATGATACACAGTTTTAGGTAAATAACACTCAAGCATGGCCTTCCTATGCATGATACTGTAGCATACTCAGCTTGATCAGCAGCTATCAGCAACAGATGTTTCAGACAAGTCAAAAATGTCCATCTCAATTCTGAGACGTCATCTATTTCACACATATTCAAGCATTCAGCATTCTAACTAGCACTGTAGTCTACAGATTTTGCGCTCTGCTATAGTTGCTGCTCAAATGTGGCAGCAATTATCCATTATTAAAATTAGTTAATCTAATAAAATCCTATGCAGACACTCTGTCTGGACTGATGAAGATTATCTCCCCTCCAGAACGCTGAATGCTTGAATTATCAAATCATGTAATAATTTGAACAGTTTGGGGAGCTTTGAAGTTTGATTCCCCAACACTGATGAGTAAAGATGGAAAAACAATTTGTGATATCAAACCATATTTCTGGTATGCCTGAAATATTTCAGGCATACCATATAGAGAAGCTTGTTCCCTACATGTGCCAGGGTAGCTTTGGTGTGCAAAAAGGATATATCAAGACAGAAGTTTAATTTTGTGATTGACTTTATTAACAAAGGCTTTATTATTAAAGATTGCATCCAGCATTAACGTAGGCTGGCCACGTTGCTGTAACAGTAACCTGTGTTTGTATGACTTTCAACTGCTTGGGTTATTTTTGTGTTGGTATGTGGATGTGTGTGTCTGTGTGTGCATGTAATACCTCGTCCTAACGCAGCAGGCCCCTGCAAATTTTACACCCTTCACCCCAATAAATACAAACCATACAAAATCGGCAAACATCAAAATTACACTGTAATTTAGGCATGGAGTTCCCCAAAATATGGTTAATTTTCTCACATTAAAATCTATTTAACCATGTTTTTAATACACCAATGTATGTAGCAAGATCTGAAAAAAAAACAACAGCAGCTTTACTGTTTGCCGGTGAGCACTGCACATGATGAAGAAAAACGATTGACTCAACCAACATCTTTAGTCATGTTGTAATCAAAATGTTTAGATAGGATTTCTCACCAAAATGAAGTGGTTAATAAGTTAATAGATTATTTATTGAACATTTTCAAACTAATATACTTGGTTTAAATGTCAATCATTTTAATGACTAATTCCCTTCAAAATTCTTTTTTGTAGTGTAAAATTATAAAAGATCTACACAGAAATATCCATAATCAATCCAAACACAATGAAAGTCTTTCGGCTATTTACATTTGTTCAGATCAGTGAGCACTTGAGAACAATCCACATGCATATTATGTTACAATGATAGTACAACTTGGCCACGAGGGAATTTAAAAGCTGAACGACTTCCTGACTGTACCTCCAGGGAGATATTCGCTGCACACATTCTTAAAAATATGAAGCACAAGCACAAGATGTGTGTACTCATCTCAGAGATTAAGTCAAAAGAGATCCTTATTTTATCTTTACACCAGCTGACGGCAATCGAAGCATCAATGGAGGGAAATATTGATTGACTTTTGGGTTTTTCTATGCTGTCTCAACATCTGCCGAACTGATATGGAGAGGCAGAGAGCTTTGTTCCTTTAACATCAGAGAGGACCCTTCAACATCAAGGATCAATAAAAATCATTATGGTATTTTTTCTCAAAATGTTGAGCAACGCCTGGAACTGAAACGAGAAGGCAGTGTGGAATTCCCTGGCTCCAGGATCTCTCGGAGAAATGAAAACATTAAAAGATTGTTTTTATTGTTGGCATTTAACATGACATTTATCCACATCACTCTCTTAACTCAATTTATTGCACTAAAATGGCTGGTCGCATTACTAATTCCGCTCTGAGTGATGACTGTAATAAAAGCTACAGTGCCTTTACAAGGGTTGCAAATAAATCCAACTCTCTCGCCCACACAGCTCAGGGGCCAGCAGGGGCCACTCTTTCTGTTTGATTAAACCTTGCTCCTCAGTGGTATTAAATATCCAAAAGAATTTGAATTTACAACCTGCTCAGTTAAATTACTGGCATCTAAATGCCTTTCTCGACAGCTTCTTATCAAATATTCAATTGTTTCCAACAATTATCCACATTGGTGACATCCTTTGACTTCCAATGATAGTCTGCAGTGCCAGTCAGAAGTTTATTTGCACTCCTTATGAACACAAATGTCATATTAATTTGGGCCTTTTAATGTTATCCTTATTCAACGAGTGTTGAGATCATTGTCCTGTTGGAATGCCTAATTATTCAAGTTTATTCAGCTATCTAGCTGTTGATTGGAGCTAGACCTCCATCTTCGTTACACCCACTTAGTGCAATGCATCAATACCTCTGCCAGCAAAACAGACCCTTTATATGATGGTACTGACAGTTGGTATAGTATTCTCAGGTTTAAATGCTTCAACTTGACTCTTCCAACCCTTTTTCAGCTTATTGTTGCAAATAACTCAAACTGTGTCCCATCTGACCATAAACCTTCTCCAAACCCATTTGGCTACAAGTGGGTAGCTACAAATTTCAGTGATGCTCGAAGGTATTTCTTTTTGAGTGGCACACCTTACTTGGCCCGCATCTTCTCTACATTGAATCAAATTGAGCCTTAGTGGTTCTTGAGATGCTTCTGAACATTTTACCTAATTTTTACTTTATCTGAGAGTGACACACAAGCTGCAGAAATAATGTGCATCCAGATAGAGTAGTAGAGATCAAGAGAAAGAAAAAAGAATGAGCAGGTTCATTTTGCACGCAGCGGTTTGCAGGATCCGACCCCTGCGGTCCTATTGCTGGTTGTGGTGTTCCCCAAAGAGAACTTGCGGCCTGAGGGCCCCAGGCTGATTTCTTGTTGACTCCGTCTGTAAATTGCAACCAAACTGGTGAAATATTCTGTGATGTGTCACAGTGGAAGCCAAAAGCCCCATAGGCAAGCAACCGCATGCTTATGTTTTCCCTCACAGTTTTTTCCACATTGACACCTGGGGGTACAAATTGAGATGTTTCAGTTAGAATCCAATGAGTGAATATTTAAAACAGCTACTAAGTGTTTAAAATTACAGAGGTTCACGCTTTTCACAGTTCAACAGATAAATAATGGCAAGTAATTTCAAGCAAGGTTTGAGAGGGTATACTTATATGTTTGTAAGGACCAAGTTTATTGTTGCATTTTGTTAACATATAGTTATCACCCGATCATAAAATACTGGGCTCTTACTACAAATATATAAACATTTATCACAAATGACCATCACTTTAAAGTTATTAGAAATATAATCTTACCTCAAAACTTTGTCTACTATTTTATTTTTGTTGTTTATTCTCTTTGGGGTTTGGTCTGGGTATCTAACTGTACTTTTAGTCTCTAATGTTAGAAGAAAATCCCATTTGATTTACACCAAATCTGGTCTGCAGTAACATTTATCTTCTTAGTAGCATGTATAAAAGTAGCTAATTTCATTCCTGCTCATGTACTATACATTCTGGAATGACAATAAAATTACTGAACGGTAAATCCTGGACAGAGCTGAGGCTGGTGGGAAACGAAAGAGTGGTTAATGGCATTGAAGTAACTGATGCACTCATAAATCATTATGAATTAAAAAATGACTATTGAAACGACATGAAAGCTTGCAAAGTATGAAACGAACAGAAGATAAATGTGTTCATGCTCAAATATTACACTATTTCTAGACTGGAACACAGTGACAAATACAATGAACATTTCACAACTAATTTCCATTACACTATTATACCTAATAAATTTGAGAAGAGGAAGGAAAAAAAAACAGACTATTAAGCCAGTATGAAATCTGTGTAAAACTCCTTTGGCTTACTTTGATATCTTCATAAAGAAGGAAGCAATAAGAGGGAAAGCTGAAATACTGGCAGCTAATGTGGTGGTTCTGGAAAACTGCAAAGCAAAACTACTTTTATGCAAATTGATTGTGCTGTTGGGTAGATAGAGTACAGTGTGATGTACTGTGGGTGATTAAACCAAGGACTACACTGAGCAAGTAGGGATAATGAGTTTTTTTATATTCACATCTGATTATGCTGTGTATCTGAGTATAAACAAACACAGATATGTTAAATGTGGTATTTCCTTTTGGGCTTGAATGCGAATCTCCAGTTATTTCTTGTTTTGTTCATACAAGCTAAGAAGTCCATTTGGGTTTCTTGGGAGAACAGTAACCAGGTAAACAATTTGTCAATATTTAAAACCAGTGAACAGTCTTGTTTTCCTGTCATTTTAACCAATGTGATGAACCCCTCTCCGTTTGAGGGGATGTGCAAGAACTAATTCAGTAAGGAGCTTAAAAAAAGGGGGACCAGGTATGAAGAGAAGGCTGTGAGGGAGAGGGAAGAGATTACCTCTGTTTCTTCCATGCTACTATTTGCTGTGAGTCTAATCCACAGCTACAGACTCTGAGCTCCCACATCGTAGTCACTCAAACACTGGTTTCTTTGAAACGTTTAGACACGGCTTTCCTGAGAGCCACGCAGAGGGAGGCTGTCATGCTTTTATGATGTATAAGTGGCAGAATTGTTTTTCTTTGCATCTGTGGGTTCGATAAGGATTCTTTTAATTCGAGGTCAGAGGCAACGATTTGCTCAAGGTTATTTTTGATGAGATACAGTGATTCCAACAGTGTATATTTTGTACAGACCTGGAATTGAGAAATAAAGGGTCTGAAGCGAGTAACGAAAAAAAAAAAAAAAAACATCCCTTCACACATACACACCATATCCTTGGCTCCAGAGAAATCAATACCTCTAGATTTCACAGTAGAGCCCAGACCACTGTAAGACGCACAAATCCCTGCTCTGCAGTAAAGAAAATACATTTTGTTGATGTTAGAAACATTTGTGCGAACATCCTTTTTAGTATATAGGGACATGTGCTGGAAACAGTCTCTTAATTCATTTTTAAACAACATCTTTGGCCTTTAATGTGGTTAAGGCTAATGAGATTTTTCTTTGCAGTCAATGTGGTAAAATGCTTGATACAGGCATGGTAAAGGTATTCATGTCTTCATCTGTTCAGAATTTTTGTGGTCTTGCAAACTACTCCAAAAATTTATTTTGAGTGTGTGTAATTTAGTCATAAAATGTATACAACTTTGAATAATCAAAAAATATTTGTTTATTAAAAGAAGAAAAAAAACTTAAAGTCTTAACTCTTTAAGTCTTTAAGTCTACTTGATGTACAGTACTTTGCGAGTGTATTCAACTTTTTTCTTTTGTCATTATACAACCGCAAACTTCGGTGTATGTGTATGAAGAAAAAAAGAAAAATTGTTTTCGATTCTTTTTTTCACAAACAAAAATCTGAAAATTGTTATTCAAATAATCAGACAAAATGTCACAATCTGTTTGTATTACTCTGTGTGATTTTCCTGTCTTCCCGGAGACACTTTGCTGATGGGCGTGGTGTGCACACTGCTTCTGCACACCTGTATCCAATCTCTGGCTGGAGCGTTTTTAAGGAGCTGCAGGACAAGCATTCTTCGCCTGATGCTCCACGTTGAGTGGTAACTCAAGCCTCCGAGATACCAAGCTCCCTAGTTTTTTGGCTGAATCTTTGTAATTCCTGTGCTGACATTGAATTAATCAAGCTCGTATTTTTGCTGCTCTCAGGTTGTATGGATCACAACCCTGGATTCTCAACCTTCACCTTCGGACAGAAACTCAGGACCTCATCTACTGGCTGCCTCTGCATGCTAATATGACACAAAGGGACAATGGTAACTCTGTGGCGGAGCTGCAGAGATCAACAGCTCAGGTAGGAGAACTTGTTGAGAGAGGTTTTTCATCTATCACCTTTAAGATGGGCTAATAAATCACTGTGTTCAGCAATCAAATTCCTATTATAGACTGATGTGATGACACTTGGTTTTCAGCTTTTTTTTAGATCCCTTTCGTATCTTCTAAAGACACGGCCATTGAAAAACCCTTGTTTTAATGCATTAACATAGGAAAAAATCCCAGTGAGGGAAACACTTTCACAGGAGACTGCATGTGATTGTTTTAGGTTACAGAATGCTCAGTTTATTATTTGACATTGTTTAAGTGACATGGAAAAGGTACAGTAATTTTTCACAGTACAAAGAATCATGTCAGTAAAGTTGCTTTATTTAGATTCAGAGTTGCAGTTGAGGAAAGCTTCATGCAAATTATCATTAGGCATTTGCAAAACATGTAGGCTATTTATTCACTTACATCAATGAACCAACAACACATTTTCCACTCAAAGTCTACATGCAATCTGTAAAAAAAAATCATGTAAATGATAGGGGGAATTTATTCTCTGAAAAATATCTACTGCATTCACTATACATGATGCTTTAGTTGTGTAGACGTTTAGAGAGACTTGATTCTGTCGTTGCCATCCCTAAACTTTTACATATGCTCTGAGACTACCTCCTATATAAAGAATAAAAGCTTTGCAAAAGTATTCATAACAGTGTAGGTGGAGGTACTTCACAGAAGGGTATTGAAACCCAAAATTACACAATAAAGTGATTATATAAACCTATTATCCTAATTCCTGAACCAAAGGAGATACCTTAAGTTGTCAGTGCACAAGCTTCCCTAGAAATCACCACTGAGGGAGTTTCCCACGCTGCAGGTCCAGAACAACACAAATCTAGCTAAGTGCTTTAAAAAGCCAGATCCAGGGTGAGCATGACAACCCGTATTTCAAATATTTACAGTGTGCTCATAAAATCTTGACCTTTACAGGACAGTGAAATGTAGCTTTACACACTTTGTGCTGTCTGGGTTTGAATTTAGCGAGCAGCAAATAGTTAGATGGAGCAGGAGGGAGGAGCTGTCACAATCTGATGTCTGCCTCTGAGTGTGTGTTTATTTTCTGCAAGTGCCAACCTGTTGTTGGGAAGCACATGATTTAGCTTGCTGAGCCTCCAATGGGGAAGGAGGGGTTGGGGCGAGGGTGTCCTAGCTCCATCCATCTTCCCATCAATTACCCCCACAGTATGATGCTGCCACCAAAAAAGAAAACTCCACATCACCCTATTTATATATGCTTCAATATTAATTTAGGAAAGGAGATAACACTTAGCTTGGAGATTTCATTATTTATTTATTAATTATAGATGTCATTATTTAGTCCTTCACAGCAAGCCAGTTTTTAATGTCCGTAAAACACGAAATTTTACTATTTCGATCAAACTTTTCGTGGCACCCCAAGATTCTAAGCAGACCCCAGACGACCACCCCTTTGGATATTTCTGAAGCGCCTCTGAATGTTGCATCTGTTTTTGGAGGCAAACATACAAAATATATCCAAGCTGTGTCAAAGAATTATTTCCCCCTTTTCTTTTCTTTCTTTCTCTTTTTTTACGCCAGCTTCCTTCCTTTAGTAAATTGTAGGGCAGGGGTGGCGGAAATACGTCAGTTATGTGGGTTCTCTGAAGCTCGAGTGCGTCTCTTAATTTCGGATGAAGGGAAAGCGAAGGAAGGGAGAGGAGATTTTAATCACTCCTGTCGCTTTAAGGACACATATCAAAGCCTTATTATGCGAATTGAAAATACCATGAGCCAGTGAGCCAACTGAGCAGCCAGGGGACGGACTGGAATGGATTTATAGGGGAAACTCAACATTATCTGAGCTGGAAGAGAACGCTTCATCGCCTTGTGGAGTTTGATTTCACACTGGATGGTCGGGTTATTCGGACGTTTTGGGTCATTTTTTAAAAATATTGCGCAGAAGTACAGCTCTCAGACTTGGGATTTATTTACCCCCTGAAGCGAGGAGAGGAATATCACTTAAAACTCGACGCGTCGCCTGCGGGATTATTCGCTCACTCGTACGCCTTGTTTCGGACGGATAGTATCCCGAGCTCTCTGTATCTGACAGCCCTGGATCATGGGTTGGGGTGGTGGAAAAGAACAACGGCCAGCGACATGATTCCTCTGCGCTGTCTGCGGTACGCTGCTTGGTCAGGCTAGAACATCGCTGGCTTATTCCCGTGCAACAAAAGTTACGAAGCGGCTGTAATGCGCGCATTTTTCACAGTTTCTCTGTTTTGCACCTGCTTTAACGGACACCGCGTCGACACAGTGCGGATTCGTGACGGAAAAGCGTGCGGATCCGCGCCGCTTCACCCGCTCCTGGCTGCCTGTGTGGGATACTTGAACATTTGCCTGTCGTAGTGGAAATCGGGGAGGTTTGTACTCAAGGTCACTGAGTGTTTTCAGGCGTTTTTTGCGTTCTCATCCACACTAACGCGCACAGACGCCCGCAAATACGCGCAAACGGGCGCACGCACATGCACGCGCACGGCCCTATTCGCACGTTTTAGCGCAGCCTCGAATTCTCAGTCCACTGTGTTGTTTGTTATCATACTGTTCCGTGAGTCTGTGGGCGTTCACGTCCTGTGGAGTTTTTTTTTTTTTTTTTTTTTTCCTTTTTTTCTTTTATTTTGACACTGCATGCAGGCTCTTTCCAATAACATGGACGGGAAACTGAAGCAGGGTCGGAGATGCCGGGCCAAGCGGGAGAGAGTGCGGAGGTTGCGGGAACCGGGGAGCAAAGACGCCCGCAGCCCCGAGCCCAACTCTTCCTGTTCTGACAGGGAGGGACAGAGTCCCGGGAGAGACGCCGCCTCCCCGGCCACTAAAAAGGCGCCTCACCCCGCGACCGCAGCCAGAGCCCCGCGCCTCCCTCGGAGGAAGAGACGGGAGTCCAGCTCGCAGGAGGAGGATATCATTGATGGATTTGCTATTGCCAGTTTCATCAGCCTAGAACGTCTGGAGGTAAGGAGTTGGGTCAGTACCAATGTCTGTGTCTCTGCTCTTTATCAGTGGAGCTTTTGTCAAAGTGGGGGTCGTTCAGACCACCAACGTGAGGTCTGGTCTAATTTGTCACTAATTTCTTTTAAATGATCCTAAGTAGGACCTCGATTCGTCATCTGATAGGCTGGATCAGTTACGGGTTTGATGATCATTGCTCAGGGCTGCTGACAGATGTGCATGTCCATGGTCTGTTTGGTTTGGTGCTTCCACGTCTGTGCTGACATAAAATGTTTTTATGGGAGCTACAGCAGCCATCTGGGTTACTTAATCTTAGAAGTTTTGTGTCTGAGCAGTCAAATATTTACATCATCTGTTTTATTGAGAAGAAAAAACCAACATGGTTTCCTGTCACTTTTGGCTATGGCTGATGTGTTGTTTCATATTCTCATTCATTATGAGCTGTCAGTGTGCTTTTGACATTGTGCCCTTTGATAAACTGCCTACTGCCAGGTTCATCTGTTACAGGCCGATACAGCATGTGCTGATAAGTCTGTTCCTATCATTGCTCTCTGGTATGTTGGATGTCAGAAAGGAGTTCCCCTTTTGACAGCCTTCACTATGTATTACTTTTATCTAATTGTTTTTTAAGTAATGCCAGGTTACATTGCTTCTTGTGGTATGTTCAATTAATGTTATGTTAAGCCCCGCAGTACTTCTGGGTATGGTACTGTAGAAATAAACTACTGCTTTTAATAGAGAGAGGTCATAAACCGACTCATACCACAATTAAGTTGCCAAATTTCTTTGAGCTATGGTAATAACTAGTCATGACTGACTCCTGCTTCCTACATACTGCTTAGTCAGATTTGCACAACCAGTTGTCCACTCTCACTGGAAGCTTCACTTAGTTGAAGCTGATAATCAGTTTCACACCTCCCATCTGTTAAGTTCAGAAGCTGTGGGTCAGCAGTGATTTTGTAGTTCAGTCCATGCTGCTTTAGGGTAGTAATGCACAAAGAACGGCAGGTGACCAGAGTAGGCAAATTTTCTGACTGAACACCCCATATCGGCAATTGGCAAGTTGGAAACATACCGCCAGGTTGTGGCTAGCTTCGGTGCTGACGTTGGTGCTGAGTGAAGAAGACTCAAAATATAATATTTTCAGTGTCAGTGAGCTGTTTAGAATGAAACCAGGGACGTCCTTAAAGCTATTTATAAGGAAACTACATTTTCTGTAATACGTCAACCATGTCTCTGGATCAATTTGGCTGCAAGAGAGTGAAAGAGTAACATTTAAGCAAAAAACAGTAGGGGGGGAAATATTACACTGAGGTTGCTCTGTTTTATCCTTTTGGACTTTCAGTAAAAGTCATGGAACATGTTGGATTTGAAACTGTTGGTAGCTTTTGGAAATATCTCAGAGTTAAGGTAAGGATCCATATACCCTAGGGAAAATACAGAAATTGCTGTTTCAGTAATACTAGCCAAAATAATTCACTAATGTGCTAAAGAGAATTTAAAATGTAAACTGTTATTATTTAGTCGTTTTTCAGAATATTTGAAATATCCTGTAATACAGTGGCTGCTCTCTCACACATGGCATGATTTCACCTCTGTTGCTGAGGCAAATAAATAATGATTACTCACAGCAGGAAGCCTAAGGAAGATACTTTCAATGCTTGCATCTTTGTCTATTATTATTGTCTTGTTCTAAATGAGAAGTTGGAATGGGCTAAATTTGGTATTGACAGGTTTAAGCTATACAAAACACGGAAATTGGAAATAAGCTACACAATTCTAGTCAAAGCATGTCTACCTTTGGTGTAAGAACAGATTGGAGAGCGATGGTTTAAAAGTAGTGGAGCACCAATCAATGGCCAGTGATTGAAATCAGCCAATTTTCCCTTGATTTGTTTCGACTGACAAGCTCAAAGTAAAGTATAAATCGGTATTAACCAGTAAAGGCCTGATCGGTGCATCTCTATTTGAAATATGTTTGTTGTTACAAACTATAAAACTATAAAATCATTACAACATGTTTACAAATTATTCTTTGATTTTACATTCAAATTAGGGGCAACATTGTCATTGTCCATAATTAGCGACACACTAAAGTGTTTCTTTCTCTTGATAAACTTGCTACATGTTATTGGCAAAAAGCAAAAAAAAAACAACATTGTTTCCATATCTTGTAGATAAGTCTGAACATACCGTTGTGTATTTGTGTCTTTGAGCTTTAAGGACGCCATTTCTGGCTGGGAAAGAATTTAAAGGAAGAGGCAGGAAAGTGCTTCTAACTGGGCTTGTCTGTCAGGATGTGGGTAAAATTCAAGCTCTGTTGGTAATCTTCTTACGCCTGCTCTCATGCAGTTGTCATTTTAGTTCATGAGTTTCACACCAGTCATGCACACTGCTGCAGCAGAGATTGTGTCTCTGAATAGGTTTCATCTGAAGGCTTTATCTTCGTGGCTGTTCCTGCTGGCAGGGGAGGTTAAGCTGGATAATTATCCAGTTTCTGTGTTACACATTTACCAGCAATAATAGTTTTCTTAGTCAAGTGCTAAATCAGTGTTGAGTGAACACAGAGAGTAACAGAGCGCTCTACTGTACATAGAAGCTTATGTTTCAAGGCTAAGCAAATGAGCCATGATATGGCTCAATGTGAAATGATACTTGCATGCCAGCTACTTGCTGGTAATTGGTCTGATTTGCATGCAAATGGAGAGCGCTTATTAAAGGGTGCTGCTGGATCTGGTAAAATTAAAATAAGCTTTTTAGCACCCTTTGATTTGTGTGCATGTGGGGAGATGAATTGAGTGCGTTCACTTTATGCCGCTTTTATCTTCTGTTTACTGAAAGTGACAAAAGTCCCATTTGTTTGCAATATAAGGCCGCACCGCCGTGAGTGACGCCCTCCTAAAAAGTGAGCACCCTCTGGAGGCATCGCATCATCAACCATGACTCATGCTTTCACCTGCTCACTGTATGCTTGAGTAGAACTCATGACCTACACTGCCTGTGCTAATTACTCATCAATTATGAGGAGGACGCAGCAGCCAGGGAATAGCTCTGACCTATTGCATCATGCTCCAGTAAGCCAGCATGGCATCAGTTGAGTTGCTGTGTGCTGCTCTTAACCTCTTTGAGGTGGCTGATGGCCAGCGCTGTTGTGTTTATATCAACTTAATATCAGGCAACTGTCATCTTTAAAACATACCATTATTTACCTAGATTTTTATAACTCTCACTAATCTGTTTTTACTTTAACTGGGCCATTTTTCAGTAATGATTCAAACGTGGACAAATCTCTTGGTAAAGATGTTTCAGGGTCCTTAAAATAAATTTTTATTACAGTTTATTACAGTAGCATTCTCAATGCTACTGAGAAAACCTATACATTCAGCCTTTAGTTTGAGTGTTTTTTTTTCAGTATGTGGTTATACAATTAAAGAATAATTTAGTTAGAGGCTTCTTACACATCTTTCCTATGAGGGAAACTAATTTCTCAATGTTTGTTTATCATTTATGTACATGCAAGTTTTCAGCTACAGTTATAGATTTGTTTTAGTCTGTGTAACCCTTTCACAACTATGTGTTTATATCTGCAGATTATGAGGTTTGTCTCTAAAGCACTTCGACTCTAAAGAACCTCTGTTACTCCTTGTTGTTGATATTCCATCTCTGTGCTGATGGGACTTAGGCTTTACGGTGGTCTCGCCTGCTCCCTGTAACCCATTTCATTACAGCCCGAAGCAATTTCCAGCCACAGCTGCATTTGATTACTTTGTGTTTATTTGCTTTGAATTCCCTGGCTTCACATAGGAAAGCCGCTTACTTACCTGTGCAAATCAACTGTACAGGCACAGCCGTTGTAGTTTCTCACGCTCACCTTATACTGTTCGGAAAAAATGTTCGCAATGATTCAGAGATGATTCACGCAGAGGGATTCTGCTTCTAGAGGCTTCTGGAGGAGATAAATGTACAACTGTCAGTCATTTTCTACCGTTTATTCCATAGTGGGTCACGGGGAAGCTGGTGCCTATCTCCAGCAGTCTATGGGTGAGAGGCAGGGTACACCCTGGACAGGTCGTCAGTCCATCACAGGGCTAAATGTACAAATGCTTTTATGTAAAGTTTAAATGCTCTCTTTTTAAAACAGGAGTTTAGAGAATGTTTTGATATCAGTACAGTGAGATTGCTCAGTGACAAATAACTGCAAAATAGCCTAAAGGGAACAATTTGGACCTCAAATTAGAATGATTCACATTTGGGAGTTATTTCAGTTTCTGGAAGTGCAATTTACTGGACACTTCCTGGATAGTTCTTCACCCTATATCAGTGCTGTAAAACAATTACCAGCTGCAGCTTAAAGCTGCCCAGTGGGTTTCAAAGAAGTGAGCGGATAATGGAAATGACACAATTATCCATCTGTCACAGTAATAAGATGTTTTATTTGCTCCATTTGGTGCGTTTGTGACTCCAAAGTTGCAAATCCCACCTCCCTCTCTAATCCTACAATCCGTCTGTTCATCTGCTTCAACTTGAATTTACTCGTACTCGTCGTCTTCCGCTTTATCCGGGACCGGGTCGCGGGGGCAGCAGACTCAGCAGAGACGCCCAGACGTCCCTCTCCCTAGACACCTCTTCCAGCTCCTCCGGGGGGAGCCCAAGGCGTTCCCAGGCCAGCTGAGAGACATAGTCCCTCCAAGGTGTCCTGGGCCGTCCCCTGGGCCTCCTCCCGGTGGGACGTGCCTGGAACACCTCTCGAGGAAGGCGTCCAGGAGGCATCCGGTATAGATGCCCGAGCCACCTCAACTGGCTCCTCTCGATGTGGAGGAGCAGCGGCTCTTCTCTGAGCCCCTCCCTGATGGCCGAGCTCTTCACTCTATCTCTAAGAAAGTGCCCGGTGTTGAGGTAAAATAATGCTATCACTGATATTCTTGCGACCTCAACCTCACCCACTCCGGATGTCGTGAGAAAGAACAGATGAAGAGCAGGAAATTAAGATTTAGTCAAGTTTAATTTGGAAGATAATAAGTCCAATGATTTCTAATGCAAAATGAATATACCAAATAACACAAGAAAGAAAATTACATAAGGCCCTTACGGAGAGAAATTGCAGATTTCAGCAAAGTATGGCTGTCTTTACCTCGATGTCTCTGTCATTACAAGTTCCAGAACATCTTTATACTGTTGACTTCAAAGCTCACTGACTGTGCCTCCCCTTTATGCAGTCTGGTGTTGTAAATCAGCCAAGCTCCCTTGTGGTATCTATATCATGCCCAAAAGTCGACGTTTGTTGCTTTATTGTCCCTACAGCCAGCTTTTACTGCTTGCAGCTGTTCCTAACCTCTGTTTCACCCTTGTTCCATCAGACTCCTGCTGTGATCTGTGATCCCTCCTCAAGGCTCACTCATGTTAAATCTCAGTTTAATGTTCCCACATGCAAACTAAACTAATAGCATGAAAGTGCATGATTTTAATTCTCAACAATTCCCCCTTTTGACCTCTGCAAAAGAGGTCAATATTCAAAAATGTAAGAATGATAAGTAACAAATGCACACCAAAAGATTAGTACTCTGCGAAGTGACAAAGGTAAGCCTTGAATTACAACTGGGCCATTAATTCCCAACCTTCAGTAACAACATTTTGCATCATAATATATGGAGTTGCATGAGTGCGTGCCCCTTTTTCAATAGTTGATGTTATGAGTCGTAATGTAAGGGAGCGAATACATGGCACACAAAAACATCCACACGTTACTAGAATACCAGAAATACAGACAATGAATTCAGCAATGGGATACTTACCAAAGATGTTGGTGAACCACCTCTCCAGTCCCCCGCCAATTCCTGAATATTCATGCATTTCCTTAGTACGCAAGCCTTCTAATGCTTGAGTCACTGAACCATCAGGAGCAGAATTGGTGCACATGTCACCAAATATTGTACACACACCCCCTTTTCAGCCAACAACATGTCCAGAGCCAATGTATTCTGCACAGCCATAAGAGAAGTAGGCGCCAACTGTTCTGCCAACCCTTCAACCACATCTTGTGTCAGATTTGCCAACCTTAAGACATTGTAATGTATGTAATTGATCCTGTCTACATTTTTATTTGGGGTTACAGGAAAAACTGCTGAAATTACCAGTAAATTTTCAAAACCAGCTGCCACTTGATCAACTAATTTACAAAATTGGAACACCAATTGCATCAATATAAGTTAATGAGCTGTCCATAAGATCAAAGGATCTGGTCTTCCTCATCATTCCTCCATGTGGTGATTTCTCCCCCCACAGCAGTAAAGGAGCCACTAGCCGCATAATTGCACAGCTTCCTACTGCCTTAAATTTGGGCTAATAAAACACTTCCACCACAATAGTAATATAAACCTTCTCGGGCCCAGTGTCCTACAGTGCCAGCTGGGTAAGTTTTGTTACATCATGATGGAGAGACAGTTCCCAATTTTAACTGTGGTTTTTCAGTAACCCCTGTAAAATTGAAACAGGGATAATCATATCCCTCACTCTGAGGAGAAAAAGGGCCTACCAGTGAGCTATTGCTAATAACCGGAAACACCTTTGCTAAGGTATGACATGCAGGGTTTTCTTTACCGTGAGTTAACAGAATCATGCATTTAAATCCTAGTGGATCCGCGTTCTCATATATGGAAGCAGGTACAGTGACCAGAGTGGGTCTAGCAGCCGCACATGCTATACAATTGCTCATGGCCGACTCACGTGCTGTCTGAGCCATCCACGTCAACCACAAATTGGACTCTGTAAATCCCAGAGCGCCTTGGATAAAATCTTCCGGGGTTAAGGTGTTATAGTCTATCTGAACCACAGGGGTTTTCTCTTTACCACCTTTGGCCATAACAGAAACAAAATTAATTCTAACAATTCTACCCTGATCTCGTGCGAGCCATCCTGGCAACTCTACTCCTAAATACTTATACAATCCGGAACTCATATTTCCACATCTAAGAGTAGGTGGCCTTATTGTAATATTAGGGTTGTGGTAGGGGTTGCTCTGTATTCTTCCAATGCTGAGTAATATTGGATTAATTACTCCAGTTGTCAATTTACCCTTCGCTTGTCCTCTAGCCGAAGGTCACCAAATGCTTAAATGTTTCTGCATATGGATTATCTGACAGTATTCGTCCCTGTTTAGTGTCCCAAATAACAAAACCCTGGACTGGCATGCTGATGTTCTCCATACCATCCACCGCACCTTTCTGATAGATACTCAGATACACATTATATTTAGTCCAGGCTAGCTCACTACCCTCACATGTAAACACAGAACAGAGATCAAACTGAAATGTGGTGTCTGAGTCAAGTACATAATCTAGTTCAATACCTCCATGTCTTTTAATGCATGTGTCCGATATTTCAGTCAATTTCCGGAGTAGATGATGACGGCTGTGGAAATTGGAACTGGAGGGGTGCTCACCACTCTGGAAAACATCACACATCAAGAATACAATTATTCCCACAAGTGTCATTATTAAACCTCCTCCACATTTCTATTTACATTCTTTATATCAGATCAATCCCACTTAGCCCAGGAGCTTATAACCTTCACACACTGTGGTATTTACTCAAGAAATGTTGATTCAAAGTCATACATCACGTACAGAAAACACCAATAGCATAACCAATGCTCCAAAGATTAATTGACAGGAAAAAAAGAAAAACACCACATTCAATGATCACATAATCAAAATCAAGAGTCACATAGGTTCCGATTCCCAGTCCTGAATTTATCTGTTGATTAGTTGAATATAATGACTCCTTGTAGTGGATAAATCCTCTTGAAAACCAAAAGAAAAGGTCTCTGGAGTGGATAAATCCTTTTCAGCCCAGTGCGATCACACCGGTGAGCCTCCAGGGGATTTATTATGCCCCTTTATGACACCTCTGGTGCCTGTGACTTTGTAGGCTCCTCAGCTGGTGCACACTGGCTCCAATGATACCAGATTTCTCCTTTTCCTCTCAGACGAACTGCATGAGATGTTCTTTCCAGGACTTGGAATAGGCCTGTGAACCTGGATTCCTGGCTTGATGATGACTTTGAGCTACACCCAGTTGACTCCTGGTACCACAGGGGAGTCTCTTGTTTCCTCAGGTCCTCTCGAAAATTCTGCCGCTAGGGTCTGCAACTCATTAAAGAACGTGTTATAAGATAATTGTGCAGATTCACCTGTTTGTCCTGATAGCTGCTGTGCTGGTCCCAGGAAGACTCTCCCAGTCTGTAGTTCATGTGGGGTGTAACCCGTGGACTGATTAACAGACATCTTGACAGACATTAAAGCAACTGGCAAAGCATCCACTCAATTTAATTTGGTCTGTGCACAGATTTTAGCCAATTTTGTTTTCAATGTTTGGTTCACTCTTTCAACCTTGCGCTGTGACTGAGGATGATATACTGTACCGAAAGCATGATTCATTCCCAACATTTGCTCCACCTGTTGCAGATCTTTGCTTCTGAAATGAGTTCCATTATCAGATCTTATCTTTTCCGGGAAGCCATGTCTGGGAATGTAATGATTAATTAAACATTTTACCACAGACTTACTGTTTTCCTTTCTTGTGAGCCATGCCTCAGGCCATCTTGAATGTCCATCCACACAGACCAACCGGTATCTATATCCTCTTGCTGTGGATACCATGTCTGTGTAGTCAATGATGATCTCCTTCCCAGGTTGGGTGTAGTTTTTAAACTTACCTGGAAATGGATGCACAATAGGTTTTGGATTAAATTGTCCGCAAATAGAACAGTTCCTGACAGTTTCTTCTCTCTCACCATATCTTTTAAATATGGGTGCCACCATTGTTCTGGATTGATAGGCACCTGCAAAATACCTACATGTGATGTTCCATGTGCCTCTTCCGAAATGTGTTCTCTCATGTTTGGTGGCTTCACAACTTTTATCACCAGGGCCATTTCTCTTCCACACAGTAAGTTCCTCAAGGGGAGAACCCCTTTTGTGATGTTGTTTAATTTTTCCAAGTTTAGATGTTCAAAGTTCTCAGCTTCAACACTTACTAAATTGAAGCTGCGTGCATAACCTGCTACTTTTTAGGCAACAACAAGGCTCGAGCCATAAATCTCATTTAATTTTCATGTTTGATTGGCTTCTGTGCTGCAGTCACAAATCCACTTCTCAACCATTGTTTCAAATCAACATGTATTTTTCCATATTATCTAGCATACAGCTAACATACTGAAGCACCTCTCTATATCCCCCCTTTTGCTGAAACAACATTGTTGTTACAGAAACATCTAAATAAAAAGGCAGACAGTAATCCTGAAAGAGCGATTGTACAGCCAACTACCGCAGCTGTTTAAACTTAATGAACGATTCCTCGCGTCTGTGTTCCAATTCAGTGATGCATTAAGATTTTTCCAACCCTGCTTTTTTATCAAAAAACTCTGTGGTGCTGTCAAACCAGTGTAATTAGGGACATAGTTTTTGCTATTGGCAGTCTAACACAAAAATGACAACAAATCTTTGTTTGGGATGATGTAAAATGGCAGATTTTTGTGCAGAATAAATATGGGTTCCTATTGTTGAAATAACTATTCCTAAAAAGTAACCCGTATTCTTCAATCTGTTTTTCATTTTACTCACTTTGACACCTTTTTTTGCAAGATGTAAAAGAATAGAGTTGATAGCTTCAATACACACGGTTGCTGTTCGGGCTGTAATCAGAAAACCACCTCCGCTGGCAACATGCAGTCCTTGAGCTGCTGTTTGAGAACCTGATTTGAGAACCTGACCCGGGGATAAGGCAAAATCTTGAGGCAATCTGGTGTCTCTCAGTTGCTGATTCCTATAAGTGAACGAGAAGACATCCCTGTAGTGTTCAGCTAGTCAGCTGTCAGAGCTATTAATTGATCTTAAATCGTGAGCCATTTTGGAGTTACCTATAACTTTCCTTTTTACAGGCAGAATGGGGGTGTTCCAAGCAGACTGCCAGGGTTCTGACCTGCCTGCTTTTAACAGCCCCTCAATGGTGTCAGCAATTCCAGCCTCTGCAGCAGAAGAGTGTGGGTACTGGTTTCGCCAAATGGGGAAGACATGTTCACACATCCAACATCAGTGGGTCCTTGAGCCCATAGATGTGGTGGACAACTGGATAAACAGCCTCAGCCAGATGGTGATCAGTTAATTCTCTGCCATGTTATCTAGATAGCTGAGTTGCTAATCAGTGGCTGCAAGGGAACGTGTTACAACTCCTCCCTGTTCTTTAGCCTGATGACCTGAGTGCAAGGGTTGAGATATGTGAGATACAGCTTCATCAGACATTTCATAAAGGGTTTATAGGAAATGGTCCATATTTTCTTTTCTAAAGTATTCCTCAAACTGTTCCTGAAACCTATCAGTTTGTTTTCTCATTTCTGTCATAAAACAAAGTCACCCGTGGCAGAGCAGGTATTGGGCCGCAAGGAGCCAGGGCCCGAATCCAGGGTTTCCAGATAAGGAAACTGGACCTTACCCCAGCGCTAGCAGGGGTTTCCGGCTCAATGAAGCCCTGATAAATTTCCACACAAGGCTCCTCTATAGACTGCTGCAAATACTGATGTGCTTCAGATCCATCTGCTGCATGCAGTGTGGTTCCATCTGGAAAAGTCATAACCAACCCATCCATGGAACATAGTATTGTTGTTCCCACTGCAATCAAAATGTCTCTGCCGAGTAGATTCACAGGTGTGTTAGGCGAAACAACCAATGTATGCAACAGTTTTTGTTTTCCAACCATAATGTGAAAATGTATAGGCACAGGCAGAGTCTGTTTCACCCCATCAGAGAAGACATTTTATTGGATGGAGGAATGTTCAACGTGGAAAAAGTGGCTTCAGTGTTCACAAGAAATAGCAATGTGTCCCTTTAATTCCACTGGAACAATGGGTTCTGTCTTTTTCCCATTGTCTGGACCCCTTTGTGGGGTGTGTCACTATGGTATGATTGATGCATTGTGCGGTGACAGGAGCTTGTTGTGTCAGAGGAGGTTGATGCAAGGATGGAGGAGCTCCTTCTGGACGTGCCCCATAGCGCTGAGGGCAGCTACGGTCCCCATGATCCATCTGCCCACATACTAGGTAGGAGGAGGAACCAGCTCCTCCCTGTCCACCCCTTCGTCCGACCCTCTTTCCAAATGGCCCACCCCTGGCCCGGCCACGAGGACTGTATGGGTGTGTCTCCCACTAGATAGGTGGAGCCAGTTGATATACATTGGTAGGAGCTAGGGGGTTTTACCACCCCCGAGCTGCTGAAGTGGGCGGAGATGTAACAGGAGCCATTATCCAATTTGTTCCTCTAACAGCCTCTGCAGTGATCATTATCTTATCATGCTTTATACTATTCCTCTTCTATCTTACTGCATGTGGTGTAACAAATGTCTGTCCCACTTAGCGTGACCAAACCTTTCTAAATCTGGGTTTCCTCGCATTGTTTTCCTTCAGGTATTCCATCCATCACAGTTTGTCTAAAATATTGAACTCCATCGAGTCACTGTCTGTTTGATACAAGTGTCTATCGCCTCATAAAGAAATAACATGTGTTCGTCCTTCTCAGAAAAATTAAAGCACGGTGTCTGAATTTTAGAAGGGAACATGTCACACAGCGCGTTTAAAGCCACAGCAAAATAAGGTGTTGCGTCGCATTGATGAGAGGTGCGGGCCGCATTCTCAATAACCTAGAGATTACTACGTGTAGTGCTGCGACCCAAAAGTTGTCTGAAATCTCCCAATGCTAAAGTTATACCAGCTAATAATCTAACTCATCTAACCATGTCCTCAGTAAATGGATTATTAGGGTGGATGTACGGTGGTGATCCACCTCGGTGTCTGTATTTAGTTCCTTGTCACGCAAGCAGCTGCATTAAACGCTTCCAATTTCTCTCTGCCTTGTCCTCCACATTTCGTGCATACATTCGTGACAATTTATAGGTAATTTAAAATTAAACTAATATAGGACATATTGTACCAGTTCTCTGTCTCGGCTGGTTTTAGACTGAATGTAAATTATTGTGAACAAAAAAGGTTTGCAATAATTGTACTGTTTATTTTTGTTAGAAGCTGAATGAAGGACAAGGAGAAACAGAGTTTAGGACTGAAGAAAAACCATTTTGTTGAAGCAAATAATGACATATTTTGAGGTATTTAGAAAATAACTTAATTTGAATTTTGCTGACAAACGTTTAGCCCATTCCGAGTTAGCATTAAGGTTTTCACTATCTTCGTCTGGGTTATACCGCTCTGCTTCCACCTGTTTCTGAATACACCCGCACCAGCCTCCCACTCTTCGGTTGGCTCCGCGGTTGCTCTGAAATGAGCCGCAAGTTCGCAAATAACTATTTTTTGTCTTCTCCTTTTACCTCATTGTCAGGTTATTGTGGAGCGGGACGTGAGTATATGGAACACAATTTAAAAAGCTGATTGTTTTTAAATAAAAATGTGAAGTCCAATACCATTTTGTGGCTGCATCTTTTAATATTTCTTAATGTCTTTTATCAAGACGCCTTCCCAGGTCTAACTTCGCTCCTGGTTATACGTATTTCCCTTCATTTTGACAGCATTTTCCAGACATTCTTTCACTTTATTAACGTCGTGTGAATCTATATGAGCAATCCAAATATGCTGCAATTCATCTATTTTGGTTTGCAAGGGGTTTCCAACCATTTCCCCTGTCAACATCCTCAAACACCCTATAATACTCTTCCATGTTACTATTTGATAACTGCAGCACAAAACCAACCAGTGATCGAATCACAATGCTTGTTTCCTCAAAATTTCAAACAGCTCTTGCGATGATGTCACCACTCGCAGCCAAACGCACACAGTCACATACATACACATACACGCATACACACACTGTGCACTGCAATGAGAGAAAAGGGAAATAAAAAGAAAGCAGAACAGACATTTGAAACCCTACGGTTGCCGGCAACAAAGAGAAAGGGTCTCAGTTAACTGAGTGTAACATTTAGGTCCTGACCATGGAAGTTACTCCAACCTCAAAGGCCACACTTTTTGGTCGCTTTCGACCGTGGCGGGGCAAACCGCTCCTATGAGTGCATCCTGTTTGAGGTGAGCGCAAACCTCCGGGTGAGCCAACCCGTTCCTAAGTCCAAACGTCCCCAACTAAACTATATCCATGTTTTGGGTGAGCCAAATCCCGAGTGTGGAACTCTCAGCACAATCCGCAACTCCGCGTCCGGTAGAAGGGGGGCTAGGCCAGCGACCAGCTCTGGGGCACAGAGTTTTATATTCTAACCGCTCTTCTAAACCGCCTCAGCGCGGCCCTTTAAATACACCTCAGGTTCATCACATCATACTGCAAAGCACGGCTGTCTTTACCCCGACGTCTCTGTCATTACAAGTTCCAGAACATCTTTATACTATTGACTTCAAAGCTTACTGACTGTGCATCCCCCTTATACAGTCTGGTGTTGTAAATCAGCCAAGCTCCCTTGTGGTATCTATACCATGCCCAAAAGTCGGCGTTTGTTGCTTTATTGTCCCTACAGCCAGCTTTTACTGCTTGCAGCTGTTCCTAACCTCTGTTTCACCCTTGTTCCATCAGACTCCTGCTGTGATCTGTGATCCCTCCTCAAGGCTCACTCATGTTAAATCTCAGTTTAACGTGCAAGCTAAACTAATAGCATGAAATTACATGATTTTAATTCTCAACACAGGCCACCCTACGGAGGAAGCTCATTTCAGCCGCTTGTATCCGGGACCTCGTTCTTTCGGTCATGACCCAAAGTTCATGGCCATAGGTGAGGGTAGGAACATAGACCGACCGGTAAATCGAGAGCTTCGCTTTTCGGCTCAGCTCTCTTTTCACCACAACGGACCGGCACAGCGCCACCATTACTGTGGCAGGCGCACCAATCCGTCTATCGATCTATCCTGCTCCATTCTTCCCTCACTCGTGAACAAGACCCCGAGATACTTGAACTCCTTCACTTGAGGCAGGAACTCCCCTCCAACCTGAAGAGGACAAGCCACCCTTTTCCGGTCGAGAACCATGGCCCCGGACTTGGAGGAGCTGATTTTCATCCCTGCCGCTTCACACTCAGCTGCGAACCGCCCCAGTGCGTGCTGTAGGTCTTGGCTAGGCAGGACCACGTCATCTGCAAAAACAAGAGACGAAATCCTCTGGTCCCCGAACCAGACCCCCTCCAGCCCTTGGCTGCGCCTAGAAATCCTGTCCATAAACGTTATGAACAGGACCGGTGACAAAGGGCAGATTTTGTATTTTTTTTTTTCCATCATTCCATGGAGTGATCTTCCAAAATCACTTTATTGGGGATTTAAGTTGATTTAGTGACACTGGGGCAGTGTAAATGGCAGGGGGACAGGCGCAATTAGTCAGGTGTTCTTGAAGTAAACAAGCTCATTGGTCAGGACTTTTTTTGGGGTCTGCAGAAAAAGACTTTTCTTTACATCTGTGTTTCCCTACAGTTTTGCACACTAATCATCATCAGCTCTTGGCTGCTGAAGCAGCTCTTCTGTGCACAATGGACAAATTAAGTCCTTAACCTGAGGGGAGCTGGAAAGTTGATGTTTCAGAAGCTGCAAATTTCTGTTCTACTGTCTCAGACCATGGATCTGAGCATGTGTTTTCTGAGATTTGTTCAGGTGCTTTGAAGTCCTTAAGGAAGCAGATTTTCATCTGAAATACTGACACTGTTGTAAGCCCTCAGATAACAACACTTGTTATCTATTATCTGTCATCACAGTTTAACTTGCACTCAGTAGATGACAGTTCAAGTAAGAATATTACCTTTTTAGAGGAAAGACATATCGTGGCAGAAACATTTCCTGAGTCCCCTTGTAAGGATGTGCCAAAAGTCTCAAAATAAATTCATCTTTCATTGCACTAGCATAATTTCACACAAAAAAATCACATACTAAAATGTACTTGTTTTTAACAAAACCACTGGTGGCCCAAATATTGGTATGCCTTTGTGACTGGGGTTTGAATGTAATATGACAAAGAGGCAAGAGGAGCTGTATTTGACTTGTCACCATATTCAATGACCAGGATGGAAATTGAGCTAAAACATTCCCAAAGCTCACTGTTAGAGAACTGAAGCAAAAAGCAGCATCTAAGGGTGAAGAAATCTTCATAACAACTAGGGCTGTTTCAAATTTTGAAAACATGCAATTGCGATGACATTGCTGAGTTTTGTGATGATAATACTGAGCATGATTTAGCCATGTTTTTCTTACTATTTTCTTTCATTTCCTTCTCTGCAGTTTCCCCATTTTCTAAAATAAACAAATTGCGTGTATCAAATGCAGTTGTAACATCCAACTGGCCAAGTATATTACTGGCACGCAGAGCGTGAATGCATGGCACCTCAAATATGATATTCAACAAAATATTGCATCCTTTGCGATTTTGATGTGTGACTGTAGATATTGATATTGCAACGACAATTTCAATTTGATGTTTTGTGCAGCTCTAATAACTGCCGTTAGTTACTATCTGCAATCTAACCAATTGTTTGGAAGAGATCCCAGAACAAAGCATCACAAACATGTGAAATATGCTAAACTCTGCTGATACTTTAACTGAAACCGTGTGCTTTGGTCAGATGACAATAAAGTTCCCTGACACTGTTTCTTATCTCATGTTCACATTTTGAAAATGGGTCTAAGTGAGAGAAAATTAAGGGGATTTTGTGGAAGATTAAGTCCTGTCACATCTTAGACGTATTTGTTGCCTTCTTAATGCACTCCTTGCCTAAATAGTGCATGTGTATTGGGATGAAGGGAGGGGATTTCACTCTTGAGTCTTGTGTTTGTTTGTTTTTTATTCTAAAGGATTAACTGAACATTCTGGGAATGAAATGTCAGTGGTCTGTGAGTGCCCCTACATGGTCCAATAAATATTACCCAAATTAAACAGAAAGTAAGCCTTGCGTCAGTTTTACTTTCAGTTTAAAGCATCTAGCATGCTAAGAAGAGTGAACCCTCTACATAACGTAGCATGAGATTAGGTATTGTTATTATTTCAGTTGCAGCTTTGTTGAATTTTGTAGCATTTATGTATGTGTGGTATGCATCGCATGTGAAAGCTGCAGTGCTCATTTGGTGGAATCTTCTGAATTTTCACATTGTCTAATGATCAAATTATATGTGCAAAAGTATCAAAATGGGTGGGCGATATGAATTTAAAATTATATCACAATATTTTTTGGTTGTTGCATGGCTGTGGCTGCATGTCACTGCTGTAAAAGCCCACAAACACAAATAATGCTCTTAAAAACACCCATTTTTAAAATGGGCTTCTTCAGGAAACCAGTGTGATTTTTATTACTAAAATGCATACAGTAACTGCATTTAATCATATTTTTGAATTTATTGATATTTATTGATGCTCTCATTGGACCAAGTTGAAAAAATTGTAAAAATAAAAATTCCAACAATACAGCAACTTTTTGGGGTTTTCACACCACTAATTTGAATTTATTATAGTCACAATCCATGTTCCTATCATGATAGGAAAATTTTCATAATAACAATAAATGACACAATAAATCCCCATCCATAGTGTCATAATAAGGAAATCTGGGAGCATAGTTTCCTTACCGTAATGTGTCTTCTTTACCACTTAAACAAAAGACAGACATGCAATGAAGTAATGAGGGCACTAGACTGAGCTTTTCTGGAACACGTTGGATAAGATTCTTAGTAATGCAAGATATGACAATCCTAAATGGTTAAATAGAAGGCACTTTTCATCCAAAAAGCTTCTTCAGTTCTAAACATGGTTTGGGATGATCAGGCATATAGGGTCATTAAGGCCACTAATAGGGCCATTAAGGTCATGAGTCACTGACCCAACCCTTCATCCTATGTAGTGTTTGGGTCGTTGTCACTTGTGATTTGCTACTCAACCATTTTAACATGTGAGTTGTTCCAGTCACATGGCTTAATATGTTGAACTAGCACTTTAGGTAGGCTTTACATGGTAAACTGAACATGTGGAAATACACCTCATGTCTGCTAAGTAGGGTATGTGTAAAGTTTCTTTTCCAAATGCACTGGAAATCTAGTAGAGTGCATAACATCACAAGCTCGTACCTGTAAATAAAAATCTAGTGGACTCTACCAATAAACTGAAAATCTTTTACTGCAGTAAAAGATTAATTTACTTGAAGGCGTTCGACACATCATTACCAGAGGTGCAGATAAATGTTGCTATCACCATACACGTCATCCTCGCTGCACCTGTGTCCAAACTCACTCACAGTCTCCCAAGGTGGTGCTGTTTTGAGATTATTGGGTTACAGACACCTTAAAATAGGCTGAAAATCCAATAATTTCACACCTTTTTCTCATGGCCAGTATAATGTTTCTCTGCTGATTGCCACTTGAGGACAAACTGGTACACCCACTCGAAGCCTCAGCAGTCTTGCTATAGTAAGATGTCTTGCCTTTCATGGTGAGGCAGCAGATTTGTTGCAGGGGTTGCAGCAATCTTGCTTCGTGTTTTCACTCTTCCCCCGACAGTGATAGCGCTGTGCATCATATGCCAGTGCTGACAAACAACTCCGGCTTTAATTAACAAGGCAGCCTCCCGAGGCTGGGCTGTTCATTGGCTGACGCATCCCACAGAGAGAGCTTTCTTAATGCTAGTGGGACGTCCCCAGGCCCCAGCTCCCTCTCTAACTGTCACACGCTGTAGGCAACAGCATGGTTGACAAATGCACACACATTCACAGGCCTCCCTTTTTCTCTCTCCCTCTCTTTTCTCTCTCTCTCTCTCTCTCACACACGTACACACACACGCACACACACACACACACACACACACACATAGTCGACTCTGGACATTTTCCGTGCTTCTGTTCAAGCCATTGACCAGCGACCTAAATATATCCACTTAAGAAAGGGTCTAGTGTGTTGTGAAAGTGTGAAGATGTAGATATGGTAGCATAACTATCACTTACAGCTAAACTTCTGTGAATATGAAAGCTCTGTCTGGCACAGAAACACCTGCAAAAAAACAAACAAGTACTGTTTCCCTGGTTTTAGTTTTATCACAGATTTTATGTTTCTGCCTTATTTCGAACATGCTTTTGCAGGGAACATTTTTTAAGCTGAATAAAATTTAATCCGGGCCAGAAATAAAAATTATTTAAAAATCATTTGAAAACTCATTTTATTTCTGCTTACTCTAAATAATTTTGTTACACATACTCATAATTAAAGTCATAATTAAACTCTCTGACATGTTACACTGCTTCAAAACATCTCTCATCCCCCTTATACTTAACCATGGATGATGTGTTCTGGGTGATGTATTCATTTACTGTCACATGTAGCGATTAGCATGTTGGCTAAAAAGTTTAATGTCGGTCTCATCTGACCAGAGCACCGTCCTCCAAATGTTTGCAGTCAAACTTAAAGCAGCTGCCACTCTCACAAGTGTCAGATTTCACCCAACTAATAGCTGTCAGACAGATTTTCCAACCTGAGGTATGGATCATTGCAGCTCATTCAGATTTTGATATAGAATATTTATATTTATCCTAAGATTAAATTACACACAGGTGGACTTGATTTTTTTAATTAGAAAATTTTTGAAAGTAGTTGGTTGCTTGTGTTTTTTTTGGAAGTATCAAAGCAAACAGGACTAACTAGAAAGGCACATATTTTCAGTTTTAATTACGAAAATATGAATAATAAATATGAAGAGAGAGCTTTGCTTTTCAGCTCAGCTCTCTCTTCACCACGACACACAGCGTCTCCATTTTCTGTTGTTTCTCAATGAAACACTACTTGGTGTTGGTGGATCACCTAAAGAAAACCTACTAGAGTTTTTGAATGTAATGTCACAAAATATAAATTTTATGAATACCTGTCCACTGCATTTTACATGTTTTCAGCTTAGCCCAACAGTTGGCCATTGCACTGCTTAGAAAATGCACCAATGAAACAGCAATAAAAACTAGGGGTGCACCAATTGCAGTTTTCTTGCCAATCACAGATTACTGATCTGTACAAATCCTGACCTACCGATTCCGACTTTGGCCGATACCGATTTTGTTTTATAACTGACACTGTCAGCTGTTATAAGGTTACGATACACCTTCAAAGCTCCAATCTTATGTTATTGAAAAACAATTAACAATACCTGTAAAACAATACTAACTTGTTTTAACTGTACATGAGGTAGTGCTCTCAAATATGCATGAAACATTTAGAGCATGGCAGTTCCTTTAGTGTTTCATTTTTCACATTTTAAAAAGAAACAAAACTTGCGCAATAGGTTATACAAGTAGATAAGATCAGTGGATGAGATTGGTTTTACATGCAAGTATCAGGCAATCACCGATCTACCAAAATTGAGAAAAATCTTGCAAATCTATCGGCTGGCCGATCAATAGGTGCACTCCTAATAAATACAGCAAACAAAGTGCAACCGTACATCTTTTTTTAATGAAAATGTTCACAAAAATCTGGCACACTCGCTAAAACATGGCCCACTTGTTTAACTTTGAGCAAGCACACAGTTTTGTTTTACTTAGTTTTCCTGGTGAGTCAATATAAAACTTTCTAACCACACAGTTGGAGTAAAATACACAGCAGTTTCCAAATCAAACACACAATTATCCCCTATAAACCAGTACTGGGGGCAGCAGCACTTCTGCCAGCAAAATCATTCCAAACACATGCTAAACAATAACCAATATATGCATATTGCATATCTACTTAATGGGTAAAGGCTCATCTACATGACAGAAACAACATTTTCTACCTCAACAACACTCGGTTTCAACACTAAGCAGCTAAATGAAAAAATAACGTAAATAACGCTAAAGACGCATACCCAGAAAAACACAAAGCAACGTCAGTGCAACACAATCCAAACCACATAAACAGTCAAATATCAAATTATCAAATGAAAGGCTGGATACCATTTAGAAAACTGCGACATGACACTTCCTTGCTTTACGGCAAATGTATTTCCCTCATTTCCCTCTGTGACTGAAGAATGCTGTCAACTATGTGGGTTTTTTTAAACACCCCCAAATTCTATTGGCTCTGATGGTTCGATAGAGGTGTCAATAATCCAGATTGGCCAATGGGCTGCTGAGAAAATGCCCTGCGCAACTGAAAATGTCTGACTAGGTTACTGCAAGTTTTTATGCATAGAACACAGAGCGCACAGAGGAGCTGTTTTTCACAGTACTTTCACCAGTGTTTGTAGTAGAGCAAGCAAGTATTTTCCATAGTACTTTCATTCTAATTTTCTCATATTTTTCAACTTGAGAGAATAATGCCAGGCATAAAGAGACGGTTAAACACTACTGAGGAGGTGCTGGATATGTTGACAGCTGATGGCAGGGCCAGTCTGTGTCCTGTTGACTCCTCCTAATCAGAAGAGGATTTAGTGTATCCAGATAGGGAAACCAGTGATCTGGATTATAAAATCCCATTATCAGAAAGGTATGTAATCAATTTTCACTGTTTTATAGTTTTATTTTAAATTGTATTGTAAATAAATCTGCTCCTTTTGGAGTCAAATATTATTACCTCTGTATATTCTGTCCCCTTTTTGAATAGGTAAATATATGTTTGTAATATTTTCTGAAAGAATCCCCCAAAACAATTGTTATTAGATTAGACACTATCTAAGAACCTGAGAGAAAAAAAAAAAAAAACAGAAATTCCAAATGGCACTCGTGGTTCCAAAATGTGCCAAAATGGCTAATTTAGAATGTTCGCCTGGACTTTTATCAACGAATACCTCTCTAAAATTTCTATGCTCTACTTTTTTTGCATTAATTTTGGTACAACTATTGGTCAGGTCCTGTACTTTGGCTTGCTAGATGTTTTGGATTACAACTGCATACTTTCAAAGGAATATTCACATCACAAAGTGAACTGAGAATTATTTTATTTTCATTTACTGCTGTGTTGCACATTCATTTACTCTCACTCAGTAACTTGAGTGTTGCGTTTTAGACCCCTGAGTCTTACCTTTATTTTAGTACCAGAACCATTCAAATAAACCTTGTAGTTTAGATGCAACTCATTTTGAATATGTCATTTTCGAGCACATTTCTCAAAAAGAGGTCTAGGGTTTATAAGGTTCAAAAAATATTTAGTTATTTAAAGTCATTGGATCTAATTGTGTTCTCATTTTTTTAAAGGTTAAAAAAGAGCTGAATTTCTAACAGCCTTTCCTGCTGAGACACTACTGCAGGAATTTGAAGTATCACTTTACAGTCTGAGCTGCAGCTCTTTGAAAGAATAATACTCTAAAGGAGAGATCTCTTTATTTACAGACACTTAAAGAGGAGTAGCTGGGACATAGAACCACCACAATGTATCTGACACATTACGTGGCACATAAAAGCACGTGGGTAGCTTGTTGTAGGCATATATATGTATCTATCCATTTTGTGCCAGTTGTCCTGAGCCGTCTTCCATCTTCCTGTCTATGTGTTTGCATTGCAGTGAATGACAGGATGTTATTATGCCATGATTAAGATGTTGTCTCTTGAGTCTGCAATAGATTAGGGACTGCACTGTCAGATGGTTTCCTCCGTAATTATCTGCAGCTGATTTGTAACCCCGTTTTTCACCTTTCACCAGCCCTTTCCAGTTCCTCACCTCGCTGATTCTTTCATGTTAATAAACAATGTTAACAAGAGTTAACAAGACTTTGGAAAAAAAAATGAGTTGAAAATAAAATACTGTAATCATATTTGTCAGTCAACAGAGGTATTTTCCACACATGATTTTAGTTGTTATATAATTGTGTGCTTGTCCACAGACTAGGAGACGAGTGCTTTGAAGGGTTTACCATGAAAATAATGAAAACTAAATAAAGAGGGCAGCCTTTAAGTGGCTCATTAAGTAATGGCTGTTTCCCTTTTCAGCGGTGTCCTTCACTGAGGGAGAGAAAAGCAAGAGCTTTAAAAGCCCAGCTCGCCTCGGCCTTCACATCAATTGAGTCTCTTTTCAACATTTTGTTTGTGTGTGAGTGCAGGTCACTTTTTCCTGCCTGAGAGACTCATTCAGCACAAAGCTCTGTTGACTGGTTTCACTATATGTTGTGCCTATAGGGGAAAGTTTTATTAGTGATTTCAGTAAAGCTTTCCTGCAAACCAAGGTGAACACTTAGAAAGGAAAAGGAGAGAAAACAAAATAATGTGATAGGTCTGAGCAAGAAAAGCCATTGTGAAAATAAAATCTAGGTCAACTTCCATGTTTGTACTTGAAACATGGAAACATCAATGTCCTCAGTAAACATCTCTCTAGCTTTTACAAAGGTTAAACATTTATCAAATTACAACATATAATTTTTTATCAAAAATACTGTCTGCGGGGCTATTATTACCACCCTGCGTTTCAACAGCATTCATTAAGGTAAAAAAAACTATTGCCTGAGGACAATTTATCCCAGGAAAAACACTCTGGTAGAAGGTGTTTATTTTTTATTTGACACTTGCTTTTTGGATTGAGTTTTACTTTAGGAGACTGCTAATCATTTGAAATTTGTTGAATTCCTTTTATCATAATATTTCAGTCATCTCAGTTTAAAATGGTCTAAAGCTCATATTTGTGGTGTTCTTTAACTATAACACATTTTAAAGCAACAACTAATTTTTCCATACAGGTAATGGAAAATTTAGTAAACACTTTATCACTGTATGTGAATTAAGGTTTCAAATGGAATATCTGTGAATGTTGAAAACTTCCTCTTAATTTGTAGTGATGATAATTCAATTTCACAGTGTTAACACTGTGGAATCTTCTCAAGTTAATAGCTGGAACACCAGGTTTTAATCCCAGTCTGAGCTGTCGCTTCTCTCTTGTTTCATAAACATGGACATGGACTCCTCAGTGGAAACGCTCACAAAACAGTTTCAGAAAAATGCGTTTGCGGGTATAACATTTCAGGTCTTATGTTCAGAATACGCCTCATGGATGTACTAATCAATTTTCTACACCCACTCAATCCTTGCAGGGTCACAGGAGGCCGATACCTATCTCCAATTGGCATGAGCAATATTGCCAGTTCATAATTCAAAACCAATAATTTCCCTCGCAACATGAATGAATGTCTTGACAGCACCAGATGTAGCTTCTTACGCCATTTGCTTCTTTTGACTTAATTCTAAGCATCTCACTGATTCTGAAAATAGCTAACTTTGAGTCTTACTCTGTCAGTATCACATCCACACTGAGTAGAGTTGTCAGTAACTCAACTTGGCGCTTTGATATGTTGAGCTATCTGACCAAAGAAAAGATGAGATTTTGCCATTTTTTTTAGCAGCTGGACACTTGTTGGGGATGATCATTGACTTCACAGATGTATGTAGAGAAGCTTTTGGAGATATGTGTAAATAAAGGTTGTTCAAAGGAGTCAGTTTCTTCTGCAGTGCAGCTTAATAAAGCATGTTAAATCAATCTTACATGGGGATCAAAGCCTTTTCAGATAAGAGACACATATAATTAATCAAGCTGGTAAAGGAGTGACATTTAATGATTTAGTGAATGGTCATCTTTACTAAATGTTCCTCATAATTCATTAAGACATTTCTGAAAATGACAAGATTGGCAATGTTACTGAGCAGAACATCAACACATCATATTTCCAAAACAAGGAATATTCTTGTTTCCTGGATGGTGAATTGAAGCAGCTAAAATTATAACTGTTCTCCTTAGTTAAGGCTAATTGAACAATTATGAAATGTTACCTTTAGGAATACAACCCTAATTGTTCAATTAGCCTTAACTAAGGAGAACAGTTATAATTTTAGCTGCTTCAATTCACCATCCAGGAAACAAGAATATTCCTTGTTTTGGAAATATGATGTGTTGATGTTCTGCTCAGTAACATTGCCAATCTTGTCATTTTCAGAAATGTCTTAATGAATTATGAGGAACATTTAGTAAAGATGACCATATGAAATGTTACCTTTAGGAATACAACCCTAAGTGCAACAGCCTGTTGACAAAAGAAAAATGTTTTGTTTTTTAACACGTTTGAAAATGTCTCCATCAATCAGCTGTTGGATAAACTAATGAGCTGTTATATTCTTTTAGATCTGGTGCTGGGAAAACATTTGCAGCATTTGAGATTTGTCTGGTTTTAAAGTGATTTGTGTACTGTGTTTCACTAAGTCCAACCCAAACTGCTGTGGTAAAATGTTATGTGAAGGTCCTAGTGAACAAATTCAAACATGACACCAATGGGTTCAGCTAATGTCTAATTAATGGAAAACCGTGAATGCCAGAAAGTGACTCAAGCTGTCTCCTATCAAACACAAAGCACACAAGTTAACAATGAAGCTCTTTTTACATGAAAAGATGGCTACAAATCTACCACTTTGTAATATTTATGATACTTTCCCCTGGGGACAACAACTGAATTTTGTGAACAGCATCTAGAACCGGCAAAGCCGCTGCACTCTACAACAAAGAAAAGACTGCAACATTTATCTGCATAAACTCCCCAGTTTAGACGATACAATGGCAGGCTTTTGCACGTCAGTGAATGATTCTGCAACATGGTAACCATTGTTCACCTCTCATCTAATCAAAATCAACATGGAGTTTGTAAACCATCCTCCAGTCCATGTGGTCCATGTGGTGTTTGGAGAGAGGGCCTTTTTTTCAAAGGCATGACTCACACAGTCGTGACATTGCACAGAGTCTTTCTGCATGTTTTCTTAATAGATCGCTCTCGGTGTGAAAGTAATTAGCAATAACAGTTGTCGACATGTGCCTCTGCTACCAACACTCGCTATCAATACCAGCTCAGAGGGGAATAGTCTGTATATGGTGACAACAGTTGCTCAGCACCCCGTCTGAAATGTTATACAGTGAAATGTTAGGCTGCTATTTATTACAGCTCATTGTTTGTTGGTATGGTAATTGTCTGTGTGCAAGCAAAGCCAAATAAGGATTGTTGCTTCAGTGGTTTGTATGATAGCTTTGGCAGCCATACAACAAGCTGTGGCCAAGATAATAGAGCTTAGATAAGGGACTGGTTATGCAATGTGGAATTCCTCTATTTCCCACTGCCACTTCTGCTCCATTCAATGTCTGCATGATTTTTGCCTGACAACTCTAGACTGAGCTGCCATGCTTGGTTTTCCTGTCAAAATGAAACACACTGTCGGAATCGGTGCTTTGCAGGTGGAGTCTCTGAGGAGGAATTTGTCTTTACTGACATACAAAAGAGAAGGGACTGCATGTTTGTCACTGTGTGGATTTGCCGGATTTCAATGGTCAGTGGTGATTTCTGATAAGCTGGCAGTGATACAGTTCTCTGATTGTGTATCTTTTTGAGTGATTGATTCTTTTCAGAGAATGGTAGTATTAAAATTTACATTTCAGAAAAAAAGCTGAAAAAACTTTTTATGTGTTAAAAAACAGGTATATTTTTTTAAATATGCGTATGTTTAGCCACCATGCCTCACTGAAAAAGACAAAGCACTGTATTCCTGTGCTGTTTCACTCTGTGCTTCAAGCTCATCAATTTTATTATTTTTAAACACATTTCCTTTGATGATGAACAGATGAAAATGGTACAACACCTCTCCTGATTGTCTATTTTGTTTCTCCTCTACAGCTGCACTACCCTCTTTTCTGCTGTCTGGGTTTTGGGTTCTTTTTTAATCAATTGAACAGCTTAATTGTCAGTTTCCATGTGTAAACAAATTTGTTGGCATCATTACACAGGATAACAGATGTGAAAAAGTTGTGTTAGTGGTGTCAAATTACAAGATTATAAAAAATTAGCAGGTGTCCAACTAGAGATGGTGTCCGTGACCACTGTCTTGCCAGTTGCAAACTGAAAAATATATATTTTTTTCAAATCAGGGAACACAAAGCGCTATCGTGTAATGGTGATAAGAATACCCTTTGGTGTAGATTCTGCTGCTTAGTGAAGAAGACTCAGAGTTAGCTATTTTCAGTATCAGGGAGCAAACAGAAAAGAACAAAAATGTAAGAAGCTGTGTTGAACTGGATTTTCTGCAACGTGTTTAGAAATGTCTGTAGTTCATTCGGGCTGCAAGAAAGTGAGAGAGAGCAAAACAGGAAGGCTGAACGGAGTTGTGGAACATGCTGGAAATGTTACACTTAACGTTAGGGTCTACATTAATTAAGAATATGTTCGGAGGCCGCTATTTTAGTCATGCTATCAGTTTATTATTTGTTTTAAAATATTTGTCAAGTTTTACAGGAACTTCTTTCTTATCTGAGGTCACCTCTTCTGTTACAAATAGTTGGCCATTTCAGACAAAAAGGTTAAAAATAATTTAATTTAGATGCTGTTCTAATATCTTATCTTGTAGTTCTTAAAGACATATCAGAATTGGTTAAAACTGGTATTGGCAGGCCAAAGCATCCCAGAACAGTGGAAATCACAGTCAATTACTGCATGATATGGTGATTTATATTTTGTTTGCAACCCAAAAATCGGTTTTGCAGAGAGAATCTACATGGGAGCTATTAGACCAACATGATTTATACTTATATAGGTGGGAGCTTAAACTACTAGCCAGTACATATATAACAAATTCTACCAAAAGACAGGAACCTAGTAATTATTGTGGTCAAATTTGAAATCTGTCAAATTATTTGTACAGTACTAGTGTTTCTCCTGTGCGGGAAGCTACAGCAAGGGTATGTTTTAATTTACTAAATACTTGTCATATTGTAGCTTAATGTTGCAGTTACCGTTATGCATTAAGCATTAAAACATGTTGAATCTATTGATTTCAGTCAAAACAGTCAAATTCATGATAGACGATATAAACAGAAACCATCAAAAGGTGAAAAGGGTCTTGTCTGAGGAATTCATCAGATTTCAGAGGATCCCGACTTTTATGTCGTCACCCTCCATGATCAAGAACACGGTGATGGTAGGAAGAAACACCTCCCCTCATCAGAAACAAAAACACCAAGCATAATCAGCTTCAGTAAGAATGGCCATCTGTGCCACTGTTTGTACCCCCCACCCCCCCCCACTCCCCACTCTTCCATTCATTCTCTGAGAGAACAGGAAGCTACAGACTCCTTCACAACAACTTGGTGTCTGGAATTTGTTCAAAAAGGCACTTACCAACAAATTAAGCGGCCTTATCGCAGCTACTTCCCTTTGGCAAGAGCAGCTTGTTGCATGGGTGAGTGATTGAAGTCTCAAGTGTGGAAAATGACTCACATTGTCAACATTTCTCTGCATTGATTCGGCTTCATTGGTTGACACTGCAAGCATGATGCATCATACTAATAAAGATAATATTGCACTGACTATTCCTCTGTGTTATTCTGGGCAGTTTGCATGCAGAGACTTGTGCAGGAGATTGGGATGGCTGATATGATACTCAAACAACTGTGCATCAATATTAAGTTTTGTACAGTTGATAAAAAGCTGTAGTCATTTATCTGGGTTGTAAAAGACAACTGGGAATGCTCTCTGCCAAGGCAACCCTGCTGCAGGGATTAATAGAAAACAACCTTTATTTAAAATATGAAAACTGCTCATCTAGCTTTGATGACTTTTAACTTAGGAAGGAATTGGGACACAGATATAGACATACAGGGGTTGGACAATAAAACTGAGACACCTGGTTTTAGACCACAATAATGTATTAGTATGGTGTAGGGCCTCCTTTTGCGGCCAATACAGTGTCAATTCGTCTTGGGAATGACATATACAAGTCCTGCACAGTGGTCAGAGGGATTTTAAGCCATTCTTCTTGCAGGATAGTGGCCAGGTCACTACGTGGTACTGGTGGAGGAAAACGTTTCCTGACTCGCTCCTCCAAAACACCCCAAAGTGGCTCAATAATATTTAGATCTGGTGACTGTGCAGGCCATGGGAGATGTTCAACTTCACTTTCATGTTCATCAAACCAATCTTTCACCAGTCTTGCTGTGTGTATTGGTGCTTTGTCATCCTGATACACTGCACCGCCTTCAGGATACAATGTTTGAACCATTGGATGCACGTGGTCCTCAAGAATGGTTTGGTAGTCCTTGGCAGTGACACGCCCATCTAGCACAAGTATTGGGCCAAGGGAATGCCATGATATGGCAGCCCAAACCATCACTGATCCACCCCCATGCTTCACTCTGGGCATGCAACAGTCTGGGTGGTACGCTTCTTTGGGGCTTCTCCACACCGTAACTCTCCTGGATGTGGGGAAAACAGTAAATGTGGGCTCATCAGAGAACAATACATATTTCACATTGTCCACAGCCCAAGATTTGCGCTCCTTGCACCATTGAAACCGACGTTTGGCATTGGCATGAGGGACCAAAGGTTTGGCTATAGCAGCCCGGCCGTGTATATTGACCCTGTGGAGCTCCCGACGTACAGTTCTGGTGGAAACAGGAGAGTTGAGGTGCACATTTAATTCTGCTGTGATTTGGGCAGCCGTGGTTTTACAGGTCCTTCTCAAAATATTAGCATATTGTGATAAAGTTCATTATTTTCCATAATGTCATGATGAAAATTTAACATTCATATATTTTAGATTCATTGCACACTAACTGAAATATTTCAGGTCTTTTATTGTCTTAATACGGATGATTTTGGCATACAGCTCATGAAAACCCAAAATTCCTATCTCACAAAATTAGCATATCATTAAAAGGGTCTCTAAACGAGCTATGAACCTAATCATCCGAATCAACGAGTTAACTCTAAACACCTGCAAAAGATTCCTGAGGCCTTTAAAACTCCCAGACTGGTTCATCACTCAAAACCCCAATCATGGGTAAGACTGCCGACCTGACTGCTGTCCAGAAGGCCACTATTGACACCCTCAAGCAAGAGGGTAAGACACAGAAAGAAATTTCTGAACGAATAGGCTGTTCCCAGAGTGCTGTATCAAGGCACCTCAGTGGGAAGTCTGTGGGAAGGAAAAAGTGTGGCAGAAAACGCTGCACAACGAGAAGAGGTGACCGGACCCTGAGGAAGATTGTGGAGAAGGGCCGATTCCAGACCTTGGGGGACCTGCGGAAGCAGTGGACTGAGTCTGGAGTAGAAACATCCAGAGCCACCGTGCACAGGCGTGTGCAGGAAATGGGCTACAGGTGCCGCATTCCCCAGGTCAAGCCACTTTTGAACCAGAAACAGCGGCTGAAGCGCCTGACCTGGGCTACAGAGAAGCAGCACTGGATTGTTGTGCAAATTCTGCATGTCATTCGGAAATTAAGGTGCCAGAGTCTGGAGGAAGACTGGGGAGAAGGAAATGCCAAAATGCCAGACGTCCAGTGTCAAGTACCGACAGTCAGTGATGGTCTGGGGTGCCGTGTCAGCTGCTGGTGTTGGTCCTCTGTGTTTTATCAAGGGCAGGGTCAATGCAGCTAGCTATCAGGAGATTTTGGAGCACTTCATGTTTCCATCTGCTGAAAAGCTTTATGGAGATGAAGATTTCATTTTTCAGCACGACCTGGCACCTGCTCACAGTGCCAAAACCACTGGTAAATGGTTTACTGACCATGGTATCACTGTGCTCAATTGGCCTGCCAACTCTCCTGACCTGAACCCCATAGAGAATCTGTGGGATATTGTGAAGAGAACATTGAGAGACTCAAGACCCAACACTCTGGATGAGCTAAAGGCCGCTATCGAAGCATCCTGGGCCTCCATAAGACCTCAGCAGTGCCACAGACTGATTGCCTCCATGCCACGCCGCATTGAAGCAGTAATTTCTGCAAAAGGATTCCCGACCAAGTATTGAGTGCATAACTGTACATGATTATTTGAAGGTTGATGTTTTTTGTATTAAAAACACTTTTCTTTTATTGGTCGGATGAAATATGCTAATTTTGTGAGATAGGAATTTTGGGTTTTCATGAGCTGTATGCCAAAATCATCCGTATTAAGACAATAAAAGACCTGAAATATTTCAGTTAGTGTGCAATGAATCTAAAATATATGAATGTTAAATTTTCATCATGACATTATGGAAAATAATTAACTTTATCACAATATGCTAATATTTTGAGAAGGACCTGTATGTTGTTTAGATACAATCCGGGTAAGCACCCGAACATCCGTTTCAGACAGCTTCCTCTTGCGTCCACAGTTAATCCTGTTGGATGTGGTTCGTCCTTCTTGGTGGTATGCTGACATTACCATGGATACCGTGGCTCTTGATACATCACAAAGACTTGCTGTCTTGGTCACAGATGTGCCAGCAAGACGTGCACCAACAATTTGTCCTCTTTTGAACTCTGGTATGTCACCCATAATGTTGTGTGCATTTCAATATTTTGAGCAAAACTGTGCTCTTACCCTGCTAATTGAACCTTCACACTCTGCTCTTACTGGTGCAATGTGCAATCAATGAAGACTGGCTACCAGGCCGGTCCAATTTAGCCATGAAACCTCCCACACTAAATTGACAGGTGTTTCAGTTTCATTGTCCAACCCCTGTAGATATCTTCATATTATCTGAAGATGGCAATTTTAGCTGATTGTGATTTCTGTTTATGAAGAATTATACAATTCAAATAAGAACAACATTTAAAAAAAGTTTTTTAGCCTTCCCACTGTGAGTGCTCATGAATCATTTACATTAAGATCAGAGGCGATGTCACACAACATGTCACACAACATCTGTGTGTGAGCTCTGTTTTAATATTTTAAAACAGAGATAAAATAACTATGAAGTTCAGCATCTTACAGGGAATTCAGTGTGGTTATTGCAGTAAGCATTACTCGGACAGCAGTCTTCGTGTGGGTTCCCTAGAGAATATAGATTCTTACCTTAACTGAGGTTTCCAAAAGTTTGATAACATTTCCAAGTTTAGCATATTTAATGACAAAGGTTGACAGCTCCATAAAACAGAGCACGTTCTCTGTACCTCATCTAGCCTTCCTGTTATCTCATAAAAATCTCACTCTCTTGCAGCCTAAATGAACTACAGACATGACTCAACATGGCATAGAAAGGTATATTGGCTATGGGCATTCATTGATTTCCCTCTAAAATTTAAGAGATGAGACCTGATTTCTTTGTGGGTCTCTAGGCAATTTTTATAATTATGTGGAACGCATCACTAACAGACTTAATGACACCAGCTTACAAATCCTCTGAACATTAATAAAACCCAGTATGGAGGCTGTGTGCTCAGCGGAACCAAAATGAAGTATGTGTTTGAAATAAAATGGGATATAAAGTAAGGCCTATGTAACATGGCCTGTGCAGTAAAATCTGCATGGACGAGTTAAGCTCTGTCACCCAGAGTGATCTATCTGGCGGATCTGCCAGCTGTAGACCACATTTGTTCCTCTCTCTGCAGAAAGCTCGTGTTCCATTTCCTTTTTTCCCCTTTTAATCCGTAGGTTGTTTACCCATAGATCAAAGGCAATAAAATGCATCTGCTCCCCTTTTTACAAACAGGCCACACAGCTCATTTCAGAGGGGCCACTTTGTCAGTCCGCCAGAAACGAGGACACACACCTTAGAATCGGTGGGGCTTTCACCCAGGGCATAAAATGTGATAAAAATGACACATATACATCCTCGTGCACACAAACACAAACTCAGCGCATAAGCATAAAGCCAGTTGTTGAGTCAATAAAGAAAACAGGCTTAGTGTGAAAAGGGAAACAACATAAACAGAACTCTGCCAAGCTTCTGTTTGCACATTGCATCTCTCAGCTACATAGCTCAGCAGTAGTTTAAATACTACACTATTTATAGACACACTTACAGCATAAGTTGCACAGACTGCCTATGATTGAACCCCCCCTGAAAACATAAAATCAATGCAGCTCCGTATATTAAAATATTAGCTATTAGTACAGAACTAGGTACTGGCTATAAACAAAATCCTGTATTTTCTTTCCTAAAAGGAAGGAAGAGTAGATGGTGCATAATTATGTTCCACGCAGTTCATGCAGTACATATCAATAAAAGAGTTGTTTGTGAAGATAATCAATAGAGGCACTGAAATTGAGTTTGCGTGAGCAATGTTTTAATTTTTTTAATAAACAGGCAGACTCAAGGCACACAATACTGAAATTGTTACAGTGCAATTTTGGGTTATTAAAAGCAGCTTTTAAAAATTTAAACTTTTTTTTTCAGATTTATTTTTATAAACACAGAGAGACTCAAGATCTACCAAACTCAAACTGATATTTTCATGGGCAATTTGGGCTTATTACCTGGAAGGATTTGGATGTAGATTACCTCAGGACTGCAAGTTAGTTTTGGACCATAATGCTGAATTCACATTTAAGATGGGCACTAAACCTTTGAAAATATGCCACCCAGATGTTGAGGAGGGGTCTAGAATTATTTTATTGTGCTTGTTGCAAAGAGTTTCATATCATCTGCATGAAATCAACGCAGCTCTCTATATTTTCTATTAACCTATATTCAGAACATTGCTAGGTACTCACCATAGACAAAATCCTATATTCTCCTTCCTGAGCAGTGCAGTTCAAGATAAGATTAGGCATACTGAGGATGTTCCAAAATATTAAAAAAAGTTTTTAATGTAACAATTTGTGTGTGTAAATAGATTTTTCAGATTGCCAAGACAACCATTGACTAAGGGAATGTAGGCCATATTTAAACAAATAAAAGGAACTGGATGCAGGTTACATCAGCAGTGGAGGGTTTGGACCATAATGCAATGCAACCTTGAGGTGTACACTAGACTTTTGAACATCAGCTTTCCAAATGTCGAGAGGACGGGTATCGTTTTTGGTGTCATATCTTCTGCAAAGAAAATTCCAGACAATTCAAGCAGACAGTTTATCCGGTATGAAAGAATATGTGTCTGTTTGGTGCAGATTATGGATACAATACAATACAATACAATACAATAAAAGATTCTACAATAATGTTTAAAATCAGTAATGTAATCCATTACTGATTTACTTCACATGGAAGAAATACTTTTGTTTTTTACATTAAATTATTAATTTTATATTTACAAAAAGCAAATATATCTGTTTACCTATTAAGTATATATGTAATATTTATTATATTTGTTGAAATATTACCTCTGTACTACAGTGACAGTTTACTAATATAATTATACATTATTAAAACATTATACAAATATTTGTATAATTAGTTTTGGCCCTTCTCAATGGATCTGAGTAACAGTTTTCACAAGCTGAAAAGATGTCCTAATGTAAAGTGTTTATTTTAAAAAAGTCCAGTGCCTTGATTTTTACCATCTAGTAGTAAAACTGTAAAACAGTAGTAAAGATTTGGCAACTTTTTAAGACTAAGTCACTCGTGCTGCTAGATTTCAGCTTATCTGAAGTCTGAAGGCATGTAGAGTAAGGACTGGTATACTATCTACAGCTATGTGGGAGGCAAACATCCATTTCTTGCCCTAACACAAAAGGAAATGAGATTACAACTTTTCCCAGACTTTCCTTTTATCACCCTATTAATGAGACATGTTGCAGGAATGAATACCTTCCCTCTTTTTCAGCTGGCCTTCGACATGACTGCCCACCAGATCTTCAAAGTGGGCCTCTGGTGAAAAGAGCAGCTAAAGCACACACACACAGACAAAATGCTAAAGGCGAAGAGTTATAAAGCTACAGAGAAAGAGAGAGTTCATTGTGTCTTATTCCAGATTCCTGCTTAATTGTTTTCTTGCAGGAGAAGTAAGTTTGTTCTCCAGACAAAAAACCTCCTGTTTTCATTTAGCTGCTCCATGTGTTGATGAAACTATTCCCCCACTGGATAATCATATTTCCCCTTTCTGCTCGGCAGGACACTGAAAGCGAGACCAACACACACACACACACACACCTATTCCACCCATCACCCAGATTGCTTGCCTTCCTCTGTGTGTGTGTGTGTGTGTGTGTGTGTGTGTGTGTGTGTGTGTGTGTGTGTGCGCGCAAGTGGCTCTCCGTGGCTTTTCAATTTGCACGATAATGCAAGGGATGGAAAATGGTTGCACTCCACACAAACAGTTGCAGGTCACACCAGAGTGACTGTATAAATTTGCATGTGTAAGCTGGGCTACTCAGAGTAGAGCAAACCTTTGTCAGCCTAACATTTATTCAGTAAATAACTCTATCAATGAAAAGGCACGCAAACCCGCTTACAGTCAAAGTAATGGTTTGTTAATAAATCACTTCAGATGATGATCAAATTTTACATGTATTAATTTATGATCTTGAAACTTGTGTTAAATGCCTTGCCACTTTGTGGAAAATGAGCCTTCAATTTAAGATGCTTCCAATCATTTAGTAGCCAGTAGGATTGTCTATCATTCCTAAAGTCCACAGACTTAGCTTAGGATTGCATACCTTTGAGAGCTTCTCCAAACTTGTGTAGCTTGAGTAAGAACTGCTAAAACCACAAATAACCTCAAACGAGTCTCTGCTATCATCACCCATTTATTTTTGGTAAAAGATGTTCCATTTTCTGTGCAATAAAAAATAATTGTTTTTATTATTTCAGAAAAATAATCTTTAATTTAATAATTCAAGTGATGACAGGACATTCAAGCGGTAACCAAAGTCCAATTTTACAGGTGCACTGGTGCATTCAAGGCTTGATGTTTTTAGTCAGTCCATTCTGCCTTGCTGGCACTGCAGCCTCTTCCATCACAGGAATCCACTGCAAACAAAAGGGGACAAAGTGAGCTTATGTGTGTTTTTGACCCCCTTCAGCAAAACAGCAGGCGTTGTTTCCAGTAGAAGGCACAGTGGTTTTTCTGTTCAAACCCAACACAAGTGAAAGCTTGTCAGAGCTGAGGGTAGAAAGATAGAGGCCAAGAGCAAAGGTCTTTGTCACAAAAAACAACCTGTTTGTGAGTGGCTTGTACATTTTCAACCTGCTGGGTACAGTTAAGTGAATAGCCAGCAACTTGACTACTCCTCCTGTTCTTCCTACTCTAAAAGAAACTTCCTTAGCTTGTGCTAAATAAAAGTAGAATTGCACTGATCAGAATTTTGGCACAGATTTCCAGACTGTGTAAAGCTTTGATCCAAACTGCATTTTGTACCTGCTTTGAGATTGACTATTTAATGTCATTTTGTATGTTCAAGTCATAGTTTACTGCAAATAAAATTTGATTTCATGACTCTAATAAATTATATCTACCCACAGGTGGCCGCTCAGAGTTATCTTTGTTTGCTCAGGGGTCGTAATCTGTCATAATTTGAGATAATTGACCCAAACAGACATTAGAACCAAAATAAATAGGAACATATATTTTTTTTTTGACATAATATTGTTATACATCTGAAAGGTGAGATTTGAGCATTTAAATGACCACTTATGTGTATGATTTATAAAAATACTTGGCTACAAAAAATACATACTGTGCTATGACTAATGTACATGGGTTTGAAATGTCAAAGGGTGCTAATTGACCTGGAGCCTACTTCAGCAGGCTGAAACAAATTAATAATAACTTGTAAAGTAATAAGGGACATGAATTTCCAATGTGCAATGTGAAAAGTGTATGTCATCAGGTAATACCAGTGTTAGACACATGAAATCAGAGGCGTTAACAATACTGGATCATCTATCTGTTTACCACACAACATTCATAGGAGACACCCTTTAATGTTCTAAAGTGGAGTTGGAGTAGAAAATGTTGAAGCTCACCTATTTGCAATCTTAAAATAGTATAGGTGGACGTAGTGCATCAGGCTGCACAATACTGAGTTTTAGCATTAAAATGAAGTTGTCAATGTTTTTAAGCTATTATGACCCTGGCCCCTCACATGGTGTTAATGGTTCACTTTTTATTAAAATAACACAAAAATGAGCTGCAGTTTTTCAATGTCAGCAAATGAAGTGAAATAAATAACCCGCAGTGCTCTGTCTCTGGAGATGCCAGCCTTGGACTCTTTTAGCTTATGTTTGAGTGCAGGGTGGATTCATAACATGTACACTTTGTACATATTTGCCTTGTAGCCACAGTTGTCTATCAAATTTATGTTTAACCTGACACCTGGTAATGATCGAGACAGTTAACAGTAGTTATGGATAATTGATAATGTGCTTTTTACCACCTGCTCAGACCTTTAAAATGTGAAAATGTATTTGCAATACATGCATAGCTTGAAGCTACAGTACAGACCAAAAGTTTGGACACACCTTCTCATTCAAAGAGTTTTCTTTATTTTCATGACTATGAATATTGTAGCTTCACACTGAAGGCATCAAAACTATGAATTAACACATGTGGAATTATATACTGAACAAAAAAGTGTGAAACAACTGAAAATATGTCTTATATTCTAGGTTCTTCAAAGTAGCCACCTTTTGCTCTGATAACTGCTCCACACATTCTTGGCACTCTTAGCTTCTGTTGATGAGCTTCAAGAGGTAGTCACCTGAAATGGTTTTCACTTCACAGGTGTGCCCTGTCAGGTTTAATAAGTGGGATTTCAAGCCTTATAAATGTGGTTGAGACCATCAGTTGTGTTGTGCAGGAGGTGGATACAGTACACAGCTGATAGTCCTACTGAATAGACTGTTAGAATTTGTATTATAGCATGAAAAAAGCAGCTAAGTAAAGAAAAACGAGTGGCCATCAATACTTTAAGAAATGAAGGTCAGTCAGTCCGAACAATTGGGAAAACTTTGAAAGTGTCCCCAAGTGCAGTCGTAAAAACCATCAAGCGCTACAAAGAAACTGGCTCACATGAGGACCGCCCCAGGAAAGGAAGACCATGAGTCACCTCTGCTGCGGACGATAAGTTCATCCGAGTCACCAGCCTCAGAAATCGCAGGATAACAGCAGCTCAGATTAGAGAACAGGTCAATGCCACACAGAGTTCTAGCAGCAGACACATCTCTAGAACAACTGTTAAGAGGAGACTGTGAATCAGGCCTTCATGGTAAAATAGCTGCTAGGAAACCACTGCTGAGGACAAGCAACAAGCAGAAGAGACTTGTTTGGGCTAAAGAACACAAGGAATGGACATTAGACCAGTGGAAATCTGTGCTTTGGTCTGATGAGTCCAAGTTGGAGATCTTAGGTTCCAACCACCGTGTCTTTGTGCAGCGCAGAACAGGTGAACGGATGGACTCTACATGCCTGGTTCCCACCGTGAAGCATGGAGGGGGAGGTGTCATGGTGTGGGGGTGCTTTGCTGGTGACACTGTTGGGGATTTATTCAAAATTGAAGGCATACTGAACCAGCATGGCTACCACAGCATCTTGCAGCGGCATGCTATTCCATCCGGTTTGCATTTTGTTGGACCATCATTTATTTTTAAACAAGACAATGACCCCAAACACACCTCCAGGCTGTATAAGGGCTATTTGACCAAGAAGGAGAGTGATGGGGTGCTGCACCAGATGACCTGGCCTCCACAGTCACTGGACCTGAACCCAATCGAGATGGTTTGGGGTGAGCTGGACCGCAGAGTGAAGGCAAAAGGGCCAACAAGTGCTAAGCATCTCTGGGAACTCCTTCAAGACTGTTGGAAAATTATTTCAGTTGACTACCTCTTGAAGCTCATCAACAGAATGCCAAGCGTGTGCATAGCAGTAATCAAAGCAAAAGGTGGCTACTTTGAAGAACCTAGAATATAAGACATATTTTCAGTTGTTTCACACTTTTTTGTTCAGTATATAAGTCCACATGTGTTCATTCATAGTTTTGATGCCGTCAGTGTGAAGCTACAATATTCATAGTCATGAAGATAAAGAAAATTCTTTGAATGAGAAGGTGTATCCAAACATTTGGTCTGTACTGTATATTTAGTAAATCTGCATGGTTCATCTAAATACTTTCAACAACAAATGTAGAAATATAGTATTTATATAGTATTTACAGCCAATGTTAATTTTAATTATCTTACAGTTATGAGTGTTTAATCTAGTACTAACCTTTGTCAAATTCAGTTCTAGTTTGTGTCATTTGTACTAGTAGTATCCTCAATAAGTGGGCAGGATTAGTGAGGTAGACCCGGTTTTTGTAGTAATCAGTGCAGTGATTTTAGATCAGCTTTTGCGGATTAATTGGCTTAATGACCCAGATCTGGTTAGAGAGACGCAAGGGCCGTATGGGGAGACTATCTGGCTTTATATATTTCGTCTGGTTTCTTTATTGCTTGTGTTTGCGGTGGGTCTGAGAGGGAGCCTGTCAGACCTAATCAGCCTGCAACGGCCAGCTAAAAGCAGACATCCTGACTGCAGCGCTCGCACACACGCACCCAAATAAAAGCAGGAAAACAAGGAGCCTTTCACATCCGTGTCGAGGTTTTTGTACTCCACATATAAAAGGAGAAAAAAAAGTTGTTAACAAATTTTCATCCCGCTGTCATTAACGGAGGCCCGGTTACCTCTTACTGTTGCTAAAACTACAGACACAATGCGGTGGCCCTCTGGGAGTGGATGCCTGAACACATTTATTCAGGTATGATGAACCATTGATCTCTGTGCTTTTTCCCAGCTCCTATAATGCAGTCAGAAGGGAACGGAAATAGATCTTTCCCTGTTCGTCTAACTGAATAGCAATATGTTTAATTCTAAAGTAAAAGAAGAACATCTCAAGCTATGGGTTTCATGGGAAATATGGGCTTTTAGCATCCCCATATTTTAGAACTACTTGGCAGATTAGTTCAGCTTAGTCCCATTTTGCCATCATCAAGGAATAGGCTAAAGTAAAAAATTTACATTTTGGTCTTTTTTTTTTTTTCAGTCACTGCCCCAATACATACATAGTATCCAAACAGAGAGAGAGTTGTTTGAGTAATGTTAACTGCACAAACAACGCTACTAGCTAATAAAAAAGGCTAACCACAGCTTAAACTGGTAACTCCATATTGATATTTTCTTTGTAATAAAATATTTGTAAACGTGCTTCACAGCGGTTGTTCTGACACACAGTCTTACATCGCTTCTGTTCTATAAATAATTAGTGAACTTTCAAGGCAGGAAGGGTATATAAAATTGTTTTAATGCTGTTGTTATATCGGCAAGTCAAAGCTTTAGAAGTCAGAAATTTGCTGCAGATGCCTGATTGGTGTTGTGATATATTGTGTAATTTAAATCCATGCTGACTTTCTGTGTCATTTCAGGCACTTGGTTAGACCTATAAATAAGGACAAGTACAAAATCCTATAGATATCTGAATGGACAGGCATGTTGAACAATGGTGGGTTCATTTACTTTTCAGACAGTTATCCTTACGAAAACACCAGAAAACAATGCATGAATAAATTACAATACATTTATAATAACAATGTTTTGTACCACAGTGTAATAAGCTTCCCTTCTGAGAAGCAGCAGTGCAGATGTGTTAACAGTGTCCTCCAATAAGCAAGCAAACATAAATCTACTTATGTGCTACATTTCATAACTGCACTTATCTCATGAGCACAACACTAACAGCTGAATAATCCTAATTATCTAGAAACTGATATGGTCTGCAGTTTGCATCCAGCTGCAATATCTTCCACAAATTCACGATAAGCTAATAAAATTTTTTATTTTGTCATGAGAAAAGTGTTTCTGAGAGGACAGTTGTTCTGTGTGCACTGTGACTTTTTCCATCCTTTTCACAAGCATGATGCTCCTAATGATGAGACCAAAGTGGCTAAATGATTGAGTAACTTGGTGCTACTACATAAACAGAGGCCTTTAATTCATGTGTGAGAGGGGTGTTAGTGAGATGGGGAAAGACAGGAATGTGCCCTCACTTGTTGTGGATTACATCCACATTGAAATGGAAGAAGATCAGATATGCTGAGTCAGTATTATATGTTGATGGAGAGCCGCTTTAAGTGAAAACAATAATTAGTGGTGTTTTTAAAAGCAGTTATGAAATACTATGTGAATATAAAACCTAGTTGAAGATGAATAATTACAGCGTGGGTTTCAATTCTGTTTGATTGCTCAGTGCTTTATAGCTCTGTAACAACGCAGTGGGCACATTATTGATATGGGAGCTCACTCCAAAGCATCTGGGTTAAATTACACTTAAATCTAGTTTTTAGTAGAAATGGACCAATCATAGTTGTTTTATGCTTTGACTGTTCATGTTCTATTTGTCTTTAATGTTGATGTAAAACAATAAACTACAGAACTCAGAATATTTTATCTTGTTCTCTTACCAGTCGTGGTCAGTAATTACTTATTTGGAGCAGAGGCAACGTCATGCCATGTGGGTTAGAAAAGACAAAATCATCAAATAGTTCACATTTTGAACTGCCTTTAGCATCCAACACCAACAATTACTACGGTTAACATAGCTAACATTACTAAAACAGCTGTCAATGTAGGGTATTCCTTAGAGAATGTAAACTGTTATTTCCAAAAACCTGTCAGTGTTTCCCGATCCTGCACATTTCATCTCAGACAGAAGTTGAAAGCTCAGTGCAACTTTACTTTGCTCCTTTTAGCCTTCCTAGTATCTGCTGTGTTACTCTCTCTCACTCTCTCACCACCTGAATATACTGCAAACATGCTTTGACATGTCTTAGAAAATACAGTCTCCCTTAAAATGTCTTCTTACATCGTCTGACTTTATTTTTAAACACCTTAATGATGCTTAAAATTGCTTATGTGTTTCTTCCCATAACTTTTACACCGATTGCTGTTGGTCATACTATCAGCCTCTGTTAGCACAACAGAGCACTCTGAAAAATGAAAATCAATTTTGGTGAGAAAGTGATTTCTCTGCGCATCCCTAGTGATTAGAGATGTCCTTAAACCTTCTTTCCTTCTAGGCAGGGCTGCTGGTTGTGATGTGCTGAGAGAATAAAATTTCTTTGTTTTTGGCGTGTATTTAGGAGGAGACATGATAACGCAGACAAACTGGGAATAGATCTCTGTTTTCCTTATGTTTACGGTGACCAATCACTAGGAGGAACAGGTGTACCACACTTCAATGTTTAAACTCCTCAGCAAGTCTGTTGTATGATATAGGAACACTAGGCATGTTTCCATTAGAGATTATAGGAATAAAATGATTTTACTTGACTTTCAGATATTGTTGACAATGAAGAAACATCATTTTCTTTTTAACTTTGGAGGTCTGCTCTTAAGTTCAGCGATTAATCATCTTGCTGCTTTTGGATTGTCTGTTTGCTACTCAAAGTTATTAGCTTATTGATTTAGATTTGCTTCTTAAAAATAAGTTGTACCTGACATCTTTGCTTCATCAACAGAAAACCATTTTTTATATTACTATATGTGTTTTCTCTCAAGTTCTGACATGAAGACTTCTTCTTGGCAGAAATTCAGGGGGGTTTGCTGTCTAAGCACAGAATTTTTATATCTGTGCTGACGTTTGTTAATCTCAAAGCTTTTATTTGTGTTCTGGTAGTTTCGGTGTGTCTTTTCCACATGGGTATCTTGTAATAACATCAATTTGTCATTACTGTGCCCCTTTGACTTATAATTATAGCTGGTAAAATTCTGATGCTTTTTAAAAAGGTTGTTTATGTTACCGTTGTTTCTTCCAATTGCTCGTCGAGTTTCTAGTTTTCAGTCCTATGACTGTTTTGATTTCAGAGGAGTCCCACGCTCAGCTTGTGTTACGTATTCATAAATCATGACAGCTCTTAAGTTTTGTCATTACACTGGTCTTTTTTTGCACCTGGAACTGCAGCCAAATGTCACTAAAATGCCTTTTGTTTTTTAAGAATTTGCACTTAAAAGAACACTAAGTTAATTCCAACAAATAGGAAAGTGAAAAGTGCTGATGGGACGTTATTAACACAATTTTTATCTGAACGTGTCTTTTGTTATCTCTGAACTTACTGCAAGGTCATATATTCTACAGCATTTAAAAAGATTCCTAAGATTTGTCATCAGTGTTTGTACTTGATATGCAGCAGATGGTGTCATAATTGGTCACTGCAGAGCACATCTGACCCACTTTTTCCAGTGATGTTTCCATTGAAGGTGTAGAATTGAACAGCCGAGTTCTGAGTTTGACTCTCAGATTCTTTCATATGTAAAGTCAAGAAATGTGAGTTCTTTGTGCTGCTGTGCTCAGATATCTGATGCTTCCTGGTACTGCCAGAAATGTTGAAAAGGTATCAAAATCCTGTGCTCAGTGGCAATGAAGGTGCGTAGGAAATCTCTATTCAAAACTCTGCTGACTTTTCAGCTTGTGTTTTAGTTAGTTCTCATATAGATACTTTTATCCATGCAAATGTAAATAATTGAGATGTTTTATGGTATCACTTGAAAAGAATCATTCTAATTCAAATGCATATCACTAAATGTGGATTTCAGAGGTTGATAGTATGACCAAACCGTAAGCTTATATTAGAGCGTCTTCCAGGAATATGCAGGGCCTTTCAGAAGTACTCCTTACCCTTTGAGCTTCTTCCTATTTGATTGTGTTACAACCACAAATTCTAATGTTTTTATTAGGATTTATGTGGATCAACACAAAGTATTTTTTAATTCTTGAAAAAAATAGAAGTATTCCCTCAGCATGATGCTGCCAACACCACTTTTCACCATAGAGATGGTGATGGGCAGCATTAGTTTTACCACTATATATTCTTACGGGTCTGTTGAACTAAAGCTTTCACAGCTAGAGAGGCACTGCTGACATTTTTGTGGTTGATTTCTTGATCTCTGGTTTTTGTGATGATTTCACCAGTTTAAGACTATTCTGAGTTGAGTTTAAAAACTGCTGTAAAAAGCATGGACATAAGAACAATATTCGAAAAATCTGAGATAATTTGAGATATAGCATGACATATAGTATGGTCAGTCATTGGGGAAAAAAATAGGGTTTTGATTTTTTTTTGGTTGGTCTTTTGTCTGATTTCTCGATGCATTTTTACTTTTGAGTTTACATCATTATTTCCACAGACTGACTCTCCAAAAGAAAATATTTGTAATTTTTCATCCCTGCTCTGTTTTCTCTGCCATTTGCTCCTTAAGTCTTATTACATTTACCCTACCCTGTTTCCCATCATGCATTCTTCCCTCGGGTGTCCTTGTCTGGATCACAGTCAGTGGATGTGACTGAGAAAAAGGGAGGGCAGTAGTTTGTCTTCCAGGGTTATAAATAATATGACTCAGAAGCTGACAGAATGAGTTTAGATGGTGGCATGAAATGAGTGGAATACTTTAACTACCACAGACGCTGCTGCGTCCCTTTTTCTCCAGCTTGACTTGTGTAATCTAGGTGACAAATACTTGTCTGACCTTGTGCTGTGTCTCTTTTCTGTTTGTTGTTCTTTAATGGAGTTTTTCTCCTTCCTTTTGTGCGTCACTGCTGGTGTAATAGCTGAGCAAGAAAGTGTTTTCTTGTCAAAGAACCATGTAATCGCATTACCCTCCACGTGTTTCAGTGTAGAACGTGTGCATGTGCTGTGCTGGCTGCAGCGCTGTGAGATTACACACTCTCACACAGACAAAGCAATGCTTTTAAAATGTGTGTCAAGCATTCGGGTTATGTGAAATGTATTCATGGTTGTGTGTTAATATTTTACGCATACACGCATGACCATGTCTGCAAGTGTTTGGTGCTCCCTGATCCCAGTTGGTACAAGCGCTCCTCCGGGTTTCGAACGTTACAGTTCACTGCTAGCTACTACAGTGAGGGCTCAGGAGAGCTTTGCTTTGCTGTAACCGAGCAGCTCATGGGAGAGGATCTGTGGTGTATGAGGGGGAGTACAGATTTCCTGTGTTGCCCCCGCTGCTCGGGGTGAACAGCGGTGTCAAGTGTTGGGTTACAGCTCAGTGTGGAGGTTGTGTTGTGTGGCACAATCACTAGCACCAGCAATTCTGCCTACATATTTAAAATGCATACATATTGTTGTACAGTAAGCATGCTTGCAGAGAGGTGGGAGATCACCAGTGGACTGATTCATTATGATAAAAATCAGGCCTACTATACAATACTATAGGCATCCAGTGTTTGGATGCATTTTATTGGAATTTATTGTTATAGATGGAACACCTTTTTATAACCATGAAAAACATACAATCAAAGCTACAATGCAGTGGTTTAGATCACACTACTGGTTAAATGTCCCAGTCAAAGTCCATACCTAGGTACAATAGAGAATCTGTGACAGAATTTTCTATTTAGTGTAACTGAGAGTCATCTAATTTGCTAAAAAGACTTTTCAGTTTCTAGGTGAAAAAGCTGGTGGAGACACAATCCCAAGAAAATATTAACTAGTTATATTTATGTACTATTTTGTGTTGGTCTGTCACATAAGGCCAAGGGCCTGGAGAAGATTCAAGATTCTTTATTGTCATTATGTCACCATATTGAAATGTACCTGAGACTCGGCTCAAAAGATACACATGTAGGTTACAGACACTTGCAAAAGTCTGTTTGCTCTGTTTAAGGCTATCATGAGCTTTTGTCGTCTGTAATGAACTTGCCTCTGCGATGTTATATTGTTGTGTTAGAGGATCAAAGGTCCTAATGGCACTGATGCAGTGCTTTCTGAGAAGCTAGGGATCACAGTTGCCCAGCTTAGTCCTGCCCTCCTTATATAGTACAATTTCTCCAGATTCTATGATTTTGTTAAATGGGATTATACACAGTGAAGGAACAATTATGCAAATCCCTTTCAGGCTTTGTTAGAGAGACAGTTTTATAAGACAGTCCATGATTTTCTCATGCATTTGCATCCTCCATTAGCCTTTTAATAAGCCATCAGTTCCCAATTGATAATGCCCTTGAATGAACAAAAGGTTACAAGTATAAAATACAGTAGTTGATCCATTAAGATTTAAATGTACATACAGTGCTAGGAAGAAGTATTGACCCCACTTGGCTTTTTAACTATTTTGTTACATTCCAGACCTTTAAATTTAAATGTATTTTATTCTATTTTATAAGGTGGATCTACACAAAATAGTCTTAAGTTGGTGAAGTGAAATGAGAAAAATATATTTTAAAAAATTTAAAAATCCACCCCTAAAATGTTCTGGTGTAGCCAGTTCCCTTCAAAAGTCATGTAATTACTGAAATGAGGTCCACCTTTTCTGAAAGGTCTCAGAGGCTGCATATGGATGGTGCTAAATACAGGGATATTCTTGAGTAAAACCTGTGTCAGTCTGCCTGTGATTGGAAACTGGGACAGAGGTTCACCTTCTAGCAGGACAATCACCCAAAACACACTGCTAAAGCAACACTCATGTGGTTTAAGGGGAAACATTTAAATATTTTGGACTGACCTAGTCAAAGTCCAGACCTCAATCCAATTATAAATTTGTGGTTATACTTGAAGATCACTGTTCACATGTAAAAACAATCCAACGTGAAGGAGCTGGAGCAGTTTTTCTTGAGTAATTGGAAAAATCCCAGTGGCAAGATGTGGCAAGCTCATAAAGAATTATCCCAAAGCGACTTGCAGCTGTACAAAGAACTGACTTAAGGGGAGCTGAACAGTTAAGGATGCTGACGTTTTCAGTTATTTTGTCCTATTTGTTGTTTGCTTCACAATAAAAAAGTAATACATCCTCACAGTTGTGGGCATGTTCTGTTAATAAAATGGTGCACACTTTCAAACTTGCAAGTCACTGTATTGCTCAATTTCAACCCCAAATTCTTTTGATTTTGCACAGTACACTCACACAGAAGTGGGCACACTATTCTAACTGGGCCTCTCATCATTTTCAGCAGCTGAACACTACCTGAAGAAAACTTGCCTCTCTCGGAGAAGAGCTTTTAAAGAGCCCTTTGGTGTCTTGTTGGTTTTCTCTCTATAACATTTGAATGTATTGTGGTTTGAAATGTCATGCCAGCTCCAAATTGACTCTTCAGGATACCTCAGCTTTTTCTATTTATGGTTTTGCATTGATATTAGGAAATACAATGCTCTAGAAAACATAGTCAAGAAATCTTTATTTTATTTCCCCTCATCTGTGTGCAATGTAATAAAAACCCTTATTAATTAGGTAAAGTAGGCTGTGATTTAGTGTTTAATCTGCAGTGTTCAAATGTAAGAGCAGAGACTCTGTGGTCTGTGGGCACCACAGTGTCTGTGGCCATAGGGTACAATTGCTGCACTAAGCATTTTCATAATGGTTATGGTATAACAATTTGTGCTTGTATCTGCTGGCTCTGGTCCGGCAAGGACTGTGTGTATCACGTTGCATGATTCACACAGTGCCTCATTTGATTATAGGCGCCAGAGAAGGGGATCAGAGGCAGATCTGATGACCATGCAGTTCACGAGGCTCCACCGCAGTTTTTGTAGGACATCCAATAAAGTCTCTCTGTATGGCCCCCAGCAGAATGAACAGTCCACTATGTGATTTAAGTAGGCTATCCCCAATTCATCAAACTGTTCCTCATTTAGCGTAATTACAGCTATATGTATGCTTTGCTTGAGACTTTATTCTAGCAGCAGTTTCCAGTGCTTCTTTGCTAGCATCATATCTAATGTTCCTATTAGAAGACTAAGTGCCGGTTCTTGGTTTTGTCAAAACCATGGTTGCCATCTGAGATCATATTGGTTACCTGCATCTTACAGTGCGTTGCAAAGGTATTTGTGGTATGCTTTTAGCATTTTGTCATTTTACAACAGCAATCCTAAATCTGTTATTTCGATTTTATCTGATGCACAAGCACAAAGTAAAACATAATTGGGAAGTGGAAAGAAAAATAACTTCTCCACACCTCGTGTTCCAGTGTGTTCTAGGCCTCATGACTTACAAACTTCTGAGCCCTTCGCAGAACAGCTGTATTTATTCTGAGATTAAATAGCACACATGTGGACTCTGCTTAGCGTTTAGGTGACTTCTGGAAGCTAAGTATAATATTTAGGGTAATCAGAGTAAATCATTTTTCACCATGATGATATTTCATTTGGAATCTTAATCATATTGTTCCATATATGCTGCCTCAATCTGATATTTGTGGATTTAAGCTTTATTTTGTTTTTTAGTAGATATGTCTAATCTGCAGCTGAATATCATTACCACATCAAAGTAGGTCCTTATTTACAGTACATTTTGGAGAGTCCAATTGAAATATGGAGTTACCTTTTCATCAAGTTCTCCCTACATTTATAGTAAAAGAGATGTGTGCCACAGCAAGTGTGTCCCTACACTTCAGCAGTCTGCATTCTAATAGATGTGGTCTGATCTTGTCTTAGTAGCAGTGTATAATAGGCATATGTGATTGTGTGTTGAGGTTCAGTTCTGCTGTGCCTCTCTGGGTGTATATGTGTTTATTCAGCTATGGATGAATGCTCCAGCAAGCAGGCTGCTGCGCTTTGTCAGCAATGCCCCTGCAGACGTGTTCAGAGAAGGCAGATACTTAGTAATAAACTGATTTGCCTACTGCTTAACTTTCATGCTGCTCTGGAGAGCTGCTTCTTTTTGGATGCATAGCGGCACATTCTCCACACGATCGTCAACAAAGCTGGTACAGATACAGGGTACCCCTTTTGTTGTTTTATGTTGCCCTCCCCCTGTGCTGAGAAACACAAGATGAGCCATTGGCATATCCAAATGAGTGAAAGTGGTGTCAGCTTGCAAATAAATTGGGGGAAAAAAATAACAGGATGACTGGGAATAATCATTTTAAACCAACACTTGTTTAGCAAACAGTTGCAGTAAAGATCAGTGTCAAAACTAGGCTTTTGAGTGTCTCACCTCTTCCTCATCTTTCATTTCTCTCTCTCTCTCTCTCCCACTTGTAGACGTGCTTTGCTTAATTTAAAGTCTCTGCATTCAGGGTGATGTTTGTTCCCAGATTAATATGAGCCCGGTGGCTTTCAAGACAGCGTCAGATCATTAGCAGGACTGCGTCATGTATTCACAGCAGTGTGGATAGAACATGTGTTTCAATTTGTCTTCGGGAGCCTGCAGCAACTCTATCAAAGCTGCCTTTCATAGAGACTGAATCAATCAGGTTTGTCTTATCTGATGCCCTTCACAAGGAAAGAAGAAAAGAATTCCATTGATTTTAAGACAGGATGAAACTGATCTTTCACTATTAAAATCCTGGGTTCAGCACATGCTGCATGCGTGCCAATTATTCAACTGATTTAAGTGCAGTGCCCTGTCAAAGCAAGTGTTGCTTTAGATTCCATCACTGCAGTACTATCCTGTGAAGTAATACAAAAACAAGTGCATTAGCTGCTTTAAGCTATTTCCTGAATCTTTGTATGACCTCATAATAGTATAATATTTAGTAGATCAAACAAAAATGTCAGAATAATGAAGTAGAATGTGAGCCATTAGCTCTCTAGGATGACTTTTCATTCTATCCACATGTAAAAGTCCTGTTACTCAGCTGTAGTTCTGTTGGTCAGGAAGGTTTTACGTTTGGTTCCTTCCCAGACTGGTATCCAGTAGTCAACAAGACAAATTATCTGCAAAAAAACCTATTGCTATGTGACTGCAGTGGTAAGGAAGTGCCTTATTTCACCCACCACAGTCTCACCAACACTCACCACAGAACAGGAACAGTTCTTTAAAATCCAACGATTGTTTATGCCAAAGCATTTTTAGTGAAACCAGTAAAGACTACACCTTCTTCAGCCAAGAGACTTCCTAATTTTATTATCTTGGCAAACTAAAAGCCATTTGCCTCAGATAAATGCTTTCTGTTGAGCTGTTGTTCATCATTAATCCAATTTTTAACATTTTGCAACAGCCTTGCAGCAGAGACTTTTCCATTATGGTTTCCTTTCTGTAGCTGCTTTTTCTTTAATGCTGACTGTGCGTCAGTTAATATTCAAAGGGGGCAAAGCTGTTATGGGGCTAACAGGAAGTAGCTAATATATAAACAGATCAAGAAATTATATGACATGCAACCTGTTTAATACTTCTAGCTACCTCTAGTAGCTGCAGAGTGCATAAGGGATCATTGACAACCTTTGGCTTTTCTGATCATTTCCCTGATGAGCAAATAATCTCCAAATAACACTTCTGTCTTTTTGACTAAAGTGGGTCTTCTCCTGCAAACTTGTCATGTTACATAAGTTCCAGCAAAAGCCCACGGTTTTGCCATCAGGTAAGCTGCTGTTGTGTGCTTAGTTGGGAAGATGAAAATTGGCTCAGTTTATATCTTCAAAAAATCTTTTTTTATATAGTTAATATTGAAAAAGGAGTGATTTTGAGAACTTATAATCAAAATAGCTAACGCTCTTCTTCATTTAGTGAAAGCAAAGTGTTGTTAGCATGACCTGGTTGTGCTCAGGAATGGTGCATTTGCTGATCGGAGCCAAATATAGTGCCTGACTGTTGTTGGTCACCAATCAGGCGTGATCAGTGACCAATTCCAGTCAACAACTGATATTATTTCCAGAAAAAGCTCATCAGAAATAATTTAACCCAACAACTCAAATTCTAACACATGTTGTAGTTGCATATAGCTCTTACAGGCTGGGAGAATCAAAAAATATCAGTGAAAACATCAAGCAATCTTTTTATGTTTGCATTTTTTGAAGCACAGATAAATAGGGCCCATCCTTAGTGCTCAATTAGCCAATGAGGTTAACAATCCACCTTCCAGTGTAATAGCAGCAGTAGAAGAATCTTTTGGTATACAGTATATAATAAATAAAGGTATATGTTTTTACTTGTCTTTTAAATGATAGTTGCATTACCTTTGAATTTTACATGTTGTAGCATTCCAGGTGCCTTTCCTAAATGTTCTTCCCTGCAGCCCAGAACGTTTCTTTTACTGTCCAAGCACGCACAGATCACAGGCTCAGCTATGACTGTCAGGACAGCTTCATTTGCTAGCTCCATTATGGGTAGACAATCTTGGCTGCTGACCTTGTTACAGATAAAATGGGTGCACATCTCTGGAGCTAGTTCGCTCGTAATGCTCGGAGGGTAGATTTCTTCTCCATTCAGCCAACACAATTATCATTTTCAACAGCTTGGATGGAAATTAAAGTGAGCCTTTTTAGAAGGAGTACCAGCATTTGGATGCACTGAAAGATTATTGCAAGCGCTGTATTGTGGAGTCTGGGGGGAGGGTTTCAGGTCACAACAGCAGCATAAAATCTGAGCCGCTGCATTTATGAGCTCGCACAACTTACCCTGTTTGTTGGCTGTTAGAGTGGTGATAAATGGAAAATTAATGTTAATGTGTTAATGTTTTCATTAACTTTACTGATGGAACTGCTGCTGAAACTGTTCACTGTAGACACAACCTGCCCTATATTCTTTATTAAATTCTGCCCTTTCCCCCGGTGAGCAGTGGATGTCACAGTCATAAGACAAGATTAGCTGATAGGGTGGATTTGTTGTGAGAGGACAGGGTTGACTCAGAGTGGCCAAGTACACAACTAAACCAAGAGATGAGAACTTGACATAGGAGGTGATGAGTAATAAGAGAGGACAGGAAGGCCAAAAAAATTATTCTTAATAAGGATGCTTTTTTTATTATCCAAAACCTAAGTCTTATAAAGCTACTTATAAAGCCAGTTGTTTCTGTGAAATCAATGAGGCATACTTTGGACATTTTGTCACCTAGAAAGCAAAATGCCACCATCAGTTTGTTTTGCTAATTTATTTTACATTGCATTCCAGTCGAGATAAAGCCTACCCTCCTAAAATTAAGCTTTCCCCTGCATATGCAATGTGACATTCCCTAATGCAACTCATTTTTTAAGTACATCAATTTGTATTTTTCCTAAATGGTCTTTTATTTAAATTTTTTTATCAAAGTCCTCCTTCAGAGCATGTTCACTTGCATCCTGGACACTACAGCAAAATGTCTGAAGCATATAAATATCAATATGGCATCAACAAAGCATAAGGAAGAGGATTATGGAGAGAACCGAGGCAGACCTGAATGACCAGATTTTTCTATCAAAGATCTTCAGCAATTACTTCTCTGTTTGTCTGGTTGTTAAAAAAACAAACAAACATGCCGTTAGGTGGATTCATTCCGTTAGGATGATCTTAGAGTCCCAATGAGGTTTCTTGGAAACCGCTGCATCACTTGCTACACTGCTGAAAAAGATTTGTTGGCAGAGAGACAATAAAAAAAAGTCTACTTTCTTACTTGGTTGGAAACTATGTGCTTTTCTGTGCATTATTTTCCACAAAAATCAACATCCCCTAGAAAAAATGTATTCATCCTCGTGGTTGTTCATAGTCGTTCTTTAAAAATGACAACACATTTCCTATAGTAGATATTTATTAAAGACTATACGTTGTTCTTTTTTTAAAGGTCATGTAACATTTGCTGCTCTAAACAAAATTATTTGGCACTTTGGAGTGTAAAGGTTACAGACCCATCACCATCATGCTTTTCAACACAAGCACTGAAATGGCAATCACCAGCAAGTATGCATGAAAACTGTCCCTCCATCCATCCATCCATCCATCCATCATCTAATATACCAACTTGTCCTTGCAGGGTCGCAGGGCAGGGGTTGGCGGTGGTTAGGGTTGATGCCAATCTCCAGTGGTCATTGGGCAAGCGGCAGGGGTAAATCCTGGATAGGTCGCCAGTCCATCAAAGGGCAACACAAGACTAACAACTTTGCATGCACACACTCATACTTAAGGGTAATTTAGAGAGACCAACTAACAGCCACAGGGAGAATATTCAAACTCCATGCAGAAAGACCTTTTTGCTGTAAGGTAACAGTGCAACCAACTGCCCGACTGTGCAGTTTGCACAAAAACTGATCAGCTGGAAAAGGTTCAAAGAGGAAAGTAAACAGGTTTGTAGTAGTTATAGTTCTGAAGACAATAATTGTTTTAAAAGCCACCCGGCCACCCACCCAGCTACAGTGGTTGTCAGCAGCTCTGTCCTGCTTTCTATGTGCAGCGTTAGGGAGCCCTGCTCCTCGGCTGCCTGCCCCGCAGCCCAACATCTGCTCAACGCAGGAAGCATTTGAAGGATAATTAAAAGGACCGGCTTCCAATTCATTTCCCGCCTCCCATGGCTTAGCAGCAACATGCTGCTAAACAACAAAAACTGCAATCATTTCGGGAATTATGTAGAGAGCACAAATATCAAATGTGAGCAATAAGCAGATGTATTTGTTTTTAACGCTTTCCCCCATCTTTCTTTTAATTGCTGGTGGTTCTGATTAGTCACCAACCTAAGAGTTGTGTTCTTTATCATGGCCCACGGGAACACTGCTCTCTTGTTTAGTGCACTTGGAGCATGAGACTGAGTTGGGGCAGGCTTTGTAAGCCTCAGTGTTCTGTGAAGCCAACTGAAACTTACAAAAGGCAGCAAATGTGCAAATTCTTCACCCCTCACTAAGCCTTTTCAAGGAGATACTCAATAAAGCGTTTCCTCACTTTAAAGTGTTTGTTAGTGTGCGCTGTTAAACAGTAGAGGTGAAATATCACATCACCTTTAATGAGATCTGAGTTGCCTGGATGACACTAATGAGTTAGTGTGACTCTGAAGTGCTGGCTCATAGCAAGATGTTAATCTAAATGGCTTTGCCAAATGCTCAAGGCTGCATTTTGTCTTCTGAGCAGCCAAAAGAAAACAAAAACCTCAGATTTCATTTTTAAAGAGAAGGTGTGAGGAAGGATACATTTTTCTTCCTTTACCTGCTGAATGAGGAGTCCATTGTGTGTTCACAAAGGAGAGGATGACTGTTGCAGTGTTTGTTAACTGGTAAAATTTAAGAATTGAGCTAAGGCCGGTTTAAGGCGATAGTTTGTATTTTTTCAGGTGAGGTTCCGTGAAGTAATTGGTAACATTGCTCTTAGTTGAACTATGAAGATGACAACGAGTTTGCAGAAAAGGGAAGAAATCTTTTAAAGCAATGACAGCTGATCAGACACCCATTCATACACATTATAGCAATTGACAACAACTCAAACTGAAAATGTTTTTATCCATGGGAGAAACTGCTGTATTTTACCCCCATACAATTTCACCAAGAAAAAATTTTAACAGAAAAAGACCAATTTGACTTTTTCTGGACAGTAAAACTTTTAGTTTTCCTTGAGTTGAGGTCTGACATGCCAATTCGGATTTTGACCAAATCTGTTTTTTTTTTTGTTTTTTTTTAAAGGACTTTGTTGTAAATAAAAATTGTAGGAGTGAACAATATTTTTAATGATTGATTCAATAATTAGGTACAAAAACCTGATTTTTTTGTATTTTAGCAGCCAATTCCTAAAAAGAGCAGATCAGTGGGAAATTGCACAATTGTAATTTTTAGCCAATTAATCTTTACCTCTATTATGAAGTTTTTGGTTGTTTTCGGAACAACATTGTTACAATCTGGCAAAATCCAAAAGTACAGTGCTCATTGGCCGCTGCAAATATTGCAGGTGTTTATCTCACAGATGTAAAAATTTTTAGATTGAGTTTTAAACAGACAAAAAATTCCAAACAGATCCAACTGAGTAGCTGTTCACTGCCATTTTCTCTATTTGTCACCCTTTTCTACAAACTAATTGTGATTTGACATCTGTCTTGTACAGGTAAGGGACCTATTACTGATAATAACTTCACAGCTCCTCACTTCAAAGATCTGAACTACTCCTTTAATCTGGCTTTTTATGAGACCGCAGTCATGTGAATAGGGACTAGAATGAACAGCCAGTTGCCTTTTTTCCACTGCCAAGTCATATGCAACTCCCAAAGTAGTAGCAGCACTTGAAAGAGAAAGCAATAATCAATTTTGCATAGTTAGCCTCTGAAAGGCTTGTTTGGTTCTCTTTCCCTGACGATTTAAAACCAAGAGGCCAACAGTGGTGTTTTTGTTTTTTTGGAATAAACTACATTATGTTGTCCAAAACCCCACACTGAAGAGCATCAATCTTCATTTGTGTGTGTTTTATAATGACACTGCATTTGAGTTCTCTAAATTTAGCCCCATTTTATCTTCACCGTCTGAAAGGGTCTATTTACCACCCAATCTTCCAGGTTGAGATACTTGAGAAGACGCATGCCTTTGACTGAGCGTGTTCTCACAGAGCTGAGATTTTTCAGCAGGGCAGCAGAACCAAAAGCTCTTTTGTTAAACTAGTATATGCAAGTATTTATGGCTGCCTCAATTGGCTTTTGTTGGCAAACACAAGGAGGGGGTCGGAGTGATTTGCACACCAGCTTTAAAGTCCTTTGTCAAAGCCAAGAGAGAATCAGTCAAGCGCTGCTGCGACTGGCAGCAGCAAGTTAGATGGGTGTAGCACAGCTTTTCTATTTGCCTGGAACGTTGTTTATAGGCTGAAGATAGCGTCTGGGAACTTACAGGGACTGTCTCATGCTTTATCCGGCTGCCGTATATCAAATGGGGGCATTTACTTGTCTCACTTACTTTCAACAACTTTTTATTATTGTAACTTAAATAAGTTCTATTTAAATCAGGTATGGGCCAGTATGAGATTTTCATGGTATCATGATGTGTAAATAGCACAGCTTTAAAATACCTTGATAAGAGTTTCCACATAAATATAACTGTGTTTTCCACAATCCAAATAATTCCAAACACAAAGATTTGTTATAAGCAAGAGAAAGTGTAAAGGATTTTTCTTTCGATAGCTGACTGGCAGTGCGCAGGAAGGGTTGTTGGAGGGGCAGCGTTTTGTTGCCCTCTGCTCTACATGGAAGGAGAAATCTCTGTTCACTTTAGGACTTTAATCCATAAAAACACTCTGACAGAAAATTTGTGCATTTGTGAAACAGTAACTTTCTAAAACCTTGCTATGGCTTGATATCAGTAACTGCCTCATGCCTTTTCTTGAAAACAAGCATCTAATAATTTATCTCTGGATTTTGTTAAGCTTTGACCTCACTATACCATTTCTTTATAAGAATTATCGCTACCAACATTCAAAAAATTCTCTCCAGTCTTTCTGCTGGGAGCTGGCGATACTTATTTATCTTGGCAGTAGAGGCGACGTCACGCAGTGTGAGTATGTGTGTGAGGGAGCAGCATCTGTAAATCAGAGTTTTCCTGTTTTAAAACGTAGACGTAACAACTTTTATTTTGCATCAGTGATTAGCACGGTTTGTAGAGGTAGCATTGGTAGATCTAAATGTCCGTATCTGTGAGCATTTGCTAGAGAATGCAAACTATTACCTTAACTTGAACCTTTCCAGATGTTGCCAACATTTCCAACTCCAAAAATGTTCCATAACAGACATAGGTTAAATATGGATAAAACAGAGCAACTTTTTCCCTTTGCCAGTTCAATGAAATATTCAGTGGCGTGACTTTTGCGTCCAAAGAATTTAGATGCAAAAGCAGCCTGAATGAACAGCTAATGTATCTTTGTAGAAAAATCTACTTCTCATAATTTTTGTGTTTTCTCTGACTTTTTAAACATCCCATTGATAATGTAGCTTAGTTACACTGTTACATTGCACACACTGAGGACTATTGCTGTTGCCATTAGTTGGTAGTGCCTGTGTATGGTGCATTCCCTAATTGGAAAAAAGTCAGCTTTTTGTTTTTCTGAGCTGCCAATCACAGATTAGGGCTAGGGAAGCTGAAAATCTGCCAAATCCAATCAACAGATTTATTTCTCAATTTGTCTCTATATTAGAAACGATCATTAGGAGTTCCAAAAGTGAACCTGTGTTATTAAATTGTGTTCATTTAGATTTATTGATATTTTCTGCCCTTTGTATAGCCAGCGAAGGGTTGATGAATGGCTTTCCTGTCTGTGTGCTGCCTGTTGGCTCTCCCCTCTATGCATCCACGCGTGTACATTAAGTGTTCACTGACCTGTGACCAATTGCTAGTATATAATTACTGTGATCACACATACTGTGTGCCTTTGGCCAGATGACACTATACACCCTAGGGAGTGTGGACAGGGTCAGAGTCTTGCTGAAGGTTGTGTCCCTTCGTCCAGTCCTCCAGACGTGTCCTCTGTCCCTGGGCTAGATGGGTTATATGAAACCACAGCTTAGGAACACAGCGACCACCTCAAATACCAACATTTTCTGCTAAATGTAAGCCTCCTCTCTGTGTTTCTCTTTTTCATTTTTCTTGTCTCAATAACCCTTGTGACGGAGTTCAGTTAACACTCGGACCAAGCTCCTTGCCCTGCAATGTCCTCCGAGAAATAGCTCGGATTGTGCTGTGCTGCTTCGGCCCTAAACATTTCCTCTAAGTGGGATAAAATGAGAATACGCTCAGCAGGCCACAATGGCCTTGCCTTTTACAATAAAGCTTGGCTCTTCTCACCATGATGGGCTCTAAGGAAGCCTCTGGAATGTAGTAATTGAGAGGAGGGATGTAGTGGAAAATGTTGCCATTGAAAAGCATGTTTCTTTCTTTGGTGCATGCTCCTTTTGAAAAATCGATCTGCTGACCAAGAACCAACACTGTTTTGCAGACGTTTTCAGCTACTGAGAAATGTATTTTTTATTGAGTTTCAGCAGCAAATATGTCACTCTGATGTTTCATGTAGACTATATATATCTTTTATGTCTTTATAGATCGATTCTAAAATGTCGATGCAAGGAGTTTTAGTTTCTTTTTATTACACTGACCCTTTACAATAGAATTAAGCCTTTAGGCTTTTATGATTTCAACCTATTTGACGCAAGATGCTGCAGTTTATTAAAAGGGGCTTGCTTCATTGTTGTTTAAATGTACAATGTGTGTTTGCTCAATTTCAATATTTACACGAAAATGTGAAATGCAGCCATATATCATGATCTAACTCCATTTATTTAAAATAGAACAGAAACAATTATTACAACTGCTGCTATTATAATATTAATTAATTAATTAATTAATATAATAATTAGAATAATGGTAATTATATCATTTCTTTATCGTTATTCTGATATATAAACCAAGCATATTCAATTAACACCCACTATATTTTAAACTGCTTATTGCTCAAAATAGCATACCTTTTTGTCTTCCCGATCTTTAGAAAGTAACACAGAGAGCATAACAAGCTGATATTAGCTTTATGCAGCATATCTCACTGTCTCTTACCTGTGTTTGTGTTACCAGGAGTTAGCAATTTAAGTCCTCGTGGACCAGTGACCTGCAAGCTTTAGAAATGTATGTCCTCCAGCAGACCTGATTAAGCTGGTGAGTGATTGGCTCATCCTGCAGGATCCCGATGATCACACATTCCCTTAAAGTGGGAAACATCTAAAACTTGACGGAATCCAGCCCTCGAGGGCCAGGACCTACACACCACTGTTATAGGCACATTACTACCATAATCACCATTGCTTTTAAAAATAAAAATAATATAGTCTTTATGGATCTCACAATGGAAAATTTGTTCTCGGCATTTAACCCATCCCTTAGGGAGCAGTGGGCTGCCATTGTGCCGTGCCCAGGGGAGCATTTAGGGGCTAAGGGTCTTACTCAGTGACCCAAAGTGGCAGGCTGTGGGATTCAAACCAGGGTACTTTTGGCCTCTCTGGGACACAAATGCCCTGCTCTCTAACCACTAGGCCACGACTTTTATCCCATATCAGAGGGTTAGTCAGTGAGCCTGATCTCAGTCAAGGTTTCTTATCAGATAAAAAAAAGGCACTGTGGCCAAATTTTCTCAGCTGCTATTATAAATTTTACTTTCAATTTCTTTGCTGAAAGACTTGTTTTGCAGTCCACTGATGTGTTATCACCCTGTCTGATGATGAGGACACATGTCACTACCCTACACAGTTAATAGTTTAACACACAATCAGTGTTGTCTGATCGAATACGTTTGGTTGTGTGTTTGTTTGTGTTTTTAAAGCCTTGAGTCTGTTTAATAAAGATGAGGATATTGATGGTGATGATAAATATGAAAAGAGTTGGGAGGTTGTGACACTGCCAGCTCAACACTCCTCACGAAAGAAAGCTCTTCAAAAGCAATTAAATGAAAGCAGTAAACTGCTTTAACGTTACTGTCTCTTGCTCCATGCTGCCTGTTATTGGCAGCCATTCCTGTTTCAGCAAGCAGACTGTTCCTGAGAAAGGCAGCGTTTCAGTTGACGTGTAGGCGGACGTGTTTCCATTGGATCACATAGGGCCGTTCACTTTAACAGAGGTTTCCTACCCAGCTACTAAACATATTTAGACTGCACTGTCTGTGAAGTGCCTGTAGACACTGCAGATACTGTATAGCCCATTCCTTTTGATTTGTATTTACAGCTAATTTAGTGAAATGCATATTTAATGTCTTTATGGTCAAACGTGTAGCTATCCCTGATAAAAGCTCAGGTCCGGCTCAGTAGTTTTGCTAATCCCATACCTGCTGAGTTGACCTTTTTAAAAACCAGAGGCAGCTTTACTCAGGCTTCCTCCGAATAATATTAATGTTGTTGGCAACATGCCTTTAAACAGACTGCAACTAAACTGTTGTAAAATGCTTTGAATTTTTTTTTTTGTAAAATGCCAAATGATTCTAAATTCCAAAGATTCAGGGCAAGGTGTTTGCCTGCTTTACGCAACAAATTATGCAGAATTTCTCTGTATGCAGATGTACAAATTTCTTGTTGTGGTTCAGCAGTGCAATAAAGGCCTTATAAGATTTTCTAACATGTCCCCAGCCTTTGTGCATGGTAGGAACACACTGACTTACATAAAGTTTAGGAGAAAAGTGCCATATGCTGATGATATATTAAGATAATATTTTTGGGTAATTTTACATCTTTCTCTTCAAGTGTTTTCTGTGTGTTTATGCTACTTCTGACATTGATTGTGCATTGTAAGTGTTTTTACCCCTTGCACTTATTCATATTTTAACCACAAACTTCAGTGTATTTTATTCAGTTGATGTACTCGTCGTATTCTGCTTATCTGGGACCGGGTTGCGGGGGCAGCAGACTCAGCAGAGACACCCAGACGTCCCTCTTCCCAGACACCTCCTCCAGCTCCTCTGGGGGGAGCCCAAGGCGTTCCCAGACCAGCCGAGAGACATAGTCCCTCCAGCGTGTCCTGGGAGGTTCCATGGGCCTCGTCCTGGTGAGACGTGCCTGGAACACCTCTCGAGGAAGGCGTCCAGGAGGCATCGGGTATAGATGCCCAAGCCACCTCAACTGGCTCTTCTGTGGAGGAGCAGTGGCTCTACTTTGAGCCCCTCCCAGATGGCCGAGCTCCTCACCCTATCTCTAAGGGAGTGCCCGGCCACCCCACGGAGGAAGCTCATTTCAGCCGCTTGTATCCGGGATCTCGTTCTTTCAGTCATGACCCAAAGTTGATGTGATAGGCAATAATTATACAATGGAAAAAAGCATGTATATTTGTTAACGCTTTTTTTCAAATAAGAAATTGAAAAGTGCGGCCAATATTTTTTTTTCAGCCCAATTTACTCTAACAACCCTAAATCAAACACAGTTTTAATGTTTTTTTTCTTCAGAGCAAAGCTGCTCAGAGTTGTTGGTAAGATGGATGGAGCTGAATACAAGGGTGGTCTTTGAAGAAAAGCTTTCAGAAAGATTTCAGACTGGAGCATAGGTTCACCTTTCACCAGGACAAGGACTCTACAGCCACAGCTACTATGGAATGGCTTGGACTGACACATATCCTTGTGTTAGAATGGCCTAGTTAAAGTCCATATCAAAATTCCTGGGAAAAACTGTGGCAAAGCTTGAAAGTGGCTGTTAACAAATGCTCTCATCCAATCTGACTGAGCTTTTGCAAGTTTGAAAGAAAAAGGGACAAGATATCAGTCTATAGATGTGCAAAGCTCATAGAGAGATACAGCACCTTCGAAGACTTGTAGCTGGAAGGTGGTTCTACAAAGTGTTGACTCAAAGGGTCTGTGGCTTGAAATTCCAGTTAAATGCATTAAAGTAGCAAAATATGAAACATTCCTGAGGCTTTGAATACTTTTTCTATACATGAAATAAAAGAGGCAGGTATAGAAAATCTGCAAGACATTAACCTCCCCAACCCCTTCAAGGAGAAATAAAGTGAGTGAATGTATTTTGTTATAAATAAGTCCATTTGTAAATTACTCAAAATCAACATATGTTCTTGTGTGCAGACCCAAGTGACATGCAGTGTTCAGCTTGTTTCCATTGGATTGGATGCAGCTGTGACAGGACTTCTTTAATTCTGTTATAAATAAAACATTCTCATTTATTTACCAGTGAACAGACAGCCTCGTGATGGTTAATAACTGCAAGATATACCTCATATCCAGGACTTTTTGTGTTGCTTCGTTGAAGCAGTACACAACCTGTCTTTTTTTAAAATACAAATTGTCACTTTTCTGACAACATTAATTGATGGCTGTGTCTTCACTTCCTCATGTCATTCATCCTTACATATGAATCATAATATTTTCACTCAGGACAGGTTAAGGGTTGCTTTGAAGGAGCAGCAGTTTTTCCTTTAAGAGAACAAAATGTTTAAGGAGTCCACTGAAAGATAAACTTTCTCTGTTACTTCATTCTGCTGTTAGAAGATACACAACCAGACACATTCAGTGAATAAGTAGAGCGTTTGAACTAAATCTTAACTTTTAATACACTAAAATCATTGGGCTGCTAAAAAAGAGGAATATGTTGTTTAGAGCTCTTTACTGGTGTCTTGTATCGCCCAGGAGAACTCCTTCTAAATACTATTTGCTAAAGGACATTTTTATGCTGTTTTCACTTTTAAAAGCTTTAGCAAGACTTTTAAAATGGAAGCCAGAAGCAACAGAAAGTTGTGTCATTGATCCGTGGAAGAATGGTTTAGGCGTGATGGTTTGCAGTGTGTAATGCTTTTCTACTGAGAAAGTTGATGGTTTGGGTCTTCACAGTGAGATGCAGCAGGTATTTATATAAAGGAAAGTCTGGTTTAGAGATGCTGTGATGCATTGTTACTTTACAACCAGGTTAAATGTATTTTCTTTGGATTTTATAACAGACCAACACAAAGCAGTGCATAATTGTGAAGTGAAAGGAAAATGATACATGGTTTTCGATTTCTTGGAAATAAAATCTCAGAAAAGTGGCATGCATTTGAATTCAGCCTTCCTGATTCAACACGTAACATAAACTTTTCTCTGTAATTAAAGCTGCAGGTTTTTTGATGTATGCCTCTGTTTGCACATGTTGATACTGACCCTTTTGCTTATTCTTCTTTGCACAGTAGCTTAAGCTTAGTTTTGTCACAGAGTTCCACTGAGACTTTGTCCTGGACATTTTAATGCATGAATATGCGTCTATCTAAAATATTCTATTGCATTTCTGGCTGTATGTTTAGGGTCGTTGTCCTGTTGGAGGGTGAATCAGTCTTAAGTCTTGTGCAACATATTTTCTTCCAGGTTTGCACTGTATTTTTGCTCTATACCATTTCCCTGTCAATTCTAAGCTGCTATCCTGAAGCAAAATATCCCCACAGCATGATGCTGCCACCACCATGTGTTATTACGGGGATGATGTTTTAGGGTGATCTATCAACGTGTTTTTTTGCCCCTGTTCTTCAAAAAAGGACAAATTTGTTGAGTGCACAACAAATATTCTGTCCTGAAGACAGACTCCCCACCTGAGATGTGGATCTCTGCAGCTCCTCCAGAGTTATTATGTGCCTCTTACGTTTTGGAATAAAACATGCATATCCTGAACTGTCAGCTTAGATGAACAACCATGCTTTGGTGGGTTTGCAGTTGTACCATACTCTTTTCAATTATAGATGGTTGAACAGTCCTCCATGAGATGCTCAAAGCTTGGGATTGTTTTATAACCTAACCTTGCATTAGACTCCTTCACTGTAACCCTGAGTTCTGCTATGTTCCTTAATCTTCATGATATTGTTTGTTGACGAAAGTTCTCCATGTTTGTGGTTGCAGTGTGACAGAATTTGAAACAGTAAAAAAACAAAAAAAAAACAGACCTTTGCAAGATAGTGTATGTCTTGCATTCAGATTGAATTCGAGCAAGCAGGATAAAAGAGTCAGTCAGAGCTAAAGCTATCTTCAAGGGGCAGACTGAAATGATAAAACATCATTTGTGAGATTGTTTTTTAAGGCATTCTCCTATGGAGGTAAATTTGTCTCAATATTATTCAATCAAACAAAAAACTAATCTCAATCAAAAAAAAACTAATCTCAATAAAATAAATAAATTGTGGTCAAAACTTTTGGAATATTCAATCAGAAAAAACTAATCTCAATCAAAAAATATTAAGTTGTGATCAAAACATTCAGAGTTGTAACATTTTTTTTTCATGGAATATTTTATTTTGGGGAGAAACAAAATTGTTTGAAAAAACCTTTGATTAAAATGACTCATTTTTTCTCACGAAGAGAAAAAAGTTATTTACAAAACATAAACTTTTATTTGCGCATGTCAAAAATCTTTGGTTACGACTCCCGCTCTTTTGGTTTTGACGCTCTCTGTTTTTGGTTGAACTCAAAGAATTTTGAGTCCTGGGAACATGAACATCCTGGGCGGGGCCTAAAGACAAACGATATAAGACGTTTCCCTATTGGTTAGCGCTGACTAAAGCGGCAGACTCTGATCCCCCGCACCTCTGAACTTCCGCTCAAACTGCAGGGCTTGTACAGAAGAAAACTGTGGTTAAGTGAGCCGACAGTCAGAAATACGTGGTCACGCCACCCGACACCAGCTCTTGATCACAATTTATTTTTTTGATTGAGATTTTTTGATTGAATAATATTGAGACAAATTTTCCTCCATATTCTCCAAGCTTGTCAAAAGATCCTTGAGTTAAAGTCTGAAAGCAAGAAACGGGCTAATAGTAGTGATAAATAAACTGTTCAACAGTTGAAATTGTAGGTTTACCTAATCAGAAAGTGTGTATGAAGAGAGATTCATTACATGCAGCCCTTCTGTCCACACTGCAGCACATACCCCGAGTACCAGCTGAGCCCCTGCAGCTGTCACTCTTAGAAATGACTGGGATCTCTTGACCCCCACCCACACAGGTTTGTTGTATTTGCCAGAGTGCTGGCCTTGTCTTTTTGAAAGCTGCTCGGGGCCGGATGGCTTTGTACAGCCTTCGATGTTTAGCTGTCAGAAACACAGAAACCCATATTTCAGATTGCAACAAATCTGAATGGAAAAATAAAAGTTCAGCATCAAAGGGTAATTTATATAAATTGAGTGTTTATGTGTGCCTTGGGGTTGAGGCATTTCAATGGGGCTAGGAGTACTGATGAATTTCCAATTAATATCTGATACAGAAGCACACATGGGGCCCACAATATTGCAGATGTTTACTTATTAACGGGACAACATTGGCTGACATTTCCATCAAAGTGAATGACTGATAGTTGAGTGCTAACAAAAACAACTGACTTTAGCGTTCCCCAGTGAGTATCGTATAGTAGGTTCGAGTTGTAATCAGATGGTGAACTTCTCCAGGTCCATGTTGGACAAATAAAACGCTCACTAAACTTGGATTTCCAATTTGGAAAGATAAAGATCCCCGTCTGACTTTGAGTTCTGTCAAATATGCAGTCATGTTCGTTAAATTAGAATATTATTGAAAAGTACCTTTTTTTCAGTAATTTATTTCACTAAGTGAAACACATTATTAGATTAATTACACACAGACTGCAGTTTTCAAGCCTTTATTTCAGTTATGATAATTTTCTGCTTATAGTTAAACAACATTTAAGATTAGAAGATTACATCAGAAAAATAACAACCTTTAAGCAGGCGTTATACATCGTTTCATTAAAACCACATTTCTGTTTAAAAAACATTTTTTTTTTATTTTCAAAAGGTGCTTTTAATCTGATGAACGAGCCTGATCAGAACACATAATCTAATTTACTGAATATGACTGTAACTAACAGCACACCTAGTATTGTTACGCTCTGTATATGGATGTTGTATATTGTTGACAGCTTGTAATGTTTATGCTGACAACAGTTAGCATCTCCCTTTGGTTTTGCAAAGTCCAACTAGAACTAGAGAGAGAGAAATCGACTGTTGACAGGAATAAAAAAATTCTGATCTCTTTACAGTCAATAGACACACTATACCTAAGCTGTATCATGTTACAGTGACTTCAACACTCTTCAGAGTTACTCTGCATGGTACTTGTTCTGTTTCCACTGACCAACGGACAGCTGAAGGCACCTATGGCAGTGTAGCGTTACTGTGCTACATTGTCACATTAAAGTAATCTGCATGAAACGATAAAAAAAAAAAACATAAATAAACTAAATATCAATAATGTTTCAATTATTGTATATGCAAGAATGTCTTACATGTGTTTTTTCAAGTATAAAATGATCCACTAGATAATTATCTGGACCACAGCCCAGCCAGAACTTGTGATGTGGCTGGAAAAGCTGAGAGGAGAGACACAGCTGCACTCTGAACTGGTAATTCTCCAAAGTTTGCCTGAAGAAGTTCATATTTTGGGTTTTTTGAGGAACTTTTTGTCTCAGCCATGGCAATACGAGGACAAGGTCTTTAAAGCGCAAAACCACTGACTTCTAGATATTTATGCTTCGCGGATTCAGCAAAGTCTTTCTTCCGTTTGGTCCGATGCAGGCAGTCTGATTATGGGCAGCTGCTCTCTGCCTGCTCCCCACTCCTGTAGACGCTGGTTCGCTTATGGACAGTCAATACATTTCTGAACCAAACACACTGTTTCATGGTGGTTTGGTTTTGTGTGTTATGGGGAAAATGATTGGGAGTCTGAACAGCTGATTTTATGTGTAATCCATTGATTTAGAACTACACATAAATACAGCGCCCTGCCTGCGTGTAATTCAGAAAGCTAACATGGTGTCCTTTTTGTTTTCTTTCAGCCTTCGTGGTTTATGATTTGTAAATACAAAAATTATATTTTAAGTTTGACCCGGTCCGGCCATTGTGGTCCTCAATATTGTTGTAGTCACTCTTGAGTTTTATTAACTTTTCCCTGCACTACCTCAGTGAGAACCTTCTAATTTCTCCTGGTCCCTCGGCCAATCGGTGAACAGCAGTCTGTCACATCACCTGTAGTCCCTACTCAGGCCCAATCTAACCTGTTCAGGTGCAGATACCAAAAAAGTAGGTACTGGTATGGAAAAAACAGTAATGGAAACGCTCGCAAAGCGAGCTGAGTGAAGTCAATTATGGCCAAATTGATCCAGTAGAGGGGCAAAACTTGGCTATTTTTAGCGAGATGTTGATTAATGAAGGCAGAGGATGTAAGCTATTCAGGAAAGGGCTGTATTTTCTACAACATGCCCAGGCATAAATGCTGTCCATTCAGGCTGCGTCAGAGGGAAAGAGAGCAACACTTAAAGCAGATAGCAAGAAGGCTGAACGAAGGCGCTTTGATGTAATGATCTACCTTCACTAGAGAATACACATTTAGAGTGCAGTGTCAGGAATGCTTACTATGCTAACTGTTCTAATGGAGGGTTTTCATTGATGTCACTGAAGTAGCAGCCTCACTTCCGGTCTGCCATCTTGGGTGTCTCCATATCGCATCACACTTTTCATTACATTGCAACACTGCATACTTTTTCAACCATGGATAAGTATTTAGAGTCATTACAGCCTCCTGATAATGCCATGTACCCCAAGAATTTGTGATCATCAACAAGGTGGATTCATATGTACTGCCTGTTGGTTTGTTTAGTGCAAATCCAGACAAGTGGCGGCACAAATATTTTTCCATAGCTACAACATAGGCAAAAATCCATTAAAAGTTCTATATTGTCTTTTATAGAAATATTACATAATAGTTATATTACTAGATAATACATTTACAGTATAACAGTAATGGTAAATTGCAGCCTACATCTAGCAGGTCAAGGCACGAGAGTGCAGCTTATTGAAGTAGGTCACAGCGCTGAGTGCTGCCACCCAGCTTAGAATCAACTGATCACCTCACAGTCTTGGCAGACTACTTTCCAGAATATGATTACAATACATGTAGACAAACATTATTTATTTACCTGTCACAAAATGTGCACTAGACACTCGGGCGTGAGTGAGGTTCAAGCTATCCAAATCCGCCCTAGATATCCGATTTAGCCACAGTAGTCAACCTTGTGTACTCAGTGTTTTGGTTTTTTGACACTGATTTTCTATCACTGCTGGCAGACAATAGAATGAACATTGGTCTTGACCACCACACGCAGCACAACCCACAGCTAAGCAAGTTTTTCCCATAATTAATTTGAATGTTTCCCTTATCACGCTGAAACAACGAAAACAGGCTGCAGCTGCCACCCAAGATGGCGATTGAAGTGCGGTCATGTGAGCGCAACATCATGTGAACACCCCCCATTGCAAACAAAAGATGCCAAAGACTGTTTAAAAGTTGAACTCCATAGTAATTTTGTCTTTGTTTTACAAACAGTGTTTTACATATTACTCTCTCTCTCAAACACGGGGACGCCACCTCTACTCTTATTCTAAATAGTGAATCACCATCCACAGCAGAAAGGCTAGATAAATACTTTGAATGATGTCTTCTTATACTGTAGTTTTTGATAAAAGATTAGGATCTGCAGGTCAAAGCTTTACAAAATTCCAAAGGAAATCAGAAAATCAACCACAAAATTGTGACAAAACCGACAATTCAGTGTCTCTTTTTATTTCTCAAATAATCTTTAACTGCTGTTTGTCAGATTTTAAAAATGTTTTATGCATTTAGTAGGTATATTCTATAGGTAAAACAACAAAGCAAAAAAAGTATAATGCTGCAAAATAGTGACTTACAGAGAAACCTAAGAAATTATATATATACATATATATATATATATATATATATATTAAAAAAGCAAAAAAGGCCTTTTCAGCTGCCCTTTTTATTTGGTGAAACAAGTGTGAGGGACAGATTTAGTGAATCAACGCTTAGCATTTTTTGCTGGGTTTTAACATGATAGAGCTTAGAGCTCCAAATAACATTGACAGTAAGATTAATGAGGTGTGACTTTGCCCTCTCTGGAGTTTTGGCTAAGGAAATGCTTGCACAGTAGGTTTTGATAAGATCTTATCTGTGTCAGTTTCTTATCACTCTCATTTTAGCAGATGATTATCAGATCTGTAAATTTGCTCTCTTTTTATAGCTATAGTAACTTTAACAAGCCTTTAGGTTGGGAGAGCTAAAGTCTCTTTTCTTCAACAACCAAATAGGAGTCTTGCTTCCCAAGTGTAAACTGCAGATTGTAGCAAGTATCACATCAAAAATGTGTTTCAGATAGGAATAACTTACCTCAGTAGCTCAACCAAAGTTTGTTTTCATATTTTCCTTCAGCTGTCACGATCTCTGTATTATTTATGGTTTGCTGCACAGACGAAACCAGGCTGCTTGTTCAAATGACATGAAAGACAGTAGGTTATTGGAAAAGCACGAAAACCCCCTACAGATCCTGACCCTTTGTAATGTTGTGTGAAAATAAAAGATTGAGGATAACATGCTCCTACCTTCTCATACATTTACCACCACCCCATTCCTAATTCTTAACTAATTTGACCTGACTCTGTTTCTTAAAGTTTGTAAGGCATTCATTTGCTTCAGTAAAGATGCGGTGCTCAGTCATATTCCTGATTTTGAATCAAACATAATGTGGCATTGGTGTGCTGGGAGAAAAAAAAAAAAGATTTTTTTTTTTCCCTGTGGTAACATGGAGATTTGTATTGGAGATGCATTGATCAGGGTTTGAGAACTTTGATGTGTTGAGAAGGCATGTCTCCACTTCCTTTAACATTAGATCAAGGAGTCTAATTAACTCCCTGAGGAACCTGTACAAGAAGTAGCTGTCAACTTTTTGTCACCTGTGGGTGTTATTGCTCATTGGTCAGCTTAAAGGTTGTTATTTTCAAAAGGTACATTTAATCTGACAAATGAGCCTCATCGGAATGCATATTCTAATTTATTCAATATGACGATTATCGATTATTTACTTGTTTGACTAAAAAGAACAAGATGAGGGGTTTGTTGCATGCAAATTTATTTACTAAGACGTATGTCTTTTTGCTTAGATTTATTTACCTTCTCCAACTGCTGAACACCCACAAGAGTCATCAAAAACCAAAAAGGTTAAAGCTGCAAACTGGCAAACACCCTACTTTTCTCACAGATTACAAATAATCTGCTTGTGTTTTCACACCTCTTCTGTTCCTTTCTCTGAATTATTATTCAGGGTACTTTTTAAAGATAAGATCTGCTGCATATTGATGTTTACCCATGTCAAATCATTTACTTCAGTTGTATTAAGTTCAAGGTTTAACTCTTCTAGTGTCTTCAAGCGATACTAATATTTTTTATTCTGCTTTCACCTTGAGGCTCAGCTAGGATTTTTATTAAGTCAGCTTCACCTTTTTATCATATATATTATTCACAAGATCATATGTTTTGATCAAATTTAGTCATCTTAAAGTCTTTGTGAAGTATTTATTTCATTAGTGTTTGGATCATTTGAACTTGTTTGTGGGCTTTATTTTGTAGCTTCAGATAAAATGCATAAAATTCTGATTCAGATCAGTCAGATACATTTTTTTTCTGGGATTCCGTCAGATACTTTACCGAAAAGGATTCATCACATTTGGTTTTGTTGAACTGCTAAATGTATGCATTTGAAAGTAGACACAATGATGACATAGATAGTGTTATGTTGAGTAAAGATACAAGTTGTGGTTTGCACTCTAACCACAAGTAGAAGCTTTAATTTGTCATGCTGGAAGTTTCTGTTTTGCTTGGCATGTCAGGTTTAAACCATAAAAAAGAAAGAACACTTAATATTTTTATTGAATCTGTCTATATTTGGCTGCTTAAAACTATGTTTTCAGAGGTAGAAAGTACAAATATATTGAAACTAGGCCAGGTTCTGAGCTTTTCTGGCCTCTTCTGGCTGAGGATGAATTAGAGTTGTCTGGCTACCTCTTCTACTTCAACATTAGGAGCAACTCAGCAACAGCTGTCTCCCACTGTCTTGAGCTCACCTAAGTGTTTGTCCCTGTCTCTCGGTGGCCAACAGAGAGCCCCAGGAAGCCCCCGTCAACTGCCTTGGGAACAGAGTGAGCGATGCAGGAAGTGACCATCAATCCCTCCTCATTTCCTCTGCTCTCGGGGCCCTGCCTGCTGGTTTTGGACAGGGCACTCCCCGATCTGCATGCCATCAACAAGCACTAATGATAGGAATTAGTAATAAACCACTGAACGCAGACATTATTCAGAGCTTGAATAAGATCAGAGCTTGTTCCTCTGTTTAACATGCTGCCAGAGCAAAGTAGCTGCACCCTGTGCAGATTAGGAGCAGATTGAATTAGCTGTGGCTGGACAACTATAAGAGAGGGCTTTAGTGGTTTGTGTGGTATAAAAGTACATGTGGGGAGGCTTTGAGATTTGAAAGGCAGAGGAAATGGAAGCGAGTATGTTGTGGATAGAAAAGCCCCAAGTGGCCTGCGAAGCACATTTTTCCATGATTGTTTCTTTGTCCTGTAACAAAGACAGGAAACATAAGAAGTTGTCTGGTATTTTATAACAGCACAAAGTCACCTGTATTTAAAAGTCTGTTGTTTAACCATGGACTTATATGTAAATACATTAGCTGAATGAGGGGTTTCTCACTTAACAGAAACAAGCTACAAACATTACATTGGTATATGTCAGTAGTAAGGCTAACAAAATTTTAAAAGAGTTTAAAAGATACAAGGCCCCTTTTTGGCATTGATATTTTTCTTCAGCATATAAAACCATGTTCACACTCCTTATGTCTCTCTTCGTAAAGCCTTACTGAATTCTAAGTCAGGAATATTTTGTAGGCTCTAAATGCTCTTCTATGCTAGCTAACTCATTGCTAACTTTGGTTGTTGCGGTTCGTTATGAAGTTTGCGTACGCTAGGTGCACCCATTTACAATGGAAAATTAGAACCATTAGAAGAAAAAAAGAACCTAAAAGTTAAGACATCAAAGCTAATTGTTCTTTACCATGTCTCTGTAACATGATTTGCTTTAATTATGATTCAAATACATTTCAATTAGCAAAGACCTTCCATGAGACAGCTTTAAAGTTCGGGTGGCAATATTAAAACACCACAATATTTCTAGTCACAGTGAGGTTTGTCATGCGAAATCCCAATAAGTTGCTGTCTGTGTAAGGGGTCATTATGAGCCCTAGAAATGAAAATATCGTTTTAAGCTTGGTACCTTGTTGTAACTATGCTTGAGACTCTTACTTTGAAGTAGGAAAGGAAGCACATTTTGAGTTGCTCAGTGTTGTTCACAGGGTTGACCAATAAGAACCGCTTGTTGAGCTTGCTGACAATGCTCAATTACTTAAGCATGTTTTCAAAATAATTTGGTGCACAGTACAAAAGACATGGTGTTTTTGACTGTCAATGAATGACCCTGATGAAGGCTAGAAGCCGAAACACGATCTTCTAATAAAGTTATTTCCTAGTGTTGCTGGAGTCTTCACCTGCCCAGATCTTGGTTCCTCTGCATGCACCTTGGTAGTTGATAAAGAAACTGCCAGATATTTTTAGATCTCTAGACAGAATTTGATCAACTGTATTTCAAAATGTAAAATTGTTAAACCTAAACTCAAATCATTTTAGAATAAACAGAGATTCTTTAAAACATAGTTTCACATTTACAAAGCGTGTACTCCATTCACAAAATGACAAAATAGGCAACTTTCAGTGCCTTTTTTAGCACGTTAGAATTTCTTAACTTAAAAACCTTTAGGGGAATATTCTATACTGATTCTTGAGAGCTTCTTTAAAATACAGGTTGTAAATGGTGAAAGCTTTGTTTTACGCAGGGAAGAAAGGGGATTCTTTAATTTTTCAGAAATCTAACACAAATGTTCTCTCGTTATCATGAACCCATTGTTTTGTATCTTAATTGTTGTTAAAAGTCTCTGCATTTCGGGTGTGTTGTTCTATAAAGACGTGAGCCCAACAAGTAACACAATAAACGCCGTGTCTAAAAGGGATAAATACTCTCATTGTATTGGTGTTATTGAGCTCAGCTCCAAGTGTGACTGAAGAGGCATTTGTACTCCTAATCATCATGTCAGCTGTCTGTCATTGAGCAGCTTTGACCTCACCCTGACCTGTTGCTGAATAGGGTGTTGTTGCCCAAGGCCAGATACAAACAGTGTGGATAAATTCTTTGGTATTTCTTAATATATAGTTTATGGAGGAAGAGGAAACAGCAGTTGCCCTCCAGGCAAGCAGCCTGGTTGTGTGTGGATGAAACCCTATGTGAGCTGGGGAAGAGCTGACCAGTTTTGAAGCATTATGCTGTTGTTGTGCATATTACATCTTTTCCTCTACTTTTTCTTTCCCTGTTGTTTCATTTTTCTTTGCACCAACATTCCAGACCTTCTATGAGTGGCTTTAGCAGCTGGATTTGATTGTTCCAAACCACAGCCCAGTGTTGTCCTTATTCCCTCCTCCACATGGACAATAATGTGTTTCTGGCACTGGAGGACTCCTATTCCGTCCTCTGAATAAATATTGGTAACTTTTCCCAATTGGGTCCCGATATTGTCAAGATATTGTTCAGCTTTTAGCAGCATAAAGACTTCTGTTTCCTCTCTCTTTAAACACAGCAGCATAGGAAACAAGGAAACAAGAGGCAAGAGTGTAATTGCTGGGGTGGAATGTTCCATGCACCAAATAATAGCAGTCTCCTTTGAAACAGTAGTATTGTAGGGGTGGGGATGACTTTCACCCTCAATTATTGCTTCTTGATTGATGCCTCTTGAATACAAGGAGACAGTCAGCTTGGTAAAACCATCTTACATCCGAGACTTTTTTCTCAAAGCACCAAAAGAGAGAAACATGCAATAGTGATTCGCCTAATTCACACTTGTATTATAAATTTGGACAATCTTGACTCAGAAATAATTTAATTTCCATTTTGACACCATTTTATTGTTAATCATAAAGGATTTAGAAAATAGGATTCTTTGAAGTTAGCATCTACCCCTTGTTTCCTGCACAGCTGTTACATCAGACACAGCTTGCTCTGTTACATCTCAGCCCTTCAAAGCCAGTGCAGCTCAATTTCCTGGCTTTCTCTTGTTCAAGCAAAAGCCTGACAGTTTTCTGTGCTGCAGGAGTCTCACGAAAGCCTCACGATCCACATCAAACAGTCTGGCGGCCACAGAGGATACATGCAAGTTGCTTTATGAATTTGCTAGTTGCAGCATGAATGGACGGATTGCATTGTTTCCCCTAATAAAGCCTATTTATGACATGTAATGCTTTCTGGCTTGCAAGAAAGTGATTTCTCATTAAATTCCCCAAACAGCATTTTTCTGTTGCACAAAAAGGACAAATACACATGGTTTGTTTTCTCAGAGATCTGAGGGTTGACTGATCTGTGATTCGTCCTCCTCTGTGCTAGGCTCTGTAACGTTTCATGCTATTCAGACTGGCTTTGATAATCAAATGAAATACATCAAACATATCTGAAACTGAAAATCCCCATCTGTCACCCCCTGCTAAGGCTATCATCTGTGAATCATTGGTTTATGAGTTTGGCGGCCACTTCCTGCATATCAACACAACTGATTGGGAAGGAAAACAAATTTTTCCTCCCAAACACTTAGATTGAAACCATTTAAGTTGAGATATCTTGCTGCTTAAATAATTATGACTAAATGTAAACTGCTAGTGACAAACTCCTGTCACCACAAGGTTGTTTATGCAAAGAGAAATACAGGGGTTGGACAATGAAACGGAAACACCTGGTTTTAGACCACAATAATTTATTAGTATGGTGTAGGGCCTCCTTTTGCGGCCAATACGTCTTGGGAATGACATATAAAAGTCCTGCACAGTGGTCAGAGGGATTTTAAGCCACTCTTCTTGCAGGATAGTGGCCAGGTCACTACGTGATACTGGTGGAGGAAAACGTTTCCTGACTCGCTCCTCCAAAACACCCCAAAGTGGCTCAATAATATTTAGATCTGGAGACTGTGCAGGCCATGGGAGATGTTCAACTTCACTTTCATGTTCATCAAACCAATCTTCATCAGTCTTGCTGTGTGTATTGTTGCATTGTCATTCTGATACACGGCACCACCTTCAGGACACAATGATTGAACCATTGGATGCACATGGTCCTCAAGAATGGTTCGGTAGTCCTTGGCAGTGACGCGCCCATCTAGCTCAAGTATTGGGCCAAGGGAATGCCATGATATGGCAGCCCAAACCATCACCGATCCACCGCCATGCTTCACTCGGGCATGCAACAGTCTGGGTGGTACGCTTCTTTGGGGCTTCTCCACACCATAACTCTCCCGGATGTGAGGAAAACAGTAAAGATGGACTCATCAGAGAACAATACATGTTTCACATTGTCCACAGCCCAAGATTTGCGCTCCTTGCACCATTGAAACCGACGTTTGGCATTGGGTTGAGTGACCAAAGGTTTGGCTATACCAGCCCGGCCGTGTACAGGTCCTTCTCAAAATATTAGCATATTGTGATAAAGTTCATTATTTTCCATAATGTCATGATGAGAATTTAACATTCATATATTTTAGATTCATTGCACACTAACTGAAATATTTCAGGTCTTTTATTGTCTTAATACGGATGATTTTGGCATACAGCTCATGAAAACCCAAAATTCCTATCTCACAAAATTAGCATATTTCATCCGACCAATAAAAGAAAAGTGTTTTTAATACAAAAAACGTCAACCTTCAAATAATCATGTACAGTTATGCACTCAATACTTGGTCGGGAATCCTTTTGCAGAAATGACTGCTTCAATGCGGCGTGGCATGGAGGCAATCAGCCTGTGGCACTGCTGAGGTCTTATGGAGGCCCAGGATGCTTCGATAGCGGCCTTTAGCTCATCCAGAGTGTTGGGTCTTGAGTCTCTCAACGTTCTCTTCACAATATCCCACAGATTCTCTATGGGGTTCAGGTCAGGAGAGTTGGCAGGCCAATTGAGCACAGTGATACCATGGTCAGTAAACCATTTACCAGTGGTTTTGGCTCTGTGAGCAGGTGCCAGGTCGAGCTGAAAAATGAAATCTTCATCTCCATAAAGCTTTTCAGCAGATGGAAGCATGAAGTGCTCCAAAATCTCCTGATAGCTAGCTGCATTGACCCTGCCCTTGATAAAACACAGTGGACCAACACCAGCAGCTGACATGGCACCCCAGACCATCACTGACTGTGGGTACTTGACACTGGACTTCTGGCATTTTGGCATTTCCTTCTCCCCAGTCTTCCTCCAGACTCTGGCACCTTGATTTCCGAATGACATGCAGAATTTGCTTTCATCCGAAAAAAGTACTTTGGACCACTGAGCAACAGTCCAGTGCTGCTTCTCTGTAGCCCAGGTCTGGGGAATGCGGCACCTGTAGCCCATTTCCTGCACACGCCTGTGCACGGTGGCTCTGGATGTTTCTACTCCAGACTCAGTCCACTGCTTCCGCAGGTCCCCCAAGGTCTGGAATCGGCCCTTCTCCACAATCTTCCTCAGGGTCTGGTCACCTCTTCTCGTTGTACAGCGTTTTCTGCCACACTTTTTCCTTCCCACAGACTTCCCACTGAGGTGCCTTGATACAACACTCTGGGAACAGCCTATTCGTTCAGAAATTTCTTTCTGTGTCTTACCCTCTTGCTTGAGGGTGTCAATAGTGGCCTTCTGGACAGCAGTCAGGTCGGCAGTCTTACCCTTGATTGGGGTTTTGAGTGATGAACCAGGCTGGGAGTTTTAAAGGCCTCAGGAATCTTTTGCAGGTGTTTTAGAGTTAACTCGTTGATTCAGATGATTAGGTTCATAGCTTGTTTAGAGACCCTTTTAATGATATGCTAATTTTGTGAGATAGGAATTTTGGGTTTTCATGAGCTGTATGCCAAAATCATCCGTATTAAGACAATAAAAGACCTGAAATATTTCAGTTAGTGTGCAATGAATCTAAAATATATGAATGTTAAATTTTCATCATGACATTATGGAAAATAATGAACTTTATCTCAATATGGTAATATTTTGAGAAGGACCTGTATATTGACCCTGTGGAGCTCCTGACGGACAGTTCTGGTGGAAACAGGAGAGTTGAGGTGCACATTTAATTCTGCCGTGATTTGGGCAGCCGTGGTTTTATGTTTTTTGGATACAATCCGGGTTAGCACCCGAACATCCCTTTCAGACAGCTTCCTCTTGTATCCACAGTTAATCCTGTTGGATGTGGTTCATCCTTCTTGGTGGTATGCTGACATTACCCTGGATACCGTGGCTCTTGATACATCACAAAGACTTGCTGTCTTGGTCACAGATGCGCCAGCAAGACGTGCACCAACAATTTGTCCTCTTTTGAACTCTGGTATGTCACCCATAATGTTGTGTGCATTTCAATGTTAGAGCAAAACTGTGCTCTTACCCTGCTAATTGAACCTTCACACTCTGCTCTTACTGGTGCAATGTGCAATCAATGAAGACTGGCTACCAGGCGGGTCCAATTTAGCCATGAAACCTCCGACACTAAAATGACAGGTGTTTCAGTTTCATTGTCCAACCCCTGTAGAAAGCTCTGCAATAGAAACTCAGATAACAAAGGACCAACTATATGTCAAGTTGGCCACATCTGTTTTGTAGGGCAATTAGTCTGTTTTTCACAGCGTCCTGAATTACTCTGCCTCCGAGCTAGGATTTTCAATTAGACTTTTATTTCCACATAAATAGATATTATTAAACGAAACGTGTCTCTTTAAATCAACATCATTTATTCATAAGACATCCTTTTATCCCTCTGATTTGCTCTGATTTTACAGTGCACAAACTGTGAATATGTGACAAAGCTCTACATCTCGATTCACTGCTCAGCCTTGATATTTTCTGCTTTAAAATTTGTTCCTTTTTTATATTTATATTGATAGCATGCACAAAATGTGGGATAGCATGGACGTCCATTAAAATGTTGTCATCTTTTAAGGCAGCATAATGCAGCTTCAACATTCTGGTGTGCTTTTCTGCACTAAAGTTTCCATCGCAGAAGTATAACTTATAGAGCTGCACCAATCAGAGTTTGGTGGCCTATTTTAGATGTCTGGTTTTGTAAAGCTGGCCTGCTATTATAACTATAATGAACAGCATTCTGTAGTAGCGATTGTCTGGGTTAGCATTACTGACTGTAAACGTCACATTCCCTGTGTATTGCTCAGAGCAAGGGTGTCTAACAGTGGTACAAATTTGGCCTGCCAGCACAAGTGCTTGACGCTGATAAATAAGTCCTTTATAATCAAGGCAAGATTTTTACTAAAAAATTGTATAATACTTAAAATACTAGGTACAACTACAAGAATTCATCATTTACTAACAATGTTATCCTGCTTTCATTTTAATTTCATACTCAATAGTCCTTTTACTCTAATGCAGACCAGGCCAGACCCATTCATAAAACCTGGCAATTAAATTCAAATCAATTTATTTATATAACGCCAAAACACAACGCGTCGAATAAAGGCAATTTACAAAAAAAAGAAAAAAGTTAATTCAGTCAAATCATAAGACATTATTCAGATTTTGAATAAGATCAGAGCTTGATCAAGTATACAAGAAAAGTACATAAATTCCATCTTGATCCTAAGTATCAAACAATGCAGTCAAGTTCAGTATATTATTTAATTTGGTTAAAACGATTTCTATCTGAGGAAACCCAGATTGCATTGTGTTACTGACTTGCAGCATTTACTCCTCCTGGATGAGCATTTAGTGACAGTGGACTGTCGCTTGCAAGGTGTCACTGACTGTGCAACAATCCCTCATACTGAGCTTGCATGTAGCAACAGGGGAAAGGAAAACTCCTGTTCAACAGGAAGAAATCTCCAGCAGAATCTGGCTCAGAGTGAGCAGCCATTTGCCACAACCACCTGGGGGTCTGAAAAGGCAGAGTATTACACACAAAAAAACATAGAAGCGCTGATCCAGGAGTACTTTCTATGTTGAAGAAAAGTGAAACGTAGCTCCTTCAGTGGCTTCATAGTGGAGAAATACAGCTAAGCAGTATATAGTCTATAGGATGTGGGAGAGCACATACAGTTGGTCATATTAAAAGCTCAGAAATAACTGTGTCTCGGAGACAGCCACGGTTAAACAATGACAGACAGGGCCCAGTGTATCATCTGTAGAAGGAGAACATGAACTTGTTGGCAGCAGTAGTTTAGCTGATGCCCCCTCCAGGAAGGCTAAAGGTAGCTTCAATGAAGAGAAAAAAAGCGTATCACCATATAGTGTAATATTGGAGAGTGGTAGGAAAATGTAGCAGACCGAGCAAAAGTAGTCATTATGTCCTCCAGCCGCCTAAGCCTACAGCACAACTACAGAGATAGCTCAGGATAACCTAAGCCACTTTAACCATAAGCTTTAAAAAATGAATGCTTTTAGCCTAGTCCTAAAAGGTGACCAGATGTCTGTCTTACAGGCTAAAACTGGGAGCTGGTTCCACAGGAGAGGAGCTTGATCTTAATGATCCTCCCATTCTACTTTTAGAAACTCAAGTAACCACCAGTAAACCTGCAATCTGAGAACACAGGAACAATCAGATCTCTCATGTATGATGGAGCTTGATTATTAAGAACTTTATATGTGAAAAGGACATTTTTAAATTCTATTCTGGATCTAACAGGGAGCCAATAAAGGGAAGCCAAAATTGGAGAAAATTACAATAGTCCACCCATGAAATATCAAATGCATTTAGTTCTATAGTGCACCTCTAGACAGGATATTTCTAATTTGGCAAAATTACAGAGTTGAAAAAAGAAAATCCTGGAAATTGTTTAATATGGGATTTAAATGACATGTCTTGGACAAAAATAACACCAATGTTCTTTACTGAGGCCAATTTAATTCAGTCCAGACTAAGTGACAGACTAAGCAACACCGTTTACAAATACTCTGGTCCAACGATGACAACTTGTCTTGTCTGAACTTAAAAGCGGAGTTGTCCAGCTTCTTATATCTTCAAGACATACCTGTAGTCTACCTAAGTAATTGGATTCATCAGGATTCATAGATATAGCTGAGTATCATCAGCATAACAGTGGAAATATTCCCATGTACAATAATCTTACCAACTGGAATTACATACATATAGTAAAGAGAATTTGCCCAAGCACTGAACCCTTTGGTACTCCACATGTAACCCTGGAGTGTGAAGAAGATGTATCATTTACCTGAACAGACAAATAAGATTTAAGCCATCCTAGTGCTGTTTCCACCAGCTTTTCTAAGAAAATACTGTGATCAACTGTATTAAATGCAGCGCTGAGATCTAACAAGACAAGTGCAGACACAAGTACATTATCTGAGGACATGAGAATATCATTAGTGATTTTTACCAGGGCAGTTTCTTTTCTATGATGAGCTCTGAAATCTGAAACTCTTAAGCAGATAATTAGTGTAAATGCACTCTTAATTAGAAACTTTTTCTCAAGAATTTCAGATAGAAAGATTAGATGTTGGTCTGTAATTTATTAAGTCATCTTGATTGAGAAAAGGTTTCATGAGTAAAGGTTTGATTACAGCAATCTTAAATGCTTATGGTACTTATTAGTTCACTAAGGTTAGATTAATTATATCTAAAATGGTGGCTTAATCAAAGTGAACACCTTCTTAGATAATTTGGTAGGGATTGGGTCTAACATAAAGTTAGATGAAGCTAACATTTTTGACAACTCAGAAAGGTGAAATGATTTAAATCAGACCAAATACAGATCAGGTCCCACAGTTACCTCACTGAGGATCAAGTAATCACATTCATCCTCATACTAATAAGAATTTTTATTCTCCATTATTAATGATGAAAAATAAGCAGCTCTAACTTGGGGAATGGTCTTTTTATGCAACAGTAGACTATTTTCCAGATCTAGTAAGTCTCCTCTTGATGTGTAGAGCACCATTTTCTCTCCAATTTACTAGTGTTCTACTTGAAGTACGCAGCTCTGAAATAAACCAATTGCAAACAATTGCCCTCTTTTTCTATGGGCTATGTTTTTTACTGCCCCACGCAATGAGGGAGTAACACTGTGAGCAAGAACAGGTAGAAGGGTAGAAATTAAATTGCTGCTCTCTACTGTGTTTTCTTGGACCCTGAGAAAATTAAAAATGAAACAGCTTCTTTTAAAGTTGTTCATCTGATAAATATCTACTTTAATGAAAGTACTCAGCACTCAGATTGAACTCAAAGGGCCTGATCTTCAAAAGATTTACGTGTACAAACATTTGCAAACAGATTTGGGCTATCAAAAATAAAAATATTAAAAATAGATGAGAATAAAGAATTCTCTATTATTAAAATTATATCTTTAATCATAAAAATAAAAATTATATTTTTATTTTTGACAACCCAAATAGATGAGAATAGAGGATTCCATGTAAGATTATCTAAGCTCTGATTTGGAGCTAATCACAAACAAAAACCATGATATTTCTCCTATGGTAAAACTCCTTGCAACACTTCATTCAACATCATTCCAGCGTAACATCGCCGTCAGTGATCATCTGCTGAACACACACAAACCTGATCATGGCAAAATGCGCACATAACTGATCAAGTGCTGACAGCCTCTGATCGCACATCATGCAAAAGACCCACTGTGCTTTTATGTTGATACTATAATTAATAGGAAAGAACTCGATACATTATAAGGCAGATTAAATCTTTCATTGCAAACTGGATTCTAAAATCACTTTTTAGAAGGTGAAAAATCACTATTTTAAGGCAGCTTTTCCATGTGGTGACAAAGAGTGTATGCTTTAACCTTGTCACTAAACAAAAGCTGGATCAGTTTGATTACGTTGTTTAAATGTGAACATATGCCAGGGGAGGGTTTTGTTTATGCAGTAAATAATTATTTTGTGTCCCCAAAAAACAATTTTAACAATCAAACACGTTTATCATTGAAATATTGGCAAAAACAAACAAAACGAATTTAGTGAAATCATTGGAAAATAATAAATTTCTATCTACATAAATGTTCAATTTAACATTTTTAGAGGACAGCTATGTGATATCATGCTTTAAAATTACCAAAGGTCTAACATACAGATTGTCAACTCCTACAACAATCTATTTTTATGTTGCTAATATTACATTCAGGCTTAAATATTGTGGCTGTTTATGATAAACTCTGAACTCTTCAAACATATATTCTCAAAAGAACAACAGAACCCGGTGAGTCTGTGAAAATAATTAAAAGATCAAGGGAGAGAAATTAATTAATAGACATATTTCTCTTTTATATTGTTAATATTGATTGGCCAATTTGTTGTGACTTAAGTCACACAAGATAAGAGAAATAATCTCGTCAGGGCTGATGACAAACCTGCTGTGATTAGCACAACAAAAGTTAACGAACTGTAACAGTCCAGAAAAGCAAGGGCCAAACAGAACAGAAGGAAGAAATCTGCAACTGGATCATTTATAATGATGCAGCGTAACAATCCACCCGCTATTTAGGATCTTTGAAGATCAGGCCTAAAGAGTATTAAAAAATGGTACAGGAAAGGGTTATGAAAAAATGCTGTTATTTGTTCATACTCAATGCCATATGTCAGTAGAAGGTCCAGAGTATGAAGACAAAGATGGATAGGTCTGGGAATGTTTTGAGCAAAGCCAATTGACTCTTGTGCCTCTTTACCATTCACGATTGCAGCACTGCACAGCTCCACTCTGCTCTACCTCACTCTACTTGGCACGGAACCTGTTGTGTTTCCATTGACAGCCATCATCGTCATGTGCTGTGCAAAGTAAAATAAACACTTACCTTTGCACATTATGTCCTCTTAAAATAGTGACATTGTGGAGCCCAGAACACCCTCCCATTCACATCTCATGGGAGGATGCTGTCCATGATTTCGAACCACTGCCACAGCATTTGGTTTGACCAATGTTATCAATGTGATATTTTTGAGGTCGCTCTACTTTTCCCAGCATTGGCGTGAGCTGTTAAATCCGTGGATTGTCAGTCTTTCTGCAACTTCGCCGGACACTTTCTCGCTGACATACAGCTGACCGCATTCATGGCCTACAAGTCAACACAAGTCTGTTCATGTCACATTGTTCATGCCCTGCTCAGGCTTGATGATACCTGCTGATGAGCAGAGACCAAGAAAGCCAACATGTCAACATGAATATTACAATCCCCAGCTATAATGAGCTTATCAGTATTAACACTAAATCAGATAAGAAATCTGAGAACTAAAAATTGAGAGTAAGGGCCTTGTAGACAATACAAAACAACAAACAGAAGTGGTTGTAGTGCTTTGCAATTTGAAAAACAAAAGGTTAGACATTTAAAAATACCATAGGTATTAATTGGCCTGGGATTACTCAATAAATCTGACTAAGTGGCTGCTACTCCACCTTTTCGCCCAGTATTTCAAGGAATGTGAACATTTAAATAATTAGAAGAAACTGACTGATTTACTCGTACTCGTACTCGTCGTCTTCCGCTTTATACGGGACCGGGTTGCGGGGGCAGCAGACTCAGACGTCCCTCTCCCCAGACACCTCTTCCAGCTCCTCTGGGGGGAGCCCAAGGCGTTCCCAGGCCAGCCGAGAGACATAGTCCCTCCAGCGTGTCCTGGGCCGTCCCCTGGGCCTCCTCCCGGTGGGACGTGCCTGGAACACCTCCTGAGGAAGGCGTCCAGCAGGCATCGGATATAGATGCCCGAGCCACCTCAACTGGCTCCTCTGTGGAGGAGCAGTTGCTCTACTTTGAGCCCCTCCCGGATGGCCGAGCTCCTCACCCTATCTCTAAGGGAGTGCCCGGCCACCCTACGGAGGAAGCTCATTTCAGCCGCTTGTATCCGGGATCTCGTTCTTTCGGTCATGATCCAAAGTTCATGGCCATAGGTGAGGGTAGGAACGCAGACCGACCGGTAAATCGAGAGCTTGGCTTTTCGGCTCAGCTCTCTCTTCACCACAACGGACCGGCACAGCGCCCCCATTACTGTGGCAGCCGCACCGATCCGTCTGTCAATCTCCCGCTCCATTCTTCCCTCACTCGTGATTCTTAAACTCCTCCACTTGAGGCAGGAACTCCCCTCCAACCTGAAGAGGACAAGCCACCCTTTTCCGGTCAAGAACCATGGCCTCGGACTTGGAGGAGCTGATCTTCATCCCAGCCGCTTCACACTCAGCTGCGAACCGCCCCAGTGCATGGTGTAGGTCTTGGCTAGATGGGGCCAGCAGAACCACGTCATCTGCAAAAAGAAGAGACGAAATCCTCTGGTCCCCAAACCAGACCCCCTCCGGCCCTTGGCTGCGCCTAGAAATCCTGCCCATAAAAGTTATGAACAGGACCGGTGACAAAGGGCAGCCCTGCCGGAGTCCAACATGCACCGGGAACAGGTCCGACTTAGTGCCGGCAATGCGAACCAAACTCCTGCTCCGCTTGTACAGAGACCGGATGGCCCCTAGTAAAGAGCCACCGATTCCATACTCCTGGAGCACCCCCCACAGGGCATCACGAGGGACACAGTCGAATGCTTTCTCCAGGTCCACAAAACACATGTCGACCGGTTGGGCAAATTCCCATGAACCCTCGAGTACCCTGTAGAGGGTATAGAGCTGGTCCAGTGTCCCACGGCTGGGACGAAAACCACACTGCTCCTCCTGAAGCCGGGGTTCGACTATCGGCCGGACTCTCCTCTCCAATACCCTGGCGTAGGCCTTACCAGGGAGGCTGAGGAGTGTGATCCCCCTGTAGTTGGAACACACCCTCCGGTCACCCTTCTTATGAAGGGGGACCACCACCCCAGTCTGCCAATCCAAAGGCACTGTCCCCGTCCGCCACACAATGTTGAAGAGGCGTGTCAACCATGACAGCCCCACAACATCCAAAGACTTGAGGTACTCAGGGCGGATCTCATCCAACCCCGAAGTCTTGCTTGCGAAGCCGAGCATTTTAACCACCTCGGTGACTTCAGCCTGGTTGATGAAAGAGTCCAACCCCGAGTCCCCAGCCTCTGTTTCCACCAGGGAATGCATGATGGCAGGATTGAGGAGATCCTCGAAGTACTCCTTCCACCGGCCGATAATGTCCCCATGGTGGAGGGGTTTGAGTGCTCGAATAATCCTAGAGGCTATGTTGTTGGGGCTGGTAGGGTCTCCCATGGCAAACAGGCTCTAGGTGACGGGTCAGACAAAGAGCGGTCCGAGAATCCCTCATGATGACTACAGAATCGAGGCACGTGACGTCGCCCGGTACGGCGGAGCCGGGGTCTCACCCTGGAGCCAGGCCTGGGGTCGGGACTCGTCAGAGAGCGCCTGGTGGCCGGGTTGCTCCTCGCGGGACCCGGCCACCCGGAACGAGAGACGCGAGACCATCCCCCAGTGGGCCCACCACCTGCAGGGGGAACCGTGAGGGACCGGTGCAAAGAGGATTGGGCGGCGGACGAAGGTGGAGACCTCGGCGGCCTGATCCCTGGATGCTTAGGCTGGCTCTAGGGACGTGGAATGTCACCTCGCTGGGGGGGAAGGAGCCTGAGCTGGTGCGGGAGGTCGAGAGATATCCACTAGAAATAGTCGGGCTCGCCTCCACGCACAGCGTGGGCTCTGGAACCCATCTCCTTGAGAGGGGCTGGACTCTCTTCTACTCTGGAGTGGCCTGCGGGGTGAGGCGGCGGGCTGGTGTGGGTTTGCTTGTTGTCCCCCAGCTCAGCCGTCTCGTGTTGGGGTTTACCTCAGTGGATGAGAGTGTCGCATCCCCGCGCCTTCGGGTTGGGGAGAGGTCTTTGACTATCATTTCGGCCTACGGGCCGAGTGGTAGTGCGGAGTACCCGACCTTCTTGGCGTCGCTGTTAGGGGTGCTGGATAGTGCCCCTCCTGGGGACTCCATTATTCTGCTGGGGGACTTCAACGCCCACGTGGGAAACGACAGTGACACCTAGAGAGGCATGATTGGGAGGAATGGCCTCCCCGATCTGAATCCAAGCGGTGTTTTGTTACTGGACTTCTGTTTTAGTCACGGATTGTCCATAATGAACACCATGTTCAAACATAAGGGTGTCCATCAGTGCACTTGGCACCAGGATACCCTAGGCAGGAGGTCAATGATCGACTTTGTTTTCGTATCATCAGACCTTCGGCCGCATGTTTTGGACACTTGGGTGAAGAGAGGGGCTGAGCCGTCCACTGATCACGACCTGGTGGTGAGTTGGATCCGCTGGAGGAGGAGAAAGCCGGACAGACTTGGCATGCCCAAGCGCATAGTGAGGGTCTGCTGGGAACGTCTGGCAGAGCCCTCGGCCAGGGATGTATTCAACTCTCACCTCCGGGAGAGCTTTGACCAGATTCCGAGGGATGTTGGAGACATAGAATCCGAATGGACCATGTTCTCCACATCTATTGTCGATGCTGCTGCCCGTAGCTGCAGCCGTAAGGTCTGCGGTGCCTGTCGCGGCGGCAATCCCCGAACCCGGTGGTGGACACCGGCAGTAAGGGACGCTGTCAAGCTGAAGAAGGAGTTCTATCGGCTGTGGTTGGCTTGTGGGACTCCTGAGGCGGCTGACGGGTACCGTGTGGCCAAGCGTGCGGCGGTGGCAGAAGCAAAAACTCGGACCTGGGAGGAGTTCGGTGAGGCTATGGAGAAGGACTACCGGTTGGCCCCGAAGCGATTCTGGCAAACCGTCCGGCGCCTCAGGAGGAGGAAGCAGTGCTTCGCCAACACTGTTTACAGTGGGTGTGGGGAGCTGCTGACATCGACTGGGGACATTATCGGCCGGAATGTGAAAATTTAAATAATTAGAAGAAACTGACTGATTTATGATTACATAATCCTCCTGCTGCAGCCAGATTTATGTGAAAAGAAATGCATCAATCTGATTATCACAAATCAAGTGATCAACTAACAAAATTTTTGAAGAGAGATTTTGTTCAATGGACCATATTTATTTACTTTTTATTTTTATTAGTTTTTTTTTTCTGTTCAGTCACAATAGTATGTATTTGTATGGGATTTTCATAATTTGCTTTAGTTTAATTAGTTTTTAATCTTTCTGATTTTGGCCGTGGGCAAGAAGCATTTTCATTGCATTGCATTTTCAGTAAATAAATAAAATAATACAATTTTGTGGCCAGCAAATTCTCACTTGTCAATTCTGGCCTGCATGGCAAAACGTTTCAACACTACTTCCCTGGAGAATGTAGAGTCTAACCTCAGGACCGAGAGTTCCAAAAGACTCCCATACCTTCCGAATCCATCATGTTCCAAGACAGACGGATGCCAAAATCTTTGAAGGATAAAACAGAGCACTTTTGGTGTAATGCATTTACTCTCCCCGTTATCTGCTGAAAGTCTTATTTCTTGTTTAAAAGTAGTAGCCGGCCTGGATAGCCAACTTGACTCCATTAGAAATGAGTTTCTCACATCTCTGTGCTTCCTTTGAGTTAATTTTGACACCTCACTGATTAAAAAACAGTTAACTCTGAGTCCTCACTCTGCAGTAAAGACATTTTATTATTTTATTGTGACTCATTAGAGCATTGGCATGGTGCATACACTGATTTAAAAAATGATTGTATAACTGAGTTTCTGAAAAGCTGATTGACAGCTCCATACCATCAGAGTTTCTTGCTTATAACAGTTGGGATGGATAATCCCTACTCCACAAGATTTTCCAGGGTAATCACTTGCATTTGCTACATGTCTAAAATGCAGGTAATGTAAGATAATTAAACAAAATAAGTGAAGAGTACTCAAAATTGTTAAGAGGGAAATACCTTTTTTTATGTGTGGCCGCTTTAAAAATGAACTATCATAAAATAATGGCCCAAGGATCCTAAAGACAGAATTCAGGTGCTCTTCATTAACCTAATTTCTGCCTTATTTTTCTTCAGCGTGGTACATCCATTTTTCATTACCCGCTTGTTACCTCCCTGCAGCAGCAGACTGTAAAATTACCTTGGCATTTACACTGGCTCGAAGCAAGGTCAAATACCTCGGATATCTTTTTTTAACACAGAGGACAGAGAAAAACATTCTCATACGTTTGAGATCAATGATGTAAACTCAGGTACAAAGGTCAAAACAAGCTGGAGCTGCCTTGTAAATAATGTTTAGCAGTGAGAAATTGCAGGATTGTTGTGAAGAAAGGCACTAACACCAGAAGCAGCAGCAGCCCAGTCTCTTTGAGATGCAGTGACAGGGCTGACAAGGGTGTAGCTAAATTTTAAAGTTATTCGTGTGCCTCTGCTCGCATGTCTGAGATCAGGCAGATACTGAGCGTGAGCTGCAAATACCAGGCTGGCAGAGACAAGGCCATGTTCAACAGCCAGGCTTTCCCCATCATCAAAGGGAGGACTGTTATTAAAACTTCTATTAGATATTTTAGTGGTGGTCCTTGATGTCACAGCAGAAAACTTCTCAGTTTATTTTTAGATTTGATCATTGGAATTAAGCACAACATTTTTCAGCCTTTAGTAGTCGAAGAAATATGCAGTTTGAAGGGCTGTTGAATCAGCTAAATTTGTACTTCCATTACTATTGCAGTTTGTGCTCAAAAGAAATACAAAAATTATGTGATCAACAAAAAAAGTTAATTAGGCAGCCAATTTCCTCTTCCTATTACTTCCAATATGGAATTAGGGAATCCACTGTATAACTTCTAACATTGTGGAACCTGTTAATATGTGGATGTGACCTAAAAATATGAGTCTGAAAAGACTTTTCCCAACTTTTACAAATATGTTTCCTGTGACAGAGTCACTGCACCTTTTGGTCTGGCTGCCCGTGTGATGTGACCAGGCCTCTCTCATACAGTCCAGGTATGGGAGCCCAGAGCATAGCTATAATATTAATAACGATGACCAAAGCAAAGCACTACATTTCTGAAGCACAAAAAGATCCTTTTGTAAATTTTGTCTGCACTGAATTGTAGAACTGTAGAAAAAGTGTTAGGAGCCAAACCATCAGAGCAGTTTTTTTTTTATAGGACATATGGGTCTCTGCCCAGGTTGTCACAATCTGAAGAACAGCCTGAGCACCCGAGAAGAAATGGAATCTGCTTGTTGTGCCCTGAAGTGTTCATTTGCTCATTTGAACTTTTAGTGAATGCAGATTGTGCTGGCTGATGCTGCTGAACTTGGTTTATGATGTGAGGCTTCCAATTTAACACTAAAGAGCTGCTTCAGTGTTTTCCAGTTGATCATCTCTATCTCAACATATAAAACATTTAAAATGGTCAAACCTGGACTGGCAACCTGTCCAGGGTGACCCTGCCTCTCACCTGTAAACTGCTTGAGATAGGCACCAGTACCCCTGTGACCCATTGTGAAAGAAGTGGGTATAGAATATGTATGTATTGTGTATGTAAAAAATCCCAATTATGATATTTTTCTTTAATTTAGCAGTCCTAATAGTTTGTTTGTCAGCCATATGTATACAGAAAAGAGCTTAAAGTAAATCTACTTAAGACTTTTCTTAGTATTTACTGTGAATTCATGAAAATGTGGGAGAGTTTTTACAGGAGCTTTACTGAATGAAAAAGAGGATGTTTTTAAAGCAAAATGTCTCAACAGTTCAAGCTCTATACAGTTTATTCCTCTCTGAAGTCCTTTACACTGAATCAGTAGCAAAGCTCTCGGAGAACTGCCACTGGACTCTCAGCCCAGTCCCTCATCACGATTGCTTAATAATGTTTTTTATATTGAAATTCAAAATGCTTTTAATCACATTAAGCGGCTGTCTGTTGCCAAGACTGGGAGTTTGTTTGCCAGCTATGTTTTGGAAATGCTTTAATTAAATTATATTAAAGGGGGAAATAGTGTGTATTTCAGTTATGTCAAATGTGGCATTTTATTAGCCTTGTGTGATCCAAACAATGTTGACGCATCGCCGATTAGAGAACACTCGCAGAGAGCTGTGTGCTTTGTTCATTTCTTTTGTCATCATTAAAAGCTGAGCTATTGCCTTGCTGCGGGAGGATTTTCATTTCTCTTCTCTTTTATGGACTAAAATGCCTGTGGCCTATTTTCAGCTAATGTACTCTCGGGTGCTGGAGGCCTATTGTGTTTCCCACTGACAATCTTTTTAGTTACACAGCCTTTTGCTCCGATTAAACTGCTACGGCTCCGTCTGTACGATATGCTGTCATGGTAAACCACTCTGCTTGATATCAAGACAAAGGGAGAAAAAACAGACACAAACATGTGCACACACACACAAAATGCACCTGAATCTGAAAAAAAAAACCTCTTAAGGCTTGTTTGGTGTGCCAAGCTTTTCACACCCTGCAAATGTCTGAAGCCATCACTTAACATATCTGCCTCACTTTTCCCTTTATGTGCCTGATATAAACCGCCAGCCATGTACTGTTAGCTGCTGAAGCATGTAAGAGTTTGGCTGATGGAGGAGATGAGCATTCTAAACAGGCTGCATTATTAGGTCCACAGCTGGAAGCTTGCAAAGCCTCTTATTGGTATTGCCGCGACGGGAGCATAAACAACGGTGTAATCTCCCTATCTTCAATGATGTAATCAGCGGTAAAAACTGACGATGGTCTGCTTTGAATGAGCCTGCTGTGACACTGATGCAATACGGCTCGTTGTGATGATAGCGCTGCTGACTGATGTGTACTTTCTTTGTGTGAAGGAAATATGTCCATTGCCCTCTGCCACATGGGGCCAACTGAGGTCAGATTACGATTTACATGTTGATTAGTTTATTGATCTCCACGTAACACCAGCGCATTTCAGTTGAAAAAGTAGAGGAAAAGCAAGTGAGAGTGTGAATCCAAAGACGAAAGAGTTTAAAAAAGGCTTGTGAGGTTAAGTCGAGTAGTGAAGAGGTACAGGCGTACAACTACATTCGAACACCAAAGTAGCTACAGAAACCTTAATGAGACGGACCTTCTTCCTTCTGCTATTTGCTTCTCGATCAGTACAATACTGCCTCCAAAACAACCTTTGAATCTGCATGACTTTGTTTGGTCCAGTCTAAAAAAATCTCTATGTGAGAGCAAACTGGGCCAACTCTAGGTGTACATTTTCTCCTTTTTCCTGATCAAAGGAATCAATCCCTGGACCGGACCAACAGTGTGTGTGTTTGGCTGATGGAGGAGATGAGCATTCTAAACAGGCTGCATTATTAGGTCCACAGCTTGAAGCTTGCAAAGCCTCTCATTTGTATTGCCGCGACAGGAGCATAAACAACGGTATAATCTCCCTATCTTCAATGATGTAATCAGTGGTAAAAACTGACGATGGTCTGCTTTGAATGAGCCTGCTGTGACACTGATACAATACAGCTCGTTGTGATGATAGCGCTGCTGAGGGATGTGCACTTTCTTTGTGTGAAGGAAATATGTCCATTGCCCTCTGCCACATGGGGCCAACTGAGGTCAGATTACGATTTACATGCTGATTAGTTTATTGATCTCCACTTGTAAACTGGATAATGAGTCATGGCATGTACTATTTTGTTCGACTGGAGGTCAGTTTATGTTTTATCAGCACAAATAAGCAACTGGTGTCTCTTCAGGTGTACATGACTGAAACAGTTTGCTTAGTGAAAATGATTTGCTCCTGTGATTTGTTTTTAGAAAATCTACGCAACATGACAGAACTGCATATATTCTTTTTATTTAGATTTTTAAGTTCATTTATTTTATGTACTATAAAATTTAGCCCCTTCCCTTCCTGCAGCCGGTCAGCTCACCAAAATAATAACCCGCTGCTGGAAGTTTTAAACTCTGTTAACATGGCAAGTTCATTAAGAAAAAAACAAATGTGATTATTTTTAGCCAGCAAGGCAAACACAAAAGCGATGTTTGGAGAAACGTTCCCTGTAAGGCAGACAGACTGGGAAAAAAAATGAATGCTGAACCTTCCCACATGCTACACTAACGCAACTTGCTAACGCTACAACACTGACTTTTGAAAGCTACTTATAAAGGTCAGTAAAGTTCTTCTATGTGCAACAGTGAAGTAGTAAACCTCCCAGACAAAATATCTGTTTAAATATTGGATTCATGGACAGCCCAAAGACGGTGTTCTGTCGACCTGAGCCACCCCGTCACGATGCACTTCCCAGGTGCAGAGTTCGAACCATTCAATGCTCCGTTCTACTGCAGTATGAATTAAGTTAGGTAAATGTTAATCAGCTGACGACTTCGAAATAGTGAAGCAATGAAACAAACCAGTGCAACCCCTTTCGTTACTGCTCGGTTTAGTTGGGGATAATTTGGCTAATCATAACCCAGGTTACAGTGATTTAGAGCAGAAAAACCGAGAAACCTGCAGCAACCTACTCTGCTGCTGTAGTTGATCACTAAAGAAAATATTCAAAATTACCAAAAAGAAGGAATACATTTGCATGGACCTTGTTAACACTGTGAAAAAGCGTGTTTGTTTTGAACACACAATTTGTTTTGTATAGAACTGTTTTGCCAGAGAAGTGAATCTTAAATTATATGTTTCTCTAAACTGAATTTAATGGTTTGAAACTGAATTAATTGGCATTAAAAATGTATTTCGTTGTTTTGAAAATTCAGTTTGCCTACTTTCACTTTCAGTTCTAAAAGTCCGTTTTTTGTGTCACACATCCGGGTCCTTGAGGATAGCCTTAGATTAATAAAACACAGATTCATCGATTTACGTTTCACATCAGGTTAAACTTCCTTTACGGCATTTTGAGCTGGAGCAGTGCAGCATACATGAGCTTAGCGGATGTCCATCAACCAGTCAAATGAGCATCTATAAGAAATCATGTAAACAAATGATGGTGAAACAGCAAAACTTATGCTCCTTGTAGCTATTAGCTAAACACGCCAGATCAGCATGGTGCGGCCAGTGTTACGTCGGTCTGCATTTCCCCTGCCTTTACCTCAGCATAACCTATGTTGCCTAACAACAGTGATAGCGTGAAGCACAGAGCTGTGAAGCTGAACAAATGGAGCCCTAATGGCTTATTTTCTTGTTTTATAATCTTGTTCATTATTCAGCCATTTAAATTGTTAAAGTTTTGTGTTCATTGATAAAAATAAAAAAAAAATCTATTTGTAAATCTATTTGTAAAAATGTAACAATTTAAACACTAACATATTAACTTTAGGAACGTTTATATCAGTTTATTTGTTGAGCATAAAAATAAAAGAACCAAACATCAACATTAGATATCATCTGACTGAATTATATCTGTGTTTAACTTCCATCCATTGGGAAAACCCAGCAGGAGCTTGAAAACAACATGCCGGTAGTCAGCTGTTCTCTCGGGGTTCATCGCACCTCAACCCCCCAGTCAGCTGTGCGCTGGGGAGGCGAGCCGGCTGTGAGCCTGGTGTCAGGGCAGCAGAAGCGGACGTCTCCGAACACGTCGGAGCACGTGTGGAATTAAGCGAAATCTTGATAAACCGAGCAGATATTTCAGGTTTACACAGCTACATTTTAGTCTAAAAACAAGTTCATTTTGTTTCACAAAATGCGCAATATATCCAACTTAGTTCACAGCTTTTCCCTCTCCTCCAGGCTTTGCTACTTCCGTTAGCACAATCTACTTTGACCCGCAATGAATCATGGGATAGGGTGGCCCACAAAGGATACACCGGACCCATCCTTCATATCTGGGGAAAAGAAGGACGCATTTGTTGGCCCTATTTGGAGGAGCCTGCAAAGCTGTAGACTTCATTGCCACACAATGACGTAATCAGCCAACAAATGCGTCCTTTAAAGAATGCAGCCTCTCAATTTGGACACAGCAATACTGAATGACATCGGTGAATCTGTGTTTGATTAATCTGTGGCGTCAAGGACCCGGATGCGTGACACAAAAAACAGAATTTTAGAACTGAAATTGAATTTTAGAACTGAAAGTAAAAGTAGTGAAATTGAATTTTTAATTCAACAAAATAAATTTTCAGAGCAAATGAATTCAGTTTCAAACCATTAAATTCAGTTTCAATTAAGTGAAATAAATTTTCAAACCAATGCATTTAATTTCAAATTACACAATACAGATTCTGAGGGCACAAGTTTCTTCCCATATCAAAAGGCATTTATTAAACTAAAAGGCATTTATTAAAATAAAATTATTCCAGAACGTATCATACAGGCACACTATATATGCTGAGGCTACAGTCCTCGACACAGCTGTCCTGGGTTCGATTCCTGGCTATAGGCCATTTACTGCATGTCTTCCCCTTCTTTTCTCTACCCTACTTCCTTTCACCATTGCCAAAACAAAAAAAAAACTTTAAAAAGCAACCAAAAAATAACAATTCCTCCGGATTGTACCATTTACCATTTACAAACTTGAAAAAGCTCTTTCTGTCCATGCAGCTCGCTTTTTGCCAAGTGTCATGCAAAAGGATTTGGTCGATTTTTCATGATCAGACAGACTGAAATACAAACAGTAGTTAAATTAATGGCATTAAAACTCTCTTCCAGAAGTTTTCATACCCCTAAAATGTTTTAACATTTTGTCACACTACAACCACAGACTTCTGTGTATTTGTTTTTAGATTTTAGGTAACAAACCCACACAGAGTTGTACATTAATGTTAAGTAGAAACAAAACAATTCATGGTTCTCATTTGTTTAAAATAAAAATATGCAAAGTGTTGGGTGCAAGAGTATTTGATAACGTTAAAGAAATCAAATGCAACCATTTGCCTTTAGAAGTTACAAAGTTATTAAAGAGTTCCCCTGTGTGCAATTTAATTTTAGCATATAAACAGCAGCTCTATGAATGCCTCAAATGTTTCCCAAAGAACATGAGTGAAGATTGAGCTTCATGAACACAAAGGAACACATCATACAAGCCAGGGACAGAGCTTTGAAGAACTTAAAGTGGAGTTAAATTATAAAAGATTATCCAAAACGTTGGACATCCCAGTAACTGTTCAGTGCATCACCTGGCCATGAAACTAATAATCAGAGGACAATTAGAGGGCTTATGTGGACTCTAGAGCTGCAGAGATCCCCAGCTCAGGAGGAACAACTATTAGATGTATACACCACATATCTGGCCTTAGAAGTGGTTCTGCATTGAATTACTCCCCACCCTCTATGCTTGGCACAATTTTAGTGACGACTTGTTAAACTAGCTTTGTCCTGAAAAGCTTGTTGTCTTTGAAATTAATGTTAGAGCTATGACAATTTGGTTGGCTAATTTCTTGGCCCAGCATTTACTCAAATGATATACATAAATAATAAATGAACTTGTAACAGTTGCAAAGCATGATCTTATGGTGAAATTAGATCTCATGTTTGCTGAGTTAAGACCAAATTATTATTATACAAGCATAGCAAGCATAAAAGCAAGAAAGGCAACAAACATTATACCAAAGTTAGCCCTTCATTCATGACAAGGGCAATGTAATCATGCAGAGGGAACAGGTTGCATACCTTTATCCATTGCTTGTTTCTCCTCTTCTTTCTTTTTTTTTCTGAATTGGGCATCTGATGGCTTTAACCGTTTTTGGTCCATCTCTGCATCTCTGCACTCGACAATCAACAGATTTCCCAACGCGTCTCACAACCAAAAGTCAAGACTAAACCAATTCACCTGTGGCCTCATATTCGTTTTGTATCGCTTATTTTTATAAGCCTTTTACACAAATCAGAAAAATTCACTTATATAGCGCCTTTCCAGTCATAGTGACCTCTCAAAGCGCTTTACACTAGAGCCACATTCATCCAATCACACCCATGGGTACATCAACATGTGGCAGGAGAAAGCTGAAATCAAACCAACAACTTTTTGATTGTAAGACCACTACTGTTCTCACTGAGCCACAGTCGCCTCATGTATAATATTATGAATGAGATGTGTATTTTTTTTAAGAAAGTCAAGGTGTGACTGACTTTAGCGGACTAATTCCGTTAGACTATTGCTGTAGAGTGAATCCCCCACCCTACACCCCCCTTGTCCATTCCATTCAAGAGACCCAGAGGTGAACTGGCCCCTCCCCATTGCCTTTCCTCGTCTCATAAGCCTACAGCCTGTCAGCCTCTGTGCAGTCTGCATGGCTGACCAATCTTCTCACAGCAAGCAGGGGCGCCTGCAGCTGCAAGGGGTGCCAAGCCAGTTGGCTAATTCCTCACCCACACAGTAATGATAGATAATAGAAAACTGCTTGATTTCTTAATCTGTTTTCTTTTTTGTAAGTGCTCGTGCCACCCCCTATGTATCATGGGGAACAAATGCCACCCCGGTCGGCTGCCCGGTTCACCCGTGCCAGAAACCACCACTGTCTGGCCTTTTTCAAGTGGAAAGGAGAACATCATTGTTGAAAAATGGCCATAAGAATTCTCATTTGCAGTTTTCTAAAGGTTTGGTTGCCACTGTCAAATTACAGGGGTACAATTGCAAAAACAAATGCAAGAATTTAATGCTTGATTGCAAGAATGTTGGAGATAACCTAACAAATTCTCATCATCACACCTACCCACACAGTTATCATGCAGTAATCAGAAACAGGGATATTATTATTTTATACACCGAGATTTACATAATGTTATGATTTGTGGGTATTTTGGGGTTTTTGTTGGTCTTATTTTTAGTTGGGGTTTGAATCATGCTTCTGTTTTCCGGGTCATGCTTTTGTTTTTGTATTCATGTTTTGCTAAGTTGTGTTCTTGGATTGGGCTTCTGGTTATGCTTTGGTTTCATGTTTTTCTAGTTATGTTTCTATTAGTTTGTTTTATTGGTTTTCTGTTTTTGTCTCAGTCACGTTTCATTTTTATTCCTGCCTCTGTCTGTCGTCTCAATCAGCTTCACTCGGTCCACTTGAAATCTGTAATTAGTTTACTTGTTTCATCAGGTTCCCACTCCATTTATACACTTCTGTTCTGTTCAGTTATCGCACAAACATCACATCTCATGTCTCTGATTTGGATCATGCCAGGCTTGCCTCGCCTGCCTGTTTTGTTCCTGCCTTTTCAGTGAGTGAGTTTCTGTTATTCAAAGATTAAAACTTTTTACTTAGTCATGCTGCCTGCTTGTCTGCATTCCGGGGTCCTCCGTTGTACCACACCTGACACATAAGGTAGAGGTGTTTCGAATATTTCCATCCACGCGATTGTGTTTCACCCCTTTAACATTTTTATGGCTTTTGGAAAATTAGATGAAACAGTGACGTAAGCAGATAAGAGAGTTAACACCAGGATCAGGTGTTAATGAGTCTCTGAGCCACTTCTTCGAATAAAAGTAGAATGTATCACTTTAGCACTAACAGCATCACAAAGGACATAAAGGAGGCCTCCTAACATTTAAGTTGTCATCATCCTTGTTCTGAGACATAACATTTTTGTAACGCTGAGGTGTATAAAGGACATAAAACAGCTTTACAATGATCTGGTGTCACTAAACTATGCTAGATGTTTGTAGCGGCTAAACTGTGTGAATAATTTTGCTGATATTTAGTATCACACTTTACATTGTGAGGAAGTTTGAGTTTGGGGTTTTAACCAAATGTCTCATTCTAGTCTCTTATCCTAACACCAATTATGACAAATTGAACTTGAGATGCACTGAGAAATGAGCTGGTGAACGTAATCAGACAGTTTTACACTTAACGACCCCTGAGTGGTGATTAGCCAGTCAGAAACAAAAAATCTGATTTTTTTCCGACCAGTGAAACCACCATAATAGGTTGCACTCTCAACACTCTTCGGTGTGGAAGTTTTTATTGTGGCAGGAAGGCACAGCTAGCTATTTGTAGTATCTGCTCTTTCTCTCACAGTGTGATGTTGCCTCTGGTCCTGGTACAACTAATTATTGATCAGTCACTACAGAAATGCAGAAGAAGGGTCCTGTATAGCTACAATAAATTAATGGATTTAATAATTCAATTCATAAGAGTAAATCTGTGCTTTTTTATTCTCAAAATATATTATAGAAGGAAAATTAAACATCTAGTAATATAGTGTACTGCCACATTTTGAAGTATGACAAAAAAGTATAGAGATATTTTTTGTAAAATAATAAATAAAACATGCTGTAGTTGTTTTTATTTGTGTAGACACCTCTGTCTCCTAATAATCTGGAAGATTTTTGTGTATTTGTAGATTTTCAGCGATGTAGAGAGATTCAGCTTTGTAACTTTGTCCTGTTTTTGAGAAAACTGTCTTGCTTACCTGTGAAAAAATTCTAGAACTTGCAGATTGTTATACGGAGCCCAGCAAGTGTCAGCGGGTAAGAAAAAACAAAACCGGTGGAAAGCTCACGCTTTACTGAACTTTGTTCTCAGTTTTGCAATCCATGCGCACAGATTACTGAGTGACATGTCAAGAGTTTGGACACATGGCAAACACCTGCGAAGTAACTTCTGTGGATCTGTTCTGATATATCAACTTAAAGCACTGCCATGTTTTAATCAGCACACTTCACAGCTTGTAATATGGCTTTTTTTTTGTTACACTAAGGCGTTCGAACACGTCCAAACTCTTGACAGATGTCACTGAGTAATCTGCACACCAAACGGAACACATAGTTTGCCAAACCTTGCAGACGGATTTCAGAAATTGAGAGCACAGTCTTGTATTCCCTTCACACAGATTGCAAAACTGAGCACACAGTTTAGTAAAGCGTGAGAACGGATTTCTACCGGCTTTGTTTTTTTTTACCCGCTGACTGTTGCGGGGCTCCATAGTTTCAATCTAAGCAGACAAAAAATATTTTAGTGTTTTTACAGAGAAATCAGATCAGAGTAAACCGGTAACATCAGATCAGAGACTTGCAAAATCCCTAATTGAATCTCGGCCTCAAAATCTTTGATCAGTGCTTCTGTACCTCTTCCTGCAACATAAAATCAGATTTTGGTTGTTAATTATGTGCCTCATTTTCCTCATCTTGTGCATCCTAACCTTTATATGATAGCTTTGCAGACCTAGAAAGCTATACTGTCGCCACATTCATGTGCATGCTGTAAAATTCTCAGCAGTTTAAATGAATTTTCAGCACCCAGCTCAGCAAGCTAATTGACATTAAACCCACAGTGAAGCAAGCCATTCTCCTGATTAAACTCTCTCAGCTGGCAGGCAGCAGAGCTCGCCCTTCTCTGACTTCTCACCGCATTTACTATTAAATTCATTTGTGTCTATAAAAACATTGTGTGACATGTTGCGTTTTTAACTGTGCTTGCTTTGCACTTTACCCAGCAAATAGTTTACATTCACATAAATCGAGCTGCCGCAGAGAGCAGCATGATTACTCGGCTTTCTCCCCATTAGGTTTCCTTGACAGCAGAACGAGCAGGCCGGGAAGGTTGCAGAGGAGATAAGTAGTACTTACCATATTCAGCGTCGTTTGAACTTAATAATTATATTCAGCTTGAGACGTTTCCCCCTCCTATCGTACCTCACAGTTCCTCTCTCTTGCTGTTTCTTCACGGCTAGTTTAAGTGCTGCTGTTGAGCTTTAACAAGGCCGCTTTTGTCCCAGATAAACCTTCTAGACAGTGCTCATCAGCGAGGTGTAAGATCCTTGCCTGCCGGAGCACAGAGGGCCGCCCCAGGGGCATCTTATCACTTCACCGACAATCACAAATACCCACCGAAATAGATGGGCTTCTCAATTCTCTCTGTGGGGAGCCCTTCAGATGGCTTCTTACTATCTGCAGACGCTTCTGAGTGGCAGCTTGGCAGACAGACAAATATAACAGTACACAGAGAAAATGAGAGCTATTGACGGGCAGAAGCCTGCAACCCACACAAAAAGGTAGTGGTCTTTTTCTACACAATCACCGAGTGACAGATTGGCAGGCAAGATGGAGATGAAGGCAGACAGAAAGCTGACATATGCATATAACACGCATGAGGATATATTTATGCAGTGGTGCTGGACACACACACACAAACAAACACACTCACACACAGCACCTAGATGCATTCCACACTCTCACACAGCAGCTCTCTGTGTCTGCATTCCAGCCATATTTTACTGAGAACTGCATTGGGTGTATCCACACATGGATTTTTGTGGGTTATGTTTATTGAATTCACCTCTCACCTCTCCAGACTGATTGTCATTTTAACTCAGCTGTTGTGTTACACTGACAGAATGACTGCAGTGTTTCAGGCAACCAGCACATTCAAGGGTTCCATGTGATGCTCCGTATTGAGACTTACGGGCACCAAGTTTGTTTCATTTTGTCAAGTTGCAAGCTTCAGTGTGTTTTATTAGGATTTTACATGAAATAGCAATTAAATTTGGACAAATCTTGACTCATTATTGCTCCTCTTTACTTTAATACCCCTAACATAATTTCCTGAGCAACCAACTGCCTTCAGAAGTCCACCTGTTTTTAAAATAATCTCACTACAAATGCAGCTGTTCTTTAAAGGCTTGAAGAGTTTGTTAGAAACACATTTAGTGAACAAACATCACCATGCCACAGGCTGTGTGGTGAAAAACTGAAACTGCACATCCACTTAGGTACACAACCCCCCATAGAGAAACATGGTGGTAGCAGCATCATGCATTAGGAACAGGAAAGCTAATCAGAGTAAATGCAGATGTTCTGTGATTCAGGCACAACAGACAAGCCATTTGTCTCCATATTGTAAAGAGTCAATTTTTCAAAGCAGTAATTACCTTTTTAGAACAGCTGACAAATACAAATGCTGATACAAGAGCTGACACTGCCATGTGCTCCGGTACAAATCTGCACAGATCTGAGAACTGACAGGTTTGTGATTACCTTTAACCTCTCTGCCATCACGCTATCAGGAATTCTCTGAATCAGACCTGTGAAAGCCAGCAGATGCTCGTAAGTGTAGAAATGCCTGTCACATTTAAAGAAATCTCACAGGATTCTATTTTATATTGATCCTCTTTAAAGAATTACAAGCTAAGCCCTCATTTGCCTTGCAAGACTTGATTTTAATTTGAATTAAAGTATTTTTCTTGCATTCAATGTTTTTACTGGATTTCTGCTTAACGGATCAGTGTGGCCAGAGTTATCCACGTGACTATTTGTTTTATGTTGTGATAAAAAGCTGAGTGGGTCTACAATTGGATTTTATACGCTTTTCATGGTTTTTGCTCAGCCCAAATGCAATCCAGTCATGCAGGATATCTGATAAATTCAGGTTTAACAAGACTTATAGAGACTTCTAGCTGCACCAAGTCTGTCTTCACTTCTGTTTTAGAGCTTTAATGCAGTGTGTGTGTGTGTGTGTGTGTGTGTGTGTGTGTGTGTGTGTGTGTGTGTGTGTGTGTGTGTAAGAAAAGTAACTCTAAGCCCAGAAAATAAAGAAGAATTTAAAGAGGAATCAATGAGCCTGATGAAGGAAATCTGACTTAAAGGATAGTCAAAATTCTATAGTATCTAAACAAGTGATAAATATAACAATAATGTCAGCAGCTTCCAAACCATATAAACAGAGAAAGAAGTTTTTGGCTTACTGAGTGGAAGTTCACTTGCAGGGAAATCTATTAGAAAATGTAGGAGCTGGGAGTGGCGTTTAAGTTGTGGAAAGAATGTTTAACTGTGCCTTTAAATTGTAGGGAGGTCACCTGTTCACAAACTCCAGTTGGTTGTGTGCAGTAGGTCTCCCTTTCCTCCTATCACTGATGGGATCCTGCCATTCTCACATTTGTGTCTTGACGTTTTCAGTTGCAGACTGTCGCATTCTGGGATTCAGGTTGACCAAAGCACAGACAAGAGCTAGGCAGCAGCATGTTTAAAGGAGCTTTCTTCTTTAACAATCAAAAAGTTTTCCAAGCGTAGCAAATCACTGCAGGTACAAATAATCTGAAAACTTACAAAGCTGAAACTGCAGGAACATAGTAGTCAAAGTACTTAGGCAAGGGTAGGTGAACGATGTTGAGAACGGAGTTGTAACGGAGGAACCAGTGAGTAACAAACAAAACCAGAGAGCTTATGAACCGAGGGAAGTGAGGTATGAACCAATGAGACACAAATGTAGGTAATCAGAGGAGAATGGAGAACAGGTTTGTGAACCAGGCTACAGAGAACTGAGGGAGTATGAATAGTGGTTAAGGAGACCCACCTAGAAAACAAAGGGGACATAAGACATAACCTAAAGAGAACTGACTATAACACAAAACCATAAGTAAGTACTGCATAAACAAGAATCAGGGAACCAGAACTAAAGGAAGGACAAAGATAAATAACCAAAGAAACATAAGAACCTAGAAAGAAAATTAACTAAAGTAAACAGAGAAACTAGAGGGAACAGAAGAACACCATAACTAAAGAAACCCTAAGTATAAAAGTAAACAAACAATACTGACTGGAAAGGAAACCGAAAATAAACTAACAAGAATGCAAAGGAACAAATACTAAAACAGAAATAAACACAAGGATACTAAAAGAGAAATTAAACTAGAGAATCCAAAGACAAATAACTATAATTACAATAATAATAATAATAATAAACCATGCAAAATAATAAGAAAACAGCCATAAAGCAACTTAAGGAAAGGAAGGAAGGAAAACACTAGGAGGTGGTAGATGGAGAAAAAGAACTATTAAACATGATACAAAAACCAAAATAGAAACATCTAAGCAAAGGTAAACAAACACAAAGCCACAAGCAAAGTCCAAAAATGTCACAACCTGACACAGACCAAGTATTGCAATGTCTTGATGTTTAGAGTATTGGCCTTATTTGTTTACAACCTCAGCAAAGATGTGTAAAATGCCTGTAAATAAAGTATTTCTCCATTGCAGTAGCATAATCTCACTCCAAATAATGTAGAAAAATCCACCCTTGTATTTGGAGTACAATGTGAGTAAAATACTTGTTTTACTAGTGGCTTTAATATTGGTACTCCTACAAGTCATTTTAAGATAAAAGTAATTGAAGCATTTTTTTAAAAATCAGATGTTCTAACTGGCAATTTATGACTTTCTGTTTACCTGGGGCATAAATATAACGTCATGCACAGGCCCATTTCTTTTAGCTACCAGGCTGCATAAGGATCCATATTTATCTTGCCACCAAAGACAGTGGGCGGGGAATGGAGGTAAAAAATATCCAGAGCCAACATTTGAGAAAAAAGCTTGGCATCTTGTGGGCACCAATAACTCTGGTAGTAATACCAGTAAAATGCCTTTTTTGTCCTATCATCACTAAAATATACATGTAAAGTTCACTAAACTCTGTTGGGACCAAATCAAAGTAAGATTGCGCTTTTCAGCCATAAACACCTGAGGTGGGCTTGAAATCAACGATGAACTTGTGGAAAAGCCCTTCTTGCCCACTGTTAATTTGTGGTATGGTAGAGGGTCTGTAATGCTGTGGACTGATTTCTGTTCCAGTTGCTTCGGAAACCTTGTTAGAGTGCATGGGATGAAGAACACTGTAAAATACCTGAACATATTACATACAAATCTGGTTGCTTCTACTAGTAAACTGAAATTGTTCATCACTGAGTCTCAATCCTGCACATATGGCAACACAGAAGACACAAAATCAGCCTTCTTATATGGCCATCTGAGTCCTTAAACCCAAATCCTAGAAAATCTGAGGAGTAAGCTCAAGAGAGGACGCTGGATGTTCTAGAGAGACTGTGCAAAGAGAAATGACGCCTCTGTCTGTATCATATTGATTTGTGAAATGTAATAGAAAAGGACTAAGTGGTGTTCAGCTGGTAAAACAAGTATTGACAGGAGGGGTACCAATAATTGGTTTTGTGAAAAAAAATGGTTTCTTAAAATGGGATTGTTTCCTCACCGAATAAATGTACTCAAATTAAAAATGCGCAAGTTATGCTGATGTATAACACACCCTTTTCTCACTTTTTGCTCTAAGCTCTGCAAGAAAAATATCTCAACATTTAGTATCACCCAGACTGAGGTTAAGGGTCTGTGAGGAGTGAGCTACTCACGTCTACAATATGAGGAGCGGATTGCTGTGAATGGATGGTTCCCATGTTCTAAAAGGGACTGTGGGAGTTGGGGGCACATTTACATCACTCCATCAGAATCTAATAGGGATAAAATGAGGTACTACTCAGCTAAAAAATTTGAAAAGGATTGGCAGCACTCGTTTATAAGGCCATTCGAATATTAAGTCACTGGACATGAGTGGAATAGACCTCTTAAAAGTTAATGCCCTGATGTCATTAACCAGGCTGGGGGGAGCTGAGAGGAACTGAATGAATAGATATGCGTTTCACTTCATTCAATGGTCTTTGTACTGAAGTATATGTGTGTCTGAAATTAGTTGGTATAGGGGCTGTAAAAAGGTTAGTTGTCCACAGACACACAAATCTAGGTTAACCGAGGCAGAGGCTCTTACTAGCAGGCCTGGATGCACTGCTGCTGCCAGCTTTCTGGGTGAAAACCTAAACAGACAGTCCCAGCGAGCACACAGCACGCTGATCCACATAATGCCAATGTGGAAAGACTGAGGAAAAACCTGGCAGCCTGAGTGATTTGGAGGCTGAGGATGCATTTTTCTCCACATAAAGGCCGTCCCCAGGCTGCATTTTCATGCTGCAAAATCAAACTCCTGGCAGTCAGAGCCATAGACTTTATGTCACAGGATGTGTGTCACACTGCAGTGATGGGGGGGCCACAGACAACTGATTACACAAATACTTCTCCATAAATTAGTATATTATCAACATGCTCATTTATTTCACATATTCAATTCAAAGAGTGAACTAACATTTAGATACATAAACCACCCAGTTATGTAATCGGGTTATTTATTTATTTCTGTTAATTTTGATAATTTTGGCTTATAGCTTATTAAAACCCAGTGTTTTAGGTATTTTAGAACATTTAAATATTTAATAAGGTAGATAATAAAAATAATTTTTGTAAGACATTTCTGTATGTCAATCTAATGTATGTTATGTATGTATGTATAGTATGTGTGTATGGTATGTGTGGTTGGGGCTCCTTTTGCATTAATTATTGTACCAATGATGTGGCATGAAGGCGATCAGCCTTTGGTTCTACTAAGGTGTTAAAGAAGTCCAGGTTGCTTTGACAACGATCTTTAGGTCATCTGCATTGTTGGGTCTGGTGTATTTCATCTTCCTCTTTACAAAACTCCATTTATTCTCTATGAGGTTCAGGTCTGGGCAGTTTTCTGGCCAATCAAGCACAATGCTACCATTATCATTAAACCAGGTATTGGTGCTTTTCTCAGTCTGGACAGGTGCCATGTCCTGCTAAAGAACGAAATCAGCATCTCCATAAATCTTGTCGGCAGCAGAAACCATGATGCATGCTAAGATTTCCTGGTAGAGAGGCACAGTGGACCAACACCCAACAGATGAGATGACTCCCCAAATCATCACTCTCTGTGAATATTGCACACTTGACCTCAAACAGCTTGTTCTGTACCTTTATAGTCTTCCTTCAAAATTTGGGACCTTGATTTTCAACTGAAATGTCAAATTTACTTTCATCTGAAAAGAGGACTTGTACCTTTTAATTTTCACCTCCAACCAGAATTAACCTTTTTCATTTCTCACCGATAGAGAGCAAAAGGAAATTTATTTCTGCTAATTGTCTCACGGCATCCTTTCCCTCAGCCTCCTCAGTGTTAGGTGACAGAGTCAGCTGTCAATTACCGATTACAGCATGTTGTTGTTGAAGTTGAGAGCCCATTGTGTTTATCTGCAGTGACAACTGGCTGGAGGCAGCTGGGGAACAGAAACTGTCACTGGGCCTAGTCGGTCTGTGATCTGGCATCTGCCCAGACACTCCACCTTTAGTGCATCTCTACGCTGACATCACCTGTTCTTCTTTCTATCGCTTCTTCTACCCCTCCTCTGCTTGGGATTTTCAGGTGTGTGTGACCTCAGAGCAAATTTAAGAATTTACTCACTGTATTGGCGGTCACATGTCCTTTTTAAATTGCCCACGGAAAGGAGACCATTCTGACCTGGATTTAAAAACAGGAGGGCAGATCTCACTTCCCTCTAATGTTTGCCAATTACTACTCCTGGCCGCAAGCATGCAGATTCCCCGGTGCCCCGCTGCGCTCGAGCCCCTTTTGGCTGTGATTATTTCATCATACAGGCAGTAAGATGAATCATAGCTAGCTCTGCTCTCTGATTCCTTCTCTTAATTTTCTCGTCGGGGGGGCTTTTGTAATAAATCGCTGCAACTGCAAGAAACCAGCTCACCTGTCAATCAGGGCTTCAGGTTGGCAGCTGCTCAGTATTAACAACTTTGAGGCAGGCCACAATAAAAAGGTGCTGGAAAACTCTGCAATACATGTCAGAGGTGAATGTAAAGTTTTATTTGGTCTGCCAATTTCTAAAGGTTCTAGGGGCCAGAAAAACTAGATCTTCCACTGAAGTTGAACATGGGTCGGTAGTGAGGAAATTCCTCTATTTGTAAACTCAAAGGTTTGTTTGTTTTCAGCTTATTCACTGAGCGTAAGCCGTCCGTTTACACTCTAGCTGCTGCGTGTGATGTGTGTCTCTTTGCCACTTGTGCCGCGGTTCTGTTGACATTTGACCAGTGTGCTTCTGTAATCAGTTTTTCTGCTCCCACAGCCTGTGAGCAGGAGCTTTATAAACATGTCCTTCCTCAGTAGGAGGCGAATGGATCACTTCTCATTAAAGGGGGAGCAGGAAGTAGGGAGGCGCACAGCCACTGCCTCCTCAGTGGAAGAAGAAAGCCACGCACAGCTTCAAATGGAGATCGTTTACATGCACACATGTCTTTGTATGTCTCTACCAGCTTTGCACATCCTTTTGCAAATTAGCTCAAATTCCGTCAAATTAGATTTCTTCTTTAATTTTGGGATGTAAAATGAGGATGAAAACAAACGCACAGCATTCTTTTCAGATTTTCTGTTGTAAAAAATTGTGAAAGTGCTGTGTAATATTACTTCTACCAACTTCCTCGTTTTCTTTCCTTCTTCAAGACTTTATGTTGGTGTATCCCCGAAATTCCACATAAAATACATCAAAGCATGTGGCTGTAATCTGACAAAATATGAAAAAGGAGTATGAGAACTGTTGCAAGGTAGTGCCAGAAATACAACTGGAGGGAACAGAGTTTTTCTCATGTCCAGAGCACGTGAAAAAACATAATGCAAAACAGCTTGGATGAATTGATGTTGTTGTTGTGACAGCTGTGTTGATGAGTAATTGTGACTATCAAAATACTAATCTTTTCCCCTCTCCCTATCATAGGGCTGTAGAGGTCAAGATGTATCATTTCATGACTTTTTTCTCTTGATAATAAATGCACCAAATGACCAATCTGTATTTTTCCTGCCTCACTTACTATTTTGGAAAAATAAGTGTATTTGACCACCTACCTATATAACCTATCTAATGCAAGCATATTAAAGCTTTGAGATTTAATCATAAATGCGTTAACCTTTTCAGGAAGGTGGCACCAATTTAGCCTATTTGATACTAACTTGACTCAACGTTACCATCACAGTCCTGTCTCACTACACTGTAAAGCACAGCAGCATGGGGCTTGAGTAGGTGCCATGGTAACAAGCCAGCCTCGCACCACTGCTCTTGACACCACAGTGGCTGATGAATCATCATTCTGACCCACTGGACTCTCTGGGCTGGGCTGTGCTTTTACGTGCCCCATTGGGTGACTGACAGCTCAGATGCTGTTCCAGTAAGGCAGCATGTGGAGAAGGCTTGAAAAACACGGAAATGTCTCACGGAGGCAGATGGCTAGAGACAGGAATTTAAAGCAAAAATAGTTTGGTACTCTTCTGACAATTATTTGATTACTATTATTTTAATAATGAAGATCTCTTATGACTACCACATGTTAGAGTTAGCAGCACAAATTTTGTTTTTGTTTTTTTTGGTATTTTCTTATAATTATATACTATGGATCACCCCCCTTCTTCACATGTCCAACAACCAGCATCCCCTCACATAAATTTGTTAATTGCGAGTCGAAAAGCAGGAGGAGTCGAGGGATTATTATAAAAATAGTTTTTATTTTATTTTAACCCAAAACAGATGGCAAATTGGTAAAATTAAACTTAGTCATAATGTAATCAAACCAACTCACAACAAAACAAACATAACTGACCTGTTAAGACATGACACACATATCGGTTAATCAGACCATTACAACACAATATGGGTAACTAAAGAATGGTAAATGACCTGCACTTGTATATGTAATCGCCCTGAAAAGAGGAATATTAAATAAATGAGTCACGGACACGTCTTTCCTCTGCTCAGGTGTATATTGACTGAAGAAGAAGTGCAACTTAGGTACATACAGGATAATAATTATATCCATAAAGTCCAGTACTGTTGTTTCACAAACCATTGCGGTACACAAATATGTCAGTAACAGGTGACAAAAAAAATAAAAATACAAAATAAACCAACTTACTGTAATATGTTATATTTCTGTATAGCTTCCTTTTCCAAAATCCAAAATACACACGCTCAATAGTGCATGAATTAACTTCAAAACGTATGCAACATTCCTAACCTCATGTGCAAAGGCTGTCTACAGCTACACATACTATGTGCTGCATCATTCACACGTGACCTGGGCTAGCATCTTTGGTTGTGAGCTACCGGCTAACCGTGGTTAAGTCTCATTTAATAATAGCAAAGTATGTAACTATAATTGATGACAAAACAAACATTCTCAAGTAGTCTTAACAGTTAGTAAACCCACCCTCAACAGTACAGGTTGGTTTTATGAGAAACTCATACCTGAAAAGGGGAATATTGAATAAATGAGTCATGGACACATCTTTCCTCTGCTCAAGTGTATGTTGACTGAAGAAGTGCAATAGCGCTCAACCCCCTCTGCTGGTCACCTTTGGTTACTACATCTGAACTGAGAAACTATACCTCTGGCTTACAACAAGCACATTTTAATGCATCACATATAGTGCATTATGAAGTCCCCAGAGACCACCAAAGCGCATTACACTGCAATCAGTCATTCACCTATTCATACACACGTTCAAACACTGACAGTGGTAAGCTATGTTGTAGCCACAGCTGCCCTGGGGAACACTGACAGAAGCAAGCCTGCCATACAATCTGCGTAACTGGGCCCTTTGACCACCATCAGCAGGAAAGGAGGGTGAAGTGTCTTGCCCAGAGACACAGCAACTGAGACAGACAGAGCGGGGGTTGAACCGGCAACCCACTGGTTAGAGGACAACATCCTACCACCTGAGCCACAGTCTAACAGTGTATTTAGAATTTGTAAAGAATATAAAATGTAACTACCAGAAATCAGCACAGTGCAGTTACGTTTGTTAAATTAAACACTAAAGAAGGAAACGAAAGGAGTTGGAGGTGCAGTCCAATTATTCCCAACACGTATTTAGCTGCTCTGAGCCCTGGCCAGCACCTTTTGTTTTACAAAGGTGAGAAAAGAGTTGATACAAATACATGTGAGATAAATGTGCATGGTTACAATACAATGCATTTAAACACCTCAAAAGCTTTGTTGCAAAATAAAGTATATCATTGTGTTTGGATGAATGAACAATGAGTATGCATGAAAGTTACTCAGCTTCACTGGGGTGTGGCCATGGATTTGGCAATCACATTAATAATCTAGTTACAGTCTTGCTGATTGTTGTCTTTTATGTGGTACACTCCTGTGAAAAGAAAATGAGAATTAGCTTGTCCGTGCACAAAAAGCAAAAAGCAGGGCTGTTGATGTCGGAAATATCCTGCTGTAAAAGCCCTTCGGAGTAAGACTTACTGTTCGTAATTGCCTGAATTTCGTGAGTTGGGTAATTGGAGTTTTATACTTGAAAATAAAGTCCTCTAAGAGGGAAGACAGTCTTACAAAAAATAATGGTCCCTGTTGGGAAGTTGGGTCATTGAAGTAGTAAAAGCATTGCTGATTTTGCAGAAGAATAAAGACGAAGGAAGGTTGAGCAAATGAAAAACATTTATCATTACTGAGACAGAAACAGATGTGAATTAAACATGGTTAATAACCTTTGCAATTGAAAAGCACTGAGACAAGAGCCATGCTTGTAATTAGCAGATCATACAGATCCCTGGGAATAACTATTTCTCTCAAAGAGAATGAACTTAAGTCATATATCAAACTGTGTATCACAGGCTGTCTGTGTAAAAAGTATGAGGTGCCACTGCCTCTTGTTAATCGCCCTTTTATTTATCAGGGGATTTCTGTCGAGTTTAATTTGCGCTTTGTTTGTCTTTCACTCTCATAGGATTTCTTTAAGCACTGCAGATAAAAACTGTGAACAAGAGGACTAGTAAATGCTTTGCATTCATTTAACACATAATGTGTGTTTTATCCACACATTGACATTTACACTCAAATGCAACAATTTCTGTTATATATTTGCTCTCCACATATGGGCACAATTCCCCAGAAATACACATTGATAATCATGCCAGGGACTGTTATGTCTTTCCCAAGGACACCTCAACACTTGGATTTTTTTGTTGGATTTCCATTACAATGTCACATCCTTCTTGTCTTGTTAACGTAAATCAACATTATGTATTGTCTTGTCTCGTGGGCTGGATGTACTACACCTCTAGAATCTACCAGGCTTCCCTGTCATGTTGAAATTGCTATGAAATTTTCTTTTATAGTGTGTTAAAAGTGATCATAGGTTAGAACATTTTTATCCTCCAGAAGGTCTCCATATTAGGTGAGAGGATGTATGAGAAAATCTGATCGTCAATGCAGTAGTGACTCTCCTTTACTGTCTTGTCCTAATAGTTCTACTGATTATTAACACCCTTCAGTAGTGAAGCATGGTCAGGCAGAGCTGTCTCCCTGTCTTGGCAGCAGGAGGATTGCTGTGTAATCTTTTCTCCTGATGTAGCTCCCTCTGTGTCTTTCCTCCCAGTAAAGTGATGTAAACCCAGGTCTTAAGGTAAGACCTAATTAGCCCCATTCTCAATGTCTCTCACTTTCTCTTCCCTTCAGTCTGATTCTGTACCTGTTAAATGCGGGATTAAACTGCACTCGGCAGGGTGCAATTATACAGTGAGTGCCGTTACGTCTAGGGTTAAACACAACCTTCACTCCCTGCTCACTTGTCTGTTGTAGGCTGCTGCTGCCTGGAGATAATTGTATTGCTGTCAGCCTGTGGTTGATAAGTTGCCAGTGTAATTGCTTTACGGTTTGACCTCTGGTTTTTCAAACAAGGGCCCTGGTCAAGGATCTGCACCGGGCTGATGAGGGATGAGAGTGAGACTGTGGTCTGAATGTGTTCCTGCTCATATGATTGTGGTTGTTGGTAGGACGATAAATGTGTTCATGCTGTCGTGCTCCTTGTCTCCCCTAGTGTCCTCTTTTATTCTTACTCTATCGCTCACTTTAAAATCAGTCTGTCGGTCAACGGTATACCTCTGGCAAACACGGTTTCAGAGTGGCCATACGCAGTTAAAGTGAAAATGAACAACAAAACCTTAAAAAAACCTAAACAGAAAAGCCACATTTTCGTATTTCTACTGCTGCTAAAATAATAAAACTTTTTTTTTCACCCAGCCACCCAACACTTACGCATTCATACTCTGATACATTGATAGGCAACAACAGGCAACGTAGGGTTAAGTGCCTTGCCCAAGAGCACATCAACCTCAGGTGGAGAAAGCTGGAATCGAAGCCACAACTGTCTGAGTGAAAGATTACTATTCTTCCCAGTGATTCACAGCCACCCTTTATTAGCCTTCTGTCAGCTGGCTGTGGGCGGCAACAAGTGGGGCAGGGGGAAGCTTGGCACTGCTTCATATAAAGCTTGAGAAAACTCCAGTTTCTCTGGTATTTCTTAAAAGGATGTTAAACCGGGCGCGGCAGCGTTGGTGGTGTAGGGGTGAAGTGCGCAACCATACAGAGGCTATAGTCCTCGATGCGGCCGTCCCAGGTTTGAGTCCCAGACCTCGGGACCTTTGCCCAATGTCTCCCCCTCTCACTGCCCCTCTTTCCTGTCTGCCTACTGTCGAAAAATTAAAAAATAAAGCCCTCTAGTGCCAAAAAAGTACCTTTAAAAGGACGTTAAACTGAAGGAATGGTATGACAGAAATATTCAGCGACTTTGAACCTGTACCTTTTTGAATTATTACTATATAGAAATTATTAGTACAAAGAAAAGAAAGCACACAATGCAAATCACATTAGATTACATTAAGAGCTTGTTTGTCAGGGTTTGACATTTTGGGACTCTGTGTTGGTTTTGTGTTTGTTTATTCCTTCAGTTATTTTGATGTTAGTTTTGTTCTCCCTCCTGCCTCCTACTGTTTGCAGTTCTCTCTCCCCTCGCTCATAGTTCCTTTAGTTGTTGTTGTTGTTGTTTTCTTATTTATCACGTAGAATGGTTTTCTCTTTATTATGATTATTATTATAGTTCTCTGGTTTAAGTCTCTATTCTTCCAGTCCCTCCTGATAGGTTAGTTTTAGTTATTGTTTACATTTTGGTTTGTATGTATTCTAGTCCTCACATTCTCTTCTTCCTTTCCAGTTATTTCAGTCAGTGTTGGTTTAGGTTTGTTTACTGTATTGTTTATTAGTCCCTTCTCCCATGGGTTAGTTTTGTATTAGTTTCACCTGCCCTTCAGCCTCCCTGTTTACCTCGTCACACCTGGCCCTAGTTCTTTTGATTGCCTGTCTATTGTCACTCTCATGTCTCTCTGTATATTAGTTGGTCTGTGTTCTTAGTTCCTTGCTGGTTCCTCTCGTTCACTACCCCTGTTTATGCTCAGTTTTGCTGCGTTACAGAACTGTGTACACATGTAAGTTTTTGGCTCGACTCATGTTTGTACCTGCTGTGATTTATGTTACGTTTTGGAGACATCATGCTGCTGCCAAGCTCTTATCTGCACTTTGGTCCGATCCAAACCCAGACCTCGACATTGTTGTAATTTTGTATTTGACTTTTATGACATACTTATGTCCCTTAGAATTTTAACCTTGTAAATTAAGACTCCCAGCTGCACTTTTCTGTTTATCTACTAAACTGATATTTTTACCTCAGCTTTGTCAAGTTTGTCTTCACCGCCTTTACAATTCCATTCAGAAACTCTGTAATACCTATGCTGTACCAGTAGGTGGCAAAACATTGACAATAATTACAACCAAATTAAAAAAGAAGACGGTGCTGAGTGACGCACAAATACTCCCACTTGAGAGGCTGCAGATTCCCATAGAGATAAGGAGAAGAAAGCAGGGATACAGAGCTGGAGTTAAGTGTCGTGAGAAAACATTAAGTGTAAACCCACTGTATCTTGGGTCGTCATGGGAAACTTAAAATTGGTTCCTGACAAAATGGAGTACCAGCAAACCAGCGCCATGTGTTTCATGGAGATGTGCAGACAGTAGCACGAAGGACAGCTGTAAGAGCAGGGGCGGGGGTCTGGTGATGTATGTAAACAACAAGTGGTGCAACTAAGGGCACTTGCATGTAAAGGAGCAGTGTTGCACTAAAGATACTGAGCTCCTGGCTGTTAGAATCCGGCCATACTACCTTCCCTGGGAGATTTCACACGTGACTGAGTTAACTGTTTACATCCCCATGTTGGTTGATGTTGAAGCAGCCTGTGAGCTCCTTCACACAGTAGTATCATAGCTGCAGGCATTGCACCCCGAAGCTCTGCTTCAGAATTTTTTTAGAAACAGATCTGTAGCTTTCAGTAGCTTTCAATAACACCTCTTTACCCATTACTCAACTTTCACACAGTATGTGAAATGCCACACCAGAGGCAACAGAACAATGGACTTACTGTATGCAAACATCAAGGATGCATACAACTCCACCCCCCTCTGGGCAGCTCTAAACAACCTGGTGTACTTCCACTCAGACTACATAGCCATGGTGTAGCTGCAGGACGCTGGAGTGGACGGTTCTCTCACTGCATGGAGCTACCCCACAGATAGACCACAGTATGTGAGGCTTCGCCACTGTGTGATAGACATGGTAGTCTGCAGCACTGGGGCTCCTCAGGGAACTGTCCTCTAGCTTTTCCTCTTCACTCTCTACACCTTGGACTTCAGACACAACACTGCCAGTTGTCACGTCCAGACGTTCTCCAACGACACGGCCATTGTGGGCTGTATGTCTGAGGGGAACGAGAGTACAGGGAGGCCATCACAGACTTTGTTGGCTGGTGCGCACAGAACCATCTGCACATCATCAAGACTAAGGAGATGGTGATTGACTTCGCAGGAAGGTCATTTCCACCTCACTGGTGAACATGCAGGGCTCGGACATTGAGACTGTGGTGGTGTATAAGTACATGTGTGTTCAGCTCAACAGCAAACTGGGCTGGTCCACACTCGCCAACGCCCTGTAAAAGAAGTGCCAGAGTCGCCTCCACTTTTTGAGGAGACACATGTCCTTTAATGGGTCCAGGGCTCTGCTCAGGACATTCTACTACTCTGCTGTGTCCTGCATTGTGGTCTGCTGCACAAAGCGGGACAGGAATTGACTGGAGAAGCTGGTTAAGTGGGCCAGTTTAGCTGTGGCCTGTCACCTGGACTCTTTAGTGGAGACGGGGAAGAGGGGGGTATAAATCAAACTGACATCCATTACGATCAACGGCTTTCCGATTCTGTGGGCGCTCTGAGCAGCTTCTTCAGCAGCAGGCTGCGTCTACTTCCTATCAGCAAGAAGACTGTACAACAAAAAACTATAAATTTGCAACATTGCCAAAGCATATATGTTTAACCTCTTTTATAGCTCCCTGTATAATTTTAAAGTCCTTCTACTGGCTGCCTGTATCTCAGATAATAGATTTTAAAATACTTGTTAGTTTCTAAGTGACTGAATGACTTAACACCGAAATACATTAAAGATTTATTGCTGCTGTATCAACCTTCCAGACCACTCAGAAGACCTGAGTGGTCTGGAAGGTTGCATTTAGTTCTTATGCTCCTCTATTTAGAAACAAACTTCTGGAAAACTGCAAAAATTCTGAAACCCTGAGTTCTTTAAGATTATAAACCCTATTATTGCCATATTTAAACTATTAGCTATAACATATTGGTAAATGTTTCTACTGGGGATAAAAGTTGATTAAGATTTTCCACCTTGACAGCAGGGTCCTTTACAGACAGTGTAAAGACGAAGTTGGGAGGAAGGTACAGAGCACCAGGAAGTCTCTGATTCTCAGTCCAGATGTGGACTCCCCCCATTATCGAGAAACATAATGGGTGAGAACAGTTTTAAAGACCTGCCGCCTCCCCAGGGAGAAATGTTTGATTTTATGTTAAGAAAATATGGACTTAAAAGCATTAATTAATTTTAGTTTGTAGCCCAACATTTTTTTATTTTTCTACCACTGCAGTGTACTTTTTTGTTTTATATTTTTGTCACTGCAATGTACTTGTTTTTATCATGTGAAACACTTTGAATTGTCTTATTGCTGAGATGTGCTATAAAAAATAAACTTGCCTTGCCTTGCCTTACATAACTATTTTAGATATAGCATTTATTTTTCATAGTTAGCTTTTTTTTTTCCAATTCAGTTTCCCCCTTGAGGAATGAATAAAGTCATATTGTATCTTAAACTCAGGAAAAATCTGGACACCTGTGAAAAAAATCTACAAAAATGCTCCTCTGTTGTGGATCCAGCAGAGAATGCCAGTGAATGTGTGCAATGTCTGCCTCTGTGTCACTGTTAGCAAAATATGGGTAACCAGTCCACTCAAGTTTTTAGAATAATTTATTTGAAAATTGTTTCTGGCCAGGATATTTGATACTTTCCAAGACATCCAGTGTAGAACTCATGGAACACAATGATTTGATTTTGTTCTTACAGCCTCAGGAGAGAGAATAAATCGGTCTGTTCTTGTGGAGTATGCATTGGCCTGTGGACATAGCCTATTATTCAGAAGGAGAATTGTCAGCTTCTTATAAAAATACAATAACAGGTTATTAAAAACAAAAGTCTGGTGTTTTAGTATAGATGGGATGTTAAAATCGTGAGTTGTTCTTGATCAGTATCAGTTTATGTTCAGAAAGGCAGCTCTTTAGTACTCGTTAGTGCATGAATTACCAACACCTGATGTATAGTGGGGCTGCAGTGAGACTTTAAACTAATCTAATTTACCCACTTAGGTTTTAACACTGATAAAACATTCAAGTTCAAGGGTAACCATTAAAGAAATATATGTATAATTTGGCTTTGGGTAAATATTTAAGCAAATGCTAAATATATACACGAGGAGAAGCTTTATTCCTTTGGAGGAAAGCTTTTATGCTGCTGGTGAGTAAAATATTTCCAACCTTTCCAGTTTATTTGGTCTTCTTGTACTACTTGTAATACTTTTTGCATTCTCACGCAATAGTCTTTGTGTTATCTAGAAATACTTTGTGAAACTCATTTTTGTAATCTGTTTGGAACTACTGTCAGAAAACTGTCAGTAATTTAGACAGAAAAAAATGTGCTTGTTAGTATTCAAAGCCCATTCCCGTTCCTTGTTGAAGAAGCTTGCCATTAAAGTCCCGGGTGTGTTTTTAGCAGTTCCACCCATGAGGATCATACTCAACAGTTGGTGCTGAAAATATGTTCGGCTGATTTGTTGACAGTGTGAAACCAACACAGTGTATTTACAAGAGTTTATGTGTTATTCACTTTCAGCAAAAGGGAATATCTGTTGCCGAGGCAACACTTCTCTACTCAGGAGGGTATGAAGGAAGGAGACACCTGAAAAATGACACCAGACCATATTTTTGGCTGCAGTATGTGGGCTGAGCATTGGAAATCTCCAAGATTTCCTAAGAAAACCTAGATTTATAGGACATATAACCCTCTTTAGAAAGCCTCTCTTATGGTGAATGTTGCTTCAAGTAGCTTGGATAAGTCCAGAGGGGATAAGACTCACAATACCAGAAGCAGGTGAAGTCTGTTTTAAGAAGACACATCTTTTAACATCTGTATTATTCCAAGTGTTTTCTATTGCCAGAAACTCTCTAACAACTGCTTACATTTAAAATGCATCTTTCTTTTTTTGTGTTGAAAGTAAGTGTACACTTTTTAGCTTGACAGCTTGGTAAATATAAGTCATGCGTTTGCATGGGTCAGTGCACCCAGCTGTGAAGAACCATAAAACACATAATGCATGCTGGGGGTTGCAGTCAGAAGAGAAATGCATCAGCTGCAGCAGGAGCAGCATCAGCAAAGTGTTCAGCATCTGAGACTAAGCAAATGAGTTCGACAGCTGAAACAAACAGCTCAATTAGTGTTAGCCAGTTCAGCCCACACATTAGCTTATGTAAAGCACAACATTTACATTTCAATTTATTTTCAGTAATGTTTACTCCCTCGAAGGGCTGGCATAGATTAAATAAGCTATCCATTTCAACTAAACATAACTGTGTTCCCAGAACATACTTTAGATATAAAATGTGATCCATACAAAATATATATGTGATGATAAAATTCTCACATTCTGCATTCCTCCAATAAAAATAGAAACAAAAAGCTATTCTGACAGATATGAATTTAATAAGTTGTAATATCAACAAATTATTAAATTAACAGACCACATGGCTCGGAAAATTATACATTTAAGAAGATGTCAGTTGTGTTGATCGGTATTACTTACACCGATCATATTAAGCATTTAGCTTGTTGATTCAAAGTTTTTCTCCAAAGACTTCCTCCCACATTCCATAAATATGCATATTGGGTCAACTGAGCACTCTAAGGGAGCTTTCATGTTTAGCTTTAAACAGACCAGAGTTTGTTTCCTGAGATGGTCCATTTTGTTTGGGCAGGTGTGAAATCTTATCTGAATTAGGGTCAGACCAAACAAGTGAACACTGGTCTTTCAGAAAATGGCCGTATTGGTCTGCTTGCTGGTGTACAATATGCTTACAGTCAGAATTCAACTGAACTATCAATCGTACCAGAGATCAATTTATACGCACGATTTACAGACATACAGGTCCTTCTCAAAATATTAGCACATTGTGATAAAGTTCATTATTTTCCATAATGTCATGATGAAAATTTAACATTCATATATTTTAGATTCATTGCACACTAACTGAAATATTTCAGGTCTTTTATTGTCTTAATACGGAGGATTTTGGCATACAGCTCATAAAAACCCAAAATTCCTATCTCACAAAATTAGCATATCATTAAAAGGGTCTCTAAACGAGCTAAGAACCTAATCATCTGAATCAACGAGTTAACTCTAAACACCTGCAAAAGATTCCTGAGGCCTTTAAAACTCCCAGCCTGGTTCATCACTCAAAACCCCAATCATGGGTAAGACTGCCGACCTGACTGCTGTCCAGAAGGCCACTATTGACACCCTCAAGCAAGAGGGTAAGACACAGAAAGACATTTCTGAATGAATAGGCTGTTCCCAGAGTGCTGTATCAAGGCACCTCAGTGGGAAGTCTGTGGGAAGGAAAAAGTGTGGCAGAAAACGCTGCACAACGAGAAGAGGTGACCGGACCCTGAGGAAGATTGTAGAGAAGGGCCGATTCCAGACCTTGGGGGACCTGCGGAAGCAGTGGACTGAGTCTGGAGTAGAAACATCCAGAGCCACCGTGCACAGACGTGTGCAGGAAATGGGCTACAGGTACCGCATTCCCCAGACCTGGGCTACAGAGAAGCAGCACTGGACTGTTGCTCAGTGGTCCAAAGTACTTTTTTTGAATGAAAGCAAATTCTGCATGTCATTCGGAAATCAAGGTGCCAGAGTCTGGAGGAAGACTGGGGAGAAGGAAAAGCCAAAATGCCAGAAGTCCAGTGCCAAGTACCCACAGTCAGTGATGGTCTGGGGTGCCGTGTCAGCTGCTGGTGTTGGTCCACTGTGTTTTATCAAGGGCAGGGTCAATGCAGCTAGCTATCAGGAAATTTTGGAGCACTTCATGCTTCCATCTGCTGAAAAGCTTTATGGAGATGAAGATTTCATTTTTCAGCACGACCTGGCACCTGCTCACAGTGCCAAAACCACTGGTAAATAGTTTACTGACCATGGTATCACTGTGCTCAATTGGCCTGCCAACTCTCCTGACCTGAACCCCATAGAGAATTTGTGGGATATTGTGAAGAGAACGTTGAGAGACTCAAGACCCAACACTCTGGATGAGCTTAAGGCCGCTATCGAAGCATCCTGGGCCTCCATAAGACCTCAGCAGTGCCACAGGTTGATTGCCTCCATTGCCGCATTGAAGCAGTCATTTCTGCAAAAGGATTCCCGACCAAGTATTGAGTGCATAACTGTACATGATTATTTGAAGGTTGACGTTTTTTGTATTAAAAACACTTTTCTTTAATTGGTCGGATGAAATATGCTAATTTTGTGAGATAGGAATTTTGGGTTTTCATGAGCTGTATGCCAAAATCCTCCGAATTAAGACAATAAAAGACCTGAAATATTTCAGTTAGTGTGCAATGAATCTAAAATATATGAATGTTAAATTTTCATCATGACATTATGGAAAATAATGAACTTTATCACAATATGCTAATATTGTGAGAAGGACCTGTATATGCGATCTGAAACTGTTTGAATCCCAGCTGTGCATTTGTGTAACCACAGCAGGACATTATAGTCATATCCCCTCTGCTGTCTGTTTTTGGACTCTCAGTTATACAGAGCAACATGCTGGAGAGCCTGTTGCTGCTCATACTGGGCAGCTTCTTGTGATCTGGTCTAGGCAGTTTTGGTAAACTTTCAGTCCAGCCCCCCAGACTAGCCAGACTTCAAAAACTCCCTGAATTGAGTGTGAGTGCATGTGTACATTTGTTCTTATTAAAGGATTAAAGGTTTTATCAATTTTCTTAGTGCTGCATAGTTCTTGCACTATTCAGATGCTTTTGTTTTCCCTATTTTGTCACCTTACAAATTATTTGGTAGACCATTTCAAAGATTAGCATAATTGTGAAGGAAAATTATGCATTTGAAAAAAAAAATGTGACTAAAAACCTGAAAATGAGGCGTATATTTGAATTCAGCTCCATTTACTTGATGCCCCTAAACGAGATTCAGCACAACCAACCTTCTTCAGTGTAATTTTGTCTTGGTAAAAATCCAGCTGTTCTGTGAAGCTCTAAAGCAGAGTTAGGTTATAAAACAATATATTTGGCTTTAAAGATTTCATGGAAAATTGTTAAACCCATCATCTGAAATAGAAAAGAATGTGGTACAACTTGGCCATCCACCTAAACTGAAAGGCTGGGCAAGGAGAGTAATAATTAGAGACGCTTCCAAGAGACCCATGGTAAATCTGCAGATATCCACCGCTCAGTTAGAATAATATTTTGAGAGGTCAACTATTAGTTGTGAACTCCTCAAATCTTGAATTTACAGAAGAAAAGAGAGCCCTTGCAATTAGAATCAAACTTGCCCTTATCCAAACTATATAGAGGACATATCGTTGGAACATGTTTAAAACCATATAGTATCCCCCATCCACTGCACAATTGTGGGCTTATTTGCATTGGATTATCACATAAAATCCCGATCTATGGAGTGAGATAAAAAAGACCAAGTGAGGTAGAAAGAGTGTTTCCTAGTTGGCTTCTATTAGCTGGATTAGTGTAGAAGCATTAAAACCTGCTGGAAGCTAACACCTCACACCTTCTGTTCGTTCCTCTGCTCCTCCATAACACTTATACTGCTTACATTCACAAAGGAATGGGTATCATACTCTGAAGTGAAATTGGGAGGAAAAACACACCACATTCATGAAGAAAAGGTGAAAAGGATGTGATTTATTCAATGTGTGTTCTTGCCAATTAATAACAATGATACACTGTAGAAATATGTGCTCTCTCTTGTTCACAGCCTGATAAGCTCCTTGGCACAGATTTTGTTTTCATTTCTGTTTTCAAGTCAAAAACCATCTAATTATGTACTCTGAGCGAACGAAGGGAGAATGTGTGCTCCAAATTAATCAGAATTGGAATTAATGTAGCTTACAGCAGAACTAGACAGAAGGTGTATGCTCCGCGTTCTCGACGATGTGTCTCATGCACAGCCCTACCAAAAGCTTGTTGCTGCTTCATGATTAAATCAATCCATTCGACACCATGACAAGTAAGGGAGATTTATCTGGCATGCCAGGAGCGCTGTAATGTGTGCAGAATCCGTCCAACAACTGAGTAATAAATCTAAACAACCCGACTGCAGCCAGCTTAAAGGGAGCTAAACACTATTGAAGTGGTGTGACAAATGGCACTTCTTCGTTGCTTACATAACAAATGGGAACACAACAGAGCCAAGCGTTAGATATCTTCCACATTAAAGTTACAAGACAGAAAACCACAGGTGGGCCAGAATATAACTCAATAAAGCTACTGCACATTCGTAATGGAGACATTTTTTTCTAATAGCAGTTAAGTATGTTAATACCAGACAATGATGACAAATAGGTAGGTTAACGTGTGGGTAGAAGTCAAAGACTGTTGGAAGTAGATATTGTTATCATACCGCCATTACAAACAGATAGAAATATAAACGTCTATATGGTAAGAAATGACCGTTTAAAAGATGGCTTTGTTCTTTTTGTTTCATTTGGCTTTAGAACTTTTTGCTCTATCTGCAGTTTTTCTTCAATTAACAAGTACACCTTTTTCTCCGTAACATTATATCTTTAAACTCAAAGACAGTTACGGGTAAAGGTTTTCATGACAAAGTATAAAACAACATTTCTGTCCTAGTGTGATGCATTTACCACCTTTTTTTTTTTTTTTTTGAAGTACAGCCTGCTGGTACTGGGTTTCACCCAATGTTGCCTTCAGAACTGTCGTGATTCTTCATGGCATAGATTCACCAAGGTGCTAGATATATTCCTGAGATTTGTGGTCCTAGTGACATGGTAGCATGCTCTACCATGCTCTGTTAGACTGAGGTTTGCTACTATTCAAGAAACCAGTGCCACTGCCAGGCTGAACCATTGATACCAGGAAGGACAGATCATGCTTCCATGTTTACAATAAGTTCTCACCTCACCATCTAAATGTTGCAAAAAAAAAATCAAGGCTTATCGGACCAGGCAACATTTTTCATCGGTTATTTAACAGTTTTGTGCGCCTTTTTGAATTGTAGCCACATTTTCATGTTCTTGGCTGACATTAGTGGCACCCGTGTGATCTGCTGTTGTAGTTCATATGCTTCAAGGTTCAACGGGTTGTGGCTTTAGAGGTGGTATTTTGCATACCTTGGTTTGTAGCAAGTGGTTATTTAAGCACCTGTTGCCTTTCAATGATGTTGAACCTGTCTGTCTATCCTCTTCTGACATCAACAAGTTATTTTCATCTGGATTAGTCTCTGTAAAGCTAAAAGCTGGTTGTTGAACAAAATTCCATTAGATCAGCAGTTTCTGAAAGACTTAAACCCACTTGTGTGGCACCAACAACCATGGCACATTCAAAGTCCCCTTTCTTTCCCATTCTTTTGGTTGGTTGTAGATCAGCAATTCTTCACTACATTTAGATGGCTGGATGCACTACATTCCTGCAATGTGATTGACTTATTTTGTTAACAGGCAATGGAACAGGTGTACCTAATAAAGTTGCCTATGAGTGTATTAGCAAATATAAACAAAGAACACAAGCAATGTGATCTATAGTGGTGCAATTTGTTAACGTGTTCAATTAAATTTATTGGTACATAAAATGCCACAGAATTATTCTTTCATTTTTAGATAAGAGATGTTCGATTTTTAGATGTTAGCTGATGTAAAAATGTTTAGTCTTTATCAAATTATTTATAGCCTGAATAAAAGATGTCTTTTATGTGGGGTGCATTTTAAGACTCTCATAGAAAGACTTGAAACTATACTTGGACTTCAGCCTCAAACAATCTTTATCTTGTGCAATCATGCTGAAAATAAGCTGATAAGCAAGCCACAGAGTGCAGCTCAGACCAGGGCATGCATATCTTCCTGTACATTTGATTTGAACCAGCACTGGCACACAGATACAGATTATTCTGCACTTCCTTTTTTAAATTTACCTGTAATTTGAAGTTAACCATTGATATATCCATCCATCCATTTTCTATACTCACTTCTTTCATAGTGGGTCACGGGGAAGGTGGTACCTATCTCCAGCAGTCTACGAGCAAGAGGTGGGGTACACCATGGACAGGTCACCAGTTCATCGCATTCACACCAATTTAGAAAGACCAGTTAACCTAAAAGCCATGTTTTTTGACTGTGGGAGGAAGTCGCAGTTCCCGTTGAGAACCCATGCATGCATGGGAAGAACGTGCCGGGAGTCAAACCGAGGACCTTCTTGCTGTAAGGCAACAGTGCTACCAACTCCTTCACCGTGCAGCCCAGACATTCCCCAATGCTAGCTAATTTACAATTGTGTCTTTGTAGATCAATATTTATAGTAATGGTCAGGTTATTATTGCACTATATCATTCAAAATAATTCCCAACAGCTCATAACACTCGTTATGTACTGAATGAAAGACTGAATGAATGAATGAAATAGTAAATCTCCATGTGTTCAATAAGCAGGTAATGATGACAATTGTAGTGTTTTAGGCAGATGTAGATGGCCTGTGTGAGGTAAGAAACTATGGGGTAAGAATGCTGTCAAAAACAATGTGTATGTAAAGACGGAAATGTGTGGATATTAGTCAATAATTGTGCATAAGTAAAATCCAAAAGAGGTATTGTATATTTTCTCTATAAGAATACAAAATAAAATGTTACAGCTTCAACAAATTACAAACACAAAGTTCAAGTTTACAGTTGTGGTTTATTCTTTATGAATACAATAGGCTATAACAGTTTGTGAATACGATTTCTTTTCTATGAGAATACAAATTTACATCAATGACTTGGTGTCACGTGATCTCAGGCTGGTTAGTGGAGCATAGTTAGTCGATTCGCATTGAGCATGCGTTGTCACACTCCTCACCGCCAGTAAACGTAGTGTCGGAATGGGAGATAATTCAGTGCTGCTGCTGCTTCTTCTTCTCTTCTTTTGCTGGTGGTTCGCAACAAATTCAGAGATGCATACTGCCACCTGCTGTACATCATTGTATAACTCCACCCACTATATTCTATGTTTTAGTTTTGTATTTCATAAAAATAAGAACAATGCTTTATTTATAATACTCTTGATTACTCTTGACTAATATTCCTTTTAGACTGAATTATCTCCCATTCCGGCACTACGTTTATTGGCGGTGAGGAGTGTGACAGCGCGTGCGCAACGCGAATCGACTAACTGCTCCACTAACCAGCCTGAGATCACGTGACACCAAGTCGCTGATGTAAATTCGTATTCTCATAGAAAAGAAATCATATTCACAAACTGTTATAGCCTATTGTATTCATAAAGAATAAACCATAACTGTAAACTTGAACTTTGTGTTTGTAATTTGTTGAAGCTGTAACATTTTATTTTGTATTCTTATAGAGAAAATATACAATACCTGTTTTGGATTTCACTTATGCACAACTATTGACTATTATGCACACATTACTGTCTTTACATACACATTGTTTTTGACAGCGTTCTTACCCCATAAACACTCATTTCATTTATGAGAAACTACTCTTGTACTCGGGGGATTACTGGTTTATTTCATAAAAAAATGACTTACAGTAGAATGACAATAAAATGTACTGGGTTTGATTGAGCCTTTCATACTTTCATTTTCACAAGTATTTCACAAGTAAAAATTTCAAAATCCCTGTATTTTACTTTTACTCTACCTGTACCTGTAAGTTGGTAGTCAAAGGTTTGGGTTTCTAAATAGCAGTTGCATGAAGAATCCAAATTTGTTCTGGGCTGTTAGAGTAAAGCTAGCTATGTATTGTTATTATAATCATAAACCTCTAACTCTACTTCTAGATAATCTATTTGATTTGGGCTTTAATGAAAAATACAAAGTTGTTTTGAAATTTTTAATTGCCGGTTTAGTTTCTGCTCTGGTGCAACTGGGCAATTTTCAAGATTACAGTGTAAACTCTTTGAGACACTGCTTATTGTCAAGGGAGGTGTAGCCTGCAGAGCACTTTGTGTCTCCTAAATAATTACTGGCCTCAGAAAGAGGAGAGTGCAGAGGAGGAAGCTTGATGGTGAGCATTAGACAGCCCCATATGTCTTTATCTGCAGCCCTCTTTACTCAACATGTCTACTTTTCTTTACTCCAGTCTCTTCTTGTGAGAAACCCCTTCACTCTCTGGTTTATGCACGTCTCACTATGGCCCCTTGCCCTTTGCAAGCAGCTTCAGGAGTGCTGACATTCCTCTGTTCAGAATGCATGAACTCTCCTTTGGGAAGTAAATCTGTTTCCATAATTGGTCCCAAGACCGCAGGATAAATACGTACATCCGCCTCTATTAATTGTTACCGGCATAGAAACCTGGGTGCTGGGTTGATGCAGTTGTAGCCACATACACACTCACACTTCACTCCCCATGCAGCTTGTACCAGTTCCGTTGCCAGGGTAACATGATCAGGTCAAAGCGGTTGAGTGATCTCTCCTGTTCCCAGCTGAGGACACTTCCCTTCTCGCCACCACCACCTTCTCACCATCTCTGCACTCGCACATCTTTGCACTTCACTCTCTCTGTCCATCCTCTTTATCCTCTCCTCTTTGCCTCTTCCCTGTCATAACTTTCCTCTGGCTCATCACATTTCATCTACTTCCTTATCACTGCGTGGTTACTGTTCTACATCTGCCACACAGGATCAAAGTAAGAAAGGAAAGGTCAGCCTTTGTTTGCCTGCCGGGTTTCAGTCAAATAACTATAATCACATAAAAGTATCCTTTGAGAAGAAGATGATTATAATGAAGATGTTGCATCATACATAGCGATAGTAGATAAAATCATATAATATATACATATGTTCAAAAATGTTAATGATTTCACCTCAACTTATGGCACAGTTAAATGAACATTTTACTCATTTAGTAGAAAAATAAATTCAGGTTATTCAGAGTATGAGTCTGCTATCATATGTTAGATATAATTCATTGAATTTCCTCAAAAGTAAAAACTGTCTGCCTAAATGATACCTTCCAGAAAATTGTTCATATCCTTTGATTTATTGATTAATGATTTTATTTTTTTTTTGCACTTTGACGCATTACCATACAAGTAAATGTATTTTTTATGGGATTTTAGGTGATAGGCCTGCACAAAGTAGTACATAATTGTACACGATTTTTAAATTTGCTTCCAAACTAAAAATCTGAATAGTGTGGTGCCCAAGGATTGTTTTTTTGTTTTTTTTAAACCAAATCCTTCTCACTGAGAGATTATGCTTGAACATAGTGCACCATGGCACTTGAGTTTTTTTGCGTATTTTCTACAATGTATCTTAAAGTTTCTAAAATGTCGAGATGTGTTCATTTTACCTGATTGTTCAGTGGGTGTGCTGTGAAAACATTTTTGCTCTGTTGAATGGTAACCGCCCCAACCTGGAGGCTCCAACTTAACCTACTGCAGTATACTGCAATATAATTCCACATGGCAAGATTTGTGGCCACAGAAAATCTGCTTTAGAAAAATCCTTTTTGGCTGATTTCCACTCTTTGGTTTCTGTTATACTTTGACCTGCCGAAACTGATTATACTTGACTATAGTTTCTCTTTAGGAACTATAGTATAAGAAGATGTAAGAACACCATTTAAAAATTGTTCTAGCCTTCCTACCATGATCATTTATTATTTATACCAAAAGCTGAGGCAACATCCCATTGTGTGTGTGAGAGGGCTGTCACTGTAAAAGACAACACTATTACAGAGTTGAAATGTGAATCTGTCTAGTCTCTTATTTCAGAGATTAAGACAATCAACACTATTACCCACCAGCAGCCTATGTTTGCATTAAAAGCATTAAAATGTGCATCCTTACTAGAGCTACACTATGCAGTGAATTGCAGTTGTCATTGCAGTATCAGTGTGATAGTTTAAAATTGCAATGGTCTGCTCGGATGCAATATTTGTTATGATTCAAGTGTAATACATTATAATTCTGCATGCCAGTACTTCTGGACACACTTTCAGTATTCTTGATGCCCATATTTGAGGCAGATTGGTAAGATGTTAAAGTTCACAAACAGCACTGGGTTATTGTTTTGTTGGAAAAGAAGGAAAAGTGTTAGTAAATGTGGATTCATCGTGATTCATTTTCACTTCTGACATTGATCACTCCTAGTCCTTACCTAAACTCTTAGATATCAAAAAGGCCATCAATAATTTAAAATACAAAATATTTCATGGCAGCTTTGCTGTATTTGGTTCAGCCTTTCCTGTTATCTGTTGAAAGTGTTGTTCTCTCTCACTTTGCCGCAGCCTGACATAGCAACCGATATCCCACATGATCTGGAAAATATAGTTTCCTTTTTAAATAGTTTCTTTATCTCTGACTTCATTTTTAAACATTTACTGTTACTGAAAGTAAATGATGCTCAGTGTTTTGTCAGCTTCTACAAAGCAAAGTGTTGGTGTTACTGTGACCTCTTAGCACTTGGAAATAGTGGAACCTTTGATGGGAAAAAGTTTGGATTTCTGAGTTTCTAATCACTGTTCAGGGCGAATCAAGCTGAAAATTGGCCAATTCTGATCACTGGCATATTTTTTCTGTGCATCTCCAAGAACTAATAATTATTTTATTTGAATAAGGATAACGTGTTAAATTACAAAAGCACCAGCCTGTTAATGCAAATCCTCCTTTAAGAATTTTTACGAAATTAAATATGGTGTCAAGTGGTCAGTGTAGTGACACTGTTACTACCTTTGCTTATTTCCAGACACAATAACTACAGGGATTTACTGCACAAAGTCCACTTGGGTTTGTTCACCAGACCAAGTTTCTATTAATAACTGAAGAGAAGGAAACCTGAACTCCATCATTACTGATAGACAGTCACAGTTGATATTTAGCTCTAACTTAATGGAGTAAAAATCCTGCGTCTTCAAAAGGGCCCTCCAGGTGATGAATAGCATGACGAGTTGCCTGTTAATACCATCTGCTCCCCTATGAGAAATGATTGTGTTTCTAGATGAGGTGAGAAGAGCTGCTTTGTGCTGCTGGGATGTCAGTGAGATAATGTTTAACCATGCTGTCAAGGTGGTGTCAAACTGTGAGCAGGGTTTGCTTACAAAACCATTTGTCAGTGTTTAAAAATGTATTTCACAAGAGTAAAATGACAAGACTGATACAATAATTACATCCCCAAATACAAAGCCTTGGTGGTTTTAATCTTTTATTCAGCGCTGCTTTAATTAGCACAGCATGCAAGTAATCAAGTGTTTTCCTTGCACAGCAAAAATGCTGTAATTGTCGCATCCAGTCTCAAACATGTTTGACTGAATTTTTTTTTCCCAAACCTACAGAGAAGAAAATCTTAAACCTGTGTGTTTTTAGTTCATGACACGAGTACCTGTTGTGATAGAAGATGTCACATTAACACTGGGTCTATTGCAACATCTGCTAACTTAGAGACCCTCGAACAGATTATTTTGTCACTCAGATAGGGTGTTGGGCTGCATTGGGCGGAGTTGTTGTGGTTGTAGACAGATGTTAAAACATGAGTTAGCAGTCCTGTGGGTTAAGCTATATCCAGCTGTAGGCAGCAGCAGTGTCCACGGAGAGCTTTTCCCAGGCCGTGTGTTGTCACCAGTTCAGTCTTATTTCAGCTATGGAAAAAGGAGGTATCAGAATCCCTGGGAGAAAATACTGTTAAATCACAAGACAAACAAGCAGGACAGGCACACACTACTGTTTTCGGCAGTCTGCCAGACTTTAATCTGTGTGCAACTTTGCAACCTTGACCTCTGCTGTATGTTTAAAGATGTGTTAATGTTGTGTCATAGGAAATGGGCACATAAAACATCAACAGGAAAAAAAAGGTACTACTGTTAACCTTTCTTTAAGTTATAGAATTTAAGGGCTCTAGGTTCTGACAGCATCCGGTCTTCTTGAGCTTACACAAACTGACCTAAATTTAAAGTTCAGCTGTTCTACTAGGATTCCCCTCACAGTTACTCATTTGCACCCCTTCACTCAAACAATTGTTTGCAGAGCCTAGAGTTCTAAAAACATTATTGTTGAAATGAATCGGATGGCAGACGGACAACATCCTTGGCACCTTGCCAAGAGTAAAACATGGTAATGTCAGCATTATACTATGGTGTTACTTTTTTGCTGAAAATAGTTTATTTGATCAACGTGAATGGAATTCTGAAGAATTTCATGTACCAGTTAATTTTACAGGTGACGATTAAGAAGGATGTAATTTCTTAGTATAATGCATAGCATAAACCAAAAAAAAAAAAAAAAAAAAAAAGATTGCTTCACCAGAACCAAATGAAAGTTTTACAATAGTCTAAGAAGGCTCCAGAACCAAACAGGAAATACGTGGGGGTCACCTGCAGAGGGCCGTGGATCAAATAATCCCTCAATACCTGATTATATATGGAGAACCTTTCCAGAACAGTGTGGAAAATTGACAAGTCTAGATGTGTTCTGCTGATTGATTTACAAACCAGGTCCACAAAGTAAAAAGCCTATACAGAGATCGGTTTCAACCATTAACATTTCCATCTCTACAGCATACAGGGACTAATCACCAGGTTAGGTGAACAGAATAAAGGAAAACTAGGCAGGGTTTTTACTTTCTGGACCTGGATTGTCCACCTTTGCCTCCTACCAAAGAACACCAAATGCTGTAATTGAATCAAAAGGGTCCCAACAAAGCTAAGTCTAAGGTTGTGCACACTGCACTAGGTCATTGTACCCCTGTTTATGTTGTTGAATTTTTCTCTGTACAGGGTAAATGTCAGAATTGTTGCCCTTTTAAGAAAAAAAATCCAAGCTTTTTTTCTAATAATTTTGACTTGGATGCAGGTTTTTGTTGTGTTTAAATGTCAAACTGTGCTAATTATGATGATCATTGATATCTCCACGAGGCTTGTTGCTGTCTCACAGGAAATGATGAATACAAGATAATTTGATTAATGTGTTGCACATCAAATTCTAGGCAAGACAACCAGCTTGAAACTGTACTAAAGCAGCACTTTGAAGTGAAAATATTTTTATCTCCCTATTGTTAGAACTCTCAGTGGATTTATTGGGGGAGGAGGTAAATATAAAAAAAAACAAAAACAACCCTGAGTGGGATATTAGGCTGTACTAAATGGTTTTAGAATTCCTGTACACAAACACTGGTTCAATCCAAGGTGTAGCCAAAGTGTAAAAGGAGTGATTAGTTAAAGGGGAGAATTGCTTGGTCATAGTTGAACTGTAAAGCAACTGTATTTTCTCCAGTGTGCAATAAAGCAGCACTTCATATCATAAGCTCATTATATCTGAGCCATAAAGTGATTATGTTCTCCAGTACGACATTGTTCTGCTGCTGACAGGATTAAAGATGACTTTAAAAGAGGAGGTTTAGCATCGCCGCTCTCTGCTTTAGTGTTTGCTCGCTTTGTATAAGCCAGAAGTGAAAGGGGCCGTGCACTTGACTGTTTGCCAGCTGCGGCACACCCACCATCCTTTCTTTAACACATTTATCTCCTGCCAGTCTGGCTATCCATCTACATCTGTCTGTTTTGTTCTTGTAGCGTGAGCTGTTGTTTTTCATGGATCTGTCATCCCCAAGAGCACAATCATTTCAAGGTTTTTAGGAAAATCCTTGAAATGTTAAAGACTGTAAATCTAACATGAGTGTGGCATTGATCTGTCTGTCACTTGATGTGAACACAGAATTCTGCAAAACTGTGGCTTTGTTGTGACAGAAGAAAAGAGTATATACAGTGCTTTGCAAAAGTATACATACCCCTCGAACCTTTTTAGACTTTGTCGTGTTACAACCACAAACCTCAATGTTTTCTTTTGGCACTTTTTAGTTGCATTCAATAACCACATAATTATTAATATGTTGGTCTGTGGGCAAATGAAGAACCACTGTTTGCTATAAATGTAGCTTCTGTTGTTTTGGGGTATGTCTCTACCAACTGTGCACATTTAAAGACATAATTCTCTGCCAATTCGTCTTCGTCTGGTTCAAGCTCAATCAGAGTGGACGGAGAGCATCTGTGAACAACAATGTTCAAATCTCACCTGTCCACAGCACCTTCATCCACCTTGTTGTGTCATTACATGGTTTGTGTTGAGCTTAAATGCAACTTTTTATGGCCCTCTGGTAACAAGTTTTAATCTTAACACTCTTGTGGTGTCAAAAGATTCTCCTACCAGAGCTTTGGATTTCTGCTGCTCCTCCTATCATTGGCCCCTTAGTTGCTTCTCTGAATAATGCTTTCCATGCTTGAGATGTAGGTTTAGGAGGTCAACCATTTCTTGGTAGGTATGCAGTCGTGCTAAATTTTTTTTCCATTTTCAACTGAAGACTTGAACAGACCTCTGTGAGATGTTTACAGCTTAAAACATTTTTTTATAACTTAACCCTGTTTTAAAGTTCTCGACACCTTTATAACAGGGTGTTTCTTGGTCTTCATGAAGCTGTTTGTTCACTAATGTTCTCTGTGAAAACTACGAGCAGAACTGCATGTCACATATTGATTCCATGCTTTGCAATATTTTGTACTGGTCCTTAACATAAAATCTCAATAAAATACATTAAAATTTGTGTTTGTGATGTGACAAAATGTGAAACATTAGAAGTAGTATGAATACTTTACCAAGACAGAATATTATGATGTGTAAAATATAAAAAGTATATGCTGAAGTGGTTTGTTGTTTGTACTGATCATGCAGTGTATAGATATACTTGTTAATTCTGGATGCATAAGCAAATGTAGCACAAGCATCTGCATAAATCTCACCATCTTATCTTCTCTGCCTATAGAAGAAGACACATGTCATGAAGAAGGAGTGGTGGAAGGAGAAGAAGATGGTGAAACGACAAAAAAAGGAAGATGAGGACAAGGAGGAGGAGGAAGAGAACGTCCAGCCGGCTATGGATCCTCTGGAGAATGGCTTCCTTCACCATGCACAGCGGGAGCAGGAGAGGATGAACGAGAGGCTGCTGAAGAAGACTTACTCCAAGAAGAACAAAACGGTAAGTGTTTACTTCTGTGTTTTAAAGTTTCAGTCTGAATATCTCACTTTAAAGGAGTCCATCAAAGGTTTACAGTGTGGATTATAGTTAGAAGAGAGGCTTGAACTTGTGGTCAGAAAGGCAGAGGTGTGTGTGTGTGTGTGTGTGTGTGTGTGTGTGTGTGTGTGTGTGTGTTTTGAAATTTGTCAATGAATTCCTTTGACCTCTGACTTTCTGCTGTCTAATGTGACTTTTCAGTAGTACACAGTGCCGTGGTGTGAGTGCTGTTGTCATTTGTAGCAAGAATAGTTCATCACATTTCTGGTTTGCAATCTACAGTGATATGTTTTGTAACAGGTTCTTTTGTGTAGTTTTCTGGAGTGGTCAGTGTAGTCAGTATTTTGAATAACCACCTCTTTTTGCAATACCAATTCCAAATATAAGTCTTTTGAGAAGGTTTCTACCACCTTTGCACAAATAGAAACTGAAATTTGTCCCCATCCTTTAGTCTTAAAAATAGCTTTGTCTTGCAACACCTTTTGTCCATTATATACAGTATGTGTAGAAACTTTGGATTATTCTGTCACATGATATACTATTATCTAAACCATGCGGGTTTTTTCTCTGTTGGACAGAAGAAGGTGAAAGCCTGCACTCATTTCCAGTTTCTGGCAGCTTCTAACAGGTCATCAGCAAACGTTGCCCCATATTCATATCATGACTTTCTTTTAGGGAAGAAACAATTAGGGAAGTTTTGTGGAGAGCACTACTAACAGTTGTCCTTTCAACAGATTCTTCCTCTGAAGTTCAGAGAGTTTGAACATTTTTGCCAGGCACTGTAAATGTATCTTGACAAAATGGGTGTTTTGGGAGTGTACTCTTCTGTTCATTTATCTTAATATAACAAAAGAAGGAAACAGATGAGATCAACAAGACAGTCATGTTGGGACATTAATGGGAAATCAGGAACACAGCAGTTTGCGTCTGTCATTAATAAGACCCCTGTAAAATGTTTGTTTACCACTGAGCCATTTGCTTCCAGAACAGTTTGTCTTTCAAAGATAAACTGATAGTTTGCTACCTTCAGGTGGGTTTACACTGTAATCCAATCCTTATTTTCCCTTCTGCATAAGTGGCTTTCTGCTTATGCTGATAGAGTACTGCCAATATCCTAAGCTTTAACAACACTGCTGAGCTCACAAAGTCTGTCCCACTGAGATAGCTCATTTATGTGTTAACAGTTTGTTTAAATGGCGGATGTTTTTATGGTCTTTTTCCGAAGCCAACATCCACTATAGGGCTGTTGAGGATAAGGGGGGAAACAAAGAAGCCAAGGCAAATAATGAGGCTATGTAGCCCGGAGGCCTCCACCACAGACAAAAATATCTCTTTCAGATAAGATTTCCTGAGGAGGTTAACATGGCTGAAAATGCGTTTGGCTGTGATATTTAGTTTGCTGTGTTTAAGTTGCTGCTCTTATTCAGCGTGCACTAAGCTGCAGCTTCTCAATCAGATCTACATTCCGCTACAGATAATAACTCTATTGTAATACAACAGCACACTGCAACCCTGCCATTCAGAATTTCATGATTTAGAATCATTTGATTTAATGACTTTTTATATAAACAAATCACAAAGCAGTCCGCTTCAAAAAAATGCCTCAGGGTTTTTGTCCCAGCTTCAGTGTAAAATGGTACAAAGCATAAGTAGCCACCTACAAATGTGCCTGGTTCACTGTCATCTGCTTCACTTCTTACTGGAAGCTGTTGAAGTTTTTCCTTCACTGCATTTCTCTTTTGAGAAGCTTCCCATAACCCAAGAACAGTGTGTTTGAACAACTCATCCAATTGGCTGTTGGTGCTTATTAGCTCTACATCCCAACTATTCTGCTCAAAGGTAGCTTAAAAATAGCTGACACAAAGATTTCTTCTCAGTACCAATAAGCAATATGACATCTTTCTACTACAGGTGAGAAAACCTACTGATTATAAGTTCACTTAAAAACATCCAAGCTGTTCCTTTAGGGATGTTGGTCAGTACTGGCTCAGAGAGGAAGGAAGAAACAAACCTAGGAAATAAAATAAAAAGCTCAGAGAGGAATGAACTAAGACAGGAAGAAAGAGATTAAGGACGGAAAAACTAATAAACTAAGGAACAAATAAAGGAAATATTGAACTAAGGAAGAAAAAACTGAGAAAGAAAGAAAAACTAAGGAAACAGCTAGGGACGGAATGAAAGAACCGCTAAATGAATGAAGGAACTAACTTTCGTCTTTCATGTCTGTATGTCCAGAATCTAATCTACATGTCCTGTGTTTTCATTGTGAGCTGTAAGAGAAGCAGGTTACACCATATCCAGCAGCATGTCTTTGACCTTCAGCATGCTTTAAAGGGGGATCATGCATAAAACATAATGCTGGCCTGCTCGTCCTTCAGCGTGGTTGCTTTGTTTTGTACTGTTTTCTGCATAAGAAAGCACCTGTGGACATAGTTGTTAGTTTGTCCCTGATGCTTGCCCCAAGCTCTTACAGGCCAGCCTTTTATCACAAAACCACCATCCCACGTGTTCTGCTCTTACTGTAGCTGGCTCAAGATTACTTCCCGAGTCTCATATCTAGGTGTGTTTATAAGGGGAAAGCCAACTGCAGGCTGATAAGATAAGCTGGGGCATTGACTGTGTAGCAGAGCATGGTTCAGGGCTAACCTGAGAGCTGCCGTACACACAAGACCATCCAGCAAATACCACTGACCTGCAATGTTTTGTTGAAAGATTTTCACTAGAGATGCACCAATAAGAGATTTTGTGGGTGATTTTTAATCTCCAAATGTATAAAGCTCTGACCTACCGATTTGCCTTTTATCCATTTCTTATTTCTTTAGTAGTTTTCTCCAAATTATCGGACAGATTCATGTACATTATGTGGCTAAAAAGAATTACGTTAAATTATCTTCATGACAGATTAGAACTAACTGTTTTCTGTTTTTTTTCTTTCTGCACACCTCAATAGGCAGATGTGCTCTTTAACACTATTCTACAAAATGCATCCACTAATTAACAGCTGAATCGAGTGAAATGTTCGAGAGAAGCAGATTATATAAAAGATCATTTTATCCATTCATGTTAACCATAAAGAGGGCTTGAGGAGCCTTATGTCATGAACAAGCATTATTTATATGAGAACAAGAGGTAACGTCATACTGTCGGTTGTGGGGGGCTGGCAAATCTGTGTTACATATCTCAGCAGTTAAAACATGACTGACCAAAATGACAAAGTGATTACGGAGTTGATATTTTAAACTTTGGTTGGCATTACTATCTATAGACACCAGTCTTTGTGTTTATTTCCAGTAGAGCTAGTAGATCTCTATCTTAATGGGATGTTCAGGAGACTGCCAAGATTTTACCATCATGCATGTCCCATGACAGGCAGAATTGCTCTTCAAACGGATAAAAGGGTTGGTTCAGCTACCTGCTACCTACCTCCCGCTGCTTCAATTACAGCTAAGCACAAAGTTATTCATAGCACCGGCCGATTTAAATTTAAAATGTTTTTCATTCATTCAGAAGGTTTTTTGCACATATCTCAAAGGATAATAGAACTGTGTAAAAGGAGTATCAATTTTAGAAAACATTACTGTTTTTATTTAAATTTTAATAAAACAAATGACATGTCAAAACTTATTTATACTCATCTGGGGAATCAGAGGACAAGGGAAGATGATTTGTATTTGGTGACAAGTTCCTGTCTTTGAGGTTGAAAGGCCTCCTTATCATCACCCTAATCTTTAGCTTCCTCTACAGATTCTCAATCAGCATTATATCGGGACTCTGGTTTGGCCATATTTCTTTCAAAGTAACATGTTGGTTAAATTAAATGAATCCTTAAATAAACCTAAATCTGCCAGGGGGACGAATCATTTGGGGCCGAATTGTAAGCGGGAGCCTGAATGAACAGCTGCTGTTCGTCTGTAAAAAAAAAAAAAAAGACAGTTACCTTTCCAAACATCTTATACTGAAGACAGATAACTGAGTTTTCTTTCTATAGTATTATAACAGCATCACCACCTGATAACGCTCATGTACGATCAAGCATAAGATCGTCCAACTCAGATTACCAGCTGATTTCTTAGTCTATCTCTACATTTTTTTTTTTTTCCTAAGCTTTGCTGCAGTCTCCTTTTTAAAATGTGGTTGACTTGTGCACCATCTGGGAGAAAAGTGAAAAAATGCAAAACACCTTAAAGTAATTAAGTGGTTGAAAGCTTGTAAGTGGGAACTTGATAGAAAAGGTCTTTCTTCTGTTCGTCAGGTTAACTCTGCAATTTAAGAAGGAGCATTATTAGATGAGTGGATAATGAGCTACGGTGAAGAGGTGGCTGCAGGCACATTGTATGCAGAAGCATGTTCCCGTGTATGTCTTGGTGTTTATGTGTGTGCATGGACACACAAGCATTCTTAGACAACAGTCTAGTGTGGGTGACTGTGACTTGTAACAGGACTTGACAGATGAATTAGCTTAGCAACACTTGCAACATGCAGAGGCTTGCAGAATCATAAAGCAGTAATCTTTCTTTACCACATCAATTATACAATGAATACCATGCCTGCATGCAAGAAAGATAAATACCAAGAAAATGACTTTCATTTGGTAATTTAACCCTTTATGACCTACCATAGAACAAGTTCACCAGAGCATATTTTTACATTTGTACATGCTGCAGAGCCATTTTGTGGAGCATTTCAATTTGCTATACATCGATACAACCCTTAAATCCTAAATTTTAATATTTTGTATATAATAACTCCATATTAAGTAAGTAAATTGCAAAAAAGTGCAATTAACCACCAGAAAAATTAAACTAGATTTTTTTTTTTCCACATATTTTCCTAAATACAGAAATATCATAGCTGTATCCCTCAAATATTGCAATATAAAAAAGTTGTACAAAACCCTGTCAAACCACAGGAAATTTATTTGGAGTGTTTCCATAACTTCATTTTTGAAATACACTATTTTTTATGAACAGAGACAAAAACGAACATAAAATGTACATTGTGAACAGTTTGAGAAAAGATAATATGTACATCAAAATAAACTATTTACTGAAGTGTAATTAAATCTCTAAGTGTGCCAGATACCTATGAGCACACATATATGTTCATGAGACCATCTTCAAACAATAAAAAGTGCAAAAAACAACGAAGGTGAAAGTGCGAGCGAAGTTTACCGCAAAGAAACTACAACTACTGGGAAAAAAAAGACCACTCCCAGGAAAAATCACCCAGGAAATACATCGCTTCCAGTTGTTGCGGGCATTGGTGTGAAAGAAAACCATGTGATAGTTCATCCACCAACGACATCACGCATATTCCGATGTTGGAAGTACACTTTGGTCTGGATTTTAACGTTTGTTTTTTGTGATTTATTTATTTTATTTTATTTTATTTTTTTACTGGATTTCTCGACAGTTTCTGGAAAATAAAAACTGTGCTCTGGGACAGGTGGTGAGTAGAATATTTAAGTTAAACTCTTCAGTTTCATTTGCAAAAAAAAGTATTGTTCTAGCTTAATTCTACAGGCGTTTAAAAATAGATATGCAAATGGAAGCGCCGGTGCTCCCGCCGGTCATAAAGAGTTAAAAAATTATGAAACTGACTGTTCTCAGCAGAATTCCCCATAAAATCTCAGCTTCCTTACATCTGAATATCAGATAATAGAGATAATACTTTCATGTTCCTTTTCCAAATTTTTTTTTACATCAATTTACGGTATTTTTATGTGCTTATCAACATAACATTGCTTAAGAAATGTGTTTTTTTTTAAGATTCTGCAACTTTTTATCCACAGCCTGTACAGGTTTACAGTGTCTCACAAGAGTGAGTGCACCTCACAGTTTTGTAAATATTTTTATTGTATTATAAGATATGACACTTTGATACAATGTAAAATAGTCAGTGTACAGCTTGTATAACAGTGGAAATTTGCTGTCCCCTCAAAAAACCTCAACACACAGCCCATGATGCCTAAACCACTGGCAACGAAAATGAGTACACCCCTAAGTAGGGATGGGTACCTTTCACATTTTAACCGATACCGTATCGATACTCTGTACCTGGGAATCGATACTAGTACTCAACGGTACCAGTTTTCAGTACTTTTGTGCTTATGTGGTAATAAATGTTAATTTGTTTAATAATAAAAAATAAATTTTCATTTTAACATATTTATTTCTCAATTTATAAACTTTAATGAGTATATCAAAACAACATCCAGCTGTTTGTTTCAAACATTTTTTCAACATTAAAACCCTTGAGATGTTACAAAACAACTAACTGACTACACAGTAGAGGCTAATATTTTTTTGGGAGTCCCACGGGTCACGGGATTCCCATGGGAATCCCATGGGATGGGAGACAACATTAGTAAAGATCACATGATTGGGACGGTACAGGATAAAAAATGAACGGGAGCAGACGGGAGCGGGAACTAACCAATAGGAGGGAAAACAAACTAGGGTCAATAGTCTTTGGAAATGTAAAACTGAGACTTTGTTATAAACTTTAAGAAGAAAAAAACTTGGATTGACGCCGCCATTGTGTAGTTTTTTTTCCCAAGAAGCTTATACTATAATGCGAGTCAAATGAACTACACGACCCACAAGCCAACAGTGCTTCTGATCGACGTTTTCCACCTGCGTTCAGAACGCAGCAATGGAGGGAGCAAACGCAGGTGGAGAACTGGACGTGGTAAAATTGGATTTGCAACGTAAAGTCAGAAGTAAGGATCTATCTATAAACTCATAGAGCTCACAGGAAAGTCGCAAATATTTCCGAACTGCAGGAGAGTTGAATGTAGCGGTGTTAACACGCAGTATGCTGCTTGTAAAACGTGTTTAGTCGTAATCAAGTTCACCAGTGATTAAGGGACACTTGCAAGGCAAATTCTGGATTGAATCAGCTGTGCATCCCTTAATTCGTCAAACGAAAAGTACCATCATGTGTCAAGTCTCATCTGACAAACAAAATTACTCACATGTGCACTAAAGATTTAAGAGCATTTGCCACAGTAGAGGGGAAAGGCTTCATCAAGGGAAGATATTAAATAAATATGTTGTGAAATAGAAAGAAATTGAATGTACCATTAAATATTAAGTGTACCACTAATTACGTCATGTCGTCTTTAAAATTATACTTAATTATTCAGTGGCACATTTAATTGTATAATAGTCCATTTCATTATATAATGGTACATTTATTGTTTCTAATGATGTATTAAATAAATAAATGGTAGCTGAATTTAATGGCACATTTCATGTTACATTTACTTCACTTATGGGACATTCACAACATATATTTATTTAATGATGATTTTATTGTATTAAATTTGTCCAGTTTGACCCTCCATTCTTGATGCCTGTATAGGAGGTCATGTCAGAATTGTGGGAAAGTTAGCCCTGCTGCTGCTCGCAGGACAGGAAATGCTGCCATCAAAACTAAGTTTGGCGCTTTTTAAAGCTGCAGATATCCTTGCCTGTTTTCTAGGTTTAGTGGCATGTTTTTCTGTCCGCTGTCAGGAGCTTGTGTTCACTCAGTGTGTCAACATCAGCATTGGTGACACAGAGTGAGTGTGTTTTCGTCAAGCTTTTTGTCGAGTTTGGTCATAGAATGTAGAGTAGCGACGACACAGTGACAGAAATCCTTCACGACGTGTTCTATTAAAATGAATGACATTAACTGTTAAAACATACTATTACTACATGCCGTGATCTTCTTGGGGGGGCAGGCAGTCTGGTTGGTGGGGCGAGGCACTCCCCTTGAACACTGGTAGGGGAAACGGTGCAGGTTACTTATCAGCCATGCTTTGTCAACGGTACCAGCAGCTACTGACGTCATTATGCTCTTGTGCGTGCAATGCTGTGTTCATGTCCAGCATGGAAAATCGCCCACTTTTCCATTCCCTCAGTGTCACAATGATGCGGTTAGCTACTGAAACATGGTACTGTTTGATTTTACGTGAATTGGTGCTCGGTAGAACCTACGGAATTCGGTCAGTACCTATGAAAGTACCGAATTCGGTACCCATCCCTACCCCTAAGTAAAATTGTCCAACTTGTGCTTAATTAGCCATTTTCCACCCTTGGTATGATGTGACTTGTTAGTGTTACTAGGTCTCAGGTGTGAATGGGGAGCAGGTGTGTTAAATTTGGTGTTATTGATCTTGCACTCTCTCATACTGGTCACTGGACGTTCAACATGGCACTTCAAGGCAAAGAACTCTCTGAGAATCTGAAAATAAGAATTGTTGCTCTTCATAAAGATGGTTGATGCTATGAGTAGATTGCCAACACCATGAAACTGAGGTGCAACACGGTAGCCAAGACCATGCAGCAGTTTAACAGGACAGATTCCAGTCAGAACAGGCCTCGCTATGGTCAACCAAAGAAGTTGAGCGCACATGCTCTGTGTCATACCCAAAGGTTGTCTTTTGAAAATAGACAAATGAGTGCTGACAGCATTGCTGCAGAGGTCCAAGGGGTACGAGGTCAGCTTGTCAGTGTTCAGACACTGCATTAAGTGGTCTGCATGGCTGTGAAGCTTCTTCTAAAGATGATGCACAAGAAGCCCGAAAAACACTGGCTCTCTGGGGCCAGGTTTCCAGATGGATGCTGACAATGCTGTTGTATATGGGCCTTTAAAGAACATGACATTGATCTATGCTCAGCATGAGGTAAATAACTGAGTCATTAATTATTCATTAGTTAATAACTGAGTCATTAAACAGGTAAGTGTCATGGAACCATTAATGCCAACTGTGACATACAGAAGCAAAGTATGATTCACTCCCTTTAGTAACTGGGCCGCAGGCCAGTATTCCAACATAATAATGACCCCAAACACGCCTCCAAGAGGACCCGTTTATTGCTGAAAAAACTGAGGGTAAAGGTGCTGGTTTGGCCTATGTCTCCAGACCTAAACATTATTTAGCATGTCTGGGACATCCTCAAATGGAAGGTGGAGGAGCGCATGGCCTCTAACATCCACCAGCTCCATGATATTCCACTCCACGGAGGAGTGGAAGAGGATTCCAGTGGCAACCTCAGAAGCTCTAGTGAACTCCATGCCCAAGAGAGTTTGTTAGTGCTGAAAAATAATGGGTGTCACACAAAATATTGACACTTTGAGCACAATTTGGACATTTTCACTCAGCTGTTTAGACATTAATGGCTGTGTGTTGAGTTATTTTGACGGGACAGCAAATGTGTTACTATTATACAAGCCGTGCACTGATTACTATCAAAGTGTCATGTCTTCGGTGTTGTCCCATGAAAAGCTATAGTGAAATATTTGCAGAACTGTCAGAGGTGTCCTCACTTTTGTGAGATTCTGATAATTTCCATTAAACTATTGCAATGCTTTGGCCCAGGGTACCTCAGCCACAGCAGTTACTGGGAAACAAAAACATGACAGCTGCAGTTACTCCCCAGCAGTGCCTGAGTTTCCAACCTGCATTCGCACAAATGGAATAAGGACATGAAAAATTAGAATTGCACTAATCAAGCACCCTGCCCCAAACACCACATGGCAAGCCAATTACTGAAAATTCTGATTTTTTTTTTCTTTTTCCCTCATTCAATCAATGCTTCCAACTGAGTCTCACCATTTTCGCTCTATTATGCATTAACCAACAAAATGTACGTGAGAAATTAGAATTAAGGTTGGCGAGATATGCTTAATGCATATTTGGGGAAATTTTTGTTATTTTGTTTTCTATGGGAGTTAAAACGTTTACAATTATCAAGGAATTTGCTGCACTGTTTTTCTCTTATGTGTTAAAGAGTTATGCAAACAATGGAATCAATGAAAACTGGAAACAGCAGGTCAGATCTCAGAGTAAACTGGAAATCGGTATTGGGCCAAAACAAAGCTTCTCTCCGTAAAAACTAGATGATGACGTCAGTATTTTCAGAAACAAGAGAATAGCTGCTGTGGGACTACCTTATTCTCTCGAAGAAAATACAAAAATCTGCTTTAATAAGATAACATTTTTATTTTTGCCAGTGATTTGCCAGTCATTTTTATGCAGTAATAATATCAAGGTATCATTTCCTTTACATGCAAGATAAAATCTAATGATATTTTTCTGTGAATAAAACCCAGTGTATCCCAATTGGAAGGGTTTTCCTTTATGAAAAGTGTTTGGAAGCACATGCCTTTCTCTATGTGCAATTTCAAGTTTCCTAAAGCCAATCTATTTCTGCTCAGCAGACAGACAGCCTGACCACTGTGGATTTAGTTAGAGGAGCCAAACTCGTCCCAGTGGGTTTCCACTGGAGCTGCCTGTGTTGACTTTCGTCAGGATTTGAGGAGAAATGCTGGGAAAGACGAGGGGGCAGTTCCACTGGTGTACAAATAGAGGTGGTGAGAGGGGAGAGACAAATTTTGTGTCTGCTCCTCTAGTCTCAGGAGGGTTCGGACCTTGACAGGACTCCGGTCTGAACTGGGCCCAGACGGTTGAATTTAAGACGGTAAAACTTTGAGGTTGAAGACATCTCTGTTATGACTTTTTGCCAAGATGGATGTGAGATCTGTGTGAAAATGATTCCCCTGAATTAATTTCAACTAATCAAAATTCATTAGTTCCTTTGACCTTCCTGAATATTTGTCTCTCCCTGGATTTGTCCAGTATCATTCCGCATTGAAGCCCTCAGCTTTACCTGCTGCTTTCTTCCAATTTGGACAAGAAGACTGAGGGAGAGACTGGAACAGACTGGAACAGAGAGAAAATGAGAATGATTGAACAAACCCAGACAACCTCTTCACCCACTGTGCTTAACTGGGTGAATATTGCATGGGACAGTGCACAGTGATTAATATCAGGCCATGTAAGGTGGCTGGCTGAATTACTGCCCTGTAGGTTCACACACACACATAAACCCATCAGTCAAGTCATAGGCATTAATATGTAGCAGAATTACTTCAAATGAACCACTCTGGGGTCAATTATGGAAAGGGATGAGAAAAAAGCTCCTTCTTGAAACATTTTTTGTCTGATCCTGTTTCAAAGATCCTGTTTTTGTTTTGGATGTTGTTTAATTTTGCATGCTGTTGCAACCATATATTTTAGAAGAGTCAATGGGTTTTACACTACAGTGGTAGAGGTTAGCCATTGTACATTTCTGAGAACATTATTTCCCTCCACGTTTCCAACTTCCTCCTTATGATTGCTTTCTTTTCATGTAATCTATTAAAGTGGGACTTCTCAGCCCAGCATCTGCTGGGGAGTGTGTAGCTATAGCAACACATATTGCTCCTGGTAGATGTTTAACTAGAGCAGACAATGGGGAGAGATGCTTTATTACATCCTGCGCTTTATGATTTACTGTATCTTTGGGGTTTATCTTACAGTAATGTTTAGTGAGCATATCAGGAATGTGTGTAGTAGAAAACCTCCAGTGAGTGCAATGTTATTTCTGCTTCAAAGCTCACTACAAAACGACAAACTGTAGTTTAAAGGTGTTTAGAAATGCATTCACCTAACATAATCTTCAGAAAGATGTATATGTAATTAAAATATTTTAACCATTAAAATATGAGGCCAGCTGCATGTGTTAATGCTGTTGTGTGTGCAGTTACACACTTTAGCTTAAGATTTTTATTTCTGCATCTACTAGTTATTTGAAGTGTCACATGAAGTGCTGTGTTGCTTTGAAGCAGAACAGTCTTTAAGACGTACTGAGCTCTCTGGGGAACAAGGAACAAAGTGTTAGAAACTAGGTCTCTCAGCAAAGATTCCTAAATTGTATTTCGTTTTCAGTAACCTCAGACCAAAATTTTGAAGTGGGCGCATGAATGAGGTATATGAAAGAGTTTCTACAACAGTATTTGCATGGCCTTAGTTGATTTTTTTTAATTAAAAAAGTACACACAGCTTGAGAACTCCTTAGAACGTTTTTTTCCATTTTTTCCATTTTTTCCATTTTCTTTTTTTTTCTCTGATTTATACACATTTGCACATTCACACAAAGTTGATAAGGCTGTTATACTTATAAACACAGTTTAATGCTATTTTAATCACTAACTAGTTTTGCCCCTACCCCTGATGTAGCTGTCCAGAGGTGTGTTTGATAAGAAAGTTGGAGAACTTTTGATTTTATATATATTCTTATATTAATTTTTACAGACCAATATTTTTACTCTTTGGACCCCTTGGGTGATAGAGCTCCTCACCCTATCTCTAAGGGTGAGCCTTGCCAACCTCAGGAGGAAGCTCATTTCAGCTACTTGCATCCTTTATCTCGTCCTTTTGGTCATGTAGGAGATGGATACACAGCAGACAGGTCATGGATAAAGTTGTGGAGAAGTTTATAGCAGAGTTAGGTATAAAACAACATCTCACTTTGTAAATATATAGGAAAACATCTAATTTTCTCACACATTCCAGTTATACTGTCAATTTATATAAAATTATATACATTTTTGTGATTACATTTGAGTAAAATTATACAATATTTTGTTTTCTAATATGTAATCTGGATAATAATAAATTTGAACTTGAGTTTAACGTTTTTCCTCTTTGTAACTAGACAATCCGGTTAAGGGGACTGACTGTTGAAGAAGAGGGTCCATCAAAGTCTGACCTTCATGACTAGTTTTCATAAGACAAAAAAAGTCATTAGAAAAACTTGAATTTCTTTTTAGTTGGAAGACATTGTGGAAGAATTTCACATACCTGTTTACTTAATTATTTACTCACTTAATTATTTACTCAGTTACTTAAGTACTAATTGTGCATGCATGTATGCATAAGTAAGTACTTACCGAACTGCTTACTTACTGACTTACTTGTTTATGTGGTTATTTACTTAACTAATTACCGTGTTTGTTACTTGTGTATGCATGCATATATAGGTAAGCATGTGCTCACCTAATTACTTATTTACTTGTTTACTCACTTACTTACCTATTTACCTATGTCCTTACTTATCTTAGTACTTCTTAAATCACTTGTTTGCTTACTTACATACTTTACTTACTTTTTTAATTACTTCCTTACCTATTTACCTCACTTAATTATTTATCTTATTAGTTACTTGTGTAAGTATGCATCCATAAGCAAGTGGGTACTACTACTTACCTACTTACTTAGTACTTACCTATTTAGATGATTTAGTTATGTTATTAACAAATAAATCCATGACACTAACTTGTTTGACCTTGTTTGTTATTTACCTACTAATTTACTTCTTTATTCAATCTGTTACTGAAGTATTTTACTAAATATGCATACGTGCATGCATGCGTAAGTACTTACCAATAAATTACTCACTGACTTCCTTAATTAATGACTTATTAGCTTACTCATGTTGATGCATCAGACAGGATAAAAATACATAAGTAGTGTCTGGTGAATGAATATAAGGGTTCTTTAAATGGATGTATCACCCTTCCTGGTTAATTAGGATTTAGCGATAAAGCAAAATACTTGCCTAAACCAGGTGGAAAGGTTGTTATAACTTTATTTTTAAAATACAAAAAACCAAAAGTTCTGCCACACCAGACTATATAGAAACAAAACCTAAAACAGACATAGATCTGACCGGGGTCGAATGGCCCGACAGATGAAAACTATGAGGGTCCATAGTGTTTTTAGGACATTGGAATATATGCGTGAAACTCATGGCAAATATGTGCAGAAAAAGATCACTGAAACAAAACAGGTAAGAGACGGAGGACACAACACAAAGGTACCTTCAAAAAAAGTTAAGATGACCTTGAAAAGCTCAGAACCCAAAACAATATAAACTCTTTGACAGGGTCAGTGTGTATGTACAACACTTTGGTCATACTGAGGATTTTATCAATATAAATCCTTAATTTACAACATTAACTGTATTGGCTTTATTAATGTATGTTTGTCAGCTCCTAACTATAGTGCTGAGGCATAGGTGTCCAATGACTTTAGGTAATAAGTCCATCAATTAGCACCTGAAAAACACATTTCATTTTACTCATTACTTAGCTTGAATGACATTGGCTTTTTAGTGTGCATTGCATTTCTTTTACATTATTTCTGTATGGTACTGGGGTAAATTGTGTATTTAATGTATCGTGTGTACACCTAATGTGCACCTCCCATTTGAAAGATTTTAGCTCATCTGCATGTAGATTATTGCTTGTGACCATCCCTGATTGACAGTAATGAAATGTCACCCTACTGTGTGTGTCAGGATGTAAAGGGTTTAAATGCGTTTGCCACTTTAGTTTGTAAAGGTCATTATGTCAGAGGGATTGACAGCTGCCCCATCCCATGTTTTTTATAGCCCCTTACTTAGTGTGGTGGGACGATGGAGGTCAATAGGTCATCAAAGCAGGACATTGACGCTGTGAAATGAGATTAGTGTTGTCACTGAGAAACAAGTAATCTTTACTGCCATGGCTTTGCTTTTTCTCCAACTATGCCAAATTTTTGCATTATACAACACTGACCTCTACTGTATTAGACAGTCATTGCACTTTCATATACAAGCAGGTGCTGATTCTGTTAACCCTTTAAAATATTTCATTGTCTCGTCCATTGGGGGTCACTGTTCCCATTTGAAAAAGAGGTTGTGAAGGCTTCTCTTTCTGCCATTTTGACTGCCTAATAGAAGATATTTCAGTGCTTGCAAGAATAAACCCCAGCAGCAGATCCTTAGCAGGTTTCTTCAACATCTCCTGCAGTAGCGTATAATGTTTGCTTAATGTGGCTGCAAAATATTGCCATAAAAAGAGCATAATCAAAGGCATTGAAATGCTTTTTGAATTTTAAGGGTATATCAGTCGTATATGTCCTTCTGTCAGTTATTAAGACAGCACTAATATACAAGGCTAAATGGATCCTTTTAACTCAGACATCATCCCATGACAAGCACATTCTTCATTTGGCCTCACATGGGATAGGGCTGCTTAAACACAATGTATTTAAAATGTTCACCGTGAAGTCATGTTTTCATGTACTGTGATTTAAAGGCTATTGTTCAGAATTATGTACCTTCAAGTAGACACCATGTGTTTTGTTCTGTTTTTCTCTCCTTTAAAGGCTATTCACACAATAGCAATTGAACCAAGGGCTATAATTGTGTTTTCATGTACTATGGATCCTGTCATTAGGCCCCTGGGTCTGCAGGCAGTTATATGATGACAGCTGACAAGGGGGTGCGGCTTCGTTGAGGAAGAAGGGGAGGGAACTGAAGGGTGATGCTGGAGGAAAGGGGGGACCACACACACAATGGCCACAATTACTTCCTGGACGGTCCCCAGAGCTCAGCGGTTGAAGTGTGTATGTAAAATGATGTGGGAGAGGCCATTTGCAAAACAAAGAGAGGGGAGGTTGGCTTGTGGGAAAGATTGCTTTTGTACAACAGTGTATGTATACCCTGAGGCAGAAGGGTTAAAGTGGTAGACAGGGGGTTAGACAGCCTTAACAGACCATCAGGATCTGAATCCAGATGGGAGTGGGGTTTATGTGGTTGAACTCGTCAGAGTGAGGGTGTCAGAGTTTATCTCCTGTACCTGGAGGTCTGGAAATCTTAGCGCATAGTAGTCTTAGTGTAATGTGCATAAATCGTTGAATAAACCATGTTTACTTATAAGAGGGGTAAAGCACTGTTTCACAACATGTCAGATTCTAATTTATTTCTCTGAATTGAGATGTTAGATTAACTTGCCTTGAGAAATTCATTGTCATAGTGTTGGACAACACTGTCAGTTGTCAAAATTTATATAGTATGTGATGTATTACTTTTGTACATTTCAGTATGCCTGCTAGTTCTGTTGATTTTTCTTCCATGTGTTGGATAATTTCAGACATGTTGTTAAAATACAGCCAGAAACTTCAAAGTGTTGTATTTGGATTCATGTGATAGACCAACACAAAGTGGGAAGCAGAAAGAAAATGTTCAAGAACAAATATCTGAAAAGTGTGGTCCATATTTACATTCAGCTTCGATACTTTATAGAACCAGTTTACACTACAATTCCCGCTGCAAGTATTTTGGAGTGTGTCTCCCCCATCATTATTATTAAGAGCCTGAAAATTTTTGCTCTTCTTCTTTGCAAAATCTCTCAAGCAGCATTAAATTTGACTGAGTCTGGAGTCTCTCACCTGAGCTATGAATCACTGCAACTCCTCTAGTATCATTGGGCTCTTAGCTACTTCTCAGAATAACAGTCTTTTTGTCTGACTTGTTTAGTGAGCAGCCATTTTCTGTTGGTGGATAGAACAGTGCTCTGTGACATGTTTAAAGCTTGGAATATTGCTTTAGAAGCTATCCCTACTTTAAACTTTAAACTTAAATGTTGTTTGTTCACTAACAAACCTCTGAGGGATTCACACAACAACTGCATTTATGCAGGGAACAATGACACATATTATTTCCATTTACTAATTGGCGACTTTTCAATTCAGTTTCTTTTACTTTATTCATAAGGTTCAAAATAGCCAAGCAAAGTTCAAGGCAACAAACACTAAATAAAAAGGTGTAGGTCCAAACTTTGACATATTCTGCGTACCCTTCATTCGTGCCAAAAACAAATCAAGTTGATTTTGGATAAAAGAGAACAGAATGCAAATGCATGCCACACTTTTAAGACTTTTACTTGTTAAAACAAAAGTTGTAAATTATGTATGGGTATCCCTCCTCTTCACATTTATACACTTCTCTTTGTTTGGTCATTGACAAAAATCCTAAGAAAATAAATGGAAATGTGTGGTGATAAAATGTAGACATTTGAAAGGTTTAAGGGGCATTAATACTTTTGGAAGGCACTATTCTTGTAATCTTCATAAAAACAGTCACCATTACATGTATACTCCCAGACACTTTCTCCATGCCAGGTACCGTTTTTCAGAGTTTGCCTGATTGTTGCCTGCTAGAACTTGGAAAAAAAAACCTAAGTTGAGAAGAAAATGAGAAAGATTTATTTAATTAAGGAAGTTAAGAAAATTATCCTACCATGTTAAAACTCTGCTACTATTTTGAAGTGTGAGGATGAGTTTCCAGGCTTTCAGAGGCTGTATTGTTATTTTGGGATGAAACCAACAAATTAAAGTCATTCAAAATGACTTTAAGCGTACTTACAATATTAGACTCCACACACTGAGAAACATCTCATAGTAATTGGGACATATGTCATGTGATTGAAGTCAAAGGCCAGACTAAAAGTGGAACAGTGAAAGGGCAGACACAACATCACTAATTAGCAGTGTGTCATTGCAGCACTGATTGGATAATATCTGAGTGGTGCAGTGAGCTGTGAGAATGTTTTGCAGGGTCACAAAGCAGAATTAGCCTGGTCTCCTTTAGTTTAATTAATGACCCAGTGGTAGCAACATAATTGCTTGTTAAAGTAGGGTCTCATCTGATACTGATTGAGCAACAATTTACATGGAAATCTAGTTTCTAGTTCTATTGTCATCTCCCATAGGGGTTGTATTTGCCAGTAATCCATTGAACTCCTAACCTCTGACCTCTGCAGCTGTCTCAGTCACACAGGAGTATTTGCGACTGCTACTGGTGTACATTAAATATTTATTAGCAATTAGGTCCACATTTGAAATAACACCCTGGAATGAAGAAAATCCCAAACCAAGCGGTTGGGGGAAGATGAGAATTACAATTTTTGACAAAGATGCTGCCTCTGGTCGCTCCTAAATTATCATTTCACAAAAAACACAAAAACTTTCTTGAGAAGAGACAATGGTGCATTATGTAAGTGGCTTGTTTTTCAAGAAAACAACCAATTAATGTTTTGTTCCTAGTGTTGGTACCAGGTGCTAATCCTTTCTTCCCCATTCTGTACTTATGCAGGTTTGGCTTTTTCATAGCCAGTTTGACAACCAATGAAGTAAGGAAAATTACTATTATCTGATCCTGTCTGTAATGAAAGGTGATTGGTTGTTCCAATGAATAATGTGTGTCCCCATAAGGTCACTCTTAGCTAATTTAGTTTGACCTGGGGTTCATAATCCATCATATTTCATAAGAGCTGACTGACCACAATGAGAATCAGAATTGCATTAACAGAAACACTCAGAAAATATTGTACAATTAGATAAAATTATCTGTGATGTGGCAATTCATCTCCATCATTAATGAACATTCTTAACTTCAAAGACAAAACAAATCTGATACGCTACGATAAAGTTAAGGATGGGATTGTGAGCTGGTTTGTTTATGGGTGTGAAGCAAAAGTAGAAAAGGACAAAATGGCGAAGAGGTATGAAATGAGGGTAAGACCTGGCATAGAGGGTTATTGATACTGGGCCATCAACAACATACTCTTGCCTGCATTAGACTGGTTCAGTGTTGCATTAAATTTATAGTATTGGGTTTACAGGATTTACAGGATTGAAAATAGATAACCATAAGATTTTTTTTAATGAGCAACTGTGTTTATTGTTTTTGGTTTTTGTAACCAAGAAAAACAGGAAGATGTTTCAGGGGCAGCTTTCATTCTTTTGTGAAAGACCTAATGTTTTTCTAACATATCCTCAGAAACACACAGATAACTAAGAGTTACAAACATATCGCTGATGACACAAATCACAGAAGTTTGTATGAACATCTTCATTCTCAATACAGCTATTACCAGTGGATTACACAAACTCAGGGTTTACACTGACAGGTCATGATCTGATATCCACTACCATTAGCCTGGCTTGACCCACTGCATGCCACTTCAACCTAATCCCACAAGAAATTGTCTGACATCAGCATGCTCAGAGACGCCTCCTTTAACTAATTCTGCAGCAGTCATTTGGGTTAGGACAAAGCTTGCTACCGGCTGTTGTGTCCTGTGCAAGTATTGGAATACTGCTGAAAACACTGTTTTGAATTGATGGACATGCTCTGAAATGTGCTGAACTTTAAAAAAAAGCTTAACTTGTTAAGCCCTAAGGAGTTTTAGAGCAATTTCCGCCTGTAATTACATACCTTAAATAAATCAGGTATAGCTCCACAGTTAAAAGACCTACATGCAAACTTTTGACACCTGTGTAAAGGTAAGACATAAAATTAAATTTTTCCATTGTAACCACTATTGTAACTGTTACTATGTCTGATTTATTTGTGATTAAACAAAGAAAAAATAAACTTTTTGAGCCTCGCCAAACTTTTTCTAAATGAACATTGCAAAACACTATGGAAATCCTTTGGGATTCCTAGGAGAACCACCAGGTTGCATTCATCCATATCTTTACTATAATGGCAGCAAAGTTGGACTGAATAAGTCGAAGCATATACACTCACCGGCCAGTTTATTAGGTACACCAACTGCTCGTTAATGCAAATTTCTAATAAGCCAATCACATGGCAGCAACTCAATGCATTAAGGCATGTAGACATGGTCAAGACGATCTGCTGCAGTTCAAACCGAGCAGCAGAATGGGGAAGAAAGGTGATTTAAGTGACTTTGAACGTGGCATGGTTGGCAGTTCTGTGGGCGCAAATGCCTTGTTGATGCCAGAGGTCAGTGGAGAATGGCCAGACTGGTTTGAGGTGATAGAAAGGCAACAGTAACTTAAATAACCACTTGTTACAACCAAGGCATGCAGAAGAGCATCACTGAATGCACAACACGTCTAACCTTGAGGCGGATGGGCTACAGCAGCAGAAGACCACACCGGCTGCCACTCCTGTCAGCTAAGAACAGGAAACTGAGGCTACAATTCGCACAGGCTCACCAAAATTGGACAATAGAAGATTGGAAAAACGTTGCCTGGTCTAATGAGTCTCGATTTCTGCTGCGACATTTGGATGGTAGGGTCAGAATTTGGCATCAACAACATGAAAGCATGGATCCATCCTGCCTTGTTTCAATGGTTCAGCCTGGTGGTGGTGGTGTAATGGTGTGGGGGATATTTTCTTGGCACACGTTGGGCCCCTTAGTACCAATTGAGCATCGTGTCAACGCCACAGCCTACCTGAGTATTGTTGCTGACTATGTCCATTCCTTTATGACCACCTTGTACCCATCTTCTGATGGTTACTTCTAGCAGGATAACGCGCCATGTCATAAAGCACCAATCATCTCAGACTGGTTTCTTGTACATAACTCAAATGGCCTCCACAGTCACCAGATCTCAATCCAATAAAGCACCTTTGGGATGTGGTGGAATGGGAGATTCGTATCATGAATGTGCAGCCGACAATCTGCAGCATCTGTGTGATGCTATCATGTCAATATGGACCAAACTTTCTGAGGAATGTTTCCAGTACCTTGTTGAATCTATGCCACGAAGGATTAAGGCAGTTCTGAAGGCAAAGGGGGGTCCAACCCGGAACTAGCAAGGTATACCTAATGAAGAGGCCGGTGAGTGTATGTTTCACAAAGGTTTTAGAGGGCAATGTGCCAGGTGGAAATGGCAATTAGGCAAAGGGTGCCAAAACTTTCCCAATTGTGTTTTTCACCCCTTAAAAAGAAAATAAAAGATAATCTGGTCAAATAAAAGTGCTGATTTCCATTGTAGGAGTCCTTCTGCATATGACATAACCTTTGGTTATAACATTTACCCTGTGTATCATCAAAATGTACAGTGGCAAACATAACTGAAAGCTTACAGAGTAGCACGCAAGCTTGCATACAGCGGACAGCAACCAGCAGACTGTAATGTGCAAGCAAATTACATCACTACAGAAGGTGCTAGAAAGAAAAGTTATGCCTTGTTAGAAAGGTGAGTGTTTCTAGTTTATGATATGAGACATGTGGGGTTGCTCCAAAGAGAAAGGTGCTTTTTGTACCGTTTTGTTAACAGAGTCAGCAATGGCTGATGGACCTTAATCGCCTGTGTTTAAGTTTCTGTAAAACCAAAAGATATTTGTGCAAAACACATTTGGGGAATTGTTTTGTGAAGATTAATGCCTCCTCTTGCAATATATTTAAGAAAAGACAAATTGGTGGAGTTTTATTTAGTTTTATAGACCGCCAAAAGGGGCGTGGCCTACCAGTCCGGCAGGCTTAAGGGTGAGGTTTGCATAACAAGCAAATCATGAATATTGCATTTGTAACAAACACAAAATACCACGAACACTCCTGTTCAGATTTTTCTTTCGTTGTCAGATTGTAATAGAGCACACACATTAGCACAGTTTCCCAATGTGTTAGTGTTCCTCAGGCCTGACAGCAAGCCAGTGAATATTAGTGCAATTTAATGGCATGGTTTTTAACATGGTTACTCCAGTCACTTACAGTGGCTCTTTTGTTTGACAAAGTCAGGGCAAATGTCTAGCTTTAGGGAAAACCATCCTGTGAGCCTTTGGGTTATAAATATAAAAAGATGTATGCAAATAAAGAAATCATAGTTGGATTGTTTATTCAATGTCCTATGTAAAATGTCAACACATATACACAAAGGCATTCCATTAGACTCCAACTTAAACTACTGCAACTACCAAAGTTACATTAAAAGTCTTTCAGCACGATAATATCAAAGGACTACTGTTAACACAATTGACCGTTTTCAGATTCAGAATCATTTCATTTCATTCAACTTCGGATTAGCTTGACCAAGTTGTCCTTTACTCTTCGAATTCGTGTGTAGTTTGTTGAAATGCATTTAATCAATTGTGTATTTTGCAGGTATGGATATAATACAAGTATGGAAAAATGTGTGTATTTCCTCATTTAATTCCCACCTTGTTGAAATGTGACCTTTCTATCTCTTCTTCTTTCTTACCTCCTTTTCCTTCCTTCCCTCCTTCGCTTTCTGCCTGTTCCAGGATTCATATGTAAAGTCTGTCTACTGTAGTAATATTTGCCATAATGTCATTTGTATTTTATGTTTTGAATGAACTTAAAGGACTGAGAACTATAAAAACTAAAGTCTGGCAATACAGAAAATATTCCCATCACAGACGTATGGGAACGTTGTTGTAGTCTGTAGTCAGTGTGGAATTTTACAGTTTAGGTTTTAACAATCTAGTAATTTGGGTTTCAGCTCGAGTTGGCCAAAATGTATTTCAGACTCTTTACAAACTTAAATAGCCCCTTAGTTTAATGTGGCTGGGATGCTCCGAAGTAAGTGCTAACTTTATTGCAAACAAAAAGCTAGTCACAGTGTTGTTACAGTGCTTACAAGTTGTTTGCATCTAGTCTATTTCTTTGTCACTGTTTCTTTTTTTTTAAACCAATACCCAAAATGCAGCCAGATACACGATTTAAATATTGGCTGAAGATTCGTCATTGCTTCAAATTAAAGTATTTTCATCTGAATCAACAAGCAGTTTTATCAGTCGACTCTGTCAATACCACTGGGTAACTCGAGTAATTTCCTTTCTTGCCTCTAAACAGAAGTCTCAAATATTACTACAAAAGTGTTTCAACCTTTAAGCACACATCTTTTTATCCTGGCCCCATAATAAAAACAGTTACCTCACCAGACAAAGTCACTGACAGCAGCTGACTAGAGCTTTGATGGACAGACTTCACTCTGAGAAGAAATGTCACGACCTTTAATATTGTGTTAGAGCGCTATAAATTGGGTATAAGTGATAGCAAAGAGAAACTTTTGTCTTCAGTGATTGTCTTGTCTCCCAGCTTTAGTACTGGTAGCCTTTATTTGTTTACATGCATTGGAATATGTTATAGACAAATAAATCTAAAACTCACAATCTCTAGATGTATTCTGTTGTCATGTGTAAACTAAAATGACATTATTAATTGATACTTGAGTCACAATCTTTGTCTACATGATGGCAGCAACTTGTGCCTTGTTTCTGCAGCTCGTCCAGCTGCTGGAAACATCTGTTCTATCAGAACAAGAAATCTGCATTTACTGCCATCTGAGTGTTTGTTCTCATCACATCACATACTGTACAGTTCACACATTTAATAAATGCTGCTGGTCTGATCTGGCTAAGTCAACAGATGAACTGAATTTACTCATTGTTTATATCACAGGTTAAGAACGAAACAGCAGGGGATTATTAAGCAGCAGACAGCTACAGGACAGCAATCATCAGTCAGTCTCACTAGCAGATTATATTTAATGTTTAGCCGTTCTAAAGAGATTTAATCACTTTACACTATTTAGGACAACACTCTTAGACAGGAGCTGACATGTTTGTTCCACATGTTTAAAGGCTAGATTCCCCCTTTACTGATCTTTCAGTTACCAACAGATGACTAAGAGGTGACATTACAGCACAGGTGTAGATGGGATATGTTAGTTTTTCAGAAAGGACCCTTGCATGTCCTTCTACATGACAAACGTATTGACACCTCTGGCCTTTGGGTGGCGTAGAGGGGTTTGTTGCAGCAAATGTCATTGGACCCAACCCCACCCCCACCACCAACACCACCCAACCCCCACCTCCTAGTGGAATTGATTAGACATAATTGGAGGGAGTCAGAAGCTGAGGCAAGTGGCGCTAAATAAATTTGGATAGTGTTAATTGCAGATTCCGCTGTGTCTGTGTGTGGTAGTGTGAGGGGTGCAGAAACACTTAGCCACTGGCTGACAATGGAGGATTAATTGGTCTCCTCCAATGAACATAATTAGACTGATTGTTGGGAACGATAAAGCAAAGGTTTTCTGTGTGCAACAGCACTGTCACTGTTAGGAATGTCATCTTTCCTCCTCCTTCCTTCCGCTCTCCAGTTCCCCTACTGTTGCATTATCCCTTGCACACAATCAATGGCTCTTATTTGTCTTCTAGTTGTAAGGGAGTTAAAGCTTCTACACACACGTTGATCACAGGTTTATGATTACAATACCTAACAGTGCTATTGGTTATAGATATTTATTATTATTATTATTTATAAAAATATAGGACAAAAAAAACAGCTAACCAGCCAACATTTACAGATGGGACCCATATGGGTTAGAAATTGACTGAAAAATGGGCCCCAGATGAGGTGGTCCATATGTTACACAGTCACCCCATGTTAGTTGCCTATATTGCTGTGATGTTGAACAGCTCTGGGTAAAAAGTGGAAACTATATACACGTGTTATGCAATTTTAACAGATTTTCTTAATACCTGTTTGATGTACAGCTATGACTTAACTGATTATGCCCATCTAGGTTGTATTTACCCAAGTGGGTACCATATAAGAATCCCAGAGTCAGTCCAGGTCCATTTGCTTCCCATTCATCTGGAAAAAAAATCTATATGGGGCACATGCATGCACAGATGACTAAATTGACTTTAAACTCTCACTATATGAATCTAGTTGTTTTAGGGCGAATTTACTTGGAATTAATTTAGGGCCTACAGCTATTTACCTGGCCAATCTCCGTTATTCGGATTAAGCAAACACTTCAAAGTGGAATAAAAAAGAACACATCGAGTTATACATCGGGTATGTGGCAATCAGTCATATTAATTGACACACATCAGTTGGTGCGTTACCATATGTTAGACACGCTAAGATTGGAAATATTCATGGACTTCCTTTGTGGATAGTTTTATGCAGGCTTGTTTTAAACTAAAAAGAAATACTTTTGAAACAAAATCAACATCAGCAAAACCGCTGATTTTACCTGCTGTGAGGTCCTGTTTCTTCAATAATTTATGTATAATCACATCATAGCCTTCTAAACTATAATCGAATCACATTGTAAAGTGCCTGAAGATTCCCACCCTTAGTAAGGTGTCAAAGCTCACAGATTTCCACTCAACAAAATCAGTGTGAAAAGATTTTTGTAAAGTAACAAGATGAAAGAATTATACAGCATTTTCAGTTATTTTGATGATTCTTTTTTCATACAAATTTAAACATTCCTCGTACTCGTACTCGTCGTCTTCCGCTTCATCCGGGACCGGGTCGCGGGGGCAGCAGACTCAGCAGAGACGTCCCTCTCCCCAGAAAACCTCTTCCAGCTCCTCCGGGGGGAGCCCAAGGCGTTCCCAGGCCAGCCGAGAGACATAGTCCCTCCAGCGTGTCCTGGGCCGTCCCCTGGGCCTCCTCCCGGTGGGACGTGCCTGGAACACCTCCCGAGGAAGGCGTCCAGAAGGCATCCGGTATAGATGCCCGAGCCACCTCAACTGGCTCCTCTCGATGTGGAGAAGCAGCGGCTCTACTCCGAGCCCCTCCCGGATGGCCGAGCTCCTCACCCTATCTCTAAGGGAGTGCCCGGCCACCATACGGAGGAAGCTCATTTCAGCCGCTTGTATCCGGGATCTTGTTCTTTCGGTCATGACCCAAAGTTCATGGCCATAGGTGAGGGTAGGAACGTAGACTGACCGGTAAATCGAGAGCTTCGCTTTTCGGCTCAGCTCTCTCTTCACCACAACGGACCGGCACAGCGCCCCCATTACTGTGGCAGCCGCACCGATCCGTCTGTCGATCTCCCGCTCCATTCTTCCCTCACTCGTGAACAAGACCCCGAGATACTTAAACTCCTCAGCCTCTGTTTCCACCAGGGAATGCATGATGGCAGGATTGAGGAGATCCTCGAAGTACTCCTTCCACCGGCCGATAATGTCCCCAGTCGAGGTCGGCAGCTCCCCACCCCCACTGTAAACAGTGTTGTCGAAGCACTGCTTCCTCCTCCTGAGGCGCCGGACGGTTTGCCAGAATCACTTCGGGGCCCACCGGTAGTCCTGCTCCATGGCCTCACCGAACTCCTCCCAGGTCCGAATTTTTGCCTCTGCCACCGCCCGGGCCGTGGCACGCTTGGCCCCACGGTACCCGTCAGCCGCCTCAGGAGTCCCACAAGCCAACCACAGCCGATAGGACTCCTTCTTCAGCTTGACAGCGTCCCTTACTGCCGGTGTCCACCACCGGGTTCGGGGATTGCCACCGCGACAGGCACCACAGACCTTAGGGCCGCAGCTACGGGCAGCAGCATAGACAATAGATGTGGAGAACATGGTCCATTTGGACTCTATGTCTCCAACATCCCTCGGAATCTGGTCAAAGCTCTCCCGGAGGTGAGAGTTGAATACATCCCTGGCCGAGGGCTCTGCCAGACGTTCCCAGCAGACCCTCACTATGCGCTTGGGCCTGCCAAGTCTGTCCAGCTTTCTCCTCCTCCAGCGGATCCAACTCACCACCAGGTGGTGATCAGTGGACAGCTCAGCCCCTCTCTTCACCCGAGTGTCCAAAACATGCCTTACGCTGTTAATTATCTCATAACCTTTTTTTGTATTACACTTATTGCTTTGGGGTGAGGGTACATACTGCTTTTCGAGAAAATGCTGTATTTTCATAGCTAAATCTACTATTTTTCTTTTGTTCAATCAGCCATGCTTTTAATCTTAACAGATAATGCAACACAGATAAGACAACACAGTGAAAACTGGCCTTACTTGTTAAAACAATCCTATGAAATCTTCAAACAACAGGAAACGTGGACAAATGTGGTTTCCATGGACACCTGTCATGCTTGTGCCTTGCTCTGAATGAGAAAACAGTGTCGGGTTTCTGACCTGAACCAAATAGTAAAAAAAATCCGCTAGTTTTTCTAACTGACAAGCAGGCAGCCTGGGGGTTTGGCTGAGCTGAGCAGGGTTGCCGTGGGTTCGGGGTGAAAACCTTTACTCTGGCACCCGTAGTGTGATAGAGAGACTTGGCCTTCCAGCTAGACAGAGGCCTCAGCTCAAAGTGAGGTACCTCAGTGAGACATTTTGATGCATGATGGGTGGAATAAAATAAAATAGGATCAGCCCTCGCCACAGTGGTTTTGGGGGGGGGGGGGGGGGGGGGGGGGGGGGCAAGGCCTCTGGCAACACACAACCTAAGGCTATCTTTGCCTTCTACCATCTGTGTTTTAACTTATGGAACTCCCACTGGTGCCCTGAGAGAAAACAGCTTGTTTGAAAATGTTCAGAAAAAATACTTACACATCGTTATGTACATTTTAACATTGAAAGGGAAAAATACTTCCCTCTGAGAAGAGCTCACTGAACATTTAAGGAATAGAGCCAAAATTTAGCCTTTTGTACATTTTTGTTCTGGCTTCATAACATAAAAAACTTGGTTGTAAAGTCTTTACCTATTGCTCTCTTCATGCCTGTACTGTTAGTTATTACTGCTTTACAATCTCTGCTTTGTCTTAATTCATTATATTAACTGTTTGTGAACTAAAGGCTGTGTTATGGCTGAGGCTAAGGAGCACCGTGACAAACTGTGTTTTTCAGATAGTTTATGAACTTACTCACTTATAGAGGGAAAAACACTGATGTGCTTATTACAACTGAGCCCTGGATGCTCTTTGATTGATTGTTGCTCTCTTAGTGGCTCTTTCCATCAAAGCAGAGCCATGGGGGAAACAAGGCAGAGGTGGTGATCCAGTGTGTTCTCTACAAGAGGCCATCTCGTTATTTTGTTTTACCTTGGCTGCTGGGTGGCTCCCACTTGGCCCCAGCAGGATTGCGGCTGCGGAGGGTTGGACAAGGAGTCACGGCCACAGATTAACTCTGCTATTTATGGCCAAGCCAGTCTAACTGCTGCCCCAGAGATGGGAAATATTGCTCACTTAGCTGGATTACTGGGTGCCGTAATGCCCCGAAGGCCTGGTTTATGGCAGGCCATAAATGTTCCCAGGGAGAGGCAGCGAGAGTCAGATTGATTAGTGCTCTGGTGGAAAGTCGATCTGTTACTCACAGATCGACTGGGGAACACTGTGATGGATGCTTCCGGGATGTGGAGAGAGACACTGAAAGGGAGGAGAGGCCACTTTTCTCTGTATCACGCCAGTCTTAGACATTCCCACAGTGACACAAGATGGAGGGCTCCTATTGCTTGCAGGGCCATGGGAGGTTGTCAGGTTGCCACAGACCTATAGATACTCTATACAACAGCCCTTTACCATCCCACTGGCAGACAAATGAAGAGGCGACCTTGACACATACAGCCATTTACCAATGTCCCCCTTGACACCATGCATCCCCCAGGCATCTGTCATTTCAAAAGATGGATCCCACCAACACACAGCAGCCCCTGTGCAGCAATCATTTGCTGCAACTAAAGGGCTAATGCACAACCTTGTTACTTTTACAAAATGTCACTAATGTCTTTGTTAAGGGAGATATTGGTTTTAAGAACTATGTCTTATCTGTGTAAATTGTAAGTCATGTGTTGTAAGTTTTTATAAAAGCATTAAAGAAGCTAACTGAAATCTGATTTTACAACCATTTTACAATGGTCTATACTGATGAAGGTCAGGCTATTTGAGAAATGGTTTTAGTTTAAGAACATCAAACTCAAGCCCAAATTTCTGTATTAAAATGTTTTTTATTGGTCTGATGTCGTATTATAATCTTAAATGTTGTATTTTGTTTATATTTTTGTAACTACAGTTGGGCTGTGTATTACTGTAATGTGTGACTGTGTAGTTACTGTTTCTAGCAATACTAGTGTTTTAATTGCTGCTTCATTGAAAACAACTCGCTGAATAACTACAAACCTGTGGTAGCAGAAAAACCTTACACATTTAAGGTCGGGTAATTTAGCAAACTGAAATCATTTGATATAATCCATACCATGCTTTCCAACTATTTGAGTTCAAAAAGGTCTCTCTGGGCGGCGCTGGTGGTGTAGGGGCGAAAGCGCGCGACCATATACAGAGGCTACAGTCCTCGAATGGCAGCTGTCCCGGGTTCGAGTCCCGGACCCGGCGGCATTTACCAAATGTCTCCCCCTCTCTCTACCCCTCTTTCCTGTCTACCTACTGTCAAAAAATGGAAAAATAAAGGCCACTAGTGCCGAAAAAATATCTTTAAAAAAAAAAAGGTCTCTGCCAACCAGCGCAATGTACCGTCAAGACACAGAATGATTCAGATTTTTGCATTCTTGGGGCAGAGGGAATGTCCTAGTGTGTCTTTGATAATCTTTAAATCTGTGGACCGATTTTTAATTAAGCATATAGACAACATAGGTAGATTAGTAAGTAGTGGCCCAAATTATGAGCTATGAGTAAATATTAGTTAGACAATGGACATGCCATAACAACTATCTAAGCAGACCCCTTTTTTACAACCTTTTGCTCTTCTGTTAATTTCTAACATCAGCCCAGAGAGATAATTATGTCCTGTCAGTGCTGTGGTGCCTCCTCCTGGTTAGACCTACATTAGGATTTACAGTCATCTAGTAACTAATTTGAGTATTTAGCATTTACCAGCTCAGTTTACACAGAATCCAATGTACAAAAAAACAACAGCATGAGAGCTAGGTGGGATGACCCGATGTTCCTATTCCCACTCACCAGGTAGTACTGACTTCTTTCAACATGTTTGCTACACCTCTCTTGTTGTCATCATGGCTCCATACTGTTCTTTAGCCTCCCTGACATACCTTCTCAGTTGGACTGCTGCTGCTCATACACAGGCCTGTCACTGTCTCAGATGTTTTCCAGGTGCCTGTTTTAGGTTGTTGTTTGCATGTGGGTGTGCCTGCTTTTGATGTTTGTAAGACTCTGTTTGTGAACAGTTGTGTTTAGAGTTTATTTTCAGATACATGTACATACTATTTCAAATGAGCCTGCACATCACTCCCACTGCAATTCATCATATTTGTGGTGATTAGGTGTGGAACAATGAAAGAGAGCATAGGATAACTGCAGATGTAGTCATATTCCTAAAATGCACACCTTTGTCTGGTTTATGAATACATTCATACAAACTTCTCAAAAGGACCGACAAACTTGCCGGCGGGTTGAGCCAGTTTTCCGCTGGCTCTAAAAGTCATTCAAACATCTCCAAATAAATCAGACATAGTAACAGTTGCAATAGTGCTACCACCTAAAAAGTGTTCTTTTATGTCTTACCTTTACACAGGTACCAAACGTTTGCATGTAGATCTTATAACTGTGGAGCTATACTTGATTTATTTCAGGCATGTAATTTCAGACGAAAACCCTTCTAAAACCCTTAGGGCTCAACAGGTTAAGTAAAAAACCACAGTCTCACTGTATTAGCATATTTACAAAAACATGTCAAACATTTTTTAAACACGATTTAATTACTTATATTTAATATGAAAAAGCATCAATTACCTAATTTACCTCTAAAATATGAAATATTTATAATTCCTGCTTTAATATTATCTATAACATTTATTAATTGTCATTTTATCTTCAACATATAGACATAACAAAAAATATGCAAAACACCCACAAAATTTTGTTTTCTTTGCACAGAATATTATTTTGTATGGATACTACTACTATTGTATTATATTGCTATTCTGCCCTTTATAGAGTAACTCTTGCTGTGTTGCAAGGTAATGTTGACAGAGTAATCAGTGTAAGTCTTCTACCTATCAGTCTCTTTTTTTGTAACCATGAGAAAAAGGTAGTAGCCTTCTTTTAGCCAACTGGCCAGCAGTGTGCAGCAAGTGTGAAAGGGGTAGTGCTGGGTTGCTCTATGCTTCATACAGCCATACTCTTTTTCCCTGGCATCGTATTAAATTACTTTAACCATGGTGATGGTATGATGGAAAGGTTTTACTGTTTGGCAAACCATAGGCTAGTTACTTCTTGAAATATCTGGAAATACCTGGCTTATGGCTAGTCTGGTGGGTGTGTATTTATGCCTATTAAACAAGATTTTGTTTCTCATTTGCAGTTGAGAGAAAACTTAAATTTTCATTTACAAACACATACAGGTAGGGCATATCTTTATGACCTCCTTTCTTATAGTGTGTTGTTCCCCATGTTGTTGCCAAAACAACCCTTACCCATCAAGGTATACCTTCCCTTGTAAAGTAGTGTATGATATCAAATTTTATCAGCAGATCTTTTAATTCCTATAAGTTGCAAGATGACTTCTGTCCATTGGACTTGTTGTCCAGCACTTCCCACAGATGCTAAATCAGGTTGAGATCTGGGACCACCTCAAACTTTTTTTTTTTTTTTTTTCTGAACCATTTAGCTTATTTGGCATGGCAAATTATCATGCTGAAGGTCCCAAAGTTTCAATGAAAGATCATACATGGTCTAGAGCAAAGCTTAGGTAGGTTTTATGTCAAAGTAACACCCATATGGATGGCAGGACCCAAGGTATCCCACAAAAACATTGCCCCAAGCATCAAACCACCTCCCCTGGCTGGCTCTTCTCCCATAATGCATCCGTATACCATGTGTTCCCCAGATATTCAACATAGTGGAAAAGAAAATGTGATTCATCAGACCTCACCACCCTTCTTTATTGCTCCATGATTCAGTCCTGATGCTCACATGCCCACTGGTGATGGATATGTGTCAACATGAGCACCCTAACTAGTCTCCATATCATGACCAGAGACGGGACACCACATAGGGCTTAATCCGGGACACGTGGAAGGTACGGTGAACTCTTATGGCACGAGGAAGACGTAAACGAACAGCCACAGAATTGATGATCTTGGATATGGGAAAGAGTCCCACAAAAGGTGCCAGCTTACAGGAGTCTACCAGGAGCGGGAGGTCCTTAGTGGACAGCCAAACCTTCTGTCCCACCTGGTAGCTTTAAGCAGGGACTCTCCGATGATTTGCTGTGCCTGACATCCTGATCATGGACCTTCTTGCCTTTCTCCAGATGTGCTGACATCTTAGGGCTGCTGCCTGAGCAGAAGGAACCTCAGCATCTTTCTCCTGGACTGTGAACAAGGGTGGCTGAAAACCAAACACAACTTGGAAAGGGGATAACCCCGTGGCACTAGCCGGGAGGGTGTTGACAGCATATTCAACCCAGGGTAAATTTTGAGACCATTTTGATGCGTCTGACTCACATAGTGCGCGCAGTTTGGTCTCCACCTCCTGGTTGGCCCTCTCAGTCTGTCCATCTGACTGTGGGTGAAATCCAGAGGACAAACTAACTGTAATCCCCAGCAAAGAACAAAACTCTTTCCAGAAACGTGACACAAACTGGGGCCCTCTGTCAGAGACAATGTCTGTGGGTATGCCGTGAAGGCGAAAAACCCCACGTGCCAGAATGTCCCCCATTTCCTTGGCTGAAGGCAACTTCATGAGAGGGACAAGGTGAACCATCTTAGAAAACCTGTCGATGACAGTTAGCAGAACTGTGAAGTCATTAGAAACTGGCAAACCTGTCACAATGTCCATGGCTATGTGTGACCAAGGACGAGGAGGAATAGGTAGTGGATGTAAGAGTCCAGCAGGAGGACGACGAGAAGACTTGGCTTGGGAACATTGAGTACAGACCGTGACCACCAAAACTGAGTCCGGACCATCTGCAACGTCCTGCTGATACCAGGGTGACAGAACAGACGTGAATTATGGCATGAATTAAGTACCTTGGGTACGAGGCGCTCCAGGACAAAACACCGGTCAGGTGGGCATGAAGTTGGGATAGGGAGGTCTTTGGCATCTTTTGGCATCTCTAACCTATCCTTCCAATTCCAACATGGTGACAGAGAGTCTCACTGATTCCGGGAGAATAAACTCATCCTCCCCAGAGGCCTGTGACTCGGAGGGTTCCTGTATTCTGGACAGGGCATCCGGTTTGCCATTTTTGACTCCAGGCCTGAAAGACAGAGAGAAGTTGAATCTTCCAAAAAATAAAGCCCACTTTGGCTGCCTGGGATTAAGGCGCTTCGCAAATCTCAGGTACTCCAGGTCTTTATGATCTGTCCAAACAAGAAACGGTTCCTTAGTCCCCTCTGGCCAATGCCTCCACTCCTTGAGAGCCAACTTGACTTCCAACAGTTCTCGATCCCCCACATCATAATTGTGCTCTGCTTGGGACAAAGTCCTAGAAAAGAAGGCACATGGGTGAATACAATAATCATATGATCTGTCCAAACAAGAAACAGTTCCTTAGCCCCCTCTACCCAATGCCTCAACTCCTCGAGAGCCAACTTGACTGCCAACAGTTCTCGGTCCCCCACATCATAATTGCGCTCTGCTTGGGACAAAGTCCTAGAAAAGAAGGCACATGGGTGAATACAATCATCAGAACCTCTTTGGCTTCAGACTGCTCCAACCCTAGTGTTTGAGGCGTCAACCTCCACTATGAACTGTTTATCAGGGTTAGGGGACCGTAGAACAGGACCAGATGTAAATAAACGTTTGAGCTTGACAAAAGCTCTTTTGGCCATCTCGTTCCATACAAACTTGGTCTTAGACGAAGTGAGAGCATTGAGAGGGGCTGCTACAAGGCTATAATTTCTGATGAAGCGTCTGTAAAAATTAGCAAACCCCAGAAACCTTTGAAGTTGTTTGCAATCGGTAGGAAAAGGCCATTCCAAGACCGCCTTGACTTTGGAGGGGTCCACTATGACTTGGTCTGGAGAGATGATGAATCCTAGGAATGAAGTGGTGGTGATGTGAAACTCACACTTTTCAGCTTTGACAAATGGATGATTTTGAAGAAGACGGAGGAGAACGGCCCGAACATGACTTCTGTGAGTTTCCAGACCCTGGGAATAAATCAGAATGTCGTCAAGGTACACAAAAACAAACTGTCCAACCATGTCCCTCACCAATGCCTGAAAAACTGCAGGAGCATTGGTTAAACCAAAAGGCATTACACAGTACTCATAGTGACCAGTGGGAGTGTTAAAGGCCGTCCTCCATTCGTCCCCCTCCTTGATGCGGACAAGGTGGTACGCGTTTCTTAAGTCTAGCTTGGGGAAAATCTTGGCACCTTGAATCTGGTCAAAAACAGTGTTCATGAGTGGTAGAGGGTATCAATTCTTGATGGTGATGTCATTTAGTCCCCTGTAGTCGATGCATGGTCTCAAGGAACCATCCTTCTTCCCCACAAAGAAGAAGCCTGCCCCTGCTGGAGAAGAAGGTCTGATAATACCAGCTTTTAGTGACTCATCAACATACAGGGGTTGGACAATGAAGCTGAAACACCTGTCATTTTAGTGTGGGAGGTTTCATGGCTAAATTGGACCAGCCTGGTAGCCAGTCTTCATTGATTGCACATTGCACCAGTAAGAGCAGAGGTCAATATACACAGCCGGGCTGCAATAGCCAAATCTTTGGTCACTCATGCCAATGCCAAACGTTGGTTTCAATAGTGCAAGGAGCGCAAATCTTGGGCTGTGGACAATGTGAAACATTTATTGTTCTCTGATGAGTCCACCTTTAGTGTTTCCCTACATCTGGGAGAGTTACGGTGTGGAGAAGCCCCAAAGAAGCGTACCGCCCAGACTGTTGCATGGGGGTGGATCAGTGATGGTTTGGGCTGCCATATGATGGCATTTCCTTGGCCCAATACTTGTGCTAGATGGGCGCATCACTGCCAAGGACTACCAAACCATTCTTGAGGACCATGTGCATCCAATGGTTCAAACATTGTATCCTGAAGGTGGTGCAGTGTATCAGGATGACAATGCCCCAATACACACAGCAAGACTGGTGAAAGATTGGTTTGATGAACATAAAAGTGAAGTTGAACATCTCCCATGGCCTGCACAGTCACCAGATCTAAATATTATTGAGCCACTTTGGGGTGTTTTGGAGGAGCGAGTCAGGAAACGTTTTCCTCCACCAGTTTCACGTAGTGACCTGGCCACTATCCTGCAAGAAGAATGGCTTAAAATCCCTCTGACCACTGTGCAGGACTTGTATATGTCATTCCTAAGACGAATTGATGTTGTATTGGCCGCAAAAGGAGGCCCTACACCATACTAATAAATTACTGTGGTCTAAAACCAGGTGTTTCAGTTTCATTGTCCAACCCCTATACAGGTCCTTCTCAAAATATTAGCATATTGTGATAAAGTTCATTATTTTCCATAATGTCATGATGAAAATTTAACATTCATATATTTTAGATTCATTGCACACTAACTGAAATATTTCAGGTCTTTTATTGTCTTAATACGGATGATTTTGGCATACAGCTCATGAAAACCCAAAATTCCTATCTCACAAAATTAGCATATTTCATCCGACCAACAAAAGAAAAGTGTTTTTAATACAAAAAACGTCAACCTTCAAATAATCATGTACAGTTATGCACTCAATACTTGGTCGGGAATCCTTTTGCAGAAATGACTGCTTCAATGCGGCGTGGCATGGAGGCAATCAGCCTGTGGCACTGCTGAGGTCTTATGGAGGCCCAGGATGCTTCGATAGCGGCCTTTAGCTCATCCAGAGTGTTGGGTCTTGAGTGTCTCAACGTTCTCTTCACAATATCCCACAGATTCTCTATGGGGTTCAGGTCAGGAGAGTTGGCAGGCCAATTGAGCACAGTGATACCATGGTCAGTAAACCATTTACCAGTGGTTTTGGCACTGTGAGCAGGTGCCAGGTCGTGCTGAAAAATGAAATCTTCATCTCCATAAAGCTTTTCAGCAGATGGAAGCATGAAGTGCTCCAAAATCTCCTGATAGCTAACTGCATTGACCCTGCCCTTGATAAAACACAGTGGACCAACACCAGCAGCTGACACGGCACCCCGGACCATCACTGACTGTGGGTACTTGACACTGGACTTCTGGCATTTTGGCATTTCCTTCTCCCCAGTCTTCCTCCAGACTCTGGCACCTTGATTTCTGAATGACATGCAGAATTTGCTTCCATCCGAAAAAAGTACTTTGGACCACTGAGCAACAGTCCAGTGCTGCTTCTCTGTAGCCCAGGTCTGGGGAATGCGGCACCTGTAGCCCATTTCCTGCACACACCTGTGCACGGTGGCTCTGGATGTTTCTACTCCACACTCAGTCCACTGCTTCCGCAGGTCCCCCAAGGTCTGGAATCGGCCCTTCTCCACAATCTTCCTCAGGTTCCGGTCACCTCTTCTCGTTGTGCAGTGTTTTCTGCCACACTTTTTCCTTCCCACAGACTTCCCACTGAGGTGCCTTGATACAGCACTCTGGGAACAGCCTATTCGTACAGAAATTTCTTTCTGTGTCTTACCCTCTTGCTTGAGGGTGTCAATAGTGGCCTTCTGGACAGCAGTCAGGTCGGCAGTCTTACCCATGATTGGGGTTTTGAGTGATGAACCAGGCTGGGAGTTTTAAAGGCCCCAGGAATCTTTTGCGGGTGTTTAGAGTTAACTCGTTGATTCAGATGATTAGGTTCATAGCTCATTTAGAGACCCTTTTAATGATATGCTAATTTTGTGAGATAGGAATTTTGGGTTTTCATGAGCTGTATGCCAAAATCATCCGTATTAAGACAATACAAGACCTGAAATATTTCAGTTAGTGTGCAATGAATCTAAAATATATGCATGTTACATTTTCATCATGACATTATGGAAAATAATGAACTTTATCACAATATGCTAATATTTTGAGAAGGACCTGTACTTCCTCATGTCTTGGTTCTCTGGTCCTGACAGTGAATACAATCACCCCCTAGGGGGGGAAGTGCCTGGTAGGAGCTCAATGGCGCAGTCATAGGGTCTATGAGGTGGAAGTGCCGTGGCCCTGGACTTGTTGAAAACCTCCTTAAACGCATAATATTCGGGCAGCGCCTTAGACAGATAGGGGTATGTCTCCTCAAAGTCATTCTCCGGAATAATATCTTTAGAGGCAGAAGACAGACAAATGGCCAAGCAGGACTTAGCCCAGCCCAATATCTCTTTGGCTTGCCAGTCAATGTGGGGGTTGTGCTTTTGTAACCAGGAGGCCCCTAAAACAATGGGTAGAGTTGATGATCCTGAAGGTGACTTTGTCCTGATGATTGCCCCCCAGTGTGAGTCTTATTACCTCTGTTTTGTAGTGTGAACTGTTGATACTATGATCATCCAATGCCAGAACATTACGGGTGTCAGACGTGGGAAGGAGCTTGATGTCATGGTCCCTGGCGAACGACTCATCCATAAACTCTGTGTCTGCCCCTGAGTCAATGAACACTGACACCTGATGAGAAGTGGAAGACACTTGAATGGATGCAGGAAATGAGCACGAGGAGACAGATAGTTGGCTACGGCTCAGTACAGTTCTCCTCACCTCTACTGTGCCTGGGCTTTTAACAGACACCTGAAGGCAACATGACCCTGTCCACCACAATAAAAACACAAGTTGTTCTTCCTACGTCGATCGCGCTCCTCCGCAGAAATCTTTGAACGACCCAACTGCTTGGGCTCATGGTCATAACTGTGATCAGAAGGGGGTGGAAGACCCTTGGGTTCAAGGTGGGGAACAGGACTGTGAGCTGAGCAGGGTTTGACCACCCTATGACGCCTCTCCCTCCTTTCTGTGAGCCGTAAATCAGCGCGGGTTGCCAGGTCCTCAAGTTGATGAAGGGAGGCAGGGTAGTCCTGGGTAGCCAGTTCATCCTTGATGTTCTCATTAAGACCTTGCATGAAAGATTCCATTTGAGCATGCTCGTTCTAAAAACTGTCAGCTGCCAACAAATGAAAGTCAATGATATATGATGTGACTCTTCTCTCTCCCTGTTTTATGGAGAGTAAACCTCTGGCAGCTTCACGACTCGGAAGAACTGGGTCAAAAACCCTGATAAGCTCCTTGGAGAATGCAACATAAGAAGCACACGTGACTGAACCATTCTGCCACTCAGCAGGGCCCCATTGCTCAGCCTTTCCAGAGAGCAGGGAAATAACAAATGCCACCTTAGAGCATTCAGAAGAGAACGAAGAAGGCTGAAGCTCAAAATGAATCTCACATTGAGTAAGAAAAGCACGGCACTGGTCAGGATCTCCCTTAAACAGTTCAGGAGGCGTGAGTCTAGGCTTTCTTACCACAGCGGAAAGATCAGGAACTTTGGGGGAAACTGGCTGTGAGGGCGCTGGCGTGAAGGCAGGAGTCATGGAGCACAGCATAGAAATTATTTCCCTCATGCCGGAATCTAGATGGGCAATAGAGTGATCAACATTAGTGCACCACTGCTGTCCTGGCGATGGGTCCATCTTTTGGCCAGATTTTACTATCACGACCAGAGACAGAGAACCCAGATGCAGCCAAACACAGTGATAAGTAAAAAGGTTTATTCAGTAACTCAGGATCAGAAAGCAGGAGAACAGCAGTCAGTTTCCAGGAACCACTGATGACAGAGAGACTAGTTAGTGGCTGAATAAAACTCAGGATTTGCAAAGAGTTAGATAAAGCCACTAACCTTCTCAGTCTGGGGATGAGGCACAGAATCCAGAGGAGGAAGTGGTCCAGACAGTTAATGAGGAAGCGTCCAACAGACTGAAGTCGGATTGCCGACTGATCCAAATCCTCAGAGGAATCAGCTGAAGCTGTGACAGGAACACAGAGAGCTGTGATTGTCCTCTTGACAATAATTCCAGGCGAACTTGAGAGCCAGGCGGGCTCAGGCTGAATAAACCAGTGGCTAGGCTGAGCCGGAAATCCAGGGACAGAAACGGGGTCGAATTCCAGGGCTTGAGGCGTAAGACAAGGGGCAGGCAGAGGCACAAAACCAGAGGCACAAAACCAGAGGCACAAAACAGAGTCAAAATCCAATCCGTCAAACAAGGAGCAGGCAGGCGGATAAAATCCGTCATGAGGCAAGGCAAGGTCAGAGAACAAGATCAGTCAGGAAGGAACGCTGAATAACTACTCACAAATGTTTTCGAAAATCTGGCATGGTCTGCCTGTCAGAGGGCTGTATATAACTGCAGCTCCACAGGTGTGTTGCATGATGGTGATTGCGCAGCAGCAGACAAGTGAAGCAAATGAATTGATTGCATGAGTGAGAGCAGAGCAGGCAGACGGGCCAGAATCATAACACTCCATCTATGTATATGTAGTCAACTGTGATGCAGTATGGATTTTGACACCTTTGTATTAAATGAAGCATTAACTTTCTTAGCAATTTTTGCTAAAGGAGCTTGTAGCTTGTCCTTTTTTCTCAACATACATAAATTAGCCTTGGCTTCCCATGCCCTATTCGTCATTTGACCAGTTTTCCTTCTCTGGACCACGTTTGATAGATTCTGACTACTCCAGACCAGGAACACCCCGCTAGAGCTTCAGTTTTGGAGATGTTCTCACCCAGTCATCTAGCCATAGGCAATCTTTACTCATGCTTATTTTTCCTGCTTCTATCATATCAACTTTGAAAATGAAATGTTCACTTCCTGCCGAATAAGAGGGGTGTAATGGAGAGACAGTGTTACTTACTTCATCTGTCAGGGCATTTGGATAAGGTTAGTTTTACCACTAAAACTCTTAATCCAGCATTCTTTCTTTGTCTGTGTAACATGCAGTCTATGGGTTATTGGCACAGTGTGGGGTAGGAGTTCCTTTTCTTGCACATGTTAAACAATAAAAGCGAGAATGAAGATAAATGGCTGTCAAGCAGATAAAACTGATTACAGTGCTTATCAGATTCATGGGGATAATTATGATGATAATTCAATCGAAAGAGCAGTCGAGATTATACAAAACTTTGCTGCTGCCAAAAAGCATGGCAGGTGATGAAGAGATAGACCACAACAGAACAAATATGGTTTAACAGTGTTGTGGAAGACAAAGCAAGCATGGCATGAATTCACAAAGCATGACACATACCAAATATCACAGGTCAGTACCCATAGATATCTCCTGAGAATCTACTGGGATATCTGAAAACATCTGGGTGGGTGCGAGGGAGTGGGTTAGTTGTTTCCGATGAAATAATTAAAGTTTCTTTATGCATTTATATGGTTTGACTGGTAGCATAACAGTTCTGGTAGACAGCCCTTTGCTTGCAGTTGTTAGTCATGATAGGCCTCTGAACGCTTGGAAAATCCCCTTTTCCTCAGCCTTTATGTACGTGTATCTTACTCTGAGCCTCTGTTGTACTGCTGTCAGTGTTGCTGAGTAACTAACTGCTAACTGTCACTCACCACTAGGGTTATAGTACAAGGAATAAATGGCTTTTTATGATGATCAATTACAGTCAATCAACAATTACAGTTAAACCTCAAATCAATAACTCATGTAAATAATAATGTAGATATTAATTAGAATAACTGGAATATTGTAGGGCATGTATTTTCAACAACTGACTGACCAGGAGGTCATGATCTCTTTGGATATAACCTGGTTCCCTGTCAAGCAGAAAAAGTATTTCCTTGTAGCAATTTATATGTATGAAAAATGCTGATTGTACTAAATTGTACTAAATTAGGATTAGATATATTCATTGTCTAAGGCTAACAATGGAACATCATATGAGAAGGAGCTCATATTGTAGGTTGAGGATTAGTTCTGGATTCTTTCATAATCCAATGTAACATAGCTGCTGTCACACTGTGGCTTGTCTTGTCATGTGTGTTGGCATATCTGAAAACATGTTCTACAGGGGGCTAAATTTGAAGCAATGACACACATTTACTAAATCACTGAGTCCATTAATGTTTATAATGTATGATGCTGCACCATTTTGTGTAGGATGTGTGCATAAGGATGAAGTGTGTACAGTCTGGTACTGTTTTAGATCAGGGCAAGTTACTTTCGTGTTGAAATTACCATCTTATTTTTTGTTTCATGCTTAATGTTCACAAACCATGCAAGGAGGAAAGTTTTATGCGCAGTCTATAAGTGCTTGCCAGCGGTCAAATAACTATTGGCTGAATTATTAATAGTAGGTCTGATTGCCCTTCCATTGGAACCAAGCATTTGACTTGTCAAGGTGAGTGAATCGTCATCTGGGCAAACAGAATGTCTGCATAGTGTAACATGAGATGAAGTACTGTTATCACTGGCTCATTATAATGACACTTAAGTAGCAGCTGCGTAAATTCTTTTCCAGTGGCACATACTGTGTCTGAGGTATATGTGGTGTCTCTAAGTTGCAACACTTGTGCCACAGACTCAATTGATATGCTAAAAAAAACATCCATGACAGCCTGGCTTAGCTGGAGATCAAATGTGTATTTTACAGTAGCAAATGGTTAAAAAATGCGCTCTATTATAACACAAGGCAGATGTTATGATTTGAGGGTGTTTGGGTTCTTTTCTAAATACAGTCTTCAAGTTGTGTTTTGGATCTTGTTTCTGGTCATATTCCAACTGGTGCTTTAGTTCTTTCCTTAGGTTTAGTTTCTCATGATTCTTCTATTCTGTTTTGAGTTTATGTTTTGTTTATTAGGTTTGATTATGTTGTTGTATTCCTCTTTTAGTTCCAGCCATGTTTTGTGTTCACTCCTGCCACAGCCTGTAATCAGCTTCATCTGGTCCACCTGCTTCAAGTCAGTCAGTTCTCTGTTTTCACCTGTGTCCTGCCCATATATGTGTAACTGGGTTTATGTTGTGTGATTCCACTTAATAGTATTATGGGTCAGTGTGATGGGGAATGACGCCTCCCTCTCTGTGTGGTCAGTTATATAGTGCTGGTTATAGTAATCACTGCCAGCCCATGAGGGTCACATGAATGTGCTGTACGAGAGCTACATGTGATGTGCCATTTGCAATGATTCGTGATGTTTACATTTCTACACAGGAAATTAATTGCCTGATCAACAACTAAATTCCTTCTCCTCTTTAAAAAAAAAAACATACAACAGAGTGAAAGGGGTTTATTTGGGCCGATCTGCAAAAGTGAAGTGAAGCAGAAACCGGTTAAACTTACTTCACTGTTCTGTTTACTCCTTGCGGAAACATTCTCACTGATCGCTCTGTCATGCCAAAGTCTGTGACCAAACCTGTCCATGTCCTCATCTGTTTGTCAGACCTGCCTCTGCTACCTGCTTGAGTTTTTCCTTTAATTAAATTATTAGCTACTCTCCACGCCACGCTGTTTCCTGCCTGTCTGCATTCTGGCATCCACTCAGAACACCACATCCTGACAGCAGATATGCAGTAGTATGAAATGGGTGTCAGGAACGTGGTTATTATTTTGTGATGCTCCCTTTTATTTTAACAAACCTCTCTTAAGGTTTTAGAAACCTCCCAAAACCACAGCAGTTGTCCAAACCCCAGTCAGGTATTTCAGTTGCTGTGATATTGTGTGTCTCATTCAGCAAGTTGGATAATTGCTCCTAGCTGTTGCCTAGAGGAGGTCGTGTTTATGGTTTTCTATACTAATTCTGAACAAATCTGCATTGAATTGCAACTGAATTTTTCAAAATGCATCCTGGTACATGTACGAAATATGTTATGTAAATACAGAGATGAAATCATATTTTGCATTTTTGCAGTTGCAGATTTTTTGTCAAATCAGGCATTTTTTCACTTTTTATACTGTATGTTAGTAAATCACTGTCTATTTAAAATCTTAATCGTTGAGTGCAGTGGACACGAACTTTAATTCTGTATCAAAAACCAATTGCTAAGGTCACTTGGTGTTTTGTCTTCTCTTGCAATGTTTTGTTTTCAAGCAGGCTTGTCACTGATCTGACCCAGAAAACCAGCAATTTATACCCCTGTAAAACATATTCAGGATAGAGATGTAGACGGGTGTGCAGTGGTATTTTTACGTATTATTTCTGTAACATGAGCCACTCTATTTATTAGACTTTGGTGCAACCAGAAATAGACCAAAGAACCATACCCTAGCATGGTTACAACTGCCAGTCCTGTCACTGTTTATCCAGATCCTGGATTGGTTTGCTTGCAGTGTAAATACGTGCCGTTTCCATTGTACCATAAGATATTATGTAAGAGCAGCGCAGACTAGAAAATGAAGAAGAAAAACATAGTAAGAGTGCATATTTAAAGACAACAGACTTTGAAAATGTCTCATGGGGCTACATGGAGGTGTGAAGAGGTGCAGGTGCACAGCTACATTTGAACACCATCAGAAACCCTGATAAAACAGACTTTCTTCATTGTGCGTTTTTCTTCTTGATCTTGACACTGGTGCAATACTGCCCCCAAAGCAACCAGTTGAGACTACATAATGTTTTCTGTGTGAAAGCAAACCGTGCCAACTGAAGGTGTGAATATACCGTACTCACTTTTACCTCTTCCTGGACCAATCCCTGTACCGGACAAACAGTGTGAATGCACCCATAGTCCCAACTGGGCATCATTTACACACGGCAGTCTACCTTAATATTTTTGCTGACCATTTCCATTCCTTTATAACAAGAATGGTGCAGTGTACCCATATTCTGATGTCTACTTCAAACAGGATAATGCACCATGTGACAAAGCTCATATCATCTCAGACTGGTTTCTTGAACAATGAGCTGTACTCCAGTAGCCTCCACAGTCACCAGATCTCAATTTAATATGGCACTGTTGGGATATGTAGAACAGATTTGCATCATGGAAGTGTTGCAGGCAAAGCTGCATTAACTGTTTAATGCTGTCATTTCTGTATGGACCAACATGTTTGAGGAATTCCATTTACACTTTGTAAAATCTATGCCATGACGATTTAGGGTAGCTTTGAAGAAGAGGCGGTCCAACCCAGTACTAGCACGATGTATCTAATAAAGTGTCCAGTGAGGGCATACCTATAATAATAAGAAAGGCTATACATCTGAGACACAAATGCCTCCAAACACTACAAGAGCATAATAAATATAGCTGTTTATAAATTATCATACTTGATTTTATAGTGAGATTTAGTTTGGTTCAAATTCCAGGAAACAATCTTTTGGAACTCTGCATCTGATCCGCTATATTTCCTTAGGGATCATGCCCTGCTATGTTTTGTTTTTTTTTTTGTTTTTTTTCCTAGATATGTGGAATGGAATCATTAACACTGTAAAGGAAATCATGCAAAAGTTTCACAAACTGTAATTGCTTTTATAAATCTCTGTACAACATCTCTACAACTACTACCACAACTCAATGGAAGTACTCAATGACAAATAATCGGTAGATAGAAGGAAAGAATACCTACACATTTGTAAAAAAAATACATGGAATAGGAAGTCTACTTTAGAGTCTGTGTCAAGACACCATTATAGTACTCTAACTGGACCACAAAGCTGTCACAGCAGAAAAGCAAGAAAGACACCACTTAATAATTTTATATTTTCCAGGGTGTGTTTGAGTGCATGTGTGTGTGTGTGTGTGTGTGTGTGTGTGTGTGTGTGTGTGTGTTTTTGTCTTGGTCCAGGCTAAGACTTTGAAGGCTACTTGTTTAGATTCAGCAGACAGAGGCAATCTTCTGGGGAGCTGACATCATTAGAGCTAAGAGTAGGTCCCACCTTCTCTTCAGCTTCAGCAAGGAAAGGGGAGAGGAGAGGAAAAAGAGAAAGATGAGGAGAGGAGGGCAAGTTTAAGCAATGCAAGGTCAAGACTGCTGCACAATTACCCTGGCAGAATTGTGCCCTGGGAAGCCAAAAGCCCCTGACTTCTCACCCTGCCAAGGTTGCCCGGGCCGCTCCCCAAGACAATTAGCCTCCCAAAACCCTCCTGTTGTTTTCTCATTCACCTCTCACCCCCTCCTCCTGTCTCCAGCTCCTCCTCCTGCACGGCTTTTCTTCTCCTGCAAACCAAAAACTTTACAAAATGGATTCAGAAACAAAACATGGTACTTGCTAAAGCACCCAAAACTGAAAAGTATTTATGTAGATAACGCAACATATGAGTCGACATATGAGGAAAGGGGGTCATGTCGGGATGTTATTTTCTGAATTTGGGTCTTCTTTGCCTACATCATAACCTTAAGTAACAGTGCCATGTGATGATCTGAAGAAACCGTGTTTAGTGGAGACTTTTAAAATAATTATTGCTCTTATCTATATTGTCCATACACCATACATAGGTGAAATTCTGTTAAAACCTTTATAAATCATTTATTTTCTGTGCTTCCATTGGAGGATGAAAGCTTATAGTAACTGCTTTGATTTTTTTCTTTTACTCCAGTTGAACCCACACTGTAGCCTAAAGGTGGAAACTTTGACTGGAATCTAAATACAGTATGTGTCATGCTGATAAAGGTTATACATACAAATACTCACTTCCATTCACACATATGTGACACTATGGTTAAGGTTAACACATTTTGGCTTATAACTTCTAAACCATAAATGACTACTTTAAAAACATTTATCGGATCAGTGGATGATTCTGAATCTGATAAGGAAGGCCACACCCATTTCAGCTTGAAAGGTTTTTTGTCACAGTAACTTAAAGACCTTCTATCTAAGATCTAATACCGGTTCAAGCTCATAACGAAAATATGTCCGATTTTTGAAATCTGGAGAAATTGAGAAAGATGTGCTGATGTTTGCCCCAAATACTGTTTTCTGTATTCTTGGTCATTTGAGACACAAGCGAGCCTGATATGAATGCAGAGTGAATTCCTTTTTTTTGTTTTGAAATTATTGATATACCTTTTAAGATAATAGATTTGATCCTCTTCTTGCAACTGGACTAATGTAGTGTGCATGCAATGCAACAAGAGGAGCCTGTCAGATCTGCTAACAACACAAACATGCTCACAGCCACACACACATTCAGCAAGACCCAAATCCCAGCACATGTCAGCATTTTGAGGGATCATATAGATGCAAATGCAGCCATGTAATTGCAGAAGCAGTAGATCTCCTCTCTCTAGGCTGGATGCTGTCATGTCGACAACTGATTTCATCTTCCCTTCATCATTTTTTTTTCTTTCCAAGACCTGATTTCCATACCAATCCAAGGCTTTGGAATCCTCTCATCTTATCTGCGCTCCTCTTACTCCTGCACAACCTCTCCCTGCTTTTTAAACTTCCTCAGCAACTTGTCTCTTCTAGTCCTGTCAGGACTGATGGGGCTGTGAGCAAAGAGGCAGATGTCACAACCAAACACCAAAATGACACGGAGGAGGCATCCTGCATAGTTTCTGTTCTTCTTACTGCTTCTGCCTATCTGCTCACCTGAAGTTTGAAGCTATCCTTCTCTCACTTCTCTCTTATCTGAAATGTACAAACTCTTTATAAATGCATTCTCCTTTGATTTTGCTCACAGCTTTACCCCTCCAGCCCAGGTTCAGTCTACCATTTTTGTGTAATGCGTTGTAAAATATTAATACCCCTTTTGCTTTTCCACCTTTTGTCCCCTTATAACTGCAAACTTAAATGCATCTTTTGAGTTTAAAGGTAATGGAGTAAGAAAACAGGCTGCACAGTTGGTAGCACTGTTGCCTTGCAACAAGAAGGTCCTGGGTTGGGTTGTGACCTGCAATGGACGGTCGACCTGCCTGTACCCCACCTCTCGCCTGTAGACCGCTGGAGATAGGCACCAGCTCCCCCGTGAGCCTATACAAAACATAAAACCTTCTTATTTATAAAAATCTAGAAAGTGTGGCTTAGAGTTATATTTAGTCCCTTTTCCTCTAAAACTGCTAAATAAAATCTAGATCAACCAGTTGCTTTAAGAGGTCACTCAATTGGTAGAGCTGTTCTGTGAAAGGCTTGTTAGAGATAATTAGTAAGCAAACAGCATCACAAAAACCAAGAAACTCAGCAGAGGAGCTTTATTCAGAGAAGCAGCTAAGAAGCCCTTGGAAACACTGGGGAAGCTGTAGCTATTAACTGCTTGTGTGGGAAAATCTCTTGATAGGACCACTCCAAAAATGTGATTTTCATGGAAGAGTGGCAATAAGAAGGCAATTGTTGAAAGAAAGCCATAAGAAGTCCCATTTGCAGTTCGCTACATGGCATGTAAGGAACACAGCAATTATGTGGTCAGATTAGACCAAAATCAAACTGTTCGGCCTACCATGAACCTAGCATCCCAACAGTGAAACATAGCAGTGGCGCCAACATGGTATGGAAATGTTTTTTGTTTTTTTCCTCAGGTGGAACAGAAAAGCTAGTCAGAGTTGATGTTAAGACTGATTGAGCACTATAGGCTGCAAAAGATTTGAGATTGAGGTGGAGATTAATCTTCCAGCAATGGAATGGGGAATGGTTTAGATCAAAACATATTAATGTTTTCAAATGGCATTGTCAAAGTCAGGAGTTAAGTCTGATTGGGAATTTGTAGCGAAACCTGAAATTTGATCTTTAGACACTTTACATCTAATCTGGCTGATCTTGAACTACTACAAAGTAGGCTGGGTAAAAATGTCCATCCCTATCTGTCCAAAGCATGTAGCAACATAAGCCCACATACTCCAAAAGACTTACAGATGTATTTGCAGCATAAGGAGGTTTTACAAAGTATTGGTGGCCAAAAACGCACTCCATATTTTTCAGATTTGTATTAGAAAGATAGAAGTTTGAAAACAAATGATTGTCCTCCACATCTTTGTACTGGTCTTTAACATAAAATTCCAACAAATATTTTGCTGTTGGGACAAAATGTTAAAAAGGTCAAGGGGTAGGAATGTCTCAGCTTATGGAAATTTTAGACAAGCCTTATTCAGAAATTATATTTTTTGTTGTTGAGTGTGACAGGAGCTATCATTGTTTACTCCTGCATCATTTTAGTAAGAAGAATGCGTTAAATCTCAGCAAATCCAGTATTACCCTGTCCTGAGGTTCCATCTGCCAAATGTCTCCCTTGATATTTTCTATTCTGGGGATTTTAAAACTTTGCTAGACAAAAAGAATAACTTCATACTAGCATAAATCCACATCTGTTTTCTGTAAAAATACAAGTTTAGCAAATGTAGCTGTCAAAAAAAATTCATGGCTAATTTCTTATGATCCCAACTTTATACTACACAACTTTATATTATGCATTGTTAGTGTCTATTAAAGGGTAAAACTTAGATATTTGACTCAGTGGAGACTTTGGACGCTCTATCTGATTTGATCTTAACTTGAATGTGTTGAAGCCAAAAAATATGCAACCACTCAAACATTTATGGTCTGTCTTGTGTATTTTTACGTTTCAGCACACATGCAAGAACACACACTCAAATAAATCCATATGAGTTTGACAGTACACGCACACTCACACAGACGCACACACACACACTCAGCTCCTCTTCTTCATCTATCACATAACACTTCCTCCAGAATTTACTAGCAGTGTGTGCTGTGCAGGCATGAGATAACGTCCCAGAAGTTTTCCAAGGGCAGAAAGTGTGCTCTGAGCTCTCAGACATCAGAGGGAAGCCGCGCCGCCGAGCCAAGGCTGATTCTCTACATGTGTTGCTTCTGCCTTCTATTAAAAAGCCAAGAGCACTCTGGCTGCTTCGCCTGGTCTCTTGCTCTCACTCTCTGCCTGCAAACTACCTTCTGACTTCAACTTCCTCTCTTTCTTCTTTCTAATTTTCTGTTAAAACTTCTCCCTCTTCATCTTTTTTCCTTTTAAACTTGCAGTTCTCTCTGAATATATGGTTTATCTCCTAATTCTGACACACAGTGTCCTAATAGGAATTAGAGTTATGTCGTCAATATTTTTTCATCTCGGTATGTGGAACAGCCAAGATTTATTTTTTTCAATTCACTTTAGTGTTTCAACATTATTGTGGGCTGCATGGTGGAGCAGTTGGTAGAACTGTTGCCTTGCAGCAAGAAGGTCCTGGGTTCAACTCCCAGCCAGGGGACTTTCTGCTTTGAGTTTGGATGTTCTTCCCGTGCATGCGTGGGTTCTCACCGGGTACTCTGGCTTCTTCCCACAGTCTAAAAACATGACTGTTAGGTTCATTGGTTTCTCTCAATTGCCCTTAGATGTGAATGGGTGTGTGCATGGTTGTTTGTCCTGTAGGTCTATGTGTTGCTGTGCGATGGAGATAGGCACCAGTTCCCCCGCAACCCTGTATGGAAGAAGCAGGTATAGAAAATGGATGGATGGATGGTTGGGTGGTTTAGTTATTGCTAAAGTTAAATATCTTGCAGATAAAAGTTAATAGTTTCTAATGAACTCCTCTGAATTTTCTTACCTGTCATCATCTGTCTTGGACTGGCACAAATTGAATGGTTCATACTTGTGCTGGGCAGGGTCTCCAAAATTGAAAATAACTATTTAAAGCACACTACATATACAAGCACCAAAGTTGCTCCTTAACTATTATTCTTAAGTAACAGTTACACACGTTCCGTTTGCATGTTATATTCAATAGTAAGGCTTTTCTTGCTATAAAAGTGACCTTATTAATTTCCCTGCTGTTTCCTACATTCATTCACAAAACGCATTTTACGGTGGTTGGGGTGGGTTCGGGTGCGACACAAACATTTAAAGAAGTCATGGTTTTCATGTTAATGACCAAACACTTTATGTATCTGTCGATGTACAGGGGTTGGACAATGAAACTGAAACCCCTGTCATTTTAGTGTGGGAGGTTTCATGGCTAAATTGGACCAGCCTGGTAGCCAGTCTTCATTGATTGCACATTGCACCAGTAAGAGCAGAGTGTGAATGTTCAATTAGCAGGGTAAGAGTACAGTTTTGCTCAAAATATTGAAATGCACACAACATTATGGGTGACATACCAGATTTCAAAAGAGGACAAACTGTTGGTGCACGTATTGCTGGCACATCTGTGACCAAGACAGCAAGTCTTTGTGATGTATCAAGAGCCACCTTTGGTCACTCATGCCAATGCCAAACGTCTGTTTCAATGCTGCAAGGAGCGCAAATCTTGGGCTGTGGACAATGTGAAACATGTATTGTTCTCTGATGAGTCCACCTTTACTGTTTTCCCCACATCTAGGAGAGTTACGGTGTGGAGAAGCCCCAAAGAAGCGTACCACCCAGACTGTTGCATGCCCAGAGTGAAGCATGGGGGTGGATCAGTGATGGTTTGGGCTGCTATATGATGGCATTCCCTTGGCCCAATACTTGTGCTAGATGGGCGCGTCACTTCCAAGGACTACCGAACCATTCTTGAGGACCATGTGCATCCAATGGTTCAAACATTGTATCCTGAAGGCGGTGCCGTGTACGTGCCAGGTGTTTCAGTTTCATTGTCCAACCCCTGTATATACCTATATATTTAACATTAAGAGACTTTACAGCCTCTGATATTCAGTTTGTTCGCTTTCTCCTGATGCACATGTGTTTAACATGTATATGGTAGATTATGGAGAGTTGGAGCAGGATTTTATTTTGAAATCCTGCCTCCATCCCTATCAAGACCAATCAAAAGACTGGTTTGTTTAAATGTTATTTTATTCAAATAAAGATATGTTTTACTTAATGTGCGTGCCTGAAACACGCGCATGAAGCGCCAGGTAAATTAGAGTTTTGGCCCATACAAGCTTCCATAGAGGGCATAAACCATCTAGTTGATAACTCTTTTCCTCTCCGCTCCATGCTCTCCAACGTTATTTAACAAATTATTTCGAAAAAATTAACTCGACTGTCAGAGGAAGGGGGTCCACCCATCCCCTGCAATGAAACTACCTGGGGAACACTGACGTTCCTCCATGTTCTCCCCCTCTCTGCTCCTCGTCTGTGCGTCTCCATGGCACAGCCTTACATCCAGACTTAAATAGACGTATTCCTCTGCCATAGGTTGGAAACAATTTGGTTCCTCTCCTCCTGCAGGTTATCTTCTCCTGTCTCAAACATCCTTTTGAGAATTAATTTGTCAAACCCTTACTCAACTAGTAAAAACAAAAAATGAAAATTCCTAGTTTTCTGTAAACATTGACAAAACCTTTTCTGTACTTGTTCTCTTGAGCTCTCATCTCCTGAGTTGGATGTGCATCCCTAACCAACAGGTTGCTTAGGTTTTCCTTTGTATGTAGAAAAAAAAGAAATTAAAGGAAGACATTATAGAAAAAACTGTATCTTTCTGTCTTCATCCTGGTCATCAGAGAGGCTCAGAGAGAGACGCTATGTAACGTGTGTAAAGTGTTAACCACAAGCAACTACATTGTAAGATTCTGGTCCTGAAAGGTAAGGCTGCTATGTATGTATCTGGACGGCAATAAGAGAAGAAACCTATTTTCCCTTGAATTATTATTGAACTAATATTAGTATCTGCCTTACCCAACTGAAAGAAATGCTCTGTTCATCAACTACAGTTTTTAATCAGCTGCTCATTTCCTTTAGCCCACAGTCCTATCTTCAGTGTTTAAATTATGCCGTGCCAAATGATAGTTTGAACCTGTGTGTGATTGTGGGTTGTGTATGTGTGTTAGTTTGAGAGGATTTGTTAAAAGGAGCCTTTTTGCAGCACTTATGTCGGCTTCAGCTGATAATTATTTCAGATTACATTAGAGGAAATTAAACATTTCTTAAAGTATGTGTGAGGGTGACAAAGTTATCAAGTGCAGACTGAGGAGAGTGTGAATGTTACACGTCGAGAATTGTATTTTTTTCGAATGCTAATAAGATCATTTTCAAGTGTTAAAAAATAATTAGTGGTGTCAGAGCAGTTGAGGAGAATGGTCGGTTTTGTGCAGCGATCACTAGTGCACAGTTGCCAGTAATGAAAACTCGGCCACTCGACTTCATGTAAAAATAGTTTTAAAGCATTTACAATTATTTTTGGACCAAGAGTGCTAGAAACTACTTTACAAGCAAATTATTAGTATTATTAATAATAATAATAACCCTGCCTCTTGCGCGTAGACTGCTGGAGATAGGCCCCAGCTCCCCCGTGATCCACTATGGAATAAGCAGTATAGAAGATGGATGAATGAATGAATAATAACAATAATAATAATAATAGATGTTCAGTAATATTTTATAGTTAACAGAATCTGCTGATTTTAAGCTTGGTGACTGGCTGATTGGAAACTGAAAATGTTTTTACTGACACGAGATCACTCAGTTACCTGCTTTCAGTATCAGATGCATACAATAAGGTCATAAAGGTATTAGGATATTTAAAAAGGAAACTATTTTCTATGGTATATTGAAACGTGAGCACAAAGGTGCATTTAGTTAATTTAGGCGGCAAGAGAACAACAGAGAGCAAGACTTTCAGGAAATACAGTGAGTCTGAATAGGTACATCAGAGGTGCTTTGTTTCCTTCCTTTTAAACTTTTAACCTTGGTCTGTTTTTCAACATGATGGGTTTCAAAATGTTGACAGCCTTTGGGAAATCTCAGAGTTAGGGTGAGTGTCTAAGTTTTGGAGGGAATACTCACAGAGACTGCCTTTATAGATGCTAGAGATGCTAAAGCCAGTTTAAAATATCAACTCCATAATCATTTTGTTTCACATTGACTGCCAACTCACACAGCAGTGCAACATTGTCTCTTCTACTATAAATTATTGACCAATCACCACAAAGGGCTAGAAAGATATATTTTTCATGTTGTCCTTACATCTTTCTATGTACTGTATATATCTTAAAGGGAAATTAGAAACAGTTAACATTAGTATCAGCATGTCAAAGCCTTAAAAGTACAGATTAAAAATCAGACTCAAAATTTTGATTGGATTGGATTTATAATAATAATGATAATAATTCATGTTTTTTTATTTTTACTCAATGTAACATACATCTTAAGGAACTCATAATTTGTAGCCTACTTTGGTGTTATGACAGTTTTGAAGTTAAAGTTGTGAAAATCTGGATTGTAATCAGATACATAGTCACTACAACATCTGTCTGTTTCACTGAGCTGTCCCACCCACAGACTGTTGTCAGCTGAGAGTGTTTACATCTGCTTTATCTCCATCTATTTAAGTGTTGCAGCCTGTTACAGAAATAAGATGCCGCATGCCAATACCACAGTGGAACTAGAGACAGAACTAAGCACACATAATTGTAGAACTGTATGAAAATTGCAATCTTAATTCCCCACAACGATATCTGTGTCCTGGTTGAGGGTGGCAGTGGGGAGGTTCATATTGGGTTCACTGGAGGTGGAGGGCTCATGGGGTTGGGATCGGAATTTATTGGGGGTTGGGACTATTTTATTCTGTGGCGGCTCTGGTTGGCGGGCTTGTTTGGACCGTGTAGACACATCTTTTGTACATGGCTCCCTCCCCAGATGACAATGGGGGTGGTTTGGGACTGGGGTCGGGGCAGGGGTTCGGGGTCCGGGCCAGGGTCGCTCAGGTTAAGGCACGAGCCCAGGCTTGCCCAGACCAGGTTCAGGTGCTGGGGCGGTCTGCCTGTCTCCACCCCCGGAGGGAAGGGGGACCACCTCCTGTTTCCGGGGGCTGCTTGTCTCTATGGGGTATCAGCACCTGGACCTGGGAGTATAGAGTATGTATGGGGAGTGTGAGTGAATGTACGTGTTTTTATGTGTACGCATGAGGGTGGGAATGTGTGATTGTGACTCTGTGTGCCTGTTTTTTGTGTCAGGTTAGGTCTTGGGCTGCTCCCTCTCCTGGATCAGTTTAGGCCCCCATCGAATGTGGGGCTATTCCCTCCCCGCCACACTACCTGCCGGTGGTTGGTATCTCTGCCCGCCGGTGTAATTGAGTTTCTCAGTATCCGGGGCTGGGTGTTTTGGTGTGTGCTGGCTCACTGTGTGCTGCTTGTCGGGGCCTGGACCCCTGGGCTTGGTCGGGCCTCTGCTTGGGGAGTGCTATGTCCCAGGGTCTCGGGTCTCTGGGTCTATGGCTGGATCTGCTCGAGCGTAGACGGCTGCCGGTGGGGCCTGTGGGCTCGTCGCTGCAGCTCCCTGGGGCTTCTGCACTGTGGCTGCTGGGTGGTTCCCCTGGGATTCTCCCCTGCTCCTCTCTGAGGGGGTTAAGGTAGTCCTGGCGCTGGTTCTTCTGGGGTTCCTGTGCTCTGGGGGGCCTTTGGATGTCTGTGGCTTGGATCTCCTCCGTATCTGTCCCGGGTCTAGGGGGCGGGTCTGTGGCTCCTCACACTCACTATTGCATATTTTTATGAGAAACCTTGTATACACAAGCGTGCTCACACTCAGAACCCTCAGGTGTTTAGATTCAGGTGTTAACAGATACACAAATGTTCTATATTAAGCCGCATTTAACACTAAATACATCTTGCATTCATAAGTACACCTTGCACTTTTCGATAAAAAAGCTGGTAATACGAACGTTTCTGCTGGTGTAGAAGCAAGCATCCTAGTCTCCTTCTCTCCCATTTTCCTTTTTGCCCCCCTTTCTCTCTTTCGTGCTTCTTTTTCTTTCCCTTTCCATTTCTGTGTCCGTAACAACTGTAATAATGGCAAAGCAGTTTCTAATAAAGTTTTCTTTTTATGAATATCAAGCAGAGCTTTAAAGCGTTAGCTGTAATGCTCCACTTGTGAAAGTGGGGCTTTTTCTTGGCACTCAGACAACAATTCTGAGTGCTACTCTGCCGGACAGGACACAGTAAAAAAAAGAAGAAAAAAAAAGAAATTCCCCACAACAGTCATTAGTACTAAGCTGGTATATTAATAATACTAATAATATATTTTATTAATATAATAATAATATACACAAAATTTATAATATACTTATTTTTTGGAACTGTTATGTGATTTAGAATATGATTCATATTCCTCACCTTCAATTATAAACACACTTACAAAGTTGAAAGCTACATGCAAACTGATCATGTAAATGATTCTCTAACTCAGCCATCGCTGAGGCGATATATCACGGGGGTATGTAGCTTTACTTAGACTTTGAAAATGTTTTTTTGTTCTTTGATTATATGCAAATTAAAGTTCACCTTGAATTGCTTGTAAACAAAAGTTAAAAAAATTATTGAAAGTAGGCTCTCTGAAATGAACCGTGTTACATTTTTTAGGGTTAGGTAAATCTTTTGTAAACTTCCTACAATGATAATGTCATGTACAAATGTATAACCTACATTTCTAGGCAAGAACCAAGGGTGTATAGCAATACCCAGTGGATTATTAGCATTTTAACACCACTGGCCTAATGGTTGCTTGTAGGCTTGAATGTGTGTTTTCCCTGAAGTGGATGGGGTGGGGGTTGGTGTGCTTCTGCTCTGAGGTCTTGTGCTTATCGGTGTAGGACAGATATTGTTCCTGTGGTTCAGGCTGACAGGTGTGTGTGTGTATGTGTGTGCTCCTGTTGCCGCTGAGTGAGGACTATTTTTTGTATTTCACCATCAAAGTGAGGACCGTGTGTTGTCAGGGCATGTTCATGGTTCTCACTTGCTATTTTGCTAGGGGTTAGGTTTAGGACTGAGGTGTGAATTGAGTTAAGGTTAAGCTTAGGGTTAGGTATGTACAGGTAATGCTTAGGTTTAGGGGTAGGGTCATGGTTAGGCCATAAAAAGGGTTGAAAATTAATGGAAATCAATGGAAGACAATAAGAGTCAATGCAAGGTCTTCACAACATATAGTAAGACAAGTGTGTGTGTGTGTGTGTGTGTTCTTGTCTTGGCATCACAGTGAGAACCATTTTCCCGATTTCACCATCAAATTGAGGACCGTTTGTACCAAAGTGAGGACATTTTGCTGGTCCTCACGACCTATTTTGGTAACGGTTAGGTTTAGGACTAAGGTGTGAATTGACTTTAGGTTAAGGTTAGGGTTAGGCATGAACTGGTAATAGTTAGGTTTAGGGTTATTGTCAGGGTTAGGGCATAGAAAGGGTTGGAAATGACTGAAAATCAATGGAAGTCAATGGGAGTCAACACATGGTCCTCACTACATATAGCAAAACAAGAGTGTGTGTGTGTGTGTGTGTGTTCCTGTCTTGGCATCACAGTGAGAATCATTTTCCCGATTTCACCATCAAATTGAGGACCGTTTGTACCAAAGTGAGGACATTTTGTTGGTCCTCACAACCTATTTTGCTAACGGTTAGGTTTAGGACTAAGGTATGAATTGACTTTAGGTTAAGGTTAGGGTTAGGCATGCACTGGTAATGGTTAGGTTTAGGGTTATTGTCAGGGTTAGGGCATAGAAAGGGTTGAAAATGACTGAAAATCAATGGAAGTCAATGGGAGTCAACACATGGTCCTCACTACATATACAAAACAAGAATGTGTGTGTGTGTGTGTGTGTGTGTGTGTGTGTGTGTGTGTGTGTGTGTGTGTGTGTGTGTGTGTGTGTTGCATCTGTTGGTGAACCCCCAGGACAGGTGCTGAGGGATGGTTTTGTACTTTGGAGCAGGTGCACCTCCCCTTCCCCCTTGTTCCCTCATTCCCCTAGGAGGCATATGGTGAGAGTGATTGCAGAGACCTGATGCCCGCAGGGATGGCTCTTCCTCCCCTGTTCATCTGTTCTGGATGGGGCCCTGTGGGACACTCAGTCTCTCCTGGGGTTTCTGTTGGCTGCGAATCATACTCTCACATTTAGGTTGACTTCTTTGTTGCGTCACTGGGCAGCCGCGATAACTGCCTTGTCAGCTTTACCTCTGCAGCATTCTGTACTGCAATTTTGAGGGCAGGACAAATGCCAAATGGCTTATAGGTCACACCCTCTGGTTTGTTTACACCAGACCTTCTTTGTAAGTATTGTTGCCTTTAATCTGCTGACTCCTGCTTCTGTTGTCAGTTCTAGGATTAGAACACCATCTTGCTGTGATTTCACAAGCTCATCTTGGAAATGTGATGCAGCTGAGAGTAGGGATGGGCTGGTGTGATATTGTACGATCATGGTAGGATAAACTGCAAAAAAAGCACAATGATTTTATTTTATTACATATTCACCCAAAAATGTCAAAGAAATCTAGATAATATTGTTTAATTGCTTTTGTTTAAAACAGAAAAGCAACAAATGTTGTTGCCACTAAAGTAATATAACATATTAATTACAGCTATAATAATGTTATGCAATATTTTTTTATGTTATATTGATTTTGATACATAAACTTATCCCAAATAATGAATAACCACATAATTTAGGTTTCAGGTAAATTTGTCTATTGTGGTGAACATTATCCTTTACTGCCATTCTCCTCTTTATACAATAACACTGATATTAGCTGGGTACTTACACCAATCAGGCATAACGTTATGACCAGTTGCAGCCGACTAGCTCTGGGTATCTCCTCATAATGGTTCCTGATAGTGGTTGGCTTATCTAAGGTGCCAAATGAACATTTTGTTCTCAAAGTTGATGCCCTAGAAGCAGGAAAAATTGGCAGCATAAGGATGTGAGTGAGTCTGTGCCAAATTTCTGATTTGCAGATTACTGTATCTGAGAATCTCCAAAATTGCAGTATGGATTTTTTTTCTGTCTGCTCTGGTCATTATCTATAACATGTGAACCATGAAAGGAACATTGGTCATCAATGTCTAAGGCTTACTAATATACGTCAGCATATAAGGCTGGCCCTTGGGGTCCAATCCAACAGACAAGCTACTGTAGCTAAAATTGTTAAAGAAGTTAAAGCGGGTTGAGATAGAAGTGGGATCAGAATACACAGTGCATCACAGTTTGCTGCTTTTGAGGCTGCATAGCTGCAGACCAGTCAGGACTATGCACTCTGTGCACCATGCTCTCAGCCACCCCACCTCATCCTTATAGGTAGTACGTGGGGTACGTGGGGTGCAGTTGTAGATGCAGAGGTAGTAGAGTAGGGGGCTCAAAACACAGCCCTGTGGAAAGCCTGTGCCAAGGACCAAAGATGTATGTTGACCCAGTATGACCCTCTAGCTGCAACCCAACAAGAAGCTGTGGATCCACAGGTGGAGTGTGGCAGTCCAATGTCCCTCAGTTTGTCCACCAGTCTGTTGGGTACAATGTTGTTGAATGCTGAGCTATAGCCCACAAAAAGCAGCCGGACGTAGCTCCCCCGCTGTTCTAGATGGATCAATGTAGCATGGAGGGCTATGGCTACTAAATCCTCAGTGGATCTATTAGCCCTGTAGGCAAACTGGTGGGGGTTGAAACATTTATGTTTTATGAACTTAAATGTGATGTGAACCCTCACTAGACGCTCAAGCATTTTATGACCACTGGTGTCCGCGCAACTTTGTGGGGTTTCTTGTCCCTCTGGCCAAGAAACCCCACATTTCCAGCCTTAATGTGGGGTTTCTTACATCATAAAATTAAGGCACGTTAAGGCTGGAAATGTGGGGTTTCTTGGCCAGAGGGACAATGATGGGAGATTTCAGACACGGTGGGACAGTAGATTGGGACAGGTAAAGATTAAAATCCTGGTGAGGACTCCTGCCAGCTGGTCAGCACTCATCCTGGAGCCAGGGGGTCCAGCAGCCTTCCTCAGCTTGACAGCCTGCAGTGTGTGCCTCACCTCATGCTCCTCCACCGTGAGGGTAAAGCTACTGTGGGCTGTAGGGTGTGGTAGAGCCGAGTGTGGTGGCACCACCTCAAGGGGGCAAAAAAAAGGGTTAGGTCCTCTGACAGCGAAGCATCACCATCAGCAGTACTGAGGTTGGTCTTGTAGTTGGTAGGTCTTGTAGCTGTTGGGAGGCATCATCGGGCCAGGTTTTAACAGTTTTTGTGATGTAAGAGTAACTTTCCTGAGGGGAGCATAAGCAGGAAATAAAAACAGGGTTAAGTGGTCTGAATAACCCAGGTGTGGCAGTGGCTTAGGCTTGTAACCTAGCTTGGTATTGCTGTAGACCTTGTGTCCAATGTGTAAGCTTCTCTGGTAGCACACTTTACATGCTGGTGAAATTTCGGGAGCACTGCCAATAATATCGCATGGTTGAAGTCCTAGGCTATAATGTGCACAGGTGCTTTGCTCTTCTGGTCGCTTATGATTCTATATAGAGGTGGCCACTTTTTATTTGTTTATCTTGATTGAATAATGCTGAACTTCTAACATGATTACTTGTGTATTGTTACAACCCTAATAGGAACATGTTGGAAAGCCAAGGCATTGTTAGACAGAGGTTCAGTGTATTGGTGTATTATGTAATAAACAGTAATAAACTGTTAGAGTGCAATATTGGAATCTTTAATGAATTTTTAAACTGTAATTTCCTTGGCATTTTTTTAAAATTTTAATAACAGTAACCAGCCAATGGCGAGTTCAGAGCTGTGCTAGGGACACAAGTATGTGGACATTTCAGGCCTTGTATAATATGTGTATCTTTTTTATGTGGTAATTTATTATAAGGCAAGCTCTATGAATAATGTATGGTTAAAAGACTTAATAGATACACAGGGACTCATCATTATAAAAGTAAAAATCAATTTGCTCTCCCTGCTGTAAATTCACCAGCCTGTCCTTAGACTAATTTCCATTTACAGGGTTAGTGAGGGAGTAAGTGCGTGTTTCGATTTTGAGTGAAGGGAGGTGTGGCTTGTGCTCTTAATTTATAGAGAAAAGAAATGTTATTAAGGGATAATGGTATGACACACAGGTGAGCAACACACCCACAAACATTTAACTGTCCTGATGCATCCTTTCTTTATGCCAGTACACCATCAACTCTCTGATTCTGCCATTTCTGCTTTTCACCATCTATAGCTCCTTCCTCCAAGCAGCTGCCCCTCCTGCGCCTGAACAAAATGAAGGCAGATGAGTCAATTTGGCCTGTGGCCCTAAAGTGCACTTGTCTGTGCCCCAGCTTGGGCGTGGGGGATAATGAGCCAATAGATTGAGCTGGTGCCGCAGCCCGGCACTAAGCACCAAGGTGTCTCCGCTTGCCACACCACTGGGCCACCCCCACACACACACACATATATACACTGCTGATGCCTCCCGAGCAGCAGGAGCAGCTTGTCGCTGGGTTAATAGAGGTGAGGGTCCTTTGCGCAGGACACTTTTCAGAACAAATTAGAGAAATGATCTGTATCCGTCATCTTCACCCCTTCCTGAATCACTTTTTCCGTGTTCTGTGCTGGGGAAGCTCAAAGAGGAGCATCGTAGTTTGAAGCAGAAGAGCATCGAGGGAGCTTCAAAGGAAGGAGCAGGTGGGAGGGCAAGGTCCAAGATCCTAAAGTAATGAGGATTGACACTAGGACAAGAAGGAGTCACAGCTTCCCCTCAGTGCTAATGACAGGTGATGTCAGCCAAGGAGACTTAAGGCAGAGTGAGGGAAGCTGGAGAAGAAAAGAGAGAAGTGAGGTCAGAACTAACAGCCTCTCTGATCCAAGAAGGAGGAACAGGGGAGACCACACAGGCTTCTGATGCCCCCGAATCCCCACTCCCTACAACCCCTGCAAGTGAAGAAGGAGGGAGGATCAAAGGAGCAGAACAACAAAGCATCACCCAGTAGCCTTCAGCTAGCTCCCTGCTGACAAGCTGCAGATTGATTGACACTGCAAGGGCAGCGAGGAAGAGGAAAAGGAGAGCTAGCCAAGCCGAGCATGTTCTGATGTGAACCACTGCTGTCTCTGTCTATGCCTCGTATAGCCTGTACTTCACAGGGGTTCTGTGTAACTTAACCCAGGGTTAGAGTATTATAAATGTGGAGACCTCAGCCAGTATTACTCAACTAGAGGGAAATTAAGATGCTGGAGGGTCCTTTGAAGATAATTAAAGAGCACAAAGCAGCAGCCTCCAGAGACAGACTGCAGACATGTTCAATACCGAGACTAATGGAGCTAATTTTTAGTACATTATTCATGTAAAACCCAAGCCTTTATTTAGCTGTGATATTTTTCTGTGGAACATCTATCAGTAGACTTAAGTCATACCCGTCATGTTCAACCCTCCGAAACACAAACGCAAATTACGCACGTTCATTGCTTTATCCTGATTAACCTTTCCCCAATATTTAAGCATATCTGTTTAAAAGAAACCTTAAATAACAATGAAAAACTAATCCCTAAATATGGCCCTCTTAAACAGCTCGTTGGTGAGAGAAGCCTCACCAAAGTGCTGTAAAAAAAAAAAACTTTCCAGTGGTTCCATGGTTACAGTGGAACCTCTGAATGCAAAGAGTGCATAACATGACTTTTACGCTGCTTACAAATCTGCAAGATGACCTTGGCATCAAGCAGGCCTATTGTACACCTCATTGTGGCTTTGTTTTGCAGATTGGGGACAAAGTTAAAAGGTTTTTGTGCAGCATCATCCAAACAAATTACCTGTCTGACAAGAAATAATTCTGTGCTGTAAAAATATTACATTATATAATTTTGGACCAAAGGCAGAAAAAAGGTGTGTATTACCCGATTTGTTTTTTACTTACTAGTGTTGAGACACTGATGCAAGTGTTGCCAGCACTTTCAAAGACAGTGAAGTATGGGTGCCAGTGCTGCCAAAATCTATCCCCATTTTGTTTGCTAATGGGCCAAGTGCAACAATCTCTAGTATGCACCCCATGATGTCTCTCCTTAAGTCATAATCTAAGTGATTTAAAAAAAACAAAAAAAACTCTTTTGGGGTGTGGCTCGTACCCTGCACGGAGGCCTAGTCCTCGCAGCTGTCACAGGTTTAAGGCAGGTTCAAGGCCTGGTGACGTTTGTCCCATGTCTTTGCCACTCCCTCACCCCACTTCCTGTCTTTCAGAAAAAAACTGAAAAAACACACTAGCGCTGTGAGAGAAAAAAAAAAAAACTGCTTTTGAATGATTGGCTCAGTCATGTCAACCAGGTCAGTTTCCTACAGAAACTGCGTTCATCATCTTTATTAATTGTTTTAGAAGTATTTGGCAATACAATGCGTCTACCTATATTATCACATTGGATTAAAAAAGACTGAGTTGAAAATTATTGTGATTCTGAATGTAGAGTTGGAACAAACTAATTCAATTGCCATTATTTTAATGGGGAAAATTTTCAAGCCACAAATTGCCTATTTAAATTAAATAAATTTGAAATTAGAAGTCCACTGTAGTTTTTAAACAGAGAAAGTAACCCCCTCTCTCAAACTCAAATGTCATTTAATTTTATTAAATAGTAGTGTGTAGCAAAATCTCATAACACAAGGTCTTATTATATTAATACATCATGACATTTCCTGTAAAAGAGAAGTCATATTTGCTATATAGTTGTTGCTGCATGTGTGGCTGCAACTAAAGGTTATTTTGCTAATCTATTAATCTGTTGACTGCTATTTTCGACTAACTGATCAATAATTGTACAGCAAAAGGTGCTTAATAGGAGATTTTTCACAGACTTTAATCCAGGTGAAGCTAAAGCTATGCCATTTGAGGAGTTATGGATAGAGCATATTTACAGACAAAGGTTTTTCATCTTAAATTAAAAATGTATATATATTTTGTACAGTTTTGGTCTAATTACTCCTCTGAGAGGGTTGTTCTTTCAGCAAATGGCTTGTTTCAGAGTCTGTACGCTCCAGTTAACGATTATTCCATTGCTAAATTAGTTGACGATTATTATAATAATCAATTAGTCATGGTTAATCTGATTAATTGTTTCAGCCCTAGCTGCATATGACTTTGGTAAAGAAGTGTAAGTTATTAATCACCCTGAAGACCTGCAATTCAAGCTTGACAACTTGTATCTATGTTTGAGACTCTTATTTTAAAGCAGGAAAGGAATTGATGTTTTTACTGACTCGGCTAATAAAGACTTGTTATTAGGCTGGCTGGCTAGCAATATTTGGTTATAAAAGCAGTGAAGAAACCCCCACCCCTTTTCAATAGTTTCTGTGACAGACAAAATTTTAACTATTTGTAAGAAGGTTGTATAATAGTATTTGGCGTGTTAGCCGCTAACAATGCTGAGGTTAGAATCTGCTTTATAGCTTCCTATTAGCTCTAAACTAAAGGCCTATTTTACATCATATGTCTCCTCCCATGAGTGGATATATTGTTACACCCACACTAAACCGAAAAAAGCAACACTTTAAAACTGTACAGCTAGGCCAATTAAGCACCTCCCCAGACAGGAAGTTAGTCCCTGCATAATCACAGGCAGTCAGGAATGCCAGTCTTTTGTCAGAGTTTGTGAATTCCTGCCTAGATCAAGTGGCATTCTGTTTCATTGAACTGCAGCTTGGGGAATGGTCCTTGCACGCTCCATCATTAACCTAGATGCCTAATTAGAAGCTTTGCTCTGATCAATTGCCAAATTGATTGCAGACGGGGTAATATACCCCTAGGGCCCTTGGGAAGATGAAAACACTTTGGGTGCCTTCAGGAATTTGTCAGCAATACTGATGCTGGGTAAACAAAGTAATCAACAAGAACACTTGACACCAACGTGACACCAAGTGTACCTCGAAGCTAGGTCTCTGCTGATGTGCTCGTCTGCCTGCCTGCCAAGGAGGAATGCTCCCTTTGTGCTCCCTTTTGAGAAGAAGAAATCAAAAGGGCCACCTTCTATTTTGAGATTCAAGAAGTGATTAGGTTGACTGAGACTGACTGAGAGAGGCTGAGGGAGATGTGGAAGTCAAACCTGATTAGGCCAACCTGCCAGGTCTATCTTCCTTCCATCACTACTCCCTGATTGCGTGCCCCCTCCCCCCTTTTCACACTCACCTCACCCAACCCGTACACTGTCATTATTGACTTCAGCGGACTGCTGATGCCCTTTGTCCAATCAGCATGCTGGCTCTGGCAGCAACCGGGTAATTAAAAGTGAATTGTCTACTTGGCATGTAAGCTGGTGGGCACAAGGGTAGACAAACACTTTTTCTCTCTGCTGCCCTGCCTTCCTCCTCTTTCCCAGCCAGGTGGTAGCATACAGGACCTGTCAGATTAGCTGATGACCCTTTTAATTCTAGCCCAGCCGGGGGCCATAATTGATATTTACCAGGAAAGGTTAATTGTAGCAGTGATCTGCTTAAATTACAGTGGAGATCAGGAGACCAGGGCCAGACACCACACTTGCCACCAGGGGAGCTACTACATGCTCACTTCTAGTCAAATGGATTACACCCCGCAGCCACTGCTGTTGTACTCCAAGATGGAGAAGCAGAGAGAGGCATTTTCATTGGCTATTCTGCATCAGTCCCCCCTTGCTGAGTTCACCAGCCTCCCATCTGGCTGGAAATTTGGATATGCGCCAACTGTGTGGCTTGACAGGCTGCAAGAAAGCAAACCATTCATGTTGGCAATATAGGAGTAGGATTGAAGTGGGTCACAGAACATGCACTTATTTGTACAGTTATGTTTTCCAAAACAGACAAATGTGTACACACACATACTATATATATGTTTATATTATATATATATATATATATATATATATATATATATATAAATAAACAATAACAATATATATAACAATATATATGGACAATGAAACTGAAACACCTGTCATTTTAGTGTGGGAGGTTTCATGGCTAAATTGGACCAGCCTGGTAGCCAGTCTTCATTGATTGCACATTGCACCAGTAAGAGCAGAGTGTGAAGGTTCAATTAGCAGGGTAAGAGCTCAGTTTTGCTCAAAATATTGAAATGCACACAACATTATGGGTGACATACCAGAGTTCAAAAGAGGACAAATTGTTGGTGCACGTCTTGCTGGCACATCTGTGACCAAGACGGCAAGTCTTTGTGATGTATCAAGAGCCACGGTATCCAGGGTAATGTCAGCAAACCACCAAGAAGGACGAACCACATTCAACAGGATTAACTGTGGACACAAGAGGAAATTGTCTGAAAGGGATGTTTGGGTGCTAACCCGGATTGTATCCAAAAAACATAAAACCACGGCTGCCCAAATCACGGCAGAATTAAATGTGCACCTCAACTCTCCTGTTTCCACCAGACCTGTCCGTCGGGAGCTCCACAGGGTCAATATACAGGCCGGGCTGCTATAGCCAAACCTTTGGTCGCTCATGCCAATGCAAAACGTCGGTTTCAATGGTGCAAGGAGCGCAAATCTTGGGCTGTGGACAATGTGAAATATGTATTGTTCTCTGATGAGTCCACCTTTACTGTTTTCCCCACATCCGGGTGAGTTACGGTGTGGAGAAGCCCCAAAGAAGCTTACCACCCAGACTGTTGCATGCCCAGAGTGAAGCATGGGGATGGATCAGTGATGGTTTGGACTGCCATATCATGGCATTCTCTTGGCCCAATACTTGTGCTAGATGGGCGCGTCACTGCCCAGGACTACCGAACCATTCTTGAGGACCATGTGCATCCAATGGTTCAATCATTGTATCCTGAAGGCGGTGCCGTGTATCAGGTTGACAATGCAACAATACACACAGCAAGACTGGTGAAAGATTGGTTTGATGAACATGAAAATGAAGGTGAACATCTCCCATGGCCTGCACAGTCACCAGATCTAAATATTATTGAGCCACTTTGGGGTGTTTTGGAGGAGCGAGTCAGGAAATGTTTTCCTCCACCAGTATCACGTAGTGACCTGGCCACTATCCTGCAAGAAGAATGGCTTAAAATCCCTCTGACCACTGTGCAGGACTTGTATGTCATTCCCAATACGAGTTGATGCTGTAAAAGCTGCAAAAGGAGGCCCTACACCATACTAATAAATTATTGTGGTCTAAAACCAGGTGTTTCAGTTTCATTGTCCAACCCCTGTATTTAACTTCCACCCATTGGGGAAACCCGGCGGGAGTTTGAAAACAATGTGCCGCACCTTAACCGCCGGTCAGTTGGCAAGGCGAGCCAGCTGCTAGGGCAGCGAACATCTTCAAACAGGTCAACGAACTTGTGCAATTAAGCGACATCTTGATAAACCGATCAGATATTTCAGGTTTACACTACATTCTCGTTTAAAAACATTGTAAAAGTTCATTTTGTTTCACAGAATACGCAATAAATCCAATTTTATTCACAGCTTTTCTCTCTCCTCCGGCCTTTGCTGCTTCCATTTAAAAAATTTATTTCGAACTGCAGTAAATCATGGGATAGGGTGGGTCACGAATGATACACCGGGATGGTCTAGGGAAAATGACGTCTTTGTCAGCCGCATTTGAAGGAACCTTCGAAGTTGGATAGCCTTCGTCGCTTCACCATGACGTAATCGGCCTACAAATGCGACCTTCAGAAGATACAGCCCAAATGGTGAAAGACATCTGTGAATCAGTAAATCTGTGTTTGATTAATCTATGGCAGCAAGGACCCAGATGTGCAAAACAAAAAACTGAATTTTGGAACTGAAATGGAGTTATAAAACTGAAAGTGAAAGTAGTCAAATTGAATTTTCAATGCAAAGCAATTTTCAAAGCAAACTAATTCAATTTTAAAGTTAACTAATTCAGCTTCAAACCATTAAATTCAGTTTCAGTTTAGTGAAATTAATTTTCGAACCAATGCATCTAATTTTAAATTACGCAAATACAGATGCAGTCTGAGCAATTCAAATTCAGTTTCTGATGACACAAGTTTCTCCCCATATTTGTGTTTGTCTAATAAAATACATTTAAGTTTGTGGTTTAATATGACAACATTTGAAACGGTTCGAGAGATGTCAATATTTTTGCAAGGCCCTTAAAATGATCTCTCAGGCTGCTTGTGCCTGATGGTTACATGGTTTATGAGATTAGTTAAACATATTTAAACACAACATCTTTTCTTGTGTGTTTGGCAGATCAAACCTTTGGCACCACGTCCAGTCAAACTCGGAGAAGACGAGACTTTGCAAGAACTTAGTCGGCCGCACAGGAGCAACTCCAAGGAGCAGCTCAGTGAGGTAAATCCTTGAACAAGAAAATTTTTCTTTCCACAGACCTCCCACAGAGAGCTGGAGTTTTTATTCTGAGAGACTAAGTCCAGGAACCCATAAAATGGGATTTAGGACAGAAGAGAGTAGCACTGATTGTGCATTGAGGCAGAGATCGGAGGACAGGTGGTGTGGTATTGCTCCTGGTGTTTTCACCTCGTAGAGCTCCTGTGCATTAATAAGGACACTGACATACAACAAAAAATTAAGCTGGTTACACAGCAACAGCTAGTTGAGATGTAGTAGAAATGACTGAACATAATTCAGTTTGGTGTGAGCTGACCCTGCCAACCCCAGAATGGAATGAGTTAAAGAAATGTTCCAATTATCGCTTCACTGACATCCATATGCAAGCCCATTTAGTTAGAAGAGTAGGTGGCAAATCAAAATGGCAGCCAGGCATCGCTTCAGCATAAGGAATAAAATAATGCAATTTAGAAACAGGGAAAGTAATGAGAATTTATGCAAAATCCCGAGCGTCTCATTTTAAAAGAATGTAGAAATATGATTCTTAACTAATGCCTGTCAAGCTGGCCTCCCAAACCTAAGTAAATTTGATTGTTCATTTAGCTGAAGAAAGCCTGTAGAGAAAGGAGAGAAAAAGTGGAAATTTGAAGATTACTTTTCCTTTAGAGGGAAATGATGGAAACAAAAATATAAACTCATTACGTTCATTGTTTAAGCTATTCAGCATTTTACTTGGAATAAAAAGTGCCTTAGAAGGATAAAAAAATCAACCAGGCTAATTTTTTTTTCCATATTTTTTTTCATTCTTCTTTTCTTTGCTGCACTGCTCAGCTCAAGCTGCACACTGTCCCCCTAATCCAACCCCCACCCCCACCCCCCACCCCCGTCCTGGTCCTGGTCCCTCCCCCTCCCCTCGTGCTATTTCTCTCAAATTTGTATAAAAGGGTGTCTCTTAATGAAAAAGTCAGGAGGATGAGGCGGGCTTGTCAGATAAAAGACCGGCGCTTGTTGACAGCTCTGACAGGGATATACGACAAGTACTGAGAGGAGGGAGAACGAATGAAAAGGGTTAGTGGGAACAGCGGTGGTTGTGGTGATGGTTGTGGGTTGTGGGGGGAACTCACTGTTGAAAATTGCTTGCAGTAATCGCTGACGGTGTTAGATGTGGCATGTCTCTCTAATCTGTTGCCAAATAAATGGTGCACAGACGCTGATCGTTGTAGCCACGGCATCTTGATCCATCCTTCTCTCCCCCTCTGACTGTCTTTAGCTTTTCTTCCCCCTCTGTTCTTCCATATGTCTGCCTTTCTTCCTTCTTCCTGCCTGTGTTGCACTTAGTTAAGGCCTGACAATATTCCTCCCCACCACAGTGCCACCATCTCTCATATATATATATATATATATATATATATATATATATACAGCTCTATGAAATCTGGACAACCGCAGTGAAAGTGCAGCTAATTTTCATAAAACGTGCTCCACCACATCAAAGTGGCTCTCCAGCGCATTAAGGGCTCTCGACTAATGACGGCACATCGGCAACGAGTAAAATGAATTTCTCTTGTCTTGCCGCCAAAGGAAATTGAATGTTACACGCAGGCACACCCGCCTGCTCGCCTCCAAGAACAGTCATGCATCAATTTGGTAGCAGGGGTGATAAAAAAAAAATGCAGGGGATGTTGTTTGTTCATTGCCATGGTGGGGTCTTTATCTGCTTATTTTGACTAGGTAATTGTGCCTGCAGTGCAGCGGGGCTTCAGCACTAAGCCACAAAGGGATTAGGGAAATGTGAGGTGGTTAAAGGGGTGGGTTCCCCTGCATGTGTGCCCTACAGAGAACAGGATGGCTCCTTCACGTACGCCTACTCACACAAACCCAAACCCACCCTCATACCTCATCCTCATCATTCTGCCACTGGGGGCAGATACAGCTTTCTTCATTGTGAGTCTAGAAGCTCTTTTTGACCTGCCTCTTGGTTTCCCTGCAGTGGCAGAAATCATCTTTGGGTTAGAAGAAGACAGCCTGGACACTCCCCTCCTATTGCCTTGTTTTTCTTTCTTTTCTGTCAAGAGAGTGGAGGAGGGGGCATGGAAATAGGGAGAGGATTAGGGGATGGATTTAGCAACATTTTTGTTCCCCAAGGCTGTTTAGTTAACCCTTAAATGTTGCCAGCATCCACCCCATCCCTCTTGCCATTAACCACCATATCCACCACACATACACACACTCGTCTGCTACCATCCCCCACTTTCCCTCTCCTGGGCGGGTTCTTAAATCCTTTTGAAGTCCTAAGCGCTGCAGAAATCCATTGAGAGCCATGTATAATGGCTTTTAAAGAGAGAGTGTTTAGCTGTATGCCGACCCTATGGCTTATGAACCGCTGGCGTTTTAATGGATCCCCCTTTCCCTCCCCTATTTTTTCCTCCTTCACCAGCACTAAATCCAATGGATTGTCCCTCATTATCATTTAAATAAGCCTCTCTTTCTACTCAGAATGCTCTAAGTTGAATGAACTCTACATAGTAAGACTAATTCCAAATGGCTCTGGCCTCCCTCCACCTGTGTGCATATACTCTCACACAAACACATGCATATAGATTTGAATGGACAGAACAACATGCATCCATAGAAATAAGAGCACACTCTACTTCCCTTTCGGTCTTTTTCTATCTACAATTTTTTGCCTTCTGTGCAGTGTTGCCTGCTCTCTCCTCTGCTCTCCTCGCTCACTGTGGCAGTGAGGGGTGCAGAGAGGTTGAGGAGAGTGGGAATAGCCTTTTGATTCCCACAGGGCCTGCTTTCCGGTTCGCGGCAGGACTCCTTCGTAATCGTCACCACAGGAACTGTCCTGCGAATCAGAGGGGCACATAGGCGTTGATGAGGGCTGATGCCTAGAGCAGGTGTAGGTGAATAGTTGAGGGGCACTGGGAGAGTGCAGAACAAGGGAGGCAGGGGCAGTGGAGGTGTGGGGGAGGTCATTTTGGATTGAAGGTGGACCTGTGGATGAAATTGCTCTAGCAGAAAAGTTCCCTCCAGAGACCAAGGGGGAGAAATTGCCAATCTAGACAGAGGAATAAAAGCAGTGAAAAGTGGAAGTGGAGGAAGGGATTTGGAGATTGGTATTCGTGCTGCGCTGTAACACACAGTGAGCCAGAGAACAGAACGAAAGCCAGCTTTTTTTGTCCTCATCTTGCTTTGTTTAGCATTTAGGAGACCACGATAGAAAATGCAGAGCTAGTTTGATGTGCCAAAACTCTTCCATGAATTCATAAGGAGATAGCCATGCCTAATACAATCAGTGCTTTAGGAACCTAATATGATTTGACTCGGTTAAAGACAGTACAGATTGGATAAAATAATGGCATGAGGTAAATTGCATTAATTAAAAGGACATTTGCATAAGTATTACAGTCTGATAAGTCTTTTATTAACAATCACCATAAAAAAGCTGTTCCTGAAAGATTTTTAGTATTTAGAAAATCAGCTCTTTGCTTTAACCAAGGCATTTGCAAAAGGCCTACATTAGAATACGTCCCACCCTCAGCCTCTTAGCCTATTCTCAAAAATAGTTTGTATGCGATGGCAGTTTACAGGACATGTTTATTAATCAAACACATTTAGAACAAAATTGTCTAATGTTATATCTTTAAATCATTCAATACAGATTGATCTGAAAATCTGTGCCTGTAATGGAAGATGGTGATAGTTGCAATAATAGACAGTTTTTTGGGGGTTTTTTTGCATTTCTATTAGTTGGTATATCTCATATATACTTTACATCTTCAATATGTCAATTTGTTGCTACAGTGTTTGAATACATTCATTTCTTTTTCAGAAATGAATGTATTAATTTTTCTTTTTTTACAGATGCACCCATCAGAATGTTGTGGCCAATTTTGGGTTTATAAAAGCTTTGACCTGCTGATACCCATTTCATCCGATTCCAATTTCTCTTAAATAACTATATTAATAGAAGTTCCAAGAAGAGAATGGATATTTTTTTTTATTACCTTCCTCAGTGAGCATTCATCATTGGTTTACATTAGAAGCTGAGGTGACATCATGCCTTGTCTGTGAAAAAGCAATAACAATAAAGAAATGTTTTAACTAATTTCATTTTTAAACACCTGATTGCAACTGATAATAGTTACTGTTAAGCCTTCTTACCTTTGTAACACCATCCTTATCAAAGAGGGTTGTTGTCACCATGACTCATTAGCTTTTGGTATGCTGCATTCACTGATAGGATTTCTGAGTTTCAATTGGCCAGTTTCTGATGCTGGCAAGCTGATCAGGAACTGGTCGCAAGACAACCTCATTATCTCTCTATTTCTAATGGTTTGTGTCTCATTAAATCAGTACTGTCAGACCTTTGGTGGTGGTCATATTGTTTTGTATTCATAAAATGCTGAGAAATACGTTATTAGCTTGTACTGCTAAATATGGTAAGCTTGGTCACTGAGCCTAAATATTCGCAAATCCTGCTGGCTTTCTAATTTGAACGTTACTCCTGTTCAGTCAGGTGTGACACCATTCCCAAATACCTGAGAGCCTGGCAGGTTTCCCCTGAATTTTCTCCTCTGTCCAGGCTGGAATAAAAGAAGTGATGTGTGTGGGTGTAGGGTACATGACAGGGTGGGTAAAAGGTTAATGTGAATATTGATATTAAAGTGACGTTGCTTCATCATGTCTGTGTGAGCAAGTGAAATACTCCTCAAAGGTCATCCTTGTTCTCCTCTCTCTCCCTACAGAGCTCCACTCACTCTCTGTCAGGCCGCGGATACTCGGTAAGTGACATTTTCATGCTTCATAGCTTTACAGCTGAATTACAATCTCCAACGACTCGTTTTATGGGCCCAGCGCTAGACATTTTAATTATGTTAAATAGAGTAATGGAGAAATCATGATATTAGGAACATTAATTCTGGCTGACTGAATGATTAAATTGTGGGAAGGTGTCCTGCACTACCTTGAAGAAAAGGACCTCACTTTATTGGCATTGATCAGCAGCATTCACCAGCAGTGCAATTTGAGTTTCATATCTTCCTGCACTACCTGTCAGTGGGGCATCCTATTGTTCACTGTGATATAAATCCAATTTTCCATAACTAAGGTCATTTGTAGAATGGCAGCTTCATCTAGTCTGTATCTTTCTGAAAACTTCAGCGAAAATTTCAGTAAAAAGTTTCTAATGATTAAGTAAAATAGAATGCAATGAGTTTTTTTTTTTTTACAAAACACAAAGATACAGTCCTAAAATCTCTCTTGGCACAGTTAAACATTTTAGATGAACAAAATCATTTTAGTATTCGATATAACGTTAGTAAATAAAAAAAAGCAGTTTTCAAATCAAGATTTCATTTTTTAAGATAACAAATCCAAATCAACCTAGCCCCAGATGGAAAACTAATCCTTCCTCCTTTGGCGGGAACAACTGCCCTCAGGTGTTTGTGTTGACTGGCGATTGCTCTTTTTCATCACTGTAGAGGAATTTTGGTCTTTTCTTCTTTGCAGAATTCTTTTAATTCAACGACATGTGAATGTTTTTGAGTGTATTTTGAATGTTTTTTTGTTTTTTTTAGGTAGGCTTACTAGTGTTTGACTAGTCCGCTTGGAAACAAAATGCACTTTAAATGCTTTTGAGTTAATTTAATAGTTAACCTATCTTGGAAAGGGAATTACGCACATTTTTTTTGCTAACAAAAGTTTTGCACTTTTCAATTTTTATCCTGTAAGCATTTGTTTTCTTGCCCCAGTGTATTCTCAAACTGTAACTCTATGCTCTGCTCCACCTTTTGTTTCCATGATGTGTTGAGTCTCATAATAATGCAGACAGTGGTTGTCCTTTATGTCCTTTGCTAAAAAGGAAACCCATAAGAGGTACATTATTTGAAGCATGCTCCTTATTTGCTAATGAATGCCATATGGTGAGAGTTATTGCAACTCGGAAGCAATCATCCAAACAAGCAAAACAACTATAAATTGTTTGTCATCCTTAATCTGCCTCAAAGGGCTACAGTTAAAGTGCAGAACAAAGCTAACTTCAAAAAACATTGATCTTTGTGGAATCTGGTTTTTTTTAAATGTTGTTTTAATAGAACATGTCACATTCCTACTTCCTAGTATCAGCACACTCATAGAAAGATGAAAACAAACAAGACCTCCAAAAAGAGCTGGTGGAGCCCTTTGGCTCGAGCTGTCAGTTTAAGTCGGCACGGAACGAGGCCTCCTCTTTATCTGAAAGACGAAGGGAAGGATTCAGTGCGAGAGGTGTAGTTTGGCTTGGAGATACTGGAGTGGGAGGAGGGGGCATTGCAAGCAAAGCAAAGTCTAGTAACGAGGGCAGGAAGTTACATGTTGTCTAGCTCCCTTCTCTGACTATCTGATGGTGCTATCTGCAGTGTTTGTGTCCTCCAGGCACCTCCTGGGTACTGAGCTCTGACACTCAATCTGCTGTGCTGCAGGGTCCGCTTGATTTCTGGGGGCTGCTTATCTGCAAGTGCTTCAGGCTTTACAGTATGATGGTTTTGAAGGAGGGCTCCGGGTTCTGGGTCAGAGGAGCTACAGGGAACTGAAGGGCAGAGGCTGAAAGGGTGTGGGAGGAGGAGGAGAGCAAAAGAAAAGAGCAGGGGCAGGATAGAGAATAGAACATTGGAGCAGAATCAGGAAAACTAAGTGTTTAAGTATTAAGTATAGGTGAGCAAGACATTAAGGTGTAGTCATTGTCACTGGCCACCAGTAGGACTGATACGTAATATAATGAGTGACCCTTCAAATTGATCAGTATCTATTTAGTCAGCCCACAAATAAAAAATAATCAGTCTTGTGTATGGGAAGTGTTTTAGTGACACAAAGCATTAAGAGTCAAACAAGTATCTCCAAAATGATGTTTTCTAACAAATGTTGGATGAAAACCTCTTAGTTAGAGATATAGATGATCTGGTTCACGACTCTATTACAATTTACCCACATGAACACATAACTAATAAATATAAAACATTTAGATCAAGGAACATTTCTTAGATTTTTCTCTTCTGTCCCAAACAGTTTGCCCAACTCCAAAATGTAGTTTATTTTAAAAGTAAAAAATAGCATCCAATACATTTATAGAGTGCACTCTTGCAGCATAATAAGGCTGAAACAGTACAAAAATGTTGTATTATGATTATACAGTGCAAATTCATCATTGATCTGTTTAATTTCTGCATAAATGCTCATTGATATAATTTTTATTTTTCTATACTAGTATTAGTAGATGTAGCCGCAGTAGTAATTCTTTATTATCTTATTATTCTCTCACCAGCCCGATCTTCTTTTATATTATATCTGTCGTGGAATAATTACAGCTATAGTCCGAGTACACGGTACACCAAGCTGCCTTTATGCTACTTAAAGTTCAGATCTCTTTACACCTGGAAAAGGCTCTTATTGTGAAGGCTTCCTTTATGTTTGCCTCAAAATTTAGAGGCATAGACCATCCCTGGATGGCACACTTCTGATACAGGGCTTTCAGCTGTTTAGAGCGGACCACAACGTGGACTTATCGGGGAAAAAGTGAGGATGTGAAATTTAATATACTTTTATATAAACGAAGGTTGTTGCAGAGATATCAAAGTGTTGAAGAAGACATGTAGTCCTGACCTAGAGTTATTTCTCATAAACTGTAAATGGTTTTAGTCATCGAGGGAGTTCACCTCGTTTGTACTGGTTGCCACTTACCACCTCAAGTCTCCACTTCAGATGCTGACTGCCTACAAGAGCCCTTCCCCCAGCCCTGAGCAGAATCCTTGCCTGGCAAATCAAGTTGAATGTCTTCTACTGCAGGTTTGAAAAGCAGCAGGTTATACCTCAACACAACTCCTCCACATCCCATTCAGACTCAAATTCTTGCCATACACCAACCATGATCCTACCTTCAGACCCCCTACCTATACTAAGGATTTCAGAGGAAGATGTAAATAGGCGCGTTCAGCACCCGAAGACAAGAAAGGCCTCAGGACCTGATAATGCCTCCGTATCATGCCTGAGAGCCTGCGCCAACCAACTGGCACCCACCTTCACTAAGATCTTCAACAAGTCACTGGAGCTGTGGGAGGTTCCCTCCTGCTTCAAATGCTCCACCATCATCCCAGTACTCAAGAAACCCACCATCACAGGATTAAATGACAACAGGCCTGTCACCCTGATGATTGTGGTCATGAAATCCTTTGAGCCACTGATGTTGAAGCACCTGAAGGACATCACAAGGCCCCTGCTGGACCCCCTGCAGTTTGCCTACTGGGCAAACAGGTCGGGAGATGTTGAAGTCAACTTGGGACTATACCTCATCCTGCAACACCTCGACCACCCAGGGATGGATGCCAGGATCCTGTTTGTGGACTTCAGCTCGGCCTTCAACAAAATCAACCTAGACATCCCCCACCAGAAGCTCAACTATCTCAAAGTCCCAGCCTCCACCTGTCAATGGATCACTAGCTTCCTGAAGGACCGGCAGCAACAATTTAGGCTGGGGAGCATCTTCTCCTGCATAAGAACCATCAGCACCGGTGCCCCCCAGGGGTGTGTTCTCTACCCACTCCTCCTCACCTCAGCGGACCCGTCTCATCTCTGAACCCCTGAAGTTTGCAGATGACACCACTGTTATTGGTCAGATCCAGGACAGTAATGCATCTGCATACAGACAGGAGGTGCATAGGCTGTTAGACTGGTGTTGGTCAGAACCACCTGGAACTTAACCCACACAAGACTGTGGAGACGGTAGTGGACTTTCGCCGAACCCCCCCCTCCCAACAATCCTCAACACTGTATCTACTGTGGACCACTTCCGGTTTCTTGGAACCACCATTTATGTAAACCTGAGATGGTCCTCACACATAGACAATGTTCGGAAGGAGGCCCAGGAGAAACTGTACTTCCTGAGGCAACTTAAGAAATACAACTTCCACAGGAGCTGCTGGTCATCTTCTACACTGCCATTATTCAGTCTGTCCTGTCTCCGTCCATCTCATTGTGGTTTTGCTCATCCACAAAACAGGACAGGTCCAGACTGCAACAAACACTCAGGTCTGCAGAAAGAATCATCAGGGCTGACCTTCCCTCTATCCAGGACTTATTCAGGTCTAGGGTCAGAAAAAGAGCTGCTAAAATCCCTGCAGACCCCACACACCCTGCACACAAACTGTTTAGGCTTTTACCTTCAGGTGGCGCTACAGACAGTTTCCTTCCCCAGGCTGTTTCTCTGATGAACATTTGACAGACAGAGTTTCAAAACAACACCATGCATGCTGATCTCACATTATATTCATTTGTAAAGTCAGTTGTGCATATATGTACATTTAAAAATATATTTATTATTTTCACAATTATATATACCAAAAAAAAAATCCTCATTGAGAGCAAAGTGTACCGGAGTCAAATTGCCAAGTTTGTACAGACAAACTTGGCAATTCTGATTCTGATTGTTTATTTGCCTTCTGTTTGTTTGTGCAGCGAATCATCTAAGACGTTGCATTTGAGGGACATTGTTAAAAAAAAGTTTTTAATATCATGGCAACTGAATACAGTTTTAATAGTAATTTAATTTTAAAATGGCACTACAGGGGGACTCCTAAATCAAAATGCATCTGAATATGAATCTTTCTCAAATATAATTGGCAAGATTATATTTGATTATATATTTGTCAATTAGAGGTTTTCCTCTAAATGTGAATGGCTTGGATGTCGGTGGCAGGCACATGATCCAGAGCAAGAGTCAGCTCACGTCAGGCCTCCTACAAACCTGGTTTTGTTGTCCTGCTAGATGTATTCGATTTGTTCTGTGTTATTTTTCCTGCTTATCCTGTGCCTGCCCCACAAAACAACACGTTAGAGGTAACTTCCAGAGCCATCGAAGAGGTGTTTGCAAAGTTGGGCGTGCAGCATCAACAAAACAAAGCTGTCTCACACAGCATAACTCTTTGCTTACAATATTATGGCAATTTTCCTACCATCTTGGAGCACAGGCAGGAGCAAGTGTGAGTGAAGGGATTCTTAATATTTTGAATTCCAAGCCTAGTGATAGTGCTGCAAGTGCTGCTAGCACATCTATACAAATAGAATGGAAGGCCAGTAATGCTAAGATTTGTTGTTGTTTTTGGATTTGGGCTCAGTGCAGAATATTTTAGGATGGAGGGCACACCATAATGTCTTTACTTCAGTCATAATGGATTGTTCGTTCTTCCACAAATAAAAGAAAACATCCTCTCCACCATTTCCGTTGTGTCTATGGCCCTTAATATTTTTTTTTTAAATAACTTCACCTTAGATGCTTAAAGCAATGTCATCATATAGACTTAATTTCTCTGTTAATTTATTTTTGAAAGGAGTAAAGTAAGCAGGTTGGATAAAACAATTTTATTTTCCATTGTTGTCTATGGGGAAACAAATGCAGATTTTCAAGATACAAACTGCCTTTTAGAACAAATTACATTTATATTCAGAGCTTCCTCAGTACTAACTAAATACTAATTTATACTGCAGTAATCATTAAAACCAGTTAGAGTTTGATCCTCACTACTTAAAAGCTGTTTGCTCGCTGAAGGAAAAGGAGATAAATGAAACTGATGAATCAGAGTAAGATCATAGAACTGCAATGCATTAAATGTTTCTTATAGAGCATCCTACAGTGTCTCTGCTTGGCAGATCATCAACACACTATAACCCTCACAATCTAAAATCTGTATTTCGCCCACCACTAATTTCAGTTTGAGTAAGCTTCTCTTTTATGCTGCTGTGCCAGGCTTTGGATGGATGTTTCAGACTTTAGGAGGTTATGATGTCAGTCTTGAGTCTGGCTTTTCTTTAGCAATGCTAGCCACTCTGTGCTCATCTTTAATATAAGATGCTAAAGACTGTTTATAATATGAACTCCGTAATCATTTTACCTGTGTTTAAAAATGATGATTAAACCCTCTTCTCCTGCAACTGCTTTCTCTCACACATAGCATATTATTGTCTTTGCTCTTAACATTAATAACTAATGATCCCTCTTATTTTTATTTTTTGTGTTATGGTTCTGCAAGATAAACTATAATTGGCTCAAATTGATATCAGAAGGTCAAACAAAAACTAGAGATAATAAATTGATTTATCTGACAAATACTATAAAATCAAAAGTTTATTTCTGTCACAATAAAAGTATTTATCTCAGTAGGTAATTAACTAAATCAAGTTGTTATAACATGCGTTTGTCTGCTGTGTGTTGATGGCTCTGATAGACATTCAGTGGCATTCAGCTAGGTAATAGAAGATTGAAGAGAGACAAGAATTTGAACTAATCTGTGGAGCACTGAGTGACAAAACAGATATGCTACGGTGTGACTGATCTTCACTCTCTAGATCTGGGAAGAACTGGATATGGAATTCATATACAGATTCATTATAACCTCAGCTATGAGGGACTACATGGGCACTTTCCTTTGCTGCTACCTGCTTGTTGTTCCAGTAGAGATGTGCAAGGGTTCAGACAATTTATCATACACTCTGAGGCTTCAAAATAAGGAAGATCTCCCTTGGTACCTGGGAGATGGGTGCTGCAGGAGGTAATGAAAATGTCACAAAATCTCTCTGCAACTATCTTCTCATCATGTTGGTTCTTCTGGTGTGGACAGATTGTACATTGGTGGTTGGCGTGGTAGTTCAGCTAAGCTTAAAAGACAACACACTACTCCTTCCTTTCAGATGAACTGAATAAGCTTAAGTCTCCAACCCCCAATCTTCTGAAACCACCCAAGGCCAAGGAATGGCTCTTGTTTTCACGCACAATAAAAACATAAAGCTTTGTCTGTGACAGTTTAATCAGACTAGTCTGATTTGGGAGGGTTTATCTCTACAGTGTCAGGGAGTAAAACCTTAGCTGGAGTGCTTTGGTTGAGCATGGATGCTCAGGCTTTTAGACACACCCGTTCTTCGTCTCCTCTGCTCAGGTTGTCATAATCATGTTTAACACTAAATGAGTCTCCTCTCTAAACAATGCTATCTTAGAGTCGTGTGGACATCCCTAAACAGCCTCCCTTAAATTGATTTGGCTTCTACGACCCCTTTGTTGTGACAAAAATAAATTACTCTCTAAGAGATCAGGCTTCTTGAAAACATCTTTATTAAATACTGGGACTTTGTTAAATATGATAGAATCTAACCTTCATGCTTTATTGCACAAATCAACAGAAATTCGTTGGATTAAATGTTATACCCAGCAAATATAAAATGATTGAGTGTAAATTACATTGTACACAAAGAGACATTTGTAGTTTCTTTTTGAGCAGTAACTGAAATTTCGGAACTGTGTCCTTATATCTCTGTGTTAGACCATCCAAACGAAGCCAGGTTTGAAGGTATCCGCAAAACTTCTTGGTCGGATAGGGAGTCTCTTCCACATGAAGCAGCTGCTAAACAGACAACATTTGAAACATGCTCCCAAAGTGGGAGAGTTGGAAGCCACCCCCCTGTTGCAGCTTCATGTGGACAGCCCTAACCGCTTAACAGTCTACCAACTGGCGAGCTTCCCTCCCCTCTCCCTCAACACGCATGAACTGCCTATCCAAAACAACAGCAACAACAATGGTGGACTTCTGAGTTAGCTATTCAATCTGTTCTGTGTTTTACAGCAAAATATTTTGCTCCTCTATGGTGAGCCTGAGCACAAATGGGAGTTGGAAAACTATATCTACAGATGCTTTAATTGCCATGGTCATCTTCTTCCTACAACACTTTCCCACAGATCGCTTATGTGTGGGAAAGTGTTGTAATGTGATTTTTTTTTTTTTTTTTTTACTTCTGTTGCCACGCTGCTTACTGACTGCGCCACTCACCACATCACTCTGTGGCGTAGCAGAAGTATAACGCCTGATAGGGCTCCTCCGGCTTTTGGTGATTTCATCTTTAAGGTGAAACTGTTTTTCATTTTCAGCTTAATCAGCCATGACTGGTAACCAACCGGTCCAAAACTCAAACTCTGTTTTTTTCTGATCAGTGAAGACACCATATGTTCTTCTGGTCTGGTTTGAGGTGTTACTGCACGAAGAATACTCAAGATTTACTATTTTCAGCATCAGTGAGTTTTCTAAAATTAAAGCATGGGAAGATCTTTGATATAAGAAGTAACTTAACAGTAAACATTGTTCTCTATGACACACATAGTGTTTCTATGACACACAGAGGCATTTCATGTTTGTTTCATTTAGACCATGAGAGTCTGAGAGAGCAAGGCTTTCATCAGATAACAGGAAGGCAGCAAAGTTGCTCTGGTTTATCCTTTTGAGCTTTCAACCTGTGCAAGTTAGAGAACATGTTGGATTTTGAAATGTCAGATCTTTGGAAATCTCAAATTTAGGGTAAGAATGTCCATCTTCTAAGGAATAAACATGTAGACTTTAGTAGGGCTAACTGTGCCCATCCAGCTGGAGAAGATGCTAAAGGCAATTTAAAATGTCAACTCGGTAATTATTGTCTTTGTTTTCATATATTTGTGAAACCCTGTTTTTTCCATAATTGTTGTCTTAGACATGATATTGCATCTGCTCACAACATAAATATTTAAAAACCGTTTATAGCTGGAAGACCAGAAAAATGAAATGGAGAATGGCAATTCAAAACTCATCATTGCATTTCTACTCTGTGTCTGTCTCCATCTCTTTCCCACTGGATGTTTTTCTGCCTGCCTGTGAGAAATACTGGATCTTTCTCACTTCGCTTAATTTTTAGAGACAAGCAGGTGTCTTTATACCCCTTTGCACATGGTGAAAATTAGTGAAGGAAACCAGGAACCCAGTAGCAGTAGGCTAGGGCCCTGTCATTGTCCTGGCCTTTGGGTGAGGCACTTCTTGTCAGCGGCCTTTCTAAGAGGGCTGTCTGCTGTAAAAAACCTATTTGTTTATCCCTCTGTGCGGTCCAACTTCAGATCCTGGACCTCATTGCTTTCTGCGCACCAGGGACCTGAACTGTTGCCGCTAGCAACAGATAAAAATTGCTGTTAACCACAGCAGGTCCCATAACACATCAATCAACGGGGTCTGCAGATAAAGGCTGCAGGCTTCTGGGGCCCTGAGTGAATGGCACGGTTGAAAATCCTTTCCCACTGGCTGAGCATTCACAGCTCAGATGATAAAGGCCTGCTATCATTCAGAGCTGTAAGGGGAAACTTCATTTTAAGCAATGCAGCTCAGGTTTTGTTATAATAGGGATGCATTAAAACAGCACTTAGCACAAATGGGACTCCAGGAGGGGTTATTTAAATGAAAAGGCGACACTGTGAAGTAGTGATGACACAGCCTCAACAATAACAACTCTAATATATTTCAGTTTTTCTAAACAAACTACTAATTGCTTTTGTTGGCTTTGCTCTAAATACTACTTCAAGTCTGAGATGATCAGCTTTGAGCCATGCACATACTTAGTTTATGTTGTTATGAAGAAAGTCAAAATCAGTGACTGGAAATTACTGAGCACTAGGGTTGTAGCAAGACCTCATTAGGGTTAGGGATATAAATGTGCCTGTGTGTATATGTATGAGTGTGTGTGTGTATAGATAGATAGATAGATAGATAGATAGATAGATAGATAGATAGATAGATAGATAGATAGATAGATAGATAGATAGATAGATAGATAGATAGATAGATAGATAGATAGATAGATAGATAGATAGATAGATAGATAGATAGATAGATAGATAGATAATGCTGTTAACTGAGGTTAATATTCATGTTTTGTATATTCTAAAAATAAAAAAAGTGTGTTCTAAATACTTTTTTTTTAGCCCTCCTACAATTTTAGTGTCTCTAATTGTAAATATTGACCAGGATGCATTATTCAAGTTTCATATCAAAGTTTAATTTAAGCTTTGTCAAACAACATAAATTGTCGTGGCACAAAACGCTTAAGCAAATATTATTCTGCTGACATTCCTAGTTTTTTTTATGCTGCTGCCATATAGAAAATTAGACTGAGAGGAAAAGTAGTTCACTCTGCAGCAGAAAAAAACATTCATTTATATTTACACAACTGAGTAAAAAAATATAAATCATAAAAATGATGCATTTAAGACTCTCTAGGAAGGAGGGAGTGACAGTGGGAAGACCAGTAGATTTATTGTCATTGTCCACCTCAATTGTGCCCTTGTGTCTGATTGTCCTGGTGCCACCACTGTACAATATTTCTTTTTACAGTGAAGTCTTTCTCACCAAGTGCTATCAAGTTGCTGTCAGGATGAGACTTTGTCTGATCAACTAACTAAACTATAATGATAATCCTCAGATATGAAGCCAAGTCCTTTAACCCTTTATGACCTACCATAGAACAAGTTCACCAGAGCATATTTTTACATTTGTACATGCTGTAGAGACATTTTTTGGAGCATTTCAATTTGCTATACATCAATACAACCCTTAAATTTGAATACTTTGTATATAATAACTCCATATTAAGTAAGTAAATTGCAAAAAAGTGCAATTAACCACCAGAAAAATTTAAAACTTTTTTTTTTTTTTTTTGCACATATTTTCCCTAAATACAGAAATGTCATAGCTGTATCCCTCAAATATTGCAATATAAAAAAGTTGTACAAAACCCTGTCAAACCACAGGAAATTTATTTGGAGTGTTTCCATAACTTCATTTTTGAGATACACTAATGTTTATGAACAGAGACAAAAACGAACATAAAATGTACATTGTGAACAGTTTGAGAAAAGATAATATGTACATCAAAATAAACTATTTACTGAAGTGTAATTAAATCTCTAAGTGTGCCAGATACCTATGAGCACACATATATGTTCATAAGACCATCTTCAAACAATAAAAAGTGCAAAAAACAACGAAAGTGAAAGTGCGAGCGAAGTTTACCCCGAAAAAACTACAACTACTGGGAAAAAAAAGACCACTCCCAGGAAAAATCACCCAGGAAATACATCACTTCCGGTTGTTGAGGGCATTGGTGTGAAAGAAAACCATGTGATAGTTCATCCACCAATGTCATCACGCATATTCCGATGTAGGAAGTACACTTTGGTCTGGATTTTAATGTTTGTTTTTAGCGATTTATTTTTTATTTTTTTATCTTTTTTATTTTACTGGATTTCTTGACAGTTTCTGGAAAATAAAAACTGCTCTGGGACACGTGGTGAGTAGAATATTTAAGTTGAACTCTCCGGTTTCATTTGCAAAAAAAAAGTATTCTTCTAGCTTATTTGGTCGCAATTCTACAGGCGTTTAAAAATAGATATGCAAATGGAAGCGCCGGTGCATCCGCCTGTCATAAAGAGTTAAGCTTGACAATCTTATAAATTTTTAAGACTTTTATTTTGAAGTAAGAAAGGAAGTAGTTCTTGACTTGCCGTGTTGTGTTGACGAAGTCATAGAGCGTTCCCAGGCTGGCATTGACGCTCCTGATTAAAAAGTAATATCACTACATTCCGGCTCTGTAGCTGCTTTTCATTTTCTTCTTCTGCTTCAGTGGTTCTTCTATTCTTGTATTGTAGCATCATTTGTGAAGGGAATATCATTCAGAATGCACAAGGAAATATCCATTTTGGAGTCTAATAAATAAATATATGACCCACAATCTCATTATTATTAGAAAAATTCTGTGTCATAGTTTTTGGTACTGATCTGACCCACATCCAGAAATACACTCAGGGTATTCACTGAAAGTTTCAGAGTTTTATTTTCACAGGAGTGAGATGGGTTTGAGATCCTGGACCGGGAAATCACCTGCACAGAAAATAGAAGAGAAGGTAAGTCCAGAGCAAATAAACAGTTATTGTTAAGCCAGCTGGTTACTATGCTTACAAAGAGTGGGAACTGAACCACCAGAGGGATGAGAGATGCGGGGTCTGGGAGCGCAACACAGGAGCTGTTGTGAGCAGGTAGGTCTCTCCAGGATAAGTTGGGCTTAGACACTTGAAGATGGTTCTTTAGAAACTTGAGAGGCACCTGAGAGTTGATTCATTCTCTCGGTCTGTCCGTTTGAATGTGGATTATAATCAGAAGTTAGTGACACTTTAGCCCCATGAGCTAAACAGAATTGCTTCCACACCTGTAAAATAAACTGAGGTCTGCGGTGAGAGAGTATGTCTTGGGGAATACCATGTAATCTGAAGATGTGTTTTATGAGTACCTGTGCAGTTTGGAGGGAGGATGGTAGCTGAAAAACGGTCAACTATGGTTAAGATGGTGGTCATGCCCTTCGAGGTCAGGAGTCCAGTCACAAAGGCCAGAGCGATATGGGACCAGGTCCGTCTAGGAATGCTGAGGGATTGGAGAACTCCAGCAGGTGGTTGATTAGTGAATTTATTCCTAGGGCAGACAGTGCAAGCCTGAACATACTCTCTCACATCTCGGTGAAGAGACGGCCACCAAAATGGTCTGGAGATCAACGCTGTGGTTCTGCTAACTCTGGGATGGGCTGAAAACTTGGCTGTGTGAAACCAGTGGATCAGTCGTGAACGGACAGTCGAGGGTACAAAGGTTTGGTTTAGGGGCCCTGTTCCCAGATTGGACTCGTCGCATTGAACTCGGGTGACGAGTTCTATCTCCCATGTAAGGGAACCAATAGTCCAATTGGGAGGCAGAATGGGTGCAGGTTCCCTCTCAGAATTGTCTGAGGAAAATTGTCTGGGTAAGGCGTCTGGTTTAGTTTTCTTGGAGCCTGGTCTGTAAGAGATGGACAGATTAAAACGGGATAAAAACAAAGACCAACGTGACTGGTGAGGATTTAGCCATTTGGCTGACTGTAGGTAAGCTAAATTCTTGTGATCTGTCCTGCCCCCTCTAGCCAGTGATGCCATTCCTCCAGAGCCAGCTTGATGGCTAAGAGTTCCTTGTCACCTACATCATAGTTTTTCTCAGCACAGCTGAGCTGGCGAGGGTAGAAAGCACAGGGGTGTAGTTTTTTTATCAGTCTGTGAGTACTGCGACAACACTGCCCCCACTCCTGTGTCAGAAGCATCGACCTCCAATACAAATTTTTTGGAGGGATCAGGATGGGAGCTCTAGCAAACTTCTCCTTCAAAGTCTGAAATACATTGTCAGCTTCCGGTGTCCAGTCAAAAGCGATCTTAGTAGAGTTCAAGGCAGTAAGAGGAGCAGCTGTCTAATTGTAGTTTCTTATAAACCTCCGATAAAAATTGGCAAAACCCAAAAAAGCCGGTAGCTCTTTAAGGGAATCAGGGACTGGCCAATCAAAACTTGCCTTTATTTTCTCAGGGTCCGAGCGAACCTGTCCACCCTCTAGGATGAAACCCAGAAATGTAACAGAAGACTGATGAAACTCGCATTTTTTGGCTTTTACAAAAAGGCAGTTCTCCAGAAGCCATTGAAGGACTAGGCGGACATGTGCTCTTCAATGTTCTAATAGATCAGAATATCGTCCAGATAAACAAAAATGTTCAGAAAGTCTCTGAGAACGTCATTAACTAAGGCCTGAAAAACTGCTGGTACATTGCAAAGACCGAAAGGGATTACCAAGTTTTCAAAATGTCCAAGAGGTGTTTTGAAGGGCGTCTTCCACTCATCCCCCCTGGCTGATTCTGACTAGGTGATAAGCATTTCTAATTTGGTGAATATGGTTGAACCATGTACTGGTTCGAAAGCAGAGGCAATGAGAGGGAGAGGATATTTGTTTCTGACAGTGATCTGGTTTAAACCCCTGTAGTCAATACAGGGACGCAGAGACCCATCTTTATAACCTACAAAGAATAACCCAGCTCCCAAAGAGGATGAAGAGTGGTGAATTATACCCGCTGCCAAGGACTCATTAATGTACTTTTCCATAGTCTGATACTCGGGTCGAGAGATATTATAGAGTCGGCTAGACGGGAGAGGGGCCCCTGGGAGAAGGTCTATAGCGCAGTTGTACGGTCTGTGAGGTGGTAAGGATAAAGCTTTGGTTTTACTAAAAACATGTCTCAGGTCATGAGACATAGAGATGCAGGGTCTGGGAGCGCAACACAGGAGCTGTTCTGAGGAGGTAGGTCTCTCCAGGATAAGTTGAGGTTAGACACTTGAAGATGGTTCTTCAGAAACTCAGAACCAGTATCGTGTTCTTGTCCGAGATCAGGAGATGATCTTTGTCCAGAAGCCAGAGAACACTCTTTAAGCAGAGTCTGGAAACAAACTTGAACTCAGCCAGGTCTAGAAACAACGTGGGAAGGAGGACACACTTGAATTAGTCAAAGCACTCAAGAATAAGGAAAGCTACAGACAAGAGCTTAAGCTTGGCGAGAATCTGTTACCACTGATGGCTAATATTCAGGCAACGAAGTGCTGGCAGCTTCCAGTTTAAATACACCTCCAGGTAATCAGTCAATGCAAAACACCTGTCACCTCTGCACTTGTGAGCTCCAACACCATCTAGTAGAGACCAAGCAGGCAAACGCAAACAGAAAACTCTCAGACCCCGACATTTTGGTGAGAAATCTAGTTTAAGTGAAGATATAAAGAAGGAATGCTAAGCTAATATAGCTATGTAGTCGTGCAAATGATTTACATTATGAGCATTTTACAATATAGTAAATTCATTTTGGGATATTAAGTAATTTATTTGTTTCTTATGGTAGGGCACGCCACCTGCTGGTATAAATTGATACTTGCATTTGGCTAAAATCCACTGATCTGTTCCGACGCTTCCAATCTCCAGTGTTAAAGGTGTCACTTGAAGCACATCAAACAATGTGTTTTGCCCTACTCTATTTTCGTCAAAACAATAAAAAAAATTCTTTTCACAAAACTTCTGTTAAAACCTTGTTTTGTCTTGTGAACATAGCGCTGTGGATCATCTCATAAGATGAATGTACTGTTACACCCCTGTAGAACACTATATCCTGTTGGCTAAACATACATTAATACAGATGTTTTTTGAAGGTGACTTCGCTGTATTAAACCAATTCTAGCGCCCTAAGATCTAATTCATGATGATGGCTTTTGTTCCTAGTAAGAAAGAAGAGCAATAATGACCTTTCCTCATATTAAATCCAGTTAATGCATTCCCACATGAAGCTCCCTTCTATCACCCATAGTAAAGTTAGTCCAAATGAAATGCAGGCTCTCATGGGTAAAAGCATTACTTTTATCCCCATAAGCCGAGCCTTGATTATCATGATTCTTAGTTTGTCCTGGATGCGTTCTCCCCTAACTCACATTTGCCCCACTTTAAACAAATAGGCCTATAATGTAACAATCAAACTGTGCTCTAAGGATTTGTTTACCGCAGGCTCTCTCACCATTAAGTTTCACGGACACCGTAGACAAATAAAGTGGTAATTCCACTTTATCATATGTTACATATACCACAATCAAGCAGCAATTACATGCTCCTTCCATTTGTAAGAGCTCCCAGTGCTGACATGGATGTTTTAATGAGGGTTGTAATGAACGCTCAGGGTGTTTGGCAAGTCTCTGAGATGATGCTGAGGCTTTTATGGCTCCCCATTATAACGTACAATTTGCATCAGCAAATTACAATGCTCCATATCATTATCCTGCACCGAGGCCCGATCATAAATTAGAGCTCCAATTACAAACATCTATCTGAGAACCAGGAATGAATGCAGTGGCAGCCCACCATTTGCAGACAGAAGGGAGAGAAATCCTCCTGTGAATTGTGGGATGAGATTTCCATAAAGGTGTGATATTGCCATAAACCTTCCTTACAGGGAATGCAAGCTTCTGAAAGGAATGGACCATGCCGCTGTTTTTGTCTCTGTAGTTCCACATGACATGTTTCACGTCATAAATTTCAGGGTGTGACATTTTTGGAGTTGCTTGTGGCTTTGTGTTTGTTTACCTTTTGCTTAAATGTTTCTATTTTGGTTTTTGTATCATGTTTATTAGTTCTTTTTCTCCCTCCACCACCTCCTAGTGTTTTCCATCTTAAGTTCCTTTATGGTTGTTTTCTTACTTTGTATGGTTTATTATTATTATTATTATTATTATCTTCATTATTAATAATATTATTGTAATTATTATAGTTCTTTGTCTTCCTTGGATTCTGTAGTTTAATTTCTCTTTTAGTATCTTTGTTTTTATGTTTTAGTATTTGTTCCTTGGCACTCTTGTTTACTAGTTTATTTTCTGTTTCCTTTCCAGTTAATTCAGTCAGTGTGGTTAGGTTTGTTTACTTTTGTATTCAGGTTTTCTTTATGGGTTCTTTGTTTGTTCTCAGGTTGTTATTGTTGTTCCTATGTTCCCTCTAGTTTCTCTGTTTACTTTGTTCATGATTATTCTAGTTTTCTTATTCCCCATTTGATTATTTATCTTTGTCTATAGGTTTGCTTGGTCTGTGTTTCTGTTTATTGTTTATAAGTTACCTTGCCCATCCTCAGTCTTTGTATTTGTTTCACCTGTTCCTTCTGCCTCCCTGCCTCCTTCTCACACCTGTTCCCTGTTGCCTTGATTACCTGCCCTTTGTTATCCCTCAGTATATTAGTTGGTTTTCTGTCATTGTTTGTTGCTGGTTCCTGTTCGTCACAACCCCGTTCCCTACCATGACTATGCTATGTTTATGCTTCGCTTGGAAATGGATGCTACGTTTTTCCATGAGTTCCTGCAGTGTTTTGTAAGTTTTTGATCATTGAGAATAAACAAAAAAATTACTAAGATGCGGCTGCCACGCTCTTGTCTGCACTTTGGTCCAATCCAAAACCCCACATTGACAATAAAAGTGTTTTGAATTTTAATTGCTGTCCGCGAACAAACAGTTCACACTAAATTCAGATGCTGACTGTTTCACACTTCTCATTCAAATGTATGTAAACTGGCACATTCAGCCGTGAAGCGAGGGAAAGCCTTGCCTATTATGCTTCTGTTTATAACGAGTTGGGCCTCTGTCCTATCTAATCTGCTTCTGCTTGATTGTGTCTCACTTTCAAGTTCAACTTGATGCATGGTTCCTACACGTTCTGGAAAAGTCTGTGAAAAATGACATTTAATTTAGATAATTTTCATGTCTGGGTAGGTATGAAAAAAGAAAACCATATGGAATAGCAGATTTTATTTTTATTTTTTCCAGATTTTATTTCTGGTCCTGTTTTATAAATGTTCCATCCTTCCCTCCCTTCCATCCATCCATCCACCCAAACAGCAGTTTTTCTGATATCTCCTAAGAAATTCAGACAGTTTGAATTATAATTCAAACCAACCTACCAGAATGCATATATCTTGTTTGTGATAATGCACAGTGCTCTACTTGTTTAAAAAAGTGTCTACCTGCTTTCTCCCAGGCACAAACTGTAGCTTTAGATGAAACAAGCAGCAGTGTGTCTGTGACGACTCTGTTGCCTGTAATCTGCAACCTGTGACCAAATCTTGCTTGGTGAGGTAGAACAAAAGGCACACACCAACAGATCGCTCCGAGCAACAGGCAAAAACCACCTCTACAGATGAGACAAAAGGCCTGCGGGCTTCCTGCAAGCCCACAAGAACTCCAAAACGCTGCACAAACATAGCCTGAAATTAAGAATAGCTGGAGGCAGGCCCATTTCTACAGCAGAGTTAACATGTTGCCTTTTCTTTGTCTCGGTGAATTTCTAATGTGGGGTTTTAGCAGCACAGAAAAAGAAAACATTTTGCTGTTTTTTCTAAAATACAAAGGAACACCTGGTTAAGTTTTTTTTCTTTTCTGTACTCTATCTCTTTTCAGCCATATTCACACCACTTACCACAATCTGTAGGCTCATTTTAAAGGCATGCATGTTTTGAGGTATTTTTGCATCTGCACATCATAGCAGTTATTACAACTTCTGCTGCTGCTTTAATGTTGCTATAAATCAAGTTTAGGTGGTTTAGTTACCCCCCACTTACCGAACTCTGCCTGTGTGAATAACGTTTGTGAAACCTGTACTGTAAAAGAAGTTCTACTAAGTAGGTCATGTTCTGCCACTCTCCTTCTAATCACTCCACGTAAAAGAACACGATTTTTTTCTACATCGGAGCCCCTAAGCCTTGCTCTTGGGATTTTAGGAGTAACACACTTGCATTTGATTTTCTGGGATGTGTTTTCTCATTTTCTCTCTCTACACAACCCTTGTTACTTTGCTTTACTCGTATCTGACAATACATGAGCAACACCTACCCTGCTCCAGCTCTGCCACTCACAAATGTACCACTTCCCCTCCTCCCCCTGCGCCTCTTTGTCGCTCACGCTGTCTCTCCTTCTCTCTCTGTGGAGAAGGTGTCTGACAGCAACAGCAGGCAAAGTATAAGTTTACAGGAGAGCAGGGGCAATTATACCTCCAGCCGATGCTGGTGTGTTTATGAGTAGAGTAACTGTTAATGACAGTCTTGGGGTTTCTTTAGAGTCCAGAACACAGCTTATGCATGCCTGCGGATTCTATCAGCCTTCCTTCTATGTTGCAGATCTTTGTCAGACATTCTGATTTTTGTTCTTTCTCTTTTGCATAGGCCTCTCTTAAGCTCTAGCTATGTTGTGACTCTAAGTAAACTGTAATAGACTGCTAAGTAGCAATATTAAGCTAGATATCCTTTAACCGCTCATTGATTAGCTAACAAAATCATGTCCCATAAAATCAGAATTTTTGTATGTGTAAACACTTGTCCTAATAAATATATAGGCGTTAACAACCGGATATCTATTATCAGGGTTTTGGCTGCTCTGCCACTTTCCCCCTACGTGCTTTTACACACAGCAGACAGATTGGAGAGCAGTTTATGGTTAAATAAAGGAGCTTAATCATAATAGCTTGTAGGTTTCCAGTGTCTAACACAGGCACCCCCCATTATGCTGCTCTTTTTGGTCAACACTTGGTCAAGCATTCAAGATCCAAAAGACCTTAAGCTAGTTTTTCAATTCAATTCAAAAATACTTTATTAATCCCAAAGGGAAATTGTTGTAGGACAGTCTGATGAAGAGGATGCTCAGGGTTCTCCATAAGCTTTTTTAAGTCCCATATTTTGCTTTGATGTTGTTTGTTCACTAATTTTCATTAATATAATAACGACTTCTAAGCAAAGAGCAGGTTTTTTGACATTCAGATTTAATGGTGCACATGGATCCTTTACCAATTAGGTTCCTTCTGAAGGCATTTTGTTGCACAGGATTTTATTTTGAGGTATAAGAGAAAAGTGCAGCTGAATATTCACATCACACTTTTCTAATCTCATAAAAACTAAATTAAAACCATGTTTATATTTATGCACTAGTTTATTTATCACATAAAATTCCAAAACCATACCTTGATTTAATGTGATTTGAATGTAATGTAATACAGTGCATCCAAAGGTATTCACATCCCTTCGCAAGACACTGTATATTCTATTAATCATTGCTTAACTGTGAGCTTCTTTCTGACTGTTAGTAGCTTAGCTGATTTTATTTTCAGTCTTCAGGATAACGCTTATTGTGCTAATTGTCAGTTTGATAAATATAATAGCAACATTTCAGGAAGAGGGCATTAATATGACAATCATCCTCAAGTCTTTTACCCCTGACCATCCACACTTTAGACCCCATGCTCTACCACAGCAGCGTGTGCTCGGCCTTGGCCCCGTTCATGCTGGGGCACATGAGAGATTAACTGGGCTGGCTTACTCACTCAGTAGGTTTCGCAACTCCCCTCCACTCATCCTGGCCCAATCTGTCAGCTAACCTCCTGCTCAGTCGAACCATGGCAGCAGGGCATCACAAGCCCGACCCGCCTTCATTATGCCTGCCAGATGGGCTGAGAATTAGATTCGAACACCCACTATGGAGAGGGAGTGAAGAGGGAGGGAGGTGGTGGAGAAAAAAGAAGGGGGGAGAAAGTTGCAGGGGGAGGAAAGTAATGTTTTTTGTTTTCATTTATGTTGCAAGTTATTACATTTTAATGTCACACCCCTGGGACCTGGCAACATTAAATGCCTGTTCTTGAATAATCAACACTAACTGCAAGCAAATGCTGGGGAGAAATGAAATTAGCGAGCACAGCAATTTGGCATAGTGATTATCAGCTCCTCGGAGGCACTTCCTGATGATTTAAGAATGCTAACATTTAAGCAAGTCAGATCTCATTACTCTTCAAGGTTAAATCGAGCTGTGTCGTAGGGGAGGCAGATGCCTGATTGGAAGTAGTGCCTCGCTGTCTTTCTGTCTCTCTTCATTTCTCTTTGTTCATGCTAATGTTTCTCACTTTAGCGACAAGTCAGTGCAAGCAGAAAAGAGTGCCGGGCGAAATTGGTCAGAGTCCAATGACACCTTTTGCCATCTCTTAATTAGATCAGGAATTCTCACTCTCAAAGGTGCAATTTATCCTTTACCTTAGATCATCACTGTTCAGTGCCTTGCTGAGCCCTTAGTATTGTTTTAAATCTTCGCATGCTGCAATTGCAAAGTTCAATGAAAACGCAGTTAATGAGGGAATTTACTCTCCTTTGATAAAAACAATCTCTTCGGTACTTTGCTGGCAGTTTTTTGACTACACCACAGCACCAAGAGTGCCTTATAAAAAATGCATCAAAAACTATTATCTTAGCTTTACTGAATCTCAGTGCTGCCTTTGACACAGTTGACCAAAACATGCTGATTATTAGACTGGAAAATAGGGTGGAATTCGTTTGTTACCGTGCTAAAACTGGTTCAGATCTTACTTGGCAGACAAGGGCAACTTTGTGACATTTGCCAGTTACACGTCTGAGGAAACAAAGATCTGATCTGGGGTTCATTCTCAGCCCACATTTATTTCCGTATTCATATGCTACCCATAACTGCTAGCCAGGAGCATACAAGTTTTAATGCTCCTGAACTCTGTAATCAACCGCCTAAAACATTAGATGTTTAGAAGCTGATGGCTTCGTTAAACCACAACAGAAAATATTACTGTTCAGTGCAGCTTTTCTATAGAGGTCAAATGTTATTTTATTTTAATTTGTATCAGGTCTTAGCTATTTATTCTTCTAAATGTGCATTTAGCCTTTTCTATTTTATTACATTTCTATTTTACTGTTTCTATTTCTATTCTATTTCTATTTCTTGCTTCAAATGTAATTTTATTTGCATCTGTTCCTTTTATTTCATTTTTATTACCTTGTGTATGAATGGTGCTATACAAACAATATTTCCGTCCCTTACACGTTTATTTTGAAGTCATCTACTTCTACACTCTTTAAAGAAAATAATCCAGGGAGTTTTTATCCACACCCCAAAGGAAATGTTGATTACCTTCCGCGTTGTGCAACAAATGTGCTTTTATGCTGTACTTCTAAGTCATTCTTGGGAGCCAGAAACAATTTTCAAAGCAATTTCGGTTCTGGCATCTTCTGGTCCAGTGTTTACCTCAGTCTGCCATACACATCTGCTCTCCACACGTACTTGATCCAATTAGGTGACACCAGACAATGGCTGACTCCTCAACAAGCCCAGCACCGCACCAGGGCCCCTGAACAATACGGATGTGTTTTTTCTTCCATTACATTGCGTCAGATGTTTTTAAATGTGTTTACCTATTGCTAATGTGTCAGCTCCCTTTTCCAGAAGGGGGGGACTAGTAATGATGTGATTGAAAGCATTGGGATTGATACAGGTGCACTTTTTACCCCACACTGTCCTCCTGCAAGTTTAGGGGACAGATGGGTTGGACTGTTTTCATTTCCTACACTCCAATGAAATCAAAACATTTCCACTACAGTGATGAGATTTATTTACAGCAGTAACAAAGCTACCTTTGGGAATATGTCTTTTTGTTTTTCCAAGCTGTTGTTTTCTTATGCCGGGGGGTCATTGCAAGTCAAATGTAATCATTCCACTGCTTGGTTATGCATCGTCTCGAATAATATTATTATTATTTTGGTCCCTGGAATCGCATACATCAGGCTTGTGATTTTAATTTCTGAGTCACAAGTGACAGGGTTGATCATGACCAATCATGGATGTTACTCTATTCTTTGGTACATTTTAAAATTTGGCTGCCTGAATTCATTATCGTGTGTAATTTCATGTTGTAAATAATGTAGGAGTGTGTTTCCTCCTACTTACATGGTGTTTGCACTGCTCCGCATCTGATCTCCCTATAGCACATTTCATCTTGTTTTGGCCAAAAGGATTTCTGGATTATAGCTGGTTTATCCCAGGAATGAGAAAAAAAGGCCTCAATTGTACCTCAACCTAACCCATTCATGCTTAAGTATGATTAGAGGAGATTAAGGTGGGTCTGTCTTGTGTTTGAGAAGGCCTCTTGACAATTTGGGAATGGATTGAACAGCTTTGCTTCCACAGCCTTCTTAATTCCATGCCAGAGTTTTTACCCACTTATTTACATTTCAGTTCTATTCTTAGCTTTGGAGCCAGTTTATTGCCTTGATAAAAGTTTTTGTACCCCTTGAACTTTTCCACATTTTTATTACATCACAACCACAATTTTAAAAGGTATTGTATGTGGCTTTTATGTAACAGACAAACACAAGGCAGTTAATAATTGGGAAGTGCAAAAAAATAGGTTTTCTTAATGTTTTGCAGTTACAAATATCAATATTAGTGTGTGTATTTGTATAAGCCGGTCAGTTTAGGTGGATGGGCTTATTGTTAGATCTGGAAAATCTTCAAAGCTTGTCACACAGTTTTAACTTAACGGTGCGTTACACCTCTCCACAACCTTCTCCCTGACCTGTGTGCTGTGTTCCTTGTTCTTCATTATGCCGTTGCTTCATTAATGCTCTCTAACCCATTTCTAAGACCTTCACTGAACAGCTGGGTTTGTACTAAGATTAATTTACACACAAGTTGACTCTATATACTAATAAGGTGATATCAAAAGGTGATTGGTTGAATTGGCTTATTTAGAGACATCAGCGTAAAGGAGGCCTGATAGAAATGCACACTTTAAGATTTATATTGTTAAAAAATATTAAAAACCATACAAGGGTGTGGGAAGCAGGGTTGGGGAAGTTGCTGGAACATGACAGACGTGTTAAAAATATGCAAACAAAAATCTTTAAATAAAACTAAAATGACTTTATCCCCAAAATTGTAGCACTCACAGCAGCCACAAACATTTAGAATGTTTTGCTTCATTCTTGTTTGTTTTTTAAGCTAGGAAGCAAAAATATTAGAAATATGTGATCATTTGAGTCCAACTCTCCCTCACTTCTAAGTTGGTTCGCTCCAACTCACCTCATGCAGCAAGTCTTACTTGGAGTGCTCAGTTCACGTGGAGCACTTCTATCCCAGCTAATTATGTGAAACCGTTCTGCTACCATGTATTCCATTTCCATATCTTCTCTGTATCATGTATATGAGATAGGGCCCTCCCATGTGCTAGATGATATGATCCCCAGATAGATTCATTCAAACCTAATGATAAAAGATTAGTTTGGACAGAGCTACTTATTTGACAATCATTGAAGTGCCACTGTGATGGATGGCAGGGAGAACTTCCACTCCTCTCTCCTCCCACCCCAAAACGATGGCTTTGTTCTTTAATACCCCCTTCTTTATTTTTAACTGCCTGAGCTCAAGGTCTTGTCTCAATTTGAAAGAGAAATTTAAAATTGAATTAAAATTGCTCACTCACCCAAAGCCGGGTAGTATGCACCTTAAAAATCACATAAATATTCCTACAGGCCCCCACACATAGGCACCCCCTCTTTTATGGTCACCTGGTAATCTAAATTAGTCATGCCGGAGGGACCACAGCATCATTTTATTACATTGAAGTGCCTGTGACATAACTGATAGCACCACCAAAGCTATGCTAACATATTTGGTAAGGTGAGTTCAAGGAAAAACATCATCATATGGAAGGTTTCAAAGCTTCAGTTTGCTTGCCTTCAGAAATATTCCTTCTCTGACAAGATAATTATGTCTTTGGAATGGCATTACTATGAACTGCAAGCCCCTTATTTATTATACAAACTTAAGAACCTGATGTATATTTTTTTGATGTTGTCCCAGATCTGTTCTCTTCATTCTGAGACAATAATTATCCAATGTAAAAACCAGATATAATGCAAAAGTTTCCAAAACCAGCACGTTCCATAGCAAGAAGAGGTTGAAAGCTCGAAAGATAAAACAGAGCGTCTTTGCTGTAATACGATCAACCTTCTTGGTAACTACTAAAATCATCTCTAGGTCAATTTTTGCCCCCTTGCCAAATTTAAAAAATGTCCCCATGCCAGGTACAAACTAATGCTGATAGTTTCTTTTCAAGTCAAGTATGAAACAAAAAAACCGCAAAAGCATAAAAATGACTTGCACCTGCCAGAGACAGCTCTCTGTCGCAGGAGCCAGAATAAACAGCATGCATGACCCTGTAGAAAATGCCCTTCCCTTATAGGTTCTTCCATCTCTGTGCTTCCTCTGACAAATTTCACACCAAGGATTCTTGTGGTCACTGCAACCTGGTAACAACTAGGTACGGTGTGTTTACTATTTGGAAAAGATCAGTTCTTGAGTTTATAACCAACTGGTCAAGGCCAGTCTAAAAAAAAAAATAATCTGATTGGGGTCACTAGCCATGTTTTGCTGCATCTCTAACCAATTATGTCTGAAAAACCACAAGGGAAGTTTCACTCATGCATTGTACCATCCATATGACAGACCATTTTAAGATTCATCTGTCTAGATCACTTCAGCAGGGAGGTTATCTTTTTGCTATGGAAAGAATGGTTCTCAGTAGCAGTCAGGGCATTACTTTGCATCCATACTGGGTGCTATTTATTGGAACCATGAAATCTAATCTCTGAGCTCAGTTGTAAGTGGAAAGAATCACTTTGATCGTGATATTGAATGAAAAGTAGCAGTTTAAGCTGTGGAAGAATATAGTCACAGTGAATACTTCTGATGTAGTATAAATGTAGACCCAGAGGCATAGGACATCATTTAGCTACAGCTTTTCCTACAAAGGTTTAATAATGACTAAGAATGGTCTGATCAATAGGAGTTTCCAAGCGGTCATGCTATCACATCCAATATCTCCTCTACATCTGTGCCCAATTGATTCACACAAAAATATAACTTTTCACAAATGAAATTTGTGAAGTGCCAGAGCAAGCTGGCAATGTTTGTGTGCAAAGAAAACAAGGACAGAAAAGAGAAAGAAAAGTTTGAATAGGGTATGAAAGTGTTTCCACTGACAGTTTGTGTTAAACCGGTCTCAGATATGCTCTTTGTAAAGCTTTTCTCGCCTTTTCAGAAACCGCCCACGCGTCTGTAAAGGTGCTGGGCGAGATGAGCGCAAATGATACTGTGGTTCCCGCACACTTTGCCGACTGAAATTTCACAACCCATAGTGGTTACTGACAGGGAAGGCTTGATAAAATCTCACCTGATTAGAAAAAAAGAGCAAGAGAAGGAGTGAGAAAGAGTTGAGGCATTGGTGAGTAAAAATGAGAAGAGATAGCAGGCTTCACCAGGTCTCTGAGGTTGCATCTAGGTTTCAGTTGACACATCTCTGGCTGAGCCTGTGTGCACCACCATCTCCACAAGTGAGTGGATTGAGTCAAGACTGACAGAACAAAAACCACGCAGACATTGCTTTATCTTGTGATTGCAAATTTGTGAAGACCGGGCTGTGAAGGTTGGTTACCCCTTCAGGCGTTTAAAAAAAACAGTGTAAACACCTGTTGATTTTTTTCTCAACTAATATCTTTAAAGGTAATATATTTATCTTTTACTTTCTTTTCAACAGTAGCCCAAACTAGATTTGACATGTCGGACTTGTCTAAGGGCTGAAAGATGAGCTTACCCCCACGTAGGCAGAAGATCTGACCCCAAAACAGCTAACCATTCTGGCTCCTGGGAGCTGTTGAACCGAAAATGAACTGCTAAGAAAGATAACATCGCAGCCAAACAGCAGCTTTTACTGTTGAGAAGCGGAAGAAGGAAGGAGGCTAGAGATGGCATCATCCTGTGTCTTCTTTTTCTGACTAACTCCACCATAATAATTCTGTTCATATCTGATTATCTCAGATTTAATGTGCTCTATGTTGTCCATCAAGATAGGTGATAATACAGGGTTTTAGTTTTTGAACTCCAAAGAAGGGAGTTTGACAGGCTCATCAGCATATGTGAGGTGTGAACAAGTGGCAACAAGCATTCAGGGAAAACACATTTCCCAAACATAAGCTCTTAATTGAAAGATTTATTTTCTCAGATTGAACCTTTCAAAGTTCAGTAAATAGACATATGTCAGAGAGGGTCCACACACTTCTCCCCTTCTTCTGTTCGACATTCTTGCTAGCAGAGTTGCCATAGGCCCTCATTACAGTGACAGCTCCGTCACAATCTATTAAACTGACTGGAAGCCTGTGCACCTTATAACTGGCACCAAATATTGGTTTTGCAGATAAATGTTGAGAAAAAAACCACATTAATGATGAGAAAAATAAACAAGACGCTTGTCGACAGGATGGGGGTGGTTGTCCCTTGGGGAAAGGAACCTGAGGGATATAGAAATAGTAACCACCCAATATGGCATTCACCACCTTCCCAGAAAATATCTCCCATTCTCCCAGTAACTTGCAGCTACTAAGGCATGCAGTAGTGCCAGTAAGACAGCAAAGATTTCATTTACCCTCTACAGAGATCCCAATCCGAATACACGCCTTTGGGGTAATGTTAAGTCTTTTTAGAAGTTACAAAGATGTAATTAGACAAATTAGCTCAGCAGACACTCAGGGTTGTGTTTTTAATAGCGGCATGTTGCCTAGGTTGGTAATTAGCAGGCAGCCTCTGCTACAAAATCACACACTGCACCCAAAGCCTTGCATTTGTAACCTGACAACCAGTTTCTGCACAGTAATGAAGGCTTATGCATCCCACAGGCTCGGTTTGTCTCACTTGCGGCCAGATTTGATGTAGGAATTCACACTGAGCCACTCTGCAAATCTCTTGTTTATTCCCGTGTACCATTTTGTTGCAGCTTAAAGGTGTTTGTCTTTTTCAGCATGGTGATGTATTCAAATCAAACTGATGTATTTTTGCCTGAGAGGCACAGACTTTCATTTGAGCCAATCACCTTTATGGTTCAATTCATCAGGGCTATGGCCGACGTGTCCAGGTCTCTTGTTGAGAAAAGCACCCGAGGAGCTGATCAGCCATTTCCATACAGGCTGCAGCTCTCACACTTTTAATGACTTGCCAATGGTGATTTTGACTAAGCGTCTGTTTTTTATTAACTCAGAACAAATTCCTCATCTCCCTGACACTAGGCATTCTCTATGAATTGAATCGAGTGGGCTGAATGCCAGATCGCAAAAGAAGCAGGAAAATGCAGATTAACTTGGAATGGAATTGATTTGCCTATTTACTCTATGTGACCATATTCAATTTGTGTCTGTTTATCACAAATATGCCTTAGTTGCAAGCTTTTCATACTTACAATAAGTTTTTATATGCAGGCGGAAATTGATTTTTTTCTCTGTTTTCTATCTATTTGTATCCAATCTCACAATATGAGGCCAAGTCTTTATCTGAAAAGACATCACATTTAGGTGCCTTGAGTAGGAGCACATTCAGTGGGTCATAACTCACTTCATTCACCAGCTTACAATATTCAAAGTATGTTTATATTTCATAATAGTTATTTATATTAAACTGTAAGACGTACTGTGTTACAATACATTTTAAATTATTACAATCTACCAAAGTGGTAAAGTCGAGGGAAACTTAAACATAGTTTTAAATTTTATTTACTAAAGAAAGTCCAAATAGTGTAAATGCAATTGTAGACAATAACCCTAGACATAATGCCAGAGCAACAATGAAATGATTGAGATGTGTTCATGTTTTAAAATGGCCCATTCAAAGTCCAGACAAAAATTCAGTCAAGAATCTTTGACAAGGAAAATTTTGTTACCTATCTATCCAGACTGAGTGAACTTGGCAAAAACAAGCCAGTCTCCAGATGTGCAAACCTGGTAGAATATGCCCTAAAATTTGATTTTACAAAGCATTGACTCAGAAGAGCTAAATACAAATGCATGCCACACTTTTCCGATTTTTGTTTTTAAAAAACGTTTTAAACCATGTATCATTTTCCTCCCACTGCACAGTCATGAGCTACTTTGGTCCATCACAACAAATCCCAATAAAATAGATTGAAGGTTGTAGTTGTAAAATGACAAAATGTGAAAAAAGTCCAAGGAACATGAATAATTTTGGAAGGTACTGTATTTCTAATTATATATCTTTGCTGTAACCTATCTCGTTTATTGTGGTGTTTGTAGTACACAGTGGCATTATTATAGTTTTTGCTTTCCAATGCGGTTTTATTTGTTGACAGAGACTGGCAAAATGTCCTCCACTCACTGACATGGGAAGTAGATGGTTGTAATGTGTTGTTAGAGGATACCAGTACACATAACACACAGGAGCTTTGTGGTTAAAATAGATAAGGCTGGAGCTTGTAGTATGACAGGGAGCACAGGGTTGGGAAATGGAGGACAAGAGAGAGTAGCCTTAAGGCCAAAAGAGTAGGCTGGGAGTAATGAGAGCCAGCTCTCACCTAGGCTGTAAGGGCAGCTGCCAGAGCAAGAGAAGGTGAAGAGCAACAACAGCCTTGGAAAACAGAAATGGCTGCCTCACCGTAGCTGAAATAAGAAAGAATAGGAACACATTTTATATTTTCCACAATTCAAGTTCAAAGGAGACTATAATAATCACTGTTACTAATAATATTTCCATCCACCCATCCATCCATCCATCCATCCATCCGTGAGCCCTTCCTGCTGCTTTCAACTTTTTAGATGCATTCAGACTTAAGCTCTTTCACTTCCAAACATTTTTAACATGGCAAAAGTTGTACCTTCAAAGTATCAGCTGGTTACATTCCTTTTCCAAATGTGTTAGCATTTTGCTTCAAGCACTCCTGTAAATATGCACATATTTGTTTTACCTCAGGAGTATTTGGCAAATTAAGGCTAAAGCGGTTGGTGGCTTTTATTCCTTTGGTAATTCTTTCAGTACAGGTTAAGAGTAAACACTTTATTTGAAACAGCACTGCAGTGTTATTACTTAAATATATCTAAAATAGCTTTCTTGTATTTTACATAATTTTGCAATATCTGACAAACACATGAAGAGGGGTAGCTTTGGAGCATATAATCAGATCTAATCAGGGGCAGAGTCAGCCAACATCACAAAAAGGAATGGCTGTTAAGACATTGGGGCCCTGTGAACCCCTCCGAGGGCACGGTTTGAGTTGAAAAATACTTTTAATTTGAGTGCTACTGTTTCTCAGGTGTGGATTGTGACCCATCAATTCTTTATTATATCTTTAGATCCCTCTAATGGAATTTGCAGGTCTGTTTTGCTCCCTCTTGCTCTCTCATGTCATCCACACACACACACACACACACACTTATGCAGTGTAAGGTTTTCTGTGATGGGCCTGCCTGTGGCACAGACATGTTGGATCGTTTGATTCCAGCTAATAACCAGCTCTAGCTGCCTTTCTGATGTTAGAGACAGCTGGAAGGTTTCAGTTAGTGTGAATGGAGACTGATTCTGTCGCGAGGGTCCCTATATGCATGTGTGTTTCTTCTGGAGGAAGTTACTGAAAAGCGGTAGCGTTATATTCTGTAGTATTTGAAAAATACACGTTTTTCTCTGTATTATTCTGGGTCCTTACTGTAAATCTTAACACTTTGTTTAAAAGTTAGTTATTTTCTTTTATTATTTTTTTAAAATTAGCCTGCTTGTCTTTCTATTATGCATTTTTTTTCTGTTAAGTCATTTGCGGTGTAAAAGATGTCATAAGACAAAGATACGTTACATTACAGTCTACATCTGCACAAACAGCTATGCTCATAGATACACTAATATGATAGCAAAAGCCGCTCCTTCCTTTATACTTTCACATACAAATATATGTTATCAGGTCAAATGAAACGACATCTGTTTTGACACATTTAATGCTTTGCGGTTTGATTAATGAGAAAAAAGGAAGTGGTAATGAACTGTGAACATGCTGTTTCCTTTCATTTAGAGACTCAAGCATCAGCTCATTCTCTCACTCTCCCCCACAAAAGCAGCATTAATGCTCTGTCCCTGCAGTGCTCCCAATTACCTCTGGGACCTCTGCTATGCTCCTCTCTACATATTCAGTGTCACAGTGGCTATTAGCTTCAGTTTGTTAGCACATCAATCATGTATGGGTTCTTGATTCATTAAAAGTGGTCAGACTTAAAAAGTACATGAAGTTTGAATGTTTTCTTTATGACTGAAGACTGATATGGCTATGGATCAGTGTATCGTGTATGAATGTGTGGGTTTATGAGAACAGTTGTGTGAATGTGGCTCTAGCATAAAGTGCTTTGAGTGGTCAGTATGACTAGAAAAGCACTAAATGAATTCAGTCCATTTATCAATACAAATAAATTTTAGCTTAGATATTTTAATCTTTTCATTTCTACTCATAGTTAAAGGCTTATTTTAAAAGAACACTACAGAAGGGAGTCTGGCAGTATAACTCTGGTTTTACTTGCTGCTAATTTTTCTGTGCAGTGTGACAATAACAAATACAGATATACTGTTGTACTGTGGTCTGATGTCCTGGAAGCTCTTTCACAAGTTAAGTAAGAGACAGTAAGATCGTAAGTGTATGCCATGTTATAATGTCAAGGTCAGAAGGTTATGTTAATCACTTTGACTCAGACCAGAGTTTTAGTTAACATGGCTTTAGTCTTACTAGTGCAAAGTTCTGAATTAAAGAATTGGTGATGAAGTCAGTGTAGACAGACAATATTTTATGCAGTGTAAAATACTAAGTATGAATTTTGTTATCCAAACTTGTCATCAAGCCTCATTAGACGTCATGAAGTTGTTTTTCGTCATTCATTCAGTGCCGTGCTGCAAAGCAGTTGTGGTCTCCTAGCAATGATGCCTTGCAGCAAGAAGGCCTAGGTTTAAATCCTGACTTTGACTTCGACTATGAGTTCCTGAACGTTTTTTTTCTAAAACCTAGTTTCCCGGAACCTTTTTACCTGTCTTGCCCATTTATGGGATGCTTTTCCACTGAGGTGGTCTAAAATCAGGCCTTATTCTGCAGGAGGGTGGCTATCATTTGGGAATACAGATTTTCTTCCTCTATAACAATGATGTCCAGAATAAAAACAGTGAAATCAGACCAAAACTGCATTCATTTCTGATTGTTTCATAGTGGCTACCGTTTAAAAGCCACATACTACGCTTTGAACTGTTTGAAAATGTTTAGGCAGGGAGGATTTTACAAGAACCAAATAATGTATCATCCAATTAATATATCACATTTAGTCAGAATCAGAGCATTTTATTTATCCTCTTATGGGCTATTCAGTTTACACTTCACAGATCCAATCATATAAATAAATCCCTTTGGCATGAGAAAATAAAACACACACAGTCAAATCAGCAGCAACACTTGGACTGGGCTTAGCATATGTGTGGGGTTGTTCAAAGTTCTGCCTGAGGGCCAATAGTAGTCCTCAGTATGATTTTGTGTTGCATGTAACCACACTTAAAAAATGGCACATATTTGGCCTGTCAGGACCGTTGGTTGATGCAAATGGACACTTAGGGCATGATTTTTACTGGCAAATATAACTGCCTTAAAAACCTAAATGTTAGTTCAAACACAAAGTATTCATCTTATATCAACAAGGCTTTTTTCTTTCAATTTGAATTTATAGTAAAGAGGACCACAGAGATCTAGCAGCTTTTACTCAAAAGCAGACCAGACACAATTTTGCATATTTTTGCGAGTATTCTCAACTTGACATGCATGGCAGAACACTTAGAAACCATTCGTTTAGGGCCAATAAGCCATGATTATTTGAGCAGCCTGACGGTTGAAGGAATGAAGGAAACTGATGCGGGCATGTAGTAACGCCACTCAGATTACATCAAAGCAAACTGCTCTGACAGGACATTGTCCCATCTGTTAATGATGCTTTGGCTTTTCTGACTGCAGCTCACTTCCAGAGAGAAGTCATCATACTTAATGTCAGTAAAAAAAATCATATACCTAATTAGCATTTAAAATCAAATGAGTAATGTAACAAGTATCACAGTTTAACATTAAATAAATCATCTTCCCTCCCTGGCTTACTTAGGTTATTCCTAATCACCAGCCTCTATGGGTCACATAGGCATACACACAGAAACAAACAGAACCCCTTCAAAGCACTAAGACAGCTGGCAACTGTTATTTGATGTTTAACTCCAAAGGAAATCAGTTAATTTACAAAAAGCAAATTACCATTGTCTAAATATTTGAAGAATGAGATCAATTTAAAAATCCTCCCACAGACTGATTTCCAGGATGGAAATTTCTAATTTGGGATTCAAACAAAGCAATTAGTGGAAAATAAATAAGTGGTGGAGTGGAGGCAGCAGCGTTGTTAACCTCAGTGACACAACAGGCTCAACGGCACACAACGTTGTGGAAGTGTGTTGTTTGATTTTTAAAGTTGGACTCACTCAGCACAGGATGCCACATGTCAAACAATGACCTGGGGCCTCTCAGAGGAGGAAATGTCTCCTTTATACAAGTGATATGCAGCACAACTGCCAATGTGGTATTTGCCAGATGGCCTTTGATGGATGAGGAAGTGATCAAGTACACAGCTTTTTTGTTCCTTTTGTGCTTTTAATTATTTTTGGATTATCTAAAAACCTAATAGTTGGTCAAAGTATTCTAGAAATCATAGCTGTAGAATGCCAAAGACATGATCACTAAACTATAAAGTATGTTAACTGACATACTGAATAACAAATAAATTATCAAAATTGTGATGCATTCAAATTTGGCAAACCTTGAAAACAAAGGATGTTGTGCAGATCTTAAGGCTATAGTAACTGAGGTCCTGAGGTAAGAGATAAAATTGTAGAGAAGTTCAAATCAGGTTAATATTATAAGACAACATCCAAAGCTTTTAGCCATCTTAGTGCTGTTTCAACCATCATCTGAAAGTAGAAAGAGTATTGCACATCTGTAAATCTACCGGCTCTTGGTTGTGTATCTAAACTGACCGGCTGGGCAAAGACACCATTATCCAAATAAGAGGTCCATGGTAACTCTAGAGGAGCTGCAGAGATCCACAGCTCAGGTGGAAGATCCTGTTACCCAGACGACTGTCAATTGCGCACTACCTGAATCTGACCTTGATGGAACCGTGGGAAAATGAAATGCATTGTTGAAAGAAGGGGGATCTATATAAATGCACATCACCGTTTTGATCAGTAAAAAAAATTAAACAAGCAGGATGAGTTGGTGTATCAAATAAAATCTCAACAAAATACCTTAAGTTTGAGGTCGAAATGTGGCAAAATGTGATCAACTTCAAGTGGTTTTGCAAGGCATCACATGCACTTATCTTCTATCCATGTTATGCAAATTAATATTCACACTGTAATTTGTATACCATAAATGCCATAAAATGGTTACCGTTTACTGAAAACTGGATTACTTTAGTGTCTACAATAACTAACATCTGCTCCAAAACTCAGACAGTACAGGTGAACTTTTAACTTGTGGCTAAAATGAAAAAGCTCTATGTTTTGTTGCTACGGAAGCAGTTATCTCTGAGATTGTGCTTGCTTGACAGAAGAACATTTATTCTGAACTGAAATGTTACTTTCTCACTCTCTTCTGTCATGTACCTTTTGACCTAACTCCACTTAAATTATCCCAAAGAAAAATGTCTTCTCTTACTCTGAAAGAGACTAGGGAGAAAAAAAATGCATCTCTCGGTTTTTCAACACTTTTGCTCCAAGCACTGTGCCTGCTCCTGCAAAACAGTTGGGTTGTAAGGACCAATGTAATTAAGAACTTCCTGTCAATCATATCTACAGGGGTTGGACAATGAAACTGAAACACCTGGTTTTAGACCACAATAATTTATTAGTATGGTGTAGGGTCTCCTTTTATGGCCAATACAGCATCAATTCGTCTTGGGAATGACATATACAAGTCCTGCACAGTGGTCAGAGGGATTTTAAGCCAGTCTTCTTGCAGGAAGATACGTGATACTGGTGGAGGAAAACGTTTCCTGACTCGCTCCTCCAAAACACCCCAAAGTGGCTGAATAATATTTAGATCTGGTGACTGTGCAGGCCATGGGAGATGTTCAACTTCACTTTTATGTTCATCAAACCAATCTTTCACCAGTCTTGCTGTGTGTATTGGTGCATTGTCATCCTGATACATGGCACCGCCTTCAGGATACAATGTTTGAACCATTGGATGCACATGGTCCTCAAGAATGGTTTGGTAGTCCTTGGCAGTGATGCGCCCATCTAGCACAAGTATTGGGCCAAGGGAATGCCATGATATGGCAGCCCACACCATCACTGATCCACCCCCATGCTTCACTCTGGGCATGCAACAGTGTGGGTGGTACGCTTCTTTGGGGCTTCTCCACACCGTAACTCTCCCGGATGTGGGGAAAACAGTAAAGGTGGACTCATCAGAGAACAATTCATGTTTCACATTGTCCACAGCCCAAGATTTGCGCTCCTTGTACCATTGAAACCGACGTTTGGCATTGGCATGAGTGACCAAAGGTTTGGCTATAGCAGCCCGGCCGTTTATATTGACCCTGTGGAGCTCCCGACGGACAGTTCTGGTGGAAACAGGAGAGTTGAGGTGCACTTTTAATTCTGCCGTGATTTGGGCAGCCGTGGTTTTATGTTTTTTGGATACAATCCGGGTTAGCACCCAAACATCCTTTCAGACAGCTTCCTCTTGCGTCCACAGTTAATCTTGTTGGATGTGGTTCGTCCTTCTTGGTGGTATGCTGACATTACCCTGGATACCATGGCTCTTGATACATCACAAAGACTTGCTGTCTTGGTCACAGATGTGCCAGCAAGACGTGCACCAACAATTTGTCCTCTTTTGAACTCTAGTATGTCACCCATAATGTTGTGTGCATTTCAATATTTTGAGCAAAACTGTGCTCTTACCCTGCTAATTGAACCTTCACACTCTGCTCTTACTGGTGCAATGTGCCATCAATGAAGACTGGCTACCAGGCTGGTCCAATTTAGCCATGAAACCTCCCACACTAAAATGACAGATGTTTCAGTTTCATTGTCCAACCCCTGTATGTCTGTTGTGAACCAACAGGTAAGATTGCAAAGTTGTGTCAGTTTACCACATTCATCTCATCACAGTCATCTGGAGCTCATTACTAGCCTATAAGTCTCTCCTCTGACCTGTACCAGGTGCACCTAAAGGGATCTATTTCAAATAATTTGAACAAGTTTGTCTGTTTGTTATTAATGACATTTACTACCAATATTTCATGATTTTATATTTTTCACTTTATCACACTGTGGTCTCCTTCAGACAAAAAACAGGCAGAGAGATAATGTGCTCTGCTGCAGACAGAGCTTTAAGTGTCCTCACCCTGACTTTTACAATGAAGAAAGGTTAAGTTAGCACTGTGTTAGATTTATGCTGCCTTTCAAGCATCCTTCAATTCCACTTACTTTCCAGATCAAGCTATCCTGGACCAGTCTATAAAATCCCACAGCTTACTTTTCCTTAATTAAATGCCACTCGTAATGCTCCCTGGTGCACCCCGTATATCTGCAGCCGTGGCTGCTCCTTAAAAAAGCAAAGAGCCACCTTTAATGCAGCTGCACCAAGGGGACGTAGCTACCAGGCATTCATCTTAACAAGGTCACACCGTTTGATTTTTAATATAACGGTCACTGCTCAGGCCCTCGGTCCTCCTTTGAAATATTAAAGCTCATTAATGATGTGGAAGCTGCCGCACCCCTCCCCTCCTCTCAAAACCATCAGCGATCATTCTCCAGATGAGGGTGAGGACAGTCGATCTCCTGTGTGGTGAGGCCTGCTCCTACTTACTGCCAGGTCTTGGACAAAACCTTGCTTTATTGGGCAACTTTATGGCATTCATTATGCACACTTAACAGCCACTGTAATTCCCTCACATGGGATGAGGAAGTGAGGTGTTTGGCTGCTGGGTCTGAACGTAGGCTGTCTGAGACTTTGACCTTTGTTTTGGACATGAAAGATGTGGTCTCTGGCTCATTCTGGGACATTTAAGGGTTTTTGTCTGTGAGGTCTGTGCTCTGTATTTTGTTTGCTGCTGCCGGTGTGCTTGGAAAAAGACATCTAACCAGAAAGGAGAAGACTCCATTAGGTCTTGTTTAAACGAAAAACTGATTATTTTCCTCACAGCTTGTGTAAGTGTTGCTTTTTTAACTGTTAAGAGTCTATTCCTTAGGCTTAAAGCATGAAAGCTGAGCCAAACTGACTTCAAGTTGTATTCACTCTGCTACATGTGAAATGTAAAAGTAAAGCTTTAAGGGTCAGGGTCGAAGACATCTCACACTCCTACGCAAACAACTTATTAGAGGCAAGCTTTGGTGGAGTGGTTTGACTTTTCTGCACTTCTTTTCTGCTTCCCACTCACTTAATGTTGTGCAGGGAAAGAGGGGACAAACATTAAAAGCAGAGTTCTGTAACACACTGCAGATTGCACTTATTCTGTTTTAGAGCTTCAAATCATTTAGAAAAACACAGAATCAGGACTTGAACTGTTTAAGTTTTTTTTAATGCTATAACACAGTCTGCCAGGTAGTAATTTGACCAGACTGTAACAACATGTTTTTCCAAGTGACTGTTTAGATGCAGAAAGTGTTGGCAGTCAGGAGAAACTTGCGTAATAAATCTGCTGATGGTGACCTCATAAAGTATGCTTGACCTCAGGGTTGAAGACCCTAAATGGGTCATAAATCATTAAATTAGCTCATGCTTTTCAGACTGGATTTTGTTGCTCAAATAGTATGCATGCCAAAAGGTTGATGGCTAATGTTTGACCGGATTTTTATTGACATTGTGTCTTCTGGGAAGAAGAAATTAACCTCACAAACTCACTTCTGCTAGGTACAAAAAAAACTTTACACTCATACTGAGGCTGTGAAAAAGAGGGAAATAACTGTTCTTTTTCATTCTAATGACTTAATGTAAGGACAGACTCCAAAGATTGTAAAATTGACACTGCATTTATCTGTAGAGGCAACGGAAGCCATGAATGGCCATATCTGCTATAAATACCATAATTCTTTGTGGTTTTCTCCAGATAACAAGAACATGTGTTATACAAGTTATCTTGTGACAACAGGAATAATAAAATCAATTTTATTATAAAATTTGTCATTTCATTACATCACGAATACCACAAAAAAATCTCTCTTTTTTTGTTTTTTTGAGGTGACAAGATAGCTCATTATCTTGGGGAAAAAAACTAAAATCTCTCGACTTCCTTAAGACTCTACAAGACTCTACTTTCAAACCAATATATTTTCTAAAGTAGAAGAAATATAGATTATTTTATTATTATATTTTCTTGCATAATTTTGGCATTAATTGTAACAAACATCCACGTTGGTTCAAACACAACAACCAGAGTCAAAGCAGACCATAGTCTGCTCCGGCAGTTCATTTTAAGAGCTCCACTTAAAGTCTCTTTTGAGGCTCCATGTATTTTGTATTGCTTTTTATTTAGCTTGTAAATAGGCTGAAAGAAAGCACGTGGCACAATAATGGAGAGGGAGAACTGTGGTGACATTATTGCATGGTCTTTTGAAGGATGCCTGCGCGTTTAATTTGTTGTGAAGGTTTGGTTGGGGACTTTATTGCTTATGGTGAAGGGGATTTCCAAATCTGAAAGGAACATTTTTATATTCATTACAGCCGACTTAACCCCTTGGAACTCTGTCCTGTGGACTAGGTGAAAAACAGCATAGAAACTTTGCAAGGAGATGTTGGAGGGCTTTTCATATCTTGATGTCATTTCCTGAAAAAGAATATAAGAGGGATGCACTGATGGGAATTTTGTCACTGAAAAAGACTAAAAAAGATGAAACTTCATCCTAGCATTCTTGTGGTTTACGTCAATTGATATTAGGAGCAGAAGCAACATAATGTTTCTGCTACAAAATAAGTTGCTGTGAAATAAGGTTTTAAGTTTGAACTGTCTTTTAGCATCTTATATTAGTGGTTAGTGTGGCTAAATCATTAAAATACACTATATTGCCAAAAGTTTTGGATCACACAACCAAATCAGTGAATCACAGTTTTTTAATCACTTTCATGGATGCAGGTGTAGAACGTTTTGTGTGAAGAAACTTGACTGGCCTGCACAGAGTCCTGACCTCAACCTTCTGAAAACCTTTCAGATTAAATAGAGCGGAAACTATAATTCTGGTTTTCTCATGTATCTATGAACACACTCCTAAACCTTGTTGAATATGTTTACAGAATAGTTAAAGCTGCTATTGCTGGCAACAAATTGGACCTTATAGATTAAGAATAGGTTCATGTAAAAGTAAACAGACAAATACTTTCTGCAATATAGTGTAGATATCTGTTGTGTTTTCGCTAGAAAATATGGATCCTTGCCTAAATTCTAAGATTCTAAGATTTCCAAGGTTTACATTTCTGACAGACAGCAGTTAAAAGCTGAAAAGACCAAAGCAACTTTGCTGAGCAATTGTACTGTTAGTCTTCCTCTCTCTCGCTCTCTAAAAGCTTTGTACAGCTTTGTTCTTCCTCTGAGTTCGTGCTAAACACATCGCTGAGACTGAAAACAGCTAACTTTGAGTCTTTTACTCTAATAGTGTGTTGTTACTCTCACCTGGTAGTGTTTGCATATGGGGCATTCACTAATCAGCAAAATATTGTACTTGTATGTTTCCAACTGACTGGTCACAAGTCATAGCCTGGTGTCTGTTTTAAGTCAACAGCCAATTTTACCAGAGCATCTCTATAAAAAAGAATAGAGCTTGCTCATTTCATTCATACTGTAGTCACCAAACACCAATCCTTCTAGGTTTGAGAAACCTCTATTAGTAGTATGGCAAGGAGTATGGCAGTATGGCAAGATTTGTCTCATACAAAGTTTTCTGATCTGGTGTTTGATTCCAAAGTACATCTTAATCTTTCATTTGAAACTAGAATGAACTTCATCTTTTGAAGAATTTAAAAGTTTGAGTGCTTGTTGATTTTTTTTAAACACGTTTTAGAGATAAATCCTGTTGGAAAAAGCTTTTATGCTTCCACATTCTTTGACATTTTTTGCCAGTTATTCAACAAGACTCACAAACAAACCTGTGCCAAAGTGTCTAACACACACACCCACACACACACACACACACACACACACACACACACATATATCTTTGTTTGACGTATGGCAAGTCCTGATCTGTATCTCCAACACACACTTCCACAGAGAATCTGAGACAGGCCTTGAACATAGCTACTTTGTGTGAACAAACAAAGGTGGTTAGTAATTGCATTCACATTGAGAAAGGTATTTAAAACACCCTGATTTGAAACACAAGCTCCTGGCTTTTGTGACCCAGACACCTTTATCGGCCTCGCTGTGCTTCAGCACAGCCCCTTGAGACTGCCCCTTCTTTAACCTTGTGGAACGCTATTATAAAAAAATCTATAATTCAGAACACCTCATTGGGCGATTAGCCCACTGTTCTCCCATTCATTTTTCTCTTTTTAGACACTCAAATTCATTATTATTTTAGGGGACCTTTAAAACTGCAAATACGAGATTATCAATATGTTTAGGACAAAGGTCCACTGTCTGTGTTTGATGTTTAAAGTGATTAAATGCAAGTTAGAGATAAGGAAGCTCTGCGAGAGGCTGACATGACCTGTGGGAGTGTAATCCAAGCAGGGCAAATACCACAAGTTACAGATAATTAAACCAGTGAAGGGCTGATTAGAGACAGCAACACAAGAAATCAATGAAACATGGCCCAACAAAGTGTGTCTGATTGTCTACATACCTGGAACAGGGGAACGGAGAGGAAAGGAGAAATAGGGAGAAATGACTGCCATTTTATGTCTGGCTTTGAGGTGAACAAGATAGAGATCAACTCCAGATGTCTGCAGTCACAGGGCTTGGGACTCGGGGGACGCTGCTGCTTCACAATTTATCTCTAACCGAGACACAGACACTCCATTACCCTTGGTTCTGAGGCTGGATTAAATCCTATCCTATCCATGATTGTCTTTCCACCCCAACTCCATCGTGTTGACAATGGCCACCCCGGGTTGAGCAGGCGCTCTGGCTGATAGCTTCAGTGACACGACCCATCTTGCTGGGTCCTAGAAGATTAACCCAGGAGGGCCAAAAGAGATCTAAGGGGTAGATGATTACACCAAAAAGGGGAAGATGATAACACAGTTAGCAATCTTGGTGCAAAGTGTATTTGTCCAGAAGGGTGTGCTAGCAAGGTGATAAACATGGGGAATGCTTGTAATCAGCCCAGGGATTTTGAGTAAGGCTTTGCTTATACTAGTGTCTTATCTGAGTTTGGCTACATATTACATCACTGTTTGTTTATGTTTAAATGTTGAACTGTGGTCAATCAATATTAAAGGCTTTGTCTTTAATATTGTCTGATGCAAAAATGGAAAATATCCTTTATTCTGTAAAGGTTTACAACTATCCTCGACATTCAATGAAAGCATTGTGCCTAGTTTTTTCAGTCAAGGTTTAGCTACGGTGAGTATGACCGAGCTTTAACATAATGTTAATAAATATCATCCATGATGTTGGATGTATCAGTTTGACACGCAGCAAGACAAGATGTTAGGCAGGCAGGCAGTTCTCCTACTTAGAAAGATGAAAGAAGTCTATAACTTTCATCACTTCAGTTATGAGAGACAAAATAAGAAAAAAAAAAATCCAGGAAATCCCATTGTAGGATTGTTAAAAAATTTATTTGTAAATTGTGGTGGAAAATAAGTATTGGGTCATCCCCGAAAACAGGCAAGAAATCTGGCCCTCACAGACCTGTAACGTCTTCTTGAAGAAGCTCTTCTGTCCTCCGCTCGTTACCTGTATTAATGGTACCTGTTTGAACTCATTCTATGCATAAAAGACACCTGTCCATATCATCAAACAATCAAACTCCAAATTCAACCGTGGCCAAGACTCTAAAGAGTTGTCGACGGACACCAGGAAGAAAATTGTAGACGTGCACCAGGCTCGGAAGAGTGAATCTACAATAGGCAAGCAGGTTGGTGTGAATAAATAAACTGTGGGAGCAATTGTAAGAAAATGGAAGACATATAAAACGACTGATAATCTCCCTCTAGCTGGGACCCCACGCAAGATCTCATCCTGTGGGGTCAAAATGATTATGAGAATGGTGACCAGAACTCCTAGAACTACGTGGAGGGACCTGATGAATGACCTGCAGAGAGCTGGGACCATAGTAACAAAGGCTACCATCAGTAATGCACTATGCCAAGAGGGACTCAAATCCTGCAGCATCACGCGTGTCCCCCTGCTTAAGCCAGTACATGTTCAGGCCCGTCTGATGTTTGCCAGAGAGCATATGGATGATCCAGAAGAGCATTGGGGACATGGCTCGGTCTTCCAGCATGACAATGATCCCAAACACACCACAATTGTTCCAAGGTAAGATATTAATCACAAACAAAAGAGTGAGTGGAGATGTGCTGAGAGAACGAGTGAGCATTTCCAACATGGCATCATTACAGAGGGGGATTTGGTTTGAAAGGTAATCACTCATATTATGATAGCACATACCAGCTACAGAAGGAAGCTGGAAAAACTTTAAAAATGTTTTAAATAATTTCTTTTTTAGGGGGTTGGAATGGTCTATTAACAGAAGCCTTATCAAGGTATACAACTTAATGAATTTTAGCTAATATATATAACACTACTACTAGCAGGTTCCATTTTACACTTCATCTGTAAAGAGTAAATTCACAAATGAATATTTATGCTGCTATTTATTCTGTTTGCATTATTAATTACACCAAAATAGCCCTCCAAGGGGATCTCATTAGGGTGGGAAGTTAGTCAAAAGCTAATATTGCTCATAATTTAAAAAGCATCTCTGAACACCATTCTGCTTTTCCTCTCTTATTTTACCAGCGCTGACATTCATGAACGGCATGCATTCAGTAAAATTAGTACTTCCTCAGAATGAGCTGACTAGAAAAAGTGTTAGTGATTAAATATTAGTTTGAATATTATTAGCATTTATTAGCAAACTCTGCCTCGGCTGACAATGAAAATTTGTAATGAAATGCTTTGTTGAATTTTGTATCTGGAGGGGGAGACTTCTCTCACACTTGCAGTCAACATGCTGAAGCTCAAAGAACGATACACTAAAGTACGTGGTGGTGTGTGTGTGTGTGTGTGTGAGAGAAGGAGAGCTATGACTGAAATTGTAGATGGCAGCTGTAATCGAAACATCCAACCATTGGACTTTTCCCAGACTGTTTTGAGTCCGTCTGTTACATTCAGCAGCCTACAGTTAGTTTAATGGGCTCCTCTGTCTGGTGGAGCTATTACCAATTCCAGCACACACCATTAGGCTGCATTGGCTTAATTACAAATTAATTGGCTAATTAGTCCTGCACTTTGTTTTTCTCCCATTTGCTCAAATCTTCTCCCGCATTTTGGCAAGTGCTTGGTCATTTAATAGATTTCCTGATTTTATTATGTTTTTCGGCACAGTGAGAAATTGTAGTCGGTGCTGTCATAATGCAGCTTGAAATTTGCCGTAGGGAGCAGTTGCTCCATGTGGGTGGGAGGCTGTTGTTGAACGGGATTTATGGAGCCCCAGGTTGTCTTCCTCTTGTGTTCTCATGTTGACCCACATGACAACAACTCTACCAGCACAGAAATCAGGAAGAGGCATACATAGTTAAATGGGCAACAACTCTCTTATCCTTAAGGTACATTATTTATGAACTTTTTAAAGTGATTTTATTCAAGCCATCCTCGTATTTCTCCCCACCGTTATTGTCTGTGCTTTAGGCATGTGCCTCAGCACTCTCAGATTGCCGCCATTATACCCAGGGAGCCATCTGATGGAGTTATCAAAATAAATGTTTGGCACATTTGATAGAGTTTGAAATATCCTTCTGTAATAAAGCTCTCTGGGGAGAAAGAGGGACAGGCTTTTCATGCAAATAGCTGGGTGTCTGATATCACACAGCATCGAATTATCCATATTTGTCTCAGTGTTGTCAACAAATACTCAGAGGACCTCCTAAAATGGAGGTAGGTGTCTGGGAAATGAAGGAATTGCCTTTACTGTAAGACTGTGGGCCAGACAACATGTAATGAAGTCGTTATGTCTAATTTGCATTCACCAAGCTGGAGTTCAAGTTCAGGGCGTTTTAATGCTTGTGTGGAAAAATTATAGAAACCAGACAAATAGTCAGTAATGTAAAGGATTCCAGTGAACAAACATTAAATGATATAACTGTGCTACTGGTTTTACATCTCTTTTGTGTTGCACTACAAAGGGTCTTAGTCATCAATTCAATATTTCCTACCATGAGTGACTGAACCCCCTCTTCGTTATCTCCCCATATTGTTAGCATCTGCTGAATAGAAATGACACCTCCAGCTGCCTACTGCCACATACAATCTACATCTGGACAACATGAAGCAACTTTCAATATGTCATAAATTCAAAAGCAGGATAAATGTTTAACAACATTAGGGTATGATAATTGAGTCTTCGTATCTGTCATAGTTTAAGCTCAGGTCTGTTAAATGTTTAAACAATGAGTATTTAGATTTAAACAGATATGGTATATTTACATGTATGCTTTCTAAGTTGTTGCGCATTTCTACGTAACCCAATTGTCAGCGTACAGTATCATACACCACAAACCCATTCACTAAGCTGAATACACCCCTCCTGTAAAAAGTCATATTAAAAAATAAAAAGAATGAAAGAAAGGGAGCACAGGGAAGCTGTGCATGGAACTGAAAATTGAAAAATATATGTAATTATGTATTTATTTATGTAATCACAATAGTAATTACAAAGTCTCCAGCTCAAAAGTGAGCTCATAGGATACAGGTTTAAATTGGTATTTTTCCGGTAAAAGGAAGAGGTCATAAGAGAGACTTACCTCTTTCCAGTCTGTCTGTAGTTCACCACAGTCGTAAATAACCCCTTTTGACAAAAAACTGTAATTTAAAGGACTACAATTCTAGCAGCATCCAGGAAGACGTGTCCTCTGATTGGTTCTGACTTGCATAGTTACTGTGATACACTAGCACATTTTTGCCATCAACTATTACTAGACTGACCTCTCTTAGGTTAGCTCTTCAAATTATTGAGGCATGCAACAGTTTTTTACACTTATTCAGTTGATGTTTTACTTGTTATAATATAACTGCAGTGCAACAATGTAGCTAACAAAACGTTATTCTGAGCACAGTCTTGCAGCTTATAGTTGGAAAACATATTAAAGTAACATTTAGAGAAAACTGTTACTGATTCAATTATTTAAGCGGTCCATGGATGCCAGCGGACATTTTGTAGGTGGTATTGTGGTATGAGAAGTAAAAACCACAGTAAAACTGGACATTTTCATTCCTGAGAAACTTTCTGCTCACAAACAACACATGCAGTTACCACGGTTGTGTGGCTTTCTGTTATGGTTGTGGCATGGTCTGTGTTTTGTCGTTGGTCTCAACATTCAATTATTCCTTCCCTTGAAACCGAGATTTCAAGAGTTTCATAATTCTTGGGCCGAAACATTGTGTTTTGGTGGGTGACCAAAAATCCCCCAATTCACCATTTTACTTTAACACAGCTCACCTACAGGGGTTGGACAATGAAACTGAAACACCTGGTTTTAGACCACAATAATTTATTAGTATGGTGTAGGGCCTCCTTTTGTGGCCAATACAGCATCAATTCGTCTTGGGAATGACATATACAAGTCCTGCACAGTGGTCAGAAGGATTTTAAGCCATTCTTCTTGCAAGATAGTAGCCAGGTCACTACGTGATACTGGTGAAGGAAAACGTTTCCTGACTCACTCCTCCAAAACACCCCAAAGTGGCTGAATAATATTTAGATCTGGTGACTGTGCAGGCCATGGGAGATGTTCAACTTCACTTTAATGTTCATCAAAGCAATCTTTCACCAGTCTTGCTGTGTGTATTGGTGCATTGTCATCCTGATACACGGCACGGCCTTCAGGATACAATGTTTGAACCATTGGATGCACATGGTCCTCAAGAATGGTTTGGTAGTCCTTGGCAGTGATGCGCCCATCTAGCACAAGTATTGGGCCAAGGGAATGCCATGTTATGGCGGCCCAAACCATCGCTGATCCACCCCCATGCTTCACTCTGGGCATGCAACAGTCTGGGTGGTACGCTTCTTTGGGGCTTTGGACGTTTGGCATTGGCATGAGTGACCAAAGGTTTGGCTATAGCAGCCCGGCCGTGTATATTGACCCTGTGGAGCTCCCGACGGACAGTTCTGATGGAAACAGGAGAGTTGAGGTGCACATTTAATTCTGCTGTGATTTGGGCTGTTGTGGTTTTATGTTTTTTTGGATACAATCCGGGTTAGCACCCAAACATCCCTTTCAGACAGCTTCCTCTTGCGTCCACAGTTAATCCTGTTGGATGTGGTTCGTCCTTCTTGGTGGTATGCTGACATTACCCTGGATACCGTGGCTCTTGATACATCACAAAGACTTGCTGTCTTGGTCACAGATGCGCCAGCAAGACGTGCACCAACAATTTATCCTCTTTTGAACTCTGGTATGTCATCCATAATGTTGTGAGCATTTCAATATTTTGAGCAAAACTGTGCTCTAACCCTGCTAATTGAACCTTCACACTGTGCTCTTACTGGTGCAAGGTGCAATCAATGAAGATTGGCTCCCAGGCTGGTCCAATTTAGCCATGAAACCTCCCACACTAAAATGACAGGTGTTTCAGTTTCATTGTCCAACCCCTGTATGTTTCCTGTACAAAGCATATTTTAGGAAAGTATAAGTGTTCACTCTATCTTTCTTCTGTGTTGCCAACAAGTGACCATACCTCTATTCAGCACATAATCATTAGAAAGATGTTTTTATCAAGAAAAGATGAAACGGTTGTCTGACTCTATTCTGTGATATTTGCTCTTTAAAGATTTCCTTAATAGGGACTTTGATGAATACAGATGATATTGGTGAGAATATGAATGTAGCAATGGATAGTAAGATGCTATGCCGTAATGAGCAACAGCAATGGCATATTCTACCAGACCCCGATAGGATCCCTGCTAATTAGACATGTTAAAGCTCATTGGCTTATTATTTCCAGAGGAAGCAGCCCTTGCTTCTGTCTCTGTGTTAATAATAGCCATAAAGTGTGATTACTCCAAGTGTTAAAATGTTCCCAATAAACACTGGTCTGTTTTTGTTTTGTTTATTATTCATCTCCTCCCATTACCTTTTTTAAAGGGGAAAGTTTCTTTCCAGCCTTAATGGGAAAAGAAGATTAAAAGGCATTGAGGAAACATCTGTCTTTGCTTTGCCACAAATCTGCATCTCAAAACCACAGCCAGCATTTAAATAGATAGCGCCTACAATGTAGGGTAAAAAGCAAAACACCAATGCTCATAGGGCTAGCAAATAGAGGGAAGGGTTACCATAGAAACTCATGCCTCACATGGGTTTATGGGCAGCATCCTATCACATGCTATCAGGAATTACCATAAATCTTGTGGCTGCGAGGGCGGTGGTTAAGGTGCACCTCAGCAGTGAATGACAATGTGTTGATCCTCACATATCTGCTGAGACTTATTCAGGCACTTAGAACCAAAAGGACATTAAAATTAGATTTATAGAAAGATGGTGAGTGTGTCTATTGCATTTGGTTTCATGAGCTTATGTGCCCACATATCTTTTATAATCCAAACAAATGCAAGACATTTTTCTCTTATGTTCATTTCTTCAAAGAGATAAATTATTATACAATGAAAGACTTATACTATAGAGCTACATATGTAATGCTGGACCACATAATGCTTGTTGTACAGCTGTCTGCAGAAAGCCAAAGCTTGCAGTGAGAATAGTGTCAAAGCACAGCGGCGTATCAGTGCAATTTCCACAAATGGCATCTTTCCCCGAGCTCCCATCCTCTCGACCTCTGGCACTGAGCGACAACGCTGAGAGCAGTATCAGATGTGTTTGAGCAGCTCCCGTCAGCATGACCCTGGTGGGCGGTACAGATATCGAGTGACCTTTTCAGCATGGTTCTCTGATATTAATGCAATCTCCTGCCTTATTACCATGGGAACATTTCACAGAGTATTAGACTTAATAAATGACTTTTCCTGGGCTTCCATCTCTCTTCTCCCTTCATCTTTTTTCTCCTTGATCGCTTGTGCTCTGGTCCCCTCGTTTTCCATGCTCCAGAGCCGATAACCCGACCTCCCCAGGGGCCCAGCCTCTATAATCGCGTCAGTTTATGGCCCTCTTATTCTTGCAGAATTGGTTAATTGGTATGTGTTCTACATAACTGTTAGAGTATTAGACTCACAAATGAAGGTTAGAACCTCAGTGCTTGTAATCGACTGAAAGAAATTGATTTGTGCTCAGCTGCCCTTCTGGGACGAGACTTTATGGTTCTCTGAAGAATGAAGCTATTATAATTGTGTTCTTCCCCCCTCTCCTCACTTGTTCTCTCTATCCTTTGCTCATTTCCTCAAAGCTGACTGCCTTGTGGACATTTATCAAATGGAAAAAGTGCCAGCAACTTTAATGTGATGTGCTCATGTTACAGTATGCTAAACAGCAAGTATCTGTTTGTCACTTTTCTGTTCATAGGATACATTGTCAGTTGCATTCTGTCAGAATAATGTTTGCTGATGCACAAGGTATGAAATTGTCCGTTGAAGCCCAACATGTTCGGCGATAAATCAGTCATGTCAGATTAGGTCAGCAAGAGAAGTTATGTGATTTAAGATGTCTTGTGTCTGATCAAGCTTTTGTCTTTCACTTTGCATCTCACATTTTATAATAACATTTTAACATTTTTAACATTTTAAAACTGCAAACCTCTGTGTATTTCATCATGATTTTAAAGACCAACATGAAGTCACACAATACTGTGATGTGGAAGTAAATGATTCATGGTTTTTAAAACCTTTTACAAGTAAAAATGATTCAAAACAGGTGCAAGTCTTTTGTGGTATGTCACTTTGCAGGTGTAGAGTCTTACATTTTCACCCATTTTTCTTTGCCAAATAGATCAAACTCAGTCAGATTAATTGAAAGGCTTCTGGGAACATCAATTCACTAATTTTGACATGGATGGGTAGATAAGTTTTAAAGACCCAATACAAATGAAATAAATAATTTTTTGTTATACAGGGAGGACTTAAGGATCTAGTCTTTGTGTTGCTGCAGCTGTCTGGTAGCTCTCTTATGTATGACAACTCCTCCTAACTTAGGTGACCACAGATTATTTACGCTCGCTTTCCAGGTGGGAACACTCAGATGTCTTCGGTGCCGAGGTTTTCTCAGTGCAAAACACATTGCATTTCACGCTTGCGCTAATGTCACCCAGCAAGTGAAGAGGAGTGAGAACTGGCAGGTGGTGTTTGCAAATGAGAGCACCCCGAACCACAAGCAACCCTGACACCAGATGCTGATTTGATTATGCGGTGGCATGTAAAGTTGTATGAATGTATGCAGCAGGCAAAGTAATGCATTCACAGTTGATTAAATGAAACAGAAATGAGTGTCGCATTTATTTAGTCTATTTTGCCCAAACAGACGCGGATGTTTTAGATCGATGAAGACTTTTAATTCCATTTAGGTGGTTTAAGGAGGAGGTATTTGTTTGTTTACTCCAAATGTTTACTTTTAAGCCATTTTTCTGGGGCATAGTCCATGTTGTGAATATGTTTTTGCTGTGTGTTTAAGCTAAGATTGCTTTGCTGCAGGTGCTGTCTGTTGTGTTTAGATAGGCACATATTAATAGTTCACTCCGATAGGTAAATTTAACCAGTACACTTTAATGAAAACTCAACACATGTCGTTTGTATTTTTGAGAGTTTCCAAAAAGTGCTTTTAATTTTTAAAAAACAAATCAGTGGAACAATTTGGAAAGCCTTACAAAAGTATTCACAACGCCTGAACTTGTTTTTCCCTCTTTGTCGTGTGACAACTGTATTTTTTTGGGATTTTATGTGACAGACGATCACAAAGTAGCACATACTTAAAATGCTAACTAATAAGACATGTATTTTAAATGTGCATTCCCCACAGCATAATGCTGCCACCACCATGTTTGGACAAATTGAAAAACGTTCAAGAGCTAATTATTTTTTTCTATTCGCTTTGTTACTAATGCAAAGAATCTCAGGTGACTTATATAGAACTCACTATTTCTCACAGCAAGAGTTGTCATATTATTTCTACACACTTTTCTGCAAGAAGACATTTTTATCTTTAAGAACCTGCAGTTTCAAAAAATCCATAAATATATTAGATCCTCAAATCAACAGATTTTTTTGGTTTGAAATGTAAATTTAACATTCTAATGTCAAAAATGTTGTACTTCCTAGCTTGACGATAACACCTAGCAATACTTTTGATTGCTAGGGCTCAACGATATGGCAAATTCTGCCTGGGTTTAACAGAGGATCGTTGTAGATGAGCTTGTTTTTAGGGACTTCTAACTAATCAGAGCCAGGAGGATTGTCTTAACAGGGTCAATCACGCTCGTGTACACGCTGCTCACACCGCTTCCCCCTGTACAGCATGTGCCTCGCTCAGGATTACCGGTGTGCTGCAGCTCTGCTAATGCCATTGTGCTAATGATTTGAGGAGCAAGTTTGTAGTCAAAGTATGGCCAGGCCGTAAAGTATATTGTTGATGTTTCATCCCTACCAGTGAATGTGCCCTAGCTGTTTATCTGCGGTCATCTGTGCTTACTAGCCTGCGGGTTCATGGCAGGCTCAGCTGTGGAGGGAGGGCTGTAGCACAGCAGAGAGCAAGGGGAAGGGACCTGTAAAATGCGTACTTGTTTAAACTTTAGGCCAAGTCCACTGTTTCCTCAGATCTCCCTATTGCAGCTTTATTGACATCAGAACACCATCCTGGTGTTTCATCTTTTCTTCCTCTGTACAAAGTGCTATATTAGTAAATGTACGTTCTCACAAACAATATGTGAGTAATTCATTTTAAATAGAGATAAGAAAGCAGAAGAATGTTTCTTATTCTCCTCTGTGGAAAATCTATAATTTCTCAGAACATTTTTAGTAATCATCTGGCCTGTGTGATAGAGGTTCGGGCCTCTGTTTGCTATTTTAAAATGTGTTGCCAAAGTCAGAGAGGGGGGATTTTAAGATTGTCCTGGGATTATTCTAAATATGAAGGGTATGTATCCTCTTAAGCATGGTGGGCATTAAAGCTGAGCCCTAATAATGGTTCCATTAACCTAAATTCCAAACCAGACGTCATAAAATGGCCGTTTTAACCTCCCAGATTTTACCCAGTTCTTCATCCCTTGCATCAGACAGGCAGGAATGACTGCATTTAAATGAATTCTGGTGGTTTTCTGATGCAATCAGGGAGTTTTCCTTCAATGCAACTTGCTTATCTTAAATTCTCGTGTGCTTTTGTTTTTATTTTTTTTTATTTTCCTTTCTAATCAAATTTAATAGTGATGGATATGGAATAATAATGGTATTAGGAGACAGGCAGAAGGTGTTTAGACAAGACAAGGATAAAATCCCAATTTACAGATTTTTATGTACTCTAAACAAATAGCAATAATTTAAGACTGAAAGTTGGGAAACGAGCAGACGAAAGATAGTAACAAGCGTCTGCCTTCATTAGGACTAAGGGAGGGTGAGCAGGAGAGTTTCTGACAAGCCAGTAACGCCTCATTGTCCCTGATCTCAAGTTTCATAAATTTCCACGGCTCTCGTTAAAGGACGTGTCGCTGCTGTCACCAGGCGCTAACTCGTTATCTCCTCGATGCCGTAAAACGCTGTAATTAACATTCAACAACTGTAACCGATCCAGCATTGCTCCTCTCTCCGATAATTGCCACACAGTTGTGCTTCCACATAAGTGGGCCTTTTGTGTCTGCTTGGGTGTGCACATTTTTGCGGGTTCATTTTGATTGTAAATACAAGTGAGCGAAGCTGCTCATCCAAACTAAAAGGTGAATGGTTTCTCCCAGTTTTTCTTTTAGCATTCGTTGAATTTATGCCCTAAAGATTCCACTCAGAAGCTCCTTTCCGTTCTGTTTTTGCAGAAGTGTAAAAAGTCTTCTGCCCTGGAGCATAATAGACTTTCTCAGGGCATGGTTTAATGATGTTACCTGTATTCTAATGTTGAAGACCATGCTCATCATACAATGCTTTGAAAAAGAATGCATGCACCTTGAACTTTTTCATATTTTGTCACCTTAAAAACCACAAATTGTAATGTATTTCAACCAACACAAAGTACTTCATGTTGTGAGGTAAAATCTTTCTGCTCTTATGGGTGTTATTTTGTTTTTTACTTTTTTGAGATTATATTTTATATCCTGACATCCAACAGTATCAGCTCTTGCTCTCTTTACTGATTCTGCCTGACTTGATCAGAACAGCACCCATCACAATAAGGCCTTATGAATAATTGGTCTGGGTCAACTGATACTGTGTGGCTCCAAACACTGCTGTTATCTACAGTACTGTCTGTGCCAGCCAAAAACCAATGAACCGTGTGCAATTGTCCCCTGTTGAATGACTTTTGAAGTATAACCTGCTAGATGTAAGTTGATAACTCACCCATTGAGTCAAGCACAGGACGGAAGAAAGGGCATAAAGTTAGCAGCGTCACAGTGGCCATGTTTGATGTTTGTGGCTACTACGGTGGTCTGTCACTGATATGCAGTCACCTGATTGGTTAGGTTTTCTTTTTATCTTCATGCTGGTTGCCTTGCATTTCATTCACTGGGGATTAGAGTGAATACCAGGGTAATGTTTCTGAAAGCCCAGACAGCCTCAGGAGGGCAAACAAAACTAAATGGTTGCTTGGTGTTTCTTGTCCTGGTGTCATGTTCAGGTCAGAGGAGATGTAGTGCAGGTGTCCGGGGATTCAGATGTATTGACAGGATTGGCTGGAAGCCTTATTTTCAAGCTCACAGTATGCTTGTGTTATCATTTGTCTCTGAGTGTTGCATTTTCGGTTTGCCTAACAGTAAGTATCACATTAAGGTGTTATGCCACAAGCTGTCAGGGTATTAGTCATTCCATTAAAGTATGAAACGAGATACACTCTTTTAAGATGTATTTCTCTGTTGATGAGGTGGAGGGGATTGTTTTGCAACTTATTTTATACCCGTCTTGCTGTGTGTGGAAGCATATGAAGTGAAAATGTGTTTCCTCTGAGCTCGTTATGAGAAGTCAGAAAACTAGAGTGTTTTGTGTATTGCAGCGGACTAAAGATTCAGTTTGTTTTGGGCTGTGGCTTCCCCCATATGCAGGTAAACTGTTCTTTTAGGGACTTGTAGCACTCTCTGTGGTTTTTCATGTTTGCACAAAAGGCACATAGGTTGTGGTTTTTCTCTCATTTTGTCAACGGATCACCACCAACGATACTGCAGAGTGTGAATTCTCACTGCCTCCCCTCCTTCCTTCCTGTTAGACTTACATAGAGGATGAAACTATATCATATTAAAGATCTACTTTCCCCCAGAGAGATGACATCAGGCCAAGCATTCGGTGCCTTACAAAAGTATTCATACCTCTTGAACTTTTCCACAGTTTGTGATATTGCAACCACAAACTTTGTGTATGTATTTAACTGACATTTTATGTGACACACCATCACAAAATAGTCCATTAATGTGAAGTATAAAGAAAATATTGTATGGTTTTCAAAACGTTTTCCCAACAAAACAATGTTGATAAGTGTTACATGCACTTATTTGCAAGAATCTTCTATTAAATTAGTAAATAGAAAGCATTCTGAAAAATTAAAAGAAATCTATATAATGTACGGTCTCTAAAAAAAAGCTGTATGAGACTTACCTCTAAAAAATTGCAACTATAATTGCGGCTAAATTAGGTTATACAAAGTACACATACTACACATAATATTCTATAGTACACATAATATTCTAATTTATTAAAGATAACTGTACATTCAAAATGCTATCTGGCAGAAAAGTGGCACTGCATAATCCCCCCGAACACACCATTCCTACTGTGAAACATAAAGGCAGCACCATGCTGTTGGGATGATTTTTGTCAGCAGGGACAGGGAAGATGGGTTGTTGGGAAGATGGACTGAGTTAATCTTTGGGCATTCCTGAAAGAAAACCTGTTAGAGGCTGCAAAACACTTGAGACAATGGTGGAGTACAAGACTTACCTAAAAAAAAAATGCAACTATAATTGCGGCTAAAATAGGTTTATACAAAGTAGAATTTGGGGAATTAAATAAAAATGCACCCCACACGATTCAAACTTTTATTTGTAAAATGTTTAGAAAATCATGTTTTCTTTTTCTTTCCATTACTATGCTTCTTCCATTGCTTTGTGTTGGTCTACAACAAAATCACAGTAAAATAGGGTACATTGAAGTTTGTGAATGTAATGCGACAAATGTCAAAAAAGGGAATATTTTCACCACTCTATTTTCAAAAAGCTAAAATGCCCTATTTTATGGCTAATTAGAGACAGACCTCAATCTCAGACTGTGAAAGAACAAACCCTTCTTTTTAGGTTGTTTTTTAAGCTTCATAGTATATCAATGTCAGCTGATGTTTGGCTAAGACAAGAACACACCATCAGCTTAAATAAAACAATTTGCTCTTAATTAATTTTCATGCTTTCATTGGTTTATATTTGACCTGCAACTTTATGAAAGCTATTCGAGACCTCCACGCTTGCTTGATTGGACATAGATCTAGAAAAAAAATGTTTCTCTTCTGATGAATTTTTTTAGGTTGCACAGATGGTGGCACATGATTACAGCTAACTGTTCCTTTCACATGCGCTGTGAACAAAGGGGAATTTATTCTCTTGAAGAAATTGTGGAGGAGAGCATGGGTTTGCCTCATATATGCTATATGAGGCAAAGTGTCATCATATGGCTGTTTTTATTAGATTGTTAAAGATAGATCTAATTTTGATTCTGGCTAATGCGAGGAACACTATCAGCCATTGACTAAGAGTGTCTTATGACTTAGTTGACGTACTTCGCTCAACAGTCTTGTGCTTTTACTCTGCAGTTTCAGTTCAGACACTGTTCCAAGTGCAGATTCGTGGTAATTTTAAAAGCTAATGCAGCCTCGATCTATTTCATGAACTTTGGCGACCCCACATCCCTCTTTCCCTTCAGCTCCTAGAAGTGTAACTATATTAAGGTCTTCTGAAGAGCATCAAACATATCTGCTGCTTCTTTCATACAGACTGTTTAATGACTTTTAAGTACATGTGGCAGATGAATGTTCATGGAAACCCATTTGACAGAGTCTCTCCTGGTTTTTTACATGAACTAGATTTATCATTCGAAAAGTTGGAACTTTCTCACATTCCTGTTTCACCAGGTTTGCTGCAGAGTTGAGGCTTTTTCAACATAAAAAGTAGAAGCTAAATATGAACCAGAATTCTATTAGATTTAAAACCCAGTCAGAGAGAAGTGGCTGCTTAGTTACAGTGCCACTGGGGAAAACATCTTACTGCTTTAATAAGGTCACTAGAGGAAAAATGGACCATTTTATTTGTTTTATCTATAGTGAGCTCATGTAGCCGATTGATCTGTTTTGCCTAGGGATGGCTACCAAATTCGGTACTTTTATAGGTATTACACGAATTCTGTCAGTACTACCGGGTGCCGATTCACGTAAAATCAAACAGTACCATGTTTCAGTACCTAACCGCATTATTGTGACACTGAGGGAGTGGAAGAGTGGGCGATTTTCCATGCCGGACATGAACACAGCATTGCACGCACAAGAGCGTAATGACGTCAGTAGCCGCTGGTACCGTCGACAATGCATGGCTGATAGAAAGAGCTAGAAAGTATGGGTCCACTTTTCAAAATGCGATGCAGATCGCAACAATATTTGTGACGTGAAGTACAAGGCCAGAGGCGGGAATACTTCTAATCTGAAGAAGCACTTGCAGTGTTTCCCCTACCAGTATTTGTTGAAGTATCCCTTTAACGGGGCCTTCTGCGCGTTCGTTTATTCACCGTAACCTGGAGGAATTCACAACACATTAGAATAAATCACACTCAGACACAGTTGTATTCAATTTTCATACCTGGACCCAGGGAGAGAACACATGTGGTCAGGACACACCAAGATTTCTCTGCTCCTCTCACTGGGCTCATGTCTTTTATTAAAACACACACGAAAATGGGCAGCGCCCTTGTTTACAATATTTTCTACACATAGTCACGTACACATTTTTCCGGCTGACCATATTTAGACAGGTATTGTCCAACAGCTGCATCCCGTATCTTCTGATATAAGCAGGGAGTAACTCAGTCAGTTGTACTATCTCTAACTTTCACACACTCCTGCAGTTCTCAGTAATTTTCCACTTCACCTCTCCTGTGAGAAATACTTCTGCAGGCCACACAATACACAATATCTTATATTAACACATGTTACACATTTTATTTCCCACACTGGTTATGAACATAGTAATAATAATGAGGCACACACATAATATATCTTCACAATTTCCCCCTTTTGAAGTCTCCTAAGACTTCATCACTACTTGAAAGATGCTTCATAAAAGATTTGAACAATCATTACAACCTGTGGAGCAGAAGGAAATGTTTGTCATCATGCTTTTTGACCCTGCCTCCAATGCCATGCCTTGTGCCCAGGGACTATTGCCTGTCCGGCCTTTGTAGTCCCAAGGATGTTTACAACCTTCTAAGTCTTGACAGGGAGTATTGACCCCTCTAACTGGAGGGTGACCATCCGTGCTTTATTCCATAGTCTGTCCAAATATGCCAATGTAATATTCTACCATCCTTCTGTTCCCTAGACAGTAATAAATATCAGAATCAGAATCAGCTTTATTGCCAAGTTCGTGCATACAAACAAGGAATTTGACTCCGGAACCCTTTGCTCTTTTGTTCTGTTTTTGCATTACAGAATATGCAAATTTACAATTTACAATGTACAATATACACATCTAATAGAAAAGGTGCATTTGCAACATCTGTATGCTGTTGTTCTGTACTCTATTGAATGTTCATCAGAGAAACAGCCTGGGGGAAGAAACTGTCTTTGTGCCGGCTGGTTTTAGTAAACAGTGCTCTGTAGCGGCGGCCTGAAGGTAAAACTCTAAACAGTTTATATGCAGGGTGTGTGGGGTCTGCAGAGATTTTGGCAGCTCTTTTCTTGACCCTAGACCTGTATAAGTCCTGGATGGAGGGAAGGTCAGCTCTGATTATTCTCTCTGCAGTCCTGATTATTCGTTGCAGTCTGGACCTGTCCTGTTTTGTGGATGAGGCAAACCACACTGAGATGGATGAAGACAGGACAGACTGAATGATGGCAGTGTAGAAGATGACCAGCAGCTCCTGTGGAAGGTTGAACTTCTTGAGTTGCCTCAGGAAGTACAGTCTCTGCTGGGCCTTCTATCAGACGCCCTGTCAATTAGTCTTATGGGTTCATCTTCGTCCTCCTCCTCGTTAGCATCAACCGCAAGCAAAGGCATCATATGGGAAGGAGGAGGAGGTGCGGTTTTCCCTTCAATGGTTGTAGTAATAAAACGAACAATCAAAGATCTTATACATGGTACACAGCAACATCCACAGGTAACCATAATAGCTACAAAAACAGCAATGGATATAAACAATGACATAATCAACCCTTTCCAGTGTCCAAACATGCCCGTGATCCAGTCTTCTAACGGATTGTCTATTCCTGAGTGCTCATGCATGGTTGCGAAAAGTGTTTTTAACCCTTCTAAAGCTTTTGAGACGGAACCATCAGGTGCAGTGTTGTTGGGAATAAAAGTGCAACACATATCCCCAAACATCGAACAGACGCCCCCTTTTTCTGCTAACAACATATCTAATGCCATTCGGTTTTGCACAGCCATGAGGGAGGTTGGTGCCAATTGTTCGGACAGGCCTTCTACTGCATCCCTTGTTAGGTTAGCTAGACGTAAAACATTGTAATGGATGTAGTTGATGCGGTCAACATTCTTATTTGGGGTCACCGGAACAAATGCTGCAATTATTGGGATATTTTCAAAACCTGCTGAGATTTGATCCACGATTTTATATTCATTTGGCACTCCCCGAGGTACTCCTATGGCATCAATGTAAGTGGGGGAGCCTTGACTCAGGTCAAAGGTTCCTGCGCTCCTTTTCATGACGTGCCTTCTTCTTCTACGTGTTAACGCCCTGGTCTTATCATGTGTGGTCGTGGCAGATGTTATATTAGGTCTTATCAGGACCAGTGGTGCCTGTAGCCTAACCATGGCACACAATCCTACAGTCTCTTGTGGGATATTAGTGAGCAGTCTATGGTCTCCGCAATAATAGTAGAGTCCTGATCTTGCCCAGGGACCTCTCACTGAGCCTGGCACCGTGATGTTACACCAATCGCGAGGAATTTGTCCTACATTTGCCTGTGGTGTTATGGACGTGAAGTTAAAGCAAGTGTATGTGCCATTTCTTCATTGAGGGGTAAATGGTCCTGTTTTAGTGTTATTTGGGATGGGAGGAAAAATGCTGGCTAGTGTGGTGCAGTTAGCTGCTGTGGCCTCCTTAGTTAGTTGTATCATACAATTGTAACCCCACGTGTCCTCTGGATACGGAGGGGCGGGATCTGTGGTAAGATGTGGTCGGGCCGAGGCACAGGCCACACACTCAGCTTTGCTTTGTTCTTTTGCTGTTTGAGCGATCCATTTAAGCCATAAGTTATCATCTGAATATCCCGTAGCCATCTGAATAATGTCTAAAGGTTGTAGGGTGGAATAATCTATTTTGATGGTTTTACCGTGGTCAGTGGTGGTATTGAAATTAACTTTAATCAGTCCCTGAGGGTAATACCCCATATACCATCCTGTGTTGAAGTGAATACCTAGAGCCAGATATACTACTTCGTTCCATTGATGGGATTCTTCCAACAAACCCCGTTGTAGACCCTTTATGGTCAGAAATAAGGGGATCTTAACGCCTTCGCCTTTCCCTGGGAGCACTCCATGGGTCAGAAAGAATTTTTCAGAGTGAGCTTTTTGTTGTGTGTTCAAGGAAGATTTGGTGGGGATCCAGGTGCGTCCGCTCTATGTTATAACCGCTCCCCACGTCCCTCCGCATAGAGGAGGATTACCAGACTTTGTTACCCTATTGGTGGTGTTATCCGCGCAATAAACTGAGGTTCGTTCGTTGGCGCATAAGTAAAAGTCTACTTTTGTGAAATGAGTGAACTCGTCGCCACAATTTATGACGTTGCAGAGGTCAATTTGGAAGGTGGTAGTCGATCCTAGGGTGTAATTTAACTCAATTCCGCCAAAATCTCCAAGGCACTTGTCTGTGAGAGGAGGGGACACGCTCTGCCTGGATATTTTATTTTGATGATGACTGGTACATGTTTGGAAAGGCAGTTCACAATACAAACCTAGAATCAATGTGACAATGAAAAATGATAAAACACCTATACCTTCCGTGACCCAACCCTTAAAGGGCCTGGGTCCTAGATTTTTACCACCCATTCTTTTCAAAGGTACCTGCAAAGGAAGATAAGGATTAACAATATGGTGAAACACAAAAGACCTCTTTTTTTTTTTTTTTGAAAAGTTCACAGTGTTCAGTTCAGTTCTTTGGTGGGAGAGCAGCTACGACCACCAGTGAAAGAGAGGAAAGCTCAATCACATCCGCCTCTTCTGTGTGATGTCCTGGTCTTCACTCACAGGTGTAGACTGACCTGGAGCTAAGTGATCTGACGGTGCACCTAAGGTGTAGACTAACCTTTAGGTGTAAATGAACGCTTTCTCACCCTAGGGGATTATTCTGCCCCTTGAATTGGGTGAGAAGGGTCTTCTGGTGGGCTGGTGTTGTCCCTCAGGTTCTGCTGGACCTCTGACAGCGATCTCTGTGGTGCCTCTGCTGCTGCACACTGGCTCCAATGATACCACTGTCTCCTTTGCCCTTGACCCTCACCACATGTGAGGTTCTCTCTGTGACCTGGAATGGACCCGTCCACCTGGGCTCTGACCACTTCCGTTTGATGACTTTCAGAAGGATCCACTCTGCGTCTGAGGTGGTGGCTTGAGCCTCGGATGGTTGGGCGGCCACCTGTTTTGAGAATGCTGCAACCAAGCTGTGGAGAGATCTATAGTAATCATGGTGAGACATAGATTGTTCACATTCAGTTAGAAATGGCAACCTGGTATATGGGCCTGGAAAATTTCTTCCAGTCTGTAGTTCATGGGGCGTCAACCCATGTCTCTGGCTCACTGAGCTTCTTACTGACATCAAGGCTAAAGGTAATGCTGTGACCCAATTCGTTTTAGTCTGTGCACAGATCTTAGCCAATTTGGTTTTGATTGTCTGGTTCATCCTTTCCACCTTCCCTTGGGATTGGGGATGGTACACTGTTCCAAAGGAATGTCTCAGTCCCAGGAACTTTTCAACCTCTCTAAGTTCTTCATTTTTGAAGTGTGTGCCGTTATCTGACCTGATTTTCGCAGGAAAACCGTGCCTGGGGATGTAGTGATTAATTAGACACTTCACCACTGTTTTGCTGCCTTCCTTTTTTGCTGGCCAGGCCTCTGGCCAACCGGTGAACGCATCCACACACACCAAAAGATATCTGAACCCATTCACTCTTTCAGTCATGTCTGTGTAGTCTATGATGATTTCCTTACCTGTTACCGGGTCCACAGGGAACTTATCTGGTGCAGGCTTCAGAGTGGGTCTCACATTGAATTGTTGGCAGGTGCTACACAAGCTTATCCAATGACCTACCGTCTGTTTCAGTTATGGATGCCACCAGTGCTCAAGACTCTTCATCATTTGTGCAGTTCCTGTATGTCCCGATCCATGTGCTTCTTCCAGCGCTGCTGTGGTCAACCCTGGGGGTAGGATGGGACGTCCGTCTGGACTTCTCCATAGTTCATCCTGGTCTTTTCTTCCCCCTCTTGCCTTCCAGACTGATTTATCTTCTGGTGAGGCCCCCTTTTGCAGTCTACTCACCTCCTCCAGAGTCAGTTCTGGTGTCCATTCAACTTCAGAGTTCATCAAGATGTGTATGGGCAGATATCCAGCTTTGGTTTTGGCTGCTTGGTCTGCAGCTTGATTTCCTTGAGCCACCCTAGTGTAGCTGTTATCATTTCCTTTGCATTTTATGACCGCTACTTGGGGAAGTAGTAGGGCCTCAGCTAATCTTCTCATTTCTTGCTCATGTTTAATGGGTTTTTGTCCTGCTGTTCTAAACCCAGTTCTCATCCATTGCTTTAGTTCCACGTGCGCTGCTCCCGTGACATAAACTGAGTCTGTGTAGATGTTCACTTTTTGTCCTTCCCCTAGTTCTAGGGCTGCTATTACTGCTAGCATCTCTGCTCTCTGTGCTGATTGGGTGTCTGTCAGCCCTTCTGCCTTAAGAGTCACAAAGTTTGTTCCTGTGTCTTCCACCACCGCATAGGCTGCTTTCAGACCCTCTGTGTCATGTCTAAAACAACAGCCATCTGTGTACAGGTTTCTTGCTTCTGTCAGTGGTTCTCCTTGTAGGTCTGGTCTGATTTTCTCACTTACCTCAACTTTTTCGGCGCATACGTGGGGCTCTCCTTCTGTCATTCTGTCTGCCATGTTGATCCCTTCATGGCTGTAGATGATATTTGGCGCCTCCAGCACCTTACTCAATCTCTGTTGTCTCAATGGTGAGAGTGTGAAAGTTTTGGAATTGACAAATGCCACTACTCCATGTGATGTTAGAATATGTAGTGGATGTCCCATCACTACGTGGGCTGTTTTTTGAATTATTTTTGCCAACCCTGCTGCATGTCTGGTACATTCATGGTGTCTTTGTTCCATGTTGTCAAGCATCACGCTAATATACATTAGCACTGTTCTTACTCCCCCTTTTTTCTGGAACAGCAGTCCGTTTGTGGTGTGTGCTGTTACAGAAACATCCAGGTGAAAGGGCAATGTGTAGTCTGGATGTGCCAAGTGAGCAGCTTGGGAAAGGCTGGTTTTAAGAGCAATAAATGTTTCCTCTGCTTCTGTTGTCCATTCTAGAGGCGCTGTCAAATGGCGCATGCCCTATTTTTTCACTAAGTCGCGGAGTGGGGCAGTTAGGTCAGTGTATCCTGGAATAAATGACCTGCTGTATCCGGTGAGTCCCAAGAAGGAAAGCATGTCCTTCACCCGCACCGGTTTTGAATGAGAAAGGACAGCAGATTGATGTGAAGGGGACATTCCTGTCCCGGGCTGAGAGATTACCCTGCCCAAGAAATCCACCTGTTTCCGGCAAATTTGTAGTTTGGCTTTGCTGACCTTGTACCCAGCTTTTGCTAGGTGTGAGAGTACCACAGCTGTGGCCTCCAAGCATTCAGAAACAGTGGGTGTTGCCAAAAGAATGTCATCCACGTATTGGATCAATGTGGTGTTCGGTGGAAGGGGACAGTCTTGGAGGGATTCCTTAAGGACCTGATTAAATATCCCTGGTGATAGAGCAAAACCCTGCGGCAAACGAGTGTAGTGGTACCTGTTTGACTTATATGTGAATGCAAAAATATCTCTGCACTCCTCAGCTAGAGGCAGGCAGAAGAAAGCGTTGGCCAGATCGATGCAGGTGAACCATGCATGTCCGGGGTTTAGATTGTTAAGAACAACATAAGGATTGGGCACTGGAACTGTAGGAGTGGAAAGTGCTGCATTTACAGCTCTTAAGTCGTGGGCCATTCTCCATTTCCCAGTGCCCTTCTTTTCTACTGGTAAAATGGGTGTGTTCCAAGAAGAGCCGTCAGCTGGTTCCAGCACTCCAGCATTCCACAGCCCTTCTATGGTGTCAAAAATTCCACTTTCGGCTGCTGGTTTGTGAGGGTACTGGGATTTCCAAATGGGTCGGTCAGTGTTAAGCTGGAAAGTGATGGGAGAACACTGAATGAGTCCCACGTCCGTGGGGCCCTCAGCCCAAAGTGAAGATGGCATGCTCTGAACTACAGCTGCAGCCATTGGATGAACTGTTTTTTCTCTGCCATGATGTCTTTCAAGTTGCACATGTTCCAAGGTGCCAACGTCTGTGGACATGTTAGTAATGCGGTAGGTGTTACATGAGGGGGAATAAGATAGATTGGATGTGGATAAAGAATGCCAGTCAGTGAGAGCTAGGGAGCGTTTTAACACTCCTCCCAGCTCGCAGGCTTCGTGAGCAGGGTGGAGTGTTAGTGAAACATGGGGTACACCGTCAGACCACATTTTAAACCAGTTCTCCTGTTCTGTAGACAGCTGCACAGAGGCTACGACACCTTCAGGGGCTACATAAATGTCTGCGGTGGCGATCTCCCAGGAAGTCCCCTCCAACTCCTCAGCAAAGCTTTCCTGATAACACTCACAGTTATTCCTGTCATAGAAGAGGGTGACATGTGGCGGGTCAGGGGGAGAGACGTAGGGCGCCAGGGTCGAGATCCAGGATTTCCACCGAAGGAAGGACGAGAGGATGCCTCCGCCCGCTGTGGTTTCTGGATGCAGGAGGGCCCAATATATGTCAGCCATAGGGTCAGCCAGGGGTTGAATGAGATACTGTCCGTGAGAGAGGCGGGAATTGTTGCCACAGGCTAGTTGAGTTCCATTGGGCAGATGCACAGACAGTCCTTCAGGTCCACATAAAATGGTGGCTCCCATTTTAATCAACATGTCTCTGCCCAATAAGTTGACAGGGGTGTCCGCTGACACCAAATAGCTGTGGTTCAAAGTCTGTAACCCTATCTCGGTTTTTAGGGGTTTGGTGTAAGGTAGTGGTATTCCTTGTGGAGAGGGTGGTAGGAGGGGCTCGTTGAATAGTTGAGCATGTGGCCCTAGTGTCCACCAAAAAAGGAAGAGTTTGTCCATACACTGTCACGGACAGTAAAGGGTCCTCAGTCCCTCTGTCTGGGGGTTTCTGTGGGGGCCCTCAGTAGTGGTCTGGCCCAAAGCTGGGTTCATCCCAGGCTGGCAGCTGAAGTGAAGGTTGCTGCTGTTGACCTCCACGTGGTGGACCACCCCGTCCTCGATACGGTCGTCGCCCTGGGCCTCCTCTGTGTTCATACCCACGCCCATATGCCTCAAGGTTGTACGGACAGTCTCGGCTCCAATGACCCTGCTCCTCACAGTAGTAGCAAACGTCAGCACCCCCCCATCGCCTTGGTGGTCCTCCACGGAATCCACGGCCCTTTGGCCCGCCTCTGCCCCTGAACTGGCCTGGTTGGGCATGATAAGGACCAGAGGTTGCAGACCTCGGTGCAATCGTGTCCTGATGGCCAGGAAAGGGAGGAGTCTGGGGGCCTTGAGAAACCGCACCTTCATACATTATTTTGGGAGTTTTGTTGTCTTTCTTCTTTTCTCCTGCTTTCTGCTTTGCTTTGGCTAACTGCATTTTTAGCAATTGGGTCTGCAGGGTCTTAAGTTCCTCCTCATCTTTCTTATGGTCCTCTCTTATTTTGGACAGGTGATGGATCAGATGGCGATCCCAAGTTCCAGCGTCCGCTCCAGCCATGTCAGGATTGTCGTCCATACTGGCTTTTACCTGTTGGGGTAGTCCTTTAAGGACAGCATCTCTGAACCAGTCTCGTTGTGCCCCCTCATTAACTGGGTTAGTTCCTGTCTGAGTTTGCAACATGGATTTACACTGGTCCAGGTATTTCCTGGGGTTAATTTTAGGGTCCTATTCAAACTTAGGAATGGTGCGTCCCCTGGTTACAGGGTATGCTGTTCTCAATGCATCACCTAGCCAGTGGACATGCTGGGTGAAGAGGTCAGAATCCGGGGCTCCTGAGGTGTAAGCAGCAGTCTCAATCTCTCTACATGTGTGGTGTGGCATGCAACGTGCTGCCACTGCTCTATAATCTCCCAATCCTAGTGTGGTGCCTGCCGTCAGGGTGTCTAAAGTCTGTAGCCATAATGCTGCTCCTTCAGTTATGGGGGGCAGTTTGTCACAGAGAGCCGTAATGTCGCCCAGAGAGAAAGATTTATACCTAGGGGGGGGGGCTCCAGAGCCTTGTTGCTGTAAAAGGGGATAATTGGATTTGGGGCATAACTAAAGCCTTCTGGTTTAGCTGCAGCTTTGCGAGTTAAATGTTCCCTTAACTGTACAACTGTCTGACTGCGTATTGGGGATCCGTCCTCAGGATGGTTTTGCTGCAGATCTGCTCTGTCTTCTCCATCTTCCTGTGGTATGCTATGCCTGTTTTTCTGCAGCTCTACAGCTGGGGTAGAGGTGTAACAAGGTGTGGGTGTGAGAAAAGGATTGGGACACAAAACCCTATCTGGCCTCCAGGATCCACTTAGCAGTAAACCCACTGATCCCACCGGATCAGTCCCTGCTCTTTGTAAGCCAGAGCCTGGGCGTGGCCCCCGTGCCCCAGCCTCTGAAATTAGAGAAGGTGGTTGGGAGGATTGTTGTGGGGGTGAGAGAAAGGGATTTGTTTTGCTCAGGCTTCTTTGTTGTTGTTGTTCTTGTCTTTCTCTTACCTCTCTGTCCTGAAATGCTGCTTTTTCCGCATCCTGAAATGAGCCAGCATATGCTGACATAGATAATCTGGAACTTCCACTGACAGATCCAGTCCCCCCTTCTGGAATGTCCAAGCCATGCACTACAAGTGTTCCATTCTCTACTTCCAATATGGGGTACAATCCACCAGGGGGTGGTGTGGGTGCACTAGTGAGGGAGCTGCATGGGGAGGAGGGTCTATATGGGGGCGGTCTGTCTGATTTTGCCCCCTCCTTCTTGTCTCCTCCTCTGGGTTCTTTCTGCTTCATGGTATGCATTCCTCCTTGATGTGTTAAAACCATGTCTCCCCAGAAGCGCTCTTCTTTTTCACATTTTTCTTTGTTGGTCTTGTACCTACCTTTGGACCACACAGTAGCTTCATTCAACTTACTTTGTGCTTCCTGTCTGTTTTTCTTAGCTGTGTTCATTTTCTTTCTAAACCAATCACCTAAATTCCACTTGTCCGTCAAATTAATTCCATCCGCCTTCAGTGGTTGTCTTACCTGTTTTTCGATTTTCTTTTTCAGTTTTTCACTTTCCTCCTTACCTCTCGTTTGGAGAACCGGTGCCTGCATGTTAGTCAATTGTGTGTTTAGATCTAACCATGCTGGTGTTTCCGGAAATTCCCCTTCCATGTTGTTTAAAATCCTGTGAAATTAATGTTCAATTAACGCTTCACAATATGCATATAAAATCCGCTTATTACTGTATTGTCGTTGTTAACAACACAGTGCTTTTACTCAACCGCAATGGTGAGCCAGCTCTCTGCTGGCTTCACGCAGTCCCACACACACACACACACAGTCAGCGCTTGTCACAGTCACTCCCATTTAATATCAGCAAAAACACTCAATATTCACAATCTGCACTGCAGATGCCTATATTCAATAAATGCTTTTTTATTTTCCCTCAAATAATCAAAAATCCAACCGCATTTTTAATTCAGAATGAGTGTCCAATGATTTAACATCGACTGCACTACCAGTCGCTTGTGTAATTCCTCCGTGTGTCCACTAGAATGGCCTCTAACCCTTTGTGAGATTTCTGAATGAACCTGTCACCTGTTAAAAAAATTCAGATGAAGTTCTCTGAGGACTTTAACCTCTTTTAACCCAGCTATATCTTAATGATTCGTCAATCAATAAGTTGAGACGCCACTCCCAGCAATATCACCTTTTTTTCAGCTTTAAATGAGGACTCTAACCTTCAAGCTTTTGTATTTTGCCGACACTCTCAGCAATTCTTATCTGACTCCATTTTAACACGTCCAGTTAACGCGCACTCTTTTACAGTTTTGCAGAGTAAAATGACATTCAGAACTAACTGACACCCGGTTAATTTAGCCTATATATAAATTCAATCGGAGAGTTTAATAAAATAGGCTCTGCCTCACCTTTTGAAGATTTATGGGCGCCCTGGTTTCAGAAGGTTCCATCTGTCACACTCTGTTTTTGTCCGCGTCTGGGGTCACCAAATTGTTGAAGTATCCCTTTAACGGGGCCTTCTGCGCGTTCGTTTATTCACCGTAACCTGGAGGAATTCACAACACATTAGAATAAATCACACTCAGACACCGTTGTATTTAATTTTCCTACCTGGACCCAGGGAGAGAACTCATGTGGTCAGGACACACCAAGATTTCTCTACTCCTCTCACTGGGCTCATGTCTTTTATTAAAACACACACGAAAATGGGCAGCGCCCTTGTTTACAATATTGTCTACACATAGTCACGTACACATTTTTCCGGCTGACCATATTTAGACAGGTATTGTCCAACAGCTGCATCCCGTATCTTCTGATATAAGCAGGAGTAACTCAGTCAGTTGTACTATCTCTAATTTTCACACTCCTGCAGTTCTCAGTAATTTTCCACTTCACCTCTCCTGTGAGAAATACTTCTGCAGGCCACACAATACACAGTGTCTTATACTAACACATGTTACACATTTTATTTCCCACACTGGTTATGAACATAGTAATAATAATGATGCACACACATAATATATCTCCACATATTCAAGCGTATTTGTTAGCGACTCATTGTCTGCAGCCAGCAACATGGCTGGTTTTTAATTTGTGCATTACACTGCGTAGTCAGTTAAGGGTTTTAATGTTGAAAAAATGTTTGAAACAGCTGAGATGTTACAATACAAACAGCTGGATATTGCTTTGATATACTCATTAAAGTTTATAAATTGAGATGTAAATATCTTAAATTAAGAATTTTTGAGATTTTATTATTAAACAAATTAACATTTATTACCACAAACACACACAAAAGTACCAAAAACTGGTACCATTGAGGACCGGTATTGATTCCCATGTACCAAGTAACGGTACCCATCCCTAATGTTGCCTGTCCGGTTGCACTTTGCATCTTTAGCATAAGCTGCTTTGTTAACTACACAGCTTACATTTGTTTGCTGATACACAAACATATATTTTAGGCCACTTTTCTTTCATATAATACACTCAGCAACCACTATATTATGTACACCTTGCTAGTAGTACTGGGTCAGACCCTCTTTTGCCTTTATAACGTCCTTTCTGAGCAAGGTGTCTGAAACAATCCTTAAAGATTTTTCGTTCATATTGACTGAATTGCATTATGTATCTGATACAGATTTCTTCAACTGCACACCCTTGATGTTCCCCTCCAGTTGTACCATCTCCATAAAGAGGTTCAAATTAGGTCACTCTGGAGGCCATTGGAGAGCACTGTGAACAAATCTCAGCTGCTGCTAAGGAGCCCAAAGTGTGCAAGAAATACATCCTTCTTATAATGTTTATGCCAAATTCCCAAATGCAAGGTTAAAGAGCAATTTAAAAAGACTTCTTAATGCAGGGGTCAGTGAATGTATGTATTTTATATATATTTATTTATATATATATATATATATATATATATACATACACTGCTCAAAAAAATAAAGGGAACACTTAAACAACACAATATAACTCCAAGTAAATCAAACTTCTGTGAAATCAAACTGTCCACTTAGGAAGCAACACTGATTGACAATCAATTTCACATGATGTTGTACAAATGGAATAGACAACAGGGGGAAATCTTTGGCGATTAGCAAGACACACTCAATAAAGAAGTGGTTCTGCAGGTGGGGACCATAGACCACTTCTCAGTACCTATGCTTTCTGGCTGATGTTTTGGTCACTTTTGAATGTTGGTGGTGCTTTCACACTTGCGGTAGCATGAGACGGACTCTACAAGCCACACAAGTGGCTCAGGTAGTGCAGCTCATCCAGGATGGCACATCAATGCGAGCTGTGGCAAGAAGGTTTGCTGTGTCTGTCAGCGTAATGTCCAGAGCCTGGAGGCGCTACCAGGAGACAGGCCAGTACACCAGGAGACATGGAGGAGGCCGTAGGAGGGCAACAACCCAGCAGCAGGACCACTACCTCTGCCTTTGTGCAAGGAGGAACAGGAGGAGCACTGCCAGAGTCCTGCAAAATGACCTCCAGCAGGCCAAAAATGTGCATGTGTCTGCACAAACGATTAGAAACGACTCCATGAGGATGGTATGAGGGCCCGACGTCCACAAATGGGGGTTGTGCTCACAGCCCAACACCGTGCAGGACGCTTGGCATTTGCCAGAGAACACCAGGATTGGCAAATTCGCCACTGGTGCCCTGTGCTCTTCACAGATGAAAGCAGGTTCACACTGAGCACATGTGACAGAGTCTGGAAACACTGTGGAGAACGATCTGCTGCCTGCAACATCCTTCAGCATGACTGGTTTGGCAGTGGGTCAGTAATGGTGTGGGGTGGCATTTCTTTCTTCCATGTGCTCACCAGAGGTAGCCTGACTACCATTAGGTACCGAGATGAGATCCTCAGACCCCTTGTGAGACCATATACTGGTGGGGTTGGCACTGGGTTCCTCCTAATGCAGGACAATGCTAGACCTCATGTGGCTGGAGTGTGTCAGCAGTTCCTGCAAGATGAAGACATTGAAGCTATGGACTGGCCCCCCCGTTCCCCAGACCTGAATCCGATTGAGCACATCTGAGACATCATGTCTCGCTCCATCCACCAACGTCACGTTGCACCACAGACTGTCCAGAAGTTGGCGGATGCTTTAGTCCAGGTCAGGTAGGATATCCCTCAGGAGACCATCCGCCGTCTCATCAGGAGCATACCCAGGCGTTGTAAGGAGGTCATACAGGCACGTGGAGGCCACACACAATACTGAGCCTCATTTGACTTGTTTTAAAGACATTATGTCAAAGTTGGATCAGCCTGTAGTGTGTTTTTCCACTTTAATTTTGTGTGTGACTCCAAATCCAGGCCTCCATTGGTTAATACATTTGATTTCCATTGATGATTGTTGTGTGATTTTGTTGTCAGCACATTAAACTTTGGTCAGAACAAAGTATTCAATGAGAATATTTCATTCATTCAGATCTAGGATGTGTTATTCGAATGTTCCCTTTATTTTTTTGAGCAGTGTATATTTACAGGGGTTGGACAATGAAACTGAAACACCTGGTTTTAGACCACAATAATGTATTAGTATGGTGTAGGGCCTCCTTTTGCACCCAATACAGTGTCAATTCATCTTGGGAATGACATATACAAGTCCTGCACAGTGGTTAGAGGGACTTTAAGCCATTCTTCTTGCAGGATAGAGGCCAGGTCACTATATGATACTGATGGAGGAAAACGTTTCCTGACTCGCTCCTCCAAAACACCCCAAAGTGGCTCAATAATATTTAGATCTGGTGACTGTGCAGGCCATGGGAGATGTTCAACTTCATTTTAATGTTCATCAAACCAATCTTTCACCAGTCTTGCTGTGTGTATTGGTGCATTGTCATCCTGATACACGACACCGCCTTCAGGATACAATGTTTGAACCATTGGATGTACATGGTCCTCAAGAATGGTTCGGTAGTCCTTGGCAGTGACGCGCCCATCTAGCACAAGTATTGGGCCAAGGGAATGCCATGATATGGCAGCCCAAACAATCACTTATCCACCCCATGCTTCACTCTGGGCATGCAACAGTCTGGGTGGTACGCTTCTTTGGGGCTTCTCCACACCGTAACTCTCCCGGATGTGGGGAAAACAGTAAAGGTGGACTCATCAGAGAACAATACATGTTTCATATTGTCCACAGCGCAAGATTTGCGCTCCTTGCACCATTGAAACCGACGTTTGGCATTGGCATGAGGGACCAAAGGTTTGGCTATAGCAGCCCGGCCGTGTATATTGACCCTGTGGAGCTCCCGACGGACAGTTCTGGTGGAAACAGGAGAGTTGAGGTGCACATTTAATTCTGCCGTGATTTGGGCAGCCGTGGTTTTATGTTTTTTGGATACAATCTGGGTTAGCACCCGAACATCCCTTTCAGACAGCTTCCTCTTGCGTCCACAGTTAATCCTGTTGGATGTGGTTCGTCCTTCTTGGTGGTATGCTGACATTACCATGGATACCGTGGCTCTTGATACATCACAAAGACTTGCTGTCTTGGTCACAGATGCGCCAGCAAGACGTGCACCAACAATTTGTCCTCTTTTGAACTCTGGTATGTCACCCATAATGTTGTGTACATTTCAATATTTTGAGCAAAACTGTGCTCTTAATCTGCTAATTGAACCTTCACACTCTGCTCTTACTGGTGCAATGTGCAATCAATGAAGACTGGCTACCAGGCTGGTCCAATTTAGCCATGAAACCTCCCACACTAAAATGACAGGTGTTTCAGTTTTATTATCCAACCCCTGTATATACAGGTCCTTCTCAAAATATTAGCATATTGTGATAAAGTTCATTATTTTCCATAATGTCATGATGAAAATTTAACATTCATATATTTTAGATTCATTGCACACTAACTGAAATATTTCAGGTCTTTTATTGTCTTAATACGGATGATTTTGGCATACAGCTCATGAAAACCCAAAATTCCTATCTCACAAAATTAGCATATTATTAAAAGGGTCTCTAAACAAGCTATGAACCTAATCATCTGAATCAACGAGTTAACTCGATTCCTGGGGCCTTTAAAACTCCCAGCCTGGATCATCACTCAAAACCCTAATCGTGGGTAAGACTGCCGACCTGACTGCTGTCCAGAAGGCCACTATTGACACCCTCAAGCTAGAGGGTAAGACACAGAAAGAAATTTCTGTACGAATAGGCTGTTCCCAGAGTGCTGTATCAAGGCACCTCAGTGGGAAGTCTGTGGGAAGGAAAAAGTGTGGCAGAAAACGCTGCACAACGAGAAGAGGTGACCGGACCCTGAGGAAGATTGTGGAGAAGGGCCGATTCCAGACCTTGGGGGACCTGCGGAAGCAGTGGACTGAGTCTGGAGTAGAAACATCCAAAGCCACCGTGCACAGGCGTGTGCAGGAAATGGGCTACAGGTGCCGCATTCCCCAGGTCAAGCCACTTTTGAACCAGAAATAGCAGCAGAAGCGCCTGACCTGGGCTACAGAGAAGCAGCACTGGACTGTTGTTCAGTGGTCCAAAGTACTTTTTTCAGATGAAAGCAAATTCTGCATGTCATTCGGAAATCAAGGTGCCAGAGTCTGGAGGAAGACTGGGGAGAAGGAAATGCCAAAATGCCAGAAGTCCAGTGTCAAGTACCCACAGTCAGTGATGGTCTGGGGTGCCGTGTCAGCTGCTGGTGTTGGTCCACTGTGTTTTATCAAGGGCAGGGTCAATGCAGCTAGCTATCAGGAGATTTTGGAGCACTTCATGCTTCCATCTGCTGAAAAGCTTTATGGAGATGAAGATTTCATTTTTCGGCACGACCTGGCACCTGCTCACAGTGCCAAAACCACTGGTAAATGGTTTACTGACCATGGTATCACTGTGCTCAATTGGCCTGCCAACTCTCCTGACCTGAACCCCATAGAGAATTTGTGGGATATTGTGAAGAGAACGTTGAGAGACTCAAGACCCAACACTCTGGATGAGCTAAAGGCCGCTATTGAAGCATCCTGGGTCTCCATAAGACCTCAGCAGTGCCACAGGCTGATTGCCTCCATGCCACGCCGCATTGAAGCAGTCATTTCTGCAAAAGGATTCCTGACCAAGTATTGAGTGCATAACTGTACATGATTATTTGAAGGTTGACGTTTTTTGTATTAAAAACACTTCTCTTTTATTGGTTGGATGAAATATGCTAATTTTGTGAGATAGGAATTTTGGGTTTTCATGAGCTGTATGCCAAAATCATCCGTATTAAGACAATAAAAGACCTGAAATATTTCAGTTGGTGTGCAATGAATCTAAAATATATGAGTGTTAAATTTTCATCATGACATTATGGAAAATAATGAACTTTATCACAATATGCTAATATTTTGAGAAGGACCTGTATATACCTTGGGCTCAGCAGCCATGAACGTAGCAAATATTGTGTGATGCAGAATATTAAATCAACATAAAAGTGTAACTGCATGTAAATCACCATCTTCATACTGTAATTTATTTAAATGTCCATCCATGAATCCCTGTATGCATTAGTTAAATAAACAACATGGTGAAGATTAAGTTTTAAATTTTGTCAGCACAATCTTCTCGGCTTTCACACTTTACACTTTTTATTTTCTCCCAACCCTACTGACCTGACTACTTACCCAACCTCCCTGTCTTTAATGAGGAGCATTCCTTTAGCAGCCATATTTGTACTGTAGAGAAGATTAACTCAGCTAAAGACTTAATGCACAGGCACAGTCATCCTATGGTCTGTTTGCTGTTTCCAGGCTGCAGATTGACATCCAGCTCCTTGGTTGTTCTCCTTGTTTCTGGGCTTCCGTGGCCTCCGCCTTCTCCCTCATTCTCATTTTGCCTGAATTAATTGAGTTCTCATTTTTGCGAGCAAGCTCACAGGAGGGCTGTGTGAGGATAGAGAAGACTGATAGAGAGAATAGAAGAGAGAGGGAGATCCGTGGCAGAAGCCTAAGGGGCAGAGCTTTCCTAGAGGAAGACAGTCTCCCATTTCCTTGGGGACCCAGAAAACCCTCCACAGTGACTTATATCTTTATCCTCTCAACAGTCATCTCTCAGGACTTTAGGGAAAAGACTCATAGTCTGCTAATCGGGGTCAGGCAGATATATTTCTTCAACCCTCTATGTCTCAGGGGAGGTTTTCACCTAATTTGAGCTCTTTGTATCTAGAAAGCTAAGAAGAGCACAAATTGAGACAGTATTAAAAAGATATTGCTGCTGGTAAATGACGTCAGAAATAATAAATATGCCGTGCCTTGCAAAAGCATTTCTACTGCTTGAACTTTTTCACATCACAGCATTTTCTTGGGATTTTATGTGAGAGACCAACACAAAGCAGGGTATAATTGAGTGGAAGGAAAATGTTGTATGGCTTTGAAAAATGTTTGTAAATTTGTCATGTATTTATATTAAGCCCTTTTAGTCAAAATTGTGTAGAACAAATGTTTCTGTTATTACAGCTGAACGTCTTTTGGTGTAAGTTTCTACCACCGCTGCACTTGTAGAAACTAAGATTTTTGCCCATTCATCTTTCCAAAAAAGCTTAAGCTCAGTCAGATTGGATGGAAAGCATCTGCGACCATTGATATTATGTTATGTATTGAACCCTCTAACAGGTTTTCTAGCAGGATTGATCTGTATTTAGATCCACCCGTCATCCTGTCAACTTTTTCTAGCTTAGCTCTCCATGCTGGAGTAGCCATATGCACAGCATTATACTGCCACCACCATGTTTCCGTGTGTTCAGGGTGATGAATATTGTTGGTCTTATCTGATCAAAGCATCTTCTTCCACGTTTGTGCTGTGTCCACTGCGCGGCTTGTGGCAAACAAAAGTTCTTATAGCTTTCTTTTAAAAATTACTTTTCTTCTTGCCACACTTTGATAGCTTACCTGGCAACAGTCTCCCACCTGAGCTGTGGATCTCTACAGCTCCCCCAGATTCACTATGGGCCTCTTGGCTGATTCGCTAAATAATACTCACCTGCCAGTTTAGGTGAACAGCCATCTCTCTGTAGGTTTCCAGTTGTTCCATACTCTTTATTTTCTGATGATGGGTTGAACAGTGATTATGAGAAATTAAAAGACTGGGATATTGCCTAATTTCCAAACCCTGCTTTAAATTTCTGCACGTCTTTGTCCCGGACCTGGCTGGGGTGTTTCTTTCTCTTCATAATGCTTTTTATTTACTAAAGTTCTCGAACAGACCTCTGAGGCCTTTACAGAAAGCTGGATTTTAACTGAGATTAAACAACATGCAGATGGAAAGTAACTGGCTGCAATAGAATCTATTTAGACCTATCAGCAAAGGAAGCTGAACACAAATCCATGGCACAATTTCCTGATTTCCCACTGAAATACACTGATGTTTCTCTTGCACTGTAACAAAATGTGAAAAAGTGCACAAACAACCAGACACAAATCATGCATAGTACTTGTTTCTTCAGTTAGAATTCAGTTCAAAACTACTTTTTTCATCCCAAAGGGAAATTAAATGTTGTAGCTCATATTATACAGATTTCTTCAAAGAGCTGTTGAAGATTTATGAAGAATCCTTCTTTGCACAATGATCTCCAGAGGAGTTCCCAGAACAGAGCCAGCCTTCTTTATCAGCTTGTTGGGCTTTTTTAAGTCTTACTAAGATTGTAGCTAGTAGCTTGTGCTCCTGGCCACAAACTATGTACACCTAGTAAAGGCAAAAATTAAACTCAAGCCTTGTTCTATGCCGACTCAGTAAGCTGTAGAGAGATGAGCATGACTTGGTGCTTCCACATAAAGACATGACATCTAAAAGACAACAACTCTACACATGACCCGAAGTCTAAGTGTGTTCTTTCCATGGAAGCAGCCCACAGCTGGATGTGATTCTGCATTTTGTTTGTCTACAATCATTACAATTACAAGATACTCAAATAAGAGATGATGTGCACTATGGGTTCCACCTTGGTCTGAACCCTTTCAATTATAAACCATTACAACTTCATCCTCTGCAATATTCATGCACAGGGAGATAACTCCATCAGATGTCTTAGATTGCTGTAAGTTGAGATAAACACTTGCTGAGTTGTTACAGCCAATCACATGCCTCCATTTCTCAATGTCACAGCCTTAGCACTCAATAATTCAAAGCTTGGCGGTAATGAGCTCCCTGTAGGCCCTGTCCCTGAGGAGCTTCCCCACTGTGCCCCTACTGTAATGTAGTTATATCTCATGTCAGCTTTCAAATCAATTACATTTATATCTGATGGCTAAGTAATTGCGTTTGATTGAGTTTTTGGCACGCCAGCCAACTGTGTGGTTCTGGAACCCAAGCCAGTCAAAACAGGAAGCTTCATCAAATGAAACTGTATTTCATCCTGATTGAGGCTGCTTGCATGATAAGCACAACTGTAATTATGATAATAATAACAATAGCAATCTGTGTTTTCTCTGCATTGTTGTTGTTTTTCTTTTTTTCATGGGCTGGATGATTTTTTTCCCCAAGGACAATGAATAGTATTTACTTAACTCAAGATGCTAAAGTTGATTTGATTGTTTTTAACTTGTGCAATTTTTGTAAATTAAATGCTATTCCTAGCAATAGAGTCTTATAATACATTTTGCTGTAATTTTTGATGCATCTCTACACATTGCTCTATACCTGTTGACAGGTACATGTACTTAGATTTTGATCCAGGACATATAAAGGCACCTAACAAGAAAACAAGTACACTTTAAGATTGTGGAGAACTGATTTGCATGAATTCATTGACACAATGAAATGCTGTTTTTGGTTGAAATGTAGATCCACTGGTTTTGAATGTTTTTATCAGTAAAATGCTCTTCAGATGAAAGCGTAAAGTATTTTGCTTGTGAATAAGATCCTGTAGGGCTCTTCTTCTGCTGCCTTTCTTGGTGTGGAGCAATACTATTTTCCTCAAGAGTGACTGAGTGTGCACAAATATAAGTGGTGAAAGAGTTATGGACCTTTTCAGTCCAGCTCAGTTTACTTTCCCTGATCACATCGATTAGCTATTATTACTAAAGAAACACCTTGTTTTGAAGCATGTAGGTTAAATACATAATCTGAGTTTATTGTGTTTGAGACATAAATCAAATAGCCCTAAACTGGTGTTTGCTGCACATATATCTTTAATGTATCTTATCTTTGCCATACCCAACCCTAGCATACCAGCTGCCAGAATGGAGAAATGGTCAGATGCAATGTCCAGGGTTACGTTTACTGGCACTGACTGTGAGGTATTGATGGATGTATGCACAAATGATTAAGGACTCTATGCATACATAGATGAATGTTTACTTCATAAACAAATAGCTAAGGGGATTCACATGAATGGGTGGACAACTAGATTTATGGGGGGGGGGGGGGGGGGGGGGGTCAACACAATGCATGCCTGAGTGGACAATGGGATTCTCTAAAGGAGAGGTATTGATATAGATGAGGAGGAGGAGAATGCTGTGGTTAGGTGCATCAGCAACTAAATAGTGATGAATTGTGACTGCTTTCAGCGGCACTAAGTATAACAGACACAGTAAAGCAACAGGGCTCATCCATAATCAGCAGACACAAATGACTGTCTTCATGCCAGAGGAGAAGTTCTCTGGAAATGAAGCCCTGTGAGTATCTGCCTCTCTCTCTCTGCATCAACAGCCATTTTCTTTTTTTATATCTGCTTGTTGTTGGTGTTACCCTTTAACTCCTCGTGTATTTTATTCTCTCATCATTTCTCTTCCTAAGACAATAAAGCATCTCTCTGTCTGTCTCCAACACTGTGTTCTGTGGGGGGTTTTATTTTGTTCCTTTCTTTTTTTGCAGTCAGGCAGCCACTGGGTGCACATCTACAATCTCGCCTTTCATTTCATGGCTTCTGGAAATGGATGTTTTACTGCCTTCATTAAGGCGTGCAGCAGTCAGCGCTGTGTTTTCCCTGTGAAGTTTAGCTCCATGAACCTCGCTATTAGAGGACATTATGGCCCCAGATTTCAGGGCACAGTGGAACACTGTATAATTTGATTAGTGTTATTAATCAAGTGTAATACTGCTTTTTGCCCTCATCTCTCTCTCTCTTCCTTCCATCTTTGTGCTGTTTTACTTCTACTTTAAAATGCTTCCCTTGCCCTCCTCCTCCTCCCATACTCAGTGTACTTCTCCATCACCTGCAATACAACACACATCCAGAGAAGATGACAAAAGGCCTTCCGGTTTAAAAACAATGATTTACCACTTGTTCTTTTCCTTCCTAACCTCGCTTTCCACCATGACCCCCTCTGAGCAAACCCCCCCCTTTACCCAAGACATAAATCAATTGAGATGAAAGTTCCATAATTGTGCTTGCTGGGAGGGATTTGAGCAGAATTGCACTATGAATTTTTTAAAGGGAATTTTTACTAGCTCTTCAGCGAGACTTGGCCAGCGAAGGAAGGTGAGGCCACAAGGATTTATGAGCCTGGATTCTTCATTACTGAAGTAATTTTCCTGCAAATGATAGTGCAGCACCCTGGAGGGGAGGGGGGGAGCACTGCCCGCCTGAGAAAGTACAAACCTACTTAATCTCTTGTGGAGAGAAAGAAGCTCAGAGCACTAATATCATCTGTTAGAGACCGAAGCTGCATTTGTTCACATCTAAACCGCGGCCAGTGTATTTGTGATTCATAGTAATTCATTGTTCAGATTTGTTCCATGGGTAGTGATACGATCAGAATGCATTACAGAAAACTGGGATCAAACTGATATGGAACCGGCTTTTTATAAAAGATGCACCACTCAGAGAATTTAGGCTGATTCCGGATCGCCGTTTTTTGTAACTCTTTGATCTGCCGATACCAATTCAAACCAATTCCAGTTTCTCTTTAAGTAAACTGTAAAAAACTACATTCAATATATTTTAGTTTAGCCTTCATTAATTATTCATATGAAGAGCAGAGATGATGTTACACTGTGTTAGAAGAGAGCAGTCACTGTAAAGCAGCTGTACTGATTTAGAACAAAGACAACATGATGAGTCAGATTTACTCCTTAGCGTACTACATGAGAAATTAGCATGGTTAGCATTCCGAACAGTAAAAGACAGTTTCCATGTGTATTCTCTGTAGAATGCAGACTATTACTTTAAAGCCAACATTTCCAAATCCAACATCCTCCGGGCAGCAGATGTTGAAAGCTCTAAAGAAGAAACAGGGCGACCTTGCTGCCATACGTGTAGATTTCCCCGTATCTGATGAAATATTCTGTAGGTCTTCCGCTCTTTCATCAGTTAAATGAAATGTCCTAATTTTATTTTATTTTTATATTATATGGAACTATCTACATTTTGGCAAAGACATTAAGTCCTAGTTTGATTAATCTAATTACAAAGGCTGAAAGAATCAATGTGCTGGCTGTAATACAGTAGCTGAGGTTTGTTCTAATGCTTTCTTATTTTCTTTCTGTAGTTTCCATCCTTTTATCTGTGTGTAGAGTGTATGCCCACCTCATACTGATATAGATTTGCTTTGCCAAGTTGCCATATTGTTTTGTCATGAAAAAACAATATGTCTCTCCGTGTCTGTCTCCCTTTGGTCTCTCCTTCTTCCTCATTGAACCTTTCTCAGTCTAATATGGCTGACATTCTGTCTCCATCTCTTTAGGTGCAGCCAGCAGCAGTGGCCCTCCACAAGGTTAGTGTGTCCATGATGCCAGGACTCATTCTGTATACTGCCTGCTGTCCAGTCAATTTTACAGCTCAGTAGCTTGAGAAGCGCAGGGGAAAAATCTGCTGCGAGATGGAGGGGGGTAGGAGTATGGGAAAAACAAAATTATTGTGCACCCTGTCACTGACTGAAGTGGGTCTCATTCCAGCACACTAACAACTCAAGACAATTAGTCACTTCTCACCAGGCTAGACCTGAGACTTGAGAGCCAAAAATGGCAGGCGTTAAAGCACCCTCCACAATATTTACTACTGTAGCTACTGAAGCAACTCAATGGACTAAGCAAAAACAGCAATAAAATACTTTTACTTGCATTTTGTTAGAAAGGGTTCTGTAGTGCCTTTTGTATAACACTGAGATCGACATAAGGTTGTGGAAATTTCACTCTAGTGTAGCTCAATATGGGATTCTCACAGTATGATAACTTTAAATTAAAAAATACCAGGGTTTGTGGTACTGAGACAAAAATAAAAATGTGTAACTTGATATATTTTTCTTTTTTGAAACCATATGAGAAACAACTATTCCTACTGCTACTAAAGTTACATTGATATTTTGTTTAATTTGTTTTTAAAGCTATAGTAATAAAATAAGTAATGAAATATTGTAAAATAATAACCCCACTTTCCACACCACGACTTTCTGTGTTTTTTGTGAGCTACAATATATTCCAAAAACAGAATTTGTCTTTATTGTGAGTAAAGTCAAAGCGTAGCAGCCTTCTTTCAGCCAACTGACCTGCAAGTGGGGGAAGACCAACCCTCCATTACTCTATGCCTCACTAAGCTGGAAAAAAGAAGCTCTGGTCACTCACACAATTTCTCTGGCATTTTATTTAGGACTTTACCCTGTAGGAACAGTATAATGAAAAATATTAGGTTATGAAATTGTAACTTTAAAAAATGTATTGCTACCTTGAAACTTGTAACAAGTCCATGCCTACTTCCACTACATGTAAAACCTAAGTAGTTCATCATAGTCTGTACAAATTTAGTACAAGTTGTGATGCAGTTTTGCATGCCATGCACACAAAAATGGGCTGTGGTTGTTCAAAATGTGCCACGAAAAATGGATTGCATGTTTTGCTAGGTGTGGAACTTATATGATCACAGACAGTAGACCAAAATAGGTATCAAAAGCTGCACTTTACATACACTTAATACTTCATCACATTTTTTGACAAAAGATGAGTCCCTGGAGTTTTAGCCACCACATGCCCCTGGACAAAAGTAAAGCATGACTAAGGTGGGTGGTGCGTGGAAGATCATGGAGAAAAGTTTGTTCTGGGCCCTCTGCAGAGACTCACCGTGACCAATTGGGGCGAAGGGGATGAATAAGGCCATTCACTGGGCCTAATGAAAGAGCTCCTGCTGGGGCCTGAATAAGGGTGGGCCCATCTGCAGCACATAGGCGTGCACAAACCAGTGACCTCGAAAATTACCCAGGAAGCACTTCAGAACAGTCGCCCCAGCAACAGGCTGGGGTTTGCATGGTAACCAGCCGTTTTAGTCAGTGCAAGGCAGCATCTCACACAGAGCTAATTTCTCCAGTGAAAGGAGTATGCCTGAAATCAACGTCATGGGACATACCCCAAGCTTTTTCCTAGAGGGGGACCTGCCAGCAATTCTCTCATGTGAAACTATGCAGGAGCTCTTATAATTTTTGAAAGGTGAATGATGCTGCCATTAGGTTTTTTTCTCTTAAATAAATCCGCCCAACTGGTCATACAGTAAAACAGTTAGAGAAGTTATTACAGTATCACTGATAAGAGACAAGAATCCTTCAATACGTTACGGACCAGACATATCGTCTATAAACATCGCTGATGATATGGTTTATCGGGCTTTATCTATGATATTTGATTTAATATATTCATCCTTGATGAGCTAGACCCATGCAGGTCATTGAAATTTCACTGCTGCCTCTGTTTCCACGTAAAACTTTTGACAGCATGAAATGACAAGCCGCCCCTGCCTGCGTCTCCCACGTCAAAAAGTAATGAGATTGTGCTGCTGGAAATATCACTACAAAGCATCAGGCCTGCACTCGGGTCTGACTACACCTTCAAACGGCGCTGCCTGCTAGCTCGCCTGCCTCGCCTGCCTGCTGCAAAAGAAACGAACAAAAACAGAATCAGAGAATCAGAGAAAGCGAAACGGCAAGGGAAGCTCCCCACACTGACACAAACGAACACACCAGCGTCTTTCATCCTGAGAGTGATTAGCCATCCGAAACATTTTAAAACCCCCAGCTTTGAGGGTGTTCGTCAAACGAAAGCGTTCCATTGAGAAGCGGTGGTAAGATATTTCTCTCTGGGAAGCGCCAGTGATCTTTTCTCTAATTGTGGCACCGCTGACAAGGATGGTGTGTCTGGGAGCTTTTTAAGCAGGGCTTTTTTCTGTGCTCTTGTTCCCTGTCCTGTCAGATCCACCACCAAAGGCACCGGGGAACAAAAGGGCCCCTCAGATTCTGTTCTCTCATTTGTCTACTTATTGCTTTATACATAAATACAGGACTAATATAACACACTGTGGCCTAATCTTACCCAAGCTAGTTATTCCTCTTAATGCAGTAGTTGGTATCAGATGTGCGCAAATAGTCAACAAAGTAAAGTACTTAGTGGGTCAGATTTTGCCTGTCTCCACATGTTGCATAACAGCGCCATGCCATTCTGTGCCCATTCTTGCTGTTTCCATTCCCTAATGACTTGCACCATAGTATATCAGTTTGTTTTTCTTTGTAAAAGTAATTTTATGAATTGTAAGTTGTCAAAGCCGGTACAGTACGTCTCTCTGGTGGCTATGAATTGAAGCCTGGCCAGTACAAAATATCCCGCGGGGTATGAAATGACCAAAACTGCAAATGTACAAAATGCTGAAGGGGTGAAATGACCAGCAACCTCTCAGTTTTAAATTTCAGGTGTTTCTCAAATGTTCTTAAATGTTATGACATTTTTATTATGAGATCTGCTAGCTGTCTCAGAAATACAGTGAAACTTCAAGAAATACAAGTATTTCTGAGAGCTCTACCTCATTAACAATGTTGGCAAAACCTGCTGCATCGAGTAAATACTTTGCTAAATATAACTTGCTAATAGTTTAGAAAAATGTAACGTGCATAGCTTAAGATAATAACTTAACTACAAAAGCTTAATGAGTCAATTATGGCAGACTGAGAAAACCAGGCAATGTTCAAAAAAATCATATTCTTGTAGCAGGCTTTAAAGTGCCTGTGACATCAAATTTTTATGATAAATCAAATTAAATTTATGGAAAGGAAACATTAATAAAATATTTCAAAATGGCAGACAGCCATCCAAGTCTTTTTTTGCCGGATGCTGGAGAAAGCCTGCAGTCAATTATAAATGGATCATACCACACTAACAGGAAACAGAATGGGCACAACATCAGGATTTTCAAAATAATTTACTAAAGACAGACTAGATGTCACTATATCAATAAATACATGCATATATTTGTACTATCAAACAGTGCAGTCGGATTCAGTTATTCATTCAAATTGGATAAAACGTTTTTCTATCTAAGGAAACCCAGCAGATTGCATTGAGTGAGTGACTTGTAGCAGTCACTCCTCCTGGATGAGCATGTAGCGACAGTGGACAGTCACTGGCGTTGACTTTGCAGCAATCTCTCATACTGAGCATGCATGTAGCGACAGGGGAGAGGAAAAACTCCCTTTTAACAGGAAGAAACCTCTAGCAGAACCAGCCTCATAGTGAGCGGCCATCTGCCACGACCAACTGGGGGTTTGAGTGAACAGAGCAGAGACGGAAAAAGAACACAGAAGCATTGATCCAGGAGTACTTTCTATGGGAAGGAAAAGTTAAATTCTAATGGATGATTATCGGTAGAAGATGAGCATTAAGTTGTTGGCAGCAGAAGCTTGGACGATGCCCCCCTCCAGGGAGGTGTCACAGGTAGATACAGAGTCAGGTCAGCTGTAGCCTCTAGGACGAGAAAAGAGAGAGAACATGGAGTTAAAAGTTGAAGTAACAGCAAATAATGCAAATTTGGAGATTAGTATGAGAATATAGCAGAGAGAATGAAAGTGGTCATTATTTTCTCCAGCAGCCTAAGCCTATAGCAGCATAACTACAGAGATAGCTCAGGATAACCTAAGTCATTCTGACGTAAGCCTAGCCTTAAAAGTAGACAGGGTGTCTGCCTCACGGACTAAAACTAGGGGCTGGTTCCACAGGAGAGGAGCCTGATAACTAAAGGATCTGGCTCCCATTCTACTTCTAGAGATTCTAGGAACCACCAGTAAACCTGCAGTCTGAGAACGAAATGCTCTGTTAGGAACATATGGAGCAATCAGATCTCCGATGTATGATGGAGCTAAATTTATAAGGGCTTTATATGTGAGAAGGAGAATTTTAAATTCTATTCTGGATTTAACAGGGAGCCAATGAAGAGAAGCTAAAATAGGAGAAATATGATCTCGCCTTTTTAATTTTCATCAGAATTCTTGCTGCAGCATTCTGAATCAGCTGAAGGTTTTTAACTACATTTTGTGGACATCCTGATAGTAAAGAATTACAATAGTCCAGCCTTGAAGTAACAAATGCATGGACTAGTTTTTTAGCGTCACACCTAGATAGGATATTTCTAATTTTGGCAATGTTCCTGATGTGAAAGAAGGAAATCCTAGAAGCCTGTTTTAATATGGAGTTTTGACGAAAAATTCAACTTGGAAGACTCACCTCCATTTCCGGCTCCGTCTAACTACACTACCACGTTCTTCTCTCCAACCAATCAGCTTCTGATCCACATTCCTCTTTAGCCAATCATCCCTTCAGACTTCGCTTTAAAAGACCTCCATACGCAGAATCTCCTGCTCTTCATCTAAACTTCGACCCTCCTCCACCCCATCTCCACCATCAGGCTTCAAGCTCCTTCCAACTCCCTTATCTCCTTGGGCCTCCACTCCACCACCAGTGTCAGGATCCTGGGGGAGAAGACTTCTCTAATTCTAACCCTAAGATTTTTATTTGAGTTCATCTCATTATCAGCATCCATGTCTTCCACCGGGGTCTGACCGCCAAAAGAAAACAAACATCAGTTAATAAACTCCTCAAATTGCCATCTCTGTGTTTCTCTCATTTGTGAGTCTTTCCAGGTTGAAATGAGATTTAAATTACATGTCCTTGTCAAGAATAACAAAGTTTTGTACTTTGTTACCAGAAGTCATTTTAATGTCACCCAGGTTAAGTGATTGACTAAGCAGTTTCTTTTTCAAAGACATCCAAGTTTTTATGTCTTCAAGACATGCTTGTAGTCTATTTAACTGGTTGGGCTCATCACGATTTATGGATAAGTAAAGCTTAGTATCATCAGCATAACAGTGAAAAAGTATCCCATGCTACCTCATAATTTTACCTTTTGGAAGCATATATATAGTGAAGAGAATTGGTCCAAGTACTGAACCCTGTGGTACTCCACAATTAACCGTGGAGTTTGAAGATGATTTATCATTTACATGAACAAACTGGAATCTGTCAGACAAATATGATCTAAACCAGCCTACTGCTGATTCCCTGATCCCTACAACATGTTCCAGCCTTTCTAAGAGAGTATTGTGATCAACTGTATCAAATGCAGCACTGAGATCTAACAGGACAAGAACAGACACAAGTCCATTATATGAGGCTAGGAGAATATCATTAGTGACTTTCATCAGAGCTGTTTCAGTGCTATGATGTGCTCTGAAACCTGACTGAAACTCTTCAAACAGATCATTGCTGTGTAAATGCTCACACATTTGATTAGCAACTATTTTCTCAAGAATTTTAGATAAGAATGGAAGATTGGATATATTGGATGGTCTGTAATTTATTAAATCATCTTGATCAAGCGAAGGTTTCTTAAGTAAAGGTTTAATTACAGCTACCTTAAAAGCCTGTGGTACATATCCATTTACTAAGGATAGATTAATCATATCTAAGATGGTGCTGGTAATCAGAGGGAACACTTCCTCAAATAATTAGGTTGGGATTGGGTCTAACATACAGGTCCTTCTCAAAATATTAGCATATTGTGATAAAGTTCATTATTTTCCATAATGTCATGATGAAAATTTAACAGTCATATATTTTAGATTCATTGCACACTAACTGAAATATTTCAGGTCTTTTATTGTCTTAATACGGATGATTTTGGCATACAGCTCATGAAAACCCAAAATTCCTATCTCACAAAATTAGCATATTTCATCCGACCAATAAAAGAAAAGTGTTTTTAATACAAAAAACGTCAACCTTCAAATAATCATGTACAGTTATGCACTCAATACTTGGTCGGGAATCCTTTTGCAGAAATGACTGCTTCAATGCGGCGTGGCATGGAGGCAATCAGCCTGTGGCACTGCTGAGGTCTTATGGTGGCCCGGGATGCTTCGATAGCGGCCTTTAGCTCATCCAGAGTGTTGGGTCTTGAGTCTCTCAACGTTCTCTTCACAATATCCCACAAATTCTCTATGGGGTTCAGGTCAGGAGAGTTGGCAGGCCAATTGAGCACAGTGATACCATGGTCAGTAAACCATTTACCAGTGGTTTTGGCACTGTGAGCAGGTGCCAGGTCGTGCTGAAAAATGAAATCTTCATCTCCATAAAGCTTTTCAGCAGATGGAAGCATGAAGTGCTCCAAAATCTCCTGATAGCTAGCTGCATTGACCCTGCCCTTGATAAAACATAGTGGACCAACACCAGCAGCTGACACGGCACCCCAGACCATCACTGACTGTGGGTACTCGACACTGGACTTCTGGCGTTTTGGCATTTCCTTCTCCCCAGTCTTCCTCCAGACTCTGGCACCTTGATTTCCGAATGACATGCAGAATTTGCTTTCATCTGAAAAAAGTACTTTGGACCACTGAACAACAGTCCAGTGCTGCTTCTCTGTAGCCCAGGTCAGGCGCTTCTGCCGCTGTTTCTGGTTCAAAAGTGGCTTGACCTGGGGAATGCGGCACCTGTAGCCCATTTCCTGCACACGCCTGTGCACGGTGGCTCTGGATGTTTGTACTCCAGACTCAGTCCGCTGCTTCCGCAGGTCCCCCAAGGTCTGGAATCGGCCCTTCTCCACAATCTTCCTCAGGGTCCGGTCACCTCTTCTCGTTGTGCAGCGTTTTCTGCCACACTTTTTCCTTCCCACAGACTTCCCACTGAGGTGCCTTGATACAGCACTCTGGGAACAGCCTATTCGTTCAGAAATTTCTTTCTGTGTCTTACCCTCTTGCTTGAGGGTGTCAATAGTGGCCTTCTGGACAGCAGTCAGGTCGGCAGTCTTACCCATGATTGGGGTTTTGAGTGATGAACCAGGCTGGGAGTTTTAAAGGCCCCAGGAATCTTTTGCAGGTGTTTAGAGTTAACTCGTTGATTCAGATGATTAGGTTCATAGCTCGTTTAGAGACCCTTTTAATAATATGCTAATGTTGTGAGATAGGAATTTTGGGTTTTCATGAGCTGTATGCCAAAATCATCCGTATTAAGACAATAAAAGACCTGAAATATTTCAGTTAGTGTGCAATGAATCTAAAATATATTAATGTAAAATTTTCATCATGACATTATGGAAAATAATGAACTTTATTACAATATGCTAATATTTTGAGAAGGACCTGTACAAACTGAATGTTTAGATGAAGCTAATATTTTTGATAACTCAGGATGCTCCACAGGTTCAAAACAGTCCAAACACAGATCAGGTTCTACAGTTACTTCCAATGTTGTCTCGCTTCCTGAGGATGAAGTAATCATCTTCGGGAGTATGGCAATGATTTTGTTTTTAATAGAATCAATTTTATTTAAAAATAATCCCATATAGTCGTTACTGCTGAGAGCTAAGGGAATGGGTGGCTCAACAGTGCTATGACTCTGTGTAAGTTTAGCAACTGTACTAAAGAGAAACCTAGGATTATTCTTGTTCTCTTCTATTAATGATGAGAAATATGTGGTTCTAGCTTGGCAAAGTGTCTTTTTATGCAACAGTAGACTATTTTCCCAGATTAAGTAGGAATCATTTAGGTGTATAGGGCGCCATTTTCTCTCCAATTTTCTAACATTGTGCTTTAAAGTACGTAGCTCTGAATTAAACCAGAGAGCCAGTCTCCTATAAATAATTCCCTTGTTTTTCAAGTGGCTGCATTGTCTAATGCATCACGGAATGAGGAAGTAACACTTTAAACAAGAGAATCAATTTGTGAAGCGGAAGAAACAAAATTACTGCCCTCCACTGTGTTTTTCTGTGATAATGAGGAAATTAAAAGTGGAACAGATTCTTTAAAGGTTGTTAAAGCATTGTCTGATAATAATTTACTATAACGAAATTTTCTTTCAGGTGTGGATTACTTAGTTAAATTAAACTCAAAGGGTATTCAGAAATGGTCAGACAGAACAGGGTTATGAGGAAATATTGTTATTTATTAACACTCAATGCCATATGTCAACGCAAGGTCCAGAGAATGAAGACAAAGGTGGGTGGGTTTGCTAATGTTTTGAGCAAAGCCAATTGAGTCTAAAATAGCATTAAAGGCTATATTTAGGCTATCACTTTCAGTGTCAACATGAGTGTTAAAATCCCCCACTATAATAACCTTATCTGTATTTAACACTAAATCAGATAAAAGGTCTGAAAACTGATCTAAAAATTGAGAGGAAGGACCTGGGAGATGGTACAAAACAACAAACAGAAGTGGTTTTAGTGCTTTGCAATTTGGATAAGGAAAACTAAGGATTAAACATTCAAAACAGTTGTAGCTATTACAACGGTTGTAGCTAATCAATAAATCGGACTGAAAAATGGTTGCTACTCCTCCTCCTTGCCCAGTATTTTGAGGGATGTGAAAATTTAAATAATTAATAGGAGTTGACTTATTTATAGTAACATAATCCTCTTGCTGCAGCCAGGTTTCTCGGACTCGTCGTCTTCCGCTTATCCGGGACTAGGTCGTGGGGGCAGCAGACTCAGCAGAGACACCCAGACGTCCCTCTCCCCAGACACCTCCTCCAGCACCTCCGGGGGAAGCCCAAGGCGTTCCCAGGCCAGACGAGGGACATAGTCCCTACAGCGTGTCCTGGGCCGTAGCTTGGGCCTCCTCCCAGTGCCTGGAACACCTCCCGATGAAGACGTCCAGGAGGCATCCGGTATAGATGCCCGAGCCACCTCAACTGGTTCCTCTCGATGTTGAGGAGCAGCGGCTCTACTCCGAGCCCCTCCCGGATGGCCGAGCTCCTCCCTCTATCTCTAAGGGAGTGCCCGGCCACCCTACGGAGGAAGCTCATTTCAGCGGCTTGTATCCGGGATCTCGTTCTTTCGGTCATGACCCAAAGTTCATGGCCATAGGTGAGGGTAGGAACATAGACCCACCGGTAAATCGAGAGCTTCGCTTTTCGGCTCAGCTCTCTCTTCACCACAACAGACCGGCACAGCGCCCCCATTACTGCGGCAGCCGCACCAATCTGTCTGTCGATCTCCCCCTCCATTCTTCCCTCACTCATGAACAAGACCTGAGATACTTGAACTCCTCCACTTGAGGCAAGAACTCCCCTCCAACCTGAAAAGGACAAGCCACCCTTTTCTGGTCGAGTACCATGGCCTCTGACTTGGAGGAGCTGATCCTCATCCCAGCCGCTTCACACTCAGCTGCGAACTGCCCCAGCACATGCTGTAGGTCTTGGCTAGAGGGGGCCAGCAGGACCACGTCATCTGCAAAAAGAAGAGACGAAATCCACTGGTCCCCAAACCAGACCCCTTCCAGCCCTTGGCTGCGTCTAGAAATCCTGTCCATAAAAGTTATGAACAGGACAAAAGGGCAGCCCTACATGTGCCGGGAACAGGTCTGACATAGTGCCGGCAATGCGAACCAAACTCCTGCTCCACTTGTACAGGGACCGGATGACTCCTAATAAAGGGCCCCCGATTCCTTGCTCCTGGAGCACCCCCCACAGGGCATCACGAGGGACACAATGCTTTCTCCAGGTCCACAAAACACATGACCGGTACTCCAATACCCTGGCATAGGCCTTACCAGGGAGGCTGAGGAGTGTGATCCCCCTGTAGTTGGAACACACCCTCCGGTCCCCCTTGGACCACCACCCCAGTCTGCCAGTCCAGAGACACTGTCCCCGACCGCCACGCAACGTTGAAAAGGCGTGTCAACCATGACAGCCCCACAACATCCAGAGATTTGAGGTACTCAGGGCGGATCTCATCCACCCCCGAAGCCCTGCCACCGCGGAGCTTTTTAACCACCTCAGTGACTTCAGCCTGGGTGATGAAAGAGTCCAACCCCGAGTCCACAGCCTCTGTTTCCACCAGGGAATGCGTGATGGCAGGATTGAGGAGATCCTCGAAGTACTCCTTCCACCGCCCGATATTGTCCTCAGTTGAGGTCAGCAGCCTCCCACCTCCACTATAAACAGTGTTGGCGAAGCACTGCTTCCCCCTCCTGAGGCGCCGGACGGTTTGCCAGAATCGCTTCGAGGCCAAACGGTAGTCCTTCTCCATGGCCTCACCGAACTCCTCCCAGGCCCGAGGTTTTGCCTCTGCCACAGCCCTCTGCCCCAGCTGTCAAGCTGAACTCCTTCTTCAGCTTGACAGCATCCCTTACTGACGGTGTCCACCACCGGGTTCTGGGATTGCCACCGGGTTCTGGGATACACCTGACCTACGGGCAGCAGGATCGACAATAGATGCGGAGAACATGGTCCACTCGGACTCTATGTCTCCAACATCCCCGGAATCTGGTCAAAGCTCTCCTGGAGGTGGGAGTTGAATACATCCCTGGCCGAGGGCTCCGCCAGACGTTCCCAGAAGACCCTCACTATGCGCTTGGCCTGCCAAGTCTGTCCGGCTTTCTCCTCCTCCAGCGGATCCAACTCACCACCAGGTGGTTATCAGTGGACAGCTCAGCCCCTCTCTTCACCCGAGTGTCCAAAACATGCAGCCAGCATGAATAACAATTACTGTATTGACGCTTATCCTTAGCCAGCAGTTTCAGGTAGGATTTGATTTTGCCCAATTTTGCCCCTGGCAAACATTTGACTATGGTTGCTGGGGTCTCTAGTGCCACGTTTCTGACTATGGAGCTGCCAATTACCAGAGTTGGCTTCTCAGAGGGTGTGTCGCTGAGCGGGGAAAATCTGTTAGAAACGCAGACTATGGGCTGTGATCTAGGACTATGCTGTCTACATAGTGTCACCCAGTCAGCCCGAGGCCCCGGCTGCGCGGGCTCTGCTGAGGGACTGCTACGGGGAGCCATCAATGGCGCAGGGCCATCGGTGGCCCTGCTGGTTTTTCTACAGCGGGGAGCCGGGCCTCATATTCCGACACCCTTGCCTCCAAAGCTACAAAAATGCTACATTTATTACACGTACCATTATCACTAAAGGAGGCAGAGAAGTAACTGAACATTTGACACAGAAAGCAAGAGAGAGAGGGTGACTCGGAGAGAGAAACAGCAGAACGGGTTGCCATGGTGGAGGTAACGCTACGCTAGCACCCGTTACCACTACAAGAAAAACCGTAGGACATGGAGGGTCCCAAACATTAAATGCAGCAACAGAAAATGTGTTTTAACATGCTTATGTATTAGAACAAATCAAAGATTTTACACTAAAGAGAAATCAAATCAATTGAGAGAGCCTTAACACACCAAACAATCCACCAGCAACAGTGAAAACAGGAAGTGACGAATACGTCTTACCACGCCTCTGCACCAAACTCCTTGAAGTCTTCCGATCCCAACCCATCTGTCCCTCATCAGTTTTCCAGCCCTGATCCAGGCAGCTCTGATCCTCTTCACTTAAGGAAATAGTGCAGATTACATGCTGATGTCGTAGTATTGCTGCCTCCACCGGCAATGCACCGTTTCACCATATTAACGCTGTTTTTAACGCAACTTGGCTTCTACCTGAACAGTTTATCATTGAAGCTTACACAATAAATGACCGGAGACTTCCCCCATACGTCATTTCCGGGCAACTTTGGACTTGCAAAATATGCCAAAATATGCCTTTTTTGTGTCACAATTGTCTTATCATGTCTTTAATCCCAATATGTCAATTACAGTCCATTTTCTTCAATATTAAGATGTTTTCTTTTAATTTCTGCATTTGTGGGATAAGCTTGTCATAGGCACTTTAATATGAAAGATTAAATTCTCAGCTTTTTATTCTTCTCAATATTACTAAAAAATAGGACAATTCTGGCACTGGCAAAAAGACAACCATCTACTGTACTAACTCATGGACAAATTTACATTATTTTGAAGAAACATTTGGCAAAGCTGGCTGAAGCCTACAGAATTTGGCTAAAATTTCCCTCTGATGGCAGATTCTTGAACATTTTAGGAAACGGGTAAAAGTGGTCTGAAAAATAAACAAATCAGATACAAAGGAGCAAAAAGGAGGAGTTAGATAGATAGAAAAAAACGAAAGAAGTTAAGCCCTAGCTCATAAAAATCAGTATTATAACAACATTAATTGATGCTGCTGAGTGCCATATGTGACACCATATGGAATAGCTGCCCCAGAGGCCTACTATAATAGACAGCCCGCAGTGGTGCTCACAACTTGGCACATTTACAAACAAGGGATGTCCCATTAATATCAGCCACACAGACTGAGCAGCAGACAGGGAGGGAGGGAGGGAGTAAAGGGGAGAAGGATAAAATCTAGATCTGTTTGTGCACTATCTCTTTTTTTTTTTACAACTTGCATCATGCTAATATTACTCTTAAATTAAGATATTTCATATTTATAAATACCAGTCATATTTTACATACAATCTAAGCTTCTCTATTCCTGAATTGCAGTAATAAATTGCCCTTCTCTTTTGGGTTGCTCAAACCGCCCTCCAACCGCCCAACTGCCACTCCCTACACAGATGTCCAGCAGACCTTTCATCATTCACATGAGTCCACTGTTCAGCAGGTTAGATGATACATGACAGCTTGATAAAGGTGGCGTGAACGAGCTCTGTTTAACCTCTTAAAGCCTAATTGTAGGGCTTTTACTTACAGCTGCTGTCTGCAGTTTGCAGGGCTTCCTGTTCAACTGCTGTCCTACAACTAATGATGGATAAAACATGTTCAGGGGCACACAAGCTCAGAGTCATTTGAAAAACCTTTTATTAAACTGAACTGTACAATTGGATAACTTGTCCTTGGTGTTTTTAGTGCCTTGCATTAGGTATATCATGTTACAAAATTCACTGTCTTTACTGTGTCCCTGCATGGCTTGGGGATCATCCATATTGGCCAGATTTATAGAGTTCACAGCTACCGGAGCGGTAGAAAACTGTAGCTCCTCCAGGGATACCAAAGGCCTCTTAGCTGCTTTTTTCATAAATAATACCTTTGCCAGGACTTCTTATTTGGACAGTCATGTCTTTGAAGATTTGCAGTTGTATCATGCCCTTTCAGATTGTGAATTGTTCCATCACACAAAATTCTACTACAAAAGACAAAACATGGAAAAGTTCAAGGGGTGAAAATACTTTTGCAAAGCACTGTATTTGCCCCTGGCAGGGAGAGAACAGGGTTCTTATGAAAGAGAGCTGTCAGCCATTCTGTTGAGTTTCATAGAGTATGAGGTTGAACAAGAACAGTGTACAGCTATTTCCTCTCTGACACTGAGGGAGGCAGATAAAGAGCAAAAGAGGGAAAAGAGATAGAAGGAGGCTGGAGGAGGTAGAGCAAAAGAGAATGCTCTCTCTCTGTGATGTGCACTGATGTAGCTACAGCTTTGGGTCAAACGCTGCCAGTGTTTTGTGTTCATCTTCGTCTTGTCTCCCCAGTGCTCCTTTAAATTATTCACAGCCTAAAGTGTGCAATGTGTCTGCCTCATTTTTCCCTCTCTCCTCCCCTCTACATCCCTATGCCTCTCTTTGACTGCCTTCCCTTCTCTTCCATTCTACTGTATGTGACAACGAGTTTCCAAACCTTCAAGCCTTTTCCACATTCTTCCATTTACCATCAGCCACCAAACGTTCAGTTTAGACCCTGTCTCTGCCACACATTTGCATTATCTTCCTTGTTCCTCCTGATGGCAAAACTAGATCCAGAGAAGTCTTTGTGTTGGAGGGTGAGTCTGCTTGGCTGTTGTTATCAAGTCTTGAGAAGTTCCAATTCTTACTATGTATCCTAACCTGCCAAACACTATGTGATTTTACTTATCTAGGACATAATGATTACCCTACCAGTGTCTTTTGTTTTGGTTTTTTTGTGTTTATTGGTACATGTATTTACTATAATCCTAAATTACTCTCTACATACCTATTTCAAATATTTATGTTGTCATGTTAGCATGATACAACCCCTAGAATAGAATAGAATAGAATAGAATAGAATAGAATAGAATAGAATAGAATAGGTAGAGCTCGGTCAATAGCATCAGTAGTTGTTATGAATTGTAAAGACATGTTGGATAAATTTGGTCGTTATTTAAACTCAAAAACAACAATCCTTGGTGTGGATGTTGTTATACAGTGAAGAAGTTACTTTCAGCATTGCTGAGGTGTTTGAAAAATTAAGTCAGAGCAATCACAAAAAGCCAAATAAAAGGCCGCAGAAGAGAGACAGCAAGACTTTAGCAGATAGTATGACCAGATTAAATAGACTTAGAGTGCTGTTAATTGTAGTTCTTAAATAAATAAAAGAAAAAGAAAGACTCCACTAAAATTTATATCGGCAAGTCAGAATTTTACACAAAACCAATTTTTTGCAAAATCAGCCACAAAATTCAAGTTGGTGCATCTCCAGAAAGCCTTGGTGGAAGGACAAACTGTGCCCCTCATGGCCACCTAAGGAGAGAGCAGAACTCAAAGATTAGTTGATTCCAGTTACAACCATTGCCACTGGACCCTCATTTGTAATTCTGCACCCTGTCTGAAAGAATGTTTGATCATTGCAAAAAGTGAAGAGGAGGAACAGGGAAGGGGCAAGGGAGCCAAAGCTTTCACCCTCCCTCTTTCCCCTCCCCAAACTCTTTACCCGCTCTTGCAATTGCTGTCACCCCAGATGAATGCCCCCTCTGGCCCAATGACAAGTCTAGCGTGAAACACTTGGCTGCCCCCTGAAATTAGCAGTAGAGCCCCCTGGCAGCACAAGCTTCTCATGACCAGCACACAGTGGGCCACCGCCAGATTCTTTTCATTATGACTGTGGCCTGCCAGCCCCCCTGACTCTACTCGTTCTGCCTCTTTCTCCATCAATCCTCCCTCTACTCCTCCTTCTCCCCGTGCCTCAGCCAGAGCTCAGTCAACAGCATCTGTAGTGCTCATCACAATGTTGTCGGAGGGAAGAGACCGAAGGAGCAAGCTACATTTAATAAGGGCCTTACTGTTATCTTTGTACATCTAGATGTTCTTATGCATGTTTAATGTATGATGTGCAAAGATATGTTACATATATGCATATGTGCTGTGTTTACATGTCTTTGTATTGGCTTGACTGGATTAGTGGGGAGAGAGTTAGCAGTAGCAGCATGGAGTGAGACATGGAGAGGGAGAGAAAGGAGGAGAGTAGAACAGAGCAACGCCTGGAGGCTCAATCTGTTCCTCACTGAGCTACATCAGTGTTAGAGACGGCGGCCCAGGCCGCAGGGAAGCCTCCACTCGCTCCATCAAACTGTCAGGCAGCCAGCGGAGCTGCATGGGGAGACTCTCAGCTGCCCCCGAGGCTAGTTCAAGTCAACATCCCATTTCCTTGCCTCCTCACCTAATTTCTCCTAGGCCCTGACTTAAATTTCCAATGCCCAGTGTCTCCCACTGCAGCTCAGCAGCACTGAGCCCGGGGCCATGTCAAAACACAGTGCGGTGCTCAGTATTGGGGGTGTGTGTGTGTGTGTGTGTGTGTGTGTGTGTGTGTGCGTGTGTGTGTGTTTGTGTGTGCGTGTGTTCTTGTGCACCCTAACTACTCAAGGTGAGATGGCAAACCAGCTATGGTCACAGCAAAGCAGAAACCAGAGGAAGTGGGGGAGCTTATGAGAGACAGGGTGAAAAAAGTGGATTTCTTATTTCTTTCAGTCTTTCTCATCCTTTTGCCCATTTTTCTTCCTTGAATATATTCATTGAACAGTTGTGTATTCCCCATCCCTTCAGGTTTCTGGCAGTCCTTTCTCTCTGAGCTGAAAAAATGCTCCCCATTCGCTCATACATCTGCCATTACTGTCTGTTTTTTCCTCACCAAACTACTCCAAGCATCACACTAGCCGCTCCGCCAGTTCTCTCACTCCCCTGGGTTTTGCTGAAAGCATAGGTTTGAGGGATTTAGAGAGGACAAGCCGGTCATTTAATTTAGTGAAGGACCAGGATTGCTCTTCAAGTCCACACTGCTATCATCATCAATCTGTCTAAATCCTGCAGCACTGCACCCCCTTCTTCCTTTAGGACTTCTCCAAAGTCTTTGCATGGAAGTGAAGTGAATCAGTGCTATGTCTCAGTGCTGTTTACTAGGACTCTGGGTAATGTTAAAGTCTGTTTAGCCTGGCCCCAGGTCAGGACTATATCTTTCCTCACCCTGTCTTGATTTACATGGCCCCTGCTGACTCTTCCCTTAAGTGTGTCAGTTCTGGACCAGAGGCTGCTGCTGTGTCTGTCTAATGCAAAGAGCCCTGAACTTGTCTACTTCAATCCTCCTTCACTCTCATTGGCTCTCTGTCTTCTTTCAGTAGGCCCCTGTAAAAAAGAGGCTTTTGCTGTTTGCACAGCCAAGTCCAAGGTCCCAAGCTCAAATATGGGTTTGCGTTAGAACTTGTCTGGGCTTCCTGGTCGATATCATTTCTGCCCAGCAGACCTTTTTCTTCCAAGCTCATTCCCTGTGGACCCTGCATCTTCTCTGCGATCAATACTTTCCTAATCCAGGATTCCCGAGTGGACCCTGAGTAATCAGCTGACTTCCCATTCAGCCCGTTGGGGAGGTCAAGTGTCAAATGGCTGTATATATTTGATCCTGTGACCAGTCCATTCACGTGCACTCAGTGGGTCAAGGGCATTCACTGGATAGATGTTGTCATTTATCATTTTGAAATGCATTTCAGTCAAAGCAATAAGCAGATAAATCACAATATCAGAAAATTATTTTGCCTGTTTTTGTCATCTTTGCCCTATTTAAGTGTGCGTTGTAAAAAAACTCTGACTAAAGGAGACAGTGCCCAGCTAAAGTAACCACACCCATCAAACCATGTAATTTTATGTGATACACCAACACAAAGAAAATGCTTAACTGTTACAGAATGTTTTACAAATACAACTAAATACATTGGCATGCATTTCTCTTCAGGCTCTCACTATTAATAACACTTAATAAATCCAGTGTTACCAGTTGCCCTAATCACCTAATGAGTAAATACAGGCCACCTGTGTGTTTTTAATCTCTATATGAGTAAAGCTGTGAAGGCTGTAGACATGGCCGTCCACCTAAACTGCCCAGCAGAGCAATTAGAGCCTGATAGAAAACATATTAGAGGCTGCAGATGACTTGAGACTAAAACAGAAGTTCACCTTCCAACAGGAAAACAACCCCAAAAAAACCCAGTTACATCTAGTTATTTGAGTCATTCAGTTCAAAGGATACCCATGTTAGAATGCCCCAGTCAGAGTTCAGACCCAAATCCAATTGAGAATTAGGATTAAGAAAAAAATTTTTGCAGATGCTCTTCATCCAATCTGACAGAGCTTGTGCTATTCTAAAAAGAAGAATGAGCAAAACGTTCACTCTGTAGATGTGCAAAGCCAGTCAAGACACTTCTGTTCTCGTCATGGATTGTCCATATCTAACACCATGTTCAAGCATATGGGTGTCCATATGTGCTCATGGCACCAGGACACCCTAGGCCTCAGTTCAATGATTGACTTTGTTGTCGTGTCATCTGATCTGGAGCCGGATGTCATGGACATTCGGGTGAAGAGGGGAGTGGAGCTTTCGACTGACCACTACCTGGTGGTGAGCTGGCTCCGATGGTTGGGGAGGATGTCGGTCAAACCTGGCAGACCCAAACAAATCTTGAGGGTCAGCTGTGGTCGTAAGGTTGTTGGTGCCTATTGCAGTGGCAATCCTTGAACCCGCTGATGGACACTGGCAGTGAGAGATGCTGTCAGGCTAAAGAAGGTGTCCTATCGGGTCTTTTTGGCCTGTGGTACTCCGGAAGCAGCTGATGGGTACCCGCAGTCAAAGTGGCATGTGGCTCGGGCGGTTGCTGAGGCAAAATCTCAGGTGTGGGAGGAGTTCGGAGAGGCCATGGAAAACGACTTCCTTACGGCTTCGAGGCGATTCCGGTCCACCATCCAGCGTCTCGGGGGGAGACGTACACCACCAACACTGTTTACAGTGGGGAGGGTGTGCTGTTGACCTTAACTCAGTATGTTGGTATGTTGTGGGTCGGTGGGCAGAGTACTTCGAAGACTTCCTCAATCCCACCGGCATGTCTTCCACTGATGAAGCGGAGCCTGGGGACCTTGGAGCAGGCTCTCCAACCTCTGTGCTGAGGTCACAGAAGTAATTAAAAAGCTCCTCAGTGGTAAGGCCCCCGGGGTGGATGAAATTCGCCCGGAGTTCCTTAAGGCTCTGGATGTTGTAGGATTTGGTTGACTAACACGACCGGTCTGTTGTGGTGAAGAGAGAGCTGAGTTAAAAAGCGGAGCTCTCGATTTACTGGTCGATCTACATTCCTACCCTCATCTATGGTCATGAGCTTTGGGTCGTGACCAAAAGAACGAGATCACGGATACTAGCGGCCAAAATGAGTATCCTCTGCAGGGTGTCTGGGGTCTCCCTTGGAGACGGGGTGAGAAGCTTGGTCATCCGGGAGGGAAGTTTGTGGCTTTAATATTACAAAATTTAAAAAATACTGTGTATGTAAATAGTTTTCAAGGCTCTGTAGGTCAAAAGGAAAAATTTACTTCTTTGCTCAAGACAAATGAAACGTCCTGATGTCTTGCTAATGTTTCACGCTAGAAAACATGACTGTGGATGGATTTAAGTTTCTGTATCCATGCCTTATCCGAATAGCCACAGATCCTACGCCCCCTCACCTCATCCTAGCAACTGCAGGAGGGATATAGCAAGAGAAAATTGTTGTTATTCCACCAGTATCTCCCACTTCTTTGGTCCTCAGCTATCTTAATGGACCATTACCCCCTCTGTGTGTTCTCACTCCAGGGGGTCGAGGTTTTTTAAAACTTCTTTTTTTACTGTCTATTGTATGTCAGTCAAAATGTCCTCTGAATTAAAGCCATTTGTGCATTTTTGCATTGTTAAATTGTCACTTTATTCACTTGAATAGAAGACTGAGTAAGGTGTGGTTAGAGGTAAAATAAATGTCCCAGTGTTAGGAATGTTTTTGGAATTAACACTGGTTTGCGTATGATCTTCTCCTCTGTTATTATTTCATCCAAGATGAAATAATAACACAAAAATACTAGCTCTTTTGTTTAGAGCTAGTATTGGAGCAAACAGAAAGTGACAAATAAGTGCCAGGAGCTCTGACAGCTCTTGCATTGCATTTTGTTGTTTTTTTGTTTTTCTTTTTGCATTTCCCGCAGCAAGTAAAGGGTTGCGATCAGTATTCAGGATGACAGTTGTTGACGCCCTGTCAGTATTTACTTAACCAGGCAAGGTCCTCTTTGGTTCCTCTCTGTGTCTCTGAGGCAGAATAACGGCTGACCATGGCATCGTGTCCTGTCCTTAGCCCTGTCTTATTTCAAGGGTGAGCTACAGGGTCATCATTGGGGACAGCCCAGGTCGTAGCCTTGCTCAAGCCAGGGCCACAGGCAGAATAAATATTGTGTGTGTAAAGATTTGAAAGCTGTGTAAATGTCAGTGCATGATGTGCCCGCTGAGGAGAGGAGGGCATGCAGAGGAGGTGGTCAACTGGGTGGGTGAAAGGAACAATAATTTGCTTAGCAGTTCCTCTCTTAGTGTAGGAACATTGCTGGTCAGAGGTTTACATACACTCATCCTAAGCATGAATGTCATTTCAATTTTGGGCTTTTAATTATGCATTCAAAGCGTTCCTTTTCCAAGATGAAATAATAACACAAAAATATAACTTCAGCAATTTTTAAAAATAATAATTGGGTGAACAAGTTTAAAATGTCTAATTCTCTAATCCACACAGGTTCAACATGAAACACCACTATACAAACAATATACTGTACATAAATATACAGCAATATGCTCTGACTCCAGTATCCCTGGCCACTGTGAAGCCAGTTTAACATTAGCACGAACTCAGAAGGTACCATGGAAGGAAGAAGTACGTGCACCAGAATCTACTCCTTCAACCTTACCTGAAAGTCGCATTTTCTCACATGGACAGGCCAAATTTCTGCAAGAGAAACATTTTATGGTCAGAGGAGATGCAGACTGAGCTCTTTGAGCACAATGACAAGAAAAATGTTTAGAAGCTTAAGGGCAATGCTTTCGACCCTAATAACACTGTACAAAGTGCCAAGCATGGTGATGGTAAGGCAAGAGAAGCCTAATAATATGGAACCATTCACACATGAACTAGTCCAAAGTGCTTTACAGGACGTCAATATAAAGACAGAAAAAAGCATAAGCATAAAAGCATTGCATAAAAGAAATAGACGTTTAAAAATACAGATATTAAAGGCCGAAAAGAGACAAATGTTTCAAATAGCTCACTAAAAAAATGGCTCAGTCCTTATTTAACGAAAACAGCTTCTGTACATCTCAGGTTTTCAGGGAACTTTTTCCAGAGCTGATATACTTAAAACCCAAATGCTCCCTACTTTGTTTAGTTCTGGTCTTGGAAACACTGAGTAAACAGGTCTCTGAAGACCTGAGGGGTCTACATAGCTCATTCTTGACAAGAAACTCAGAAACATATTTTGGCCCAAGAGCATTTAGTGCTTCATAGACCAATAGCAGAATTTCTATTCTAGTGCCATGGTGGGTGTCTATTTGTCCCCAGATGTACTGGTGCATTGTAAAGAGTGAACAGAACATTGAAGTAGTGCTATTTCCAGAATCTTCAAATGTACCTCTAATTAACAACTAGAGGTTTGAAACATGAATGCAGTTGGGTGGCCCAACAGGACAATGATTCCAAACATGCTTAAAAACATGTTTTGGGATGGATAAAGCAGGCTGACATTTACCTTCTGGAACGCCCTGTACCTCATATCTTATAAAAATTTATGGGCAATGCTGAAAACAAACAGGTCTGTGTCAGGAAACAAGCCATATTAAATGAGCCCCACCATTTCCAATAACAGACTGGTCAAATATCCAGCCAGAATCATGCCAGAGGCTTGTTGATGGCTAGTAAAAGTATTTATTTATCTCTGCAACTTGCTAAAGCGGCATTTGTCCAAAAATTAGTAGGAGGGAATGTACAGGGGTTGGACAATGAAACTGAAAAAAAAATGCATCTCTTGGTTTTTCAACACTTTTGCTCCAAGCATTGTGCCTGCTCCTGCAAAACAGTTGGGTTGTAAGGACCAATGTAATTAAGAACTTCCTGTCAATCATATCTACAGGGGTTGGACAATGAAACTGAAACACCTGGTTTTAGACCACAAGAATTTATTAGTATGGTGTAGGGTCTCCTTTTGCGGCCAATACAGCGTCAATTCGTCTTGGGAATGACATATACAAGTCCTGCACAGTGGTCAGAGGGATTCTAAGCCATTCTTCTTGCAGGATAGTGGCCAGGTCACTATGTGATACTGGTGGAGGAAAACATTTCCTGACTCGCTCCTCCAAAACACCCCAAAGTGGCTCAATAATATTTAGATCTGGTGACTGTGCAGGCCATGGGAGATGTTCAACTTCACTTTCATGTTCAAACCAATCTTTCACCAGTCTTGCTGTGTGTATTGGTGCATTGTCATCCTGATACACGGCACCGCCTTCAGGATACAATGTTTGAACCATTGGATGCACATGGTCCTCAAGAATGGTTTGGTAGTCCTTGGCTGTGACGCGCCCATCTAGCACAAGTATTTGGCCAAGGGAATGCCATGATATGGCAGCCCAAACCATCACTGATCCACCCCATGCTTCACTCTGTGCATGCAACAGTCTGGGTGGTACGCTTCTTTGGGGCTTCTCCACACCGTAACTCTCCCGGATGTGGGGAAAACAGTAAAGGTGGACTCATCAGAGAACAATACATGTTTCACATTGTCCACAACCCAATATTTGCGATCCTTGCACCATTGAAACCGACGTTTGGCATTGGCATGAGTGACCAATGGTTTGGCTATAGCAGCCTGGCCGTGTATATTGACCGTGTGGAGCTCCCGACGGACAGTTCTGGTGGAAACAGGAGAGATGAGGTGCACATTTGATTGTGCCGTGATTTGGGCAGCCGTGGTTTTATGTTTTTTGGATACAATCTGGGTTAGCACCCGAACATCCCTTTCAGACAGCTTCCTCTTGCGTCCACAGTTAATCTTGTTGGATGTGGTTCGTCCTTCTTGGTGGTATGCTGACATTACCCTGAATACCTTGGCTCTTGATACATCACAAAGACTTGCTGTCTTGGTCACAGATGCGCCAGCAAGACGTGCACCAACAATTTGTCCTCTTTTGAACTCTGGTATGTCACCCATAATGTTGTGTGCATTTCAATATTTTGAGCAAAACTGAGTTCTTACCCTGCTAATTGAACCTTCACACTCTGCTCTTACTGGTGCAATGTGCAATCAATGAAGACTGGCTACCAAGCTGGTCCAATTTAGCCATGAAACCTCCCACACTAAAATGACAGGTGTTTCAGTTTCATTGTCCAACCCCTGTATAGAATTGAGACTTTGTGGATTAAAGATCCTCAATAAATTTAAACTTGTACTCCTAAATATTTAGAAATCACTCAAGCTATATTGTATTATCAGTCTACCCAGAAAAAAACAGTTTGAATGTTTTCTTAAAACCCCAAAATGAATATGACAATCATGCCAATGATAAGTGAATGCAAACCTCTGGCCAGCACTGCAGTTGGATGTCATCAGATTGTGCTTGTGCCATAACCTGAGCATTTATTTCTGCTTTATTTTGGTTTTTGATGTTTGACGTTGCTGGTGATGGTTTGGGATAGGTTGTGGGTTTGTTTATGTCTTTAAGATGCAAACCACAGGGGTGTTGGCTTCAGTCAGACAGTTTGTTGAGCAACATGTTTTGGATTTTAAATAACATCCCATTATAGAGGATTTAGCATTTTCATAAGTTCATAACTTTTATAAAACTGCTTTCCGGGAGTTGATACTTAAAAACGCCCTAGATTTTTAATGACATTGTTGTTTTGTCACTGCATATGCGGTCACAATTTTGTTCTTTTATTGTATTCTTTGCTTTGACTTGACTAAGTGAAATAGCCCAACAGGGCAATCACACAAAGTACTGACAAAATAGCTGGAGCATTACATCCATCCGCATTTCCCTTTATCTCTGTAGTATCCCCCCTGCTTGTTCTTAGCATTTAGCTACTGTGTTCCACCTGCCTTTCTCTCTCCCTGCTGTGTTGTGCTGTGTCTCTGTCTATGTCTGAGCTAGTATTCCCCTTTACACTCTGCTCAGTGCATGCTTCTTGTAAAAGGATAAGCACCATGCTGTGCTTTTTGATATTATTTTTCCTTCTCGCCTGCTCCAGCCTTTCAAGGCCTCATCTCTAGTGTCATGGCTACTGCTGCAACAACAAGAAAAAGCATGCACCTGGGGAATAGACAGAGCTAGTTGTTCATCTCCATCACCTACGGTTTATACTCATCTTTTGTAATAGAGTGGAGCCCATAACCGCTGTGAGATGGAAGTCATCCTTTTAGCTGCATGCCAAGAATACATTACAGCTGATTTCCTGAGGAGACAGTGGTGTACGAGATTAGATGTATTCTCATTTTTATTTGCTTCATTTTGTACTATTTGCATAGACAAAGATATCATGTTTTGGGAAGCTAGTCAGAGAAGCTATTTGACTTTAAGATGAATGGAGCAAACAAATTGAGAAATCCTGAAAGTAAAACATTATAAAAGGCTGCAAAAGACTTTACACTGGGTTGGAGGTTCTGTCTAGTGCATGACCTACAGCTGGCCCTCAAGAGAGGATTCATGCTTGTGCCTTGGTGCCCACCCATTACTCCCTAACATCCACCACCCACACAACAGTAGGGTCTTAGGGTATGGAATGATGGGCCAATTACTCTAATGGTTGAAGGTCACTGTCTAGCATTATCGTTTTTGTAGAGCAAAACTGCCCAGGCACATGTAGGCAGCCATCTGCTCCATATGATATGCCTGAAACGCCGTGACTGGATACAGTATAAAAAATAAAAATTCTACCGCAGGACAAAAACCCAAAACAAGAACACAGAGCTACAATGGAATGGTTTAAAACAAATCACATTTATGTGTTAAGACACCCAGTCAACGTAACGGCCTGAATCAAATTGAGAATCTTGAAAATTGATGTTCAAAGTTGCTCTCATAAAGCCATTTTGCAAAGAAGAATCTGTCTAGAGGTGAAAAACCTTTCAAGACGTACCCTACAAAAACTTGGCTCTGTAACTAGTTGTTCTAGAAAGATTACAAATGAATGCAACACTTTTGAATTTTTAATGATTATGGTAATGCATTGTTTTTTTTCTCACACTTAACAGTTATGCCCCAATTTCTGTAGATTTAGAAAAACATCATAAAAAAAAATTAAAAAAGACACTGACCTTTGTGGTTGCAATGTGACAAAAGGTGACTAAGCTCAAGAGGTATGGATACTTTTGCAAGTCACTGTCTATATAAATGCGTGTTTCTAGTTTTGTATGTTAACTAAACAGCAACTCACATTAGTAGGAATATTATTAATGTGTGTGAAAAAAGAACCAAGGCCTTGTCTGGGTGTTTATACTTCAGTTAGTAATGTAGGTCCTAGAATAAACCTTCCCAGTTGGCTGAGTAGCATTGTTCATTTTCCATTGAAACCCCCAAGCAGCATGGACTCCTGCTGTTTCAGAACAGTAGGAGGAATCATTCTTGCATGGTCCCCCACACATACATGCTCCCATTATCCTCTCCTGAGCGATCCTGGCCACTGAGTCCTTGCTCTGATTACTCTCGGTACCTAATTATACATTTGGACCCACTGCACACTCACAACAAAAGGCTGCTGTGCCTCCATTGACCCAGGTCACTCTTCATTGTCCCAGCTCTGACAGGGAGTCAAACAAAATAAAAAGGCTCCACTTTAAGATGTTACTGCAGACTTAATTGACAGATTGAAGGCAGATTTGCACTGGGGACCATCCAGCTCTCTCATTGTGACTCTTCACTTCAATTGCTCTGCCTCTTATGCGTCCCGCTGTGAGGTCCAGTGGGACTGTCCCTCAGTTTGAGCACTCCTGTTTGCACATCTTCACCACCTACTGTCTCAGGGGAAAGGGTCACAAGTGAAAGCTAATAAGTGATATATATAGTAGATTAAATTGATTAAAATACTAAATATTGTACAATCAACTTTGCCTTTACAATTATTAACCTAACCTTATCTTCACACCCTTCTTGAGACTTAGGTTGAGTATTATTTACAGAATTTGTGTTAGCTGTGTTTTTGTTTTTTTCTTGCTAAAAAGAGAAATTTGTATCTGTGGACATGTCAGAAATGAAAGGCAGTATTCTCATTATCTGTTTCTCTGCAACAAGGTCTTAAATTTCATTGTGTCCTCTCAAGACATCTGAGCCTAATCCACACACTTTTTAAAGGTGAAATGACTTATGAAATGTTTCGGTGTTGACGACTAACCTCTTCACTTCTTCTGTGAATAGAAAGTGATTTGGCCCTCTACCATGCTAGACAACGCACATATCACAAAACAGACTTTCTTGTTATTCAGTTTGTTTATCCTTGTAAAAGTCTGACATAGAAATTAAAGACAGGCTTGTCACAAGGTAGATTTGAAATACCACACTAAATAGGAACAAGGATGGAGAATTCAAAGAACTTGTGTCCTTGAGATGCTATCGTCCAATTATAAAGCAAACTTAAAGGGCTAAATGACAAGCTGCTGCTGAATGCTCTTTATAATAGAACCCTGTTGCAGTGTTCGTTTTCACATCTTTTGCAAACTTCCAGCATTGAATTTGTAACAAAAACACCAGAATGGCTTTCTGTCAGTTTGTGCGCTCCTTTGGAAACATGGAAAAAAAACCTCTCTTTGAGTAGCACACTCTCCTTTCCGTCTTCATCCTGTGTTGTTTGCTCTGAGAGATGACAGTGAATAAAAGGTGGCACACAAAAATAACATCTGCAATGATTATGCTACGTGGGGGAGCCGAATGAATAATTCCTAACATTCCCCGTGTTTGTCTGTTTTCTGTTACAGTGTGACAGCGAAAGTGACATTGACGACAAGGTAAGGATGCTTTTCCTGTGTTTATTCACACACCACATGAAGTGACTGGGAGTTGTGAATAACAAAATTAAAGCTCCCATCTAGAGAGAGGAGACAGTCAGAAGGTGTTGTTGGGTAAAAAAAAGAGCCACAGAGAGATCTATTCATTGTTGATTATTTTGTGTAAAAAAAACAGTTTTTTGCGCCATTTTTAAAATTTTTAACCATACATTATCTAGCATATTAGCATTTGCCACAGCAAACCTTTGCATCTCTATTAATCTTATTACATTCATCTATTGCTTACCGATACAGACAAATTTGCTGGCATCTCTGTAAAAAATGTGTAAAAAGCCTTAATCTAGTGATGGCACACAATTATTGGCACCCCAAATTATTTCTTTTAAAATATGGCTGGACGAGGACCCATATTTATCTTGCCACCATGTGCAGTGAGCAGGACTGTAAGGCATTAAAAATTATATCCAAAGCTCACTATTAGAGAACCACTGTAAAGAAGGGCGTCCAAAATATTTGGCTAAATCAACACAGAAGTGGCTCACCAGACACAAAATCAAATTTCTTCTATGGTCATCTAAGTCTATAGACCTAAATCATCTAGAGAACTGGTGGGATGAGCTGGAGAATGAGAGCATATAGAAGACCCAGGACCGTGGAAGCTCTAGAACGAGGGTGTCCAAAGTATATTAACCAGGGGTGTCAACCAGTGTGTCTGTAGGTACATCCAACACCTCATAGAGGTTTCTGATCTTAAGTTTGAGCATTTATTATTTCAGCTTAACATTTTGTATGGAAAAAGAAAAGGTTTTCTCCTATGGGAAAAGTTTTCTTAAACTTTACCATTTGATAATTCCGTACCAGTGCCGTGTCAGTTTCACCTTTGTGCATGTGTTTGTTGCCGACTTAAAAGCGGTTGGCTGATAGCAACCACCTGCTTACAAGATGAAACACCTTTGGGGAATCTCACGCATCCTAATTCCTCCACAGTTTAGGAATTACCCTGAGGTAAATGAATAAGATACCATGCCTAATCTTCTGTAAGCATAGCTTTCAGTTATGTGAAAACATCTGCAACTCTCCTTATAAATAATACATTGATAGCAGGCACAATTTGCATTAACTGTTGCCTGGCAAGTCAATAGGCTTTTATCTCTTTACTGAAGCGAGAAGGAGTGGAAGGCACTCGCTAGTCGACACGTCAAAAGCAAAATGTAGCTAGCCTGTCAGTTTCTATGCTGATCCTTGGCATGAGTGTAGGGGGTAAAACTGGATAGCAGCTCAGAAAGTGTTTCTGGTGCAAGGTTTTGTTTTCTCTACTGCTCAGTTACTTCTGACTTATACCACATATAAACAGATTTTAGTACTATAAAAGTTTGATTCTGCAATACACAAACAATCTGCGTTTGAGCAGTTTGGAAAAATCCCAGAGGTTATGCTTTAATGGCAAATTGTCTGAAAAACAAACTTTCTCATATTTAATGTATAATTAAAGTCCAAGCTTTCAGCTAACTGTTGCCTTTACCGCTCAGAGCAAAGGCATGTGGCTCGAACGTTTTCACATTTTGTCACATTATAATCCAAAACTTCAGTGTATTCTATTAGGATTTTATGAGATAGATCAAAACAAAACGGTGTGCAATTAAAATAAAGAAGAATTGTCTTCTGAAGTCACCTAATTAGTAAATCTAGTCCCTTTGGGTGTAATTTGGTCCCAGTATAACTTCTGCTGTTCTGTAAAGGCATTAGATGTTTGTTAAAGAGCATTAGTGAACAAACAGTTTAATGAAGAGTAGTAAAGAAGTCATTGTTGGAAAAGGCCACGAAAATTCCTGTTTGCAGTTTGCCAGAAGTCATGTGGGGCACACAGACGGACATGTGGAAGGTGTTCTGGTCAGATCAAAACCAAAGTTTTTATTTTCACACCATACCTCAACTTCCATGCAAACCGTGAAACATAGTGGTGGCACCATCATGCTTGGGGGATGGTTTTCTTCAACAGTGACAGGGAAGCTGATCACAGTTGATGAGAAGGGGAAAAGAACCAAATAAAAAGTGTCAAAGGTTGAAAGATTTGATGGAAGCAGTTTACCTTCCAAAAGGACATAGACCCTAAACTTAAAGCCAGAGCTGCAGCAGATTGGCTTAGATCAATCATTATTAATGTGTTCCCTACGTCCAACTGGGTGTCTGTGGCAAGACATGAAAATAGATAGAAAACTGATATGATATAAAAATGTATGTATGCTGTCCATACAATCTGACCAAGGTTGAGCTGTTTTACAAAGAAGAAGGGCAGCAATTTCAGTCTTATCTACAAAACTGATAGAACCATTTCCCAAAGATTCTCAGCTGTAATTAGCTAAAGGTTGTTCTCCAAAGTGGGAGGCTAAATACAAAAGCAAGCCAGACATTCCAGATTTGTATCTGCAAAACATTTGACATTCATAAACCTTTAATACTTTTCCTTGTATTTTACAAATTTAACTACTTTGGTTTGATTTATCACTTAAAACCCTAATACAGTACACCAAACTTCTTGATTTTAAGTGTGATAATTTGCTTAAAAGTTCAAGTTGTATGAATACTTCTACAAGTGACTGTATCATAGTTGTATTTGTCTGGAAGCAATAGCAGTGCTACTCAACCTTCACTCCAGTAACATGTTTGCATTGTCAGAAAAATGTTGTCAAGAGCACAAAAATCATATGGAGAAACAGTTTTAAATTTGGAACTTGGTTCCCTATCCCACTTTCTAAACATTCTCTCTGTCCATCTATTCATGCTTTCAGTCATCCATCTAGCCATCTTATTCTCTTCTCTGGTGAGCTTTTGTCTCTATCTTTTAATAGGATAAAATGATTACTAACTTTGGAAATCAAAGTCTGGAAAGGTATGAAGTTTTAACATGAAGAAATGGGAGGAACCCTGGCAATAAACAGTATAAAGAATCTAGATAACAACCATAGCAGTGATGACCTTTTTAGTCCTCAGAAGCACACCTTCTGCTAATCAAGGTGATGAGAACTGTACAACAACCATATTAAATTACTGAGCAAACGAGGATGAGCAAAAGATAATTTGACAAGCCATCACTAAAATCAGGTAAAAAAAGCTATGAAAGAAATGTTGTTTCATAAGGAGAAAGACAAACACTGTCATTTGTAATTGCCGGCACTGAAGATAGCTTGCCAGTGATAATTTTCTGCAACCTTTTGCTGAAGCAGGTGCCAGCTCTTCCATATCTATCCAATGAAAAAGAAAAGACTCCTTTCATATCAGATTAGCCGCCACCTGAACAGCCACATTGTCGGGATTTCACAGATTAACTTCATGAGAATTTTGTTTCCAGGTGTGCCTCCGGAGGGCAATCAGTTACAGTGTATTTGAATAACAGTCACAATGTACTATAGTAAAGTAAGTTTGGATGGCTGCATGTTGTGAAGCTTGCAAGTATCGAAGCAACACTTCACAAAACCTGCGATGATGTGTTTCCAGTATTTTAGACTTCAGTTGTTTAGAATTTTTCAGGTTTCCTCCAGTTCTTCCAGCATGACTTTTCTGTCCATGGTAACAGTCTTGATGAAATGAGCAGTCATATCTAGTTTTTTCCCCCATAAATGTTTTTATGGAAAATCTGGGATCTGATCATCAAAAGGGTAATGAGATACAATGCATTTCAAAAGTACACAGACTCCATAAACATTTTATATGTTTTCAGGTAAAGGTACATTGTAGCTTAAAATGTGATAGAATTTGATATTTATTCAGTTTGCCCCCAGTCCAAAACATAAAAAAGACCTAACCCTTGGCCCCCACTCATTGCCATCTCGACCTGTGATTCAAGCCTTTAGTCTGTCATATTGAAAGACCGGTTGTCAGTGACTGAAAAAGTACAAAGTACATCTATTACTGAAGGTGTTCTAAAGTGAACATAAATATACCAATGCATTTGAGACAGTATTGCTAATTCATAAAGGTGGGTTGCTGAATTATTTCTATATAGTTTGAGTTTTGTCCTTCACACTGTTTAATGTGACCCATGAGTCACTGTTAACAGATAAATGTGAATACATCATAATAAAATGGTACTCTGTCTCTTGGACTTTGCACATGATTTTTGTTGATTTAATGTGTCTGGGTTCAGTCACATTCAGAGTGAGAGACTGCTTTGGCTTTCTCTCTGTATGTCATGCGGCCTGCTCTACCTGTGCTGACATTTTCCCAGCTGTCACACAAAAGCTCAACAGAGAGCAGTTGAAACACCAGCCACTAACGTTTATGATGTTTAAACAAAACTCGAAGTTTATTTAGCCGAAGTTTAACATTTTCCATAAGTTTTGTTACCAGGCAGGTTATCACCAGTTATATCAAAACAGAGTAAACATGCAAACATTGGCTCCAGCAGGAGTAAGAAGTGAGTTTTTTAGGACTGTAGTTTTATTTATCTAACCTGATATATTTTAACTAATGATGGATCTATGTTGGAGCTGTATATTTAGGTTGACCTACAGAAACATTAGTTGAGACAAAATATGTCACTGCCAGAAGAAACTGGGTGGAAAGTATGCAAAGGGTCACCATACTACTATATAGACTATATATGCAATACTGATGAAATTTTGTGTATTATTTTTCTACATGCCATTGACTGAAACAAGGACTGTATCAGCAAATGCCTTTTATAAACAAAAAAATCCAGATAGTGCCTGAAATTGTCAAATTCCTTGAATAACTGTTTATATTTCTATTGGAAAAATATCTGTGGTATCATCATGCAGTTCCATGTTAGAAGATGTGTCCTTTATCGTAAATAAGGATGATATGTTATATTTCAACAGCTTTAACTGTCTTGTGAATGTTCAGCAGGATGAGCTAAATGACTGCCAACAGCTTGGTATCTCTTTCTTATTTTTTTTCTATTTTACACTGATGTGAAGCAGTTGAGCGTGTCACCTTACACATTTCACAAGAGTCGATATTGTTAAATGTGTCATTTAAACTACAGCTTAAGAAATCTTTTTCCATACCTCTGTGTTCCCCAGGTAGAGTGGGAACTAGCCAAACCTTTCAGTATCTGACTGTTTGAAATCAAAAGAATTCCTCTTTTATTTGAGGGTCAGAGAAATAGAGTGAGATTTATCTCGTAATGGTGATTTGTAGACTCTAAAGGAATGCCATGCTATCTTCATTATGTCCACTTGTCTGTCTTGACCTGGCTTCTCCAGTGTCTTCTGTGTTATTTCAGCTATGCCAATATTCAATTTGATGTCAGTCTATGCGTAAAATGGCAGAAGCACTGCACCATAGTGAAGAACTACCAGGTTGGTTAATTCCATTTGGTCCCATTTGCTGAGCAGCCACTCAGCAGAAATTGTGTCTGTCTCTGAAAGTCTTTGAGAACCATCATCTCATTCTGTCTATGGTTCTTTTATAGCTGTGATCTAGTCATTTATCAGGGCTGCTCCCTGCCTCGGTTCGACATATTAATTCACCCTCTTCCTCTGTATCTTCATCCAGTTTACTGAATAAAGGCTGTATCACATCATCTGAATTAAGAATGTTTCATCCTGGCTTAGTAAATCCTCTTTGTTGTTGAATTTGGAATATCAGCTGTAGTAAAAGCAGTGATGTTAAGATGCAAAAAATAAAACCTACCCTCAGCTTTCCATGTTTTTCTTGACTAATTATCTTCATTCTCCATCTGCTCTGTTCCCTTACTCTTAAGGCCAGAGTTTCTTACCTTTTCTCTGTAGCCATCTTCAAAAACTCAAGAGTGACCATTAATTTATGTATAACCAGTATGTTTTCCCTCCTTCATACCTATCTATAACATCTGCTGCTGGGTTGGATCCAGCCAGGCCTCCTAGAGTCAACTCAACTCTGTTCTATAATAAACAGGCCACCCACCAGACCACTGACAACCTTAACATTTTTTACTGACTGTGAAAAGGTATCTTCTTAATGTTTCGACACAAGTGATCATCCGTCCTCATCTATTTAATGAAATTAGATTAAGTGCACCTGGGAAAGAGCTGAGAAAGCAGAATGCTTCTCCACCTCCTTTAATCTAAAACCAATTTGCCAGTAATATTCCTTTCCCCCCAGCTTGGGATTCATCTGCCCTGATTCAAAATGGAGGAGGAACAAGATGAGACCAGAGCTGACTGGTTGCATTCAGCTCCCCACAGGCGCTGTAAAATTAGAACTGACACTGGCAACACAGCCCTTAATATGGAGATGTCATTTTTCTCCTCTTGTCTTTGTCTTTCTCTTCCCATCTTTGCCTTTCTCCTGCTTTTTGCTCCTCCTCAGACACATCCTTTTGTAGAAAAGACCAGATGTCATACAACCCAACAAATATGGCATGGACTTAAAGATTTATGGTTAATAAAATAATAAAAGCTAATAGTCAGAAATCTAAACTCTATTCATCAGGTGGTCTTATGAAATTCCCCCAATTTTGTCAGTTGACATTGTAGACTGTAATGTCTTTCCAGTGCCTGACCAAAAGTGTTCAAACCCCTCATTCAACTGTTTTATATTTTGTGATGTTACAACCACAGGTTTTCTTACAGGATTGGCCTGTGTTAATCCATCCATCTTCCAATAAACTCTGGTTAGCTTTGCTATCCCTACTTAAGAAGAGCATCCCCACTGCATGTTGCTGCCATCACATTTTATATAGTGGGGATGGAGTCTCCATGCTTATGTGTTGAGTTTGTTTTCTGCCATGGATAGCCTTTCACATGTTTCAACCGACAAGAGCACCATCTTGTACATCCACGTCCCTTCTATTGGTTGAGGAAAATAACGCAAGCTTAACTTTTTATGGCTTTTTTGGCTGATTAGCTTTATATGGCTTTCTTCTTTCCACTCTTCCACAAAGGCCATATTTGTGGAGTGCACAAAACTAGTCCTCTCAACTCACCCAAGCTGTGGATCTCTGCATCTCCTCCAGAGTTACCATGGGCCAGCTTGGCGGCATCTCTAATCAATTCTCTCCTCGCCCTGCTTGTCAGTAGTAGGTGTACATTGCACCATACTCTTTCCTTTTTCAGATTATGGATATGATAATGTGCCGGGATATCTTAAAAGCCTAGGATTTTTTTATTTTTTTATTTAACCTTGTTTTAAATTTCTGTTCAAATTTTCATTCCATGACCTTTCTGCTCTGTTTTTTGGCCTTCCACACTTTTTGGATTTGTATTTGTTAAACAATTTAGAAAAACAAAATCCTTCCACATCGCAGTTATAAGCCACTTGGTGTTGGTCTATCACTTAAGATACCATCAAAATACAATGAAGTTTGTTTGTAACATAAAATGTGAAAAAGTTTATTAGTTAATTAAATTAGTTAAATTGCATCTGAGTGAGTGAGCACATTTACCTCTGCATTGACTAAGAGTGCCCTTTCTCACTACAAAGTGTGATGTGTATGTGTTTGTCGACAAACTTTGAGGAAAGTGAGTCTACTGCCAGGCTTAGAGATGGAGACCAATCCCAGTGCATGTTTGGAGGAAGAGGCACGATGACAGAGAAAGACTCTGAGCTTCTGCAAGGCTTGCCAGCAGACAGGGCCAACAGACATCAGCAGAGACAGCTTGTCAGTAGCAATGCGTCTCATACAACAATGCAGGGACAGTCAACATGGCTGCAGCGTCATTGATGTGGCATCCTATACCCTGGTCCGGATTCTCTCTTAAATGTTAGCTATGACATTGGCATTGCAAATAAAAATGGAAGAATTGTGGGAGCAATACATACTCACCATTTAGAACAAAGGAGGTGTGAAAACACAACATGGCATCAACACTGTAATCTTCTTTCACTTACTGCCATTGGTCTGGGAAACTGTTGGGAGAGTGAGTATTATTAGAACTTCCTTTTGTTCTGGTGAGATCGTAACACAGATTTTACTGCGCTTTCTCTCAAACAGCAGTCCTCTGCAAACTCTGAGAAGATCCTGTCACCACTCAGCCATGTTTAACTGATTGTGATCATTGCTATTGAAGGAGTTATTGTCAGCTGGATGAACACCAGGTTTTGGTGTTCATTTTCCAATACCAGGTAGATCCATTTTTAGAGGTGTTTTTCTTTAAACACTGTTTTCCCCACCTGAAAGTCCTGCTTCTGTAATACAACTCTTGAGCAACGGCTGGGTGAGACGCTCAATTGAACAATTTTCTGCAAGAGATCTCTTTAGCTCAATGATACGGCAATAGAGGAATCATGGTACGCCATATCAAACAAGACAAGCTGGGAGGTTTTACACCATTTGTGTGCCATATTTTATCTTACTGGTTTTCTATCTTCACATCACTGTTTGAATTTTGGAAAGAAAAAACACATTTACTTTGTGTTTTATGGAGTTAATATGTTTTTTATGCATAGCTTCATGCATATTAACACACATTTAAATGCAATGATAAACATCCGACATCTAACTAAATATCAGGAGCAAAACTGCTGAGGAGGAAGCATTATCTGTAATATACAGGGAAAATGAAAAGTGAAATATACACACTCATCGGTCACTTCATGATGTATGCCTGTTCAGTTGCTTGTTAACATAAATAGCAACTCAGTGAATCACATTTCAGCAACTCTAGATGTGGTTTAAGACGACTTACTGTAGTTCAAAGGCAACATCAGAATGATGCAGAAAGGGAACTAAAGTGACTTTGAACGTAGCATGGTTGTTAGTGCACAACAGGTTGGTCTGAGTATTTCACAAATTGCTGATCTACTGGGATTTTCACATAACCATTTCCTCATTATCACAAAACTACTCTGAAAACGAGAAAATATACAGGGAACTCCGGTTTTGTTGACATAAAAATTAATTTCTAGTGTCAGAGGTTATAAGGGGAAGGGATAAACTGGTTCAAGGAGATTGAATGGCAATAGTAGCATAAGTGATCAATCATTACATCCAAAGGGGCACTCCTTCCAGCTACAATTCAGAAATGGACAACAAAAATCAGAAAATGTTGCGTGGTCCAATGAACCTTTATTTCAGCTGTGATATTCAGATGGTAAGATCTTAATTCGGCATAAATAATATAAAAGTAGGATGCGTCTTGCCTTGTATCAATGGTTCAGGCTGGTGATGGTAGTGTAATGGTGTGGGAGGACATTTTCTAGACGTCAAGACAGCAGAAATCTAATTGCATTTGCGAGATGACTTGTTTAGCATGGAGTTAAACTGACTAGCCCACTCCTACATGGCTGTCCGTTGCTCTAAAAACCTACATGGTACAACATTCTTTGTTTTTTTCCCCAAGTGGCCTGTGTTTGAATAACAATCCAAGACTTACATACATTTTTCCACGTGAGTAATAAAAGCAAAATTGATTCCATATTGAGTGCAGATGTTCTGTGGAAATATAAAAAGCCACAATGTTTTTGTGTGTGTAGATGTAAGATATGAGTGTTTCTGATTGTGCATAAACACAATGCATAAATGAGTTTTTATTCAATAAACATGGCTGGACCTTAATTACTAACACATTTCTTCAGGATGGAAATTCAAGACAGACTTTTTATGCATTTGGAGTTGGCATACTAAAGCTCAGTCTCTGTCACTGCCTTGGCCCATCTGCAGAAGACTTCTTAATGCAAAAAGACTTGCTTTTCCTCCACAGCAAATAGCATATGATATCAGGGACAAATATAGAATTATCCTGTTGGTTTCTGGAACATGTGCCATCATGGATCATTTTTCCCTGAAGAAATGCTGCTTCCTTTTGGTCAGAAGAATGGTTAGGGAGACTTAATAAACGTTCGTATAGAAGAGATCTGTCATGAGTCTAGCTTACTGGTGAGTTTTAAAATATAATTATCCACACACCATAAAGATATGGGCCCTAGTTATTTCTTGAAGCCCAATATTTTGTCTCCAAATATCAGATATTTAATCCTAACACCAAGTGAAGCAACATTGTATCTTCAAGGATAAGATCATCTGCTGATCACCTAATGGTGACGATTGACAATTAAGGAAGTAAGCAATGAGCCTCTCTCCCACCCACTGGGACCATTTTTCTTTTCTAACCACGAGGGTCTCCGACTCAGTCTAAATACCCAGATGCCTGTGGATGTGCTGGCGACTGTCAGACCTCAAAGCCTGCCGATCTTCACATCGCATGGGCGCTGGAGGAAACTTTTTGTGGGCACATGTGTATGGGAAGAGGAAAGCTGAGAACCCTGGAGAGCACACTGAGCTCTGGTCCAAACACATACAGAGTCCAGCTGCCTTCATTTAAAGTAGAAATCCTAGCCACGGCAGTCCCTGATGTGAAAAGCCAGCTTGTTTTGATCAGCACCAGCATGGGAAAAGACACAAGGGCTTCGAGGATTACTAGAGAAAAATAATTATTGTATACCCCATTAAAATTAACAGGGATTTTTTAAGGTTGGAAGCAGAAGGTGGTAAATGTTAATGATGGCTGTCGCTCATGTTCATTTACCACTTCTTTTCGCTTTTCTCGCTGTTTCAACTTTAATTAGCTGAGAACACCTGGCCTCTAACAAGTGAACTGTGAAACATTCCTGTCATAATTTCTGTAAGCGCTGAAGACCATTTCTGAATTAACCAGGGCACAGTGGTGCAACCAAGGATGATATGCTTGTCAGTTTCAGCTCAACACATCGAACAGGAATATCAGCTTTTGGATATGTATGAGGTTTGGAGCCTGAAAACTGAACGTTAAAACTGTCCCCCTGCCAAGCACCCCAGATACAGGCAGCATGGGCATCCATTAAATTAATTTGACTTCATTAGTGCAGACATGCTTGGACTGGGGTGCCCACAGAGATGCCAGTGGGTGGGAAGAATGGCGAGGGGAGTGGGGGACTTAGTGGTTGAGTGGCACCAGCCGCTGTGCTTTGAGGAGAGGGAACACATGCCGCAGACAGGCAGAATATGGCATCAGTTCCTACACCGGGACGGATGCCAAACAAAGGCAACATGCGTCACTGGCTTTAGGGGAACTTCAATCAACACCCAGTCAGAGTATTAACACCATGTGCACCATGCCACATCAGTGAGGAGACCACGGGTCACTGGACAGCATGCAACTCAAGTATGTGGAATCAATGTCTCATGATAGGGAGGCAATGCAAATAATACAAGTCACTGCCATAACCATTGTATGGGCTGATAAAAACTAAAATTTATGTGTTACATAGTTACTCTTAATCTCATTTTAATGACCTACAATGGTGATGTCATAGAGTAAAAAAGTCACCTTAGAATCATTCTAAAATTAAGGCAATATTTGCCACAAAATTACCTTTGGTCATTTTAAGCATAGATTAAAAAAAAAGATTTTTTGATGTGTACAGTAGATCCTTCAGGCTCTGTTGAGTCCAAACAAGGTGTCTCTATGGATTAGACTTGTCTTTCACATTTATCTCAGTAACTATCACCTAATTACCAGTCTACATCGAAATCACACAGGATCTTAGTCCTATCATTCCCACCCACTCTCTGTTCTTGGTGGTGTCTCCTACTTTTGGGATATCCAGCCTATGAATAGCAACGATCTTTCAGTACACTATTCCTGCCACTTGGATAATGGTTTTGTGTAGTAGGCATCTTATATTTCAGACTCTTTCAGGGGAATTGTTTCACAGTCTGCATTTTGGGTCCTGCTGGTTGTGGTAGACCTTAGTTTCTATTGCTCTTGTGCTGAGTGCTTGTTTCTTTGCTGCCATGATTATTGTATTTGTGCTGTCTTTTAGTCCAGCCTTCTTTAGCCATTGGTATGACATCTTGATCCTGTTTAATCTGCTGATGGTACGGTACATGGCATGCTGGGGCTTGTTTTTCCATAACGGCTATTCATCATCCTGGATGGTGGCTCTTTAGTACAGACCTCTTATTCACTGACCTGGTCTCTACTGGTGTGGTACCTGATAAATGTTGAAATAAATCAATAAAAGCAGGCATGACATACTGATGAAACTGAAAGGTAGCCTAAGGGTGGTAAGTGTTCTGCCTGACAACAGAAAACACTTTGATCAGAAGGCCCGTCTGAAGATCACTTCCACATCTGCACATGGGGAACGAACTGTAAACTGCGAAAAAGCATTTTAATGACAGTTGGATTATAAAATGAAAGAGGGCTCCAGATGGCAGGCAGTGTAGCGGCTGTGGTTCAGGGCTGGAGGCTGTTTAAACAGCTTTTTTATTGATAAAATATGGGGTGAAAAATTGTGCAAGGCTTATTAGGCATCCCACTGTGATGTTGCTCAGCTGGCCAAGCTGTTCGATGTGGCCCTTGTCCAAACGTGCCTCCATAAATTATTTTTCTCAATTCTTCTAAATCTGGAAGACCTCTTCTTGTTAAATTCATCCTGGCTCACCCTAACCCTTTATAAAGTGCCCATCCTTTGAAAGACTGGCTTGTTTTCTCTGTTTTTTGACTGGTAGGATGAAAGCAATACCAGCAGTACAGTGCGGACTGATGACAGTGAAGACAGTGGAGTCCATGTAAAAGACTCCTTAGTACCAGCAGACATAACATTTCAGACATCACCTCTCAAGACAGGTCTTGATATACCTTCATTGTGTTTCAGTATGACATTTAAAAAAGATGTTTGGAGGTCGAAGTTGATCCACTATGGTTTCACCTTTGGCCTGCAAAGACTATCACAGATCTGAGCTGGCATGTACACGAATTGGTAAGGCAATCAGTGATGCCTGCTTTTTGTGTGTAATCACCAACATAGCCTGTCTCTGTTTGATATGTGCAAATTACCCAAACAAAAAGCAGACCCAGCGTTATGAGGGTGTTGTTTTATTTCACCACTGAGATTCAGCCTATGTGGGAAAAGGTATAGTGTTTTGTCTTTAAGCAATTTAAGTCCTCCAGTTATTTTAATAATCCTTCTGACTTCAGAAATTGTTTTTTGTAGTTCAGGACATAGGATATTGAACAATAACCTTTACCAAGTGGTGCAGCAGTGGTCTCAAGGAGGAACAGGCTGGGTACCAGATTAAAGCATAGAAATATAACTAAATGCTAACTAATCTCAAAGCAATTTCTAACATATATAGGGAGATATGTGTGTATATATATATATATATATATATATATATATATATATATATATATATACAGTGGCGTGCACAGACATTTTAGGGGGCAGGTGCTCAAGGGGGAAAAAGGGCACCTTGTGCGGCACATGGAGCTATCGGTTGCCTTTGTAGTGTGAGATTTATTACAGGCACAACATGAACATAATTTATATGTATTACTAAGCACCCACATAACGAACTGCCTTGTGGGTTGAAGGGAAATGACCACCCAGGGAAAAAAACTCAAAACAAGAATGCATTTGACAAAATTCTTTAAATTAATAAGGCAACAAAATGATCATAGATTGATTTAAAGTTAGATTACTGATTCACAATCTGAACTTCAGGCACTTGAGGCGACTGTGGCTCAGTAGGAAAAGTAGTTGTCTTGCAATCAGAAGGTTGTGGGTTTGATTCCAGCTTCCTCCTGCCATATGTCGATGAGCCCCCGGGCAAGGCACTTAACCTCAAGTTGCCTACCGATCTGTGTATTGGTGTATGAATGTGTGAGCATTCGTGAGTGCGATTGGGTTAATGTGGCTCTAGTGTAAAGCGCTTTGAGTGGTCTGCATGACTTACTGAGTCAAATTTTAAACTTACGTTATCCTTCATTTTATTTCTTTTTACACATTGAGGACAACGTGTTTGTCTTGACTATATAATTCTGTACTTGTATAACAAAATGTCTTCTGCACCAAATAACCTTGTGTTGTAGCAAAGCAGATTACACTGCCAAATTTACCAGGTAGGCCACACTAAATGAGTTATCTTCAGAAATGTGAGTAACCAGTGACCAATCTACAGTGTAAATCAACTATACCCAGAAAATGAGTTATAAAATCTTTATAGTCAAAACGAAACCAACATCAGAGAATATGATCATAAGAAGAATCAGCTATACTTCTGCATGTAGCCAGTCTGATATATGACAGAAATTATTCTTAGAGAATACAAAATAATGAGATTACAAGTCCTGAGAACTGATAAGATGTTTGCTATTTAGAAAATAAAATATTCTGATCACATAATTTTTACACACACAGAAGTAGAAAATACAACTTAGCCTACATGCCCCACATTTAATGAACTTTATTAAAGGTATTTTAGTAGTGTATGAATTGTTATGTTAACCAGCTCATTTGGCCGTATTTGCAATAAAAAAACGAGTCAAACAGAAGTCATCAGGGACCATTATAGCAAATGTAATACGTACATCTATGAGATAGATTTGAATTTATTTATTTATTCTAATCTAAGAGTTAAATCGTAGACATCCTCCTGGCGCCTGGTGGCGGCCATAGTAGACAATGCTCCTGCTTTGTTTCTCTCCCCTCGGAGCTCGAGGCTTTTGTGAACGGCCAGCGTTTAAAACGAGCACCGCTACGTTTAATGTCTGTCTGCTCGCTGCTAAATAGCCCAGTTAAAAGCAAACGGAGAGTAACTAGTTGTGGTTCATGTTATTTTGCTGAATTACAACAACACAGTACAGCTCGAAAACACCGTTACGCCCAGAGATTTCACATTAACTAAGCGAGAGCGCATGCGCGCTTACCTCCAAAACAGAACGGTTGCCAAGGAGATCGGTGCGTTCGATTTAGTGGACTGGGAGATTTTACACAGGTGGAGCACAGACATAAAAAAACCCGCCGCTTGCAATAGGACAGGACGAACAATAAATCACTTACCATCTACAGACTTTTAAATAAAAACCGAAAAAACAACCGAACTGTCACATTTTTTTTATTTAAATGAAATCAAAACTTGACCACAGTGCAGAGAACAATAACTTCTTTGTTCAAAAGAAAAGATGGAAACTGAAGATGAAAAGTTATGCTTCAGAAAACGGTTTATCATTGTTTCATACATGGCAGTTCTTTAACAATTGAAACATATATATATATATATATATATTATTATTATTATTATTATTATTTCTACATTGTCAAGTGATTTTAATTTCTGCCTTATACAGACAGCCTACAGTAAAATATTGATACGTTTTAATTAGCTTGAGTTTGGACTTTGCTGAGAGAGAGAGAGATGAGAGTAACAATTAACACACGCACACATTATATATATAGTCAGTCAGTCAGTCATTTTCTACCACTTATTCCATAGTGGGTCGCGGGGGAGCTGGTGCCTATCTCCAGCGGTCTATGGGTGAGAGGCGGGGTACACCCTGGACAGGTCACCAGTCCATCGCAGGGCAACACACATACAGGTCCTTCTCAAAATATTAGCATATTGTGATAAAGTTCATTATTTTCCATAATGTCATGATGAAAATTTAACATTCACATATTTTAGATTCATTGCACACTAACTGAAATATTTCAGGTCTTTTATTGTCTTAATACGGATGATTTTGGCATACAGCTCATGAAAACCCAAAATTCCTATCTCACAAAATTAGCATATCATTAAAAGGGTCTCTAAACGAGCTATGAACCTAATCATCTGAATCAACGAGTTAACTCTAAACACCTGCAAAAGATTCCTGAGGCCTTTAAAACTCCCAGCCTGGTTCATCACTCAAAATCTAAATTATGGGTAAGACTGCCGACCTGACTGCTATCCAGAAGGCCACTATTGACACCCTCAAGCAAGAGGGTAAGACACAGAAAGAAATTTCTGAACAAATAGGCTGTTCCCAGAGTGCTGTATCAAGGCACCTCAGTGGGAAGTCTGTGGGAAGGAAAAAGTGTGGCAGAAAACGCTGCACAACAAGAAGAGGTGACCGGACCCTGAGGAAGATTGTGGAGAAGGGCCGATTCCAGACCTTGGGGGACCTGCGGAAGCAGTGGACTGAGTCTGGAGTAGAAACATCCAGAGCCACCGTGCACAGGCGTGTGCAGGAAATGGGCTACAGGTGCCACATTCCCCAGGTCAAGCCACTTTTGAAACAGAAACAGCGGCAGAAGCGCCTGACCTGGGCTACAGAGAAGCAGCACTGGACTGTTGCTCAGTGGTCCAAAGTACTTTTTTCAGATGAAAGCAAATTCTGCATGTCATTCGGAAATCGAGGTGCCAGAGTCTGGAGGAAGACTGGGGAGAAGGAAATGCCAAAATGCCAGAAGTCCAGTGTCAAGTACCCACAGTCAGTGATGGTCTGGGGTGCCGTGTCAGCTGCTGGTGTTGGTCCACTGTGTTTTATCAAGGGCAGGGTCAATGCAGCTAGCTATCAGGAGATTTTGGAGCACTTCATGCTTCCATCTGCTGAAAAGCTTTATGGAGATGAAGATTTCATTTTTCAGCACGACCTGGCACCTGCTCACAGTGCCAAAACCACTGGTAAATGGTTTACTGGCCATGGTATCACTGTGCTCAATTGGCCTGTCAACTCTCCTGACCTGAACCCCATAGAGAATCTGTGGGATATTGTGAAGAGAACGTTGAGAGACTCAAGACCCAACACTCTGGATGAGCTAAAGGCCGCTATCAAAGCATCCTGGGCCTCCATAAGACCTCAGCAGTGCCACAGGCTGATTGCCTCCATGCCACGCCGCATTGAAGCAGTCATTTCTGCAAAAGGATTCCCGACCAAGTATTGAGTGCATAACTGTACATGATTATTTGAAGGTTGACGTTTTTTGTATTAAAAACACTTTTCTTTTATTGGTCGGATGAAATATGCTAATTTTGTGAGATAAGAATTTTGGGTTTTCATGAGCTGTATGCCACAATCATCCGTATTAAGACAATAAAAGACCTGAAATGTTTCAGTTAGTGTGCAATGAATCTAAAATATATGAATGTTAAATTTTCATCATGACATTATGGGAAATAATGAACTTTATCACAATATGCTAATATTTTGAGAAGGACCTGTACAACCATGCACACACTCATTCATACACCTAAGGGCAATTTAGAGTTACCAATTAACATGTCTTTGGACTATGGGAGGAAGCCAGAGTACCTGGTGAGAACATGCAAACTCCATGCAGAAAGACCCCCGGCCGCTCTATTTCCGCCCCTAAGTATATATATTTAGGGATATATATATATATATAGGGATATATATAATCCCTCTACATACACAAATATATAAACATACATATATACATACATACACACACACATAAAAGAAACTGAAAATGTCATAACAAAAGAATCATTGAATCAAAATCATTTTAGCTACATGTTGGAAAAGGTGTGAGAAGAAGTTTACACTTTTTATATTTCCACCCCTTTATGCCTTTTGTCTATATACATCTGTAATATGCATTCTGAAGTATGTGTTTTATCAAAATTGAAATAATACATACATATATCTGTCAATGAACATTTATTGCAGCCATTTTGTTTTAAAAAAAATGTAAACACAATTTACAGCAGTATGGATAGATCATCTTGTGATGTCCCATAGTACTTACATACATCATTCAGCTTCCATTTACCTATTTAGAAGGATTTTGTTATACCTTTTTCTGAATATATTTATGTTTGCACTGTGCTTAATCTCTCTATCCAAGTTGTTGATATAGATATGGAGAGAGAGAGAGAGAAATTATAGCATAAACTGTAATGCTCAACCTTTGAAAGTAAATCTGTTGGGTTTCTCCTTGGCACTCAGACTACAATTCTGAGTGCTACAATCCACCATGTCAATAGTATTTCACATTTTTAATCCTGAGCTCAAATAAAATTTGCCCACATTTTTTATCAAAAACTAACAAAACTGCATGTTATGAGAATGAAAACGTTTTTCAGGTTTTTAAAACTGCTTATATTTTTCATTTATCCATTTGTATGATTAAAAATCGATTTAATGAGATGCTGGAAAAAGTGCTGAGTTTTTCTCTGGCTGTATGAAGTCACACAGTGTTTCATTTCTTTTGTATTAGTTTATCAATGAAAATCAAAATAATAAGTAAATGTTATAGATAGCATTATTATAACTCTAATACTCAACATGGTATTTAAATTTAACAGCAGCAGGAATAACTGTTACCCCCTTGTTATAAACAAAAACATGTTGAACAACTAAACCCTTGTTTTATTAGTAAGAATCTCATATTGGCCCATGCTTAATCCCACTGAAATTTGTTTATGTATCATAACTATAAATGTTGTTTCAGCATCAGCATCAAGTTCATTATGTTTCACTAAACAGGTTTCACATACAAGGTATTTGTTTTAGTGTGAGCTGATATGTTTAATTTATAAAATGCAGATTCGTTTTGCAAAAAATAGTCATTGATATTTTTTCCTACCTTCAAAGAAGAGTAACCCAATTTATATTTGACAAATTGTACTTAATGTCACACCCACTGCACCTTTTGTCTTTGCCTTAAGACATCATGCCAACTGACAGTTGTAAGTTTGCTTGTTTGACTTAATGTGACTTGAAAATTGCCATCTTCCATCTGTGAAAGGTTGCCTCATTGGCACATCTTATCCCCACCCTTATAGGCCTAAATACATAAATCTCTTCAGTACAGAGCGGTGAAAAGACAAGAATTTGATTTGTTTAATTTGACAGAGTGGCAGGTCCGCAGCAGTTTATGACATCTGAAACACAAATTTAATTCTTCTTCCTCCTTTTCATCTTTTTCCATCAAATGGTTTCTGGTTTTTTTTTTTTTTTTTTTTTTGGCCTTCGCGAGAAGTCAGACAAAAAAGGGATGGGCGTGATGCTTTCAGCACATTCTGATGCTCAAAGCTCCTGGCTCCTTCATGTTCCCCTCCTTTGCTTTTCAGTCCAGTACCTGTCTCACATCTCTACCTCCACTCTCTGTACCTCAAGATGGATCCCCTAGGATAGAATTGTAAAAGTATCTCTGATCATTCGGATGTGTTTGAAGTGCAAGACAGATGGGGGAAAGGCTTAAGGGACTGTGAAAAAGGAATTGGAATAAAGAACGGGGGAAAACTCTTTTGAATTCCGACCCATATAAGTTATTTATTAGGTCCCCTTAGTTATGGGGGAGGACTTCCGAGGGTTGTTTATGTAGCATCTAATGATAGTAGTGTGGGCCATTCCAGGAAGAACTGTTATAAAACAGAAGGAGAGCTTTAGCCGAAAAGTCGCTCAGTGGGCAAAAATAAAGAGAAACACCACAGACAACCACTGTTTCCTAGCATGCAACACTGGTCAGGGAAGAAATGTGCAATAAAAAGTTCCAACGCCCTCCTTCAGTCAGTGACCCCACACAAGTTTACATAAAAAGACATTCTGTTCTACAGTTCAATTCCAGGTTAGACAGATTTAAGAAATATTGTAAATTAAATGAACAAAAATCACTAACCAGTTTTTTTTTTTTGGTTTACTGAGGTGTTTCTTTTTTTAATTAGGAGTCAGATGACCAAAGGAAGACTCACCTTTTCTCTGCTCAGACATTTTTCTCATTCATGTCATTAACTCCTATACTCCTGAGTCATCAGCCTTGCGTTGCCTCTGGTGCTGTGAGTGCTTCTTCCCTTTTCTTCTTACTGTTTCTGCCAGAAGTCGATCCATATGTAACACTGATTCCCTTGGCAAGTAACTATTGGTGCTCTTAGCGATCTTTCTCAGTAATCCATTGTGGTTTGCTTTAGTAACACCCAGAAGGGCATTGGTGTTACAGATGTCCCATCAATTAACAGAATCAGCAAGGGGAAAAGTAAAGTGGTCAAAAGATGCTATAGAAAGCTGATGATTTGGGAGTATGGAAGCTCGTGACATAAATGGAAACAATGTCTTACTGGAGAAGAGGTGAATTTTACAGTGGGGATAACAAGTATTTGATACACTGCCGATTTTACAGGTTTTCCAACTTGCAAAGCATGTGGACGTCTTTAACTTTTATCATAGGTGTTCTTCAACTGTGAGTGACGGAATCTAAAACAAAAATCCAGAAAACTACATTCTGTGATTTTGAAGTAATTAATTTGCAATTAATTTGCAAGTCCAATAATGAAACACCACTCAGATTCACATTGGGGAGACCATTCCTCCCAGTAACGCACCTCCAGGTGTCACTGTCATTTCTCATTGGGGCGTTGAAGTCCCCCAGAAGAATGACAAGAGTCCCCAAGAGGGGCACTGTCCAGCACCCCAGGGACACAAAGAAGGCTGGGTACTCCTCACCACTGCTCGGCCTGTTGGACAAAACAATAGTCATGGACTTTTCCCTGACCCGAAGGTGTAGGGATGCGACCCTCTCATCCACCAGGATAAACCCCAACACAGCTGAGCTGGGGGGCGACAAGCAAACCAAGCAAACCAGCCCACCACCTATCCGCACGGACATCTCCAAAGTAGAACAGAGTCCAACTTCTCTTGAGGAGCTGGGTTCCAGAGTTCTCGCTGGGCTTGGAAGTGAGCCTGACTATTTCTAGCCGACATCTCTTGGCCTCCCACACAATCTTAGGCTCCTTCCCCCCCAGTGAGTTGACATTCCACGTTCCTAGAGCCATTTTAAGCATCCAGACATTGGGTCGTCGAGGTCTCCACCTTTGACCCCTGCCCAATCCTCTATGTACTGGTCCCTCATTGTTCCCCCTGCAGGTGGTGGACCCACAAAGTCTAAAAGTGAACAGAAATAAAGCTGTGAATACATGTTGTGTTGCTACAATAGATTGCATTGCATAAAACTGAGTTCTTCAGTAATGACAGTGAAAATCATTCCACATAAACTTTTGTTCGCTTAATTAAGGTTCAAATTAATTCATAAATTGCAAGGAACTACAACCTGTCTGCATATTTGCAGATGTAAAACCTAAAAGTACAAGAATTATCAAAAACACATTTAGGAATACAAGTTAACTGTTTTCCCACTGTTCTCCATCATCATATTGTTCTTTGGCATCAATCTGCATCTCATCACTTAATGACAGGAAAATACACAAGCCTCCACACAGTTAAACCCTCCACAGCACAGACAGAAATACTCAGAGCCAACTTGTGTTGTTTCTGATCACCGGAGACTAGCGGCCTCTGAACTGATCACTGAGCCTATAAAAGACCAGTAACAGCTCATCGGCTTCATTTGTACTAATTGCTCTCCCTGGGCTTCTGTTGTGGCCCCTCTCCCCCAACATCTGTCATGAGCATGTTCCCTCATGCAGCTCAAACCCTGCCATTGGCCTCAAAGCCAAGCTCACCAACAGAAACAATTATCCTCTAGTGTTCTTTAACTCGATCATGAAGTGTAAAATATCATTAAAACAGTGATTGACTGTCATTTTAATCACCCTCAATGTTTTCATGTATGACAGATCACTGCATAGATCAAAAATGCCAAAATTTATTGTAATCTTTCACAAAAAGGTTTAAAATAAAGGCCTAGTGCAAACACCCGCTTTATGAAGGTCTTTAGAGTTTTCTTTGGAAATTAGTTTTTCCAGTTGGTCCACAAAGGATTTTTTTAGGAATGTTTTTTGATTTCTTAAACACCCACAACACATCTATGATTCACTGGAGGGATGTTTCAGCATTGTATCATATTAAAGTAACAGACAAATTAAAAGGAAAAATAATTAATTGTATATATCTGCACTTAATTGTATAATGTCACAAAACTGCATAAATTCATTTGTTTGTTAGTTGATTGGAAAATTAAAAAATATCTTTGATGTTGTGCATGGAAGTTCTCAAACGAACACTTTCAGAAATTGTGTTTATTTTTTCAAGGCTTGTCAATACTGACTTTAACCAATTCTAAAATTCTCTATAAAGATATGACTTCTCTAAAAATGATTTTCCTAACCTTCCCACTGTGAAGTGTAATTAAATATATAACGAGGAGAAACAACAGGGTTTTGACAATTCAAAAGAATGACACACACATAATCATCTGGAGTGGACATTTTAATATTAGCAATTAAAATGATTAGCAAGGTTATCTTTAGTAGCTCCGTGTTCTTGTTTATTCCAAATGGAATGTAAATCCTTACCCTAATGCTGAGATTTCCAAAAGACTGCCAACATTTTAAATCCAGGATGTTCCATGACAGCGGTTGAAAACTCAAAAGAATATGTCCCAAAGCTGTGTACAAATTGACCACATGTAGCAGACGGCTCCTTTTCTTACTCAAAAAAGCCTGATATGAAATTACCATAACTGCAAAAGTACAAAATGGTAAGGAGCACAACGGCCAACACCCACTGAAGTCTGGCACTCTTTTGTAGCCTGAGTGAACAGCCAACATATTTCCTTTCAAACATCTTCTTACATGTCTGTTAAGGTGACCAGACGTCCCAGATTTCTGGGGACGGTGCCCATTTTGTCCCCGGCTAAAGCTGTACCCAGAAATGTTGCTGATTTTAGCATTTTATGAATAAGAAAGAAATGTTGTATGTAAACTGTTATTACAGCAGCCGGGTAGAAATTGCAACTAAGGACAACAGCTATTACGGTAGCTGGTCGCATTGCTGTTAACGTTACAGTGTAGAAGAAGAAGAGCTGAGCACGCCGCCTTTTAAAAAGAAGAAATAGAAGAGCAGAATGCAAGCTTCTCACCACTGACAGGGAGGAGTCCTGCCATATGGTACAGTATGTGTGAATTGATTGATTTTGTTTGGACTGGGCTGGTCTTTGCCATGAAATAGGTTTGGTTTGCAGTAGGAAACGTTATCAACATTTGCTCTCCCCTGGTAAAAACATAGGGCTGGGATGTGTTTTGTTTTACTAAAGATAAGAACCCAAATGCAACATGAATCAAGCTTTTATCAACAAACAGAACAACTAAAGGCAAGACGAGTAGCTGCAGCATGGACTAGCTGCAGCGTGATTGAGTGAAAGTGGGAGAAACTGTAACAGGATAATTAAAATAACTCCTTGTAAAGTGCTGCCTGACTTAATATGGTGGAGCACTATATTGTCAACAAGTTTTTTTACTCTTAGGAAATGCAAACATTGGGGAGAGACGCATCGTGTGATGCTATTACACTTGATTTTTATTGTTTATATATGAATAAATATGTAAAAATAAATTATTGGTAACTGTCACAGTTTCTTCATTTCATCTTGATAACATTTAATTGTTTTATCTCAAAGAAGAAAATGTTGCTGGATTTGATTTCTGACCTACTTAATCTCTGTGCTTCCTCTTACTACCTTTTTAAAAACCTGACTGTAATTGCCACAGTAACAACTTCCTCATTGAAGAGTGCAGCTGAGCACGACCGCATGGCACTTATGTGTGGTGCATTTACTGATCAGAAAAAGACTGGGCAGCTGATCACTGGTCAAGGCCAGTCATGCTGAAAATTGGCAGATTTTAGTTCCCTTTGCTTGTTTGTAAGAGTAGTGGTGCATGTGCTTTGGTCTGATTTATGTTATGTTTCTGGATTATTTTTCTCATATATTTGGAACTAATTTAACCAATATTTACAGTTGGACAATCAATTTATAGATCATTTAGGTAAGGTAGGGCCAGTTTTCAGTGTGGCTGACTTATGATGTGGCAGTGGTGATTTTGAAACACTGACGCATGGCACAGCATGACAATAGGCTGTAATTTGCATATCGTTTTATGTTGGGATATTAGATTAATGGCTTGTGACTAGTGTGATGAATACTAATTTAGCCTTAAATCATGTCACTGTTAGACATCAACAGCATACCTTCCAGTCCGCAACGGCTCAGCTGCTGGACGTTTTATAAGGTCAACCTACTTCTCTGGCCAGATTGTGTTTGGTCTCTATTCACAGCAACCCTTCATGGCACTTGTAAATGTGTGGTATAACAGAGCCTTTGCTTGAAGGCTGGAGCCACAACTGTAATTAATGCTGGCAGCATATAGAACCTGCTGATACAGCAAGACCAGATGCCACCTCTAACAGGACAAAGTTTGACTCCCAGCATACTGTTTTCAGGGGTATGGCAAGCATTTGTGGCCACAAGTTGTCAAGGTGTTAATGTGTGAAAAGGCTACATAGATATCTAGTAGAACAGCATGGCATGCAGTGCTTTAATGCCTTTTGAGACTGTTTTGACATATTCTGAAAGGTTAAGCAGTAAAACAGCATGCTGAATGCGGACTGAAAACCAGAACCAGCACTACTGATTGTCCAGGATTGATAATGAAATAAATTTATATCTAATTAACTAAACTAACGTAAAAATTGTATACTATGGTTACAGACAGAAGTTTCCATGCACTTATCATGAGCATGAAAGCTACATTCATGTTAGGGCATTTAATCATGCATTTGCACTGTTTTTTAGGTAATAAATATAACTTATATTTTTGAAGGAATAGAATTAGTTGTTCAGCCTGGAATGTATTGTGTATTATATCTAATCTGCTCAGGCTAAAGATTCTATATAGACTGAAATATATACATACACCCCCACTAATATTCTGATTAAATGTCTCTTAACGAGGGGCACTTCAGCACACACTGTCTAAAGCTTTAGCAAGCTTCTGGCATAATTCTGGCTGAATATTTGCACATTCTTTTCAGAAGCCTTAGCAGAGTTCATATATATTGATTAAAGGATCAAACTGTCAAACTTTTAATCATGGCCCATGAATTCTCAACATGATTCCAGAAGTTTGACGTTATAGTGCTTTATCCTTTCCAAACCAGCTTTGATGGGTGTCCATGATCATTAAACTGGAAAACTCATCCAATTGTGTTCCAGTTTCAATCTTACCCAGATTAAATTTGAGATATTTAGATATAATCTTCCATTTTCATTACTTGATTGGCTTTTTTAAATCCAGACTTGATCCAGCATCAAAGTAGGCAGGCCACATTATTATTATGTATTATTTGTGTGTGTGTGTGTGTGTGTGTGTGTGTTCGGGTGGATGAGCGTGCGTTTGAGTGGGTGTATTTGAGTGGCGAGAACATAGAAGACCTGCAACAAACAGCACCCAAGAGCAGCAAAGAACAGGTGGACCCAGCACCGGAAGGCTGCCCCAGGAAGACAGGCATGACCCCCAGGCAGCCATATATCCCACACAGAAGTAGGTCGTCATTGAAGCACAGGAGCAGTAGCCACCAGGCCAAAGAGATCCACCTTACCAGCCAGCACCATGCAGGCCCTGGCAGGTGCACCCAGCATTTAAACCCCCACCGTCCACCCTGGCATAACCCAAACCCCTAACCCCCCTCCCAAACTCAGACCCTATTCTGCCCCACCCATGGGCCTAGACCCCCCAGCCTATCAAGCCCCAGTGACCACAGCCTCTGGCCCACCCTCCGGGCCAAAGGCACCAGGGACACACCACCTATTCAGCCCACAGGCAGCCACACCACCAGGAGCCAGAGCAGGCCCCAAGCCACCCAGGTCTCTCCGTAAAACATCAATAAAACCCAAAATGTATATGACATTCACGTCCATGATGATAGATATACAGCATGTAAACACTGATTTAGTGATTAAAGGAATTTTTCTTTGTGTTTTGTCTTTGGAGAAATACAGTCAAATCTGAATGAAATTCAGTGACATAACAAATTAATAATAAAATCTGTTTGAGAGACCCTATCCAAAGAAAAAACATAATTCTAAAAGGATTTAGATTGGCTAGTTGTCACTAATGGGCACAGACCGTTCCGCAATATTTGTCAGGAATATAATCATCATTAACTACAATACAATGCTGCTGTCAAACTACATGTTCCACTGGTCTTAGTATTGCCAGAACTGAACAGTGGATTCCAATATTATATTTGCAAGTTTTTATAAAGCTGGTTAGCAGTTGTTCCAATTTCCCATGAATTCCCAAATGTGCTAAACCATTCTTTGTGAAATTTTTTTTTTTTTCACTTAGGCTACTGACATGTTTGTGTGCATGTGTCAGTTGATAGGTTCTCCTGAGAGTAGATGGCTAGCTCACAGTATAGAGGAAGGAGGTGGGAGGATGTCCAGAGGGAGCTGTTTGATTGATGTTTTAGGGTAGGGGAGCCATGGGAGGGGTTGGCTGCATGAAGAGGGGATAGGAGCTTGATGGGATTTTGCTCCTAGACGAATGCATTTCTCTTAACAGGGGGAGGAGGGAGCCTGAACAATCTCTAGATTGTTAGTGACAGGCAGATATTTCAACACTTAAAGTAGAAGGTTTGATTTAATCACTGAGCTGTCATTTGTTATTTGTCTGGCTCACTCCTCTGGGGGCACGGCTGATCAACTGCCTGGTCCCAGTAGAGCCCCTTTTCCCTGTAATGTCTAAATCCTGTGCACAAATTACAGCCTACATCTCCCATTCCACTCCCCCCACTCCCCTTACTTGCTTTACTACTGCCACATTAACACATGAAGGCCAGAATTGGGATTTCACAAAAAGAGGAACTTGTGTTGGCAAGATTGAAGCAATGGAAGGAGACTGGTACATGAACATGAAGAGATGGTGAGTTGGAATGGCCTGAGGGCCACTAAAGATCATTAATAGGACTGTCAGAAAGGTTTCCATTTGGTTATCTTCTTATAAATAACAGATGAGCTCCTCCCTCCTTGCCAATTCCAGTTAATAATGCCTGCTGTGGCTATTTTGTCGCATTCTACTTTAAAGGGATGAGAAGCAGGAAGATGGAGGGATTATCAAGGGAATTGTAGGAATAGACTGTCCTCACGTTCAAGGCCTCTGTGGTTATCTAAGAAGACAGCTTCCCAAATTAACAGTGAGACCTCAATATTACAGCACATGCCCGATTAATCCCACAACTAGTTAAATAATCAAACTCTGTGGACTGATGAGCACTTATTCAAAAGCTCTACATACTCTGCCTATGAATGATTATTTTAGGGGTTGTTTAGATGTTTTGAAGTGACGTTTGTCAAGTTATTATTAGTAAAAGTCCCCATCACTGTATAATTCAACAAATTGATTACGATACCATAACTTAATTTCTTACAAAAGTTTTTATTTATTTAATTAACTGCTCTTTCAACTTTTTATTTGTAACTACTCAGTTACTTTGAGTCAACTGGGATTTTTGGTTATTTTTAAGATCTAATCATTAAAAAAAAGCTTTTGTGATGATATTCTATGAATTGAGTACAATATTATGATAAGGTTGTTATTTTAATAACCAAATAATTTAAGTATGTTAACTTAGCCTTTTTAAAAAAAATAATATTAATTTCATTTTACTATCTCAAAAGGTGATGTGTATGGTATTGATCCATAGAAAATAAAACAAGGTGGTACAACCAATTACGTTTAGAGGGCCATTACTTTTTTACATTGGGCCAGGTTGGTTTGCATTGCATGTTTTCTGATGTTAACATTTTTTGTGGTCTGAAACGTTTAAGTGTGACAAAAAAGCAAAAATGGACTAGTATATAAGGGGTGTTCCTAAATGCTCAATCTAAATGTAGTGATTATTTGAATAGTGGAAGTTAATAAAATAACTGATACAAGGAAATGGGTTTGACCAATGGTTTGAGTTAAACTTAGGTATCTGGTTTTACAGAGTGTAGAGATGTCATACCTTAGGAAGTTTGTATAGAAGTCAAGAAATCCTCACACCAGTGGAAGGCTAACAACCACTCACCCAGACCCCCAATTTTTTAGCAAAGTAAAACGTTTTAATCAATGGAATACAATGCTTACTCACAACAATATCCCGAATACAAGGAAAAGGGGACAGTGACTGACTATGACTTAGCAGAAACTCACTCCAAAAACTCCTGGCCATCCCTTTAAGTGTGTTTTTGTTGCAGCTGTTGTATGTTTTTGTTTGGCATTGCATAAATATAGATTGCCCATGTTCAGATTAATCATTCTGACTGTATCTTAACATAAACAATAACCAGACAGAAAGGTAAAATAGTTAGAGGGCCATGCATCCCTAAATGTACAAGCCTTGCACTCTAATAAGGGTCGAAGCGGCTGATTGCTATATAAAGGCCATAGGCTTGGGTGTTGTCGAGACAGATAGAGGTTAACGTTTTTCATTAACCCTTGTTCCTGCCACCCACTTATAACATGACTCCATTTGACAAGGCACAAATAAAAGCCATAGGCAGGCCACAAGTGACACGGTGAGTTAAGCTGTGGAGTCTGCATAAGGGCCTATTTAAGGCATGCATTTACAGTAAAAATGTGTAAAAAGCCCTTATATTAATTCATCTTTTATTGCAGCAGGATTATCTCACACTAAAAAAATTTATAAAATGAGAACCTATACTTTGAGTGCTTTATTTCAGTGCAACAACCCAATCAACAGCAACTACAAACTACTGTTCACTTTCTGTGACCAATATGGGACTAGTTTGTCTCCATACTTATACACTATTCTGATAAAAATGGCAAGCCCTGATAAAATATAGATCTGTGGGGTTGCAGGGTTAGATGTGTGTGTGCATGTCTAGGATGTTTTTGACTTTTTTCAATTTTTTTTCTCTTTCCTATAATTTCTGGTTATTGAATGCAATCAAAACGAGGGGAGTGGGGGGTGAGAGTAGTTGCAGATCAGCGTCTAGTTTTGATTCATTCTTCCTTCCTGTCCCTGATTTGGAAGCTTTAAACTGTGATCAGCTGGCCTCAGACAAGCCTCAAATCAAAGCAGATAATGTATGTTCTGAGTGAAGGCCAAAAACATGAAGACATAAAGGCCTGTGGCTCTGAAGTGCACAGCAAGAGGTTGATTAACTTTGTGCAGTACGGCTAGGGATAAGGAAGATGACAATGAGGTTGTGGAAAGATGAAAGACTGCAGTAGGGCAGAAAGACCTGTTCTTATTCCCTGGTGATACCTGTCAAGTTGTGAACATGGATAAGCCTGACCTCCCTTAATCCTTGTCTTGTGCATCACTGTATCATTCATGCAATATAAAAATCAACAATGAAGTAGAACCAAGCGCATTCTACTACTCCTCTTTAGCAAACCATTTGGTACAGATGCTTAAACTCTTCATCATTCAGTCCACTGCATCCAGATCTTATTTGAGCTCATTTAGTCTCTTTTTTTCTCCAACATCTTCACTCTTCACCATCTTGATCCACTTGTGATGAGCCTTCAAGAGATGAACACACTGCAAACAATTTATGGTGCCTTTCTTAGTAAGTAAGAGTTGGCCCAACTACCTTGGCGATTGGTTTTTCTCTTCACTTCTTTTTTTGCTGTGCTGCCAAAGGAACATTCTGATATGTAATCTTTGGCTGAAGTAACAGCAGACAGACAGATGTGCACAGTGCACATTTGTTTTCCTGCTCTTGACCTACAATCGACTGTAAAGCTGCAAGGAGAGGGAGTGAAAAAAAGTCTGCTTTACAACAGATGGTTCTCCTTAAGGAACTGAGATGAAACTCTTTTGTGTTGCAAGTGCTCTTTGGTCTTTTTTTAAGATCCCAATCGGTTCCGGCTCCCCTGCTGGGCTTCATTCCAATATGCTGAGGCCAACTGACACACATGCATATTTGGCTACCTTTATGTATGTTGTCACCTGTCTTTACATTTTGAGTTACTGGACAAAGTGAAGTTCAATCAAAGCTAATTGATAACTTCTGAATTTACAATAAGATTGAAAATAGAGATGCCCAGACAAATCTGCTGTTGATTGGATTTGGACAATTTTTACCTTAAGCAACTACAACTGGCTGGTTGAAAACTAAGTCTAATAGTTTTGTGACCAGTGAACACATCATACCGAGCATATGCTGACAGCACTCTTCAGTGTAGATGTGGTTTATTGAAAGAAGAAGCATTTACTTTGCTATTTTCATTATCAGTGAGGTGTTTATATTGAAATCAGTGGAAGCGAAGAGCTAGGAATCTATTTAACAGGAAACTTTATTTTCTACAGCTATGTCTGTGGTGAGTTCAGGTTGTGAGACAAAGAGCCAGACTTTCACCACCAAACACAAAGGGCAAACAAAGAATAGTATAGCAAGGTGTCTCTGTTTTTTCCTTGGGAGCTTTTATCCTCTGTCTGTCATAGAACATGCTGGATTTGAAAATGTTGGCAGCCTTTTTGAAAATCTTGGATTTAGGGTAGGCATCTACATTCTCTAGAGAACACAAAACGTCTGGGTTGGAGCAGTGCTAACTTTGGTAACTACACTGATCACTAAAATAAGAGGTTTAGGACAGTTTAAAATGTGAACTCCATTTTCTGTCTTTGTGTTTTAAAATATTACTAAAGCATCGGTCCTATAGGAACGACTCTCTCACACACTCCATGACATCGCCTCTGCTCCTAATATAAATATTTAATGACCACTCTTGGCAGGAAGGCTAGAAAAAACGTACTTCGAATGATGTACATCCTCATATAGTTCTTAAAGAGGGATCCCAATTGACCGAAATCTGTACTGACGAGTCAAAGCTTTACAAACACCAGGTATCAGAAATTGGCCACTAAACGCTGATTTGAACATCTGTAACTGACATTATGAATCTTGTTATTGAATAATTTGGACCAGTGCATTGTGACTATGACAGCCGGATATTTCAATACAAGACAAAACAGAGGTCATGTTTGAAATGTAAAGCTGCAAAGAATTGTTATGAATAATGCATCATTTAGTTTGTGTGAAATGAACCTCTTCTATCACATTCTTTAGGTTTATCAAAGTTACTTATAAATAACTTATCTGGCCTTTTAAAGCAGATATGTTCAAATATACCATACTGAGTAACCCAGTATTGTTATTTCTGAGGCTGTAATGAATGTTCACTGCACATGTTCTCACCCAGCAGTCTGTTGCAACTGAAATCTGGAGCCTGCAACAGATAGATGTTGAATCTGAATAGGAAATGGAGTGCATCTAGCAGCTGAGGCACATCTCAGAAGGAGGTGGGGAGTAGGGAGTGGGTGTGGGGGATTGCATACCAGCCAGCATGATGGCATCACTTCTCAAAGCGCACACGTTCGTGACAAGTAAACTGAAATCATCATTGATGTTATTTATTTTCAAATGTTCCCCTCTTGACAGGCGACATCTTGTTCGGCGTGTATCCCAAGGGAGAGCTCGGTGCTCAGCGTTTCTCGGCTCCATCACGCTCAGACAGCCACTCTGTGCTGACACCAAAGCAGTGGGACTCACTAGAGACTTGCTCTGGAATTTGTCACAATCCTGCACCATGCAAAGAAAACACAAATGCACTCAAATCCCTGTTTACATTCATCCTGATCTGTCTCAATACTTGCTACATCAGCCTTTGTCATCACAATGGAAGATAAATTGTTTCCCAAAAAAGCAGTTTTAAATTTCATTGATTTTAAAAGAACAATCCAAATAAAAGCTGAAAAGTACATGAAAAAGAAATCAGAGCCTCATAGATTGAAATTTGACAAATAATTCAGATGTAATTTTTTGTTAAAAGCTTAAAAAATCCCCCAAAAGCAATACACAAAAGGTTTCTGCTGTTATTTTTTATGTCTTGTAATCAACCAGTATTAGCAATGGCCACTAGTATATTGCCTTGTTTTTTATGCAGATGCACTAATCAGATTTTTTGGCGATTTCCAATCGTCCGTTTTTGTAAAGCTTTGACTTGTTGATACCAGTTTGAGCAGATTCCATTTTCTCTTTTAATTAACGGCATTTAAAATATAATTTTTCTATCCTTCCTGCTGTGAGTAGTCATTCATAATTTAAATTTGAAGAACATCTGACAGGCCTCTTCAGAAAATACATTAAGTAGCCTTCTACATCTTTTGCACCTCTGTGACCTAAGTTTTTTAAACACATCACTTAAAATAAACTTGAGTCTTCCTCCCTCAGTAACCACTTCCACACCAAAAAGTGCTATTGCTAGCATGACCTGATAACACTCAGGTCTGATGTGTTCACTGATCAGAAGAAACATGGCGCTGTTAAACGGAGTCCTCTAAATCCTCTGATTGTGGTCATCAGATGACTCTTGTTGCACTCCTAATATGATTTATTCTGAAGATAACACTTGCCGGATTTCCAGTATAATCCACTACAAGCTTCATAGCAATGGCTCCAAGTGCAGATCAGCCTGCCAGTACACCCTATCCCAGTCACACTTGTGTGTTTCTGAAAAGCCTCCCCATCCATTCATGTGTCCATGGCCTCATTAACAGCTGCTGTCGGACCTCAGGGGAGGTGGTTCAAATAAAGAAGCGAGCATGGCGGTGGGCAGGTAAACCAGCCATGAGCCAACAACAGAGCCCAGATATCCTCAGCAGAACTCCACTAAAGGAGTCCATTTGTCAAATGTGCCTTGCCGAGCATCGCTAGGGAGTACATTAGTGGCTGAGGCCCCTTCAGGGATTGGTGCTCTGACTCCCAGCCACACTAACTCACCAGGCTGGCCGCCCATGGTGCTTCCTGCAGTCAGCAGTGACCAGCCCTCTGCCTGTGCTCTTTCGATTGGCTCATTAATAAAACAGGCCCGACCCAAGAGCACATGACCTGCTCCAATGCTCTGGACATCACTCTCTCCAGCTAATGGCACCAGCCGGGAGAGGCTGTTGTCTGCATCTGGCTTCCTCACATCCTTCAACATTTCAGACAAGAAAAAGCAAGAAGTATGGAGGGGTTTGAGTTTTTAAAGGCCAGATCATGTTGTATGTTAGCCAGGGCTAAGGATTCAGTATTTATTGTGGATCTTCATGGGTCTTCAATCAGAGGGAAATGCCGGGTCTTTCCCCTTATCAACTCCACTTGAAAAAATACGTTTTCTTTCAACATTATCCTGGGCTCCCTTACATGCGTCAGCACCTAAGATTATCTTCACATTACTTGGTGTTTTCAGCAAACATTCACCAACTCCTCTACCTCCTCTGTTATTGTTAAGCCCAGACACATAATCTTAGTTTTCCCTCTCTACTTCTGTTTTACATGTTGAGGCTTGATTGAAGCTGCTCTGATTCACAGCTGCACCCTTGTTTGAGAAACAGGAGTTTTGTTTGTGTTTTTGTAGGGTGTAAATCTCACAAGTGAGGTGGGGATGGAGCAGTAAGGCTTATGGATCCCTCAGGGGTCCTACTGAGCCCCTCACTAAATAAATCTGAATTGAAAATACATATGGAGCTGTAAACTGTTCACATAAAGGGCTGATTGTTCTTCTCAAGGAGAGTATCAAATTTACTGGCCCCACAGTCTACTGAATCCCACCCTTTGAGCACTAACATACAAAAGGAAAGAAAGAGACAGAGACAGTAAGTGTATACAAAATTCAATCCTGTGTATAGAGTCATTGCCCTTGAGAAGTTGAGAAGTTGAAGTGACATCCAATGTTAAACTGCATGATATATTTGTCTGCGTTCACTGCAACTCTTTCCTCTACATTCCTCTAAAATGAAATTTAGGGAATATTGTGTTATAGGTATTACCATAGATATATATTTCCTTTGACTAGAGACCAATGTCTGCACCATAATATTCCCAGACAGAGCTTACAGAGAGATGTGGCTCTCTCCCATTATTAGCTTAAGGAAGCAGTCTAGAGATTTATGAATATTCCCAGTTGACTTAGAACAGCTCTAGTCACTTCCATATGTGACCCCGAGGCCGAGTGGTTGACAGGGCACTTCCAGGCAGATTAGGCCTTGCTGAGAGGCCTGCCTTGTTGGCAGCTGGGGGCCAGGAGAGCACAGCCTCTTGAGCTCAATTGGTAAAGATCATAGATGTAGAGGCCCAGTGAGGGCAGCTAGTTACTGTGTTGCTATAGCCAGTGAGGCGCTGGTTCTTGACACTGGGTTTACTGTTACCCTCAGTCCCTGGAAGAGGAAATAACAGAGCCACCAATTAAAGCTTTAAGACATTAAATAAAAACCCTCTGTCGTTGCCTTTAAAACATCACAGTTAATGCTTGTTTGCCTTTACGATGGAGCCCCAGTCAGCTGCCATCACTCTGTTTTTGATTAAAGTGAAATTGAGTGGTTTTGTGTTTTTTTTCTTCTCCATTCCACAATCCTTTTCCTTGCTTTCCAGCTTGTGGCATGATTTCTTTATAAACAGCCTTCTTTTATTACTAAAAAACATACTTTTAGGGGGAAGGACCTTTTATGTAAAGTGAAAAGCTTAACCCTGTGAACATCAGCAAATGGTAATAAGTCAATTTTCTTTAATATGATTTTAAAGTGATCTCTCCAATCAAAACATGTTTACACTGCAACAGGCCTTCCTGGTAAAGGACTCATGATAAACCATGAGATATTTTAATGATGGAAGGTTTTATTATTAAATCTATCCATTTAGGAATCTAAAAGCTTTTCTCAAATTGGACAGACTTTAAGTCAAAGAGGAAGAAAAGGTTTTAAGTTGAAGGAGAGATTATTTACCAGCTGATACATTTGAGGTTTTTACGTAAAGTCCAAATACATTCTATGCAGTTTGCTTTGGGATATGTTTGTGAAGTGTCTTTCTTTTTTTCCAAACGATACACATAAAATGATGTGAGACATCTTTCATTAGGCATGTAACAATTCATCTAGCTCATTAGACATGATAGTCCATTCATAAGATGAGACAAATATCATCTTCTGAAATCATCTTAGCAGTATTTTTGGGAAAACTAAGATATCCCACAATTTTTGTTCATGTGATTCAAAGAATCTCTGTGCAGAGTGGATTTATCTCCTTTGGTCAAGGAAAGATTTTTGATTTTGAATGATCAAATGCAGTGTAGACTAATTTTAGGACCAATAGAAGAGTCCAAAGGAAATGCTACCATTAGTTTTGTGAGTCACTAACATTTAGCCTATAATTGTCACATTATTGTCACAGTTCTTCTGTCTTAGCTTCTATGTCACTCTGTTACCCAAAATGTTCTGCATTAATAGAACTGGGAAACTCAAGAACTGCTTCCTTTATTACTTCAAACCAATATTCTCAACCATACATATAACAGTGTCAAGATTCATAGCCAGGGATCGTAATAATAGCATATATCTTCTTCAACTGACAAAGTCGGGTGCAACTGAGTAATGCTTTGCAAGACACACTTCAGTTTGATGAGAAATATAATAGTGATCTCATGTCATGAGATGTTGTTAAACCTTAATTTTTCTGAATAATTAGAAGACAGTGTTTAAAAGCTGTCCTCTGTGATCTGCTGCTTTTGAAATTATCCACTTTCATAAAGTACATTTTGTTTGACAACTTAATACTACGTAATTCTTTGGGTTTTTTTTTTAAACTGTTGACATCCAGTAACGTTTCAGAAAATCTCATGCGAGCAGGAAGTCCTGATCTGGACTCTGACAGTGGGCCTACAAAGACACAAAAGGACAAAGGAACAAAAGACCAACACAAAATGATGTCAGAGGCTCTTAGTTTTTTTCTTTCCAAAGCTGTATTGGTATAATTAGCGAGGAAAGCCCTTGCCCTTGCACTGGTCTTTTGTCAACCCCACTCCCATCCCCATTGGGCTCTGGCCTGAGCTGGACTGGGGCAGTTTCCTCAGGGGAATGGATGGAGTGGCCATGTGGGGTAAGTCCCAAGGGAAGATGGGGTTAGAAGTCATGACAGGCCTACAGACAGCTAAATGAGGAAGCTGTGATGCAAAGAGGCTTTTCTGGAGTGATGACTGAGAGCTCTAAGAGCTAAGTACCAAATCCATATTATATACAAAACGATCCCACAGTTTCACCACAAAAATGAATAAAAACTTAGCATGGAAGGAGGGTCATAAAAGTCTAGTGAAAAAATCCTTTTAGCGACAACTGCTGAGAAGAAAGTTGTTTCAAAGGTTCTTTGTAAGTTAAGATATTTAGCTTAAAAAATCTTAACCTCTGATGTGGAAGTCATTAGTTTGGATGGGGTCTTCTTGCAGAAGAATATAGAATATAGGATTTACAGTACTATAGACTATAATAGAAATAGAATAGTATTAATTTTATAACTCATTTACAGTGGCCTTTTTTCCACACAGACTAAGTTTTGAAAGCCAGACAAGCAGTAAAATGTGCTCACATAGGAACCCAGCACTAATATAATGGCCGTAGGCATTGCCTGAGTTAGACTGTACTTTATGTAATGAGATGTGATTGAATAAAGGCAATTTTCTGTTAATGTGCTTTAAGTGGTTGAAATCTAATTTCACTAATTTTGTTGGTCTCTTCATCATTAATTTGTCATTAGCTGCGTATTATTCCACGTTATTTGCCTAAAGTGGGTCTTCTTCGGTGAAATGCCAGATAGAAGTACAGCACTGATATTACATAAAGAGAAATGTGACGATAACAGTAATCCATGGCCTGGTTGTTTCATTGTATATGCTCTATTTTAGTCTGAAGTAGCTTGCCTCAGTTATGTTAGGATCTGTTGTTCACCTGACAGCAATTAGGTAACTCGTGGTTTGTTTACCTTGACTTTTTCAAGTAGACTCTTTAGGACACCAGGGAGATTTATCACTAGTTTAGTAAGGATTGTAAACATCTGGCCTCTTAGTCCCTAATTGCATTTAGAATACTGTTGGAATTTTTATTTTGGATAATGTAATACTCCTAACTTAATTTAAACTAATTACTTGCTGTTGATTTGCATTATGCAGGGGGACTTTTTTGACCATTTTCCAATTTAATGAATACTTTTTTTCCTGCTCTGACATGAGTTAATATTAAGTTACACTGCTGCTTTTAACACCATCTGTACCGTCATCAGAAGCATTTACACATTCAATCATGAGGAAATCATTTCAAACAGGTATTATGGCAACAGTCAGCACAATCTGTAAATGGTTGAAAACATTCGTAATCATTTTATAACCCTTGCTAACTTGTCTTTAAGCCTTTGCATTAGAATACTGCTACTTAAGTTTAAAATTGGGCCAAGGGCAGACTTATTCTCAGATTTGTTTTGGAAAGGATATAGAAAATGGAAAGCACATTGTTCCCACTTCATGTGCCTTATGAGGCAAGTTAATAAAACCTCACAGAACATGGTTAATTTATCTGCCACCATCTTAGCCTCTGTTCAGCATGAAAAAGCCGGCAGCCATTTTGTTTCCCTGTTATCCTGAACAGCTCCTGTGAAAAGCAGGCGCCTGTGCATGCAGTTAATTAAGCCATGGTTTTAGAGCCATAATTGATTGAATCATAGAGTCATAATAGAAATTGCAGGGCCTCAGCAGCTGTGTCTTACTGAATTAAAACCAGTGGCATCCTCTGCTGGTGAAAGGATATGTTAATACAGACTTGAATGCAATCAAATTTTGTTGTTTTTGTCCTTTTTGAAGCTTGGTGCTTTTTTTCCTTAACACTTTTCCTCAAGGGGACTTATTATACACTTCTGTGTCACTAGAGAGTTTGTTTGTGGTGCAGTGGGATGCCGAAAAGACCCTCCCCCAGCTCCCTTAAATCTGACAAAGCATCTGCCTCATCCACCCTGACAAATCCTTTGACATGTGGGACTAAAGATCAAGCCTTGTATCATTCATGAATGCTGGTGGATTTCCATATCTGACACTATGGTGACTTACTGCTGTGAGACTTGTGTCCAAGTTCGATCCTCCACCAAACTGTGACAGCATATGGTGACCAAGGGGATGATCCCTGTGCAAAACTGTGCAACATCATACACAATCATCCACAGCTATTATGTTGGACACAGTCAATTTTTTAAATGATGACACTGACATTGGTGCCCACATAAAATGAAAACCTGGAAACTGTAATTTGCTGAATCCATGCACAGAGTTTTCTGTGTGTCTGTTGTGATTTCTATCATCTCTCTTATTTGTGCTGCCTCTTGCACCTACTCACTCTATTTCCTTGGCATACCCTATCTTTGCAGTGCTATAGTGCAGGGAGGTAATGATGAGAAATGGAGTTATACTGCTAGTTGTTAAACCTCAGGCCATACAACAAATGTGCTTCAGAGACCTTGCATTTGTCTCTGAATGGATTAGGTCTGTTCTCTGGTAACCTTATATTTAATCTCTTTCCAGTCTATCTTGGCAACTTTGTTTTCCTCAGAGTGAGAAATATTTGTCATTTTCTTTTTTTTATGTCTCTTTCTCCAGACAGAGGACTGGAAAACCATATGCTTCCACTTTAGATCATACGCTGTGTGCCCTGGTTGACCTTGAACATAAATGTTGTATTAAAACCGCTTGTGTTGTTGCAAAAGCTTTTCTTTGGTTTAGGGGGGTTAGGGGGTTTGTCTCCAACTGAGTGCCATTACTCACCTAGTAATGTTTAAAATTTTTCAAGTTCTTACTCAAACTTGTATTTTTCTTTAAAGCTAGCTCCACATGTAGTTGTTTTCTTCTTGTGTTGGGTAGAGGCAATGTAGTCACTAGAGGCAATGGCACTTTATAATTTTGTCTACCTATAATTAGAGATTCAGTGATCAATACCAAATTATTGTTGATTTTAAAGTACAATTAGCAGTATTTAAAATATTGTGGCAATGTCCCACTTTTCCACCATTGGAGTTTGCAACCCGTTCCAGTTCCCGAACAGGATTTTTGAACCAGTGATGCGTATTTCCAATGCCCAAAACAGGTTCCTGAGCACGATCTCTGGTTCAACTGGGACACTGCAAAATACTTGGTTGTTCTGCGTGAGTCGTAATGTCACAATAGAAGCAACAAGTATGGTGGCGAAGACGAAGAACATATCATATAAACATTATTTATATGTTTGTAAAAACGCAATAAACACGCATTGTATAACAACTGGTTTCTGTTACACTCCCATATGCTGAACTTATTCATTTAAAATAAAGATAAATCCTATTTTTTTCTGAAGTTTATAATTTAAATCTATTTAGCATCCCGAATAAGCAATTAGCATAATTAGCATGGTTAATCCCAGCCTTCATGTGTATTCTGTGGAGAATGCAGACCCCTAACTTTAGCATAAAATGCATTCAGGTTTCCTGTTGAAGTCAGTTCTGGATTGATTCGTCAAAGTTTGCTCATTTGCCAATCTGCCAGTCATACCAAAGGCAGGAACAAATTGATGTGATATGGCTCCTTTTCATACCCAAATAGTTAGGTACTCATACCATACTTTTTCAGATATCAAACAACCAAAACTGCAATATGGCAATTACAAAATGACCAGCATCTGCTGAAATGTAGCTCTCGGTTGTAACTGCCTGGACTGTCAAAATTTATTTTTTAATAGATTCTTACATCTTTGCGCTTCCTCTAACTTTGTTTTATACACCTCAGTGACACTGAAAACAGGCAACTTTGAGTCTTTTTCCAGCAGTATCAACTTCCACTCTGAAGAGCGTTGCGGTCGGGTGTCCTAGTAGCAGTTTGCTACGGTACAATCACTGATCAAAGGTCAGGGCGTGTCGAGCTGAAAATTATCTGATTCTGGTCACAAGTCAATTTCCCTGTACAAATTTTCTTATCATTTGTATTGTCATTGCTTTTCTTGTGATCCTAGATTGGCTTGTGGACATATCAACCTTTAGAATTACAATTAATTTTAACAAGTTTTGGCCAGCTGATTAGGAAATATCAGTTGTTTACTCCAGAAACAGACAGTATTCTCTGAGTGGATGAGAAGTCATAGAATGTTAATAAACTGTGTGTTTTAAATTATCAATGTGCATGAAAAATTCATCCCCAAACATCTTTCGCACTCTGAGTCAGAGCACAATTCACTTTTATCTCGTTAAAGTGAATGGAAATTTTATTACAAGGGAAAATAACACCGCTTGTTTTTAATTTTACGTTTCACATCCCAAGCAGTAAGTTTGTAATGAGATAGTTCTGATTACTGCCGATATGTATAATATTCACGCATACTTTAAGGGGCTCTACATTTCCTGTATATGTACTTAATAATTCTGGATCAAGTGCCCTTGCAGTCAGTTCAGAATTACAGAGATGCATATCAAAGGATGCTATTTCAGCATGTTGCTAAAATGGCAGTAAAGTACAAGCTGATCGCATTTCTCTTAGAGGGAATTTGAATTGTGGTCAGGTAGAGACAATTCAACTAAAATACACCACAAGATTAGGCCTTCTGTTCTCATGGTTATTAGACAGGAGCTGCAAAGAGATGTTTGTACCTTTATCATTCTTCCCAAGAACTCAGGATGTGGGGGGAATAAAACGTGTGTGTCCGTAAACAATTGTTTACTAAGTTCCTGATCTGGTTTCACACCTCCTTCCAGAACAGTGAACACAATGAAGAATGTCAAGGTGACATGTGCATGCATTTGGAGTGAGAATAAAGCCAGAAGTGTCCTTGCTGATTCTATCATGGGGAGGCATTCTTTACCTTGCTCAATGAAAGAACAGAGAGAGGGGGAGGAATGGCTCTGAGAGGGAGGTGCTTGAGGAGAATAAAAATCTAGTGAGAGCTTAACATCGCTCCCAGAAATGCTGGTCTAACGAATGCTGTTATCAGCTTCCAACTGCTTTCCCCCTTGATCGATCTGTGGTGTTGGGCAATGCAAATGGATGCAGCTTGCCCTGGGTGTTCTACCATCAATGGAGAGTAATTATCTTCGGCAACAACCAATATTGGATTGCTAAGCCTCAGGATAAGGTAGCTGGCAGAGCCTTCAAACAGTCACTCACCTCCATGAGCTTGAAGGCTGATGGATGGATCAGCTGGGACTAGCTGCTACAGGGGCTCCCGAGGCAAACTACCAGAGCTACCAGCTCTCTTCTCTCTCTGCCCTAACAGCGCAGCCCTTTGAATCCCAGAGAAAATTCATTTTTAATCTGCCTGGCGGAGGACGTTTTTTGTTCTACATCGCCTTGATCTACATGTTTCATGTTGAACAAGAAACTCCAGAAATATTTTCTCACTGGGTTTTGATGAGAATATTCAAGATAATTAAAACAAGCTGCTTTACAGCACATGATATGCAGTACATAAAAATATGACTGCAATAAAACACATTACTAATATAAAGATGGAATTCTACATGCAGTCCTAATGCAGTAATTATTATTATTCAGTTCGTTGTGTATTGCTCAGGGTCATTGCCACTGTAAAGTCCTTCTGAGAGTCCTACAGAGTGTCTAACATTCTCTGGCCTATGCTCCCAGTAGAAGTACTTATGCTTTGGAGTGCACTGATGCTCCAAATGGATGACCTAGAAAGCCTGTCCATATTGAGAGATGGGAGTCATTGAATATAGGTGCTCATTCTCACATCGTTGGTCTCTACTCGAGCCCCCATAATGAATAAATCATGGCTTCTGCAAGGCACTCTCCAGACAGAAATTACAATATACAGCAGCAGAAATAAAACAGAATAAAACATGACTGGGTTCCGTTTATATGGTGACGGCCTATGTTGTGTGTCTCCACCATCATTACTTGTAGTACTCAGTGTAGAGATAACTACGATCTAAAATGGCAATGAATGTCTGTTACAAACCACCTACAAATCATTTACAGCCCTGACCATCCATCCATCCATCATCCTCCATCCATCCATCCATCCATTATCCATCCATCCATCCATCCATTGTCTAGCTGACAACAGCCCTCAATGATTTTGTGGATGTTCTCAAGATGTCAGCAAGACGCTGGAGACTTCAAAGCTAATTTGCATTTTGTTATCAGTCCCCTTGGGCTTTAATATCCCTTAAGCATTTTTTTTTCTTTTATAGGTCTCAATTAAAAATATCATAATTAAACTGTTTTAATTTGCAATACCATCTTCTAAATATTTTCCTAAAATTAGTTTTTTTTTTTGTCAAAATTAACATAGCCTGTCATCATTGCCTTCCTTCTGTACAGAAAAGCTTTTAGAGTACATGCACCTATTTTAGGAGTATGCCAGATGCTATTTCCACAAGGTAGATATTTGGATCAGGTCTGTAGATCCACTCAGTCAGTGGAGGCTTACCTGAGATTAACTGTTCTTCTGGCTGAGGCTGGTAGCATTAGTGGTCCACAGCTGAATGGACTTGACGCTAAAAGCTCTTGTTAAAGAGCTGAAGGTCAGAAAATACACCTCAGCTTTCTCCTAGAGTAAATGCTGTGGTAAATGTTCTGTGAATGTGCTGTTAGCATAGACTAATTACAGCTCTATCTCAGCTCTACGTTGGGGATCAAAAGGTGCATTAATTCACTTCTACTTCTTCTAGACCATTGTATGCAAGCAATACCTTTCTTTTTCCAACTTACTGTGTTCTGCATCATAGCAATGATGCCCAGTGTTCAGCAATGAACATAAATAGATAATTTAATGACATTAGCAATGACTGTGTTGTCAGAAGAGAACAGTTTTAGAAGTGTCAGGTAACCAAATTAGATCTTTAGGTTTGATGATCCGTTCTGCCAACTTCCCATTTCAGAATTAAGAGCGTTTTCCAGGTAACCTGTTGGTCCATGTTAACTTTTTTCGGTCCATATATTAACTAGAATGTTTTTTTCTTCACTTTTTTTTGCAGAACTAGAGGCCTTTTATTTTTTCATTTTTCCAACAGTAGGTAGACAGGAAAGTGGGCAAAGAGAGGGGGAGACATTCGGCAAAGGTCGCCAGGTCCAGGACTCAAACTCACATCAAGGACTAAAGCCTCTACACATGGTCGCGTGCTTAACCACTGCACCACCAGCACCACGCCCTTCCTTCACATGTTTTTTTTTTTATTTTACCTGCTTTCTGTTAGCTGTTCATTTCTCATCTATCCATTAATTTCCTACCACTCATCCAATATCATGTTGCAGAGATAACGGGTCTAGAAAGGGAACCCAGTCATCTCTGTCTCCAGCTCATTCTAAGCAATCCTTAAGAATGCTTAGAGAATGAGAATGAATATATAGTCCATCCAGCGGATTTCTGGGTCTGCCCTGGGGTTTCCTCCCAGTTGTCCTTGCCTGAAAAACTTCCAATGGAGGCGCCATGGAGGACAACCCAGATGCCATAACCTCATCGATGGACTCATTCCAATATGGAGAAGCAGTGCCTCCACTTCAGGCTCTTGACGGAGCTCCTCACCTTACCTTTGAGGGGAAGCTTATTTCAGATGCATACATTCTGGATCATCTTTTTTTGGTCATGTTTAATAGACCGACTGGTAAATCAAGAGTTTCACTTTTTGACTCAGGTCTTTCTTTCCCACATTAGAACAGAGCATCACCTTTGTTACTGCAGACGAGGTCTCAATCAATCTATTCATCTAGCGCTCCATCCTACCCTCACTTGTGAACAAAATACTATGGTACTTGAAGTTTTCTGTTCAAGGCAAAGATGGACCCTGGACCTCATGGGTGAAATTCCCTGTTTTCCTGTGGAAAAATATGGCCTGAGATGTAGGAGATCTGACTCTTATCCCTGCCTTTCTTTCAGGGGTATCTGTGGAGTCTAACACAACATGGCGCACAGTAAACACCAGTCTTGAACTTGTCTTCAGGGAGGTTGTGTTGCAAAGGATCCCCCTTTTTGCCTTAGCATTTTGCAAGTATAGGCCTCTTTCAACCTGACTTCAATCATGGCTAAGTTAAGCAGGTCAAAAGGGCGAACAGGATAACCTGAGGGGTAACTTTGTTGGAGATGTCAAAGCTTCATCCTCCTTTTTACCCTGAGAGACCAGTACATTAGAAGGTGAATTTCTTCACTTCACAAAAGAAGTACATAGAAGAGTCTGGATGCTCATGACTGATGCCAATCAATACTCCCTGTGGCTACGAGGTTTCAGGGAATTGTTGTAGACTGAAGGGGTCAAAAGGGGAAGGAAAAGGAAACCCCACCCCCACCCAACCATACGAGAAGACCAAGTATCCATACCGGAAAAGTAAAAACAGCTTTATCCATTTCGTGATCATGCTTTATGTAGCAAGGTTTAAAAATGAGCACAGGCAAATGTTCCTCATACATTTTTGTACTTTATAGATTCAGTAGCGTGGACTCTAAAACTATTGTACAGTGTCATTTAACATCTTCACACCCTATGAAAAACCATAAAGATTGTGGTTTTTGTGTTTCTTTAATATTTTGTTATAGACCAAACCAACAGTTTTTACAAATAAAAAATTGAAAATTGTAACATGCAATTGTATTCAGCCAACAGAAGTCAGTACTTTGTAGAAGCATATCTTTTGGGAAATGGCTCTACTAGCTTAGCTCAACTGCGAGACTGACTGACATTCTTCTCTGAAAAAGTGCTAAAGCTCATTTAGATTGAATAGAGAGCATCTGTGGACATCAATTTTCAACACTTGCCACAGATTCTTAGTTGGATTTAGATCTGTACTTTGAATGGGCCAATATAAAGCCTGAATATCCTTTGATCCAAACCATTCTATTGTAGCTCTGATTGCTTGTTGAAGGTTATTGTCTTAATGGAAGGTGAACCTCTGCCCCAGTCTCAGGTCCATTTAAAGGGTTTACTTTCATTTAGGAATAAGCTCACTTTATCTTCCCATCAGCTCTGGACAGCTTCCATGAATAGCTACTGAAGAAAGGCATCCCCAAAGCATGATGCCGCCACCACTTTGATTCACATTAGGAATTGTGTATTTAGGATGATGTGTTATTTTTCTGCCACTCATAGGCCAAAAAAGCTCTATTTTGGTCCCATAAGAGCAGATTACCTTGTTCCATGTATTGGAACACATGTTTGCTGTGTCTCCTACAAGACTTATGGCAAACTCCAAACAAGACTCCTTTTGGATTTCTTTCAGCAATGGTTTTCTTCTCAGTACTCCTCCATAATGACCATATTTTTAGAGTGTATAAGGAATATGTGTCTGGCCAACATAATCTAGAAACTGAGCTGTGGATCTCTGCAGCTCCTCCAGAATCATAATGGGTTTCTTGGCCGCTCCCTTGATCAATTATCTACTTGGCTGGCCAGTCAGTTTAGGCAAACAACCATGTCGTTATCATTTTCATTTGTGCCATACTCTTTCCTTTTTTCAGATAATGGATTGAACAATGCTCCATTATATAATTAAAGCTTGGGATATTGATTTATAACCCAAACCTGCTTTAAACTTCTCTATTACCTTATCCCTGACCCACCTGATGTGTTCCACCGTTTCCATGATGTTGTATTAATACTGAGATTAAATCATAGGCAGGTGAATTCTATTTGCTAATTTGGGGACTTTTGAAGGCAAATTGTCGCACTGTATTTTATTCAGGTGTCAGAGTAAAGGGGGCTGAACAAAAAATGCATGATGATGCATGCTTCGGATTTTTATATGTAAACAATTCATTGTTTTCTTTCCACTTTAGGGTTATGCCTACATTGTTTGTGTCTATCACATAAAATCCAAATATAACACCGTGGCGTTTGTGATCATATCATAGCAAAATGTTAAAAAGGGGTGTGAATAATTTTGGAAGGCAAGTAATGAGACCTACGTTTCCTGGTCGATGCATGTGTGACATAAAACATTTAAATGGGGTTATACAGGTCCTTCTCAAAATATTAGCATATTGTGACAAAGTTCATTATTTTCCATAATGTCATGATGAAAATTTAACATTCATATATTTTAGATTCATTGCACACTAACTGAAATATTTCAGGTCTTTTATTGTCTTAATACGGATGATTTTGGCATACAGCTCATGAAAACCCAAAATTCCTATCTCACAAAATTAGCATATCATTAAAAGGGTCTCTAAATGAGCTATGAACCTAATCATCTGAATCAACAAGTTAACTCTAAACACCTGGAGGGACTATGTCTCTCGGCTGGCCTGGGAACGCCTTGGGCTCCCCCTGGAGGAGCTGGAGGAGGTGTCTGGAGAGAGGGAAGTCTGGGCGTCTCTGCTGAGTCTGCTGCCCCCGCGACCCGGTCCTGGATAAGCGGAAGACGACGAACGAACGAACCTGCAAAAGATTCCTGAGGCCTTTAAAACTCCCAGCCTGGTTCATCACTCAAAACCCCAATCATGGGTAAGACTGACGACCTGACTGCTGTCCAGAAGGCCACTATTGACACCCTCAAGCAAGAGGGTAAGACACAGAAAGAAATTTCTGAACGAATAGGCTGTTCCCAGAGTGCTGTATCAAGGCACCTCAGTGGGAAGTCTGTGGGAAGGAAAAAGTGTGGCAGAAAACGCTGCACAACGAGAAGAGGTGACCGGACCCTGAGGAAGATTGTGGAGAAGGGCCGATTTCAGACCTTGGGGGACCTGCGGAAGCAGTGGACTGAGTCTGGAGTAGAAACATCCAGAGCCACCGTGCACAGGCGTGTGCAGGAAATGGGCTACAGGTGCCGCATTCCCCAGGTCAAGCCACTTTTGAACCAGAAACAGCGGCAGAAGCGCCTGACCTGGGCTACAGAGAAGCAGCACTGGACTGTTGCTCAGTGGTCCAAAGTACTTTTTTCAGATGAAAGCAAATTCTGCATGTCATTCGGAAATCAAGGTGCCAGAGTCTGGAGGAAGACTGGAGAGAAGGAAATGCCAAAATGCCAGAAGTCCAGTGTCAAGTACCCACAGTCAGTGATGGTTTGGGGTGCCGTGTCAGCTGCTGGTGTTGGTCCACTGTGTTTTATCAATGGCAGGGTCAATGCAGCTAGCTATCGGGAGATTTTGGAGCACTTCATGCTTCCATCTGCTGAAAAGCTTTATGGAGATGAAGATTTCATTTTTCAGCACAACCTGGCACCTGTTCACAGTGACAAAACCACTGGTAAATGGTTTACTGACCATGGTATCACTGTGCTCAATTGGCCTGCCAACTCTCCTGACCTGAACCCCATAGAGAATCTGTGGGATATTGTGAAGAGAACGTTGAGAGACTCAAGACCCAACACTCTGGATGAGCTAAAGGCCGCTATCGAAGCATCCTGGGCCTCCATAAGACCTCAGCAGTGCCACAGGCTGATTGCCTCCATGCCACGCCGCATTGAAGCAGTCATTTCTGCCAAAGGATTCCCAACCAAGTACAGGTCCTTCTAAAAATATTAGTATATTGTGATAAAGTTCATTATTTTCCATAATGTCATGATGAAAATTTAACATTCATATATTTTAGATTCATTCCACACTAACTGAAATATTTCAGGTCTTTTATTGTCTTAATACGGATGATTTTGGCATACAGCTCATGAAAACCCAAAATTCCTATCTCACAAAATTAGCATATTTTATCCGACCAATAAAAGAAAAGTGTTTTTAATACAAAAAACGTCAACCTTCAAATAATCATGTACAGTTATGCACTCAATAGTTGGTCAGGAATCCCTTTTGCAGAAATGACTGCTACAATGCGGCGTGGCATGGAGGCAATCAGCCTGTTGCACTGCTGAGGTCTTATGGAGGCCCAGGATGCTTCGATAGCGGCCTTTAGCTCATCCACAGTATTGGGTCTTGAGTCTCTCAACGTTCTCTTCACAATATCCCACAGATTCTCTATGGGGTTCAGGTCAGGAGAGTTGGCAGGCCAATTGAGCACAGTGATACCATGGTCAGTAAACCATTTACCAGTGATTTTGGCACTCTGAGCAGGTGCCAGGTCGTGCTGAAAAATGAAATCTTCATCTCCATAAAGCTTTTCAGCAGATGGAAGCATGAAGTGCTCCAAAATCTCCTGATAGCTAGCTGCATTGACCCTGCCCTTGATAAAACACAGTGGACCAACACCAGCAGCTGACACGGCACCCCAGACCATCACTGACTGTGGGTACTTGACACTGGACTTCTGGCATTTTGGCATTTCCTTCTCTCCAGTCTTCCTCCAGACTCTGGCACCTTGATTTCTGAATGACATGCAGAATTTGCTTTCATCCGAAAAAAGTACTTTGGACCACTGAGCAACAGTCCAGTGCTGCTTCTCTGTAGCCCAGGTCAGGCGCTTCTGCCGCTGTTTCTGGTTCAAAAGTGGCTTGACCTGGGGAATGCGGCACCTGTAGCCCATTTCCTGCACACGCCTGTGCACGGTGGCTCTGGATGTTTCTACTCCAGACTCAGTCCACTGCTTCCGCAGGTCCCCCAAGGTCTGGAATCGGCCCTTCTCCACAATCTTCCTCAGGGTCCGGTCACCTCTTCTTGTTGTGCAGCGTTTTCTGCCACACTTTTTCCTTCCCACAGACTTCCCACTGAGGTGCCTTGATACAGCACTCTGGGAACAGCCTATTCGTTCAGAAATGTCTTTCTGTGTCTTACCCTCTTGCTTGAGGGTGTCAATAGTGGCCTTCTGGACAGCAGTCAGGTCGGCAGTCTTACCCATGATTGGGGTTTTGAGTGATGAACCAGGCTGGGAGTTTTAAAGGCCTCAGGAATCTTTTGCAGGTGTTTAGAGTTAACTCGTTGATTCAGATGATTAGGTTCATAGCTCGTTTAGAGACCCTTTTAATGATATGCTAATTTTGTGAGATAGGAATTTTGGGTTTTCATGAGCTGTATGCTAAATTCATCTGTATTAAGACAATAAAAGACCTGAAATATTTCAGTTAGTGTGCAATGAATCTAAAATATATGAATGTTAAATTTTCATCATGACATTATGGAAAATAATGAACTTTATCACAATATGCTAATATTTTGAGAAGGACCTGTATTGAGTTTTGAAGGTTTACGTTTTTTGTATTAAAAACACTTTTCTTATATTGGTCGGATGAAATATGCTAATTTTGTGAGATAGGAATTTTGGGTTTTCATGAGCTGTATGCCAAAATCATCCGTATTAAGACAATAAAAGACCTGAAATATTTCAGTTAGTGTGCAATGAATCTAAAATATATGAATGTTAAATTTTCATCATGTCATTATGGAAAATAATGAACTTTATCACAATATGCTAATATTTTGAGAAGGACCTGTATTTTATTCAGAGTGCATGTATGCGCAGCATTATGTGGACAAGAAACATATTCGCTTATACCTCTCTAAATAATCCATGTGAGCAGGATATTGTGAGCTGAAGATCCTCCTGAAATCTAAAGTCTTCGTCTCAACCATTAGAATAGGACAACGGTAAGCAGAAACGTGGATAAACGGGATTAAACTGAAGGAAAACAAATCCCCAGTCCATTATTGGCAATAGTGTTAACAAATCAGATCAACCTCTCGTACATTGATTGCTCTGGTCTCGTCCTGTCCTCGTTTTCAACTGCTGCTGCCACACATACGCACTCAGACAAACACACACTCCCTGCCTGACGCTCAGAGCCGCACTGGCTTCCTATTCTGCGCGCAGAGAGCAGGTCGGAGAGCAGCAGAGCGCACTGCGTTTTTCTAGCACTGCTGTCTTTACACTTAATGCGCCAGGATCTTATGGATAACCATCCGCCACCTTCCCCGACGCACGGCAGAACCCTCGCTCGGGTTTCGGATCTTTATTTCCCCGTGTTCGTTATTTAAGATCGACAGATACTTTGTGGAATCTACTGTGCAGATCTACGATCCTCGGCGCTGCCTTTCGCTGTCCGACAGCTCGGAAGCCACAAGAGTGCTGCTGGCTTGGCAGATATCCTCCGGGTTTCATGTAAGGAGCTCGAAGAATTGCCTTGAGAACTTTACTTTTTAAAAACAAGTGCTGAAAAATAGAAAGACAGAAATAAACTGATGCGTTTTCTTTCAAGAGACGGAGGCGAATATTTTTTGTTCCAGCAGGTTATTCTGCATTCTGAAATTTCACATCGTCCGTAACCTTTGAACAATATTTTTTCTTTTATCTGGAAGTTGGATTTAACCGTAATCGTCGTATTTATGAACGTGTGTTGGCGTTTTCTTCAGCCTGGCTGATTTGGATACCTTCCGCGACAGATCGCTGCGCATTTGGAATCGGTAAGATCATTCAGACGTTTTGCTTCTTTTAGTGTTCACATCAGGTTATGACTTTTGATGCTTATATTATAAAAATACGCAAAAATGAAATGACTACAATATTTGAATAATCCGCGTTTTCCGAGGACTGTTGTGTTGTAGTCCGTAAACATCGGCTGCAGGCGCATTTTTTCTCTCCAACGGGGCGCTCCGCATTCTACAGGAAAATGATGAATATAAGTTGTAAACTTTAACCAGTTTTTAATGGGGTTCACTGACTTATTCCTACCGAGTTTTTAGACTAGTAATTATATAAACCTAGGGCTATTTAACAGATGTTCTTCATAATTGCTCTAAACATTTCTGTGCAAGGAGGTTTCTAATCGAAAAGAGCGAACAAAAGCCGGATTTAATTCAGATCTAATTGTGTTGTTTCTATTGTATCCGGTTTAAGTCAGATCTGGTTGCTGCACGATGCAGTCACGCTGTCCTCCATCCATTAGGCAAACCATTAACACAGTCTGCGTCTGTCCCGTGTCCTTATACAACCACGGGAGGAGCTGTTTAATAAGACCCCCAGCCCCCCATCGACTAGAAGAATCGGAACCACCAAGGTCAGCCTCACGTTGGCTCCTCATGACACCATGCTGACATGTCGGTCCAGGATTACCCTGAAGCCACAGGGAGAGAAAACTCTTGTTTTTTGGAAATTTACCAACCCACAACATTTTTCACAGAAACCTACAGAGGCTTTTAGATGCGCGTCCCATTTGTGAGCTTATAGTGCTTTGGCCCACTTTATTCTCTCACAAGAGTATTACAGGAATATAGTCCACGGAGACCTACAAGTGTGTTCGTCAGTGATGCACTCCTCCGTCCATCTTTTCAATGTGTTTATTCGCAAAGTTGAAAATAACCTTTAAATAGGTTATTGAATCTTGTAGAACCTCATTGAAATGTATTCAGATGGTATAATTACTTTTACATTACAACCAATGAGTGATTCTTAACATCTAGTTCATTGTAGGGTCTATAAATCTGTCAGTTTACCAAAAAAGCTCTCAGGTATGTCTTTTTAGTATTTTATTTAAAATCTAATTGTTTACATTCCCTCTGACCAAATATAAATTTCAACTTTTACACTGACTAAAATACTATTTGTATTGCCTCAATATTATTTTTGTTTTATCCTTTATTTATGTCTCATTAGGATTAAAATGACATGCTCCAGAGAGACCTGGTCACAAAGACAGTAAGACATATAATTAAAAAATAATACAACAATCTCTAAAAAGAAACACAAAATAATGACGACTAATATTCAGCATAGATAAATGAACAGTCAAACAATATGCAAAAATGCAGCTGCAGCTGTACAAAATAATGACTGACCGAGTGAACTCGTGGCAAGTTCAGCTCCAGTTCTGCATTATTCCAGGAAAAAAGAAAATTGTCTTCTGACCTTGGAAACAGACTTCTATTATAAAGAATAAAAACTGTAGTATGAAAAATTATATACTTGAAAGAAGCTGTAAGAGAAGTGCATTAAAATCAAAAGCAACTTAAATGAATTGAATGTATTACTGAATAATTAGCTCTTTTACTGAACAGATAATGCAAACGCAAAACTGTTTCTTTGCATTGGTTTTACATGACTTTCTATAGCAGCTTCACTATGTATCTGATCACAATAGTCACTGAGATGATAATGTGTGCAATATTGCAACCGCAAAGACTTACCTGGATGCAGCATTTGGTAGGTTATTATACTTTAAGGGTCATGCATTCATGGTGGAAGAGAAACAAAATAGCAAGTTAGTTGTAACTTGTATCAGCATCTCAATATTTTACAGTGTCACAAAATGATGTGGCCCTGCTGGCTACTCCCGTAATCTCCAAAAAGGCTGCTTTACAAATATTATTTTTTTTCTCATCAGGGCTAGTGGAAAACCAGTATTTAAAAGAATTGGAACAATAATGAAGTTCTTACCGAATTTCCTCAATTCATTCAATATCTCCTCACATTGCCTGTCAGTTTTGGGTGTCTTTGGGCTGGAGAGCAAACGACATTCTAAAACCAATAGCTTCTTAACCTGAGATGTCTTCTACCTTCATATGAAAATATGAATCTATTTTCTGCTCCCTGGCACCTATCTGCAATCTGCTGCAGATGGGCCTCTGGAATTAGTTTGCAAAAACCTCTCTTATTCCTATCTTCAAAAGCCCATTTATCTCTAGCGGAAAGCCGATAAGAGACAGGCCTGCTTGGCAAATGTGATAAGAGGGTGAAAAATCCTCCAGCTATTTGTAATGTAAGAGTTCGGGCAGATCACAGCTGGGGAAGACATGACAAACCCTGCATCATGAGACTAATGCCTTGCACCCCCTGACGCCTGGATAGAAGATAGAAGAAGAAATGGAGATTTATTCTAGATGCGTGCATGAGCTCAGAAGTAAAAAATGAAGAGCAATGTTCAAGAAAATAGTCTCAGCTTTTGGATGCAATGCTGTATTCTCAGTCCTGACAACAAGGGCTGAAAATCCAGAATGTTGGAAAGTCTTTTGGCCGGCTACTGTGTGTCTAATTTGTAATACATAAAAACTCCCACTGATAACTTTAAATAAAAGGGGGTTAAAACCTTCAGTTAGATATCTCGTTAAAGCGGCGCTTAGGGTGGGGCTTGGACTGAAAGTGTTCTAAGTCTCAGCTGGAATCTGTCTAAAACATGGAGTTTGTCCAAATTGGCTTATACAGTGAGACCTAAGCTGTCCTCTGAGATACTCCAAGAAATATAGAAGGGTGTTTGTGCTGCAGATTTGAAGAAAATATTCCATTCCTCCAGGCAAGTGAATGGCAGCAGTATGCATATACAGATTTGTTCTATCTGTGTGCAGTTTCTTCATTATTTGCGGAAAAGAGCACATGTTTGTTATAGCCGCTTTGTTGTTATTTTTCTGGTGATGAATTTCAAGCCTCGAAAACCTTTGACTTATCTCACATATTTTCCATCACACTCTTACCAGAGTACTAAAGAACTATTATTCAATTAATAAATGTTTTTCATATATTATGCCAACTGATAAAAGCTTGTTTATAAGTTTTGAATTTCATAAGATGTACTCCTAAAGAGCAATTTCTTTCATTCAGACGTGTGGGTCACAGAAAATATGGACATTTCATCCCTTTTATAACAGCTGATGAACAGCCTGTGACGATAGTACTTCAAGGACATTTCCTGAGCCCCGTCACCTATGGGTGGAAGATAGAGAATTTATGCTCATCCCTGTGACACTTAGATCTACATCTTTATCCTGACAAGAGACCCACCATAAAATACCCTCCCTTCACTAGAAGTAGAGCAAAACTTCTATGGAGGGAGATTTTTTAATGCACATTACAGATCCACCTCTGTTTTTAACATTTAGGTTATAAATAAACTTTAGGTGCTGTTGCAATGCCAGTGGCTGTTAATGGTCAAAGTGATGTTGGCTAGAGGAAATCTGTTTTTCCCTTCCGCTTTATTGTATTGATGTGTTTTATTTGTCAGCTACTGGTGTAACTTCAGTCAGACAGCGGGGGATTTATGTGCAGGTCCAAATGGAAGTGACCGGTGACCTTTTCCTGTGGCGTTAGCCGGCTTTCAAACTGCCGCACAATTGACTGTTTCGACAATGAGCCACAACTCTTTGTCCTCATCTCTTCCTCTCTGATGCTATTTCCTAAATGTGGGCATCTGCTTGCTGAGGGACCTGGGGCTTATAATGTTGCTGGGTTGTTTTTTTTTCTCCCTTTCTTTTTAATTTATTTTTCTCTCTCAGCTCAAAATGTCAGCTGTGTGCAGCTACAGCACAGAGCAGTCATCCAAGGTCTTTTGTATACCTCCAGGTCGGCTATAGGCCTGGGTCACTCAGCCAGCTACTCAGTCAGTGGGTAATATGTGTTTGAGGCTCTAAGCTGAATGTACTGAGCTCTTTGGATGGCTTCATTGGCATTGCAGTGCCTGAGAGGCAAGGTGGAAATAGAGCAGCGGGCTACAGGACTGTATCCTCCTGTGAGGTTGTTATTGTTGTCTCCTCTGCCTGCCTGACAAAGAAGTCCCTTTTCTTTTCAAACAGCTCCTGTAGAAATCACAAGTAGCTCTCCCTTTAATTCCCCAGCCTTGCTGCAATTAGCCTTTGATAGCAGGTCATGATTTAGAGAGGAAGAGCAGACAAACTAGATTTTCTTTGATTGGGAGCTGCTGATCATGTCCTGCTGATCTCAAGGAGAGGAGAAAACACTCAAGTGAATTCCCCTCTTTTGAAGCCACTGACCTGGATCAGCCTGTAATTCTGGCAGCAGGCCATTTTCCACCTCTCTCGTGCCCTCCGTCTTCCATTCCGATTTCCCAGTTCTTCCCCAAGAGCAGCCCGCATCTTTTGTTACCTTTATGAGGCGTAATTAAATGTGCGTGGCATGGCGCAATGTTTGAGCAGGAACCCCAGGCGTGCCATTAGCCAGATGTGGCTGCTCAGCCCTTAATGATGGAGGAACAGAGGCGGAGAAGACGAGCCCAGGAGTCCTTCATCATGCTATCCTGAGGTGTTGTGTGGGCCTAATTGCCCCATCATTTTTGCACCATACAAGCCCCAGTGACACCAAGCTTCATGCATTCATTATGTCTTCTCGTGGTGCTGCTTTAGGCCATGGTGCTCAAGTGTACCTGAATGTGGGTGGTACACTTCAGTGAGACTTTGAACCAGCAAATGTGATTCATGAAGGGACTTCCTAATACCTTTGCTTTAAATATTACATATAAGACATGAAGTGCTTACACCATGATCTAAATATTAAATAGTTTAATGTAAAGATGTACCATTGACTCAGTTAATTTTCGCTTGTTCAGCACTGATCAGGGATTGGCAGGTCTAATACTGGAAAATCAGAGCTCTCTTACTTAGTCATTAATTTGTCATCAAATAATGGGGGGGCAGGGTAACGGAAAAGAAAAGCGTGGTTAAAACACAGTATTGTCATCTCAATATTCAATAATAACTCAATGTCATGTTTTCCTAACAGCACACGGCTCTAATTTAAAACTATTACTTCTGTGAAATAAGTAATTAGTATTGGCTAGGAACGCCTTGTCGCGTCATCTCTGGTTGAAAATGTTTGTGTACTAGCATCATCTATGTGCATAAAAACATAAACAGAATTATTCTTTAGAATTTGAAGGGATTTTTGATGTTACGTTTCTTTCTGTGTGGGTTAGCAGTCAAGAACTGATGTGCACGTAAAAGAGGGAGCAACCAGGAGTGTTAAAAAGACACTTTTCTAGAAACAACTTTCTTGTCTGTTTCTGCCGGGGGGTTTTGGAATTGCTCAGGGATCAGACTGACAAACGTTGACTGATCGGCTCACATTCACACAGCATTTCCTTCCAGCTTTGCCTGAGATCTTACCATAGAGTTCTCATATTTCTTTCTAAGCCGTTTCACTTGCAGTGTATTAACCCCCCCACCCACCCACCCACCCCATTCCACTTCACCGCTCTCCTCGTCTTCTAATCCAGGCCGTGTGTTTTTTCCCCCTTAGTAAGCAGATCCGAGTCGGGAGCTTTAATTAGATGCGTCTTCTCCGGGATGCGGATGTGTCGGGTGGTCCAAGCACAGCCTGGGGAGTGTTGGGTGGAAATGGGCCTACATACCAAACATACGGCACCCTCGCTGAAAAGCAAGCCTCTTCGTTAGTGAGGAACTGACGAGCTGCCGCTCACATTTGGGTAATTAACACTGCCACAGATTGTGGAACAGCTGTGCAATTTAGCACTGTGGAAACACCAGCGAGTCGAGAGAGACTCTGCAAACAGAAGACGGAGATGAAGTAGATTCATAGAGCACCTCGCTCAGGCCTCATCCAGGATCTCTCCAGTGGCCAAACATTACACTTTCCTTCAGTTGCTTGGCAGAATGGCATGACAAATTATTCAAATCGGATTGTTTGAGTGAATTCTACTTTGATGGATGGATGTTGGAGACTATTACTAAAATTGTACATTCAGACTATGAATGCCAGAAAAAGCAGATTTTTAAAGAAACTACTGCTTCTCATAGCAGAGTCAGTGTTTCCCAGCTCTTTATGTTTAGTTCCAGCCATGTTGAATAACTTGGATCCAACAGGGCTTCAGTCTGTTCCCATGGGCAGTTTACGGTAAGTTTATAGACAAGTCATCAGCCCTGTCTACAGCTGTGGAGAATGGATGGTGTGTGTGTACAAAGCCTCTGCACTTTCTTTCCATGTAATTTGAGTGTCTTTTCATCTTTCCCTCTTTGTTGAGCCTTTCTTGCACTATAAAACCAAGTTATATGCGAAAAGTAATTAAATCGTCCTGGTCTTTGTTTTGTTTCTGTTTGATTACAGTTCATGTGCACCATTCCATCCTCCACTTTTATTTGCCTTGTATTTTATCTACTGATCTGCAACATCTGGTTTTCAGTTTAAGTGTCAGGGAGTGGTGAGGGAAAAATGTTTGTACACTTTCAGTTTAAGCATGGGACTGTCTGTGGGGCTCTTCCTGGTTATTACAAAAAATAAATACAAACATATTGGGATGTTTGGTTTTATGTTACGATGGGTGAGTTGTACAATGACAGAGCAAAGATACACAAAAGTATTACAAAAGTATTCATACCCACATTTTGTTTGTGGGTGTATGTTTTATTTGGATTTTACATGATAGCGCAGAACTGTGAAGTGTAAGGAAAATGATTCAGGCTTTTCAACCTTTTTTTAGAAATAGAAGTCTGAAAACAGTGTCATGTAGTTATTCTTAGCCCCCCTGAGTAAATAATTTTTTGGGGGGGTATATCTCTACCAGCTTTGCACATATAGACTCCAGACAAAATTTCATCTAATCTTCTTTGTAGAATAGCTTAAGCTCAGTCAGACTGGATGGAATATGTAAACATTGGATATTTAGGACTGGGCTTTGATTGGGCCGTTTCATCACATCAATATGATTTGATCTCAGTAATCCCATTGTTGCCCTGACTGTATGTAGTGCTGTCCTGCTGGTGAGTAAACCTCTGGCCTGTTTAATATATCCCCAGAGCATGATGCTGCCACCACCATAGGGGGATGGCATAGTCTGTGCGATGTGCATTGTTCGTTTTTCTCTACACAGAGTGTTTTGCATGCAAGCAAAGAAAATCTATTTTGGTCTCATTTGACCAGAGCACCTTCCTTCACATTATAGTCTTATCTCCTCATGGCTTGTTGCAAACTTAAAACTGGAATGTGTGTGTGTGGGGCAGCTGCCCCAAATTAACCACAGGCCTCTTGGTAGCATCTTTGAATAATGCTTCTCTCTGAATGATCTCAAGGCCTGGACTGTCACTTTAGGTGGGCACCAGTGTCTTAGTAGGTTGCAGTTGTGTACTTTTTCGTTTCTTTTTCAGACAAACATTTACCAGTTCTCCGTGAGATGTGCAGAGCTTGGAAACCTTTGTACAACTAAACCAGGCTTTAAACTTGAAGATAAGCTGTATTTATGGCAAGATTCAATTATATTCTTATTTACTAATCAGGGGACTTCTGAAGACAATTGGTTGCAATTGATTTTATTTAGGAGTATCAAAATAAAAGAGGGTCATATAAAATATAAGCCATACTTTTTAAATGCTTTTTTTAATAAAAATGTAAACCTTGCACTACTTTGTCTCGATCTATGTGTCCCAAAAAATTGTGAAAAAGGCGTGTAAATATTTTGCTAGGCAATGATTGTTTTTTATCAGACATTTAGTCTTTAGGTTTTTAATATCTAAAGCAATAGAAAGTAAAATAGTTAAGTCTTTTACGGTGGGGTCCTTGTTGCCTCTCCTCTTGCCTTTCCTCTCGTCCATCAAGTGTCAGTGACGGTGTCATGTCCAGGCCTGTCAGAAGGCCCCTGTTGTGGCCCCTCGCTCTGTCAGACAGTGAATAGAGAGAGCCCAGGGAACTTGTTAAATTTCTGCAATGCTAGGCTATGCTGACTTTGACAAGAGACATTTCCTCCCGATCTCTTTAGGTCTTCTGCCAACATCATCAGCCACAACTCAGCTAGTGAATGGGGCAGCAGTGACAAAGCAACAAAAATAATGTGAAAAATGTCTATCTGCTGTAATGCTAGGTGAACGGACAGGCAGGCAGTGAGCCTCTGCGCGTATTCTGGAAGGCTAGGCCAAGCCCCAGTGGAGCTGTCATTTATTTATCTATGTGAAGTGTCTTGAGAGGTGAGGAGAGGTGGCAGAGGCTTCACTCCACCAGAGGGGCTTGCCTTGTTCTTGGGGAATAGGATATATAATTGGCCTGCTTTCACCCTTGGCTATGGCACCAATCAAGCATTTCTCCATCCTTCTCTCTCCAACCCAGCGAGCTTGCAGACATAGCTGAGGAGATGAGACAGTGCTGGCCTTTCAGGCCCCGAGCAGGGACGACCCCAAACAAGACTTGTCACTTGTGCTTACAGTGGCATTTATTTGATTGGAGGAGTATTTTCTTCCTTCCTTCCCTCCCCCCAGCTCTTTGCTCTGGATTCTGCCACTGTGTCTTCTAGGCCTGAGCTGTAACACTAGAAACCTGAATGTAGCTTGCCTAAGACTACTCACAGCTACTGCTGTGCATGGCAAATTACTTTGCTGTAAGGGACAGGCCACCTGTTGGTGACAGAGTGAGGCCTGGGGTTGATACAACAAGTGTAGCTGTCAGAAAAGCAGTTAAAGTCATCCCCAGCAGCTTAAATGATTTCCACTAACCCATCAATCATCGCAGATGGTGGGGCTTCAAATACTCCCACATATTCGCCCCTTAATAATTGCTCTGCTCAAAATATTTAGAGCCAAATTTCCCCAGAAAGCCAGCAGGAGATATTCAAACCAAGCCGTTTTAGTTTGCAAGCCTAACAGCATGAGTGTGTTGAGTATCTGCTAGAAAATAAAGGCTGTTAAAATTGTTCCATAGTAAAAGCAGCGCACTTAACCCTCAGCAAATCTGCAACTCTGTATATGGGGCTATTGATCTGTAGTGGGTGCAGGAGCAAGGGATAAAAATATTTCCTTCCAACACTGGCTTCCCACCAGGGTCCTGTCAACCATGGATCTGAGCTCCAGTCAGAGGAAGCATCTTAGTCTTCCAGGAGCCCACAGGGGGCTCCAATTACATGTTGTTGGGCGGGATAGCGTGACATGGTGCTTCACAAGGACACCAGCCACTGTTGCAGTGCACATGAACATGCTATAAAAAGTCATGTCTCGCTAAAACTATAAATATGACAAAACAAACCAGTATATCTGATTCTGAATAAAGCAGTAGTTCCTGCAAAAACAGCCTTTGACTCAAGCAGTCCTTGTGATTCCTTAACTGATTGTGGAACCACTTGTGTGTTGGGGAATAAGCATGGGGCAGTGTGAGGTTATCGCAGCTTGACAACCTATAGTAAAAATAGCCCATTGATATGGGATTTAAACCAAAACGTACAACATGAATCAATTTTTGTTTTTTTACAGAAAAGCAGCAATTATTCTCTCTGCTGCTGAAATAATCAAATATGCTATATACTGGTAGTATATTGTTATATCTTGAGTATAATATATTGATTATTGCAGTTATGATAATGCACAACAAGCTGATAAAAGCAGGTTAATTAGTCAGTGGTAGTCAGCTTGCAGCTGGTAGCTTAACAGACATGCTGCTCATAGTGTACCCAACTGTAGATTTAAATAATGTTAACTTAGTACGAATGATAGGTAGTGCTCCTGTAGCTTACACACAATGAGTGTTTTTTTCATGACCATTTTTCCAAACTGCAATAGTTTTTCCTTTTTTTTTAAGCGAGGGAAACAGAGCCTTCTTCCAGCCAGGTGACCAACAGTGTTCAACAACAGGTGGAGGAGGGGCAACGCTGAATTACTCTGCTAAAAACAGGCAGAGAAAACTCCAGTTACTCGTTCACTTTCAATGGCATCTCATTAAAAGCACTTAAAATCATGGAATTTTGAAATTGTAAGTTTTAAAATCCTTGGGATAGCCTGATGACTATTGGGAAAAACCAAGAAGAGGAGGAGTAAAGCATCATTTTACATAACTCCATACCCCACGCATCATACTGTGTCCAGGCTCTCAGCTTTTGTCTGTTGACAGAAAGCTTCTCTCTCTATCAGGTTCCTTATTTTACTGATAGAATAAATCAGGAATCTAAAGAGGTTTTGCCCATTGACCTTGCAGACTGGGTCATCTAAATTCTGCAGACTTGTATATATTTACCCATTTCAGTTGTTTGCATTGGCTTCCTCGCTTCAGTCAAATGCATCTTTGCTAGTGACAGACATGAATTGCAAACATATATTTTCCTCTGCGCTGAATGAATGCAGTGTAAAGGCCCTGGAGCCTGGATCAACTAATCCAAGGATTCTGGCAGATGTGAGAAAAGGCTGCTTGAGCACACAAGCTGCTCCCTTCACTTCATCTGTTTGCACATCTCTTCAAATACTTGCATTAGCCATCTGGGTCATCCCAGGCGGGTCTGGATGAGCATAGGATGAAATAAATACAGAAAATAGACCTTGCCATAGAATTACTTTAGATAAACATGCAAGTTTTTAACTGGCATTGCTAATTAAACCGTCATTTGCAGAGCTCAAAACAAATCAGTGACAAGATCAAGTACATTTAGAAAAACGCAGGCATCTCAGCATTTAGGATGCTATTTACTAAAATAATTGTTGGGTTGGGTTTATTGACTGAAAATTTGTTTGTTTCAACAATTCTACACTCGTAATGAGCTGATAAACCCAGTCTTTTCCAATATACTACAGGCAAATCGATCCAGTGCAACAGGCACACTTTCTACAATAACGTCACTTCTATTAATATTTTTGAATGAAAATGACAGCATTCTACATGTAATTCAGTTCTGCACATTTATTTTGCTTGGACTTTCATAAGAAAAGAGAGCTTTCAAAAAGCACCAAGATATTCAACACTGCCATAACAATCAAGCCAAGGAAAGGGATTTTAGTTCTTTAAGGAGAAATCTTTGCCTGCTGTTTTTTTCTTTACACCTAAATAATTTTAAGCAATTGCATCTAAGACAAATTTGCATTTACTTTCTTCGTTATATTCTAAATCTAGAGCAGATTATGCTGCACTGACAGGGCTGTGGAAAAGTATTCATACCACTTGAACTTTTCACATTTTGTTGCATTGCAACCACAATGTGTAATGTATTTTAATGTGTTTTTAGATAGATCAACACAATGTAAAGGAAGATGATACATACTTTTATTTCCTGTCTGTTTAGATAAAGGTAAGGAGAGTGTTAGCCAAAGAATCTGGCACAAGGCCAGGGTAACTGGAGTAGCTGCAGAGATCCACAGCTCAGTTGGGAGAATATGTTGACAGGACTAGAAAAATCTTTAAGGAAGAATGTCAAAAATAAATCCATTGTTGAAAGAAAGATATAAGAAGTCCCATTTGCAGTTTTCTACAAACCATTTTTCAGTTTCTGCAGGGTACACAGCAGACATGTGTAAGAAGGGACTCAAATGCAATCAATTAACCAATTAACTTTTTTTGCCTACATCCAAAACACTAAGTGTGCTCTCAACATAGACATTGTAAAAAATGAAGGTGGCAATATTATGCCATTGGGATGATTTTCTTCAACATTGACAACTAAATATAGGGGAAGAAGGATGTAGCTTTAGAGCAATCCCTGAAGAAAACATTTGAATAGGTAATTAAAGATGGTTTTTACAAAGTATTGACTCTGTTTGGCTGAATACAAATGCACCCCATGCGTTTTAGATTTATATTTGGAAACCTTGTGTAGGTAATTTCTAGGTGTGTACTTGGCTGATTTTATCAGGTGTTGTAGTAGCTTAAGTCGATAGTAGTAGTAGTTTAAACATTACTAATCATCTCCATTGTCAAGGTCAAATTACAGATGCTTGATGATACTCTCTTAAGTGTCAAGTCTAAAGGCATAAGCTCTTTCACAGGAACTCTACAGTTGTCACTGTAGAGCTAAACCAGTCTCTATTGGATGAATAAACAGTACCCATTTAGCATTCCTCCTCCATCATCAATTCCCCTGTGAAGCAAATCTCCTGATGTGTCTCACAGATAAGTCATCACAGTTAATAATAAACTCCAACCTTCCCAGCCCAAGTGACACATCTGGGCTGTTACTGAGTGAAGGGCTCTGCTATGTCATGAAACAGACATAAGGGGAGTGGAACATTCTTTTCCTTGTGTTACAGTCACACTTTCTTTCAGACCTGTGTTTTTGTAGCACATGTTGAGCTAAGGAAGAATGTATTTCTATCTTGTGTTTCTGCAACCCTAAAGTAACACTGAGAGCATTAGTAGTTTATTGAAGGACAGGGTTATCAGACAAAAAGGTCAGTAGCAGGTTTATGGGTGGGATGATAAAGTGTGTGTCTACTGAACCCCCCCTCCACCCCCCCCCTCCACAATTTTCACCCATCACCTCCAGCTCTCTGTTGCTTTTATAATGGCAGCTGTGGAGCAAAGGCATGTGTAAAAGTGACTGGATGGGTATTTGGTGTCCTGGCCAACCCTGCAGTAAGGCCCCTGTGGGAGAAGCTTGTGCTGCAGCTGCTAGAAACCTGAGGCTTGATGTCCGCATCAAAAGTAAATTCCACTTAACGTGCCACATCCTTTTCAACAGTGGCCTGGGGGCATCAGAACCCACAAACACCTTTATATAGTGCATGCCATGTTTGCTTTGAAGTGGGATGGAGGTGTGAGAGCAACAGGATGTTTGGCAACGGATGCCAGTCTACTCTGCACAGTTTCCAGGTTTCCACTCCAGCACTTGCCATCTTGCTTCTACCCAAATGTTTCAGTCAGAGGGAATGACTGTCTTGATCCTAGGAGCCTTGTTGGCTTTTAGTATTCATACCCTTGCCTTTTTTCCCATTTTGTCATGTACTGTTTTGTTTGTGACAGACAAACACAAAGTAGTGCATATTTTTGTGAAATGGAAGAAAAATAATTGTTTTCAAAATTATTTACCAATGGGAACTTTAAATGTGGTGTGTTTTTGTATCAGCCCTCCTGATTTAATAGTTTGTAGAACAACCTTTTGCTGCAGTTACAGATGCAAGTCTTTAGATATGTATTTCTATGAGCTTTGCAAATCTAGTGATAGGAATTTCTGCCCACCTTTAACTTGCAAATTAGCACAAGCTTAGTTAGACTGGATGAAGAGCATCTGTGAAATATAGTTTGAAAGTCATGCCACAGATTCTCAATGGGATTTAGATCTAAACTTTGACTGCACCGTTCTTACACATGAATGTCCTTTTTCTAAACAGGCCTTACAGTTCCCTGTATTTAGCTTCATCAATTCTCCAATGAACTCTGACCAGCTTCCCTCTCTCTGCTAAATCAAAGCGCCCCCACGACATGATGCTGCCACCACCATATTTTTCAATAGGGATTGTGTGTTCAGGGGAATTTGCAGTGTTAGGCAAGTGCAAATTAGGTCTCATTTGTATAGAGTACATTCATCAAATTATTTGCAGTGTCCATTATATGCTTTGTGGCAAACCACAAACTGCACTTCGCATTACTATCTTCCAAAAATGGCTTTCTTCTTGCCACTCCTCCATAAAGGCCAGATTTATGGAGTTGTTCTGTCAAAAGATTCCTTTAAGTTCTAAGTTCTATTGGCCTCTTGTATGCTTCTTTTATTTATATTCTACTTGCCTGCCATGCTTCCATAAGTTTACAGTTGTGTCATACTCTTTCTATTTTTAAATGATGGAATGAAATTTGATATTGTTTTATAATCTATAATCACATAAAATCCCAATAAAATGCATTGATGTTTGTGGTACTTGTGCAAGGCACTAGATTTTCTTAACTGTTCACCCTCAAGCCTCCAACACAGTGTGCGAATCATTTGAGAGTTCTACATTTAGCTAATTCTGAATCCTAGGAGGGATAGACTACATCGTGTGCAGATTTGAAATTTGTGGGATGCAAAATACTAGTGGGGGTATGGAGACTGGTAAAGCTTGGATCTCCAATAGTTTTCCTGGCCTAGAGTCAGCATCAAACTCCCACTGGTATTAGAACAATATTTATTTGTGTTAGAGGGAGGTGATTCATTTTACTCAAACATCACTGGCATAGTATGGGTGAAAGCTGCCTCTCGCTGCGCATTTTTTCCTCTCATTAAAGGTGTCCGCACCCAGAGGAGCAAGCCAATGCCTACCGCAAATTTCTGTGAAGTGCCAGCTTCGGCTTTTCTTCTCTTTGTGAGCTGTCTTTCCCTGCAGAACAAACTCACCATGTGTGGGTTGAGGCAAGGGAAAGGGTCACAGCTTTTTCATCACTGCATTATTTAAAATTCTGCCGAGTTTGTTTTTCCCTCTTAGCAAATTCATCCAAGTCAAAAGCAAAGTGTAATCTTGAGAGAAAAGAAGAAAGGAAGAATGTAAGTTGTGCAGCCTGAGGTGGGCGATGACTCACCTAGACATTGTTCAGATGGACTGGGGAAGAAAAAAATCAGTTCAATGGGAGTTTTTATTGAGCAGTGCTTAAAGCCACCTTTCTCTTAACAAGCTGCAGTGAGAGGTGGTTTGCCTACCAAGCTTGCCTGCAGCTCTCTGCAGGGTGATTATGTCACAGCGGGCCAGTCAGAATGATGTGTATCTCTCTGTTACAAGCCAGCTCAAATAAGGCAAAGGCTCTGACTAGGAATATTATTATTATCTCCTCCAGGATCTTCTCCTCAGCATCAACGCTGGTGCATTGTGAGAGCTCTGGGGGAAGCTGTTTTTGAAATAAGCTGCCTGTCTGTTATTCTGCTTCTCAGACAATAACATTCACAAAGGCTTTTTTATTATTATTTCCCACCACCCACACAGACAATGGTAGAAAGGCTGTACGACAAAGCGATAATCTAGATATGTGGAGAGTGAGCTTTTGTGTCCTACCTCCACTATCATGGCTTCTCGTGCCAGCCCAAGGGGAACATTTTGGTTGTGGCTCCTGACCAACCAATCAGGGAGCGGTGAGTCGTGTCTTAAAGGGCTATCTGCCATCTCTGCTGGCGAGAAGCCTAGAGAGCCAGAGGAGGCCAGCGGTGCTCCGATCTATATCAGGGCCACTGTGTAATGACGAACAGCCTCCTGATACCACACAGAGATTACCCCGTCTTCTTATCGCTGCTGGCATACATTTTGACATTAGAAAGAAAAGGAGACCACTCCCCCCTCTCACAGTCACTGCTTCACTGAAGAGATCGAGCTCAATTTATACTCTTGTTTCTCCATCCTTCATTTGACCACGCAGGACTTACTACTCTTCTGGAGCCTTGTGTGCTTTTAAACCACTAAGCTCCAAATCTACTGTTTTGTTAATTGAGTTAAATGGATTGCAGTGGTTGAGATGATTTGTCTGTCGGCTTTTATTGCTGCAATTCAGGCTGTGCCTCATTGCATTATGCCACCTAATGGGAGCCCTCACCAGATGTTTTGTCTTCTCTAGTATTAACATCCACATGTTCACTTAGGAGGAGATAGCAGTGATGTGCTAGAGCGAATTCCCTCCCATTTGTAGTTATTAATCGAATAATGGCACTTTAACAAATGGAATTCCTGTACTTTTATTCCATATCTATTATTCATGCAGTTTTTGTCAGTCTATTGGGTTGATACTGTGATTTGTTGCCTCATCAGTCCCTGTGACCCATCCGTATATTTCACACTCGGCCCTCGCAGGGAGTTTGAGCAGATCTGAATCCCCTCCAGTGAAATATCTCGTCCTTTTTCCTTCATTTCTCCTTATCTGGTTAGCACTGGCTGCGGGCCTGCTGCGCCGTTGATTTGTGACTTTCTCTGTCTGCAGCGGTGAGAGGCCTTAATGCAATGTGTGCCTCTGCCCTTCTTCCCACTGATGAAACAGGCTCCTGCATTCCCCTGATAGACTGCTAATTTGTATACGAAACTGACAGCCAGCGATGATAAGGGATAGCAACTGCTGCACAGCCAGGGAGAGAGGGAGGGTGGAGTGATAGTTCAGGGTGCAGCAAGTGAGATGGAGGGTAATATTTTACACAAAGCTTATGCCCCCGTGCTCTTCCATCGGTATTCATTTCCTTGCGTCTGTTGCTATGGCGAGCTTGGGGCAGGAGTTTCCAGCCCTACTGCTCTGCCATATACACAAAGGCATTTGTATGTGCCTATAAAAAAAGGCATTTGGGGCTAAGTACAAAGTGGTTTGTGTGTGTTTTGCTAGCATGTAAGGGGCGACCACTTCATTCTACTTGGTCTCCATGGAATTCATTATCATCTTAACGATGCTCCAGTTGAGGCGAGTATCCATCGGTTGACAGTTGCGTGGGATGCTACCTCTCTCGTCTCCATATATCTCATCATGCTTGCTGGGGTTTTGCATTATTACTGGCTCACACCTGTTCTGACAAGCCGGCAGAGGTGGATGTGGAGAGAGCAGAGGGTGGGAATTGAAAGCAAGGTAGATGGCGTCTGTTCCCATGGAACGCACAGCTCTGCTGCGGCTCATAATAAACGACCGCTCGGGAGGTCATTAAGTTTCTGGAACGGTGTGAGGACAAATGCTGGGGAGATAATTAATTTGGTGTCTCCTGTTGTAGCCTGGGAGCTGTAGTCCCACTGTGCATGGCTAATGCAGCATCTATTGTAAAGTTGCTTTTGAAGATGTCTGGGGAGAAAAAGTCGAGGATGCTGAGTGGGTACTGAAAGTGGTCCTAATTGATGTTCATGTTGCTGTTCAAAGACAACAATTTACATTTTAAAAAGTGAGTCAGTGGATTAAGTGGATTCAGAAAAGAGCTTTAATTTAATTATAGTTAAAGAAAACATATAAGCGGTCACTAACTCTGCTGGCCTGGTGTTCCAGGCAGCTCTGTCGTACCTCTGAGCTGCACCTCAGCACCACTCTGAGCAGGTGAGGGGATACAGGGCTTCAGAACACTGAATGGAAATTGTAGGAGAGGGCAGCGAAGGAGGAAGCTGACAGTGATGAAACACCAGGCAGGGAGGTAAATTAACACTGCGTAGGTTGGAGTGTGTGCACGGACATGTGTGATTGGGTTTGTGTGTTGGTAAGTAGAGGCATGGACAGACAGGTTCAACCTGGGTAATTGAGTGCCTGATTGCCCATGCTAGGGAATGTGCCCCATGGCCCACTTGGCTTCTTTCATTTTCACTCTCATTTTCTTCTGGTCTGCTTTCTGCTAAATCATTTTGTGCCATGTCATGGCACAGCAATATAAATACAAACATGGTTGTGTATATAGGCCTGACAAGCATCTTTGCTTTCATCAAGCTTCCAACAGGAGCTGAGTTGCGTGTTGAAGCAGAAACAATAGTATGATGATTGTTTCATGTGTGGTTTTCTTTTGTTCTGCCCATCACACTGGTTTTGAAATTGTTCTGTCAGTGAGTCATGTAAGACTTGACTTCTTAATGAAGATATTGCCATTTTAAAACTTGTTGGTTCCCAACTAGCTTGTAGTATCCACCGTTTTCACACTGTTAGAACTTTTCTGAACCTTGTAATAGACCATCACAAAGTACTCAATACAAATTTTACTTAACAATTTGAATTTCTAACTCGTTTCAACCACCATCCCACTCCCATAATCCTATATTATAACATTACTGGAAGCGTTGTATGATGTGCTATAACAATGAATAATACAGCCATCAAAGAGAGCATGAATGAGAGTTGAATTTTTATTTGTTCATAGTTTTTTCCCATTGTGAGTTAAGGAAAGACATGATGCTATGTATTCCTTCTTAGAACGTCAGAGCTGCACTGGGCTCACAACTCAGCAACCACAAATTTATGAGATTAATGGCATGCCATACAGCTACCTAGAACTGCTGGGAGTACTTGTGTCACTATCTAGGGTTGCAATAAGAAAAAAATCACTCTATTGACACTTGCATCTGTCTGCGCTTCTAAATGCTAGGGCCAGTTCCAGAATATTGGGGTTGGGCTGTTGAGATGTCTGAAACAGGGTTAGGTTGTAAAACATTGTCCCAAGCTTTGAATATCTCACAGAGCAATAGTCAATCAATTATCTGAAAATGGGAAAAGTATAGAAGAACTGCAAACTTATCAAATGTGTCAATTTATGTAAACAGATTCCTCAACACAAAACGGCTCCAGTTCCCTCATGTTGGATGGTTTTTATTTGTAAACAGCGACCATCAAGTCTAACCACAGATTCACAGTTGGATTGAGGTATGGACTTTGACTTGGCCATGCCAACATATTTAAATGTTTTCCCTTAAACCACTCGAGGATTGCTTTAGCAGTATGCTTCAGGTCATTGTCCTCCTGGAAGGTGAACCTCTGTCCCTGTCTCAAATCACAGGGAGACTGACACACATTTTGCTCAAGAATATCTATATAAAAACATTCCCACAGCATGATCTCAAGTGACCAGGGCACCTTCCTCCATACATTTGAGGCGTCATCCACATACTTTATGGCAAACTCAAAATGTGCCTTCTTATTTTTAACACTAAGTAATGGCTTTTTACTGGCCACTCTTCCATAAAGCCCTGCTCTATAGAGTGTATGGCTTATTGTGGTTCTATAGACAGATACTCCAGTCTCTTCTGTGAAACTCTGCAACTCCAGGGTTACCTTTGCTTTCTGTGCTGCTTCTCTGATTAATGCCCTCCTTAACCAGTCTGGTGTGTTTATACTGACAGATCATGTGATACTTAGACTGCACACGGTTGGACTTTATTTCACTTCATTCTTCTTCTTTTTTTAGATATATTTTTCTCATTTCATTTTGCCAACTTAGACTATTTGTGCAGATCCATAACATAAAAGAAATTAAAAAAAAAAACAAAGGAAAAAAATTAAAAGCTAAGAGCAATGAACATTTTTGCAAGGCACTGTACATCCAAAGCATTATGTGTAGCACAAAACTAACACTGCACATTACCCTGAATACAACATCCCTATATACCCCTTTCCACCAATGTGGTATGAGGCCCGTTCCGGTACCCGAATGTGATTTCAAACAGGAGACGTGTGTTACCACCAACAAAAGGAGGCTCCAGGCACGCATCTGGTTCAACTCGGGCACCATAGAATACTTGGTTTTTCTGCGCAAACCACAACCTCACCCGTGAGCGGGTCGAACCTGCAGACAGTAAAGGCAACAAGTATGGCGGCAAACACAAAGGACATACCATATAAATATTTTTTATACATTATTTATATGCAAAAACAAACTAAACACTTCGTATAACTACTCGTTTCCATTTCACTCATGGATACCTAAATATAACAAATTAAAACATTGTACGTACTTTTGGTCTTGCATGTCGCTATCTCTTTTTCCATAATTACCTGTAGTTTATGGATGCTCTCTTTTTGCTTTAAAAGGAACATTGTGCGCAGCTCAGCAAGCTCCACTGTACCACTACCACACATTCCCCCCACATTGTGTAACGCCCACTGTTGATGACTCATGTTTTGTTCCTAAAACTGGTGGAAACTGGTGGAGCATCAGTGTTCAACAAAACACCAAAGTTCCAAAGTAACCGAACCGGTTCAAGAACAACAGTTCCTTCAGTGGAAAATTGCCAATAGTGAGACATGGTGGTGGCAGAATCATGCTGTTGTGATGCCTTTTGTTTTTAGCAGGGACAAGGAAACTGCTCAGGGTGGATAGAAGGATTGATGGAGTTAAGTCTGTGATGGTATTGTGGCAAATTTTTTTAATATCACATGGCATGAATACTTTGCCTGGCATTTTGCATGAAATTAAAACGAACCTCCGTTGAACTTGTCCAATAGGTTTTTTTCCGATACATAACATTTGCCAGATTACTCAGAACAACATTTTAATTATAGTCTTTAATGACATGAGGACACAACAAAGTCTACCGGCAGGTTCCTCTATTTTCACACCTCAGCTGTTGTGATAGAACTGCAGAGTGTTTGAAAATTATATCATAGAAGGGAAGAGCTGGATCAGGAATTTACTTGTATTTAGTCTAGGTTTACCTAATCTCTGACTGCAAGGTTTCTGACTGCTAGGAGATAATTTGCTCTGCTACGTGGAATGCAGGGCATGAAATAGAGCTCCCAGATCAAAGATAGAGTGAAAGCCTGGGGATCGTTTGATATAAAGCAGAGAGGGGCTGACGTGCGCTGGGTTATGGAGAAAGAAACTGGTCTCAGCAGTCTTTACTAAATGAGGTTAATTGAGTCTGGGTAATTGCTGACCTTCGTGTCTGAGTGAAATCACATCCTTAACTGATCAATGCTTTTCATAAATTTTATGCCTCAAGGTCATTCAGCTGATTATGCTGCCCTCCCTCCTCGTCTGCATTACCTTGCTCTGGTGGCCTATTGTGTAAAAATGAAGCATGGAGACATTTTAACATTAAAAGAATGCTATTAGCCTTGTCTCAGGTTTTCCAAATTAATTAGCTGGCCGTGTTGTTAAGTAAAAGCAATGTGGACAGGGAGAATTTTCCGTTTTTTTTTTTTTTTCTTTTTGCTTCTGCGTTTGGCCTCACCTTGCACAACTCACTTACTGCTCGCAAGGTTTTGTGCCTCCCCACTCTCCCTCTGCGGCCCTGCTATCATCTAGAGATTTATGGAGTGAATAAGTCATGTGTTCAAGGAAGTTGTGGACTTTTCAAAACAAACAGCAGTGTAATTTGGAATTTGGCATTCCCTAAATCTGGGAATTATCGTCCGGCATGTGGCGCTTTAGGGATTTAGCACTGTAATAGCGGGTTTTACTGGCCAAGCTCCCTCCTTAACTTCTTTCTCTTTTCTCCCCCTGTGTCCTTTTTTACGCCTTCCGAAGAAACAGGAGGATTTCACAGCTGCTGGGAGCTGAGCTCTGGCTGGCCCCTGTGACCTCCTTCTTTCTCAACCCCCCCCTCTCTGTTTTTCTCCCTCGATCCAGCACTCTTTTTCCTCGGGGAGCTCTTGTGTGGCTCAGAGGAAGCTGAATCATAAAGCATAGCTAATGAATAGAATAGAGAAGGAAAGCTGAGGCCAGCTGACGGCCCTCCAGAGAGAAGGCCAGGCCCCTGAAGCCCCAGGCTCAAATAGCAGACGGCCCTCACAAAGGTCAAGCATCCTGCGGCCCGCTCCAAGAGCTTTTGGCTTCTAGGCAATGTGGCTTAAATTTCTCCCATAGTTTTGTTTAGTGGTTAAATTTCCCTGTTGCCTTTGAAAAATTTGGCCTTTGCACCTCTTTTTCATTGTCTTTCTGTTTCTCTCCATAAGTATGTCCTGTCTGTCTCATCTTTCTCTCTGTTGATTATGGCAATCAGGGTTGCCTCAACAAAGAGAGTGTGAAGAATTTGTTATACATGACCTCCTCAAATCACAACCGCAGGCAGCTCAGGTTGCCAGCAGCACGGCCCAGAGAAAAAATGTCAATTTGACCAACAACACGCCAAACGCTGCACAAAAACAACAGCCAGCAGAAACAGAGCTCTGCTGTGACATGTCTTTTTAAGCATTGCCTTTGCAAGCCAGCCTTGTAATTGTGGATTATGTGACTGACTCATACAGACTTGGCAGGTGCAAAACACGGCATTAAATTCTAAATATTGCTTGTTGTTACTTGGGATACAGTTCAATATAAAAGAGCTACTTTCCATCAGGCTGGGACGGGAAGGAGGGAGATCTAGATCATTTTGACAAATGCTGAACACACCCTTTCTGTTCTCAGGAACATGTTATGTCTGTCTCACACTCTAAGGATAACCACTTTGGTCATAACAACTGTTTTAGCTGTTACACAGAGTAATACCTCACCTACCTTGTTTTTTTTTTTACTGCTTTTGTGACCCCGTGCCACTCTAAGCATGACCCTGAGCCACCTTCCATGTCCATTTGACAAGCTTCATTTCACTCTGAGCCCATATTTTTCTTTCAGGGCCTGCAGGGCCTTGATTAAAGGCTGAAGTTGTGCTGTTGCTATGCCAAGGGTTGGTACTGGAGCGTTTAATGTTGTCCAAAGCCAACAAATAGTTTGTGTTGGACTTCGGCGCCCCATTTTTGGGAGATTGAAAGAGTCCAATGCACAACACTCTCTTTCCTTTATAGCCTATCACACTGTCTAGGGGAGGAAACTAAGATTGTTTCTGTTCAGCTGAGGGCTTGCCCTGTTTGAATGTTCTTCTCATGGAGACCAAAGAGGTGCCTATATATTTTGGAAAAGGCTGAAGTATAATTCAGGTATTTTCAGGTCTGGATAATTATGGAAAAAGAAAATAGAAGTATTCCTCCAGTTGTATAAATGTCAGTTGTAAATTTCTAAAAATAACCTTCATCCATTTGCTTAATTGTTGATAAGCGGGTCCATGGGTCCATCAGTCTGATCATTCATCCAACCTTAGATCCATCCGTCCGTCCGTCCATCCATCCCTCCGTCCATCCATCCATCCATCCTCACGCTGTGTTTTTAGCAGGTTCCATATCAATAGTCTGATCTCTGTAGGAATATCGCACACAAATTTATTCCAAATTGTTGTATCTCCATTTTAAAGCTGGGTTGAGAATTGACTGAAAATAACTGAAAATATGAGTCTCAAAAAGTTTCTGAAATTTCAGAAGAAGAAAATTGCCAGATCCCTGAATCTGTACTGCACATTTGCAGTAGTTTTAATTAATTTCCACAAATGCACAAGCTGCTAGTTCTTTCAGTCTTGCTTTGTGCAAAAGTCATTGGGTATTCAAAACTAAAATCTCAGTCTGTTAATGTTGGCAAATTATCTTAAGCTTCAGCCAAGTGATTCATAATGTTTCCTTGCAGAATAGATGCTGCAGAATTTGACAAATATCTTTCTCTGTAATTATCAGCAGATTATTTCCTTTAATGCTTACTTTTCTGATTCAGCTGTTGCGATCATCAGTGGAGACTTCCCTTGAGCTTTCATTTCTCTATTTTTATGGCCTGTTAGTAAAGAAAATTTATAAGAGAATTGACTCTCTACTTGAGGTCTGTTGTGGTTTGTGAGAGAAGAAACATCAAGCACAGACATCTAAACATTGTAGGAAAAAAGTAACATAGCAGCAGTAAAGTAAGAGTCTGAAGGTCTTGGAAAGAAGAGGATGTCCTCAAAACACTTGTGAAGAATTAACAGGGATGCCAAGGACAGCCATCTGTGTTTACAGAATCATTCGTGTTTTCTCTATGTCTCCCTTGTACTGACTCAGACTTGGTGTTCATTCTTTACATATGCTCCCTTTCTGCAGCATGAAATACAAGCATGGCAGTTAAGGACACTCTGGGGGCCTTTGGGTGGAGCATATGTTCAACTCCTGAAGATTTTTACATGTCTGTGGATCTCAGATAAAAGAAACTTAAGCAAATGGAAAATATAGCTTCAAAACATCTAGATGGGCTGAAGATTTTCAGTGTTAATGTTATCTTTCATTCACACACCTTTGTTTGTAGTAATTTTAACAATGCCAGACTGCTTTTCCAACATCCAACTCCTTGCATTGATATGTGATATGTTTTAATTTAGGGGATGATATCACATCATTCTCAGGTACCTTAATCACTCAGCCTCAACCAGCATCTTCTACTAAAGTACATCAGGACTACACTGCTTACTGAGCGTAACATCATTCCTCCATGAGAGATTCTTTGTTGAAATGAAATTAGATGCACAATAGAACTGCATACCGTTGATTGGTTGGAAAATGTCAGTGTACTCTGCGATTTCTTAGCAGTAGCATGTTTTTCTCAAGTCTTTGTCCTCTGCTGCTGCTTTGCCAACCGACTGCCTTCCTATGTCCTTGACAGCATTTCTTGTGAAGGGATTTCAGGTGGCCCAACACTGCCACCTAATGTTACCTCATCAAGGAAAGTCAGGCACAGAAGGAGCTCCTCTCCTTGGTAGATTGGTGACTGCTGATTGATTCTATAATGCTGTGTGTGAAAGCTGAACTTCACTTTCAAGCAGTGTGCCTGGGGTTGCATTTATATACAGATAAATACCTCGAATGTAGAAATGGTAGAAATGTTAAGAATGTGAATTATACTTTTAATTATATTTTATTTCAGATTCATTTAATCACTGATTTTTTTGCCTTTGCCTTTCTCCAGGTATCTGATGTAGGATCAGAGAAGCTCTTTTCCCCTACCACACCCAAAGGTAAGTCGCATCTGTTTTCTCATCTGCTTTATTCATAAACAGAACAAAATCTGGGTTTTTGCAAATGAGTCCAGTTCTCTCCTGCTCTAATCCTGCAGCTCCCATTCAGATTTAAATGTTGCCAGACATAAACAAGGTCTGGTGACTACATATGCATCCATTTTTCCCGAGTGCACAGCGGTGTTTCTTGGATGACCCCACCAAAGGCTTAGTCTTCCTACATATTGGTTCATTAGAGAGGATTTAGAGCCTCTCTGCCACATGCTCCCACAAATGGTAACTTCCCCTCAGGCATTACAAGCTCTCTGACAGCAGGCCTGGATCATAATTGATGCCAAAGGAAAGACAGAAAAAGAGCTTTGTCAGCCCCCAGACAACACAAACTATGTCTGCATTTGCATATGCACATATGTACATTATTAGGCCCTTGCTTATTTTTCACCATGACAACTGGAGATTACACGTGATTGTGTGCTTTTGTGTGTATTACGTGACATATATGGGCAGGTATTTCTGGCACGTCGCAGGCACCCTGCAGATATACATTGTTAGCAGCACCTGAATATTTGCTACATGCAGTGAAGAGCTCAGCAGGTCAAAGCAGGGGTAAAGGTGTTTAGCTGCAGATTGGGGGGGGGGGGGGGGGGGGGGGGCTAGATCAGCATACTCATTACAGATAGCAGCATGCAGACTATGTCTGGGCAAGGAGCATGAAGAAGGCCCATTAACACAAGCTGAGGTAAAATGAGATGGATCTACTCACTGTAAACTATGGCCAGATGAGGAAGGTTTTACAGGGAGGCATGTCTCCAGACTCAACAAATAGATCAGCATATATCAACGAGGTTTTATAATAATAGTCTAACTAGGCATACTTTATTTTTTATTTAGTTTCTTTTAATTAGGGTTAAGTGTTTTAAAAAAACACTGACTTTTGGATTCTGTTTATCCTGATTGTAAAAGGATAGGGCTTTATGCATATTTGAATACTGTTAAACCTTTTAAATATTTCGTGTTACTTGCTTAGATCAACAATGCAACAAACAGACATCTAACATCAGAACAAAGTGATCTGAGCAACAGATAGATAAGCATTAAAACAGAAAGTTACTGTTAGACTAACATTGCAGAATCAATACAGCCCATCTCACAGGTTATTTTTGTTAGGAATGAGCCTACAGGTCTTACGAGGGGAAACAGCAGACAGCCAGGTTTCTGGCTGAAGATTTGATCCAAAGAATGTGCTTATAGCCCAGAGACAGTGTTGTCTAAATCACCTACTTTGTTTATTCATTTTGTTACCAACTACCAGCGCTGTCTGTATGTCTTCATATTGTACAAGTCTGGCCTTTCAGAAGTTTGTTTCTCCCGGGGTTTAGCCCGCACATTTTCTTCCTCAGTAAGCAGCTAAATGCCTGCTCAATCATAAGCAGCTGACAGAAAAGAAAACAGTTAACTTTAATCTTTGTCCAACACAGGTTCTTCTCAATAAGCTTTCTTCTCGTTTTTCTTCTTGCTATGGTATTGTTCTGCCTCTGACACGTTAGTGTTTTTATTGTTTTACCTCGTGCTGCATCACTCTTCTCAGCCTCTAGCAGTCGCTGAGCTTGCAAGAGTTTAGAAAGCAGTGGCATATTCTGCTTTTGATAGATGTGGGTGTCATCATTTTGTTTTTATTTCTGTCAACAAGCCTGTTGTCAGGCTGTGGAGCTAATTGTAGCATCATCACGGTGGACGTAATGTTAATCAGATTCACTCCACTTGTTCTATTAAACACAAGTTGCCACTGTTGAGGAATTATTACAGCTACACAGCAGGAATAATTGTAGAAGCAGAATTAAAAGGAAGAACAGACTTAACAAAACAATGTTATATCTTTAAATGTACTTTTGTTCGATCAGCATCTTGTCTGCAGAAGTTAAATAAGGGTTTTCAAAGTAGAAGGGTCCATTTTACGATACCCCAGTATTCCTTAATACAGTATTACCACCACACTATAAGTTGTAACGTTTTGCATCACATCAAAGTATGTTTTATGAGATGTCAAGGGGAACATATATTACATGTGCTTGTTCAAAATATAGCTGCGTATAAGCTGACAGGTATGCTAAAAATGCCATTCAATAACACTGTCTCTAATAGGCATTGAAAAAGCTTTGTTTACCAAGTGAAGAAATGCTTTTGTAGATCCTGCTACTGTGTATGCATGCCATAGGATTAAATGTCTGGAATTAGATCCAGACAATCCAATCAAAGTCTGTGCTGATTATCACACAGATCAACCAGATCCTATTCGGGCGATGTAGGAGAAGAGCACCGGCTTAGAATTAGGGGCTAGAAAGGGTGAGGCAGCAACAAAATCTCAGTAACCACTGTGATGAAGAACAATGAAGAAGAGGTTGTCAGAGGGAAATTGTACCAGTCAATTTTCATCTCACATTCCAGTCTTGTTTACTGGAGTTGTAATAGATCGTGTGACACTGTTTGTTTTTGGGCTAGACTGGTTTTTCTGTGTGTAGACATTGTGTATGATACAGAGAAAACGTGCTGTTTTCCTCTGGTTTGCTGTACAACAGCACTGCATCTACAGTGTGTCCCATTACCAGCCTCACTTTGGGTCCTGGGAGACTGCTGAAAAGACTTCTTTTCTATAATCCCCAGGCCTGTGGAGCTGTTAGCTGGTAGATTCACAGACCGATGCTAACACACACTCTGACACTAACATTTACAGTACAAATTAATATAAAATGCTGTAATAATGCTTGTGTGATTCACTTGATGAGTGCTTCTTTTACTTTCATGTCTTTTTTTGTTGTTGTAAACATTATAGGTGTTATTTTATTTGACTTTGGCATCATCGCTACAAACAGTAATGTCTGAATTGACCACACATAAGCATGGGCTGGTATGTGATTCTGATTCTGACAAATGTAAAACAGTACTTTACACTGATTTTAAGACTGATTGTTTTGGGAATATTGGTAATTTTGATTCTGATACACAGACCTCAGCAAAGTATTAGAACAAACATCTCCTAAATTTAGTAGTGGTTTTCAAATGGTCATTGTGCAGAGTATTATACCTTTTAGAGTCATCGCTTTAGGTAAATGTCTGACCCAGATACAAAACCTCATTCAGGAGCAAAATAGTTCTTTAGAAAAGGGTTTATTTTCACAGCACAAAAATAAGTTCAGGTCTTTCTCAGGTCAGTCAACCACAGGAGGGCACAAAGGCTTCTTGGCTTCTCCGGGAAGGTCTTTTAGAAATTGTGTAACAAGTCTCTTGCTTACTGGGTTCCGGGCAGGTAGACAGTTCACGGAGGTTACAGGGGAGGTTGGGAATCCGGGAGTCCAGGGGGTCTTGGGGAGCCAAACCAGACAGCCAAAAATGAAGGAGATCCAAGGTCAAACAGTAGGTAAGTGATCGAGGTTAGAACACGGTTCCGGATAAGTGTACACGCCCACACCTCACAAAACACTCTGGTGTCAAAGGACTGTTGGCTTGGCTCCTAAGTACTCCTCCAAGGCATCCACAATCAGATGAAGATCAGGGACACCTGTGGAAGGAGTACACCTAGCGGCTCGAGGGAGACCTCTGGTGGACAGGATATTTCCAAGCCCCAACATTTAGCTGTTGTGCTGTTCCTACATTCACCCTCACATTTGCTGGTTAATTTGTCAGGCTATCTGCTCAGATAGCCAGCCTTCAGCCGGGTAACATAGTGCATTAGTTGTATTTAAAACAGTAAATTTTTCTGCTAGAGTTGAAAATTCTCTAAATTTACTATTTACATGCGGAAAAAGGAGAAAATTCAGTGTATATAAATAATTTATATTTTACACAATAGTTAACAATGAAAAGCACACCACACATATGATCAAGCATGGATCGTATAAAAGAGATATTGGTGCATGTGGTGACTGATGAGAAACAGGACATCCTTTCTTTCCGTCTTTCATATTACTTTTTCATCATCTCTACACTCCTAGTCTATTTGCAACCTGTTATTCATACAACCCTGTAGTACTGATAATAGCACAAGAAAATAGTATCAGGAATGGCACTGTACCCAGTGTGTAATTCTCTATGGATGCTTTTAGCCAAGAGCTACTACAAGTTCAGTTAAACGTCTGTGTGTTGGTGGTTATGATGTAGAATGGTGCATTAGAGGGCAAGGATTATCTAACAGTTATTGGTTTTTGTTTATTTTCTGTCTTAAACCTCCTGCAGTTTATTGATTTACTGTAGGATGGCATGTTTAAGAAAAACGCTGCAAAGACTTGCGCGTTCCTCCAAGCTGTTGTTATTGAATCAAAGGTCAGAGTTTAGCGTTGTCACTTGCTTGAAGGCGAATAAAAAGCTAAAAGTAGCTGCTGAACAGGTACGGGGCTCCACAGAGCATAGATAAACACTTTACATGACATTTGACAATACTGGTCTTTTCTGAGTAGCAGGGAGTTATCACCTAGCTGTCAGCAGCTAGAAATATCTGAGAGGAACTCTTAGGAATCTGTACTGTTGATGTTGAATGTTTCATGGATGGGTCTTAAACTGCCTTCCCAAGCCCTCTTGTACTCTCTGGGCATCTTTCGTCTTGCCTGATGGTAAACCTACGCAGTGTGCTTTCCACCAGAAATCCTAAGGCATCTTGGGATAGCGGGGGTAAGATTGGTAGAAACCCCATTTCTGAAGTGGATTTGTGCCCTTGTAATCCTGATTAATTTTGACCCGTTGTGCTCATTTTAAACAGAGCATTACAGTAAGCGTGAACACAGCAAGCTCCAGGGCGAAACTAGGAGCTTAGCGGCTTTGGGAGGCTTAGCTGCAGATGGCATTTTAAGCCGGACTTAATAAATTGTTTCCATTAAACTTACCGGCCCACACATACTGGATTAGACCAGTGGAACAAAGGAAGAGGAGAGCGTGCAGAGTCAGAGGAGAGGAAAGAAAGCACACACATCTGCCGCCGTTCACGTCTGACACTGTTAATGTTTCTCAGAGGCCGAATACGAGGTGAAGCTGAGGTTACTGTGGTGTTAAGGGAAATCGTAGCTTTTAAACATGACTGCAAAGTTTACTCACTCAGGATCTGTTGCTCATTTGGGGATGCTGAACAAATTTGCCAAATTGACATCGAAGTAAACAAAGGCAGGGGAAAAATGCATAAAACCATTTAGCTTGGCAGTGGATTTAGTGCTAATCCTCTAACTCTTGTTTATATGTACACACATTACCAACACTGTAGCTTAAGGATTTATTATCTGCTCATATAGTTGCTGGGTTGTTTTTATATTTATTTTCAACCCTTTTTCCCCAAATATCTAACAGATATTGTGGAAACTTAATTCTTTATGGTAAAACCCCTCCTTTCCTCTATTCTCAGCCTGCTTCCACTGTACTTCTATCCCCCTTTGGTTCATGGCTTGCTCCCTAAGCTCTCATTATGTGCTACATAGTCTACGGTCCCTGTGTCGAATCACTAATCAACCACCCTGTCTGTAGGCGTTTTCTCTCAATGGGTTCTGAGTGGCCTTTGTTCCACTGCTGCTGTTTGCTGCATGTCAATAAAGAAAACTGTGGCCTCCTCCACTTATATTACTCTGGCTGGTCGGTGGTACAGGGTTGCGCTTGCTGTGGAAGCCTACATTAAAATGAATCACCTGCTGATTGATTCGGAATAGCAGAGACAGAAGGAAGGATGGTGATTGCAGAGGGAACAGTAAGGTCAGGGGTAAGGGGTTTGAGAGCAGCTCAGACACAGTGCAATAGATGGGAGAACATGTTTGTATTCGGTTGAGTGGCTCTCCTCTGGCCAGGTCAGCATAATGTATCACTAACCTTGGTGGCCAGCTTCACTGTTCATAGCCTCTTGCCTATTAAATAATGAATGTAGGCTGACCCTCTGACCAAGTAATCAGCTTTTCAACACCGCTAATTCAGGATCGAGTGGTGGTAGCTGGAGAGTGTGGCTGGCTTTTAGGTAGACCCAGTATCTGCAAATTACTGACCGAGGAAAAAACATAAGGGTTTCACACAGCCTGATTAGCAAGTGTAGGAATTAAAGGCAGCCGTCACCAGGTGTAAAATAAAAACCTGGTAAAATTCAGCTTTGAGTATCTGAGTATATGTTGGACAGAAAATAGTTTCAGGAAGACCGATGTGGCTTTGCTGCATCTGACACTTTGGTCATGACCTGGTGTGGGGCAACTACATTTGCACAAGGGTGCAGATTCCAACATGTGATGCTGATGTGTATTTGATCTCCATTCTCTTTAGAGCTTTGCTAATACCAATTTTAGCCAATTGAGATTTCTCTTTAAGTCTGTACAAGTGTTCTGTAGAGAATGTAGATCCATACCTTAAACCTTGAAATTACCAAAAGGTTGCCAACATTTCCAAAATCCAGAATGTTTCCACAATGTTTTATTAAAAACAAAAGAAAGTGTCCAAATAATTAAACATAACATCTTTACATTAATAATCATTAGTAGTTAATAATCTGCTACTTCAAGTATGGCCATTAACATCCTTTGCCAGATGGCTCGACAAACGCTAAAAATGTACAAAATAGCTAAGGATCGAAAGGTCCAACACCTGAAAAACCAACATTCCTCTGTAAAAAATACAGCTTTCAAAAGCAGTTTCTATCCAACAGCAATAGCTATAGTAAACACAGTCAGGATGTAAAGGGACATACAGGTCCTTCTCAAAATATTAGCATATTGTGATAAAGTTCATTATTTTCCATAATGTCATGATGAAAATTTAACATTAATATATTTTAGATTCATTGCACACTAACTGAAATATTTCAGGTCTTTTATTGTCTTAATACGGATGATTTTGGCATACAGCTCATGAAAACCCAAAATTCCTATCTCACAAAATTAGCATATCATTAAAACGGTCTCTAAACGAGCTATGAACCTAATCATCCGAATCAACGAGTTAACTCTAAACACCTGCAAAAGATTCCTGAGGCCTTTAAAACTCCCAGACTGGTTCATCACTCAAAACCCCAATCATGGGTAAGACTGCCGACCTGACTGCTGTCCAGAAGGCCACTATTGACACCCTCAAGCAAGAGGGTAAGACACAGAAAGAAATTTCTGAACGAATAGGCTGTTCCCAGAGTGCTATATCAAGGCACCTCAGTGGGAAGTCTGTGGGAAGGAAAAAGTGTGGCAGAAAACGCTGCACAACGAGAAGAGGTGACCGGACCCTGAGGAAGATTGTGGAGAAGGGCCGATTCCAGACCTTGGGGGACCTGCGGAAGCAGTGGACTGAGTCTGGAGTAGAAACATCCAGAGCCACCGTGCACAGGCGTGTGCAGGAAATGGGCTACAGGTGCCGCATTCCCCAGGTCAAGCCACTTTTGAACCAGAAACAGCGGCAGAAGCGCCTGACCTGGGCTACAGAGAAGCAGCACTGGACTGTTGCTCAGTGGTCCAAAGTACTTTTTTCGGATGAAAGCAAATTCTGCATGTCATTCGGAAATTAAGGTGCCAGAGTCTGGAGGAAGACTGGGGAGAAGGAAATGCCAAAATGCCAGACGTCCAGTGTCAAGTACCGACAGTCAGTGATGGTCTGGGGTGCCGTGTCAGCTGCTAGTGTTGGTCCACTGTGTTTTGTCAAGGGCAGGGTCAATGCAGCTAGCTATCAGGAGATTTTGGAGCACTTCATGCTTCCATCTGCTGAAAAGCTTTATGGAGATGAAGATTTCATTTTTCAGCACGACCTGGCACCTGCTCACAGTGCCAAAACCACTGGTAAATGGTTTACTGACCATGGTATCACTGTGCTCAATTGGCCTGCCAACTCTCCTGACCTGAACCCCATAGAGAATCTGTGGGATATTGTGAAGAGAACGTTGAGAGACTCAAGACCCAACACTCTGGATGAGCTAAAGGCCGCTATCGAAGCATCCTGGGCCTCCATAAGACCTCAGCAGTGCCACAGGCTGATTGCCTCCATGCCACGCCGCATTGAAGCAGTCATTTCTGCAAAAGGATTCCCGACCAAGTATTGAGTGCATAACTGTACATGATTATTTGAAGGTTGATGTTTTTTGTATTAAAAACACTTTTCTTTTATTGGTCGGATGAAATATGCTAATTTTGTGAGATAGGAATTTTGGGTTTTCATGAGCTGTATGCCAAAATCATCCGTATTAAGACAATAAAAGACCTGAAATATTTCAGTTAGTGTGCAATGAATCTAAAATATATGAATGTTAAATTTTCATCATTACATTATGGAAAATAATTAACTTTATCACAATATGCTAATATTTTGAGAAGGACCTGTACATTAATGTCAATGTGCAATCAGTATGAATGTGTGTACCTGATTTTATTTTGTGTTTTTAAAAACTGCTTCTCTTTTTCTGGTCTCCATTGATTGTTTATTGCTCATGCACAGACCAGATAGCTTTATTCATAATATAATTGTGACAATGACAACAAATGGTATTCTGATTCAGATTATTTTGTTCTTCCTCAGTGGTGCTGAAAACAGCTAACTTTAAGTCCTCCACCTGCCTTAACAAGCTCCACACCATAGAGTTGTAGTTAGTGGAGCCCAGTAGATTGATTTTTTTTACCAACTCACTGTTTACCATGCAGGGTCAGTCAAGAGTAAAATCACCCAATTTTGATCATCATTGGATTTCCCATCCTTTAATATTGAATAAGGATAAAAGAAATGTATTTAAGGAAGCAAAATTGTCATAGAGTACAGAGGACAAAAGGCTTGGTTTTCTAAATATTTAGGAGGGATTTGGAGGAAAAAGGATAACTTCTTCTTCATTAATCTTAAGGATATTACTGTTTAAAGCCATAAGATTGTTTATGAGCTCAGGTATTTGTTTTCAAAGAAAATGCCTGATTTTAAGCTCCATTTATTGATATTACTAATGCTGTTTGTGCAGCCATCTCATCGGAAAGATGAAAATAAATAGAGGGAGCTCAGCTGAGATAAGACACGTGTTTAATTATTAATTGAGCCATTACTGACAGAGATTGCCTTTTTTGATTTAAAGGAGGAAGGTCTGCTTCAGGGACAGAAAAAGCAATTACACAACTCCCAGCTTTTACTGCAGATGCCCAACGTTCAACATGCGCAACAAAGGAGAAGAAAAACGGAGACAAGTTACTCCAGCCCACATAAATTCTCTTCTATCTTGTGACACTTTGTTGTTCAATAAATTATTCTATTCTTCTTCAATATTTATAGCTTTTAAAATTGAAATGATCTTGTCTTGTAGTATTTATGTGGAGTGGCAGACAGTTAAAGGGATGAAGGCAGTCTGTGGCCTGGCATCCTAAAAACTCAACTACAAAGAATTGTGTTTGTTTGATAAGATTCAGACAGTGATGTCAAGGCTTTTACATGCTGCCTGTTTTCAAAAGCTGCTCAGCTTTTCAATGCACTGCAATTATCTGGCTTGTAAAGTCATTGCTGATATTTCACACTATTCCCCTGTGCAGTCCTTGGTTCCTTTAGTGCATTAGTATGTCCATTAGAAACATGCTTGGTATGTGCAAAGAGCCCAGGGTGCATCAAATATTAACTCACTCCCTTTAGAACATTTGGTCACTCCTGATTGATTTTTATTGTTAAAACCAAACCCCTGATTGATGATCAATAGGTTTCTCTCTTCTCTCTTCTCTCTTGCGCATGTTCATCATCACAAGTCAGGATGCTCGACTTCTGTCAGTGAGCTGTATCGGTCCTTGTCATCTGTGTCAGTGAGCCCATGGGTGGCAAGCAGCTATGGTGGCAGAAAACGGGAGTCGCGTTGAAAGCCGTATGTTAAGGGTTCATTGTGTGGCTTTCTAATTATTGACTGAGTATGGATTCGGCTTTAGCCGTGAAGAGAGAGCAATTAAACAATCACTGAAGGCAACGAGGGACATTTGGAACAGATTGTCAGGGTCATGAGCAGCCTTTTAGAGGACACACTGTGCATTTACAGAGGTCCTCTCTGCAAATAAGATCATGTTTTTACTCACTTTTCAAGTATGGTCCATTCAAGTTGAATTTTCCATTTTTATTCCTTACTGTTCCTCGGTTCTCCAGCATTTACAATATTATCAAACTAATAGTTTTCAGTGGTGTAGAAAAATATGTTGTTTTTGGTAAATAATGGTCCAGCATCACATTTCTCAGATCTGATGCTGTAGCATGTTCAATCTGATCACCTGGCATAGCTGAATTTTTGACATGAAGCAGTTTTAGCCTCACAATTCTGAGACACCATATACACCAATATTAGCCACTTCTACTGAATTTGCTACTTTGTGCTACTTCCTCAAAATGCTACTCAGATGCTTCAACAATAAGGTTACTTATTCTAATTCCATGGTCGGCACATGTTTCTGCACTGATGGAGATTCACTTGGAGTAGCTTCAACTGTTTGCAGCTCAACTTATTTACTAATTCCCCTAAAAATAATAATAATCATCATTCCCAGATGTTCAGTTGATCTTTAAATATGAAAAAAAAAACAGTGATCTCACGTCAAAAGGTATGTATCCCATTTTAAAGCAGTTAGACATTGTGAATGCTACGCCTATCCTCCCAATACACACATGCACTACACAAAATGGGTGCTAATATTTTACAAAATGCACTTATTTTTTCTAATTTTGACTCACATGAAATGTGTTTTGATAAATAAAGAAAACGAAAAATATCTGTTTAGTTGCTGCAAAGACAGAGGAACAGTTGGAAAGACAAAGTGACTATTGGGCCTGTCATTTGTAAGGTAAACGCGTTCATGCTGAAATCAACTGCCTATGTAGGTTTATAGCCCCTCTAGCATCACCAGCTGCTGTCCCTAATAACCAACGTGCATTATCTCAATTCAAAACAGACATTTCATAAAATAAATCTAAATCTCTGATTTTTTTTTTTATGGGGGAGAAAATAAAATAAAGGATAACACTAGAGAACAGCAGCTCTCACCACATCTTCTGTCTAATCTTAATCCTTTTCCTCCTCCAATAAAAACACAGCCAGCTACATTGTGGAAGGCTTTTTCATTGTTTACATATGAGAATACACAACCGGCATCTTATCACTCCTGTCAGGCCTGAAATGTAATGCATGACGCCTGTGATCACTTGCAGGTTTTCATGCTTTTAATCTTTTCTTCCCAGCTTTTGTCTGTCTGCCAGCAAGACTGTTTTTCTTCCCCGCCCTGCATTTGTTTGAAGATCCCAGCTCCTTGCTCTGTGCTTTTTAAGCTCATTTATGTCGAGAGGTTCACAGCCAATGTTGTTTGCAGATGAAGCTGCAACACTCATTGACAAAGCCAGATGGTAGGTGATTGTAGCCAAACATAGTGCTTGGATAATGGACAAATGCTGGCTAGGGGACAGTCGTCAGCCTAGATGGATATTACAAACATGCTTGTAATGGATTGGACATTTAGGGAAGCAGTTTAGAAAGGCTTATAAAGACTGAATTTTTTTTTGCCAGGAACAGAATGGGTATGAAATGCTTTGAATTTCATGACAGACAAGGACATCCAAGCATCAGAGGAATGTGCCAGAGCATTCACGGAAGAAAGGAGACAAACTTTATAAACATAATCCCAAATAAAACAGATGAAGTATACTCCATGTATTATTGTAATAGTATCCTTCAGGTTCAGTAATTCTGATCCCACAGTAACACAAAATTCCACAGGTTTGACAGATGACTGGCTTTAAAAAGTTTTCCTTTAGAGACTGGCTATTAGTCCTCAACTCATGTGTACTTATGGTAAGAGACATAATCAGACACTGCTAAGAAAGGGATTGTGTTTGGTTGAGTAGTTCACCTGGTGTGATCACCAATAATCCTTCCAGTGTTCAAAATAAAGGCAATAATTCATCCAGACACAAAGGCCTGCAATTTGCCCATATCAGTGGTGGTTAGAAAACGGAGCATGCACACTGTGGTCTTTTCCAATACTGAAGCGGTCATCTGTTTGGCTGTTGTTTTTGGCTACTAGCAAATTCCCTGCCCTGGACCCTTGTGCTGGGGCCCCTAATGGCCTCTGACTGACTGTAATACCTCATTCAACAGAGCCCTGGCTCCAGCCTCCGTGGCTGCTTGGTTAGAGCTGCTGTGTTGAGGGGTGAGCAGCAGGACTGGGATTTCACTGCTGTTTGCTTTGGAAAGAGATTGTTCCAATGACACACAACCCAATGAGAAAAAAAAGTGTTCAAAGCACAAACAACTGTCTGAGGCAGAGTAGGATTGTTAAATGCTCTTGTTCGATTTTGCCTTTAGTTTACAACACCTTGTTCTGACTGATATAATATTAATAAGTTAAAAAGTTTAATTATTTAACAAGGAAATGTAATCTTTAAAACAAATAATTAAACATTTTATATTCATGAGTATACAACATTTAGAATTTAAATATGCACCAATCAGAATTTTGAGGAAGAATTGACCTGACAATTCAAAACTTTAGCTCATTCAGATTTCTCTTAAAAAGCTACAACAAAAGAAAATGTACGAAGAGCAGTGCAGATTTCTTTATGAATCCTTCATGACAGGTTATTGTTTATTTATGTTAGCAGCCAAGGTAACATCACAACGCTGTGTGAGAGAGCAGTCGCTGTGAAAAAGGGATTATTTTCAAACTAAAACAATATGATCATGGGGTTCTCGTTTTAAGCCAGCTTTAATGTCTTATACTGCAAATAAGCATAATTAGGGGAGCAAGACAACAGTGTGCATTTTGTAACAATGAAGCTAGTTCATCAGCTAGATAATAATGATTCTCTAAAGAACTTCTAGGTTGTCTTATAAAAATTTTTACAGTAAGTGTGAGACTGTGATCAATTTCCCTATTATGAATGAAATAAAATCAGTAGCTATTACCATCACTAATGATACATTTGACCCATCGGCTGTTATGTCCAGGGCAAATGCTAATGTGCTTGGGACATCTTATGAGCTGCAGCACACTATATTAGTGTGCTGGGTAGGCGTAGCAGCACCCAATGCTGGTAGCAGGTGTCCGTGAAGCTCGGCCAGGGTGGACATGCTTTTCAGGCTAGATGAACCATCTGGGTCTTGATGCTGTATAGTGCTTAAAACCCTCGCTCAAGTGTGACACTCCCAACACTTAGCCCCTAGCTGCTCACCAGAATGTAAGAGCTGTTTGCTAAAAGGAAGGAGGAGGCTTTTAGAAAAATCTACAGGGTTTCATGTGTTTTGGAGTCTCTTTTTACATGGAAACAGTCTAACATATTCATGGGCTGGATTTCAAAGTCCTCTAACTACTTTAGTATTGTTATCAGCACTTGCAGTCTGAAGTGTTTTAAGCTGTGTAGAGAAAGTGTGTGTATTTAATTTTTTTATATACTTTGATTTTTTTGTGCCACCCAGTCTTGTTTGTCACCTTTTTGCACTCTGTTGTTTGCTTTTTCCTGGTGTAGTCTATTTCCTCTTGCTAGAAATTTGTCTCATTACGGAGTCCAGTTTTGGTCACTGTACACCCCCACCCCAGATACTCACATTCACATATTTCCCCAAACTGTCATGCTGCTTTCACACTCCAAATAAATCTTTTTTTATTTTCTCCCAGCATTTGGAAGGCGATAGTGAAATGTGGCAGCTCATAGCAGCACTGCAGATGTGTAGGCTGTTGCTAATGTCCCTTGTCCATCATGCCTCAAGAAAGCCAGACTCTGATAACCTCAGAAACCCCTGTGTGTGGGTGCTTGTGTTTGTTTGTGTGGGTGTGTGTATGTATGGAGCAGACAGGGTTGGGAGTAGGTTAGCAACAGCCACACAGGTCAGTACTCGGGCCTTGTCTCTATTAGTTTATTTAACACAAATCTTTAGCCAACCCTTTGCTAACCTACCATATTCGTCTGCATCCTCCCACCCATGTCTGGGTCACTTTATCTATTCTTTTCTCTCTCTCTCTCTCCCTTTCTCTCTCTCTCTCTTGAAACTTCATGTCCATTTTCATTTTTTAAATAAAATGCATGCGGTATCTGGAGATTTTTTAAATGTCAATCCTCTCTAGTGTTTTTGTCAGTGCAACCCAGTGTTTCTGAGCCTACCTTCCAACGTTAAATGTTGGTCTAGATGATTTATCATCCTCCTCTGTTTAATTGTCACATGGAGTCCTACAGGGGTCAATACTTGGGTCACTGCTTTCTTTTCTTGTATCACCTGCCCTTTGATTTTATTCTCAGAAAGCACAAAATGATTTTCCAAGTTATGCAGGTGGTTTATGTGCCACTAATGGCTGTATGGAGGAACTGAAAGTGCAGGTGGTGCTTATTTTTTTTTATTTTTAATGGGGAAAATAATTGAGTGATTGTTTCTATTCTGGGCATCCCCGGTGAGACAGAATGAGAGAGGACTCGCTGGCACATTACAGAAAGCCTCTGGGTTTTAAAATAGTGATTTTACACTGGATCACATCAGTGTAGTTGTTAATCCAACTTTTTTCATCTAAGACAATTGCCTAAAATAATAAACATCCTTTCAAAAGAGATCTTTTAAACAGTAATCCACAACTTGCTTACACTTAGCTGAGTAACCTTTTGGATATTCAGGTCTTTGTCTTCAGCAAGCAGAAATTGGTTCTGCTCTGTTTTTATCTGGTGCACAGATGTGAGAACATTTTACTCCCATTTTATCAGCTGCCTCTTAAAGTTCATAAAAAAATTCATGCTGCTCGGGTACATCGCGTGGCCTAACAATAGAGTGCGCACCTCATATACCAAGGCCACAGTCCACGACGCAGTTGTTCCGGGTCCTGACCCTGGAGACCTATGCTGCATTTTTTCCCTCTCTCTCCATCTCACTTCCTGTTTGCCTACTGTGAAAAAAATAAAGCCCACTGGGGCTGCCAAAAAGGAATTGTCCTATTTGTTTTTAAGTGCTAAATAGTCTTACACTGCAAAATGTCTGAACTACTGCTTAGGCATTCCCCTTCTGGATGTGCTGAGAACACCTCAGAAGCACAGGGCTTTTGCAGTTCCAGCTTCCAAGCTGAAGGAAAACATTGTAACAATAAGTTACATTGTTTGCATTGTTTTTGTAAAATCTTGCTAATATTACTTTTTTTTAAATTCTGTTTTATTTCTGTTTTTACTTATTTAAAATTTTTTGTACTCAGCCATTTAGCCAGATCTTGCTATTTTAAAGTGCTTCATAAGTGGTGTGGGCTTGGCTACATCCTACTGTAACTGATTGTGGTGTTATTCTGATGGTGTTCACAGTTTAAAAAGCCTGAGGCATGGCGTGGCGTTGATGGTGTAGGGGTTAAGCGCGCGACCGTATACGGAGGCTACAGTCCTCGAAGCGGCCATCCCGGGTTCGAGTCCAGGACATTTGCCGAATGTCTCCCCCTCTCTCTACCACTCTTTCCTGTCTGCCTACTGTTAAAAAAATAAAGGCCACTATTGCCGAATAAATATCTTAAACAGCCTGAGGCATGACGTAATGCACAATTAAAGGCTTGCTATATTGATGTTGTCTTGAAAGATTAGAAAAGTGGACAAAATCGTTTATCAGCATAGTATAGACCAGAAGCCCTGGCTTGTAATAACAGGACGCTTTAACATAGGAACACAACAAGAAAGAGAAGTGTAGGGGCTGATGGATGAAGTAGCTTTCTGGTACACATTGATGATGAGATTATTGCCACCTGTACCCTACCACCACCTGACAAGCCATCATACCTCAGTACCTTTAGATGAGTTCATTTGTTTTATTTTATGAAATAGGTGAGTACAAGTCAGACAACGCTTAAAACCCTGCAAAACACTTGACGAAATGTGATATGTTGGTGAAGATGTTTGTCCACCCCCCTTTCATTGCACTTAGCGTTGACGGCGGAAAATGTCAAAACAGTCAACGAGGTATGGTGAATGGTTGGGAGCTGTCAGCTTCCAATTGTTGCTTTGCTTTGAGCTCGGGTAGTGAAAATTGAGATGGAGGAGGAGAAAAAGAAAAATACACAGGCTCTTTCAGCCCACTGCCACGCCACTTAAGATTTGTTGAAGGATTTTCACCCAACCATTTCTATCCCATTGAGAAGTAATCAGTACGCCACTGAAAGATAATATATCCACTTCGAGGCATGTGGGCTTCTTGCGTGTTTATACATGAAATGAGGGTGGAAAGCTGTGTCTGTGCATTGTTGAATGCTCACGCCCTACATCTCTGCTTAGACTTGAAGCTTCCTGGTGAAAACACGCCGTCTTTGTGTTTCTTACTTAAACACCCACCCCTCTTTTCTTTTTATCTCCTTTCCTTATTCTCTCTTTGGATGTTGAGCCAGCTGGTGGGCTAATGGAGGATGCTTTCCTGTGGGGCACCAAGCTGATACTGTTGAGGCGTTCTGCAAGCTTAAGTAAAGCTGACACGCTGCTCAAAAGCTACAGCCCACACTGAGCTTCACAGCAGCCCATGGAGAGATGCTGTAAAGGTCTTAAAGGTGTGGGAGACGCAGGGAGGCTGCCACTGTCCTCCCACTGCTGTGCTGTGATGTGGGAAGCAGGAGTTAAGTCCTTTATTAGAAGTGGCAGGCGGTGTCTCCAGTCACCTCGATAATTGCAGCACCACGTCCACTGCCGTAATCAATTGAGACAGCTGCTGCTGCAGCGTTCAAGTCCATCAGGCAGGCATGTCATGCTAATTAATGAAATGATAAGGCTAGTGTCTGCAGCATTGCACAAATAATTGCTGGAGAATCTTCTTTTCAATGCAAAATTCGTCTGCAAACCCCCTCTGTTTTCTTTCGTGTTTGCATTCTATCCACAGTGACCTTGGAGTAAAAAGGGTCACAGGTTCTGGTAAGGGGTCACTTACGGTGAAAGGGGTCAAATTCCTGGCTGGCAGGGTGGGCTGTGTCAGAAGAGTCATTAGACTTGAGCTTTTCGCATGGAAGTCCCCTGATGTCCACTCTTTTATTTGATGGAACTCAGTAGCACTGACCTTAGACGACCCAGTTGTGGTCATAAGAAGCTGAGATTGATGGCTGTCCCAGAGCTCTGCTGCAGACAGTTCATCAGGGGGATGGGCTCTAACGAACACTCCAGGAAGCACGCATATGAGTTGTTAGTCTGCAACACATTACTGCCAGGGGTTTATGGCGGTTTAACTGCAGTTTGGGAGCACCATTGGACCATATGTGACATGAAATTATTTAAAAAGTCAAAATGCTCTTTCTCAAAACTGTTCCGTCATAAAGTCATGTCCCGTCTGTGAGTTTTCAGAAACAAAACTGGCATTGCAGAAGGCTTGGGTTGGAACTCTGCAGGGTTGATGCAAGTTCTTACACATTAAAATCAATGTGGGGAATTTCCTATTCCAGAACATGAAACATGTTAATGTTGTCTTACGCCAGATGATCTGATGATCAGTTTAATTATAATCTTAAAGCCTCACATTCTGGCTGAAATCTGTTGCTTTGTTCTGTAAAGGGCGCACATTAGCACAACCCGCCCAATGTGTGTTAATGCTACGAAACAATTTGTGTAACGCACCTCAGTGTGTTTTTGCCTCAAGTCTCCCAGGAAACTACCCCCTTGCTGCCACGTGAGAAGGCATCTTAACTCCTGACTAAGTGTTTTGTGAAGTCTAAAAGCTTGTTCTCGGATATTCTCACTGTCTCAATTTTCTCTCGTCAGTTCAAAGCTGTGCTTCCTGCAAGTTGCTTCCTGTCTACAACAATAGCATATGGGCCACAAGAAGTGACTGGCATGTGTGTCTTGCACCATATGGCTGGGGTTTGAGCTGGGCTCCGATATACACAGCAAAAACTTCTTCATCCCACAGCTTGAGCTGCCAGCTCTCTGAAACAAACATTAGGTTCTTGATTTATGCCTAAGCTTCTACAGTAAACGTGTTGCAGCTTAACACCCATCCTCATTCTTGTGCCATCAACTCCTTTGTGAGCTGAAGCACAGAGATGGAGAGAAATAATTGAAACATGCCAGCTGTCCCCACTCTTCAGCTGTCTTGGCCAGCTTTCACTTTGCCCACTCCCCCATTAACATCTCTGAGTGATTTGCAAAAACATCGCCTTGGCTCCCCTCTTTACCAGTTTGGAGATGCTAGAAGCAGATTACATAGTGTGAGGAAAGCATGCTGGTGCAAATATCTCCTATGATTTTATTATTGGCACTTGATTCAACACAGCTCAGCCCTTCTGTTCCTCTCATACAAAATAATTTTGTTGAAATCACCCTGCCTTTTTTTGATGACTGAATACCTCATGGCTATGAAGTGTTGATTGGCAAGCCTGTGGTGTCCTGCCTGCTGCCAGTATCTGCTCTAGCCATCTTTCAGTCGCTCACTCGTGAGCTAAGCCTTGGCTCTGTGTGGGCTGCTTGTCTACAGAGGTACAAAAACCAAATCATTGTGAGCTCAACTGTCAAGAGCTGGAGAATATTTTTTCACCCAAAACCAGCCGGAGACAGATCAAGGCAGCTGCATTTCCACATACCTTATGCCTCCTCCAACATCTTTCCACAGATATGTTGCTTTATTTAAATATCTCTGTTCATGTCATTTGTCAGTGCCCCAACTGTTTATGCTTTGGCAAAACCGTGAAGGGAGCGAACCGCAGTGTTTGCCTTGAAAATGAGAACACCCAGCCGCCTTAAGCTTCTTTTATACCACAGCATCCCCCTGTCAGAAAAAGAATTTGTATATTCTCGTATCTAATCTTAAAAGGCTTTTTGCATACAGGTTCTGTTTTCCTGGTTGTTGTCTGCACTGGCCCTGCTGTTAGCAATGAGCACGTAATTTATGTAACAGTGATTTGCATGCACAGCATTAGGTTACTGAGGATTTTAGCTGGAAGCCGAACATTCTCTAAAGCAGTTGTCTCATTCATGAGGCCGTTGGGTTCGTTGCAGATTGCTAGGTGTGTGTTTGAAAAGCATTAAAGAAAATGATTTGAAAAGGTTAGTTTTGCTAATTTAATCATTTTAGAACACAGATCCACAGTTCTTTTTACTTTTGTTTTCTGAGTCAAAAGGCAGAGCAGTCCTTTCCCTAGATGATTACAACTAACTCGTCCTCGTTCAGTTCAGGACTAAACTATTTTAGACTGGTCCAAGCCATTCCAAGCTAAACCATCTGGCACAAAGCCCTTATAGGATCAGATCAGTGCTTGCTCCCCAGATGTTCCACAAGGACGAACAGGGTCAAATGTGAAGGATAGTGAAGGCGGGAACAGCTGTGCACCGACACTTTCTTCACCCCAGATCCCCCCTGGACACATCAGTCATAACCAGCAAATCCCCACAGCTTGTTGACCGTCTGCCACCTCGGTTCCTGCATCCCGCCTCTCTTCACCCCTCCCAACCTGCAAACTCATGTCATGGTAAACCAAGGCACATGCTGCCAGTGCGAAGCTCAACTCCATCCAGTGAGCAGGGCCATGCGTACAACAATAAAAATAATCAATACTAAGATAAGATGTCATCTGGTGAGCAGACCTGCCAACACCCCTCTAGGGAATGTCCCTCTCCCCCCAGTGTCCTAACCCAGCTAACAGGAGAGGGGATCCACCCCCTACAACTGGACTGCCCTCCAACCTGCCTGACTCACTAACACCATCTACTTAGGTTTGCAGGCAGGGTTTCACAACACCATTTTAATTTTTTTTTTTTCATAAACGCACTCATGAGGCATTTGTTACACAGGACTTCCTGTGGATTGCCTACTGTTTTTCTCAGCAGGTGATTTCAGGCAAGGCTTGTTTTATATCCTAACAAAAACAGAAAAACGAAGCAAAATCTTTCTGTGCATCTTTTGTCAGAAAAGATACACAGATCAGAGATTTTGTGGCCAATTACACTTACAACTCTCACACTAAAGAGTGTTGTTCTCAACATAAACTGGTAGTATTAAGTATGGTGTTTATTGATGTGGAGTTTTAGGTTCTGACCTGCCAGTCATCGAACAGGGACACTGAAGTGTAAAATTTCCTCATTCACTTCTGTGTTTTTGAAGGAACTTAATGGTAGTGAGTTTATGCACAAAAATAGCTGCTGAAAAAATTAAATAAGACTGTAATAAGTCAAATTTTAAAAAGCAAGCATATTTTAATTGTCTGTAAAATTTCAACTACTATCAAAATGCTGTCTCCTTTACAGACTGTTAAAAAGCCTTTTTTGGTAATTGCATACATTTAGGCTTAAAGAATAGAAACCCTGTTGATCTGATATACATAAACAATTGTGATAATGTATTGTTTTGCTTCCTCTGACAAATGGAGTCTCCCTTTTTCACTTTCTGATGCACTTCACTAAAATTAAGATGTCTGGGCTTAATTTGTTTGTGTCTGCATAAGCAAACGGCGAAAAAACTGGTGTCCATTTTTTGTCCTATTTACATCTCCATGTGAGTGTTGAAGCTTTTGCAGTGATTTTAATGAGGGGTCTGTGCTAATACCTCCCAGCATCCATTAGAGCCCATTAGCATCATCATTAAGATAACCTGGCGCTCGCTGTGGCCCTGGCGCAGCAGTATTAATATGAGAAGCCCCCCCTCCATCTTCTGGTGATTGTACTGAGGCGTTTTTCAGGATCATTCGCCATGCATTGTGTCTCAGAGAACTGGTTGCCAAGGCAACATCACCCGGCAGCGACATTTCGACTGGATATTTGTGGTTTGTGTGTCGATGCTTGTCTTTCTGTCTTTGCTTTGAGACTTCCTTTTTCTCGTTTTTTGCTCGCAGCAAAAAACAGGCTGACAGTTTAATCCAAGTCCCAAAACTCTATAAATCGGGAGGTCTATATACGCCTGGACCCCAGAATTCATTTGAAAATCGTGACATCTTAGCTAGCCCCAGTTCACTCATAAATGCAGGGAGGAAGGGAGGGGGAGCTCAACAAATAAAAAAAATAAAAGCTCTGCCTAGTCTTTTTATTGGCCTTTTTATGGGTGTTAGGATCCTTGAAAGATTAAGCAGCCTGTTAATGGGGACTGGATATTCCATTAGTCTCCTGCATGTCGAGTTTTACTGGCTTGACAGCAGCTCCCAGCTCTTGGCTTTTCTTTCTTTTCTTTTTTTAAACCACCAAGAATGCCCATGGAGCTTTTTTAATTGAAACACGAATAAGCCTTTGACTGAAGTACCACTGCATCTTAGTTGTAGATTAAAAAGACTGTTCTCATCATTGAGCTTGCCTTGTCTCTTCTACTGACTATGTGCATATGTGAATACCTTCTGTGATATTTTGGTGCATGTGATCTCTCCATACCAGTCACAGCTTTAAGTAGCTCAAGAGCTAAAGTAGTAATATTGTTGTTTCCTCAAACTCCTTGAGGTCCATTCAGCTCTTCGTTTGACTGATAGCGAGGCAGGCAGTCGCAAATTTGTTCCTCCCTTTTAAATAACATCCATCTAGTGCTTTAGGACTTAGTGTCCTAATGGGATGCAGCATTTCTGACACTTTTAATTTACCTGCTACCAAAGCACTTCATTATAGTTATTAAATTTAGGAAACAACAGTACTAAAAGTCATTCAGTGAACTGCTGATGATAAAAGCATTGACCATGTGGAAAGGACCAAGACAATTTGGCCAAGTTCAGAGGGCTTTGGTGTGGTTTCCCATATATCAACTGAAAGAACAGAGAGGATGGAGCGACTCGATGAAGGAGAGGCCACCATCTCTCTTTACAGCACAATTGAAACATAATAATTTCATGACAGATTGTGTGCTCAGCAAAGCCCTGAATGGGTGCTGACATTTAACTTTAATTAGCTGTGATTTATTCATACTGACTTGATCGCAAAAAGAAATTGGATCATCTGATTATAGTCAAGCATGAAAATGACCTGATTAAACACTTAATGGAACCTGGGGAGAGGAAACAAGGGGAACCTTGCACAGAGGACACTGGAATAGTACTGTAAAGCAGGAGAAGCAGATCATTTTTACTTCATCTTGGATTAAGTATACTTTTTTAGCTACACATAGCTGCAAACTCTTTCTAAAAATATTGGTGCTGTGGAATTTTTAAATAATGTTTGTAAATTTCTCAAATCAGTTTAAAGTTCCAAAACTAAATTAAACATTCACCTGCCACTGTATTAGGTACACCTTTTAGGTACTGGGAAACATTCCTCAGAGCTTTTGGTCAATATTGACATGATAGCATCATGCAGCTTCTCCAGACATTTTGGCTGCACACCCATTATGCAAATGTCCAGTTTGACTACATCCTAAAGGTGCTGTATTGGACTACAGTACAATAAACTCATTGTCATTTTTAAGAAACCATTCGGAAATTATTTGACCTTTGTGACATGATACCTTGCTGGAAGAAGCCATCAGAGATGGTATTCCATATACCTTGGTTGTAACAAACGTATGGTTGAGTGGTCATTTCACCTACTGTTGCCTTTCTGTCACCTCAAACCAGTCTGCCTATTCTCCCCTAACCTCTGACAAGTTTTTTTTGTCCCCACAATTTCATCTCACTGGATATATTTTCTGTGAGAGATGGTTATAGACCAACAAACATGTCTTGTTTAGAGTCACTTAACCCCCACATGATTAGAACTAAAGAGATTCAGTTTCTACCATGTGATTGGCTAATTTGTGCTTAGGGTTGACAAGCAATTGAACACTTGTACCTAATAATGTGGACTTTGAGTGTGTTTTTTAGCATGGTAGACAAGAGGGTCCAGCAGAACATAGCGAGGGGAGCTGAAAGGTTATTGTAGTGCCCAGGCTCTATGTCCAGGATGGGTACTAGAGCAGCTGCAGGTGCAGGGATCTGAACATTGTCAGAGTTCTCAAACTGTAGAATTGCTGTTAAGATTTTGTACTGTACATTACTGCACTTATTTTTAAATGTCGGCTGCTTTGTGTTTTCTTCACTGACTTTGTAATAAGCTCTTCAACATATAATGAAGTTACAATCCATTGAGTTGAGTTTGAATGTTGATGTTGATTTTGTTTTTCCTCAGGTGTGCCAGCGAATGAGAGCTCCGTCTCCAAGACTTGTAGCTCAACCAAAGTCTCAGGACTCCAGCGCAGTCAGGAGCAGAGTAACACTGAGGTGCCCTTTGCACCGCCCGTGCCTAGCCCTACCCCGGCTTCGGCACCAACGGGCTCCCCTGCCCTCGCAGCAGCGGCAGCCCCCCCTGAGGCCCGTAGGTCACGCCTTCCCACCCCTCCCCCTCTCAGCGTTAAGAAGGAACAGCAACCTCCACCCCCTGTCCCAACCCCACCCCTGCTGAAGGCACCACCCCACCCCTTGCCTCATCTTCCTCACCCACACTCATACCAGGAGCCACGTGTGCTTCCGCCCCCACCGCACCACACACGGCCAGTGATCAGCCACCAGGTGCATCACCCTCTGCAGTACAACAGCCTCCACGACATCAGGTAATTTAAAGACACGCCTGTCATTGCTTTCTGTGGTACAATCATTAAAAGTAGGACTCTCACTGAGAATTAGGAGTGAAAACACTGAGCAGGGTTTTGACAAACCTGCACAAGCACACTCATAAACATAAATACTGTATCAGAGCCAGATTTCAGAATTTAAGATGGCCAGCTGAGATTTGGTAAGCTACTAAGGTAATGTAAAATGTTGCAGACTGCGTCACTTTCCTAATTGTGTTAGTGACAAAATTACACAGAAGAATCTTATAATTAATGTAAAAACTTCTGAATAGGCTGCATCCTATTGATTTTTCTCATGCTCGTCTTTACAGCTAGATGACAAAACCAGCTGTCACATTTGCTGTTTTTTATTAAGTTGTACTGAAAAAATACAGCAGAGTTCACTATATCCTTATGCACCCTCTCCATTCATAACATGCCTTGAGCTTTGGCTTGATTAAGCATCAAAAGTTGTTCTTAAAAAGTGAAGGTTTTTAAAAACACATTTTTTTGCCTTGAGTCTTTTTTTGCCTGTATTTATTATTATAGGAAATATTCATTGTCTCTAAATTAAAGCTTTTTTTCCCCTCTTGATAAATCTATAGCCACAGCAACAGTCCAGTGGGTCTTGCCAAACAGCACTTGCCCCCATCCCCTCACCACCACCTCAGTGGGCTCCCATCCTCAGCCCCTGCCTTGCCTCTGTCCATAGCAAACCTATCTACCTCGCACTATTCCTCCCTACGGAGTCCAGCCCATCGCCATTCGGCCATGTTTGCAACCCCAGCCACACTGCCGCCACCACCAACCTTACCAACCAACAGTTTAGTGGTGCCTGGACACCCTGCTGGCACCCCCTACCCAGGTAAACCTGAACACCTCACATGCTTCATGGTAGCCTCAGTGCTGTTTTTGTTTATCAGAGGTTTGTTGATTAAACTTACATAATTGCAGCAGACATTTAAAATTAACAGTTAAGTGCATGTACTTGATTTGTCTTGAACAAGTATTCACGCCCATAACAATAGCTTTTTCACATATTCCTATGTTCCTACAACCACAAACTTAAATGTATTTTATTTGTACATTATATAACACAAATTAACAAATGATTGGCAAGTGGAAGTGAAAGTATTCATGTTGGCAGCATCATGCTGTGGGGTACCTTTTCTTAAGCAGGGATAAGCTAGTCAGACCTGATGGAAGGATGAATGAATGAATCAAATACAGGGCAATCATGACAACCTGTTAAAGGGTGTTAGAGACTGTATGTTTAGGGTTGTTCTTCTGCTGGATGGACAACAACCCTTAACAAACAGCCAGGACTACGATGGAATGGTTTTATTGTTATTGTTATTTATTTATTTATGATTTATATGTATTATATACAGGTCCTTCTCAAAATATTAGCATATTGTGATAAAGTTCATTATTTTCCATAATGTCATGATGAAAATGTAACATTCATATATTTTAGATTCATTGCACACTAACTGAAATATTTCAGGTCTTTTATTGTCTTAATACGGATGATTGTGGCATACAGCTCATGAAAACCCAAAATTCCTATCTCACAAAATTAGCATATTTCATCCGACCAATAAAAGAAAAGTGTTTTTAATACAAAAAACGTCAACCTTCAAATAATCATGTACAGTTATGCACTCAAAACTTGGTCGGGAATCCTTTCGCAGAAATGACTGTTTCAATGCGGCGTGGCATGGAGGCAATCAGCCTGTGGCACTGCGGAGGTTTTATGGAGGCCCAGGATGCTTCGATAGCGGCCTTTAGCTCATCCAGAGTGTTGGGTCTTGAGTCTCTCAACGTTCTCTTCACAATATCCCACAGATTCTCTATGGGGTTCAGGTCGGGAGAGTTGGCAGGCCAATTGAGCACAGTGATACCATGGTCAGTAAACCATTTACCAGTGGTTTTGGCACTGTGAGCAGGTGCCAGGTCGTGCTGAAAAATGAAATCTTCATCTCCATAAAGCTTTTCAGCAGATGGAAGCATGAAGTGCTCCAAAATCTCCTGATAGCTAGCTGCATTGACCCTGCCCTTGATAAAACACAGTGGACCAACACCAGCAGCTGACACGGCACCCCAGACCATCACTGACTGTGGGTACTTGACACTGGACTTCTGGCATTTTGGCATTTCCTTCTCTCCAGTCTTCCTCCAGACTCTGGCACCTTGATTTCCGAATGACATGCAGAATTTGCTTTCATCCGAAAAAGGTACTTTGGACCACTGAGCAACAGTCCAGTGCTGCTTCTCTGTAGCCCAGGTCAGGCGCTTCTGCCGCTGTTTCTGGTTCAAAAGTGGCTTGACCTGGGGAATGTGGCACCTGTAGCCCATTTCCTGCACACGCCTGTGCACGGTGGCTCTGGATGTTTCTACTCCAGACTCAGTCCACTGCTTCCGCAGGTCCCCCAAGGTCTGGAATCGGCCCTTCTACACAATCTTCCTCAGGGTTCGGTCACCTCTTCTAGTTGTGCAGCGTTTTCTGCCGCACTTTTTCCTTCCCACAGACTTCCCACTGAGGTGCCTTGATACAGCACTCTGGGAACAGCCTATTCGTTCAGAAATTTCTTTCTGTGTCTTACCCTCTTGCTTGAGGGTGTCAATAGTGGCCTTCTGGACAGCAGTCAGGTCGGCAGTCTTACCCATGATTGGGGTTTTGAGTGATGAACCAGGCTGGGAGTTTTAAAGGCCTCAGGAATCTTTTGCAGGTGTTTAGAGTTAACTCGTTGATTCAGATGATTGGGTTCATAGCTCGTTTAGAGACCCTTTTAATGATATGCTAATTTTGTGAGATAGGAATTTTGGGTTTTCATGAGCTGTATGCCAAAATCATCCGTATTAAGACAATAAAAGACCTGAAATATTTCAGTTAGTGTGCAATGAATCTAAAATATATGAATGTTAAATTTTCATCATTACATTATGGAAAATAATGAACTTTATCACAATATGCTAATATTTTGAGAAGGACCTGTATATGTATTTATGTATCAAAATAACTTAGTCAAAAGTTCAGACCTAAATCCGATTGAGAGTATGTGGCAAGATATTGGCGGCTGTCCCGGGTTCGAGTCCCGCACCTGGCGACATTTACCGAATGTCTCCCCCTCTCTCTACCCCTCTTTCCTGTCTACCTACTGTCAAAAAATGGAAGAATAAAGGCCACTAGTGCCGAAAAAATATCTTAAAAAAAAAAAAGCATAACCCAAAAGACTTGCAGCTGTAATTAATATGAAATGTGGTTCTACAAAGCATTGACTCAGAGGGGCTCAATACTTTTAAGATCTCCATTTGTAAAATAGATCCTAATTTTCTTTCCAGTTCAGAACTATGAGCTGATTTGTGTTCTTCTATCACATAAAATCCTAATGAAATACCTTGAGGTTTGTGGTTGTGAAATTATTAAAAAGTTAAAGCGATATTAATCATTTTGCAAGACTTTGTACATGTACTGTGTCCTAATTCTAACTTTTCTAATGTAAAAGTTAGAATTCTATATTAGCCACGTAGTACAAACATTTCATGTTCAGTTTCCCTAAACCTGCCTATATTACATTAATAACTGTAAGAAAGGACATATGGAAGACCAGTATGTATGCACATACTATGCAGCTTCAGCCAACAATGAATAAATGTGTTTTATTGGGCTGAAATAAACTAATGTATTATGGACTCTTCTGGTAAGTGCTTGTTTATTATATTTTTCACTTCTGAAATAATTTATTTGGATTTCTTAAGTAGCTAAATCTACCTGAACCTACAGTTTATCTCTCCATCACTGAGTTTGTATAAGAGCCTATTTCTTCAGGGCCTCTCGTATTTATCAGGAGCACACTTTGGTTTTGGTTTACCTCGTGATGAAAACATTGCTTTCAGTATTCTCTCAAGTTTTTAGTACTTTTAAGTAGTTTCCCTCAGTCCTCACAGGATGAACAGGAAAATAAACATATTATGAATATATTTTTCAAAATAACATAGTAAAGTTAATGAAACAGAGACACTAGTAGATACAAAGGCTAGCAGCTATCTTTAAGGTTAGACCTGCTAACATCAGAGACACAGACACACCCGTCACAAACACTCATCATTAATTTGGAAAAATTCCAAAGGATCCCACATAATCACCCTTGTGCATTGCAGGATAAACAGGAATCATTTTTGGTAATAATTAGTATCATAAACATATTGTAAACATTGGTTTGATGGTGGAGAGCACCACCAATTGATACAGTGTATTTTTAGATTTTTGCATTTTTAGCAGTTTTGCATTTAAAGAAGGTTCATAAGGTCCCTGTTAAAGAGCTTTGTTAAGTGTTAAAAATTATTAGCTAAACAACTGGACAGCCATCCCATCTGGAGACTTTTGAAATCACTGAAAACATTGCTTTAAAATAAAATATGGTGCACTCTAAAAATCCTACCAAAGCCGCCTGATTTGCATCCCTGGCTCAATACGTGCTCAACACATTTACAAAACAAACCTGATAATTTTGTGAAATAAGGAAATAGCATCTCCAGTGACGATGGGTGTCTCTAAAAAGTATACATTGCCCTGCAAAAGTATTCACAGCTTTTGAACTTTTTTACATTTTGTCAAATTATAACCACAAACTTTAATGTATTACTGTGAGTGGAAGGAAAATGATTGAAGGCTTTCACAAATACCATCTGGAAAATCTGGTGTGCATTTGTAGAACCCCCCCCCCCCCCCCCTTTGACTGGGCCGTTCTAACATGAGTGACCTTAGATCTTAATAATTCCATTGTACCTCTGGTTGGATGTTCAGAGTTGTTGTAATGCTGGAGAGTGAACCTCAGTCCTTTTATTTATCCGTGTTCAACTTTCCATCAGTTCTGACCAGCTTCCCTGTCTCCACTGAACATGTTTCATTGTGGGGAAGGCGTGTACAGGGTGATGTGCAGCGCTAGTTTTCTGCCACACATAGGGATTGGTATGTTCACCATAAAATTGAATGGTGGTCTCATCTGACAAGAACACCTTCTTCCCCATTTTTGCTGTTCCTCTACATGGCTTTTGGTAAACTGCATAATAACCTCCTACAGGTTTATTTCAACATCTCTTGGCTGATTTTCTGATTAATGCTCTTGGGATATTGCTTTATAATCTAACCATGCTAAAAACGTCTCCACAACTTTACCCCTGTGACTTCTATAGGGAGTTGGTTGCACTGAAATTATTATTATTATTATTATTATTATTATTTTATTAAGCAGGGGAGTCAGAGTAAAGGGTGCTGAACACAAATGCACACCAGATTTCCTTTATATTTGTATTTGTTAAACGATGAAAAATAATATTCACTTTCCTTCCACTTCAGAAATACTTTGTGGTCTACAACATAATATCTCAATAAAAGTTTGCAATGCGAAAGAATGTGGAAGAATATTTAAGGGGTATGAATACCTTTGCAAGGCACCGTTAACAGAGATGCCAATTGTGCTTTTGTGATCTCATAGAGGGCAAGAGTGTGTGTTTTCTGCTGGGATGACTCTTGGTTCTCTCTTGTCTTTAGATACCAGCCTGTTGATATCATTCAACCAACCAATCATGTATTGCCAGCCTCATTCGGGGATTCTGATTGGCACATTGTCACAGGCAACTCTCTTACCACCACCAATGAGTCCCCACGTAGAAAACCCTCACAGCATGAGCTGGAGAAACAGAGAATGCCAGGTGACTATTTTCTTTCTTCTACCCTTGTTGTGAAGACTGACTGGGCGCTCGTGCCTGTTTTTTCTTGTGTCCCCATTTCCTTCCCCCCATCCTTTTTTTCCTTTCCTTTCCTTTCCTTTTTATTTTCGTTTTTCTTTCGTTTCTTTTTTTTGGTTTTCCTCGCTCTCCTTTCTTACAGAGCATGACCTCCTGAGGCAGGAGCTGAACAACCGTTTCCTGGTTCAGAGTTCAGAGCGAGGCCGGGGGCCACCTGCTTCGCCACTGGCCCCCGTGTCACTCCTGAGGGCCGAGTTTCACCAACACCAGCACATGCACCAGCACCAACACACCCACCAGCACACCTTCACGCCCTTCCCCGCCAGTCTGCCCCCGGCCGCCATCCTCACCCCGCCCACCGCACCCCCCATGGTGCGTACCCATCCCAGAAATGTGAGGATAAGTAACAAGAAAAGCTCCCGTAACTTCCCACCGACTCACCTGTCACCCCTCAAATCTTCTCTTCAGTGCGCTCCTTTTTTTTTGTTATCTTTTCCCTCATATATACCAGATAATGTCCCAACGCTTTCTGAACTGCAAATTTTTTGCTCAACTTGAATTTCTCTCTATTTTCTTTAAATTGTCCTCCTGAAGCATCACATTTTTTTGGCCCACTTTCTTTCATGCATGTTGCTCTTTAGATATTACTGAGCAACTTTACATAGAATGGCACACCCACAATACCATCATGATTTGGAGAACTCCACAGGCTAATTTCATTTAAATCCCCATCTTCCTCTAATTTACACTTAGGTTTTGCAGATGATCAAACAACAGAGTTGCCTGAAGGCTTTTTTTCCCAATTGTTTGCATATGGACATGTTCACAAAGAGCAACAAAAGCCCCATTAAACATCTCTTTCTGTGTGTGTGTGTGTGTGTGTGTGTGGATGCATTCCCGCAGATTACTTAGTTCTGTGTGAGGTGTTTTTGCTTCATGTATGTCTTTGTTTGCATGTGTGTGTGTGTGTGTGTGTGTGTGTGTGTGTGTGTGTGTGTGTGTGTGTGTGTGTGTGTGCGTTTATGTGTGTGTGTCTTTAGTTTTAGATTCAAAGCTTTGCTCTCAGTCAGATGACTTCACTGCAGATGAAGACTGATGACATCACTGTGAAACTGTTTTGATAACTTTTCTAATTGCTTCCTTGCCTCGACTGTCATCAGTATGGAGAGGTGGGGGCTGGCGGGTTACAACACTGGCAGCTCTCAGATTATAACTATTCATTCATCATTTCCAATGCACACCAATCTCCAGCAGGCTTTTCAGATGGGTCCCTGCTTGTAGCTTTTCGGCATTAGTTTAATAGATGTAATCCATCACTTCGTGACCTTCTGATTAAGAGCCTGTGGTCCCATTAAGGCCTCTTACAAAGATTATTCCCATCCTGTACATTAGAAATCAAAGTGCTGTTGTTTACGTGGCAGACTCAGATAACTACAGAAAGCATGCTGCAGGTTCCTAAGCCAACACACATTTTGTTATCTGGTCTGCTGTTCCTTCCTGATATGGTTGGAATTATGTTCAGTTCACAGTCATCACTTTGAAGATGAAAGGAGTGATTTTTCCAAGTTTCACTAATTCTAGCCTTTTTATGGAGCCCATTTTCTCACCCTTTTCTCTTATTTCAAAGGGAATTTACATTATTTGTCATTTACTGTTGTTTTCTTACCTACTCAGAAAAAAATGTTTTTATTTCAATTAAGAAACAAGATTCATGAATATGTTGTTGTTTTTTCTTTAAAAAGACGTATTTCCTCATTGTGCTCTCTCTCTCTGATTTTGTGTTGTTTTTTTTCTGCTCCCTTAATGCCCCGAGTCAATTAAACTATGCAACAGCCTTTGGCTAATGGCTATAATTAATGAAATTATGAAGCTTCTATGTTTGTTTATTGCTTTACGCCCTCAAGCAGCTGGCTTGCCAAATGGTAGCAGTGACTGACCGTGTTTTTCCCCTGCCATGTCTTTGAACGAGTAACCCGAATTGTTATCAGATGGAAGTATTAAGGTTTAATTAGGCAAAGATGTTTTCCATAAATCTGTGACAGCTACCATAAATTATGAGGACCAGACTTTGTGTTTTCATTTTTTTTCCTTTTACAAGGCCATAAAGCGTCCAGCATTCTTTTCAGTGTCAAACATTAAACAAGCTGCAGCCTCAGAAATGCAGAGTAGCTTTTAAATTAGCTCTAAAGCTGGCTTGGTTTTTCCCCTCAATCAACCCCCACAGACACAACTGTAGTTGCCGCTGCTACTACTTTAAGTGCAGATGTAACAGGCTATGCGCCACCAATAAACTCCTGAGCCAAGATTAGAAGCAGCCTAAACAAACCTGCACGCACTCCCCTCCTTAGCCACCCATGTCACGGCTTGCAAAAAAAAATCTGATTCATAGCATTAATTGAACAATGTTCAGTAGGTCCAAAACACTTCTATATGCTATATATATGTAGGTTTACAAAAACATTCTCAATAGACACCTGAAGATAGTTTGCATTTTGTGAAACAGGAATAAGTTACTCTTTCCTGTAATAAACAAATTTCAAACAAAAAGACCAGTGTTGTGGTGCAAACGTACATACAGGGTCCCCATTCATGTGTCTTTTCTTTCCTCTCCTTCTTAGCTCAGCTTCAGATGTGTTCAGGCAATGATTGGAAACATTTTTCCAGTATAACCGCAGTTTTTTATATTGTAAATTCCAGCTGAAAGGCTTCTTTCCTTCGCGTCCTCTGTGAATGTTGTCAGTTTCATGCTGATCTATCCTAAATTGACTCCTAACCATTGCAAATGGCTCCATTTAGTTTCAGTCAAATGAGACTCATGCTGCTCATGTAATCTGTTCATGATGTTGTGCAAAGACCTGCTTTTTGACCAAATTTAATTTGAGATGTGCCTTTCTTATATTGGAAAAGGCTGTATGTACTCTGTTTTTGTCTTTATCATTGGTGTGTGTTGTAAAAAAAAAAGTAGCTTAGAATTTTTTATTTTTCAAAATTATCTGTAAATATTAGTCTGGTTTCAAAAAGATTTGATCACTCTGATAGGCCACACCCAATGTCTGCATTTTTAATTGGAAAATCATGCAGGCAGTTTTCATCCCGGCAGTCTGCTGAAATGGCTGTATTGTTAGTGACTTACCTGCCTGCTTGACCATTATTAAACCCATGACCAGTGCAAGCTGGCTGCTTTACCTCAGGGCTTATTCTCAGTGTTATTAATCATCTATACCTGCCTATGACCAGCTACAGATGTTTGTCATGTTTTTTACTGTAGAAATACTCCTAGGAAAGGCTTCTGTATAACTAATTGTGTTTCCTAATTCTTCTCTTCTCCACCAGTTTGACAAATACACCCCCAAACTGGACAATCCATTTATCAGACATTCAAACGTGAGTTTCGTCTGTCATTCTAATGTAAATATGTGTTTTGCATTTGGCAAATCAAATATTTGGCATATTTGAATGTTGCCGTCAGGGTGGTTATTGTGGCTGTGGCTTTATGTGTGCTCATGCTTGAGTCTTGTAGGAGTCTCTGTATGATTTTGTGTTTTTTTGTATTTCTTTGTTTTCCTCCCTCCTCTGTTCTCCCCAGTTCTTTCCCTCCTATCCCCCAACCATGCCAGGCATGCCCCCGCTGCTCCCACACTCAGGACCCTTCAGCTCGCTACAAGGAGCCTTCCAGCCTAAGGTCAGACCCACATCCCTGCCCTCAACCTACAGGCAGAGAATATCAGGAAGCATGTGCACAAAAAGACACCCACATCTAAAATTTGAAACTGCATAATTTGTTCACTGAAAATGACATGTAAGCTAGAGTGAAAAATTCTCAATGAAGAAAACAAAACCAATGTGGACTGGTACTGTGACAGTGAATGGATCCAAAGTGTCATTATTCACTATACACAGTTAGATTAGTTAAGTTGACTGTTTTAGTTTTTTAATCAGCAAAAAAAAAAATAGACCACACTGCACCAAAACACAAATTACAAACTGTGTTTTAAATAATCCTTTGTCAGTGTAGAATATTCCATTCAAGTCATATATTGTGTTTTAATGCTTATATAAATTTGTTTTTCAGTTGGACATTACACCAATAAAGCATGGAAAATGCTCAGTTTTTTTTCTTTTTCATAAGTAAAGTAAAGTTCTTAAATATCAAACTCTGTTTTAATTAATCCCTGTTCAGTGTTCAATTATCCAGTTCAGGTTTGATGAATCAAAGCATTTAGTATTTTTAACCAGAGATGATCAAATGTAGGCTTATTAAGAAACTGTAAAACAGTATTTTAGTTTAGAGTTCTTAGCAGCCAATGGTTAGCCTGTTGCAGTATACTCAGTGTTTAGAAATGATTCATGTCATCCCTGTTAACATTTCTTTGTATTACCAATTACCCAAATTTCTGCTACACTAAGGATTCAAGAGCAATTGAGGATTTCTCAGTGCTTTTCTTGCCAGTGTTGTAAAAAAGCATAAAGGGGGCAACAACTTCCTTTCTTTCTGCAAAATAAGAGTCTTAAACATGGATACAACGTACTGTCGGGTATAAAACTTTGACCTATATAACTTTGACCATAATAATAGCCTTAATTTACTTCATCAGAGGAGTTCAGATGGTGAAAACGATAGAAAAACAGACAAGAAATGGGGTGTTATTTTAACTTTGTTTCACTCTTATCCATTTAATAAAGAAAACATTGTACTTTCTGTTTACATCTTACAAATGCTACTATAATATTGCTATACCTAACTGGACCTGAACCGATGTTAAAACTTAGTCCTAACCGAAGCCATGACAGACCTGGAATGGGACGTGAAGGGTTAGGCAGGGTGAGTCTATCTGACAAAGGCTCAGAGGCTGTGACCTGGAGTAAGACACCAATCAAAGCTGGCCTAAATCTGCTGGCCCTATTCCCAGTGGGCTAAGGCACTGAGGGACCTGTCTGTCAAAGATCACTCCAGATGGTCTAAGGATGAGCTTAGGGTTTTTTTTGGTTTGCATCAACATCAGCCATATAGTAGCAGTAATTATGGATTAGAGAGCTTTAGTGTTACCAAGAAAGGTCGGGGTTTGATATTCATTCTGGAGAAAACATTTGGAGGATCATACAGCGATTCGCACCTCATGGCAAAGTCATTGAACACCCACATAAATCATAAAATGTATTTCCCAAGTCAATGTTTGTAAATGAGTGTTTTTATCTTAATATTGGTAAAAGTGAATAATACATTACAGTAGTCTAATTTTCATTGATTATGTAACGTGTAAGCTAAAGTAACATTGAAAATGATTAACTGCTGAATAAATGGTGAGGTCTTTGTTGAAAAAGAGTTTATCATCTTAATAAGAGATTTTACCTGGACAAATAAAGGCTGTAATAAACAGAGATAGATGGTCAAAGATTTGAATTCAGTAGATATGGAAGAATGGGAAAGGTTAACATAAAATATCTTAACAAAAGCGGTCATTACTTATGTATATTTGGAGCTTAACCGTGTGAGAAGAGTTGCTGTAAGTTTTACTACATTAAAACAAAGACAAAAAAACTAGGAGTTGGCATTTCAAACTGTTCACCATCGTATATGAGTGGTTAACATTACTAAGAGTAAACATCTGGCCTAGTGAGTTTTCCCTAGTGAATATAAACCCTTACATTAACTCTGGTATTTCTAAAGGGATGCCAACATATCCAGATTCATCATGTTTCATAACTGGCAGAGGTTGAAGGCTCAAATAGATAAAATAGAGCAACTTTATTTCTAATGTTCAACCTTCCAATTTCTTGCAAGTTTGACATCCTTTGTCAGTTTCACACTCGATTCCATTACGAAACAACCGAAACAGCAAACGTATGACATAGCCGAAATGACCAGCAACTACCGAAATCTGTTTTGTAGCTTAAATGAACAACCAACATGCCTTCATAAAAAATACAACAGCTAACTTTGGGTCTTCTCCACTCAGTAAAAATTTCTACACAGAACTGTGTTGTTTTCCACGTGACCTGGGAGTGGGTTGTCATCAGTCAGGGCCGGTCAAAATGAAAATCTTACAATTCTTGATGCATCTCTATTCCTACTTAACAGAAACTTAAGATTAAAAGCAACACAAAATCAAAAAAACACAAAATATCCATGGAACAAAAAAAAAAAAAAAAACATAAAAACAAATTACAACAAGCAAAGCAATGAACAAGCATGATGAGGTGATTCACCAATCCAAACAGGAAGGAAAACTGTTTAAGCAGAAACATTAACATGCAGAATAAGGAGTACTTGATAAAACAATAAAAAGACATGGTAAAGAAAAAGCACTAAACGTGACTTGAAAGACTAACCTGAGTACACCTGCTGACATCAACACCAGTTTAAGAATCCATAGATGATGATAATTTACAAAGAACACTATTTCTGTACTTCATAAGATGTTAAAATCTCTCCATCTCTTGTCTTTTTTTAAGCATGTGTTTTGATGTTTCTGTCAGGCTTCTAATCCCATTGACGTAGCAGCACGTCCTGGAGCGGTTCCTCACACACTTCTACAAAAGGATCCACGGGTAAGCTGGTAGCATCTCACTTTGCTATAGTGCTGTTCCTTCTGGTGAAAGCCCCAAGCATGAAAAGTGAATCTAGAAATTTCTGAATCTGAACTTTTATCTAAAGACAACCCATATTTCTATATGCAAGTGTTTAAATGTTAAACTTGCATTTTTAAAGTATGACATTTATGTATTTTGCTGTTATTAATGATTCTCTGTTGTCCTTACAGATGAGTGATCCATTCAGGACATCTGTCAGGGTAAGTTGATACATTGGTTGATTTTTCTAAAATACGTTGGTTCTCTGGCCAGGCCACAAAGTCTTATTTACAATTTCCAATAAAGCAGATTCTGGGCTTTGGAGTATTGGGGTTAAAAGTAAGGTCTGTACTGTACTATCAGCGATACCTATTTCTAAATTGGTTGCCTGGTTAAAATTTCTGACTTCCGCTTTGTTGTCTGGCCAGAAATTCCTTATGCCAGAATTCATTTTTAGCTTGCTAAATAAAAGCCAGGAGGCTGACTGTAGTTTCTCTTTAAATTTTTAGAAACCTGGCAAGTGGTGTGCAGTACATGTCCAGATTGCATGGCAGATCTACCACCACCAGCAGAAAATGAAGGTGCGTGAGATGGATAATTCTGTCTTCCAGGAAATTTATTGTCATGTAAAACCAGACACATACCAGTGATTGTTAAATAATCACCAACATGAACATATAAAGAGATTAGAGCTTACTATGTTATAAATTATCTACAAACATGCCATATACTTTGATCTAAATGTTTTTATTGAAAACCGAAATCAACAATTATTCCTACTACTGATAATTATAGTAATGTAAATATATACATAATATAACTTATAAGAATGTTTTATTTTATTATTAGAAAAATGTTATGTATTGATTATTACCACTATAATAATTTCAAATAGAACTTTAGCAGTTTATCGTTATTTAGATATGCATTACGCATAAATGCATGACTCTAGTTGTTGTCAAATGCTTATTGCACTGGGAGAGATGACAACGTGATAGTAGCTGTTTAATTAGTCAGGCTATCTGCTCAGACAGCCAGCTTTGCTGTTAGCTGTCTAACAGAAATGCCGCACAACTGTAGGTTTAAAATCCATATTACCTTAATAATAGTGAAAGGATTAAATCCTTTAATTTCCGTGCCATGACTGTCCGAGCATTACATTTTTTTTTATTTTTGCAAATGGAAAAATTTGGTTTATTAAGCAAGAAAACACAGGATAGCCTGATTTTAGCCAGCTGACTGGCAGTCCACAGCAACAGGTGGACAGCATTGCGGTACTCTATGGTCCCTGTACCCAGAGAAATGCCCTGTCACTCCAGCGCTTTCAGTAACAGAACTTTAAACCATAGGATATGAAGACGACATTTTGTAATCCTATTAAAGTAAAGGTTTATTACATCATTTTGTTTGCAAGCTAAGAAGCAAGCTATAAACCAAATCGTTTAATTAGTAACCATTTCTGTGGAAATTCTCCATGAAATGGAAAGGATGGTATTTCCTGACAATAGAGATTCTCTGCTAACGCTACTGGACTGGTGGTGTCAGTCCTTCTTGGGCTATGGATCCTTGACATCAAGGATTTAGTGTTTGTAATCAGCTTACATGGATGTTATGACAGAGCTAGCCAGAATTGGAGACATGTTGCTGTGGGTTGTGTTTAAGGATTCCATATATCTCTTCCTCTCTCTCTTTCTCTCTCCCTTATTGCAGCTGAAAACAAATACTGATTACTGTGTCACTGGAAATGCTTGCTGCTGCTGGCCTAATTGTCTTTGTCTGTCTGTCATTGTTTCTGCCTCTTTGAATTACAGCAAATGCAACTTGACCCACACAAACTAGACATGAATGGCAAACTGGATCTGTTCAGTCGACCACCAGCCCCAGGAGTCTTCCCGGGGTTCCCGTATCCTCACGACCTGGCACGGCCCGTGTTCCCCTCCACAGGTCAGTCGGCTGCCTCAGTACCCATCACCTTATGTGGAAAAAAGACAAACTACTCACAAATGATCTTATTACTTAAGCTTTTCTATCCCATTTTTGCCTTTATGCAAATAAGAATTTTTAAATTCATTAAAAAAAAACACGCTGATGAAACAGAGTGGGTACTTTTCCTCTTGTGTAGTGTGCAGTTAATTACAGGGCTTTTGCAGCAAATGTTTTGCCAGTAAAGGAAAATATGATTTGTATGAATATGCATGACTCTCAGTTAGGTAATTGACTGATTTGCCCTGCATTGGGTGTGTGTGTGGGTGGGGGGGGAGGGGGGCAGCAGAAAGGAGAATGGCATTTGACTGGTAATTATGCAGTGGTTTGTCAGAGGCATTCATATAATTGGCTCTTTCATTACCAATTCATGAGATATGGTTGATAGTAACAATGTTTTGTAAAATAAGCTATTTAGATGCACAATGAAAAACTGACCTGCCTAAGCTGCTATAGATTCATGCAGAAATGTGGAACTGCTGCAATAAAAGGAAAATGTGAATGGCATGTTAACAGTATTAGTCAGCCAATAACTTATGCAGCTTGCATTATTATACAGCATGTTTAATCTTTGCATGATGTTTTTATTCACATTCATTTGGAGACATTTATTCACATTTTATTTCTTATTAGTGTAGGAATATTTTAAAGGACAAGTCAGGTTAGTTGTTCCCAGAGGCCGAAGCTAAAGGTTAGTCCGAGAGCATCCAAGACCAAAGCAGACTTCCACAGTCTTAAAAGAATTCCTATCTCAAAAAGGACGTAGTGGTTTATGCAAATGCTACTTTACGATCCTTGAAACCATTGTCATGTTTGCATTGGGTGATTATTTACAAAGAAGCCAATTATTATTTACATGGAAAATGAAGGTAGGAGGCAGTGTGCCATCAGTTGGCTTCTTGTGTAAAGATCATTGGAACATGTATAGCTGTTCTGGAAAGTAAGTAAAATATTGTAAAAAATATCAATAAAACTGTGTTCACTTAAACAACCTAAATATGTTTGTTTTTTACAGTTTTACTTTTTTATCTGACAGTTACCCTAACATGAACACTTCACAATGCCAGTTCTCTGCTTGTTTCACCCAGGAGGAATGTTGGTAACACACTTCCTCCTTTTTCTGTGTAAATAATCATCAGCTTCCATGTGACAACAGTTTGAAATGTTTAAAGTACAGTTAAAAGTTCAAAAAATAGCATTAGGATAAACCACTATAATGTTTTGAGATTGGAGTTGTTTTATGTCCTGCTTTCTCTTAGCCCGTTAAATTTAACCTCCGACACAACTAATCTACATTCATACTAAATAAAGAAAACAAATTATTTACTGCAGGTAAATACTACCTACTTGTGAGCTTTCAACACAACTTTGCTTGCGCTTTACATATCTGAGTCTTTGTCGATTTGTTTTTAAGATTTCTTAGTGATTAAATTTTCATATCACTGGATAATATCAATGCATCTGTTTTGATAGGCTCTGCACACCCACCACCCTCCCCATATGGCCCTGCCCCACATCCCAGTGGCTTCCTGCCTCCGAGCCATTTGGCAGGTAAGTGTAAGTAACAACATATTGACAATTGTTTATACATATGTCTCCTCTTTTTTCCATGCATTCCCCGCTCATTCTCCCAGTTTTTGACCTGTGTTTAAAATGGCGTAAAAGCCACCAGGGTCTCTTTTGAATCACAGATATTTATTATTTTAATTTCAGGATAATTTTTAAGGTTAATACGAAGTCCTGTTGACCACGGCCAGTTGTATTTTTCAAGCAGCGGTACTAGATTTTACAGTATAGTCTTAAATCACTACTTTTGGGTTTATAAACAAACACAAAGCTTCCAAACAGAGAGTATATGACACCATTGACTGTGCAACGTCAATTTTGTCTTTTACAAGAAGAGATTACATTTAAATTGAAATGTTTAATTGATTTATTTGATTAATTGAAAGAAATGCAGAGGAATTGTTTGGAACAGGAATTCTGAATTGATTTTATTGAATAAAAGTCTTTGAATAATATTGATGGTGGAATCAATATTATGGTGGAATATCAATTTAAAATTGATTCAGTAATGTTATTTATCCCTTGTGTTTTTCTGTAAGTGGTTGGGCTGCAGTATACTACATTGGCATCAATCAGTCACCACATTTCCAGCTTAATTAGCTTAATTTCAACTGCACTAATTTCCTTGTCCAGCACCAGACCATTTTCAACTTTGCTCTAACAAATCCAAACTAATTCCTTTATCAGGGAGAATTGTCTCTCTTGCCCTAGGAAGCTCTAGTTAGAGCCAATAAATCTTGTGTCCAGGCTACCAGGCAGGGAGTTAGGATGGCAGCGCAAAAAAAAAAAAAAACAACAACTCACTTGTAAGAGAAAAGCTGAGTGAAACGGGTTGGTGTTGGGGTGAGTACTGCTAACCAGCTCCCCCTTTTGCTAATCCCTGTTTGGCATTTTGCAGATCCTTTCAGTCGCTCCAGTTCCTTTGGCGGCCTTGGCAACCTTTCAACCAGTGCCTTCGGAGGATTAGGCAACCCCTCGCTTGGTAAGCGCTGCCCCCCTCTCTCCTCCTCCACTGGCGCCCCCTCTTCTCAATCAAGCCCCCAGTGGCCAGAACAGAACAGGAAAGCGTTAGGCAACAGGGAGAGCAAGGAGGGGAGGCAAAAGACATTTAGCTCTAGTTTCTGTGTCAAACCAAGCCCTGGCCCAGGGAGGTCCAACAAAGCAATAGAACACACAGCACAGGAAAACTTCTCCCTTCCTCTACTTCATCCATCAGTGATGTTTCCAACAGCCTGGCTTTAATCTGAAAGTGCCTGCTGCTAGCAGGCACTCCTAGGTTTGCTGTTTGATGGCAATTCATCTATTAATTATTTGACAAGCCCCTCTTGGATCTCCATGGAGGGCTTTCTCTTTTCTCCCTCTGCATCCTTCTCTTTATGCTGTTTTTCGTTTCCCCCCGTTTCTGTGTGCCAAATCAGTCACCCTGTTGTGAAAATGGATGTGATTGGAATAGACATGCTGTGGATTGCTAAGGTCTCCCTTGGCTTTTCACAGTTTTCTTCTCCAGAGGGCAAGTGAGTCTCCTCTGTTCATCCAGTGCAGAAAATGGAGGGGGGAGAAGGCCTTCAGTCCCAAAGTAAAGCCTGTGTTGTGGGGAGCCATTAACTTCTAACTCTTCCAAACAGCTTCGGGGAGAGAACCTCCAGAGACAGACAAAAGCAGCTTTTGTTGTCAAGTTCTTCTCATCTTATGTCTCCTCAAAAAGGTTTTGTGCCCAATTAACTTAGAGAGTCCCATGTCTGTCTGATTTTTTCCTTCAGGGTCCAATAGTGTGTTTGGTTCTAAGGAGGGGCCAGGAGGACTGCCCACGTTTGGCAGCCCCCACCATGACACCTGGAACCGGCTTCGACGCACACCGCCATCTTTCCCAACCCCACCACAGTGGCCCAAAACTGGAGAGGCTGAGCGAAGCAGTTCAGCTAACAGCCACGACCGAGAGCGGGACAGAGAACGAGAGCGAGAAAGGGACAGAGAGAAAAGAGATTCATCCATCGGTAAAGAGGAGAAAGATAAGGACAGGTGACTAGTAGACAGCTTTTGGTTTTATATACAGGTCCTTCTCAAAATATTAGCATATTGTGATAAAGTTCATTATTTTCCATAATGTAATGATGAAAATTTAACATTCATATATTTTAGATTCATTGCACACTAACTGAAATATTTCAGGTCTTTTATTGTCTTAATACGGATGATTTTGGCATACAGCTCATGAAAACCCAAAATTCCTATCTCACAAAATTAGCATATTTCATCCGACCATTAAAATAAAAGTGTTTTTAATACAAAAAACGTCAACCTTCAAATAATCATGTACAGTTATGCACTCAATACTTGGTCAGGAATCCTTTTGCAGAAATGACTGCTTCAATGCGGCATGGCATGGAGGCAATCAGCCTGTGGCACTGCTGAGGTCTTATGGAGGCCCAGGATGCTTCGATAGCGGCCTTTAGCTCATCCAGAGTGTTGGGTCTTGAGTCTCTCAACGTTCTCTTCACAATATCCCACAGATTCTCTATGGGGTTCAGGTCAGGAGAGTTGGCAGGCCAATTGAGCACAGTGATACCATGGTCAGTAAACCATTTACCAGTGGTTTTGGCACTGTGAGCAGGTGCCAGGTCGTGCTGAAAAATGAAATCTTCATCTCCATAAAGCTTTTCAGCAGATGGAAGCATGAAGTGCTCCAAGATCTCCTGATAGCTAGCTGCATTGACCCTGCCCTTGATAAAACACAGTGGACCAACACCAGCAACTGACACGGCACCCCAGACCATCACTGACTGTGGGTACTTGACACTGGACTTCTGGCATTTTGGCATTTCCTTCTCCCCAGTCTTCCTCCAGACTCTGGCACCTTGATTTCCGAATGACATGCAGAATTTGCTTTCATCCGAAAAAAGTACTTTGGACCACTGAGCAACAGTCCAGTGCTGCTTCTCTGTAGCCCAGGTCAGGCGCTTCTGCTGCTGTTTCTGGTTCAAAAGTGGCTTGACCTGGGGAATGCGGCACCTGTAGCCCATTTCCTGCACACGCCTGTGCACGGTGGCTCTGGATGTTTCTACTCCAGACTCAGTCCGCTGCTTCCGCAGGTCCCCCAAGGTCTGGAATCGGCCCTTCTCCACAATCTTCCTCAGGGTCCGGTCACCTCTTCTCGTTGTGCAGCGTTTTCTGCCACACTTTTTCCTTCCCACAGACTTCCCACTGAGGTGCCTTGATACAGCACTCTGGGAACAGCCTATTCGTTCAGAAATGTCTTTCTGTGTCTTACCCTCTTGCTTGAGGGTGTCAATAGTGGCCTTCTGGACAGCAGTCAGGTCGGCAGTCTTACCCATGATTGGGGTTTTGAGTGGTGAACCAGGCTGGGAGTTTTAAAGGCCTCAGGAATCTTTTGCTGGTGTTTAGAGTTAACTCGTTGATTCAGATGATTAGGTTCATAGCTCGTTTAGAGACCCTTTTAATGATATGCTAATTTTGTGAGATAGGAATTTGGGGTTTTCATGAGCTGTATGCCAAAATCATCCGTATTAAGACAATAAAAGACCTGAAATATTTCAGTTAGTGTGCAATTAATCTAAAATATATGAATGTTAAATTTTCATCATGACATTATGGAAAATAATGAACTTTATCACAATATGCTAATATTTTGAGAAGGACCTGTACACTACTGGTCAAAGGTTTTAGATACAGTTTCTCACTTAATGGGTCTCCTTGTTTTCATGACTGTTTACATCGTAGATTCTTATCAAAGGCAACAAAACTATGAATGAACACACATGCAATTATGTAGTAAACAAAAAGTGTGAAATAACTCTAACAAATTTTATATTTTAGATTCTTCAAAATAGCCACCCTTTGTTTTTGCACTGCTTGGCTCTGTTAGCATTCTCGCTATGAGCTTCATGAGGTGGTCATCGTAAATGGGTTTCCAAAGAGTCTTAAAAGAGTTTCCCAGCGGTTCATTGAGAGACAGCCAAAGGTTAATTTTCTTAAGATTAAAGTTCTTTTACAATTTTTGGTTTGCTACATATTTCCATATGTCTTCATTCACAGTTTTGATGCCTTCAGTAAGAATCTATTTACAATGTGAATGGTCATAAACCGAAAGAAAACCATTAAATGAGAAAGGTATTCTAAAACTTTTGAGCGGTAGTGTACTTTGAATATTGTTTGCGTAACCCCCCTAAAGCGTGGTATATATAAACTTTTGGAATTTAACTAATTTAAATTTTTCCTACCACTGCATAGGGTATTTAAAAGTTCTGTTAGTTACTTTAGAAGGTTACCAATCTGATCATAAAGTGTAGAGGGAGGTACTCTTGTATTTGTATTTGCATAAACATAAACAAAATATCCACATTAGAGCACAAGTTGAAATGTAGCACAACAGTAGTAAGGCTCCTACCTGATAGCATTACAGTACATACCAGATTGCCAAAAGTATTGAGATGCTTGACTTTTCACCTATATTAACTTTAATGACATCCCATTCTTACATACGCTTTGAGGTGAAGTTGGTCCACCTTTGCAACTATATCAGTTTAAACCTTTTTAGGAAAGATGTCTACAAGGTCTAGTGGGAATATTTGACCATTCTTCCATAAGCACATTTTTGAGGTCACTGATGTCGGATGAGGTGAACTGGCTCACAGTCCCATCTGTACTTCATCCCAAAGGTGTTCTATCCAAGGTAGACCCGTCCACCACACCATGTTCCTAATGGAATTTACTTTGTGCACTGGTGCTCATTCACATTGGAACTGGAAGGGGCTATCCCCAAACTCTTTCCACATAGTCCAGAGAATGAAATGATCTAATCTGGGGACTGTAGATCTTCAGACAACTGGCAACATCTGTACACTGTCCTGCAGAATGTGCAATTCAACATGCGCTTCCCCTGCTCTGTGATATTACAAGGCTTACGACTCTGTGGCTGAGTAGCTGTTGTTTCAATTGCCTTTACTTTGTTAAGATACCAAGAACAGTTGACCATGTTATTACACTATAATTCATCAGATCACCTGGAAGCGACCTATTGTATTGCGGTTTCTTGTAGAAGCAGTCTGCATGCTAGTAGCTTCATCTTTCACACCTGTGTCAATGAAAGTGTCCAGAACACCTGGATTCAATGAACTGGTGGGGTGTCACTAGTGTAACTTAGATTATCTTATTTTTAAATAAAGGAAGAACAACTGAGGCTACTTTGGTAACAGAATAGTATTATACAGTACAAAATAATGAGCTTAACAGTGTGCTGTTTGAACCAATTTTTCTATTATACCGTTACAGGGATTCTGTGGATCGCAATCGCCACTCCAACCGCTCTTCTCCTGCGTCAGCACCAGTCAGCTACCAGATCAGCAGTCTGATTCGTTCAAACAGCCAGAACTCCAGTGATTCAGGTCGACATCACAGCAGCAGTGTAGACCGGGTCCGTGAGGCAGAGAAAGAACTGCTAGAGCGGCAGAGGGAGTCATCTCTACCTGATGTAAAGGTAAAGGAGAGCCGCTCACCAGGAAAGGAGATGCTGGAGAGGCGGGCCTCAGAGGACTCCATCAAACCCACTCAGCGTTCTCCTTCTCCCTACTCCAAGACTATGATCAATGAGCAGAGCATGAAGATGGCTGGTGGGCTTCCATCTGCGATCAAGGACAGTGAGAGAAAGGAGCCTCCATCTGCAGAGCTCCTCCACAAAGTGAAAAATGACATGAAGATTAAGGAGGAGAGGAAGGAGGAACAAGAGGTCATGGTAGTAAGTTCTGAGCCAGCGCCCCAACCTATAGCCCAGGTCCTTCCTGCACCTGTCAGCCAACCAGGAAACCCTCACCACCACCACCCACCTTTGTCACAGCAGCATCCTCTTCCTTCACCCCGTGGTAGTGATATTCCAGCACCAGGCCTGCATGGTGTCCCAATGTCTCATGCTCTTCCTCTTTCCATGAGTGCCATGCCTCAAATGGGCAGTCTCAATGTACTGGACAGAGCTCGTATGGCTCCCTTTATGGGAGTGAGCCCACTGGCAGGACGAGAGCGCCTGCCACACACAGCCTTCCCCTGGGACCCGCTTCGAGAGGCCTACCGCAGCCTGGACCTGCAGCGACGCATGGACTTCCAGCTTAGGGCTGAACAAGGACACCGCTTCCCCAGTGTTTACGACCAGGAACGTGCTTACCGGGAAAGGGAGGCTCATGACTACTCTCACCACGAGCATCTTTTGGAGGTGCGCAGGGAGCATGAGAGGATGCGACAACAGGCAGAGGAACGAGAGCGCCTCCACCTGAGGGAGGAGCTTGACAGAGCACGCCTCCATCAGCTGCATCAGTCCCCAATGGAGGGCCATCTACCCCACATGCCCCCCTTTATGCCCCATTTAGGAGGCATGCCATACCCAAGACTTAGTCCCTCTACAGGACACAATGGCCCTATGAACAGAACACCCCCTACCGCTGCACTAAGTGCGCCCCCACCTCTTGTACCAGCTGGCAGTGCCCGGCCAGCCTCACCCAGGAGGACTACCCCCCTCACCACCACCCAGGACCCGAGGGACTATTCCCCATCTCGCAACCCCAAAGAAGTAGAGGCTCGGTAGCTTCTGAAACTCACAAGCCTCACCTCTCTTTTGTGGAATACCATGAACAAAATGCACTGCTCTTCACCAGAGAAGAGCGAAACTCCCCAAGGGAAAGGGTATGATTGTACAAAGTAAAGGTATGTAAGGCTAATGAAGCACATGCCATGGCTATTTTTAGTGGACTGGATGTTCAATGATGTCGGTAAATATAACACAAACGTGTGTATGTTTATTTCCGACTTAAATATTTGATAATTATTAATATATTAATCCAATACCTTATTTCTGCTTTGTGCTGAAAGGAAAGGTCCTAAATATGTTTGTACATTTCCTATCCTTGTTCCATGTATTGATATCATTTCTATGAATTTTATGTATTTTGTGCATTAGTCCTGCCTTTTACAATATTTATCCCAGTCTATTGTGAGACATATCCTTTATGATAATGTAAAGACTTGACTTTGGATTCAACCATCAGTAATTTAACCTCATGGTACCTGGATATCCTCAATAATGACAATGTACATTGCTACATTATCAACTTATTTTGTTCATTTGGTTTGCCTTTGAGATATGCAGATAAATATATATATATATATAATTATATATATAATGTTTGTTCAGTCTCTGTAAAGAAAACTGATGTAAATAACCTGTTGATATTCTTTGCTGCAAGATTGCGTTGTAAATTTATTAGTCTTTTTAACAATTTCTAGAAAAACAAATTTAAATGAAATAATGTGGAATCACCTGCCTGTTGAATATCATGGTGTCAAACAACCGACCAATGGATGGGAATTATGAAGGGAGGGTGTTGTACGGAAGCCTAGATGGATCGTCTGCAATCTATGCAAAGCAACGCACAGCACCCTAACAAAGAAATCTACTGGAACATGCTGACAATACTGGAGAAGTTGAGAGAAACTTGGATTTAGCACATGTTCATATGTACCAATGAAATCATCTGGATTATTAATAGACTTCCAAGTCAAAAACTGGAGCTCCAAAAAGAAAAGGACACTGTTCGGTGGACATCAAGAGGACTTTATCTGTCAACCTTGTGGTGTTGTGCAGTTGTTTTTCTTAGACTCTTGTATACAAAAACAGTAGAGTTTTAGGCGTGGAAAAAAAAAGAAAAATGAACATTCATGGTTTAAAATGTACGGAATAAAGTTTGGACCTAATGTCAAACACCTCCGGTCTATCTTTCATCCTGCTGTAAATAAGTAGTAAATCTGTCTGCGAGTTAAACATACTGAGTGGTATTTTATATAAGATTGATAGCTTTGCCAATAACGCTTCTGCCTCCGTTTTTGGAATTCAGTGTTTTCCCATTTTATATCAAGCTATTACTCTGAAATCATAAAGACGATTGAGCTGGCCGAGTAGCCCCAGCCATCAGATCATTTGACCATAATCTGTCCTACATGGGCTGCAGAGCTCTTCAGAGAGAATCAATGGGATTGGCCAAGGCAATATAGGGTGGACTAATAGAACATTGATTTTGTATGAAAGCGGGTTTTGAGTGTTTGTGTTGCAGGTAACCGGTATTGACTGGCAACCCAGCGGCATATTGACCTGCGGTCTGGACTCATTAAGGGGAGCAACGCTTGGGAGGAAAGCTATCGGATGGCAGAGAAGAAGCTCCTCTCCTCATGCACATCACTCATCTGCTTTTCTAATGAGCCCGGAAGGCTCTCTGGAGTGGGCCGCAGAGGGAGTCCTGAGGTGCCCCCATCTTGTTATTGACAGGGCAGCCGCTGTGCTTGCCGCCTGTCTACAGACAGCCAATTCATCCTCATAACACTTCGACTACTCATCTCGCAGCTCTGTGCTGTGCGCCTCACAATCCTGTCCCATGGTAGAGGCCAATAACGACAGCGTGGATCAAACCATGGCCAGGTCATTAGGGGATGTTATTGAAAATCAATTGGACTCCTGTGTCTCACACACTCCTGCAGGTTTTTTTTAAAATGGCTCCTTGAAAAGACTGTTTGCCAGAATGTGGCTGGTGTATTGGGAAGGCTTAAATCACTATCACTTTCAATTTAGACTCCTGGTAATTGAACACCATATTCCTCATGTGGGTAGCATCTGTCAGTGGCCAGCCTCACTTAAGCACCAAGTGCTCTTAGACCCAATGGAAAACAACGAGAATTGTGCCTTGCAAAAGTATTCATACCCTTTGTCACATTACGGACATAAACTTTATTTTAGTACACTATTTTATGTGACAGAACAACACAAAGTAGCATACAGCTGTTTAAGTAAAGTGATACATGGTTTGCACATTTATTTACCAAAAAAAGCTGTTGTCAGTTGGTAAACAGTGTTTATCAAAGGGGAATAAAGTCACGGCATAATTTAGCCCTGTGCTAGCAAGCAGAGTTTTATTGCGTGGCACCAGAAATGTTATAGCCTATCAAATGTTGGGTTCAAACACTCTTGAGATTGCAATTTTGCAGACAAAGAAATCTTGGTTGACAATAATTAATTGTGCAGCACTAGTGTATACACAGTTCTGTGAAACCTACAAAGACATGATGATCCAACTAAACCGTTCAGGCCGAGCAAGGAGAGCATTAAGAGAATTAGTGAAGAGGCCCATGGTAAATCAGAATCAGCTTTATTGCCAAGTTTGTGCATACAAACAAGGAATTTGACTCCGGTACACTTTGCTCTTTTGTTCTGTTTTTGCATTACAGAATATACAAATTTACAATTTACAATGTACAATATACACATATCTAACAGAAAAGGTGCATTTGCAACATCTGTATGCTGTTGTTCTGTACTCTATTGAATGTTCATCAGAGAAACAGCCTGGGGGAAGAAACTGTCTTTGTGGCGGCTGGTTTTAGTAAACAGTGCTCTGTAGCGGCGGCCTGAAGGTAAAACTCTAAACAGTTTATGTGCAGGGTGTGTGGGGTCTGCAGAGATTTTGGCAGCTCTTTTCTTGACCCTAGACCTGTATAAGTCCTGGATGGAGGGAAGGTCAGCTCTGATTATTCTCTCTGCATTCCTGATTATTCGTTGCAGTCTGGACCTGTCCTTTTTTGTGGATGAGCCAAGGCACACTTGAGATGGATGAAGACAGGACAGACTGAATGATGGCAGTGTAGAAGATGACCAACAGCTCCTGTGGAAGGTTGAACTTCTTCAGTTGCCTCAGGAAGTACAGTCTCTGCTGGGCCTTCTTTCAAACAGTGTCTATGTGTGAAGACCATCTCAGGTCCTCAGAGATGGTGGTTCCTAAGAACCTGAAGTGGTCCACGGCTGATACAGTGTTGTTGAGGATGGTGAGGGGGATGTATGGGGGTGGTGTTCTCCGAAGGTCCACCACCAGTTCCACAGTCTTGAGTGGGTTCAGTTCAAGGTAGTTCTGACCGCACCAGTGTACCAGCCGATCCACCTGCTGTCTGTATGCAGAGTCATCACCGTCCTGGATCAGTCCAATGACAGTGGTGTCGTCTGCAAACTTAAGGAGTTTCACGGACGAGTCCGATGAGGTGCAGTCATTTGTGTACAGAGAGAAGAGGAGTGGGGATAGAACACACCCCTGGGGGCACCAATACTTATTGATCTGGATCGGGAGAAGATGCTCCCCAGTCTCACCTGCTGCTGTCGGTCTGTCAGGAAGCTGTTGATCCACTGACAGGTGGAGGCTGGGACGTTGAGCTGTGTGAGCTTCTGGTGGAGGATGTCTGGTATGATAGTGTTGAAGGCCGAGCTGAAGTCTACAAACAGGATCCTGGCGTACGTCCCTGGGTGGTCGAGGTGTTGCAGGATGAAGTGTAGACCTAAGTTAACAGCATCATCTGCCGACCTGCTTGCTCGGTAAGCAAATTGCAGGGGGTCCAGCAGGGGGCCTGTGATGTCTTTCAGGTGCTTCGGCACCAGCCGCTCAAAGGATTTCATGACCACAGATGTCAGGAGGTCATGGAGGAGCTACAGAGATTTACAGCTCATGTTGAAAAATCTATTGACTTGACAATTATTAGTCATCCAATCCAAAACTCTGGGCTTTATGGAAGAGTGGCAGGAAGAAAGAAGATACTTTTCTGTTCAGATGAGACTAAAATTAAACTTTGTTTGGCCTGCATGCAACAACAACAAAACTATGTGTGATGGAAAACTTAACACTGCACATTACTTACAATATACTGTAGCTTTCCCACTGTGAAGGATAGTGGTGGCAGCAAAATGCCGTGAAAAGGCTTCTCCTAAGTGAAGACAGGAAAGGGGGTAGCAAAAAAACATTGTCTCAAGGTGTCTGGAAACAAATGCATGCCACAGTTTTTGGATCTCTATTTGCAAAACTAAATAAAATAATGAAATACACTGGAAGGTATGATTTTTACATGACAAAATGTGGATGAGTTCATAGAGTACAAATACATTTGCATGCCGCCGACATAACCCTCTTACTTGTCATGGTGTAGAGAAATGTTTTCTGTGACAAGTGTTTACCAGGTGTACTTTGGTGTAAAGAAAACCCCACCTCAGGTTTCCCACACACTCCTTCAGTCTGCCTTGTGTTTTAGCTGTTTTACTGCTGTGTATGTGGAACAGCCCTTAAGAGATGAAAAGCTCCATCAATTTCACTCTTCGTCTGGCAAGGTCAGTTTATTTCAGCACACAGTCTATCATCAGATGGGAAACAATTGACACCTTGCCTACCACATCCATCCTAAGGTGGATTCTCACAGCGTCTGCAGTTGTCACATTCTTTTTCGTCATTACTTGTGTTGGAGTGGTTTGCTTATTTAAGGTATTTTTTGTCTGTTACTAGGACTGTACATACTTTTCTATTTTTATTTGTTCAAAATGTACCATTGGTGTTGATTTTTGCAATGACATTTCTTCTTACATCCCCTTGCAAAAAAGAACGTTCTTTTTGGACACAATTGTTTGCCATAATCCCAATTAATAGGATACAGTGGTATTTGAGGTAAGACATTGTTTTATTGTTCCAGTAATCCTCTTCATTTATCTCAGCGAAACTTCAATGCTGAGGGTTTGGGATTGAATTTTCATGGTCTCAAATAGCTCCATAAAGCGCCTGGCACTTAGCTCGCCCTGGATTTAGTGAGTGGTGGAACAGGCCAGAGGGACTTTTATGGAGCACAATGGCAGCTAATAACACAGTGCCAAGCTAATAGGATGGGCAAGATATAAATGGTTCAGTCCAAGCTTCTTTTCTCTCTCCCCCCACTGATAAAACATGTATGAAAGCCTTTCTGAGCCACTATGTAGTGGCTCCCTTGACTTCTTCTCCTGCTAGACTTAATGCATTTGTTCTCATTTGAAAGCTGTTTTGAAATGGAAATTGCTAATGAGGCGGAAGGCCCCGGCCATGATCACATTCGGATTGCCGGGGTCCTGGTGATTTGGGAGGTGGCACATCTTCCCAGAGTTCAAGCCAATCTCTCTGTGGGGGTTAGCAAACCCTGATGACAACTATTCTGCACCACTAAACTATATGTGAACAGAGTGAATTTGGGGAGAGAGCAGCAAGTCAATGGCTTTGGCAGTGGAACACTGTCACAGCTCTTGTTGTAAGAGTGGGTGTTGTTTTGAATGCCTAAAAAGGCTAGGAGCACACACCCTTCATCTTGCCATCTTTTTTTTAGCTCTCAGTGTCAACAGAGCTGCAGCTGACAGAAGCCAGGCCAGTCGTTGGTTAAGGAGCTGACTTGGACACAACTAAATGGTGTGAATTCCAGACCCTCGTGACAAAGTGCTGTCTAATGTCTTTGCACCACTGGATGTATGACAAATATTTCAGCTGTGTCACACCACTATCGCTATGGCTATGGAGAAGGGCTTGTAAAAGAAGTGGACGGATTTACTGTATGTCACTTACAGAGGAACCTCAGAAAGCAAACGAGACAGGAAAGAGCAGAGCACAGCTAAGACACATGGAAAAGGAGGAGGTCCAGTGAAAAATAGATTTTCCACTTTGATTAAATTTAAGGATTTTTCCAGCTTTTACTGGTGCCTCATGATCTCCCACACTGGCCATATTATGTACACAAGCCATGAAAAATGAATAACATTTATGCAGCTGGGTGCATCTGGCAGTGATACGCTCCTCATTCAAGGACTCGCAGGATGGCAGTGATCCACTCCCCCACCTTCCTTGTTCTATGTATGGACACCACACAAAAGCCGACTTAAGGAATGGGTATGTAGGGTAAAATGCGACTCCAGTGCTTTGGTCTTTTAAAAAAAAAGAGAGATTCTGAGGGAAATGTAAGCCATATGCATCTTGTCCAATTTGGCACAGTCAACGCACATGATTAACCGAAGAGACGTTAATCAAAAGTGGCTCAGCATTTGAAGGGGCGGTGAGAAGCACTGCCAGCTGGTGACAACATGGCTTGTGTGCACAGGCCAAGAGTGAAGTTTATTTGAATATGCATCTCTCTGTGACCATTTCTTTCTCCATGACTCGCTCAGCAGAGCATTCCTGGCTCATCACTGGAATTGCCTCAGAGTCGTTGGCACCTGGAAAAGACGGAAGTTTTCCCAAGCCACAACATTAGAATTCCGTTGTAGCCCATGCCTTCTAGTGGCACAAGCTTTAACACTGACACACCATGAGGGAACATTCCCTGTGCAATAGGAAATTATGGAATTTACAACAAATAAAATTGCAATACATTAAAAAATAAGAGACCCTGTCTTTCCATATTTTCTTACTGAATACATGGTGCAGATTTTGTAAAATATAAACAGAATGTATTAACTAGAAAAGCAGTTTGACATTTTATAGGACAGAAAGCTTTTATTGTAATTCATTTGTGGCACATTTAGTCAGGAATGTCATTCAGAAAACCAGACACAGGACTGGAAAAAAGAACATTCAGTACTCATAATTTTGGGAGTCTATCTTCATCTTACACAGTCTTACAGGCTATTTAGGTTGCATGCTGAGCAATACTTTCTTGCACAGTGTGCACATCACTTTTAGTTCCTCTATCTGCAACCTTTCAAAGCCTCAAATGGAGTCTGACAGGCCAGATAATTGATCAAAATGATGGTGTGTGAAGCAGCTGCTCAGTTTTTGTTTGAAGTGTGACTAACTGACCACCTTTTGTGTGTTCAATGTGGATAGCCTGGAAAACCTCAAGAGAAGTGTCTGGGACACTTTCCGCTGCTACAGAGAATAATTCTCCTAAGTTTGGACATTAAGCTGTTGTAGCTATGCTCACTTTTTTATGCAGACAAAGTAGTAAAGACAGAAATGTTCTCTAAGGTAATAACTTTCCATCGATTTCTGAAAAACATTACATTTTTAAACTCACCAGATCTCTTCGATAGTTCTCTAAGAAACATCGATGAGGATTGGTTGCCCTATTTCTGATCATTCGGTTTTGTAAAGTTTTGTCCTGCTGATGCCAATCTTTTCCAGATCTCGTCGTTTATTATATTATATTATATTATATTATATTATATTATATTATATTATATTATCTAGCCTCTCTGGTGCAAGTGGTCATTAGTATTTATAATAGCAGATAGCAAGGTTACTATTACAAAGCTAATTATCTCTGTGTATCTATTCTAGAGAATGTAGATCGTTACCTTACCTGTGAGATTTCCAAGTGGCTGGCACATTTCTAGAGGCTGCCCCTGGGCAGCTGTGGCTACAATGTAGCTCACCACTGTCAGTGTGTGTGAATGTGTGTATGAATGGGTGAATGACTGATTGTACAGGGGTTGGACAATGAAACTGAAACACCTGTCATTTTAGTGTGGGAGGTTTCATGGCTAAATTGGACAGCAAGTCTTTGTGATGTATCAAGCTGTCTGAAAGGGATGTTCTGGTGCTAACCCGGATTGTATCCAAAAAACATAAAACCATGGCTGCCCAAATCATGGCAGAATTAAATGTGCACCTCAACTCTCCTGTTTCCACCAGAACTGTCCGTCGGGAGCTCCACAGGGTCAATATACACGGCCGGGTTGCTATAGCCAAACCTTTGGTCACTCACGCCAATGCCAAACGTCGGTTTCAATGGTGCAAGGAGTGCAAATCTTGGGCTGTGGACAATGTGAAACATGTATTGTTCTCTGATGAGTCCACCTTTACTGTTTTCCCCACATCCGCGAGAGTTACGGTGTGGAGAAGCCCCAAAGAAGCGTACCACCCAGACTGTTGAATGCCCAGAGTGAAGCATGGGGGTGGATAAGTGATGGTTTGGGCTGCCATATCATGGCATTCCTTTGGCCCGATACTTGTGCTAGTTGGGCTGCCAAGGACTACCGAACCATTCTTGAAGACCATGTGCATCCAATGGTTCAAACATTGTATCCTGAAGGCGGTGCCGTGTATCAGGATGACAATGCAACAATACACACAGCAAGACTGGTGAAAGATTGGTTTGATGAACATGAAAGTGAAGTTGAACCAGATCTAAATATTATTGAGCCACTTTGGGGTGTTTTGGAGGAGCGAGTCAGGAAACGTTTTCCTCCACCAGTATCACGTAGTGACCTGGCCACTATCCTGCAAGAAGAATGGCTTAAAATCCCTCTGACCACTGTGCAGGACTTGTATATGTCACTCCCAAGACGAATTGACGCTGTATTGGCCGCAAAAGGAGGCCCTACACCATACTGATAAATTATTGTGGTCTAAAACCAGGTGTTTCAGTTTCATTGTCCAACCCCTGTAGTTTAAAGCGCTTTGGGGTCTCTGGGGACTTGATAAAGCGCTATACAAGTTCAGGCCATTTACCATTTACCATTTACAAATTTAGCATGTGTCGTAATGGAGTTCATTCAGCCTTCCTGTTATCTGCTGAAAGTCTTGCTCTCTCTCAGCCTCAAAGAACTGCAAACATGTCTTGATATATAACAGAAAATAACCTCTTAAATAGCCTCTAACATTTCTGTGCTTCCTCTAGTTTCATTTTCTACATCTCATTAAATAGCTTAATTCTGATTCTTCCTCATTCACTAATAGTATCGAGACCGAAGACTGTTGTTATCAACGCAATCTGCTAGTGTTTACCTACTGTCCTTTCACTGATAAAAGGACTGTACAGTCTAGAAAATATGGGATTTTTGAGTTTCCAATGACCAGTCAGAACTGAAAATTGTCAGATTCCAGACAAAGCCGATTTGTCTCCGCATCTCTACTTTTGTTACATCTGGTTGTATGAGGTGGGGAATTATTACATTGTATTGATATGATCAAAATGCTTCCTAACCAATAAAATGACAAGATAGCTATAGTAATGTTGGTTGGTAAAATGAAACATATTCTTCATTACATCAACACCAACAGGCCTTCTCATCATTCCAGCCCAGAGTTTACCCTCACCTCCCACGCTTCTTTGGAAATTTGTCTGGCAGCAAACACAAAGCCTCTTATCTCCTATCAAAGCAGGAGTTCCATACACCAAGATAACAAGCATTATCTTATCTTGCTGTGTTCATTAATGTCACAGCTTGTTCTCCCACTTGCAGTAGGGCTTGTAGTTTTTCAGATTAGTCAGTGCAGGCCTTTAGAGGTTCTGGACCCCGTAAGACAATGCTTCTTGTCTCACAATTATAGCTTGCACACTTTCTCACATTTCTGTTTGCGCTTTCAAATGGCAGAAACTCTAACCAATAGTTCAAAATTATGAAACAAACTGTTTGATGATACATTAAATAAGGTGAGCTAGGTGATTCATGCCAAAAAACATACCATTAAGAGCTACCCATAGTGTTGAACACTTTGCAAATCACTTGGTTTTCTTTAGCTGCAGATTAGCACATATCTAAGATACACCTACCTTAACCTATCAGTGCAGGAAAAATCTCAGGTTCCAATACTTGGTGGATCTTGTCCAATGTGTGTGCCTCCATGTTCATGAAAAGGATGAGGCAAAGCTCCATTGGCTGAGCCATCTGGCTATCTCACACAGCCCCTTGGCTACACAGTGGCTCACTCAGCGATTGATTGGGGTGTTGAAGGCCAACTATTTAACACATCAGAACAACAAGCACCGCTATCATGCTGGCTCTTTCTCCAGTTTCTTTTCTGTGCTGCTCAAGAATGTTTCTTATCTCTTCCCTTCTGCTTGTTGGTTTGGGCCAGACAGCATATGCCCACATTCCCAATGCTATAAACTATTGTACCTCCGCTGCAACCCTGCAGGCAGATGTGTGGAAGTTTTGGGGATTTAACCCTTGTGCTGCCTCGTGAGAACCAGAACAACAAAACATTTGGAACACAAAAGTTGGTTTTGATATTTCGGGGGAATATTGTTAATGTTCTTTCTTTTCAATACACCCTCCGACTGCTGCACTGAAAGACTGACAGATGAAAATAAAGCCCTATGTTCCATATCATTAAATCCCACTCTCACCTGATTACGCTCTTATTATCTTACCCATTCTTCTCTCATTATTGTTACTTCTGGTGAAACATGGCTGATAATGTGCACTCACTCACTGGATGCACAACCTGCTCATTTCCATTTCTGATTCTTTGTGTTTGACGAATGGTTTTTAAATGAATCGTGCGACTGTGCTGTAATTACAATTCTGGGGGTATTATGAAATCAAATATCACAATGAATGTAATTTTATTTGCTTGTAATCTCGCTCGCCCAGGCTAATAGGCGATTTGAAAGGGCACACTGATGTGTGTGTGGGGGGCGGGTGAAGGGTTTGAACAGTGTACTGTCTCCTTACAGAATTGCTGTTCTGCTCTCTTATGCTCCTGCTCCTACTCTTTTGTCTCTGACATGCAAGCGAAGAGCTTGACAGTCTGGGAGACGAGGGAGATTCATCAGCCTGTGAACTCCATGCTTCTCTGACAAATGAGCGCCTTTGGCAGGGCTGCTGGAGGTATGGCTTCTCTGCCCCACTAGAATCCAGATGAGACTACACTTGAGCTGCTGGTAATGAAGTCAGGGCACGGGACCAACCTGCTGCCACAAATGACCTTTAATCCATACACATGCTGATCTTTTGCCATCCAGTGACTCAGAACTGTGCACTCATTTTTGTGCAATTGCATCAAGGACATCGAGCTGACTGCAAAATTATCTAGATTTATCATTCTTAAACCTTTCATACCAAGCACCACATGAGAAAAGTACAAGCTACAAGTATTACCAATACAGTTTACAGTGCTGCTTATATGTCTGGATTCTAAAATTAATTTTAATATCAGAACAAGATAACCTGAGTAAATTTTCAAATTATGATTTCATTTATTACAGGATAATAAACATCCCAAAGTTTTAAAATGATGATATAAAGTATTAGCCACATTTTTTGCAATGTTCTGAGTTCATTTTTAATAGCCACCCACTTCTGCCTGAGCATCATGAAATCATTTAAGTAGAGCACAAGTAGAGTCTGCCACATGAAATTATCATGATCTACATCTGTTTGTGTTTCTGTTGATTGTACTCACCTGTTTTTCATGTAGTTCTTTTCACCTTTGTGTATTTAAGTTCCTGCTTTCTATCCCTTCGTTGTCGGGTTGTCTGTTGTGGCTGCTGTTGTAATTGCTGTTGCCATTCCTGGATTCCAGTGCTTCCTTCGTTGTCCTGTAAGATTAGTATCAAAATGTATATATACACTATGTGCCCGCCAATGTCCTGTTGCGCTTTGGTCCTTCACGAACTCAAACAATGACAGAAATAGGCTTGCCCAATCTAATAGAATGAAATAACAATTGAGAACCAAAGTAATTTGTATCGGTCAGTCTGGAAATTGTTACAAAGTAAAAAAGTGTTTCAAAACAAGGACATGCTGATATTCAAACATGGTGGTGATGGTGTGATGGTCTGGCGCTACTTTGCTTCTTGAAGACCTGGTCGACCTGCTGCAACTGATGGAACTGTGAGTTTTTTCCTCCACCAGAAAATCCTGAAGGAGAATGTCCGACCATTATTTAATTTTCTGAAGTTCAGACGCACACCTGGAGTGATAGTCCATAGAGAGATTTGTCTTCCAAAAAGAAGCACAACTTTATAACATTGTCAAAAACTTTGTGGGAGAATATGTTATAGTCTAACGTGTCCGAAAGCTTTTCAGCCAAACTTCCAAAATAAATGGTTATCACAAACAGAGTACCATAGGAACATCGTACCCACAGTGAAAAATGGTTGTGGCAGCATCATGCTATGTGAATACTTCTCTTTTGGGATTTTTGTGAAGGTGGATGAAATAGTGAGCAGTTCCAAACACCAGTCCGTTTTGACCCTAAACCTTCAGGTGACACAAAGGTGAAGATAAAGGGGCACTTATTTTTTCAGCATCAAATTGAATATGAATCAACAAAGCACTAGCTTCACCAGGCAAAAAATAGCATTTTGCAATGGCCTAAAATGCGTCCAGTACTAAGTCCAACACAAAATCAGTGCAAAGACCTGAAGATGTTTGTAGACTGTGTGAGATGCCCTTACAATCTAATGACTTAGAAAACGTTTGCAAGGTAGAGTGGGTAAATATTATCAAGTCATGATCTGGCATGTTGATAGATTTCTACCAAAGGAAGCTGAATGCTGAAATAAATCAATGTGTTTCAAAAAACATCCAAACTTCTGCTACAAGGTTATTTCTACTTTTTATTTGTTATATTTTGCCTCTGAAGGTTTGCTTGTTTTTCAGTTGAAATTATACAGGATGTGGGTCCAGTTAAAAGTGGAAAAAATGTGGAACTCGTTTTCACAATCTAATTAATTTCTGAGAAAACTGACATTTGAATACGGTTGTGTTTGCTTCTGAGAGCCACTATATTACTGCACCAGTCATTCCTGTCTGGATCCATGATTATAATTTGTCTGAATAATGTAATTTATATCTGGGCTTATAGTTTTCCATCACAAGTCAGCTGTTGAATAGCTTGTAATTGAATGTGTTAATAGCTGATGTTTTCTGAATAGAGCCATCTCCCTTGGTGGTACAGGTACCACAGTTTGAGAGACCTAGAACAAAATAAACTGCTCTTTCAATAATTCAAAAGCAATTTCAAACAAAAACTACTGTGTGAAATAGTTCATGTTTCATATTTTCCAACGACCTGACATGACTGCTGCTGTTTTGTCTGCATTCACGTTTGGCTTGCGGGGTAATCTGGAATACAATCGCCAGCCAGTCAATCTTCATTACATTCCACTCAGCCGCTCCACCAAACCCACAATTGTTTGACATTGATTTAGCAGATCCTCTGCGTCCATGTATTTCCTCATGCAGTGTTTGGTAAAGATCTTTTTCTGTTGTTGTTGTTTTTTTGTTTGTTTTTTGTGCAAACTCCGACGTTAACAGATTACATCCTTAAAATTTAAATCCCACTCAGTTTAAATGTACCCATGTCAGCTGAGCAGGAAATAGCTGATATTGATTTTGGACATTCCCATCCCACGCTGAGCAATCTCAGGTCGTGAGTGCTCACTCAGTGCAGTCCAACATGGTTGCCTCTGATTTCAGTTCACAGTTTGATGAGGCGTGTGTGTGTGTGTGTTTGTGCGGTAGTAAGGGAGAGGGGGGGTGCGGTGCAGAGTTTCGATTCATCGCAAGAACAAGCGCTACCCCTGCTGGCCCTGCTGGCCCAGTGCACCGCGGATGAATGGCACCTCCAGCTGCTTCTGGGCCCCCTTCAGATAAGTTAACCTTGTGATAACATGCTAATGCATGATTAATGTTGCAGTAATTAGACACAGCTTTTCACACTCAGTTAAGAGGACATCCTCCAGCAATTAGTTGGAGCCGCCGAGAGATAATTCCAGTGAACACAGCGGAATCACGCTCCTCGGCTCGCCTCCGTTCCCACTTGGCAACATTAAGGTTTATTTTCTCATTATTTCATTTAATCACTCGTTTGATGTTTTATACAGCTGCCACGAGTAATCTTTGATCCAATTAGGAAATGTTGATTGACGTGAGCGGAGGCGTGGCTTTCAATGAGCCGCAATCACTTAGCTGCTGTGACCTTATCAAAGGAGCTGTGGAGGTTTAACTGAAAACCATCGCGGCTAATAATTGAGCCTAAAAATTAAACTGCACGGATGCATATTTGTGTGTGTGTGTGTGTGTGTGTGTGTGTGTGTGTGAAAAACAGCTTTGTGCAGACATCTTAAAATGAGGGATGAAGCCATTAGTGAGTGGAGGCCCCTGTGCTCAGAAGCCTGCACACTGAAGATTATTAATGCACTGCCAGGGAGTAGATGGGGCTTTGCTGACATTAGGCCTGCATTAAAGACTCGTTTGCTATTTCTATTATAGAAACATGTTGGTCTGCTGGGTATGAAGAAAGATCAGCCCTCTTGTAATTTGACTGAAAAATCCTTAATCATTTTTTTTGTTCTCAGCATAAACTATAACTAGATTCCAACAGATTTCTTTTCTATGCAGACACTGGTTGTACATGTTCAATAAGGTCTAAAAAATGAACGACTGTGAGGTTAAACCCCATTTATAAAGATAAAGAGGCGTGTAACCTTTATATGTTGTGAATATATATATTAAAAAAAAAGAGAAATAGGGTTATATAGAAATATGTAGGAGTATTTTTAATAATTAAGCATCATGCAATTGTCTATTCACTGTGGGACATGCCGCCCCACACTGCCTCCATAAAAAGCTATTTTGCATTGACAGAGAAGATTTATACACATTCCCTGTTAGCTCTGAGTAGGATACAATGTAAATGTTAAAATTGACTAATGTGAAGCTTGACAGGACACTTTCTGAGTAGTTAGCTTGATTATAACTGCATGCCTTATAAACAGTTTAGTCCTGAGTTTCAGGGCCCCCAGGGACCTTTGAAGAGTTTGTGAAGCTTGGACACAAAAACAAGACTTTGAATTCACAGAGATTTTAACTTTAGTTATTCAATTTCATTGATTGACATTGAAGGGTCTGCTGAATAGCAAACACAACAAGGTGAGATAAGAAGAGCAATACTGCTGACATCTGTGGTTTTGGGTATGGGTGGAGGTACTCGCGCTTATAGGGTGGAATCTAGGAAGAAACAAACACCTAACCACCAGAATGAATCTAATAAACCTAAATTCAATTCAGTTCAATTCAGTTTATTTATACAGGTCCTTCTCAAAATATTAGCATATTGTGATAAAGTTCATTATTTTCCATAATGTCATGATGAAAATTTAACATTCATATATTTTAGATTCATTGCACACTAACTGAAATATTTCAGGTCTTTTATTGTCTTAATACGGATGATTTTGGCATACAGCTCATGAAAACCCAAAATTCCTATCTCACAAAATTAGCATATTTCATCCGACCAATAAAATAAAAGTGTTTTTAATACAAAAAACGTCAACCTTCAAATAATCATGTACAGTTATGCACTCAATACTTGGTCGGGAATCCTTTTGCAGAAATGACTGCTTCAATGCGGCGTGGCATGGAAGCAATCAGCCTGTGGCACTGCTGAGGTCTTATGGAGGCCCAGGATGCTTCGATAGCAGCCTTTAGCTCATCCAGAGTGTTGGGTCTTGAGTCTCTCAACGTTCTCTTCACAATATCCCACAGATATTCTATGGGGTTCAGGTTAGGAGAGTTGGCAGGCCAATTGAGCACAGTGATACCATGGTCAGTAAACCATTTACCAGTGGTTTTGGCACTGTGAGCAGGTGCCAGGTTGTGCTGAAAAATGAAATTTTCATCTCCATAAAGCTTTTCAGCAGATGGAAGCATGAAGTGCTCCAAAATCTCCTGATAGCTAGCTGCATTGACCCTGCCCTTGATAAAACACAGTGGACCAACACCAGCAGCTGACACGGCACCCCAGACCATCACTGACTGTGGGTACTTGACACTGGACTTCTGGCATTTTGGCATTTCCTTCTCCCCAGTCTTCCTCCAGACTCTGGCACCTTGATTTCCGAATGACATGCAGAATTTGCTTTCATCCGAAAAAAGTACTTTGGACCACTGAGCAACAGTCCAGTGCTGCTTCTCTGTAGCCCAGGTCAGGCGCTTCTGCCGCTGTTTCTGGTTCAAAAGTGGCTTGACCTGGGGAATGCGGCACCTGTAGCCCATTTCCTGCACACGCCTGTGCACGGTGGCTCTGGATGTTTCTACTCCAGACTCAGTCCACTGCTTCCGCAGGTCCCCCAAGGTCTGGAATCGGCCCTTCGCCACAATTTTCCTCAGGGTCCGGTCACCTCTTCTCGTTGTGCAGCGTTTTCTGCCACACTTTTTCCTTCCCACAGACTTCCCACTGAGGTGCCTTGATACAGCACTCTGGGAACAGCCTATTCATTCAGAAATGTCTTTCTGTGTCTTACCCTCTTGCTTGAGGGTGTCAATAGTGGCCTTCTGGACAGCAGTCAGGTCGGCAGTCTTACCCATGATTGGGGTTTTGAGTGATGAACTAGGCTGGGAGTTTTAAAGGCCTCAGGAATCTTTTGCAGGTGTTTAGAGTTAACTCGTTGATTCAGATGATTAGGTTCATAGCTCGTTTAGAGACCCTTTTAATGATATGCTAATTTTGTGAGATAGGAATTTTGGGTTTTCATGAGCTGTATGCCAAAATCATCTGTATTAAGACAATAAAAGACCTGAAATATTTCAGTTAGTGTGCAATGAATCTAAAATATATGAATGTTAAATTTTCATCATTACATTATGGAAAATAATGAACTTTATCACAATATACTAATATTTTGAGAAGGACCTGTAGAGACAGTGGACAGTCACTGGCGTTGACTTTGCAGCAATCCCTCAAACTGAGCATGCATGTAGCGACAGCGGAGAGGAAAAACTCCCTTTTAACAGGAAGAAACCTCCAGCAGAACCAGGCTCAGTGTGAGCGGCCATCTGCCACGACCGACTGGGGGTTTGAGAGGACAGAGCAGAGACACAAAGAGAACAAAGAAGCACTGATCCAGGAGTACTTTCTATGGGAAGGAAAAGTAAATGTTAATGGATGTAGCTCCTTTAGTCGTTTCATCTAGAAAGAAAGAACAGATAAACTCTGAGCCAGTTTTCAAGGTTAGAGTTTGAAAGAGAGCACATACAGTTAGTCACAATAAAAGCTCAGTCAATTGCCATGTCTAGGAGAGAGAAAGGGTTAAACACTGAACTAAATGAACTAATAACTTTCTCCATCGCCAGAAAAATGCAGTTGCTCACTGTTTTTTCCTATAGCATCCAAGATGTATGGAGGCAGTGTGAAATGTCTAATTTATTTTGGCAAGAATGAACAGTGACTAATTTCCCAGACACTAGATGATAATGAGGGTCGAACAGATGCAAATGCACAAATGATTGTGTGAAAATGCTGCAGAAGAGCCTCCATCTACAGAGAGCAGCAAAACCTGTTTGATTATGACTACTTAACGAGATCTACAGTGTATTGCAAAGATAGTCAGAATCTTTCAGTGTTACAACCCCAAACGTCAATGAATTTTATTTAAAGTTAGTGTGATGAACCAGCGCAAATTAGAGCATTATGGTCACATTGATGGAAAATTCTTCTTTACAATTAAAAACCTGAAAAGTATGACATGCATTTGTATCTGACTCCTTTACTCTGACACGCCTAAATAACACCCTGGACCTTTAAAAGTCACCCAAGTACATAATAGAGTCCACCTCATGTAATTTAATATTGGTATAAACCCAGCTGTTATGTGAAAGTCTCAGATGTTTGTTAGAAGATGTTTTTTAATCAACAGGATCATGAAGACCAAGGCATAAAGCTGTGGAAAGGTTTATAGCAGAGTTAGGTTATAAAACAATATCCCAATTTTTGAGCATCCCACAGGGTTATTACATTAAAAGCCAGAACAAATCCACTTTGCAGCTTGCCATAAGCACTGTAGGGGACCTAGAAAAGGTGGAAGAAGGTAAGATAAGAGCTTTTGGCCTAAATGCAAAATGTGTGCAGAAAGATTAACGTTGTAAATCACCCTGGACATACCATCCTCACAATGGCACATGTTGATGTCCGCATCATCCTATGGGGATGCTTTTCTATTTAGCATGGTCAGTAATGTGTCTCAGAGTTGATGAGAAGACGGATGGAGCTAAAAACAGGTCCGTCCTGGAAATAAACCTGTCATAGGCTGAAAAAGACTTGAGACTGGGGTAAAGGTGCACTTTCCAGCACTAATTATGTGGCCAGAGCCAGAGCAGAATTGTGTAGATCAAAACAAATTTATATCTTAGAATGACCTAGACAAAGTGCACACCTAAATCCAATTGGGAATCTGTGGCAAGACTTAAAGATCAATGTTTACAGATGCTCTCTCTCCAATCTGACTGAAATTGAGCTATTTTGCACAGAGGCATATAACATATTTCAGTATCTAGATCTGCAAAGCTGTCAGAGACATTGCCCAAAAAACTTTCAGCTCAGCTGTAATTACAGTGAAAGGTGGTTATATATAGCATTGACTCATGGTGGGGGAATACAAATGCATACCACACTTTTCATTTTTACTTGTAAAACATTTTGAAAACCATGAATCCTTCACAGTTATGTTCTACTTTGTGTTGGTCTATCACATAAAATGGCTATTCTATACATTTTGTGGTAGGAACTTCATAAAATGTGAGAAGTCCAAGGGGTATGAATACTTTTGGAAGGTACTGTTTGTTTAATGACATAAGCCAGTCAGATTTATGTGCGTATCAATTAGAAAAGTATGCAGTCAAGGCGTTTAGTTTGCAAATATCAATATAAAATATCAATTTCAACTAGTATGTTTAAATTTAAGCCTCTGGAGAATGCCATTGTTCTGTGTTCATCAGTGGCAGGAAGCCACTCAATGTAGCTAATAGCTAGGCTCCCCAAAATATGTGAGGAATTAGAGAAGTACTTCTTCCAGGAGAAGTCATATACTGTTCTGTATCTGGAATTAATTTTCCAAGCAGAGTGGGGTATAATCTGAGACTGTAGGAACACGGATAATAAAAGAGTGAGATCTCCAGCTGTACTGATGAGCTGAAACCAAGAGTGAGCCTGATAGATGAACCTCAAGATACTCATATGTACGATTCAGCTTGGTTTCCCTCAGAATAAAAAAGCACATGATGAAGATGGTCTTTTCTTGCCAGCAGAACCTCAAATGTCTTCTGTATGCACAATGACCTCAGCTGGATCAAGACCAAAACAGCTTTGGAGCCAGTAGAAGTTTCCTGTCATGTGTGATCGAAGTGAACTGCGCATCATCGCTTTCCATCTTCATGACTCTCTGTTTCCCACAATCCACCTTGCAGCACCTGAGGTTTTCAGGAAATCCCTGAGGTACCTTGAGGAAGACAGGTCTGACATTTGGCTGCGCCTGGATGTAATCATTACCCTGATGATGGAAGCCCAGAGAGGTAACTGCTGGACTTCATGAAGGTACTTGTTCCTCCAGGGATTTCTCTTGGCTTTACAACAAACATTTCTAACTCTGTAAGCCAGGCATATCTGAGGAAGGAACACCATATGACTCCAGCTGTTGCAATATGTTTAAAATATGAATCATTACTTTCAGCTTAGATCTAGCAAATAAGGGGGCTGCGTGTTGGCCCAATTGGTAGCACTGTTGCCTTGCAGCAAGAAGGTCCTTGATTCCACTCCTTGCCGTGGGTCTTTCTGCATCGAGTTTACATGTTCCCCCTGTGCATGCGTGGGTTCTTTCCCCATGCATGCACCCCGGCTTCTTCCCATAGTCCAAAAACATGACTTGTAGGTTAATTGGTCTCTTTCAATTGCTCTTAGATGTGAACGGGTGTGTGCATGGTTGTGTATCTCTGTGTTGCCTTGGGACGGACTGGTGTGGTGACCTGTCCAGGGTGGCCAGACTGGTTCAAGCTGATAGAAATGCAACAGTAACTCAAATAATCACTCATTACAACCAAACCATGCAGAAGAGCATCTCTGAACACACAACATGTCGAACCTTGAGGCGGATATATTGTCCAATATTGGACAATAGAAAATTTGAAAAACGTTGCCTGGTCTGATGAATCTCGATTTCTGCTGCGACATTTGGATGGTAGGGTCAGAATTTGGCATCAACATGATGAAAGCATGGATCCATCCTGGCTTGTATCAACGGTTCAGGCTGGTGGTGGTGGTGTAATGGTGTTGGGGATATTTTCTTGGCACACTTTGGGCCCCTTAGTACCAATTGAGTATCGTGTCAATGCCACTGCCTACCTGAGTATTGTTGCTGACCATGTCCATCCCTTTATGACCACAGTGTACCCATCTTCTGATGGTTACTTCCAGCAGGATAACGCGCCATGTCATAAAGCACCAATCATCTCAGACTGGTTTCTTGAACATAGCAATGAGTTCACTGTACTCAAATGGCCTCCACAGTCACCAGATCTCAATCCAATTCAGCACCTTTGGGATGTGGTGGAACGAGAGATTCGTATCATGGATGTGCAGCCGACAAATCTCCATCTGTCTGATGCTACCATTTCAATATGGACCAAACTCTCTGAGGAATGTTTCCAGTACCTTGTTGAATCTATGCCACGAAGGATTAAGGCAGTTCTGAAGGCAAAAAGGGGTCCAACCCCGTACTAGCAAGGTGTACGTAATAAAGTGGCCAGTGAGTGTATCTCCTATGATAAAATTCCTTGCAACACTTTTTTTCTTGACTCTGGATCATTCCAGCGCACCATCGCTGTCGGTGAGATCTGCTGCTGTTGAAGTGCACACATAACTGATCAGTCGTCAGAGAAGCACACACAAACCTGAACATATGCCAGGGGAGGGTTCACAGTAAACAACGACTTGTCACAAAAAAACAATTTAAAAATATTGACAAAACAAACAAAATGAATTCAGTAAAATTACTGGAAAATTATTTATTTTTATGTAAATAAATGTTCATTTTACATTCTTTGCAGGACAGTTATGTGACATCATGTTTTTATTAACATAAATATATATTAGATTGACATACCGATTGCCAACTCTTACCAAAAACTATTTTTTTGTCGCTAATATTACTAGGCGTAAATATTGTGGCTGTTTATCATTACTCCGAACTAGTCAAACACACACTCTCTACAAAAAAACACAGTGAGTCTCCGAAAAAAAAAGTAAATGGGAGACAAACCTCTGACAGACATGTTTATCTTTTTATTGCTAATTTTGATTGACCAATTTCTAAGCTGCAACCGTTGCAAGTTACTTTGAACAATGCAGTGAACAAGCTGTGCGCGCTCCTATGGTGTTGTCAGCCTAGACACTGACCAGCTGCCTCTTGTACGCACTGATGGCACACAGCTCTGCCCCCCTGCACAATAGCCTGTAATCCATCATTCAGATTAAAGGCGAAGCAGAATGTGGTCTTTGCCTCACTGGGTCCGTCCGGACCACAAACATAAAGCATCTGCTCACCGAACAACTTCAAACTTAGACTACTGCATGCGCAATTATGCCCTCAGAGGTGCCCTGCACAAATATACAGAGAGAGGAAATAATCTAGTCAGGGCAGAGGATGAGCTGACAAACCTGCTGCTGTGAATAGCGACAAGAAAAGTTAACAAACTGTAACAGTCAAGAAAAGTAGAAGCAGTACGGAGCGGAACGAAAAAAATAAGCAACTGGATCATTCATAATGATGCAGCACAACAACCCTGCATGTTTTAAGCGCCACAGCTTAGCAGCCAGCCAGTAGCACACGCAATTTCCTCATTTTAATAGGGTGGTCTGCGCCTCTGTTACATCTGTTATCTACTGCACGAGCAATCTTGGAAAATGGCACAACAGGCTCACTTCTTGCTGGTGCATTTCTTTTTTTTTTTTTTGCAGTTCTTTAGCACTCCCTATTTGGGTTCTTCGAAGATCAAGCCCTATGTCAGTCAATTCATCCCGGTTACATATTCTTTGAATTACAGAAGGAAGAAAGACATGTTTAAATGTTTTCTGATGCTGCAAAATGTGCCAGCTAATGCAGAAAAGAGGTACTAAACTGTGGAGCGCTGCTCAGTTTCTGTACATAAGGACAGGCTTGCAGCAAGGTTGAGGGTACAGTAGTGTGTAGTCTGGAACAACAGTGGTTGCAGATTGCGCTTCCAGCCACTGGAACAATTACAATTAATATCCTAAAATCTAATTCTTACTATAAATAATTTGACTGCAGGCATTTACAATCACATCCATTTGAGTCCGAATGCCATTTTGACTTTAAATTAATGTTATTTTGATTGGCAATAACAATATTACTGATATCTCAAATGTAATCACATGTAGTCAGTGAACCTATTTCATATTTGTATTTTTCTTACTAGTACAATTGTAATTATAGATACCTTTAAATTGTAATTACAGATACCTTTAAAATGTACTACTGGTAGTAATACACATCATATCTTTATTTTGTTTGTATGTGTTGGTGTCTTAATGATGACATTTGTTAAATCAAGTGAATAAACAGATTTATTGATTGATTGGTTGATTTTTATCTTTTAATGGTAAGGATGTTATTTTGACGATGGAACATAATATTGTTGCTATCTCAGAGACAGGTGTGTTTTTGATTAAATTGTAAAACTGCTTGCCGTAGCCTCCTGCGTCTAACCCAACTTTAAACAAGGCATCAGCGGCGCCCCTCCTCCATCAGCTGACGACGGTTCATAGCGTCAGGAAGTGTTTCAGAGCTAGCCGGAACATAAGGAGGACAAGCTGTTTAACACTAAGCTGTTGGGACAACACACTAAGCGTTTAATGGTAAAGTAAGAGCTGTGACATGTAAATGCACCGGGATAGAGATAATGTTCTGGTCTGTTTCTGCTAGAACACAGGTGCTAAAGCTAGTGGTCTAGTTAGCTTAGAGTTGTGTCGATTTCGTTATCTATGCTAATGAAACGCTTGGTAGAAACTTGTGGAGCTTTGGTATTTGACAGTTGTGCCTTTGTTCCTGTTTGCCACAGAGTTAAAAAGCTGTTTGGTAAAATTTCCGTTTTTTTTCCCCTGAAGTTCTGGATCATTTCTGTTGATCTAGACAGTTTGTTCATGAACTCTGCTTCCCATAAACTTTACAGCAGCACCTACAGGCGTTGGACAATTAAATTGAAACACCTGTCATTTTAGTGTCGGAGGTTTCATGGCTAAATTGGACCCGCCTGGTAGCCAGTCTTCATTGATTGCACATTGTATCAGTAAGAGCAGAGTGTGAAGGTTCAATTAGCAGGGTAAGAGCACAGTTTTGCTCAAAATATTGAAATGCACACAACATTATTGGTGACATACCAGAGTTCAAAAGAGGACTAATTGTTGGTGCACGTCTTGCTGGCGCATTTGTGACCAAGACAGCAAGTCTTTGTGATTTATCAAGAGCCACGGTATCCAGGGTAATGTCAGCATACCACCAAGAAGGACGAACCACATCCAACAGGATTAACTGTGGACGCAAGAGGAAGCTGTCTGAAAGGGATGTTCGGGTGCTAACCCGGATTGTATCCAAAAAACATAAAACCACGGCTGCCCAAATCACGGCAGAATTAAATGTGCACCTCAACTCTCCTGTTTCCACCAGAACTGTCCGTCAGGAGCTCCACAGGTTCAATATACACGGCCGGGCTGCTATAGCCAAACCTTTGGTCCCTCATGCCAATGCCAAACGTCGGTTTCAATGGTGCAAGGAGCGCAAATCTTGGGCTGTGGACAATGTGAAACATGTATTATTTTCTGATGAGTCCACCTTTACTGTTTTCCCCACATCCAGGAGAGTTACGGTGTGGAGAAGCCCCAAAGAAGCGTACCACCCAGACTGTTGAATGCCCAAAGTGAAGCATGGGGGGTGGATCAGTGATGGTTTGGGCTGCCATATCATGGCATTCCCTTGGCCCAATACTTGTGCTAGATGGGCGCGTCACTGCCAAGGACTACTGAACCATTCTTGAGGACCATGTGCATCCAATGGTTCAAACATTGTATCCTGAAGGCGGTGTCGTGTATCAGGATGACAATGCACCAATACACACAGAAAACTGGTGAAAAATTGGTTTGATGAACATGAAAGTGAAGTTGAACATCTCCTATGGCCTGCACAGTCACCAGATCTAAATATTATTGAGCCACTTTGGGGTGTTTTGGAGGAGCGAGTCAGGAAACGTTCTCCTCCACCAGTATCACGTAGTGACCTGGCCACTATCCTGCAAGAAGAATGGCTTAAAGTCCCTCTGACCACTGTGCAGGACTTGTATATGTTATTCCCAAGACGAATTGATGCTGTATTGGCTGCAAAAGGAAGCCCTACACCATACTAATACATTATTGTGGTCTAAAACCAGGTGTTTCAGTTTCATTGTTCAACCCCTGTACATTAAAGTCTCTGTTAAACTGGTCACTCTGCCGGCTTGTTAAAGTTAAAATCTCACAAAAAAATTAATGAGCTGGTATTGTTCAGGAAAACATGATTTAGAAATCCATTTTTACTCTGGTAAGCCTGATAAAAATTCGCAGATATGTACTTATTGTGCAGTATTGGCCAGTAAACATTGTATTTAACTAAAAATCTCATAAGTCGTTTGATTTCACTTTCTATTTGGTGCCACATTTGCCATTTCTCTAATCCATACATTTAAAAATAAATAAGAAGAATGTTGCGTTAATCTTTGAACTTGTTTTCTGATCATCTCCCACGGACAGCCATCAGAACATGGAGAACTACAGCAGTGGTCGGCCATGGGGAAAGCTGGTCAAAGTGGACTCGGGTGAAACAATTCTGCTTTTCAGTAAGGAATGCACAGTCGGCAGAAAAAAAGGTAGGAGAGGTTTTGAACAAGCAGACCAAAACGTTTTGGTTTTGATTTCTATTTTGTGTTAGAAATAGTTCGTGTTTATCCTGGTTTTCAAAATGCTCTTACTGAGAAAAAGTCCTGTCAAGAGAAGACAGTCCTTTCTGTGCTGTAGACATTTCTGTCAGTGTCTGGAGCCTTTATAACCACCCCCTTGAAAACACAAAGCCTCCTTTAGTGCCCCAGACTTAGACAGCCCCTTGTGATGAGAACAAAAGATGTCTATTGACAACATGCGTGTAGAATATTAAGTAGATTTGTTTTGTGTAGGTTTTGCTATATATCTCCCTGTGTGTGCTTTGTTGTTGAGAGCTTATGGGAATCTACTTTTTTACAATGCAAAGCCAACGGGGTTTGCGTAGCTTAATAAATTAGTCAATGTCTGGGTAATAAGATTCAAACATGTCATGGCAACTTAGTATTAGGTGCAAGGTGGGTTTTTTGACAGTTTTTATTTCTGTGTTGTTATATCAGTCAAAATGTATGATGATGTGATGATAAAATGAGAGCCACAAGCAGAAAGAGGTAAATATTTCATTACTTTTGTCAAAGTAAACAGTCTTTCATGAAAATAATTTACTTTTATCATTTTTCCAGGATGCTTTCTGTCCTTTCCAGCCAATAAACTTGTCTCAGGGGAGCACTGCAAGATAGTGAAAGATGAACACTCAGGGCGGGTTTGGCTTGAAGACACAAGGTACTGTACCATAAGAGTTTTTAAATAAATTGAACTGTGTCCTGCAAACGTATGCATCTTGCCTCATTCTTGTCACTAAAGATAAATAAAAATCTGAAAAGTGTGGTGTGTGGTGAAAAAAAGGCTTTCCTTTTTTGGCACATATCCATAGAAAACAGATTTGTTGTCCTGTTGACAGATTATCCACCAGATTTACCACTGACCTCTTGGCGGCATCCCTGATCAATAGATGGATGACCACGCAGTTGTACTACACTCTCAAACATTCTTAAACGCTTTAAATATCTCCTCAACTTTATTCCTGACCTCTCTGCTGTGTTCCTTGGTCTGTTCTCTAATAAACCTCGGAGGGCTTCACAGAACAGCGGGATTTACACTGAGATTAGATTGCACACAGGTGAACTCTGTATCAATTATTGGAGACAATTGACTGCAAATAATTTTATTTAGGGCTCTCCAAGTCAAGGGGCCTGAATATAAATCCACGTCATACTTTTCAGATGTTAATTTGTACATAAAAAAAAATTAACCACGCATCATTTTCTTTACACTTCACAATGATGTGCTGCTTTAAAGTTGCTAATCGCAGGGATCGGCCGCTTGTATGATTCACAGATCTATATTTGCAGCGGGTCCTACTTGGCACATTTTTTTCTACAGCTGTTAAACCTACTTGCCTTCTAGAGAAGAGATAATTTCTCCAGGTTTACAAATATATTTATATATTATTGTTTTAAATGACTTATGTAAGAGTGGATAAGTTTTTTTTTTTTCTCTTGATTAGAAAGGGGGGGGGGGGGGGGGGGGTCATGACACAAAAGCATTGTATATATGACTATTATTTTACTATTGGTGCTGCTCTTATGAATTTTTATGGAGATGTTTGGAGAGACAAACTAAAATATATAATTTTCCTCATGTCCATTTAATTATTGGTTTTAGGAATTAACAGTCACTGTGGAGGGGCTAAATGCCACATGTGCCTCTGGAAACTTATTTTAAACACCCTGGTCTAAAACATATAATTACAATAAAACATATTAAAAAAACAACCCAGAAGCACTAGGGGTGTAAATACTTTTGCAAGGCACCTGTTGGCTCTCAGTTGCTCAAATAAGAAAGAGTTGTTTTTTTTGTACTTTCATATGAATTGAAAATTGTTTCTAGATGACAGAAAATATGAGTGTTGATATGTTGGAATTTTTAACTGTTTTTTGCAGCACTAATGGCACCGTGATCAACATGTCCAAAGTGGTGAAGAAGCAGACTCACATGCTGCAGAACGGTGATGTCATCTACTTTGTGTGCAGGAAGAGTGAGCCAGAGCAAAGTAAGTAGTTCAGATAGTCTTTGCAAATGTATTTATACAAATCTTTAATGGGAAAAACATCATATCTTGTCACTCTATAGGCATTGCCTACGTTTACCACTCTTTAAACCTGGAGAACGCTGTTTCAGAGGACAGTTATAGTAAGTAGTTGGACCATGTCCTACAAATGGCTCATCAAATGCATCCTATTGTGCTACTGTTTAATTTGTTGGGTCGGTTTTGATAATTATCCATCATTTAACACAATGCAGATATAGAGAGGCCAGCCTACAGTCTGTCTCCCGTTCTGTCATCAGAGATGTCCCTTTCTGTGGAACCCGTAATGCTCACAAAAGCTCCTCGGGATCCATCTCAGGAGGAACCTCAGCCTTCCACCTCTGCTTCCCACTTCTGTATTGAGAACCTCTTGTCCGAAGGCCACGGGACATCAACATCCTCAGCTTTTGGTAGGCTGCTTTGGTCAAGTCAATTTAGCTGAGTGTTGATAATGCATGGCTTTCCTGGGCTGTGTTCTGGCTGCAGGTTGCAGGTACGGTGCCTTGCGAACTATAAAAGGTTTTTGGTTTTTTTTACATTTTGTCACGTTGCAATATTACTGGTAGAAATTAGGATGATTAAACTACTGCCGATAAATCCACATTTGCCTTGCTCCTCTCTTTTTCAGTTGTGCTTCACTCTGCAATCTGTGTGACAGGCTGAATATAGTGTTTGTCTGCAGATTGTGAACTCTTCATACCTGAAATGTAATTGCAAGAAATGAATGTGTTTAACAGTCATTTGCAATATTAATATGGTGTACACTGATGAGTTGAAGATACAGATTGAAAAGTGTGCATTTGTATTCAGGCCCCCTGACTCGGTACTTAGTAGAGCCACATTCCTTTGCAGCTGCTGGTCCATCACATAAAATCCCAACAAAATGTGTTGACAGTTATGTGACAAAATGTGGAAAAGTTCAAGGGGTATGAATACCTCCAGTTTCCTAACCAGACTCTCGCTTCATCTCCAAGGATCAAAATGAACACATTTTAGTGTCATTATAGTTATCTAATAGTTTTTTGTTGTTCCTCCATTTTATCAGGCCAAGCTAAGGGTGCAGCCTATGCGCTAGAAAAACACCCAGACAACCTGGAACCAGAATGCAAAAGGAGGAGAACAGATGATGGTTGGTTTCTGTGCCCTAACTCATTTTGTTTCCACTTATGCAAATGTTTGTTCAGGTTCCTCGTAACTATCTTTTCCACTCCATGCCTGTCTTGAACGTTTTTGTGGTTGAAATGTCAGACTCGGTAAAGAAAATCGGGTTTTTACAGGTAAAGACTCTGATCTGGGTTCAGCACAGGCCGTTTGTACAGAGATGGAAGGATCACCTAAGGGAGGTCCTTGGCCTAAACCACCTGTGGACGAGACTAAAACAGACAAGATGGAGGAGTCGCTTACATGCGTTATTTGCCAGGACCTACTGCATGACTGCATCAGGTGAGAACTCAGGAGGAACGTCTACGATTGGTGCTTGAATCCAAATTTTTTTTTTCTGGTGTGTCACTTTAGAAACACTTTGTGCCTTCAGCTTGCAGCCTTGCATGCACGCTTTCTGTGCTGCCTGCTACTCGGGTTGGATGGAGCGCTCCTCGCTGTGTCCCGCCTGCCGCTGCCCAGTGGAGAGGATTTGTAAAAACCACATTCTAAACAACCTGGTGGAGGCCTACCTCATCCAGCATCCAGGTTTGCACACAAACACGTGTCATTATGAAATGTAATACAACAGAGATGAAGACATGGTTAACTCAGCTTTATTTACTGAATCCTTTGCTTTATAAGCAGAAACGTGTCTCTTTCTGTCTCATAGAAAAGTGTCGCAGTGAGGAGGACCTGAAGAGCATGGACAGCCGTAACAAGATAACTCAGGACATGTTGCAACCAAAAGTTGAATATTCCTTCTCTGATGAGGAGGGCAGTTCTGATTACCTCTTTGAGCTCTCTGACCATGACAGCGACTCCTCAGACATTAGGTAAAAAAGTCATTAAAACAAAAACATAGCAGCTAGGGAATATAATATATTCCTAAAATACTTTTCACAACAAAATGGTCTTTCTTTTGTGAAAGTTCTAAAGGCATCACTTCTGGCAATCCATGCTTCTTCCAATGGTCCTCAACCCTGATGAGTTTTATTTTGTGCTTTTTGCCTGCAGTCAGCATCTTGTGATGTGCAGGCAGTGTCCAAGTCACTTGAAGGATATGGGCCATGTTCTGGTTGCTTCGAGCCCAAACAATTGTTCCTCCGGTCTTCCAACACTACCACCTCTAATACCTCCTCCCGAACCTGCATGTGAAGAGGGGGCAGCAAAGCCAGCTGGAGAGCAGCCCTCAACATCCTCTGATCAGCCCTCAACTGATGGTGAGCGTAGATCAGGCCTGGGCGGGTCTGACGTTCTCACAGTATGATAACCTTCAGAGAAAATATCACAGGATGTACAAAAAAGCTTAAATAAAAAATATAATATGATTTAATTACTTCATTAAAACAGAAATACAACTATTATTAATGCTGCTGCTAAAATGTTATTATAGATATTGTAATGTTTTAGCATTTGTCATTTAAATTGAAAACCTGCTAAATTTAGCAGTAGATTTCAAGTGCTTGTTGTGTACAGTAATATAACTTTTTGCCCCTGCTCACAACAAGCTGGTATTAGCTGGGTAATTGGTCGGGCTACCTGCTCCAGTAGAACGTCCAGATGGCTACATAACAGGCATGCCATTTATAGCTTGCAAACAAACAGCGCATTAGTATTAAAACAACTGATAATTTATTCTCCATACAGATGGAGAAAACTTCAGTCAACCCAGCACCTTCTCCTCCAGCCTCATTAAAAGGACTTAAACCATAAGGACAATATGATAGGAAATGTTAAACCACTGTGATACCAATACCTTGATACCAGTAAGCCAACCATGCTCAGATTGGATACAGAATGTTACATTTAGCCTCTCTTATAAATTGAACCGCATGACATTTTAATTGGGTGAGGACTAACAAATTCTGATCCCAAACTTTTAAACAGTAAGGTTGTGTTTTTTTTTTTTTTTTTTTTTTTGGCTTTAAGCTAACTATTTGACCAGTGAGTAGTGTTTAATGTCTGGGTCACACGGCAAGATAATTATGCCGTTTTCTGACCCAATCTTCCCCTTCCGACAACCTTAAGGATGCCCTGATTATCATGATGGCTCAAAAGACAATCTTATGAGTTATTCCTTCAGTGTGTTAAAAGTGACCTAGTCTGCATGGAAGGATGTCAGGACCACTTCAACTTAAAACCAGTTATTCAACATGTTTGATTGGCCCAATATCCTCACATGTGGGGTGTTCCCCAAGGACAAACGAGCCTGTTGAATCTGATGTGTAGCCAATCAGAAAGCGCGGTGACGGAAACTAAGAAGGGATTCCAAAAGTGGGGAAAAGCTTAATGAAATATCAGAGCAAAGTGTCGCTGTGTGAACCAGGCATAACATTCGTCTTCTTTCCAGCACCTCAGGAGTACTGCTGCCCCCCTCAGGGCTGCCACATTTTCTGCACATGCTGCCTTCAGCCCATGCCAGACAGACGGGCCGAGCTAAACAACCAGCAGCAGGTTATCATTCAACAATGTGAGTTGTTCAATCACCTGTTTGTCCCTTTTTGTACCTAGAAATGTCTAGATGTGCATTATAACTGCACAGGGCATGGCAAATCATTTAAATAATAAACTATTACTTTATTACCAGTTATAACCCAAACTCAGCTGTATGTTTAAAAGGTTTGATGTGCTGTGTGTTGGCAGGTACGCTGTGCCACAGGCCGTTCTGTCATATGTACTGGGGGTGCCAGAAGATTGGCTGTCATGGCTGCTTGACTCGATTCAGCGGTGTGTATCATAGCTGTTCATGAATGACATTTAACGTGTCTGGAGCTGACATTGCTGTTTCTCCACATCGATATGTGCTTCTGTCACATGAAACTAATCTCAGAGCGAAACCATTTTTAACAGACACATCGACTACGAACGACGTCTTAACATGACCATCCATCTTATGTTGACCTGGTCCTCCGTATGTTCCCCAAACAGCCTTACCTGTTGAGACATGGACATGCCCGCATTTCTAAGGTCCAGCTTTGGTCTCTGGAATTAAATACATCAGGAGCATCATGGTGTGTCTTGTCAATTTACAGGCATCACTTTGTACCTTTGATGCACAATGGATGTGTTTTGCCAAAGGCCACCAGGAGAAAAGAGTTTAGTGACCTTTGCATAGTTTTATCAAGGTTGACGCTTCTGAAGAGAGCAGGTTAGAAAACAGTCGTTGAGCTTTAGCCAACGACCAAACGCCAATGATGTGGTTTGTCTAATAGAAAATAAAAGTGGCTTACTTTTAAAGCTTATTTTCTGCCAGTGTATGTGGCTTAATATACCTCCCCATGCCCCCATGTGCTGCATGTTTGGACCACCCCGGCAAACCTGCCTTTCTGTTTATGCTGTTTTTACTCAGCTGAACAATCACTGTCCACTCAGAGATACAGTTTTCACTACCACCTTAAACACGGCCTACTCAGAAGAGAAGAAGAAAATAACTGAAAAGATAGAATAGTGATTTATAAATAGAATATCTTTGTAGTTTTTGTATCCTTGTTGCCCCTGAGAGATAAGTTATCTATAGAGAGAAAATCGCAGCTCTCCCCACACCGTCGTTTAAAACAAGCGCTGTTGTTTTTTTTTCTTCTTCTCCTCATGATCTCACCATTGTTTTCTTCATCTGTTGTACATTTGGCTCATGTTGGCAGAGATCCAAAGCGATCAGGTGCGGGTACATATGATGATAATTACGCCACAAAAGCTTTGACACCAAATTAGGCTTCAGTAGTGGATCTTGTCCTGAAAGTTGTGGATCCATGAACCACAGATCCTTGATGTTTGTGAGGTCTAGAATTATGGATTACTGCTGTATACTGCTGGGATAAAGTGACCATGTGAAGGTGGACTTTATCAGACATGATTAAAAATCCATGTGTAGCTTGGACTGATGTTTACTGCAGTTAAATCTGCAGCATTTCCTTTAGTTAGATGAATATCATGCTCCTACTTTCACGCGTTGTGTCCCCTGACCACTCTACCTTCTCAGTTGTTTCCGTCCTCGGACCTCTATTGGTTGATCCAGATCACTGTAGATTAAAACCATGAGCTCCAATTGTAGGTTCTTTGAATCGGCTGTCTAATCTTAAACGATTCTCTCCAGCCGTAGTCACTGTTTTTTTGTTACGCTGTCCATGTTTCTTTAGAGCTTCCTGTTTTGTGTCATATTTTTCATTACTTTTCTCTGCACAGTTTTGTGTTTTCTGCAAATAGTTTGGTGGTCAAAGTAACATACATGTCCAATTATTTTCAGAACTTAAACTTATAGACAAGTATCTGGATGCTCTGCTGAACAACAATAACTATGAATCAGACATTCTACGTGTAAGTTACTCTTTATTTCTTGTCTCTGTTATTCCTCTGTTCTTTTTGGCGACATGTCAGTTGGTTGTCAGACCTTGTTTAATTCATCTAAATAAAGCATAATTTTAAAATGCTAATTCTGATGGGCACAACAGCGGAATAGAACATCCAGCTGCATAATTTACATAAAGTTTATATCTGCGTGATAATTTATTTCGATATTTAGATAGTTTCTTCTTTTTATTTCCACTAGAACTACCTCTCTGCTAAGGGGAAGACATGGAAAGATCTGCTCCAGGAGTCTTTGCAAGACTTACAGCAGGGAAAATATTTCCTGACAGGTAAGCCCTCATATCACATCCCAAATGAAATTCTTTATTCTTTGTACAGTAATCTATTTTACACACACAATGCCTTGCAAAAGTATTAATTGAATTTGAACTTTTTCACATTTTTTTGTCACATTACAACCTCCAGCGTCAATGCATTTTACTGGGAAATTTTGTGATGGAATATGAGAAATGAAATGGAACAACAAACAGGATTTTCAGTATCTTAAAAAAAAGAAAAAAAAATCAAACTGCATCAAGAAGACCAAGGAACACCGCATACAGGTCAAAGAGAAAGTTAGGAAATAGTTTAGAGCAAGGTTAGGTTATAAGACAATATGCTAAGCTTTAAACATCTCAGAATACTGCGAACCTAGACATGGCTGTAGGGAATGTAAGGAGTGCAGCAAACACGTGGAAGAAAGGGTTGGGGTGAGATGAGTCTAAAATGGACGTTGTTAACCTACGTGCTTAATGTTATATCTGGAGAAAACACTTCATTACCCTGAACAGAGCATTCTCAAGATGAAACATGGTGGTGGCAGCATCATGGTGTGGGGATACTCTTTTCCAGCACGGACGAGGAAGTTGGTCAGAGTTAACAGGAAGATGGATGGAGGTCGATCCTGAAAGAAAACCTGTTGAAAGGCTGCAAATGTCTTGAGACTAGGTTAGAGGTTTACTGTCCAGCAGGGTAGTTACCTGAACGTACAATGGAATGCTTCAAATTAAAGCATATCCATGTCTTAGAATGGACTAGTCAAAGTCCAGAGATACGTTCAGTTGAGAATCTGTGGCAAATAGATTTTCACAGATGCTCTCCATCTAGTCTGACTGACTGAACTTAAGATATACTGCAACAAGGAATTGTAAAATTCCACTCTGTAGATGTCCAAGGCTTGTAGTGACCATCTCCAAAAGACCTGAGCTGTAATTCCAGGGAAAAGTGCAAGTAATGACTATGAGAGGCTGAATACAAATGCGTGCCACACTTTTCAGATTTTAGTCAGTTTTTGAAAACCGCACATTCTTCTCCTTCCTCATAAATATTAATGCTGCTTTGTAGAAGTATTAAATATGTTGGTATGTTATATAAAATCCCAATAAAGTACATTGAAGTTTGTTTATGAAATGAGTAAATGTGGAAAAGTTCAAGGAGTTCGACTACTTTTCCAAAGCTCTGTGTTTGTAGAAATTCATAAAATATGTTTTGCAGCACATGCGTGTTCTCATTTTGATGATAAGTCCTAACAGTCTTGACTGACCTTATCTCCCTCAGACTGTCGCATCTCTGCGAACACGATACTCTGCTTCAGCTGCGGTGTGCGAGCCTTCAAAGAGCTGGCCTACAAGTACAGACAGAATATCCCTCCATCTGAACTGCCAGGTCAGGAAAATTCAGCACAGTATTGTGAATTTACAGATCCAAACATTGGGTACAGCGTTCTAATAACGTTTGGTTATCCTCAGCCTACGTAACCTCTCGTCCTGACTGCTACTGGGGACGTAATTGTCGCACGCAGGTGAAGGTGCATCATGCAATGTAAGTTGTGTAGCAAATTGTCTGTGCCGTAACAAAATAATTCCTCTACTTGTTTGGGCGACTTGCATACCAGCTGAATGCCAGAGTGTGTCCTCAGACAGGAAAAACTGAAAACTACTGTACATCAGGCAAAGATTAAATGTCACCTTTTTGTTTTGTTTAATCTCTGGACTATTTTCTGTCTGCATGTTTTATGTGTATTTTACCACTAGAGGGAGACCTTGTATAAACAGTTATTTTTTTCCTGAAGATCTGGGCAGGATCTTCTCGGTGTTTTCTAATGCAAAACTAATTCTTTCTTTCATTATTTCAGGAAATTCAACCACATATGCGAACAGACACGCTTCAAGAGCTGAAGGAGCTGCATGTTTGCTTCTTCTCCCAAACTGTGTCAAATGTAGATAAGTCAGTATCTTGTGCACTTGTGAAACACAATCTTGATAGGTTTTGCTCTGTCCATTGTAGACAACTGCCTTACATATTAACAATCAATGTCCATTTACAATGATGACCATGTTCTCCCAAATCTGAGGAGAACAAAATCTATGCAGATTCGGATTAAACCCTTGGAGTGTAATCTTGTTGGACAAATGGCACCAACTGTCATTTGTATAGGTTGCTGTTTTGTGCCATTATTTAGAATAAACTGGCAGAAACAGTCGGCATCCTTTGTTAAAGTAATCATGTAAATTGTCCTTCTTAATATCTCCATCTATCAGCCTGTGCATCTAGGACATACCAAAACATTAGAATCATGCCTGGCAGTCTGTATTTATACAAAATGGGGCTGGGTATACATGCTAATACAAGTCTGTTTGTATGTCCCTTACAAAGCTTAAACAATACATCGCATGGATTTTTTTTCTTTCTATTTGAGATCATTATTTTAGTATTTTCATAATCTGCTAGATTTACTATTCAGGGCTTTCACAACTCATTGCATTTAAATAGTTGTGTAAAATCTTATATATCTCAATAATACTATCTATAAATAAATAGTACTCAGTAAATTAGAATATTATTTGCCAAGTTAATTTATTTCAGATTATATAGATTCATTACTCAGACTCTCAAGTGTTTGAGTGATTACGGAAACCCAACACATTTTTCAGTAAATTGAAAAATCTGAAAATATTCCAAGACCAAATAGTGTTATGGCATTTATACAATCATCCGGAAGACTGCTAGCTCTACAGTTGCCCAGCAGAAAGTCACTGGCAGTCTACATAGAAAGCAAACCATAAAACGTCATTGCTAAAGAAGCTGGCTGCTATATTTACACAAAAGAATGGAAGGTTGAGTGGAAGGAAAAAGTGTGCTATATCTGACTTTGACTCTGTTAAGTGCTTTGTTCTGTATTTTCATCTCTGAGGTGACTTAGTGAAGTGCACAGAGGGCACTTTCTTGTTTCCTCGTAGTAAGGGCTAATCTGTGATGAAATGCACAGCTTCCCTATGTAGACATTCAGGAAAATCAAAGTGATGTCAAAGCAGCTATGAATCTTTTAGCTGCATAATCCTGAAACTGTTGAAGAATCATGCCAATTCAGATCCTCAATTGTCCACATACTTCTTACCTCTGATCAGCATGTTGATCTGTGTCGAGTTTCTCTATTTCTCCTCAGGTACACAATGCTGCAGTTTTATTTGAAAACTGCAGATCTGCCACATTCGGTGGTTGAAAATTCCTTTTCAAAATGGGAAAAGCAGAGATACATAAATGCACTGACATCCTTTTTAAGACTATCATCGTTTCAAAAAGTCTCTATATTAATGTAGTAAAAACTAGACAAATCAATCTTGGCTTCTTCTAGTTTCTGATTCCTATCAGTTAAAACCTCTGCACTGTAGTTTAAAGGAGGCCTTTTATATTGAAATAATAATCTGTAGTATCACTAATCTTCCCTTTTGACCCTGTCCTGGATCACAGTTATTGGTGTGGATGTGAAGTAGAAACAATGTTTATGGCAGGCCTTAGAAAGGCTATTGCATTTCATGTGGATTTATTTTTCTACATTTATGTAGCTTCTTTTAGTTATAATTGTTTTATTGTACATGAGATATCTTTGCACCTGTTCCACACATAAGAGAAAGTCTAAAACATGATCAAACATCCTAAGACATTCTGTCTTAGGAAATAAAGATCCTTTATAGTGTGAGAAAGTTGTCAATTTGATATACATTTAACTCTGTGCTTTTTGTTATTCCAAATATTGTTTTGTTATGATGCCACTAAATCTAGGAGGACATTTTTAAAGTGTAGTTGTTAAATGGCACATTCCTCTTGTCAGCCTAAGTTTCTACCTTCATATGTGGGATTTAGCTCATTATTTTCTGTATATGTATCTTTTTTTTTTTAAAGTCATGCTCAGCCCATCGGCGCAAGCCTGATCGATCCCCTCACAGACGAGTGTTAATTATTCGCTACAGGAGATCCGGCCGCCCTAAGCTAACAACAATCCCAAGCCGCTCCAACAAGGAATCGGTATTAGCCGCTTTCCTGGAGTGCTTTGCTTTTTCCTACAGTGTTGGGTGTGTTTGGGGCCTGGGTTATTATGTTGTACACCAAGCTGCAGAATAGGTCTGGGTGAAGCTCCTCAAGAGTAAATCAGGTTTTATTCTACCTCATCACAACACACACAAATTAAAGATGTTTGCATCAGATTTAAAAAGAAAAAACTGAGAAGCTGCATGTGTGTTCTCAATAAGGTGGATGTAACTTTTATAAATGCCTGTAGGATTGTACGCAATGCACTATTTTAAGAATGAATCTAGATTATAATCACCCTCTCGTTTAACCACAGACGATCTTCAGGAACATGCAGAAATTAGTCATGGACTTTGAGAAATGTTTGTTTTATCAAGTTGTATTAGCTGTACTAAAACTGTATTTGAAATGTATCTAGTTTTTGTTCATTCATTTAAATACATTAAAAGTGATATAGCTCAGAAAACGTCTGGGTTGTTTCTCTTCATTCTTTATTTCACAGCCAACAAACCTGCATATTTTCGATCTCCCTCAGCTTCAAGTCACTTGATTTAAATGTAGCAATCAGGCTTGCTGATGATGTAATTCAGTCATTTACATTGGTCATGTTGGAGCAGGGACACATCCAACATGCAGGGCTGTGGGTCCTGAGGATCTGGGTTAGGAAATGCTGATTCATCTTTTCTTTGACTGTAATTGAATGTTTAGTGTGCACTTTGTGTTCTCAGATGTACAGGGGTTGGACAATGAAACTGAAACACCTGTCATTTTAGTGTGGGAGGTTTCATGGCTAAATTGGACCAGCCTGGTAGCCAGTCTTCATTGATTGCACATTGCACCAGTAAGAGCAGAGTGTGAAGGTTCAATTAGCAGGGTAAGAACTCAGTTTTGCTCAAAATATTGAAATGCACACAACATTATGGGTGACATACCAGAGTTCAAAAGAGGACAAATTGTTGGTGCACGTCTTGCTGGCGTATCTGTGACCAAGACAGCAAGTCTTTGTGATGTATCAAGAGCCACGGTATCCAGAGTAATGTCAGCATACCACCAAGAAGGACGAACCACATCCAACAGGATTAACTGTGGACGCAAGAGGAAGCTGTCTGAAAGGGATGTTCGGGTGCTAACCCGGATTGTATCCAAAAAACATAAAACCACGGCTGCCCAAATCACGGCAGAATTAAATGTGCACCTCAACTCTCCTGTTTCCACCAGAACTGTCCGTCGGGAGCTCCACAGGGTCACATGAGGGATATGGGCCAAGTTCTGGTTGCTTCGAGCTCAAACTATTGGTTCACCGGTCTTCCAACACTACCACCTCTAATACCTCCTCCCAAACCTGCATGTGAAGAGGGGGCAGCAAAGCCAGCTGGAGAGCAGCCCTCAACATCCTCTGATCAGCCCTCAACTGATGGTGAGCGTAGATCAGGCCTGGGCGGGTCTGATGTTCTCACAGTATGATAACCTTCAGAGAAAATATCACAGGATGTACAAAAAAGCTTAAATAAAAAATATATGATTTAATTACTTCATTAAAACAGAAATACAACTATTATTAATGCTGCTGCTAAAATGTTATTATAGATATTGTAATGTTTTAGCATTTGTCATTTAAATTGAAAACCTGCTAAATTTAGCAGTAGATTTCAAGTGCTTGTTGTGTACAGTAATATAACTTTTTGCCCCTGCTCACAACAAGCTGGTATTAGCTGGGTAATTGGTCGGGCTACCTGCTCCAGTAGAACGTCCAGATGGCTACATAACAGGCATGCCATTTATAGCTTGCAAACAAACAGCGCATTAGTATTAAAACAACTGATAATTTATTCTCCATACAGATGGAGAAAACTTCAGTCAACCCAGCACCTTCTCCTCCAGCCTCATTAAAAGGACTTAAACCATAAGGACAATATGATAGGAAATGTTAAACCACTGTGATACCAATACCTTGATACCAGTAAGCCAACCATGCTCAGATTGGATACAGAATGTTACATTTAGCCTCTCTTATAAATTGAACCGCATGACATTTTAATTGGGTGAGGACTAACAAATTCTGATCCCAAACTTTTAAACAGTAAGGTTGTGGTTTTTTTTTGCTTTAAGCTAACTATTTGACCAGTGAGTAGTGTTTAATGTCTGGGTCACACGGCAAGATAATTATGCCGTTTTCTGACCCAATCTTCCCCTTCCGACAACCTTAAGGATGCCCTGATTATCATGATGGATCAAAAGACAATCTTATGAGTTATTCCTTCAGTGTGTTAAAAGTGACCTAGTCTGCATGGAAGGATGTCAGGACCACTTCAACTTAAAACCAGTTATTCAACATGTTTGATTGGCCCAATATCCTCACATGTGGGGTGTTCCCCAAGGACAAACGAGCCTGTTGAATCTGATGTGTAGCCAATCAGAAAGCGCGGTGACGGAAACTAAGAATGGATTCCAAAAGTGGGGAAAAGCTTAATGAAATATCAGAGCAAAGTGTCGCTGTGTGAACCAGGCATAACATTCGTCTTCTTTCCAGCACCTCAGGAGTACTGCTGCCCCCCTCAGGGCTGCCACCTTTTCTGCACATGCTGCCTTCAGCCCATGCCAGACAGACGGGCCGAGCTAAACAACTAGCAGCAGGTTATCATTCAACAATGTGAGTTGTTCAATCACCTGTTTGTCCCTTTTTGTACCTAGAAATGTCTAGATGTGCATTATAACTGCACAGGGCATGGCAAATCATTTAAATAATAAACTATTACTTTATTACCAGTTATAACCCAAACTCAGCTGTATGTTTAAAAGGTTTGATGTGCTGTGTGTTGGCAGGTATGCTGTGCCAGAGGCCGTTCTGTCATATGTACTGGGGGTGCCAGAAGATTGGCTGTCATGGCTGCTTGACTCGATTCAGCGGTGTGTATCATAGCTGTTCATGAATGACATTTAACGTGTCTGGAGCTGACATTGCTGTTTCTCCACATCGATATGTGCTTCTGTCACATGAAACTAATCTCAGAGCGAAACCATTTTTAACAGACACATCGACTACGAACGACGTCTTAACATGACCATCCATCTTATGTTGACCTGGTCCTCCGTATGTTCCCCAAACAGCCTTACCTGTTGAGACATGGACATGCCCGCATTTCTAAGGTCCAGCTTTGGTCTCTGGAATTAAATACATCAGGAGCATCATGGTGTGTCTTGTCAATTTACAGGCATCACTTTGTACCTTTGATGCACAATGGATGTGTTTTGCCAAAGGCCACCAGGAGAAAAGAGTTTAGTGACCTTTGCATAGTTTTATCAAGGTTGACGCTTCTGAAGAGAGCAGGTTAGAAAACAGTCGTTGAGCTTTAGCCAACGACCAAACGCCAATGATGTGGTTTGTCTAATAGAAAATAAAAGTGGCTTACTTTTAAAGCTTATTTTCTGCCAGTGTATGTTGCTCAGTTGTTGTGGCTTGATATACCTCCCCATGCCCCCATATGCTGCATGTTTGGACCACCCCGGCAAACCTGCCTTTCTGTTTATGCTGTTTTTACTCAGCTGAACAATCACTGTCCACTCAGAGATACAGTTTTCATATGTGGGATTTAGCTCATTATTTTCTATATATGTATCTTTTTTTTTTTTAAAGTCATGCTCAGCCTATGTGGGCATTCTTTAGCAGCTCAGCCCATCGGCGCAAGCCTGATCGATCCCCTCACAGACGAGTGTTAATTATTCGCTACAGGAGATCCGGCCGCCCTAAGCTAACAACAATCCCAAGCCGCTCCAACAAGGAATCGGTATTAGCCGCTTTCCTGGAGTGCTTTGCTTTTTCCTACAGTGATGGGTGTGTTTGGGGCCTGGGTTATTATGTTGTACACCAAGCTGCAGAATAGGTCTGGGCGAAGCTCCTCAGGAGTAAATCAGGTTTTATTCTACCTCATCACAACACACACAAATTAAAGATGTTTGCATCAGATTTAAAAAGAAAAAACTGAGAAGCTGCATGTGTGTTCTCAATAAGGTGGATGTAACCTTTATAAATGCCTGTAGGCTTGTACGCAATGCACTATTTTAAGAATGAATCTAGATTATAATCACCCTCTCGTTTAACCACAGACGATCTTCAGGAACATGCAGAAATTAGTCATGGACTTTGAGAAATGTTTGTTTTATCAAGTTGTATTAGCTGTACTAAAACTGTATTTGAAATGTATCTAGTTTTTGTTCATTCATTTAAATACATTAAAAGTGATATAGCTCAGAAAACGTCTGGGTTGTTTCTCTTCATTCTTTATTTCACAGCCAACAAACCTGCATATTTTCAATCTCCCTCAGCTTCAAGTCACCTGATTTAAATGTAGCAATCAGGCTTGCTGATGATGTAATTCAGTCATTTACATTGGTCATGTTGGAGCAGGGACACATCCAACATGTGGGTTCTGAGGATCTGGGTTAGGAAATGCTGATTCATCTTTTCTTTGACTGTAATTGAATGTTTAGTGTGCACTTTGTGTTCTCAGATGTACAGGGGTTGGACAATGAAACTGAAACAACTGTCATTTTAGTGTGGGAGGTTTCATGGCTAAATTGGACCAGCCTGGTAGCCAGTCTTCATTGATTGTACAGGTCCTTCTCAAAATATTAGCATATTGTGATAAAGTTCATTATTTTCCATAATGTCATGATGAAAATTTAACATTCATATATTTTAGATTCATTGCACACTAACTGAAATATTTCAGGTCTTTTATTGTCTTAATACGGATGATTTTGGCATACAGCTCATGAAAACCCAAAATTCCTATCTCACAAAATTAGCATATTTCATCCGACCAATAAAAGAAAAGTGTTTTTAATACAAAAAACGTCAACCTTCAAATAATCATGTACAGTTATGCACTCAATACTTGGTCGGGAATCCTTTTGCAGAAATGACTGCTTCAATGCGGCGTGGCATGGAGGCAATCAGCCTGTGGCACTGCTGAGGTCTTATGGAGGCCCAGGATGCTTCGATAGCGGCCTTTAGCTCATCCACAGTGTTGGGTCTTTAGTCTCTCAACGTTCTCTTCACAATATCCCACAGATTCTCTATGGGGTTCAGGTCAGGAGAGTTGGCAGGCCAATTGAGCACAGTGATACCATGGTCAGTAAACCATTTACCAGTGGTTTTGGCCCAATACTTGAGCTAGATGGGCGCGTCACTGCCAAGGACTACCGAACCATTCTTGAGGACCATGTGCATCCAATGGTTCAAACATTGTATCCTGAAGGCGGTGCCGTGTATCAGGATGACAATGCACCAATACACACAGAAAACTGGTGAAAGATTGGTTTGATGAACATGAAAGTGAAGTTGAACATCTCCCATGGCCTGCACAGTCACCAGATCTAAATATTATTGAGCCACTTTGGGGTGTTTTGGAGGAGCGAGTCAGGAAACGTTTTCCTCCACCAGTATCACGTATTGACCTGGCCACTATCCTGCAAGAAGAATGGCTTAAAATCCCTCTGACCACTGGGCAGGACTTGTATATGTTATTCCCAAGACAAATTGACGCTGTATTGGCCGCAAAAGGAAGCACTACAAAATACTAATAAATTATTGTGGTCTAAAACCAGGTGTTTCAGTTTCATTGTCCAACCCCTGTAGTTCCTCACACTAATATTTATACCCTTTAGTTATTTTTACTTTGTCATGTTACACCGACAAACTTCAATATATTTTATTTGATGTACATTCCTCTTTGTAAAATAGCTCAAGCTTAGGAATAATTGGATTGAGAGACAATCTGTGATTTTTGCTTTTCCCACAGAGTCTTAATTTGATTATGGTCTTTACTTTAACTTGGCCACCTGAATCGAAACCATTTTATTGCGGCTCTGGCTGCATGTTGAGAACCGTCCTGCTAAAAGGTGAAACATTGCCCAAGTCTCAAATCTTTTGCAGCCTCTAACAAGGATTAGAGGGCATTTAGCTTCATCCATCTTCCCATCAACTCTAACCAGCTGAATAAAGCAGCCCTTGTGCATGCTGTTGCCACCACCATGTTTCACTGTGGGAAACATGATGTGAAACAGCGTTCAGGGTAGAGATGGGCTATACGAATTTAGAATATCTTTCACTTCACTGCTAAACAGTGAACAACAACTGCATTAAACCATATTTTCAAATATATTTATTTAATTGATGCATTAACACTGGAAGAAAAAAAACAGTAATGTCAGTTTTGCAAACACCCTCAGAGATGATCACTGACATGTTAAATCAGAACTCTTATAACTCTTTTTCACCATAAACTACACAATAATTGCCTATCCATAGTTCAGCCAATTTGTTCTCTGCTACAGTTTTGATCTTTTCTGATCAGGGCACTTTTACATGGCTTGTGGCAAATATGACATGTCTTTCTTTCAGCTATAGCTTTCTTGTCACTCTGCTGGATTCATGGCGACTTCATGACACGATAGCTGCCCTACTAACAGATTCTCTAATCTCAGCTGCGGATCTGTGCAGCTACTTGTCTGAACAATGCTAAGCTGAAAGGCTGGGACGTATGGCACAACTGCACACATCCCAAACAAAAAGATTGAAGTTTGTGGTTGCAAAGTGGCAAAATGCTACAATGTTAATGGGGTTTAGCAAAGCACTGCACATTAAGGTATTTTGGTTAATTAAATCAAATGTGGTATTAAGCAGAAGGATAAAGATCCAACACTAATTAAGAACACCAGATATTAACAACAGCATGTTTATTAAACCTTTATTTATATATAAACAACTCAGTTTAAGTGCTAGTGTCAGTTCTACTGCTCTGGTTTATAATGGTTTCTATTGTTACTATTCTATTCTTACTTTATATGGTATTATATGGTATTTCAATTTCCCTTTTAGAATCCATTATCAGGCTTAGGAGTATGCATGCACTGATGTAACAGTGGTATAAATGAATTATCTACATCCTACATAATACTTGTGGGTAAAAAGCAACTGCATAATTATTAAATTGCTCTGCACCAAAGAAATGACCACGTAGAGAGCCACAAAAAGGCAGAAAGCTGGCCCAAGCAGCATAAATCAACACTCCCAGATGAAGAGCAGAAAGGTTCATGCTTGCAACAAGCCAGTGCTTTGCTATAGTGAACAGCTTTGTCCAAGAGCATTTTTATGCAAACTGGGAAAAAAATGCCCACAGAAGGCTGTGAAATATAATGTGTGTAGAAGTTGATTTCAGAAAATAAAGGAGGTTATTTATAGAGCCACTAATCCGAGTTCAGAAAGACCAAAATGGTGCAGCACAGTCTCTGCTCTTCACAAGCTTGTCACAAGTGGGGTGTCACAGAGCACAGCCCTGTGGACAGCCTCACAGAGGGCTGGCTGGTATTTAGCGCATTTGACTCAGTAAATGCACCTGAAGCTTGTGGAGCAGCCCCTCCTGACACCTGACTCCCCCATGGCCTCCACTCTGGCCTGGCCCTCTTGGGGCTGATGCCACCAGCAGAAGGCCTTTTATTCTCATATTTCGCCTTGACCAGTCCATTCTGCACAGTTGAAGCAACGGTCTGGTCTAGGTGTTGAGCTGAGACCAGTGGCTGCCGGTCCTCCTCCTCGGAGATGGCAAATACTGGCACGCTAATGTGGTCATCCTCACCTGGGAATTCCTGCCTCTTTCCAGCCGGCCCGCTCTCAATGTGGCACTGAGTGGAGGAGGAGGAGCCAGGCCTGGGATCTGAGGGGCAGCCCGGGGGGACACTGCACCCCTTCAGTGGATCTTTTGTCTCAGAGAGAAGACCAAAACAAGGTCCTGTGAATCGAGAGCGCCGCAGGTTGCTGGTGGAGTTGAGGCGGCGCTGCCTTTGTGCGGGCTGCGTGAGGGGATAGGAGGCGTTGCTGAAGGAGTCACAGATGATCCTGGTGTCTGCTTGGGCCTCCAGGTGAGCATCAGAGAACACCTTCCTGCTGTTGCCTCCTGTTTGGTCAGGGACCAAACTGGATGGTACCTGAAATGAGATATTTGACAGTTTACTCAAATCTTCCACAGCAAAAAGTATCCAACTGAACCTTCAGAATGTCAATCACCACAAATGGTCAAGTACTGACGTTGTCCACCAGCTTGGTAAAGGGACTGGTGGAGTTCCAGCTGCACCACTTTTTGTGAAGCTGCGGCAGGGGTGCAAGGAAGTCCTGAAAGGTGCGTACGCTCCAAGCTCTCGGCCTTGAGAAGGTACTTTCTTTAAAGGATCTTGGAGCAGTAGGGGAGGTGTCGGGGTCTGGTGAGGGCCAGTGGCATGAAGGACCAGGGCCGGTGTCACTGAGTCGCAGAAACCTCTCTCGCTGCTGAGAAACATATGTCAATAACGTAATACAGATGCACATGGATCCAACAACAACACCACAAACATATCAGGCCACTTTAAGTAAAAATTACAACTATAGGAATTAATGGTGAATAGTTCATGTTCCTGTAGCTGCAAGAAAAAAAAAAATCAAATACTAGTTTTTTTCTGGAAGTCTTGCTAGGACAAAATATTTTCTTTATAATCAAGAATATTTAAGGTTTACAAAGTGGCATCTGCACTTTCTACAAGGCTTTAGGAACCAACATATTGTTCTTAGCAAAAGAATTACATGGATGGAGCTCTTTCACATTTTGTCATGTTGAAACCATAAACTTTAATGTTTATTAGATCTTTTCCGATGATGGGATATTGGAGAACATCAGTGAACAAAGAGCATCATGAAGACCAAGGTACACATCAGACAGGTTAGGGACAAAGATGTGAAGACATTGAATACAGAATTAGATTATAAAACAATACCCCAACCTTTGAACCTGTTAAGAAGCACGATTCAATCTTTCATCTAAATATTCAAAGAGTAAAGCACAGAAAACCTACATTTTATTCTAACTGATGTGCTGCCAGGCACAATATAATAAGATAATAACTAGAGAAGCAAGGGGCTGTAGTAACACCTGACCTCAGCTACAGACATTCACAGCTTAGGTAGGAAAATCTCTTGAGAAGACAACTATTAGTCATGTACTCCCCAAATCTGGCTTTTAAGAGTGGCAAGACCCTTACTGAGAAAACTCAAGTAATCCTGTTTAGTTCGTCACAAGGCATATAGGGGACACAGCAAACATGGAAGAAGGTGCTCTGGTCAGACGAGACTGACACTAAACTTTTTAGCACTAAGTGCAAAATACTGTGTGGCAGAATACTAACACTGCAAGGGTGTGGCTTTGCTGTGGGGAAGGAGGTCAGAGTTGATGGCAGGATGGATTGGAGCTAAATACGGGGCAATCCTGGAAAGAAATCAGGACTGGGCTTTAAGACTTCAACTTGGGATGGAGGTTCTCAATAAAATATACTGAAACTTGTGGCTGTAATGTGACAAAATGTTGAGTTAAACCAACACTTGCACGATACTGCAAAGTATTATGCTGTTATTTTTCATCTACGATTAGGTTAATCTAGGTTAAGGATCTGCTGAGGATCAAATTTTCTTTTTTTCTGACAGAATTTAAAACATTTAGCACTTACGTTTTAACATGCTTTGTTGCCTTTCTGGATGCCAAAAAAAAAAAAAGATCTACATAGCAAATAAATTTATTTGCTTGAGTAGAGATTGACAAGACAAGAGTTGCCAAAAGAGTGAAAACAAACAAATTAGAAATAAGGCTGAAAACGCAACATAAATAGCTTCCGAATCAGAGGTGGCATTATTCTTAAGCACTCAACTGCAGCAATAAGGTCACTGACCTGCACCGGGAGGATAGACAGTCAGCAAATCAAGCGCGTATCTCTGGTTGAGTAGCAACCGACAGACAGTGCTCAGGCTGCAACTGAACCAGTACTTCACATTCTTCTCTAGAATACCGCCATCAGAGAGAAGACTTATCTGTGTCTTAAACTGTGAAACACCAACAACCATCGACTGAAAGATCAAATTACAGTAAGAAAAGCCCCCCACCATCTTCTGGTTTAACTGCTGTTAAACATGGTCAGAGGATACCAACACAATATGTGGGCTACAGACCACAATATGAGGAACGGATCGGTTGACAGTATGTTATTTGTACCTGCTGCATCCCAGCTTTACACCTAACACATTTTGCTGTGTACAGTGCATTAACAAGAGGAATGTGTGCTGATCAGCTGAGCCCCCCTATCGTGCGATATCTCTTACAAAACTCATTTATCTATTAAGTGCATTAAAGCAGTCAAGAGAACAGACGGTGCTTTGCAATGAATTCAGTCTCATCTGGGGCAACACTGTATGTGCCCGCACACACACAGATACACACAATTATTTTCGAGCAAAGGTTAAAAAGAAAATACAGCATGTTTTTATTCTGGCCTTTACATGTTAGTCTAATTTCCACCCTGGCATTGTGTCAACACACAATATCTATATTTATATATATATCTATATAGATATACAGGTCCTTCTCAAAATATTAGCATATTGTGATAAAGTTCATTATTTTCCATAATGTCATGATGAAAATTTAACATTCATATATTTTAGATTCATTGCACACTAACTGAAATATTTCAGGTCTTTTATTGTCTTAATACGGATGATTTTGGCATACAGCTCATGAAAACCCAAAATTCCTATCTCACAAAATTAGCATATAATTAAAAGGGTCTCTAAACGAGCTATGAACCTAATCATCTGAATCAACGAGTTAACTCTAAACACCTGCAAAAGATTCCTGAGGCCTTTAAAACTCCCAGCCTGGTTCATCATTCAAAACCCCAATCATGGGTAAGACTGCCGACCTGACTGCTGTCCAGAAGGCCACTATTGACACCCTCAAGCAAGAGCGTAAGACACAGAAAGAAATTTCTGAACGAATAGGCTGTTCCCAGAGTGCTGTATCAAGGCACCTCAGTGGGAAGTCTGTGGGAAGGAAAAAGTGTGGCAGAAAACGCTGCACAACGAGAAGAGGTGACCGGCCCCTAAGGAAGATTGCGGAGAAGGGCCGATTCTAGACCTTGGGGGACCTGCGGAAGCAGTGGACTGAGTCTGGAGTAGAAACATCCAGAGCCACCATGCACAGGCGTGTGCAGGAAATGGGCTACAGGTGCCGCATTCCCCAGGTCAAGCCACTTTTGAACCAGAAACAGCGGCAGAAGCGCCTGACCTGGGCTACAGAGAAGCAGCACTGGACTGTTGCTCAGTGGTCCAAAGTACTTTTTTTGGATGAAAGCAAATTCTGCATGTCATTCGGAAATCAAGCTGCCAGAGTCTGGAGGAAGACTGGGGAGAAGGAAATGCCAAAATGCCAGAAGTCCAGTGTCAAGTACCCACAGTCAGTGATGGTCTGGGGTGCCGTGTCAGCTGCTGGTGTTGGTCCACTGTGTTTTATCAAGGGCAGGGTCAATGCAGCTAGCTATCAGGAGATTTTGGAGCACTTCATGCTTCCATCTGCTGAAAAGCTTTATGGAGATGAAGATTTCATTTTTCAGCACGACCTGGCACTTGCTCACAGTGCCAAAACCACTGGTAAATGGTTTACTGACCATGGTATCACTGTGCTCAATTGGCCTGCCAACTCTCCTGACCTGAACCCCATAGAGAATTTGTGGAATATTGTGAAGAGAACGTTGAGAGACTCAAGACCCAACACTCTGGATGAGCTAAAGGCCGCTATCGAAGCATCCTGGGCCTCCATAAGACCTCAGCAGTGCCTCAGGCTGATTGCCTCCATGCCATGCCGCATTGAAGCAGTCATTTCTGCAAAAGGATTCCCGACCAAGTATTGAGTGCATAACTGTACATGATTATTTGAAGGTTGACGTTTTTGTTTTAAAAACACTTTTCTTTTATTGGTCGGATGAAATATGCTAATTTTGTGAGATAGGAATTTTGGGTTTTCATGAGCTGTATGGCAAAATCATCTGTATTAAGACAATAAAAGACCTGAAATATTTCAGTTAGTGTGCAATGAATCTAAAATATATGAATGTTAAATTTTCATCATGACATTATGGAAAATAATTAACTTTATCACAATATGCTAATATTTTGAGAAGGACCTGTAGATATATACAGGGGTTGGACAATGAAACTGAAACACCTGGTTTTAGACCACAATAATTTATTAGTATGGTGTAGGGCCTCCTTTTGCGGCCAATACAGCGTCAATTTGTCTTGGGAATGACATACAAGTCCTGCACAGTGGTCAGAGGGACTTTAAGCCATTCTTCTTGCAGGATAGTGGCCAGGTCACTACGTGATACTGGTGGAGGAAAACGTTTCCTGACTCGCTCCTCCAAAACACCCCAAAGTGGCTCAATAATATTTAGATCTGGTGACTGTGCAGGCCATGGGAGATGTTCAACTTCACTTTCATGTTCATCAAACTAATTTTTCACCAGTCTTGCTGTGTGTATTGGTGCGTTGTCATCCTGATACATGGCACCGCCTTCAGGATACAATGTTTGAACCATTGGATGCACATGGTCCTCAAGAATGGTTCGGTAGTCCTTGGCAGTGACGCGCCCATCTAGCACAAGTATTGGGCCAAGGGAATGCCATGATATGGCAGCCCAAACCATCACTGATCCACCCCCATGCTTCACTCTGGGCATTCAACAGTCTGGGTGGTACGCTTCTTTGGGGCTTCTCCACACCGTAACTCTCCTGGATGTGGGGAAAACAGTAAAGGTGGACTCATCAGAGAACAATACATGTTTCACATTGTCCACAGCCCAAGATTTGCGCTCCTTGCACCATTGAAACCGACATCTGGCATTGGCATGAGTGACCAAAGGTTTGGCTATAGCAGCCTGGCCGTGTATATTGACCCTGTGGAGCTCCCGACGGACAGTTCTGGTGGAAACAGGAGAGTTGAGTTGCACATTTAATTCTGCCGTGATTTGGGCAGCCGTGGTTTTATGTTTTTTGGATACAATCCGGGTTAGCACCCGAACATCCCTTTCAGACAGCTTCCTCTTGCGTCCACAGTTAATCCTGTTGGATGTGGTTCGTCCTTCTTGGTGGTATGCTGACATTACCCTTGATACCGTGGCTCTTGATACATCACAAAGACTTGCTGTCTTGGTCACAGATGCGCCAGCAAGACGTGCACCAACAATTTGTCCTCTTTTGAACTCTGGTATGTCATCCATAATGTTGTGTACATTTCAATATTTTGAGCAAAACTGTGCTCTTACCCTGCTAATTGAACCTTCACACTCTGCTCTTACTGGTGCAATGTGCAATCAATGAAGACTGGCTACCAGGCTGGTCCAATTTAGCCATGAAACCTCCCACACTAAAATGACAGGTGTTTCAGTTTCATTGTCCAACCCCTGTATGTGTGTGTGTGTGTGTGTATATATATATATATATATATCTTCAATTTTACAATAGATAAGTAATGACGGCGTGAAATCTAACAGAGATTAAGCTAAAATGTAAAAAAAAAATTATAAAAAGCTGCTTCCATTGGTTTTATTAAGAAAAGTGGCAGTCAGGTGTTGCTTCTTAAATGCAGTTAACTGGCTATAAAGCAGAGAGAGAGCAAGAGATCAGCCACTGACCAGATATGGATTATTTTCTGGTTGATTGGGTAAGAAAGGTGACCTGCCAGTGGAATCTCAAACATCCTATCAGTGAACCAACCATACCTAAGCACTACCCGCCCCCCAACAAAAAGAACTCTGGGGTAAAAGATGTTACTAAGTCAAGCAGATTCAAAGTTAGGTATTTCAGTATCAGTGAGGGTTTCGAAATGAGGCTGAAATGCCTCATTGCCATCACCCTTTAATTCTCTCCACAGATTCTCCATCAGATTCAAGTCAGGACTCCAGTTGGGCTGGTCCAAAATGTTAATATTTTTGTCGGCTAACCAGTTCTTCACCAATTTAACTGTGTTATGAGTCATTGTGATGCTATGATTTAGTTTTGCAAAAGACCAATTTTTTCTACAGAAAGCCTGATGTTGTAGTCTTCTTCTATGGTGATGTCATTTACTGCCTGTCCTGTCAGCTGAAACCCAAAACACCACCAAAGATTGGTAATGGATGGTGTTCTTGGGTTAAATGCTTCTCCTTTTTTTAAATGCCAAATAAAGGCTAACATTACCAGAAAACAAGTACTATTCTCTGTCCAGATGAGATTTTACAAAGGCCAGATGGACTTTGTGTGGCTTCCTCCTTGTCCTCCATAGAATCCAACATTATGCAGGATTCTTTGGTCTGTCCACCTTAAGATGTTGCCACTAACAAGGCCAGCATTCTTCAGGATGACCATGGTTGTGATGCCTGGATTCTTTTTCCACCTCTTGCATCATCAGCCTTACCTGTGCTGATGTCTCTTTTATTCCATATCCTGTACACCGAGCACACAGTGTGGAAGGTCTTTTATTTTTGCCTATTTGATTGAAGTAGAACCTTGAATGTTCACATGGACTCTCACAATTTGCAACTGATATGAATAATTTCAGGCATGCTCTTTTACATAAACTGCAAGGTAAACAGAGAAATAATTTGCTGGCATCCATGGCACATTTTTATATTTATTTTTCTGACACACATCTATTTCTTTTCCAGTTAGAAAAAAAAAACATGTTGGTCATGTTAAAAAATTTGAAATCTAAATCTGCCTAGGGTATGAATAATTTGTGGCTTAACTGCAGGCCAGAAAACTCAGATTGATGCATCTCTAATTATCACCAATAATTAATCAGCACGTGTTGCCACTTCTATAAAAAAAGTGTTTTGGCAGTTTGGCATCTTCGCTTTGGGTTAACCAGCAAACATAAAGAAAACTTGCAAATCTTCCCAGCAGTAGATGTCCCACCAAATTTACCACAAGCTCAGATCATGCAATGCTCAGAGGATCTGCAAAAAACCCAAGATCTCCATCTCAGACTCACCACAGTACAACAAGTGTGGCTTTTATGGAATTAGTTTTCAAGAGAAAAGCCTCTTCCCTCTAAGAGGAACATAGCACCAAAGTTATATCTGAATAAACCATAAGACTAGTGGAACAAGGTCCTTTGGACAGTTGAGACCAAAGTAGAGATGTGTGTCCACCATACTCTGTGCTGAAAACCATACACACAAGATCAACACATCTGATACAACCCGGTGGATAGGTGATGATCTGGGCTTGTTTTGCAACCATAGGACCTGATCAGATTCAACTGTGAGTCAAATGTGGGGCCATCTGTTTGGCAGCTACAGCATCCATGAAATCTGATCAAAGAGAGCAGCAAATTTACAACATTCTCTTGTAAACACAATGTTGCAAACAAAAAGAATCAAGGTGAAACAATCCAGACTCTATTTTAAATCTTGCAGTAGGATCTCAAAAGAGCCATTCAGAAATATCTGCAAACCTCAATGAACTAAAGCAATGTTGAAAAGAAATATGGGCAAAATGTATCCTCTGCGAGTAAAAATAATAGTCAAACAGATTTTAAAAAATTATTTGAGTTCCTGCTGCCAAAGGTGGGTCAATGTTTGCCTTTCCTCTTCTAATGAATAGGGATGTAGTGGAAAGTGTTGTGCTCTCTGTACACATAGATTGCCATTTATATAGATTTTGATATACCAGAAGATTTTATGATGTCTTGATATGCCTGGAATTGAAAGAGGTTGTTATGTCTTTCAGGTGTACATCAGAGGTTATTATTTTCCAGGAGCAACTTGGAGAGACTGAATCCAGACAACAGATTAAAAGTGTAAAAGTAACATTATCATTTTCAATCAGCTGCTGTTGATCAACACAGTACAGAGGTTTTAGGGGTTTCAACCATCAGAAAGGACTAATCCTTCCCACAGAGTCTGTAGCAGCTAGCTTTGTCTAGACTAGAATTAACTGGGGCTTTAATTAAAAAGTTATTTTGCTCAGCAAAGCCCTGCAAACACAATGGCAACTTTTACGTTAGACATGAGGCAAGAGATCAGCAACTGCAGTCAATCAGAGATCAAATTGGAGAAAATTCAGGGGTGTTGCTTGGAAAAGCTCAGCATACACAACTTTACAGATTAATAGAACTTGTTGAACAGTCTGATGACGTTCAGGCTGTGAGTAACAAACTATTTAGAGCCGGAAATCTCAGCTTTCCAGAAAGACTGCTCTTGATATTATGCAGTTTGAAGCTTTTCCTAAGAAACAAAAAAGGTATTTTTTCCAGCAAAGATGTCAAATGTAAGCTCAAGCACTATAAATACAGCAGTTACCTGTGCCAAGCTATAATGCTTGGAAATTTACCTTGCATCAACATGTAGGAAATGGACTTTGCCCCTCCCACCCTTACTTATGCAAAGTGTAGACCCCATGTAACATTTACCAAACATCATTGACATGGTTGTCTGAATTGAGGACACACAGAGGCAGACCACACACTGTGTGTCAAAGCGTGCAGCAGCACAACACAGCAACACACACACACTTTGAGCTGGGAATCTGGCTCTGAAGATAATACTTCATTAGCCTAGGCTGCAGAAAAGCCTGCCAGTCCTTCAAAAAGCTGCCAGAGTTGTTTTACGCCAACTCTTATTCCAAAAGAGCACAAAAGAGAACGGGAAAAAGCGCCTGCTTCATCAAAGCTCCTCCTCTCTTTTAATTATCCTCATTTCCCATTCATGTCCCCATAGTTTACATAGTTTTAGATTGTACCTTGCAGACGGCAGTATAATCGTATCAGTCTTATTGAGAACATTAGGTCAATTCAAAAAAGTGAATGCTCTGCCACCTCCGATGTTCATTTGTTCTGGGATCCTTTCCACAAAGTGAGTAGAAAAAACAGGATTGAGAGTGTGCTGTTGTGATTACATAACCTTTTTGCTCTCAACCTAACAGCATTAAAGATACATTCAGACAGAAACCTTTGAACCAGTGTGCAAAGTGAGGCAGCACTGTGAGGAATTCACAGCAATGCCATGACAAGCTAACACGCCCCTGTTTAGCAGATAGTATTCAGCACCATTCTCATCATTTCACATTGAAGGCCCAACGTTAACGTGCTGCTGCTACAAGAGGAAAGGGATCGGGGCTGGAAATAAAAAAAAGGTATTACGGTTCATCCTCCTACACCAGTACCAAATTTCATGAAAAAACGTTTTTTATTACTTTAAACTAAAAAGCTGGTGATCATCCCTTACTGCATGCTACAGGTCCATCTAGATTACCTGTCCTTTTAAAGACCATGTGATATTCTAACTACAGTGACTTGCAAAACTTTTCATAGGCCCTGAACTTTTTCACATTTTATCAGAGTAAAACCACAAAACAAAAATCAGAAAAGTATAACAAGCAACCTTTTACTCTTATACCTCTAAATGAAATATTGTGCAACTAATTATGATTAGAAATGGCCAAATCACCAAACAATCCACCTGAATGAAACTTAATCTAAGTTTCATCTGTGATAAAAAAAATTTAAACCTTTCATTTCCCTTCTACTTCACAACTATGCACTTCTTTGTGTCAGTCTATCACATAAAATCCCCTAAAAATACACATTTGTGATTGTAATGGGACAGAATGTGGAAACGTTTTGGGGGTGTAGTGGATTATTTTGCAAGGCACAGTAGCTGTTACTAGTAATAGCTATAGTGGCATCAAACAGGTTCTTACAGCATGAGGATAGAAGGGCAGCCGTCCTGGGCTACCAGCTGATGATACAATGAAAACCTCATCTGCATCAATATCAAGTTCAGTCAAACCACTGCAGGAAAGGTCCACTTCTGCATTCTGGGACCCATCACCATCATCAGCGACTACAGAAAGACAGAAGGAAGATTAGACATTAGAGACCATAGCAGGGGCTTTGTGGGTTAAATGGCACAAAGATCTCAACCTGGGTCAGTCCTAGTGATGGAGCGAGAAACATTATTTGTGTTTCATGGTCAGTCTGTATGCTTCATCTGCACTAGATTAACTGGAGCCACAATGAAATATTTAATGAGCCCAATTATCAATACATTTTATAAAAAGAGAGTAATTGTGGCTGCTATGCATGAAAACATCAGCAGGATTAAGGTGTGAGAAGAAGTAAGTTAGCTGAATATAGACAACCAAAGAGACCGCACCATCTAAAGCAGAAAATCCATTACCATGTGGCTAAACTGAAACATCTTCTCTCCACCCTAACATATTTCTCAAGCATTATATCTTCACTTTTAAATGAGTGCACTGATCCTTAGCTTTCTGCTTAGAGAAATTACTAGATGAAAGATTTATATCCTCAATGGTATTATTATCATTCCTGAAATATTTCAGCAAAAAGTCTAAAATAGTGGTGTGAATAAATCTAAATAGACATCCATAATAGTATGCTTTTGAAGGGCCCTCAGCTTGTTGAATCTTTGAATAAAAAAATGACCCAAGCAGAGTGTAGTTTTTCAGTCATTAAGGAATTCAGAATGTGGGAATACATGCATCTATGCAAGTGTGCCACTTCCCAACCTGCACGTGGTTGGCTGCTGTTGTCCTGCTCTATAGTCATCTCTGGACCAGCCTGATTCTCAGCCATTAGCTGGAGCTCGCTGATCTCAGCAGCAGTGCTTTGGACTTGCTCTTCAACCTACAACATGATGCATACAGATTACGCTACACAGTTTTATAATATTAATGCTGGAAATACATTCAGTATTAAAGCCTGACAAAAAGGTACAGGTACAATTTTCACTTTGACCTGCCCTGACTTGGCCAGTTGGAAAGTCAAACATCTGATCTTTTTCCAATCAATGAACGCACCATACGTAAGAACTACCAGGAGACCCTGATCACAACACTGTAATAATTATTACTTAAGAAGAGTAGCACACAATTTCTATAAATGTGTGTTGGTTGTCTCTACAGGGAGTCAGACTTTGCTGGGTGTGGCTTATTTTATTTCTTTGACATCTTGTAGTTTGTCTGTATTTGTTCCCAATTTTTATGGGTATGAAAATGAGACGTCTGCCATCGAACATTAATCCATAGCCATCTTGGAGCTATTTTGTAGAATCGATGAAGGAGAAAAAAGACAAAGAAGGGAACTGACCCAGAGCAAAGTTCAACAGATAACAGTAAGGCCGAGATTTTTACAGCAAAGTTACTCAGTATTATTCTGTTGAGTGGTTTCTTTAAATTAAAGATAAAATGCCACTTTACATCTTTAATGTGAAGAAACCACTTGTAATATTAAAATGCCACTTTATGTAGGGCTGCACGGTGGAGCAGTTGGTAGAACTGTTGCCTTGCAGCAAGAAGGTCCTGGGTTCAACTCCTGGAGTCTTTCTGCATGGAGTTTGGATGTTCCCCCCCGTGGATGCGTGGGTTCTCTCTGGGTACTCCAGCTTTCTCCCACAGTCCAAAAACATGACTGTTAGGTTAACTGGTCTCTCTAAATTGCCCTTAGGTGTGAAGGAGTGTGTGCATGGCCGTTTTTCCTGTATGTCTCTGTTGCCCTGCGATGGATTGGCGACATGTCCAGGTTGTACCCTGCCTCCCGTCCGTAGACTGGTGGAGATAGGCACCAGCTCCCCCATGACCCACTATGAAGTAAGCGGTATAGAAGATGACCTGCAGTCAGACAAGCATCTTTAGCACTTAGTAGGGCAGCATTTAACTGCTATGACCGGGTTGCAGATATAAAACCAGCTACTGGTAGTGTTGCTGAAGAATTATAGCCCACTCCTTATAGGTAAAGGCTTCTAGATCACTAATATTCTTGGGGCTGTGTGGTGCAACCACCTTTTTCAAATCCCATAAGTGATTTTTCAAATCAGATCACCCTGATGGCCACTGTGTTTCTCTGGAAGTCTTCTGAAACTAATCCTTGGTAGACTTTGAGATATGTTTGGGATCATTGTCCAGGTGAAATGTCCAATGAATGTTTCATAGACACCATGACATTTTCTCCCAGGATTTTTTGATACCGAATCCATATAGTCCTCGACATGCTACAGGTTTCCAGAGGAAGTGATGCAACTCCTGAGCAAAACTGAGCCACCGCTCTGCTTCACTGTAGCCATTGTGTGGGGGGGCTGTAGGGGCTTTTTAGTGTATGCTTCATTCCTAATGATTCATCACTCCACAGAGCAGAATCAAAAATTTTTTTTGTCATATTTAAATAGTTGTGAGCAAACTGGAGATAATTTTACTTGTGCTTCTGGATGATGCACGTCTTGGAGTTCAGGAGTTGGGCCCTTCAGGGTTTACTATGTGCCTTACTGTGGAAACTGAAACCTCAGTGGCTGCTGCCACCAAGTCTCGCTGCATGTCTTTTGCAGTTACTGAAGGGTTTTTCACATCTGCCTCTTCATCTTGTAGCAGCTGCTTTATCTTTCTGCCATGACCAAGTAGTATGGCCACTGTTCCTTTAGGTTTAAAAGGCAAACCATGCTTCCAAATGATTGTATTTACCATCCTTTGTATCCTTTTCATTTTTGCAAGGCAATGTCCTGTTCTCTGAACGTTTTGGACAATGCTCCTTACACAGCAATATTTGTGGCATGCAATGACATGCCACCGTTAACAGTAAAGGTATTTGAGGTGTTTAGTCTCAAGCACACCTGATGCAACTAATGACTGGTTGCATCAGGTGTGCCCGAAACCACACCTGATTTTTTGGTTTTGGCTTATAAAGACTTATATTCAGGGATTTGAATACTTTTGAGACTGTTTTAGCCATTGAAAGTATGAGTGAAAGCTTATGCATTATCTAAAAGAACTGTGACATTTATTCTCTCTGCCAGGCCTGCAAAAAGATAACGACATCATTTTGTTCTTGCAGCCCTAATTTGGATATTCTTGCAATGTTCTAGACAGATTAAGTGGCATGTAGTTGAGGGTCTGCTTGCTTACAGCCCAGCCGTTCTCCTAACAAAAGAAAGGCTGGAAAGAAACATTTTGACCGGTCAGTTTCGTCTTTACAAAAAACCAGAGATTGGACATTGGCCAAATTTACCTTTTGATTTTCCTGTGCTCAGGATGTTTTTACCATCAAGTCAAATGAACTTGGTTGTCTTAAATGGCTATACCTCGTTATATATATATATATAAATAAAATTTTAATCATATTTTCCACTGACTGAAAAGTTGAAAAGCAAAATGAATCAAAGTCTAATTGCCATTAAAACAAAAATGATAAGAATAATAAGGCTTTAAAGCAGGCTTTACAAATGTTACTAAACAGCCTTTGTTTTAAATCTGTGACCTGGAATGAACCTGAGTTGGCCCGGCTCAGTGGGGAGTGCATGAGGTAGATCTACAGAATTAGGCAGCGTTGGTCTCAGTAGCAAAACATATTAAAAGAAATGTTCAGTGATCCCAGATAAAGCTCTGTTTCCAGAGGAATGTCTGACAAATGAATAAGACAGTGGAGACAAGAAGGCAGGTAGGGGATAAGTCTCATGTGGAGAAACAAACAGGGATGAACTAGGAAAAGCAGACATATTTAAACGAGCCAATATTTGATCCTTTTTATAAACGGAACCTTGTGATAAAGGTGATCCACTTGAAAATATTGCAGTAAATATTTTACTTATAAAGGAGAAATACTTTTTTTTTTTTTATGCTGTGCCAGACTCATAGGCATCCCACAAATTCTTTCACTACACGTGCTGCTATGAAAAAAAAAAAGAAAGAAAAAAAGGCACATTGAAGTCAAAGATTTAAACAAGACAAGGTCAACCTCTCACTCCCTATGGAGTCTCTTATAATCAGCGCTTAATATGGAGCTCCTGACTTCAATTTTATGGATTTAAAAGATTGGCTATTTTTCCACACAGTTCAACTAAAAAAAGTTACTAAAACTGTTTTTGTGCATCATGTACTTTCAGCACAAATTTTCATAAGGATCAAATGTTTACCAGAGAGGACGTGCGTGGGAGAAAAAGTAGTGTTAAACTGGAGTTGTTTCAATACCTCAGAGTTGCTTGATGTGCAGGAACTGGCTCTTTTTGGACACAGCTGGGGTCTGGAAAAGATGAATAGCCAAATCAGTTCAAGCGCTAATTAAAGACAGATCTGTGAGAAAGTATTTTTATGAAGCTTCTGCTGAAAGAAAACCACTCCGATGTTCACAATTTGACCAGAAATGTAAAAATGGAGATAGTCCCATCTAACTGTGCAGTACTGTAATTACCTCCATTAACTTTTAGTATTATAAATCCCACATACCTGCGGCTATCTCACTCCCTAGTTTTTCTGTTGTGGCATTAAATGATGCTCTGGTTGTCTCCGACTGCATTTATAATGGTTGTTGCTGAGCTGTCATCGCATTTTTAACCGATACGATGTAGACAAGGGATATGTGATAACAAGCTCTAACTAACCAGACTCCACATTTTAATATACAAAGATCGACGTTATTCCTACATTGCCTGGCAAAAGCTCTCATACTCATTAAACTAATTTTGAGTTGTTACAACCACAAGTTTAAATGTGTTTATTTGGATTTTGTGTGATAGACCTGCACTAAGTGGTGCATAATTGGAAAGTGCAAAGAAAATGATGCATAGTTTTTTTCCCATACAAATCTAAAAGGATTGTGCGATTTTGTGATCACACCCCCGAATCAGCACTTTGTAGTACTTTGCACCTGTACAGACCAGACATTTTTACTGTTATGCCCAGCTAAATAGAATAAGCCTTGTCAAATGAGATGGAGGGTCTGTGAACATCAGTTTGCCATAGTTTCTCAATTGGATTGATGTCTGAACTTGAATGGGCCACTCCAACACAGAACCATGCTTACATTTTGTCGCAACCAACTTTATGCTACGGTTTCCTGCTGCAAGATGAACATCTGCTCCAGTTTCAAGCTTTTTGCAACCTCTAACAGGTTTTCAGTTGACTGACAGGAAATGTGGTGGAGAGAGAGGGAGGAAGACAAAGGTCTACGGGCCAGGACTCGAACCTGTGACAGCTGCATCAAGGACTGTAGCCTTCGTACATGGGTCGTGCACTTTACCACTCCACCACTGCCTTAACCCACTATCTTGCCCTCTTTACTGATTAATGCTCTCCATGCCTGGCCTGTCAGCTTAGGCAGTCCACAGCTTCTTGGTAGGCTTTCAGTTCTGCATTTCTCTCTCCATTTTCGAGTGATGGATTGAACAGTTCTCTGTGAGTTGTTCTAAATGTTATTTTATAACCTAACTCTGTTTTAAGCCTCCCTATAGCTTTCACCCTGACCGGCTGCTGACCTGTCTTCATGATGGTGTTTGTTCACTGATGTTCTCTAACAAACCTCTGAGGCCTTCACAGAACAGCTGGGTTTATACTTAGATTAAATTACACACACACTGAGTCTACACACTGATTTGGTGGCTAGTAACAGCACTAGGTTGGACTGGATTTTATTTAGGGGTTTCAGATTAAAGTAATCTAGCCTTTAAGATTTTTTTTTGTAAAACATGTTGAAAAATCCAGTATCCTTTCCTCCTCCTTCACAGCTATGCACCACTTTGTGTTGTTCAATCACATAAAATTTCAATAAAATACATTGAAGTTTATTGCTGTAACAAAACAATATTTGGTAAGGAAAAGGGAGATACAATTTTTTCACATAGATATTACTATTTAAGTTCTTTTAAAATCGAGTACATTAAACCCACGTTTATGACACACTTTTCCTAAATATTTGTCTAATGATATTATATCACCAACATTTTTCCGTGCCGGTTTGATATGGATTTGAACCAGTGACGCATGAAATACACAGGTATGTGGGCTCTTATTAAAAATGAATATTACAGCAGAGTGAGTTCTTTACCCGTCACCAGTCAACTGAGGGCAACCCCTGCCGATATACCCTCAACCACCTCTGGCTGTTTCCTAACAAAAGGGGACCTTGAAGGTGAACTCAGCACTACTTAAATGTTGAATGATTGGGTCAGACTTGCCTGGCTTGTGGCCAATTGTTTTGGTGAACTTATATAAATTAATAGGCAACATAAAAAAAACCAGCTCCTAAGCAGCTCCTAACCTTTGTATATGTGTATTAATGCATGTTCTCGCATTCGAATGAGCCGTATTGTTGTTGTTACTATAGACACTTTCCTTTTATGGAACACGTGTTTCTAATTTTACTGGCCTTACTACTGAGAACCTCCAGAGTTATTGTGCCTGCAGAGGGACTGGACATACTGAGCTGCTTAAATTCTTTGAGAAAGTTAAGGATTAATTACAGGCACAAATGTAAACCTTGCAGAGGTTCAGACCTTTCTAAAACAATGGATTAGTACAATCAGCTCTTCAGAATGGATAGTATTACATTTGTTTAAGATTAGCCCTGTCCATTTGAGGCTAGGAACAAATGTAAATTACACCTTTTTATAGCCTTACAATGCTACTGCTACCAAACTCACACTGGGCTCTACCTCTCCTGGATGTCCCCTAGTCTCTAAGCTACCCGCCCATTACTTTCATGCTGCCTTTCTGGTTTTGTGCGCTGGAATTGATGCCAGGTGCTGCACCTTGAATGCCCCCTCAGTGTTTGGTGAGAACGATTGACATCAAGGAAGCCGCACCATTGCAGCCAAAGCCAACTTAATCACCAAGGGTCACCACATCAGACACTGAGGCACCCAGCTGAGTCAACATAACAGAGATGTGACGATGAAGGCCCGAGTTTGTGCATTTTCTGTCAGACCAGTCATTTTCAGTGGTGAGAGAGCCAGAAGTTGAGATCTTGTGAATCTTTCTTTGGGTAATATCGCAGCGTTCAATGTGCCACGTAAGTCTGACCTGAGAGTGACATCACATTAGTTCTGAGCATGTTCTAGTTACAAGTTGGAAAAAAACAACAGGATTTGCTATTTGTTGTGATGCTATCTACTATTAGCTTTAAAAGCTAATAACGCTGGAAGTGCTGGTGAACAATTAATTCCTGCAACTTTTACTACATTTAAATGCAGGGCAGCCATGTTGGATATCAAAGTTGCAGCTGCTCAGGGGAACTGTGACTTTCCATGATTGAATTTTGACTTAAAAGTCGAAATTAGCACCATATTAACTGAATCCTCATGCATATATTTTGCTGGTATTGTTTTTATGTGCATCTTGGTTTTGACTCCTTCTGAACTAACATACTGTATGTTAAAAAAGTTAAATTGTTGCAGGTGAGCCTAAAACAATGAAAAAAAAATTTTAACATACAGGTTAAAAACAATTAAAGCTACTACATGAAACCACAAAATAGGCTAAGATATATACATTAATCAGGGATATTTTAATGACAAATACAAATAGTCACCAGGGAACATTCAGACCAAAAGGATTGTTAATATATCTGTAGTAAAATTCACAAAATTCAACCTCATTCGCTAAACATTAACTATGATTTATCCTTTATTATTATCGAAAAATAAATTTGTGCTTTTTATTTACCAAGATATTTTTCTCTGGATAAAGCTGTTGAAAAAATGATCCACTAAAGTTAAGCTGGACATCTTAACATTGAAAAAAAAAACATGAAACATATTTCTTCCTCAAAAGCTCAGAATTGCTTTTTATATTTGTCTGTAAACTGACCTTTAGAACACCAAAAACCCCAGAAACATTGGTTCTGGCTTTCCAAACTTTAAAATCTTTTATAAGATGAGGGCACTTATCGTACTGATAATCATTAACAGATTTTTTCTAGAGTTGTGAGAACTTTGATTTATCGTGAGAACAATTAACTCCACATAATAATGACAACAGTCCCAAAAACTAAACGTTTTGCTGGGATTGGTAGTTTCTTTTCTCCCCACTGTTGATTCCATAAGAGCAGCAATGAATATCAATATCTTTAAAAATATGATTAAATGCAATTAAATCCAAGGTGTCTGTAACTGATGTTTCTCTATCTGACCAGTTTTCTGTTATTTTTGAAAGCATCATCTGCAATGACTCGGTTTGCCAAAGCGACATTATAAGAAAACGCATCTTTAAGGACGGTGCTGCTGAAACTTTTAACCAGATTTACTCTTCTACCTCCACTTTGCCCTGTAACACTGTAGATGAGCTGGTAGATAACTTTCATTCTAAAATCTCGGACATCATTGATTCAATTGCTCCACTTAAAGTGAAAGTAATTTCTGGGAAGAAAATCTCTCCGTGGGGAAGTGCTCCCCCAGTCAGAAGTGAAAAAATGAGTGTAGAAAAGGTGAACGCAGGTGGAGAACGACTGGACTCCAAGTTCACTATATTATCTATAAAGAGAGACTATACAGATATAACCTACAACTCAAAAATGCAAGGGAATCTTTCATTTCTGAGATCATCAGCAAAAACATTAACAATGCTCGTGCATTATTTGCCACAGTCGACAAGTTAACAAACCCTCCTGTAACTGTAGCATCTGAACTCCACTCTACCAGGGCCTGCAATGAATTTGCTAAATTCTTCACTGAAAAACCCAAAAGATCAGAGGGGCAGTCAGCACATCCACATCAAGTCCAGTACCAAAGTTGTCTCCAACTAGAACTGATTTTGACAAAATTTCCCAATTTCACCAAATAAACTACAAAAACCTAGAAGAAGTTGTACACCAACTAAGCTCTTCTTCCTGCTGTCTCGATCTTTTACCCACAGCTTTCCATAAGAAAGCTTTGCCCATAATAACATCGGATTTAACACAAATAATAAACACGTCCCTTTTGTCAGGTGTTTTCCCACAGGTCCTAAAAACAGCAATTATCAAACCTCTATTGAAAAAGAGCAACTTGGACAAGCTGCTAGTACAGAACTACAGGCCTATATCAAACCTCCCCTTCATCAGTAAGATTATTGAAAAAGCTGTGTTTCAACAGTTAAACAACTTCCTAACAACGACCAACCGCTTCGATGTCTTCCAGTCAGGCTTCCGTGCTCACCACAGTAGAGACTGCTCTTGTCAAGGTGTTCAATGACATCCGTATAAATGCAGACTGTGGAAGAACCACAGTGCTGGTATTATTGGACCTTAGTGCAGCATTCGACACTGTTGATCACTCCATTTTATTAGAGCGCCTGGAAAACTGGGTCGGCCTTTCTGGTACAGCACTCAACTGGTTTAAATCCTACTTGAAGGACAGGGACTTTTTTGTGTCAGTAGGTATCTTTACATCAGAGACCACAAAAATCACATGTGGCATTCCCCAAGGGTCCATCTTAGGGCCCCTCCTATTCAATATTTACATGCTCCCCCTAACTCAGATTTTAATAAACAACAACGTAAGTTATCATAACTATGCAGATGACACACAGCTATACGTTACAATGTCACCAGGTGACTATGAACCCATTCAAGCACTGGGTAAATGCTTAGAAGAAATCAATGCATGGATGTGCCACAATTTTCTTCAGCCAAATCAAAACAAAACTGAAGTAATAATCTTTGGACCAAAGGAAGAGCATTTAAAAGTTAGCACACAGCTTCAGTTAATACAGCTAGAAACCACCAGTCAGGCCCGAAACCTGGGTGTAGTGATGGACTCAGACCTGAACCTTCAGAGGCACATAAAGGTAGTAACAAGGTTGGCCTTCTATCACCTAAAGAACATCTCCAGGATAAAGGACTAATGTCTCAGCTGGACCTTGAAAAACTAACTCATGCATTCATCTTTAGTAGAATTGATTACTGCAACGGTGTCTTCACAGGTCTGCCTAAAAAGTCGATCAGACAGCTGCAGTTAATCCAGAATGCTGCTGCCTGTGTCCTCACTAGAACTAAGAAAGTGGAGCACATCACCCCGGTTCTAAAGTCCCTACACTGGCTCCCTGTAGCTCAGAGAATAGACTTTAAAATACTTATTTGTTTAGAGTGGCCTTTCAATGTGTTATCTAAACATTACTAGTTAAGTTTTCAGTCCAATTTTCCTTTAATTTTCTTATCCATCATTCTATTGTCTTTATTTTTTTAATTACCTGTTGTCTGATTTTCTGTATCATTGTAATGTTTTTCCTTATTCCTTATGTTGCTGAAAAGCGCTATATAAATAAACTCGACTTGACTTAAATGCAGTTATTGTGTGCTCTTTGGCAATAACATTTTACTACTTTATGTAAATAGAGTCCTACATTGGCCAAAATAGGCTGCAATAGATTTTTCATTATTTTATCACTTTCATTTTTATCAAAACAGATACCATGAAATAGTGTAATAAACCTTTTAATTCCAAGGACTATTTTCTATGCTGGCATGTTGACTAATTACACAGATTGCAACAGAGAGCTAGATTTTTGAGGGTCCTTGGCCATTTGGCGCACACAGTTTTGGTTGTTTTGTACCTGGATTTTTAAGGTATAAACCTTTTAGGTATAAAACAGAGCCATCTACCACAGGATGTCCAGTTATACCAACCTTGGGGATGCTTTGTCAAACTGGTGAATTAACCTGAAGCTAATTTCAGAAGTTAGCTGAAAGTATGAATATTTTACAGCAAAGTGTTTTTCTTTTGAGCCATCAGCCGCTGTCTCTCATAGTACAAGTTGTATGTTTGAAATGCAGCCTTCTGGAAACCTCCAAGTTAAAATAAGATTCTGCATTCTCTAGGGAATATACCTGGAGAAATATGTTCACAATTAGTAATGCTAATGTTGCTAATAGCTAATATACACTGCTCAAAAAAATAAAGGGAACACTCAAATAACACATCCTAGATCTGAATGAATGAAATATTCTCATTGAATACTTTGTTCTGTACAAAGTTGAATGTGCTGACAACAAAACCACACAAAAATCATCAATGGGAATCAAATTTATTAACCAATGGAGGCCTTGATTTGGAGTCACACACAAAATTAAAGTGGAAAAACACACTACAGGCTGATCCAACTTTGATGTAATGTCCTTAAAACAAGTCAAAATGAGGCTCAGTATTGTGTGTGGCCTCCACGTGTCTGTATGACCTCCCTACAACACCTGGGTATGCTCCTGATGAGACGGCGGATGGTCTCCTGAGGGATATCCTCCCTGACCTGGACTAAAGCATCCACCAACTCCTGGACAGTCTGTGGTGCAACATGACGTTGGTGGATGGAGCGAGACATGATGTCCCAGATGTGCTCAATCGGATTCAGGTCTGGGGAACGGGGGGGCCAGCCCATAGCTTCAATGTCTTCATCTTTTTTTGAGCAGTGTATAATATTGAAGGTAATTTAAAATGTCAACCTTGAATCATTTTTGCCTTTGCATTAGTAAAACCCCATTTTACAGAGACTGCTCTCTCACACATGGTGGGACATTGCCTCTGCTCAAAATATAAATAATTAATGAACATTTAGGGCAGGAGGGGTAGAAATAAATATTTTGGGTTTTTTAAACCGTTTTTGGTTTATAAAGACAACTTAGAATTAGTCAAAATTGGCACCAGCAGGTTAAAAATATACAACACCCACAAGATAGGAAATTGACTGTAAAATTCTGATCAGTGAACACATCTATTATTCCCTTTTATTTTTGTAATTTAACAATGTCATATAAAAAGGAGCCATCTAAACAGGACTTTTCAACAAAACCCAAGGTGTTAATTTTTTCCCCATCGACTTGATTTTGAAGGCTCAGTTACTCTGCTTTCAGTGTAAACACTTGTTTCTATGAAAATCCGGCACCTTGCACTCATCAAACTGTATCAGATCAAGTCAACAATGTGATCAAATTAATTTACCTATTCCATTTAGTCTTTTGTTAGGGTTTGCTTCCAGTAATTAATTTATTTGGTTGTTTCTTTTACCTGAAAATGATGCAGAGAACACTCATAAGTATCAAAGCGAAGAAGGCGGCTCCGCTCACAGCAGCAAGGAGGGAGTCCACCTTGCTGCCTGATGGAAACGCAGCTCGTTCATCCCCTCCTGGCTCGGTCAAGTTGTGGTAGTGGAAAAGAAGAGCAAATCCGCGTCCCCAGTGGGTGGTTGTGATGAGCTCCATGATGACCTCCACCATCTCTTGGCTTGAGCCAAAAACCAGCTGGCTGCTGGGAGGCCGGTTGGACCCACAGAACCTGGAGGAAAAGGTGATGAGGTCCGAAATGTAGAGGACATCGTGAGGGCAGGCGTCAAGGATGAACTGTTGAGTTTCAGGACTCACAGTAGAAGTATCTGTGGAGGGTGGTGAACCAAAGGTGGTCTCTTCCATAACTGTGTTTGGGTTCAAACTAGGATTGAGATCTTCACTTAAGAGAGAAGCAGAGGCAGAGTTGATGACATTGTCTGCAGAGGGCACAGCAAGAGATAGGAAATGGGAAGTCGGGAGTGATGAAGACTGACTAGAGGATGGATCTGCCGATCTTTTGGCAGAATTTGAGACTTTGGCAATCCCCATTTTTGTAGACTGTTCCTGGACCATAACTTGATTGAGAACACCATCTTGGGAAGATCGTTGAGTCTTTGAGAGATCCCCTGCAGTCTGAAGTGTAGGCTTTGCGGCTGCAGACAAGCTTTCATCAGCTGATAATCTGGTAGGGGTTTCCTCTGCTTCTTCTTCAAAATTAGAGAAAGCAGAGTACTGAGGTTCAGAGTCATGGCTTTCAAACACATCAAAGTCAAATATCTCCAAAACAAGCTGGTAATCAACAGGAACGACAAACTGCCAAACACAGTGAGTCCCAGAGGAGTAGTTGTAGGGGAAACCAGGAGACAAAATGAGACCCTGAACATCCACCAAATTCACCTTGGCACCGCAGTCAAAGTATACCTGCAACGATAATAGAATAGGATTAGCATCAGAATGTATTTATTTTGTATTTGTTTTTGACTTTAAAGCACTGCCCAGATAGGGGCCTATAACTTTTAGATCATCCATGTCACCATCATTGTCAAGTTTAACCAAAGAAAAAGAACATTTAGAAGCAATAACAATTGAGGAAAGTACTGTGGAACTCAAAAATGTCATTGGACAACAGAATTACTGAGACAAAGAAATTGTCAGGTCTTGCAGAGTATGTACAGGCTTCTGGATAGTCAGGTACCAACTTAACGGCTGTTATAACAGTCCAACCAGTGGAAAAAAAAACATTTTCAAGGTCACTAAACTAAGTAGATTCACTCATTGCAATTTCTCATAACGGAGAGAAGCTAGCTTTAGGGACAGCATTTATCTGTTTGATAAAATTTAAACTGTTGTCCATAAACCTTTCAAGGCTTCCAGGAAAGGGCCTTGTATAATTGCTCAAAAGCTCAAAAGGACAGAGGTTGGAGATTTCAAAAAATAGAACTTCTGTTCAGTCTTCATTTATTTTCACAAGATTTGGTGCCATCTATACTAAGACATTTTGGAAATGTTTAAAAAAACGGCTTTCAACTATGTCTGAGAATCATGTTTCAGGGGTAAGTATACATGTTTGTTGTCCGCATAGAAATTGAACAAATAGTTGGTTTTTTTTTATATTTATTTAACCAAAAACAAAAAAGAACAGGTGGAAGAATGGACCCCTGAGGGACACCAAATGAGAGAGAAGCTTTTAAAGATACTGTGTCTTCCAGCATGGCTGTAAAAGTTCTGTCACTCAAATAAGACTTAAACCACTTGAATGCTGCTTCTTAATCCCTAAATGAGAAATGATGTTATGCTCTACCACATCAAAAGCAGCACTGAGATCTAACAGTACTGACATATCAGGATTCCCATAGCCAGTAAAAGACACTTTAGCACTTTTAAAAGTGCAGTTTCAGTATTATGATGTGCTTTAAAACCAGATTAAAAATCTCCACCAATGCCATACTGATCTACAAATGACTGGAGCAGAAGAAAGACTGATTTCTCCAGCATGGAAATAAAAGCCAATTCGGAAATTAGTATGAAATTAAATTAAACTTGGTGGGTGGATCAATATTATGTTTTTTCAGGATAGGCTTCAGCCAAACATTCTTAAAAATCAGCTAGAACATGCCAAGACTGAAGACTACTATTAATAACAGACAAAACACTCATCCCATTATGTGAAGTACATCATATCGAATGATGTACTTCACTCTACAATCATGTAACACTACAATATGTTTATGAGTGTCAAATGATGTGATTTTAGACCTATAATGCTAAAAAGTTATTCGTTTGAAATTCAATCTAATAATGATCAATGACACTGGCTTCATCAAACATGATGAGGCGTAAGGTAAATATATTACATGAAAGCTGGAGTCTTGATTGCTCAATCACATAAACTATATTGACATTGAGCCACTGAACTCAACCTTTATTTCAAAGCCTGTGTGGTTGGCCTTGGTGACCTGTGGGAGCATTTCTTCAAACTCGCTGGCTGTAATTCTTCCCAGGAGCATGGAGATTTAAAAGGGACCTTGGCCCTAAGCATAGGCAGATGTTTATTGGTCCTGGGAGCTGAAGACCAGACCTTTGCAGGGGGCCTGTGTGTTTATGAGGCTCTCTGTTCACCTCAGTTCTTGACTGTGGGAAAGCCCCAGACAAGCAGACCCCCCTTGCCAGATTGGTAACAAACAACACCCTCCAGCAACACTTGCTTTGCAGTTCTACAAAAAGGTACATTTTTCTCCTAAAGTGAAGCCTAGAAGATTTTTTTCAACATTTATCGAAACTCATCCCCCAATGGGCAGGTGGAGAAATAGGTTATCTTCTAGATCTCAGCCCTCAGCGAATTGCACTTTTGTTTTATCTGCTAAGAAATATAACTCTGAAACTCATGTCTCAATGTTTATGAAACATAAATTTACCAGAATACAGAGGTTTCCAATAGAATGTAGTCAGGTGCTTCTCAACAAATCCACTTCATTGCCTGATCACTTGTTAACCTTTATAAAAGCATACGTTTTGGAAGTTTGTAGCTCTGAAGCACTCAGATCCCGCATTATGACAATGCCAAGAAAGAATATCACCAGCAATATTATTAATCTTAATCTTGTATGGCCATCCATCTGAGAAAGTCTTTACAGTCATTGCCAAACATTTCAGAGTTCATAATACAAACTTCCAGCAAGTTCATCCTGAGGTCAAACCTCACAAAGAAATATAGGTAAACACTACAGGGCCTCAGTGTGCATGTTAAATTTAAAGTTCATGACAGCACAGCTAGACCGATATGTGTGGGCTGTTCACAAGGGTTTCAGGCAGTTTATTTATTCTAACAGAAAGACATAGTTCGCTAAACTACATTTAATTAGGTGGAACATTTAATTAGGTGGAACTGGCAAAAAAATGTTTATTGATAGAATTTATGAATAATTTCATGGAGGTGCTTCAAATCTAATGTAATCCAATTAATATTCTCTAACTTGTAGTGCTTTGCAAATGTATTTACACTCTGCACTTTTAGCATACACTCAAATTTAATCTATTGGAATTTTACTGGACAGACCCGACACCAAGCAGTACATACATGTAAAGTGAAAGGAAAATGATAGATCGTTCTCTACTTTTTTTATGGAAACACAAAAGTGTGGCGTGAAACTGTATTTAGACCCTCTTTGTCAATACTGTACTTACAGCTGTAGATCTTTGAACATTGATTGGCCATTCAAACAATTTGATCCAAACCAGTAGCTCTGCCAGAATGTTTAGGGTTGCTGTTTTAGTGGAAGGTTCTGTGTTCCCTGGATGGCTTGCAGTGCACGTTTAACTAAATGTCTTGTGGCTGTCTTTCATCAATAGTGCTTTTTTCCACTCTGCCATAAAAGTCATATTTGTCAAGTGCATAGTTGTCCTGTCAACAGCTTCTCCCACTTGAGTTGGGGATCTCTGCAGCTTTCCCGGAGTTACCACAGACCTCTTGGCTGTTTCTCTGATTCATAATCTCCTATCCCTGTCTCTAAATTCAGGTGGACAGCCATGTCTTGGTGGATGGATTAAACTGATATACTGTTTTATAACATAACCCTGTTTTAGGGGTCTCCACAACTTTATCCCTGATCTGTTTGTCGTGTTCCTTGGTCTTCCTGATGCTGTTTGTTTACAAATTTTCTCTTTAAAAAAACAAAACTCTAAAGGCCTTCATGAATAGCTGTAATCGCACTAAGATTAAATTAAACATAGCAAGCCTCTACTCAATATTTAGGAGACTAATCAGATAACTTCTGCAGGCAATTGGTTGCACAGATTTTATTTATGATGAACGCCACTGTTATCTGTTATTTGTTTATAAAAATATTTAAGAACTAAGCTTCATTTTTCATCCACTGCACATTTCTGCACTACTGTGTTCGTCTTTTACAGAAACCCCCCAATAAAATATAATACAGAGGCGTCTGTTACATGAAATGTGGAGTATTAATACTCTTGCAAGGCACTGTACATTACCGGCCCACCTATTAATGTAGTTAAATTGCCTAAAAGCAAACCATATTGTAAGTTGATCCCAAAGCATTTTAATCAACAACCTAAATGTTACAGTGCAGTTGTCTGCTCTAACTACAAAGTGCTCATCTTCACAGTGAGAACACAGCTGAAGCTACAACAAACCTCATGTTGATCTACGTGCAAAGGAACATGCACTGAACTACAACCAATTTATAAGCTATGGAGTGCAGGCATTAGAGGTTCGAGTTACCAGCAACGCGGCTCATGGTAAGGCATTACACATGTTTGTCAGCTCCAACTGGATTTCTAAGAGTTGCAAAGGGAAAGTATGTGGCTGACCAACTATGCAACAACTTAACCAGATTACTTTCCTTGCATATTTTACTAATTACATTTACAAACAGTAATACCGTTGTCATGGACAACTGGCTCCGTCTGTTCTATTAAAATGAATAAAATGTTTGCTGACTTCTATATGTGTTTTTGTCAAGTTAGCCATTGCAGTTTTGCGGCTACTCCTTTAGATTTGACACTTAGAAGTATTTACATTAGTTTGTGGCATGCTTCACTTGCCCTGCCAACACACCAGAAATTAGAGAGGGTAAGCTGATTTACAGGTTTGCCATGTTTGCAGCAGAGTTGCGCAATGAGGGAAACCACTTTGCATTATTATGGTGGAAAGGAAGGACAAACTGTTGCCATTCTGAGTAAAAACAAATAGCCAGCTTTTGTTAAACCAAAATAAATAAAGATGGTAACGTTGACAAGAAGGGGCCACAAATACTGCACAGCTCGGAGTGGGTAGTGATGAAAAGACAGCTGTGTCAGTGATGAGACCATCTCATTTCTCCCAGGATGATGCTGCTGGAAGGTCCACTGATCTCTAGGATGTACATGCTAGACTACACATGAAAAGACTCTGAAGTGACACACTGGTGAATGGAAATGGGGCATTCTTATAATGCCAAACATCTCAGTTCTGTTACATCACAGGCCATTCCACTGGCAGGCCGCTAATTATTCTAGGATGCCTTTTCTCATGGCAGAACAATGAGACTGCAGTGCTGTTTTAGGGAGCCACTTCACAAATGGGGAGACTGGATCATATTTTAATGAAGCAATGCTAAAAAGGTACAAGCTGAAACTTTATGTAAGAGCCAGCTAGTCACTGTGTCCCAGTTGGGCTGATAGCAAGAGCCTCCCTGGGCAGAAGGTCAACCAAGGACATGAAATGTCTCATTCAGTGAAACATCAGAAAATATGCCGCTATGGCTGAGAGGCGCCCCCAAAAAACGCCGTTCTTCTGTACTTGTCATTTTGTGGAAGAACAGTACGTCCAAAAAAGTGTAAATCATATCTAGGGTAACATACTGCATTTAGAAGCCACCAGCTGACAGGTCAGGCAAATGGGGCATTAATCAGAGAAGTATCCAGGAGGCCCATGCTAACTTTGGAGGGGCTGCAGAGATCCACAGCTCAGGTAGAACCATTTTCCAACAGAAAAACTATGTTATTCACTCCATGAATTTGGCTTTTATGGATGAGGGGCAAGAACAAAGCCAGTGTTGAAAGAAAGCCATATGAAGTCCTCCTTGAAGTTTGCCACAAGCCATGTAGGGGACACAACAAAACATGTAGAAGTAGGTAGTCTGGTTAGATGGTAACCCAAGCTTAACATGGTAACTAAGCAATACACCTTGAAACCCTATGCATAGTAAAACATGGTGAGGACAGCGACAGGCTTTCGGTACGCTTTTTTTCAGTAGGTATAAGGAAACTGGTTAGAGTAGATGGGAAGATTAATGGAGCTAAATACAAGAAAATCCTGGAATAAAACATGCTAGAGACTGCAAAAGACTTAAGGCTGAGGAGGAGTTCTACATCCAGCAGGACAAGGACCCCAACATCCAGCTCCAGTGGAACAGTTTAGATTGATACTGATCTATCATATAAAATCCCATTAAAATACTTTTATGTGATTATTATGTGATTAAATGAGGAAAAAGGTTGGTGGTAAACTCCCACATCATGTGTGGCACGCACTCTCTCTCCTCCTCTAGGGCCTGATTTCTTATTTGGTATTTATAATGCTTGACAACATCTGCAGTTACTATGTTTACTCATACACACTGACACTGCTGACTTTACGCAATCCGTGATTATTACTTTTGAGTTGATATGAGTTTACATTATTTAAAGATTTATAGCTATTTTGGCATCCTTTGCAATTTTCACTGAACCCATGAACTTGGGTGTGACAGCAGTCAAGCCACTAACATAAAGGTTTTAGTCCTGACCGTTTTACTACATTAAACCATAAAAAAAAAAATTGCTTCCAATATAAACACAAGTATGAAAGATTGTAAATAACTTCCTACCTTATACAGTAGCTGAGGCCATCAGTCTGACTTGTTTGCTGAAACAGGGCTTTTTTTTTTTTTAAACCACCCAGGCTGGTTTCGTGAAAACTCTGCAACATGAGCCTTCTGCTGCAATACAGTTAGCACACACACTCACACCAGCCTTCATGTGCAAACACTCTCAGACCGGCTCACAAACAGGCAGGCAGGCCCCTCAAAAGGGGGCAGGAATCCTCAGCAACCCTGTTTACTAGAGAAGAGTGACACCGCCTCACAGGCTTTTTCTTCAGTAGCTGCAATCCACGCGGGAGGCATTGCAATCATGCATGATATTTTTAAGCCACAACTAGCATCTGCCTTTTAAGACTTTAAGAAGAGATCATATGAAGATGGTAAAAATTACGATTTGTAGATTCATCTTGTTATTTTAATCAAATAGTTTGATGTAACGTTCTGGACACAAAATATATATATATATAAATACTGTGATGAATAACACTGCTCCTACATGAACTAAAATATGCAATACCAAAAACAAAAATGGGATGCATTTTTGCAATGAAATCCTCATTCAGAACAAAAAAATTGCTCTGAAAAACAAGCAGCATTATGTAATTATGTGAATGTAACAAGATTATGACTGCCCCTAATTCAATTAAAAAAGCTATTTCTTTCTTGGAGTTCAACAAATGAACAGGCATTTATCTGCCTTTCCAAAGAATCAAGACCTTTCAGATTCTTTTAAAAATGACTTAACTACTTGGAAACCAAGAAAAGGAAACTCACTTCTCTCATGAAGTGTAAGGAAAAATGATTTGGTTTCTTCGTTATAACCAGGGAACTGCGTGTATTAAGAAGACGAGGTTTGTGTGGATGGACGCAGTTAACATAAAATATCATTTTGTTTTTAGCACAGCAGCCTGCAGATCCTGGAATAGGAGAAAAGCTCCCTGAGGTCACTCTGCACAGCTGTGAAAAGAGCCTTGATGCTCAGCTCAAGGTTTTATCACACACACTCTCTCCGATTCGGTCTTTCTCCCGATGGGATCAGTGGATGCAAGTCCATTCCACTGTAGGTTTACAAACTGCGACTGTGGAAGCTTGATTTAGCCCTGACCACAGAGAGTCTGTAGAACAGTGTGGTGAATTCTGACCTCTCCACAGTGGTAAAAAAAACTGTTTAAAGAAATAATTCAGAATTTTGTTTAATATCCAAAGAATGCCTTTAACTATAATTACAGGTTTGCACAGTGCTGTGGGATAGCCTGCCTCGCCTAAATTGCCAGCAGTCAGAGTCTGAACGTATCAAACCATTTTAAAGAGTAACTAACACAACAAACCACAAAAAGGACTATATAGTCATATTACACACAGTTCCTTGCAATAGAATTCATGCCCTCAGACCTTTTTCAATTTGTCACATCATAGCCACCAATTTAAATCAGCTTTGTTTGAATTTATCACATGGATAAACAAGTGGGAGAAAAATGTTAAATGGATTTCTTTTTCTTTCAACAAATGAAAATCTGTTCTACTTTGGTCTCATCTAACCAGAGAAACTTCATTTACATGTTTGCTGTGTCCTTACATGGCTTGTGGCAAGCTTTAAATGTCACTGCATATGGCTTTCTTTGGATAATGAGTCTCTTCTTGCCACTCTTTTATAACAACCAGATTTATTGAGTACATGACAAACATTCTCTCACCTGAGCTTTAGATCTGTGCAGCTCCTCCAGAGTTACAATGGGTATCTTGGTCGCTTCTTTGATTACCACTCTCCTTGCCCCATTTATCAGTTTAGATGGATTTCATGTCCTTGTAGGTTTGCAGTTCTGCCATCATACTCTTTCCATTTCGGAAGACAGACTGAATAGAGCTGTGTGTGATGTTTACAGATTTTGATTTTGTTTTATAAACCCATCTCTGATGGGAATTTCCCAAGGTTATATAGCATATTTCCATCAACTCACACTGCATACAGCACTTTACAGACTGCATACAGCACTTTAAAATGCAACTAAAATAAATAAAATGCACGACAATGACGCAATATTATCCCTGCCCTGTCTCAGTTTACTAAACCAGCAAAGCCAATTTGTTGCAATGGAATTTGTTTAGTAGTATGTGGCAGATGTTCTCTAACAAACCTCTGAATCCTGCTGTAGCTTCACTGATACTGATTTTATCTCTCTCACACACACACACTTGTTTTACTATATGTAGTGAGGACCATGTGTTGACTCCCATTGACTTCCATTGATTTTCAGTCATTTTCAACCCTTTCTATGCCCTACCCTGACAATAACCCTAAACCTAACTATTACCAGTGCATGCCTAACCCTAAACTTAACCTAAACTCAATTCACATCTTAGTCCTAAACCTAACCGTTAGCAAAATAGGTCGTGAGGACCAGCAAAATGTCCTCACTTTGGTACAAATGGTCCTCAATTTGATGGTGAAATCGGGAAATTGGTTCTCACTGTGATGCCAAGACAGGAACACACACACACACACACACACACACACAGGTGGACTCCATTTACTAATTCTGCAACTTCTGAATGTAGGTGATTTTATTTGTGGTAGTAATGGGACACAATGAGACAGATTTTAAGGATACAGACGAACCGGGTTTTGTGTTTTTATTCATTTTTAACCATGCTCTTCTACATGTGTGCATCATGGAGGCACACCGAGCACATGAAGACACTTACTTTAACAGGATACCAGAGTTTTTTTTTTATCATACAGTCTTGTTAATTCATTCGTCTTATCAAGGAAACCAAACAAATTACATTATTTATGTTGAATTAGCTCTGGCATACTGTCACTAAATAGCTAAGCCCACCTGCGACCATTCATTAAAAGGAGGCTTTATTTGGTAACAGATAAAAAACATGTTACTCATACTCAGAACTATGTAACAGATTTAGATGCTCTGGCTGCAGAGCTCTTCCCTCCAGGGTCGATAGCACTCCTTGGAAACAAAAACTGAAATCAGAGTTTGAAACCCTCTGATTCTGGTGACCAGAACCAGTCCATTTTCAGCTTGACTGCTCTAATGAGACACTGGCAGATCTGGCTGGGCTTTTTATGTTTTCACAAACATTTCTTTAATACTGGTGAAAGCAATATATCCTGTAAACAGCCCATGGTGTCCTTGGTGTAGATGTCTTTCCAGGGCGAGTTAAGAAGATGGCCTGTAATTTGTAAGATTGGGACAACAAATTTAATCCGGCACTCAAAACAGCAACGCCTGGCTGAACATGCCTAGTGAGAGCACACAGCCAGCTCCAAACCATTTCCTATCTTTTACTGGCATCAGTGATAAAAACGTAAAGCCATAACAAAGGAAATCAGAGAATTCCTCAAACAGGATGACCACCCACTTGTTAGCAGTTGAGGATAGAGCTTCCAGAAGGTTATTGAATCATTTAAACCCCAAAATAAAGAGGCTAGTCCGAACAGGGACAAATAAATAGAGGGCTCTAAGGGTGAGAAGCAGTTGAAATAAAAATTATTGAATTTTACAAGGTTCAAAGCAAAGCTCTGAGTTTATAATCACAGGAACAACTCTTTCTGTTTGTTTGGTCTGCATATGATTGACTGGAACTGCACTGATTTGAGCCAAATTATCAATGTGTCAACTCAGGGAGTAAACATGTTAGTGTTAGCCAGTGGCGATTGCTCTAAGACTGCAAGGGAAGCTCAGCTTCCCCTAAAATGTCAAAAAATAAGTGATCAAATATATACTGTTGTGTGTACATGTCATTGACTAAATATGCGTTACAACGTGCTCAACTTTTGTTCAGAATCAGCTTCTTATCACTGGTAATGACGCAGCTTTCTTCTCACTCAATCCTGCAGCTACACAGTTGTTTAAACAGTGAGTTCAAAAGCGAAGGAAACATGCTGGGCTTTTTCCCGCCCATCGGAAGCTCCGCGTCTCTGGGGGTCTATGGGACAGTTGACTGGCTCGGACGCTCTGCTTCTGCATGATGATTAGATGATCTGTCTGAGGCCAAATCCCTTTTTGATTGACAGCGAAATGAGCGAATTAGCGATCTTGAAATTGAGATTCCCCTCCTTGAAAGACCAGCATCCGCCTGGTGTTAGCCTAGCACTTGATCAAACTTCTTCCCCAGCAATAGCACTTTATCTGAACTATAGTCACTTTTGAACTTACAGTGGGGATAACAAGTATTTGATACACTGCCGATTTTGCAGGTTTTCCCACTTTCAAAGCATGTAGAAGTCCTTAATTTTTATCATAGGTACTCTTCAACTGTGAGTGACGGAGTCTAAAACAAAAATCCAGAAAATGACATTGTGTGATTTTTAAGTAAATATTATTTTATTGCATGACATAAGTATTTGATCACCTAACAACCAGTAAGAATCCCAGCTCTCACAGGCCTGTTAGTTCTTCTTTAAGAAGCCCTCCTGTTCTCCACTCAGTACCTGTATTAACTGCACCTGTTTAAACTCGTTATTTGTATAAAAGACATCTGTCCACACAATCAAACAAACAAACTCCAACCTCTCCACCATGGCCAAAACCAGAGAGCTGTGTAATTACATCAGGGATAAAATAGTAGACCTGCACAAGGCAGGCAGTTCAAGGCCCCCTCCTTGAACCGCCACCTTAACGTGGTGGAGGGGTTTGAGTGCTCGAATGATCCTAGAGGCTATGTTGTCTGCATGCAGGGGGAACCGTGAGGGACCGGTGCAAAGAGGATTGAGTGGCGGACGAAGGTGGAGACTTCCGCGGCCCAATCCCCGGATGCTTAGGCTGGCTCTAGGGACGTGGAATGTCACCTCGCTGGGGGGGGAAGGAGCCTGAGCTTGTGTGGGAGGTCAAGAGATATTGACTAGAAATAGTCGGGCTCGCCTCCACGCACAGCGTGGGCTCTGGATCCCATCTCCTCGAGAGGGGCTGGACTCTCTTCTACTCTGGAGTGGCCCACGGGGAGAGGCGGCGGGCTGGGGTGGGTTTGCTTGTTGCCCCCCAGCTCAGCCGTCTCGTGTTGGGGTTTACCCCAGTGGATGAGAGGGTCGCATCCCTGCGCCTTCGGGTTGGGGACAGGTCTCTGACTATCATTTCAGCCTACGGGCCGAGTGGTAGTGCGGAGTACCCGGCCTTCTTGGGGTCCCTGTCGGGGGTGCTGAATAGTGCCCCTCCCAGGGACTCCATTATTCTGATGGGGGACTTCAAAGCCCACGTGGGAAACGACTGGCACCTGGAGAGGCGTGATCAGGAGGCCTCCCCGATCTGAATCCGAGTGGTGCTTTGTTATTGGACTTCTGTGCTAGTCACAGGTTGTCCATAATGAACACCATGTTCAAACATAAGGGTGTCCATCAGTGCACTTGGCACCAGGAGGTCAATGATCGACTTTGTTGTCGTATCATCAGACCTTCGGCCGCATGTTTTGGACACTCGGGTGAAAAGAGGGGCTGAGCTGTCCACTGATCACTACCTGGTGGTGAGTTGGATCTGCTGGAGGAAGAGAAAGCCGGACAGACTTGGCAGGCGCAGGCACATAGCGAGGGTCTGCTGGGAACGTCTGGCGGAGCCCTCGGCCAGGGATGTATTCAACTCCCACCTCCGGTAGAGCTTTGACCAGATTCCGGGGGATGTTGGAGACATAGAGTCCGAGTGGACCAAGTTCTCCGCATCTTCTCCCGATCCAGATCAATAAGTACCGGTGCCCCCCAGGGGTGTGTTCTATCCCCACTCCTCCTCTCCCTGTACACAAATGACTGCACCTCATCGGACTCATCCGTGAAACTCCTTAAGTTTGCAGACGACACCACTGTCATTGGACTGATCCAGGACGGTGATGAGTCTGCATACAGACAGCAGGTGGATCGGCTGGTACACTGGTGCAGTCAGAACTACCTTGAACTCAACCCACTCAAGACTGTGGAAATGGTGGTGGACTTTCGGAGAACACCACCCCCATACACCCCCCTCACCATCCTCAACATCACTGTATCGGCCGTGGACCACTTCAGGTTCTTAGGAACCACCATCTCTGAGGACCTGAGATGGTATTCACACATAGACACTGTTCGAAAGAAGGCCCAGCAGAGACTGTACTTCCTGAGGCAACTCAAGAAGTTCAACCTTCCACAGGAGCTGCTGGTCATCTTCTGTAACTCTATGCGTTACATTAACGCTCAGCTTGGACTCCTGCTTTACTTGCACTGCCATACTTGCACAATGATCACCTGCACTGTTGTTTTGCTCTTGCATCTTATACTGCTCTATATTTACTCTCACTCACTTAAACCTGTGCACATATATTTATATTATATTGTAGATATGTTTATACTGTTTAATTTGTACTGTATTGCACCGACTACGCCAAAACAAATTCCTTGTATGTCCAAAAACGTACTTGGCAATAAAGCTTTTCTGATTCTGATTTCGATTCAGTGCCATCATTCAGTCTGTCCTGTCCATCTCAGTGTGGTTTGGCTCATCCACAAAACAGGACAGGTGCAGACTGCAACGAATAATCAGGAATGCAGAGAGAATCAGGGCTGACCTTCCCTCCATCCAGGATTTATGCAGGTCTAGGGTCAGGAAAAGAGCTGCTAAAATCTCTGCAGACACCACACACCCTGCAGATAAACTGTTCAGAGCTTTACCTTCAGGCCGCCGTTACAGAGCACTGTTCACTAAAACCAGCGGCCACAGAGACAGTTTCTTCCCCCAGGCTGTTTCTCTGTTGAACATTCAATAGAGTACAAAACAACAGCATACAGATGTTGCAAATGCACCTTTTTATTATATATGTGTATATTGTACATTGTAAATATGTATATTCAGTAATACAAAAACAAAACCAAAGAGCAAAGTGTACCGGAGTCAAATTCCTTGTTTGTATGTACAAATTTGGCAATAAAGCTGATTCTGATTTATTGTCGATGCTGCTGCCCATAGGTGCGGCCGTAAGGTCTGCGGCAATCCCTGAACCCGGTGGTGGACACAGGCAGTAAGGGTGTCAAGCTGAAGTAGTCCTATCGGCTGTGTTTGGCTTGTGGGACTCCTGAGGCAGCTGACGGGTACCGTGAGGCCAAGCGTGCCGCAACCCGGGCTGTGGCACAGGCAAGAATTCGGGCCTGGGAGGAGTTCGGTGAGGCCATGGAGATGAACTACCGGTTGGCCTCGAAGCAATTCTGACAAACCGTTCGGTGCCTTAGGAGGGGGAAGCAGTGCTTCGCCAACACTGTTTACAGTGGGGGTGGGTGGATGCTGACCTCGACTGGGGACATTATCGGGCGGTGCAAGGAGTACTTCGAGGATCTCCTCAATCCTGCCATCACGCATTCCCTGGTGGAAACAGAGGCTGGGGACTCAGGGTGGACTCTTTCATCACCCAGGCTGAAGTCACCGAGGTGGTTAAAAAGCTCCGCAGTGGCAGGGCTTCGGGGGTGGATGAGATCTGCCCTGAGTACCTCAAATCTCTAGATGTTGTGGGGCTGTCATGGTTGACACGCCTCTTCAACATTGCGTGGCGGTCGGGTACAGTGCCTCTGGACTGGCGGACTGGGGTGGTGGTCCCCGTTCATAAGAAGGGTGACCGGAGGGTGTGTTTCAACTACAGGGGGATCACAATCCTCAGCCTCCCTAGTAAGGCCTACGCCAGGGTATTGGAGAGGAGAGTCCGGCCAATAGTCGAACCTCAGCTTCAGGAGGAGCAGTGAGGTTTTCGTCCTGGTCGTGGAAAACTGGACCAGCTCTATACCCTCTACAGGGTACTTGAGGGTTCATGGGAGTTTACCCAACCGGTCCACATGTGTTTTGTGGACCTGGAGAAAGCATTTGACTGTGTCCCTCGTGATGCCCTGTGGGTGGTGCTCCAGGAGTATGGAATCGGGGGCCCTTCATTAGAGGCCATCCAGTCCCTGTACAAACAGAGCAGGAGTTTGGTTCGCATTGCCGGCATTAAGTCGACTTTTATGGACAGGATTTCTAGGTGCAGCCAAGGGCTGGAGGGGGTCTGGTTTGGGGACCAGTGGATTTTGTTTCTTCTTTTTGAAGATGACGTGGTCCTGCTGGCCCCCTCTAGCCAAGACCAACAGCATGCGCTGGGGCGGTTCGCAGCCGAGTGTGAAGCGGCTGGGATGAAGATCAGCTCCTCCAAGTCAGAGGCCATGGTTCTCGACCGGAAAAGAGTGGCTTGTCATCTTCAGATTGGAGGGGAGTTCCTGCCTCAAGTGGATGAGTTCAAGTATCTCGGGGTCTTGTTCACGAGTGAGGGAAGAATGGAGCAGGAGATCGACAGATGGATCCATACAGCTGCCACAGTAATGGAGGCACTGTGCCGGTCTGTTGTGATGAAGAGAGAGCTGACCCGAAAAGCAAAGCTCTCGATTTACCAGTGGGTCTACATTCTTACCCTCACCTATGGCCATGAACTTTGGGTCATGACCGAAAGAACGAGATCCCGGATACAAGTGGCTGATATGAGCTTCCTCCGTAGGGTTGCCGGGCACTCCCTTAGAGATAGGGTGAGGAGCGTGCATCTGGGAGGGGCTCGGTGTAGAGCTACTCCTCCTCCACATCAAGAGGAGCCAGTTGAGGTGGCTCGGGCATCTATATCGGATGCCTCCTGGACGCCTTCCTCGGGAGGTGTTCCAGGCACGTCCCACCAGGAGGAGGCCCAGGGGATGGCCCAGGACACACTGGAGGGACCATGTCTCTCGGCTGGCCTGGGAACGCCTTGGGCTCCCCCCGGAGGTGTCTGGGTAGAGGGACGTCTGGGTGTCTCTGCCGAGTCTGCTGCCCCCGCGACCCGGTCCCGGATAAAGCGGAAAACGACGAGTACGACAACAACTACCTGCACAAGGCTGGGATAGGCTACAGGAAAACAGCCAAGCAGCTTAGTGGGAAGGCAACAACTGTTGTTGCCATTATAAGAAAATGGAAGAAATTCAAGATGACGGTCAATCTCCCTCGGTCTGGGGCTCCACTCAAGGTATTACCTTATGGGGCATCAATGATCTTGAGGAAGGTGAGGAATCAGCCCAGAACTACAGGACCTAGTCAATGACCTGAAGAGAGCTGGGACCACAGTCTCAAAGAAGCCCATTAGTAACACACTACGCCGCCATGGATTAAAATCCTGCAGCGCACGAAAGGTCCCCCTGCTCAAGCCAGCGCATGTCCATGCCCATTTGAAGTTTGCCAGAGATCATCTGGATAATCCAGAAGAGGAATGGGAGAAGGCTATTTGGTCTGATGAGACAAAAATACAGCTTTTTGGTCTAAACTCCACTCGCCATGTTTGGAGAATGAGAAGGATGAGTACAACCCCAAGAACACCATCCCTAGCATGAAGCGTCATTCTTTGGGGATGCTCTTCTGCAAAGGGGACAGGACGACTGCAGCGTATTGAGGGGGGGATGGATGGGGCCACGTATGAGGAGATCATAGCCAACAACCTCCATCCCTCAGTAAGGGTGTTGAAGATGGGTCGTGGCAACGACTTGAAGCACACAGCCAGGGCAACTAAGGAGTGGTTCCGTAAGAAGCATCTCAAAATCCTGGAGTGGCCTAACCAGTCTCCAGACCTGAACCCAATCGAAAATCTTTGGAAGGAGCTGAAAGTCTGTACTGCCCAGCGACAGCCCCAACACGTGAAGGATCTGGAGAAGATCTATATGGAGGAGTGGTCCAAAATCACTGGTGCAGTGTGTGCAAACCAGGAAACGTCTGATATCTGGAATTGTAAACAAAGGTTTCTGTACCAAATATTACGTTTTGTTTTTTTTTATGTATGAAATACATGCAATAAATGCTAATTAATTACTTACAAATAACACAATGTGATTTTCTGGATTTTTGTTTTAGATTCCATCAGTCACAGTTGAAGAGAACCTATGATAAAAAATTGAAGACATGCTTTGTAAGTGGGAAAACCTGCAAAATCAGTAGTGTATCAAATACTTGTTCTCCCCACTGTAGTTAAACCTTGTTCGAGCAGCATGTTGAGACTGTCCTGTAAAAATTCTAGTCAAGACACCTACGCATGCAAACTGCTTTTACAAACATTTGTGAAAGAATTGGTTGCTCTTATGTGCTCAGTAAATCTCAGCATGGAACCAAGATGGGATGTCACATGTGTAATGGACTGGCGATCTGTCCAGGGTGTACCCTGCCTCTCGCCCATAGACTGCTGGAGATAGGCACCAGCTCCCCCGCGACCCACTATGGAATAAGCGGTAGAAAATGACATGACATGACATGTGCAATAATTCTAGTTGTGAAATTTTCTCTAATAAATATTTCACAGTTCATATTGGGTGAACTCCGGACTATCTACGGACGTTTGAGGTTTCACAGGCGTAGTAAATTCCTATATTTCCCACACTTTCAGCCATGGTGATATCGGAAGAGAAATAAGAGCTAATTTATTTTGTAGGTTTGTAAAAAAGAAAACTGTCCTAATAGTTCGATGTGGAGACTTTTCCCAGCTGAACAGTTTATTGTGTTACATGTACGCGCCGAGGTTGTAAAAATTTTGCTTTGCGCAGACATGTCCGTCAGACATCCGCTTTGAGTCCACATTGAGTTCATACACCCGACTATGTTCTGCCCTTTAGTTCCAGTGAAAGGAAGTGTCAATGCTTCAGCCCATTAAACCATTTCGAAAAATTTCATGCACTGCACTTTGTGGGAAACGTTTGGATTTCACCCCTTCCAGTCCCAAGCAAGGTCCAAGAAGACAAGGATGGGCAAGGTTGAGGTGGAAGAACTTGACTGACAATCTCTGAGTCCTAATCATAACCTGATACCACACCTCTGGGATGAATTAAAGCAGAGACTGTGACCCAGGCCTTCTCAACCAACATTAATGTCTGACCTCACAAATGTGCTTCTGAAAGAATATGGCAATTTTTGACCAAACACATTCCTAAAGCTTCTGGTAAGCCTTCCCAGAGGAGTTAAAGCTGTAAAGGGGGCCGACATGAAATAAAAAACTATGTATTAGGAATAGTAATGTCACCAAAGTTTTACTGTACATGGCATTCTTATTAACCTTCTATGGCATGGTGTTACCCTCAGGCAACACAACACTATTTGGCCCACACAACATCACCTTTTAAAGCTCTCAAGTATACACTGTAATTAAAGTTTCTGATAATTCTGTGACCAATGAAATTTGAGTTTGGGGAGCATGTGACCTTTTGTCTAAAGGGGCAACCATCCTCTTTGGGACCATAGCTGGCTTGGATACAATGCTAGCAGAATGTGAGATAAAAGTCACTTTTTAGCATGTTTAAATATTAATAACTTTGTACAAAAAATATCAGTAATGTGCGTGAATATGTGCAGAGATATGTTTGATTGTGTAAATTAGAGCTGCAACTAACGATTAATCTGTTGACTATTTTTTCTATTGGAATTGTGCAGTTAGACCACTTTTGCTTGACCAGTAGCATGCGCATGCATGTAGTTGAGCAGTAATGCATACTTATCTCCCTAGGATATATTTTTTGCTGTATTATACACCATTACCCAGAGGAAATTAATGCAAAAAGATTCTATGGGTGAAGAATAGAAGAACAGACCCAAGAATAAGAACTGAGGGAGAGTTTGAAGATCAGCGTACAGTCAGCAGTGTAACATGCTATGTGTGATAAGCATGTGCGTGTGTGTGAGTGTTTGTGTGCATAAGCAGTTTAAAAAGAGGTACAGTATATGACCTACTTTAATTGTATGCTTCCTGCTTTCTTTCGAAATCAGATGGCTGGTATGATGATCATGGGTCTGTGATAAAGAGGAGAGTGAAGATGATGATAATTTGTCAAAATAAGATGTACTACTTTCACCAAGGTGGAGAGGCCTGCCTTCAAAACTCAGACAATATCATGTCCCCCTATGAATATTTCAAGATGGGCTTTTTTTTCTGAAGACATTCTGGAAGGAGTTGTAGAGCAGTCACATTGATATGCCATTCAGCATGACATCACCAAGCCAAACTACTATATGACAGAGAAAAACACCAGTTGAGTCACACTGAGAAATGTGAAAGTTTACTGCATCTAATTTCTAACCCACTAATTGAGAAACAAACTGATTGCCATTTTGTGAAAAAAAAAAACTTGTTGAAATTGTTGTTAAAATAAAACTCCCTGTAATTTATTTATTGCCTATTTGTTCCTCATTCCATTATTATACTATAAAGAACATCCTAGTGTTTTACTACCCTATAGCATCTTGTTGCCCCAAGGTAACAAATCAAAAATATAGTAGGGGGGCTGGGGGCCATATTTTATGATCAATGAGGGACCCCCAAACTCCTAAAAAACAAGACTAAAATAATTTCTTTGTCCTAAAATAAAAATTAATGCGATTCAGGGTTCGTTAAGATCAGATCGGCACTATGTATCCACATATGTCTATTCTTAAATGACTTGGATCAGCATTGGTGACAAAATATCCTGTACAGGATTACATCGTTCCCACTATAGAATGTGGTGGCAGTATCATTGTGTGGGGATGCTCTTCTTAGCAGGAAAAGGGGAAACTGTAGAGGTGATGTGAAGTCCAGACCTAAATCTAGTTGACAATATGTGTGACAAGACTTTAAATAATATTAATGTTCATTGATGCTTTCCATCCAATCACACTCATTTTAAGGAGTATTTTGCGTATTTTAGCATCTACATGTGCAAATATGAAAATGATCGAAATTAACACTCTTTTCCCATTTTATTATAAAACGTTTGGAAAGATGCTTTTCATTTTCCTTCCACTACACAATTATGTAGTAATTTCTGTTGGTTTATCACCTAAAATCCCAATAAAAAAACATTGAAGTTGGTTTTTGCAACACCGCAACATATCACTTTTGCCTAAAACGTGGCTTAAATGACTCGGATCGGCATTGGCGACAAAATATCCTATTTAGGACATCCCTAGTCATTTTTCAGCTCGATTGCATTTGTTCAAATATCTCTAGACCAGGAAAATCTATTAATCCATTCAATAGACTTTTTCAACTTGTAGGTGCTGTCCAAACTGAGCCTACACATGGACATTACAAGCCAGGCTTGGCTGTTAGGTTTCATCTTGTCCAACAAGTTAAAACATCAGCAGCCATCTTTATGAAGACATCTTTCAACCACTTCCTTATTTTATTTAAACAAAAAGCTATGCCTTTTTTTTCCTGTCTTTTCAACTAAATTTAAAATGTTTCTTGTGTGGTGAGCCCTTTGTCTAATTCTCACTTCAGTCCACTGATACTTGATGGCATGTTTATCTGTTGACAGGCTGTGTGGACATATTGTGTTATAACTCACCAGAAGAATAAGTGAATCCACTGTTCACTTGTCCCACAACTCACTTCAATTAGTAATGAATGCTCCCTCATTCCATCTCGAATAAAACATTCTGAAACACAGAGCACTAAACAAGGATCAAATTTACTCTTCTGCCACCAAAGATCTGAATTGTGGACTGACAGACTTAGACGCCTCAGTTTCTCTCAGGGGGATAGAATAAATTCCAGGCTTATTTATGCTGTTCCAAAAATCAACTTAATACAAAAGGGGAACAGAGGACAAAGCCATCATTTACCGTGCCCCCTCAGGCAGATAATTGCAAAGATAGTGTGCACCCTATGCACAGGAACTAAAGCGGTAGATGCAGACAATTTAATATACCAACCAACGGCTATTGTAGTCTAGTTCTAAGAATTCTGCTGCTGAGGCGACATGCTCCATAAGCGGAAGAGGACGACTCTTGACAGATGGAAGCCACAGGTCTTCCTCTGGTCCTGATGACTTCAAATATCTGTCAAAGGTAAAGCTTCTTAAATTTACTCATCAGCCACTGGCCACACATTATTCAGTCATCTATTACAAAATGTTAGTAACAAGGCAGCTGATGAAGTTCTCAAAGTACATCTAAAGGCTGCACTGCATTCACTCTTTAAACACAGGAACACAGTGAAAAACAGTACTCCTACCCAGTTTTACATTTTCCCATGTCACTTCCACAGACTTCAATATATCGTATCAGGATTTTTCTGTGCAAGATCAACACAGGGTAGTGCATAATTTTGCTAATTAAAATCTGAAAAGTGAGTATTGTGCCATTCTTAATCCGATACCCCTACATCAAATCCAGTGCAACCATCGGTCTTCAGAAATCACTTAATTAGTAAATAGAGTCCAGCTGTGTGTCATTTTTTCTTGGCATAAATCCTGCTGTTCTGCGAAGGCCTTAGAGGGTTGTCAGAGAACATTTAGCAAAAACAGCAACATGAAGAACAAGAAACAGCAGACAGTGCAGCAAGAAAGTTAAATGGAGAAATCAGGAATAGAATACAGATCATATCCCATGCACCTCTCACAGAACACAGTTCAAGCAAAGTTTTAAAAACTGCTTATCTTTTTGGTTCCACTTAAGTATGCAGTAATTTCTGTTGGGTTATCAGCTAAAATCCCAATATAAAACATTGAAGTTTGTTATTGCAAAACCACAACACGTCAAAACCTTTAGCAGATATGAATACCAGGCACTCTAGACGTCCAATCATGCTCCTGTTTAACCATGATAAGGTCACAGAGAGCCCTGCTACCCTTTGTCACAATCAGTTATTCTTTCAGACACAGTTGTCCATCTCAACACTTCAGTGACACCATGTCATTGCATTATACTCCATCTAAATAGATCTGACAGAGCCTTGACTGAATTCCACAAAAACCAAAACATGTTCAACAAAACTGCCAGCCTATAATTTCAGAGGGAAAGCTTGGGATTACATACTGACAATGTAAAACAAACATAAGGTGAACATGCTCCCAATGTGGTTCTCATTTCAGCAGAGAGGACTCTGCATGCCATTCTCCAACCCTGTGCAAAACAACCCCCAAAAGACTTTGAAAGTTCTTTTAAAAAATCCTCAAGTTTGTATAAATGTGAAATTGTGCAGTAAAGTAACTCATCTTAAATCAAGAGGAATAAACAAGTCCACCAACGTGACAGCGATTCTTTTTTCTTCAACTGCCAAACACAAACATGCGTGTTTCTGTTCAACTAAACTCCAGCTTTCAGAGTAAAGTCAGGAGGCGACACGAGGTGAGCGACATCGTTATTCGAGCCAAAGTAATGCAGGATATATTTTGTTAAACACAAATCATTTTGAAATGTCAAATTTCAAAAATCTATAAGCTTTTTTGCATTCGTGTGGTTAGTTAGTGCAGTGCATTTAAATTGAACATGCAGCTGACGCAATAGGCCCATCATGTATCATATTTATCCCGAAATGAATAACAGTTCGTGTCTTTTTTTTAAAATATATATATAACTCACTTTAAGTCCCATAGAGACAAAAACGCAAACTTCGGAGCAAACGACAGCTGATTACAAGGTTTCACAGATGGAGTTCGTGGCTTGAGTGTATCCACGCATAAGAGGAGGACACGCTGGAGTAAGGTTGTGAATGACTTCCTTTTTGTGCACCAAACAAATGTTAACTTACTTTCTGTGCAGCACATCCCGCAACAAAGAGGAGACACGCTGTCAGTGAAGCGTGCGCTCCAAGCGACGTCACACAAGTCATTTTCCTCCAATTGTTCCTGTTTTCTAACGCGACGCACCGAGAACAGAGTCCCGCTCCTCTGCTTCCCTCTCAATCACCTGAAGTGTCGGGGGCGCGCTTCCATCGTTCATGGACCAACAGGAGGAACCAGACCAGACCCCCAAAGCTCCCTGCCTCTCCGCACGCTTTTACCGTTAAATAACACGCCCCTCCTGTCCGCTTATGTTACTAAATGTCTCATTTTGTTTCTGCAGGCTCAATCATTACATTAATTGGTTGAATTATATAACATGTACAAGAGAGTGGCAAACGGTGAAAGGTTTGTGTGAAATCCTTTTATGAAAAACCTTTGTATTCACTGATGTTCCATACATTACTGACTTAGTAACTTACAAAAATGTTTTAATGTGATAAACAGTAGGGGTTAGCCCCTCCTGCACACACACACACACACACACACACACACGTCAACTCAGGAGCGCCCCTAATGGGGTTTTTAATGGGGTGGCCAGATTGTCAGATTCCCGGGGCGGCGGGAGTTACTGGTAATGTGCCGGGATGCACAGAAAAACCAACTGCTCTAAGACTTTCAGCAGTTTTACATTGCTGTCGAAATATATATAGGAAACGCTACTAACGAATGATTGGTCCAAAGTAAAGGAATAAACTTTACATGAGCACAAATGAATAAATAAAGCAAGTGGGTGCACCATTTGTCACCTGGAAAAGAAGTGCACCAGGAGTTTGCACACCATTTCCAAAGGGAATGAAGAGCAGCAGATGCCAATTTCAACCATGTGACTGATGTTTTTTTAATTAATGAAAAAAATAAATTAAAGGGTAATAAATTCCAAGTTGAGTGCTGCACGGTGGTGCAGTTGGTAGCACTGTTGCCTTGCAGCAAGAAGGTCCTTGGTTCGATTCCCGGCCTGGGGTCTTTCTGCATGGAGTTTGCATGTTCTCCCAGTGCATGCGTGGGTTCTCACCGGGTACTCCGGCTTCCTCCCACAGTCCAAAGACATGCCTGTTAGGTTAATTGGTCACTCTAAATTGACCTTAGGTGTATGAATGAGTGTGTGCATGGTTGTTTGTGTGTTGCCCTGTGATGGACTGGCGATCTGTCCAGGGTGTACCCTGCCTCTCGCCCATAGACTGCTGGAGATAGGCACCAGCTCCCCCGCAACCCACTATGGAATAAGCGGTAGAAAATGACTGACTGACTGACTAAATTCCAAGTTGAGTGTATGATCCCTAGTAATTTCTATTTTAGTTTATTTTAATACTGGAGATTTATGTTTTTAGCAATGAAAACCCCAGGGTATTAGTTGACACTATCATCAGTATTTTATCTCCTCTATCTCAGCATGCTGTGTTACTTTCTGATGATGACTGTAACCGATTCCATCATCATTTTGTAAATATGGTGAGGGACATGAAATCTAAAATCTCCCTGAGTTCCTTCCCCTTATGTAGATGATCCTCAGTGCCTGGAATCATTCTGGGAGTCTCACCAGGATTGGTCCTTCATTGTTATTAATCAGCTCAAGAATGCTAGGGTCCATCATTATATGCCTTATGGAGTTTAAATGAAAATTCAACATGGAAGACTTACCATCACCTTCAGCTTCGTCCAATTACTCCTCCGGCTCTGCTCCACCAATCAGCGTCAAGTCTGTATTTCTCCCCGGCCAATCATCCTTCAAGGCTCCGCTTTAAAACATTTTCATCCATGGAGCCCTCCGTTCTGCAGCTGAACTTTGACGCTCCTCCACCCCATCTCCACCATTTTGCTTCCAAACTCCTCAGGCCTCCACTCAACCACCAGGATCGGATCCCGGGGGGGGGGGGAGACATCTCTAAATCTAACCCTAAGATGTTCATTTAAGCGCATGTCATTCTCAGCATTCACATCTTCTACTGGGGTCCGAGTGCCAAAGAAATAAACATTTACTAATAAACTTTTCTAATTGCATCCCTGTCTTCTCTTTGTGAGTCTTTCAAGGTTAAAATACATGCTTCCTTTAGGTGGCATCATCAAGACTTTTATTAGCATTTTTTAGGACTTCTTTGGAAATAATACTTAGGATAGACCATCCACCCTAATCTACTGTTTAACCAAGATTAGTAATTGGCATTCCAGCAGATACCTTGTTAAAAACACTACCAAGACAGACAATGATTATAGCTTCTGAATTATATATAAAAATCAGTCAATCAGAGGCGTGGAGAGATCCAGGAGAGCACAAGACTTTTAAACCAGTATTCAAAATCTTGGTTTAACTTCTGTTTCTTCTCTGGGCTTCGACTCGCACGTAGAATTTCTGTCTTATTCCTGTATCTTTCATTTAAGGAGCATTTCTAAACTGCGATATATGGTATCTTCAGCCAATCTGCAAAAACATATCTATGCATTTGTGTCATCACATTTAAATGACTGCAATGCCCTGTTTATCAGTTTAGATAAATCATCATTTTCACACCACCAAGTTTTACAGAATGCCTTGGCCAGACTACTGACACCTTCCCGCAAGCAAATTACACCTATTTTATACTCTTTACATTGGCTTCCAATGGATTTTGAGATTTACACTGAGTATTAAACAGCCAGACCGCAGGTTATTTATCTAATCTTCTCCCAACATGTACTCCTGCTTGCTGTCTTCGCTCAGAAGCTTGGAATTTGTTAGTTGTTCCAAGCACAAGACTAAAGATAAAGGGGGGCAGAGCTTTTCTGTGGCACCAAGGCTACCTCTACAACTACAGTCAGTTGACTCTTAAAAAGAAGTAAAACGTATTCTTATTCAATCAAGCTTGCTGTTGGCTTTTTTTTAATCTACCTGTTTATTTTCATTGTGTGTTATTTTATTTTTTATTGGCTTTTATGGAAACTAATTTTAATAGCTATTTTGTTTGTTTTGTGTAAAGCGCTTTGTGATAGTTTTGGCAAGAAATTAAAATACCGCCCTCCACTGTGTTTTTCTATGATAATGAGGAAATTTAAAAAGGAACAGTTTCTTCAAAGTTTGTTACAGCATTGTCTGATATTGATCTACTTTAAAGAAATTTTCTTTCAGGTGTGGAGTAATCAGTTAAAGTAAACTCAGGGGTTATCAAAAAATGGTCAGACAGGACCATATTAATGAGGAAATACTGTTATTTCTTTGCAATCAATGGCATATGTCAACACAACGTCCAGAGTATAAAGGCAAAAGTGGGTAGGTTTGCGGATGTTTTGACCAAAGCCAACTGAGTCTAAGATAGCATTAAAGGCTTTATTTAGGCATTCACTTTCAGTGTCAACATGGATGTTAAAATCCCCCACTTTAATGACCTTATCAGTATTTAACACTAAAATAAGAAGTCTGAGAACTGATCTAAAAATTGAGAATAAGGGCCACATGGACAATGCAAAACAACAAACAGAAATTGTTTTAGTACTTTGCAATTTGGATGAGGAAAACTAAGATTTAAATATTACAAGGAATTGTAGTTATTAATTGGTCTGGGACTAATCAATAAATCAGACTGAAAAATGGTTGCTACTCCTCCTCGCCCAGTATTACAAGGTATCTGAAAGTTTAAACAATTAGAAGGAGATGAATCATTTATACTAACATAACCCTTTTGCTGCAGCCAGATTTTTTTAGTAAAGGGGCAGTGCAGTCTGCCAAATGTAATCTAGACTCATGAAAGACCACTGAAATAGCAGAATAATTTGGCACTGAATTATGAGGTAAGAAAACAAGCTCTAGATACTAGCTTCAGCATCCTCTGCCACCAGTGACAACCAGAGCTACACTTTCTTAATTTTCTTGCAGTGCTCACACTAAGCACAACACATGGGAGGGTCACCCTCTTTCTGTTGACGGACAAGTAATCAGCATAAACCTCAACTGGGGTGCAACTGGCAGATACTTTTTTTTGGCTCACGATTCCCCTCCCAGCTACGCCCACAGCTGGAAGCCCTATGATCCATTAAAAAAAAAGTCACAAATAAAATAAAAAATTCTGAAAAAAAATGTTGGGAAGGAGGAACACTTTCCTAGGCCTTCTTGTAGAGAGGCATAATTAATTGTGTCCACAAAAACATTTTTGACATGACCATCTCAAGAATCCATCTGCAAAATAAAATCTGTACACCATCACCTCACAAACCACATTTTCTTGGCATGAACCAAATACTCACAAACTTTAATCCAAAGAATCATCCTGTCGGCTCCTCTAATTTCCTTTGTTATCTCTTTAAAAATAAAAAATAAAATGCATAATTTTTTATGATAGCAAAGGTTTAAATTACAGGGGGAGGTGGCTTTCACACTTTGTTTTTGTATCATTCTTTGTGTTAACGGTAGATGGCGACAAAGTAACCTAAACTGCATAAAAGAATTTACTGTGTATTTGGACCTCAAACAGATTTTTCACTTATTTACATCTAAACATCATATATCTGCGGGTTAGTTTTAGATGTGTATTTACATTATAACAAGATAACAAAAGATACTTACTTTAGCCATTTTACAGCTCTAATTTCAGAGACTTGAGTGTGGTATTCCTTTAAATTTCAGATATGCATTTGTGCTCTTGCTGAAACATGTTTCAGTTCTACTCCTATGGTGGTTGCAGCCAATGACTGTTATTTTTTTTAATATACTTTTTTGGCACTAGTGGCCTTTATTTGTATTTTTTGACAGTAGGCAGACAGGAAACAGAGGTAGAGAGAGGGGGAGACATTCAGCAACCCTACACCATCAACGCCACGCCCAATGACTGTTATTTAATAGTTCTACAGATGGAGGATCTCTCAATGTTTTCTGTAGATAGGTCTAGGATCTTTGTCGAAAGTCCAAGGAAGTCCAGTTTTTAAAAATTGTGTGGTGGTAATGTCGTTTATTCACAATAATCTTACAGGGAGGGGAAGGCAGGAAGACATGCAGCAAAGCTTCCAAGGTTAGTAGTCAAACCCCGGAGAGCTGTGTCTATAGTGGGCACCTAGCCTACATCAATACAGTGCCCCGGCATGAAAATCCAGTTTTAAATTTGCAACGAACCATGTAAGTGTTGTACAGATGTGGAAGTAAGTGCTCTGGTCAGATTGTTCTGGTCGGATGAGAACAAATGGAACTTTTTGGCCTGTAGCAATACCGCACATCATCCTCAACACATCATCTTCACAATGGAACATGGTAGTGGAAACATTTTGCTATGGGGATAAGGAGGATAGTGAAGTTGGTCAGAGTTGATAGAAAGATAGATGGAGGTAATGAAGCAGAACTGGATGAAAGCTTGTTAGTGGCCTTAGACCTTGAGACAAGGGGGAAGGTACCAGCAGGACGACGTCCCTAAACATTCAGCCAAAGCTACAGTTGAATGCATATCAAAGAATATTTGTGTGATAGAATGAACCAATCAAAGTCTAGATCTAAATCAAAATTGATGTTCACACTCTCTCCCTTCTTTCTGACTGAGCCTGTGCTATTTTGCAAAAAACAATGAACAAAAGTTTTAATTTCTAGATGTACAACGTTGGTAAGAAACAGACCCTAAAAGATCTGCAGCTGTAATTGCAGTAATTGTTATTCCAAAAAGTACTGACTCAGGCAGTCTGAAGACAAATGCACGCCACACTTTTCAGATTCTCAGTTGTTAAATCATGCGTCATTTTGCATCTACTGCACAATAATACTCTATTTTATGTTGGTCTATCAGACAAAGTTACTAGTCAATAGTATTTATATTTGCTGCACATTTCTGCTTAACATTTTCTACGTGGGGTCAAAGTACAATCAGGGGAGTGTAAATGATGATTAGTACAAAGTATGTTTACTGTTTATGTGATATGCTTAAACAGAAGGGTGCATGTAGCTTAACTCAAATCCTTAAAGTAGATTCTTGTTTAATCTTATTACATAAAGCACTGGCATGATATAATAATAATGCCTATTTATGTACTTCATGCACTCAATGGACCATCTGGTGTTAGGTTCATGAACTGACACCAGCAGTTTAAAGCACATCTCACACATGTGAGTGTCACAACTGGAATGCAGTGATCGCCTGTTAAGCACAAGAGAAGCAGTTTACCATAGAGATATAAGAATAGAGCGAATGACTGTCCACCTCTTACGTCAATGTTGCTGCCATGTTGCGAGTGGCATTTTTGATGAAGCAAATAAAAAACTTTGTAAGACAGTTTGTACTAAAGGCTTTAGGTCATTTTGTGTGACAATATGGTCTGTTGTGATACTGTGAGGCATTAGCAGCACTTGGCTCTTCTGTTTAACATTACGTAATGTTTTCAGAAATAAAACGAAGGAGAAAAAAGTCAAGATAAATTCAATGTCTAAATTTCTTTTTACAAGCATTTACTGCAAAAACAGAAGAAAATACTTTACAATTCAACTTTACTGTGAATTGCTGCAGTAATATTTAGTTATGTAACCATGGTTTCTAAGAACTGCTTCACATCTGTTTTACATGGAATCGACCAACGTCTGGCACCTCTGAACAACTATTCCAGCTCAGGATGTTAGGACAGCATTTCACAATTTCTCTGCATGTCTTAGTTTTAGGGGCTGCATGGTGGCGCCGTTGGCAGCACTGTTGCCTTGCAGCAAGATGGTCCTGGGTTCAATTCCCAGCCAGGGGTCTTTCTGCATGGAGTTTGCATGTTCTCTCCATGCATGCGTGGGTTCTCACCGGGTACTCCGGCTTCCTCCCACAGTCCAAAGACATGCCTGTTAGGTTAATTGGTAACTCTAAATTGCCCTTAGGTGTATGAATGAATGAGTGTGTGCATGGTTGTTTGTGTGTTGCCCTGCGATGGACTGGCGACCTGTCCAGGGTGAACCCTGCCTCTTGCCCATAGACTGCTGGAGATAGGCACCAGCTTCCCCACGACCCACTATGGAATAAGCGGTAGAAAATGACTGACTGATGTCTTAGTTTTAACTCTAGAGCTTTGATGTCACCCCAATTGTTTTTTATTGAAATATGGTCCAGGGATTGGGCTCGCTACTCTGTAACATTAATCTTGTTAGTCTTGAACCACTATTATGTTTGCTCTCTGTTGTGTCCATTCATTTTCATTTTATTTTTATTTTGGTCAATTGTTAATTTTTTGTTTTCTTCTAAAACACCCATTTCAAGGGCATTTCTTCTCCAGTATAAGCTAACATGAACTCTTAAATTATTTTGATGTTTTCACACTGAGACAATATGCCTGATATGCAATAAAAACAACCCATTGCATTGTTTGAGAACCCCCATTGCGTAAAGCCTGAGCCACCATGCTTGAAATGGGACTTGGAATAAGGGTTTTGTGGTTCCATGATTCAAAAAGCACAATCTTGCATCTGACCACAAAATGTTTCTCCATTTCTCTTCAGTGTGTTCTTTGGCAATTCAGACCATGCCTTTTTTTATTTTCTTAACAAGGTGGCTTTCCTGGGGCTTCTTGACAATAGTGTGGCTTCACGTCATCTTTTGTCGTTTTAGTGTTACATTACTTAGAGTTAACTGTAGACATTCTTTGATTATCCTAGACATAGGCTCTTCTTTGATCCATTGAAATGAATTTTTCTTTCCTGCCTCTCTGGTAATGATTTCAATATATATCTATATCTATATCTATATATATAGTCAAGTTTATTTATATATCGCTTTTCAGCAACAAGGCACTCAAGGTGCTATACACAAAGAAAAACATTACAATGATACAGAAAATCAAACAACAGAGGTAATTAAAGAAAATAAAGAGAATAGAATAATGGATAAGAAAACGAAAAGAAAATTGGACTGAAAACTTAACTAATAATGTTAAGATAGCACATTCAACGGCCACTCTAAACAAATACGTTTTTTATCTTGATTTAAAGCAACTTAGGGTTTTGGCGCTTTTACAGTTTTCTGGGAGTTTATTCCAGATTAGTGGAGCATAAGAACTAAAAGCTGCTTCTCCATGTTTGGTTCTGGTTCTGGTTATGCAGAGTAGATTTGAGCCAGAAGACCTGAGAGGTCTGGGTGGTTGATACACTGACAACAGGTCTGTAATGTATTTTGGTGCTAAGCCATTCAGTGATTTATAGACTAACAGAAGTATTTTAAAGTCTATTCTCTGAGCTACAGGGAACCAGTGTAGGGACTTTAGAACCGGGCTGATGTGCTCCACTTTCTTAGTTCTAGGGAGGACGCGGGCAGCAGCGTTCTGGATCAACTGCAGCTGTCTGATCGACTTTTTAGGCAGACAGGTGAAGACACCGTTGCAGTAATCAATTCTACTAAAGATGAATGCATGAATTAGTTTTTCAAGGTCTTGCTGAGACATTAGTCCTTTAATCCTGGAGATGTTCTTTAGGTGATAGAAGGCCGACCTTGTTACTGTCTTTATGTGCCTCTGAAGGTTCAGGTATGAGTCCATCACTACACCCAGATTTCGAGCCTGATTGGTGGTTTCTAGCTGTATTAAATGAAGTTATGTGATAACTTTTAAACGCTCTTCCTATTTTAGCCAGTTTCCAAACATAGTTGTGCCGATTAATAAAGCGAACCTGCTACACGCATCATGGAGGACGCGCTGACCCATTGTTAGACTCTACCTGCCTGTAAATCTATGCATTCTACCACAGACAATACACCATAAATTATGTCCTCGCCATGTTATGATTCGTGTAATTAATATACCAAAACCATTTGTATATGAAGGATAACATCCGAATAATGTATTTATCCTTTCCTATTTAAAGGCTGTAAGAGGCAATCAGTTTTTTTCCATTTTGCACAGTCGCTGATTGTTTCTTGTCGGACGCGTAAAGGAACGGAAACTAAACAGCCACGTAGTAAAAGGCGAAGCTGACCGAAAGGGTGAGTTTTTATTGTCATTTAGGGAATTTGTCATCTTATCATTTGCACTTGGGCGTGGTAATATACTTACATGACGTTGGGAAATTCGTTTATTTGCCTAAAATATTCCAGAAAACACATTTCAAGCGCCGCCGTTTATTTTAGCTAGCAACTTAGCACCTTTAGCTTCCCTTTGAATACAAACCAAGCTGTTTTGTTAGCATGCTAACTAGCTTTAGCCACATACAGCCTGGTCTGTCATTTCCTTCTCGCTAATGTTTGTCAACCTAAACAATCAAGCACACTAATGTCGATGAAACATCTATAGTCAGTTTATCAGGTATGGGTTTGAACCGTGCTGCATACCGTTGCTCTACAATAGGTAAATCCAAGTCAAAGGTCATCAAAGTGATTGATAGTCTACAGTAATAACATGGAACACAGAGGATGTTTTGGATCATACTGTTGTCTAGCCTATGATTTCGATCTCCTGAGTTCTAAGATAAAAGTAACATATTTGCACAGTAACTAACAAAATGACACTGCTCGTATTCGCTGAACTCGAGATTTTTTTGCATTTACTGTATATTTGCGATGTCTTGTCGTTTTGGTGAACACTGGAGTAGATTTTCCGAAAGGATGAAGCCTGTCATTTAACTATTTTACCCTTTTGAGCAGATTAAATACGGAGCCCTTATGATTTACGTGGTTTTGTCTAGGCTGCTCCTTCACAACGGAAAATTTGGCTGACAGACTTCATTCAGCTGCTTAAAGTTGACTTTGTCTTCACCGGCCGCTTATCAGTAGCCACAGGGTGTCATCTCATCAGATGCTCAACATGCGTTTGGTTGCGTTGCTGTGGTTCGCAACACCTGCAGCGTTTAGAGGAAAAGCTTTGTGCTTGTTTAAAAATGTTGGAAACTTAAGTGTTAAACGATTGTTGACGTCATTGATTCTATCGACTAGTCGAGGCAGCCCTATGTACAATTTAAGCTTATTTCAAGGGTACACAATCTACTTAACTGTTGTGGCAGCTTGTTTTAGTGCTGGATTCTAGCTTATGTTTGAAGTAGGCTGTGCTGTTACATAAAACAGGCGGTGACTGTGAGAAGCTGCCAGATGACTGGTTTATTAATTATCATCATTTTCTCTCCTCGATAACCTAAGATTAAACTGCTCCTCGCCACAGACATGTTCCTGGGTAGTGTCCATCACCAGAAGATGGTTTAAACAAGACCTACTTTGCAATAAAAGACCTGCAGTGCTGTGACTGTTCCTCTTCTCAGTGGAAGTGGATAGTGGCCAATCAGAGGTTGTTGAGATGGAGGCCAGTCAAGAAGTCCACGTTGTAAGATGCAAGGAAGAGGAAGACTTCACGGTGGAATGTAACACGACATTACAAAAAGGGCTAGAAAACATCCTGAAAACAAATGAAATTCTAAATGGTAAGTGCTGGTGCTGTTCTGATTGGATGAGATATGGTTTTTAATATGTTATTCAAATTGTGTGGCTTTGAATGAATGGAATGTGCAAATGTAGCTCCCCCGCCAACCTACACTGCCTGCCTGTGACATAAAGGAGGTCACTGGTCATGACGGATAATGTACCGCTAAATCTAAACTCCTTTGAGCCTCCTCCTCATTCATGCAGAGTATCAGGTTTGCCTTGTTTGGTTTTACCTCTGCACTTTGTTCTGCAAATGTCATTTTCTTTTGGTATATTGCTGCTCGTTTCCTTATTACAAAAACTAAGCTTTTACTGCTCTGTGTTACACAGCCCTTTGAACTAAGATGCTAAACAGAAGTCTCATTAGTCATCATAAAGGGGGCAGCTATATTTATGTTCTGCACAAAGCAAGCTTTAGGAGAAAAAAAAAAGTTCCCTGCGGCCTCTGTTTTGATTTTTGTGTTTTTAATATCAACAGCATTTACATTTAAGGAACCTCTCAGCTTAAAATCTGTGAACATGAGGGGTGATTGACTTTTAATAACGAGGCACTGTAGGACGAGTTTTCCTTTTTAAATGCAGAGCACAGCATTTGCCAACAGGACAAGATCACATACAGGTCATCAGAGAGGTTGGGTTTATGAGACAGTTGATCACTAGCAACCTAAACGTGCAATAAAAAAACAATGTAGGACTTCCTGCTGGTTAATACATCCTGGTATTTATCATTTTCTGCAGATTTTTTGGCTGTTTTTAATCATTTAAAACAATGCTTTCCTTTTAGCACTAACATAAATCAGGCACATGGTTCAAGTGGGCATCCATCAATCTCACCAGTGGGGAATAAGAAGCTTTTGATATGTATATAGTCCACATAAATCCCAAGTTTGTTCCCTTCCTCCCTTTTTATTTTGTGTATTTCTAGCACTCTATCAGACCTTCAGCACCTTGGGTGCTGTAATCTGGGTCATGAGGGCATTCACTGCGGTGAGGCTCCATCCAGCAGCCTGAATATTTTATTGTCATTCACATGTTGAACTCTTGACACTTGGACTACAATGGCCATTGGTCTATGCAATCCAATCGTCCTAAGCGATATTAATATTGCACCCAGCAATATAGCGATCATAAAATGTACCATTTTCCTTCCTGGATGACAGTGGTGTCCACATGTTGAATGAAATGTTAACAAGTGCACAGTTGATGGTGACTTTGCATTCCTACATTTACCCTTTAAATGAACAGAAGCTTAAATTAATAGAAGCTTAGCTACTTAAATAAAAATGTCTTGCCAAGAAAATATCCCCCATACCATTACACCACCAGCCTGAACCGTTGATACAAGGCAGGATGGATCCATGCTTTCATGTTGTTGACACCAAATTCTGACCCAACCATCAGAATGTCGCAGCAGAAATCAAGACTCATCAGACCAGACAACGTTTTTCCAATCTTCTAGAGCAGCCCGTCTGGCACCAACAACCATGCTACGTTCAAAGTCACTTAAATCACCTTTCTTCCCCTTTCTGATGCTCGGTTTGAACTGCCGCAGATCGTCTTGACCATGTCTACATGCCTAAATGCATTGAGTTGCTGCCATGTGATTGGCTGATTAGAAATTTGCGTTAACGAGCAGTTGGACAGGTGTACTTAATAAAGTGGCCAGTGAGTGTATAGTAACATTAAAAATGCTCTTACTTATGTGCTGTAAAAATGCTTTGTAGGTTTGAGCAATTTTGATTGTCTGCTGTTTAGCAGAAAGAGCAGAAATCCTTCAAAAATCCTAACAGTTTGTGAAAGAGGTGACGGAACGTATTTGACAGATGAAATACGTGTCTTTTCTGTCCCTCTGCGCTATGGCCACTTCAACTGGTGAGAGACGTTATTCATTTTACTTATTGTGCAAACCTCTTCAGCCTAGGAAGAAAAACATCCTGCATCATGCGTGCTGCAGCGTTGATGTAATCGTTTACTGCCCGACGGAGCAAATGGATTCATATACAGTTGTATAAAAGTAAATGCATCTGCAAGAAGGATTTGGAAACTAAGTGTTGCTGGAGTGTTGCCGACATTGTTGCTTGACGGAGTTGTTTGGCCAGTTTATCAGGACAATCACAGTCACTATAGTTGGGTCATGGGAGCCAATGGCTAAGTTTCAACTTCCGTAGAGGAAAGTTCACCTTGCAGGATTTTCACAGACAGATGTAAGAGCCCACAGAAAAGTGGCTCAGATCAGAGTAAAATCTGAGAGGTGTTCATCAGTATGAAATTCATACAAGTGTTCAAATATTATCTGCAAGGCTTGAGGACACCTCCCAGGCTCCAGAGAAATGTCTGCCATGACATATTTTGAAAGAATCTGTGAGGGAAGAGTTGTGTAAGATGTCACAGCTAGAAGCTACAGGCAATAAGAGTGCAAGTGATGAGATGTGGGGGATTTCTCTGGAGAGTATAATAAACAGGACAGAGCTTAGTAAAGAAAGGATTGTTTACCAGACAGCGGGTATTTGTTTCCAAAGTGCAATGTCACAACACAACTGGTAACAGCAGATGTTTAGAGGGACTGCCAGTGGTCTTAAACCTATTGCTTACAACAGCACGAATGCTGACTTTAGACATTTTCTTTTTGTCTATTTAGGTCCTCGCACTTCAGATGTGATGCCAAATGGAAACGGCCCAACAGATGGCTTTGGTGCTGCAGGAGGCACCCTCGCAAACGGATCTCCTCCACCGAGCAGCAGCTCCCAGGAGTCATCCCCAGGTGTGGCTGCTTATCCACCCACGATGGTAGAGAAGGCTGAGGGGTCTAGTGCAGAGGTCATGGTTCACAAGGGTGATGCTTTGCAGTCGCTCAAACTCAGTATGCCTATGCAGGAGACTGAACTGTGTAAGCAAAAATATATATATATGGTGTGAATGCCCCCCACCTGCTTGCCCTAATCTGTTTTTTTAATCCCATTTCATTCTTGAATGCTTTGGGTTTTAATCTTATTTTGATTACAGCTGGTAGACGGATTAATTTGGACTCTTTTAGTTCCATAAGTCTATCATCTTTCTACATTTCAAATCCGACGTTGGCTGCTTGATCAGTATATGGTGTGGGTGCTACATTTGGAGCATTGTGTGGGACAGTGACTGTTTTGGAACTAATCCCTGTGTTATGTTAACATTTCTTTGGTGATGTTGCTGTTTGCTATTATATGTGATATTTGCAAGCATGAAAATGTTGGTTATTTAGTTTGCCTCCACATTGTAACTTCCACTGGAAAATAACAGCATGATTCTACTGAATGTGTTACATGCAGAGTTCCTACACTGTCTTTCTTTTAGCTTTCTCCAGGTCTCAATGAGGATGGAAAAATCGCAGGACTGCACTGTATTATTATATTACTATATTTATTACTAATATCTTTTGCAATTGTAATATTGCATATATTGAAATTGCAATGAAAACTGCAATTCAAGATGTTGTGCATCTCTAGAAAAATGTTTTCAGATTTTACTCTTCATATTAGCTTATTTAAATGAGCTTTTTATATTTTATATAAAAGCATAGTCATAGTTTTAGTTAACATCACAGAAAACATAATGAACCAAACGTGTCTAAAAATGTGCAGATCGTTTCTAACTTTTAGGACAGTCTGGTCAGTCACAAGTCGGTGCAGTCCTAAAGTTTCAGAAGCTTTTTCTGTTTTATGCTAATTGGAAACAGTTTTACAAAATAAATATGATCATGTTTAGAGAAAGGCTTTAAGATGATCATCTCATGGGAAATGCAGAAAAGAGTGAACTTCCAGAAATGCTGTTACTTGTTCTGTACATTCAGTTTAGCATTACATACAGTATTTGTAGTTGCATGCAAAAAATGTGCATCTTGTCATGTCTGGGATATTGTAATGGGAATGTGTTGGAACCCTGGACGTGTCTTTACTATTCCATGGGGATGTTGTGTTGCTCTTCTTTAAATACTTTGTTTTCAAACTGGCATTTCGGAGCACAATTCCAAGAAGCTTTGTCCATCAGCATGCACCAACAGAATGAACAGGAACAGCTTCCTTGGAATTTATCAACTTTGTTGTGATTACACTAGTTTTGTTGTAAATGTCACTGTGAAGAACCGTCTTCAGTTTGGCTTACTTTCTCTCACTACAGCCAACCAGAAGCCGTCGCTAGAGATGGAAAATGAGGAAAAGATTCGTATGGAAGCTCGTCGGCGTCTGGAAGAGCAACTCAAACAGTATAGGGTTCAGAGACAAAAGGAGAGGGTGGGTGTATGCTGTCTCTGCTTTGGAGAGCTTTCGTTTCTGGTGTTTTTATGTGATTTTAGAAGAATTCAAGTTTGCTTTTAAAACGATTCATGCTCACTCAGAGCATTCATATAAATAGAATTGTTGTGCTTGTAGCCTGAGATTATTTTCACACAAATGATACATGCAGTGTGTTAAAAATATTTAAACCCCTTTTAAACATTCGCACCTTTTTTCACATTCCAAACGCAAAGGTTTTTCATATTATGTTTGGATCAATGGTGTGTTTTTGTGAAGTGGAAGGAAAATGATTCCTGGTTTACAGATATAAATAAAAATCTGAAATGTGTGGCTTACATATGTATTCAGTCCCCATTAGTGAGGTTGGAGTTTGTCCTGTAACCGGTGACTTGCTGGTTTGAACTCCAGCTCCGTACGTCTCAGTAGCTGTGCCCTTGGGCAAGACACTTCGCCCGCCTTGCCTGCTGGTGATAGTCAGAGGGCCCTTTGGTGCTGATTGAATGGCTGCCCCACGTCTTTCAGTCTGCCCCAGGGTAGCTGTGGCTACAATGTAGTGCTATACAAGTGCAGGCCATTTACCATTCTGTTTTGCTGGCTCAGGTTCTGCCAGATGGGATGGAGATTATTTGTGAACAATTGTCTTACCACAGATTTTTTGTTACATGGACATTCTAATTAATAAATGTGCTCTGATCTAGACCATCCAATTGTAGCTATGGCTGTATGTTTAGGGTCGTCTTGTTGGAAGGAGAACCTTCACTCCAGTCTCCAGTCTTTTGCAGCCTCTGACAGGTTTTCTGCGAGGACTGCCCTGTGTTTAGCTCCTCCCAGCTTCCCACCAGCTTGTTTAACAGGTTATCCCATCTGACCTGTAGATCTCCACAGCTCCTCCGTAGCCTGTTTGGTTCTTCTCTGATTAATGCTCTCCTTGCCCTTCCTGTCAGTTGAGGTGATTGATCACGTCCTGGTAGGTTCGTAGTTGTAAGGTACTCTTTCCATCTTTAGAAGATGGCTTGAACAGTACTCCATGAGATGTTCAGGGTTTGGGATGGTCTCCTACATGGCTGTGTCAAACTGCAAACAAGATGATCATGGTTGTCTTCTAGGCATTATTTGTGGCCTTTATATGTGGCCACAAATACAGGTCCTTCTCAAAATATTAGCATATTTCATCCAACCAATAAAAGATAAGTGTTTTTAATACAAAAAACGTCAACCTTCAAATAATCATGTACAGGTCCTTCTCAAAAAATTAGCATATTGTTATAAAGTTCATTATTTTCCATAATGTCATGATGAAAATTTAACATTCATATATTTTAGATTCATTGCACACTAACTGAAATATTTCAGGTCTTTTATTGTCTTAATACGGATGATTTTGGCATACAGCTCATGAAAACCCAAAATTCCTATCTCACAAAATTAGCATATCATTAAAAGGGTCTCTAAACGAGCTATGAACCTAATCATCTGAATCAACAAGTTAACTCTAAACACCTGCAAAAGATTCCTGAGGCCTTTAAAACTCCCAGCCTGGTTCATCACTCAAAACCCCAATCATGGGTAAGACTGCCGACCTGACTGCTGTCCAGAAGGCCACTATTGACACCCTCAAGCAAGAGGGTAAGACACAGAAAGAAATTTCTGAACGAATAGGCTGTTCCCAGAGTGCTGTATCAAGGCACCTCAGTGGGAAGTCTGTGGGAAGGAAAAAGTGCGGCAGAAAACGCTGCACAACGAGAAGAGGTGACCGAACCCTGAGGAAGATTGTGGAGAAGGGCCGATTCCAGACCTTGGGGGACCTGCGGAAGCAGTGGACTGAGTCTGGAGTAGAAACATCCAGAGCCACCGTGCACAGGCGTGTGCAGGAAATGGGCTACAGGTGCCGCATTCCCCAGGTCAAGCCACTTTTGAACCAGAAACAGCGGCAGAAGCGCCTGACCTGGGCTACAGAGAAGCAGCACTGGACTGTTGCTCAGTGGTCCAAAGTACTTTTTTTGGATGAAAGCAAATTCTGCATGTCATTCAGAAATCAAGGTGCCAGAGTCTGGAGGAAGACTGGGGAGAAGGAAATGCCAAAATGCCAGAAGTCCAGTGTCAAGTACCCACAGTCAGTGATGGTCTGGGGTGCCGTGTCAGCTGCTGGTGTTGGTCCACTGTGTTTTATCAAGGGCAGGGTCAATGCAGCTAGCTATCGGGAGATTTTGGAGCACTTCATGCTTCCATCTGCTGAAAAGCTTTATGGAGATGAAGATTTGATTTTTCAGCACGACCTGGCACCTGCTCACAGTGCCAAAACCACTGGTAAATGGTTTACTGACCATGGTATCACTGTGCTCAATTGGCCTGCCAACTCTCCTGACCTGAACCCCATAGAGAATCTGTGGGATATTGTGAAGAGAACGTTGAGAGACTCAAGACCCAACACTCTGGATGAGCTAAAGGCCGCTATCGAAGCATCCTGGGCCTCCATAAGACCTCAGCAGTGCCACAGGCTGATTGTCTCCATGCCACGCCGCATTGAAGCAGTCATTTCTGCCAAAGGATTCCCGACCAAGTATTGAGTGCATAACTGTACATGATTATTTGAAGGTTGACGTTTTTTGTATTAAAAACACTTCTTTTATTGGTCGGATGAAATATGCTAATTTTGTGAGATGGGAATTTTGGGTTTTCATGAGCTGTATGCCAAAATCATCCGTATTAAGACAATTAAAGACCTGAAATATTTCAGTTAGTGTGCAATGAATCTAAAATATATGAATGTTAAATTTTCATCATGACATTATGGACAATAATGAACTTTATCACAATATGCTAATATTTTGAGAAGGACCTGTAGATTGTTGGTCAGATTTTCCCACTTGAGCTGTGTGAAGCTCCCACTTCAGCAGCTTTTTTTAATAATAATCATCTTTGTTGGTCATTGCACATGTACATTACAGAACATTTAACCCATCCCTTATAGGGAGCAGTGGGCTGCCATTGTGTAGCGCCCGGGGAGCATTCTGGGGCTAAGGGTCTTGCTCAGGGACCCAGAGTGGCAATCTGTGGGATTGGAACCTGGCCCCTTGTGTCACCTCCAGAATGCAAACCTCTTGTTCTAACCACTAGGCCACCACTCCTCCAGGGCTACAATGACCCCGCCACTGTTTCTCTGATTAGTGCTCTCCTTTCCCAGCCTGTCAGTTAAGATGGACAGACATGTTTCCAGTCTTACTCATTTTCAGAAGATTGATTGAGAGCTCTGTTTGATGTTTAAAGTTAAGGATATTGTTTTATTTTTTTAACCCTACTTAAATCTGCTTCGCAACCTTATCCCTGACCTGTCTGCTGTGTTCCTTGTTCTAAATCATGCTGTTTGTTCACTCAGGTTGTTCTAGAATCCTCTTAGGCCTTCATAGAGCAGCTACATTAATGCTGGCAATAAATTACTCACAGCAGGACAATTGGTTGCAGTGAATTTCCTTTAGGATATCAGAGTAAAGGGGGGTAAATATATACATATGTAGGCCACGCTTTTTGGATTTGGTTTAATTTTGTTCCTTATGACAGTTGTGCACAATGTCATTTTGTTCTATTACATAAGGTCCCAATAAAATACATAGATGTTTGGGGCTGTGACTTGGGGGTTGTGAATACTTTTGTAAGGGACTGTAAATTACTTAATTAGGGAACTGTAAAAATGTTCTCACGTTGGACTCTGTCAGTCCAAGAGTTTGTATCTACAATGTAGCCGTCCATTTGATAAATTGCAAAAATGTATAGTTTTTCTGATTCTATTTTCCAGGCTCACCGTACCACTTCTAAAAGCAGGCCTTTCAGTACTCTAGATCCTGAACTAATGCTCCATCCTGAGGCACTTCCACGGGCTAACACAGTTGCCATGACCAAGGAGTATTCTTTCCTCAGGACCACCGTTCCACGTGGCCCCAAACTGGGTAGCCTGGGAATTCCCCCTTCCAAGGAGAAGAAATCCAGATCACCGCGCCCCAATAAAATTCATTCCTTAGCGGACTACAGGTCTACTGAGAGTGATGGTGGAGGTGGAGAGGGAGGAGGTGGTGCTGGCACTGGTGGGGACATGACCACAGCAGATGTCAGCCAGGGCTCCCTTCGGTCCTCCATTAGCTCCGTGTCTACACTGTCTGAAGTCAGCACGATGTCAGAGAGCAGCACCTGTGAGACGGACACAAAGGCTAGTACTTCTCTTCAGCTTAATGATAATTTGTCAGAAATCGATGGCAGTGAAGCAGGAGCGAAGGCAGGGAATGATGGCAATGATAGTGACAGCTCCACCTACAGCAGCGTGTCCACAAGGGGAACCTACGGTATGCTCTCTGCTGCAGTGGAAAGGCAACAAGGGCCGTACACAGTGGAGGGGAGGGAGATTGCTCCTGAGGCAATGGGTCAGTTCCCATCCCTACAGGAGGTGCTACAGGCAGCAAGTGATGAGCAGCATCTGCTGGAGATGGAGCAGGAAAGGAATGGGACTGCAGAGCCTCGCAGCCGGAGGGACAGTTTCTCCAGCAGGTATTTTATATTTGTGAAGAAACATAATGACATCAACTTAATACTATATTTTATTAGTCATTGCGCTTTATTTCTAGGTTAACATTTTCTTTTACTAACTCTGTTGCATCTGCAAAAATATTTTTATTTGATTCAGTGTTTCTCTGGAGAGTTCAGTGATGGGTCACGATGAAATGCTCCAGGTGCTAAAAGAAAAAATGAGGCTTGAAGGGCAGCTGGAATCCTTGTCATCTGAGGCCGGTCAGGTAATATAAACAGGGCATTAATCTCATTTTGTTCTTCTTCTTACACAAAATATTTAACTGTTTAATCACCCGTTCTGAACAAAATAATCTGGAGGCTATTAAACGTCGCACAGAAAACGTTCTACATAAAATAAGAATAATTGAGACTTTCAGCCCCAGTTATGGCAAACTCTTGGAATAAACCGATAAAACAAGAGGTCAGGAAAATACAGATGGGCCCAACACATTATTGGCTGTTTTATCCATTTTAACTCAGTGTTGTCTGTTTTTCTCAATAGCTGTGAGAAAACGCAAGCACACCCTCTTTCCATGGTAACACAACCATTGTGGTATTACTATTGGGTTTCTGCCTTAAAACAGTTACACGTCGTTAAAACTTTAGTGTGTTATATTAGTAATTAGCACTGTTACTGTATCTAGTTTCACTAAAACTATAGATTCCACTTGTATCCCATGGATGATGAAAATCCTTACCTTAATGAAAAGTTTCAGTCCGGATATTGCAAACACCATTCTACAGAAACGGCTTATTTAAAGTGTCAAACGACATCATGACAGCTGCTGACTCGAGGAGGTCTACAGTGTTGGTCCCACTAGACCTGTCTTCGGCCTCCTACACGGTTGACCACCGGATTCTTATAAACAGGTTGTGGAATCTGATTGGCATGTTGGGCCCAGTACTTCAGTGGTTCACGTCATATTTGGCTGACAGGAGCTTCAGTGTGTCAGCTAACCACATCATGTCAGAGCCTGGCAAAATGCTGTGTGGCGTGCCTCAAAGTTCTGTCTTTGGACCCCTCCTGTTTTTTATATGTTCTTCTTCTCGGTCAGATAATCCAACAGTTCAGCGAGGTCTCATACATTTATTTGCTGATGACCTCCAGTTGTACGGTTCGTTCAAGGTGTCAGAGGCTCACAAGAGAACCTCCCTAATCAACTGCCTGACACAGGTGAAGCAGTGGGTGGGCAATAATAGTCTACAGCTGCACTCAGAGAAAACTCTCATCATAGCCCCTGATAGTGCTATCCCTTCCATTAAACAGGACTTAGGTGATCTGAGCCTCTCTGCTAAAAACATACTGAGGAATCTTGGGGTTATCTTTGATGAGGCCATGTCACTGGATCACCATGCTAACCAGCTGGTTAAGAACTGCCTCTTTATCTGCATAAAATCACCAAGTTAGGATCCGTGGTGTCCAGAGAAGAGTTTAAAATGATAACTCATGCATTTGTGTCCTCGTGGTTGGACTAATCCAACAGTCTCTTTACTTGTCTTAACAAGAAAGAGCTGGCTCATCTGCAGTTAGTTCAAAACTCAGCTGCAAGACTTTACACCAGAACCAATAGGAGGGCTCACATCACACCTGGGTTAAAATCTCTCCATTGGCTTCCTGTTACGTATCGTACTCCGTTTAACATTTTATTTCTAACTTTTCAAGCCCTACATGGACAGGCTCCTGCCTACATTCGTAACCTAATTAAGCCTTACAGCTCGACTCGTAGTCTGTCATCCGGACAGAACCTGTTAATGGTTCCACAAACCTTCTTTAAAACAAGGGGTGACCGTTCTTATATAGCTACTGCTCCTTGACTCTGGAATGAATTTTCTCTCGAGCTGAGCTCTCTGGACACAGTTGATGTGTTCAAAAAGCTCTTTTAAAACGTATTTGTTTAAACAAACATTCCAGTCTTAACTGACCCAATGTTGCCACTTTTGTATTGTTCCATTTTAATGTTTTATATTGTATGTTTTGATTACTGTGAAACACTTTGTGACTCTGTGTTTGTGAAAAGCGCTATAGAAATAAAGTTTACTTACTTAATCAGTGTTGAAATTTCAAAAAGGCTGCCAGTGTTTCCAAATCGAGCCTTTTCTACAAGACTGAAGTTGAAAGCTCAAAGGGATAAAACAAATCAACTTTGGTGTTTTTTTCAGCCTTCCTGTTATCTGATGAAAGTCTTGCACTCTCCCATTTTCTCACAACCTGAATGAACTACTGATGTCTCTACATGTCACAGATATATAAAGCTCTGTGCTTCGTCTGACTTTGTTTAAAACGGCTCACTGATGCCAAACACAGCAGGTCATCCAGCCCCAGTGCTGTGGTCAGGACGAGTTGGTAGTGCTTAGTAATTGTGGGTTTAATGGACCAGAAAAAGGTCCCACATTGGTTTCCAACTGGCCACTGTCCAGACGATTTCTCTGGATAGAGGGTAGAGAACAAATGAGACACGGTTCACAGTAAAAAGTAACTTCTTCTGTCTTAATGCAGTAGTAGACAATACATTTTCCACTTGTCATCCCAGTACACCCACTATTTATAAAATGGGGCCACATCACAAGCCAAGAGCCAAATATGTAGATATTACCAGTATTTACCTGAAGCCTGTCACCCATAAAGTATTGTTATACTGGAAACTCCAGGAAGACTTTGCTTAAATGCTCTAATTACATACTCTCACCTCTAGGCTCTCAAAGAGAAGACTGAGCTTCAGGCCCAGCTTGCAACTGTCAATGCTCAGCTGCAAGCTAACAAACAAGAGGCAAAACTCAGCCAGGAGAAGCAAAGTGCTCTCACCACAGAAGTTGGAACGCTGCGACAAAACTGCAGCCAGCTAGAGAAGGCCATGGTGGAGCTCCAGGGCAGCTTGGAGAGCAAGAATGCCAGTTTGACTTCTCTCAGCAATGACCTGAAAGTTTCTGAAGACCAATATAAAAGGCTGATGGTGAAGGTGGAGGAGCTGCAAAACACTATGACTTCAAGGGACAGCACAGGTGATTAATGGAGACCTTTAGAGAGAAACATGTTTAGGATACCTTGCCCGTGTTTTTAAATGTCATTATTTTTCTGCAGTTCACGACTTGCGTCAGCAGATGGGAGGCCTTCAGAGTCAGCTTCAGCAGGTCCAGCTGGAGCGCAACACCCTACAGAGCCGACTGAAGACTTCACAGGCTGAGATCGACTCCCTCCAGCAGGTCAGACAGTGGTACCAGCAGCAGCTAGCAGTGGCCCAGGAGGCAAGAGTGCGACTGCAAAGTGAAATGGCGAACATGCAGGTAAGATCCAGCAGTGTGGCATTGAACATGGAACACATTGTCAAGACATTCCAGAGGGCGGTTCCCTTTAACATCTTTCTGTCTTTCAAAGGCTGGCCAGATGACTCAGTTTGGTGTGATGGAGCACTTGAAGCTGGAAAATGTGACACTTTCCCATCAACTGACTGAGACCCAACACCGTTCCATTAAAGAAAAAGAGCGTATTGCTGTACAGCTGCAAAGCATTGAGGTATATCGTCTTATCATCCCTTGTAAAAGCAAATGAAAGCTAATTGGGAAAACTGCTGAGTTTTGAAACACTTCTCTCATGCATTTTGAGCTCTGTTTGAATCGTTGGTGTGTGATGCAGGCAGACATGATGACCCAGGAGGCAGCCTACAAGCAGATTCAAGATGCAAAAACCATGGTGGAAGATGATCTGCAGCACAAACTGGAGGAGTTTGAGGAAGAGCGAGAGCACTTGATAAAACTTGCTAACACAGCCACAAGCCTGGAAAGAGAGCTTGAGCAGGTAGTCATTGCAAACTGAAGAGAAACCTGTGTTCTCCTGATATGGGCTGCAAACATTGTACCCTCCTCTAAACTACATCTTTCATTTCTGTGTTAGGTAAAGTTGACACTTTCCCAAAAGGACTTGCAGCTACAGTCACTTCAGAAAGAACATCTGGAGTTGATGCGCCAGCTGACAATAACTCAGGAGAACCTACAAACCAAAGAGCAGTCCATCAACCAGCTGGAAGCCAGGTACCAGGAACTGGAGGCCCAGTTGGCTGAGCTGCAGACTGAGAGCACTGCTAAGGAGGACACCATCCAGTTTCTCCAGAATGAAAAAATTGTCCTGGAGGTTGCACTGCAGGCAGCCCGGGCTGACAAGAGCCAACTAGATGAGGGAGCCGAGCGGCTGGGAGAGGACGTTCTGGTGGCTTCGGATATACTGGACCAGCTCAGACAAGAAGTTCAAATCAAAGGCAATCAGGTAAAAGATGGCGTGGATTGATTGATCACATTTTCAACACTTTCATGGGAGTTATCAATTCACAAATGTTTCAAAATTCTGTAGATTGAAACTCTGCAACAAGAAAATAATTCCCTGAAGAAACAAGCCCAGAAATTAAAGGAGCAGTTCCAGCAACAAAAGGTAAATGCATCTTCCTGCTTTATTCGTGAGTGCGTAGATTCTCCTTTCTTCCTCTGAAGATTTTAACAAAGTCTCTCAAATGTGTCTTACATTTAGAGACATTTCTCATAAATCACCCTGCTGGCTAATGCTGATGGTATTGTGGGAGGATGTATTGTAGAGCCAAACGGCAGTCAGATTCTCTGACGAATGCCTTTAGTGCTAGTTGACATGCCTCACTAAATGGAGCAATAAGTTGCTTTATTGCTCTGACAAGCTGTCACAGAGAGGGTGGAACTGATTGACAGAACAACAAAAAAGTTCAATGTACTGCATCTTTAAAAGTTGGTGCTTTTGTAGAAGCATCAGCACCCGTGTTTATCAAGTTAGTTTGCCACTGACGATAAAGGTTTTTATGAAAATGCTGCCTAACAATCTGCATGGTAGCCAGCATCATGTTGTCATATGTGCTTTGTGCTGAAAAGAAAAAAGCTGCATCTTACCTATTTGTATTACTTCCGCAAAGCAGAATTAGTTTGTTTTTATTGCTTTATCTCTAAACATTAATCTCACAGCCCACAGGAGTAATTTTATCCACAGTAACATTTGTAAAGCAAAATAAATGACTTTGGATTTTAAAGGTTCTGCACGAAGAGAACAATTTAGCTTTTTTTGTTTTTCTGTAATAGTTTGACTGTTCTAAAATAGACATGGATTGTCGAGTCTAAAACATGGATTAAAGTCTTGTAACCAGAGTTTCTCATGTGATCAGGCCTGAAAGTCAGTTGGATACTCAGATACACTTTTCATCAGAGAACAGGTGCGTTAAATTAGCCGGCAAGCTTCACAGACTTTGAGCTGTTAACCTGTAGAGATTATATTAACTGCATCTTCATAATGATGATCACACAAATGAATGACAGTCTTTATCAGATGAATTCAGTTTTTTTTTTTATTACAAAATAAACATAGCTTACTCCAACATCTTGTTCTCTTATGGTTAAACAGCAGAAACGTGATCACAAAGAGGCTTCCAGGGCTTTCAAATAAAACTACTTCCTGTTCTGACATTATCACGCATTTACTCACTACTTAATAGGAACAACTGGTACAAAGGGATTAAAAAGGCGTCAACTTCATTCTAATCGTTTTAGAGAAATTAAATGTATTTTCTTATTTGTTATGCTTTATCCATTTATATGTACCCGTTGTTACTGCTTAGACTGGATGCAGGTTTATTCAATTTCTTAATAGCTTTGCAGCCATCATACTGTTCAGGAAGGAGACAGGTTCTGTGTCCTAGAGACGGGCGTATTTTGGTATAAAATATACCAACGCTAGCTGAACACCAGAAGACCTCACGAAGACGCTGGCTGAACCTGGTAAGAGGGGGTCATTAAATACAGTGAAAGATGTCCTATAAACACTATAAGCCAGTATTTCAAAAAAATAAACAAATAAAAAGCCTGCGGACAAAGAGCTTAAATTTTGGACAAATTCTGTGGTCTGATGAAACTAGAACTGAAAAGTTTGGTCATATAGAACATTGTTACATTCTCAAGAAGTAGAGGGCCTAACAACACCATCCCAACAGTACAAGTGCATCTCAATAAATTAGAATATTATAGAAATCTAACAAACGAGCCTCTTCAGAACACATCTTCTATTTGCTGAGATGTATATGGGACAATGAAAGCAACATCTCGACTATAAATGGGTCTTCCAAATGGACAGTGAACCTAAGCATGCTGCTAATCTGGTTACAAAGTTGGTTAAGGACAACAAAGCCAATGTTTTTGCGGTGGTTATCAGAAAGCCGTCATCTTAGTTCGGTAGAAACTTTGTGGGCAGATCTAAAAATGTGTTTGTGAGCAAGGAGACAATAAACCCTGATTCAGTTGCACGAGTTCTGTCTGTAGGAAGGGGTCAGTTTTCTACTATACTGTTGTAGAAAGATCGTGGAAGGATACGTAAAACATTTCTCCCCAATACTATAGCTAAAAGGGCATTGCTATCAAATATTAAGAAATATATGTACATTTCTGATTTTTTTTTTTTTTAAATCTCATTATTTTGGCATATAGCAAATAGAAATAATGTTGGTAATCGTGAAACAGGAAGAGTTTAGCCTTGAGTTAATCGGAATCAGCTTTATTAGCCAGGTTTGTTCACACAAAGACTTCGGTTCCACTGGTAAGTGCAGCTGAGAGCAGGACTCCCGATGTGGAGACGATTTAAGTATATAAAATTTGGTTTAAAAAGTTTAATTTGAGACGAGGAGGAAAATAAGGTTATATTACTTTTTACACAATGTTATGTTAACATCCGGTTTCAACCGCATCTGACCTAAATTCACGGATGATGCAGTAGGATTCAAACAGTGCCATTTAATTATAAGGCCTGTGGCGTTTCCTGGTCAGTGCAAATATAAGCAAGACTTGTGACATCTCTTAAAGAAAGAAAAAAACTCCTGAGCTTAGTTCTGTTTAAACCTTTAATCAGACTTAAATGTTGTTTGATTCACAGGTGATGGTGGAAGCGTACCGCCGGGATGCCAGCTCTAAGGACCAGCTCATTAGTGAGCTCAAATCCACCAAAAAGCATCTGTTGGCTGAAGTGAAGGACCTGAAGCAGGAGCTGCTGAGCATCCAGGGTGAGAAGCAGCAGGCAGAACTGGAGCAGGCCCGGTTACAGAAGGAGGTAGCAAGAGTCCAAGAGCAGATGAACAACATGGAAGCCCATCTGCAAGCCATTCAGATTGAAAGGGATCAGCTTGAAACCCAAATTCAGGTACTGTCATTTATCCAGTTTTGTTTTTAGCAAATATGCAATTTATTAGGGGTATTTTGTTGTAAAGGAGAATGTTGTGTTTCCCTCATTACTCAGTCTCTACAGTTCGATCAGAGCCAGCTAGCCACTGTGACTCAAGAGAATGAGAGCCTGAGAAAACAGGTGGAGCAAATGGAGGCTGAAGCCAAAAAGTGAGTCATTTGCTGCTTAGAGATTTCATGAGTTTGAAACATTCCCAAAGAAATGATCCATGTAGAGTTTTATTTATAAACACAAATACAAGATGGTTCTTATACAATGTCTGATCCTCTCATATGAGTTGTACATTTACATCAACATCTTAATCAGGTTATTAGCATTTATAAATCTAGTATTGAAGAAGCATAGTCTGCCCACCAGCAGTGGCCATATTTTCTGCTGGCAAAGCAGCCTGGTTCATTTCTTGTGTGCACTGAAACAGGGCCATCTCAGAGCAGAAGGTGCGCATGAAGAGGCTGGGAACAGACCTGACCAGCGCTCAGAAGGAGATGAAAGCCAAACACAAAGCCTACGAGAATGCTGTTGGTATTTTGAGCAGAAGGCTCCAAGAGGCTCTGACTGACAAGGAGACAACAGAGGCAGAGCTGGTCAAACTCAGGGCCCAGGTATCAGATGGTGGAAACAACCATGCCTTACAGGTAATGTCCAGAGTTCATAGATCTTTACAATTCTTAAATAAATCAGCTGCTTCAGCATTCAGCCAGACATTGGGTATAAAAATGGTATTTGTGTCTCACCACAAAATAATTCTGTAAACAGGGGATCCTAGTGTAGGTAAATGTGTTTTTATTTGTTTTTTCAAGCTGAAACTTCAACCCTTACTAATTCTTCCAGCCCAAAAATATGATTAACTGATTAAACTGTTAATACAACATACAGTTTTATCTTTTCTTCAGGAAAAGATTGAGGCTCTACAAGCTGAGCTGCAGGCTGTGACCAAGAGCAAGACCATGTTAGAAAAGGAGTTGCAGGAAGTGATCACTCTCACCTCCACAGAGCTGGAGGATTATCAGGAGAAGGTCCTGGAGCTTGAGGATGAGGTGAAATAACGATAATCAATATCACCTCAGGGTTTTGCACTAAAACAGTTTTTTTGTATTTAATGATCCATGTATGAGCATGTATGATTTCATGTTACGGGTTGTCCTCACAGCTCCAGGAGTCACGCTGTTTCAAGAAGCGGATCCGGAAGTTAGAAGATGCCAACAAGAAGTTGGCACTTGAGCTGGAACATGAGAAAGGGAAACTTGCTGGTTTATCACAGTCCCATAATGCACTGCGGGACCATGCTAACATTTTGGAGTCTGCCTTAGCAAAGAGGGAGGCAGATCTTGTCCAGCTAAACTTGCAGGTGAAAAATCTCATCTCAGTATAGAAAATGCAGGTGAGAAGTTGGCTACATTGATTGTTCTGAAGGAGCCTTGTTTTACCCGTTTCTTTAGGTCCAAGCTGTTCTTAAGAGGAAAGAAGAGGAGGACCAACAAATGAAGCAGATGGTTGCAACTTTACAGTTAGCTTTGGAGAAAGAGAAAACCAAAGTGAAGGACTTAAAGGAACAGGTATGATGAATATCAGGATGAAGTGTGAATTGAAGCATTTAAAAATATCAGCGCAGCAGATTTTGGGGTAAACGGTGATTAGGCTCCTAAAGAATTCAATCCACTATGGTGGAGTCGTGTTGATATGCTTCCATGAAAGGAGTTCAACTTTTGGATCATAGGCCAATAATTTAGTTTAACACCTCTGGTTTTTCCAAATTTATCATTTAAGTCGGACAAACTTTTGGAAAAATTAGACCTCTTAGGGTGTGACAGTTAAGAAAAGATCTTGGCTTTTTCAAAAAATGTTGTTTCTTGTAAAGTAATTAAATTTTGTCTCAACATATGATTTTGCAATTAACGTTCAGTTAATCTAATCCATTGGATTTATCTAAACATCTGAAGAAACCAAAGAACTCACTGCTACTGCATGTCTGTTAATGTGTTAGCCCACACCAAATATAAAATATCTCAGAAAGGCACCAAGATCTACACACGAGGATTTTATGTACATGAAGAATGACACAACTTCAGACACTTTTGCTTGACTACTCCAGAAAATCCAGAATTTTTTTTTTTTTTATCTTCTAGCCCCATAAGGACCCTCTAGAAAATAAAAAAGTAGATTTTTTTTGATTTTTTATATGTTACATCTGTGTCACATCACATTTTTTAATTCCTCATTAGAATTAGGAGATTGTGTAAACCTTTGGTCTTTTTGGGTTGTAATTATGTGATGTGTCCTTTAGGTGGCAGCAGCAAAGGCAGAGGCAGCCCACAATAGACGGCACTACAGGGCAGCCATGCTTGAGCTGTCAGAGATCAAGAAGGACTTGCAGGCCAAAGAGGACCTGGTTAAAGCTCTGCAGAGCGAAGCCCAGAAGTTACAGTAGGTGCACCTTGCTGTGACTGAAGATTGCAATTAATAAAAAAATTGTGTTTTTAATACATGGTTGTGTTTGATAATGCACAGGTGCTGCACAGTTTGCTTCAGGTTTATTGTTGAATGCATCACACTCTCTGCAGGGCTCAGGATGACCAGCATGCTCAGGATGTTTCCAGGTTCCAGCAGGAGCTAGCTGAGGCTGATTCTCAGCTCCAGATCTTACGAAAACAACTTGATGAGGAGCTAGCTAAGCAGCCCCTCACCAACCAAGAGGTATAACACCCCACCCACACCTAAAATATAAAATCAAAGAAAAGCAAATAATTCCTTCCTTTGTTTTTAGGTAACGCTAAGCTTGGCCAGTTCTTTTCTTGTAGCTTACAGAATTGTGCTTGACACCAAAGTTTGGTTGTACAACCTTTCAGTTTTTCTCTCATCCATGCAGATCAAATGTCTCTGAGTTGCATGGATGTCTAACATATTCTGCTGATTCAGGTTGAGGACCTGAAGTGGGAGGTGGAGCAGAGACAGAGGGAGATTGAAGCACAGAAGCAGCAGCTAGAGATGATGGAACAGGGCCACCACAGAGAGCTGGACAATTTACAGATTGCACTGCAGGCAAGATTTCACTTTATTACATATACACACAAAACCTTATAGGATAGTTTCCAGCTTAACTAATGTTTATCTAATTTTACTGTGCATGGCATCACTTTGAACAAAGCTATCTCTTAATTTGACAGGAGGACAAACATGACATTGTGCCACTACTGCCACCTTTTGTTTTTGTAATGTAGTTTAAAACTAAAGTGAACCTGTCTGTTTCAGAACATCAAGGTGGAGCTGGACACCGTGCAGGGAGAGCTGAGCAGCACCAGAAAGGACAAGTTCATGCTTCAGGCCAAGGTGGGTGAGCTGCGGAACAGTATGAAGACCGTCCTACTGCAGAACCAGCAGCTCAAACAGGAGCTCAAACAGAGTCGTCTCAGGAAGGTAAAGCACCGTTGGCTGTTTTTTATGTAATGCTGTTTAAGAATTGTGTGCTGCGTAGCTAAGCATGTCCCTTTTAATGATGTTGTTGGAGCAGCAGCGCATGGAGTTGAAGAGTGAAGGGAACCCATCAAACCCAGTAACCCCGGTTAAAATCCCAGACTGCCCAGTGCCTGCCTCACTACTTGATGAATTACTGAAGCCGTCAACGTCTGTAAGCAAGGAACCTCTGAACAACCTGCACAACTGTCTACGACAACTCAAGTAAGCTAATTCTTGTGTCTAAAAGATTTAATTAAATGTGGTCATCATACTTTAGTAGTATTTATATCCCTTAAACCCTTCCACATTACAGAACATTACTACCGCAAACTTTTGTGCCATTTTTTGGGGATTTTATGTTAGACCATCACAAAGCAGAACATCATTGTGAAGACAAATAATAATTTAAAAATGTCAAGAATAGAAATCTGCAAAGTGTGGTGTGCATTTTTACTCTGATACCCATAAATAAAATCCAGTGCAGCCATCATTTATTACTTAATTAGTAAATATAATTCAGCTCTGTGTAACTCAGTCTCCAAATAAATCCAGCTGCTCTGTGAAGCCCTCAGCGGTTTGTTGAAGAACGTTAGTGAACAAACAGCATCATGAAGACCAAGGAACACAGCTAACAGTTCAGGGATAAGGTCGTGTTAAAGATTAAAGCAGGGCTAGGTAATAAAACTTTATCCATTGCTCTGGACATTTCATTGAGCACTGTGCCATCCATCATCTGTATATAGAAAACGTTTTGGTAGGTTTGCATTTATACCAGACACGGATGTCCACCTAAACTGACAGGCCAGACGAGGAGAGCATTATTCAGAGAAACAGGGCCATGGTAACTCTGGATGAGCTGTAGAAATCCACAGCTCAGGTGGGAGAAGATTGTTGAAGGACAACTATTTGTTATGCATGCCACAACATGATAGGGGCAGAATCAGGCTCTGCGGAAGTTTTTCTTTAGCAGGGACGGGGAAGGATGGATTGAACCAAATACAGTTTGCAACACCTGTTAGAAGCTGCAAAAGACTTGGGAGGTGGTTCACCTTCCAGGACAACAACCCTAGAGTCAGTTCAAAGCATATTAATGTGGTAGAATGACCCAGTCAAAATCCAGACCTAAATGTTACTGAGAATCTGTGACAGCTCTTGAAAATTGATGTTCAGAAGGGTTCTCCATCCAATCTGACTGACCTTGAGCTATTTTGCAAAGGAAAATGGGTAAATATTTTAATCTCTATGTGCAAAAGTGATTGATACATATCCCAAAAGACTTCAGCCAAAGGTCATACTCCAATGTATTGACTCAGGGGGCTAACCATACTTTTCCATTTTTCTTTGTTTTTTCACCGCTTCACAACTGTGGCTCTACTTTATGTTGTTTTTTTTCTCTGCCACATAAAATTCTGGTACAACCATAAACATTGCATTTTAACACGACAAACTGTGAAAAGTACATGTGGTATAAATACTGTCTTCACATTTAAAAAGCCTTTTTCTTCGTGCTCTCAGGGAGGAGATGGACAGCCTCCAGAGGCAGATGGAGGAGCACACAGTGACTGTACATGAATCAATGAACTCGTTGACATACACAGAAGAGGGACTGGCTCAACTGGGATTCCAAAACAATATCTCCAACTCACCAAGCGCTGTAAAACGCGTTGTTGAAAATAATAATGAATCAGAACAGCAGCAATCATAACTACACAACCTTTTTCGGAGGGAATGGGAGAGTATTATCCACACAGGCACTTTTGAGCCCCTTACTCCCTTTCTCTTAGAAATTGCTGCCAACATTTGGCAATTCTCCCACTAGCACACAAGTGCTTTTGCAGAGTAATACTTTCTATACCATAGCTTTATTCTTTTGTTTTTATTTTGTGGGTTAAATTTGTTATGTATTTGCCATGTTTATTTATTAAAATTTCTTAAATTAGAATATTTAAAATGAACAATTTCCTTATACGGATCCTCCATCTTTAGTTTTATTCCATTGGTTCCCTCACAAATTAGCGGTTTTCTTCTCTAGATTCCAATAAGTCCTCCTTGTAAAATCAGTTGCATTGATGCTGCTTAATGATGAAATCCTAATTCTAAAAAGTGTTTTTGATGACAGAAACTACAACCTGTTCTTCCATTTATTTGTGCCTGTTTACTTGGAATGTTGCCCATCTATTGTTTTGCTAAAATTGATTAACATCATTGGTTTGTAATGAAACTCACTCCTGTTCGTAAAGTTAGAAGTCATGTACAGTTAAGCTCACATATTTTTTGATTGCTTCTTGTTAAAATGCAGTGTTTGTAAGGTAATCATATCATCCTTCATTTCCAAACTGTAAAAAAAAAAATGTCTCAGTTATGTTTGTCTAACATGGACTAAAGTAATTTGTATGCAAAAAAGCCTTAAGCAATGTTTGAAATTCTGTACAGGACTTGGTTTTTTGGAATGACTGTTTTTTTTCTGGTCAGGGTGTGTGCAAGATGAGATGTTATTGTATAGGTAAACTAATCCTTACTGAAGAGCTGTCTATTGTAAGTAAAACACATGAAGTGATGTTGCACACTAGATTATCAAAACTGAACTGACGAAACAAGCTGTAAAAATGACATGTAAAGTTACATCTAATAACAGGTGCAATTGCTTGTTTATTTTTGATTGTTACATTTGGTACTTTCCAAAAAAAGAAAAAAACAAATTCACCAATGTTGGACTGTTTATGGGGTTATGGGAAAGTTCAGTTTTTCAGAGGGGTTGTAATTTCTGCATGCAGTTGTCCTGCAGCCCCTGTGTTCCAGGATCATAACTCCTTTGTCCTATACCACTTTATTCTTATAAAGGAGACAAAAATAATGCCTATTTTGGGCATTAAGATCATATGTACTCAGATTATATTATAAAATTATTTTGGGTTGTCTGCATACTTACCCTGGCTGTTTTTTTTTTTTCTCTAAAGACTGGAATTATTCCTGATTAAACAGTGGTGTTGGGAAATGTCATTGCATTCACTATAAAGAAAATTGCACTATTTATATTTCATTTCATGTGTTCCTTCACTCTGTGTGTGTGTTTTAATATTTCCCGTAATCGACGTTATTGCCGTAATTTTGTTCAGGCAATATGTTGGACTACAGCAGGTCCTGACGGACAGCATTTTGAAAACGTCGCGGTGAGAAGACACGTAGCTTAGCAGCCGGGGAGAGGAGAGGAGAAGGAGGAGGTAGACATGCTTTACTTAAAATATTTTTTTCGGCCGGTAGAGCATTATGTTTTAGCCCCCTAGATGTTTATAAATGTACAGTAAAGTCACAGAAAGAAAGGTCATGGTTCGTCTCGAGTGTTTGTGGCGTGTAACCACTAGCTTGTCATGCTAAACGGCTAATGACGCTGAACAAACAGTTCCCTGCATTAAATCAATAGGCTGAAATCACTAATATTTTTTCACATGAGGCTTTTGTTTTCAAATCCCTTTTAGAGCGTTGTGTACTATGTACATGTTGGCCCATAGACAATCAGTCTTTACGTCCCTGCATGTTCGAAAGTATCGTTCTGAATTATATCTCTTGTTGACGAGAAAACCCTGACATTTAGTTTATCGGGTGTTCATCAGGTCTTGCGTTTTAGTGCAAGCGGAAAATACGTACAGGCATAACATCTTAGTCATCTGCCCAATGGTGTGTTGGTTCAGTAATTGATGCCAAAACGGACCATTCTTTTGTAGTAGGAGACTTTATCCTGCTGATAGAGGCCACAGCCACTAGAGAAAACGGTCTCCATGAAAGGGTGTAGAAAGGCATCCGACAATGCTTAGGTAGGTGTTAGGTATCAAAGTAACATCCACGTGGATGGCACAATCCAATGATTCCCAGCAGAACATTGTCCAATACATTACACTGCCTCTGTCGGCTGGCCCTCCTCCTGTAGTGCATCGTGGTACCATGTATTCCCCAGATATTCTTATCCACACGATGGAAAAGAAAACATGATTCATCAGACCTCACCACCTTCCATGGCTCTGTAATCTGATGGTCATATAACCACTAGTGGTGGACAGGGGTCAGCTTGGGTACCCTGACTTGTCTTCAGCTATGCGGGCTCACATGCAGAAAACTCAGTATTCTGACACATTTCTTTCAGAACCAGCATTAACGGATTCACATGGCCCAACCTTTGCTCGCTCCCTGCATCAGAGACCGTCGGTCGCTCATCACCCTGTCATCGGTTGAATGGAAGCACCCCACAAGACTTGCTGTTTTGTAGATATTCAAACTCCGGCATCTAGCCGTCACAATTTGGCCTTTGTCAAGCTCGCTCAAATCCTTACGCATGTCTTTTTTTCTAACACAACAGTAAGAACAAAATGTCTACTTGCTGCCCAATAGATCCCACCTACTAACAGGTGCCATAATGTTGAGACGAGCACTTTACTTGTCTGATCATAATGTTATGCTTAAATTGAACATGCTTGTCATATTTTGTATTTGTTTACAAAAGGTTAGAATGGTTAAGAAACGATTCCCATGCTGTATAAGTAAATCACTGATACTCTTTTAATGTTGGAATCAGCTTCTGCTGTCCTATATTTGTTTGACGTTTATATTTAAGTAGTGTTTTTTTTTTTGGTTAATCGTTTTCTGCTCGGCGCTCGTCACATTCAAGCCGTGCTGTAGGAGTTTTCCTACTGGCCTTGAACGCATCGCGCGCCCTCCCTTTACAGTGAGCATGCGCATGACATGTTGTAAACAATGAGACTATTCCAGACCGTCTTGAGCTTTGTGTCTAAGTTTATCTGTGCAAAACTAAACGGTAGCCCACAGCTCTGAATCTTTGAAGCGAAATGTTTATCGGTGAGTACAGGGACGTTATCACAGATAGAAGCCGTCACTTACACGTGGATATTTATCAGCATCATTACCGCGTATCAGATTTGTTACGCTACAGTCCGAAAACCCATCTCGTATGACATACTTGGGCGTGACAGCATGCGAGAGAACAGACAAGAATTGACTGCATGTATCCAGCTTGCTATGGGGGTTGCGTTCCTCCTTTATTCAGCCGTAATCGTTTGGGCTATAACAAAGCAAAGCAGTTTGATCTGAGTCGTGTGTTAGCTTTTATATGCTCAGTCCCCGGCTTCTTAAGCCCGATGCTTCTGGTTAGCAAGCTAGCCAGCTGAGGCTAGCCCAACTTTAGTATCGTCTGTTCTCTGAAAATGAAGCGTCGATTAACACTTTTAACATTTGTAAACGTTTTACATGAGTGCTCTTTACGTTTCTATTTATTAAAATTGCATTTAAATTAATCTGAAGGGGAAAAGCTATAGTAAACGTTAAGGAAATTCGACCTAATGAGAGAGAGATAATGACCCCTGTATGTCACATCTTAGTTTTGCTGTGTTTTTCCTAAATGTGGTGGACCTTTTTTAAAGATACAGAAATTGGAAGACTTCTTATGCATGGTTATCTATAGGCTTACAATTTAATGTACTACATTTTTTGACATCGTAGATCTTATGGTTGTTTGTCTGATACATATATAAAGGCAGACAATAATATTCAATATTATTCTTTCTGACTGTGTTGCCAAGGTCGGTGTTCTATTTCTTTATGCGTAGAGATGCACCAATCAGGTTGGCCCTTGCTGGTGTGAATAGTGATCTGCAAGTCAGATACTTGAAAAACTGAAATATTTATCTTCATTATTTGTTGAACAAATTTTACCTACGATCTGTAACCATTTTCAGTATGTAAACACAACAACCAACTTTGATAGACTTTTATTTTTGAGTCTGATTAAAAATCAAATAAAGCTTGGGAAACGTATTCTTCGATGAATAAATGAGGACAATCTAAATTTGTCTGTAATCGGCCAGTCAGACTTCGAAGAAAACCGGAATCAGTCCAGAAAAGCCTGATTGGTGTATCTCTTATTCTTTCACGTCCTATTTCGTTATACTGTGTTTATTTATTTGCGTTATGAATGGTAGCCGGTCATAGCTCAGGTGTGTGTTGTGTTACAGGGAGCTGAAGCATGGAGGCGGTTCTGAGTAGGCTGAAGGGGCTGAGTGCTGCCGAGCTGTCTGAGGAGTTTGTTCGAGCAGACCTAAAGTGTGGCCCCATCACTTCTACCACCCGAGCCACCTATGAGAGGAAGTTAGCCCGTCTTCTGGCTGGACAAGAGGGAGCTCCTACTGAAACAGACAGTGGCTGTTCATCACAGAGCACAGATGACGTGGCCAGTTTCTCCAAACCTGTGGCAGGTGCCACCTCAGCAGTTTCACTTGAGACTAGTGCAGCCAGCAGCAGCTCCTCTCAGAGAAATGGTGAAGATTTAGAATTTGGTTATGGTGTGGGTCTGAACCCTCCAGAGGAGGAGGAGATTTCAGGAAAGTCAGACTTCAACAGCTCTCGTGACTACAGCAACTCTCAATTCAAAACAGAAACGCCTTCAAAGCCAGCACAAGTATCGCCAACTTTGTATTATGGAGTCTGTCCCCTGTGGGAGGATGTCTTGGCACGAAATGGTAAGACAGTCAGAAAGCCACATATAACTGATTCCACTGGGGTTCATGTTCTAAACTGTTTCCTTTTGGGCAGGAAATAACGCAGAGTTTGCTGATGAATTCCTAATATAAAAATAACTGTTTAAATCTGTCTTAGCTCTGTGATACTTTTAACTAACTGACCTTTTAACTAACCGGTCTAAAGTCCTCCTGAAGTTGATCCTGATTGTTTACCGATGACAACATTGTGAACTTTTCAGGTTCGTCTTTTCTAACTCGGTCTGTTTTTCCTTCTGGGTGTTAAGTGGATAGATTTTTTTCTTAGTTTTTGGTGTAACCAAATCAGTTTACTTTATATCAACTTGTTATTGTAGCAACGACTCATGCAGAGTTTTATTTAAAAAAATTCTTTGAATAAGCTCAGAACACAGATGGGAAAAGAGCCCAAAAACCTTCTGAATGCAAGACAAGACAGAAGCGTGAGGCTGGCTGCTCAGGACATTTGGCTCATGCTCCCTTCGTGGCCTTTAATGCCGGCCAGACACCAGGACTTAGCAGTGTTCATTTGCAAATATTAATACCCTTTTTCACATTTTGTCACATTGCAATAACAAACTTGTTTCTATGTAATCGATTAACACAAGGTAGCACATAACTGTGTAGTGTATGGTAAATAATACATGGTTTTTAAAATGTTTTACAGAAAAACAGTGCGGCATGCATATGTAATCACCCCTCTTTGAGTTATTGCTGAGTACAATAACCTTCTGCTGCAATTACACATTTCAATCATTTAGGAAATGTCTTTTGCAACCTTACACACCAAGGGACTGACATTTATACTAATTCAGTTTTACTAAATAGCTTCAGCTCAAACATGTTTTATGGAGAGTGAACATCTGTCAAGTTTCGCCACAGATTCCTAATTGAATTTTATTTAGCTCCATCTGTCTTCTAATTAACCCTGACCAGCTTCCTTGTCTCTGCTGAAGTAAGGAACTCACAGCTTGATGTTGATACCATCATGTTTCCCTGTGGCGATGGTGCATTCAGGGTAATGTGCGCTGTTTGTTTTTCCCCACACATAATAGTGTCCATGTCGGGAAAAGTGTTTAATTTTTGGTCTGATTCGTGACCAGAGCATGTTCTTCCACGTTTGCTGTGTCTAGAGTTGCACGATATTAGAAATTCTTGTGATGGTGACAATATTACTTAGTATTGTGATGATGATATAAAGTGCAACATATGTCTAATTTGGTCTCTCCTCTCTTTCCCATCTGGGCTTCCATCACCCTGAGACCTTTACCATTTTGGGTGATGTCATTTGTATCCACTAAGCATCTACTGCCCTGAGTCTGTCCAACTGGCTAAATATTACATTAGCATGTTGGCTAATATATTCCATAGAACCTGGAATATATTAGCCAACAATTATTGCACTATAAACAGTCCTTGGCGATATGGATATCGCACACACTGATATCCCGATGACGATATGTTGTGGGGCCCTAGCTGCGTCCTCTCATGGCTTGTGGCAAGTTGCAGTTGTGACTTCCGTTTTTTTTTTTCAACACAGATTTTCTTTGGAACATTTCCATAAAGGCTAGGTTTATGGAGTGCATGACTAATAGTTGTCATGTCAGAAGACTCTATCAACTGAGCTGTGGATCTATGCAGCTCCTCCAGAGTTGCTAGAGGCCTCTTGGTTGCTTCTCTGATTATTGCTCCTCTTGCCTGGCTGCTAAACACAAATCTGACCAGTAAGATGTTTATTTGTAGACAAAATTGAAAACCATGTCCACATTGAAGTGGAAACACAGTTGTGATGTTACTAAATGTGAAAAGGGTATGAATACTTTTGCAATTCATTGTACATTGAGGAAATAAAAATGTGGTCCCAGACAGAACTATGAACACCCAATAAAATAGCTATCATCTAACAGAGCTGGTGACGTGTGTGTGTGTGTGTGTGTGTGTGTGTACTGCAGAGGGAGCACATGTTTACATGGATAAGAAAGACGCACTTCAAGCTGTAAAGACCATGAAGGGGGCACGCTTCAAAGCATTTAGTAACCATGAAGATGCAGAGAGGTTTTCTAAGGGACTCTGTGACTATTGCCCCTCTCCAAGCAAGTCCACAACCTGCATCTCTCCCATCAAACTTGGACTGGTCGTCGGGAAAGGTAGGAAGTGTTTGGGTCACAATCAGACTGGTTGGGTTAGATGGAAAGCTAGAATTAAATAGCCATTGTTGCCTGTTCTCTGTGTTAACTTAAGCCTGCTCTTTGAACTTAATAGCATTGTTTCAGAAATATATATAAATGAATATAGTAAACACTAGTTTTCTTTTCCCTGTCACATCAGAAAACCTGGAGGTGGACACCATTAACAGGGAGCGGGCCAACAGTTTTAAGAGCCCACGGAGTCAGGATTTGACAGCCAAACTACGGAAAGCTGTGGAGAAGGGGGATGAGCAAGCCTTCAGCGAGCTCATCTGGAGCAACCCACGCTATCTTATTGGCTCAGGAGATAATCCCACTGTTGTTCAGGTGAGAATATGAAGCTAATATTTTGGTGTTACTCATCTCATTTTCTGAGATGCAGTGATATTGCAAGGGAAAGTAATAAATGCATTGAGTCCTTTGCAAGTTTCATGCATTGCTTCAGTGGATGGTCAAAAACACGGTTGGGGTTTGTGGTCACATAGTTCAGCCTGCATTTGATCAATTCAAAAAATGTAGCTTCTTGTGGACATTTGCTTGTGCTTCTGGCAAATTCCCATCAGCCTGTGCTGTCTTTATAGAGCTTTTAGTTGATCGGCCTACCATAATGGTCTGATGGGTTCTGCGGTGCACTCATGGCCATCGCTGTGGAGTTCTCTTTAAAACTCAACTCAAAGACCTTTCTCATCAGTACCTTGGTCTGTTGCCGAGCTGTCAAACAGCTGAAGCAGGTTTGTTGGGTTAATACAGGTTTGCTGCAAAGGTTTTCTTGCACCCTTCTCCAGATCAGTGCCTTGATAAATTCTGGCCCCAGAGAGTATGACTGAATTTGACCTGTTGTTCATAAAGAAAATTAGATAAGAGGAAGAATTTAATCATGCGGCAGTGTTTGAAAAGGGCACACTTGCATTGATTACGAGCATTTGCCAGCTTCCTTAACCAAGGGAAAATGTGTGAGACTAAATGTCCAGAAATGTATCTGCTTTCTGATGGAACATGTTGCATCAGGTTTTCTCCTTTGCAGGAGGGACAGTTAGTCACAAGAGGTGTTGTATTTAGCTGAGAAATCAAACTTTGCAATAATATCTGCAAACAAATTGCTGAACATTCAACATCTAATATTGTCTCTGGTTTGTGTGTGTCTTACTTAAATGGGTTTGAGTTGTTTAACTGTTTATTAAAACTTGAAATTCTTCACACCTAATAGGTTCTTTACCTTGAAGCGCAAATTTACCTGACCAATCACTCTTTGTCATGCACTTTGTTTTGTTAGGTGTTAGTTTAGACAACTTTAATCACTTTTTATTTTTACAACATTGATGTAACCCTCCACTTTTTTCACATTTTGTCATATTAGAACCACAGACTTTGGGATTTTCTTGGATAGTCCTGAATAAAATCTTTCGAAAGTTACCAAATTTGTAAATGGTCCACTTGTTAGTAATTTATTCTCAGCCTATATGGACTTTTTCTGAGAAGTTGGATGGAGAACTTGTAAACAAACAGAATTAAAACCAAGGAACACACCAGAAAATCCACAATACGATTGTTTAGAAGTATAAAGCAAGATTTTGTTCTAAAACAAACTTTAACACTTTACTCCTTTACATCACCCTGAACACACCATCTTACTGTGAAACAGTGGCGTTGATATGAAAACTGGTCAAAGTTAATGGTAGAAAGGTTGACCTAAACACCGGGCGATCTTAGAAAAGAAGAAAACTAGATGGAGCCTCCAATGGCTTGAGACTAGGGCATAGGTTCACCTCCCAGCAGAACAACAACCCTGAACATGCAGCCAGTTATAAAGCAGTTGTTTCGATCAGGGGTGTCCAAACTTGATTTCTTTTTTTCTAAGCCTGCCTGCCCCAGTGTTTGTGCTTATAACATGACAAAATGTGGAAAAAAGTTCAAGAGGTGTGAATACTTTTGCATGGCAGGTGGGGGGAATGGATCCGTATTAGGACAGATCTGAATAACATGCTTTTTACAGTGAAAGGACTCTATTGGTACTGATCGTTCTTTGAGCTCGTAACATTGAAGCCATAGTTTCACAAACTCTGGACTGGCTCCTCTATAAATAGAGAAACTCAGTCCGACATAGACCCATGACGCGTGTTGATACATAAACATCTTTTCCATTGTCAGCGGCAGCCTCCAGCAGCGACATGCTTTTAGCCAGCATCAAGAATAACTGTCGGTGTTAATGCTGTAAGATTTTCTCATCAAAACATGAAGTCCTTTATGGTTTTCTAAATGCACTATGTAGTGCCACCTCGGGAGGTATTTTAACATAACACTCCTAGCTGCTGTAACACAGCTAACAACAGCTGGTTCTTGATTCCTAGTCATTAAAAATAAAATAAGTAGAAGATAAATCTGAGACATAAGCTGGCAAAGCTGGTTTCAGATGCCGGAATATGAAAGAGAGAATAGACTTGAGATTGAGTGTTATGTCCATGTAATAGTTGTTCTGTGTGGTACCTCCAGGAGGGCTGCCGGTACAACGTCATGCATGTGGCAGCCAAGGAGAACCAGGCAGGGATCGCTCAGCTGCTACTGGACACCATGGAAAACCCAGAGTTCATGCGCCTCATGTACCCAGATGATCAGGAAGCCATGCTGCAGAAACGAATCCGCTACATTGTAGATCTTTACCTCAACACTCCAGATAAGGCTGTCAGTTCTATGTCCATACATGCAACCCACTGACCATTTATTATTTCCAGATGTATAAGCAGAGTTCATTTTATTTCTGTTTCCCTTCTGGTTTAGAGCTTTGAAACACCTCTCCACTTTGCCTGCAAGTTCGGATGTCCAGATGCGGTCAATGTCCTGTGCTCGCACCCTGACATCGATAAGAACTGCAAGAACAGAGATGGCCTAATGCCTGCTGATGTAAGGAGTCAAACACTTCATCATCTTGGTGAAACCACAGTTACTGGCTTGTCATAATGGAAATGATTCATTTCTATGTGAATATAGATATGGGAGCTGTCAGGCAGCTAACTAGAAAAACAATCTGCTGCTGTTAACCTGGGTGTAGCCGCGGAGGATGTGACCTTTTTAAAATCTGTTGGCAACAGCCACTGACTAAATGGCGCCAACTCATTTTAGATGGGCAAATTGTTCTGACAACAGTTGCTTGTGTGGACTTGGCTTTATTCATTTGTCGCCCCTCTTTCCACAGCTTATTTGTAGCAGAAAAAATAAAACCACAGAGGTGAAACAGAAAATAAGTGACTACCTGGAGGGTAAGGATGATTTTATTCCAGTGTTTGTTCTTCCTTCTCCCTACTCTTCAGTGCATGCAATAGAACGAGCTGGCTAATGAGATCTGTTACATGTTCTTCAGTTTGATTTGGACTTTTCAAGTTTTGTTGTGGACCAAAATATTTTTAAAGCTAGGATAGTGATCATATATTTAAGGGGATTTTGAGCCTGTGAACAGGTCCGTGTGTTAGCTATAGGTAAAAGGAAGGACCTGTATTTGCAGATTTCCAGCTTGCCAAGAGAGGCAACTATAATTTGGGCATTTTATTATGATCATTTTCTTGTCTAAACATTTCAATTTACAATTTATCCAAAAAGTAGAAAAGACATTTTTGGTTATTATTTCTATAGTTTGAAAACTATAGAAAGAAACTTTTTACAGTTGACTAAAAGTGATACTTACAGGTCTAAGCTTTAGAAAAACCAGTAATTTTATAAATGGCAGTTGTAGTGTTAGACCAGCACTGTAATGGTTTTAGAACCTGGACATTGCATTTCCTAAACAGCCACCAGCTAAATTAGCCAGCTCACGTTCTGGTGCTGACCAGTAGTGTGGCAGCACGCTCAGATAAACTTTGAGCTGGTTTTCAACTGAATATTTTGTTCTGCAGAGCAGTCTGATTAAGAGTCCTAAAGTTTCAGTTGTGCTGTCTCACAGACCGCTGCTATATCCCATTACTGAGGGCGACCGACAACACCTCCCAGCCCATCATTGGTGCTCCATGGTCGGCAGATTCCTCAGAAAGCCTGGCGCTGATCCAGCGGCACACGAGAAGCCCCATGGATCCCTGGATGACAGTCACAGCCTTCGCTGGCCCACTTAGCCCTTCTAAAGCAAGCTCACTACCCTGTTGCTTGAATATGTTTTATTATCAAATGCCATTTAAACCTGTTGCTGACCGCAACGTATTGTCATAACCCGCAGGCAGATGATTTTCGGCGATCCTGGAAGACGCCACCGAGAGGCCAGGCGGAGCTTTTCCGCCACATTCTTAAATCCGACCCAGACAGAGGGGCTGAGAGAGTTGGCAGGTACATCCGAAACCTTTCTGTATTTTTTTCTTTTAATATACAACCTTTGCGAATAGTGTTTTTAAAATAAACAGTTGCACTGTTCAGGCATAACATTACGACCAGCATGGGCACCCTGACTGGTCTCCAGCTACGCAGCCCTACACCCAACATAGTGTGATGTACTGTTTCTTCTGTCACCTTTCTATCAGAACCAGTATTAATTTATCTGGCAGTGGAACTACACTGGCTCATCTGTTTGATCAGATGACATGGAAAAGCCTTCAGTATTTTTACCAGGATGGGGATAAGGTTCATCCTGTGGTGCACAGGGGTGGCAGAATCAGGCTGTGGGAGTGCTTTGTTATGAGAGTTACACATGCAGTAAGAACAACATATACTACTGGTGGGAGTTGGGCGGCAATCTAAAAGGTGTTTGCAATAGTCAGTGTAAGGGTCCTGTAGTCTAACCAATAAATTACTAATGGATATCTTCTTGAAATTCAGAGACCTTGCTCACAGGATGGGCCATCCCTGGGCTGAGTATTGGGGCTTCCTGGACTGTTTTGTGGATCTGTCCTCCCATGAGGGGCTCCGTAAGCTGGAAGAGTACCTGAGTAAGAAGGATTTCAGTCACAGGGCTCATGAGGGGGCTGGACCGAATGAGACCAGCAACAGGTTCAAAACACCCTCTCCAGGTACCTTCTGCATGCCCTGACAAAGCCTTACTTATTGGAATAGAAAATAGGTTATGTACATATCATTTGTAATTACCTGAATAAATGTGTTATTTGAAATCTAATGATCAGATGCAGTTGCAGATTAAGTCGACCTTTTTTGATGAAGTGCACAATATTAATGGCTTTATAAATCCCTTTTGATTATTCTTTATGGTCTTAGGCAAGCCCAAAAAATTCTGCAACTCAATTTCAGTTGGGGCCTTCCTGGATGAGGGAGACGACATCAGCCTGGAGGAGATGAAAAATCGTCAAAACGCAGCACTGTCCAGTATCACCTCCTCTGTTGCGTCCAAAGACGCCCTGAAGGGAGCTGTAGGCGGGCGAGAGTTCCACATACCACTGCATCACCGCGGAGCGGACCTGATTGAGAACGCCGCCGAGCAGGACCTTCTGTGCTGCTGCAACGATGGCCTCCTGTCACCTGGAGTGGTCTGCAAAAACGAAGTGTGCTCTTCCTCCAGGGATCGAACTCACAACGGAGACAAGGTGTCCCCGCGCAGCTCCCCATCCTCCTCCTGCATGCTGTCGCCCATCTCCAACCTGATGGCGGAGTTTGAACGCATGACGCTCAAAGAGCCTTCAGACAGCCCTACAGGCTGCAGGGAGAGGAGGAGCAGTGGCAGGAACCGGCACAAGGACGTCCGACACTCGTGCAGCTCCTTCTCAGCTACAGACCTCAGCTCGGGGCTGAACCGCCTGTCACTCTGCCAGGAGGGCAGGGATCGAGCGGAGAGGAGCAGCAGTGGCAGCTCAGACGAATACTTTACCGCAGAGGAGAGTCTGGAGTCGCTGGGGAGGACTAGGGGGTCAGTGCCAGGGGTGCGCAACATCTGTGCAAGATCCAAGTCATGGGACCATGGAGGCAGGGACCTGAGCAGCTCTGGCTCCTCTGGCTCCTCTTATAAGTCTCTAGATGACTCCCATGAGTTCTTACCCAGGACCCCTCCGAACTTTAGAAGAGGACTTTTTATTGAGGGGTGAGTCACATTGGTTTCTTTCCTGTTTGAAATGTCAAACTACAGATTATTACTGCTTAAGTAATTCTCTAAAAGGTAACAAGTAACTTTCATATTTTAGGGTCTGTTAAGTCAAGCTAAATGCAACATATCCACAGTGGACGATAACTGATGATTGATAAGACTTTTGCTGATAAATCCTGCATGCTTTAACAGGGACTCGCCCACTAAGCTGGACAGCGAGGTCCTGTCTGCATTAAAGGACACTGATATAGATCCACAGAAGTATCCCAGTGTACATAAGTGGAAGAGCACAATGAAGTCATACTCTCCATCGGACATGCAGAGGTTAGTGGGTCAGCTAACGTTGCATTGCAGTCTGTGTTGTTTATGTTAACCTTACTTTAATGCATGTCTAGAAGAGGCTTTACTAACTGTCAGTAACTGATGTATTCAGATCATTATATCAGGTTATAATCATGTGCCCTCTTTATAAGATACTTTACTCAGTTTTGTATGATAAATGTATCACATTTTTCCATGTTACAATAACACATTTCAGTGTATTTTATTGGCCTTTAATCACCTAAATGTGCATTATTCCCTGTGAGAACAATGCTAACCACTCAGTGGAAAACGGGTCATAAACCTGCCTAATGAAGACTGTTTTTACAACCTTGTTCAGTGCCTTCTTCCAGTCATACCAGTTAAACTCCCCCAACACCAAACCAACTGACTGAATGACGTTAAGACTGCATAGTCCAGTGCCTTGCAGAACCATTTATACGCCCTGAACATGTTGTCATGTGACAACCACAAGCTACACTGGATTTTATTAGGTACACCTGATTGTAAAGCAGAAAGACGATGCGCGCTTTCTATATTTTTCTTACTAAAAATAAGTGAGGCACACGTTTGTGTTGAGCTCCCCAGAGTTAGAACTTTGTAGAACCGGCAGGTCTTTTTGGGCTTTTTGAGAGAAAATTCTTGCCAATTGTATTTTGCGAAATGGCTCAAGCTCAGTCAGATTAGATGCGGTGAATGGCAATTTTCAAGATGTGCTACAGGTTTCGTTAGATTTGGGTTTGGACTTTGACTGTGCCATTCCAAAGCATGAATATACTTTCTCAGCTGTGCCATTGTAGCTCTGGCTGAATGTTTTGGGTCTTCAGGGTGTTTTGTATGTTGGCCACAAAGTTCAGTTTTGGCCTCATCTGACCAGAGCAGCTTCTTCCACATGTTTGTTGTGTCCCCTAGAAAGTTTGTGGCAACTAGAACCTTTTATAGATTTTCTTTTATTAATTGATCACTCCTGGTTCCTTTACCATAGAAGCCAGATTGGTAGACTGCCCGATTAAAAGTTTTCTTAGAGACTGGAGTTTATTCTTTTTTTTTTCTCCTCCTCAAAATCCTTTTAAGTGCTCAAACTGGTTCACAACGTTCTCCCTGACCTGCCTGCTGTGTTCCTCGGTCTTCACCATGCTGCTTGTTCACTAATGTTCTCTAACAAACCTCTTCACACAACTGGGTTTATACTGAGATGAAATTACAGGATTGATGACTCTGTTTACTGATCAGGTGACTTCTGAAGACAATTGGTTGCATTGTGTTTTATTTAGGGGTATCGGAGTAAAGGGGTCTGAATACAAACGCATGCCAATTATTCCGATTATTTTTATTATTTTTATAAAATGTGTGTGTTTGCCACTTGGCAAACACACACTGCCTGGTGTTTGGCTGTCACATTGAATCCCAGTAAAATGCATTGACGTTTGTGGTTTCAGCATACCTTTGCAAAGCATCGCATGTGTCTGTGAAAGTTCAGTTTGTTGCCTTTTCAACAGGTTGGATACAGGGAACTGTAACCCATGTTTTGTGTGTTGCATAGTTGGCCAAGCCCTGCAGTAAAACCCAGACTCAGGATGCAGCATCAGACCTCCAGCTCCCCCAACAGCGGCTTGATGTCTCCCACCGGTCGCTTCAGTCCTGTCCGCCACGCTGCCTCACCAGACTTCAGCCCCAGCCGCTACAGCCCCGCCAGCATCGGCTACATCCAACGCCTCCGCTTCAAGCACCTGAGCGAGCCACTATTCTAAACTGCCCTCTCCTTCGACCACTTTTTCCAGAACTCTTCCTCGATTCTACAACCCCAGTTGCACCCAGGTCACAACAGCAGAGCGCAGAGACCCCAAACCTGACAGAAATATGCACAAGTGTCTGGAAGATTTGTATTGACGATGTATGGTACTACAACGTAAAACAGGAATTCTCATCACATTAGACTGTAAAAAGGAGAATCTGAAATGTTCGTTTATGTACTGTATGGGTGTGGACTATGTTGAATTCATGAAAAAGTGTTTGTGGCAACTGTGAAACACCTTTATCATAGCCGGAGTCGACGTTTTTTGGAATATTGTGAACCCAAGCCACACTTCTCCAAAGTTTAGCTGGTCACTAAAACCATGGAATCCTCATCAGGGTTCTGTCACCGAAAGATGTTGTGGAAAATACTAAAACAAGTAATTTGTCAATATTTTAAATATTTTTTTGTATGTTTGTCAGTAGCACAAAAAGTAAATGTTTTTATTAATGGTGTTTAAAAACTGCCATTTCCATGTTGTTCCTCAGTTCAGGAATTGCCTTAATTTTCTGAAGTGATGAACCCGTTTTCAGTTTAGACGCATTTAAGCTCATACATAAAATGGAAAAACCAGATCTTCCATATTTTTAGGTTAATCTGTAGTAAAATATTTGTTTTATGTCTATCTGGTAGTTCCTGGATGTCTTGACGTTTTCTTTGTCCCATTAAGGGCAGCCTTAAAATGTGCCATTTCCTTTTTTTTTTTTTTGTCTTTTTGGATTCTATTTGCACAAGCATGTCCTTCAGTGCGAGTTCAATTTGTTCGGCCTGTGCTAAACCTAGCCTGAGATCACCTTTTAAACTGGGTTTTTAAGCACTAGAGGGCAGCGTGACTCCAGAAGTAAACCCAACACCACAATCCAGACCTAATCGTTTAACAGGCCTGTTGAGATAACATGTCAACTAAGCAGAAGCTGCCTTATGTGATTAGAGCGCTGCATCATGTTACCAGCTAATTCCCAGTATTATAACAAAATGTGCTCCACAGAATCAACGTACTGGGAGTCTGTTCTGGCTCCAGTGTCCCAACTGTGTCCTCATGTACATGCGACTGGTTGAGGTTGTTCACAACCAGCTCAATGTTTAGATGAGGGAAAAAACAACTCTTGAATTTCCAAATTGACCATACTCTCTGAAGTTGAGAATGTTCTGAATGTATTTTTCTAACCTTTATCTAAGAGCACAATCCACTTCACTAAGATTGTATTGTCATTCTTGTGCTCTTAGGTGAGGAGATCAAATTCTGGTCTCTGAATGTTAATGAATGTGGAACTTTGAAAAAAATGCACCTAAAACATTTTAACATGCTTCTTGTGCTTTTAGCATTCTGTACTTTATTAAATTGGACTTTCATGATTTTTCTGTATGTATGGACTTCATTTGCTTTTATCTAATCAATAAATCTTCACTCCCACCTTCTTTGTGTATTTCTGGTAATATTTCAGAAAAACAAAAACAACCCGAGACATTTCAGAATTTATTTACCGCGTTACAACATATCCCCCCCCCCCCCCCCCCCCCCCCCACTGTACTATGTACACCTAACAGCATGCATGGACAGCTGGCTAGATAAATAGACCCTTTTTGGTTTAAAAATTAGTCACATAAAAGTCCTCAATTACATTCAGCAGGTGTTGCAGCAGTTTTTCACTTCTCTTGGCAATGGCATGGAAGTAATCACAACAACACAGTCTCACATCATGATGGTAGATTGATTAGAAAATGAATTCATCAAAAGTTTATTTTCAAGACACTTGAGGAAAAAAACTGAGATTTAACCCTGAAACCCATCTTTTTTAAAAGAAACCTGCTTTTCTCTGAGCCATTAGGTCCGTGTTAACTTGTCTGGAGGCATGAATCCTGCATCTCCCAGCGTCCTGAGGGCCACCCTGCCACTCGGGCGGATGGTGAGCCAGGTGATGCTGCCGTTGTGCAAGCCAATACGCAGCCAGCCCTCAGGGGGGAACTGCAGAGCCCTGAGTGGGAAGAAAGATAAAATATTACAAGGGGAAATATACACGTACAAGTTTTACAAATGCCGTTTGACGATACTATCTTTCAGCGTCAAATTTGTTTCCACACTAAAATGTATTTTTCTACACTTATCCTGACTTGGAAAATGATGGAATTAAATTCCAGGCTGTAGGAACCCTGCTCATAAAGAGCATTTAGTATTATGTTCAGAGGAACACTAAAGCTGGGAACACACACGACCTTCACAGTCGTCCCAGATTCTGAAAAGACCCGGTGTTCACACTAACAGACTGGTTCACGACTGAAAGACTGGAAATCACACACTTAACTGGACCTGCGGCTGGATCACACACTGCAGGAGTTATCAGACCAACTAAGGCCAAACTCTCATGAGGGTGTCAGTTTGAAGGAACAAACATACCAGTAGGTGGCGCTTTTCGTCTAAAATAAATGAGATACATTTTAAAATCTGTTAAGTTGAACCCACATGTGTTGACTGTGCTGTTTGTTAAACTCATGGTGAGAGGTTGGAGCATGTTTGCTGTAATCTTATTTCTACCTGAACAGACTAGATCATGTTTTGGCTGGATGGCAAAAATTAACATTAAGGAGGCATGATATACAGGTCCTTCTCAAAATATTAGCATATTGTGATAAAGTTCATTATTTTCCATAATGTCATGATGAAAATTTAACATTCATATATTTTAGATTCATTGCACACTAACTGAAATATTTCAGGTCTTTTATTGTCTTAATACGGATGATTTTGGCATACAGCTCATGAAAACCCAAAATTCCTATCTCACAAAATTAGCATATCATTAAAAGGGTCTCTAAACGAGCTATGAACCTAATCATCTGAATCAACGAGTTAACTCTAAACACCTGCAAAAGATTCCTGAGGCCTTTAAAACTCCCAGCCTGGTTCATCACTCAAAACCCCAATCATGGGTAAGACTGCCGACCTGACTGTTGTCCAGAAGGCCACTATTGACACCCTCAAGCAAGAGGGTAAGACACAGAAAGAAATTTCTGAATGAATAGGCTGTTCCCAGAGTGCTGTATCAAGGCACCTCAGTGGGAAGTCTGTGGGAAGGAAAAAGTGTGGCAGAAAACGCTGCACAACGAGAAGAGGTGACCGGACCCTGAGGAAGATTGTAGAGAAGGGCCGATTCCAGACCTTGGGGGACCTGCGGAAGCAGTGGACTGAGTCTGGAGTAGAAACATCCAGAGCCACCGTGCACAGGCGTGTGCAGGAAATGGGCTACAGGTGCCGCATTCCCCAGGTCAAGCCACTTTTGAACCAGAAACAGCGGCAGAAGCGCCTGACCTGGGCTACAGAGAAGCAGCACTGGACTGTTGCTCAGTGGTCCAAAGTACTTTTTTCGGATGAAAGCAAATTCTGCATGTCATTCAGAAATCAAGGTGCCAGAGTCTGGAGGAAGACTGGAGAGAAGGAAATGCCAAAATGCCAGAAGTCCAGTGTCAAGTACCCACAGTCAGTGATGGTCTGGGGTGCCGTGTCAGCTGCTGGTGTTGGTCCACTGTGTTTTATCAAGGGCAGGGTCAATGCAGCTAGCTATCAGGTGATTTTGGAGCACTTCATGCTTCCATCTGCTGAAAAGCTTTATGGAGATGAAGATTTCATTTTTCAGCACGACCTGGCACCTGCTCACAGTGCCAAAACCACTGGTAAATGGTTTACTGACCATGGTATCACTGTGCTCAATTGGCCTGCCAACTCTCCTGACCTGAACCCCATAGAGAATCTGTGGGATATTGTGAAGAGAACGTTGAGAGACTCAAGACCCAACACTCTGGATGAGCTAAAGGCCGCTATCGAAGCATCCTGGGCCTCCATAAGACCTCAGCAGTGCCACAGGCTGATTGCCTCCATGCCACGCCGCATTGAAGCAGTCATTTCTGCAAAAGGATTCCCGACCAAGTATTGAGTGCATAACTGTACATGATTATTTGAAGGTTGACGTTTTTTGTATTAAAAACACTTTTATTTTATTGGTCGGATGAAATATGCTAATTTTGTGAGATAGGAATTTTAGGTTTTCATGAGCTGTATGCCACAATCATCCGTATTAAGACAATAAAAGACCTGAAATATTTCAGTTAGTGTGCAATGAATCTAAAATATATGAATGTTAAATTTTAATCATGACATTATGGAAAATAATGAACTTTATCACAATATGCTAATATTTTGAGAAGGACCTGTATAGGTTTAGTCTATAGGGACAATGTTTTATTAAAAAATGTCAATATTCATTAAATGAAGTCCCATTCAATATGTGAATTGTTCAATAAGGTCATTGATTATGTTCTGTGTTTTAGTCTTGAAGATCCAAGTATCTCTCTGTTGTACTTGACAGCTAACAGTTTGCATCATGCCCAGTGCTGTTATTCATTTATGTTCATGTTGTTTGATAGCTACAAATAAAGTTTGCAGAAAAAGTCAGTCCCAGCCTCTACGAGTGTGTGAGGGGAAGCGACCCGACCTCAGCCACACTCAGACAAACGGGTAGCGTTTGCAGCTGGGTCCGTGATCCGTTCACACTAGCCGACTACATCATTCAACATGTTTGCTTGACTGCGACTGAGGTCAGACTTTGGTCTTCACCTTCTCTCACGCTTACAGATTTTTGTGCCGACTTGCCCTGCAGACTGACTGCAGCTGCTTTCCCCGGCTGGGAATCGGGTGTGGTCCCGGCTTTATGTGCGCGGGACTTTTTATTGCGATCGTAATTTCCCCTCGGGGATCAATAAAGTATCTCTGAATTTAATTTGAATTGAATTAGCGACCCCTGTAGTTTTAAGTGGCAAGAATTACCCTTTTCGAATTTTAAAAGTAATGCACATCATGTATGAAATTGATGGAAAAACCACTGGGAAACAACTTTTGGGGGTAAAAGAACAGCAGTACAGTCTGTTGGACAATGGTTAGCCAAGCAAAAAGCAGCAAACCCAAACTGGTTTGAGTTGAGGCGCCGCCACCACAAACCTGCAGACAAAATAACGGATGACATTGGCATGACACACGATGATCTCATAGCTGTCCTCTTTCTGCTTGGGGTCAGCCCGGTGGATGTAGCGGCGGAAGGCTGCCTCAATGCGAGCTCCGTCTTCATGGTACTGCTGGAGGACGGTAAAGAGGTTGAGAGCTACCTTTGCTGAATGAAAGGGTTCAAACTGAACCCTTTCATTCAGGGCAAGATCAATACATGGTGCTGCTGTGCACTGCAAGGAATGAATGATGGCTTTCAGTCCAAATACATGGAAAGCCTCAGAAAAATACATGCGGTCAAAATTTACTTCAAGGGTCCTTCTCATGATTATTTCCCAAAATCCAGACATCAATAACAGTTTTATCTAACATCACATTAATTCAGAACTGGAAAGCTCGTTTTTGAATTTTCAGCATAAGTACCAGCTGACAACTGAGTCCAAGATCACTTCAACATGCTAGAGTATTCCCAACCCTTGGACTTTTCCACATTTTGTCACATTGCAACCTCAGAGCTTCAATGTTTTTAATTTGGGCTCTAAGTAGTAGACCAACCAAGTAGAATCTAGTTGTGAAGTAAAAGAAAATGGATTCAGTTTTCTAAATTATTTTACAAATAAAAATCTTAAGTGTGGCATGCATTGTATGCAGTCCCCTTTAATCTGATGCCTTCATGGGTCACTTCAGTCCACCAATGTGTCATTTAATGTCTGTATAAATCCAGCTGTTCTGTGAAGGCCTCAGAGGTTTGTTAGAGAACATTAGTGAACAAGCAGCATGGCGAAGACCAAAGAACACAGCAGACAGGTCGAGGAGAAGATTGTGGAAAAGACTAAACCCCAGTTAGATTATTAACCAATCTGAAAATGGAAAGAGTATCGTACAGCTGTAAAACTACCGAGACATGGCTGTCCACCTGAACCCACTGGCTAGGCAAGGAGAGTTTTAATCAGAAGCAGCCAGGAGGCCAATGCTGACTCTGGAGGAGCTGCAGAGATCCACAAATTAGAACGTTTTGGCCTACATGCACAACACTACGTTTGACAGAAATCACAACAAATACAGGACAATTTTGGAAGAAAAAAAATACCTGAGACTGGGATGGAGGCCAACATTCCAGCAGGAAAACAACCCCAAACATTCAGCCATTGAGCTGCGATGGACTGGTTCAGATTAAAGCATAAGGACACATTGCAATGGCCCTGTCAAAGGTCCAGACCTAAATACAACAGAGAATCCGTGGCAAAAATGGTGTACTGATGTTTAGAGACTCTCCATTTAATCTAATTTAATTTGAGCTATGTTGCAAAGCACAATTTCAGTCTGTAAATGTCCAATCCTAGCAGACACATACCCGAAAATACCTGCAGCTGTAAAAGCAGCAAAAGGTGGTTCTTCCAAGTGTTAACTTAGAGTGGCTGAATATAAAACAAAATGCATCACACTTTACAGATTATTCTTTGTGATCAGGTTGAAAACCTCGCATCGATTTTGTTGTAAAGTGACAAAATGGAAAAGCTTCAAGCTGCATGAATACATTTGCAAAGCATTTTAAAGGAACAAACATTAATCAACTGATCAACAGCCCATTCCTGCGCCAGTGCACCGATGTACTGGCCATAAATGCTTTAAGCCTAAACCAGTGCTTCACACGACACCTGCTCACCAACAGGAAGCACACTCACTGAGCTCAACACGAATGTACAAACACAAACAGATGGAGCCAACAGTCCTTTCTATGGTCAGAGCCAGAGTGGGTTCACTCACCACAGCATCAGGCTTCCAGTGGGTGACTGGTGGAACTGGTTCTATAGGTGCACCCTCTCTCAGCAAGTCACAGCTCAGCAGCTCCACACCTACATTGGAATAAGATTTGGAGTGGAAAAAAAAAAAAAACAGTAAATCATGTTTATTTTGAGTTTCATCCTTTTCAATAAAGACAGAGTGAAGCTTCTGTGGTCAGGAACGTTTCACCACTCAACTACCTGGGATGTGTTTACTGATGATATGCGCAGTCTCAGTAGCCCTGGTCATGCTGGAGTGGATCAGGACATCGTATTTTAAACCTAACGCTGCTAACCTCTGACCCGTTAACTCAGCCTGCTCACGGCCTGAGAAAAGACAGAAACATAAAAACATCTGTGCAGGGAAATAAACAGACTGAGTGTTAAATGAAACAGTTAGGATGCAGTTAAGACCTAAAGGTGTGAGGAACCTCTCCGTGTCACCGTTTCCACTCAGGTTGTATTGGGAATGCCTGATGAGGAGAATGTGGCGTGTGGCTTTGGGTTTGCTGTTGTCCTGCTCTGAGCTGGGATCTTCAGTAACGCGCTCCTTCTTCCTTCCATTGGACAGCACAGATGGGTCTCTCCTAACAAAAAGGTGATTTTGAGATCAGTTGAGGCTTTAGTTAAAGAGCAGAAAACACTGTTGACCTAACAATGATTCAACATCATGAGCACTTTGAGGAAAATCTCCTAATGTGGCCTGACAAATCCCTCCACTCACCTGGACTTAGACTTTAAATTGACTTACATGCCACTGACAATCCATCTTGTTGAATAACAACCACACTAACCTAATTCTTGTAATCACGTCTTGACTTTGTCCAGAACCGGGTCAGAATTAGGTTCTCGGGAGTATGGTCCAAATCGACTCAGCGTTTACACATCTCAGATCCACCATAGAAGGCGATCAGTGTTTTATCAGCCATCGGATGAAGCAGTAAGCCAGAACAAATGTGAAGTAGTGATACGACAAACTACAGGGAGCAGTAGAACATTATTCAGAGAGCAAGCTGAGCGTCATCACTTCCTGACCCTCCACTGCCCGTCTGATGCGAGAAATGTGTCGACTGACGAACAGCGAGGCAGACTTTAACACGCTGAGGATGATGCACTGTTTAAAGCACTGAATGCCTTTGGACAGCCTGCGTGAGGTTTGGGACGCAGAGTTCAGACAGATATTACACATTATATTAAGCGTTAATTATGCTTTTTTTGTTGTACATGCTTCCTTTTTTAATTTAGGATTTTGTGCATGCCTACTTGTCTCAGGTTGTTTTCTACACATTTACTCCTAGACTTGTTTGTCCATTTTGTTTTGCTCCTTAATCAACTCTTTTCTGCAGAGACAAGTGAAATTCTCCAGTTAGAATCAATAAGGCTGTCTTATGTCATGCTTAGTTTGACATTATAACCAGCCCTCAAAGATGCTAACTCTTTATACTGGACTTAAGTTCTGGTGACGCCAACTATGTCAGCACAAATATACAATTACAGTCTCTGCAGTTTTAAGAAAACCTATTAGTTCATGATATGCATTCTTGCTTGAAATGTTGTTAAAGCAAAAGTTTGGCATTTTCCCTCAAGGTTACCATAGCATGATAATATCTTTCATGTCCATGATATTAGGAATTGTATTATTATTGGACTTTTGAAGGTGATGCAAAACCTTTCTAGGCTTATTGTTTAGGAATAAACTAAGTACTAGTTTCAGAGATGAAACAAGATGACTTCAAATAGGTTTGTGATATTACAGAACACCTTCTAGTTAGGCCTTAATTAAGAAATATCTTCTAAAAGTGATGCCAAATTTGACTGGATTGTCGTTCAAACACCATCTGATGACGTCAAACGCTTACTGTAAATGTCTCCTTAAGGATTAGGACAAAGTCTGATGTATGCTATTCAAGTCTCACTTTCAGTCTTCTATGATGTCCAGTTCTCCAACTGAACTTTACCTGAAATGAAGCACAGGCTAAGAACAAACAAGCCCAGTAGCGGTTCGGTCCATTCACTGCATACCAACTGAATTATGCCGGAAGTTTTACATGCCTAATTTTATTTGTAACAAAACCTAACAGCGAATACTAAAAGAAGAGGGAGCAAAGTTCGGTTTCTGTATACACTCAAAGAACCAGACGGTCGTGAAGATGTAGAGGAACCTACTTGTCCCAGTTGAAGTCCCAGCCAGGTCCGGTTGGGGCTGGTGTGTGGGTGGCAGGGGTCCAAGCCGGCTGCGCTGCATGAAGGACGCCAAATCTCGACCACCGGCTCGCCCCCTCTCCGCGGTGCTCCCCGAAGTACCCGCGGGAGTCGGCGGCCACAGCCGCGAACACGAGCGCAGCGGAGCCTCCAGCGAAGCTGCAAATAAGTTTGAAAGTTTTCCGGTACGACATCCTGCGTAGCCGTCGACGAGCAGGCCGAATAATACGGGCTAATTAGCTGAGCTTAACGGGTATCCTGCAAACAAGACACGGCACTGTTTAACAGCAGCGTCTCTTCAACTAAACGACGTTTAGCTGTTAATTTTAAACTTAGCAGTGTAAACCAAAACAGTCGTCGTATCAAGATCCTCTTATTATCTGAACAGTTGAAAAGTGACTGAATGAGAAGAAAAGCTAATCAACACAGACGCCTACTAAAACTATGGTGGCCCGTGAGAGTCAAAACGGTTTCGTTTCTCTCAAATCTCAGTGTTTACCACAAGAGGGCGCCCTTATGCACAATAGAAAAAGTCTGATTGAGAGAGTACATTTACTGGGAACAAATACACGAGCTTCTGCGACGCTGGTTTACTGCTTTAAAAAATAGCATCATTTTTCTTGAAATTTTTCCTCCGAAAGAGTCCCGTCAATCCAAAAAGTTTGTTTTATCTGCTCAACACCCCAAATATCTGCTGGTTGGAGGGATCGTGACACAAGAGGGCGCATCTCTTAGCAGTAAGCAGGAGGATAAAACCAGGTAGCAGTGATGCTGCGGATTGGGAGGAGTTTTCTTTAACAGACGATCTATAGTTGCAACGAGGTCAGGGGCGACCTGTCAGAGCGATCTGAATTCATTACCGTAATATCCTACAGGTAAACGTGAAATTATTAGCCAATCTGTTTTTATTTTTAGAACACTTTTCATACAAAAGGAGTGGAAAGACACAAAGAAAAAACAAATACAGCAAACACTAAAGAAATGGCGAGCTAAGGCCAAGCAATGTAAAGAAAAAACATACAGAAATGTTTTGCTGACAGAATAGTAGAAATATAAATTCTAAGAAGCATAAATTCTAATCTCACAGAATTCATCATATTTTGCAGATTCCCTCACTTTATTCATTACTTAAGATCCATCATTTAATCTCTGGACTGAAACAACTTTATTATGTTTATAGCGGCCACATGTTCCCAACCCACAGGTGCCTCCAGAAGGTTTTTAAATGCACGGTCAAAAATGAGCTACTGTCAATCAAACTTTTGGTTGGCAGCGCCAAACCCAAAAGCTTTAACCGTTTTATGGCGCAGTCGTGATTTAAAGAGGGCAGCCTCAGGAGTGAATAGGTGCGCACCATTTGTAGCCCAACCAAACACACTCGATGGACTAGATGGGCGTGGTTTGCACATCATTTCCAACCAGCATGTAAAGTGGACAAGCTGCAGACCATGGAGAAGACCTCACTAGGAAACGTGTGACCTCCACTTAATAACACGTGACCTTCACTTTTTACACGACTATACATGGATTGAATCTCTGGAAGTTTATGTTTTTGTGTTGTTTTTTTTTTTTTTTTTTTTTTACTGCAAAGAATATTTGACAGTTGTAGATCACCTGTTTAGTTTATACAAATAAAAATGTATCTTTAACCGATTCATTCTGATACAAATAGATACAAATAGTTTTAGGTATAAATCTGATTTTGCACCACACCAGTTAAAATTTGACCAGAAGGAGGCCAACATTTACATATCCTTTTAAATTAACGAATCAAATTGATGTTTCTGATCCCAGAGGAATCCTGATTATTCCCTGGTTGCTGTGCAGACCACGCCTAGCCCGCGCATCGATTGTCTCGCCGGGTTACAAATGGTGCGTACCCACTAACTGAAGACGACATTCAGTAAAGCGATGGTGGGTCTGGAAGTTTGTGTAGGCTGTAAAAGGAAACTAAGTAACATTAAACTGGCACAGTCTTAATGAAGTTTGGTGTCACTCAACACAAGATCAAATAACGGATCGGAGCGAATTAACAGATTTTAAAATCTAGGATAGATTTTGATGGCAAATTATTTTGACATACATTAAATTGCGGGCGGGAGGCGGTTAGTAGCCTGTAAAAGAAGACAGTATTCTTTAGCTCTTGATTTAAAAAAAAAAAGCAAAGAATACAATACAACAGTATATCTCCAAACATGTTATGACGCTTTCAGGTTTTGAAGGGAAGCTCCACCTTTTCTAGCGGTTCGGTGACCTCAGCAAGGGGCTGGATTGGAAGGGTGGGATTTCCAGGCTCTCGCAGAGCTCAGCGTATTCCTGCCTATTAACGCCTTGGACCTATGCGGCTTCAACGACAGCAGAGACGGATCGCTTGTGCCATTAACAGCCACAGAAAGGCCCGCATCTATACCCACCGCACGCTGGACGTTTCATTTCTTCATGCGCCTCCGACCGGAATAAATAATAGAGGAATGTGGAAAATACAGAATGCCCAACAGCGCTGGAAAGAGATTTAAACTCACCAAATACATCCCAGTGTCCACTGCTGCCACGCTCCTGGTGGGATCGACCACTTTATTTTTCGTTTTCACGTAAGTTTGCACCGCTCCTTCCACTCGATTGGTGCGTGTCTAGCTTTCCCCAAACTGTGTGCCCGCTGGAGTGCCCATTCACCAGTGGGACCATTGTGGCTTTAAGTTAGGACGGCTGGATTGAACCACCTAGATAGGAGAAGCGGTGATAAGGTAGAATGTCTTCACCGGCTGACCACCAGTAGCAGGTCTGCAATTGTGATGCGAGAAGCAGCCTTCTTTGTGCCTGAATCATTGCAGCTTCAGAGATTATTTTTCTGCGATGTTTTCCGGGGAAACTTCCTTTGACACATGCCAGTCTACTAACCCCATGATGGTGTCGGCATAGGCCGCAGATACTCACTTGGTATGATTTGGATTTGAGTCATGCATGGTTTATTGTAGTTAGAGTTTTCTAGGGAGTTTGTTGGGATTCGCAATCACAGTTAGACGCATTATGGGTGCCTGCAGTGGCGGTCTTTTCATGAATGTCGCCCTGGGCGAGCAGGCCCCTACATCTGCTCCCTATACATTAGTGTAGTCTCTTAGTGTTTTCACAGCTAGAACGGCCCATTGATTTGGAATTCCGAATGAAAAAGTTGGAATGCTAACATGGCTGCTGCTTATGTAAAAGGTAGGGGACGTTTTGCCTATAAACTATTTATTAGCACTTATGATTGTTTGTGTGTAAATAAACCAGTGACACAAAGAGTGCTGTACAGCCTGTGCAATGTTTCGCACAGTAACATATTCTTTAATTCACATACATTGTGATTGACATCGGAATCAATAATCAGTTAGCTTAGCAAGTTAACTGATTATTGAGTTTGATCAACTCCTGTACCTATTTTCATCTAGTTTCTGTACAACACATGGGGGTACCACACCAAAGTCTTATAGACTGGACCTGCAAATACGTTGTAGAAACCTCAGTGGGCTGAAATTTTTTTTTTCTTCAAGTTCCACCTCATGATGGAAGAACCCCCTGGACTGCTAGCTGTATCACCCAGATCTTTAACCACCACTGGGCAGGGCATTGTCTAAATTGTGAATCTGGGGTTCCTTTGGTGGAAATGACAAGTTCATCCAAACAGGGCCAGTAAAGTCTGCAATCAGAGCTTTGTTACACAGTTGCTAGGCTTTTGCTCCACACTCCCCCATCTGAGGAATGGGGAGGTCAGTGATGTGAGTGCAATACTAAGCTGACCGCAAAGAGAGTGATGCCATTGGTCTGAATTATACCTCTCACATATATTTCTACTCGCAGCGAATCCCATCAGGTTATGAATAAAATCCACATCCTGGTCTAACTTTATATCTGCTGTGTATCCTGAGGGGAGTTGGAAATGATTCTCGAAATGTCTCAACAACAGAGGTCTCTCACATCTGTATTCTAGAGAAATAAAACTGCTATTTGGGATGCCTGGCACCAGGGAAGCTGCAATACTGCATGTTAAGGATTTGTTCCATCAAGATGATTGCAGGACAAACCCAGAGCAAGCCTCCAATACTCCCTGAGTGCTTCTGTTTTCTCACACTCAATTCAGTAGGTGAGACTAAAGGAAGCATATGTTGTTTTTGTGCTCGACGTCCAAATGGGATTGTCTCTTTAAAAATCCATGCACTTCTGGTGTGCTGCTTGTGGGTTTGCATAAGCAAATAGGTTTTCTAACAATTCTCCATAAAGAATGAGTGCATTCTGGTTTAATAGTCCATAGAGTTACAATGCTAGCGAACATTTGAAAGCATTTGCTTTTCATAGAATCATTACTCTTTGTTTGGTTGGGTTACTCATTCTAAAGATGCATCCTGGAACAGATGGTTCAAGGTTCAGGATTAAGACTTCACTAATTTGCTCTTCTGTCTCCTTGCAAAAGGCCTCGTGCTTCTAACCAGGACGTTCCATTAAGTCACACAGCATCGATTACAGTGAACCCAGTCAGACCTCATCTCTTGCAGGAGTAGAAAGCTCTGCAATAATAGTGCAAGCTTGAGAAAGGCAGCATGCCTTTATCTAAAATCTCTGAACCAAAATAACATGAATCCAGTGCAAAAACAGGCGCCTGGCATGTGACATGGCCAGCAGATGTCAAGAACTCAAATGTATTGGTCTGTCATGTAAACATGTACAATATTGCCCTGGATACTGAGGCATGGAAACTTGTTCATTATTGTTGTTAAACTACAGCGCCTTGTAAAATCATTCATATCTCTAGGTGTCCCACCACAAACCGTACCATATTTTACTGGGATTTTATGTGATAGGCCTACACAAAGTAGAGCATAATTGTGAGGTGGGAGGTTAATGAGGTATGATGCTCAGCCCCAGCCGCAAGCCTTTGGGAGCCCTTAACAGGTTTTCCTTCCATATGTCTTCCCATCAACGCTGACCAGCTTCCCCCACCTTAAATAAAGCATCCCTCCAGCATGATACTGCCACCACCAATATTCTTTTAGCACAAATATAGATGTACTTTTTCTACATTTTTGTAAATCAACCTCCTCAGTTGCACATTTTGCTTAATCTGAGTATGCTACTGTTAGTAACTGTACAGTATATTCTATCGTTGCTCTCGGGGATGGTGTGTTTAGTTGGCAAAACTTGATTTTTGCCTTCGAGCCCACTGGATACGCATCCCCACGGCATGAGGATGCCATCACCATTATTCACCCTGCTGATGGTGTGGTACGTTAAACATACAGAAATGTCTTGCTTTATTTATTTTTTTATTTGTAAAAAACAATGTTTCATCTTCTTCAGTATTATAAAACACATACAGGTTTGTGGTTGTTACATGACAAAGAATTATGAATACTGAAAGGCACTGTTCGGTAGATTGAAACCCAGAGTTGCCAGCTGGCTAATTGGTGTCAAATGGTAAACAGAGGTTGGGAGCTGGTGCTTCCACATTAGCACAGCATGATCACAGCAAAGACTGTAGTTTCAACCTTTTCTGTGCCTGTGCAAAGATTCAGAGTCTCAGTGTCGCTCCAATTCGCTCCAAATCATCATTCCTGCAGTGAATAAGACTTTTTTTTTTTCTCATAACTTTTTTAGTGATTCCTCACAAAGGCTTAATCACTGCCTTTAGGCCATATGTCACATGGATAAATTATCCAGGAAACCAAACAGCCAGCTTGGCCTGTGCTGCCAAGCCTCACAGTACACATTTTGTTGAAACAATTAGATCATCTGGACAGGGCCAGTGTTCACCGGGTTCTTTTTTTTTTTGCTGTGTAGAGGTGAGTTATGAGAGAGGCTGTTGGTGGTGGCAGCCGGAGCCTACACACAGCACCGGCCCGGGAACAGAGCTGAGCTGCACGTGAGAACAGGCCTGAATGGAATCTAATCTTCAGCTTCCACAGCTGTTTCCTCCTTTTCACTGCAGAGCCAGTGAATCAGACATCATTCAGATCCATCCCAGCCTGTTGTTGCTCGCCTGTCCTTTAATCTGAGGTTCTTGTAGAGATTTTGAAGGTATTTCGGCATGTTTGTTGAGGGATAACAGAATTGTATGAACATATCAAACTGCAGTCAAAGCATCATTTTTCTATAATCCATATGCCTGTTGAATAAAAGCCTTTTTATTTCTTAATTCAAAGTGTTTTTTCTGGCTTCAGAGCAGAAATTCTTTTGAGTGGGACAGTAATTGAAAATCTTATGTCACGTCTGTTCATTGATCCTAATCTGCCTCTGCCGCTGTCCTCTTTTTGCCCCAGGGGTACAAGATTATGTAATTATTGCTGCTGTGGTCTTCATCTCTGGTGTCCGTCCTGTGGGACGTTGTTTCTTCCAGACATGCTGAGTTTGTCTGCAGCTAAATGAATTGTTGCTTTAACTAAACCTGTTTTAAGCCCAACATGGTGGGAGTCAGTCTGCTTTAAATACTGCTTACATGAAAGGAAACTACTTTGAGTTTATTTTGCTTATTTAAATGTGTGACTGCAGCAGACACTGTGTGTTGCTGAAATTGAAGTTGTGGCAAGAGTAAAGCATTTCCCTTAACAAGGAAACTGATTTACCATGTAGGAATGCCTCCAAGACTCTGTCCTCCTGATGTGATGCTCATTCCCAGGAATGATTGAAGCATCTAAATAGTGTTTTCTGTAAAATCAACCAATCCCATAAACAAGCTTCCACAAATACGTCTCTGGTGACATCACATAAGGCATAAGGCAAGTGATTGGAGTTACTTTGATGTGTTTTTTATGTATTTATTTCTCCGTCATAGGTGTTTACTTGTACTTTTTACAGCAAAATATTTAAAGTTCTCAAGGCATTCATTGTCATTGTTTTAATTCACAATCCACTGCAGTGTCAGCCATGGGCTGGGGGGCATCTGAGTCAAACAACCATGTTTAAGCTACTCAGATGCTACAGTATTTATACTGAAATCTAGCAAAGGTTGCTCACCCGCCATAACAATGACTACTGTCAACTGATTAGCTCTGGTGCCTCTTCTCATATCATCGATCCGAATACAAACAAAGTGGAATTAGGCAGGAAAAAAACACACCACTGGATTGTATCTTTAAAGACCAGTGCTGCGAGGGGTAGAAAAATTCCTCTCAAAACATCTTACCATGAGAGTAAAGATCAGTATTCAACTTTGCCCTGTCCCAACACATCAGGTATACATGAAGTATTCCCCAAAACAGTGTAGTATCATCACCCACTTTAAGTTTCAGCCTCTTACCTAACAGTCTAACAGTCACCACTGTTCGAAAGAAGGCCCAGCAGAGACTGTACTTCCTGAGGCAACTCAAGAAGTTCAACCTTCCACAGGAGCTGCTGGTCATCTTCTACACTGCCATCATTCAGTCTGTCCTGTCTTCATCCATCTCAGTGTGGTTTGGCTCATCCACAAAACAGGACAGGTCCAGACTGCAACGAATAATCAGGACTGCAGAGAGAATAATCAGGGCTGACCTTCTCTCCATCCAGGACTTATACAGGTTTAGGGTCAAGAAAAGAGCTGCTAAAATCTCTGCAGACCCCACACACCCTGCACATAAACTGTTCAGAGTTTTACCTTCAGGCCGCCGCTACAGAGCAGTGTTTACTAAAACCAGCCGTCACAGAGACAGTTTCTTCCCCCAGGCTGTTTCTCTGTTGAACATTCAATAGAGTACAAAACAACAGCATACAGATGTTGCAAATGCACCTTTTTATTATATATGTGTATATTGTACATTGTAAATATGTATATTCTGTAATACAAAAACAAAACCAAAGAGCAAAGTGTACCGGAGTCAAATTCCTTGTTTGTATGTACGAACTTGGCAATAAAGCTGATTCTGATTCTGATTCTGAAGATATGTGAGAGGACAAGCCTGTGCTCATCTTATACCCAAGATAAAATTCTGATGATCTGCACGAGACCAAAAGAAGTTGATACAGGTGCACCAGAGCCACAATATCTCTTTAGGATCACTCATAATATCCATGTGGGGCAGATAGCTGATGTAGTTTATTAACTGTACACAAGACCAACGGCAGGTTGTAGCAGAGGGGCTAGCTTTGACAGATTAGATAAGGATGTAATATCCTCTGCAGGTCCTCATTCGTCAGCAGCTTGGAGTGAGGGCCTGGAGGTTGACAGCTGCACTGCAGCACTGTGTCACTGGGACCAGGCACTGATAACTGAAGAAATGGGTCCTAATTCACAAAGGCAGACAGTGTAACCATAGTTGAAGGCTTCTTGTTTAACATTACACTCTGAATGGCCTTTAATAGTAAATCTTCTGTCTGTCCAGTGGTTTCTTGTTAATTTTCATTCTAATTGTGGTTTATGGCTTACCACAAGGCATATTTCCGCCCTACCCTGTAATTGTAGTCCGGTTGACTGACGTCCCTGCTTCTGCATCTACATAGTGATATACAGTGCCATGCAGGAGCAGACATACTCCTGAAACCTTTCTTTTGTCTCATTTAACCACAAACAGAGTATTTTATTGGACTTTTATATGCTAGATAAGCACATTATGGTGTGTAATGGTGAAGTAGATGGAAAAGGATTTATAGTTTTCAAAAATCATTTCAGTTTTAAATATGGTGCGTCTTTTAGGATAATTCTGAATTTCCATTTTAAAATATATGGGCTGCTTTAAAAATTGGATCTATTTGGAAATCATGAAACTCAATTGGAAATCTTCTATATGACTGAGCTCATTTGAATATATATTTCTGTATATACACCTTATCTGTTTGTCTTAAAAGTGCCTTGAAATGGCATGTGTTGTAAAGGGGTATGATCTAAATGAAATGAATTATCCTGAACTGACTTCAATTCAGAATCAAAGTCACACACAAGTCTTAGCCAACATGATCTGCAATATGTCACCCGGGTCTGTTGGGCCAAGGTATGTCCAGCTGTTGTGTCTCCTCAAAGTAAAACAAATGTGGTCCTCGTTGAGTGTGTTAATGCAGTCCCACAAAAATCTGTTAAAGGCTCATGGTGTGTGTTACAGTACATCAACAAGGATTAAAAAACCTTTAGCCCCTTCATGTAGGTTCGTGTGGCTGTGCAGCAGGCTGCTGGCAGAGCATTCAAGTCGTATGACGATCGGTATTATTGAGTAAAACCGACCCAGAGAATAAACGGGCAGCTCATTTAATCTAATTTCTTCTCAGTCTACCTGTCACCGCTGAACAACTAGGTGATTGATGATGATACTCGTCCATGGCACTCTGACAGCGCTCTATGCTAAACACACATGCTGCATTATTTTTTAGATAGTATAAGCACATTTGCTGGGTTGTAAACACTGATTTTTTACAATAATGATTATATTTGATCATCAGCAACCATGGCTGGGTTGATGAGTAATGTTTTGCTCAGCTTGTGCCTGATCAGAATTTCAAAATGCCAACAGGGTGAGATCATTGTTTGGTGATTATCATGCTTTATAAAAAAACAAATTAAATCAAGAACATCCTAATCTGAAGCAGCGGGTTATTAAGAATCTCATTTATGTGCTTAATAGTCTTATCTTGATTTTTCCAGCACATTTAGAGAACCAAACTTTTTTATTAGTTTGTCTTTATTTAGAACTGTGAATTGTCTTTTGAAGAAATTTTGCAAAGATGGTGTCATGATGTGACATAGCTTTGTTCAGGTGTTCCGATGGGGTCTTGATCAAAATCTTTCAGGGATCATTTGCAGTGATTTACTTTTTCTCTGCAGGTTTTATCTGTCTTTTTGTTTAAACTCAGTTAAAACGTATTTTAGTCATTGCAAAGCAGTACATTTTTGGGATCTCTGATGCTTGCCAAAAAAATTAATTGTTCCTTGTGATACCTTTGTTGAGCTAAATATGTCCATGTGGGTTGAGTGCACAGCAGTGTGTGGGCGAAAAGTCCGGGAAAGTGCAGCAAAGTGCTCTCAAGAGTTTTGCCGCGCTCTGTCACCCTCCCACCGGCTGAGCAAGCCCTGGCTGTCTGTAAAGTCTCCTCCTGGGGAACATGTGGGATCAATTTAGACCTCCAGCTCGTCCCTCCTTGGGTGTCTCCACCCTATTTCTCATGTTCTGCCGGAGGGAGACTGTGACTGGTAATAAGCAGAAACAGAGCTCTGAGTCCTAACATCAGAGGGCTTTCTAGGAGATCAAGGAGGCCATAGAGATGAGGCTTTTGGTGTTTACCAGGTCGTTGTGTCCATCTATGGGACGCAGAGGAGGACAGGGAGATGCGCTCTGAACAAACAGAGATGGTCTATGTGTGGAGTAGAGTGCAACCATTGTTCAGACCAGACATCAACATTCTAAACTCAAAGGCGGATATTTGACTTCAAATGACTGAAATCACGGTAGAGTTGTTAAAATACATTTGTTCGTTACTAATACAATTGTGACTGTATAACAATCGGTGATATGGACCTAACATTTTACCACCACATTCGGTGGTTTTTATTGCTGTGAAAATAAAACTGATAATAAAAGGTATAGAATAGCCATTGATGTTTTTGATTATAAATCTGCCATTGCATATCGGACATGGGCACAGGTTACAGGTACTGGCATATATCAATGTTTTCACACTGTTACGTTTTCAAACCTGCTAAAAATGTTTCTGTTGGACCATTGGTGCGGTTCCTAAAATCCCTTCAATCAGATACAAAGGGAAGAGCGGAACTGACCCGCATTTTCTTTAGCCCTGTGGCTATGGTGCCCACTGCCGTTCAGCTGGCTGAATTAAGTTTGCTACACTGTTTCCTTGCCTACAAGAAAGTTAAATTTGGCTGTTTTGGATATTTTTATTCATAAAAAACACAGACAATCATGACTACTTATGGAGCCCCACCCATAACTCTTCTTTTTTAAGGTTACACTGCAAGTAAATTTTATGCTTGCATTCCATCCTTATTGTAAAAGGATCTAAGTGCCATCTTTGCAAATGCAGGATCCATGTACCTGCTCTGACTGCAGCTTGGAGGGATTGCTGCACGAGGACTCAACCACCTGGACATAGATTTTTTTTGGTTTGCTGCTCCAGCACTCACACTCATCACTCTCACCAAGGTTGTTTCAATTCAATTCAATTCGGTTTTATTTATATAGCACCAATTTACAACACACGTTGTCTCAAGGCACTTCACAACCGTCAGGTACATACATTCCAATTAATCCTAACCATTGAACAATGCAGTCGGAGTTAGTTATTTATTCAAATTGGATAAAAAGTTTTTCTATCTAAGGAAACCCAGCAGATTGCATCCAGTCAGTGACTTGCAGCATTCTCTCCTCCCGGATGAGCATGTACGGACAGTGGACAGTCACTGGCATTGACTTTGCAGCAATCCCTCATACTGAGCATGCATGTAGCAACAGCGGAGAGGAAAAACTCCCTTTTAACAGGAAGAAACCTCTAGCAGAACCAGGCTCAGTGTGAGCGGCCATCTGCCACGACCGACTGGGGGTTTGAGAGAACAGAGCAGAGACACAAAGAGAACACAGAAGCACTGATCCAGGAGTACTTTCTATGGGAAGGAAAAGTAAATGTTAATGGATGTAATTCCTTTAGTCGTTTCACCTAGAAAGAAAGAACAGATAAACTCTGAGCCAGTTTTCAAGGTTAGTGTCTGAAAGAGAGCACATAGTTTGTTACAGTTAAGCTCAGTCAATCGCCATATCTAGGAGACAAAAAGGGTTAAACACTAAAAGACAGGGCCATGTGGATCATCGGTAGAGGGTGAGCATTAAGTTGTTGCCAGCAGAAGCTCAGACGATTCCCCTCTCCAGAAAGGTGTCACAGGTAGACACAGAGTCAGGCCACGTGTAGCTTATAGGAAGAGAAAAGAGAGAACAAGGTTAAAAGCTGAAATAACAGCTAATAATGCAAAATTGGAGAGTAGTGTGAGAATGTAGCGAAGAGGGTGAAAGTGGTCGTTATGTCCTCCAGCAGCCTAAGCCTATAGCAGCATAACTACACAGATAGTTTCACTTCAGATTATTTAGTTAAACGGCGCTTATTTATAACAATGTCGTCTCAAGGAACCCCACAAAGGGTCCCACTGATGGTCATTGTTATACTAAAAACCACAAGGATCGGGATACCTCTCTCTGTCAGACTGATTATAACCATTGGAAAAGAGAGGGGGTCATACAGCTAGCAGAAATGGAGGGTGTGTTTGCACCTCAACCATAACTGAGCCGGTTTAGGCTAAACCTGACTTCCCCTTACTCCAACCAACAGGGAGGGAGGAAGATGGATGTAAAAAATAAGGAAGATAGCTCAGGATAACCTAAGCCACTCTAACTATAAGCTTTATCAAAAAGGAAAGTTTTAAGCCTAGCCTTAAAAGTAGACAGGGTGTCTGCCTCACAGAGTAAAACTTGGAGCTGGTTCCACAAGAGAGGAGCCTGATAACTAAAGGATCTGCGTCCCATTCTACTTCTAGAGACTCTAGGAACCACCAGTAAACCTGCAGTCTGAGAACGAAGTGCTCTGTTAGGAACATATGGAACAATCATATCTCTGATGTATGATGGAGCTAGATCATTAAGGACTTTATATGTGAGGAGGAGAATTTTAAATTCTATTCTAAATTTAACAGGGAGCCAATGAAGCGAAGCTAAAATAGGAGAAATGTGATCTCTCTTTTTAATTTTCATCAGAACTCTTGCTGCAGCATTTTGCATCAGCTGAAGGCTTTTAACTGCATTTTGTGGACATCCTGATAGTAAAGAATTACAATAGTCGAGCCTTGAAGTAACAAATGCATGGACTACACACACACACACACACACACACACACACACAAATTATTATTTAATAACTTACTAATAACAGCTGTGGCAGTTAAGAAAATCCTGTTTTCACCATAAATAAGTAATGCATGTTTGTGTAACAGACAATATATCAGTTTGTATAGCTTTTATTCCAAGCTGATATACTTCTACCATTTCCATAGGGTGCATAAAGTGACACCCTATAAATACAAGCTCTGACTCTAGTTTGAAGCCATGAATCCACGGGGGATCCAGTCAGTCTTACCTCTTGACTTTTCGTAGTTCCCTTTGTAGCTCACTTTTCAGAGGTGCAGCCTCTGTTGAATATTATTTGAACACGTCTCTCTAAACACTTAAAAACAATTATCAGCTCTACATTAATGCAGTTGATCAAAAATAGAAACTTGCTTTGACATCCTGGAATTTGTTTTGTTTTGGATCTAAACATGTTTGAAAAAGATAAAGCCACGTGCTTTGCTTGTTTTATTTTGAGTTTATTTGAACGAGTAAACTAGGTGTGCTAAAAGGCTAAGAGTCACAGTTATAGTCCCGCAGTTGTGGTACAACTACCACTAGTAGTAATTAGGCTGCCTTTAATGTCACTTAGAAGGACGTTTATTAGCTAAATATGGTTCAGATTGGATGTTATGGTGTGGGCTGCTGAGAAACGTCCGACTTTCGCACTAGGAAATCTAACTTCACAGGGATAGCTTTGGTCATTGTTACAACCTGAAACTTGTCAATTTAAAAAAAAATGCAAGGCATAATTAAACCTAATTCTTTAACCAAGCAGGCAGTGCTAATAAATGACCTTTTTTCTCTTGTTCCAAGTACTTTTGAACTCTTGTCGACAAGTTTCTGTCAATGTGATGGTTTTCGGAAATCTGAATCTAGTTGAGGTGGTAAATAAAAGTTTGAACCTCTAACAACAGGTACAGTAAATTTTCAATGATAACCAATGAACCTCTGTCACTGGTATGTGTTTAAAGGTTTAAAAAATTGCTTGAATTCCAAAATTGCCTGTGGATAGTGTGTACGCTTCAGCTTATTTTGGAAAAGAAAGGAAATATCTCTTCTACAGTTTGAAACTGTTGCATTGGTTTTTAAATGTTAGAGTTCAATCCAGCCTGATCCTGAATCAGATTGACATCCAAGACTTTTTGCAAATCAGTCATGATAGCCGGGCCATCTGGAAGATTTTAGTGAACACTGTGGAATGTAGTTACATCTGAAAACTCCTTGTCTTATCTTTCCTGGGATGCAGATGTTTTCTTTTTGTTTTACTCTTGTTTCAGGAGATTCTAATGTCCTTAATTTCCCACTCTTAGAGATGAATCGTTTTCTTTATAGCCTTGTGAAACAAAACTTATAAAAAGCCAAAGCTAGCCCAAACACTCTCTAACAAGGTCATATTTAGTATGACAGGGATAAATTAGCTTGATAAAGTCTAGTTGAAGAGTAGCACGTCTTAGTTACATTTATGAGAGGTAATATTACATTTCTCACTGTATATTAGTTTAGTGGGCCTGAAATACAGGTGCAGTTGCTTAAAGTTACTTAAAATTATTTAATCTCCACTGCAAATTAGGTTTATTGGCAAAATATTAAATTACCTGCTTGCAATACAGATAAAATTAGAAAAATGTATATAGCTCATTATAAATAATATTACATACAGTTTCTCCTAATTAAACACAAAATTCCACTTTAATGACTACTGTAGTCTCAAAATTATTCAACACCTTCATGACTAGCAAGTTTTGACTTATTTGAGCACCCTTATTCATAGGCAATGACGGCTGGTGATATAAAGATTTTCGAGGTCGGGGATTACAGCACAACAATAAACTCCACTTTAACATGAATCCGTCCACTGCACCTTGCCAAATTGGAGCTGACCTTTTTTGTGCTTTTGGGTCAGTTGTGGTGTACACCTTGGAGTCAGGCATGAAGCTCTTTAGAACGTGTCTTACTGTGAAAACTGAAACCTCAGTGGCTGCTGCCACCAAGTCTCGCTGCAGATCTTTTGCAGTCGGTCGAGGCTTTTTGACCACCTGCTTCCTCAGAAATCTGGTGGGCACTCCGATAGCTTCCTCGTTTGATTTTTGCCTATAATCTACTTTGCAGTAAAGGTTAAAACTGTAAGTACAACAGTAGCTTAATCTTTTTTCACAAAAATACCTTTCTAGGTTGTGTGTAAAACCTTTTCTCCTGTCATTGCAACCTGTCTTTTGTGTTAAAAGAAGGAGTATTAGCTGTAGCAGGAGTCATTTAGTAGAGTTGGACATTGAATCTGGGCCCAAGGGTAGAAGCTTCATCCTATTTCAGGATGAGTATACTGAGATCTGATATCTGATTGTAGGCTGTGCGGTGGCGCCATTGGTAGCCTTGCAGCAAGAAGGTCCTGGGTTCGACTCTCGGCCAGGGGTCTTTCTGCATGGAGTTTGCATGTTCTTCCCATGAATGCGTGGGTTCTCACTGGGTTAATTGGTTTCTCTTAATTCCCCTTAGGTGTGAATGAGTGTGTGCATGGTTGTTTGTCCTGTATGTCTCTGTGTTGCCCTGTAATGGACTGGCGACCTGTCCAGGGTGTACCCTGCCTCTCGCCCGTAGACTGTTTGAGATAGGCACCAGCTCCCTAGTGACCCACTATGAAATAAGTGGTATAGAAGATGAATGAATGGATATACTCTGATTGTTTTTCCTTTTATCTTGACTGAATTGGCCCAGTTTGAAAGCAGGCTCAGAACCTGCTGTCTGACCTTTTCGGTAAAACTCTTTATGTCAACAGGCCAAATGAGATGGGAGCCTAAAATCAAATCATTAGGTCCGGTTCTGAGAGCCACTTTACTCCAAATTAGGTTCTTAGTCGGAGGCCTTAATCTGACCAGAGTTTGTGATCTAATTCAGTGACCTCGTTGCGCCTAATATGGTCAGCAGTAAGCCTTTTTATGAAAACTAAAGCAAAAAGCAGATTTTGTTGTTGTGCAAGGATGTTTCACCACCCCATTGCTTCTACCACCATATTCTTTCTGAACAGCATGAGTAACTGCTTAAATCCTTATTAAACATCTGTGGAGCTAGTAGGCTCTCAGCCAAATACTGACTGATTCTTTAACTTGTTTTAATTGTTGTTCCTTCTGCTATAACTGCAACTCTGGGGCTAAAGGCAAGAGCAGTAAGTCAAATGTACACCTGCTGCTAGTTGTGTCACATGAAGTAGTGGGTGTCTGGAGAGCCTCAGTGTAGAAGTGCGGAATTTGATTGGTTTTGCCTTTGATGCGTTTATGGAGGTCAAGTCAGCTTAGTTTTTCTCTAACTGAAACAGTCCACTTCAACTTTACTCACATTTTTCTTAATTTCAATAACACAGCAGAACTAATGTAACCTTTAGCATTGTTCCCAGGAGCACTCTTGCTTTTAGCATTTCTGAATATCGGGCAGAATAACCACTGAATATCAAATAGTTTCATTAATATCTGTAGGTCTTATTGAGCTCTGCACCTGCTACGCTTCTTAATTCACTTTGTACTCTGATCCTGGATATCTTCCTTCCACCTTGAGTTTTAGACGTCAGCTTGTGTCACTTCACATTTTGTTTCTACTCAGGATCTCCTCCACAGCTGCTTTGACCTGCCTAAAATCTTCACGATCTACAGCCATCCACAGGACACTACAGCTGATTGCCTTCTCAGTGAAAAGTGCAGCATTAACATTTAGGCTTGCAACGCTTACTCATGTGTGTCACAGCTCCAAACATGGCAGCTATATTCAGCTAAGGTCTATGAAATGCACTTATTTTAGTTTTCTTCTTAAGGTAGATTAAAGAACTTCCTGTGGGCGTAGCCTCGCCATGCACAATATATCTCACTTCATATTAATGTTCATGTTCAAGGTTGTGGAGTTTATTTCTGGTGCCTTGATGATGTTTCTACTTTCCATAAGCCAGGTTGATGTGATTTGAGAAGATTCCCCTGAGAATGTGTGCAGAATGTTATTGGCTCATATTGGGTATCCCTGGTGAGCTGTCACATTTTACACAGAATAGTTTTTTTGCACCTTCTCAGTTAAAGAGCTGCAAGTAAAATAATGTAAAATGAAATTATGCCCTTAAAAACCTAACAATTTGAACACCTTGTAGATGGCAGGTAATTTCATTTTGCAAAAAGGCTTTTCGTTTTCACTTGTTCATTTATGGTGCACATATAAAAACAACCTAAAATGATTTGCAGGAATTCTAAAAATTGACCTACACAATAAAATAAGAGATTAATCAAAAATCTGATACAAGGAGTTACTGAAAGAAAACAATTTGCAAAACCAATAAACGAGTAAAGATACAATGTAAGCGATCAAACCAACAAAAAGCCAGCTACGGTATCAGATTCAAATCCTGTTCAAAGAGATGTGTTTACAGGAGGCGTTTAAATTATTCATATTCCTGGACAAATTTACTATGAAACAGAAGACTGTTCCTGATGGCCAGTCCAAGTGGACATCTAAACAACTTTAATCTGATAAACATCATAGCCATTCATGCTAACACTGTTTTATGAACCTTTAAACTGTAATCATGTTTGCACTGGGTGGTTATTTATAAACTAGAAAAATTTGCATTTCCTGCAAAAATGCAGTGTGAATGCTGTTTGCTGAATTTGTTTGCTGAAAGCTGGCAGAAACAAGCGGACATTGCAGAAAATCTGCTTAAATTTAATGAATTAGAAGACAACTCCTGTTGAAAGCTGGCAAAAGTGGCTAAGGTTGACAGCAAAATATCAACTGAAATCTGATAAATTTGTAGAAATAGCAGAAACAGCAAAAAAAAAACTGTCATCTGATCTGTTTGAGCAGGAAGACTATTAGCTATAAAACAGCTTAACAATGTAAAGTTACCTCAAACCTACTTGATGAAAGAGTTGTTGAAATGCAAGAACTGACAAAAACTTTAAAAAAGCAGGAAAGAGCTGCCATAGATGAGCTGAAAAAGCATAGACTGAAGCAAAAATATAGCCTAAGAAGTTGAAGTCAGTGCTAAAATAAATTAAAAAAATGCAGAAATTTCAGAAAAAAAATTAACTAACAAATACGCTTAAGAAACACAAAAACAAACAAGAAATTGCCTAAAAAAAGTAAAAGTTTTCTTCAGCTAAGAGAAAAGAGTGGATAAAGAGAAGGTAAAATGATAACATTAGCATATTGGCTATCACTAGCATGAAGGCTGATATTAATTTAACCCATTTACCATGCAAAAAGCAATGTGAAAGCTAAAATTAGCTAAAATGCTAATGCTTACTACAGCCTATATTCAAAAATCTATGAAATTGCCATTTAAAATTATTCACTCTTCAGCATCCACACAATAATAATAATAATAAACTAGAAAATTTCGGAATAAATTTAGACGGGGCTTGCCTCTTGGTGCGTGCTTCTCGGACCAGAGCCAAAGGTTGAGGGGCTGAGGTACAGAACCAAAGCAACAGAACTGTGTGCATCACGTTTGAGGGTAGAAGGTTAAGATGTCTATCTAGACCTGTTCTTGTTTCAACAGTAATCATGCATCCTTGCATTGCTTTGGCAGTCGCCAATAAATAAAGAGTCCAGTTCAGAGATGTGTAGTAATAGGTGCCACCAGCCAATGGCATGGGAGTCAGGCCACTCACTGTTCTCCCTTCATTGCTATGGCAGGCCCCAACTAAGGAATTTTGAGGCTTTTATTTTGTAAATATCAGTGAGTTTATTTCGAAAGGATAAAGTAGATCCATTTCCATCACAGAGTCCCAGCAATAGTGTTAAGACCAATGCTGCAATTATCGCTGTGTGAAATATGAAGACGTTTATTTTGTAGGGTATGTCTAGGTGTTGTTTTGAAAGTCCAGTATAGTTGTCCTTTCAGGTCTGGCGTACTTCCACTACATATAAAGAACCTGGTTGCTATTCTAAAATCATTATGTATGCTATTATCAGCTTAAAAAATTACTACTACCTCCGGAAGACTGAGGCTTTAATTTTGAATGTTTCAGTAAGCTTTAGTTTAAAATGCCAACATGGTCCTATTTCCAACACTGGGTGAGCTCCAACAGTAGTATGAAGCCCAGTCCTGCAATTATTTATAATTTAAAATGTGAAGGCTTTTATTTTGTAGAGCATGTTTTGTCTTATTTTGAAAATCCAGCATGGTTGTCCTTTCAGGTCTGGGTTACTTTCATTAGTTACATAGAACCTGCTTGCTATTCTAAAATAATTATGTATGCTATTATCAGCTTAAATAATTACTAGTAACTATTAAAGATTGAGGCTTTTATTTTGAAAATTTCAGTAAGCCTTATTTTAAAAGGCTGACCTGGTCCTATTTCCTACACTGGATGAGCTCCAACATTAGTGTGAAGCCCAGTGCTGCAATTTTCTATATTTTAAAATGTGAAGGCTTTTATTTTGTAGAGCATGTTTTGTCTTATTTTGAAAATATAGCAGCATTGTCCTTTCAAGTCTTGGTTATTTCCATTAGTCATATAGAACCTGCTTGCTCGGCTGAAATCATTGTGTATGCTATTATCAGCTTTAAAAAATAATTTGTAAATATGGAAGGTTGATGTTCAGTGTAAAAAAAGGTCTTATTTTGAAAGTCTAGTGTGGTTGTCAGCTATGACTGACTTATTGTGATCACTCATGGAAGCTTCTGGTCTGAGCTCAGCCTCAGAGCCACTCTCTGTCAGAGGTTACTTAAGTTCACTGGCAGCTGTGTTCTGTTGATATGGTAATTAATGAGTGCCCAACAGCTGCTGTTTCTCACTCAGGCAGCACCACACTTTGTGTCTCATCATGGGCTGACTTTATAACATGGTGGCACATGCTCCTGAACTACTGCCCATAACTCGGAAACCGTAAGGGCTATCAACGTCATTCTTGGACGGTTTTTCTCAGAACAGACAGGGGAATGAGAATATTAACAAATTTTTGTTAAAAATATAATAATAAAGGCACAACACTAGGTGAAAAAAGGGAAAAATGGAGAAAAACGCAAAAATGCCTGTACATGCTCTCGAACACCGTCTAATACCTCGGAAACTATAAGGGCTATCAATTTGATTCATGCACTGTATTAATCAGCAGGCCCTGGTGAACAATCATGGCGCTTCTCAATTTTCTACAAAAATCTGTCTGGGAGGTGTAACCCTGTGAAAAAGTGGATAATTTTGACAATTTTTAACCTGAGTGAAGGTGAATTTTTCACTGTCAAACATACCTACTTCACAAGGAAACGATAAAAGGTATCCAAATCATTTTTAGACCGTAGGTATCAACAGGGATCTGTGAACAATCCTGGAGATTTTCGTGTGTCTACATAAATCAGTGTAGGAGATGTGACAGTGTAGAAAAGTGGATAATTTTTAAATTTTTAAATTTCAAGCGATTTTGGGAAGGACAGTTTTGGTACTCCTAAACAAACCTTTTTTATGACAAAATGATAAAAAGTATCAAAAAAATTTCTTCACTGTGAGCGCCAGCAAGGTCTGAAGATTAATTGGAGCAGAGCTCATGTCACTAACTTGAACAGTTTTGGAGAGGTAACAATTCGAAAACGTGAGTTTAAGGATTTTTTGCTCTGATTTTTTCTGAAATTCCTATAGGTTTTCCATTCAGGGTGTGTTGACTTTGCGTTGCTCCCTGGCGTGTTGCGTGAAATCCATTAGTCCCACATTAATGATCGTGACATTTATTGAATCATGAAAGAGCATCCTACATTTTGATGCCTAATTTGTGCCAGTAGAGTGAAAATTGAGCGAGTGAGGAGAGTTTGTTCATTCTTTCTCAGGTTCTTCAAAAACCTAGAGTGTACACTCTACCAACTGACGAATTCCGCCATAGGATTACATTATAAGATCAAAAACGTCACAAATCTTGCCTAAAATTTGAATCGCAATTGTAGAAGAACTGTAATAGATATCAAAAAGCTGAATCATTTGAAGATAGCTTAATGTCTTGTGAACATTTTAAAAGTTGAATGGTGTTTCTAGCTGAAAGTATGCAGAAGTAGTAAGCTGTTAAACAGCACAAGGTTTTAGCAGAATTTAGCAGAATGTTTAAGATTTTCCATTAATTTCAATGGGCCAAAAATTGGCACAAAAAGCTGAATATTTTAAAAAGTATAAAAAGTATTAATACTAAAAGTCATAGCCGTAATGTCCTAAATGAGCTGAACATTTTAAAAGTTGAATGGCTGAAATAGCACAAAGGATGAAGGAGGAGATAGGTGCCAAAAAATTTTTTATATATACAGGAGTTGGACAATGAAACTGAAACACCTGTCATTTTAGTGTGGGAGGTTTCATGGTTAAATTGGACCAGCCTGGTAACCAGTCTTCATTGATTGCACATTGCACCAGTAAGAGCAGAGTGTGAAGGTTCCATTAGCAGGGTAAGAGCACAGTTTTGCTCAAAATATTGAAATGCACACAACATTATGGGTGACATACCAGAGTTCAAATTGTTGGTGCACGTCTTGCTGGTGCATCTGTGACCAAGACAGCAAGTCTTTATGATGTATCAAGAGCCACGGTATCCATGGTAATGTCAGCATACCACCAAGAAGGACAAACCACATCCAACAGGATTAACTGTGGACGCAAGAGGAAGCTGTCTGAAAGGGATGTTCGGGTGCTAACCCGGATTGCATCCAAAAAACATAAAACCATGGCTGCCAAAATCACAGCAGAATTAAATGTGCACCTCAACTCTCCTGTTTCCACCAGAACTATCGGTTGGGAGCTCCACAGGGTCAATATACACGGCCAGGCGGCTATAGCCAAACCTTTGGTCACTCATGCCAATGCCAAAAGTCGCTTTCAATGGTGCAAGGAGCGCAAATCTTGGGCTGTGGACAATGTGAAACATGTATTGTTCTCTGATGAGTACACCTTTACTGTTTTTCCCACATCCAGGAGAGTTAAGGTGTGGAGAAGCCCCAAAGAAGCGTACCACCCAGACTGTTGCATGCCCAGAGTGACGCATGGGGTGGATCAGTGATGGTTTGGGCTGCCATATCATGGAATTCCCATGCCCAATACTTGTGCTAGATGGGCACGTCACTGGCAAGAACTACCGAACCATTCTTGAGGACCATGTGCATCCAATGGTTCAAACATTGTATCCTGAAGGTGGTGCCATGTATCAGGATGACAATGCACCAATACACACAGCAAGACTGGTGAAAGATTGGTTTGATGAACATGAAAGTGAAGTTGAACATCTCCCATGGCCTGCACAGTCACCAGATCTAGGCCAGTCAGGAAACGTTTTCCTCCACCAGTATCACGTAGTGACTTGGCCACTATCCTGCAAGAAGAATGGCTTAAAATCCCTCTGACCACTGTGCAGGACTTGTATATGTCATTCCCAAGATGAATTGACGCTGTATTGGCCACAAAAGGAGGCCCTACACCATACTAATAAATTATTGTGGTCTAAAACCAGGTGTTTCAGTTTCATTGTCCAACCTCTGTACATAACAATAATAAAGAGAAACAGGATCTCAATTGTGTGAATGCCTTCAGCACTCACACAAAAGCAAATTATTGTATGCAGGAAATACAGGTCCTCCTCAAAATATTAGCATATTGTGATAAAGTTCATTATTTTCCATAATGTAATGATGAAAATTTAGCATTCATATATTTTAGATTCATTGCACACTAACTGAAATATTTCAGGTCTTTTGTTGTCTTAATACAGATGATTTTGGCATACAGCTCATGAAAACCTAAAATTCCTATCTCACAAAATTAGCATATTTCATCCGACCAATAAAAGAAAAGTGTTTGTAATACAAAAAACGTCAACCTTCAAATAATCATGTACAGTTATGCACTCAATACTTGGTCGGGAATCCTTTTGCAGAAATGACTGCTTTAATGCGGCGTGGCATGGAGGCAATCAGCGTGTGGCACTGCTGAGGTCTTATGGAGGCCCAGGATGCTTCAATAGCGGCCTTTAGCTTATCCAGAGTGTTGGGTCTTGAGTCTCTCAACGTTCTCTTCACAAAATCCCACAGATTCTCTATGGGGTTCAGGTCAGGAGAGTTGGCAGGCCAATTGAGCACAGTGATACCATGGTCAGTAAACCATTTGGTTTTGGCACTGAGCAGGTGCCAGGTCATGCTGAAAAATTAAATCTTCATCTCCATAAAGCTGTTCAGCAGATGGAAGCATGAAGTGCTCCAAAATCTCCTGATAGCTAGCTGCATTGACCCTGCCCTTGATAAAACACAGTGGACCAACACCAGCATCTGACACGGCACCCAGACCCTCACTGACTGTGGGTACTTGACACTGGACTTCTGGCATTTTGGCATTTCCTTCTCCCCAGTCTTCCTCCAGACGCTGGGACCTTGATTTCCGAATGACATGCAGAATTTGCTTTCATCCGAAAAATTACTTTGGACCACTGAGCAACAGTCCAGTGCTGCTTCTCTGTAGCCCAGGTCAGGCGCTTCTGCCGCTGTTTCTGGTTCAAAAGTGGCTTGACCTGGGGAATGCGGCAACTGTAGCCCATTTCCTGCACACGCCTGTGCACGGTGGCTCTGGATGTTTCTACTCCAGACTCAGTCCACTGCTTCCGCAGGTCCCCCAAGGTCTGGAATCGGCCCTTCTCCACAATCTTCCTCAGGGTCCGGTCACCTCTTCTCGTTGTGCAGCGTTTTCTGCCACACTTTTTCCTTCCCACAGACTTCCCACTGAGGTGCCTTGATACAGCACTGTGGGAACAGCCTATTCATTCAGAAATGTCTTTCTGTGTCTTACCCTCTTGCTTGAGGGTGTCAATAGTGTCCTTCTGGACTGCAGTTAGGTCGGCAGTCTTACCCATGATTGGGGTTTTGAGTGATGAACCAGGCTGGGAGTTTTAAAGGCCTCAGGAATCTTTTGCAGGTGTTTAGAGTTAACTCGTTGATTCAGATGATTAGGTTCATAGCTTGTTTAGAGACCCTTTTAATGATATGCTAATTTTGTGAGATAGGAATTTTGGGTTTTTATGAGCTGTATGCCAAGATCATCCGTATTAAGACAATAAAAGACCTGAAATATTTCAGTTAGTGTGCAATGAATCTAAAATATATGAATGTTAAATTTTCATCATGACATTATAGAAAATAATTAACTTTATCACAATATGCTAATATTTTGAGAAGGACCTGTGGATGGTAGAGGTGGTGTGCCTCCAATAATCTTCCTGTGTGAAACACATTCTGAAGACATTCACTGCTAATACCTTTGTTTCTTAGCACTTACTGTTGTGTCAGATGGATACCCTGATCAAAAAGTAATTACATTTTGTGTTCTCAGTACCCTTTTTACACAGGAAAGATCACTGGTGGCGCACAGCCTCCTACCTCCATTTCCTGTTTAAATAATCATCGGCTTCTATGTAAAAAAAACAAAAAATGCAAACACGATGGCAGTTTAAAGGTCTACAAAAAGTGTTCACACAAATGACCAACGTCTTTGAGATTGTTGTTTTAAGAAGGTAGAAGTCTGCTTTTGGTTGTGGCCCCTCTCTGACAATTAGCTTCAGGTCAGGGACCAAGTAATCCAGATTTATAAAAAAGGACGATGCCAACACTACTACTACTGCATCTACTGTCTACTGCAGGTAAGACAGTTTTTCTCCTAGGAATGTCGTCTTGGGGGGCAAGATCAGAGCAACTGACACAAACACTTAAAGGAGACAAGATTTTTATGACTTTATTTTAATAACAGCAATGTAACGATTGTTTGAATCAATTTCTACATATTTTACATTCCTATAAAACTATTTTTATTACTAATATTAATGAATTCATTATGTATCTTTATCTATGTATTTATATCTGTCTTTCTACCTTCATCTATCTGTCTCTCCATATTTCTGTCTTTACCTTTGCCAAGAAGGTTATGTTTTTGTTTGGGTCTGTCTGTCTGTCCGTTTTTCTGTTTGCAAAGTATCTCAAAAAGTGATGAACAGATTTGGATGGAATTGTCAGACAATGAGCATATTTGAACAAGGAACAGATGATTAGATTTTGGTGGTGATGCGGAGTACATTCTGGACAACTTGGAATTCCCACATGGTTCCTCACCCTGTCAGCAGCTGAGATGCAGTGGCCAGAAATCTTCCAGAGTATAGCTCATCAGTCTGGAGAAAAGCTGACATGTGTCAATGACCCTATTGGCTTGGGGGAGTTCTGCATCCTTTAAGTGCTTTTCTGGTTCTATATCTTTATCTTTTTTTCTCCTTCTTTCTATCTTTATCTATAATGAGAATCTGAATTTTCATATCACTATGCAGTCTTGGAGATTCTGTGTGTAATTTGTATGATCAGTCTGTATGAGGTGATTTAAACATTCACTGGGTGTCATATTAAAGGGAAAACCAGGGTTTTAACCATGAATTTTGGTTTTTGGTTTTTCACCAAGAGTTAAAAACCCTGCTCATATTTTGTTTTTCCATATCTTTTTTCAACAACCAGAGTTCTGTAGATGTTGCACCAGCTTGAGTTCAATTTCAACCCAAAACATTAAGATCCCTGGCAAGTTTAGATTGAAAGCAATATCTTAATTTTATCAACATGTTTCTCCTGAGTAAAAATAAAATAAAAATCAAAAAGCAGATTTTGTTGTTGTCCAAGGATGTTTCACCACCCCATTGCTTCTGTCACCATATGCTTTCTGAACAGCATGAATAACTGCTAAAATCCTTATTAAACTTCTGTGGAGTTATTAGGCTCTCGGCCAAATACTCACTGATCCTTTAACTTGTTTTAATTGTTCCTTCTGCTATAACTGCAACTCTGGGGCTAAAGGCATGAGCACTAAGTCAAAACATACACCTGCTGCTAGTTGTGTCACATGAAGTAATGGGTATCTGGAGAGCCTGCTAGACATGATCCCTGGCAAGTTTAAATTGAAAGGATAATCTTAATTTAACCAACATGTTTCTCTTGAGTGAAAGTAAAAAACAAATTTACGAGCATCCCACCCAGAGTCCGGACTTCAATGAGACCGATAATCTATTCAATGAGCTATAGATAAGGGTTATGGCAAGGAACCTTCAAAACTCTAAAAACTTTGTGCTATTTGTAAATTAATTGTCAAAAATAGCAGAAACATCCAGAATGGCTTGCCAGCTATTATAAGAAATGTTTCATTGCCCTAATGCCAATAAAGGCTTGTCCATTTAATATTGTGAAGGGTGTGAATAAATGCTGACAGGTCATTTTATTTAAATATTCAAAAACTGGATGAAAATTGTGAAAATATGAGAGAAAAATAGTCTTCAGATGCCAGAATGTCTTTTTGTGTTTTCAGTTCGGTCTATCTCCAAACATCTACAGTATAATAACGAAATATTTATTCTGGATATAGTATACGTGTCCCTGTGGTAAAGACCAAAGAGAGTGTTGCATCACCTTTCAGGAGCTCGAAGACATAAAATCCTGAAAATGAGACAAAAGCGTTTTTCACAGGTCATTTAGTAGTTCAAGAAATGTAAAAATATAACCTAAAATGCACAATGTAAGAAATTATATTTGTATATTTAAATAAATATTCTTATGCTACAATTTGTTTATTTATTTTATAATATTCTATTGTGTTTTCCTTAATTCCTACACTTGCTGAGCATTCAGAAATCACACCTGATCCCAGGAAAGCCACTGGTCAGCTCTATGGTGGGGATGGGGCCTGGAGTGTAGTTGTTGGGTCTTGCAGGAGCAGCTTAAAAAGAGGTCTGTCTCCTAGGAGGGGGTGACATGGAGTGTGACAACAGCTGGCTGGGAAGCTTTTGCTTTGTTGTGGCATGGGTTGAGGTTTGGCGACAGCTGGCTTTGAAAAACACATAGAGATAATCAGAAATTAACCTGTGAGGAAAACAAGAACTACGGATGCAACTATTATTTTGGCAATCAATTAATCTGCCAACTATTTTTTTGATTAACTGATAAATAATCGAATAGCAAAAGATGCTTAATAGGAGATTTTAAATATAATTTGAACCACGTGAAGCTAAAACTATGCCACTTGATGAGATCTGGATAGAGCATATTTACAGACTAAGGTTTTTCATCTTAAGTGCAAAAGATATAAATATTTTTGTACAGTTTTGGCCTAATTATTCCTGAGAGGATTGTTCTTTTAGCAAATGACATGTTTTAGAGTCTGTATATTACAGTTACCGATTATTCAATTAATTAGTTATTAATTAAATTAGTTGACAATTATTTCAATATTCACCATTAATTTGATTGTTTCAGCAGAGACAAGAACTAGGAAAAACCATGCATCTGTGCATTAGTCTCTTACTACTACTGTAGATTCTTGCAACATAACATTTCACTCACTTTGGAGTATTTGTATAAGCTGTCTATCATGTTGAATTTAGTTCTTTTTGCCATTTATTTCCTGTCTAAAGTTTAGAATTAAGCAGAATAAATTAGAATCCTGTGGAAACAATAATGAACAGACTATTCCCATAGAAAATGGCACCTAGAGTTTCTTGTGCTGCAAATATACATGAATTAATTTCCAAAACTAAATATATTCTGTTACTTCTGATAAACCTCATATTTGGAGACACATGCACTTTTTGAATTGAAACAAAACATTTACATATGGATTTGTGTAGTATTTTTAGGGACTTGTTTGATTAATAACATACATTGAATACAAAGCAGTATTTATAGTAGATTTATAGTATCAAATCTCAGTATGGATTTCAAAGCAGAATCTGGACCGCAGAGTGAGATTCAGTAGCTTAGCTTGCAGTTTCCCTCCTAAGCTGGGGGACCTACAGAAAAATGGCAGTGGAGAATCAGGCTGGGGCTAATACATTCTCTGGGTCATGCTATGGGAAGCGTCCTTGCTCGGCTGACTTCACATTTAATCTGTGAGGTGGTTGTAAAGGCCTAATCAGTGCTGTTATGCCAGTCAGTCAGTCAGTCATTTTCTACCTCTTCTTCCATAGCGGGTCGCGGGGAAGCTGGTGCCTATCCCCAGCAGTCTATGGGCGGGAGGCGGGGTACACCTTGGACAGGTCGCCAGTCCATTGCAGGGTTGTTATGCCAGCATAGTTTTAATTTTAGACCCCTTTCCCCAAAGAACTTTGACTAATAATAACATTTAAGCATAGTTGGAAGAAAGCTGCTACTGTGTGTTCAAGACATGAGCCAGTATGAGATTTTCATGCTATGATAGCCTTGAGTAAAAATGTTATCACGGTATTTACAATTTACAATTGTAATTCTGAAAATAAATTTGCTTAATGGAAATATGACAGTTAAAATAAAGAAAACTAAAACTTGTTGCTAAAAGATTTTTGTGCTAGGATGACGTGGTTTTTTAGCCATATCAAAATTGTTGTATTTCTCAAAACTGCTATGGAAACGCTTGTTTCCCATTTCACAATTCACGTGATCAACAACCAGATGTTGCTACTGGCCAAAAAGACAAAGAAGATGACAGAAGGTTGTAGGAGGATGAAGGCACCGCATTTCTGGATTCTTGAGGAGAGTAGTATTTTGTACGTTTAGTTCGTGACAGGGGTATTACGAACATATTGGATTCGAAACAGCAAAGAAATATGAGCATTTACCAAGATCTTAGCGCGGCCATGAAGGAAGAGGGGTTCCACAAGCCCTGGCAAATCTCACATTCAAAATGGAAAACAGAAATACCTGGTGGAGAAAAGAAAGCTCGGCAAAAGCAGCACCGGTGAAAAAGATAAAATTAGTTTCAAATACTTCTACCATTCTCCCATACCTTTTTCAATGAGTTATCAGGCGAAAAAACCTATTCACTTGTGATTTTAATTACAGTCAGTCAGTCATTTTCTACCGCTTATTCCATAGTGGGTCACGGGGTAGCTGGTGCCTATCTCCAGCAGTCTATGGGCGAGAGGCAGGGTACACCCTGGACAGGTCGCCAGTCCATCGCAGGGCAACACACAAACAACCATGCACACACTCATTCATACACCTAAGGGCAATTTAGAGCTACCAATTAACCTAACAGGCATGTCTTTGGACTGTGGGAGGAAGCCAGAGTACCCGGTGAGAACCCACGCATGCACTGGGAGAACATGCAAACTCCATGCAGAAAGACCCCCGGTTGGGAATCGAACCCAGGACCTTCTTGCTGCAAGGCAACAGTGCTACCAACTGCGCCACCGTGCAGCCCATTTTAATTACATTTCTTATTTATTTGGATATAATTGTGAAATTGTGTTTTTTCGACATTAGCGGAATATCGCCAAAGCTTTGTGCACACTGAAAGCACTTTAAACCATTGGAATGGCATGAAGGACATGATCTAACTGCTTTTATTTAAAACAATAAAGCGACAATTACTGCTATTTTATTTACAAGTATAATATTCTCATTTTGATTTTGATACAAAGACTTAAATGGAAATATGGAATGAAGACCCACTAGAATTAGTTGCATGGTCAGATATCATTTAGTGTGTTTTCACTGGCACAGAGGGTATGTACTGGACCCTGAGGCAGAGCACTATGCTGTAGCAGACATGTGGCTCCACCCTAACACTGCTCCGCCCACCGCGAAGGCTCGGTGCTTACAGCACACGCATTGGAGCCATGTTGAGGTAATGCCCGGTGCTTCAGCCTGATGACCCACAGACAGAATGAGCAAGGGTATTGATATTCCTTTCATTGCATGAAGCAGGATTTACTCTACAGACTACACAGTGAAATTTTAAGTTTCTGTGACTTTTTGCCACTGTTTAACAAAAAACCCTACGCATAATGTTTAATAAATACATAATTCCAACAGTTATATGCGTTTCTCAGTTGAATTTGTCAGAGTACAGTTTAATCAGCATGCATTTACCTGTGAAGGTCATTTATCACGATCCTAGTCACCAGGAAGAACCACTTCACCCCTCAGTGTCTGAAGGCGCCTCGCTCAGCTTCAGTACGGGCCCTTTTTGCCACTGTCCATCTTTGAAATGCACTTACAGACATTGACAGGTTGGAGCAAGCATACAGTTCTATGGAACAACAGGAATGCTCTTGTACCTATCTGGTGTGCATGTAGACCCTTAATGCATGGTAAGCTTTTTTTGCTCAGCTTTCAACATTAGGCTACTGCTTTGTATTCAATGTATGTTAAAGCTCAGAGAGCCAGCAACAAGGGATGCCATTCAGACACTTCAGTCTGCTCATTTACAATCTGTTCTCCATGTTTCCAGGCTAAGTGGTGACTGAGTGAAGCCTATTTTTAACTTTTCCCTGTAACTGGAGCACGTCGATCTCTCATTGAAAGTGGTAACAAGACCATCAGGCAGGTAGTTGTCAATCAGCAGCCATGACAGTTATTGCTTATTTTAACTTGCCTTTGTCTCCTTTTTCTAAACATTTAAGTGGAATGAGAAAAAAAGATTAAAGTGGCAGTTAAGCAGTCTTGGGATCTGTTGTCTATTAATACAGTTGTTGCTGCAGCAAACATTTAGGTGCTTGCATTGAATTTAAGAAAATTAGTTGTATCTTTTGGGCTCACGCTTATCTTCAAGCCATGCCCAGAGGGAACCTAAAAATCCTTACTTGTGCTAAAATAAAGAATCTGAGGAGGCCTTCTGAATTTGCAGAGTAACAGGTCTAATGAAGTTAAATGTACCTTTTAATTATAGAAAAGCACATACTAATTATAATTTTTTATAAGGACATCTAGATCTGGACCTTATCAGGAGTTGAAAAACTTGGCAGCAATGTGCTTGATGTTTAATCACCCCCTGCCTATCAGCTAACCCGTAACGCCTGTCTATGGCTGCGATCTGTCTGCTGGAGGTATGAATGAAACAGATGGGCCTGGAGCTTCGGTCTCTCTGCAGCTCTGTTGATGACACCTGTTCACCACAAGTGTTCCTGGTGGAGCCACTTCTGCATGTGTCTGTGTGCACTCGTTGATCTTCTGCTGTAGATTGCGGTCAGATCAGACTCAAGCAGATGGACATAATAAGTTGATTTTTGTCGACCAGTATGGAATCATGTTGTTGCTCCAAACAGAGGACAAAGAATTTAGCAGGCTTTTGTATCTGTAGATTGTTCATTTTTAGAAACTAAAGTTGAAAGGTCAAAACAAACAGAGAAATTCTTTAAAACAACCAGCCTTCTGGTTATATGATAAAGTTGGCTCCAGGTCAGTATGCTCCTTCGCTGGTTCGTGAAAACATGCCAAGTTGGGCAGGAATTGACATCCTGTAGTAGCAGACAGCTCCTCTTTTTGACCATTCTTTTTTTTTGAAGGGGGGTTGCCTGGATGAACAGCCAACATGTCATCGTGAAAACAAATGTTCCTTTTTAAAAAGCTTCTTACATCATTTGTATTCATCTGACTTCCTTTTTAAATTTCTTATTCTTACTGAACAGAGCTGACTTTGAGTCGTTTTCCCACAGTCACAGCTTCCTCACCAAAGAGCGTTGAGCTTAGGTAACCTGTTATGTTTACTAATCGTCTGATTTTCAGACTTTCTGACTGGCTGGTGACCGTTCATGGCCACTTAAGCTGAAAATGAGCAGATTGCTAGATTTCTGTGCCATGGATGCCTTGCTTTATCCCTTTTGGTAAAGCCTTAACACAGTTTCTAAAAATGAATGTTACAACTAAGATTAACATAGTTTTCCTGTAGAAATATTCTTTTACAAAGACCAACAATCTTAACTCCAAACTGAGCAAATTGTGCATTTGTTGTAGATCATTTTCAGTGGCACAATGAGCAAATATTGTAGCAGTAGGATAGTGTATTACTTACTCACTGAAACTAAGTGACTAAGAATAAATTAACACGTCACTGTGACAATGTGGCTCACTGATGTGCTTTTAATGGGTTTTGGTCTCAGAGGAGCTTTACAACACAGAAGCACAATCTATATTAAGCCTCGATGACACAGGCAATGTCAAAGGAAGCAGTTTTTTGTAACATTTCATCGGTTATATTTGGAAACATTTTAAAATGATGCTCATCCCGGATATTTACTGAGCTAGAAGTCTTACATATGAACAAATTGAATTTGTTCGATTTTGCGAGATTTTGAGAGATTGCTGATTAGGTTGAACTGCAATTAATGTCAAGCAATCCTTCTCTTTAACAGTGTTTACCAATTTATTTAAACCCTCTTTTTTGCTGAGTTGTAGTGGACTAAAATAAATTTGCAGTAATCAGCATTGGGTTTAGGCAGCAACTGCTTGCCAGATTAGGACATTTAAAAGACCACAGTTTAAATGATTTAGAGCATCTGAGTCCCCCTCATTTTTCTGTTCTCCACTTACACCTGGAGCATCTCACCTGCATTCTATTTCTTCAAGTCCTGCCAGTCTCATGGTGCCACGTTTCCAACATCAGACATTGGCCCAGCAGGTCAGGATCAGAGCTTTGCCAGAGGCTACTGCCCAGGCTATTGCACTTTGTGTTCCAGACACCCATGTACATCTGTCTCTACACACCTAGCGAATTCATTTGTGCAATAATACTAGCCATGATGTCAGCACTTCGCAGCTTGAAAAAGGGCATATGTTTGCATATTTGCCACCTACATAACATGCTGCCAAACAAGCTATGCACATGTCTCCATATGTGAATTAAACAACCATGTTTGGTCATACTTTGGCACACACACAAGCCTGCCCCATGCCGAGTTAGTACATTTATACACACACACGCACACACACACACACACACACACACACACACCAGTGGCTCATTATCATATTTCAGCAGATTTTGCCTGGAAAAACACAAACAGCTGGTAAGACTGGAGCTTTGAATAGAGGAACGAGGCTCATTGTTGTAACATTTTGTCCCCCACTTCATATAAACAGTAGAATATAGCACATCCAAAGGTACTTTTTAAGACAGAATGTCAGGTCATTTGTTTGATCACGAGAAAGGAAGTTTACTTTCGTTTTCTCAATTTGAACACAACTCCAGCTATTCTTTCTACTGTCAGAAGACAAAAAAGTCCAAACTTTTTATCCAATTTGAATAAATACCTGAATCTGACTGCACTGTTCAATGGTTAGGATTAATTGGAATGTGTGTACCTGACTTTTGTGAAGTGCCTTGAGACATGTGTTGTGAATTGGCGCTATATAAATAAACTGAATTGAATTGAAAAACTTATACTTCTGTTAATTATGATTTAAACCAGAGATGCACCAATCAGAGTTTTGTGGCAGATTTCCTATCTCTGTGTTTTGTAAAGCTCTGAACAACCAAAACTGATTGTAGCTGACCACAAGGTTTCTTTAAGAACTTTAATATTTGAAACTTTAAGAGCAGAATTCAATACATTTTGTTCAAGCCTTCCTGATATGAGAAAACTGTAATTGTTTTATATTAGGGGCAAAGATGGTGTCATGTTGGCTGTGAGAGAGAGAGCAATCAATTAATCAGAGGTAGAATGATTACAGAGTTAAAATTTTAAGCTGTCTTTACCTGACTATGCAAATAATTAACTCAGTTAACATTACAAAAATGGCAGTCTCCATGTATATTCCCTGGACCAGCTGTACAGAAGTCAGAGTAGTGATTATTGCTAATTCGCTATATCATTTTATAGAGAATGTCACTTTGCAGGATCCAATAAAACAGGACGGACTGACACGTCTGTATCTGCAAAGAGACTGACACCTCCTTGTTGCTTCATGCTACCACAGGTCGTCTGCAGCATACAGTAATTATCACATCCGTTATGAAAGTGTCAGCAGGCCAGACAAAGCGACATAAGCCTTTGTATGGCAACATTTTTTTAAACAACCCATCATGGAAGAGTTAAGCTTTGAGGTGAGCAGAGTGGTCAAATGAGCAGTTCAAAGAAACAAAAGGCAATGTTGGACTTCTGTTCCCAGTGTAGGTGCTTAAACACAAAGGTGGAGGGAAATGTCTTTTACAGTGAGATCTGACTGCACGAAAGAGTAAACGGGCTGTGCACAAACACTGAAGGGAAAGCTGAGAGCATGCTTAATCAAGGATTTAGATCTGTTTTTTTTACTTTTTGTTCTGGAGCGAGTGACCGGTCATGGGTTTGAAGAGGTGTGATGTCATGGGAAGGATGAGCGTGGAAGCAGTGTCTTCTTTCCCCTGACTAATAATCCCTCCTGGATGAGATTTTTCACTCCACATAATCACAGCACCTTCTTTTGTCCCCTCTGCACATTGTATCAACGCATTCTGCTACTTTGTATCATGTATCTGCTATTAAATAAATGTTTTAATCTAAACCATATTTGTTGAGACACAGGTCATACAGGTCCTTCTCAAAATATTAGCATATTGTGATAAAGTTAATTACTTTCCATAATGTAATGATGAAAATTTAACATTCATATATTTTAGATTCATTGAACACTAACTGAAATATTTCAGGTCTTTTATTTTCTTAATACGGATGATTGTGGCATACAGCTCATGAAAACCCAAAATTCCTATCTCACAAAATTAGCATATTTCATCCGACCAAAAATAGAAAAGTGTTTTTAATACAAAAAACGTCAACCTTAAAATAATCATGTACAGTTATGCACTCAATACTTGGTCGGGAATCCTTTTGCAGAAATGACTGCTTCAATGCGGCGTGGCATGAAGGCAATCAGCCTGTGGCACTGCTGAGGTCTTATGGAGGCCCAGGATGCTTCGATAGCAGCCTTTAGCTCATCCAGAGTGTTGGGTCTTGAGTCTCTCAACGTTCTCTTCACAATATCCCACAGATTCTCTATGGGGTTCAGGTCAGGAGAGTTGGCAGGCCAATTGAGCACAGTGATACCATGGTCAGTAAACCATTTACCAGTGGTTTTGGCACTGTGAGCAGGTGCCAGGTCGTGCTGAAAAATGAAATCTTCATCTCCATAAAGCTTTTCAGCAGATGGAAGCATGAAGTGCTCCAAAATCTCCTGATAGCTAGCTGCATTGACCCTGCCCTTGATAAAACACAGTGGACCAACACCAGCAGCTGACACGGCACCCCAGACCATCACTGACTGTGGGTACTTGACACTGGACTTCTGGCATTTTGGCATTTCCTTCTCCCCAGTCTTCCTCCAGACTCTGGCACCTTGATTTCTGAATGACATGCAGAATTTGCTTTCATCCGAAAAAAGTACTTTGGACCACTGAGCAACAGTCCAGTGCTGCTTCTCTGTAGCCCAGGTCAGGCGCTTCTGCCGCTGTTTCTGGTTCAAAGGTGGCTTGACCTGGGGAATGCGGCACCTGTAGCCCATTTCCTGCACACGCCTGTGCACGGTGGCTCTGGATGTTTCTACTCCAGACTCAGTCCACTGCTTCCGCAGGTCCCCCAAGGTCTGGAATCGACCCTTCTCCACAATCTTCCTCAGGGTCTGGTCACCTCTTCTCGTTGTGCAGCGTTTTCTGCCACACTTTTTCCTTCCCACAGACTTCCCACTGAGGTGCCTTGATACAGCACTCTGGGAACAGCCTATTCGTTCAGAAATTTCTTTCTGTGTCTTACCCTCTTGCTTGAGGGTGTCAATAGTGGCCTTCTGGATAGCAGTCAGGTCGGCAGTCTTACCCATGATTGGGGTTTTGAGTGATGAACCAGGCTGGGAGTTTTAAAGGCCTCAGGAATCTTTTGCAGGTGTTTAGAGTTAACTCGTTGATTCAGATGATTAGGTTCATAGCTCGTTTAGAGACCCTTTTAATGATATGCTAATTTTGTGAGATAGGAATTTTGGGTTTTCATGAGCTGTATGCCAAAATCATCTGTATTAAGACAATAAAAGACCTGAAATATTTCAGTTAGTGTGCAATGAATCTAAAATATATGAATGTTAAATTTTCATCATGACATTGTGGAAAATAATTAACTTTATCACAATATGCTAATATTTTGAGAAGGACCTGTAAGTGGACTTGGTGCAAACTCCACGGTGCTGTAATGTCCAGCTTTTATCCAAAGTGCCTTTATTAGATGGAATGTAAATTTAGCATGGTTGCTGGCTCCAGGGATAATGGAAACTCTACCTATGGCAGCATAGAAAGAGTGAGGCGCAAAATAAAACCTGGCCTAAAGTTAGTTTCAACTTTTAAACTGGGAATGCATGGAGCTCTAATTATATCTTGTTGCCAAGCAGTCAGGGGTAAAGGAGAAAACTATTACTGACTTAATCTAAAACTGCCTCCTCACATGTTTGCAGAGAATTTCAAATTTAAACACAGCACAAACTTTATAATTATTACTTTTAAACCTTTCAGTGTCTGTAAATAATTAGACAAATGAACAGGCAGATGATAAATGTAAGCACCGGGGTGATCAAGCCTTTTCTGTGGCAGCTTCTAGACTTTGGAAAAAAAACTCCCGGCTGATTTAAGACTTATCTCTTACCTGGACCTCTTCAAGTGAACACTTATCTGTTTAGGATGGCTTTTAATGCCTAGTAACATGGCTTTGTTACATCTTTCAATTTCCCTATTGTTTCTTATGTTTCTTATTCTAATACTGTTTTAGTGCTTGTGTTTTGTTTCATTTTGCTTACCGTAAAGCATTTTGGTTAACCTAGTGGTTATTGTAAAGGGCTATATAAATACATGTGTTATTATTATATGTTTGAGTTGCTTTTTTTTAATTTTTATGTAGCCTCAAATGTGAAGTTAATAAGCACATTTTGTGAAACATTAATAATTTTGATGTATTTTCATTTAAATGATGCATGGGTATAGTATGTAACATTCCTGTGCCTGTTTGGTATATATAGTGTATATTGGGATGAAGGGTGTTGAAAGCCAGGAATAGTACATTTTTGCTGTGACGTCACCATCTTTTTCTTTTTTTCCATCCTTAATTATCACCCCACTTTTGGGCTCAATATTCGATGCTCTTTATAGTGTACGAGTGCCACCAAGTGGTCAAATCGTTATTAGCTGAAGTAATCAGATAACTGGGCCAAGTCTTCTGCACACTTTTTTCTTTTATTATCATCAGGCAAACTCATGTCAGATATCTACAGCACAAATAGAAATGTTTTAGTAAATACTTTACTTATTAGAACAACAAGAACAAAAACCTAGTTAATCAGTTCAGAAGTACAGGTAATTGATACATTAACTGTCCAATGATAAGAAAATATTTATATAAAGTAGAAGATGCATAGTCAGTGGAATAGACGATTGCAGGACACGAGGGTGAAGAGGATCACTGGAAGCTTTTGGGAAACTGCAGACAAACTTGGAACTGTGTTCTCTCCTCCTGCAGAGCTGTCTGTACATAACAATGAAAAAGGGACAGTAAAGTGTTCACACTCCACTAAGTTAGCTTTATATGAAAAGATGCTTTATGTTCACCTTCAGCTGCTCAAACTGATAACAGGTAGTGGGAAATCCCAGAGTGTTGTGCCGAGATTAGGCAATGGGCTTTGGGGAAGTCCCAGTTCAACCACCCGATTAGCTTAGTTTAGCTTAGCTTAGCTTAGTTTAGCTTAGTTTAGCTTAGCTTAGTTTAGCTTAGTTTAGTTTAGCTTAGCTTATTTTAGCTTAGCTTAGCTTAGTTTAGTTTAGCTTAGTTTAGCAGCCATACAAGCCTGTAAGTGGAGCTCTGCTGTTCAGAAAACTCCAAAAGCATATTTCAAAGTGGGATCATTCTTGATGAACTGACTGCACAGATGAAAATTTGAGGTCTACTTTCTCCCTTAAAAACATCTTGAAATCACTTTTAAATGGTATAAAAATTATACATTTGTACACTTTCTTCCGACATTACTGCTGCTAGTGGTGGATTGCCTTACTGCACACAAACTCGCCCCTTTAACAATCCCAGGGAATCTGAAGTCCTACCTCAGACCAGACCTTTTACCTGGGAAAGTGAAGTTATCTGGGTAAATTTGTATCAAAATGTGCCCTGGGCTTTTCACAAGCAATGGCAAAGGGGCTGTCGCCAGTTAATGCAGTTAAGTTCTGATGTCAGTTGTTGCTATGGGCAAATTACCATGTGCAACTTAAATTTATGCACTGTTTAATAGAGTTTCTGACATTCTGACTGTTGTTTTTGTTGAAAAGGATTACCTCCTCTCACCAAAATACTACAATATTGCCTGATCTGAAAGCCTTTTTACCATAGAGGAGAGGGACATTTAGGTAAAATCATCACTGTTTCTGTGTGGTATTAATGTATGAATGTGTAGGTGGATGAACCAAAGAGAAAAAGGGAGAAAAATGGGACAATATATACTTTTCAAAAAGCTGCTGGTTATCAGAATATCCAGTTTCAACAAAGCATTGCACTCTAACTGTTTTAGAACAATTATTACCATGAGCAGTATGCAGGAAACCCACTTCTCCTTGCGCTCTGCAGTCCTTTTTAAGCATTTTATCAACTACCAAAATATTCATTATTTGCATCTCTAGTCACAAGCAGAGGAAAAAATATCTGCTAGAAAATATCAAGAATAGTGTAGTAGGGCTCAAAAAATTATCTTCAAGCTGAACAAAAAATTGTTATAAGTTGTATTATAAAAATACTGGCTTTGATGGTCAGACTTAGGTCCAATACAAGCTAGAAATGCCCGATGGTCATCTTGCAAGTCCTCAGCTGAGTGACATTTCGTTCCTGTAATAGTATTTTAGAACATGAAAGAATTAGCAGCTGAACTGCTGTATACATTTCTTGGATGATGTGACCCAACACAAAGCTAAAAGAGAATAGATATTGGGTTCCAGTACAGAGGATGGGAAAGCTAGTAACTGAGCAAAAAGTATTCTCTTTTTATACAGATCTTCCATGTTTATAGGAATCCTGCTGCCTATTAAGGTTTTAGGTTTACTGGTAGTACAACAGGGTTCCTTGAAATTATTCTTTGCAATCAAAAACTACTTGCAGAAAGATGTCTTAGTCATTTTTTGCCATTTAAAGAAGCTTTATTCTTAACAATACTTTTGTGGCATGGGTTTTTGATTTGGAGGTCATTCTTATAATATACAGACCAGAAGGTGAGGTATCTACAGCAGATAAGATATTGACTGCTCTAAACCTCTTAGCAGAATCCCTCTTGGAAAAATATGTTTTCCCTTTAAGTCTCCCACATTACTTTTAAAAGTTTGAGTGTTGCATTTATAATGATATTTTGGCTGAATTGCAACATACTATTAATAACAATGTATTAAGTTCTTGATTTTTATTTAAATGTATTTAAAAAGAATAACAAAGCATAGCATTGTATTACCAAATCAAAGCATGTTGTGGATCATACAGCTGACGCTGCCACCATATTTTACACAGCCATATACCTGCAGTAGCCCTGAGACAAATAAAACCTGGGATCTTGAATAGAGTTTTGTATTTTTCACAGTCATGGTTGTACTGGGGTTATGTGAAAATATATACAAAAAAGAAGATGTAGTTGTTTACTGCTGACTACTAAAAGTAAAACATATGGTTATTCCATCTTTCTTTTTAGTTGCAAAAATAATCTTAGCTCTGTTAACCATTATAGCGTATGATTAAATAAGGCTGCACTAGTCTGACACTTAGCTGAACTTCTGCACTTAAATTTCCTGTATGTGGAACTCTCAGTTATAAGCTTTAATAAACAACCTACATAGACCCATACTGTGTAGATGAACTGCTGTAGTATTTGATGTGGATCACATCCTTCTGCCATGTCAGAAGGCCCTTTCACCCTACCTGCCGTTGGCTGTCATATTTTCCACTGTGGGCTGGAGCAACAGAATATCCTGACCAATAGAGCCCTCATTCATTCAGTACACCGGGGAAGAAGGTTGTAGGCTGCACTAAGTAACGGCTACTTTTACCGCCATTTTTGCGAATAGTTAAAGGCTTTGATGTTTCATGAAGAACATATTTTATGCATAAAGAGCAGTGCTAGTCATAAATAGAATTTAAGGAGGTAATGAGAAAATATTTTGGGGTGCTAAACAGACCTCTCTGTGTCGGAGGTTAATTTAATATGTTGGCTATTTATTGTAGTGATTTGCAAAACTATTCCTTTATTTTGAATTTGTCACCTTTTATAAACACAAATTTTAATGTATTCTATTTGAATTTTATATGATAGGCCAACACAATGTAGTCCATAACTGAAATGGCAGAAAAACGATATATTGTTTTTCACATTTTTACAAATAGAAATCTTAGAAATGTGGTATTACACATACATGTGTATTTGTCCTCCCTGAAACAGTACTATGTAGATCCAGATTTGACTGAAATTATGGTTATTTGGAGTATGTCTTTAGGATCTTTTCACGTCTACACATTGACATTTCATAACAGTTTCATGGATAATGTCTGTGAAAACTAAATACCAATTCTTGCCACAGATTTTGAACTGGATTCTGATCTGGACTTTGACTGGGCCATTCTAAACTCATGAACAGTGGCGGCTTGTTGAGGGGGGGTGCTGGGCGCCAACTCCATCAAAATTGCAGGAAAAAAGTGTAGACAGTAAACATAAATTACACAATAAAAGGTCATTATTACATCTGTTCAATCATGACATGTACTTTGACCTAAAACACTCTATTGTAGCTCTGGCTGTGTGTTGCCCCTACTGGTAGGTGAACCTCCATGTCAAGTTTTTATGTAGCCTCTAACAGGTTTTCTTCCTGGATTCCCCTTTATTTAGATCCATTCATCTGTGGACAAACTTACTCTTAGCTGCTTGCCTGTAACCAGCTGAAGAAAGGCATCCCCACATCATGATACTGCCCCCACCATGTGTTACCTTGGGGATGGTGTGTTTAATGTATTATGCAGTGTTGGGTATAATCCACACATAATGTTTTGCATGAAGGTCAAACTATGGTTTCATCTGAGCACAATGGTGATGCTAGGAAGAGTTAAAAGGATCTTTTGTTTGTTTAGATCACACCGATATCCTGCATGTATAATGCAGGTTTTACTCCGCACCTTTCACCTACATCTGCTTCTATGATTAATGGCTTGCACACGAGATGAGTGCTTGTTGTTGGCAGTGAAATAATTAGTGGCTTTTCTCTATTTAATATTATGAGACTGTGCCTCACCACCTCCCCAGGCATCACTGACAAATAAGCAAGAGAAATCTTCCAAATAATTCCCTTTTGACTTTACAATGTTGGTTAGTGCAGTTTCCTGGGGTTCATTTCTAGTTCATGTTCAAGAAATGGAGAATATTTTTGTTTCAAAGCTCTAAAACGTCTGACATCCTCGCAAAGTGAAATATTAAATACAACTCCCACCCCCAACACATGTAATCTGTTTAAAAAGAACTGAATTCCTGTTCGTTCTGCCATGAGGGTAAACTGTTTGACTCTGGTTTGATTTTGAACTGTGTTGCCAGCAAGGAGCTGATTCTCTTTCTGAGATAAAAAGGCGAGGAGTGCTCAGCATCTAAGTTTGAAAGTGACAGGAAGATGAGATGGAGATAAAAGTTGTGCAGTTAAAAATAGCAATGTAGTAAATCTTGCCAGATGAAGGAGTTTAAAAAAACTGCGATGTGGAGATGGTCTTTGTTGAAAGGCACAGAAAAGGAGCAGATCAGAGCAGAGTTTTATCCTTTATTCACTGTGCAAAGCTTGAAAAGTGTAATCACATTGACCGGTGTCTCCTTCTGCCTTCCCTTGCATCTGCCACCATCGGGATATTTAAATTAAGTCTTAAACATTAAACAAGTAAACATTTCTTTAGATGTGTTTAGTGAATACCCTGTGTATTCTGCTGCATCAAGTTGGCTTATGAAAAATATCCACAGGAAGTGGCGTTTGACCTGACTCATGATTCTTCTGCTTTTCTGTTTTTGCTCAATAATAAGAATTGTCTCAGTAACATTCTGAGCTTCCTGACAACATAATTCCTCCACAGTCATATGTACCACGGGATGTTCCTGTAGTAATCATTTCATGTGGGATATTTTGCCCCCTGATAGTGTGTCATGAGTTATGCTGATGGTCTCAGGCCATAATCTCAATGTTAAAGCTGTTCAGTGAGAGGCCTGATGGTCAGATCTATGTGGGTCTAGCACCTTATATGGCAATAAAGTTGAAAAAGAGCAACACTTAGGCTTATGTAAAAGGAGCAGATGCAGAATGTCCTTTCATGCCCATTAGCTGAGTCTCTCTCAGATGTCTAAAGCTATCTACTAAGAATCACTCAGAAAAATACTGAATTCTGAACAGAAGAGCACTGTATACTTCACTTTTTTTGCTCTTTGGAATTTTCAGCTTGACCAAATATTGGATTTGTTTGTTCTCTATAGGTAAACGTATAGAAATAATTAAGGTTCCAAAAAACACAGGTAAAATACTGTGACTATATATTCTGAAAGTTCCAAATTTGTACATAACTGGAAACTGGAAGCACCTTTGGTACTGCTGTGTTGCAGCATCAAAGCTTAAAACTCAACTTACATGTTGATGTTGATTAGTCCTCTGAAAGTGCAACAATTAGTCAGATTTGAGAAAAATTAACAATAACTTTAGAGACTGACGCAATTCAACTGCAAAATCAAATGTGTCCACTCTTTTGTTCCTCACTCTGGTGGGAGAAGTGTCACCACACCCTCTGGTAGCAAATCAAAGAGTTTCCATTCTTTTCTATCCCACCTCGAACATTGAGTGAACGAGGTCATTGCTTTGTCTGTTTTGCGCTGTATTCTCTCAGTGGATGTTTGCTGGGCTGTGTGTGACTGGGATTCATTACTGGGACTCAGACGGTGGGTTAAATGGTTTTCCGCCAGCAGGCCACTCATTCTTGCTGATGAAAAGCAGGGTTTTAAATCTTAGACTGAATATTTAGCCCGAAGGATGGGTTTTTCTTTCGGTAGGACCCAGTTTTTCACTCCCAGATGGTCCTTTAAACTGTTAGACACAGTTTTACAGACATTCTTTTTACCTGCTTTTTAATGAATTGTGACAACGTTTAACCTTGACACGGCTGAAAACTTTGATGGCTTTTGCCATCCTCTGTTGTAGTTTAGCAAACTATCGTTTTTTGTTTTGAAGATGATGACTAAGAGGAACTTTATAAAACTAACTTTATCATCCAAAATTGGTTACATTGAAAAATCTGTTTAGATAATTAGGAGCCCAGGGAAGGAAATGAATTGTTCTACATCACTGAACCATTTTATCATTGTTAGTCTCTTCTTGAGCTTGTTCCTCTGGTAAGAAGATCAACCTTCCTTGGTGAGCCAAGCTTTGCTGGCTTTTTGAAAAAGTCTATACATGCTGTCACCGTGATCTGAGATCAGGTTTTTATTTTAGCAAACCAGTAAGAAAATGTCTGTAAATGCCCACAGCATGATGCCACGCGCACACCAAAGGACCCCAAGCCTAAGTATGGTAGACACTTCACTTCTTCCTATAAAGAACTCCATATACTTAGTCCAAGTGTGCTTCCACGTATCTACTAAGATTAGTGAGATAACTATTTCCCAGTGCTCACTTTTACATTGCAGCTCTCCTGTTAATTCCACCAACCTGTTCACTGCCATTAATCTGAAGTTTAAAACATGGAGAGAAAGGGGACAGGTGTCATGCTTGCCAGGATGAATGATAGATGAGTCCACACACCAGAACACCAGAGGACCTTTAGAAGCCATTGGTCTTCTTTGGTGAAGGATTCAGCTTCCCAGTATTCTTAGCATGTGATAGCACTGGGATGCACAATCGGCTGCTTTACACTCACCAGCCACTTTATTACACACCCGTTAAACTGCTTGTTATCCAAAACAGCAACGCAGCCAATCACATGACAGCAACTATGGTAACATAACCATTTAAATAGCAAGTAAACCCTTTTCAGCATGTTAGTTTGCTAACATGAATGACTTTGCGAGCATTTTTGCACGCTTTAAAATTTCAGCTATTAATAAAACAATTTTATTAAACCAGATTTTTTTTCTGTACTATTAAAGACAGCATAAAAAATATAGATATAAAACAAAACCATTTGAGGAACTTTTGACAAGGAAGGCTTTTAATTTAACATGAGGAGAAAATATATAATTGTTGATGTAAGGATGTGTCATAAGATGTTGCTACATTAGCATTGACTCACTTTTACATAAAAATGTAAAATGGCTTTGTTGTTTATTTTTCATGCTGAACTCATCTCACCCATGTATAGAAGTAAAGGAGGTTTTTGAGAAAGTAAGGAACACTGTCCCGCTCCCTAACACCCCCGGCCTTTTCCTTCTTTCTGTTTGCTGCTGAGCTGAAATGGCCCATGGATGTCACATTGTGATCACAACAAAAGCCAAGACTACCCTGGCTGTACCAAATTCATATTTAGAAAGGTCATGATTGTGCTTGTGTGAATAGCTGGCTCCAAAGACTGCCCCAGGGGCCTGTCAACCATGTTCCACCCCTAAGATTGTAACAGATGCGGACTACTGCAATAAAATCCTTGTCTGCATATTTACTAGCTCCTTCTCCCATTTATAGTGAGATGAGTAGAGGGACTGTGATCTCTGCACTGTTTAAGGCTGATGTAGACACCACCACCCACAAGTTTTTCTATCGTCCTGATAGAGAAGGCTTGGTGGTTTTGACAATTTGGTTTCTGACCCAGGGGGAAAAATTAAATTAGCAGACCTTGAGCTCAGCTCCTTTTAGTGAGACCTTTGGTTAGTCGTGCTTCAGCTGTGCCATGATAACTCTGCACCAAGAAGGGTGTAATCAGCCAGACTTGCACCATGTTGACTTGTCACTTGCTGTCCGGCAAGTGTTGTACCTTCTCACAGGCTTTCCAGCTTCTCTTTAAACCTTAGTCAGAAAAAACACAGAAAGGTGTAAAGTAACACTTCCTCACACCCACTGACTCCCTCTTTTCCAATCTCCTTAATTTCTTCTGCTCCAACACTTTGTCTGCTGTCTACAAAGACAAACCCTGTTATTTGCAACCTTAACAGTCAGGAACACATGTAAAAGGAAGAAATCCAGCTGGAGTTGTAGTTCGAGTGACCCAAGCATGGCTATCCACCTAAATTGGCAGGCTGGGGAAGCGACAAAGCAAACATGTAGAGGAAGGAGTTGTAACCCTGGTATATCAGCCAGAGGTACAATGTAACAATTTAGACCCAAGTACAGTACAGACCAAAGGTTTGGACACACCTTCTCATTCAAAGAGTTGTCTTTATTTTCATGACTATGAATATTGTAGCTTCACACTGAAGGCATCAAAACTATGAATTAACACATGTGGAATTATATACTGAACAAAAAAGTGCGAAACAACTGAAAATATGTCTTATATTCTAGGTTCTTCAAAGTAGCCACCTTTTGCTTTGATTACTGCTCCGCACACTCTTGGCATTCTGTTGATGAGCTTCAAGAGGTAGACACCTGAAATGGTTATCCAACAGTCTTGAAGGAGTTCGCAGAGATGCTTAGTACTTGTTGGCCCTTTTGCGTTCACTCTGCGGTCCAGCTCACCCCAAACCATCTCGATTGGGTTCAGGTCCGGTGACTGTGAAGGCCAGGTCATCTGGCGCAGCACCCCATCACTCTCCTTCTTGGTCAAATAGCCCTTACACAGCCTGGAGGTGTGTTTGGGATCATTGTCCTGTTGAAAAATAAATGATGGTCCAACTAAACGCAAACCGGATGGAATAGCATGCCGCTGCAAGATGCTGTGGTAGCCATGCTGGTTCAGTATGCCTTCAATTTTGAATAAATCCCCAACAGTGTCACCAGCAAAGCACCCCCACACCATCACACCTCCTTCTCCATGTTTCACGGTGGGAACCAGGCATGTAGAGTCCATCCGTTCACCTCTTCTGCGCCGCACAAAGACACGGTGGTTGGAACCAAAGATCTCAAACTTGGACTCATCAGACCAAAGCATAGATTTCCACTGATCTAATGTCCATTCCTTGTGTTCTTTAGCCCAAACAAGTCTCTTCTGCTTGTTGCCTGTCCTCAGCAGTGTTTTCCTACCAGGTATTTTACCATGAAGGCCTGATTCACACAGTCTCCTCTTAACAGTTGTTCTAGAGATGTGTCTGCTGCTAGAACTCTGTGTGGCATTGACCTGTTCTCTAATCTGAGCTGCTGTTAACCTGCAATTTCTGAGGCTGGTGACTCGGATCAACTTTTTGTCCGTAGCAGAGGTGACTCTTGGTCTTCATTTCCTGGGGCAGTCCTCATGTGAGCCAGTTTCTTTGTAGTGCTTGATGGTTTTTGCGACTGCACTTGGGGACACTTTCAAAGTTTTCCCAATTGTTCGGACTGACTGACCTTAATTTCTTAAAGTAATGATGGCCACTCGTTTTTCTTTACTTAGCTGCTTTTTTCTTGCCATAATACAAATTCTAACAGTCTATTCAGTAGGACTATCAGCTGTGTACTGTATCCACCTACTGCACAACACAACTGATGGTCCCAATCCCATTTATAAGGCTTGAAATCCCACTTATTAAACCTGACAGGGTACACCTGTGAAGTGAAAACCATTTCAGGTGACTACCTCTTGAATCTCATCAACAGAATGCCAAGAGTGTGCGGAGCAGTAATCAAAGCAAAAGGTGGCTACTTTGAAGAACCTATAATATAAGACATATTTTCAGTTGTTTCACACTTTTTTGTTCAGTATATAATTCCACATGTGTTAATTCATAGTTTTGATGCCTTCAGTGTGAAGCTACAATATTCATAGTCATGAAAATAAAAAAAACTCTTTGAATGAGAAGGTGTGTCCAAACTTTTGATCTGTACTGCATATTCAATTGTTAAATCGTTAAATCAATTGTTAAAGCCCAGGGTCCATTTTCACAAAGAATGCTAGGACTAAAAGTAGCTCCTAGTAATGTCATTTTAAGGAAAATATTAAAATCTCTCAAATTCTATGTTTCTTATAATTTTACCTCGATAAGACAAAAGTTATTCACAAAACACCTTAGTCCTTAAGAGAGCTCCTAAAGTGAACAAATGTTAAGTGTAGGAATGAGGATTCTTAGTGAGTCTAAGAGTGTCTGAAGCAGACAAAATGGCATAAAGACAGAGAGAACGTGGAGATATTCTCTGTTCAATGAACAACAATGAATTAATTAGATCCCTGCACGCTCGATCATGCAGGGATCCACCCACTAAACAGCCGAGTAAATGAGCACATAATAGAAATGGTGGGTTAATATAAATGTACAACACAGTTTTCAGATTTGTAATAGTAAAAAAGGAAATAAAAAAAAAGTAAACTCCTACTTTAGTCCCAATAAAATACACAATACAAAGTGGAAGGTGGATGAATATTCTTGCAAAGAACTGTAGTGTACCTTTAAAATTAAGACATACATTCTGAATTAAAATATGGCCTTTATTTAAAATATTTAAATTAAAGTTTCCCCAGTGATTTCATCCAAACATTAGTATTCATCCAGAGTTAGGTTCCTCATCATTTCAAGTCCAGTATAAAGTCTTCACTCAACATAGTTTGAATGATAATGAGAGCAGTGGAATCGAACAAAAACATTTCTTTTTGGTAAAACAGAAACCCAAGATGCAGAGTAAGAAAATACCTAAATAGCTTTCAAAATGTATTAAATGCCTTCATTGTATCGATGGGTCAGTGATTATAACTGTATTATTACCAACTAGCAGGCAGAAAAGAAATCAAATAGAATTTTATTTATAAAGCACCTTTGAACACAAAAAGATCAAAGTGCTTTACAAAAAAGACTCAAAAACCATACCAGATATGACGGAAATTCAGAGGAATGTAAAACAATTTGTTAAAAACAACATAAGAAATCAATTAAAGGCTCTTCAAAAAGAAGTCTCCAGTTTTACCTTGAATGCTGAGAGGGTCTCAGCATTTCGAACCCAGGCTGGCAGCTGATTCTACATGAGAGGTGCCTGGGAGCTGAAGGTTCTGCCTGATGTTTTATGTTTAGGTACCACAAGGTAAGTTAAGTTTATTTATATAGCGCTTTTCAGACACATACAATTACAATACAATCACAAAGAAAATAAACACAGATACAGACACAGAAAAACAAATCAAATGATACTACAATCCTTCTAAGAAATCAAAAAATCTATGAATCCTTCTGAGAAATCTAATAGTCTCATCATTCCACTGAATTCTAATTAGGGAAGTTGAGTCACTGGTACAAAACAGCTTTAATCCACATTTTCAGGTGCTAATGATATATTGCTTTTACTGGTACTGAAGTTGAACTAAGTAATAACAGTCCATTGTAGTCTAATTAAGAAAGCTGGGTCATTGGTGTAAGAGCAGCTAAAGTCCAAATTACTAATAATATTTGGCTTTTGCTGGTAATCCTTCTGATAAAACAAAAAATCAATGAAAAAGTAATGAAATACTAATAATAATTGGCTTTTGCTGGTAATCCTTCTGAGAAATCTGAAAATCTATGAAAAATAATGAAATCACACATTTAGGTAAAGTAAGATAGCACGAAAAAAAAAATCATATTTCAGACAGTCTGAAATAGTACAAAAAACCTCAGCAGGGGTAAGCAACACACACATAAGTAAAGATTTAGCAAGGGTACGGTGGAATCTTGAGGGTGCGAATATATTTAAGTCTGAGTGTGTTTGCAAGAATTAGACTGTCAACACTGATAGAAGCGCCATTGTCCTTGAGAAGAGAGGTGGACGTTTTATCAATCGGCCGCATAGTCCTATCAGCACACAGCTGGTAGGGGAGTGCTGGGGAAGAGCATAGTGTTTATATAACATCCAGGAGATATTTTGTCGATAGCCAGTTAGCAGAAGTTGCCAAGGCCACATTGGGGCGCCAGATTTAGAAAAAAAATAAATGTTGTGGTTCAGGCAGTTGTGAATTTCCAACTACCTTAAGAGTTTCACTGGTATGTCTCAATTGCGAATCCAAATAGCCAAATTTCTGGTACTTTCCGCAGATCTCGAGCATACAACTTCTCCAAGATTATATCCTTTAACCTCTGAGTCCAACCGCTGCCAGGCTGCGATTCTGTTCAAGAATCGTGTCCAGCTTGCGATTCTGCTCTCTTAACATTTCAGTCTGAGTGTTGATTGCTCTACAGACTCCATCTAACATCGCAGGCAGCTTTGGAATGCTTTGAACAGCCGCCCACGTTTTGCGAATCACTTGATAAGCCAGGTAACCACCAACTCCAAAAAGCAGAAATCCTGTTATCAAACGTCCAAATATGTACACATTTTCTATGTCCTCGACCGACATTGTAGTCAGGCACACAATCTTCCACTGGTGCCAAGAATCCATTGCGTATCCAGAGAAGAACGTCCTGTCTGGACAAGAGGGTCTCCTTTACCCTGTCTTCCCGTTGAAAAGAAAAAAATTTGATCACTTACGTTGAGAGTCCAGCAGACCAAATCCATAATTTAAAAGTTTGGAGGATATGCAAAGTGAGGCTCTGAGAAAAATACAGTCTAAAAACAGAAGCAGGGATCAGCAGGGAGGGAGGGAGAGAAAACACGTGTCTTCCACCGAGAGCAAGAGAAAGAGCCACAAGTAAGTCTGGGAGCAAAGTGCTCTTTTTGGACAGTAAGGTACGATAATATGTTTAAGATAAGGAGGAGCAGAGCCTTTCAGAATTTGATTAGCTAGGGTAAGAACTTTAAGCTTAATCCTAAACTCAACAGGAAGCCAGTGGAGGACAGATAAAACTGGGGAAATGTGGCCTCTTCTGTTAATTAACATTAAAACTCCTGCAGCAGTTGTTTGGATCAGCTGAAGCCCTCTCAGACTAGCTTTGGAGCAACCAAGTAAAAGCGAGTTACGTTCAAACCTAGACGTTACAATCGCATGAACAAGTTTCACTATGTTACCTGAGAAGGAATACTTCTGATTTTAGCTGATTGTGGTGAATGACCAGTACCACTTCACTATTGTGTTTGGAAATGGAATGCTCAGTAGAACATCCTCCGAGAGTAAGGGTGGTGAAAGCCTTAAATTTCTTAAGTGTTTTTCCTAAGGCACACTTCCACAACCCATTCAGGGCTCCTTTTGTTTCCTTCCCTAATCAACAAAACAAAGTGAAAAAAACAAAAGGAAAAATGTATAATAGGAAAATACACCACAAGGAGTGGTAGGGGAGGCGCAGTGCTGGGAGACCAGTGGGTGGATTGGAGAGGATTTGGTCCTTTAAATAGAAGCACCTGTTCAGTTTGGATTAGTACAAAGCAGAGCTCTATTTTGGTTCACTATGGATGTTTCCTAATCCTGCTCTGCGACCTGACGGCAGCCTGGGTGTGAAGCTGCGTTGTGATGCTCTAATTTGAGGTTGTGGCAAGTTTGAATCATGGTATCCTGGTTTGACACCAGAATGTTACTGGTGCAGATGTCTGCATAGGTTGGAGGAAGCTTCCCTCTTTGTACAGCAAGTGTTGGAGGGTAAATTATACTGCTTTGCAAAAGTATTCACCACCCACAAGCTTTCTTACATTTGGTCACATTGCAATCACAAACACAAGTCGGTTTTATTAGGATTTTATGTGATAGACCAACACAAAGTAGTGCATAATTGTGAAGTGAAAAACATCACTAGCAGTGCACATTCCCCCTGAATCTCCATCTCCAAGGTGAATTATGCTAGTGGTAGCATAATGCTGTAGGAATGTTTTTCTTCATCTGGGAGAGAGAAGCTGATAAAAGTTGAGGAGAAGATGCCTATCACATAAAACCTCAAAAAATGTTCTGATGTTTCAGGTTGTAACCTGGCAACATGTAAAAAGTTCAGCAGGTATAAATTCTTTTGAAAGGCACTGTATTTACAGCTCATTGGTTAACCTCTCAGATACAGGTGTTCATGCTGTGAATGTTTAAATTGTTTAAAAAAGGCAGTTGTATTTCAAATTAATCTGGGTTAAAAAGGCTTCAAAAGTCTTCTACACAAACATCATTGGATGCACATGTGCACTTGGCCTTTCGGCCTTACATTACAGCTATGTGTTCATGTGATGCATATAGATCCACAGCTTTCACAGTACATACAGATTGTGGATTTGTCTAATCATCTGGTTTTAGTGACACTTTGAGACTACGTGGTATCGCTTTGCTTTTATTAGTTGACATAAATATAGTTTTCTGCTAAATTTACCAAATCATCATGACATATTGTATATGCACTCAAAAATATCCCCCTGTTGCAGTTTATAAAGCAACGTCTGTTATCTAGTGGCTGGCATCTTTTTATATCTAGCCCTAATTGTTTTCAGAAGATGTCCTCGTCCCACCCCGCCAACTCATGAAGATGTTTTTTTTTTTTTTGGCTGACTTCAAACAAACAAAATCACAGATGACTCTACTCCACCTGTAATTAGGTCAGCATGTATATTTATAGACCAACTCTTTTTTTTTTCCAAGTCCAAAAACGCAAAAACCTAGCTAGTTGGGCCTAAATGGCCCAAATTATGCTGATAGGAAACAGTTATTATCACTTTCTCTCATTAGTGTCAACCTCACAAGGGGTAAAATGAAAACTTCAGCAACAGTTGAAGTACTGGTAACAGACTTTATTAGCAGTCTGTTCAAGAACTTCAAGTGTTGCTTAAGGTTTTATCTTACCAGTTCGTTGTACCTCTTCGTGCACTTTGGAAGTTGGTGAAGTTATGTCAGAGACATTTGAACCTCACAAGAGGAAAATGCATCTCATCTAGGCTGCAACTAAGACATGCAGAGCAATGCAGGCTGTGTTTGGTTTCGTGTAATATTGCACAACTGCCATTTTCTGCTTGCTGTGGTAAGCCTTGCTCAGTTAAATGGCTTGAAATTATGATGTAGTTATTAAATCCTGCACTGTTCCTGTGAATGTGTTGTTTCTGTAAAAGCCCAGCTGTGCAGCCCCAGAAAAAGATCTCAGTAACCCCTGTAAGCGGATCAAGCCTCACATATTGCTTCACAATTTCATTAGGGGGCACAAACACAGGGCTGTCAGCACCATAATAAACTCCCCAGTGCAGCCGGAGCAGATGGTAAGACCTGAGCACCAGGGAGAGCCATCCATGGGAATCCCTTTAATAAGGGAAGTAAGCCACAGCAGGCAATTTGCCTGCTGCCTTTTCATATACAACATCCTTTAGTTGGCCTGTAAAGACCTGTGACACTATAAATTATTGACAGGATACTACAGGGCCATGATTTTTGTTTTTATCAAGTGTTGGTCAACAACAATTAGCTGTACATTTGTACTTTGTGCTATCAGTTTCTGTTATATAAATATATATAATATTGTTTTTATCAAAGATTTGGTCAGTTGTTGTAAGATTTCAGGATTTTAAATGGTTACGTAGACATTTTTTGCAGTGTATTTTGGTTATGGGTCAGAAAAGGTTATGTTGAGTTTGACGCATTTCAGAAGGACATACATAAAACACAACTTCCAGACTTGCAATACAAATATACTGACAGGACATAAATGCCAGCATTCAAAAACTGTCCATGCGAAAGGGTTTGAAGTGAGAACTAATCAATATGTTTGATAGACATAACACCTGTCAAGAGCCACATACATGTGGTGTATGGACCTTATACCGCTAACTTTGATTGCTGCTGGTAAATACTGTATAAATGATCAAAGTTATCTCTTTGGACTTGGAATCCAGTAGTTACTCTTGGACTCCAAAGACCCCTTATCTCCTGACCACAAGTTAACACTCCTTCCAGTTTTAATTTTTGAGACTTTCCAAAGAGCGACACTGCTACAGCTACAATCAGATGGTTTTAAGGTACTAGGTCTATCGTTAACTGGGACTTCATTTCTAGTTGTTTGTGAAAAATCACTACAAATTACCTACAAAGGCATTATTCTGCAGTTGTATTAAGCTGTAGATATTAGAGATGCACCGAGAAATTGTCTTATGACAGAAATCTGTCATTATTCAGCTTTATTAGTGAATTGGCCAGCCAGCAACTCAAAAATCTGATCAGTGAAAGCACCATACTAAGCGTTACCAGGTCCCTCTGGCAAAACTGTTTGGTGTGGATACTGTTACTGTGGGCAAAATATTTGGCCAGCTATTTTCTGTATCATTAACATGTTTAAAAACGAAGTCAGAGAAAACAGAGATGTGATAAGCTATTTAAAGGAAGACTGTATTTTTTCTGGCAAGTCTGCCATTCATTTAGGCTTTAAGAAAGAGCAGGATTTTGATCAGATAACAGTAAGGTGTGCACGGAGTGCAGCTAAATTACTGTTTTATCATTTTTATGTTGTAGCCTCTGTTATGAAACATGCTGGATTTGGAAATGTTGGCAGCATTTTGGAGTTAAGGTAAGAATGTATAATACACACATGGAGATTAGTCTTTTTTGTAATTCTAACCACACTATTTGTGCTAAATGCTTATACAAAAAAGCATTTAAAAATGTTAAATAATGGTTGAATTGTATTTTACACTATCTGTTCACTGGCAGACGTCAGCTCTGCTCCTTATATAAATAGTAATTTATGAATGCACTCCACAGGAAAGGCTGGAACACAAATATTTTGGAAGCTGTTCTAATTTCTTGCTATATATGATTCTGAAATAAAACTCAGAATCAGCTTGAATTAGTATCAAAGTGATTGTAAATGGGCTATAAAATTCTGATCGGTACATCTCTAGTGACGGCAGCTTTTTCTAAGCCACCCATTTCTATTATTTCTTTGGTCTGCAGGTTTATAAATGATTTATGCTGGCAAACATGAATGCTCTACCTACTCTGCTTATTTTTGTTGGTGGTGCCTAGATGCTGTAATAGGCACTGTGTGGGTTTAATGTCAGCAGCCTATATTTGCTGCTGTTCTATGGCAATCTGTTTGCCAACTAAGCAAAGCTCAATGGGGAGTGGTGTGTAAACTGGGACTTGTTGATGCTCTCATTTAAATGCTAACACAGTGAAAAACGGCTCCTGTTCAGGGTGAATGTGCTCAGTTGTGTACGTTGTAGTTCTGCATGTGCAGAAAGCAGGTCAGTAGAGTTTACTGACCCTCCAACCCACTTTCTGTTCCTTTCTTTGTTCCTAAGTTCTCAGAGAACACAGATAGGATTTTGCACAGTGCTGCCAGCCATTTTCACTAAAAGGAATCATTGTGTTGTCTTGTTGTTGCCTGAAATCAATGAGATTCTTTGTTCTCTGTGCAGCATGCAGGACGAGGAGGCTTATATAGACGTGTCATGTTTGTAGCATGCTGATTGTAGAATCAGCAGTTTGTGTTAGGGTTTTTTTTGTGTGTCCTTTGTGCTTTTAGAACAGTTGCAGAAGAACCAGCGTTTTGTGACAATTCATTCCAGACCATGCAGCTTCCCAACCAAAGTAGAAATGCAGGAATTATGATTTCTGAGTTGCCATAGTTCCTCAGAGGATTCCTACCACACTGTTTCTGTTTCTCAGCCCCTCTAGAATGAAATGTTAGAATTCAATGCGCTTGATTATGTTATATTCATGCATCTAGCTGTGGAGGTTCCCTTAAGCATGTGTTTCTATGTGCATACTTTGCTGCCTTCCGTGCCTCCAGCTGAATTAACCACCCTCCCTTGCTGATAGAAAAAAATACAAATCCCTGTTTGACAATACATGATTAAAATTCCTACAGATGTAAAGCAACCACAGATGAGTTCCTCCTGTTGGAAAGAGTGTGGGGAGTGTGCAGATAGAAATAAAGAAGGAAGAAGAATGGGTGGAATTGATGATCTTTAGGGAGGTTCAGTGAAAGCACCTGCCTCACCTCTGGGACACATGATGGATGAAGAGAAACAACTGAGCAGGGGATGCAGGGAGGGGAAGGTGGTTTGATTTTAAGGCAAAGAACATTTTGTTCTAAAACGTTCCCTTTAGGCTCAGCAGATCAGTGCTAAACATGGATGGGCTTCATTTGTGTTAAATTAACAGAACCAGTTCAAGAACAGTTTTTTTAAAGCACCTAAGGTTAAATGCCTATTGCTTTGTTAATCTCCTGAAACACCAATGTAGCTCTCATCAAATTCAAATCTTCTAAACAAATCTGAATAACCAGGCTCCAAAACGTCTGTAGCCTGGTTATACCAAATGTATGCTTTCGCCAGTGTAACTTTAGTACTAGTTCTTGTCTTCTGGCATGAATACATCATTACTACATTCTTCCAAATCTACCTAGAGTTGTAACAAAGAAGCAACCAGACTGGCACATTAAACAAAGTCTGCTGCTTTTGGTGCTCATTAGTAGGACACAACAAGATTAGGAAGTAGCGTTTAGTGCAAACATCACAGGAGTAGTTTTTTTTTTAAACACAATAAAATACACAGTTTAATCATCCAAATAGGAACAAAATGTATTATCTGTATGAAAGAATACTCATCATAAGCAAAAAATAGCCTTAACCTGTAACCTAATGAGGGTAACAGAGCAGATCATACTGAGCTGCTACCTCCGACTATTGGCAAGCAGAGCACTGACTCACACCAGTTGAGGGATCATTCAGGCGTGAGCGTGGAGGATGCAGTCATCTACCTGCAGCACTGAATGCTTCAACATCTGCTGAAGTCTGTGAGGGCATTTCCAACAGACAGTAGTTTGCACAGCTTTACAAAAGTTTTTTTCTGTGTGGTAGGGTGGAGTACACAGTCGGGAATCCATCGTAAGTCTGCTTGCTTTCAAAGAAATGAGCAGTCTTTCAGGTTTTTGTGGTGGTTTAATTTTAATGGAAAGAATAAAAAAATCTTGACTGCTGTTTGGCAAATCAAAGCTTCAGGTTGTCAGAACACGTAAGAACAGAGCAAGCAATAGTACATGGAAATCACTGCCGGTTTTAATGAGTGATGTTACCCTAATAGCCCAAATATCAGTGTCACACAGACAAAAGCAGATGATTCCCTGACCAAATCAGTTTACTTTTAAAGTTTCAGACATTTTGTGAAGTACCTAGGCTCTTGCATCAACAGCAAGCTAAGACAATGCTAAAGGTCTCATTTGTTAAGAAGATTGAGGAAATTTGAGTGTGTGTGTGTGTGTGTAAGCAGAACAATGCCTCAAAACCCTTTCTGATGCTGCTGAAGGTTCAGAAGCTTTTTGTGTTGTCCTTTGCTAGGCAATGGAAGCTGTCTAGAAAGACAGATAATTTATTTTTCTTTCTTTCTTTCTTTCAATGTATGCAGACAAAACATCGGCAGAGCATTTTCACATTGGAACTATTGGGCACCACTAGTTGTTTAGAAACAGCAGATAGAAACTGTCATGCTTTTTATACTTAATAAATCTGTTTAACCAAATGTTGATAAGGAGTAGTTTGACAATAGATTGGATGATCAGAGTTTAAATGATGACATTAAAGTAACAGAATTTTTTTTTTATTTTTAATAAAATGGGTACTTCACAAGAAGACTTATTATCAGTTTTTTTTTTTCTTGAATAAGGAACTGTGTTGGACTTGTGACTTTTCCACTGTTTTTCCCAGTTCCTTATCTTACCCATTGTCTAAACCTTCCATCTGTCTGTCCATCCATCTATTCATAGTGAACCTCTGTCTTGATACTTTAAAAACTGCTGAAAAATTGAGAAAAAGAACTAAAGTCTAAAATTCTGACAAAAACCTGTGGAAATCCTGGAATTAAGTAGGTTCAAAAAAATTAATAGATTGGATGGATTTTATGTATTATTAAACAATGTATCTAAAAGTTGTCTTCTAAAACTGCAGATGGAAAATTCTGTCAATACAGTCTAGGTTGAATGTAGGTTTATCTCTCTCTGTATTTCAGTTTTTATGCCTAGTGACATTGGAGTTGTCTAATATATCCCCATAAGTGTAAACATTTTACATCGTATGACTCAATTCTCATGTATAATATCAACAATCATGTTGAAGCTCATAAAGGTGACAGAAAATACCCTCAAAATGAATAACACACAGACATTTGTTGCTGTTTTTATATAAGGCATGAGATCAAGATCCACAGGGAGGCACATCTGGACATCTGTGCTGGGAGAGCAGGTCGGGTCCCAGGCGTACTCTATCATAATGGATCCAGGAATGTAAGCAGCCATGGAGGAAGGGCTATTATGGCACCCACTACCACACCACAGAAACCTCCCTTCAGATATGGAAGTGGTGCACTTCATATGGAACACATACACTCCATTGTAGGTTTTAAAAACACACACTTTAAAAATACTGAGGTGCTGGCTTACTGAACAAAGAGACCCTTGTACTGAGCAGAAACCTTACATTGTTGGTGCCTGGTAAAAGGGTATTTCAGGATTATGAGGAGGAGGTATGTTCTGATTTTTGAGGTAAAATTCGAGCCAAGCTGAGGTGGGTGGCAATAAGTTACATTTACTTGAGTAACTTTTTGAAGAAAAAAAAAATACTTCTAAGTTTTACTGCACTTTTCTTTGCTTGAGTAATATTGCTTTGAAGAAAATCTACTCTTAAACACAATTTTTGGGCTTCTCCACTCATAGCAGATCAATTTACTGAGTGTAGAACAAGAACATTTTAACCACATACACAGACACAAAGCCACACAGTTTATGGTAAAGTGTGACTTCTTGCATGATGCACACAAGCTTTTTCCAATTTTGTTTTTTATCTGCTGAGACTGCTATGCCATTTGGAGCGCAAGTAAATCAACAGGCACTCTTCTACCATACCTCATTTACCAACTGTAGATAATAGTTTCAAAAGCTTTATGTTGAAATGCAGGCTTTACTTTTTTTTTTTCATTATTTGAAAAATACCAGAATTTGTACATTATTTTATATGTTTTGTTTGTCCAATTACATAATTTCCAAACACAATTCAACAAACTAGACATTACATTTAAACAGTGACTTGAACACTTTCTTTACTCTCACTTGAGTTGTTTTTTTTATGATGACGTTTTACTGCTGGCTGAGTAAAATTATTGAAAAGTAACTCTACTTTTATTGAGTACCATTTTTGGTTATTCTGCCCACTTCAGGAGCCAAGTAATAAAGTAGTTGGAGCAGAGGCTGTGCAATATTGCAGCTCAAGGCGATACATTCATCAAACTCACCTGGGAGGGAGTGTTGCAAAAACATCTGAGTCTATGTGAAATACCTGACATCTCTGAAAGACAAGTGGGTAGAATATTCCTTGAGTGTAGGAAACAAGACTGTGACAAACTACTGTAGGAATGTGTGAAGCTGTACTTTCTGCCATCTTTTTGTGTATGAAGCTCCAATGGGTCGTGCATGACATACACGTCATCGTTGAAAACTGTGGGTGAGGCTGTCTTTATATGAGCACATCCCTGGACATTTTGTAGTAACAGTGTAGACTCATGCACGACATGGTTCATTACATATCCGACCTGTCCATGCATATGTTTGCAAACAATTGGTCCATAATTTTATTCTCCTGAACGACACCAACACCCGTGTGTAAGGTAGAAGAGCAGGAGGGAAGTTTGAAGATTGTGTGTGCAACTAGTAACAGAAATGAAATACATGAGTTAGCTTTTAAAGCACTTCTGTTTATCCATCTGCTCACAAATGGCGGGATAACATTGTGCAAAGTTAATAATTGTTGCCTGAGTTTAACTGACAATACCTGACTTTCAGGGACTGTAATGTTGTGGATTTACCAAAGATTTTATATCCATCATCAGACATTTATGTCTGATTTCAGATCTCCAAAGCTTTGACCTTCCTGTTAATCTCTTACTGGCCGGGTTTATTTTAAATTATATAAACAAATTCATTTTTGTGGTTTGTTGTTAAACAAATGCTGGTTTAAAGGGGACATATCATGCTTTCAAATCCTTCCTTTTCACACTTAAATCATTCATTTGTGGTCTATATAAAGTGGAACCGCAATGCTTTGGTCTGAACTCCTTGTTATTGTAGCTCCACAGGCTCCTCTTTTACCCCTGATCTGAGGTGCGTCTGAGAGCAGCTTGTTTTAGTGCCTTCTCTTTAAATGCTATTGAGGCCCTTCACTCCCCAGCCTGTTCGATCTCACAGAGCGTTCCACTTTAACCTATTACGCCATTTTTGTAAGCAGAGGTACAATTATCTAATGCCACAGAAACAAGACAAAAATGACAAAAGCAATGCCAAACTGTTTATGTAATAATATTCAAAACACGCAGTATGGTTCTGTCCTCAAGGAGCTAACAGTGAGCACACATCGCTAACATAAGCAGAAGGAACGATGTTACTGCTATCACACCGATGGCCAGGACGTCAAATCAACACACAATAAATTCATGTCTAAAATAAGTTTTGTTGTCATTTTAGCGTTATTTACAGCCTACTGCTTTGCTACATCCGTAGTTTCCATAGAAAGACAGAACTGACACCTTAATCACATGAAATCTCTCAACAAATCCTTCTTGATACTGGAGGAGGTTGCTGAAGACACTTGTCCTTGAAGTGGGGGAAATAGTGATTTCACCACTGATTTGGGTTCATTTCCATGAAAAAAACAAATTTAACCAGGCACTTTGAAGAGGTACTGATGCTGGGGAACGGTGTAATGATTTGTGTAGGTTAATGCACCCATCAACCGAACATTTAGACTTATCATCTTCAGTGCTTGGACTACAAAATCACAGCAAGAAATAAAGATAGCAGATATGCGAAATTGATCAGTCAGATGTCCATGACCATATTTAGCTGTTCTGCAGCAAATACTGTGATGTAATAGAGAATAAAAATGTAATAGAGAATAAATAAAAAATGATCAGATTGAAAAATATGACCGAAACAGAATTTAAAGATATCTACGCAGCACCTGAAGAGACTAAATTCAACGTTTCTGCATTTCTCCCGACTCCCAAGTGTATACAACAAAATGTATTTAAGGGCTAAAGAAGTGTATTTTGCATGATATGTTACCTTTAAATAAAGATTGTTAAATATTGACAGTGTCATAGCAGAAACCCACGGTAGATAACTTTGACCGTGGCTGTGACTTTTTGTTTATTTTGCTGGCTTGGCGATTATAGTGATAGGATTTTTTTGTATCTATAATGCAAACCTGTTGATCAATCACAAACTACTTGATTATTATTGATTTATTTTCATCATATACGTGACTTGTTTTTAGAGGTAAAAGGAGGTCCTGAACTCTGTCAGAGTGGGACACTGACACCACTTCCAGTAGTAGATGTTTGACAACAAATCTACTCAAGCCTTGCCTCTCTTTGCAAGATGATGCCAGAAATTATGGTTTGAAACTCTTGTTGGCACTGAAGCTGGATTGTTTGCTTTATTTCCTGGTGCTCAAAAGGACTTAATATGCTCTTATTTCAGACTAAAGCATCAGCATTAACTGGAGATGGGTCTGTGTTAGAGTCTCTCTTTTTCCTATTACCAATCGAGTCTTATGTCATCCATCTCTGCCACACTCTGTATCAGCTTAGGCCTGAGGCTGTGCACATTAAACTGATTGATAAACAGCTTATTAGGCTGATGGGCTGTGCAGGGGCCCATCAGCCTAATAAGCCCAATTTGCTGAGATTTGACACCAGCTACATTGTCGGTTCAGCTTGGTCCATTAGCTGAATGTAAACTGCATTATCACCGCTATGACTAACACTGTTATTTTCACACAGTGGCACCACGCTGCATAGTTTAAAGGTTATGGGTGGTTTTTTTTTTAAGTTGATAAATTGTGTTTATGCTTCTGATTTAGGCCTTGATTACATGATAATGTTGGTCTGGTGAAAACAGGAATAAACATTCCTGTTTTCACCAGACCAAAAACATCCGCCGTTGTCGTGTAAACGAACAGTTCGTTTACACGACAACGGCGGATGTTTTTCCAGAAAATGGCACAATTTGAGAACGAGCTCCAGAGTCTAATGGTTTGAAAACGTTACGGTCTCCGTTGTTGTGTAGATGGAAAAAATGTCATGTTTCTTACCGTGAAGCACTGGCTCATGGGTAGTATGACATGGACTACAGAGTACTTACTTGCGCGGCTGACTCTTGAATCTAACAACGGATCTCCAACAAAGTGCTCATTTTCTCATCTGTTTTGGAAGCAGGAAGTGTGTTGTTGAGTTTCAAAGAACATACTGCCAACTAGTGGCTTGGTGAGGGAATTACATACTTTTCCACATCTACTGTTGCCGGGTGAACGGAGATTGTAATTAAAATGTTGTCATTTAAATGTGTTAACAGAAACGGAAATAAAATCTGTTGTGTCAGACTGGTGAGAGAGTTCTACTTTAAATTTCTCTAGGTATGGAATCTGCATAGGTAATCAGTCTTCCTGTCTGTATAGAGGCAATATGACAACATATCTCACGCATCTGTGTAATTTATCTATTCTCCTATTAGCTGCAATTCAAATACTTGCAAAGGCATTTTGAAAACCCCAAAATCTTCACAATTGTTATGTTAAATTTGCAGTAACACTAAGTGTTACCTTTATTACAGACAAACATAATCATTAAGTACAGGTTCTGCCTTGTTTTAGGGGATTTTAGACTCCTTTGGCACTCTTATTGCAGTAGCTGTAGACTAAAGGGTGACACAGGAGTGGATTTTCTCTCCTGTCCCATCCCACTCCCACAGAAAAATGTCTTGTCCCATCCCAATCCCAGGCCAGCATAAAAAAAAAATCTTGTCCCATCCCACTCCTGGTAAATTGACTCACTCCCATCCCGCTCCCATTTAGAATGACTCCCACTCCTGTGCCACTCTCATTTTTGTTTTCTTCATTTAGTCTTTTGGCAATTTCTTTGAAGGACCAGTTAAGTCCCTGTTTTTAGCTGTAGTAAAGGCCAATTAAAGTAAAAAGAATAATAATGAAGAAATAATAAAATATCAAACAAGGAAACAGACCACGCCTATCTTAGCTGAATAAACAAAATGTACATAGTTGTATTTTACTCATTTATTGCATGATTGTTTCCTTTGAACAATGACATTACTTTTATGTTTCAAATTGCTGAAACGAAAGAAAAATGCACCTAGCAAGAGAAATGTACTTGGTGAACAAAAGTGCAAAAAGGCATTACCTTCACAATTTAGAAACTGTACCCCAATGGTTCACAGCCCTGGTCCTAAGGGACCGCTTCCCTGCAAGTTTTAGATGTGTGTCTGCTCCAGCACACCTGATTCAAGAATGGAGGGTCAAACTGGACAAAATTAAAATGATAAAATCATCAGTAAATAAATAAATGTTGTGAATGTCCCATAAGTGAAGTAAATGTAACATGAAAGTAATATAACATTAAATGTGCCATTAAATTAAAGGTACCATTTAATACATCATTATAAACAATAAATGTACCATTATATCATGAAATGGACTATTATGCAATTAAATGTGCCACTGAATAATTAAGTATAATTTTAAAGATGACATGACATAATTAGTGGTACACTTAATATTTAATGATGTATTAAATAAATAAATAAATAAATTGTACATTTAATGGTACATAAAAAATTTTTCTGTTTCACAACGTATTTATTTAATATATTCCCTTGATGAAGCCTTTCCCTTCTACTGTGGCAAAGGCTCTTAAATCTTTAGTGCACATGTGAGTAATTTTGTTTGTCAGATGAGACTTGACACATGATGGTACTTTTTGTTTGACGAATGAAGGGATGCACGGCTGATTCAATCCAGAATTTGCCTTACAAGTGTCCCTTAATCACTGATGTACTTGATTACGACTAAACACGTTTTACAAGCAGCATACTGCGTGTTAACACCGCTACATTCAACTCTCTTGAAGTTCGGTAATATTTGCGACTTTCCTGTGAGCTCTACGAGTTTAATAGATAACTCCTTACTTCTGACTTCACGTTGCAAATCCAATTTTACCACGTCCAGTTCTCCACCTGCATTTGCTCCCTCCATTGCTGCGTTCTGAACGCAGGTGGAAAACGTCAATCTGAAGCACTGTTGGCTTGTGGGTCGTGTAGTTCGTTTGACTCGCATTATAGTATAGGCTTCTTGGGAAAAAAACTACACAATGGCGGTGTCGATCCAAGTTTTTTTTCTTAAAGTTTATAACAAAGTTTCAGTTTTACATTTCCAAAGACAATTGATCCTAGTTTGTTTTCCCTCCTATTGGTTAGTTCCCGCTCCCGTCTGCTCCCGTTCATTTTTTATCCTGTAACGTACCAATCATGTGATCTTTACTAACGCTGTCTCCCATCCCGTGGGATTCCCATGGGAATCCCGTGACCCATGGGATTCCCGAACAAATGTCAGCCTCTACTGTGGACTAAGGGGGCTGTTCTGTTTTCTAGAGAGCAGCTTGTGTTTGTGTCATTTTGTGCTTGACCTCTCACAATTCAACCTCAGTTTCTTTTAGGGAGTTAAAAGAGAATTGGACTGACCTCACCAGTGTGGATGGAGCAGATTTTAGACAAAGTTCACTGATATGTTACTGTAATAGTCATAGTTCTACTGGACAGGGGGGCAGTGAGGGTGGGCAGTTATGGAAATTGAAGGGTCATTGTGCATTCAGCACACAACAATTTAGGTCAACAGCTTCTTGACTTGGTTCCTAAACTCTGTGAGTGCTTTGCGTTGATCTAACTCCTGCCTTCAGTCTCCATGTCTCTTTTGCTCTCTATTTATTCCTCAGCCTGTGAGTCTCTGTACCGTCTGCTGTAATTTTGGAATTCCTCCTCGGGTTTCAGCTCAGTTCCACTTACGTGCTCTTTTTCTAGCTTTTTCTTGGAATTGATATGGAAGCTTGATGGGGTTAACAGGTTTTTTATTGTTGCTAGCTTCTTAAATGTAATTAAAAATGCATTTATTAGACTCCTTGCCTGTAGCTGTCAGCTAAAGATAATGTGTGTACACTTGTGGGTTTAGAACAGTTTTAATCAGTGGTTCACAAACTCTTCAAGTAACATCTCAATTTATACCAAATGTATAACATTGCTGCAGTTAAAGAAAAAACCCAAGTAAAAACAGTACATTGCACATTTGATGATTTGTATTTGGATAACTAAATTCTTTACACACAGAGCCAAATACCTTTCATGAAATACAAATGGTCAGATGATAATAAATAATGTTTTATTCCTGCAACCTAACTATGTTTTATATGCATAGAAGCCATAATGAGAAGGGACTTGGGGATGCCTGGAGCCTTCCTATTTAAAACATCGGAAATTTGATTTCAAGGAGTATTTGAATACATTTTTCTGATTTGGAAGAATTTTAACAGATTATTTTTTTAAAGTTCCTTGAGACGACATTTGTTCTGAATCGGTGCTACATAAATAGATCAATTGAACTGAAACTGAAAACCTGACTCTCTAAAGTGATCCAGTATTGTAAGTAGGTTCTATATTAAGAGGCTCACAGCTGAGCATATTTTAGGAAGACCAGTTCCTCTGGACCACATTTGGTGTGACTGGTTTCACTACTGCTTAAGATTAAAATCTTTTTTCTTAAAAAAAAAAAAAAATAAGTAATGGAGTCCAACAGTTTTTACCACAGATCTTTAAGTTAAACACCATTCATTGCCCCTGTTGCCATAACAACCGTCCAGTTCCCAGCTACCTGAAAACAGGCTGCAGACCAAAATGAATTACTCTGTTGCCTCCCCTTGAGTTGTAACTCTCAAGGCTTCTGACAATGGTTGCATATGTGGGTTGTGGTGCTGGGAGCCTAGAATAAGATCAGTGAGGAATGTGACAGAGGAAGCCAACTTCAGCTGCATTTGCTTTCTTTTCTATGTGTTGGCCTTCATGACCACACCCACCAATGTCCAGTTGTGCTGGCACACACTTCTCTGGTGCTTCAGTCCATTTACCCACAGATATTTACTACACTTGTCTTGTTAAGCCACCGTCTGTTTTTAGCTCGATAAGCCTCATTTATTCTGGCTGACCCATAGTTCTGTACTGGTTTTCAGTTTCCCACGGGGTGCATGAAAAAAAGCCAACGCACATGTCCTCGCCCGTTGGAGAGCTCTGACCCTGCCTTACACAACACACATTGGTGTGTGTTCCCTCCAAGCTGTCTTTAATTAGGAAAAGTAATTGACATTTATTTACTGGATTATGAGAGCAGGCAGTGGTTATTTGTTGTGTTCCCTGTCAGAGACATTTCTCCCAGAGTCCTCATTAGAGGCATGATTGCCAAGATGAACAAATCCGTGGATTTCCAGTAATGCTACAGTTTAAAAGTGTTAGTAAGAGGATGAGAGAAGAAAAATTGAGGTATATATTCCTTTTGTTAGACAAATACACATTTGAGAGCTCACATCCCAACTCATTCTTTTAACACAAAGTAAACATTTTGTCTGATCAGCTGGAGCCATCTGCTCATTGAAATGTTTATCTACATTTACAGAAAGCTTTCAGGGGATTATTCGTGAAACATTATTTTCTGTGGTCTTTGATTCAGAATGGTTTTTATTTCACATTTACATTCAGATGGTCTTGCAAGGACAAGTCCTAATCAAGTAGTGAATGTAATAGAAATCATTCTTTAATTAATTTCCATGCCCTCTTGCCTGCTAGTCACTGTATGCTTTGTTCTATGCATCCTGATTCGGCCTCTCCTGCCAGGGCAGTGCGAAAACACTGACTCTCAGTTTTGAAACGTCTCAAGAGTGTAACCTTTGTTAAATAATCACAAGTTTTGACTGTAGAATTCCAGGTTGTAATCCTGACCAGAACTTTTTCTCTTCTACTCTGACCAAGTAAACAAGGACGTCTGTGTAGGCAAACTCATTTAAAGTTTGTCACAGTTTCACCTTTCCAAGGAGTTTGGTGTGACTTTGCAGAAGATATTCAGTGTAATCACTGTGACAGAAGTGTAGTTTATAGTATTGCTGCTGAAAATCATAGCTTTTCACTTCCAGAAAGGGAAACATTTTTCTTCTTCCACACCAAGTGTCTAAATAAAATTCAATTCAGTTTAATTCAGTTTATTTATATACCACCAATTCACAACACAAGTCGTCTCAAGACACTTCACAAAATCAAGTACATACATTCCAATTAATCCTAACCATTGAACAGTGCAGTCAGATTCAGTTATTTATTCAAATTGGATAAAAAGTTTTTCTATCTAAGAAACACAGCAGATTGCATCGAGTCAGAGACTTGCAGCATTCATTCCTCCTGGATGAGCATGTAGCGCCAGTGGACAGTCACTGGCGTTGACTTTGCAGCAATCCCTCATACTGAGCATGCATGTAGCGACAGTGGAGAGGAAAAACTCCCTTTTAACAGGAAGAAACCTCCAGCAGAACCAGGCTCAGTGTGAGCGGCCATCTGCCACGACCGACTGGAGGTTTGAGAGAACAGAGCAGAGACACAAAGAGAACACAGAAGCACTGATCCAGGAGTACTTTCTATGGGAAGGAAAAGTAAATGTTAATGGGAGAGAGAAAGAGTTAAACACTGAAAGACAGGGCCAAGTGGATCATCGGTAGAGGGTGAGCGTTAAGCTGTTGCCAGCAGAAGCTTGGACGATGCCCCGCTCCAGAAAGGTGTCACAGGTAGACACAGAGTCAGGCCAGCTGTAACTTCTAGGAAGAGAAAAGAGAGAGAACATAAAGTTAAAAGCTGAAATAACAGCAAATAATGCAAAATTGGAAAGTAGTGTGAGAATGTAGCAAAGAGGGTGAAAGTGGTCATTATGTCCTCCAGCAGCCTAAGCCTATAGCGGCATAACTACAGAGATAGCTCAGGATAACCTAAGCCACTCTAACTATAAGCTTTATCAAAAAGGAAGGTTTTAAGCCTAGCCTTAAAAGTAGATGGGGTGTCTGCCTCACGGACTAAAACTGGGAGCTGGTTCCACAAGAGAGGAGCCTGATAAATAAAGCACCTGCCTCCCATTCTACTTCTAGAGACTCTAGGAACCACCAGTAAACCTGCAGTCTGAGAACGAAGTGCTCTGTTAGGAATATATGGAACAATCAGATCTCTGATGTATGATGGAGCTAAATCATTAAGCGCTTTATATGTGAGGAGGAGAATTTTAAATTCTATTCTAAATTTAACAGGGAGCCAATGAAGGGAAGCTAAAATAGGAGAAATATGATCTCTCTTTTTAATTTTCATCAGAGCTCTTGCTGCAGCATTTTGAATCAGCTGAAGGCTTTTAAATAACACCAAGGTTTTTTACTTTATTATCGGAGGTTAATTTAATGCCATCCAGGTTAAGTGATTGACTAAGCGGTTTCTTTTTTAAAGACTCCGGTCCAAAGACGACAACTTCTGTCTTATCTGAATTTAGAAGCAGAAAATTTAAAGTCATCCAAGTTTTTATGTTCTTAAGATTGAGTCTAACATACAAGTTGAAGGTTTAGATGAAGCTAATATTTCTGATAACTCAGGAAGCTCCACAAGATCAAAACAGTCCAAACACAGATCAGGTTACACAGTTACTTCCAATGTTGTCTCACTTGCTGAGGATGAAGTAATCATCTTGGGGAGTATGTCAATGGTTTTATTTTTAATAAAATCAATTTTGTTTAAGAAGAATCCCATAAAGTCATGACTGCTGAGAGCTAAGGGAATGGATGGCTCAACAGAGCTATGACTCTGTGTAAGTTTAGCAACTGTACTAAAGAGAAACCTAGGATTATTCTTGTTCTCTTCTATTAATGATGAGAAATAAGCTGTTCTAGCTTGGTGAAGTGTCTTTTTATACAACAGTAGGCTATTTTTCCAGATTAAGTAGGAATCCTCTAGGTGTGAAGAGCACCATTTTCTCTCCAATTTTCTAACATTGTGCTTTAAAGTACGCAACTCTGAATTAAACCAGGGAGCAAGCCTGCTATGAATAATTACCTTCTTTTTCAAGGGGGCTGCATTGTCTAATGCATCACGCAATGATGAAGAAACATTATGAACAAGATAATTATTTGTGAAGGGGCAGAAACAGAATTATTGCCCTCCACTGTGTTTTTCTGTGATAATGAGGAAATTAAAAGTGGAACAGATTCTTTGAAGGTTGTTACAGCATTGTCTGATAATGATCTACTATAATGAAATTTTCTTTCAGATGTGGAGTACTCGGTTAAATTAAACTCAAAGGTTATTAAAAAATGGTCAGACAGCATAGGGTTATGAGAAAATATTGTTATGTCATTATACTCAATGCCATATGTCAGCACAAGGTACAGAGAATGAAGACAAAGGTGGGTAGGTTTGTTAATGTTTCGAGCCTAAGATAGCATTAAACGCTATATTTAGGCTATCACTTTCAGTGTCAACATGAATGTTAAAATCCCCCACTATAATAACCTTATCTGTATTTAACACTAAATCAGATAAAAGGTCTGAAAACTGATCTAAAATTGAGAGTAAGGGCCTGGTGGACGGTACAAAACAACAAACAGAAGTGGTTTTAGTGCTTTGCAATTTGAATGAGGAAAACTAAGGATTAAATATTCAAAAGAGTTGTAGCTATTGATTGGTCTGGGACTAATCAATAAATCCGACTGAAAGATGGTTGCTACTCCTCCTCCTCACCAAGTATTTCAAGGAATGTGAAAATTTAAATAATTAGTAGGAGTTGACTCATTTATAGTAACATAATCCTCTTGCTGCAGCCAGGTTTCAGTGAGGCAAAATAAATCAATCTGATTGTCACAAATCAGGTCACTAACTAGCAACGTCTTTGAAGAGAGAGATTTTAGGTTCAGTAAGCCACATTTAATTGTTTTATTTTTCTTTTCGGTCTTTTATTTTTATAAGATTTTCATTATTTCCTCCTTTTAGATTATTTTTTAACCTATTAAATTTTGGCCGTGGGTGAGACACTGTCTTAATAGGGTAATGGGTGGGTAGCAGTACAGAAGCTGCAGAGAGGAGTGTTAGACTACGACCCTGCTTTCTGGTCTGAACCCTGGGTTGTCAGAGTTTTGGAGAACTAATAGATTCGGCCAAAGTTTTGGAGAACTAATAAATTCGGCCAAATTCCTAGAAAGAAGAGCTGCTCCATCCAAAGTGGGATGGATACTCTCTCTCCGGATCAGACCAGGTTTTCCCCAAAATGTTCGCCAATTATCAATGTAGCCCACATCATTTTCTGGACACCACCTAGACAACCAGTGGTCAGGATTGGTACAATAGATTTAAAGTTACACATTTCTACAGAGTTTGAATCAATAGTCTTGTAAACTATAACCCCTCTGAATCCATCAGAGATCAGTGCTGAGATCTTTAAATGGCTTTCTAAACTTGTTGCTGTGGCCGGTGATTCCTCTCCTCAGAACAATGAAAAGATAGTAATGATAGAGTTTAATTATTGTATTTGCAAATACGTATTCCCACTGATAAAACTAAAATGTAATAGATTGACAGGCAATATTAACTGCATTTTACTTCTTGTTTTATTAGGGTTTTCAAAGTACGGTATTGACTTAAAAAACTTTAAAAAAACTTTAAAAAGACTTAAAAAAAAGACTTAAAAAAGCTCAACAAGCTGATAAAAAAGGCTGACTCTGTTCTGGGGACTCCTCTGGAACCTCTGGAGATCATTGTGGAAAGACAGATTCTTCATAAAATGAAGAACATTGTGGAGAACCCTGAGCATCCTCTTCATGAGACTGTCCTACAACAACAGAGTGTCTTCAGTCAGAGGCTTCTTCAGATCTGCTGTAAGACGGAGCTCTACAGGAGATCCTTCCTGCCCACAGCCATCAGCATCTACAACGGCTCTTTGAGGAAACCTTCATAATATGAGCTATAACAACATTTAATTTCCCTTTGGGATTAATAAAGTATTTTTGAATTGAATTGAATTTGAATTGGAAAGCATACTAGAAACGCACACAACTGATGAATCTTTTAAAATAAAAGGTTTCAGGGGAAAAACCTTCCAGAGCACATAGTTGAAAAGGAACAATAGTATGTGACCTATAGTATTTCAAACATGGCTCTTTATACACTCATTGTCTTTCAAATTGTTGTTTTAAAATGAGTATTGCCTAAAATAATACTTTGGGTTTTGTGTTGTTTAAATATCTACAACAGCTCTTTGAAGAAACCTGTATAATAACATTTAGTTTCCCTTTGCGATTAAAAAAGTATCTTTGAATTTCATTGAATTTTATGTTATTTTTTATTGAAAATTAACAATAATTTAAAGATATTTTTTTGGCACTAGTGGCCTTTATTTATGTATTTTTTGACAGTAGGCAGACAGGAAAGAGGGGTAGAGAGAGGGAGCAACATTCGGCAAATGTCACCAGGTCTGGGACTTGAACCCGGGACAGCCACTTTGAGGACTGTAGCCTCTGCACCTGGTCGCGCGCTTAACCCCTACACCATCAGCACCGCGCCCATTAACAATCATTTAAAGGGGTAAATTACAAACTGCCAAAGAAATGCAGCAAATGTCATGCAGCATGGCTTTATTGTAATGTAGTGTGCAAGCTGCTTTTGTGGAACAGAAAAAATTGTTTTCTTCACCAGGCAGCGGGTTGATAAATATGTAAATATACAGTATAAGAGGACAGACTTTGGGGCCAAAGTACTTCATTGCTTTTCATGTGGCCTCCTTATGCAATTATTAAAATGCAAATGATGCTGAGCTCTGAGCAAAAAATGCAGATGGAGATGAGCATGCCTTGTAGAATCTCAGGATCCTTCTTCATTGTGTGAGAGGCAGCCTTCTCCTTAGGCCCCTGGTCGCTAAACAGAACTCAAGAAGAACCTTGTTTTGTATTTCTAACATTCGTTTTCATTCACATATCTGTGTGAGCATTTCAACAATACTAAAAACAATCAATACAAAATAGCAATCTTAGTTTAAAAGTGTTCGGCGGCAAAATTCATTAAAGCAAGCTTAATGGCCACTCATGTTACTGTAGGACCCTGACATATAGCCACAGAGATGGGTCAGAAATTTAAATTCACTCATCATGAGCATGCATGTCATATTAATTGTAGGTTTTTATTGATGCATTTTAACCATTATTTGTTTCAGTTCGGAATGATTATACAACCTACAACTTCTCTGAATTTTAAAACATGAATTACTTGCACACGTTTAAACTTACAGAGGATTTTCTGTAATTCACAAAGCGTCAAAATTACACAAACAAACTTACAAAGCTGTCAACGAGCCTGGCTGTCGTGATTGACAGCGTAAACTTTCCTAGTTTGGCACCTTCCCGGCCCATAGAGATTTAAAACTTGACTCATTGAAACCTGACGATGTGGGCTTCCCTTATCTTTCGGTTCATGCCAGACTTTGGTGGTTCTTGGATTGTTCCTGATCATTAAAACTCATTTTCAATCATTTTACCATTCACCTAACTGCTGGATCTGAACTTTGAAACTTGGACAGAGTTAGATGTTCCAGCAGAACATTGATCCCAAAGAGGCATCAAAAACGGTTTTGGAATGAGAAAAATTGTTAAAAATGCATGAACTATTAATGGACAATTTACCAGTTTCTCCAAATGGTCATATATCCAGCCAGAATATCCCAGAAGCTTGGTGATGACTACATAAAATGTTGGGATGGTCGAGGTGCAACTTGCTCAGAGACATTTAACCCAATCTCATTAAAGGGGTATGAGCTTTTTAAAGAATTAAAGGTCTATTTATGATCCTGTGCAGTCTAGAGAATACCCACAATAAATTCAAACGTGTGCATCTAATTCTTGTTTTTAAACAGTCACTGAAGTTGTATAATGTAGAGTCATACCACCCAGAAAAGATTGTTTAAACAGTGATGAGTGTCTGAGAACGTCTCACCATGTGAGTAAAACTAAAGTTCAGGGTCAGGGGAACTCTAGAAGAACATTATTTACACTTTTTAACATTTTAGAGCAGAATTAAAAATATAAAACGTTTAAGTTTTTGCCTGTTACATTTTCTGTGTTCAGAGCTCACATTGAAATTGTTCTGCTCTGCTATTTGGGGTATGCATGAAAAACTCTTCCTTTATGAATGACACTGGGCCCGTGGAGCTGAACTTCATCTTGCCTCTTCAATCTGGGAAGTTCTGTTCTTGGCCTGACCTTCCTGGGACTGTGTTCAGCTCTCCCCCATCAGAAAAACATCACCCCTGTCTCCTCTGACAACAATCTCTGTGCTGATGTGTGTGAGAAATACTGAATGCTCTCTGCTGGGATGCAGAGCTTCAGGAGAGTGGCGCATCCCAAGAGTTGAGAGTAAGCAATGCTGACATTTCTGAATTCTAATTAGAGAGAGAGCAAGCGAATAATGAAGCAAACATCCATCAGAGCCCAATGTAGGGAAAAAACCTTTGAAGGACCTTTTTTTAAATTAAAATCTCCTCTCTGACAGGTGGAACAGATCTGACCTTGCAGCAGATTCTGCATCAGTGTCTCGGTGTAAGAATGGGCCTCCCATGTGAGTCCTGCTGAGTTCAGACTTATTTAACTAATCAATAAGATGGCTTTCTCACCAGGAGCTGAATGCATTACTGTAATTGTTCCCAGTGGCCCAGCAGCATTGCTTGGTGTTACAGGTGTCTGTCAGATTCAGCTTTAGCTCTAATCTTATAAAAGGTGGTATTCACAGCTTTAATAATCCCAAAGGAAACAATTAGAACATTATGATTAATATGTATGTAGAAGTTTAAGTTTGTGGTAGTTATCAAAACAGACTGAAAACTAAAGCACGTACCTTTGTACATACAGTACATACAATACAGCAGGTACATTTAAGCTTGAAAAGTACATTTTGTTGTGCACATTTTTGGGCATTTTACCAGCAACACAAAAGCATTCTTTAACCCTTGTAAAATAATAAATTAGTGCATTATATGACTGAAAGTCAACAAGGAAAACAGAACATTGAAAATGTTTTTCAAAGACATCCATTGAATGTGAAAAGATTACTAAAACATATTCCCCTTTTAGGACCTTTTGGTCATGTTTCTGAAATGATGTCACCAGTGTGATTTTGGGCTCTAGTTTAAGCAGTCTGCTTTAGTGATTTAGGGGATGAACTTAAAAACATAAAATAATTAGTTTTCCTGATTCCTGTGAGTTTGGTAGCTATGGACTTCAAGCTGTGGCAGAGGTAATCGGACTTTGCAGAAGGTAACTGTGGGTATTTTGTGTTATTTGTGCAAGTGTTTGCTAGATGTCATTTTCCATGTTTATTTTATTTCTCCAAGGTATATTTCAGAGACTTACTGAAAAGAGATTTACGCCTGCAAAATTGTTTGGACTTGACTTTCTAAACTGTTATATAAGGGTTCAGCCTGGTTAGCATGATCAACCTGAGAACAGAGGTCCGTACAATTAATTAAATCTGCTCTAATTTCAATCTCTCCACCTGTACTTGAAAACAATACAGTTTGTGCAATAAAGGTCTTAATCCGAACAAAAAAGATCTCCTGATTGACTTGATCATTTTCATATTCAGCTTTTTTTCCTTTTTCTCAGTAATACACTGGTCCATGTGAAAAGTAAAATAGATTTAGGAGATCTTGCAAGTTAAGAAATGATTGGCCATTGATTGATTATCAGGCTACTACTACATTCATCTCAGGTCAATTTAACTTCTACACCTTGTGCTTGCTCACTATAAAAAGGCTGGAGTACTTGTTCCTCCCTCTCAGGCTTTATTGCACGGTTCCATTCGGACTTTACCTGAACTGTTTAAAAATAAATACACATTTAACTATTTCATTTTTGGACAAAGAAATTTCATTGAACAGTAAAAGTTCACAATACGCAATTACTTGCTAAATTTCTGATTGCTGCCTCAGTCCAATGCCCAGCCATCTTTGTTTTTTCTGGTTGTTTTAATTGGTAATGGTGATGGTGAGACCACTTTGACTAATCTTTCACTGATTAGAGCAGCTGCTGATGTAATAAAGTATTAACTTTACTCCATTTTTTGCAGCTGCTTATCTGGCTCAGCAGCTTCCCACTGTGGGCAAAAATACATGAGCCTTTGAAAGGTAAATGCGTTGTTTTTGTAAGATGTTGGAACTGCTTGCTATTGCATTTTTGTGAAGATGCTTTGAAAGATTTGTACCAGGCCTGCTTGTTGCCAAAGATGTGATGACGGCGCAGTCCTGCGCACGAGAGCCTGCTGAGTGAAGTCAATTCCACAGAGATCCACTCTGATGTTTTTCTTGTAATAGTAAATACGATATCTGTCACAAAATGAGCCACTGAAGCTGTGTTCAGAAAGGAAGAGCACATAAAACGGACTTTTAAAATATTCTAGTTGTGGAGTCAGATAGTTTTGTGTTTTTGCCAGTACTTTTAACTGACTTAAATGGGGAAGCAGGAGTTTATTTTGAGGCATCTTACAACTTTGAAAATCTTACTTCAGTGCTGTCATTTATTACAGTGTATACAAAATCAACTAATTCTAGCACTGTAGAAAAATAATTTATACATATACAAATCGCTGGGTAACTTGTCAGAGTGCCCCATTTTCTTTCTTTTGCCTAAATCTCACAAAACCACTAAACTTCAACACAAGATTGTATTATTGCTGGAATAACATGAGTTTACTGTTTCAAAATTTTCAGTAGTTTGTTTTGATAACGTCCATCAAGGAATGATGAGGGTCTGCATGATGAGCTGTAGGGCTGAAACAATTAATCGGATTAATCGTGATTAATTGATTATTGAAATAATCGTCAACTAATTTAGTAATCGAATAATCATTAACTATAGTATACAGACTACAACATGCCATTTGCTGAAAGAACAACCTACTCAGAGCAGTAATTAGACCAAATTTTACAAAAAAATATTTACATCTTCATTTAAGATGAAAAAACTTCTTTGTCTGTAAATATGCTTTCTAGAACTGGCATAGTTTTAGCTTTAGCCTGGTTCAAATTCTGTAAAAAATCTCTAATTAAACACCTTTTGCTATCCGACTATTAATCGATTAATCGAAAAAATAGTCGACAGCCCAATCGATTAGCAAAATAACCGTTAGTTGCAGCCCTAATGAGCTGCAAAATGTTATAATCCTCTTCAGAATACAACAGATTGAGGAAAAAACATTTAGGTGACGTAATGATGTGGCACCAAGCTGTCTCTCTGGCTGTGGAAAACCAAACAGGTCCTTTTTAGTACAAGAAGTTAAGAACTTGCTCCAGTGCCATCCCCAGTTTAGCATTCAAACTGCTTTGGTGGAAAAATCCTATAAATGAGAAATCCCAGAAAATTGTCATCTTTTTGAATCAGTCCTGCAAGCTACTATTCCACATTTATACCAGTTGATATCTGTAAATAGAACTCAGTAATTGCTCCACTTTCTTTCCGTTCAGCACCAAACATTGTTACCAAGATTTTAGCAGCTATGTTGTAGTGGGCGCCAAACGGCCATTGTGGGCTTTCTCAGCTATGATAATTCAGAAACATTGGGCGAAAGAAAATTAATATTTACAGAATCCCTGAGGGAAGTCAGACATGACATAGTGAAATGAAACCTTCAACCAAGTGTCACGGTGTCACAGAGAGAGGCCAGCTCCTCCTACATAGCACCTTTTTATATTCTGCATAAGAGGACTGTTAGGAGGGTCAAGTGAGATTATTGTAAAACTTTATTCAAGTGGCTTTGAGGGTTGGAGTTTTAAAAATATGGCAGCGTGAGTGTGGAACCCCCCTTCCTTTATTTAGCCAAACTTCTTTACGAGTCTCTGGCTGTGGTAAAACCACAGATGAACAACTCAACTTTAACATGTCTAGAGTGACCACACAAACATTATAATTCACTGACACGATCCCATTTGGCACCAGTTTTAATATTATTTGATTTCAGCTGATAATATTTATTTGCTCATTAAGAGGAATTGCTGTAAATTAAACAGCTCCAGGCAGTTAACAATTCAATTCAATTCAAAAATACTTTATTAATCCCAAAGGGAAATTAAATGTTGTTATAGCTCATATTATGAAGGTTTCCTCAAAGAGCCATTGTAGATGCTGATGGCTGTGGGCAGGAAGGATCTCCTGTAGCGCTCCGTCTTACAGCAGATCTGAAGAAGCCTCTGACTGAAGACACTCTGTTGTTGTAGGACAGTCTTATGAAGAGGATGCTCAGGGTTCTCCATAATGTTCTTCATTTTATGAAGAATCTGTCTTTCCACAATGATCTCCAGAGGTTCCAGAGGAGTCCTCAGAACAGAGCCAGCCTTCTTTATCAGCTTGTTGAGATTTTTTAAGTCCCTGGCTCTGATGCTGCTTCCCCAGCAAATGATGGTAGAAGTGATCACACTTTCCACAACAGACTTATAGAAGATATGCAGCATCTTGCTGCAAACACCAAAGGACCTAAGCTTCCTCAAGAAGTACTGTCTGCTCTGTCCCTTCTTGTAGATGGCTTCACAGTTGCATCTCCACTCTAGTCTGTTGTCCAGGTGAACACCGAGGTATTTATACTCCTCCACCACCTCCACTTCTTCTCCCATGATGGAAATAGTTTTTGACTTATTCCTGTTTCTCTTCAAATCTACAATCATCTCCTTTGTTTTAGTCACATTCAAAATGAGATGATTGTTTCCACACCATGCCACAAAGCGGTCCACCACCTTCCTGTACTCAGCTTCTTGTCCATCTCTGATCCACCCCATGACTGCAGAATCATCTGAGTATTTCTGCAGATGACAGGAGTCTGTCTTGTACTGGAAGTCTGAGGTGTACAGAGTGAAAAGGAATGGTGAGAGTACAGTCCCCTGTGGTGCTCCTGTGCTGCTGACTACCTCGTTAGACTCATAACCCTTCAGTCTCACAAACTGTGGTCTGTTTGTCAAGTAGTCTTTGATCCAGGAGATTGTTGAGGCCTCCACCTGAGTCTTCTGGAGTTTCTGACAAAGCAAATCAGGTTGGATTGTATTAAATGCACTGGAGAAATCAAAGAACACGATTCTCACAGTGCTGCTGGCTTTGTCCAGATAACAGTGGGTTTGTTGAAGCAGGTGTATGATGGCATCTTCAACTCCAACTCCACAGCAATAAGCAAACTGAAGGGGGTCCTGATAGTTTATTGTTTGCTTACTCAGGTGGGCCAACAGGAATCTCTCTAGGACCTTCATGATTTGAGATGTTAGGGCAACAGGTCTATAGTCATTGAGGACTGATGGGTGAGTTTTCTTTGGTACCGGAACAAGACAGGAGGTCTTCCACAACCGGAACCTTCTTCTGTGCCAGGCTAAGGTTAAAGAGGTGCTGCAGAATCCCACAGAGCTGCTCTGCACAGGCCTTCAGGACTCCAGGGCTGACATAATCTGGACCTGCAGCCTTATTTCGATTCAGTCTCTCCAGTTGCATCTTCACTTGACTTCTTGAGACACACAGGTGGAAAGGGGAAGCAAAGGAAGCATCAGCATTTTCTGATATGGTTGAAGGCAAACATGTAGAAGCAGAAGTGTCTAGGGCTGAGGTGGAAGATAAAAAATGTGAGGTGTTACTGGACAGCTGTGGGTCCTGTGGGTCAAAGGAAGATGGAATGTCTGTTTGGGAACTGAACCTATTGAAGAATGTGTTCAGTTCATTGGCTCTGTCCAGACCTCCATCGGTCTGATCTTTTTCTGCTTGAAGCCTGTAATCTTCTTCATCCCTGTCCACACATCTCTGATATTGTTTTGCTGGAGCTTGCTCTCCAGCTTATTCTTGTACATCTCCTTGCTGTCTCTTATCTTGACTTTAAGTTGCTTCTGTAGCTTGCTCTCCAGCTTCTTCTTGTACATCTCCTTGCTGTCTCTTATCTTGACTTTAAGTTGCTTCTGTATAATCCTCAATAATTCTCTGTCTCCCTCTCTGAAGGCTCTTTTTTTCTTGTTAAGCAGGTCAGGTCACTGGTGATCCAAGGTTTATTATTGGGGAAGCATCTCACGGTTCTGGTGGGGATGATGTTATCCACACAGAAGTTTATATAGTCGGTTACACACTCAGCCATGGCATTGATGTCCTCTCCATGTGGCTGGCACAGTGCGTCCCAGTCTGTAGCCTCAAAGCAACCTTGCAGAGCTTCTTCAGCTTCGTGTGACCATTTTCTCACAGTCCTCTTTATTACAGGTTGTCTCTGAACAAGGGGCTCATATTTCGAGCAGAGAAAAACAAGATTGTGATCTGATTTGCCTAGAGGAGGTTGTGCTGTAGAGATGTATGAGTCCTTGACATTTGCATAAAACAAATCTAATGTTTTGTTTTCTCTGGTAGAGCAGCTGACAAATTGTTGAAACGTTGGAAGTGTAGCAGAGAGTGAAGCATGGTTAAAATCACCAGAAATTGCCACAAAAGCATTGGGGTTTTGTGTCTGTAGCTTAGCAACAACTGAGCTGATGGCATCACATGCAGTGTCAGCAACAGTGGAAGGTGGAACGTAAACTGTTACCAACATAACACTGTTGAACTCTCTGGGTAAATAATATGGACGAAAACTTACTGCCAACAGTTCAATATCTGGACTGCAGAGATGACACTTCACAGTAACATGTCCTGGATTACACCATCTGTTGTTCACAAGTACTGCCAGTCCACCTCCTTTACATTTGCCGCTCCTCTTTAAATCTCTGTCTGCTCGTATGGTTAAAAAGCCCGGCAGAGAGACGCTGGAGTTGGGGATATGATCCTGCAGCCATGTCTCAGTAAAACACATGATACTGCATGCCCGGTACTCTGGCTGGGTCCTTTGTAGGGCTTGGAGTTCATCCAACTTGTTTCCCAACGATCTCACATTGCCCATCAAAATCAACGGAAGAGATGGTTTGAACTTCCTCCTTCTCTCTCTTCTCTTAGCTCCTGTTCTGCATCCACGGCGTCTCCTTTTCAACTCATCAGGGATTTGGGGTTGTAGCTGAAGTATTATTTGAGCTTTTGAGATATTAATCAGCTGCTCCCGGTTGTAAGAAACAACCCCGTTGCCATGGCAATGCATCCTAACAAATGTCCAAAAATAGAAAGTATTAAGAAAAATCCTCCAAGCTGCGTAGCATCTGACACTGGAGCGGACTGTCATACAAAAAAAATCAACTGTATCCACCACAAGAGGAATAGTTCCCAAAAAAGAATAAATCAGAATCAAAAGTAACAGAGCTACTCCAACCTGCTGCCACCTTGAGCGGCGCAATTCTAGAATTAACCATCCATTGTTGCCACCTGTTTCCTCGGGTTGAGAGAGTGCTGCAGAGTCAATGACATGTTGCAGTCAGCTGGGGTTCATTGAAACAATTTTTTACCAACTGGTATAATAAACCCCACCAGTGTTGTATGTTAACAAGGGTTGAACTGAAATGTATGGAACTGAATTTGACTTGATTGAATATTTATTTATAAAAATGGTACCTCTCATCTTGCAAAGTACCTTAAAATAACATTTGTTTTGTATTAGCTATAAGTAAACTGAATTGAGTTATGTTATTTGTCTTGTGACAGTTTGGATTTTGAGCTTTTAGCAAAAACAGCATTTTTTTTCCTTTGTGTATCTTAAGAAGGTTAGTTTACATAATTGTAAATCAGATCGTTTCCTCATATCCCTGGCAGACCCAGGCACTGATGCAGCTGCAAATGAAAGTTAAAGCAAGTATAGTTTAAAGCATATGCGTTTAAACAGCAGATTCCCACAAATGTGTGTTTTTATTTGTGTTTTTAGGTGTCCCTGGTTGATGAAGGTAATCTCTCCAGCTGTGCCTCTCTACAATGGCCTGGTCTTCCTCTTTGTCTTGGCCAACTTCAGCATGGCAACCTTCATGGACCCTGGTGTTTACCCCCGAGGTTTGTACCCACATCTGACCTGAATGTCTTCCCACATTTGTCCTTCAAATATATTATCTGCACTATTGTAGATGAAAGGGACTTATGTTTCCATCCTTGTTAGTCCTGGAGTGGAAAGTGGATCTTTTATCGGCGGCATATTTATCACAGCACCAAGCTACAGTACACAGTGTTTCACTGCAATGTGCTCAGAAATGATAAGAACCTGTCAGGAGGAGGTTATCATTTTTCTCTTTACAAAGGGGTAATAATCAGCAGCTTGTAAAATCTGTGCCTGTTTCATCTCTTCATGTCTTATTTTGTTGGCAGCCCAAGTGAAATCATGTTAATTAAACACTGGCACCTAAAATGCTGAAATAAATCTCCAGTCAGCATTGTCAAAGTGTGTGTGAACGCTTGATAGCATGCACACTGTCCAAATGTTCTACATTTCTTGCCTGTAGGGAAAAAAAACATTTTTTGGATTGAAAATGGTTTGATGAGGATTCCAGGACTTTCCAGATAACTTCATCATGAGAAGAATATTTATATTCTCGTTAATCATTCAAACGAAGGCTGGCTTTGCTAATTTAAATGGTCAGAATAAGCAGATGAGTTTTTTGCACTTAATAGTGTTTGACTTGTAAGATGGAACAGAAAACTAGAGGGAAAAACATTTCTATTTAATCCTAGATAATATTCCAAGGAAAGGTGCAATAAAATATTTGTTTAGAGATTAATTAACATTTGTTAAAACAATAACTTTCCCCTTATCTGGACAGGATGTGTGTGTGCCCTTAACCCATCCCTTTTTGTCATTTGTGTAGTTTCCTTCTTTAGCTTTTTTTAAACATTAAAACTCTGCTACACTTAGCATTTGCTATCTTTCCAACAAAAACGGTAACAGCCAGTAATGAGCCCAAAAAAGGCAAGAGAGCATTGATAGTCCAACTTTTTATACCTCATAAGAAAATACCTTAAATAAAACAGAGTTTTAGGCATTGGCCAATTACAGGTATGAAGGTAAACCAAAAAAAGTTACGGTTTCAAAAAACGCTAAAATATTTGTCCCCACCTGTTGCTGAGCACTGCAGGTCAGCTGCAGATCTTGCTTACAAGGGAGATAAATCCAACTGTTTCGAAATTTTTCCGGTGAATTCTGGTGGTGAAAGTAAAGAGGCAACACATAAACCCTTAGGATAAGGATAACACTGTCTCAAAGCTATGATTATGAGGTTCGACCACCTTGTCTGTAAAGGAGCTAACTGCAGGCTGGCTAGCTGAGCAGATGCCTAACTAATTAACCAGCCAATATTTGCTCATTGTACATTTGTTACAGCAGAGACGTGTAATATTTTCCACAATAAGCCCTGGCAAACCACGAGTTTGTTTAATTTGTCTTTTTGATTAAATTCATATATCAATATAATGATAAATAAATGTTTGCCACAATGTTTTAGCTGCAGTAGGAATAGTCTTTTTTCAGGGAATGTGTTCCAAACAGGTTATGTTTGTTATGTTAGCTTATTATCTTGGTATTTTAATGTGTAAATAGCCTGTAGAGTTCTTCAACAGTTAACCAGAATATTACGGGTGATACCAGTGTCACAGTTTGAGAACCATGGAATTAAAATACTTGCAAGCAGTAGGTGTGGTCCTGGTTTTCCTATTTCCTATATTTCTGGTTCAGTTTGTTACTAACCCCAAACAAATTGAGCACAAAATGAAACTGTCTGCCACAGGACATTAACTACCAACCATCCATTATTTTATAACAGGGTGACGTTTTGTACCTACTTTGGCAACTGAAGATTTAAAGTATTTTCCATAATTTACTTGCAGTTTACTCTAGTGTGAGGAAGGGTAGTTGTGTGACTTTACTACGCAGAGGTTACTTAATTATTTTTGATTTGATCAATGTTTCTTTATTTTTTATGAGTCATTTGACCCAAACGAGAGCGAGAACCACAATAATTTGAGGTGAGACCTAATACAAAAGTTTTCAGCAAATAATATACATTCAAATTAAAATGAGATTTGAGCATTTATGGCACTTTATCAACATAAATCATTCAAATAAATAACTAAAAATATAAATAAAGTGAAACTCAATGGTTTATGTAGATTGCTGTAAATATGTTTGTTTACAGGTATAACAATTTAGGAGCAATTGTGCGTAAAATGGGTGTAAAGATCAGTGAAAGGGTGTCAGCTGGATGAGTTAATTGCCAACTCTTTCCTAATTTAAGCTTTTAAAACTGTTTCTAGCTTTAACTGTTATGAAAAGTAGTTTATAATAAAATCAATATAATGTTTAAGGGAAAAAACAATTACTACATGTAATAAAATGTAAAAATTCCTGACGAGCTTGATAATGAGGCAGCATAACTGGAACATGGGCCATATTGTTGATAAACTCCCTCAGCTATGGGTAGTAGCTACTGGCAAAAGCTTTGTCAGTAGTAATTAAATGCTAGCTGCTAGCTAACAAGAGGAAAATCACAGCATTTATATGGTGAGGTTGTTATTTATTGCTAATAAGTTTGTCATCTTGTATGAGGATGAATTTTCCTCAACTCATATCTTCCAAAGATAGTCAATCGAAGCCACTGTCTATAAATTTCAGCTGACATTCACATGAGCAATAATTCAAAAAAAGGATTAAAAATCCTCAAAAACAACCTAAAACGTACACTAAGCCTGCATTGTAGTTGGGTTAGTCTACGCAAGTGCAATTTAGACAAATTAGGACAAGGTTTCTCACTGTAAACATAATTCAAACTGGGTTAATAATCTGACAAAACAAATTAACATGTTTTTCAAAAACGGTGGAAAAAACAAACACTATACTTTCCCAGTTTCCTGTTTAAACGAATAAACGTTGAGAAGTGCTGCAAAATGTATGACATGGGCCAGTATTTTGCCTAGTTGCTTTAGAACAAATAGAAGAGAAGCCGAGAGAGAAGATGCACATTGCAGTTTGTGTCTGCTGTTTTGGCTGGCTGTTGCCTGCTAAAATCCATTTAAATTGACTTGAGAGCCATTATAACACAGCAAGTCTTCTTCTATGGAACTACTTATTTCTGTGCTCTGTCTTTTGTTTCTTTTGATTTGCTTTTCCGCTCTCTTTCTTTTTTATTTTACATGCCTTTGTACATGTTCTGCCACAGAACCTACCTGGCTTTCCCTGCGGTTATTATAGCACTGTGAAATTATTTTCAGTTGAATGTACCGTTTGATCAGGTGAAAGCCTTTTTTTTCTTTTCTGCTGCAACTAGGAAACAAAAATGCTTTCAGTCACAAGGTTAGGTTTGCATTAATGGGACAAAAAAATGCAATAAAAAATGGTTAAAGCTTGTGGTTTTTGTTACCATTTTTGGCAAACAGTGAGGACATTCCTACTAAACTAGCATGTAGAGAAGCTATTCATTCTGTACATAGGTCGCAACATGCCCATTAATCTGTCCTAATGTTCACAGCTGACTAAATAGCTCACGTCCACAGCAATGTTCATTTTTCTCTGTGTGTTTGCTCTCACTGAAGACAGCGAACAGCAGGGATGAGCTTCATTTAAGGTGCTTCCCTGTTGTCCCTGTCAGATGGAATCATAAATCAAAACCCTGCATCTTTCTGTACGTCTGCATTTGTCATCCATGAGTGAACTAAATGATTTTTGTCACGATCCATTATGTGTCTCTCTGCGTGCTGATAATGTCTTTGTCTGTGAATGTGTGTGTGTGCTGTAGCTGACGAGGATGAGGACAAGGACGACGATTTCCGAGCGCCGCTTTACAAAAACGTGGACGTCAAAGGCATTCAGGTCCGGATGAAGTGGTGTGCCACCTGCCACTTCTACAGGCCGCCTCGCTGCTCGCACTGCAGCGTCTGTGACAACTGTGTGGAGGTGTGCATGTGTGGACACAAACACACCATGTTTGACTTCAGCACACAGGCAATCCAAGCATGTACCAAGGTTACACTGAAAGTTAGGCTAATAATAGCATTTTTCACAAATCAGAAAAAAGTGATTCAGCAAGCTTGTTAAAATACTGCTGGATTTCATCTAATATGACTGGAAATTGGTTTATCTCCCAAGAACATAAATAAATTGGCATTGGTATTAAAGACCATAATTACTGGCATACTTGGTCACTTCATCCACATAATGCTGTTTTCAGCATCACCCTCTAAAATCCCACATGCTGTTAGACTAAATCAAGAGAGCAAATAAATGCACAGACATCAGGATGTTGTTATAGATCTACATACAACACATCAGAACTTTACAATGTTGCTCCAGCATCCCATTTTCTTAAGACTTCTATTGAGGAAGCAGATGTACATAAATGTTTAAATGTTTGCCAAAGAATGTCACTACCATAGGTTTACATAGACTGTATAAAAAGACTGTCTGACATTAAATTAGATTGAACGTTTCCTGTTTTAAGGCAGTTCAATTTTTTTATTTGCTAAAGGCTAGAATGTTTAGAGAGATCCTTTTTTACTCTCTTTAAATTCCGAAGTTGACCTGGATTTCATTAGTATTTGGTAGAATTGCCTTTTAAACTGTATGACTTGGGTCAAATGTTTTGGGTATCCCTCTACAAGTTTCTTACCATCGTTTGCTATAATTTTGGACCGTTCCTCCTTACACAACTGATGTAACTGAGTCAGATTTGTAGGCCACCTTATACCTCTTCAGCTCGACACACACATTTTTTTTGGGACTGACATAAGGGCTTTGTGATTGCAACTCCAAAACATTGACTTTGTAGTCCTTTAGCCACTTTGCAACTGACATGGCTGTATGCTTAGGGCCATTGTTCGCTTGAAAAACCCATTTGCATCAGGGCTTTAACTTCTTGGCTGATATCTTAGGATGTTGCGTCATTATTTTCACACAATGTTCTTTCCACATGATGTCATCTATTTTGTGAAGTCCACCAGTCCCTCATGCAGCGAAACAGCCACTCCTGATGCTTCCACCACCATACTTCACAGTTGTGGTGTTGTTGTCAGAGATGAAACTTTCCCTCTGTTTCCTTCTAATGTGACAAAAGTTGTACTCATCGTCTTTTGCTTTATCTGGGACTGGGTCGTGGGGGCAGCAGACTTGGTAGACGGAGATGCCCAGGAGACGCCCAGACTTCCCTCTCCCCAGACACCAATGCGTTCCCAGGCCAGCTGAGAGACATAGTCCCTCCAGCTTGTCCTGGGCTGCAGGTGGACCTCCTCTCGGTGGGTAGTGCCGAGGGAGGTGTCCGGAAGGCATCCGGTATAGATGTCCGATCCACCTCAACTGGCTCTTCTTGATGTGGAGGAGCAGCGGCTCTACTCCGAGCTCCTCCCGGAAGTCCGAACTCCTCATCCTATCTTTAAGGGAGTGCACGGCCACCCTATGGAGAAGCTCATTTCAGCCTCTTGTCTCTGGGATCTTGTTCTTTTGGTCATGACCCAAAGTTCATGCCCATAGGTGAGGGTAGGAACGTTGACCGACCAGAAAATCAAGAGCTTCACTTTTCAGCTCAGCTTTCTCTTCACCACATCGGACCGGTACAGCGTCCTCATTTCTGCGGCAACCGCACCGATCCATCTGTCGATCTCCTGCTTCATTCTCGCCTCACTTGTGAACAAGACCCCGAGATACTTGAACTCCTCCACTTGAGGCAGAAAGTGCAACCTGAAGAGGGCAAGCCACCCTTTTCTGGTCCAGTGTTCCACGGGTGTGACGAAAACCACAATGTTCCTCCTAAAGCTGAGGTTCGACTATTGGCCGGACTGTCCTCTCCAACACCCTGGCATAGGCCTTACCAGGTGATGAACAAGTCCAACTCCGAACAGTAAGGTAAGTTTTGGATTTGGCCTTGGGTTGATACAAACATTTCTCAAGAAATATGTTCATCTCTTGGACACAGAACCTGTCTCCTTCATGAACGGTAAGATTGTTGGATGTTCTGTTGATACTTGAATTTAACTGTTCGAATAGATGAACGTGGCTCCTTCAAGCATCTGAACATTGTACCCAAAGATGAACTAGACTTCAGAGGTCCACAGATCTCTTCCTGATATCTCACCTGATTTATTTTGATTTTTCAAGGAAGCAGTGTGTTTGAAGTGTTGTCCTAAAATACATCCACAGCTTTGCTTCCAATTAACTTAAATGTTGTGAATTAACCCATCATAAACTTACAGAGCATACGATACATAAGATCATTACCTAGGTTTTTCCAACATGCTGTACATGTCTGTGTTCTTTTTTCTAGTTTTTGTAAATATCTGGTTTCATCTTATCTTTTGTGGTTAAACAGCTCACTAATAGGGAAAATGGCTAACAGGCTTTTGCACCCAGTAACAACCTCCACACTGAAGCGTGTCATCAGTATTGTATGTTTTTTATAATGCATGCAACTGATTGGTTAAAAACTAGCCTGGCTTCATAAGCTATTATTTCCCTATCTTTTAATTAATATCATAAACATTTCCATAAGTTTATTAGATCTCACACATTTCTTTAAGAAAACAATTTAAGGTTTGACTATGGAGGCCTATTTGCCTTCATTTCTTCTCTTTCGCTATGTCATGGTAAATTTACCATTGTGCAGACTATCAACAGGTTAACTTACATCACTTTCTATTTTAGCATGCAAATAAGTGGACTCACATTTTAAGCAACCTCTTCTTAGTTTAATGCCAAAACCAAATTTAAATCAAAAACAGACAAATCAGAAATGTCTCTGAGGCTGAGAGAAAAACTTGAACACATTCACCACCAAGCCTCATGAGGTTCTCACAATAAGCTATTTTTTGTTTTCATGAAAGTGTTACTGTGTACTATTAATTCAAAATACAGTACAGACCAAACGTTTGGACACACCTTCTCATTCAAAGAGTTGTCTTTATTTTCATGACTATGAATATTGTAGCTTCACATTGAAGGCATCAAAACTATGAATTAACACATGTGGAATTATATACTGAACAAAAAAATGTGAAACAACTGAAAATATGTCTTATATTCTAGGTTCTTCAAAGTAGCCACCTTTTGCTTTGATTACTGCTCCACACACACTTGGCATTCTGTTGATGAGCTTCAAGAGGTAGTCACCTGAAATTGTTTTTCACTTCACAGGTGTGCCCTGTCAGGTTTAATAAGTGGGATTTCAAGCCTTATAAATGTAGTTGGGACCTTCAGTTGTGTTATGCAGGAGATGGATACAGTACACAGCTGATAGTCCTACTGAATAGACTGTTAGAATTTGTATTATGGCAAGAAAAAAGCAGTTAAGTAAAGAAAAACGAGTGGACATCATTACTTTAAGAAATTAAGGTCAGTCAGACCGAACAATTGGGAAAACTATGAAAGTGTCCCCAAGTGCAGTCGCAAAAACCATCAAGTGCTACAAAGAAACTGGCTCACATGAGGACCGCCCCAGGAAAGGAAGACCAAGAGTCACCTCTGCTGCGGACGATAAGTTCATCCGAGTCACCGGCCTCAGAAATTGCAGGTTAACAGCAGCTCAGATTAGAGAACAGGTCAATGCCACACAGAGTTCTTGCAGCAGACACATCTCTAGAACAACAGTTAAGAGGAGACTGTGTGAATCAGGCTTTCATGGTAAAATAGCTGCTAGGAAACCACTGCTGAGGACAGGCAACAAGCAGAAGAGACTTGCTTGGGCTAAAGAACACAAGGAATGGACATTAGACCAGTGGAAATCTGTGCTTTGGTCTGATGAGTCCAAGTTTGAGATCTTTGGTTCCAACCACCGTGTCTTTGTGCGGCGCAGAAGAGATAAACGGATGGACTCTACATGCCTGGTTCCCACCGTGAAGCATGGAGGAGGAGGTGTGATGGTGTGGGGGTACTTTGCTAGTGACACTGTTGGGGATTTATTCAAAATTGAAGGCATACTGAACCAGCATGGCTACCACAGCATCTTGCAGCGGCATGCTATTCCATCCGGTTTACGTTTAGTTGGACCATCATTTATTTTTCAACAGGACAATGACCCCAAACACACCTCCAGGCTGTGTAAGGGCTATTTGACCAAGAAGGAGAGTGATGGGGTACTGCGCCAGATGACCTGGCCTCCACAGTCACCGGACCTGAACCCAATCGAGATGGTTTGGGGTGAGCTGGACCGCAGAGTAAAGGCAAAAGGGCCAACAAGTGCTAAGCATCTCTGGGAACTCCTTCAAGACTGTTGGAAAACCATTTCAGGTGACTACCTCTTGAAGCTCATCAACAGAATGCCAAGAGTGTGCGGAGCAGTAATCAAAGCAAAAGGTGGCTACTTTGAAGAACCTAGAATATAAGACATATTTTCAGTTGTTTCACACTTTTTTTGTTCAGTATATAATTCCACATGTGTTAATTCATAGTTTTGATGCCTTCAGTGTGAAGCTACAATATTCATAGTCATGAAAATAAAGACAACTCTTTGGATGAGAAGGTGTGTACAAACGTTTGGTCTGTACTGTATTTCTGAGCCATTTGTCTGGAAATAATATCACAAGGTTGGATCTATGTCGACAGGTTTAAACTACACTTTTGCTTTTAACCCTTTAAAGACTATTGTCGCAAATTGGCCTCAAGCCGCCACAGCCCAGGTGGTGTATGTAGTGTCGCACTAATAGCTGCAGGTTTATACAGTATTCTACACAGACCAAGTATTATATTTAATATCGCTTTCTAGAGGTCAGAGTTATGCCGAACTACACCGAATTTAGCAAATTTGCATATGGAATACCTTTTGTTTTGTGCTGTATTGAAATATACTTATTTTAGAAATCTCCTTCACAGCAAAAATTCATAGTTTATTTTGTTGTATAGTGTAAATACATTTTGGCAGTGAGGGGTGAAGATCTCTTTTTAGATACAGGAATTTGCTATTAAGGACATTCTTAGATCGCATAATAAAAAATATATTTCTTCAAATAAAACCTTTTGGGATAAATTCCTGCATAAATGTCTTTTAAATATCCAAACGTTTCTTCACTGTGTTTTTTACAGTGGGAAGACATATTTCCCTGAATTTAGGAATGTTTGACAAACAATGTCAAGCTTTTAGGTGTCTTCTGGACCTTTGCCTGAGGAGGCTAATCATTTCAACAGCAAGATAAAAAACACATTCAAGATGCTTGAAGCTCACACAAAAACTGCCACCTGAGTCTAAATTCATGAATTTGTATGCGTCATATTTCCTCCCTTCCTCAGGACTTTGACCATCACTGTCCCTGGGTGAACAACTGCATTGGTCGGAGGAACTATCGTTACTTCTTCCTCTTCTTGCTGTCGTTAAGCGTTCATATGGTGGGAGTTTTCTCCTTTGGCCTCATCTTTGTCCTTCACCACAGAGAAAAGCTGGGAGGACTTCACACCACTGTCACGTATCCTTTTACTGCCTCAAGGCTAAACTTTAGTTTATACCCCAATAAAATATGATGCTCTGTAATGGATAATGGCCGCTGAGCAGTATTCTGTGTTCTACCTTGACTTGTGCTTCTAGCATGGTGGTGATGTGTATAGCAGGGCTGTTCTTTATTCCAGTTATGGGCCTCACAGGTTTCCATATGGTGCTTGTAGCTCGGGGTCGAACGACTAATGAACAGGTGAGGAAGCAGATAAATGACTCTGTATTAAAATCTACACGCATGTTTAAAGATAGCAAACAGAGACCTAGAAAGAAACTGTACACATGTAGCAAAAATAGTGCATTCCTTTCCTCTCTGATTTTTCTGATTATTCTCTTCTGTATTGAATTGTGCAGCCACATTGTCTATAAGTATTTGTGTGCACATTTTGTGTGTGGAGTGACCTTGTGGCTGCGCTAAGTGACGCATTGTGCTCCTCAGGTGACGGGCAAGTTTCGCGGGGGAGTAAATCCATTCACCAAGGGTTGCTGTGGCAACGTGGAGTATGTCTTATGCAGTCCCCTGGCACCCAGGTAACACGTTATACTCTGCTGTTTCCACGCATTCGTCTGCTTGTATGCATTTGAGAAACTTTTTTCTTCACTACTGACACGTGCAACATTTGTCTGCGTATAAGTGCAGATGTTCTGTGGGTTTGTGGCTCAATAAAAGCTCATGACATCTATGCTGTTGCACAGACTCAGCCCCACCCGATCACTGCAGTGATTAGACAGACCGTACTACGAGCCCCAGGACTGAGTCGGTTGCAGTGGTATTCTTTAAATGTAGTTCTGTTTGAAAGCAGCCAGCAAAACCCTGGAAGGAGCCAGATGGCTGAGAGATTTTACTCACTCTGCACAGAAACCGTTAGAGGGGGGCAAAGGCAGCCAACATTGTTTTTAGTCCAACTGAAAATCCTTAAAATGCAGAGGTTGAAATCAAAGTGAAATAAAACCCATCTGTATCTGCTGTTAAACTGTTGCTGGAAGATTTAATGAACCACTGGCTCAAATCGTGTTTAATCTGACTGTTAAAGGAAGTGCTGGTGCTGAAAAGCTTTTTAAATCTGGCAGCCAGTCAGTGATGATGATTTAACAATTTATCTTAACAGCAGCAGACTGCTTTAAAATAGCAAAAAACTATTTTTTTTTTTTTGCTCTATCCATATTAATTCAAGACCAAACATATCAGAACATATTCCCAATTTGGAAATAATGTGTTAGGATTTGGCTTAAACTCTTGGTTTTCAAACTTCTTATAACACTACCGCCAGATATGTTCAAAAAGCAGTATAATACGACTTATAGTTAAGCCCAAACCGATTCCTACACCTAGATTTAAATTTCAAATTGTTTTCATCCAACCAAGAAGTTGGTTTCTGACAGGAAATCAGACAGACTTCTCTGAAAAGACCATAAAATAATCTCAAAGAAATATTATCTTTGAAAACAAAAATCTGTTTTTATCTACATGCTATTAATAACAATTGTACCCTTGTCATTATTCAAGGGAGAAATGTTTGCTGGTATAACAGCATTAAAACCATTTTTTCGTATAATTGCTGACCAGCTTTCTGTGTGTTTCCACTGGTATTTTGCCAATCAAACTTAGGTGATAACGTCCAAGTCTTTGAGGTTAGAAGACCTCCTAACCGTCACTCTAATCTTCAGCTTCCTCCATAGATTCTCTATCAAATTTAAGTTGGGCTCTAGCTGGGCCTCTCCAAAACGTTCATATCATTTCTAAAGAAACATGCTGGTCAAATTAAAAGAACATTTTAACCCTAAATTTGCCAGAGGAATGAATCATTGTGGGCTTAACTGTATACTTTTTCAGTTTGTTGTATGATGTTATAAAAAGAAACAAGAAAAAAGTATCCTTTGTTACTTGCTTGATTGGTTGAAAAATACAGTTTCATTGTAGGTTTCATTTTTATTCAGAGCTGACATTTCGAAGTTGGAAAAATTATCAGAATGGTCTCCAAAAGTCAGAAATCCTTTGACAACCTTGACCTCAAAATCCAATATGGCAGTCTTCCATATAATACTTAGTGATAGCAGCAGTAAAGAAATTGTTTATTTGCATTCCTGACAGTTGTATTTTATCAATTCTTTCGCACACGGTACTATACAACCTCCTTTACTAAATATGTGGCATCATTGTTTAAAAGTACAAAATGCAGAGAAATACTTTGCATAGTTCACAATAGTAATAGTAGTTAGCCTAGTCAATGAGTAGTATGTTTTAGCTAATCCAACGGGTTTTTGAAATTGGAACTGAAATATGGTTAAGTTGGGTTTGATCTCATTCGCTTTCAAGTTCTGTTGAGGGGTAAATAGAACCCAACCTAAGTAGCCACCAGTACTTGATCACTTGTTCCTGGTTCACCGTGGTCCGCTTCAGTTCAGATTGGCAGTTCTCAAAAACATTCTCCACTGAACTTCCCTTTAGAGACTTTAAGACGCTGTTTTTACCTGGCAAATATTTGATACCAACATTTCCACAAAAAGCACAGGTGGTACCTGTACCAGAACATCGGGCCTTATTTTACTTTTACTTTAGATGATCATTTTAATTGTCTAAAGTTCAGTAGATGTCAGAAAAAAGGAGTCTGAGATGAAGATTCTGGTTGTTCATGTGCTGCGACTTTCTGCAGGTACGTGTTGGACCCCAGGAAGAGGCCCCGCATTAAAATCCAGCCCCCGTTCATTCGACCAGATCTCTCCGATCAGCAGATCACCATCAAGGTCAGCAACAACGGCATGCACAGCACCATAATCAACTCCAAGGTGAGCAGCTTGCAATTACCGCTGACCACTCCGGTCTTAGATTTACCATTTACACCTACCACTACATCAATCACAGCACTCCATATCCTCAATTCATGTTGTATTTCCCAATTTTAGACACCATAGTTAGTCATTTTCCATATGATTGCTGTAGGATGTTATTAGATTCTTGACTTCAAAAACAAGTGACTCAGGTGGGACACGAGGAATCTGATAAGTGATGATCCGGAAAGGTTGAACTGTTTGTCTGGTTTCAGTGCATGGCTAAACTAAGAAGACGAAAGCAAATATTTTACATTTCTGGTTTTATATCTTTAGTTATCTGTTTTTGTTGGCCACATGGAGACAGATTTACTTAACTTCGTTTTACAGACACATAATGATACCAATTAAAGGAGCTCTTCAAATAAAAACATGTTCCAAGAATCCATTTAAATGTCACCGCGATTAAGTGGTATCATTCCACAGTAAAAAAGTCATATATATCTATACATTTGAACATCTCAAAAAAGCATTGCACAATCCAAACATGGCTATCCACCTAACCCGACAGGGTGGGCTAGAAGAGCATTAATCTGAGAAGAGGCCTATGTTAACTCTAGAGGAGCAGCAGAGATCCACAGCTCAGGTGGGATAGTAGGTTGACATGATACTTATACACTCCACAACGTTTGCCTTTATGGAAAAGCAGAAAAACAAAACAAAACAAAACTTTTGAAAGAAGAAAGCCACGAGATGTCTTGTGTGCAGTTTGCCACAAGATGTTTAGTGGACAAACAAGTGAAAAAATGGCAAATAAGGCCAAAGATTAACCTTTTCGCTTACATGTAAAATGATATTTGTGGCAGAAAATGACATTGAAAATCACCCTGGAAACACCATCTCCATCATAGCAGGCTGATGCTCTTCATCCAATCTGACTGAGCTTGAAGTTTTTGCAAAGAATAATGAGCGAAACATTCTCAAATATCCCCAAACACTTGGACTATCATGATAAATCCTAATGAAATACATCAAAGTATAAAAAGCGAAAGGGTTTAAGAGGTATGAATACTTTTGCTAGGCACACCTGTTTAATTGTACTAAATTGCTAAGTAACAAACTGATACATCACTTTGGTTTGAATATTGCAAGTTTAGAACTGCACTAGATTTCCACAGCTTCCTTATCTCTGGTTGGCAAACAGCTTAATCCTTCATTAGCTGCTAGCAGCAAAACATGGCTGATTCCCACACCGAACAGTGTTACACAGCCCTAAACTTAATTAGCAAAATACTTGTGTAAGATGCAGAAAAATTGTATAACATGTATGTTTTACTTCCTTCATGAGCCTCCCCTTAGAAAAGAATGTATTTAACATGAACAAGTTTAACTCTTGCTTCACGCAGCCCTCCGTGGGAGTTGCATTAGTGCATCCTTAGCAACAACAGATGGTCCTCTGTTAAATGTGCCAATCCGCCACCTGTTCTGGTTGTCTTTAACACTCCCTCTCCTCCTCACAGTCCAAAAACAGCATCGACGGGCTGGACAGCAAAGAAACCCAACCGCCGCTGCCCCCCAAAGCTGACAGGTACAACCAGCTGAAAGGCCAGCTGACCTCAAGTGAAGGTAAGAACCCCCGCCACTCCTTCCCTTCCATTCATGGTATTCATGAGTCTTTAGTCCTCTTTTCTGCCAGGTTGCACCAAAAGACAACTTTCACAAACTCCATCCAAAGATCACAAGTGTCCTAGTTTTTGAGTTGGCTGTAGATGAGCAGTATAATAACTGTTCAATCCAATGTCCTTGGCAGTCGAGCCAGGCTTGATCTGTGGTGAAGAGAGCAGCTCTGCACAGTGAATCAGCATCAGATTTATGGAAAAAAAAATTAAGTGAAATTTTGCAACACGAATTGCTGCCTGTTTTTCATGGATGGTCCAAGAATTATTCCTTTGATTAAAAAAAGACTTTAGAAATCTGTGTAAAAGGTACCAACTGAGTAGGTAGAGCTCCATTCAACAGCATGAAGTGTCTGTAATGAATAAAGCAGTGTAAACAGCAGGTCATCTCCTAAGGATCCACAGTGTCATGCTGCATTATGTCAGAGAGCGCCTACTGATTATCCAAAGAGCAACACTGCCACCTGGTGGTGCTTTTAAGTGCTGCTGTTGTTTCAAATGGATCACCTACTTTGTGTAGGCATTGAAAAAAGGTCTCAATGTGTGGCGTGGAGATCTATTGATTGTTGTCATTGTTTTTAAAGGAGCAATGCATATTAACTAACATAAGCACTTTACTACATATTAGTATGTCAGATTCATTTAAAGAGCTTTATTTCCTCTACAGTCTGTGGCAGGTTGATGGTGCAAAAAAGATGAGAAAAACATAAATAACATAAATTACAAAATAATGAGTAACAAAATATTGAATACAAAACTTTATATGGTTGGTATGCAAAGGTCTTCTGTATAAGAGTAGGTGACTGCCCAAAAGCAATTCCTGTGTGGCATCTTAGTCTTTGCTGGTTACAGCTCTCATGGACAAGTTTTGATTTTGCTTAATGAATACATTGAGTGGGAGGAAGAGGGAAAGCCAAGCAAAGTTTTAAACCGTAATAAAATAACTGAAAATGCAATCTTATTTTTACTTTATTGAGTTAAAACTCTGCATTGATTGTAAGAGTATGACGTTTTATCCATTTTAAAATTAATTCCTTTCAAATCTTTCTATTGATTGCAATGCACACCTTCCTGTTGGTGGCTAACTGGTTGGACAATAATTCATCTGATTAAATCATGGCTCTGATTGAACTTATAGAAGCCTTTCTATTTAAATTGTTTCTTATGTGCCTAAAATATATAGAATTATACTTAATTATATTTGTGACTTATTTAACATTTGTTTTAAAGTATTCAGTTCAGTGTTACAATGGAATACTAACAATCCTGTACTACTGACAATCTTCCCTGCCACTATAACATCTGAAAGTCAATTAAAAAACTTTAAGAAGATCATAAACAGTTTTTAATATGAAGATGCAAGCATGAGCTACAGAACCAGTCAGAGATCTTAACCATTGTAGTTGACTGTTTATCTGTACCTCATTGCTTGTATTTTACTTGTGAATACACAATTCTGCCATCTGGATACATTTGACCGGTACCATGAAGCGGACAACGTTCAGGAAACATTTTACAAAATAAAAAGCAGAGTACCCAGTGTAAAACCCAGAGGTACACCAACCTTACTATCAACCATTTAAAAAAAATTGTCATCTATGCCAACACACTTGTTTTCTATTACATTTTTTCACTTCTTTTTATGCATTCTTAGAGCACAGCAGAGGTCATTTATAAAAAACAAAACAAAAGAAAGTTGTTGTTTTATGTTTTTTATTCAGAAAGTTCTGTTTCTGGAAAAACCCACCCTTCCACTCCAGCCATGTACAGATTCAGGCCGTCCTTTGGCACCATGCCGAAAGTACACTACCACACTGCTGGAGAGAAGGTAGGTAGAGTTAGTTTTTTTTTGGCTATAACTATAATTTTAAGGTTTACAAATGTTGTTTTTCCTTCTTTGCTCCTTAGATCATTATGACAGATGATCGAAAGAATTCAGCAATCATGGAAGAAGGTGTACGAGGTCATGACTACCGATCTGAGCCAAACCTTGACCTACCTGAGTACGCCAACGCTCCGCTCCACCGAACTTTCCAGTCCTCACCTCACCAGCTAGACTTTGATCCCGTCAGCAATCGCGCGCTCAGCCTAAAGCAAGGTCACCGTCGGTTGGAGAAGGGCCAGCTGCATGCAGTGCCACCCCAGTCAGTCACTTCTACACCATACAAGGGGGTTTTCTCTCCAAACACTCTCTCCAACCGTAATGGCAGTCTGTCTTACGACAGCCTGCTTAACCCCAGCATCTCTCCAGCCAGTGCCAATGAGTGTATTGCACACCGTGGTATGCCATCCGTGGGATTCCATTCACCCTACCTGCCCTCCAAAATGTGCCACATCCGGGAATCGGAGATCCATAGACAACAGGTTGCTCAAACGTACAGTCCAGTGATGCTGCCCAGGGGGATGGGCAGACAGTCCCCTCATCTAAGGGACAGAGAGCCATCTCCGGTGCGCTACGATAACCTCAGCCAGACCATCATGGCTTCCATCCAGGAGAGAAAGGAGATGGAGGAGAGGGAGAAGCGGCAGATGCTCCATGAACGCTCCCAGACCCATATCTATGCCCAGGACTCTGGCGTGTTCGATGCAGGTTATGGCCTACCTGCCAATGTTGGCTTCTCAGATGGACCTCGTGGGCCTGGCTCTAGAGGCCCGACACCCCCAGCATATGGAGGCTCGAGGGACAATCTGATGGGGGTCGGGCTGGTGAACTACGGCCAAAGAACCCCTGTGTTGCGCCACACCGGTTCCACTCTTGGCAGAGCCCCGAGGACTTCATCCACCTCCTTACACACAGATCACAGCAGCACCAACAGCAGCCAGGGCAGGGCCCCCAGCCACGAAGGCTCCTATCGTTCCCCTGTCCACAAGCCCCACTCCCCAGCCATGCCCCGATCCCCCTCCTACTCCCACCAAAAACTCTCCTACATCAGTGCTCACGACAGGACAGACTCCCCTCGGTTAGGGGGCCAGAGGTATGAATCCTGACATTCTGCCCCTCCCTGGGGACTGCATGCATTGTAGCCATTCAATGGGAACTGTTGGACTTTATAAGCAATCTCACTGGAAGCTCTGCTTGTTCTGGTGATCACAGCCAGCACTTCATCGGCTCTAATGTGTTACTCCTAACTGAGGCAACATGTAGCATCTTTGTCTGGTTGATGGTGTTCTGTTCTCTCCATTTATTCATTTGTTCTGTCGGTGTGACTTTGCACATGTTTCCTTCTTGTGTATGATTGCCTTCTAGAAAAGAAAACACCTTTTTGTTTCACAAATGTCTGTTTAATAAAATGATCAGAGTCCCCATTTGTTTTTCACGTGCATGCCTTTCACCTACTTGTCTTCCATCTCTTTTTCTCTCCACTAACAAATACACACTGAATGAAATAAATGTCATTCTTTGAGATCCAAACAGGTAATTTGCATGTTTCTGCAGTCAGCATTCTTCAATCTGCTTTGAAGCGCTTTTGTTGTTGAATCATTTTCTTTTTTTTTCTTTTGTCTTTCCACCTAGAGAGGCCATGAAAGTTAACGGGCAGATGGACTGCCACCTGAGCCCCAGTCGCCATGGCAAAGTTAAAAAGGTGACAGGCGTCGGAGGCACCACGTACGAAATATCCGTGTGAGCGAGGAAAGCCCCTCAGCTTTTAACAACAGCAGTGTACTGCAGAGAAATTCTCTTTTGTCCAATCAGGAGTTCTGTTTTGAGTTAACTTTCCAATCAGAGAATCTGATCGTGGGGGGCTGTCAAAACAATATCCGCATGAATCTGTCCTGACAGAGAAGGATCATAAGAACGCCACAAGCAGTGCTCTGTGTGTGTGTGTGTGTGTGTGTGGTGGGGGGTGTCGTCAATACTTCTGACTCATCATCTTGGTTGGTACAACAGAATATGAAGCTGCTGAAGGTCTTCACCGTGAGCTTCTGCAAGAAGTCTCCTGACCGAGTCCAGAATTCATGGTGCTTCACTTTTTTTCCTCCCGTACTGTAACATCATCTTCAGGGTGTTGTGATGAACGTTTTTGTGGCTTTGAGAGGTGATGAAGTGTAGAAAACAATACAGGAGTGGGCAGAGAAGGCTAAAGAATCCTCATCTAGTCTGATGGTTGCATTCCAAATTTAATTGCTTTTGATAAAAAAAACGAGAAACGCTAACTATGTGTTTGTTGAAAATATTTTTCTCAGGAATTAATGCAACCAGCAGACATGCTAGTTGACAGGAATTCATGTATAATGAATGTGTTGTTTTTTTTTTTTTTCTTGATATTTAGCGCAACATCTTTTTACCTTTTACAAAACGGCAGCTTGGAACTATTCGCCCTTGTTTTCAGAGAGTAAGATGTGGTTTCGATCTGACCTACAACACAAGAGCCGGTCTGTTATGTTTGCGTTGTGAAAGACCAGAATGCCTCATCACAAGATTTCTCCCGGTTTTCAGATGAGTCCAGACTTGCACAGCCCCAGAAAAAATCTCATGATCAAGTTTCATCAAATAAAGGAAACATGTATGTAATTTGTGCTTTAATCATGAGAACATTAAAACTTTTTTCTTGTGTAGGGGAAAAAAATAACTCATCTCTTTTCAAAATTTAAGGCTATGTTTTTTTTAACATGCCCATTTATTTGAAACGCATTTTGAAGTTGCTTTTTCGCTCAAACATTACCAGCCTCAATAATTGAGGCCCTTCTGGTAGATATGCTTGAAAAAGGTCTTAAAATGAATTACGGTAACCCTAAATTGCAGTAACATAATCTCAACCTGTTTTTCTTAAGAAAAGTAGCCCCAGAAAGCAAGTCGGGTTGAACAGTGGCAGTGCCCTGCTCAGATGGGTTAAATGCAGAAGACAAATTTTGTTGGAATGTAGTAGTGCAAAGACAAATAAAGATTAATATTATTACAGAAAGAACTACAGGGGTTGGACAATGAAACTGAAACACCTGGTTTTAGACCACAATAATGTATTAGTATGATGTAGGGCTTCCTTCTGCAGCGATTACAGCATCAATTTGTCTTGGGAATGACATACAAGTCCTGCACAGTGGTCAGAGGGATTTTAAGCCATTCTTCTTGCAGGATAGTGTCCAGGTCACTACGTGATACTGGTGGAGGAAAACGTTTCCTGACTCGCTCCTCCAAAACACCCCAAAGTGGCTCAATAATATTTAGATCTGGTGACTGTGCAGGCCATGGAAGATGTTCAACTTCACTTTCATGTTCATCAAACCAATCTTTCACCAGTCTTGCTGTGTGTATTGGTGCATCGTCATCCTGATACACGACACCGCCTTCAGGATACAATGTTTGAACCATTGGATGCACATGGTCCTCAAGAATGGTTCAGTAGTCCTTGGCAGTGAACGCGCCCTTCTAGCTCAAGTATTGGGCCAAGGGAATGCCATGATATGGCAGCCCAAACCATCACTGATCCACCTCCATGCTTCACTCTGGGCATGCAACAGTCTGGGTGGTACGCTTCTTTGGGGCTTCTCCACACCGTAACTCTCCTGGATGTGGGGAAAACAGTAAAGGTGGACTCATCAGAGAACAATACATGTTTCACATTGTCCACAGCCCAAGATTTGCGCTCCTTGCACCATTGAAACCGACGTTTGACATTGGCATGAGTGACCAAAGGTTTGGCTATAGCAGCCCGGCCGTGTATATTGACCCTGTGGAGCTCCCAACGGACAGTTCTGGTGGAAACAGGAGAGTTGAGGTGAACATTTAATTCTGCCGTGATTTGGGCAGCCGTGGTTTTATGTTTTTTGGATACAATCCGGGTTAGCACCCGAACATCCCTTTCAGACAGCTTCCTCTTGCGTCCACAGTTAATCTTGTTGGATGTGGTTCGTCCTTCTTGGTGGTATGCTGACATTACCCTGGATACCGTGGCTCTTGATACATCACAAAGACTTGCTGTCTTGGTCACAGATGCGCCAGCAAGACATGCACCAACAATTTGTCCTCTTTTGAACTCTGGTATGTCACCCATAATGTTGTGTGCATTTCAATATTTTGAGCAAAACTGTTCTCTTACCCTGCTAATTGAACCTTCACACTCTGCTCTTACTGGTGCAATGTGCAATCAATGAAGACTGGCTACCAGGCTGGTCCAATTTAGCCATGAAACCTCCCACACTAAAATGACAGGTGTTTCAGTTTCATTGTCCAACCCCTGTATGACAATCAGTGCTAGCCCTGACCATCACTTTAAAATAACTGCAACTGAAACATTTGTTTTTATCCATACTTTAAGATGATCAGAGTTTCTATGAACTTATTAGTAATCCATGACTCTGTTTCCCTGAGGTAAAAATATCTGACATACAGGTCCCTTCCTCTTCATAAACCTGGTCACTAGGCTTGATGCGGACCTTGCCGCCCACAAAGTGAGCAGAAAAATTTCCAAAGACTGGCATCTTATCAAGTCTCTATAGCAACCATTTGACACAATGTAAACAGGTTGTTTGGGATAATGCCTACCATCACAAAAAAAAATATGGAATTTGTAAAGCCTTTCTGGGACAATAACAAGAAAGCTCAATCTGTCTTCAGATCAGACTAAGATTGAACTTTACTGCAACATATTTAAGACATTTTAAATAAAATTTGGACTTCACCAGTAATATTCCCTCTCTTTGTATTCCCCAATCTTTCGAATTGTTCTAAGAGAAGACTAAGTGTTGTTCTTTTGACAAAAGGGGGGTGTACAAAGTATTGATAGCAGGGTTACCAGTAATTGGGCCACCTGTGATTTTGTTAAATACAATATTCTAACATGGTTTTGTCTACTGAAAAATTGTACTCGAATGATTTTTCAGTCAAATTGTGCTACAACAAAAGATCACCCTATTTTAAGTCCTTTTTACACATCTTTACCAGAGGTGCCAATAAATGCGTCCAGGTCTGTAAATATAAAATCACTATGAATTCACTAAATAATTCAGATCATGGATAATGGGTCAATCTAAATATTGCTTGTTTTACGTTGATGTGCAAGAATAAGTGTATGATAACTCGTAACTAATAGATTTGTGTTGTGGAAAATAATCTTAAAGTCACACGACTGGTTCTAATGGACAAACATTAAAGCTGCCTTGAGTAATCAATGCTGAATGTGGCTAAACGTCTCAAATACAGCAAACAGGTGACATCTGAGTGGAAAGAAATTGGACTATTTGCAGAGGCTGTCTGGCACAGCGTAGTGACATATTTTTTTGCTGTTGGAAGTGTAAAATATATAACTTTGAATAAAAGAGGAATTGATAAAAGCTACATGTTAGATTTGAATAAGAAAAGCCACTGTTGCCTTTTTAGTAGAGAAACTGTTTTCTACACAGCTGACTGTGTGTGAAACACTGCTGTACGCTAGGAGAAATGCAATCCTTGAGTAGGACGGAGCAGATAGTGACTCTGGAGAGCATTTTGGACTGGGCCAACCGTTTAAAAACATACCACAAAAGAGAACAGCTGCTGACAAGGTGATTCGAACATGCAAGTTATAAAATCCCTTTTCCTTTTATCTGGTAAGTTTTCATTTCTCCAAATTAAACGCAGAAAAGCCAGGGGGCGTGGTAGTCGTTTGCCAACACCAAGTTCCAACAGTTTGACCAACATGGTTTCTCTTTAAGGTCTCACCCAGCTGCCTTAACAAAACCCTTGTTGTGAGGCTGTGGTTAACAGGGCTATTTTGGCAAATCTCATGGTTAGGTGAACAAATAGAGACAGCTGTTTTGTTTACGTAACCCCTCTTTGACCTTGTGTCCAAATGCAAACAACTGTCATTCCACCTTAAGATGACTGCCATTACTCCAGTGTTCCTTTCCTAGGCTGGATATCACTGCAGGTCAGGGCCCATTCCTGGGCGGACAATAACCATCAGCCACATGCTGAATTTGTTTCCAGAACATATATGTATAATAAAGAATAAACTATAGCTGTATATGTGTTCCTATTTTTGTGAAGAGGAAATATTCCCAATGACCTGAAAGAATAAAATTTCCAGCTCTGAGTGAATCGGATTCATTTTTTACCACCTGCACATTGTCACAACTATTACCCACCCAGCAGTCGGAATCCTTAACCAGTCTTGGAAAAAAAAAAAAAAATGTACATGTCAGCATCATTACAGCAAATCAATTCAAAAAGTGAAAATGTGATTTATTAGTTTCTCAGAAAACTGGAGTGGAACATAAAGCCAATAAAAAGTGATGTGTAAAAATACTAAAATATGGAATACATAATCATGGAGAAAGACTACCAACCTAACAGTTGTTCAGCAGACAGTCACTGTAATGGAAAGCTAAGTGGAAGAAAAACATCTAGTGCAGTTGACCTGAGAGGATTGTAAAGGAAAGCCCATTTAGGAATTTGGGCCAAACAAGCTTATTCGTTTCATGGGCTACAACTTTTTGCATTGATTAACCATCCTTTAATCAGCTTCATGGCAATGGTTTTAATTTCGAGCAGGACTTGGCACCTGCCAAAAATGCCATAACCACTGTACAGGTGTGCTGGACTGTCCAAACAGAAACTATGGGGTATTTTCAAGAGAAGACACACCAGACCCAGTGATGCAGAGCTCAAGGCTGCTATTAAAGCAGCCCGGGTTTTCCTGAACACCTCAGCAGAACCACAGGCTGATCGCCTCCATACCACACTGATGCAGTAATTCATGCAAAAGGAGCCCCAACCAAGTACATACTGCAAAGTACATGGACAGTTTTTAGTAGGCACTAATTTCTGCATGAAAAAGATTTTTTTGTATCTTATGTTTCCTTTTAAAAAAAGATTTTTTTTCATTAGCTATGCTCCATCAAAATTAACATCATAAATATCACTATTAGTAATGAATCTATATAGTTTCACTTTTTGAGCTGAATTACTGAAATGTACAGGTCCTTCTCAAAATATTAGCATATTGTGATAAAGTTCATTATTTTCCATAATATGATGAAAATTTAACATTCATATATTTTAGATTCATTGCACACTAACTGAAATATTTCAGGTCTTTTATTGTCTTAATACGGATGATTTTGGCATACAGCTCATGAAAACCCAAAATTCATATCTCACAAAATTAGCATATCATTAAAAGGGTCTCTAAACGAGCTATGAACCTAATCATCTGAATCAACGAGTTAACTCTAAACACCTGCAAAAGATTCCTGAGGCCTTTAAAACTCCCAGCCTGGTTCATCACTCAAAACCCCAATCATGGGTAAGACTGCCGACCTGACTGCTGTCCAGAAGGCCACTATTGACACCCTCAAGCAAGAGGGTAAGACACAGAAAGAAATTTCTGAACGAATAGGCTGTTCCCAGAGTGCTGTATCAAGGTACCTCAGTGGGAAGTCTGTGGTAAGGAAAAAGTGTGGCAGAAAACGCTGCACAACAAGAAGAGGTGACCGGACCCTGAGGAAGATTGTGGAGAAGGGCCGATTCCAGACCTTGGGGGACCTGCGGAAGCAGTGGACTGAGTCTGGAGTAGAAACATCCAGAGCCACCGTGCACAGGCGTGTGCAGGAAATGGGCTACAGGTGCCGCATTCCCCAGGTCAAGCCACTTTTGAACCAGAAACAGCGGCAGAAGTGCCTGACCTGGGCTACAGAGAAGCAGCACTGGACTGTTGCTCAGTGGTCCAAAGTACTTTTTTTGGATGAAAGCAAATTCTGCATGTCATTAAGAAATCAAGGTGCCAGAGTCTGGAGGAAGACTGGAGAGAAGGAAATGCCAAAATGCCAGAAGTCCAGTGTCAAGTACCCACAGTCAGTGATGGTCTGGGGTGCCGTGTCAGCTGCTGGTGTTGGTCCACTGTGTTTTATCAAGGGCAGGGTCAATGCAGCTAGCTATCAGGAGATTTTGGAGCACTTCATGCTTCCATCTGCTGAAAAGCTTTATGGAGATGAAGATTTCATTTTTCGGCACGACCTGGCACCTGCTCACAGTGCCAAAACCACTGGTAAATGGTTTACTGGCCATGGTATCACTGTGCTCAATTGACCTGCCAACTCTCCTGACCTGAACCCCATAGAGAATCTGTGGGATATTGTGAAGAGAACGTTGAGAGACTCAAGACCCAACACTCTGGATGAGCTAAAGGCCGCTATCGAAGCATCCTGGGCCTCCATAAGACCTCAGCAGTGCAACAGGCTGATTGCCTCCATGCCACGCCGCACTGAAGCAGTCATTTCTGCAAAAGGATTCCCGACCAAGTATTGAGTGCATAACTGTACATGATTATTTGAAGGTTGACGTTTTTTGTATTAAAAACACTTTTCTTTTATTGGTCGGATGAAATATGCTAATTTTGTGAGATAGGAATTTTGGGTTTTCATGAGCTGTATGCCAAAATCATCTGTATTAAGACAATAAAAGACCTGAAATATTTCAGTTAGTGTGCAATGAATCTAAAATATATGAATGTTAAATTTTCATCATGACATTATGGAAAATAATGAACTTTATCACAATATGCTAATATTTTGAGAAGGACCTGTACTTTTCCAAAGACATTTTATTTGACTGAGATGCAGTTCATACATGGATACAAATGTGTGATCTTTACCAGCTTTTATTTGAAGTTGGAGGAAACATTTCAGATCATCTGAGTGCAAACGAAGAGCAACATTTCATCCATATATATGTATTTACAGATGCACTGGCACTTGGATGCACTGAAGAGTCAAGGCTGAAAACTTGTTGGGTGGAAAGAAAAGGAGTGGGCGGTGAGCACACAGATCAAATGGGGCACACTCCATTACATACACTTTACATGCTATGAAGTCTGGGAATGTCATGAGCTAAAACATACAAACTAAGTCTCCTGATCAGGAACATGAGTGAAGAAAAAAAGCTGCACAAATGGATGAACTGTTTTTACTTTGGACTTAATAAATTTAAAGACTAAAAGAAGCAAATATGAGATTCTTAATTAAGTGCATGTTATCCGTCTTTAACCCATAAGTGGACACTTTGATCTTGTAACACTCATCTGACACTCTCCAACCGTCCAGAGGGAAATCCTCTTGTAGTCAGCCAACTGAACTGAGCAAAGAGGAATCCAAGAGACAATTACCTCAAAGAGAAGTTTTTACCTTGTGATCTAATAGTGGAAGTGTGGACAGGATGCACAGGCCCACAGAGTGTCACCAGTGGGTTTCACCTTTACAATGCACCTCCATAATGCCTGGTTCCTGACCTGGTGCTGCTAAAGAGCAGGCTACATTATCCTCTCACCCTACAAATGAACTCTGCTTTAAAATAACAAAACAAATACCCCAATGTGGGAATCATTGCTACCACAAGCCTCTTTTCACAGTTTGTCAATAGTAATGTTGAACTCTCGAAAGTAAGGGTAGAAAGTGAGGGCTTCCACTGAGCAACGCGGGAACAGGGTCAGAGAAAAAAGATTTGTTATAAACTTAGCATCTGATATTTTCTCCAGTGGCTTGAAGGACTTGTGATCTTGAGGCAAAACAGATAAAAAAAAAACTAATATGCAAGAGTCCAAATTCAGTTCATATAGTCTATTGTAGAAAAAGAGGAAAAACTGAAAAAAAAAAACTGAAGATCAGCAAAGCAAGTTCTTGGTTCTTAATTCTTCTCCACAGCTTTCACCTCCTTTTTCTCATCTTCATTCTTCTCGGTCTCCTTTTTGACCTCTTCCTTCTTTCCCTCAGATGCCTTATCTTTTACTGAGAGCTCCTCCAGCTTCTCTGCCACCTTGTTTGCACTATCAGCGTTGCCTGTGGCAAAACAATACAAAGCATCGTGAGCTAGGAACATTTTAAGCAATTTTCTTGTCTTTCAATATATTCAGATTTCCATCACTGTTTTTCATGCAGCTAGAATGTGCTACCTCTTAAAAACCCAAATATCAGTACAGAAACACTTAAAAAGAAGCAGTAATGTAGCAGAACACAACACCAGCGTTTAGGTAAAGCTAGCGACGTTGCATTCTGCCAGTTTATGTAGCAGACAGAAAAAGTCCCAGGCTGAAGTAAGCAGCAGAGAACAGAGTGTGTCTGCATACTCGTGACACTTTGAGTCATATGCATCTTCACATGAGAATCTCACCAGCACACTTTGAAACATTCAAAATATTTTTTAGATCTCCAAAAAAACAAAACAAAAAACTACAAAGCTCTTATATTATGTACCTGATCCCTCTAGTTGTTTTTTGACCTCCTCTTTGCATTCATCGAACTTCGCCTTGAACTTCTGAGCATCTGTTGAAGGAAAATGCAGCTCATCAGCTAAAGCAAACAGGAACGGACCTCTTTAAATGGAAAATTAGAGAACAGCTGTGAATTATACTCACTTTCTGCGTTTAAAAAGCGTATTGCCAGGAGTTCTGGTTTGGGGCATTCGTCAGCATAATCTGCTAGTGTGTTCCACACCCACGCTCTGTCACTGCCGGCGTTGGGCTTCAACTCCATTTGAGGGCTGACTGCAGTTTACAAGAAGACGATAATGTTAGCAAGGACTGGCCAAAAATGCAGGCACTTGATGAGGAAAATACTCCTACAGTTCTATGAGTGTCGTACATTTAAACCAATGTGACATGTTACTTCAGTCCGTCGGAACCAGTTAAAAAGATCCCAGAACAAGAACTGATAAAAATGAATTTCCATTCATTCAGATGGGCTCTTCTAAAATACAGGTCCTTCTCAAAATATTAGCATATTGTGATAAAGTTCATTATTTTCCATAATGTAATGATGAAAATTTAACATTCATATATTTTAGATTCATTGCACACTAACTGAAATATTTCAGGTCTTTTATTGTCTTAATACGGATGATTTTGGCATACAGCTCATGAAAACCCAAAATTCCTATCTTACAAAATTAGCATATTTCATCCGACCAATAAAAGAAAAGTGTTTTTAATACAAAAAACGTCAACCTTCAAATAATCATGTACAGTTATGCACTCAATACTTGGTCGGGAATCCTTTTGCAGAAATGACTGCTTCAATGCGGCGTGGCATGGAGGCAATCAGCCTGTGGCACTGCTGAGGTCTTATGGAGGCCCAGGATGCTTCGATAGCGGCCTTTAGCTCATCCAGAGTGTTGGGTCTTGAGTCTCTCAACGTTCTCTTCACAATATCCCACAGATTCTCTATGGGGTTCAGGTCAGGAGAGTTGGCAGGCCAATTGAGCACAGTGATACCATGGTCAGTAAACCATTTACCAGTGGTTTTGGCACTGTGAGCAGGTGCCAGGTCGTGCTGAAAAATGAAATCTTCATCTCCATAAAGCTTTTCAGCAGATGGAAGCATGAAGTGCTCCAAAATCTCCTGATAGCTAGCTGCATTGACCCTGCCCTTGATAAAACACAGTGGACCAACACCAGCAGCTGACACGGCACCCCAGACCATCATTGACTGTGGGTACTTGACACTGGACTTCTGGCATTTTGGCATTTCCTTCTCCCCAGTCTTCCTCCAGACTCTGGCACCTTGATTTCCGAATGACATGCAGAATTTGCTTTCATCCGAAAAAAGTACTTTGGACCACTGAGCAACAGTCCAGTGCTGCTTCTCTGTAGCCCAGGTCAGGCGCTTCTGCCGCTGTTTCTGGTTCAAAAGTGGCTTGACCTGGGGAATGCGGCACCTGTAGCCCATTTCCTGCACACGCCTGTGCACGGTGGCTCTGGATGTTTCTACTCCAGACTCAGTCCACTGCTTCCGCAGGTCCCCCAAGGTCTGGAATCGGCCCTTCTCCACAATCTTCCTCAGGGTCCGGTCACCTCTTCTCGTTGTGCAGCGTTTTCTGCCACACTTTTTCCTTCCCACAGACTTCCCACTGAGGTGCCTTGATACAGCACTCTGGGAACAGCCTATTCGTTCAGAAATGTCTTTCTGTGTCTTACCCTCTTGCTTGAGTGTGTCAATAGTGGCCTTCTGGACAGCAGTCAGGTCGGCAGTCATACCCATGATTGGGGTTTTGAGTGATGAACCAGGCTGGGAGTTTTAAAGGCCTCAGGAATCTTTTGCAGGTGTTTAGAGTTAACTCGTTGATTCAGATGATTAGGTTCATAGCTCGTTTAGAGACCCTTTTAATGATATGCTAATTTTGTGAGATAGAAATTTTGGGTTTTCATGAGCTGTATCCCAAAATCATCCGTATTAAGACAATAAAAGACCTGAAATATTTCAGTTAGTGTGCAATGAATCTAAAATATATGAATGTTAAATTTTCATCATGACATTATGGAAAATAATGAACTTTATAACAATATGCTAATATTTTGAGAAGGACCTGTAGTTTCAGTAAATTTATTTCTGGTCAAATGTGATATGTTCAGGTGGGTTGGGGGAATACGCTGCAACCAGTGGAGCAAGGAACAGTGGGGGACAGGCGTAGCAGAGGCTACTCTAATGATGTAGCTTGACATCCACCTTACCTTTACCTCAGGCCAACAAGCAGGTTTTGGGTGGGTGTGATTATGGTGGAATGCATATTTATAAACTCAACTGTTTGCACAGCATTCTTAGCTTTGTAGAAACCAAGCTAAGCTGCTTATATATGATTTTTATTGTGTGATGTTACTCAGATTTAGACACAGGACAGCTCGAGAAACTCCCGGTATGATAACATTTTAAACAGGAAATTTTCTTTCTCGTAGGCAAGAGAAAAGTATTGGCATTCTTTCAGCCAGTTGACCAGCAGTTCACAGCAATATTTGGGGAAGGAGCAATACAGTTATTGAATGCTCCACACAGACGAAACAAAAATCTCTTAGGGCTTTGAAGCAATTGGGTTAACAATTTTGAAGATGTTGGCAGCATTGCTTTTATAAACTTTGGTGTATTTTGATAATTTGGTGAGCACACTATGTCTAGAGGTAGACAATATTCTGCAAACTGACTCACTATGATGATTGGCACAAATCTTCAAGGTTCGGTCTCTCCTCATCAGGAGGCGGATCGTGCCCTTCTCTTTGTGTTTCAGCAGCTTCACGTCACCAGTCCCCCTCTCCTTCCACTCTGGAGGATCATTCTCAGAGGCAAAACGATATAGTTTGGCCCGCCTGGGTAAACAGCAGCACTTTATTAAAAAGATACCAATGCAACTGAACTGCTGTGTTTCTAATCACAAACATGATTAAATCTGGCAGTGGGGTTTCACTGCTTTTAGCCAGGTGGAACAACCAATTATCCAACTTGGACTACATTAAATAAATTTTTTTTATCACAATTTAAGATCTGTGAAGCTTTTGATTGTAAAAACTTTTTTCTTTGTTCCAAACCTTGAAAAATTATAAAACAAATTCCATGTTTCAGGGACTGCTTAGGAACCTTGCAGCCGCACATAATAAGTGTGTCCAAGCTCATGTCTGGTGATATAAATATCCACTAAACTAAGTGCTGTATGTTTTCTGTAACAAGATTTAGCTGTTAAAAAGTGACAAAAACTCATCTCACATTTTAAAGAGCACCTCTTCATCCTCTTCTAATGTTTTAACATCCTGCTCAGGAAGAGACACGATGGGCTCAAAGTGGGGATCGTGATTGGTGTCCTCGGCACCGTCTCCAGTGGTTTCATGGTCTTCCTGGTCCTTTAAGAAAAAGGAAAATCTATTTTTTCCAACAATAAAAAGGGCTGCCACATGTAAGCAACCCCATTAAATCAAACTATTTTGAAATTATGTCTGATAGTGTATCTTAAAAATCAACTGAAACAAAGTGCTTTTTGTGAAGGCACCAACAGGCCATGTTTCAATGGGGGGATTATATGTGTAGCTTTTGCCACAGAGGGAACAGACAAAGCCTTTTGTACGTGGCTGCTGCTGAGCCCAGCCAACTGAATACTGTGTGACTTTATGTGATCTAAAATTAGGGAAGACATAATATCTTAGGAAGTAACATCAACAATAATTATTAAAAGGATACCAAGTTTAAAAGCAACAATTAGTTTAATGGTTTAAAGTTTTTTAACCAGCTAGAAGACACATATGTCGGTTTAGTTAGAGTGTTATAAACTTGGAGCTGGCGGTTATTGTGATCTCATTTGAATTTAACACCAGTCAGCAAACAACCTATTTTACTTGAATTTTCTGTCAACTTGTAAACTTACCCGGCTTATTAAAGAGGCCTCTACCTCAGCAGGCTAACACCTAATTGTTAAGCCTTAACGCTACTTAAACTCTTACTAATAAATCTACGGTATGTGGTAAATTACAAATGCAAACATGAACATAAAGCTACACGATGATCTGGTATAACATTATGCTAAAATACAACAATAAACGGAGTTTCTTTCTTAGGCGCTCTACCATTACCGCTAACATTAGCAAGCTAAAGTTAGCTACCAACATACTAGGGCAAAGGTATATTACCCTACTGAGACCGTTGTTTATGTGCATGCACACACACATGCACATTGATTAAGTTCAACTAACCTACAAAACAATAATAATCATATTATAATGAATTTTATCCACTGCTTAATGATGCTAGTGAGTAAAGAGGCTAACATGCTGACTGCCTGCACACTTCACAGGACTTCTCCGAGCTCGAAAACCTCAACTCTAAAGCGACGTGTTAAGGAAAAACAAGTATCGCAGCAGTCACGCACTTTTTAGGAGTCTACAAGAAGCTAAATAAATTCTCACTACGTTTTATGTCTGAGAAATCCATCTAAATGTATTTTCTAAAGTCAAATGGAATCAATGTCGGCTTCTCTTTTTACCTTTCTAAAATTTAGCAAATTTCCGCAACAAAATACAACTACCGTCAAAAAATTCTGGCTTTAAATAAACACCTATATATTAACCAACCTTAAATGCGTCATCTTACCTTCTGGTCTGCCATAATAAAGCAGATGTTAACAGATTATAGAATTTGTGTGAGAGGTTCAAAACCCAAACTGGCCGCCGTTTGTGTTCAGCTGCTCTCACTTCCGGCTGTAGCTTTCGCGCGCCGAATTCTCTGCGCATGCCTGCGCGCGCAGCGCGCAGCATGACAGCGCGCGAACAGACTTCCCTTCATCAGGAGCAGGAAATCTGACCCTTCGATTTTATTTCACGAAAAAGATACCTGAGGTGAAATAAATATTTATATAATAAACAAACGCGTTTAGTTTCAGAACTTTAACTACCCAAAAGCTGCCCCTGAAATCATTATATGTGGGAAGATTTCATTCCCAAACAAAATTACAAGAAAGAAAAACAATTTCTTGGGAAACTGCGGCCATGCAGATCAGCTGCCAGTTTTGCCTTGTTAGAAATGTACATAAATTCAAAGATTTCAAATCCCCATAGCAAATCATCTTCTACAAATTGAATCGGTTATTCACTTTACAGCAAATGACCCTAGGGTGGCACACCAAAAGTGAAAGGCATAAAATAACTTTTATTTTAGTTTTATTAGGGTGCTATCATATAGAAAAAAGGTGAAGGGTGGAGCCAGGAAAGATTGATTGATTCAAAAATGACATAAGTATGAACAACTCAATTTTGTAGGCCTAATCCTGAAAATATAATTAGGGTGCAAGATCCATTCCTACAAGATCAAGGCCAGTTATAATAAAGGAATAAAGAAATGTTTATATATATATATATATATATATATATATATATATATATATATATAGTGTTGGTAGCACTGTTGCCTTGCAGCAAGAAGGTCCTGGGTTCGATTCCCAGCCTGGGGTCTTTCTGCATGGAGTTTGCATGTTCTCCCTGTTCTCACCGGGTACTCCGGCTTCCTCCCACAGTCCTTAGACATGCCTGTTAGGTTAATTGGTCACTCTAAATTGACCTTAGGTGTATGAATGAGTGTGTGTTTAGTTGTTTGTGTGTTGCCCTGCGATGGACTGGCGATCTGTCCAGGGTGTACCCTGCCTCTCGCCCATAGACTGCTGGAGACAGGCACCAGCTCCCCCGTGACCCACTATGGAATAAGCGGTAGAAAATGAATGACTGACTGACTGACTGACTATATATATATATATATATATATATATATATATATATAAATTTCTTATTTATATATATATATATATATATATATATAAATTTCTTATTTTTATATATATATATAGTCTATGCCCAGTTCTGCTTATCTAAACAAGCAGTTTGTCTCTTACCTAACAAAGAAAGTGACACAAATACACAATTCATATTGTGACTTTTTATGATTTCCACAAATTTATGTGCAACAGATAGATAGACACGCAGACAAACAGACAGACAGACAGACAGAGTGTGGCTCTATTTTGTACTTCCAAATATGTTGAAAAGTAAGAGCCTGTTTTGTTGACGGCGCACGAGTCTGAAAGTGACACTGTCACTTTAAGAATCTCACAGTTGACGCTGCACGTGGTCGGACCAACATGGCGATACCCTGTACAGTTTAGGTGGAAGTGAAATCAACGTTAATAGCCGTCTAAAGGTAATTCAGTTGGAAATCATCCAGTAATATTGGGACAAAGTCCTGTATTGAAGTTGGTGAAATTAATACCGTGTGAAAAATCTGATTAATACCAAAAATGTTGACGTTTGCAAGTGTTTTAAGAAGCGTTAAAATCTCGTATGAATAAAACATCTGTGTCTTATGACAGCCAGCAGACTGATGGCGGATCTTGGTTGTGGTTCCACATCAGAGGCTTCATCCTCAAAGGAGGGTAAACCTGAAGATCTCACTCAAGAGTCCAAAACTGATGATCCCAACCCCGAAAGCATTGAGGCCACTTCTGACCCCAACATGTACCGTTACATCAAAGAATACCTCTTCACCTCAGAGATCTATAAAGTGGAGATCAGGAACCTGCCCAAGTTCATCGGCTTCAACGACCTGAAGAAGTTCCTGGCCAAGCACGGCCTGAACCCGCACAAGATCAAGCTTTTTGGGAAGCAGACATTTGCCTTTGTTACTTTTAAGAATGAGGAGGAGCGCGACAAGGCAATGAAGATGGTACATGGCATGCAGTGGAAGGGCCAGGTCCTGAGCGTCAGGCTGGCCAAACCCAAAGCGGACCCTATCATGAGGAAGAGGAAGCAAGAGGAGGGAGAGGGGCCTGGGGGGCAGACGGCGTCCAAGAAAACAATGGGAGGTGAGGAAGAGGAGCCGCTCACTGTACAGATTGCCAATGCTGTGACTCCTCTCTGGAATGTACCTTATGAGGAGCAGCTGAAGATAAAGGAGCAGGAGGTGGTGGAAGTTCTGCAACGACTGTCCAAGTAGGTGGTCCCATTTATATGGATCCATATCGGAGCTTTTTAATACAGCAGCAACGCTGAATGATGATGGATGCTCCAGACCCACTGAGTGTGTTCTTGCTCTGGATGACTCATTCCAATTCACCATCATGTTTGGGATGTTTTAGGGAGATAGGCAGCACCAACAAGGCCATGTTGCCGTGGATCTTTGCACAGAAAGGAAAATTCAACAAAATGTGTTGTCCTCTTGAAGCTATACGACCTTCTCCGACACAGGTATTTATCTACATTCTAAGAATGCAGTGCATTTTCTCCCGGTTTTATCATTTTAGTTTGAAAAAATAATAAAACAACTCATCCTCTGCTAAAGTGAGACAAATAATACATAAAAAAAAATCTATAGATATTACATCATGCATTTGTTCAGTAAAAACAAAGCCAGTGCACAGAGAGTTTGGAAAAAACCCAATATTTAGTCTTTGAAAAGAATTCAAGCCTAGCGGCAGTTTAAATTCACTTGGTAATCAGCAAGTGTTGGAGCAGAAGTCTGGATTATTTACATCGAAACAATGCCTAGAGGAAAAGTCATGAGGAACTGTCGGTGACCATCACTCTCAGAAGTTTTGTCAATTTTCTGAAAAATCTGGAGTTTAGTATACTGAGAAAATGATCTACCCAAATGCAGATCATTTCCGACAGCCATCAATCCTCCCAGGAATAAACGTTCTGGAAAAGCTACCCTAAGGTCAGATCATGTAGTAAAGATTAATGAGCTTTGAGTCTGTAGACCTAAGCATAAGGGGAATGTATGTTAGGAAAGGTTTGAGTAAGAATGGCTGGTTAGTGCCAGGAAGAAGCATCATCTCTCTGAGCAAACATGGAGGTGTAGCTTAGGTTTCCAAAGGTGGATCTAAACTTCCCTCAGGTCTTTTAGAAGAACATCTTTTGCCTAAACTAGAATAAAGTGTTGATGATCTGCCATAATTCAAGGATCTATGTTAGCATAAAAAACAGGAGATCATTTTATCCACAACATGTGGTGGTGGAAGGCTGATGATTTGGTGTTATCTTGGAGACACAGTTTTAGGGAGACGTTTGAGGCCATTTCTCTGACAACTGAACCGTGGTTGAAACCAAATCATACTGCCTTCCTCCATCAGTTTCTTTTTCTGTACCCACCACATCTGGTTCAGGGTCATGCAGTGATTAGCAGGTGAGCCAATCACAGTAATCAGTCATAGAGCCCATCCATGTCTAAATCAAAAAGTGTTCCTATTTAAGTTTCTTGTCCAATATGTCTTATTTGTTCGTAAAGTTTTCTGCTCGTGTTTCTGGCTCTTGGCAGACAGAGTACAGAAACAAGTGTGAGTTCCTCATCTCGGTGGGTGCTAACGGGGAGGATAAGACCATCGGTTTCCGCTTGGGGAAGTATAAAGGAGGCTCCTGTGCTGTGGTGGGACCAGCGGAGACCTGCCATGTGTCCCCCGAGGCTAAGACGATGGTCCGCGAGTTTCAGAGGTTTATCAGGTGCTTTGACTGCAAATTACCAACCTCCACAGGGTGTCTGTTGCCTTCAATATTTCATATATTTTTATTTTCGGTAACTTTGGAAACAGGACAACGCCATATTCAGTGTACAGTCCTGAGACATATGAGGGCCACTGGAAGCAGCTAACTGTACGCACTACGAGGACCAAACAAGCGATGGCTATCATCTTCTTCAACCCACAGGTGAACAGATATTTTCAGTTTAGCTGCATTTAATGTACTGTTGATTTCTCCCTTTTGAAGGTGTTTACTTTTAATTAAATCAATCAATCAATCAATTTAATTCAATCATAGAAACTTGAAGAAGAGGAGCTCAACACCCTGAAAAGCTCCATGAAGACCTATTTTCTTGAAGGAGAGGGTAAAGAAAGTGGCATGACCTCTCTGTACTTTGTTCGAGAGGGTCAGAGGTAAATAAAATCAGCATTTGATTAAGTGAGTCTCCAGATCAATCTGGATAACAAAGTTAATCACTTGTTTTCGACTTTAAAGAACATCTCCCAACCTAGAGGACTTGCCCTGTGAGCTTGTGGCTGGAGAGAGCTGCATTCACGAGGAGCTGCTCGGGCTGAAGTTCAGGATATCCCCTCACTCCTTCTTTCAGGTAAGCTGAAGGAACAGCTGGAGATTTTGTACATCGTGGCCGTTTCTCCAGATAAATTGGAGTTCAGCAACTGTTTCAGAATCAGACCAGAAATGGAGTGATTGTGTAAAAACCTCCTTTGGAGCAGTATCATAAACTGATCTTAATGATGAATACAGTGCTGCCCTCGTTTATGAGCACACTTGCTAAAAATATGTAATTACTAAAAGAAAAATGTATTCTTTTATTGCTGTAACATAATATCACATATTTATTATTCTCCTGGCATTTCACTGAGTTCATGATGTCATGCTCTCTAACATGGTTCCGAAGGTCCTTGGAAAAAGAATCAAGCCCACAGCATCACAGACCCACCACCATATTTAGCAGTGGGCATGAGGTGCTTTTCCACTCATCGATCCTTTGTTTTACACAAATCCACCTGGAGAGTTTGTTGTTGATTAGCTCAATCAGTCTTGTCTGAAGAAAAAACAGCTCTAGCTGAAGTCTACTGTGATGGAAATTCTGGCAGTAAGCATTCCACAGTGTATGACCTTTTTTATCTTACTCCTCAGAACATCTGTGTTAGAGGAAGAAGCTGTAAAAGCCATTATCAGAAGTTTAATGGTTCAGACCCATCTTTTAGGACGATGTCAGGAAGGGCAGTTAGGTCTGTTCCTAGATAACCTTGTCACCTTTGAACTCAAGAAGGGTTTGGGTCATAAAACACAGACTCTTTGCAGTTGAGATAACACTGTCTTGTTCTGGTATAAATACTGTGTGTAAATAGCGTTCGGGGCTTTGTTTAACTGACTTGCTCGGTGACATAGTCATTCAAACGCTGAATGCCTTTGAATAAAGCTTATTAAGACAAAGTCCGGATTTTCTCTTCTTGTGAGTCAACTTCTACCCACTTTGATAAGAAAATTCCACAACACTACATAGAGTGTAATGGATACAACACATGTATGTTTGTGATGGTAGGATAAAAACAACTTCTTCCTTTGGCATCGTTCCCAAAATACCAGTTAGCATGGAGCATCTAATAGTTGTTCAATTCAAGAATATTTTTTATTCATCCCAAAGGGAAATTAAATGTTGTTATAGCTCATATTATGAAGGTTTCTTCAAAGAGCCGTTGTAGATGCTGATGGCTGTGGGCAGGAAGGATCTCCTGTAGCGCTCTGTCTTACAGCAGATCTGAAGAAGCCTCTGACTGAAGACACTGTTGTTGTTCAACAGTCTCATGAAGAGGATGTTCAGGGTTCTCCATAATCTTCTTCATTTTATGAAGAATCCGTCTTTCCACAATGATCTCCAGAAGTTCCAGAGGAGTCCCCAGAACAGAGCCAGCCTTTTTTATCAGCTTGTTGAGTTTTTTTAAGTCCCTGGTTCTGATGCTGCTTCCCCAGCAGATGATGGTAGAAGAGATCAGACTTTCCACAACAGACTTATAGAAGATATGCAGCATCTTGCTGCAAACACCAAAGGACCTAAGCTTCCTCCAGAAGTACAGTCTGCTCTGTCCCTTCTTGTAGATGGCTTCACAGTTGCATCTCCACTCTAGTCTGTTGTCCAGGTGAACACCAAGGTATTTATACTCCTCCACCACCTCCACTTCTTCTCCCATGATGGAAATAGTGTTTGACCTATTCTTGCTTCTCTTAAAATCTACAATCATCTCCTTTGTTTTAGTCACGTTCAAAATGAGATGATTGTTTCCACACCATGCCACAAAGCGGTCCACCACCTTCCTGTACTCAGCTTCTTGTCCATCTCTGATCCACCCCACGACTGCAGAATCATCCGAGTATTTCTGCAGATGACAGGAGTCTGTCTTGTACTGGAAGTCTGAGGTGTACAGAGTGAAAAGGAATGGTGAGAGTACAGTCCCCTGTGGTGCTCCTGTGCTGCTGACTACCTGGTTAAACTCATAACCCTTCAGTCTCACAAACTGTGGTCTGTTTGTCAGGTAGTCTTTGATCCAGGAGATTGTTGAGGCCTCCACCTGAGTCTTCTGGAGTTTCTGACAAAGCAAATCAGGTTGGATTGTATTAAATGCACTGGAGAAATCAAAGAACATGATCCTCACAGTGCTGCTGGCTTTGTCCAGATGACTGGGTTTGTTGAAGCAGGTGTATGATGGCATCTTCAACTCCAACTCCACAGTGATTAGCAAACCGAAGGGAGTTCTGAATGTTGCTTGTTTGCTTACTCAGGTTTTACTTTAAGGCTTTCGATACATCTTTACCATAACCCTAATGCTCAATGCCTGTCCAGGTGGTGAAAGTCTGATGAATATTGTGTGTTTCCATCCAGGTGAACACAGGAGCTGCCGAGGTACTGTACTCAGCTGTGGGGGAATGGGCTCAGCTTGATCAAGACAGCACAGTTCTGGATGTTTGCTGTGGGACCGGAACCATCGGAATCTCACTGGCTAAAGTAATTATTGTTTTTACTGTATTTAATCAAAGCAGTCATGCGGGTAGTATTCACGTCTTCAGAATAAATTGATCGTTCCTTGATCATTTGACATCCGTCCGGCTGTACTAAACACATTTTAACGTTGTGTAACTTGTTAATCTTGTGGAAGATGTCAGCAACTACATGATGAAGAGGGTTCATCAAGTTTCAAATCTTTTTGCTTTTCTAGAGAGTTAAAAAGGTGATTGGGATTGAGCTCTGTCAGGAAGCAGTGGAGGACGCCAAAATGAATGCAAAGCTTAATGGTAAGACTCCGGAAACTAAACCACAGCTAACTTCTTACGTGTTAAAGGTGTCTCTTTTTGGTGGCCTATCAAATAGACATGAATTTATCTTTTCTTTGCATCTGAAGATCTTAGTAATGTTGAGTTTCACTGCGGAAAAGCTGAGGATGTGTTCCCCAACATCCTGAATGCTCTGGTGTCCCCCAACGTCACAGCAATCGTGGACCCACCAAGGGCAGGCCTGCGTGAGTACACAACGTAAAGAAATGGGAATGCAGTTTTTTTAAGAGTTGTTATGAGATACTTTCTTTTTTTTTTTTTAAAACACAGACTCCAAGGTCATCCTTGCTATCAGGAGAGCAGAACACCTGAAGAGGCTGGTTTACGTGGCATGCAATGCCAAGGCCGCCATGAGCAACTTTGTTGAGTAAGGATTTGTTTCACTAGACATGGGCAGGTGACTGTTCACAAGGTACACCAAGGTTGCCATTTCACAGAAGGAAGGTAACATTTATACAACCTTCACAGTTTGAAGTCCTTTTTAATGAGTTCTTAGAAAAATTGCTCCCCACCTGTTGCTGCAAACTGCCAGTCAGCTGGCTGAAAGAAGCTTATTATAGTGTCCACATGTTTACAAGAAGACTGTGGAGACTAAAGCAGCACCACCTATCACTCCTGTAAAGGCAACTTCGTTAAAAACTGAAATTGGACAGTGACAAATGTCGTGTCCATTAAGCTGCTGCCTGCTGGCTCTACTGGAGCAGACAGCCTGACTGATTAACCATCGCCTTCAAAAAAATAATTTAAAAAATACTATATTTAGTTTGTGTTTGCTATAGTTTTGATTTAGCTACCAAAATAAACATTGATAAAATATTTCCTCAGCTGTGGGAATAATTTTCTTTTCCATTTTAAAATAAACCATTAAAATGTTTTTGATATCTAGACGGCACTAAGACAGCTGTTATACAAAAAGCTGAATGTTTTCTGGACTTAATGGTGCAACTTTTTTTTTTGTCCTCAGCTTGTGCAGAGCTCCCTCAAACAGGGTTCACGGCGCTCCGTTCCGTCCGGTGCGAGCTATGGCCGTGGATCTGTTTCCACAGACGAAGCACGTGGAGATACTTCTACTGTTTGAGAGAGTGGACTACAACTCCCAGCAGCAGACTTAGCGTTGACCAGAAACAGATTCTCTGTAGTTTCGGCTTTCCGTTCTCTAAATGTATGCACACTTACTACCTTTAAGTTGACACTTTTTCCCTCTTTGGAAGTTTGTATCTGAAAATTAACTTAAGAAATGAGGTCTTCAGATGTTTTGTTTGGACATGCAGCATTTTTAGACAAGAACTAGCCCAGACTGTGTGAAGACCAAAAAAAAAGAATAAAGAACTAAGTGTGGCTGAATAAAACAAAGCACGTCTTTTTCTCAGTAAAGACATTTTATTTTGCATAACATACCATTGAAGTCAAGAGTTCAGGTTGCAACACAATTTCTAGGCAGCAACTTTTTAAACAATGTATTGATACAACTCCACATAAAACCAGTATATTATTTCTCTCCTTACACCAGGCTTGGTGAGACAACACGTACAGATGGGAAAACACATTCTTAAAGCAATTCACACAAACACAAGAGCATTGCTTAAACGTATGCCTCCTAAAACTGTTTTGTAGAAAAAGCACAGCAGTTTGTAGTTTTTGCTCCAGCTAGTTCCACAGGTTTTCTGCAACATGTAGATTTCTATAAAATGCATAAGACTGGATGAAAGCTTTGGTATACACTGCTCCTCCAACTTTTACAGGCTGCCTCTGAGTTTTTTTTTTTCTACAGTTGGCATAATCTACTGTAACAATGATGGAAAACATACAGAAAGTACATAACCCATTAAGACAACTCTGAAAAATCTGCACATGCTGTAGAGCACTTTCAGCTTGTCTCGACTTAAATGTACCGATTGCCTCAAGAGTAAATACTTTATCAAGTAAATAGGGCTTGGTCTTTCCACTTCCTGCTGAAGGGGGTTTTAGGTCCAGTATCTTCAGAGTCTAAGCCCTTCATGAAATGAATTAACTAAGGCAACATGTCGCTGTTTTTTTATTTTGAGTGATAAAACAAGAAGTGGTAGTGTAGAATAAAAAGCACCCAGAAGGAAACTTAAAATGTTTAACCTAGCATTACTTTGACGCTGGAGTGGGTTTACTGCAGTGTCAGGATGGAGGGAAGAAGAAAAACAAACCCAACCCTCCTGATGCATCACATCTGACCAGATGTCTCCCAGTTATTGACTGACCAACAGCAAGATGACTGAATATTAATCCAACCAGACACAAGTACATAAAAATACTCACTTCATGACGCATGTTCCTGTCATGCAAACGAACGCCACAACTTTTCAGTTTGATGATGAAATAAAGTACACTCACTTTTATTTGCCACTCATAAAATAACTATCATTGAAATACCCAATGAACAAGAATTTGCGTTCCAATTAAGTGAATGGTATAAATACAAGCATTAGTAGTCCTTCTGAAAACTTCAAGCACTACAAAAAAAAAAAAAGTAAAAGATTAGAACTTCAAAAGTAACACTTTGACAATATTTTGACAATGTTTGCATTGGCTTTTACAGCTAAAGAAGCATGCATTTCTGTTCTGATGCAGTTCATATTCTACCAGGTCTCGTTTAGGATGCCTCTAGAGAGGTAGACAGTTTTTCAATCTCTAGGCTCCAATTAAGTACATTCAGTCTTACTCTCACACCTACTTGCTCAACCTATAAAATGTAGCTGAAGGAAGCAAGCAGCTCTACCGCTCTGATCAGTGTGACACTATGATTCCTCATTGGATGTCAGTGATGTGTTTGTTTGGACACCATGATGCTGTGTGATGTTAGACAGTGACTGGGTTTCAGTGCTGTGGTTCATCAGTGATTCTGAGACTTAAACATCGACAGTGCAGAGGGGCTCGCTCCCAGGCTGGGCCGACTCCATTATGGTCATCTTGGGTTTCTTTCTCGTTTCCTCCTGATGTGGAAACAAAGCAAGTAACACATTTAGAGTGGCAGCTACTCAAGTATAGCACTACTATACAGGTCCTTCTCAAAATATTAGCATATTGTGATAAAGTTCATTATTTTCCATAATGTCATGATGAAAATTTAACACTCATATATTTTAGATTCATTGCACACTAACTGAAATATTTCAGGTCTTTTATTGTCTTAATACGGATGATTGTGGCATACAGCTCATGAAAACCCAAAATTCCTATCTCACAAAATTAGCATATTTCATCTGACCAATAAAAGAAAAGTGTTTTTAATACACAAAACGTCAACCTTCAAATAATCATGTACAGTTATGCACTCAATACTTGGTCGGGAATCCTTTGGCAGAAATGACTGCTTCAATGCGGCATGGCATGGAGGCAATCAGCCTGTGGAACTGCTGAGGTCTTATGGAGGCCCAAGATGCTTCGATAGCGGCCTTTAGCTCATCCAGAGTGTTGGGTCTTGAGTCTCTCAACGTTCTCTTCACAATATCCCACAGATTCTCTATGGGGTTCAGGTCAGGAGAGTTGGCAAGCCAATTGAGCACAGTGATACCATGGTCAGTAAACCATTTACCAGTGGTTGTGGCACTGTGAGCAGGTGCCAGGTCGTGCTGAAAAATGAAATCTTCATCTCCATAAAGCTTTAAAGCAGATGGAAGCATGAAGTGCTCCAAAATCTCTTGATAGCTACCTGCATTGACCCTGCATTGACCACAGTGGACCAACACCAGCAGCTGACACGGCACCCCAGACCATCACTGACTGTGGGTACTTGACACTGGACTTCTGGCATTTTGGCATTTCCTTCTCTCCAGTCTTCCTCCAGACTCTGGCACCTTGATTTCCGAATGACATGAAGAATTTGCTTTCATCCGAAAAAAGTACTTTGGACCACTGAGCAACAGTCCAGTGCTGCTTCTCTGTAGCCCAGGTCAGGCGCTTCTGCCGCTGTTTCTGGTTCAAAAGTGGCTTGACCTGGGGAATGCGGCACCTGTAGCCCATTTCCTGCACACGCCTGTGCACGGTGGCTCTGGATGTTTCTACTCCAGACTCAGTCCACTGCTTCCGCAGGTCCCCCAAGGTCTGGAATCGGCCCTTCTCCACAATCTTCCTCAGGTTCCGGTCACCTCTTCTCGTTGTGCAGTGTTTTCTGCCACACTTTTTCCTTACAACACAGACTTCCCACTGAGGTGCCTTGATACAGCACTCTGGGAACAGCCTATTCGTTCAGAAATGTCTTTCTCTGTCTTACCCTCTTGCTTGAGGGTGTCAATAGTGGCCTTCTGGACAGCAGTCAGGTCGGCAGTCTTACCAATGATTGGGGTTTTGAGTGATGAACCAGGCTGGGAGTTTTAAAGGCCTCAGGAATCTTTTGCAGGTGTTTAGAGTTAACTCGTTGATTCAGATGATTAGGTTCATATAGGGCTGGGCGATATGGCTTAAAAATAAAATCTCCGATTTTTTTATACCAAATCCCATTAATCGATTTAGGATATTTTGACCCCCTCCTTGAACCGTCACCTTAACGTGGTGGAGGGGTTTGAGTGCTCAAATGATCCTAGAGGCTATGTTGTCTGGGGCCTAAATGCCCCTGGTAGGGTCTCCCATGGCAAACAGGCTCTAGGTTTTGGGTCAGACAAAGAATGGTTCAAGAACCCCGCATGAAGAACAAAATATCGAGGCACGCGACGTCGCCCGGTACGGCGGAGCCGGGGTCCCACCCTGGAGCCAGGCCCGGGGTCGGGACTCGTCGGAGAGCGCCTGGTGGCCGGGTTGCTCCTCGCGGGACCCGGCCGGGCCAAGCCCGAACGAGAGACGCGAGGCCATCCCCCAGTGGGCCCACCACCTGCAGGGGGAACCGTGAGGGACTGGTGCAAAGAGGATTGGGTGGCGGACGAAGGTGGAGACCTCAGCGGCCCGATCCCCGGATGCTTAGGCTGGCTCTAGGGACGTGGAATGTCACCTCGCTGGGGGGGGAAGGAGCCTGAGCTTGTGCGGGAGGTCGAGAGATATCGACTAGATCTGAATCCGAGTGGTGTTTTGTTATTGGACTTCTGTGCTAGTCACGGATTGTCCATAACGAACACCATGTTCAAACATAAGGGTGTCCATCAGTGCACTTGGCACCAGGACACCCTAGGCAGGAGGTCGATGATCGACTTTGTTGTCGTATCATCAGACCTTCGGCCGCATGTTTTGGACACTCGGGTGAAGAGAGGGGCTGAGCTGTCCACTGATCATCACCTGGTGGTGAGTTGGATCCGCTGGAGGAGGAGAAAGCCAGACAGACTTGGCAGGCCCAAGCGCATAGTGAGGGTCTGCTGGGAACGCCTGGCGGAGCCCTCGGCCAGGGATGTATTCAACTCCCACCTCCGGGAGAGCTTCGACCAGATCCCGGGGGATGTTGGAGACATAGAGTCCGAGTGGACCATGTTCTCTGCATCTATTGTCGATGCTGCTGCCCATAGCTGCGGCCGTAAGGTCTGCGGTGCCTGTCGTGGCGGCAATCCCAGAACCCGGTGGTGGACACCGGCAGTAAGGGATGCTGTTAAGCTGAAGAAGGAGTCCTATCGGCTGTGGTTGGCTTGTGGGACTCCTGAGGCGGCTGACGGGTACCGTGAGGCCAAGCGTGCTGCGGCCCGGGCTGTGGCAGAGGCAAAAACTCGGGCCTGGGAGGAGTTCGGTGAGGCCATGGAGAAGGACTACCGGTTGGCCTCGAAGCGATTCTGGCAAACCGTCCGGCGCCTCAGGAGGGGGAAGCAGTGCTTTGCCAACACTGTTTATAGTGGGGGCAGGAGACTGCTGACCTCGACTGAGGACATTATCGGGCGGTGGAAGGAGTACTTCGAGGATCTCCTCAATCCTGCCATCACGCCTTCCGTGGTGGAAACAGAGGCTGGGGACTCGGGGTTGGACTCTTTCATCACCCAGGCTGAAGTCACCGAGGTGGTTAAAAAGCTCCGTGGTGGCAAGGCTTCGGGGGTGGATGAGATCCGCCCTGAGTACCTCAAGTGTCCTGATGTTGTAGGGCTGTCATGGTTGACAAGCCTCTTCAACATTGCGTGGCGGTCGGGGACAGTGCCTCTGGACTGGCAGACTGGGGTGGTGGTCCCCCTTTATAAGAAGGGGGACCGGAGGGTGTGTTCCAACTACAGGGGGATCACACTCCTCAGCCTCCCTGGGTATTGGAGAGGAGAGTCCGAACGATAGTCGAACCTCGGCTTCAGGAGGAACAGTGGGGTTTTCGTCCCAGCCGTGGAACACTGGACCAGCTCTATACCCTCTACAGGGAGCTCGAGGGTTCATGGGAGTTTGCCCAACCGGTTCACATGTGTTTTGTGGACCTGGAGAAGGCATTCGACTGTGTCCCTCGTGATGCCCTGTGGGGGGTGCTCCAGGAGTATGGAATCGGGGGCCCTTTATTAGGGGCCATCCGGTCCCTGTACGAGCGGAGCAGGAGTTTGGTCCGCATTGCCGGCACTAAGTCGGACCTGTTCCCAGTGCATGTTGGACTCCGGCAGGGCTGCCCTTTGTCGCCAGTCCTGTTCATAACTTTTATGGACAGGATTTCTAGACGCAGCCAAGGGCCGGAGGGGGTCTGGTTTGGGGACCAGTGGATTTCGTCTCTTCTTTTTGCGGATGACGTGGTCCTGCTGGCCCCCTCTAGCCAAGACCTACAGCATGCGCTGTGGCGGTTCGCAGCCGAGTGTGAGGCGGCTGGGATGAGGATCAGCTCCTCCAAGTCCGAGGCCATGGTACTCGACCGGAAAAGGGTGGCTTGTCCTCTTCAGGTTGGAGGGGAGTTCCTGCCTCAAATGGAGGAGTTTAAGTATCTCGGGGTCTTGTTCACGAGTGAGGGAAGAATGGAGCGGGAGATCGACAGACGGATCGGTGCGGCTGCCACAGTAATGGGGGCGCTGTGCCGGTCCATTGTGGTGAAGAGAAAGCTGAGCCGAAAAGCAAAGCTCTCAATTTACTGGTCGGTCTACGTTCCTACCCTCACCTATGGCCATGAACTTTGGGTCATGACCGAAAGAACGAGATCACGGATACAAGCGGCTGAAATGAGCTTCCTCCGTAGGGTGGCCGGGCACTCCCTTAGAGATAGGGTGAGGAGCTCGGCCATCCGGGAGGAGCTCGGAGTAGAGCCGCTGCTCCTCCACATCGAGAGGAGCCAGTTGAGGTGGCTCGGGCATCTATACCGGATGCCTCCTGGATGCCTTCCTCGGGAGGTGTTCCAGGCACGTCCCACCGGGAGGAGGCCCAGGGGACGGCCCAGGACACGCTGGAGGGACTATGTCTCTCGGCTGGCCTGGGAACAACTTGGGCTCCCCCTGGAGGAGCTGGAGGAGGTGTCTGGAGAGAGGGACGTCTGGGCGTCTCATGTACATGGTACATGTACATACATTTTGTATAAATATGTATTATTTGATGAAAATACATTAATTGCTTATGTATTAAATGTACTGTGTATTTTTTGTGGGAAAATGGCCATGAATGCATGTCAAATGACAAAAAAGACGCTATGTATGACATGTATATAAAATACAAAATAAGATTTACGAAATATATATAGATTTGATTCTTACGTATGGCATTATGTAGTTTATGTCCAAAGCACTGGAGGTTTGGCCACCCGATGTCTTTCAGAGCTTTAATAATGTTGGTGCCGCTGTCTGTTGTCATACAGATGAGTCGGTCTTCTGAAAGGTTCCAGGAGTTCAGAGCGTCTTTTAACCCCTCGGCAATGACCTGACTTTTGTGATCATCGGGAAAGTAAGCTGTTTGCAGGCAGACACTTCGTAGAGCCCAATCATCATCGACAAAATGCACAGTCAAACTCATATATGGCTCCATTGTCCGACTGGACCACAAGTCTGATGTGGCAGAGTAAAAACTTACAGCCGCCAGCTCTGTTGCAATCCTTTCACGTGTGCATTTGTACAGGTGGGGCAAGGCAACTTCAGCAAAAATATTTCCGGCTAGGTAGTACATACCTTGCGTCTAAAGTTTTCAGCAGGTGAATGAAGCCAGACTTTTCCACTGTATAAATAGGCACAGTATCTTTGGCAATAAACAACGTGACAGCATCCATGATCGCTTTCCATCGGGTCCCAGTCTTTTTGTAGGGAACACTGTATGAAAATGATTCCCCTAAGGTGGGTTGTTTCTTGGCAGGGATTTCTGGTCTGTTGTTGTCCTGAGCTTGTGTGTTGAAATTAATTCGTTGTGCTTCCACCTTTAGTAGCAACAGGCTTTAAACAGATTTTACAACGTGCTGTGTGCTGCTCCAAGTCCGTGGTCGCGAAACCGAACCAGTTCCATATAATTGATGAAGTCGTGCCTTTTTTGGGAACAAGGTCTTCCTTGCTAGATGCCATTTTCGGTGTTTCAGCGAGAGACAGGTCTACTGATGTCACTCAGCTACAGAGGCCCGAGGAGTTCAGAAAAAAAGTCAGATTTCCCAAAAATTAAATCTTCATTAATTGCAAATTCGAATTAATCGATAAAATCGATTTATCGCCCAGCCCTAGGTTCATAGCTCGTTTAGAGACCCTTTTAATGATATGCTAATTTTGTGAGATAGGAATTTTGGGTTTTCATGAGCTGTATGCCAAAATCATCCGTATTAAGACAATAAAAGACCTGAAATATTTCAGTTAGTGTGCAATGAATCTAAAATATATGAATGTTCAATTTTCATCATGAAATTATGGAAAATAATGAACTTTATCACAATATGCTAATATTTTGAGAAGGACCTGTACTTAATCTCTAGATTGTAATCTGAGAGAAGAAAATAAAATGTCATCCTGGTATAAACTAAGAATCATTGCAAACTACATTTGATTAGAGAACGATTAAGGCTGCTTTTCTAAATGGGACTAAATGCAATTATTGTCTACTGTTTAATATTAATGTAGTACTGTTTGTAGTGAAGGAACCTGTTTAAATAATGGGTCAATTTTATTTTTAGACAAAATGTGTGCATTAAGCTCTGAATGTAAGCAGGGATTGGTTTATAACGTTGGCTTTAAGGCTGAACAAGAACAGGTGTTCAGTCTACCTTCCTGCTGAGTCTTAAACTCCTGATCTAACAAAGCTAAGATTTTTTTTCTGCTAAGTACGCTGAAGGAAATACATGCACACGTTATGAGGACGAAACACCAAATACACAAGACAGCATTGAATCTCACCCTCTGAGTTGCCAGTTTCTTCATTTCTTCTTGCAGTTTGTTCAAGATGTGAAGGTTTGGCTTGTTCTTTTTGGCATACTGCTGCAGCTCTATTACACTCTTGTCTGAACTCTCCTGAAAAAGATCCTTTCATTTATGCTGTGTACTTGCAGAATAAAGTAGTAAAAGCTAGGCAGCAATCCACCCGTGTTTTCCTTTACAAAGTAAACCAAAATGTTGCAGCCATCAGGTAGAAAACATGCTTATTTGATTCTGGCGACATCTCTCACCTTTTTGACCATCTTGTTGCTTTCTCTGCCATACATGCGCAGCAGCGAGCCCCAGTTCTTAACGTGGGGGTGAAGCATCTGTAGGATCTTCTGAGATGCTAGTTGTTTGCCAACCCTCTTGTTCTTGCCTGGTGGCAAAGAAAACCAAGGAACAGAATTAATTGAAATCTCTATTTGTGTGATAAGTAAGGAAAAAAAGACAGTCTAGACTGACAGGATTTAGCGTTGCCCCAGGATTTGAATCTACTTACACCAGCCTCGCACTGTGTGTTTCCCACATGTCATAACATATTCACTCTTCTGGTTCTTTCCTGGGATCACCTCAAATTTAATGCTGGTGTCCCCCATTCCATGGTTTCTGCAACAAAAAAACATTTCTTTTCACAAACGTATGAAACCTCTTGGGAAACACCGAGTCCTCTTGGTGTTACAAAAAAGCTGCTAATTAGCAGCAGGAACTCAGTCACCATGCTTATTTAGGATGATCCCCTCTGATTCAATTAACTGCAGTCACATACCCCCAAATAAACTGTTTTCCTCCCGTTAGCCAAAGTTACAGGGCAATGTTCAATACGATGCAAATAGAATCCGGCTAATTTACCTTTTAAGGCACTCATGAAGAATCTGATATGGCGAAAGTAGACCTGCTTTGTTGGTCAGCTCGTATACTCGTGAATCTTCTATACTGATATGATTAAAATACTGCAGGACAGAGCACAATCAGCAGTACAACGGTTAGATCAAATTCAAGAGCTGCATTCACATCCAGCGGGAAGGAATTGTGTTGGAAACAACCTGCCCTACAAGGCCTCACTGATGAGGCAAAAAACGCAGCACTGTACCTCTAGTTCATCGCCCTCGACAGGTTTCTCCTCTGAGGTCTGCTTCACAAAGTCGGGGATGAGGATTTCCAGTGTGGCTCGGGCTGAAGTACAGCATGTTACAAGTGAGTGCAGTCCTACAGTCGCATCATCTCACTTACTCAATGTACCACTACGTGTATTTCCTGCCTTCATTTTATCATGTCACTGCACTCATTCATATGCAAGCATATAGAAATGAATAGATTTGCTTTAAAACAGGGTTCCATTCAAACTTAAACACTTTTCCAGGCTCACATTTCTATTTTTTCTCCTGTAGTTTTAAAAACATTGTTTAGCTTTAAGTATACCGTTACTTGGCATTTAACCCCGCCCAGTTCAAGTAGCAGAGGTCCAATTTAACATAGATGTGAATTTATCTTACATCCAAGAAGCAGTTAAATGTCCCTTTTATATTTGTATGTGTGCATGCAGTCCGTGAACCCTGGATGAAAATACAGATGGATTAAAACGTCCATCTGTATTTCATTCTAAATCAATGTACCACAGTATTTGTTAGGCTTTAGATTTTTTTTGTCTTTTTAAAAATTGAAGATCTGAATTCAACAGGAACCCTGTTTCCATCAGTTAACATCAGGTTGTCTCTAACTCTAACATGCACACAGACAGTTGACCCAAAGCTACTTCACCTTAGACAACAGCACAGAAAACTGTAAATGAAACATTACCAGCTTTGTTTTTGGCTAGTTTTTTACTGCTCGCTGTTCCTGTGCCGTAAGTGACTCCGTCTATAATCACTGAAGCACCAAAGGGCTCACTTGAGTTCTCTGTGGGGCACAAAAATACAGTCTGCTGAAAGTATTTACAAAGATTAGAATAAAACAAAAAACCCATAAAACTGCACTAAAATGTAGCGAGTGAAACAAGAATAAAACACTAGGGCTAAAAACCTTCCTGATGGGTAGGTAATAGATTGGTGTGTTTTATTTAAGTAAAAACAGACCGTTTCACCTGATGTGTCTCCAACTCACAGCTAAACATGTCAGTTCATCTCTGTTGCAAATTATTCAGTAATTTTCTAGACACATCAGAAAAGTCCTTGAAGTGCCAATGCAGTTCATTCCAATCATCTTCTTAAACTTACATCAAATGCAGCTAGAATGTACATATTGCAGGGCACATCCAGGTTACTGTACATAAAACAGCAGCCTTGAACGAGCTCCACTAACTTCAGTCACTAAAGATCAACTTACCACAATCAAAAAAGTTGTAAACAGGCCGAACCTTCAGGACCCGCTGCATATATTCATGCAGGATGCAAACTTCAGACTTCCCATTAGGATTGATGACAAACTCTGTTCAAATACAAACATTTACCTGCATCATGACTGTGACATAACATCCAGGTACGCGTTGTATGGGTGTCAGTATGGCTACACATCTCACCCTTCTTAGTTGGAGCATCTTGGACTGACAGTGTGATGAGTTTCTGGTTAGCAGGAAGGATCGGCCGCTCTGATTCTGCTTGCTTCCTCTTCATGTCTCTGTTGAACTGTCTGCGCTCAGCCCAGGTGCGAAACTTCTTGACGGTGACTTGTTCGAAGTCGAAGCATTTTTCCAGGTAAAAACGGAATTCTTCAAGTTCTGCAAGAAATTTTTATAAATATCCTGTAATAGGTCAAAAATAGAGAAGAACAAACTTCCATAGCCCGTCCATCATTGTCAAAAGTCCTTACCTACAGATTCATCTTTGCACACCTCTACCTTGGCCTTAACCTGGCCTAAGGCTCCTTGAGCAGTATCGTACGCCTGTGCCTCTTTTTTCTGCGTGCCGGTGTCATCCACACACTCTCCATCTTGGCCACCTTCATTGACGGTGGATGAAAGGTTCTCACCCTGCTCCTCGGCTGACTTGTCTGCTTTCTCCACAACACTGGCCTTCAGAGCAGGCTCCTCCACATTAGAGGTCACCTCCCCGTTCAGCTCCTTCTCCTCCTGGTCCTTCATTTTTTTGTAGTGTAGGCAGGGGATGCTGCTAGTAGGTGGGTCATGTTTCTGAATGAGAAACACCATGATTTCAGAAATATGCTTTAACATCTGATTGCCTTTCTGGTGTAAGATTATCTGTTGCTGACACTGAAGTGATCTATTGGAGAATTCATTTATTAGTCAATACAGGTTTTCATTAATCATTCCTTAACATGTGTACAATTATCACTGAGTCGATGCATGCCAGCAATACTCTTATTCATCACTGCTGTTCCAATATGACACTTGCTGCATCTCACCCTAATACTGCCCGTTCCAAGGAAGTAGGGTCTGGACCAGGTGACCACCCTGGTCTCTCTGTGCAGGTAGACTGGAATGCCTGAATTATGGAATGTCATGATCCACCCATCAGGAAGAGGCTCAGTTGGCGGACGGCCTCGACCTGCCACACAAAGAAAAGCAAAGGCAGGTAGGTCACTGCTACTGTGTGGCAGATAAGGAACAGATCCTGTGCTGAAGACGCTTAAAATGAATGAAACTGGTAAAAAGCCAAAAGCAGATTTGTTAGAGAAAAGCAGCTTTTTATGATGCAACATTTCATCACTGCATGTAGCGCTTTTTATCTTAGTATCAGAATGTGTTATTTATACATTTTATACAATTTCAATCACACCCACACCCTATTTATTTACAGTGTTTGTTTGCATCCCTGGTAAAGAAGTATAAAATGCCTTTAAATTAATCTGGATTTTACTGTAGTAGAATCAACTCAAACTGATACATTTAGGAAAATTGAATCTCTATATGGAGTACAGTTATTGGGTGGAAGAAAATTCATTGTTAGGAAAAAGCTGTTTTTCATTAAATCAACAGCGGCACAATTATCAGTAACCCCTAACAAAATTCATACAAAATACAAATAAATGCAGCTGCAGCATTTCTTTCATTTACACCCCAGTTGGATGTCGCATGAAACAAAGAATGCATATGTGGTAAAACACTTCATGGCTGCTGTTTGGTTTGGTGGAGGATCTGTGATGCTGCGGGCCCGTTTCACTCCTAAAGGCCTTGGAAACCTTGTTACGGTGCATGGCATCATTAACCTCTTGAAAGGCCAAATATTAACTAAAGATCTGGGCAACTCTACCTTGAATGTAAAAATGAGTCATCATTGGATCTTTCAACGGGGTCGTGACAGAAAAACACGTGACCAAATCAATGTTCTTCCCTGGTCATCTCAGTACCCACCTCAATCCAACCCTTCTACACATCTTAACTAGGAGTGCAAACAAAATGGTCTGTTATGTATATACAGACGCTCATAGTCCAGACGCCACACTCAACTATTCACCAAGTGACAACACCAAAAGTTCAAGCATGTCCACTACTCACTCTTCAAGACAGTCTTGATTTTGGTCACCATCGGCTGGACGCTCCCTTCACCGTCTCCGTCGGACTGATGATCACTGTCCCCGGGATATTTGTCCTCTGCTAGACGCATCTTTTTCGGGACTGGCATGCCCTCTTCCAGAAGAGCATCCACATCGTTGTCAAAGCCCTCCTGGAAGAGGAAGTGGTTAGGACCCGCAAATATCAACAGCCCGAAATACAGTCAAGAATGCTCACTCTTGGGGGGAACACAGAGCGAGCCACACCACGTATAAAGGAAGACTCGTCAGTTCTTCTTGAGAGCATAAAACAGAACAAAAAACAGATGATACAAAGGGACATTCTCTAAATTAAATACCATTTTATGCACAGTTGATTACTCCATCAAATGAATGATCACTCAGATTTTATAGGCAACTCAGCATTGAAGAAATATCCCACCCGTTACAGATTAGAAAAAGCTACAATTTCTTGCAAAAGCATCCAGACAGCATGTTAAACTTTGCCACATTTTTTTTAATTACAACCACAAACCTAAAATGTATTTAATTGGGATTTTGTGAGATAAACCAACATAAACGGGAGAGGAAACTCATTCGTTGTTTTCAAAGTTTCAGAGCAGGTTTTTAAAAAAATAGCACCACGAAGCCCAAGGAACACAGTCAGGGATACAGTTGTGGAGACGTTTAAAGCAGGGTTAGGCTCTAGAACAATATCTCAAGGGATATTGTGAGAGAATCTTTTATAGAAGAGTGACCTAAAAAACGTCATCCAGGCAGGGGAGACAGCAAACACGTGAAACAGGGTGATCTGGTCAGAGGAGATAACGACGGGCTTTTCTGGCACACATACCCAGTATGGTAGAAAAGTAAACCATCACTTTGAACACACCATCCCCACCTTTAACCATTGAGATGCGCTTTTTTCCCCAGCTGGGCTAAGGGAGTTGGTTAAAGCTGATTGGAAAAGAAGTGGTGCTAAATACAAGTTAGTCCTGAACGAAAACCTATTAGAGGCTGCAAAAGACTGGGGCAGAGATTCACCTTCCAGCAGGTCAAGCCTAAGCATACAACCAGAGCTACAATCATAGATCCATGTGTTGGACTGGCACAGTCAAAGTCCACACCTAAATTTAACTGAGAATCTGCAGGAAACATGAAAATTGATGTTTAGAGATGCTCTCCATCCAATTTGACTGTACTTGAGCTATTTTGCAAAGAATAAAGAGCAGAAACTTTTGTATCTAGATGTGCAAAGCTGGTAGAGACATACATAGCCCAGAAGACCAGGAGCTACATTTTTAAAAAGATAGTATTTACTCACTAAAGTTTGAGGTGGTATTTTTACAGAAAGGAAAGAAGACACATGAATCATTTTGCAAGGCACTGTATGTGGTTGTGGTACAAAGATTAAATATTTTTTTCCCAAACTCTCTCTTGTAAACATCCAAAACTACAGTGAAACAGAGCAATGAAATGACTTCGGAGTCTGAACAAACCTGAGTTTGCTCTATAGAGGGAGAGCCGTAAATGACCAGCCTCAATGCAAAAATGAGCTCATACGTACCTCATATGTGTAGGCCGCGGTCTCATCACCCACTTGCTCCTGCTGAACGATGGCATCAGACGTAAAGACATCCTGCTCCCCGTCATCCCGATCCAGAAAGTTCTCATAGTAGTCCTCCAACTCATCCAAGACAGCAAACTCTACCTTATTTTCCAGGTCTACCTCACTCACCTCTGACTTTCTGTCTCCTGCGTTCCCAGCTCCACTGCCTCCCTCAGTAACATCTAGAATGCTTGTCACATCTTGTATTTCACCATTGAGACACATTAAGTCATCATTACTTCCTGTCTCCTGTCCCTCACCTGTGTATAAAACCTTCCTGTCTTTGTTAGTACTACTACTACTACTACTACTAGTGCTGCTGCTGCTTTCAGTGAAGCTTACACTGATCTTAACATCTCTGAGCTGCTTCAAGTCTGGCAGAAACTTGGTGACCTGAGGAGCGTGGCGGGCTGTTCTGGGGCACCGTGGGTTGGGACTGGTCTCATTGGAAAGGTGGCTACAGAAAATTAGTGAGCCCTTGCTCATGAGCTCCTGCTTCTTTGCTTCCTCGTCCCCTGGGGTGTATGAGTGTCCATCACCACCAGAGCTAACGTCCATTACCTCTGCGTCACTGGACGTTTGCAGGGGAGGTGGTGGAGGGGCTCTGCCCTGGTCTGGGCCAAAATCATCAGGTGGCTCCAAGGGGAGAGGGGGGAGAACGTCGTCTATATCCATTTTTGTTTAAATTAAGACCCAAACTATATGGAAACTTGATGACTATGACAAAATCTCTACAAATTCCCAACTCAGAGAACATGCAGAAGCTCATCCCTGCATAGACGTACCAGAGGTGAATATGCTAAGCTGACTACATTGATCTTTTCATTAATGTAGACAGCTTTCAGAATCACTGTCTCAATTATTGGAAATCACAATGCATTCAGCTTATTTTGGGACAGTCACTGATCATTCTCCACTGCGGCCATCTAGGAGATAAAAGGAGAAAATTACCACAGAATAGATGTCAGATTAAAAATACATTTAAGATACAGGTTTTACTGTTAATGTAAAGTGCTTAGGTTTGTTTGGACGGCAATTTGACAAACGTTCATCCAAAAGTAAAAAACTAACTAATCGTAGCTTAAAATGGAGAGTGAGCATCCCCTCACTTTGTAGTTGCTCATACGGTAACGCTAGCATCGATGCTAACACGCAAACGCACAGACGTATGAAAACACACTTTGCAACCTAGTTAACAGCTCAGTAAAATGCTGAGGAAGTACTCACTGATAAATATGACAAACGTATCTCGTCTTATGGTTCTACCACCTTTTAAAATGATTTATTATTCCAACTGCCGCCATACGGTTCCAGCAGCAGACCCGCCATCTTGAGGGGAAATGCAACGGCAGGATTTACTTTTTATGATTGGTTGGTCAGCGGGCCAATCGCTGCGTCAGGCCACTGTTACCACGCAAGATTCATCCAATCAACAGATTGTCTTCAGAAGGAAGTTATGGATGCAAAGTTTTACATTTTCAGAGCGCACAGAGGATTTAGGCTTCACATTTTTTCATTGTTTTTGTTTTTATTTTATTTTAAAATTTATTTAACTGTATTGGCTTTTTCTTCTACCTGTTTTGTGATGTTGAAATAAGGGTGTTTCTTTCTGGCCGGGAGATGTCGCTATTTGCATGCCGTTTTAAAATTAGCTATATTGCCAAATTGTATAACTGAGACGAATTGAAGTTATTTTTTTAATGCTATTTTTGTGAAAGATAATATTTAAGCACCTGGTTTATCATATTTAGGCACAGATAACATTAATGACTTCACTCACCTACAGTTGCAGCCAGACGTTTACAAAAAATCATCATAAAGATAAATATTGTATTAATTTGGGGTTTTTAATAATGCATTTAATCCATTCTGTGTCCAGGATGGAATGATGATGGGTCATATATCTTCAGAAATGGTAGGCCTCATTTAAATTGTTTAAACTGGTTTCCTGACACAGAGCTGCCTGGAAACCAGTTTCAAGCATAGTGCATAGATTTTCAGTGGGGTTTTGGTAAGAGCCATTACAAAGGCTTAATGTTAGACCACTTGATCAATTCTAAAACAACTTTTTGATTAAGCTCTGGAAATTAGGTGAAACTGAATACTTTCGATGTAGTACTCATTTGTTTTTCCAACAACTGTATGCAATGCACCAGTACCACTGACAGCAGTACTGACTGAGCATGATGCTACCACCGCCATGCTTGACAGCTAGAACAGTGTTCTCAGGTTTGAAAGCCACAAGCAAAATGTTGAAACCATTTTCAGCCATTCACTGTCCCTCGTTGGCTTTTTAGCTCATTTGAGCCAAATGTGAGTGTTTGGATAAACTGCTTCCCTTGTCAAATAGTTGTATTCATTATTCAACCACAGGGATGCCATAAATGTATTACCTGAACCAACTTGCATTCAACACTGAAACATCTGTTGTAGCCAACACTGTCGTTTCAGGATTGTGTGACACCACTGAAAGACCCTAGTGGTTGTCAAAGTAATCAAACATGGAGCGAGTTAACGTCATCTGTAATCAGCAATATCAAAGTAGTTCTGCCCTCAAACTTAGATAATGTGACTTTTAAAGATCAAGTCTAAAAACTGAAAGAAAATGTATTTTTTGACAGTAATATAGATTTAATGTTAAACAGTCTGACTCCAACATTAGAATGAATCACAAGGATTTTGTGGTAACCATAATATAACAATAAATAAGACATTCTTGAGAATCCCAACAAGTTTGTTCTGTGACATGAAAATAGAACATTTTTATTCATAAAAATGTAATTGTCCTTTGGCAATTTATTTAAATTAGCACACTTAAAAAAACATTTCAAATCAAATCAAGGACAGATAATTCATGTTGCTGATGTAAATGAAGCAGCTAGCGTCTAGCTGAAGAAAATGTGCAGACAAGTTTTCCTGCTCATTGCACTGAAAAAGGGAAGGGCAGCTGCAGCAGAGTGGCCGACGGAGGGATGGAAGGGCAGGTGTTGCAGAAAGGCACAGAGTGGGTCTCCTCTCACTATGTCTTCATGCCTGGAGGTTGAACTGAAAAGAATTGGTGCTCCATTTGCTCGTGTCAAAGTCGAGCATTGTGCGCTCTGTGAAGGTGACGTTCCCTTCTGCATCTATCAGGATTATCGTGTTGGTCCTGAATGGGAAGAGAAAGGAAAAAATAACAATGGTAACTCTTAAAGAACAAGTCATCCAATAGTGATCAGCCAGGGTCAAACAGTAGCTCACTGTTTTTTATGAAGAATAAAAACATATGGTGCTTAACATAAGGTATTCTTAACCCTTAAATCTTTCCACATTTTGTCACATCACAACTATAACCTTTAATGTAATTTATGGAGATTTTATATGATTGACCAACACAAAGAAAAAATGATTTTTAAAAACCCCAACCTCTTGGCTACATTAGAGTCTGTATCTGCTAATCCACAGACTGTACCTATTCATTTTCTTACTGTGAAGGAGTGATTACAGTAGGGCAAGGGGTGTCCACCAAGTTGGCTAAAACTCGGCAAACCTGAAGCTAAAAAAACATGAATTTCATTGTAATTTTTTTTTACCTTTACATCTTTAAGAATAAACGTAACATGGAATATGTTTATAAAACAAAGTAGGCAGGCTTTTGTAGAAAATGGATCTGTAATTCACGTTAAATCTGATGAATAAAAAGTCTCACAGGTTCACCTTATCAAAGGAAAGGCATATCATTTTTGAACACTTTGGATCAATTGTTATTAGCTTTTCTGAGCAACAATAACACTACATGGGTCAGTCCTTCTTGAAAAATTGGCTGCAACTTTGTAACTGCCTGTGATGGTGCATCAAATTTGTACTGTTCTTGAACTGCAAGCGTGAGCCCCACAAAATTATTTTGGTGGCCACAAATGACCCCTGGGCCGCACTGTGGACACCTCTGGGGACTTCCAAGTCTCAATAATTGTCTGTTCCCTGCAGCCTAGGTATCCTTCCTGGCACAGCAGGTGGGAACAAACAGAGGGTGAAAGATAGAAAAGATTTGTCAAGGGTGGGAGACACTGACCTTGTGCCATAATGAGGAGAGCGGACACATACGGCTGACAGAGCCTGGATCAAGGACTTGCTGTAACCGTCACCCTGCTTCTCTTGAATAGGGTCAGGTGTGTTCCTACGAAGGGAAAAAATCTCTAAATTTCCAGACCCAAATATTTGCACTACATATTTAACCTAGATTACTTAATAAGTTGAACACTTATTAAAAAAAAGTTTTCTTTTACACTCTTAAGTGTGTGCAGGTTGATAAATCCCATCGCAGTGTGTTTTGTATCATGCTGTGTGTGTGCGTTAATCACTCACAGCTCCTCATTATTAAGGACGTTGAGCAGCTCTTGGACTAGTCCATCGCAGGACAGTGACTGGTCATTGACGATACTAGTGAAGAGCTGCTTGCCTTTCAGCAGCTTCTTCCACGGGGTATCCAGGAGGGAATTACTTAAGCCATAGATTCCTGCTGAAGAGACACATGTACAATACAGAGAAGTCTACACAATGTTTACCACTAGTCTGCTGGTGTCCTTTTGGCATGTACCTGAACAAATAACACAATCTGAGAGCAATACAAAGAGAAATGTCATGCAAACATGGACGGGTCAGTGGCCAGGAGGAGAGGTGGATGGGAGAATGAATGGTTTCTACAGCAATCATAATAAAAACACAGACCTGGATTCAGACGGATTGGTTCAGAGCTGCCTCTGTTTCCATAGTAACACACAGTGTCTTGTTTGACTCTAGATGGGACAAAGCATCATAGAAAATTAAACATTGCATTTAGAAAATTTTATGTATTTATGTGCAGGTGAGAATGCTGTGGCAAGAGTGATAATACATGTATGCTAATAAAATAAAAAAGTACAGCAAAGATGACTCTATAGGGTGAAAACAGCAGAACATAATACGTATGTTACACTATACTCTAAATAATTGGAATTAATAAGCTTGTATCACTTTAGTAAACAATTCAAATTGGAAAAAACTGAAGATACAATAACTGCAGGATTAAACATTGTGGCATACTACTGGGAAAAATGTTTGATTCAATGCTGCAAACAGCATTTAGCTAAAGTGTACGTCTCCTTTCGAACTGGCTCATTGCAGTGAATTAATTCATTTTGAAAAATCTATCCTACATCAAGGGCATCTGTCACAGATTTAGTACAGCAGGGAAAATCATAAATTATGACCAAATCTTTTGAAGTAGAAGGCCAGTGAACTTTTTGATGTCAGTTTTATGACAGCCATAGCTGTGGCATCAGTCAATCTGAAATATGTTGCAACACTGCTTCAACATCTAACCAGGGTACTATTTCATGAAGAGCTGGCAACGCAAGGACAGAGCATGCTGCCAGGCTTGTGATTGTAAAAGGGAAAATGTCATACATTAAACCTATGCATACCTATAGCTATACATAGTCTAATTATAAAACATAAACAAATCAAAATTCATTGTTTTTTAAAAATAAATAAATAAATAATTTAAAAAATCACTTATGTTCTTTGCCTATACAAAACATCCGATGTCCACAGATTGCATTAACTCAATAAACATTTCTCCAAACAGGTCCTCTGTATGGTCATCAACAACAATTGGCTATAGCAGCAGTTCTTTTTCTCCATGTATGAGCCAAATGAAGGAGAGAAGATTTGATTACAGGTGGCATCTTCCTTTATATCCACTACATGTTTGGCATTAGCTTGAAGTACCTTCTTAACGCTGCAGTAGGTAACTTTAGTAAAAATGTATTTTTTACATTTTTGTTAAAAGGGTCACTATGTCCTGACAGTAGAATATTATACAGCTGATCTGTGAAAAAAACAATCAAGCTCCTGTGGCTTCTCCCAGTGGTCCTACTGCCTTTTGCAGAAATACACTGCTCCCGGTCAGAAACAACCAATCGGAGCTAGGAGGAATGTCCTAGCAGTGTCAATCACGTTTGTGTATGCGCTGCTCACAGATTGCTTGTGTGCTGCAGTTGTGCTAATGTCTGTGCTGAAGGTGCTGTGCTAATTAATGGGGACCAAGTTTGTAGTCAAAGTATGGACAGGCCATTGACAATCTTAAGCATATTGTTGATGTTTCGTCCCTATTAGTGAATGTGTCATAACTGTTTATCCGCCGTCATCGGTGACCCTGCTTACTAGCCTGCATGTTCATGGCAGGCTAAGCTGTGGGGAAAGAGCGGTGAAGGAAGGGCTGTAGCACAGCAGAGTGCAGGGGGGCAGCTTTAAAGGCAGAACAACATCTTGTGGACACACTAACTGCAGATGAACCCATACAGTTTGAGTGGCATAACAGACAATGTACTGTAAATAGTGTTTTAACAGCTACATTGCTGCAGTGTGTTTGAACCCTAACAAGTAAAACACAGGCTGATTATGTGGAGAAAAGTGAGACGTACACAATCACGCCATGGCTGATATAAAGTAGGTTATTCCAGTGCCAGAGTTTTTTGGAACATCTGATTTTGCCATCAGAATAACAATGGTGATCAAAGCTTGAGCATTTTGACATGCGTCCAAATAGTGGCAGAATTTTGGTAGTTTTGAATGGCAGTTCTGGCTTAGTCTTAGCCATTTGCCACTGTTGTGACTGGGTAGAGTGTGTGTTCATCCTGAACGCTTGTCCCTATAGAAACAAATGAATATATTAAATGAACGTTCCCTTACAAAAGAGTATGGATGGATTACTTAAAATCATCAACAGATACAAAATGTCCTCAAGGTGGGTGCGAACTGACGCAGTTCCTGTTTGTACCCAAAATAACTTGGGTACAAAAAAAGGCCAAAACTGTAAAAGTATGTAACTGAGAAAGGAATTAATGACCAGCACCCAGCCATAAGCTTTAATATAAGCAAAACCACACCACTCTGAATAAAATATACAAGGATAGCCTTACAAAAGCATATCTAACACTTTTTAGCAGAACATGTTATATGTGTCAAAGAAAACCCCAGACAGACAGCAATCCTCTAAGCTGCCAACTGACATTGCAAAATCCTTCAGACAACAGCAATTCCACATCCTTAATATTGTTTCTTGTACCCAAAGCCAGCTAAACATCATAAATAAACAACAACAACACTGTCTGTGTTCCTATGGTGACAGTGAACATAGCAGCAATAGATGGCGTTGACACGAGGGATAACAGACACGGCTCCTACCAAGCACTGATGATAGCCATTGAATAAAAAAACAGATGGAAGTGTCATCTGAAGGAAAATAAAAGAGTTGGTGAGGGTTTTATTTGTCATCAGTTCTACAGTAACCAAGCACAAAGCATGAAATATTACTTTTGTTCTTGGTATTGTGACCTGAACTAAAGACCCCTCATGTCTGTGATGTGGATCAAATTGACCATGGAGGAAGCAGGTGGAGGGTTGGTGGAGAGAGAAGCCATTGCTGCAATGTGAAATTGGCTGGAATATTGAGGGTCCCATCAACAGGGTTGTGGGTTGATTTAGGCAAGGATGAGGAAGCAGCAGGGGATCAGGACCACTGGACACAGAAAGAGAGAGAGTAAAGAGCAAAGAGCATTTTTTTTTAAAGATGTCAGGCAGAGAGGTAATGAGTATGCTGGCTGGGAGCTGCTCTAATGAAGAGCCCTCTATGCTGGGACTGTAGAGCAATTTCCCAATCGCCAGCTGTGGTACTTGGATGAGCTTTCAGCAAAGGCAATGATGGTTACGCTTTTAGGCAAGAACAACATGCACTCATCACCTGACATCAGCAGGTACACCCACAAATACAGATATACAATAAAAGCCAGGGAAAGGAAACATAGCATCCCCCTTTAACACATGGTGTTGGCTGCAGCATGCTGAGTTGATGCTTTTCTTCAGCACAGACAGGGAATCTTGTCAGAGCTAATGGGAAAATTGATGGATACAGGGCAATTCTGGAAGAAAAGCCTGAAATAGGCTGCAAAAGAGTTAGAACTAGAGCCAAAATTCACCTTTTAGCAGGGCATTGCCCCTAAACACGCATTCAGAGCTACAACGTAATAATTTTGATCAAAGCATATTCTTGTTAGAATGACCCAGTCCAAACAGAAATCTAACTGAGAATCAGTAACTAAACTTGAAAAATTACGTTCAAAGATACTCTCCATCTCATCTGATGTTCTTAGGCAAAGACAAATCAGTAAATATACCAGTCTCTAGATGTGTAAATAGTGATCCAAAAGAATTACAGCTGTAATTGCAGTGAAAGATGATACAAAGTATTGAGTCAAGTGGGTGAATAGAAATGCATGCCACACTTTTCTGATTTTTATTTATAATAACAATTGAAAAACTATTTATGCTTTTCTTTTCACTTCACAATTATGTACTTCATTGTGTTGACGTATCAAATAAAATCCCAACAAAACACTTTGAGGCTTGTGGCTGTAACCAGACAAAATGTGGAAACATTTCTGGGGTTGAGGAATATTGTTGCAAAGCACCGTAGATCCACCTTAACTTAGTCTACTGCTGTAATTCAGCTAGGCTTTTCATATTCTGTAATAATGTTATTATATGTAATGTTTGGAACTTGTTGCCATATCAAAAAAACCATGAAGTCAAAACTTTATAAAATGCAACAGTTGGCCATGGCATTCTCCCAAAACCAACCACATTTCCCTCAGTGCTTCTGCTTGTGTTATGTGGGACCTTATCAATAAGAATATCTAAAAAATACATTGGATTAAAAAATCCTTTTTAAGGAAAAATAAATAGGTAGTTTAAAGGCCCACTTATATTTTTCATCATGAAATAATGAGCTCAGCAGAGGCTTTTAAGTTATTTTCTTTTATTTTCTACACATGAAATGTTCTTTTCTTCAAATGAAATGTTCTTTTCTTCAAATTCATTAGAAACTTGTTTTCCTTAATTTCTTCTTATTTGAAATCACTCAGTTAATGCTGAAATATACTGTGATCCATGACTAGTTTTATTCAGGACAAAGCAATGCTTTGTTCTTTAAAAGAGAATCTCTATTGTTGTACGCTTTTCACAAGGAAGAAGAAAAAGAGATTAAAATAACAAAACTCATTGTAGAGGTTCCTTTAAAACGGTTAGAGTTCATCCAGCCCTGATTCTTTGGAATATGTATTGTTGGCAGCACCACAGTGGTTCGAGTAGGTTTCTGCCAAGAATCACAACGCATGCTATTAGGCAATTAGGTTCAGCTAATTTCTGGAGTAATAATTTTAAAACCAGCTGCACTCAAGCTGGAAGCAGATTAAGTGAGGAATTTCTTAGTAGATAAACTTTAGAAGAAGTATCAAGTTCAGCAGATAGGTCTTAAGACTTTTACTTTATAGCAACGAACACCCCTAACATTGGCTCCAAATCCAAAGTTATCAGCAATATTGGAAATGGAGGATTAAAATATCAAACCAGGACTGATTTCTTTACATTTATTTCATTTTCCTTCCATTTTCATGGTTTTAGCTTCTTGGCAGGATGGCTAAAACCCTGGGAACTATAAGGTGGCCGCTGATAAAATGAATCACAACTCAATCAAACATGAGCCCATTTTCCATTGCTTGTAGAAAGCCCCAGGCTATGAAAAGCCCAGGTCGGGTTTCAATACAAATTTACCTGGGTAATTTCACTTTCCCAGGGCTTTACTTTTATGGGTAAATGGTCCTACTCTGGAGATGGTCTTTTCAGCTTTCCCTGGGCTTTACTAAACGGGCGGAGCTGTGCGTAGCGAGGCTTGGCACCAGCAGCTTCAGTAATGGTGGAGGTTAGTATAGAAAACAATCCTTTTTATACCATTACTTTGTCACAAAAAGTAGTTTTAAGATGTTTTTAAGCAAGAAATGAGACCTCAAAACTTCATCTGTGCAGTCAGTTCATCAAGAATGAGCCCATTTCAAATGTTTTTCGGTGTTTTCGGAGCAGAAGAGCTCTGCTTACAGGCTGGTCAGGATGCTGAGCTAACTGGGCAGTTGGACTGGGACTTCCCCAATGACCGCTGCCTGATCTCGGCATTCTGGGATTTCCCGGTACCTGTTATCTGTTTGTGGCGAAAGAAACTGAATATAAAGCGTTTAGTAGATATGTGGTGAATAACCACGAGTACCAGAAAATAAAACTGAATATTTTTGCCAGATATTTGTAACATTATAAGTCATTGTTGGCATTAATCATAAACTGTTGCACCACAGTTCAGTAAGACAAATGCTTTAATGCAGTGCTGATGATCAGAGCACTTAAAATTTTCCATTTATATACGATATATGTACATGCATACGTCTGTACTCTCGCCATTCCTCTTCACTCTGTACTCCTCAGACTTCCAGTACAAGACAGACTCCTGTCACCTGCAGAAATACTTGGATGATTCTGCAGTCGTGGGGTGGATCAGAGATGGACAAGAAGCTGAGTACAGGAAGGTGGTGGACCGCTTTGTGGCATGGTGTGGAAATAATCATCTCATTTTGAACGTGACTAAAATAAAGGAGATGATTGTAGATTTTAAGAGAAACAAGAATAGGTCAAACACTATTTCCATCATGGGAGAAGAGGTGGAGGTGGTGGAGGAGTATAAATACCTCGGTGTTCACCTGGACAACAGACTAGAGTGGAGATGCAACTGTGAAGCCATCTACAAGAAGGGACAGAGCAGACTGTACTTCTTGAGGAAGCTTAGGTCCTTTGGTGTTTGCAGCAAGATGCTGCATATCTTCTATACGTCCATTGTGGAAAGTGTGATCTCTTCTGCAATCATCTGCTGGGGAAGCAGCATCTGAGCCAGGGACTTTTAAAAGCTCAACAAGCTGATAAAAAAGGCTGGCTCTGTTCTGGGGACTCCTCTGGAACCTCTGGAGATCATTGTGGAAAGACGGATTCTTCATAAAATGAAGAACATTATGGAGAACTCTAAAGCTGGTCATCATCTATTATTTATCAGCTGAAACAAAATAATTATTAATTAGCTAATAATCTTTTAAACCAAATAAAGAGTAATGCCATCTACTGGTCTGAAGGTGAATTGCAGTTTTCTTCACAACTTTCCCATTCGTCACAAGGCTGATTTAAATAAACGGTCCGTAGTAATGGAAACAGAAAGTACGAGATTCCCTGGGACTCCTATTACCCGGGTTAAACTGGAGCTTTCGGTGGAAAAGGGGCTATGGTTAGAAATTATTATTTAAAGCATAATTAAGAAGAAGTCCCAATTTTTTTCAAGCCAAATAAATAGACATTTTTTCTAAATTAATTGGAAAGCCTTTATCCTTTTAAATCAAAGTGCCAAAACAAATTCTAGACAAATCAGCAGAGACAAAACATCCATTACAAAAGAAGGCTGACCTTGACCTAAACTCCAGCTGCATTTGAAATAATGTCGCCTCTGACAAATGAATAAAAGAACCCTCTAATTACAATTATAAAGTAGAGTCAGTCTCTAGCCACTCGAGGTGTTATTGATTGGGGAAGAAACACAATATTTCTTTAGCACTGCAGCGGAAAAGAAATAAATCGCTAATGTTGGTGGTTCTCTAAAAGATGAAGCCTTTCTTTCCTTCCCTGTGTTTCCTCTTTATCTGCAGTGAAATCAGCTGCCATCAGAGGTGGACCAGTATTTTATATATTTGCTTTATACTAAAAACTAGACAGAGCAGGCAAAACAGATGAGAAACAGTTTCCCGTCTTTAGAGTGAGTTGGTGCTGAAATTCCTTCACACAGCTCCAACTGGTACAGATATGAAAAGGGTATGTACAGAAAACATGAAACCACCTGATTGGGGGTGCTTTTTGTTGTGTTGGAGCTGCTGCTGTTTGGCTACCGGACAAAGATCTGCTTGGTGGATTTGTAGATATGTTGATCAAACAATGTAATGAAAGAGAAGCACAGGCTAGTTTCAGACCCCGCTAGAGGCCATGTTACTAGGATACAAACCTTCTGACTCCAAACTCCTCAGTGAAAAACTACCCCCCTCACACCTTTCTCACCCTGCAGGAAGTCATTTTAGTGTGTTTGAACGCATCTTCCAACCTTTCACTGGCAGACAGTGATACTTGTTTTCCTTGTCAGTTGCCTTCAGGGACCTCTAGCCGTACTACTATCTTAGCTTCCACTGAACCCACTTGGATTTCTCTCTCCCAAGCAGCTCACTAGGTTCACTAACTGTAGGCTGCTGAAGACGAATAAAACAGGCCAATAATTTTAATGTTGTCTAGATATTCTTTGTTTAATAGCTAGAAATGTGTCCAGGTATTACTTGTCCCGGCTCAACATATTTTAGTTATTCTTTGTGCTTAAAACGGCACATATTAAGAAGCTGTTTTGTGATTCACTTTTACACAGTGGCCACACATTTCAACAAAAGACAAAAAGCTTAAGCTATTTTAACACTAGTGTTTATTTACTAAATATCCAAAGCATTTGAAGAGTCCCAATTTTTTACCACTATGGAGATATATTTTACCTTATGAAATTACATACAGAAAGGTAATTGTTCCTTTTCCAACTATAAATATGCTTCCACGTAGACCTGACTCACCTGTGTCAGTGGAGAGAAAATAAAGGCTTATGTCAGCCCACCTTTCACTCACTTGAACTCAGCTGTAATGAGATTGAAGCCGTTGTACAGGTGGCCTTCTGCAGAGATCTTCTTCAGGTAGGAGAAGCTGTCTACATCCTTATCCATAAGGTAGTTAGATACAAGAAACCCTGCAGATCAGCAAAAGTTACTTCAAACAAAATTATTCTTTAAATTCACACTAAATAAACCAAGCTGAATTGTTAACAATAGATGCATACACTAGGGAGGTCCTGATCCAGTACCAGGCCTCAGCTCAGGGTCGTGATTGGGGCATTATTACACGATGGGTATCAGAGGAAACTCAACTCCAGGCTTCTGTTGTTGGTATATTGTGTGGATTTTATGCTAGCCATAACCCCCAGTGAGATGTACAAGCCGCATTTTAAAAATCATGGCCTATTTTTAAGGGGAACATTTGTGAAACTGTACTACAGGCCATGCAAATTTCATTGGATAATTTTTCCTAACAATCTAAGCTCTCTCATGACGAAATGTACTGTAAAGGGGAGACTACAATGACTGCTGCAGCTCACGATCTGTGTCGCTGCTCTGTGCTCATCCCCAACAGTCGGGGGGGAAGGAATCTGAAATACTAGTTATTAATTTTTTACAATAAAAGCAAAGGGCTAGCTGTAGGTTTTATCCACACACAGACTGATACCAAATTGGCAAATGTTACGAGTCATTTCAAAACAGACAGTAAACATGCTAACATTAGCCTAGCACGTCACCTAACCACTCCGAAATGAAACATCATCAGTAACATCAGTAACAGCGAGAAGTTCATTGAAGGGTGTAACTGTTTGAGTCAGACGTAATGCACGTTTCAATTGATGTCATATCAAAACACAATAGGTTTCTTAGCCTCGTTGACCCGTGTTGGAGCAGCGTATTAAGGCCGAGCTGCAGCAGCTACCGTTGGCACAAAATATCTGTTGCTGTCAGGAAAACCAGACACAGCAGCCTCCTGAACATCATTGGTGAGTAAGTTAAACCAGTTAACACAACATTAATTTAAACCATGTAAACACTGATAAAGATTTAGTGTGTTATTTTAAGTGCTAGCGAGGTATTAGCATATTCACGTCAGTATTTTAATCAAGGACTAGGACAAAAGCCTCCCTAAAAGAACCAAACAACAAACGCATTGATTCTGAACAGGTTGATTAACAACTAACATCACAGACATGCAGGACGGTTAATAGGAGTTTTGGGCCAGCATGTAATCAGTACATATACTCACTGCGGAGACTACGCCAACGCAGGCTTACCTCTTCCTTGTGCATTAGAGTTAGGATGTCCTTCCATGTAGTTTGTGATGGCAGCCAGCTTGCCCCTCTTGCTAATTCCTAGCCATGATCCACCTTCTTTACCATACTCTAGGTCCAGACCTGGTAGGAGGAATTAGTGGACTGTTTAATCTACAGAGCCCTGGAAAGGTGTTCGTATTCCTTCAATTATTTCACATTTTGCCACATTACAAACACAAACCTGATTATATTTTACTGGAATTTTATGTGGTTAACATAATTCCATGCGAAGTGTAAGGAAAATCTGACAAGTATGGGTTGCATTCCAATCCAGCTCCCTTTAATTTGATTCCTCTACATATAATTTGGTGCAATCATTTGCTTTCAAAAGTCACCTAATCCGTAAATCTGTAAATAGTGGACTCTGTGTACTAAGGGGCGAGGTGAAGTTTAATTTCAGCATTAATAACTTCTGTGAAGACCTCAGATATCTGTTAAGAGCAGACTGGTCCTAAAAAGAATCTGACAAGAATCTGACAAAAACTGACATGTTATAAACTTTAACAGACACCTTTTATTAAAATAAAGACCTTAAATCTTTGGTGTTATTTTAATAAACATCTCAATTAATGACTTCATAATGAAGTAAAGCTTATCCAGTTTAAAATACACTTTTTAAATCATTTTAATTATACCTTACATCCTTTATGATTGTATGTGTAACATGGGCCAAGAAATAGCAAAAACTTGGTCCTGTTAACCAGATAATACTGAAATATTTTTCAGTATTACCAGGATTTTTATATAGCAAGGACTACTTTAACATGTTGCATCCCCTTAAATGAAACCGAGTCAGCCCATAAATCAATTAGCTTCTTCCTTTCTGGATTACTCTTCTCCTTCTCTTCTTCACATTGTCCTATTAAAGGTGAGTATGTCTGCAGTGCTTCCTGGTGATCAATTAAGACAGGTCCTCTCCACTGAGAGCTAAATGGTCCCATTCCTCTTGGGGGGTAGATAGCTGCACAGATCCCACTGGGAGCTGTGGCTTACTTCCCTTCATGGTTTGTCTCCTTCAGGGTCCTGCTGCTGCCCCCCCTCCCCTCACGCCAACACTACAGATAAGGCAGGGCCATTTATTCCCGTCACATCGCATAAAAACAGCCATCAATTACGGACCCGCTGGTGGAGTCCTGACCCCTCTATTAAAGCGGTGAGAGTAGATTGATAACCAACGAGGTTATTTCTGTGTTTCCTTCTCACACAGGAAGAAAACAGAAATAAATTGTTTAAAAAAAAACAGCAAATGATTGATTTACTCTGTTTGGTTAAAATGTCCATTGGGCACCTGCAAATTGAATGTAGTTTACCTTAAGGTGGGTGGTGCTGTTCTATGGAAAATGAGAGGAAAACTATATTGTGAAGTAAAAGACAAATTGTTCCTTGACTATTGAAAGCCATTAGGTGAAGAATGTAAAGGCAGTCAGACAGTGATTAAAGGCTGTAAATATTCTGTAACTTGGATATTACATAGCAGCCGGTCTCTAATATACCAACTCACCACTGAGGATCTCACTGTTGGTCCCCCAGAAGTCTGCAGCTTTGGATGGTCTGTTGTAAAACTCATCTCTATTTGCAGCCAAAATTAGCCTGAGGAGAATGACAGAGCAGTCACAGAAGGTATTTTGTTAGATTTGGTCAATGAGCACAAAGCTACTGAGCCTTCTGGTGACAGGTGAGGGTTTTTTAAATGCACTGAAATAAGTCACAGATTTCAACATTATTAATCAGAAGGCACTGGGTGGCTCAGGAGGCGGACATGTTCTGTGTTTTTAATACCGAATTTATCTTAAATATCAAGTGAAGCAAAAAATGTGTCCTTTATTGTAACAATGCTTCTACTACCGTTGCATAATCTGTTGATTTCCCTTTAAATGGTGACACATTTGTAGGGAGAATCCATTTATGGACTTAGATGCAGGCTATTTAAGTTGCACCCATGAGAAACTTCCTAGATCCTCTCTACCAAAGCTTATTCTGTACTGACTCTTGTTAAGTGTATTATAGGACTGAATGATTAATGTTCAGAGAAACAAGACATTAGCAGTTTATTCTCTTAGTGTGTGGGAGAACTCTACACAGCCACATAAGCTTGGCACCTCCTCCCCATCTTGGTTACACACTGCTATGGGATGGCATCCCAGTCCTCAAAAAGCATCACAAGTCAGTCAACGTGGTTGTGTTGGTCACTGTGGCACAAACGACACACCTGAGGTGACTCCACAAGCGCTTAATGGGGTTAGAGGTCAGAGTTTGGTCTCTAAGAGGGGAAATATGAGATCTGCCACTGGTTGCAGAATCTCAACTTATCTTTTTTTTCACTGAGATTTCCTGCTGCTCAACCCACAAATGCATTTATGTGACACTATTTAAGGTGAAATAAATAGGACTTCCAACAGCAATATTTATTGGCAAGAACTCTTGTTAAAAGAATCAATCAACAAAACTCCAATGTTTTTAGGTTAAGGTTACAAACACAGCCAGTATGATTTTTAGAGAATTGTAAATTTCAAAGACTCAGCAGAGAGAGAGAGCTTGTTATTGTAATAGAGAAACATGACATTAAAGAGGTAAAAGTGATCTAAAATTGAACGCCAAAATAAACGAACCTATACTTCACTTGAAGCTCCCCTGATGTAAATGACCACTACGGATGTGCCCATTCTCTATTGGATTTTAATGGCGTTCCATGACTTCAACACAAATATTTACTGCTGAAAGCTAATGTTAACAGCCGGAACAGAAAACTGGTCTACAACGAATCTCCTTCAGTGGGATTGGCAGAGTGTGCAGGCAGGTTAGGCTAAGTGCTGAACTTTGACCCCGTTATCATTCAGACTGACACAGTGAGTAATGATGCCATTATGTTTATGCCATTAAAAAGAGAGACTATGTATCTGCTGCTACAGCCGTTACACCCTGCTAGCCTGTCACCATAAGTAAAGTACATTCACAGTGAAACAGAACACCACAGCAGGTCTACAGTACCGGCAACTTTTATTAGCACTACTGTGAAGATTTATAAAAAGGCTTTTAATGAACTCATCTTTTAATGCAACAGCCTCATTTTCCTTTTTAAAGAGAAACATTAACTTTAATATGACCCTAACCCTATATTATTTCAGTGCAGAAAAAAAATCCCATTTTAAGAAACGACTGGTTTTAACAAAATCACTGGGGAAATTATTAGTTTTACAGTTTCCTCAAAATAAATGTAACTGAAGCCTTTTTTTAAATGTATACTTTGCTTTCCTAATTTAATCAGAGCTCATTTGAACTTCAAATCAATTATCCATGACTTGCTGTTTCCCTGGGGTATAAATACACCGTGACACAGAGGCAAATACCACTAGACTTGACAGGGACCCATATTTATGTTGTGACCAGGTAAAATAGCTCACTGTTGTAAAACTGCAGCACAGTCACCAAGTCTCCATGACAACCATTAAACACTATGTACATGTCAACCGGTTGTTTGGAGGTAAGACCAGAAAGAAAGCGTTTTCTGTCCTACCATCACAAATGTAAACATGTGGAGTTTGCTGAAATATGTTTGGACTTTAACTGGAACTGTGTGTTGGTCAGGCGAGAGTCAGACTGAGCTTTTTAGCAACAAACCCTACAAGTAAATTTGGTGTGAAACAAAAATGTAAATACATTAAAAAGTATCTTATGTTCATTGTTAGGAGGATCAGTGATGCTGTGGGATGGGTTTTCTTCCAAAGGCCCATGAACTATTATGACATTTTGAATAGAAATATGATGAATTCTACCCGTGAACTGAAAAAAACTCGTTGGCTTGGTTCCATGTTATGCTCAATGACCAGGCTAACCAACATTAGCAACACAAGCTGATAAAGTATCTCTCTGCATCCTGTAAACTCAACACTGCACCAACATGCTCAAGATAACAGAGGCTACATAACACAATCATGTTTAACCGAATTAAAAATATAAAAATGAACAGTAATACAAATAAACAGTTTACCATCACAGCTTTGCAATATTTTAAACATGTGGCAGCCCTAATTAATGCTGAGGATTTTGCCACTTACATTTTAGACTTCAGGGCTTTTCCTGTTTATTTTTGCAACTCTGAACATGGATATTGCAACATATTCATCACAAAATAGCAAAAATCCAGCTCCTGTTACACTGCTGTTTAGAAATGGCTGTCAGGAAAGCAGCACTTAGAACTTTGCTTTCACGGAGGTGTTACTTAAAGCACTGCTGTAGCTTGAAACAAATGAAATGTTTATTTGTCAACAGAAATGAACATTTTACCTCTAAATTCTATTTCCATTTATTTTTATTTATTTACATACAAACTTGCATTTTATAGAATCTTATTGGCAAATATTGCAATTCTGCAAAGCAGAATGGCTTAAACTGACAATAAATGCACTGATTTAATCAACAGTTGAGCTTGGCTGTGGTCCACTGATAACTCTTTCAAGATGGCCGCTAAAACACAAGACCAGACTATCCTAATAGGGGTGTACCAAAGGCTAATGACAGCTTCTTGCAGCCGCGCTATGTGAGTCACCACTGTTACTGGAAACAAAGCAAACTCTAATGATGCTACTCAGGGCAGAGCATCTGCTATCGGCTCTTAAAGGGACGACCCCAGGCAAGCATCTCCATTCACAGTGTCAGCCAGCCAGCTGTATCATGATAGAGGCATGGTGGGAACCAGAGAAGGATTTTTTTTGTCCAACAAATAGAGCTTGTGAGCTCGTGTGAAACATGCCTTACAATGTTTGTGTGCCCCTGGTGATTTATCTCAAACCCTGAGGAAAGCTGGCATGCATATGAATTCTATGAATAAACTGTAGTTGTGTTTATTTGTTGTTCACTGATAACACAGAATTTATTTTTGTATTTGTAGACTGGGAAAAACCATTATTTCAGTGGCAAATCCGGGTGAGTGACAAAAAAATACATAGAGTCACCTAATGGTAGGGTGCAGGTTTAGTAAAGTGAGTGGGCGCCAGCCTTCCTGAATAAAAGATGTTTGAAAGAAACTTTACAAAATATAGTCAAAAAATTGCCAATGCCGGCGAATTTTCTGCAACAGATACAAAGGAGGTAGTAGGGCATTACATTCTCAGTATTGATCTGACAAATACTGAGCCAAAATGGAGGAACACGATAGAAAATCATTTTTATTTATGAAAAAGCTTATACAACTACCTTTAGCAGCTATATGTTGTATTACTTGTTTTTAGTATGAATGTGTTTCTGAAGTCATGTGGAGGAATTCTACCTTATTCTTCTACCCAACAACGCCTTGTTTGATTAACACTTGGGCTGACCAATCAGGTTTTTACTGACTGATACAGATTTCCAGTTTTCATTAAGATCTGACCTTCCTATACTGATTTTGAGAGATGTGGATTTTGTTTTATTATTTGAAGGACTATAACACAAAACTGTTCAGCTGAAAATGAAGGACTTCCAAGATTATCACAGTTTTTCTAACTATTATCTGATTTAAATGCACTCAAGAAAGTATATTAAGGTAAAAGTTGTTGGTTGACGTGTCGATAGTCCAAACTGGGGTTTTATTCTTGGTATTTGGCCAACCTATCACCAACCACATCTGTTTAAAAGAAAAATGGTCAGTGGCGATCTCTTGCCAACTGATTGGTGCATTTCTGGTTTTTAATTAGTTTTTTATGACATAAGACAAGAAACGTAAAAGTCCATGTCCTGTTGTCTATTAGTAAGATGATACACAAGAAAACTTTGAAAAAAAATTTGAGAACCAGAGCACTAAGTCCTTTAATGAGGCAGCAGACGATGGAAAAGATTCAAGCCCCAAGAACAAACAGTTGGTATGATGAGAACCTAATAAATGATGGTGGAAAAGACTGAGGTAGAAAGAAAGGACAAGCCAGTAACGGAGTAACCAACTGCCAGTCATAACAGAGTGGAAGCAAATTACAACATACCGTATGTTCCTTCCAAAGACATGATTATTCCTCTTATGCAGGCAGTGAAGGAATATTTAATGTTACACACAGTTCCTGCTGTTTGGCCTAGTCTTTGTTGAATAAATAACAGGTGTGTGAGGTTGTATTTGCCAGTTTTCAAGGCTGGCAACAATTATAGTATTTTTACCAAGCTGAATGAGGATACATCATTTGAATTGCAGTCCACCATCGGTTCACAACGTGCTCCACAAAGAGAGGAAACCTGTTTAAACACAGCTCTCACAGCAGCTGTATGTAAGGGAGCCACTATTTTTGTGATCGGTTTATTGCTTATTTATATTTTGATTGCTTTACTTATGGATTCAATAAATGCAACAAAGCACTACTGTGGCTTTAAATAGGTCACAAGCACATTACATTGCTGCTTGGGGAATAAGTTTTGTTGAGCCAACTTGCAAAAGCAGGAAAATACCAATACAAGCCAGAAATTGGAATTTAAGATAGAGAAATAACAGCATGTGGACAGTCATTTAGGCTGATTGGGATGCCATTTAACTCCTGCAGAAACACTACTGGTGTTTTGTTTGGTAAGGGATTAATAATTGCACCTAATAAAGCTGCAAATTAGTTTTAAAAATGCTGAATATTCTAGTTTTCTATTTGCAAACTATACTAGGCTAAACATAAATGTATCAGGACACAATGCATTTCACCTCTCCCCAGGTCCCTGTTAGTACTCATTACACAGCTCTGCTGTCCTCCCTTAGGCAGGGTCAGGGTTGCAGAAGGACCATGGCCAGGCAGAGTGTTCGCCCTTAACCTCTGGGGGAATATTATAAGCTTGATCTCCGTATTGCACCACAGCCCACACTGACGGCTTGTAGCTCGCCAGTCTTCGCTTCCAACTGAGAAGAGTTACCATTTACTGCTGGGCACGGCACATAGAGACTGCAGAAAAAAATCCAATGCCTTCATAAAAACTGAGGTCTTACATTTTTTTTTATATGAATAACTGTCAGAACAAAGCTTTTGTTGAGGAAGTCAGTTTAACATGTGAGTTGTAATACATTTTAATTATTATTGTCAAATGAATCTCATCTGAACCTCTAACTGAAAACACGCTTACAAATCACACAGCAAATAAACCCCCAAAACATACACTGTATTCCCAAAAGTATTCGCTCGTCTGCCTTCACATCCCTTTCCTAATCCATAAAGTTTAATTTGAAATGGACCCACCCTTTGCAGCTATTAAAACATCACATCCTCTGGGAAGGCTTTCCACAAGGCTTACTGTGTTTATAGGAGTTTTTGGCTATTCAAACAAGAGCATTTGGGAGGTCAGACACTGATGTTGGATGATATGGCCTGGCTCACAATCTCCACTCTAATTCATCCCCAAGGATCTCTATCAGGTTGACGTTAGGACTCTGTGCAGGTCAGTTAGTTCTTCCACAAAAAACTCAGTGATCCATGTCGTTATGGACATTGCTTTTTGCAAAGGTGCACATGTTGGAACAACCTCCCCAAACTGTTTCCACAATGTTGGGAGCATTAATTTGTCCAAAACGTCTTGGTATGAAAGCATTATGATTTCTTTCAACTGGAACCAAGGTGTCGGGTCCAATTCATGAAAAACAGCCAAACTTTACACAGTCAGGAAATGACTGTTCTCATGGAAAGTGCCAAACCCAGACTCATCCATTAGATTGCCAGACAGAGAGGCAAGATTCATCCCTCCAGAGAACACGTCTCCACTGCTCTACAGTTTATTGGCAGACTACTTTACAGCACTTCCTTCAATGCTTGGAGCTTTTTTGGCAATGTAAGGCTTAGATACTGCTGCTCACCCATGGAAACCCATTCCATCTCTCTTTATATGATTATATTATTCTTGAGCTAGTCTGAAGGCCACATGAAGTTTGAAAGTCAGTATCTATTGACCTTGCAGAAAGTTGCCTACCTCGGCAGACTATGTGCCTCAACATCGACTAACCACCCTCGGATTTTACATGGCCTTCCAGTGGCCGCTAATTCCAATCATTTCCACTTTGTTATACAGCCGCTAACAGCTGACTGTGGAATATTTAGTAACGAGGAAATTTCACCACATGACTTATTGCACAGGTGGCATTGTATCATGGCACCAAGCTGGAATTCACTGAGCTCAGGAGAGCGACCCATTCTTTCCCAAATATTTGTAGAAGCAGTCTGCATGTCTAGGTTCTGGAGGTGATTGGAAAACCAGAACTAAACAATTAGGAGGGGTTAGGACCTACTTCTGCTTTACAGATGGGCATCTGCGGTGATAACTCTTAATAACCGTTAAAAATCGGTACTGTTTTGGATGCAGCATCCAACAACGAGATGTTACTGCCTGTTCAGTGAAACAGGCAACAAAAGCTTTGCAGGCTGTATCAAAGGACTGTGTCTAAAAACACCTGGACAACTATTTTAATCAGCGCAGGAATTAATGAACAGACAAAACAAACATACAAGTATCGAAACAAACACATTTATAAATAAATACATAACTAATTAAATCACTTCAGAGTTCTGTCAACAACATGATCAGCCCGGACTACAGTACAGTAAATAACCAGTTAGTGTTAGGATCACTATGTTATCAGTACCAACGTGACACTGTCAGAAGATCACCAAAATGTTCATATTTTCTATCAGCCTACGGAATGTCAGAATGCTACGATAGCCGTACAGGCTTCAAATCCATCAGGTGATGGTGGAGATGACCAGTGGGTCACTGCAGACTAGCAACGGGCTAACTGAAATTAACACAGCAGCTGCAGCCCAACAATTTTCATTGTAGTAGTTCAGCAAACCTTAAAAGAAAACTACATTTCTTTTTAGATCATAAAAGAAAAAGTGGTTATAATAGAAAGAGATAAAGTCCAAAATGACATAAAGCCAAAAAAGCCCTGTCATTGAAATGAAATGGACCAAGTCACTTGTTTTATATTGTCTGCCTTCAGCGATTGTGCTGATTCTCACTCTGGGGCCTTCTGGTGGTTGTTTTGCGTGGCAATGCCTGGTGGCCCCATCTCTGTTGTGTCCCACCCCTGGCATTGATACCACTGGCAGCAACATCCTGTCTCATTATTTCTGGAAGAAGCAGCAGCACCCTCCAACAGGTTGTAATTCTGGGGCACTCTGATGCACCTGTTGTGAGAGCCTCTTATTTATCTTTACTGATTTTTTCCTGTTAAAGCAGCTAGGCTCCATCTATTGCGTTTCAGCCTGACAGACAGTGAGTTCACAAAAAGGGATTCAACAAAACCCTTTTTGAAAAAGTTAACTGGTTATGAGGCAGAGATACTTGAAACTACCACATCCAATCTTCTTACACCATCTGGGCCATGGATCCCCAACCAAGAGCAGGCTGACCAGGCACATTTTCCAGTTAATTTTCAACTGTTTTTCTTTTTTCCTGTTTTAGAGCTTTGCCACAACCCATGGACTTCCTGTTTGCCAAGGTTAAATTATCCCAGCAGTGATGTATAGGCTTCGTGTTTAATTTTGCTTAAAGAAAAGCAGCAGATAAAAGCTCCTAAATATTCTTCTAAAGAGTTAGATACAGAAATGAAAACCAAAGTGCAGGTCTTTTTAACTCACCTCACTCTAAATGTATTGGTGGAGTTGAAATTCAAATGCCTTTCTGCAACATGACTGTGAGTGACTGAGCCCAGTAACTTGTAGAATGTTTTATTGAACAATGTTTTATTGCTTTTTATAATCTGTGAAGTCCTGCTGGAATACTTTGCTGTTTTAAGTTAAATGAGCTCCTGTGTCACAATCTATTAAAATATGTCTATTTATGTCTCCCACTCTGTTGTATCCAAGCTGTGATTATAAAAGTGATAAGGATAAATGTTCTGCAAAATCCGCATTTTGTAAGATGGCTGATACATGAGCTGAGTTGTGACATTTTCCCCTTAACTATAATTCAATTTTCACTGAAATCTTACATAGCTATTTCACAGTGAGTTTCTTCAGATTCAACATGTATTTCATCTGCAGAAATATCATGGAGGACATTTTAAAGTTAATCTCTATAAATAGTTACGTAACAAAAATGCAACCCAGGTAGATTTTTTTTCCCCAACTCAGAAACGTTCCTGGACAGCACCTTAAAACAGCATCAGTCAAAGCTCCTACAACCAACTCCAAGCGACTGGGAGTTACACACAAACAAACCACTGTATTACTTAGCTTCTAGAACTGGCAGGCTGTTATGTTATGCATTGATCTGAGAACTGCCTTAAAACATAAAGCTAGCTGCCTTACTTGTGAGTATTTTATGAGCTTATTCATAGTTAATGTAAATGCATGGGCACAGTGGGAATTGGACTGGTTATTCCAGAGTAACTAATAAAGGTAGCCCGGCCCTTCCTGGTCTTCCTACTCAAAATCAGATTAACGACATTAAGCTTCCTTAACTCTTTTAGGACGTTTTTACATCGAAGCATGGAGCATCTTTGCCTTACCTGTAGGCATTTTTGGATGCAGGCCGGGGATCGAACTTTAAGAAGATTATACACATGGATGTTCTCAGACTTGATGACAGGAGTATCACTCAATCCACATCTGTCTTCAATTAAAAGGTTTATCTGAGGCAAAAGAGAAGAGGATGAAAAACATTGTTGCCTGTGCTTAGACCTGAAAGGGTATAATAAGGCTATTTCAAAGTGCACTATTTTCACCACTGACACCATACTGGGTGAGTCAACATAAAGGTGCTTTTATAGTGGAAAAAAAATTATAGTTTACACACATGAAACAAACATACCACACTGTTTACTGGAATTTGAACTGTATCTAAAAAGGTCATGACCTACTCCTTAATAGGTACAAAGAACTCCATGTAGTGAAACATAAATTTAAGCACATTTTACAATGAACTCTCAGCTGTACCATCTCCACCCATTGAAGGCTATAGTGACTAGCAAAAGTATTCATACGGTGTGAACCTTTTCACAACTTTTGCCCATTCTTCTTTGCCAGGCTTAAGATGTGCACAGGTAAACAGTTGTCCTGTCGACAGATTTTTCCACCCGAGCTGTGCATCTCTGCCACTCCTAAAGAATTACTATGGGTGTCCAGGCTGTCAGTTCAGGTTGATGGCCATGTCTTGGTAGACTTAGGGTTGTTGCACATTCTTTCCGTTTCCAGATGATGGATTGAACAGTATTCTGTGAGATATTCAAAGCTTGGGATATTGCATAATAACCCAAGTCTTGCCATTGAACTTTCTTATAACTTTTTCCCTAACCTGTCTGGTGAGATCGTTGGCCTTCACGATGCTAACTTATTAATGCTGTGATCCAACAAACCTCTGAGGCCCTGTACAGCAAAATAAACACAGTGGGACATCTGAAGGCGACTGATCGCACTGAATTTCATTTAGGGGAATCAGAGTAAAGAGAACTAAACACAAATGCATGCCACAGTTTTTTGATTTTATTTGAATGAAAAACATGTGCTCTTTTCCTTGCTCTTAAAAATTATACACTTGTTTTACATTAACTCCAAATGAAATATGTTGAGGTTTGCCAGTGACCGAATGCCAGTAAGTTCAAGCGGTGTGAATACTTTAGCAAGGTACTGTACCTAACAAGCTAAAGGATAAAGGCTGAGAGCTTCACCGTATATTCCACTTTATCGTTTACAATAAAAAAGGTCGAACTGAGTCGGCGAATGACATTGACAGAGACTATCGGTATTCATTTGTCTGAGCTTGCTATTCAGAATTCACAAACATAACTGTATTAATAATCGATGATGAAGGCTACTTTCGACATAACTTAAACCAAGTTAAGTCGCTGCTTAATAACTAGCTAACGCTAGCATACCAACAAGGCACTGCGATAAACACCAAGGGAAGTTCAGCTGCCTACCTGACCAAGGTGACACTACAGAACAGACATGGTCATTTGTTCAACAAAGTGTTTCCCAATCGGATTGAGCACCATTTACTGCTAAGAGCTACTATTCCGTACCCATTCACATTCCTTGTTGACAACTAAAAGGAAGCGCTTCCAAACAGTCGCCTCGATTTGTTCTTTCGGCCTCGCCAACGACGTTTGTCTGATTCACCATTAACCCCGCCTATCTGAGCATTTTAAAATAAACAAAACGAGCGCACATCTAACAGGGCAAAGCGTTTGGACGTTATCCATGGCTCCGCACCATTTAGCCTTCGGGGAGGCAAGCGAGACGCCATTTAGGAGGAGTTTACGCTCCACTTCAAACAACATAGCAATATTAGGCGGAGAATGTTGCACGGCCATCAAGAATGTGACCGATATGGAGTAGATGTCCACATTACTCTGCTGGCTTGTAATAATCAAACAGATTCAGTTAGTCTGCGTAACACAATTAATTTCAGGCAATGCGTTAACCTGCACGTAATCTTTGAAGTTTAGATTTTTATTTCCCTCATTTAGGTTGTCAGCAGTTTATGACCTAAAGAATTTTGACGCTGAATGACACATCTGCGATCCATTTAAGAGTTAAACGCTTCTCTTCCATCCAAATCAGACGACGGCTGGCGGTTAAGGACCACGAACTGAACCGTTGAAGACGCATCGGCTTCGTTGCTCATTAGAAACGATACGTCAGTGCGTCCGCCATATTGTGAGTGTCAGGTTAGCCGCTGAAACCCAAACAACTAAAGGGATGATTAGAACATTTAGGAATAACTAAGATATACGGTCAACAATTTTTGATAAGTCGTTTTTATACAATAATATATAATCACACACAACTATCAATTTAACAAAAAAGGATGATCAGCCAGACAATAAATAATATTCGCAAAACATAATAAGGTGCAAGAACGCGCTTTAACCGTCCTTCAGAACCATTACAATTAATTTAATTTTGTTTATACGAACTAAACTTATTGAGTGTTACTATTTCGTTTTATATGGAGGTGAAATCTCCTAATCTGTTTTTTATCCATTTTTTCTTATTCTTCTTCTAATTATTATTATTATTATTATTATAGAGTTTTATACAATACATTTAAATAAGCGAACCCATGACGCTCGTTTGGCAGATTAAAAGAATCATTTGAAAATAACCTTTAGCAGGTACTAAACATACTTTCATTAAGCCAACATTTCCGCATCAAAATGTTTTTATCGGTCTGTGAAATATTCTAATCCAAAATGTCCTGTTTTGATTTTCTGTAAGTGAAAAACATTCATGGTTAACAAAAATAAAGGCTTGATAAAATCAGTGTGTAGTTAATCGTTATATGCGTTTCGCTGAACATAAATGCAGTTTTCAATACCAGTGCAATTTAAGGAATACGACTATATTTGACTATATAAGGTATTTTCAGCAGCGCAGTTGACTGAACTCATTAGAGTTAATAACATATCCCGAGGATAATCTAATTATCAGTGAGAAATTTCCTCCAATACTGGTCGAGTGGCGGTGGGGCGGAGACACACCGTGACCGACAGCACCAGCACTTTTGTTGATGAGGGATAAAGCCTGCTCTGCTTTTCATTCAACTCAACGTCGCAGTTGATCATTTACTGTTAATAATAACCGCTTCGAATGCAACTTTGTTGCCAGTTGAGTTACTTTAGTTCTCGTACGAGACTCTCGACCGAGGAGACACACAAAGCTGGCAGGTACCACCGGAGATTTTGGAGATTTAAAAAAAAAAGAAACGAGTAGTCTCTGCTGCAGCCAAGTTGCATGCAAAATAACGGTTTTCCTCTGAGGCTCCGGGTCTACTCCGCTCCTCACAGGGGGCAGCGTCACTTCGCATTCGAGGACAACGATATGAACAGGAGAAACTGAGGTACAGTTGCAATACAATACAGCTCCCATTCTGTGCGCTGGTTATAATGCCAAGTTTTAGCTTGTGTCGTCGCTGCTCAGTAGGAGGTGGGTGTGACATAAATTAAATAGCAAGCATGTACTAAAACAGTCAAATAGCACCGGAAACGCTACATGGAACTGCGCGCTTCCATACAGAGGAATTACTTAAGGAACCGTACTGGATAGGACGCAAGAACCTGCTGTGTTTCAGCTTTGTTTACAGGGCTCTAGTTAAAATGAGACTTGGAGGGATGATTTTAATGTTAATGAGGGATTAACTGCGCAAAATAGGCAGACAAATATATATATATATATATATATATATATTTGTTTTTGCTCGTAGCTAGTCCTGAACCCGTTTTGCTAATGGATGCAGTGATTTGGAACGAGCACTAGCCGCAACGAGCTGTCAATCATCTTTCTAGTAGTCCATTGTTTTGCTCCTCCTGTTAGTGACGGAGTTACCATGGAGAGTCTTCCGGTCTCCCTCCGGTAATTACCTTATTTGGAGAAGGGGCGGCTATAAAACAGTTTGACCGGTGGAGTTGTTGTTTTAATGCGTAGTAAACGCTGTGAATGGAAGGGAAGGCTACAAAACGTACATCAGCCAAGACCTCAGACAAAGTAGGATGCAGTTAAAACCATTTACTGTGAGCATGGGGATTCACTTTGAAACTCAAGGTTTGAGATATTTACCCAGAGTGTGAACGTTGTTTCCTTGTATTTGTTCTTTTACTCCTCATGTTGGCTGCGCAGAGAAAGTTGGAAACACATTTGTTTACACTTATTCTCAATATTACTAAAGTAATACTTTGTATGCCCATGTAGCTGAATTTTATACCAAGGCAAATGAGTGGATAATGGCAGGAAGACCAAGACATAAGCCAGTTTGAGCACAAAAGGGTTACAAATGCGCAGTATAAGTATGCTCTTCGTTTCATCCCAAGAAATGAGCACAAAATGAAATCTGACTTAATGGCTAGACAAATTCAGTATAAAAGTGCATTTGAATTTTGGAAAGAAGTTATGGCCATGAAAACTAAGGTTTCTCTGCCATTTGTTGTTGAAGGTATCTCTGGTACAGATAATATTTTAGAACTGTGGCGGCAACATTACAGGAGGCTATTTAATTGTGTACATAGTGATTCTTGTAGTGTAAATGACATTGATAGCGCAGATGCAATTTTGTGTCATGAAGTCCATAAAGCGATCACAAAGCTGTCAAAAAAATAAAGCAGCTGGGGAATATGGTATCTCAGCCTCGCACTTAAAGTTAGCAAATGCACGGTTAGCTCCTCTGCTTTCCATTCCATCTGCTTTACAGCTTTTTTCACACATGGGGTTTTACCTGACTCTATCCTCACGGTTTTGTTAGCCCCTCTTATCAAACATAAAGCTAGGAAAATAGGCAGCTTGGAGAATTAAAGACCAATAGTGTTGACCAGTATTATATCTAAAGTTGTTGAAATAATTCTGATGGACAAGATCTCAAAATTTGTTGTATCTTCAGTTAGTCAATTTGGCTTTAAAGCTAAGCTGGGTACAGATATGTGTATCTTAAAGAAATTGTTGCTAAATATAAGACACAAAGTTCCTCAGTTTTTATGTGCTTCTTGGATGCTTCCAAAGCCTTTGATCAAGTAAATCATGGAAAATGTTTTAAGAAATTAATTCAAAAGGGTGTACCTAATTTTACTGTAAGAATCTCAACTTATTGGTATGCTCAGCAAGTGATGCTGGTCAAATGGACAAACGGTGTGTCTGCACCATTTAATGTTGGCAATGGGGTCAGACGGGGGGATTTTATCTCCTATTCTTTTTCATTTCTATCTGGATGAACTGTCAACAAGACTTAAGTCCTGTAATACTGGATGCACAGCTGGCAATCTTGTTTTAAAACAATTGGATGTATGCTGATGACCTGGTGGTTTTCAGTCCGAGCACTGCAGGGCTGCAACAGTTGCTTAACACTGCTTAACACATTTGTTCAGGCTATGGCCTGGAGGATGACCTTCAATACAATGCAGTGAAAAGTGTGGTAATGATACGTAGAATTAAGGAGGATAAAGTACTAAATTTCCAGATTTTTATCTGTCAGAAACAGTGTTAAATGTAACAAATAAAATAGAATACAGTGGGCATATATTTGTCTGATGATGAAGACATAAATAGTGTATTTTCAGAATGTAGAAGATTATATGCTCAGGAAAATACAATAGTACGCAAGTTTGGATCTTGTACAGATAAGATGAAAATAATGTTTAAATCATTCTGTACACCTCAGCCCAACTCTGGTTCAAGTATAAAAAAGGAAGCTTGCAAAGGCTGCAGGTGGCCTATAATGACACTTTACATGTGCTTCTCAGGAGGCCTAGATGGACCAGTGCAAGTGAGATGTTTGTCTCAGTAGGATTAAACACCCTGCAAGCTAACTTGCGTAAACTTATGTATGGCTTTATTTGTCAATTGAATGAATCTGTGGATCAAGTTATTATGTCTCTAGTTGATATCAGATGTAGTGCCATTCGTTACCAGTCCAGGATGTGGAGACACTGGTACATTTGTCTTTTTAATGTGCCTTTTTAATTTGTTGGATTTTATTATTGTTTGTTGTGTTTCTTTTTGTATATATTGGACTTTGAGTCTGTAATAAAGTTTGAATTGAATTAAATTGTAATATAATAAAAGGTGCATTGGCAGTATTATTGTTAATTATTGTGATCAGTTATTGCAATCAATCATATTTCCTAATTCCTCTCTTTCTCATCTGTCATTATGCTTTCAATACTCCCTGGGATCTTGGAAATTATAATCTGTTAGGTGTGGGTTTCCACTGCAGTAAGATTAAATAGGCTGAATATATTATTGGCATCCAAAGCATAAATTCCAAACACCTGGAACATTGTAGCCAAGAAGTGTTGAATTGCAAGCAGAGCTTTGTGATATTAATATTGTGTTGCATTAACTGATATCGCAATGACGTAATATATGTGATACACTGTGCAGCTCTGAGTATTATTGTTTGTACAGCTTTAACAACCAATGTTGTTTTTCTTTTTAGCTATTTGTGAAGACCCATTTTAGGATACTGGTTCCTTAGGGTAGGAAAGAAGCACAGTTAAAGTTGATTTAAATATTTGTCCTTTGCAAGAAAAAAATCTATAATTTGAAATCTACAGTCTGCACTAAAAGTAAATACATTTAGTTTTGTTCTTGTTGACTTGTACTGTAAATTTCTGAGGAAAACCATAAAACAGGGTGCAAAGCAGCACAAGAAAGGCAAAGTGAGAACTCGAGGAATTTGAGAACAGGGCCAGCCCAAGATTTTATTTATTTATTTTTGCAAAGTTTTAATTCCTGTAGCTGCTGCTATAGTGTGGAGGTTATTACCCAATAGCTGTTGATTAATGCCTAAATAAGTACTGATTTCTCTTTTGTTAGTTAGTCTCTTAAAATGAAATTCTATGTAGGCACATTTAGATTTTAACAGAATACACTTTGGGCTCATTTGCAGTCAGGAAGCAAGTTGTTCTGAGATTAAAATGTTTGCAGAGCAGTTTCTGGACATGACCAGAATCTATAGCCGTTAAAAAGTGAGCAAGGCTCCAGAAGAGGACTAGACATTAATACTAATGTTAAAATATATACATATGTTTGTTTGCTCTTACACCGACGCACAATGTGCTGAAGAAATATTTATGTCTGTCCTTTTTTTCAGTTCTCATTAGTTAACTTTAATGAAGCCCTATTTATTTTGTTAATCAAACTTTTCTTTACTTTTTTCTTCCTTTTCTGCTGTGACGTGCTAAATAGAGTAGCACCAATCTGTCTTTTTTGTGCTACCAATTGACAGTTTTTTTAAGTTTGATGTGACGATTCCCATTTTAATCATTCAATTTTTTTTATTCAAAAGACCATAACACCAACAAGATAAAAAAAATATATGTTGCAGGTTCTTCGATAGAAGTAGTAGTTTTCAATCATCCCTATTTATGCATCAGAACATGCCCCTAACCTTTTTTTAGATTTTTTTTAAATAAAACTCAAAACAAGTCCATCAACCTACATGCTGTTAGTTGATGTTTTTATAGACTGAGAGAGTTACAGTGGGGTGAACAAGTATTTGATACACTGCCAATTTTGCAGGTTTTCCCACTGGCAAAGCATGTAGAAGTCTTTCATTTTTATCATAGGTACTCTCCAACTGTGACAGAATCTAAAACTAAAATCCAGAAAATCACATTGTGAGATTTGTAAGTAATTAATTAGCATTTCATTGCATGTATTTGATACATCAGAAAAACTATACTTAATATTTGTTACAGAAATCTTTGTTTACAATTCCAGATATCAGACGTTTCCTGTAGATCCTGTAGGTCTGCACACACTGCAGCAGGAATTTTGGACCACTCCTCCATACAGATCTTCTCCAGATCCTTCAGGTTTCAGGCTGTCGCTGGGCAGTACGGACTTTCAGCTCCCTCCAAAGATTTTCGATTGATGATGATAAATAGAATCCACCTGTGTGTAATCAAGTCTCCGTATAAATGCACCTGCTCTGTGATAGTCTCAGGGTTCTGTTCAAAGCGCACAGAGCATCATGAAGACCAAGGAACACACCAGGCAGGTCCGAAATGCTGTTGTGGAGAAGCCGGATTTGGATACAAAAAGATTTCCCAAGCTTTAAACATCCCAAGGAGCACTGTGCAAGCAATCATATTGAAATGGAAGGAGTATCAGACCACTGCAAATCTACCAAGACCCGGCCATCCCTCTAAACTTTCATCTCAGACAAGGAGAAGACTGATCAGAGATGCAGCCAAGAGGCCCATGATCACTCTGGATGAACTGCAGAGATCTACCGCTGAGGTGGGAGAGTCTGTCCATAGGACAACAATCAGTCGTACACTGCACAAATCTGGCCTTTATGGAAGAGTGGCAAGAAGAAAGCCATTTCTCAAAGATATCCATAAAAAGTCTCATTTAAAGTTTGCCACAAGCCACCTGGGAGACACACCAAACATGTGGAAGAAGGTGCTCTGGTCAGATGAACCCAAAATCGAACTGTTTGGCCACAATGCAAAACGATATGTTTGGCGTAAAAGCAACACAGCTCATCACCCTGAACACAACATCCCCACTGTCAAACATGATGGTGGCAGCATCATGGTTTGGGCCTGCTTTTCGTCAGCAGGGAGAGGGAAGATGGTCAAAATTGATGGGAAGATGGATGGGGCCAAATACATGACCATTCTGGAAGAAAACCTGTTGGAGTCTGCAAGAGACCTGAGACTGGGACGGAGATTTATCTTCAAACAAGACAATGATCCAAAACATAAAGCCAAATCTACAATGGAATGGTTCACAAATAAACGTATCCAGGTGTTGGAATGGCCAAGTCAAAGTCCAGACCTGAATCCAATCGAGAATCTGTGGAAAGAGCTAAACACTCTCCATCCAACCTCACTGAGTTCCAGCTGTTTTGCAAGGAAGAATGGGCAAGAATTTCAGTCTCTCGATGTGCAAAACTGATAGAGACATACCCCAAGCGACTTGCAGTTGTAATTACAGCAAAGGGTGGCGCTACAAAGTATTTACGCAAGGGGGCCGAATAATATTACACGCCCCACTTTTCAGTTTTTTATTTGTTAAAAACGTTCGACACATCCAATAAATTTCATTCCACTTTACAATTGTGTCCCACTTGTTGATTCTTCACAAAAAATTTGAATTTTATATCTTTATGTTTGAAGCCTGAAATGTGGCAAGAGGTTGACTAGTTCAAGGTGGCCGAGTACTTTTGCAAGGCACTGTAGTTATATTCCCACACTAAAAACAATGTAGAAGTTAATTTGTGTCACAGAAAGTGTACTTTTCACAATTTAATCACAGCTTTTGCCAGTGTGGTCCACCATGGCTGCCCCAGCATGACCAATCCGCTTTGACCCGCAATGAATCATGGAAAATGATGGACCGCGAAGGATACTCACGACCCATCCTTCAAATCGGGCAAAAAAAGGACACATTTGTCGGCCGCATTTGAAGGAGTCTCGGAAGAATTCACATTAGATTCTTCAGGAGAAATACAATGCATAACACTTTGGTGTGAGGAGTAGACGTATGGAAGCCCTACAATGTAGCTCTTAAATGTAATCAATAGAAAATAAATTACCTAATACAACAACCCTGTGCATCTCAATGTAGATGTTTCAAGTAATGTTCTACAGGCAGAGAAAATGTTATCTTATTTGTATTAGCCTTGGGTCTATCTCGATGTAGTTTCATGGTCAGTGTAGCATTTCATATCCACTTGTGAATAAGGTTTAAGGAGCAACTGGAGTGCTTTATAGTTTTCCTAGTGTCTTGATCCTTATTGAACTGTGCAGAAATTACGTACTGGCCCTCTCTGAGTGCATAAGGTATCGAGACTAATAGAAGGTACAAATACATTTGTCAGTCAGTCATTTTCTACCACTTCTTCCGTAGTGGCGCGTGGGGAAGCTGGGGCCTATCTCCAGCAGTCTATGGGCAGGAGGCGGGGTACAACCTGGACAGGTCGCCAGTCCATCACAGGGCAAACAACCATGTACACACTAAATCACACCTAAGAGAAATGTAGAGAAACCAATTAACCTAACAGCCATGTTTTTGGACTGTGGGAGGAAGCCGGAGTACTTGGTAAGAACCCATGCATGCACGGGGAGAACATGCAAACTCCATGTAGGAAGACCCCCGGATGGGAGTCGAACCCAGGACCTTCTTGCTGCAGTGCTACCAACTGTGCCACTGTGCAGCCCTAAATAAATCTGTAATATATTTTATATGATTCACATCGAGCATTTATTGAATAGAAGAATCTAATAGTACAAACCCCAAATATACTGTCTGACAGGTACGTTTACATTCCTGTCAGACAGTATATTACATACATTACCAATATATTATTAGCACCTGAAAATGTGGATTAAAGCTGTTTTGTAGGAATGACTCAGCTTCCCTAGTTAAAATTCAGTGGAATGATGAGACTATCAATATTATCATCTTCTTTTAGCATAAGATGCTTTATTATTAAGAGTGGCTTGAAACCAATTTCTACCAGTAAACTTGGAAGGATTATTAATTATTCGTACTCCCAAGGATTATAAGTGTCATTTGATTTGTTTTTCTGTGTTTATTTTCTTTGTGATTGTATTGTAATTGTTCTTCCTCATGTACAGCGCTTTGAATGTCTTGTTACTGAAAAGCGCTATATAAATAACCTTACCTTACCTTACCTTACCTTACCTTACCTTACCTTACCTTACCTTACCTTACCTTACCTTACCTTACCTTACCTTACCTTACCTTACCTTACCTTACCTTACCTTACCTTACCTTACCTTACCTTACCTTACCTTACCTTACCTTACCTTACCTTACCTTACCAACATGTTTGTGTATGTGGAAGCTGAAATGACTGTGATTCAGAAGTTCCTCTGCTATTATGGATTGTGCATGATAGATTGTGCATGAGAAGTGTGTTCCGGTGGCTGTGAGCTGACTGAAGTGGTGTGTAATAGCAAGTGGATGGGACAAAGCCAGTCCAGGCCCAGAGTCAATGGTTCTTTGTGGAGGAAGCACCTGCAGGGCTCTGCCTTCTGCTCCTTAAGTGATTAACATTCACCTCCAAACTCCATGCTCTTCCCACCCTCCAGCCCCTCAGCCACCCATCCTGACTCTGCTCTGTTGACTTGGCACCTGCTCGGCATCATCCGCCCTGCAAAGCCCATTACTCATGTCTTTGTCTTGATAGCCAAAGCAATGTGACTAAAAAACTTTGTTCAGCTTGTGCCCATTCAATTATTGTCTTTCCCGTAAAATCAAGTCTTTATCCCTGTTTATTTGTCCAATTGGTTAATTAGGTGTTGGATGGGCACATAAAGCATCTGTTGGGTTAAAATGCATTTGTAGGAAAGGAACAGACTTAATGAACAGATTTACTGATGTTCTCAGTGAAGAAGCAAAATAATTTGTTGAAATCCAACATGGAGAGGTTTTGAGAGCTTCTCAATTTTATTTGGTGCATCTATTCAAACAGTGGGATGTTTATTTGAACCAATGAACAAAGTCTTAACTAAAAAGCATTACTTTAATCTGAAAAGTCAGAACCTTTTTCTGCATGTTTTGGTTGAGACTTCTGACTTAGTTACAAGAGAAAGTTAAGTTTGAAGCTAATCTCAGTAATAAGACTGAGAGACTTTGACATAAATAATTAGAACAAGAAAAAATGGTATATTTTAACAGTAATAAAACATGTTTCAGCAAACCTATCTACAAGTGCACTACATGGTTTCTAATTGTGTGTCTGATCTTGAATGAAACTGGGTCTGTTGAGCTAGTCCACCTAGACTCATCATGGGATGTGTATGTTGATGGTATTGGTTCACTCGCAAGTCGCTCCACAGTATCTCAATAAGATCAAGGTCTGACTCAGGACTTTCCAGGGCACAGAGTCCAGTTCTGCTTCAACTTTAATTTGCTTTAAAGATGGTCTCACATTTCCCTCAAGCACCATCTGATCCTCAGTTGACTTCCTGCATCTATGTTGGTGAGCTGGCCAGGTCCTGAAGTAGCACAAGCATACCCAAACCATGATACTTCAGCTCTATGCTTCACAGTTGGTATGAGGTGATTTTCATGGAATGCTGTATTTGGTTTATGCCAAATGTTTTCTCTGTTCTGGTGTCAAAATAATTTGTTTGTAGAATAATCGGTTCAAAGAACATTATTGCAGGAGTTTGGGTCTGAACACAGCTATTAAATAAGCATAGACTGCATTTAGTTATTTTTATTTCAAAATCTAGATTGCTCAGACTGATCAAACGTAAACTGGATAATTCTACATGCAAAATAAATTCTTTAAAAAAAAGGTTGAACTTAATTCTGTTTGCGAAAGGTAAAGGTTTCACAAATCCTCTCCATGTTTGAGTAGTCCATATATTCCATTTTTGTTTGTTCTGTCTAATTCTAAGGTACTTCTGATGCTTTTCATTGAAAACCTTCCTTTGTCAGGAGTTTTAGTGGAAATGGAATCGGGCGCATACAGGAGAATTGGAGCCTTGTATGAAGGATGGAAAATGTATTGAGAAAATTGTGTGGTCACACCCGTAATCAGAACAGTAATATTTTTTTAAAAATCCATTCATTGGAAGTTGAATTCAGTCAATGAAAAACACAAAATGTTCCCCTAACACATCTTTGTTAATACCAGTGGCATTGGTTTTAGGCTATACTCAGATGCTGCTATTGCTAGTCATATTCTCAGTGGGATTAATTTTTCTTTCTCAGTGAGTGGTTGTGTCCTTAAATTGCAGGGTCAGAGCAGGCAGCACCCTTCCATCACACACACAATGATGCTTGTTTCAAATTGGTTTTAAATCAGATTTTCTCAGCATCATTCCCCTGCCCAGTTGTTGGGACCTCCGTCTGCTTTGTTATTAGAGCATCAAGCGGCCTGAGCTTTGTAACATGCTGACTCGCTGATAATCCACTCCCCTTTTCTGACGCCGCCCCTGTGTCAGGGCTCTGTATTAACAGATAGTGCTGATTGAATTCCTCTCCTGAATATTCCCAAGCCCTGCCCACCTTCCCACCTCCTCCCCCTCTTCCTTGGTGGATTGAAAAAGCTTTACATCTCTGTTAAGTCTGAAAAAGAAACATACACATACACACACACACCCAATAAGATGAACAAACACATGTTTACTCTGAATATTCCCCTTGACTGTGTCATAATTGGATATTTATCAGTCTGCTGCCAACTGAGATGCTGGTAAACAGAAACATGTTTGTCTGTTTGTCAACTCATCCTGCTAGCTTTCCATATATGCTATAGCATACCTCCCTGCTCTACTCCCAAGATCTGGGTCTCTGTGTCACTGAAGGATTACCCCACCCTCCACGTTCTGGTGTGCCTTGATTATGTCCAGGGGTAAGAGCCGCTTAATTGTAATCACTGGAGCTGCCCTGAGCACTGCAAACAGAGGAACAGAGATCAGCTCAGGATGCACACTGAAGCACCATGCGAAGAACAGGAAAAAGCAACACTACTGCTCAAATTACCAAATATTATGTCCTAGCTCTTGAAGACAATTATATTTCAGTTAGCTTAAAATGTTTAGGCATGTCCAATGTGTCATTTTAAGTGATTTTAAATTCTTGCATGCAATTATCTGTTACTGACAAAACTAGATAACGCAGTTTTACTCTTTGAATTATCTGAAGAACTGAGGACAGCTGAGAATGTTTTTAAAATTTTTTTTGTTCATTTCCTAACAAAGCACTCATTGTCTAACAATGAGTGCTTTGTTAGAGAGTATATCTTTGCTCAGCTGTTAATTAGGCTTGCATTTGAGTTTTAAGAGTAATTACAAAAATATGTTTCATTTAATTTCAATCAACCTTTTGGCATATTCTTGGCATTTATTAGAGTAATCTTTTTTTATCTGCATTTTTTTTGCATATACATGTACCTTTATTCATATTAAGAATGTTATTTAGTTTATATATGTTGTTTGTTTTATTATTATTATTATTTATTACATCATATATAGGGATGATGCAATATATCTGCATTAATATATCGGTATCTGCCCCATAAGTAAAACTTGGTTGATATTAACAGCTGATTTTTATTTCTGTATTGTTGCCTTTTGTGTGTTGGTTGGCCATGTGGTATTTGTTTGAGGATGTGAAAGCGATAGTGATGCAGCACAGGACTGTGGTGTGGTTGTTTTTTCACAGTGTCCAAAGGGTAGGGAAATATCGGTAACATTGGTTATCGGACAATATTTTCAAATTGGTGCATTGTTTTCACTTTTCATCCTTCGTATTGTAAAGCTCCTCAGCAGCTTTGCTTCTGATATCTGATATCTGGGATGTTTATCACTGCATTTAATTTGTGTTGTTATGGCATGTATGAAGATTGTAGATTGCCTTGCAGCACAGAGGGATGAAAACACACTGATACTAGAGTGAAGGCATGAAGTTTTTTTTTTTTTGTTTTAGGAAAATTGAGTTTCTGAATTCCTGTAAACTGTGTAAATTAGAAACAAAAATAACTATTATTTACTGATCGAGATCAGGAATTAGGAAGAGTAAATGGAGGAATTATTAATATGAAGACGGTTTGGTTGTCATAAAAAAGCACAGGGGGATTTAACACTACACCATGTCCTCCTCTGCTCATATAAGGTTAGCCTCAGGTTAGCCTCTCTTACTGTCATATTTCCTGAAGTGGTTTATTGTTTTTGGACATAACCAGGCCAGTATTTAGGTAAGATCTAGGTCTAAGCCAACATGTGAGCTCGGTGTCTATTTTCTGTCAATTTTATCACTTTAGGCAGTTCACTGCAGAAGACCCCTCCCTGACAGACTGTGGCCAAGCTGGGGTCTCCTAACAATAGTTAGGGGGAAGGTCACAGAGCCCTGAGAAGGCTCTGACTCTTGGTTCAAACATGGACAGGTTTTAAAGGAATATCTCCCCGTTACCCAGATGCATATTGGGCCAGAAGAGTTTCTCCCTGCCTCCTCGCCAGGGAGAAACGTATGATTTTATGTTAAGAAAACATATGGACCATCAATCATTGGTATAAACATGAAATTTTCTGACAGGAGGCTCATTCGGCCCTAAAATATAAATATTCATAAATTTTGTCTTTAGTCCAACTTTTCTTTACGTTTTTTAACTTTCCTTTTCATGCTATTGCAATTTACTTTTTTATGATTTTCCATCAGTACAAAGTACTTTTTTCATATTTTAAAGCACTTTGAATTGTATTGTTCCTGAAATGTGCTATATAAATAACCTTCCTTGCCTTGCATGAACACTTTTAGAATGACTCAAAATGCCAACCTTCAATTGATACAATACAAAATCCTTCATGGAAGGCACTACACAAGAAAAAGGATGTTTCAAATGGAGTGCTCTTACCAACACATGTCCAAACTGCATGGGAGATTTACCTGATGAGTATCTACATGTTCTCTGGCGCTGTCCACCAGTCTGTGGCTTCTAGCTAAAAGCATGTGAAGACCTATCAACATGCCTAGAGTTTACAATTCCAACCTGCCCCTCTCTTTGCTTCTTGGTGACACCACAAAAGTAGATATGGAAACAAATAGATGCCACATCCTTTTTGCAGTCTTAAGCATTGTCTCCAATAATTGAATACATCATCACGTGGCGTAGGGGGTATGGCCATTGTCACCTCAGTATCAGTGTCTGGGGGTTATGGGGATGCTATTTCCAGGGTGGTGCTTTCCCTAGGTGGACTACACATTTGGGCTTTGCCCTGGGGTGGCGGTGGGTCTGGTATGGCTGTGTTGGCAGTGGGGCAGGGGTGCTGTGGCCGCTGGGACTGAGGTGGCGCTGAGCCGTGGGCCACTGTGCCCTCTTGTCTGGCCTGGTTCTCGCTGGTGTGGGTGGGTCCAGTGGACTGGGGTGTCAGGCCATGGGTGGCCCAGAATAGGTTCTGGGGCTGGAAAGGGGGTTTAAGGATTTTGGTATGTCTGGGTGGACAGTAGGGGTCTGGAGGCCTTCGTGGTGCCCGTGGCACTGGCTGGTCTGGTGGATCTCTGGGTCCTGGACTGCCAGCAGTCAGCTTGCTTCCTCATGGTGCCTTTGGAGATCTCTGGGGGTCCCTGGCCTCAGTCAGTGATGGGCTGGTGTAGGGACTGGGGCTAGCAATGTGGCTAGGTTGGGGGGCTCGGTGCCATGTGTCTCTCTCTGTGCTTCTTTGAGTTGGGAGCGTCTGCTCCTGTGCTGGCTTGCAACCTACTTCTGTGCTGGGCTTGGCTTGGTGCTTATTGTCTGGCTGCCTGGTACTACTGCTGCCTTCCGGAGAGGGCCTACCTGCCCTTTGTTGCTCTTAGGTGCAGTTTGAGTTCTGTTTACTTTCTCTGCACTGCCAAGCTCTTCACTTGCTATATTTCAGTTCATCAGGCCGGGGGGTCTTCCAGCCAGGGGTTGGTGCGGGTTCCTTGGCCGCCGGGGACCAGTTCCTGGGCTTGGCCTGCGCGGCTGGGGCTAGCAATGTGGCTAGGTTGGGGGGCTCGGTGCCATGTATCTCTCTCTGTGCTTCTTTGAGTTGGGGGCTTCTGCTCCTGTGCTGGCTTGCAACCTACTTCTGTGCTGGGCGAATGGCCAGCTTGGCTTGGTGCTTAATGTCTGGCTGCCTGGTACTGCTGCTGCCTTCCGGAGCGGGCCTACCTGCCTTTTGTTGCTCTTAGGTGCAGTTTGAGTTCTGTTTACTTTCTCTGCACTGCCATGCTCTTCACTTGCTATATTTCAGTTCATTCAGGTTTTTTTTTTTTTTTACCTTGTCCTGTCTGGCAGAGTAGCACTCAGAATCGTTATCTGAGTGCCAAGAAAAAGCTCAACAGATTTCTTTTCACAAGTGCTAACGCCATAATGCTCTGCTTGATATTTAGAAAAAAAACATTATTAGAAACTGCTTTGGGATTATTTAAAATTTTATAAACACGGAGATGGAAACGAAAAGAGAGAGAGGTTGGGAAAAAAGGAAAAAGGGAGAGAAGGAGAAAAGAATGGACGAGAGAAAGAAGGATGAAGAGTTGTAATCTTTTGAGTTGTAACACCCTAGAAGATTGCTTCTACACCTGCAAATACATATATAATAATAATATTTTTACCAAAAAGTGCACGGGACTAACAAATGCAAGATGTATTTAGTGGTAACTGCAGCTCAATATAGAATATCTGTGTATTTGTTAACATCTGAATCTAAACACCTGTGGGTTTAAGTGTGAGCGTGCTTGTTTATACAAGGTTTCTCCATAAAAATATGAAATAGTGAGTGTGAAGAGCCACAGACCTGCCCCCCTGGACCCGAGACAGACATGGAGGAGATCCAAGCCACAGACATCCAAAAGCCCCCCTGGGCATGTGAACCCCAGGAGAATCACACCTGGGAGTACAGCAACCCCCCAGAGAAGGAGGCGTAGACGAGGGGAGACCTTGTCTATGCCAGAGCAGATCCAGCCATGGACCTAGAGAGACCCTGGAGACCCTGGGACACATCAACCCCGCCAGGCCCTGGCAAGCAGGCACTGAAGACAGGCAGGCGGCTCAGACTAGTGCCGGCACTGCCTGAACCGGAGCAACCCCGGCCCAGACCCCATTCTGACCCCAGCCCCCAATGACCCCCATCCCCACCCGGAGAGGCGGCCATGTACAAAAGAGGGGTCTCAACCCCATGAGCCCCAGTATGAATCTCCCCACAGGGCCATCCCCAACCAGGACACAGATATCTCCCGAAAAGCCGATGAAGACACACCCACACAGTGCAAGCTCCACCCACGGCCCACTCCAAGCACCCCTGCCGCATTCTGCCCCCCACCACACAGCACACTGCGACGGCAAGGCAAGGGCCCCGTGCAATGCCACCCCAGCCTCCGCCCACAGGCGCAACAAAGCAGACACCACCGAGCACCATGCTCGCAACAGAAGGTTTATTAGACTCTATTGTTTAGGTGTTTGTTATTTCCCTGGATTCCTAGGTTAGATGTTTTAGTTTGTATTTTCTTCTAGATCTGTTTTCTCCCTGTTTATGTTCTTTTGGTAGTTTCATTGTTTACTTATTTCTGTTCACTTAGATGTTATCTCCCTTGTCTCCCCTGCTCATCTATGCTATTTTGCCACTCTCTATTAGTTGCCTTCAGTCTCCCTCCACCAGCAGCTTCTGATTCCCTTTTGATTAGCTCCCTTGGTTCAGTGGTCCATTCTCCACTCACCCTCAGTATTTATACTGTCTGGTTGTCATTGTTCTCCACTGGTTCCTCCTGTAAACTACCCTGTTGCCTCCACTACCCTGTCTTGTATTAGTTTGTAAGTCCTTTTATTATTATTATCAAAGACCATATTACTCTCCTTGTGCCTCCCTCACCGCTGTCTGCATTATGGTCTAACATCCACTTCATGACATGATCAGATTAAATCGTGAAGTAATTAAAGATTCCCACCCCAAACAGAAAGGATATTAGCCAACTGGATCCAGCCTTTTACTCAGAGATATTTTGCATTAGAGGCTCGTTGATTGTGTACCATGATCTATAAAATGATAAAATGATGATAAATGATCTATTTTCAGTAAACATAAATTCAGTAAACATAAATTGTAATAAATAAGAATAAATAGTGGTGTAGCTGTTTTGTGCAGGTTATCTTTCATCAGTGGCTCTTTTGCACCACTCTCACTTTATTCTGTGTCCTTCTCTGGTTGGCTTTATAACTGCTATATAGCACTGATGTAGCAATCATAAAGAAAGTCTATAATAGACATTTCACCAAGTCTATCATATCCTATGGACTGTTTAGGGTTTCTTTTGATTTCCAGCGACAACTTTCTTTTGTATCTTTCAGTTTCCTAACTTTTGGATTCTTCCTCAGTTTCTTGAAGTGGCTGATACCTTTCTTACTGATAATTTGCGACTTTGTTTCTATTTGATTTCTGCGCTGGAGCTTCAAAGTGTGAAATGAGGTTGGCACATCATCAAATGGTTTCCTGCTGAAGGGGGGGGATAAAGTGTCTGACTGGTACATACAATTTGTCTGCTTTAATCAGTAATTGCTTCAAAGAAAAAAAACGGAGGAAATTAACTGGGAGCGAAGGGTATTTTAATATTTCTCTGTTGCATAGTATAGTCAGTCTCCCAATGTCCATGCCTTCTAAACCTCATCAAGAAAAAATGTGATATTAGGTCTTTGCTGTCCGTGTTTCTCTAACATTTTAAGGATCCTGCATTGGTTTTTCTTCTTATTTGACTTGATTTGGAAGACCTTTCTCAATTCTCTAAATTTTTATGTTACTTAAGCCTCTGTTAAGAGATACTGAGATCTCTGCTTCCTTCTGCAAACGTCAATGGTACATGCAAACCGCAAAATGGTAAAATTAGGAAATGAACTGAAATGTGGTTGTGGCTATGGTTTTCCAGTCACAATGACCACCCAAAATGCTTTTATATTAAAGTTTACATTCATGAACGCTCACACATACTCAGGGCAACTCAGGGTACAATTCTTGCCCAAGGCCACACCGACGTGTGGTGGGGGAAGTTGGAATTAAATCCACAACCTGTCAAATGACTGCTCTGTCCTCTAGAGTTTTCTATGCAAATTCCAGCTCTAAGGAGGGTTGATACAGGTGTCTGTTCACAGAGATAATGACTTAAGTGTCAGAATCAGCCTCGAGTCGCACTTAATTCAGTAAAACATTTTGGTTTTATTTCAACAGCACAAAAAATAAGGACTTTGTGTTTAATAATTATTTCCTTGTTGTAACCGTGAGTCTATAATTCCCATACCGTTGGAAAACCTGTTTATTTCCCTTTTCCTGTAAGGAAAATGTTTTTTCTGAATTGAGCATCAGAGTTGACTATATGGGTAGCGCCCATTATATCTTGCTAAATCCTCTCTGCCAAGTTCAAATAGCCTATTCTGCTTTAGACTCATTTTTGGATTAAATTATTGCAGTTTGAAAATAAAAAACATTTTGGCATTATAACCGTGTTTAACAGCTAGGGGGCTCAGTAGTGTGTGGAATAACCTTCTTAAAATCACAATAGCCGCAACCAGGAATTGTCATAATTGAGGCAATGTGGTTGTGTTGGTCAGTCTGGTATGACCGGCATGTGCAAGCTGATTCCACAAGTGTTCAATTGGGTTGAGGTCAGGACTGTAGGCAGGGCGTTCCTAACTCTTCATTCCCTAATTCTGGAGGTAGCCTTTGATAAACTCCAGTCTGTTGGAACAAGTGCTGACATCTTAAGAGTATATAGTTCTGTTCTCTGATAGTGATGATATGGAAATGCCACTGGTTGCAAAATCTCATGTTGGCATCTCTCTGCAACGCAAGCTACAGACAGCTGATGTTTCACTGCACTTCGTGTTCATTGAAAAATTTAACATTCTCTTGGATTCGTTCACTCCGTTGCTCCTTGGTCCTTTTGTTCTATTTTATAGCGTGCCTTAGAACATGTTTATTGTTTAGGCATGACAACAAATGCTTTAAATCTATAATTAGAACATGGTTCCCTATTAGAATTAAAATCTGACTCAGAATGAGGAAGGGAAAGGTTTCATATACAGTGCACTATACAGTAAAGGAGTAAATAAAATGAAGACAAAATTAAAAGCTTGTTTAATTCGTTCAAATAAATTGACATTCAAAGCATTAATCTCTTTATATTATATCTCCTCAATTATAAATACATATTTCTGTTTTTAATGGATAAAAAATATGCTTCAGTAATTTTGAAAATAATTTAAAGCTGTCCATTATATTTTTTGCACTTTGAATTAAATGTGAAAAGATAAAAAAAAATTGTAGATAAATGATAAAACATTAATAATGTGTTCAATTATGCCTAAAGACAAATAGTACAGAATATGAAAATCATAACTTACAGCAACCTTGTGTTATAGGTAGACATGATGGCATGTGTTTGATGAGAAAATATTTATTTCAGTCATTTCAGACCTGAAGATTGACATTTGGACACCTTTGGTTTGCAGAAACATTTTTATGGTCAGAGCCCAATTTTGTCTCCATGGTGCTTAGATATTTACATGGAAAAATTAAGTTGAGTTGTTTTAAAAATTGCATTAATGTGTAGAGTATCTAATACTGTACCACAGCACTTTTTTTCACATACCCTGTAAGAAATTTGTTACCTTTTAATTTATTATTTGATGTTACATTTAATATGCTGATTTACATACACTCATCGTAGGCATGTATATCATATTCATACTTTAATTTTTTGTATCTATTTGACACACTATTTCCCGGGTGGATTAGTAATTTTTTTTTTGTCGTGGATTTAATCTTAACTACAGAGGGTCATAATAAAACATACATACTGAAATATAGACATGCAACTCCACTCATATTTTGTTCCTTAGCAAGTTGCATAGAAAGCAGACATGTTCTAGCTATTTAAACATTCCCTGACTAATTCTGGCTTGATACTGTATTCTATCACTCTTATTGACAGAAGTAGGGGAGCTCATTTACACTGGTTTGTGTGACATGGACCAGGCTATTAAGCAGAGTTAATAATTTTTCAACAGGTTTGAGGTTAGGGTCACACCCAAAACCTAACATTAGACGTCTTTATTGATTCCAAAACCAGCTTGATACATACTTTGGGTCATTGCCCTGTTAGAACACCCAGTTGTGTCCATTTTGAAAATGGATAAAGCAGGCTTATATTCAGCTTATGGAATGGCCTTGATCCCAACTCAACAGAAATTGTGCTTAGAAGTTGAGCCTATGGCAGAAAACCAAGAATTTTAACAAAATTTTACTAAATTTGCTAAAAAGACTTCTGAAATATCATACATCATTATGACAGAGAACTACTAATGGCTACGAAGAGTGTGTGTTGGATCTGGAGCTTGCTGTGGGACATTTAATCAAATATTTTTAGGTGTGTAGGTATGTTTAGATATTTCAGCCCGTATGTATGCTTCTGAGCCTGTGTGGATCAGAGAAAATACACAATGAATGATAATGAATTTAAACAAAATAGATACCAGTGTTTGTGTATATGCCAAGCTTTTTTTTAAGAACAATCAAAACTAGTCACAGGAAGCTGAAATAAGACTGATATGTTTCATTTATACTTGGAAGCTGCGGTTCAAGTGTCAGTAAAAGAATCTAATACACCTCCTGAAGTTAAAATTCCAACTTTGATGTTTGGGGGTTTCTTAGAAGCACAGACCTCAAAATCCGACATGGTTGCAACACATATAAAACACAGTGATAGCTACAGAAATGGAGTTTAACAAAAATTCAGACTGAAAGATTCACCCTCACCACCTGCTCCTTCCAATGACTCCTCCATGCATCTCCCCTCCATCCAATCAGCATCAAGTCTGCATGCCTCTTCAGCCAATCACCCTCTGACACTTCGCTTTTAAGGATCGCCAGTCATGGATCCCTCCTGCTCTTCAGCCGAGCTCGACTCTCCTCCACCCCACCTCCACCATCTTCCTTCCAATCTCCTCCCGGTCTCCTCACCTCCTCTGGCCTTCACCCCACCATCAGTCGGATCCCAGAGGGAAGACATCTCTAATCCTAAGCATAAGATGTCCATTCAAGCTCATGATATTCTCAGCAGTCATGTCTTCCTCTGGGGTCCGAGCGCCAAATAAATAATTACTTGCCAATAAACGTCTTTGATCGCCATCTTTGTGTTTCTTATTGTGAGTCTTTTCAGGTTGAAATAAACGTTTTATTTGCTGCTTTGAATGATCCGCTAGTCTAGCCTCTTTTAGCAGACCTGTTGCTACTGTTCGTAATCGTTCGTAATCAGTTTGTATTTGTAATTGTAGCCCTCTCGCTGAGCTCATCAATGAGCAAATTCATGGGTTTTCTGACTCACAACTGAAATGCTGTTAAGTGATTATATTTGCAGATTCAGATTCAGGCTTCCAAAGTAACAAGAAACAACGGGAAAGCCTTGAAATTGAGAAACAGCTTACATTACCTTGTTAAAAAAGTTTGTTTAATTGTCATTCATAAGGCAATTTTTCTATTGATTGACTTTTCTAGTACTTGATAAAAACAGGTGCGGAAACTGAAGTGCTCCTTCGGGTGTTACCATGTCACATTGGGGAAAAGCAACAATAATGTTTTCTGCTAAGCAAAGAAAAAAACAAAAAATCTATACTTTTTGAGAGAATCAAATCCCACATGTTACATGATAATGACAACGGGGAACTAAAGCAATGGGTAAGGCAAAAAAAGAAATCCCAATAAAATTTTTACTTCAGCTTTCTGAATGAGAAAAGAAAAAAAAAGAAGACAAAAAATCAGTTAACAGGCTAAAAATACTGTAATGTAACTCAAAGAGCAAAAAATGTATATTTACAATTAAATCGTGTTGCATTTTATAATGACACCCCTATACAGACAGACCAGAATTTATTGACTGGAAAAAAAAGGTCGAAAGAATCATACAGGTGTGAATATGTGCAGATTCAGTACGTGGAGCCTCATTAGACACTTAAGGTCTTTATTTTCACTTCACTGATGTTTTCTTTCCTGCTGCACTGTTCATTTTTTCTGAACATTCACAGGAGGTGTAATTTAGGTGAGAAAGGTGACAGAGTGCATCAATAATTTCAGATGATTTAAGAGAGAATATCATACCACAAATAGTCCTAGAAATTCGCCTATAAATAAGTAATGAGATCAATCTTTCGCAATGTTTTCAATGTTGCTAATGACTGTTTTCTGACTTTTAATGAGCTATAAGGATAGCATGTAAAAAAAAATGTTTTTATAAGTATATGACAGGCTTACAGCCATTAGTTTAACTTTGCATAAAAATGTGATACAAGTAAGAAGCAGCAACAGTGCTGCTGTCTTCATATAAAAAGAAAAAAAGCCTGCCTGTCAGTACATTCAGACTTTATTTATGCCTGCTTTTACCCATTGTTTTGGATGATGCGAGGACAATTGGTCAACATTGTTCTCACCAAGCCTGATGTGTCACCACAATAGTCCCAAGGAAATACTTTAGATAATATCTTTTTTTGTGGCACTAATGGCCTTTATATTTTTGTTATTTTTCAAAAGTAGGGAGACAGTTGGTGGGGTGGAGAGAGACTGGGACTCAAACAGCTGGGTTGAGGACTGAGGCCTCTGTATATGGGTTGCACAGCCTACCGCTACACCACACGCCGTGCCCCAAGATCAGACTTTCTTGCTCTTTACACAAATGAACCTGGACAACATGCAAAACTGTCTCATACAGATCTGGTCATTGCAGAGTAACAGGACATGAGGTCCTCCGATGTCTCAGATTATGTCTTAGTAAGATTAATTGATGTAGTAAAATTTCTTTGAAGACAGGAATTCATACAGAATTCATACTTGGAAGTCGGACTTTCTGACTTCCAAGTTGGAAATTTCAACTGCAAAACCCTCAAAGAATTGGAATTACGAGTTGGAAAGTCGGAGCAACAGGACCATACCCGACTTCTGCATTCAAGATGGCTGCTACTCACATCAACAGTGTTGTGACTTTTTTTAGCCGTTGTGTATTTTTTTGTAGTCAGATGTACACACTACTTTTCAATTATAATAAGATGTGATGTTTCAGCTGTGTTTGCATGCATACAATAGTGCATAGAGCAGTGTTTATTGTCATTGTTATTGTTGTAAGACTGCTGTTACAGCTGCTAGCAACACGAACAAAAACAAAGAGGAAAGTGGAACGCTACAACTTGGAGATGACGTAAACTCCAACTTCCAAGGTTAATGGAATGCACCACAAGGTTGGGAATGAAACCCCAGTTAATTTATTTTGTGTTCATTTGTGTTAGTAATATCTTGCCGTATTAGACAATTCCTTTGTGTTTAGTTACTAATTTAAGGTCACTAGTTTTATTTTTATTTTTTTGGGGTTCAGTTCAGGGTAGTTTGCTGGCTAATCAAGCACAATAACACCATGGGCACTGAACACGCTTTTTGCCTTTGGCAGTGTGAGCAGGTGTCAAGTCCTGCTGGAAAATGAAATCAACATCTCTATAAAGCTAGTCAGCAAAAGAAAGCGTGAAGTACTCCAAACCTTCTTGGTAGATGTCTGTCTGGACTGTGGACTCCAGGGAACCCAGTGGACTAATGCCAGCAGATGGCTTGGCACCCAAAATCATCACTGACTGTGGACATTTCACACTGGACTATATGCAACATGGATTCTGTGCCTCTCCACTCTTCCTCCAGGCACTGGTCCTTGATTTCCAAATAAAATGCAAACTTTCATCTGAAAAGAGGACTTTGGACCACTGAGCAACAGTCCAGTTTTTTTCTCCTTAACTCAAGCAAGACACTTCTGATGTTGTGTCTCATTCAGGAGAGCTTGAGACAAGGAATGCGACATTTGTAGCCCGAGTGTAGGATTCTTCTGTGCGTACTGAATCTTGATATGCTGACCCAGCCTCAGCCTGAATGGATTTTGCTTGACAATTCTATTAAGGCTGTGGTTGCTGGTGCACCTTTTCTACCATACCTACCTTTCCTTCCACCTAGCTTTGATGAATATTATTGGATACGGCACTCTGTGAACATGATGCACATGATTTATGTTTATTTCCATGTTGTGGCCAAGCAGCATCACGTACCTAATTTATGCAGGGGTCATGTGAGACGACCTCATGAAGAGGCTGTCAGATAAAGACAGGAAGATGTTTTTCTCCCCTACTTAAGAGCTGGCAGTGAGAATAAAGGGACACTGTCACAACATGAATGTGTTGAAGGAGATGCCAGCTTATTCATCAATGCCAGGCTTTATGTGTGGGAGGGTCTTTGATGTGCAGGGCTTGCGTTGCAGAGGTCCGCTGTGGATTGCGAAAGCCAGGAGCTTTGCCCAGCTGGGACAGAGTGATGGTGGATGCAAGCTGCTTTTCCTGCCGCCTACTGCAAAATGTTCTTGGTGAGAGGTTAACAGACCATGATAAAGAAGTAGTTTCATTATGAGAGATTGGGTACGAAAAGATGCTCAGTTTGAGTTTTGAGTGTTTACTTTAGAATTTAAGACCATCTTTAGTGATAATTTGTCATAGCCTAGTCTCTGTTTGAAATGTTGATGTCTCGTAAAGGGAGCTCTGTGTTTTTGTGTGTCTGTGCTGTCCAATTTTTTGATTGTGATTAAATCAATTCTTGCTGCTGCAGAGCTTTGCAGCATAGAGGGCAGTGCTGCAGTGGTTATGAAGCTTTTTCAGCTACTGACCGACATATACTGCAGTAATGTACAGCGGCTTCTACAAACACAGATTTAGGTAATTATGCCAAGGACTTCTGTCACATGATTTGCAGAATAATATAAGCACTAGAATCCACATAAAGCATTTAAACTTGACTGCTGATTGTTCTAAAATAAACAAAGACTGTCTTTGCATTTTTCCTTCCCTACTTTGACAAGTGTGTTGAATAAATTTAAATGCATGTCCTCAGTTGTTGCTATGGTATCTGTGCAAACACCCCTTCATCTTATGTGCCTTAAACACTGTAATCCTCTCATTCTGGTAGTTGCCCCACTTCAAAACCTCGGTTCCAGCAGCCCCTCTCCGAACTGTTGCAGTGTGGGGCCCTGTTTGTGCCAAGGTGCTGAGCCTGTGTTACTTCTGCTCATTCAGCCGAGTTCACTGTATTCACAACCGTGCTGTACCACCAGGGAACACCACGGAGGCCTATAAGAATCTTTATAGGATGAACTGATATGTGTAATGCCAGTTTTCATGTCCATGCCTGTGTAAAATTACAAGCCCAGTGTTAGTGCTAGCCCTGCAGCCTGTTCATCCATTGTTCTTATCTATAGAGGAGCTACTGTATAGGCCTGCACTTGGTTGCTGCTGGGTAAGTGATGGGTGATTACTTTGGAGCTCCAAACTGAGCTTTGGATTTCTCTATGAGGAAGCAGGGGAGTGAGAGTGAAAGAGATGAAGGGATAGGGAAGACTTTTCATCAATGGAGCATGGGTTGATTTATTCTGTCACTGTATTTGTTGCTGTTTCTTGTGTATATGTTCATCTGAAGACCTTTGCACTGGAAAAGGAAAATGATGAGGAAATCAATAGTCTCAGCTTGTGTGAAAATCAAACCTCTAATCTTTCAGACTTAGCGCATTCCGGTTGCAAGTCGGAAAACCAGTGCAATTTGCTAAATGTGGCGGTGGTAACCACTATCCACATTATGAGTCAATAACTATGTATTTGTTGCCATAGTATGCGCTCAAACACTAAAGAGGTTGTACTGTCCTATGTGTTCCACTAGTTTAATGAGACCCAAACTGTCAGTGGTGCCAATACATAGTTAATATCTACAACATTCACCACATTTTTTATGCACTGCAGCCATGTTGTAGGTGCATTTCAGGCTGGGAACTTGGAAAACCAGATTCCTAGTACAAATAGCATTCATCAAAAGACAAAAAGGTAAATGTGTATTGATAGTCACACTGTTTAAAATCAGAGCCAACTATTACATGTTCTAATGTTGATGAGTAGATTTTAAGTAAATATGATTATTGCTTAAACCATTATGCCTTTTTGTCATTCTGTTTTATATAGAATACCATCAGAAGTAGCTAAGTAGTTAATTAGCTGGATTATCTGCTTGGGTACCCAGCCTGCAGCAAGCTGTTTTACTGACATGCTACTTGTAAATTACTAACTGCCAACTCAAAAATGTTTAGGTAAGAATAATGGGTGGCACATGTGTATTTTTAAAAATTCTGGGTCTTGTTTGCTGGTTCTCCATATCAGAGTTTAAATCTTTAAGAAGCAAGTGAATTCTTTGTAGATGTGTCACTTAATGCAGGAAGCACTGAGACAGCCTATAGATTGGAATGGCAAGAAATGTGTGTAACAATGGGCAAAGTACCTTCTAAAGATAATTCTAAGCAGTGAACAAATAAGTAACTCCTGAAAGTTTTGCAAAACATTGCGTTTTACTTTTTGTTTTGTACTTTTCTTGTGTTTCTCTTACAAAAACATTTTTATTAACTCAAATCTAATGTTCTTATGTTTTCTAAACTTTGCCAAGTCACGAGTTAAAAATGAAGAGAAAGGTAATGAAGCCTCACCACCTTTGGTCTTTGGGAATTATATTAATACTGTGTAATGTCTTAGGACATTTACCTAATCGAGCTCCAACATTTACTACACTGAATTCTAAAAAAGCCCCAGATATTCCTCTGTTTGAAATATTTATTGGGCAGAAATTCAGTTAAAATACTTAATTTAGTTGTTCAGTCCACATTTCAGCTGTGTTATAAGGCAAAACAAGAATTCAAAAAATGCAAATGTCAACTTGATTTCTCTGAGCAGAATCAGGAACATAAAAAAATAAATTCTCTATCTGATTTGTTTGTCTTTTATTGCCTTGCTTTGATTAAAGTTTGTGTACCGCATGTTGTAGATTAAGTTAAATGCCCCACATTACCGTGCTGCCAACTGTTTCTGCAGAGAAAAGCTTAAGGCTGTGTCTGCTTGAAATGTTCTTGGCAAGAATGGTTCCATCTTGTAATTGCCTCAAATAATCTTCAGTCCCAATAAAATGCTGGATGTTAATGTGTTTTTTTCCGTGTGTACTAACGGCCCACGTCTAAGGAACACTGATTCAGAACGATATTACAGAAATCTTTTGTGACTGACAGCGGGGAGTATATTTCAATTTCGCTTTCAGATGCCATGCCATCTTCTCATAGGTCCATGGCGTAGCTGCTCCTGCTGGGTCTGCAATCTGCATTCAGCTGTTTGTGACACAATATGACAATTTTGACTAGTTTTTTTTTCAGAAATACCACTGCATCCTTTTGTGATTAAGGAATTTGCTAAAAAAATTATCAGAGACAGCACCTTTACACATGTCATGTGTGATGGATAGACACAGAATCATCACTGCAGCTGGGCCTTTAACATGTTCCAGTTTTGTAATGAAAGCTCTCCCCTCTCCTCCCCCTTATATCCTCTTTCTTCCTGTTTCCTCATAATCTGCTCTTTTGGGTTTTAGCCTATGGCATCTTAAAGCCCTTCCTCTTCAACAACTGGTGAGGACACAAAGGTTGCTGTCTCTGGCCACTACAAGTGTCTTTGATCCCTGTGTGTTTTCCAAACCTGCTACAATCCACTGTCTGCAAGGGTTCCTTCACATGCCAACCAACACATAGACTTCTTTAGACTCCACATGCACTGAGCTCATCAGAGTTGTTCAGTTCATGGCAGAAACAACATTCAGAAACTAAGAAAGCTCAAGGAAATCTGTGCTTTTTTTACAATGAACATTTTAGCTCATGTGCAACTCCTTTTTTTGCAACTGCCTCTAGCTCAGCTTACATAGTTGGAGGAATATTTTAAATCCAAATCCAGTCAAGTGTTTGTAATTCTGTTATATTGTGGGCTGGAATAAATCTCAACAGCAGGGACGGTTGGGTGCACAAATCATATGCACAGTGTGCATTTCTTAGTTACGTGTAGAGATGGACTCATCACAAATCTAGATTTTTTTTAATCCCCTATCCTTTGCAGTATCCTTTGAACACTTATAAATTGTTTATATCATTAATGGATGCAACATCACACCTTATGTGGGAGACAGGAATCACTACAAAAAAGGATTTAACTATCATTTCAAAACAAAGATTTTGTAATTATTATTGTGATTATATTATATAATATTTGTTTTAACAATAATTCAGTCTGTGAAGTGTTGTTCTGTGAATTCCAGCCCAATAAGGCAGTGATATTAGGACAGTAGAGAAAAGGGAGAAATGTGCTCTGGCATTACTGAACAGCAAAACTCAAACTCAAAACACAATTTCTTAAAATACAAGAAGTTATTAACACAAATAATTCAACTCAAAGTTCAATCAACAAACTCTTTACTATCCTAGAACAATCCAATTAAAACTACTAAAAATGAAAGAATAAGAAAAGCCAATTAACTACATACAAACGAGGAACAAGGGAATCAATACAAATAGTTAAAAACCATGACCAATAGAGTGATGCAACATTACCATTCAATATTATTTATGTGTGAGAACCATGGATTATCTTGAGGAACCTAAAATTAAGTTAAGTTAGTCTTAGAACTAACTTAAGAGTTGCACCTTTTGCCTGCAAGAAGACATTTGCGTGCAGGGTGTCTCCCCTGTCCGGCTCTTGCCTGAGATCTGTGTGGTAGTGACCACATGGAAGTGGGGATAGAGTTTTTGTTAAGGGATTTCAGCTCTGACTCCTCCTCTTCCTGAGCTGAGCTGGAAGTAGGTTAACGTGATTATCGAAAGGTGCAGAGAGGTTCATACTGGCATCTGGGATTCCGACAAAAGACAACATTATTTTGGAGTTGACATTTTAAATAGGCCTTAAGTTAAGTTAGCCCTTAGTATGATTAGATTTGTTAGCATTGCTAACCACGTCCCTAGAGCCAGCCTAAGCATCCGGGGATTGGGCCGCCGAGGTCTCCACCTTCGTCCGCCGCCCAATCTTCTTTGCACCGGTCCCTCACGGTTCCCCCTGCAGGTGGTGGGCCCACTGGGGGATGGTCTCGCGTCTCTCGTTCGGGCTTGGCCCGGCCGGGTCCCGCGAGGAGCAACCCAGCCACCAGGCGCTCTCCAACGAGTCCCGACCCCAGACCTGGCTCCAGGGTGGGACCCCGGCTCCGCCATACCGGGCGACGTCACGTGCCTCGATTTTGTAGTCGTCATGAGGGTTCTTGAACCGCTCTTTGTCTGACCCGTCACCTAGAGCCTGTTTGCCATGGGAGACCCTACCAGGGGCATTTAAGCCCCAGACAACATAGCCTCTAGGATCATTCGAGCACTCAAACCCCTCCACCACGTTAAGGTGGCGGTTCACGGAGGAGTAGAGCCGCTGGAGGGACTATGTCTCTCAGCTGGCCTGGGAACCCCTTGTGCTCCCCCAGAGGAGCTGGAGGAGGTGTCTGGGCAGAGGGACATCTGGGCGTCTCTGCTGAGTCTGCTGCCCCCGCGACCCGGTCCTGGATAAAGCGGAAGACGACGAGTACGAGTACGAGTACGAGCATTGCTAACCATAAACAACAGTCTCTGTTTGTATTCATGCAGAATGAAGTTCCTGAATACAAAGACAGCATTTCCAAATCCAGCATGTTCCATAACAGAGGCTCAAAGGTATAAAACAAAGGAACTTTAATATGTTCAGGTCAGTTTGCCTCTTCGGAATTTGATAAAACATTCCCAAGGTAGGTACAAATTCACATCCTGCGGCCGATGGGGCCTTTTTGTATCAAAAAACGTCCAGTTTGAAGTGGTCTGACCTGCAAAAGTGAAAATGATGAAGCAACAAAATGACCAGCAAATCCCTTTCTTTTAGTGTTATCTACTCCTCAGTTAGTAAATTAGCTACTGGTTGTCCTGAAGGTTGCTAGAACTACAAATGAGTCTCCTTTAGGGCTTAGGACCTGCAAAAGTTACTCAATGTTTTCATTATTATTATTTTTATTATTATTAGTAGTAGTAGTTGTATTTTTGTTTGATTGTTTGTTTGTTTGTTTTTTTATATAGATTTACTTTAAGTCTGTTTTGATTTTGAACCTTATGGTCTCTACTTTAAAGTCTACATTGAGTCACAATAAAAAATGAACATTTTTAAAAACACGTGATTTTATTTTTTATTATACAATCTTTAACAACAATGTAAGTAAACCAAAAAATGATAGTACAATAAATTTACACTGGCATGTGTGATTAATTTGCAGACTGGACAAGGACAGAGGGCTGCACGATGGTGCAGTTGGTAACACTGTTGCCTCGCAGCAAGAAGGTCCTGGGTTTGATTCCTGGCTGGGGGTCTTTCTGCATGGAGTTTGGATGTTCTCCACGTGCATGCGTGGGCTCTCACCGGGTACTCCGGCAGTCCATTACAAGGCAACACAGAGACACCCAGGACAAACAACCATGCACACACCCAGTCACACCGAAGGGCACCTTAGAGAGTTCGATTAACCTAACAGTCATGTCTTTGGACTGTGGGAGGAAGTACCTGGAGAGAGCCCATGCATTCATGGGGAGAACATGCAAACTCCATGCAGAAAGACCCCCGGCCGGGAGTCGAACCCAGGTAGTCGAACCCAAGTGTAGACATTCAAAATGCTTGTCAGCTGTAATGAGAAGCACTCGGTTGCTGTCTTTGCCAATAAAAGCCTTTCCACTGATTACGTATGAACAATTTTGCAAATGCCATTTGTTGGTCCAAATTTAATAAAAACTAAGAAACTGTGCTTTTTCCACAATAATGCCACCTCTACATTGTCATCTTGTCTTCAGGGAGATGCCTCTGTGATTTTCAATCAGATAGCGACTTCGTAGTTGAATAAATATACATTTCAGTCTAGATCTGCCAGTTACATAAATACTTTTGGAATTTACTATATTTGTGAACGAAAACAAAAAGACAGTTCATTATTTTGGCAAACTTTTTGAGTGAGAAAAATGTGTCAGTTTTGCTCAAACACAGTTTGGCTTTCACATGTAACTGGGCTGTTATTACCATTGACCCCTGATACAATCATTGAAATCTTTCTTAGATGCACTGCAGTTGAGAAATGTCAGGAGAATTCTGGTCACTTCGCATGTACAATTAATAGTTGCAGTGGTCCCGTGTGATGCACAGCCAAATTAATAAGCGCGGATGACCTGTGCTTCACCTTGCAGTACAGGGAAAGTTAGCAGACCTGTTTCTAGAAGAGCAACAGTTCCATTCTACTTTCCTCGTTTTTTCTGCCTTTTATCCAGATTCTTTGCTAAAAGCAATACAGACTTCTCTGTGGGTAAATGCATTCTCGATGTTGCAAAGCTTGGGCATGAAAGTAAATATGAAGTTGTAATTTTGCAATCCTGAGCCAAAATGTACCACTATTCATTATTTCCTGTTAGAAATTGTTGCAGCATAACGCTTCAGTGGCACACAATGGAAAGCAAAGCAGTGCATGTAAAAATCTCAGGGCTGCTGTAACCCTGGTAACGTTAAGAGGGAATTTGGAGGATGGCTTGTAGATTATTCACAGTGTGCAGCCAATAAGTTAATACAGAATGTCTTTCACGTGTGTAATTTTCACATTTGGGCACTGAGCAAGTCTCCTGTGGCTTTTCATTTCAGCTTTACCACAGCTGAAGTGAGTCTTGATTTCAGGGGAAGATTAAAATGACCATTCAGCAGCCGGCCAGTTCATCGCACTGTATCTCCACTGCTGTGAACATCTTTCACTATGGTACAATTATTTTTCCTCACTTCAGATGTTTCCTTGTGCTTCATCTCAGTCCTGCTGAATGCATTTGATTTTTGGACTATTGAGCCATAAGTTCCAAGCACGTTTTGTATTGCTACAAGCATTATAGACATTTAATATCTCTGCTGGCTTTGATGCTTCGCATACATTCCGTTTTACCATGTAGCCTTGTTATATTTGTGTGCCATAGTGGTACTCTGCAGTTTATTGCAGGGGTTTACATGTGTAATCACCACCATCACATGCATCTGCCCGAGGTAGGAGTGAAGTGTCTGCTGTTGCCTCTGTGTCTTTTCAGGCTCGGTTCCAATACTTCAGGACACTCACATCTTTCAGAGTTTATTAATGAGAAGCTAAAGGCCTCTTTGTTAAATAGACACTCAAAAAGACTTTAAAGCACATGGTTGGTTGGCTTAAACACAGGTACAGTTCCTTGCAAAGGGTTTTATACCCCTTGGACTGTGGCCCAGTCTGTCACTCATTTCATTTGGATGGAAAGCGATGATCAACACAAAATAACACATGATTGTGAACTGAAAGGGAAATAACTTTTTACAAATAAAACTGGGATGAGGATCAGCTCCTCCAAGTCCGAGGCCATGGTACTCGACCGGAAAAGGGTGGCTTGTCCTCTTCAGGTTGGAGGGGAGTTCCTGCCTCAAGTGGAGGAGTTTAAGTATCTCGGGGTCTTGTTCACGAGTGAGGGAAGAATGGAGCGGGAGATCGACAGACGGATCGGTGCAGCTGCCACAGTAATGGGGGCACTGTGCCGGTCCATTGTGGTGAAGAGAGAGCTGAGCCGAAAAGCAAAGCTCTCAATTTACCGGTCGGTCTACGTTCCTACCCTCACCTATGGTCATGAACTTTGGGTCATGACCGAAAGAACGAGATCACGGATACAAGCGGCTGAAATGAGCTTCCTCCGTAGGGTGGCCGGGCACTCCCTTAGAGATAGGGTGAGGAGCTCGGCCATCCGGGAGGAGCTCGGAGTAGAGCCGCTGCTCCTCCACATTGAGAGGAGCCAGTTGAGGTGGCTCGGGCATCTATACCGGATGCCTCCTGGACGCCTTCCTCGGGAGGTGTTCCAGGCACGTCCCACCGGGAGGAGGCCCAGGGGACGGCCCAGGACACGCTGGAGGGACTATGTCTCTCGGCTGGCCTGGGAACGCCTTGGGCTCCCCCTGGAGGAGCTGGAGCAGGTGTCTGGAGAGAGGGACGTCTGGGCGTCTCTGCTGAGTCTGCTGCCCCCGCGACCCGGTCCTGGATAAGCGGAAGACGACGAACGAACAAATAAAACTCAGAAATGTGTGAGGTCTTAACCCCTTTTACAAATAAAACTCAGAAATGTGTGAGGTCTTAACCCCTTTCACTTTGATACGTAAATTAAATCCAGTGTAGCCAATTGCATTAAGTGTATGGGGCAACTGCAAACCTACGAAGACATGGCTGTTCACCTAAGATGGAAGGCCAGGATAGGAGAACATTAATCAGAGAAACAGCCAAGACATCCGTGTTAACTGAAGGAGTTGCACAGCTCAAATCAGGCCTTTATGGTAGAATAGCAAGAGAAAAGCCATTGTTGAAAAAAAGCCAAAAGAAGTCTGTTGTTTGCCAAGATGAAGATCCAGCATACATGTGGAAAAAGGTGTTCTGGTCATGTGAGACTTAGTTTTACTTTTTGTGCAAAATTATTTTGGTGCTGCAAAACTAACAATGCACCTCACCCTGAACACACCATCCTTATGGAGATAGGCAATGGTGGCAGCAGCATGCTGTGGGGATGCTTTTCAAAATGGACAGGAACGTGGCCAGATCTAATGGGAAGAGGAAAGGAGGTAAAAAGGTCTTATAATATAAATATAAATAGGTTACCCAACCTATTAGCATGAGTAGAATTTAGCCCTCATTGTGAAAAAGAAATCTGACAACTCAGATCATTTGACTAGTTAGGTTCAAGCGGAAAAACGACAAAGTTATCTGCAAAAAGACTTAGTTACATTAGTTTTATCGCCTATGATCTTGCAGCCTTCTTTGGGGTCCTTTATAACAGCAGTCTCCTCGGTCAAGCAAACAAATAAATAATTAAATATATTGAAGCTAAAAAAGAAGTTTATGAATAAGTTTACCTTGTTCATCTATGCAGTTGCTAATCTAAAATAATCTTGTTCATCTATGCAGTTGTTAATTCTTGGCTTTTTCAAAACGTTGGATGGATTAAAGGAAGAGAAAAGATTACCTCGTTTAAAAACATCACTGGCACATAAAGGATCAATTCTTTCTTCCTTTAAACCAAAGTAACCAAATTCTTTTTTTCTCAGACTCGGTGCTACTTTCATTTTCATTCTGTTGTGCCTCATTGACATTGGGCTTCATAAAGCAAATTAACAGAGTGCAGAGAAAACCAATACTGTAGGATGTGATTCACAAAAGGGCAGCAATTTATTTTAATTTTACTGTTATGACAGAAACATTAATACAATCAGAAACAGTTCTGTTTGAGTGTATGAAAAAGTCCAAGTTGTCCTTGTCAGCTTTGTGGTTCCTCCTACTTCACAGAGGAGGTTGTAATCAGTAATGATTACATGCTCGAGCCATATTCTGCTAAGGAGACTCTCAGATTAACACTACTGCAGCATTGCATGTGTGCAATGTTAATTTGAGAAGAGACCGAAAAGGTGCTTTAGTGCTGGATTGCTCCTACTATAGCAACTTAGCTTATTTAAATATATTTGCTAACAATATGTGTGCAAGATGAAAGAGTTTACCTTTTGTAGCATGGCTGCGACCTATCACGTTCCAGTTTACCAATGTTAAATATGAAAACCTTCACAAAGACAGGAAGAGAGCTTGTACAAATCTATGCGTTTCATTGCTTCATTTGCAATCATTACTGTTATTTTCCCCCTGCTTTTATTTTAATGCCTTAACTCACCTTTTGCAAAAATGATTGTATGGATGCCTATTGCACATTGATTCTCAGGCATTGTAATACCAGGGTAACAGTTTTACCTTTACCTAAGTAATTACTTGCAAATACTACTTTACATCTGTTTAAGAGCTCATTTTAAGGTGTTATTGCCTTATTATTAGTAATGAAATATAAGTGCCTGCCCGAAAAATCATAGAATTCTTCATAAAACCCTCGAACATGACTCACATGTTCTTGGGTTTTACTCTTTTTGAAAAGGAGATTACAGTCCCTACATTAAACTCACAATAATGAATTAAGTGAGATTGAGGCTTGAAGAATGAGATGGAAATGCTGACAAACGGAAAAAGGGTTGGATTCAGTCTCATAGGATGATTATTGGAAATTTTCTTTTGGAAAGAGTTTTACAGGCCGATGTTAAAGATTAAAATAACTTAAAAGACCTTCAATTTGCAAAGATGCTTTTTTAAACTCTTTCATCAGATAATTTTGCTCATTGCATCTACAGTTAAGTTATATTCCAGAGGCAAGGCCCATGCTATGCTTGCTTTATAAATGAATAAATAGGGAAGGAAAAGTGCATTGTCACCATAATGCTCTTATCTTGAATACATAACATTTTTTTTTTTTATAAAAATGAGAACATCAATGCAAAAGACATCACTATCATGTATCTTGTTCTTTTCACAGTGAAGAAACAGCTTCTCTGAGTCAGGGATCACTATTTTGATTTGCTTTGTCTGAAACAAGATTGGAATTTTAATTTTAACCGAATTCGGGTTGCATTCCTTTGAAGGTGCCATAGCTCCACAGGGTCGGTGCTACTTAGCTGCTTTCCTAATGGCAAAGTTCAGCCCAAAGAGAACAAAATACTTTGGTTGTTGGATGCTGCTGTAACTTTAATGTTTGCAACTTTAAGCAAGTAACAGAGTGCTGTTAATTCCATTATCCATAAATGGGAATAGTGTGGTGCAACTGCAAAGCTACGACGTAGGGGTCCACCTACACTGAAAGACTGGGTAAGGAGAGCATTAATCAGAAGAGCAACAGAGAGGAAAATCATAACTCTAGAGGAGCTGCAGAGAAGCACAGCTCAGGTGAGAGAATCTGTTTACAATTGAAAGAAAAGAGGATGGTCAGTGCCTAAAAGTGAACAAAATTATGTGTACATGGTTTAGAATAACATTCCAAAAACTGAGAACTAGAGATATTGTATTTTCAGTATTGGATAATGTCTTTCTGATAGACCGCTGTAATCCCAAAGCTGTTGACCAATCTTCACCGTGGCTCAAAGCCAGCTTCTTTTCTCCGAATCTCAGTGTCCGCTCTTCAACAGCTTTGACTCTGAGCACAGTCCTGTTCGTCCAGTAGCCATCGATGCAGCCTGTCTGTAAATATCGAGGTCAGCATAAGCCACTCCACTGTGGCACAGCACCCATCACGACTGCCAGGGAGTTGATATGTGGTTCACACAGCAGCTGGGGAAGGTAACGAAAGTGCACGGTGTCAGCTAAATCCCTCCCTCTTCGCAGCTGTAGTGTGGACCATAATGACTCTTACTGACAATGTCATTTTTTTCTCATGTCTCGTTTTAATGGACTTGCAGGACACTGCTTACAGTTTAGAATGAAAAAGTGGCTGATCTGCACTGTGGGAGTGAACATCACTAACAAGTGCATGGAGGTGCATAGCGAGCAGCCAGGCTGAGCCCTCTTCAGCTCCGCGTATGGACACACTGTGCCTTACCTCTGAGCACTGACTGCTTAGACTCTTCAAGCTCCTTATGTTACAGCGCACATTTCTGTCCAGCGCTTGAACAGAAAGAACAAGGTTTTTACTCTGTCAGCTTTAACATATAGCTAAATGTTAATATAAGAAACCTGACTATTTTACAACTGCTGGAAGCTTAAGAAGAAAACTAAAATGCTTTGACAATTGTGAAATTCCTAAAGGTTCATCCTCACCGCAGGTGCAAAAGTGGAGCACTCTGACTAGTAGGCCTTAAGGAACATCATCTAACAGGTTCCTGTCGCTCTGCAAAAGGTTACAAAGCAGTTCTTCTCATAATAGAAAAACTCTTTTTTGAGCTTCATATAAAATGACAGTCCAATCTCTTTCCCTCCCCTCCGACTTTAAAGCCTAGAAAACAATAAGCTGGTATAGTCTGTGTCATCACATCTTTTTCTTTATGCGTCAGTGTGAGTATTGTTTTAAGACTATAGTCAGTGTATGATGTCACCCAAACACTGTCCTGTCTTTGAACTTTATGACATTTTGTCTATTACAACCATAAACTATTGGAAGTTTGCTTTTCAAACAAGCAATATATAAGGTATATATGCAAATTAAGAGAACATTTATGTGTTCTTTCAATTCTTTTTTTTTTTTTTTTAATCTGAAAGTTTGTATTCAGCTTCCTTCCCTCTGACACCCTTATATGAAATCCAACAAGCTGCTTTCAGGAGTAACATAATTAGTAAACATAGTCCACCTGTGTGTTTTAATTTGTATAAATCCAGCTGTTCCATGAAGGCCTCAGATGTTTGTTAGACATTAGTGAGCAAGCGGAATCCATCAGACAGACGTGACATTTAAAGCAGGATTATTTTCTAAAGCTATGTCCAAAGCAACATGTAGAGTACTGTTTAATTCATCATCTGAAAATGTATGAAAATGACACAACAAACCTACCAAGACGAGCTTGTCCACCTGAACTGACAGGAGGAACTGCAGAAACACTGCACAACCCCCTAAATACGCTATCCCTACTTTGAAGCATGATGGTGGCAGCATCATGTTGTTAGGATGGGTCTCGTCAGAGGGGAGAGAGAAGATGGTCAGAGTTGATGGGAAGATGCTCTCCATTCTTTCAGACTGAGCTTGAACTATTTTGGAAAAAAGAATTGGCAGAGTTTCCAGATGTGCAAAGCTGATAGTCATACCCTCAATAGCCTGCAGCTGTAACTGAAGCAAAAGGATGTTTATAAAATATTGGCTTAGGGGAGCTGAATGCAGATGCAGCACACACTTTTCAACTTTTCATTTGCAAGACATTCTATAAACCTGTGGCTGTATTCACAAAGAATCCTAAGGCTAAAAAAAATCGTAGAATTTCTCGAATTCTAAGATTTTTCTTAGAATTTTACCTCGGTAAGATTAAAGTGATCCACAAAGCACCTTAGACCTCAAGAGAACTCCTGAGGTGAGGAGGACTTTAAATGAGCCTTAGAGTGTCTTAAGCAGAGAAGATGGTGGAAAGACCAAGAGAAAGTAGAGATATTCTCCAAACAATCAATAACAATGAATTAATTAAACGTATAATCTTTTATAAAAATCATACAATTATTAATATAGAGATAAGGTAACCCTTATCATTCCCTTAGAGGGAAATTAAATAGTTTCAACAGTAGTACAGAATAAGGTGCACCTCTAGTAAGGTAATATTAAATTAAATAACCATAAATAAAAAGTGAACAACATTGCAAACAATATAATACATAATTATTTAAATATTTGCAGACTGTAAAATATTTTTAAAAATAAAATTGGAAACAATTATAAAAGCTCTCAAATATATATATATATATATATATATATATATATATATATATATAGTGCATATAGTGCTACCAACTGTGCACTCTTGCCTCGCAGCAAGAAGGTCCTGCCTTTGATTCTCGCCCGGGGGTCTTTCTGCGTGGAGTTTGCATGTTCTCTTTGTGCATGCGTGGGTTCTCACCGGGTACTCCGGCTTCCTCCCACAGTTCAAAGACATGCCTGTTAGGTTAATCGGTCACTCTAAATTGCCCTTAGGTGTATGAATGAGTGTGTGCATGGTTGTTTGTGTGTTGCCTTGCGACCTGTCCGGAGTGTACCCCGCATCTCGCCCTTAGACTGCTGGAGATAGGCACCTGCTTCTACCTCTGTTCTAGCTTCTGATCGCAGCACCAGACCTGCTCCATTCCACGCTGGTGCTAAAACAGAGGGAACAACGCATTGATCTGCTCGGGAATGCCTGTTTGTTTGATCCCAGGACCAAATCTACCTTTCAACACTCCTCTCTTCTCCTCCACCAGCAGGCTCTGCTCCTCTGTTCAGTTCGGTTTTCTCCACCTTTTTTTCTCCGTTTTATTTTGGTCATTTTACCAAACTAAACCTCATTATACAATAAGGTCATCACAGTAAAATGCTAATTTTTAATATTAGTATGAAATTAATTAATATTAAATAGATGCAATGTGAAAACAACCAGCATAGCAAGTAAACATAAAACTTAAAATAATGATGATAATGTATATATGCTACATTCAAACATTTTGATGCTGTGTGACAAATAATTTCATTTTGCTAAGTTTTATCATCATGATTTACACATTTCTAAATCCAGTCTAAATTCTATTATCAATTTAATAATTTTTCTCCACTGATTCTCCACTGTCTTTTTGCAACAACCAATCACAGCTCTTAGAAGACAGCATCACACCTAACAATGGGGTCAACCAGACCTCCTCACTAAGATAGGAAGTTCTGTCGTCTCCTAGCTTAGAGTCGCTCTCAGCAGCAAAGTGAATCACTCTTCAGTTAGGATAATTTTTAGGATAAGTTAGGAGTTCTCTGAGAGGACTCTGAGAATCTTTGTGAATACGGGCCCTAGTTTCCATTTCCTTCTATTTCATTATTTTTGCACTACTTTGTTACATAAAGTTCCATGAAACTACATTGAGGTTTGTACTTGCAATGTGACAAAATGTGAAAAACAATTCCATGGGTATCTTTTGGCAAGTCACTGTCCATGTGAAGGACTGAATGAAATAGTGATCATTTTGTTAATATTCTGGAGATTTTGTATTTAGACAGAACTGTGACAACACTGGGCTTGACATAGAATAAGGAATTGCACCTCATAGTTGTTCATTTGTAACTCTAAACTGACACTATCCTACTATAGTTTGGTGTTCCTTTTTATCCATATGTCATTTAAATTGGACAAAAGCAAAAAAAAAAAAAAAAAAAACGCAAAATCTGAAGTTTGACATCTGTAAGCAGCCTTTTTTTGAGAATTCTATCCAAGGATGGACAACATTCAGACCTCCAATATTACTTTTCAGTCTTGTCTTCCGTCTCCTCCTTGCCTTCTCTGTCCTTCACCCTTCTCCTTTTCTCTGAAACCCGACTGTCGCTGTGGCTTTGCTGTCATTCCTTTGAGGAGCTTCCAGCACATGGGAGCTGATCACATTTAAAATTGCTCACTATCTTGCTGAGATGAAATCTCGCTGCACAGGGATTTTCTTCTTAAGACGGCGCAAGGATTTTCTCGCCTTTACAGTAGAGACAAGCTCAGTTCTCCTTATTTCTTACTTCCCTTTCATGCTGCCGCCCTCACATTTCCACGGATTCCTCTGCCGAACATTATTCTGTCCATCATACATTTCTTCACAGTAAAGGTTTCAACCATGTACAGCAAGTGCTTTGTTTATAGAATGGCTTTGTCACTGAAGTTAGGTGATAACATAGGGATTTATTTTATGCTTTTATATTCCACCATCTTTAAACAGATCCCATGTCATTTCCTGGCATGTGCAGGTCAGATGATTTATAGTTGTGCTCGGCTGAGGGCCCAGGTCAGACTGACAGGTGTTAGAGTGATAGCAAATCCTTGGCAAAGATCATTTGGATTAAATGCTATGGCAGTGAATAGGGGGGGCATTTTCACTGCAGTCTTTATCTGCAACACACCAGTCCAGACTTTTATTGTGGATCTGATAAAATATCAGCCCATAGTGACTGAAATTGAAGCAACCTGAGTCTGAGAAGGCAACATGGTCACAGGTTAGTCAGCATATTGAACTGTGATTGACACCAGGTGATTTTATCTTTCTATGTGTACATGGCCCCTATTAATGTACTCTGCATGGATTAATGGCTTGATCCTCCCTGAGTGGCCTTTCAGCCCTTGTCAGTACAGGACTTGTTTCAATGTGGATAATCAATAACTTTAGCCAGGATCTTCACATGGTCTTGCGCTGTTATTCTGGGGTCTTTAGGTACATTTCACATCAAAATGTTCCTCCCTGAGATGCAGAACCTGTCTCCCTTCTAAACAGTAGGATGGATGGACATCACCATGGAGTTTAAACAGGCAAGTAATTGTTTAACGTGCGTTGTATTAATGTGACACCTTCAGACTTCTGGAAATTGTCCCCTAGGATGAACCAGACTCGTAGAGATCCAACATTTTCTTCTCAGTATCTTGACTGATATGTTTTGATTTTTCAATGATATCACACAAGAAAGCAATGTTTAATGTGTTCCTTAAAATACATTAACCGACAGATCTCCATTTAACTCAAATGTTGTAAATAACCTATCAACGGCTTACAAATCCATTGCTTCTGCATTTGAAGAAAGTTATGCTTACCCAAACAATGAAATGTTTTATCTGATTTAAGGTCAGTGGAAAAAAAAATGCTGTATGTTTTTTTTTACAGTGTATGCAAATATCAGGTTTCAGCTGTTAAGTCCGTGCTGGTTGTTCAGATCTGATCAACCTGCAGCAGTGACAGGGTAACTTGTTTTTGCTATAGGAGACATTCATTGAAACGTCTTCCTGGTGAACATTTTGCAAACTCTAAATAGACTTATGCATTTTACCAAAATTGGCAACAAAATAAACTATTTCTTTTAAGAGTTCAAAGCTGACAACTGTTACTGAGCCATATTGTCACCTGGGGTGAAGACATGCACATGGGCTAAATTTAAAGGCACTTTACAGTCATTGGGGTTAGAACTGTTAAGATCTCAGATATAGACACAGTAATGTCAGATTAATAATACTAATTAGATTGGATTTGAGTTTCTTTCATTAGAGTGAGAGCAATATTACAAATCATCTGTCTCAGTCTGACATTCCTTTCATATTTTGTAACGTCATCAGACGTCCATCTTCAGCTTTTACTCTCACTTTCCTCCTTATGGAAATGCTTCCTTGGATATTTCATGTCTTAAATCAGCTAAACCTCAATAAACAGATTCTGACAAAGGAATGAAAATACAATGGTTTTGTTATATATCTCCTAACTCCTTAGTTATTCGTTATTGTGTTTGTTTCATTGTGTTAAAACACCAAATGTGACAAATTTAATGTTATTTTCCCTTTAAGTATACAGCAATTTAATTAAATATAAATCAAGTATTTGCTATGTATATCCTCCATGGTTTTGTCTCTTTTAACCACATAACAAATGACCATTAATCTAAATGCTCCTCTAGGACTGCTAGCTTCGCTCTTACTTTTGGTTTTGTGGTCTTGTAGTGTTGCAGTACATAAGAATTGTAAGAAATATGGCAGATACATTAAATATGGCATCAACTGGCAATTAAACATTAGGGGTTTTCATTCTCTTTAGCCCCATTTCTACTCATAGTTACATATTAAAAGGCTGTGCGGCTTCAAAGCTCAGGTTACATTTAAAGAGAAGTTTTAATAAAAGCCAGAACCAGCTTGGGATTTGCCTCTTCATTTAGATTTAACACTTATGCCACAGGTGCCTGTCATATTAATTTGCTTGATATAAATGCTTTAACATTTTAATGTAAGATCCAGAACAAGTGATCCATGGGGCTTTGACTCACCCATTATTGAATCATAATGAGGGTTATTGTTGACTCTTCTTCTCTTCAATCTGTTCATCCTACCTGATCCTGTACGCAATGATAAACAGACGTTTTGCTGCACCCACTCAGGACATCTGGAAACTCAATAGGTTCAAATGCATGTCCAATATAGGCCATGTGTGTTTAACGTTCCTCAGCTCATCGTTTTAGGCTTTGTCTCGGTTTGTTTCCCACTCTAAGTTTGCTTGGGTGTTATGTAAGGTCAGCATAGGCTAACAGGCAGCAAATCGTTCAACCATCATTAATGCTGGATGTTTTCTCAGCATATCAGCCATCTGGAGGGTTTTAGTCAGAAGCAGAGGTCATCAGTTTTGAGATTTATGAGGAATTATTATTTATAGGTTCTGAGTCAGGTATCTAGTAGGTGGCTACTGTGTTCTGGAGACTCAGGATTTCTACTTTGCATTCCATGTATTTCAATGTATGCCATAACAGGCTTAGAGTGGTCACATTCCCATAAAAAGGTCAGCTGTTGATGCTTAGGACCCTTGCATGTTGAAGTGTCCTCTGGCAAGAAGCTGCCCCCTGCCCCAGAAATGCTCAGTGACGTGTTACTCTAGAGAAAAAGTGCTGAACTACTGAAGTGCCTATAAGTGTAACAGAAAGGCCTATAGATCCAAATGTCAGGTTTTTTTGGATTAGATTTGCTAATCAAACAGAAATGCTCTTCAAACATTTGATCAATGTGATAAATGTTATATGGATAGACATTAATACAAACCATAATTAGACTGATGTGTAACCAGAAGGGGAATTTTTAAAATCATTAACGTTACTCTTTAAAAAGTAAAGCTAATGTTCATCAAACTACTGAATTGAAGTGGCACAAGTGTACTGTTCTGACATATCTGTGATGATTTAAAGTGACCTCCATGAGCAAGTTTGTGTGTGGCTGATTTTGGCAACGGTTGTAATATATCACAGATTAAAATGTCATTTTTGGGAGCAAGTTTGGAGTTCATTAAAATGATGAGAAGTGTTGAAAATGGGATTGAGATTTTTATGCAGTGGATGGTTTTATTATGACGCCTTAGCTGCTTCAGTTAAGCAGTTGGAAGGGGCTTGATTAAAATGTCAATTAGTTTTCATATTTTATGGGAGTCACAATGACATGAAATGGGAAAATGTAAAAAAAAAAGAAGAGTTTTTTTCTCATTGCTTGGCTTTGACCCCTTTAAACCAGCTATTTCGTGTTGTTTTAGCCACAAGTTGGCTGCTAGGATACATTTTCATTATTGAACTTGGACCGAGTCTCTGCATAGCTCTAAGAGAACACTATCTTAAAGATATAAATTATGTATGGCAGGCCCTGTATTTAAATGGTGGCTGAGAGACTAGATGTGCTTACATTAAGCAATACCCTACTGATATAAAACAGAACGTGATGGATGGTCACAGCAGTTCAGAAATATTTTGTCTCTAACTTACAAGAATGGCACTGATGAGACTGCACAAATAACTTAGAATCCTTAAACTGCTGAGGCACTCACAGTCTGTACTGAAAATGGACTTACATATAAGAAAGTTATTTGAGTTATTGGGATGTGCTTCCATTTGTCCTAAAGTTTCCTTTGTGGCCCATACTGGGATTGTCTTGTAGTTTTACATTTAAGTCCAATTTGTATATTTTAATTTTCCCAGTCTGGATATTACACTGACGTGACAACCGTTACAGCGCTATCCCTGATAAAATAAAAACGACAAGGTGGATCCACTGCAGAAAGTTAACCTTGAAACTTTATTTTATAGTGACCATTTGAGCATCATAGTAAGAAACGATGAAAGAAAAACCTGTCAGTGCTCTCATTGATTGGAATCGACTTTGCATCCCAGTGTTTTTGCTCATGAGGCTTTCACTGACACAATGTATAACCATGACTCAAGGAGTTTATATAAATGCCAAGCACAGAAAGAAAATAAATATTGTTCCTGATTTTTGAAAACAATATAGAAAAAAGGTAATGTAAAAGTTTTTCTGTGTGATTCTTGATGCTAATTAAGTACTCTATTGTTCAATTTCTCATTCATTTGTATGTCTATGACCTGCTGCTGTAATGTTCTTTAAAATGTATCTATTACAGTGCCCAATTCTATACATTTTAATTTTAAATTCAGATTTCCTGTTAGCATGTTGGATGCATACTCTCAGCGTTTTAAAGCTAATACCTACTTTTGTAAAATAAATGAAACTCAGATATACAGTAGTTTGTCACCAACAGAACAACATGTCATAGTGAGCTTTTATATATATATATATATTATAATTGTTTTGCTATTTTGTCGTAAATCATTATTTAATCAAGACAAGTCTACCCTCCAACAAACAAGTGTCCATGCACACATACAGGGGTTGGACAATGAAACTGAAACACCTGGTTTTAGACCACAATAATTTATTAGTATTTTGTAGGGCCTCCTTTTGCAGCCAATACAGCGTCAATTTGTCTTGGGAATGACATATACAAGTCCTGCACAGTGATCAGAGGGATTTTAAGCCATTCTTCTTGCAGGATAGTGGGCAGGTCAATACGTGATACTGGTGGAGGAAAACGTTTCCTGACTCGCTCCTCCAAAACACCCCAAAGTGACTCAATAATATTTAGATCTGGTGACTGTGCAGGCCATGGGAGATGTTCAACTTCACTTTCATGTTCATCAAACCAATCTTTCACCAGTCTTGCTGTGTGTATTGGTGCATTGTCATCCTGATACACGACACCGCCTTCAGGATACAATGTTTGAACCATTGGATGCACATGGTCCTCAAGAATGGTTCGGTAGTCCTTGGCAGTGACGCGCCCATCTAGCACAAGTATTGGGCCAAGGGAATGCCATGATATGGCAGCCCAAACCATCACTGATCCACCCCCATGCTTCACTCTGGGCATCCACAGCCCAAGATTTGCGCTCCTTGCACCATTGAAACCGACGTTTGGCATTGGCATGAGTGACCAAAGGTTTGGCTATAGCAGCCTGGCCGTGTATATTGACCCTGTGGAGCTCCCGACGGACAGTTCTGGTGGAAACAGGAGAGTTGAGGTGCACATTTAATTCTGCCGTGATTTGGGCAGCCGTGTTTTTATGTTTTTTGGATACAATCCAGGTTAGCACCCGAACATCCCTTTCAGACAGCTTCCTCTTGCGTCCACAGTTAATCCTGTTGGATGTGGTTCGTCCTTCTTGGTGGTATGCTGACATTACCCTGGATACCGTGGCTCTTGATACATCACAAAGACTTGCTGTCTTGGTCACAGATGCGCCAGCAAGACGTGCACCAACAATTTGTCCTCTTTTGAACTCTGGTATGTCACCCATAATGTTGTGTGCATTTCAATATTTTGAGCAAAACTGTGCTCTTACCCTGCTAATTGAACCTTCACACTCTGCTCTTACTGGTGCAATGTGCAATCAATGAAGACTGGCTACCAGGCGGGTCCAATTTAGCCATGAAACCTCCCACACTAAAATGACAGGTGTTTCAGTTTCATTGTCCAACCCCTGTACTTTCAGTCGTGCTGAGAAAAAAGACACTGCAACCATAATAATGAATCACCAACTCATTCAAACATAGGCTTGTTTGTTTAGTCGCCTACACACACAACCAGCTAAGTCACTCGCTTTGCACATTAAACTGCTCATTCATAAGATCGCTCTGTCTTGCAGTTGTTTGATGTTAATTTCAGCTGCTATATCGCCGATAAACAACGAAAGAAGCGCAGAATATGCACAGAATGTGTCAATTCATGAAAGGCCCCTGAAACTGGATGTGCTCTTTAACCTTACCTAACCTGCAACAAGGTGACTTTTAGCCTTATTTATAGACTGCATGAATATGTCTGCCACGTTGAATGCTTACAGTTTAATTTCTTATAATTTTTTATTTTTATTTTTTTGGGATTAATAAAGATAATATCTAAATGTGTACATTTTCCACTAATAAATGTACATGAGTTTGCTTCCTCATAGATTTCAGAGTTCATCAGAGAATCTGAAGCATTGTAATTGCATTTAGGTGCACAGCGTTCAACCTTATGACTTATGACCCACAGTTTGACTTTGATGACCCCAAGCCGAAGTAAATGGTAAACAATGGCAGTGAGCTTCTATAACTTCTTTTTTTTATGTAAAGGAATGTTTTAAGACCTAGTGGCCTTTGTTTTTAATTTTTGTTTGTAAATAGCTTGACAGGTAATAGGGTGGAGAGCAGGGGAAGGCAATGCAGTTAACATCGAAGGGCCGGGATTCAATTCCGTGACAACCTGTGTCAAGGACAAAGGCCTCTGTACTTGGGTCCCATGCTTGACCCCCTGCAGAACCAGCACCACAATCAAGCGTCTATAACTTTAATTGGTACAAATCGATTCTGGCTTCAATTCTTCTGTGTCATTGGTTTCCATGCATGAAATGAGTAAATTCTGTATCACCTTAAATAGTGACATAATTAGTAAGTTCAGTGGCTCTCAAACGACTTCTCTCTTTCTGTCTGCCAAGTGATGGTCATTCTTTCTTTCTTCTTTCCTCTGTTGTTGACTGGAATGATGGCAATGGTAGAGGCTGTACTGCAGGTACAGGGGTTGGACAATGAAACTGAAATACCTGGTTGTAGATCACAATAATTTATTAGTATGGTGTAGGGCCTCCTTTGGCGGCCAATACAGCGTCAATTCGTCTTGGGAATGACACATACAAGTCCTGCACAGTGTTTCAGTTTCATTGTCCAACCCCTGTATTTCTTCAATGTGTTTAATATTTTCTAAAAGCCCAGTGATCTGCATTCCAGTAGCCTATAGTGGAGCAGTTGTTGTCATAACTGGTGCAACGCTATAAAATTCTGCTTTTCTCCCAGCTTGCAGCCTCACTCCTTAAAAAACCAATGAACCCTGTTCATGCTCTCTTCCCCGCCTGAAAGCTCCTCAGCTTTTCTGCTGCCCCTGGTTCAACTTTTACTACGGTTGACAGGGCTGGAGACGGAGCAGCCAGGTCAGACCCTTGCTCCATTACCTGACGTCAGCTCCTGTAATGGTGGGAGGTATTCAGCCATCCTCACAATGCCACTGTGATATACAACACATTTTGAGGAGATTTTTAAAACAATTCATTTTCATTAGTTAGCATAGTTTATTGTGAAAACTTCAAAATCGACCAGTATTTATTACAAGCAATAGATATAAACTAGCCTTTTTCAGCAGAAAATATGAGGTGACGTCTATGCAGCAGCATCTTAGACTGGTATAGGATGTTTGTGATTGGAGTATCAGTTTTTAAAAACAGTAACTAAGCCCACTGCTCCACCATGCAGCCCAGCAGCTAACTAGCCGTTTCCCTTTAAATGTACTGACAATAGCTACGTTGCACAGGTCCATTTGAGACCAATTTTTTAAAACATGCACTTGTCTTGCTTTTGACAGAAAATGTATTCCAAGCTGGAATCTTCACATACTCCATCTGTCCTGTCAGGCCATAGCTGGCGCACACATCACAGCATGTTGGGTTTGCTTTAGGTCAATACCTGGAATAAAAGGATTCCTACTAACGATGCACTGATCACAATGTTGTGGATATCTGCTCTCTTTTTTTTTATAAGATTTGTTTTGTGACACAAGAAGCCTTTATTTTGTAATTTTTCTTGAAAAGTAGGCAGACAAGAAATGTGGTGAAGAGAGAGGGAAGCAGCAGCAGGGACTTGAACCTGTGGACAGCCGCAACGAGGGCTGAAGTCTCTCTACACATGGGCCGCGTGCTCTACCACTGTGCCAGCGCCACACCGTGCTTTCTGTTTGTCTTGATAAACTTTGACCTGCTGATACAGATTTTCTAGCCAATTCTGGTTCTGGCAAGAATTCCTAAAACCTTACTCTATTTTTTCTATAGAACGTAGACCTTTACCTTAACTCTGAGACTTCCAGAAAATTGCCATCATTTCCAAACTATCTTTTAAATAACAGAAGTTGAGCTCAACAGTTGCTGTAGTACCTTCAGGCTTCCTATTATCTGCTGAAAGCTTTGTTCTCTTTCTCAGCCTAAATTTAAAAAGCATTTAACAGGTAAAGTGCATCCTCTGACTTAGTTTAAAACACATTGTTGATATTGAAAATTGCACATTTAAGTCTTCACTTGGTAACTCCATCCACACCGAGGAGTGTTCTGGCAAGTTAGACCAAGTAACAGGTATGGTCTGCTCACTGGTGGAAATAAATTGAGATTTAGATTTGTTTGACTGGCTAAACACTGTCAGGACTGATTCTGGTGATCAGCTGATTTCTCTGTGCATCTCTGCGTCTCCTCTGCCTCGCTCCAGATTGACATGCTCCATGGATCTTCTCTATGTTCTGTTGTATGAAATGTTTTTACAGACCAGAATTGTGTGTTCCCAGCTTTGTTATTCATTGTTTGTAACCCTGTGTGGTAGCAATGAGAAAAACACAGCATTTTCTTTGTGCTATGTTGGACTTGACCAGTAAATAACCAGAACTTTAAAACAGCATGCAGCTTGGTGCTATGGGAGTCTCACAACATATTCTATAGGCATGAGAAATTATGTAAGCCCACCTCAGATGCTTGGCATTCCAAGCAAGCAAGATCTGTTCTTCGGCATGGAGAGCCCGCTTCTTTCACTCATTAGCTGCAGCTGTTTGATAACATTGACTAAATAGTGTCCTGCAGCAGCAACTCTCTGGCTTTTCCAGCCAGTCTCTCCCCTATTCTGCCTGCGTTTACACCCATAGGTGGCAGCTGTGCTCTCTACATTTCTCTCTGACAAAGGGAGCAAACCCTCAGGTTCCCAAACAAAGATGTGTGTGTTCAGGCTCTATTGCACTAACACTAACGCTGCTACCTTCCTAAACCCAAGATTCATCTTGGTTCTTTCTTAATGACGACAGACATTTGCCACAAACAGCACAATATTAAATCTAGTAGTACTGAACTCTTCTAATTTGTCCCATTCTCATTTATCTCAGTCAGAATTTTCATATTGGCTGAGCTAACATTGCAGGACAGTAAACACTGATTATTAAAGAACAAGGGTAATGAATCATAACACAGTGGTCATTCAGCCTTTGTTGTTCTCCAGTAATGCAGTTGGCTTGGTAGAAAGACTCATGAAGATGCAACGTATTCTGGTAAAGCAGATGCAGCAAAGAAGAAAGGGATGGAACAGAGTAAGCGCTGGCATGAGATCAGCACTTGGAGGTCCGGATCTTGGCAGACGCTGGACTGTAATAAACCAAACAATATCACATTAACACTCAATGTCCAGCTTTAATGGGGCCTGGCTCTGACCAGCAGACAACACACAAACACAGACTATTGTTATGATCCGCTGTCTCCCCACTGACTGTTTAATTCTATGGCTCATTATTGCTTAAAACAAATTACTGAGCTTTTCAACACCCATTAATTTTCATGGTATAATAAATTAATCAGCTTGCTTTTTTCCCCCATCCTGTTGAACCCAATGGACACTTTCTCGTTGGACAAAATATCCGTTTATGCTATGTTGTGTATGTAAGACCCTCGTCCAGCCTGTCGTTGAAAAGCGATTAAAAGATACATTTTAGGCAGGAGGTAGACCATTGCTATTATGTAAGCATACAATGCCTTGCATAAGTATTTATGCCTTGAAGTATTTCACATTTTCACATTTTGTCACAGAACTCGATATTTTTAAATGGGATATTATGTGGTAGACCGACACAAAGAAGTACGTAATTGTGAAATGAAAGAAAATGCAGTTTTCAACATTTTCTACAAAGCAAAATCGGAAAAGTGGGTTTTGTATTTGTAATCAGACCCCATAAGTCAACGCTCAATTGTGAATCGGCTGGGACCATAAGTTCATATTGCTACACAGCTGATGCAAAATCTTTCTCTCGACTTTCTTGGTCGAGAGATAGTGAACCAACGAGTCACATCTGATTTAGTGGATTGATACAAAAGGCAGGTCTAACCAAGGTAACTTAATACAGACAGCTTCATCCCCTCAGAACCTCACCTAAGAAAATATCTGATCTAACCCTTTTAGGGTTATCCTGCTGTGCAGGTAACCTGCATTATCAACCTTTTTGCAGTCTGCAACAGGGTTTCTTACAAGATTGGCAGACATAAAATGTTGCATGCAAATATAATATGGCCAGAGCATCTTTTTCCCCTTTCGTTTTGTCTTCTATAAGGCAACTACAAATGAAAGTTCTTAAGACTTTCTTTCAACAATTGCTTTCTTTTTGCCACTCTTCTATGAAGGCCAGGTTTGTGCAGTACACAACTAATAGATACCGTAGACAGAATCTTCTACCTGAGCTTTGTATCTCTGCATCTCCTCCAAAGGCACCAGGGGCTGCTTAGGTGCCTCTTGGCTAAGGCTATCCTTACCACGACTGTCAACGTAGGTGGATGGCCATGTCTTTGCAGGTTTGGAGTTGTGCCACACTCTTTCCATTTTTAGATAATGAATTGAACAGAGCTCTGTGAGATGTCCAAAGCTTGGTATATTGTTTTACAACCTAGGTCTGCTTTAAAGTTCTTCACAACCTTTTCCCTGTCTGCTGTGTTCATGATGTTCACTAATGTTCTCTAAAAACCTCTGAGGCCTTCACAGAACACCTGGATTCATACAGAGATTGAATTACCCACATGTGGATTCTATTTACTAATTAGGCACCTTTTGAAAGTACTTATACATTTTATTTATATACATTTTAAAAAAACATTTACACCCAGTCAAATGTATGGACATACCTTTTCATTCAATAGTTTGTCTATTTTTATTAATACTTGTGGGAAAACCATTCGAGGTGACTACTTCATGAAACTTATCGAGAGAATGACATGAGCATGCAAAGCGGTAATCAAAGCAAAGGGAGGATATTTTGAAGAATCTAAAATATAAAAGATGTTTTCATATTTTTTTGTTTGCCACATAATTCCATATATTTTGCTTCATCATTTTGATGTTTCCACTATGAATCTACAATGTAGAAAGTAATAAAAATAAGCAAAAGCCTTTGAATGACAAAGGTGTGTCCAACCCTTTGACAGGTAGTGTACCTCTAAATATTTTACCAAGGCATAGTCATAGATACATATTACAGTACTACACAAATCTATTTTCATTGTAGGGTGACTGGCCTAAAACATATATATTATATAAATAGTTTGACATCAGCTAGCTACATTTCACCATTGTCAATGTCTCACCTAATGCTGTACCTTGTAGTTTTCAGTTGGAGCAATCATGTGCTTTTAATCAGACAGTTGCATAAATATTGTTGGTCCTATTGTAGAGAAAGCAGGATTCACAGTCTTCTGTCCATTTCATTGAATTTCCATTGTGTCCACATTTGTTACTGACAATAGCTGTGAGTGTTAAATCTAAATGAAGGGGAGCAGGTGACAGTGGTGACCTTTTTGAGTCTCAGCACTACTCTTATGGCTCCAAAGTGACGCCATTTCATGGAAGGTTTAGCACACTGGAAGTCACAAAATGTCGAGACACAGAACAGCAAGCTTGTAGGAATCCAGTGATTTAATCAAAGTTTCTTCTCTAGAGTTGAGTGCTGTAGCAAGTGTCACAATGACAGGCTGACTTCAAGTGGTTACATGTGATATGATGTGCATACCCAGCTGCCTCTACATTGTGCCTTTCATCCATCCTTAGATCCAGCATATTCTGTGTGTAATATCCCTTTTGTCAGTTGAAGCTCACCATAGCTTAGCTGTCAGCCCATAACAGGGCTCAAACATTTAGACAATCAATCACACCTTTATTTACGTCTCCACTTAACCTTATCTCCACTGGGTGGATAAAATGATTGACTCTACTTTAGCAGTACAGACAAACACAGTTCCACACTGCACTTTACTTCAATCTGACTTTCGTTGTCCTCCTTTTAAGATGAACCTACAAACAAGTATTCCAGCTGTGAATCATTGACGGGTTTTCATTGCTGCTTTGTGGGAAGGTTTAAAATACCAAAATATTTTGGACTTAATACCGCAGATCTAATTACTCCAGTTCCAAAAATCAAGAGCCACTGTCCTGCATATTATAGGCATCATCCATCCATCCATCATCCATCCATCATCCATCCATCCATCCATCCATCCATCCATCCATCCATCCATCCATCCATCCATCTATCCATCTTCTATATCTGTTTCCTTCATACAAGGTGGTGGGGGAGCTGGTGCCTACATCCAGAGGTCTACAGGCGAGAGGGGGGTACACCCTGGACAGGTCGCCAGTCCATCGCAGGGCAGCACAGAGACACACAACCATGCACATACCCATTCATACTTAGGGCAATGTAGAGAGACCAATTAACCCTCCAACAAACCAGATTCAAATAGTTTAGTAACATTTTCAGGATGTCATCAAATTTAGCAGAGGCCATATAATGAGTTATTAATTTAAAGCTGTATTGAAGCAGGAACACATCTAAAACTTTCGGGACACAAAGTGTTTAGCATCTGTTGATTCTACTGAGTTACAACTTCTGCCTTTCAGACACTTTGTTTCCTGGAATGATATAACTTTTTGCAGGTCCGATTTTGAAGATCATGAAATTAGTCTCACACCAAAGATGTTAAAGTGGATGATACACTATATTCAAAAAGATATGTTGTCTGTGTTGCTCTCAGTGTCAATACACAATCAAAGGTTCAGACAAATTTCACTCAAGTTTAGCTAATAATGAAAATAATGTTTTTTTTTTAATTCTTCTTAAATTGTAATTAATTTCAGAGCTGACATTCCTTCGCCATGCAGAGCTATTATTCTAAGAACATGTAGGTCTGGTTCACACAGTGTCAATCCAATCTCCAGACACACGGGGATTAAAACCAGCTCAAAGTATTGCCTTTATAACCTGTGGTCAAACGTCTGTCACTCAAATCATCACATCTTCTGTTTGTTCTTAGGGATTATTGTTAAAAATTAATGCTGCACAACATATTTAATTGGTATATGCAATATTGCAATTGCAAAGGACTGCTTGTATGTCATTTATGGTAGGCTATAATGTATGTGGCATGCATTTAAACTCTGCCTGCCAATAATACCATTGGCCATATGGATGAACTTTCCCTGCCCTTTATACCCTTATTGGATCGACGTCTCTGAGATCAGGATCCAAGAGCTCAGGGCGAGTGGTGAGAACATTGTGATGTCGAGAAATAAGCTAAATGTTAATTGCATTTAATATCATCATTTTAATATTCAAAAACAGTATGCTGTGCTTTTTTTATAATCACACAGCCTTGCTAAAATATTAATAAACTGACAGAATCTAAACAAAATTCACCATTCATCTATCTTTTGTCAGCTTCTGTTAATGTGTTTGTGCTTCAGCCAATAACAAATGCATAATATCATTTACTTGGCAAATGACTGAAAAAAATAAACCAGTAAAATCCTGTATAATAACATATAACAAGTCCTAGTTGAGCAATTTTATCACAGAATTTGCAGATAAGAAACTTCCCATAATTGTCTTTCAACACGGGATGGCATTCCAGGATGGGATTGCACGGGCTACTATTTAGGGGCGGCTAGACTAGCTGAATTGGGCGAGTGAAGACGCGTGATATGCGGTGTGCTCGGAGAAGGAGGCTTGTCAGTAGAGCCATTAGCTGGGCATGGATTAGAGCTGACTTGCAGGGAATAGCTGCACCACTGTTGCTCATCCTTTAAATAAAAGGAGACATTTTTCTCAAGTACACACACACCATGTGCACTCGCAAGTATAAGTGACTGTTGTGTTTTTGTCTGTGACTGTCATGGTATCTAGCCAGATATTAGCTACTAGCAGGCTGGCAGCTCACATATTTAAGTCCCCATGATAAAGTGGTGGGTGTGCTGCAAAATAACCTGATGCTGTGTGGTGAGTGTCTGAGTTAAAACCTGAAGCAAAAATAGATGAAGCAGTAGCTACAGCCACCAGTTGGCCTGCATAACAATGGGTTTCCATGGAGACTAAAAGCAACATTATTACTGACCAAGGAGTTTCACCGACTTCTTAGGTAACTCTTTTACTGCATAGGTATCCAGTGATGTACCAAGTGACGCTCCACTTGTGAGTTCTGTTGGTCTCCTAACCATCAAAAGGAAGGAATCTTCTTCATCCATCTGCTCTGGATAGGAGAAATAAAATGTTTTGTATTTTAGATGCATAGATGAAATTAAAGTTAACCTTTTGTCCCTTGTTATTTAAGGTACAGTAAATGCAAGGTGTGCCGTCAGAATTGCCGTCCTGTAGCTTAGTTGTTCATAGCATAAACTAAATTAGATGTGGAGTGCTGTTTCTAAATTATTTGACGTGTTTCTGAATCTTCCTCCAATTGCGTCATCAAACAAATAGCCTATTAATGGCATCTGAAACTACCATTACTCTCGTATTGTTAATGAAGGCAGGAAGGACTAGTGTTTCTGCTTATGTGAGAAGGTTCCTCATAGGAAGCTCTGCTACCATGTTATTGACTTCATTGCTGTATAAACCATACTTTGCAAACTAAATGTTCATGCTCCTAAAGGATTTTGCTTTCGTCCTTGCTGTCAGTCACAGCCTTTCATGTGTCACGCTCCAAAAAATGTCCAGTAATCATCAAGTTTGCAAAAATAATGTGGTTCCCTTTTAAAGGAATATTTTCACAGGATGAAGAATTTACATTTGTTCTGAGAATTCATCGTGTGCAAAGCAGTGGTCTAGGAAATTAAAGCTCCTAATTGTCTTTGTAGTTGTATTTTGCAAACTCATTGTATAGCTGCTAGAAAAATCCCATGTTGCATCTGACCTGGGGCTGTTTGATAGCATCACTGACAGTCTGCAAAAACCTGTGGCACAACCACAAGACCTTCCTCTCTAAGTCCCGCTGGGCGCTTCCATCTACCCTCTTTACATCTTTATTTTATTTCCATCCCATCCTTTGTCTTTGTTCATTCGTGTTTTTCATTCCTTTACCTATTCATACATTGTTTTATAATATTAGTATCTGTCTTGTAGCGACCTCCAGTTGCTGTTAAAATTAGGCAAAGTTTATGCAGCTGATACAGCCAGAGCAAAAAGTGGAAGACGTGATAAAATATTTATACCTCTATCTACAAACAGACGCAATGGATTTTGGGCTGACAGTGGGCCATAGCTACTGCAATAAATTCATCTTTTATTGCAGGAATTTAATCCTAAACTGAAAAAAGAAATCAAAACTTGAATTTTATTTATTTTATTGTGTGAGGAAAGACATCCAATCCTGGGAAATAATTGTTTTTAACAAAACCAGTGGTGGCACAATTGTTGGTATGACATTTAGTTTTGACTTTTCCAAGGTTGCAGCATACAGAAAGAGGGATCTTTAACCATTTTTCTTTGCACAATCTCTCTAGATCATCCAAAGTCCAGGGTTCTCTCTAATGCTCTCTTCTCCTTAGCTTACAGGTTTTCTATAGGATTTACGTTTGGGGACTGTAATGGCCAAGGAAGTAGGTTGATTTTGTGTCTGGCAAACCATTTGTACGGTGATTTGGCCTTACAGTATGTAGTCATGGCTTGGTTTGAATTCCTTGTTATTGTATCTCTCAGAGCAAGTCGTTTTGGTGTGGTCTCTTTAAATTCTATTGAGGCACTTGACACCCCGCCCCCCCTGAGGTCGCAGAGCATTCCACTCCACCCTGTTCGGCATTTTTGTAATTTGATAACAGATACAATTATCTAGAGGCGCAAAATATTTTTTATTCCCAAATTGATTAAAAGATGTCAACAAAGGAAGACCTATCCATTGAGCCTTACATGTTCGAGCCAGAGTCTGACCCAGAGCGCCTTCAAATGAATACATTGCATTGGTGTGTTATTACTGTATTTACACCTTCTCCATCTATACCAAGTAACTACATTAAGGAGCGTAGTTTACACTTCAAATCGGTTCTGATTCTAGGGGACACTGTCATGAAAATGTAACTCAAACAGAATAACAGATATCTACGCAGCACCTACAGAGGCTAAATTCAACTTTTTTTGCACTCCTACAGACTCCAAGTACACAACAAAAGGGCACTTGCACAAGGTTCCCAGGAAATTTAGAAGAGAAACAGGCCCACAGAATCACTGATCCTCCACCATACCAAACAGGGGCATGAGTTGCTTTTCCAAATATTTATTTGATGTTTCAGGCCTAACGCGGTACATACATAGTACAACTATGTTAGTTTTGTATGGATAGTATCCATGAACATGTGGATAGTTTGTGGCTGAATAGCTAAATCTTACTCTCATTTGATAGCACATGGTTCCAGTTACAGTCCCAGTAGAAGTAAAAACCTGTGTTTACACTCGCTATGGTCAGATGGAAAAGGTTTTTTCCTGGCATGCCTCCAAAACATCCAGCTGGAGAATCTGCTCATTGTTATGGAGACTTGGTGACCCCTTTGCTGCACCTTTCTAATTGTGAGCTACAGAGATTTGCGTGTGGTAGCAAGATAAATATGGGTTTTACATCCAGCCTTGTTGTGCAGTTCCAGTTGTTTTAAACATATTAGTTATTGCTCTAACTGTAGATTTGGGCACATTTAGGTGTCTGTTTTTCTGTTGCTCTTTTCTAACTGAAGATCAACACATATCTGCCTTACTTAAACAACATAGTTTTTTTTTGTTCCCATCTTCAAGATTGAGTAAGAGAAATCAGTTTCTGTGCCATGTCATATTTATAGCTAACGGAATCAGGAGGTCACTGATTACTGTTTGCAAATTTTCTGGACATTTTGATAAATCTAAGTAGAGCTTAAATAAAAGTGCCTTGATTACATTTACTGTATTTCATAGAGCGTGTTACATGCTCCATTAAGTGTTACCAGAGCTTCTGAAAGAAAAAAAGAAAATCACCTAATTTAGATGTCTTTCCTTCCACTGAGCAAATGTAATTTCTAAGTGTAAGACTGACCTTCTGCAACAAACAATAAAATTATTTAAAGACTTTTTACCCATCTTTACCAGGACCAATAGTTCTGTGGAGTGCTGTAGGTGTGTGTATGTGTGATGATGAGCCTTAATGCCCATGGTAGACCCAGAGTTTTGGAAACAGTGTAATAGTAGCAGAGCTGTCGGCTACCTTTCACAGCTCCACTGTTTGGCTGACACAAAAGAAATGCCACAAAGGATGCTGACCAGACCAAACCTTCATAGGTTACTTAAAGCAACTTGAGACAGTTTTTTTTTTTTGCCATCTTTCTACTTCCTCACACACGTTTCTTTGTTATTGGGCTCTGCAGCTCACCCCCTGTGCTCTGCCCCAAAGACCAATGAAAAAAAAGTTAAAAAAAATATTGCTATTTCATTTTATGAGCAAAAGCAGCTGGTGGCTATTTTTACACCTGCCGCGGCACAGAGCTGATATGATTTGGTACAATGTGTTTCGTTTACCTTTATATAATAGTTTGGCCCATACTTGCAGCTTTAACTTTAGAAGCCTCTGAGCTGAATACAAATATGTGTGGCGCTGCTGTGCTGCTGCTTCTGCATTGGTGTTTACCACTCCTGGAGCATCTCCAGACTCAGATGTATATGGGTGCAGGGTTGCATTTATGCCAGAAAGGTCTGTATTTGCAGTTTTGTAAGTTTGTGGAGTGTATAATGCAGCAAGGGGTAAAGTAGGGCAGAGCAGACAGTGCTGTGAAAAAGTATGAACACCCTTACTGATTTTTTGTACATGCCAGTTATTTTGTTAATAACTGATAATAAGTATTTTACATCACTGTGAAAAATTGTTGGCACAGTAGTCTTTACAGAATTGTTGTAATTGAGCCACACTGAGAAGGCTTCAGGTTTACCCTACCGGTCAAAAGTGTTAGATACACTTTCTCTCTTAGTGGGTCTCTTTATTATTATGATTATTTACATTGTAGATTCTCACCAAAGGAAACAAAACTGTGAATTATACACATGGACTTATATAGAAAACAAAAAGTGTGTAATCACTCTAAACAATTATATATGTAGCTGTTCTTTAAAACAGCTAGCTTTAAAATATCTACACTTTTGCTTTGATTTGCACCCTGCAGTCTCTTGATGAGATTCATGAGGTAAAGTCACCTGAAATAGTTTTGAAAAAAGTCTTGAAAGAACTTCCCAGAGGTTCATTGAGAGACGGCCAAAGGTTAGTATTTCAGTCAACACAGCAAAGGGTGGCTACTATAAGGAATCTAAAATAAAATAAAAACATAATTAAATAATTATTTTACAATTTATCTTTTGCTACATAATTCTATATGTGTTTATTCACAGTTTTGATGCCTTCAGGAAGAATCTAAATACAATGTAAATAGTCATAAACATAAAAAAAACAGTAAATAAGAAAGTGGTTCTGAAACCTTTGACCGGTAGTGTATATAGACTCTTTACCATCACCGTCCCAGTCTGATTTAAGTCTGGACTTTGACTATGCAATTTGGTTGTTATTTTTAAAGCCATTCAAAGGTGGGCTTGCTGGGGTGCTTTAATTAATTTTCCTGTAGCATGATCCATGTGTGCTTGATCTTAGGATCATAAACTGATGGAAAGACATTCTGTTTCAGGATTTTCTGGTGGAGAACAGGGACAAACAGGACAAACAACCTTGGATGCACACACTCATTGAGAGAAACCAATTAACCTAACGGTCATGTTTTGGGACTGTGGGAGGAATGCATTAGAAGAACATACAACCAGAAGACCCTAGGTCGGAATTCAAACCCCGGACATTCTTGCTGCAAGGCAGCAGTGCAACCCACTGCCCCACTGGGCACTGCTGCAAAGGTTACCAAATGATACAATTGTGGATATTGGCTCTCGCTGTGGTGCACTGGAGTCCCAAAGCCTTGGAAAGGGCTTTTTAACCCTTTCAAGTTGGATAGATGTCAATCACTTTCTTTAAATCAGGATCTGATGTGTTGCTTTTTGAGGTCTGTAAACCTACTTTGTGTTGGCAGACAGGTTTTATTTACATGATTTGTTGAGATCATGCAGTAATCATTCCAGGATGTGGCTTGTAAAATTCTATTAAAACACGTGGTCAATTACAGTTAATTCATGATTTACCATGAGGAGATCATTTAGGTCTAGACTGGTTTAGCATTTGGTTTCCCTGATCAACAAAATCATAATTTGAAAACATTTGTTTTGTGTTTACTCAGAGTATATTTGTCTAAATATTCAATTTTGTTGGATCAAACATAGAACCAAAAACAGAAAAACAAATCTGTAAGGGGACACATATATCCTCGCTGACAATATAAATGACACAAACAGCATTACATTAGCAGGACGTTTAGGACGTATTCTTGAGGAGCAGATCTCCCCTGCCTGATGTCACCTAATGTATCAAAGTTAGGCATGGTTCTCAACCATGCTTGTCCACAAGGAGAGGGACAAAATAATTTTTTCCTATTCTCTGTTTTGTAAATAAATCATCGTTGACAACACAGAATATCTGAACTTGCAGTTTTGAGTGCCACAAACCAGAAGTTGGAGTAGGAAACACATTCCTTGGTGCATTACCAGTATGAATCGATTATTGCTGTCCTCCAGTTTTTATAACAGTACCTTTAGTTTCTTGTGACACATTTTGCAACTATCATTTCACATATTGCTTGTGCTCCAAAAAAATCCAGCTGCAGACTGTGTGTGTGCATATGCTGTACATATGAGTCAAGAAAATCAATAATCCTTATTAGGACTTTTGATGCAGTATCCAGCTGAAGTGTTTTTATCCCTGGTAGTCTCCATTTTATAAACTACCAGGGGTGAGATGAGAGGTTAGACTCTGTGCTTCAAGTTGCACTTTGCTGCTGTTGGATTGATTCAAAAATGGAGAAGTCTTACTCACCTTTCACATTCACGATGGAATTTATGAAAATAAGGAAATAAAAGAAACCAGTAATGGAAGTATAGCATGTTTTTTCACAAAGACAGCAGTAAGACTCGTATTCATGTGAACGTAAAAAATAAATGAATCATTTCTGTCTGAAAATTACTCTAGAGACAGTAGGTGAAAAGGTTAAATGATGACACATAAAAGCTTTCACAATTTGACGGTTGGATCTGCTGTCTACAGAGAATCCTTTTGATACATGAAAGGTAACAAGAACAGAGGGACGTTTTGTAGTTTTATTCATATCTCAGCTGAGCTGTTTTAAAGAACAAAAAGAGAAATCTTTGGTGTGTAAGGTAAATTAGTTATTTAGTGGTTGATTTAAGTAAACAGCAAGAACTACTAAACTACTACTAAAGAAACTAAAGCTTAGGATTGTGTTTGAGATGATTTTACTCTGCTTTTTCCTCCTCCACCAGCAGTGAATTCATGCACCTCTGATACAGCATGTGAGGTCAGTGAGGTTTTTACTAAAGACATCAGATAATGCCACAATTTCTACAGGAAATTCAGGCTTTTGATAACTTTGCTACAAAATGCAGATGTAAAATTTTCAGTTGGGTGAAAAAAAGGAGATGCAGTTCTATTTTTTTTTCTAATACAATTGTCTCTCTCTTTTTGGTCATTTTGATCCTTAATTTTCCTACTTCCATATAGAACCCACAGCACTATTTTCATTATGACTGTATCCTGCTAAAATGATTGCAGAAAGCCATGCTCTTGCAAAAATAAGAGTTTGATTCATCTTTGCTGATTGGCTTGATTGCATTTTTATTCAGAACTTGTTGAATCTCTGCCCAAATTACATTCTGATAATACAGTACTGCATATTATCTATTTATTAAACTAAACCAACATTTAGAATCAGCATATGCTCAGTACATTACTTAAATCATCAATCAGCAGGTGCATGGCGCGAGGCTGTCAAGAGGGGGCAATGCCCCCTCAAACAAATGCCTGGCCCCTTCAAATCAATTCTCAATCAAATAAGCACAAGCCCATGCCTTGCCTCTTCCTCCCCTCCTCCTACACTTAAGGACAAAACATAGTCGTGCGTACTTGTTTCTGCGCGGACGTATGTGCGGACATGTCCTTGCAAGTTTCATTTTGTTTTTTTAACCGTGTTCTGTCTGGGAGAGTAGCCCTCAGAATTGTTGTCTGAGTGCAAAGAAAAAGCCCAACGGATTTACTTTCACAAGTGGAGCATTACAGCTAACGCTAACTGCTTTCGGATTATTTCAATTATTATGGACATTATTAAGAAAAAAAATAAGATGCACAAAAGAGAGAGAGGTGGGGCAAAAAGGAAAAGGGGAGCGAAGGAGAAACGATTGGAGGAAAGAAAGAAGGATGAAGAGAATACAAGATAACACCCTGCTTGCTTCTATACCTGCAGAAACATTCATGTTTTTACCAAAAAGTGCACGGTACATATGAATGCAAAATGTATTTAGTGGTAACTGCGGCTCAATATAGAACATTTGTGTATCTGTTAACGCCTGAATCTAAACACCCGTGGGTCTGAGTGTGTATGCACTTGTGTATACAAGGTTTCTCCATACAAATATGCAATAGCGAGTGTGAGGAGCCACAGACCTGCCCCCCTGGACCCAAGACAGATACAGAGGAGAGCCGAGCCACAGACATCCAAAAGCCCCCCAGAGCACAGGAAACCCAGGGGAACCACTGCCGGGACTACCGTGTTGATGCGTGTTGTTGTAGTGTGCATTTAAAAAGAAAAACAGGTGGGGAAGAGGGTCTGCCACGTTGTGGCGTTTACAATTGACCAATATAATTTCACAGTGACAGCTAATTAACCAATGACAATCACTGATTGATGATGTCAAGTTCAACAGATTCTCTTTTTCAAAATAAATGAACCATTGATATGAGTAAAAAAAACACAACATTTAGAAATTTTGAGATGTGTAGGTTTTTACATTTCTGCCACACATGGACAACTATTTTCATAGAATTTTCTCATGAATAGTTACTAAAAACACCCCAGATGTTATGAAAGCAGGCCAAATTTTAACAATCCTCCCAAAGCTATTTTTTTCCAGCAAACATGTTCAAAAGAAGCCCAACTGATGGGAGACCAGTCCACCTGGGCAAATTGCACAGCACTACAAAGTTTACCCCAATAAAGAAAACAGTAATCAACAACAACAATAAACATGCTGGAGCCATAATGTGAACACATGATGATACCCCCTTCACAATCTTGCCTGCCCCCTCACATATGCATGCCTAGAACCTGCCCTGGTACGGCGTAGCAGCATAGAGCATGACTCATATACGGAGGCTTCAGTCCTTAACACAGCTGTCCCAGGTTCAATACAGACACCGGAGACCTGTGCTACATGTCTTTCCCCTCTCTCCACCCAGGGTATGCTGTGTTTGATTATTAAATATGCCAAGATGTGCAATGTGACTAATTATCTCCACCTTTACCTATTTTTTATATGTATATTTTTGGCACAAGTGGCTTTTATTGACAGTTAAAAGACAGGAAATGGGCAGAGAGGAAAGGGGATTAAGAAGTGCAGCAACAGTCTCAAGATTGAAAATCAAACCCAGGACGACTGCATCGAGGACTATAGGCACCATTTATGGGGTGCCCAATCGAGAATTTGACTGAGGAAAATTGTTTTTGAGATCAATATTTAAGACCCTATGCTATGCTTTGAATGATCTTATGAGAATTGAAAAAGCCTTTATGGCTCAGACCAACAAATGGCTGAACAGTTAAAAGTGCAATTATTAAGTGGCAAATGTTTATCTTTTGGTTAATCTCACCATATGTATGCTGCCAAAACACAACTTTTATGTCTCCGTTTAACCATTGGACCTTACCCCACTACACTCACTGAGTTATTGTGTTCATATCAATGGGTGGATGGGTAAGAATCTCCTCCAGCTTGAAGCAGACAAGATAAACACCATCGCTTCTGGTCCTACACATGTGTGGATCAAGATCAGCTCAGCCAGACTCATTGTGGCAAAATACCAATGACCACGCCAGGAACCTGGGTGTAGTTTTGGACTTGGATTTAAATTTGACAGCCACTTAAAATCCGTTACTCAATCAGGTTACTAAAATCTTTAAAACATTGACAAAATTAAGGGGTTCCTGTAAAAACGAGACACAGATAAACTGGTTTATGCCTTTATTTTCAGTTGGTGAGAACAGTGCAACAGCTTCTTTCCTGGTGTTTGTAAAAAAGGCAGCTGCAGCTTATCCAAAATGCCAGAATCCTGACTAACCCCTGAAAATGGATCATATCACCCCGGTTCCTAAATCACTGGACTGGCTACCTGCTTTTCACATAATAGATTTTAAAATTCTGCTATTGGTCTATGAAGCATTAAATGGTCTTGGGCTGAAATATGTTTCTGGGTTGCTTTTTCCCAGAACCAGAACTAAACAAGGTGAGGCAGCATTTAGTTTCTGAGCACCTTAGCTCTGGAACAAACTCTGTGAAAACCTGGGATGTGCACAGGCTGTTGGTTCCTTTAAATCAGGACTGATGAGCTGTTTAAAACATTTGTTTCTTTTCTGCCTTTAACATCTATTTCTTTTGCTTATGCTTTTTTTTTAATGTCTTTCCATTGATGTCTAGTATCAAAGGAAGCCTTGTGTATGACATTGTGTATGAATGGTACCATATAAATAAACCTGCCCTGTCTTGGCTTATTGGAAACTCTGGGTTGGGCTGTATATAATATGTTTTGTAGACAGTTTTGATTGGTTCTATTTAAAGTTAAACCCAATTCAGCCGTTGTTGTAGGATTTTCCAGAGTTCCCACTTTTGTATCCTTTCACTAAAGCAATGGTTTGCAGAGAGGTGAAATGGATCAAAAGGATCTCATTGTACACAGGAATGAGTCAGGAGACGGCAACAATAAGCACCACATTATTATTTATATACTATCGTACAATGAAGACAGCTGTCAATAATTGGAGAAAATGTGGGGCAAGAGTATCTCAACAAAACTGGACATTTCTCCAACAATATTAAAAAGACAGAGAAGGCAGGAACAGGTCAAGGATTCTGCCAAGAGGCTGAAAGCAAAACTGAAGCAGCAACAATTGTCCTGATGTTTTGATTTTCTATTGTTGTCTCTGTTGCTCCGTGTTTTCCTTCCTTCCCGTGTTACTACTCTCACCGTTTTGTAAAGGACAGTTTTTTGTAAGTTTTTTGCTCTTATTATTGTTCAACAAACATTCAGACTGATTCTTGCCTGTTATGTGTCTGCATCCCTATACTAAACCGTGACAGCAATATATGTGGTCTACATGTGACAACAATCTCCATATTCTCTATATGTATGATCTAAGGAGTGCGTTTCCTAGACAGCAGCCTTTTTTTCCAAAGACAACATCCAGACCTTTCTAAATACTTCACTAAACCCTAGCATTTTGACGAGGGTGTGGATTCTTGTTCATGCATTCGGTAGATGCTTTTATCCAAATCGAGGATATAACAATGCAGTTAATATCAAAGCTAACAATAGGCTGCTAAGAAGGAACGCCAGTGGTCAGGTTCTGTAAGAGATGTCACAGGTGACAGTATAGGAATAGAGTGCATATGCAGAAGGAAATTGCTCAGGAAAGGAGGTAGGGTGCCTTTTAAGAGCCACTCTGTTTTTGTCGTTTGTGTGCAACATTAAGATTAATACAACAAAATATTACAGCTAGTGCTTGGGAAAAAAAATATTCTTTCTTTAATGATTAGTTTTGGTTTTGTAAAAACAGAAAACTAGGAAAAACACAAACATCCAAGAGCTCAAGTATTTCAGTGTCATTTAATTCTGAATTTTGTCCATGTTGGACATTACAGCAATTAACAGCCAAAAACAGCTGCCTTATGTTTAGTTAAATCTGTAGTTAGTTAAATTAGTAAGATCAAACCTATGGCTGGAAAGCAAATAGTATTTTGCATTCTTTTAAGATAACTCTTACATTTTGTTTCATTATAAAACTTATTAAAATCATATATCCTAGCAAATTAAACTTCATATCATTGACTGATAGGTATATTTTACCATAAAAAATGAGCATAGCTTTGGTGTGCATTTAGGCATTAGACCCTGCAACACATAGTTTGGTCAGAGTCACTTCTGTTAACTCCCCTCCATGTGTTTTTGTGTGTGAGTGGAACTGTCAATAATAACGAAGCAAGGTTCCTCTCTGATAGACTTCCACATTAGATAATCTGTCAACATGTATTAACCTTCAATAAACGCCTGAAGCTGAACTTTACAGAGACCAAGAGGACCTGTCAATGGCAAGAATCAAAGACAGCGTTTTGAAAATTTCTACAATGTGATGTAGAAAACATTGCCTCCTACATCTTTGCTTCCTTTGACTTAACTTTAACCTCTTCAGTGATACTGAAAATAGTTGACTTTTAATTTTCTATACTCAGTAACATGTGTTTTGTGGACCTGGAGAAAGCATTCGACCGTGTCCCTCGTGATGCCCTGTGGGGGGTGCTCCAGGAGTATGGAATCAGGGGCCCTTTACTAGGGGCCATCCGATTTCTGTACAAGCAGAGCAGGAGTTTGGTTTGCATTGCCGGCACTAAGTCGGACCTGTTCCTGGTGTATTTTGGACTCCGGAAGGACTGCCCTTTGTCACCGGTCCTGTTCATAACTTTTATGGACAGGATTTCTAGATGCAGCCAAGGGCCGGAGGGGGTCTGGTTTGGGGACCAGAGGATTTAATCTCTTCTTTTTGCAGATGACGTGGTCCTGCTGGCTCCCTCTAGCCAAGACCTACAGCATGCACTGGGGCATTTCGCAGCCGAGTGTGAAGCGGCTGGGATGAGGATCAGCTCCTCCAAGTCTAAGGCCATGGTTCTCGACTGGAAAAGGGTGGCTTGCCCTCTTCAGGTTGGAGGGGAGTTCCTGCCTCAAGTGGAGGAGTTTAAGTATCTCGGGGTCTTGTTAGCGAGTGATGGAAGAATGGAGCGGGAGATCGACAGACGGATCGGTGCGGCTGCCACAGTAATGGGGGCGCTGTGCCGGTCCGTTGTGGTGAAGAGAGAGCTGAGCTGAAAAGCGAAGCTCTCGATTTCCTACCCTCACCTATGGCCATAAACTTTGGGTCATGACCGAAAGAACGAGATCCTGGATACAAGCGGCGGAAATGAGCTTCCTCCATAGGGTGGCCGGGCACTCCCTTAGAGATAGGGTGAGGAGCTCGGACATCCGGGAGGGGCTTGGAGTAGAGCCGCTACTCCTCCACATCGAGAGGAGCCAGTTGAGGTGGCTAGGGCATCTATACCGCATGTCTCCTGGACGCCTTCCTCGGGAGGTGTTCCAGGCACGTCTCATCGGGAGGAGGTCCAGGGGACGCCCAGGACACGCTGGAGGGACTATGTCTCTCGGCTGGCCTGGGAACACCTTGGGCTCCCCCCGGAGGAGCTGGAGGAGGTGTCTGGGGAGAGGGACGTCTGGGCGTCTCTGCTGAGTCTGCTGCCCCCGCGACCCCATTCCGGATAAAGCGGAAGATGACGAGTACGAGTACGAGTACGAATATAGTCTATATGGAATCAGTTCTAAGTTATCAACTTTGACTAGCCACACACAGGGCTAATCACTGCCTGACTTGCAGCATCATTAAATCCCTTAAAAAGAACCTGTCTGACAACATGAAGTAGGCTAAAAGATCTCAAAAGGCAAATCGTCATACCTAGAAACAGATAATAAACAAAGTCATTGTCATCTATCAGTGTGGAAAGGGTTACAAATACATTTCTAAAGCTTTAGGATTCCAACGAACCACAGTGAGGGCCATAATCTACAGATGGAGCAAATGTGGAACAGTGACGATTCTGCCCAAGAGTGGCTGGGCTACCAAAATTATTCCTATACTTGCAATCAACCGACCTGGCAAATGTGCGTTCCCTGGCCAACAAGATGGATGAACTGATTCTCCTCACTTGTAAAAACTCTGATCTCTGTGGATCTGCCACCTTCTGCTTTACCGAAGCCTGGCTGAGTGAGAACACCCTGGACTGCGCACTTCTGATACCGGGCTTTCAGCTGTTTAGAGCGGACCGCAATGCGGACTCATCGGGGAGAAAGCGAGGAGGCGGAATCTGCTTTTATATAAACGAAGGTTGGTGGAGAGATATCAAAGTGTTGAAGAAGACATGTAGTCCTTTCTCATAAACTGTAAACGGGTTTAGTCACCGAGGGAGTTCACCTCATTTGAACTGGTTGCAGCTACCACCTCAAGTCTTCATTTCAGATGCTGAAAAACAACTGGCTGAACTGATAACAGATGTGGAGAAAGACATCCAGACTCTCTCGTCATTGTTCTTGGGGACTTTAACAAGGCAAACCTATCCAATGAACTTCCCAAATACAGACAGCACATTATGTGTCCCACCAGGGATAAAAACACTCTGGACCTCTGCTACACAACTTTAAAGGATGTATATTATGCTGTCACCATGGCTGCTTTGGGACTTTCTGACCACTCTCTGGTCCATCTCATCCCAACCTAAACCTCAAAGCAGATTTTACAGACCTGCTTTGACTGCACAGATTGGACCGTTTTTTGAAACTAGCCACAGACTGTTTTTGAAACTAGCCACAGATTTAAACTAACTTACTGAGGTGGTGACATCATACATAAGTTTCTGTGAGGACGTGTGTGTGCAGACCATGACCTTCTGCACATACAATAACAATAATCCTTGGTTCACTTCTCATCTGAGGCAGCTGTGCAGGGATAAGGAAGAGGCTCACAGAAATGGGGACCAGGCCCTGTTTAAGCAGATCAGGAACAAACTGACCAAGGAGATAAAAGCAGGGAAGAGAAGCTAAAGAAAGGCTTCTCACATGGAGACACTTCTGCTGTTTGGAATGGTTTGAAAAACCTGATTGCCTACAGGAGACCTTCCCCCAACCCTGAGCAGAATCCTTGCTTGGCAAATCAAGTTGAATGTCTTCTACTGCAGGTATGAAAAGCAACAGGTTATACCTCAACCCAACTCCTCCACATCCCATTCAGACTCAAATTCTTGCCATATACCAACCATGCTCCTACCTTCAGACCCCCTATCTACAGGTCCTTCTCAAAATATTAGCATATTGTGATAAAGTTCATTATTTTCCATAATGTCATGATGAAAATTTAACATTCATATATTTTAGATTCATTGCACACTAACTGAAATATTTCAGGTCTTTTATTGTCTTAATACAGATGATTGTGGCATACAGCTCATGAAAACCCAAAATTCCTATCTCACAAAATTAGCATATTTCATCCGACCAATAAAAGAAAAGTGTTTTTAATACAAAAAACGTCAACCTTCAAATAATCATGTACAGTTATGCACTCAATACTTGGTCGGGAATCCTTTTGCAGAAATGACTGCTTCAATGCGGCGTGGCATGGAGGCAATCAGCCTGTGGCACTGCTGAGGTCTTATGGAGGCCCAAGATGCTTCGATAGCGGCCTTTAGCTCATCCAGAGTGTTGGGTCTTGAGTCTCTCAACGTTCTCTTCACAATATCCCACTGATTCTCTATGGGGTTCAGGTCAGGAGAGTTGGCAGGCCAATTGAGCACAGTGATACCATGGTCAGTAAACCATTTACCAGTGGTTTTGGCACTGTGAGCAGGTGCCAAGTCATGCTGAAAAATGAAATCTTCATCTCCATAAAGCTTTTCAGCAGATGGAAGCATGAAGTGCTCCAAAATCTCCTGATAGCTAGCTGCATTGACCCTGCCCTTGATAAAACACAGTGGACCAACACCAGCAGCTGACACAGCACCCCAGACCATCACTGACTGTGGGTACTTGACACTGGACTTCTGGCATTTTGGCATTTCCTTCTCCCCAGTCTTCCTCCAGACTCTGGCACCTTGATTTCCGAATGACATGCAGAATTTGCTTTCATCCAAAAAAAGTACTTCGGACCACTGAGCAACAGTCCAGTGCTGCTTCTCTGTAGCCCAGGTCAGACGCATCTGCCGCTGTTTCTGGTTCAAAAGTGGCTTGACCTGGGGAATGCGGCACCTGTAGCCCATTTCCTGCACACGCCTGTGCACGGTGGCTCTGGATGTTTCTACTCCAGACTCAGTCCACTGCTTCCGCAGGTCCCCCAAGGTCTGGAATCGGCCCTTCTCCACAATCTTCCTCAGGGTCAGGTCACCTCTTCTTGTTGTGCAGCGTTTTCTGCCACACCTTTTCCTTCCCACAGACTTCCCACTGAGGTGCCTTGATACAGCACTCTGGGAACAGCCTATTCGTTCGGAAATTTCTTTCTGTGTCTTACCCTCTTGCTTGAGGGTGTCAATAGTGGCCTTCTGGACAGCAGTCAGGTCGGCAGTCTTACCCATGATTGGGGTTTTGAGTGATGAACCAGGGTGGGAGTTTTAAAGGCCTCAGGAATCTTTTGCAGGTGTTTAGAGTTAACTTGTTGATTCAGATGATTAGGTTCATAGCTCGTTTAGAGACCCTTTTAATGATATGCTAATTTTGTGAGATAGGTATTTTGGGTTTTCATGAGCTGTATGCCAAAATCATCCATATTAAGACAATAAAAGACCTGAAATATTTCAGTTAGTGTGCAATGAATCTAAAATATATGAATGTTCAATTTTCATCATTACATTATGGAAAATAATTAACTTTATCACAATATGCTAATATTTTGAGAAGGACCTGTATACTAAGGATCTCAGAATAAGATGTAAATATGTTCTTTCAGCACCTGAAGACAAGGAACGCCTCAGGACCTGATAATGCCTCCGTATCATGCCTGAGAGCCTGCGCAGACCATCTGGCACCCATCTTTACTGAGATCTTTAACAAGTCACTGAAGCTTTGTGAGGTCCTCATTAATAGCAAAGTGTAGTCAAATTCCTTGTTTGTCTGTACAAACTTACCAATAACTGGACTAATAAGGTGTTGAGCTGTGTCATCAGTTATTAGGTTAAGGGGGCAATTACGTTTTTACATACTACCAGGGTGATGTGGACAGGTTTTTTGCAAGATTTATTAAATCGTAAATTAAATCATGGTTTGGGAACCTTTGTGTATATTACCTTTTGCTATATTTGTCTGATATTAAAGCTTGTTTGAAGGCCTGAAACATTTAAGTGTGATAAAAAAAGCATTAACAGAAGGTGGAAGATACTTTTTTTCATTGCACTGTATACATCTTCATTATTTAAATACAGTATAACAGAATAGAAAGAGACATGATTATTTTCCACAGGACCACAATCGTGAGACTAACTGCATCACATCTCAGAACCCATTACTGTTTAGTATTTTTCTTCAGAAACCATTGACAGAAAGAAAGAAAAAATTATATTGTGACTTTTATTTTAAAACTGTTCAAAAATGGCAAACATGCTCTTAATTCAAACTCATCTGAGCTAACCTCTTCTTTTCTTTCTAGAAGAGATTTAGACTTTTTAAATGATACCTAACTCATACAGTTGGGTTTTGGAGAATATGCTGTTTGTATTCCAAAAACCATTTTTCAGAGAGAACGGAAGTAACTGAAAATAAAATTTTATTATGTAATTTCTGTGTGGAAATGTTATTTTATGTGCAGGTGTTTAGGAGCACCTTACATTTTTTTCTAAAGTAATTCAGTCCTGTAATTTAGTGTTTAATCAGTGTGCTCTATAGAAGACATTTGTATTTATTGACCAGTGTCACATAAATTTTCTTTGCAATTCCCTCATTGTCCTCTTGGTTCATTTTGTTATTAGGTTCCTTTTGGGATTTCTTCCAGTAGTCAGAAGGATACAGTCACTACATTTGATGAAGACCATAACGTGTAGACAATTCTGTCCCGACAAGTAGTTCATGGGTGTAATTATATAAATTTATCAAAATGCAACTTGTGGTGTTACTGGTTTTCCATAAACTGGTTGTATGGTGTTCAGTGTTAGAGTAGTGAAACCAGCTCGTTGTTGCTGTTTTCTAAGCTGTAATGGCTTAGGAACATACACCTCACAGTAAAAACTGGTGAAAAATCAACATCTAGCCTGCTTTTTCGATGTACAGGTTCATGTTCCTATTGTGTTAACTTTCAATATACCTTCCTGGATTTTGTTAAAATAAGGCATAGATTTTCTTTGTGACCAGCGGTGGTTGCTCTGATCTTTCTGCTTGGTTGCTTTTACGTTGCCCATCAGACTGTGAATGAGGCTCAGAGAATGTATGTGAGAATGGGGATCTTGCTCTGGGGTATGGATGAGCAGGCGGGACTGGCATTCATTAGAGGTGTCATGTGGGAGCAGAGGTGCTGTGAGCAAATTGCTTTTTAATTTATCATATTCCCTTTAAGAGCCACTCTCAACAGCTATTTGCCTACCTCTCTTTCTGCTTAAAAGCTGTTTGCATGTTTGCTGTGTATGTATTTGAGATCTAATAGAGGAGTTTTTATTGACCTGAAATCAGGAATAACACATTTTCCACCCTCTCATAATTCTGATGGCTTTGCATCCTAACAAGCAGTGAAATGTGAACATATCAAACTGTTCCTCCGTCAAAAGAGAAAAACCCACCACAGGGTTACTATGGTTGCTAATGTGATCTGGTTCTGAGCTCCATCTTCTTACATCTGGTTTATCTCACGCAACCCGACCTCTAAAACCTATGAAATATTAACCAGTGTAACGCTAATGGAGAATGCTCGATGTGATTTCTAAGCTGCATTCATTTCTTAATAATGTTCCTCTTGGGGCATTTGGAAGTAGGATGGTTTTTGACTAGTGTAGGCCTGCAGAACAGATCTAGGGTATACTCAGAGAACCTAATACTGACCAAAGAAAGTTGCGCAAGATCCTAAACTGAAATTCAAAACCTACATTTTGAACATTCCTAAATATTTTGATAAAGCTTTGGCCACCCCCAACCCGACTGTCAACATAGTCTTTTTTAATTTAATATAAAAGGAAAAACTAGTTGCCCAAATTTCTGTCTGAAACCATCAGGTGAGTATTTGTATTTTATCAAAAGCATCAACACAGCAGATGAACATCAAAGCTTTACAATGAAAACCTTGTCATCATTTTCGTAATAGATCTGACCCACATACAGAAGAACACTCCGGAGAGATAGATTAAGTAAAAAGATGTTTTTATTGTGCCAACAATAATCAGGAAACGTGAACTGAAGAATCTTCAACTGTATGGAAAGAGGGGCAAGAGAACTGGTGAAAAACAAGGATCTAAATGAGACAGAGCAAACTGCTTACTAAGTGGGTGCGGTCAGGTCGCCAGGGGTAGAGTGATTCGGAGTCCAGGTTGTCCAAAACAGAATTTGTTCAGATGATTTCTTTGGTGCTCTTTGAGTGAGCTTGGTGATTTCAGGAGAGAGCTCAACATGCAGATACTTGTGTTGGAGGGTGGACAGCCTATGCTTATTGCTAGGTCCAGGAAACAGAGGAAGCAGGAAACTGCCAGCTTGGTCTGAATCCAGATGGAAACAGTTGTTAGGAGACAAAGTCCTCAGAACGTAGGTAATCTTGTTCGTCCAGAAACTTCCGGACACAAAGTCAATGTTTAGAGAAGTAAATCCAGAGTTCAGGTTTTCAGCCTGCAAAGGAGCATAAAAAAAGTTACTTGAAAACAAAGAACAAAGCATAGCGTTAGTGTTGGCTGAGGTTGTTACCACTGAAGGCAAAACACTCTGGTGTCGAAGTGCTGGCAGCCTCCTGCTTACGTACTCCTCCAAGTAATCAGTGGAATAAGTCACACCTGTCACCCAGTGCACCTGAGAACTCCAGCACCATCTGAAACACTGAACACATGTAGCAAGCACAAAATACACAAACACAACCCAGATCCCGACACCTCGATGCTCTGAACTTCACATTCAATTCAATTCAATTCAAAAATACTTTATTAATCCCAAAGGGAAATTAAATGTTGTTATAGCTCATATTATGAAGGTTTCTTCAAAGAGCCGTTGTAGAAGCTGATGGCTGTGGGCAGGAAGGATCTCCTGTAGCGCTCCGTCTTACCGCAGATTTGAAGAAGCCTCTGACTGAAGACACTGTTGTTGTAGGACAGTCTCATGAAGAGGATGCTCAGGGTTCTCCATAATGTTGTTCATTTTATGAAGAATCCGTCTTTCCACAATGATCTCCAGAGGTTCCAGAGGAGTCCCCAGAACAGAGCCAGCCTTTTTTATCAGCTTGTTGAGTTTTTTTAAGTCCCTGGCTCTGATGCTGCTTCCCCAGCAGATGATGGCAGAAGAGATCACACTCTCCACAACAGACTTCTAGAAGATATGCAGCATCTTGCTGCAAACACCAAAGGACCTAAGCTTCCTCAAGAAGTACAGTCTGCTCTGTCCCTTCTTGTAGATGGCTTCACAGTTGCATCTCCACTCTAGTCTGTTGTCCAGGTGAACACCGAGGTATTTACACTCCTCCACCACCTCCACCTCTTCTCCCATGATGGAAATAGTGTTTGACCTATTCTTGTTTCTCTTAAAATCTACAATCATCTCCTTTATTTTAGTCACGTTCAAAATGAGATGATTGTTTCCACACAATGCCACAAAGCGGTCCACCACCTTCCTGTACTCAGCTTCTTGTCCATCTCTGATCCACCCCACGACTGCAGAATCATCCAAGTATTTTTGCAGGTGACAGGAGTCTGTCTTGTACTGGAAGTCTGAGGAGTACAGAGTGAAGAGGAATGGCGAGAGTACAGACGTATGCATGTACATATATCGTATATAAATGGAAAATTTTAAGTGCTCTGATCATCAGCACTGCATTAAAGCATTTGTCTTACTGAACTGTGGTGCAACAGTTTATAATTAATGCCAACAATGACTTATAATGTTACGAATATCTGGCAAAAATATTCAGTTTTATTTTCTGGTACTCGTGGTTATTCACCACATATCTACTAAACGCTTTATATTCAGTTTCTTTCGCCACAAACAGATAACAGGTACCGGGAAATCCCAGAATGCCGAGATCAGGCAGACACCAAAGACATGTAGCCTTTGGAAGTTTATTTAAACATCTTCTCTGCTTTTAAAAACCATCTTAATATTGGTTTGATTGGATATTTGTACTCCTGACATAGCTCAGCCCCAGACATATTTTTTCATTTAATAAATGAACAAATATGTTGCTTGTGGTGGTGTTTGCAGTAAATTTACTGCCACCATCTTAAATGCTAAGAATTCTGCCGATTTTTAACTTCTTATTTATCCTTTCATTGAACTTTTTCCATGCAGCCAATCTCATTTAGACAGGTTGACAGACTTGTTATAAAGCATAAAAAATTAGAATGTAACAGAGCAGAGGTTTTGTATTTGGTAGTGGGAGTTCACATGTTCTCACAGTGAATAGGGTAAAATAAAATGAAAATTTGGGCAGCAGATGGTGTCGAGGTAGAGCATGCGTACCATAAACAGAGGGCATTTGTTCTCAAACCAGCCGTCTGGGGTTTGATTCATGCCCCTGTGACCGTTGCTACATGTATAGCAATCGCAATGTTGTGGGTTTGATTCTAGCTTCTTCCAGCCACATTTCAGTGTGACCCTAGGCAAGGCACCCTTAGTTGCCTACAGATCTGTGTATTGGCTTATGAAAGTGTGTGAGTTCGACTAGATAATTTAGTTCTTTACTCTAATAGCGCTACAAAACATCAGCTCATTTACCATTATTTACATTACTGTGAGTCTTTAGGGTGAATACTAAAAAGTTTACTTTTGATGTAATATTCTGGCGAAACTGTGAAAAATGTGGGTGACTTAAGTGTTGTGGCAAAAACATAGGCACACCAGTGTAGCCAGTGGAAAAAGTTGGTGTGGGCACAGTAGGAAAGGTGTTACATAGACTGGATCTAAATATTACCTATAAAGAACAATTTTAAAATGGCCTCAAGTGATCACTTTGTTTTAAAATGTACAAATGACACAGATAAAAGCAGATAAAAAACCTGTGTGGAAACCCATTTTTGTTCAGTTTGGTTTTAGTGAACATTCTGAAGTGCCCCAACTGTGGGAGGCCATAAAGGACAGAATTAAATAAATGTTATCAAATAAACAAATATAAATATGCCATGGAACAAATAAATGTCCCATTAAATAATCAATTGTACCATTTATTTATTTAATGCATCAATAAATATTTAAAAATACCATTAAATTATGAGATGCACAATTAAATAATTAAATGTCCCATTTATTCATTTAACATACATTTTAAATGATTAATTAAATATATTTAATAATAATACAAAATAAATTCTTTTAAATTATATATAATTATTTCACTCTATATTTAATAATGTCATGGCTCCTGTGCAGCAGTGTCATCATGAAGTTACTGAAACTGTTAACTTGAGCCATCAAACTCAGTGGGTGAGTTAAGGCAGCTCCTTGACAGATCCTGACCTCTGATTGGCTGAATGAAATGAATTTATTTTAAAAAAAGGACATTTAATTTATTCATTTTATCATTTAAAAGGCATATATAATGGGGCATTTAATTATTTATTTGTGCAGGTCATAATTTAATGGTATATTTAATGATGCATTAAACAAATAAATGGTACATTTATTTATTAAATGGAACATTTAATGGTACATTTATTTATTCCATGAGAGATTTACCATTATTTATTTCATGATATATTTATTTATTTAATTTTGTCCCTTTTGGTACTCCATACAAACCAACTCTGTTTGCAGGTATAGCAGTAGCAGAGATTGTCAGGGTAATTAAGGAGCTCAGAGTGCAGAGAGGTAAAGGGCTAAGATAAAGAGCCGTATCACCTGCTCAACTGCAGGTCATGTTTTGTCATCATCTTGGCCCCTCAACAAACCACCCCATGTGGTTGTCTGTTGTACCACTCACACAGAGGCTCGTATTCTGCCCGTGTTTTGTTTACTGCTTTTCCTCTCCTCACTCTGTGTCTGTGCAACCCAACGGTGCTGCAGCAGTCCACTCACTCAGTGCAGTAGCACACTGAAACAGTCAGTGAATGTTGATTGTAAATTATAAATCCAACAGTCATTGCAGTCAACTTCTGACATGCTGGTGTATCTCCTTAACCCTAGAAAAAAATCAATTTGTTGTCATGATTAATGCAACTCATCTAGACAGTAGAGCTGGCTTGAGGGACTTTTGTTTGGCAGATTCAGTCTGCAGACTCCAAGTTAGGGTTCTGTATGGCAGTGTTAGGAAATGCATACAGTTAATCATCATGCAGGACTAAAGAGACATGAAGGCAGACGTTCCATATCATGACCCAACCAACTTTGTGATCAATTGCGTATGTTCTGTGTTTTGGGGTTTTGTAATTTGAGTTATTTCTGTATTTTCTATATTAAGCTCTGTTTTTTTTTTGTGTTTGCTTGTACTTGTAATTATTCCATGTTTCATGTTTCCATGTCATTAGTCCAGTCTTCTCAGCTCCTAGTCTTGCTCCCCACTCAGCTGCAATTCATTCTGTTGATTGTAGTCAATTGATTTCCATGTCACAATCATAAGAGAATTTAAGTACACCCTTTCATCAAACTTTTTGACAGGTGGGTGGGACTTCCGGTGAGGGCGGGACTTCCGGTTGGCGCCATGTGGGCGCCATGTGGGTGCCATGTGGGCAGGAGGTCACATGGTCAAGCAGGTGGTGTGTGCAAGGGGGCGTAACCGTGGATGCTGATTGGTTGTCGTCATTAGGGGCAATACCTTAAATGAGTCAATTAAAACACAGGGGTGTGTTTGTTATAAATAGAACAAGACAAATATGGTATTATCGGAAACTGTTTGGCATCAGCACCAATTAAAAATAGAGGGGGTGTGTTTGTAAGCATCGTTAAACCTTGAATAACCCAATGAAAACAATAGGGCGTGCTTTAGTGTTTACTTTAAATACAGAGATAAAACTCTGCATTTACATGCAGCATTCGTTGGAAAAAATAACTCTCGTTCAACAATGGCTAGAGTTAAGAGAGTTTATCGTCAAGCGGAGGAGAAACGCAACGCGTGCCAAGATGATGATGATGAACAAGCAACTGCATCATATACTTCCTCAACGGAGATACCTATCGGTATTCCCGTCATGACATACTCTACCAATGAGGAGGATCCAACATCAACTTCAACAACCATGGTTGAAAATCAGACCTCGTGTCGGCCAAGAGGTATGTCAGTTTTGTGCGAAACCCCAGTGACCGTCTACCAGTATTCATCCTGTGAATTGAATGCTCCTAAGAAATCAACATACTACATCTGCAGGGTACAAAGACCCCTGTTCGACACTCTGCAGGAAGAATGGTCTTTGGAGCCATATAGCCTGGTTGGCAGCTGGGGTTATATTTTCATGTATGAAATAGGAGAGCTTTGCATGTATCAATTGGATCAAGATGAGGTATTTAATGGATCACTGGCTCTGTGTACTCTCATCCACAGCGACTGGGCTGTGTTAAGGCTTGCAATCCCGCATCTTAATGATAGCCCTGAAACAGTCTCAAGGCAGGAGAGGGAGGAAGAAGAAGAAGAAGAAAATGAACTGTCTCCTCGACCTGTAAAACGGGCGAGAATGTTTCATATACCATCCGATGTTGAAATAGCTGAGAGAGAACCTCTCTTTAGCGCAGTGTGGGGGTCAAAAACCACAGCAAATGGCCGCTGGTCTTTTCGGGCAAGCAGACGCAGGAACAACCGGACGAGTCCCTCAGATCTGTTTGTGTTGGAGGCTTTCAATCAAGACTGCGGCGTATTCAAGACAATGCTGGCTCTGCCGTTTGAAGCTTGGGCAGAGAAGATGAGTGAAATTGGACATCGTCTTTCCGACCTTTTCCAAAAGTCACGAAGTTGGATCAATGTCATGTCAGTGAAAACAACGCTGACGTTTCCTGTTTTACGTTTAGAACGAACCCTCTTCTGAGGACACGCCCCTTCCTATGATATATATACGGGGGGATAACTGCAAGCTCACAGACACTGAGAATCGTATCATGAGAATGAGTGGACCGACACCATACAGGGATCTCTACAACCACCGAGCAGAGATCCACTTCTCTCCTGAGCACGATGAAAGCTTCAACATTGGACCATATCATCCGCCTTCCCCTGACCTCTTCTCACCATCCACCTCAACATCCTCATTCTCAGAGAACCACTTCAGTCCTGCATCACCTACAGGATACAACATGAAATATCTACCGCTTTCTCCAGACCTCTGCTCACCATCACCGCTATTCATGGCTGAGTCTGTAGACGCGAATGTCCTGCCTGAAGACATGAAGGTGGTCGTGGAGGAGGAGGTAGCCACCGGCTACTCACCCTCTACCGAAGCCCCTACACAAACCCTGGGACCGATGGAGGACCCTCAGCCTTCAGCAGAGGATGAGAGTAACCAGGAGGACGAAATTGACGGTTGGTTCTCAACCACCCTCATCAATACGGTGAAAACAGCGATACTTCATTTATTCAACATAACCTCTTTGAACTATCTCAGAGAAACCTGCTATGGATGTATAACGAACCACCCAAGCCAGCGTCAACACCATTGCCTGGAGGTACTGGGGGAGGATTATTACCAAGTCAACTTTCAACGCATCGTACGACGACTCGTAACCCCCAAACTCATTCCTGCTATTCAGAATCTTCTGGTACTTCGAAGCATACAAGCGGATGACTTCAGAGTGAAGACGATTACCAAGACGGTTTTATATGAACTGAAATCGGTACAAGGCATTCACAGTGCAATAGCGCACGTTTATGATCGCATGGTCGATGAGAAACATCTCAAACAACTTAACTCTGTTTCAGAGTGCTATGGACTGACAAACTGATCTCACATGTTTGATGACTTGTTGTATCATTTTTTTTTTAGTATTCCAGTACTTTAGTTAATCTGCATTATATGATTTTTCTTCTTTTTTCTTTTTACTATTAAATACAATTAAAGTAGGAACATAGTAACCTTTCCCAAAAGTGTTGTTTAAAAGCTAGTAGTGTTTGAATTCATCTGCATTTTATCTGATTTTGTTTTCTGGTTGTTTTTTTGTTTATATTAAATACAAAAATAAAATAAAAAAAATAAGGATAAATCTACCCTCCTGTGTGTTTTTTCTCATTATTTAACAAGTAATCGGCAGAGTGAGCATAAGGCAGAGATGGCAGGAAGACGGCTGATGAAGAAAGTATATTATAGCCCTTCAAATCCGGGAAGTTTTGGGGGTGTAGATAGGCTGAGGAGGGTTATGCAAGATGAAACGGGAAAGAAGGTTGCGGTTGAAAAAGTTAAAGATTTTTTATCAGGAGAAGATACCTATACTCTACATAAACCTGCAAGAATAAAGTTCCCGAGAAACAGAGTTTTTGTCACCAGACCATTGAGGCAGTTCCAGGCTGATCTCTGTGACATGCAAGCTCTGGCCATGGAAAATGATGGTTATAATTATTTATTAACAGTCATTGACATCTTTTCAAAAAGGGCGTATGTACGAGTTTTGAAGAGGAAAACAGCCGCTGAGGTGGTAAAGGCATTTGAATCAGTTTTTACAGAAAGTCAGATACCCAAAAAACTTCAGACTGATTTTTTAACAAGAAATTTAAGGTTTTAATGGAGAAACACGGTATTTAACATTTTGCCACAGCGAGTGAAGCAAAAGCTTCAGTGGTCGAGAGATTTAACCGCACATTAAAAACAAGGATGTGGAGATATTTTACAGCTAACAATACCCGGCGGTACGTCGATGTACTGCAAAACCTAGCTAGAAGCTACAACCATTCCTACCACTCCAGCATTAAAATGAGCCCTATGGAAGTGACCCCAGAAAATGCCTTTCAAGTGTTTCAGAATCTGTATGATGTCAAGTCCAACAGATATTGCAAGGACTCAGTGACAACGTTTAAACAAGGGGATCTTGTCAGAATATCCAAGGTCCGTGGAGTGTTTGACAAAAAATACAAACAGAGTTTTACGGATGAAGTGTTTACAGTGTATGACCGGATACCCCGTTCTCCTCCTGTATACAAACTCAAAGATTTGGATGGAGAACCTATCGAGGGTTCCTTTTACGCTGAGGAACTTCAAAAAGTAAAAATATTTAACGACAAGATGTATCAAGTGGAAAAAATATTAAAACGACGTACGGTCAAGGGAGTCAAACAGGTTTTTGTAAGGTGGAAAAACTGGCCTGAGAAATTCAACAGTTGGATCAAGTTTGATGAACTTCGAAACGCATAAAAAAGGTTTGCACTAAACATCACAGTTGACACAGCATCATGAACCGTCAGGTAGAGGATGATGGCTTTTACGTTACTCTTCCATCTAATGCTAGCATGGAAGTGTTTAAAAATAATACCAGTTCAAGTTTCCGTGTAAATTTAGCTCAACATATTGATTTAGAAGGCCAATGGATGGTTGCATTAGCCGAGATTTCATATCCTCATACATGGCATAATTTACCGGATTATGATGCCTACTTTGAATGGAGGAAGGTTGGTGATGTGGAGATCAATACGCAAAGGATCAGAAGTGGCTACTATAACAGCGTTATTCAACTCGAGACAGAGATGGAAATGTTTTTCAAAAAATTTATATCGGGTTTACGCATTAAATTCAGCAAAGTTCAAAAGAGATTTGCATTTCAAGCAAACAGTCCGTATGAAATACGCTTCTTCAGCACTCTAGCTTATATGATGGGCGTGAAACCAGGGGAATGGATTCATGTTTCTGAACCAAAACTGGCTCCTTTTCCGGCGGATATAAAGGCTGGTTTCTATCACCTATACTGTTACAGCGACGTGGTCAGCCCTCAAATAGTAGGCGACACTTTTGCACCTTTACTGCGGACCGTCAAAGTACAAGGCACATTCAGTGATATGATTACTCAGACGTTTAACCCCGCCCACTACCTTCCAGTCTCCAGAAGACATATTGAAAATATCAATATAGAAATTAAATCGGACCAAAACGTTCCTGTAAATTTCGTCTATGGAAAGACCGTCATAAGACTACACTTCAGACCGGTGATATCACAACGTAGCCTGAGATAAATTTTATTTGTATAAACTATTCCAGAGATATGTATATAACCTCTAAGATTGATTGGTTATCATTCATATTACGCTGGTCATTCAACACTGCATCAAGCAGGCAAGAGAGAACATGGCACAGCCAAGTCTGAGACGTGATCCAAATCGCTTTGTAAATTACTATGTAAGTCAATCAGGCGGTAATCTGCCAGGGTTTTATGGGGCCCCGGTCATGTACGGACGCGGAATTGGATCATTATTTTCAAAATTATTCCGCTTCGTATCCCCTCTGGTTAAAAAAGGATTTGCAATTGCAAAACCCCATCTTAAAACGGCTGCATCAAATATCGCTTCGGATGTCATTGGTAGAGCCGTGAGTAAAATGAGTGGTTCTACACGCACCGACGGTCAAGAAGGTTCAGGAATTATGGTTTTATCCAAAAGACCCAGAACAAGACCCCCTGGTGATCGTTTAAGGACGGTTAAAAAACGACAAACGCGAAAAAGGAGATCAGTCGCAGCTGACAAACGAAGAGGAAGGAAGTCATCCGCAAGTTTTGATATATTTAAATAATGGCTCTTTTACATAACAAATCATCAGAGTGCACGCTGGCAGAGTTGGACTTATTTTCTGCCCCGATGACACAGCTATCGATCGAAGATAAAATTTACACCGAGATCCAGCCTTTATCAGCAATCACAGATGGAGGGCCGATCGAGTTTTTCATTCCGGGAGACGGAGAAAAGTATCTGGATCTCAACGATACGCTGTTGCATCTCAGAGTGAAAATTACTAACGAGAATGGAACAAACCTGCCAGATGATGCACCTGTAGGGCTCATCAACTACCCGTTAAACACCATCTTCAGTCAGTGTGACGTCACTCTCGGAGATCGAATGATTTCACAATCCAGCGCTACACATCCATATAGAGCCATGATTGAGACATTGTTAAACTTTTCTGACGATTCTTTAAAAACCCAGTTTAGCTCTGGTCTTTTTTATAAAGACACTGCAGGTGCTCTGAACTCTATTGTTACAACTAACGGCCCTAACCAAGGACTTAACAGCAGAGCAGGCTTTACGGCAAATTCCAGGGAGGTACATCTCCTAGGCCCCCTGCATGCAGACATATTTTTCTGCGAGAGACTTCTTTTAAACTCTGTTGACCTTAAAATTAAACTTACAAGAGCCAACGATGCCTTTTGTCTCATGGCCGCAAGAGACTCCACTTACAAACTCAGGATATTAGGAGCATCTCTTTTTATCAAAAAAGTTACTGTCTCTCCAGCTGTACGACTGGGGCACGCTTCAGCTTTAATGAAAGCAAATGCTCTGTATCCACTTTCACGTGTGAATGTAAAAACATATTCCATCCCTGAAAATTCAAGGGTATGCAACCAAGAGAATCTTTTCTTAGGCGTCTTTCCCAAGTATGTGGTGATTGCGTTACTGGATCATGACGCTTTTACAGGAACACGCAATCTCAATCCGTTTGACTTTAATCATTTTGATATGGAATATTTAGCTTTGTGTAAGGATGGCAGACAAATTCCTGCTAAAGCCTTCCAGCCAAATTTTAACCAAGGTCATTCAGTGAGAGAGTATTACAACTTGTTTACAGCTACAGGACGACATCTAAAAGATCTTCCACTGAGTATAACACGTCAGGAATTTAATCAAGGATACTCTCTATTCACATTTAATCTTAACCCGGGCGAGGACACAGATGCTCTATCTCCAGTTTCCAGTGGGAATTTAAGATTGGAAATGCGCTTCAGAAACCCGTTGCCTCATACCACCACGCTGATCATCTACGCTTGTTATGATTCTATTTTAGAGATTGATTCAAAGAGGCGTGTGCTGGTGGATTATTATTAATCTAATCAGGCATGAATAATCATGAAATTGAGAGCCTGATGCGTCATCTGCTGGGAGATTTGTTTTGCAGTGTGTGGCCGTGCGACCAGCTGCCGCTGCTAGCTGACAAATTCCCAGGGCCGGGCTACTTTATTGTGAATACACATCCTTCACACATGCCGGGGGAACACTGGCTAGCTCTGACATTGGATGAGAATGGTCAATCCAGCTTTTTTGCCTCTTATGGATTCTCTCCCGATTTCGAGTTCTACCCGTCAAGCATCGTAACATTTTTAGAAGACAGATCCTCAAAAATATTGTATCATAATAATCAGCTTCAAAACACTCTGTCCACTGTGTGCGGTCACCATTGCATTTTTTATCTACAGGTCCTTCTCAAAATATTAGCATATTGTGATAAAGTTAATTATTTTCCATAATGTCATGATGAAAATTTAACATTCATATATTTTAGATTCATTGCACACTAACTGAAATATTTCAGGTCTTTTATTGTCTTAATACGGATGATTTTGGCATACAGCTCATGAAAACCCAAAATTCCTATCTCACAAAATTAGCATATCATTAAAAGGGTCTCTAAACGAGCTATGAACCTAATCATCTGAATCAACGAGTTAACTCTAAACACCTGCAAAAGATTGCTGAGGCCTTTAAAACTCCCAGCCTGGTTCATCACTCAAAACCCCAATCATGGGTAAGACTGCCGACCTGACTGCTGTCCAGAAGGCCACTATTGACACCCTCAAGCAAGAGGGTAAGACACAGAAAGAAATTTCAGAACGAATAGGCTGTTCCCAGAGTGCTGTATCAAGGCACCTCAGTGGGAAGTCTGTGGGAAGGAAAAAGTGTGGCAGAAAACGCTGCACAACGAGAAGAGGTGACCGGACCCTGAGGAAGATTGTGGAGAAGGGCCGATTCCAGACCTTGGGGGACCTGCGGAAGCAGTGGACTGAGTCTGGAGTAGAAACATCCAGAGCCACCGTGCACAAGCGTGTGCAGGAAATGGGCTACAGGTTCCGCATTCCCCAGGTCAAGCCACTTTTGAACCAGAAACAGCAGCAGAAGCGCCTGACCTGGGCTACAGAGAAGCAGCACTGGACTGTTGCTCAGTGGTCCAAAGTACTTTTTTCAGATGAAAGCAAATTCTGCGTGTCATTCAGAAATCAAGGTGCCAGAGTCTGGAGGAAGACTGGGGAGAAGGAAATGCCAAAATGCCAGAAGTCCAGTGTCAAGTACCCACAGTCAGTGATGGTCTGGGGTGCTGTGTCAGCTGCTGGTGTTGGTCCACTGTATTTTATCAAGGGCAGGGTCAATGCAGCTAGCTATCAGGAGATTTTGGAGCACTTCATGCTTCCATTTGCTGAAAAGCTTTATGGAGATTAAGATTTCATTTTTCAGCACGACCTGGCACCTGCTCACAGTACCAAAACCACTGGTAAATGGTTTACTGACCATGGTATCACAGTGCTCAATTGGCCTGCCAACTCTCCTGACCTGAACCCCATAGAGAATCTGTGGGATATTGTGAAGAGAACGTTGAGAGACTCAAGACCCAACACTCTGGATGAGCTAAAGGCCGCTATCGAAGCATCCTGGGCCTCCATAAGACCTCAGCAGTGCCACAGGCTGATTGCCTCCATGCCACGCCGCATTGAAGCGGTCATTTCTGCAAAAGGATTCCCGACCAAGTATTGAGTGCATAACTGTACGTGATTATTTGAAGGTTGACATTTTTTGTATTAAAAACACTTTTCTTTTATTGGTCGGATGAAATATGCTAATTTTGTGAGATAGGAATTTTGGGTTTTCATGAGCTGTATGCCACAATCATCCATATTAAGACAATAAAAGACTGAAATATTTCAGTTAGTGTGCAATGAATCTAAAATATATGAATGTTAAATTTTCATCATGACATTATGGAAAATAATTAACTTTATCACAATATGCTAATATTTTGAGAAGGACCTGTATGTCATAGAGCGTGCGGATTATCAATGCAGCAAGTGTTGTCGAAATACACCGGAGATGTGATTAAGAATGATTTAATGGTATCTAACTTTGTGAAAAAATATCAGAAATGTGTCATTAATCAAAGTTGTACATTTTATACTCACGGAACATGCTCTTTGGAGATGTTTCTGGATTGTTATGGAATTTAAAATGTCTTTTTTTTTTTTTTTTTCATTGTTTTTTTTTCTTCTTATGATTTAATATTTGTGTAATGATATCATATGTTAGTGTGTGAAGTAGAGAACGAAGTTAGACTTGAAAAATATAATCAATAAATATTTTATTGAATAAAAGAAATAGACTACATGTTTCATTTTCTTATAACGGTTTATGGTGAAAATGTAATCCATGGTAGTGGTAGTGTCGTCTTACGAAGAGACCTTTTTGATCTCCCATCAGCATTTTTTGGATCTTCCAGCTCAGATCTCGACCAGTAGGGAGAATGAGTTCTCTGCCTTCTTCTTCTTTTTCTTCTCTGCTTAACGCTGGGGGGTGTACCCCCATTTTCAATCGATGTACCCTCTGTTTTGAAACGTCTATATTCTTCACGAGCATAAGGGTTAATGACTGAAGATATAGGTATGTTTACTTCTGACATGGAGTGTAGAAAATCAGACCATCCTCGGGTTTGTGATGCTCCAGATTTTTTAAACGGAAGCATGAGATTTTTCAACAAATCAATCATGTGGGACCCCTTTATAATATTTCCGTTAAATACAAATTCACCTCGCGAAGTCCAACTCTCACTTCTTTCGGATAATTTCTTCAAAATGTACTCGGCATTTTTACGATTGTGTTTAGGAAGGCTTTTCAGTACTTCCGTAAGAACCTGATCCTTAGGGGCCTCGTCCTGCCCTGGGCCTTGTTTTTCTTGGGACCGCTCATGTTCAGGAACCTCTGTGTCACGCTGCAGCGTTAAACTGACCCACTGTTTTTCTTCTTTGACACCTTGCTTAAGTAAAGTCAGATACCTCTGGAGAAGAGCATCGTATCTCTTGATTTTTTCATAAGAAGTCAAACCCGGCTCGTTTAATATCGCTCTCATTTCAGCATCCAAATTCTCCTCCGCCGTCTGTCTGATGGACGTGTCTGACTGGGTCAGACGCTTGAATTGATGAGGTGAAATGAGAAACATCTTCTGCGATGTTCTGAGAGACATTATCTCCTGATGATTCCACCCACTAGATCACCGATCAAGGGTGCAAGAGCCGTTAAGATGGGCAGAATAAAACCACCTCGTTGCTTTTTGAGAGCCAACTGTTTAGTTTTTATCCCGGTTCTTTTATCACCCAACAATCTGATGATATTTCTTTGTTTCTTCAATTGTCAGTGTTGAGAGGGTGATAGTTTAATGTTACCTTTTAGGATATTCAGTGCAATCTCGCACAGAGCCTGAATAAAGTCGGGAGAGCAGTGTGCGAGAATATCTTTACGTTTCTGTGGACAGGCCTGGTACAAAGCTCTGAATAATGGTAAATTCCTTTTTATACGCGCAGACATGATGACTTACTTTGTTCTGGGTACGTACACAGCAGGCCACTGCTGAGGAAGTATCCCCGTTCTCAGTCTGAAATGTTCTGGGCAGGTAGGCGTAAAATCGATGATTAAATATCCATGAGCTTCTCTCGTTGCGTCTTCAAAACTCTCCAAGAAGAGACCCTTTTGAGATGGAAACATTTGGCGGGCCAGTATATTCAGCTGGAGTTTATCTCTCGGGTTCTTAAACAACACCATATAATTACAGTTCAAACTAATAGTGCGACTGAACTTTCCCTGATGAAATACATTCTGAGTCAACATCATAACACTCATATTACGATGGTGACGAAACTGGGTAAAGACCTTCATCACGTTTTCATCATCTGAGGCTTGAGCAATAACATCGTCTAGAATAATCAGATGATTCTGTTCAGGAGGAAACAGGTTTTCATCTTCAAAAGAATGAGGCAATCCTTCCACAAAGGTAATATTTTTATTCATCTTCTGCAATTCAGCATACATGGGTTGAAAAGATGTGTAAATCCATACAATATTTTCTGGAACAATATCCATGACATGATTACAGTTTTGTAAAATACTTTTTACAAAGAAAGTTTTCCCGCAGCCGCTGGGTCCAACTATCATACATGAGAAAGGTGCTCTAAATCTAGGATCAAAATCAATCTCCTGTAAATCCATGTGACTTTTTATTTTCTTTCTTCTTCAACTCTAATAACCGAAAGGCAGAGTTGTCCCGTCAGAAAAAAGACGTCTCTTATCATACACCAGTCGAAACTTTTTAAGAAATGTCGCGTTTGTCAAACGGAATCTCTTTTTATCCCTCCTGATCGTGTGCTGAGGGATTTCAATGACATCCTCACTTGACCCCTGTAAGTAGCCCTCAACCAGCCCTTTGATGCTGTCAAAATTGACCCTCTCGCTGCATTCATGCGTCTGAGTGATGCCTTTAGCACGTATCACTACTTTTTTACGGTTTTTAGTTTGGTATGCATAACTCTTGGGTCCTGTCGATGCAAACTCCGAAATGCTGTCACCATCTAACTCGTCAGTAAGATCACCCAGATAATTCCCCAATTCCAGAGGAGTTTCACCACTTTTTGTCACATAAATCAAACTGTCCGTGTCAATATAAATCAATCTGTCCTGTAACTTCTCCATGCTGCTGAGAAGTTTTAAACGTGCATAAGCGGTGGTGAATGCTGCTATAAACACATTATTTGACTTACTTGGTGGATATATGACACATTTGCTGTAGTTCCACTGCACTACACACATTTCAGGGTTGAAAAAATGAAAATAGTTAACCCTGTATTTACTCGAGAACATGAAGCTGAAAAAGTCTTCAGGGTTAGTGATGACTGTGGTCTGAGACAGATCACTTCTTTGCGCAAATTTCCCCCAAAAACTGTTTAAACACAATTTTGCAACCTGCCTTTTGGCAGGATTCATCTCGATTTTCTCAGGGTCTAATTGGATGCCCTGATGCAGTTTGTAGTCGCTTATATACTTTGACTTACTCTCCTGATCCACTGCTTCAGACGGATAGCCTGAAGTCTCCTGCTTACCCTTTAAAAAGCAATGAATGTAACCTTTAAAGATTGTATCACTTCTCTTTTCAAAATGCCACACCTCTGTGATTTTAGCAAGACGATAACTACACTCCAACGCTTTACAGAGTTCTACACTCGTCCAAACTCCCGTCAGAGCTCTTTCTTGATCATTATGCGTGCAAGGACCTGACTGGTAATTTAATTCAGCGCATGTGCGGCAGAGAGTGAACACAAGTTTACCTTGGGATGTTCTGTAAGGTAAAACAGGGAACAACAGGTTACGTGGTGGGTAGACCACAGCTTTGATTATACCGAAGTAGCTGCTGGGGTCATCAAAATCTTTGTAAATGATGGTGGGGTGTCCGAGGGGAAAAACGCAGTTGGCGTTTACATAAGGGTACAGAGATGTGTAATCCACATAGTGTACAGTTTCATCCGGTTCCGCTGTGTACCTCAACTTCATAGGACAGGTGCGTCCACCATACAGCGCATCCCGGGGGGATAGCGGTTCGGGTGCATTAACTTTCTCAAGAAAGCTGATCACCCCTGGGTCTGATTTTTTCATTTCAATCCACTCATGCTCCCATATGACTTCGAGACGAAGGCCGTACACAGTTTGTAACACCTTGCTTCTCTCAACAGTGGCTGCGTAAAACTGTTCAAATGCGACCCCTCTCAACGGACACTTGTCATGAGGCATGTAACACTTTTTACAGCCGTGGAAAAAACAGCCATAAAATTCAAACGCAACTTTGACACCGTTAATCTCTGCATACCCATCCACTGAATATGGCCCGATTTTCTTTTCACCCCTATTTAATGCATGCTCGATAAATATGGCTCTGCTGTCTGCAATCCAGCCGAGCCATTGAATGGACGCGCTAGAGAACGTTTTACTGCTACGTCTGTAGTCCAGAGGTGATGGAATGGCTAAGGTTTGAGGAGGAAGGAAATTGGTTACAAAAACCTTCATGCAGGCTGATGCTATTGTGATACTTTTAAACGGATCCACACTTGTCTCCTTAAAGAACTCGTCTCTGAATTTTAAGCATCCTTGAAAAAGAATTTCAACGTCATTTTTACAATAACGAATAGCTTCTTTCTTAAAGTCAAATACCTCTTTGCTCGCTTCTCTGTACCAGTTGCTAAACACCTGTTGTTCTTGAAGACTCATGCGTTCTACAGCGTAGCAGGATGGAGGAGGAAAAGGCCCCACATACTGGAGATGTTGTTCAGAGGAAAATAGGTGGGGAAAAAAACCCTTGCTTTGATCGGTAAAGCCTAACGCTTTCGGCATGGCACTAAGCTTCATGCACATGAAGGACAGGCTATCAATGTATTTTAACCTGTAATCAGGGTCGGTTAAACAGAGAAGTTTACTCCCTACCATGACGATATGAGGTTTAATCCCTAACTGCAGCATTGCTGTGAGAATCAGGTAACCATCGTACCCCCGCGCATTGTGCGCTATTAAGGTGTAACCTTTGTACATTGGCCTCCTGAAATGCAGGATAAATTTTTGGGTGCAATTCAGTCCATAAGCGTACCATTCATCACCTTTCAACGTTTTAGCACAGACCAGAAAGGGGGTATGCATGCCGCTCTCATTGACGAGGCATTCGAAATCATAAAAAATCAGTTTATCATCAAGCTGATTAATTGCACTGCAAGGCTGAATGTAACACTTATGATCATCGCATGTAATGTCTAGGCTGGGGGGTACATTTTCACCGCAAATACTGCATTTTACATTACACATGTGTGGTTTATTCGGTTTACTGATTGGAATAACGTATATCCGTTTGCATACTTTACACAGTTTTACCAACTCACAGTCACTCATAGGCCTTTCAGCACTATTTCTGATGCGCGGTTCCCTATGTCTGCTGAAACATGAAGAATTACGACAGATTCTTTGACAGCCTGCACATCTTACAGGATTGCTAATCTCTTGCATACATGTATATGTTCGACACACTGGACAATAACCTTCACAATGGTGTGTATTGGCATTCTGATAGCTGGCGTAACAGTAATTACAAATATATCTGCACCCCATAAAACCTTTGAGATTTTTTATCCCATAGTAATGACCTTGAAATAACAGCAAAAACAGAGGGTTTGAACAATCAGGGAAACTGGTCTCAAATTTACACAGAGCAGTAGAGCCCGTGGTTCTGTGAAACACTACAATTTTTCTCTTCAGAATGGTTTCAAATTTACCAATATCACTAAAAGTAACTGCTGTTTGCTCGTCGAGGCCTGCCTGATGCTGCCATCTCCTCCCCATTTCTACAGCATGGTGATCCGTGAGCTCAGGATCAGAGACGTGTGCGAGGCTGATTGCAAAACATAACTGATTACCGGTATTGTTTATAATATACAAATGACGCATTTTCTTATTAAACAGTTCACAGTCTAACGTTCCTGCAGCTTTATGCTTAGAACCTCCTGCTGGGTCATTAACAACCTGAAGAACAAATTCCATGTTATTATCTACAGGTATATTTGCATTCGATTGTACTAAATCGTCGAGGAAGTTTTCGAAAGCAGGCAGGATCATATTTCCATCATCTGTAACAGTAAATGTGATGTGACGATTGAGATTTTCACCCACTAATTCCAGCTGCACAACGTCGTTACGTCTGGTTAACGATCTCGCAGCGTCGGCTAATTCAATGATAATACGCATGATGTCTGTATAGAATGCAGCTAAATCTGGAACGTTACTTGGACAGGGCGGCGGTATGGTAAAAGGTCTCCTTATTTCATGGTTATTAAAATGTTCACGTTCAACCACGGCTGGAGGGTTTCGTCCTATTTGATCAGAACTAACTGCTATGTCCGTATTGAAATGACCCCCGTGCTGATCTGCGGCGTGTGACGTAGAAGGATTCTGATGACTGTCAGGTGAATCATTTTCCTCAATGCTGCTGTGTGGAGATGGTGCTCTATTTAAATCTTCAAGAGCCTGATTGATTACGTTTAAAACGTCACCGTGCCGATCTGCGGCGTGTGACGTAGAAGGATTCTGATTACTGTCAGGTGAATCATTTTCCTCAATGCTGTGTGGAGACGATGCTCTATTTAAATCTTCAAGAGCCTGATTGATTACGTTTAAAAAGTCACCGTGCTGATCTTCATTTATTACATTTTCACTGTTAGCAGGAGATGCATTTAAAACGATGTTATCTGCTACTTCTGCATTAACGGGAATTTCGTTAAGTTCATTAACTAAATTTCTTATTTCATCCAGGGCAAGTCTGATTCGGTTATCCATTTCTATGAACATAAGAAAAAATAAAATAAAATAAAACTAACCTACAGAAAAAAAACAAAAAACAAAACAGTGATCAGTTCAGTTTAAAATCACCTTGATGTCACCAAAATGCTTCTTTAACAGAATCTGACATGCTGCCAGAAGTGTTAACGATGAGGCCTTATTATGAAGATTCCGTGAGGCTGTAGAGACTGTCTTCCTGCGTTGTCCGTTTCTGTGGCCAATCTGTCCTACCATCAACGTTACCTCTGTAAGGAGAATGAACAAAAAATAAATAAATAAAAAAATAAAAATATGTATATATATATATATATATATATATATTGAAATAATCACATTGAAGCTGAAAAAAAAACAAAACAAAAAAAACAAAGGAATTCAAATTAATTCAGTATGTATATATGAATTAAAACGTACCGTTCATTAATCCACTCACTAGCGTTGCTCTGCTTTGTAGCGCAGAGAGTCACTGTCTTTTGGCCGGGGTTAAATATTCTGTAAAAACAGAAGACAATAATAGTTATCTTACGCTGCGCAGCACAGCGTTCATAAATAAAACGAAAAATAGTTTTTAAAATACACAAGTTTTTTTTTTAAATCTTACTCCGATTCTTTGCGGTAAAACCTCCAGATTTCACTTCTTGTTGAACTGAAACGGTGCCTCTCTGCTGAAAGCTGTCTTGATCTTTGAAAAGCGACCTTCTGGTGGGCGGATTCAATGTGGCATCTTTGGATGTATCTGTAAACAGGTTTATATGACATTTTATTGAACTATGCTTAAAATACATATATATATATATTGTTTTTATTTAATTTTTATTTTTTTTCTACCTTGCTGCTGCTGCTGCTCAACAGCTGTGTCTTCCACAGAGCTCTCAGTCGAATCTGTAAACAGTTTTTATCTGAGGTTTAAAATACATTCACTCTCAAAGAAAAATAGTTAGTTCTTAGGACTTACTTTCTGGTGGTGCCGGTAACTTGTCCGGTGTGTCTTCAGGGGAAATGATAATAATTGACGGAGGAGTATTCAAAGAATCAGTTTTAATTTCTGTGTTAGAAGAAAGTTCAGATGTTGTTGGGGTTTTTTCTTGTTTGGAAATAATTCGCCTTCTCAATTTTGACTGTCGATTCCAGCCGCTGAACCCGCCAACTTGATCATTCGGGTTTACCTCTCTCATCAAATCTATAAATTGAAACATTGTCAAGGGTTAACTATAATATATAAATGTATATATATATATTTTATTGCATTTAACATTTACTTACCATAATCTGATTTTGTCAAGATGAAATCATCAAGGTCATCAGCGGTGGGTTCTATGACAAAGAAACAAATATATATATATATATATATATAAACAATATATATAAACAAAATTAGAGAACATTCACATGCATTTAATGATTTCTTAAAGATGAATACTTACTTACTTACTTACTTACGTTTAAAGATGTCATTGTGCTTTTGTGAATTATCAGAAGTAGATTCCACAATTTCCGGGTTTCCTGAAATATTTACCGACATTTTTTCTTGTCAGTACTGGTATTTTCAATGTAACAAGTGTTATGGTTCAAAGACATTCAGCATTTGAAGACCCTGACGCTGAGGTTAGCCAATGAAACAGAGCCCCCGGACAACATTTGCTCACAGTATTTATAGCAGAACATGACAGTGTTATCTCAACTGCAAAGACTATGTTTTTAAGACCAAAACCCTTTCTTGAGTTCAAAGGTGATATGGTTATCTAAGGAACAGACCTAACTGCCCTTCCTGACTTCGCCCCTAACAGTTGGATATGGTATAACTGTAACTCCCTGAATAACCTTTTACTATAAGATGAAAAAGTAAATGTTTTAGAAAAGCTACAGGTAACTAAAATTATCATTCCTTTTTCCTAAAATGGAGTCTCTCATTATTCAAACACATCATTGCTAGAGTCAATTTATAACTTGGAAACAGTATACTGAAGTTCTTTTTTCTTCTGTTAATCTCATATTCGTCTTACCTCTTTCAGTTGCTTTTCCAGTATGTTGACGCAGAAGCTGAAGGTTTTTCTCGTTCCATTGATGTAGTGAAGCACAATCTTTTAATTTACTTTTTAGGTCTTTTCTATTTTGAACTGATTTAGACTGGCTCATATATTCAACAAATAGGTCCTGCTGTAAAGCAAAATGAACTTACAATTCTGTCAGGTTACACAGTTAATTTATTAGGATTTCATGTGATAGGTCAACATTAAGTTGATTATACCTTTAAAATATAAAAGGATGCATGTCTTTTTTGTTTTTAGATGTATTAATGCCTGAAAAACATACAGATTATTAATAACACCCTTAAACACACCCCTGTGTGTTTTAATTGGCTCATTTAAGGCCTTCCCCGTAACACCCTTAAACACACCCCTGTGTTTTAATTGACTCATTTAATGACGACAACCAATCAGCATCCACGGTTACGCCCCCTTGGACACACCACCTGCTTGACCATGTGACCTCCCGCTCACATGCCACCCACATGGCCCCCACATGACGCCAACCGGAAGTCCCGCCCTCACCGGAAGTCCCACCCACCTGTCAAAAAGTTTGATGAAAGGGTGTACTTAAATTCTCTCTATCATACCTCCACAGTATTTAGGCTCTTTGTTGGATCATTGCTGGTTCCTACTGTTTTTCTCATACTGATTACTTTGTCCTGAGTTTCTTTTGTGTTTTTCTGTAATTTCCTCATTTGTTCCATTAATTACTCTGTCATTCTGTCTGACACTCAACAACCTTCAGCAATTATGCTCCAGATGATTTCTTGTTATTCTCAGATTATCAGAAATTAGCTGCTGTTGTTTTACTGCTAATGTGTTTAAATACAAATGAAAACTCAAAAGCCTTAATAGCTTTTTATCAATTAAGAAATTTATTTCCCATTGCATGCATAAAGTAAATACTTTTTTCAGTTGGAAATGTATTAATTTAATCTCCCCATTTATTTGCTTATTACATTAAAAGTCAATGTTTATAGAGATGTTTTTGGTTTTACAGGACCGGCAGCTCAAACGTTGTGACACTGCTCTGACATCTGTAAACAGGCCCTGAGATTTGTATGGGTCATTCTTGTCCGCCAAAGGTAAGATCATCTTTTTTTCAAACCTGTCATGTTTTGATTTAGTCTAGCCAATCGGTGACACTTCATTCATTTTCACCAAGTGAAACAGCGCTGAAAAAGTAAAGCATTCATGAGATGCAATAATGACATATTTGGATTTTGTCTTTATTAAACATGGAACATTGGTTGCTGCGCTACTGAGTATATTGGGCTACTTTTAGCTTTGGATTGGAAATTTTGTTATTTGATTAGTTAATTGTTATTCAGCCACTTAATCAAGAAAAAACACAAATATTTACATTTTTTTTGCTCTGATTTTTAAATATGTCTCTTTTTTCATAATTTTACATTACTGCACTTAAACTGGAATATCAACACTGTACTGTATGTAAGATTGTGAGCATAGTTAGCATATCAGCATAATACGTTCATAATACATTTAGTCAGGAATTTACCTAATTGGGATTTCAGAGAAACCTGAACATAATTGCTTATTTGTCCAAATTCAATAGTTTAATTTTTCCTTAATTTAATAGTTAATAAAGGAAATATTATTATATACCAAAGGTTAGTTGCGAAGGGTTGTCAGTGCACAGTTTTATGTAGTCTTTCTATTTAATGGGTGTACTGTATCTTGAAAAAGATGCCGAGTCATCTACATGTATTGGTGTTGTTAACCAAAATGCTGAAATAGTTTGTCATGTATGATTCTGGATACTGGATTACATATGAGCCCTGATTTATTGATAGGCTTAAGCACAGACTTGAGTGACTTTGGTGCTTTGTTATTGTGACTTACATCACCCTCCATAATCACTGGCATCCCTACTAAAAATGTCGAAAGAGGCCAGAATCCAATCTTTTTTACAGAAGCATTGGATCACACTGAACATTTTAGAAAAATCCCATCTTTATTTGAGCCTTTTTATTCATTAACAAGCACACATTTGTAATGTTTAAAACAATATTAAACTACTTTTAAAATTTTCCTTATAGCCACACTAAGTGGCAGCCACTGGCTAGTCCAATAAAATAAATGTAACTGGCGCATTTTTGTAATTTATACACTTTTATTTATACACTTTTTCCAGGTGGATTCAACTGTCTCAGAACTTTAAATTAGTAACCCATGCCGTTCTGTTTCCATCGGATATCAATATAAAAAAAACAACTTTTTTTTTTTTTAGCTACTCTTCAAATGGGAAAAACAAGAGAGCATAGCATTTAAGTCAGACAGATATGCTTCATTAGTCACAAATGGCTAACAGAAAACACTTACTCACCTAAACTTGTCCAGATTTACAATCAGAGCAATAAAACGTTTAAAACAACTGGAACGAGGCTGGACAAGGACCCAAGTTATCTTGCCACCAATCACAGTGAAGGATGGTAAGGGAGGTATTAGCATATTGTGATAAAGTTCATTATTTTCCATAATGTCATGATGAAAATTTAACATTCATATATATAATGATATGCTAATTTTGTGAGATAGGAATTTTGGGTTTTCATGAGCTGTATGCCAAAATCATCTGTATTAAGACAATAAAAGACCTGAAATATTTCAGTTAGTGTGCAATGAATCTAAAATATATGAATGTTAAATTTTCATCATGACATTATGGAAAATAATGAACTTTATCACAATATGCTAATATTTTGAGAAGGACCAGTAGGTTTCTGCCAAAAAACTCTAGATTAATTTTTTACATATTTACAAGAAAAAACTTGGCTACACCCCTTTACAATGATCTGACATTGTAAAGACAGACAGTTGTCATGATTAGCTCAAATGGGATCTGGAATACATGCCTGAAACAGTAAGGAAGATGCTGCATCCAGTCTGTACCCAGAAGATGTCCCGATACAGAAAGAAAGCCCAGATGTATCACTTACACCTTAGAAAATACCCAGATGCGCATCTCATAAATTTACCACTTCAATCTTAGAGGACTTCTGTTTTTTTTGTTGGAAATGTCTGACTTTATAATCTCAGAAAACAGTAGAGTTTTTTTGGATAGATTTAAGAGGTATTTTTTGTACACATTTCTGACTTATCCTGATTTTTTTTTTTCTCATAAATATGTGAAACTAAGTAGAAATTTCGGAGTTATTTGGCAGATATTTTCTCCTCCGTGGTCACATAATTTTTATTCTTCATCTACAATGGCCCTAAGACTCAATCGTACTATAGCATGTGGGCACAGTCTTTTAAAAAAACTCTGGGTTCCCTTTCCTTTCACTGTTTTTCTAAAGTACTGATGTTCTTGTTTTGAGGAAGTTGGGTAAAGTGTTGTTCCTACCTGACCAACAATTCAGACTTTAATGCTGGTTGCCTGGGAACCATAGACTGTTGTTGCACTTATTTAGGGATGTAACATATCAGGAAGGAAAAAAAGCACAGCATAATGAACGTTCTTTTCCAGCATTTGACATAATGTTTCTCTTTAGCCACTGATTTACTCAACTCCTACAAACAAGGGTTTTTTGTTTCTTTTTCTGCTGAGGTTAATCTTCCAGACAGTTAAAACAAATCATTCCCAAGGTTTGGCACATCTTAACTCCAGGTCATGTTTTTTTTTGTCTGTTCTGAGTTTGGTTTTTTTTGTGAAATGGAAGTCCGCTACTGTAGGGGAGTTTCTTGGGGGAGCAGTAGATCAGCTGAGCTGCACCCCATCACCTCAACCAGGATTTGCCTCCTGGAATCGGATCAGAATCAGAATCTGCTTTATTTGCCAAGTTTGTGACACAAACAAGGAATTTGACTTTGGTTCTCCTTTGCTTTTAATGAAGGCATTATTGAGAAGCTTTAAAACCTGACATGAGGGGAAGATACTAAGACTTACATAAAAACTGGCACAAAACTGCAGACAGCCAGGTTGATTTGAAATACAGGTCCTTCTCAAAATATTAGCATATTGTGATAAAGTTCATTATTTTCCATAATGTCATGATGAAAATTTAACATTCATATATTTTAGATTCATTGCACACTAACTGAAATATTTCAGGTCTTTTATTGTCTTAATATGGATGATTGTGGCATACAGCTCATGAAAACCCAAAATTCCTATCTCACAAAATTAGCATATTTCATCCGACCAATAAAAGAAAAGTGTTTTTAATATAAAAAATGTCAACCTTCAAATAATCATGTACAGTTATGCACTCAATACTTGGTCGGGAATCCTTTTGCAGAAATGACTGCTTCAATGCGGCGTGGCATGGAGGCAATCAGCCTGTGGCACTGCTGAGGCCTTATGGAGGCCCAGGATGCTTCGATAGCGGCCTTTAGCTCATCCAGAGTGTTGGGTCTTGAGTCTCTCAACGTTCTCTTCACAATATCCCACAGATTCTCTATGGGGTTCAGGTCAGGAGAGTTGGCAGGCCAATTGAGCACTGTGATACCATGGTCAGTAAACCATTTACCAGTGGTTTTGGTACTGTGAGCAGGTGCCAGGTCGTGCTGAAAAATGAAATCTTAATCTCCATAAAGCTTTTCAGCAAATGGAAGCATGAAGTGCTCCAAAATCTCCTGATAGCTAGCTGCATTGTCCCTGCCCTTGATAAAATACAGTGGACCAACACCAGCAGCTGACACAGCACCCCAGACCATCACTGACTGTGGGTACTTGACACTGGACTTCTGGCATTTTGGCATTTCCTTCTCCCCAGTCTTCCTCCAGACTCTGGCACCTTGATTTCTGAATGACACGCAGAATTTGCTTTCATCTGAAAAAAGTACTTTGGACCACTGAGCAACAGTCCAGTGCTGCTTCTCTGTAGCCCAGGTCAGGCGCTTCTGCTGCTGTTTCTGGTTCAAAAGTGGCTTGACCTGGGGAATGCGGAACCTGTAGCCCATTTCCTGCACACGCTTGTGCACGGTGGCTCTGGATGTTTCTACTCCAGACTCAGTCCACTGCTTCCGCAGGTCCCCCAAGGTCTGGAATCGGCCCTTCTCCACAATCTTCCTCAGGGTCCGGTCACCTCTTCTCGTTGTGCAGCGTTTTCTGCCACACTTTTTCCTTCCCACAGACTTCCCACTGAGGTGCCTTGATACAGCACTCTGGGAACAGCCTATTCGTTCTGAAATTTCTTTCTGTGTCTTACCCTCTTGCTTGAGGGTGTCAATAGTGGCCTTCTGGACAGCAGTCAGGTCGGCAGTCTTACCCATGATTGGGGTTTTGAGTGATGAACCAGGCTGGGAGTTTTAAAGGCCTCAGCAATCTTTTGCAGGTGTTTAGAGTTAACTCGTTGATTCAGATGATTAGGTTCATAGCTCGTTTAGAGACCCTTTTAATGATATGCTAATTTTGTGAGATAGGAATTTTGGGTTTTCATGAGCTGTATGCCAAAATCATCCGTATTAAGACAATAAAAGACCTGAAATATTTCAGTTAGTGTGCAATGAATCTAAAATATATGAATGTTAAATTTTCATCATGACATTATGGAAAATAATGAACTTTATCACAATATGCTAATATTTTGAGAAGGACCTGTACTAGCATAGGATATGAAACCACTTTAACCACCTCTCAGAGTACTTGTTGGTTTTTGGTACAAAAATGCTGATTGGTTCAGTCCTCCTATCTCTTGATACACTGCAACTCTCATTTGCACAACAAATGTTTTAGGATTTCATGCTTCATGTCCCATCTCCTAAGCATTTTGGGATGGATAAAGACTGGAGCAAGTTGCCTTCTGTGGGCTAAATGTTTCTGGCAGGTTTGGAAAAGGTGAAATTACGGACAAAGTGTCAACGACTCTCTAAAACACCTTGTAGTTTAAGCAGGAATTAAACCTTTGAGTTACAAAGCGCAAAATACAACAACATAGACCTTGGACTGTTGAGCAACTGAAGTTGTATATCAAGCAAGAATGGGAAAGAATTCCACCTACAATTAGTGTCCTCAGTTCCCAAACGCTTATTAAATGTTGTTAAAAGCAAAGGGGATGTAACACAGTGGTAAACATACCCCTGTCCCAGCTTTGTTGCCCCAGAAGTTCAGAATGAGTACATATTTGCAAATAAAAAACAAAGTTTATCAGTTTGAACATTAAATGTTTTTTCTTGTAGTGTGTTCAGTTGTGTATAGGTTGAACAGGATTTACAAATCATTTAATTTTTTATTTCCACTTTAAACAACATCCCAACTTAGTTTGAAATGGGGTTGTTGGCAAAATACAATGATCAACACAGGACTCAGCGGCAGAAATGCAACGATTAGAGATTTGTGTCCAATTTGAAATGCGGATGCTAATTTTAACTAATTTAACTTTTTTTAAGAACTTTAATGAACTGTATGGCTGCACAATATTGGAAACACATGCCTTTCCGAATTTATTGTCAAATATTGTCATTACAATACTGATTGCAAGAAACACCCACATTTTCCTTACTCTTTTCTGTTCTTTGATCACAATCTCCCAAAGCTTTAGAATCTTAGTCACTAAGTTTTAGATCCGGTGTTGCATAAATAAATGTAATTACCCATGTATGTTATTTCCAAGCTGAGTTTGAATTCATGACACCAGAGATATTCTAAACCACCAAATATTGCATCCAAGCACACCTTTGTAATTGCACATTGAAATTGCAGCAATGACTGCGAAATTGTACACCTCTAATTACCTGTGCTCAAAAGATTTCACATAGCTTCCTTTCATGAGCGGTCATTACATACTTATATTAGAAGCAAGGGTGGTGGTTACATTGTGTGTAGCTGCTGTTAAACATGGTTTTACTGGTTTAAACGAAAGACCAAAAGATATGGATCTGTTTGTAGTATCTCATTATTAACGATTAGCATGATTAGCTAAATTAGTGTTACAAAAGTAAACATTATTTTTGTGTGTTTTAACTGATGAAAGAAGACTCTCACTTTAACTTTGAGTTTTATCAAAGACAGACACTATCCAAATTCATCATGTCTTATGACAGACTTCCTGTTGTCTTTTGGCCTGGGAACAATTTACGCTTTGGCCATTTCAACAACACAACTCCAAAACAAGGTTAGATTGATAGCTTCTTTTTGCACCTATAAAAGTTAGCCCAAATTACAAAAGTATGAATTTAAAGTCTAGCTCTCTGTTATAGCAACCTGAAAAAATAGATATGCCGCTGTAAGAAAATCTTTCATATGGTGTCTGACACCTTTTGTACAGTCTCTGACTTCATTTTTAAACAATTAATTTCTACTTAAAACAGCTGACTTCTACACTAAAGAGTGTCGTGCTTAGGTCAACCTGGTAATGCTTGTCTGTGGTGTGTTCTCTAATCTGACAAATAGTTGGATGTATGAGTTTACCACATGCCAGTCACTGTTTAGGGCCTGTGACCATCCAGCTTCTTGAGGCATCTATAGTAGATCTGCACAGCATTAGGAAAGCATCAGAATGTGATGTTATTGAGGACGATAACGTTTGTGATAAATCCACGTTTTTCTCTCTAGTCTCCTTTTACATCTGCTTCTTACACTCTCTGTGACCTTTAGCATCTTGGATACCATCATCTTTGTTAGGTGTGCGCTAACTCCAGAGAATCTACTCCAGATATTCTCTTGAGTCTGTATATTACATTGACATTCAAAGTGGGAATTTATGACTCTTGGAATGCAATAACCCACAATTATTGCATTCCAAACAGTCCTTTGCTATACTGATGTTAAACAAACTGAACCTGTGATGACAACATACACTCACCGGCCACTTTATTAGGTACACCTGTCCAACTGCTCGTTAACGCAAATTTCTAATCAGCCAATCACATGGCAGCAACCCAATGCATTTAGGCATGTGGACATGGTCAAGACGATCTGCTGCAGTTCAAACCAAGCATCAGAAAGGGGAAGAAAGTTGATTTAAGTGAGTTTGAACATGGCAATGTTGTTGGTGCCAGATGGGCTGGTCTGAGTATTTCAGAAACAGCTGATCTACTGGGAGTTTCACGCACTACCATCTCTAGGGTTTACAGAGAATGATCCGAAAAAGAGAAAATATCCAGTGAGCCGCAGTTCTGTGGGCGCAAATGCCTTGTTGATGTCAGAGGAGAATGGCCAGACTGGTTCGAGCTGATAGAAAAGCAACAGTAACTCAAATAGCCACTCGTTACAACCAAACCATGCAGAAGAGCATCTCTGAACACACAACACGTCGAACCTTGAGGCGGCTGGGCTACAGCAGCAGAAGACCACACCGGGTGCCACTCCTGTCAGCTAAGAGCAGGAAACTGAGGCTACAATTCGCACAGGCTCACCAAAATTGGACAATAGAAGATTGGAAAAACATTGCCTGGTCTGATGAATCTCGATTTCTGCTGCGACATTTGGATGGTAGGGTCAGAATTTGGGGTCAACAACATTGAAAGCATGGATCCATCCTGCCTTGTATCCACGGTTCAGGCTGGTGGTGTAATGTTGTGGGGGATATTTTCTTGGCACACTTTGGGCCCCTTAGTACCAATTGACCATCGTGTCAACGCCACAGCCTACCTGAGTATTGTTGCTGACTATGTCCATTCCTTTATGACCACAGTGTACCCATCTTCTGATGGTTACTTCCAGCAGGGTAACGCGCCATGTCATAAAGCACCAATCATCTCAGACTGGTTTCTTGAACATAACAATGAGTTCACTGTACTCAAATGGCCTCCACAGTCACCAGATCTCAATCCAAAAGAGCACTTTTGGGATGTGGTGGAACAGGAGATTTGTATCATGGATGTGCAGTCAACAAATCTGCGTCTGTCTGATGCTATCATGTCAATATGGACCAAACTCTCTGAGGAATGTTTCCAGTACCTTGTTGAATCTATGCCACGAAGGATTAAGGCAGTTCTGAAGGCAAAAGGGTGTCCAACCCCGTACTAGCAAGGTGTACCTAAATAAAGTGGCCGGTCAATTTACCGAGCGGCCCCAATTTCTATTATGTATCCTTATACTTATTTAGATAACAAAAACGTACAAATCTGTCTCACTTTTGATCAGTTCATGTGGGATTGTAATGAAATCTCATCCAGTTAAATTTATTCTTTGGCTTTTCTATGTAACAGAATCATCGCCACATTTTTTCATCATGCTTTACTTTGCCTGCTCAGAATTCCTGGTTTAGGTACATCAGGTTCAGATTGTAATACAGAGTAAAATGCAGGGCAGGAGAGGTTAAGTGCGTTGATGTAGGGACTGAACAGTTATCCCTCCACAAGCTTTCCCTCTAATATCAAGGTCAGCTTGTTCTTAAGTCCTTAGCTCTCAAAAATGTCATTGGTTTAATTAATTATCTGGAGACTCTCTTAGGAAAGACCTTTTTAATAGCGGGAGAATGTCCATTAATCAACTGGCAAGGGGCCAATTATGGTTGACGGTCACTGTGTGAGCTTACAGTGTGAGGACTAATTTGACCCCTCAAGGTCTGAGCAAGGGATTTAAATTTATATGTTCTTGGGTTTTATATAGATGGTATCACGTGCTCTTTAACAGCACAGAAGTTGGCCCTGTGAAAACTGTTTAGGTCTCATTGTGAGAGTAGCTCACATGCACTTCTTGCAGAATGAAGGACTCCACTAGTGTCAGAGAACACTAACCTTCAGTTAGCTACAGATATGTTCTGCACAAAATATGTTGCAATTACATGCTCCTAAGAAAAAAAAGAGTCTTGTTGGACATTGATGTCCAACTGCAGGTCACATATGCTTCAGATGTTGTTCATAGCATGTTCACCAGATGGCACATAAATATTGTGCTGTGATAAAGTTGTTGCTCCGTTACAAATCTAGTTTGTTTTTGCTTTTTTGTCTTGTTTAAATGTTTCAAATGATCAAATTTTAATTTTAGACATCGATAACCTGAGCGAATACAAAGTGCAGTTTTTAAAGGATTATTTTATATATATCAATAGGAAAGAGATATACCAAACCAACCTGGCTCTGTAAAAACATAATTGTTAAATAATGAGTGAGCTGTGATTAACCATATGTTTTGGTTCAGTTTCACTAGTAACATCCTAGCCTGGGACCTGGATGACCTGTAGTATCAATATATAATTTAAATAGAACTTATTTGACAACATGAAGTAGGCTAAAATATCCCAAAAAGCAACAAATAATTTCTTGATCTAAAGAAGAATAGAGGAGAACAAAGTCATATACATTTATCAGGTCTTTTCTCTCAAACTTCCCAGGAATGATTGACCTACTAACATTACTCCAAGAGTTCATTGATGATTTGCCCAAAAGGTCACAAAAGAAGCCAGAACATCCAAAGCAATGCAGACCACACTTGCCTCATCTAAGGTCAGTGTTAGTGCTTCAACAAAAAGACTGGAAAAAATGGCATCTATGGAAGGGTTCCCAGGTGAAACAGGGAGCAGGAAGGACCATTTTATATCTGCCAAACACCATCTTATAATCCCCTAGACCTTTGATAAAATGCATATAATAAAGAAAAAAATAGAACTTTTAGGAAGGTGTTACATCTAGTATAAATGAGGAGAATGATGCCTGAGGGTGGCTTTGCTGCTTCAGGACCTGAACAACTTGGCATATTTGATAGAACCATGAATTCTTCTCTCCACCAGGCAATCCTGATGGAGAATATTGTGAGTCCATAAATGACCCAAGGCGCATCAGGAAAGCCATCTCTGAATGGGTCAAAAGTAACAAAATCAAGGGTCTGAAGTGGTCTTGAATTTGATTATGAAGCTGTTGCAGGACCATTCATGTTTAAAACCTTCCAGTGTGAAAGCTTGACAAAATATTGCAAAGAAGTGGCCCATAATTCCTTCACAGTGACATAAAAGATTCATTGCAATTCCTTGTTTGTGCTAAGGATGACCCAACTAGTTATTAGTTTTAGGGGTAATTACCTTTTTACATAGGGCCAGGGTAGTTTGGATAGCCTTTTTTCTTAATAAAGAGACTAGTCATTATTTACTCAGGTTATCTTTGTCTGTGTCAGGATCTGGAGTTTTGTGTGTGTGTGTGCTTTTGCTTTTTTTACTATGCTCACTTCTCAGATGGTGCTGGAGTTCTCAGGGGTGCTGGGTGACAGGTGCAACTGATCTGCTGATTTCTTGGAAGTGTACTTAAGCAGGAGGCTGCCAGCACTTCAGCGCCAGAGTGTTTGCCTTCAGTGGTTGTTGTACCTGAACCTTTGGATTTCTCCTGTTGATGCCTGTTTTGCTGTTTTGGATTTTTCGACTTTTGGAGAAAGGTCTCTTTTTGTGGATTAAGATCCCAGATACCTGTTATCCTTTGTCTGGACAACAACCAGCTGACAGCTTCCTGTTTTCACCTGTTTTTGGTCATCCGAACCGAGGCATAAGCGTAACCTGTTCACCCTCCAACGCAAGTACTACCTTCCTGAACTCCTCACCTCGTCTTTCACAAACCTCTCAAGCAGTTCCAGAGAAACTTCTGTGTTGAACACCCAGACTCCGAATCCCTCACCCCCCCTGGCAGTTAGATTACTCCAACATAGTAAGCCGTTCCTTAAGTATAGTGTTTTGATTTATTTGCCCCAGGTTTACTACAGCATTTTGATTCACCTGCTTCTCCCTCTTCTTTTTGTACAGTTGGCAATCTACCCATTCCTGAACTGTTCCCAATTATCCTTGTTTAAGAAAATAAACCTTCTTCATAACCTAGTCTCTTCTTCTGAGAGTTCTGACCCACAGGCAGAATAACAATCTCGAGCATAATGACAGTCTGATATCAAAATTTGTTTCATAATTTGAAATATTGAAATGTGAGAGAAAAACCACCAAAAATAATCTGTAAGGTGCTTATTTTTTTTCACGTCACTGTACTTTGTAAGCTGATTCAACTCTGTCATGTAACTCATCTAAATGATTATGATGAAAAGTTGACCGACCTTTTTAGTGGTATTGAATATGCAGAGGGAGACTTGTCATAACCTCAACGGTTTTTAGAAAAAGGTAGAATGGTATCCTCAGAATGCATATAAATATATTTCTTCATTTTCTTTTGGTCCCTTTAAGTTTGTTTAAAACAATACAGTTTCAAAGAAAACACCTTCTTGTAGAGAATTTAAAGCTTAAATGCCATTTAAGTCATTTTGCCTGGGGGATTATTTCTTATTACCCTCTTCATTTGCTTCAGGAAGTAAATGTTCATTGTTCATTTTTACTTATTTAGCACCAGAAAAAGCCAGAAGATACTTTTTGCTATTTCATGCATTGAACACATATCACTGGACTTTACAAAGTTAGTACAAAGTTGGTAACCAAGTGAGGGGAGCTTTTTTTTATTGATAGGACAGAAAACAAGGATGATGGTTTTCAGCTGTGCAGTCAACATCAGTCCTCAGTCAACTGTCCAATCATGTTAGGAAATTACTTGTTGTAATATAACACAGTCACAGTCTTCACATCTGCATTTAATACATTAATGACACCAACCTTTCACGTAACATGCAGCTTCCAGCATTTCATCTGTAACGAAGCACCTAACAGGGGAAAATGTGGCTTCTCAGCCTTCTTAGAAGATTGCATGTTTGACCTGAGGATAAAATAAGGATGGAGGCAGAGGTGTGGTCAGGGTATAGAGTCCACACATGACTGTGGTTGAACAGCTTATGTTCAGTTGTCATGCCGATTGAAACTACTTGTGTAATCATTGCACAATAATATTGCTATGAACAGAATGCATTCCAGCTCAGTTCCTGCACCACATTAGTAGGAAACAGAAATCCTTTGGAACCAAATTATCATTTCGATGAACTGTTTTTTAAAATGTTGGTACATTTGTTTACAGCTTCTTTGAGTTACATTTATGACATCAGTGCAAAGTTAACGCACATTCAGGCTACTTCATCCTTGATTTCTGGGTGACTAAAAGTCATGATTTAATAGGTGCAATCCAAGGATGCTACACACACAAAAGAGCTAGTGTGCTTCTTTTAAGACACTGCTGCTTGTAATTTTAATGTGCTGCAAACAAATTGCATGAAAAAAAACCCCACAATATTTCATGTAAAGTGGAAGGAAAATTATAAATGGTTTTCAGCATTTTTTTTATTTCTATTTAGACCCCTTTACTCTGATATCCCTAAAAAATCCAGTTCAACTAGCTTCCTTCAGATATCTAAATGTGTGTAATTTAATCTCAGTCTAAATCCAGTTGTCCTTAGAAGGCCTCCGAGGTTTGTTAGAGAACATTGGTGAACAAACATCCCCGTGAAGACCAAGTGATGCAGCAGACAGGTCGGGGATGAAGTTGTGGAGAGGTTTAAGGAAGGAACAGTTAAACCTAAACCTATTTAGATTTTGAAATTTTTTTTCATTCAACCAAGAAGCTGGTTTCTGATAGGAAAACAAGGATAGTTTTTTTATCTATGGTGATGATCTCCAAGCCTTTGAGGTTGGAAAGCCTCCTTGCCATTACCTTAATATTTAGCTTCTTCCACAGATTCTCTATCAGATTCAAGGTAGAACTCTGGCTGGGCCGCTCCAAAACATTAATATTACCATCAATCAGAAACATGTCGATAAAATTAAAAGATTACTTTAAACCCAAATCTGCCAGGGGTTTGAATAATTTTAAGTGTTTATCCCAAGCGGTGAACATCTCACAGAGCACTGTTCAGTCCATTCATAACCAACCATTTTCATACTGCAGCAGCAAACTGACTTCAATCAAACTTGGCCCCAAAGTAACATAAAATATAAAAATGAAGCAGCTGTATGTGGAATATTCTGCTGTGTGTAACAAAAAAAAATGTAATTTGTGTTGTAATGCTATATTGCACAACTCCAATTCCTATAAGAAAATAGATAAAACCAAAATGTTGAAATGAATTTCTGTACCCTGCTCTGCTGTCAAACATTTTTATATGCTTCACACACGCTGATTGCTGTGTTTATCACAAAGATAATTAGCTGCTAGCACAGAGCTCCTTGCCTCTTTCCACTTTGTGCAATCTATGGTGGGGAGTTCAATTATGCTCTTGCTGTGGTGTTTAGAGACTGTATTTGGTTCCGCGGTGGTGTTGCAGCAGAGGGTAGCATCAGCAGAGTCCGTGAGCGTGACTAATCCAGGGATCTCCTGCTCGGTGTGTATGGCTGGCCGTCCTTCACGCCTCACCCCTCCCTGAATAACAGCGAGGCCTCACACATTGATAAAGTGCTGGAGAGGTTTTGTTTCTGTTCAGAGCATTATCACCAAAGGTTAAGCGGCTTTGCTATTTCATTGACAGATCCTGCAGGCTTCTGCACTGACGGGCTCTTTTAGTTCACTCTGTCCATTATAATGGCACATAATAACTGCAGACCATTGTCAAACTGTTTATATTCAAATACTTCCTCAGTACAGCCTTTTTGTCTCGACCAGATGTCCCACCAAGCACCGCTGATTGTAGGAAAACGGTAGGTGTTTTATGCCTGCCAGGTTATTCCTACCACTGAGAGCAGAAAAATAACCAGCAAAGATGTATGTGATAGAACAAACAAAAAATAGTGTGTAATCGTAACAGAGTAGAAAAGTTTCTACATTTCTTTTAGAAATAATATTGTGAAAGTGTGAGGTGCATGTGTATTCTGGCCATTTTACTCTGACTACCCAAAATAAAATCTACTGTAACTAACTGCCTGACAGGTTGAGTGAGTAAAGCAGTATTCACAGAAGTAAACTAGAGCATCGTGGTAACTCTGGAGGAGCTGCAGATATCCACAACCCAAGCGGGAGAGTTTTTCAACAGAACAACTATCAGTCTCTCAGTCCCCAGGTCTGACCTGTATGAAAGAGTGGCAAGAGGAAAGCGGTGGCAGAATCATGCTGTGGAGATACCATTTCTCCTATGGGAGAGGGAAGACCTTCAGTGGTCTATCACATAAAATGCCATTCAAATACATTAAAGTCTGTCCCTGTAACATTGCACAAATTGGAGAAGTTCAAGGGGTATGAATACTTTTGCAAGGCACTGTATCTTGTTAGACTTTTTTCTAGTGTTTGACCCTTTTTATTGCACAGCCCACACTTAAAATTAATTGTCAATCACAGCTACAGCCCTTCAATAACCTTAAATGAGCTTAATATGACAGTTTTCATTTCGGCCGTTGGAATGAAAATGACAAAGTTGATGTATGAAAACTTTGACCAAAGCCTTATCTGCAGAAGATAATTCCCTTGTTAGCATTAATTAATATAAATCCAGATTTGTTGGACTTGGAGACTGAAGGGCTACTCTGAGAAGAGGCAAAATCAAAGCAGGCTTTTACCTTCTTACAACATTTCCAATGTGAAAGACGTTGTGAGGGTTTACGCAAATGTTATTTCCAGAATCAGTATCAGAAATTTTGTTAACCTTTGAAATTGTTGTCACATTTCTTTGGGCAGCTCTCACTCAGCAGGTTACTATTTATGTGGGAAATAAAGGTAGAACTCAGTAGACTACGAATGATCTTCATGTGTCAAACATACTCAAAGCAGAACATGTGAAGTTTTTCCAGTCAGAGGAAATTGCCAATGTAAAAATGAAATATTGTAGAGGTTTGAGTGAATGCTATTTTATGGATTTTTACACCACTTTATTTCCACATGAGACAATTATACTGATCAGAAATTCTTAAGATGATCCCATCTTAGTACATGTTTCACTCAGGAAACTCATTGGTGGAACACCACTTCTTACCTCATTTTCCAATGTAAATTATTATTCACTTCTCAGTAAATAAATCTGAGGCAAACATGACAATGATTCAAAGGTTTAGAAACTAGTATTTGTACCAAGGAGACACTAGAAGTCTGGTTTGGTCTATGTTTCTCACTGACTAGCCCCTAGAGTTTCATATTAAGTGAATTAGTTACTGTAGGCAAGATAGTTTTCCCCGCTGTGTTTTAACAGAACTCTCACAAAAAATTGTCCCTTTAAAGATTTGTAAAAAAATCTTTGATCTGTATGTTAAAATGTATTTTTATTGTTGTCTCTGTCAGGTGTTTGTGACACAGTTCTGTTGCCAAAAAAATCATACAACGCAGGGCTTAAAGAACTTGTACAATTTGACAAAGGTTACTATCAAACTTTTTGTTATTGAGTTTGTACAGCGTAACAAGTTCCTTTTGACTTTTAAAATGTCACTGTTTGTGCCAGCTAGTAGATTAATGCCTTTTTATGCACAGTCAAATCTGTAGCTAGATTGAAGGAAATGGTCTGACAGGTTTCCTGAATTTAATGCATTCCCTATTCTATCTTTTGTTGTTGGTGAGTATTTTTTCTTTAAGGAATACATGTCTTAGTAAATTAAGAATTTTGTTTCATATTTTTCACTTACACTTTTACATTCACTCAAATCTAAAAGTATGACGTTGCTCTGCTCAGTGAACAGTGTGCTACATGATTGTTTCATGTGATTGCATTACTGGCTGGAAAGTATGTGACTGGAAGTACGTTTTGACCCACGTTTTTCTTTTATTCATTAAGACACTGTCATTATTATAGTTTTTTAGCATGTAATCACTTCATACTTACAGTAGCTACATTGTAGAAATATGTACTTATATATTTACACTGTGTTAATAAATGAGTTACTGCATGCTTTTTTGATACAGTCGACCATAATATTCTCTTAAAAAGGCTGGAATATGCTGTAGGGATCAGGGGAATAGCACTAGGCAGGTTTAAATCGTATCTGTCTGACAGATTCCAGTTTGTTCATGTAAATGATAAATCATCTTTAAATTCCAGGTTTAATTGTGGAATACCACAGGGTTCAGTACTTGGACCAATTCTCTTTACTATATATATGCTTCCAATAGGTCAAATTATTAGGCAGCATTGAATAAATTTTCACTGTTACGCTGATGATACTCAGCTTTACTTATCCATAAATCCTGATGAACCCAACCAGTTAGATAGACTACAAGCATGTCTTGAAGATATAAAAACTTGGATGACGTTAAATGTTTTGCTTCTAAATTCAGACAAGACAGAAGTTGTCGTCTTTGGACCGGAGTCTTTAAAAAAAAAACTGCTTAGTCAATCACTTAACCTGGATGGCATTAAATTGACCTCCGATAATAAAGTAAAAAACCTTGGTGTTATTTTTGACCAGAACATGTCATTTAAATCCCATATTAAACAAGTTTCTAGGATTTCCTTCTTTCACCTCCGGAACATTGCCAAAATTAGAAATATCCTGTCCAGGAGTGACGCTGAAAAACTAGTCCATGCATTTGTTACTTCAAGGCTGGACTATTGTAATTCGTTACTATCAGGATGTCCACAAAATGCAGTTAAAAGCCTTCAGCTGATTCACAATGCTGCAGCAAGAGTTCTGATGAAAATTAAAAAGAGATCATATTTCTCCTATTTTAGCTTCCCGTCATTGGCTCCCTGTTAAATCCAGAATAGAATTTAAAATTCTCCTCCTCACATATAAAGCCCTTAATGATCTAGCTCCATCATACATCAGAGAGCTGATTGTTCCATATGCTCCTAACAGGGCACTTCGTTCTCAGACTGCAGGTTTACTGGTGGTTCCTAGAGTCTCTAGAAGTAGAATGGGAGGCAGATCTTTTAGTTGTCAGGCTCCTCTCCTGTGGAACCAGCTCCCAGTTTTACTCCATGAGGCAGACACCCCGTCTACTTTTAAGGCTAGGCTTAAAACTTTCCTTTTTGATAAAGCTTATAGTTAGAGTGGCTTAGGTTATCAGGGAGGGAGCCTTCCTCCCTCCCTGATAAAGGGGAGTCAGGTTTGGCCTAAACCGGCTCAGTTATGGCTGAGGTGCAAACACACCCTCCATTTCTGCTACCTGTATGACCCCTTCTCTTTTCCAATGATTATAATTAGTCTGACAGAGAGAGGTATCCCAATCCTTGTGGTTTTTATTATAACAATGACCATCAGTGGGACCCTTTGTGGGTTTCCTTGAGACAACATTGTTGTAAATAAGCACCGTTTAACTACATAATCTGAACTGAAACTATCTCTGTAGTTATGCTGCTATAGGCTTAGGCTGCTGGAGGACATAATGACCACTTTCACCCTCTTCGCTACATTCTCACACTACTCTCCAATTTTGCATTATTAGCTGTTATTTCAGCTTTTAACTTTGTTCTCTCTTTTCTCTTCCTAGAAGCTACACCTGGCCTGGCTCTGTGTCTACCTGTGACACCTTTCTGGAGAGGGGAATCATCTGAGCTTCTGCTGGCAACAACTTAATGCTCACCCTCTACCGATGATACACATGGCCCTGTCTTTTAGCGTTTAACCCTTTCTCTCTCCTAGACATGGCAATTCACTGAGCTTAACTGTAACTAATTATATGTTCTCTCTTTCAGACTCTAACCTTGAAAACTGGCTCAGAGTTTATCTGTTCTTTCTTTCTAGGTTAAACGACTAAAGGAGCTACATCCATTAACATTTACTTTTCCTTTCCATAGAAAGGACTCCTGGATCAGTGCTTCTTTGTTCTCTTTGTGTCTCTGCTCTGTTCTCTCTAACCCCCAGTCGGTCGTGGCAGATGACCGCTCACAGTGAGCCTGGTTCTGCTGGAGGTTTCTTCCTGTAAAAAGGGAGTTTTTCCTCTCCACTGTCGCTACATGCATGCTCAGTATGAGGGATTGCTGCAAAGTCAACGCCAGTTACTGTCCACAGTCTCTACATGCTCATCCAGGAGGAGTGAATGCTGCAAGTCAGTGACTGGATGCAATCTGCTGGGTTTCCTTAGATAGAAACACTTTTTATCCAATTTGAATAAATAACTAACTTTGACTGCACTGTTCAATGGTTAGGATTAATTGGAATGTATGTAGCTGACTGTTGTGAAGTGCCTTGAGACAACATGTGTTGTGAATTGGCGCTATATAAATAAAACTGAATTGAATTGAAAAAAATAGAATTTTTAATTGTGGAAATGTGAGAGTATGGGGATGTGAGCAGTTGGGCCTCCAGTTGTGCAAAACCACCGCACTGGAATGTTAATTGGGATGACTTGTCTTCCTCTCAGATAAGGCACAGGGCTATGTTCAAAACAAACCAAAGACTGGGATGTCCCACTGTCTCAGCCCAGGAGACAGACGGGAGGATGTTGGAGATTGTCTGTCCCCGGCTCTCTCCCACGCAACTGCACACCCCGTGGCCTCATCACAAATAGAAAAACAGAAATATTACAGAGCGGGAGGTGATTCACAGGAAGACTCAAAGCGTGTGTATTATTAAGACTGGAGCACTACGGTTTTTAAGTTATGCTAATGAGGATCCTTTTTGGGGCTACAAATCTAACAGTGATTTGAATAATTTCTCTGCCCGTCCCTTCTCCTCTCCGGCTTGTTTTTGCATTGTTATTCCGTCTTCTTTCTATCCTATTAGTCATGTATTCAAGGACGCAGTCTTGGCATGGAGCTCGGCACATGCTGTTTAAAGGAGGTGATGGTAGATTAAACAGCAGCAGCAAAAACCTCAACGCAGACCTCTGATGGGAGACATCTCCTCCCACATATCACCTATAATGAAGTGCTTCTTTTATATTAACCTCCTCCTGCCATGCGTGTTTGGGTCTAGAACACAGGAAATCTTATGGAGTTTAAAACGTCTACACATCAATATCCTACAGCCATCCATACTCTCAATTACCAAACAATCCCATTAAATAACAGTAAAGCTTATCATGTATGTAATTAACACATTGGAATGATATTTATTAAAGGCATAATCCAGCTCACCAGATGAAGGGATACATGATACTGGATTCAGAAAAATTAGGTGAGAAGAAAAAAATAAAGGATCCCTTTTTTAAGTTAAGGATTCATAATTTACAAATTGTATTAAATTAGTAATCATGATTAGAACATTGTTATGTAGCATATTGAAGGAGGTTAGGCATCAGAGATTTAGTTTAGTTTCACTGGTCGACTTTATTGTTGTCATTTCTCAAAAGTAGATAGACAGGAAAAGTGGTGAAGAGATGGAGAAGACATGCAGCACAGGTCACCGTGGCAGGGACCCGAATCAGGGGACAGTCGCATCGAGGGCTTACGCTCAAGTTTACATGGGCCGCATGCTCAACCAACATATTTTTTAAAATGACCTAATCCTAAAGCTGCTGCATGTTCATGCAGCTGTTAGCGTGTTCACTTTGCTACAAGAATCTCCAGGTTTGAATCCAACCCATGACTTTTCAGTGTTGACTTTACATGTTCTCCCTGTGTTTGTGTAAGTTCTCTCCAGGTACTCTAACTTCCTTTTACAATTCCAGCCAGTGAGGTTCATCGGTTGAAAAGGGTTGCAGAGTTATAAAAAATAGATGGAGAACCTGAAAGAGGTCTATATGTTTACACTTTTAATCTAAGAGTTGTCTGCGTTCCAGTGGAATTTATCATTACATTTGAATTTACAAAGATGTAAATTATTTTCAGAAGAGCTCTAAAACTAAACTGTAAAAATAAAATAAAAATCCATGTAAAGAAAATATTAAATTGACATAATTTGCACACAGGAACCAATTTATAAGCATACACACAAAGTTTCTAAACTGTAACAACATTAAAGTTATTCATTTCTATGCTATTTTATTCCGTGTGCTCCCAGAGGCAAAACTCCATGAGCTGCAATAATAAAAGTAACAGCCGTGGTTGGACTGCAGTGTTCACAGCACCAGGAAGCCCTCTCATATTAGATTTGGCGAGCTCTACAAGTAAATATTGAACACAGGTTCTGAGTCTCTGCAGCTGTAGTGTAATCACTAACTAAAAGTTACTTGAGCTTACTGACTATGATATGACTGTTGTGGTGTATTTGTTCAGTCTGTTTCTTTAAACCTGATGCATTATACAGTACTGCAGCTTGTGTGCTTGATTTATGCCATCTTGAAGGCTATGTAGAACTGAAGAGGGTGTGGAACCTAAAATGCTAGAAGAGTCTTGTTTTACCATTACTTGAAAGAAAACACTGTTCACATGTACCATGTTGTTAGCCAACAAAAATTGAAGTGGGAAACAAATGTTGAAGTGGGTACACATAATGACACCAACAAGGACCTGTTTAAAACGGCAGAACTAAGGAACCAGACAAAGGTGATAGCTAGAAGAAGCACAGGTTCGGTGTATTTTCTAACACAAGTAAACTAAAAACAGGAAAAAAACTAAATGCACCAACATAGCCAACAAAAGCTGTCTCCCAGAACAAAAATCCACACACACTGCTGAACGTTGTTAACCTTCAAGCCCACATCATGAGAAACTGTGAATCCAATATGATCTGTATAGCTGCACTGGCTCACAAGTACCAGTGAAAACTTTTTTGAATCACATCCAGAAACTGAAAGGAATATAAGAAAGTGAATTCAGGTTTAGTCATCTGATGAGAAAATGTAATGAATGAAAATGTTTATGTAATTAATTTGCATATCTAAAGCAATTCATTGCACTTGGCACTTGGTTTTGATGTAAGTGTCCTTTGAACTGAATGTGATTTTCCAGTGATCCTTATTTATGCCCATTCTCATTGTAGGTACCTGCTAGTACAAATTACAGCTTTCTAAAAGCAGCTGCAGTGATTCAGTTAGTGGGTCAAGGTGCTCAGACGAGGAGCATCTGGTTAATTAATTGATTAATTTCTCAAAGCCTACAATGTAAGGGAACAAAACTTAACACTGTGAAGGTTTTCAGGCCGAGGTTGATTTAATCTGATAGCTGATAGGTGACAATTGCTCCCTTCACTGATTCCCAGAATGGGCCCACAGCAGGACCTTTGGCTCAAGAGAAACCGCATATGGAGAGGAGGTGGAGGGCGACTTGGTGCCAGTCTTTTATCTTTGTCAGATCTGCCAAACTCATACTAAGAAGCTAAATAAAATACTCTCTGGCTATTTTTAAAAAAGCTGACATGTTATTATTTGGGAAATGGCACATACAAAGCTATGGACCCCTTAATAGTTTAGGGAAACAAGTCAAGCAACAGCTGACATGAAGCCTATTTTAAGATCTCCTATACAGCTTTTTCAGACAACAATTTAAAACAAACAAAATCAGTTTAAAACAAACAAAAAAAAACTACCATCCACAAAGTTTTCAGGAAACAGGCTGACAAATTCTCTACGTTAGTGCCACACTCTTCTCAGCCAGTTTGACATTCACTAAACCATTATATGCCATTATATCAAGCCCCATCTGTACCCAGTGAACGTAGGCACACTGGGACTCTAGGTGCCTTCATATCCCATCATAAGACTTTATGAATGCTTCAGGTCATATCTGGTTATGCATATATTTTGCTTTATTATGAATTTCTTTCTGACCTAACTAAGCATTCATTTTAATGGTACTTTGAAATTCTGATGAGAGATCAGAAGGAAAACCTATTTTGTTTATCATTGTTTTATAGGTGAAAAAGGTATCTGGCTCTGTCCTTTCTAGAGATCACTCACATTCCTCACATTGATACAGATTCTCAGTGCCAAGATTGGGGAATCTCTTTGTGATTTTATCATGATTATTTATTGCTTTATTAGGGTTATATTAACACATTTGTCCATAAACTCAGTTTTCTATAAGCTGAAGAGTGTTTTTTCCAACAACCTTACTGGCCAAAAAGGTTATGCACTACAAAATGAAGTGAAACTGCACGTCGAAAGGTGATGTTAATATATTGCAAAGATTCAAGTTTCAGAACAGATGGATTACGAACAGATGGATTACGGACTTGGCTGTAGGGGAACGTTGCTAAACACGTCAGTTACAGCTGATTCATTATTTGCAGGTAATTTAACAGGTACAAATGTACCCAATAAAGTGGCCAGTGAGTATGCATCTCAACATAGAAACTGGTTTCTTTTAAACTGACTTTGCTTTAAACATCTCAATAATAATAAAAATAGTTACCATTTTCTATCTGTATGCTTTAACTTTAAAAGACTGTAGCTATCAGGATGACCTGGTCAGGCTCAGGTATGGGGCTTTCACTGATTGGAAAAGGGCTGTGTTTTGAGTTTCCCACTGACCGTTTACCAATCAGGATTGATCAAGTTGAAAACTAGCTGGTTCCAGGCAACAACTGATTTCTATGTGCATCCCTAGATAATATAAACTCAGAGCCCAACTGATTCCAGTTGAAAATGCCATGCATGATGACAAGGGGTTTTGTACATGGTTGGATGCCTGTGTTTGATAACTCAGATCAGTTGCAGGTAAATGCTGTCTGCTAATCTGAGTGCAACAAAGCAGACTGAGACTGCAACGTTCAGCAACAATATCTTAGCCAATATCTTTAGGCTTATCTTTAGCCAATAGCCTTTCTCTGCATGTAGGAAGCAGAGTCAGACCAGGGTTGACTGCTCCCTCTGTACCTCCATGTGTTTATTAGCGTCCTTTTCTTCTCCACTTGAACGCCACTAACGATATAACTGCTCATACAGATACCTCTTTCATTCAGCCATCTCCAGGGACCCAGCGATGCGACTCAAAAGTCAGACCGTTAAAAGAGGAGACAGAAAAAGTTCGGAAGTGTTAGTGTTACTTTCCCTCATCCCCTGGAGATGCACAGGGAAAATCAATAATTTTTCATTAACCTGCTTTCCTCCCTGTAAATGAGAACTCACAGCCTTGGGTGCCTGTAAATGCTGCAAAAGTGACAATGTTGGTGATAATACCTCTGTTACAAACTCACACATCTGCACACAAACAGTCTTGGTGAGAAGTGAACACCTCTCCTGCTTGGGAGTTTAACTTCCTTTATTTTTAAATCGTTTAAAAAAGTCGGTGGAGAATAAACTCAGTATGGGGTTTTTATAAGGCAGTCTTGCAAAGTATGTGAGAGAATTTAAGTACACCCTTTCATCAAACGTTTTGACAGGTGGGTGGGACTTCCGGTGAGGGTGGGATTTCCGGTTGGCGCCATGTGGGTGCCATGTGGGCAGGAGGTCACGTGGTCAAGCAGGTGGTGTGTCCAAGGGGGCGTAACCGTGGATGCTGATTGGTTGTCGTCATTAGGGGCGATACCTTAAATGAGTCAATTAAAACACAGGGGTGTGTTTGTTATAAATAGAACAAGACAAATATGGTATTATCGGAAAGTGTTTGGCATCAGCACCAATTAAAAATAGAGGGGGTGTGTTTGTAAGCATCGTTAAACCTTGAATAACCCAATGAAAACAATAGGGCGTGCTTTAGTGTTTACTTTAAATACAGAGATAAAACTCTGCATTTACATGCAGCATTCGTTGGAAAAAAGAACACCCATTCAACAATGGCTGGAGTTAAGAGAGTTTATTGTCAAGCGGAGGAGAAACGCAACGCGTGCCAAGATGATGATGATGAACAAGCAACTGCATCATATACTTCCTCAACGGAGATACCTATCGGAATTCCCGTCATGACATACTCTACCGATGATGAGGATCCAACATCAACTTCAACAACCATGGTTGAAAATCAGACCTCGGGTGAAATGAGTGAAATTGGACATCGTCTTTCCGACCTTTTCCACAAGTCACAAAGTTGGATCGATGTCCAATTTCATTCATCTTCTCTGCCCAAGCTTCAAACGGCAGAGCCAGCATTGTCTTGAATACGCCGCAGTCCTGATTGAAAGCTTCCAACACAAACAGATCGTCCGGTTGTTCCTGCGTCTGCTTGCCCGAAAAGACCAGCGGCCATTTGCTGTGGTTTTTGACCCCCACACTGCGCTAAAGAGAGGTTCTCTCTCAGCTATTTCAACATCGGATGGTATATGAAACATTCTCGCCCGTTTTACAGGTCGAGGAGACAGTTCATTTTCTTCTTCTTCTTCCTCCCTCTCCTGCCTTGAGACTGTTTCAGGGCTATCATTAAGGTGCAGGATTGCAAGCCTTAACACAGCCCAGTCGCTGTGGGTGAGAGTACACAGAGCCAGTGATCCATTAAATACCTCATCTTGATCCAATTGATACAGGCAAAGCTCTCCTATTTCATACATGAAAATATAACCCCAGCTGCCAACCAGGCCATATGGCTCCAAAGATCATTCTTCTTGCAGAGTGTCGAACGGGGGTCTTTGTACCCTGCAGATGTAGTATGTTGATTTTTTAGGAGCATTCAATTCACGGGATGAATACTGGTAGACGGTCACTGGGGTTTCGCACAGAACTGACATACCTCTTGGCCGACCAGAGGTCTGATTTTCAACCATGGTTGTTGAAGTTGATGTTGGATCCTCATCATCGGTAGAGTATGTCATGACGGGAATTCCGATAGGTATCTCCGTTGAGGAAGTATATGATGCAGTTGCTTGTTCATCATCATCATCTTGGCACGCGTTGCGTTTCTCCTCCGCTTGACAATAAACTCTCTTAACTCTAGCCATTGTTGAACGGGTGTTCTTTTTTCCAACGAATGCTGCATGTAAAGTGCAGAGTTTTATCTCTGTATTTAAAGTAAACACTAAAGCACGCCCTATTGTTTTCATTGGGTTATTCAAGGTTTAACGATGCTTACAAACACAACCCCTCTATTTTTAATTGGTGCTGATGCCAAACAGTTTCCGATAATACCATATTTGTCTTGTTCTATTTATAACAAACACACCCCTGTGTTTTAATTGACTCATTTAAGGTATCGCCCCTAATGACGACAACCAATCAGCATCCACGGTTACGCCCCCTTGGACACACCACCTGCTTGATCACGTGACCTCCTGCCCACATGGCACCCACATGGCGCCCACATGGCGCCAACCGGAAATCCCACCCTCACCGGAAGTCCCACCCACCTGTCAAAAAGTTTGATGAAAGGGTGTACTTAAATTCTCTCTTATGTGTATGAGAAAACTCATGCCTTTGGTCTAAGGTCGTTGTATTATATATATATACGTGGACAAAATGTTGGTACCTCTTGGTTAATGAAAGAAAAACCCACAATGGTCACAGAAATAACTTGAATCTGACAAAGGTAATAATGAATAAAGATTCTATGAAAATGTACAAATGAAAGTCAGACATTGGTTTTCAAAAACGCTTCAACAGAATTATAAAAAAAAAAAAATAAACTCATGAAACAGGCCTGCACAAAATGACAGTACCCCTGAAAATAATACAACCAAAGGGACATGTTAAATCAAGGTGTGTCCATTATTTGCATCACAGGTGTCTACATTCCCGTAATCAGTCCGTGGGCCTATATATAGGGCTACAGGTAGTCACTGTGCTGTTTGGTGACATGGTGTGTACCACACATGACCAGAGGAAGCGAAGGAAAGAGTTGTCTTAGGAGATCAGAAAGAAAATTATAGACAAACATGTAAAAGGTAAACGTTATAAGACCATCTCCAAGCAGCTTCATGTTCCTGTGACTACAGTTGCACATATTCACAAATTTAAGATCCATGGGACTGTAGCCAACCTCCCTGGACGTGGAGGAAAATTGATGACAAAACAAAGAAATGGATAATACGAATGGCAACAAAAGAGCCCAGAAAAACGTCCAAAGAGATTAAAGATGAACTTCAAGCTCAAGGAACATCGGTGTCAGATCACACCATCCAACGTTGTTTGAGGCAAAGTGAACTTAATTGGAGACGACCAAGGAGAACACCATTGTTGAAAACAAATCATAAAAAAGCCAGACTGGAATTTGCCAAACTACATGTTAACAAGCCACAAAGCTTCTGGGAGAATGTCCTATGGACAGATGAGACAAAAAAGGAACTTTTTGGCAAGGAACATCGGATCTATGTTCGCAGATGGAAAAATGAAGCATATGAAGAAAAGAACACTGTCCCTACTGTGAAACATGGAGGAGGTTCTGTTATGTTCTGGGGCTTGTTGGAGTTGTCCTTCTAAACTCCTGCGCGTTCGTTTATTTGGTCAAAGCATCTTAATTCTGTGCGAGAAGAACTAAACTTAAATGTCTAAGAAAACAAAACACGGACTAGAGGTTGAAGCTGATTCACCCGGCCGGGGAGAGAGGTGCTGTCTCTGTGTAGTCAGGAACACTTCTGCTTTTTTTCTCCCCTGCACCGTTCTTTTATTGAACACACACATACTACAGGAAATATACATTTTACATTTGTTGCGCAGTTTTCTCACACATTCTTTTGCTGAAGTTCATTTCTCACACACAGAATATATACATTTTACATTTGTTGTGCAGCGCCTTCTCAGTTTCTCACACATTCTTTTGCTGAAGTCAGTTTTCTCACACATCTTCAGGAATCTTCAGGGAGAGGAGTACCATGCCTCCCTAATACACTGCCAGCTTCTCACGATACAGACAGAAAACACCTGCAAGCGTTAACCATGAATAATAGACACTCATTGTGTGACCACACTAGAAGCTACTGTTTAAGGATTTTTCTAACTCTCAAAAACATAACTAAAAACTCCTAATAATAATCAATCTATAAGCAGCAAATCCCAAATATTTCTTAGCTTTAGCTACTAATGATAAGGCATTTATATTTCCACAGGCTGCTTTGCTGCATCTGGCACAGGGTGTCTTAAATCTGTGCAGGGTATAATGAAATCTCAAGACTATCAAGAGATTCTAGAGAGAAATGTGCTACCCAGTGTCAGAAAGCTTGGTCTCAGTCGGAGGTCATGGGTCTTGCAACAGGATAATGAGCCAAAACACACAGCTAAAAACACCCAAGAATGGCTATGAGGAAAACATTGGACTATTCTGAAGTGGCCTCCTATGACCCCTGACCTAAATCCTATTGAGCATCTTTGGAAGGAGCTGAAACATGCCGTCTGGAAAAGGCACCCTTCAAACCTGAGACAACTAGAGCAGTTTGGTCATGAGAAGTGGGCCAAAATACCTGCTGAGTGGTGCAGAAGTCTCATTGACAGTTATAGGAATTGTTTGATTGCAGTGATTGCCTCAAAAGGTTGTGGAACAAAATATTAAGTTAAGGGTACCATCATTTTTGTCCAGGCCTGTTTCATGAGTTTATTTTTTAAAATAATTCTGTTGAATCATGTTTGAAAAGCAATGTCTAATTTTCATTTGTTCATTTTCATAAAATTTTTATTCATTATTACCTTTGTCAGATTCAAGTTATTTCTGTGACCATTATAGGTGTTTCTTTCATTAACCGAGGGGTACCAAATATTTTATCCACGTGTGTGTGTGCATATATATATATATATATATATATGCAATCCTGCAAGGAATGGAGCACTATAACTAAAACTTTCAGAGAAGTAGAAAAAGTAAATAGAATATAGTTTAGAATGCACAGTCTGTTATAGAAAATGAAGTTTTAAATTATAAGATTCATCTCATGCAGTTACCATTAGGAGGTTTGTTCAACTCCAAGCTTAATATTGCTCAAAGCCCAAGTAATTTTCAAGCTAAACCTAACCATATAGCAAGTACACTATTATCCCATCACACTACTGCAAACCTACTGTATTTCAATGGTATACAAAGATGCATATCTGTTACTGTGCAATCTCTAGCTTAACCATGCAATGAATTCTGCCCTAAAGAAAGCATATATAACACACATATGAGACTCTGCTACATAATGTACGTGATGTCGCAGAAATGACCCAGGAGTTACATTAATTATGTGATATGTTGAGCTGCTCAGTTCCTGAATCATCTGTGTTAATGATTTGAATCTTCGTACTAAACTGGTGATCCTTGTAGGTTTGTTGTCATTTGTACTAGTTTTGATCATTCTTTGTTATTCAGTATGTCCCTTATTCTTGCCACATTCTATTCATTTCTCTAGTGTCAGTTAGTTCTTACCTTATTAGATTATTTCTTTCAGTTTAGCTTCTTAGTTTATTCCTGTGCTCCATTCCCTGGGCATTCTAGTTTATTCCCCCTAGGTAGGTATTTCTCTTTTCTTCTGGCTCTAGTGTTCCTGTTTTTCTCTGTTTAGCCTATCGGTGTTAATTAGTGTCCCTTCTTCAGTCTCCCTGGCTTACCTCCTACCTCAGCCGCTCTGCGTTATCTCCAAAATCACCGAAAACACGCCGGACTTATATGATTTGGTCGGATCATTCTGTTGATCCAAGATAACAGACTCACTGGAAATGCTACGGACTAAGATGATTCGGTTCACTGACTTTACTCACATTTACAGTAAGGTCTGACAGTGGCAGTACAACACCTCAGTAAAAGTGTGGCTCCATCCACGCAGCAGATAAAGAAAACCAAAACTCTTCAGGTGCAGAAGAAAAAAAACGATGTTTGTTTTTAGGACAGGGAAGATGTGTTTTCCCATCTGGATAATTTATCTCTCAATGACCACAAGATAAAAAACTGCCTTTATTGCTGTATAAAATTAATTTATTCTTTATTTTATACTTTTAAATTTTTATCGTTTGTCTGAGTAGACAGTTTACAAACTAATACATAATCGTCCACCTTAATCCACAGCGACACTTGAGGCAGGAAGAGGGCAAGCCACCCTTATCCAGTCAAGGACCATGGCCTCGGATTTGGAGGAGCTGATCCTCATCCCAGCCGCTTCACACTCAGCTGCGAACCACCCCAGTGCATGCTGTAGGTCTTGGCTAGAGGGGGTCGACAGGACCACATCATCAGCAAAAAGAAGAGACGAAATCCACTGGTCCTCAAACCAGACCTTCTGGCACTTGGCTGCACACATGGAACATTGGATGGATTCTCATGGAGCCGGGTAACTGGAGGTGGATTGCAAGTGGTTTCACCACTTTAGATATGGGGAACGGTCCCACAAAACGAGGTGCCAACTTCTTACTCTCTACTCGCAGGGGAAGAGCTTTGGTAGAGAGCCAAACCTTTTCTCCAACTTGGTAAATTGAAGCAGGAATACGCCAGCGATTGGCAGCTCTGGCTTGTACTTCAGACATTGCAGTCATGGTTCTTCTGGCTTTTCTCCATATACGTTTACACCTCATGGCAGACGCATGAGCAGACGGGATCTTGGGTTCCCTTTCCTGGAGGGTGAACACAGGTGGCTGGAATCCATGGACAACATAGAAAGAAGACAGACTAGTGGTGCTTGATGGAAGGGAGTTGATAGCGTGTCCACCCACGGTAAGTTGTGCAACCACTCAGCTTCACAGAGAATGCACAGCTTGGTCTCTACTTCTCGGTTACCCCTTTCAGATTGCTCTTCAGATTGGGGATGAAAACCAAAAGACAGACTGATGGATATTTCCAACATAGAGAAGAACTCCTTCCAAAAACGGGAGACAAACTGAGGGCTCCTATCCCAGACAAAGTCAGTGGGAAGACCATGGAGGCGGAACACTTCACGTGCCAATATCTCTCCCATTTCTTTTGCTGAAGGACACTTCGGCAGAGGAACCAGAGGGACCATCTTCGAAAATCTGTCAACGATAGTGAGTATAAAAGTATGACCATTAGATGAGGGCAAACCTGTAACGAAGTCCATTGTCAGATGAGACCAAGGGAAGTGGTCGCAACAACCCCAAGGGAGGGCATCTAGAAGACTTGGCCTGATTACATTGATGACAGGCTGTGATGATTCCAATCCCAATTCTGGTGGAAGAACTGGGATTGGACCAGGTGTAATATCTTGTTGATCCCTGGGTGACAAAACAAACATGACTTATGGCAAAACATAAGCACCTTTTGGATAAGGTGATCTGGTATAAACAGGTGGTCTCCTGGGCATGAATCTGGAGGATGATGATGATGATCTAGCATAGTGACAGTGTCCGGGAGGATGAAGTCTTCAGCACCACTTGTCGCAGAGTCAGAAAGTGCATCAGGCTTAACGTTCTTGGTCCAAGGTCTGTAAGATAGAGAGAAGTGAAAATGTCCAAAACACAGAGCCCACCTGGCTTGTCTGGGATTAAGTCTTAGCTGACTTGAGGTACTCCAAATTCTTATGATCAGTCCAGACGAAGAATGGTTCCTTAGCTCCCTCAAGCCAGTGCCTCTACTCCTCCAAGGCGAACTTGATAGACAATAGTTCCCGATCTCCCACATCGTAATTGCGTTTGGCTGGAGAAAGAGTCCTTAAAAAGAACCCACATGGGTGAACACAACCATCAGCTGATCTCTGGCTGAGAACTGCACCTACTCCAGCGTTTGAGGCCTCGACCTCTATTATGATCTGTCTCTCAAGATCAAGGATGTGAAGGACAGGTGAAATAGTGAATCGAGACTTGAGCTTGGTAAGAGCTTTATCAGCCTGATCATTCCACACAAAACTGACCTTGGATGAGGTGAGTGCATGGAGGGGAGATGCAACTTGGCCGTAATTACGTATGAACCGATAAAAGTTGGCAAAGCCCAGAAACCTTTGGAGCTGCTTCCAGTCAGATGGAGTGGGCCACTCTGAAACTGCTGTGGTCTTAGCAGGATCCATAGTGACTTGGTCAGGGGAGATAACAAAGCCCAAAAACAGGTAGAAGTAGTGTACAACTCCCATTTCTCAGCTTTGACAAACAGGTGGTTTCGGAGAAGACAAAGAAGGACAGACAGGACATGGAGCTTATGGGACTCTAAAGTTTGTGAGAAAATCAGAATGTCGTCAAGGTAGACATATACGAAATGTCCCATCATGTCTCTGAGGACATCATTGACTAATGCCTGAAAAACTGCAGGGGCATTGGTCAGCCCAAACGGCATCACAAGACACTCGTAATGTCCTGTACGGGTGTTGAATGTGGTCTTCCAGTCATCCCCCTCTCTGATACGAACAAGACGATAAGCATAATGGGAATCTAGTTTTGTGAAATACTTGGCCCTCTGTATAAGATCAAAGGCAGAGTTCATTAGGGGGAGTGTATAACGATTCTTAACAGTTATGTCATTAAGACCCCAGTAATTGATGCATGGTCTGAGAGAGACGTTTTTTTGTCCACAAAAATGAATCCAGTTCCAGCAGGGGAGGATGAAGGACGGATGATACCAGCCTTGAAGGAGTCCTCCACATAAGGTCTCATGGCGAGGTTCTCAGGAGCAGACAGAAAATAAAGGTGCCCCCTTGGCAGCAAAGAACCCGGGAGGAGATCGATGGCACAATCATGGGTGAGCGGGAAGCTTAGAAGCCACAGACTTGTTGAAAACCTCCTTTAGATCACTGTACTCCGGAGGAACCTTAGCCAGATCTGGGTAGGTCTCCTCAATTGAACAGACTGGGTCAGGAGGGGAACAGACAGAAACCAAACAAGATGCAGAACAATCTTTCGACCAACCCATAATGGAGTTGTTCCGCCAATCAATCTGTGGGTTGTCTTTTCTTAACCGGGTGTCCCCTAATACAATAGGTAACTGAGGGGACTGAATGATACTGAAGATAATCCTTTTTAAATGAATTCTCCCAATGGTTAGACAGAGGCTCTCACTAACTTGATTAGTATTTGATAGGTGATGGCCATCTGAAGCAAAAACTTTGTGCGATGAAGGGGCTGGACAGAGCTTGATGCCAAGCTTCTTGGCAAATCTTTAATCCATTAATTCCGTGTCAGCTCCCGAATCAATGAAGACTGACACCTGGTGAGAAATGGAGGAGACCACAAGATTAGCTGGGAAAGAACTAAGGGAGGAGAGAGTGGGAACTTTACTCTTGTTCAGCAGAGGTCCTCTCTGGCCTTTCTTGACACATTCTGTGATCTTGTGTCCCTTTTCACCGCAATGAAAACACAGATTCTGTTGTCTTCTTCGAACACGTTCAGCTTCAGATAATTTAGTGCGACCCAGCTGCATAGGTTCCAGATCCAAAGACGTCTCTGGAGACGCTTAGTTAATTCCTTCAAACAGATGAGGAACAGATCCTCTAGTAGATCCTGCTTGGTCCCCTCTATGGCCTCTTTCCCTTTTCCTTTGTCAGATCCTCTATCTCCTTTAAGGACTTTGGGTAATTGCGGGTAGTGAGTTCGTCCTTTATCTCCTCTTTAAGTCCTTGCAAAAACACATCCATTAGGGCCTCCTGATTCCACTGACTATCAGTAGCCAGCAAATGAAAGTTAATAATATACTAGGCAACACTCTGATTGCCTTGCTTCAGTGACAACAAGCCTCTAGCTGCTTCACGTTCAGGAAGAACTGGGTCGACAACTCTTATAGTTCCTTAGCCAATGCTGTATATGAACGACATGAAGATGACTTATTCTGCCATTTTGCAGTTCCCCATTGCTTCGCTCTGCCTGCCGGTAGTGAGATAACAAATGGCACTTTGGCCCTTTCAGAGGGGAATGATGAAGGCTGGAGCTTAAAATGGATCTCACACTGAGACAAAAAGGCTTTGCACTGATCATGATTGCCTCTAAACATTTTAGGAGGAGTCAGATGGGGCTCTCTAGTGGTTGAAGCGGGAACTGCAGGTTGAGAAGAGGGCTCCGAGGGCGGAGGAGTCTGGACAGCACTGGGCGAATAGAGGTTACGGAACATGCCCAAAATTTCATTCATGCTGGCATCGAGTCTGGCAATAGAATTCTCGACACCAAGACGCCACTGTTGTGCCAGCAAAGGGTCCATTTTGGCCAGCTTTTTCTGTAATGGATAACTCTGAGGACCCGGAACAGGCAGCAGGATCCGAGGGAGATCCTTTAATCTTTGTCCAGGGCACAGAAATGAAGTCATGCATGGGAAAGCAGATACAGCCTGACAGATCCAGGGATAAGGCAGGGAGGGTTGGTCAGGAGGCAGAAGCAAGGTCGAGACCAGAGCAGAGAAATCCGTGAGACAAAAACGAGATCAGATCAGGCAGACAGGCAAGGAAGAAATGCTGGATAACTACTCTCACAAGGCTTTTGAAAATTTGGCACTGGTTGTCTGTCAGAGAGCTGTATATAAAGGCAGCAGCACAGGTGGAGCAGATGAGGGGTAATTAGGGAGCTGGTTGGGAAGGAGCAGATGAAACCAATCCTCCTAAAAACTGCAGCCGGCAGACAGAGGTGATGCAGACAACCAGTGCTGAATCATAACATCTGTAATCATTTCCAGATTGCCCAATTTTTGCTGATGACAAAAATACACCTTCATGAGTACATCATTGAACAGTTGTCTACTTTATTTTTTTTAAACACATTTTTGTTGCTAAGCCATATTTTTGTTGTTAAACTAAAAAAATCCATTGAATTTACAATGTGGAATGGCATTTACAAAATTATTTTGAGTTTTTTTTTTTAAATCAATAGAAAATCTCTGACCGCTGTGCAGTGTTGAAGAGATGTGTCAGCCATGACAGCCCCACAACATCCAGAGATTTGAGGTACTCAGGCAGATCTCACCCCCCCGAAGCCTTGCCATCATGAAGCTTTTTAACCACCATAGTGACTTCAGCCTGGGTGATGAAACAGTCCAACTCCAAGTCCCCAATCTCTACTTCCACCGGGGAAGGTATGACGGCAGGGTTGAGGACATCCTCGAAGTAGTACATCCACCCCTGGTTCCCTCTCCTGAGGCGTGGGACAGTTTGCCAGAATCGTTTTTGAGGCTTTCTCCATGGCCTCACCAAACTCCTCCCATGCCCAAGTTTTTGCCTTTTCCCCAGGCTGGGCCGCGCGTAGCACACTTGGCCCCATCAGCCACCTCAGGAGTCCCAAAAGCCAACCACAACCGATAGGACTCCTTCTTCAGCTTGACAGCTTCCCTTACTGCCAGTGTCCACCACTGGGTTCGGGGATTGCCGCCGCGACAGGCACCGCAGATCTGACATCTTACATCTATGGGCAGCAGCATTGATAATAGACGAGGTGAATATAGTCCACTCAGACTCTATGTCTTCAACCTACCCCAGAATCTGGTCAAAGCTGGTCAAATAATAAATCAGACAATTACATAGCAGCATCTCATTACATTTTGATGTAAGTGTTACTGAAGTTCAAACAGAGCAGCAGGATGAGAAGAAATGGGATTTAGGTGACGATAAACGTGGTATTGGCAGATTGGTTTGATATGACAAAAAGGCCACAATTCTATAAACAACCACTCATAAAAACCAAGGCATGCTGAATACCATTTCTGAATACAATACACAATAAAACTTGAAACAGATGGACTACAGCAGTATAAGACCACATCAAGTCCACTCCAGTCAGTTAAGAACAGGAAACAGAGGTTACAATTAACACAGGTTCACTCAACCTGGACAATAATACATTGGAAAAATGTTGCAGTTCCAATTCCGATGCAACATTCAGATAGAATAATTAGAATTTGGCATACCAAAAAGTGTCCATTCCCCCTTGTATTGTGGGTCAGGATGGTGGTGGTAGTGTAATTCTTGGGACACTATGGGCCCCTTAGATCCCCCTGAGAATTCATGCTCTTTATTGTTGTTCACCATGTCTATGTCTTAATAACCACAGTGTACCTGACCCTACTTTTAGTAGGATAATGCAACATGTCACAACGCTTAATTCCTCTCTAACTGACTGTCCTCCAATGCCCTTCACAATCATGAAATCTCAGTCCAACAGAGCATATTTAGAAGGTAGCGGTTCCCCATGTACAGCGCTTTGAGTGCCTTGTTACTGAAAAGCGCTATATAAATACACTTGACTTGACTTGACTTAAACAGATCAGAGAGAGTAAAATTCAATTCTGATATCTCTGATTCCAATTTAAGTAGCACGGGGGTTCCCCAAGGGTGTTAGTTCGTCTTACCTTTTCATTTTGTACACAAACAACTGCATCAGTTCCCAACCCAACCAGTGTATAATAACATTTTCAAACGACAATTATTTTGAGTCTTCTGACACTCAACACTGAGAGGCCTTAAAGCTGCCTTAGATAAGTTTGTAGATTAGTGCAATTCTCGCAAACTAACACTAATTAACACGTCGAAAACGGTTAAACTGTTTCTGGACCACTAACCAATTAGTGACAGGGGTCCTGTAGTAATACATGGTAATTTTATCAAACAGGTCACCTTCATTAAATACTTAGGTGTTTACAGGGATAGTGATCTCAGTTAGCACACAAATGTGGCAAGTATTTGTGCAAAAAAATGTTTTTTGTGCTAGTTTTGTATGTATTTATCATTGTTTTTGTTTGAAATACTGTCTGTCCTCGTTGTGTTGCAGCATTTTCCCCCTTCTAAGACAAACATCTCCCTCAGGGGACAAATAAATGGACTTATCTTATCTTATCTTGTTCAACCCAGGACTTCATTGGTTCATATTTGACTTAGGATCATGTTTTATGGATCATCAGTCTGCAGCTGTGATGCATAAAACTGCTGCTATAATGTAGCCTACAAGTGTTAGTTTGTAAATGTGTAGATGACTGATTGTAGTGTAAATCACTTTGGAGTCCTCAGGCTTGATAAAGTGCTATACAAGTGCAGGCCATTTACCATTTACCATCTTCTATACAAATAAGTTACGTGAAACACTCCAACTCACTACGATGAGAAGCCAGAGTATTGCAATGTCTAAATTGTTTCTGATAGATAACGTTGGATGAAGTAATGGGTACAAATATTCAAAGAAGGGGAATCAATTCAGAAGAGGTGATTATTTCTGCTGATCAACACTCAAATTGCACAAATGGCTATGAGGTTATGATTTAATTCAATATTAATGCTTTTGCAAGAATGTGCAGTCTCTGAAGTTTATTAACAAAACACCATTACACAACCTCAATCCAACAGTGCTAAAGTTCTTAGTGCTCTATTGGTCAGCCAAGCAAAGAGGCCTGTCTTACTCACCCAGCCTTCAAAGTCCACCTAAAAGTGCCAAAAAGGAGATTTCTTGCAAAAGAAAGATCTAAGTGGGTTATTGGTGACCTGCCAAAGTAGCTGTCGGAGCAGAGAAATTCACTGGCCTCATCTAAAATTTCTCAGTATTTGGCTGGAGGTGATTTGCTGAGCCAAAGGGGACACGAAAGAGGGAACACTGCCATGGCATTCCCTGGATCCAGATGGGCCAAGACAGAAGGGGAAAGATGTAAGCACTTTATCAGGAGTCTACGATCCATAAGACACTCAAAGACTCAAGTACAAACAAAGGCAGAACTACATGTGAGGCTGCCAAGGTTGCAACTTACTTTGCACTCTGAGCTCTGCTGCCTGTGTGATAAAATATTTCCACACTGCTGAATATTTACACATTGTGCTATATACTTTGCTGCACATTGTGTTGTTACTTTCAAACAAATTTGAGAAATCTGTACAGAAAAACTGTAGAGTACGTTTGGGCTGGTCTGTTCTCCTATCTTAGTCTTACTCTCTTATTCCCCATTGATACGAGCCACATGGATGTCTATGTTTCCCTTCAACTATCTTGTGCTGCAGTTGTTCCTTTATCAAAACAACTAGTTGGTAAATAGCTTTTTTACAATTTCTCTATGTATTCTTTTCCTTTAAGTTATAATGCTTTATCAAAAGCTGCAATTTGCTCATTACAATGCTCAATTTTACAGACTACTGTTATCAACCAAAAATTACTTTTGAGATTCAGTATCCTACATTTATGTTTAATAATTGTGACACATGCAGTCTTAACAACAAGCCGTTTTAATGAATGGTCTAAAAATAAGACAATTTTATTTAATATTCACACACACACACACACACTTAGTATCAGTGTGAAACAGTTCAAGGTAATGGCTAAACAATTGCAGACAAAAGTGCAGCTAGAAGAAACCATGTAAGAAATATTTGAAATATTCGAATTTGGGGCAAATTTCAGTTTCCTGCAGTTATTTAAAGGAAATGGACATAGGGTTTTGTGTGACTGAGAGAGAGAAGTAGTGGCGATAACACAAAAAGTTAACCTTATTAGACATGAATCCTGTTCTACAAATGCAAAATATCAATATGACATTTAGAATTTTATTGTTATTGTGGTCATAATCTGGAAAGTCTAGTTACAGTTTAATAAGTGGGCACCAACACTGCCTTGCAAAAGTATTTACAGACCCACTCAGTAAATTAGAATATTGTTGAAAAGTTCATTTATTTCAGTAATGTAATTGAAGCAAATTATATAGATTAACTGCACACAAACTGCCTTTATTTTTGTTAATTATGATGATTATCTGCTTACAGGTAATGAAAACACCACATTTATGATTAGAATTACAGGGGTTAAACAATTAAACTGAAACACCTGGTTTTAGACCACAATAATTTATTGGTATGGTGTAGGGCCTCCTTTTGCGGCCAATAAAGCGTCAATTCGTCTTGGGAATGACATATACAAGTCCTGCACAGTGGTCAGAGGGATTTTAAGCCATTCGTCTTGCAGGATAGTGGCCAGGTCACTACGTGATACTGGTGGAGGAAAACTTTTCCTGACTCGCTCCTCCAAAACACCCCAAAGTGGCTCAATAATATTTAGATCTGGTGACTGTGCAGGCCATGGGAGATGTTCAACTTCACTTTCATGTTCATCAAACCAATCTTTCACCAGTCTTGCTGTGTGTATTGGTGCATTGTCATCCTGATACACGGCACCGCCTTCAGGATACAATGTTTGAACCTTTGGATGCACATGGTCCTCAAGAATGGTTCGGAGGTCCTTGGCAGTGACGTGCCCATCTAGCACAAGTATTGGGCCAAGGGAATGCCATGATATGGCAGCCCAAACCATCACTGATCCATCTCTGATACTTCACTCTGGGCATGCAACAGTCTGGGTGGTACGCTTCTTTGGGGCTTCTCCACCCCGTAACTCTCCCGGATGTGGGGAAAACAGTAAAGGTGGACTCATCAGAGAACAATACATGTTTCACATTGTCCACAGCCCAAGATTTGTGCTCCTTGCACCATTGAAACCGACATTTGGCATTGGCATGAGTGACCAAAGGTTTGGCTATAGCAGCCCGACCGTGTATATTGACCCTGTTGAGCTCCCGACGGACAGTTCTGGTGGAAACAGGAGAGTTGAGGTGCACATTTAAGTCTGCCGTGATTTGGGCAGTCGTAGTTTTATGTTTTTTGGATACAATCTTGGTTAACACCCGAACATCCCTTTCAGACAGCTTCCTCTTGCGTCCACAGTTAATCCTGTTGGATGTGGTTCGTCCTTCTTGGTGGTATGCTGACATTACCCTGGATACCGTGGCTCTTGATACATCACAAAGACTTGCTGTCTTGGTCACAGATGCGCCAGCAAGACGTGCACCAACAATTAGTCCTCTTTTGAACTCTGGTATGTCACCCATAATGTTGTGTGCATTTCAATATTTTGAGCAAAACTGTGCTCTTACTCTGCTAATTGAACCTTCACACTCTGCTCTTACTGGTGCAATGTGCAATCAATGAAGACTGGCTACCAGGCTGGTCCAATTTGGCCATGAAACCTCCCACACTAAAATGACAGGTGTTTCAGTTTCATTGTCCAACCCCTGTACATCAGACCAAAAAAACCCACCTTTTTTAATTAAAATATTTTGGTATTTTGAAAGATATGTTTTATAAATGCTTAAAGGTTGTTATTTTCAAAAATACTCTTAATCTGACAAACAGTCTTTACTGGAACACATATTCTAATTTATTGATTACGACTGTATATCCCACTTTTTTCACTTGTTTTCCTTTTTCTGCCACAAACGTCATTGTATTTTAATAAGGGTGACATGCATATGTGTGTTTATCTGTATATAAAATAATGTACAATCAAATGTCCTCTGAAGTCTCCTAGTCAGTAAAAAAAAGTGCATTTCAGTTTATTCATATAGTGCTAATTAACAACACGTCGCCTCAGGACACTTTACAAAAAAAAAGTCAAATAGTGAACAAACAACATCGTGAAGACCAAGGAACACAGCAGACAGGTCAGGGAAAAAGTTATGAAGAATTTTTAAGGAGGGTAAGGTTCTGAGAAATATCCCAAGCTTTGAATACGTGATGGAGCAATCCATCATTTCAAACAATTGGAAAGAGTATAGCGCAACTGCAAACTGACCTAAACATGGTCCTCTACCTAAAGATGAGCAAGGAGAACAATACTCAAAAAAGCAGCTATGGAGATATGATAACCTCTGGAGGAGCTGCAAAGATCATCCAGATAATTTGTTGACCGGACAATTGTTGATGCTGGAAAACACAAATGTTGCCATTATGGAAGAGTGGAAAAAAGAAGGCCTTGTTTAAAAACAGCCATAAAAAGTTCTGTTCCATGTCATCAACACAGCAAACATTTTTGGACTCCATGTTAAATGTTGTGTGTGGTGCAGAAATTATACCGCATATTGTAGCAGTAATTGCTATTGTAATACAGAGTGTCACTACATGGCAATACCAATTGCCTATTATAATCAGTAGGTCACCATTTTGTTCTTCTTTGTCTACTTTCTCTCTAAACTTAATCCCCCGTGTGTAGTCGGGCCGGTGTGCTCCCCAGTAATGTGTGGTAAAGCTGACACTTTATGTATAATCCCTTAAAAAATAAGTACTGTGGAAAGTTATAAGTTGTTGCTCATTTGCCTTCCATCTGCACACCTCTGCTGCTGATGTCATCTCCTCCTTATGTTACAATATCAACCTAAAGACACCATCACCATAGTGAAACATGGTGGTGGCAGCATCATGCTCTGGGGATGCTTTTCTTCAATTCGAACAGGGAAGCTGTCAGAGTTGGAACTAAATACAGGACAATCCTGGAGGTAGAGGTTGCAAAAGACTTGAGATTGGGGTAGAAGATCACCTACCAGCTGGACAACAGCCTTTAACATACAGATAAAACTAACGTGGTATGGGTTGGATCAAAGCATATTCTTTTTTTAAGATTGCCAAAACTATGTATTATTTATGCATGGCTTTAGCTCAGTCAGTCACATAAAATCCCGATGTAAGGCACTGCATTTTAAGGTTTTCAAATTTTATCTTAGGTCTGTGTGGGAATAATACCCAGAGACCATTATAACAAATATAACAAGCTGTTATCTATCTATATATATATATATATATATATAATAGAGGTGTAACTCACACATATGTCTTTCTGCTGATATTATTTTATAGTTAAAATGAATCTCCCAGTTTTAAGATGTTCTGTCAGTGGTATTGCAGTATAACTTAAACAGCCATCCTGTTAGATCACATGCTACATAAAGTCACTTCAGAAAGAAAACCTATGTGAACCAGACTGCACATCAATAGGTTTAATCTGAATCACTGAAGTCATCTATCACACTGCTCTGTGTGCTGCTGTGCCCCAGAGGATGCCCCAAAATAACATTTCAAATTGTGGGAAACAAGCGCCTCCATAACTCAGCCTTCTAACTGTCAGATAAATCCTGGCATGACTGATGCTGGGATGCTGAAGAAGAAGTGCAACCTCCGTCACTTCGCATACCCTCTATAATCTTAACGCTAATTAGGAGTTCTTTGTTTATATCAGCTCACATTTGGGGTTGGTACAGCTTGACAAGATTGTTACAGTTTAACTGTCAGTTCTTTGATCAAAGTGCCATGAATGAGGCCTGCTGTCTGAGCAAACACGATGGAGATTCTTCCCAGTGAAGATAGGAGCCTAATTTGCGTCTTGTTTCTGTGAAACCTCACAGCTGCCACTTTTCACGTCTCTGTAGCAAACTATTCTAGCTGTGGGCTTTTGCTCTGATAAGAACATTCAGTACAGATCATTTGTTCATGTTCTTGTTTGATTTTTACTTTGAATTTAATTGCCCTTCCCAAAATGCTGCATTTGACTCCTGCATACCCTGCTGGGCTTCCATGCATAATTGATTGCATGTAATGAAAAATGTGCCTCATTTACTGATGCAAGGAAATAAAATAACAAATTTCTGAACTTATGGTGTGTTTCTTTTTGAACCCTTGAAGCATATCTATTTTTGCTCTAATTGATATGATTCAGCTTCTGTGATCGGATCGGTCTGCTCTCAGAGTTGAATGTCATGTTATTTTTAATGTTATGGCATCATTTCAATGACATTTGCAGCAAAAATAAGTTTTTCTTTACTAATTAATCTGTACATTGTGTATGTAAGAACAAAGGTAAATAAAGATCAAAATGAGCTATATGAATCTTTATGATTCTGCGCTGAATTTCCTTGCCAAGTTAGCAACTTACCTTGGGTAAATAATGCGTCAGTATTACCCTTACACTCACCAGCAACTTTATTAGGTCCAACTGCTCGTTAAAGCAAATTTTTAATCAGCCAATCACATGGCAGCAACTCAATGCATTAAGGCATGTAGACATGGTCAAGACGATCTGCTGCAGTTCAAACCGATCATCAGAATGGGGAAAAAAGGTGATTTAAGTGACTTTGAACGTGGCATGGTTGTTGGTGCCAGACGGGCTGGTCTGAGTATTTCAGACACTGCTGATCTACTGGGAGTTTCATGCACTACCATCTCTAGGGTTTACAGAGAATGGTCCGAAAATGAGAAAATATCCAGTGAGCCGCAGTTCTGTGGGCGCAAATGCCTTGTTGATGCCAGAGGTCAGAGGAGAATGGCCAGACTGGTTCGAGCTGATAGAAAGGCAACATTAACTCAAATAACCACTCGTTACAACCAAGGCATGCAGAAGAGCATCTCTGAATGCACAACATGTCGAACCTCGAGGCGGATGGGCTACAGCAGCAGAAGACCACACCGCTGCAGGTGTATAAGCAAGCAGGTGTATAAGCAAGCAGGGTGTAATCTTGTATTCTCTTCAACCTTCTTTCTCTCCTCCACTCTTTCCTCTTTTCTCCCCTTTTTCCCTTTTGCCTTATCTCTCTCTTTTTCGAGCTTCTTTTTTCCTATTCATTTCAGTCTCCGTGTCCGTAACAATTGAAATATTCCCAAAGAAGTTTATAATAAAGCTTCTTTTATAAATATCAAGCAGAGCTTTAAAGCATTAGCTGTGATGCTCCGCTTGTGAGAATAAATCTGTTGGGCAATTTCTTGGCACTCAGACAACAATTCTGAGTGCTACTCTGCTGGACAGGACACGGTAAAAAAAACAAAAAAAAATTAAAGCAAAAAGAACAGGAAACTGAGGCTACCATTCACACAGGCTCACCAAAATTGGAGAAGATTGGAAAAACGTTGCCTGGGGGAGTAGCCTCCTGCCAGAGGGGAGAGTTTCAAAGAGTCTGTGACCGGGGTGGGAGGGATCAGCCAGAATCTTCCCTGCCCGCTTCAGGGTCCTGGAGGTGTACAGTTCCTGGAGCGACAGTAGACTGCAGCCAATCACCTTCTCAGCAGACCGAATGACACGCTGCAGCCTGCCCTTATCCTTGGCTGTAGCAGCGGCGTACCAGATGGTGATGGAGGAGGTGAGGATGGACTCAATGATGGCTGTGTAGAAGTGCACCATCATAGTCTTTGGCAGGTTGAATTTCTTCAGCTGCCGCAGGAAGAACATCCTCTGCTGGGCTTTCTTGATGAGGGAGCTGATGTTTGGCTCCCACTTGAGATCCTGGGAGATGATGGTTCCCAGGAAGCGGAAAGATTCCACAGTGTCAATTGTGGAGTCACAGAGGGTGATGGGGGCAGGTGGGGCTGGGTTTTGCCTGAAGTCCACAATCATCTCCACTGTCTTTAGAGCGTTGAGCTCAAGGTTGTTCTGGCTGCACCAGTCCAACAGATGGTCCACCTCCCATCTGTACGCGGACTCGTCACCATTAGAGATGAGTCCGATCAGGGTGGTGTCGTCCGCAAACTTCAGAAGCTTGACAGACTGGTGACTGGAGGTGCAGCTGTTGGTGTACAGGGAGAAGAGCAGAGGAGAGAGAACACAGCCTTGGGGGGAACCGGTGCTGATGGTCAGGGAGTCAGAGACGTGCTTCCCCAGCCTCACGCGCTGCTTCCTGTCAGACAGGAAGTCAGTTATCCACCTACAGGTGGAGTCGGGCACACTCAGCTGGGAGAGTTTCTCCTGGAGCAGAGCTGGGACGATGGTGTTGAAGGCAGAGCTGAAATCCACAAACAGGATCCTGGCATAGGTTCCTGTGGAGTCCAGGTGCCGGAGGATGAAGTGAAGGGCTAGGTTGACTGCATCATCTACAGACCTGTTGGCTCTGTAGGCAAACTGCAGGGGGTCCAGTAGGGGGTCGGTGATGTCTTTTAGGTGTGAGAGCACAAGGCGCTCAAAGGACTTCATCACCACAGAGGTCAGGGCGACGGGTCTGAAGTCATTAAGCCCTGTGGTCCTTGGCTTCTTGGGAACAGGGACGATGGTGGAGGACTTGAAGCAGGCTGGCACATGACATGTCTCCAGTGAGGTGTTAAAAATGTCTGTGAAGACTGGAGACAGCTGATCAGCGCAGTGCTTCAGGCTGGCTGGTGAGACAGAATCCGGACCAGCAGCTTTCCGGGGGTTCTGTCTCCTGAAGAGTTTGTTTATGTCCCTCTCCTGGATGGAAAGAGCCGTCCTCGGCGTGGGTAGGGGGCTGGTGGGGGGGAACTTCAAGGTGGGGTTTGGAGGTGCCAAGGCCCCTCTTGAGGTTGGAGAGATGGGGGTGGTGGATTGTGGCTGCAGCTGTTGGGGGGCGTCGTGGGGGATGGTTGCAGGACTGTCCCTTTGTCTTTCAAAGCGGCAGTAGAACTCGTTCAGGTTGTTGGTGAGGCGTCGGTCGTTGATGGAGTGGGGGGCTTTCGGCTTGTAGTTGGTGATTTGCTTGAGCCCTTTCCAGACAGACGCAGTGGTGTCACTGGGATTTGCACCAGCGTTGCTTATTGTCAGTGAGACTGGTCTTCCATAAACATGTGGTAGGTTGGCCTTGTTTATGTATGAGGGTGGACAAACACCAGTTCCATCAAGGCCTCATTTCCTCCTCCTCCTTCTGCAGTTCCTAAGGGTTACATCTTTCTCATCTTGAAGGTGCAGGAAACAGTGGCTTTCCAAGCATGTAGAATCTTCCTGCTTAAGCCATACTTAGTCTTTCTACTGTATCACTGTTTAAACCTCTCAGGTTGCCCCTGAGAGATGCAATAGGTCAGATTTTGTTTTGCGATTTGACACATGCCCTTTAGTCTCCAACTTGTTAGGATTTTTTCTACTGCAGGTCCCCAAGCAGTTTGGGGCAAAACTAGCCTCAGCTGTTTGTCTTCTTCAAACCAGTTCCTCACAATAAGTATGTATAAATACAATGATGTCATTGGGACATTCACATGTTGACTTGCACCTCCTTTTATTTTAATACTTTTTTATGTTGATTTTCAAACATCAAACAAATTACATTTTCACAATTATTTTATGTGTAATCATATATGACAATAGAGACTCACATGACTCACAGAAATGAAACAAAACCTTAAGCATTCTAATACATTTCAGCATAGACAAGACAGATCAACAGTACATAAGAAATGACATGCATAACTGTAGCTCCAGACCAGACAAGACATTCACATACTGAATAAATGGTTTCCATATTTTATTAAATTTGTTGGTAGAGCCATTTATGGTGTATCTAATTTTTTTTCCAGTTTTGGAGGTTTTGTGTCTTTTCATTTGGCCTTGCCAGCAGTGAGGAGAAGGCAATGACATGTTGTAGGAATATTGGTGGATTATTCATATTATTTGGGCATAGTGTAATGTCAATGATGGCAGTTATGGGGGAAGGCTAGATATTATAATTAAATACCTGGAATAATGTTTTATAGAAAACTTTCCAGAACTCTGCAAGCCTTGACCAAGACCATAACATATGATATGTTGTTGCCGGGTCCTAATTGCATCTGTTGCACTTGGGGTTAATATTTCGAAATATTCTGGCAAATTTAACTTTTGAATGATGTAGACGTTGTACGAGTTTAAACTATATTAGTGCATGACGTAAGCAAATGGATGATGTTTGCACTTTATGGAGGACTTTGCCCCATTGGAGGTTCATATTTAAAGAGGAGCGGCAAATGTAAAGGAGGTGGACTGGCAGTACTTGTGAACAACAGATGGTGTAATCCAGGACATGTTACTGTGAAGTGTCATCTCTGCAGTCCAGATATTGAACTGTTGGCAGTAAGTTTTCGTCCATATTATTTACCCAGAGAGTTCACCAGTGTTATTTTGGCAACAGTTTACTTTCCATCTTCCGCTGTTGCTGACTCTGCATGTGATGCCATCAGCTCAGTTGTTGCTAAGCTACAGACACAAAACCTCAATGCTTTTGTGGCAATTTCTGGTGATTTTAACCATGCTTCACTCTCTGCTACACTTCCAACGTTTCAACAGTTTGTCAGCTGCTCTACCAGAGAAACCAAAACATTGGATTTGTTTAATGCAAATGTCAAGGACTCATACATCTCTACAGCAAGACCTCCTCTAGGCAAATCATATCACAATCTTGTTTTTCTCTGCTTGAAATATAAGCCCCTTGTTCAGAGGCAACCTGTAATAAAGAGGACTGTGAGAAAATGGTCACAGGAAGCTGAAGAAGCTCTGCAAGGTTGCTTTGAGGCTACAGACTGGGACGCACTGTGCCAGCCACATGGAGAGGACATCAATGCCATGACTGAGTGTGTAACCGACTACATAAACGTCTGTGTGGATAACATCATCCCCACCAGAACCGTGAGAAGCTTCCCCAATAACAAACCTTGGATCACCAGTGACCTGAAGGACCTGCTTAACAAGAAAAAAAGAGCCTTCAGAGAGGGAGTCAGAGAATTATTGAGGATTATACAGAAGCAACTTAAAGTCAAGATAAGAGACAGCAAGGAGGTGTACAAGAAGAAGCTGGAGAGCAAGCTCCAGCAAAACAATATCAGAGATGTGTGGACAGGGATGAAGAAGATCACAGGCTTCAAGCAGAAGGATGATCAGACTGATGGAGGACTGGACAGAGCCAATGAACTGAACACATTCTTCAATAGGTTCGGTTCAGAAACAAGCTTCGCATCCCCCTCTCCTGCTCACAGCCAAACAGACATTCCACCTTCCTTTGACCCACAGGACCCACAGCTGTCCAGTAACACCTCACATTTTTTATCTTCCACCTCAGCCCTAGACCCTTCTGCTTCTACATGTTTGCCTTCAACCATATCAGAAGATGCTTATACTTCCTTTGCTTCCCCCTTCCACCTGTGTGTCTCAAAAAGTCAGGTGAAGAGACAACTGGAGAGACTGAATAGGAATAAGGCTGCAGGTCCAGATCATGTCAGCCCTAGAGTCCTGAAGGCCTGTGCAGAGCAGCCCTGTGGGATTCTGCAGAACCTCTTCAACCTTAGCCTGGCCCAGAAGAAGGTTCCGGTGTTGTGGAAGACCTCCTGTCTTGTTCCGGTACCAAAGAATACTCACCCATCAGTCCTCAATGACTATAGACCTGTTGCCCTGACATCTCACATCATGAAGGTCCTAGAGAGACTCCTGTTGGCCCACCTGAATAAGCAAACGGTAAACCATCAGGACCCCCTTCAGTTTGCTTATCGCTGTGGAGTTGGAGTTGAAGATGCCATCATACACCTGCTTCAACAAACCCACTGTAATCTGGACAAAGCCAGTAGCACTGTGAGGATCTTGTTCTTTGATTTCTCCAGTGCACTTAATACAATCCAACCTGATTTGCTTTGTCAGAAACTCCAGAAGACTCAGGTGGAGGCCTCAACAATCTCCTGGATCAAAGACTACCTGACAAACAGACCACAGTTTGTGAGACTGAAGGGTTGTGAGTCTAACCAGGTAGTCAGCAGCACAGGAGCACCACAGAGGACTGTATTCTCACCATTCCTTTTCACTCTGTACACCTCAGACTTCCAGTACAAGACAGACTCCTGTCATCTGCAGAAATACTCGGATGATTCTGCACTCGTGGGGTGGATCAGAGATGGACAAGAAGCTGAGTACAGGAAGGTGGTGGACCGCTTTGTGGCATGGTGTGGAAAAAATCCTCTCATTTTGAACGTGACTAAAACAAAGGAGATGATTGTAGATTTTAAGAGAAACAGGAATAAGTCAAAAACTATTTCCATCATGGGAGAAGAAGTGGAGGTGGTGGAGGAGTATAAATACCTCGGTGTTCACCTGGACAACAGACTAGAGTGGAGATGCAACTGTGAAGCCATCTACAAGAAGGGACAGAGCAGACAGTACTTCTTGAGGAAGCTTAGGTCCTTCTATAAGTCTGTTGTGGAGAGTGTGATCTCTTCTGCCATCATCTACTGGGGAAGCAGCATCAGAGCCAGGGACTTAAAAAAGCTCAACAAGCTGATAAAAAAGGCTGGCTCTGTTCTGGGGACTCGTCTGGAACCTCTGGAGATCATTGTGGAAAGACGGATTCTTCATAAAGTGAAAAACATTATGGAGAACCCTTAGCATCCTCTTCATGAGACTGTCCTACAACAACAGAGTGTCTTCAGTCAGAGGCTTCTTCAGATCTGCTGTAAGACTGAGCGCTACAAGAGATCCTTCCTGCCCATAGCCATCAGCATCTACAACGGCATTTTGAGGAAACCTTCATAATATGAGCTATAACAACATTTAATTTCCCTTTGGGATTAATAAAGTATTTTTGAATTGAATTGAATGGAATTCTTTATCAGTGAACATAACCCCCATATAGTTGGTGCATTTTTCCCTTATTTAATTAACAGAGGGATTAGCTTTGTCCATTGTTGTAACTATGAATCTGAAAATATTATTTAATATTTAATATTAATATTTTATGAAATAATATTTCGGTCTGTTAAGGGTTGTCCTGTGAACACCAGCCCAGTAAGGCGGTGGTATCAGGACAAAATAGAAAGGTGTGAGCCAAGCTCTGACATTATTGAACAGCCAAACTCTGCACACACTGTTAGGGCTTGCGAGATAGGACCCCAGAAAGCAGACAAGCAGGCAGCATGATGGTAAGTGAAAAAAAGATTTAATCAACTAAAATTCACTCACAGATGAGGCAGGAAAAAATAGAAACAATAAACAGGTAGGCAAGACAGGCAAAAGCAGACATGGGCAGAGTGGCAAGATAGGCTTGTCATGAAACACATGTGCATGATCCAGAAGACAAGACATGGTGTGAAAAATTTTTCCGCACTGAATAACTGAACAGGAGTGTATATATGGAGAGTAAACCAGGTGGACGACCAGGAGGTCATCCCCAGCAGGCACAGAGTTCAGGCGGGCAACCAGGAGGTTGTCCCCAGCAGGCACAGAGTTCAGGTGGGCGACCAGGAGGTTGTCCCCAGCAGGCACAGAGTTCAGGCGGGCAACCAGGAGGTCGTCCCCAGCAGGCACAGAGTTCAGGTGGGCGACCAGGATGTCGTCCCCAGCAGGCACAGAGTTCTGGTGGGCGCCAGGACCTGCAACACAGAGTCCTGGGCGGTCATTGGCGAAGGCGTGGAGACCGGCGACAAAGACGTGCAGGCTGGCGCCGAAAGAGCAAGCAATCAGGATGCTGGCAGCGAGGCCAGAGGAACCCATGAAGCGAGGTGTCTGGAGGTCTGCGGCGTTTCCTGATCCGCGACGGAGACTTGAGTCTGGCGTCCGACTTTGACCCACGCAGGAACCCTGGAGGCTTGGAGTTTGCATAGCCTGGCAAACCCTCAGAGGCTGAAGCAGAGCCTGACGAACCCTCAGATTTGGGTTCAGAGACCAGTACGAGGACAAAATGTTCCTTGAACTTCCCAGAGACAGGATCCGGCGGTGCTTCCTCCTCAAACCCTTCATCTGGGGATTCAGGAACCAGGACAAGGACCAGACTCTCAAAAAATCCCTGGAAGACCTTGAGACCAGAAGCAGGGACTGAGGCGTTGGCCGTACCCTCAGTGACGTGAGCAAGGGCTGAGGCGTCGCCCCGACCCTCAGTGGTGTGAGCAGCGGCTGAGGCATCGCCTGGACCCTCAGCGGCGTGAGCAGCAGCTGAGGCGTCGGCGGGACACTCAGTGACTTGAGCAGAGACGTCGCAGAGACCCTCAGTGACTTGAGCAGAGGCGTCGCCGAGACCCTCAGTGACTTGAGAAGAGGCGTCGCCGAGACCCTCAGTGGTGTGAGCAGCGGCTGAGGCGACGCCCAGACCATCAGCGGTGTGAGTGGCGGCGTGAGCGGCGGCATGAGCGGCGTCGTGAGCGGCGGCGTGAGCAGCGGCGTGAGCAGCAGCGTGAGCTGCGGCGTGAGCAGTGGCGTGAGCAGCGGCGTGAGCAGCGGCGTGAGCAGCAGCGTGAGCAGCGGCGTGAGCAGCGGCTGAGGCGTCGCCCGGACCATCAGCGGCGTGAGCGGCGGCGTGAGCGGCGGCGTGAGCGGCGGAGTGAGCGGCGGCGTGAGCGGCGGCGTGAGCGGCGGCGTGAGCGGCGGCGTGAGCGGCGGCGTGAGCGGTGGCGTGAGCGGCGGCGTGAGCGGCGGCGTGAGCGGCGGTGTGAGCGGCGGCGTGAGCAGCGGCTGAGGCGTCGGCGGGACCCTCAGTGACTTGAGCAGAGGCATCGCAGAGACCCTCAGTGACTTGAGCAGAGGCGTCGCAGAGACCCTCAGTGGTGTGAGCAGAGGCTGAGCCATCGCCGAGACCCTCAGTGGTGTGAGCAGCGGCTGAGGCGTCGGCGGGACCCTCAGTGACTTGAGCAGAGGTGTCGCAGAGACCCTCAGTGACTTGAGCAGAGGCGTCGCAGAGACCCTCAGTGACTTGAGCAGAGGCGTCGCAGAGACCCTCAGTGACTTGAGCAGAGGCGTCGCAGAGACCCTCAGTGACTTGAGCAGAGGCATCGCCGAGACCCTCAGTGGTGTGAGCAGAGGCTGAGCCATCGCCGAGACCCTCAGTGGTGTGAGCAGAGGCTGAGCCATCGCCGAGACCCTCAGTGGTGTGAGCAGAGGCTGAGCCATCGCCGAGACCCTCAGTGGCGTGAGCAAAGGCTGAGGCTGAGCCGAGACCCTCAGTGGCTTCAGCCGGAGCGCCCCTCTTACGGCGTCCTCTGCGGCGTGTGGAGGAGGTTAAGGTGGACTTAGTGTCAGGCTGTGGGGTGTCAGGCTGTGGAGTGGGCTGCTCTGCAGCAGCGCTCTGGAGACCTGACGTGGACTGAGCTGCAACATTGTCCTGCAGACATGGCGTGGGCAAAGGTGGGCGGCAGTAGAACTGCCTTACTGCAGTCTCATAATCCCTCTCCATCTGCCTGATTCTTTCCATCAGCTCAGGAGATGAATACATGAGGCTGGTCTTCCTGAAGCGCTTTATCTGGCAAGCAAAAAACCTTAAACGCTCCTCCAGCTCCGCGCCGACCTTTCTTGCGTCGGGAGGAGGGCGAAGACGTCACTGCCGGACCAGAGTGCGCAGCCAAGGGAGCAGGCGGAGAACGCGCTGAACCGCCTCACGCTCCATCTGCTCCAGCAGCAGTGGAGAGGGCAGAACCTCCAGGTCGGTCGGCAGATTCCTCATAGCAGCCTCCTTCTGACACTGAACCCAGCGATCCAAGGCGTCTGCCTTCTGCTTGTTGGCAGGGTCCATGGTTGTCGGAAACATTCTGTTAGGGCTTGCGAGATAGGACCCCAGAATGCAGACGAGCAGGCAGCATGATGGTAAGTGAAAAAAAGATGTAATCAACAAAAATTCACTCACAGATGAGGCAGGAAAAAATAGAAAAAATAAACGGGCAGGCAAGACCGGCAAAAGCAGACATGGGCAGAGTGGCAAGAAAGGCTTGGCATGAAACACATGAGCATGATCCAGAAGACAAGACATGGTTTGAAAAATGTTTCCGCGCTGAATAACTGAACAGGAGTGTATACATGGAGAGTAAACCAGGTGGAGCAAGGAGACAGATTATCTTGGAGCAGGTGAACCAGATAAAGATAATTAACAGACAGAACACAACATGACAGGGGCAAAACAGAGCTTCAAGGATACAAACAAACAAAAATCTAACTAGAAAAACATGAAACCAAAGCATAACCAGAAGCTCAATCCAAATACACAACTAAGCAAAACATGAATACAAAAACTAAAGCATGACCAGGAAAACAAACAGAAGAACGATTCAAAACCTTAAGTGTGAATAAAAACAAAAACACCCACAAATCATAACACACACATGGATTGAATTCACACAATGTTTTTAAATTACAAGAATTTATTAACAAAAATAAGTAAACTCAAAGTCAAACATATTTAAATCAACAAACTCTTTATTATGCTAAAACAATCCAACTAAACTACCAAACAGAATTAAAGAATAACGAAGACTAATGGGCTATGTACAATATAAACAAGTTTATTAAAGATGGTTGAAAACCATGACCAGAAGAGTGATGCAACATTACCATGCAATGTTTATGTTTGAGAACCAAGGATTAAGTCTTGGAACTAACTTAGGCAATAATTGGCATACCTTTAGTCAACCATTCACAATGCAAGATCAGATAAAACATTATTTTAATAAAATAATGTTTGAAGAATGATCTGCTGAATAAAACCAACCTTCTGGATGACTAATTCTCAACGGCGTCTCATTACATGCCTTTATTTATTAAAATAATATTCAAAGAAATATTATTAAGGAAGTGGTAAAATATTCAAGGAACGATTTTGGAAAAGAGCCAAATCTTTCTGGAGAAATGGGGCTTAATGGTGTTTACTTAGTTATCAAGTTTAGTAAAATAATGTTTAGGGAACTATTATTTACTGGATTGAAAACTAACATCCTTTCTGGGTAAATATTCTTTAGCAACAAGCACGTGTTCTTAGCTGTTAGCAGTTGAAGCTAACAAAAGAAGCTGATAGCTTAGCACCAGACTCAAACACAGACCTTTAAAAATACCGTCAATAAAAGGGTTAAAATGCATAAGCGCGGACGGCACATTATGATCAATCTTCTGTTTAAAATCACCCTTCAAGTAAAGTTTGTCTTAACTTTAAAAACACACAAACGAAACACAAAACTGAGCACGTGTGCTGCAGATAGCTTGCTAGCACCAAGATAGCAGAGTTTCACAAACAAAACCAAGCTTCAGAAAATGAAAACGTTCAGATCATTTTACCCTAAATCTCTCTGCCCAAACCCTAACCTTGTTTGAAGCGTGTTGAGGAGGAGTCATCCGGGCGACGACGACGACAAAGAAAAAAAAGAAGAAAGCTCTGTGAACAATGGGTTAGCTTCATCTGACCTCCGGAGCAGTGACTGGGCGGCTGCTCTTCCGGCCGACCAAACTGCACGTTACCACAGTGATGTGGCTCCTGTTGTCGTCCTTACAGACCGGAAAAAACCACTCCACTTGGCTTCGTAGAGACAGCGTCTCTACTGGGGACTTCTCTGGAACACAGTTTGCTTCTGCAGGCCTCAGAGAGAAAGTAAAGCAATGCTTATACCTTAATTTCCCCTTTTATATGAATGAATACCGGATACACAAACAGTAATTCATCCGCACTTAACTTAGTGCATATGATCGATGATCGTATGACACCCTCGGATACAGTTGAAGAGTTATGTCTGTTTGCCAGCAAAGAGACATAGCGCACTGTCTCCCCAGCCAGCCTCGCATGGAGTCTGGGTGGTAGAGATCGGACCATTGGAAAGGTGGGGGTTTTATACGGGCAGTGGCATCATGGGAAGTCCGCTCCTACCCCCCTTCCCCTTCTGAAGTTGTGCTGGAAGTCGGTTAAATGCAATTTATTTTGAAAGTTCCAGAAAGTTTGTACTGGAGTTTTAATGTTGAAATCCATGGCTGTGGGTCCCAACACCATTATAATTTATCATTGACACTCTTCCTTTATTTAATAGATTAACCTTCAACAGAGTCTAAACAGGGAGATGGAGGGATGTCTGAAAATTGACAAATTTCTTACAGACATATGTACATAGTGAGAATAAAATTGTATTTGATGGACCGTATTTTATTCAAATTCAATTCAAATTCAAGTTGCTGTAGCTTATATTATACAGGTTTCTTCAAAGAGCTTTTCTTCAAATTATAGGTAATTGTTGAAAGCCGAAAAAGGACTTTTCAATGTATAGGTCTGTATAGGTCTATGCAACATCTACCTCTAGTTTGCCAGGCCTGAAATTTAGTATTCAGCAAAGATGATTGAAAAAGTTGGTTAACACGTACCTCTTAAAAGTAAAAGACAAAATCTTTGGTTAAATCAATCAAAATCACTTTAAATATAGACTGTCAGTTATAGAACATCATGCCATGGTCAGTTTTCTATTTTTTGTGGTTTTGTTGTAAATATTTATTTAATCAAGATAAAAATGTGCCATCCCAAAAAGGCCACCACTCTCGCATACCTCTGGTGACATCACACAAGGCAGCTGGTGAGAGTTATTTTAAATACATTTATCGTTTTTTTTCCTAGTTGTTTTTCCCCTGTATTCATGCTTGAATTCCTCCATTAAATGTGCTTGGTTTAATTATATATGGTTGCAGCAAAATGTTTTTTGTCATATGTGAGAACCCTGCATAACTTTCAGAAAACAATAGCAACCACAAAACACATGGAAGCAATGCCAGATTTCATATAAAAGATCTTCAGAAATTACTTCACTTATTTTACCCAATTCATTACAAAACTCACAGTTGGCACATCCATGGCTGGGTCAATGCTTTCCATCGAGTTGTTAAACTGTATATACTGCTATACTGTACTGACAATTGCAATAGCGAATATGTATATCAGCCAAACACATGTCAATCAGGTAATTTAGTCAAAATATGTCTCAGACACATAACTCAGCAAGCAACTCAGGTCCAACTCGAAAACTTCAGAATCTATGTAAAATCTCTTAAAAGTCACTCGTCTGACGTAGCGTTTACTGATGTCAGCAGATCAGCTTGACTCTTTTCCCCCTTGTAATGCCATAGACCCAAAAACAAACTAAGCAAAATTGGCATTTTTTTTGCCATTTTGTCTTTAGTGTGATTGTTGTATTTTTGTGAAATCGTGCAGTGGGAATCCAGGTTGTATTTTTATTGTCAGTGTACATTTGTTAGAAAAAGAGGGACACCACTAGATAGTATCTGCAAACGTTTTTTGTGAGATGTATTCATGAAGCCACATTTTTCGAAAGGGTAACTTCTTTGTGTTTTCTTCTGGGAAGTACTCAGGATGCTCCTGATAATAAATGAGACAGTGCAATTTGCAGTCAGCAAACACTGTCTTGTGATGCAGAAATAACATTACACAGGGAAAAGAATCATAGAATGTTATTCCTCTGGGTTAGGGTTGGGTAAATAGTGGTTCACTACAGACCACACTGTATATTCAGTGGAATCAAGTGAGGAATATTGCTCTCTTCTGTTTTCACAGAGTTCTGTTTAAGTAATCCTCCCAACAAAATTACAATAATGACTATTTGTTGCGTGATAAATTAGTAGCACTGATATTTAATCCAGAAATGTTCTCCAACCTCAAACAAATACCTTTTGTCACATTTGCAAACAGTTTAAGCATAAACTTTTTCTTGGCTGACCTCCCATGCAGATATAATTCATGGTATATATCTCTGCATTTAGATGCATACGTATAGCTGACAAGAGTTAGATGAGATAGCTAGATCTTGTGATGAAATTCTTATTTTTCATTCTGCTCCATCCTCTTGCCTGAGTTTACTGGAACAATTCTCTGTCATTTGCTGTCCTCACCACGTGCAGAGGATTTTCTTTGAAGTTAAGTTATTAATTTTTTCCCCCTATAATTTCTTATTTTTAGATCTCTTATCATACGTAGAGGCTTTTCTGACTTTTTGTTTGAAGGTGAGGGCAGACTTTACTTTCAATTGGTGTCCTCAAGTAAACTCATAATGTTTTTTCTATCACCTTCAACAGGCCCTAGATGTGAGGTATTGACTAAGACCTGCCATCTGTCAGCTCTGATTGAAGATGTAGGCCTACAGTTTTGTTTGAGTGTTGTATTAGTATTTTAATATGACTGAAATATCCTCTCTTTATTGAAGATTACAGAAAAATCTGCTATGTGTTCTGAATGGAATTGTGCAGCCTAATATAACATTAAACATCTAGAAAAACAAATGTAAATTGGAATTTTGATTTGGTATTAACAAAAGAATCAGAACATTTGGCTTACTGAGATAGATAATTTTTGTTTTTGCTTTTCAAAAAAAACTAATTTTTGAAAAGGTATCTTGCTTTCAGCGAGTCAGTGGTTTTTGCTCCAATCATTTGAGTAGTAACAGTTTTTAACTGAAATTATGGGTTAATGTTTTGAAAATTCCAGATTCAAATAAACATACCCAAAATATTAATATTTTTTCTCCACTCATAGCAGCATAGCTTGGGTTAATCATTGAGGTTTTGGTCTGACAAAACAATGCTATATTTGTTTCGTTTGATGTCAAATTTGATTTGTAATTGAACCAAATAGCATGTTAATTGATGTTTTCAGGTACACATATTTCAAAAATCAATTGATTTAATACAAGCTTAACTGTGTTCTCGTTTCCATCAGACATTGTAAAGGATTTTTGTCCTAGTTTCAGATTTGAACCATTATGTTCCTTCATCTTTTATAGTGTTGTAGCTGTCCTAATGTTTAACCTTCATTCATGATGTTGGTATTATTCAAAATTTATATTAATGCACTTTCAAATGAAGTAATTTGATTTGTTTTTCAATACTTAGCAAGATTAGCTAAAATACCTACTTTAAACATTAACATTGGGTGGTTATTTATGAAGAAACTGATGATTTTTCTACAGAAAATGACGGCTGGAGGCGGTGCACCATCATTGATCTTCCTGTGTGAAATGCATTCCAAGAGCAGAACAAGTGTTTCTAGACAGAATACGTATCCTTGGACCACTGGAATATGTTTTTGATTTTAATTTACTTCTATAGCAGATGGTTACTCTGACTGGAAATGCTTTACATGTTCTATACGCGCTGTGTTTCACAGGTCGCTCACTGCATCCTAATGTCATTCCCTGTGTAAATAATTACCTGCTTCTTGTAAATAACTGCTCAGTGACAATGTAAAAATGGTTTACCCGTTCATAAAATAGATTTATGTAAACCACATTGATGTTTTAAGATAGTAGAAGTCCACTTTGGTCTTGCTCCCTCTCAGATCAACCACGAGTTTTAGCCTCAGGGACGAAAGTAATCTAGTATGGATTCATACTAGATGAAGACACCAAGAGACCTATCTACTGTAGATAAGACATTAACAGCTTGTAACCTTGTAGCATAACCTCAATTCCCCTGAACGATTCCTTTAATATATTTGGAGCCTGGCTAATTATGTAACAACATGACCTTGATGACATGAGTTTGCATATTTATTAATTTGTGAATGTTATAAATGGCGTCTCATACAATTCAACCTTGCTGTGTGACTCAGTAAATTTATTTACTTAGTGTGTGTCTGCTTATGTTTGTTTTCACTGCCATGCCTCCCCCCTTCAGAAGTGCTGAGGTCCATTTTATCCCAGAAGGGGGCAGCGCTCTGACCCCACAGGGGAGCCATGGCAGCAGAGGGTCAATGGAGATGTACCACCTCAGCTGCACAATCTGACAGACCTAATGCAGCTATTTGTAATGCGATTCTCTCCTTTCAGCTCTGGGCACTGTTATCAGTGGCCAAGCATGCTTGCTGCAGCAGGGTTCAGGCCAGCTCATCAGAGCACCATTCTCCTGGTGTCGCTGGGCCGCTTAACAAAGAATTGCATTAATCTGATAAGACAGTGGCTGCATCATTAAAGCTGTTCGTTATGATACCCGATCGATTTTACTTTCACATCAAAAGACACCTGTGTTAAAATAACACTCTTACGTATGGGCACTAAAACATGTAAGTACCAGAAACAACCATTTATTTTTTAGAAAGCACAGTTTTCTTACATTAACATCATACATCACAGTACTTTATAAAGTTTGCAATGGAAAAACCTTAAGCATTTCCATCAAGCAGATGAGGTGCAGGTGGGCTTACTGACTGCATCAACATTTCCAAAGAAGGAGGGAAGGAGATTTGAAGGGCGGATGATTTAGAGTTGTAAGAGGTTCAGAGGAGCAAACTTCATTTACATGACGAATGATACTGTGTGTTGTTCACACTTCTAGCAGGCTTGAATCCTGCAAGTGCTGTTTGTACAGGCTTTAAATAAAAATCAGAACAACTTCTGTTAAGTTTTGAATTAAGTGATCTTCCGGTTTATGGCATACCATGTCAGTGTTTACCTTCATCAGACAATGAACTTTAGGTCCCAAGCTAAACTGGAAAAGGGGTTATGATAGTGGCTTAATGCTCCCTCTCACTTTTGACTCCTTTTATCTGGTTTACAATAATTCCTTGGGGAAATATTTGGCTCTTTAACTGCTAAATGCTCCACTGAGTTCACCAGGTAATCATTCATGTTTGCTTGTCTGTCATTAGCTGCTGGCCAGCTACAGTGAGCAGAATGTTTATTATAGATTTTTATTTTGCCTGTCTGCTTGAAAAATATGTTTATGAACCACAAAGCTTCAAAACAGCTGAAAGAATGTAAGAAACGTTCTTAAAGAAACACAGACATGTATATTTTATTCAAGACATGACATTATTTGATTGAATAGTGCTTTATTTGATGAAGGTTTTTTTTTCGGACCCATCGCTGAACCACACATGCACAGAGGTCTAGTAATAACATAAAACATCCCAGAACTTGGGGATAACAAAGGGCATTTCTATGGGGTGCTTAGAAGGTCCTTGTGAAGGTAATTGTAGGGTACCGATAAGGTACTTTTGCAGGTTTTTAAAGGTTATCTATAGGGTTTCTTCCAGGCTACTTTAAGGGTTACCTACAAGTTTACTTACAGGTTACCTACAAAGTACTTACGGCTAACTACAAGAGTACTAACTTGGGTTCCCACAAGGTACTTATAGGAACACCTATGGAGTAATTACCTAAAAACCCATACCTGGTATGACAGGGGCTGAGTCAGAACCACATGTGACATGAACAGACTGCTGTTCACTGATTGGCCATGGAACCAGGAGAAATGAGAAGGTTTTCGCTGATGTAGTGCCATGATAAGTTAATAAAACTCAAGAGTGACTACAACAATATTGAGGACCACAATGGCCGGAGCGGGTCTTACCAAAATATAATTTTACTATTTACAAATCATAAACCATGCCTGAAGACTGAAAGAAAGAAAAACAACACATCAGCTTTCTGAATTACACACAGGCAGGGCGCTGTATTTAATAACATCCTAAATCAACAGATCATACATAAAATCAGCTGCTCAGACCCAGAAACCTTTCCTCCAAAACACACTAAACAAAATCACCATGAAACAGCGTGTTTGGTCCGTAAATGTATTGACGGTCCTTAAGTGAAACAACGTCTGCAGGAGGAGGGAGCAGGCAGAGAGCAGCTGCTCGTAATTAGACTGCCTGCATCGGGTAAAACGGGATGAAACCCCCCTGAATCCGAGAAGCACGAATGTCCAACATCCAACTTAAAGCTAACTTCACCGTGGTCAAAAAGTCTTTGTCCTTATTTTTGCCATGACTGAGACAAAAACTTCCTCATAAACCCCAAAATTTTAATTTCTTCAGGCAAACTTTGGAACTTCACCAGTTCAGACAGCAGCTCCCCAGTTCCCCCTCCCCACCCACATCCAATCCCCATGTGCCTTTTTTAATTTCTGGCTGGGCGGTGGTCCAGATTATTATCTCAATGGATTATTTTATACAAGAAAAAAACATATAAGACATTCTTGCATATACAACAATACAAACATTATTAGTATTTAGTTTATTTATGTTTTTATTATGTATTTATGTTTTCTTTTTATTTCTTTATTTTTTCTTGTTTGACACAGATTACTGTGACAATGTCACACAGTAATGGTAATATCAGCCACAGCACACTACACTGACAACTGGAGATGGAGCTTCAGTCACCAATAGGTCAGTGAAAACAGAACTGGTACCATACCCGGTACAGCAAAACCAAGTGGAGCCTAGCAGCTATGTCTAAAATGAGTCATTGGAAAAGGGGCTCTATGACCCTGCAAGCTACTTGTAGGCAACCTTGTAGTTACTGTGTTAGTATTAGGCTGTGTTATATCCTGGTACTCTCACTGGCTTTTTAGGACGTTGTTAAGCATTGGTCATATTAGGAATATATCTGAGATACATCCTGAAATGCACTTCCTCAACATTAGGAAAAAGTTTCAAACATTTATACGGGTTATCTGGTTGTTTTTCTCTCTGTGAAGCCTTAGTGCACTTCCACTCTCTGAGATATTAATTGCAGCTCCACATCCAACCGACTGCTATCCCATTCCTGCAGTAGAAGCAGTGTTTAATCACTCACATAGTGCTCTGAAATTCTTCCAGGCTTTGCATGGATTAAGAGGACATTACTTTGAAATGAGAAGAGAAAATGGTCTACAGATTCCTAAATTCTCCCCAGGGAGCTTTTGTTCCTCTGGACTTTTATTTTGGTATTTTCCACCTGCCTATATTTCTCCACAGGGAGCCTTTGCAGTTTTTCTTTCTCAGTACCTTAAATCATTCCTTTAACATAGTCTGACAGTTGGAAGCTATTTTGAATCAGGTACCCTTGTCCTTTGGGGTTTCGGACACTTGATTGAATGAGTTGTTGAGACAAGATTGTTTTTTTACAGTAGCCGGCAACACCCATCTAACAACCTACAGCTCTCAGTATAATGCCAAAGTACAGTAGAATAGTTTTGATCTATCTTGCTGACAATTTGCCGGAAAAGCATTCGGCTGCTGTTTTGCACATTACTTGCCATCTCAGCGTGTATTTGTTGTCAACTGTTAAATTTAGGAGGAATTTCGATGATGCACCACTACTGAAGTTTTCAACAGAGCATCTTACCCATCAAAGTCACAGGATGTTGGCAGCTGGAATTAAGGCTGCCTCTTCTCTGTCTTGCCATTACTGACTCCTCTTTTGTTCTGGATCTCCTGCTCTCTTTAATGATCACTTGTTTGTCAGCTCTGATGCAGGTTTGTCACGTGATGCTCATCAAACAGCATTAGAAACAGTATTTTCTCTACTTCTAGGGAAACCATCTGCAAACGTCAGCCAGAATGTGCAACAATGGATGACTACAAATCATTACAATTGACATTTTTTCAAAAATTTGCTTTTTGACTCTACTAAACACTATCGCCTTTTTGTGGGGAAAATGGCAATTAGTAGCTCCTCATTTGAAAGTATGTTATTTTTCAGAACAGTCAATGATTCACTTTGGTAAACAAGGATTTGATTGTCTCTCTTGTGAATCCTTTGCACAAAGCCCTGACATCTGATGTTGAATAATAGCTGTAAAATCCTTGGCACCAGTGAGCAGCATGTCGGTGCCAAGCTGGCCTAGACTGTAGGAACATGTCAGTTAAATTCTAGGTAAGGCCAAATGATCGCATTGATCTCAAATTGTGCTTTAAAGTTTAGGACTGTATTTGTGTGACATTTAGATCCAGCTAATTCTAGGATTGACCAAAAAGCTGAAAATCTAGACATGTCTTTTTGTATGACTTGGTCATCAATAGTGAAGGAGCAGAGCAGGACAATGATGAACTCTTGTGAGTGATGGATTAAGGCTGCCTCTCTCCGAGACAATGTGAGTTACCCTGTCATCCGACCACCTCTCGCAACCCGGCTGTACCACTTCCTGCCACAGCCCGAGCCTGGAGGGAATACAGATACAGTATTATTTCCTTCACCTACCTCCAAACTGAATGCAGTTTTGTTGAGGTAGAAAGCCGCACAGATATTACTCCCAGTAACAGAATAATCATATATAATAATCATATTTTTACAGCATTGTGTTCATATTTTTTTTGGGATATTCATGTCAAAGTTTGCAGGCTTGAACTCATGTCAGCCATTCTTGGCTCACTTGAAGTAGCTTCAGTGTGCAAGTTAATGGAGTTCAGTCTCAAAGTTTGTATTCCAGGACAGTTTCCATAATGCTTCAAAGGATTCAAGGGTGCATTGCAAAACAGAGCCACCCAACTTATTTAATAAATAAAAAAATCATCTTCACCTATGAGATAGCTGTCCTCCACTCTGCCTTTAAACCTTTTCTCTAGCCTGACAGCTGTGTTCCTTGGGCTTCATGATGCTGTTTGTTCTAATGTTCTCCAACAAACCTCTTAGGCCTTTACAGAACAGCTGGATGTATAATAAGATTAAATTACATACACATACTCTAACATAACATACTCTAATTACTAATCAGGTGACTGCTGAAAGTAATTGGTTGCGCTGGATTCTATTTAGGGGTAACACACTAAGAGGATGAATAGAAATGCATGCCACACTATTTAAATTTGTATTTGCAGAAACACTTAGCTTTTTCCTTCTGCTTCGCATTTAGGTACAGTACTACTTTGTCTCGATCTATCAAATAAAATCCCAATAAAACACACTGGAGATTGTGGTTGTAATGTGAAAAAATCTAAATACTTTCTTAAAAACTCTTCGTTTGTGCTGAATTTTTGAGGTCAGTTTAGGATATGCGAACATGAACATGTATGAATACAGAATGTGTTTTATGCAGTAACCTTACTGGTGCTGAAGGTTTCAGTGGTTTTATTACTTTAAGTGTGGATGCTGTAATTTTGAACTTGATTGTTTTCATCCTCTGGGAACAAAAGGTAATAAAGAAAGCTCTCTCTGTAGTAAGAAATGTAGCTTTTGGTGAACTTCACTTCCAGCCAACACACAGAGATACACCCTCACATAGACATATCTTGTTCTCTTATAATTCGGCATAAATGTCTGTGCTGTGGTGTTGTTTTTCTCCACTTAACTACAATTAGGCTAGTATTGCCAACAGTTAATCAGATGTACACTCCCCCCCCCACAATTTTTATCTGCATGCTAGCACTAACAAAATGTCCTTCTTAATTATGCAGTAATCACCACAAACAAAGTGTTTATTTTTGTGTAATGAACTGTGGTTTGTTGTCAAAGAAATACAATAAAGGCAGGCATCATGAGAGGCACCTTTAATTCATGGTAATTAACTAGAATGTCATGCATCACTTTAACAAACCTGTATAAATTTTACATACTTTCCACTTCAATGATTTATTCTAAACTAAAGCTTTTTATTGTCATTTTCTTATTCTCAGTAACAGTGTTTCATTGTTGCGGGTAACAAGGAAGACTTCACTTCCTTGTTTTAAATGATTTTGGTTGTGAATTGCGGCTACATGAATAAACAAAAATTAATTGCTCTCTTTTTTACAACTTGATGTGAACCTGAACACTGTACTGTTATCAGTTATCAAGTCTACATTGACTTTGTGACCAATACTTTGTTGTAACAGGTGTTGAACATAGCTAGCATTAGCTTGCCACAACTGCTTACATGAACAAACCCAGTGTAAAGTCTGTATCAGTAAAGTCTGAGCAAGTCGCTGTAAAGTTCAAAATGTTGGTCGTTGAGAAATTATGAGGTTCCTTCTGGTTTCTTCTCTAACCCAACAACACAGGTTTTTACCCAGTCTTTGGTTAAATCTACCCAACGTCTGTCCCGAAATCATAAACACAGCATTTGGGTTAAATAAATTTTCCAGCAGTTTTTTGTATGAAGCCCGGCTGTTAGAACATTGTCCATGTGAAGTTAGAACATCACATGGACATGGAGTGTATTTCAACTCAACATTTTAATAGCTAAACAATAGACTCCATAATGCATGCTGTTGTTTCTGCACCTAATCCCCCCTACAGGTCTACATTTTTAATAAATTTGTCTAATTTACTGTAAGTTTTAAAAGCAGGTTAAGGTCATTTATGGTTTAACAGATTTTAATTGATTTAGTTCCATCTGACTGATTTAACAAAGTCCTGTGAACTGTGATAAGCTTAATCTGAGGAAAGAAAAAACAATGCTCTCCTATATTCTACAGGGAATTTGCTATCCACTGCAGTACCAAGGGCAGATATTACAGACAAATAATACCCAGTTTGGGCACAAACCTGGATGCTTTGACTTTGTTATACTTGACACACTGTCAGGTGATGCAGCTGCTGGATTTGAGTTTCTCCATAATGAATCTGTAAAAAACTTACCTTTGAAAGGGGCTTCCTGAAGTGTATGAGAAAACCTAACAGTGTGCGCAGTCCAAAATACAAACTAGCCAATCAATTTCTCCTTCTTCGCTCCCTCTACCTTTCAAACTACTCAGCGAACTGACTTCATCTTGGCAGGGAGTCTTTCTCTCTGTGCCAAGGTTTTTTTTTTCAATCATTGCTTTTCATTAACATCTCCAGAGGCACAGAGTCCTGATGAGGGAGAACAATTTCTTCCTGCTCTAAAGATGAATAGGGATGTTACCGGTTCTATCTTAGCTCTCTGTGATGTTTGAGCATTACTAAAATCCATCCATCCCTCTGATGATGATGAAAACTGGCCTGTTTTATTCATACCAGCATTCGTGGTCTGTTAAAAATCCTTTTTGGAATTCTCAATTAATGGATTTACACCTAACAAACCCAGTCTGTACACACAGATGGAACATCAACAACACAATGGGTCACAATGGCTATGCTTTCAGCTGAACAATTACGTCAAAACACAGAGCTGTCAGGTGATTCTCTCTCAGTATGCGCTGTCCCACACCTGCTGCAGGAAAGTCTGTCTTGTTGGACAAAATTTTATTTATCAATTAAATCATCATAATCAATAAAAAGTAATAATGGTACAACATTTCTTTCAAAGTGTCAATGTGAAGTGCTATCAGCATGTGCCGTTGTCTGGTAAGGTAAGTATAAGCAACACACAATATTGTTCCAGCATGTACCAGCACTTCCATTTTTTCCAACACCTGTATCACAAGACAACCCCACTTTCTATCAGTGACCTGCGCAGTGCTTGTAAAATGAGCAGGAAATGGAAATGGCGAAAAAAAATGTATCACCCAAAGTTTGTCCTTGTGTTTCTCACAAAGGTTTAAACAGCATTCCAGGTATTTCATGGACATCTATTTTTCCTACTCAAAGTTTATTAGTTTGCTTATTATTAATTTTCTTGCAAAAACACGTCATTTGACATTAAGATTTTTATTGCTAAAACTGCACATGTGATGCTTAGAAGGGAAGCCTACAATGTAATAAGTGCAATCAGTTCTCTCTGTCATTTGGCTCAGGCATGGAGAAAAAAAACAGGTTGCTGCTGTGGCTGATTATTGCATTTAAAACCAGGCAAATAATTATTATAAATGTTTTTAATATGTGATTAACAGACCTCAGCAGATGATTTGCACTGAGAGGACATAATGAAAGTAAAAAACATAATATAACCACACAAAATACCTGACAAATTTCATGTCCATAAAGATACCCACAGTGACCACAACGGTCTGGCTGCTGACTACCTGCTTGAGCTATTTTTGGGAGCAATTGGGGAAACTGTGATGTCTTTTGTGATGTCCTGCAGCCCTGAGCTGTTAGTTCCATTTAAACAAAGAGACAGTTTTTAGTGTGTGAGAAGAAACCTACCCTTTTTACCTGTTTACTTTCACAAAGCTCACCTACCTTTTTTGTGTAGAGGATCTTTAGGGAGAGTAGGAGTGCTCACTCTATCCTTTTTCTGTTCAAGAGAGCAATCCATCTTCTCTTTACAGTAAGAGAATTGTCCCTCTGTGGCCACAGAAGACACATCCACATCCATTTATGCAAATGTGTTTCTGTTTTAAAAACATGTAGTTCCAAAGGTTCTTTTTGTGTCAGATGGGTGCATATTAAAATTACTTTTCTGCTTGAAAAATTATGGAAGAGCAGATTATAATTTATTTAGATCTGACCCTAAAATATGCTAATTATTGGCTTTTAACAATCAGCTAACTTGCTTATTCTAACCATGAGAAACATGTATAAATAACAGCATTTTTTTCTTCCCAAGTACAAAGAGGCTCTGACGGCTGAGACTAGGCCTTGATCAGTGCAGCGATCCCTAGACACTCAGCTCTTCACTCAGCCAGTTCCTCAGCTTGCAAGCCTCACTCCACATTCATTATTAATCACAGAATTTTACTGGGGTCCCCTTCTAACAGTGCGGGTTGAAGTGGTATGAAATATGCAATTGTCTGCATAATACACAGCAGGTGAGGTATCAGGTGCTGATATGGAGCACAAATATTGCATAAGAGATCTCTTATTACTGTCAGACTACAGAGCAGGATTGAGCAGCAGCAGTGGTGAGTGTCAACATTTTCCAGATTGACAAGACCAATGTAAATAATTCTGATTGGAGGGCAGTATTTGGAAGAAGAAATGTTGTCCCTCCAAGGCATGTCAGTTAATTTTACGTCCTCATTTACTGATAAGGTACTTTGTTGAATGCAGAACCCTGAAACAGTATCTTGTTACCCACATTTTATTCCTGTTTATTACTGGTCTTTGTTGCATTTTGACCTCGAGTATTTAAGCAGTGTGTCAGCCTTGTGTCACAATTGGCGATTTACCAACACCTCTTTAGCCACACAAAACCTTCTGCCACCCAAGTAATCATCGTTTCCCGTTATTAACCTCCGGTCAGCTCCACGGGATCAGGTGGGGGGTTGAACAGCAATAAGAGAGGGCAGCAGGCACATCATTTATTCATTTATCATCACAGACCATCAATTGTCTCATTCCCAAATCAGCTTGTTGTGCTGCTGACCTGACAAGTACAAAACCATTGCGTCACTTTAAATAGGAATTAAGCAAGAACTAATCTGAGTAATATTGTGAGTTGCGACTTTAGGTCAATATAATCTCCATTCAGGAGCCATGTGAGGCCTCCACAGGAATGCACAGAGAGAGAGAGAGAGAGAGAGATAGCACATACAGCTGGGCTTAGCTTCACCTTTGATGTTTATTGCACAAATCTGAGCTGTTCACAGCTTATCTGGGCTTGACGTGAACATACCAAGAAATCCCTGAAGAAAAGAAAATATCTTAATCATAGATACAGTAAAAAAATAGGTAAAGCAGCAACTTATTTTCTCTTTTTTCATTACCAATATGGTTCTGATCAAGGAAAGCAAAACATTCTTCATGTTCATTATTCACAGATGTATATTTTACAAAGTCAGTGTGTTGTTCTATTTAAACTGCTGAAAAATAAGATTTCTCTTGTTGCTTCTCAGTAAGACGTCTTAGTGTCAGGATGGAACAAGTATGATGAAAATGGCCTTAGATGAGAATCTAAAGTCAGTGGATAAAAGTCTGGTTTGAAATAACAGAAAGACAGTGTTAACTCAAATAAGGAACGAAGGTATGCTTCAAAACACAAAACCTTTCAACTTGAAGCAGATGAGCCACAGCAGCAGGCAACCAAACCGGATGTCCCTTCTGTCAGCTAAGAACAAGAAACTAAGGGTTACAATTCACACAGGCTGTCCAAAATTGGACAAAAACAGATTTCAGCAGCAATTAGGGTCCGAATTTGGTGTACTCAACATCAAATCATGCAGTCGTCAACCATGAATCAGTGGTTCAGGTTTCCGGTGGTAATAATGTGGAAGATATTTTCTTGGCACAATTTAGGCATAACAGTACAATTTTAGCATCATTTATACACCAAAACACAGCTGAATATTGATGCTGACCATCTTCATCCCTTTATGACCACGCTGTACCCATTTGCTAATGGCTACTTTCAGCCGGATGATGCATCAGGAACCCAAATAGTCTTAAGCTGTGAAATGTTTCTGGCACATTGTTGAAAGAATTAAGGCAGTTCTAAATGCATAAGGGGGTCCAACTCAGTACTACCATGGTCTACCTAATAAAGGGGCCGTTGTGTGTATTATTGCTGAGAAGCAACCTAAGCTCTGTTCTTCTATTCACGTCATCAACTGTATGAGATGAACTGCTGATGAACTCAATCTTCAACTAGGCTTGAAGCATTTCTAGAGATGTGAAGCAAATTTTAAGCGGCTGCTTTTCCATTAAAATTAAAGCATGAATGAATGTTAAGCTGCAAGGAAGTGTGGAAACAGGAGTGTTTGAAGCCATCATTAGTCACATCTTCATGGGGGTGGTCAGTCCAACAGTTCAGCTGGCAGGCCTTGTGTTTCCTCAGCCATCAAAGAGAACAGAGCCTGTGGACAGGTCTGATTGGATGACAGAACGATTCATCCCCTGGCATGATTCCTCAAAGATAATTTGCCCTGCAGTACTGATTTGAGACCTTTGTTTTTCTCTGTGTTTGTGATGTTTGTATTTCTCAAGTGTCTCAGTAAAAATGTGAAGGTCAACAAAGCCAACAAAATGGTTTCTTTGAAGTATTGAGTAAGTGTTGCCTCGTTAGAAACAATCAGATATCTGCCTGAGAACCTTCAGGCTCTTTTATTTAGTGAGTACTGATCACTATTATCTTTTCTTTGTGGGAAGTTCCTAGCTTGAAACTATTTGTTTAAAGTATAATTGATTAAAACGTTTTCTAAAATGGAGTTCTGACGAAAATTCAAACTGAAAGACTCACCTCCACCACCCGGCCGTTCTATGACTCCACCATGCGTCTCTCCTCCATCCAATCAGTGTCAGATCCCACATGTGTCTTCAATCAATCATCTTCCGAGGCTTCGCTTTTGAGGACCTCCATTCATAGATCCCCCCGCTCTTCAACTGAGCTTCGACCCTCCTCCGCCCCACCTCCACCATCTCCCTTCCATACTCCTCCGGGCTCCCTCACCTTCACTCCACCTCCAGTATCGGATCCCAAGGGTGGGGGAAGACTCCTCTAATTCTAAGCCTAAGACATTCATTCAAGCTCATGTCATTCTCAGCATTCATGTCTTCCTCCTGGGTCCGAGCGCCAAAGATGTAAACTTTTATCAATAAACTTCTCTAATTGCCATCTTTGTGTTTCTTATTGTGAGTCTTTTCAGATTAAAATCAGCATCATGGGTATAAACAGTCACTGACTAATGAAAAAGGTGGCAAATGAGTTTCTCTTTATAAAACTGAACATTTCTTAAATATTGTGACTGCTTCTCTCGTCAGTTCATATTAGTCACCTACAGCACACTACTCATGTATTGGCACTGCTGGTAAAGTCTGATCAATACATTCAGATTCAGTTTTTCACCTTTATTCATCAGAAAAATGTTCATGTTCCGACTCATCACCAAGTGCTGCAGTGGCTGCAGATCATGCCTCCAGTCAAAAGACTTCCATTTGTTGAAAGAATACAATGATGATTCAATTTTATTCAAGGTACAAGTGAAGTGGAGTTGAAAGGATGATTCAGATTATTTAATATAAGGCTCTTTGTTGAGGTTACAAGCAGCAGGTATTTTACCTTGAGTAGGCAGTAGTCAGATTTTAGTTTAAAGAAACAGTGATTATAGCTCAGCAGAAAGTCAGTGAAAAGTGGGTTTTTGCCATATTAAAATTTCAGTCTCAGAAATGTCATAGTACTTCATGCAAACTCTTTTATATTCTGTTGCTTCATTATCAGCTTCAGTAAGATATTTACCCGGCTGTTTATGATTACTTAGACCAGAAATGGTTTTCAGTCTGTTCTAAGATTAGTTCCATGCAAAGCATGTATTGCGATATGGAACATTGTCTTTAAGGCTTTCAACATGCCTATTCATGTAAGTCAATGGGGCCTAGCCAACAAACACAAGCTCACATTTAGACTATTTTGGTTCCCAACATTTGAAACAGGGATTTAAAGTTTACTCAACCACCTTATATTTTGCATCCTTGCGGTACCTAAGTGATAAATGCTTTGTCTTCCAGTGGTTTAATTTTGTGCATTGTGTAATTGTTGACACTTGCTGTTGGTGTGCACAGTCTGCACATTTAACAAAAATCTAGACTGCACAAGGTCTTCCCCAGAACGACTTGTTGGAGAAAGACAGGGCAACATGATCTCTTTAAGGAAGTTAATGTGATGTCCTAAGAATATTTGTACCTTTGGTTTTTGGGAAGAGTTAGCAGCAGGTTGTCTGCATAAACTAGAAAACACACATCATAGATAGCATAGATACAGAGGAGTGTGGTGTGTTTGGAAACCAAAAGCTGCCATATTCATTTAAGCATTAGCAAAAGATCTTGTCAATGTTAAAAGGAGAGCGTGAACTTGCAGTGAATCTTCCATATATTTGTTACTACATTACACAAGATTTTTTTTTTTATTAAGTATACGCTGTCAGTGGGCTGGCTGAAAAGTTTTACTATATATTCTTTGTTGTTTTTTAATCAGCAGATCTCCCCTGACGGACTGAACAAACGTCTTGACTCCAGCAGAGCTACTGCTGTCCTCAGCCTGCTTGTGGTCTGAGGGGACTCACATCAAAGGTACAGCCACTTTCTCTCTCTACAACCCATGCTTTCTTTAATCACAGTGTTCAGTTCATCACTGAGGTAATTACATTTCCTTTTTTTTTCTTTTTCACATTTTTTATTTCTTTGTTTTGCCACTTCAAGACTTTTCTTTCTTTATCTCTCTGTGGGAGAGCTTTCCATTATTACTGAAGTACCTCGTAGGATTTTTCTTTTTTTCAATGCATTTAAGAGTTTTATTTCCTCTAGGTAGGGTGCTGTAATTTGAATAATTCACACTTCTAAATCAGGTGGAGAAAACTGATTTTTAGTTCTCTTCACAGATCACAGTGTGCTTTAGAGCAGAAAGGCAGAGGGCATTTGTTCTGGACCAAGATATCTAAAGGCAGACTCAGACTCGTAATTGAATGTTTGAAGTCTGTCACCTATGGTTAGTTACAACTTGAGAAACTTAATTGCAATTTAGGTCTATTCTATGCTGCAAAGACACTTGTTCTTTTTTCCATGATTTTGCTTTTAAAACTTTAGAGAAGACGTTAGACAGATGGCATGAGCAGTGGCTAAAATATAGTTACTGATGTAGTTTTATGCTTTAACTGTGCAAACAATGACTTCCTTGTGGCTTTATTTATTTGCCTCCACTGAAAAACAGCCATTTTCTCAAAATTACACATACGCCTTTCAGAAACTTCACTCATTTATTGCTTATACTGTAATGTTTTTTGTTGTTGTTTTTTTTTAAATAATGCAGCATTAACATTTGAAACAGAAGAAAAGAAACATCTAAAACAGACAGCTTCCTATCGACCTAAATGTTTTAATAATTGCCATCTCCTTTTTAGGAATAACAAAGAAATGCATTGCATGTTTACGTATCTTCTGATACTTGTGCATGTGTTCGTACATATTTTTTCACCCTGAAATCTCAGACACAGAAAGGCGGTTTAAAGAAAAAGGATTGACTAAAATATGGATGTTAAACAGCAGCTGAATTCCTTTTCCTCCAGCTATAAAAATAATGTTATATATAGAACCCATGCACCTCACTAAGCTGTGTTTGTCCTGGCATCTTTCCACAATGACCTATTTGGGCATTAGCACTTTATTTAACATTGTTTAATGCAACTGGGATCCTGAAAGGGATTTTTTGTCCCTGAGAAAATGCTTTTCTTACTTCCTGCAATTTTGTGCTGTTTCTTTCAAACAGTCAATGATGGTGTAAAATTGTTCATACTAGAAGTTCATTAGATTAGACAATGATCTTCAGCACAGTAATCTAATTTAACATCATTAATAATTTATTCATGGGCATTGAAACACTTTTTTGAAAAGTAAGAGTGAGAGTAAGATTCCTAAAACCATTTTACATCACTATAGTGCCATGAAATATTACTTTAGTTAAATGGTAAATGGACTGAACTTATATAGTGCTTTTCCAGTCATGCAGACCACTCAAAGCGCTTTACACTAGAGCCACATTCACCCAATTGCCCTCACTAACGCTCACACATTCATACACCGATCGGTAGGCAACTTGAGGTTAAGTGCCTTGCCCAGGGGCACATCGACCTATGGCAGGAGAAAGCTGGAATCGAACCCACAACCTTCTGATTGCAAGATGACTACTCTTCCTACTGAGCCACAGTCTCCTAGTTAAACAAGTTTTTTTTTCAAAAAAATCTTAAGTGAGTAAGTGTTTCTCATTTCAAATATAATTAAATAAAACAAAAATATGTGTTTCTTGTCAAAAGGATATTGGTAAAGTCCTCTTTGACTAGTAGAAGATGAAACTGTTCTACAGAGGAAGCAGCAGGTGTCACATCTCTTGACATCCAGCAGCAGGAGTTGCCCAAGAAGTTAATCCAGTTCATTGGTCAGAAGTAATGTCTAGCTTCAGTCTCTATTGTCCAGTTTAGACCCTCGTATGAACATGCATTCTGGCTGATTCACATGTAAGTATACCAGCCTGAGAGTGAAAAGTCCCCAAATTCAGACTTTTATACTTTTTCACAAACAAAGCAGTAGCTGTAAAATAACTTAGAAAGTCTGTTTGGCTACTTTTGTTTCCATTGAAACACCTAAATGTTCCACGCTAATCTCTGCAGTGCCATCGTAGCCTTGGCCTAAAAGGTTTTTCTTCATAGTCCAGCCCACGCTTTTCACAAAATCATATCAGTTATAAAAAATCCAGCAAAAACTGGCGTGTCATGATGCATTCAAGTGCAGTTGTACATATGAGGTTTGCTCCCATACATTTGCAGTAAGTCAGCACCTTTTTTTTTTTTATATAAAAACTATCAACTAGGGTGGCAGCTGGGCTGACAAGGCTTTCTTTTTGCATAGCAATTGTCCCCCCATGCCACTCCCCTGGATCTGCCCATGCTAATAGAGAATGAATAACGTGAGATTTCACATAGCTCAGTATCTGCAAGTTCAGTCAGCTCCAGAAATGATAAATTATAAACTACATAGTAGATAGTAGAGAGACACTCACTTAGCAACTGACAGGTAAAATCCTGATTTATTTAATGAGATGATTGCAACAACTAAAACTTTTATCTAAAATGAAATCCTAATTCACAGTGCTCCAGAAAGCTGTATAATCTCTTTAGATTATCTGATAGCAGGGATGATTTTGATTATGCTGTTTACATTATTTAAACTGGGGCTTCAAGGTAATTCTGCTGCTTGATTGGAGGCACATGCCAATGGATGGTTCATTCAGTGTCTTTAGTGCACACCTGTATTTAGCCCTGTTTAGACACAGTCAGATCACTAAGGATGTATGTTAGTGCAAGGGGTGAACAGGGCTTATAGAAGCCAACTAGGACTGACTCATGGATTGTAGTGGTCTCCAGTAGCCCCTTTTCTGTCTCAGGTTTAAAATCAGATATTGTCTACAGCATGAGAAGACAGGTTTTGCACTGCTTCATCAGTCAAAGAGAGTCAAAAACAAAAACACAGCAGTCTGCTGGGCTTCCTCCTCAGCACTTTGTCATGCAGCTCTTCCAACATAACAACACATCTGTTTTCTTCCATAGTTCACTGGAGGTTATCTTTAGACAAACAAAATAAAAAAAAGCCTTGCATCACAGCATTTGGAGCTAAAATCCTTTCCTGAGCAAGAGAAGATAGATGACCTCCACTATCACCCCTAGCTGTGCTAATATAAAGTATTTTTATAAACTCAAGCTTTTAGCTTTCAAATCTAGTACAACAGGAAAAAAAGTGTCACGTGAAATGTTATCCATCTGTCACCATCATTCAGACCACTGCCATACTGGACTGCTTAGTGAAGGGCAAATATTTCTTGAATCATGCAGGTGTGCACACACACACACACACACACACAAGGAAGAGCAAGTGTTTTTAAGTAACCACCTGTGCCACTGGGAGCTTCAACCACAAGATACTGGCATCCTCCTGAAAGGTCTCTGATTTCAGTCTGTAGCTAAAACTAAACTTTAGGAGAAAAGAGTTTCATATTTGGGAATAATGCTCATATAGTCTATTCCTGATAGTTGATGAGTTGGTGAGAATAGTCACACCAGCTAGTTATCTTAATTCAGATCTTAATTCAAACTGATGATAATGCAGCAAAATTACCGACAGCAACGTATAAGAGATTAACTCTAGTCTCTAGAGACAGTTCAGGTTCTTTTTCCATATGGTTCATTTAAATTGCAAAGAAGATTTCAGTAACTTGCAAACGTATTTCTACCACTTAAATGTTTTCATAATTTGTCACATTACAGACACAGACTTCTATGCATTTAAAATGAGATTTTATTTGATAGGGTATTGTGCTTATTTGTAAAGTGGAATAAAAATTATAAGTGGATTTCAAAAACGTTTATGAATAAAGGTGTCAAAATTGGGCCATGTATTTGTGATTTGCCCCCCAGTCTCAAGACGTTGCAGAACCACCTGTCACTGCATTTACAGCTGTGATTTATGGGTATATGTCTCCACCAACTTTGCACATCTAGAGACTGAAATTTTAGCCCATTCTTCTGTGCAAAAATCCATCTTTCCTGTGTCACCTACATGGCTTAAGGAAAACTTTAAATGACACGTCTTATGACTTTTTTCCAGGATTCCTTCCATAAAGGCCAGATATGATGAGTGCATGACTAATAGCTGTCCACACATTCTTCCCGTTTAGCTCTGAATTTCTGCAGCTCCTCCAGAGTTACCACGAGCCTCTTGGCTGCTTCTCTGAGTTATGCTCTCCTTTCCTGGTATGCCAGTTTAGGTGGATGGTTTGGCAGATTTACAGATGTGACATACTCTCTCCATATTCAGATGATGGACTGAACAGTGCTGTCATTAGACTGTTCGCTAATGTTCTCTGACATGTTTCAAGCACATTTCAAGCACTTCACAATTATGCACTACTTTGTGTTGGTCTGTCACATTTATTCCCAACACAACACAAAGGTGGTTGTGGTGGTAATTTCATGAGGCGTGAATACTTTTCAAGTATGATAGAATACAAGATCAGCCTCCATAATTCCTGTTTGACATAAGCCCACAGTCCTCTTATTTCTACCTGATCCCACAATGTTGTCCGCAGTGTTTTATGAAAACATGAGATTTTCATGAATTTCTTGTCAAATCATGAAACAGACGATACGTTTTGTGCACAGTCTTTTGGAGATTTGTTTGTCAAAGTGACTCATAGAACTGATGGACAGACTGACACAGATTTATTGCTAGATATTTTACCACGCCTTTTTCCAGTATCTGCTGTTCCACTTTAAAATTTGCGGTTGCGTTTTTATTTCTACTGCCAAGCTATTTTTAGAGCTGTGTATTTACGCTGAGATGTGTTTACTGCTCAGGAAAAAGTCTTGCAACAAATTTGGAGCAGACACTCCACTATGAATTATAATTTATGTTTTTTTTTTCTTTTTTAATTAGTGATATTTATGCCATAAGGTGCTGAAATCCAACCCATGTGTTTTTGTGAAATTAATAAATCATTTTCCACTTTTTCCTGTTTGCTCATAATTATCCCCCCTCTTTACGAATTAACCACTTGGTGTTTAGAAATGACAGTCTTGGTTTGGGAGTTTATCTTCGATTTGTTTCCATCACATGAAGTTGGTAGTAACTGGAGCATGTGTAACTGAGACTGGGGTTAAACGTGCAGACCTTTGCTTTGTTTTTATCCCCTTTGACCGAGGCTATTAGCAAACATCTGTTGAGTCGGAACTTTAAAAAATAAAAAAAGCTGCGGTGGTGGAGGGGAATTCTTTAGATGCCCCTTCTCTTGCATTCTAGGCTATTTTAAGCAGGGCCAGAAGGAGGTGTTTAATGATAAGCTGTGTGGCATAGCTGACATGCTTGTCATATTATTCCCCCAGTGACTCAGGAAGCAACGGCTCAGTCGCCCCTCCAACCCCAGAGGGGTGTGAATCATTAGAGTCTGTGCTCAAGTGTGTCCAATCAGCATTGCTTTAGGAACCTCCACTGATGCCACTTATCTCAAGTATCGGATGACTTTTAATAAAGACAGGCATGTTATTTTCATATCTCTCCTTACAAAGCAGTGTTTCCATTTTGAACCCGCGGCACCAGCTGCCTTCTGCAAATGAACACCATCCAGGAATGTTTGGTGAGATCAACGAAGAGAGAAAGGTATAAAGACAAAGAAGTGGCCTTCTCTGTCATTCAAATGGATGTGGAGTTTAAGTTTCGGAGCACAGTCTCCTTGGCACACAGCACTCTGGATAGAGGAGTCAGACAAGATAAATAAATGATAAGCATGCAACAAACATCAAAGAGAGATTGTGTGCTTCAAAGGGAATGAGGACTTTGTGCTCAACAGGTCCTATATTAAAGAATGACTACTTTTCATGTGCACATAGTCTCAGACTGACATATCATGGACTCTGCTTCCAGAGTCCGGCCTGTTTAAAATTCGAATCATTGTGCCTGCATTGATGATCCCACCAGAGCCAAGCCACTCGTCCCCTATCTTTGTCTTAGTGATATGGTCAGTATGCTTTGATACGATGTGCCTCATCACATAATGTCATCTTTGCTGCTGAAGCTTTTTATGCTGGATCTGTTAAGTGTTTATTGTACAATGGTTCATTCATTAAAGACAAGGGCAAAGGGTTGAACAGTTTTTATTCTGTTTCATTCCAAAATTACCATCTGTCATTTTTCTGTAGCATTTATATGATAAGAACCATGGTGGAGGTGAGGGCTGGATGACAAGTGCTGTTTTTCGATTTTAAGTTCGTTTTCTGTGTTAACTGTGATAGTGTGGGCTGTATTGAAGAATTTAGCTAAGGAAAGTATTGAGAACCATTTGGTTCATCATTAGCAACAGTGAAAACATCCAAAAAATATACAGACGCAGAAATTTGGTGGCCTCCCTTTATAAAATTGTGTACAATGTTAAATAAATTGATCTTTTATTGCAGTAGCATAATATTAGTCTAAAAAAAACTCATAAAAGTCTAACCTTTAGAGTACTCATACTCGTACTCGTCGTCTTCCGCTTATCCGGGAACGGGTCACGGGGGCAGCAGACTCAGCAGAGACGCCCAGACGTCCCTCTCTCCAGACACCTCCTCCAGTTCCTCCAGGGGGAGCCCAAGGCGTTCCCAGGCCAGCCGAGAGACATAGTCCCTCCAGCGTGTCCTGGGCTGTCCCCTGGGCCTCCTCCCGGTGGGACGTGCCTGGAACACCTTCCGAGGAAGGCGCCCAGGAGGCATCCGGTATAGATGCCAGAGCCACCTCAACTGGCTCCTCTCGATGTGGAGGAGCAGCAGCTCTAGTCCGAGCCCCTCCCGGATGGCCGAGCTCCTCACCCTATCTCTAAGGGAGTGCCCGGCCACCCTACGTAGGAAGCTCATTTCAGCCGCTTGTATCCGGGATCTCGTTCTTTCGGTCATGACCCAAAGTTCATGGCCATAGGTGAGGGTAGGAACGTAGACCGACCGGTAAATTGAGAGCTTTGCTTTGCGGCTCAGCTCTCTCTTCACCACAACGGACCGGCACAGCGCCCCCATTACTGTGGCAGCCGCACCGATCCGTCTGTCGATCTCCCGCTCCATTCTTCCCTCACTTGTGAACAAGACCCCAAGATACTTAAACTCCTCCACTTGAGGCAGGAACTCCCCTCCAACCTGAAGAGGACAAGCCACCCTTTTCCGGTCGAGAACCATGGCCTCGGACTTGGAGGAGCTGATCTTCATCCCAGCCGCTTCACACTTGGCTGCGAACTGCCCCAGTGCATGCTGTTGGTCTTGGCTAGATGGGGCCAGCAGGACCACGTCATCTGCAAAAAGAAGAGACGAAATCCTCTGGTCCCCAAACCAGACCCCTTCCGGCCCTTGGCTGCACCTAGAAATCCTGTCCATAAAAGTTATGAACAGGACTGGTGACAAAGGGCAGCCCTGTCGGAGACCAACATGCACTGGGAACAGGTCCGACTTAGTGCCGGCAATGCGAACCAAACTCCTGCTCAGCTTGTACAGAGACCGGATGGCCCCTAGTAAAGGGCCACCGATTCCATACTCCTGGAGCACCCCCCACAGGGCATCACGAGGGACACAGTCGAATGCTTTCTCCAGGTCCACAAAACACATGTGGACTGGTTGGGCAAACTCCCATGAACCCTCGAGTACCCTGTAGGGGGTATAGAGCTGGTCCAGTGTTCCACGGCCAGGACGAAAACCACACTGCACCTCCTGAAGCCGAGCTTCGACTATCGGTCGGACTCTCCTCTCCAATACCCTGGCGTAGGCCTTACCAGGGAGGCTGAGGTGTGTGATCCCCCTGTTGTTGGAACACACCCTCCGGTCACCCTTCTTATGAACTGAATAAATGTACTAACTCTAAAGGTTGGCCTTCTTGGCGTCCCTGTCGGGGGGTGGTGGATAGTGCCCACCCCAGTCTGCCAGACCAGAGGCACTGTCCCCGACCGCCACGCAATGTTGAAGAGGCGTGTCAACCATGACAGCCCTACAACATCCAGAGACTTGAGGTACTCAGGGCGGATCTCATCCACCCCCGAAGCCTTGCCACCGCGGATCTTTTTAACCACCTCGGTGACTTCAGCCTGGGTGATGAAAGAGTCCAACCCCAAGACCCCAGCCTCTGTTTCCACCACGGAATGCGTGATGGCAGGATTGTAGAGATCCTCGAAGTACTCCTTCCACCGGCCGATAATGTCCCCAGTCGAGGTCAGCAGCTCCCCACCCCCACTGTAAACAGTGTTGGCGAAGCACTGCTTCCCCCTCCTGAGGCGCCGGATGGTTTGCCAGAATCGCTTTGAGGCCAACCGGTAGTCCTTCTCCATGGCCTCACCGAACTCCTCCCAGGCCCGAGTTTTTGCCTCTGCCACAGCCCGGGCCGCAGCACGCTTGGCCTCACGGTACCCGTCAGCCGCCTCAGGAGTCCCACAAGCCAACCACAGCCAATAGGACTCCTTCTTCAGCTTGACAGCATTCCTTACTGCTGGTGTCCACCACCGGGTTCTGGGATTGCCGCTGCGACAGGCACCGCAGACCTTACGGCCGCAGCTACGGGCAGAAGCATCGACAATAGATGCGGAGAACATGGTCCACTCGGACTCTATGTCTCCAACATCCCCCGGGATCTGGTCGAAGCTCTCCCAGAGGTGGGAGTTGAATACATCCCTGGCCGAGGGCTCCGCCAGGCGTTCCCAGCAGACCCTCACTATGCGCTTGGGCCTGCCAAGTCTGTCCGGCTTTCTCCTCCTCCAGCGGATCCAACTCACCACCAGGTGGTGATCAGTGGACAGCTCAGCCCCTCTCTTCACCCGAGTGTCCAAAACATGCGGCCGAAGGTCTGATGATACGACAACAAAGTCGATCATCGACCTCCTGCCTAGGGTGTCCTGGTGCCAAGTGCACTGATGGACACCCTTATGTTTGAACATGGTGTTCGTTATGGACAATCCGTGACTAGCACAGAAGTCCAATAACAAAACACCACTCGGATTCAGATCGGGGAGGCCATTCCTCCCAATCACGCCTCTCCAGGTGTCACTGTCGTTCCCCACGTGGGCGTTGAAGTCCCCCAGCAGAATAATGGAGTCCCCGGGAGGGGCACTATCCAGCACCCCCGACAGGGACGCCAAGAAGGCCAACCTTTAGAGTTAGTACATTTATTCAGTTGGAGAAAAAAAATCCCACATTGAGAAATAATTGTTTTTATAAAATCACTGATTTTATAAGAATTGTCAGTGATTATAAAATCACTAACAATTATTGGTATCCCGGCTGTCAATACTTTGCACGACCCCTTATCATAAGTAGAAATTGTTTTATTAACGGTTACTCTTTGACATATTTGTGTGTATTATTAGGGGCCGTTGTCATTTGTCTATGTATGTCAACATCAACCTGCTGAGGGACAAACAGATGGAAACTAGCCTTGGGCTATCCTGGTGCTGCCCCTGTTTTAAACAAATAAATCTAAAAAGGAAGCATTAAGTCTTTTATTGTATCAGGTTGAAGTTACAGACTGTCCATAGAGCAGACAGTTGCTCTAGATGGTCCAGAGTCCAATGCCCTCTCCTCTTCTGCTCACCCAACAGGCTTTCTATAGGGCATTGGGGTCTGGAGACTATGATGGTCATTAAAGAAGATTGATTTTGTGTCTGGTGAACCATTTCAGTGTTTTCAGTATTGATCTGGCCATCATTATTCTGCTGTAAGGTCCGATGACAAACGTTTTTCAGTTTATTGAGTCCACCAGATTTTTACCGAAAATCTTCAGATCTTTACAAGAATTACAGACGACATGCACACTAATAAGGTTCCCAGTGGCTTTGAAATACAAAATGGCCCATAGCATCACAGATCCTCCACCATACTTAACAGTGTGCATAAGGTGTCATGGTGTGCTGAGGCTGTGTAGGACCCACGTGCAGAGCGGAGCCGAGGAGCATCATGGTGAGTTGAAAATGGTTTGAATGATGAATCTACAAAGCCAAAACTTACAAAGAGCAGGATGATAAGCAACATGCAGGTAACATAAATCCAGGCAGGAAAAACACTAGGAAATAGCCAGGTAGCAAGCTGGGTAGTAACAGGGTAGACATCAGGGGGAACTTGTGGCAAAAAATGAAAACCAGAGAGCATAAATACTGAAGAAAGTGGACAGTGGACCAATGGACTGAGAGAGCTAATCAAGGAGAGGATTGGGTGCAGCTGGTGGAGGACGGCAACTGAAGGAGGTTGGTAAATTAACCCTAATAATCAGGGGAGTGCATTAACAGGGGAGATATACAAACTAACATATCTAACACAGGAATCCAGGGAAGTAACAAAAACTAAACAACAGAATGAATCTAATAAACCTGAATGAACTCAATAAAGCAAGTGAAAAATATGGCAGTGTAAGGAAGGTAAACAGAACTCAAACTAAAAACCTAACACGGGTAGATTATGACCTAAGGTGCTTTCCCACATATACATCATTGGTTTCAAACTATATCCACTTGAGTGATTTTTGTCAATATGCTAAATCAGAAAAAATCTCCCTGATGATCTTGCTCATTGTGTTTGAAGGTAAGACAATCTTAGGTTCTGGTCCAAACTAGTGGCTAGGAGCTGGAAAAAATGGGCCTTGATGTAATGCCATATATATCCCCTGGGGGAACTCTAACAAAATATGAAAAAGTCAAGTATGAATTTTAAGATGCTTCAGTAACATTTATTTTACAATGATTGTTATGGGAACCACTACTTGCGCTAAAAGTTGGATTTTTCCAAACCTTCAAAGTGATATTGTGTTGCTGCAATAAAATTTGAATTTATTTAAAGGCTTTTTACACATCTTTATGAGGGCTGCCACCACATTAGCCTGCATCTGTATAATCAAAGACGTATACTGTCACCTGTTCTTTTCATGTTAGCTTATTTTTAGACTTTACCTAAAACATAAGAACATTAAAAAAAACATAAAATGGAAGAAAGTTAGAGACATGCTGTCAGATAATGTTTGTTTCAGTTTAAAAAAAATGTCTTGCCTTTTCTCTTTTGTCTCCCTCCTGTTCTTGTTTTCCTCTCCTACCAGCTCTCCATTCTTGGTTTTGCTTCATTGCTGTGCTTCATTAGAACTGAGGTGACTGTTTTCTAACACCTGCTTATCTCCTTGGCCCATACTGTTGTGGATTTGTATTTCCAGCCTCCTTTGTTACCGTGCTGTCAGCCCATTGATATCATGCCTTTATCAGTAATGGATATCAGAGAGTGTGTGGTGTGTGTGTGTGATGGATACTGCATGTGTGATAAGTGTGGGTTATTGTAAATGATGGCTGCAGGAATCTTGCATGTGTTGGACGTTTGGCCTGTAACTGTGCTTGTAGGTCAGAAAGTGAAATGGCTGTATGCATGACTGTAAACCAATGACAGCACTGCTCCTCTACACTAGCTGTGATTGTTCATTTAGAGCTGTGACATCCTTCACCCCTTTTGGTGTTCCAAAAGCAAGAATATTGACTTCTCTCGGGTCTGCGCTGTGCCGTTCTGTTTTTTTGCCTTTGGAATTACAATTTGCTGCACTGATGTAAAACTGCAAAATTGTTTTGAATTTTATCAGGAGTACCTTAAGGTGTCTTAATGGTGTGATAGGATAAAACATCTCTGGGTGAGCAAACTGCATCCAGAGTAGAATAGCCCTCAGAGGCTTCCCTATGTAATCTACCATTGATGAAGAATTTTAATCATGTGCCAACAAGGTTTTGGCATTAAAACTACAGCCAAACCTAAACAGATTTGTTAATAAAAGGCTCCATGATCTATAACCCTACATCTTTATTCATCCAGTCAACCATTGCAGTTGCTTGTTTTTTTTTATTTTTTAGTAAGTGTTGGAATTTTGTTCAGAACATTTTTTGCTAAATACTGCATCATCACCCCCTCCCCCCGACCTGTATATAATTCCATACTTGACTTTACTTGACTTTCTACCTCATGCCACTCATCCAGCCTGCTGGGTCTGGGTGTCCATAATGACCTGGTACCCCTCCCTCCCTATTTTCTCCTCCCCCTTCTTCCTGTAATGGAAGATCTATCCAAGCTTCAGCCAACTGTGCACATGGAGGAGTATGACATTCGCTCTGCTGCCAGCATCCTGGCCTCGGTGAAGGAGCAGGAGGAGCGTTTTGAGCAGCTAACCCGAGCCCTGGAGGAGGAGCGCCGCAACGTCACCCTGCAGCTTGAGCGGGCCATTCTGCCACCTAACCCCTCCATCAACCAACCACTAGCATGGCAACAAGTGGTAATGCAGGTAAATGATGCCAGCATGCTGGCCAACGCTCCCCCTCCATTTGACTTTATTTAACCAGCATCATGCTATCATGTAGCTCCCTCTGTGCAGCCATATTTGCCTCACCTCCTCCCTTCTTCCATCTGAGCAAGCTCATTTCCCTGTTTGCTCATGGTCATCACTTTCTCATGATTGCAGGGATTCTGTAATCTCTGTTTAATTTCCTAGTGATTTGGGACACTTGTTCCTATTGTCTGAACCCACTGTCCTGGATGTTGTGCAATAATCTCCTCTATGGTGACCCCCTTCAAAAGGGAGCTGATGAGATTCAACCTCTCATTTTACCTGCCCAATCTGCGCCACCTCTCACCATTCTGTCTTATCTCCTCTCGTCCACCTAAAATTTATATTCATAATTTAGAAAAATCCAAACTTTTAATTTGAGTTCGTTCTTTCAGTGTTGAAGTAATCCAACCGTAAGAAGTAATTTGTCCTTTTTTTTTATTTTTACAAAATCATCACAATGTCATATATACACCTCAAACAATTCCTGAGAAAGTGTCCAGGAACTTGCAATCAGGAATGCATTGCTTCCTGTTTTTCTGGGACAAATATAATGCAACGGTTTTATTTTTTATTTTTATTACACTAAACACACCTGGAGAGTGTTGAAATCTTTGGATCTTTGAAATATAAAGACATCCCAGGGGAGCTGGTGCCTGTCTCCAGCAGTCTACGGGCGAGAGGTGAGGTATACCCGGGACAGGTCACCAGTCCATCGCAGGGCAACACAGAGACACACAGGACAAACAATCATACACACACCCATTCACACCTAAGGGCAATTTAGAGAGACCAATTAACTTAACAGTCATGTTACGTTAATTGCGGAGGTGGCTAGTAACTAGTTACATTTATCTAAGTACATTTTTTAAAACAAATGCACTGTTATGAGTAGTTTTACTACACTCTACCTTTTACTTCTGTTTGAGAAACATTAATTGTAATTAATTAACACAATTCTTACTTAAGTTCAATTTCTGGCTCCTCTACCTACCTTGAGTTACATCACCGAATGACAAACAAATACGTTTTAACCAAGAAGTCTAACCAGACACAGAAAAACGTCTGGGCCTGTTGAGACTTCTAGTTCATGCACAAGCTTCATTGTTCTTATGTTATTTTCCATCTGCTCAGCCTGTTGTGCCATTTGGATGTCAAGTAAATATTTAGCAAACAGTTTATTTTGTCATTTGAAGTACTTTGCACTGTTCTAACATCTACACATTGTGTACTGTAAGCACTGGTTTAAAAAGTTTGCTGTTGTGGAAAACAGTATTTTGTAATGCTGTGATTTATTTTTACTTCCAGCACCAGAATCTGCACATAATTTTATATTTTGTATGTATGATTACATTGTTTTCACAAATTAATCAGATGAAAAAGTACTTCTCAAGTATTTAGTACTCTTTTACAAGGCGAATTTGAAGTTACCCTGACATGATTTAACGATGGTCTAATCAGGCGTTAACGATAGATTAACACTGTGTTTTTCACTTGTAAAATCTGGATTTTCGATGCAGAAAAGAGCCCCAACATTTTCACTCAAGGCTGACTGCTGTGTGTGTGTGTGTGTGTCTCAGTGGGGACCCAATATTAGCTCTCTCCTCACTTTAAGTTTAATTGTAATGCTTTCAGGCTTCGCTTTAAATGTAACAATGTAAACTTAAGGCTCAGCCCCAAACTATCAAAATGAATCCATTATATTGAGTTTTTTTGCACCCTGATTTAGTTCTTTATGGGCCTGAGACAAAACAAACACGAGTTGAGAAGCTGCAGCTGCATTACCATGCTAACTTTTCTCAGTCTACTGTACGGGTGAGTTGTCAACACAGATGTTTTTTATTTCTACTATTAAAGATGTTGTCAACTCATGTGCTTAAACAGAATCAAGATTTTTTTAAAGGGTTAACCCTGTTAGTACCAAACAATATGTAGGCCATCTGGATTTATTTGGATTTTATGGCGGCAGAATTATCAAGAAACGTGCTGAGCTTCAGCAGCCTTAGCGTTCAGTATCTATATTCAGTAATACTGTGTTTACATGCAATAGGATTATAAAAGGCAAAAAAAAAAAAAAAAACAACTCTTGACAAATCCCATCTCCACTGACTGTATGATAAGAGGGTTAAAAGTGACCATGGTGGCAATTACAATACAAGTAGAACTAGACTGTTTTTCACTCAGAATTTTAGACTCATTTTAATCTCGAAGGAAAGCAGCTATTTTGATAATTCGGCCATAATAATAAACAGTTTATATAAGCAAATACAAACAGAGACAGTAAGATCAATTTAAGGTAGGTTACTAATTATAAGTGAAAATATAATCAACATACAAATGTATGAATGAAATTATGACCAACATATAGATTTTTACTCTGTATTCTCAACAAAGTATGTATAACTTAGTTTAGAATGTTTAGGTGGTGAACTATGAGTATAAATGAATTGATTTGAACCAAAATGAACTGAATTTAGAACCAGTTCTTGTTAGGTTCTTAGTCGGACATTGTGGTCAGTTAATTAATCCTCATTTCCCATGTCAGCCATCTTTAATGAATATTAGGAATTCCTACAATGTTGCTTAACGCAACAGACAGAGTATACTAACAAGCATCTCTCAATTCTGGCCGCTTGTAAATTAGGATGTCAACTCGTGTAATTGACACCACTGATGAAACTCATTTTTACATCTTTCTGAAATGTGTTCATCAGAAGTTAAACTCCAATCCAATTTGGGTGTAAGGTGGGAGTCTGGAAGGCGATATGTGAGCTGAAAACCCGTTCCACTCACATACGAGGTGTATGAGGGGATAAAAAACGCATCAGGTTGTTCTCTTCATCTCTGCCTTCCCCTTGCCTAGCTCTCACTGCACTCTCACACAATCCTGAGGCAGAATGATGGATTAAAGCCGACCATGGATCGCTAACTGAGGGTTTAGATTCACAACCCTAGTGCCAGACTTAATAAGGGTCTGACATTACTTAAAGCTAGGGTCATGGAGGAAAAGACTGGAGTAAGTCTGATTAGTAAAATGAGATGAAAGTAGACAACTAATGAGCATGATAAGGCACTGATCTAGATAGCACTACTCAACAGGGCACTAAACTCTAAAAGGACTTGGCCTAAACATCGCTGGGCAGCTAACACTTTTCTCTGCCTTTATCATTATTATCAGCTAATTGACACAGGCAGCTGAGCATGCAGCAAATAAACATGAGCCCAATTATCTTTGGCTGATGTAGATGGGTGCTTTAAACATATTGTTTTTCATTTTATTTTCCTCTATTCTGGTTTGTTTATGTGAAAGCAAACCACTAAACAGCACTCTTATGATTAAAATAAATGATCTAATGATGGCCTGACATTGTTATGGTGTGAGTGGAAATATATAGTATTGACAGTGCTTTACACTGCTTTCGGAGGGATTTTATGTGACAGTAGTGTATAATTGTGAGGTGGAAGCAAAGCAACATATGCTTTTTAAAAATCTGAAAAGTGTGGTGTGCATTAGTTTTCAATCCCCTTTACTCTGACACCCAAGTTAAAATCTATCCAAAGCTAACAAAATACAACCATCCACCCGCCTGGTATGTTGAATAAGGGAGAACAGCCCTGAGAAGTAGCCCAAAAATCCACGAAACTCTGGACTAACCTCAGAGATCTACATCTCAGCTGGAAGGTGGAATGTGGCGACCAGACAACTATGGCTACCTTCACACTGCAGGCGCATGCGGCCCAAATCCGATCTATTCACCTCCAAAAAAATCTGAATTGTGGCACTTTCATGTGTGATACTAAATCGGATACGTATCCGATAGTTTTCAAAGTGCCCGCAGTGAACAATCATCCAGACAGACTTCTCTACAGCAGTATCAGTCACTGCTCCACAATAGGCCATAGCTGTACTCTCTTTTGTCTTACCTTACTTTGTCCTACTATGATGTTGTCATAGTATTACCGGCTCCCATTGCTCAACAACTTAATAATAATGCAGTAACGCCGGCATCTATTATTACTTATGTAAACAGTGTGCTGCTGTGTGACTTCTACATTCTGCACATGCTGGTCGCTTTGGGGCGGTGAAACGTTCAGATTGAAGTCTGATGGCGGTCAGATTTTTTTCAGCCAAAAATCAGAATGAGCATTAAGACCTCCAATGTGAACATAGCCTATTAGGTATGCACTCATAAATCTAGCCTTTCTGGAAGGATGGCAAGAATATGTCATTGTTTAAAGAAATCTATAAGAAGTTCTATTTGCAGTTTGACAAGCCATGGGAACTGCCGGAAGGTGCTCCGGTCAAATGAGGTTAAAAGTGGGGTTTTTGGCCCGCATGTGGAAACCTATATCGGTGGAAAACAAGCAATGTTAATCACCTTGAAGCAACCATCCCAACCGTGAAACATGGTGGCAGCAGGACCATGCTGTGGAGATGCTTTTCTGCAATAGGGACAGGAAAGCTGGTCAGAGTTGACGGAAATGTGGATGGAGCTAAATACTGGGCAATCCTGGAAGGAAACCATTTACCATACTGCAAACAACTTGAGACTGGGTGGAGTTTTTCCTTCCAGCAGGACAACGACCCTAAACGTGCATCCAGCACTACTTTGTGTTAGTCACACGAAATCTGGTTTTAACATCACAAAATGTGGAAAAGTTCAAGAGGCGTAAAGTCTTCTGCACGACACTATTTGTAAGGCATGTCAAGTGAAGGTATTTTTTTGCCATCTGATGCTGAATTTGGGTTTTCCTTTTAGAAGAATAAGTTCCTTTTTTTTAGGAGATTGAGAAGTGTTGACCATTTTTCTCAAGCAAAGAGTGTGATGAATTTCTGCTCCAGATTTTAGCAGAGTGGAGATCCTCATTCGCCTTGATAATACACTTTATGAATACCCACCGATGAAGAGAATTACTGTTTTTCTTCACCATTCAGGCTGAATCATCAGGACAGTGCTGTCTGAGAGCCTATTAGCTTGTCTGAAGAAAATATTTGTGTAGATTCAGTGACATGGAACAACTTCACATAGAATCTAAATCAATGGACATCCCCAACTTGAGATCACTCACACACTGAGATCATGGCCCTTTTTGTTTAATATGATTCTGCCCCTAGTAATTGATTTTAGCCTGGAGGAGCATTATGATCAAGGCTTTGAAAGGTCAAGTAGTGGTGACTGTGTTTGGACAAAAGCAAATAGCAGTCAGAAAACCTTGTTTGTTTGGGACTGGGAGATTGGTGGCCTCATTCCACATATGCTAAAATGCCCATCTTTCTGCCTGTGGCTGCTGCCCAACACATGCAGAGATACCATCTTGAGGTTCATAGAAAAGGAAATGTGGTGTAATTTGTCGCTCTATGGGTATCATAAAATCTAGGATTTGGGTATTGAGATTCTATATTTAATGGGTTGCTGGTAGAGGCACATCATGTTCCGATGTTATGGTAGGTTTTCAAAGGTTGTGAGCTCTACAGAGTGGGAACAGTACAGCCTTTGATCTATGCTGAAGATGTACTATCCCTGCAATGGCAACCGGCAATCGCTCCAGCCTTCACCCCACCCCCCCAAAAAAATCCAGCCTAGGAACAATGGATACAAAAGGCTGTGGGTGCTATAGTGACAGAAGATCCATCCTTCCAATGCCCGAGTCTGGGAGCCCCTGTACCCTCGTAAATCACCTGCCTAACAATGAGCTTTAGTTCACCCCCTCTCCTCCAATGTCGTCGCCTGTCTTCTCCATCGCTGTGGCATCAACAACTTTCTTGCCTCCTAATCACATTGTTAAAAAAACATCCCCTTTGTTTATTGCTGTATAGCTCACTGTTCCCATATCCTTCCAACAACACTTTTTCCCCTTTTTATGAAGCGCATTTTCTTACTGTAAAATAGGCTGCTTATTGCACTTGGTTCTATCCCATTATCTCTCACTACAGATCAAAGTCTGATCCAGTTAAATCTACTACAGCATTTACTATACAGTTGAACAACTAAAGTTTCATGTTGGCCTTCAAAGACAAATGCAATTAAAACAGACTAAGCTTTTATTGTAAGGTGGTTTGTCCATTAATCTGTTGGTGGGCCAGTTTCTTCCCACACCTCATTAAATCAGTAGTTCTTAAAGGCCCCACATCAATAGGAAAATGTTTTATTATTTTCAGACGTTATTGTTAACTTTAGAGAAATAAACTGTTTTTATCAACAGTACTTGGACCTAATTTATATGATGTGATTCTACTGGAATCCAGAAATCAACTCCTAATTGTTAAGAGTTGATTCCTTACTATTTTTGGCATAAATAGTTTTTAGAAATAGTTTTAAAATGAAAAAAATGTGACACAGGATACTTTTGCAAAGCACTGTATTAGATACAATATCTGACATTAATATCTCAGTAGTTTTTAAAAAGTAAGCAGTTAGTTTGATCTCATGTTCTGGGAAGCGATGTATTTTCTATCATGCAAATCAACAAGAATGCAAAAGAGGGAAAAAAAGGGTGAAGAGATTATGTTTTTCTACAAGATAGTAGAATAATTTATTAACATTCTGTCAGTAGGAACAGACACCAACATTATACAAATTATGGGAACAGATAAAAACAACTGGATGAGAAGTAACAAACTGGTTTATTCAGCCAATCCTGCATTTCAGCACCAACCTTCAACTAAACCTGTAGTAAAAAGCCATTTTATATGGATAACTTTTGTTGTACACTCCATTGAAGAGTGGACAGCTCATCACATTGACTAGGACATTGTCCAAGACTGAAATTCTTTAGCGATCCTAAATTTCATGTACGTATTAGATCATTCTTAATTAAAATGAGATAATCATGGGGCAGCATGTGGTGTAGTGGTAAAGTGGGTACACCATATACTGAGGCTATTACTCCTTGTTGTAGCTGTCCAAGGTTCGACTCCTGATCTCAGGACTTTTGCTACATGTCTGTCTACTGTAAATGAGGGCCACCAGTTTTACAAAATCATAATAACAATAGATTTTGGATGCCAGTGCTTGAAGCATGTTGTCATCTTTCAACATTTAAAATCAAGTACATATTTTAGAAAGAAGAAAATTATCAAAAGAGAATATGCCATTGCTGCTCTAAATCGTACACATTTTCCACATTAGTTGCCGAGTTGAGATAATGACTCGTAAACCACATGAATAGGACTCCTCTAAGTGGACCAGTAAGTTCCTATAGTATTTCTACTTGGCACATCAGAATCAGAACCAGCTTTATTAGCCAAAATTGTGTACACAAACAAGAAATTTGACTTTGGTTGCAAGCGCTCACAGCATACAGATATTTAGTATAAATACATAAACTTTAGGAAATAGAAATAGAATAAGATAAAGGAACAGTATTGACATGTATGTGTGTATGTACAGCTAATTATTGTTTTTATAATATATAATGAAAAATGGTAAATGACCTGCATTTGTATAGCACTTTATCAAGTCTGAGGACCCCAAAGTGCTTTTCACTACAATCAGTCATCTGTCCATTCACGAACACATTCACACACTGACAGTGGTGAGCTACATTGTAGACATAGCTGCCCTGGGGCTGACTAACAGAAGTGAGGCTGCCATACATTTGGCGCCACTGGGGCCTCTGTCCACTATCAGCAGGCAAGCTATGTGAAGTGTCTTGTCCAGTGACTCAACGACTGAGATGGACTTAGGGGTTCAAACCAGCAACCTTCTGGTTACAGCCTTCCTAGTATCTGCTTACATTGGCTTTTGGTCAATTCACTCCCTTGCCAATTTGACAAAACTTACCCAAGGTCGTATACAAATCAACCAAAGCTGCAAAAGTAGAAAATGGCAAATTAGTAAAATGGCTACCAATAGTTTAGCCTTCATTTTCATATACCTCACTGGTACTGAAATTAGCTAACTTCAAGTCATCTTCCCACTGTAACAACTTCCATAACAAAGAATTGTTGTTAGTGCATACTGGTAGCTCATTGCTTTCAGTGCTTACAAATTTTGTTTGTGTTGTTGTTTTTGGCCGACTGGCTACTGATCGGGGTCAGTTCAGTTGACTATCACCCAATTCTGTTTACCAGCCAAGAAAGAAAGGCTTTGAGTCTTCCTTGCTATTTATGTTCCTCTGAGGAGGCCCTAACTTGTATCCATCAAATCAGGCCCAGTGTTGCTGGATCTAGTCCCTTTCCTGGTTCACCCTTCATCCCAGTTCATCACAATCCCTTCAAACTATTATAATCACTAAAAGCACAAATAAGAATATCCAAAAGCTGCATGTGTTTTCTTTAGCACACTCACTATTCAAGATCATCAGATGGGGTAAAATCTAAAGGACACTGCCTCAAGCTAGAACCTACAAGCGGAAATGAAGCCTCCTAAGGTTTTAGTGGATGGTCCTGGTGGTGTAAGCAGATAGTTTGGTGTAGCTGCAATGGTCAGAGACCAAACTTTAGCCCATCTGTTATTAATAAAGTCCTTCTCTCTTACAAGACCCCAGTGCCACCTGAGGAATGTGACCTGACCCTTTTTGGTGGCCAGCGGGATAACTAAACAAGTCTGGATGCAGAAATAAAATTGAAAACAGTCTCACAACTTTAACGTTGGGGTAAATGTGTGTTCTTCAAAGCCTTCAATTAATTATCCCAATGAGTTTAACATACCTGTGTGACATTTTTACTGTGTGACTTACAAGCTTGTAAATGGTGAACAAATGAGAAGCAGAAGCTTCAGTGAGGTTTGTTTTGGGTTGTTTCTCATGACTAAACCCACACCTACTGAGCAGTAACACTGCATAAAATTACAGATCCCGAGAAAGCAAAAACCAGATATAGAGAAACAAGTATTTTTCATATTATACCCCAGTGTTTACTTTTAATGTGTAGATTTTAATGTAGTGCAAATACTGCTTTAAATCTAAGTTCCTTGTAAATCCAAACACTCGTGTAATCTAGGGAGCAATTCTAATTAGATAATACAGGCAGATGTTTGTTTGAATGCCTGAGGCCAGAGTCTCCATTTAAGGAACTTTCAACACGCAGGTAAACCTACTAATGAAAAACAAAAATCCCCACTAGACCCTCCATCCAAATCCAAAAGCTGAATCAACTCAGCAGAGGCAACCTTAACTCTCAGCTCAATCATTGCTGTGAAATTAGCTCAGATTTTTGACTCAATCATTTTGGGATTTTCTGGTTCTTGTAAATTATTTTGTCCCCACCCGTGTGTGATAGAGATATTATCAGCCTGCGTGCTTTTAGCAGCAGAAATGTTTTTGCAGTAGCAGGGGTCTGCTGTTTGGTTATCTGCACATTAGAGACAGAGTCCAAAACACCTATTTGCTTTGCACTCTGGGTGACTGACTTGATGAGGTTTGATGTTGCCTTAGGCTGAGGTGCACCATGCCTCTCAAAATCCTGTGAAAAGGCCGGACATAGAGCCTGGAATTTGCTAACCTTTGGTCTTTTATGTAACAGGGTTGCACACATACACATGATCATAAAGTCATGCCGTTTGTCTGAAGCCAAGCCAGGCTGTTGGATCTTCTTCACAGATTTGCATATGTTAAAAGAGCAATGGGCAAAAAAGCTTCACTCAAAATATAGACAAGATGGACCTACAGAGCCTTGCAGAAAGTCATAGCCCTTGAACGTTAGCACATCTTTTATGTTACAACAAACCTCAACCCACTGAGTAAATATTAGTTAGTTAGTTAGTTAGTTAGTTAGTTAGTTAGTTAATTCAGTGACTGATTATGATTTGTATACTTGGTCTATGCATAGACCAAGGAAACTACCTTTATTTGTGAGCAAAAAAATTGAGAGTGGTAACTATGACATATATACATATTTGTACTATAACAACGGATGGAAACAACACACATTTAAATCTTAAGTGTCTGCAATGAAAGAATATCACCGGAGACAGAGAAGGAACTGAGTTTAATTTTTAATTTAAAACGTCCTCAATGTTATAAAAGCGATAAAATCAGGACTGATACATGTTAAAGTCCTTGACCTGTATAGTATTTACAGACAATGAGCAATCCTGATGAATAGATTATTTAGTAAAGATGTTAAGGTCCAGCCTATCTTATTTTAATCCCTTTCATTAAGGCTAGTCAATCTCAACTAAAACGTCCAAAAAGAGCATGTTAACAACTTCTCTAAAGATTTAAGTTTATTTTCTAACCAAATAAATATCAATTTTTACCTAGATGTCTACATACCATATTGTATGTTCATCTAGAAAATGCTTACTTGGAGTGTATTTTGTTGGGTTTATGGATTGACAGACTAAACACAAAGTAGCACTTGATTGTGAAGCTGGAGAAAAATAATATAAGGTTTTCAGTTTTTTTGCAATTCAAAATTTAAAAATGAAAATCGTTTTTTAGCCCTCTTTACTCTTGATACCCCTAAAACAACCCAGTGGCAATCCATTGCCTTTAGCTGCCTATGCTAACTCTAGAGGAGCTGCAGGGATCTGCAGCTCATGTGGGATAATCTGTCAACAGGATAACCATTATTAGTGCACAGATCTGACTGCTATGAAAGAGTGGCAAGATGAAAGGCGCTGTTGAAATAAAGCCATGAGCAGTTTTATTTGCAGTTTGCCACAAACGACGTAGGGGACACAGCAAACATGTGGTGGTAGCATTATGCTGTGAGGATGCTTTTCTTCAACAGAAACCGGGAGCCTGATCACAGTTATGAGAACCTTTACTGGAGTTAAACACAGGACAACCCTAGCCCAAAGGCACAATTATGCACAACACTATGTTGGTCGATTGCAGAAAATTTCAATCAAAATGTGCAAAAGTTCAAGGGGTATTAATACTTCTGCAAGGCAAAAGTCTGGTTTAGGCTAAATCACAAAGACGAATTACTCACAAAATCTTGCAGAAACATGGTATTTATACCATAAAACAAACTAACTTCAGCAGTAATCATCAAGATTATAGAGACTCCATTACAGGGAAAGGTATTTAAGAAAAATGATGTGTGTGCCATAATGTCAGATAAGCTCCCATTGTGTGTGTTTGTGCCTCACTGCTTGCCCTGGTTATGCGAGAGAATATCTAATCTTGTTATAGTTGTAGTACAAATCTTTATATGCAAATACATTATTGCAACATAAAAACAGAAAATAGAGCCCATTTGATGTGAAGTGATGGCATTTAAACAGAGTTTTATCTCCCTAAATTAGGCTAAAATTGCCTTTTTGGAAGACAAAAGCCCTATTAGATGGGACTGCAATCCTCTGCATTGCTGACAAGCCATTTTTCATGTGGAAAATAAAATATGATGGTAAAAGTCATTAAATAAGGGATTTTTTTCTTATTGTGTCGTAGTTAGAATAAACAGCAGTCAGTCAAAGCAGATAGTATTTCTCTTGAGGCTCTTGCAATTGTAAATAATTATTGTCTTCTGGCCTGAACACAGTGCAGTGTAGTGGAGCAGCAAAGCCAGTATTGTCTTTTTCTTTCCTTTCCAGAACCTCCTTTGTATTTGGTTGGATATTTTGTTAACTCATTCACCTCATAGGTAAACTTTAATATCAAGAATAATTTCCCCAAGTGGTGCCTTCTTGGCAAGCAAAATTATTTTTGAATTAAAATGCATTAAAACTCCTTTGAGACTGATTATAGTATCTTCATTATTTTGCATGGTAATAATCACAATATTTTTTTTTCCCCACTGCACATCCTGTTTATATTCAAACTTTTCTCTCCGTTCCTCTGTACATCTGCCATCATTAACGGAAGTGGAAAATGTGATGTTAACAGATGTAGCTTCACTGGAGGTGTCTGGCTGTCAGCGCATGCCTTGTTGCTGAACATTAACCCTTCTACCATCTGTTTCACACCATACATCTCAACAGCATAGAGCAGATTGCAGAGGCTTTGATTACAGCTCCTGGAAAATTCACACACCTTGCTGTTTTACCACTTCTGAATGTTAGCTGGCAAGACTCAAGATAATTCATTTTTCTTCACTTTTCTAGTCTGTTGCTAATTGCTGGAACAGATTAAATAATGAAAACTGCTAGACAGATAGATCCCAGCCACTCGACATATGTGTTGAAAATTCTTTTCAGCTCAATTTAATGTGCTGCAATCCAATTAGAGTGCCTTGCAAAGGCATTTTTGAGCTTTTTCATATTTGGGTTTGTCACATTCCAGCCACATACATCAGTGTATTTTGGGAATTGAAAGGAAAAAGATGTGATTCAGACCTTTTTTACAAATAAAAACCTGAAAGTTATTTTGTTTTTGGTCACCTCTGGTCATCAATACCCCTAAAACCAATCCAGTACAGCCAAGGGCCCATTTTACCTCTGAATGAGCTGCAGAGTTCAACTGTTCAGGTGTAAGGATGTGTTTACACCAATTCAAAAACGTTGCCTTTTAGGGGTGCATGCCGAAAAGAAAGCCCCTGTTTAATAAATGCCATAAGAAGTTTGATAGCAGTTTGCCACAAGCCTTGTAAGGAACACAGCAAAAATGTGGGAAGAACATTGCTTCTGTCACACAAGCTCAAAATGTATTTTTTATAGCTAATATGCATAGCCCTACATGTGTCAGATTCCCTTAGTGTAGCAAACATTTCAAAAGTGTGCAGGATACGGGTTGTCTGGGTAGGGGTGCTGAGTTTAGATGCAGGTGTGGGTGTTGTGGATGTATCAGTTATATCAGATATAACTGCTAGTCTAAATGTTGCTGTGTTATATGCTATTACACAGATGTTACTGGTAGCACTGAGAATGAAAGCTCAGAGTATATCTGAGTAAGGACTTTTCTGGTTGATTGGGCTTACTGAATGGTAGGCAAGTAACAGCCTCAGCTGAGCTCTCTGAACCTTCTTCAACCAATTAATCTTGATTCTTATCATCACAGACCTTGTTCCTCACTATTCTTCCTGTCTTCCATTGACTTGTCTGCCTTTTACGTTCTCTTAATTTCTGTCCTCCTTTCCTATCTTTCATAAATCCTTTGCACCGTAGATAGATAACAGTTGTTATTTTATTCATAAATATATTTAATTGCTTACCTCTAAAACTTCTTGTGCTCTATGAAACTCTCAGCCACCAGCAACTGCCAATCCTAAAAAGCAAGGGTTACAGGGGGAGCAGACTTAAACTAAAGTAAAATCATGACATAAATATGAACAATATCTAACTGAAATAGGTTGTAATTGTCCATCAATATTTTTTGTTTGCCTGTTTTTAACTTCACTGACAGGCTTTACCTTGAAATAGTTGCCAATCTTCTATTTATGCCCTTTTCTTTTCTGCCTCTTTCTGGTACTGTGGCAAGAAAACAATGGTAAGTTTAATAGTAACATGGGGGCTGTACAACTGCTTAATAATAATTACTTATTTTTGCTTGTCTATAAAAACAACATGAAGTCCTTAAGGGTGAATATGTGCTGCTCTTCCAGCCGAGTGTGTGCTTCTGACGCAGGGGAAACAGATACTGTCGGTGAGAACTATCTTGGCACGACACCTGTCAGAACCATCAACCTAGCTACCTTACGTCACCGATGAACAAACACAGCAAGAAAGGGAGTAGCCAATCAACAGCAGGTCTCACTGAAATCTGGCGTTGTGCTTCAACAAGGGACATGAGCAGAAGGGGGAGAGAAGTCAGGCAGCCTCAGCGCAGACACAGCAGGTCTAGAGAAACTCAGTGATGGCAGTAAGGGGTTCATTAAAAACTGTGTGGGTGTTGAATCCCGCCATCGGTTAAGGTGTGTGTGTGTTAAAACACCCACATCCCCCACAGGTGGAAACCTGTGGCGGATACTAACACTGCACATCACCCTGAACACACTATCGCCGCTGTGAAGCATGGCGAGAGCAGCATTGTGGTCTGGAGATTCTTTCCTTTAACAAGAACAGGTAAGCTGGTCAACGTTGATGGGAAGATGGGTGGAGCTAAAAACAGAGCAACACTTGAAAAACACCTGTGAAAAGGCTGGAAAAGACTTGGACCTGGGGCACAGGTTCATCTTCCAGCAAGACAAACAACTCTAAATATACAGCAAGAGCTACAGAAGAATGGTTTATATCCAAACATATGCCTGTGTTAGAATAACAAACCTAAATCTATTTCTCCAATCTTTGGCAAAACTTAAAGATTGCTGTTCACAGATACTGTCCATCTGATCTGACTGAGCTTGAGATATTTTGTAAGAATAGGCAAGGAAGGAAAAATGGACGGAGCTAAACACAGGGCAGTCATGGGTCAGGGTTTCCTTGTAGCTGTACAACAAAGTCTGAGCTGCAATGGGATGGTTCAGACATAACTCCAACTGAACATGTATGGCAGTTAGCTTACAGATGATATCCACCCAACCAGGCTGAGCTAAGTGTGACAGAAATGTGAAAAAAGTTCTTGGCTTATGACTGTCTTGCAAGGCACTGTAAGTATGAACATACATATGTTGCCCATAAGAAGAAAAGGAGTCAGACATGAGGTTACATGATGTAACGTGTTGTGTTTTTCACACCATTCCTCACAGTACATAAAAAGAGTTGGGGATTCGTGTAACTTCAACAGTGCACCCACACATACTGTATATGCTTCTCAGAGTCTTATTTTTTATCCTTCATATAGGGAGAGTTCAGACTGTGTTGACAAAGGCCTCTTGGAGGAGAGAAAGATGGTTTGATCTCATCCCAGACCAAACAAGCCTTACATTCAAGCCTGCCCCCACAAAGAGAATAGATTATCAAAAGAATTGCAAGTCAAATACAGTGACATAAAGAGGAATAAAATGTGAATATTTTAGGTTTGAGTTCTCCATTAACAATTATGGACGGTTTGGATTAATTTCTTAGAGACCCTGTGGATCCTGAAACACTGCTTCCTGCGTATTGTAGATGTTCTGTGACTTTAAAACTTTCCTTTATATCATTTTGACTCTGTTGACCCAGTGATGTATCTTCTTGTGTCTTGAGGGCCATATGTCCACTTATTGGAACGTAGCAGGGATTTTCTTGTTAAATGTCATTCTTCTGAATACAATGTGTATTATGTGGAAGTGTCAGTTACCTTCAAAACACGTTAGTTCAGAGAGGTCTGCCTCATACCGAAATGTAACATGACCTTGGTGTGCATATAGATGTTTTGTACAGGCGCTTTCAGGTAACCCACAAAACAAAGACACAAGAACTAACCAAACAGGTCAGGAAAAGAAGGTTAGGAGAATCTAACATTACACCTGGATTGTAAAAGGAAAAAACTATTATAGGAAGAAAAAACAAAGGTAGGAAGAATGCCACAGGATCTTGAGTAAAACCTGTTTTAGTCTCCCAGAAAAGTGGAACTGGAAAGGAAATTCACTATTCATCCTGACAATACATTTTGGGAATTTTGAAAGTATTGAAAATATTGATTAGAACCAGGTTATAATGCCAGAAATTGGTCTGCCTAGGCCTAAACACTCATCTGCCACCCAATACATGTAGCACCCAACGTTTACTTCTTTCAAATTCTGGTGATAGGCTCATTTGGAGCGAGCTTCCTATGGCATTTTTAAACTGAGCGTAGCTAAGCCCCAGGAGCACAAGACACTGTCTTCAGGCAGTTACAAGACAGCTTCCCTCATGAGGACTAGCTCAAGCCATGAGGACTAGCTCTAGCTGGATGCCCCGGTCTTCTTATTTCTAATGGTTTGTCCATTTCTGTGGTTGCCTACCATAAAGATCCTTGAATCACTATTGGTTGGACCCCTTTGCTTTGGGGAAACCTTAAAGCTTTGCTATAAACATTGTCTCCGGGATCCTAGGGGGGCTTAAACCCCTTTACCTCATTTAGGTGGTAGCTCTGCAGAGCAGTCCAAGTATTTTGGTGTCCTGAGTGGTGGTAGGCTGGTTCTGCAGAGCAGTCCAGGTATTTTGGTGTTCTGAGTGGTGGTAGGCTGGAGCATGAAATGGATGAAGTTTTTACTTTTTTAATGTGGGTGCCACTCCAATCAAATGTGGCGAAGAAGGAAATAGGCAAAAATGCAAAGGTCTTGATTTACTTATCCATCTATGTTCAAATCCTTAATATGGTCATGAGATATGAATCATGAGTGACAGAATTGAACCGTTAAACAAATGAATAAGCTTCCTCCACAGGTAAGTTGGACTTGGCCTTAGAGATAATGCTTAGGAGCTCTCTCTTCAAAGAGTAGCTTGAAGGGAAGGATGTTTCCTTGGAACCTTCCTTTGGAGGTCTTTAGGGCATGTCCTACTGGCAGGAGCCAGAACTCACTGTAGAACTTTGCAATGGGCTGGCTATGGCGTAGAATCTTCAGCAGGAGCTGTTGAGTGTTGCTGAGGAAAGGAATGTTTAAATTTCTCTTATGAACCTGTTACCTCTGAGACTCAAACTTGTAAGACAGTGAATGTATGGCTGGAATGGTGCATACCTATGGCAGGCCTCAATCAAGTTGACAATCAATGGAACAAATTAGATATTGATGAAAGTATTCAGCTTGAAACACATGTAGTTCAAAGAAGTAGAAGATCTGAATGTGTCCACATGAGATTGAGAGATCTGAACCCTGCAAATTAAATTTTAATCTAAATCCAACATTACGAAAATAATGTTGGATTTATACTTTATATGTGCACATATAAAGTACACATATTCGAATTTATGGTGGAACCTCAGAGTAATGCTGCTTCCTGCATCTGTTCTCATGAGTATTGGCTGGGGCACTTAATGGATTTTTAAACAGTGTAATGAAAATCCCTCGGTGTTTAAGTGGCTCAAATGGAATGTGATACTTCAAATCACATAAAAGAAAGGACTTTAACTGAGGGCACGAGGTTTGCTTTATTAAACTGCTCTTCTGTTGTAACCTTGGTTGAATTCTTGGTGCTGTTGTTGAAAGTAAAGAGATCTAAATGTAATGGTGCATGGTGAGCCAGGCCTTTCATTAGGAAGAAATGAAGCAGCAACATCCTGGGACCTAAAACTGTACTGCCGAGCTTGTGGAATGTGAAACCTCAGCCGTTTCCTCCTCTGTTTGCCATTTGTCCTTTCCCTGTTTTCGTCTTAGTCCAGTCATCCCTTTGCTCGCTCTCCTGTCTTTTCAACTGTCCCCTCAGAGTTGTCTTTACTTAAGCTTCCATCGGCATTATTAGATTAACATTCCTACCCGGTCTCGGTCACAGGCACAGTTATTTGAATGTGAATTCTTTCACGTACATCCAACCCCTCTCTTTTCTCAAGTGCAGTGAGAAGAGCGTCTCGAAAAAGAAGCTGTGTGTGTGTGCAGGGTGTAAAAATCTGCAGAGTAGCCCATGGGATGCCTTTGCTTCAATAGGGGCAACTTTTGTTTTGTGTGCGAGCCCCAGTCCCTCCCCTCTCTTCTTTTTTCTCCTCTCTCTCTGTCTGTGCCAACAATGGGGAGGGGCTGGCAGGCTGACAGACAGAGGCAACTGGAGAGCAGAGAGGGAGCTGGTCCCACCCCACTTGATGCCAGAGATGGATGGAAAGACATTTACCCAATCAGAGAAAGCTGCTACATTCCCAGCTCTTGCTGCCTTGTCTGGAACCCCCAACCCCCTCAAAGGGTTTTCTTTGCTTACTACCTAACTTATTTGGTTGTGTTCGGGTTCTGATCCACCCTCATGGTTTAGTCGAGCTCCCTTTCTTGTTAAAAAGGAAAGATTCTTACTTTGTCTACTAAGTCTCATCAATCCACACATGAATAACACATCTCTGTCAGATGAAAAATCCCTGTCCTTTCTGACCAGCCTCAGATAGAATTACACTGGCGAGTTGGGGATGTTTCTTTCAAAATAAAAGCATTAGTTTACAAAAAGCATGTGAAGCTTCACATTTAATAACTATATAAAACATCAATCCATAATATGAATGTTTTGTGATGTCTGTAAATGTTTTATTGTGTGTCTTATGTTTATGTTATCTGGAAGAAACAGCAACATTAAATACATCAGGAAGATTGTTGCAAAACACCTTTATTAACATTAAAAACATTATTTATTTATTTATGTTTTATCTATGTATTTGTTTGTTTGTTGATTCATTTTGCACCAGTGACACTTTGTTTTGCCATTTATTTACTTAGAGATTAAGACTAGACATTTCTCATAACTGTTGCTGCATGCCTTTAAAGGTATGTTACACCAACTATTTTGTAAATTCTGGAGGTCTGAATTTCATCAGGATATGTTTTTCTTTATAACTTGTAATTGTAGCTCTTTGTGAAGTCTAGTCATACTAGTTTTATATTGAAACATTTGAATATTGAAACATTTGAATATTGAAATATGTGAGTATTGTAAATGAATAAAAATATATTTTATCTTTCTCTGTTTGGTCAAAGTTAATTCAAAAGTAGAGGTTAGATTAGTGACTTCATTGATGCACCGTATTTTCATTGTTTTAAGAAGTACCAAATCATTACATTTGCTTACAATGCTTTTATTTTTAAAAGGGCGGGTCGACTCTGTCTAATGTTTTCATATTATATGTACTACTTTTTTTGCAGTAAAAATATTGCATTAAAGTGTGTCTTATAAGTAGTACCCTAGTCCACAACACAGTAAGTCATATATGGAATGATTGGTAAATTATATAGAATATCAAGAGATTTGCGTTACGAATTGGTGAATTTTTGCTACAAATTAAGCAATTTGTAAAATTTTTTACATTTTTTTTATTTTTTTGCAGCACTAGTGGCCTTTATTTCTTGTTATTTGAAAGTAGGCAGAAAGGAAGTGGGATGAAGAGAGGGGAAGGACGGAACTAGAACCCGGACTGAAGCCTCTAAACCCAGCAATGTTGTTCTTGACATAATATATGTGCAATTTCCAGTTTAATTTACTATCAACAATGACACACAAGGATTTTCTTTCAGAAACAAAATCTATTTCTGCACTACTTTTAAAATGTATCTAGGTTTTAACTAGATAATTCAGAAATATTGTATCTTATGTTTTACCAAAGTAAAGACATAAATCATTGGTGTGAAACAATTTCTTCATAATTACTATCTCTCTTACCTTATGCAGAAGCTTTAATGAGATACAAATTGTCAGACATACTATTGAACTTTTTCTTTTGACCCAAATGAAAAAACATTCTGTCCTGCTGCTGGTTTAAAACGTTTATAAAGAGGGTGGTACCTCGAAAACAGTATTTACTTATAAAAGGTTTGAGAACCTCCGTTCTTGCGTACTCCTTCCCATCACGTCCCAAGTTCTCGGTCAGTACGCGCGTTGTACTTTTATTTTCACGCAGAGCGCCGCCTCACTTCCTGTACATCTGTAGGTTACGTGAGCCGCTTGACGCAGCTGAGCAGAGGACGGCTGCTTGCGTCTGAGCCGCTGCCTCTGCGCTCACAGAGGGAAAACTCAGCGTAAATAAACAAGAAAAACGTGAGGAGCAGGAGAAGAGAGGAGGGAGAGGAGAACATATCCCTCAGAACGTTCCGCCGGAGATTTTTTGTTTTTATATAGATCTATTTTTTCCCTAAACGAACCGGGGATTTTGGACCATGCCCGCTGAAGTAAAACAGGTTAGTGTTGCGGTGTCTGCCACTCTCATCGTACCTTCAGCCTATTCTTGGTTTTCTTCAAACTGTTTAGTCTGTGAAGGGTGGTACACCTCTTAATCCGCTAGTGCCACTGTACATTTTTTAATATGCGTTTTCCCCCTCATACACCACAGATTAAAGATAATGAGATTTGTGGATGTCTTACAGGAGAGCGTGCATGTGCAATGTTTGCACACAAATACAGCGACTGCGCATCCATGCATTGGTTATACTTAAGTGTGTATTGGTCTTTGTATAATAAGCAATCCATACTTTTAGAACTCTTTAAATAGTCATCTCCATAACACATGTTTAGTTGCTGTGTGTGTGTGTGTGTGTGTGAGAGAGAGAGAGTGAGAGAGTACTGAGACTTATGAGTGCCCTGACACCTTCATAGGCTTAAATGTGTCACTGGCACTTGTAGAATGATGGGGCATGCTGTGAAGAATTGTTTATCCCCGATCATCGCCTGCAAGGCTCTGAATGAGCCCAGCTCAGGATTTATTGCCCATAGACTGTTGTGCCAAATGTGTGAGAAGCATGGCACTGCACTCTTTTTGTTCCTCACTCACACAGATTCCACAGGAATGTGCTTTTTTTTGCCACAGTGAGTTTGTTACCATGTCTCCGTGTGGGTGTGTGTGTACCAGGGCATGATATGCATACATCACTGGAAGCAGTTTCCTCTGTTTGAAGCGCATCCACAGGCTGCCTACACCATCTCACTTTTCTTTTTTTGCCGCCAAGCTTGGCATCGCTCAGATCCATAAAAAAAGCGAAGCTGACTCTGAGAAAAAAAAGGGAAGGAGAGAAACTATGATTGAATAAGGTCAACTTGTCATGTGGGTGAGAGGGGTGGGGTTGCCGAGCTCCTGTATGACAGATAAAAACATTCTGTCAACTTGCCACATTACTCTGATAATGAGTCTTTAACAGATGCTTCTGTGGTTGAGTGTTACCTGATGGCCAAAGGATAAGATGACTTTTCTCACCCACAAATTCTTTGTCCTTTGCATCTAGTGCTCTTTGATAAGTTTCACAGCTGGACTCAAGTACACCCACAAGTGTGTGTAGATGGAATAAAGGTATGGGAAACGTTGCCTGTTAGAAACCAGGCTCACCCAGGCTCAGCATGCCAGTAAGTTGAGACTGTGTTCTGTTTAGCGTCGTCCTGGAGCAGGTCAGGTCCTCCTGTGTCTGTGAGCCCATCCCCTCCCCCCAAAGACATAAATGGTTTTTGTGCTCAGGCTCAGGGTAGCTTTGTGGTGTGACCTTTTCGACTCCAATGTACATTCTTCAACTGGACCATCTCTGCAGTCGCTGTGTATTTATGTAACATTAACAGTTCCTTGGAAAGGCATTAAGGCTCCTTGAACTTTGTCCCCTTTTGTCACATTACAGGCAGATAATTTTGTATTGTAGTTTTATGAGATTGGCCAACAATCATCTTATGGCTTTCTTTCTTTCTTCTTGCCATTTATCCAAACAGGGGTCACTGGAAATAGTTGCTGGATTTTTCCACCTGAACTTTGAATCTCTGCAGCTCCTCCACAGTTACCATGGACCTCTTGGTTTCTTCTCTGATTAAAGCTCTCCTTGCCTGCACTGTCAGTCTATGTGGGTGGCCATGTCTTGATAGACTTGCAGTTGAGCCATACTCCTCTGTTTTTAGGTGATGTGCTCAGTGTGATGTTCTTGCGCTTTAAACTTGTTCACAGCTTTTATCATTTACATGTCTGCTGCGTTCCTTGGTCTTCATGATGCTGCTTGTTTTGTAAACAAACCTTTAAATCAGTTGTTATCAGAGGAGTATTGACAGCTAGGGAAATGAGACAAATACCACTCTTCCTTAACCTTGTTTTAATGCTGCTGTAGAGCTTACAGTAAATTAGTTTTCGCCCGCTGAAGATTACTGGATAGCCCACAATAAGTGGGGGGAGCCTGCACAAGGCTGAGTTAAAAATAAAGTGGCCTTTATTTGAGAGCTCCACCGTTAGGGTAGGGCCTGAATCCCCTGAATTTAACTGTAGTGGTTGAAGAATCTCGGGATCATGAAAAATAGAAGAACAGATTTGTTGTGAAGGGGGGAAAAGAAAACATTATGAATAATACAGGAGTCGTCATCTTGCCAAGGCCTCGCAAAACCTGACTTTACTTTTTCTCCGCAAGCTAGAAGGCCCTGTCTGAATAACAAAATAATTCATCTGTGATTCAGCCAAAGACTAAAGGACGTCTTGTCTACAGGCAGCGGGGTACTGCCAGATTCCTGACAGCAAGCAGGGGTTTGAGATGCAGCGTCTAAGTGTTCACCCCTCCCTCTCACATGCTTTTTGATTTCTTACTGAAATTAAAAAGCTGTCACAGACTTATTTCTGCGGGGGTGTTTTCGTATGACAGCTCAGAGGTCCCCGCCTGTCTTTTTCCATGCCTTTCCTCGGGCCTCTCCTACGTGACTGAAGAAGGTGATGCACAAATCAATATTTGAAGACATGTAGAGCATAAGGAGTGCCATTGCTCCGGGAATGGCAGGTCATACAAGAATGATGCCAATGACCGGAAACATATGAGGGCTCAATAGCTGCAGAGAGTCCATTAATGCAGTGGGGGTTGGGTGGGCCATGGGGTCTGCATAGGTCTTGATTGCTGTAGTGTTTTGAAGGCAAGAGTGTTTGATCACATGATGCTGCAAGCCCGGTGACACCTGGTGATGGTTTATACCAGATGGCACCCCCATCATGCAGCCTGTTCATGCTTTCTGTTTCCCATACTGTGGCTTGACATGTCACAGTATCTCCCACCCCACCCACAATGCATGCCACCTACATCTTTTGACGTTCACTAACGAAAATCTTATAGGAGAAAGCTGACACCATCTATGTACATTCACAAGAGGACCACCTTTCCACCAACATGCCTATATCAGCCCCATGGTTTTATTCCCATAAGTGGGTACATAACTGTTTAATATGACTACTTTGAAAATTTGGACATGCTTTTGTGCATAGGTGTCGAGTTTAATGATACAGTAAGCTCATTGGATAATGAGACAATACACAATAATGGGTATATAAGATTCTGGCAATATTTCTGGGAACAGTAAGAATCCCACTTATTTATTTTCATAAATAACTGTTTTAAAGGAGCTGTAATCACTGAAGAATATCGTACTCCAGGTTTGACTAGCCTTGCTTGTCTCAATCTCAAGGGTGCTAATGTGAAAAAAAGCATTAATAATGCACCTTTTTTTTTTTAAATAGAGTAAAAGGTTCATAAGCCTTAAACTCTGTTTTTGAGAACCTGTGTTCAGTGTGGTAGTATTTAAGACTTTCCTTTATTAATGATCAAATGCAAATACAGCCCCTTGCTTTGGGTCAAACCGGCTCCTACGAAGCATTTCCCAGTTCTAGCGTTTTTTAGCGACTAGACCTGACCCGGACTATAGAAGATCAATTCCTTTAAAAACTGCGAGATAACCCTTTACTTCTAGTTCTGATTGGAAGATACAAATCAGATGTGTAAGCGGCTAATGGTTGGCCAGTTTCAGTATTTCTACAGCTCTTTCAAATTGTTCGTAAGTTGTCCGTCACTTGTTCTTTTTTCTGCCGAGACCCAAATTTCCCTGCACAGATGGGATAACAGTGGTGGAGACTTCTTCATTGTTTATCTAAACTGTGTTTATGATTAAGTACTTCCCTTTATATCTGGGGCTAATACTAATATCTAATAAGGCTTTTAGGGACAGATTTCTAGGAGAAACATTTGGAAACTTTTGATTCACGACTCTTGGGACTTTTTCTGGCATAACTTCACCACTTCCAAGATGCATGCAGAGAATGGTCCAGATAAAGGCCACAAGCTGAAATGTGTTGGTCTGTTAATACCTTTCTTGTCTCAATGCAATTTTTTGTGTACATTTACCAAATGTTTTTCCACTAATTGTTTTAAATTTAACTTCATTGCATAAGTTTGTTTAATCTTAATTCACATGATGCAGCACTATGTCACACCTACTGAGAGGGTTAAGAAAAAACACACAACTAAAGTTATGCCCAAAAGTATCCATACCCCTGGCAGATTTAGATATTAAATTTTTGTCATTCAAGGAAATGAGACAGTCATCATTCAACCCATGCACTTAACTCTACATGCCTATGATGGGCGACCTTACACATATTACTCTCTCTCCCTTGTTGTGTATCACATGAACATGCCCTCCGGGTCGCTGGAGGACAAGAGGTCTCTGATGTTGGAAGCACTTACCTCCATCCTCCCTTCTTTCTTGGCTCTGATTCTGTTTGTCCTAACCCATTTGGCCACCTGACAGTGTGACCGATGTGGGCCTGCACTCCCTTCCTCGCTGTCCGACCACTGGCAAGAACCGTAATGCCCTCTCAGCTTTCATCATCATGCTGATGGAATTAGAAAATAGGTGAGTGGCAGTAACTTGGAAGGCTGGAGCCTGAGCTGCAGGAGATGGATGTCTTCACACTGCTACCTTTGGAAGAAGCACTGGGGAGAAGAAGAGGTGCATTAATGAGATGGGAGCTTATTAGATTATCTTAGTGGTTGCTTTTGTGTTTCCTGCTGAGCTCCTCAGAGCACCTGCTAAAGATTTGCTTGTAGATTGCATATATTATCAGGGCTAGACACTTTAGAGAAGGTGTCGGACATGTCTTGCACCAACACACTAATACACATACAGGTTTAAAAGGGAACTGGAATCATGGTCCCCCAACTATGTCCAATAAGCAGCTTTTTATCTCTGATACTGGAAACCAGCAGTGGCAGCAAAGTTTTCGATCGGGTAGATAAGAAATCCCCTTGGCCTGGAGAAGGCGAGGGATGTCTCTGTCACAATGTTAGAGAGGAGGCAGAAAGCTGGAGAATCAGGCTCTCTCTCTCAAGTCTTGCTTTGGCCCACTTTGAGGCAGTAACTGATGCAATGATGATATTTTATGATAGTTTTATGTCATTACTCTGGTCTAAATACATTGAATAAATTACGTAAAAGTTCATCCATAGGAAATAAAAAAAACCATTCAGATTTACACACATAAACACAATCATTTTATTGAGTTGCAGCATTAGAGTGAATAGGATCCATCTTCTCCTTTCCTTTTTTTCCTGTGCTACACATCGGGAAAGCTGCTGCTACTTGGGATCTTTAATAAGAGACCGGATGGATTCTGGGGCCCCATTTCTTCTTTTTTTTTTAAGAACCAGGGCTTTCCTTATACTTTGAAAGGCTCCAGCCTTTATGTCCTGCAACTGAGAACTTTTTCGAGGGGCCCTGAGGGGTAAGGTCAGAGTATTCATTAATTTTTCCTTAGCAAGAAATGCGAGAACAAATGCCTCTCTACTTCTCCATTTCTCTTTTTAGACTCCATCAGGTAACATCTGCAGAAGCGAGTGTCGGGAAGCTAAGGGTGGTTCAAGCTCCTCTTCCATGTTTAGTCTAGAACTTTCTTTTGAGGGGTTAGCCCACTTCCTGTTACTGGGCTTGTCTGGAAGCAGGCAGAATAGCAGGGAAACCATTGATCCTCCATCAGTGTACCATCTGTCTCATACTGCCTTTTGGGATTATTGATTTCCTCCAACAGCTCATCAGTAGGGATCCATCTGAGTCGGTGAAGCATTCAGATCATTGTCATGTGTCTGCACTCAGAGCACTTGCATACGCTCCCCTTTCCTATATAGTAATGTCTATATCATAATTCTGGGATAACAAGCAACAACAAATCCCCCCTTCATGGATTATTTGGTCATTTACATCAAACAACTCAATCTGTCCTGAGATTATGGGCCATGTAAAACAACAGTCATCTTGTATAATGAGACCTGCTGTATGCAATAATAGCGCAAGTACAAGCCAGGTTGTTGTGAGCGACATGTTATCTGCATCAGATGCCGTTGTATGATTTATCCACTACGTTATACCTTTTCCGCTATCCTGTCTTACTTCTTTTATGGTTTTTGTTGGATCTGTGACAGACTCCTAAAGGTGACCTGAGTCTCAACGAGGGAGCTCGATTCCGATTCCCATTCCATGTCAACACAAGATCTTAAAAGGCAGCATAAAATGACTTAACAGTCTTTAGATTTGTGATTGTGAATTTAAGCTTTCAGTGTTCAATTTCAGGCTTGAATCATAAACATGTTCTGGGACAGCTGTGTAATGTAAATCAAAAATTTAAACCAGGTGTGTACCAATACATTCAGCTCACAAGGTGAGATGATACACAATATTGGGTACACAGCAATGAGGCAACATTTTTGCAATATTTAACCAGAGATTCCCTATTTTTGTATGTCACAAATTCAGTAAAGGTTTTACGAATCACATGCTGTGCCTTAAGAATTTAGCAGTCAGTGTAGAGTAATCCAGTCCAGGTTTGACCGGTCAAAATATTGTGGACTTCATGCTTGTATCATTTTAAGATGGTCCTTATCTCAACAACGCTTTGTGTTTTCACAAATGTTTCACAAATCTAAAACTGGTTTTTCAAGAACCGGGTTTCGATTAAGAATTATCCAGTTCAGTTTGATTAGTCTAAGTTATTTAGATGTTTAACTAGACGTCATCAAATGCAGTCCGGATTGTTTAATAGAACTAAAACAATCTGTTAATTTAGCACTTTACCATCAGATGCAGAATGGTTGGTAACTTCAGTGTTGTTACAGGCTAATGGGTAAAGCTTTTTTTGCCGGTACCCAAACTGCTGCCATTCAGGTGATTCAAAGGTGGTGGAGGATTCTTCAGTACTTCGTCAAGACAACAAGGTAACTCAAGAACTACTTCCTGTCTTACTTCAAAATAAGTCTCAAACATAGATATAGGGTGTCAAGCTTCAAGCAATAATAATAGCTTACCCCCAAAACACACAGAATTCCAATTTGGCATACAATCTGACAGAAAATCAAGTCATATGATGTCCTTAGCAATTAGAACACGTTGAAGTAAATGAGGCGGCACAGACCAATTTTCCCTGACTGTCCGACCAAGAGTCTATTTTATTCTGACCTACACTGCAATTTGACGGGAACGTCATGATTAAGACAGGGAGTGATAAAGAAATACACATTGGCTTTGGGGAAAATACAAACGTATGCAAAAAATAAACATACATGGTTTACATACCCATAAAATGAGTTCAGGAGTACAGAAAAAAACAAAAAAACAAGTGAAATCACAATCTCGTACAAACTTGTGCAAGTGGAATTTTGTGTTTTTAAATCTGGCCATAATTGCATGATCTCGAGGCTTCCGTTACATACTCTCGCATGAATACTCGATCTTGTGAGTGGTCCAGTGGTCTGTCGACAGACGGACACTTTATCTGACAGTCATTTGCTGTCATTAGCTTAATAGCGGTGCTTGTTGTACCTCTAATTTGAACTTCTACGTATTAATGATTTTGACTTAAACAAACACATTTGTTGCAAAGATTTTGAAAAAATGTGGTCAGCTGCCATTTTTACATTGATATACATGAAGTATTTGTTACTTTTTTGCTTTACAGTTTGAATTTTCACCAGTAGTTCTACTCAGACAGGAAGTTTAAATTGTTTCCATACTATTTTTAGCAGGATGTCATGAGAACCAAAATATGAAAAACCAGAGTGCATTTAACTGTATGTCATTCCCACTCAAGTCAAGTGAGAATGCCTGTTGGGTGCCTGAACTGAGAACTGTCCGTTACTGACACACTGGTGCTTCAACTGCCCTGTTAAGGTCCGGTACTTCATTAGAATGCTGCTCTGAAACTCACAACACATAGATCCTGCTGTAATTGTCTGTAGCCCTTAGTTCAGAGGGAAGAATAAAAGAGAAAGGTTGAAAAAGATGGAGGGAAAGTCCAAACCGCTTTAAGCTAACCGGCCTTGGCAACCTCCAGCGAGCCCCCTCCCAGCAGCCTCAGCTCCAGCCAAAACACTGTAGACAGTACATACACAAACACTATGCTGACCTGTGGCGGGAGTTCAGCCAAACCAGAAACAGAACCTCCAAAAAAAACAAAAAAACAACAAGTTTCTGGTATTTCCAGCTCTATTGATGCTCCGGTCTGCTGGCAGCATGTGCTGTTAACATTTTTTTCTTTTTACAAATGATGCATCTAGACAGTTCTCTAAATGTCATATGCCATTAAAGATGTGGATAAAGCATTGTCACACATCTCCTCATAATCTCCAGATATGTGCCCAGCTCATTCCCAGAGGAGCCTCTGGTGAACAACGGAGCGATGCGCCTCTTTGCACATTCCACAAGCCTTTATTAGGCTGTCTAAGGAACCTTTGCTGCATGCAAGGCCTGCACTAGCTGCTGGGGCTTCACGAAAATACCATTGCACCCCCTCATATTGAATTTGTTCGGAATGAGCAACGGGCTGTGAGGTGGAGCGTACTGCAACGTTGATCTGTGCCAGCCAGGTCTGCAGATACGAAGGGACAGGTGCCAGCCGTCCGTGGAAGGTGCCGAGCTTAACGCTGCTAGGATTGGATGGCGTACAACCTCTGCCCCATGGCATGGGCTTTAAGAGCTGCCAGCATCCTGTTGCTCCAGCCAAGGAAGCTTTTAGTTTAGTAATAGAACATGGTGTTTGTGTTGTCTTTTTCCTGCAGAGGAGGTAGTGGAAAGAAGGAAAGAAGAGGTTTAGAATTTATTTGCAGCTGCTGTAGGAACAGCACACTTTTTTTTTGCTGTAATCATTCCCTGCTTGATTAGTAGAATTCACACCCAAGGCTATGCAGACTCAACACAGAGAGAGCCAAGCAAAACAGACACATTTTCCCAACTGCAGTTGCAATTATTATACTTATACTTTAACCGATTAGAGTTCTTTATAGAGAATATATTGTTATGTAGTGGCTTTAGTCACAGTTTTGCTTTTGTTGATGAGATCTTAACTGGATAGTGTCAGTCAAGGCCAGATGGTGAGACTCTATTAGCTGTTGAACCACTAAAGCACATTGTTCCCCATCATTTTTGTGGTGTAAGTGTCAAAGAAGACAGCAGCAAAAAAAAAAAAAAAAACCTCTAGCCTCTCGAGTTCTGTCAGCATTTCTTTGTAGGCTTTGTGGACTAAAAAAAAAGACATCTGTGGAGATTTAAAGTTGAAACGTGTTGTTTCTGAAACATACCCAGGTCCATCACAATCCATGTTGTCTTAACTGTACATGACTGGACCTCACCATAACACTCCAACAGATATTTATTTCCCTGTGGCTTTTTTAGGTTGCTGTTGGTTACCGAGCTGCTTTCCTAGATCCTTAGAGATTAAAAGAGGGGGCTCTGTTTAACAACATTATTGGTGTCCAGCTGTAATAAACCATGTTTCTTTTTCATTTCTTCTTTTGTTTTGTACCTTCTTGAACTCGGGATGTGTGGAAAAGCATGCTATAAGCCCAGCAAAGTCTCAGAGTTAAGCAAATAAGGCCTGTTGACACAGACCTCCTCGAGTTCCCGAATTCTTTCCATCATTTTCTGGTACAGTTAAGAAAGACCTAATCCAATCAAAACCGGTCTTGGTCTGTTTTGGGCTCTGTCTCTTTTGAGTCTGACTGTGCTAATGTGGGGGTAAGTTAAAGGAGTGGCCAGCTGCAGCCTCTGTTGTTCCAGCCTTCGGAGTGGTGGTAGGGGGGTGGTTTTGGGGTCACGAGTGGCTACATTCCAGGCCGCCGTTGTCAGATGGGAGCTCTTTAGAGCTGAAGCATTCCAGCTCCGACCCTTAACTCACCTCCACTGTTTTCCATGAACCACTTCTCAGCCCTTGAAGCATGACATGTATGAAACAATGTGGCTAATTGCTGCTGCCAGTGTCAGTAACAGGCCAGCAGAACACTCATCAATGCCCACGTTGTGCACCGCATAAATGTCACTTATCGGTGTTCCAAAAGTCACGGGGGACCTGTCTGAGCGTGGCTCCTTCCCTGATGTGCTGTGTTCTCACATTTGCTCATCTTGTGACTTTGACATGGCCCTGTTAAAATCTTTTCCTGCTAATGGTGATGAAAGCATTGTGTGTGATAAGTTCTTTACCGCCTGCTGTAATTAACCACAGAAATCTCAGATCCTCACCAAGAAGCAGCCATTATGGGTCATGTAGTAGTTTGGGGGACAAGCAGTAATTAAAGTGCATGCTTTACTGTAGCGCTGGCAAGTAGGAGACATAGTTGTCCATATTCCAAAATCAGTCCAAAGCCCCTTTTAACTGTCAGTTGTCAATAGAAAAACTAAGTTTCAGATTTTGGGGGATTTGATGTGGTAAACTAAGACAAAGAAGGGCATAATTTTATTTGGGGGAAACGATGCATGTTTTTTTTTTTTTTTCAAAAACATATCTGAAAAGTGTGTTGTGTAGCTATTTTTAACCACCCTAAGTCAGTACTTTGCAGAGCCAGCTTGTGGATTATGGTATTAAGAAACTCAAGACTTTGCCCATTGTTTTTTACCAAAAAGCTAAAGATCAGTCAGACTGGATCTGCAAACATACATTTCCTAGCCTTATTGCCCACTGATTCAGAGTTGGATTTAGGTCTGAACTTTAACTGGACCATTCTAACAGATGGATATGCTTTGATTTAAACCATTCACTTATTGCTCTGGCTGTAGTCTTAAGTCATTTACAGCCTTTAACACGTTTTCTTCTGGTATTGCCCTGTATTTAGTTTCAACCATCTTCCCATCAACTCTGACCAGCTTTTTTTGTCCCTTTTAAAGAAAAACATCCTCACAGCATAGTGCTGCCACCAACATGTATCATTATGGCGATGGTGTGTTCAGGGTGCTCACACATATCACTTTGCATGTTGGCTAAAGCATTAACATTTGGTCTCATCTGACCAGAGCACATTCTTCCACGTCTGTTGTGTCCCCTACATGGATTCTGGCAAGCTGCAAACAAGACTTATGGCTTTCTTGAACAGTAGTTTTCTTCTTGCCACTCTTCCATAATGACCAGACTTGTTAATTGCCATACTAAACTTTGACCTGTTTACACATTCTCCTAGCTGAGCTGTGGATCTCTGCAGCTCCTTCCCTTTTCATACTTTAAAGGACATACAGGTGGATTATATTTATTAATGAGGTGACTTCTGAAGGCAAATTGTTGCGCTTTATTTGGGGGTATTAGAGGAATAAGAGATGAACATAAATGTTTGCAACACCCATCCGATTTGTTATTTTCAAATAGTTTTTAATGCCATCATTTTCCTTCAACTTCACTATGCTGTACTACTCTGTCTGGGTTGATGACAAAAATCCCAAAAATACACTGAAGCTTGTGGTTGTAACATGATAAAATGCAAAAATCTTCAAGATGCATGAAAACCTTTCCCAAAGACATGCATGTGTGAGTTGGTCTATTTGTGGATGTGCCATAATATCGCTAGTGAACCAGATGCAAACAAGTAAATGTTATTCTATAGGAGAAAGTCTTGAATGATTCCCACCAACCTGTCTGAAATAGGGTCATTGCAACAGCCCTGTGAGTTGGATACTAAATCTTTGGGACTGGTTGCAAAGGAAAGAGTATTGTGTCCCCGTGCCATGCTGTGGTGTGGAAATCACACGAGGAACGTGCACGCACGGAGGCCGATCCAAAATGAGAGGCCTTCACCCATTCTCTAATATCGGAGGCTTGCAGGCAGCAGGGCTGGCGTGATGTCTCTCGCGCTCCAAGCCTCCAGTGCCAACGCCACAAGCTACTGCTGCTGTTCTCTCTGCTCTGGTCTCTGTGGCAAACAAGCCTCCTGTTTTGTTTCTCTCCAACAAACCTTATTAACTCCCCCTCGAGGCCAAACTCTTCTTCCTCTCCTCCATCACAGCTGTGCATATAGAGGAGTCATCCCTGCTTTGAATCCTTTTTATTGCTAGAGTTTGGGTGCACCTTTAAATCGTGGATATCTCGATGCCAGTTTGCTGCACATGATCACTCAGAAGTTTATTTAAAACTCAAACTTGAACACGTTCCGAATGGTTTCAGGCTGCAGAGTTTGGAGTGTTTGACTGCAGACATCATCTCTCCTGGGAAAAGCTGATATCTGCAGGAATGGTGTTTAAAACTCGCTTCCCCTTTCGTGATGTTTACAACCGAGTGACTCCGTTTGTGCGCACTGAATGCTGATGTTACAGAGCCTGGTTGGTACGAATAAAATCCTGTATATATTTGGTAGCATTTGTGAACTTTACGAGCAGCAGCACTGCAGTATTGTGCAACGATTTATTGAAGTGGGTCACCCCCTCTTCTATGGTGCTGAAGCTCCTGTTTTCTCTCACAGGAGGATGGTTAGGCCTGGAGAAATCTTCCACAAGCGGCTTTTATTAGGACTGTGACTGCACACATCTTTGTCCCACATGAATATATAGAGGTATATATGAATACTGGTTCCCCTATGAGTCGATTATGAAAGTCTATGTCTAACTTTACCATCAATAGCCCGATGTGCTTACTGCATGTTAGGTTTCTGCTGTGCTGAATGCTGCAACAAGGGAATCTAATTTGCTGAAGTGCAACCATCTTTTCTGTGGAATCAGATCAATATTTTTGGGTCAGATCCACTATAAGCCAGTTGTGCAATCTTCAGAATCTTACTCAAACTTACGGTTTGTTTCCCACAGTGATTTTTCTCACTTTTGGCTGGCGGTTGCAGCTTCGCTGTGCTGACTGATGAGTGTTTGGCTGCTCATGGATCTTTCTGTCCTCCCTGGCAGGCGGAGCTGCCTTAATTGTTGCATGCCTCTGGAACGTGCCTCGCTAATAGAGCTGCTGGAATTCCAATCAGTCAGCTTCATTTTCTCCCTCTTTTAATAATCCCATCTTTGACAAGCCGAGCTGCCTTGATATTGCAACAAAAACAACTTCAGTGGCGTTCTGGCCACGCAGGAGGCTGTGGCCCGAAGACGCAATGTTTCTCTTTCAAGCCTCTTATCAGTCTGCTGTGAAACTAGGATTCATGTAGGAGATGAAGATTTTATGGTAATATCTCTTACAAATGTGTTTGTGGGTGCCACTGTACTTGTCCTGTGCTTGAATAGTAACAAATTTGATGAAATCTGGCAACCATTGACTCAGACAGCTACAGATACTAATTTCTCAGTCTGCAGCAGCCTACAATAATTCAGACTGGATGAACAGGGAATCTGTTTAAATCTTACCCCTGAGAAAACCCCAGCATAATGTTTTGTTTTCTTGTTGCTGCTACTGATGCAGTTATAACTCCAGTAAAGTAGCTTAATTCAGGGCCGCTAATTCTCTTCGACATTGCTGAGCACTCACACAGGTGAAAGGTCCTGCATCCATGTCAGACATAGAGAGGCTTTTCCTGTAATACTGTAGAGATTTGCATAATGTGAGCTCATTCCTTGTTACTGGAGTTGTTGTGGACTAAACTGGGAATGGCACCATTCATTGAAATGGTCCAGGGGATGAATCATTGTGGATTGTCCCACAAGTCTGTGGAGGTTATTTGGTAAACTGGTATTGCAGTGTTCTCAAGTGAGTCATGAGACATGTGACAAGCGCCCCTCTGTCTGACCGCCTCTACCTTTCTCAATGTTCACTGCTCAGTCTTTGAGTTAAGGCTTAAACAGTCAAACAAAATAAATGGAGAAGCATTGATGCAATAAACCTAAGAGCTACCAGCCAACAACAACAACAACACTCTTCGGTGGAAAAGGTGTTATCGAAGGAAGAAGGAAACATTTATCTTAGAGGTGCGTCGGCTGTTTATTCAGGCTGCTTCAACAGAGAGCTATACATGGGTGGTTGCATCTTTTGCTATTTCATTGTCTTGCAGCTTTTTTGCCCGACTTTTTGGGGTATGAAATGAGGCTGTCTGCCACAGGCCTTCGATTTGTTCCTACCATGGGGATGTTTTATAGAACTGGTGAGTGAATTAACCCAGAGCAGGGAACAGGCAGGCTAGAGGTATTACAGCAAAGGTGCTCTGTTTTTTCCTTATGAGCGGGTATAACAGTATGATAAGCTTTGGTCTGTTTTGGAATATTTTGGATTTGAAAATGTTGATAGCCTTTTGGAAATGTGAACCTAAGGTAAGGATCTGTATTCTCTACAGGGAATATACACAGAGTCTACAGCTGAAGGGCAAATAAGTAATAGTAATACTGCTGAAAATTGTGATGATGACACTGATTTCTTACCATTACACAATCTTCCAGCTATTCTCCAGAAGCTTTAACAGCTTGTCGGCTAGAAATCTGGTTCGGGCATTTAGATTAGTTTTAGTCCATACATCTGGCCAAGTATATCATCCATATGCAGAGCATGATTGGAAGACACTATTATAGAAAACAATATTTTGAATGTATTTATTATGGTTCTTAATGTGAAATTAGAATCAGCTAAAACTGATAGTGGCAGGTCAAAGCTTTATGAAAATCTGAGATCAGAAATCTGCCACAAACCTCTGATCAGTGCATCCCTAAATCAAACAGCATTATATTCCACGCTGTTGGCCTCTGTCTCCTAATCTTTATTTTAGCTGTGGAGGAAGTGATGAAACTATTGGCGTAAAAGTAAAACCCCTAACAGACAGAGATGTGAGCACCTTGTCATCATATGGGTCTTGGAATTCCACAGAAGTGCTGTCTGATCTCTGCAACATGTTAGGAACATAAAGCCTTGTTTTATGCAGAAGAAAATGGCAGCGTTGCCTCCATGTGGGCTTTCTCTTTTGCCGTGCAGCATGAAATTGACATTTGGTGCACCGTCCAAAACCTGTCTCCAGAAACTCACATGCGTGTTACCGGAAATCCACAGTGTCTGTGTTGCTGTCCAAGTAAAGTTAAGCAGTTTTGTGTCAGATTTAAAAGCTTTATTCCTATGATCATCGAAGCAGCCCAGTGGCCGAGTATTGTTCAGAACGGTCCGGTACAGACTTGTTACATGGCTTATGGTAATTCACAGCCGTCTGCTTCCCAGACTGACTGATGGCATCATGCCCAGCTGGTGAAAGGAGATTTAAATAAGAATGAACTGCATTAATCATCAGTTTCCAGTTACACATTTTGATAGATTCTGTTATGTTTAGTTTGTCTGAGTTGTGAGTTGCCATTTTTCATTGTCTTTGCATAAAAATAGCAGCTTTTGCTTTCCCCTGAAACAGAGAGACATGTCCTCAGTTGTACAAGTGAGACTCCACAGTTTGCATGACACAGTGTCACACTCGCTGTGTGATGTTGTTATTTGTGTGGGCTTTGGATCCAGAAGAAATACTTCCTGTAGTTCTTTTTGAAGCTTGGAGGGTTGGGGTCTGTCGGCAACACATCACATTCATTTTTCATAAACTTTTTAGAGTTATTTTTTATTTTATTTTTAAACAGACTGTAGAACTAGCTGTAAGCCTGTTGCGTGATGTTTCTGCCCTGCGTCCTCCAATGATAATCTAAAACAGGCCGTTCCCTGTTTGATACATTCCACAGGTTTAACCGAGGTCCTCAGATATCCTCCATGTTTGGACTTTGTTGACCGATTTAGTTACAGACAAAAAAATATGTTTTCATCATTCTGAGGTATTGCCTGGTTTCTTCCTGAGGTCCGTGGACTAATGGGCTGTGGTCTGCAGATTCCAGTCCTGTGTTTTCCCCCCTCATCGGGCCATTTTCTGAGGCCCCACTGGGGTAGACAACAATAGAGTTCATATGAAATATTCACCATGACTGGGACATTCCAGCAAGCAGTTGATCTGCTGATCACAGCATTTCAGTGGTTAGATAAAAATCTGCTGTGATTGGGGGTCGAATGGGTGGGGATGGGAGTGGGGGGGATATATGCCCATGCTGCAAAGGTTCCAAAATAAGATTTAGTGGTTTTTTTATTGGTTGGTGTCTTTTTGTTATCTTCTCTGAATGTTTGGTATGCTAGACTTGCAGCTCTTTGCTGAGCTGTAGGTGTAGGTGGCTGCAACCTTTAGGACTTCAGAACAGCATCTTGAAGACTAGGGAACACTGCAGGCAGGTCAGGGGGGAAGTTGTGGAGACGTTTCAAGCAGGGTAACATTATGAAACATTATATACATTTCTGAATGGTGCACTGGTAATCCATCATCTAAAAATGGAAAAAGTCGGGCATACCTGCGAACCTACCAAAACAGGACCGTTCACTTAAATTGACAATGATGGAAAGGACAGCATTAATCAAAGAAGCTGCCTAGAGCCCTATGGTGACTCTGGAAGAGCTGCAGAGATCCACACCTCAGGTGTTTAGAATCTATAGACCAAACAGTTACTAGCTGTGCAGTTCACAAATCTGGTCTTTATGAAAGAGTGAAAAGACAAATGCCATTGTTGAAAGAAGAACATAACAAGTCCTGTTTGCAATTCAGCAAAACAAATGTGGAACATTTGGAAGAAGGTGCTCTGGTCAGATGAGACATTCAAAATGCTGTTTGTGGTGCAAAGTTAACACTGCACATCACTCTGAACATACCATCCCCATTGTGAAACACAGAGGTGGCAGCATCATACTGTGAAGATGTGTTTTTTCGAAGATGGACAAGGGAGCTGATTAGAGTTGATAGATGGAGCTAAATTCAGGTGAATCCTGGAGGAAAACCTTTTAAGCGCTGCATAAGACTTGAAACTATGGTGGAGGTTCCCTTTTCAGCCAGAAAACGACCCCACCTATTCGGTCAGAGACACATCAGAAAGGTTTAGATCACAGCATTTTCATGTATTAGAATCGCGCAGTCAATGTCCAGACCGAAATCCAATTATGTTGTAAAAATTCAAAATCAATTGTGAGAGATGCTCTCTATCCATTCCATTTGAGCTTGAGCTTTTCTGCTAAATTTCTCTCTTTAGAGGTTTAAAGCTGGTTGAAACAAACCCTTAAAACAGTGGCTGTACAAAGCATTGAAGGTGGAGCTGAATACAAAGGCATGTCACAATTTTCATGTTTCTATTTGTAAAAATATGTTCAAACCATGTATCGTTCTGTTTCGTTTCACTTCATGTTGGTCTGTCACACAACATCTCGATGAAATACAATGAGGTTTTTGGAGTTAACATGGAGAAAATGTAAATATACTTTCTCTCCTGCCCATCACACACTGACATATTGTTACCACCTTTAGAACAGCGGTGTGAGCGGTTTAGTGTACGATTTGCAATGTGTGACAGACCACCTCTGTGTATCAAGGCCCACATTCCTGCTGTGGCAGGAAGGAAGAAGACAATACTAAGGCCACAAAAGGACGGGATATTAGCAAGTATTATGGTTAATGCTGTTGGTGTTGGTCCAGCTCTCCCATTCAGTTCCCTACGCAGTGCTTTTGTAACCTCTGGAATCTTGTATGAAAAGCTGACGAAGACCTTTTGAAAAACTTGCATATCTGCCCCTTTTCTCACAATGTAAAAGCAGACAAAAAAGAAAAATAGTCCTGTTGTTATGTTCTCCCAATGAAAGATTTGCTTTTGATAGTGTGCCTGCTTTTTTTTTTTGCCAAAGCTCTCTTCATACAGCTCTTTGTCACAGAGGATTATTGAAGAAGGCTCTCACCATCCAGCATTTTTCTTTTCTAAACTCAAAAATAAAAGTTTTGTGTGTGTGTGTGTGTGTGTGTGTTCCTGTCTTGGCATCACAGTGAGAACCCTTTTCCCGATTTCACCATCAAATTGAGGACCATTTGTACCAAAGTGAGGACATTTTGCTGATCCTCACGACCTATTTTGCTAACGGTTAGGTTTAGGACTAAGGTGTGAATTGACTTTAGGTGAAGGTTAGGGTTAGGCATGCACTGGTAATGGTTATGTTTAGGGTTATTGTCAGGGTTAGGGCATAGAGGGGTTGAAAATGACTGAAAATCAATGGAAGTCAACACATGGTCCTCACTACATATAGCAAAACAAGAGTGTGTGTGTCTGTGTGTGTGTGTGTGTGTGTGTGTGTGTGTGTGTATGTGTGTGTGTGTGTGTAAATGCCTCTGTTGCGATATGCTTCAGTGCCCAGCTATATTCCAGAAAAGATATCACTGCCTGGCTGCTGGTGGGAAAATATCCTGAATTACAGAACATAAATGTTTGAAACAATGTATTTAGGCCTTCATTAAACATTGAGCAGCCAGCCTTCATATGATGGACGCTCCTTTGTGACCGCAGCTTATAAATAACTGTTAAAACTCATGTCTTTCTCTGCTAATTATTCCACTGTGTCATGATTTTACTAAGCACCCTTAGGAGTCTGAGTCTGTAAAAACCTGTGCTGGGAGCTGTGCTGCACTGCTTGAAGGAGCTTCTAACAATCCTTAGATGTAAAAAAAAGAAAAAAGTAAATCTCATTTATCTATGTTTATTAGATCATTTTGTAAATTTCTAAGCCTGCAGTGAGTTCCTCCGTGCATTTAAATATATGTTTCAGAGTTCGTTTCACATCTACAAGGTTTGGCGCCATACAACCTCTTAGCTGTCGCTACTTAACAAGAAACTTCTACACCACTGTCGGCCTGGCTGGACTCACCTCACACCCGCTATTCTATTTTAAGCCTGGAGACCGAGGTCCCAGCTCACACCCTTGAGTGGACCCCAGTCTGTCTGTGTGGGCTGGAGTGCTGGCTTCTCATCACTCGAGACGTTTTACACACGTGCCCTGGCCAGCAGCTGCCAGCTGGCGCAAAGGTAGCAGCTGCAGTAACCTTCCAGATGGTGAAGTCGTGCAAACCTCTGCCCAGTATACGCTGAGAGTCCAGAGGATGCTCATTAAACATTGCTTTCTTATAGGTGGGTTAAGGTGTTTGGCAGAGCAGTCCCACTAGGCCATAGAATGTACATGCAGTCACTGCCCCAAACTATTTACCCTCTATTTTTAGCCTAATGCACTATAGGCATGGGCCAGTATGATAACAGTATGATAGCACTGAGTAAAAATACCACAATTTCTTATTTTTTAATTTAGCAGAAAACTAACAGTCATTTTTTTAACGATCCAAAGTTAATCAAATGTATTATTAGTACAGTTATCTGTTCCATGTTATTATTATTTTGATATAGATTTAATTAGCACTGCACAACATCATGAAAATGTAATTGTGATACAATCGTTAAATACTGTGATGACAATACTGACTAGGATTAACCCACATTTTCCTGACTATTCTCTCTTTTCCATCATTACAGATTCCCCAATATTTTATGTAACCTTTAGCATCTCAGCCGATGAAAACATACCTCAAGGACAGGTAGAGACCATCAAACAGGCCATATATATCATTGTTTGAAGAGTGTAAATGCATTGCACTTAAAATATAATATCCAACCAAATATTGCATCCAAGGAAGTCTTTGCAATTGTCATTTTGCAAAATTTGATACTGCAGTGACATGCAATTTGATATATTTTTTGCAGCTCTAGACTTAATCAAAGACTTAATCCTGGATTCGGATGAATTACAGACATACTGCTTATAGCTTGCTAAATTTGGTTTTAAACAGCGTTACAATGATACATGAGTGGTGCCTTTTTGACTTCTATTCCGTAACTGTTCATGTTTTTCACTTTGAGCAATGTTGTGCCAGTTTACCCTTAACAAGAATTAGATCTGAATTAAGTTTAAAACAAATTAAATAATGTTCGTAGTTCACCATCTAAACATTCTAAAAGGACCCTGCTTTATTTCACTTATATCTAAATTCACCAAACAGGTTCTCCCGTTTACGTATTTTAATGCTTTCCTCCTCAAATGGCAAATGAGTCTCACATTTTGACAAAACACAATGCTTTTGCATCCACTTTTAAAGCATTATAAGGTTAGTGGTCCTCTTTAATAAAATATGGATTGCGTTTAAGCATATCAGCTGAGAAAACCTTTACTCATGTGAATGAAAGACATCTGAGCTAGTATTTTGGCTCCATACCTGAACGATGATCTGAGAGAAAAGTTAGAAACAGCAAAATGGATTAAGCTGTAGCTACATTCCTCTGGCTGCCTCTGTTGTAACTTCCATTCAAAAACAACATAATACGTTTGCCAAAAAAGAAAACTTGACAAAAAAAATAATAATAAGTTAGACAAAAAAACTAGCCCTAACCATTAAAATGCATAGATTAAATTAATCTATGTGTTTTGATGGTTAGGGCATATGCATTCAGTTTATATGAGTTAACATACAAGTTATTTATGCAAAAGTGACTGCTATTCATAAACAACACTGGCAACTAGTTGTTATTGCTTAAAATATAGAAACAGTATGACATCACATTTTTAATTCTTGCTGCATCTTGATACCAGTAATCATGTAGGCCTAGCATAGACTGAATCTGAAATACGTTTCTGGTGACATTATCTTTAGTTTGGATGTTGCTTTTCTTAAGTCATTCATTAACACTGATGTAATCATACAACAGCAATACAGTAGCAGTAGCCGCCTCAGGGTGGGGTTGTATTCCTCGGTGGACAGCCTGCAGCAAGTGCCCATTTTTCCTTCCTGTCGATGCATACTTTGCCCAGCTCCTGTTCATCTTCCAGTACAGTGCCAGCAACAAGAATCTTTTCAATACAATTAGACAAATGCATACTCAAGGGCTCAAGGAAATGGTTTGCCATGAGTTGGCAAATCTTATTGATTTAGTAGTATTGCTTTTCAAATTTCATTGCCATTTAGATAGCAAATGTACTAATATAAACATCATATGATATACCCCTATTAGATTTAATTAAGCTTGCCAAACATCCCTTGCAGATTCTGAAAAGTACCTTTATTTTCTTCAGTTAAGGCAGGGAGATGAGATTAAACTAATTTGACCTGGGTAATCAGATGGCTGGTGCATACCGGACATCCTCTGTCTGATGGAGACAAAAACACACACATTTCTCAGTGTTCTTGATAATCAGAGCAGCAGACATAGAGGCACAGTGGCTCTGTCAGCAGCTGCCTCTGTCCCTTCTTCAGGGTATATACAAGCCTCAGTTTCCAAGAAGTAAATGTCTAATTGTGGCTATTGTTTTTTCTATTATTCGTTTAGATGATCCATGTTTCCTCTTTAATTGGATAAAGGTTAAGTTAGTTGTGGTAATAATCCATAATGGAGCAACATTTGGAGATGGGTGAATGACAAAAAGTAATTAAAATCACATTCAACACGGCATAAAAGTAAAACATGGATAGCAAAATAACACAGATAGCATAAAAGTGGCATTCTATTAATCTATGAGATCTAATTGATTGATGGAGCGACTGTTGCCAGCATTAGCAACTTTAACTGTTCTGTAAACATCTTCCACAAGGTTTAGGAATGTGTTCATAGTTAGATGAGAAAACCAGAATTGCAGCTTCAGCTCTAAATCATTTCAAAGGTGTTCAAGAAGGTTGAGTTTAGGACTCTGACCAGTCAAGTTTCTCCACACCAAACGTTCTACACCTGCAGCCATGGAAGTGATTGGAACACCGTAATTCATTGATTTGGTGGTGTGACCCAATAGTTTTGGTGATATAGTGTATGATGTACACCTGGTTGTTGATTAGTGACTCCCATATTGCTTTAGAAGCTTAATAAATGGCCTGATATTTATTAAATGTTCAGGGCTGTTTAGCTTTTCCTCCTCTGACCCTTAATACAACAGCAGCAGAGACTTGGATATCACAGGTTCAAGAAGACAAACATGACTTCTTTTTTAGTTTGTTTTTGAAATATATGCTATCTACAAACATTTTTAATTTAACTAAACACATGTGGTATCATTTTACAGTTTGTTCCTGATTCCTTCTTTGGGAATTACTAGATTATTGAACAGCGAGGTTCATATTTCTACTTAGTTGCATTTAGTTGGGTTTAGGATCAGGAGCAACTCCCACTGATGTCCTGGGGGACTTTAAAGGGTTGGGCTGAAATTTCCTTCCTGTTGGGAGACATTTCTTTAAAGCTTGGATGATGTCTGTCATCCAAAGCAAACTGACCTACTGCTTATTTGGACAGTTTGAAGCCTGTGGCCTGTCATCACTCCTCTTCCAACTGATAGCTGTTTCGGGTGGAGATCCTGTTTACGGGATATCTAAATCTTCAGAAGTCAGCATTTCCTGTTGCAAGGAAAAAACCCCAGAATGATAGAAGATAATACAGAAGAGTGTGAGGGGGGGAGATGTTTACATCAAGAGGGGGGAAGATAGATAGAGATGTTAGGATATGTGTGTGTGTTTGGTTGATTAAAGGCTGGGTGGGGGGTTTAGCAGCCAGATGCTAGGCCTGCAGCTGGTTGGCTTTGTGGGAGGGGAGCCACTGTAAAATCAGCGGTGCCAGCGAAGTGGGGCTTAGAAAGACACTGAGAGGAGATAATCCATATTTCATCTGCATCCCCCTTCTTTCCTCCCAGCCACCTGCGGAGCATCACAACACCCAGAGCATGAATAGTGCATGACACAGAAAGAACATTTGAAAAGCTTTAACATGTTGAAAAAAGGCACATTTTTTCATATCCAGTACCTTTGGGAGTTATGGAGGGAGTCTGTTAAAAGATTAAAACCAACCGCAAAAACCCAACTAATAAAAAAAAAAAAGAAAATTAAAATATTCAAAGTTACTCATCCTTCCTTTGAATCAGTGTAGCCACCTTCTCAGTTCGGATCAAGCCCAAAGCCTTTGCGGTGCGTTCATACTGCATGTTCTCTGGAGCACTTTCTTCATCACTGGAACATGTGCTTTTCTTTTCCAGATATGTTGCTGTTTACCCAGCAAATGTTAGCGGTGAAAGCCACACTTGTAGTGAATTAGCCTCATCTTCAAAGAAGCCAGTTCTAACATTCCTTCGTAACATCCTCTTTCTGAGGAAGTACTATAGGCTGATTTAGGATGCAGAAGTAGGCCCACTACCAAAACAACGTTTCAGATGTCTGTCTGGTTTTAAATATTCATCGTCTAGTTGTAGCTTTGAAAGGAAGCTTAAAAGACACTCTTGCTCGCTCAAGCTCACGCACCTTCAAACACACAGAACACCAGGCAGCTGTTTATGTAGCTTTTTAATGACTTTTTTTCCAGTTGTGTCAGTTTCTGATTAAAAAAAACATAACTGCATAAATATGTCATTCATATTAAACCAATATAGATTTTACTGTAATTCAATTAAGCTCTTTTTATAAAACAGTGGAGCTTAAAATCCACTGGCCATGCCATTGTCTCCGTCTGAATTTAATGCTGTTACGAGCCTTGTCATAAAAAATGCTCTTTGAGAAGAGTTCGACTCTGCGAGATGAGAGAGATCTCTGATTTTGTTGTAGAGTGATGAGAAGGGCATCGTGTCTACGCACTCTGGTTGACCCACAGTTATCAGAACTGCAGTTGTTTCGCAGTGAGTTCTGGCTCCAGACTGCTCAGACTCAGAGATGGACTCAGAGGATCTTATCATTATCATTCTGGAGAAAAGTTCAGTTTTTAACCAGACCAAGGATATACATCTTGCATACAGTATAATAGCTGCATTTTTATATATAAAATGCTCTAATAGTCAGACAGTGATAACATGTACATAATCCAGAGGGCTTTATTGTTATATTTCATTTTATTCATGTATATGTGGTGTCAGACTTCTCTAAACTTCAGTTATTGTATGTAGATAACAAAGCCTGGCTAAAATATCCATACCCCTTCAGCAATTGTTTCACATCATAACCACAAATTTACATAAAACTGTTTTATTGGGAATTCTTGTGATAGACCAACACAAAGTAGAACAGAACTAAAGTGGAGAGACAGAAATTTTTGTTTTCCAAAAGAAACTTAAAAACTGTGGCATATATTTTTTATACAGGGCCATTTACTGTGATACCATTAATTAAAACACATTTCAGACAGTAGGCTTCAGAGGTCACCTCCTTAGTAAATGGGGTCCATCTATGTTTAATTTCATTTTAGTATAAGTACAGCTGTTCTGTAATGGCCCCAGAAGTTGCCAAACAACATCTCACAGTCCAAGAAACACATCAGACAGTCTAATGTTAGATGTAAAAAATATCCTTAATTATGAACACCTTATAGAGAACTGTTCAGTCCATCATCTGAAAATGAAAAGAGGATGGCAGAACTACCAAGAAGCCAGCTATCTGAAAGGCAGAAGATCTGAGCTGCAGAGATCCGCTGTTCAAGAGGGAGAATCCGCTGACTGGACAAGAACTTGCCGCAAACTCCACATATCTGAGTTCTAGGACAGAGCAGCAAGAAGAAAGCAATTTTAAAAAGCCTTGAGGATTCCTGTTTGCAGCAAAGTGACAGGAAAATGGAAAGCACACAGATACACATACAATTATTAATAACAATAAAGAAAGATTTACATAAAATGGAGGCTTTACAGAACTCGTACTCGTCATCTTCCGCTTTATCGGGGACCGGGTCGCGGGGGCTGTAGACTCAGCAGAGACACCCAGACGTCCCTCTCCCCAGACACCTCCTCCAGCTCCTCCGGGGGGAGCCCAAGGCGTTCCCAGGCCAGCCGAGAGACATAGTCCCTCCAGTGCGTCCTGGGCCGTTCGCTGGGCCTCGTCCCGGTGGGATGTGCCTGGAACACCTCCCGAGAAAGGCGTCCAGGAGGCATCCAATATAGATGCCCGACCCACCTGAACTGGCTCCTCTGTGGCTCTACTCTGATCTCCTCCCGGATGACCGTTCTCCTCACCCTATCTCTAAAGTGCCCGGCCACCCTACGGAGGAAGCTCATTTCAGCCGCTTGTATCCAGGATCTCGTTCTTTCGGTCATGACCCAAAGTTCATGGCCATAGGTGAGAGTAGGAACATAGACCGACCGGTAAATCGAGAGCTTCGCTTTTCGGTTCAGCTCTCTCTTCACCACAACGGACCGGCACAGTGCCCCCATGACTGCGGCAGCCGCACCAATCCGTCTGTCAATCTCCCGCTCCATTCCTTCCCTCACTCGTGAACAAGACCCCGAGATACTTGAACTCCTCCACTTGAGGCAGGAACTCCTCTCCAACCCGAAGAGGACAAGCCACCATTTTCCGACTGGAAAAGGGTGGCTTTACAGTAATATAGTGAATATAGTAAATGGTCCTGGGTTACATTGGGTCTAAAAACATTTTTTTTTCTGATCTGTAGGATCATTTGCTACCCACTGAGTTAAAATCAGTCCATTCTACAATTTGCCTTCATCCACCAACATGTTTACCTACTTTGTACTCCGTAAAGCCTTTAGAGCAGAGCTGAGCAAAACAGATGAAATATAAAAAAAATTTTATCTGAAGGAAAGAAATAATAAATAAAAGTCACTGGGCTATAGCTCAGGCCCCCTGACACATATACATCCAGCATCACCTTATCGCTTGACCCATTGAAGGATAGCTGTAAATCAATTGAGATTTCTCCAAAGGCATGTTCATGCAGCCAGTGCCTGTGGCTCTGAGCTGTTGCTCACAAAATGAATGTAATTTCTTATCAGACAGTTGGCACAAAGCCATAAAAATATCCTGGGAGAAGGTTTAATCTCATCTGACCGATGGCACGTTTGAAAAATGGTCACAGTTATTGTCATGGACTGCATCAGTTCTGCAGGGTATTATCTGTGCAAGCAAGAGGTTTTTTTCCAACTCTAGGTTCCTCTAAAGGTTTCAAAGCTTTGGGGTCATAGAACTTCAGCAAAATACAGGGGATTCCAGTCAATATGAGTTGTGTTTGCTCCAAAATAACCTAATATGAGGATCTATTAAAATGAATTCACAGTAAGGTTTCCATTGCACCTGTTGCATCTGAAGGTACAGGAAACAGTATATGTTTATACAGGTTTTGTAGTAAATAATTTTCCATGGAAGTGTGTTTTGGCACACAAATAATCTGGCACTGTCTCTGTAACCTCCAGGGCTCTTCCTGCCAAGAAGCCCATAGATTCCACTAACACAGCCCAACGTAACAGCCTAAATGGAAAAAAAAACATATATGTTATTCCAATAAAATCTACAATAAGCTTTACTGCTTTTAACTCAAGAGACCCAGAACGTACGCCTGTATTGTCAGAAAGGGAGGGGGTGAATATTTGCTAAATAGGAGACCCTGGGGCTGCACACACAGACGGGTTTGGAAAAGGGTGTCAGGGGGACATTAAGTGTTGCATTTGTAGTCTGACAGGAAGTGAAGCATATGGCCCCTCTCCAGCTCTCTACATCTTCCGTGGACCTCACATAAACTAAGCTTCTGGCAGAGCTTGTCTCACTCAGAGCCTCCCCCTCACTCTGCAGCTCATAGACACCCCCCTCCCCATTTCAGTCACCAGTCTACTGACAAAATCATGCTGACAGGAATCCAGAGGCTAAGAGGAGGGGCGCAGCAAATAAGCTGCTCTGCGGGAACCCAGAGTTAAACCATCGCAGCAAACCCACCCCTTGCCCCATACTCCGCCCACCGCCCGTCGACTGCTCCAGACTAGCGCTGGTCTTCATCCTTGCTGCTGAATTCTTCTTTCACCCGCTCCTCATGGCAGCGGGTGCTGCTGTCCAAACAGTTAAAACCTCAACTGTGGGTGCTGACCTCTCGCCACCGCTCATTGATTTTGTTCACTTGTAGAGCTCCAGTGATTTCTCCTTCTTTGTTTTCATTCATTAGCCGTCTTCTTTTCTTTGTCTCCCTTGCCACTTACCGAACAACTGCACAACTTATTTCTGCACCCATTGCTCCAATTTTCTGACTGCTGCCTTTAAACTACGTGGTTGAAGTGACTTTCTGGATCTTTGACTTCCAAACTGACTCCTGGCCATAATTCACGAGGAAAACATATGTGGTATGTGACTCCATGTGTGCGTGCGAGAGTGCTTGAGTGTACGTTGTGTAATTTAGGGCATGTTAGAAATTATTCAAAGTTTCAAAACATCTCCTGGCCAATTTGCATGGAAATATCACTCTTGCCACAGATTAAGGTGATGTTAAATGGGTTCCATGAGGGTTTCAGTCTGTCACTAGATAGCTTGCTCTGAGTGGGAAAATGCGGTTCGCGCTGCACTTTCGGGAAGCAATCATGTCTGAGTCTGTGAAAGCCTGGCTAAGTTTTGTCCTGTCTCTAGGCACTGGTGCAACGGAACAAAAGGGCACATCAGCAGAGGGTGACGCATGGGTTGGGGGGATAAGAGGGTATTTCGGAGAAGAGGTAGAAAAATCAGTACTGGCGGGAGGGAAATAATGGAAGCGTCTGAAACTAAGAGACGAAGCATGAAAGAGAGGAGAATAAAGGCCCAGATTTGGCTGAGGATCAGTCATCAGTGGAGAGATTAAGCTCCCATCATTCTTAGTTGTATCATCAGGAAGTCACCTCCCTCATTATTTTTCTTTCTATTTTTTTTTTCAATTTGCTATTTGTATTAGAGTCACTTAAAGCAGACTCCTGCTGGTAAAAACGTTTAGGCGTCTCATTTCCAAACTGTTTTTACAGAAGACTATTTTTTGGACACATAAATCATTTTCAATCTTAAGCTGTCCAAGTGGGTACGAAACATCCCCCTGCTGGGTACAGAATGGCACATGTTCATGATGAACAGTCCTGTGGCATATTTCATTCGAGAAGAGCAAAACTATATGGGGAGAAATGGTGAAGGGGGAAAAGACCAACAACCAGAGCATAAATACACAAAGAGAGCATGCTGTTTTGGATGTCTTCCACTTATTATCAGCCTTGTTAGGTTCCCCTACATCTCATCTTTCTTGATGTCCTTTCTTTCCCTTCTCCATATCACAAACCGGCTTTGTTTTGAGTGTTTGGATCATGTGGCCACTGTTCACATTTGCTTTTTCACCACGGTGTACTGCATTCTCACGCTCTCCCTCTCTTTCATTCCTGCTAGAACTTTATCACGTTATTCTCTGCTCCAGAGAGCTGCTGGTAGGGCAGGTGGTTGAAACAGAAGGGGTTGATGGGAAATTGGACGCCCCAAGGTTTGCTAGGCGATCTTTCCTTGAGAATTAATTGTGTAAGAGCCACGTAATGATTGCTGGCGTGGCTCTGGAGTGAAATTCTGTTAGTCGCTGCACAGGGGTCAGACTGAGTCTGAGCGTGTTGCATGTGTGGGTATTAGGAAGGAAGGTGACTCTGATCACACCAGAATGGTTGACCAGGTGGTGATCTGACAGAGTGCTGTCTGAAACCAAAGAACCCAAGCCTCCCTCCTGCTGCGTTCAGAATGAGACGTACAGATCTAATTTTTGCTCTGGTGTGGGAGTGAGTGGGAACGTCTGCTGTAGTTTGCAATTGGAAACACAAATGCCTGAACATATAAACTATGTACTGTAGATGATTGACTTTACTGCACTCAGTATGTCTACTTCAATAGAATTCAAACTTATAAATAAGGTTTTTATGTATTTTTGAATAGTTTTCAAGTATTTGTCTGTCCAGTCTTTATATTGTTGTGATATTGCCTAAACTGCAGCAAACATTTTTGCAGCTATTAGGTTGTTCTTTTATCAAAACAATTTGTGATGCAAAACCAGTTTTTTTTAAAGGTTCTGTTGAAACAGAGTTTTTACCTTTCTTACATATTTATTTAGGGTTTGAAAATGCAAATATGCACTGACTGCAGCTTTCCTGGTCAAATCACATGTCTGACTTCTGTAAAATTCTGACAGCACACTTCTGGGGTTTCTCCAACCCTTGCCTTTGGAGCCACATGATGCTTTCTGACCCTTCTGCAGTGGCTCTCTGCTGGTTTAACAAAACACCCTATGGTTTATATTCAGAATGGCAATATGAAAATGGGAGTTTTAGCAGTTTTGTGTAATTGTTGTACTTGGATATTGAAATAGGCTGCTGCAAAAAATGTATCAAGGTCTTACTTTTGATTTTAGCAAATATAATATGGATTAATTAAGGTGTGAACGATATGACACAATGTCATATCACAATGAACACCATATTAACACCATGAACATAATTTCATCCTTATTTCCCTACATAAAGTCATGACTCTTAAAGAAAAACATATACCACACTATAACTTAGGGCAAAGAGCATTTCTTTTCAAATTCTCATCAGTTTCAACAATTTTACCAACTTCTGTCAGGCAGAGTTGAAATATAAGAGATATTTTCCCATTTTTAAGAGATAAAGTACACTGTTTTAAACTGTTTTGTCCAATTTAAAACAGTGCATTTTAATTTCAAAATAAAACAAAAACACTTAGGTAGAGACCACTCAGCCACCTTATATAAATCTTTGATGGGTATGGTGTTAAATGTTATCAAAGTTATTTGTTTAACTTATCATTATTATTGGTAGCAGTAGTACCTGTGATAGTTTACATCATTATGTTATTGTGGCTGAGCTGAGTGCAATCAGACCCTCATACATAGTGCTGATAGTCAAAAAAATCTAGTGAGCTGATAAACAGACAAACCAGACCATCAAGCTAAATGTTTATTTACTCACCATTAGCTGTTTGGAAGCTTATAGCAGCTGGAGGAGCCTGAAGTTTCCCTCTGAACACAGTGAGGACAAAACATCTTCTAAATGGCCTTCTTTGTCCAAGTTCAAAGTAGGGCTACGTTTTGGTGATTTAACTGTCCGTGTTTTACTTCTATTGGTGTCTGCTGGATGCATTAGAGACGATGCGTTTGATGGACTATCAAAAATTAAAAATCAGATTTTTCTAAAAGCATGGTCACAAAATACAGTTTTAATGCCAATTTTGTTTTCAGCTAGCTATACTAGTAGCAGTAGTAGTTAGTCATGTCCCTTTATTGGTGAAATTGTTATGTTTTTTACATTTAAAAATATTTAAAATTTTATTAAGGAAAAAAATGTTTTCTGTTTTAAATGCCACTACTTCTTCAGCACAAACTTGATTTGCTGATAATGATGCATGCATAGCTAACCTTTATATATAGTATTAGAAACTTGATGTATATTCTGTCAGTTTACTGATCAATGGCAAACAGAAGAAACTTTTTTTTTTTTTACATTGTCAACAGTAAAACTAAAACATTACAAAAACATATCACAAAATTCAACTTTTCATTCTCAACACATATTGTAAAAGTGTGTTCCATTCATATCTTCATGTATTGAGATGATCAGACAAGTACAATGTTTTCTAATGACTTTATTTTTGACTGTCTAAACGTCAATTAACCAACCATCTAACCTCCTTTGCTTGAAAGCAGAACAGTTTAAAAAGAAAAATGTGAAAAGTTAAAAATGTCACTGAAACTGAATACATTTTACTCCATGTTGCTGTCCTGTAACCTTTTAAGGGAATATCTGCAGTTTGGTATGTACTATTCAACCTGTCGTGCAGTCATGGCTCATTCTCTTAAGTCCAACAGACGTTTTTCTTTGACTCGTCTTCAGAGAAACTCCTTATCTGCTTACTCTCTCTCACTTTGCTCTCTCTATTCTCAGACAACATCAAGCAGCTTATTGAACACTGATGATGAATGGGGGTGGACTAATGACAGATAGCTGGTTGGTTCTAATTGACACCGCTGTATCACTTAATCTCCTTCCTTTGTATTCCTAGTTTTCCTACTTTTCCTTTTTTCTGCATAGAATTTTATTATGGTTAAGATTGGCTGCTTTGGCGGGGGTGAATTTCTATCCATGATCTATCATAATTGTATGTCCCCACAGGAAAATGGTCTGGGCCTCTTGTCAAGGGTAATGTCTTTTGAAGGCATGGATTGTTGCAGCTCATGTTGAGCTATAACATACATGTTGTTAAGGATGATCTTACTTGGGTTGTATGCAACAGATTAAAATTATTCTTCGGTGGATTCATATAAGCATGTTCATACATTAATGAATCTGTCAGTGTAGCATTTATCAAATCTCACCCTTTTTTTCTACCCACCTTTTGCCATTTATTCTCTTTCTAACACAATTTGTACCCATGAACAAAATAGTTTGTACTCATGCACTTTACCCATTACAGTGGAGTTTAACTTTCTTTGTAGTTACGTATTTTCAGAACCAGATTTTAATAAAAATACTTAAATGTCACCTTATTTTAATTAACTCTATAATACTTTTTGAAGAATTTGTATTACACCTTGTTTCCATTGATTTTGGTTTTGATTGCTGTTGGAGCTAGATAACTCTTATGAATTACAGATTATGAATCTTGATCAAGCTTCAATATAACTCAGTTACCTCCTACTGGTAGATATTTTGTATTGGAGTCATATATCCATAGGAACTGTTGTAGAAAATACCCTCTGCCCACTCTACATGACAAAAGGTCTCTATTTATCCTTCCTTCCTTCCTTCCTTTCTTTATTATTTCATTCATATTGACAAAACCCTTCTGCCGTCTGAAGAAAAGTAACTCCATGTCATGATGCTGCCTTGATCGCAAATTGTGCTTTTGGTCATTTTCAGTGTGGGTTTTGTTCAAAATATATACTTTTTGGAGTAGTTATCCTTTAGATCATACCAAATTCTGCACAAGGTTTTAGAATGTTTTCGCCAGGCCTGGATGTTTTCTTGGAGAAAAAAACTTTTTTTTCCAACCCTACTTCTTAGTCCAGAGATGTAAAGAATAGGTCACCTGATACAAATCCATGCAGCTTTTCAGTGTTGCTGTCAGCCTCTTTGAAGCTACCCTGACATGTTTTCATTTTGTCTTTTAACCAGTTTCAGAGAAATTTCCTATTTTTTTAATATCACTGTCGCACCGTATTTTCTCAAATAATAACTGAATTCACTTTCCTATGGTGTATATAATGCTGTGTTTTTTGTATCCTGCCCTTTCTGATACCTTTTGTAGATTAAAGTCCTCTGATCCCCTGTAAACGCTCTGCAAACTATGGATATGGCTAAAGAATTAAACTGAGCTAATGTCAGAAAAATCCCACTCACACAGATTCTTCATAATTGATGTTAGGTCTGTGTTGTGATTATGAATATGAATATATCATTGAATATTTAATATTAATACTTGTCAAACATATTTCCATCAACAAACTCTTTACTATGCTAAAACAACCCAACTAAACTACCAAGCAAAATGAAAGAATAAGGAAGACAAATGGGCCATGTACAATATAAACAAGTTGATTAAAGATGGTTAAAACCATGACCAAATGAGTGATGCAACATTACCATGCAATGTTATTCATGTTTGAGAACCAAGGATTATCTTGAGGACTCTGAAAATCAAGTTAAGTTCGTCTTTGAATTAACTTAGGCAATAATTGGCATATCTTTAAACAACAATTCACAATGCAAGATCAGATAAAACATTAAAATGCTATTTTATTAAAATAAAGAATGATTTGCTGAATAAAACCAACTTTCTGGATGACTAATTCTCAACGGTGTTTAATTAGCTGCCTTTATTTATTAAAATAATGTTTAAGGAAATATTATTTTGAATAAGAACCAAACCTTTTGGATAAATGGGTCTTAATGGTGTTTAATTAGCTGGCTTTGCCTAGTACAAATAATATTTAAGGGATTATTGTATAATAATATATATAATATAATAATATATTTTCCTAGGGGCTGCACGGTGGCGCCTTTGGTAGCACTGTTGCTTTGCAGCAAAAAAGTCCTGGGTTCGACTCCTGGCTGGGGGTCTTTTTGCATGGAGTTTGCATGTTCTCCTCGTGCATGCATGGGTTCTCATCGGGTACTCCAGCTTCCTCCCACAGTCCAAAAACTTGACTGTTAGGTTAATTGGTCTCTCTAAATTGTGTGAATGAGTGTACGCATGGTTGCTAGTCCTGTATGTCTCTTTGTTGCCCTGCGATGGAAGGGCGACCTGTCCAGGGTGTACCCTGCCTCTCGCCCGTAGACTGCCGGAGATAGGCACCATCTCCCCCGTGACCCACTGTGGAATAAGCGTGTACAGCGCGTTATGGTCGGTCTTATGTGTTTAAAAACCACCCTTTAAATAAACTTTGTCTTAACTTTAAAAACACAACACAGAACACATCCTTAGCTGAGTGCTAGTCTCCTAGCATGTACTGTTGCTGAGTTTCCCAACACAAACAAAAACAAACGTCATAAAACTAACATTATTTAGATTATTTACCTCTAAAGTAATCTTCTCTGCCCAAACACTACCTCTTACGTGAACCGTGCTAAAGAGAAGTTGTCCTGGGCGTTGAGGAAAAACATCCACGTATGGGAGAACAAAGGGTTAACTTGCAGCTAACTTCCGTAGCTGTAGGGAAGGGATTTTAGCTGGCCTGGCCGAACCATACACAGAAGGCACTTTCGGCTCCTTGAGTGGCCGCGATGCGGTGGGGTAGCTCTCGCTACCTGGACGTACACGCAGGAAGGTGTGCGATGCGGTCCCAGCATTCTTTTCCAGGCCGTGGGGAAATCCTCTTCGGTTAGGGCTGCTTCTGGAGGCCTCAGAAGAAAAGCCAAGTCACGCGTGTCTCATTACACCCTTTATATGAATGAATGCCGGACACTCGAACAGAAAACCATTATTTAACTTTGCTGCATATGATCGCGTGATCGTATGACACTCTTGGATTCAGTTTGAAGAGTTATGTCTGCTTGCCAACAAGAGACATACTCGCTGTTTGGTGCCTCTCCTGTACAGTTTCCGTCTAGAATCTGCATGGAAAGAGAGAGATCTGTTTGTTGGAACGCAGAGTTTTTATTCAAACAATGATGTAATGGGAAGTCCGCTCTTCTTCTGTTTCTGGCTGTGCTGAAAGTAGGTTACTGTGATTTATTTTGAAAATTCCAGAAAAGATCAAACTGGCCTTTAAATGTTGTTGTCCATGGCTGGACCCAACATCTGTAACCAAGATGCTGAATGGTAAAAGTGGGTTAAAAGGTGCACACAGTAGTTGTCTAAGAGTCTGCATCCTTCTGCTATTATTGCTGCTTTTCTACTTTTTACATTGTTCCATCAAACTGATATATACTTATGTACAGTCTCCGGCACATGATCCCATTTTTATATTAAAAAGTAGTTTTTGCTGATATAAAGTTGTCTGTGGCTCAGTAGGAAGAGTAGTTGTCTTGCAATCAGAAGGTTGTGAGTTCAAATCCAGCTTCCTCCAGCCATAGGTTGATGTGCCCCTGGGCAAGGCACTTAACCTCAAGTTGCCTACTGATCTGCGTATTGGTGTATGAATGTGTGAGTGTTAGTGAGTGCAATTGGGTGAATGTGGCTCTAGTGTAAAGTGCTTTGAGCCATCTGTATGACTGGAAAAGCGCCATATAAGTTCATTCCATTTATCTTGTCTTAAAGTTTCCTTTTGCTTATACATTTGCATGTGCCTAACCCTTCTCCCCTTCCTTTATCACATTCCTTCCTCCATGCCCTTGATGTTACTTTATCATTCCTCTCTTAGAAATCCGCCATTAACTCACTGTGCTCCACCTCTCCTGCCCTTGACTGCTTTCTTGAGTCTCCTTGACTCACAATCAGCATTCCCGTTTTCCCCTGTGACTGGCAAAAAGCTGCGCTAGCCCATGGCCAGACGGCTTTTAATCATTTATTTAGGGGCTATAATGTCAGGTTCAACTCCAGTCTCCCACCTAGGCCCACTGAGACGAGGGGGAGGGAACCAAGGAGGTGAACAAGAGACGTTGCATTAAGCTCGGATCAAGAAATCAGTTTGTCAGCAATCCTCCAAGGACCCCCCTTTTCTTCCCATCCAGTGCTTTCCAAGAGCTACATACCTTAAACAAGGATACTGCTGCTTTAAAGTTGCACCCCGATTAGATTGCACCTCCTCTGGCTTTGCACAATGAGCCTGCAAATGCCCTCAATGTCATAGGGATGTAACTAATTAATTAACTGGGAACCCAGTAATTGAATATGGAGAGTTTACCCTGAGTATCCTTATCCAAAGCAACATAAATCCTTCAAAGCAAGGTCTGTAACGATGCATTCATCTCACAAAGTGATTTGTTTCACAAGTGTTTTAGCAATATCTTGGGGAAAGCTAAGAACTCCCATTTGTTGTTTTAACAAACTGAGTAAAAGTGTCCCAAATACCAAACTATATTTTAAATAATCTGTAATCAGTGTGGAATTTTCCAGTTCAGGTTTGACGAATCCTGGTTTTCAAGCTTGTCAACCTCTTGGGCCGTCCCAGTGCCAAAATAAAAACTGACTGGAAATTTTGTTGTGTTTTTGTAAATAAAATAAAATCTGAGATTTATGAAATCTTTATTTTAAAGAATGTTTAGTGTAGAATTGCACAGTTGATGTTTTTATCAGTTAAAGTATTTTGGATAATGAACCATGAAATGCATGCAGACTCAAGAAAGTCAACTTAGACCCACAACTTTGGTGTTTTAATAATGCATATTCATGTCACAAGGTCTTGTCACACCTCTTATTTCATTGCTTTAATTTTTTTTAGCAGATGCTTTTATGGGGATGGACCATGAACCATGGTGTTTGTTTTTGGATTACTGTCGAAGCACATTTTTAAGGAGAGACTGTTGATGACCGGATGCCAATAAGTGTCAATAGATGCAGAAAAGCAGTATATATTTTCCGCCTGACCTTTCAGTAAATCATCAGGCTTTATACAGTTAACTGATATTTCTTTCACTTCACTTGCTATTTTGTTATTTGTGAATCCTCAAGTAAGGCTGTTTTTGTTTTCAGCACACAGTCAGGAGGGTAATTTACATTTAGAACTTAGCATAAGATGTGATTGCAGTGAACTAATCAGCTCTGACCTTTTCTCTCTCTGTAGGTCTCTCCCAGTAGACCAGGGTCGTTTAGCCTGAGGTCAGCTGTAAAACAAAATCTTTTCCTCAGCCTGTTATTGACTGTCTAAATAAACCTGTCTCTTTCAATAAAGCAGATAGCCTAGTTGGTCATTAGTCCCATTATGGGTGCTAATGCCTGGTAAAAACTCTCATTGGAACCTTTTTTTTTTCCAGGTCTAATGACTGAACTGATTTTTAATTGACTAAGTAACTGGTTAGAGTGGAGCAGGTGCACAGTGTCCCTTTTTTTGCCTTTTATGTGGTGATACTTATACTCAAACTTCGGCCCAGGCCTTTTTCCCATCTTGGGCATAGAAGCAAGAGGGACGTGGGATTTGGCAAAGAGATCCTCTGCCTAAAACGTTTTGACTGATCAGCAGGAAAGACTGGAGATCAATGAGGACCTTTTGGGCATTGAAGCGTGAAAAAGCTGTCCAATCAATGAAGAGCTGTTCACTTATTAGTGTCTTCAAAGACATGAAGAAAAAAAGCTGTAATCCTTGACAAGCTGTCACCTGAAGAGTTTCACCAAACACAAGAAGGAAAAACTGTAAAACTTCTCGCTTTCTCCCTGATCTCACCCCATCCATCACCTCAGCTGTTTTTAGCTGGTTGAATTAAAAAGGTTCTGATTGGATCAGTTTTTTTTGGAATTATAAAATGAGTACAATCTCAGATGAGATTTTGTGTTTATTTTAAGCTCTGTTAGGATGTGATTAAGACAAAGTGAAAACAGCGAAAAGATTAGAACAGCAAATAATAAAATGTTACTGGCACTTTGCTGGTTGCATGTATAACTTTAACTTAAACTTTCATTTGGGCTGGATGGAACAGTTAGACACATTAAATCTGTGTGACCAACAAGCAATTCCTTAGAGTCTGTATTAGCAATATGGTCCACAAGTAGTCAAACCCCCTTTTCCTCTTTTACCAGGTAATCAGGAAACGTTTACTCTGACTCTACTACTCTTCCTCTGTCCACCTTCAGCCTCTCCACCTTTCCCATTACTTGTGATTTCCTCTTGCCCTCTTGGCTCCGTGATGTTTTCGTTGTCTGTGATCGCCTCAAATGCCTTCCTTTCCCTCTCGATCATGAAAGCTGTAATTTTGTCCCACTCTTGCGCACCAGCAGCCCATACCAGTTTGTTGCACATAGAAACACTGCCTTCGTAATGTTTTTTTTTTTTTACCATCAGCTGGAAATGCAGCAGGAAACATATTTTTCTCAAGGCTTTTTTTATTTGGTCAGGTAGAAAATGTTGAACTCAATACTCATTTTAATCCGTTGCCTATGGAGACATTTTTTTTTTTCAAATCTATGACCTCCCAGTAAAATATGGATCAAAAATAGTCCTTCCAGCTTTCACAGAATTTTAGTGATCAGTGAGTTGGAAAGTGTTAGCCACTCTGTTTTGCTGTGTTTGCATTAAGCGGAGTACTGTTTCCTTTGTCTTTCTGTTATATGTTTGAATTTTGCTATACTTCTGAGCAATTAGGTCAACACACGAGTTTGTTTGTATATGTAGAGATCAAGGTGGCCATTTGTTTTTTTTGCCTGAGTTTGATCCCAGAAAACGTTTTGTTTGGCTAAAGTCATTTTTGTTCTTTTGCTGAACTGCGTTCAAACTTTTGTAGACTTTTGGTGGGTTTTCCTAAGCTTTGACCTGTCGATTTTAGCCAACCCTGATTTCTCATTAGGACCTACAAAACAGGTACTCGTACTCGTACTCGTCGTCTTCCGCTTTATCCGGGACCGGGTCGCGGGGGCAGCAGACTCAGCAGAGACGCCCAGACGTCCCTCTCCCCAGACACCTCTCCCAGCTCCTCCGGGGGGAGCCCAAGGCGTTCCCAGGCCAGCCGAGAGACATAGTCCCTCCAGCGTGTCCTGGGCCGTCCCCTGGGCCTCCTCCCGGTGGGACGTGCCTGGAACAACTCCCGAGGAAGGCGTCCAGGAGGCATCCGGTATAGATGCCCAAGCCACCTCAACTGGCTCCTCTCAATGTGAAGGAGCAGCGGCTCTACTCCGAGCTCCTCCCGGATGGCCGAGCTCCTCACCCTATCTCTAAGGGAGTGCCCGGCCACCCTAAGGAGGAAGCTCATTTCAGCCGCTTGTATCCGGGATCTCGTTCTTTTGGTCATGACCTAGGAACGTAGACCGACCAGTAAATCGAGAGCTTCACTTTTCGGCTCAGCTCTCTCTTCGCCACAACGGACCGGCACAGCGCTCCCATTACTGTGGCAGCCGCACCGATCCGTCTGTCGATCTCCCACTCCATTCTTCCCTCACTCGTGAACAAGACCCCAAGATACTTAAACTTCTCCACTTGAGGCAGGAACTCCTCTCCAACCTGAAGAGGGCAAGCCACCCTTTTCCGGTCGAGAACCATGGCCTCGGACTTGGAGGAGCTGATCTTCATCCCAGCCGCTTCACACTCGGCTGCGAACCGCCCCAGTGCATGCTGTAGGTCTTGGCTAGATGGGGCCAGCAGGACCACGTCATCTGCAAAAAGAAGAGACGAAATCCTCGGGTCACCAAACCAGACCCCTTCCGGCCCTTGGCTGCACCTAGAAATCCTGTCCATAAAAGTTATGAACAGGACTGGTGACAAAGGGCAGCCCTGTCGGAGTCCAACATGCACCGGGAACAGGTCCGACTTAGTGCCGGCAATGCGAACCAAACTCCTGCTCTGCTTGTACAGAGACCGGATGGCCCCTAGTAAAGGGCCACCGATTCCATACTCCTGGAGCACCCCCCACAGGGCATCACGAGGGACACAGTCGAATGCTTTCTCCAGGTCCACAAAACACATGTGGACTGGTTGGGCAAACTCCCATGAACCCTCGAGTACCCTGTAGAGGGTATAGAGCTGGTCCAGTGTTCCACGGCCGGGACGAAAACCACACTGCTCCTCCTGAAGCCGGGGTTCGACTATTGGCCGGACTCTCCTCTCCAATACCCTGGCGTAGGCCTTACCAGGGAGGCTGAGGTGTGTGATCCCCCTGTTGTTGGAACACACCCTCCGGTCACCCTTCTTATGTAGGGGGACCACCACCCCAGTCTGCCAATCCAAAGGCACTGTCCCTGTCCGCCACGCAATGTTGAAGAGGCGTGTCAACCATGACAGCCCCACAACATCCAAAGACTTGAGGTACTCAGGGCGGATCTCATCCAACCCCGAAGCCTTGCCACCGCGGATCTTTTTAACCACCTCAGTGACTTCAGCCTGGGTGATGAAAGAGCCCAACCCCGAGTCCCCAGCCTCTGTTTCCACCAAGGAATGTGTGATGGCAGGATTGAGGAGATCCTCGAAGTACTCCTTTCACCGGCCGATAATGTCCCCAGTCAAGGTCAGCAGCTCCCCACCCCCACTGTAAACAGTGTTGGCGAAGCACTGCTTCCCCCTCCTGAGGCACCGGATGGTTTGCCAGAATCGCTTCGGGGCCAACCGGTAGTCCTTCTCCATGGCTTCACCGAACTCCTCCCAGGTCCGAGTTTTTTCCTCTGCCACCACCCGGGCCGCGGCATGCTTGGCACCATGGTATCCGTCAGCCGCCGCAGGAGTCCCACAAGCCAACCACAGCCGATAGGACTCCTTCTTCAGCTTGACAGCGTCTCTTACTGCCGGTGTCCACCACTGGGTTCGGGGATTGCCGCCGCGACAGGCACCGCAGACCTTGCGGCCGCAGCTATGGGCAGCAGCATCGACAATAGATGTGGAGAACATGGTCCATTCGGACTCTATGTCTCCAACATCCCTCGGAATCTGGTCAAAGCTCTACCGGAGGTGAGAGTTGAATACATCCCTGGCCAAGGGGTCTGCCAGACGCTCCCAGCAGACCCTCACTATGCGCTTGGGCCTGCCAAGTCTGTCCGGCTTTCTCCTCCTCCAGCGGATCCAACTCACCACCATGTGGTGATCAGTGGACAGCTCAGCCCCTCTCTTCACCCGAGTGTCCAAAACATGCGGCCGAAGGTCTGATGATACGACAACAAAGTCGATCATTGACCTCCTGCCTAGGGTATCCTGGTGCCAAGTGCACTGATGGACACCCTTATGTTTGAACATGGTGTTCATTATGGACAATCCGTGACTAGCACAGAAGTCCAATAACAAAACACCGCTTGGATTCAGATCGGGGAGGCCATTCCTCCCAATCACGCCTCCAGGTGTCACTTTCGTTTCCCACGTGGGCGTTGAAGTCCCCCAGCAGAATAATGGAGTCCCCAGGAGGGGCACTATCCAGCACCCCCGACAGGGACGCCAAGAAGGCCGGGTACTCTGCACTACCACTCCGCCCGTAGGCTGAAATGATAGTCAGAGACCTCTCCCAAACCCGAAGGCGCAGGGATGCGACCCTCTCATCCACTGGGGTAAACCCCAACACGAGTTGCTGCTTTTTGTCTGACCCGTCACCTAGAGCCTGTTTGCCATGGGAGACCCTACCAGGGGCATTTAAGCCCCAGACAACATAGCCTCTAGGATAATTTGAGCACTCAAACCCCCCAACCACATTAAGGTGGTGGTTCAAGGAGGGGCCTACAAAACAGGGTTTTACTTAAAATTTAAAGCATTTAAAAATTTGTGAAGTTTGTGAAGTTGACATTTTAAATTATTGTTAGTTTCCTACACTAAGGAGTAGCACAGCTGATATTACTTAAACAACAGTCTTACTGTGCATTCCCTAGAGGATGTAGATTTTTATTTCAACTCTCAGATTTCCAAAATGTTGCCATCATGGAGCACTTTGGTCTCTATTCAAACTCAATGCTAAAAGTCTTGCTCTCTCTCCCTCTCACAGCTTAATGTACAGCAGACATGGTTTGACATGTTGTAGGAAATATTTCACATTTAAATAGCTTCCTACTTCTCTGTGCTACCTCTGATTTCATTTTAAATATCTCACTAACCCTGAAAATGGCTAACTTTGAATCTCCTTCACTCATTGAAAAGTTTTAACTTCAAACAGTGTTGTAGGCAGTAAGACCTGGTAGCACATAATATGGTGCGCTCACTGTTGGATTTGTTTAGGTTTGTGGCAGGTCATTGGTGACATGTGTTAAGGAAGTTTCACTCTTCCTTAACTGTGGATTCTTCTAAACCGGACTATTGGCTATACAAAACATGTTAATTAAATTTTTCGCAAAAAAACATAATTAAATAATGAGATTTCACCTCCTCACCTCTCCCTTTTTTAACCTCCTTTCAGAATGAGCTGTTTTAGGGCTCTGGCACTTTAATGCAAATTAGCTGTATCTGTCCCCGCCCCCAGCCAGCACTTCGTACACGTGAAAAAGAACAATAAGTACTTAGATTTCATCTGCAGATTTGCCACGAACAATAGGCACTGAATTTTTCTTCAGTCTAAGTCTTTCTGCAAATCCCGACGTGTACGGATGTGAGTTCTCAAAGCAGTCCGTGGTGAAGGGATTTGTGCAAACTAGTACTGTCTTTGGCAATGTGACTGGAACATTACCCTCAAAAATAAAATGAAGCCACGAATCTCTGTGATCTGACAGCCGGAGAATGTGCATGGACACATATGGGTCTTTGCAGCCAACAACAGAACATCTGCCTTTGAGGGAGCCATTGTAAATCTTTACCTGACCTGTATGTCTAAGTAAAGGTAAAACCAGCCGGCAAGATGTGATCCTACTGAAAATCAAGTGGGTGGAGCTACACTTCAGTTGCTAGTCAGGGGTGGGACTCAGGTAATGTGGCTAGGTGCCAGTGTAATTGTGACGTTACAATTACACAGCTTTTGAAACTGCGCGTTTTCTTGAAAAAATAGAACATTCGTTTATAGTCAAAAAATGGGTGAATGTTTTTAATTGCGTTTGGACTGTTCGTAGAAGCATTAGAGAGCCAAGTGGATTTATAAAAAGGATAAAAAAGTGAATTTTGCATAATAGGTCCCTTTTAACAGTCTTATACAATAAAGAGAAGTTATCTAACCTAGAGTGGGGTGGAAAACCAGTTTAGGAGTGGTTCAGCCTTAGCCGTCATCATCTTCTCAGGCATGCGTTTTGCACATAGGAGAGCCTAGTGCACGCTCAACAGGTTCTAAAACATTCGTTAAGAGCAGCACTTCGATCTCCTTTTTGGTGTTCCTTTAGCTGTTGCTATTTTGTCTTTCTCAAAAACAGCATTAATTATAGCTCATCTCACTAAGAGCAGAATTGACACAGAATCACAAAGTCACTGACAGGCCACTATTAAATCTTCTCATGACTTAAAAAATATGATTAACTGTAAATAGCATGCTGGAACTTACTAACATTAAAAGTAACATTTTACTCTAACAGGGCCATTCAAGTTGAAAATCATTTGTTTTCTGACACTATTTCTCAGTAAATCTCTAAATTTAAACTATTTGGTCCAATTAAAAGTGCAATGACTCTGTCAATGTCTCCTAAAGGTCAAGTTGTAAACAGTTATCACTTTACCAACAGTTTGTTTGAAATTTCCTTCCTTCTTTCCATTTTTGCTCAGCTGTAGAACTTTATTCGAGTTGATATCTAAATCCTAATTTCCTTATAATCAATAAAACCAATGTAAACTAATGTAAATTTTACCAATGTAAATCTTGAATTGTCATGTTGCAAGTAGATATTTTACATAAAAATGCAGTGATGACTAATAATGCATATTCTACTAATGGCTGAAAAGGTGGAGTCATTATTACTTCAGTTGTTTTTCATTTTGCGCACAAAGCATTTTTTTCCCCATTTCTTTGTCATAGTCACTTGCCATTTATCTCAGGGTTTCAGTGGGATAAAAGCTTTTATTTCTGTCATATTAGTTTTCACACATTTCTACACTTTCTACAACTTTCTACCTAAAGCTTAAGTGTTCAAGTGTTCAAATCACAGGAGGCATTAAGTGTAATTCGCTTCATTTTCAATGTGCTTATGCATGCCCAGCTTTACTCTGCTGCATTCTAATGTCTTATATTGCTGTGGCAGCGCAGTTGAATATTCATCTTGCTGTATGTCTAACAGATGATTACCTGGAAGTTGTTTTTCGCCATGCTGTGCAACTGCAATCAGAAAAATCTGCCTGTTGAGTCCGAATTGCTTTAATCCCCCCCCCCACACACACACATCTTTCTGTCCAGGAGCAGAGCCCCAGTAACGCCACATCCCTGGCTATGATGCAGGAGCCACAGGAGGTGGTGGAGGAGACGGTCACCATAGAGGAGGACCCCGGCACGCCCACCTCCCACGTTTCGGTGGTCACCTCCGACGATGGAACCACGCGGCGCACAGAGACCAAGGTAACAGCTAGGTTACTCTGTGTTGGCAGAGGATGGTACTTATCTTGAAAACATGTGATAGAGGTGCAGTGATTGAATATTAATATTATCAGAATCATACTTTTCTGTTAAAACTTTAAACCTAAAAAGGGCACAGAAAAGGTTCTGCTACACACATACCCTCACACCTTAGTATGAAACCTAATAGCATTTGCAGCAGTTGTTGTTGCCTATGCATCCAGATGAATTCATAGTGTCAAAATGAATGCTATCAAACAGAAAACTCTGCTTGCAATCCCAGATTGTCATTATTAGGGAGTCTAAATCCCGTAATCCTGCTTTCCAGAGGGGTGCCTTCCCCCACTCACAGCCTTATATTTTTGTTTTTTTACTATCATGAGTCAATTTTTCTATAATTCTCCCAGTTGTGTGCTTCTCAAAACCTCCTTTGTTGATTTGTCTTCTACTGTGCTTTGTTGTTCTTCTGAAAGGATATGTCAACCAATGTGAAGGTGAGTGTAGTTTTATGTACCACTGCGGCTTTTGTCACCATGCCACCAATGTTTGCCCATACACACTACAGCAGCCGTGCACAGCACAGTCTGCATCTTTTCAAGCTAACACATTTTACCATGTTTTAAATCCCAGCTTGCTTCTACCTGTTAAGATAATCCATGCCTAATATTGCTTGCATGTTTTATTCCTCTTAGCTTGAAACACCTATTGGCTAGCAATACAACGTAGTTTAATCAAAATGAATATAACATTAAAATACAGAATCTAAGGACAATGAATTAAAATAAAATTAAAATATATATATATTTAATTTACAATAACCGTATGGAAATGCTTCAGATACACAAGTGCTGAAAACAAGTTCAAGTTGTCATCCATAATCTGTAACCACATGCTGACTAATGTGTTAACAGTCTGCACACCACTTCAAGAGGTGTCAACAAATTACATCCTCATTAACTGAACGTGTTCCTGTTTTAAATATGTTGTGAAATGTGGCAAACCAGTGTTTTCATGCATGCAAAACGTGCAGTTGCATAGCATTTATCTGTAGAAATATTGCTTTCAACTAAAGTGTTTCCTTGCAAAAGTCACACTGTACGTGCCTAAGCTGCTGCATTAATTAATGCAAGCACAGAATAGAGAGCTTCTGACAGGTTTTTGTTTTGAAAAAAATCAACTGAAAGAGCAATGTCAAAAATCTATGGCCATCGTTTGGTGGAACATGAAGCTGCAGAGAAATTCCTTTGGTCTCGAGGAGCAAGTTATTCTCCTGCTCAGTCGTTTGGGTGGATTTGGTTCATGTTTTAATAACGATTTCATGCAACCAGGAAAAGAATATACTGGAGGTCTCTTCCGTATACTGGTGTATTTGTTCACTAAAATGGTTTCTCTGTTAACCTAGTCACTCTAAATGACAACAACAAGCTTTTGCAGCGTTCCAAAAGAAATATCATGTATAAGCTGGTGTACCCTGCATAGTTAGAACAATGTCATATGGGAAGCACCAGGACAGTTTCAAACGTGTTGCTCTTGAGGAAAGAAAGCCTTTGTTTCATCTACTGGCTTACTGCCTTCTTTGGGAATTCGCCTAGCGTTCAGAGTGTCACACCAACTAAGTGGTGAATATTCAACATTTTATTTTGTCATTATTTTCTAGAGGTGTAACCATACATCTAGCTTGTGAGTTAAGACTAATGCATAAAATTGGTTTTCACAAGAATGAGACAGGAAGAAGTTTTCACTCAATGTTTTAAGGAATCTACAAACCACAAAGTATAATATGTTCCAGTTTTGATTACCTTAATATTGCAGTTTTTTTATGCTTTTCTTTTTTTTTAATATTTTGGCGCTAGTGGCCTTGATTGACAGTTATCAGACAGGAAATGGGCGGAGAGAGAAGGGGGGAAAGACATGCAGCAAATATGTCAAGGTTGGCAAATCGAACGCAGGACTATAGCCTCTGTATATGGGGTGCCCACTCTACTGCTACACCACGCAAAATACAGTTTTTTTTAATGCAATGTAGGCAGATTGCAAGTGGGGGGAGAGAGGGGGATGCAGCATAGGTCTCGGGCTTAGGGATTCGAACCCAGTATACGTTGCTACGCCAACCCCCACCTCCCAAAAAAGCTTCAGAATTTTCCCTTTTTGTGTTTTCACTAATAAAAGAAAGGGCTAATAAACCTGTTCATTGTTTTATTGTCCAGTTCAGGTTTGAGTAGTTTAGATTTTAAACTTCAGACGATGCAATGCAGTCAAATCTTTAAACTAGCTATTTCCTTCAGTGGCGATCGGAAACCCTGAAGTACATATTAAGTTTAATGTCTATAGGCTAACTACTTTCTGCTGCTGTTATTATTACAGTGCTTACATGCTGTTCATGTTTTCAGTCATTCTGCTGTTTTTTTTTTCACAAACACAAACGCAAACAATTTACTCGAGGCTTCTTTATTGCTTTTGAGTGTTATTAGCCAACACAGTGTGTTTACTGGCCGACTCTGCAAAACGTAGCACCTCAAGAATTACTTTCTTTCTTACTTCAAAATATAATAAGTTTGAAACCTAGTTTCAGGGTCTGAAACTTTTCATTATTCATTTTTGACAGTTTTTTTTATAAGAGAGATGCCTTTCAGTTCTGGACTTATTCGGGCTTTTTGTTTGATATGCAGACTTCAGCAGTGTTAAAAATATACATTTACATTTTTAATGTTAAATGTTAATTTAATGTTAAAGTGAATTTACCATATTTACTGTACATAACCTGCTACTTTTGAGGATTCTTACTTGCAAGGTTGGTTTGTTTTCTGACCTCCTCCATTTTTAATGGCCTGTACTTGTATAGCGATTTATCAAGTCCCCAGAGACCCCAAAGCGCTTTAAACCACAGTCAGTCATTTATCCATTCATACACTGACAGTCGGAAGCTACATTGTAGCCACAGCTGCCCTGGGTGGTCAGACTCTGACCACCAGAAGCAGGCAAGGCCGGTGAAGTGTCTTTCCCAAGGACACGACAGGGTTCGTACAGGCAACCCACCAGTTACAGGGCAAAACCCTACCACTGTCACCACCGTCGCCCTATGTTATGTGTGTCATTTTCTGGAAACCTCACATCTGGTATTTGTCTCTTCTCTACTGTATCAAACCTGTTCCAAACCCTGGCACTCAATCCAAGGTACCTACAGAACCATGATTTATGCACACTGTCACACTCCTGGTAGTGTAGCTATAAGTGCCCTTTAATGCAATAACTTAAATACATTTCAGACTGTTAAAACCACGTAATGACTCCTTCCTAGAAGCCCTTTTCAGATGACACTGGACTATTTCCACAGTTTGAGACATACCTCCTTATATTTAAAGCTTGCATTGCAGCATCTTGGATGCAGATAGCAAAATCGTTGCAGTAAGCCAATCCTTTTGGCTAACAGATGAGTGGAGAGCACTGTGCGGAGCTCCTACTCCAGGGACTGTGAAGCTGTAATTAAAAAGCCAGCTCTAATCCTGCATAAGGGAGGACCCAATGCCCTCTAGCCTGTTTACTATGAGGGGATTGGCCACATTCACACTCTTTCTCACACTCACATGTTTTATACACTGAGGGGAAATAATTTGTTAGAAATAATGCACATCAGTGCATGCAGCAAAACATCACAGTAATCAAAGGCTTGCTGAGGACCAAGGGGAAGGAAGCACACTATTTTAAAAGCTCTGGCACCCTGCTGAATAGAGAAGTTGGGTTTTTTCTTGAAATTGCTTTGTGGAGTAAAGCAGATTAATGTCTAGGGTGAACTTCTGGAAACTACCACCCATGTGATGGCAAACCAATCTAAAAGTAGATAGACTGAAGTAAACTCTTAACAATCATATCACATCTTTTGTGTGTTGTTTTTAACCTCTCATTTTCCATCTCTCCCATCATTTGTCAGCAGCTCACAGATGTATTTCTGTACATATCTGTTCTTTTGGACCAAAGTTTTGTGTCATTCTAACACACTTCTGTTCCTTGATGGTTATCCCCCATCTAACTACCAGATGATGAAACACACAAGCTTCTCCCATCTTCTTGATTTGCCAGCAGAAAAGTTGCTTCTGTGGTAAACATGTGTCCTGCAGCAAAATCAGCAAAGTCTTTTGTAAAATATTGTTAAGTAAACCAAAATGTAGTAGATCAATATCTCTGCTGTAAATAGAGTACAGTCTACATTCAGCAATGTTGCTCTTGGTGGTCCAGGGTAAGTCTTAGCTGACAAGTGTAGTTGTCATTGGATTTAGTTTTTCTATGAAACTGACAAATCAAATCAGTTTGTTGCCATTATATAACTAATAGCACACATAAAAACAAGCCATTGTTTGTCCGTGAACTTTGTGGTACACTTTGTTTGATGCCAAATGCTCAAAAAGGTTAAGAAGAGGGGTATAAGCAGTCAGTCTTAGTTTTTGTTCAGAGCACTGTTCTTGAATCAGATCCTGAACAGACGTTAGGGACCCTCCAATGGCCTTTTCAGTTCCCCTCACTATCCTTTGAAGGTCAATAAAATAAATAGTGGGAGACTCACATCAGCAGTCTTTGACCATCACCACTAAAAGGCCTCACAGTCCGAACCACCTTCCAGTTAATGCAAGATGTTTTCTGCTGGTTGGCCCATACGCAACAGACAGCCTGTTCTCTTCAGGTTTGTGACTAAACATAGGGCAATTAAACAATATATAACTTGACTTATTAATGTATTTCTCCTTTTAGGTTAAGATAGGGTTATAGTTAAGTGTCAAGGTTACAGTTAGGTTTAGGCGTTAGAACATGATGGCAAAGAATTTGGTAGTGAGCCGGAAAATCAACAGACCTGAGAAGGAAGTTTGATATTTTCTCTGCAGTCCTCTCCTGACTGCCATATAACAGCTCGAGTACCACGATGAGATGCAATACGTCTAAACACTCTGACCCACAGATTTGTAGATTGTTATCAGGATTTTGGTAGGGAGTGATGTTTGTTGCAATTTCCTCACAAATTGCACTCTCTGCTGAGCCCATTTCATGACCCCGCTGATGTTCTGCATCAGGAGAAGTCATCAGAGATCAGTACTGTGAGGAACTTAATGCTATCCACTCTCTCTGCTGTATGGGTGCTGATGCTGAGAGGTGGTTGCTTAAATCCTGACCTCCTTATGCTGATAATCATCTCTTTCCTTTTGCCCACGTTGAGCATCAGGCTGTTGTCTTTGCACTAGTTCTCTAGCTGCTTGACTTCTGTCCTTTACACTGATGTATCATTCCTATCAACAAATCCCACTACTGTGGTATCATCTGCAAATTTAATGATCAGGTTACTTCACGTGTGGATGCACAGTCTAAATTCTCAAGGTAGATTAACTACAGATTCTCCCTAGGTTTTTAGTTCATTCAGCTTAGAGTCAATTTGAGTAGGGTGCATGTAAACAGTCAATTATATCCACTTTCATCCTCCTGCCCCAGTGTGAAATACTTTCCCTTGGCCAGCATCCAGCCTGCTTTTCCTGCTGGCAGAGACACTGCATGAAACACTCACATGGACCAATGAAAGCAACATTCCTTCTCTCTTCTCTTTATATGAGGGAATGAGAGTTGTGGTTGACCACCTAAACAAATAAAATCATTTTACTACCAAAAATGGGCTTGGTAGTCGACCCTTGAGCAGGTAAAGTGGGAGTGAGTTAAAATGTTTAGCTCAAAATGCTAAATAAACATTTAACAGTCACATGAGCAATAACACAAGGTGTGTAAGAGCCTATAGGAACCAAATACAGAACAGAAGCCATTTCTATTTAAGTGCATTGTGAAACTAAAGCTACAGGACACATAATGAAATCTAAAGCAGCTGTTTCCAATTCATTTCTCTAATTCCAGCTTATCAAAGTGGTGAAAATCATCACGTGCCACACCTGCGATGGTGTCTGACTACTTGTTATTGGAGTCTGGGGCTGCCATTCATATCCCTACCCTACAAGAGACAGACCTAGTGGACCACGGCATCCTGTGTGATTTTGCTGTGTTTTTCCCTCTCCCCCTGTCTGCCTTCTTCCTCTTCTAACATCAGGTTTTAAATTTATTGCAGTTTATGTTTTTAATCATCTTTGCAGATGCTCTTTAGTTTGCATAAAAATCAGTAGCAGACTTCACCATCGCAGCCTGCTTAGCAACATGAACTGCTGCCTCCTCCTGTCTCAACAACCTGTACATGTATTATCCTGGTAAAATGAGGTTTTTAATGGCTTTTCTAAACTAGTAAGGACCGTGTCTAATTGTTTCCAGTACTGATGTTACATCCTTAGCCTTCTAAACCATGTAAACATAGAGGTTAGTGTAGTTGCTACATTTGTGGATAATCACCCTCACTATCAATGCAGCAGTTCTCTTTAAGCTCTGTTTACCCAACTTCAGCAGATTTCACCGGCTCCTCTAAAACCCAGGTCCCTAGTCCCACTCTCATCTTCCCTTGCGTGAAGGTTTAACATCTTGTGAACTTGAGCGTACATCAAAGGGTGTTTGAAAATGGGTGATAGATCTGCTTGCAGCCTTTGCAGATTGCCTAAAAACTGTGATAGTACAAGCCAGCTGGGCATGTGAAGGCAAGGAAGCTGTGTTCATTAAACTGTCCCCTCAGCAGCCATAGAAAAATAGAATGAAAGAAGACGACTAGCAAACTTTATGTTTCTACGGTTGATGTAAATATAAACTGTATTCTGTAGTTTTGTCTTTAGTTTACAAGACAACAGCAAACCTAGCACATCAGCACAAATATCTCATACCAAATATTAATTATGGCGGTGGAAGGGTGATGACTTGGGCTTGTTTTGTAACCATCTGACCTGGAGATCTTGAGTCGCTGTAAACAGAATTATTCCAGAGTGAAGTTTTAGGCCATCTGTGTAATAGCTAAGGCTTTGTTGAAACTGTGTCATGAAACTGTGCATAAAATGTGTTTGGAATTGGCGCTTTATAAATAATACTGAATTCAACTGAATTGAACAATAAAATTATTCTTAATACTGAAGAAAATCTACAATCTTCAATGGCTTGAAAAGAAAAGAATCAAGTAGTTGCAGTGGCCTAGTCAAAGTCCAGACCTCAACCTGAATGAACTTTGGGACCAAATGGGGCTACACACAACAGAATTACTACACCAGTACTAAACCACAACACCAGTACTATTCAAAGACCCTATTTTATTTATAATATTGGGTAATCACACATAAGTGTTTCTTTTTCATTATGACATACCTATACAAGTTATTGGATTTATAGTATGTTTTTCTGCACTGTATACAATAATTTCAGTGTCATGCAATTTTGACTGCAATAAATCCTTCTGATCTCAGAATGAATCATTTAACAGAATGGATCATTCCACTCTGTAGCATCACTCGCGAATTTAGAGCTACTGTTGTCATTCCTCCAGTCAGATGCTGTGCTTAAAGTTTGAAACAATGTCCCATCAAGTTAGAACCTTGAGTCAGTGGCTTATATTTAGTTAAATATAGTTATTTGAATGTGTTCTCATTTTACTAAGTGTATTACAGTAAGTCTAATAAACATCTCTCTATGTTGTGTGGACTATTATATTTACTAATGTGACATTTACCATTAGGGACACCCATCTTTGGTTGACCAATTATGAAGATGGAATTAGGTTTGTTGTTTTAAGGTCCTAACTATTCTAAAGCAAATGTGAATCCAGCAAATGACCTCTACATTTTAACCGTGCAAAGCCACTGCAGGCTGGTATTAAAAACAAACTACTCAGTAATTACCTGGAACATAGAAATGAACCTTGATGTTCCTGAAATGGGCTTTGTTATGTAGCTCAGTCAGGGTGTAATCAAGAAACAAGGCCAGGGTAAATTTCTATTTGTTTCAGCCAAGTTAATGAGGATACCGTGTTAAACAGCCAATCTGTGGTTTGTGCTTCTGCTCCTGGCCCCCTCCTGTGTAGTATTGGTTCATTCTTACTTGTCTTTTTTGATATATTTTCATACCCCTGACCTGCTACTGATTAAAACTGAAATTATATCTTTCATTCGATAAAGAAAGCACCATATAATTACCTGAGCGGGTGATCAATATTAAACCTCTTGAATGCAGGAATAGGAAGGGAGCTTTTTTTTATTGCTATTTTGGTTTCTTTCTCAAGCCAATCAGTGTGGGTCCGCTCCTGTCAAGTGGAAATGAACCCCCCTCCACCTTTTCCAGGGTAACATGAACTCCAAGAAGCCTGCACACATGCAGATCATAATGTATTTTCATCAGCCTCATTAATTGTGAAAATGAACGTATAACCCAGGCCAAAATAGGCAATTATTGGCCACAGGAGAACTAACTGGGCGCCTAAATTGTTTTTTGTATGAACAGAGGGCTGGTGTTTGCTGTCTGTGTTAGCCTACAGCAGAGGAAGTCAAGACATTAACCTAAAGATGAGAGTGGGCCTCAGAAATAGAGGTATACAGGTCTGGTTTTCTCAGTCTCCCAGCCATGGAGTGTGATACTAACCTTCTCCCCAGGGGGCAAATAGGATTCGGGGTCTAGTGGAGCAGCATTTACAATTTCTCATGTCTCAAAAGCCAGGAGACTCAGTCTGCTGATTCAGTTCTTAATGTGTATGTGCATCATTCCAGATCTGAAAGTTTTGTCTGAAGTGTTTTGTTGTATTTAGCAGCATATGTGTATAGCATCTATACTGCCTTTTTTCATTGTGGATCATTTTGGATTTCATCACTTGATAACACCTTTAAAGCAAAGATCCTCTGATCAGAATTTAGTGGTAGATTTTTGACCTCTGCTTTGACCGACCGCTGCGGATTTTAGCTGATTCTGAGTACTCTTACTATAATAACGCTAATATAAGAAGACATAAAAATAGCAATTAAAGGGTTTTTTACCATGTTATGAGCAGTCATGAACTATTTCTATTAGGAGCAGAGATGATAACAGTGTGTGTGACAGAAAAAAACTGGATTTAACTAATATTTCAAAACAAAATAATCATGGAGTGCACATTTTAAAACACTTTATTATCTTGTATCAGAGAATAATGCAGTACACATATAGCATTACTAGAGCAGCTGTTTCTAGGTCATTACCTTAAGTTGGACACTTCCCAAACCAGAAGGTTTTCGGGCAGACAGACGTTGAAAGCTCCAAAGGAAAAAACAGAGCAACTTAGCTATGCTCTGTTCAGCTTTCATGCTACCAGTGAAGTCTTGCTCTTTCTCAGCCAAAATAAACCATAGGCGTGTCGTAACGTCCTGTTGTTTTGCTTTTAGTTTCTTGTTATGTCTGTATCTTCTCTGGCTTCACTTCACTGATTTTGAAAATAGCTAACTTTGAGTCTTCTTCCCTTAGTAAATTCACACTGAAGAGTGTTGTTGATATTGGGACCTGGTAGTACTTTGGGATGAGACCATGGCCGAACAAGCTGAATGTCAGCCAATTCTAGTCACCATCTGAATATTCACTTAATATCTTGTTCAAGTATTGTTAACCTGTATGACAATAGCCTAACCATTGCTTTAAGAAAATGTTTTTTTTGTATGAAAGCTTAAAAAGTGGCTGCACATGCTTTTTAAGAGCTTATTTTGTGAATTGTGATTTTATAGCAACAGTTTCATGTAGTTCTTGGGGGATAATAATCTGAGCAAGGCTAACTACCAAGTTTGAAAAGAAATGTACAAAAAAATGCCTGTACCTTGAGTTTACCTGATTTAAAGCTGCAGCAGATAACATTTGTTAAAAGGTATGTTTTACATATTTGGTAAAACTGTCGCTATGTCCTGACAGTAGAATATGGACAGATATTCTATGAAAAAAAAAAATCAAGCTCCTCTGCCTCTTCCCAGTGGTCCTACTGCCATTTGGAATGTCTTAACAGTGTCACCCACGCTAGCTTGCCTACTCAGCCTGACAATTATACAATACTATCAGTTTGATGTCTGACAAATGTATTTGCCCCGCTTTCCAGGTGACTAAGATGGTGAAGACGGTGACCACCAGAACAGTGCGTCAGGTACCTCTGGGTCCAGATGGCTTACCCCTGCCTGAAGGCTCGTCCCCTCTGAGCAGCTACACTGATTCCATCGACCGTCGGTACATGAAGAACGGAGGTGAACGCTTCATCACACCCCAAGCAACCTCTACCCTGACACGCGCCTACAACAACTCCTACACTGACTCATACGGCGAGACACCAGAGAGCCAGTACATCCGTCACTACGGCCTGCATGATGGCTACACAGATTTGACGGACAACTACGGCAGTCTGTCGCGTGGCATCAACTTCCGGCCGCCGCGCTACCCCTACATACCCAACAGTTACCGTCCAGAGAACAGCTACACACTGCCTATTCGCAAGGACGACTATGGCCATGTGGCGCAGCCCCAGGTGCCCATGGGGAGCAGCACAGTGGATCTGAACCGCTCGCAACCGGAGCGATTCCAACCTGAGCCATACGGCTTAGAAGATGATCGTCGCAGCTTGGGCCATGAAGAAGAGGAGCCGTATGAGCTGGAACCCGACTACTCCACTGCCAACCGCAGAACCCTGCCAGGGGCCAACCGTGGCCGCACTCTCAGAGAACCTCTTCGCGATGTGCACAGGGTCAGGTAAGAGTCTGTTAAAGAAATCTTTAGTTTTATACTTTTTTAAAGAGGCAGGAAGATGTGGAGACATGACCGGAGGGGGAGGATGGAGGGGGAGTAAGAGAGCATGGCAGGCTTTCATAATTTATCACTCACTCTTCTCTTTTTTCAACAAGCTTCAGTGAGATGAGTACAACCCCTCACCTTTTTGGACTGGAAAAAGCCTGTCAGCCCTCAACAATGGACCCTAAAAACCAACTCTTGTCTGCTAATAGCTTTCAGTCAGTTTGTTGTCAGCCTTAGGAGAGCCTGGGGAAAAATGTCCATCCTAAAGTAAATTGGACCAAGGGATTGAAGCTGAGTCTGTGTGTTAAAGACTTCTTTTCGATCACCCATCTGTAGCAGATGGATATTTTCAAGCTCTGTGCACTTTTCCACTAATCTGGGAGTAAAATGTTTGGCGTCACTCCAGTTCTAAGGGGACCGAACGAAGAGGGTTTAGAAGCAAGAAAGAGAGCGAGTGAGAGAGAGAGACACTAGACCATGTGTATTTGTTTGGATCCTGATCGAAGATGGAACAGTAAGCAGGTTTCCAGCTTCTTAATTGAGCATTCGTACTGGATTTAAAGGCTTCCACATTGATTCACATGAGCCTCAAAAGAGCAGAAGTATAACCAGAGCCTCTGTCACTACACACTTGTGACTTTGCTGTGACACAAATACACACACACACACACGCACATACACACACACACACACACACACACACACACACAATAAAATCCCATCTTCAGAAAACAAGTCACTCCTGCATCCGCCTGGTAAGAGGCGCTTGCTGTGACAGGCAATTTGTAGCCTACCTTACATGTGTCACAACACAGCTCTAACAGCCATATACACATATATATATATATATATATATATATATATATATGTATATATATATATAATCAGACCCACAGAGACAGCAACTTATATGCATACCCAAACACCAGCATGCACCCGGCTAATTCTATTAAATAAACATATTTCCAATCCTACATTTGCATTTGTATTATTTCCTGTGCACTAAAATCCAACCAGGAGTATCAGAGTACTATAAGTAATTTTTTTCTACCTAAGAACAGTTCCTATCAGCTCCCCTGCAGCACACAGACTCTTTAGCACTAAGGCTGTGATTAGTATTCCTCCAAGAAGGGACTAGTGTCTCCAAAGTGCTGTAATGAATCTTAGGTTTAACGCGCTCTAATTACAGCTTATCATTTTATGCAAGCCTTCAATTATGCACAGACAAAAATGGTGATATTTAGTACTAAAGCGGCTTTCTGCATCGCTCATTTTGTCACCACAGTGGAGTCCATTGTGAGTAGCCATGCTGATGGGAATGATAATTTGTTGTTGAGGTTCGCTGGATGAGCTTAACTCGCAGACTTTAGGGTTCATTCTGACTTTGCATATAACAAATTAGGACCCTCCACATACTGTCACAAGTACATTCCCATGTTGCGTGCTGGCCTAATGAGGTAATAGCTGTGTCCTACACCAGTATGTTATTGTGACCACCTATTGGAAACTGAATACATCCCACTTTTGCCTGCAAAGTAGGTGTGTCTGGAAGCGTCATGGTGAAAGAACACTAGGGGTTTCTTTTTTTCTATCAGATTGCCTCTTGTGTTACTTCAGCCATTCTTAGCTGCTACAGCTGGGAAGTGATGCCAGTTTGGGGTCAGTTTTGGTGTCAGTGATGTTTTGGAATTATCTTTGTATCATTCAGCATGCCTGTAATGAAGCATTTATGTTCCTTGCCTCATTTACTTTTATACTTAACATCTGTTGGTAACGGTTATGTGGAATGTTGTATGACTCTAACTCTTATGAGATTAGGGCATGCTTGTTTTGGGTGCTTTCACTGACAGGAAGTGCTCTTTTTTCCTGTGTAGTCAGTGATGTGAGGACGTAGAGATCATTGATGGACATTTTTCTGTAAAAAGTCTGTGATAATTTCTCTTTCATCTACTTTGCATTTAAAGTCATACTGTAAGCTTTTTCACAATTTTGTAATTTTATATGTCACTGCTGAAGAAAATCCCCACATCATCCCCACAGCATGATGTTGCCTCCACCATGTTTTACTGGGGGGATGGTTTGTTCAGGGTCAAGTACAGTTTTAGATTTTGACCACTGGTAGTGTCCTTCATGTAGGTCAGTTTTATGCTTATTTGACAAGTAAACCTCCTTTAAATGTATTACAGAACAACTTTTTGAGTTAGAGAGGTTTGCCTTTCTTGATATTTTAATTTTTCTTCAGAGCATATGTTTGAAGACTTCAGAGTTCATCATAAACAACCACAATATCCAAGCCTGAATATGATGTTAGCAACATCAAAATAGTTTGTTGTAGGAGTCTATGTTAGGAATCTATGTTATAGCTTAGCTAATTTTAAACATGGCATCATATAACTGTCCTGCAAAGAATTTAAATCAAACATTTATATACGTAAAAGGGATCCAGCTCCAATTGCTCTGCAATACACAATGTTACTGTCAATAATGCAATGTGTTTTGTTTAGTGACAGGGTTAAAGCATACACACGCATGGAATACGTTGCCTTAAAATAGTGATTTTTGTAAAAAAGTGATTGTAGCATCCAGTTTGCAATTGAAGGATTGAATCTGCCTTATAATGTCTTTATTTCTTTCCTAGTCATTATATTATCAACATCACAGCACAGTGGGTCCTTTACATTATGTGCAATCACAGTTAACAGGCTGTTTTTTTTATTTTAATTTTTGACAATCCAAATCTGTTGACACATGTACCGAAGATTCTCACCCTGCCATCTGTCACTCTATCTCTGCCTTCTTCTGGCCAAAGTGACAGCAGACATTTTTGCGTTCCAGTTCGTACTTGCCTGTCAACATGCTAAAGCTACACGCGAAAACAGTTTCTGGTTTGTTAAATCGCATTGCTGGTGGTAAAGGATTACATTTGCATATCCCTCTCCCATAAATCTGCAAGTTTGAGTCATTTTCATATGTTTTGCGTCTTAATAAAGGCAAAAACGCTAAAAACCTTGCACACGCTGTTCCACTGATTTTAGACACGCACCTCGTTGTAGATCAGCTTTGCGGACGCAAACAGGTTTGCATGTGGTTTCGTACACGCAAACCTTTTGAAGATCAGGCCCTGTATGTTTTATTGCATTTAGCCAATAATTTTGATGGCAAGAATTTGTCCACTACGGGGCGGAAGGGCATCTTTATTCCCTTCATGTCTGGATAAGCAGTGAATAGATATCTTATGTTGAGTAGATCCTATACATTCCAACCCTTAACACATCATGACATGGTGTTTGTATCTATGAGGACCTTTCTGTGATTGTGGGGGTCTTCCTGCTAGTGTGATTAATAGCTGCTTTGGAGCTGACAGACCACAGGGGCGTCTTAAAACTGATCTCTAATGGCTCATCTCTCCTTGGGCAGTCCACTCCGCTCTAACCTGCCCACCTCCATGTAGAAGTTGCCATTTGCGCACGCTCACACACACATACACACCCACACACACACACACACACTCTCTCATACTTGTATAAAAACGCATGCATCCATGACCATATCTGCTTATCGCTTAATTGAGAGAGGTGGGGGTGTTTTAATCTAATCCGTTCATGTTTATATAGCGAGTGGCCCATAGAAGAGATGTGACCCTGGCAAGTTCATCCACCTCGTCCCTGAAGTTGCCAAAAGGCTTCAACTGTTTGCATATAAAAGTATTTATACCTTTTTTGCTTTTTGTCATGTTACAGCCACTTTATTAGCATTTGTGGGGATTTTATGTGATAGTCTGTCACTCAAAGTAGCACATAAATGTAAAGAGAAAGGAAAATGTTGGCCAACTGTTATGTGGATTTGGGTTCAGACCTCTTTTTCCTCGAATGCCTCTAAATTTAATTTATTGTAACCAGTTCCAGCTGGAAGGACAAACGTAAGGAGAGCAGAGCACCCACACAAACATCCCTAAATAAACGCCTGAATACACCCAAATAGGCCGGACATTAAGCAGCTCAATTAACACGAAGAGAGTGATCTGCCGTAATCAGGCTCAGAGTATTGCATTTGGCTGCAGAGAGACCCTTTCTCATCCCCTGAATACAGCCATCCCCGCTCACACAATGCCGCCAATATAAATGCAAATCCTGACATTCCCGTCACTCAGCCTTGTGACGCCTGCTTTACCAAAAGCCCCGCCGCATCAGCCCCAGATCTAAATGAGCCGCAATCTGCACAACTGTACATATTATCTGTGTGCCGATGTGGCTGTGTGTCATAGTGTGTGAAAAACAGTGTGGGGAATAATGAGGGAGAAAGCAGGAGGGAAATAGAGATGTAAAAGTGACAGCAGCGGCGGTTTATGTATGCAGGTCTGCGACATGGGGATGATTCTGAGATTGTGAACTGTGCTCTTCCTTCAACGGGTTATTCTTGCCTCCCTTTGCCATATCATGTTCAATATTCTGCAGAAAAAAACAAAATCTGGGTGATGGCTTGGGTGGTGAGTGTGTTTACTTCTTAGTGTGCGCATGGATGCATTTACCACTGCATAACCACCAGCACCGGTACACACACATGCAATTTTCCTGTGTTTTGCATGCAGTCTATCATGTAGCTGAGTGATGTTGCCAAACCTCAGTGCACCATTTGCTCTCCAAATGTCGTTCTGTAATCATAATCATGGCTTGTCCCTCCTTCTACACTGCGGACGCAAGCTTGTTCAGCAAAGCCAAGAAAAAACACACCTTCTTACAATTTGCATTCAGAATGCCTGATCTATTTAAATTAAGCCTAGTTTTGTTTTCTTCAAAGTATGTAGCTATTCGTAAAGCAGAATGGGATGAAGGATTTGCATGAGTGCTGTTTTCCACTTCCCTCCTGTGTTATTCCATGCCTGGAACTTCTGTATCAAACTACAGGGCCACTTAAAATTGTTCATATTCTTTGAACCTATTCATATTTTGACACATAGAACCTTACGAGTCAAGGTATTTTAAAGGAGATTGTATATAATGGACCAAGACAGAGTAGCACATGTAATTAAAAGTGGTTTTCACATTAAAAAAACAAAATTCAGGCCAGTTTTACTGTAAGAAAGGCATTTAGTAGAGATGCATTCAAGAGACCCATGGTAACTCTGGAGGAGCTCTTGTGTGAAAATCTGTTGACAGCACAACAAGGTGTGCATCCAAAAAAAATTGGCCCATGGAAGAAGATGCTCTGGTCAGATTCATTTCAATTTAAATCAGAAATACGTTATTAATCCCAATGGGAGATTAAATGTTGTTGTAGCTCACATAATGCAAGTGTCTTAAAACAGCCGTTGTAGATGCTGATGGCTGTGGGCAGGAAGGATCTCCTGTAGTGGTCTGTCCTACAGCAGACCTGAAGAAGTCTCTGACTAAAGACACTCTGTCGTATGACTGTCTGATGAAGATGATATTCTCCATAAGGTTCCTTATTTTATGAAGAATCCTTCTTTGCACTATCATCTGCGGAGGTTTTAGAGAACTCCCGAGAACAGAGTCAGCATTCTTTATTAGTTTGTTGAGTGCAGCTGTCAAAAGTGGTGGGAAGGTGAAAGGAGCTAAATATAGGACAACCCTGGGATAAAGCCTTTTAGAAGCTGTGAAAGATTTAGAATGGAGCAGAGGTCCGTCTTCCAGTAGGACAAGCCCTTAAACATTCAATCAGAACCGCAATGGAATAGTTTAGATCAGTCTTCGAAGTCCTAAGCTAAATCCAGCTTACAATCTGCAACAGGAGTTGAAAACCGATCTTGAGCTATTTTGCAAAGATGAATAGGTAGAAATTTCAGTTTCTAAAAGGAGTTGCAAGTGAAATGGCAGCAAAAGGCAGTTTGGATTGTTACATTTAAAATGTGGAAAAACATATATTCTTTCACTTAACAGTTGTGCACTGAGTTGGTCTAGCACATAAACTCACAATAAAATGCATGAAGTCTGAAGTAAAAAGTCTGGAGGTGTTAATACTTCTGCTGGACACTGTAGGTGTGACCTGAACTCCAGTTATGTGGAACTTCAGAGTTGAAAAGGTAACACCACAGTACTTTTACAAGGGACTGTATCTCTCTTTATCATTTAGTAGAAAAGGGTTTTAGGATTTTGACACATTGTTCAGGAAGGAGTTTATCTTTTAACTCATCTTGTATTGATTTCTGTAGCAGAGAGATGCACAAAGTAAAGTAAATGCCATAAAAGCCAATATGTTGCTGCGTGGCTTTATTAAAGAGGGATACATGAGAACCAAGGCAAGACAGCATATAGATCCCCTTCCAGTTTTCTCTTGATGCCATGAAGAAGCTGTAAAAGTACATAATTAATATAAAGCTCATTAAATGTTGAGCTTCATGTGAAATTTCTTGGTAGCAACTGACTTTGGACATCACCAACCACCCTGAAAGATGGCAAGAAGGGACCATCTGGATTATGTAATGAGGGTAAACAAGTCTCAAACTTAAACTGAAATTGCTCTGCGTAACTACAAAACAGTTTAGTTCGCTCCCAATGACAGAGTGATGCTTATTTTTTCCTGCCTTTTATATAAAATATAAATTTAATACATTCTCTGTGCAGCAATGTTATATATGTCTCTGGACTGCATATCACTAAAGTGGGTGTTGAAAATAAAAAGCCGACAACATTCCTGTCACTTTAGTGCAGCGCCTATGTATTCACCCATGTTCCTATAAAGAATTTATGAGGCTGTCTTTGGAGTAAAGAACGACAGAGAACAAACTCTAAGAGACCTCGGAAATGGCGGATCGTTGAAGGAAACTCCTCCTTTGGTGGACCACTTTGCTCCTTAATTCTGTCTCAGAAAACCGGTTAGAGCTCAGTACTGTTTAAGTCTCCAACACTAATAGCAGTAATGCTAATGAGGGTAATGCTAGCAGAGAAATCCCAGAGTGTTGGTCATTAACATTTCAGCGGCTGCATGCTAGTGTTTTGTGCTGTTAGCAAAGGGAGCCCTGCAGGCATTGTACGGGCTTGTAGTCCTCCCTGGGGCACTGCTTGGCTCTTTTCTCTGCTCCCTGGTGGAAGAGATATTAAATCCTTTTTCTCGGTTCCTTAAAGAAAAGACTTCACAATTCTTTCCCTCACAGCCTTTGCTTTTTCTGTTGCCGTGTCTCTGTTGGTTTGCAGTCGTTTTCTGTCTCCTAGTCGCTTTCTCTTCAACTCTATGTTTGTTGAAGTCTGATATGTTTGTTATGCCTTCCTGACAGGGAATAGGTAGCAGAATGCTGCAAATCATTTCACTTATTGCAAAGAGCCACCATCAGAGTCCCGCTGACAAATTTGATGAAAACAGAACCAAACATCAGATCACCTTGTCATCTCCTCTACCTTTCCCCCTCATTAGTCAGTGATTCTCACCTCAGTTGGCTTTTTAAAGTCTGCCCTCTGGCTGTGTGATTTTTCTGAGACAAATCTAAGTCACCCTCCATTTACCTCTTCCATCTTGTGTGTCTTAACTGTCCCCTCTTATCTTGCAGAGGGTACCCAGATGACCCCATTGAGGCAGAGCTGATTGATGAGCGCCACCCTTACATCCATGGTATGTATTCAGCACCACTTGCTCAGCCTGAGAGAGGGAGCATGGCCAGTCTGGACCGAATGGCTGGCCGACGTTCACCTTCCATCGACAGCATTCGCAAGGACCCCCGCTGGCGTGACCCCGATCTCCCTGAGGTTATTGCCATGCTGGGTCACCCAATCGACCCGGTGAAGTCCAACGCTGCTGCCTACCTGCAGCACCTCTGCTATGAGAATGACAAGATTAAGAAGGACGTGCGCCAGCTGAAGGGAATTCCTGTTCTGGTTGGGCTTTTGGATCACCCCAAAGCTGAAGTCCACCGCAAAGCTTGCGGTGCTCTTCGGAACATCTCTTATGGGAAGGACAATGAGAACAAGGTAGCCATCAAGAACTGTGATGGTATTCCGGCCCTTATCCGTCTGCTAAGGAAGACCAACGACATGGAGGTTCGAGAACTCATCACTGGTAAGATGAACATTTTCATAAAAAAATTGTTTTATTTTTTTTTAAGTCTAAAAAAACTGACATCTGTTTACAGTTGTATGTGTCAAAATAAGGAGTAAATCCTTAATTCAAAGTCACATTTTAGAGATTTAAACAGCTTATGACAGGAGCCAAAGAAAAGGAATTACACCTGTGGGTCCTAAACAGATTTCTGATTAACAATGTGCTGCTGCCACAGTTTGTGTTGTGAGAGACACAAATATCTGTGATTACTACAAACATGACTTCTAGGTGACTATATTTCAGTTTCACAGCAGAAATGCTGTAAAATGATTACAAGTTTATGGGAAAACACAGGGTTTTATTTCCGAACAGAGCTGTTTCTGCTCTCCTCTCTCCTCAGAGGCGATGTGTCGGACAACCCTTTCAGATTTCTTATAATTACACATTTCCATATTATTTGTAACTTGCAAATTCATTACACTGTTAAATTACTTCGACAGAATCAATAGGTTATAGTTTTATTGATGAAATTTATGACTCTTAATTCTGCGATAAAGTCTCTCTCCTCCACTCTAAGTTTCTCGGCGATCCCTCGGTTGATGCTGCTGCAGTGGGGGGAGTTACTGTTAGGCCCTGTTTTGAACTCCACAGTGGAAACACACAAAAAAGCTCCGCGATTAGGTTCTGCGGAAAAATTTTCCACATTGCATAGTCAAATGGTGCCTTTATTTGAACTATATTGCCAAATGAATTGGGTCACACCCCCAAATCAATGAATTCTGGTGTTCCAATTGATTCCATGGCTGCAGGTGTAGAAGGTTTGGTGTGGAGAAACTTGACTGGCTTGACTGTTTAATGTTTTGTCGCCTAGCACTAAAAATCTTTCCTGTCTGCTCTCAACTCTCTTCTTAACAATAAAGTTCTTCCTTGAAACTTTAACTCTAAGCAATAGTTCCTTAGTTGGGCAGTCCTGTCTAATGCTCTCTAGTAGGCTGTCGTACTCTTTATGTTCTGCATATCAGTGTGGTACTATTTATAGATACTAATTTATGTTACTGCAGTTCAGCAATGTTAATGTCGAAATATCTGTTTGAACCTCTTCATGTGTTGCAGGCAAGTTTGATTTTTTTTTTTGCACTATAACTGTGTGCATTACAGTTTGCTAGTAGGAGGAGATAAGTGTTCATTGAGCCTGCAAAGCTGCAAATCAGTCCTTAAGTGATCGGAGCTGCACCATAATGAGGTAATTCTGAGTCTGAGAGGCAGCTTTGATCACAGAAATGTGACAGAGTTACAGCTGAGTTAGTGTTTGAAAACAAATAAGGTGATATTTAATTACTTAAACCACAATATTCTGTACTGTAAGCAGAAAGACGGACTGCAAGTGAGAAGACCTCTCTTTTGAAAAACAAAGAGCACATGAGTATTGATCTCTGTAGAAACGTCTATGAACTGCATTGGAGAATGGAAGACATTTGAATTATTTTTGGATAAGCTATTGGATCAGGTTTGATGCTTTGGTGAAAGTCAGCTGGGAAATACATGTGCCTCTTTGTGTGTATGTGTGTGTGTGCGCGCTCAGTTTATTCCAGGTGATTTAACCTGACACACTCACACACTGTGGCATCTGAGAAGATATAAGAAGAGATTTTTTTTCTGTGCACTCGTGCGAAAAATAAGACACTTTAAAGTGAGATACCCGGACCTTGTGAAGTAGGTGCCAAGTGAAAACTCAATGTGCTGAAATTTAAGAAGAGGTTTTGGTTTTTCGATGGCTATACGGTTTAGGGGAGGAATGTTGTTGTCACATTAACTTTCAACAGCGGACAACTGTTCAACTTGATGTTACAATATTAATATCTGTGTGGTTGTCACCTTAAACGACGAACATACCTGCTATTATTTACACTGATGCCAGTCTTTATAATCCCAGTGCTTTATGTACCATCGTGGGCATGCATGCCTAAGTGTTTGCATAAGTGAGTCTCCTTTGTTTTGACAGAGATGTAGCAGTGAGCGATGACGGTGCTGCTGCAGAAATGATTGCCTTTACAGCACCGTGTTGCTCCCTATTGAAGCTAAAAATAACCCTGCACCACAAGACAAGGAGGATGGGATGGAATGAGGTGCTTTTCCCCCCTCTCTTGCTCATTATTCAGCCCTCCCACGCTCAGTCTCGAGTTTCTTTCACCCTTTCATTCATTATCCACAGACAGTGATTTTCGCTCTCTTGCTGGTTTACTCCTCATCCTGCTTCAGGTGGTTGTTGCCAGCGCTCCGGCCCTGCAGTAAACCAGCTCCTTACAATGCAGGCTCAGCTTGCATCCCCAGCCTCCCGTCTGGAATTGGCCATGCTTTTCTACAATTAAATATAATTCTGGGGTTTTAAATACGGGCTCCTTTTCTAAGTCCATGTGTTTAAGGGTGCGCTCTGGTACTCTGTACAGCCCCATACAAAACCACACACAGCTCTGTTTTGTCCTGGTCGAAATGGGTGACGTGGAAGGAACCTAGTGGTTTCATTTTCCAACACACACAAGACATGTAGACAAGTCATTTCTATTTTTAGAACTTTTTTTTTCACTTTTCAGAGTAATTCTATTTTCCTCTTTCAGCAGCCTCAGGGCTGTTTGTGGCCTCAAGCAAATTCCTTTGTAAAAATCGAGATTATGAGGCAGATATGTGCTGCTTTTTTGTCAGATTTAATTTTTCAAGGGAAACTGCAAACAAAGAAGATTGACATCAAATACAGAAAAAATAATAATTCTGAATACATAATGTCTGAGCACACATTTCAACGTTTATTGTGTATTTACTTTAGTATCATGGGTGCTGGGGTCTAAATGTCCGTTGCAAGGCAGCACAGAAACACACAGAACAAACAACCATGCACACACCAATTCACACCTAAGGGCAATTAAGAGAGACCAGTTAACCTAACATTCATGTTTTTAGACTGTGGGAGGAAGCCGGAGTACCTGGAGAGAACCCACGCATGCAATGGGAGAACATGCAAACTCCATGCAGAAAGACCCCAGGCTGGGAGTCGAACCCAGGACCTTTTTGCTGCAAGGCAACATTGCTACCAACTGCTCTACTGTACAGCTCCTATCTTAAACCATCCATCCGTCTTCTATACCCGCCTCTTTCATACTGGGTCGCAGGGGAGCTGGTGCCTATCTCAAGCAGTCTACGGGCGAGAGGTGGGGTCCACCCTCGACAGGTCTCCAGTCCATTGCAGAGCAACACAGAGACACACAGAACAAACAACCCCCCACACACCCAATTATACCTAAGGACAATTTTTTGGAAAAAAATAAACCAAATGAATGTGTTCTCCATTTTCAATAAGTATGACAATATAAGAAAAAAAAAAACGACACAGGGTCCTTTTTTTTTTTCTTATATTGTGACAGCATTAGTAGTATTATTAGTATTACTACCTTGAACTGCCACCTTAACGTGGTGGAGGGGTTTGAGTGCTCGAATGATCCTAGAGACTATATTGTCTGGGGCTTAAATGCCCCTGGTAGGGTCTCCCATGGCAAACAGGCTCTGGGTGATGGGTCAGTCAAAGAGTGGTTCAAGACACCTTCATAAGGACCATACAATCGAGGCACGTGACGTCGCCCGGTATGGCAGAGCCGGGTCCCACCCTGGAGCCAGGCCTGGGGTTAGGACTCGTTGGAGAGCACCTGGTACCTTGAGGGACTGGTGCAAAGAGGATTGGGCGGCAGATGAAGGTGGAGACCTCGGTGGCCCAGTCTCCACATGCTTAGGCTGGCTCTAGGGATGTGGAATGTCACCTCGCTGGGGGGAAAGAAGCCTTAGCTTGTGTGGGAGGTTGAGATATCGACTAGAAATAATCGGGCTCGCTTCCACGCACAGCGTGGGCTCTGGAACCCATCTCCTCGAGAGGGGCTGGAGTCTCTTTAACTCTGGAGTGGCCCTCGGGGAGAGGCGGCGGGCTGGGCTGGGTTTGCTTGTTGCCCCCCAGCTCAGCCGTCACGTGTTGGGGTTTACTCCAGTGGATGAGTGGGTCGCATCCCTGCACCTTCGGGTTGGGGACAGGTCTCTGACTGTCGTTTCGGTCTACGGGCCGAGCGGTAGTGTGGAGTACCCGGCCTTCTTTGCGTCCCTGTCGGGGGTGCTGCACAGTGCCCCTCCCGGGGACTCCATTATTCTGCTGGGGGACTTCAACACCCACGAGAGAAAGGACTGTGACACCTGGAGAGGCGTGATCAGGAGGAATTGCCTCCCCTGATCTGAATCCGAATGGTGTTTCGTTATTGGCCGCATGTTTTGGACACTCAGGTGAAGAGAGGGGCTGAGCTGTCCACTGATCACCACCTGGTGGTGAGATGGATTCGGTGGAAGAGGTGAAAGCCAGACAGACTTGGCAGGCCCAAGCGCATAGCGAGAGTCTGCTGGGAACATCTGGCGGAGGCCTCGGCCAGGGATGTATTCAACTCCTGAATGATAGATAAAAGTGTTAAAGTGGATGTTGCACATATATAAATCGCGACACAAACTTTAGGTTTACTAAAAGCAACAACAAAAAACTACTTTGTGTTGTGAGAGACACAAATATCTGTGATTACTACAAACTTGATTTCTAGGTGACTATATTTCAGTTTCACTGCAGAAACGTTGTAAAATGATTACAAGTGTATGGGAAAACACAGGGTTTTATTTCCGAACAGAGCTGTTTCTGCTCTCCTCTGTCGGACAACCCTTTCAGATTTGTTATAATTACACATTTCCATATTATTTGTAACTTGCAGATTCATTACACTGTTAAATCACTTCGATAGAATCAAAAGGTTATAGTTTTATTGATGAAATTTATGACTCTTAATTCTGCGATAAAGTCTCTCTCCTCCACTCTAAGTTTCTCGGCGATCCCTCGGTTGATGCTGCTGCAGTGGGGGGAGTTACTGTTAGGCCCTGTTTTGAACTCCACAATGGAAACACACAAAAAAGCTCCGCGATTAGGTTCTGGGGAAAAGTTTTCCACATTGCATAGTCAAAAGGTGCCTTTATATGAACTATATTGCCAAATGAATTGGGTCACACCCCCAAATCAATGAATTCTGGTGTTCCAACTGATTCCATGGCTGCAGGTGTAGAAGGTTTGGTGTGGAAAAACTTGACTGGCTTGACTGTTTAATGTTTTGTCGCCTAGCACTAAAAATCTTTCCTGTCTGCTCTCAACTCTCTTCTTAACAATAAAGTTCTTCCTTGAAACTTTAACTCTAAGCAATAGTTCCTTAGTTGGGCAGTCCTGTCTAATGCTCTCCAGTAGGCTGTCGTACTCTTTGTCCTGCATAGCAGTGTGGTACTATTTATAGATACTAATTCAACTCCTGAATGATAGATAAAAGTGTTAACGTGGATGTTGCACATGTATAAATCACGACACAAACTTTAGGTTTACTAAAAGTTTTCTTCCTAGCCTGCAACCTTCGGGAGAGCTTTGATCAGATTCCAGGGAAGGTTGGAGACATAAAGTCAGAGTGGACCATGTTCTCTGCATCTATTGTTGATAATGCTGCCCATAGCTGTGGTCAAAAGGTCCACCTCAACCCGGTGGTGGACACCGGCAGTAAGAGATGCTGTCAAGCTGAAGAAGGAGTCCTATCGGCTGTGGTTGGCTTGAAGGACTCCTGGGGCGGCTGAAGGGCATCGTGAGGCCAAACATGCTGTGGCCCAGGCTGTGGCAGAGGCAAAAACTCAGGCCTGGGAGGAGTTTGGTGAGGCCATGGAGAAGGACTCTGGAGGGGGAAGCAGTGCTTCGCCCACACTGTTTACAGTGGGGTGGGGAGCTGCTGACCTCGACTGGAGACATTATCGGACGATGAAAGGAGTACTTCAAGGATCTCCTCGATCCTGCCGTCATGCATTCCCTGGTGGAAGCAGAGGCTTGGGACTCGGGGTTGGACTCTTTCATGACCCAGGCTGAAGTCACAGAGGTGGTTAAAAAGCTCCACGATGGCAGGGCTTCGGCGTTGGATGAGATCTGCCCTGAGTAGCTCAAGTCTCTGGATGTTGTGGGGCTGTCATGGTTGACACGCCTCTTCAACATTGCGTGGCGGTCGGGGACAGTGCCTCTGGACTGGCAGACTGGGGTGGTGGTCCCCCTTCATAAGAAGGGTGACCGGAGGGTGTGCTCCAACTATAGGGTGATCACACTCCTCAGCCTCCCTGGGAAGGCCTACGCCAGGGTATTGGAGAGGAGAGTCCGGCCGATAGTCGAACCTCAGCTTCAGGAGGTTTTTGTCCCGGCCGTGGAACACTGGACCAGCTCTATACCCTCTACAGGGTATTTGAGGGTTCATGGGAGTTTGCCCAACTGGTCCACATGTGTTTTGTGGACCTGGAGAAGGCATTCGGCTGTGGCCCTTGTGGTGCCCTGTAGGGAGTGCTCCAGGAGTACGGAATCGGGGGCCCTTTATTAGGGGCCATCCGGTCTCTGTACAAGCGGAGCAGGAGTTTGGTGCGCATTGCCGACACTAAGTCGGACCTGTTCCCAGTGCATGTTGGACTCCGGCAGGGCTGCCCTTTGTCACCGGTCCTGTTCATAACTTTTATGGACAGTTCTAGGTGCAGCCAAGGGCTGGAGGGGGTCTGGTTTGGGGACCAGTGGATTTCGTCTCTTCTTTTTGCAGATGACATGGTCCTGCTGGACCCCTCTAGCCAAGACCTATAGCATGCGCTGGGGCGGTTCACAGCCGAGTGTGAAGCGGCTGGGTTGACGATCAGCTCCTCCAAGTCCGAAGCCATGGTTCTTGACTGGAAAAGGGTGGCTTGTCCTCTTCAGGTTGGAGGGGAGTTCTTGCCTCAAGTGGAGGAGTTCAAGTATCTTGGGGTCTTGTTCATGAATTGGAGTAGAATGGAGCGGGACATTGACAGAAGGATCGGTGCGGCTACCGCAGTACTGGGGACGCTGTGCTGGTCCATTGTGGTGAAGAAAGAGATGAGCTGAAAAGCGAAGCTCTCGATTTACCGGTCGGTCTATGTTCTTACCCTCACCTATTGCCATGAATGTTGGGTCATGACCGAAAGAACAAGGTCGTGGATATAGGCGGCTGAAATGAGTTTCCTTCGTAGGGTGGCCGTGCACTCCCATAGAGATAGGGTCAGGAGCTCGGCCATCCGGGAGGGGCTTGGCGTAGAGCCGCTGCTCCTCCACATCAAGAGGAACCAGTTGAGGTGGCTCGGGCATCTATACCAAATGCCTCCTGGACGCCTTCCTCGGGATGTGTTCCAGGCACGTCCCACTGGGAGGAGGCCCAGGGGACGGCCCAGGACACGCAGGAGGCACTATGTCTCTCGGCTGGCCTGGGAACCCCTTGTGCTCCCCCCAAAATAGCTGGAGGAGGTGTCTGGGAAGAGGGATGTCTGGGTGTCTCTACTGAGTCTGCTGCCCCCTTGACCCGGTCCCGGATAAAGCGGAAGACGATGAGTGCGAGTTTGAGTATTAGTATTAGTAATAATTCAGCTTCACTGTGTTCACCACCTTGTTGCTTACTTTATGTGCCATTATGTGTCACGTTTATTGGATTGTGATGAACAGTATACTTTTTGCCAAATTCTTGCAGGAGACATTATTTAGTAAAGCTGCACCCTGTATCTGTGGGTTTGGTCAATTGCTTTGCAGATTAACTTACTAGTGCACTTGCAGTACCTCTGCTTTTTCATCATATGTATGTAATGTTAGATGTGCTGTATGCCTTAATTTGGATTTGCATTTCTACAAAAGCTATGTCCATGATGTTATATGCTATAAAGCCCCTTTAAAACTTCTTTCTTTCTTTCTTGTTTCTCTCTCACATTCCTCACATCTTTGTTTACAACACGATTGATAGCCACTTAGACAGTCATTGTACTTGTGTTGTCTGACTCAGGCACATTTTCATGATACTTTAGATGAGACGGAAGATATTAAAGATGTCTTGATCAGGGTGTTTTTATTCCTGATACAAAACCTGAGTCACTTAGGAATATTAGCTGAAACTAAGTAACTCTTTTTTTTTTTTTCATTACTTTCTTCATAGTCTGAACGTTACATACACTAAGATTACAATGTATTTAAACAACTTGGGAAAGTCCAAATGAGAATGTTATGGTGCTGTAATCTTCTGATTGGTTCATTTAAAACATTGCTTCTTTGTGTAGCATCATAGACAGAAAATAATGAAGTCCTGAAGCTATCAGGAAGAGAATTGTGGAGGTCTACATATCTGGTTGATATTGGGTACAAATTTCCAGATTCTTCAAGTCAAGTCAAATGGTAAATGGACTGAACTTATGTAGTGCTTTTCCAGTCATACAGACCACTCAAAGCACTTTACACTAGAGCCACATTCACCCAATCGCACTCATTAACGCTCACACATTCATACACCGATATGCAGATCAGTAGGCAACTTGAGATTAAGTGCCTTGCCAAGGGGCACATCGACATATGGCAGGAGGAACCTGGAATCGAATCCACAACCTTCTGATTGCAAGACGACTACTCTTCCTACTGAGCCACAGTTGCCTCAAGTTTATTTATAAAGCGCTTTTCAGCAAAAAGGTACTCAAAGCGATGTACATGAGGAAAAAAATTATAATGATACAGAAAATCAAACACAGAAAAACAAATCAAATGACATTAATAATCCTTGGGAGTTTACTGGTAAGAGCTTGTTCTAATCCAATCTTTCTAATAGAGGTAATTAGCTCTGTGGTAAGGAATTCATCCTGTGCTTGAAGAAAAATTATAATATTTATCCTTGAGGTCGCTGATATGAGGAAGCTGTGGTTCCATCATTCAAATTGTAACAGTCATGGGCACTCACTGAAGTATAATTAGAGAAGCTGGGTCACTGGTATAAAACATTTTTAGTCCAAACTTTTTAAATACTAATGATGTTTGGCTTTCACTGATATGAAATTGTTGTAATACAATCCTAAGAAATCTAAAGATCTCTGGTCATTGGTGTAAAAACAGCTTTAGTCAAATTTTCATATACTAATAATATTTGGCTTTTGCTGTTAATCCTTCTGAGAAATCTGAAAATCTACGAAAAGTAATGAAATCACACATTTAGGTAAAGTAACATAGGAGGGGGAAAAAAATCATATTTCAGACTCTATTCTGAGCAGAATACAGTCTGAAGTAGTACCAAGAAAAAGGCCTTGTTCATCCCTTATCAATTATACACACATATAAACACAATGTAAATGTCCAACTATCATTGTTTGGGAAGGCAATGTGTTCTGCCTCCCTGAGGTCAAACGACGCTGGCTGAAGCTGGTAAGAAGGTCTCATTTTCTACAGTGAAAGGAGTCCTGAACCAACATGAGCTGAAATGACACTCAGAGAGGAGGAAGCCATGACTCCAAAAGAAATATAAAAAGGTAGATCACTGTTTAAAAATGCACTCAGGGATTTATACATCAATTTTTTTAGATCTGCAACAGTCAATACAGTCTCTCTGTCACTCTACACGTCATTGTAAGGGGTGAAAAATACATAAATTGTATGGGAAAATCCAGATAAATTAAATCAGCAAAATAATGCCCACAACCTTAAAGGGGACATATCATGCTTTTAAATCCTTCCTTTTCACACTTAAATCATTGAGTTGTGGTCTATATAAAGTGGAACTGCAATGCTTTGGTCTGAACTTCTTGTTATTGTAGCTCAACAGGCTCCTCTTTTACCCCTGATCTGAGGTGCATCTGGGAGCAAGTCATTTTGGTGCCTTCTCTTTAAATGCTATTGAGGCACTTCACATACTGCCCCCCTCGAGGTCGCAGAATGTTCCACTTTAACCCGTTCGGCCATTTTGTAGTTTGATAGCAGATACCATTATCTAGCGATGTAGAAACAAGACAAGAACGACAGAAACAATGCAAAACTGTTTATGTAATAATATTCAAAACACGCAGTATGGTTCTGTCCTCAAGGAGCTAACAATGAGCACACATCGCTAACATATGCAGAAGGAACGATGCTACTGCTATCACACCGATGGCCAGGACGTCAAATCAAGACACAATAAATTCATGTGTAAAATAAGGTTTGTTGTCATTTTAGCGTTATTTACAGCCTACTGCTTTGCTACATCCGTAGTTTCCATACAAAGACGGAACTGACACCTTAATCACATGAAATCTTTCAACAAATCCTTCTTGATACTGGAGGAGGTTGCTGAAGACACTTGTCCTTGAAGTGGGGGAAATAGTAATTTCACCACTGATTTGGGTTCATTTCCATGAAAAAAAAAAATTTAACCAGGCACTTCAAAGAGGTACTGATGCTGGGGAACGGTGTAATGATTTGTGTAGGTTAATGCACCCATCAACCGTACATTTAGACTTATCATCTTGCCTCTTCAGTATATTGGAGCTTGGACTACAAAATCACAGCAAGAAATAAAAATGGCGGATATGCGAAATTGATCAGTCAGATGTCCATGACCGGAACATAACAGTTGGAAAAACTTAACAAAGGATAGAGTAAAATAAACGGACCTTAAAATATGACCCAAATAGAATTTAAAGATATCTACTCAGCCTCTGAAGAGACTAAATTCAACGTTTCTGCACTCCTAACGACTCCAAGTATACAACAAAATGTATTTAAAGGCTAAAAAAGTGGATTTTGGATGAAATATCCCCCTTAAATAAAAAATTATTTTCAACAATGGCCATGAAAAATGTGGCCACATAGTTCATTACGGTGTTGGTTGACAATATCACAAACAACAGACCAGCCACTGGTATTAGCAGTCCTAATAAAGTTCTAAAACCACTTGATCACGCCCCAAAGCTGGTACTAGGGATCAGATCGGGACACCTCTAGAGGACAGTGAAGTCTTTTTTGAGAGAGACAATATAGCTGAGGTCTCCCAGTATGATCATGGCTGAGTTCACTTTCGGCATATTTGTATTTGTGTGCTGCCAAGCCCTTCCAGTTATACTCTAATGACTCTTTCTACCTGTTATCTCCCCTCTCTGACCACACACACTCACACATCTAATTTTTCTTCTTTTATGTACACAATCGATAAGGTGAGTGCCCATATTTTATGCATTCTGCATCCCCTTGTCTAAACCGTGTTTCCTCCTTCTTTGCCATTGGGAGTGTGATGGATGGCAGAAGGGGTGAGGAGCAGAAGGAGAGGAGGAGAACGGTAATGGGCAGAACTAAGTTAATAGCTCTGCTTGAAGAGCAAACATGTCTGCCAATGGTGCCTGGAAAATTTAATTAGCTCCTGCTACAGCTCCAGTCTCGTTCCCAGTCCTACCGCCATCCTTCCAGCCTTCCAATCAAAGACAAAAAGGAGCATGGTACATAAATGGAAAGACAAAGCCTGAGCAGAGAATCAGAAGACAAACGGACTTCCTTTGATGAATTTTAGCTTTGAATTAAAAATCACACATGAGCACTGTTTTCATGCTTTGAGCGGAACTTTGTTGTCTTTCATTAAGTTTTGACAGGAAAATAGTGCGACCCAGTCAGACTGTTTACCCCTCAGAAGTTTCCTCAGCAGATAAACAGCATTAATAAATCAGAAAGGAATAGCACTTCTAGACCTTGAAAGCAGTTTGACTTAGTTATCAAAGTTGCTTGTGAAGTTATTTAAACAGGGGCCATTTTGTGGATCCTGACTATTTGACAGAAAAATGAAGAAAGAAGACTTAGTAGTGTTTTGTTGTTGCTTTTAGTAAACCTCAGTTTGTGTCACGATTTATACATGTGCAACATCCACTTTACCACTTTTAGCTATCATTCAACAGCTCTGAATTTCTCACAACTGATGCTGTTCAGTCCTAGCTGTCTTTGTTTTGTTTTTTGTTTTTTAAAGTTATTCTGGTTTTACTATATTTGCCTTTAAGGTCAGTCATTAGGCACGTCTATATACATTTACACAGTGGTGTGCTCATACCAGGTGCTGAGTGAGTGTTTCTGCCTCAGGTCAGTTCTGCCTGGAAGACAGCAGGACACCCCTCGGGCGTCTGTCTCTTACAATCTGACAGAGAATAGCAGCCTGACTAAACATGATCCAGAATCACTGGCCTGAAACAGCGACAGGATGCGGGATGGAGATGGTCACTTCCACAGTGCTCTGTCATCCTGAATAACGCTCTGTCAGTGGGCTGTATGCCTGTCGGACTTGATGGATCGCCGCCACAGCAAAGACATGTCTTTCTCTCCCCTTTGGCTTATGTGATCAGTGTGGAGGTGACTGATTCCAGCAGACTGAGCAGTATTTCAGCTGGAACACTGGAGGTGACAGTGAGCCAGCCAGGGTGGAAAGAATTTGCGAGGCTGTGTGTTACTTATATCGTCATCCTGGGCAGGAAAAGGTCCTGGTACCTTCTGCTCCTTGGTACTGCTTATACTTTCTTTCTGTGCTGTTGAGAGCAGCAATTAAAGATAGACCATCTCAAAAGTTACCATGTAGTAGTTAAACAGATACCATCAAACTGTTGTGACAGTAACACTCTGGCACTGAGTTAAATCAATGGTGGGGTGGAATATTTTAACAAATGACGAAGATGTGCTGTTTGCTTACCTCCCATCCATTGAAAATATGTAACACATTACAGTGCTGAAAAAATATGAACATATTTTCTACACAGTTTGTAACCAGGATGCTTCTGTAAAAGGCTCATCCTGGTTCTGCCTTAGCTCTGTTTTGACTGAATACTGAATGCTGCTTGTCACAAACCGATGCTAAGGACACAACGTAATCAAGGTGTCAGTCACTTTTGCTGTGTGTTTTGGGTTGTGGTGAAATGTCCCACCAAAGCATTAGGTTCCAGACACCATGTTTGACAGTGAGGATGGTGTTCTTAGGGTTCAAAGCTTTTTCTTCTCTACGCCAAATGAAGAATACATCATTGTGGCCAAACAATTACGTTGTATCTGACCATAAAACAAAAGACTAGAAGTCTTCTTTGTCCAGATAAGCATTTGCAAAGGCTAAGCGGGCTTTTGAGTGCCTTATCTGGAGAACTGCATCCTCCTTGGTCTGCATCCATGGAACCCAGCAGTGTGGTGTGTCTGGTGCGCTGTCTGCCTTGAGACGTTGCCACCAGCAGAGCCCAGATTCACCAGGACGACGTTGGATTCTTTTTCACATTTCTCACCTTCCTCCTGGCCAGCACAGGCTTCCGACCGATCACGTCCTCTGGGATTTTCCACAGTCTTTTTTATTAATACTTTGCACTGGTATGGTAAGGACAAGGTAATTAGGATGCCTTAGAACAGCTTGGACTAGTTGGAATGGCATACAAATTTGTATTTTCTCATAGACTGTAACAGTTGGCAAAATATTTGAATAGTTTTCGACATACCACTTTTTGTTCAAATGTAAAAGAAGCTGAGAAATACTTTTTTCCACAATAATGCCTCAGGTACTTCATCTTATTATGTTATTGAAGACGCCCGTGTCATTTCTAATCAAGAAAAAAAACTTGCTGGTTGAATTTAATTAACTTTAAGTCAAAAATTGTCAGGTTTATAAATAATTTTGGGTTTGAGTGTCCATAGCAATATGGGAAACTGTGGGACAGCAGCTTACCATTCAGTTAGATTTTCATTTTATGCCTCTTTTCTTAAGGTTTGTATCCAAGCTTCTTTTTAATTTTGTTTCCGATTGGTGACACTGGCAGGAATATTACTTTGTCAATGGCATACACATAGTTTCATGATTAAAACCCACCCAAAGAGGTCAAGGGTGAGATATTCAGACCCAGTGGCCCAGTGTTACATTATGTCTAGCAATAGTATTACTGATTGAATCTGAATTTGTGTATTACTAAAGTACAACCTTTGAAACTAACAAATGTGTTAGTTTTGCAGGAGCAATCATGCAGGTTTTTAACTGGTTTGTTAAAGTCAAAATGTTTTCTTTGCACAGATTATATGAGCATTAGAATACGTTTTACTGTTTTAAAGTCTTGCTCCTGCAGCTTTTGAAAAGCTGCAGCCTTTCAAACGAGCTTTAAAGGTACTCACGCTTTTGTCGGTTTTCAGCGAAAGAACATAATTTTACATACGTTTTACATTCAAATAAAGCTTTAATTATGCTGATGGAAGAATATCTGTATGTTTACGTTCATGGCATTAAAATGCTGTAAAATAATCAATATTGAATTATTGAGGTATGAAGTTTACTGTGAACAAAGCACATCAATGTAATTACTTTAGCTTTGGTTAGGTTGTACTCTGGGAATATTTGCCCCTGGATGTAGACTGGCAGGCAGTATTTGCAACATTAATCCCTAAAGGGTCACTGAAATTAATCATGACAACAGAGTGAACATAGTTAAATTTTTTATGCCCATATATGTTCTTTAGATTGATGATGAAGTTGGAGTAGAGACGCAAAAGTTGAATGAAGTCTTAAACAACAGAGAAACACAGAACATTTGTTACCCTAAAGAGTTTATTTGCATTCATTCATTCATTGAACCTTTTTTAGGAAACAAAAACATTCTTTCCCAAATATGCTGAGAGGTGTGGAGTTATTTTTAGTCCTTGTGTGTGTCTGAGCACGACTGCGCAGAGGAAATACTGACCGTCTGGAAAATATAGGAACTATTTTAAAGAGTGGGGCCAGGATGTACAGCAGCTTCAGAGCTCTGCTAATGGCCCGCTATTAAACTGCAAAATGGATTCGCGCACCGCGGGTGTTTCCGTGAATGTGTGCTCGCAGTTTTATCAGTGCATTCATACATGCATTGAGCATGGCTGCATGTGCACGTGTGTCTGAATCTGTGTTTAATCTTAATACTGGAACTCCCAGCTGTTATTTCTCTGAAGCATGGGGCCAGGGGGCAAATATGTCATGAGAGAGAAGGAGACAGGCACGCACTGGAGTGTAAGTTATTTTCTGACACAGTATAGGTTTCTCAATGTGTAGAAAACTTACACTTAAAGTTTTCGTCCCACCCTTTAAATCAATACAAGGAAAGGACCAATAGGCAGGAGTTAAACACCAGTTTTAATGGAGTGAATGAGATGGTGATAGACAAAACTATTAGAAGGATTTATTTTCTGTAAAATATTTATATAAAACTTATTTGACTCCGTTATTGTTAGAGATGCACCCAATTAGAGCTATGTGGCTGGTTTTTAACCCCGGTTTTTGTAAAACTCTGACCTGCTGATATTTTCAAATCCACAATGTTCCATGACCGACAGGTTAAAAGTTTGAAAAGATAAATTTGAGCCACTTTGCAGTAACATATTGTGCTGAAAGTCTAGCTCTCTCTCTGACTTGCAGGATGAATGACATGACATCATCTTAATATGTTGTAAAAAATACAGTTACCTTTAAAAAAAGTTGCTTACATCTCTGTTCTTCCTCTGTCTTCATTTGAAAGCATGTCACCGATGCTGGAAATCGCTAGCTTCTTCCCACAGTAACAACTTGGACAACAATGAGTGTTATGGTTAGCATCGCATGGTAGCGCTTACTCATATTATGTCCACTGTTTAGAAAACGATCATGTTTTTGACTTTTTGACCACCCCGTCAGTCTCAAATCAGCTGATTGCAGTCTCCAGCCCGTTCCTTGCTGCAAATCTAATATATGTTGTTTTTCAACGTGGAGCTCCCATCACTTCAGTGTTAGAACCACATGGAACAGAACATTTTAGGTTTGTGACTTGCATGGCTGTGCTTCCAAATATTCCCCCTCTCTCTGCTTTATCTTCCTGCTTCTCTAGTGAACACCTGTTCTGCACACACCAAACTCTATCTAGTTTCCTGCATGTTTCTGTGTTTTTTTCTCCTCCTTTGTTCCATTTTGTTTTGTTTTTTCAGTCGTGTAAAATAGGCTGGAGGTTATGTTTCTGTGATTAGATGTGCAGCCACTGTTTCTTTGCTGCGTTGTTTGGAAGGTGACTGATGTGTAAAATATTTCTCGGTGCCGATTTCATAGAGAGAAAATAATCTGGTCGCACACAGCATGAACAACACATGATACAATAGACCTTTAGTAGTAATGCAGGGTATCATATATGAACTCTGTAAAGGAAGTAATAGTGTGAATGTTTCAAATAGCTGCCAACATATTTCAGTTAAATTTAAAGGTAAAGTATAGATCTTTTTTTTCATATGACTTTATGTGTCCAGTTTGTGCGTGGCTTAAAGCTAAGCTAAATGTGCTTTTGATTTCAGCAGTGAAGTCTGCTTGACTTGTGTCTTTGTCTGCTACAAACCTTTCACCACATTGCATCATTTTCATTTTCTTTCTACAATTTTCTTCACTACTCCTTTCTGGCTGCCTGTTTTGCAGCATCACCTTTCTTGTTCTTTACATCTTGTTACATTTTTCATTGTTATTATTTTTCTCATTTTTAAATCCACCCTTACTCCATCTCTTCTTAAATGTTATTGATCAGGAAGGAACAGTTCCCTCTTCCTTTTTCTCTTGACAATCTTTTTTCCAAATGAGCTCTTATTTTGCTCTTATTTTGTTTTACTTACTTATTTACTTTACCGGTATTCTCTTAATCTGTCTATACTATTTTTCTTCTCTGGCTCCCCCCTCAGGTACTCTGTGGAATCTGTCATCCTATGAGCCCCTGAAGATGGTGATCATCAACCATGGGCTGCAGACCATGACCAATGAGGTAATAATCCCCCACTCGGGTTGGGAGCACGAACCCAACGAGGATTCGAAGCCCCGTGATGCAGAGTGGACCACTGTGTTCAAGAACACATCTGGCTGCCTCAGGTACGGTTTGCATAAAACTTGATTGTACACAGAATCCCCTCAGTCTAGTATTTTTCCCAAATCTCAGCATGTTGTTTGCAGTTAAATTACTCACAACACTATTAATGCTACTTGAACCTTTCCACAGTTTGCTAACTTCAGTATATTTTATTGGTATTTTATGTCATAGACCATCATGAAGTAGAACACAATTGTGAATATGATTTTTTTTTACTCGCAAGTAACAGATGCCTAATTGGATTCCCAGTTGGATATATGTCCAGACTTTGACTTGACAATTTCTAAAACATAAATATGCTTTGATCTAACCCATTCCATTGTGGCTCTGGCTGTATATAAATGATATTTGTTCTGCTGGTAGAGCCTCAACCCCAGTCTCAGTTGTAGCAGGTTTTCTTCCAGGATGCCCTACATTTAGCTTCATCTATCTTCCTATCAACGTTGACAAGGTTCCCTTTCAATGTTAAGGGGAAACGTTCCCACAGCATGACGCTGCCATCCCCTGTTTCACCATGGGAATGGATGGTGTGGTTAGGGTGCACTGTTAGCTTTCTGCCACATGTAGCGTTTTGCATGCAGACCAAAGAGTTGTGTTTTGGTCTCCCTTGGCCAGAGCACCTTCTTCCAAGATTGCTGTGTCTCCTGTGTGGATTATGAAAATTTAACCAGGACTTTTTATTGCTTTTTAACAACAGCTGTCTATCAGCTATTTTTCTATAAAGGGCCTTGGACCACATGACTAACTGTTTCCTGTCCACACGTTGTCCTACCTGAGCTTTGGATCTGTGCAGGTCCACATTGGTTACCATGAACCTCTTGGCTGCTTCTCCAATTAATGATCTCACTGTTAGTTCAGATGACCATCATGGATTGAACAGTGCTCTATGAGATATTTAAAGATTGGGATATTGTTTCATAACCAAATCCTGCTTTAAACATCTCCACAACTTCATCTCTAGCCTGTCTGCTGTGGTCCTTTATGATGCTGCATATTCTCTAATGATCTCTAACAAACCTCTGAGGCCTTCACAGAACAGCTGGATTTATGATTGATTTCTGCAGGCAGTGGGATTGCAGAGTAAAGTGGCCTGAATGCAGTGGCACTCCACACTGTTCAGATGTTTATTTATGAAACATTTTATATTATATCTCCTTTCCCTCACAGTTTATAATCATGTGCTACTTTGTGTTGGTCCGTCACATAAAATACATGGAGGTTTTTGGTTGTAATGTGACAAAATGTGGAAATGTTCGAGGGACTTATGCAAAGCACTGTAAATGTTATTGTAGGCAAATAAGTTTTGGAAATACTTGCTTTTTTATGCTTTTTTTTAAATTAGTTAAATAGAAAAATAGGGTTTCTCTGCTAAATAGCTTGCAAAACATTTGGTGGTTGGAACATCTCATTTGTTTTAATGTGAAGCTCTTCTTTCTGTTCACGATTTTTTGGAAACTGTATATATTTGGGTGTTGGACCAGCATTTGGCGCATGTTGGATGGACTAAAGAATTAGCTGTGACTGCCTCCCGTCTTTATACAAAATAATAAATAAATTAAATTTGAAAAGACTTTTTTGAAATGATAATTTAGGAAAATACATTGTTGGCTTGTCTTGCTTTAAAAACAACAAATGTAAGCCAGTAATATGTTTTAAAATCTCAGACAGATTAAAAGCTTCTGGACAAAACCAGCTTTTAGGAGAAGAAAGGACGCAGAGAAACAACATGCAGAAATGAGGAGCCAGATGGTCAATTTATTCATATTCAATTTTCACAGAGTTTCCAGTATGTGCACACATTTAAGTGACCATCCTGGATTTAAGTGAAGATTACTTTTAATATACACAGCTGGGGGAAACAGCAAGCCTTTTCATGTTTGTTGTGACAAAGACGGCAGTTGCAGAGTGAGACAGGTGTGATTTATATTAGTCTGTTATTGGACCATGGATCAGGGTCAGATATAAGCTCTGTAGGTGCTTTATTGATTTATGATGCAACAGATGCAATGTTCCTCCCTTCCTGACCTGTGTATGTTTACATTGTGAAGAATGCTTGGCCGTCTGCACTAGGATTACTGGGCGTCTTTTGTCTGTGGCATCAAGAAAACATTAAACCTATTTACAGCTCGCTGCGAACCTCTAACCTCCGTTTGTCCACATGCAACATGTGATCACTCCTAAAGACGCTTTACAGGTTTTTCTTTTGTTTTTGGGAAGTAATTTACCCCTCATCCTTCGGTTACTCTGTTACTGTGCTGACACCACAACCTGGCCAACCTGACCACTACTATCAAACAGTCACTAACACCAATATAGTTAGTTCCTTGTTAGGACTGACTGAGGGGAAATCAAAGACAACGTGCAAAAGTGCTGAATGATGACAATCATTAAAAGAAACACTTTAGTACGCTCTACTGTAGGAGTACAATGATACATCCAGCTCCTGAGGTGAAACGATACATGAAATTGAGCTCACAAAACAAGAGGAGATTTTGGCAAAATTAAGATTCCCCATTTTTAGTTTTCACAGCAGAGTAAAAGTTTCACATACCGCAAACTGTGTATTTAAAGAATTCATAATTATCACAGACTATCCCAATCCAGATATGACCAGTTACTGTATTGCCTTTTTTGGTGTTTAATTTTAAGGTGGTGCTAATTGCAGAAACGCATTAAAAATGCTGAGTTTTTTGTGTTTTTAAAAACAGAATAAAGGTTTTATCCCTCCTTAAAGAATCTCTGTCTGGTGTAAAATTAGTGGGTTCAGGATAAGTCTAAGTATTTTAGATATTTTGCAAACATAGCGAAATGCTATCCTAACTCTGTGAGACAGCCCTTTAGTTTAGTGGTGATAGAAAATATCAAAGCAGATGCCAGCTTTGATGTTCCTAGTGGCTAAAACATAAGGCTCCCCATTAGTTGGGATATTGCAGACTCCATGCGGACTGTCCGCCGATGTTTGAGGTTTCATAGTGGACCATACCAATTTCTTACAATTCTGGTGTTAAATTTCTACACTACACACACTTTCTGCCATGGCAGACTAGGAGGAAGAGCTAATTTGCCTTGTAGCTTTGGAAAAACAACAAAAGAAAGAAGGTGGTTTATAAGGCTATTAAACTATGCTAGGGATGGAGAAGGGGAATACAACTGTCAGTGTGGAGATTTTTTCCCGCCGAGCAGTTTATTGCGTCACAGCGCGTACATGGTCGTAAAAGCTTGTGCTTGACAACCCTCAGCTTGTAGCGGCGTTTAAAACTCATCTGTATCTTGTCCATCACTCTGTCATCATTTCTTTTTTCTACCAGGTTCTTAAAATGCTGCCAGATTACATGATTTTAAAATGGTGGAGGCGTCTTCGTAATAGTTCACAGTCAGTCCAGCCAGATCTCTTTATTAATGGACTCTGGACACAGCAGGGCATCTCAAGAGCTCCTTCCTTTCTCACTTCAAAATAAGAGACATAAGCATAGCTACAACCAGCTGTCATACCTCTACTTTACAAAATCATCCTGACAGACACTTCATTAGACAGACATCGCTTTTTCTTTTACCATTGTGAGATATTGTGCCACGAGCCAAATAAAATCTGGAAACCAGACCAGTTAAATCTGAAATTAAATCCAGCTGAATTACTATGACTTTAACACTAAGGCACCTGGGTAATCAGGGTATGACTGTCTTCAAACCAAGCAGCTGCCCCCATGGCTCCTTACAACAAGCTTTCCTTTTACAGCTGATCACAAGGGAGCTGTTTAGCAAACACTCTCCTTCTAGGTTGCCGCTGACAGACACTTCTGCCTTCCCAGCTCTCTGATCACGTTTATTCTGTAATACATTTCAACTGATGTCGTCAGTGTTTTCTTCACCTCTTAGTTACTCTTCTTCAAATTGGAAATGTCAAGGAGGAGTTGTGCTTGTTTCCCTAAAGCGTCTAGAGAGCTCATTACTACTGTGAAAGCATTGTTATATAGTGTTACCCTATGAATGGATAGCTTTTTTTCTATTTATCTGAAACCAAAGTTTGTTTTGGCTTTTTTTATAGAACTTCCACATTACATATGCCAGCATTACCATATTAAGTTCAAACAAACCTTAAATCCAAAAAAAAAAAATATGTTTGCTTATGGGAAACAGTAATAATTACATATACAGGTTATGAACAACTGTGGCTCAGTAGGAAGAGTAGTCATCTTGCAATCAGAAGGTTGAGGGTTCGATTCCAGCTTCCTCCTGCCATATGTCAATGTGCCCCTGGGCAAGGCAGTTAACCTCAAGTTGCCTACTGATCTGTGTATCGGTGTATGAATGTGTGAGCGTTAGTGAGTGCGATTGGGTGAATGTGGCTCTAGTGTAAAGCGCTTTGAGCGGTCTGTATGACTGGAAAAGCGCCATATAAGTTCAGTCCATTTACCATTTACAACAACTCCCTCATAATTTACATTAACACAACTAAAATTAGACCTTGTGGTTATAAGATATTTGGTTTTTATTCTCTCTTACACTTTGCTTTCTTTAACACAACCCCCTCTGGCTTTAAAAACAGTGTGGCAAATATTCTTTCTTTTTATTTAATCGTTATTTAACCAGGGACGACAGATTAAATACAATATTTTTATTTATGACTGTGGCCTGAAAAAAAGGCAGGGAAAGGGAAGGAAGGGGCTATAAGAGCAGACAAAATGTAAATAACAACAAAGCAAAACAGCATAAAGACTGTGCTCAGTAGTATTATACAATATGCAAACTAACTTAATTTTTTATTACTTTTGTACTGAGTTATGAGCTTTGCAAATCTGCAACACTAAGCCCCTTTTATTTTTGCACATTTTAATGTAGAAGCAGCCATAGTAACATCAATGTGCAGTATATCTAAAGGTAAAAGGAGGAAAATGTTGGATATCATTGAAAGCAAAGTCTGACCACATTAAATAGATCCCCAAAATCTATAGAACTCATGCTGCCTTTTAAAAAAGGCGGACACGTGAGGTTTCTTGTAAATATTTGGCCTCTAGTGTATGTTGTTGAATTTGTAAATGTTATATATGGAAACGTCAAGAAAACATCATCATTTATATATAGCATGGGTCTGTTTAAGATGCACCCCCTTACATATCGTCACTGTCAGGCTTAAACCTCCTATTTACATTTATGTTAAGTTGACCAATAGTGACAACATATTGTTTGTGTGTTTGAGTGATGGTTGTAAACCACACAGTTTCACTTTTTACCATAGACCAATATCTGGTTTTGTTATTTTTTCCATAATTTAGGCCTGACCATCTTGTGCTGAAAGTTCTCAGCTCTTGGGGTTATGAGTGGCCCCAAGTGATCATTTAATTATTAGCTGAATTAATAAAAGAAAATTATCATATTGATACAAACTTCAAGCATTTAGCATGCCAAGGTGAATGAATTCTCATTGGTGCAGACAGTGTGTGTGCAAAGTGTAGCATGAGGTTAAGTAATATTATTCTCAAGTCACTGCTACAATAATTACCCAGCAGTTGGGTACATTTTGTAGTAATGACGCATTCGTGCTGTAAATATGGTGTCCCAAACTGTGACGCACGCTTATGCCACTGATTTTTTTTTACCTGTATAAACGAATTTGCTGATGCCTGGCATAGCTGGACATTACTAATGCTATAGGAGCAAATACAAAATACAAAAGACATGTAGGGTCACTATTTATCTAACCTTACGGATCTTTACACGCCATAGAAACATGAAGAAGTTACACAATACTTTGATGTGAACATAAAAATGTAATTTTGGCTTTGGTGGCTTTACCTCTTCTTTCCAGAATGAGCCGCAGTCCTATTCTTCTTCTTCTTTCCCTTGCTGTTTGATTCCTCTTATTTTGTTCTGTTGACAGTTGTAGTTCATGGGTCCAACTCCTGAGCCCTCACAGAATAAAACTCCCAAATTTATTAAGGTATTTGCTTTGACATAACCATACCAAGAGCATTAGATGTTTTTTTATATGCAAGGATTTTTAGTTGGGTTTGTTTATTTAGTTCTACATAATGTGGGTAAATATTAATCAAAAATTGCATTGATTGATTAAAAATTATTTTTTCCAGGTTTTGCTTGTAATTTCACTCATTTTATTTTCCTCTTGTTTCCGTCAGAATAGCTTCCATTTTCCATGAATCGGCTCCTTCCCTGCTGTATTTGTGCTTTTGGCTTCCTCTCAGAGTGACAGACGGTAGTAATGTGTGAAAGACAGAGTGTGTGTGGGTTAACGTGCTTCATGGCTGGCTGTGCTGCCTCCGCCCCGCCTGGGCCAGCCAAGCCTGTCTAGACTGTAGTCCACAACTCGCCTTGCTCTAAATGTTTGTGGTCGATGTCCAGGACAATATAGCCCAGAAGCAGCACCAGTTATACACAATGTGTTACATTGGCTGTATTCAGTGAGTGTGGAAGCTTGATTTTAGTTTTTGAACCTTCTGCTCTGTATCAACTTTGGTGAACCAAAAGGGAATGCTCTCTGATGTAGCTGAGAGAAGTCATGGAGAAGTCATACCATTTGACATGAGGGCCTCAAAGGAAGCACTGCTGTTGCTGCCTACCGCTGCCTTTCATGATTTTATTTATTATCTGTCATACTGTGTATACTTCTATTGTGTTCAGATTGTAAATGTTTCACTTTCTATCTAAACACTGTATCCCCATTTTAACAACCTTGATTTGTACTTGGCTCATTTCTGTCACATATTAAATCAAAGCATCACCCCCACTCTTTTGACCCAAGATGCTGGCCCTGCTGACGAGGATGTGTATCCATGGCAACTGTAACTAAGCCCATAGTTGCCTAGACGCAGGGTTTGTGCACGGGGGAGAAGTGCTGATGCCAGCGAGAATCGGTTTACCGACTCCAGCAGAGACCCACTTACTCCTCAGTGAAGCCAGGAATAGTTTTTATTATGATGGCCTCCTCGGTTGATAAGAAGCTGCTCAAATAAACAGTGTTGGACTTACCAAAACAGGAAACAGTGGGTCTGCGTTTGTTGTGACTGGTAGTAAGGTGGTTCTGAACTGGAAATGTTCCCAATAAAACGACGGATTGTCAGCCAAGTATGACAAATTGTTCTGCGCTGCTGTGGTGTTGAGAGTAGATGTAGTCTGTAGCTTAGAACATTTTACTTTCAATTAACAAGAAAGATAATTTCCCCTCTCAAAATTGCATTTTCCATCTGAAAATGTATTTTGAAATAGAAATATTTGCTGCTTCATACCCTACAGCTTTGTAGGCACAGTTATAAAAGACAAGAAGGTGGTAACTACCTGAGATTAGACATGGGCCATTACGAAATTGTCACATTATTGTAGAGTTGAGAGAAAAATCCCACGGTTTCATTGTATCAAGGTATTTATAAGAAATCAACACAAGAATGTTTCTCACCTGACCTCTTTGCTTGTATTTAAAGTAGAAGAGCAACAATGATTACATTGCTGCTGCTAAAACAATAACATAGTGTTTATTTCAATTCTACTGGTATTTGTGACAGATATTCACAATTGTGGGAGAATAAAACAAAATAAGGAATAAACACTTTTCAAGAGTTATCGTTTAGGTTGACCCAAATGCAAACAGGAAAGAGGCATGTTGGTGAGAAAACATTTTGTTAAGGAAGAGAGGACAGGGAACCTGGGGGACAGCAAACACAAGAATCCAGCAATGAACAAATAAAACCAGGGAGCTTAAAAACTGAAGAGGTGTTATTAGTGGCCTGAAAACCAGCTGAGACTAAATAAAGGAATACAGAACAGCTGGGCAAGAATTTGGGAACTGAGAGAAGGTGACTGGTAAACACAGAAACAAAGACAGGGGGAGCCAAAGAGGACATAAAAATGATCTCCATCCATCCATCCGTTCGTGCATCTATTCATCCAGTGTCTATACCCCTTATCCTAGCAGGGGAGCTGGTGCCTATATCCAGCGATCACTGGGTGAGAGGAAATACCAAAGCAATTAAGAGTCCAAAGAAAACACAGATCTTTGGGTGTTTTCTTTGGAAACACACCTGCTGATTTTAGTAGAAGTTTTTAATAGAATATTAAAGCTTTGCTTTATTAAAAGAGCTTTAAACCTTAAGACTGGTTTGACAAAATGTTTTAGTGGATTACAAACTCGGAGTTTTTAAAACCCTGGTATACCTTGATGCATATAACTGGGTCACGTAAAGTACATCAATAAAAACTCAATAATTACAGTTCAACTCACTACATAGAAATCCCGGCCTGGGTTTTTTTTTAATGGATACAGTTTGCATGTGTTTATTTTTTAATACATTCTATTACTAGTGCATATGTTAGTATTACTCATACAGTACCCATATGTAATTTAAGCCAAGACTTTCTTAAATACAATTAAGGAAATCAAATGTTCTCACTGCAGGGTCTGATATGCAGGGAGCTCGACAGACTCGCCTTATTGCATGTTGTCACCATGGATGCGCTAATTTGTTTATTGTGTAATCAGAAATGAGTCCAGGTCACAACACTGGAAGACTATACATTAATTCCCCTTACAAAAAGATCATGTAATTAAAAGGAGGGTGCCCCACACAGATGTGCCTCTTGTAAATTTCTAAATGTAATCTTAAGTGAGAGAGTAATTGTGGCACTCCATAAGTTCCTCCACCATGACTGTCTGTGTTTTAGGCGAACAGATATTTGTCTTTTTGTAACCAAGTAAAGATGATATCCTTATTTCAGTCAGCTTACCGACAGGCTGCAGCAACAGCAGGCAGAGGGACAGTGCTGTATGACTCTCTCCATAAAACCGTAAAAAAGGACTTTAAATCATATGAACAGTTTGACTTGCTTTTAAAACCACATTGATTTATACAATCTTTGTATTTTGTTTTTAGACAAAAATGTTTTATTAACTTGACTTTATGGACACAACAAACTTGTAGCTGTGCAGTTTGCAACAAATAAACACATGTTTAACACACTGTGTGAATTGAAGTGTGAGAAATAGTCAATTTGTCCTCAGTAATCTTTGAACAGATGCTCACAGTAACACAATGAGACCTGATGATAAAGTGTGCTTCTGGCACTTTTAATCCGACAACAATACATGTCAGTTTTACTTTATCACTTTTTGTCCCTTATTTATTCAGCCATTGTGAGAACTATCTGACCAATAACGAGATAAGAAGCCAAATCAATAAGTTAAATCCGAAATGGGATCAGTGTGGTGAAAGCCTAACCCGAGGGTGAGCATATGGTCCTGCAATGCTGTTGTTAACCTTGCAGGTTGATAGCAGAGGACAAGCGGGTCTCCATCCATCTCCATCAGTCCTGCTTCAGCCCGTTCCTCCCAGCTGCTCCATTGTCCTCTGATGACCAAGCTGTTCTGTGTGACCTTCACACCCACACTTTATCTGAAAGGCCTCAGACACTATAGACACATCAAGATCAAGTTTAAAAAGACCCGTCAGTGTCTCTGCAGATAACACATACTCTGTTTTCTTAGTGCACACCTATTTACTCTCAGTCTCTAAAAATAAAAAAATGGCACAATGAGAACAAAGACCGACCAGAATTTACTGAGTTATGAAAAGCCACCAAAAATGAAGCAAGTGTGCACTTTGGTCCCAAAAGTAATTCCAAAGTTGGACCTGTTCACAAAATGATTCTTATGAAGTTTAATGTCTCTTTTCCCATATTCCACCAGGCAAATGACACAAACACAGGACACTGAGCCACAAAATTAGGAAAAAACATGTTTTGGTCATAAAAGATCTTGTTTCTTCTGAAATGTTTCCTTTTCAGTTTCTGCTCTTCTGGTCCGTGAAAATGCCCATTTAATTTCTTTAAGGATTGACACAGGCAGAACTAGAGCAACAACATAGAAAAGCTGAAGATCTTCATTATTTCAACAAAAGGAAAAACAGCCAAAATGATCATTGAAACCTGAATGGACAGGTTTTGACGACGATAAACTTTTATATGTAAAGTAGCTTCCAAATATCTGCACATCCGGGGTAAAATTCCAGCATTTAGAGACCTAAAAAATCCTCACCATGATATATCATTTATCATACTATCAAACTTTAATGTGATACATACCCTGTACAAATAAAAACACTGCAATGACCTGGTTGCACAGCTGTGCACACTCTTAAGCTCATATTTTGTTGAAGCACCTTATGATTTGATTTCAGCACTCAGTCTTCTGGAGTTCACACTTGCCAGCAGTAGTTGTTAATCGGATCAACCTTAAAAAAATGGATGACAACAGGTTACTGCAGCTTTGTTTACTTTTTGTTTTTGAGGTATTTGTTAGATTTTGACTAGTTTTGTGAAAGATACTTGTTACAGTAAATGGAAAAATTAGTGGAAAATAATTTATCATGGTATTAATTTTTAAGTCTCAAAGGCCTGAAATTTTAGGCAGTTATTCTATGAACTTCTTCACTAAAGCAAATGTGTTGAATCTGTTATTATTTTTGGTGTTTTCTTCATGCTGGAGAAAAACCAAATTAAAGGACCCTACCTATAGGCCCCAAAAATGTTTGCTAAACTTAAAATGTATGGCGCCACTTCAGCTGAGATTGGTGGAATGTTCCCTTTTACAGTTACCATAGTAATCAAATACTGCTTCCAGGAGACACTGGATTCAGCAATGAGTTAGTGAATAATGTCACAGACATTGATGCAAAGTTATTACAACGTAGGCCTAAGTCACCCTCAGAATAGACTGAACTTCGCTGGCTGCAGCCTTATCTCTTTCTGAGTATTCTTATGAAGTTACAAACTTTGACAGATGGTAAAATGCCAGGATAGCTCCGGATCAATACTCATCAAAACCTAAAGGTCATAAACCATCTAAAGGACTATATATTTAATCACCAGACAGCAGCAGCTTCCCTGGCTGTCTTCACCAACAGATGCACGTCCACAAATGTCTCACATCCAGCCCTCTTCCCAACAGACTCCTGAAAATGAAACAGCTGCCAATAAAACTCTTGTTTATGCCAGCCCCCAAACTCGCCCCTGTCAAATAAATCACAGACAGACGCTCCTTTGGATGTGTTTACAGGGGTGGTGGCGAATGTTTTTGATGGTTAAAGACAGATGAGTTAGATGTATGAGAGAGACAGTGTTGCCTGTACTGTCTGCCAGGCCTCCACTGAAGTTGAGCTTTGCTTTGCAGATTGCATGTTTAAAAATGGCTCTAAAGACAAATGGCTGCAGCACTTTTAAACAGAGGTGCAGATAAATGATTGTTAATTCATATTCATTAGCAAATGCTAACAGATGATCTGTTATTTGCTGCAAATGTATTGTTTTATACAACGCAGCACTAAAAATCTGCTTACCTCTGCAAGGCTGCCTGTTTCCATAGGACTAACTGGGGGTCAGGTAATGGGATTAGGTGGGTTGGAAGCCATCATAAATGATGTCCCTGGTGAGGAACAGAGAACCCCGTCTATCCTTTAACCCTCTTTAGAGCCTTGACTTTCACAGCCAGTCTGACAGACACACTAAGGCTGCTCCAGCTCTGCTGCTAAACCAGCTGTCCTCAGGGTGCTCACTTGTGTAAGAAGCAAAGCTTTTCACTTTTTACCCCCAAAAATATTATATATTAATAATTTTCCCTGTTTTGTGCTAAAGCTGTTTTGAAAATGTCCATATTAGTCTTTGCAAAACAGCTCACTCTTAGTCAGTTTGGATGGAGACTGTCTGTGAACATCTATTTTTAAGTCTCGCAACAGATTCTAAATTGAATTTTAGTCTGAAATTTGACTGGGCCTTCCCTTAAAAATGCTTATTTTCCAAAGTGTTCCATTGTTACTCTGTATATATGTATTTTGTCGCACGCTCTTTGTCCTGCTGGAAGGTGAACTGCTACTCTAAACTCACATCTTTTACAATCTAAATGGTTTTCCTCCGGGAATACTCAGCAATCAGCGTCAAACCATCTTCCAATCAGCTTTGACCAGCTTCCCTGTCCTGTTGAAGCCAAGCATCCCCACAACTTGATGCTGCCAGCACCATGTTTTATTGTGTGTTCACTGTGATGTGCAGTCTTCTACTTGTCTGCTGTGTCCCCTTCATGGTCAAACGTCAGACTTCTTATGGATTTTATTCTACAATCTCTTTCTTCATGTCACTCTTCCATAAAGGTCTGAATTGTAAATAGTAAAACTAATAGTTATGCTGTTATCAGATTCTGCCACCTGAGCTGTGGATCCCCGCAGCTCCTCCTGAGTTACCATGGACCTCTTGGCTTGTTCTCTGATTAATGCTCTCCTTACCCAGCCTTTCAGTTCAGGGGAATACCCATGGTGTCTTTGTTTGTTTGCAGTTGTGCCATACTATGTCAGGTTTTCGGTTAATGGAGAGATTTTGAAATATTGTTTTATAACCTAATCCTGCTTTATACTTTTTCATAGCTATTCCCTAACTTGTTTGCTGTGTTCATTGGTCTTTAAGATAATGTTTGTTCACTGATGTTCTCTAACAAACCTCTAATGCCGGGATTTCAATTAAAAATAAATCACACACAGGTTGACTGTATTTACTAATTTGGCGACTTCTAAAAACATTTATGTTCTGGATTTCACTGAAGAGTATCAGAGTAAGGGGGGCTGAATACAAAGTCACACCACTTTTTAAAATTTCTAACGGTGTTTTTTTCGTAGTTGAAAACCATGTTTCCTTTTCTTACCAGTTTTGCCATTATAGTTGGTTGTAACGAGGCTATACTTTAAACCTTTAACTACATGCTCATGTGGAGTGAATGCTGGAAGTCAGTGGATCGATTTAGTCTGCTGGGTTTTCCTAGACTTTTTTAACAATTTGAATGATAACATGGAACTTGACTACATTGTTTGACAACAAGGATCAATTTGGACTGTATGTAGTTAAATTTTTGGTGAAGTGCTTTAAGAGGACATGTTTGTGAATTGGTGCTATATAATCAAACTGACCCAAATTGACTTAAGGACACTTTCCCACACATGCAAACTCTGTGTGCTTTCTTCCTGCAGAAACGTGAGCTCAGACGGGGCAGAGGCTCGACGCAGACTGAGAGAATGCGAGGGACTGGTTGACGCTCTGCTGCATGCTCTGCAGTCCGCTGTAGGGAAGAAAGACATGGACAACAAGGTAGAAAATAATCCAGCTTCCATCATGTGTGCAGTGCTACAGCAAGTGTTTGCTGGAGTCAACACAGACTCCAGCAAACAGTAGATGCAGGGTACAGCTGATTTTATCGCTGTCTCTCTCTTTTCTCCTCAGTCTGTTGAAAACTGCGTTTGCATTATGAGGAACCTTTCCTATCACGTGCACAAAGAGGTGCCGGGAGCTGAGAGATTCCAGGACCCATCGGCTCTTCAGCCTCCCGGATCTGTGGGACCACAAAGGAAAAAGAAGGATGACGCTGGCTGCTTCGGAGGAAAGAAGGCCAAAGGTGAGAAGGGGAAAAGCAGGAGACAAGTGGGTAAAGACAGAAATAATAAAGGTGCCTGGAAAGTGGGGATGTTTTAGTTGTTCTAACCTTTTCTTAACTGTGTTATGTGTGAATGTCTGCCTAGATGAATCTTTCTTCCTCAGGCTATTGGGAAAATGACACTGTTATCTTCCTGCTGTTCAACAATAATCGCTGCAATTAATCAGTCAGCCAATGAGAAGTGAAAACCAAACAGTGACCTTGGACTCTGACTACTTATCAGAGTCTCATCAGTTAGGATGTTAAGCCCACTCAGGGGTTACATATGTACAAATTCATACTGAAATAATTAATCCACATGTCTATAAACATACACTGAACATTTAGATGTTAGAGCTAACCTTTTTACATCCAATAGGCCTCATCTGGCCACACCAGCCTGTGTGAAAATTGAAAATGAGACATGCATGTCTGCAAGCGAATAAGAAAAAAATGCTTCCTTTGTTTTGAAAAGCAGCCTTTGGTTCTGATAATAATACCTAGAAATGTCAACTCATGATAATGAAATATAGTGTTTATAAGAACACCTGGACGGTATTATTACATATTACATATATTACATAGACATTATATTTAGAGAATTCAAGTTAAAGTGACTGCTTACTTTGTGGAAAGATAGACGTCTTCTTCATTTTTAACAGTTGTTATTGTAAACCATCATTAGATTATGTTAAGTAAATAAAACGGTTGTGCTGTCAGTTTGCTAGGTAACGTTTTATTTTTCAGTCGCGATGCCTACTGTTGCCAGAAGAAGATAAAAATGATATTTATAACGTACACTGCCTGGCAAAAAGACTCCATTATATTGAATATAATATTTAATGTAATATTTAACCCCGACTGCAATGAGTTGCTTCTCATTTCTTAAACAACCATGTCAAAACACACATCCTGTGGTCGTGGAAAAGATGTCAGTCTGTTTCATAAGGGACAAATCATTGGCATGCATCGAGCAGAGAAAACCTCTAAGGAGATTGCAGAAACTACCAAAATTGGGTTAAGAACTGTCCAACGCATTATTAAAACTGGAAGGATAGTGGGGACCCATCATCTTCGAGGAAGAAATGTGGCCGGAAAAGAATCCTGAATGATCATGATCGTCGATCACTTAAACGTTTGGTGACATCAAATCGAACAAAAACAACAGTAGAACTCCGGGCTATGTTTAATAATGAAATAAGAGCATTTCCACACGCACAATGCGAAGGGAACCCAAGGGATTGGGACTGAACAGCTGTGTAGCCTTAAGAAAACCACTAATCAGTGAGGCTAACCGGGGGAAAAAAGGCTTCAATTTGCTAGGGAAAATAAAGATTGGACTCTGCAGCAATGGAAGAAGGTCATATGGTCTGATGAGTCGAGATTTACCCTGTTCCACAGTGATCGGCGCATCAGGGTAAGAAGACAGGCAGGTGAAGTGATGCACCTATCATGCCTAGTGCCTACTGTACAAGCCTGTGTGGGCAGTGCTATGATCTGGGGTTGCTGCAGTCGGTCAGGTAGTATGTGTTCAAAGAATGAGGTCAGCTGACTACCTGAATATACTGACTGACCAGGTTATTCCATCAATGGATTTTTTCTTCCCTGATGGCACGGGCATATTCCAAGTTGACAATGCCAGGATTCATCGGGCTTGAATTGTGAAAGAGTGGTTCAGGGAGCATGAGACATCATTCTCACACATGGATTGGCCACCACAGAGCCCAGACCTTAAACCCATTGAGAATCTTTGGGATGTGCTGGAGAAGGCTTTGTGCAGCGGTCAGACTCTACCTTCAATGCAAGATCTTGGTGAAAAATTAATGCAACACTGGGTGGAAATAAATCTTGTGACATTGCAGAAGCTTATCAAAACAATGCCATGGCAAATGGTGCCGTAATCAAAGCTAAAGGCTGTCCAACGAGTGTGTGACTTTTTACTTTTTTGGTAGCGCCTTTTTTTTTTTTTGGCCAGGCAGTGTATTATCAAGAATGTACTTGGAATAAATGCCTTCAGCCAATGATCTGGCCCTTCAACAACAGTCTCAGTTTACACTTACTTAACCAATTGTTTCCTGCCTATTGTTTCCTGCCTTTGCTTGGTCACCTTCAGGAAATTATGATCTGTTTTTGTGTTGACATGTGTTGCACTGCACCTCACACACACACACACACACACACACGTCTTTTTTTCACCGTACCTATTCTCTCTTCTCCCTGCTTTGTGTTTTTTGGCATTGCTGCTGCTTCCTTGGATAACTATAGAGGAATGGTTTAATCAAGGTGAGTGCCCTCCCCCCACTCTATCAGCTTTTCATTCTTCAGCTCTCCTCCTCCTCATCTCCATCCCTCCCCCTCTTCTTTTTTTCCTTCTTCCCTGGTTGTAGAGTACAGTTAGAAATAGTTTTGGGTGTCTTCCAGAAAACCCTGAGAAAGTTCCATGGTCTTGAGAAAATTGTAGTGTTGTATTCATTCCATGTGCATTCCCTTGCCATAGCTAACAGCCCTAGCTTCGAAACAGACTTTTTTTTCCTTTTAGATATTTTAAACTTCCTAGTTTGTAGAATTTGTAGAACTATTCTTACATCAAGACAAAGGTTTTATCCCTTTTAGTAAAGCTGCTAAATGGAGCTTCCAACGGAGGCGTCTCTGGCCTGATCCCTTTTTGTTGTGCCAAGCATACACGGCCAAATGTATTGTTCGCTGGTATCTAGTTGTCTACTTGTGAGTGTTGAAACTTCACATGATGTGGATTGTTGTTCATCAGACAATTCTTGTTACTGCTTTCTCTGGGCAATTGCTGCAGTGTGATTATTTACGATAAATTAGGTTTAATGCACATTATCCACAAAATACATTAGTTCTAAAAGATTAGTCTAGGGGAGAATACACTGCTTTGCAAAAATATTCCTACCCCATTTAACCTTTCCACATTTTGTCATGTTCAAATGACAAACTTAACTGTTTTCATCCTTTTCTACTGTTACATAGTGGTGGCAGCATCATGCTCTGGGGATGATTTACCTTTGTAGGGCCAGGAAAGCTAATGAGAGAAGATGGGAAGATGGAGCACTGTTAGAGAAGGCCTGTTAGAGGATTAGAATGACTTCAGGCTAGGGTAGATGTTCACCTTCCAGAAGGTAAATAACCCTAAACACACAACCAGAGCTATAGTGGACTAGAATCACTTTGTCACCATCTAGTGGTCAGGTTTTTTGTATAGGTTTTATTTGGGCTATATTCAAAACAATAATTTTAACAAATATTTTTATTTAGATAATCTTACATAGACTCAGGCAGTAAGGCATTATCTGTCAAAACATTTTCTAAGCCATAAATGTTCCTTCCACTCTACAATTAGGCAGTGCATTGTGCAACATGATAAACGCGTGTGTGTGTGTGTTCCTGACTTGGCATCACAGTGAGAACCATTTTCCCGATTTCACCATCAAATTGAGGACCGTTTGTACCAAAGTGAGGACATTTTGCTGGTCCTCACGACCTATTTCACTAACGGTTAGGTTTAGGACTAAGGTGTGAACTGAGTTTAGGTTAAGGTTAGGGTTAGGCATGCACTGGTAATGATTAGGTTTAGGGTTATTGTCAGGGTTAGGGCATAGAAAGTGTTGAAAATGACTGAAAATCAATGGAAGTCAATGGGAGTCAACACATGGTCCTCACTACATATAGCAAAACAAGAGTGTGTGTGTGTTTGTGTGGCACCTTTTACCTTGAAGAATCAGATGAAGAGTGACTGGTACATTAAAATATATAAATAGCTGAAAAAGGTGCAAAAGCTTCATTTGTCTAAACGAGGTCAATACAATTGAAATTTTTTGCTTTCTTCTTCTTTTGACAAGTAGTAGGTGGTTCCCACATGTACTTCATGACTCTATTGTGCTGAGAAATAAGGTGTTGTGTGACTGTGTCACTGTATATGTGAGCTGACCATTAGCAGGCAGAACTACAAACACCCATAAACCCCCATACCTTTTAAAGTCCTCTAGACACAGTGATATTTACAAGGAAAGCGTAAAGGCACGAAAAAATGGTGCAGTTATATTGTTTACCTAAGGGTGGGCTTGTGGTAGGAACATATCAGATTGAGGTTGATGGTCATGAAATTTCCACAGTGGGAATTCTGTTCATTCCTATCTCCCTGCTTCATGTGTAAATTTAAACATTCCTGCTTCCTTTTAGGTGGATGTGCATCCTCATCAGTATCATATCAGCCCAGTGTTAGTTTGCATGTTTAGTTTGGACGTTTACCATCTCATCCCCATATATGTGTTTATGTCATACATTTTGGTTCCACATGGTCAAATAATACTGATATCACCCCTCCAAACTCATGTCAGTGTAATGCTTGTGTCTGTTAGGCTGTCCCTAAAAATCAATGGTTAGGCTGCTAACATTATCTTCTCTCCTTATTCCCCCATGCAGGCAGAAAGAATGGTGAAAACGACAAAAACTACGACACATTGGATCTACCTAAACGTACAGAGCCTTCCAAAGGTAGGTCCTTTCCTGGGAAACAAGAAGAACATCCCTCTGTTAACAGATTATTTGAGGAACCTCTGATGAAAGAGCAGATAAAGTGTTTGGAGGCAGGTCAGGTGAAGAGATGTTGCTCTTTCTTATCTGTCATAGTGTCTCTGTGGTTTTATGTCACCAGTGGGATAGCTGATTATTATACACTTGGGAGAACATTGGTCCTGTAAACCCACTTTCTGCTCAACACCATGCTCCACAATGTATTTAGGCACAGCAGAAGAAGCAGACCTTTATTTTACAGCGAGCTAAGTCCACATTTAAAGAACCTCTACTAACCACAGAGTCTTTTTGGCTTTGACATGGATTTATTCTTCCAAATTTCTACTTGTATTTCATGATTAGGGTTGAAGCTAAAACATTTGCCTCCAAGTAACATACTAATCAATGATTTGATTATTCAAGGAAAAAGTAGTCCTATCAAAGCATATTATAAGCATCAACTGCAATTGTTCTCATCTTAACAAAAAGCTTTACAAGCAACAAGGGAGAATAAAAGGATTTGTCCCAGTATGTCAGTATTAGTACTGTATCTGATTTTCTGCTCCTCACCTATTTACACATAAAGCAGACATGTTGAGCATTTCCTGCGGGGTTATGAGCCAGACCGTTTCTTGGCCACAGCCAGAACTTTCCTGCACTCGCACTGACCAGTCTCTGTGCTCTGCTAACAACTCATTTCACTGGTTATAAAAAATAGTTTTACAGAGGTGACAATGTACTTCAGATCTATTGAAATCACTGTGTTAGAGCAACAAAAGAGGATAAAACACAACACAAAAATCACAAAGCAATAGATACAAGGTAACGAGTATGAATGTAAGTAACACATAAATGACAAATTTACAGCTAATAATAAATATTACTGCTATTACAATGTAAAGAATAAAATCATTAAAAGAAGTAGCAATCGCTGTAAACATCCGTCTTCTTGTGAATTCCCTATAGAGAATGCAGATCCTGAAATTTCCAAATGGCTGCCCACATGTCTTAATCCAGCATGAGCCATAACAGACAAGTAGAAAACACAAAAGAATAAATAAAGCAACTGTACTCTGTTTAGCCTTCATGTTATCTGCTGACGTTGACTCAAGGTCAATTTACCCCTTCGCCGAATTGATGAAACTTGACATCCCGTGAGAGATGGCTCCTTTTCCAACCTAAAAACGTTAAGCATAAAGTGACCAAAATGCAAAAGTGCAAGATGATGAAGGAGCGAAATCAATGCTTGGCTGCTTTGGAAACTGACTGTTGTCCACAGATATGTGCTTTTCTCAACCCTCCTCTCTCTCTGTATGGTGATTTTTGAACAAATATAGGAAAGCCCAGAATTATTCATACCCCTGACAAATTTAGATTCACTCAACTAAGATGTTTATTCCTGTTACTACATTTGGTCCCTCAAAAATAATAAAACTATGTCAAAAGAGTAGAATTGACCTGTTTTGACATTGTATTTAAAAAATAGCATGTGAAAATGTATTGATACTCTTCTCAATAATCAATGGAAAAATCTTCTATCTACTGGCGTTACAGCAATCAACCCCTTATTATAATAACTTACCAGCTTTCTGCATGTTTCCACTGATATTTGGACTATTTATCTTTGGCACTCCTAGTCATTGAGTTTGGAATGCCTCCTTGCCATCACGCTAATCTTTAGCTTTCCCCAAAACCCATCAGATTTAAGTTAGGACTTTAGCCTGGCTGCTTTATAATGTTTCTCTACTTCCAGGTAGAAAAAACATGTTTGTGAAATTAAAAAAAAACTTGAAACCTAAATCTGCCAGGGGTATGAATAATTTTGGAGTTTGGTGAGCTTGGTATCCAGACTCTGTTAGTCGTTGCATGTATAGTTTTTGTTGTTTTAACAGGCATTAAAAATAGCTCTAGACACAAAGAGACATTCAGTACTTACATCCATGGGGTTAGTGGAATATGTGTATGAGTGAGGATGTTACCTTACCCTGTGTGAAGGTGTGTGTTTGTGTGAGTGAGGACATCCATCTGTCTTCTCCTGTCTGTGGAATTTGCTTGCACTCCTCAGACAGACATATGTGATATTCACACATCGGCACCTTTAGTGGCAACCTCCCAAAGTCTGTATCACTTCTTTTTTCAGTTATAATTACCTACATTAACACAGCAAAGAGGGCTCTCCTTCAGCTAGATTACTGCTAATTGCTGAGCTTTTCAAAGTTTATACCATTTTGCCTTTTTTTCTCCTATCACTCACTAAATAGTTTGTTGTAAAGTTTTCATGGGTCTGTAGTTGAGTATGGGTTACATTTAGTATGTTAGACACCAACCCTCTGAGTCTGGAAAAACAGGTAGGGTCGTTTTCTTTTCAAGCCCAAATGTTATGCACAGCTTTGTATTGTAAACACCAGTCATGCATTTTCTTGCCTGCAGACAGAAAAATCTGTTCAATTTGAGGTTTATTAGCATTACATGCATAACAACTAGGTACATAAGCTTAATACCCAGAGCCAAATCCACATTAACCTTTAGAGCACATTTTTCTCTTTCTCCTCTCAGCTGCTGATTCAAAGGTGCACGGCACTGCAAGAATGCAGAAGCCTTGCTTGTTTTTTCCTGTCTCTATGTGGTTCAGGCACTTACATGCCATCACCTCTTCCACCGGTCAGCTGTGGAGACTTTGCTGGGGCAGCAGCTGTCATTTTGTGGAGATGGCTAAAGGAGATATGGGAGATTACATGTGTATCCTGAGCATGATCTGTTGTCAGATAGAGGGAGGTCAATGTGTGGAGCAGGCTGGATGTGGCAGTGGCCATTGATTAATCTTGATGTTGGTGTGTGTGTGTGTGTGTGTTCCTGTCTTGGCATCACAGTGAGAACCATTTTCCCAATTTCACCATCAAATTGAGGACCGTTTTTACCAAAGTGAGCACATTTTGGTGGTCCTCATGACCTATTTTGCTAACGGTTAGGTGAATAAGGTGTGAATTGACTTTAGGTTAAGGTTAGGGTTAGGCATGCACTGGTAATGGTTAGGTTTAGGGTTATTGTCAGGGTTAGGGCATAGAAAGGGTTCAAAATTACTGAAAATCAATGGAAGTCAATGGGAGTCAACACATGGTCCTCACTACATATAGCAAAACAAGAGTGTGTGTGTTTGTGTGTTGGAGGAAGATGGAGAAGGACAAACTACAAGACTACTACTTGCAACATGCTCTGTTGTTCTACAATATTTTTTTTAAACCAGCATTATCAGGAATTTATGTTTTAATTGTTCTGCTGTCAATTAGGTTCTTTATTCACATAGTATCTACATAGAGAACATGGTTCTTTCTCATTCTGGAGAGGTGCTGTTATTTTAGAGGTCTGGATTAACATGGAAAACTACAAGTATAGAGAAATAGTTGTGTTTTCAGATTGTTTTTTACCAATCTTATTCTCTACAGGTTCCATCTCTCTGTCCCTCCCACTGCAGAAATAGGTACTTTAAATTCATAAGGAACTCTTAGGTTTATGCTTTAAAAAGTGCCTAAAAAGGAATGAAAACTCTGGACATTTTAGTCTGGAAAGGTGTGTGGCATGAAAAACGTGTAGAAACCCTATAGGTAAGGAAAATCTAAGGAGAAAAAAAAGAGGTGTATGAAGACTGGAAAAAAGTCATCCCTAACGGCCAGTAATTCCTTCAGGATGTGTTTGGTTTAAGCCAAATAGCCACTGAAGTACAGGTAGGTGCTCTACAGTCTGTTAATATTTAGTCTTCAAGTGAATAATAGGATTCTATTAAAACTCAGTGCTGTTATAAATACTTGAGGCATGGTTGACACAACAAACAATAAAGGGGTAGTAATTATTAACATTCAATGCACCTATGATTATATCAACATCATAAATAACACCCCAAGTATCTAAACAAATGCTAATATCCCAATTTACTTCTTTTCTTTTCATCATCAAAATAATCATTCAAGAAGGATTTTGAACATTTGAAATATTTCACATTTTATTTGGACAGAGACATTTTAGCCTACCTTTCATGCCACCTTACCTGATTCAGTCTGGCAGTGAACAGAGACAGATTGCAGGCGGATAAAGTACAGAATCAGGACCCTGAGGAGTGGATGGATATTTTCATGCTGGCCTAGACCAGAGCCTGAGAAAATGAGAATAACAGTGTAACCAAAGTAATTAGCTGTTAAAAGAGCACTTTGTGTGGCAGTGACTGAAATTATAAAACACTTTCCCAGCACTTTACTGCAACCACATAATTTAACTTTCAGATTTAAAAAAAGGGTAGAGTAAGGTAGGAGAAATCGAAGGGTTTATGTGTGAAAACTGGGATTGCATAGAGACCTTGACTCCTTTCTCTTCACTAAAATAAACTCCTGTTAAACATCTGTTTTTTTCCTCCTCCTGAGTTGTGTCCCAGTCTGAATGGAGGTGCAGGGAATACTGAATTAGTAGTTTGTTGCATTGAAAGGGACGCTGTGTATGTCTCGGATTAATTAGCCTTCACCTGTTTCTGCAGAACCCATCTCTACCTTTCCACACTCATCTGGCCTCCTTCACACTCACATTGCTCCACTGTGCTGTCATGGCTGGGTGCAGACAAGGGAAAAGCGCCTCACATCTTCTCTGAGTGTGTGGGTGTGTTCTCAATGAACCGAAGCAAACACACCGAATGAAAACAAGTGTTTGCTTCTCTGTGAAAGTAAAATGAGAATCCTTTGACATTAACAGAGGGGGAAAGCTTGGGTCCTAGTAGATGTACATACTGACAGGTCATTTTCTCAGGTTGTTTCCGTAACGTTATGATAACCTAATCACAGGTGGCATCTCTTGTACCGCGAGTAATTTTGCTTTGACAGTTTCTTGTACTCCTAAATTCCAACATGTTAGTTTAATAAGAAGAAGCAAATTTATAGTTTGACTCGACTGAAGAATAGGAAAAGGTAACAGAAAGCAGAATGAGTGGCGTGTGACCACTGAATTTGTTCTTGAGTACATCACCCAGTTGACACCTTTACTAGCTCCCTGGGAAAAGATGGGTAAAATGCCCTAAAAAAGCACTAGTATAATCCCATAGTAAAAAAATTAGAAAAATCCAATCCTTTTAATCTGAGAACATTTACTCATTGGGAAAAAGTACCATATTTAGATTTATTTTTTATTTTTAACTTTTTTAGTGTCAAGGAACTTCTCATTAGGAATCTATGACTTCCTGTTTCGCTGGGGATAAATATGATGTGACACAGAGGTCCTTTTTCTTGCCACTAGGCTGCATGAGGACACATGAGAAACAGGATGGTAAGGGTCACTGTTAGAGAACGACAGTGAAAAGTGACATCTTGGGTTTTCCAAATCTTCATACCAACCATTAACCACATGCAAGCTGGTTGTTAAGAAGCCTTGCCATGAATAGGCCTTTTTGTCCTACCATCACAAATGTAAACATTTAGATTTAGCTAAATTCTAAAGGCTCTGTCCTTTAGTAATTTGAGACTAAAACTGAGCTTTTCAGCAGCAAACACTAGAGATTGGTCTGGTCCTTGGGCGGTTTAGACCTTTAGAACTGCTCCTGGTCCGTGTTATGGCCCCTGTATTAAAGACATAATACTAAATGAATTTCTTATTATCATATGTGCTGGGACAGAAACTTTAACTAATTGGTCCCTTGGATCAGTTTTATTTTTTACCTTTACAGTTTTACTTTAACAATGAATAAAAAATTAAGGTGTTGCATGTTGGGCTTCAGCCATACTGTGATAGGATCACAGTTTTCATCTACTAGATCAGGGGTCTGAAACCTGTCATGCCAGAGCCGCAAGTAGTCACCTCACAAAAAAAGCAACTTTCAACTTGTTTGCTCTATTGCATAGCTGCTTTTTATTGGTTAAGAGAGACAGCAGACAGTCTGCCCAAAGATTTGAGTATTATCCTGTTGCAGAGAAAAAATATGGTGAAACAGGTTCATTTTTTAACACTAAATGTCTTATGTCATGGCATTGGTCGCAGGTCTCCAGCGGGCTGGAATCTTTCAGGTTTTCTGTTTCTGCTTTGTTCCCAAACTAAAAGCATATCTCTGGATTCTAAATTCCAAGTGGCACAGATCACGTAAAAACGTATCCTTCCTGTGGAATCTAACACCCAAATAGTGAATGCTGGCTTGAATGATGAACTTGCCCTTTTGTTCTAATTGAACTCTCCACTCAGTCGTTTCTGTTTGCCTCATTCCTCCACCTCTTTCTCACTTGTTTCTGTCACATTTTGCAGTGAGGTGTTCTTCTAAGTGAAGATGGAAACCTCATGATCCCCTGACCCAGACATACAGAGGTCCAAAGCAGCAGCAAAAGGCATCCATATGGGTGTATAAGCTTTCACTGACACAGTCAATTAAATTCAATTGAAAAATACTTTATTAATCCCAAAAGCAAATTAAATGTTGTTCTATATATTATAGGTTTCATCAAAGAGCTGTCGTAGATGCTGATTGCTGTTGGTTGTGGCTCTTTGCTGACACAATCACACTGTGGTTCTCACTCTGGGCTCCTCTGCTATATTGACACATAGCATCCTTCCACATACAGTTGGATGCAGACTGTCTGGCACCTTACAGTAATTACTGTATCTGTGTAGCCTCCGTCATTGCAGTTACCCTGGCATCAGCCTTTCTTTTGCCAAATATGTAATGTGTTGTATGGTCTTTTTTGCACTGGAGGTTGTCATGTCCCGAAGGAAACCTACCCCGCCCTTTAGAAACAGAGGTGAGTTTATCATGAAGAATTATAAATGGTTTCTCTTGCTATGCCAACACTCAGATGAATCAAAGCAAAGCAGGATAAAAACAGACAGAAGCTAAAGAAAAGTGCTGTATCTCAAGGTAACTTCTGGTAAAATAAAGAATAAAGACAAAAAAAAACACAGAACTGAGAAATTGAACAGAATTTTTTTTTTTACTGTGTATAGCTGGTTTTATTTAACAAGCACAGCAGTAAATACATTTTGATAGCGATCCAATGATCAAAGATTTTGTAGCTGATTTCTAATCTCGGATTTTGTAAATTCTAGACCTGCCGATAGCAATTCCTTTTTAAGAACAATAAAAAACATCGGAAAACATTTTGTATAAGTTTTGGATAAGTTGCGAAATTAAAGAAGGTTAGGGGACAGAGAGTTATCTATAAATTAAACCAAACTAAAAAGCTTTAGTTCTTTACAAAATAGAATAAAGCTCACTAACATTTTATGCATGCCTGGAAATTATATGTGCACCACACCTCAAGATCTTCAACTTTTTTCAATGAAATCATTTCAAAATAAGTAAACAGCTTGAAGAGACCTTTTTTGTGATGGATCATTAATATTAGTGCTGGTCACAATATTTAATATGAGGAGCAAATGCGACTTTACACCTTCTGAGTCCGAGAGAGCTGTCAGTTAAGTTGGATTTTACCATTATTTCAAAACAAAGACAAAGTGACTACAGTTGACATTTTAAGCTTAGCATCTTACAATAGCGAATAGGACCACTGCTGATTTTTTTGGTTTCCGACCCACCATTCAATAATCAGGGACCTTGGTCAAGGGTTAAACTACATAATTTAAGATTTGGAGGAAAGTAATAATTAGGACAAACATGTTTGAGGCAGAGGAGTGCTGCCTGGTGTGTCTACAAGGGATGCTTTAATCTGATTAAAAGCAGATTAAAGTTTTGCTGACTATCACATTTAGGGAAGAAAAACACAGAATTCCACAATGTACTATTTGTCCACAATCTACCTGTACAATGGAGCAACTGCAACTTTTTAAATGTGGGACAGTAAACTTGTTTTCTGCTCCCCCATTTTATGACCCCAAAAAAATCTAATTCGTCCCTGCAGTTCATAAAATTTGCAACATCAAAGTAAGAAATAAATATTATAAATAATTTTTAAATTGTAGTTCCAACCTTTGTCATATCTAAGATGGTACAGGAAAGGTCACAGGAAAGGTCAAATCAATTCGTTTTTTTGTGTGTTATAATAATGTTGTGTCTCTCTCACTCACCACGAATCTGATGAAATGCACAGATTCATGGTCACAGGTCCGAACCGCCATGCGATTCGGACCTGTGACCATCTGCAACAGAGTTGCCTGCCAGCATATAACCCCTCACACACACACACACACACAAACACACACACACACACATCCGTGTTTTACTATCTTTATGAGGATTTTTCGGTTACTTCCATTGACTTCCATTCATTTTCCTTAATTTTTTGTGCCTAACCCTGACCCTAACAATAACTGAATTCATACCCTAGTCCTAAACCTAACCCCTGTCCCAAGAACGGAATTTGAAAAAGTGAGGACCAGGAAAATGTCCTCACTTTGTCAAAATGTCCTCACTTTGCGATAAAAATACGAAACATTTTTCTCACTCAGCAACAAGTACAAGAACACACACACACACACACACACACAAAATACAGAGGCTCTAATTCAGGATCTCTGGCACAAAAGCAAAGCGATTTAAACCTTTAAACCATACTAATCAGTTTTTGTAGTTGCTGGTGTGGATGGACGAGGGATGGAGGTGATGCTCCATATTTTTCCAGATTTGCTCCCCCATTTTTGCAGAACCTATCAGAACTTGGGAAACTAGATGATGAAGAAGCGCATCTAATAGGAGCAAAACCTGATCCTGTCCCTGGACTCCAGTTCTGCTGAGAACATAGCGTTATTAAAGTTTTTCATCTTATGCCTTGGAAAGCTGTATGTTTTTATAACCTAAGGTCTTGATAAATGACAATAAATCTGAATATTTACAAATAAAAAAGATGGAAACAGATGACTGAGAAGAGAACAACATAACAGTGTACCAGTTTTCAAAGCCAGCTTGTTTGACTGGGCTGTGATTGCAAACATTTTAGCGTTTAATACACATTTGATTCAATGATAGGTCCATTTAAGCCGGTGGGGGAAAAACCATTTCATTTTTACAAACAAAAATGTGAAATGTTGTTGTGTTTAGGTATTCAGATCATCTGAGTCAATACTTTGAAGAACCAGGTTTGGCTGAAATAAAAACTGCAAGTCTTTCTAGGTATACAGGTATTCTAGGTAAAAAGTTCCTATGGTGTTAATACTTTTGGACGTCAGTGTGCAGTGTAAGAATTAACTGTGTGTGTGGTTAGAGCTTATTTCGTTCCATCACCCAGGTGCCATACTGAGTTCCTGACCATCTTGCACACATTCTCCATATGTGGTCTGTTATCTTCCTCTGTCTTCAGTCCTTGTTCCAGTCACTGCTGTATCTCTCCGTCAACCCCCTCTCACACACACATAAAAACCGTCACATGTTCACACACAGTGGCAGTCTTCAGGATTATCTCTGCTTATTCCCAAAGCCTGGACATCTAAACTTCAACCCCTGACTCCAAACTGTTAAGTGCCTAATTTAGCTTTTGTTGCTGTTCATCGCTTTTTTATACTCTAGATTTAGAAAACTGTATTTCTTTGCTGCCAGTTACGTGATCCACGCTTCCCTGTTGACAGTTTATTAGACAGCTGTCCCTTCCACCATGTAATATTTGTAGCTAAGCCTCCACTATTTCTTCTTGCTCTCTGTACAACTTTCCTCTCATTATTCCCAATAGTTTGTCCTTCTTTCCCTGAAAGCCACCAAATCATTTCTTTTCTCCCTTCTATTCAGTCGCTTTTTCTTTTCTTCCTTATCCATTGCCATTTCTTTGCATATCTCAACATCTTTCTTCCTGTTTTTCCACTCCCCCTCAGTCTTTTGCTAATATACATAGAGATATATAACTTGTTGGAGCTCTTGTAAATGTGGACTATTAAACTTCAGACTTTCACTCTGAAGTGAGCAACCAAAAAAGAAAACATGGACAATCCATCATCCCCCATTGCTTTTTATCTAAAACCTACTTCTCCCTTTCTCTATTTCCTCTTCCCTTTTACTTTCTTTTGCTATCCTCTTGTTGTTGCATGAGTTTAAATGTGTTTTGTGTCTGGGCGAGGACGTGACTCGCCTGGGTAAGGAGAAGCAGGCACTTAAGGTGATGCTGATAGACTCTTCAGCCGTAGGAACAGTCGTGCAGGCAGACACCCACACTGAAACACTTGAAAGCGCACGTAGACGTCTCCTCCCTCTGACACACTTGAGTGTCTGACAGAGCCGTTACTGCTACACTGGGCACAAGCTGGGCTTAGCCACTAATTGCTAGAACTTTGGTCAGTTCCTGTGCAATTGGAAAAACATGACATATGAATGATAAACATCCCATTGAAAGTTGAGCTGAACAGAGAATCCATATTAACCAGATAAATACATTTAACCTTTTCTCCACAGTGACAGGATAAGGTACATAACTTACTGACTAATTTTTATTTATTTATTTTTAGATGTAAATATAAACTTACCATCCAGGCATTCAGCTTGCAAAAGTGAGTAATTCTTAATCTGAGAAGAGATAATCAGTGGATTGCAGAGCATGTTATGTAATAATGCTATTAACAGGTCATTGATTTGACATTTGAGTAGAACTTGTATAAATTCCATAATAGGGCTCATATGTGCAGTACATCTCAAATTTTAGAATTGCAGTCGCAGAATGTCCAAGAAATTTATTGCAGCCTGGCTTAGCTACCGATCAAAGTATGCCAAAGCATCAGATGTGAGAGCGCTGTTTACCTAAGGCAGTAAGGCGTTCCCTGGCATTGAAAAGCAAGGCTTATATGCAATATTGTGATGGATCATAAAGCACACAATTCTTATACTGTTTAATTTAAAAATTTAAATATGCATCTCCCAAACACTTGTGGTTAGAGCCATTTTGAGTCATTTTGCAGGACTGAATTCGGCATTTGGTTCTCACCATTTTAGTCTTTGCCTCATTAGATTATACTCTTTAAAGACAAATATAATTTATTGTGAATGTAGATTAAATGACAGTATAAGTACTTTATAGGAAAATGTTGTGACTTTATTTCATTCTTTAAGTTGATGCTTAGGAAACTGAGTCAGAAATGTTCCCCTGCAAGTTGTATTTTCATTTCAAAGCAGCTAGATGCATAACTGCTTTTTTCTGCTTTTTCTGTAAGTAAGTAGTGATATACTCTTGGAAACAGAGCATACCTTGTGTCTCAAAACCTTGAATGTCAGCAGTTTGCATTCCCATCTGTCATTTAGAATGAAATTTTAAAGCGATTTGTTCAAATCAGTTTGTCATAAAAAAACTGTTACATCCTCCAACAACACTATAAAACTGACAAACGTTGTTAGTATGCTTTTCATCCACCTAGATTATAACGTCTTCACCTAACACACTTGAATTTAATCTGGTACCTCTACCTCAGGCCCTACAACCAACTCCCGTCAACAAAAGGGACACTGGATAGAAACAGTCGTAACATAATCACTGTTAAACCGCTGAGAAGGTGAATAGCTGTGTGACACATTTTTGAATTATCTACAAAAACAAAACATAATAGAACTGTAATTTGGCAAGGACAGAAATGCTGGTTCTGTCCTTGTGTCCAGAAGTCAAAGGTTGCAGTAAAAAAACATCTCTTTTGGACTTTTTGAAAGAAGTTTGTAGATATTTTAGACAGTCCAGTGCCAGTTCATCAGCAGGTCTGTGCTACCAGTGCTTGATTCTTTTTACCAAAAAGGCACAGCAGGGCTTCTCTGGCCTTTGAGAACAGAAAAGAGGAAGAAGCCGCTTTCACCGCAAAAACAGCTTGCTACTAAGAGTCCCATTATGCTAATTGTTAGGATTCCAGACTTACGGTAGTGCATAAGCAGACCCTTTCTGTGAGATGGCAAAGACTGAAGGAGGTAGTGACAGAAGGGTCAGGGCTGCACAGGGCTTCCGTTCAATCATCTCAACACGTCAGTACATTTTGTAGCACAAAACTGATGGGTAGCTGTCGAAGAAGGAGGCCAATGGCCACCTTCTGCCTCTCTTTGTCAACATCCAAACTAAGGCCAACCACCATGTGGGTATGCTAATGTATGCTGCCCTGGGGCTGCTCATAGAAATGCCAATCTGTGGCTACGGCCTACTGACTATGAAAGGATACAATGAACTCTGTCAATCTGAAGGGGTGACTGAAGGTTGAACAACTCCTTTCAGACCAAAAGAAGCTCTCGCTTGGAACATCTCTTAGATATTTAAGAAGAAATGTTTACATACAGTACTCTGCAAAAGTTTTAGGCAGGTGTGAAACATTGCTGTAAACAAAGAATGCTTTCAGAAAAAATAAATGTTGATTATTTTTATTAATTTACAGTCATTAAGTGATTAAGAACAATCTTTAGCGTAAAGAAGAACAACAATAACTGTAAATGATGGTGTGACCTCCACTAAGCCCTGATCTGAGCATCATGGAGTGTGTCTGGGATTACATGAAGAGACAGAAGGATGTGAGAAAGCCTACATCCACTGAAGATCTGTGGTTAGTCCTCCAATATGTTTGGAACAACCTACCAGCCAAGTCCCTTCAAAATATGTGTGCAAGTGTACCTAGAAGAACTGGTGCTGTTTTAAAAGCAAAGAGTGGTCACACCAAATATTGATTTGATTTAGATTTCTCTTCTGTTCATTCACTGCATTTTGTTGATTGATGAAAATAAATGATTTACACTTCCATTTTTGAAAGCATTCTTTGTTTACAGGATTGTTTCACACCTGCCTAAAACGTTTGCACAGTACTGTATGTAAACATATCTTTTTAAATATCTAAGAGTTGTTCTAAGAGCTTCTTTTGGTCTGAAAGGAGTTGTTCAACATTTCCTGCCTAAAACATTTGCACAGTACTGTATATCCAATTAATTGTTAGTCTCTTTTGTCTCAAATGTGAACTCATAAGAAAAGGAATTTTTAACTACTGTTTATTCAGTCATAAGGAAAACAAACCCCGCCCCATGATTTGACATGTAGAACATTCTTTAGCATCAATAACTTAAATTAGTCTTTTTTCTCCTGCTGTTGTGTAGGATTTTGGATCACTCTTTTTGCAATCTTGCTTTAGTCATGAAGGTTTGCAGCAATTGTTGAGGCATAGCTCTCTAAGGTTCCACCATGGCATTTCAGTCAGGTTGAGACCTTTGATGTGTTGATGACTCACTTTGGGCCTAGCTTTTACTGGCAGAGAGATTACTTCGTATTTGACTCTAAAATACTTTGCTATACAGAGGAGTTCATGGTCGACTCAATGACTGAAAGGGTGGTCAAGTCCACATCATCACCTCTCCGCCACTGTGCTTAACAATAAGTATGCTGTGTGTGTTAAAAGACTGTTTGCTTTTTCCCAAAAATGGCTCTGTGAATCATGGTGAGACATCTCTACTTTGGTTTGATTTGTCTATAGGATGGTCACACTTGCTGATAGTCAAATAATTAATTGCATGACACTAAACGCACCTGGCTGCTGTTTTACATGTCAAATCCTATGGAAGCAGATAGTGTGTACTTAGTATTTTCCCGTGATTGCAGTAAAGCACATTTTCACAGTGGTCCTCCATTACAGAAATTACTGTAATGGGAACCGTGGGGAGGGAATTTGAAAGTCAACAAATGTACTTCAGTGAAATTTACACCTAGCATCAACATGCATCTTAAATCAGGGCCTAATTATAGTCAGCACAGACATTAACATGCATCTTTAGCCTTTATATACTGTGCAGGTTTCTAATTACCAGAGCTGATATTCTGGTGTCAGCTCATGTCACCTCCTTTGCTGATGCTTCAAACGTTTTTATACTCACCTCCAAGGATAATGCTACATAATTTAAAAAGTATGCCACTATGGTAGTTGGTACATTTGCATTTTCTCCAAAACTGAAACAGTAAATGACAGCTGTGTTTAATATTTACAGATTTACTCTGTGTCCAATATTGTTGTCCTATTCAAAGTATTTATCATGTAGTACAAAACTGACATGTCTGTTAACACCCTCCATGTGGTTGTGGTCTAAGCAGCATAAACAACTTGAAAGAAGCATTATTGGCTACCACTGAAGAACTTGGACTCAGCACGCTGAAGGCCTCCGTGAACTCTGCCAATTTACATGTTTTGTTTATGTGGTGCCATCGCTCACCTTTTTGTTTTTTAATAAACCCAAGAGAGTTGAGAGCTTTTTTTGTCTCACCCATTCTACTTTTAATGATGTGCAATGTTAGTCTAATCACAGCACTGTGACTCCTGCCCCGAGAAAGTCTTCATTAGCGCCACAACACTGTCCTATGTGTTGCGTGCGCTTACATAAAGATGCTCCGACATAAAAGAGAGACTTGTGGGGTTAAATGTGCATGTGTTTCAGATGTGGAATGAGACCAGATACTTGAGGCTTCCCAATTGGAATGATATCATTTGTCTCTGTCTGACGGAGAATGTGACCTTGTGGTCAGCATTACTCTGAAAGCACATTTTTGTTTTTCCTTTTGCTTTGTCTCATTTTTACCTTGGAAAATAGTTCTCAAAAAGAATAACAAGAGCTCTTCATGTGGTGTATTTCCAGAAAATTCGTTGGGTATAGTTATTAGAGAATATTTGATAATTTCTCTTTTATTGAAAGGACATCACAGCTACAGTGCTGCAAAAAAGTATTTCCCCTTTACAGCTTTCTTCTCTTTTTGCCTTTTTGTCATCTTTAAATGTTTCAGATAATCAAACACATTTTAATATATGACAAGGATATCCTGGGTAAATTTATAGATAGATTTATATGTTTGAACCAACCTGGCACTCTGTGAAAAAGTAATCGCCCCATAAACCTATCTAGCGGCAACCGCTACCATCAAGCATTTCTGATAACAGACAATCACTTGTTTGCATCACCATGGTGGACTTTTGGCCCACACTTCACTTCGTAATTGTTTTAACTCAGCCACACCGGAAGGTTTTAAAGCATGAGTGACCTATTTAAGGTCATGTAGGAGCTTTTCAGATTTAGGTCCAGACTTTGACTAGGCCACACTAGATGCTTCATTTTGTTTTTTTAAACCATCCAGTGGGGGACTTGCTGGTCTGCCTTCGATCCTTCCGCATTACAATTCAATTCAATTCAAAGATACTTTATTGATCCCCGAGGGGAAATTAGAATTCAAGTACAACCCATCCAGACATACATCATGACACAAGACAAGGGGGAGATGGGTCACCGAGGCTTTGCTGTCCACTCAGAGGCGCTGCCCTTGTTAGATGAGAAGAGGCCACATTAGGTAAGTAGAGGAAAAAAATTATATTTCACACTTTATCCTTAGCAGGATACAGTTTGAGATTGCAAAAAACCTCAGCACAAAGAAGCAACAAGTTTACAAAACAACATCATGCTGGGAACGGTGAAGGTGGTGTGAGGGGGTGCATATGTTTATCTTGAGGATGTGTGTGTGTGCAAGTGAATGTGTGCAAGTAAGTCCATGAAGCACTGTCACAGAGGCCATTGTCCTTGATGGTACGTTGGAATGTTCATCAACCGTCCACAAAGTTCTGAGCAGGTCATGTTTACATAACTTCCAGGAGAAGTTGAAAATAGCCAGCCATCAAGGCCGTGCAGGGGAGCCAGATTCAGAAAAACAATAATTATTTGGGTTAGGCTGACTCTTAATTTTCCGTCAGCCTTGAGAGTCTCGCTGGTGCTTCTCAAAGGCGAATCCAAACAGCCAAATTACCCAGGTGGGCTTGAGTTTAAGATCACAAACTGTTGGCTGGACATTGCAGTTCAAGAGTTCTAGTAGACAGCAGAATTCATGGTTCCACCAATTACGGCAAGTTGTTTAGGTCATGGAGCTATATAGCAGCCCTAGACAATCATACTACCACCACCATGTTTGACTGATTATTTATTACTTATTCATACATTCTGAGTTAGTTTTAGACTAGGTTAGTTTTAGCCTTGTTGATGTCAGAGGAGAATGGCCAGACTGGTTCGAGGTGATAGAAAGGCAACAGTAACTCAAATAACCACTCGTTACAACCAAGGCATGCAGAAGAGCATCTCTGAATGCACAATATGTCAAACCTTGAGGCGGATAGGCTACAGCAACAGAAGACCACACCGGGTGCCACTCCTTTCAGCTAAGAACAGGAAACTGAGGCTACAATTCGCACAGGCTCACCAAAACTGGACAATAGAAGATTGGAAAAATGTTGCCTGGTCTGATGAGTCTCGATTTCTGCTGCGACATTTGGATGGTAGGGTCAGAATTTGGCATCAACAAGATGAAAGCATGGATCCATCCCACCTTGTATCAACGGTTCAGGCTGGTGGTGGTGATGTAATGGTGTTGGGGATATTTTCTTGGCACACTTTGGGCCCCTTAGTACCAATTTGAGCATCGTGTCAACGCCACAGCCTACCTGAGTATTGTTGCTGACCATGTCCATCCCTTTATGACCACAGTGTATCCATCTTCTGATGGTTACTTCCAGCAGGATAATGCACCATGTCATAAAGCATGAATCATCTCAGACTGGTTTCTTGAACATGACAATGAGTTTACTGTTCTCAAATGGCCACAGTCACCAGATCTCAATCCAATAGAGATCCTTTGGGATGTGGTGTAACGGGAGATTCGTATCATGGATGTGCAGCCGACAATCTGCAGCATCTGTGTGATGCTATCATGTCAATATGGACCAAACTCTCCGAGGAATGTTTCCAGTACCTTGTTGAATCTATGCCACGAAGGATTAAGGCAGTTCTGAAGGCAAAAGGAGTCCAACCCGGTACTAGCAAGGTGTACATAATAAAGTGGCCGGTTAGTGTATATTTAGGAGAAAATCATCAGCTGTGAGTGTAGTAGTAAGCAATGTATTGACCTACCTAAACTTCATGACAGGTGAGAAAGTACAGTAAGAGACAGTCACCTTGTGTTATTCTGACGCTGCTCCTACATTACATTTTAACGCTGCTTGGTGGTTACATTGTTTTTTGTTTTAAAATTGGCCAGTCGAAAACGAAATACTCTAAAGTTTTAAACATGGCGCTCAGAACATTTTAATTGTCTGCTGTTCCCCATGAGAAACCTCTAGATTGATTCTTTCCTCTGGTCCAGCAGTGAACGGGTGTTTGGTTAAAGCATTAGGTTCTTTGTCCTTTGGTTCTTGTCTTTAGTTCGTAACATGATCTGTTGTTTTTTTGTTTTTTTTAGATGTTTTAGCCTACTTCTTGTTGCTATCGAGGTTCTATTTAAGTGATTTTTACAGTTCTGAAAATAAAGTATCCTCAGTTTTCCAAAAGATGTGGTTTATCACAGTCAATACATGACTTAACTAGGGGCACAATGACTTTTTCACATAGGGCCAGGTTGGTTCATCCATCAATCAAAACAGTTTTTTGTATTTGCTCTGGTTATTTTTGTCTGATATTAAATTGAGTTTGATAATCTGAAACATTAAACTGCAACTCAAGAGCAAAAAGGGAAGAAGGGGAACAAATTCTCCTTCATGGCACCGTCCATGCTTGCTCTGCTTTGGGGAGGTGCCATGCTGTAAGTGTCCTGGAAAAATGAGCTGCATATAGATAGAGTATTGGTGTAAATGCAAAAAGAAACCTGTAGCTGGATGTAGGTAGACAGAATCAATGGACATCACATTTTGACATGCCTCACCAAGTGTTCGGTGTGTTTTTGGATTTAAGTGTGTGCATGGTGGTGTTTGCAGAAGGCACTTGACTATCTGAGAGCAAAGCAGATAGACCTGAAGCTGTGGCGATTGCTCTAAGACTGCAAGGGAAGCTCAGCTTCCCCTAAAATGTCAAAAAATAAGTGATCAAATATATACTGTTGTGTGTACATGTTATTGACTAAATATGCGCTACAACGCGGTCAACTTCTGTTCAGAATCAACTTCTTATCACTGGTAACGACACGGCTTTCCTCTCACTCATTCCCGCAGCTTCACAGTGGTTTAAACAGTGAGTTCAAAAGCGAAGGAAAAATGCTGGGCTTTGTCCCGCCCATCGGACGCTCAGCGTCTCTGGGGGTCTATGGGGCAGCCTCGACTGCAACGAAACAAGACAAGTCATTGGATAAACGGTGGGCTTTGTTCCGCCCATCGGACGCTGAGCGTCTCTGGGGGTCTATGGGGCAGTGGGCTGGCCCGGACGATCAGCGTCTGCATGATGATTGGATGATCTGTCTGAGGCTGAATCCCTTTTTGATTGACAGCGAAATGAGCGAATCAGCGATCTTGAAATTGAACTTCTCCTCCTTGAAAGACCAGCATCCGCCACTGCCCTGAAGATGTGTGAATGTGAGGAGTTGGCCCCAGTCTGGGATCATGGAACAGTCTTCATTGTGTTTACATACATACATTTATATGTGCATGCACATCAGTGCACCCATTGTTATTTACCAGTCTGTCACACTGGAATACATTGACCTCAGTGTTAACCAATAGTTGAGCTGCCTGAACCTACTTAATGCTGTAGCTCTTTACCAAGCATCACCAAGAACTAAACTCTGTTTCCAACCCAGTTTTTATCCTGTGGAGCACAACAAAGCCCCTCATCTTTGGGACCCCGGCACTAATTGAGTGTTACCTCAATTGCAGAACTGGTCACCATCTCGCGCTTTAAAAAATAACCTGCTGCTCCTCCCCTCTCAGCCATTTAGGCACATTTCCCTGCTTGTGTCCATTCATATCTCTATGACTGTGTCACAGCTTGGTTTCTGAGCGTAATTGTGTGCACTGCTGTATATCAGAGCTCAGCAGGAGTCACGCAAGGATGCCACAGCTGTGTGTGATGTGCCCCACCAACATACAAGTGTTGGAAAGAGGCTCATGGGGCTGAGCATGCAGGGAGTCAGCATTGATGCTGGCTACGCTTTAATGTTTTTATTTATGGCATATGTTTGTATCATTTGCTTTCAGCATGTGGTAGAGACGTAGATGCAGAATGCCAGCTGCATAGGAACACTGTTTGATCTGCGGCAAGATTAAAATGCTGCACTTTTTTCAATATATTACTATACGTAATCCAGTATGGAAGTTATCAATGAGCATAAAGCATATATATGTGTATATATATATATATATATATATATATATATATATATATGTGTGTGTGTGTGTGTGTAGATATAAGCTTCCAGAACTCTCTGAAGCTCTCTCTCTGAAGCTGTGAGCACTATCTGATGACTTGAACTGGCATTTTTAGACTTGTTAGTACGTGTTTCACAATTACACTAAAAAATCATCTTACACTTTTAGTCGCTATGGCAACTGCAATCTCATCTTTGGTTGGTAGTTCGCTGTCATTTTGTGTGGAGCAAACACTATATGCTGCTGTTATTAGAGCCTACAGTACAAACAACATTTTTTTCCCGCTCCACTGCAGTTATTTAGATCTGTTAGTGTATAAATTGTAAAAGTACATACGTACATGATTCGGTTTGTTGGAACCACAGCCATGGGGACAACATGAATGGCCAGTATGAGCTCTTCTGGAACTTTCAAAGTAAATCGCATTTACCTACTTCCAGCACAGCCAGGAAAAGGGGTAACAGCGGACTTCCCGTGACGTCACTGTCCACATAAAAACACCGCTCTTGCTACATCCTGTCTCTTCTACGTGGGTCCCCCAGGGGAACTGGACGGAGGGACACAGCGCGCTAATGTCTCTTTGCTGGCAAACACATAAACTCTTCAAACTGGATCCAAGAGTGTCATACGATCACGCGATCATATGCATCATAAGTTAAGTACAAATGAATTGCTGTGTGTGTATCTGGTATTTATTTGTGAACGGGGTAATTAAGGTACAAGCGTGGCTTGACCTTTCTCTCTGAGGTCTACAGAAGCAAACTGTGTTATAGAGTTCCCAGCAGAGACCCTGTCTCTATGAGGCTGAGTGGAGCAGTTTTCCCGGTGTGAAGGAAGGACAACGGGACCGCATCACTGTGGTTACAGCAGTAACGTGCAGTTTGGCCAGCAGGCACAGCGAGCTGCCCCTCCCCACAGCTACGGAGGTTAGCTGCAGCTAACCCTTTGTTCACAGTGGATGTTTTCTTCAAACTTTGTCGCCCTGGACAGCTTTTCCTCAGCACGGTTCACCTAAGAGGTTAGGTTTGGGCAGAGAGAGAGAAGTGATTTAGAATGAAATAATCTAAACATTATTTTTGTTTTATGACGTTTGGTTTTGTTTGTGTTGAAACTCCGCTATCTTAGTGCTAGCAGATTATCTGCTCAGCACCTGTGCTCAGTTAGTGTGTTCTGTGTTTTTTTTTTGTGTTAAAGTTAAGACAAACTTTATTTAAACGGTGATTTTAAACACAGATCGGCCATAATGTGCCGTCCATGCTTATGCATTTTAACCCCTTTTTTATTAGTGGTATTTTAAAGGTGTGTGTTTGATTCTGATGATAAGCTTTAAGTTTCTTTTCTTAGCTTCAACCGCTAACAGCTAAGAACATGTGCTTGCCTGCTAAAGATCATTTACCCGAAAAAGTTTTCAATCCAGTAAAATAATATTTCCCTAAATATTATTTTACCAAACTTGAAAACTAAGTAAACACCATTAAGCCAATTTCTCCAGAAAGATTTTGTTCTTATTCAAAATAATATTTCTTTAAATATTATTTTACTAAATAAAGGCAGCTAATTAAACACTGTTGAGAATTGGTCATCCAGAAGGTTGGTTTTATTCAGCAAATCATTCTTAAAACATTATTTTATTAAAATAATATTTTATCTGATCTTGCATCGTGAATGGTTGTCTAAAGGTATGCTGATTATTGCCTAAGTTGGTTCCAAGACTAACTTAACTTCATTTCCAGGTTCTTCAAGATAATCCTTGGTTCTCAAACATAAACATTGCATGGTAATGTCGCATCACTCTTTTGGTCATGGTTTTGAATCATCTTTAATCAACTTGTTTATATTGTACATAGCCCATGAGTCTTCCTTATTCTTTCATTCTGCTTGGTAGTTTAGTTGGATTGTTTTAGCATGGTGAAGAGTTTGTTGATTGAAATATGTTTGACTTTGAGTTGACTTATTTTTGTTAATAAATTCTTGTATTTTAAGAAATTGTGTGAATTCATTCCATGTATGTGCAGAGTTTTGCTGTTCAATAAGGTCAAAGCTTGGCTCACCCTTTTCGATTTTGTCCTAATGCCATCGCCTTACTGTGTTGGTATTCACAGGACAACCCTTAACACACCGAAATATTATTTAATAAATATTAAAGTATTAATATTGAATATTAAATAATATATTCATAATCATAATTACAACAGGTTATTGGGGGTTTGTCACTGATCAAATGATACATAATATTGTACTCATAAACAATATTTTTGCAATATTTTGGGAAACGTGTTTAATTGTAAGATGCCAAAAAAGCATTCAAAATGTTACATTTTTGATTTTCATAAACAGAATAAGGGTTTTGTAGATTTGTAGAAATATTCACTTTTACACAGGTTTGATTAGTTTAATGATTTTAGATTTTGAAGCAGAGATAATCAAATGCCCCAGAAGCCCTGAAATAGCCCAGCACCAATTAGAAGATGCAAACTTTACCATTGTTAATGGGTAACTATTAGCCAGTCATGATTTCCTTAAAATGCATAGAAAGCCTTCCTTTTTTGTTTGTCAAAGCTTTTATTTTCTGATGAATGCCACAATTCTGCCACCAGGATGAACACAGATGGAGGCTTCTCTAATGCTTTTGTAACAGAATGTTGACGACATACAGTCGACTGTCAAAACTAGTCAGGACCACGGTGTCAAGCTTAAAGCAAACATCTTTATTACCAAGGCTCCTAATAGTAATAGCTTACACTAACCTCACCTTATAATGTCATGCTGGCAGCAACTACACAGTGAATTGTGAACGAGAATTCTCTTTTTAATATCTACATATTGAAATATGGTGTATTATAACAACCTTATTACACCCCTAATATACATCACTAATACAGTTTTTATGCCACCAAAAACTTTTCACTTGCATATACTGCCATAAACACAAACAGAAGCATGATGTTGGAAGAACCTCATCATGTTTTCAGTCTGGCACAGAGTTGTAGTAGGTCTCATCTCACTGACAGCTCCTCTCCGTGTCCAGATTGTAATTCTGTCCAACAAACTGACAACCAGCACCAACAACACCACTGTCAACAGAGGCCAAGAATGCAAACTGGCAAGGGGATAATCAGGAGCGGCCTGACGTGGTGACATTAAGCCCTCACTGCAGATGCAGATGAATATAAAGCTTTGGCAGAAATATTTTCTGGCTCAATAAATAAAATATCCCTCTAATGATAAAAATGGATTCGTGAATCCTCCCACCGTTCCATTCCTTCCATTAACCTGAACAAACTACATATTGAATATTATTTGATTCAACTTTGTTGTAATCGTAATTTAAGATGGTTTTAAAAAAGATTTCTGCAGCCGTTCTGGTGATCTTTAAGAGCTTTCTATTCATTTCAGTCAGGTGATTGACCGTTTTGTTTGTTATGCCACGTAAATGTGACCTTTGAATCATTCAAGCACAAAAAGCTTCCTAAATTCAAAAAAATAGTACAGATAACATCATTTGGAGACTGTACAAGTACTAGGCTGAAAATTGGCAAAGAAGTAGTGAAACTCCAAAGTAAAAACCTTTGAAGGCCTTCAGAAGATTTGCAGAACTAATAATGAACACTTTAAGAGATTTTGTAAAAGTCTGATTTCTTATAAGCAAGGTATTGCATTTCATTTGGTTGTTAGAGCAAGAACCACATAGGGGGACCTCATGTGGGGGAAGAAATATAGTGAATATGCTACCAAGAGTTCAACATGCCTGACTTTTCCTCAGACAGAGTCTTCCTCGGAGATGAAATGCCTTTCAACAGGCCTAACAGTCTCCAGTCTGCTGAGTTTGCACCCAGTACACCCAGAAATATGAGGCAAATGCAAAATGTTGCTGAGTGGAGGGTTTGCAGGCTTCCTCCTCTCTCGCTGTGCTCCTGAGCGAACCTTTTCATGTAATTCATGTTCTAGCACATGGTTACAACCTGGATGCGACATCTCTAACTTGTGCTGCTTTGCTGAGAATCATTTTTTTAGCCCCTGAGGAACACTCATGTGCCACCTTGGGTTTTTACAGGTCAAAATGACAGGGCTATTAAAATGAAGACACTTATTTTTGCTTTAAGAGATAGTGCCTTAAAGCTTTTAAAAATTTGGTTCTTTAAAATGAACACAACATTCTTCAAACAGCATCTTCAGTAACTTTCGCCCGATCTGGCAGTTCCTCCCACACACATTCTGGTAGAGAGCTCTTGAAGGGAAACGCCACAGGAAAGAAAACCATTGTCAGAGGTCCTGAGTGTTAACAACCATGTTGCTCTGTCTGAATTTGGCAATCTGAGGGAAGCCCAGGCCTCTCTGTAAATGATGGGTGTGATATGTGGATTTAGTTGGACTTAAGGACACAAGTTTAATTTTATGTTTCTGTTACCGCCCAAGCACACAACTTGCCCTCTTCCCTATGTCACTATTTTTAAGTTCCTAAAGAGGAATATCCACTTTACATTTAGGCAAGACATTTTTTCATTGCAAAAATTTTCTAAAAGCCTGGTTAGTCTCTGTGCATTTCTCCTACAAGGTTACTATATATTCATTCCCACAAAAATAGAGGAGTTTTAAAATAAAAGCTAACCTCAGAACACATGAATAAACATGAATTTGAAATGTGCTGTGGTAGAAAATAAAATGTGAAAGATTATTTTACCCGCTATTTTCATAACTTCTGCTTACTTTAGACGTGGTATGAAGAAGATAGTGAAAACCTTTATTATTCTTTTCCAAAAGCAGATTTGTAGAGATTGAGCAAAGTGAGCATTAGATGTTTACATGTTACGTATGGGCTGTAAAAGACAAAATAAATGTTTTAGTCAAGTGTGAAAATCTATTTAAAATAATTTTTCTTTAGTGTGATGGTTCCCTCTATATAGCATGGCTTTATTTTTAATAATTATTTTGGGACTGATTGTCTTGCAAAATTGGTGTTAGCCAACAGGGTTTTATTAATTTACAACCAATTCAAAAATAGTAGCAGTTGACATATTTTACTGAATGTTCCAATTAGTTGCCAATATGTCTAAATTCAACATGTGTGACAGACAGAGGCTAATGAGAGAATAAAATGTTACTTGGCTGTAATATTTTTAGCTTTACAGGTATCTAGTGAATTCAGCTGCTGGTCGACTTGTTTGTGAAAATGTTAGGTGGGTGCAGTTTGAAATCCTGTTGCAGACAGCTTTATTTGACACCGACTTTTTCTACAGAAACTGCTAAATGATGTAGGAATATAATGACCAGCAACTGCCAAAGTTTAGCTCTTTGTTGTTGTGGCCTGAATTAACCCTTATAAAATATAGTTTTCTTTCTAGAAGTGACAGCTAACTTTGAACAGTTAAATAGCTAACTGGATGTTCTTTCCTCGGTAACATCTTCTACACCATAGGGTGTTGCAGTTAGCACGACCTGGCTGTGTTTAGGTATGGTGCATCCACTAATCAGAAAAGATTAAACTTTTGAGTTTTTGAGCTGAAAATTCTCCCATCACCAGGGGACTTTATTGATGCATCTCTGCGTCCTTCAAAGAGTTTAACAGTTTAAGGTTACGTTGTTTGGTTGCCTCCATCATATAATTGTACATACATTGTGTTCCTTGTGGAACACTAATGAGCTTATTTGTTTAAAGTAAGAAAAACCCTTTGATGGATGAGTTTGATTTAAGTTTTTATTAGAAGCCTCTGCCTCCCTCGTCGTGCCTGCTCTGTCTAATAGCTGATAAATGTAATTAGGTTTCCATCACAGAGAGGAATAATGATCGACTGTGGCTGAACTTCTTGTGTGTTAGTGAGATAAAACTCCCTCTCAGATAGTCGGGGTTCAGCCTTGAATGTTGGATCAATAATCTCTCCTTGTGTTCCCTTGTTATTGTCGAGTGTTTTCAGTGGTGATGCTCTCATGTTGCTAAGCGGACATTCTTCTACAGATTTTTTAAAAGGGGCTCCTCTCATTGTTAGTTTCTGCTGAAAAATTGTCTGCATGTTAAAATTGTGAAAGCTTTACTGAAAATAAAATGTTTCAACCCACATTTTGTGTCATTTGCAAAGGTCTTTCACTGGTACCAGAGGTGTTGTACATTATGGTAAACCCAAGCTTATTTTCTCTTGTTGTGCAGAAAGACTGAAATAACTTTTGTAATACATTTGCTGGCTCCTTCACAAAGCCGATCTGCCTCATCTGTCCTGCCAGCAGTTTAACAATTTGTCTCTATGTGTCCCCCTGCAGGCTTTGAGCTGCTGTACCAGCCTGAAGTGGTGAGGCTCTACCTGTCTCTGCTGACGGAGAGCCAGAACTACAATACCCTTGAGGCAGCTGCAGGGGCTCTGCAGAACCTCAGCGCTGGACAGTGGACTGTGAGTCCTGGGATAGGGGAGGGTCCAAAGAGCAGACACCATGTTCAAACTGACTTTTGCCTAATTGCACACTTTCTGCAAAGTTTGATGTTGGCCATGGCCTTTCAGTACATTTTACAGCTAGAAACACCAATTAGGTGTAAATGGCATCCCACTCTGCTTAAACAGAGGGCAGGAACAGTATAACTCTGAAAGCAGCAACAGAGTTAAGCTAAATGTTAAACTCAATGTGCATTTACTACGAAGGTGACTGCCAGTCAGCTGGATGAAAGGCTTTAAGGACATCCAAACTTAATAGATTTTGATCAAAGAAACTGATTTCCAGGGTTCCTACAGTCTGGAAACATATGGAAAAAAATATGATTTAAGTATTTTCCATCCATCTCTTCCTTTCTCTGCTTTTTGGGGGTTCCATATTTGATGTTTTTTTAGTTTTTTGTATTGATGCTTTCAAAAACTTCTGAAAAAAAAAAAAGAACTTCTGAAAAGGTGAAATTCTGACATGAAAGACGTATTGAGACCTTGGATTTTTTTGGAGTTTATATTTTTACCATTTTTTTTATTTTATAGTATACAGGCAGAGAATGATTAGAGAGAAGTGGGGTAAACATGCAACAACCTAGGGTTGAAGGATTCGTAGCCTCTGTACATGGTGCGCACGCTCTACCTTTACATCAAGCTACGCTCCGACTTTTACTTTTTACCTTGAGGTCGGCGCTACAGAGCACAATTTGCAAAAACTCTCACTTTATAAATATATATCATGTTTATATATTTATAATTAATGTATGTAATGTATGTGCGCTTGAAACAAAGTCAAATTGGAAACTAAATTTAACATACAGCCCACTAAATCTAATTACAGTGAAATTAGCAACTTTTGCAGGCCCAGTCTGTCAAATGGAAAACCTTAAGAAAACGTGAAACCTAACTCAGAATCTTCCATCCAGTTCATGACATGATTAGATAATACATGTACACCACACTCATGTGCAGCGCTTTTGACGGTGGGTAAGAAGAGTGGCTCTCCAGCCACAGTCAGGTAGTCACTCCAATCACAGCAGTTGTGGAGCTGCTAAGAGGATGTGCGGTTCTCAGGCTGTGGTAAATTATCAATGCAAAAGGGCTGGCTGTCAAATGCTAGTTTACGCTAAGCACCTTAGGCAAGAGAGGTCACCTGTATTTCTTAGCAGACAGGTAGCACTTAGCGCACAACTGCGTTATCACCAAAGTCCTTCTCTTCAGGCCTGTGGAGCAGACTAACCTTCATCATTCACATTGAGCAGCATCAAGCTCCAATTTCAATGGAAAAAACCACAAGTTCTTTAGGATTTTGTCTTTCACTCTGTTGTGCAGGGACTTCAGATAATTTAGTACTAATGACTTTTAGCTAATTGAAATTAGTATCCCATTCCAGATAGGTTTGCAGTTGAATTGACCACAGTGATAGTTTGTGTTCATGGCCCTTTGGATTGGACAAAAGCATATTCTGACCCATGACAGACTATCAGAGGTTTTCAACCCTACTCATTCCCTGATTTTTGTCCTTTTCACACATTTTCCACAGCTTACTACTGCCACCTGGTGGCTCATTCATTCCCAATCTCTCTTTAATTGTATCCCATGGGGTAGCAGTTCTTAGAGAAGAGACGCTTTTATGTCAAAGTTAATGTTTTATGCTACAAAAAACAAGAAGTAAAACCCACTGATGATTAAATTCAGACAAATTAAAGCACATGTCCATTCAGAGCCCCACTATGCAGTGAGCTGAGCAGAAGGAGAAGCTGCCTGGCAGCTGCTGAGTGACTGATGGAGTGTTTGTGCTCACAAATGGGAACGGGGCATGAGAAAAGGAAAGCTTATTTTTTGCAAAAGGATTCCCTCCGCTGTCTTCCAGTGGTCCAACTACATTCGAGCCACGGTGCGGAAGGAGAAAGGTCTCCCAATCCTGGTGGAGCTGCTGCGTTCCGACTCTGACAAGGTGGTCCGAGCTGTGGCCATTGCTCTGCGCAACCTTTCTATTGACCGACGCAACAAGGATCTGATTGGTATGGAGTATTTATTAAATCACACATGCTTAAACAATGGAGATATGCTTATTCTCCCGGGTAACTACTGAAGCAATAAGATTAATGTTAAGATTAAAAGGCTATACTGAACATGACATCTTCAGATGTTTTTTAATTATATTGCAGATCTAAGGAGATTTGACTGAAACTTTAACTTCAAGCCTTTGCTGTCTTCAAAAATCCTTCCCCTTACAGGAAGTTACGCCATGCGGGACCTTGTGAGCAACCTGCCCAGCGGTCAGCAGCGACCAGCTAAGAACCTGGAGGAGGACACCGTGGTCGCAATCCTCAACACAATTCACGAGATTGTGACGGACAGCTCCGAAAACGCTCGGTCCCTTATCCAGGCCCAGGCCATCGAGAAGCTGGTTGCCATTAACCGGACCAGGTGAAGGTTTTAAAATATACCAAAACAGTTTCCTGAGCTGGAAACTGTGACAGACCAACACAAAGTTGTGTACAAATGGAAAGAAATTAAAAGATGGTTTTCAGCAGTTTTTGAAAATAAAAAAAACTGCAAATTTATGGGTATATATATATATATATATATATACCCCCCCACTAACACAAATTCCTGTAGAACCACTTCTACAAAAGACAATCACTTATACCTCCAAGTGTATCTTGGGTTTGCTCCTTGGACATATATAGACAGCAACTTTCCCATTTCAGCTTACAGCTCAGTCACACTTATGCCAGATTCTCGTTTGGGTCATTCAAACACATGAATGTGGTTTGATCTAAACCATTCTGTTGTGCTGTAGCTCTGGCTGTTTAGGGTCATTGCTCTGCTAGAAAGGGAACCTCTGCCCCTGTGCCTGGTCTTTGGCAGGTTATCTTCTAGGATTGTCCTGTGTTCCATCATCCGCTTTGACCAAAATCCCTGTCCCTGCCTAAGAAAAGCATCCCCATAGCATTACACTTCCACTGCCATATTTCACCACAGTAGTTGTGTGATCACATAGATATCTAATGTTAGTTTTCCATCATATATAGTGTTTTGCATGTAGCCCAAAAAGTTCAGTGTTGTTCTGATCTGATTGGAGCACTTTGGATCTCTGAAGCTCTTCCAGGGTTACCAGGGGCCTCTGAGTTGCTTCTCTGATTAATGCTCTCTTTGCTACCCTGGCAGTTATGGTGAAAACAACTTCATACTTGTATTTTCCGATGACGGAATGAAAAATGCCTCTTGCGTTCTTTGAATTTTTGGATATAGTTATATAACCTAACTCGGCTTTAAACCTCTCCACAACTGTATCCCTGCTCTTGGTCTTCATGATGCTGTGTGTTCACTAATGTTCTCTAACAAACCCCTGAGGCCTTCACAGAACAGAAGAGTTTATTTTGAGACTTACTGAGACATACAGGTGGTCTCTATATAGTAATTTGTCAAATTTAGATGTGAATGGATTTTACTTAGGAGCATCAGTGTAAGGACTGAATACAAATGTGCTCTGCAAGTTTTTCCTTTGTAAATAATTAGTAAAATCATGAATCGTTTTCCCTCCACATCACAGTTTATCCACAGCTTTGTGTTTGACTATCACAAAGAATCTTCCAAAAGCCCATAGCAGTTTCTGTAGTGTTTCCAGGGGTGAAAAGTTTAAGAGGTATGAATACTTTGCAAGGCACTGAGAAAAACGTGTGTGTTTAAGCTATGTGATAACTTTAGTTAGGCCTTGGAAGCTAGTTGAAGCAGGAGCTTTTTGTTAGTATTCATGGAGAATAGTGTAATGCATCTCTAATAGTTAGAGTTTGCCTTTCACATACTGAAACGTGGGAGCCTGCAGACATTTCTACCCACCACACATCATTAAACAGGCTTTTACCACTGGAGGTGACGTTGGTGGTGGAGCTCTGAATCTGTACTTTTCAGACTGATTTTAAACACTGGAGGACTGACCTACCTCATAATGCACTCTTATTTTACAATCAGGAGCCCTATTCAAAAGCTTATTATTGTGTTTGGATCTATTGATCCTATTGGCAGCTGCTAACTACCATGAGTATACATTGTTTAGTCACAGAACAAAAAGCTTTGTTCCTGGGGTTAGCGTACTCTGATGTGAGTCACCCCCCAAACCACTTTTTAATTAATACTGGTGCCTCAGAGGTAACTAATGAAAAGAAATGTGCGCTCATCTGGTTATGAATTAAAAACAGAAGCAGAGCTTGAAGCCAGGCGTGGAGGCAGAGCCTTTGAATAAAGTGATTGATCGCAGCCGCACAGATCCACCACACCAACTGTCACTGTCAGGGGGTTAGATTGGCTTTCTTGCTCTAATTTCTCTTGTAAATTCTTCATTTATTCACTTCTTTATGTGTCCCACCCTCAGCCAATCAGCTCGTGAAACAAAGGCAGCATCCCACGTACTGCAGACGGTGTGGAGCTACAAGGAGCTGAGGAACACTTTGACTAAGGATGGTTGGAACAAGAGCCACTTCCAGGTGCAGACCTTTATTTTAGTACAGGTTATTCAATTCAGTACTTCCTGCCCTGTACCGGTAAAAGTTTAGTGATTAAATAGCACAATTTAATCCACCATGGCTTACATAAATCATTCATTAATTCATAAATCCACCATCATTCAGCACTTTCTATTCTCTTATTGTGCTCACTCTATATGTAGCACTTAACCTCAACAGTCAAACACTATTGAAGCAAGTTGGGCTTCAGCTTCTTGCCAAAGTAATCTTTGAATGTTAGTGGGCTTTATTATCACACCATCATGATCTTCTGGCTGGAACCACACAGCCACAGTTGTGGTTGCCACAGTTATTGTAAAGGAAGCATGCCAAAAAACAGAGTAGCTCAAAATTTCAAATCACAGTCAACATTGGTGTGGGCAATATCCCAACCACAAAGGGATGCAATATGTGGAAGGCTAGCATATTTCAGGTGACAGGCATTAAAACTAGTGATGCTCTGATCAGGCTTTTCTTGGGCAATACCAATTTGCAGTTTTCCTTGAGGTCTGAACCGTATCTAATAAACCAAATCCAATTTTTTTCCGGAGTGCTATGATACCTAAAACATACAAAGGAAACTATCTAATTCTTCTTCTTCTTTGTTCTTTGATAGAGGTAGTGGTTTTGAATCCAACAGATATAGAGGTTACAAGATTACCCCTATTGATGCATTAAAGTATATATCACCAACCTTTATCTGTCGATGAAAGTAGAAGCTGGTGGTTGATGCTTTTCAAGACCAAATGGTTGCAGTTTTTATTTTGGATCCAGGTAATCAGAAAGTGAAACAAAATATTATTTTTCAGTGTTTTACCCTCCAATCGCCACTCAGGGCCAATCTAAGGAAAGCAAGGGAGATTCTGATCTCAGGCCGACTCTGACCGGTGAATCCTTAAATACACTGCTCCACAATAATATATTTGGCTTCCTCGATGCCCACAACTGATATTTAATTTAGTAGATAAAGATCCTAAAGCTCAGGGTGAGTGATGGGGAAATCATGATGGTGGAAAACAAAGATTATTGTGAGGAAAAGTGGGTAAGACACTACGACTATAAACACAATAATTAGCAAAAATCTAAAAAGGACATTTTCTTTCCTGATATTGTGCAGCCTTACTTAAATATAGTGTTTAAAGATTTCACACAAACATTGTTAAAAAAAGGTAGTTTCTTTTACATAAGTTGTCTAATAGGAGTGTATTTCCATAAAAACATTTTAGAAGCTCCCAGTTTGACTCTCCTGAATTCCTAGAATAATTAGAAATACATCCCATAAGGCTAAAATTTGTATACGCATATGCAAAGATCAATCTAAAGTCGCACTTAAGCTTTTTCACAAAATTGAGATAGTTACTGCATTAAACTGAAGCATTAACAGATCTGACTGAGTTGTGTTATATTGCTGCTTTATCTCTTTACTCAGCCTGCTGTGACGGCCACCCCAAAAGCCACCAAGAATGGCAAACCAGGTTATGACGACACCACTCTGCCGCTGATGGAGAAGAACCAAGGTCAGTCTAAGTGTCTGTTTCGTGGAAATCAATTATTTTGTGTTCTAGAGAAAAGTGCTTCCTTTTCTGCTATTGTTGTCAGAAAATCTTACATGAGTCTGTCCTCAACCACAATTACAAATTCAAACACATAGTAAAACTATACATTTAATAAAGTGTTTTACTAAAAGACTCTCTGTTGTCCTCAGACTGGAACTGTAATATTTGGCACATTTCAGATGTGCTACTGTGTTGAATATCCTGTCGGAGTGAGTCACTTTAGTTTAAGCTTCAAACTTGAGATGATCAGGGATAGCGATCTGAGTCCTTTAAGGTTAGGCATTTGTAGTCTGAGTCTGATATGTCATTAAAATCAATGCCACATATATGCTTGAAAGCTAAATCTGATTTGAAAAGTGCAGTGAAATAACCCGTTGCGTTTCTTCGTTGTTACACTTATTGACTCACCAGGGACTTTCAGGATGCTGCAGTTTCCTTTATGAGTTTCTTCCTGACAGAGACAGATATTTTGTTCCAACTGGAGTTTCTGCACATCAGCCTCGATATGTTGCTCCAACACATGTTAACTAGGTGGATAAGGCTACTGCAATGTTCTGACAACAAAATGCCTAAACCATGCACATCTGGATCATTTGTTTCTTAACACATATGTGACTATGCTACAGCTACATCCTTCAGTAAACACGTTTTGCTCCTCCTCTAATGATGCTTTAATACAGAGAGGTTTGCTTAGTTGCTAGGCTATTGTTAGCATGTTTGCTCCCTGTTTTTGCCCTGTAAAATATTTAAATGTGGTTTTGGTCAATCGTGAGTGGAAGACATCTACAGAAAAGGTTCTTTTTCTGGTCACATCACATAGACATCCCATTAGCTGCACCAGCCAATGACGTCTCCCTCTCACACTGTGAACATCACCTTATTATAAATGTGAAAAACACAGACTGTGCGGGAAAACATGGGTTTGTCTGCAAATTACGGCTGTAAATTCATTCATAAATATTAACTAATTAATCGCAAATTAGTACAAATGAATCGAGATTAATCACATTTCAAGTCAACTTATAATAAAAGGATAAGTAAAAGTCATTTAAACAATCAATTTAAACCAAAGGATACTTTAATAGTTTTGTTTTACCTTGACACCCTTTCTGAAATCTGTGAAATAAAAACAAAACTTGCTGTTGTATAAACAAGTGCATCACCATGCGTTCATTTTGTGATTCAGAACATTGACTGTTTGGGAAAAAAAAGTATGAATTAGTGTGATCCGTTATTGTGTTGTTGGCTTGCTTGGACAGTGGCACACCTCACGCTCCAAACTGCTGCAAAGTAGTCTGTCGGAGCCCCCCTCCCTTAAACGCTGCTGCCACACCAGGATGCTTTGCCTTTAGATGATATGTCAGTGATGAAATTCTTCGGTGAAAAATTCACCCTTGCAAACCAAGCAGGTCATGTTTTGTCCAGAGCACCGTCTTGTCACAATTTAAAACACAATTGTCCATTTAGAAGCATGTCTTTCTGTTTTTCCATCGCTAAGTTTTCTGAACAAATGAAAATGTGTTGGTAAATGTGGAGGGCCCCCTTTACAAAGTAATGATTGAGGTCATTTATTTTAACGCATCAACAACAAAAAAACGCAAATAGTTAACACGATAACTACCCTACTACAAATGAATGGTTTGGAAGCTGTGCACATGAAAATAGTCTGTCATTGTCAAAAACCAGCTGTGCAAAATACATCTGTGTAATATGCCAGGGATGAAGGTCACAAAACATTTAAAAATACCATCATTGGGACCATGAACCCGATTTGGGTTTGGATCAGAACATTGCTTCTTCTAAGATTAAAAAATGTTGTTTCACATAATTCTTGAACAGAATATAAATTCGATTGTCACGTTTTTGTGTTAGTGCTGAACGACTTTTTCTCCGCAAAAAGAAAACCAGATATATGTTGTCTTAAAGAGCAGTTCTGCCTGTAAATAAAAGGGAATTTGTGATGCGCAATGGCTCGACAATAAGCATCCTTCTGACCGAAATTACAAAAGCAAAGCAACACATTACTATGCTGGATTTTGGCAGTTTGCTGTTTTTCTTTTTGCAGCCATTTGGTGACGCTCATGTCCTCATTCTCAGTTTGCATTCTTTGGTCGGTGCCCAAACATCATTACTGTTGGAAAGCTGCAGTGTTTTATATCTGCTACTCTGTTTGTCTGCAGCTGCGGTCCTAATGGCACAAATTGTTTGTTTGTGTCTGAAAGGTGTCATATCACCATGTACAATGGGGCACTGGTGATAAGACTCTTATGGACGAGCTGGGTCTAGGTAAGAGCCAGGCTGTGTGGAAGTCCTCAGACAAAAGAGAACTCTATTTCGGCTAATAGCTCTCCAGCATCTAATAGTGCATTATTTGATTTGACGCCTCTCCTATTAGATCTCAAATGTTGCCAAATATTTTGTGGTGCCTGAAATTTTGAACTGATTAGGACTCAGGAATCAGTTGTGACTCTTGAGGGCAAAAGTTTTCATCCTATGTATGATTCTTCCTAGATACCAAACGGACCCTCCTGGGGTATAAGGTACTTTTTTCGGTCTAAGCCCCTGAACATGCATCAGCCAAATCGTTCACAATACCACTTGGCACATTTACTAAAAATCTAAAATGAGGGGCCACAAAAAATACTCCATTGAAAGTGGAACTTGGAAGTTGTAATGCAACAGCTTTATGCCTTATAACATTTTGGGAGGGAGTGCAAAACTGCTGATGTACATTTAGAGCTAAAATAAGGTAATCAAACTTTTCCCCCTCCATGATATTCAACTTAAATGAATGAGAGAGAACTGCTTCAAAGAGTTTGAGCTGCAACTGAAGCTTCTCCACTCTGACTAAATGACTGTACTTTAAACTCTGGAGCCATTCTGCAGCTGTTTGTTAAAGCTTTTATCAAAGTGATTTAAAAAAAACTGTACTTTGATACTGCCATACATTTAAGCTCTAAAGAAGAAAACACTTTCATAAGCTTAAACATGTGGAAAAGGAATATGTTTTGGGGGTTTTATGCTGTCTTTTTGTACGTGACACAACTATTTATAGAAACATTTTAGGAAAACTGCCACAATATTACGATACATGTATTTTATCTGTTAAGATCTGTTATTTATGTTTTTTTGATGAACTACCCGGTATCATGCTAATCCAAGACTGGCTCATTCATTTAACTTTATCAGACATGTCTGAATAAAAGTGGGAGAATAAAGAAAGAGAAAATGACCATTGCTGTCACTTGATGAACCCATTAAAATGACTTACTTTATGTCTGAGCTTCAGGTAGGGGTGTCCTGATACTAATCTGAATCATTTAAGAATAAATGTTTGCTAATACCAATTTCGCAGTCTGATTATGGTAGACATGGGTCAGTGTGAGATACCATGGTTTCATTGTATTTACACAGACATTTAAAAGAAAAATGAATAACATGACATCATTTTTTTAATCAAAAACAGCTTTCCAACCAGCTCATAGCTTGCCAGCTGTGATTTTAAAATGCTTCTTTAATAACTCGTCCCTTTGTGGTGGTGTAGCGAGCTAAGTCTGTCTTTGATACGAGGGACCCGGGTTTAAATCCCACTTTTTTTCAGGAAAGGCATCTGGTGTAAAAACACTGCCAAGTCCGTGTGCAAGTTGGAATAGCTTTGCCACTGAATAAGGAAGCGGCCAGTGATTGTGGGACTATTTGGAAACAAAGCCCACATTTGTCAGACAAGAAAAAAGTGTAGTAGCTTTTTGTTAGCCAGGTGACTGGTAATGTTCAGCAACAGGTGTGTCTATTCTTTTTTTTAGTTTTTGTTGAATATTTGGTTTCTTCAATAAAATTGCATCTTAGACCTGTTGACAATGTTTTTGTGTTTCTAAAGCTAGGTAAACACTACCAAATCAAGTCTGCTCTGATATGATGTGCTAATTCAACTCATAGCATACTTCAGTGCAGTTTCAATTAATCATGTTTGGGGAAAAAACATAGAGAAAAAGGTTGTTCTCCTGTTTCATAAATTTGGTGCCTTTTCTGGAGTGCCAGAAAGCGTAATGAGTAGTATTTAAGCCGTGCTCTGTGCAGCGGTACCGTACACAGCTAGCTGTCTGAGCCTGCAAGGTTATATGACACTGACAGGGAGGTGCAGCAGTCAGAACAATCTCTGTTCTACCATAAACATCACTTTTTTAAACTGTCTTTAGCCTAAGTGAACCACAGACATGTCTTAGCATGTGGTATAAAATACAATTTCCTTTCGAATAGTTTCTTACATCTACAGGTCCTTCTCAAAATATTAGCATATTGTGATAAAGTTCATTATTTTCCATAATGTCATGATGAAAATTTAACATTCATATATTTTAGATTTATTGCACACTAACTGAAATATTTCAGGTCTTTTATTGTCTTAATACGGATGATTTTGGCATACAGCTCATGAAAACCCAAAATTCCTATCTCACAAAATTAGCATATTTCATCCGACCAACAAAAGAAAAGTGTTTTTAATACAAAAAACGTCAACCTTCAAATAATCATGTACAGTTATGCACTCAATACTTGGTCGGGAATCCTTTGGCAGAAATGACTGCTTCAATGCGGCGTGGCATGGAGGCAATCAGCCTGTGGCACTGCTGAGGTCTTATGGAGGCCCAGGATGCTTCGATAGCGGCCTTTAGCTCATCCAGAGTGTTGGGTCTTGAGTGTCTCAACATTCTCTTCACAATATCCCACAGATTCTCTATGGGGTTCAGGTCAGGAGAGTTGGCAGGCCAATTGAGCACAGTGATACCATGGTCAGTAAACCATTTACCAGTGGTTTTGGCACTGTGAGCAGGTGCCAGGTCGTGCTGAAAAATGAAATCTTCATCTCCATAAAGCTTTTCAGCAGATGGAAGCATGAAGTGCTCCAAAATCTCCTGATAGCTAACTGCATTGACCCTGCCCTTGATAAAACACAGTGGACCAACACCAGCAGCTGACACGGCACCCCAGACCATCACTGACTGTGGGTACTTGACACTGGACTTCTGGTATTTTGGCATTTCCTTCTCCCCAGTCTTCCTCCAGACTCTGGCACCTTGATTTCCGAATGACATGCAGAATTTGCTTTCATCCGAAAAAAGTACTTTGAACCACTGAGCAACAGTCCTGTGCTGCTTCTCTGTAGCCCAGGTCTGGGGAATGCGGCACCTGTAGCCCATTTCCTGCACACACCTGTGCACGGTGGCTCTGGATGTTTCTACTCCACACTCAGTCCACTGCTTCCGCAGGTCCCCCAAGGTCTGGAATCGGCCCTTCTCCACAATCTTCCTCAGGTTCCGGTCACCTCTTCTCGTTGTGCAGTGTTTTCTGCCACACTTTTTCCTTCCCACAGACTTCCCACTGAGGTGCCTTGATACAGCACTCTGGGAACAGCCTATTCGTACAGAAATTTCTTTCTGTGTCTTACCCTCTTGCTTGAGGGTGTCAATAGTGGCCTTCTGGACAGCAGTCAGGTCGGCAGTCTTACCCATGATTGGGGTTTTGAGTGATGAACCAGGCTGGGAGTTTTAAAGGCCCCAGGAATCTTTTGCAGGTGTTTAGAGTTAACTCGTTGATTCAGATGATTAGGTTCATAGCTCATTTAGAGACCCTTTTAATGATATGCTAATTTTGTGAGATAGGAATTTTGGGTTTTCATGAGCTGTATGCCAAAATCATCCGTATTAAGACAATACAAGACCTGAAATATTTCAGTTAGTGTGCAATGAATCTAAAATATATGCATGTTACATTTTCATCATGACATTATGGAAAATAATGAACTTTATCACAATATGCTAATATTTTGAGAAGGACCTGTATGTACTTCCTCTGACTTCATTTTTAGGTGCCTCGCCACCTCCTGTAAAATAAATCTAACTTTGATTCCTCTTCACTCCGTAACAACTTCAAGATGGAAGCGCTTTGTGGTTAGATTAACCTAGTGGCACCTAGGTATGGTGTGTTCACTGACCATAAAAACATCAAATTATGACCGCTCGGTCGCTGGTCAGAGCTGATGAAGCAGAAAATCATCTGACTTAAGTCAGCTGATGATTTCTCAATCTGTCTCTAGAAATGGTTTCTATGAACAATGTATGTGTGTTCTGCTTTATTGAGTATTTTTTCGGGCCCTAAAATATAAAAGTGTAAGTTTAGATGTATGAATAATCCTTATGTTTATGTTGGAAAACGTTCCCAAAGGACAAGCTTTGTCTCTGTGTCTAGGAAATCTTGAAACAAATTATCCCAATCAGAGGAATGAGCTGACCACTGTTTTCTGATCTCATTAGATGGTTACTCCACCATTGACCAGAGGGACAAGGACTGCAAATACAAAACAGATGACAGTTTGGCGGACCTGACAGAACGGGAACCATTAAAGGTACACACAAACCTCTTCTTATCTCATGTGGTTCCGAGGGCACAGACAACAAGAATTTCATGTGGAAATATTATCCCTTGTTCTCTCCCCGTGTCTCTCTCCTTCCCTCTCTGTGCCTTCTGTGGTGGTCCTCATTAGAAGCTCTTAATTCTATCGACCCTTTAAACAGGCTGGAAGTTGTCGTCCTCAGTTAATGTTGCCACCATAGCTTAGAGCTGTGGACACCCTCAGATCTTTGAGCCACTAGTTAATTGCCTGTAAGCTTTTGGAGTCCATAAAGCAATTAATCTGGGGCTGATTAAAAGAACCGTCAACAAGCACACTTCCTGGAGAGGAGCCTTGTTACAGAAATGAGCACACTGTCGAACTGTCGAGAGGTCGTTTGCTGATTATGCAGCTAGAGCTTGTTTATTGTCGAGCGGAGTGAGAAGATTATGGCCTCGGAGGATGGCCGACATGTCAGATGACTTTCAAGTACTTTTTGGCTGTTTAGGTTTCATCAAATTAAGTGCGTGATGGATGAGATTTCCCTTGGGGGAAAATTAAACATCTTCCTGCATCAGTTCAGCATATACATAAATTAAGGTTCATATATTTACTTTACTTCTGAGGGTAGGTTTAAAGTATGTCTGAGGTTATATCAAAAGTTGGTTACACGCAATTAACAAAAAATTAGGTATTTTCTTTAAGTGACAGCTTACTGATAACTAATGTGTAAGGTTTCTGATTAGAGAAAGGTTTAAGGTTTAGGAAGTCTGTGTAGCCTTTTCTGTTCAGCTTCCACCGTGACCTCAGATAACTTTTCATACATGTGCTCTGCTGCAACACTGCAAGAGTGAGTGCATTTACTTCCACCTCAGCAGGCTTTGGTTTTGATCATTAGTGAGATATGATGTTTACACGAATTGTTCAAAACCTCACTGCATCATATCAAGGTCCCTCATAAACTATGCACAGCTGCGTCTGACTTCTCACTAACTTCAAGGCAAAAATGGTGAGAAAATAGAAGCATCTTCAGCAAACCAATGCTTACCAACTGCACGCATTAATGTAACTCAAGTGTGGATTAACAATAGCCTTAAAGCCAAACATATTTGTTCCCAGTGAACATCCAGTCACATCCCTGCAGTGAGTTGGTGTGTAGTAGATCAGTGAAAGAGATCAGCTAGAATAACAAGTGTTTGCTACTGAATGATGGTGTAGTTGCTCCTGAACACAAGATTTGAATGTGAGGGGTGCAAGTCAGTGAAATCAGTGGTGTATGGTCTGCATCGGTGGAGAATGGATGTGTAAGTGTCGTAGTGCACAAACAAAAACAATTCAGAAGTCCGTTTAGGTGTAAATAACTGAGGGTCCCACCAGGTCCTCAAGTGTCCAATGTCAGTAATCAGAGTTGTAAAACCAAATGTAAGCCCAGCCTGTCCACAAGAGACCTGGAGGGGTCGTAACACCAGTCATAACTTGGAAAACAGTGCAAATCTGGACTCAGTATCACCTATTTTCCAGCAAATACAGCGCAAAGACCAGATTTTACTATATCTTAACAGTCTTCGAAGTTTACATTCATTATGGACATGATTTGTAATCAGTTTCAATGATGTGTTGGAACTGTTCAGGATGGAATGATTATGAATCCAGAATCTGCATTTTTTTTATAATCCACAAAGGATCAAAATGTTCCAGATAGGTTTCAAAACATTGGAGTACATACACTCCCTCTAACAGTTGCACCAATTGTCACCAGGGAAACCAGACATTTTTGTAGCCATCAAAAAGCTTCTGGCATAATTCTGCCACGTTTCTTATCAGAAATAGAATTAATTATACCTGGTTGGTTTTATGGCAGAGACCAGGCTTTTAAACATGCTAGTCAGCTTTAATAATTCCAAACCCAGTTTTGGTGTGTGTTCGGGGTGATTGTCCTGTTGGAACACCTAACTGTGTTTCAACCACCTGAAGGAGACCAATTGGAAGGTAGTCCTTGTTCTTCTTCATTCCACCCATCTTGTGCAATGCATCAGCACCACAATGGCAACAAAACAGGCCCTTGACATAATACCACCACCACCATGCTTGACAGTTGACACATTGGTGAACCTCACCTTCATTATTGCAAACAGTCTTCTTGTTCCTGTGTTTAAACAGCTCAACCTGTGTCTTCACTGAACATAGAATTCTTCACTAGAAGGCATTTGACTTCCCCATATGGGCAGCTATAAAACAGTCATGCTTGACAATGTTTATTTTTATTTTAGTGGTTGGCACGCTCTCAGTCTGTATCATTGTAAAACTAGCTTCACTGTGGACAGTGCACTGGTGTTAAAGCATCTTCTAGAGCATTTTAATTGCATCATAACCAGATTAAATGGACATTCATGATGACCAGATGTATACTACTGATGGGCTTTGTGTGTACATATCGATACATTATTATCATTTGTGTCAGTAAACATCCTTCAGTTTATTCAGGTTTGGTTGAAGAAGATTCAGTTTTAAGTAATTTCTCAAGTTGTGGGAATGGTTCTTTTTGAAGGTCTGATATAGTAACTACACTGAACAAGAATATAAAAGCAACACTTTTGTTTTTGCTCCCAGTTTGCACGAGCTGAACTCAAAGATTTAAAACATTGTCTATACACACAAAATAACAATTTCTCTCAAATATTGTCCACAAATCTTTCTAAATCTGTGATAGTGAGCATAACTAATCCATCCCACCTCGCAGGTGTGGCATATCAAGATGCTGATTAGACAGCATGGTTATTGCACAGGTGTGCCTTAGGCTGGCCACAATAAAAGACCACTCTGAAATGTGCTTTTTTGTTTCTTTGGGGGGGTCTGAAAACCAGTCAGTATCTGGTGTGGCCACCATTTGCCAGGTTGTTGACTGCGGCCTGTGAAATGTTGGTCCACTCCTCTTGGAGTGTGTTTTTGTTCAGTGTAGTTCTCAAGCTACAGTTGTGCTCATCCTTAGCCTGTACAGGTCTCTGAGCATTACTGTGAAGCTCTGTGTATTTTCTAGACCTGATCCTCTACCTGCTTTGAATGCAGCTTATTTCCTTTGCATGCTTTGTTTTGCTGTTTTCTGATCTCTCTGACTTCTTTCCAAAGCTCTCCTTGTGGCAGGGAACTAACTCTGGCTTCTCTGATCCAGGATGCAATCCATGTTTGTTTTCAAGCCTTTACGTAAAATGTACTGACCTCTTTGTTTTACTGTGTTTTTGTTTGTTTGTTTGTTTTCCTAACCCGTCCTCCCATGGCGACAGAATGATACAAATAGGAAACACTATATTAGGAGTAACAGGCCTGCGGTCAGTCTGGTGGACGCTTGTGATGTTAAGCCTCAGCCTGTTGACTCCTGGGTCTAAGTGCATGCATGGTAGGTCTGTGAAAAATCAAAAGTACAACCCTGCACTTTCTAGGTTTGATTCTTGCATCATTTTCAGCTGTCTTAGTCAATAATTTCATCCCTTTTTTCCCTCTTCACCATCACATTGCATCATGTAGATCCTCATGTACTGCCCACTGAAACAGATCCCAGATCAGCTGAAAAATTTGTTTTATGATTTTGTGTGTAGAGATCCATTGGGCAAAAAGAACCCCCTAACATATTTTCCAAAATTGCAAACCTGCAGTGCAACACAGCAAGCATTCAGCTTGTAAACACATAACGAGACTTCTCCTCTCTGTATCACTCATGGAGCATTGACAGAATTTGTTCTCTGTTTACAATTCGACTCCGCCTCCTTCATTGAAATGTACGCCCAACGCCTCGCTCTCTGCTTCCCCCGACAACCTTTGCTGGAATGGGTTCGCAAATGATAGAGGGGAGTCATTCTCTTTCTAAAGAGATGCTTCAGGGACTCAGGTGGCCCTTAATGAAATCCTCCCGGGACAAAGAGAAAGATATGCACACGAAGCACTCCTGTCTGCATTCTTAAAATATGTTTCTGGGGTAAAACATTTAAAGTATTGCAGAATGAGTTTCTCAAGGTTGCTAGCTGATCAGGGTTAGCCTCTGTTTCCCTCATTGTTTTGTCATCAGCATGCTTCTCTTCTTGCCTCCTCATCACTGCTGTGGTCCCCTGCTCTTCCTATTCCTGCTTTCCTGATTTCCACCCTCTTATCCAAGTCATCTTTGTTAGTGGTCATCCATTCAGTTTTCTGTTTACTTTAAAACACGCTCTCTAATTTAAGTCAGATGATTTTCATTGGGCTGTCATTGTACCTTACATGGTAACTCTTTAAGTGAAAGTAGTTGTATTTTGTTTCTCTTGTTAAAAAAAAACTACAGGTAGCTGCAGGTAAGTTGTGTTCATGCAGGATTTCATCAAGCATATGTTTAGCCATTTTTTGCATTCCACTGCCATCCATGTGCACTGTTGGGGCTGAAGCAATAACAGGAATGACTTTTAAAGGGCATATATAAACATTTCAATGATTATTGGGCTTATATATTGCTATAGTTATATTAATTTCAATGACTGAAAATGAGAAGTATAGGGGGGGAAATGTGAAAGAAAATGGCAAGCACAAGCCAGCAGAAAATTTGATAGAGGGATGACGTGAGATATAGAACCAGAGCATCAGTACATAACACAGTGGCCATCTAAGAAAAAAAGTAGTGATAGTGAAGTCTCCAGCTTGAATAGGAGTTCATAAGGTGAAAATTTAAGGGGGATACGTTAATAGAAAAATATTTTTTAAGAGGGAGTAGCAAACGTATTGGGTCAGCATTCTACCCAGAGATTTAATAGCACTCAGTGGTGAGCCCAAGCTAAGTAATGTAGGTGTCAAAACATTATTTTGACTACACCATCTCAAGTTCTCATGCCTCTCAAGCTCTGTAAGTGTCATCTACTGTTTTCTCACACCAACTTGCCAAGTGTGGTGATTGGAAGAGAAGTTAAAATGCTGATATATTATCAGTGTAGATGCAGTCAGACGCTCTGTCATTTGGCTCAGAAACTAAGAAAAAAATGACTTTATTACCTATAATGGTGTTTGGTTGTTCCTTCGCTTAGTCACGATTTCAGTTGTTTATTAATCTTTGGACAAAGAATGTGTTTCTCTGTTAGAAACACAATTTTTGCCCGCTGTTTACTCTCACAAAGCTCGCCCTTTTTTTCCTTGATGGCGGATCCTTTGGGAAAGTAAGAGAGCTCACTTGTGTCTTTTTTGTGTTTCCACATGTCCATTTAACATATTCCCATTAGAAAGACCTTTTTTGTTAAGAAAACAATCTCTGATATTTACTTCAGCAGACATTTACGCTCTGTGGTTCCAGACAGCACGTCATCTTCCCTTGGGGTCGCTTTATTATGTAGTTCTAAACAGCATTTGTTTCAAAAGTATGTTTTTAAATGACTATTTTGTTTTGAAAAACAATAAAAAGACCAGTTGGGATTTTCTTATGTTTTTAACTTTCAAAGTTTTTTTAAGCTGTAACAAATGAAGGTATTTGCCCTTTAAGTACTGAAGAAGTGGAAACTCTTGGTTTTGTGTCTGAAAGAGTTTCATTCCAAATTGGCAAATTGCTTTTCTAAATAATCTTTTTTCTAAATAATCTTTATTACATATGCGTATTATTAATTAAACCATCCTAAAGTGGTGTAGATTTTTGGACTGAAACTCCATTTTCCTGTTATTTCAAACTGCTGGCTGTGTTCTAATATTTGTTTTCCTTTCTTCAGGCTTCAGGCTTAACACAGCAATAGTGCGACATCCCCAACTACAAGAGGATCTCTCATATCGCCACTGCCATTTCACGGGAGCTCATCTTTGGAGTGGGACTTTTTACAGAATAGAGGATTTCAAAAAAATGTGGCCACAACCGAGACTACCCAGCAGCAGTCATGTTTTTCAGAGAAAACAATTTTTCATTTTTAAAAAGAGTAACGACACTTCCTACTCAGTCATATCTACATTCCTCGGCATCATGTGAATTTCACAATGTTGACTCTTGCTCTGAGAGTAAATTTGAGTAAGGCTGGCGGGAACGCAATGTGCAGAAGAGGCAAAGTAAAGCAGCATAGAAGGAAAAGGAACGTGCACTGAAAGGATACCTGCTGGGAAGGAAATGGGAAATGGATGCTCCATTCTTAATTTCAGATTTCCTGTGTGGTTTCGGGAGTTTTGATGAATTTTGATTTGTTTGATTTTGGTATGTTGTTTTGAAGACAGAGGGAAGAGAAAAACAAAGGTAGAGAACCAAGCCTGAGAAGAGCTGTAGCATCATAGAGAAACCAGTAAAGAGCCTGTTTTCATGAACTAAAATCCATCTGGGTTCACTGTGTTATTTTTTAATACAAAAAAAAATGGCACTGCTTTTACATCAGGAGTGTGAATCAGGTGATCAGTTTCTGGGTTTTGTAGTTAGGAACCTGCAAGTTGGGATCTGGAGAAAGGCAAGTGACATTCTGAGTTAGCGTGGCGTTTCATCTTCACACGACATCACAGGAGGAAGCTCTAATGGTTACAAAAACAAAATCAGAAGAGATTTACGGTTTCCTTCATCCTGTATGAGCCAAACAGCTTCACTCACAGAACCGCCATTTCTCGTATGAACTCTCAGGTTGTGCAGCGTTGCGGCATCGCGAGTTTCCTGGTGGGTCGCTGTTTGTCAGTGTTGTGTGCTGAAGAGGATTCAAGGCATTATGTTTTTAAATTATCTGTATTTCTGAGGAGAGCAGACTGTAAAAAAGGATTGTTCTAAAAGCATTTTTGTTGGGTTTTATATAAATGTACATTAGAGTAAAACACAAAAATTGAAAAATAAAAAAAATTGCCATATAAGAAAAATTGCATTTCTTACCTGTATCACCTTGCTTGGAAAGCACATTTCATTTGATGAAGGCTCACTGTTGTTCGTAAACAAGAAATAACCGTGTGTCAAATGTCGTCAAGCCACACCGGCAGTCACCTATTTATATTTTGTATTTGTGGAAAAGGTTACAGAAAGGAAAACGTATATGTTTTGTTGCAAAAGGATCCATGTTTTGTGGCAGAAGAGATGATTTTTAATTTAAAAAATATATATATATAAATATATATCTTCCTCATGCGTTTGGATGTGATTCGATTACCACCACCCCACCTTCTCTGCTACATGTTAGAGGAAATGATCCAGTAGTGAGCATGACGATCTTTATATTGTATTCTTTTCTTTTCAAGTGCCAGTTTTTCTTTGTGGAGTCATTTGGATGTTACCTAATCCACTCGTGCAAGAAGAGAGTTGGTCTATGGCTGAAGACAAAAGGACAGTGCTGCACGACAGTGTGTAAATTAAAGATGGGTCTTATAGTATATATATTTTTTACAGTTGAGATGCAGAATCATGTTGCCATTACAGAGAATCGAACCTGATCTGGTGTCATGCGTCTCTCACTCAAGGCAAACGGCATGTGCCTGTGTTCGAGTCTGATTTTATTTTTATTTTTGTTCGTGACGTATGTGACTTTGTAAAGCTTGCATATTTTACACAGTGTTTACAAAGGTGTATGTTGTGGTAAAAAAATCAATGAACTATTAAAAGAACTGTTCCTGTGTATTAAAACCCAGATTTCTAAAAACAACAACTACAAAAAAGTCATCATAACCCAAACAACCCTCGTGTGTGTCCTCAGACGTGTGTGCTTTTCATTAGACAAAGACCCACATGACTGTCTCCTTCTTAAATGCACTACCACAACCAAAGGATCGGGAGTTGAACTCATCATTTTTAAAGTAATAAAGGGCTCTTGGTTGTGTTAATGTGCAGCCCGTTGTGCATTTACATAACATAGAGCCACACGACTGTGCTGTAAAATCCACGGACACGCATGGAATCAAACAAACCTACCTGTGTAGATACAACAGATTCAAGACCGTGCAACTAAAGTAACTGAGTAGCAGACGTGTTTGTACCTATCATGTGCCTTAATCTTTTCCATGCTAGTTAAAGATGACTGTGTTTTATATAACTCCATTTCACATCTTCCCTTTCATTCCCTGTGTCAGCCCCCCACCCCGCCATTCAGCTCATCATTTCATCCATCCAGGCCCCTCTACCCTGACTTGCACCTCACTGTCCCCCTCCTAAGTAGGTTTGACTGTTGGCGGGTTGCTGCCTTGTATTACATTGTACTATAAACTTTTAATGAGTTAGAGAGCATATGACAAATGGATTTGATTTCCTAGAGAAGTAAAGCCGTTGGAGCTTTCGTAGTGAGCAGAAGCGATGCCACAGTGACAGAATGTATTATGTTAATTTTACTAATACCCAGAGGCAAATATTACGCTTGTTAAACATAATGGAAAAATACTGGTTTGTAGAGTATAAATTTGGTGTGTTTTCAATAAATCATGCCTGGAAATTAAGGGTTGTCTGGCTCTGTGTCTAATTTGCTTACATTCAAATCCAATTCTCTCCACTTTATAATAGGGTGAAAATATATTTTTTCTTCAAAAATATCAGTTTCTTTCATTCATCACATGATTACTTCAGGTAAGTCTCCTTGTAAGCAATAAGAATGTGTCTTGATTTAGCCATGGATATAACACCACTATGCAAGTGGCTCCACCAAGTGAGATACTCAAAGAATATCGGGATTGGGGAAAAAGTAAATCAGACCTTTATGGATAAGTGGCAAGATTAAAGCAACAATAAGTCCTGTTTGCAGTTTGTCCAAAGTCATATAGGGGACACAGCAGACATGTAGAAAAAGGTGTAAGATTAGACTGTAACTATAATGCTTTCTAGATGTGCAAAGCTGGTGGAGACAAACCCCAAAGACTTGCAGCTGAAGCTACACCCAAAGGTAGTTCTATAAAGTATTAAATCAGGGGGAATAAAAACAAATGCATGTAAAAACCTAAGCATCCGGGGATCGGGCCGCTGAGGTCTCCACCTTCGTCCGCGACCCGGTCCCGGATAAAGCGGAAGACGACGAGTACGAATACGAGCATGTGAAAACCATGTATAATTTTCCAAACATACACTCCTTGTGTTATTCTTCCACATATAATACCAAAGATTTCTTCAAATCTGAGGTTAAACCATGATAAAATGTGAAAATGTTGAAGAGGTAGAAATGCTTCGCTAGGTACTCTATACTGTAAGGTGGAAGTGCAGGACACCAGCCCTGTGTGGCCAAAGGTAACATTTCTGAATTTAAAGGTCTAAACAAAAAAGGCAAAACAAATACCTCTTCTCTCCTCCTCCACAGTCTGATAGAACCCTGCCTGGCCGATAGGCCGGCTAACCATCCAGGTAACAAACAAAGCTACTTAATTTGCATCCTAAACCTCAGGTGAAAAAGTTAAAACTTTACTTTGTTCAATTTTATCTGAACAGAGCAGGCCAATCAGCTAGAATGGTCCCTGATTACTTCTATTTGACTCATTTTTTTTTTTTTTTGCAAATACAGTAGACAGGTTCAATATTTCATTTAAATACATACTGTACAGTATCAGGCAAAATGAGCTCGGTAACATTACAATTCATTCACTGCTAAAAATTCCTTTAATAAAGTAAATGTTCAGTAAATGTGGTGCATGTAATCTAAGTTGTATTTTCAGTTTCTGTGTGTGTAGAAATTATGATGTGATCAGAATATTTTAATATGTAAACAGCAGACATCATGTTATAAATTCTAAGGACTTTGGTAATCTCATTAATCCTAACTCTCCAAGAATAATTCTGTCACATATGACACTGGCTACATGCAGAAGTACAGATGATTCTTCTTATGACCATATTCTCTTCTTTTGGTTTCATGTTCTTTAAGATTGTATAACTTTTTCTGGGTATAGTTGATTTACGCTGTAGAACAGTCACTGGTTACTCATTTAGTGCGACCTACCTGGTAAATTCGGTAGGGTAACCTGCTTTGCTACAATATAATCTTGTATGGCGCAGAAGATATTTTGTGAGAAAATAATGCTCACTTCACTGTTTTTCTATTTTCTCTTTTCTTTTTCTCTTGTCTTTGATCTAGTCTATTTTTTTCAATTTTGGTTTTTAATTTTGTGAATTTAAAATGGTTATTTATTTTATAAATAACAAAAAATTAAGCCAAGTCAGGGGTACATTGAGCCACCTGGGGGTATATTGACCTGAAGATACTGTATTCATCTACATGACAAAATCAGATAGCTTTAGTTGACCTATATGTGCTCTCTAATGCCCCTTTTCCACGGCTCTATTTAACACAGCTCTCACCCGTTCACCCTGCTGTTCACTGATTGGCCATGGGACCAGGAGAAATTAGAAGGTTTTCGAGGAGGTAGCACAGGGAAAAGTTCATCAAACTCAAGAGCGACTACGATATTATTAAGGACCACAGTCCTTACGTGAACCAGTGTCTGCAGGAGGAGGGAGCAGGCAGAGAGCAGCTGCCTGCTATCAAACTACCTGCATCGGGTCAAACAGGAGGAAGACCCCGCTGAATATCCGGAGCACGAATATACAATATCCAACCTAAAAATTCACCACAGTTAAAAGTCTGCAGTTTTGCGCTTTAAAGTCTTTGTCTTTGTTACTGCCATGGCCGAGACAAAAACTTCCTTCTACACTTCTTCATGCAAACGTTGGAGCTTTACCAGTCCAGACTGCACCATCTCTCCTCTGTGCTTCTCCTGCCACACCCCGGTCGTATCAGAACCCCTGAGCCTTATTATTAGCCCATGGAATATTTTATACATGAAAAAAACTTGTATTTGAAATTCTTGCATATACAATACAAACATTATTTGTCTTTTGTTTATTTATGTTTTTATTTTTATGCTGTGGTGGCACTACAGAAGAGTATGCCTCACTAGAATAGACAGGTTAAGTGGGAGAAGTTACATGGCAAGAAGGTTTCTCTGTACATGTGTTTTACGGGTCCAGTTCCTTGTTTTAGAGAGATTAAAGCTCTGATACTCAACTCTAGACTGTTGTCTAATTTTTACTAACTTCACATTGGTGACCCCGACACGATCAACATGTCTTTGGGAACCGGTGGGGAGGGGGCAGCAGCTGCTCCTGCTTTTCCCTCACTGTTTTTGCAGCTCAAGTCAAGCTTCCAGGTTTTTGGCATGACCCGCACCCGTGGTTCCAGCATATCGAGGCTCAGTTTCACCTCCACGGACTCACAGCGGACGACACTAAGTATTATCAGGTGGTTGCTGCGCTCCACCTCTCCGCCACCCACCACGTAATGGGATTTTGAGGGATCCACCGGCACCCAACAAATACGACACTCTCAAACAACTCCTTCGTTTGTTCCAGCTGTTTGATGCAAAGCGAGGAGACCAGCTGCTGCCTCTTAATAACGTACATGCTGATGGAGAACATACTAATGCTTCTGGGCTTGGGGTTGCTTCTAAACTAGCAAAGGCAAAGGAGGAATTTGCCACCATGGAACGCCTGGGGATTGTGCGCCAATCTAACAGCCCATGGGCCTCTCCACTTCACATGGTTCCTAAATCTGATGGCAGCTGGTGCCCCTGTGGTGATTTTCACAAACTGAATAACATTAATGACCAGTTCCCCGTCCTGCATAATCAAAACTTCTCTGGGCTGCCATATTCTCTAAATTGGATTTGGTGAGAGGTTACCACCAGGTGCCAGTCAACCCACAGGATGTTCCGAAAACAGCAGTCATCACCCCATTTGGACTTTTTGAGTTCTTAAGTATGCCATTTGGCCTTATGGGGGCATCACATGGATTCCGGTGGCTGATGGATTCTGTGCTGAGGGGTATGTCTTTCTTGTTTGTTTATTTGGATGACATTCTGGTCGCCAGTGCCTCTGCAGAGGAGCACCTGGTGCACATTCGTGAACTTTTTGAACGGCTGCATGAACATGGACTGAATCCTGCTGTCAGTTTGGCCTATTGGCCATTGATTTCCTTGGCCACCATGTCTCTCCACAGGTGGTAGTACCCCTGCAACCCAAGATCAAAGCTATCACTATTTTCCTGCACCCCTGCACCACCAAGATGCTGCAAGAATTTCTGGGCATTGTAAACTTCTTCAATCGGTTCATTGCACATGCAGCCCAGATTATGTGTTCCCTACACGAGGCTCTGAAGGGCAAGAGGGTTAACCAGGTAGTGCACTGGTACCCAGACAGGGTTCAGGCTTTTGAAAAGGCCAAGTCAGTCCTTGCCAATGCTACCAGGCTGTCTCATCCATCCCCGGTTGCCCCTATCACCCTCACTACAGACGCTTCCGATTATGCTGTGGGGGCGGTGTGTGAACAGTGGGTTTCCTGTGCTTGGCAGCCTCTTACCTTCTTTAGCAAGAACCTCTGTGACACGAAGCGGAAGGACAGCCTTTTGATAGGGAGCTCCAGGCTTTTTTTTCTGGCTACGTGCAATTTCAGGTTTCTTATGGAGGGCCCCAGGTTCACTGCCTTTCACTTTTGCCATGGCGAAAACTACTGAGCCATGGTCCGCACTGTAACAGTGACAGCTCTCAGCCATCTCAGAGTTTACTACTGATATCCAGCTTGTCGCTGGCAAGGACAATCTGGTGGCTTACTGTCTCTCCAGGGCAATTGTGAGTTCTGTGATCCTGGGCATTGACTTGAGAGGGTAGCGTTCCAGGATGGGATTGTTACGCTTTTCTGCAATGTCTCCACTGGGCAGCCTCGGCCTGTGGTTCTGGCGAGTATAAATTGATTTTAAAGGTGGTTTTGGCATAATCTGGATTGTGAGTGGATCAAGATGGCTAGTTGTAGTGGGGGGCTTTCGGAAGATGAAAATATGGATGGTCCATGGTAGGAAATTGAAGGCGGGGAGGGGAAAAGATAGAGTTAACAGGGGACTAAATGCTGGTAAAAGAGCTCTTGATGATGAGGAAGAAAGAGTTGAAATAAGAAAGAAAATAATGATGGAAAACTTTAAAATTATATTAAAGTTTAAGGCTGGACAGGATATGATTGGAGTAAGTCCTATCAGTTTGTCAAATGGATTAAAGAAAGTTGTTGGAGATGTAGAGTTAGCTAAAGTCTTAAGGAATGGAAGCCTACTTATCATTTGTAAAAATGATGAGCAAAAGAATAAGGCCCTAAAAATACAAATGGTATCTAAAAGAGAAGTGCTGGAAAGAAAGGTAGTTGGGGAAGAAAGAGGAGTAAAAGGAGTAATATCAGGGATTCCTGTTGGAGAAAACTTGGAGGAGCTAAAGAAAATAATAAAAGGAGGAGAGATCACAGGGATTACAGGCTTTCAGGAGTGGGGAGAAAATGGACAGTACATCGGTATTACTGGATTTCAAAGATAAAGTTTTGCCTGATAAGGTGATGATTGGTTATCTGAGCTTTAATGTAAGAGCTTACATTCCACCACCTCTCAGATGTTATAAATGTCAAAGGTATGGACATATTGTGAACATTTGTAAAGGGAAACAGAGATGTGGTAGATGTGGAGGTGAACATCCTTATGGCGAGTGTGGAAACAATCCAGTTAAATGTTGTAACTGTGGAGGAAGTCATACTGCAGTATATGCAGGGTGCTTGGTAAGAAAAGAAGCAGTTGAAATTCAGAAAGTTAAAACTGATAAGAGAATTACTTATGCTGAAGCAGTGAAAGAGGTAAAAAAATAGTTATAATGATCCAAAAGCAAATTTTGATAGGAAAAGAGGGGAAGACAATAATCAGTGTAATATTACATTGGAAAAATTGATTCCTTTTCTAGCATATAACATAAATTGCTCAGAACAAGCAAGAACTAAAACTGAGAAAATAAAAATCATTGTAAAGGCAGCTACAAAGTTTTTTAATGTCAAAGTTTTATCATGGGAAAAAATACATGATGAACTTAGACATGGGGAAGGATCATCAGAAGCTGAGGCTTCTCAAATTGTTACATAATTCTAATATTACAATGGATCGCTCGTAGTCTAAGAGCAAATGGTCAGGAATTTAAAGCTTCATTAATAATTTAAATACAAAACCAGACATAATATGCATTCAAGAAACATTAGTGTTCATGGTTACTCGGTCTTACGTAAAGATAGAATAAATGGGAATGGAGGAGGTTGTGCCATATTCTTAAAGGAAAACATAAGATTTATTCAGCTCCAAATAATAACAGACTTAGAACTTATTGCTGTAGAAATCTGGACAAATAATGGGAATATTACAATAATAAATTATTACAATCCTTGCAAACAATTAGTAAAGTTAAAACTTGAAACTATCCTAGAACACTGGAGAGGGAAAATAGTTTGGTGTGGGGACTTCAATGCACATAGCTCTTTATGGGGAGATCAAGATGATTATAATGGAGGAATTTTAGAAGAGATGATTGAAGATAAAGAATTGGTAATATTAAATAATGGAGCAGGCACTCGGGTTGACTTGGTAAGAGGTAAAGAATCAGCTATTGATTTGACCTTAGTTTCTTAATATTTTGCTGATAGTTGCAGCTGGAGAGTATGAAAAGAAAGCACAATGGGGAGTGATCATTATCCAATTTTTGTCAGGATGGGAATAGATTCAGAAGGAGACCAGACCTATTTGTAAACCTGGTAAAGATCCTAATTCAACTGAAAATTATAGACCAATAGCTCTAACATCATGTATAGGTAAAATTATGGAAAAAATGGTAAATAACAGATTAATTTATTTTTTAGAATCTAAGAAGAAGATTAAGCGTTATCAATTTGGATTTAGAAAAGGCAGAAGTACAATAGATCCTGCATTATGTCTGGAACATGAAATTAGACGGGCTCAGATTAATAAGGAGAATTTAATAGCAGTTTTCTTAGATGTGGAAAAGGCTTATGACATGTTATGGAAAGAAGGGCTGTTGATTAAAATAAAACAAATAGGTATAAGGGGTAAAATATATAGATGGATAAAAAATTTCTTAACTGATAGAGTAAAATAGGTGGGGAAATAAGTTCAAAATATCAAGTTGAAAATGGTACTCCCCAAGGTAGTATAATAAGTCCTATGCTATTTATTATAATGATTAATGATATTTTTAGTAGTATAGATAAATCTTTTGGTGTTTCATTATTTGCAGATTATGGTATTATTTGGAAGAGGGGAAGAAATATAGAATTTGTAAATATGAAATTACAAGAGGCCTTAAATAGTGTAGAAGCTTGGGCTTTAGAATGGGGATTTAGGTTCTCAACATCCAAATCTAAAGTTGTTGTTTTTACAAATAGGAAATTAAATAGTAATGTAAATCTCAAATTATATGGGAATGTTATAGAAATTATAGATCAAATGAAATATTTGGGTATCTGGTTTGATAAAAAACTTACATGGAAGATACATGTTGGTAAAATAGTTGGAAAAAGTAAAAAATAAATTAAATATAATATAATGAGATGTTTGAGAGGTAAAGAATGGGGAGCAGATAGGAAAGCATTAAAAACTATTTATATTGGACTAATTTGATCAATATTTGATTATGGATGTATTTTATACAATTCAGCATCAAATAGTATATTAAAAAAAATTGATAGAATACAATATCAGGCATTAAGACTTTGTTGCGGAGTACTCCAGTACTCCAGTACTCCAGTTTCAGCTCTACAAGTTGAGATGGGGGAGATGCCACTGGAGCTCAGGAGAGAACAATTAGCCACAATTTACTGGACAAATATTAAAGGACATAATGAAGGTCATCTTCCATATGTTTCGCTGCAACCTTGTCAAGAAAAAATAAAGAAACAAATTAATAGTTTTGGATGGATAATAATAAATAAAATAAAAGATGTTGGAATAGATGACATTTTACTTAGTCCTGTGGTTGTTATTCCTGTTATTCCATCATGGATCTTTGAACAGGCTGAAGTTGATTTAAACTTACTGAAAAAAGGGAGACAGTTAGGAAGGAAAGAGGTGGAAAGTTATATAGAAAAAGAATATTCAGAATATATACAAATATATACAGATGCTTCTAAAATATTAAATGATAAAGTAGGTATAGCATTTGTAATTCCTGATTTAAATATTATGAGAAATAAAAGAATAACAGATAAATTGACAGTGTATACAGATGAATTAATGGCTGTTTTAATGGCTTTAAAATGGATTGAGGAAACAAAACAGAGGGAGGTTTTAATTTGTTCAGATTCAAGTAGTGCATTAATAAGTATTCTAGAGTTAAATTCAGAATCAAGGCAAGATATTATATTGGATATAATACAATTTTTAGGATTACAAATTATGGTTCTCACGTTAAACTAGTTTGGATTCCTGCCCACATTGGTGTGGTAGGAAATGAGTTGGCTGATAGTTTTGCTAAGAGTGCAGCAAAAAAGAATATGGTTGATATAAATATTAAAATAAGTAAAAATGAGGTAAAGAATATTATTAAAATGTATATCAAGAAAAAATGGCAAGAACAGTGGGATAGAGGAGGCAATGCTAGATTTTATTATAGCATCCAAAAAAACGTTGGGGAATTTAGGAAATGTAATAGAAGTAAAAAAGAAGAAGATGTTATATCTAGAATAAGGTTGGAGATACAGGATTAAATAGTACTCTTAAAATGATGAATAAACATACAGGTTGTTGTAATTATTGTGGAAAATTACAAATAGTGCAACATATTTTTTTAGAATGTAATAAATATGTTCAGGAAAGAGAGGTATTACTTAGAGATTTAAGTAGGAATAAAAATAAATTAGACATTAGGGACTTGTTTCAGAGATCATCTGGGGATGTAATTTTTAACAGTATTTTTAGTTTTCTAAGAACAGGTATTATGGGAAGATTATAATAGTTAAACGTCTGGTCCATACTCCAATCTGGAAGGTGGCGGTAATGCACCTAAAAGCTGTTTGCAAACCGCCATTAAAAAAAAAGAAAGAAGAAGAAGATGAGCTGCACGATATGCCTTTTTCTCCACTTGAGCACCTGCCCCTATTTATTACTTTATTCTGGTATTATTAGGACTTTATTCTCGTAGACCTAATATTATGTCTATATTCTCGTAATTTCCAAAAAACAATTTGTTTTATTCTGGCACTAATACTCCGTCGTAGAAATGCAATCAAATTTCAATTTTCTTCCTTTAAAATTAGAGTAATTTATTTCAGGCAATTCTGTAACCAACCTTTCCGGTCCGGGGTCCTTCCACAATAACATCATGGCTGCCCTCTGTAGAGGCAGACATAGGTGGAAAGGATTGAAAGGTTTGCTGGTTTTTACCAGAAACTTTACAGGTAACGGACATTCTATTATTCAGAAGCGCTTGTGTAGACCGGCTGGACCATGTCTATTTCTACACTGTGCTTGACGCATAGATTTTAAAACGCTTCGGTGGCTTTTGTAACTTCGTCTGCCTTTACATACTAGTTGTATTCCTTTAAAAGCTCATCTTTCTTAAATATTGTTTTATATGTGATATTGGAGCCAAGGTGCGAACTGTACAGTTTCTCAACACCCGCCTGTCTGTAAACTAGTAACACAGCTTTATTAGAAGGTAATATGATGTCACTGCCTTTATTCTCGTACAAGATGTTTTCTATTAGAGCAACACGAAGTAATGCACAACTGAAAAGTTGAAGGAAAATGATATTTATTTTTATATTTGTTACTAATAAAAATCTGAACAGTGTGGTTTGCATTTGTATTCAGGCCCTCTGAGGCAACTCGTTGTAGTGCTGCAGCTGCAAGTCCTTTGGGGTCTCTAAAAACATTCCACATTTAATGTTGCATTCTTCTTTGTAAGATAGCTAAATGTTAGTCCTGAAAGCTAACAGCAATTAAGGAATTTTCAACATTTGACCATTCAAACATGAACAAGCATTAGTTTAAACTAATTAAACTGTCAAAGTTATAATAATACTAAATACTATTAAAAATATGAAAACTAGGAAAACATTTAGTTACAATATTATTGCTGAAAATTATAATTGTGATTTTGATTAGCCCACACTTTAAGGGCAATTAGAGTCCATCCAACTGGCCAAATATATTATTTATATGTGGTGTGATAGTCAGAAAGGTCAAATATAATATCCAACCCAATATTGCGCAGAAGCAATCCTATGCAATTGTGATTTTTCCACACACTGATATTGTGATGTGGATTGCGACTTAAAATATTTTGCTGTTCTAATTCCACTACCTTGTTTCACAGTGGAGAGGGTGATGTGCAGTGTTAGTTTTCCAATACAGAGTTTTGCATGTAAGCTAAAAAGTTCATTTGCGGTCTCATCTGTTTCTTTAATTTTCTGTAAAGATCATGAATATTAGCTGTCCTTTTTGACAGTTTCACCCACACGAGTTGTGGATCTCTGGAGCTCATCCACAGTTGCCATGAGCCTCTACCCTTTCAGTCAGTTTAGACGGATGACCTTCGTCTGAGTCTCGCTAGGTTTACAAATAAGCTGGATTTAATAGTCCTGTGACATTTTCAAAGCTGAGATTAAATTATACACAGATGTAATGTTTCCTAATTAGGAATCAGATGCACTGGACTTTATATAGAGGTATTAGATTAAATGAGGCGCAGTACATATGCATACCACACTTTTCAGATTTTTACTACAATTGTAAAGAACATTATTAGGAAGCATAACTCATTCTATCACATGTAATGCAAATGTTTTGATGCTTGTGGTTAAAAAAATGATAAAATGTGAAAAACGTTTGTGACAGTTTCTGGTGGTCATTATTCAGTATCATCTCACAGGGAGGTATGACTATGACTTGGTGGTTATTGGTGGTGGTTCTGGAGGCCTGGCCTGCTCCAAAGAAGGTGAGCCTTTTTGCCTGTTTTCCGATGTATATAATCCTTTGTCAGATACCTGATCTAATTTCCATCTAAAAAACACATTGTTAATCCACATTGCACAGCGGCACAGCTAGGACAGAAAGTCGCTGTTCTAGATTATGTGGAACCGACTGCTAAAGGTAAAATACTTTGTACATAATTTTCTCCAAACATGGGGGTTTCAAAAGGTATATTCTCTAAATGCAGTTAATTTTGGGTCAAACAGGAACCAAGTGGGCTCTTGGTGGCACATGTGTCAATGTTGGCTGCATTCCTAAGAAGCTCATGCATCAGGCTGCTCTCCTTGGGACCGCCATCAAAGATGCAAAGAAGTACGGCTGGCAGATGCCCGAGACAGTCCACCATGACTGGTAAGCATGACTAGTGCAACATCTGTGTGGAAATACGTTGTTTTCTCGAGGAAATGCTTTCTTAACCAAGCATTATGTGAGATTCCCCTACTTATGCCCAAATGGTAGCTGTTTAACAGGATTCTGCACAACTTATCAGGTGATTTATTCATTAGATTAAATTTGCTTATTAGTGAACAGCACCATCTTGTGGTGTAGTTGGAGGAAAACACCCCTCCAGCTTGATGTTAAGAGTCTACTGTGATATGTTTTTTTTTCCTCATAACAAATTTTAAATCTTATCAGAATAGAAACTTAGCATAACACATTGTTTTAGTGTAATTTCAACCTGTTAAGAAAATCGCAAGCGGATAAGCAAGGAGTCAACGTAAAAAGATGTTTTAATTTAAAGTGAGTTATCATTAAAAACTCTGGGATGTTTTCCAGGGCTACAATGGCAGAGGCAGTCCAGAACCATGTCAGATCTTTAAACTGGGGCCACAGAGTCCAGCTCCAAGACAAGTAAGTGACAAAAGAGACTCTAACTTTCTTTCTAAGGAACCTGTTGACTTTACTATTACGGCCTTATTGCATTCATTCATTCAAACATTTAAAATAAAGAAGATAATGAGTGAATAAGAGCACATGTTTGAGGTATGAAATATCATAATGAATATAAATTTATTCTCTCCAGATAAAAAAAAAACTCTACTTTATATTAGAGCTGCAAGATATATAAGATTGCAGTTGTAGCAAAATGCTTCAAATCTCAATTGCAAAGGACTACTTGGATACATAATTAGTTAGGCAGCTGTATTTCAAGCGCCATGGATAAACATGTTGCTTTCTAATAATGTATTTGGGTCGATGCTTCGGTGACCAATCGCTGTCCTTGATCTTGATAACTGAGATCCTAAAGCTTAGGGAGAGCGCTGGGAATATTTTTATGATTATGATGAGTTTGGGTTGATCATAATCAATATTTTCATCACAATATTCAACAAAAGTGTGGCGATGTTAGGTTTCCCGAGGATCATGCAGCCCTATTAGAGATGTACCAATTTGTTTTCTAGCTGATTATCTGGTTTTTGAGATGTTAGTACCAATTTGATAAGTTTCTTGTTTCTCAAATTTAAGAAGATTTAAGAACAGCTCTTAAAATCTACATTTCTAGCCTTCCAACTGTGAGTGATCTCATGTTGATAAAGAGGTCTTTGTTAAAATAATTTTAGTAATATTTTCAAACTAAGACTAAATGATTACAAGGTAATGTTTTAAGCTGTCTTTAGGGTCTTACATTAGTGATGATAGTGGGTTTCCCAGCATGCATTGCTAAAACAGCATAGGAGTCTCTATGTGTCTAGATCCTTAACTGACCTTTGAGATTTCCAAAAGGACGTCAGCATTTCCATTCCAGCCTGTTTCATAGCAGACAGAGGTTAGAAGCTTAAAAGGAAAGCAAGAAACACTCAAATAAATCCAGTCTTTCTGTTGTTGCCTGAATGTATCTGTCATTTCCTGACTTGTTGTAGAAAACAGTTTTCCTTTTTTAAAGCCTTGTACATCAGTGTTCTTCGTCTAACTTCATTTTTGAACACTTCATCGATACTGAAAATAGCTACCTTTGACCTTTTCACTCAGTACCAGCGTTCACTCTGAAGAGTGTTGTGGTTAGCTCGACCTGCTAGCACTTAGCCGTGGTGCTTTCTTTGATCAGAATAAGGGCTGATCAAGCTGTAAATAGTTCTCTTGTCATCAGCTAAATTTCTTGGTGCATTTCCATCATCTGTGTTTAGACTGTTGACACCTCATAGTATTTCTTCAGTAGATTTCTTGGTTTTCTTGTCTCAACCACAGACTGCTTCACTCTGAGGAGTTCCGTGTTTATTTGTTGTTGATTGGTTTTCGACCTACCGCGTTTCTGTTTTTGTCATCACATGAGCTTGCCCAGGGCTCTACACATGTGTTGCACACACTGCTGCAGGACTGATCAGCAGCAGAAGCCGCACGTTGATAGAGTGCCTGCTGGAGGGTGAGCAGTTGGTAAACTTTTCAGTCCGATGAGATCATTTGCTCAGAATCAGATTTGTAAGGATGCTTCCGCAAGGTTTCTTTCTTTTCTGTTTTTCCACTCATGATAGGGGACATTTTTTGCATGTTTTCTTAGACTAACTTGTCCCTCTGAACCCTTCATTGTGTAATGTGGTAATACTCTTATGTTTTGTGTTTTGCAGGAAGGTAAAATATCTGAACCTCAAAGGCAGTATGCTGGATGAACACACAGTGAGAGGTCTGAGCAAAGCAGGAAAGGAGGTGTGCCGTTTTATTTCATTTTGTTTTAAATTAGAACATAGGAAAGGGTTTGGGTTAACATTCATCAACCCATCCATTTATAAATGAGACGTTCTGTAGAGGATCACAGGTGCTGGACAGGCAGTAATAATAACAATATGTTTTATTTATAAGCACCTTTCAAGACTCTCAACTTCGGTTTACATCGATAATATAAAGACAACATATTGGGAACAAAGGTGAAAAGTACTACGTTGAGAAGTCATAGGTGATGAACTAAGTTTTATGGTACGGTTGTTTTCTTCATGGTCTGTGAACACATACGGAGCAAACACAAACACTTAACAAACATTTACTGAAAATTTACCTTAAATACTTAATGAAAACATTTTAAAGTCTTGGTTTCATTTTTACGATATCTGCATCCACATTGGCTCTGAAATTCCAACAGAAACACTGAAATCCCCATGGCATCTCAGTAGGTAGCAGTGATTAAAAGAAAGTTTAAATGAAGAACATTCAGAGCATAGGTAAAGCCATGCTGAATGGGATGTTTTTGACCATTTCCTCTGAGTCAGAAACATTTCCAGCACTTGTTTGAAGTTTAAGTTTGTCATAATGAGGGCGAAGTGAAATAGTGGTGGAAAAAGTAACAATAACAGCTCTTCTCCTGTGGTTTTATGCACAAAGCAACAATATATGCATGTATCAAGTATATTATCCCCACTTTGCTACTTATAAACACTCGTCTTTGTCAAGTCTGCATGGGTTGTTAGAATCTCCTCTTTGAAAAGTGTGAATGAAGTGTGTTTTCCTCACTGAAAAATGTGTTTGTAAATTGATGAGAATTGCAAAAGCAGCATAAAATGTCCACTTTCCAACATATCTGTGTTAGTTTAGACAGGCTCTAAGTCTGGAATTTTGAAATTAAAATGGTTTTGGATCCTGAATACAAGGATCCATTTCCACTATGGGGGCCTCAAGGTTTTTTCTCTAGATCTACCTCTGCTGTTTTTTGTGTTGTGTGTTTTGACTGGGGTCTGAAATCTGGACCGGTTATGTAAATGACATCCCCTGAAGCTGATAGAATGGGGTTTAAATAGACTGTACCAGTCCTGATTTGGTCCTGGTTCCTGCACCTACACTGGTTCCTGAAAAGGTTCCTGCATTGGAAACCCACCTAAGGCTGCATTAACACACACACTATGTTCTGGAACTTTAGCTTGCATCCACTGTTCATTAAAGCCCACAAGAAGCTGAGCACAAAAAGTCAAGTCGAATCAAATTGTTTTCATTGTTGTGATGTTTCTTCTAAATAAACAGCAGAACTAAGGGACTAATATTCCTGCCATTTTGCACCGTTCCAGCTTTGTAGGTTATTGAACAATCAACATTCTTTGTTTTTCTTAGTTAAATCATACTTTGAATTGAAAAAAAAATAGAATCCCAGGACTCTCGTCTGCCTCCCGTCTGCATTGTTTGACTGGTTTCACAGTTTTTCTGTCATCAACTTCATACTGGTCACTATAGAGACCACTCCGTTTTATTTGACATTTCCTTGTTGCTTTTGAATATGAACAAAAACAATTAGCTCACATTTCCGTCTCCTTTCCTGCAGACGATCCTGACTGCCAAGAACATTGTGATCGCCACAGGTGGACGACCCAAGTACCCCACACAAGTAACGAAACACTTCTACGGTCCTAAAAAAAATCCGCTCTGTGTTTCTGTCACCTGGCAGACACTGATATGGTTACTTTGGTATACGCTGTAGCTTCACCGTGTAAAAATGGTTGATTTTAGAAAGAACACTTTTTTCTCTTGTTGTTTTTTGTTCACAGTTTTATTTTTTGCAGATTCCTGGAGCAGTGGAGCACGGCATCACCAGTGATGACATCTTTTGGCTGAAAAGGGCTCCTGGAAAAACGTAAAGGCTCTTTCTTTCATGCTTTTATTGTATTTGGTGTATATATTCTGACTCTATATGGAGCGCTGAGTAAACCGACCATCTGACCCTGAGACTTTTAGTGCTACCTTCTACCCACAGCACTGCTTTGCTCACTGACAAAGCACATCCCACTGTCACGCAGCGTTATCTTTCAACAGGGACGTGCAGTATGTTTTTCTGACTTCCTGTCAGCCTGTCTTCGCCTCATGATTCAGATTAGCAGCGTGCATCCTGACCTTTACAGAACAAGCCCTTTAATCCAGCCATTTAGCTGCTGTCATCGCCTGGTTAATTGGGCCTTCCCTGACGTTTCCTCTTGGCACGTCACACGCACGGTGACTAGCGGTTGTGGTATACCTGGGCTGCGGAGGCTGTTTGCAACGTGATGAGAGATAAAAGGAAATAAGTATTTCGATATTTAAGCACTTTGTACATGTAATTTGTCTGCACCTGAGGACGAGGAAGCACAAAATGTTCTGATTGTTTTCATTTGTGTGCGTGTATTTTGACATTGGTAAACAGTCTACCTCTGTAATTTAATCTCAGTATAAATCCAACTGTTCTGCGAAGGCCTCAGAGGTATGTTAGAGAACATCAGAGAACAAACTGCATCATGAAGACTAAGGAACACAGAAGACAGGGAGGGATAAACCAAAACACCAAACTTTGACAATCTCAAGGAGCACTGTTCATTCCATTATCTGAAAATGGGTAGAGTGTGGCACAGCAGCAAACCTACCGAGACATGACCATCCACCTGAACTGAGCAAGACAAACATTGATCAGGGAAGCAGCCATGATCTCCATGGTAACACTGGAGTAGCGGCAAAGATCCACAGCTCAGGTAGGAAAGTCTGTCAATAGGACAACTATTAGGCATGTACCAAACACATCTGACCTTTACGGAAGAGTGGCTAGGAGAAAACTATAGTAAAAAAATGAAGAAACAAACATAAAAAGTCCTGTTTGCAGTTTGCGAAAAGCCTTGTAGGGGACGCAGCAAACATGTGGAAGAAGGTGCTCTGGTCCAGACCAACACTGCACATCACACTTAACTTATGTTGTGGGAATGGTTTTCTTCAGCCGAGACTGGGCAGCTGATCAGAGTTGATGGAAAGATGGAGAGTTGAACACAGGGTGAGTCTGGAAGAGAACCTGTCAGAGGCAGGTCGGTACTAAACATGGAGTCAGGGCTACAACGGAATGGTTTAGATCTTAGCATATTCATGGGATAGAATGACCTATTCAAAGTCCACACCTTTATCCTATTGAGAATCTGTGGCAAGACTCCAAAATTGCTGTTTACAGAAACTCTCCATGCAATCTGACTAAGATTTTGTTATTTTGTATAAACCTTAGTCTCAGACAAGCCCCAAAAGGAACAGTAACTACTGCAAAAGCTACATCTACAAAGTATTCCCTCTGGAAAGCTGAATACATCTTTACGCCACACTTTTCTGATTTTTGCTTGTAAAATATTTTGAAACATGTATAATATTCCTTCTGCTTCACAGGTTTTGCAACTTTGTGATTAGATAAAAAAAATACTAGAAAATATTTAACTTTGTGGAATTAAACTTACAAAATTGGGAAAAACCGAAGGGGGTGAATACTTTTAAAAGAAACTGTCTATATGATGAAATATAGAAAATTCCTTAACGTAAATGCATCACTGTACCTGCAGCTTTTACTCAGTCAAGACATTTTTGAGGCTACTTGAGCAGAGGAAGTGCTTTGATGTAAAAGCGTGGAGGTTAGGGGAGCGCTCTACCTCCCTGCAGGCGAAGGTGGCGTTAGCTGTGTTTCAGCAGTGGATCGTTCTATGAAGAATCTTAAACACAGAGGAACGCTTGAACTTAAGATGTTTTGGTCTGTCAAGCCATCAGCTATGCAGGTGAAGTCCAAGGAGTTGTTTCTGCAGGCAGGATGGGTGTGTGAGGTAACGGGTGAGGGACGGGTGTGTAGTGATTCCTCAAGCATACTTACACACACACGCACACACACAGTTAAATGACAGATTTAGCCTTGGGGCTGAAGTCCAGAATTGGATCCCTTCATCATGCTATCAAGGGAAAACACAAGGCGTGTGGAGGAAGTGGTCTAACTGAAGGTCAGCGTGAACAGCCAACGTGGTTTTAGGGACGAAAGTTTAAAAATCACTAAGAACTTAGACACCAAATATATTTAATCTGCGCAAAGAGAAAGCAAATGTTCAACCAGCTGCCAGCTTGGTTTTAAACCCCAACGTTTACCACATCCATACATGAAAGACTAGACTTCCTTGTTAAATATAAAGTCAATAATACAATTTTTAGAATGTTAAGTTAGAGAAACTTTGTCTTTGGAAGGAATAAAAATAACACAGGTTCCCTTTTTGTTTACACAAATTTAAAACATATAACATGGTCAGTTGTTTTTAAGCAGAAAAACTCATCGACTAACCTACTTAAATCATAGGACACTGGTTATTACTGTTATAATAATACACAGACAAAAGCAAAAACACAGAACTGAGTAGTACTCAATTGCTTATTGTCCAGATATAATACCGTTCTGCTCGGTACAGAGTACCGTAAAGACAACAAGCTTTACGGTATTAGTTGGTTAATTTGTCGAGCTCCCTGCTCATGCATCACCCTGCATTTAGCTGCTTAACAATTATGCTGAAGCCACGTATTTAATCTTTGAGCCACGGCTGTCTGCAATCAGAAATATTTTTTTAGCAGCCTTATTTGTGTGTTCTAAACAAGGGGAAAGCGTAGTAGTCTCCTTTAGGCCAGCTGTCTGGGAGGGTGTAGCAACATGTGGGGGAGGGGCGGCCCTGTGCTACTCTATGTCTCAAATAATGAGAGAAAACTTGTTATAACCTTGGTACACCTCAATAACAGTATCCAGCCTGAATTTTCTTTGGTATAGGTTTATCCTTACTGCCCCGTTGTGGTGAAACTACTTTTAAAATGTAAAAGACACCCAGGATGGATTTTGTATAACTGACAAACTAAAATTTCCTACAAAATACACAACAAATATTCCAAGGATAAAAAATATTGACTTCATCTCATCATGGAATTTCAAATATCTATATAATATAACGTTTACTCAGATCTCAAAAATGTTCGAGATGCTCCAAGCAGGATAACTGCAGTCATGTGCAGTCTTATAAGACATGGAAAAGGTGTTGCAGGTTTTTTGCTAGAGGTAGTAGTTTGAATCCAACCACTCCCAGGATTAACAGTTGTGTTAAGTAAAAATAAGGTTAGAGACACACACTTTAATGGATTGATCGGAGAAAATATCATTCCTCATTCTCCCCCATAAATCCATTTAAGTGTTAGGCAACTGGTTGTTGAAAATCCTGGGAGTGGTTGGTTTTGATGCGACTTGTTACTAGGAAAATATCATCTTTATTAAAGTTTTCCCTTGACCTTTCAATCGAGAAAAGAGATTTCATCACTGATTCCTGACGTATGGATAGGTGCTTTTTAACACAGATGTCAGAATCTGTTTTATTCACAGATGAGAAAACAGAGAAAAACTTAAAGCCGAGTTGTTAGTACTTTAGTCTTCGAAGTAAGATGCATGCATTTCAGACATGATCCACAATAATCTCAAATAAAAGCCTTTAATTAGTGGAATAAAAACATATGGCCTTGGACTAAGCTCAGGCTATAGCAACAATGTCAACCTACTTGGTGAGAGATACACAAGAATGCGATATTGTAATGCTTATCAGTGATGGGGCTTTTTGAAGAGTTGCCCAACAGGAATTGGAACACAGATCAGAACAAACCTCCCTCAGTAAGGAGCTGTCAGGTTGCTACAGGGAAGAAAACCAAAAGAGTTTTACCAAGTTTTAGATTTTGGACGACTTCAGATGAAGGTTGAACTTGACTGATGAGTCCTTTCAGCTACTCCCTTATGCAGGGGTTGCCACAGCAATTGATTACACGTTGCACATAGACTTGGCAAGTTTTTACGCCAGATGCCTTTCCTGATGCATTCGAATCTTAGGCCACCGTTTCAAAGACTGGACTTACCCTGCTGCACCATGGAGGGACAAACTTGAGCTTGTCTGTCTCCATTTAATTGCCTGCTTTGACCACAGTCCTTGCTTCCTATTTGTCCATTATGTTTTAATGAATACCTGAATACATTCTTGTACATCCCTGTTCCATGATATAATCTACCAGTAAGAGTGTATGTCACTGCTTTGTAGATTTGTAAAACACAATAAAACATATTGAAACTGGGTGACTGAGACGTATCCTCTCTGATGAAGGGTTTGGACCACAATAAAGCTCTTTGTTTTTTAAGCCATGTCCTAATCGAAGCAGGGCAATCGTTGGGGCTTTTAGTGGCCGGGGTTAACATGGACAAGGGCAGGATGTCCCACAGGCAGCTACATCTGTCAGCTGGAGCAGTCATAAAGGGAACGGGGTCTGGTTTGGTGTTGCTGAAAGCAACTGAGAAAATGGGGGATGTCCATACAGGTGACGGACTTCACTCAGCAGGCCGACATGTGGATTTAAGCCCTGAACATGTTACACATGTCATCTGCAGGGATCATCCTAAATGCTTCCAATTAGCCCTCCTCAGCACCACTGATCTTTTTGCTGGATTTCAGCAGAGATTCGCCTGGACCACACACATAAATCTGTAGGTTTTACTCTCCTGGTTTTCTCTGTTCTCTTCACACCCCTGAGGTTAGGAGGCCTTGTAATTCATCACCTCTCTAATTCTAGGATTTGGAAGAAGACACATGCAAGTTAGGGTTAATGTTGTTTTATTTGGCTAAAGTGTACTGAAGAATAATGAAATGTATCTTATTGTGTTGGTAATCCTTTTAAGAGCTCTGTCTTTGTATTGCAGACTCGTGGTTGGAGCCAGCTGTATCCTTAATCTGCCTTGGGGGTGTGTGTGTGTGTGTGTGTAAGAAGCCCTTGTGTTTGGTCTGCCAGACTTCAACAGACATTGTACAGGATTTGAGGAATAGGTGACATTGGGCACTAGACAAATTATTGGTTGTAAATAATTTGTTTAACACTTATTTTAAGCCAATGTAATTCTTTTTTCAGTCTGAATTAAGTCTATACTGGTCATTTTCACCTACAGTGGATGAAATAAGCGTTTGAGACCCAAAAAAACTCATTACTTAGAATTCTATGGAGAAATCTTTGTAGGCAAGCATGGTGGTAGGACATGTGTTGGGACTTTTGGTCCCTACACATGTAAGGAATTGCCATTGGTGTTCTTGGTGACCCAACTCCCTTCAGATCATTACCAAGCTTCTCTCCTGAAATCCTTCTGCTTTATAAACACAGTAAGTTTAGACCAGGAGTGTCTTTAGTTAGTTGGTTGATCTGCATGCCGTGTGAAAATCCAAACTGTAGGAGCCAGAATTCTGTCTGGACTGTGAGGAAACAAATACTCAAAGTATGTAAAAGAATCATGTTGTCATTTTCCCCAATATCTTTAAATATCATATTTAACATTTTTATTTTAGAAAAAACAATCATAATCAAGGACACTACTGCTATCCTCAACGTGGCTTAACACAGATGTTGCTCTCGAGTGTGCCGGCTTCCTAACAGGCATTGGCTTGGACACCACAGTGATGGTTCGCAGCGTCGCCCTCCGGGGTTTTGATCAGGTATGTCCTTCACAAACAGTCTGCATGTTCAGAAGATCTAGAGTGTAAATCTGGTCCCCTCTAAAAGTAGATAACGTGTCTCACTTTGTTCAGCAAATGGCAGGTCTCGTGACGGATTACATGGAAGCTTATGGGACCAGGTTCATGTGGAGGTCTGTGCCGAAAAGAGTGGACAAGCTCTCCTCAGGGACCCTGCAGGTGACGTGGAGCGACACGGAGACAGGCAGGGAGCACAAAGACACCTACGACTCTGTGTTATGGGCAGTCGGTGAGTTCTTGTGTAAGGAATCGTGTTTTTGAACGTGTGTTTGCATCCTTTGAGTGCTTGGGTGCATCTTAATCTCAAAAACACATCTATGTGGCCTGATAATCCAGAACCAGATTAAAATAAAAAATGTTACTCTGGCAATGGCTTTACTCTGAATAATGTACTTGAAAAAGTTCAATGAATTTAATTTGGTTTTTGTTTGTGAAAGACCGACACAAGGTAGTGCTTAATTGTGAAGTGGAAGGAAAATGAATCATAGGTTTCTTTTTTTCTTTTAAAAATGAGTATTTAACAATTGTGCCATGAATTTGTATTCAGCACCCAGAGTTATTATTTCGCAGAACCCTCTTTCAATGCAGTTACAGCTTCCAGTTATTTGGACTATGTCCCTACAAGTTCTGCAGGTTTAGCTCGAGCTGAGGCAGTTTTAATGGAATGTCTGTGAACATCAATTTTCAACTCATGTCACAATTTCTGGACTTTCGTTGGGCCATTCTAATAAGTGATTAAAATTATTTCTTTGTAGCTCTGGCTGTTTGTTTAGGGTTGTTGTCCTGCTGTCGTATGAAGTTCTGCCCCAGTTTCAAGTCGTTTGCGGCTTCCAACTAGTTTTCTTCCAGGATTGTCCTGTAATTAGCTCCATCCATCTTCCTATCATCTCCATCCAGCTCCACCTGCTGAAGAAAGCATCCCCACAGCATGATGCTTCCACCACCATATTTCACTGTGGAGATAGTGTGTTTAAGGTGATGTGCAGTGTTAGTTTTCCGCCACAGAAAGCACTCCTTCTTCCTCCCTGTTCTCTACATGGCTTGTTACAAACTTTAAACAGGACTACTTACGGCTTTCTTCTTGCCACTCCTTCATTAAGGCCTTATTTCTAGTATAGACTAATAGTCAACTTGTCTTTTAGCAAATCTCTGGTGTCTTCACAAAACAGTTGTAATTATATTGAGGGAAAAAAACAGGCTCTCTTTACCAATTTGGAAACTTCTGAAGTTGGTTTATCTAGATTTCAATCATGGGTGTCAGAATGTAGGGGGCTGAATACAAATGCAGGACACTCTTCAGATTTATATGTAAAACTTTTATGAAAAATGTACAATTTACTTAAAAAATTTGCATTGCTTTGTGTTGGTCTATCCAATAAAATCCCAATAAATACTTAGATGTTTGCAGTTGTAACCCATGCAAACGTGAAACAATTAACGGGATATAAGGACTTTTGCAAACATTGTAGCATTTTCCACTGACTCCGTGGTCCCTTCCACCAGGTCCTTTGTCATCCTTAAAAAAGTGCAGTGTCAGCATGCACTAGATGAATCTAGCCTGAAAACAAAGTAATAAAGCCTAAGTGATGGGAATAGGCAGGGGAAGTGTTAGCCGCTTACTGCGGGCTCCCCAGTTGGAGAAGGGCAGGACGGAGCAGGATGCACCCAGGCGCGGGTCACCACGTTCCCCTCTTTGTTCTGTCTCTGCGCCTTCCTGCCCATGCCAGCTCTGCGGAAACCAACCTCGCATCTGTCATTGCCCGCCGGGTCTGCGGCCCTCTGCCTACCAGCACCTGCAGTCATCTTCCTCTTTTTCACTGTTATTCTATCATGTCTCCTTTTCCACCAGCAGAATGGTTCACAGTGGAAGGAACATCTGTCAGGGCCGCAGCAGCCGGTGTATTTGTATCAAACCCATTTAAAAGCAACACTTCCGAAAACCTGACTGTAAGGCTTTTACTTTATTTTAGATCAGGCATGTAAGGAGGGGTGTAGGGGAATCATTGCTCGGTACGTGTGACAGGGACAAGGATGCGTGCGACCCTGCAGCTGAAATGTTGTTCCTTCTTCCTTGTCCTGGCTGAAGACTGCTGCTGAGAGAAACACATGGATGACCTGTGTGAAATGCTGCATACCATGTGCTTGCTGGATTCATTAAAAATCGTTGAATTTTGCCATCATTTGTTGGAACCGTTAGGTTTAAGAACATATATGCACAGATCAGAGATATTGTTGCTGATATCTGATCACAGATTGTGTAAAACGTTCACCTGCTGACACCAGTTTTAGTTGATTCCAATTAGGAGCCATACATCCCATAATACTCTGTATAATGCTTTCTGGACCAGCACATGTGTGAGAGATGAGTCTTACACAGCTCTGCAGTTAAACAGTAGATTGTTTGTTTCGGTTCAAAGTTGCAGCGTTGACATTGTAAATGTGTTTTTAGTTTCTTCATACAGTCATAATAAGTAAATTAGAATATTGAAAAGTTCATATATTTCAGTAACTCAGTTCACTATGGGAAACACATGACATAGATAATTTACACACACAGCCCATATTTGTAATTATGATGTTTTTCCACTTACAGCTAATAAAAGCACGACCTTTAAGAATAGAATATTACATCGGACCAATAAAAAACATTTTAATGCAGAAATGTGGGCTTAATAAAAAGTATGTTTAAAACCTGCTTAAAGATTATTATTTTTAAAGTTACTTTTAATCTGACAAACGAGCCTCGTTGGAACACATATTCTAATTTATTGCATATGAATCTATTAGCGATTAGCAGGATTTGAGGATTACTAAGATGAATCCTTGTGTGTGTGTGTTCTTATAGAGTAGTAAAACCTTTACCTAACATTCCCAAACAACGACCAACGCTTCTGAATGCAACATCTCCCATGACAGATAAAATGGGACTTTTCTGAAGGAAGAAGCAGAGTAACTTTGGCAAATATGGTCAACTTCCTGCTCTGGTCTTACTCTTCTGTTGTAGCAGCCTGAAGCAGCAGCTGACATGCCTCCACATTTTAAACACGGATACTAAAACTAGCTAACAGAGTCTTCTTCACTCAGTAACAGTGCAGTTTCTCAGTGCTTGGGTATAGTAGGCTTCACTGATCGGGAACAACACGGTATTTGTAGCTTTCAGATGATCGAGGTGAAATTCGTCTTGTTCTAATCATCTGTGAGGCGACAGAATTCTTTTTGGTTTATCTTTATTACATTTTATTTATGTTGGTAAAAAAAATCAACTTTCTTCATCTTCACATTAACTCAAAGCAGTTCCAAAATCTTACAGAATTCGTCACAGCAGCTTCCTCTGTTTTGGCGTTACCTTGTGATGGCAACATGCTTATAAAGGAGAGGTTTTGTTCCCATACGGTTCAGTGAGAACCGGCAACAATGCGGCCTGCGCTCTTTGATGTGCGTATGTAGGAGTTATGAGCACAAGGCCACTTCCTTTTGCTCTGGCCTCCATGAAGGAGCCAGACTGGGGTTCCAGATCTCTGTGGAGTTATTAAAGGCCAGAGGGGCAACAGGGGACAGTATCACCACTGTCTACCACATCCTTCTCAATGGCTGCGCGTCCCTCCACCTTTCCCCTGCTCCTTCCTGACATCCAGGTGTGGCCACACAAACACGGCAGGAAACAGAACATTTCCAAACTTCCTGTCTGCGTAATGATGTTGGACACTAGAGTCTCTGCCCCTGCTGCCCTCTACTCTGCCAAAGGATGTCATTAAACATATTTCCTTATTTTTAAAGGGTATTTGCTTCTCTGTTTTATACAAGAGTCGACTTCCTAAAAAGATTAGGTTTGTGTGGAAGTTCCTAAACTTCTCAAATGGCCACTTGGGACCTGGTCCAGAACACAGTCAGTTACACAGTAACTATATACAATAAAGCCCAGCTTCTCAAACATCACTCACACATTCTTTTATAGCTTGTCCATTTATTTAATTACTTTTTAGAGTTAAATGTTATCAAGTAAGGGAGGTTTAGAATTTGAGCATTTCAGCAACTCTTTCTACCCAACAGATGCTCTCAGGGTCACGTTGATCGATTTATCTATCATTTTTTAAAATTTATGATTTATTTTAGCTGGAAAGATCCAGAGAATGTTATTTACAAGAATGTCCTGGGACAGATGATGGCAGTAAAATACAACACACACACACACACACACAGAAAAATCTTTTTCTTTTGGTTCTGAGCCAACAAAGAGCCGGGAAAGAATTAACAGGGACTCTGATTACTAGAGACCGCGGGGTTTTTCTGAAATAGCTGAAAGGACAAAACCAACCAGACATGGACAGCCGCATTCAGAACAAATCCTCCTTTATGTAATTTGGTGAGTGTATCTGCTACTTTGTGTTGATGTCTATAAATGAAACACACACACACATATTCCTCTATGTGTCCACAGAATACAGTCTTCAGAATAACACTTTCCTGATCTTCAGGATGCAGATGTGTTAAAATGTTTCCACAACATTTATTAAAACTTTGTAATAGAGCAAAAACATACAGATAAAAATCCTCAAATTATATACTAGGCATTTTTAACTGCTTGATATATGGGTAGAGGGTACAGCATAAGTTTTGTTTTTTAGTATTCAAAACTAGGTTCGATTTGCACAAACGTACTGAAGAGAATTGAGATTGTTGAAGATCATAAAGTGCCTGATTAGATGTGAATGCAGTAGAGTACATGGAAATGAACCCCTGATGCTCCTCAGTCATTATGATCGAGAGATGATTTAGGTACAAACTGCTCCCAGTTCCTCAAGCAAATACAAAACTAACTTGAATGGGCCCAAAATACACAATTATAAAAATTACACTATTTTTAGGCTTTTACTTATATTTAAATGAACATTTAGATATCTGAAATTATTTCATGACGTTACGGCAGCCGGTCTTCACATAACGTTCTTCATCATGACCATGTTGATGAGCACATGTGACTCGTAGATCCAGCTCCCAACACTTAGCACTAACAATGTGGCTAAAATGGTGCAGATAATTGTGGGATGTAACCTTTAATCATTTACATGTTTTTTTTATCCAGCGAAAAAAGCCACTGTTCTTACCGATCTGTTGGCAGAAAATTCTGTTCTTGTTCCTTTCTGTCAGAGTTTACCAGGAAAATGGGATTTGGGTAGAATGCCTTTACATGTTCATGTAACATAAACTCATGCTGGCTCTATTAATACCCGGCTGCTCGTGGTTGTCTCTTATCTGGCTCACAACTAATTTCTACCGGCTGATTTAATTTTCTGTAAGGCAATTTTCTTACTTTTAAATTGCAGGACACCTCCCTTTTCCTTGATACCGATTACAAACCATAGATGCTACAGTTTTCTTCTCTGTAGCCCCACATCAGTCTGCGTCTTAAAATCTTTTTTGGCTTGAAATGAAACACATTATCATCACGTCTTGCGGCAGTGTGCATGATCCATTCCACCCCAGCAATAACAAGCTGCCGTCACATTGCTCTCCGTTTTGTCTGTGTTCATTTGTTCGATCAGATAAGCTTCCAGCTCTCTCAGACATTTGGTGTGGCCGTTTAGCTTCCTCTTTATGTCACAACAGGCTTTGTTCAGATTGGCCAACTTGGTCGGTTGTGTGACTGCATCAACAGCTCTGCCAAGTCTGTCACTGGCCAGCCTGTTGTCCACTAACTGCAAGGCTCAGCTTGCAGCAGCAGTACTACAGTACTGTTTAATAATGAAGTAACCTCAGTCTTACAAAGCTGGAGGTACAAAAGTCCAATCTGGGATGCAACAATGTGATTTTGTTAAAGTTGTGAAGCCTGAATCACATATGGCCAAACAAATCACCAAAGTGTTACGGGTAGCACGCCTTTTAAAAGATGTACACTCTAATAAATGCTGTAGTATAGCTTTATTATTACATTAGGACCTTAAGATTATAATTTGTGTAAATCTTTTTGCTGAATGAAACAATATTAAAGAATAAAACATAAGTCATCCAGAATCCCTTGAGTGTAACGAAACTGCTTTTAAAAAATATTTTGTTAGATGAATGACTCGTTACTCACTGCTTATTTTCCATAGTGGCCGTGATAAGTTTACATCCACTCATTATCAGCATGAATATATCAATTTCGGGCTTTTATTGATGCATTAGGACTGTTGACCAAACAAAGACCAAATTAATGCCATACCATTTTTAAAATGATTGCTACAATCCTATTACTCTTGGGCTGCAGTCTAACTGGTGGCACTGCTGAAACAATGTTCGGGTGCATCCAAACCTTTACAGTTTTTTCGCTACCTCAGTATTACATCCTAAAACATCAGATTTCTGTCTCTTCTTATGCAGATGTAGAGCATAAGCAGGGATGTAACAAATGAAAGATTGAATCATAAATGTTGCTTACTGATTCAGGGTTTTGTATTACATAGTTATTACATATTAATTCTATAGCCAGCACTAAATGTTTTCTATATTTCTGTGAGTGTTTCAGTGAGATTACCATGGGGAAAAGGTTCAATTCCAAAAGAATTTAATAACTTCTCAATTCGCAAAATGTATATATTTTTTAAGAAAGTGGCGGTAATTTCAGAGTGAAATGGGGCCGCCACAATGAATATCTGTGTAAAAAGGCTGATGCATAATTCCATTGGTTGTTGCTTGTTAGGTGTTCATGACAGTCACAAACACAGACAGTTCATCTAGTATTAAGTAAGACTGTGCTTTAACGAGCCGAGAAGATCTTGTAGTGTATTTTGAGCTTTAGAATTTGACATTTGAACTCCAGGGTGCATGTTTAAGGCTCTTATTTTGAAGGTTTGCAGGAAGGTGTGGGTGTACATCGTTTGTCACCCAGTGAGACAGTCATTGTGCTGCAGCTCATCCCGCAGCTGTCTGTGAAGGAGTGGCCAGGCTTTCTAAAGTCTGTAGGTCAAGGGCTTCAGGTGAAAACCTCAGTGTTTAATATTTTAGCAGTTTTACTGAATGGAAGCAGACACTCAGCTACAAGCCAGTCATCCAGTTAGTCCGCCTGACGAGCTGTTAACGAGTCGAACAGACAAACCAAAGACTTCAGAATAATGTATCCAACTAGAAGTGTTAGGTGGTGTTAGCTGAAGGCAGGTAATCTTGAGTACTGCAGAACCAGCACTGGACCCGGTATCACCTGAGGATAGATGAACCCTCAGGATGTTACTACCACCACATTAGCAGTTGGCATTGTGTTCCTAGCTTTGAAACCTTATTGGGCTTGTCCATGTGGGCAGCTGCTAATATTATTCAAGCTTGAAGGCGAGGTTATGTCTAACATCCATGTCTATGTAAAACCCACGGTGACGCAAGTAATACAGCATCTTCATGCTGGGGAGTAGCTTGCACCTTGGTTGTACAAAGCATTAAAAAAAAAACATTTTATCAATGAGCTCATTTTTAATAACTCTATAACCACAAAATCCCAAAGGTTCACTAGTACCCAGTGTAGTTGGAGGATGTCATTCATTGCAGTGTTTTGTTCTTAAAGACAGGAAAATATTTAGAAGTCCAGCCGTAGGGAATTGGTCCTGACTGGCTGACTTCCCTTCTCTCCTCTCTGCTCTCTCTGTGTGTTCTGTCCCATTCACCCGCACACGTTGTGGAGAACTAGACAGCTCCCTGAAGCCCCCCTCTCCAGGTCTGAGAAATGGGGGGAAGGACGTTGTCCTTCGGCTCCAGCCAGGAAGAGGGGTCTCGGGGGTTTGTTATTCTTGCTGTCCGATAGCATCTACATGGGTTCCTCAGGCCCTGGCTGTTTATTATGCTGCCCAGACAGGTTGTGAGGAGCTGTGTTCAGGAGGGTGGAGCATCTGGCCCAAGCTCCATCACCATGGAGACCTGCTGTCGACAGCATCGGTCAGTCATCTGCCCAGAACGTGTCAGAATTTGCACCTCGGGATGTCCCGTGGGGTCTGCAGGATCCCCATTCCCAGCTGCCCCTCAGCTGCCCCTTCCTCTATAGCTCAGCTCCTCAGCTGGCCAGATGTTGCTTGATGACTATGATTATCAGTTGGGATTTCAGGATGTTAATGAAACTTATATTTGAAGACTTTATCCCAGATCATTCAATCAAAGGTGTTGAGTTTAGCATTCAGCTTTATATTGGCAATGAATTAAAGTTTCTATAGCTATACGCGACAGCAGGCCTTAGGAATGCATTACTGGGTCTACATCTTTCTCTTGTTGCATATCTACAAGCCTGGTATAACCCAAAATTCATCTTGGGGGATCTTGTTTTGTGTTTTGTATCACCAATACTCTGTTAGTTTGGCTAAAGATTAAATGGATTGACATAAAACCTTTTTTAATGAGAGCGCATAATCAGGATAAGTGATTGTTTGAATTGTGGCCTGAGCAAATGTGTTTGTAAAACTCCTATTTTCCCCTCTGTTGGTTCCTCATCAGGAAGAGCTCCTGAAACCAAAGCCCTTGGCCTCGACAAGCTGGGTGTGCAGCTCAACAAGCAGTCGGGGAAAATACTTGTAGGCCCTGACGAATCTACCTCGGTGCCAAACGTCTACGCTTTCGGTGACATCAGTGAGGTAGGTGTTGTCAGCAGACGACAGGCTGACAGCAGAAACAGTTCTGATAACAATTGCAAGAGGAGAAGCAACCTACGATTAATGATTGTAATTATGACTACAAAAACACAAGATGCCACAGAAGACCATGCCCATCCAGGAAACTGGAAACACTTTTCATACAACTGGCCCAGGTGTGTCTTATTAAACCAAAAGTAACCATTTCAAACTAGTTTAGTTACAGGTTTTGTTTTCACCTGCTATATGATAGGTGTAGGGCTTTCAAAGTAGTTATACCCTTTAAATATTTTCCCACTTTGCCACATTAAAACACAAACTTCAGTGTGTTCCTTTGGACTTTTTTGTTGTAGACCAACTCAAAGTTGTGCTTAATTGTAAAGTGGAAGGAAACTGAAACTTTTATTTTCAAATATTTTACTAATAAAAATCTGTAAAGGGTGCCGTGCAGAGATCCACAACTCAGATGGAAGAATCTGTTGACAGCACAGCTATTATTTAAGCACTTCACAAATCTGCCCTTTATGGAACAGTGACAAGAACTAAACCAGAATAAGTCCTGTTTGCCTCAAGCCATGCAGGGATCACAGCAAACCCGAAAGAATGAGACCTGCTCAGATGAGACCAAAGTGAACTTTTTGAGCTGCATGCAAAATACCATGTGTCGCAAAAAGCTGACATTGCACATTACCTGGAACACACCATACCACCATGAAACATGGTGGAGGCAACATCATACTTTGAAGATGCTTGTCCTCAGCAGGAACAGGAATGCTGGGAAGAGCTGATGGAACGATGGGGAAGCCTGGAAGACGATCTCTTAGGAACTTGGAAAAAAATTGGATCAGAAGTTCATCTTCTAGTAGGACAATAATCCTAAAGCCAGAGCTAGACAGGAATGCTTATGATGTAAACATTTGTGTGCCAGTCAAAGCCCAGACCTAAATACAATTATTTGTAGAAGAGACTTGTAAATTGACGATTAGAGATATTCTCCATCCAGCATTGAGCTGTTTTTAATCTTTAGATGTGCAAAGCTGCTAGAGATGTACTCAAAAGAGCTCCAGCTGAAAATGACCATTCTACAAAGTTCTGACTCAGAGGAAGCTGAGTACAAATGTGTCCAATACTTTTCATGGTTTTATTTGTGAACACTTTGTGAAGGCCATGTCTCATTTTCCTTCAACTTGTCAGCCTTTCACACAACATTCCAATAAAAAACATCCACGTTTGCTGTTTTTATAAGAGAAAACGTGAAAAGGTTGGGAATACTTGTGGAAGGTAAAAGTATTCCCAGCCATTTACAGGCAAAAGGTTTGTTTAAAATGCCTGCAGCTAAAACATTTAGCGTTCAGTCGGTCTTAATACCTGATAGTCTTTCTAAAGTTGGACTTCTTGCTTGTTGAGTCGTTGCCACATTTTATTCAGTCGGGGTCCAAATTGCCTTTTTTTTTTTGTATATAATTCCAGCTTTGTGCCTCCATGCAAAGTAAATTGTTTGGTAAAATCAAGCAGGGGCAATGGTTTAGCCTAGCATATAGCCTTAATTTACACATTTTACCATTTAGAAAATACTAAAGTCTGTCTGGGAAAACTCAGTTTGCCTTCTTACTAGCTCCACAATAAAAGCCTAAAAAATTTGCTAATTTTCATAGCGTCTTAGTACACTGTATGATAAAAAAAAAAAAAGACCTAGGTGAGTTAGGTTTATGGTCAGAGGCTAACAATTATTTTATTTCCTCACCTGCCATAACCTGAATAATGTGATCCTGCAAAAGCATGGTAGAATCTCTGGGACTCGCACTGTGTTATTATAAGTTAAACTTGCTGCATGTCAGCATTGTTTTTTCTACCACAACCGACTGTGAGCTTCCTTCCTGCCTCCCAGGTCTCATGACACACACACACACACATACACACACACACTGTGATTGATGGCTCGCTTTGATAAGTCTTTCTCTCGTCTGTCTTTTAGCTTTTCACAGCAACAGATACATTGTTTCCCTCTGTAGGTAAAAGCTAGTAGACTAGTATTTAGTTAGTGTGTTAAAATTATTTCACAGAATTTTTTTTTTTAAGATGACCAAAAACTTCATTTCGATGATGCATTCTGTCTGACTTGTAAACAGTGGCTGGAATGCTGAAGCACACATCCATATACGTGCAGAGGCGCGGGAGATGTTTGCTGACAACAGGATGTGTGTTGGTAATTAACAAGTTGAAGTCATGTCTTTAAATCTGCCCTGCAGCCCTACTGTTTCCTGAACTCCTCAGGTGGATGTGCATCTCCATGGCTATACATCTGTCTGTTGGCAAGCCGCCCAAACACTAAAGGAAAACGCACAGAGGAAAAGATTTTCCAAATGATTGCACTGCTTTGTATTATTAGAGACTGAAATGATGTAATATCATTTTTTTCATCATTTATGTCTGTTTGCATGTAGATGTAGTTTTTTTTTTTAATTGGCCAGAGATCAAATGTTGCAAACCTTTCATTTCTAACACAACAGTGCCTTGCCAAAGTATTCATACCCCTCACATTTGATCACATAACAACCACAAAGGCCAGTGTGTTTTACTTGGATTGGATTTGATTCAATCCATCCTGATGTGAGGTGTGCATTTGTGTCCAGTCTCCTTTACTCTGATACCCCTAAATAAAAATCCAATGCAGCCAATTGTCTCAGAATTGTTGTATCATTAATCTCAGCATAAAGCCAGCTGTTCTGTGAAGGCCTCAGAGTTTTTTTTTTTTTGGGAGCATTAGAGAACAAACAGCATCATGGAGAGCAAGTAGCACAGCAGACACGTAGGGGAGAAAGTTGTGGAGAAGTTAGGAGCATGTTAGGTTATAAAGCATTATTTCATATTCCATATATCTGAAAATGGAAAGAGTTTGAGGCAACTGCTAAACTACCAAGACATGGCCTTCCACCTAAACCTATCAGAGAATCAGCCAAGAGGGCCATGGTTAGTCTGGAGTAGCTGTGGAGATCCACTCTTCAGGTAGGAGAATAGGACACACACTGTACATCTGGCCTTTATGGACCCTGAACACACCACCTCCACCGTGGTGGCTGCATCATGCTGTTTGGATGTTTTTTTTCAGCAGGGTAGCTGGGTAGACTGGATAGGAATATAGATGGAACTAGGTGCCATTCTAACACATTGTGTTAGTATGGCCTAGTCAAATTCCAGAACATGATCCAATCAAGAATCGTCAGAAAGACTAATATGATGTTCAGAGATGCATCCATCTAGTCTGACTGGGCTTCAACTATTATGTGAAGAATAATGACGAACATTTCAGTTTCTAGATGTTCAAAGCTGGTCAAGACAAACACTTGAAGCTGTGACCGAATCGAAACATCGTACATTTTAAAAACAATGTTACATTTTCTTTCAACTTTACAATTATGTACTCTGATGTGCCCGTCTATCGCATATAATCCCAATGAAATACACTGATGACTGAGACTGTAACATGACAATGTGGGAACGTTCACGGGGTGTGAATACTTGTGCAGTAAAGGGCACCGCATGGGTACATCAAGTATCAGTCACTGAGTATGAGTTCAAATCCAATTTTTCCTCATCTGCAGCAATCCCCCTGCCTATGCAGGTGTTTACCAGCAAAGACAAAGAGCTGAGCATTAAGAAAGATGATTCAGTACTATACTCCATTCTTATTGAAGCTCATAAATATCTTATTATAAGCACTCTTCCAAGCAACCTGTGGGCATGAGGGGCTAACACAGGATTATAAACGTTTTTTTATGTAATCATAATTAACTTGTCATTAAATTGAGCATTTAATATGTTTGCTAATAGGCCTTTAAAAAAAAAAGTTTATCTTTGTTGTACCCTTTAACTTTATCCTCATGTATACATTATTAAACTGTCAATATAAGTCTTTGACCTGTTATTACTTTTACAACGCTTACTCAAACGTCAACACAGCCTAACATACGATATAAATAAATGCTAGTCATGCTGCAGGTATATTGGAGTAACTTGAAATTTCTTTTGTTTTAGGGTCGTCCTGAGTTGACCCCAACTGCCATTAAGGCGGGAAAGCTCCTTGCCCACAGGCTGGTCGGTCACAGCGCCGACCTCATGAACTATGACAGCGTAAGGCACAGTAACAGTAATAAGTCCCTTCAGCACTCGTGGCTTTTTGTGTTTATTGGTTTCTGCCAGTGTGAAGCTGTTATTTGGTTGGTCTCTCATCTGAACCTCCCCTCTCTCGAACCGCTAGCCTAGGATGATTCATAGCATAATGTGCCAGCATTTTCCACAATGGCATCATTCTTCCTCAATCTGGGTTTATGTACACATCTGTCAACAAGCTTCAGCAAAGGGTTTATTACAGTGGTTGTGTTCAGAGCAGATTCAAGGTTTGTTTTATTTGTAATCCTAAATGTATATTCATATATAAATATTTTCACATGCATCATATTTTCTATATGATGCTTTTAAAATAAGCAATGGAGCATTTCTTTCAGTATTAAAATAAACATAGATACATAACATAACGTGTGACATTTTGCCAGTTTTGTAATTTAAATTTCCAGAAGAAATAACAAGTCATTTTGGAAAACTGTAAGCTTTCCACTTGTGTTTGTATGTCTGTGTGACAGGTGGCCACGACAGTGTTCACCCCACTGGAGTACGGCTGTGTTGGTCTATCAGAGGAGGAGGCTGAGAGGAGACATGGAAAAGATGGGATAGAGGTAGGATCTGTCATTCTAGTGCAGATCTGCTCGGTTTGTTGACAAATGGACAGAAGTGCACATCAAAGACACAAATATCACATTCATTTGGAGCTTGAAATGATGACAATAAACAGCTTTAATGCATTTCATAAAACATAAAAAGGGTGCACAAGTCTAAATTATAAATACCCTCAATAATATCTGTTTAAAGGTCCTTTAGCAAGCTACAGAAAAATTGCACATTTGTTCTAGCAAACAATAAGTTTCTGGCATCGACCTGGTTAGGATATTTGACTTCTCTTCTTGCTAGAAATGGTGGAGCTAATTTTAATTGGTTAAAAGTCAAGGAAGTCAATCTTTTTAAATCAATTCTACTAAGAAGAAGTGGTGAAAAATCCGTCCAGATTTATGCATGATACCTTAAGCATGTGACGGAGGTACAACTTAATATATGTCACTACTTGATATGTGCCTCCATGTATTTTTTTAATCATTGAATTTTCTTTCTTTCTTTCTTTCTTTCTTTCTTTCTTTCTTTCTTTCTTACTCATGACTTTCCTTCTTCCGCTGTTGGGACTCTGGCTGGGCCACTCCTAAACATTAATATCAGTCAGAAGACACATGTTGGTAAAATTGAAAGAATGCTTTAAACCTAAATCTGCCAGGGTATGAATAATTTTGGCCTTTACTGTATGTCAGGCCCAGCCCACTGTAGACATATCTGTCATAAATTAGAAATGTTAAAATCACCATTAAGGACTGAGGAGTCTAGAATGTTAAATCTGAAAAAGTCTGGAATTTTCACATGAAAAATGTGCCGAACATTACCGTGACAGTCATGCCTGTAGCGGGTGCTTGTAAACTTCTGAATAAAACTCTGATTACACCTTAAAAACATGCATGAAACTACCTGTTGCTGGATAACCAAAATAATGAAGTTAAATCATTTATTTATTTAAAAGCAGCTGTACCATTATTTGAGAAATTGGAAAATATTCAAGCTTTATAAACAGGTAGATTAGTCTTTGTTCAGGATTCTAATGTATTATTCATGTAGTTATTATCATGAACTTGCTTTAAAAGCACAATGCCCCACAACAGCTATACAAACACTGGCACACGCGCACTCACAATGCATTAGCAAGTGGCTCTTTATTTTCCCTGCCAATGTACGTGCACAAGGTGCCAGATGCTAGCAACACCTGCAGAGGGCTGACGATAAACGGCGGAGCTGGCGAGCTGGGACTCCTGCCTTTGAGTGACAGGCAAGCAGGAGGTCTGATTGAGGTGTGTATGGGGCGATGACAGGATTGCTGAGATCTGAAGACGATCTCAGCGATCCCCCCCCCCACCCCCAACAGCTGCACGGCCCTCACAACTTGTGACAGCACGCTCGCTCACAGAAGAAAATTCAGGACATGCCCGTCTCAGTGAGGCCTAAAGCAGTGGGGTGTTTATGTTTTGGGCGAGAATGAAGGCAAATGAAACTTTGCAGCTTAGTTTTTTTTTCCTCTTTGACAGAAGATTTGTGCTGATTTGTTTGAGTTGTAATGATTTAAGTTGCATTGGTTCTTTTACTACCAGCTCTCAGTTGTCTGATTCCTTTTGTTGCAAAATTGTACTTATTTTTTTAAAGAGAGGTATTCATAACTGTACACAAAGTGCAGAAGTGCTGAAATCTCCCCGTGTTTTTCTTTGATGCTCCACTGGATAGTTTGAAGTCGCTGTGAGGAAGTCGTTGGCAGATACTGAATGTGAGATATTTTAAAGTTACCTTTCCTGTTTGTGTGACGTAATGTTTGTCTCTGCAGGTTTTTCATGCCTTCTACAAGCCTCTAGAATTCACCGTTGCAGAGCGTGATGCCAGCCAGTGTTACATTAAGGTAACCCCAGAAGTATTTCATGGATACTTTGAGTATCCTGTGATCCTCAGGGTTCAATCACAATCTTGAAATCAAAGTATGGCAAAAGGAAAGTTTCTATTTCCTGACTTTGCTTCTTTCTGATTAAATATCTTCTAATAATGTATAAGCCAGTTGGCCCTGACAGATTACACATCAGACTTTAGTAACCATTTTTTAGCCATCACTTCCTCCACCACATCAAGTTTTTAGTTGAACATTTTAGGTATAGCTACCTTGGAATCCAAACGAGCATGTTTCACAGACAGATGTTTGAAGAGGGAGCAGATGTTAGGAGAGGGAGGAGATGGAGACAATACTCAACTCTGAGCACATGAGAAAAACAGCAGAGGAGTGTTTCTTCCTGTCTTATTTTTTCTTTTGTTACACTCTTTAGTTTTTACTAAAGTTGCAGTTGATATAATCAAGGCCTGACTTTAGTGGAAGCATTTGGTTTAAATGTAAATTCAACTTATTGTATTTATATACTAAAAATGGCCAGAAATCGTGAAAGTATGTAATTCTTCTTTTAATAAAACAAATGCTAGAAACCTTGGATCAGACATGAAGCATGAGGGGCAGTCAGTAAGGCATCTGTAAAAAATGTGCCTGTATTAACTAGAAATGTCAACCATGCAGCTGTTTCTGACGCCTTAACTTCTCGACTTTTCGTTTGTGTTGTTTTCTTTTTAACCTCAGGTTATATGTGAGAGGGGAGGTCATCAGAAGATTCTGGGTCTCCATTTTACTGGTCCAAATGCTGGGGAGGTTATACAGGGTTTCTCTATGAGTTTGCAGTAAGTTGAACAAAACTCTGGATTACATTTTCTGTATGCATTTGATGTTTTTATTGCGTGAGTGACTGAGCAGTGAATGGCGAAGAGAAAACAGAAAACATACATTTTGACAAAGAGGTATAGGAGCACAACGGCGTTAAAGTCCCAAAGTTGGGACCTAAATCTTTAAATTTATTCACTAACATTTGGGAAGTTAATTACAAGTAGTTTTGTTTGCAGATGAGACATCATTTCAGGGAATGGCTTAAAGGCTATTGTAAAAAAAAAAAAAAAAGTTTAAGTAATTAAGTTAATCTCAAGTTGTTTAATGGGATTTTTAAACTGGACTAAGACAATAAATGTGATTTCACAAAAAGGATTAAAGCTATTTGGAAACACCATATGGAGTATATAAAATCAAAAATATGCAAGTATTCCAATTTTTTTTTAATGACCGGTTTATATTTTGTTTCGCTCACTTATTCTTCCCCGTTAATGTTTAGATGTTTTTGGCACCACTTATTATATAGCATTAAGCCTTTGCTTGTTTTACAAAAAAAAGAACTACGTTATAATAATCTTACATAATGCAAATGGAAAGGATTATACCAACAGTCTGTTTTAATTCAGATGCCGTATATATGAATGTTGTTAATTATATGCAAAGGTCAAAGTTCATTCTTGACAAACACTTTGCGGAAGCTTTTTGTGTTAACATCCACTGATCATGGGAGAAAAATGCCTTTGTAACACGTATGCTTGACAACATTAAAATAGATATGTACCCTGGGAGACTTAAATAATTATCAGTTATTCAATTTAAAAACTAGGAAAATATATTGAGACAGTAGGAACATTTCGTATGATGTTATTTGCAAGTATTTGCTGAGTTAGAATTTGCGGCATTGAGATATTTAACAAACCTATGTGGGGTCTGGCTCTGTTGCTCAACACTCTTTTCTTGACGTTTCAGAGAGTTTTGTGTCACAGATCTGTTAGGTTAATCTCAGTATTGATCATAGTGTTAGCCTTCATGTCGGTCTTTAGTGGAGTCAGCTTTTGTTGGAACCTATTTTGTGAACGTAGGACTTTAGTTGTTTTTGATTAAAGCTAGTATTAATAAGTATATTCATGTGTGCCTCTTAGGTGTGGAGCAACATATTCTCACCTGTTGCAGACAGTTGGAATCCACCCCACCTGTGCTGAGGAAGTGGTCAAGATCCACATCACAAAGCGCTCTGGTTTGGACCCAACAGTCACTGGCTGCTGAGGTTAAGCACCTTGGTTTCTGAGCACACCGAGCACACAGAGTCCCTACGTGGTTTCTCAGAAGGCCTGGGTTTATGCTGCTCTCTCTATTTTCATCTCTCCATTAAAATCTCCCAGTTTTACTGTACTTGCAGGGACTGTTTACTGCACCCTCGTCTGCTGGAGGGTCTGGCCACAGGCCACTGATTCAGGTCATCATTATCTGCTAATGCCAACAACCAGGACTGTTATTGTCCTATAAACACAGACGTGTGCTATGAAAGAACAGAGCTATAGATCAGGGTAATGAGAGTGAGGGCCCTGTGCCGAACGGGCTTCTCATAAATAAACAAACACATCAGTCAAGATTGAAAAAAAATATTTAAGATTTTGTCGAAAATTCACAAGAAATGCGGAATGGGTCTGAATTTTCTTCTGAATATACGTTCTGCAAATATTGTTGTTTCTCTGGCTGTACTTCCTGTCCATTTGTCTTCGAGGTGACACATACCATACACCCCCCCCCCCAACATGACACTGATGGATGGCCCCAGGGCCGTCGCTGCAGCGACACCGCTCCATTTCCCATGGACACACACACACAAATAGTCAGCAGGGCTCCTGTCAGTCAGCCTGCAGGCTTGGACCAAGCAGCTCCAGCTTGTTTTCGGCTCAGCAGAGTCCTGCAGACCCCTTCATTTCCCCCTATGCACTTCTCCATGAACAAGCATGGACACACATACTAATATGTACTGCTAAAGGTGCATGAATGCCACATCCAAGGCTTACGCAGCTCCATTTATTGATAGTACTCATCTGAGTATTTCATTTAAGTTGCACTACCCAAACTTACCCAAGGGTGGCACTGTTGCCCTCCAGTTTTGCAATATTTTCTGAGCCAATAATGGAAGACAGGATGAAGCAGTCACTGTATAAAATATAAGCCAGAATGCACTCAGGTTGCACATTCAATCCCTTTAATCCCTGTTAGAGATACGTGCCTCCAGAAGAAGCTGGAAAGCAGTCTGACTTTATTGGTGCCAAGCTGATAAAGGTTATCTGTTGTATATTTACATGGTTGGCAGGTTAGCCCTCAAGAGTCATCATCCTTGAAGATAAGGAGACTTGTTTATATCAATAAAGCATTAATGGACCCTTGAGTTTGCCAAAATGCTCAACTGTTCAACCTGCTGCTTGTGTCAGACATCTTGGCTGTATTAAGTCAATGAGGAGAGAGGAGAAGATGTCAGTAACCAGCAGAAATCGAAGAAGTCAGCTGGAGTTTATTTCTATTTGAACTCTAATCTGCCGGGTCTGATTAATGATTCCGATGAGGGGAGTGACAGATCGTCAGGAGATGGAGAGATGGGAAAAAGAGAGCACGAAAGCTACCAGGTTTGTTTGGGCCTCGGCCTGAGGAGAGAGAGCTGAGTACCAGTCCCGGTTGGGGAGGGAAGGGGGATTCCTGTGTGCTCTGTTCAGGGCCGAGGTGCTGACTGAGGGACCCTGACCTCCGCTCAGCAGGAACAGCTTGACTCTATCACTTGGAGCACAGAGGGCTCATGTGCTGTAGCACAGCACAGCAGGGGCCATGGAAGGGGGGGGTTAAACAGAGAAGGAGGGGCACCCTGGGCCAGGGAGCAGAACCATCCAACACAATACTGAGTTGTGCCCTGGGTTACTTAGTCTATGTTCCTGTGCTTAACGAGCCACTTCAGGGGCCACCAAAGTGGGCCCCAGGCATTGTAAGGGAAGTCATTGAGACCATTGGTTTAACTGTAATATCTGTTTGCATTTTACCCTTCCCTTCCCTTCTGCTGTGTCCTGTGTCCTCTCATATACACACATATCACACATAAAAACACTTATTTCTTTAGTTTTACTGAAATATCTCTTGATTGATTCCTGTTTAGTATTGATATTGAGGTCAAATATTTGCCCTTTAAGCCTCAGCTGTGCTCCACGGTGCAGCAGTGTGCGAGTGGGGGTCAGGGCTCAACTTTCAGGTCGGCCAGCTAATGATGACCTGCACTAAAATCCAGAACGGGCGAGTGCAGGCCTGATGTCACCTGGCCACAAACTGTAGGACCTGTAAATAGAGAAATGTGATTTTAGTATATATATAAAAAACAACCCTGTTTACAGTATCAATAATAAAGAAATGATGACCACTGTTTGAATGCTGCGTGTTGTATTTTAAAGATTGAAGGTGTTGGTATTCCAGCAAGGTATATGAGCGATTTGTAAAGAAACAAAAGTCAAATGCACTTACAAATAACATTAAAATATTTAGAAAATTGTTTCCACGCCAAGGATTTGTAAAGAGAAACAATCTCATACTAATGCCTGATTCAGCAGTAAATTAGCTCAGTTTAGCAGAAATACTTACAGGAACTGCCATTCTAGCTTTATCCAAATAGGTGGACCTGTGTGGGTTTATTCTATATTACTTCTATTCAAAAAGAGACATTTAGTTTTTTTATGCTTACCGTTTTACCACTTTTAAAAAGCTGAATGTTTGGTCCTTTAAGAAGAAGCCAATAATGCTGATGTCATACTAAACTAATCAGCCATTTTTATTGTTCTACCTTGACAAGTATTTACTTGTTATCCAATTCCAGCCAGGAAGGCATGCTGGTCATTTTAGCTTTTCACCATTTTATACTTTTGCAGTTTTGGTTCTTTCGTGCACAACCTTTTTTGGGGATGAGAGGGAGTCGTCTCCCAAAAGATCAAGCATTAACCGGTTCATGCCTACACAGACAACCAATGATTAAAAGCTGTGTTGTCAAAACATTGTACCACATGGGCAAAGTTTGTAAGGTTCTGAGTACACACCGAACATAAAAAAAATGTTATATTTCATTTCAGTAACAATTCGAAAAGAATATCTGTTGGATTTGATTTTTTTTTTAATCCCTGCTAAACAATGAACTATATTTTAATTGAACGAAGAAGTCTGATTTTTTTTAAAATAACAAGGATCCTGTTTTCCTGATTGAAAGAAAGGAATTGCACTTTGGGCACCCCGATTTCAAGTAATCTACCCATCGACACTCAAAATGACATATGATTCAGTGGCTGCAGTCACTAGTCAGTGGCTAGTTTTAGATGCATATTAATGGCTCACCAACCAGGATACCATAAAATAAATTCTGTTTCTTACTTAAATGTCAAGTCAATGAGGACCAGGGACTCTGGTGTTACAGTGGAAATATGCCCATACACAGCTGAAGGCTTATGATCCTCAAGTTTATATTTGAGTCTTCCTGATGAGTGCTAAATTAAAGGGCTGTTACAGTATTTCAAGGACTCCCGACTACATATGATTTAGTCCAAAATAGAAAATACTTAGACTGGTAAGACCTAAAGTGCATCGCTCAACACTGAACACGGAATCTTTAAAATTATTTCATTTGTTTGCTAATACGCAAGCATGAAAACCTGGCTTTAAAGACTGCTTAAACTTGAATTATATTATGAGGCTTATGAGGGGATGAGAACCTTAACAAATGGAATCAGCTATAATATTTTCCAACTCTAGTATATGATAAAATTAAACATGACATTTATGTAATTTTACATTTGTTTTAGATCCGCAATTCATCCTTAATTCTAAACTAAAAAATTAATATACTGGGGTTAAATATTGATGTACAAAATGGAAGTAGGTGGGTAAAAAGGATAAAGCAAGAAATGAAATTGGCGAATGGGTGAATTGACCCACAGTTATTCCAGAAACTGTTCAACATTGTGTGGTAAATTTGCAGATAGTTCATAGGTATTGGTAAATTTTAAGTTGTTCTGATGAGGAAGAAGTAAAATAAAGAAAAACCTGAATTAAATGCTTAAATAGTATGCGATGTGTTAATATGTAAGAAACTAAATGTGTGGCTAAATGTGGGCCATGTGAACCCGAAACATTTTATAACAACTGAAATATAGAATTCTGCTATATTTAATCACAAATATGTTCCTTATTCTGGAAAAAAAAAAAAACTTTATTCACTGATAGCAAATTTACAGTTTTGCAGCTAAATGATAAGACTGTATATATTATGTTGAACAGTGTGTGACCTAAACCCAGAGAAGCATACACCATGTTGCAGGACATTTACACCACAGCTGATGCACTGGTCCATTCAAGTGGTTTTGATAGCAAACCACTATTAGAATAGATGGTCACACTCTGACCCTGAGTTGTCTCTGCTGACAGCTGGCCCTGCTATGCAACCCCTGTCACTCAGACCTGTGCACCAACAATAGCAGAAATTCCAGCGTGTTTGTTTGGTTAAGGAGAGAGCTCTCTGAAACCCCTGAACCACCTCGAGATCCACGGCAGCCTCACTCACCCTGAGAACGAAGCCGGTGTCAGTCCTTCTCCAGACAGAGGGAGGAAAGTTCAACCACTCTCAAGAATGCTCGGCCCCATTTGGCAATTGTGTCTCCTCTGTTGCTCCACAATGGAGCAAACGGGTTAAATCCACCTTGAAATGCACTTTAGTAGAACATGTCAACATGTCAAAGTGTGCTTGGTTCTATGCTCCGTCTTAATCCAGCCCATTGAACGCTGACAGTTGTCTGTGAGTCAAATATTCACAGGGTCTTTGTCACTCTAGCTCCTGAGCTCTATCAGCCCTGCTGGGAAAGCACAAGTCTTGTAACATGTTAAAACACACTTGCTGGTTATACAGCACTGCAGTCACAGCTAAAGCATCGGGGAAAGGAGAAACTCATACAAACCTTGTGTAAACATACGCTAAAAATGAGGGAGAAGCTAAACCAAGGCAAGGATTACTGGCTGAGAGATAGGTATGGCACAGTCATGGCTGTGCTGTTTTTCTGGCAGTATTTGGCTCAAGGTCTGTCATTGTGAGCTGCCTGCAGGGTGTGGATGGAGTGCAGTGGCAGCAAGGAGGATCTTCTGGAAACTTGGTGTCTGAAAAAGAAACAAAAAAGTTGCTCTCCCAGATTTAACTACAGATTTCAGTCAAGACATTTGCAAAGAGGTCTCTTTGATTAAAGTGTTTTGATTCTCATCTGACCTCCCTGGAGTCTGACAACCATCCAGTGAAGCAGGAGCTTTGAACAAGACTAAGGCTGTTGCCTTTTTCTGGTCTTTAAGATGCAGGTTCACTCAGTGCAGACAGCATTTTCCTCCTGTCTGCCGTGCCAACACACATTGCATTTTGTATACTCCTAGTTGGGAATGTCAAGGTTGCCTGATTTCTTTTCCTGCTCCGACAGCAACAGGTTTGATTTTGCTACAAATGTTACCCTTTAGCTGAAAACGTAGAGGGAAAATGGATGAGGCCAGCTTCTGTCAGGGTGGGGGTCCCTTTTGGTTGCCCAGTAGAGGTGAGGGCCTGTGAAATTAGCTTATCTGACCTCTGATAAGAACAGGATACCCTCAGGAATGGCCCAAATTCAATACACATGACTTCTGCGGGCAGCCTTTTCACTGAGGGGATGCAGTTGTTTGGAAAGGAGCTGTACTGTATCAAGCTGCAGGAATAAATGGCCTTTCTGCAACAGCTCCAGCTCAACTAGTCTTACATCTATCTCTAGGTGTGTAAGATGTTTGCTTTATGGTCTCATAGCTTGTGGTTGAAATCCCCAGAAGCCATCTAGAGAGCAATTCCAACCAGCAACATTAGCTCCTAAATTATGTAGTCAGATCGTCTGCCACACAGGAAGCTGTCTTATTACCTCTGGAAGCAGCACAAAGATTTACTGAGCTCATGTTTGATGACAGCATACAACAAAGGAGCCATGTTTGTGTGTGTGTGTGTGTGTGTGTGCGCTTTTGTGCCAAATCATGCCTGTTGGAACTTTAGCTGTTTGCATGCGAAAACAAATCACTTTCACATTCTCTTAATGTCTGGATCCAAAGAAGACACGTCATGTCTTGCTCTCTTTGTTTGGACTTTCAGGAATCGTCTTAGTTATTGTCTGTTGAATCAGATACACTTACATTCTCTACACTAGTCGTCATGTAGATTTAATTACCAAATTAATTTGCTATTGTTCACTACTTGAGCCAACCCTGTAATGAACAATAGGGCCTCAAGTGGACAGGTTAGAGTCAGGTAATTAAAGCTAAAGACTAATGTTATTAGATTACAGATCAGGTCTACAAGGATTGTAATGCGGCTGTAGATACAATCAACAGCCCTCATGTATTTTAAGAAAAGCTTGCAGCAACCATTTTGCCATTTTGAACTAAAAACTATTTCAACAAGTATTGATCTCCTTGAACCTTTTCACATTATGTGATGTGAGCACCACAAACTTCCATGTGTTTTACTGAGATTTTTGGTAACAGATCAATACAAAGTCATAATTGTAAACTGGAAATCAATAGTGCATTGTTACCAAAATGTGGCCTGCATTTGTATTCAGAACTTAATAAAGTGTAACCAATTACCTTAAGAGGTAATCAGAGGTACAGGTTGAGGAGAAATTTAATGCAGTTATGCTATTAAACAACATCTTAAATTTGAAAATCTCACAGGTCGCTGTTCACTCCATCATCTGAAAATGGATAGAGTATGGCTCAACTGCAAAGGTACCAAGACAGGCTGGGCAAGGAGAGCAGTAACAAATAAGTAAATCAAATTAATAAATCGGTGGCAAGATTGAAACTCGATGTTTCCAGATTTTCTTCCCAATCACAATACATTCATGCTAGTGGTTGTAATGTGACAAAATGTGAAAATGTTTAAAAGGTGTAAATACTGTCTGAATCCCACTGACTTTGGTAATTTATTGTATTTATTGTTTTTTATTTTTCTAAACTTGCCAAAAATAAAAACAAAATAAACTTAAAAAACTCAGTTTTACTAACGATGATACAGTCTGAAATTAGGTTAAATCTAAAACCCACTGTTACATTAGTCTAGGCTGTCCAGAGAGGATATATTTCCACTCTGATCTGAACTTGACACAATTTAGGAGATAATCAGTTTTACAAGCTGCTGCATAACAAACTACTTTTTGCTTCCGACAGAATTTGCCAAACACCAGTAGAGCAGAGAAATCAGCAACACTGAGCTGACAGTTTCCCTCTGACTGTGTCTGCTTCAGGGCTCTGGTGTTATCAGTCTGAGTCACATCACATAAATCAATGTGCCTTCCAGTGCCATGACGGCTTCCTAATCTGCAGCCAGCACATCTGGTTGCAGATGGAAGAAACTGCTTGGGCCTGAGCTGAGCAGAGATCACAGCTATTGCTTATTGTCATGTCCACAACCATTCTTATAGTAGGATGAGAATCAGACAGGTAGAGTGGATAAGGACTTGTTGTTTGATGCAGATGGACTGCACGCTAACCTCGCTTTGTGGCTTCTGTCGGTGGCTGCCTGACAGATTCAGTCTTTCCTGTTTAACTAATTAAAGGGATGGGTGGCTTATGATTGAATCAGGCTCTCACATAAACACCAAACAAAATTCTGGATGCTCTGTGCAAGCAGTGCTTCAGAAGCACATACTTACGGCTGACTGGGTTTATTTGTTTGCCGTCATCTGAAAAGACATTGATCTGTATTTGCATGAGACAGTGTGTGTCAGCCCGTGTCTTTTCAAGTTGAGGGGAATCTATATGTTCTAGATTTAAAACTCTTGTGCAGCATTTACTTGTGTCCACGCTTGCGACTACATGTAAATATCCACATATCCAATGCTGTGGAGATACATACAGTGAGGTGTTAAATGTGATTTACCACATTCTTTGAAAGGCTGTGTTCAGTTTCATCCAGACATGATTACTGCTAGGCTAGTAGTATCAAGAAATTACCTACAGTAGAACCCATCAGACAACACGAAGCAGACTAAAAAATCTCAAAAAGAAACATATCATGTCCTCATCTAAAGAAATTCAAAAACAGATGATAAACAAAATAATTGATATCTATCAATCTGGAGAGGGTTAGATAGCTATTTTTGAGGTTTGGGGGCTCCAACAAACCACCCTGTGGGAGCCATTATCCACAAATGGGTCAAACATGGAACAGTGGCGAAGCTTCCAAACTGTGGCTGGCCCATCAAAATTCCTCCCAAAAACGTTTTCTGATAATAAAACTTGTCTGATGACCTGAAACATTTAAGTGTGACAAAAGAAGCAAAAACAGAAGGAATATGTAAGGGGGTAAATACTTTTTCATGGTACTGTTGCTCAAAACTCCAAAAGATTAGATGGAGATCTTTGAGGATTGCGTTCCATCCATCTTCCAGCTCTGACCACCTTTCTTCCCTGCTGAATAAAAGCATCCCTACAGAATGATTTTGTGACATCATTGTTGTTGATGTTGTGTTAAGGGTAATATATTGTGTATCATTTTTCTTCCACTTCACAAATAGGCATTAGTTTGTGTTAATTTATTTGATAAAATCCCAATAAAATGCAAAAACGTTTGTGGTGTGATTAAATGTGAAAAGGTCCAAGAAGTATGAATACCTTTGCAAGACACTATAAGAAAAAAACTTTGATTGTAACACCTTTGAAGGAGTACAGCACAGGAGTATCAATCAGATAAACAATAAATTAATCTTACATTTCTATAAACGATAATCACTTAAACGTGTCAAGGTTGAAACAACTGGTTAAGCTCTCCAGATATTCTTTTGATTAAGAATGTTCGTTGGATGTGCCTAAGGTTGCTTCTACTGTGATAAAGGAAACACTGGAATTATACCTTAGCAATTGTGAGCAGACTTGACAAAAAAAATCCAATCACAGCCATATAATAGAGCACCCAAATCTCATGAAATGAAGCTTACTTTTATACGTTTTTTATAAGGAAATCTTTGAATCTTAGATACACAGCAGCTGTTGGAGATACTACAAGTTACATTATTAGTGATTTATCTATTAAAAACTTTTCCGTACACTCTTGTTCTAAGAAGCCATGATGTTTTAGTATCTATTCTTGCTGGATCAGGTATTTGCATGCACATTCTTCCTTAAACACTATGAAATTAAAAAAGACAATGAAATTTTGAACTTACATGTGATTTGTCCAAGTAAAAACCATTGCATTCACAGGCACTATTTCTGCTGTGAGACAGTAAAGTTAGAGAACTCATGTTACTTGTTTGGTAGACATGGCCTTGAGAAACAGCTTCATCACTAAAAGGGAGTTTCAAAAAGAACTGATAAGAACATTAAGCTAGACACGGGTTGCCTCCCTGCTTCACTGTTCCGTGGGAGGACGGTTTAGGGCATGCTGATAGTTGCATTAAAACTGCATTTTGCTCCTCTCCTCAAAGTGATAGCAAGGCCGGTCACTCTTCGCTCTTTCTGAGTTCTCTCCGCTCACACTTGCAGAGATGCCCAAGAAAAACATGAGCCAGCAAGGCCTCAACATCACATTTGATGATACCAGCAGTACTCCTGTTTGCTATTTCTTCTTCCTCTACAGATATATCTTAATGGATACCCATCCATTTATACCTAAAGTTATAGCCTTGATTGATTTCAGAGTTCAGGAAAATTCCTCAGTCAGTGTGTTTTCAAAGTCATTTGATAGAGATTTGTACTGCCATGGGAAGCGTATGTAGAGATGCCATATTTCTCCTGAATACGAATGCATTAAAATAATACTTTAGAGCATTTCTTGAGTGTTTTGTTTGTGTTGCAGATGATATTTAATTTTTACCAAAGGGGTCCACTCTTGTAGTCCTCCTTCTCTGTTATTATTTGGGGTCCCTTTCTACCATAGTGTCATATTAATGAATATCACTTCTGCACCACTATGTGGGTAAGCCTATCTCATAAAATCCCAGTAAAATGCAATAAAATTTGTAGGGTGACAAAATGTAAAAAAACGCAAAAAAAACGTTTAAGCATAAATCTTTCTACAAGGCACTGTATAAAGCAAACTTCTTGATGTTTATTCCTGAGTTGCTCCACTGTCCTCCTTCTCTCTATCATGAGATGATAGACTGGTGAAAGAATACCATCAAACCGAAGCCTTAGAGCTCCCATCTATGTCAATCCCACTGTGGTCTGCCGGCTGCCCAGTCTGACCCACAGCCTTTCTAATTTGGTGATGAGCTGTAAAGTGACCTGCCTGCCCTTGCTGGAACAGGAGTGGGATTCCAGGGATGGGCGACATTGTAGATGACACACAGCCCAACCCTGTCACTCTCTCCTGGTCCCACTAGGACCCACAGGGAGACCAAAGCACCTGCTCTTAAGGGCACTCCAGCATTATCCCTCTGCACCTGCCTAACTTATAGGTAAGGTGAGATGCCAGAAATAATTGATGACAGTAGTGTCTGTGTGGGCAGAGCAGGAGACACTTCCTCAGTCTCCTGCAGAGGGGTTACTGTCCTGGCACTTCCATTAGTACTAATTGGTTTGAAGTCAGCCTTTCCATGTTTGTCAGTGGGTGCTCATGTTTTTAATCAATTTCATTAGGGAATTGGTTTTATTCCTATACTGCATATGTACCTCTGATACTTAGGCCTTTGGTGTTTCTTGGTTTGATTGATTAGAGCTTGTTTTTCTCTCTCCTGCTCAGCCACCTGCACTCTTTATTGTTTCATTTTTGGGGGGGGGGGGGGGGGGGGGGGTTCAGGAAGATTGACTGACTCTAATCCAAGTCCACAGAAGAGGTTTAAAACACTCTGGTTTCAGCTAATCTTCCAGCTCAGACCTAGCCGGCCATGAAAGTCACTTTTTCCATGATAGGAATGGACAAATAAAGGTCTTTCCCAGCACTCCTATGAAAGAAGTCTGTGTGCTCTGCGGATTAGAGCCCAGTGTTTTCTGTCTCTGTTTCACAATTAGACTGAAATGGTTGACTCTTCAGTCTGTGGTGTTTATTGCAAAAGGTTGTATATTGAAACTACATAATCATATATTTTGTCATATCACAATAACAGTTATGAAAGTAGATCTTTTTTTTAAGAAAAATGTGATATGTGTTCCTAAGAAGCAATCAGAATTTGTTAAAACAGATTTATTTTATGCTCAAGTTTTACCATTGTTTCCGCCTCTCTGTTTGCTCGGACGCGTTCTCCTTTTGCTCTCTAATTGCTTGCATTCTTTTACTCTTAACTTCTTCTCTTTCAGCCGAAAACTACATAAAGGTTGGACTAAACTTCTTTAAATCAGTGACACTTAATGATTTTTCAGAGGATTTTTATTTGAATCGCTTTAGAGAGGCGGACCAAACGGCATTAGGAGCAGCTGCACTTTTCATGGAAACACAAGCCGATCAGCACAAGATGTCTCCACTTTCACAGATGACATTGACAAAGAAAATAGCTTCACTTCCAACATTTTGTATTCTATGAATCAGACACTAGCAGCCTTGGCCTCCTACAGGAGACGACAAGAGTACACAAAACCTGATAAGATGCCGTTCTGAAGAACAACTGCAGCCTGCTTAGATAAGGAAGAAACATGGAAAATTAAATGACACAGAGAGAGACTTCTTCATCACTAACACAAGTGGCCTAAAATGTAAAAAGGTGTTTTTGGGTAAATTTGACTTTTGACTGTCCAGATAAAGGGCCCTGCTCGAGCTTTGTGTATGGCCATCACAGGGCAACAAAGAGACACACGGCCAAAAAGGGACACAATTTGGACTTAATCATCAGTAAGGGTCTGAATATTTCCAAGGTCTTTCTAATGGATGTCGCCCTATCTGACCACATTTCTGTTATCTTTGAAAGCATCATTTCCATCGACCCAATTAGCCAAAGAGATTTTACAAGAAAACGCCTTTTTAAGGATAGTGCAACTGAAACCTTTAACCAAGTTACAGTTTTTACTGTAACTAAGTAGATGATTTGATTCAAATAATAAACTCCTCGCTTTTGTCAGATGTTTTCCCCTTGGCCTTAAAGGCAGCAATTATCAAACCACTGTTGAAAAAGATCTATCAGGACAAGTTGCTATTGCAAAATTACAGGTTCATCTTAAATCTCCCATTCATAAGGTTTTAGAAAAAGCTATGTTTCAACACTTAAATGTGTCTTCCAGTCAGGTGTCTGTGCTCATCACAATACCGAGACTGCCCTTGTTAAGCTGCTCAATGACATCCACATAAATGCAGACTTTGGAAGATCCACAGTGCTGGTATTATTAGATCTCAGTGCAGCATTCAACACTATTGATCATAGTGTATTACTGGAGCGACTGTAGAACTGGTATAGCACTCAACTGGTTTGAGTCTTACTTGAAGGACACGGACTTTATTGTGTCAGTAGATAACTTTACATCAGTTGCTACATCTAGAAACCACAGATCAGGCCAGAAACCTGGGTGTGTGATGGGCTCAGACCTGAACCTTTAGGGACTCATTCAGACAATTACAAAGTCTGCCTTTTATCAACCGAGGAACATTTCTGAATTAAAGGACTAACGTGCCAGCAGCATCTTAAAAAACTCATTCATGTGTTTATCTTTAGTTAAATCAATTACTACAACAGTGTCTTCACAGGTCTGCATAAAAAAGTCAATCAAGCAGCTGCAGATTACGTTTTCTTTTTTTAAGTTTTCTTATGTTTTCATCATGTAAAGCACTTTAATTGTCTTGTTACTAAAATGTGTCATACAGATAAACCTGCCATGTCTTGCAGTCTCAGTAATATTAATAATAAATGAAGTTTCACAGTTGTTTCCTTTTGGGTTTTTTTCTTCAGCCCTCTAAACACTATGATCACATGTCTCAATAGTAAGTCATTTTAGAATGTAACTAATAAGTATGGAACAACACATCAGTCAAAGTTTGGAAACAAATTCTGCTGTCATTCCAGCTGCGAACCTTCTGGGAAATGTCTCTAACAGGTGTGCACATAAAGACTTTGTTTTTGACTATTCTTTTTAGCAAAATGGTTTTTAGCTTAGTCAGATTGGATTGAGAGAATCTGTGAACATCAATTTTCAAGTCTGCCCACAATTTCTCAATGAGATTTAGCTCTGTACTTTGAATGGGCCATTCTAACATATTAATATTGCTTTGCTCTAAACATCTTCATTTTAACCATGGCTGTATGTTTAGAGTTACTGTCCTGCTGGAAGGTGAATATGCACTACAGTCTGAAGTTGGCACCCAAAACCAAAAATTGTTAGATGCTTCAAAAGACTCGAGACTGAGGAGGACGTTCACCTTCCAGCAGGACAATGTCCCCAAACATACAACCAGAACTTTAATATAATGGGTTAAATGTGGGCTGCATGGTGGCGCAGTTGGTAGCACTGTTGCCTTGCAGCAAGAAGGTCCTAGGTTCAATTCCTGACTGGGGGTCTTTCTGCATGGAGTTTGCATGTTCTCCCCATGCATGCATGGGTTCTCACTGGGTACTCCAGCTTCCTCCCACAGTCAAAAGACATGCCTGTTAGGGTAATTGGTCACTCTAAATTGCCCTTAGGTGTGTGCAGGGTTGTTTGTGTGTTGCCCTGCGATGGACTGGCAACCTGTCCAGGGTGTACCCTGCCTCTCGCCCATAGACTGCTGGAGATAGGCACCAGCTCCCCTGCGATCCACTATGGAATAAGCAATAGAAAATGACTGACTGACTGATGGTCAAAATGGCCATCTCAAAGTCCAGAGGTAAACCATATTGAGAATCTGCAGCAAGAATTTAAAACCAATGTTCACAGAAGCATGCAGTCTGAGCTTAAGCTGTTTTTCAAAGAATGAGCAAAAATTTCAGCATCCAGATGTGCAAAGTTGGTAGTAACAGGATTCTTAGAAATGTTCATAATAGCAACAAAACTAGCAGTCCGTATGCTAACACTCTGAAAGGAGGTGTGGAGTATGTGTCTAAATTTAAATAACTGCTTTGAAGAAAGTGTTCATGTAAGAGTGATAAACGAGACTGAGAAAAAAAAGAGAGAGACGAGCCGTCCTGTGTGTTTGAGAGGGGGGAGAGAGAGGAGAGTGAATAGCTTTTCTGTTCAGGCACATACATGGGCAGCTGGTCATCTAGGCAGGGGTCCTTGAAGTTGAGTTTCCCTGGCAACAATTGACAGCACCGCAGTCTTCAGACATGGTAGTTATTCTTTAAACTTTTTATGGGTTGTTTTTTTTTTCTGTTCTGTAGACTGAAAGTAACAGAGTGGAAGCAGGCAGAGAACAGCTGCCATGTAACTGTACTGTCTGTACGGTGTTTGTAGAACTAGCTGTGGGGTGTTGCTAGTGTTTAGCTAATGTTAGCCCGTTTATTGTTCAGATTCTCAGGTTTTAACCCAAACGTTCTTGAGAAACTATTGTTTTGTAAGTTTGTGAGCTGGTTATTTCCTAAATTAGGTTAATCTTCTGACTGAAAAATGTCAGTGAACACCCTGAGGAGAGATAACGTCCAGCTCCGTGGAAAGAACTGAGTAGCATACTGAGTTTAATCTGAAATTTGTTCATCCTGTAATCAAGGGCCAACTCATTTAAAACATCGTCTTTACAAGCAATCCTGATTTTTTTTCTCCTCAGGGTTCTCTTAAAAGATGTAACAATGATGCTGTGGGTCAAATGTTCTGTGAATCGTGTGCTGCAGCACTCTGCTAGTGTAACACCAGATAGAGGACTACTGTTTTGAATGAAGTCAGCTGGGAAGCTTAATTTATAATCCCATGGCATGCTGTCTTTGTAGCTGCATGGATGAGACAGACCTGTGTCCGAGATCTCAGGAGATTTCAAATATCTTCATAACTCATTATTTGTCAAAAGATTTGATACTGATAAATTGGAAGAAATCCAACTATCATCTAAGTGCATTTAAGTTGTGAAGAAAAATTCCATTTCATGTTTAGACATTGTTTTCAACAAAATCACAATTTGCACAGTATTTGTACCCCTATTAATCCTTTTAAAACTAATTTGGATTCATCATTTTTTCAAATAATACTTAACTTTTTAAGTTCTCTAAGAACTTCCATTTAGTACTGTATGGCCTTCTGACTCCCCATAACACCAAGGCAGGTTTTTTTTATCCAATGGTTACAAGATTTGAAAAATGTCCAAAGCTCACTGTTAGACAACTCCTTGCAAAGAGTGGTGTCTTGTGTTCACCTGGCGTCCATAACAACCATTAAACACCACATGCCAATGGGTGGCTTGGGTGGCATGCTAGAAAAAGCGTTTTTCTCTCTTACTATCATAAATGTAAACGTGGAATTTTATGAACACTGCAATGGAACCTTGTGCTTTAGTCAGATTAGACTAAATTCGAGCTTGTTGGCAGGAAAGACTCGTGAAACAAAAGACAAGCAGGTGGAATAGCCCCTGATGCTCCTGCACCAGGTTTCCTCTAGTGGAGTATCAGTGATGCAGTGGACCATTTTTGTCTTCCAAAGGTGCTGGAAACCTCGCTGGAGTGCATTAAATCATGAAATATTCTAAATACCTGAAGATTAAAAAAAAAAAAAAAAAAAAAATAGTGGTTTGTGTCTGTGGATCTTTGAACAAAATAATGATCCAAATCAATACAGAAATGGTTCATTAGACACAAAATTAACAAAATTCAGAAGATTGTGCAGTGATCTGGTGAGAAGAGAGCACAACAGAGGCCCCATGACTCTGGACAATCTAGAGAGGTTGTTTGAAGAGGAATGGTCAAAGATCCTTCTCTCTGTATGTTCCAACCTTGTAACATGTTTTAACAGAGGAGTAAGTGCTGCCCGTTAGACAAAATAGGATTCTACAACGTTATTATTACTATTATTGTTGTTATTATATACAGTAAATATGGCATCAATATCAAATATCTTCCCAACCTGAAATAGTACCAGCAGAGGCTGCTTCCATACATAGAAGTAAAAAGCAAATTAGGAAATGAGATTATACATTAAAAAACTAAATGAATAGTACATAACAGAGAGAGATAGACAAATAAATTATTATTATAACAGTTCAAATAATTGTGCCACTAGGGTCTTTGTTTAAAGCACTTATGTCTTGATCCTTTTTTACCACTGAATAAATGTGCTTATAATAAAAGTTGGATATTTCAAAATTTTTCAGTCTTACTACCCCATTGAGATTAAGTTTTTTGTATGGTTTTTACACTTTTTTAACATTGGTCCTAATAAGTATGGTAATCACTGTATTTAATCTTGGCAAACATTTTCTAATGTGATAAATGGCAGATGCACCACTGTGATGACTGTACTATATATTTTCTAGGTGGTTACATTTGACAGGAGGATGCTTGTTGAACTCTGGAAAATGTTTACTATGGACTAATACTTAAACTCTGGACTAATACTTAAACTCTGACAAACCTTTCATTGTTCTTAGTTTAGTGTGCACCAACTGGCTCATAACTCCCCAAACATGACTGACAGCTGAAGCAGTGGGAGGCGTGATGTTTGACATGCCATAACCCTTGTTTTTTTCTTGTGTTCTTAATCTCTTGCTGTATTAATCGGATTACAGCACAATAAATATTTTCTTCTTTTCATGTCTTTGCTGTATTCACAGTCAAATCCCAACAAATCCAGAAGGCCATCACACCCAAAATGCCTGGTGATGTACGATGACACTTGAGCTGTCAACCCTCTTGTGTCCTTTTGTGCTGTAGTACCCAGGTAAATGACCTCACAGAGGAAATGGCTGATAATGCAAACAGATAAGGCTCCTGGTACCTGTTGACCACAGTCAGAACCTCCTAAATCAGGTCTTCCTGACATGTCGCTCCATCTGCGACTGCCTTAGTGACACCCACAAGGCATTGAGTTCTTATCTCCCCGGCCCCTGCTTTGCATTCACGCCATTCATGCGAACAATGCTACCTCTTCCTGCTCATTGGATCTGTGACTGACAGTGGGTGTTGGTGCACTTGTGTCTGACTTCAGTCTCTATCTGACACCGGGCTGTTTGTCCAGTCTCGATACCCCCACCAAGACACAATAAAAGGCGTGCCACTTCCCTTGATGTTTTTCCAACTGGACCTTAATAATGGAGCTTGGTCTCTACTCTACACATCGGTTTCCTCCTTAGGAGGACTTGCATTAGACGGGGGAGGGTCAGGGCAGAAGGGCTTACTAATGGTTAGTTCACTACCTACTGACCAGCCAGCAAGGTGGTAATGTCATTATGTTCAGAGGGTAAAATGCATGTAAGCAACAGATAAGGTTGTTGCCCAATTTAAAAAAACAAAAAAGGAATGGCTGATGTATAATGGGATAACTAGAGATTGGGTTGGGTTTGGAAAGCAGGTTAGCCTAAATATACCAAAGAATAGTTGGTCTGATTGTACCTGTTAGAAAATACACCTAGATAAGAACATAGCCCTGTATGACATTCTCACAATATGATAACCTGGATTAAAGTAAGAATTTGTGGTGTGTATTACTTAAACAAAAATGCAAAATTGTTTATTAATTGTTTGTTTTATTAAAAACAAACAAGCAACTATTTTTCCTGCTGCTGCTCATATAGGACAATTATTTATTGGTATTTTGGCAATAACACAGATCTAAGACATTTTTGCTGTTCTTCTTGTAGCGTAACACAAGTACAAGAAGCTAATATTAGCTTCTTGTACTTGTGTAGGGTTATCTGCTGAGGTAGCCAGCCTGCAGTAGGCTGCTTAACAGACATCTCACTCACAATTTGCAAATTCTAGTTTTGCAACAGCATCCCCATAATAAGGGTGACATGCTGCACTCCTCTAGTTTCTCCATCATGACCCTGTCTGGTATTCATGATTGGAAATATTTCCATCCATCCTACCAACTGCAACACCGTGCAGCCTGGAAATATTTCCTTATAGTGAAATTAGGTTTTCTTGATTTTAGTCATTAAGTACTTGATTTTTCAGGGGTGCGAAATGGAGCCATCTGCCACTAAATGTTTACTACCCACAATGCCCAGTTTGTACCTGCTTTAACAGGTGATGATTTAAAGTAATTTTGTAAAATCTAGTTGTAGTCTACTGTCTTGAAAGGTTATATGGTTTCAATAAATAACATCTTCTATATAGAAGGTTGTTTACTGCTATTTTGGTGTGTTCATGGGCCTCAACTGTCAACTGACCCAAACAGGGATCAGAACTAAAAGAAATAGAAATATTGTGTAATATGAATTTTTCAGAAAACAATATCCAATTAAATTAAAGTTGTTATGGTTGTTTGCCTTTATAATTAATGAAAATACCTAACAATGAAGAGAAATAAGCTGATAGCACAATGGTTTTAGTACGGAATGGAAATGGGAAAGCACATAAAGTGGGTAAGAAATGAGGGTATGGATTGATTAAGTGGTGAACTGAGCTGGAGCTGCTTCCACTCTGTGCTCCATACAGACAGAGAAAACTCCAGTCACTCCAGCACTTTCTCTGGCATCTCTGTGGCGTTACTTTAAACGTTAGGCCGAAAAACGGTATCACTTTTGGCACCGTTCTTTTTACCAGCAAACGACCCATGCCTAACTGGAGCTTCTGAGCATTGTGTTGGAGTTAGGTTTTCATCTTGTAGGACATCTCATATTCTCATCTCATAGGACTGATATCTGAGCTTCAATCATGGGATCCTCCGTATTGGCTCCCATGAAGCAGGCATATTATAAAGTTCCTATAATACACCCTTGTGATCAGTATATCCCTCCCTTCCTGCTCTTATTTATGAATGGCACAATTTTGACAAAGGGGGCAACTCAGGTTGGTAGCTGCTGATCACATGATACTCGGTACAGAGTGAGGAATGTGGACAGGAATCCCTCCCTCGCCTCTAAACTTTGATGCAGAATATCATAACGAATACGCCTCTCAAGCCCCCGACACATGCTGCGAAGAAGATGAGGGGGAATTGGTGCTGCTGTTGTGGAGGCATGAAGGGGGCACAGATAGTGGCTGTTTGATCTGAAGGTCGCCAGCCCCCTCGATGGTGTTGAGAGATCCTTGGCGGACGAGGCTGGCTCTTATTTAATAACATGAAGGGGAAGCGGACCTTTCTCTCATAATTAGGCCTAATTACCTGGTAGGTGTGGACAGACAGCCCAAAAAGAGACAAACTGCCTTTATCCACAGACTTAGAGTCAGATTACTCTGAGCTGTCTTATCTGTTTGGAGGCCAGCAGGAGCCTCAGTACTCCTCACTTGCCTTCTTCTTGCTGGCTCCTGTATCCAGCCCTGCTATATTAACCAGTCAGCCTGATTTATTACAGCCTGGTCCATGGTACTGAAGTTTAATTATACATCATCATTACTCTTCTCTGTAAATCAGAGAACTTTTCATGTGAACTAGTCCAGAAAGTAGAGAGGGTGAAATAGATTTCTGCTAACCTATTTTTCATCTGCAAACATCTGTGGGGCCTGTGGGAGGTATCTAGTTGGCCTTTCTGTAAAAACTCCCATCTTCTACAGCTGGACCGGAAAAATACATGTGCATCACCGAGACTTTAATCCAAAAAGTTTGACAAACGTTGGCTCGATTGCCTCCGTCTGTTGGTAAGAAACGCTCTAGGGGTCCATATGAGTGGGTTTGAGTGACGTCTCACCAGTGGCTTGTTTGTTTGCAGTATCTGTGTCTCTTTTCCTGAGCCGCCTGCATGTTTGTGTTTGGGTTTGTGGGCGACTCACTTGCAGCCACAACAACTGGAGCCATTGTTGGGGGCAGTTTCAGGGACTGGAAATGGCTGATGTCTGGAAAAGAGTGGCAGCAGTCCCAAGAGGAACTTGTGGCGGGGGAAAAGTGGAAAACATACTTATATTTTGGTTTGATTCTGTAGCAGCGGTTTTCCAACTTTATATAACAAGTACCACCTCAGTAAATACTAAGTTTTTCAAGTTACCAGCATACAGACAGAGGTAACTGAGTAGATTAGCCAATTAAGAGTAAGAACAGTAAAAACTAGGACATTAAGAAATTACTAGGGTAACAAAGTATTTGGTGAGAATTCCATTCAAGTACTGAGTAACAGTTTAATTGTAGTGCCTGATTTGTTTTTTAGAAATGATGTAATCACAGAAAATTCTAAAATATTGTACAAAGACTCGTATTTCTGAATGATAACGGGAAAAAATAATACAACACTGACATCTTTAACAAACTGAGGAACAAACACACATTTACAACAGATTAAATACTGAGAAATTAGTTTTTTTTTTCCCTAGTCATTTCCTAAAACCTGCAGTTGGCATTGGTCAGAAAATACCTGATCGGTGCATTTCTTCTGATGATTTCTTTCTCCTCAGATCTTCACATACATGCTGCTACAGGGTTGTGAGAGTAAAAATACAGAGAAATACATTGTTATCGGGTTGCGTTCCTAATAACAACTGGTTATGATTCCTGGTGGAATGTTTTGCAGCTTCTGGTCTTTAGGACAATGAGAGGAGCTAGTTTTAGGCTGTTGTATCTGTGACTCAGAGCTTCATCAGACTTGCTGCAAGAGGACAATAAGAGATGTTTAATCCACCTGTTATCAGGAAGAACCTCCTGCTCAGGAATGCAGCCTTACTCACCTTTCACAGGAGGAGCAGCTTAACAGATAACCTCTTACAAAAACATTCCTTTTTATCTTTCCTTTCATACAACACAAAAATGACTTTACACAGGTATTGGTGCAAGGCAACATTTTTGGTTTGCTTCATAGCTACATATCCCATCAGGCGTCTCCAGACACATTCAGATTTTTGGGTTTTCTTTGAAGCCTGACATGCTGAATTTTGGGAAATCCCATTCTTTCTAAGGAAAACACCACTTACGAACTCATTCGTGGAGATGTTGCTTTAATTCAACAAATAAATGTAACAAACATTGACCTTTAACAACATAAAATTGTGCTGCTGGTTCTTTGATTGAGGAAGTAGTTTTGAATCCAACAGTAAATGAAAGGATTAGAGAAAGATCCCCATTGAAAAACAAAGTTAGACAAAGACAGCACTGTTTGTGTTTATAGACCGAAAAAAGTTGGATTTTTTTGTTTTGATTTGATTTGACCTTCTGGTCAACACGGTTGTACACAGTCTTGAAAAGTCTGGAATGAAAATATTTTCCAGATCTGAATTAGTATGGAAAACTGTATTTTCTGACTTTATTACCTGAAGAATGGGTTTATCAAATCAGTGTACATTTTATCCTTCCTTTTAAATAAAATATGACATAATCCTGGATGGATGGATGGAGATGGATGGATGGATGGATGGATGGAGATGGATGGATGGAGATGGATGGATGGATGGATGGATGGAGATGGATGGATGGATGGATGGATGGATGGATGGATCGAGGAACCCTTGAAATGTGGGTGATCACAGGGTGATTGATTGATCCTCATCAATAAATACTGACCGTAAATATCTCAAGCAATCATAATTTTATGCAGGTGTTACTTTTGAATTGTTAGAATGAAAACTCATTGGAGTTCTTGTGAAGCTGGTGTACCGACTGTGTCCTTGTGTGACTGCAGTCCTGTGGGCTTAATTAGGCAGGCTTGTCAGGGGTCTCCGTCTCTCTGCTTCACAGGTTTACATGGACAATTTAACCACTAACCTCCTGAAATGAGCTGCTTCTGAATGCCTCAGGCTCCAGTTTCAGTGTCTGCTGATTGCAGGGAGTGAGGGGTTGTGATGAGTAAAAGTAGACCGGGCGGCAGCATGTATGTAAAGTTTTCTTTTTTTTTTTTTTTTTTGAGAACGTTTCAGAAATGTTAGGCTATTATTTTGTTCGAACACAATTTACTTTAGTTGTTCCAGTGCTGACTTAATATGTGGCAGAATTCATTTAGAGGTGATCAGATGTAATGCATGCTGGATCAAAGTCCAACTGTGTTTGCTTAACCTTTAAAATCTGTACGACACCTTGATTTTAACAGGTTTTTATGGGAAAAAAAACAAGCACTGGATTTAGCCCAGAATCACTAAGAATTCCTTCCATGTGAAGATACTTGAGCATCATTTCCTCCCAGCATGCCTGAGGTTGGTTTGGTTTCCTCACCTGTCCAGGCTACAAACGATATAAAATCTGAGATGTTACCTTTGCCTCTGGGACAACGGCTGTTGATCGCGAGAAGAATGACAAGCCCAAATCTCTGTCTGTTTACTGTAATTAAAGTGTCATGAGTTTTGATTTATGATGCATTGAGTAAGAGGTGTTATCACATGGACTAAAAGGGAGGGAGGATTGAGAGGAAGCCACGGGTGGTTGTAGTTATGGAGAAAAGGGGAATCGAAGACGGTGCACTAAAACAAACACAGTGCTGTGTTAAACCAAAATCTTGAGGGCAAAAGGGTGACTGCCTCTGTTCAGAGTTTCTGCATCAACAAAACTGTTGGAGCTGTTGATGAAATGACTTGACTAAACTTTACATTAATCTCAACATCTTAACCTGAGCATTTACGTTTTGCAGAAGTTGTTTAGTCTCATGCCCAGTTTTTGATAGAAAAACATTGTTTTTTACAACTTAATCCATACCATGAGTATCTCAGTGACAACAGTACATATATTTAATGAAATCAGATGTAATTTTCTCTTGCAGTGTTTGTAATGGTGATGGTCTACAACCTACTTGCATTGACACGCCAGCTGCCTGATTGATCGATGTCCCGTCCTGCTCCGTGTCCCATTTATACTCTAAGAGGGGCAAGCGCTCCTCTTAACACCCTCCACTTCAGATGCCCTGGAGGAGATACCCCCCTGCTGTTTTCTGGGTGAGTCAAACAGTATTTTGGGTGTTTCTTTCTGGTACATTTGATAACTTACAGGTGTAGCTCTGAGTAGAGCAATATTATGTCTCAATGACTGAATTATAAAAATCAACAATGAGGAACCTATTGTAAAATGTGCATTATTGAAGAATTTGTTCATTTGTGTATGTCATTTATCAAATGGACTTTTTTATCTTTGTGTTCCTCTTTTCATTGATTTTTACAGTAAAAAAGGAGTAATAGAGAGACTATATGGGTCACAGTAGCTTGCTGTCGGTCTGCTTCAGACGGCTGTGTGGTAGAGACCTGAACACTAGACAAACAGAGACATTCAACTGAACACCACTGGTTTATGAAGCAGGAGAACAACTTGGCCCAACTTTATCAGCACCTGAAGTACCAGAAGCACAAAGAAAACATGTCATAAATTAGATCATCAAGGAATCATATCAAAACAGGCAGGACGGGAGGTGGGGCCATTACTGCAGACTCCTCTGTGCAGATATCCTCGGCAGATGCAAGATGTGGATTCACTGCAGAGTTTTTGAAGCCGTACAGGTCCTTCTCAAAATATTAGCATATTGTGATAAAGTTCATTATTTTCCATAATGTCATGATGAAAATTTAACATTCATATATTTTAGATTCATTGCACACTAACTGAAATATTCCAGGTCTTTTATTGTCTTAATACGGGTGATTTTGGCATACAGCTCATGAAAACCCAAAATTCCTATCTCACAAAATTAGCATATCATTAAAAGGGTCTCTAAACGAGCTATGAACCTAATCATCTGAATCAACGAGTTAACTCTAAACACCTGCAAAAGATTCCTGAGGCCTTTAAAACTCCCAGCCTGGTTCATCACTCAAAACCCCAATCATGGGTAAGACTGCCGACCTGACTGCTGTCCAGAAGGCCACTATTGACACCCTCAAGCAAGAGGGTAAGACACAGAAAGAAATATCTGAACGAATAGGCTGTTCCCAGAGTGCTGTATCAAGGCACCTCAGTGGGAAGTCTGTGGGAAGGAAAAGGTGTGGCAGAAAACGCTGCACAACGAGAAGAGGTGACCGGACCCTGAGGAAGATTGTGGAGAAGGGCCGATTCCAGACCTTGGGGGACCTGCGGAAGCAGTGGACTGAGTCTGGAGTAGAAACATCCAGAACCACCGTGCACAGGCGTGTGCAGGAAATGGGCTACAGGTGCCGCATTCCCCAGGTCAAGCCACTTTTGAACCAGAAACAGCGGCAGAAGCGCCTGACCTGGGCTACAGAGAAGCAGCACTGGACTGTTGCTCAGTGGTCCAAAGTACTTTTTTCGGATGAAAGCAAATTCTGCATGTCATTCGGAAATCAAGGTGCCAGAGTCTGGAGGAAGACTGGGGAGAAGGAAATGCCAAAATGCCAGAAGTCCAGTGCCAAGTACCCACAGTCAGTGATGGTCTGGGGTGCCGTGTCAGCTGCTGGTGTTGGTCCACTGTGTTTTATCAAGGGCAGGGTCAATGCAGCTAGCTATCAGGAGATTTTGGAACACTTCATGCTTCCATCTGCTGAAAAGCTTTATGAAGATGAAGATTTCATTTTTCAGCACGACCTGGCACCTGCTCACAGTGCCACAACCACTGGTAAATGGTTTACTGACCATGGTATCACTGTGCTCAATTGGCCTGCCAACTCTCCTGACCTGAACCCCATAGAGAATCTGTGGGATATTGTGAAGAGAACGTTGAGAGACTCAAGACCCAACACTCTGGATGAGCTAAAGGCCGCTATCGAAGCATCCTGGGCCTCCATAAGACCTCAGCAGTGCCACAGGCTGATTGTCTCCATGCCACGCCGCATTGAAGCAGTCATTTCTGCAAAAGGATTCCTGACCAAGTATTGAGTGCATAACTGTACATGATTATTTGAAGGTTGACGTTTTTTGTATTAAAAACACTTTTCTTTTATTGGTCGGATGAAATATGCTAATTTTGTGAGATAGGAATTTGGGGTTTTCATGAGCTGTATGCCAAAATCATCCGTATTAAGACAATAAAAGACCTGAAATATTTCAGTTAGTGTTCAATGAATCTAAAATATATGAATGTTAAATTTTCATCATGACATTATGGAAAATAATGAACTTTATCACAATATGCTAATATTTTGAGAAGGACCTGTAGTCCTTTAGTTTATGTTGAAGCGTTGTTGGTACATTAGAGCAGCTTGCTAAAAGCAGACATTCTTGTTCTGGACGAGTTCACTGCCTCTTTACTTTCACAACAAACACATGCTATTTTTTTACTTTACACTTTTAAATAACTGGCAGGTTTTTAGAGCTTCACAAACATTTACAGTAAATTAATCCTATTAAATGTGGGTTATTTTCTGTTGAACTGCTGAAATGTTATACATTGACCACAGGATTACAGAAATGTTTTAGTTGATACTTTTTTAGAATTTTGAAAAAAGAAATCAGATTTCATTTGTTCCCAGTACATTGGAGGTTTTGTAAAAATAAAAATTAAAATTTTGCTCGATTTTGCAGGTCTGCCAAAGGTGCTATCCACATCTGGAACCTGAACAGCAGGAGGGCAGAGATGGTAGTAGAGGGTCACTGTGGTAATTCAGTCATTTGGGTCAGCACACTGCGGTCAGGAGATTCTCTCATCAGGTAACAGCTTCTAAAAATCTGCTACAACTGGTTGGTCTGCAGACTCTTGCAAAAATGTATATCCTCCTATCATAATTTTCATTGCTGTCTCTTTAGAGGATATATTTCTTAAAGGTGCAACGATTGCAATAGTCTACTAAAACAAATAGTGTTTGCAATGCTGGATATATATTTCCCAGCTTCATGGAGGATAACTTTACAACATTAGGTCGGTAAGAGGTAAACATCATGCAGACAATCAGCCAGTCTGACTTCGCATGTTCAGCTGTGACAGTGTAAAGTACGACTCCACATGTATAGTTGGAAGGCGGACAGTGGGTTTATTTATTTAGTAAGGCTGTGTTGAATACATCACTACTGTCATGACTGATTGATAATTTAAGGTGAGTTGTGTATGGGTCCTAAAAACTGTAACCTTTGACCTTTTTCAACTTCTCTCTGTGGATGGAGCAGCCAGGGACGTGACATGCAGGTCTGCCTGTGGGACCTGAAAGAAAGCCGCAGTGAGGCAGTGGACTCTGTGTGGACGGGCAGTGTTGGATTCTGCCAGTGCTCATTGCTGGAAACGAGCCCGTCAAACTACCTGCTGGCCTTTGCTGGCTCGCAGACCGAGGAGGTGAGACGTCAGCCTCAAGGAGTGTTTTGTAAAAGTTTGTGAGTCAGTTTTTCACTTGCTTTTTCATCTGGGCATGCTGGGATGAGCTCTAACGACCTACAGCGCCAATGTGTGAATGTCACATTTGCATTATTTTGCAAACCGATACCATGTGATTAGAATGCATTCTATTGTCTCACTTTAAAAATTCTTTTTTTGGATTTGTTAACACAGATATAAGGGGAAATGTTCACTGTATCCATTAGAAACTAAGGTCAAATATTCACTGGCACATGTTGTTCAGCAGAAGAGGCCAAGTGGCAGATTACTAGTTATACATTCTAGTTCAAGTATAAAGACTAGTGTAATAAACCAGAACAGACTGCCTTTTATTGGATTTTCTCTGCTGACATTGAAATCTCTGGTATTGTTCAGGCTTTTAGTCCTTATTTTGTTAATGGAAAATTGTGTTTCCAAGTATGAGCTGCTTTCTTATTTCAAGGTTTTCCTTATATGAAATGACTGTGATCTGTGCTCCGTAAGTGTCCTGATTCCACTCGTGGATTGTGAGAGAGTTTGTCAAGACTTAACATGATACATAAACATCACATCTGCTGCCAAAAACTGTCACACGGCGATCAGAATGGCATCATTAAAAAAACTGCGTGGAAGAGCACAAACTTAATAGCGGCATCTTGCTACATCTCCAGTCAGAATCTCACATGCATGAATGTCATTAATTCAGAGCTTTTAAAGATGTTTTCTGGATGGACAAACAGCTTTAATGAATTTTAAAGATGTGGATCTACACTTTTGAATTTATTGTGAATTTTATTTTATTTTATACAATTTAAAATTATTCACAAGCTTTACTATATACATGTACCCCCTCTAATATTTGGTCAAATCTCTCTTAGCAACTTGCTAAGAAATGGTAACATTTTTGTAGCCATTACAAGGTCCTGGCAGATTTCTGACAAAGTTTGACCTTCTTTCTCATCAGAAACGGTAAAACGTGTTTATGATGGTTGGTTTCCTGCCAGGGTCCTGGCCTTGAAGCAAAGCACACAAATTTATAATTACACTAAAGTCAAGACCACCACACAGGCTAAATATTAACCTGCTTTTTGATCATGTAACATTTGTGATATATGTGTATTAGCAAAGTACTACTTTATTCATTCTTGAACTATTTTGATGTTTAAAATCATCACAACTCTGGAACCACTAAGACTCAAGTCTTTTTGTAAAGTGAGCATAAGCCAACATAGACTGAGAGTAGTGTTAATCTGGCAGCTTGTCTGCATTTTACTCAATCTTTAAACATGTTATTTAGTTTTACACATCTGTAGTTATTTTAGTTTTCTTCGAGTTTCAGTCGACTAAATCCCTGTAAAAATTTAGTCTAATGCATTCTTTGTAAATTTAGCTGACTAAGATATGAAGTTCTAGAGGAATGAATTCTTATATCTGTAAGGAAAATATTTGTTATACAGGTCCTTCTCAAAATATTAGCATATTGTGATAAAGTTCATTATTATCCATAATGTCATGATGAAAATTTAACATTCATATATTTTAGATTCATTGCACACTAACTGAAATATTTCAGGTCTTTTATTGTCTTAATACGGATGATTTTGGCATACAGCTCATGAAAACCCAAAATTCCTATCTCACAAAATTAGCATATCATTAAAAGGGTCTCTAAACGAGCTATGAACCTAATCATCTGAATCAACGAGTTAACTCTAAACACCTGCAAAAGATTCCTGAGGCCTTTAAAACTCCCAGCCTGGTTCATCACTCAAAACCCCAATCATGGGTAAGACTGCCAACCTGACTGCTGTCCAGAAGGCCACTATTGACACCCTCAAGCAAGAGGGTAAGACACAGAAAGAAATATCTGAACGAATAGGCTGTTCCCAGAGTGCTGTATCAAGGCACCTCAGTGGGAAGTCTGTGGGAAGGAAAAAGTGTGGCAGAAAACGCTGCACAACGAGAAGAGGTGACCGGACCCTGAGGAAGATTGTGGAGAAGGGCCGATTCCAGACCTTGGGGGACCAGCGGAAGCAGTGGACTGAGTCTGGAGTAGAAACATCCAGAGTCACCATGCACAGGCGTGTGCAGGAAATGGGCTACAGGTTCCGCATTCCCCAGGTCAAGCCACTTTTGAACCAGAAACAGCGGCAGAAGCGCCTGACCTGGGCTACAGAGAAGCAGCACTGGACTGTTGCTCAGTGGTCCAAAGTACTTTTTTCGGATGAAAGCAAATTCTGCATGTCATTCGGAAATCAAGGTGCCAGAGTCTGGAGGAAGACTGGGGAGAAGGAAATGCCAAAATGCCAGAAGTCCAGTGTCAAGTACCCACAGTCAGTGATGGTCTGGGGTGCCGTGTCAGCTGCTGGTGTTGGTCCACTGTGTTTTATCAAGGGCAGGGTCAATGCAGCTAGCTATCAGGAGATCTTGGAGCACTTCATGCTTCTATCTGCTGAAAAGCTTTATGGAGATGAAGATTTCATTTTTCAGCACGACCTGGCACCTGCTCACAGTGCCAAAACCACTGGTAAATGGTTTACTGACCATGGTATCACTGTGCTCAATTGGCCTGCCAACTCTCCTGACCTGAACCCCATAGAGAATCTGTGGGATATTGTGAAGAGAACGTTGAGAGACTCAAGACCCAACACTCTGGATGAGCTAAAGGCCGCTATCGAAGCATCCTGGGCCTCCATAAGACCTCAGCAGTGCCACAGGCTGATTGCCTCCATGCCACGCCGCATTGAAGCAGTCATTTCTGCAAAAGGATTCCCAACCAAGTATTGAGTGCATAACTGTACATGATTATTTGAAGGTTGATGTTTTTTGTATTAAAAACACTTCTCTTTTATTGGTCGGATGAAATATGCTAATTTTGTGAGATAGGATTTTTGGGTTTTCATGAGCTGTATGCCAAAATCATCCGTATTAAGACAATAAAAGACCTGAAATATTTCAGTTAGTGTGCAATGAATCTAAAATATATGAATGTTAAATTTTCATCATTACATTATAGAAAATAATGAACTTTATCACAATATGCTAATATTTTGAGAAGGACCTGTACACCTAGGTGAAACATTTATCTTTAAAACACTTAAACTTCATGTGAATTTCTTTGTTCATGTATCAAAAGCCAAAATGCCTTAATAGGATGTGTGTTGTACTCAAAATACAAACAACGTTCTTCATTTAATCAAAACTTGTCAAGGCACTGCCACTGAAAAGTAAAGTTTGCACGTTATATTTAAAAACTAAAATAATCAGATTGTAAAAAGGTGTCCAGGCAGCATTAACATTAGGCCTGTTCTCCCTCAACATTAAGTGTTCATATGAAATAATAACAGTTTTTCTATAATCATCATGTTCTTACAAAATATTTGACTAATATTAGACCTGACTAAAATTTGCCGTTCTACAACATTGTTATCTAGTTTTTACAAGTTGACAAAAACTGTTAAAATAATTCTAGTTATTTAGGGTTAGTTTATTAGTTGTCATCAGGAAAAAATGTTTTCACAGAAAACTACGCTGAAGATATTTGTCTGTGACACAGACACTCTCAAGCCTGAATAAGACTTGGAAAAAAGTTTGATGGATCAATCAATTTGGCCATAATAATAAGACATGATGTCAAGCATGGTGGTGGCAGCATCATGCTGAGGGTCCACTTTTAAATGCAAGTGGCAGTGTCGATGGAATAATAACGAAGGAGGAGTACCTCCAAATTCTTTATTTTCCTTAAATCAACAGCTATGTGGTTTAATTATGGATACATTTATCCCAAGCAAACTTTAATCCTGCTCAAACTGGACGCTTAATCCTGGTTCTGGAACAGGTAACACAGGCTAACAACAGTCTTCCAGAATGACCCGGACTTCAACTCTATTAAAAGGTTTACAGACATTGATTAAAAGCCGAATCCATGCCAGGAAACCCACCAATTTAAAACAATTCAGCCAATTTATACAAGGACAGTGATCAAATATCCAACTAGAATTATGCCCGAAGCTTGTTGATTACTACCAAAAGTTTGTGGGTTTTTCTGCAATTTGCTAAGGGATTGTTATCTAAATATTGTTGTTAGTATGCATGTATATATTTGAGCCAAAATGTAAGATTTTGACCCTGTGTGGTTTAGAGAAAGTCCACAACTTCTCGCCGGCACTGTAAATATAATATTTTAAGCCAGAAACTGTCAAACAGTAATCAGAATGTTTTTATTATTAAACCACTGTGGAAGAATTTAATCTGGACCAGCAGCTAAATATCGTTCGGTTTTGGTCATGGTTGGTAACTTTCCTTTTATTGAATGCTCTTGTCTAAAGCACCTAATTGCCCTCAGCAAGCCTATGAAAGTAAGTTAAATTGTGCCTGTCAGATGGTAACTAATGAAGAAATCCATGTTGCTTGATAAAATAATCTAAATTGCTGTTTTCACTTTGGCTGGTGGCTAAGGAGTAAAGGAACCCTCGGTCCAGCTTGGAATGAAATCACACTTCTGTCTGTCTTGTAGTTAATTCACAACACCCGCAAGCTTGTATGGTTTTGTGTGGAGCCAGTGTCTGAGAGGTGACACTGGATGGGGAGAAGGCAGCCAGCTATTCAGCCATCTTTTATTGCCTTCAGATTCATGTTACGCGTTTCACTTGATGAGGAGCCACACTTGAAAGGGACGAAGCGGTCACCTGATCCAGTCAAACGTGCCTCCGCTAACCCCGGTCCAGCAAGCCAGGCACCAGGGCGCCTGTGACTCCCAGCACCTCAATAATGCCATTGTCCCAACAGACACAGACAGAGGCACACCTATGTAGCCAGAAAAGGCAGACCAAAACGGACTGCAGCCCTTTTTGTCATTTGGCATCTCCCCCCCCATTCCACAGACATAACGGGCCAAGACAGATGCTTATCATGTATGTGCAAGTAAAACACCCTCATTAACCAATTTTTTGGCAGAAACAATGCACAGGCTCATGCCACAGAGTAGGCACAATGGCGTGATTTAGTGCTGCGGGCAAAAAAAAGAAAAGCAGGTCAGTATTTGGATAAATGACAAGAAAGCAGACAAAACGTTCTTACTGAGGTGGTTTTTCTGTTTACTGCTTACAGTGACATTCCTGCCAGCAGGTAACTGCTGTGTCAGAAACATTAATTAATAATGTGGGCGTTTTATTTATGGGGCAGTTCGATGCCACACAAGAACAGAGATCACCTGAGGCACAGACGAGCCTTAAAAGCTCCCTTTGTCAGGCACGCAGAGGTAAACATGCAGGACAGATGTGGCCTAGTGATAAAATACAGATCGCTCCCTTAAAGGGCTGTTTAATGTGAAGCCTAATGAGGATGAATATGCGAATCATCAGCCGGGAGGTAGCCAAAGGAGTTAGTTTTGCTCCTAATGTGGGTACAAATGCATGCACTTTATCACTGGATCCATTAGTTGTAGTTTAATAGAAGTTGGTTCCAATGTGTGCTGGAAAACACCGGTCATGTCGCAGGGTCAGGCTTTAGTGGGATGGATTATAGATGGCGTGGCAGCCGTTCTGTGCTAGTTGATGGCGGACTGATCTGTGAAAGTCTAAATAAAATTAATGACATGATGATGGTTGCCGCTGTAATATTTGAATTCAGCAGGCAGGCAGGTTATAACTTGGCAGGCAGCTTGTTAACAGATAGTGTACCCCTATGTGCTTCCCCCAAATATGTAACTTTCTCAATTGGAATTTGCCCCAAGCTATGTAGGGGACACAGAAAACAAGTGGAAGACGGTGCTCTTTGCAAATTATAATGTGTGGCAGAAAAGTAACAGTCTATGTACTATGGTAAAATGGTGGTGGCAGCATCATTTTGTGAGGATGTTTTTCTTTACCATGGACAAGGATGCTGGTCATAGTTAATGGGAGGAGCTAAGTACAGGGCAGCCTAGAAGAAAACTTGAGGCTGAAAAAGACTTATTAAACATTTACCATTTTACCATTTGCTGGAATGGCCCAGTCAAAGTCTAGACCTAAAACCAACAAAACACCTGTAGCAAGACTTGAAATTTGCTGTTCACAGATGATCTCTAGCCAATCTGACGTGAGCTGTTTTGCAGTAAGGTTTGTACTAAATTGTCAGTCTCTAGATGTAACAAGCTGGTAGAGACATACCCCAACAGACTTGCAGCTGTAATTGCAGTGAAAGGTTAACTTAACACCACAAAAAAATAGCAAACCATGTATCCTTCAAAATTATGCACTACTTTAGGTTGTTCTCTCACAAAAATAGCACTAAAATACATAAAAGTGTATGGTTCTAGGGCACAGCGGTGTCACAGTGGTAAAACGAGCGACCCATATTCTGGGGCTTCAGTCCTCGACACCCGACCCAGGCGACCTTTATTGCATGTCTTCCCCCTCTCTCCACCCCTTTCCTGCCAGTTTTCTGTCGAAAAACTGAGAAAAATAAAGGCCACCAGTGCAACAAAAAAACCCATAAAAAAACAAAGCTTATGGTTCTAACCTGAGACAATGTGAAAATGTTTAAGGTATGAATACATTTACAAGGCAGTGAACAGATACCAAAGACAAAAAATTATGTTGTATTTTGGGTCATCTGGTTTAGCCCGAAGTCTTTAGACAGCATGACTCTGGTATATTTTGTTTTTCATCTCATGTGCATTTTAACATCTAAAGACGAACAAAATGATATGAGCCCCAAATTTTCTGCAAACACGCAAAAATCAAAGGAAGAATTGTCCAACTGAAACATTTCATCTGTTCTCCACAGATCAAGATTTTTGAGATGCCCAGTAAGAGCCCAGTCTCCACGCTGATTCCAGACACAAAGCTGGGAATGGTCATGTGCATTAAACTATGGAAGGCAAGTTTGCTAAACTGTCCTCTTGCATCATTACACATTTTCTTCCCTGTTTGTTTAAAGGATCATTTTTTATACCTCAAACCTGTTTTCTTCTGATTGGCCCACATCACACGACAAGATGCAGTAACAGACAAATCAACAAAAATGTACACGCAGGAGACATGGTGTGATTTACGGCCCAGCGACTCGTCCCGGGCCATTTTTCCATGCGTTGCTTTTCAGCTGGCAGCCAGCCCCAACACTGTAATTAGAGCGTTTGGAAAGGCCGTGGGTTCACAGCCATATATCAGCCTGCAGCTGTATATCCAATCTGATCTGGGCACAAACGTAGCGTTGTGTTTTGTAGACGTTGTCAAACGTTTTATTTTCCTCATTAATGTGACCCTATAACTATTTTCATGGTTAATAATGAACTTTTTTGATTTTTAGGACTTTGGTTGGACACTCGCTGCTTTTGTGTACAATGAGCTTGTTAAAGTTTACAGGCAACACAAATGAAAACCCTGCTTATCATGTTGAAACTATGGTCAGGCAAGCTGCCGGGCCTGTACCCTCTTCATCCAGGTACTATTAAATAAAAACCCAAACAGGTGACAGTCTGTTTTAGAGTGTGCAGACATGTTTTTTTTTTCCAAAACCTTTATTGTTTTACTTTGATTTGACTGCTATGCCTGCTTTTCATCTTCTGATTTATAAACCAATGCTGTTGAGTGCCAAGAAACCAAATGATCAATTATAGCATTATAAATTATGTAATACCAATGTAATACAGCACAGACAGCTGTCTGACTTCAAAGCTAAAGGGGCTCAGGTGATCATAAATCATTTGAACAGAGGCCTGCTCGTCTGTTACACTTATTGAGAGGCTCATGGTCCAAGCTCTGGGAAAAAAGGGTCAAAACATAAATGTATTGCTGCATACAAATCCCTCCTTCTCTGTCTAATTAAATGATTTTATCAGACAAAAGAAAGAAAAATCCCTCCACATCAAATGTTCGTATGCTGCCCACTGTTTCCTTGAACCCATATAGCTGGAGGAAGCAGCTGACACAACCACCCGTGTCTCTGACACACACTCCAGGAAAGTCCCACCCACAATTATCTCTTCTCTCCATCATCCCTCTCATCATCAGTCTCTTACCACTGCATAGGCAAACAGTGATGGTCCTCCTTTCTTCTAAAAACAGACTCAGATTTCCTGTCAGCCTACAACACATTTGTGACACAGACCCGATTAAATGCAGTTTTACATATATTCTATTTTACTTTATTGTCTCTTAAAATTAACCCTACTGTAGTGCTGGAGATATAATATTTAGCAAAAGTATTCATACCCTTTGAACTACAAACCACAAATGTCTTTATTATATAGTGTAATGTAGTATTGTTTTTTTTTAATGTTATATAATATTTTATTGGGAGTAGTAATATACTAGTGCATAAGTGTGCACTAAATGTTAAAGGAAAAGAGTATGTTTTTTCTCACATTTTTATTTATCTTTAAAATTCTGAAATGTGGCACGCACTTGTATGTTAAACCCCCACCCCGGAAAACGCTTTGATAAATCAAGTATTGCTGCTGTTGCTACAGGGCAGTCAGATTGGAGGTAGATCATCTGTCAAGACTTTCCGGAGGTTCTGTTACATTAAAACCCAATAAAACACCAGCTCTATGGTCCATGTTTATAAGAAAATGCGGGGTATGACTTTATCCTAAAAACGGTAGAGCACACCATCTTAATCTCCTCATCTGACTGCCTGTGATACAGTCAATCAGACCAAGAAGGATCAAGTAGGCTTTGATGAGGTGAACAATCGAAAGTGGCTCCACATGTGGGCTTGACATGTGCGAGGACGTCGGGCTTGGCCGCGGGGACGGTAGTGATGTACGATGTGCAAGGTTAATAATGTGAACAGAGGCTGGCTGGGAAAAGGGAAATGTTCCTTAACTGATATCCATCACTCTGAGCTCATCACCTCGCCGCCTCGTGGCCATCACACCATGGTAGGACCAGGACGACAACCACTGGACACGATTGGTTCCTTATGTTAAAACGGCGGCGGCCTGAGGCCTGTGCCGGGACATCAGCAAACAGACTGCAGGCTTGTTCATGGATTCTAGGGAACCAGATTTTCACAGTAGTTTCATTTCTAGGTCTTTTAGAAAATATCTCGGTGATTACTTTCACATCAACCTATTTTTCTTGCATGTCTAATGAGTTCCCTTCTCACTTCTTACATGTTACATGTTAAAGAGCTCAGGCTTATCATCGTGCCATTTTTGATGATCAAGTTCATTTTAATACAGCCAACCTCTGTATCGTATTTAGAAGTTAAACAATTTTTAAATGTTTATTAGAACCAAACTCCTTCCATTATCTGTATTTCCATCCAGCTGTCCCTTTTCTAGTGGATCAAATCTATGTAATTTGAGGACAACTGAAATATTTTTTCTTTCCGCAGATCATGTTTTAGCCATTTACATAAAGGTTCTTTATGTCTTTTGCCTTGTGGTTTTCATTCATTTATTTTTTAAATGCTGTGAGGTGTAAATCATAAGCATATCAAAAGTCCCAATACACCTGGAAAAGTATGAATAATTGAACATTTTTTGTTCTTTACCTAAATAATTTTATTGAAACTTTTTTTAAATTGCGGACAACAAAAAACAGTTTATCAACACAAAAAGAAAAAGTATAACAACACAGTGGGCTATGAACAAACGAAACAGAAATGTTTCAGAGACAGACCTATAGATGTTGTTGCATGTTGAAATTTTACATTTCCTTGAGGGCATTTCAAACATTTTCTCCTGTTGAGCTGGATGTAATAATTCTTGTGCTTCAGGCAAGCAGAATATCAAAGCCACGCATTTATTCAATATGCCAAAACACGATGATATGCCGGATATCAAGTCACAACTCTGCTAAAATAAATTAACTATAGTGACTGAAGTTTAATTTTATCTCTAATCTAATTTTATTAATCTCCATCACACAAAATATACTGTTTGTATTTTGAATTAACTGAAAAATTTGATTATTTTCTCTGGGCAAATGTAGGAGGAAATAAGAGTATGCATGAATTAAAAAAAACTTTATAAGTTGAGGATTTCTTCCCTGTTAGGAGGTATAAAATGGAACCAGAACCAAGTATTGTCAGTTAGAGGAGAGAACAGCATCTTTCTCCTGCAGTGCAAAGTGTAAGGATTTTAGAATAAAAATGTGTGTCAACCAAATTAACATCCTCCGAATATAAAACCACATGGCAGAAACATTTTCATCAAAATGTATAAAACCTAGAGTTTTTTTTGCAGTATTTATTACAGTATGAGATGAGAAAATGAGTATGACATGTTTGACTTAAAAAACCGCAGCGGCACCTTGATGCATTTTTCTGATGACAAAAACAATGTAATATTTTCCAGAGAAATATCACATTGAAGTCTTGGAAAAGGTCGTTGTTTGTACTGTTGCTCTCTAGCAAGAAGGTACCAGTTCTGACCTGGAGTTTTTCTTTATGGAGTTGGCATGGGTTCATGACTGTTAGGTTAAGTGGTCTCTGTTAATGAACCTTAGGACTGAGTGTGTGAGGGCATGGTTGTTTGTCTGGTGTGTCTCTGTGTTTCTTTGTGATACCTACCCATCACAGGGCAACGCAGAGAGCCCCGCCTCTTGCTCAGTGACTGTTGGAGATAGGCACCTGACCATCCCGTCCCACGCCAAGGCTTTGCGAGGAGGAGTCTGGGTCCTCAAAAAAGTTTGAATCCTCCTAGAGATTATTATCCAGATAAAATAACTAAGCCCAGTCTGGCTGAATAAAAACAAATATAAATAAAACATGTCTGTTTTGAATGGCTCAAGATCCAGCTCCCTTCAATCAGCTGTAAATCCCTTCTCCACTCATGGTGTAGCAGCTTGAATTTACATCAGTAACCAGCTATGACAGACCCAAATACGGTGAAAATCCAAACAATTAAAAAGCAAGTCAATGTAATTAGTTATATTGCTTTAAGTAATTAAAATAGTTACAATACTATTTCATTTTAAATGAAGTACTTTCTACATTTAACCAGTTACATTTTTGAAGTAACCTACTCAACACTGGTTACAAAGGATCAAAATGATCTCTTCGGGCAAAGGTATAGGTCAGGGGAAGGCTACAAACAAAATTCCACAGCATCATCATGTGCAGTGAAGACTGTCTTTAATAATTGAACAAAATATTAAAAAAAACAACCTTGTGACATTACAGGAACTGAATGTTCTTTGCAAATAATAAAAATAATAAATGGAGACTGTTCAGTTAGGTTTCCAAGAGTCTGACACAAACACTGAAAGAGAAGCAGGTGGTGGTTCTGTTCTGCATGTGTCATCAGTCTCTGTTTCCTCAATATCTCTAGTCTAAGGATTGCCAAACAGAATCCTTTTCTTCCAAAAAAAAAAAACATCTAGTACTGGCTAAAATCTCCTAAAATGTTGTCAAAGAAATGTGTAATGGTCTGAAGAAACCAGTCTTAGACCTCTGGGCCACAATTCCAAAAGATACGTTTGGCACAAACTTTACAGTACATCTCCAATGACACATCATACCAAGAGTGAACAATGGTGGTTTCTGTAAAGATGGATGAGATTTACGATCAGTTCCTTATGCCAGTGTGTCTGGTATGTGGTATATGTCTGCTCAAAAGCTAAAGAAGAAGAGTTTTATTTTTTAGCATCACTATTCCTAGATCAGCTGTAGTCTAAGCTTTGGTTAAGCTAGGTGTGTATTTGTTGGGATGTGTTCAAACTTAAAATAAGAAATGGTGGTTTTTTTGTGTGAATGTGTGTATGAATGGGGGATTACTGATTGTAGTGTGAAGCGCTTTGGGGTCTCTGGGGACTTGATAAAGCGCTATACAAGTAAATGCCATTTACTGTTTACTGTGAGTGAAAGTGTACATCCAAATAAAAAAAGAAGGAATTTTCAAGAGTAAATATGGTCCAGCCAGAGTCCAGAACTAAATCTGACAACGTGGGGTCGCCTGAAGAGAACTGCATACAAGATGTGTCCTCACAGTAGATAGATGTGGACAACATCTTCAAGATAGATTTATTTATGAGTCAAGATGTGGGCTGCTGGCAGACTCATACCATAGAAGAAATCAGAAGGCATTTTTAACAAAGCGTTAATTTAAGGATGTGCAAACCTATGCAGCCTGTTTATTTTAACTTGATTTTTTTTCCTTTACAGTGAAATTTACAAGACAAATGTAGCATTAAAGGTGAAAAAATTTTTTTTGAAATGATTTATCATGGTGAGTTATTTTTTTTTGAAATGACAAAAACCTATGGTGTGTAGACTTATGAGAGCCATGGCATGCTTGTCTGACTCAGCAGCTGAAGTATTTCTGATTAAAAGATGTCACTGTCATATACATTTATGCTTGCAATAGAAACTTTAAATAATACTATAATAAAGCTAGTATTAAAATACATTATGTACACACCCAGTTAGAAGTTTAGTCCCATTGTGTTTCATTTAAAATAAGGCCACTCCAGTTTCCTTGTCTGGTCCTGCTTCTCTGGGTAGTTTCCAGTCGTCTGTCTTTCCAGCTGTTCTTCTGTGATGAATCTCCACCCAGTGCCCCAGACCCACTCCAGCAGAGAGCCCTCTTGTAGAAAGGCCTGTGGAGGATATAATGAATTAGGTGTCTACCCAGGGTTCCCTGACCTCCGACCCATGACATCATCAATCAAGGAGGTCCTTCGCTTAAGTGAAACGCTGGGCCCCAACCTGGAACGCTTAGCCCGGTCCCTGCCGGCTAGCAAGGGGCCACTGATTTTCACTTGTTTTTATTTGTTTTCATAATCCCTCCGTGTTCGTCCTCGCTGATGTGTTTGGAAGGAGTACACGACTCTGTCTATAATTTGTTTTAAGCTGGAAGAAGAGAAATATGGAGCGTTAACAGAGGAGAGGACTTGAACATGGATGAAAAATGGCTGACATGGTCTCTGTGCACATATGGAAAAAATTTCTTTCCCTCCTGACTTGCATGGCACCCCACTTTTTTTTCCTAAAGGCCTGGTGTTATTTTGAAACAAAAGGTAGATCCAGCTCAATGCAGAGTATCTGTGCCTATTAGATCAGCTGAAGTGTAAGTTTTTGTTAAGCCTGACAAAGTTTTGCTCAACTAGGTGTGTATTTGTTTGGTGTTTTCAAACTTGAAATAAGAAAATGTGTGTGTGTTTTTTATATTCCTTTATGTTAAATTGGTATCTCAAGAAAGTAAACAGTCTCATTATAAATCCCAAAACTCCCTGACTTCACTGTTTCAGTCTTTTTCTCCCAGTGTTGGTTTAATTCATCTTTACCTTATTATTTACATAAGTTTGATATTATCACAGCTGTATCATGTTTCTACAACTGTGCAAGATTTACCCTTTTAATAGAACTGTACTGTGCATATTACAACCTGTTCATATCCTTTAAGTGTTTTGACATTTTGTCACTAGAACCACAAACAACAATGTCTTTTACTGGAATTTTATGTGATAGATCAACGAAAAGGGGCACTTTTTAAAATGAAATCTGAAAAATGTTGCATGCATTTTTGTTCAGCCCCCTGATTGAATATTTTCTAGAGGCACCTTTTGCTGCAAGTACAGCTGTAAGTCTTTTGGCATATGTCTCTAACAACTTTTCTCATCTAGAGATGGAGTTTAGCTCAAGCTCACTCAGAAGAGCTTCTGTAAACATACATTTCCTGCAACAAGTTTTGTCGCAGGTTTTCAGTTAGATTGATGTCTGAACTTTGACTACGCCACTCTAATACATAAATGTACTTTGAGCTAGCTCTGGCTGGTTGCCATATTGAATGGTGGACTTCTGTCCCAGACTCATATCCTTTGCTGTCTCCTTCAGGTTTTCTCCCCTGATTGCCCCGCTTTAGGCTTCTTCCTTTCAACTGACCAGCTTCCCTTTCCATACTTTAGTAAGGCGTCCCCACAGCATGATGCTGCCAGCATCATGTTTCATGGTGGGGATGTTCTGTTCAGGGTGATGTGCACTGTTATTGTTCTGCCACGCATAATGATTTGCATGTAGGCCACAAATGTCACATGCATCCTCTTAAACATTTTTACTCTCTCACTCCTACACAAAGACCCAGCTTGTTAAGTGTACAACTAATATTTGTCCTGCTAACATATTCTCCAGTCTGAGCTGTGGATCTCTGACGCACCTTTAGAGTTACCATTGTTTTATTAGCTAACTATGCTCTAAACTTCTTAACAAATGTCTCCCTGACCTGTCTGCTGTGTTCTTTGTGATTCTGTTTGTTCTCTGAAAAAAAAACAACCTCAGAGGCCTTCACAGAACAGCAGGATTCATACTGAGATTATATTACACACACGTCCTCTCTATTTACTAAAAAGATGGCTTCAGAACAGAGGTATTATCATGGCTTTGTACTATCACAGTACATTTTGCTGAAACAGAAATGTGTGCCACACTTTACAGATTTGTATTATTTTAAAATAAATTATTATTTTTAAATAAATAAATAAAATAAATAATTGCACAAGTATGCCCTACTTTAAATGGTTCTATTACATAAAATCCCGATAAAAAAACATCTAAATATATGGGTATACTGGGACAAAATCTTTGTCAGGCACTGTTACCTCAGTGACTCATTCTGGTTCTCATACAAATAAAACAAAAGTTGCTTATCAAGTACAAATGTTTACTAAACAAACACAAAATAAATGTTTGTATAGTGATAGACGTTAAAAGTGTGTAATATTCATGAGGGATAAAACTGTACTGGTGTGCTGCAGAAAGCAGCTGGCTGATGAATGGAGGCCACAGCGTCTGAGTGTCAGCTGCAGCTTCCAGGCTGATAACCTTTGCTCCTCTCAGCTCCCAGCACCACACATCGCTTTCTGTGGCTTTCTAAACCTGCTGCTCATCTCACATCTTAACTCATGCTGCTCTCCTTCCCATCCTGCTGTCCCTCCTCCTTTCTCCCATCGTCCTCCCTCTCTTGCAGTCTGACTCAGGTCTTGGACCTCTCCTGTTTGCTGGATACGAGGATGGTTCCCTGTTGCTGTGGGACGTAACCCAGAGGTCCGAGCTGAGCCATGTCAAAGCCCACCCCGAGCCCATCATGTGCCTGACCTTTGACCTCAGGCATCTGAGGGGTGTATCGGGCTCCTGTGAGAAGAAGCTCTCCTCGTGGATGCTGGACAACCAGAACAACATACAGGTCAGGAGGCTCAGGGCTTATCCAACTGATTTTGGCATGTTTGTTTTTAGGCTACAACTTTGGGGAGTCTAAAAATGTGTTACTGTTGTCTGAATTATCAAATCCCTTTTATTTTTACAGCTATCAGTTGCCATTAAATTTTTTTTTCTTCTTAGGTCTTTCATTGTTTCCTGTTTCCTTCAACCTCTAGTCCTAAATTATAGATATAACCTTTGTTTAACTAACAATATAGCTTTAGTCCCTCAAAATCAGCATTATTTATTATTCTAGCTAGATATATGTTGCAATATTTTTAATATGCTGACTTGCTGTCTTTTTACAGACTGTAACTTGTAACACGAAGGGGTTCATGTATTACCTCTGAGTATTACGACTTGCTTACTTGTTGTTTTGTGTTTTATTATTAAACTGGTTTCTAATTATTTCACGTCATGACATTAGAGTTCTCACATTGAATGACTTTGACCAATGACTGACCAGTAGGAAAAATCCAATCTTTTCCCAATAGGTAAATTCATAATACAAGGCGCTACCAGGTTGTGCCAATACAAAATCTCTCCAGTGTGGTAGTTGTTACTGTGGGAAGAAGATTCTAAGTTAGCTATTTTCCGTTTTAGTGAGGTGTTCAAAAATGAAGTCAGCAGAAGTAGACAGATGTAAGAGACTGTTTCAGTTGAAACTGTATTTTGCTGAAAAAGAGTGGGGGAGAGCAAAACTTCCAGCAGATAACAGAAAGGTTGTTTTATCCTCTTGAGTGTTCATACTCTGTGTATCAGGAAACATGCTAGCTTTGGAAATGTTTGCAGTATTTTCAAAATCTAAGACTTAAGGTTAAGATATATAGTCTCTAGGGATACCGTTCGGGTAATGCTAACCAATATAACTGCAGTAATATAAGTTAAAATCTAAAGTCCATAAACATTTTGTCGGTTTTACAATATTAGTTAAACCCTGTTGTACAGCAACTGTTCTCTCACAAACGACATGACATCACCTCTGCTCCTAATATGGACGATGGTAAGGCTGAGATTCCCTACCTACTAACTGATTGTTGCACAATGGTGATCTAAGCCCCATGGAGTGGAATAAATGGTACCAGAGGAGAGGAGAGTATTGGCTTTCGCCCGACTTGCTTGAAAAACATTAGGGGCCAAAGAGGAAGAGGCTCAGCGGGGCTCCAGGGGCCATAAATCAGCTGCTGGTTACACAGTGTTGGCAGGGCTAGGGGCCAAGGGCCAGACTGAGGCTGTCACTCTGAAGTCAAGCCACCCACAGACACACTGAAACATGGTCTCACAATAGATCTTGTTAATATATTCAAAAATACTAGTAATTATAGATCTGACAAATCTATTTTCTAATACTTTTTATGGTGATGAAAGTGGAAATGTACTGATATATAGGAGTTTATAAAGTATTATAGCAGGAAATACCCTTGAATCACAATACTTACAGCTTCTCACACAAACATGTATTTTGTGAGTGTTCCAGTTTATACTCCAAAGCCCCTGCCACACTTAAAGAGATCATATTAGCTTTTGTACCATAATTCATTTTACATAACAGCTAATGCTTTAGAGACTTTATGCCTAATTTGTATCTGTATTTTCTCTTGATTTCATGAGCAAGTAGGAATGCTTCTATTTTTCAGTCAAACCTCGTGAATCAAAGCCAAGAGGAACCCAGGGCTGATATAGTAGACTTCTGCTCAGCGAAGGGCTATTATTCTTTCCAGGGCTTTTTACAAATGAATGCTCGAATAAGAAATATTTGCGGAGCTCAATTTTCTCACCCCGAATATGTGTCTAGACAAAGACTGCGAAGGATTTCAGTCAGTATACCATAAACAAAAGGCAAGCAGTTATTGGGTGTATTTTGCTGAAGCAACAAAATATTGATTCAGCGTGTAATCCAGGATGAGGATGACAGGGGAAAAAGCACAAGAAAGAGGAAAAGGATCCAGTTGGGGCTTTTAAATTACTCCGAAGTGCAGCTCAGTGTGACGTCCAGACAGCTATTCTCGGTGCTTCCCACAGAAGTATCTTTGTGTGGCCCAAGTAAGGAGGTCCTGCCGGGTGGCTGGTCCGGGCCATGGGTTCTGACGGACGACCTGCGAGAGGTAATAAAAATATCAAAACCTTAGAGGCCCCTAAGCTAAACAAAAAACACATCTGCAGTAAAGGGAACAGTGGTTCACAGTGGGAGGCTGCAATAAAGACTGAGGAGACTGTAAGTGCCACAGCATCTCGCTTCCCACAAATTACCGCCGCATAAAGCCCAGAGTACAGTGGAACTGGCTGGCAATATTACTGAAATCCAGGCAAACTGGATTTGACACAGAACAGCACGGTTATGATTTAATGAAGCTGAAAGTCTATGAAGTGAGCTTATCTAGGGCAGATAAAGACTGATAGGCACAGGAATGGAGGTTAATGTGTTGCACATGCCTCCCAGAGGCTTTTATCTGCCGTGTGACCCTGCTGGCCTCAGATTGTTTCATAGTAATGAAGCATCATCTTCAGCCCTGTTTCCTTTTTACCATGCGTTTTTAGGAAAGCGTTAGTGAGACAGTGAGGGTGTCAGGGTTTACAACCCATTAAAATACACCATATATTTAAATACAGACAAACTTGTTGGCACACCTGGTTAAAGCCATAAGGTACATTATTCTCACGCTGACAGATTTAACAAAGTCCAGTCTTTAATTTGAGTACATTGATTCTGTGAAGGAAAAAAATTGTAATTTTTGTTTTGTACAAATTATCCCCATTTTTGGACCGCCCTGCTCAAATGCAATAGAATAAGTCTAGCTGACAGTTAACCAATTCTCCATCACCACCATTTATTTAAGGACTTTGGTACACATCTTTACTAGGGGGTCCAATTAGACACAGATCTGTTGTTACCCCTGGGTAAGATGCATCTTTTAATGCCAACCTTAAGTTTTATTCAATAGCAAAAGCATTTTTTTTACAAAATTACATGTAGCACAATTATTTATACCCCTGCCAAAAACTGTAAAATAAATGTAAGTAAAACACTTTTTTAGGTTGATCCACGTTTGTTGGAACATTTAATTAGTAATCTATGTCTTCCCCTAAGGATAGAAAAGGACACAGGGCCACATTCCTTTTAACCACTGGGCTAGCCAAGGACCCATGTTTACCACCTGAGCTCTCAGCAAAGAGTGGCATCTTGGTGTCAGCAAGTCTCCATAGCAACCATTACATCGACATCCCATCTGGCTGTTTAGGAGTGAGGCCAGAACTAGGATTGAGCTTTTGGCCAGCAAGAAAAGAATGAAAAATCTCTTCAGGTCCACTGTTGGGTACGGTAGAGGATCTGTGATGCTGTTGGCATGATTCTCTTCTAAAGGCTACGGTGAACTTTGAAATAACGGGGTAATTGTAGGAATACAATTTGTTGGCCTTTGCAAGAAAGGTTGTCGTTCGGTCTTTCAGCAGCATAATGATTTAAAACATAAGACCAAATAACCACAGCGATAGCTAATCAGACAAAAAAAAAGTCAACCTTCTTATTTGTCCCTAGAGCTTAATCTTAGTGCTGAGCTGAAGAGAGGACGCAGGACTATAGGCAATCAAATAGGTGTGGTACTGTTAGTTAGAAAACAAATTCCTAACAATTTTTTATGAGAATATTATACTATGATAAAAGCTTAATTTATTTTAAGGCTTTTTACAAATCATAATGATGTGTGGCAACTGCTTCTGTGTTTAGGCGGCTGCATTGACGAGTTTGTTCTGGAGAGAAAAAACACAGAGGCTGGGGCCTGCAGCAGGTGAAAGCAGGTACAGACAGAGGAAGATTTGCAGAGTAAATCAAGCATGGCCGACAGCAAGCTGTGGCTGATGACAGTTCTTCACAGGAAGTCGTGCTCCTTGTCTTTTAATGGTACTGTGAAAATATTCCCACCCAGTGGTCACCTGCATGGTTTCTCTGTAGTAGAATGGTTGTCCTGATCTCCTGGTCCTCACCAGGCCTATTCTACTTCTGCTTTTTTAACTGATGCCTGGGGAGCAAAAACAAAAAATCTATACATTGTCTGTCCCAATACTTCCTCTTCTCTCCTCTGGTCATCTGTTTCACACATTCATATCATGTCAGCCAGAGCCCAGCCCGAACCGACAGGGTGACAAAAGGCTATAATCTCCCCTCTGTGAGTGTGATTCAGGGACAGGGTGTGTCAGGAATACCTGTGAAAAAGCTTCCCAGCCGCTAGGCCAGAGTGAGTGAGCGATGATGGGATGTTTCAGTAGATCAGTGTTAACAACAAGACGTGTGCCAAGATGGGGAGAAAAGTGGAGCAAAGTGTGATTGAAACCTGCTCGAATGGGGGATCCCTTTCAACATGTGCTGAGTCAGAAGAAATGGGACAAAAGAGGATCCTGAAGTGTGAGTTTGTGTCAGAACAGTTGTAGACCCACAGAGAGCAATGTGGGCCCTGCTGTTGAGTTAAACTGGTTAGCCTCCTGACATCTGGGAAAGTTGACATTTAGACAGTCAAACCTGCAGGGTGTGTGTCTGCATCCTGCAACACACACCATACGGCGTACTACAGCAGATAAAAATGAAGCTGATAGTTAGATGTGATACAATCAGGCAGAAAACAAATGTCCCCATCACAGCTAATGGATCTGACAGATTGAGACCTGGTTATTTGCAGTAATTTAAAGTCAGCTCCACTTTTTAAATAACCAGTCAGCTCTGCTGAGCCCCAGCAGCAAATCAAATAGGAGAAAAGTTTGATGTAGAGGGATCAGAGCTACAAGGATTACAGTGTTGCCAGGAGGAGCGAACCAGAGCAGAGATGTTAACAGCGGGATTAAAATATCCAAGAGATAAAAGTGGGAATAAGATGCTAAAAAAAAACAAAACAAAAAACTGGTTGATAACTTGAGATATCAATACTTTTACTGAGATAGTTTAAACCTCCACTGATGAAACTTTTTACAAGTCTTAAATTATAGTGTTGTCATGGAGACCAGATGACCCAAAGATGGCACCATTTGTTGCTGTTATCTAAGCATTGAGCTTTGGTGATTATTTTGTTATTTTCCTTCATTCCGAACATGTCCAGCCTTCTTTGTCACAGTTCCAATTGTTTTAAACGTTCTGATTATTGTAGGTATGAGCAAGTTTAGGGTAGTACCTATATTCCTTCTGCCAGTTCCTCGTCTGCCTTACTTAAATGACATGTTCTCTTGTCTTTCTCATTTTGAAGATTGACAAAGAGAAATGAGCCACTCCTGTCATATTTCTACCCCAGGAAAACAAGTTGTAGACCACTCATGAAAAGGTTCTACTCAGATAAACTGAGTGAAATAGAAATGAAAGTAAGTCTTAAGTACATTTATTGTAAATGGATTATGAGGCCTAACATTATTGTGCCTCCTGTGATTTTCTTTACAGTTTCTTAGTGTAGGATTTTTTTCACCCACTAAATAGATGTACTAAAATAAAAGGGTAGGGTTTTTTTTTCTACATTTGTCAGTGTAAGATTATGCTACTGCAATAAAAAATTTATTTATTTTAAGGCTTTTAACCGATTTTTACCAGGGGTAACAATAAATGTGGGGGACTTATTTCAACAGCAAATTAATATTTGTTATGTAGTGTAAAAAAAAGCAGACTGATAATTGGACTCAAATCTATAATTACAGTCCACATTACTTTCTGTACCAAGAAGGAGAAATGAACACAGTTGTGGTTGTAGGTCACTTCATGCTGGGCTGATGTTAGTTTTTTGAATGCATTTATATGGCCAGCATACAACAGCCCACCCTGATTTTTTTTTTTTTTTTACTAAGTTGATATTTTTAAAGCATTCAATTTATTTACACAATTGCGACTTTGTTTATTAACAGATCATTCAGGTACTTGAATTTTTTTTCTCAGTTTATTTCAAACACCGTTGCCACGAAACATCCCCCAATAAATAGTGAGGCAGCAGCCGAGGGCTGCATTCATCGCTGCACATGGGCATCTTTCATTTTAAATAATGCCACTGGACAACCTCACTTCCGTGTAACGTTTATCTCTCCTCTCTCTCGCTCTCTCGGATAGAAAGTAAAAACAATTAACGAGCCGGCCTCGCTGACTGACCATTACTGCAATCATTAGCCGTTTACCGCCTGCAGTTGACCCTTAAATGAAACAAATGCCTTTTCCTGACACAAACTATGGGAAGCAAAACAAACAAAAACAGACACTTAAACCCATCATTATCAGGCCTCTAATGCAGACCAGATGGGGAGATGTAGTGGCATACCACATACCTGAGGTAATAACAAAGCTCCAAATAATCTTTAACTCCCTGCTTTTCTCTGGATCCGTTTATCCGGCTTGTTTTGTCCGGGGCACACACTGCTTTACACTTCTGGGACCATCAGCAATGGGTTCATTAACAAAACAAAATAGGGAAATCACACCACTGACTGTTTTGAACTTAGCTTCTTTTTTTTCTTTTTTTCTTATTCAGCTATGATCAATGACATTCCTCTCTGTGTTCTCTCTCGCTCGCATTCCTCTTGATTCACTTGGGCTAGGAGTACCTGGCTTATATCTTCCACATGCAGCTTGCGGATGGTTCCTGCCCAGAACAGGAGCACTTAGATATATTCTCCCAACATCTCCTCCCATCCAAGGCCCATTAGTCTCCCCAGACACAACTTATGAAGTCAATTTTACGCTGTCCAGTTTGATTTCTGCTCCCACATCCAGATGTTTCCAGCCCATGTAGTGATCCAGCAGATATCCCCACGCTGCGGAAAGAGCACGTTCGCTCTGCAGGAATGCCCGCCACAGCAGGCCCTTCAGATAGTGATCTGAGCCATTTATTATAATATGTCAGAATGTTGCCCTTTTAGAGAGATTGATACAGTCCTTGGGACAGTAGATCACAGGGAGAGGGGGGCTGTGGCTAATCTTTAGCAGGCAGACGCAACACCGGCATATTTATCCAAGGTCTTCACCTGCTGACCATACCTTTCAGTGAGAATGTAATTTATCAGAGAAGCTTGAAGCAGCTGAATCTCAGCAAGTTTTTTCAGCGAGATGTCCATTTCCTTTTTGCTACGACACAAGTAACTCGGTTCCCCCCACCACGCTAACTCCAAAGCAAATAATGGGACTCGGAGAGATTTACTCCGGGCTCTCGTGCCGTAATGTTTTATGGCCGATGATTGAGTCCCGGGAGTTTACGGCCATGTTCAACAGACCTCCAGCCTCACACTTGGACCTCCATCATCGTATCAGCTGATAGCATCTCTGTGTGCGTGTTTTTGTTGGCCAAACTTTCCTAAAGAGAAGTGACTTAGTGATTTATTGACCTTATTTTTTATCTTTCTTTGTGTATTTAGCTTTTACTTATGCTTTTCGTCCCTTCTTTTGCTTGAATAATAGGTTTACTTTGTTTTATTCTTATTAGACAGAGATTACAAAGAAACTACTTGATATACTCTTTAAATATGTGGCGGTGCTTTCAATAAAAATGTTTATCACTTTACTCAAGCAAACTGTTTATTAAAGGGGTTTGTCTCTGTGGTTTTACAGCTCCAGGACTGTGTGATGCTGGTCAATCCTGGTGTTTCTCAGCTCCGCATCAGGGATGATAGCCGCCTGCTGGCATCTGCGGGCTGGGACCACCGAGTGAGAGTATTCGGCTGGAAGAAGCTGCAGCCGCTGGCGGTCCTTCAGTACCACACAGACATGGTGCTCAGCTTGGCCTTTTCTGATCACCAGGACCCCAGGCAAAGACTGCTGGCTGCTGGATCCAAGGACCAGCGCATCAGCTTGTGGTCCATTTACAATGAGCGAGCTGACACAGGCTGAGTCTCTGTGCTCTGGGAGGATTTTCAGAGGGAATTAAAAAATATCTGCGCTGGTTTATAGTGACCCAGTTTTTTTATACCCTTCCCAGTGACTCATTTTTCCAGCGTGAGTGCATACAAGTAGGCATGATTTGATGCATAGATGAGATAATCTAAGTAACTCTTTCATCTCCTGTTCAATTCTAAACTTACTACCTTTATTAGATGACCTGAAGCATCTTTATTCTGTTTTCTGCATTATAAGAAATATTGGAATTGTTAAAAATTAGAATTGGCTGGTCTGACCTCCAAGAAAACTAGAAACCAGGCACTGGACAGGAAAAACCTGATCAGTGCATTTCTTTAACTTTAACGGTAACTTCTTGAAGCCCTTATATACTTTGATGTTAGTAAATGGCCCAAGCCTGCTTTCACGTCACAGAGCTACATTGTATGATATACATTACCATTTTATTAACTATATTTCAATCTTTAAATGCCTTTTTTTTATATTTTTATGCCAAACATAAAAGTTATTGGGTCAGTAACGATTACACACAAATGTGCCTTTGTGCCCTTGCTCCTATACTAAAGGACATTTTTCCAGGGACAATAAACCTTCTTAGTCCTTGGAAAACATTATTACTTTTAAGTTTGTAATGTATTCTATATATTGTTGTCCATTTCACAGAAAAATTAAACCACAAATAATTGTATTTCTTTTTTAAGGGTTTGTAAGAAAAACATTCACAATTTTGAAAAGGGAATTTTGCAGAAAAGGTCCAGTTTTTCATATAAGATGAAAGTCCATTTAAAAAAAAGCATATGTCAGCCTAAAACCATAAAATGACTGAACAAGAAAAAATGTACTCTGTACCATTAGTTTAATTTCTATGCTAATGTTCAGATAAAAGAACTGCTAAAACCTGCCTTTCATTGTCCTCCATTCTTAAATCATTGCTCATTTATGACCACTTTGTTTAAGGTAAACACTGTGGACTGTGTGCAGACCTTTAGGTTATTCAGTGAAGGGCCTGTAAATGAACAATATGGCCTCTAAACTAAAGATTGCCTCCCACTTTAAAAGCTTTTTTCTATGTTACAGTCCCATACTTTTTCTGGTACATTCTTTTAGATCTGCCCCGAGCTGCTAGCTTAGTTAAAATGTTTAAATCAAGCAGCAGTTGAGCTCTTCAGCCTCCTGTTTGCTAAAGCCTAACTCGATGCTCTGCCACTATGTGATTGTGTTGACTTATTAGATGGAAGCTTTGCTTCAGTGGACCTGAATTTGAGGTTCATGGCGCACCTGAGCAGCTTTGTAATCCTGTGTTGTTATTCTTGGAGCTTTTAGCTCAACATGCAGCCCCTCCAGTCTGACTTGGGCTGTATTCATTAAACAAAGTTAACCATGACAGAGAACAGAAGGAGGGCTGCCTTAGTGGATTCCTCAATTACTAGTTTTGGTATCAAGTCGGTGTGATCTACTTAGAAACTGATTGTTTCGTGTTAAATGTTCTGTTGTTTTACCTCAAATAAAGGAAATGTGATGAAATACCAGGGATCTATAAAGTTGAAGATTGTTAATGAAAGATGGCCAAACATAGATGTCTTCTCTGAAACACATAAATGAACAAGGTCCAAAGGAGATAGAGTGGTGCTGTCTTTTATTTCACTGCATCAAATAATCCTGTATTCAATGAGCAACACAGAAGCATATATTTTACAACACCCCACCACGAGGGCAGGGGCCAGAGCTTCAAACAGCCGACGTTCTGCTTCATAAATGGCTTTGTCTCTTGGGATGATCCCAGGGGGAAAAGATCATCGTGCTACACAGGAAAGGCCTGAGAAATCAAACAACCAGATGAGCAGAATAGTGAGACACCATTAGGAAAGAGAGGAAGGATGAGGTCATTTGCCAGACGAGCTGCTTTGCTGGGCTGCTACTGTCACGGAAAATAAAACGTGTAATTTAAAATTTTCTGCTTTTAATCTTATTTTAAAAGTCGTGTTTTAGTAAAGAAACTAAGAAGTTATTGAAATCGTTAAAATACACAACCTCCTTTTTGCATGTTTTGGAGTATAGTGGCAAAGATTTAATGACTTGTTTCAAATGCTCATTGCAGGAATTCATCTATACCTTTTGTCTTTGACCCCTGTGGTGACACCTTGCATTCATGGTAGCTTCCTAAATTCATGTTGGCTTTGAACAAACACTCAACCTGGTGTGGGCCAGCTTCCGTCCATTCTCTGATAAATCAAATGCTGGGTCCATTGGTGCAGATGTGCTCTGAATGGAGCAGTCAGAGACCCATCGGCCTCAGAAGCGCCTGCTGGGGCGCTGGCCGTAGACCTCGTAAATCACCTCATAATGGATCCTTTAGGAAGTCAATAAATGGACGGGGACTTTCCGCACAATGGGGCTTGTGCTTCACTTATCACCTAACGTGTGTCTTCTCTGGCCTTTAAGGTTAAAGGTCATCTTGGCTTTGGGATGGGACATAATCAGACAGGTTGCACGACTATGTGCGTGTGTTTGTCTGTGTGTAGATCAGAAAATTCCCTAAATCACTACAAGTTTTCATGGATAACATTCAAAGCAAGGGCCAGCAAGCTTGATTTAGTTATTTATGAAACTTAAATAGATGAAAATAGTGCCTAGAAATGTTTTAAAATTAAAAATAAATCAGAGTTTTTCTCATTTGGTGTCAAACTGGTTTGTTTCATATTCATAAACTGAAACACTGTTTGCTTTTAAAGGACAGTAGAGGGTGTGTGTACATATTTGTTAGCAACTCTGGCAAAGATGTAACAAAAGGCATAAAATTAATTTCTCTCTTTTTGCAGCAATATAATCTTTGAGCACATTTATATAGAGGGGAAAAAAACAAGTTTTTTTTTTTTTTTTGTCATAATAACAAGAGGCATGATTTCTGGTACCACTAAGTATCTCAGAATCAGCTTTATTGCCAAGTTTGTACAGACAATCAAAGAATTAGACTCCGGTGAACTTTGCCGTCAGTGAAGATTTATATGTATATATATGTATATATATATATATATATATATATATATATATATATATATATATATATATATATATATATATATATATATATATATATATATATAAATAAAATAATGGAAATGTACATATATACACAACCGACTAGAATATAATGTGAGATCAGTCCATGGTGTTGTTTTGGAACTCTGACTGTCAAGTGTTCATCAGAGAACAAGCCTGGGTGTAGAAACTGTCTCTGTGGCGGCTGGTTTTAGCAGACAGCGCTCTGTAGCACCGACCTGAAGGTAAAAACCTAAACAGTTTGTGTGCAGGGTGTGTGGGGTCTGCAGAGATTTTAGCTGCCCTTTTCCTGACCCTAGACCTGTATAAGTCCTGGATAGAGGGAAGGTCAGCCCTGATGATTCTGTCTACAGAACTGATTGTTCATTGCATTCTGGACCTGTCCTGTTTTGTGGATGACCCAAACCACACTGAGATGGACAAAGACAGCACAGACTGAATGATGGCAGTGCAGAAGATGACCAGCAGCTCCTGTGGATGGTTGAACTTCTTGAGTTGCCTCAGGAAGTACAGTTTCTGCAGGGCCTTCTTCCGAACATTGTCTATGTGTGAGGACCATCTCAGGTTTCGAGAAATCGTGGTTCCTAGGAACCAGAAGTGGTCCACAGTCTTGAGTGGGTTGAGTTCCAGATGGTTCTTACCACACCAGAGCTGGGTGAGCTTCTGGTGGAGGATGTCTGGGTTGATTTTGTTGAAGGCCGAGCTAAAGTCCACAAACAGGATCCTGGCATCCATCCCTGGGTGGTCGAGGTGTTGCAGGATGAAGTGTAGTCCCAAGTTGATTGCAACCTGCCAACCTGTTTGCCCAGTAGGCAAACTGCAGGGGGTCCAGCAGGGGCCTTGTGATGTCCTTCAGGTGCTTCAACATCAGTCGCTCAAAGGATTTCATGACCACACGTCAGGGTGATAGGCCTGTTGTCATTTAATCCTGTGATGGTGGGTTTCTTGGGTAATGGGATGATGGTGGAGCATTTGAAGCAGGAGAGAACCTCACACAGCTCCAGTGAGTAGTAGAACCCATTTAACTGATTTGCCAGGCAAGAATTTTGCTCTGGGTTGGTGAAAGGCTCCTGTACGCAGTTAGGTTCTTCAACCCATTCCAAACAGCAGAAGCATCTCCATGTGAGAAGCTTTTCTTTAGCTTCTCTTCGCTGCTTTGATCTCCTTGATCAGTTTGTTCCTGGTCTGCTTATACAAGGCCTGGTCCCCACTGCTGTGAGCCTCTTCCTTATCCCTTCGCAGCTGCCTCAGATGAGAAGTGAACCAAGGATTGTTGTTATTGTATGTGCAGAAGATCTTGGTCTGCACACACACGTCCTCACAGAAACCGATGTTTGATGTCACCACTTCACTGAAGACATCATACATCTCTTTAAAATAATAGTTTACTTTTTTAGATTGATCAGAGTTTTTAGGAACTTCTGATTAGTCATTCAAGTCTTTTTGTTTACCTGGAGAATAAATAGAGAATAAATGATTGGACACACAAGCTTACTGGTCAGTAGGTTCAATTCAGTTCAATTCAATTCAATTTCATTTTATTTGTATAGCGCCAATTCACAACACATGTTGTGTCAAGGCACTTCACAAGGCAATTCAATCTAATCATACAGATTTCAAGTCAGGTACATACATTCCAATTACTCCTAACTATTGAACAGTGCAGTCAGATTCAGTTATTTATTCAAATTGCTTAAAACGTTTTTTTGCTGGGTTTCCCCAGAAACCCAGCAGACTTTGCAGCAATCCCTTTCTATGAGTATTTTCTATGGGAAGGAAAATTAAAACATTGATGGATGTAGTTCCTTTAGTGGCTTCATCTAGGAAGAAAAAACAGATTAACTCTGAGCCAGTTTTCAAGGTTAGAGTATGAAAGAGAGCACATACAGTTAGTCACAGTAAAAGCTCAGTCAGTAGCTATGTCTAGGAGAAACGTTGGGTTAAACACTGAAAGACAGGGCCAAGTGTATCATTGGTAGAAGGTGAGCATTAAGTTGTTGCCAGCAGAAGCTTGGGACGGTGTCACAGGTAGACACAGAGTCAGGCCAGGTGTAGCTTCTAGAAAGAGAAAAGAGAGAGAACCAAAAGTTAAAAACTGAAATAACAGCAAATAATGCAAAATTGGAGAGTAGTATGAGAATGTAGCAGAGAGAATGAAAGTGGCCATTATGTCCTCCAGCAGTCTAAGTCTATAGCAGCATAACTACAGAGATAGCTCAGGATAACCTAAGCCACTCTAACTATAAGCTTTATCAAAAAGGAAAGTTTTAAGCCTAGCCTTAAAAGTAGACAGGGTGTCTGCCTCACGGAGTAAAACTGGGAGCTGGTTCCACAGGAGAGGAGCTTGAAAGCTAAAGGATCTGCCTCCCATTCTACTTCTAGAGATTGTAGGAACCACCAGTAAACCTGTAGTCTGAGAACGAAGTGCTCAGCCTTGCAGTAACAAATGCATGGACTAGTTTTTCAGCGTCACTCGTGAAAGAAGGAAATTCTAGAAACTTGTTTAATATGGGATTTAAATGACATGTCCTGGTCAAAAATAACACCAAGGTTTTTTACATTATTATTGGAGGTCAATTTAATGCCATCCAGGTTAAGTGATTGACTAATCAGTTTCTTTTTCAAAGACTCCGGTCCAAAGACAACAATTTCTGTCGCCTGATTATAGAAGCAGAAAATTTAAAGTCATCCAAATTTTTATGTCTTCAAGACATGCTTGTAGTCTATCTAACTGGTGGGCTCATCAGGGTTTATAGATAAGTAAAGCTGAGTATAACAGTATAACAATGAAAATGTATCCTATGTTGGCTGATAATTTTACCCATTGGAAGCATATATATAGTGAAGAAAATTGGCCCAAGTACTGAACCCTGTGGTACTCCACAATTAACCCTGGAGTTTGAAGATGATTTATAATTTACATGAACAAACTGGAATGTGTCAGACAAATACAATTTTAAACCATCCTAGTGCTGTTTCCCTGATCCCTACAGCATATTCCAGCCTTTCTAAGAGAATATTGTGATCAACTATATCAAATGCAGCACTGAGATCTAACAGGACAAATACAGACACAAGTCTGCTGTCTGAGGCTAGGAGAATATCAATATAGGTTGGATCAGGACCTGACCAGTTTATTCTGCCATAGTACAGTGAGTGGGATCAGAAGGGGGGTAAAGAGAATTCCTAAGTTCACTGTGAAAAAGTCGCAAATAATGGCATTACAAAAGAAGGCATGCCCTGAAAAAAGCTTTTTCTGCTCTACCATCACAAATTTAAACATGTGTACTTTGCTAAACTCAACTAGGATTTTAACTGGAACAGTGTGCTTTAACCCCCAGTCGGTTATGGCAGATGGCCGCTCACACTGAGCCAGGTTCTGCTGGAGGTTTCTTCCTGTTAAAAGGGAGTTTTTCCTCTCTGCTGTCGCTACATGCATGCTCAGTATGAGGGATTGCTGCAAAGTCAATGCCAGTGACTGTCCATTGTCGCTACATGTTCATCCGGGAGGAGGGAATGCTGCAAGTCACTGACTGGATGCAATCTGCTGGGTTTCCTTAGACAGAAAAACTTTGTATCCAATTTGAATAAATAACTAACTCCGACTGCACTGTTCAATGGTTATGATTAATTGGAATGTATGTACCTGACTGTTGTGAAGTGCCTTGAGACAACATGTGTTGTGAATTGGTGGTATATAAATAAACTGAATTGAATTGAATTGAATTTGAGACAGGGCTTTTTTGCAACAAACACTCCTGATGGTTTTGGCATAAACCAAAGGGTGAATGGCTGGAAACACACCTTATGTTGACTGTTAAGTAAAGAGGATGATCTGTGAAACTGTGTGCTGACAATTCCTCCAAAGGCCCGAAACATCTTGTGGGTGTGTGGCAACATGGACTGTTTAAAATACCATTACATTAAATTAATCAGGTGGACTCCACCAGAAAACTGGAAATTCCACATGAATCAGTCTTTCAACAGGATAATGATCTAAAACATATGACCAAATCAACAAAGACATGACTCACCAGACATAAAATCAACCTCCTGCCATGGCCATCACAACCTCCAGACCAAAATGCTCCACATGATGGAAACATGATGACCTGAAAAGAGGAGAGCAACAAGAGAAAATCCAGTACTGTGGACAATCTAGAGAAAAGAAAATATCAAAGATCCCCGTCTCTGTATGTTTCACGTTATAGGGGAAGACAAAGGGCATCCATGGATACGGCACAAGGCTCAGCAGCAAAGATTCACGCTTTGCTGACCGAGTATATCAAATCCTCGATAGGCCTGTCACAACAGATGATCCAGAGGAGTGTCAAGTGATCTTCCAGGTCACATTATCATCTGTCCTTCCCTCCTTTGTACGTCAGTGGCAAATATTTGGGGCCTTTTTTTATCTGCAGAACCAGGCATTTGGAGGTTTTAAGCAGCATAAATGGCTGTGGCTGTTGGGCCTTTTACTCTGATGCATACACATATTTGTAAAAATAATTTGAATAGTATTGACAGTGTCTAAATATGTTCATGTCTATAAAACCTTTATCATACAGCGTATATGGAGTTTAGACGAAAATTCATAATGAAAGACTCATCTTCACCGCCCGCTCCTTCCAATGATTCTTCTGTGCGTCTCCCGACCTCTAATCGGCATCCTGTCCGCCTGATTCTCCATCCAATCACCTTCCGACGCCTTGCTTTTAAAGGAGCTTCTACCGTGTTCATCTTCACTTGTCAGCTGAGCTCATCCCTCCTCCACCCCACCTCCACCATCTTCCTTCACATCTACTCCTGGCTTCCTCGTTCCCTGGCCGCCAATCCACCACTAGTGTCGGATCAGGGGGAAGACATCTCTAAATCTAAACCTTTCAAATGTTCATCTTAGGTCATGTCATTCTCAGCATTCATGTCTTCCTCCCAGATCCGAGCGCCAAATAAATAACCATGTAATTTCACATCATTAAACCTTTTTTAATTGCCATCCCTTTTCCTTGTAAGTCTTTTAAGATTGAAATGTTATAAATACTTCAGAGGGGCTGTACTGATTACATTCAGCAGATACAGATGTGCAGTTCATTACATGTTCTCCAGCAGGCGCAGTTTCCACAGTTTACTGCTTGAAGGCTGCAAATTAGAGCTTCAGTGCCAGCTCTTCTCTAATTTATACCAAATCACTGACAACTACTCTTTAAAATGTTTATCATGCTAAGTATGGCAGAGTGTATTTTGGAGTATATTGCAGTGCACCCACAGTTTAATTCTTAAAGTGTGTTGCGTCTATTCACCTTTATGACGTGTGCAGATCAGAGGACAATATGCTTAAAAAAATATGTTAATATGCTTAAATACTAAAAATGAGATGCTTATACCATAAGTATTTTTTTTATATTAAGCTGTTTCCATGTATCCATATTTTGCCCTTTTCTGCAACACATCATGCATGATTTATTAAATGGTCATTAAAATATACTATACTAAAACTGTAATTGAGGCTGCAAACTAAACCCACTATTACTTTGGAAAATAAAACTATTTTGTTAGGATATCTTTGAATATATTTAGCAAAAGTTCAGTATGCCACTTTGGGTTGTGGGGGTTATGTTGTGATTTTCATGTCAAAATATTTTTTATGTTTAAAGGCTCACACAAAATTATCAATTTCAAAATTAGACAGTTATTGAAAGATAAAGGTAGCCAATAGCTTGGATCTAAGTCTTGTTTTACTAAAAAGCTAAAGCTATGTAGTAGTATGTAGCTATCTTACCCTAACCCCTGCACATGCTAAATTAAGTCAAGATTGTTCATTTGAATATAACACATACAATAGAAGCAGATTAGCAAAACTAGGCATGACTCCATCAGCTAGATTGTTGCAAAGTAATATATGCATGAAATATACATCAGCAGGCATTATTGGGAGGCATTTTGCTATCTTTGCTGCTTTAAACCCGAGTGGTTTGAGGCACCATCAAATCAATCGTCTACAAGAGGTTATAGCTTACTTGCCAAAAGCTCTTTTGGGGTTGGTCGTCAAATCTTTACATATACAGTAAGTTTAAAACACTCCTGCAATGTGGAACCTGTTCTCAGATGTTTTTTTTTATTTTTTTTTTTTGCTTTTAACAAAATGTGTTAAATTTACTTTGTTTTCAATAAAATAATTTAATTTTACCGAGTCTCAATCTGAAAAAGTAAAACAAAAAATTTTACCTTTGTTAGTTTTTACTGAAACCTCATATACAACTACACAAATAAACAGAGCCATCCGAAAGCATTTATGAAGTAAACTGCTGCTTGAGGCCTCCACACCAGCATAGCCTCCAATGGTGCTTGATCTTTCACACAGAATGCAGGGCTTTAGAAAGCTTTAGAAATAGAAAGTATTAAATGCAAAAAATGTTGGGATCTAAACAGCTGAAAGGTATTAGCTGTAAGCATACAGAGGAAAATTTTTATCATGTGATAGTTATTTTACCTGTCAAAATCTAATGTTACTAGCTCATCATGCTGCTGCCTTTCTTTGTGCTCTAGTTACATTCATGCACACGAACAAATTAATCAACTATTAACACTTTTCCATGTGTGCTTGTAAGCAATAACTATGATAAATTTGCTTAACTGGTGGGACACCAAATCAGTTTCTGTCGAGGGCCCTACATAACCTTGGGCCGGCTCTGTGGACAGTTAAACCCCATAAATAGGGTCAGTTTCATTAATTGTTAATATTTTTCCCAATTAATCACAAAAAATGAAAAGGATACCAATTGCTTGACAGAACGTTGAACTTTGATTTATTGAAGGTATAGCTATTGAATAATGTTTTTAATCACGAACAGTTCATACAAGAATAAAAAGTGTGTCAACCCAACCTTGGTCTACCGCTTGGAATCTCGCGCGCTTCCGTCAGGCTGGTCCGGCCATTGGTGCTTTTCGCTCGGCCTGACGTCTCCAGGGCGCCACCAGAGGGTAAAAAAAATGGATAGATAGGCCTTATAACATAACTAAACAAGACCGTGAAATTCGTTTATGAGGTATATGGCTATAGTTGTATGGAGTTGTATTTCACTTCATTTAAATAGTTAATTTTGGCACGAATAAAGTGCGTCATTGCCGTTTTTTAAACATTATCTCTGTAACGGGCTGCCATTTTTGTGAACCCTTAATCTGGTACGTTTTATTAAAAAGGGCAAACTTTTAGTAAAAATGTAGCAGCTAACGCGTAACTCCTACACTTAGGCTAATTCATCATTACTGAATCCACGTCATAAAAGTATGAATAAAAAATGTAATGTAGGCATTAACGTACATTTCTGGTCATTACACTAAAACAAACAAACAAAAATGATACACCCAATTAGTCGTGATTTGAATGAGTGGAAACATTATTTAACCTCTGACACCTTTACAAGCCATTTAACAGTCAGAGGTCAGGCGCCCCCCGGCATCCCTTTTCCACGCTCTCAGCACTATGGGAGTCGAAAGGAAAAATAAATATCGTGATGAATCATTAGGTAACGCTTTCCTTTGCATCTTGACAGCCACAAAGCCGAATTTTTCTCCCAAAGAGATTAACCTTGACAACAAAGCATTCCTTAAATAGGACTTCAGATAGGAGATGGCTGCACAGCCGAGCAGAGGGGTCACATTCTCAAAATTTCGCCAAGTGTTGCTTTATTGATGAGTGATGATATTCTTCTGAGGAGAAATTAAAAATAAAGACTTTGTCCAGTAGGGAAATATTTTTTTACACTGCCAGAGAAATTAGAGCTATAACGGGACAACAATATGCATTTTTATTCATTTCAAATTAAATGTAACTAAATACTTTGCAGAACAGCATACATGCTTAAATGTCCAACACCTAAGTTCAATGTGTTTTCAAAGCAATAATAACCAGTCTCTGCTTTGATTTATTTATTTTTTTTTGCATTTAGGATTTTAATTATGTTTTACTCCAGATAAGATTTTTAAATGCTTTATTTAAAAAAGAAAATAATTGCAATACCAGTCACTTTAGCAGTTCAGTATTGTTTTTCTGATATTTTATCTCAACTAACAGGTAAGTGTGCATGTGTTTCCTTAAAACCAGGTGCAGATTTCACCATTTAAATCATTCTAATATTTGGACAGCTGGCCAACCAATAACTGCAAGAGCAGCAACCTTAACATATCTCAACATGACAGATCCGATTGGACATTGTTGAACAATGCTATCAGTGAGCCTTTTTTTCAACCATTCCACCATTTTTGCAGACAGCACTTCAAATATAAGATTTGCACAGATATTTAATGTTTATTTTACAGATACAGAAGAGTCTTCCTGCTTTGTTTTTATTTACTTGTTGCAAGTCAGTGCCATGGTACAAGCTACTCAGAGCGGCTCAAGATGTTCATACATTTTCAAAAAAATGTTTTCCCTTAAGCGAAAAACTCCCAAAACATTTCGATGTATTTTAACATCCTCTCTGATGAGCTCAACATGCAAACATCTCGTCTACTAACCTAGAAGGTTCATGGGACTATATAACATATGGCTTTTTTGAAAGCAATAAAAACAAGGCAAATCAAAAAGTGCATTAAAAAGAAAAAAGTCAATCAATTCCAGTCTGTGATCAAAAGTCCTGTCCGTGTTAAGGAAAGGGTCCTCCTTTTTCCTCAGCCTGATGGCTTAACGTCTGCACTGCTCAAGTAGGAGCTCTTCCAGTTTGAGTTCAAAGGTGAAAGCAGACCCATTTGAGGGCTTAGAATAGGTGTCCATGCTTAGATTTCCTTTAAATAAATATGACAGGATTTATCCAGCAGAGGGGGGTCTCAGCCTCTGATTAAACCCCACGTGTTGCAGAAACCATCAATACAATGAACTCTGTTGCTGTTCCTGCCTGCTAGGTTTCCCACAGTGCTGTGCGCCATTATCCTTGATGGACAGCAGTCATTATCTGGGCCCATAGTCGTAGTTAGAGGGGCCGCTGGTGGCTGAGTACATGTTAGTTGTGGCGGTATTCATGTGGTGATGGTATGTGTGTCCTCTGATGCTAGGTAAAGGGTAAGGTGAAGGCCTGGTCTTGGCTCCTAAGTAGTGTTCATAAGCAGTGGGGTACTTGTAGGGGTGGTGGTGCAGGGTGTCCGGGGGCAGAGGGTGGGGATCAGGCCGCAGGTCGTGCGGAGGGCTCGGTCGGCCGCTTGTTAGCGGGACGGCGTGAAGGCCTCCTGGGACCGGCAGAGCCGGGCTAAGGACACGAGACATCAGCTGGTGGGCCGGGTCTGCATGAATCGGGGTGCCACTGGGGTCTCCTTCATATTCCCGTCTGGCATCTTCTGTGAACATTTGGAAAAAGTTAGAGAAAACCCGACTGAGCATAGTATCTGCACTCAGAGATGCTGTCAGTTACATCAGAGATTCTTTAAATGCTTGGTCTAAAACTATTTGATTTTAAAGTGATCATTTCCTTTTTCCACAAAATTAGCAGTCCAGTAAAAACAGTTTTTTATGTCTTTGGACCAAAAAATTGCAATATTAATTAGCTGTTACAAAAAAAAAAAAAAAAAAATACAGATGAAATCATGGATTTTACTTCAGAGCTTTAAGTGTATCTCTGGAATAAATTCCAAAAATGAATCTTAATATAAAATTAAAATAAAAAATAATGCCATCTCTACAGCTAAGATAAAGCTTTTTGATTACTAAATATTTTAGGTAAGTCTATTCAAAGACAGCTAATATAATAGCTAATTATTATCAGTCCTCATTACCTCAGATTAAAAAATCTAATTTTCCCTCCAGTTTTTGTAGTGCTCTGAATCTGTGAGCGGTTATGCAACAGCATAACGACCTCTATTATGTTGCCAGTGCCTGCCATTGGCTGGCTGACTTTTGATGTTTAATTCAAAACCAACACTAGCCTGATACAGCAAATGCACCACTGCACTTCAGTCAAGTAAAAGAAGTAAAGCAAAAAAGTCCAACGGCTGACAGAAATACAGCACTACACACACAGACGGGCTCAACAAGCCTCTGTTGGATATTTGATCACTGGCAAGAAGTTTGAAATGAAACAAAGAGCAACTTGCAGACCTTTTTCTGTGCCGTTCTGCTGAGGGGGAGATGACATTGGGTTTCTTGTTCTGGCAAAGGCACTCATTATTGGCAGTGAGCCGGGCCTGTGATTCCTGGGCCTGCAGCGGGAGATTGGAGACAGTTTAAAACTCCCTTAATGATTGTCAAGGACACGATTTCTTTGGATCTTAAAGGGATGGATCCACATTTTAATATTCTGCAACAATGTGTGTGAGCATCATTTTACAGTTAAACAATGAAAAATTAACATCATGTAGAATGTGAAGCGTAAAATGACATTACATTATATAAAATAATTCAACAAAATGTTGCTTTCATTACTGTTGTTTGGTTAATGCTTTCTAAAAAAAATCTGCCACGTATTAATAAACATAATTCTGAAAAGGTCAGTGTGCGTGTTTCATGCATCTGAGAACATGGGCAGAGTTTGTTCCACTGCTCTGCTCCGCTATTAGGAGTCAAGCAATTTGTCAGTGACAGACAAACACAGTTGATTGATTTTCATACAATATCCAGTGATTTCTGTAATTCCTGACCCAACACATGGGGTTCTAACTAACTCCACCCACGTGGCACCCCTACATGACATCCAAAACAAGGAAACCAATTTGCAAAAATATTTCTAATCTGCTTGGCTCTAATTTTTTCCCTCCGTTTTTTATGATATGTGAAAACACGAATATTTGACTGCAATGTTTGAGTGTAAATAAAGCTCACCAGTCTTCTGGGTCACAGTCCCTGAAGCCCTTTGCAAACGGATTACTGGCTATCTTCAGCTGTGTGATCTGCAAAGCAGCAGAAAACAAACACAAAATCTAATCTCAGTGCTTAAAACACAATCTTCTCTGTTTTGAATGTGATTTGAAAAATGAAAAAAAACAACAAAAAAAACACGATTATATCATATGTATTATTTTTGTTATTGTTAATATTACCTGCATTATTGCATTAATAACATGCCATTTTAATATCAGTTACATCAAATTATATCAGAATCTTTTGCAGTATAGCTGTCCGCTTTTGTCTTTGTTGCAAACTAAACAATTTTACTGATAACTGCTGAAAATCCATAAGACTCAAACTGAACATCCAGTGACGGGCACGCTCCCTTTTACACTCAGAACCCATACGGTCTACAACTGAATAATGACAAAGAAAAAAAAGATAGCTAAAGACCATTTGTCATGCGGCTAAAAACAATCACTGGGGAAAAACGAATAAAAATACTGATTTGGGAATATAAACATCCAGATGTGAATGTGGAACAAAGCAGAGAACATAAGCATCGTTCAAGGACTTAATTAAAACGCGCATGACATCTGGCTTAGATCATTTATTCATTATAAAAATGAAAAAAGTAACCACTTGTTTTAACTTTACTGCCTGTGTTTAATGCTATCACAACGGCCTGAGATGTAAACACGTATCCACACACTGCAGACTGCATACGGGATTGGAAACACCTCTTACCCGGTGGTTCTGGTACGCTGTGACCGCCGTGAAGCGAGTCTCCTCAAAAACAAACGTCTTATAATTTTCCTCTGCGTATTTCTCGCTGTCCTTTCGGGGATCGACATAAACCACATGGAACCTGGGCTGGTAGCGGTGCATGGAGTTCAGGATGATCTGGAAAATAACGTCAAAGTAAGAAAAAGACTTAGATTACTCCATATTCCAAAGGGTTATTTTCGCAGTTTTAATTACTGCTTAAATTACTGTAATAGGCTAAGAAACTGCTGTGAGCAAAATTTAAAAATAAATATTTAAATAAAAAAGCTAAATATAAATATTTTAGCTTTAGGTATATTTATTTTGATGACATACACTCAACATGGGTTTATGCGCATAATTGCTCAGTTAATAACAAAACAGTTAAATTTGAAAATTCGCTTAAAAGAAATCCAGTATTTTCATGCCCCTATAGAGGACACACAGATGTTGAGATGTTAATCTAAGTATTTACCTGCTTATTCATAACTATTCTTTTATGAAATGTCGAATGTATTTCCTTATTTCATTAGTAACCCATATAGTAAAGACAAGTCAAGAGGGTTGGTGAAATACTTTAGTTTTGGACTGCAATGTTATCCGCGATGCCGTTTTTGTGATGATGTCGTTATTATCCAAAATATCATGCATGGGTGCTCAGTGGAATAATTTTGAGGGCTAAATTACTCTCTGGTAGTATAATTTCTGCTTATTACTCTACCAAAGCTGTGCTTGTACTGCTAAGTTCTGTTGCTTTATATTTAAACACCATGAAGATGAACTAATCCTTTTCCTGGACTATTTGACTTTATCTGAAGGTACTCTGGTTCACCGTGACGCAGGACAAATGGCGCCGATTAGTTTCCGTCGCTGTACTTACATGTCCGTTGTCGTCCAGCAGGTTGTTTGTTAATTTGAGTTTATCGAATGAGACGATCTGTTTCATCCACTGAGCGCCCTTGGCTGGAGAGTCAGGGTGGTAATGCACCCTCCCGGGTGTAGCAGGATCAGCTTTACCCGCCACCAGCCACGACGAGCTGTGGAAAGCATACCTGGAAGGGCCATAAAACATAGGATTCACATTATAACTTTATGCATGTAAAAAAAAAAATATTTCCCAGCTAAGGCCAGGAAAATCCGGAACAGTTTGATCAAATTAGACAGCGTGGAAAATTTGTATGCAATCCCCAAATATTGTGGATTTAAACACAGTAATTATGGAAAGATTTTCAATAGTCCAGTTCAACGCAATTAACAGTAATTGTTTGATGTTTTGGTACCTTTAAATTTGTCTTTGCATGGATCGTCTCACTGCCTGGTCTAATTTAATGTTGCAAAGTGACTGTGCTCACTGAAACTTAATAAACACGCACACGTACAAAAAGCCGGTTGAAAGAAAAAAGAAGCTACCTGTATCGTTTGTCATCTACAGGCAAGAAGTCCATCAGGAGCATGTAGTCTGCCATGGGATCCATCCCAAATATTTTCACTTGGAACGTTGGAAACATTCTCCTAAGAGGGAAAAGAAAACCACAGGATGACCGTTTAATTTTTAGCTTCAACTTGCATTTCCTTCACAATATGTGACGTAAAGTCCTGTTTGCCTACATGCGGGTCATTAAGTGTGTTGTTGTTGACTAAATTACATGGTCTCCGTGGAGTGCACGGATAAATACCATCAGGCGTTTTGCTGGAATATGTGAAGCTCAAGGCCAATTTAGTCTGAACTGCAGGCAGGAAGACATCACTTTATGATTGTTAAAACTCCTGCAACCTCTCCGTGCGTAACTGGATGAAGTCCCTCCAAATGTGGATTCCCGTCTGATTTGTTTCTAAGTTTTTCCCCCCCCCGAATATAAATGTACCTCTTATGCTTTTTTGACGAATCCCTGATGTTTTTAGGTTAGTGCAAATATAAATACGCACTCTTACCCGGGTGTTAATCTGGGTGGAAATGCTCAGATAATTCTGAACCTGAACTTTCTATTTGCACAAAGGGGACAGCTGATTTTTATTAAAACATTCACTGACGCATTTATATTTCTTCCTGCGCGCTGAAACAAATATAATTAGTAAAGGAGGTTTGTAGTGCTTCAGCTGGAGGTTTTTCTGGGCCTCCTTCCACCCTGTAAGGCTTATTTTCATCCTAAAAGTTGCTTAAGAACCTGAGAGGAAAGTTGAGTAATCCACCAGTTGAGTCAGTGAAAGGGATCCCAAAATCAACGCTCAATTAACGTCAATGTTGTGGCTAGGTGAGGCTGAAGGAGCGTTTAAAGTGCTCTGCAGCAGATCTCCTTTCTCCTGTCAGACAGCGCGGAGAGGGGAAACCCAAGCCTCCTTTCAGGCCGCAGCTCTCTCCTTATTATTACCTCTGCATTCTAATAAAAAAAAGCCCGGGTGTGTTTGCCGCCTTTAAAACTGGACAGTTTACTCAGTGGAAGGTAAGTTTGGTAACAGCGACCAAACTTACCATTAAATTATCTTTGCTGCAGACAATCCTATTTATGGAGGTTCAAATCAAAATGGAAAAGCACCGAGGTGAGAAAAGAAAGATGTGGCAGATTTTGCCGTCGACATTTTAATTCGTCGTAAAAGGCGCACAGAAAAGAGCCCGAATATTTAGCGTAAAAGAGGAACATTAAAGCCGACGGTGGAGAAATACAGCAGAGAGAAACGGCCGCCTGTTATTTTAGGTTCCTTAAAATACAGCAGCGTGAGCTGACACAAACTACAGCAAACAAAAAACCTGAAGTTTATTCAAGAAAGAAAGCTATTTTATTCGGCCAAATAATCCCAGACATTAACGGATGTTCGGACAATAATCAGTAACCTCAAATAAAAGAAAACAAAATACTGAATTAAACTGTTTTTAAGATCTGTAAAAAAGTTTTCTATTATACAAGCGTAAATTTGCAAATATATTGTTTGAATAAAGACGAGTTAGGAATTATGTGTGTGTGTGTGTGTGTGTGTGTGTGTGTGACCTCACTACTGATTTGGTACGGTGACGCAGTGTTTTCAATGATACTGCTTCAATTATCTAATAACATGAATAATATTATCAATAATAGACATAATACTAATTATGTCTATTATATTTTACGTCGTATTGTCATCTCTGGCGCAGATGATTCATCTTTGCTTTATATTAATCCACTGATCTGGTTACTTGTTACAGTAAAACATGTCCGATCCTTTCTTGCCCGCGCTTTAACGTGCACTCACCTGCCCGCCTTGGTGACGATCATCTCCGTGCCCAGCTGATTAAACTCGTCCCATAAAGCCTTCATCTCCAGCTGGACGTTAATGTTGGCCACCTTGGGGTTTTTCTTCACGATACTCTTGCTGTTCGGCGTGGAGTTGGAGGACGACGAGGAGCAGTTGGGTGTCCCGCTGTCGCTCGGCTGCCCCTGGCTCTGGCCCGGGTTGGATCCCGGGTAGTTGTAATTGTGCTGGGCGGCTGGGCAGGGCTCGAAGTGGGACTCATGTTGGCTGTAGGGGTCCCCGGGGGACGGGGAGAGGTGGTAGCCCCCCGGCGTGTTGAGGCTGCTCAGGCTGCTCGTTGTGAAGGCTGCAACATCGCAAAAATGGGACAGCTGCGTCAGCCACGGGCTGGATATGGCTGAAATCATCCCAGAAAGCTGATTTTACTTTTTAAAAGTCGACTAAAACACAAACAGTAAAAACAGAAGCAGGGTCGGATAATTTCCCGATGAAAAGTGTGTGGCTCAAATGCACCCCTTTCTGCTCAAACGTTGATCATAAGTCCTCGAAGTTGCATCCACTGCGAGCTCAGCCTTACTAAGGGCTTCCTGATCTAAAACAGCAGACTTCCCAAAAGTGACGAAAGATTTTCAAAAAGTGAAAAAAATCCTCATCGAGTCGCTGAACTGCGCTCAGATACGCGCTTCGAGTGCGTGTGAACTGCTTTTTCCTTCAGATCGATGGCACTCTGACTCTGCGCTGTGCGCCGCTGCTGTGTGTTAACACCGAAGCCCAGTCTTCTCTCTTATCTGACGCAGAGGGCCTCCCCTTCGCGATAAAAACCGGTTCTTATTTCTATTTAGATAAGGAACTGCAGGTAATGTGCCTTTTCCTCGCCGTGGGACGAGACTGATTGACAGAGAAGTGCGCCCCTTTTTAATGGCCTTTCCGGCACCCATTTAACTTTTGGATAAGGGTATCGCCCACATTTGCCCCCGTTAACAAACAATAACTGATCCGGCCTGCAGAGAGGAGTGCAAGGTAAACACTGATTTGCATGGATAAACAAACAGGCTGCCGGTGACTGTCGCTCTAGTTTATGGACAAATACATGAGCTGGATGGATATGGACCCCCTCTCTGAGGTGGATGGGCTTATTATGGTCTGTTTTTACCATTACGCACGGGGTGCCCCTGTAAACCCTCCTCCCATTGGCTCTTTCTCGACGGGATCTTCACAAGTGCTGACTGAACGCCGTGGGGACTTGGAAACGTTGGTCTGCCGACCTTTCTCCCTGCTGCAATCAGTGCAACAGTAGTCAAACTCTATACTTTTTCAATCTTTTATTATTCCTTCCATGCATTCCACACAGCGCACCAACAAGTGCTTTTGTTTGTTCTAAAATGTTCGATAAGCTGAGCATACCGCAGGGGTGTTTATGTCATGTCGGGGGAGTTGTACACATGCTACAGCAGCCCATATGAGCATGAACAAAAAGATTTTTACCTTCCATTTCCCGGGTGACAGTGCTGTAGTGCATTTTACAGTAACCCTGGCTGTCCAGACGGGTGCCCTGTTTGTCAAACGCTACGTTTCCTGCTCGCTCTGCAGCCGAAATCAGAGAGTCAATACTGAAAGCATTTGCCTTTGGAGAGAGGGGACTGATGTCGTCCATAGGCAAGGGACTAGGTCGTTATAAGCCGACCCCCTCCTCCTCCAACCTCAACACGTCTTCCTCTGCTTTCCAGCCGCGCAGAAAGCAGAAGAAGACAGTGCACGGTGCAGAAGAACATTCACCAAAAGGGAGTTTCTCACATTCCGCCAGTGGCCGCTGCGTAGTGCGAGAGTCAGGCTTGAAGCGCTTCTCTGAAAGTAGTCCAGGTACAAAGATTTTCCGAACGGATCAAAATATATAGTGCATCCGCAAAGAGCAATCTTTCATCGCTTTTCCTCCGGTCGCTGACGGGGTGTTGTCGTCAGAGTCGTGTTTCGAAGAGAATCCACTACTGCCACGAGAATGTCAAAAGTGAGCGAGACAGATCCACGCCTCCCCCTGCACCACTGCAGGAAAAACGCGTATTGCACTCTGCGCTCAATGTTTTATTTCAATAAGTCCTTGTCACTCACTTGAATTGAACAGCAACGTCACTGAATGTCCGGCTCCAAAAAACTGCGCCTCTTTTTCCAGTAAATGATGGTACTTACGTTAGAGGTGCGTGTGCGCGTTTTGGCGACCTCAGCTCAATAAATCCTCCGGAGTTTCTCTGGTACATCAAAGGCTACATATGAAGCTGAAAAATCTTTGTTGTGCAGTTTAAATTCAAATGGAAGCCTTGAAAGCAGATACGTCTCTTCTGAGACAAAAGCACATGATTGATATATACTGAACTTCTTGGAGAACTTACAGATTTTAGATATTTGGATCACTTAATGCGCACTTTTTAAACCTTAATAACATTAATCAGTGCTTTCTCAGTGTTTTACTTAGTAAGATATGGAAACAGTAACAGTCTCCCATCTTAACCGAAATCATTTACTCTTTACACAACGAACAGTGTTCAATTCAATTCAATTCAGTTTTATTTATATAGCGCCAATTCACAACACATGTTGTCTCAAGGAACTTCACAACAGTCAGGTACATACATTCCAATTAATCCTAACCATTGAACAGTGCAGTCGAAATTAGCTTTTTATTCAAATTGGATAAAAAGTTTTTCTATCTAAGGAAGCCCAGCAGATTGCATCCAGTCAGTGACTTGCAGCAAGATGGATACATTTTATTGAAAAACAATCAAACAAAAAAATATTGGTCAGTAAACAGATGGAGACACCATGCGTCACGCAGGCCTGAGCTGGACTTGACCTCTGCGCCTCCTGCTGCCTCTCGGCTCATCGGGGGTCAGCCACATGTGCGGCAACTGAAGATGAATTTAATATGTGGAAGTTGGTGCGATAGGAGCAGATAGAATTTATTTTACACCGTCGGCCAACAGCGGCCTCGTACTGGGAAAGCGGATGGAGAATTTAAACCCTTATTTGTTATTTTGCTCTGTGGCGGGCAGAGAGCGTAAAGAAACTACTGACACATGCTTGGATCAAATATTTATTTAGTTATAGTTAGATAGATAGAAAGATAGATAGATAGATAGATAGATAGATAGATAGATAGATAGATAGATAGATAGATAGATAGATAGATAGATAGATAGATAGATAGATAGATAGATAGATAGATAGATAGATAGATAGATAGATAGATAGATAGATAGATACTTTCATTGGAGGGCAGAGTCTGGTTTATCAGACACTATACCATCATTGGCAGCTCACTTCACCAATGCCAAGTCGGAAACTCTCTTCCTAAATACTCAGGTGCTAACAGACAGAATACAGATTCAGACGGAAATGGGATGCGACCGCGCTGGAATCCACTCATGTCTCTGCAGCGGTCAGGGTGAAGGCTTTTAGCACTGCGCCTTTGAGCACAACGACAAAAGTTCTAATCAAATAATTATATATAATAAATTACAGAAATTAAGAGAGGCAGAGTATTCAGTAGTCTGCCTTTTGTCCCTTCATAGCCAACATAAAAGGCATAATATGGAAGAAATTACATGAGAAAATGTTCGAATACAATAACTGCACCACAAAAAGTCAGTTTTGGAGAGTAATAAATATTGCAAATTAAAAATATTCAGATTTTGATCAAGCATCTTGGTTCTCGAACGTAATTTAAATATCAATAAATTCTAGCATTACCCGCTTTACTTTGATAATAAATCCAGACCAGACATTTGAGTTAAAATTTAACTGGATATGTTTCAGTCAACTGCGGCTCTGCGCGACAACAGAGAAAAACGAAACATGATATGAGATGTAAAATGAAGAAATGTATAAAGTTCAGCTCTAAAACTGTCATAAGACCTGTTCTATGTAAGGGTCCTGTGTTGGAGCAAGAATTTAAGTGTGCGTGCAGCTTTAATCGGTTTGGCAATAGCTAATAATAAAGTCAAACCTGCCTCTTATCCCGAGGCAGTGGGCGTTAAACGGCACATCTCAGCCGTAGGTATCAGGGAAAAGTCTCACATGTTTGGATTATTCCTGTTTTACTGATGCGCTTTAATCACACATTTCTTTTCAACACGGAGAAAACAAACCACATGAAGAAAAAAATATATATTTCAGAAACTGTGTGGATTTAATCTCATTCATACAACTGTCTTTGAGCTGTTAAACTACAAATAATGTCTACTGAGAAATATTGCTTAAATATTTCCACACAAATTATAAATAATTCGTTACACATTTTCTAAGAGTTGAAATTAGCTCTGAGAGCTAGAATCTGGTATAAAACATGTTTTTTCTCTGAGAATATTGCTGTTAGCTACACAGTCCATGTTCGTTTAACAAAATAAACTAATTCTAACTGTGATTTTAAAGTGAACTTGCAAATAACATCGTTTTTTGCCAGGTCTTAAAGTAGTATTACGTATAAATTACGTCCAAATAATAATAATAATAACATCTGACAACAAATGGAGCAGTTTTCCCTGATTACAGCCGTCAATCTGTGTTAGTCTGCTGCCACCAAAATAACCTGAACTATTTTAGGTCAGATTAGATTTATCAAGTTGTGAGTCTGCTTGATAGATTTAGTGATTAGAAAACAGTCAGAGAGCAAAAATAATGTTTTCAAATTGAAATTCAAGGTGCACGTTTGTTCGTGTGATAAAGGTACATAACAATAATAATAATAACTTTTCTGAGCTTCAGCTAAAGAGTAGTATTTTGTTCAAAATAGCAAGATTCTATCTATCTATCTATCTATCTATCTATCTATCTATCTATCTATCTATCTATCTATCTATCTATCTATCTATCTATCTATCTATCTATCTATCTATCTATCTATCTATCTATCTATCTATCTATCTATCTATCTATCTATCTATCTATCTATCTATCTATCTATCTATCTATCTATCTATCTATCTATCTATCTATCTATCTATCTATCTATCTATCTATCTATCTATCTATCTATCTATCTATCTATCTATCTATCTATCTATCTATCTATCTATCTATCTATCTATCTATCTATCTATCTATCTATCTATCTATCTATCTATCTATCTATCTATCTATCTATCTATCTATCTATCTATCTATCTATCTATCTATCTATCTATCTATCTATCTATCTATCTATCTATCTATCTATCTATCTATCTATCTATCTTCAGGCATAGGGAACCCTAGCCGCGTTTGGCCCTAACACTTGTAGACTATAATTACGTCTCCCGATCCAGGATGCTTTCCAGATCTGTTGATAGTTTCCCTGCTGTCTTTTTTAATCTGTGGCGTCTGGTCCTCATGAACGGGAGGTCTGTGTGGTCCTGTTGTAATAACACGCCAACCAGCAAACCAAGAACTCCCGCCTCATTAAACTGGCACAGATGATCTAATAGCAAGGCTTGATGGCCGCCATTTTTCTGTTAGCAGTAAACAGAGATGCGGTTGAGTCATATCTGCGCGGAGCTGGGGGCTCGTCTCTCTCCTTTCTCAGTTTAATCCGCATTAAAGCATGTCCCCTGATGTTTTTCAGGAACAAGAGGATGCCTCTGTGTCCAGGCTTAAATTTAACGAGCCGCTCCGTATCACAGACACGCTGATAAAGTTATTATAGTAGCACGCCCCAGCTTACTCAAGTAATCATAAAATCAGCTATTTCACATTCATGCCCCGTGACTTGTGCTGTGCGGCGCACCTCACTATAAAACCTTATCCTGTCTAAATATTAGTCTAAATCTGGGTGCACGGAGAGGAAGCTGGCCGATGACAGGAGAGGGCCCGGGGTGTCCGGTCTCCCTGCGGGGCCAGGGGGAAATGTGCGGAGAGACGCGCGAAGTTACACAGCGAAGGAAATATTCCAAAAGGGGACCACGTACAGGGGGGTTTGTATAAGCAGGGGAAATAAAAAAAGAAACTACTTTAAAAAATGTAAAACATTTAATGAGCTATTTATTGAACCAATCAGTCTCATTTCAAATCATTTGAATATCAATGCTTCATCTAATGTTCAAGTGACATTTCTGTACATTAAATAAGGCCAAGTGAGCATTATGTGAGTCTCATGAAATAATGTTATTTATTTTGTTTAGATCTCTAAAAAAATGTTAATAGATTATTTCTACGTCAATATAAAGCTGTTATCAGGATAAATCACAAACACCGCTGCGCTTCAAGTTCTCAAAGCTGGCCTTTCATAATGTTATTTAGCTCCAAGGAATGCAGTATCACAAGCTTATTTTTTATTTATTGTACTTTTTCTTAACATGGAACACAATGAATAATAAATAATAATAATAATTCTAATGATAACTCAAAGTCAGTATAAAATGACGCGAATACATTTAGCAGGTGCAGGTATCCAGCAGCCTTACAGCGCCTGTGGTGTCTCATTTTGTCGGCCGACCCAACTTGTGAATGCCTTCATTCTCTTCTCCATTTCACACATGTGCTGCCCCTCTTTACCGAAATAAAACATCCACATCAGCGCAAACAGCGACTATATTAAAGAGTTTTTCCAGCTCATAACGTCCAAACATTTGGCCACACTGAAGAGTTCTTCGATGCCCGTCGTTACGTGTTTGCCGTTTGATACTTGTTATTTCGTTTACATATATTTGGAACGTAAATCGGCTTTTTCAAGACCTGTTTGTGCCTTTTACTGCTTTGCATAAAATAATCTTATTAGCTTATATTTTGCGCGCAAATCTAAAGAGTATTTGAACGAATTTGAATGTCACAGTCGATGGGATGCTGTGCTCACACTATGTTACAGGTGTTTGTAGATTTGCATTTGTGTCCGTTCACTGATCCATAAAGTCGACTACACTATGATGATTCTTTGTTTAGTCTTGACACAAAACGTCTGGAAAAGCTTAAGGCGCATAGAGATCTAAACAATAACTGAGCATCATAACTGGTGTGCCTGCATGATATATTCTTTGATTTTATTTCTCATTTTTTGATTTTTAGACAAAAATAACGTTTACTTTCATTAGCGGAATAACAGATTTGTTTTGTCGCTTTAAAAAAAAAAAAAAAAAGACACCATAAACAGCCCATTTCCTTTTTGGCATATAAATATTGTTTTCCTGTTCAGCCTTGTTCTCCTGTATTTTCTGGGGGTCATCATAAAAAGGACATGTATAAAACACAATGGACATGAACACAATGGCTGGCAATCGGTGAAAAAGATGGTTCCCCTGTGTCACACTCAGGCAGAGTCCCTCATAAATTCCCACACATGAAAAAAGGCAAAGAAAGCTGCAGAGGTATTTCTTTATTAGCAATAAGATGTAAATGGAAGTGAATGCAGGTTTGTATTTGTAGAATCTTCTTTAACCCATGCTCCAGAATTGATGAAGAAAAACATTATATATTACTTAGCTGCCATGGTGTTTGTCAGCTGATCAGCTGATTTTGTGTCTGATGTGATGTCATCAATCCAAAAATATCCTGCTGTGAAAATCCATACTACATTAGCCATCGTTGTGTTTTTAGTTAATGTCCCCTTGTTAGTGAAAAAATAGACAACTGGAGAGTATCTTTTCAAAAAGTGGCATAAAATGTCTTTTTCTACATATTCTACATATTTTTACAATGAATATTAAAATGAGAAGAAAAAAATAAATCAATTTTTGCTTTTACAGTTTTCTCTGACGATTGTCAATTGTACTATTCGTTTATTTTGGGGACTTCACGTGTCCCCTGAGAATTATTGAGGCCTAGCAGCTGCCAACAGTGCCCAGCAGCAGACTCTTACAGCCCTGCAACCACGTTCTTTTCTGATGCTCTGTTTCTCCATCATTTTCTAATGGAGAGAGTAGTAGCAACAAGCTATCGTATAACTACCAGGAGATTACTAGTCTAATCATGTCTTCACAAAATACTATACATATTTTTCATTTATTTTATCAGAAAATGAACTCAGTAATACATGCATTTTACACTCATATTACAGAAAACGTAAAATACCCCTTTTCTGTTACCGTTTCATTAAGGTGGGTTATGAGTTTGAGAAAAGCAGAACAGAGTTTGGAATGTGTGTAGGACATCAGAGGGGTGGGGTGTGGGTGGGGGTGAGCTGCGCTCTGAGTCAGATCTCTTTTCAAAATCACTTCTTCTCTTTCCCTCCCGTCTTTGTTTTAAACTGGGAAGCTTTTAGCTTTTCAAAAGTATCCTTTTCCTATCTGTGGCGCGGCGGTCCCGGTCGTCATCACCTCGCCTCTCCTCCCCCCAGTCCTATAGGAGGGCCGGTAAATAGCTGGCATTCCTGCCACAAAGAACTGGTGATGTGGGCCTAGGGCCTCCGTGATCTATCCAAATTAATTAAGGCGTTTCTTCTCTCTAAGCAGGATCTGCGGCCTTTGTCTCTCTAATACGTCTTAAGCCTAGTATTAAATGTGAGGGCAGAGTCTGTGCTCATCATAAATCTGTCACTGCCTGCTTGGCTCCTTCCAGCCTGGCCCCTGATCCTAAATAGGCTTCACCGAAGATCCTCCATCCCTGCTCTCGCTCCTTGCCTCCTCCTTAGCTGCTCCCTACAGACTTGGTATTTATTTAAATATGAGAAGGCCTGCTTGTTGTTTCTGGCAGAAGGGGTTAGAGGCTGTGACCCCCTCCTCACCAACAACCACCATTTCATGCCCCTCATTCCCTAAGCATCTTCCATCCCCTGTCTCTCCCCCTGTCCTTCCTCAGCTCGCTGCTGCTGATTTTGTGAACTTGAACTAAAAGGCTACTTGCCAAAAGACCTTTACAGGCTGGTCCATTGTGCACATGCACAAGTGGATTGGTGTTTGAGTGCATGCATGCAAATCCCATTAACTACATGAACTCCGTGACTTAAATTAATAACTGTGTTAGTGGAGTTAATGTCCCAGCCAGCAAGGTGGTCAGAGTCTGCTTTTTCTCTCTCAAAATGTATCTGATTTAATATTTCCTTTAAACCTTTTGATGTTGGAAAATGCACTTTGCAGCTGCCTAAGATCGTTTTGTTTCCCAATCATTTTTGGTTAACTCCATGTAGAAACCTATCTGCTTGTGTCAAGAATGAGTATAGCCTAGCACTGGTGAGGGGATGAGTCTGTTGGTCCTTCTCAAATTTGAAAAGCTGAAGGTGTTTAGTGGGGATTTGACTCTGCAATCTGTTCTGAGTCAAGAGGTCAAGATTGCTTCTCAACAGAAGCAGAAGGTGGATAACATGTCCATTAGACACCCCTGCACCAACCCATACAGTAAAATTAGGGGATCAGAGACTTGCCATCATTTGACCTCCAGGAATGCCGATAGCAATCCTATGGGCCGGAAACACAGAGCAGAGGAGACAGGAAAATGAGCTACAGTGCAGTTCCTGACAGTGCGTATGTGAGACTTCGGCTGAAGGGGAAAATTGTACTTTTCCTGTGCTCCTTTTCCACTTTGGACCACAGGACCATAACCCCCAGTGCTGGAGTGGGGAGGGTTATGGTCCTGCATTCTTTGTAGTTGGCAGACTGCGGATCAGCTGTTAATCGGCCTTTTCTCCATCAACCTGGTTCCATGTTGCAAAAATTTCCCCTTCCAGAAAATGTTTACACTGAGCATAGCTCAGAGTAAGGTGACCTGCAGATTTTTGCTCAGTTGTGGCTTAACTTGGGATCAGTTATATTTCAGGTCTTCAGGTCACAGATTCCACTCTGTGGGTCTTGTCAACTAGTCACGCACAGAATGTGTCAAAAGTGGCCTCCACCAATCACTGCAAACACTCTGCAGTCCGATGGTAATTACAGCGATTTATCATGTCAGGGTCTCCCTGCCACCACATGTTTGTTTTGATCTCTTCCTCAGCAGCACAGTGACAGTGAAAGATGAGGGACCATGTGGTGGGGCCGGCACTGTGCCACGAAAACCAGCGTCATAGGCAGCCGCTCCGGGTCCCAGCTCGGGGTTCTGTGCTAAGGCCAAAGCCTTATAGCACAGTACTCCAGGTTGAAGTTTGGAAATAGGAAGCTCAGTAGGGAGTGGGGGAGATTTGACCAGTGTGCTAATTGCAGACCCAAAAGTGTAACTTTAGGTGATGGGGGATTATGGCATGTTGACTTGTGTTCACCGGGGGGGCTAATGTGACACTCAGTCCCCACTGAGCGGACAGTTCTCGGAGCCCCCTGGAGTGGGCCGGGGGGTCTGGGTCACATTAAGGAGGTACTGTGTGGCCTGTTTGGGCAGCCCACATGAGCAGCTTCTTTAAAACAAGCACTGCTGTGTCCGTAATGTCAAACACTTCCTCCTTTTGCATCCATTAGGCAGCTTTGGTGGTGACGAGGAACATTTGAGAAGCAAAGAAAAACAAAAGGTCCAGAGATTACATGGCTCTGGGTAATTAAAAAAATTCTCACTTAAAATACATTTTAATACATTTTGGTATATTGTGTTAAATTTTCTTGATATCCATTCACTTTATTTGTCAGATTTTTTAAAAGTCAGTTTTAAACATTTGTGGTGATATTTATTATTTGGTGCAAAACCTTTTACAATGTTGTCTGAGAAAAATAAGTGTGATCTAAATATTATTTTATAAACCTCTTTTTTTTTTAAATGTTTCTGAAGATTTTACTTTAATTTGAAACATATGATTTTTTATTATAATTACTGATCCAGATATTTTTTGAAAATAATTGTTGAATAAGAAAAAAAAAAACAGTAAAAGTTTTTTTTCTAAATAAGAAAAGAACAAAAACAAAATTTCTGATTAAATCATGTACTTGAACAATGAAAGTAATAATTACATTTATAAAATAAACTATTTCAACAAACATTTAAAATATGAAGGAATGTGTTTAGTTAACAAACTACAAAAATATAAGATATATTCTATGCACTGCATATGTAAGTCCAAAATGAGGTAACATTTATCCAATGTTACCTCACTGCTGACCTCATTTGTTTTATTTTATTTAAAATAAAATAAAACAAATCTGCTTAATCCATAGAAAACACACACATAGAAATATATTTTGTCTCCTCTGAAATAGTAATGAGTAGATGAAGAAACATAAAACTTACTTCCTAATACAGAAAAGTAGAGTAAACACTTCATCTTCCAAATAAACGTCATGATAAAAATCAGGAATTTTTGCTTTCATCGTTGAGTTCCACTTATTTACTAGCTTTCAGTAGGTGTATTTACACTAGAATTATTCACCTCAATAATACTTTCATATAGCATTCCATAGACTCCTATCATCATCTACCGCTTTGCAAAATGTGGGTCGACCTACTGACAGATGAACGAGGCAGCACGGACAGGCTGAAATCTTTCTCATCATATGTGTTGAAGCAGCCTCCCATGTGGCTCCGAGAGGGCCTCACCACTGAGTCGAACTGAGCGTGAAGAAAAAAAAAGCATCTTTGTGTTTGGGTCTGATTTCTCAGCTCATTAATCCTCACTGCGGTCATGCATTGTGTCTCACAGAATGGCATCTTTTAGGCATCTTGGATGTAATGATATTTATTTGAACATGTCCTGTCCTGCTGCATTTCTCTGACTATCTGACATCATGTCCAACTTCCAGAGTTGTATTTACTCATGGCAACGGCATCAATTTATCATTTTCCTGTTTTTATTTATTTTACTTAACAAATTGTATATTTGGCTGACCTTAATTTAGTCCTGCTTTTTTACCCACAGACAAAATATTTGAAAAAAAGCTTTTTCACAAAATGCATTTTACTGCAGGAAACATTCTCAAAATTGTAAAATTTTCAGCAGATTTGTATTTGAAAGCAACTTTAAATAAAATTATACTAAATGAAAAAAATATAATATTGATATGAGCAAAACATTTTGGTACACCATCATTTTAATGATTCAGTAAATACTGTTGAATAGTCCCAGGTTTGTGTTATAGTTAGAGTAGTAAGAGTGAATAGATTATGTGTGGGTTTCTTACTTATATAATATTTTATGATAATTAAATGCATGCATTGCATGTTGCCATTTTAGAAATATTTGTGTTCTGTTGCTGCTTTAAGCTTCGTTACCGATTCATTCTGATCTCTAGCAACAGATTGACTATGGGGAATGTTCGGATGGAGAGATGGTTTGAGTGTGTGTGAGTGTGTGTGTGTGTGTGTGTATTGTAGGATTCATAAACAGCAGGAGCTCCCCTGTGTGGTTTGCTGTTGTAAGAACACCTGGTACTGGATGGTAAGAGGTGGGCATGTGGGGGTCCGGATCAGAGCGATACAGCATGAGGAAGGCCCTTGGACCCTATTTTGAGGCACAGAGATTCTAACAGGTCCAGATATAATTGTCTGATATAGCTGTCCATGATCAAAAGCATGTGAAACATAACTGACTAATATAAGCATCTGTTTCTGATTGCTCAGTTCTCAGCCTGTGTTCATTTTGCTGAAACAACACCCAGAAAATTCTATCATCACACTTTCTCTTGACGTGACGTAGTTGTGACAACAATTCCCTCATTATTCATACACACACCTCATGCAGATCTGCACAAGAGTTCTCGTGTTCACATGAACAAATATGCTTATGGAAGCTAACAGAAGTCCTCATCTATGCTAGTGGGTTTTAAGCATTTTTTTGCTCTCACAAGTTGCTAGTTGGGATATTTCCCAGCTTCAGAAGCAGCCGAAAGCTGGATCAGGTGTCCTTGTTGAATATGTTCAGATTGCATGAGCTCTCTCTGGACACTGGACACTTCATTGACCCCCACCCTCTAAATATTTACCTGACTTGTCTCCGTGGGTGGTGGGCCATCTAAAGAAACATGTATACACACGTTCACAATGATGGATTTTTTAGCATACACACGCAAGGGTTTTACTGATTTATGTTTTGAAAGTCGATATTGATGTTGTTTGGGCCCAAGCTAAGTCATGCTTCTTTGAGTTTTTTTGTACTTCCATATCTAAAAATATGTAATTTTTTGCCTTGAAAAAGCACACACATGATTACCTTCTTCTAAACCTGATCTGTTTTTATGTTTGCTGTGAACCTTATTGCTCCAAATAATCACAAATCTTCACAATCACAGAAAAGTATTCCTATGGAATTATGCGATAGATACACACTCAAATTATTAGATAAATGGTTAGAGGAACAATCTGGCTCACAACACGAATGCAAGTCCATTCCCGAGTCAAGCCTCATTGGTGTCAGCACTTTGAAGTTGTCGGCTGCTTGTTTACTGATACAAATTAGCACGTTGGCAGTCTTCAGAGGAGCAGAGAGCGTGGCAAGCTTTCTGGGTGGTGGGTCCTGCGCCCCCAATGCTGGAGGAATGCTTTCAGATCGGCTCATCAGGTTGATGGTCCAGAGTCAGGCCACTAGAGGCCAGAGTAAATAGATGTAATGGCCTCATAGTCATCAGAATATCTTCTTGTCACCCATCCTTATGATCCGTTGAAAACATGGATCTTCAGAAAATATCATAACATTTCATTCATGGAAGGAAGACTATTTTAATGTTTTCACTTTAGATAAATCCAATGTCAATGAATTTTCAATTCTTACTATTATTTTATTCATTGGTGCAGTTGTGAAATTAGTTGTGGAAGTAGTGTAAGCTACATTTTTTTTCAGTGTAGGTCACAGAGCGTTAATTACTCTATCTGTGCTGCAGCTGCAAAGAGTTAATAGTGAATAAATAAAAAATTGTATGGAGATGTACCTACTGTATGACAAGATGCTAAACTATGCATTGATTTCTATTTACAGGCATCCTGATTTAGCTGAGAAGAAACAGGAAACAGGTATCTGCTTCATACAGAGGAGTGTACTCAACCAGTACAGAATGAAGAAGCCGAACAGCAGGGATCTCTGCAGCTTCTTAGAGATGTGAGAACGCCACACTCCAGTGACCGGTTCTCATTTACTCTCTGTGTGTGTGTGTGTGTTTGTGTTTGTGTGATTAAAAGACCTAAACAAAAGCACACACAAATGTATAAGTAAATATAAATATGCTTAAACGCAACTACTATAAACATTTAATGGAGACGTTATATTAACATTGTCATATCTCTCTCTCTCTCTCTCATTTTCATTATATATATATATATATATATATATATATAATGAAAATGAGAACATTTTGTGTGTTTATATGTTCCTATTTGTCGTTCATCTTAGACTCTGGCAAATATTGTAGCACCCCCTTTAGGCCAGTTCTCGAAGTACAGAAAAAAAATGTAAAGCCACTAGTTTTGTAAAAATCTTATGAGACTAAGTTAGCAATGTGTAAGAGGGTTTTTGACTAATCCATCTTTGTGTGTGTGTTGTTACGTGAGGTGTGTCTGCTTTGAAGGTGGGGCAGAAAGGAATTATCTACCCCTCACCCAGTTAACCATCGTACTGCTTCCACCTTGCCACTCCCCCAGTAGTTTGCATCAGCCGTCACTGTCACTCACAGAGTAGTGTGTGTGTGTGTGTTTGTGTGTGTAGGATGGCGTGCATTATCGTAGGCTGAATAAACAGGTTTCAAGTTTGCCAAAGAAGAGTGCAAAGAAGGGTTAGGTAATATGTCGCCATGAAAACTCCATAACATAAATTAAACTCAGTATATTGCCTAGGTTTTGATAAGAAAAACAGTAATCATCCTTCACTGTTAGAAAATTTGGGGGTTTCATCTTACACCCACACATGAGTCTATCATACAGTTTTTATAGTTTTTCTCCACAAACCTGAATTAAGGGATTTCAAACTGTAAAACTGTAATTCATCTTCTCACTGATTGTCAGACACAATCTGAATATTTGCAGATTAGCTCACATCAATCTAACCTGAAACTTTGCCCCTAATGTCACATCTAGTTGTATTTTTGAATGTATGTGCTCTTGTGCTGCCAAAAAAACCAAATAGAAGGGACAGGTTCATAAATGCAACCTGTTAACAAATAGCTGTAAACCTTTGGAAACAACAATAAAGACTCAAATTCAACATTTATCATATAAAATGATCTGACAGTAAGATGTGTTGGACTGCATCCCAGCAGGTGATCAATTGTTGTCTTAAATGCAGAAATACAGTGGTGTTGTTTGGAAAAAATAGTATAGCCCCTTAGTAAAATAAGTATAAAACGTCCCCTTGAATGCAAGGCAGACATTTCTACAGTGGTCAGGTTTTAATGAAGGAAGTAGGGAAGATTATAGGCAAAGGAATGGATGAACAGATAGACACATCTTTTATACAGTAGGATAATGAAAAAAGTATGGAAATACACAAACTTATCCAGACCTGGACAATTTTAAAATCATATTCCATAGTTTCCCTGCAGTAAGTACTAGTAACATACTGTGTAATGTATGATCAGAATGAATGCGCTCTTACATTTTAATAACCAGAATTGAACCACTTGAATTTTAATACTGTTTGCATTTCTGTAGTTTCAATCCTCATTATTTTGCCTTCTTGTAACACCTTTTCCTTTGAGTCTCAGGCTTCTGTCCTTACATTTTCTCTCTTTCCCCCAACTTTCAGCCTGCTTCCCACCTCCCCCTAGTTCACTGATTTATCCCCTGCCCTGTTTTCTCTGGCCCACATGGCCCGGGGGTTTGCCCCTGCTCAACTCATCCGGAACCAATGTCATTGGTATCCAGTTAAATAAATGGCCATATAAATTTGCACCAATAAAAAGTCTGGGTGCTGCTGGAATGTGCGGCGGCTTGTTGATGAGGGGACTGGAGGGCTGGTGCAAAATCCCTGCAAACCAGAGACAGAAAAAGTTTCAGACAGCGTGAGAAACATTGGATGTGTTGTGGACGGTTGACTGTGTGTGTGTGGGTGTGTATGTAAGGTTAATTTGCTGGGACTCTGAAAGAGTGGGCAAGAGGGAAGCAGAAGGACAGGCAGTGGATTCTGGGCCCCTGTCCATTTCTCTACCTTGAACGAGACCGTAGGGACACTTTAAATCAGCCCACCCAAAGAAACACACACCAATCAGAGCTCTGTCAGACCTTTCTAAAACAAGACAATCATGCAGGAGATTGTGTGTGTTCTCTCTGCAGATGGATGTGTGTGTTTTTCTCTACATGTTGCAAACCTGTGCTTCAATTCTCATATTTAACATGTATTCATTCATAACATTATGCATTTTTGATACTCTACAGATGGTCAGTGAACAGTATCATTGCTGTGTTCAATGCCCTGTGAAATGAATCACAATCTGAATAAATATTCAGTCAGGTTATAACCAAATCTATATTTTATTCAGCTTTTATGAGATAAACAAACACGATCAGATGAGAACAAATAGATTTTTTTATTTTTGGCCTACATAAAAACACTACATGAGGCATAAAACTAACCATGTGCATCACCCTCAACACACTATTCCCACACTGAAGCATGGTGGTGATAGGATCATGCTGTGGGGATGCTTTTCCTTAGGAGGGACAAAAAGTTGCTGAAGGTTGATAGGTAGATTGATGGAGATAAATACTGAAAGAAAATCTTTTACAGGCTCTTACATACAGTGTAGCACATTTTTCAAATAAAAAAACAAAAAAACAAAAACAAAACAAAAGTCATGCATCTATTTCCTTACACTTGAAACCGGTGCTTTATGTTTCTGATGGACTTACATTAAACCTGAATAGAGTACATTAGGATGTATGGCTGTAAAATGGTTTTATTCTTAATTCCAAATGTAATGCATTTGTGGATTTGTAAATTAATGAGTTAAATCAGTGTTTAGGATTGGTATCTATAATTTTTAGGGCGTAGGGCAATCCCTCCGTACTAGATTTCCTTTCTGTTGGTCCTGTGTGTAAATTAGAACTATTCTCATTTGATACATGCTTTTAATGGATATTAATTAATATAATGCAAACTAGAGACCTTTAGATCTGCTAATTCATTTTGAATAAAATAAGATTCTTGGTTACCCTGACCAACTTTGAGAGAAAAAATACATTTTGTTTTTTGTATTACAGTTTAGCATGCTATCTCTATGGCTTATATTAATGAAAGTTTTCTGTAAAGTTTAATCTGGAGCAAACCTCTGCTACTTATACATCATATCCAGAACTGAACCACCTAAACTGTAATAATAATTTTAATAATATTGCATATTATTTATTAGTGCCTTTCATAACACTCAAGGACACTTTACAAAAATGGGCCAACAGTCAATAAAATCAAACATGAAAAAGGTAAAATCAAATTAAAGGAAAATATGGAAAATACAAGTAAATATGTAAATATAATTATAAATTAGTACTTGAACTCTGACCTTACTATCCAACAAACATGCTCTTTACAGAAGTAAACTTTGTTTTTGTTGTGGTTTCCTTCCACCCCAGTCTGTGTGTTTACGTTCATCTCATTTATCAGCGCGAAAGGCAGCAGCTGGCTGGTACCACAAGAGAAAAATGTTTGACCGCTTCCCGAACCAACCCTGAGATAGGAGCCCCTGTGGGAAACAGGGTGGCTCAATATTATTTCTCCCACCTACAGAGGGATGTGCTTAACACAAGGGCATGGGAGAGCCAGCATAGGGGTTCAAGCTTTAAATTCACACCACAGCTCATTGGCAGCAATGCCAGAATGAAAAACAAAAAAGAACAATGCCAGATACTCCTTTCAATATCGTCTTCTAATGCAATGTAAAGCACAACCCCTCCACCTGCAACAATGCTAGCTAGCTGGCACTATAAAACAAACACACCACACTTGCTGTTAATCTGCAGAAACTTTATTTGAAGCACAAGAAGTTCATGGTACTGCTTTGTGGATTTGTGAAGAAGTTGGAGTGTTACCACCCCCCAGCACAGGGCATACAGCCTAACTCCTTCTACCTTGTCCCCGTTTTGGAGCTGAGTGACTGGTCCACTGTGTGATGCCAGTGACCCGAAACCCATTTACTGCCTTAAATCGCTGCCCCTGTCCCCCACCTCTGGCTCCACCACTCTCCACTGCCACACCACTAACCTCATGGCTGACTCCTTCAGACGGTGACAAATCACCTTCAGATCCATAAAAAGACTGCGCTCAGACTCCACCCCACCCCTCCTTACAGCCTGCCCCGTCTGCTCACAAAAAGGATTCCTCAAGCTGAAATGAAGCAGTGGGCCTAAACAACACTGCCCAACACCCTCTTCATCTCTACCTCATATCTGTGTTTTGATCAGACTTACATGGAAAAAAATAAACATTGTTTGAGCAGGATGTTGACAGATCAGTTGGAAAACAAGAGGACATTCATCATTGGGAGATCTGACACCGTTTGGTGCATGAGAGTCTAAACTTGTGTATATGTTACATTTATGTTACATGCAATGAGAGAATGTTCGTAGGTCAGTTTTTTGAAGCATATGTTTGCATACCTGTTGCTTGAATCGGTCTCTTGCAACATAACTGTCTGGCTGCCAGGTGAGGCAGTAAATCTATCATTCCTGCTTCGTTTACCTACCACTTCACAGAGCTGTATGTCCAATGTAAACAACGTTTATCACTGCATGCAAATGAGCTTCCATAGCTGCGGCCTCTACAAAGACTTCATTCATTCTCAGTGCTGGGTTTTACCAGGGAAAGTGAATCTTATTTTCTGGATTACAGGCTTACTCCTGGTCTTTTTGCTCTCCTTTATTGTTCCTTTCTAAGATTCCTTTCAAATGTTTATATTACAAATAGGATTGTGCTCCAAAGCCAAAATTAAAGTTATGACCAATATCTTTCCACATAAATGTCATGTTTCCACCTTGGCAGCTCTACAGTGAACACAGGAGAAAGGATTTATGTCTTCTCCACCTTCTCTCCTCCTTATCTCTCCTTATTTCCTCTTCTTGTTACTCTTCACCTCCCCTTTTTTCTTTTATTCCTGCCTCCTGTCAAGGAGGAACCTGTCTGCATAAATTACAAGGAACCCACCTAGTCACCATTAACTACACAAGCTGTAGTTACAACTGGATTTGTGATGTCCCACGATGATTCCTTGTTGGCTGTAACAGGCAGATATTACCACTGAGCGAGGGTTGAGCAAATGCAGCACGTGCAGCTGTAAATTGTGGGGCCCTACTGGGAGTTGGAACAGATTTATAAGACACTAATAAGCACTATCTCTCAAGCAGATAACACTACAAGACACTTGTCTGTGCATGTGTGTGAGAGAGATAGTGAACAGGAAGGGAAGAAAGAAAATGAGAAACTTCTGTTTTGTCACACAACATGTGTAGGTAATATTATTTTAATAGAAAACTGCACGGATTTACTTGGGTAAACTTGAATATGATTTCATAAAATCAGTTCACACAGGACAAAGCAACAGAGAAAAACAGAATACATTTTAAAAAATGATCTGGAAAATCCCGAAACTACCATTTAACTACATTGCTGTGTAGTGAGAAGGTACTCAAATTGAAACTATAATGTTGTAGCAGTGGGCTAAATGATGAAAGGAGTATGTGGGAGTATTCATCTTGATAATTTTTTTGATACTTTGGTTCTTTATGCAAACAAACCAACAAAAACAACATGTTTTTACAGCAATGTAAGAATTTCCCCTTTTTATTTAACTATTGGCAATCTATAACCTACAACATGTCTGTAACTTATACTGCAGTAAGCCTAAATTCAACATTTACCCAGCCTGCCTGAAACTATTTCACTAATTGACAGTTTTTCGAGTCTGATAGTCACAGTTTAGAACAGCTCAGAAACTCCAGTAACAGTGCAAGGTTATCACTCTGCTCTGCAAGTCCTCCAGAGCTGCTGACAGGAAGTCAGCTGAGGTAGTGTTGATATATCGCTTTTTTTTTATTTTGATTTTAGCAATCAATAATAAACATTATAACAGCCTTTTTTAGTAAGGATCAGTCAATAAAAATCAGTTTCCAAGTTGCTTCGTACAATCATGTGACAATACAACTTATAAAATTGAGTGATAAAGAAAACCCCATAGACTAAAATACAAGTCAAACTCACAACTGCTCTGCATGCTGTTAAAAAACAATAATAATTAAAAAAAAAAACAATTTTCCCCTGTTGTTGTGCAACATGTGGCAACCCTCAAAACCAAGATCATTTTCAGAAGATCATTGTTTATGTGTACACACAATAATCTGTTCATTAGTTAGATGTAATTATGCAACCCAAACAAAACAAAGTTTTAAATGGAGAGTTGGTGTTGAAGTAGGAAGGGCAAGAGTCCAACCAGAGATGGGGTCTCAAGTTAGCAAAGTGACTTGTGAACATCTCTGGGTCCACCTATGTCGTTCACACTGACATTCATACTCAGAAACAGCTCTTTCCTTCCAAACGTGCCTTTGACAAATCAGACCACTGTGCAACAGCAACTTTTCTTTCTCAGAGAAGCAGCAATCAAAAAGAATCTGCTATTAAAATGCTTTTATATTCAGCAAGGCTCTGTATGAAGTTAAGACATGTTTCCTGTCAGCAGAGATGTTGGTTTAAAAACTTCTGCTTGCCTCTAAGAGCTGCTTTTGACAGAGCAACAATACCATGAAATCTTGCTGAAGAAACTTGCACGCAGCAAAAAAGAAAGCTAATATGCTGATGTTTTGATTGTGTGGATGTTTCTCCATTTGTACCTTTTGCCCTTCATTGTTGTGTGCGTCTCTGTCTCTGTGTGTGTTCACCTGTGACAGGGGCTATTCATTAGACAGGGATGAGCTCATGAGGGTGGGTCCCACAGAGAGATTGGTGAGTGTACCTCAAATCCAAGGTTAATCCTGGCCTTTCACTCTCGAGAGTCTAGTTAACAGAAAGCGTGGTGGGTGGGTTTGGAAGGAAAAGGCAGAATTGTGAAGCATAATCGGACTGTGCCTTTGTAAAAACACAAGGGAAAAAGATAATTTTCTATTAGTGTTCAGACTGAACAGAAAGGTTTCCAAAATTGCAACAAAAATTATTTTTGAAAAATAATTACCTTCTTCACCGACGATAACACCCTAAACCCAGTGGCTTACAAAAGTATTCACACCAAGCTTTTTCATATTTTTGTAACAGGATTTACATTATGTGATTGAACAGCACAATGTAGTGCATGATTTCGAAGTTAAAGGTCAATCTGATTTTATTCATTGTGAAAAAAGCTGTTGGCTTCCCTTAGAGCTCTGAAGCTCCACACAGTGAGCCAAGTGTCCAACCTCCGACGGTGTTCCACCTCAACGGTGTCCGACCTCTTAAGGGAAGCTGCTAATAGACTGGAGGAATTAGAACGCTGTTAAGAACGCCTGCCGAGTTTGTCATTTCTAAATGCTTTTTGGTGGGGAAAATCCATGCAGATTTGAGCTATGCAGGCTAAAGCTAACGAACCAATAGGCAGAAGTTGATGCCTGAAGACACAGCCCCTCCTCATTTGCATAATGAGGCAGAAATATAAAAAGCACAGGCATAAATAAATAGCATTGAACAAATAGATAGAGTAAAACAATACGAAGGAAAAAAAAACAGACCGAAAATATTAAAACATACACATAAATAATGCATTTAGAAATAGGGTAATTAATACATAACATTGAAAATATCAGCGGATAATAACTGAAAAGGTAATTATTACAAAGGTGGATAAATAAAGAAGCTAGTCAAATTAGATATTTACATTAATGTCTCATTGAATCCTTTAATTGCTGCCTACATTTATTTATTCACTGCATTTTTCGTGTATTTAATCATATGCTTATTTATTTATTGAGCATTAATGTATTTATGTATATATTATTCAATATGACAGGACTGGTCCTTCATATGTATCTTGTTTCAATTCCTTAAATTCAATTCAGTTTATTTATAAGCGCCACTTTACCAAAAAAGTAGCCTCAAGGCAGTTTACAAAAAAACATCCAATTTATACACATAGATAAAGTGTCACGGCTGGTATGGCGGAGGACCCCAGAATGCTGACAAGCAGGAAGCAACGTGGCGTGGTGAGTTGAAAAAAAGATTTAATAATCAAAAAGAAACTTGCTGGCAGACAGGTAGTTGCATATGCAGGCATGGACAAACATAGGCAAAACAGGCTTGACAGAACAGGCTTGGCATAAACAGATGAACTGTAATGTTTCCGTGTGGAATGAACAGAACAGATGTGTATATATGGAGCAAGAACCAGGTGAAATGAGGAGACTGAATACTAGATGCAAGTGAACCGAATGAAGATGATTGAAAACAGACAGGAGAGAACAAAACGTGGCTGGAGCAGAACAGAGACTCTTGAATACAAACTAATAGAAACACAACTAAACTATGAAATTAAAGCATAACCAGATCCAAAAACCTAACCTGACAAAACAAGAACTAGAAGACAAAAACTAAAGCATGATCAGGAAAAATAATAAACAGAAACATGATTCAAAACAAATAAATAATAACAATAATAATAATAATAATAATAATAATAATAATAATAATAATAATAATAATAAGAAGAAGAAGAAGAAGAAGACGAACCCAAAAGCACCCACAAATCATGACATAAAGACAATTAGATCCAATCAGACAGACAGACTCGTTAACTACATACATTCCAAGTTGATCAAATGTTAAATGGTAAATGGCCTGCACCTGTATACTGCAGACAGACTGAGCGGGGTCTCGAACTGGCAACCCACCGATTACGTGACAGGACAAACTCCTACCATTGTCGCCCTGGTTGCCCAAATCCTCCCAATCCAACTTATCAAACAATGCAGTTTATTATTCAAACTAAGAAAAACGTTTTCTATCTAAGGAAACCCAGCAGATTGCGTCAATACATTGACTGTGCTGCATTTACTCCTCCTGGGTGAGCAAGTAGTAACATTGGAGAGCTGATCGCATTGAGTCTTTAACTTTGCAGCCATTCCTCATACCAAGCAAACATAGTGTGACAATGGAGGAGAACTCCTTTAACAGGAAGAAACCTCCAGCAGAACCTGGCTCAGTATTATCATCCATTTTCTGTGGCTGAATGGAGGTTTGAGAAGACAGAACATACACACAAAAAAAAGAAACACAAAAGTACTGATCCAGGAGTACTTTCTATGTTAAAGAAAATTTAAGGAGTTTCTGGCAGCAGTAGCTTCTTCAATGGCTTTATCTATGAGAGGAACACAGTTAAACACCTCCGAGTCAGTTGTAAAATCTTTAGTTAGTTGCAGAGATATCTCCTTCAATTGCTTTGTGTAGGAGAGAGTCGGGAATAAACAAAGAAAGACAAGCATGTGTATAATCTATAGGAAGAGCACATATTGGGAGCAGGAGATGGGATTATTCAATAAATCTGATTGAAAGTTGCTATTTCTCGGTCAGTATTTTGAGGAAGACAGAAATGTAAATTATTAGAAGCAGCTGATTCATTTTTACGAACATGATTCTTCTGCTGCAGCCAAGCTTCTGTGAGACAAAATACATCAATCTGATTGTCACAAATCAAGTCAATAAGTAATATTTTTAAAATGAAAAGATAGCTAAATAAACGTATTTGAAGATAGAGATCTTATGGTTGATTAACCACATTTAACTGTTTTTAATCTTTTTATTTTGGGCTACAGGTAAGACACTGTCTCAATGGGGTAACAGCACAGAAGCTGCAGAAGGGTGTGATAAACAACAACCCTGCTTCCTAGTCTGGACCATGGGTTGTCACAGTTTTGGAGGACTGATGAATTAGGCCAGATTCCTTGAAAGAAGAGCTGCTCAGTCCAACGTGGTGTAGTCTCTGCTGAACAGACCGGGTTGTCCCACGAATGTTCACCAATAATCAAAATACCCCACATTGGTCTTAGGACACCTAGACAACCAGTGGCTGAATGATTGCATGCAGCTAAGCATGTCATCACTGGTCAGATCAGGGAGGGGCATGGAGAAGATTATGGAGTCCCACATTGTTTTGGCAACTTACACACGCAACTTTTTACTGGATACACGCTCATCCTTAGACAGCAGTTTCAGGTAGGACTTAGTAGGCCTCTGGAGAACTATGGTGGAGCCAGTCCTCCAATTCTAAAAAGGCTCCAAAACTTTAAAAATACTTTGTTTTTTTACATGTACCATTATTGCTAAATGAGGCAGAGGAGTATATAAACATCTGACACACAGAGCAGGAGAGAGGAAGAGACTTAGACAGAGAATGAGAAACGGCCGGATGAAATGGCCAGTGCTAGTGACCCTTGAGCATGCATGATGGAGAAAAAATTGTGTGAAACACAAAGTGTTCCCAAACGTGAAGCGCACCAACAAAAAACAAGTGGCTGTAACATATTTAGGTGTTAGAATAACTAAGAAGGGTTACAGTAAAGATAAATTATGTGAAGTCGAGAGAATCAGGGAGAGCGAGCAATTCCATACAATAGCCAAACAGGAAGTGACACAACATGCTTTACCCACAGCTACCTTTTGTTGGTCTATAACAAAACTATTTGAGGCAAATACATTAAAGGGTTTGGTTGTAACATGACAAAAATTGCTAAAAATAATCAAAGGGTATGAATGGTTTTGCAAAGCACTGTAAACAACATGAGCAGCATATAGGCATGAGGTCTGTGTGGGTTTAAAATTTGAATAAAACTTGAAAACGGGCAGAGAGGGTTTTGCTCTCACACACATTTGAGCCTTAACCCTTTTCATACATCTCTAAAGTGGTGCTCACACACTTTCACATTGAAAAAAGCAAGAATCCGCTGCAAATGATGAAATTCATCCATGGATGAATTTACTTCCATGCTTCCCAGAGTTTCTTTCCTTCTGCTGCCTGCCTGACTGATTGTTTTACTGAGTTTTTGTCAACAGAGAATTCCACAGGAAACAAAAGTAATTAAGAAATACTGATGCTGGATACATCTATTTTCTTTTCCAAAATGATCATTAGCAAAATGTGGCTGCAGTCATTCATCACTGTACAGAGGTACTTGGCATCAGATATACATACGCGCTGCGGGCCTATCCCAACATTTTTCTTGGTGATGACTTCATTAGAGCTCTTTGGTGTCCTGTAAACATGTGTCTCTCTGGGAGATATGATATAACCACTGGACTAACTGTTCATCTGTCTTCCATACACGTGTTAAAGCATAATGTCCCAAAGCAATTCAAGGAAGTGGCCAAAATGCTGGAATCACTATGACAAGGGCTTTCATTTGGTTCAGTGATAAGTTTGTGTTAACTGTGAAATAGGCTTGACGACATGTTCTCAGAGAAATATGAGGCAATTAGTGATGTTCCTAAGAGGAACAACATTCAGCACAACATCAGTCAAATAAAATGAGAGAAGAAAATGTGGCATAATTAACATACACAGTTTCTGCAAAGACAAATAGTTGGTTCACATTTTAAGAAACGTAAAAGTCTTCCAGCCCAATGTAACCCTTTCAGTACAGAGGGCTACTGTAAATGTGTATACCTATAAACATTGAACTTTAGTTCAGAGGAAATTTGTGTGTTTTTGTAGGGTTACTATTTAAATGTCACACATGTCATACTTTGTATGCCAGATGGGATGTTTTGGCGGTCAGTCCTGGCAATTTAATTTTACTTACTTTTTTTATCCATTGAAATATGGGTGCATGTGCTATGCTAAATGTATAAGCATAAGCATGCATATGGATAATTTCTTTCTCTTTTTCCTCAGTAAAATTCAAACATTTTTCAAGCATTTTCCAGGTAAAATTTGAAACCTTTCCAGCACCACACTATGGAGATAAAAAAAATACATTAAAACTAATTAACACAGTTTCAATTCACTATCATATAGAATTACTATGAAATGGACATGGAGGCAGAAGGAGCCTAAACTCCATGAGAGGCACAGCATGCATGACGGAACATTGCGGCGCCACAGCTACATTTTGCATAATCAAACCATTAGCTAACCACCTTTACTAGTGTTTTCAATAAAAATGTTTTGTTTTTGCACATTTTAAAATACAGTAGATGACATAAAACCTTTGATCGATCCATCCTTTAAACAATCAATTTGCAATTTACCTGCACAGTTGTAACATAGCCGAAATCCCTCCCACTACTATGACTACCTTTTGCATGACTCGAGAGCACAAACTGCCATCGTGAAAAGCTGCAGGTCCTTCTGGCATATGTTGCTGGAAGCTACTTGAGGATTCAGTCCTTGTTTTCACCATGTTTTGTATCTGGAGTTTTCAAGCCTGCGGTCATTAAAATAGCAACCGCCTGGCATGTCATTTTCTCCTACTCACCAGGGATGTGCTCAATGTAGATTTACCTCATAGCTATAGCGGCTGGTCTTTTCATCAGGTGATGTCCACTGCTCACACACTGGCATTACGAAAGGAGCAAACCCACTCTGAGCGGCAGCGCAGCTTTGTGAGACTTCATTAAAGGCAAAAATGATCACTCCATTTTGTGCCTTTAACATAAATATATCAAATTGTACTTTTTAATCAACTTGTTAGAGTGCTCTTTATTACAAAACTGTCCAGTTAGGATATCAAGCACTTTTGATATCCTAACTTTATATAGTAATCAAGCACTTTCCACACCTTGAAAACATCTTGTTAAAATTCAAGTATTTTCAAGGATTTCAAGCACGTGTTCGAACCCTGTTCTTTAGTCTACTGGTCTTCCTTGTTTTCAAATTGTAGGGATTCCAAAGTAGTCCTGCATCCATATCTTTAATAGCCACTAATCAAGAGCTGTTGCTAGTTTCACCAAAATAAAATGTCTGTAAAATGCTTTTAGCTGACAATATTTACCCTACGTGTTTTAAGCAAATGTTGTTTAATTAGAAAGAACAAGGTAAAACAAAAAACTAATGCACCCTATGATTCAGAGGGCTTAGAGGGGAGTTCAGTGTGATTGTAATGTATTTCTTTAGGATTATGTATTGGGATTAATTTAGTAGGAGTTTTTTTTTTGGTTTGTTTGTAGAAAATGTGAACAGTTTTTATTATAATTCCATCTAAATATGTGTGTTGCAGTAATTTTTATTATGTGTTCCAATGAAAATGGTTATCTAGTTGGGCTAACAGTTTTAAACATGATATAGTGTTGAAGTGGGTTGTTTTCGTCACCTTTTAATTTTGAAAATAAAAGAATGAAAAACATACTGTGGTCACTTTCAACTTCTTCGACCCATTGCTACTTTTTTGGTTCCTCATTCCATGACCGCTTGACCTGCAAAACATTGTGGTAAATATCTGTACTTGGGTCTCATCTGTCCAGAAATTTTTTTTTCTATAAGTCTTGTGGTTCATTCAGGTGCAACTGTGCAAACCTATGTCATGCTGTCGTATTGTTTTTAAAGAGACGATGTGTTCTCCAGGCAACCTTTCAAAACAAGTTATACAGGTCCTTCTCAAAATATTAGCATATTGTGATAAAGTTCATTATTTTCCATAATGTCATGATGAAAATTTAACATTCATATATTTTAGATTCATTGCACACTAACTGAAATATTTCAGGTCTTTTATTGTCTTAATACGGATTATTATGGCATACAGCTCATGAAAACCCAAAATTCCTATCTCACAAAATTAGCATATTTCATCCGACCAATAAAAGAAAAGTGTTTTTAATACAAAAAACGTCAACCTTCAAATAATCATGTACAGTTATGCACTCAATACTTGGTCGGGAATCCTTTTGCAGAAATGACTGCTTCAATGCGGCGTGGCATGGAGGCAATCAGCCTGTGGCACTGCTGAGGTCTTATGGAGGCCCAGGATGCTTCGATAGCGGCCTTTAGCTCATCCAGAGTGTTGGGTCTTGAGTCTCTCAACGTTCTCTTCACAATATCCCACAGATTCTCTATGGGGTTCAGGTCAGGAGAGTTGGCAGGCCAATTGAGCACAGTGATACCATGGTCAGTAAACCATTTACCAGTGGTTTTGGCACTGTGAGCAGGTGCCAGGTCGTGCTGAAAAATGAAATCTTCATCTCCATAAAGCTTTTCAGCAGATGGAAGCATGAAGTGCTCCAAAATCTCCTGATAGCTAGCTGCATTGACCCTGCCCTTGATAAAACACAGTGGACCAACACCAGCAGCTGACACGGCACCCCAGACCATCACTGACTATGGGTACTTGACACTGGACTTCTGGCAATTTGGCATTTCCTTCTCCCCAGTCTTCCTCCAGAATCTGGCACCTTGATTTCCGAATGACATGCAGAATTTGCTTTCATCCGAAAAAAGTACTTTGGACCACTGAGCAACAGTCCAGTGCTGCTTCTCTGTAGCCCAGGTCTGGGGAATGCGGCACCTGTAGCCCATTTCCTGCACACGCCTGTGCACGGTGGCTCTGGATGTTTCTACTCCAGACTCAGTCCACTGCTTCCGCAGGTCCCCCAAGATCTGGAATCGGCCCTTCTCCACAATCTTCCTCAGGGTCCGGTCACCTCTTCTCGTTGTGCAGCGTTTTCTGCCACACTTTTTCCTTCCCACAGACTTCCCACTGAGGTGCCTTGATACAGCACTCTGGGAACAGCCTATTTGTTCTGAAATTTCTTTCTGTGTCTTACCCTCTTGCTTGAGGGTGTCAATAGTGGCCTTCTGGACAGCAGTCAGGTCGGCAGTCTTACCCATGATTGGGGTTTTGAGTGATGAACCAGGCTGGGAGTTTTAAAGGCCTCAGGAATCTTTTGCAGGTGTTTAGAGTTAACTCGTTGATTCAGATGATTAGGTTCATAGCTCGTTTAGAGACCCTTTTAATGATATGCTAATTTTGTGAGATAGGAATTTTGGGTTTTCATGAGCTGTATGCCAAAATCATCCGTATTAAGACAATAAAAGACCTGAAATATTTCAGTTAGTGTGCAATGAATCTAAAATATATGAATGTTACCTTTTCATCATGACATTATGGAAAATAATGAACTTTATCACAATATGCTAATATTTTGAGAAGGACCTGTATTATATCGTCTTCTACCTGTTGAAAATAAAAAGCGTACATCTAATGGTTTACATTAAGAATATGCCATTGACCTGAAAGCCTGCTGGATTTTACTTTAGTCTGCAGCTTGTAAATAAATTTTATCTACCTTACCTATTTATGTATGGAGGACCGATCCTGACAAAATAAAAAATAAAAGCAGAAATATATATTTTGTTTTTCCTTTTCCTTAGACATGCATTTTCATCAAGAAATGTATATATTTTCTTTTTCCTTTTCCGTACATATGCCTTTGTTCTTTTTACATTTCCTCGTCTCTCTTTTTCCTTTACCGTATGCATTTCTCCTTCATTTTGCAAATGAGGAGGGCTGCCTTCTTCTCTCCAGCTCCTCTACTATTGGTCAATAAACAGGAAGGAGTAGAATCCATGTGCAGGCCGAGCGTGTGTCCCAATTCAAGGGCTGGATCCTTCCAAGTCCGTACTTGTGGGTCGATTACGTCACAGCGCGGCGCTGAAGGTCTGTCAAATGCGGCAGACAAATGTGTCTTTCTTTTGCCCGATTTGAAGGATGCGTTGTGAATATCTTCGCGGTTCATCTTTTCCCATGATTCATAGCGGGTCGAAGCGGATAGGTCAAGCAGGGGCAGCCATGGCGGACCACAGTGGCAAAAGCTGTGAGTAAACTGTTAAAAACTACACTTTCTGTGACACAAACTTTTACAATGTTTTTAGTGCGGTAATATAACTATGTAGACGTGAAATATCTGCTTGATTTATCTAGACATCGCTTAATTTTAAATGTGCTCCGACGTGTTCAGTGTTTTCCGTTCCCGGCGTAGTAACCGGCTCGCCTCGCCAGTCCTACCGGCGGTGAGGTGAGCTAGCCCGGTAGAGATCTGACCGGACTATCGGCACTAAGCTCCCGCTGGCAGTCATCACAGTGAACGTTTAACACAAGTGATTTCTAACAGTTTATGTTATTATTTTAATTGTTACTGAAAATCGATTTAATATTTTATGTAGCACCTTATTTTGGTGCCATTCTTTGGAAAACAATCCGTCCATTCTCTGTACCCTCATGTCCTCCCTGATCAACTCCATCATCTCCTCATATCTGTCCCTCTTTCTTTTCTGACCCCTTCTTGCTGGCTCACTGTATTCCTTCTCCATCTGGTTGCCCACCGCTCCGCTTGGCCCTGGAGTGTCCTGGATGGAGGTAATTAGGACAGGAGGTGTTGTGGAAGGCCTCTGTCCCAACACCTCATCCATAAGGACAAACCAGGGCCAAGTAGCAGCAGTGGGCTTTTCACTGGCTCCCTCTCCAGACCCTGGATACTTACAATCCTAAAGTTAGATGGAATAAAAAAAAAAAGAGTTGACTAAACAGAGAAACCAACAAGACTTTTAGAAATATTTTTTTATTTGTGTGTGACATGAGAACTTATGAACATACTTTATTTTTTATATTCTTTTTTTTTTTTTTTCAAATTGTCCCACATTGTTTTGGCCTGCAAAGGGGATGACCTTCCCCTGTTGGTCCATCTTCTCCAAAATTGTCCTAAACCGAAAGAAGTATGTTAAAGACTGGATGGATATTTATGAAAGTTAGAAAGATAGGAGTTATTGAAACTGGACAGAAACTGACTGTAAAGAATGTTGTTATTGTACCTCCAAGCCACGGTGGCTGAGTTTTTAGCTCCAGTAAAAAGGTGGTGGTTCTCACCCCTGAGCTTAATAAACTGGCCCGTCTGCTCCTTTGTACCTAAAAAAAAAAAATATGAAAATACCAAAAAAAAAACCATCTTGCTTAATATCAGAGCAAAAATAAAGCCTTTTTTAATTTCACATTTGTCTTAATTTGAAGAAAATATTTCTATGCAAATGTCTAAAACAAGCTCTTTCAAACTTTTCACTTCTTTACTGAGATTCACTTACATTTGGAGGTGTATTCCTCGTCGGGTTTACCTGGAATCAGAAATTATAATGCTAACTGAATTATAAATAAACTTTTAAAACATATAGCACATTTCTTCATTAAAAAATCATATTGTAAAGCTTATTTATTCTCAATCACACTCTCCAGTGATACAGTTAGATTACATAAAACTGTCCATTTATTCTGGTTAACCTTAATATCACCTGAAATATTAAATCGATTTTCAGTAACAATTAAAATAATAACATAAACTGTTAGAAATCACTTGTGTTAAACGTTCACTGTGATGACTGCCAGCGGGAGCTTAGTGCCGATAGTCCGGTCAGATCTCTACCGGGCTAGCTCACCTCACCGCCGGTAGGGCTGGCGAGGCGAGCCGGTTACTACGCCGGGAACGGAAAACTCCGAACACGTCGGAGCACATTTGAAATTAAGTGATGTCTAGATAAATCAAGCAGATATTTCACGTCTACATAGTTATATTCCCGCACTAAAAACATTGTAGAACTTAATTTGTGTCACAGAAAGTGTAATTTTCCACACTTTACTCACAGCTTTTGCTGCTATGGTCCGCCATGGCTTCCCCTGCTTGACCAATCCGCTTCGACCCGCAATGAATGATGGGAAATGATGGGCCGCGAAGGATACTCACGACCCATCCTTCAAATCGGGCAAAATAAGGACACATTTGTCGGTAGCATTTGCTCGGAATGATTCATGAATTGGGACAGCCTTCGTCGCCTCGCTGTAACGTAATCGGCCAACGAATACGGCCTTCGAAGGATGCAGCCCTGAGGCTGACTTCGGCATTGGTACATTCCCTTTCCGGTTGATTTTCTGAAATGTAAAAGTGTTTTCTGAAATGTAAATTTGTTTTCTGAAATGTTAATTTGTTTCGGTACTTGTAAAAGTGTTTTGCACCCCACGACCACCGTACAAACCTCATCAAAGAAGTGAAAAGTTTGAAAGAGCTTGTTTTAGGCATTTGCATAGAAATATTTTAATATGTTCTGCAAATTAAGACAAATGAAAAATAAAAAAAAGCTTTTTTTACACTGATATTAAGCAAAATGGGGTTTTCTTTGTTGTTTAGGAACAAAGGAGTAGATAGGCCAGTTTATTAAGCTCAGGGTGAGAATGACCACCTTTTTACTAGAGCTAAAAACTCAGCCACTATGGTTTGGAGGTACAAAAACAACATTATTTGCAGTCAGTTTCGGTCCAGTTTCAAAAAATCCTATCTTTCTAACTTTCCTAAATATTCATCCAGTCATTAACATACTTCTTTTGTTTTTCCCTCTTTCCCTTTGCTTGTTTAGGACAATCCTGGAGAAGATGGGCCAACTGGTTGTCTTCATGCAGCTAACGACCTCAAACAGGTGCTTCCAATTTAGAATAATAAGTGGAGTGGAGACGGACTTTTCAGAGGCGAACTAACAGGTCTTTGAGGGCCAGAATTTTTGCTGATTGCCAGGTGTTTAAATACTTACAGGGATTGGACAATGAAACTGAAACACCTGTCATTTTAGTGTGGAAGGTTTCATGACTAAATTGGACCAGCCTGGTAGCCAGTCTTCATTGACTGCACATTGCACCAGTAAGAGCAGAGTGTGAAGGTTCAATTAGTAGGGTAAGAGCACAGTTTTGTTCAAAATATTCAAATGCACACAACATTATGGGTGACATACCAGAGTTCAAATGAGGACAAATTGTTGGTGCACGTCTTGCTGTCGCATCTGTGACCAAGACAGCAAGTCTTTGTGATGTATCAAGAGCCATGGTATCCAGGGTAATGTCAGCATACCACCAAGAAGGACGAACCACATCCAACAGGATTAACTGTGGACGCAAGAGGAAGCTGTCTGAAAGGGATGTTCGGGTGCTAACCCGGATTGTATCCACAAAAACATAAAACCACGGCTGCCCACATCACGGCAGAATTAAATGTGCACCTCAACTCTCCTGTTTCCACCAGAACTGTCCATCGGGAGCTCCACAGGGTCAATATACACGGCCGGGCTGCTATAGCCAAACCTTTGGTCACTCATGCCAATGCCAAACGTCGGTTTCAATGGTCCAAGGAGTGCAAATCTTGGGCTGTGGACAATGTGAAACATGTATTGTTCTCTGATGAGTCCACCTTTACTGTTTTCCCCACATCCGAGAGAGTTACGGTGTGGAGAAGCCCCAAAGAAGCGTACCACCCAGACTGTTGCATGCCCAGAGTGAAGCATGGGGGTGGATCAGTGATGGTTTGGGCTGCCATATCATGGCATTCCCATGGCCCAATACTTGTGCTAGATGGGCGCATCACTGCCAAGGACTACCGAACCATTCTTGAGGACCATGTGCATCCAATGGTTCAAACATTGTATCCTGAAGGCGGTGCCTTGTATCAGGATGACAATGCACCAATACACACAACAAGACCATATCAGAAGATGCTGATGCTTCCTTTGCTTCCCCCTTCCACCTGTGTGTCTCAAGAAGACAGGTGAAGAGACAACTGGAGAGACTGAATAGGAATAAGGCTGCGGGTCCAGATCATATCAACCCTAGAGTCCTGAAGGCCTGTGCAGAGCAGCTCTGTGGGATTCTGCTGCACCTCAACCTTAGCCTGGCCCAGAAGAAGGTTCCGGTGTTGTGGAAGACCTCCTGTCTTGTTCCGGTACCAAAGAAAACTCACCCATCAGTCCTCAATGACTATAGACCTGTTGCCCTGACATCTCACATCATGAAGGTCCTAGAGAGACTTCTGTCCACTGTCATCTGAACAAAGCCAGTAGCACTGTGAGGATCATGTTTTTTGATTTCTCCAGTGCATTTAATACAATCCAACCTGATTTGCTTTGTCAGAAACTCCCGAAGACTCAGGTGGAGGCCTCAACAATCACCTGGATCAAAGACTACCTGACAAACAGAACACAGTTTGTGAGACTCAAAGGTTGTGAGTCTAACCAGGTAGTCAGCAGCACAGGAGCACCACAGGGGACTGTACTCTCACCATCCCTTTTCACTCTGTACACCTCAGACTTCCAGGACAAGACAGACTCCTGTCATCTGCAGAAATACTCGCATGATTCTGCAGTCGTGGGGTGGATCAGAGATGGACAAGAAGCTGAGTACAGGAAGGTGGTGGACCGCTTTGTGGCATGGTGTGGAAACAATCATCTCATTTTGAACGTGACTAAAACAAAGGAGATGATTGTAGATTTTAAGAGAAACAGGAATAAGTCAAAAACTTTTTCTATCATGGGAGAAGAAGTGGAGGTGGTGGAGGAGTATAAATACCTCAGTGTTCACCTGGACAACAGACTAGAGTGGAGACGCAACTGTGAAGCCATCTACAAGAAGGGACAGAGCAGACTGTACTTCTTGAAGAAGCTTAGGTCCTTTGGTGTTTGCAGCAAGATGCTGCATATCTTCTATAAGTCTGTTGTGGAAACTGTGATCTATTCTACCATCATCTGCTGGGGAAGCAGCATCAGAGCCAGGGACTTAAAAAAGCTCAACAAGCTGATAAAAAAGGCTGGCTCTGTTCTGGGGACTCCTCTGGAACCTCTGGAGATCATTGTGGAAAGACGGATTCTTCATAAAATGAAGAACATTATGGAGAACACTGAGCATCCTCTTCATGAGACTGTCCTACAACGACAGAGTGTCTTCAGTCAGAGGCTTCTTCAGATAAGCTGTAAGACGGAGCGCTACAGGAGATCCTTCCTGTCCACAGCCATCAGCATCTACAACGGCTCTTTGAAGAAACCTTCATAATGAGCTACAACAACATTTAATTTCCCTTTGGGATTAATAAAGTATTTTTGAATTGAATTGAAGACTGGTGAAAGATTGGTTTGATAAACATGAAAGTGAAGTTGAACATCTCCCATGGCCTGCACAGTCAACAGATCTAAATATTATTGAGCCACTGTGGAGGTGACTGTGGCTCAGTAGGAAGAGTAGTTGTCTTGCAATCAAAAGGTTGTGGGTTCGATTCCAGCTTCCTCCTGCCATAGGTTGATGTGCCCCTGGGCAAGGCACTTAACCTCAAGTTGCCTACTGATGTGTGTATTGGTGTATGAATGTGTGAGCGTTAGTGAGTGCAATTGGGTGAATGTGGCTCTAGTGTAAAGCGCCTTGAGCGGTCTGTATGACTGGAAAAGCGCTATATAAGTTCAGTCCATTTATCACTTTGGGGTGTTTTGGAGGAGCGAGTCAGGAAGCGTTTTCCTCCACCAGTATCACGTAGTGACCTGGCCACTATCCTGCAAGAAGAATGGCTTAAAATCCCTCTGACCACTGTGCAGGACTTGTATATGTCATTCCCAAGACGAATTGACGCTGTATTGGCCGCAAAAGGAGGCCCTACAAAATACTAATAAATTATTGTGGTCTAAAACCAGGTGTTTCAGTTTCATTGTCCAACCCCTGTATTGGCAGCAGTAACTCACAAATAAATTATTTTAAAAAATAATTGTTTTTGTTTAGATTATGTCTCTCACAGTGGACCCCTCAGACCCCATGGAGGTGTTTGCAAGTATAATATTATAGATGTGATTAATGTTTGAGGGGTATAACTAATTGTAATATTTTGTGAGCACCATTTTCTAATTCTGCATATTTCTGATTACATCTTAGTGATGTGGTCCAGCCAGCCCTTTAAACTTGATGGATGAAAGAGGCATCACAAACATCTGCAGACCACTTGTGTGATGCTTCGCTCACCATCCAGAAAGACTAACCAAAGGTCTCAGTTGCAGCATCCCATCCATGTCTCTGACCTTGCGAGAGCCACACCACCAGAGACCTTCTGTTCAGAAAGACATCTGCCTTTTTGTTCTGTTCAAAAGGTGTTCCAGGAACCGGTCACTCAGGTTGATCCTGCAGTCCCCTTTATAAATACTTGTACATAGTTTTATTTTAAGCCTTTTGTGTCTTGCAATCTTCATCTGTTTGAATGTTATTTTTTCCACATTCTGTTTAGAATGCTATTTGTAATTTTCAAAATAAACTTTGTGTTTAGAAATTTAAATTAAGTTGATGTATTGTTAGGTCAAATGGAAATTAAATACATTGGTGACAAAAACAATTTTGAAAGTTAATAGAACAGCTTAACACTTCTGAACAAAACTTATTTATTTATTTCTTATGTAGCACCTTATTTTGGTGCCATTCTTTGGAAAACAATCCGTCCATTCTCTGTACCCTCATGTCCTCCCTGATCAACTCCATCATCTCCTCATATCTGTCCCTCTTTCTTTTCTGACCCCTTCTTGCTGGCTCACTGTATTCCTTCTCCATCTGGTTGCCCACCGCTCCGCTTGGCCCTGGAGTGTCCTGGATGGAGGTAATTAGGACAGGAGGTGTTGTGGAAGGCCTCTGTCCCAACACCTCATCCATAAGGACAAACCAGGGCCAAGTAACAGCAGTGGGCTTTTCACTGGCTCCCTCTCGGGACCCTGGATACTTACAATCCTAAAGTTAGAAGGATGAAAAAAAGAGTTGACTAAACAGAAACCAATAAGACTTTTAGAAATATTTTTTATTTGTGTGTGACATGAGAAGTTCTGAACATACTTTATATTTCCTTTTCATATTGTCCCACTTTTTTTTTGGCCTGCAAGGGGGTGACCTTCCCCTGTTGGCCCATCTTCCCCAGAATTGTCCTAAAAAAGCAGAAGGAAAGAGGGAAAACCAAAAGAAGTATGTTAATGACTGGATGGATATTTATGAAAGTTAGAAAGATAGGATTTTTTGAAACTGGACCGAAACTGACTGCAAAGAATGTTTTTATTGTACCTCCAAGCCACGGTGGCTGAGTTTTTAGCTCCAGTAAAAAGGTGGTCATTCTCACCCCCGAGCTTAATAAACTGGCCTGTCTACTCCTTTGTCCCTAAACAACAAAAAAACAAAAAACAAAAACCCATCTTGCTCAATATCAGTGTAAAAAAAAAGCTTTTTTTAATTTTACATTTGTCTTAATTTGCAGAACATATTAAAATATTTCTTTGCAAATGCCTAAAACAAGCTCTTTCAAACTTTTCACTTCTTTACTGAGATTTGCTTGCAATTGAAAGTGTATTTCTCTTCAGAATTATAATGCTAGTTGAATTATAAATATACTTTTAAAAACACATATAGCACATTTCTTCATCGAAAATGAAGATTTGAAAGCTTATTTATTCTCAATCATACTCTCCAGCGATACGGTAAGATGACATAAAATTGTCCATTTATTCAGGTTAACTTTAATATCACCTGCAATGTCAAATCGACTTACATGAACAAATAACACAATACATTAAAATAATACTAACATAAATTGTTAGAAATCACTTGTGTTTAACGTTCACTGTGATGACTGCCAGCGGGAGCTCAGTACCCACAGTCCGGTCAGATCTCTCCAGGTCTTGGTTGCTGGCGGAAGCAAGCGGGCAGTTACTATCGGATCGGAAAACTCCGAACACATTGGAGCACGTTTGAAATTAAGCAATGTCTTGATAAATCAAGCAGATTTTTCACGTCTACTCACAGCTTTTGCCACTGTGGTCCGCCATGGCTGCCCCTGCTTGATCGATCCGCTTTGACCCGCTATAAATCATGGGAAAAGATGGACCGCGAAGATACTCACAACGCATCCTTCAAATCGGGCAAAAGAAAGACACATTTGTCTGCCGCATTTGACAGACCTTCCGCGCCGCACTGTGACGTAATCGACCCACAAGTACGGACTTGGAAGGATCCAGCCCTTGAATTGGGACACACGCTCGGCCTGCACATGGATCCTCCTCCTTCCTGTTTATTGACCAATAGTAGAGGAGCTGGAGAGAAGAAGGCAGCCCTCCTCATTTGCATAATGAAGGAGAAATGCATACGGTAAAGGAAAAAGAGAGACGAGGATATGTAAAAAGAACAAAGGCATGTGTAAGGAAAAGGAAAAAGAAAATATATACATTTCTTGATGAAAACGCATGTCTAAGGAAAAGGAAAAAGAAAATATATACATTTCTTGATGAAAACGCATGTCTAAGGAAAAGGAAAAAGAAAATATATACATTTCTTGAGGAAAACGCATGTCTAAGGAAAAGGAAAAAGAAAAAAATATATACATTTCTTGAGGAAAACGCATGTCTAAAGAAAAGGAAAAAGAAAATATATGTATTTCTGCTTTTATTTTTTATTTTGTCAGGATTGGTCCTCCATATTTATCTAGTTCAAGTGTGCAAGTTATTGAGTTGTCCCTGATTTTTACTGATTAAACTCCAGAAACATTGCATGCCAATTAGTTAAAAGAATCACCAACAGCTTCCACATTATGCTAGTTTTTTCATTTTAAAAATCCCATCTTAACACCAGAAACATTGATGTTAAAAATGCCGCTTGCAGTCAATTTTTAATTAGATTTAGTTCTCAAGATCCCTTTTGGGTGTTTTCTCACCATCGGAAGGGTGGGACCCTGACCCCAGTTTTGGGAACCACAGATTAGAAAACTTTTAATAAAACTTGAAATTGGGGAGAAACTATAAAACAGTCAAAACAAAACGTAAAATTTGTGATTGCATGAATGTGACTGATTTACAACATTCATAAACAAAGAGAATCTGCACCAAAAATTACTTTTCCTTTGCACATTCTATTTAAAAAAATAAAATCAGGATAGACTTTTACCAGATTCGAAGAAAGAGAAAAACAAAGTGCACTTGATTCAGCTCATGTAATGTCTGAGAAGAAGAAATACACCATGAAAACTGTTTGACAAACCCATTAATCGGGACAAGGAACTAATGTTGCATGTTAGTTAACTAAAAGTCTTAATCTATTTGCACAATATGTTTGTGGTGGTTTATTTACACAGTTACTTCCTCTGCTGAGTGTTTCTATGTTTTTATTGAGAGTAACATACGAAAGGACAAAGATCACGATCAATGAGAATCATCATGACCCTTTGCATTTTCCTGGTCTTTCATTTAGTATGCTGCTGCTACTGCTTAGCACCACTAAATCTAAAGAACTAAACATGTAAAGTGGAGTCAGCTTGTCTTCTCACTGTTTGTGTGTGTCTTCTTAGTTTTGTCAGCGTTGTGGGTTTGGTGGCAGGACCAAAATGCAGATCATGGCGAGGAGGCCGCATGATGAGTAGAAGACGTTTTTAATATTAAAGCAATGACTTACAGGCAAGTAGTCCAGGCGTATAGTCAGGAGATAAACAAACCATAAGGAGAAATTCGGGAATACAACAAGGGGTTGTCAATGTAAGGAACCAGCGGGGAACGATGAAAACTACAGGGGTCGGACAATGAAATTGAAACACCTGGTTTTAGACCACAATAATTTATTAGTATGGTCTAGGGCCTCCTTTTGCGGCCAATACAGCATCAATTCGTCTTGGGAATGACATATACAAGTCCTGCACAGTGGTCAGAGGGATTTTAAGCCATTCTTCTTGCAGGATAGTGGCCAGGTCACTACATGATCCTGGTGGAGGAAAACGTTTCCTGACTCGCTCCTCCAAAACACCCCAAAGTGGGTCAATAATATTTAGATCTGGTGACTGTGCAGGCCATGGGAGATGTTCAACTTCCCTTTCACCAGTCTTGCTGTGTGTATTGGTGCATTGTCATCCTGATACAAGGCACCGCCTTCAGGATACAATGTTTGAACCATTGGATGCACATGGTCCTCAAGAATGGTTCGGTAGTCCTTGGCAGTGACGCGCCCATCTAGCACAAGTATTGGGCCAAGGGAATGCCATGATATGGCAGCCCAAACCATCACTGATCCACCCCCATGCTTCACTCTGGGCATGCAACAGTCTGGGTGGTACGCTTCTTTGGGGCTTCTCCACACCGTAACTCTCTCGGATGTGGGGAAAACAGTAAAGGTGGACTCATCAGAGAACAATACATGTTTCACATTGTCCACAGCCCAAGATTTGCACTCCTTGGACCATTGAAACCGACGTTTGGCATTGGCATGAGTGACCAAAGGTTTGGCTATAGCAGCCCGGCCGTGTATATTGACCCTGTGGAGCTCCCGACGGACAGTTCTGGTGGAAACAGGAGAGTTGAGGTGCACATTTAATTCTGCCGTGATTTGGGCAGCCGTGGTTTTATGTTTTTTTGGATACAATCCGGGTTAGCACCCGAACATCCCTTTCAGACAGCTTCCTCTTGCATCCACAGTTAATCCTGTTGGATGTGGTTCGTCCTTCTTGGTGGTATGCTAACATTACCCTGGATACCATGGCTCTTGATACATCACAAAGACTTGCTGTCTTGGTCACAGATGCGCCAGCAAGACGTGCCCCAACAATTTATCCTCTTTTGAACTCTGGTATGTCACCCATAATGTTGTGTGCATTTCAATATTTTGAGCAAAACTGTGCTCTTATCCTGCTAATTGAATCTTCACACTCTGCTCTTACTGGTGCAATGTGCAATCAATGAAGACTGGCTACCAGGCTGGTCCAATTTAGCCATGAAACCTCCTACACTAAAATGACAGGTGTTTCAGTTTCATTGTCCAACCCCTGTAGAGAGCTTATACGTTGAGAGAAGTGGAGTATGGACCAATGAGACAGGGAGGCAGGTAATCAGAGGAAACATGAAACAGGTGTGGACCAGGCTGCAGGGAACTGAGGAAATATGTTACCATGGAAACGGGAACTAGACAACACAGAGACAGGAGGGGAAAACTAAACTAAAGACAACTCTAGGGAGCATAAATAGTAATTCTAAGAAGAACTAAACAGGGCCATGGGTAAAAGCTAAACTAATGGAAAACAGACCTAAGGAACCCTATATAATATAAACCCTAACATAAAACACAAGGCTAAATCTGGAAGGAACACTAACCAGACAAAGCAGGAACATGAAGAACCTTACTAAAGAGCTTGGCTGGGAAAGAACAACTAATTTTAAGGGGAACAAGCAACTGGGTAAATAACAACAAAAACGGGTCTTAGGCCAAAGGGAAAAGGGGAATGAATAAACTATAAGAATGCAGCACAAACAAATAACGTAACAGTAAACAAGCACAGAAACACTAAGCGAGAAACAAACTAGAAAACCCGAAGAAGCAAAGAGAACTGTTCTAATAATAATAATAACCAGAGGAGAAAACCACTCTAAGTAATAAATAAATGAGAAAGCCACCACCAAGGGAACAATGGGCGAGGGGAGAAAGAACTACTAAAACTAGTTGGGCAGGAGAGAGAACAAAACTAACATCAGGGTAACAGAAGGAATAAACAAACATAACTATTAAACCCAAAGGAATAGAAACACCTAACTGAAAAGTAAACAAAACACAAAACCAAAACAAAGTCCAAAATGGCAGATCCTGACAAGTTTAGGCCAAATGTTGTGCACACAACAAGAGGAAAGAGTGATTTATGATGGCCTGGAGAACAATTTAATTGTTTAAAGACACAGTTTTGCAATACTCAGCAATCCTGAAGATGTGTTTACAGTCAAAACCAAGCTCGTAAATCACTCGCAACAACTGCTATCAGAGAGAGGTGTTTAAGAAGATGGAATCAGGAAAGAGTGAATTGTTGCTGTTAACAGAGTTAACACCTGATGAGTCTTTTAAGAACAAATGAATGATATCCACATAAAAACAGGATCCATTTGGCCCCAAACTATCAGCTTCCAAAGAACTCAATTCTACACATTTGTGTTCACATTTTTTTCAGATGTCTAAATGAAATTGCAAAAGCTTTTACAGAATCAATTATATCTCAAAAGAAATAACTGTAAATGCAATTAAAATTAGTAATTTAACATAACACTGTAAAATGTATAACATTTTTATAAATTCTTATACTTTTCCTGGTCTGATATAACTTTAGCCAGTCGTAACAACAAACCTAAATCAAAAATACAGTCTGTGTCATAATCAATTTTCTGCTTTTGTCTGATGCTCAGTGCTACATTCATGAGCAAAATAATGCATTTGCATGACGCTGAATCAGCCAAAGCATGTACGCTTCGACCATCACTGCTAATATGCAAACTTCATCTTTGTCACTGTAGTGTTAATGTTTCATGTTTCAAAATCATACAACCACACTGAATTGACATTGGCATATCTAAAAAAAGAAGCCACATAGCAAGGCTGCACAGCTTGGTGACTCACCTACAAGGAAGCAACAGGAAGAAGAGGAAAACATTTAGTCACTTGTTGTAACTTGCTGCATCCAATAGAAAGAAAAAGGAAATTACAGTGCTTGTTTTTTGTAGAAAGGTGTTGTGCAATCAGGAAGCTTATATTATTTCATATTTAATTAAATAACCATTCAGTCTGTCAAGTATTGTCCATGGAATACCAGCCCAATATGACAGTGGTATTAGGACAATAGATAAAAGAGTGATTTGAGTACGGGCATTATTGAACAGCAAATTCTGCACGCGTATGGAACAAACTCACAACAATTTCTTTCCAAAATATAAAAATTTATTAACAAAAACCATTCAATTCCAACTTAAATATATTTCAGTTACCAAATTATTTACTAGGCTAGAACAGTTCAACCAAAGCTATCAAGCAAAATGAAGGAATAAAAAAAAACTAATGAACTAATGAACAAAGGAACAAGGGAACCAATAAAAATGGTGTAATGATATCACAGTTCAATTACGTTTAAGAACCAATGTTTATTTTGAGGAATTTGGAAATTAAGTTAAATTAATTTTACAACTAATTCAGGAAAATAATTGGTATTTCCTCAAACAACCATTATTTTCATAAAATATTTTAAAGAATGATTTGCTGAATTAGAAATCCACCCATTTTGATCGCTGATTCTTAATGTTTTAATTTGCCATCCCTATTTAAATAACGTAATATTTGAGGAAATATTATTTGTTGGATTACAAATCTTTTGGACAGTTGATTTTTTACATTTTAACTAGCCATCACATTTAGTAATGGACTACTAAAACGGCTGAAAGGAACATCTATGGACTCTTATAAGACGGCGATGAGTGAGATGGAAACATTTGACCCCAGCTTATAGCTTGTTTACCTCTTCTTTAAAGAAATACATTATTTAATTACCATTAATATACATATTAATGTGTGTCTCAACGCTGGCAGTGCTTTATGGCCGATCTGGCTTTAAATGTTTCATTAAAATAAAGTTTGTTGCGTAATGGATAACCTGGTGATTCTAGTCCAGGCAACAATTACAGAGGCAGAATTCAGGTTTATTGATAAACAGGAATTAACAGCAGGGTCATCGAGGGGTCTGGTTTCTGTTGGTCGGTTAAATTATGGACAGAAAGGGCTTTGCAGGAAGGGAGGTGAGTCATGCCACGGAGACTGAGATTGACAGAGGAGGCTGTAGTGCAACGATTGAGGTTCTCTCTGTTCTTTGTCTAGGCAGCGGTGTGTGAAGTTAAAATAACTGAATCTGACTGCACTGTTCAATAGTTAGGATTAATTGGAATGTATGTACCTGACTTGAAATCTATATGATTCGATTAAATTGACTTAGCCCATTTTAAATTTACCCACCTTTCACACAATGCAACAGGAAACAGCACTCTCCAATTATTTTTACCTCTGCCTTCCTCCCTCCCTGTTTGATGGAGTAAGGGGGAGTCAGGTTTAGCCTAAACCTTCTCTGTTATGGTTGAGGTGCAAACACAACCTCCATTTCTGCTACCTGTGCGACCCCTTCTCTTTTCGAATGGTTATAACCAGTCTGACAGAGACGGGTACCCTCAATCCTTGTGGTTTTTTGTATAACAATGGCCACCATTCGGGTCTAGATGGACAAACCTTATCAGTTTATTATTTTACTTAGTACCCCTACACATAGCCCATTCTAAAATGGCCAAACTAACACTCAGTAGTTCATTCTTACCTCCCCAACAACCCTACACCATTCCAGACCCTTTGTGAAGTGCTATGAGATGACATGTGTTGTGAATTGGTGCTATATAAATTAACTGAATTGAATTGAAGTTGGAGGATTGACAGGCAGGAGGTTACAAGGGTAGTTCACAGGAGATGTAGTGAGTACTGTCCTTGGCACGCAGGTTCCAGGAAACTGAAGGAGGCTCTCGGTTGGGTAAGCACAGTGAAGTACTTCCAGCTAAACACAAACTTAGACATGGACCACAGACTGGGGAACATCCGGGGCTGGATTTTCAGGGTAAATCCACTCTGGGAGACAGGAGCAAAAACACTCAGGTAAGAGACACGTCAGAAAAACAAGAGAAACAGAATGGGTCTGCTGGTCTGATTACCACTCAGGTGAGTTAACAGTCTGTTGCCTTCTTCAGGGTTCCTGCTGCTTAAGAGCTCTTCCTTGATTAGCTCAGATGATTCTCAGCTGTGTGATTGTACCTACCAGTCGCACCCTGCAGGAAGAGGTGAGACAAACTGCACACGCAACACTAACCTGTGCTCAGCTCTGTGACATGACAGTTTGTTTGAGATGGAATATTTCACCTTCCTCATCAGATTGCTTGTTGGGCAACTTAGATTATGTCACCGTGGAGACAAATTCAGTTCACATGGTTTTTATCGGCTTATGTATTGCAATGAAAATTATCCTCATGAATTAGAAAAATGAAAATGTTCTTAGTATTGACCAATATAGACACCTTTTGTTGGATTACATAGGTCTGGAGACAGCCCCTGCTTACACATCAGGTCAATCTCTCTGGGCTCCTTTGATCGGCTCCATCCCCTAGAGGGGGTGGGGAACCTTTGGCTCCATCCTGCAGGGTGTGGTTGCTGATATTGGGGGATGTCTGGGTTTGGGGCATCTAGGGTATCCCCTGGGTTGGGGTTGCTGGGGGTTCCTGGCTGCGCCTTAGGGTTGTTGGGGGGTATGTCGCCAGGGTTTTGGGCCGGTGCTTGCCCTGTATTGATGCAATGGGGGCCTAGGGGGTGTTTGGGCATGTTGTTCCCTCTTTAGTGCAGCGTATTATTGTTGTGCTGGACTGGCTGGTTGGCTCTTTTTTTTATGGAGTTGGGCCGTACTCTTGGTTGCTGCTGCGCACTTTTGGCTGGTTTCTCTTCAATGGGGGTTGGTGGCTTCTTTGGTCGGAGGGCTGGGTGTCGGGTCTTGTGCTGGGTTTGAAGGTTTAGGTGGTTTCAGGGGGCCTAGTGATGTTGGTCTGGTTTTTGGTCAATACTCGGGGTTCAGTGCCCGTCCCTAGCCTTGGGCTCGATGGATGTGATGGTGCCTCACTCATTTGTTGGAACAATGTAGGTGCCTATTTGGGTCAGCTGGGTTGCTGGCTACCTGGGAGAGCATTTTGCCCTCCAGGCCTTCAGTCTCCATCCCTGGACACCACTTTCTGACCGCTCCATCACACTACCACTCAGTCTTTCTTGCATGCTCTCCCCGTGCATGCGTGGGTTCTCACCGGCCACTCCAGCTTCCTTCCACAGTCCAAAGACATGCCTGTTAGGTTAATTGGTCTCTCTAAATTGCCCTTAGGTTTATAATGAGTGTGTGCATGGTTGTTTGTGTGTTGCCCTGTGATGGACAGGCGACCTGTCCAGGGTGTACCCCGCCTCACGCCCATAGACTGCTGGAAATAGGCACCAGTTTCCCCGCGACCCACTATGGAAAAAGCGGTATAGAAAATGACTGACTGACTGACTTAATAAAGTTTGTCGTAACTTAAAGATACAAATGAAAACAAAAATAGCCTCAAAGCTTAGAGATCTGTTCGCATTAGCTGAGCAGATAGCCTGCTAGCACTCAAAATAGTTCAACCTTTAGAAACACACACAAAGCAAAGCATCATGAAATGAACAATGTTAAGATTGTTTCATACTAAACAAATTTTCTCTGCCCAAACACCACCTCTTATGTGAACTGTTCTGAAAAAGGCGGAAGGGAGGCCCAAAGGGTGCTGCTTTGGGTAGCTAAGTTGGCTAATTATTTTTCATTGAAGTGAAATTCCGTGTCAAGGAATATGGCGGCCCAATGAATTCCTGTAAAATAACTATAACTGAAACCTTGTTTTAGTGATGCTGCATTGATGGTTTTTCACTCTCAATACCAACCTGGGTAATTTTAGAATAGGCATTTGGTGAAACTGGGTCTAAGTCAGATATGTAATTAAGATTAATGTTGTGTATATTACATGGGTATTTTGATTATATAAGATTTAAGCCACTCTCCAATGACATTCAGGACACTTTTGTAATTTTCTTACAGCAAAAACTATTCAGTCCCAGCCAGGAATTCTGCAGGAAAGCCTCAATTCGTTGCTGAATTTAACGTTAAGGCAGCCAATGTGATGTTCTGTCAATGTTTCACCTAATATGCATAAAGATTTATCTTGTATTTCTGCACATAGCTGACTCAACACGTACAGTTACTCTCTTCAGTAAACCGTTACTATTTTTAAAAAGAACTGAAGCATTAGGTTGCTGTCATATGTGACAATTTTAGTTTCCCTTCTGCTCCCAGTTCAGACAGTTTCCAATTCCAGCCTATGGGAGGGTTTTTGTAATGCTTACACTCACAGTTCAGTCCTTAAATGGACAAAGGAGCAAGTACAGTTTTTGTTTTGAAACAAAGAGAGTACACTTTCATCCCTCTTATTTTCTCCTAATAATTGTTTTGAAAATCTAGAGGGTAAAACTATTCTCCCATTATTTTATGGCTCAGCTTATCATCATTAATTATAGTTACATGGAATACGCTGTCATTGAATGAGTGATGTTTAAACAATTTAAAGTAATTTGTGGGATTTTCCTAAGACTTAGTGTGAAAATATTTCTGACCTTAATAAAGTTAGTTGAAGCTTGGACCCAAGGGTTTGACATTTGGTGCCAACACATCTTATGGAGAGTCTCCTGAAACACATCACCAACAATAGACATGGCATGACATTCCAGGAAGTCAGGAGGACTTTAATAGCTCACGCCTCAACAGAACGACAGAACAGATGAAGAGGAGAACCGATGGAAATAACTACCGGAATAAGTGAGATGTGTGACGTTCCACACTATTTAAGGTAAATAGTGCAGAATAGCACACTAGCACAGTCTTATTAACTGTGCTAGTGTGCTAGGGTGATTGTGGAAATTCTTTGGGTGTTTGCCATGAACATCACCTGCTGCCTATCTGCATAATTTCAGAAAGATTTTCCTGCTGCACACACTTTCTACAAGCCCTCCTGTAAAGAGAATTCTGTTTGACTCCCAAATAGCCTGAGGAACCACCTGTGGTGAATCAAGAAAGTAACATTTTGTTTTGTCAGGTATTACACTGAGACTGTGACCCGGTCAGGGTCCGAAACAGTCAGCCCATCCAAAAGGGGTAATTACAAGCGTGGCTTCCTTTCTAAGCCCTACAGAATCTGAGAGTTCGCAGCAGAGACCCTGTCCCTGATGACTTCGAGTGAAGCAGTTTCTCCAACAACCTGGAGAAAAAGTTTTTGGAACCGCAGTTCTGCAAGCTGATGCAGCTCAACCTGCTACTCAGAATAGCCAACATCCTTTGTTTTACATGCCACAAGGCTGGACCGGACATAGGGACGACTACGCTTCTCAACTCATTGCCCTATAGGACATGGATGAAATCATCTAAATGCTGTTTATTTCATGATGTGTTTTGTTTGTGCTGAGAAAGTAAGCTATTGAAGTGCTAGTAGGCCGTCTGTCCAGCTTATGTGAACAGACTTCTAGCCATTTGTTGTGTTGTGTTTTGGCAACTTTATTTAAAGGGTGGTTTTAAACACAGATCGGCCATAACGCGCTGCCAGCACTCATGCGCACATTAAGGTGTATATTAATGGTATTTTAAGGTACATGTTTGACTTGAAAGGAGTGGTAAAACAGCCTGTGTTCATTCCAACTGCTAATGTCTGATGCTGGCGCCTTTCAAGTTAGAGGTTTACATGTGACTTGTCGCCATCTTAAGTCCATAGACATTCCTCCTCGCCATTTTGGTAGTCCGTTACCCAAGGCGATGGCTAGTTTAAAATCAACCGTCCAGAAATGTTGTTGATTCCCATTCCAGATAATATCTCCTTAAATATTGTTTTACTAAATAAAGACAGCTGATTAAACAACATTGAGAATTAATTATCCAGAAGGTTGGTTTTTATTTGAGCAAATTATTCTTTAAAATATTATTTTATTAAAATAATGTTTTATATACTCTTCGGATCTAGCATTATGAATGGTTGTTTGAAGGTATACCAATTATTGTTCTAAGTTAGTTCCAAGACTAACTTAACTTAATTTCCAGGTTCCTCAAAATAAACCTTGATTTTCAAACATAAATAACATTCAATGTAAATATTGCATCATTTTATTTGTTATGGTTTTTTACCATTTTTATTGACTCCCTTGTTAGTTTATTTGTATGTACTTCATTGGTTTTCCTTATTTTCATTTTAGTTGGATTGTTCTAGTATATTAAAGAGTTTGTTAATTTAAATATATATGTTTTACTTGACGTTGAATTATTTTTGTTAATAAATTCTATTTAGGAAATTGTGTGAATTTATTCCATGTGTATGCAGATACCACCTTCATATTGTGACTGTCGACTGTCGCTACATGCTCGTCCAGGAGGAGTGACTGGTACAAGTCACTGACTCGATGCAATCTGCTGGGTTTCCTTAGATAGAAAACCTTTTATCCAATTTGAATAAATAACTGAATCTGGCTGCACTGTTCAATAGTTAGGATTAATTGGAATGTATATACCTGACTTGAAATCTGTATGTTCGATTGAATTGACTTAGCCCATTTTAAAGTTACCCACCTTTCACACAATGCAACAGGAAACAGCACTCTCCAATTATTTTTACCTCTGCCTTCCTCCCTCCCTGTTGGAGGGAGTAAGGGGGAGTCAGGTTTAGCCTAAACCTTCTCTGTTATGGTTGAGTTGAAAACCAGAGAGAGGTACCCCCAATCCTTGTGGTTTTTAGAATAACAATGGTCACCAGTGGGCTCTAGATGGACAAACCTTATCAGTTTATTATTTTACTTATTACCCTTACACATAGCCCATTCTAAAATGGCCAAACTCTAACACTCAGTAGTTTATACTAACCTCCCCAACAACCTCACACTATTCCAAACCCTTTGTGAAGTGCCTTGACACGACATGTGTTGTGAATTGGCGCCATATAAATAAAGCTGAATTGAACTGAATTGAATATTGGGCTGGTATTCACAGGACATCACTTTTCAGACCAAATTATTATTTCATTAAATATGAAATCATGTAATTATAATAATAATCACAATCACACATCATTTGGATTTGCCCATTAGTCTTTGAATTATGTGCTCATATCTCTGGTTGAAAGTAAGTCAATGTGCTTAGAAATGAAGTCACTCTTTGTCAGTTTTATTATCTTTTCCCTGCACTATCAGCAAAAACTTCCTCATTTCTCCTGGTCCCGTGGCCAGTCAGTGAACAGCAGTCTGTTCACTTTAAATATAGTCCAACTCAGCTCCGATCGTACCTCCTCATGAGCAGGGACCAAAAAAACTAGGTACCGGTACAGAAAGAACAGTAATGGAAACGCTCGCAAAGCGAGTGGAGTGGAGACAAGTAGGGCCAAATTGAGCCAATGGAAAAGGGGCATTCATGCTGTAAAATGTTTCAGCTATGCTCTACACAGTTCTCGTGGGATGCTGAGAATATCTGCTCCATATAAATTAAGCAAAGCATGCATAAGGACAGGATGCTGGGGCAGTTTCCCTTTCATCTTCAATGACATTGCAAAGAATGGATTATTACTGAAAACCCAGATATGTTAGACTAAACTAAATAATGTGCACAGTATATTTTAAAGTTATGCAAGCCATGTACTCAAAAAGGCTGTGGTTGCTAAACATTGGCCACAAACAAATCATAGGCAGTATGATGTGATATCATTCTGATAATGAGCATTTGAAAAAAATCCTTGATTGGGACTGCCAATCCAATGCCTGGGATCAGATTGGATAGGAGTGGGACACTCTTATTTTTCTTTTAATTTATGGATTGCTTTTGCAAACTTTGTCAGAGTTCTAACAACTTCTAATAGTTAATCAGGACTTTCTCTAAGCCCCGTTCTTTTAAACGTAGGTCATACTGTGATCCTTTGCCTTTGTAGCCAAAATCATTTAATGTGAAAATCTCTGGTCATAACTAAAGTTCAATTCAATTTAGACACATGTTGTCTCAAGGCACTTTATAAAGTCAATTTAATCAAATCATACAGATTTCAATTCGGGTATATACATTCCAATTAATCCTAACTATCAAACAGTGCAGTCAGATTCAGTTTATTATTCAAATTGGTTTAAACATATTTTACAGAAAACTAAGGATACCCAGCAGATTGCAATGAGTCAGTGACTTGCAGCATTCAGTCCTACTGGATGAGCATCTAGTGACAGTGGACAGTCGCTTGCATTCACTTTGCAGCAATCCCTCACACTGAGCATGCATGTAGCGACAGTGGAGAGGAAAACTCCCTTTTAACAGGAAGAAACCTACAGCAGAATCAGGATCAGTGTGAGCGGCTAAGAGCCACAATAGGAACACAGAAGCACTGATCCAGTCATACTTTCTATAGGAAAGAAAAGTGAAACCTTAATGGTCCTTTACTGGCTTCATCTAGGAGAGAAAGACAGCTAAACAATTGAACTCTGAGCCAGTTTTCAAGTCTAGGGTATGAAAGAGAGGACATACAGTTAGTCACAGTAGAAGCTCAGCCAGTAGCTATGTCTAGGAGAGACAGGGTTAAACACTGAAAGACAGGGCAAAGTACAGGGGTTGGACAATGAAACTAAAACACCTGGTTTTAGACCACAATAATTTATTAGTATGGTGTAGGGCCTCCTTTTGCGGCCAATACAGTGTCAATTTGTCTTGGGAATAACATATACAAGTCCTGCACAGTGGTCAGAGGGATTTTAAGCCATTCTTCTTGCTGGATAGTGGCCAGGTCACTACGTGATACTGGTGGAGGAAAACGTTTCCTGACTCGCTCCTCCAAAACACCCCAAAGTCGCTCAATAATATTTAGATCTGGTGACTGTGCAGGCCATGGGAGATGTTCAACTTCACTTTCATGTTCATCAAACCAATCTTTCACCAGTCTTGCTGTGTGTATTGGTGCATTGTCATCCTGATACACGGCACCGCCTTCAGGATACATTGTTTGAACCATTGGAAGCACATGGTCCTCAAGAATGGTTCGGTAGTCCTTGGCAGTGACGCGCCCATCTAGCACAAGTATTGGGCCAAGGGAATGCTATGATATGGCAGCCCAAACCATCACTGATCCATCCCCATGCTTCACTCTGGGCATGCAACAGTCTGGGTGGTACGCTTCTTTGGGTCTTCTCCACATCGTAACTCTCTCGGATGTGGGGAAAACAGTAAAGGTGGACTCATAAGAGAACAATACATGTTTCACATTGTCCACAGCCCAAGATTTGCGCTCCTTGCACCATTGAAACTGACGTTTGGCATTGGCATGAGTGACCAAAGGTTTGGCTATAGCAGCCCGGCCGTGTATATTGACCCTGTGGAGCTCCCGACAGACAGTTCTGGTGGAAAGAGGAGAGTTGGTGGAAAGAGGAGAGTGCACATTTAATTCTGCCATGATTTGGGCAGCCGTGGTTTTATGTTTTTTGGATACAATCCGGGTTAGCACCCGAACATCCCTTTCAGACAGCTTCCTCTTGCGTCCACAGTTAATCCTGTTGAATGTGGTTCGTCCTTCTTGGTGGTATGCTGACATTACCCTGGATACCGTGGCTCTTGATACATCACAAAGACTTGCTGTCTTGGTCACAGATGCACCAGCAAGACGTACACCAACAATCTGTCCTCTTTTGAACTCTGGTATGTCACCCATAATGTTGTGTGCATTTCAATATTTTGAGCAAAACTGTGCTCTTGCCCTGCTAATTGAACCTTCACACTCTGCTCTTACTGGTGCAATGTGCAATCAATGAAGACTGGTTACCAGGCGGGTCCAATTTAGCTATGAAACCTCCCACACTAAAATGACAGGTGTTTCAGTTTCATTGTCCAACCCCTGTATATCATCTGTATAAGGTGAGCATTAAGTTGTTGGCAGCAGCAGATTGGCCAATGTCCGCCTCCAGGAAGGTATCACAGCTAAACACAGAGCCAGGCCCGATATAGCTTCAAGGAAGTTTCTCTAGGAAGAGAAATAACAAAGAGATAATGTAGAGTTAAAACCTGAAATAACACCAAATAATGCAAAATTGGAGAGGAGTATGAGAATGTAGCAGAGAGTGAAAGTGGTCATTATGTCCTCCAGCAGTCTAAGTCTATAGCAGCATTACTACAGAGATAGCTCAGGATAACCTAAGCCACTCTAAATATAAACTTTATCAAAAAGGAAAATTTTAAGCCTATTCTTAAAAGTAGACAGGGTGTCTGCCTCACCGACTAAAACTGGGAGCTGATTCCACAGGACAGGAGCCTGATAACTAAAGGATCTGCCTCCCACTCTACTTCTAGAGACTCTAGGAACCACCAAAAAAGGTGACCTATGATATATCAATCAGAATTAGAAATGTTTTGGGGAAATTATGCAGTGTGAGTTCTGCTGTGACCGACGTCTGACATTTTGCTCAGTCAGAATTGCTTTTGTCACTGTCTCCTTTCCCTCCTGTCATTCTTTTCAGCATCCAGTAAGTGCACTACCAATTTTTTTTTAAATCGCAGAAGGGCTTTAGACATTCATCAAAAGTGGAAAAACAAGAGAGCATGTCATTCAGCTAAGACAGATGTGTATTGCTGTAGTAGGATAACTCATTTCTGTTCAAACTTAATTCAATCAATCAATAGTTTATTTATAAACCCCTTTACATGGCCAGTTAAGGCAACCAAAGGGCCTTACAATTAAACTTGTCTATACGCACTATCAGAACCAAATGATCAAAGGTAAACTGTGATAAACAAGACTGGACAAGAGCCCAAGTTTATCTTACGGGAGAACGGCAAGGCAGGAAAAAACCCTCCAAAGATAACTTTTACAGGGCTGCAGCAAAAGTGTTAGATTATACTGCAACAAAACCAGATTGTTTCATGAATTTCTGCAAAGCCGTTTACACATTCTCACCAGGTGTAGCGGTTATTTTGGAGGGGGCCGTAACTCCGTACTTTTGCTGCATTTTATCTCTAGGGTAAAATGTAAAGCAAACATTAACACAACTCTGGACTTAATTTAATTTGAAGGTAACAGGAAAACTGAAGATATACTATAGATGTGTTACATGTAAGCCAGCTGTTCCTAGAAGGTTTAAATAACCATAAAGGTTACACTCTGGAGGATCACTGGTCAGTGAGGCTTTATCCACCTTTCCTGAGGTTGACCTGATGTCCCGAGAGACCTGAAGGGTTCAGGAGGAAGTAGATCATCCGTGTGTGCTTTAGACCCCACTTCCTCCTCTAACTTCTCAGGAGGTCCGGTCAAGGCTGGCAGCCCCTCAAAGACGTCCTTCTTTTGCCCCTTACCCTCAGGGAGAGCAGCCTCCAACATTTATGAAAAGTCAACAAGCCCTAATTGTAGGATCAGCTTACAAACTAAATTCTTCTTGAGTCTATTAACAACTGCAGTTAATTATAAGGCAGGCGAAGGGGTGTTTGAATGAGAGCGACAGCAAGAGGAGGTGCTGCAGGTACTTGATGGAAGAGAAGCTCTGTCACTGTCAGAATACACCAGCTTGCAGCCATGTTAGCTTTTTTCTGGGAAGACCTCCCAGACTTAAGTAAATCTCATCTTCATTGGCCTTTGTGCCAGGGATTTGCTCTAATGAAGAGGAGGATCACTGTGGTAAATCTCACATTGTCAAAATCACATTTAGACAGTTTTCCTTCAGCTTCAGTGTGGCAGGTTTCACAGTGGGGTCCACCTTCCCTCTAATTACACCCATGGACAGCTGAGGGCTCATGCAAAAACTACCTCAGCAAATTGTCGGGTCAAAGCTGGCTAGAACACTACCTGCTACAGTCAAACACAGACAGTAATAACTGTTACGCACATATTGTGCATAAACCTTCCCATTTACATTATTTTTATTAGTCTACTTTTTAAATGTATAAAACAAGTGTCTAATTTGATCTGCAGTTTGTATTTTAGTTCACAAATATTTTGTGTAATTGCAACTTTGAATCACACCCTAAGGACCAAATCTGAAGAAGATGAGATGTTTCCAAACTCCCTGCTACATTTTCCACTCTGCAGCATGTCATAGCAGCAGCTCTCAGCCTCACAAAATCTTATGAACCTACTGTTGTTTGATCTGTGTTTCTGCTACTACGTTTGCTGTCGTTAGGAGTTCAGATGGAGCCTCGTGGCTCTAAGCCTCTCTTATTGAATTCTGTGTTGACTTTACGAAGGCCAGACTAAGACACAACCAACAGGTGTTAGTCTGAAGGGGGACTGAACAGCAAGATGTTCCCTTTGACCCCGGAGGGAGAGTGGACAGCTGCAGTGTTTGGGTGTGGGACACACGTTGTTCACAAGATAACACTGCCTTCTAAAAGTTTTCACACCTCTTTAGCTTTTTTGGATTTTGTTATGTTACAACCACACATTTCAGTGTATTTTATTGGGAATATATGTAATAAAACTCAAAGTAGTGTGTAATTATATAGGGAAGGAAAATGTGTGGCATACATTTGTATTCAGCCCCCTGATACCCTATGTGAAATCCAGTCGGTCTGTATGTTATTTAGTTTCAGTATAAATACAGCTGATTTGTGAAGGCATCAGAGGTTTGTTAGAGAACATTGGCAAACAAATGACATCATGTAGACCAACAGGCTGGGTAAGGAGAGCATCAATCAAAGAAGAACCCAAAAGGGTCATGGTAAGTCTGGAGAAGCTGCAGAGTTCCACAACTCGACTGAAAGGTGGGAGAAAGCTATAAGCCACACACTCCACAAACATGGCCTTTATACAAGAAGAAGGCTAATGTTAAAAGATTCATAAAAAAAGGCCCAGATAGTTCACACAGCAAATGTGGAAGAACATGCTCTGGAAATGAGACCAGAGTAAACCTTTTGTGTTTAGGACCACTAACACTGCACATAATACCAGACACACCAACCCCACCATGAAACATGGTGATGGTGGCATCATGGGGTGGGGATGTTTTTCTTCAGCAGGAAAAGGGAAGTGAATCAGAGTTGATGGGAAGATACAGCAATACAGCTGAAAACAGAGCAATCCTGGAAGAAAAAATGTTAGAGGCTGCAAAAGACTTTCTGAAACTATTTCAACTGAGCTTGAGCTACAGGTCCTTCACAAAATATTAGCATATTGTGATAAAGTTCATTATTTTCCATAATGTCATGATGAAAATTTAACATTCATATATTTTAGATTCATTGCACACTAACTGAAATATTTCAGGTCTTTTATTGTCTTAATACGGATGATTTTGGCATACAGCTCATGAAAACCCAAAATTCCTATCTCACAAAATTAGCATATCATTAAAAGGGTCTCTAAACGAGCTATGAACCTAATCATCTGAATCAACGAGTTAACTCTAAACACCTGCAAAAGATTCCTGAGGCCTTTAAAACTCCCAGCTTGGTTCATCACTCAAAACCCCAATCATGGGTAAGACTGCCGACCTGACTGTTGTCCAGAAGGCCACTATTGACACCCTCAAGCAAGAGGGTAAGACACAGAAAGAAATTTCTGAACAAATAGGCTGTTCCCAGAGTGCTGTATCAAGGCACCTCAGTGGGAAGTCTGTGGGAAGGAAAAAGTGTGGCAGAAAACGCTGCACAACGAGAAGAGGTGACCGGACCCTGAGGAAGATTGTGGAGAAGGGCCGATTCCAGACCTTGGGGGACCTGCGGAAGCAGTGGACTGAGTCTGGAGTAGAAACATCCAGAGCCACCATGCACAGGCGTGTGCAGGAAATGGGCTACAGGTGCCGCATTCCCCAGGTCAAGCCACTTTTGAACCAGAAACAGCGGCAGAAGTGCCTGACCTGGGCTACAGAGAAGCAGCCTGGACTGTTGCTCAGTGGTCCAAAGTACTTTTTTCGGATGAAAGCAAATTCTGCATGTCATTCGGAAATCAAGGTGCCAGAGTCTGGAGGAAGACTGGGGAAAAGGAAATGCCAAAATGCCAGAAGTCCGGTGTCAAGTACCCACAGTCAGTGATGGTCTGGGGTGCCGTGTCAGCTGCTGGTGTTGGTCCACTGTGTTTTATCAAGGGCAGGGTCAATGCAGCTAGCTATCAGGAGATTTTGGAGCACTTCATGCTTCTATCTGCTGAAAAGCTTTATGGAGATGAAGATTTCATTTTTCAGCACGACCTGGCACCTGCTCACAGTGCCAAAACCACTGGTAAATGGTTTACTGACCACGGTATCACTGTGCTCAATTGGCCTGTCAACTCTCCTGACCTGAACCCCATAGAGAATCTGTGGGATATTGTGAAGAGAACGTTGAGACACTCAAGACCCAACACTCTGGATGAGCTAAAGGCCGCTATCGAAGCATCCTGGGCCTCCATAAGACCTCAGCAGTGCCACAGGATGATTGCCTCCATGCCACGCCGCATTGAAGCAGTCATTTCTGCAAAAGGATTCCTGACCAGGTATTGAGTGCATAACTGTACATGATTATTTGAAGGTTGACGTTTTTGGTATTAAAAACACTTTTCTTTTATTGGTCGGATGAAATATGCTAATTTTGTGAGACAGGAATTTTGGGTTTTCATGAGCTGTATGCCAAAATCATCCGTATTAAGACAATAAAAGACCTGAAATATTTCAGTTAGTGTGCAATGAATCTAAAATATATGAATGTTAAATTTTCATCATGACATTATGGAAAATAATGAACTTTATCACAATATGCTAATATTTTGAGAAGGACCTGTATTTTGCAAAGAAAAACGGGAAAAATGTCTAGCTCTACATTCTCAATGCTGGTCGCGACATATCTTAAAAAACTTGCTGTGATAATTGCAAAAAAAGATGGTTCTACGAGGAACGCACATATTATGGGCTGAACACAAATGTACAGCACATTTTTCAGAAACAAATCCACTTACCATTTTCCTTTTACTTAAGACTTAGACCAACATAATATATAGTGTATATCAGATTAAATCCAAATAAAATACAACAACACAAGTTTTGTGGTTGTTATGTGACAAACTAGGAAATGTTTAAGGGGTGTTATTACTTTTGCAAGGCACTATCCACAGGATGTTTTTTGAGTCATGGCCAACAACACATCCATCGCAGATAAGTGCATATAGTAGTTAGATACAATTAAAGACAAAGACCAAAGTGAAAGCTGTAGGCCAACTAGGTCTTTAGGCATGCTCACTTTCAACTTAACATCAACATAAAATGCTTTGGTTAAAACAAGAATAACAGTCATGGTGTTCAGAAAAATGATGAGACGGATAAATGATGAGAGGGACTGCTTTAAAACTTGATAAATGTGAGGCTTTTAAAAGAAGTTTGAATCACTGTTCTTGTGTAAAGGACTTGGGACTCCTGACTTTTTTTTCAAACTTTCGCTCATCTTACTGACACCCAATCTGTACTTGCTCCATATTAGCTCCAAGGACGGATCAGCAATGTGTTTACTGCTTTACAACGCTGCTGTGATGTCAACTTTAGCAGACCCTTTCCCAGGAAAAGGTCAGAGATTAAAGGGGGAATACACAAAATATTGGCAACTGATGTTCAAATGAATTTGAACTGTTTCTCTGTTGACTCTGGTTTTCTTAGAAATCTGAGTAAGCTGTGTTGTACAAACAAAAGTGGTGCAGTAACAGAGCTGGGTTGTTTTAACCCTCCACTGTGAGGCCGGCAAGTCTGACAAGAACTGGGAAGTTTGTGAGGGACACAGCAAGTTTAAGAATATCTTTATTAGGACTCCCAAAGCAACACCAGAGCAAATTGCTGGAACCATACACTCCCTTTGCTTCGTTCACCCTCTTTCTTACTCCCTGCTCTTAACTTAGCTCACAGCTTTCACCTCACCCCAGTGTCTCCCTCCTGTCCAGCTGTAGACAACAAAAGCCCCTAACTATTTGGCCAGCCAGCCAGCCAGCCAGAGGGCCCTGCCAATCATCCTCTGCTTCTTCTCTTGCAGCTTTGCATGAGTCTTTCCATTGCATAAATGCCACAAAATACCTTCTGAGGTTAGTCAAAATAGCAGATTTAAAGTTCCACGCAATTTACCAAGAGCTCCCTTCAGCTTAATAACTTTGTCAGGTCACTGAATTACAGCTGTGAATGCTAAACCTTTAGTTTACACTTACGGATTAACATATTATCAGAAGCACATTTCACCTACACTGTCTGTTGTGTGGTGTCTGTGTGATAGATAATGCGTTACAGAAGTTTGTTTAAAATGTTTTACAAACAAAAATGGAAAGTGGGCATGGATTAATATTTAACCTCCCAGAGTCAATGGCCCCTTTTCCACCGAAAGTCCCAGGATTGAAATACCTGAGATCTTATTTATCCAGGTAGGAGGAATCCCAGGTAATTTGTGTGCTTACTGATTCCACTGCTGTAAAAGGCCGTGGAACATTTATTTGAAAATCAGCCTAATGACGTGTGGGTAGGTTGTGAAGATAACTGTACTACATCTCCAGTCCACTCGGTGGCGGTAATGAGAAACCAAAGGCCAAAAAAGCAATGCCTGGCCGAGAACCCTGTATCTTTTTTCTTCCAACTTTATTAGGAACAACAAAACAGTACATGACACACATCAAGTTGAGAAAAAAACACAGCAAGAAATACAAAGAAAAAACCTTTCTTGTAATTTAATTAGCTCCATTTTATCCTCTTCTGTCTGAGACTCTGGGGAAAGCTGTAAGAGAAGCCCCTATTCAGCCATCTTTTCAAAACAAGATGGAGAACACACAACTGACTTTGATCCTTAACTCACCTCAAACCTTTCTACTTATAAATTATTTTTGCCATAACTGACAAAAAAATATTAGATGATGACCCGCTTTTTGCCAACTTGCATCTGGCCAGACCCATCTGAACTGACCTGTCCCCCGACAACTGCATGATTCATTTACAACAAACACTGATTAACCCACTTATTTTTCTTTCAGTATTATCATTTGAGATATCTACAGCACAGAGAAGAAATGTTTTAGTAAAAGTTTTGTTTATTAGAATAACAAAACACAACAACCACAAAAACAGATAATCAGTCGGCAACTGATACCATGACTGTCTAAACATAAGCAAATATTTATATAATGTAAAAGATGACAAGGAAACAGTGGAGTAGATGATGGCAGGATAAGAGGGTGAAGAGGATCGCTGTGAGCTTTTGTGAAACTGCATCCAAACCTGGAACTGTGGTCTCTCCTCTGGTCTCTCGCCTGCAGAGCCATCTGCATAAAACCATGAGAAATGGACAATTATAAAGCATTCACACTCCACTTCAAAATACCTTTTCATGTAAACCTCTAAGTTAGGTTTACATGAAAAGGCAATTTTAGGAAAATGTGGATTTCTTATGTACAAGGAAAAGTAAAGTGCTCTGTTTGGTCATTAAGGGGTACTCTATTACAATACTTTTCATACTATGAATATAAATGCCAAAACATTGCTAGGAAGACAAATTAAATGAATTTGTAGTGGAAGGAAAAACTGTGGGGAGACAGTTTATTAAATACCTACTTAAACTTAAAATGTCAAAATTTTATATTCTGGTACTTGCAGTTAATCACCATAGAAGCACTGTACCATACCATGCTTTATATCCACTTTCAAATTCTCCACAAACAGATTGCAGGGAGCAGAAAATTAGAGGGGAAAACACATTTCAACCGCCTGCTAATGTTGGGACCCATAGCCATGGATTTCAGCATTAAACTCCGGTACGAACTCTTCTGGAACTTTTCAAAATAAAGTACATTAACCTTCTTCTGGCACAGCCAGGAAACGGGATAGCTGCAGACTTCCTGTGATGCCACTACCCAAATAAAAGCACAGCTGTTGTTACATCCGCCCTCTTTCCACACGGCCTTCGAGAGGGACCGGTCAGGAGAGGCCCAGCACACTGATGTCTTTTGCTGGCAAAAAGACATAAACTCTTCAACTGGATCCAAGGAAGCCATACGATCATCGATCATATGCAAATATATGTACGAATGAAATACTGTCTGTGTATCCGGTATTTTCATTCATGAACGGGGAAATTAAGGTGTAAGAGTTGCTTACTTTTTCCTCTGAGGCTTGTGACACAAATTGTCCCAGAGAAGTTCCCTACAGAGACTCTGTAGGGTCTCTATGAAGCCGAGCGGAGCGGTCTCCCAGTCTGGAAGGAAGACAACAGAGACCCCATCACCGTGCAGTGGCGTTGGCGGACAACGAGCCGTTCTTCATCCACAGCTGGAGGTTAGCGGGAAGCTAACCCTTTTGTTCACAGAATAAACGCACCTTCTGATCGGGAGAAGCTGAGGAGGTTGGCGGGAAGCTAACCCTTTGTTCACTGTGGATACCTTCTTCAAACTTCATCGTCTTTTGGACAACATTCCTCACCACAGTTCAGAGGTTAGGTTTGGGCAGATTAGCAGTTAGGATGAAATGATCTAAGCGTTTTTCATTTTATGAAGTTTTGTTTGTGTGAAACTCGGCTACCTTAGTGCTAGCAGGCTATCTGCAGCACACGTGTCCTGTTTTGTGTACTTTGTATGTGTTTAAAGTTAAGACACACTTTATTTAAAGGGTGATTTTAAACAGAACATTGATCATAACGCGCTGTCAGCGCTTATGCATTTTAACCCTTTTATTAACCCTGGTATTTTAAAGGTATGTGTTGATTCTGGTGCTAAGCTATTAGCTTCTTTGTTAGCTCAACTGCTAACCGGTAAGAACATGTGCTTGCTACTAAAGAGTATTTAACAGAAAGGTTGTTAGTTTTCAAGCTAGTGAATAATAGTCCCCCATTTCTCCAGAAAGATTTGGCTCTTTCCAAAATACTCTCTTAATAATATTTCTTCAAATATTATTTCAATAAATAAAGGCAGCTAATTAGACACCGTTGAGAAATGGTCATCCAGAAGGTTGGTTTTATTCAGCAGATCATTATTTAAAACATTATTTTATTAAAATAATATTTTATCTGATCTTGCATTGTGATTGGTTGTCTAAATGTTTGCTGATTATTGCCTAAGTTGGTTCCAAGACTAACTTAACTTCACTTCCAGATTCGTCAAGATAATCCTTGGTTCTCAGACATAAACATTGCATGGTAATGTTGCATCACTCTTTTGGTCATAATTTCCAATCATCTTTAGTCAACTTCTTTATATTGTACATAGCCTATTAGTCTTCCCTATTCTTTAATTCTGCTTGGTAGTTTAGTTGGATTGTTTTAGCATAGTAAAGAGTTTGTTGATTGAAATATGCTTGACTTTGAGTTGACTTATTTTTGTTAATAAATTCTTATATTTTAAGAAATTGTGTGAATTCATTCGATATATGTGCAGAATTTATGCTCTTCAATAATGTCAGAGCTCGTCTCACACCTTTCTATTTTGTCCTAATACCATCGCCTTACTGGGCTGGTATTCACAGGACAACCCTTAACAGACCGAAATATTATTTGATAAAATATTAAAATATTAATATTAAATATTAAATACAATTCTCAGATTCATAATTCTAACACTAAGCTTGTGGCCAGAGCGGAACTTTGGTACTCTGAAAACTCCGTAAATGTAGGCACACTCATGATGAACTGATTGCACAGATGAAGTTCTGAGGTCTACTTTCTCGCTTAAAAACATTTTAAAACTACTTTTTGTGACAATTAATTTTATAAACATTTTTCTACTCTCACCTTTTCCATTTCGCGCTGCTGGTGGTGCAATGCATTTTGGCATATCTTGCTGCACAGAACCTCACCCTTTTAACAATCCTAGGGTAATCTGAAAAGTCCTACCCAAGACCCTTTTATCCATTAAAGAATGAACTCAGGAAAAGTTAAATTACTTAGGTAAAATTGTGCCGAAACACACAGTGGGCTTTCAAAAGTCCTGGTAATGATAATATTCCTGCAATGGAAAAGGGACTAATAATTTAGGGTATATCTGTAACAGTTTTGCACATCCTGAGGGTGGAAAATGTGCTCAATAAATCCAAAGTAGTTCCAATAGATTAAATGAGTCCATTTTAACACATAATCTTAACATCTCCATTTTAGCTGTGGTTGAACGTTTAGGGTTCTGCTGGAAGGTGATCAAAGTCTTTTGCAAAGATCTTAAGAGGTTTTCTTCCAGGATTTTCCTGGTTGGTTCATCTTCCTATCAACTCTGACCAGCTTCACTGCCCCTGATAAAAAGGACATCCCCACTGCATGATGCTGCCACCACTGTGTTTCATCATGGAAATGGTATGTTCTAGTTGATGTGAAGAATTATTTTTTTTTCTATACATATTGTGTAGCATAGTGGCTATAAAGTTCACTTTACATATCATCTGATCAAAGCACCTTCTTAATATGTTTGCTGTGTCACCTGCATAATTTGAGGTAAACTGCAAATACCCTTGGGATTTCTTTCAACAATGTATTTGCTAATTAGGTGACCTCTAAAGCCAATTGATATCACTGTACTTTATTTAGGGGTATCCGAGTAAACGAGGCTGAACAACTGGAAAACTATGTATCACTTTCCTTGAATTTAATAATTAGGCACTATTTTGTGTTGGTCTATCACAAAAGAATTACTGCATACATGTGCAGTCAGGTCAAGCTACAGTAAATATTTTTCGTTTTAGATATATTATGATTAGGCTTTTTCAACAAAGGATTAAACATAGTGTGAGCAAAATAGCTGTTAATCTCCATTTACTCATCTTTTAGTATGCCACATCTAAAACAACAAGTCATTTCAATGCTTTAATTCTTTAGAATCTGCAGCGGTTGTATGTTGCACCTGTGCACACAGTTGCTTTATGCATAATATCTTTGGACTTAAATGTGTTTTCTTTACTATTGCTCATCAAAGGCAGATTTAGTGAGTACACATTCTTCTGTTCGACAGTACTCAGCTTCATAATCTTAGGCACTGCAGACTCAGCAGCACATTATAGTCTCATTAAAGGAGAAGAAAAAATGACAAACTCCTTCAGTTTTTTTTCTGAAGACATTTGGACAACAGCAGGAGGAACTTCTGACATAAGTTAGATCAACTACTATATATGTGTATATATATATATATATATATATATATATATATATATATATATATATATATATATTTATAGATAGAGACAGAGAGACCTGGAGATCTAGGAAAAGTTGTCTTGGTGTTTGTTTGGCAATGGGTATGCTCATGTTCACATTGTTGGAGCTTTAAATTCTAACTTAATGTGCATGGTCGAGTACTAGACTATAATTGTCTGTGATTCATCTGACAAACCCTTCTGCTCACACTTCCAGTTTACTCGAACATTTTGACAAAATGTTATATTGTTCTGAACGCCTGCTTAAGCAGGATAACAAACAATTACAAACGTATTCCCTCCTGTGTGACACAGTTTAGCTTCCTCAAAGCACTGAAGGTGGTGACTGACTGATACATCTTCCCTCAGGGCCTATGCAGCAACATGAAGCTATACAGCGCCTATCCTGGCTGCTGCTGGTGACACAATTCTTGTTACTTGATACCTTCAAATCTTTTGACAAACACCTAATAACTGAAGCTATTTACGGGTTAAATTAAGTTCACAATTAGTCATGGCAGATAAAAAAGGAAGTAATCATTTAATTTGATCAACAAATTTCTTCTGACTGAAAAAAATTATAATGTTTTAGAGTGGTCCAGCCAGAGTTCTGACATGAATTTTAAAGAGAATCACTGAAGCGACCTAAAAATTAGGGTAATGGCAAGAATGCTTTTCAGCCTAAATAAATCGTTCAAGTATCAGTAAAAGCTGCTCAGCCATTAGAAGAATTGTTTGATTGCTGTAATGCAGATTAAAATGTTTCCATTCATTATTTTTACTTATTATATGGTGTTCGATTCAGGAGTGAACAGCTGTTGCAAGCTAAAAGAGCAGTTCTATTTCCCTTTTATGGCACAAAGTTGTTATGTTCTTTAGTGCCAGTTAGGTATGGCAAAAAAGGGGGACCAGATAAAAAAATTCCAAACATTCTGGCACTTCTAAATTTTGTAAAATTGTACTATTGTACACTTCAGTTTAGCCAAATTAGTGGCAAAAAATGTTTAATTAAAGGTTTTATCTTGATTAAAGATTTAATACTAATGTACTGTGTTTCTTGTCTTCTGGCCATATTAAAATAAAACATTTATACAATAAAATGCCACAGAGCATACTGCAAAAACTATGTAATGATGCAAATAACATGTTAATAATGAATGATGTAATGGTAAATGGCCTGCACTTGTATTGTGCTTTATCAAGTCCTGAGGACCCCAAAGCACTTTACACTACAATAAGTCATCCACTCATTTATACACACATTCACACACTGACAGCGGTAAGCTACATTCTAGCTACAGCACACAGGGGTAGACTGACAGAGGTGAGGCTGCCATGCAATCGGGCCTACCGGGCCCTCTGACCACCGTCAGCAGGCAAGGCAGGTGAAGAAACTTGCCCAAGGACAAAGCGAATGAGACAGACCAAGCAGGGGTTTATAGAGGCAATCCAGCGGTTACAAGACGAACCCCTACCACCAGAGCCACCGTCCCCCCAAATTAGTAATTAACCAACAAGACTTTGGTTATAAGAAAATGATAAATGAGCGTGAACGAGTCAATGAGGAATGAATTTAATTTAATAGTTTTTAATCTGTTCTGTATTCTGCTGAAAGCCAAAAATGCATATAAATCATAGACTAACAAAATAAATATTCTGAATATTGGGATAAACTTGCTATCAAAACAACATGAATATAAAAAAATGTATGGAACAAGTTGGTTTAGATTTTGCACATGAAGTCATTATCGACTTATAGACTGACAGCACCTATAAATGGAAAAAGGTAAATTTTAAGACCTTGATTTATTCGTCAGTGTTTTCATGTCTCTGTGTCTCCTAAGCCTAAGGTGTGTTGCGGCATGCCCGTGTTGGCCATCTGCCAAAGCTGTCATCAAACAAAGAATTGATGCACTCCCCTCTGGGCTTTTCCTGCCCATCGTTGACTTTGACTAGAATGAAAGCCTCTCTGCCAGGAAAGATTATATGTCTTCTTTAAAACCTTCCTGTGACTCTGCCAACTGCAACAAAAATACCAGGCTGCGAATCGGGAGAGATGGGGGAGGAAAGGGGAGGGGTTCAGTCATAAAAAAATGCTTTGTACACCCCCCTTAAAATGGCAGTGTAGATGGAGAATGTTACTTTATAGGGGTGACAAATTGCAGATATCTGTTGTGGCTTCGGGTGAGCATTTAAAGGCAGATTGCCAGTTTGCCCGGCTTTGACTGACTGCTGCACCTGACCGTGCACAATCCATGAGATCAACTGCCATCACCAGCAGACAATGCACTCTACCAATGAAGAGCTGTGCAAGCTCAGAGACTCCACCCACTTGGCAATCTCATCCAGTGATGTCTGTAGAAAATATCTACAACCCTCCATTTTCTTCTCTCCTGTGAGCTTTTTAAATGAGATGATGAATGATGTGGTATCTCCCAGCAGCATGGCCACACACACCAGTGGGATTTATGCATCCATATGACCCATGCCGCAGCCAGAAATCTAGATCATTTTTGCACTGTTGTTTTGTTTTCCTTTCCGTGTCTGTTTCAAGAAAGCAACAGGGGATCCATTTGTGAAAAATATTTGTTTTAGTTGTACTGTGGAAACTTTGCAGCTGTTAAAACCTGAATGTGAATGATAAAGTGTTCAGATTTTGTCGCTTTTGTCAGGAAAAATGATTTTGTTGGAATTACATTGAAGACTAAATAACAAATTTTAAACAGCTTGTGAGCAAATATTACATTTGTCTTTTTTGCAGCTTATGAGAAAAACAGACCATACAACATGTTGGATCAGATGCTCATCATCAGTTTTAGTTCATGTTTTTAGCCATTACATTTTACACCATTTAAAAGAAATTGTTAAAGGCACAGTTACATTTAAAAGAAATTGTTAAAGGCACAGTTACACACTGAATCCCTTCAGGAAGTTTTGAAATTTATGAATCGTTATGTAGGTTGTAAGCATTTATCTACCTGCACTTAATAACTCTCTTGGTGAATTCATTCAATAGAAATCTAGATTAGTTGATCACCTGAAGCAGAAGCTAACAGTTGGTATGAGGTGGTCTAAAAACAAAGCCGACTTCTAGCATCTTAAAACAGCTTCAGTGTTAAAATTTCAGTTTAGTTTATGAGAGCACTATTTTGTGAATCTTTAAACCACCTTTACGTGTGCTTGGGTGCTTCTCAGCTGAAGTCATTTCTGGTTTATGAAAATCCTGATTAGTGTTAGCTGTGTTAGCATGCTAACACTTTACTCAGAGTTGTGAAAAGATTACATCTACTAAACATCAACAATAAATTGATGTATTGTCAAGACGAACATACAAACATTAACATTAATAATTTATATTTTAATTAGTCAGGAAAATATCTCAGACTTGTGAAAGAGAACAGCAGCAGCCTTAAAATAATCTCCATATTGATGTCGGAGTCATACATTTTGGTCACACAGTTGAACATGCGCAGCTCAATAGACATCGCAGCTCTGACGTCACCGGGATTATAAATCCGCCGAAAAAAAAAAAAAAAGCTTCGTTGCCATTTCCAGCGGGTCTCACGGGACGACGCAACGGAGGCGCATATCTGGAGAGACAAAAGCTCGCAGGCGAACTTGTTCTCCACAAGGCCATTCCCGGAAGAGTTTGAAAGCTGGAAATCTGTCTGATACAAGAAGGTCAGAAGATTCATATACCGATCGAAGACTACGCCGACACCCGGCACAGGTCAAAACCCACAGAGGTTTTATTTCCAAGGAGATGAGTTTCCTCCTTGTTGATTCAGTCGACTAAACGGTTCTTCATATTTTCCCCTCCTGGACGGATGAGAAGTTTACTGTTTTTTTTTCTTGAACTGATCACAGACCCGTGATCCCCCTCCCTCATTTTTCTTCAGACCTGATCCATCCTCAACTGGTGGAGAGAAGAAATTAACGTCAAAGTAATCTTGTTCTTTTTATATTAAACAGGATAGGTGCATTAAGAGGTCTGGGCCTCACCGTTTTATCAGCTGATCGCTGCAATCAACACATTGGCACACCAGGAGGACTTCTCTTTCCTTTTAACCCAAATTGCACATTTTGCCCATAAAACTGCTGGTTTGATCTTCATAGACACTAAATACTAAATATATATATATATATATATATATATTTTTATATTTCAGTTGCTGATCTTGCTGCATATGTTGACCTTTTCAAAAATGTATTTTACATGGGTCTAAGTGTGAAGAACAAAAATGTATTTCATTAAACCTAATGTTGTGTAAAGTCTATGAATTTTTTTGTTGATGATTCACCCTGTTTTATGTATTGCGTGTACTAGGATGAAGGGTGTAAACATGTATATATATATATATATATATATATATATATATATATATATATATATATATACACCTTGACATACTGCCATGACTTTTGCTAAGTCATGGCAGATAAGCAATATTTTCTGTGACCTTCCTGTCTCTTTTTTATGTATATGATGGAGTGGAATGACCATCTGGGAATGAAAGTTCAATGCTCTGTACACAATGTATGAGTACTCCTTAGTGGTCAAATAAGTATTATCTAAAATAATCCAAATGGGTCAGGGGCCCCTGACATGTCAACAACTGCGAGCATTCGAAATGCAGAGGTGAGTGCATATTTATCAGTCAAGATGCTCACTGCATAGTGTAGCTTGAGATCAAATTATATCATTTTTGGGTTACTACTGCGAGAATTAAATAGCATTTGTGGTGCATTTGTGCAGTAAATGAGATGTCTCATTTTTGCAGTAATTTTTCAACATGTCTTCAACATGTTCTGATGCAGACTGATGTAGTTGGACATCAGGTTTGAAATGCTGCATTGTTTGATTGTTTGTACAACTTAGAAATGCAAGATAGATGCACGGTAGTATGACAAGGTGTATATATATATATATATATATATATATATATATACATGTTTGTGTACTGATAATTTTTCGTACGGCTCTTTCAGTTCGGCTTCCATGTTTACCGAATGAGTGCAGCACTTTTTTTAAACCTGAACACACACAGAACCTTAATTTGTAGTGCTGAATTTCTTTTCACGATGTCATAAAGGACTCCTTGTTATAACTAAAATGTAATAACTGTGAAGATTAAGGTTTTTTATTCAGTTACTGTGATGGGTGAGAAAGAAAGGTGGGCTGGACCAAACCTCTACGTCTGTGTTTTTCAACAGCAATAAGAAATGTTAGGTCGGTCTTATACAAAAATTCATAAACATTTCTTTTTTTATTTATTGTTGTAAAATCCATCTATCCACCTATTGTCTATACCAGCTTATCCTTTAATTATTGACAAAGTTAAACCCAACCTCCAGTCAGTTCAGTACAGGCTAATTTTTGAAATGGTACAATATATTAATAAATGTTCAGTGTTTTAGAAAGTAAAAAGTATATACTTTCTTTTTTCTGGTTGAAAAAGTACCAAAAACGTATCAAACCAGGACTTTTTTGTCCCGTAATGTCCCTACTGTCTTTGCTTTTCTCTGTAGTAGACAGGTGACCTGTCCATGCTGTACCTTGTCCTGTCCCCATTTTGTCCTGCTAAGGGTTGAAAGAGGAAAGTTAGGCAGACCCAGCAGTTATTGAGCAAAAGATGGGGTACACAGGGGACAGGGGGCCTGCTTCTCAATACTGAATGGGAGTAAGCTGTTGAATGAATAAAAAAAAAGTCGAGTCTAACATACAGTACATTCAAACTGGATAGGCTGCTTTTATCACTATGACTTAAAGAATTCTTTAAACAAATCACGGTCAACTGGTAAAACTAATAGAATCTTGGGTTTTGCATGATTTCTCTGAAGTTGATTCCATTTGTTTTTTCAAACCACAATAATAATTTGTTCATTTTAACAGCTTTCTGCTATATTTATACAATGTTAATTATTAAGTTGGGGAACAGAAGCTCCTGCTTACATGCTGCTACTTTCATAGCCAGATGTTTGATTTGTGACCTCACTACCCTTACACTGCTAGCCATACATCATATACACCAACAAACACATCATTTTCCTTTTTTGAGGACATACACACACTGCAGTACCAGTGAGATTGTAGTGTGACTGAGTGATGTTCTAATGAAATAAATCACGCATGCTAAGTCTGGCTTACACGTTAATTGTCTGTGGGACTCTCCTCCATCCATCCATCCTGACTAGACCACCCACAGTGAGGAAAGTGTGCCATTCCAGTAAAGTGTGTCATCTCTTTGGCTGTCATAAGATAAATGTGGCAATGACTTATTTAAAGTAAAGGATTTTAGATGTTTATTCTCATGAATTCTAAAATATATAACTTCACATTACAGCAAGATTCATTGCATCTTAATGTTAAGATATATTTAGACTAGACCCCTTGCCTACTATGTTCTAACCCTGCTGGTTTCTGAGGCATAGGGAGGATTTAGGGCTAACGCATGATTGGAAGTAGCTGGTGCTTGATGTTGAAAAGTCTGTTGTTAAGGGTAAGCAGCTTTCTTTCTCCTCTGACAGAATTCTCTTTGGCTAAGCGCCCCCCCCCGCCAAAACTTGCTGAGAAGGTCCAGAGTTAAACCAACAAATGGGCTGGATGATGAAAGGGGTGAGCAGCAGGGGGGATCATGCCATGAACCCAGGGTCGGCTTTAATTCCTGATTACTCTATCCTCTGTTTCCCTGTCATTGGCACATAGTACACACCAAAAGTGAGCATAACTTTGGTGATTCCGGAACAACTGATGCACACAGTCCTCGTGCTAATAACCTGTGACCTGATACAGACTTTGAGCCGAAGAGAAAAGTGGGACATACAGCAAATTAGATAACTAAAAAAATATTTTGGGTAACCAGGGCTGCAAACATTTTTAGAAATCCAAAGTGAACCCATCAGCCTTGTACATGGCTGGCTTGTTTTTCAAGTTTTTCATTTGCTGCGTTTGTCAGAAGACAAGACGGAAGTCATCTCCAGTCAGCTTCAGCTACCCAGAACTTGACTCAACTGTGAAAATATGGGTGGGGTGGGGCAATGGGAGGTATTTTATCTTGCAAGTATCTTATGCTCATACAGTGTGTCTCCATGGATGTATGAGGTGTGTAAGGGGAATCTGTGGGGGTTGTTCTTTGAACCAAAGATTGATTTAAAAGGACTGGTCGAATCAAGATGCAAGCGACTATTGTCTGTCATTCTGCTGAAATGTTTGAAACAGTGGGGGTTGAATAAAAGATGTAAAAATGTAAAGTGACCACCCATTTTGCTGCAGGCAACAAAATGAGTTGTGAGTAAAAATGATCTTGGCTTTTGACATTTCTCTGCAGCAGGCTGGACAACTTCCTGAAGATAAGATAAAGCATTCCTGCAAACCTCCAAAAATGAAATAAATCATCTAACAACAGTTATTAGCTGCACATTCATATTCTGAGCTCACATTTGCACATTTGTTCATGCCTAACGATTCCAATAAAAGCAACAGAAACAAACACAGCTACGCACCAAGACATATTATTTGTTTTCCTTCAAGCGGACTACATTTTGCTCTGCTCCACAGGATGTGAGGCGTGACAGAAAACACATATTATTTTATTTCCCTGATCAAAGGTCCTTTTTTTCCTCAGTCTTGTTTTTTTGCACATGGAGCTCATCAAGGAAGAACGACTTGTTAATACTGGGACTGCTCAGCTGGAAAGATGTTTTCGAATGCTGGGCCACTGAAAAGACAGAATGTAATAAAACACCAGCCAGAGCTGCTTCTATGAGCTCCAGAGCTTTCCCCCATCACAAAGGAGTCAATCCCTAAAAAGGTTTTGCATGTCGAGCGGAGCACAGCAAAGCTCCTTAGAACAGGTCTGCATCACTTTTGCTCAGATAAGGATCAGGAGGTGTGATAGTACTGTGAGATTTTCCACGTTAGTATGTAGACGACCTGATGGCCCTCGAGTGCATGTGAGCATACACCAAAATGCCTCATTTTGCCCTGAGACATGTTTTAACTCCAGAAACTCAGAGTCTGCACCGGGGTGGCTTACTTCTAATCTTTCAGTGTGCTTATATATGTAAAGGCAAAATAAGATGTGTTGCCCTTGGAACATGTTGACTATGGTTGCTTTTGTAGCTGCCTTCTTTAAATTTTTCTGGTAGCCATAAAAAAATTAACAGAACATGCAGAATTAAAATATGTTACAAGGATGGTCAGTGCATCACAGTATAAAACACTAAGCAAGTGTGCAACTACACCTGCTGTAAACCAACACAGTACTGTATTACAGCTTTAGTTCAGTTTTTAGATGTTGTGGGTAAATAGGGATAGTTTGAACTCTTCATAACTGTACAGTGCCTTACAAAAGTATTCAACTCCTTGGCTTTTTACATATTTTTTTACATTCTACATGTTTTTTACTCTTGTCAAGTGTCACAAGGTCTGTCAATATGAACACACCTTTTCTGAAAGACCCCAGAGGCTGCAAAACCTCTAAGCAAGAAGCATCACACCATGAAAACCAAGGAGCTCTCCAAACAAGTCAGGGACAAAGTTGCTGAGAAGTACAATTCAGGGTGGGGTTATAAAAAATATCAAAATCTTTTATGTTTCCCTGGAGCACCATCAAATCCATCATCTTTAAACGGAAAGCACAAGGTACCACAACAAATCTGCCAAGAGAGGGTTACCCACCAAAACTCACAAACCAGGGAAGGACGGCATTAATAAGAGAGGCAGCACAGGGACCAAAGATGCATGGTGAACATGGTGGTGGCAACATAATGCTGAGGGGATATTTTTCAGTCAAGGGAAAAATAGATGATACTAAATATAGAGATATTATATTCTTGAGCAAAACCTGTCAGTCTGCCTGTGACTTGAGACTGGGACTGAGGTTTACCTTCCAGCAGGACAATGACCTAAAGCATACTGCTAAAGCAGTCCTTGAGTGGTTTAGGGGAAACATTTGAATGTGTTGGAATGACCTAGTCAAAGTCCAGACCTTCATCTAAATTAGAAACAGTGGTTAGAAAACCATCTAACATGAAGGAGCTGGAGCGGTTTTGCCTTGAGGAATGGGCAAAATCCCAGTGGCAAAAAGTGGCAAGCCCCTAGAGATTTATCCAAAGTAACGTGCAGCTATAATTGCCAAAAACATGGCTCTACAAAGTACTGACTTTAAGGGGGTGAACAGTTATGAACTCTGAAGTTCTTCTGTTATTTTTTCCCATTCATTGTTTGCTTCACAATTAAAAAAATAATACATCTTCAAAGTTGTAGGCATGTTCTGTAAATGAAATGGTGCAATCTCAAACAATCCCATTTTATTTACAGGTTCTGAGGCAACAAAACAGGAAAATGTTAAGGGGTGTTGAATACTTTTGCAAGTCACTGTATGTTGGACGTTATTTATAAAGAATTGTATGAGAAGAGTTGAGCACAACCATTTACATTGAGACGCACATCGAAAGCCTCAGAGAGATCCTCAGCGTCATTGCTGTTGTATTTTTCAGACTTCCCTCTACTTCAGATATCCATTATACCAGTGCCATAGAAAGAGAGAGTTATGACACTCTTTGAACTCGCCGATAGGCGGTCACGTGCTTCATGTAGCTCTCAATAGTTCCAAACATCTCAGCGGTGTCAGTCAGGTTGAAAGGCTTCAGGTGCGACATAACGCAAAAAGTGACTTTTTTCACTCTTTCCTGTGACTTTTGGTAATTAAATAATAACGAACTGATTACTGGCTACTAAGTCATAATTTGAAAAGCCTGACAGAAGTAACAATACCTATTATAAATGCTCTTTCTGATCTCCTCTGCATGCTAGCACATGCTAGCATGGGATGCTATAACTGTATTCTGTGCCAGCAGTTAAGAGCTCTGATCAAACTTACCTTCAGATCTACATCCTATACTACGTGGAAAGATCTATTGCCTATGTATTTAAAAATAAATATCCAAATATTACAGATGGAAAATGAGCAGAATTAAAATTGTATTTAAAAATTTAATAATTTTTAAATGATTGAGGAAAATATGTAGCTGTATGAATATATGACTGAAGACCTGGGATGAATTCTTACTTTTTGTAGAAGGCATACTTATTCTTTTTTTTGCTGCCATGTGAACTGAGTACTTGTATCTATAACAGAGTTGATTGTGACTGTAGTCTGACAACTGTTGTAAAATTGTAATTCATTGACTAAAATGTTCATTTAATTGAAAATGTAGTTAAAATCGTATTAGATGACAAAACAACTGAATTGTGCAAAAATAAATGATCAAACAATTTATTGTAAGATATGTAAAATGCAAAACTAGCTTTAATAAATAAGTACTTGCACTACCATTTATACAGTTTATTAATTACATCTGCACCAATAAACTGTATCTGATCAAATCTGGACAAGGTAGAAATGTGCCCAAGTCCGAATGAGTGTTCATCCTCCTTGGCAGCAGCTCCTTTTGAAGTCAGTCACCACATCTGCTGGCCTCCCAGAAAACAATACAGAAACAGTTTAGAGGACTCAGAATCAATCAATATCATAGCTAGAAGGCAAAAAAAGTAAATGTAGGTCCAGCAGGTTACCATGGTTGTGTGTGCTGCATTTGGATGCATCAATCGGTCAGAGAAAGGAATCCGTATGTATGGCTTCCCAAAAGATCCTGAAAGAAGGAAAAAATGGTTGGTTCAAGTCAGTAGAAGCAACCTCACCATCACCAGAGGTCACAACAACAGGAAACTATGTGCTGTAAGTTCAATCTGCACTGGAAAATGCACAAGTGCCTAATGAAATGTGCAAGAAAATAAATAAATAAATCACTTTACAGGCACACTTTGAAAAAGGACAGTTTGTGAGGGCACAGTCAGGCCAAGTGAGACTGAGGGCTGATGCCGTTCCAACCCTTTTTCTTCATCGCCCAGAACCAAAGAGGAGTAATGAACCTGCAATGAGAAGTCCAGCAGAAATTCCACTGCATGTTGATCCACTGACTAGTGATCACACATATAGTTCTAAAGTAAACTTTGGTACGAACCGTGTTAAATAATACGTTTGAAATTTATTACATAATCTTCATGCCAATAGTGCCATTATAATTTCAGAGATGAAGGAAGGAAGAAACAGAAATGAGGCAAGTGAGATGAGGGAAAGTGAAGGGGAAAAAGAAGATGAAATTGTAGCCTCAAAGGACAGGGACATGCCAGAAACTGATGAGCCAGGGTCAACAGGGCAAGAAGTATGCATCAACAGGGAATACAATCAGGAAACCAAGGTGAAAAAGCTGAGGGAGGAACTAGAAAACCAAAAAATTCACATAAGAACAATAGAAGGAGAACTTCACAGACAGAAGAAAATTAATGCAGTCCTACGAAAGAAAGATTTAACAATGGAAAAGAAATTTGGCAGCATTTTCACAAAAGATCAAATGAAAGCTATTGGCATGAAGAGTAAGAGAGGCATTAGATGGAGCAAAAACACATTAAAAAAAGCCATACAACTTCGCTTTTCTGTGGGCTCAACAGGCTACAGGCTTCTTCAGGACATGAGTGTCCCTCTCCCTGACATCAGAACCCAGGAAAGAAGATTGCAACACATTAAGCTAGAACCAGGTGTGCTAGGAGACGTTTTCAACATGCTCCAACTAAAGGTTGACAGTTTAACAGAGATAGAAAGAGAATGTATACTTACTCTAGATGAAATGGCAATCACCCCTAGTGTGGAGCTGCACCTAGGAACAGGGAAGCTGTTTGGGAATGTGATGCTGCCTGGTCACACAGGAGCTGCAACACATGCATGTGTTTTTAGGTTGGCCTTACAAGTGTCCCTTAATCACTGGTGAACTTGATTACGACTAAACACGTTTTACAAGCAGCGTACTGCATGTTAACACTGCTACATTCAACTCTCCTGAAGTTCGGTAATATTTGCGACTTTCCTGTCAGCTCTATAAGTTTAATAGATAAATCCTTATTTCTGACTTTACGTTGCAAATCCAATTTTACCACGTCCAGTTCTCCACCTGCGTTTGCTCCCTCCATTCTGAACGCAGGTGGAAAGCATTGATCAGGCTTGTGGGTCGTGTAGTTCGTTTGACTCGCATTATAGTATAGGCTTCTTGGAAAAAAACTACACCATGGAGAGTTTTTTTTCCCAAAGACAATTGATCCTAGTCTATTTTCCCTCCTATTGGTTAGCTCCCGCTCCCGTCTGCTCCCGTTCATGTTTTATCCTGTACCGTCCCAATCACGTCATATTTACCGATCCTGTCTCCCATCCTGCCGGATTCCCATGGGAATCCCGTGACTCGTGGAATTCCCGAAAAAATTTCAGCCTCTACCAGAAAGTTGAAAAACTTTTCAGAACAAGGTCCAGCAAATCTGTCATGGAGCTCCCAAATGCCATGGATACTCTAGAGAGAGAAGCAAATCTATTAGAAAGCATGCTTCCTTCATGTCACGATGTGCAAAGAAAAATAACCACCAGATTCATCAGACTGAGACTAAGAATAGCAGCAAAACATATCTTTAATGAAAGAAAAACATTCTGGCCAATGCTGGACATCTTGGATGTAAAAGCCAGGCGAATAACACGAAGAAAAAACAATGTCAAACCTCATCTTGCACCCCAACAAACAAGCCCTAAGCAAACACCTTGACTGTTACCACGGACCTTTGATTGTTTAAAAGTATTTTTTGTTACTGTTCTACTGTGTATTGATGCTAATACAGGTCCTTCTCAAAAAATTAGCATATTGTGATAAAGTTTATTATTTTCTATAATGTAATGATGAAAATTTAACATTCATATATTTTAGATTCATTGCATACTAACTGAAATATTTCAGGTCCTTTATTGTCTTAATACGGATGATTTTGGCATACAGCTCATGAAAACCCCAAATTCCTATCTCACAAAATTAGCATATTTCATCCGACCAATAAAAGAAAAGTGTTTTTAATACAAAAAACGTCAACCTTCAAATAATCATGTACAGTTATGCACTCAATACTTGGTCGGGAATCCTTTTGCAGAAATGACTGCTTCAATGCGGCGTGGCATGGAGGCAATCAGCCTGTGGCACTGCTGAGGTCTTATGGAGGCCCAGGATGCTTCGATAGCGGCCTTTAGCTCATCCACAGTGTTGGGTCTTGAGTCTCTCAACGTTCTCTTCACAATATCCCACAGATTCTCTATGGGGTTCAGGTCAGGAGAGTTGGCAGGCCAATTGAGCACAGTGATACCATGGTCAGTAAACCATTTACCAGTGGTTTTGGCACTGTGAGCAGGTGCCAGGTCGTGCTGAAAAATGAAATCTTCATCTCCATAAAGCTTTTCAGCAGATGGAAGCATGAAGTGCTCCAAAATCTCCTGATAGCTAGCTGCATTGACCCTGCCCTTGATAAAACACAGTGGACCAACACCAGCAGCTGACACGGCACCCCAGACCATCACTGACTGTGGGTACTTGACACTGGACTTCTGGCATTTTGGCATTTCTTTCTCCCCAGTCTTCCTCCAGACTCTGGCACCTTGATTTCCGAATGACATGCAGAATTTGCTTTCATCCGAAAAAAGTACTTTGGACCACTGAGCAACAGTCCAGTGCTGCTTCTCTGTAGCCCAGGTCTGGGGAATGCGGCACCTGTAGCCCATTTCCTGCACAGGCGTGTGCACGGTGGCTCTGGATGTTTCTACTCCAGACTCAGTCCACTGCTTCCGCAGGTCCCCCAAGGTCTGGAATCGGCCCTTCTCCACAATCTTCCTCAGGGTCCGGTCACCTCTTCTCGTTGTGCAGCGTTTTCTGCCACACTTTTTCCTTCCCACAGACTTCCCACTGAGGTGCCTTGATACAGCACTCTGGGAACAGCCTATTCGTTCAGAAATGTCTTTCTGTGTCTTACCCTCTTGCTTGAGGGTGTCAATAGTGGCCTTCTGGACAGCAGTCAGGTCGGCAGTCTTACCCATGATTGGGGTTTTGAGTGATGAACCAGGCTGGGAGTTTTAAAGGCCTCAGGAATCGTTTGCAGGTGTTTAGAGTTAACTCGTTGATTCAGATGATTAGGTTCATAGCTCATTTAGAGACCCTTTTAATGATATGCTAATTTTGTGAGATAGGAATTTTGGGTTTTCATGAGCTGTATGCCAAAATCATCCGTATTAAGACAATAAAAGACCTGAAATATTTCAGTTAGTGTGCAATGAATCTAAAATATATGAATGTCAAATTTTCATCATGACATTATGGAAAATAATGAACTTTATCACAATATGCTAATTTTTTGAGAAGGACCTGTATGTTCCAATAATAATTCTTAATTTCTTTTTCTGTCTTGAGATAGATTCTAATATCTACTTCAACTTCACCCATGACTGTGAATACCAACTTTGTGAAGGTCTTAAAATCTTAAAGTCATTTTGTTCAGACATATTGATTCAGCTCTTATTATTTTTAAAGACATATCTTGTTACGTTGTGGTGCTTTGTATGCAACATGGTTCAGCAGTTCACTTAAGCCATTTTCGTGTGGTTTACCTGGAAAGGAATAATAAAAAATGACACATCTTCACAATCACGTTTACTGATAATGTCCCTATTTATGTGGCCATTGTTGACAAACAATCTATAACTTTAACTAAATTAACCATGCCAATATCACAGTATTTTTCAAGATGTGCTAGTTCAGTAGTTGGAATTACAATAAAAATTAGAAAATTATCAATGTTAAGAATGTAAGCTGTAATGGACATTTTAAAATGCTGAATCAGACACAATGAGATAAACCCGTCTAAAACCCGCCATGCTTACAATGAGCTAGCTGCAGTTAAAATACAACAAGTGAGTTAACATGCTTAATTAACTAAACCTGGTGATATAAAATATTATTGCTAAACTGCGATACAGAACAGTCAACTAAAGCCTCACAATATCAATATAATGTTGTATTTTCATCAACTTACCGTAAAAAATCCTTACAAAGCACCGAGAATGAACTACGTCCAATGCTGGAGCTGCTAGTGTTTGGAACTATTAGTAGCTCCATGACCCACGTGACTTCCGCATTCCATTCTTTCTGTAGAAGTCAATGGGAGTGTCGTAACTCTCTCTTTCTATGGCGCTGCATTATACTATTACAAGGACTAAAGACAGGAGGGCACAGTGTTACATTAAAGCTTATGAAAACTTTCCAATTGTTATTCCAAGAGAACACTTATGAAACTCATCTAACATAAATATTGTTATTGGACACCTGCAGGGTTTTCGCCAACTGAATGAACCGGTGAAAGAACTACCTAAACAGATGGATCCAATGTAAAAAAAAATAAATACAAATGGACATGTCTGGCAATGTCAAAACAATTTCTTGACTGCATTAAATAGCAGATGCACACCAAGCAAAAAAAGCATTTCCAATTTCTACTTGATGAGTTTAACCACCAGATTGTAAAGAAAATGTGGAAAATTTATTTTATTTAACTCAAATTCCTTCTCATCATCCAGGGGGAGATTAAAGCAGAGTTTCTGCTCCCTTACCAGATTTTCTAGGCATATCTCAATGGGAGGAGAGCCCAGAGAAGACCCAGAACTCGCTGGTGGAACTATCTGGCCTGAGAACGCCTTAAGATCCACCAGAATGAGCCGGAGGGTGTGCTGTGTGGTGCGGGTGGGATGGAACATGCTTGGAGAGGGGCTGTGTGTGGAGCTTGCACTGTGTGGGTGTTGCCTCATTGGCTTTTCGGGGATGAAGCTCATCCCCGCTGGGGCGGTCTGCCTGTCTCCACCCCTGGAGGGAAGGGCACCACCTCCTGTGTCCAGGTGCTGGTGGGTATCAGCACCTGGACCTGGGAGTATAGAGTATGCATGGGGAGTGTCTTTACATTGGGTGCGTGGGTGTGAGTGCTTTTATGTGTACGCATGAGGGTGGGAATGTGTGATTGTGACTGTGTGTGTCTGTTTTTTGTGTCAGGTTGGGTCTTGGGCAGCTCCCTCTCCTGGATCAGTTTAGGCCTCCCATCAAATGTGCGGCCTATTTCCTCCCCGCCACACTACCTGCTGGTGGTCGGTGTCTCTGCCTGTCGGTGTACTTGTGGTTCTTGGTATCCAGGGCCGGGTGCTTTGGTGTGCGCTGGCTGACTCCCAGTAGCTGCTTGACGGGTCCTGGACCCCTGGGCTCTGTCGGGCCTCTGCTTGGGAGTGATATGTCCCGGGATCTCGGGGTCCATGGCTGGATCTGCTTGGGCGTAGACAGTGGCCAGCGGGGCACTGTGGGCTTGTCGCTGCAGCCCCCTGCGTCAGGATCTGCCATTTTGGGTTTTTTTGATTTACTTTTTCTCTATCAGGTGTTTTTTATGTTTCTTCAAGATTAGTTGTTATGTTTAGTTATCACTACCTAGTTTATTGTGTTCTTGTGTTTCCCTTTAGATCTACTTTTTCCGGGTTTTGTTATTTCAGTTCAGTTCTCTTTTTCAGTCTGTCATATTTATTTCCTTTCTGTTAGGTCATTGGTTGCAGTGTGTCACTTAGTGTTTTGTGTTTGTTTACTTTTCTCAGTTAGGTTCCTTCATGTTCTCAGGTTACTTTTGTTAGTTGTTATTTTCCAGATTCCTATACTTTGTTTGTTAATAGTTTCCTTAGATCTGTTCCCTGAGTTTTGTTATCTAGTTTTGGTTTCCCTGTTAATTAAGTTTTGGAGACCTTTCATTAAAGAAAAAAACAATTTTCTCATCATGCTGCTGCCCAGAGTTTGTCTGCGCTTTGGTCCCACACAACCTCAAACCTTGACACCCTGGGGCTTCTGCACTGTGGCTGGTGGGTGGTTCCCCTAGGACTCTCCCCCGCTCTTCTCTGGGGGGCTTGCGGTAGTCCCGGCGGTGGTTCTCCTGGGGCTCCTGAGTTCTGGGGGGCCTTTAGATGCCTGTGGCTCGAGTCTCTTCCGTATCTTTCCCGAGTCCAGGGGGGCAGGTCTGTGGCTCCTCACGCATGCATGTTTTTATGGAGAAACCTTGTATACACAAGCACTCTCACACTCAGACCCACATGTGTTTAGATTCAGGAGTTAACAGATACACAAATGTTCTATATTGAGCCGCAGTTACCACTAAATACATCTTGCATTGATAAGTACCGTGCACTTTTTGTTAAAAAAGCTGTTAATATGAATGCTTCTGCAGGTGTAGAAGCAAGCAAGGTGTTATCTTGTATTGTCTTCATCCTTCTTTCTTTCCTCCATTTCTTCTTTTCTCCCCTTTTCCTTTTTGCCCCACCGTTCTCTCTTTCATGCTTTTTAGTTTTTTCCTTTTATTTCTGTCTCCATGTCCGTAACAATTGAAATAATACAAAAGCAGTTTCTAATAAAGTTTCTTTTTATGAGTATCAAGCAGAGCTTTAAAGCGTTAGCTGTAATGCTCCACTTGTGAAAGTAAATCTGTTGGGCTTTTTCTTGGCACTCAGACAACACTCAGAACGCTACTCTGTCGGACAGGACACGGTAAAAAAAAAAAAAAAGAGTGAGCTGGAGGGTTTTGCCAGGGAGAGGGATGCATTAGTTTCCCTCATGGACATTTTACCCCATTTCCCAATCTCACATAAGCTGAAGTCAATGCATGGATGCTTATGCAGCAAGGTTGCATTTTTGTGCAAAAAAAATGCTCTTTATTTTAAACGTCATGCACAAACTGCCTAAATATTTTTAGAGTGCAGGAAAAGATGTTTAAACATCAATGAACATATCATCTTAACTTTTTATGTGTATTCCCTTAGCACATACTTACCAAACATGAAAATAATTAAAATAGTCACAGTCGAAAGCTTAAATTGCAGAGATGGATATTCATGTTGTTGCAAAGTACGTGTTATACGTTGTCCAAATGCATTTACTCAGTTACTTCCATCTAAATGTGCTAACACAGTAATATGCAGATATGTGCTCAAGTATTTACAGTGAGTCACACTGATTACAGTGTAAAGTTTGTACATTCTTTCCTGCTCCATCTGCATACAGAGAGAAAATAGATCCCTGTGTTTAAGCATCGAGTTTAGAGCACTGCAAGATGAGCCCTACTGTAGGTACAAAAGTGCTTAGTTTATGAGCTTTGAAATGTTTTTCAGGGAAGCTCATGGCTAACTGTATGCTTTGCCAGTTTAAACACATTACTGTTAGTCAGATACATGCTCAGAGCTCCTGTGAGGTCCCCTGCAGGTTTAGTTAAACGTATTATGTGTACAAAAAGATGCCGACATCATTATGATTTAATCTTTCTTAGGGTAAATTGCATTCATTCGTCACTTTAATTCCGCACCTCTGATCATCTGACGGCAGTAGCACTTTTTCTACCTGGACAGTAAAGAACGTGCAGTAATTAGGCTTGTTTTTTTTTTTTTCTTAAAATACCCTTTCAAATATTTGGTGTTTAACTCATGATTCCTGCATTCATTCACAACTTGATAGCACGGCTGCATCGCTTGTTTTGGATGTCTGACAGCTCCTTGCAGCAAGGGTGTAATTAATCAGGACAAAGCTGTGCTGTGCCTCTGACAGCTGTGATTGATTGGGGAAGTTGCTCAAGCTGACAGGGTTTGTCAGGTCAAAGTTATGACTGTCATTTCGAGCAGATGAAAGGCCCAGTGACTGTACTGTATCAGTGTGATGGATAACATAGCTGTAATGGCTATTTGTCGTCTGGAGTGGAATGTGTCCGTCTCAAGCGCTGTGATTAGTTTTTTTGTTGAGTTTGTCTAGTCTCTAGACCTTTCAGAGATGTCAGGTAAAGAAAGAAGCAGTGCATGACTCAGCTCCAACTTTAATGTTGCTGTTCGCCTCTGCGTTTCCATGATGCAACACTAATTTCAGAAGTTAGAGAAATTCATGGAAAATGCAGAGAACTTGGCTGAGGGCTCCAGACTCATTTTTCAAACGTTTTTGATTGTAAAGCGATTAACTTATATTGTATTATAATAGAGAAGAATAAAGAACACACACACACACACACACACACACACAGACCAAAAGTGAAAAATAGTCTCACATGGTTTCACATATCTTGTTTACCCATGAAATTTATTTAGCCTTCCTCTGCCTTCTGACAGGTTTATGACAGACTGTTGCGGGCGTTGTTTGGTGTGGAGAGTTAGATTCCACTGAAGCACGCTGTGGTTCTCTGCCAAAGTTAACAAAGAAGTGATCTACAGTATGATACCATCTGTTGTCTCTGATCTGTGACTCAGTGTTTTTGGACAGGAGCCAAACACCTACCTTCTTTTCTCTCCTCCTTAACTGATAATTGTCAGATTCTTAAATATTCTCCTGATCAACCTTGTCAATAAATGTAAGGCATAGTATTGTAATGTCTAGTAAGGCTATTTTTTTTTTTTAGGGGGGTGCTGGTTGCTGCTGTAATTCTCTTACAGTACAATGACACACGTGATAGTTTCATACAAACACAGGTAACTCTGTCAGTGTAAATTGACTATGTGTCAGAATGGCAGATGGTAGTATGTTTGTGTTAGCTTTGCACTGGACTGCGACCACCACACCCAATATCACTTTAAGTAGGCTATAGCAACCATGTTTCCCAAACACGATGTACTGTGGATGGACTGTGTCTATATACACAATAAGTTACTCTGTATTCATTAGGAATATATACAGATTAAAGGTGTAGTACAACAGAAACTGTTTAAAAAAAAAATCGGTAAACAGTGTGAAAAAATTCTGTCCAGGTTTGACTGGAACATATATTAAGGTATTTATGTACGTCTCAATCTAAAGTGGTGCTAAGATTTCATTAATCTCAAACTTTGTTTAAAAAAAAAAATGGTTCTGCTAAGATTATCCAGTTGAAGTTTGGCAGTGTAAATAATTTAGATTTTAAAGTGATGATGATCCATTGAACTCCAAAATTCACAAATTCATCATATTTCCTTAAGCAACCATGCACCTATAACTATGATGGTGATGGAAAAAAAAAACAAAAAAAAACATTAACTCTACCTGTTAAACTTTTAACACATCATTATTTAAAGATGAAGATTTTTCTAGGTTGAAAGAAAGAGGACCGATATTTTGAAAATAAGTAATCAGCCTATTATCTCTTCTGGGATCTATTTGAAACAGCAAAAGTTGTTATGCCTGGCACAATCATACTCGTACTCATCATCTTCTGCTTATTTGGGACTGGGTCATGGGGGCAGCAGTCTCAGCAGAGGCACCCAGACTTCCCTCTTCCCAGACACCTCCTCCAACGGGGATGCCCATTGCGTTCCTGGGCCATTCGGGAGACATAGTCCTTCAGTGTGTTCTGGGCCTCCTCCCGGTGGAACGTCCCTGAAACACCTTCCAAAGGAGGCATCCAGTGGCATTTGAAACAAAGGCCCACCCCAGGTCCTCTCAAAGTGGAAGAGCTCTGGTCTCCCTTCTTTTGAAGGGGGGGGGGGGGGGGGGGGGGGGGGCACCAACCCAGTCTGTCAGTTCAGGGGCACTGGACAACACTGAGCAACAGAAAAAAGCTTCTGGAGTTACCTTTAGCTGTCATTATGAGGTTTGTAAAGTCCGAAGAGCAGAGACTGACTGTGGCAAACCAAATTATTTCATAATGAAAGAAAGCAAGAATTCACAGGGGGGAATCACAGACAGTGTAACGGAAGAATCCAGCTAGGAAAAATGAAAAAAGTGTGGTTATATTTAGAGGGAAAAGTGGAGAAAGACCTTAAATGCCGATTACTTAGTCAGGGAATTAGGAATTAGGGATATCTCAATTGGAAACTTAGTATCGGTATCATCTGCCGATAGGGCTATTTTTTTACAAAATCTGGTAGAATCGGATTTCGTCACGTGATTGGGTTGATCCAGTTTTAACATGAGTTTTCAGCATCATCATCATCCTTTAGAGCTGCTGTAAATCAAGATTATTTGGATTATTTGAGCAGCAGATCATACTCAACTTTGTTGCACTCCGTTGGCGGGTATTCGACCGTCGGATCCTAGTCATTTTGGATTCAAATTTGAAGAGTTATGCCTTTTCACCCGCAAGGAGAAATTCCCATGCGGTGCCTCCCCTATTTGGGCCTTGGTTAAGAGTCGCGTGTAGGAGTGTAAAGAGTTTCTGCAATTAAAATTATGGTCCTCCCTAAAATAAACTATATCTTCTCAATGATCCCAGATAAATCACCCCAGACTTGGTTCAAAAGCTTATATTCCATCATATCAAAATTTTAATGGACATCTAAACATTCACGCAAAAGTTTAAAATGTTTACAAAAGGCTAAAATTTAGGACTGTAACTTCCAAATTTTTACTCAGATTACCTGGAACATGGATTACATTATATTTTAAAATAGATTTGGAAAAATCCATCAGACAGTCTATAGATAGAAATTGAACAAATGCTATGTAGGTAAATCTGTATCTCAGATATTGCATCTTTCAGCCCTTTAATTAAGCAGCATAGCATTTTGAAAAGCATCCATGTCAGTACATCGCCTGAGAGACTGGTAGGGATATCTCAAAATGACATTTGATGGAAAAGATTTATTTCCCTTTAATGTTTTAGAACATTCGTATAAAAATAAATTAGTTCAACTATCACCAACTAAAAAATTTATTATCCAGTTAAATTTTAATATTAAACAAATAAACATAAAACTTTATCTAGTAAAAACTAGCTTCCTTAAACTTCAACCCACAAAGATACTCTCAAAAACCAAAAGTAGATTCAACAATCTCACTTCCTGTCAGTAAATGGGATGTTTATTTATCTATTGGTACAGATTCTTAACTACTGGCGTAAAATTTGCACAAACACTTTACACCTTATGACTCAAAATACCAACCTTCATCTTATATAATACAGAATCCTTAATTAAACGCATTAACAGGAAAAAGATGTTTCCAATGGGGGGTCTCACTTACCAACACATGTCCAAACTGCATGGGAGATTTACCTGATAACTATCTACATGCTCTCTGACATTGGCTGCCTTTCTATAGCTTTTGGATAAAAATGTGTGAAGACTTATCTGCCTAGAGTACACAGTTACAATCTGCCGCTCATTTTACCTTCTTGGTGACATCACAAAAGTGGATTTGGAAAGAATGATTTGCCTCACCCTTCTTGCAGTTTTAAGCATTGCAAAATAAATATAATTTATAAAAAAAAAATTATCAGATTTTGTTTCCATAGAAGTAATATCTGCTTGTAAGACAAACCAGCAGACAAAATTCAAATTGATTTGGTCTCTAAAAAGGAAATACATCACTTAGTGGCATTTAACCCTACAGTTTTTTAAATAGGCCTGGTCCTCAGGGCCCACTGTCATACATATTTTAGGTGTTTCCCCGTTGCCACACACCTGACCTAAATGAATGGGTGATTTACAGGCTTCAGCAGCACTTCAGAGCCCCTGAAGAAGTAATGGAATCGTTTTAATCAGGTGTACTGGAGCAGAAATACATCTAAGACATAAAGGACTGTGGGCCCCAAGGACCTGCATTAAGAAACATTGGTGTAGGGGGTTTGGGTTTTGCTGCCTTGGAATCGGGGGTCGAGAGTTATGTGGATGTTGTCACCGGTGTGGTGTTGTGCCTAGGCGGACTGTGCATCTTCAAATAAAAAATAATTACTTAATTCCTTCAACTGTGTGGTTACCCAAATCAGGGCTGGGTACCCCGGAAGCTTGGGGCCTGCTCTGGCTTTCGTTGGGGTGGCTGCATGTGTGCCAAGTGGGGGGAGCCTCACTGCCGAGGCCTGCGTTGTTTCTGGGGTTCTGGCTGGTCCTATGGTTCTCTGGGTACTGGGCTGCTGGCGGTGGGCTCGGCTCAAATTGTTTGCACGTGTTCTGCCATAAGGGGATGGGTATACCTTGTGTCTGCCTGCCTGGGGCTCCTTCCGGAGCAGAGTCCTGCCTTTGGGTGCTGTGTGTTTAAGGCCTTCTACAGGTCCTTCTCAAAATATTAGCATATTGTGATAAAGTTAATTATTTTCCATAATGTCATGATGAAAATTTAACATTCATATATTTTAGATTCATTGCACACTAACTGAAATATTTCAGGTCTTTCATTGTCTTAATACAGATGATTTTGGCATACAGCTCATGAAAACCCAAAATTCCTATCTCACAAAATTAGCATATCATTAAAAGGGTCTCTAAACGAGCTATGAACCTAATCATCTGAATCAACGAGTTAACTCTAAACACCTGCAAAAGATTCCTGAGGCCTTTAAAACTCCCAGCCTGGTTCATCACTCAAAACCCCAATCATGGGTAAGACTGCCGACCTGACTGCTGTCCAGAAGGCCACTATTGACACCCTCAAGCAAGAGGGTAAGACACAGAAAGAAATTTCTGAACGAATAGGCTGTTCCCAGAGTGCTGTATCAAGGCACCTAAGTGGGAAGTCTGTGGGAAGGAAAAAGTGTGGCAGAAAACGCTGCACAACGAGAAGAGGTGACCGGACCCTGAGGAAGATTGTGGAGAAGGGCCGATTCCAGACCTTGGGGGACCTGCGGCAGCAGTGGACTGTGTCTGGAGTAGAAACATCCAGAGCCACCGTGCACAGGCGTGTGCAGGAAATGGGCTACAGGTGCTGCATTCCCCAGACCTGGGCTACAGAGAAGCAGCACTGGACCGTTGCTCAGTGGTCCAAAGTACTTTTTTCGGATGAAAGCAAATTCTGCATGTCATTCGGAAATCAAGGTGCCAGAGTCTGGAGGAAGACTGGGGAGAAGGAAATGCCAAAATGCCAGAAGTTCAGTGTCAAGTACCCACAGTCAGTGATGGTCTGGGGTGCCGTGTCAGCTGCTGGTGTTGGTCCACTGTGTTTTATCAAGGGCAGGGTCAATGCAGCTAGCTATCAGGAGATTTTGGAGCACTTCATGCTTCCATCTGCTGAAAAGCTTTATGGAGATGAAGATTTCATTTTTCAGCACGACCTGGCACCTGCTCACAGTGCCAAAACCACTGGTAAATGGTTTACTGACCATGGTATCACTGTGCTCAATTGGCCTGTCAAACTCTCCTGACCTGAACCCCATAGAGAATCTGTGGGATATTGTGAAGAGAACGTTGAGAGACTCAAGACCCAACACTGTGGATGAGCTAAAGGCCGCTATCGAAGCATCCTGGGCCTCCATAAGAACTCAGCAGTGCCACAGGCTGATTGCCTCCATGCCACGCCGCATTGAAGCAGTCATTTCTGCAAAAGGATTCCCGACCAAGTATTGAGTGCATAACTGTACATGATTATTTGAAGGTTGACGTTTTTTGTATTAAAAACACTTTTCTTTTATTGGTCGGATGAAATATGCTAATTTTGTGAGATAGGAATTTTGGGTTTTCATGAGCTGTATGCCACAATCATCCGTATTAAGACAATGAAAGACCTGAAATATTTCAGTTAGTGTGCAATGAATCTAAAATATATGAATGTTAAATTTTCATCATTACATTATGGAAAATAATGAACTTTATCACAATATGCTAATATTTTGAGAAGGACCTGTATTGTTCACGTCACTCTAACAACTGTTCATTTCCAGGTGATAAACATGTTCACACACACTCACTTAAAACAATCACAATTCCTGCACATACACCCACACACCTATCCCCCCAAACCACCCTCCCATGCACACACACACACACACACACTCTGTAATGAGTATCCAGAATGCGAAAGATGTGGGGACTTGTTGAAAGCGAACGCAATTGACGTTGTCAGCCAGCATGGCCAGCAGTCTTTATTAGTGTACTCTGTTAACACACAGAACAATAACTTAAGAATTCCCTTTTTTTCTTACCTCAAAATAAAAGTCTCAAACAAATTTATAGGGTGTCAAGTTAAAAGTGGGCTCCTTGCCTTCCCTGTCATGTCGTCATGTGTCTGTTTGTGTTTTTGTTTATTTCCTGGTTTGGTCTGGTTTGGGAAATATTAAAACCTGCACTTACCTTCATTCGTCATCTCCTGGCATCCTTCACTGCACATTGGTCCTACCTCTAAAACTCACTTCATGACAGTCACATGCTGACAGCATCTAAAGAGCGCTAGGTGTTTGAATAACAGTTGAAACAACAGTTTATTGCTCTCCAAATATTAATACATTTTAATATTTCTTATATTTCTTATAATGTTCTCAAACAAGTACACAAAGCACAAATTATAATATATTTAGAAGCAAATAAAGGGAAAACTGCTTTAAAATGGAAGGAAGCATTCAACCATCCATTGTTTAGAATACAATCATAAAGTAAATTATATAGTGGCAATTCATAACAAATGTCTTCAGCAGTTTGCTGATAAGTTAACTATGATACTTTGTTCAGCAACATTATCTTCACTGTTCAGAAATGGTGTTGTAGCAAAATGGTAGCACTGGGAGCCACAGTGTGGTGCGGTCACAGATTGGGAAAAGATTGGATATTTGAGTTTCCAACCAGCAGGTAACCAGTCAGAGCTGAATATTGACCAATTTTGGTCAGCACCAGATTTTTCTGCGCATCTCTACTTTGTAGTTCAAATTTGATATTATAATAATATTATATAATATTCTAATACCTTACACCGTTAGCTGTCAATGACTGGGTCAGAAGATGACCTTGCTGCTAAACCACAGGTTTTATAAATGGTCCCGCTTGATGAAGACACAGTCAGGACGGAAGTGCACGCTTCAATGACAAACTCAGACAAAATGCTGTAAACTACTTAGGATGGTGGTATACATATTTAATAATTTCTCTTGTTATGTGGTGGAAGACAATTCCCCATTTCCCTCGCTGCTACAGTTGATCAACATTAGTAATAAATTCTTTGTGGTTTGACAACATGTGAGGCGGACTTTCATTGCCTGCAGAGACTCAGCACTACATAGTCCCTCATTGTCCCATAGGTTTTACATTACAGTTGGGATTGTGTAGATCCCAGAGAGATCACGATCCCACGTCACCTCTCCCCCTTTTTCTACCACTCCCTCTCACACAAACAAGCTACCCATCCCCCACACACCCCATTATTTGGATTTCCTCCCACACAACAATCTATGTTAAGAAAGCTAATCTACAAATCCACACTGTTGAAGACATATGAGCTTTTGCGCTACATTTGTGTTTACATCATGATGACTTGTCGAAGCTTGTTTTCCTCCATTCAGTAAAAGTGTCAGCCTCATTTATTTTCAGCTGCCAGGAGCCTCAACTGGGATCTGAAGATTGTGTCACAGTGGAAAATGTCACTGAGGATTACCTTAATGGGTCACTGATTATCCGTTGTACCTGTTGGATTATGTCTTTTGAAAAAAGTTCATTGTGTCTATTGCTTTACTCATTTTTTTCAAAAAGTTGTTATATAAATGTGAAGCTTCTGATTTCCACAGAAAATGGTGGATTCAGCAAGAAATCAGGTAAATCAGACTAAACAGGTTTACTCTCAGATAGATAATACTGTCTGTTCAAACATTTCTGATAGGAAAGACAAACAGATTTAAGGGTGGCCTGAGAAATGAATGCAAAAACCGAACTATATGAGTCAATTATGTAATAGAGGGATAAACATTGTTGTCTGATCCACAACATTTTGAATAAGCTTTGAATGAGCAACATTTTATCTGCCTGTTTGATGTAGGTGGGAGAACAACATGGCTACCTCCAGATTTGCTTTATTGCTTTGGTATTAACAACACAGGCTTATTAACAGTTCCAGCTTACTAAAATCAGCAGTGTGTAACAACTACCAGCTGACTGGCCAAGTTACAGATATTAATCATCCCAAGTTTCCTCCATGCATGTATCATTTTGAATTTAGCTGGAGGTGCGGAAGTGGCCAATATGGACAATGTGGCAAAGAAAATACAACATTCTCACACTAAAATAACAGATCTGTTAATGAGAATATACTGTTCTTTTTTTTTGTTGTGTTTCTTGGTGGTAGAAAATCATATGTCCATTAATTTTGTTCATGTTCCTCAAGCTTTTGCATTCTATGTATAAAGGGTATCAAACTACCAATCTTCTGCTTTGAGTGCAATTATAGCGTCCACACCAATTCCCACTGATCTTTAAAGGATTTGTCTATCTTATACATCTTATTGGCACCTATGGGTATCGAAAACATACATTTATACCTAAAGCAATTATATGTTGAATGTAAAGAATCAAGATGTATTTTCGCCCTACTTTTTTTTTTTTTTACAAAAAATGCTGCCAATTCATTGGTAGATTATAAGGATCAGGAAATTCGTTTTTTCCCATTTTCTGCCCCTCACCAAATAAGTTGAGTGCTTTAAGCAGATCAAGTCTTTTTTTAGCCAAATCCTGCAAGTTTTGTGTTCACACTTAGTGATACAGAAAGAAAAAAAATGCAATGTTCACATACATTTAAGAGCAGTTCATTTAGTGTTTCTATTAGATGGGAAAGAAGTGGATTAGGATACTTTTTCCTGAGCAACAGTCCAGTGCTGCTTCTCTGTAGCCCAGGTCAGGCACTTCTGCCGCTATTTCTGGTTCAAAAGTGGCTTGACCTGGGGAATGCGGCACCTGTAGCCCATTTCCTGCACACGCCTGTGCATGGTGGCTCTGGATGTTTCTACTCCAGACTCAGTCCACTGCTTCCGCAGGTCCCCCAAGGTCTGGAATCGGCCCTTCTCCACAATCTTCCTCAGGGTCCGGTCACCTCTTCTCGTTGTGCAGCGTTTTCTGCCACACTTTTTCCTTACCACAGACTTCCCACTGAGGTGCCTTGATACAGCACTCTGGGAACAGCCTATTCGTTCAGAAATGTCTTTCTGTGTCTTACCCTCTTGCTTGAGGGTGTCAATAGTGGCCTTCTGGACAGCAGTCAGGTCGGCAGTCTTACCCATGATTGGGGTTTTGAGTGATGAACCAGGCTGGGAGTTTTAAAGGCCTCAGGAATCTTTTGCAGGTGTTTAGAGTTAACTCGTTGATTCAGATGATTAGGTTCATAGCTCGTTTAGAGACCCTTTTAATGATACGCTAATTTTGTGAGATAGGAATTTTAGGTTTTCATGAGCTGTATGCCAAAATCATCCGTATTAAGACAATAAAAGACCTGAAATATTTCAGTTAGTGTGCAATGAATCTAAAATATATGAATGTTAAATTTTCATCATGACATTATGGAAAATAATGAACTTTATCACAATATGCTAATTTTTTAAGAAGGACCTGTATTATATAGCGCCAATTCACAACACGTCGTCTCAAGGCACTTCACAAAAGTCAGGTACATACATTCCAATCAATCCTAATCATTGAACAGTGCAGTCAGATTCAGTTATTTATTCAAATTGGATAAAAAGTTTTTCTGTCCAAGGAAACCCAGCAGATTGCATCCAGTCAGTGACTTGCAGCATTCCCTCCTCCTGGATGAGCATGTAGAAACAGTGGACAATCACTGACGTTGACTTTACGCAATCCCTCATACTGAGCATGCATGTAGCGACGGTAGAGAGGAAAAACTCCCTTTTAACAGGAAGAAACCTCCAGCAGAACCAGGCTCAGTTTGCGTGGCCATCTGCCACGACCGACTGGAGGTTTGAGAGAACAGAGCAGAGACACAAAGAGAACAAAGAAGCACTGATCTAGGAGTACTTTCTATGGGAAGGAAAAGTAAATGTTAATGGATGTAGCTCTTTAGTCGTTTCACATAGAAAGAAAGAACAGATAAACTCTGAGCCAGTTTTCAAGGTTAGAGTCTGAAAGAGAGCACATAGAGTTAGTCACAGTTAAGCTCAGTCAATTGCCATGTCTAGGAGAGAGAAAGGGTTAAACACTGAAAGACAGGGCCATGTGGATCATTGGTAGAGGGTGAGCATTAAGTTGTTGCCAGTAGAAGCTTGGACGATGCCCCTCTCCAGAAAGGTGTCACAGGTAGACACAGAGTCAGGCCAGGTGTAGCTTCTAGGAAGAGAAAAGAGAGAGAACAAAGTTAAAATCTGAAATAACAGCAAATAATGCAAAATTGGAGATTAGTGTGAGAATGTAGCGAAGAGGGTGAAAGTGGTCATTTTGTCCTCCAGCAGCCTAAGCCTATAGCAGCATAACTACAGAGATAGCTCAGGATAACCTAAGCCACTCTAACTATAAGCTTTATCAAAAAGGAAAGTTTTAAGCCTAGCCTTAAAAGTAGACAGGGTGTCTGCCTCACGGACTAAAACTGGGAGCTGGTTCCACAGGAGAGGAGCCTCATAACTAAAGGATCTGCCTCCCATTCTTCCTGTAGAGACTCCAGGAACCACCAGTAAACCTGCAGTCTGAGAACGAAGTGCTCTGTCAGGAACATATGGAACAATCAGATTTCTGATGTATGATGGAGCTAGATCATTAAAGGCTTTATATGTGAGGAGGAGAATTTTAAATTATATTCTGGATTTAACAGGGAGCCAATGACGGGAAGCTAAAGTAGGGGAAATATGATCTCTCTTTTTAATTTTCATCAGAACTCTTGCTGCAGCATTTTGAATCAGCTGAAGGCTTTTAACTGGATTTTGTGGACATCCTGATAGTAAAGAATTACAATAATCCAACCTTGAAGTAACAAATGCATGGACTACTTTTTCAGCGTCACTCCTGGACAGGATATTTCTAATTTTGGCAATGTTCCTGATGTGAAAGAAGGAAATCCTAGAAACCTGTTTAATATGGGATTTAAATGACATGTCCTGTTCAAAAATAACAACAAAGTTTTTTACTTTATTATCGGAGGTAAATTTAATGCCATCCAGGTTAAGTGATTGACTAAGCAGTTTTTTTTTTAAAGACTCCGGTCCAAAGACAACAACTTCTGTCTTGTCTGAATTTAGTCAGTCAGTCAGTCAGTCAGTCATTTTCTACCGCTTATTCCATAGTGGGTCGCGGGGAAGCTGGTGCCTATCCCCAGCAGTCTATGGGCGAGAGGCGGCGTACAACATGGACAGGTCGCCAGTCCATCGCAGGACAACACATAAACAACCATGCACACAGTCATACACCTAAGGGCAATTTAGAGCGATCAATTAACCTAACAGGCATATCTTTGGACTGTGAGAACCCTTGTTCTTGCTGCAAGGCAACAGTGCTACCAACTGCGCCACCGTGTAGCCCTTGTCTGAATTTAGAAGCAGAAAATTGAAAGTTATCCAAGTTTTTATGTCTTCAAGACATGCTTGTAGTCTATCTAACTGGTTGGGCTCATCAGGATTCATGGATAAGTAAAGCTGAGTGTCATTAGCGTAACAGTGAAAATTTATTCTATGCTGACTGATTATTTATATATATGATATATATATTCAAAAATCTAAATAAATGGATCTGAATATATTTCTGAATATATGGAATGAAAGTCGGAATATATGGAATGAACCCTGAATATATGGAATGAAAGTCTGAATATATGGAATGAAACCTGAATATATGGAATGAAACTCTGAATATATAGAATGAAAGTCATCAAGGAATTATGGGTAATGTGGTCCGTGGTCCTAAACAGAGAAGGGAAGGGCAGACACTTCTAGTTTTTATACTATCATGACGTTGTCACTAAATAAAAAATTTTCCAGATGTGTTAAGCAAAAAAATAGACCTTAATATGTTATCTGACCAGTCAGTTTATCAACATTGAGCATAATTTGAAATTTAGCCTGAGGTTTTTGAAACAACAGAGCTCGGTTCACAGATCGCCTTGGCTGCTGAACTATCCGAGCAGTTGGAGTGGGGTTTCCCCTCTCACTCCTGTCGTATGTCGGATAAGCACGCTGTTATTTCCCGTTACCCGTTACTTGTTAGTGGCGGTTCAATTTCAGTTTTGTGGCGAATAACAGCAACTACCAGATTATAGAATATACAATTTTTCTCCTTAAGTTTTTGATTGTTTCAATTAATTTTCACATTTTGTAATCTCTAACCTCAAATTAATTTTCTGTATCTTCCCAAAATAATTTTGGGTCAAATTCATAGAAACAATGGTATGGTGTATACCGTGGTGATCAAACACTTTAACCGTTCCTTGTACATAACAGAAAAAAAAAATCTCTAAGTTTGACTTCATGTAAACCTCCCTTGTGTGAATTCTTAATTGTTTTTGATTTTTTCAGGAGGATAGACCACATTTCCAAATTTGAATCTCTTATCTTTTTACCTTGTAAACATTTGTAGACAAAAGCTAAATAATCAAATTCAGTCTCTACCAGCAGATAAGTGAGTTTGCAGAAGACTCGTTCTGGATAAAATCAATTGACAAACCTGTCAGGAGAAATAATTAAATGTGTTAATCATTTTTTAGACTGCCTTAAGATGTCCACAAGCAGAGTTTGGACCTCAATCCTTTGATCTTAAGTGGTTAACATAATCCATCCATCCATCCATCCATCCATCCATCCATTTTTCCATCCATCCAACCCGTTTATCCTTTTGGGGTCACGAGGGTCTACTGGTGCCTATCTAGTCATCGGACGAGAGGCAGGGTACACCCTGGACAGGTTGCCAGTCCATCGCAGGGCAACACAGAGACAGACAAGACAAACAACCATGCACACACACACTCACACCTAAAGAGAATTTAGAGAGACCAATTAACCTAACAGTCATGTTTTTGGACTGTGGGAGGAAGCCGGAGTACCCAAAAAGAACCCATGCATGCACGGGGAGAACATACAAACTCCATGCAGAAAGTCCCCAGGGTGAATTTGAACCCACGACATTCTTGCTGCAAGGGCTAACATAATACAAAGCAAAAATGTAATGCCAACCCAATCCCACACACTGCACTTGGCACTACTAAACACTTATGAACACACTCCTTTTTCTTTTATTACCATCTGGTAAGCTCATTTAACATATATAGCACAAATGTAGAAAATATTTTATTAGTAAAAACTTTATTTGAATTACAGATACAGTCAGCAAGTACAGGGAATTGATAGCTTGGATGTCAAAACACCAGCAAATAATTAAATGAAGAACATGAGGAAGAAGGGGAGTAGACGATGTCAAGACATGAGGGTGAAGATGCCAAAAATGTTGGGAGGATAATGTCACACAAATGAAATATTAAACTGAGTAAAAGTATTTTAAAAATTAGGAAGAAAATCATACATTTTATAATTTGGTACTTGCAGTTATTCACCTTATACCTAAAAATGCATACTATCTCACGTTCAGTGGCCACTAACAGAAAACAAGTAGCAAGAAATGACAGCGTGCCTATCCGAGATAAGACAGGGGTGAGAGGTGAGATCCCATTCCAACTCCGCTTAGTTTAGCTTAGCTTGGCTTAGCTTCGCAGGCTGACCGGCTTGTGAACTAAGCTGTGGTGCTCCCAAAACCCCAGAACATATTTCAAAGGTTGCCCATTGTTGATGAACTAACTCGTCACAAACATTTTTTTGTTATACTTCAATGCTTAAAACATCTTGAAAATTTCTGCGACAAATTCAGAAAAGTATGCAAATGCTAAGTGTCCACGCTAAGTGCTAAGTGTCTCTGTTTACGACTATTGGTGGTGCAAGGCATTGTGGGATATGATGCTGACTCAAGTCCGCAGAAGGATGGATCCTCAATAAAATGGATGAAATAAGAACATATATGTGTTCTTTTAGAGTACTTCGTTTGATGTGTACTTTGGGTTGGAACAATGCTTGAGCTACTGCCAATGAAGTTTCGAAAGTAGCGAAAAACACACCTACAGACAAATATGCATGTTTTGAACCACATTACCCATAAGTCCTCAAGGCCAGTCTGACTTTCATTCCATATATTCAGACTTTCATTCAATATATTCAGACTTTCATCCAATATATTCAGACTTTCATCCAATATATTCAGACATTCATTCCATATATTCAAGTTTCATTCCAAAAATTCAGACTTTCATTCCATATATTCAAGATTCATTCCATATATATATATATATATATATATATATATATATATATATATATATATATATATATATCAAGTCATTAACAATGCAGCAATGCAATGGGGAAGAAAACTCCCTTTTAGCAGCAAAAAACACCTTCTAGCAGAACCTGGCTCAGTGATAGTGGCCTTCTGCCCCAATTGACAAGGGAGTGGGGAGACAAACTTCAACACTTCATTTGAGACCTTAATATCAACAACACAGAGTTAGTATTACAGCAACTGTACTTCTGCAAATATTATACAAATATATCCAAATATATAAATATGATCCTTTTTTTGTTTTCTTAACAACAATAATGTGTAGAATTAGGAAACATCAGCTAAACTTTCTAAATAATAGAGACATGTGTCTTGGCAGTGCACACTGGCCCACACATAGATCACTGCTTTTTCAACATATCAAAACATAATGAAATAAAATTTGATAGTGTGTTCACTTTATTTACCATTTGAGCATTTAAAATAAATTAATAAATAAATAAAATAAATTATAAATTTATAAAAGAAAACAAAAGCTTGTCAGTGTGTAAGCTGCTCTAAATCTGTGTTTAGTGGTTTATTTATAGGCTTACCTTCATACCTGCTCAATGCACAACATGTTAGAAAAATATCTGCTTTCAAGTTGTGTTGATGGATTGCCAAGAAGAACCTCTGCTATTTCATTACAAACAGCCCTAAATCAAACTTGTCACAAGTTTCCGGATTTAACGAGGCATCTGGTTCTTAAAGAGACAAAAATGTATTATGAGCAACCACTACGAGGGGTTATTTTTCACATCTGCTGTGACAAGAATCTCAGAAAGATTCCTGCACTGCCCACAAACTAACAAGTGGCAGGTATGTTTTTCCCAACAGCTGATATAAAAACATGTTAAAGTTTAAAAATAGAAAAATGAAAAGAAGTGATGTGAAAATACATAAAGACAAGGAAAAAAAAATATATATATGACTAACTTACAGAGCTTAAGAACTGCAGGCTTTAGCTTGGCGGACATTTTGAGAAAGATCCTCAGATGTTTAAAGCACGGACCTTCCAAAATCTTTTTTATAGTCAGAAACCTTTCTAGTTTATAGCACTTTAGGGGAAACAAGTATTTTTTTTTTACATATTTGTTAAAAAATAAATTTTCCTGTTATGGGTTAACAGAAGGTCTTGCAAGTCTTTCTCCCGTTAATTGTTACAAAACATTGGTCCATTGATAAAAGTATCTGAATTTTATCACTCATAACTTTTTTACTCATAACTTTTTCATACATAACCTTATACAGGTCCATCTCAAAATATTAGCATATTGTGATAAAGTTCATTATTTTCCATAATGTAATGATGAAAATTTAACATTCATATATTTTAGATTCATTGCATACTAACTGAAATATTTCAGGTCTTTTATTGTCTTAATACGGATGATTTTGGCATACAGCTCATGAAAACCCAAAATTCCTATCTCACAAAATTAGCATATCATTAAAAGGGTCTCTAAACGAGCTATGAACCTAATCATCTGAATCAACGAGTTAACTCTAAACACCTGCAAAAGATTCCTGAGGCCTTTAAAACTCCCAGCCTGGTTCATCACTCAAAACCCCAATCATGAGTAAGACTGCCGACCTGACTGCTGTCCAGAAGGCCACTATTGACACCCTCAAGCAAGAGGGTAAGACACAGAAAGAAATTTCAGAACGAATAGGCTGTTCCCAGAGTGCTGTATCAAGGCACCTCAGTGGGAAGTCTGTGGGAAGGAAAAAGTGTGGCAGAAAACGCTGCACAACGAGAAGAGGTGACCGGACCCTGAGGAAGATTGTGGAGAAGGGCCGATTCCAGACCTTGGGGGACCTGCGGAAGCAGTGGACTGAGTCTGGAGTAGAAACATCCAGAGCCACCGTGCACAGGCGTGTGCAGGAAATGGGCTACAGGTGCCGCATTCCCCAGGTCAAGCCACTTTTGAACCAGAAACAGCGGCAGAAGCGCCTGACCTGGGCTACAGAGAAGCAGCACTGGACTGTTGCTCAGTGGTCCAAAGTACTTTTTTCGGATGAAAGCAAATTCTGCATGTCATTCGGAAATCAAGGTGCCAGAGTCTGGAGGAAGACTGGGGAGAAGGAAATGCCAAAATGCCAGAAGTCCAGTGTCAAGTACCCACAGTCAGTGATGGTCTGGGGTGCCGTGTCAGCTGCTGGTGTTGGTCCACTGTGTTTTATCAAGGGCAGGGTCAATGCAGCTAGCTATCAAGAGATTTTGGAGCACTTCATGCTTCTATCTGCTGAAAAGCTTTATGGAGATGAAGATTTCATTTTTCAGCACGACCTGGCACCTGCTCACAGTGCCAAAACCACTGGTAAATGGTTTACTGACCATGGTATCACTGTGCTCAATTGGCCTGCCAACTCTCCTGACCTGAACCCCATAGGAATCTGTGGGATATTGTGAAGAGAACGTTGAGAGACTCAAGACCCAACACTCTGGATGAGCTAAAGGCCGCTATCGAAGCATCCTGGGCCTCCATAAGACCTCAGCGGTGCCACAGGCTGATTGCCTCCATGCCACGCCGCATTGAAGCAGTCATTTCTGCCAAAGGATTCCCGACCAAGTATTGAGTGCATAACTGTACATGATTATTTGAAGGTTGACGTTTTTTGTATTAAAAACACTTTTCTTTTTTTGGTCGGATGAAATATGCTAATTTTGTGAGATAGGAATTTTGGGTTTTTATGAGCTGTATGCCAAAATCATCCGTATTAAGACAATAAAAAACCTGAAATATTTCAGTTAGTGTGCAATGAATCTAAAATATATGAATGTTAAATTTTCATCATGACATTATGGAAAATAATGAACTTTATCACAATATGCTAATATTTTGAGAAGGACCTGTATTTAGACTAAAGCAAGTAATGTCTTGGCTGGTTTGGGTTTGCAGGACCAATGTGTAGACCACAGTCTGACAGCCACATGGTTTGTAGAAACATTTAATAACAAACTAGTAACTTACATGTAGTGGTAGGACATGAAACGCAGGCAGGGTAACAAACATAGAACAGGTATTCAACAGTAGGGTCCAGTGGTGACTAATGAAAACCAGAGTGTTTAAATAAAGATGTAGGGTGTAAAAACGACCAATGAACAAGAACAGCTAATCAGATGAATTGAGGAGCAGCTGGTGGCGGGGAGAATGCAGAACAACTGAAGGAGGGAGGCTAATAAACAGAGATGAGTGGCAACAGGGAAGTAACAGAAACATCAAAACACTCGAATGAACCAAGAACCTAGTCTTCTATAAATAACTATAAAACATAAATAGGGACCTAACACAGGTAAATCATGACAGGCTATCAATATTACATGAACTGTGTGCAGTTGATGATTTATAGTTACGGATGTTGTTGCAATACTGTGTAATCTATTTACAAATATCGTATGCATAATATTTGATTATAGTGTAACTGAACATGTATACTGAACAGTTCCGATCGGCCCAATGGTGTAATGTAGGATTGCAGCATAAAGAACACACCAACCAGAGTTTACGGAATTCCCTTTAGCAGTAAAGCTGCTGTATGAAAAAACTACAGGTGTGACAGTTAGAAGCTGTAACAATGGAGAAAAAAGGTGGATTGAAAGAAAGCTTTATGTTGGCCCTGTTTAACAGCAACAAGTATGTGAGTGGTTCTATGCCAAACCCGAATATAAACCAAAGTACTGTGGCCTCCACCAGATCTGGTAGGATTATTAAACACAAGCTGAAAGTAAGAGAGCCACACTACAAACCACACCGTCTCATCTGCGTTTTAGTCGGGAAATACACCAGTCTTTTATTAGCGAGTACAAGCTACAGTTTTCCACAACGTTTCCAAAGCTTCTACTACTGCCCTCACCGATCATCATAAGGCTCATCTCTATACAAGAACAGCATTGATCAAATACAGGCCATGTTCTATATGTGCATTTGACTGGTTGCATGTTTTTATTATTTTATGTATTTTTTACTTTAGAGAATCTTTATGTTCAGACAGTTTTTATCTAGTAGCTATTTATTCAGCCGGCATTGAATAATGTATAGCAAACCTTTTTGTTTGTTTGCCTTAAAGGTATAGCTCAGAATTATGGAAGCGAGATTGATGAAGTTTGTATCAGAAATAGTTAGCTTAGGTAGCAGCGAAATGTCACATCGCCGTAAGTACATAGAATAATTAACAAATCCTTGAAGTGCTTCAAGGCTAACAACTAGCCAGACGGTCCTCCATTTCAGCTGATTTTAGCCTTTTTAAACAACTTAAACTAAAAATGTTCATGTCTGGGGGATGCAATGTTGAATGAGCCTGTATTTTCACAAGGCACTATTGCTAAGTTTCTTGCTGCTTTCCCGGTTTTATTTATGTTTTAACAAACTCACAGTATGGTGACATCTTTCTATGAGATGTAAAGGAACTGTTTGCTGATATGAGCTTTACAGAGTCTTGCCTAGGAAAATCACTTCAACATAGTTATACTAAAAACATACGGAGTTGTGACATAAACAGAGTCCCGTTCCAACATTTGTATCAGCACGAATGTTTAGTAAAGCGTTCATGTGAACATATTAATTAATTTAAACTGCTTTACTGATCTCTTCTTCAAGTTAAGTGAAAACCATAGAAACATTTTATCATGTATGTTAATATTGTGTGTTTATACTCATCCACCAGCGACGTATTTCAGAACATATCAAGCTGACTGCCTGTCCACCTGGAGTCCATCAAAGTTGCCACTGCTGGCCTGGCAGCTGCACCAGTGTACCCTGAGATACCGGACACCCCGGGGATGACGACTCTGATGAATCTGTGGGCTCCCTGCCCTGTGGCCTCCGTCAGATCCATCCTAGTGAGAAACAAGTGTGTCTGACTGACCCTGACCAAGCACACTCCAAACTTACACTCACACACGCATTCATACACACACTTCCTGTGGCCTCTGCTGCCTGCCGCATCATTAATACCAATTGGCCTTTCTTTATGGCTGCAAATATTTTTCACATGTTCCCAGATCACCTTGGGTCTCTGTGGCCACAACAAAAACACTCATCTCTTTGTAGTCGGAGCAGAAAAAACACATTTGTTAACATGATTTGTGAGACTTTTCAGGCTGCAAAGAGTGGTCGCACGGTTTCTGAGTGGGTGTGGATGAAGGGCGGGTGAGGGTTGGATGGACGTCAGATCCCTTTCTGCAACATCTGTGTGATGGTTCCTTTATTGTGTCTACAATACAGCTGGCAAGGGAGTCTGTTAAACACCAATTAGCCACATACACATAGGCTCATTGTCAAAATAAGGCAGCACACAGAGGAGTTTTCTCTTGACACATTAATAAGTTTCACTCAGACGATATCAGTAGACACATCTCCACTGGGTTCATTTAACAATTACAAACACTCCAGAGGGAAATGAGGAGAAAGAGCCAATCTGATGTGTATCCAACAAGTGTTGGCTGCCTGCGGGTCTACTCTGATTAACATGATAAGAAGGAGGAAATAGATCAAAACTTTGTTTGCTTTTTAAATACTTTTTAAATCGAGCTACACTGTATAAACATCTCCAAGAAAAAGCGTTGATTTATGAAAGTCAATTTTAAGTTCTCATGTACATTATTTAACCCATAATTGCCTCGAACACAACAACAACAACAACAACACGGTCATAGAAAGATAACTTAGCAAGTGTGATTCTGTGTTTTAGAAGCCAGAGAACTTTTGCTCCCAGCACCACCCAGAGCTCCTGGAAGCCTTCTGGTCCTGCTTTGTTTCTCAGTAAGCAGGAAGCCCTGATGCCACTGTCCTGTGTTTTCTTTTCACTCAGCATATTAGACATGGCTTCACTCTACCCTGATGCTGGTATCAGCTTTGTGCATTTGAGTCTGCCTTTGTCTGCATCTGAACGAGCACAGTTTCTACTTTTCCACTTGCACGTGCATCCATGTCCCATTTTTTTAGAGCCAAACTGTTGCCAAGAAACAAAACACGTTGTAGAGTTCATCAGATAAGACATTGCCAGTACCTTGTATCCCATCACCTCCTCATGTTCACATTTACTTTGTGTTTGGCAAAGATAAAACTGTCATTGAATGTTTAGCACTTTTATGACATATGCTGTGTGAATTATAAATAAATTTTCAAGGAGACAAATATTAATTTATATACAGCAGCTTTCGAAAGATGTCTGATGTGTACGTGATAATCAGGCTCCTTATGTAAGCAGCAAAACTTATTTTGATGATGGTTAGTGCATAATGGTTAGTGCATAATGTTTGATATGTTTTCAGTACAGAGATAGTTGACATTTTCTAAAACATGGTTCTATGTAATTGTCAGTAACATAATCCTAATCAAAATCTTAAGAAGAAACAGGAGAAAGAGAAAATAAAATAGAGAGGACATTTATTTAAAACAGACAAGAGCTCTCAGTTAAGATGGATGCTCCCTGCAACCTAGCCAGCCGCAGTCAACACCGCTGGACAGCCAGAAGCTCCATCTATTGAAGCAATGAAGAAACAATCTCCAGTGCGAACTCCTCTCCATGCCAGTAGTGCTCAAAGGTTATAGGACCATCCAGATTAAATTGTTTTCTTGTCAGAAAATAAAACGTTCTTCCGCATTACAATGTTCCATGTTTGATGTGTCCTTACAAAGTCCAAACAGACTAGATCCCAGACGTGGCTTTTAAAGGTGTTTTATGTTCTTTAAGCCTGTTTCTCACATATAGCAGTCTTATAGTTACTGGGCTAAAAGTCAGTATCAGTAAGGGCCTAAATCTGAGTCAGGAATCTGACTGTGTTGGACAGCCTGTCAGATCCTCTGGCTCAGTGCAGGTGAAAGTTTTGGGTCCAACTTTGAGAGCGAAGGAGAAGTTCAAATCAGTACAAGTCAGCAGTCCTACTGCATGCCATCAGGGGTCATGACAGGGAGAACGTTTGGCAGAAAATAACATGAAAGCCAGATGCATATGCAGATTTTGACATTTTAAGGCAATGATCTTGAAAATTTTATCATTTGATGAGGAGTTTGCAGTGTTCATTAAATTGCCTTTTCCATGTTTTGTCTCCTGTTTATATTTCTTCTTTTTGCATCTTGAGGTTCTACCAATAATGTGGTTATGATGTTCTAGAACGATGTACAAGTCCTTTTTATTTCTTACCAGGTCCTATGATTTTAATCAGGAGAGTAGTTGTCTTATCTCTAGAAGATAGATGTCACAACCTAGGGAGTTTGGTGAAAAGTGAATAATTTCTCAGAGGCATATATATTTATTCATATAAATAAGTAATTATATTGACATTAAACAACTGAAACTGAAAATGTTTGTATCCTGGGATAAAGCCCTATAGCCCTAAAACCACAAACTAACTGTTAAAGGACATCTGTCTACTATCGGTAAGGGGCCCAATACTGATAATAACTTCCCAGAACTTTACTTGAAAATTTCCGAAGTAACCCTGTGAGATGAACATTGCTACAGCTGGGATAGGATAGGAGTTCCCAGCAGGAGGCTTGATGGGTGAGCATGAGATGTGCTCACGTCAGGGGATGGGATGTGTCTGTCTGTAATGACAGGGTGCCCAGGCAGCTGGATCCTGTTTTCCAGTATGATCCAGGAGCGTAGCGGGGCATGGGTTGCTCTGGCTGTGGGCCCTATGTTCATTTGTGGGGCAGCACTGCAGTACTAGGGGTGATTCACAAGCATATCAAGTTAAAAAGAACCGTCTGGCCACAAAGGGACTTCCCTGCTGGTCTAGAGTAAATGTACGTGTGTGTGTGTGTGTGTGTGTGTGTGTGTGTGTGTGAGTGTGTTTGGCAAGGGGTTTTATGGTGTGTGGAAGAGCAAAGCAGGATGGGATCAATGGGATGAAGTTAGTAAATTTCCCTTCATCCATGGAGATGGTTACAGCTCATCCTGGATAAGAGTAAGGCTGATGTCTGTTCAAATATAGATAGGCTTGGTTAATATTTATTGTTGCTTTTCATGCTGTTAAGTTCATTATGTGATCATTTGGTAACCTGGGTGGTTGTGTCTGTGGACTGTTTCCCACCCAAGGGTGCACCGCGCCGCTGCGGTCCCGACACAGCGCAAGTTGATCAGGTTTCCTTCTGTATGCTTCTCTGACTGACTTGGCAGAAACCAATAAACACCAGTCCCAGCTTTATACCTACTTTGTCCAAAAAAAAAAAAAGATTCTTGCCAGCCAAAACATGCAAGGCATCATGGCTAAAGTTTTTTTCTCCTTAGTTCTTTGGCTTCTATGTTGAAATTCCATGCATACTTAAACAATACACATCATTCATGTTAACAACACAACCTTAAACTTGAGATTCACAGAGATTGGTTTATTCTTCATCTCCCTGTGTCTGGATCTTTTTTTGTGATGCCACTGATCCTCTGTAGGCCATCTGTCTTTGTTGAGACTTTGGGGTGGTCGTTTTGGGTGTTTGAGCCAGGCCACCTTCCTCTGGACGTTTGAATCTGCCTGTATCTAGACTAGACTGGTGTTCCTGTTCCTCCTCTCACCCCCCACGCCTTTTGTTTCATGTGGTTTGTAACTGCACATGTGGCTTATATAATGTACTGCTTGCCGTTTGACCCCAGTCCAGCTCATTATCGGAATCAAACTTGCTTTAGTCCAAAGCAGAATAAATAGGTAATAAGTTTGTCCCATTGGCAACGATAACATCGTTATTACCTAGAAACATACTGACTCATACTGTTTGTTTTATCAAAAATACACAGTATAGTCCCTCAGAAAGGGATAAATATTATTTTGTTAGCTTTCTAGGTGTTACATCCAGGAATGCAGGCATCTTTAAGAACAGGACCAACTAATGTGATTGATGTTAAACACAAAATGAGACATGGTTTAATGCTGCTGTCCCCGTTTCAGCCTCGATGCGACAGACAAGTCTGCTACCAGGATTGCTTATGTCATGGGTTGTGCATGTGTTACTTTCCATGTCAAATGATCAATAGATCGACAAATACAACTTTGATCTTTTTCTTTTGTGAAAGTTCAAACAAAATTCTCGCATTATTGATTACAGCCTGCAAAACTATGAAAAAGGGAAGAAAAGAAATAAACAACTTGGCCTCTGCAGTTTGGTTTATCTTACTATAAAAACCACAGAAAACACAACATGACACTATTCCAAGCTCTGTTGAAGTCTGGTTTGCAGGGATTTTATATGATAAACGAACACAAAGTAGTGCATTGATCTAAACAATTCCATTGTAGTTCTGGATGCATGTTTTGTGTCGTTGCTCCGCTAAAAGGTGAAACGCTACCCCTAGTCTAAAGTCTTTTGCAGCCTCTAACATTTCTTATCAGGATTGCCCTGTATTTAGCTCCATCCATCTTCCAATTAAGTCTGAGCAGCTTCCCCTGACAATGTAATCCATAAGGCACGATGCTTCACCATTATTTTTTGCCAATGGGATGGTGGGTAGAAGTTTGTTTGTATGCAATGGATTTTAATTTTGGTGTCTACTGACCAGACCAAATTCATTCACATTTTCTGATTTGTAATATCTTTCATCGATGCCTTTCTTCGTCCCTATTTTCCATAAAGACCAGATGTTTGAAGTACACACCTAATAGTTGTCCTCTTAACAGATTCAACCACCTGCACTGTAGATTTCCCTGAGCATCCTCTCTTCTTGCCTGGCCTGTCAATTTAGATGGACGTCCATGTCCTGGTCATTTGTAGTACACTCTTATCATTTCAAATGATGGATTGAACAGTTATCTGTGAGATACTCAAAATGTGGAATCTTACATATGTTTTATAACCTAAAGCTGTTATAAACGTCCAGAACCTTCTCCCTGACCTGTTTGTTGTATTCTTTGGTCTTCATAATGCTTTTTGTTTATCAATGTTGTCCAACAAATCTCAGAAGCCTCCAAAGAACAGTTGAGTTTATACTGATATAAAATTACATACAGGTTGACTCTATTTACTAATAAGTGACTACTGAAACCATTGATTGCACTGGATTGTATTTAAAGGTATCAGACTGAAGGGGCGGAACACAAATGCACTCCCCATTTTTTCATATTTTTTTCAGATTTGTAACCAGTACAAAAGATAAATCATTACCTTTCCACTTCTTGTTTATGCTCACTTTGTGTTGTTTGGCACACACAATCCCAACAAAATACATTGAGGTTTGCGGCTGCAACATGGCAAAATGTAAAAAGGTTTAAAGGGTACTGATAATTTGAAAGGAACTGCATCTATAGTTTTCTGCATCATTTCAAAATGTTGAAGTTTTGCACCTCCACACATTAAAAGACTGCATGCCTTTGAATCTGTTAAGATGCGGGGTGGTTCTCTTTCTGTTTTATTTGCCTGTCGCCAGTGACAGTACACCACCATGCCTGCATCTTAGCATATTTTCCTAAGACGTCAGTGTTTAGGGAATGTACTGCCATGGACTTGAGAAGGTTGGCAGCCTGTGCAGAAAAATGTATGCACACAAGTTTACAGTCAGTACCTTACTACACGCACGCACAAATGCACACAGTTAAACAAAGTGAGCCCTATAACACCAGTTTGACTAGTTGTGCTCTATGCAGTCTGACACAAAGTTCCTGTCATACAAAGACAACATAGAGGAATGTATGACTGCTTTATTTGACAACACGCAAACTATGTTTACTTTACTACCTTGCAGTTATGGCTGGCATTCATTTGCACAAGCACTATGCAAGTCCCACATACAAAGCACAACCATACAACTATAATCCTAAATGTTTTACCAATTCAGTAATAGCGTTTTTATGTGATAATTGACATGAAGTTCTCCTCTATTAGTCTTGCGTTTTTTGAAGTCAGTAGTTCTCATTAATAAATGCTCTGTTGCTTATTGGATGGTCACAGTAGCGTGACCCCTCCTCCGTGTTTCTCTGAAAGTTATTCACACCATATCAGTGTTCCCTCTCTACCTCCAGAAGGCCCATAAATCACTTTCCTGTAAACAGTACTGACATGCAGCCTGATGTGTTTTTCGATATATATTTAGGAGACCACAAAGGCCTGAAATCTGAGCCTGCCCATGTTTAGGAGACAAACTGTAGAGAGACTGTGCTCTCACATGTGTTTCGGGTGTTGCCCAGAGCCCAAGTACATGTTAGACACACATGGCCTTCAGCTAATTTGTTCTTATTGTTACAAATTACAGTATGTTGTCGTGCTTAAGCATGGTAATGCTACTAGTAACAATAACACAGATTCAGTTGACGCAGTGGCTGGAGGAGCTATGTGAGGCCACCTCTGATCTGGCTAACTGCTGAGAGTTACACGTAGGGAAAGGTTCTTGGTGTAAACAGATTCTTAGAGGGACATACAGCATTGGCCTGCAGAAAAAAATCTAAAGGAATGACAGTTAAATAACATTCACCTCATAGCACAAATATCTGTGTTATTATGCCTTACAATAAAGATGTACGACTGAGAGGCATTTGATTTTCAGACATGGGAGAAGCTTTTATCCAGATATTATATGCAGTTGTATGAGTATCAGATATCACTGCAAACGTAACAGTAATTAATAACAGGAGCTGGCTCAAAGACGACAATTTCAACAAATACTTGTGTGAACCCACCGCAGAGAGGCCAGGTGGAGCAAACACTTTCATGTAAGCCACAACAATAATTTTGGTTCTTCAGATGTAGGATTGTTTCCATTTCACTTCCAGCAAGGCACGTTTCTTTGGACTGCTGAATGATTAATTGAAGGGTTCAAAAATGATGTCACTTTATTGATAACTTTTTAGTTGATACAAATCATGAAAAAACATTCAGGGAGTTAAGTTGCTGAGAAGATTCTTCTGCAGTTCTGAAAATTCCTTATACCCAAGAGCAGATACATTTATTAGAACCTCTAGTAAAGATGTATAAAAAAACTATCTTACAATACACTCATCTTTTATTGCTGTAGCATATTCTTAGACTTAAGCTTTTTGAAAAAATCAACTCTTTAATCTAAGTACATTTAAGTAATGTGTACAGAAATAGCGCTTAGCAGTGCTATCAAGACAAAATATATTTTCTAATAATATAAAAGTGTATAGTTTTCTGAATTGGAATCGTATACTTTGGTCAGATGAGATACAAATGGCAGCAAATACTTCAGGTTGGTGAAACAATTAATAAATATGTGGAGAAGCACCTCATGCCCACCGGTAATTATAGTTGAGGATTTGTGATGCAATGGACCAGTTTCCATTTAGGCCCTGGGTACCTCTGAAATAGTCCAGGGCCTGGGCCACAGAATATTCTAGAAAACATGTTACATGAGTTTAAGAAAAGATATCATAAGAGAGAACTCAAGAGAAATGATCAAAAACCCACATCTCTGAATGCTCCAACCCTGTGAAAGTTATAGCAGAAAGCTAAGAACTCTCATACTGGCAAAAGTTAGTTCTACAAAGTATTGACAGCAAGTGATTTTGTTAAGAAATAACAGTATTTATGTACTGAGATTTAAGGCTAGAGTTTTCTAATATTTTGAGAGTGAGGTTATGCTACTGCAATAAAAGATGGAGTTTATTTTAAAGCTTTTTACACATCTTTACCATGCATGGAAACAAAATTGTATAACTCTGAAGCAGAATTTTATTTCCCAAATCCTATTTCACCTCTTTCCTGTGGACATTTACCTAGTGTTGTGGCCCTGAGCTTAACCTAAAGTGGCACAAAAATAAGGAAGGAAGGAAGGATAAGTGGACAGTGAGTAAGGACCTGGGGACAGATTTTGGGGCCTGGCTGGCTGGGGCCATGAAGGGATTCCCCAAGGATCAGTCTTGGGCCCAGGTGCAGGGTTCTAATAAGGATGGTGGAATTACACAGAGGAACACACTTTGAATTTCCCATCCCGATGCGATTTCTCACTCAACACAGTGGCCCTTTTTGACCTAGGATTAGTTTCCCCTTCCAAGTTTAGAAAGCAGGATGCCGATCCATGCACACACACATCAACACAGCCCCGCTACCTGAAAACCAAGGGATAGTCTGGTTTCCCTTGGGACAGATAATGCCGTCGCGCCTCTTGTCTGCAACGCAGCCAGCTTGGTCTTCTCACAAAAGAAAAGGTACCCATCTGGCAGGCCGAACAGGGAGCTTTTCTCTCCGTCCCGACATATTCATCCCAACCTTTGTAGTGCAGTATGTTCTTCATGCTAGGTTGCCCCTGTGTTTGTATTTAATGTTCAGAGAAACAAACATGTTTTTTTAGTACAACAAAAAGCCTACATGGATCATGTCCTTTGCATGTTTAGTTGGGTTTGTCTGTCATGCATTATAAACATTCTGTATGACATGTTTTCATGTCTGAGAGAACTCTGCCACTTCTGAATTGCAAAACCAAAACAGATGATCAGAAAAACATTAAAAGGGCAGCAGCAGCTCTGCGTCATGTTTTATGAAAGCAGTATTTGTTCTAGTTTAGTTGTGAAACCAAATGTGTATCACTTAAGCCTGAGCAATGGTCAGCTGTATGTTTTCTCCTAATTATGCTCAAGCTGACAATATGTAGTTTCACAGGACAACCACCTCCTTCAGATCCAAGGAAGATAAGTGTATTGGTGGGGGAGGAGTGGACCAGAAGTGGTGAAAGGGTGTTTGCAGCCTGAGAATGTGGCTGTGGTTTTGCCTACACCTTGTCTGAGGGTTTTCTCTATCTCTCCTTTGTTCATGCACTTCTCTTCCTGGGTAGGACTGTGCTGCCAAGCTGTGCTATCTGTCCTCATATCTTCATTGGCTTCCTCACACCTGTTGATAAATAGCATCCTCTCCTGTCAACAGCCACCCAGTAACTCGTGGCTTGGAAGAGTCAAAAACATTATCTTAATGTGTCCTGTGCTATTTTCAGCTTCTGATCTTCCTAAAACAATTCTTCTTTGTAAAATATTCTTTGTCTTTGTTCTATTAACATGTTCAACTTCAAATGTGGTATATTTCAATTTAGTTATTTCACGCCATGGATAGGCATGTACCTATATTTTCCTTGTTGAGGACACAGCTTAGAGCAGAACTGAAAAACACAATGCCTTGGAAAAGTATTCACACCCCTTAAGCTTTTGCACATTTTTGCCCTGTTACAACCGCAAACAACATTTTTAATTTGGATTAGATGTGATAGCCCAACACAAAGTAGTGCATGATTGTAAGGTGGAAGGGAAATAAATTTTTCTAAAATTGTTTTTAATTTTTTTATTTAAACCTGAAAACTTTGCCAGACATTTGTAATTAGCTTCCTTTACTACAATACCCCTAAATAACATCCTGTGCAATCAGTTACCTTCATAGGGCACTTAATCATTCTACCTGTGGATTGGATCTCACTACAAATACAGCTGTTTTGTGAAGGCCTGAGAAGTTTGTTAGAGATTAAAAAACAAGCAGCACCATAAAGCACCATAAAGACCAAGGAACACACAAATAATATCCTAAGGGTTGAACTTCTCACAGAGCAGTGTTCAGTCCGTCATCTGAAAATGGAAAGAGTATGGTACAACTGCAAACCTACAAAAAAATGGCCATCCACCGAGGTAGACAGCAATACAAACATTAATCAGAGACCCACAAGGTCCATAGTAAGTCTGGAGAAGTTACAGAGATCCACAGCTTAAGGGGGAGAATCTGTTGAAAAGAGGACCATCAGTTGTGCACAGTTGTGCACCAAAGGAAGTTGCATCTGCAGTGTGCCAAAGGCCGTTTAGGAAGTAGGAATGCCTGCATTCAAAATAGAAAACTAAGACAGCACATTAACTTTCATACTCTATCCCCATAATTAAACATTGTGGTGGCAGCATCATGCTGTCAGGAGCTACATATACTGCAATTATAGAAGTAAACCTATTACCTAAAATTATTTTCACACTGCAGGCAAAGTGACACACATCTGACTTTTGGCAATATGCAATCCATATCTATTTTTTTCTTATAGTATGAACAGCACAGTGATTTTTCTGCACCAATCAAACACAGTTCACTTCTATATTTGGTTCTAAATTAATTATGTGTGTGTATTTTTTTCCAATGCGACCTCAGTCTGATTGGGTATGTCACATTTCAACCAATTTTGTTGTCATTGCACTGAAGGAGGCCGGAAGTGGCCAAAACACACTTAGCAGATGTGAATGGTTCTCTGTTTAATTCACACTGTGTGCAGTACCACACCACTTACACGTACTTCAGCCGGAACACATTGAAATGCTACTTCCTGTAACTGGAGCCGGTCTCTTGCTAAATAAGTCTGGCCTCAGCATCTGCAAATATTACAGCAGACACTGTTGATGGAGCTGCACTGCATAACCTTAGAATTGATACACAAATGCTGATGTGTAGTATCCATATTTACTGCAGAAAACAAAGCTAGCTGTGTGTAATGTCCCTTTTCCTGCATATGTAAACGCTTTACAATGTAAATAAAATTACATGAACAACAAATTACACGAACAACAACAACAAAAAAGTTTTCCGGCCCAGAGCCGAAGATAATAATTCGACCCAAAATTACACCGAAACAAAGAGATTTCAAATATGTATTTAATCTGAAATGTAAAACTTATGATGATAAACATGCCTTAGGCTCAGAATAGTGCACTGCATCACAATAGGGAAGAGGCCAGAGCAGAAACAATGAGGATGACCATGATATGAATTGATAATTTACCCATTTTTTGACCTTTCCAGATGTAGCCCAGATATTTGGGAGGACAAAGAGTTAGCAGAGGATGAGAAGAACACATAAGTGGTAAGCACAAACTCAAAGTGATCTAACCAAACTGTGTCAAAAGTCTTGCTAGAGAGAGAGGTGTTATTTCCCCACACACACGTTTTACAGTAGTCAGACACTTTTCTAAAATCTGTAATTTTTAATATGTGCCTGGTAACGATCTCATGGTCCAAAAGGGTAACAATGTCGGTCAGTCTAGGGTTGGGGCACACAGTAACAGGCAGAGATTTAACATCTACAATGTGCAGAGCGACAGTCAACAGAAGAGGTCAAAATACAAAAACAAGGTCAGTAACTTGGCACCAGGACATGGACGTGAAATGTTGAACCTCTAGAACAAAAGTGATCAGAGAAGATCTGAAGGAAACTCATGGGAAGAGGTGAGAGCTAAATACCTAAGCTCACATGTGCAGTTGATAGGGCTGATTAGGAGCTGCAGGGATAGAAGTGAGTGCATTCCTTAACGTCATTTGTCGGGTCACCATGAAAGATGTTATGACGAGATGATGTGGGAGGAGATTACTTCTTAGATCTAGAGCAACGCTTCTGGAGCATGTTCAGAGACGAGCTGTCAGGTCAATCAGTTAACATGTCATCAATACATTTGCATAAAAAAAAAGTAAAACACCTGGGATTGCACATGCAGTCTGGATTTTTTCATATTCTGCCAATTCATGAACAAAGTAGAATGAGGAAATGTTCCTACTTACAGGGCTGTGTGCAGTTTGCTGTTGCCTGTCTCTTTCACCTACCTTCTGTGCAGGGGGAATTGGCAGGCACGGTCCCGCAGCTGCAGCTTGTGAGGAGTAATCAGCAGGAGCATAAAGAGGAGCTGGAAACCAGAGGTAGTTTGATTGCTCTTGTAGTTTGATTGCTTTTGTAGTGGGAACCAGGCCTACTTTTCTGCTCTTGAGTGATTGTTTCTCACCTAATCTAAATCCTGTCCTCACTGCTCCAGATTGGCCGAGTTTGGTCCGCACAGACCCACCAGGGAACCCTGAAGAGACCCGCTCTCTCTGTCTGGATGTCACGTCTTGGATCTTCCTCTATGCCCACTCCCTCGCTGAGGCTCCGCTGCTATTGCTCACCTACAGGGGTTGGACAATGAAACTGAAACACCTGGTTTTAGAACACAATCATTTATTAGTATGGTGTAGGGCCTCCTTTTGCAGCCAATACAGCATCAATTCATTTTGGGAATGATATATACAAGTCCTGCCCAGTGGTCAGAGGGATTTTAAGCCATTCTTCTTGCTGGATAGTGGCCAGGTCACTACGTGATACTGGTGGAGGAAAACGTTTCCTGACTCGCTCCTCCAAAACACCCCAAAGTGGCTCAATAATATTTAGATCTGGTGACTGTGCAGGCCATGGGAGATGTTCAACTTCACTTTCATGTTCATCAAACCAATCTTTCACCAGTCTTGCTGTGTGTATTGGTGCATTGTCATCCTGATACATGGCACCGCCTTCAGGATACAATGTTTGAACCATTGGAAGCACATGGTCCTCAAGAATGGTTCGGTAGTCCTTGGCAGTGACGCGCCCATCTAGCACAAGTATTGGGCCAAGGGAATGCTATGATATGGCAGCCCAAACCATCACTGATCCACCCCATGCTTCACTCTGGGCATGCAACAGTCTGGGTGGTACGCTTCTTTGGGTCTTCTCCACATCGTAACTCTCTCGGATGTGGGGAAAACAGTAAAGGTGGACTCATAAGAGAACAATACATGTTTCACATTGTCCACAGCCCAAGATTTGCGCTCCTTGCACCATTGAAACTGACGTTTGGCATTGGCATGAGTGACCAAAGGTTTGGCTATAGCAGCCCGCCGTGTATATTGACCCTGTGGAGCTCCCGACAGACAGTTCTGGTGGAAAGAGGAGAGTTGGTGGAAAGAGGAGAGTGCACATTTAATTCTGCCGTGATTTGGGCAGCCGTGGTTTTATGTTTTTTGGATACAATCCGGGTTAGCACCCGAACATCCCTTTCTGACAGCTTCCTCTTGCGTCCACAGTTAATCCTGTTGGATGTGGTTCGTCCTTCTTGGTGGTATGCTGACATTACCATGGATACCGTGGCTCTTGATACATCACAAAGACTTGCTGTCTTGGTCACAGATGCGCCAGCAAGACGTGCACCAACAATTTGTCCTCTTTTGAACTCTGGTATGTCACCCATAATGTTGTGTGCATTTCAATATTTTGAGCAAAACTGTGCTCTTACCCTGCTAATTGAACCTTCACACTGTGCTCTTACTGGTGCAATGTGCAATCAATGAAGACTGGCTACCAGGCTGGTTCAATTTAGCCATGAAACCTCCCACACTAAAATGACAGGTGTTTCAGTTTCATTGTCCAACCCCTGTACCTGCCAGTCTACTCTCACGATCTTTGCTGCCTACTTCTCCTGAAGAACAACAACAGTGACAGCATGTTATCCCACCATCTGACACAGCCACCTGTCAGTCTCAACTTCTGAGAGTGTGCTCTCCTTCCCAGTATCTCTACATCTACCTCTAATTATTCACAGGAGAAAGTCTTTCCATATATTCCACATCCTGTTATTTTATTCTGTATGAGTACTTGTTGATCTAACTTAGATGGATAATGGAATTTCAGATTGTCCATACTTTTTATTCCTTTTACTTCTTATCTTTGTTTGGTTCTTTTTTCTGCCCCTCCCCCTTTGTGCTGCTTCCCAATAGGAACATCCATTGAGGTATTAAGAAAGAAAAACACCAGATACCTCATCAGCTCCATACTGCCTATTGTTAGTGTTGTCAGTGTTGTATGAGTGTGTGTAAATGTGTGTGTGTTCAAGGCAACAGTGTGTTAAAGACGTATGTCACAATGGTAAATGGAGGTGGAAGGTTGCTAACAACTTGAGACACATTTCACGCCTCTGCGACTATTTAAGGTTACAAATGGTGTTAAGTGATAACTTCTTAAAGAGCAGATCACAATGCCTTCAGATGTATTCAGGATTTTTCAATATGAGTTTAGTTGAACTTGTTTTGTAGCCAGCACTTACTGCTTCAAGGTTTCTTGAAGCAGTAAGTGACCATTGGTCTAATGGTCTAATTCATATAAAAAATTATTCTTCTGGAAAATGTATGATCCTCTTATATCAAACATTTAAAAAACAAGAAATTAAGATTCAACCATTATTTAAACTGACTAACCTGATGAATGGTAAAAGGTGCACATGTTGCTTTAGGTCTGAATAGATTGAAACAGGAAAATAATAAATGTTTTAATGTTTTAATAAATATCTGTGTGTGCAAGAATATTTTAGAATATTTCTATATACTCCAAATGTAATCATTTCTGTGAAAAAAAGACAAATTGTTAAACTTCAGGAAACGTATTTGTTTTTAAAGCTAGTGCACAAGTGAACGCAAAGGCCTGCATGGACCCATTTGTAAGGAAAAATGGTCGCATGAGAACTTTTTTTCTCTGACAGATAAGCATTATGCAGTGCTGTTAAAACGTGATTGCTCCCTTACAGGTTTTTTTTTCTGTTTTTGCTTTCTTTGTTACATTTAAATATTAAAATTTCACTTATCACACCTTATTATTGCCTGGTCTGTAAAATCAAGAAATTGCTTAAACTGAGCTGATTTGACAACATGGAGCACACTAAGAGATCTAAAGAAATTAAAAGTAATTGCCATTAAAAAATATATATATATGTAAAGGGGTTGAGAGAGGGGAAAGACATGCAGCAAAGGCCAGCTGGGCCGGGAGTCAAACCCGTGACAACTGTGTCTAGGACTTTACTCTCTGAATATGGGTCGCACATTTTTCCCCTGTGCCACCACCACGGCCCCAGCATTTCCCCATCATCAAGCATTAGGTTTGCAAACTAATATGCTTTATAAAAATCATTTTGATGGCTCGTATTTAAATCCTTCTGTTCCTTTCCATATTGTACAAATTTCTGAAGAGGCACATCAACCAGGAACAACAAAAAATATGTAGAAATATGCAGAAGATTTACTGCAGTTAAAAAACTACTATGTCAATTACCATAAAAAAAAAATCTGATTTCACCAAAAGGCTATAAGTACACGTGATTTTGTCAGGTTTTAAATTTACACCTATAAAATAATCATAGGACAGGAGAACCTCATAACAAACTAATAATGTGTTTAAAATATAACAATGAAAAAATGTAAAGGCTACTGTAGTTAAAATCTAAAAGACAATGTAAAGTAGAATCCTAGATGGACTCTTTAGGAGGGGTTTAATATCAACATTTTACTTTAAACGTTTGGGTGGAAAAGTATTTCTATAAATTGAGAAAAGTTTGAGCTGCGTCAGATTTAAGTTTAGCTCATTCATCTTTCTCTTGATGCAGCTCACCTAACTCACAGCAACGATTCTGATCATTCTTTGACATTGGACAGTTTCCGACAGCCTAAAGCATCAAGACCTGTTTTTGGTCTGCTTTACTGACCACGATATAATAGCTTGTTTTTTTTCTCCAGTCTTCTACAGTAAGTCAGACATGATTAGTGAATATGTGTTTTAAGATGTAATTGGACTGTAAAGCATTTCTTAGTTGCGATACAAATCAGTCAGGTACAGATGTATCAACAGACCACAACACAATGGGTGACGTCTGATTGTTATCTGTGATATTCAATTTGTGGGAACATCATCCCTCTGTATTATCCTGTCTTGGATTTCGATGTTTGGTTCCAGTTAGGCGCAGCCAGCTTAACCTACTTGTAGACCTGCAAAACTGATACTAGCAGCCTCCAGGGGAAAAATGGAATAAAATGGCCCAAAGATGGATGTAGCATAATTACCTGAGGTAACAAATGTTCCTTATGATTTATGCCCAGCTCGGGTTGCTTTATTTTCACATTGGTACAATCCAGCAGGAAGACAGTGGTGCTGGTGGTGTAAACCCTGGGGCAGCTCTGTGCTGATTCTCAGCCAGGAGGCAGCAGACATTGACTAATGGGCTATTTGAGACCACCGTCATTGATATTTACCTCATTCCTTCTCACCCGAGCACTGTCTCAACAATGTTAAGGCTCGCCATCACCCTTTGTTTTTTTTTTTTCCTTTCTTTTTTTCCACCTTAGGAATGGGTGATGCCAAGGGCCATTTTCGCTCATCTTTCCTAAAGGCCCACCCATTGGTGCCCTGGGGCAGAGGAGTTGGAGGCAGAAGGTGAGAGGGAGATGGAGAGGGGGCAAGGTCAGACTGAAAGCTCCAGGCATTGTGAAGAAACACACACTTCTCTGTGTTTTCACTTGTCTGGTTGATGAAGTATCATACTCTTGACATGACTTAGGGAGAAAAAAAAATGTATGCTTTAGTCTTAGGTGTGATGGAAATAAATTACAGTCGTAAAAGGCCCACTGATATGCCTTCAATTCAATTCAATTCAATTCAGTTTATTTATATAGCGCCAATTCACAACACATGTTGTCTCGAGGCACTTCACAACAGTCAGGTACATACATTCCAATTAATCCTAACAATTGAACAGTGCAGTCGGAGTTAGCTTTTTATTCAAATTGGATAAAAAGTTTTTCTATCTAAGGAAACCCAGCAGATTGCATCCAGTCAGTGACTTGCAACATTCCCTCCTCCTGCTGACTTTTTAACGATTTGGTGTGTCTGGAGGGCGTAACAAAAGGTATTCTGAGCTTTCAAAGGCTTTATGATTTTTCTCCTTTTTTAGCATACCTGTAAGAAACATTTAATACTGGATTTAGCAGTTCAATTTATGTAATGGTGACCAAGATCTGTAGATTTGCTCAGAATAATTAAATCCCTTATCATACAAAATTCATTGCCTATGTTACCATTGTGTATTGCTCAGGGTCTTGATTTTCTTTTCATTTTGATTTTACAATTACCTTGTGTCGGTTATTTTAAATGTATAGGTCTTCTTTGGTAGTACAAACTAATTAACTTTTCAGGTTGAACTCTGAGGTCATGTGGAAGTTCTCAACCTCATTGCTACATATGATTTATATTAATCCTTATTTGGTACCTTGGCATGCCGCATGTGAAAGTTTGGAGATTCGAGACCCTTTTGTACATTTCTGGTTACCTTTGGCCCAGGTGCTCTATCTCACACTCAGCACTTTAAATTACCAATGCTATCAAACATAAAACATATAATCCATATTTACAATGGAGCAGTCACCCTCTCATTTCTCCTCTGCTCACAGGATAACAAATAACCACACGGATGATTTCATCAGGATAGGTTTTATTTAGAAATAAAACAACCTAATATTACACTACAATATACACTCCAAAGCAGTGGAAGCTCTACACAGGAGGTACTAATTTCTCAGTTCACTGGAACTAATCACCTAATTGAAAAATGGCTCCACTGAGACTGATGCGTCAACAGAGGTATGACAAACAGTTATAACTAATTACTGAATCAAAACCATTACCCAGGGCAGCTGTGAAGATGATAAATCATGCAGAAGAATTACACCAGCTCAGCTTAGTGGTGCACCACTATATTAATGTATTTTATTCAGTGATTTATGTGTTGATGGGTAATAATAATATATGCAGCCTCTGAATGTTAAATTCAAAGTTGGATCAAGTTTCTTTTGCTGTGTGCAACATTGTGCACTCAGCAGAACTTTAAGCTTTAATTCAGTTTCAATTCAATTCAGTTTATTTATATACAATTCACAATTCATGTTACAATTCACAACACATGTTGTCTCAAGGCACTTCACAAAAGACAGGTACATACATTCCAATTAATCCTAACCATTGAACAGTGCAGTCAGATTCAGTTATTTATTCAAATTGGATAAAACATTTTTCTAAGGAAACCCAGCAGATTGCATCCAGTCAGAGATTTGTAGCATTCACTCCTCCTGGATGAGCATGTAGAGACAGTGGACAATCACTGACGTTGACTTTGCAGCAGTCCCTCATACTGAGTATGCATGTAGCGACAGTGGAGAGGAAAAACTCTTTTAACAGGAAGAAACCTCCAGCAGAACCAGGCTCAGTGTGAGCGGCCATCTGCCACGACCGACTGGGGGTTTGAGAGAACAGAGCAGAGACACAAAAAGAACACAGAAGCACTGATCCAGGAGTACTTTCTATGGGAAGGAAAAGTAAATGTTAATGGATGTCGCTCCTTCAGTCGTTTCACCTAGAGAGAAAGAACAGATAAACTCTGAGCCAGTTTTCAAGGTTAGAGTCTGAAAGAGAGCACATAGAGTTAGTCACAGTAAAAGCTCAGTCAATTGCCATGTCTAGGAGACAGAAAGGGTTAAACACTGAAAGACAGGGCTGTGTGGATCTTCTGTAGAAGGTGAGCAATAAGTTGTTGCCAGCAGAAGCTTGGACAATGCCCCCTCTCGAGAAAGGTGTCACAGGTAGACACACTGTAAGGTATAACACAATATTTTATACTCAAAAACTATATAAACAATAGTCTGAGACATAATGCACAAAATCTGGGGATTGCATTTTTATGATATTTTGTGAGTTAGATGTAGTGTTGAGCAAGTTTTATGGTTTAAGTATGAAAAGCTTATTATTTGTGTCTTGTGTTCAGATTACTGTTTGTTTTCCCTTGTTACAAATGGTCTTCAGGGCCCATTCAGACCTGACATCAGAATGTCCCAGTTGATTCAGATGCAAGTGGACAGTTTGAATGTTTACATCTGGCATTAAATTCCAACGTGATTAGATCTCAGTTACCAGTTCAATATATGTAAGTGTATAAGTTATACATTAGTTATGCCACAACTTGAGGTCTTTATTTTGTCAACTAACAACCCCTCAGCTCGTCTACTGATGTTTTTGTCAAATCACTTATTTAACCAGTCTAAATCATTAACATGGTTCAAATTCACAGAGTAATGGTTATTTAGTAAAAAGAATATCAACTGAAATATGTGAAATTAAGTCGAGCTCATTGCCAGTTTACAAACACTAAAGATTTGCTTATCGCTTAAAATTGCAAACAGAAACTTCTGGAGTTTACTAAAGACTGTTTGGATTTTTACTGGACCTGTATACTTTGGTGAGATGACACTAAAATTTTGTTTTTTGAACAAACATTTGATGTGGATCAACCCAGAATGGAAACCTGGAAAAACATCTCACGCCCACTGTCAGTTTGGAGGAGTTTCTGTAATGCTTTGGGCCTGTTTTTCTTTTAGAGATTTCTGGGAGCCTACTGACATTGAATAGCATCATGTTCTATTTAGAATATAAAAAGATTTTAAATAACAGGAAGAAAAAACATATATCAGTGAAAATAGGTCACTAGTTTTTTAAGGACAATGAAACTAAAAATGAAGCCAAATGAACATCGAAATGGTTCAACAGACATAAAACGAACATTTTTTCACAAACACTTCACCCCCCACAGAGCTAAATCCTACAGAAAACCTTTGGAAGTGAGCTGGATCATTGAAATAGATTGTGCAAAGAGCAATGGTCAAAATGTTCTTTTCTGTATGCTCCAACTTTGTGAAATGTTGTTTAGATATTTTTCAGTGTAAGATTGTATTAATGCAATACAGGATTATTTAATTTTAAGACATTTTACAAGCTTGCTAATGATGACAAAGGTGGTAAAGGGTGATGTAGTGCCAAGTCTGGATGAGTCCCTACTGCTAACTGTTACACCAGCATTTAACCTTTTGTATTATTATTATTATTATCATTATTATTATTATTATTATCATTGTTATTATTATTCAGACAGGATTTATTAGGCATTATATAATTTGTTCATGCAGGGGTTAAACCTGCCTGTATGCCTCTGGATCGTATCTTTGTCTGGATCCTGCTCTTCCTTATACCCTGTTATTGACAAAAGGTTCCCTTTTCCAAACATGTGATATAAAAACCATAAATATTTACCAATCAGTACCAAACCTAATGTTGTCTTCTTGAAAGATGATTTGTATTAACAGGGAATTCAGATAAACACAAATCAATAACAATGATGAGAGAAGAGCACTAGAGTTTATTGGTATTTACACTAAAGACTGTGTTGCTCTGCGGACAATTGCAATATCTACTAATGTGATACATATAGAACATAGTAACACAGAATGACTTAGATGTAATTAACCAGGTGTGACTATTCAGAAAAAAAAAATACTTGGTGCTTGCTGCTATTTTGTTGCTATTACTTTGGTATTATTGTAACATACCAAACCAGCAGTGAGTCTATTCAGCCCTTTGTTTTTTTTAATACAGGGTCTGCAAATGTTTCCTAATGATATAATGGTGAGTTAACAGACATTATAGAACTACCACCTGAATGTTAGTTTGTAAAAACGTGATTAAAATACAAACCCAATGGGCAACAGTAATGCAGTTTGTTCATGGAATCAACATAGAGGAGCTGTAGTCTGTGAATAAGCAGAGTATTAACAGCCAAACTTGTGGCTAGGTTTTAGCATGCATGTAATTACAGTGGATATAAAAAGTGTTGTCTGTATAGCAGTGGAAAAATGCAGGCAGACAGGAGGCTTACGTGGATGCAAAATATGAAAAGGTTTAAGGAAAACTTACAACTATAATCTGCATAGTGGCAGCACCAGGAAACCCAAACACTTATGTGATGATAACAACAGTATGATTAAGCATGAACTAAAGAGGAATACACATTGAAGAGTGATCAGTGGAAACAGGACATGGGTGGGAGAGCTGGAGCTGCTGAGAGAGAAACCCAAAGAACAGACAGAAAAAATATGATGGTTAGAATAGAATATCAGATTGTGTGAACATCTTTTTTCCACAGCCCTCTTCGGGTACCCCTAACAGATTTGTTGTCATATTTGGCTCTGAATTTTGGCTATATCCGGGGTCTGCAACCTTTACAATCCAACGACCCATTTTACCCTCAGTTCCTCTAAATAAAACTTGTTTAGTTACATGACCTTTCGAAAAAAGACAACTTTTAAATTTTGGTAGATATTTACTATAGGGAATTGTTTGTCATTTTTAAAGAACCACTATTTTATTTCTATTTTTAGAGTTTAAAATAATAAAAAACAGAAACTTTAAAACTGCAAAAAGGAGATAGATACATTGTCTTCTATGGGATGTTGATATTTGTGGAAAATGATGTAAACAAATGTAAACATTATCTTACAACTTAATGACAAGAAAGATATACAGTACAGACCAAAGGTTTGGACACACCTTCTCATTCAAAGAGTTGTCTTTATTTTCATGACTATGAATATTGTAGCTTCACAATGAAGGCATCAAAACTATGAATTAACACATGTGGAATTATATACTGAACAAAAAAGTGTGAAACAACTGAAAATATGTCTTATATTCTAGGTTCTTCAAAGTAGCCACCTTTTGCTTTGATTACTGCTCCGCACACTCTTGGCATTCTGTTGATGAGATTCAAGAGGTAGTCGCCTGAAATGGTTTTTACTTCACAGGTGTGCCCTGTCAGGTTTAATAAGTGGGATTTCAAGCTTTATAAATGGGGTTGGGACCATCAGTTGTGTTGTGCAGGAGGTGGATACAGTACACAGCTGAAAGTCCTACTGAATAGACTGTTAGAATTTGTATTATGGCAAGACAAAATCAGCTAAGTAAAGAAAAACGAGTGGCCATCATTACTTTAAGAAATAAAGGTCAGTCAGTTCGAAAAATTGGGAAAACTTTGAAAGTGTCCCCAAGTGCGGTTGCAAAAACCATCAAGTGCTACAAAGAAACTTGCTCACATGGGGACCGACGCAGGAAAGGAAGACCAAGAGTCACCTCTGCTGCGGACGATAAGTTCATCCGAGTCACCAGCCTCAGAAATCGCAGGTTAACAGCAGCTCAGATTAGAGAACAGGTCAATGCCACACAGAGTTCTAGCAGCAGACACATCTCTAGAACAACTGTTAAGAGGAGACTGTGTGAATCAGGCCTTCGTCGTAAAATAGCTGCTAGGAAACCACTGCTGAGGACAGGCAACAAGCAGAAGAGACTTGTTTGGGCTAAAGAAAACAAGGAATGGACATTAGACCAGTGGAAATCTGTGCTTTGGTCTGATGAGTCCAAGTTTGAGATCTTTGGTTCCAACCACCGTGTCTTTGTGCGGTGCAAAAGAGGTGAACGGATGGACTCTACATGCCTGGTTCCCACCTTGAAGCATGGAGGAGCAGGTGTGATGGTGTGGGGGTGCTTTGCTGGTGACACTGTTGGGAATTTATTCAAAATTGAAGGCATACTGAACCAGCATGGCTACCACAGCATCTTGCAGCAGCATGGTATTCCATCCGGTTTGCGTTTAGTTGGACCATCATTTATTTTTCAACAGGACAATGACCCCAAACACACCTCCAGGCTGTGTAAGGGCTATTTGACCAAGAAGGAGAGTGATGGGGTGCTGCGCCAGATGACCTGGCCTCCACAGTCACCGGACCTAAACCCAATCAAGATGGTTTGGGGTGAGCTGGACCGCAGAGTGAAGGCAAAAGGGCCAACAAGTGCTAAGCATCTCTGAGTGTTGGAAAACCATTTCAGGAGACCACCTCTTGAAGCTCATCAACAGAATGCCAAGAGTGTGCGGAGCAGTAATCAAAACAAAAGGTGGCTACTTTGAAGAACCTAGAATATAAGACATATTTTCAGTTGTTTCACACTTTTTTGTTCAGTATATAATTCCACATGTGTTAATTCATAGTTTTGATGCCTTCATTGTGAAGCTACAATATTCATAGTCATGAAAATAAAGACAACTCTTTGAATGAGGTGTGTCCAAACTTTTGGTCTGTACTGTAATTTAAAGGGATTGTGAGGCAGTGTAAAAATATTACAATAGCCTTCACACCACTTTACTTTTATAACAGTCTGTTACTCTGACTTGCAGGTATCGGGCCGCCGAGGTCTCCACCTTCGTCTGCCTCACAATCCTCTTTGCACCGGTCACTCACGGTTCCCCCTGCAGGTGGTGGGCCCACTGGGGGATGGCCTCGCGTCTCTTCTTCGGGCTTGGCCCGGTCGGGTCCCGCGAGGAGCAACCCAGCCACCGGGCGCTCTCTGACGGGTCCCGACCCCAGGCCTGGCTCCAGGGTGGGACCCCGGCTCCGCCGTACTGGGCGACATCACGTGCCTCGTTTGTGTAGTCCTCATGAGGGTGTCTTGAACCGCTCTTTGTCTGAGCCATCACCTAAAAGGGTGGCTTGTCCTCTTCAGGTTGGAGAGGAGTTCCTGTCTCAAGTGGAGGAGTTCAAGTATCTTGGGGTCTTGTTCACGAGTGAGGGAATAGTTGAGCGGGAGTTCGACAGACGGATCGGCGCGGCTGCCACTTTAATGGGGCACCGGGTCAGTGGTGGTAAAGAGAGAGCTGAGCCCAAAAGCAAAGCTCTCGATTTACCGGTCGGTATACGTTCCTACCCTCACCTATGGCCATGAACTTTGGGTCATGACCGAAAGAACGAGATCCCGGATACAAGCGGCTGAAATGAGCTTCCTCCGTAGTGTGGCCGGGCACTCCCTTAGAGATAGGGTGAGGAGCTCGGCCATCTGGGAGGGGCTCGGAGTAGAGCCTCTGCTCTTCCACATTGAGAGGAGCCAGTTGAGGTGGCTCGGGCATCTATACCGGATGCCTCCTGGACACCTTCCTCGGGAGGTGTTCCAGGCACGTCTCACCAGATGGAGGCCCAGGGCATTGCCCAGGACATGCTGGAGGGACTATGTCTCTCGGCTGGCCTGGGAACGCCTTGGGCTCCCCCCGGAGGAGCTGGAGGAGGTGTCTGGGCAGAGGGACGTCTGGGCGTCTCTGCTGAGTCTGTTGCCCCCGCGACCCGGTCCCGGATAAGCGGAAGACGACGAGTACGAGTACGAGTACGAGCTTTCAAGTAGTGAGTCACATCTAAGGTGCCAACATTTTGTCTTTAAGCAGCCATTGTGTCCATATATTTATACTATCTTAATCCTTGGGGGTGCAGCTAGTGCTTATCTGCAGTGGTCAATAGGTGAGAGAGGGGGTACAAACCAGGCAAAATGGCCCATCCATCACAGGACAGCACATTGAAATACAGGATAGACAACCATGCACAAACACACACCTGAAGACAATATAGGTCACTATCGTACCCAGAAAGAACCCATGCAGACACTCCCAGATAAAGTGGAAGACGGCGAGTACGAGAACGAGATTTATTTAATATATTTCAAGCCTTTATTTCTTGTAATTTTGATGATGATGGCTTACAGATAATGAAATATAAATATTCAGTGTCTCAGAAAATTTGAATATTGTGAAAAAGGTAAATGTTACAAATTCATGGTGTCACACCTTAATCAGCTATTTTACTCAAAACACCTGCAAAGGTTTCCTGAGCCTCTAAATGGTATCTCAGTCTGGGTCATTGAGCTACACAATCATGGAGAGGACTGCTGACTGGACAGATGCCCAAAAGACAGTCATTGACACTCTCCACAAGGAGGGTGAGCCCACAATGCTAAATAAACTGGTAGAGTGCTGTATTCAAGCATATTCATAGAAAATTGAGTGGAAGGAGACAGTATTGTAGGAAAGGGTGTACCAACACCAGGTATAACAGCACCCTTGAGAGTATCATCGGGCAAAATCCATTCAAGAAAATGGGGGAGCTTCACATAGAGTGGGCCAAGGCTGGACACACCGCATCAAGAGCCACTATGCACAGATAAATGCTACACATGGACTACAAATGTTACATTCTTGGTGTCAAGTCACCCCTTAAACAGAGATGTCAGAAGTGTCTTACCTGGGCTAAGGAGAAAAAGAATTGGACTGCTGCTCAGCGATCCAAAGTTGTCTTTTCAGCTTAAAGTACATAAACATTTATTTCTATTTGTAATGAATCTATATAAAACACAAGTTTCTTATTTTGAAATGAGTGGGAAAAAATATTGAACTTTTTAATTTTTGATATGTACCTGTATAACCTTTGAACAGAACCTCACTTAAAAAATCCTGAACTATCCCTTTAAGAGCTTTTGTGCAGGGGTGTACTCACTTCCTTTGTGATGACAATGCATCAATCTAAGTCCCACACAGAGTATTCAAAAATCAACCCGAGGCATTTCTTTTTGATATATGTCCTCACAAATTGCTTCCTACACTACACCCACAGATATTCAGGAGTTCCATATTACTCACTTACTCATACAGACACATTCCACAGCATTGTACAAGCATAGAATCCTTCCACATTATGCAATATTTCACAACCTCTGTGAGCTGAGCTGAAACTGTACTTCAATTTGCCTGTTCCATTCATCGTCATGCACAACCAGCCACAGGTATTCGTCCTGAGAGACGCTTGTCACAAACTGCTGCCCATCATATCAGAAACAACCTTTTCCCCATGCAACCCTGGATCAGCCTGATAGAGTCTCCGACAGATATAACCCAATGGTACACTCATTTTAATGGGGCTAAAGCTGCTATCTGGACCATTGGGACTGAAACACAGGGGAGCTCCCAATACATTCTCCATTACTGGGCTCATTCATCAGTTAGCTCATACTCTGGGATGGAGGAGTGGAGAGTATTGTAACATTGTTTGGAAGCTGACTTTTCCTGCTATCATAAAACGTATCACATTACACAATCATGTGCTCTTTAAGACTGCAGCCACCTTCTCATTTTTACTTTGTTGCACCTCTGGTTTTAAGTGTTGTTTCAGGTTGCCATATCAACATCCATTTAAAATACATCTTTGGGTGCTCGAAATGATGACAGATCTAATCTAAAACTCCTCCTCTTCCCTTTGAACTCTACTGCTCATTTGCTTTCTCTCTCTTTTCCATGTTTCCTCCACTGTCATCTCATTTAAACAAGAATGGAGCAGAACAGAAAGTTAGATTCTAGCAGCTTTACACAACAGACTCAAATGTTTTCCAATTCCACTTATAAAATAGCTCAAGTGCCGTCAAATTAGAATGAGAGTGTATGTGAATATGCATTTTTCAGATTGTAAATTGGATTTAGATCTGAACTTTGACTATTTCATTCTAACAAATGCTTAAAGACTAAATATTGATTGAATATTTTCTTGCAGGCCTAGGACCTCCTTGTGTTTTGGAACAATTATCTTCACAACTTTCCTCTCCCAGCTAAAGAAAACACCTCCACACCATGATGGTGTCACCACCATGTTTCACTGTAGGGATAGGATGTTCAGGGTGATGGGCAATGTTTGTCTTTTGCCACATTTTGCAGAGTTAAATGTGAATTTAATCTTACTAGAGAACCTTTGCCCACCTGTTTGTTTTGTCCCAAGAGGTGCTAGTTACAAGCTAATGCCCCTGGCAGGAGTCACAAACTGGCTTCTAGCAAACTCCAAATGGGAATTCCTTTTCCTTTCTTTCAGCAATGGCTTGAAACATGACATACTGTAAAAGAGGTTTAAGGGTTCTGCATACTTTCTGTAAAGCACAGTACAATGCAGTACTCAAAAGTACTTGGGTTTGCATGACATTTTAGGTAGAATCACTACTTTCCTGCAGCTGTAATTTAGTGCTGTAGACATCAGAAAATCAGATGTTAAAGGAAATAATACAACTGCTTCTCCATTTTCTTCAACTTTACAAACACTCCTAAGCAAAAAACATCTCTTACACTCAGGGAAACTGCCTGAGTTCCTGTGCAAATAAACAACAGCAGACACAGTTAAGACAAAACAGCAATTATCAAGAAGAGGGGGAGAGAGAGAGCGAAAGAGAGTGAGAGAGAAAAAAAGAGAGAGAGAGAGAGAGAGAGAAAGAGAGAGAAAGAGACTGTAACTGAGACGATTTAGCTCACAGTGTTTTCATGTTCACCCGTTTTGTCTTTACACGCTCCGTTCCTCTGTTTTTATGGCACAGTTGGCAGTTTTCCCCTGCAGATGAATGTACCTGGATTTGTGCTGTAAAGTTCCCTGTGCCATTCAACTTGTTTGCATAAATAGTGTTTAACACTTGGATGATCGTAAAGTCTTTACAGACTGATCCCTCAGCATGAGAGTGCTGTTATCCCCAAAGACAACAGGAGTTCATTTAAAGTCATGTTGACACCAAAGTCTGAGCTAAAACCATGTCTCTGTGTGGTTGGTTCAGGTTCTGGGCTTCTAAATAGGCCTGGGTACAAATGTAGGCATGTTCCTGTAGGTGTATAAACTAACTCTTAAGCCCATCTGACAGCATAGTTTGATTTTTTAAGAAGCCTTGCATGAAAGCCTCTCCACCCTGCTTTAAGGAATCAGAGACTTCATGTAATCTCCTTTGTAATGGGAGGTTGGGATTCCTCTTTTTGCTGGTAGTGCCTCTGAGGCACTGTGGGAGATGTTGTTTTTGACCTAAAAGCCGTTAAGCCTTTTTTCTAAAATTATAATTGGTTGATCCGTGCAGAAGCATCCAAACGGCTAAAAAGACCTCAGTGACTGTGTGTCTCCTTTTTACACGCAAAAAAAAAGAACAACAAAAAAAGTGTGGGCAGATCCACATTTTTTTCTGTGTTAATATTTAATCTTTTTGCAGGAATGTGGATTTATTCTGTGCTTTTATAGGGGTGGTATTATCATGCCACCACCAGATTAGTTGGCACATTGTCAGTCTCACTAGAATTTCTGGAGTGCCAGATTTAAACATTTAAACAAAAGTTCTGAAAAGTAAATCAACATATTAGAACATATTGGTAAGGTACTCTATGAATGTTTTCTTTTTCAAACTGGCATAAAAACAACTATGAATGAAATAAAAGCCCCTGTTTAGTAATGGCTTCTCCTTGCTGTGTACCTTGTGTATTTATGGTTATGTTCAGATTATATTTATCATGATGGTTGCAAATGGAGCATTTGAAGAGACAACTGTGCAATAAGATAAACTGTTTAAATACGTTTCTTTAGGATGACTCATATTTCTGATTATATATTTAGCCAAAGGTGTTAAAAGAGATGGACTTTTACTTTCTCATGTTTTTACATTGTAGCTATAAACTGTTCACAGTCTTGCTATCTTAAATCTAAGGTTGTAAATCTGTGGTACCACTGCAGGTACTTGCGCTGCCAGATTTGCATCCTCAGTTTCTCATTACAGAAACCTTCTCTAAATACATTTATGATAAAATATAAATGTTAAGATTAACCTATGTGACAAATATTCCAGGTTTGAGTTCAAATTGAATAATTCCTTCTTTTGTTTGGAAATTCCCCAGTGTCTTAAAGTGTATGTTTCAGATGATCTTAGGTAAGGTAAGGAAAGGTAAGTTTTTTATATAGCGCCTTTCAGTAACGAGACACTCAAAGCGCTTACAATTTTAAATAATGTTTAGCTGCATATCTCAGTGTACAGAGTGTCTTTCTGTCAGCAGCCATTCATTTCACACAATCTTTAAGCTGTTTTTACTATGCTTTGTAATTTTGACTTCCTGCAACAGGTGGGTAACATGTTTTTAAAGTCCCACATGGTGATTTAATTGAAATGGTGTGTTTCTAGAAAGGAGCCAGTGATGACCCCTCTTTGCTGTTGTCCTAATTCTAAAAGTACAGAACAGGTTCTTATTTTTATGAGGGAACTTATGGCAGCTTGCCAGTAAAAATGTGTATATGTGTAAAGTAATTTCCTTTGTGCCATCTTGCATAGTCTTTAAGAGTAGATGTGAATTATAATCCAAGAGTTCTGTATATTCTTTCCCATTAATATAGAGGACAACGACCTCTATATTGATGGGCATCTGTAAGCAAGCCTATGTTGTGCAGTCCGGATGCTTATATTATTATAATATTTAATATTTAATTGAATAACCATTCGGTTTGTCAAGTATTGTCCGAAGAAAACCAGCCCAACATGCTGGTGGTATTAAGACAATAGATGAAAGAATGATTTGCGCACTGGCATTATTGAACTGCAAACTCTGCACACATATGGAATACATTCACAACTTCTCTCCAAAATATAAGAATTTGTTTAGAGAAACCATTCAACTCCAAGTTAAACATATTTCAATTAACAATCTCTACTAGGCTAGAACAATTCAACTAAAACTATCAGGCAAAAATAAGGATTTAGGAAAACTAATAAACTATGTACAAATAAAGGAACAAGGGTATCAATAAAAATGGTGTGATCTTATCATTCAGGGTTATCTATGTTTGAGAAACAAGGTTTTGAGGAATTGAGAACAAATCAGTTTTAAAACCTAGTTCTAAAACTAATTTGTTGTAAAATTAGATCAATAATTGACATTGCCAAAATAAGGTGAGATCTTTCCATGAAATCCATCAGAATCAGAATCAGAATCAGAATCAGAAAAGCTTTATTGCCAAGTACGTTTTTGGACATACAAGGAATTTGTTTTGGCGTAGTCGGTGCAATACAGTACAAATTAAACAGTATAAACATATCTACAATATAATATAAATATATGTGCACAGTTTTAAGTGAGTGAGAGTAAATATAGAGCAGTATAAGATGCAAGAGCAATACAACAATGCAGGTGATCATTGTGCAAGTATGGCAGTGCAAGTAAAGCAGGAGTCCGTGCTGAGCGTTAATGTAACGCATAGAGTTACAGGTTACAGGTGTCCTGTCAGCAAAAAAAGGGGGGGGTGTGGGGGAAAGGGAGAGTGTCAGGGTGGTTTCCGGGCTTTGTTAACCAGGCTGGTGGCAGATGGGAAAAAACTGTTCTTGTGGCGTGAGGTTTTGGTCCGGATGGACCGCAGCCTCCTGCCAGAGGGGAGAGTCTCAAAGAGTCTGTGACCGGGGTGGGAGGGATCAGCCAGAATCTTCCCTGCCCGCTTCAGGGTCCTGGAGGTGTACAGTTCCTGGAGCGACAGTAGACTGCAGCCAATCACCTTCTCAGCAGACCGAATGACACGCTGCAGCCTGCCCTTATCCTTGGCTGTAGCAGCGGCGTACCAGATGGTGATGGAGGAGGTGAGGATGGACTCAATGATGGCTGTGTAGAAGTGCACCATCATAGTCTTTGGCAGGTTGAATTTCTTCAGCTGCCGCAGGAAGAACATCCTCTGCTGGGCTTTCTTGATGAGGGAGCTGATGTTTGGCTCCCACTTGAGATCCTGGGAGATGATGGTTCCCAGGAAGCGGAAAGATTCCACAGTGTCAATTGTGGAGTCACAGAGGGTGATGGGGGCAGGTGGGGCTGGGTTCTGCCTGAAGTCCACAACCATCTCTACTGTCTTTAGAGCGTTGAGCTCAAGGTTGTTCTGGCTGCACCAGTCCAACAGATGGTCCACCTCCCATCTGTACGCAGACTCGTCACCATCAGAGATGAGTCCGATCAGGGTGGTGTCGTCCGCAAACTTCAGAAGCTTGACAGACTGGTGACTGGAGGTGCAGCTGTTGGTGTACAGGGAGAAGAGCAGAGGAGAGAGAACACAGCCTTGGGGGGAACCGGTGCTGATGGTCAGGGAGTCAGAGACGTGCTTCCCCAGCCTCACGCGCTGCTTCCTGTCAGACAGGAAGTCAGTGATCCACCTGCAGGTGGAGTCGGGCACACTCAGCTGGGAGAGCTTCTCCTGTAGCAGAACTGGGACGATGGTGTTGAAGGCAGAGCTGAAATCCACTAACAGGATCCTGGCATAGGTTCCTGTGGAGTCCAGGTGCCGGAGGATGAAGTGAAGGGCTAGGTTGACTGCATCATCTACAGACCTGTTGGCTCTGTAGGCAAACTGCAAGGGGTCCAGGAGGGGATCGGTGATGTCTTTTAGGTGTGAGAGCACAAGGCGCTCAATGGACTTCATCACCACAGAGGTCAGGGCGACGGGTCTGAAGTCATTAAGCCCTGTGGTCCTTGGCTTCTTGGGAACAGGGACGATGGTGGAGGACTTGAAGCAGGCTGGCACATGACATGTCTCCAGTGAGGTGTTAAAAATGTCTGTGAAGACTGGAGACAGCTGATCAGCGCAGTGCTTCAGGCTGGCTGGTGAGACAGAATCCGGACCAGCAGCTTTCCGGGGGTTCTGTCTCCTGAAGAGTTTGTTGACTCTCCTGGATGGAAAGAGCCGTCCTCGGCATGGGTAGGGGGCTGGTGGGGGGGAACTTCAGGGTGGGGGTTGGAGGTGCCAAGGCCCCTCTTGAGATTGGGGAGGTGGGGGTGGTGGATTGTGGCTGCAGCTGTTGGGGGGCGTCGTGGGGGATGGTTGCGGGACTGTCCCTTTGTCTTTCAAAGCGGCAGTAGAACTCGTTCAGGTCGTTGGCGAGGCGTCGGTCGTTGATGGAGTGGGGGGCTTTCGGCTTGTAGTTGGTGATTTGCTTGAGCCCTTTCCAGACAGACGCAAAGTCGTTGGCTGAGAACTGGTTTTGGAGCTTCTCAGAGTACAGTCGTTTGGCCTCTTTCACTGCCTTGCCAAACTTGTACTTAGCCTCTCTGTATATGTCTTTGTCCCCACTCCTGAAGGCCTCTTCCTTATCCAGTCTTAACCTTCTGAGTTTAGCTGTGAACCAGGGTTTGTCGTTGTTGTAACTCACCCTGGTGCATGATGGTACACAGCTGTCCTCACAGAAGCTGATGTAGGAAGTCACAGCCTCTGTGTACTCGTCCAGACTGTTGGTAGTAGTCCTGAACACATCCCAGTCTGTACAGCCTAAACACGCTTGGAGATTCTCCTCAGCCTCACTGCTCCACTTCCTTGTCGTCCTCACAACAGGTTTGCAGAGCTTTAGTTTCTGCCTGTATGCAGGAATCAGGTGGACCATGATGTGGTCGGATTGGCCCAGTGCAGCACGTGGGACGGCGTGATAAGCGTCTCTGATGGTGGTGTAACAATTATCCAGAATGTTGTCCTCTCTGGTCGGACATTTTATAAACTGTCTATATTTGGGGAGTTCGTGGGTCAGATTACCTTTGTTAAAGTTGCCAACGACGATTACTAAGGAGTCCGGGTTGGTCCGCTCCACACTCAGTATCTGGTCGGCGAGCATGCGCTGTGCGACCTGCACGTTAGCTTGCGGCGGGATGTAAACACCGACCAGGATGAACGAAGCGAACTCACGGGGGGAATAGAAAGGCTTACAGTTTATGATGAAGGCTTCCAGGTCTGGAGAACAGTGCTGCTGAATCACTGTCACGTCGTTACACCAACCACTGTTGAGGTAAAAACAGATTCCTCCACCTTTCGCTTTGCCGGAGAGTTCCGTGTCTCTGTCCGCTCTGTAGAGCTGGAATCCTGCCAGCTGCAGCGCAGAGTCCGGTATTAATCCACACAGCCACGTCTCCGTGAAGCACAAAACTGCCGATGAATAAAAGTCCCTGTTTTTCCCCAACAGCAGTTGTAGTTCCTCCATTTTGTTGGGAAGTGAGCGCACGTTAGAGAGAAATATTCCAGGTAACGGTGTTCGTAGTCCACGCTGGCGAAGACGTACCAGCACCCCAGCCCGTTTCCCTCTCTTCTGGCGTTTCACAGCGTGAACAAAGGTGAGCGCACCTTTGACCAGAATGTCCAAAAATTCCAGAGCAGTAGGCAGAAAAGTTGGAAATAACTCCTCTGGTGTAGTAGCCCTGATGTTCATGAGTTCTTCTCTGGTGAGAGAGCTCCGGGTACCATCACAGAAGGCCGTTTTAAAGCAAAAAACAAAACAAAACAATGCGCACCAACACGCCGAGGCGACCATTTGCGGCGCCATCTTGGATCATAATGCAACATTCATTAACTGCTCACAGTTAAATCCATAAAAGTTACAATAAATATCCTTATATCCTTATGTGTAATCCATACAACAATTATTAAAATACACAGTTGAGGCAGTGGAGAGTGAAACAAGCATATTCTTATATTCTGGAACTGAGAGACTGGAGAGGCCTGTGTGGAGCTACATATTAACTGTCTTATCTTTTGCAGAAATATAAACAAGTGTATCCAATGAAATGATGTATGAGGATTTTACATTCTTTTACATGTATTAAATGAAATTATTAATCTTTGATTATCAAGTTAAAAGATGTATGATTGAAATATGGTTAAGAACTGATACTTAAAGTAAAAAACATTAAGGTTTGAAATTCTCAATCAGCTATATATGAAAGAGATATAACGTTAATCATTTGTGAAGCATGAATAAAAAGAATGAAGTGATGGTTTTGTAACTGTTTTAAAGTAAATGCAGAAAGCTGAGAATGGAACGTGTAATACTGTGTAAAGTTTAAAACTGAGCAGATTAGGGAGAGAACTATAGGATGACTAGGAGTGACCAGAGCCAGCTGCATGCTGACATGAATCCTTTGAAGACCAGCGCAAGGAAGGGAGGATGAGTCTACAGCCAGCTGTGTGGCTATTACTGGTATCTTCAAGGCCGAAAAACAGCACCAGAAAGTCATGATGACCATGACTAAGTATTGAGCAATAACATACTGGGCAAAAGTATGTTGCAAAATAACTAAGAAGACTGACGAAGGGTTGACCAGTGAGGGCATCTGCACTATAAGAGCAGTGCTAAGAAAGGGAACTGCGGTTGTTTCCTCGCAGAAGACCAGCGACCAAGATCGGACGGAGAAAAGAAGCTCAGATGGAAAAGGAACAGAGACACAGCCCAGCTGATCGACTGCATTAAAAAAGAGGATCCACCCGTTTGCCTTAGAAGGACTGTGCCTCAAGATTAAGAATCTGATTTCATCTAAAGCCTTTTTATCCAGACAACAGAAGTGAACTTGATCGGTGAACAGCTGATTGCTCTAAGTTTCAGACTTCTGGAAGTCCTGAATTAACTTCATTTATATCTCAGGGTTTCCTTCAACTCTTCAGCCTCTGGAAACTACTGTCTTCGGAGACATATAACAACAAAGATCCTGTTTAACCATCAAAGCCTGGAGCATCAGTGCCTGCCACTTAAAGGAAGAAAACTGAAGATAAAGTCGTAATCCTTTCAAGAAACCATTCTTTGTTACCAGAAGAAACATCTCCATCAGGTGCATGGATGAGCCTCCATCTTTAAAGCCTCTCCAAACTCACTAGTTTCAGCATCAGGGTAAGACAGGTTGAGTTGATTAATTCATTTCTATTATTGAAATTAAATTTAAGCTGTTACTGACCCCTGCAATGTTACTAATTAAAGAAAGCATATAAAATTCTAGTTAAATCATGGACATTCAATTATTTCAGTCACCTTATTTTTGGTTTTTCATTGGTGGTAAAAAGTCTTGTTGATATTGTTAATATTTTAGGATGTTTTTATAGGTTGCCTTTGTTGGACCACTTGTTTGCTGAGTATTGGATTATCTGCCCGTTGTTGGACGTCACTGTGCCCCTCCAATGGCATCGGCCATTTTGTACCCAGGACAGCCCGCTCCTACATATCCCATCAAGCATTGCGACTGATATGACTGGGCGTCCCCAGTCTGACGTCACAGGATGCTATATAGGAGGCGCTCATGTTTGAAAAACTGCCTTCAGCTGGAACCCCACATCCAGGGATCGAAGAGCGTCACTTTAAGAGAAGAACTCTGTCCAGAGTTTCATTCATTCTCTCTCGTTGGACAACGAACTATTCATAACTGAAGTTTTTGGACTAGGAAGGCCAGAGATTTCACTTTTGCCGATCGAAGACGTGAGTTAACACGTAACTGGAGACACGGAGTTTCGGAGAGACGAACCGCTACCGTGTTTCATTTTCAAGTCGACTTTGATGGTCAGATCTTATTTTTCCTTTTTGTCAAGAAGACCAAAGGACAAAGACTGACCGTTCCCCTGAAGTTAATTGTGGACGCACATTAACTTAACCCCACTTTTCCTCGCTCGAATTCCCTCGCTCAGGAAGAAGACGACTCAAGTAAAATCCATTTCTTTTTTTTAAATTTCTTTATTCAAGTCCTGGGCAGGGTCAGAGGTTGTAGAAGCGATCAGAATCGCTGGTTAGGATCTCACGTGTTCTGAATAATATGTGCATGTAACCTTGCTTGTTGAAACTTTGATGTGTTATGTAATATCGGGATCCGCCGTGTTCCCCAGAGCTGTCTGTGTTTACTATCTGAACGCAGGTGCGTTGCAAAACTGGACTGTTAAAACGACCTCATGGTAAAATTCTCCATTTTACCTTTGTCTTCAATCTCACTGTGCTAGCTTGCCGCCAAAAGTTATCAATCCTTTGTGTTCAGGAGTAAAGGGGGGAAGTTTTATGATCAGAAGATCATAAAAGACACTCTAAGCTGCGCTCCAAACCCCACCAGTCATCACCACACCCCCCTTTTCATATCTTCTCCTTTCCTCTGTTGTGCCATAAACTGCTGGTTGACTCAATACATACCCACTACCGTTTTGTTGATTTTGGTTTATTTAGATGTGTTTACCCCTGTGTATGTAGAATTTTGCATGTTGAGTAGGTGAAAATTAATAAATATTCACATAGATAAAGAGAGAGCGTTTGGTGTTTCATTGTGTGCAAAAAGTGATGTGTCAGTCAAAAGAAGGTTCAAGTTCCACACGTTTTGGCAGAAACGGTCGATTAAACAGTGACATCTCCGGCAATAGTTATTAACTATTACGGAGTATTTAACGGTTGTAATTGTCAGAGGCGTCGAGCCACAATTACAACACCAGAAACCTCTCTGGTCTCGATTCGTAAATGAGGATTTATGGTTAAGAAATTGATTTTGTCAGATTATGATTTGTAATTATAATTATTGATCAAGATTATTCAATCAATAATCATACTCCCAACACCTTAGCCAAGTTTGTTAAAACAGCGCCCTTGGGGCTCGTGCCGAGCCACTAAAGTTAACCTAGCCCATATACCAAGAGCCAGTTGTAAAATTAGGGAATGAGCAGCCGTGAACAAAAATGACTGTTGAAGTATGAATGACTGCGGTGAGCTACTCAGTCGTCCAGACCTCCAGTTGAAGAAGGGCGAGACTTTTGTATGAAGGCTGTCGGCTAGGCGAGTCATTTCCCGACACCAGCTTAAACAGAACTTTCAGTAAACCTGCTTAGTAAGACCTTTCAGGTTTAGGGAAGTCCGGACCTATTGGATGGAGAGCTGGATTGAGCAATCCTTTTAGACATAGAGAAGTAGGAGGGAGGGGTTAGCTCATCGGACAACGAAAAAATATTTTCAAACAACCAATCACAATGCATATTCGGAAGAGTAAATAAAACATTATTCTAATGAAAGGATATATTAGAATGTTGCTGAGGTCGAAATCAACCTTTTTGGATAATGAATTAGTTTTTGTATTTTTTTTTAAATTCTATTTAAGCTGAATTCTATTTAATTGATTCTAAATGTAGTTTACTTTACCATTCCTATTTTGGTAAAATAATATTTGAGGAAATAATATTTGTTAAATTAGAAACCAATAATCTTTTTGGATAATTGATTCTTAATATTGTTTAATTAGCTATCCTTATTTAGTAAAATAATATTTAAGGAAATTATATTTTCTGGATTGAAAACTAATAACTCAATTGGATAATTGATTCTTAACTAGCCATCACATGGGATAATGGACTACTAAAATGGTGACGAGGATGTTCTAATGACTCTCATAAGATGGCGATCATTTGTATGTAAATATTTGACTTTACTGGTGCTAACATTGGCAGTTTTGGTTAACAAAGGAAAATAGCTTTTTTACAACTCTTCGGGGCCTCTCTGGCACAGGTAACTTTTCTGCAGAAGCTCAGAAAGAAAAGTTTCAAGGTACACTTCTCTTACCCCTGTTGCATGAACCCTTGGATATTTGGACAGCAGATCATACTTAACTTTGTGGCTGCTCTCGATCAGTGGGTACTGGAACTTCAGATCGTAGTCAACTCTGGATCTAAGTTTGAAGAATTATTTTGGCTTGCCAGCAAGTCGGACATCTGTCTGGCCCTCTACTGAGTCTCGTGGTAGAGGACAAGATGAAGTGGGGAAAGTGTTTTTGATAGTGGCTCCATGACATCATGGGTATTCCAGCTGTGACTTCTCCTTCCTGGAATGGCCTAGAAGTAAGTTATAAACTGCATTTAAAGGTGCAGAGAGGTTCCTACCAGCATCATTGTGCACAGTTCAGAGTCCATGTTTTATCCATGTTATTGATCAAAGGCTGGTGGCACACACCTAACTTCTATTTTTTAGATATTTAGTGCAGCATTAGTCCACATTTTCTATAAATACAGTTAAAATGTAACAACCTTAGAAATCTTTACCATGCAGTAAAACGAAGGTGCTTCTTAACAAGCTTTTTGAGAGTGTGTAAGATTTATTTGGCTGTTACCTTAGAATGGTTCTTCCTTGCATTTAAATTGCAAGGGGTTCAACCATACATTTCGGAGCCAGACTTTGACCTTAATGACCTCTAACCCATGATGGACACTGCTGTGGTTGGCAAAGTTTAAAGATACTACTAAAAAAAAAGATACTGTGTTGAAGAGAACGCCTATCAACTGCCTTACGCCTTGTATTATGTCAGCAGAAGTCAGGAGGCTTGTCTTCAGAGAGTCAATACTCTCCCTATTAAATGATTTTCAACAAGAAATTGTGTAAAAAAATAAATAAATAAATAGAAATGGTGACCATGGCATGTTGTTCTATATGTGTTTCTCAACTGAGTTTGATTGATTATAAAGAAAAGTCTGGAGAGCAGCATTAACATTTATTATTGGCCAAAAGCTGCAATTGAGACACATTCCAATTTCAACTCTACAAACAGTCAATAGTCTTTGAGTGAATCACCTTAAAGGTCACAAAGTAGCTTGCCTAGTCATCATCGAGCCGCATACTGATTGGCTGGCTGCCTGCTCTGCATTGTTGGGTGCCTTAACTGAGCAGTAGGCTGTACTGATTTGCTGTTTGGAGAGGTATTAGAGCTGTCACACACACAAACACGCAGATGTGTTTTTTAAGATGATGGGTGTTACAGGATTAAAAAGAAGAGAAGTCAAAATTCCTGTTTGGAAGATGTGTTGAGGCTTAAGTTTCCCCCACTGCCCATGACACACTGGAAAAATCTCCCAGCAGGGAGTGAGGAACAACGCGTCAATCACACTGTGGGCTGAGGGTAAACACAGAGGTATTCAGTGACCCAAAAAGAACTCTTTGGGTTTCTTTAAGATTCGCGTGTGCTTCTGGCTTGTGTCTCTGTGCATTGTAATGTTGCCATGCAACTGCATAGTTTGCGGTTGTAGCAACACTGCACCTGAGTAATTCTCTCTACATAAAAGCCTGCGGATCACATTTATGGGTGACTTTGAATGTACTGCAAACCCTGAACTTATTATACATTTGCAGGGAAAAGTGTATGTCTTGAACTTCCATGAGGATCTGATTCCAAATGAATGCAGAAGAAAATACCTTCTATAGAAACACGCAGAAGAGTAATATTTTATTAAAAAAAATCATTTTTGGGGAAAATGCAGGATACAATTATACCTGCATTGTTTGTAAAGGGTTGTTGAGGACCGTAAGAGTATCTCCTCTGAAAAGCTTCTAGTTCTGTTTGAAGAACTACAAGAGAACAAGCATTACAAAGCAGGAGCACTTGAGTGACTAAGCTTGATGTCATCATCTCAATGAAAGAAACACTGCCAGGGCCTGTAACAACAGAAGGAACAAGGATCAGCTTCCCAACGATTGTCAGCCAAACAATCAACTAAAATGCCTGCATGTGTCAACACCTCCAAGAAAGACTGTAGCTGCTTCAGTGTGTAAAATGTGTGTCGTCACTGTAACATGTACAAGGATTCCATCGAAAGAGTATAAATCAGGTCTTACAGAATAGTGTGTGTTTGCATATCATCATCTGCAGTTATCTTATGATATTTTTGGAACAGTGACAATTGCTTTAGTGTACTCATCACAATCTAGGATGTGTGCAGTCTTATTAGCTTTAAATCTCAAAGTCACAAAGTAACCTTTGGAAAAGCTGAAAAGTGATTTATGTATTTTTTGAAGTGCACCAGTCGCTGCATTTTTGAAGTGCACCAGTGAGGGTGTTGTGGGAGCACAACAACCCAACAGCATGGTGCTGCCACTCCCGAACTTCACAGTTGGGATTGTGTTTCCAGGCTTGTAACATTGGTCATCATGGCCATCATGGGGCTGTGGGGGACTTTCAGCTTATGTTGGCACAGAGTCATTTCACTGTTGATAATGAGACTCTCTAACCAGCTTCAGCTAGCATCTGCCAGTAGAGGTTGATATGAACCTTTTGCGCAAAAGCATATTCATGCCTTGGACACAGGATAATTGTTGTACATTCCCATGCTACTTATATTTCATATAATTGTTAGAACAAACTAATGTGATACCCAGTGAAGAATCTGAGTTGTGGAGGTCTCCAGTTCTCTGCCTGATATCTTGTCTGGTTTCTTTTGAATGTTCTATGATGTTACACAAGGAAGCAGTGTTTAAAGTGCTGTCCTAAAGATGCCTCGGAGCTCCTCCGGTCCTTGGTCCCCAGAAGCGATCACTCACTTTATCTAAAGACTCGTAAATCAACAACTCTCAACCAGTTTCTAACTTTTAGCTCCTTTAATCTAAATTAAGGCAGAGGAATGTTTACAGAGATCAGTGCTGAGGCTCCCGTCTCGGACCGTGGCCTTCTGTTAGAGGATGACGAAGAGCCCCGATAGAAGGTCGCACATAGTTTTAATATCTGGCACTCCAATGCAATGGATGTGCACTCCCTCAGTGATTATCAGTAGACTATGTGTCACCATTGTGGTGTCTATCTGTTAGATTGTGTAGTAGCGGGTGTCCATCCTTAATCTAAGTGTGCTGTAGTTTTCTAATCAACCCAGTTATACCAGCTGCTCCACTATCAAACCCAGTGCCCCAGCCTCAGATCATTTATGACAAACCTTGGGCCTCTTATTCTTGTACTGTATGTCTATGAGCATTATTGTCGTATTGTAACAAAAGGGAAACAGAACTTATATTTTATTTCACTATAGTATAAATGGGAAAAACAGCTATGAGCATATTAATAAAGGTTATTCCCAACATTATTCTGGCATTCTTGGAAAGACAAACAGGTGCAAAAAATGAATATTTATGTGGTTCCTGGTAAACTTACATTCTTCTTATATGCCTCATTGTGAGTCGTGTATTTTTCTTTGCAGTCTTCAGGCAATGTGAACATATTAAAGTACAAAAATCTTGATTCAATTTTCCATTTGTCACGCTTTAAGAAAATGTGTAAAACAATTCTTTCTCCATATTTAGTTCTGTAATCTGACTTCTTGCAGCAGGCAAAATATTCCAGTTGAAGAATTACAGAATGACGCCAGGTGGTGTTTCTGTTAACTTTCTAACATAGAAGAAATAATATAATGTGCATTAGACCCCACTGAGCTTAAAAAATGACACTGCTCATTACTCCAGCTTGTAGCAGGAGTGTTGGTGCTGAGATCAGGGTTTGGCATGCTGTGCCCGTCCAGGTCAGCCAGAGGTTATCTGAGCAACATGAGGATCTGACACATTCTGGAGCTGCAGAGGTTTTCTTAGGATAGATGGTGGGATGGTCTCCATCTTCAGCCATCACAGGGCCTGGCAGCACTGAGACTTAGGTTACTGGGAGCCCAAAACAATAGGAACGAGGTCATGGCACATACTCCAGTGGTCCCCCTCAGTTCTGTTGATTATTTTACATATGTGTGCTGTCTGACCCAGTAGCATGCAACTGTTGCTTTTCATTATACCCACTGATAGAAGGATCCACTTCCCTCTGACTTCATCTTCCTTCAACAACAACATCTCTGCATCAAACTCCTCCACCCAGAAACAGACCTCCATTATCTTCCATGTTTGCAGCAGTAAGCAGGTCACTAAAGCCTAAATTAGGACTCAAATTACAACATATTTAATCTCTTCAATTCATCTAAAAAGCTGTTTTCCTGCAGTGTGTTTCAGTTATTGGAAAGAGGAGCAAAAATTGAACTCAAAAATGGCTGTCCATCTAAACTGACAGGCTAGGCAAGGAGAACATTAAGTAGAGAAGCATCCAAGAACCCCATGGTAACTCTAAGGGAGCTGCAGAGATTCACAGCTCAGGTGGGAGAATATGTTTAATGGACAAGAATTTTGTTTTCAAAACCATTCCTCTTTTTATTGCAGTTTATTTTCACTGTGGTAGGTTTGGAAGACATTAGACGTTGCAGCTCTGACGTCACCCGGGATTATAAAACCCATGGAAAATAAAGGTTTGTTGCTATTTCCAGCGTGTCTAACAGTATGATGCATTGGAGGCGCATATCTGGAAAGACAAAAGCTTGCAGGTGAACTTTTCCTCCACACGGACATTCCCAGAAGAGCTTGAAAGCTGGAAATCTGTCGGACACAAGAAGGTCAGAAGATTCATATACCGATTGAAGACCACGCCGACACCAGGTGCAGGTGCTAAACCCGCAGAGGTTTTATTTCCAAGGAGAGGAGTTTTCCTCTTTGTTGATTCAGTCAACTAAACGGTTCTTCATATTTTCCCCTTTTGGACAGATGAGAAGTTTACCGTTTTTATTTTGAGTTGATCATGGACGTGTGACCTCTCCCCCCTCGATTTTCTTCAGACCTGACACATCGTCAACCGGTGGAGAGAAGAATCAACTTCAAAGTAATTCTTTTATTTTCATATGAAATCAGATAGGTGCATTTAGAGATCTGGGCAGGATAAGGCATGGTTTAATGTGATTTAGAATCACCAGTTGATACCAAGGTATCAACTTGTAGCACGCAAGACTGATTGAAGTGTTTTATGCTGAGCCCTGTTTAATTTCCTGTGCAAGGTGCATGTTCATGTTTTTGTCCGTCTGATCCCAAATCAGCCAGGAGTAAGAAGTTGGACTTTAAAGTTTTCCATTCAAAGCAACTGTGTTACCACTCCTTCATGCCAGTTTTATTACTGCAGTTTTTCCACTGAGTTCCCACCTCAGTTTTATGACCCTTTGTTCATTTGGGGCAATCAGCACACCAGGAGAACTTCTCTTTCCAAGTTAACCCAAATTGCACATTTTGTCCATAAAACTGCTGGTTTGATCTTCATAGACACTCAATGCGCATATATTTTCTTTTATTATCATTGTTAGGTAGTCATTTTTATCCGCTTTGTATAGAATAGTGCTAGTTAGTTAGGTGAAGGTTTTTGGACCAGAATGGTGGTACATCAGGGCTATATGGCTTCAATAAATCTTCACATGTATATTTAAGAGAAGCGTTTGTGTTTATTTTGTGCAAGAGCGATGTATCTGTCAAAACAAAGTCAAAATTATCTCACCTTTGGTGAAGGTGACATGGTTTTTGTTTAATAATTATCAATTATTAATGAGAATTTACTATTTGTAATTATTAAGGGCTTTGAGCCCATAGTCACAATACCAGAGGACATCTCTGATTTCTATTTGTAAATAATGATTTTGGTTAAGAAATTAGTTTTCTGAATTACGACTTTCAATTATAATTTTTGATCAATATTAACTAATCAGTAATCATAATCCTTAGAGCTTGAACTTGTAAAGTGCTTTATCAAGTCCTCAGAGACTCCAAAACACTTAACACTACAATCAGTTATTCATCCATTCATGCACACACAGCTGCCCTGGGACACACTGACAGAAGTGATGCTACCAGACACAGGCGACACCAAGATTTAGGACATAGCAATAGGGACATGGTGAAAACAGAAACACAAAGGAGAACCAAAATCCAAACACCTCTCGACCATTCTCTTTGTGCTGGCAATCTAGCCATTGGCTATTGCCACAAGCTACCAAATCATCTCTGACATTAGAATAAACAATATTGAATCCAAAATTTGATTATTTGCCAATTACATTATTTTAATGTTGTCCAAATTTAAATGTTCAATTTCCAAGCTACTCAAAATTGTTGGCTCATTTGGTAATATCTCTGGTAATGAAATTAATGAATCTAAGTCAGTCATCCTTTTTTTAAACACTCCAAAATAATTAAACCACACATCCAAACAGTGTTCTATGTTGCCAAAAACATCTTCACTTATCTCTGTATAAAAATTAGTCCAAAAAACAGTCAAATTGGCACATGTAAGCTAAGCGCCGACAATTAAATCTGTTAAAAAATCAATCGATAGATGGTCTATGCTGCTGCTATGATTTTTCAAAATTTCCTTATTGTTTCCAAGCCATGCCAATTAACCCTCCAGTTGATTTTTGTCAGATCCTGGTTATTTTTGCCTGCTACTAACCCTTTTCCACCAGTAGGGGCGTTAGGAGCTGAGTTCTGGGTGGTCAGGTGTATCGCATGAGTGTCATCAGCTGGAGGACTATAAGAAGGAGGCGAGCTAGTACTTCGACGCCTGAGTGTTTTGCCTCCTCGTGGATACCAAAGCCTAGTTCCTAAGAGATCTCTGGAAGACTTCTAACAGTTTATGGATTCTGGATTCTCGCTCTTCTACCCGCTGGCTGCCGGATCAGACGTTTGCTTCATAGCTCCAGGCAAACTCTGTCCACCCTCCTCCGAACGTTGCAGTGTTGCTCACAGCCCCTCCAGGATCATAACCTCTCTCCCTGACAGACCTAACTCAACCGGACGTAAGCTCTCACATAGAGCACATTGTTAAGGTTTCTTTGGTGGTGTCTTACCTGCGTTCACTTTTCTCTTGCAGTCGCTCAGCATCCTCTGTTTCCAGTACCTGGTTCTACAAATAAAACTTCTTACTAAACGCTTCTCTGTTTAGTTGTGTTTTTCTGCATGTGGGTCAAGTCGGCCATTAACACTATGACAATTTTGCGCAAACATACAAGCAAATTTCTTCAAATCAGAAGCTTTATTTCAAAAACTCAAAAATCTCTAACATTGCCTACTCTCACTTCAGAGGATTTAGCAAGAAACCACTACTTGAAGAAGGGCCTGATATCTGAATTTACGGAAACATCAGAGATGGTCCAACAGAATCTTGAGAAAAAAAAAGACTGGCATACTGTGAGGATTTAAAATGTAGTATATTGATAGAGGAATGGCAGAGAGCTTGCCTGACGCCCCAGGCACAATCTAACAAACAATCATGAATGTTCAGAAATGCAAAGTTAAAAAAAAAAAAGTTTTGTATGTAATTTTACATATTACGAAGTTATACTGAATCCATGTCCTAAAATACGTGTTTTAGGGATTCAGTCAGTTAAACAAAATGAACCACAAAACCACAATGTATTGCTTGTTACAGGCAAAATACACTATAGAGAAACCGTGTAAATCTATTACCATACATGTAGGGCCTAGCTGTCTGTTTTCAATTCGTTAACTCTGGAGTAACTTGCTTTTATAAAAAAGATGTGGAGAGGCTGAAGAAAAGAAGACAAGCTATTCTCACGTAGCTCTAAGTGTAAATACTCTGACTTCAAAAAGATGTAGGGAGATTTTATGTTGTTTTTGAAATGTAAAGGAATGTGTGATGATGAATAAAAAAATGAACAAAATAATTGTACTCATTTAATTTTATATGGGAGACATGTTTTATGTTATCTCATGTAAAATCAAGGGAACCCACATGTACTTGACTGTTTGAAAAAAATAGGTGAGAAATGGAGATGATAATGTTTAGTTGCCAAAGACTGAAGAGGGCAGTTTATTACTGAAACCATATCAACTGATGCCTCTCTAATTGGTCTATAATCACAGGTTTTGGACTAAATCTCAACCTGCTACCCTGATGTAATGAACTGTGATTTAACTGTTTGGCACCTTGAGGGTTTATGTTTTTTTACAGGTATAATGCATGTGTGTGTTATCTTTCTGAGTATTTTATTTCAAACATCTAAAAACACAATAACCACACAAAAATAATCTCGATAAATAAAATGGATTGGGTCTCTACCACAGTTTCATGAAGGTAATATAAAAAGTAAGCTTGCTGGAACTTTCATGGTTATGTTCCAAAAACAATTATGCAACCACATTATGAGAGGAATGTTTGATGGTTCTGTGTTTATCTGACTGTCAACTCACCAATGTCTATGTCTTGCTTTTTCACTGCATTGCTTGTCTTGGGGGGAAAAAACTGCCTGGTTTTTGCCATGTCCTTTTTTTTATGAAAATAGATTATTCAATAACCATTGTTTCTGATTTTAGAGAGACAGAGTTCGAAAACATGACAAAATGATATCACTGGCTGGAGGCAGTATCTAACTCAGGGTTTCCTGACAAAAGCATTGAAATATAAGGGTGCTTTCACTTTAAAAGTTACTGATCATGTATTAATTATGGGTCATTTCAAAAGCTTACTGAGTTCTAATCAAGCAGAATACGAATCATTCCCTTTTAGGAGCATTACCTTCTTAAAACATGTCTTTGCATGCCTTTATATAAACAATTTCTTGTCATAGCTTAAGGGTATTAAGCACTGGATGTTCATGGTTTCAGGAACCCAGTCTTTGGAATGAAATATTATTTTGTTTTAATTTAATTTAATTTAATTTAATTTAATTTAATTTAATTTAATTTAATTTAATTTAATTTAATTTAATTTAATTTAATTTAGGTTGCACGGTGGTGCAGTTGGTAGCACTGTCGCCTTGCAGCAAGAAGGTCCTGGGTTTGATTCCCGGCCGGGGTCTTTCTGCATGGAGTTTGCATGTTCTCCCCATGCATGCGTGGGTTCTCACCGGGTACTCCGGCTTTCTCACACAGTCCAAAGACATGCCTGTTAGGTTAATTGGTAACTCTAAATTGCCCTTAGGTGTATGAATGAGTGTGTGCGTGGTTGTTTGTGTGTTGCCCTGCGATGGACTGGCGACCTGTCCAGGGTGTACCCTGCCTCTCGCCCATAGACTGCTGGAGATAGGCACCGGCTCCCCCGCGACCCACTATGGAATAAGCGGTAGAAAATGACTGACTAATTTAATTTAATTTAACAGTGAGTGTGTGATACATGTGCATCTGTGTAGGTAAGTATCACCATTCTACCATGAGTGTGAATACTTTTGCAAGGCATAGCAGCAGTCTGATGGTTCTGCTTTAGAGGTCGCGGTACGGTTCACCTGGTGCCAGCAGTTCAAAAAGGTTGCGGAAAGGGTATGAGGAGTCTTGTGCTCCACAATCTCTGCTTTGCCATCTTGCTTCTTGTTGTGATGAATATGTTGCAAAGGTTGTGATGGTGCTTTTTTGGAAATCTTTCACATTCATAATTAGGATCAGTTATGGGGTGAATATGTCATGCAATCGGCATGTTGTTTGTACCAATTAAATTACATATCAATGTTATTTGTAGAGATTTCTTCTGCTTTACAACTAATTATATATATATATATATATATATATATATAGAGAGAGGTTGCAACAAAGATTATTCCCTCTTGTTCTATTGTTCCAGTTGTTCCTTGATGAAAACATGCATTACTGACAGGTGTGTGTGTGTGTTTTTGTGTGTGTGTGCGTGTGTGTGTGCGTTTGTGTGTGTGTGAGCAATCATCATGAGTCCGGTCCATTGATTGGCGGAGAAGGAGAGGCTGAGGAAAAGAAGAGGAGCTCTTGTTACATAGCTCTCCACCTGTGTGTGTTGCTGAGTAAACAGGAGCTGTTGTCACAAGTGGAAGGCAGACTGCGGTTTGCTCTCAGGAATAGAATTTCAGCTTGGCTCCTCTCTTTTGATTTCACCGCACAAAGCTGAGCAAGCTAACAGCAGGCCCGCCCCATTGTGTTTCTTCTGAGGCGTGATGGATGGAATCTGGGATAGCACATTCTAACTCAGATATTTGTCTCTACCTGTCATGATTTGTGGGTGTTTCTGGGTTCTTCTTCTTATTATTATTCTTGATTTATTTGGTTTTGAATCATGCTTCTGTAATTTTCCTGGTCATGCTTTGGTTTTTGTCTTCTAGTTCATGTTTTGTCAAGTTAGGTTTTTTGGATCTGGTTATACTTTAGTTTCATGGTTTACTAGTTGTGTTTAAGTTTGTATTCAAGAATCTGTTCCAGCCACGTTTTGTTCTCTCCTGTCTTCAATCATCTTCATTGGGTTCACCTGCACCTAGCATTCAGCCTCCTCCACATGCCGCAGAGGACGTCGTAAGAGTAATGCCTCAGCTCAAGTCATCAGGGATCTCGGCGACGCCACAGCCCATGCTCAAGCCACTGAGGGTCTCGGCGATGCCTCAGTTTCTGCTCCTGGTCTAAAAGCCTTCCAGGGGTTCAGCAAGAGACTGGTCCTCGTCCTAGTTTGTGAACCCTGTGACGAGGGGTTCGAGGATGAACCGCCGCCTGAGCCTGTTCCTGAGCAGTTCGAGAAGGAGCTCGTCCTCGTCTTGGCCTCTGAACACAGAGACGAGGGGTTCAAGGAGGAAGCGCCGCCAGATCCTATCTCTGAGGGGTTCAAGGAGCAGCTTGTCCTCGTTCTGGCCCTCCAAGGGTCCCCCAGACTCTGCATCAGTCTCCGAGGGTCCCGTCGGCGCTGCATCTGCCTCTGAGGGATCGCCAGGCTCTGCTTCAGTCTATGAGGGATTGCCAGACTCTGCTTCAGCCTCTGAGGGATTGCCAGGCACCGTGAAGGCCAAGCCTGACTCCAAGCCTCCGGAGTTCCACCGCGTTTCTGGAGGGTCCTCTACGCTCCATGGTCAACCTCCTGATCTGCTGTCCCGAGGGTCCTCTACTCTGCTCGGCCAACCTCCAGACCATCAGTTCCTTCGTCGCCGGCCACCAAGGTCTCTACGTCCCTACTGGCCTCCTTGTCTTCGCCTTCACTGCCCACGACAACCTCCATGGTCTCTACGTCTCTGTCGGCCTCCAAGTCTCCGTCTTCACCACCGCTGTCGGCCTCCACGGTCTCTATGTCTCTGCTGGCCTCCTTATCCTCGCCTTTGCCGCCGGCTGCCACATTCTCTACGCCTCTGTCAGCCTCCACGCCTTCGCCGCCGACCGCCCAGGACTCTGTGTTGCGGGTTGCGGGGGTGTGGGGGGGGGGGGTTCTGTCTTGATTTGTGGATGTTATTGGGTTATTCTTCTTCTTATTATTATTATTATCATTCTTGATAGGTTTTGAATCATGCGTCTGTATCCTGGTTTGTTTTCCTGGTCATGGTTTAGTTTTTGTCTTCTAGTTCATGTTTTGTCAAGTTAGGTTTTTTGGATCTGGTTAGAGTTAGGGTCCTGCTTTAGTTTCAAGGTTTACTAGTTGTATTTAGGTTTGTATTCAAGAGTCTCTGTTTGGTTCCAGCCACGTTTTGTTCTCTCCTGTCTTCAATCATCTTCATTCGGTTCACCTGCTCCTAGCATTCAGTCTCCTCGTTTCACCTGGTTCTTGCTCCATATATACACATCTGTTCTGTTCATTCCTCGCGGAAACATTTTGGATCACTCTCTCTGTTCATGTCTTATCCTTTGATCGTGCCAAGCCTGTCTTGCCAGCCTGCCCATGTCTGTTTTTACCTTCACCGTCTGTAGTAAGTTTTGTTGATTAAACCATTTCACTTACCATCATGCTGCCTGCTCGTCTGCATTCCGGGGTCCTCCGCTACACAAACCCTGACACTATCACTAAGACAGGCTCTCTGTGTTTGAAGTGCTGACTGGAAAGCAGCTTCACACTACTTATAAACCAAGAGACTTTTTCACCAAGCTCATTTCCTCTCATCTCGTCATGTCCCCCTTTCAGCTCCTCTCCCTCTTGCTGAGATGCAGACACCCCAGCTTCTGCGTCTATTACCCAGTGGCTGTGCGCCATTACTTCTGTTGGTTAGCCACATCTCTCAAAGCTGTCAGTCAGTTAATGTGGTCAGCTGGGCCACCCTTTGTGATCATTGAAGTGAGGGTGAAGAGGGAGAGAAGGAAGGCAAGAAAATGAAGTTGAAGAAAGAGGCAACGGAACTTTAAAGGATTAGAGGTAAGATTTTCTGATCTCAAATGCAGATGCTGAAGATAAATAAATCATGAAAAGAAAAAATAGAATGAATCTTTAGACTTGTGATGATCCCTGAGAGACCTTTAATGACTTGCAGTGACTCAGTCCTCGGCATAGTCTGTGTGAATATGTATGTGGAGAGATGGACACACTGAAACGACTAAAAATATGGTATGAAGAGAAGTGGTGCTTGACTTGAGTTCCCTGATCTGATTCCATTTTGGTGTGGTGTGGTGTGTGGGGGGGGGGGTACTGTCTCCACTCACTGGTTTAAACGGCAGTTAATATGATTTAAATGTGAGTAACCACTAACCTGCAGTAGATAGCTGTTTTGGCATCTTCAGCATACATATTATGGAGGCTAAAGCTAACACCTTGAGGGGCCATGGTCAAAATATCTTTATCCAACTCCAATCTCAAAACTCTCATAACGGTTTATGTAAACACTATTTTTATAGATGGAGCAGTTAAAGAAGCTTAGGAATATTTACGTATGCATGGCAGTTAAAAATCAAAAATAAGCCTTAAGCATTTATACTTTTTTTACTTTAAAGTTAGATTAATTTATATCTGACAGTTATTTTGACTACATAACACTTTTCATGTCCTGTTCTCTACAGAACATGGAAAGAATACTGAGCAATGGTTTTGTTCACTAAGGTTATTGGATGCGCCCCATTGCCAGCTGTTATTTTCAGTGTAAATGTTTCTCCTTCTGATCCAATTTGTGACGCCTTGGGATTCAGTTTCAACACAGGTACGATAGATAAAGATAAATCAGGAGATTCGGCTTGATTCACACAAATATTGTCAACAATTCAGTATTACTTACAAGAATTTATTAAGAATACTGAACGTCAGGAATCAGTTGGAATCAGTTAACTATTTGCCAAAAGCATCTAAGAATCTGTTACAATTAAATTTGAATTTGTTACTATTTTTGACAATTCGTGGGATTTTCCATCCAGATATAATAAAACGTGATGAAGGACTAGCAGGAGTGAATGTATTTGAATGATGACTGTTGATATTTAGAAGTTAAAATGTTTTAAGTGAAGGGCTTTTTTTGCCAATAAAGTGCTTATTTTTGGACTTAAAATGTAATAGGAAACAAAATAAAATAAATACATTTTACTTTGTTTTATTTTTCTTATTTATTTTTAAAAGTTCAATTTTATTGTTTTGTTTTTTTTGCTTGTTTTTTTACTTTTTTAATAATTATTGTTCTTATTTCTTATTTTTGCTTATTTTTAAGGGGACAATGGCCTTGAGTGGTCAAGACAATGCTTCATGAACCCCCGAGTTGGGAACACATAGGAATGCCTACGAATCAACAAGTAATTGGTTTTGATATTTAAGAATTAACCAGGAATCACTCAAGAATGAACTGAGATGTTTTGAATTTGGGGGTTCTGCACCAAAATTTTAAACAGCTCAAAAGTTTTGCCACAACTTCCAGATGGCTCAAGAATTGCAAGAACTGACTAAGAATAAAATATGAATCAGTTATGAATTCAAGAATTTATTACGATTCAACTAAGAATCCTACGATATGGCAATTCTTGTTGATTCGTGTTATTCGTGGTCTGTGTGGAGTACTGGTATAACTAAGTGCTTAATGTAAAATGTCAATATCTTTTTAAGGTTCTTAAAAACAGTTTTGGCATAAACTGCTATGATGGTTTTGAAGTAACACTTGTTTTAAAGAAGAAGAGATCTGCTTCAGTCTAGAGACTTCATATGGTTGCCGTTAACCAGCCTCTGGGTCCAATTAATCTATATTATGCTAAATGAAAACACCAAGAGAATTATTTGGCAGCACAAAGATATTAACTATCTATAACCTTGTAAAAACGGGGCTTTATAAAATTACGTATTTACTCTAAAAAAAGGCAGAAGGTGTTTTATTTCTATTAGTGTTATCAGGCTTGTAAGGTTTTCTGGCACCAAAATATGATGAACTACACCCTGATGGTATTGATCCTACTTTGGCCAAATATTCAGCTCCAAATTCTGTCATACATACAGGACTTGAGATTTTATTTCAATACTTTGACAGACCACACCAAAGGGATGGCAGAAAACTCATCATTGCCTGTCTGAATAGCTTTAAATGGATTTAATCTTTAATCCACGTTGCTGTCAACAGCTTTTTCTCCTTTATAGACAATTTAGAAACAGACTATAACACTTTTTCAGCTGAACAGAAAAGCCCCGCACATATCTGGTTTTTGTCTGCATCTGCATAAAGGGAACAATCAGCTGTGATGCTGGTCGTGTCTTGGACAGTGAGTAAATGGTCTTGAACAAAAACTCCTAAATCCTGAAACAGGCAAAGAAAGAAAATCATCACATAGAAATGAATTGTGGCTTTTTTGTGGTATCATGGATTTGCAGCAAATTATTACCACGTGGTTAGTGAAAAGAAGGAAAAAAAAGGATTTCTATATGCAGCAGATGTTGGTTACATGAACAGTAGGTTTTGTTTGCTTTCACTAAGGCAAAACTAGTTAATACAATTCAGCCATATTAAGGTCTAAAATGTCATTACCTACTGAAGTTTTTTTCTAGTAAGTGTGTACAGGACAATGAACATGCAGCTGATTTAAAACATGTTATGGTGGCCGTGCTCAGTATGACAAAGGAACCTGTAACCTGATACAGAAACAAGTACTCTGCACACTGGTTTCTCTCAGCTGTCATGTATTCCATCACATCAAATGTTCCAAAAATGAGCTGTAACAGATACTGTACAGTGCTCCAACAAAGAAGAGGCATGTCCATGGCCGCTGCTGCAGCCGCGAGCACTCTTCTTTAACCTGGGAGCAGGCAGGGGTCCCTCCACTCTCCACCTGAAAAATCACTTCCTCACAGAGCCATCCAAAAGAGAGGCGGATACCTCCAAACTTCAAATGTACACTGATATGCTTTTTACAGTGATTGTGCAAACCAGCTAGGGAGTACACAGTGTTCAGCAGGGCGAAGTGTACTAGCAGAGTATTTGAGCTCCTTCTCTGAGGAGGAATCCAGGTTTTAATGAGCTTTTTGCTACCTCTAAACTTCCAAATAATGGTCTGGCAGAACAACACAGAGAGCAAATGTTTGGTGTGTATAGTTCAACAATGCAGCAGTCTGTGTTAGCTTGGAACTTTATTCACACTTACAGCTGTCGTCTTTCAGAAGAGATTTATTAGGCCCGAGCTGGAAGCCTCCAAGGGCCTATTCCAGCTCGGGCCTAATGGAATTGTAAGGTTTCTTATTATTCTGTTGCGTCTTTGCGGGCAATTTGGGGGCTTTGCCATGAACCAGAACATGTAAGATTTTACCCAAAATTGCCCCCCGCATAAAATTTTTGTTCTTTAATGTTGTCGCCAGTGGGCGTAGCCAAATCTCTTAGCCACGCCCCCAAAGGTGAGATAGGCCAAACCGTTAGTCGTAGAGATCTGAAATTTGGCAAACAGGTAGAGCTCCTCAAACTAAGAAAAAAAGTATCTTGGGGGTATGCCGTAAAACGCTCAGGAAGTCGGCCATTTTGGGTCAAAGGCCAATTTTTGGCCGTTTTTCACTTTTACTCACCTCGAACTTTAACAAACTCCTCCTAGGGAATTTGAGCTGTCGACTTCATATTTGGTCAATATACGGTTAAGGCATGGGGGATTAAAAGTTATCAAAATCGTGGGTTTTCGGCCATGTTTAGGGGTTGTGGCCGGGGCGCGAATGCTCAAAGTGAAAAATTGCAATAACTTTCCCAAAGAAACGCCAAATCACACCAAAGTTGGCAAGAAGGAGGACCTTTGGGTTCCCAACGATGCTATGGGGTCATATATTGACATAATCAAAGCCACGCCCCCTGAGAACAGGAAGTCAGTTTTTTCACTTGGAAAGGTGCTTCTGTGACCCTCTTGACCCAATCAACTTGAAAGCGTGTCAGAAGACAGATAACTAGTGGGTCTAACTTCGTTTGAAGCACAGTGACTTTTCATAAAAGGGCGTGGCCGTGGTGGCGCGGCGAAGTTGGACGTCACCCCATGGCCATATGTTTGGCTTTAATTTCCACATACATCATCTGATCTGGCTGGGATGAAGATCAGCTCCTCCAAGTCCGAGGCCAGGGTTCTCGACCAGAAAAGGGTGGCTTGTCCTGTTCAGGTTGGAAGGGAGTTCCTGCCTCAAGTGAAGGAGTTCAAGTATCTCGGGGTCTTGTTCACGAGTGAGGGAAGAATGGAGCGGGAGATCGACAGACGGATCGGTGCAGCTGCCACAGTAATGGGGGCGCTGTGCCGGTCCGTTGTGGTGAAGAGAGAGCTGAGCCGAAAAGCGAAGCTCTCGATTTACCGGTCGGTTTACGTTCCTACCTTCACCTATGGCCATGAACTTTGGGTCATGACCAAAAGAACGAGATCCCGGATACATCCAGCTGAAATGAGCTTCCTCCGTAGGGTGGCCGGGCACTCCCTTAGAGATAGGGTGAGGAGCTCGGCCATCCGGGAGGGGCTCGGAGTAGAGCCGCTGCTCCTCCACATCGAGAGGAGCCAGTTGAAGTGGCTCAGGTATCTATACCGGATGCCTCCCGGACGCCTTCCTCGGGAGGTGTTCCAGGCACGTCCCACTGGGAGGAGGCCCAGGGGACCACCCAGGACACGATGGAGGGACTGTGTCTCTCGGCTGGCCTGGGAATGCCTTGGGCTGCCCCCGAAGGAGATGGAGGAGGTATCTGGGGAGAAGGACGTCTGGGCGTCTCTGCTGAGTCTGCTGCCCCCGCGACCCGGTCCCGGATAAAGCTGAAGACGACCAGTACGAGTATGATCATCTGATCTGCACCAAATTCAATGTGATTGATCCTAGTCCAGTCCCCAACAAAGATCTGATGACATATTTGGTGGGCGTGGCCTAATTCGTCCACAGCACCCCCTAGAAAAGTTTAAAAAATCAGCCCCAAGCCATGCTTTGACCGAGGATTGTGAAATTTGGTGCACATATGTATCTTCTCAGGACCTACAAAAAAGTATCTTGGAGCATTGGTCCAAACCCAATTTGGCCATTTTGGATTGAGTTTGTCATTTTGACCCTGGATTTGCCTTTTCTAGCCCGCATATCTGAGCGAACTCCTCCTACAGAGTTTGACTTAGAGACTTGAAAATCACTCAGTATACTCTTAAGGCACTGGGAATCAAAAAATATCAAAAGCTTTTTGATACATGAAAGCATGTGGGTGTGGCCACGCCTCAAAATATGACTTCTTGCCATAAAAGACGAAATTTATATAGCTCCTACAAGGAAAGTTACAGAGACCTGAAACCTTCTGAGATTGATCTGCCTCCGGCCCTGAACAATATTCACTGATCAGATGCTCACATCATCGAAGCCCCGCTCCCTGAGAACAGGAAGTGTCATGTTTCACTTAGTGTGGTCCATGTTTGATCCCCTTCACCTAATTAATGTGAAACTGTCCCAAGTAACAAATGATGGTCTAAGACATGATGGTCTAAGACAGTCGCCAGTACTGACTGCTTTAGCTGGAGGGTGTGGCTATGATAGCGTGGCGAATTCTGATGTCACGCCACGGCCATACGTTTGGCTGTAAATTACACATGCATGGTCCAATTTATTCCAAACTGAATAGGGATCATCTTTGACAACTTCCAAACACCTGTATTGGATTACATTTTAATTTGAATCAACAGCACCCCCTAGGACACTTCAAGGGCTATATCTCCCTCATACATCATCGGATCCACTTGAAATGTAGTATACATAATCATGAGTTAATGATGGACATGTTGATACAGTCAATAGATGACATCACTTTAGCCCCGCCCACTAGGAAACAAATGAGTGTAGCTTCCAGATGGAAGGTCCGATTTACTCCAAACTGAATATGGTTGATGTTTGTCAGCCCCCAAACAGCTCTATTGGATTACATTAAAATTTGGATCAATAGCAACCCCTAGGACACTTCAAGGGCTATATCTCCCTCATACATCATCGGATCCACTTCAAATTTAGTATACATCATGACTGATCAATGCTTAACATGTTGACACATTTGATGACATCATTTCAGCTCCACCCACTAATAAACAATTAAGTGCAGGTTCTCTCTGAAAGGTCAGATTTCCCCCAAATTTTAAATGCTTCTTGACTGACCAGAACTCTGCATGACCGAAGATCATACGACATGTCGTTCACAGTCCCCCTCAGTGGCGACGTTTCAAATTGAACGGCGGTCTCATTGGTGGCATGCAGGCAGTGCTGAGGTGCGAGGGCCTTCAATGCTGCTTGCAGCTTTAATTCTCTTTGAAACTGATTATGCACTGGTGCCACTGTACATATGTTTGATCAGTTATTCAAACTTGTATTATTATTCAGTATCTTACAATATAGTGGTGGTTGATTGGTGGTACAACTAAGTGGTTGATTGTTTTTAAATTCTGTTGTACAGCATAGTAAAATAACCTTATTTTGATTTTCTTTTTTAGAAGGAAACCAGGTTTCTGTCATGATCCGCACCAATTTTTGTTTCTGTTGTTGTAGTTGTTGTAGTATGTAATGAAGAAAAGCTGAAAATTAATCAATAAATATATACCACAGTTAGTGTATTCTTTTACGTCACTATTAGTCGCACCAGTCAAGCAGGCCAAAAGCAGAGTAGTGTGCTGCCCGCCCTAAACCAATTGCTTTTGCTTTTTTAATGACATAAACATTTTGGTCATGAAATTTCTGTATGTGGGTCACAAACATGACAGAGGCAGCTCCATGTTCGTTTGGGTGACGTTTATTGTCTTTTTGAGGGAGCTGCTCCAACTGCAGAATCTAATGCTTCAACATCAAGAACGAACTGCTTCAGAGGGCCTGGCTGACTCAAAATGGGCACCCTGGAGAATCCGGACTTGAGTTCAGAAAAAAGCTTTCACAGCAGCCAAGGACTCATTGATATTGCTTCTCCATATACTCTCTCAGGTATGCTTGAAGGTAGTGGGGCACCAGAAAACAGGTCAGTAATACAAAGGGTCTATGTGTTGGTAATGACATTGTTCTGCAAATTAATGCCACACTTCTCAGATTTTTTGGAGTAAAACATTTTGAAAACCATGTTTCATTTGATTTCCACTTCACATTGACATATTATTTTCTGTTGATCATAAAATCCCACTAAAGGGATTGAAGTTGGTGGTAATGTGGGTAAACAGGAAAAGGCTAAAGGGGTATGAATACTTTTGCAACTCTGTGTATAAACATATTGTAATCATGCATAGTCATGCTGCATCTCTGAAATGTCACATTGAGTAAATCAGACAGCATGGTTTCTTTGCAGGAAGCTGTTTTCTTACACACATGAGGCTTACAGACTTAACAGCTAACGGTTGTTTCCTTTTCAGTTTACAGGTGTCTGGACGATGTCAGTGTTTTGAGGCAGACTCAACACTTGCTGTGCTGACAGCATCAAGCTTGTGTGTGATAAGACAAGCCTACTGCTGAACCGGTGCCACCCCAGCTCCCCTAACACCAGGAGCTCTGTTACCGGAACAAAACCACAAGCCTTGGTTTTGATTTTATCTGACCAACGATTTCTGCTAAAAAGAGGACTGTTTTTTCATCTTTTATTCATTTGACTTATGGATATGAGCTCACAAAGTAACTACAGACCTATAGAGTCTATAGAGACTTAAGAAACCTTGAGGTGTTAAGTCACTTGCCCTAGAAACAGTTCCTTAAGTAACTCCCCAAATACTTGTTTTTGAATCTCCAACAGAAGCTTCATATTTCAGTCAGCTTCTCAAGTTCTCCATATCAGTGCTTCATCTTGAACAACTGCCTCTCAAAAGCCTCGATTTCTTCCATGACTGACTTTTTCAGCTCTCGAAAGAACACAGATTAATCTGCTGTTTATTTAGCTTGTGAGGAGAATTTGTCTCTTTCTCAGCAGAGCGATTTATTAGAACCTTTTTTTTTGGCTTTACATTCTAATGTCAGGTTGAAACATTTTTGTCAGATGAACCTTTGTTTCCCAGTTCAGTCTTTCAGCATAAGATGAGCTACTCGTGGGTAAGGTGTCAGCACCTTGTTTAGCAACATTACAAGCAGCCAAGAAGGTCAAATGTCAAACACACAGGATCCACACAGATACAACGTCTCTGAATATTTCTGAGCCACTCAAATCTCAAAGCATTGACCTGATTTTTGTTTCATTGCAAACAACTAAAACTTTAATTGATGCTTTAATTGAGTTTTCTCTCAAAACACACGTAGTATAGAAAGCTGGTAATTTCAATTAACGTATATTAATCTGAGTTAAACGCAAATCATCTAAAAGTGATCTGAGACAAGTTGGTTGCACCCATCTGATCTGAGAGTGAAGTTGTTAGGTGTAACATACAAAAGGCCTTTAGGTTCACATACTATGCAAACTAAGTGCCAGCCCTCAGAAATTAAAATCAAATAAAGTATATCTGGTTGATATGTAAAAAGATGTGTAAAAAGTCTTAAAATAATAAAAACACAGCTTTTAATATGAGTAGATTTATTCCATGTGGGTTGGAGTTACACTAAGAGATATCTGTTTTCACCAAAAATCAACAGTTTTAGTAAACACCCTTTTATTGGCAACCCTAGCAAAGTTTTTAAAACAAATGTATTTGAGGCATTTGATAAATTCCTGTTTTACTTTGACCAGGGGACCTTATTAGAGTTTCTGGCATCACAAGCTCTTTAAAAGTGCCAGAATATTTTAAATAAAAGCCTTGTGGACTCTACCAGTTAAGTGAAAATGCAGGGTGGGTGTTGGGTCTTTTGGTGGGCATTAGGTCCTTCAACACAAAAGTGGTTCAGCAGACACTAATTCATCCTTCTCTAATGGCCATTTCAGTCCCCAGACTTAAATCCTATAAAAGGCTTTTTACCCATCTTTACTAGGGATGCCAATAATTGTCATTTTACAAATGTGTTCGGAGTTCTGTGTACAGAATTGGTGCTGCGATGGACTGCTGACCTATCCAGGAAGGAAAAATAGATGGATGGATGTTATGGAAGTGTTGGGAACCGATATGGATCTCAGTTGTGGACAATAGTGTTTGAGTTTAACATTTCAGCTTTTGTTTATTTTTCTTTGCCATGGGACTGTTTGGGGGCTGTTTAGAGTGATTCAACACTACACACACACCTACAGCAGCAGCAGAACAGACCTGCTATCCGATGCTTTAGATTCACACACACACACACACACACACACACACACACACACACTTATGTTTCTATCTTTTAACTGGGCTAATTTTCTTTCTTTGCACATTAAGTGAAAAGTTTCAAGTAAAAAAAAAAACAATTTCTTTAACAGGTTCCTCTGTTTTGTCTCAAAGGGTTTATTTTAGCAAACACACTGTTGTTTGGTGTAAATATATATGAGACGTCCATGCAAAAACCCAGGCACCAAGAACAATGATGATTATATTTTTCCTTTGTTAGCCATAAGCATCTGTGCCTCACTGGAGGATGTGGTGAGCAACTGTTTTCTCAGTCTCACTGGGAGACTTAGCCATGGACTATCCAAGTAAACAGTTTAACCAAAATAAAACCAAAACTATCGCTCCCCATGTTCAGTACGCTGCGCTAGCTCAATAAGAGTTGGCAGCAACATGTGCTGAGTTGGTCTCTCAAAGGAACACTGCGTTCAAGGATTAGGCCCTGGCTGCCAATGTTAACAACAAATTGAACCGTGTTTCCTGACATTAACCAAGCACCAGCCCTCCACACTCCACCGTGCAGGGCTGTCAGTGGGGGAGAGCCTCAGAGTGCTGTCACTTCACTCTTACCTTCTAGAGTGAGCTTTGTGGCTTTAAGATGTTTTGACATGAGCCTTAATGCTGCCCTTGCACTTAGCTGAAGGTTTCGGGCTCAGAATGATGTTCATGTCGAGAAAAACTGCTGTATTTGGCAGCAGTCAGCCTACAAAAAAAAAAAAGAGTAGGGCTTTTATTTATGGCCGAGTGGAGCAACTGTAAGGTGTAATGGATGTCACTCACTTTGGTTTGTCTCTCTAAGAATCTGCATTGCTTTTAAGCCTACTGGTTACAGACTGGTTACAGAGTGGAACTTTCCATCTAAAATGATCATCTTTTTATTTAAATTAACCAGTTTGACATTTCTGAAGATATATTATCTTTGAGTTTTCTTTTAAACCTGCCTTGTCCTTATGAACTTGAGTATATTTGAGGACTAAAGTCCAGTATATGTGAGAGGTGTGAACATTAATATCAACTATGACAGTGTATAAACAGGTTAATTTGTAAAAGGCAAGCTTGAGTTCCATCCAGCCGTATGTGGGTGTGGTGTCTATCAGGTTTGTCTGCTAGACCAAAACTAAGTTGTTCATCAGCATTGCAAAGGTAATGTCTGCATGACTTCATTGTCCGATCTCAGTGATGTATGATCATAACAACCTTTTTATAGGCCAGAGATTATTCCTCATTGCTGTTGACATTTACACACACACACACACACACACACACACACACACACACACACACACACACACACACACACACACACACAGAGATAATGCCATTTTGCCATTACACTACCCCTACAGTCCTAGTTAAATCCTGCCACTGGTTTCTCCTGCCTTTAATAACTACTATGATTCACTCCTCACTCACTACTGGAATTGTTCCCCCCTTCTTAAGATTGCAGTTATCACTCCTACACTAAAAACAATGGATCAGTTCCCAACAACCACAATAATCTCCGCCCCATTTTCAATTAACCTTTCATCACCAAAATACTAGAAAAAACGATTTGCCATTCACCTCCATTCCCATTTAACTCACAACCTCTATGAACAATTTCAGTCTGGTTTTCATCTCCAACATAGTACTGAAATCACTCTCATGAAAATCACAAAGGATCTTTTGATGACAGCTGATTCTGGTTTAATTTAGATTCTCGGGGATTTAAGTATCTCGGGGTCTTGTTCACGAGTGAGGGAAGAATGGAGCGGGAGATCGACAGACGGATCGGTGCGGCTGCCACAGTAATGGGGGCACTGTGCCGGTCCGTTGTGGTGAAGAGAGAGCTGAGCCGAAAAGCAAAGCTCTCAATTTACCGGTAGGGCTACGTTCCTACCCTCACCTATGGCCATGAACTTTGGGTCATGACCGAAAGAACGAGATCCCGGATACAAGCGGCTGAAATGAGCTTCCTCCGTAGGGTGGCCGGGCACTCCCTTAGAGATAGGGTGAGGAGCTCGGCCATCCGGGAGGGGCTCGGAGTAGAGCCGCTGCTCCTCCACATCGAGAGGAGCCAGTTGAGGTGGCTCGGGCATCTATACCGGATGCCTCCTGGACGCCTTCCTCGGGAGGTGTTCCAGGCACGTCCCATCGGGAGGAGGCCCAGGGGACGGCCCAGGACACGCTGGAGGGCTATGTCTCTCGGCTGGCCTGAGAACGCCTTGGGCTCCCCCCGGAGGAGCTGGAGGAGGTGTCTGGGCAGAGGGGCGTCTCTGCTGAGTCTGTTGCCCCCGCGACCCGGTCCCGGATAAGCGGAAGACGACGAGTACGAGTACGAGTACGAGCTTTCAAGTAGTGAGTCACATCTAAGGTGCCAACATTTTGTCTTTAAGCAGCCATTGTGTCCATATATTTACACTATCTTAATCCTTGGGGTTGCAGCTAGTGCTTATCTGCAGTGGTCAATAGGTGAGAGAAGGGGTACAAACCAGGCAAAATGGCCCATCCATCACAGGACAGCACATTGAAATACAGGATAGACAACCATGCACAAACACACACCTGAAGACAATATAGGTCACTATCGTACCCAGAAAGAACCCATGCAGACACTGGGGGAAAATGCAGGCCTTGCCCGGGATTTCAACCCAGGACTATCATGCAACAACTGTGCCACTGTGCAGCCCCCCAGGCAGTGTGCAAAGGGCTATAAAATACCTCCAATCTTTAAGCACTCATAAGGATAACAAGAGAACCAAAAGTTAAAACTTAAAGGCAGACAAGCGGTACGATCCAAAGACATTTCATTTTTTTGAGGCATAGAGCAGGGCGCTGCAGGAGAAAGAAGAAGAGAAAAAAAACTGGCAGGACTGAATGAGTTGGATGGTAGTGAAAAACCAAGGCTTTATTTATAGAGGGGATAAAAATCAAAGGGATTACATGAGGCAAATTAACAGGAAACAAGATAAAACTGAACAGAGACTACACAGTAAAATGGGAGGTAAAGATGACAAAACCAAATAGAACTAAGTCATACCAAAACAGAGAGGATATGCTAACGTTAGCCTATCAATTCAGCAGACTGCTCTGCATGAAAACATTGGATTGAGATGTGTGTCTTTTGAGTCAGTTAAGCCTTTAGAAACAAAAGGCTGGCCTGTAGTAAATCCTGCTGGAACAAAATCTCTGTCGCTGTCCAGCAAAAAACGATATAGCAGCATCTAGAATGTCACAGGTAATTGAGTTGCTAATGTGTTATTTTACTGCTCTTTAAAGCTACTGAGTTTTTAAACATTTTTACGAGTTATTGGACTGAGATGCAGTAGTGGCAAATGTACAGTCTGAAATGACTCAAATGGGGACATCTCTAACTTTTAGGGGTTCTGCTCCATTACAACTACCAAGGTTTTAGCACTCAGATGAAAACGTTTAAATCCCAAGCTGATATATTTTGGGTGAAGAAAAGAAACAGGTTACATCGGTCAGAAAAAAAGTGAGATTATAAAGTTAATTTTAGACAAAATTACTTATTATGCATCAAATATTTGATTTTTTTTTCTAAAATAACAACATTTACTCAGGTTGCCATTGTCTAATACTAACAGTTGTTTGATTACCTTAAACTTTTAAGTGGAATGAAAGCAAAAACAGAATTTTTCTATTCTATATTAGGGAAATAACTTTTTAAGCACTGTAATGCACATTTGTTTTTCTGTTTTGTGGTTTTATCAGTTTTCATGATTTCTAAAACTTTTTATCACCAGCCTTTTTAAAGACTTTTCTTTAAATAGGCTGCTAAACATCTGTTTAAAATGCCACTCTCTATTTGTTGTAAGCATTATAGTAAACGACAAAATTTGAATAAACTGATTTGATAATGTGTATTTATTCTAAAGAGCTTGTCTTAGAGCAATGTAATGTACTGGGAGGAGATATACATCAATTTGAACTGTAAACTGTGAACAGTCTCAGTCTTAATTAAATATATGCCTTAAGCTTTGGATAGCGATAAAGCAGACTAATTTAATCGGAAAAAGAATCTCTGGAAGCTTAGGTATATCAAACAGAGGAGGGTGACGCCTGCAGATAAGGCTGGTTTAATCCACTGTGTGCTCTCCAAACCCAAGGCCCTCTGAAGTGTTGTCTTAGGCTATAGTTAAAAGCTAGACCACAATACAGCTCCAGCAGTCAGCTACCACAGATTTTCACTCTGTAATATATGTTTCTGCTCAGTCACTTGTTTGTTTGTCAGTGGGTTAGACCCTTTTTGGAATTTGACATATGATCCACCTCTTACAGACAATCCATCGACAAAGTGGAAAAAGTTGTTAAGGTTTTCTCTGACGATGCATTTTTTCAGCAAAATAATCTAGAAAAAAAATTAGGCGGGACAAGCATTTTTTTTATTATTTGAAAAGATGGCAACTTCATATGCTAGAGTTTGTAAGGTGTGAGTGATGCACTCAAAGACTATACACTATACTACTTGGACTATAGCAACAACTCTTCTGAAAGCCTGTTTTACTTATGTTCTACTTTGGAGGAAGTTACACCTTGACCACCCTACCACCTGGGAACCCAACTAATTTATACTGACCTTTTCTTTGTTTTAAATACAAATTTTCATCCAAGACGGCTGCTTCAGTCTTTTTCCAGAAGGTAGAAAAAAACAGCGCCCATGACACTGGATGGAGCTGCTTAGCTATGTATTACTGCCATCTAATGGTCACTGAGTTACAAATCCTGCATTTAAACCCTGCTTTGTTATTAGTCTGTTATTAAAATGTTTCATACCAAACATTCAACCCTTCTGGATCAATTCTTTATAGAACCAGCACCATTTGCTGCTGCTTTTCATTTCTAGGCACTGAAATGTTTGCCTATTTTTTATGAAATAAAAATTCCACCTCAGATAGGTGGGATGGAGCGCTTACATAAACAGTAAATTTCAAGCCTTGCCATGGATTCTCAAAACTTCGGGTGGGACAATCTAACACATTAATATACAGTACGTTATTCTTAACCACTCAAATGATAGCTCTAGCTTTATGTTTAGGGTCACAAGTCTTCTGCACCCTGTATTTAGCTCCATCAATCTCCCCATCAACTGTGACCAGCTTCCCAGCTAAACTAAACAAAACAGAAAAAGAAAAAAATCACAGCATGATGCTGATGTTGTGTTAATGATGATGTACACTGTTAGCTCCCCCTTACACGTAGAGTATTGGATGTAGCTCTAAAACTTCCATTATGGTCTCATCTGTACAGAGCATCTTCTTCCCAAGTTTGTAGTGTCCCCTACATGGCTTGTGGCAAATTGCAATCAAACTGTATTTCTAGTGAACACGACTAATAGTTTTAATGTTAAAAGATTCTCACACCTGAGCTATAGATCCCCATTAGCTCCTCCTGAGTTACCACAGACCTCTTGGCTGCTCTCTGACTAATGTTTTCCTTACCCAGCCTGAGTGTTTCAGTGAGCAATCGTGTCCTGGTAGGTTACACTGGTGCAATACTGTTCCCATTTTCATATTAAGGATAGAACAATGCTTTGAGATATGTATGTCCAAAGCTTGAGATATCGCTCTATATCCTATCCCTGTCTAACAGTTCAAAACTTTCTCTCTGACTTCTCTGTTGTGTTTTTTGGTCTTCATGATGCTGTTTGTTCACTAACAAACATCTGAAGTCTACACATAACTAACCCAGATATTTACTATTTAAGTGGTTTCTTAAGGTAATTGTAACCATGCATTTGATTTAAAGGTGTCACAGGGAAGAGAGCTCAATACAAATGTGTGCCAAAGTTTTTAGTTTGTTTTTTCTCTAAAAAACAAAAACAGAAAAGACAACTGTGGTATTTTAGTTCCACTTCACAATTGTGTACTACTTTCTGTAGTCTATCTCACAAAATGCCAATAAAGTACATTAAAAGTTGATGATTGTAACATAACAAAATGTGAACAAATATATTGATGCTTTTGTTAGGGACTGCAAAAAAGTATATAGAATAAGTTCTAAGCCGCTGGCTAAGGGTATTCTGACGGCGGTGTTGTCTTTTCCCTCAGGTGTGTATATATATGCATTCTTGATCCCTTTCAGCTGAGACACCTGCCTAAATATTGGTTCTCAACAAATAAAATCTTGAGCCAATTCAACCTAGCCTCGTCACAGCGGTCCTCCTCCTTTGTACCTGGAGCCTAAAGCTCTTAAGGTCCATTGTGAATTAATTACATGTATCCAACAAATAAAGTCTGCAGCTGGCTCGTGGCTCTGTGTACATGGCAATAACTCATAAACACAGAAGCATAGTCTTGAAAGCAAGCACACAATGAGGATGGTGACAAGTATCGGTTTCACAAGCGGAGGCCAAACAGGGCTCCACATGTTGGGACACACTGAATCCTAACCGCACACTTAAAAGCAGCACATTGATAACTGTATCTGCTGCCAGGACAATTCACCTGCTGCCATCTCTCAGCGCCACCATTCACAGCTTTTACTATCTGTGTTCTGCCAGGGCAAAATGGCATGTCATCACCTCACTATATTGATCAAACTTCAGGAGCAAAGTAGAGCCCTCTACTGGACATCCTATATAGCTTATAAAAGAAAAAAAAAAACATTTTAAGGCCTTCCCGTTCCTCCAGTGATCTGACAATCTCTCCGGCTTTGGTGTTTGGTGTCAGTAAACAAAGGGCTGAAAGGTGCCGCACACCTCTTTAGAAAACAACACAAAACACGCTTTAACTGTAGCTAACAGGCTTTCAGTGCATCACAAACACAGAGCTAACGTGATCCAGCTCCCGTAGTGTTACCGTAGTGTTGTCTGCTGACAGCTCCTGTTAGGGCTCTATTGTGTGGACATGACCGTGGAATACAGAGAGGTAGTGGTTAAAAGCACAAAGGGGACATGGGTGCATACTTCTCTCGTTCTCCCTCTCATCACAACTGCCTTTTCTCCCAGCGACTGCTCTGCTGAGCGTCTAGGATGGATGAGGATCACCAGGCTTTGCCACCAGTCCAAAAGACGAAGGTGATGGGAGGAGGGGTATCCTGACCCACCAAAGACAGGTGCTGGCCAAGATATGAATGGTTCATAATGGTGCTGAAGGATAAGTTGCTCTGAGAAATTCTGGATGGAGTTGAAAGCTTTTTCTCAGCTGCTCCGGTCCCACTCTTCCTCTGGTCATTTGTCTCTGCTAATTGCTGTAGCAAAGGTGCTGTTCTGTCCTGACACTTTGGACATCTTTAAGGCTGAGGAAAAAAAAAGAAAGCTGGTGGGATATATCCATTGCCCCTGTAGTTTATTTCACCTACGTCAATTTTAACCTAACAGAACACTGTTCAGTTTAACAGTTTGTCTTTTTTTACAAAAGCTTTTTTTTTTAACTAGTTACTTTGTCTTAATTGGATTTTACCTACTTTATAAACTGTGTAAAAAACTATGTTATCGATGTAAATAGGTTGTTATAAAGTATTTGGAGTTTTGATTGTAAGATGGGTCTGCAACTGAAGGCTTACAACATTGTAAAAGGAGCACAATGTCACTTGCAAAAATTTAATTAATGCAAATTAAAAAAAAAAAATCAATTAAACAGCAACGCCCCTGCCACCCAACCTAAAAGAGAGAACTCTAAGAAAAGAAGAACGAGGTTATTGTATTTACAATGATTCCCTAAACAGACATATACAAAACGTTACTTTATGTAATATAATTGCACAACATTTTAAAGACCTCTTTTCTGGCAGGTGGTAAATGTTGAATTTAATTACACATTATGAGCTTGTTAAGGCAAACAGAAACCCAAATCAAAGAAACAGTTTTACCAGCCAGAATATTAATAGAAGATGCAAAATGGACAGAACAATTAGCAGAAAGATGTAATATCACTATGAGCTTGTGGAAAGCTGTGTGGAACAGTCTAGTCAGAAATTAGCTGAGATTCATTAGCTGATTTGGCCAATCCACTGATCATCAGTCCATGGAATAATATTAAAACAGCTACAATAAGCTTACTGTGATCATCAGTGATTCTGATTCTATTACAGGTAGGTGAACTATTACAGAAAACTTAACAGAACTTAAATTACAAAACTCTGAACTAATGCTTTATGGGTAACACATGCTGATAAAAAGGTTTACATGTCAAAAAATATGCCCCTACTAACAGCCAGTGCCTCAAGTTGGGGCGCTTAAGTCCAGTAATCTTTTTTGTCTTAAGTGGTGTGATGCACTGCAGCACTCCCAATATGTGTTCCACTTTATGTGAAGAATCAAACTTTAGTGCAACAGGCACAAGTTAAAAATGACAAATTTGCTCCTTTGATTTTGTGTATAATAATCTAAAACTGAACCATGAATAATGTGTGAATATGATAGGGTGGGGTGGCAGCCATTCATCCCAATAATATGGCAAGTAGAGAAAATAACTGTATCACCTTTTTACTCATAGACGTAACTGATATATATGACGCATTGATTTCTGAGATCTAAATATGTTGATTGGATTTCTGTCTCTTTCAAGGTTTTTCTATTTCATTATGTGCTTTATTTCTCAATTTACCTGCAATATAAACAAGCAGGTTTCGAAAAGTCAGTCAGTCAGTCAGTCATTTTCTACCGCTTATTCCATAGTGGGAAAAGTCAAACTGTTAAAATAAGTATTAATATAAAGTAAAAATTATTTGTCAAAATAAAAGAAACCAATGCATTCTAAGGCAAACCTAGCTGTTTACATTATATAAAATCTCTTTAGACATTCTCACTGTACAGTACCTTGTGAAAGTACTCGGCCCCCTTGAACTTTTCAACCTCTTGCCACATTTCAGGCTTCAAAGATAAAGATATAAAATTCTAATTTTTTGTGAAGAATCAACAAGTGGGACACAATCGTGAAGTGAAATAAAATTTATTGAATGTGTCAAACGTTTTTAACAAATAAAAAACTGAAAAGTGGGGCGTGCAATATTATTCGGCCCCTTTACTTTCAGTGCAGCAAACTCACTCCAGAAGTTCAGTGAGGATCTCTGAATGATCCAATGTTGTCCCAAATGACTGATGATGATAAACGGAATCCACCTGTGTGTAATTAAGTCTCCGTATAAATGCACCTGCTCTGTGATAGTCTCAGGGTTCTGTTCAAAGCGCAGAGAGCATCATGAAGACCAAGGAACACACCAGGTAGGTCTGAGATACTGTTGCGGAGAAGTTTAAAGCCAGATTTGGATACAAAAAGATTTCCCAAGCTTTAAACATCCCAAGGAGCACTGTGCAAGCAGTCATATTGAAATGGAAGGAGTATCAGACCACTGCAAATCTACCAAGACCCGGCCGTCCCTCTAAACTTTCATCTCGAACAAGGAGAAGACTGATCAGAGATGCAGCCAAGAGGCCCATGATCACTCTGGATGAACTGAGAGATCTATATGGGGTAAGAACGCTGTCAAAAACAATGTGTATGTAAGACGGAAATGTGTGCATATTAGTCAATAGTTGTGCATAAGTAAAATCCAAAAGAGGTATTGTATATTTTCTCTATAAGAATGCAAAATAAAATGTTACAGCTTCAAGAAATTACAAACACAAAGTTCAAGTTTACAGTTGTGGTTTATTCTTTATGAATACAATATGCTATAACAGTTTGTGAATACAATTTATTTTCTATGAGAATACGAATTTACATCAGCGATTTGGTGTCACGTGATCTCAGGCTCGAATATAGTGGGTGGAGTTATACAATGATGTACAGTAGGTGGCAGTATGCACCTCTGAATTTGTTGCGAACCGACAGCAGAAGAAGAGAAGAAGAAGAAGAAGAACAAGCAGCAGCACTACCGCCAAGATGACGGACCAAGAGTATATATTAACGACATTAAGACATATATAAACTTTTTAACATTACCTGGCTTTGTACCATAGTTTCTTGGTCCATTCTTTTGGCGCTAGTGTTGCTGCTTCTTCTTCTCTTCTTCTGCTGGCGGTTCGCAGCAAATTCAGAGGTGCATACTGCCACCTACTGTACATCATTGTATAAATCCACCCACTACATACTATGTTTTAGCTTGGTATTTCATAAAAATAAGAACAATGCTTTATTTATAATACTCTTGATTTCCCCCCCTATCTCCCTTCTGTTCCTAATATTCCTTTTAGACTGAATTATCTCCCATTCCGGCACTACGTTTACTGGCGGTGAGGAGTGTGACAGCGCATGCGCAACGCGAATCGACCAACTATGCTCCACTAACCAGCCTGAGATCACGTGACACCAAGTCGCTGATGTAAATTCGTATTCTCAAAGAAAATAAACTGTTATAGCATTTTGAATTCATAAAGAATAAACCACAACTGTAAACTTGAACTTTGTGTTTGTAATTTCTTGAAGCTGTAACATTTTATTTTGTATTTTTACAGAGAAAATATACAATACCTCTTTTGGATTATACTTATGCACAACTATTGACTAATATGCACACATTTCCGTCTTTACAGACGCATTGTTTTTGACAGCGTTCTTACCCCATAGATCTACAGCTGAGGTGGTAGAGTCTGTCCATAGTACACTGCACAAATCTGGCCTTTATGGAAGAGTGGCAAGAAGAAAGCCATTTCTCAAAGATATCCATAAAAAGTCTCGTTTAAAGTTTGCCTCAAGCTACCTGGGAGACACACCAAACATGTGGAAGAAGGTGCTCTGGTCAGATGAAACCAAAATCGAACTGCTTGGCCACAATGCAAAATGATATGTTTGGCGTAAGAGCAACACAGCTCATCACCCTGAGCACACCATCCCCACTGTCAAACATGGTGGTGGCAGCATCATGGTTTGGGCCTGCTTTTCGTCAGCAGGGACAGGGAAGATGGTCAAAATTGATGGGAAGATGGATGGGGCCAAATACAAGACCATTCTGGAAGAAAACCTGTTGGAGTCTGCAAGAGACCTGAGACTGGGACGGAGATTTATCTTTCAACAAGACAATGATCCAAAACATAAAGCTAAATCTACAATGGAATGGTTCACAAATAAACGTATCCAGGTGTTGGAATGGCCAAGTCAAAGTCCAGACCTGAATCCAACCGAGAATCTGTGGAAAGAGCTGAAGACTGCTGTTCACGAACACTCTCCATCCAACCTCACTGAGCTCGAGCTGTTTTGCAAGGAAGAATGGGCAAGAATTTCAGTGTCTCGATGTGCAAAACTGATAGAGACAAACCCCAAGCGACTTGCAGCTGTAATTACAGCAAAGGGTGGTGCTACAAAGTATTAACGCAAGGGGGCCGAATAATATTGCATGCCCCACTTTTCAGTTTTTTATTTGTTAAAATTTGACACATCCAATAAATTTCATTCCACTTCACGATTGTGTCCCACTTGTTGAGTCTTCACACATAATTAGAATTTTATATCTTTATGTTTGAAGCCAGAAATGTGGCAAGAGGTTGACCAGTTCAAGGGGGCCGAGTACTTTCGCAAGGCACTGTATATATTTTCGTACATTTAACTTAACATATTTAAACTAAGGGCAAATCCAGATGGCTTCCAGCTAACAAGACATGATGGACCGTGTTGGATTCACAAGACTGAGAAGAGATTTTAAGTGTATTTCAGTTGTCTATTCTTGGAAAAACAAATTATGCAACTGTATCGTTTTCATGGCTGAGGTATAGTTGTCAAAAATCAAACACTGCTGTATAAAATCTGTAATCATTGAAGTATTATCTAGTTTAGTTTGGATCAGTCTAAGTATTTCAGGTTTAGTGTCAAAATGTATTCAAAAGTGTGAAATGCTGTTTTACTTCTGACAGGAAGCTACAAAGTAAAGGCTAGCTTTTGCATTTTAAGAGGCAAATTGTTAGTGAATCATGGTTACCTGTCATAGAATTCTCACAGTACAAATAAGTCATTTTAATTTATGTTTCATTCTGTGGTCATTTTTTGTTCCTTCTAAGTACCCAAAATGATTTCAAAGTTATGGAAGCGTCTTTAACGTGTTGTTGGACTGAAAACTTTATCAGTCAACTCTGTAAACACAACAGGGCAACTCAAGATCTGCTTTCTTTTGTACGTCAAAATAACAGTCTAAAACCAGTTGTAGCTATGAACAACAGGATGTGAAGCTCAGGATTCTTTATTCAAGGCCCATCACAACTGTTCACACTTACGCTGACAGTAACTGGACACAGACACAATAAATATTAGGGGCATTTTAATATCATGAGATTTTGTTTCATACCTACTGTTTATTTGATGAACATTTATTGATATCTTTTTTTGGCTACCTGGTCATCATCTTGAATACCTATCTTAAAAACTGTACATTTTTAATGCCATCTGAATTTAGCTAGATAAAAATACTGCAAGTCATGCTTGCATAGCCTGTTTGATCAATTCTAGCAACTTTTTAAACAGACAATGGTACACCACCAAATCAGTGAATTCTGGTGTTTCAATCACTTCCGTGGGTGCAGATGTATATAGTTTGGTGTGGAGAAACTTGATTGGTCTGCACAGAGTCCTGACCTATGAACATACGAAATCTAAATCTGGTGGAAGATGTTTACAGAATAGTTAAAGTTGCTATTGCTGCCAACGGTGGGTCCATTAACAAATTGGACCTTATAGGTTAGGAATAAGATGTCATCAAAGTTCATGTACATGTAAAAGTAGACAGACAAATACTTTTGTGACTATAGTGTATTTAGACATTAGTAGATGTCTTTATGCAGGTGTCTTTTTATCCTTTCGCTTTTCAAACTTAAAAAAGATAACAAACTTATCTTATCTGTGACTTTTTGACTAACATTGTCTGGGGTACACTGGTCCTTTTTTTTTACCCATAATATTTTTTAAATGTGTGCTGTTTATAATGATGGCTGCTTTTAGAAATATAGTGATGTCATAAAGCACAGCTTTCATCCTTTGATCCAAAAGCTCTCCAGCAGAATGCCTCATGTCCTGTTTTGAGAGACTTAATCAGGTTTTCCATATTAAAAAATGCTCCAGGTCAGTTAGGTCAAAGAGACAAAAGCCTTTATGAAGGGGGGCTGGAAGCTCTGTGTGCCAGGGATGACAGACGCTGAGATTTGATTGGCTTGTTCCTGCACGGATGGGATTTGCTGTCAACAGGTCCCAATTAGCCCAATCAGAGTGGAAGGAAACGGCACAGAAAGGATACTCTGTTAGTGCCACCATGTTTGTGAAGCTGATAAAAAAATAAAACAAAACACAATCACTCGTTCTTTCTTTCCGCCCCACTGAGCTCCAGCCTGAGTCTGTGGGGGCAAATTAATTTGGGATTTAGACTTGCTGTGGCGTTGCTTTGTTGACACTAGCTACAGCATGGGGGCTACATTGTTGTGGCCCTAAACGTTGCTGTTGATGTAAATATTGTCTTCTGCAATTCTTTTGTGTTTCTGAATAGTATTTGGTGACCAAAGCTACTTCCTGACACAAATGTGTCATCGAGTCTTTCAGATTGCAGTCAAACACAGCCGCTGTCTGAGCAGCAGGCCACATCTTGGGTGAAAACTAATTTATGAGAGAAAAATGTAGTCAGGGACAGCCAAAAAGGAGGGTGAACCACAAAAACAGGATGGTGAGTCATATTGGAGAAATAAAACCGAGGATGAAAAAAATTCAGAAAAGAGATTTAAATTTGACACAGAGGTGTATTTAAAACACATAAAATTAACTAGAGAAATACAGAAGATCTTGTTAAACTTAAAAACTAAGCAAACACAGCTAAGGGATGTAATTTAATATACTGTAATATAGCTTTAATATCATGTAGAATAACATGTAAGAAATGAAACATGCTCTGAATACAATGAAGAAAACAAGAAATCTAATAGAACTTGGAGATTCTTTAAAGCAAATAACCATCCTGGGACTTTGACCACACCAGCTAATCAGGCACAGCTTAATGAGTGATGGGACATTGACCTCTGACCTGAGGAAGTCATTTAGCTGGAGAGGCACTGAAGGTCTGATTCATGGTCAGAAAATCATCCCTATCTCCATGCCCAAGGATGCCAGAGGTGAGGATGGACAGGTAATTGGGGAGGTGGGGTGAAGGTGTAGTTCTGATTTTGATCTGCCAATTTTCTGTGTCTGAAATGAGTCATCCTCCAGAGGACACTGGAAAAATAACATTATAGAACATATTTTTCAAGAACATATTCATTTTTTAAAGCTTGTTCATAAAATGATTTTTGATATATAAATTTACATCGTTCTATTCCAGAAATAAATAAATTAGTTAATTAAAAACACTTTGATGTACAGTACTGTTCAAATGTCTTGAGTCATTCTTGCAGCAGCCTCCTACCAGATTTCTTCTGTTTTTTCTTTTTATGTCACACTTACATGTTTTAGGTCTTTGAACAAATTTTAAAATCAGACAAAGAAAACCTGAGTAAATACAAAATGTTGTTCTCAAATGATGATTTGCATCTTACATTACATAGAAATCAGTCTGCCACTGAAAAACTGTCCCAGTTTTAAATAACTGGAGGAGATAAAACCATCACTAACAACCTTATTGCCATCTCTCAAAACAAAAAACCTTTGCCAAACAATCAGTTTGTTTACTTGTAATGTTCTTATCGGTAATAGAATAGGATAACTGTAAAATGCTGAATCTTTGAGTTTTTTTTAAATCAAGGATAAAAACCCATTTGTTTAGAGTTGCATTTGACTGGTAAACATCATTGATTTCAATCTGTAGTCCAACTTTTCTTTACTTTCATTTATTATACCAATGCCATGTACTTTTTTCCTATGTGATTTTTTTATGTTTTCATTACATACATTACTTTTAATATTCTTCTTGCTGAAATGTGCTTTACAAATAAATTTGCCACAACAAAAATGTTAAGGAAATAATAAAGAACATTACTTTGCCCTTATTTAAACATTCTTATGAAAATAGTTGCAGGTTACATTATTGGATCGTGTCTGCTCTAGAGGGTTTTTGGTAGGAACACTTCGCTTTGTTTCAGGTTATTTGTGCTAATTGGAAATAGAACGTGTTGTGGCCCTGCTTTTGTTTTGTGTTTATAGTCTGATTTTCTTAAGCAAGCTTAATTAAAATTAAGCAAATTTGCCTAACAAATGCATTTCATATCTGCTGTGTAACATAATAAGTATGCTGCAAACTCCTTTAGTTTACAAATCCAGTGTTCTGTATGCTGCAGTTGCATGTTTTGCTTGTACTGTTCAACAACAGGTAAATCTCATCTAGATCTGTCCTGAACCGATGAACTGAAGAAATATACTTCAAGCCTATTTTTACTGTTCCGAAAAAAATAAAAAATCTATAAAATTTTAAACACCTGAATACAGTTTTGCCACATATTTACCCTTTTCGAAATTACTCCATTTTAGAAAACCAATTGTATCTATTATTAAAATCTCAAGTACTTCTGTTATTTTGGTAATAAGGGGGTATAGAGAAGGGCACCAAACCACAAATATACGTAGGGCACCAAAATGGCTAGAGCCAGAGCTGGACTAAACAACAATAGCCCTAGAATGTGTTGACAACTCATCTAGGTGGTCACAAAACAACCCTGAACAACATCTAAAGCACTGAAGGCTTTACTTTCCACAGAACAGTTAGTGTTAGTGGTTCAGCTAATGAATGGACAAAAGTGGTGTCTATTGGAGAGTTCCACTGCTAAACAAAAATAACACAAAGACCTGTCACACATAGCACCAGGCTGGTTTAAAGGTGTAATTTTTAATTTCCTGTTTAATGTCTGAACCTTGAAGAATTATCCTGTGCCTGTAATGGAATGAGTTGGATCAGATGACTGTGCAAAAATAGCCTTTGATCAATTTAAACCAAGTGTCATCACAGAGTAGTGATCATAAGACCTTAGATGTCTGCAGTTGTGTACAGCACTTTAAAAGTGGTACACTCTTAGCTGCATATGAAAAAAAGTAAACAAAAACAAAAAAACAAAAAAACATTATAGCTATGTTTATAACGGGCAATCATAAACAGCAGTTTGATGCATTTTCTTTATTTGGAGTAAGATTTATCTTTGCTTAGTGAGAGAGAAGAAGAAAAACTCACTTTTCCAGAGTGAGAGTTACCAACCCTGTCTAAATGCTGTCACAGTCAGGTACAAATAGTTTTTAAAAACAGCCAAAGTCTTTTAATTTTAAAGACTGACATAAATGACACATCAGTCTTGAAAAGGTGAGTTCAAAGAAACAGAGGTTGGTTTCAAGCTTTGTCTCATATGAGGAAGAATATGAACTAAAATGATCTTATTGGCAAAAAATAGGGTTAAAATATTAATGACAAGACAGAATTTTGAACACAGTCCACAGGTCAGAAATTATTTACACTGGCTTTTTTTTTTTCAATTCTCAGGTTCATTTAGATAAACATTTTGAAGGGATTACTGTTTTTGAAGAGCATTGTTGTGAATATCCAGGGGAGCAGAGAGATATCAGCCTTCCATTGATTGAATGTTTCTCTGCACTGCCAGGATGCACACTGAGAACCATAACATGGCGTGTTTATGCACCTTTTGGATTCATTTAAAGACACAGTTTCAAAAAGCTTCATAATCAGTGGAAGATTCTTGAAAAAATTTTTAATTTATTAAGTCTGCTGCTAAATGCTATTTCTGTAAAAAAATATTTCACAAAATAAACACATTCCTCTCATTAACAAACTAGGCTTTTAAAAGGTATTTAAAACTAGCTAATAGTTGAGAGATAGAATATTTACTAGTGAACAGTCAATTTCCCAATAATTTAGACATAACAGAGCTCAACTCTGAATATCACATCTTCTTAAATGTCAAAAAATTACCGAGTATATTGCTAATATAATTGTTCTTTCTGTCGATTCACCTTGCTAAAAAAGATTTACATCAGAATTGTGTTGCCTGAAAGAGAAAATAGACATTGTTATGAAGTGCCAGTCAGTGAGTTCAGTCAACACACTATCTCTTTGTAAGAGGATACACTGAGCTCTGAGGTTATTTTAGGGTTCACAGTCACATCTAAGGAACTAAAGGACCTCTGGTTTTTCTTTGGAATGTCAGACGGACAACATTGAAGAATCTTTCAAGATCAAAGCATGGAGATCAAACACACTGCATCCACAGAAGGAACACAGTTTGTATGGATCTCAGTCAGTGTCTGAGCCCAAAATGAGCAGAAGGGACCAGCAGAGCAGCTGAGTGATGTATGCAAGCTGTCAACCAGGTACTGTTGTCCACCCTGCAGAGCTGTGATACAGGACAACAGGTTGGTTACACTCTGGCTCTGGACCCTGTGTTCCTAGAGGTGGATAATCACACTGCTGATGCTCACATTCTGGAAGGAACAAAGCAAACTGCAGTACAAGAAAGTTATTTCTAAATGATTTTTATACCAAACTCTGAACAAAAAGGTTTGTATGAATTTTCCTCCTCTGTTTTTCCAAAACGTTAAACTTGAGGCATCTTTGGTTTGGGGTCAAACAGGCAGACTAAGAGAGCCAGACATAAATATTTAGGAGCCCCCTGAGATTTTTCCGTAGAACATTATTCTAAGAAAGCAGAGAACTGTCTGTCTTTTTATATGGAGTGTAAAAGAGTCTGGACATTGAAAAAAAATAAAGAAACAAAAACATCTGAATTTAGCCAGACATTTTAATTTTACATTTAATTTTTTGTTTCTTTACTAAATGTAGAAATGTACTTGGTACTTCTAAACTAAGTTAAATATTTTGGGTGATATATTTTGGAACTTGCCTTGTTTCACACTTCGTCATGTTACAGTCACAGACTATACAAGTCCTTCTCAAAATATTAGCATATTGTGATAAAGTTCATTATTTTTCATAATGTAATGATGAAAATTTAACATTCATATATTTTAGATTCATTGCACACTAACTGAAATATGTCAGGTCTTTTATTGTCTTAAAACGGATGATTTTGGCATACAGCTCATGAAAACCCAAAATTCCTATCTCACAAAATTAGCATATCATTAAAAGGGTCTCTAAACGAGCTATGAACCTAATCATCTGAATCAACGAGTTAACTCTAAACACCTGCAAAAGATTCCTGAGGCCTTTAAAACTCCCAGCCTGGTTCATCACTCAAAACCCCAATCATGGGTAAGACTGCCGACCTGACTGCTGTCCAGAAGGCCACTATTGACACCCTCAAGCAAGAGGGTAAGACACAGAAAGAAATTTCTGAACGAATAGGCTGTTCCCAGAGTGCTGTATCAAGGCACCTCAGTGGGAAGTCTGTGGGAAGGAAAAAGTGTGGCAGAAAACGCTGCACAACGAGAAGAGGTGACCGGACCCTGAGGAAGATTGTGGAGAAGGGCCGATTCCAGACCTTGGGGGACCTGCGGAAGCAGTGGACTGAGTCTGGAGTAGAAACATCCAGAGCCACCGTGCACAGGCGTGTGCAGGAAATGGGCTACAGATGCCGCATTCCCCAGGTCAAGCCACTTTTGAACCAAAAACAGCAGCAGAAGCGCCTGACCTGGGCTACAGACAAGCAGCACTGGACTGTTGCTCAGTGGTCCAAAGTACTTTTTTCGGATGAAAGCAAATTCTGCATGTCATTCGGAAATCAAGGTGCCAGAGTCTCTGGATGAGCTAAAGGCCGCTATCGAAGCATCCTGGGCCTCCATAAGACCTCAGCAGTGCCACAGAATGATTGCCTCCATGCCACGCCGCATTGAAGCAGTCATTTCTGCCAAAGGATTCCCGACCAAGTATTGAGTGCATAACTGTACATGATTATTTGAAGGTTGACGTTTTTTGTATTAAAAACACTTTTCTTTTATTGGTCGGATGAAATATGCTAATTTTGTGAGATAGGAATTTTGGGTTTTCATGAGCTGTGTGCCAAAATCATCAGTTTTAAGACAATAAAAGACCTGAAATATTTCCGTTAGTGTGCAATGAATCTAAAATATATGAATGTAAAATTTTCATCATTACATTATGGAAAATAATGAGCTTAGTTTCAGTAAAAAATTTAAATAGAACCAAAAGCAATTCTGAACAAATAGGATTGCACCTTGATTAAAAGACCTCAGAGTTTCTTTTTTTTTTTGCAGCACTGCAGGCCTTTATTTTTATTAAAATTTTCTTTTGGGTTGAGGATTGAATCCTCTGTATATGGGTCGCACACTTAAATGCTACTTTATACCCCGTGGGTTTCAGCATTTTTGCTGTTTTCTTCCAGATTAGGGGATCATAAGAACTGAATACTGCTTCTCTGTGTTTGGTTCGGAATCTGGGAATGCAGAGTAGAATTAAACCAGAATACCTGACTGGTCTGGAATGTAAGCAATTTCGAACTCAGGTGATGTACTCTACGTTTTTAAGTAGTGCATAATTGTGACATGAGAGGAAAATGATGTGTATTCAGAAAAGATTTTACATAAAATGTAAATCTGATAAATGTGCCATGCATAAATCCAGGACAAGAATTGCCTTATTAGTTAACATAATCCACCTGTGTGTAATTTCATCTCAGTATAAATTAAAAGGTTATCCGAAGTTTGTTGAAGAACATTTGTGAAAAAACAGTATTATGAAGACCACAAAATCCAGCAGATACATTAGGGAGAAACTGGGGAAGTTTTAAGATGAGGTAAATTATAAAACTAGAAAAGCACTCATAGAGTGCAGACCTCCGCCAAGTCAATAGGGTCATTGATGAATGTCAGCATTTTTCCATACTAATGAGCTATACTCTGGATAAATTCTGGCCACTGCATGTCAGCTGCTGGAGGAACCATCAGGGAAATCCAAGTTATGGCAACCATGGTCATCCTTCAAAACAATCCTGGACCCAGATAGTGCTTCGCATCACCACCAAAATCTAATCATCTGTTCCTTGTTGTAATATGCACTTTGTCGGAAAATGTAACCCAAAGTTGTTTGTAACGTTTTGAGATATTTTGCAAAAAAACAGACAGCTAGACAGAGAGATGCCATCAAAAACATAACCTCCTTGGTGGAGGTAACAACAACCCAAGCATTGAACCAAGATATACCAAGATATAGCTTTCTACCTTACATGAAAGGGCAGGCAATGAGAGCAGTAATCACAGGAGCAGCCAAGATGGAATCTATGGAGAAGATACAGAAAACCACAGCTCAGGTGTGAGAATCTGTTGACCGCACAACTACTAGTCAAGTGCTCCAGAAATCTGCCCATCTATGGAAGAATAGCAAAAACAAAAGGCCAAAAGAAATCCTGTTTGCAGTTTCTCATGAGCCATAGGAGACACAGCAACTTTTTCAAATAAAACCTTTTGACCTAAATGCAAAATGCTATGTGTAGTGGAAAATTAAAATCCAGAAGACATAATCTTCACAGTAAAACATGGTGGTGGCAGCATCATGCCACAATAAGAGCCAATAATTCCATGATGAAAATGTAGCACATCTCCAAATAGCCACATTAACCATGACTGATTCAATTGCTTTTATCTGTCCTTGTTCAACAATCACTGGCATTCCGTTTAAGTCAGTAATTAAGTTCTTATTTCATCTATTGCTAAATTTAGAAAGAGATTATTGTGGAAGAAAGGGAAAAGCATTTATTTAAACAATGTTTTTAAACATTTCAGTTTTTAACATAGAACTAAAACACTACTGTTATAACAATCTAAGAAATTTTACTGTTTTGATCACAAAATTCCCAGTTGAGGTGGTGTTTGCAAATAGAACCATAGTAGAAATGTTCTGACGTGGTAGTTTGGTAAAAGACATGGATGGCTGTCCGGGTTAGCACAGTCTTTCTTCTTTTACCCAGGATCTCTCCTTACCAGAGACCAATTTTACATGAACGTGAAGTTCAACGTGAAAATACTTTTGTCCTGCGGCCTTGTTCCTCCTGTTACCCTGACTGATCTGTTTCAAAGACTTCTTTGATGCTAACATTTGCCCAACTAGGTCCCTACATTTACACATTGAAGAAAGCACTCATAACAACCGGCTGCCAGTCAAACCTAATGTAATCTGACCTGAACCACAGGCAGCTCTTAGCTCTCAGCCTACCAGTTGGTCATTGATGAAAAAAAAGCAAGTCTGATGCTTGAACAGCTTTGTCCAAGCTATAAAACAGCAGGGAGTAGAGTCACATCCAAGCAGTCCATGTTTGTTCAAAATAGGCGTGTAGAAAAAGCTACATTTAGGGTGTTAAGCGTCCACTGCAGTGAACGCACTGCTTCACAGTTTTACTGAGTCCCAGCAGACTCCTGGGCCAGAACGTACGCTTCTAGTAGTATTCAGTTAAGAGTAATGGGGATTCCTTTTACTAGCTAGTTGACCCTTGTGTAAAAAGAGTACCTTAAAATTCACACCAAAAGACAAAATAATAATAAAAAAATATATATGTATATATATATATATATATATATATATATATATATAAATATATATATATATATATATATATAAATATGCAGATGTGTATAATGTGTATAACAATATATATGTGTATAATATATGTATATATATAAATTTATATATAAGTGGCTGAATGAAGTCTCCAGGGTGCTTTAGAATGTGATTTATGGTCAAACAGAAACACTGAGACAAGAACTTATGGCCTGTGAATTGTTTGTGTTAGCCGACTTATAAAAGGCATAACCTTGTCAGCTTTGACGGTTTATGGACTCAAACATGATTAAGGTGAAGCGTGTTTTTTCTGTTTGTACCATGCATTTGGAAAAATCAGCTGCAGACCAGATGGCCTTTCAGTTCAGATCGGAAACAGAGAAACAAGGTAACAAGAAGAACAAGAACACGAAGAGCAACATATAGTGAGAGCAAGATCAGAAGAAAATTATCAATAAAATGTATTAATCACCAATTGTCTCAGGTATCTTCTCAGGAAGTAGGCTTATTTGTCATAAAATTTTAAATAAAATGTCTGGTTAGCTTTTATACCATTTACAAAATCAAACACGTATGACGAACATGCAACAAAACTAAAGCCACGTTCAACCGGTAATATTTTCTGCTGTCATATTTTACTTGTTCTTGTCTTATTTTCCCCAGCCATGAGCAGTTCCACAGCTGCCTCCACATAGTCATGATCCTCACATTTTTCATACAGTGTAGTATAATATGAGATAGAGTGTGAAGCAGGATGGTATCAAGGTTTTGGAACACCAAGTTTGACAGACAAAAAGTAATCTGGCCCTCAATGTTTCCTGTACTTTAACAATGTGTGTGTTGGGTTGAAAAATGCCAGAAAAATGTACAAAATAACTACTTCAAAAGCAGAAACCATGTTTCTACTGAGGACTAAATGACAAGATACTAGTAGTACAAAACAGGAGTGATAATTTGCAAAGCTATAACACATCAGAACCTCAGAAATACAAAATAAATAAAGTAACTAACATGATGTCACAGCAACAATATTTTTCTCATTTTATTCTTTTAAAAGGAAATTTTGTTTCTACAATTTTCTAAAAAATCTCCATCTACCAACCTTTTCCTGGCAGTGTTATTGTAAGATGGTTTGTGTCTGTACCTTCCAGTTTACAGTCCTTTACAATAAAATGGTTTGTTTTGGTAGCTAATTAAATGTAGTGATCTGTGTTTTTAGGTAACTGGTCCGAAATGTAGCTTTTTCATCTGTTTTGATAGTGATGTAACTACAGACAGAGCTAATTTTCATTAGTGTAGACAGGACATAAGATGGATGAAATAAAACATGTAAAGTAAAATTTGTAGAAATCACAGAACAAAAGAACTCCAAGAAGCCCAAAGACCTGAGAATCATTGCGGAAGATCAATGGTATATAGTCAGCAACAATATTGGAAACAACTAATTATTGCATAGACTAGGTCCCTGTTCTTTTATAACAAATTTTCCAAACATCACATATTATTTCTAAGTGTACATCAATGTTTTCTGATTGTGAGAACATGGAGCCAACAATCACACTAAGAGATAATTTCCCACAGTGGCCACCCACACTAAGTCACTGTAATTTAAGAAGCTTTAGGTATAAGCACCACAAAAAGACATCTGGAATAATATGAACAAGACACTTTCTAAAGTGTCAACACTAACATTATTTCTATGCTTCTCTTTTTCTGTTATTCCCATATATTTTCCTATTGCGGTGGTATTCACATCAGATCAGGGCTCTTAAGTCCAATTTGTGGATTTACTGCAAATCTGTAATCGTGCTAACACTGAAGTAATTCAACACTTCCCATGAAATATGGTCAACGGATTGCCCCGATATTAGGTGATGGCATGCTTTAGCTTGTTTCCCATGCTGTTTTTAGATGTGTTATGGTTGTGTGTATCAGTCATAATGCCAAGGTCATGGCTCCTAGATGTGTTTTCCACTATTAGAGTTCATTATAGCTCATTAGACCTCAGCTGCTTGTCTCTTCACCCCTCATAACATGCTCTCACACACATTTATACACATAAAACCTCCTGAAAGGACAGATGGTCAGTCACACATGCAACACACAAACACACATACAGTCGAACACACCCCTTCCGTGCCAAATGGCAAATAGCGCCATAGGCTGAGTGTTCCTAGAAACTGATGTTTGGTAAACGGAGAAGGCTGGGAGTCCAGGAGGGGAGTGGGGGAGTGCAGCAGATGGTTCGGTTTCAGGTCCCACTGGGTGCATTCCCTCACTTGAAACCACAGTCCAAGGTAGCATGGCTGTCTGGAAAACAAGTTCATCACCGGTTTCTGACACACTGCTGCTAGATGAGGAGTGGGGGCGGTTGTTTGTACCACAGTGAATGATAGGAGCTGGTAGGGCCTGAGATCTGTTGGGGTCCAGTCAAGCCACTTCTGTTGAGGTTCTCCACAAACAGCACATTTGGCTCTTCTCTGTGTGGGGCTGTGACTTTTGCCATTAAAAACATTCTGTGGACCAGCTTTTACAGTCATTCAGCAAATACCCAAAGAGAAAGGAATTAAGGGTGCTCGAAAGCTAATACTCTGGCAGTAAGAGCTAACTATAAGTGTGTGAATGCTGGTTCCTGATGAGAACTAAAGCAGCAGTTGATTCACGAATCGGAATTGCATGTAAAAGATCTGACAGAGGGTTTGGGAAATGAGCTGGGAACATTTAAACTTTTGTCACTGGTTTTGCTTTATTCTTGTAGCTATTCTTATTTCTATCTGTACTAGTTATACATGTTTTATAGTTTTTAATTTCTTAGAAGATCTGAAAAAAATTTCAAGCAGGGGATTTATGAGCTGGAAGACAACTGGCAATGGCAGTCTAGTAATCTTGTAATTTGGCACAGTCCAAAGAGTGTCCCAGGGACTATTTGTGGCTCTTGCAATGACTTTGTGAACCACCAATCAAACACAGGTGGTTGATGGAGATGGACATTTAAAAAAAAAATGTTTTGCGCAATATTTTAATTAACTACATACAATTTTCTCAAAATCAAAAACGTTAGGGACAATGCAAAGTTTAATTTTGATTTCATAGTGAAAAGGACTACAAACATCCAGTGACTTTTACTCAGAAACAGACCATTAATTAGTGATAGAGATGATGATGTAGTTCTGTTGGTGTCTTCAAGTCATGACCTACAGCGTGCTCTGGAACAGCCAAGTGTAATGTGGCTGAGATGAGAGTCGGGCCAATGTTTTAAATTGGAAAACAGTGTTCTGCTCTCTCACAGTTGGTAATCAGTCTCTGCCGTAAGTGGAGTAATACAAATATTTTGATGTGTTGATGTGTCTGAGTGATAGTAGGATGAAGCAGCAGATACACAGGTTTATTGGGATGTATCTTGTACACTTAAAGGTTTTGTGGGCACATCTCACTGAGAGGAGAAAGCAGGGGGACCCAGAACTAGCTGAAAGGAGTACATTATTCCTGTAGCATTGTAACGCTTGGGGAATGGATACTGTTTCTTGGAAAAGGGATGTTTCTCCCCGAGACCTGTTACACCTTCCCAGAAAGGTGTAAGAGGATGGATGGATGGATGGAGATCTAAAGAATAGCTAGTTATGACATGAAGCCCAGAGCCAACAGTGACCTTGTCTGCCAACAAGTGAGGAGATAGTACAAGACAGAATAGCTACAGATGGGCGGCAGCTAATTGATCAAATTCAAATGTATCTGAAAAGCACTTGGATATTGTTTTTGCCCTGGTTAGCTGTTGTCAGATGAGGTAGATCTAGGCATCTTTTGACACTTTTCGGGTTAGATTGTAGCTCACAGACTCTGATAGAAGTTTTTGTTAAGTTTGTTTAATATTCCTGTGGATATGATAAAAGAGTGACATTTTACCGATACTGAACTGTGTATCTGTCAAATTCTGCTTTTCTTTGAATTTTTTGGGGGCGGATGGGGCTCAGGTGATACAAGTTTGTCGTGTAACTGGTGGGTTACCAATTCGACCCCCACTCTGTCCGTCTCAGTCGTTCGTGTCCTTGGGCAAGACATTTCACCCGACTTGCCTGGTGGTGGTCAGAGGGCTCGGTGGCGCCTGTGTATGGCAGCCTCAATTCTGTCAATGTGTCCCAGGGCAGCTGTGGCTACATTGTACTGTAGCTCACTACTTTCAGTGTGTGAATGTGTGTATGAATAGGTGAATGACTTATTGTAGTGTAAAGCGCTTTGAGGTCTCTGGGGACTTGATAAAGCATTATCCAAGTTCATTTCATTTACTGTTTGTTCTCTTCTAAGAACTCTCAGAGTTAGTTAGTAATATCTATAAGTGCAATTGGATCAGTAGCAAATGATTCAACGAACAAAGATACATTTTTAAATTTTATTGTGGTGTGGTTCTGGGCGCAAAATAAAGATTTAGCAAAAGACATTTGTTTTTCCTTTCATGTAGAAGGTCAAGGTTACAGAAGTCCTCCCCTGCTGGCAGTCTTGTGCTGAAGTGCACTGACCAGAAGCAGGATGCTGGTAAAATGAGGAAAACACAGCAGGAGAGGGACTTTTAGTGTAGAGAAAGTCAGTTACAGTGAGCAAAAAAAACAGCAGGAGATACAGTAGCTTCATGCCTCTTCAGAAACAGGGAGAAAAACTTTCAATTACAGTCGTCAATTATTTGTCAGGATTTGGAGTTCGGCTGCCTGCTGCTTACACCTTTTCGACACTAGGTGCCGCCAGTAGGAGTGTACCTGAGGCGACAGGTGTTGTGCATCTACTCATCAGCTGGGAAGCATATAGAGGAAGGTTGCCAACACCTCGGTGCCTGAGTGTTTTTGCCTCCGTGGTAATTTCTGACCAGCTCTGAAATCTTTGCATGATTTTTACCATGGATATCTTTTGAAGGATCTGTTGTTGCGAACTCTAACTTGCTTTGTTACCTGTTCCAGGTGTGAATCCTACCTGATCTGTTCCAGTCCTCCATAGTGGCTAAGGCTACTTCCTGATCTAGTCTGTGCATGGCAAGCTGAACTCCTTTCCTGACATTTATTCTCTCCCTGGTGGGTAATTTCCGGAATCTCCAGTAAGATACGTTTATGTTGGTTCATGTTTCTGAGGTTCAGCCATTTATCTTTTCTCTTTGTGTTTTCACAGTAAGGAAGATTAGACTCGTCGCTCCTGTTGTTCCTGATTAATCTTTCAATAAAAACTTATTCCTTGTACAAAGTTCTCTGAGAGTCTCTGCATGTGGGTTAAGTCGGCTGTAAAAATCATGACAGAACACTCAGGCCAGCCTAACCCAGCGGAGAACCTTCAGAGAACTTTAGCTGAACAGTCAGCAAATTCATAAGCACAGTTCTACTCTCCAAACCCTCCTAGATAGACAGCTGCAAACAAACCAGCAGCTGGAACATTTGGCATCACTGTTTCAAGGTGCTTGTAGTTCTGAGTCTGCCGCGCCCATTGGGGGTGCTGCTGAGCCACTGGAGGCCCAACATCCACCACCTTTTCGAGATGTTTATTCTCCTCATCCTGAGAGGTTTTGCGGAGAGATGGGTGGATGTCGTGGTTTTTGACTTCCGTGTACGTTGGTGTTTAACTGGTCACCTCAAGCTTTTTCGCATGATGAGAATAAGATTTCTTATGTTTTGAGTTTGTTAACTGGAAGGGCGCTCCGATAGGCGGAGGCAAGGTTTCCCAACTGCACTGGTTTTGGGTTGTCATATGAGGATTTTATTAAGGAGTTTAAACAGATGTTTCATGTAGCTTCAGATCAGTCCTGTATTGCCCGCAAATTGTGGGTGTTGAAACAGCAGAATCGTCCTTTAGCGGACTTTTCTATTGATTTTCGTACATTAGCTGTATCCTCAGGCTGGAACGCAAGCGCGTTAAAGGCGGCATTTTTCCAGTCTTTGAACGAGCCCATAAAGGACGAACTAGTCCTTGTAGATGAAACAGAAGAATTAGATAAGTACATTGATTTAGCTATCCGTATTGATTCTCGCCTACGGGAAAGGAGGAGGAATCGCTCCGAGAGAGCGCTGGAGCGAACCTCTCCGTTTCCTCCGTCCCCGTTACCAGTGTCATTAGGGCCTCAAATCAGCCACCCCGAGACCAAACCTATGCAGATTGGGAGAGCTAGTTTTCCGCCTGGAGAACAACAACGACGTCGAGAGGCCAACCAGTGCTTCTATTGTGGTACTTCCAATCATTTAATTTCCGGTTGTCCGGTTCGGCCAAAAGTGTGGGTCCGTCGGCTGTGATGGGGCAACCGACGGACCGATCCTCCAGTAGTAAGACCCCACGTTTCACGTTACCAGCTACTTTGTTTGTTAACCATCACTCTGAGGTTTTATCTGCCCTAGTTGACTCAGGTTGTGATCTGAACTTGATTGATTTTGTTTCAAAGAAAGGGATTTCCACAGAAAGATTGACCCAGCCACGTCGGGTTTTGGCCTTGGATGGTTTATCTCTTCATGAGATCACCCATCAAACACTGCCTCTAGAGCTTGTTTTGTCCGGTAATCACCGAGAAGAGGTATCTTTTTTTGTTTTTCCCATAGCTCAGAGTACATTAGTACTTGGTTTTCCTTGGCTCCAGCGCCATAATCCCCACATAAATTCGGCAGAATTACAGGTAGAAGCGTGGTCTGAGGGATGTCTCAATTTGTGTTTACAGTCAGACATCTGTCCTACAGCCCCTGGTGAGGAAGGTATGGAGGAGGAACTCTCAGACTTAACCAGAGTTCCCCCCAAGTATCATGATCTTAAGACGGTCTTTAGCAAGTCTCGGGCCCTGTCTCTACCGCCTCATCGACCATACGACTGTGCCATTAATCTTCTTCCTGGTGCCCCTTTACCCTCCAGCCAACTCTACAGCATCTCCGGGCCGGAAAGAAAAGTAATGGAAAAATATATTGCTGAGTCTTTAGCTGCTGGGGTTATTCGTCCCTCTTCGTCTCCTTTAGGGGCAGGTTTCTTCTTTGTGGGGAAAAAAGATGGAGGTTTACGCCCTTGTATAGATTACAGGGGTTTGAACGCAATTACTGTTAAAAACATATATCCTCTTCCTCTGCTAGCTTCTGCGTTTGAGCCTGTACATGGCGCTGTTGTTTTCTCTAAGCTGGACCTCAGAAATGCCTACCACTTAGTCAGAATCCGCCAGGGAGACGAGTGGAAGACAGCATTTAAGACTCCTCTGGGGTATTTCGAGTACTTGGTGATGCCTTTTGGCCTAAGTAATGCCCCAGCAGTTTTTCAAGCTCTCGTCAATGATGTGTTGAGAGATTTTTTGAATAGTTTTGTAATTGTGTACCTGGACAATATTTACATTTTTTCCAGGAGTCTAGAGTAACACTGCCACCATGTGAGACAGGTTCTACAGCGTCTCCTTGAAAACAGACTGTTTCTTAAGATGGAAAAGTGCGACTTCCATCAGTCAACCATCAGTTTCCTGGGTTTTGTTCTGGAGGAGGGACAAGTTCGTGCCGACCCAGGAAAGGTCCGAGCAGTAATGGACTGGCCAGTACCTGACTCGAGGAAGAAGTTGCAGCAGTTCTTGGGGTTCGCCAACTTCTACCGAAGATTTATGAGGAATTACAGCCAGGTGGCGGCCCCATTGAATGTGCTAACTTCCACAAAGACGACCTTCAGCTGGGGTTCGGAGGCTGAGACTGCCTTCACCCGGCTGAAAAGACTGTTCTCTCAAGTGCCTGTTCTGATCCGTCCAGATTCTACAAAACAGTTTACCCTGGAAGTAGACGCCTCGGATTCTGGGGTGGGAGCGGTGCTCTCCCAGCTTTCTGATCAGAATGGAAGGCTTCATCCATGCGCCTTTTTCTCCCGTCGATTGACCCCTGCTGAATGAAACTACCAGGTTGGAGACAGAGAGTTGCTGGCCATTAAGTTGGCCCTAGAGGAGTGGAGGCATTGGCTGGAGGGCGCTGAACATCCTGTGTGGTCTGGACAGACCATAAAAATCTGTCATACATTCAGTCAGCTAAGCGTCTCAATGCACGTCAATCACGTTGGTCTCTTTTCTTTTCTCGATTTAATTAGTCTATTTCTTTTAGACCAAGTTCCAAGAACATCAAACCAGACGCTCTATCCCGCCAATTTGAACCTGAAGATACAGAGAAACATAATGAGTCTATCCTGCCGCCTAGCTGTACCGTGGGCTCTTTAACCTGGGAGATAGAGGACTTGGTGCGGCGAGCTCTCCCTGATGATCCTGGGCCAGGAACTGGACCTCCTGGAAGGACCTATGTTCCAGCATCAGTGCGATCCAGAGTGATTGGCTGGTTTCATTCGTCCAAGTTCTTTGCTCACCCTGGTGTCAGTAGGACTATTGCCGCAATCACCAGACGCTATTGGTGGCCGTCCCTTCACAAAGACGTCAAGGAGTACGTGACGGCCTGCGCAACATGCGCTAGAAGTAACCCTCTGCAGGCTTACTTCAACCTCTCAGCATCCCTGGTCGACCCTGGTCCCATGTGGCCTTGGACTTCGTCACGGGTCCACCATGTTCTCACGGAATGATTGTTATTATGACCATTATTGACTGATTCTCCAAGGCCTGCCACCTGGTTCTTCTCAGAAAGCTGCCATCGGCCCTCCAAACTGCTAAATTGATGGTCAAACATGTTTTACGCCTGCATGGCATCCCCTGATGCCTGTTGTCCGACAGGGGCCCTCAGTTTACTTCCCGCGTCTGGAGACATTTCTGTGTAGCCCTAGGGGCGAAGGTGGCGCTAACTTCCGGTCATCATCCCCAAACTAACAGCCAGGTGGAGCACCTTAACCAGTAGTTGGAGGTGGCCCTGTGGTGCGTGACGTCCACCTGCCCGCTGAATGGAGTGACCACTTTGGGTGGATCGAATACGCCCACAACTCTCATGTCTCCTCAGGTTTTGTTGGGATACCAACCTCCGTTGTTCCCGTCGGAGGAGAAGGACATCACGGTTCCTACTGTACAACACCACATACGGAGATGTAAACGGGTTTGGAATGCTGCCAGCCGGGCACTTCACCAGACAGCTGCCCGAAACAAGCGCTATGCAGACCGTCGAAGACTGCCTGCTCCTAGTTACCTCCCTGGTCAGAAGGTTTGGCTCGCCGCACGGGACATTCCACTCAAGTCCCTGTCCAGAAAGCTCTCTCCCAGGTTTATCGGACCCTATGTAATTGATTCTCTCGTGGGTCCTGCATCTGTTCGCCTTCGTCTGCCTCCTAGTCTCCGTGTTCACCCTGTTTTACAGGTTTCTCAGTTGAAACCTGTTCAGACCAGCACGCTCTGCCGTCTGGCCTTGCCCCCTCCGCCCGCCCGGGACTTTCAGGGCCACCCTGTCTATTCTGTTCGCCGCATTGTGGCCTCTCGACGACAGGGACGTGGACATCAGTACCTCGTTGACTGAGAGGGGTATGGTCCGGAAGATCACTCCTGGGTTCCGGGTTCCTTCATTGTTGATCCCTCTTTGATCTGGGATTTCCGGGCCCACCAAGCAGTGTCTTCTGGGCTGCCAGGAGGCGGCCGTTGAGGGGGAGGTGGTGTCAGGATTTGGAGTTCTGCTGCCTGCTGCTTACACCTTTTCGACACTAGGTGCCGCCAGTAGGAGTATACCTGAGGCGACAGGTGTTGTGCATCTACTCATCAGCTGGGAAGCATATAGAGGAAGGTTTCCAACACGTCGGCGCCTGAGTGTTTTTGCCTCCGTGGTAATTTCTGGCCTGCTCTGAAATCTTTGTATGAATTTTACCATGGATATCTTTTGAAGGATCTGTTGTTGCGAACTCTAACTTGCTTTGTTACCTGTTCCAGGTGTGAATCCTACCTGATCTCTTCCAGTCCTCTGTAGTGGCTAAGGCTACTTCCTGATCTAGTCAGTGCATGGCAAGCTGAACTCCTTTCCTGACATTTATTCTCTCCCTGGCGGGTTATTCCGGAATCTCCAGTAAGATACGTTTATGTTGGTTCATGTTTCTGAGGTTTAGCTATTTATCTTTTCTCTTTGTGTTTTCACAGTAAGGAAGATTAGACTTATCGCTCCTGTTGTTCCTGATCAATCTTTCAATAAAAACTTATTCCTTTTACAAAGTTCTCTGAGAGTCTCTGCATGTGGGTTAAGTCGGCTGTAAAATCATGACAGAACACTCAGGCCAGCCTAACCCAGCGGAGAACCTTCAGAGAACTTTAGCTGAACAGTCAGCAAATTCATAAGCACAGTTCTACTCTCCAAACCCTCCTAGATAGACAGCTGCAAAAAACCAGCAGCTGGAACATTTGGCATCACTGTTTCAAGGTGCTTGTAGTTCTGAGTCTGCTGCGCCCATTGGGGGTGCTGCTGAGCCACTGGAGGCCCAACATCCACCACCTTTTCGAGATGTTTATTCTCCTCATCCTGAGAGGTTTTGCGGAGAGATGGGTGGATGTCGTGGTTTTTTACTTCCGTGTAGGTTGGTGTTTAACTGGTCACCTCGAGCTTTTTCGCATGATGAGGGTAAGATTTCTTATGTTTTGAGTTTGTTAACTGGAAGGGCGCTCCGATGGGCGGAGGCAAGGTTTCCCAACTGCACTGGTTTTGGGTTGTCATATGAGGATTTCATTAAGGAGTTTAAACAGATGTTTCATGTAGCTTCAGATCAGTCTTGTATTGCCCGCAAATTGTGGGTGTTGAAACAGCAGAATCGTCCTTTAGCGGACTTTTCTATTGATTTTCGTACATCAGCTGTATCCTCAGGCTGGAACGCAAGCGCGTTAAAGGCGGCGTTTTTCCAGTCTTTGAACGAGCCCATAAAGGACGAACTAGTCCTTGTAGATGAACCAGAAGAATTAGATAAGTACATTGATTTAGCTATCCGTATTGATTCTCGCCTACGGGAAAGGAGGAGGAATCGCTCCGAGAGAGCGCTGGAGCGAACCTCTCCGTTTCCTCCGTCCCCGTTACCAGTGTCATTAGGGCCTCAAATCAGCCACCCCGAGACCGAACCTATGCAAATTGGGAGAGCTAGCTTTCCGCCTGGAGAACAACAACGACGTCGAGAGGCCAACCAGTGCTTCTATTGTGGTACATCCAATCATTCCATTTCCGGTTGTCCGGTTCGGCCAAAAGGGTGGGTCTGTCGGCTGTGATGGGGCAACCGACGGACCGATCCTCCAGTAGTAAGTAGTACCCTAATTATTTAATGCCTTAATTCCAACCCATACATAAACATATTTAAATTTTACTTTAAAAATTTCAGTAATGTATACAATTGGGACATAAGTGATGTTAGTCTGCTTCCTGCAGTGCAATAACACATGTTACTGTGAATCCTACACAAGGAACGAAGATATGGTCAATACAGTAAAGCAAAATATATTGCAGTTAAGACTTGTTTATATCCCAGCCAACATATGGGAAGCAGATTGCTCACATTATGACCGTGTTGACTGGCTGCCTTTGCTATCTGCCTCTGTAGCACCTGTGCTGTGCTGGGTTTTAAGATGCCACTTACCGCAGAGCTACGTTCCTCTCTGAAGTTTGCACATTATTAGAAGATAAAACTTCCTCAGCAGAAAATGTGCAATAAATTTGCCATTATTCATTGAACTAAAACCTAATTATACAACTGATATGTGCTGACACTGATGACAACAGTGCCTTGCATAACCATTTATACCATTTCAACTTTCCTACATTTTGTCAGATTACAACCACAAGCTGCAATGTATTTTATTGGGATTGTATGTGATAATCAAACACACACTATTGCCTAAACGTGCAGTGGGATGATACATGGTGATGCACATTTGTAATAAGTTCCCATTTAACACCTTTAACTGCAGTTACTGCTGTAAGTCTCTGGGGTGTGTTTTTATGAGCTTTGGAGAACTAAAGTTTAATAACTTCCACTTCGGTCTTTAGTCTTTGCTACTGTCACTGGCTTTCCTTCTGCTTTACCCTTCCTTTAGGTATGTGTATAACACCTGACCAGTTTCTATTTCCTTGCTAATAAAAAGCATACCCACAGCATGCTGCTACCACCTACATGGTCTAAAGTGTAGGATCAGGGACGTGCACAGATAGACGCTAGGTGGTGCTAGAGCACCTGCCCTTTTATCCTTTGGAGAAAAAAGTGGCCTCCTGAAATCTTTTTTTTTTTTTACAGTGTATAGTGTGGGGCCCAAGGTAACATTTCTGAATTTAAAAGCCAATAATACCAGTGCCCCATGTTGAAATCCCCCCCCCCCTTTCGCCAACACACATACGTGTCCCGCCTCGTGTGTCTCTCAACGGAGACGGGCTGCGTGCAGAGCGGAGAGTTGGACCTGCGCTGGTAGATAGAGCCCTACCTTGCCGACAGGACGGCTAACCATCCAGGAAACAAACAAAACAAATATACGTGCTTCCTAAACTTCAGATGAAAAAGTTAAAGCTTCACATGCCACCATTTTATCTAAACAGAACAGGCCAATCAATGGCATACCTTTACCCGCTATGTCATCTATGGCCACCACCAGGCGCCAGGAGAATGTCTACAATTTAATTCTTAGATTAGAAGAAAAAAATAAATTCTAATCTATCACATAGATCTACGTATTACATTTGCTATTATGGTCCATGATGATTTCTGTTTGACTCATGTTTTTTTTTTTTTTTATTGCAAATAGTGCCAAATGAGCTGGTTAACATTACAATTCATACACTACTAAAATACCTTTTAATAAAGTTCAGTAAATGTGGGGCATACAGGCTAGGTTGTATTTTCTACTTCTGTGTGTGTAAAAATGATGACGTGATCAGAGTATTTTATTTTCTAAATAGCAGACATCTTATCAATTCTCAGGACTTCATTCATTTTTATTCTCTAAGAATAATTTCTGTCATATATCACACTGGCTACTTGCAGAAGTATAGATGATTCTTCTTATGATCATATTCTCTGATGTTGGTTTCGTTTTGACTATAAAGATTTTATAACTCATTTTCTGGGTATAGTTGATTTACGCTGTAGATTGGTCACTGGTTACTCACATTTCTGAAGGTAACTCATTTAGTGTGACCTACCTGGTAAATTTGGCAGTGTAACCTGCTTTGCTACAACATAAGGTTATTTGGTGCAGAAGACATTTTGTGATAAAAGTACAGAATTATATAGTCAAGACAGACCCGTTGTGCTCAGTGTGTAAAAAGAAAAAAAATGAAGGATGACATAAGTTTCAAATTTGACTTAGGAAGTTCAGGTTGTGAATCAGTATTCTAACTTTAAATCAGTCTATGATAATTTTGTTACCTTATTAATCTTAAGAATTTTGTCAAATGCATTCTTGTTTTGAGTTTTTTTTTTTGGGTGGTCATTTCCCTTCAACCCACATTAAGGTCAGAATGCTGGAGTTCATGATCAGTGGTTGTCAAGTGAAAATATCCACCTGAGCTGTGGATCTCTGCAGCTCTTCCCCAAGTTACTGTGAGCCCCCTGACTGATTGTTTGATTAATGCTGACCTTGCCAGGTCTCTCAGTTTAGGGGGATGGCTTTTAAGTTTTAAGCTACATGCTTGGAATATTGCTTTACATTCAAAATTGTCTTTGTACATCTCAACAAATTTGTTTCTGGTATCTTTCTTGGTCTTTGTGATGCTGTTTGTTCTCTAATATTTTCCAACAACATCTGACGCTGTTACAGAACAGCTGAATGTATTGTGAAAATAAATTACACACGTAGACTCTGTGAGGTGAATTCCAAAGGCAATTGCTTGCTGTGAAGGTATTTAAAGGTGTCAAAGTAAAGGGACCCATTGATTACTTTCTTTGCTCTTCAGAATTGTGCACTACTTTGAGTTGGCCCATCACAAAAGTGCTAATAAAACACATTGAAGTTTGTGGTTGTAATACAACAACTGTGAAAAAAAACTTAATCAGTTTGCAAGACACCATAATTTCACAAGCAACATTAATCACATTCTCAGTTTTTTTTTCCGGAGTTGATTGGTTTAACTATTGTTTCTAATGTCCTAAAGAAACATGTTTTATAATCAATCCTGTTAGTTCATGTAGAGCCACTGTAATGCCATCCTCTCCTCCATTGTTATTGGTTTTACATGGCTAATGGTTTGTTGAGCAATGAACAATCTGTGTGTGGTTTACTTCCACGTGTGTGTGTGTGTTTGCTTCCACAGTCATATAAATTGGTAACACCTATGTGTAAGTGCAGGACTGTACATCTCTGTTGCATTGTCCCACCTTGCGGTTCAAAGGATCACTTATGGGCAAAGACTATTCATGAGGTTACACTGGTCCTGTCAGGGTGGCTGAGAGTAATGGAGCTTCACTTTGTGTCTCTGCTCTGTTTTCTCAAACCCCCAGTCTGTCGTGGCAGATGGCCGCTCACATTGTGCCTGGTTCTGCTGGAGTTTTCTTCCTGTTAAAAGGGAGTTTTCCTCTCCACCGTTGCTACATACATGCTCAGTTTGAGGGACAGCTGCAAAGTCAATGCAAGTGACTGTCTACCGTCGTTACATGCTCATCCAGGAGGAGTGAATACTGCAAGTCACTGATTCAATACAATCTGCTGGGTTTCCTTTGTTGTTGGGACCCCAGCCATGGATTTAAACATTTGAAGGCCAGTTTGATCTTTTCTGGAATTTTCACAATAAATCACAGTAACCTACTCCTAACTCAGCCCAGGAACAGAAGGACAGCGGACTTCCCGTGACGTCACTGTTTAAATAAAAACCCCGCGTTCCAACAAACAGACCTCTTCCACACAGGTCCCCAGCGGAGCTGGAAGGGGAGACAATTGAAGACAACTCTTCAACTTGAATCCAGAGTAACTACAATCACAAGAAACAAAGTAATAAGCTTAACTTGGCTTTTCTTCTGAGGCCTCCAGAAGCAGCCCTAATTTAAGCAGATTTCCCCCCACGGCCTGAAAAAGAAGGCCAGGACCGCATCGCACGTCCAGGTCTGTTTGGGCAGAGAAAACTAGTTTAGAGGAAAATAAACTAAATAATGTTCATTTTATGACGTTTGTTTTTGTTTGTGTTGAGAAACTCAGCTATGGATGTGTTCTGTGTTGTGTTTTTAAAGTTAAGACAAACTTTTTTAAAGGATGGTTTGTAAACACAGAAGATCGGCCATAATGCGTCGTACACGCTTATGCATTTCAACCCTTTTATTAGTGGTATTTTAAAGGTATGTGTTTGATTCTGGTAACCAGCTTTAAGTTTCTTTTGTTAGCTCCAACTGCTAACGGCTAAGAACATGTGCTCGCCCACTTTATGAGTCAGCTGAAGATCATTTACCCAGAAAGGTTGTTAGTTTCCAAACCAGGAAGTAATATTTCCTTAAATATTATTTTATTAAATTTAATAACTAATTAAACACCATTAAGACCCATTTATCCAGAAAGGTTTGGTTCTTATTCAAAATAATATTTCCTTAAATATTATTTTAAAATTTCCTTAATAGTCAAGTCAAGTTTATTTAGATAGCGCTTTTCAGCAACAAGGCACTCAAAGCGCTGTACACGAGGAAAAACATTACAATGATACAGAAAATCAAACACAGACAACAAATCAAATTACATTAATAATCCTTGGGGGTTTACTGGTTAGAGCTGGTTCTAATCCAATCTTTCAAATAGAGGTAATTAGATCATTAAGTCCTCGGTGGTTAGGAATTCATCCTGTGCTAGAAGAAAAATTATAATATTAATCCTTGAGGTCGCTGGTATGATTCAGCTGTGGTCTCATCATTCAAATAGCAACAGTCATGGGCACTCACTGAAGTCTAAGTGGAGAAGCTGGGTCACTGGTAGGTCCAAACTTCTTAAATACTAGTAATGTTTGGCTTTCACTGATATGAAATTGTTGTAATACAACCCTTCTGCGAAATCTAAAAATCTATGAATCCTTCTAAGAAATATAAAAATCTCTGGTCATTGGTGTAAAAACAGCTGTAGTCAAATTTTCAAATACTAATAATATTTGCTTTTGCTGGTAATCCTTCTGAGAAATCTGAAAATCTATGGAAAGTAATGAAATCACACATTTAGGTAAAGTAAGATAGGAGGGAAAACAAATCATATTTCAGACTCTGTTCTTTGCAGAATACAGTCTGAAGTACTACAAAAAACCTCAGCAGGCGTAAGCAACACACACATTGGTGAAGATTTAGCAAGGGTACGGTGGAATCTTGAGTGTGCGAATATATTTAAGTTTGAGTGTGTTTGCAAGAATTAGACTGTCAACACTGATAGAAGCACCATTGTTCTTTAGAAGAGAGGTGGAAGTTTTATTAATCGGCCGCATAGTCGTAACAGCACTTAGCTGGTAGGGGAGTGCTGGGGAAGAGCGTCGTGTTTATAAAACATCCAGGAGATATTTTGTTGATAGCCAGTTAGCAGAAGTTACCAAGGCCACATTGGGGCGCTGGATTTAGAAAAACAATAAATGTTGTGGTTCAGGCAGTTGTGAATTTCCATCTACATTAAGAGTTTTATTGGTATGTCTCAATTGCGAATCCAAATAGCCACATTTCTGGTACTTTCCCCAGATCTCGAGCGTACAACTTCTCCAAGATTATATCCTTTAACCTCTGAGTCCAACCGCTGCCAGGCGTTCAAGAATTGTGTCCAGCTTGCGATTCTGCTCTCTTAACATTCCAGTCTGAGTGTTGATCACTCTACAGACTCCATCTAACATCGCAGGCAGCTTTGGAATGGTTTGAACAGCCGCCCACGTTTTGCGAATCACTTGATAAGCCATGTAACCACCAACTCCAAAATGTAGAAATCCTGTTATCAAAAGTCCAAATATGTACACATTTTCTACGTCCTCGACCGACATCGTGGTCAGGCACACAATCTTCCACTGCTGCCAAAGATCCATTGTGTATCCAGAGAAGAACGTCCCGTTTGGACAAGAGGATCTCCTTTTCCCTGTCTTCCCATTGAGAAAATTTGATCAATTACGTTGAGAGTCCAGCTGACCAAATCCATAATTTACAAGTTTGGAAGATATGCAAAGCGAGGCTCTGAGAAAAATACAGACAAAATCAAAAGCAGGGATCAGCAGGGAGGGAGGGAGAGAAACCGTGTGTGTCTTCCATCGAGAGCAAGAGAGAAAAAAATAATAATAATAACAACAATAATAATAATAATAATATTTATTTAAATGTTATCTTAATAAATAGTCAGATAATTAATCACTGTTGAGAATTGGCCATCCAGAATGTTGGTTTTATTCAGCAAATCATTCTTTAAAATGTTGTTTTATCAAAATAATGTTTTATCTGATCTTGTGAAAGGTTGTTTAAAGGTATACCAAATATTACCTAAGTTAGTTCCAAGACTAGCATTACTTCATTTCCAAATTCTTCAAGATAATCCTTCTTTCTATAATGTAAATAACATTGCATGGTAATGTTGCATCAGTCTTTTGGTCATGGTTTTCATTTTTAATTTACTTGTTTATATTGTACATAGCCCATTAGTCTTCCTTATTCTTTCATTTTGCTTCATAGTTTAGTTGGGTTGTTTTAGCAGAGTAAAGAGTTTTTTGTTTGAAATATGTTTGACTTTGAGTTAACTTATTTTTGTTAATAAATTCTTGTATTTTAAGAATTTTGTGAATTCATTGTGTGTATGTACAGAGTTTGGCTGTTCTATAATGCCAGAGCTTGGCTCATCCTTTTCAATTTTGTCCTAATATTATTGGGCTGGCATTTACAGGACAACCCTTAACAGACCGAAATATTATTTAACAGAATATTAGTATTAATATTTAATATTAAATAATATATTCATATTCATTATCACAACATTGTAAAGTGCCTTGAGGTGACGTGTTGTGAATTGGCGCTATATAAATAAAACTGAACCGAATTGAATTAGTACAATTCTGATTGACTATCTTCCCCTTAGCCAACAGCGAACAGTGACCTTTCACATGCCAGGAGGACAATATCCCACCATGAATTATAGGCACCTAAGCCCACAGGACCACCACACAATACTAGACATGCTGTAAAATCTCCTTGCCGCCAGGTGCCCCTATCAGATGTTATTTATCCGTTTGGATGCACAATGGTTTGTGTTAGCTGTCTCAGTCACACAACAGTTCCTCACATGAAGGATAGGAATGTCAAAACAGAATGGATCACCTGCAAGTTCACACAATAGCCTGACCTTGTGCTTTGTGCTCAATGGATAATGTAAAATACTGCGGGGGGAGGGAGTATATAATGAGCGCAAATTGGCGTTATAATCCTGTGACAGCTGTCATTGCTTACCAGGCCACCTCACATCACTATTCCTTAGTGTATTTAATTTACATGAACATTTAACCACCTCCAAGAAGTTTATTACATTAACATCTATTGGGGCAGTGATACTCCAGATCAGTGATTCCCAATTGTATTAAGCTTCTGATGCACAAAATAACTGAACAGACCTGGGAACCTACGTATTGTTTAAGTAAACAAAAAGTCAAACCAGCCGACAGCCTTGCCTGGACCCGTGACAAGATAATCTTAGATAGGCCCCCACCGATAGCAGATAATATTCATTATCATCCATCATAAATTCATTTATGTGATGCATGGATATCCAGTTATACTGAACTTTAATTTCTTTTTTTTTATTTGCAACTTTTCAATTGTGGCACTTTGACTTTCCATACATACATGTTGGGAGGTCCAAATTCTTCATATTTTAGGCTACTGCTGGTGTAGTATGTTTATACTTGAGCCCAATTTCTTTGTGCCAAAGCTTTCTTGTAGCAATCTTGGAAGTCTAATAATTGGCAAGCTGAGCCTCTATATAGAGCACAATATTAATTTAATCAAAGGACTCATCTCCAGCCACAGGAAAATACAAAGAAAAATACGCAGCCTGAATCTGTCCCTCCACTGCAGGTCTGGCAGCCACTATATTACTTTGATCTAAAGAAAAAGTACCGAGACTGTCACCTGAGCAATATGCCCCTAGCTGCAGGTACACCTACAGATTAAAACTGGACCTCTCTCATATCTGTGTCCTGTCCTCTAATGGCGCTAAAAAACTTGGCTGTTTCTGTCAGAGACATGGTGTGTCTTCAAGCTAATTAATGTTATTATTGGAACAGCTCTGTCAGATAAGTGTCAGTGGCTACGCTGTCCCCTTTTTCTGCCAGGTGATTTAATTTAGCCAAATGTGCTAAAACTGTCCCGAATGTGTTTTTCATCTCATAATAGGGAATTTGGTCAAATAAAAGTGCTGATTTCCATTATAGGACTCCTTCTGCATGGGATATTATTTGGTCACGACATTTACCCTGTGTATCATCAAAATGTACAATTGTACATAGCATAAAATCAATATAGTGGAAAAAAATCGAACTATATCTATCCTTTTATCTCCAACTGGAGGAATTTTTTGGGAAAAACAAAAGATTTAGCAGTGAAAAACAATGTAAACATATTTACAAAAACAATACAGACTATATAAACAAACTTGGTGACCACAGGAATTTCTTGCCAACTGAAATTGAGCTGAGTGAAGCTGACACCCTTCCCATATGAAAAAGTCCGGTAAATAGACCGAATGGTTAATGCTTCGTTTGTGCAGATTTGTGCCGTTAAAATTTTCGTTGTGTTGCTATGGTTTCTGAGATATTAAAGATTTTTTTTAGGTCATCCAGAGGTCACCATCCCCCCATTTTGCTCCATATTGAACCAGAGTGGTTTACTTTTTTAGGGCTTCGTTTGTGTTGTGTAAAATATTTGTTTGTGGTGTTATGGTTTGTGCTGTTATGGAGATATTCTAAGTTTAAATTTTGGCCAATAACGTCACCAACACCCCAGCTTGCTCCAAAACAAATCAGACCGGTGTTGTTTTAGTGCTTCGTTTGTGCATGTTTGTGCTGTTAAAATATTCGTTTGTGCTGTTATGGTTAACGAGATATTATAAGTCTAAATTTCGGACGTCACCAACAACCCAGCTTGCTCCAGAACAAAACAAACCAGACCAGTCTTGTTTTAGTGCTTCGTTTGTGCATATTTGCGCTGTTTATGAGATATAAGTTTTAATTTCAGACGATCACATGACTTCACCTAAATTGATTACGTCCGTCTGTGCCAGACAACACCACCTTGTGTGGAAGTGGATTTCACCAGCTACAGCCTACCTTGACAGGAATTGATAATGTCTATGGCCTGCGACCGTTGTTATGTAATGTTAACATAACATTTATAATAGCTAATATCTAATGCTACTCAGCTTGTTGTCTTCTTAAATGCTTTTGTGTGTAAATTTGTTAATATATTGTGTATAATGTACTTTTACTTTAATCAATGAAATCTGTAATGTATTTTAATTTTTTAAATTTGTCAATCAAATTGCTGTTAATAATTGACATATTAAATGTCTTCAAGGATTAGGAAATCGAGCGTTGTTTGCAACTTTAATTATAAATAAAGTTCTCACCCAGTATCTGCTTTGCCTGCAATCTGCCCCGAATTAGGAGAGATGAATGGATGGATGGATATTGTAGTCATGCATTCAAGTAAAAACACAACTGGTAATATAATTTGACGTCCACAATTTTGATACATGTTGAAATGAAGACTTAGCTAGGCTTTGTCTCACAGATATGACAGTCATATTCATTCATGGATGCTTTGGAGCATCTGTGACCATAGAGGGCTAACGAACATTTTCAAAATTGAACAGGTACTTTCAGTTGTAAGCCAAGTAGTATAAATAATAATTCATTTTACTTGCTGGCCTCTTTCATGACATCCAAGAACACTACAAATTAAAAAACAATAAAAAAAATATATAATAAAATAAACTGAAATTAAGAACTATTGGAAATGGCTAAGAAATGAAAGTGAGAATGACGGTAAGTAAAAACTGATTTAATTAACAAAACACTCACTACAGAAGAGGCAGGAACAAAACAGGCAGACAAGGCAAGCAAGACAGGCATCGCATGATCCGAAAAACAAGACATGAGCATGATCCAGAAAATGTTTCCGTGCCGAATGACAGAACAGGTGTGTATTCATGGAGTGTGACCGAGTGAAACAAGAAGACAGATTAACTAGGTGCAGGTGAAACGAATAAAGTAGATTGACAGGACAAAACGTGGCTTGAGCAGAGTGGAAATCCAAGGATACAAACTAATAGAAATACAGCTAGAAAAACAAGAAACTTAAGCATAACCAGGAAAATAATAAACAGAAGAACGATTCAAAACCTTAACTGTGAAACAGACCAACAAAACCCAATAACACCCACAAATCATAACAGTATGGTCGCCTTTATGCATGGAGTATTTATGTTCTCCCTGTACATGTGTGGCTCCCTGGGCACTTCAGCTTCTTCCCACTGTCCAAGGACATTAGTGTCAGGTTAACTGGCCATTAGGTATGAATGTGTGTGTGTACAGCTGTTTGTCCTGTGTGTATTTGTGTTGCCTTGTGATGGACTTGCAATATGCCCGATGACCCACTTTCCAAAACAGTTATGAAGCAATTCAGTGCTAGTCTTATAAACCTGATTAAAATCAAATACAGTGTAGTTAAGAATAATGGTATGCAAAAACAAAATCCACAGAAAACATCAGGTAGAAGTATAAAGTTGCATTTAACACAATAAAATACAATAGTAACAACAGCTGCCATGTTTTTGTCAACAACAAATCAAAGGAACCAATTCTCAAAGGAACTTCAGGGAAGACAGAATACACTAATCTGCAAATGTGAAGACCCCAGAATACATGTGGCTAAACTGTAGATAAATCTGAGCTTTTTTAAAACATAAATGGACTACTTTCATGATAACACAAAAAAAGGAATTTCAATACATGAAGATGGAGAAAGTCATGTCTCCCAAAGACATTGGAATAAAGTCTGTGTTCTCTAAATAAATTTAGATAAGTAGTCCTGAAAATCATCTCTTCATTATGAAGGCAGTCAAATAGATTTCAGTAAAAAGAGAAAGCATTTGATGGATGCTGTGATTTCCATCTGGTCTTTCTTTAATGTGGGTTGTTGGAACAAAAGCTCTGAAATGGATGTTGAGTGGTTAGCATCACCGAGCAGCATGTTTGGTGACAAAAGAAGATAGCACGCCAACATCTCTGTCATGCTAGGTGTGAGTGATTTTTCTTATCTTCTTAAAGTTCTTGTTGAAAGGTTCTTCCACACCTATGCACTTGTGACATCATTTAACGCCTGTAAAACACTTTCTGTCACTACTTGTTCAACAGTACTCAGTATACTTGCTAAACTAAGTGCTCATGACTTAGTTGTGTTAGACCTGGGGATAACATCACAAGCAATTTTCTAAATCTATAGTGGACTAAATATGTTTGCATTTTTCAACCTATGTGTTAAATGCAAGTGTTTGAGCTTGTGTATGTGAATATGCAGCTTAGTGGGTGTGAGATGGCTATCTAAGGCCATACATCAGACCACGTGTGGCAGCGGGCCGGTGTAATTATCAGGTCTCAATGGGACGCTGTGTTATTTTTGCCCAGGGAGAGATGCTTATCTGATCCTGTCAGCAGCCACCTGGATGGATGAGCCAGGCTCTCCGGAGCACTGGCTCACCTTCCCTCTGCACCAAAGACAAGCTGGCTAACTTCCCTCATACAGACCTGAGCAACCTCTGTTCACCTCCAAGACAAATTATCTTTGCCAGAAGGCAAGACTGAAAGAGCTGAGAGAAAGCCAAAGAGACGCTGGCCTTTAATTAAGATTTAGCAGCTTTCAGAGTCATCCATCTCATATTACGTGATTATTATAATTTGTTGTTTAACTCTAATGTAATTCTTTTTTCTAATCTGATTTTAAAAAATAGTCTTTGGCTTATACCCGTAACTGTCTTATCTATCTTGTGTTTGTTTGTGCGGCTTATGTTTTTATGCATAACTTAAAGTGAGTAAATAAAAACATTTCTATCCATCTGATATTTGAGCATTCAAACTATGTGCTCTAGTTAAAACAAACTGTCACTGATGCACTGTTAAAAAAAAAAAACATGACATGATTCTCATAACTTGGAGGTCCTACATATAGCACACATAGGCACAGAAACCTCATACATGAACACAAGTATTATGCACATGACCCAATATTGCTGTTGCTCATTATCATGCTCTGCCTTATAGTTTCTGGTGGGGAATTGGACTTATTCACTGTTTAACCACTAATGATTTTTTGAGCTCTTAGTGGCACCCAAGCTTTTAACTCCTATCCCAAGATTACAAGTTGCTACAAAAATTCTTGTTTCTGTGAAACAGCACGTGAGAATGCATTCTGCAGAATGAACGAAGCAGAAGATGCTGAAGAAAAAGTAACAATAAGCAGTAATTAACTGAAGAAAAGGTGCACTTTTTTATGGTGCACCTTTATTGGTGGGGCTATCATGTGTGTGACAGTTGCTTAAATATGTGCAGAGTTTCAGATTGTTCTCTTCTCTAATATTAAAATCAACCTTGGCAAAGAAGGACTAATGATGCAGACCAAATTATTTAGACTATAGTGATTTAAAAAAGAGATTTGGACTCTTCACTTTTAATAGAACACATGGTGACCCCAGAATAGTAACAGTAATTGTCAGGTTTCATCTATATTCCTATCACACTATTGCCTTTCTGTTTGTGTTTCAATAGTGCAGAAAGATGAGCTAAGCCAGGCTACCACCAGTTATTTGGGCATGAGAGCTTTGAGACACCATGTAGCATATTGCTACAAAATCATTGCAAGTGCTACTCAAACGAATGGCCCAAAATCTCATGCTAGTGCAAAATGCTCTGTCTGTCTGCACTCACCTCAAGATCATTACCGTAAAAAAAAAATCATTAAAAAGGAGACATTTTTAATAACATTAATTCACTAAGTGAAACCCATTACATAACTTAATTACACACAGAATGATGTTTTCATGTCTTTTATTTCTGTTAATTACGATGATTTTCCACTGACAGCTAATGAAAACCAATAGTCAAGATTAGAATATGACATCAGACCAATAAAAAAATATTTTTAATACAGAAACATGGGCTTAACAAAAAGTATGTTTAATACCGGCTCAAAGGTTGCTATTTTCAGGTATTTTAATTTGACAAGCGAGCCTCATCAGAACGCACATTCTAATTATTTAAACATGACTGCGGATGCTCTGAAGTAAACATCTATTAAAAGCTAAAATATTATAGCAGTTTAGGTAAATGGTTTTTACTGTTGTTTAAACTTCCTTACTATAGCTGATAATGACTCTGGATCATTACATTTTCTATCCTATTACTTGTCTTCTATGTGTATTTCCAGTCTAAATAATCATCAGCTTCTGCATATATCAGCACTTAGTAGAAATGTGAGAAAGGTTTAAAGGTTTATTAAATAGCTTTTGCAAAACCCACTATAACATTTTTCTCATTGAAGTTTTTTTTTTAAGATGATAGAAGTTCTGCTTCGTTCCTGGTGTCTCTTTGACTTGCCCATAGCATCAGCCTCTACAACCCACTAATGTAGATTGATACAAAACAGGCACCAAGAGAGTTATCTACGGCAGGTGAGATATATCCTGCTTCTGACATCTCAACAGAACCTCACATTAAAATTCCTCCACTATCCCATTATTCACACTTTTATCTGGTTCTGGGTCTAACGCTAATGTTACACATTATGTTCAAGAAAACAAGTAATTCTGTGGCTTTTGTGATGTTCCACATTGTAGTTAAAAGAGCATTTATACAGTACATGAGAAAAAACATTCATGGCTTTCTTTTGGCTGCATTGGATTTTCCTGAAAAAGCTTGTGGTTGCCTGAAACATCTCCAATCTGCTCTCATCACAATCAGAGGGAAGTTTTGCTGCTGTGGGCGATGGCTCTGGGAGTTAAGAGCTGAAATCTAATGATAGTTTATATATAAACAGTACAGATCAAAAGTTTGGACACACCTTCTCATTCAAAGAGTTTTCTTTATTTTCATGTCTATGAATATTGTAGCTTCACACTGAACGCATCAAAACTATGAATTAACACATGTGGAATTATATACTGAACAAAAAAATGTGAAACAACTGAAAATATGTCTTATATTCTAGGTTCTTCAAAGGAGCCACCTTTTGCTTTGATTACTGCTCCGCACACTCTTGGCATTCTGTTGATGAGCTTCGAGAGGTAGTCACCTGAAATGGTGTTCACTTCACAGGTGTGCCCTGTCAGGTTTAATAAGTGGGATTTCAAGCCTTATAAATGGGGTTGGGACCATCAGTTGTGTTGTGCAGGAGGTGGATAGAGTACACACCTGATAATCCTACTGAATAGACTGTTAGAATTTGTATTGTGGCTAGAAAAAATCAGCTAAGTAAAGAAAAACGAGTGGCCATCATTACTTTAAGAAATGAAGGTCAGTCAGTCCGAACACTTGGGAAAACTTTGAAAGTGTCCCCAAGTGCAGTTGCAAAAACCATCAAGCGCTACAAAGAAACTGGCTCACATGAGGACCGCCCCAGGAAAGGAAGACCAAGAGTCACCTTTGCTGCGGACGATAAGTTCATCCGAGTCACCAGCCTCAGAAATCGCAGGTTAACAGCAGCTCAGATTAGAGAACAGGTCAATGCCACACAGAGTTCTAGCAGCAGACACATCTCTAGAACAACTGTTAAGAGGAGACTGTGTGAATCAGGCCTTCATGGTAAAATAGCTGCTAGGAATCCACTGCTGAGGACAGGCAACAAGCAGAAGAGACTTGTTTGGGCTAAAGAACACAAGGAATGGACATTAGACCAGTGGAAATCTGTGCTTTGGTCTGATGAGTCCAAGTTTGAGATCTTTGGTTCCAACCACCGTATCTTTGTGCGGCGCAGAAGAGGTGAACGGATGGACTCTACATGCCTGGTTCCCACCGTGAAGCATGGAGGAGGAGGTGTGATGGTGTGGGGGTGCTTTGCTGGTGGCACTGTTGGGGATTTATTCAAAATTGAAGGCATACTGAACCAGCATGGCTACCACAGCATCTTGCAGCGGCTTGCTATTCCATTCGGTTTGCGTTTAGTTGGACCATCATTTATTTTTCAACAGGACAATGTTGGGATTATGAATCTGAGAATATCTTTTGATATTTAATATTAATATTTTATCAAATAATATTTCAGTCTGTTAAGGGTTGTCCTGTGAATACCAGCCCAGTAAGGCGATGGTATTAGGACAAAATAGAAAGGTGTGAGACGAGCTCTGACATTATTGAACAGCATAAACTCTGCACATACATGGAATGAATTCACCCAATTTCTTAAAATACAAGAATTTATTAACAAAAATAAGTCAACTCAAAGTTAAACATATTTTAATCAACAAACTCTTTACTATGCTAAAACAATCTAACTAACTACCAAGCAGAATTAAAGAATAGGGAAGACTAATGGGCTATGTACAATAAAAACAAGTTGATCAAAGGTGATTGAGAACCATGACCAAAAGAGTGATGCAACATTACCATGCAATGTTATTTATGTTTGAGAACCAAGGATTATCTTGAAGAATCTGGAAATTAAGTGAAGTTAGTCTTGGAACCAACTGAGACAACCATTCACAATGCAAGATCAGATAAAATATTATTTCAATAAAACAATGTTTTAAATAATGATCTGCTGAATAAAACTAACCTTCTGGATGACCATTTCTCAACGGTGTCTAATTAGCTGCCTTTATTTATTAAAATAATATTTAAAAAAATATTATTAAGGGAGTATTTTGGAAAAGAGCTTAATCTTTCTGGAGAAATGGGGCTTAATGGTGTTTACTTAGTTATCAAATTTTGTAAAATGATGTTTAGGGACTATTATTCTGTAGCTTGAAAACTAACAACCTTTCTGTTAAATACTCTTTAGCAGCAAGCATGTGTTCTTACCGGTTAGCCGTTGAGCTAACAAAAGAAGCTGATAGCTTAGCACCAGAAACGTACCTTTAAAATACCAGGGTTAATAAAAGGGTTAAAATATATAAGCGCAGATGCGCGTTATGGCCAATCTTAAAATCACCCTGCATGTTAACTGCCGTAATACGGCTACTCGTTTGTCCTACTCTCAGGCAAGGAAAACCGCTTCACTCGGCTTGTAGAGACAGCGTCTCTGCAGGGACTTCTCTGGGACACCGTTTGCTTCTGCAGGCCTCAGAGAGAAAGTCAAGCCAGGCGTGTACCTTAATTCCAGTTTTTATGAATGAATACTGGGTACACAAACAGTTATTCCCTCATACTTAACCTGTTCATATGATCACGTGATCTTATGACACCCTTGGATCCAGTTGAAGAGTTATGTCTTTTTGCCAGCAAAGAGACATTAGCGCGCTGCCTCTCCGATTCCGGTCCCGCAAAGAGGAACAGTGAAAGAGATCGGCTTGTTGGAGAGGGGGTGCTCTTATTCAGACAATGGCATCATGGGAGGTCTGCTGCTACCCCCCTTTCCTCAGTTGCTGGAAGTCAGTTAAATGCAATTTATTTTGAAAGTTCCAGAAAATTGTGTACCGGAGTTTTAATGTTGTTTCCATGGGTGTGGTCCCAACAACAATGACCCCAAACACACCTCCAGGCTGTGTAAAGGCTATTTGACCAAGAAGGAGAGTGATGGGGTGCTGCACCAGATGACCTGGCCTCCACAGTCACCTGACCTGAACCCAATCGAGATGGTTTGGGGTGAGCTGAACTGCAGAGTGAAGGCAAAAGGGCCAACAAGTGCTAAGCATCTCTGGGAACTCCTTCAAGACTGTTGGAAAACAATTTCAGGTGACTACCTCTTGAAGCTCATCCACAGAATGCCAAGAGTGTGTGGAGCAGTAATCAAAGCAAAAGGTGGCTACTTTGAAGAGCCTAGAATATAAGACATATTTTCAGTTGTTTCACACTTTTTTAATCAGTATATAATTTCACATGTGTTAATTCATAGTTTTGATGCCTTCAGTGTGAAGCTACAATATTCATAGTCATGAAAATAAAGAAAACTCTTTGAATGAGAAGGTGTGTCCAAATGTTTGGTGTGTACTGTATATATATATATATATATATATATATTATTTTAAAAGACCATAGATGATGCACAAACCTGAACAGATCAAAGTTTGCAATGAACTAACATGAGTAATGTCGCTTTGGTTTGTTTCTTGTTATTCACCACACAGCAAGCATTAATTTATTGGTCCCATGATCAAATGTTTAAAGTCATTTACTCTTTGTGTGTACGCAGGACACTAGGTCATATTGTCCTACAGGAAACTGCAGGGCATTTTCCCAGTGGCGGGAGGGGGAGATTGTCTGGTAGTTGGGCTGCTGGTGGCACAAGGGTTTGATAAGTCAGTCAGCACCAACACAGTAGCCTTTTATGGGCGGACTTATCCTCAGCCAAGGCCTTTCCTGCACATTTCTTCCAGGCTTAGTTACCACCGCTGCTGGAAAGGGTACGATCATTATTCAGAACACGGGATCAAAAATAAACTATTCCCCTAAGCACCTTTGAACAAAGATGTTTTGTTGACTTTGTCTGACACTGAAAACCGAAGTATAAAGGGTAACGATTTGGAAGCATTGTTCTGGTGCTGAAAGAACCAGAAACTAAAAACTGTGTAATTAAATTGTTTCACAGAACTTAGCCAGAATAAATTCAATGGTTTTATTTAGTGTTTATGCAGAGGTCATGGATTCACCTCTTTATGCCGAAAAAATGTATTTTTTCAATGAAACCTATTCCACAAATAGTGTGATACTATGAAAGATCTGCTACATTACCATAGTTTTTCATAGATAAATCTTGTTACTCCGCTGGACTCAGTCAATTGTGCTTAGAGCTACCAGTCTCACGTTGAAGCATCTGGTTTGTAATAAAGCCATATTAGCAAAATGCCATATCCTTTGCATAGACTTCTAAAGTCGTATGACAGGAAGAGCCAAAGATAGCAACTTGATTTTTAGAGTATTCATCAGCAGTGCAATCCAAATCCTTTTTGTTGTTTGCATCATTTCTATCTCCATGCCTGATCAGTCTGGACTTTTCAATAAGGGGCTTTTAAAGTGGAAATAACAAAGCTGATCTTCCAGTGTGTGCAGCTTGGTGTGCATATGACGTACAGTAGCTGTGTTTTACCCAGGCAAATGCCACTTTGATTTTGTTTATCAATTTGACCTTCATCAACAGTTTCAACAACCTAACTTCAGTGTCCAGTTTGCTATCAGTGTGCCCGATTTGTCTTAGAAGTCAAAGCTCAGATCTGGGAATCATGTCATAACTGAGTTGAACATATTCTATTTGCAAATCAGTGGGATTTGGTGACTGTTGTATTGCAAAATACTAAGAGCAATACAAGCAAATAATGTGTTTTTCTTTGTGTTATGTGAACAATAATATTTACACAAAAACAGCACTACCTATGCCTCTGGTTTAGTGAAATACCAACCTTCAGAAGTGGTAAATAATAGTTTATAGCTGCAGCTTTCACATCGTTTTATTTCCGTAGCAGCCATATGGGATAATATACTCCAGGGTGCTTGGAGACATCTGACTTTCCCAGTCAAAATTCCAACTTCAGTGCTCGTTCTTGATGTATCCCATACTAGCAATTTGAAAAATCTGTGAAACACGAAGCACGTTTTATATTTTTATGATTAACAACACTGTCCTATCTTTCCTTTTAATGAGTTTATAGCAGACATGCTGACAATACCTGACTTTCTGGTTAGATTTGAGAAGAAGCTTGCTGCCATAAACATCAAGCTTGGTGGTATACAGACCACAGTGCCTAAACATGAACAACAAATGATAGACCTGGAAGTATAGTTTAATGAGCTGTTCTCCCCAGAGGCACAGATAACAACCAGAGCCAATGGCAAAGAGAAGATGAAAGCTAGAACCACCGACCTTGAGGGGAGAAGCAGACGCAGTTGCTCGCCCTAAAATGTTCTCATTTTTTTTTCTAATCTTCTGGTTGATTTACTGAGAAAAGATATACTACCTTCCTCGCCTGAGCTCAACATAGCCGACCATGTGCTTACACCAGCACATGATGGGAAGCTTAGAGCAGTAATTATTTGCTTTCAGAAGTTTCAAACCAAGTACTTGGTAATCTGCACAGCTGGTTAAAAAGCTAGGTCAGCTGAAATATGATGGCAAGCCAATCTACATATAAGTGGATTACCGCCTAGAAGTACTGGACCAGAGAGAAAAGTATAGAGAAGCCATGCACCAATTGAACCTGCTGAACCTTGGCCCTGTTGCTCTATCCATCCTGGCACCTTACCTTAGTGGAAACAGCTAAAGAGTTCCCTGGTCTATACTTAAAGTGGGACACCACGATGAAAGAAGGTTGGTCTGAACTGGAGAGAATGCAGGAATGTGAGAGGAGGTGGTGCATCAGAGTCATAATGCATAATCTTGTGAACAGACCTTCCTAAAGAGTTTAGGAAGACAGTTTGCCTCTTCACTAATTTATACCCTCAAATGATCATTTTGTCCCAATCTATTCTATTTTGCACCTGCAACTGTCCAGTATTGTGTCTGTGAAGGAATAAGTCGACAAATGCTCAGTACAAAATGTCCAGCAGCACACAGCTTGTGTACAAAAGGGCAAAAAGTGCGAAATGACAAAGAAATTCAGAAATCCCCAAAGCTGGAACACTACTGTGTCACTCACTGCAGGGTTTTTAAAGTATTTTATTCTAAGGTATAGACTGAGTAATGTAGTCAAGGAGTCATTGCAAACATAACGGCATATCCTCAAGTCTCTACCTATTAGTCCAACATAGGGTAGAACGATTTTAGACCGATGTATGAAGATATTAGGCTGTGTATTATAATATAGTCAACATCCATAAATACTTACATTTCAGCTGCTGCCTGACACAGCTGTAATCCCATAATGACATGGCTTATTATTTAAAAGCCTCACTTCAATTTAGAGGCTCCAATCAGCTACTTGTCATTGAGGAGCACTTTCAATTAACCATCGAACACTGTTTGTTTGTGATGTATAGCGCAGTTCAAGCTTTAAAATGCTCTCAGCATTTAACTTCAACCATGATGATGTTTTAGAAATACATATTTTAAATATCATATCCTGAAAAACTTCTTAGCTGCAGGAAAAATTACTTTCAGTCAAATCGCATAAATAAAATCAAAACCTAGTATGATTGCAAAAACAGCAGAAATTACCGAGACAAATTATTTAAAAATATACTTTTCTTTTCATTGAAATGTTTTTGGTTTTATTCCCCAATCTAGAAATACCTTTGTGACCCCTCTTTTGACTTTTCCCCCCAACCCGCATATCTATGAGACAGGAGGTTTCTGAGAAGAGGTGGATGTTCTCCCCCCAACCCCCCGGAGGGAGCTGCGGTTACTGAAGCATGTGGCTTCATTAACAAATATCTGTCTGTTTGCTGCAGTAATGAGGAAGGCAGCAATTTAAAGTTGAGAGGAGACGCCTGGTGTCCCGACAAGTGGGGCAACCTGCTGGTGTCAGTCAAAAGCCTGAAGGTTCATCACCAGGGCATCTCCAATGTACCTGCCTCCATCACTGCTGATATACATGCTTATATGGATCTGGGTAGGTAGAGGGTGGACAGGGGTTCCTCAGTAGTGTACATGTTTATAGAAGGTGAGAGGAGAAAGAAGGGAATCACATGGGGCTCTCCCACCCCCCTCTGGCCAGAAATGGTACTGACGTAACGTAATTTTTTTTTTTAACAACACTTAGAATATGCACTGTCCTACATGTTTCACGTGTTTCCCAGCTGTCACACAACTGACCTACATGAATGGGTGATTAACAGGCTTCTGTAGAACTCGATGGCAATTTGAGGAGGACATGCAATCATTTGAAGGAAGTTTGCTGGGGAAGAGACACATTTAAAACATGAATGACTGTGGGTCTTGAGTATCAGGATTTAGAACCTCTTGTCTAACCTATTCTGAATGCTTACATTTCTATTAAATTCTCTGAATATTCAAATGTGCTAACAATTATAATTATACTTTCTTGAGTAGTTTACCTTTAACTTAAACTACTTAATTTCTTCGTGAGACATTTGGTCATTTCTTTGCAAATCTTTATCCAATTTATTATGACAGACCGATGCAAATTAATGCATAATTGTAAAGTAAAAGAAAAAGGATTAATGATTTTTAAAAATTTTTTACAAATACAAATCTGAAGTGTTGTACTCAGCTCATTTCATCCTTATACACCAGTTTAAAATACATTGCAACCGACGACCTTCTAGAGTTATGTGATTAGTAAACAGAATCCACTTCTCTCCAGTTTAATCTTATTATAAATCCAGCTGTTCTCTGAATGACTCAGACGTTTAGTGAACAGTACTGAATAAACAGCATCATGAAGACCAAGGACAACAACAGACAGGTCAGGAAGAAAGCTGTGGAGAAGTTTAAAGCAGGTCTGGGTTATAAAAGTGTATGCCAAACTTTGAACATCTCACAGATATGTTCAAATATAATCATCATCTGAAAGAGTATGGCACAACTGCAAACCTACTAAAGACATGGGCATCCAACTAAACTTACAGGCCTGGCAAGGAGAGCATTAATTAGAGAAACAGCCAAGAGGTCCATGGTCACTCTGGAATGGCTGCAGAGATCCACAGCTAAGGTGGGACAACATGTGGGAAAGACAACTATTAGTTGTGCATGCAAAAATTCCGGCCTTAATGGAAAAGTAGCAGGAAGAAAGCAATGGTTGAAAGAAAGATATGAAATCTCAACTTCTAAGTTTGCAACCAGTCATGACAGGAAAACACCAAACATGTGAAAGAAGGTGTTCTGATCAGATGAGACCCAAATTATACTTTTAACCAAAGTCCCTATTCACAATTTAAGCTATGCTGCAAAGAAAAGACAGCAAACATTTCAATCTATAAATGTGCAAAGTTGATAGAGACATACCCTGAAAGACTTATCTAAGCACTGATTCCGGGGTGCTGAATAGAAATGCAGTCCACACATTTCGGTATGCTGCAGCTTAGGCCAAGCTACAATTATAAGGGAGTGCAATGCGACTTAATCTCGCCGGAGGAGGCTAAGGCATACATTCAAACAATAATTATGCAATAAGAACACTGCAGGACATTGTCAGGAGCACTTCTTTTTTGATTGCTCCACATGGGAATGTGCACTGCTGAAAGTGTGTTTAATGTTTCATTTTTTCTCTTATTCTGATATTGTACCCTTGTTGTTTTTTGGTTGGTGTGTATGCATGAGGGTGCTTTTTTCCCCTTTTTTTTCTTTCCGTGAGGGTGAGGGGGAAAATAAAGAAGCTCTTCCTTATTTACCTTGAAAAATTTCTGGTTCTATTAGATTCATGACTTGGAATGTAATAGGTATGAATAGCCCCATTAAACAAGCTAAAATATTTTCACGTCTAAAACGCCTGATAAGGGATCTAATGTTGTTGCATTGTAGTTATTTATGGATGGGGATCAGGTTAGATTCAGATGCCCATGCATAGAACATCTATTTCACTCAATGTTCAATTGAAAATCCAGTGGGGTGGCTATTCTAGTTAGCAACAGAGTGCAGTTTACAGCCTCAGAGATTAAGGCAGACATAATTGGGTAGAGATTAAGGCAGACATAATTGGGTAAACAACATTTATATTGTCCCTGTCTTGCTTATCAATGGGCATGCTCCCTACTTTGATTTCCAGGTTTTACTGATAAACTATTGAACAAACTCCCTTCTCTTCATACTTATCTTTTGATATTAGCAGGTGTCCTGAACTGTTATTGATACCATCTTAGACCATCTTAGACCCTGACCCAGTCCTCTATGACCAGGTCAATTTCAAAGTCTATGCTTCAGAATGGGTTTGTGCATCCTTAGGGGTTTTTTAATCCAGCAACAAAAGCCTATTCCTTTTTTTCTCAGGTACATCAATCTTTTACAGATGTTGATTATTTTTGTGTGGTTGGTTCCCTTATATCGAAAGTACTATGAACTGAATATCACCTAATTGTTATTTGTGAACATGCGTTACTTAGTGTTGATTTCAAACTTATACTTCAGTCTTTCTTTCCCCAACACCCTGGAGGTTTAACTCTTTGCTGCTCTCAGTTGAGGCATTTTTAATCTTTATCAACTCCACAATTGATGAATATATAGCCTTTAATGAAAGTGACACTGTCACAAAGTCATTGCTATGGGAATCTCTTAAAGCGTATCTGGGTGGGCAGACATATGCTTCTCTGTTCATTCTGGTAACGACCGTAAAGCCAATCTTTAAAATCTAATTACACAAATTTATCACATAGACAGGCAAATTGGAGCTAAGTCAACTCCTGATTTAAACAGAAGAGAGCTCGATTTGCAGACTGAATTTGAATTACACTCTACAGTAGATGCTGAGCTCCTCCTACTTCACTAAAGCTGAACCTATTTTAAGCATAATGATAAACTGAGTAGGCTCTTGGCCCATCAGCTAAAAAGTAAAGTTTCTTCAAGATTAATACTTCAAATTAAGGCACCAGGCTACTTGGTTTCTGACTCAAAATAAGTGAATAAAGTTTTTAGGCCGATGGAAACAACATGGTTTTAAAACTTTTAAAGAACTTTATAAAGATGGTACTTTCTTCAGCTTTTCTGACCCGTCTTTGGAGACAAATCTTCCAGCGACTCATTTGTTTTGTTTGTTTTCAAATTCAGCATTGTACTCCTACTCTTTTTCCATCTTATCCTTTTCTTCGGAGTATCTAGCCATGGGAGGAACTGTTACCCCTTAAACCAAATAATAAATCGGTTACATCTCTAATATATTAAAAAAAACTTATGGCTCTGGATATCCATTCTGTTATTACTAGGAGGGCTTGGGAACAAGAGTTAGGCATAACAGATGGTGTTTTACGCCTTTGGAAATCCTCCAAGGCACTTTCAGTTTCTTTCTGGTTCCGAGATGTTATGTTGTTTCTAAAGTTGGAGAAGATAGGTCTAACAACAAAGACAATTTGAATCAGATGTTGGGCCTTTTGTGAGCTAATGCAATTAATTGAACATCTTACCATCTGACTGACAAAATCACCTCCACCCTCATTTTCTTTGTTTTTCCCTGTTGTGCGTGGGTCTGTGCATCTGTGTTTGTCTTTTGTAGGTTTGACCACTACAAATTAGTTATCTTGCTGTGTGTTATTTGTAATGTTGTGACTATGAATCTGAATATATAATTTAATATTTAATATTAATACTTTAATATTTTATCAAATAATATTTCGGTCTGTTAAGGGTTGTCCTGTGAAAACCAGCCCAGTAAGGTGGTGGTATTAGGACAAAATCAAAAAGAGTGAGCCAAGCTCTGACATTATTGGACAGCAAAACTCTGCACACACACAGAATGAATTCACACAATTTCTTAAAATAGAAGAATTTATTAACAAAAATAAGTCAACTCAAAGTCAAAGATATTTCAATCAACAAACTCTTTACTATGCTAAAACAATCCAAATACAGTACCAAGCAAAATGAAAGAATAATGAAGACTAATGGGCTCTGTACAATATAAACAAGTTGATGAAAGATGGTTGAAAATCATGACTGAACGAGTGATGCAACATTCCCATGTGTCGAAGCCGTCTCTGCTTCCTCGGGTCCGTTGATTTGGGCACAGGTTTCAAAAGACAGAAATAAACACAAAGTACAATCAGCTTAAGTTCGCCTCTGCGCAGAGCAAGAGAGATGCCCCAGTCAACACCTGCGAGCAACAACTCTGCTCTCTCTCTGCTTCCAGCTCGTTTTATTAAGTCTCCAGGGTGTGTTAAACATTTCCTTTTTTACGTATATCATATCACTCAGTTGTATAGCATAGCAGTTCCTTATGTCCAAATAAGGAGTGCTTCTTGTTATTACTTCCAGCAGACTCATCTTATCTTGTCTCCGGCACTCCCTGTCTGCTGCACCCCCCTGTCCTTCACCAATTTATGACCTCTATTTGCACATTCCAGTTACACACATAGATAGTTTATATTCTACAACACCCCCTTTTGAACTCTCAATAAGAGTTCACACCCTAAAATGTCCTTTAACCAAGTACTTCTAAGAATAAGTAGAAATAAGTAAAAATATTACTGTACCACCTGTAAAACGAGAAAATCATTAAGAAAACATGCATCCATCTTATCATGCGTCCATGAATTCACACTCTGAGTCCTCATCCTGGTTATGGTCAATTTGCAACAGTGGCATCGTTATCTTTGGATCCCTCTGCTCAATTGTGGAGGTGACGAGGCACACCATCAGAGAACGAATGCATGGCACACAACAACATCCACAGGTCACCATTATAGCTACAAATACTGCAATAGAAATCATCAAAGACATTATCAAACCCTTCCAGTGTCCAAATATGCCTGTCATCCACTCCTCCAGGGGATTATCAATTCCAGAATGTTCATGCATGGTGGCGGAGAGGGTCTTAAGTCCCTCTAAAGCCTTTGACACTGAACCATCCGGTGCAGTGTTATTGGGAATAAAGGTACAATACATATCTCCAAACATGGCACACACACCTCCTTTTTCAGCTAACAACATATCCAATGCCATCCTATTTTGAACTGCCATGAGGGAAGTTGGGGCCAATTGTTCAGATAAACCTTCTACAGCGTCTCGAGTTAGATCGGCCAGACGCAAAACATAATGAATATAATTAATGCGGTCTACGTTTTTGTTGGGCGTTACTGGGAACAAGGCAGCTATAATAGGGATGTTTTCAAATCCACTCATTTGGGACTCCTCGCGGAACTCCAATTGCATCTATATAGGTGGGGGAACCCTGACTCGGGTCAAAAGTGGTTGGAGCGCTTCTTTTCATAATATGTCTTCTCCTCCTACGAGTGAGTGCCAGTGCCTTATTTTGTTGATATGTCACAGAGGTAATATTAGGGCCAATTAAAATCAACGGGGCCTGCAACCTGACCACTGCACATACTCCTATGGTGTTATTTGGTATATTAGTGAGAAGTCTATATCCTCCGCAGTAGTAATATAATCCTGATCGTGCCCAAAGTCCTATCACTTTCCCAGATGTGGTGGTATTACACCAGTCCGAGGGAATTTGTCCTACATTCACCTTTGGGGTGTTTGAGGTGAAATTGAAACAAGAATATGTCCCATTCAGCCTCTGGGGAGTGAACGGTCCTGTCTTAGTATTGTTTGGGATGGGTGGGAAGATGCTAGCTAGTGTGGTACAGTTGGCTGGGGTGGCTTCTTTAGTTAGTTGTAACATGCAACTGTACCCCCAAGCATCTTCCGGATATAAAGGGGCTGGATCAGTGGTTAAGTGTGGTCTTGCAGATGCACATGCAATGCAGTCAGACCTACTTTGTTCCTTCGCAGTTTGGGCCATCCACTGCAACCAAAGATTATCCTCTGCATAACCTGTGGCCATCTGTATTATGTCAAAAAGTTGCAAGGTGGAGTAGTCTACTTTTATTACCCCTCCTTGTGGAACCAGTGGTTCAGGGACAGCAGGAGCCCTGGTGGCCTGCACCTGATAAGTTTCCTTATTCAAATTAACTTTTATTATTGCCTTAGGGCCTGTTCCTGATACCTCTACTCTCAAAATGAAATAAATTACCATACCCCCAGAATGCGATTGTGCATGTAAGCCGCGTGACAATGACTTCATGGACAGAAGTAAAGGATTCACCCCCCCGGGTGTGTTATGGGTCATTTCTTACCAGACTAATTTGTTTGGCTGTATCCTGATATCCATATGTGTAAGTGGGAGTCCACCTGCCAGTATAGGCCAACACATGCTCCCAACCTTCACACAAACTATGACAATGCATGAAAGAGAACACAGGTCGCCCCTTAGCGCAATCAGCCTGTATTATGGGGCTACCACATAAATACACATCATATCCCCTCCAGGCCGTCGGATTTTGCCCGCAATCTATGACTTCACACAGGTCAAACTGAAAAGAAGTAGTTGCCCCTAACATGTAATTTAGTTCTAATCCCCCATAATATTTAACGCATACGTCCTTGGATGGAGTTACCCTAGACCTTTTGGACACCTTCCCGGAGTGGTTTTCAGAACATGTCTGGAATGGAAGTTCACAAAAATACCATAGAATAAACGTAACAATGAATACTGACAGAAACACTCCACCTATGATGAAACTCCTAGAGTCTAGTTCCCTTGCTTTGGGTACTCATTTTTCTTAAAACTTATGAAACTTAAAACATAAACATATGAAGTTAAATCATAACCTGAAAAAGATACAAAAAAATCAAAATGTAGTATAAAATATAAAATGTTCACCGAACAGTGTCTTCTGGGGTGGGAGGGAAACTCTACCACTCCTAGTGAGAGGGAAACTCAATCACTTCCGCCTCTTCTTCTGCTGTTCTTCTCCTGTCTTCAGCTCTCAGGGCAGACTAACCCTGGGCTAATTTCTCTCACCCGGGGATTATTCTGCTCCTTCTTGGGTGAGAGAAGTGAGATTGTCTTTTCCTGTGTTTTCGCTCAGATCTTCCTGGACCTGAGAAAGGGATCGTTGCGGTGGTTCTGCTCCTGCACACTGGCTCCAGTGATACCAAGTAGCACCTTACTCAGCCTCGGTTGTCTCAATGGTGAGAGTGTGAAAGCCTGAGAGTTCACAAAGGCCACCACATCATGTGATGTCAATATGTTAAGAGGATGTCCCATCACTACGTGAGCTGTTTTTTGGAATATTTTAGCCATCCCTGCTGCGTGTCGGGTGCACTCATGATGTCTTTGTTCCATATTGTCCAACATTACACTTATGTACATTAGCACTGTTCTTATTCCCCCTTTTTTCTGGAACAGCACACCATTTGCTGTGTGTGCTGTGATAGAAACATCCAACTGGAAGGGCAACGTGTAATCTGGATGTGCCAAATGTGCAGCTTGCGAGAGGCTGGTTTGGTTTTTAAGTTAATGAATACCCGGTCAGCAAATGGGTCAGTTAGTGGAGCCTGTGAAATGAATGAACCTCCAAAGGACAGTTCAGACCCAGCAGTGGAATGTGAGCAGAGAGAGGCGGGGGCTGAGGGGGAGGGAGCAGGCGGTGATGGGCCAGGAGGAGACTGTCCATTTACTGGCGGCAGATCACACACGCTCACGTGTCCCCCAGTAACTTGCAACGTGGGGTATAAGCCTGCGGGGGGAGGAGTGGGGGGCATGGTGTGTGATAGAGTGGGCTGATGTGCGAGAAGTGCATATGATGGCGGCATTTCAACTGTACTGCTATCCTTAATCTGTCTGCTTTTCCTGTCTCTTTTCTCAGTCATAGCACGGTCACTACTTTGCCACAGCAAACCCATCTGTGACCAAAATTTTTCATCCTTTTCTGTTTTGTCTGTAAGTTCCTTCCACTTTCCTCTTCCCAACCACCTGCTGTGTCTACACTGTTTGTCAGCCAACTCTTTCTCCTGTTTTGACTTTTTCATCTTCAACCAGAACCACTTGCCAACATTCTCTCTATCTGTCTTGCTTTTTCCATCCTTTGACAATTCATTTATTTTAGAATACATCCGTTTAACCAACTTCGGCTCCTCTTTATGTTCATGTGATTTTTTAATAGCAGCTTTCATTATTAGCAGCTGGTTCTCTATGCTCTTCCATGGACCATTCTGTTCCTCTCCACTATTATCTATTTCTCTATAAAATTCACCTTCCATCTTATGACAACTACTATCCTTTTTTCTAAAAGATATATTTTTAATGCGTTATCACAGTGACTCACTAATTCAGTTCTGGCCGACCGGGACGTATGGCACGCTATGTCCCGAGTTCCCGGTCTAATTGAAGGTTCTCTAATCGACCTTCAAGACACCAGAACACATCCACCCCCCAGGAGCCTGTTTTCAGTGGCCGGTCCTTGTTATTACCGTCAGGTCACCAGACCGAACACTTATCCAATCCCCCGGACCTTTCACACCGTTTTTGTTTTAACCCGCAATGGGAGCCGCTCGCTGCTTGGCGTTCTTCCCCACTCAACAGCTTTCATTCACTCGTGTTTTCCTAATTAGTCTGTTCTTGCCGGGGTGTGTGTCCAGCTCACAGCTCATTCATTTAAACTGTAAATCTTGTCTGGTCTTGCAGGGGTGTGTGTCCAGCTCACAGCTCATTTACTTTTTGACCCTAACAACGTCTGATCTCGTTGGTTATGTGTCCAACTCACAGCTCATTCATTTAACTTTTATTTCTGTCTGGTCTTGTTGGTTGTGTCCAACTCACAGCTCATGGCCGGTCTTACAGTTGTAATAACTTCTGTTCACGGATCTTAAGAAAAACGTCTCGAACTCGCAGGACTTCCTATTCTTACGGTGTTATTTTTCACCGTTTATAATGTTTTATGTGCTTTAGTACTTATCAACGTCTGTAATCTGATTTTCACAAAGAAATATCTCCGTTATTCATCAGCATTCATACACAGTGTATTTGCCTGGTCTTGTTCTCAGTTATATGTAGAATTAGAGGTTTCTCAGTCCCCCGGGCCTCTAACCCAACTTAATCATACTCCCCCGTCGAGGACATATGCTGAACCGTTACGTTCGACTATTTTTTTTCACACAACACCACCACTAAATCTTGTAATATTCTTAAAACGACATCCTATTCAGCAGTTTAAATCCTAGTCAACCTTTATGACACTCTTTTTCTTAAGTTTTAGCAGACTCAGACTTACTAAGACATCGGACACAATATTAATTTAGCCTATCAAAAATCCAAAAGCAGAGTTTGATAAAACAGGTTCTGCTTACCTTTTCTGTAGTTTTGGCTGGCCTGTGTCCGGTGTCTGTTGGTCCTTGTCAGTGATCCCAATTTTCACCTGTTTTCCCAAATCCCGGACGACGCCCCCAAATGTCGAAGCCGTCTCTGCTTCCTCGGGTCCGTTGATTTGGGCACAGGTTTCAAAAGAGTGAAATAAACACAAAGTACAATCAGCTTAAGTTCGCCTCTGCGCAGAGTGAGAGAGATGCCCCAGTCAACACCTGCGAGCAACAACTCTGCTCTCTCTCTGCTTCCAGCTCATTTTATTAAGTCTCCAGGGTGTGTTCAACATTTCCCTTTTTACATTTATCATATCACTCAGTTGTATAGCATAACAGTTCCTTATGTCCAAATAAGGAGTGCTTCTTGTTATTACTTCCAGCAGACTCATCTTATCTTGTCTCCGGCACTCCCTGTCTGCTGCACCCCCTTGTCCTTCACCAATTTATGACCTCGCACTCCCTATCTGCTATTCCCCCTGTCCTTCACCAATTTATGACCTCTATCTGCACATTCCAGTTACACACATAGATAATTTATATTCTACACATGCAATGTTTATGTTTGAGAACCAAGAATTATCTTGAAGAATCTGGAAGTGAAGTGAAGTTAGTCTTGGAACCAACTTAGGCAATAATCAGTACACCTTTAGACAACCATTCACAATGCAAGATCAGATAAAATATTATTTTAATAAAATAATGATGTGCTGAATAAAACCAACCTTCTGGATGACTAATTCTCAATGGTGTCTCATTAGCTGCCTCTATTTATTAAAATAATATTCAAAGAAATATTGTTAAGGAAGTGGTAACATATTCAAGGAAATATTTTGGAAAAGAGCCAAATCATTCTGGAGAAATGGGGCTTAATGGTGTTTACTTAGTTATCAAGTTTAGTAAAATAATGTTTAGGAAAATATTATTTACTGGATTGAAAACTAACAACCTTTCTGGGTAAATATTCTTTAGCAGCAATAACGTGTTCTTACCTGTTAGCAGTTAAAGCTAACAAAAGAAGCTGATAGCCCAGCACCAGAATCAAACACACACCTTTAAAATACCGTTAATAAAAGGGTTAAAATGCATAAGCATTATGGACGGCGTTATGGCCGATCTTCTGTGTTTAAAATCACCCTTTAAATAAAGTTTGTCTTAACTTTAAAATCACACAAACACAGAACACACAACTGAGCACGTGGTGAGCAGATAGCCTGCTAGCACCAAGATAGCTGAGTTCAACACAAACAAAACCAAACTTCATAAAATGAAAAACGTTCAGATCATTTCATCCTAAATCTTTCTATCACTACGCCCATACCTAACCTCATGAACTGTGCTGAGGAGGAGTTGTCCGGGCGACGACGAAGTTTGAAGAAATGTCCACAGTCAACAAACGGTTAGCTACAGCTAACCTCCTTAGCTGTGGGGAGTGGCTCATTCTGTCCGCCACCAAACTGCACGTTACCTCAACCATGGTGATGCGGCTCTTGTTGTCCTTCTTTCAGACCGGGAAACTGCTTCACTCGGCTTCGTAGAGACACCGTCTCTACCGGGAATTCTCTATAACACAGCTTGATTCTGTAGGCCTCAGAGAGAAAAGTCAAGCCAGGCTTGTACCTTAATCATTATCCTGTTATGAATGAATCTACTGGATACACATACAGTGATTCAAATTTGTGTTGTAAAATCACAAAATGATAAAATGCACTGAATTGAATGAACAAGTTAGCAAGTAGCAAAAGGTGGGAAATACATTTTCTTTAGTTGAACAGACCTGAACATGTTCTTGATCCCCAGTCCCCTTACTGGAGACTGGTTAATTAACAACATATCTGGTTAATATTCACAAAAAGCTAATCACAAACAATTTGTTTATCTTCAAACTAATTAAGCTCTCCTTTAAGGTTGTTGAGCAGCATCCTCCCATTTTGTGGTCCTGTTGTGCTGCAGTGAAGCAGAGCCTGTTTTATCAGCTTGATGAGTTGAGAGTGGTGGGCCAGAGCTTTTTATCTCAGCACTGACACACGGATGAGCTGACAAATGACCAAGCTGATGGAGTAACTGATGGAGCGAGACGACATGAACCAACGAGCCAAACTGTTGGTGCTTTCGAAGTTTATCGAAGCATGCCAGTGCTGATCTAAACCCTTGGTGGGTTGGGTCTCATTCTGTGTACATATAAATGTGCCTTTGAGCACAAAGACATGTTTTCTTCCAAGGTTGTTCATCAGTGTGTTTACTGTATCCTGCATATGTGTAAACGCGACAGTTTATGCATTATATATGTCAGTCTTCACGCTGCAGGCTCTCTTGCATGTGTGTATAAATATGTATGGATAGATGTTTATTGCTGTGCTATCTGATCAGGGCCCTCTGAAGCTTGGGGGACTCCAGCATCCTCAAACATCCTTGGAGCTGGAGCACCAGACTGAGTGTAAACAGCTAAAAGCAACAAGTGCCTTGATCAAGCAAACAGATAGCAGATGTGAACAAGGACGATGACTCATGGCTTCCTATCAAATAACATGGCCATGTTGAACAAGCAGGAAGGGTATTGCATCTAATAACCCAGGCTTTGTTTCTTAATCTTGAGTTTTCACAGTTTAAAAATTGTCTAATTCTGAAATTATTGTTCATCAGTCGATAACCCTAACTCTCTTTAGATAATTCTAACTTGTTGTCTTAAAAATCTCTAACTCTAAACCAGAAATGCCTCCCACACACATAACACAGTAAGTCTTTATTCAGAGGGTAAAGGTTTGTTTTGGAAAAATGGGTTATAAAACCTCCAAATGGAATAAAGTGGGTTGTCTCTTTAAAGCTGCTGCAGTATTGTTCATTTAGCTCAATTCAGTTTGTTAAAATAGCTCCAAGTCACAATAAATGTAATTTCAAGACACACAGACAAGACAAACAGGTCCAAATTATATTCAGAAATATATAATCAAATCAATCATATCATACCGATTCAAATTCAATTAAATAAATTCCAGTAACATCCTAGTTATAATAATACAGAGCTGTCAAGTTCAGTTTATTATGCCATTTGGTCAAAGGTTTCCAATCTAATGATGCACAGCTGATTGCACTGAGACATTGACTTTGGATCAATCCCTCTTTCACTCCCATTAAAAGGAAAGACATCTTTAACAGAACCTGGGTCAGTGTGAACGGCCATCTGCAACACCCAATACAGAGCAGACACACAAAAAACACAAAGCACTGGTCCAGGAGTACTTTACTGACTTCATCTAGAAGAGAAATGCAGCTAAACACCTAAACTCTGAGACAGAAGTAAAATCTAACAGTTGAAACAAGTACATAAGCAGCAATAGCTCCTTACATGGGTTTGATCAAATAGTGGGTTACATGACAACCTTAAATATTTTTATCATTAGCTGTAAGTGTCATATCTGCTTGTGTTTTGAGTTCTTGAGTTTGTGTTTTTGTAATATTAACTGGTCTGGTCCTTTGTTTTCTGTCTCCCTGCACCCCAAGGCCACACCTGTTGTGTGTTTTCCCCTGATTGTCTTGTCACGTTTGTCATTGGTTCCCCATGCTGTTCAGTTTTGTATTTAAGCCTGTTTGTTCCACGCTGGTTCCTTATGTTATGTTATGTGTATGTGCGATCTCGTGTGTTGGCTACCCTGTCTGTATCCTGCCATGAAAAATAAAGACTCATCTTACCTGAAAACATCGAGTTTCAGGAGTTCTTCCCCGCATATTGGTCCATCAAAAAACCAAATTATGACAAGTGGAAAATCATCATAATTACCAGAAAAAAAGGCTTGAAAAAGTCAGTCTGTGTGTAATTAATCTATGTAATGTATTTCATGTAGTACATTTAGGTATTGGAGGAATGGGCCAAATCTCCAGCCTATTATTCTGAGAAGCTTTTGAAAGGGTGCCTTTGACCTTAGTCATACAGGAAAACCGGAACTCTTGAGTTCTGGTATTCCCTCTGGCATTATTCTGTCATTTAGCAAATAAAAATCCTTTATCATCCTTTATCCTTTAATCATGACTGGCCTAAACCAGGAAATGTATAGTCAGAGAGTGAGCGATAACGCCCCCAAAAAACGTTTTTGGCTTTTTATATAGTGTATGGGCAGTTAGGCACAAAATTTGTCATGCCCTCTCAGGTTTAAACATATTTTCACTTAAGTTAAAAGGTTGTTTCTGATAGGAAATGAGACACCAATCCTTCAAACACCAATAAAAAATTTAAAGAAAAGTACCAGTTTAAAACAAAGTTCGTTCGTTCGTCGTCTTCCGCTTTATCCGGGACCGGGTCGCGGGGGCAGCAGACTCAGCAGAGACGCCCAGACGTCCCTCTCTCCAGACACCTCCTCCAGTTCCTCCAGGGGGAGCCCAAGGCGTTCCCAGGCCAGCCGAGAGACATAGTCCCTCCAGCGTGTCCTGGGCCGTCCCCTGGGCCTCCTCCCGGTGGGACGTGCCTGGAACACCTCCCGAGGAAGGCGTCCAGGAGGCATCCGGTATAGATGCCCGAGCCACCTCAACTGGCTCCTCTCGATGTGGAGGAGCAGCGGCACTACTCCGAGCCCCTCCCGGATGGCCGAGCTCCTCACCCTATCTCTAAGGGAGTGCCCGGCCACCCTACGGAGGAAGCTCATTTCAGCCGCTTGTATCCGTGATCTCGTTCTTTCGGTCATGACCCAAAGTTCATGGCCATAGGTGAGGGTAGGAACGTAGACCGACCAGTAAATTGAGAGCTTTGCTTTTCGGCTCAGCTCTCTCTTCACCACAATGGCACCACAATGGACCGGCACAGCGCCCCCATTACTGTGGCAGCCGCACCGATCAGCTCCATTCTTCCCTCACTCGTGAACAAGACCCCGAGATACTTAAACTCCTCCACTTGAGGCAGGAACTCCCCTCCAACCTGAAGAGGACAAGCCACCCTTTTCCGGTCGAGTACCATGGCCTCGGACTTGGAGGAGCTGATCCTCATCCCAGCCGCTTCACACTCAGCTGCGAACCGCCACAGCGCATGCTGTAGGTCTTGGCTAGAGGGGGCCAGCAGGACCACGTCATCCACAAAAAGAAGAGACGAAATCCACTGGTCCCCAAACCAGACCCCCTCCGGCCCTTGGCTGCGTCTAGAAATCCTTGGTTTATTAATATGTGATTTGTTATTTTTAAATATTGTATCTTAGTTTTGTAATGTCGTCCTTATGCATTAGTTGCACAATGCTGAGGGTAATCCTCAGTACTAAACTACATGACTAATATTTGTCCTGTGCCCGTTCAAATATTCAGGCCAACTTGAGCAAAGCCTCTGGGCCAATGGTATCTTTTAAAACAACAGTCACGCAGCAGTAAATAGCAGGTCCTCGAGGCATGTGAAAATAGATCCTTGAGTGATGCTTTACAGAGCTCATTGAGTTTCTGGTGCTGTGCGCTGTAGGTCAGACATGAATGGTTAATGTCACAGTAGGATACACACTCTGCATCATTTCTGTGCTGTGAGTCACTGGCCACAACCTGGCCAACCTAAACCAAATATTTCATTTACAATGTAAAACACGCTTGCAGTCATAAACACGTGGTGGGCCGTGGCCTGAAAAATGATTTTAAACAAAACTGTGAGCGCACCCTTTTCTCTCTCACCTTGTGAGCGTTTATTTATGTAGATTGGATAGAGTAGCGTGTAATTATTTCACCACTGTCAATGTCTTCTTGTATTTATTCTTCATTTTCTTTCCTCTGCAGGGCTAAATATTGTCTTGGGATGAGGGAAAACAAGAAGCACATCTATCTTTAGGAACATATGGGCAACTTGATGATGTATTTGATTGCATATATTAATTATATGAAATTTCCACAACAGTGAGAGGTCCTAAGTGTGTATTCCAGGTATTAATTATAGGTTTTTGAGCTAATTCCAGTCATTTGGAGTTTAATTAGAAGCTGTGTGAGTGATTGTGTGCTTACATTATGTTAGTGTAGCTTTTGCATATATTTGGATTTAAAACCTTAACCTTTGCAATCAAATTTTTAAGCTCTAGTATGTGTGCTCGAAATTGGCCCGTTAAGTATTTTTTTGTGTTGTGTCTGAATGTGTCTGGTTTTTCCATTTCCCCTAAACTCCTTTTAAATAAGACCAGTGCCATTGAGCTGTTTATTGGTTCAAGGGTTCTGCAGTGGTAATGATGCATGGAGAATGATGTGGGCTGAACTGGAGACAGGGAAGCCTGCAAGCTCTGGCCTTTCTGAAGTTGCATTTAACCCAAGTAAAAAGATTGCCAAACAAAATTAAAAGAGCACATGCAACAGAGTATGCGTGTATGAAGGCTTTTTCATCCTTAAATGTCAAGATGTCTAAATTCTGGTTGTTTTTCTTGTACCTTGAAAGTCATTCAGTTCAGTGGATTGCTGCTTTTAAAATATGCATTAGATGCAGAGAGAGAGTATGCCTCGATAAGGAACATTATGCTGGTGTTTAAAGCAATTCTGTGAACCTACAGCAACCTTTGAAGAGAAGAGTGGTAGTTATGCTTTAATTGATTGGGCATAACATTGATTACCTGGCTGATAGTGTGTTGGTCCTCTTTTAGCAGCCATCACAGCCCTGACCCGTTGAGGCATGGACTCCACTAGACCCCTGAGGTATCGCTGTGGTATTTGCCACCAAGATGTTAGCACCAGATCCACAGCTGCCCGATTGGACTGAGATTTGGGGAATTTCTGAGACAAGTCAACACTCAAACACATTCTTCGGCTCCTCAAGTCATTCCTGAAGCATTTTGCTTTGTAGCAGGGTGAATGTTCCGTCTTAAAGAGGCCACATACATGTACCACAATGCATGAATCAAAGTCAATCAGGGAACCACGTGTTCCCTAAGTAAGCAACCCACACCATTCCGGTCATCAATAGGAATGAAAAGAAACCATGATTTATCAAACCAAGCTACCTTCTTTTTTGCTCCATAGACCTGATGTCCATGTGAATGTGCCCCCTGACTGTTCTGTAGCCATACACTAATGCACTGTGTATCAGTTAAAAGTCTTCAGGTGATTCAAAACGCTGCAGCAAGAGTTCTAATGAAAATTAAAAAGAGAGATCATATTTCCCCTACTTTAGCTTCCCTTCATTGGCTCCCTGTTAAATCCAGAATAGAATTTAAAATTCTCCTCCTCACATATAAAGCCCTTAATGATCTAGCTCCATCATACATCAGAGATCTGATTGTTCCATATGTTCCTAACAGAGCACTTCGTTTTTAGACTGCAGGTTTACTGGTGGTTCCTAGAGTCTCTAGAAGTAGAATGGGAGGCAGATCTCTTAGTTATCAGGCTCCTCTCCTGTGGAACCAGCTCCCAGTTTTAGTCCGTGAGGCAGACACCCTGTCTACTTTTAAGGCTAGGCTTAAAACTTTCCTTTTTGATAGAGCTTTTAGTTAGAGTGGCTTAGGTTATCCTGAGCTATCTCTGTAGTTATGCTGCTATAGGCTTAGGCTGCTGGAGGACATAATGACCACTTTCACCCTCTTCACTACATTGTCACACTACTCTCCAATTTTGCATTATTTGCTGTTATTTTAGCTTTTAACTTTGTTCTCTCTCTTTTCTCTTCCTAGAAGCTACACCTGGCCTGACTGTGTCTACCTGTGACATCTTTCTGGAGAGGGGCATCGTCCAAGCTTCTGCTTGCAACAACTTAATGCTCACCCTCTACCGATGATACACATAGCCCTGTCTTTCAGTGTTTAACCCTTTCTCTCTCCTAGACATGGCAATTGACTGAGGTTTTACTGTAACTAACTCTATGTGCTCTCTTTCAGACTCTAACCTTGAAAACTGGCTTAGAGTTTATCTGTTCTTTCTTTCTAGGTGAAATGACTAAAGGAGCTACATCCATTGACATTTACTTTTCCTTCCCATAGAACTTACTCCCGGATCAGTGCTTCTTTGTTCTCTTTGTGTCTCTGCTCTGTTCTCTCTAACCTCCAGTCGGTCGTGACAGATGGCTGCTCACACTGAGCCTGGTTCTGCTGGAGGTTTCTTCCTGTTAAAAGGGAGTTTTTCCTCTCTACTGTTGCTACATGCATGCTCAGTATGAGGAATTGCTGCAAAGTCAACGCCAGTGACTGTCCACTGTCTCTACATGCTCATCAAGGAGGAGGGAATGCTGCAAGTCACTGACTGGATGCAATCTGCTGGGTTTCCTTGGACAGAAAAACGTTTTATCCAATTTGAATAAATAACTGAATCCGATTGCACTGTTCAATGATTAGGAATATTTGGAATGTATGTACCTGACTTTTGTTAAGTGCCTTGAGACGACATGTGTTGTGAATTGGCGCTATATAAATAAACTGAATTGAATTGTAACACCTTTCCATCAGAACAAGCATTAAGTGCTTCAGCAGTTTGAGCTACAGTAGCTTGTGTGTTGTATCGGACCACATGGGCCAGCCTTCACTCCCCTTACCACCAGCACCTATTAAAGGCTTTGGTTTTTTTATTTTTATTTTGGGGCATGTTGCTGGTCACATACTGTAAGTGCATTATATCTGAGTGTATAAAATGCCTGTGGGGACCCCTGTTACATTGGTAAAACATGGCAGTGCTCACTGTAGTAAAAGGTTGAAGAAGGTGGAGTCAGAAACAGGAGGACCAGAAGCTAACCATCTCCACATTAGACTGAGGCATAGATACTTGTCCTTGTATAATCATGAAGATTAAGACTCATAAATTCAGTGCTATTTACAAGATAAACCATGTGTCACAAAACAAAACAAAAAACATTCTTCATCACATTGTGTTTGTCCGAAGGTTGGGAGTATGGTCAATGTTTTCTGATTGAAAGGAGGTAAAACACAATATTTCTACTTAAATTTAATTCTGAATTTAATGAATACACATATAAATACATATATAGAAGATCAATTTGGTTATTAAGTATAAGTTGAGCAAAATCTTGCGTAGAGCTACACAATATATTGGTGATATCAATGTATGCAGTATTGATATCATGGATTGACTGGATGCAATATTTGGTAGACAATTATATTTCTGGTTCCATGATTTCATGCCTATCCTGCTTATACTAGATTTATCCAGTTAGATGGGTTCCTACTACTCAAGATCCCCATTCATTATGTAGATGATGCCAAAGCTCACTGAGAGTTAAGGGAAACGCACTGTCTTTAACATGCATTCAATGTTTCATCGTGAAGCATGCAGAGAAAGGACAGATTTCTTGACTTGAACTGTTAGAGGTGTCAATTCAAAATAAACAGGACCAGTGGTTGCCACTGCTTGGAGCGTAATACAGTACATCAAACAGATGCTTCTGGTGTAGGTTGTTTGGTAGAAAATTAGAGGAATGTGATTTTCAACACACATGCTACCCTGCTGATGTGTGTTGCCTTTTAAGAAAACAATGTGACCATGGAACAATATGAGAAGAAAATGGTTAATGACAATCAAAATCATTATTGCGATTGCATGATTTCCTAATATCGTGCATCACCCCTGCAACATAATAAATAGTGTCAAAGAGAGATATATTAAACCAACTGAACTGACTTTCAATTTTCAAGCTGGAAATTTGCCCTGTGGGCTTCACTATTTGATGCTTGGAGCTACAGCAGACATGATTTTATTGAGAGACTAGGTTATAATCTACTAGGTTCCTTGTATCTGTTTTTTCTAACCTGAAAATAACTAATGCTGACTGTCCTCTCACAGGTTTTTACATTTGTGACAAAAACATCATGTCAGTGGGAGACACATGCTACATGATCTACATAGGAAAGACAAGTGAGAATAAGTAGTGTTTGATTGGCTATTAGGTACAAAAATGTGTTACTGAAGATTGTACAATAATGACATTTTTATTACCTTGTAGAGCACCTTAAATGTTACCTAGTAAAACTGTAAAAGTGCATTTTCTTCTGTGAGTTTTCCATTTAAATGAAAACCAGAATGTGCACCGAGATTAAAATGACTGAATGAACAAGCTGACACGTGTAAGTGACTGTTGCTGAAACCCCCACCGTGTCATTCTTTTTTTGTTTGTTTATAGTATAGAAGTGCTGGTTAGAGGCTTGCACCCACTCACCATTGGCATGAAAGTCATATTATTTGTTTTTTTTTAATGATACATTGAATCATTCTTTTTTCAGGATGGAATGACTGTATAACATGAACATTCAATGAATAAAAAAAAAATATTTGATGCACAACTTTAAATATAAAGCCGGATTTTTCTGATCAACACAGGATCAAACTGGTTAAGGGTTTAGGATAAGTGTCCCTTATCCTGATCAGCTTACAGTGAAGCTAGTTTTTAATCATCTCACCTGGTTAAAGAAAGGTTACATAAAAAATTTTTTTATACATTTTTACAGGTAACATACTTTCTTCTTGTTGCAGATGACGTGGTCCTGCTGGCCCCCTCTAGCCAAGACCTACAGCATGTGTTGGAGCGGTTTGCAGCCGAGTGTGAAACGGCTGGGTTGAAGATCAGCTCCTCCAAGTCTGGAGGTTCTCGACACGAAAAGGGTGGCTTGTCTTCTTCAGGTTGGAGGGGAGTTCCTGCCTCAAGCGGAGGAATTCAAGTATCATGAGGTCTTGTTCATGAGTGAGGGGAGAATGGAGCGGGAGATCGACAAACAGATCGGTGTGGCTGCCGCAGTAATGGAGATGCTGTGCCGGTCCGTTGTGGTGAAGAGAGAGCTGAGCCGAAAAGCGAAGCTCTCGATTTACCAGTCGGTCTACGTTGCTACCCTCAGCTATGGCCACGACATTTGGATCATGACCGAAAGAACAAGATCCTGGATACAGGAGGCTGAAATGAGTATTTGGGTCATTCATTTTGGTGGACAGACCGGCTAGGCTTCACAGTTCGACGTGCACAGCTCAACAGACGTCGCAGCTCTGACATCACCCTGGATTCTGTCTGATACAAGAAGGTCAGGAGATTCATATACCGATCGAAGACCCCACCGACACTCCAGCGCAGGTGGAAACCCACATAGGTTTTATTTCCAAGGAGATGAGTTTCCTCTTTGTTGATTCAGTCGACTAAACGATTCTTCATATTTTCCCCATTTTGGATGAATGAGAAGTTTACCGTTTTTTTTTTTTAGTTCATCACGGATGCGTAAAAACCCCTCATTTTTCTTCTGACCTGACACCACTCCTCTTTGCAGAATTGGCATAACGTGTCAGTAATCCAAGTGTGTACTGTTAGTGTGTGCTTCTGTTTCCCTGAAATAGCAGGTCCAGTTGGTGGGTGGAAATGAGCTGCTGCTGTCCTTCACACCTACCATTGATCCTCCTTGAACTTCCAGGTTGACGTCCTCTATGAAGCTCGAGCATTCATGTGCCCAAATAATCACGGCAGCGGTCTTGTGACAGTCAAATAACCAAACCGGTTCCTTTCAGTGGAGCAATGCTAAGAGAGACTGTGTCTACACGCCATGAGATTTTTGTAATGAATTACAGCAAACCAACAACTTCTTAAATGACATCAGCGATTTAAACTTAACTGAAAATTAAATGTTTGTCAGCTCGTACCCGTTTAGTTCTACAGTGTCTGCATCAAATCCAAATGGCGCTGTCCAGCTGCTGCCTTAAGCCTAATCATAGTGTCATGCTAAAAATTGTAATGCATATCAAATCATTGTAATAATATGAATATGCATCCTAGATTTGTACTAGAACATTTGTCACCACAATCACTTACAGATTGAAGATGTGTTGATGTGGGTTTTTCCTGTTGAAATATCCACTTGTTTCACAGTTTCATCCCTTTTACCTAAAATGTCACCTCAGATTAAAGGAAAAAACCCATGAACCACCAAAACTCAGGTCTGTTACAAACCGGAACACCAGTGTCACTTTCCACAGTGAAGTGAGCTTGTTATTATCGTGGGCTGAGCTACTAAATAGCAGCGCCACCTTTAAACGTGACTGAAATTTGCAGCTGTCCTACAGACAAGCCAAATGTCTTCTGGAGACGAGTTCAATGGTTACAGGGGGGGGAAATATTTAGCTTTGTTTGGCCATAACGATGACAAAATATTTGGAAGATTCAAAGTGAGGTTTTCAAACCCAATAACCCTTTACCAGCTGCCAAGAATGGAGGTGGTGTCATGATTGGATCAATTTTGCTGCCAATGGTACTAGTGAATTTAGTTCAGTTCAAGTCAGTTTCCTTATATAGCGCCAATTCAAAAGAAATGTATTCTCAGGGCACTTTACAAAAAGAAGTCATTTCAATCCAATTATACAAAGTAAATTACACACAATGCAAATTGATCCTAGTTCCCAAACAAGTCAAGTTCAGTTTATTATTCAAAATGAAATAAAAAAAGTTTTCTATCTAAGGAAATCTAGCTGATTGCATTGAGTCAGTGACTTGCAGCACTCAGTCCTCCTGGATGAGCATGTACAACAGTAAACAGTCGATTGCACTGAGTCGTTTACAAATTCCCCTTTAACAGGAAGAAGCCATCAGCCGAACCAGGCTTGTTGTATGCAGCCTGTCTGCTGGGAGAGACTGCCAATGGTAATGGTACAGTGCATAGGAAGACTACTTTCAAGTTAAACTCAAATCAGGTACTAGTTGGCTGACACTTGGACCCAACTGAGTGCTCTAACAAGGCAATGATCCCTAACGCACATTAAAAGTGGTTTTGGAATTGATGCATGGCCTCCACCTTAAACCTAAAAATAAATAGTTGGATTATACTGAAAAGCCACGCTTGTGTCAGGAAATCAACTTATTTAAATGAGATTTACCAGATTTGTGATTTAAAGAATGATCAAATATTTAGCCTGAATTATTTCAGTAGCTTGTTGATGGGTACAGAAACCATGTTGCTTCGATGTAACTTCATAAAGAACATTTAACAAAATATTAGTGAGGGTTACATGTATACATTTGAGTCTGAATTTATAATGTATACGTACTGTATAACATTAACCCTTTTGTGGTTTAAAAAACTCTATAAAATTGGGTGAACAAGTTTGTTCTTTTTCTTATTTTCTTTTTTTAAAGATGTAGGTTGCAAAATCATTCCACTGACATGCCTCATTAAAAGCCCCTAATTAGTATGACATTGATCCTGATTATGAGTGTATGTAAAGCTCTGAACAGCATACTATGTTCTTTTGTGTCTATGTGTGTGCATGTGGAGATTTGAGTCATTACTAAAGTAGTACCTGTTATACTGGGGTGGTTTGTTGTAGGACCAAAGTGCAGGAAAGACCTCAGGAACATGGTAAGCTTGTAGAATTTAATGATCCAAAACTCAATGATACATGGCTAGGAAGAACAAGGACACAGTAACAAGTGGGAACATAATGGTAGGAACCAGTGAAGAATAATGACAACCAGAGAGTTTAAGCACAAACGAAAGTACAGGGAGAACCAATTAACAGAGAGACTGATTAATTAGGGAAAACAAGGAACAGGTGTGAGTCAGACTGCAGGGAGACAGACAAACAATTAACATGCTGAACACAGAACAGAGGGTAAACTAAGAACCACACTAGGAAAAATAAACAAGAACACAACACAGACAAAGGCTGGATACAACAGGACCTGGCAAGTTGGAGATGTTCAATCAAACCAGGGAACAGACCAAAGAAAAACAGCTAGATAAAACAAACAAACAAAAAAAAAAAAACAGGATGATCATAAAAACTAAACGTATACAGATGCATGGACACTAGAGAGTGGTGAAGGTCATTTTAAGTCTACTGTAGGGGTGAATGTGTGCTGGATGGGTGGTTATGTGTGTATTTGGGTTGAACCGGTCCACACAGTTGTTCAGTCAGAATGTGAATGAGAGACAAGATGGATCAGGACCAAGCAGGTATGGAAAATGAGTACATGAATTGACTGAGGAGGTAAAAAGATATCAAATGTCAGGTTTGTGATAAAATTAAAAACCTTGAAAGATTTATTAGAGGTCTTTAAATAACATAAAAAGGCATTTCCAGACTACCCCTTTATGGTTTTGTTGCGGTATTTTATGACATCACAGGGGCACACCCGCACATGGCAGCAACACAGACCGCAGTAAAGAATCTGATATTTCTCTAGATATATTTCAGTCACTATCAGAGAGAGATGCAGCAGAGTCAGAAGAAAAAAAAGTCAGCTTTCATCAGATGGCAGAGCACAAGTGCTGCAATGTGCGGACGGCCATCTACTTCCACCAGTCTATTTTTGCTAGATGCCGGAGCACGCCGGAGTCAATATGCATGAATCACATCGCACCACCGGGAAACAGAACGAGAACATCCAGATTTTCAAAATAATTCACTGAAGAAAGACTAGGGCTCTGTGCCAATTCCTATACTACAATCAACACCCCTCGACGAAGTGTCTACTTTGTAAAAGTGCATGTATGGTTTCAAGTGCGCTGGTTACAAATGTGCAAAATTGGAGAATTGGGACAGTTGGGGTTACGTCATCGACTTGCACCTCTGCGCCGAAACTGCGACATCAAAAATGGCAAGACCAGTCGGTGTTTTTGCGGTCTTGCTGCTAAAAAATATTTAAAAACTGAAACAAGCAATTGTTTTGAGGAGAAGAAAGCGCAGGAATTGAAGGAGGCCTATACACCAGACTCTCGCCGCAGCAGAAATGTTTGTCCATTAGGTAATTTAAATGTTACGGGCTACTGACTAAAAAACAATAAATCGCCGGCTTGCTGTCTAAAGTTTACACGGTTCATATCCTGATTTGAAGGTTGATTACAATAATGGTTGTAATTGTTTTTTTCCTCAAAACCTCACATGCAGCAATGAATTGTGGGCAATATTCTTCGGCAAAGTCCGCTTAGATGTGCGCTTAGCCGAAGTATGGATTGAGGGCGAAAAGGGGGCAGAGCGAAAGACCATTTTGGAGAATTGGGACACACTACGCCCTCGAACCCATCAACGGGTACGTGCAATTGAGGCAAACAAGGGTGGAAGTGCGAGTATTAGGAAAGGACCTAGATCTCGCTTTATTAATAGGGCTTGTGAATGTGATGTCAGCACCGCAATGCATTGCGGAGCTTATAGTACGGAGGCTAGTAGGGGCAGCTATCTTGTTGGAGCGGTTCGGTTTTGGTTTGATTAAATATTCTAAAAAAATCGATACAATGGCAAATTGTTGTTGGGTTATTAACTGCCACAATCAGTCTCAGGAAAACAGATCCCAAATGGAGTAAATTTTTCCATTTTCCAGCGTGGAAGCAACACAATGGAGCACTGATGGCAGAGCTCACAAAGAGGCGCTGGATGGCATGAGTGGTGGCTGTAAGGCGATCTAACATCTCCACCATTTCCCAAAACATGTTTGTGTGTTCACGGCATTTCCACTCAGGTAAGTTTATTAAAGTCATATTTAAATCCTATTTGGTACCTGTGAACTGCACATAAGCTGCAAAGCTACATATGTCTAGCATGTATTTCCATCTTAGGGAAGCCAGTCTATGGCGCGGCGCTGGTGGTGTTTGAGGTTAAGCGCGCGACCATGTGCAGAGGCTTCCCCCCTCCTTGCCCCGTTGCTGTCTACCTACTATAAAAAATTTTAAAAATAAAATAAAGGCCTGTAGTGCCGCAAAAAAAAAAATATATATATATATATACAAAAGAAAAAACAGTGTTCATATGGTAAAGCGGTGCATTGCTGTTGGTGGCAGTAATACTACAACAGCAGCCGTTACTCTGCACTACTTTCCTGAACCAAAGAGGAGCTGGAAAACTGAGGAGGGACAAATGGGCTGGTCCCACCAAGCACAGCCATTTGTGATCGGAGGACTTCTCTGCAAACTGCTCCAAACAAGAAAACTCTGAATTCACAAAAGAAATGATGACAGAGGTCGGGATATTTTAGAGACGAAGGAGAATGATGAAGCATCAGAGCATCTGATGTAAAAAGATCACTTAAGAAAAGGTTGTTGCTGCTGTTGCTAAACAGATTAAGGCTCAGCAGGTAAGAACACTTCCTTGTTAAAAAAGTACATTTATATGTTAGCAGTTATTGTTAATAATTAAAAATCCAAAATTATTATTTTTATTATTAATAATCTGAAATTATTATTATTATTAAAATTAGATAAATTACATGCGCAGATGATAGATTTAAATAAATGTTTCTCTAAAGATTCTAACATAAACTAAACAAAATGACACACCAGGTAGTGTCCTCAGATCTTGAATCATCCCGTGTGTCTGCTGCTCCTGCTCCATGCTGCTCACTTCGTCTCCAGTTGTTTCACTCAGTGCCCTATTTACTGTAACCCTAGATTTACACTGTATCTGCTCTGGTCCCGTCCGATTCGGTCCGCTGCGTAGCCCAGAGGAGCTCCAAGAACTATATGCAGATTGCGCAATAAAAGACGGTGATAAATGCAGTAGCAAGTACAACACAACTAATTCTGTGAAAGTTAAACTGTTCTTTTATGCATACAGATATTTTCACGTGTTTTGTTCCCTGAGTTAATTTGTTGCTTAATCAGAATCAGAATCAGCTTTATTGCCAAGTTCATACATACGAACAAGGAATTTGACTCTGGTACATTTTGCTCTTTTGTTTTGTTTTTGCATTACAGAATATACATATTTACAATGTACAATATACACATATATAATAAAAAGGTACATTTGCAACATCTGTATGCTGTTGTTTTGTACTCTATTGAATGTTCAACAGAGAAACAGCCTGGGGGAAGAAACTGTCTCTGTGGCGGCTGGTTTTAGTGAACAGTGCTCTGTAGCGACGGCCTGAAGGTAAAGCTCTGAACAGTTTATGTGCAGGGTGTGTGGGGTCTGCAGAGATTTTAGCAGCTCTTTTCCTGACCCTAGACCTGTATAAGTCCTGGATGGAGGGAAGGTCAGCCCTGATTATTCTCTCTGCATTCCTGATTATTCGTTGCAGTCTGGACCTGTCCTGTTTTGTGGATGAGCCAAAGCACAGTGAGATGGATGAAGACAGGACAGACTGAATGATGGCAGTGTAGAAGATGACCAGCAGCTCCTGTGGAAAGTTGAACTTCTTGAGTTGCCTCTGGAAGTAAAGTATCTGCTGGGCCTTCTTTTGAACAGTGTCTATGTGTGAAGACCATCTCAGATCCTCAGAGATGGTGGTTCCTAAGAACCAGTCTTGAGTGGGTTTAGTTCAAGGTAGTTCTGACTGCACCAGTGTACCAGCCGATCCACCTGCTGTCTGTATGCAGCCTCATCACCGTCCTGGATCAATCCAATGACAGTGGTGTCATCTGCAAACTTCAGGAGTTTCACAGACGAGTCCGATGAGGTGCAATCATTTGTGTACAGGGAGAAGAGGAGTGGGGATAGAACACACCCCTGGGGGGCACCAGTACTTATTGATCTGGATCGGGAGAAGATGCTCCCCAGTCTCAACTGCTGCTGTCGGTCCGTCAGGAAGCTGTTGATCCACTGACAGGTGGAGGCTGGGACGTTGAGCTGGGTGAGCTTCTGGTGGAGGATGTCTGGTATGATGGTGTTGAAGGCCGAGCTGAAGTCTACAAACAGGATCCTGGCGTACGTCCCTGGGTGATCGAGGTGTTGCAGGATGAAGTGTAGACCTAAGTTAACAGCATCATCTGCCGACCTGTTTGCCAGGTAAGCAAATTGCAGGGGGTCCAGCAGGGGGCCTGTGATGTCTTTCAGGCACTTTAACACCAGCCGCTCAAAGCCGCTCTAATTTGGTGCATTTAAAGTTTAATTGCTCGGTTTATAATGCCTTAGTAATCCAGTAACTGATCTAATGTTAACCGCTAATACATACACGTGTATATATAAATATTTGTGTGTATTTATTAAAATAGCGAGGTTTAGTCCATCTTTAGTGAATTATTTTGAAAATCTGGATGTTGTACTGGTTCTGTTTCCTGGTGGTGCGGGATGATTCATGCATATGGACTCTGCAAGTGTCTGGCACCCGGAAAAAATAGATTCTGGTCGACGTCCGCAGGCTACAGCACTTGTGCTCTGTCATCTGATGAAATCTGACTTTGTTCTCCTGACTCTGCTGCGTCTCTCTCTGATAGTGACTAAAATATATCTAAAGAAATATCAAATTTTTTGCTGCTATTTGTGTTGCTGGCCATTGTAGCAGCAGTCAGTTTACCTGCAGGGGTTCACCTCTGACGTCATAAAAGAGCGCAACAAAATCACAAAGGAGTAGTCTGGAAATGCCTTTTTAGTGGAATTAATGACCATATCTCAACAACCGTTCATTTTAGTGGCATGAATTTAGTGTTTAAAATATTGTATCAATGTTTCCTTTCCATAAATGTAATTGAATTTATAATAAAAATTTGATGTTACAGGCACTTTAAAGATCAGCACCTTAAGTAATTAAGAAATACTCAGAGGCATAATCCTACAGTGGCTCTGTGCAGGTTTTTTGTGTTAGTGCTGTGTTTCTCTCTGCCTGCAGAGTGTGACCAGCAGGTGCTGCTGCAACAGGTGTGTCTCGTTAAGCCCAATCGCCTCTTAAGGAGCAGGAACCTGGAGGGAGGCATCAGCCCGTTGTCTTTCCCAGCGTGGTAACCTCACCATGTTCCGCAGTTCTCTGCATTTCCTAAGCCTGCTCTAATCGAGTTTCTTGTCCTGCTTTACAGATCTGATCACTCTGTGACAGTGTCCTGGATTCTAAGCTCCTCTTCTCTGTATTCATGCTCTGGCGAGTTCTGGAAAAGACTCCTTGCAGCTCCAACTGTAAGCCTCCCTTCCTTTCATACCTCCAGCCCTGCAGCTCTGAGATCACCTCATGGAAACACCAAACCCTTGTTCACCTGCCTGTCCACACACCAACACCGCGTGCTCAGCTGAAGGATCACAAAGAGGGAACCTCAGTATGGAGAGCTGTTTCATTCACAATTAAATAAACAAATAAATACTGCTATTGATAAATTATTAATAAATATTCCATGACATAAATAAATAGCCCCATAAAATAAAACAAAATGATTGTTAAAATAAATTTTTATCTTATTTTATGTAATTCAGTCAGTCAGTCATTTTCTACCGCTTATTCCATAGTGGGTCGCGGGGGAGCTGGTGCCTATCTCCAGCAGTCTATGGGCGAGAGGCAGGGTACACCCTGGACAGGTCGCCAGTCCATCACAGGGCAACACACAAACAACCATGCACACACTCATTCATACACCTAAGGGCAATTTAGAGTTACCAATTAACCTAACAGGCATGTCTTTGGACTGTGGGAGGAAGTCAGAGTACCCGGTGAGAACCCACGGATGCACGGGGAGAACATGCAAACTCCATGCAGAAAGACCCCAGGCCAGGAATTGAACCCAGGACATTATTGCTGCAAGGCAACAGTGCTACCAACTGCACCACCGTGCAGCCCTTTATGTAATTCATTTCAAGATTTTTATTAATGTACTTAAAGATTTATTTAATTGACTTATTTCAGCATGTGGACTTCATGACACTAATGAAGGGTCTTGAAGGCCACAAGTGTTACTTCAGTGTTCAGCCTATCAGATGTTTGACCCTCTCAGTTTACATTGGAAGTTGGACAAGTTGTGCTGGAAACTTTTGGATCTTAACCTAGCTATTCTGATTTTCTTGATTAAAAATAGCTAACTGTAATGAGTGTAGCTGTTAAAGCAAATACCGTAAATTCCGGATTATAAGCCGCTACTTTTTTCCCACACTTTGAACACTGTGGCCTATACAACGGTGCGGTTAATGCATGTTTTTTTGCGTGCCGCCAAAAACATTTTGCCTGGTAACAGTAGACCAATCAAATTGATGAGTAGTTCAAAGAGGTCCAATGAACTTGTGCGATAAATCAAGAGCACTTTCACAATTCAATTACCTGTATTGTAAATCAGAGATTTATATTCACCCTCATCAACATGGAAAATCACCAACGGGTTTCAAAAGGCTGGACTGCGGCGTGATTAAGGGGACCTGCTGCGCTCAAGTGAGAGCGACAACGAAGAGGCTGAAGTGAGTGACGAGATCCTGAGGCTGTTCAATTCGGACACTGAAGAACAGGACTTTGATGGTTTCAGTGCGCAGGAAGAAGATGAAGAAGACGATCAAGGACTTTTGACCTGGTAGGCTGCAGTGGATATCAGTTAGGAGATATTGGAATGCTGTTCGTGCACTGTTCAATAAAAAAGTATTAGCAACAAAATGTGTGTGTTACTGATAACGTATGTATATTTAAAGGTAGCCATGTTACAGGCACTGTTCGAAAAAAGGCATTTGCAATATGCATTTGTTTATATTATCATACGGATTAAGTTAAACGTTAAAAATTCCTCACATGTAATATCTTTCTGTGCAAATCATATTGCAATGTGGGACACCCACGGCTTAAAATCCGGTGCGGCATGTACAAGTACAAAATTGATTTTCTTTCTAAAATTAGAGCATGAGGCTTTTAATCAGGTGTGCTCTGTAGTCCGGAATTTACGGTATATATTTCCTGCCAACGTAAGTGGACCAAGTACCGAACCCTGTTGAGTACCACTTTTTACTCTGAAAACAAACAGAAAAACACTATTAACATTGACTACCTGGAAGCTGTCACATTAAAATCAATTGAGAGCTGTTCCCTTGATCTTGATAATATGCTAAAGCCTTTGTCGTAACATTTTGTAGATGATTGTGTCAAAATGTGCACTGAGATCTAGTAGAACCAGAATTGTGACAAGGCCATTGTCAGAGGTAAGTGGATATTGTTTGTTACTTCAATCAATGCAGTTTTAGGACTGTGGTGTGCTCTGAAGCCAGGCAAAAACTAATAAAAAATATACCTATTGTGCTGTTATTGGGTTAAAATTTGTTTTAGAGACACATTTTTAAGAATTTTGAAGACAAGGGAATATTGGAGATTGGTCTGTAATTAGACTAATTATCATCAAGGTACATGTAAATAGGAATCTGAATTGTCTTCTTCTGCACCACAGCATGCCCTTGTAGGCTTATTCAAAACAAAAGGCAAAGGATAGTCTGAACAGTCGGAATTAGCAAGGTCACTCTTTCTTCAAAGCTAGGCACTGTGCATGCACACACACACTCACACACAGGTGCTCATTGTTCGGTCAGGCTACTATCATCCTTCATGCCTGGGGCTATAGATCATTGTAGAGAGAGTCGGAGAGGGGCTCTTTAAAGTAAATAGGGTTCAGCAGAGCTCCTTTTTCTGCTCAGATTTATTGGTCTGGCATTCGACCCCGACTGCCCTATGCATGAGTGGGTCAGGTGACGGGTCACTGGTGTGTGCGCGTGTGTGCCTTATTGAAAATGGTAATTGACTGGTAGTTGTAAGTAAGAGTTCAACTAGAGGTCCCTGGAAAAGGCTTGTTGTCATTTAGCTACCTTAGTTTAAATGTAGTAATTATTCCTGGGTGTGCATTTTTATTCAGCCTCCATCTGTATGTTTAAGAGACACTAATCTTCTGGAAGGTTTTCCTCCAGGATTGTCCTGCATTTACTTCAATCCATTATCCCTCCAAAAATGGGCCATACGCAGACATCTTTTTATGACTGTTTAGGGTTGGCCAGTCTTTATTTACCCCAGGAAAATAGGTTGAAAACTGGACCTTTTTTGCACTTAGGTCCCATCCAAATTTAGCTTAAACAAGAACATGAAAAGTCAGCCTTAGTTAACCCATTTAATCAAATATTTATGTTTTTATTTTTCAACCATATTTTTATGTTGTTTAGATGGAAGGTTAAGACCTGTTTTCTATGTATAATCAACTGAATTTTATTCAGGTGTTCCCATCAAATCAGAACAGCTTCCCTGTTTGTGTATCACAAAAGCATTCCCACAGGGTGATGCTGCCACTACTGTGTTTCACCATGATGGTGGTATGATCAGGGTGAAGTACAATTGGCAGTTTTCTGCCATGTATAGCATTTTGTTTCCACATAGGCTAAAAAGGTCAAATTTGATCTCCTCCGACCAGAGAACCTTCTTTTACATCTTTGGTTTGTCCTATGTTCACTTGTGGCAAACAGTATGATATCCTTTCATCAGTGGCTTTCTTTTTGCTAGATGGTCAGATTTGTAAACTACGCAACCCATAGTTGTCATGTAAACAGTTTCTCAGTGGGATAAACTTCCAGAGTTCCTCTTTGATTATGCTCTCCAGCCAGGTCTGTCAGTTTAGATGACCAGTCGTGTCTTGATAGGTTTACGGCTGTTTCCATAATCCATAATTTTCACATGGCTGAATAGTGTTCCATCTTCGTGATGCAGTTTGTTCACTCCTGTTCCTTAACAGCATCAGAACAGCTGGATTTAGTGTGAAAATACATTACAGACTAATTAGGTAATTAGGGCAATTGGTTCTACTGGGTTGAATTTAGGGGCATCAGAGTAAAGGGGGCTGAATTCAAATGCATGACACACTTTGCACACTTTGCACACTCTTTCTAGTTCCACGTCATTATGATGCCTTTCTTTTTGTTGCTCTATTAAACAAAAACTCCGAAAAACCTACTGAATGTTGTGGTTATGAAATGACAAAATGCAGAAAGGTTCAAAGATCAAATGTTATTAATACTTATGTGAGCCACTGAGTATGTATTATTTATTCCAAATCTATGTCCATGTTATTAAGCACTAATTTAATCCAAGTATATTCTCTTTCTCTGATAGGAGAAAGAAAACAGTGATCCATCCAGCTAACCTGGAGCATTAAAAACTTCCTCTAGAGATAAACTACAAAGTCAATCAAGCATGATATTCTACCACCCCATTGACACTCTTGTCTCACTCTCTCTTTGTTTCCCCTTTCACATACATTCTACAGGTCCTTCTCAAAATATTAGCATATTGTGATAAAGTTCATTATTTTCCATAATGTCATGATGAAAATTTAACATTCATATATTTTAGATTCATTGCACACTAACTGAAATATTTCAGGTCTTTTATTGCCTTAATATGGATGATTTTGGCATACAGCTCATGAAAATCCAAAATTCCTATCTCACAAAATTAGCATATCATTAAAAGGGTCTCTAAACGAGCTATGAACCTAATCATCTGAATCAACGAGTTAACTCTAAACACCTGCAAAAGATTCCTGAGGCCTTTAAAACTCCCAGCCTGGTTCATCACTCAAAACCCCAATCATGGGTAAGACTGCCGACCTGACTGCTGTCCAGAAGGCCACTATTGACACCCTCAAGCAAGAGGGTAAGACACAGAAAGAAATTTCTGAACGAATAGGCTGTTCCCAGAGTGCTGTATCAAGGCACCTCAGTGGGAAGTCTGTGGGAAGGAAAAAGTGTGGCAGAAAACGCTGCACAACGAGAAGAGGTAACCGGACCCTGAGGAAGATTGTGGAGAAGGGCCAATTCCAGACCTTGGGGGACCTGCGGAAGCAGTGGACTGAGTCTGGAGTAGAAACATCCAGAGCCACCGTGCACAGGCGTGTGCAGGAAATGGGCTACAGGTGCTGCATTCCCCAGGTCAAGCCACTTTTGAACCAGAAACAGCGGCAGAAACGCCTGACCTGGGCTACAGAAAAGCAGCATTGGACTGTTGCTCAGTGGTCCAAAGTACTTTTTCCGGATGAAAGCAAATTCTGCATGTCATTTGGAAATCAAGGTGCCAGAGTCTGGAGGAAGACTGGGGAGAAGGAAATGCCAAAATGCCAGAAGTCCAGTGTCAAGTACCCACAGTTAGTGATGGTCTGGGGTGCCGTGTCAGCTGCTGGTGTTGGTCCACTGTGTTTTATCAAGGGCAGGGTCAATGCAGCTAGCTATCAGGAGATTTTGGAGCACTTCATGCTTCCATCTGCTGAAAAGCTTTATGGAGATGAAGATTTCATTTTACAGCACAACCTGGCACCTGCTCACAGTGCCAAAACCACTGGTAAATGGTTTACTGACCATGGTATCACTGTGCTCAATTGGCCTGCCAACTCTCCTGACCTGAACCCCATAGAGAATCTGTGGGATATTGTGAAGAGAACGTTGAGAGACTCAAGACCCAACACTCTGGATGAGCTAAAGGCCGCTATCGAAGCATCCTGGGCCTCCATAAGACCTCAGCAGTTCCACAGGCTGATTGCCTCCATGCCACGCCGCATTGAAGCAGTCATTTCTGCCAAAGGAATCCCGACCAAGTATTGAGTGCATAACTGTACATGATTATTTGAAGGTTGACGTTTTTTGTATTAAAAACACTTTTCTTTTATTGGTCGGATGAAACATGCTAATTTTGTGAGATAGGAATTTTGGGTTTTCATGAGCTGTATGCCAAAATCATCCGTATTAAGACAATAAAAGACCTGAAATATTTTAGTTAGTGTGCAATGAATCTAAAATATATGAATGTTAAATTTTCATCATGACATTATGGAAAATAATGAACTTTATCACAATATGCTAATATTTTGAGAAGGACCTGTAGATGTGATTTCTCCTCTGCAGCATAATTGAATTCCTTTAACCTGCTTCAAAGAGCTTTCTATTCTGTGTCAGTGACAGGCAAATTGTGTAGGAGGGGATAATCTGGGCAGAAGGAGGAGGGGGGGGGGAACGCTGTGATTAAGTCAGAGACATTGCTAATCTGGCCACAGAGATTCCTATCAGATAATAAGCTGGATGTTTAGGACAGGGTCTTGTTTAGCAACACCACTTCTCCACAGGGTGCTTTTCTGATTCAGCCATCAGCAGAAGGACATAAGCAGTCTTTAGAGTGTTTCTCTTTCACAGCCTGCATCAAAAAAGCCCACAATCTGCTTGTGGGTTAAAATTTATGTTTTTATCTGAATGTGTTTTTCTATGTTTATATCAGCTTGTTTGGGCTGAAATGGCAGATTTGATTTTTGACAATTATACACATTTTAAAAGTTTACAATTGAATAAAATGTTATCAGAGCCTGAGCATCTGCAAACTGTGTATAAAAGCAGATTAGTTATGGCAGTTACTTTATGTATTATTTACCAAACCCAGACAACTGTTGGACTGTTGAAGATTCTAAACTACACAACCAAACAAACATGCTCAATCACATTAATAGGTTCAGTGTGTTTTTACCCCCCAGTGTAGGCTGCTGTGGCTCAGTGTAAGGCATAGAGGTAAGGCAATCAAAACGTTGTTGGTTTGATTACAGCTTCTCCTGTCATATGAAGCTGAGATTTTGGAGGACCAACACATAAACAGGACAGTGGGAGCTGTATGGTGAGTAGAAAAATACTTTAATGAAAAACTGAACTGAAAACAGGCTGGAGTAATTCATAGAACACGGGCAGGACATAAGGTAAACTAGCAGGGCAAAAAGGCAGTAACATGGAAACATGGAATCAGGGAAGTAATGGAAAATCGCCCACTATTCCACTCCATCAGTGTCACAATGATGCATTTAGGTACGGAAACATGGTACCGTTTGATTTTAAGTGAATAAGTACCCGGTAGTACCTATGGAATTTGGTCGATACATATAAAAGTACAGAATTCGGCATCCATTCCTAATTAAGGTCTACATGCAAACCTTTGGTACTTGTGTAAAGGTAAGACATCAAAGAATATTTTTCAAGTAGAATCACTATTGCAACTATTACTATGTCTGATGTATTTGTTAGTAAACAAAAAGAAAAGCAAACACACCACACACAGCTCAACTAGTGGCAGTGAGGCTTAAGCACCATGACCTGGTCAGAACATAAAGTAGAAGAAACAGTTCTGAGATATGTAAACACATTCTAGTATATGTCTGTCTCAAATCTTTTGCAGCCTAGCCTGTGCTCCATCAATCTTTTAGTCATCTCTGACTACCTTCTCTGTTCCATACCATGATGTTGCTACAGCAGAATGCAAATGTTGCACTTTTACGTCTTGTAAAAAATATTATTGCACCTCATGTTTTGATACATACGAGGGATTGCTTTGTAAACCCCTCCTTTTGTTTATACAATCTGTGAAATAATCTTTTTTCTTTAATTGCGAATGTTTGTTATAATTCAATTAAAATAAAACTGAGACTATACACAAGTTAGATTTTATGTGGACAGTGGCGCAGTTCTTTGTACGCGTGGGTTATACTTCTTCCTTATTTCAACTTTTAAATTATTTTCTAACTTCTAGGTGATCTGCTAAAACTCTGTGTGTTTAAAGTAGGCCAACATTAACTCAGAATCTAAAACCTGATGATAGCCAGAGGGAGACAAATCTGCAAACAATATGTTAGCCAAAGAAAATCTTCGGAAACTGGGTGACTTTATCTGCATCTGAGTTCAGCACAGAATGTTCTTGGCCAGGCTCTGGTAGTTTCAGTCCCTTTCTGGTCACTGCAGATAACCACTGACTGGCCTCTCCATGAAGTTTTGATCACATCCAGCAGAGAGGTTTAGTTTATCTTGGGAATTCTGGTTAGCTAACTGTCCCAACTGTTAATGGGGAGAATTAAAAGCATTCACATTCTGTAGTTTTTCTTGGAAATATGGCAGCGAAGGAGCATAAAAGACTCTGGACCCCTGTTTCTTCCATTCCCTTTAGGCCCACCATTAGAGGTCCATCAGATGTGATTTACGCCCCTGCTGTTAGGTTGATGGAATTTTAAAGACAGATACCTCATGTCAGAGCAGCCTCTCAACCATTGCGTCTGTCTTATTTATGAGGCCTGTGGAGTTCAGCTCCAAAGCTGATCATTTTTTCATGCAGGAGGAGCCTGTCTGTGGTTAGCAACATAAGCTTTACCAGGGGAACAAATAGGGAGCATTGTGTTATATGACATAAAGTCAGGCATAAATAACTAAATATATTTTTAATAGGATTAGTTATTTGTTAAGTCCCCAATAATATGAACTTGTAAACCTCTATCTTTCAGTGTCAGACACTAATGCAAAATTCTCAAAACTGCGACACATGGACACTGACTTGTAGAAATGCTTATGCTTCTTGACCCTTTTCACAGTTTGTTACAATCACAAACTTCAATGGCTTTTATGTAATAGAGCAATAAAAATTAGTTGGTAATCATGAGCTTGAACAATATTAATCAGTTTTATTTTACTGAAACAAATCTACAGTAAAAGGTGTGATTAGTTTTTTTCAATTCGCTCTTCTTGTCGTGATACCACAAAAACACCCAGTGTAAGCAACTTTCTTTAGAAGTTACCAAATAAGTAAGCAGGGTCCACTTGTAAGTTGATCACATGAGAAATCTAGCTGTTCATTGAAGGCCTTGAAGAGGTTTGTTATAGAACATCTATGAACAAGCAGCATCATGAGGACCAAGGAACACAGCAGACAGGTCAGGGAGAAAGTTATGGAAAGGTTTTTGGTTTTTCATAAAAAAATACTGACAATATGTCACAGAGCACTGTTCAATCATGACAACTTCACAATTGTGGACTATTTTGTTGTTGGGACCCACAGCCATGGATCAAAACATCAAGACTTTCTTGAACTTTCAAAATAAATTGCATTTAACCTACTTCCAGCACATTTGGAAAAGGGGGGTAACAACGGACTTCCCATGATGCCACTGGCCATATAAAACCACACCTTCCCAAGGAATCAATCTCTTCCATGACATTGACGACCGGGACAGGAGGGACACACGTGCTGATATCTCTTTGCTGGCAAACAGACACAAACTCCTCAAACTGGATCCATGGGTGTCATAAGATCACGCGATCATATGCAGAAGGTCAGTATGAATTAATCGCTGTATGTGTATCTGGTATTCATTCATAAAAAGGGGTAAATTAAGGTACAAGCGTTGCTTGACTTTTTCTCTGAAATCTGCAGAAGCAAACTGTTTTCAGAGAGTTCCCAGCAAGCCAAGTGAAGCAGTTTCTGAAAGGAGGACAACAGGGACCGCTTCACCATGGTTACCAGTAACTTGCAGTTTGGTTGGCCAGACAGCGAGCTGCCCTCCCCAACAGCTCCGGAGGTTAACTGAAGCTAACCTTTGTTCAAAGTGGATGTTTTTTCAAACTTCGTCGCCCCGGACAACATTTCCTCAGCACAGTTCAGAGGTTAGGTTTGGGCGGAGAGATAAAAGTATTTAGAACGAAACAATCTAAATGTTTTTCATTTTATGAAGTTTGGTTTTGTTTGTGTTGAACTCAGCTATCTTGGTGCTAGCAGGCTATCTGCTCAGCACATGCTCAGTTTTGTGTTCTGTGTTTGTGTGTTTTCAAAGTTAAGACATGATGATTTTAAACACAGAAGGTTGATCATAATGCACCGTCCGCGCTTATGCATGTTAACCCCTTTATTAACGGCATTTTAAAGGTGTGTTTGATTCTGGTGCTAAGCTATCAGCTTCTTTTGTTAGCTTTAACTGCGAACAGCTAAGGACACGTGCTTGCCTGCTAAAGAATATTTACCCAGAAAGGTTGTTGGTGTTCAATCAAGTAAATAATAGTTCCCTAACATTATTTTACTAAATTTGATAACTATGTACACACCATTAAGCCCCATTTCTCCAGAAAGATTTGGCAATATTTCCTTAAATACTTTACCATTTCCTTAATAATATTTCTTTAAATATTATTTCAATAAATAAAGGCAGCTAATGAGACACCGTTGAGAATGATTCATCCAGAAGGTTGGTTTTATACAGCAGATCATTCTGTAAAACATTATTTTATTAAAATAATATTTTATCTGATCTTGCATTGTGAATGGTTGTCTAAAGGTATGCTGATCATTGCTTAAATTGGTTTCAAGACTAACTTAACTTAATTTCCAGATTCTTCAAGATAATCCCCGGTTCTCAAACATAAACATTGCATGGTAATGTTGCATCACTCTTTTGCTCATGATTTCAACCATCTTTAATCAACTTGTTTATATTGTACATAGCCTATTAGTCTTCCCTATATTTTAATTCTGCTTGGAAGTTAGTTTGATTGTTTTAGTATAGTAAAGAGTTTGTTGACTGAAATATATTTGACCTTGCGTTGACTTATTTTTGTTAATAAATTCTTGTATTTTAAGAAATTGTGTGAGTTCATTTCATGTGTGTGCAGAGTTTTGCTGTTCAATAATGTCACACCTTGGCTCACCCTTTTCGATTTTGTCCTAATACCACCGCCTTGCTGGGCTGGTATTCAGAGGACAACCCTTAACAGACCGAAATATTATTTGATAAAATATTAAGGTATTGATATTAAATAATAGATTCAGATTCATTGTCACAACATTGTGTTGGTCTGACATAAAATTCCAACATTATTATTATTACTTTATATATTCAGGAAAGACTCGTTGAGATTTGAAATCTTATTTACAAGGGTGACCTTGATACAACCCTAAAACCCTTGAACAACCCTAAAAGACATTACATATTAAATTTTACAAATTATGAAACACCAAAATATACATAAAACATATAAGGTAACATATTCAACAGTGTAGTCAAATATTAATCAATCAAAACATTTGCATTCAAATCTTCGACTATTTAAAATGTTAAGCATTTGTTTAAATTCACTCAGAAAAACAAGTACTGTCAAATGTTGCTCACTCTGGAGCTGATTCCATGCATAAGGAGCATAATACTTAAATGCTTTTTTTCCCGACCCAGGGCAAGCCTTTGGTATCGCATAGGACCAGATTTTGTGAACGAATATAGTAAGATCCTACACCTTTCTGGATAATGTAAGATGTTAGATATAAGGCCAAGGATAGCTTTATAAATGAGGATATGCCAATAATTTAATGCATACCAATCAAGCTAGAGTACAACATGAGGACTCAAAGTATTAAGGTTAGTGATGAATCACTAACTTTGCTGAACAGTAGGATTGATGGAGCTGATTAGGTGCCTGCTGAGGTGTGGATCCAATGGAATACATCAATGTTGTTGGCATAACAATGGAAATCAAATATTGGAAAAGGTTAAGGCCAGTCAATACTTCAGTTTAACTGAAGAACCAAATGTTTATGTTCGCCACCTCAGCACAATTAATTCTATTTTACTTTGCTCTGCTCTACTGCAGACCGCTTGTGCTTTGTTAACAAACACTGGAGGTCACCAGGACCTGGTGTCATTATTCAGTGACTGAGAGATCTACAGGCCCTCTTTTCTTGCTTCATTTTGCTGCAGGTGATCCCAAACAGCCAGAGCATGATGGATGGCACCTGACAGAGGGCTGACAGCGACTGGAGGGAGAAACACACAGACTGGGACGCGATACCACCACCACCACCGCTGGCCAAGCCTTTCGGAGGTCAGGGCAGGAGTTTGCATTTCTGAAAGCAGGAATCTCTGTCGACGGGTGACATTTTATCAGACAAGAGTTCAGATTGCTGTGGCCTTTGCCTGGAGGTGATAAACATAAGGGTAGTGTGAACAGAGGTTCAGCAGTGGTTTGATTTCCACTGTTTTTCAGGAAGAAGCTGATAAAAGTGAACTAGTAACACTTTCTACTCCATCAGCTAACTAAATACCATTCAGCAATTCACTTACACTTTTACATGCTTTACCAGCTCTAAACGCAGTCTGTAACTATGACATGCTGAATTTCCTTTTGTGACTAAATAAAGAAATGTCTCTTTGTCTGCCTGTCTCTGATTGCTGAGTCAAACATACACTTAGCTGCCTACAGAGGATCAGGTTTCAGACCTTTTTCACAGGCGGTCCGTAGCTCCTCAGTGAGTGACTCCAAGATAAGATTTGAATCTGTGTGTGTATGCTGGTGCATCCACTCTGAAACCAGGGCCATGGACCCATCACTTAGGACAAAAGCTCATGTCAGAAGGCAGTGTCCACTACTTTTGCTATGTCACCACACCTCACACTCTTAAGTCTACGTACATTATTGACCCCTGTCCAAATGTCATGGAGTTACTGGTCGCCTGCGGGATGTGATTCATTTGACATGAATGTAAATTTTCTCTGATGCCTATTTTAATGTTTTTCATAACCAGTACATATTGATCAAATAACAATGTGATGTTTATGCAATATTTGCATTCATTGTTGCCATTAACTTTATTATTAATACTTAGTTTTGTCATCTTTCCTTTTATAGAATGCGGGAGGGGACCGTCGACTGAGCTGAGCTAAATGTACTGTTTCTCATTCTTATAGACATTACTACAGGCTCTATGCGTCCCTGTTGAACTGGGTTTCTCTCTAAGCCCACTTACAGAGCACTGACTACCATTAACTTTCTATGTTCAGTTTTTCTTTCTTAAGGAAAATAAAATCCAGAGGCCCCTGTTTTTTTTGTGTCCTTGCCTTGTCTGCTCATTCCCACACTGATTGAAGCAGCTGGTTGCTCACACTAAGACTGGTTCTCCTGGCAGTTTCTTGTTGTTTAAAGGAAGTTGTTTCTCTCCTCTGTTGCCACATTCTTACTCAGGATGAGGGATGGTGCAAAGTTAAGAACTTGTGCAAAGCTTCCTAAGATAGATTCCATTTTACCAATTGGCATTATATTAAGAAATAAATCAGACTATATTTTATTACAATTACAATCAAATTAGACTATATACATTTGAATTAGTCTATGTGATTCAGTTATTTTATTTTGAACTGGGTGAATTGATTAAATGTCTCTGTATGTAGACTTATTGTTTATATTGTAAAATGCAGTGAGAAGACATTTGTTGTGAACTGGTGTAATATAAATTAGCTGAACTGAAATACGTTTATAATATTAATTATTAATATGTATTTGTTGACCTGGGGATATGGTGGAATGGGAGATTCGCATCATGGATGTGCAGCTGACAAATCTGCAGCATCTATCATGTCAATATGGACCAAACTCTCTGAGGAATGTTTCCAGTACCTTGTTGAATCTACTAGCAGGGTGTACCTAATAAAGTGGCCGGAGAGTGTATAAGAGCACCTACCACAAAGTAGAGCAAAACTGTGAAGTCAAAGGAAATCCATATGTTGGTTTTCGACTATTTTCTGATAGAAAAATCTTAAAATCTGAAATTCATTTTTATTTAGCTCCTTTTTACTCTGATACCTTAAATAAAATCCAGTGTGACCAACTGCCTTTAGAAGTCACCAGAATGTTAATAGACTCTCAGGATAAACCCAGCTGTTCTATGAATGCTTCGGAGGTTTGTTAGAGAACATTAGAGAACAAGCAGCAACATGAAGAACAAGGATAACAGCACATAGGTCATGAATGGTTTGAAGTTTAAAGTAGGTTTAGGTTTACTCCATCATCAAAAAATAAAAAGGAAAATGTATGGCACAGCTGCACATGACAAATACATGACTTTTTACCTAGGCTAACAGGACAGAGAAGGAGGCAATAGTCAGAGAATACAAGGAGCTTTAAAGTTCCACATCTCAGAAGCAAGGATCAATCAACAGAACAAGTCTTTGTTTTGCAACTCTATAAATCTGACCTTTACGGGACTGTTGTATCAAACATACCTTTACAGAAAGAAAATCATGATAACTTAAGTTTGCAGTTTGCCAGATAGAGGACAAACTGCATGTAGAAGGTTTTCTAGTCAGATGAGAGTCAGAATTAAACTTTTTGACACCCCAGCTAAAATGTATATGGAAAAAAACTAACATTGTATATTGATTGCATTAACATACCATCCCCATTGGGAAATATGGTAGTGGCATTATCAGGCTATCGTTATGTTTTCAGCAGGGATAGAGAAGTTGGTCAGAACTGATGGTAAGATGGGTGGGGCTAAATACTGGGCAATCCTAGAAGAACACGTGTTGGAGGTTGCAAAATACTTTATAGACAGGGGTGGAGGTTTACATTCCAGCAGGACAACAACCCTTAACTCTCCTTAATGTCTTTAATGCAACAATGGCATGGTTTCTATCAAAGCATATTTATGTGTTAGAATGTCAAAGACTAGATGTATCACATAGGATCACAATATAATACATCATAATCTGTACCTATGAGGAGACAAAATGTGAAATAGGGTTTATGATTACTCCTTCAGAGCACTGCATTGTGAATGAACCTTTGTCTATCACCGACTTCAAATTAAGGCTAAACTCACGCTAAAAATTATCAACAGTTATATCATGTATATCTACTGACTTGTGTTAAAGGCATTGCTCGAAAGTATTTCTGCAATCTGGGTTTAAACACTATGTTAGCTGATGTCAAATGAATATAGATCTTTTATTTAAGAGTATAGTCTTCTAAGCCCAGTATGTGCTACACAGATCTGAGGGAGTTCACTCCAATTGATCACCTCATCAGACAAGCCTGGTTGAAAGGAGACCTAATTAGGTGATGGAGATTTACGAGTGAGAACCTGCACACTATGGCTTACCCTAGCAAGCAGTTGTAAGAATTATGATTATTGATTAATTAATATTTATCAAGAATTATAATTTAAAATCATAATTTAAACAAAATGTAATTTCTTAACCAAAAATTACTTACGAATAGAAATCAGAGATGACCTCTGGTGGTGTAATTATGGCTCAAAGCCTTTGATAATTACAATTATTAAATTCTCAGTAATAATTGATAATTACTAGATGTCACTGTTTAATCAACCACTTCACCAAAGGTGGGGGAACTTTGACCTTATTTTGACAGACAAATCACTCTTGCTCAAAATAATCACAAACATCTTCTCTTTATCTACGTGAATATTTATTAAATCAACAGCCCTGATACACCTCGCTATTCCGATTCAATAATCTTCACCTAATCACGCATGCAAAGTTCTGCATAAAAGGGTAAAATATCTAACGAAACAAAATCAAACAGCATTGAGTGTGTATGAAGTCAAATCAGCAGTTATGGCAAAAGAATAGAAAATATGGTACTGAGCAAAGCTTTGGGAGGGGCCTCCACCAAGCTGCCGTCATAAAACCCCCAAAGTTGGAGCTCAGTGAAACACAAAGGATCATAAAACTCTAGATGGCAACCAGGCGAAAAACACGAAGAGTGCAGACAAATAAATAGTGAGTTTTCACCATGAGGTTCTAGCAGTCCAACTTTAAGTTCACCTGAGTCTGCGCTCAGGTGTTCAAAAACCCTTTTAGACACGAACAGCTTCAAAGTGCAGCGGCTTTTGGAGTCCAACAGCATTCCAAGTTTCAAAAAGACATTGCGTGCACATACAACTTAGAACACATTGGACTGTAAGTGGCGATTCTAAATCGCCCTAAAATCCTATTCTATCCTGCCCAAGCTATTTCTAATAGAAATAAAACAAAACGGGATTACTTGCTGTAGTCTTCTTTAGAACAAGGGGGAGAGAGAGGAGGGAGAAGTTACGCGTCCGTAACTAACTCAGAGGGAAGCAGTCATCATCGTCCTTGGCCTCCTTTGGCAAAGGGGAAAATTATGACGGACTGTCAGCAGTCAATTGGAACAAAACAAGGAGGACGATTTCATCTCCTTGAAAACCTCTGTGGGTTTTGGTCACGTGTTAAATCCACATCTTCGGTTTCCAGCATAAAAAGCAATGGTGGGTGTCTCCTGTGCCCTTATATAGTCCACTGTGACATCAGAACTGCGAGGCCCCTTCCTATCAGTTGCATTACCTGCTGGGAGTTGTGGTAGCAGACCATACTGGGGTCTTAGTATCAGATGACACTGGGAGGTATAGTAGCAAACAAATGGTCCAATACTCTAAGGCACCCTGCTCTGATGGATGAATGTGATGATGAGTTCTTAGTAATTACAGGCTCTGGAGGTCTCTACACATTTTCAGTTTTACCTGATAGCTTTATACATGATAGATGTCTAAAGCAAGACATGAAAGGAAAACTCATATTTATTAGATAGTAGCTCTCAATGAGATTGTCTTGTCAATAATTTCTTTTTTATCAGCTGAAACTGAAAGAACTGGGAGCACACTAAAAATCTTAAACAAAGTCCTGCAAGGTAAGAGCATCAGCTTTACATAACAGCTCGAAGTAATGTTGGAGAAAACCAGTTTTTAATAAGATCCACAGAACCACCATTTTAGTCCAAACCTGCAAAATATTTACTGCCATCAGCCCTCTGAATCTTTTTTTGTGCAAAAAACATAGATACCCTTCAACAGGCTGTGTGTTTTACAATCACATTTGAGGACATTTATGGACACTTAATAATTTTGACAATGCTAAAAAATCAAATGATATTAATGAACAATAAAACTGAAGAAACACCCTTTTCATGTAAAATGCTATTTAAAAGATGCTATTTCTGTGGAGAATAATTTTGGACACCCCACATTTATTACCAGTTAATATGATTAATATTACAACTAGGTGTCACATTAGGTGCACCAAATTAAACGCCATTAGTCAGGATGTTCGCCCTGTTTCAGCATTAGACATCTAGTTTGCTGTGCTTGTGACCCTTAAAGTGTGACCGAACTGACAAAGAAAAAAATTTAATTGACAATGACAATTCAGAGATTTAAAGAGATCTAAAAAAAATTGACTCTACAAGTTTAAATTTCATGAAAGGTGTGCAGGGAGGAAACCTTTGCTTTCGAAGAAAAATTAAGGTCAAACTAAAAGAACGAAGAACACCAGGACTTAATGGATAATGTTCTTTGGACAGCCTAAGGCTACGTTCACACTGCAGGTCTTAATGCTCAATTCAGATTTTTTTGTGAAATTTGATTTCTTTGCATGGTCGTTCACATTTTCAAATATGTCTGACTTGTAGTGTTCTCCTGTGTGAACTGCATTCATACAACTTAAGTGTCCCGCATGCGCAGTAGACGACACAATGACATCACATTAGAATTGGCAGAAGTAAATATGGATGAAAATGTTGGACTGTGACTTGCGATTTTTAAGTTATTTTCCAACCGAAGTCAGCACATTAACAACGCAATATTTTTAAGAAGACCGAAAAGAAAGTTAGCCAAATCCGCCTTGGTTGTTGTTTTTCTTTCGCATAGCAGGACCCAGAGTAGTGACGTTTGTCAAGTGACGTACAGGTCAGATGAATGCGACCTGGCCCTACACACACAGGACGCATTTGAAAAGATCAGATCTGTATCGAATTTAGGACCACATATCCAAGTGACCTGGGTCGCATTTGAAAAAAATCAGATCTGTGTCGTTCTGACTGTCATGAAAAGTTTTGATACAGGTCGCATAAGGGCAAAATTTCAATTATGCAATTATTTGGACACCAGAACAGAGGGCATGTCTGTCATAGACCTAAAAAAAGACAAGACAGCGTTTCATGAAAGGAACGTCATGTGAAGTATAGAGCTGGCTAAGTGTCATGGCTTTGGAATGCTGTGCCGCAGCAGGACCTAAGCAGGTCACCACCATACTTCACATGTCACACAATCAAATCCATGATGTATCAAAGGGTGCTTGAGTAAAAACTAAAGCAAAACTCGACCCTGCATCATGACAATGACCAAATATATACCAGAAAGTCCTCCAAAGACTGGCTGAGAATTAAGAAGTGTAAAGTCTGGAGCCGAGTCAAAGCCCAGATCTTGATCTCAGTGAGATGATGTGGGGTGACTTGACTAGATGCAAGAAACCTCTCAAACATCTCACGGCTGAAAGTGGATAGTGGGGCAAACCTTCCCCAGATCTATGTTAGGGGCTGGTAGATGGTTACAAGAAGTGTCTAATTACATAAATTTCAGCCAAAAAGGATAAGACTAGCTATTGGCGAGTAGGGTTTCCTAACTTTTTCCTCAGTTAGAAAATTAATATTTGTTTATATCTCTGGTTAAAAATGTAAAAAAAAAAACCTTGACTTTATTTTACTGTTTTCCAAAGATTGAAAATAAACACAACTCAACATCAGTATGTGAACATTTCTAAATAGAGAATTGAATAATTAATATTGGTGTTCTGATTTTTTCACAACTGTTTGTTATACCACTTTTAACAGCTTTCCAACTGACTAAGGATTGCTATTCAGCTGCATAGTGCCAATTATAATCTTGCAACAGTAGGGAATGCTCTAGCTTCCCCAATAACGAAAGCAAGTTTGTCATATCTGCGGTACCCAGATGACAATGTCATACTACAGTGCTCGCTTATAAAAAAGGAATTCAGAACATGGGGGCATTTAGGAGGAATGAAATTGGCACCTGACTTCCAAACATAAGATAACTTTGTTTATCTTGCTTTCATTTATTAAAGCACAAAGTAACATACTTTATAACATTATTATTGTGGAACAAAGAGGTAGATCACTAATGATTTAGGGAAGCGTGAGCTACCTTGGTCAAAATTCTTGGCAAAAATGAATGCAGCATGTTATCAGAAAATCCTTAAGGAACAAATGCATTCATTACCCTGGGAGCTGCACACTGATGTACTGTACTTGGATGCTCCAACATGACAATGATCCAAATCACAAGGTTGAGTTGACCTGTCATTGGCTACAGCAGGGAGAAACGCTCTAGAGTGAACAACTCAGTGTACTGACCTCACTATTATTGAACCAGTTTGGGGGGAACTCAAACATGTAGTGCATGCTTGACAGCTAAAGAATTTACTGAAACTGGAGGTTTTGCCAAGAAGAACAGGCAGCTGAGAAAATACAATCCCTTATCCACAACTACACAAAATATTGAAAGTTTCAAGCAATGCTTAAAACAGGGTTACATTATGTAAACATTAGATTAGAGTCATTTGGGTGGTTTCTATTGTCCTTAAGTTTTAAAAAGAGCAAACACAATTGCTTGAGAATAGATTGTTTTACCCAACAACCAACCATAAGTGAAAGAAAGGGATTTGTACTGTCATTCATATACTGCCAGGGTATGTAAACGTATGAGTACCCTCACAAAGTTATTATTTTTTGTAAATCCACAGCATGTATAACTGTTGTCTTCTTTGTTAAGTATTCATTCACCTCTCCTGATCAGCACACATCTGTGCTTGACAACTCTGAGGCTCTCTATAACTTATGTTCTTGTAAGACCCTGGACTGGCGTGCCAATTAAGCTGTTACATTCCTGGACACTGATGAAGACATGTTCTTCCCACACCCAATAAAAGTACTGAATGGTATTTAAAGGTCTTCCAACATAGCAACAGAAAATATTGTTTGGATGGATAGCAAAAAGGTAGGTTGTCATGATCCTTGGAAATGGATTTCCCTTTGATTATCTGATCTCACATTACAGCCAGCAGGAGGTTCAGAAGGTCACTTTGGTGGAGCGGTTTGAATCTAAGAAATCTAAGAAATATTGAATCTAAGAAATGTTATATTTTACCAATGTATGGGTCACATTGTACATGCCAAGAATGTTGTCCATTCTTCCATTCACATCACACGATCAGGCTGGTAAAGAGGAAAAGTATGCATCCAGTTTATAAGAGTAAGAGTTAACCAAAAACCTTAACATAGTGGAGTGCTCAAATGATCCTAGAGAATATGTTTTCTGGGGCTTAAATGCCCTTAGTAGGGTCTCCCATTGCAAATAGGCTCTGGATGATGGGTCAGACAAACAGTGATTCAGACGTTTTCATAAGGAGCCAGATGCTCGACCAGGTTATCGACGAGCACCAGGTGAGTTTGTGCGGGAGGTTAAATGTGGGCTCTTGCAATCCATCCAAACAATAAGCAAACCCACGCCAGCGGCAGGCTGGCTTGCGGTTTGCCCCCCAGCTCAGCTGTTTTGTGTTAGGGTTAATCCCAGTGGATGAGAGGGTCTCATCCCTGCGCCTTCGGGTCGGGGACAGGTCTCTGACTATCGTCAGAGACTCTACACCACCACTCGGTGGTGTAGAGTCCGGCCTTCTTGGTGTCCAGGGGTGATGGATAGTGCTTTCCCAACACTGTTTACAGTGGGGGTGGGGAGCTGCTGACCTCGACTGGGGACATTATTGGGCGGTGTAAGGAGTATTTCAAGGATCTCCTCAATCCTGCCGTTAGGCATTCCCTGGTGGAAGCAGAGGCTGGGGACTTGGGGTTGGACTCTTTCACCACCCAGGCTGAAGTCATCGAGGTGCTTATAAAGCTCTACGGTGGCAGGGTTTCGGGGTGCATGAGATCCTCCCTGAGTACCTCAAGTCTCTGGATGTTGTGTGGATGTCATGGTTGACACGCCTCTTCAACATTGTGTGGTGGTAAGGGACAGTGCCTCTGGACTGGCAGACCGGGGTAGTGTGTGTTTCAACTATAGGGAGATCACACTCTTCAGTCTCCCTGATAAGGCCTATGCCAGGGTATTGGAGATGATAGACTTGCCAATAGTCAAACCTCGGTTTCAGTAGGAGCAGTGTGGTTTCGTCCCGGCTGTGGAACACTGTACCAGCTCTACACCCGCTACAGGGTGCTCGAGGGTTTATAGGACATTGCCCATCTGGTCCACGTGTGCTTTGTGGACCTGGGGAAGGCATTCGACTGTGTCCCTTGTGGTGCCCTGTGGGGTATGCTCAAGGAGTACGGAGTCAGTTTTCACTCCCTGCCTCTTTCAGCCCTCTAAGCCTGTTCTGCCCTCACCTACTTACCAGGCATTTTTTTCTTTTTGATTATTAAATCTTTTACTTACCACGCTACACTGCTTCCTGCCTGTCTGCATTCTGGGGTCCACCACCACACCTGGCCTGACAGCTACCAGAGGAGCTCAGACAAGATCTGTGTGATATAACTTACCTCCTCCTGGAAACCTCACTTCAACAACCACAGTAACCTGTACACCTGACTCACTGATCTCTCTTCCTCAGTGCAATGACCAACAGAAACAAGGCTCCCAGATGCACCCCCTGCTTCCCCGCATTTATCAATAAATCTTTTAAATCTAAACCTTGTCTTCATAATTGTTGCCTGCTCTAGAGTCAATTTCAGCCATGACATAAGTTGGACTATAGAAGGAGGATCGAGGACCACATGGACAGCAACAACAATAGCCAGGTGTGGCAGGGGATCTTGCAACTCACTAACTACGAGACCAGTGCTCAGTGCTGCTGAGAGTGACACTTCGATGGCAGATAAGTTGATCGTCTTCTTTTCCTACAATGAAGTGGTGCCACACAGTCAGCTGCACCACGCCCTACAGCCCACAGCAGCTTCAGCCTCGTTGTGTAGGATCGTGAGATTAGGTGCACACTGCAGTCTGATGAGAATGGATGCTGGTCCAGGACGGATGCTGAGGGACAGGGCTGACCAGCTTTACCGGGATTTTTAACCATTACCTGTCCCAATCCACTATCCCACCCTGTCTGAAATCCTAGATCATTGTCCCTCTGGCCAAGAAACTCCACATTTCAAGCTTTAATGACTACTGCCCAGCTGCACTGACAGCAGTGGTCATGAATGCTTTGAACATCTGGTAATAGATCACATCACATCACATCACTTCTCCCCAAACAGTTTAACCCCCACAAGTTTGCCTACAAGTCAAACAGATCCACTAAGGATGCAGTAGCCACAGCTCTCCATGCTGCACCCTCTACACCTACGAATCCACCCCACTCACCACCAAAACACCATTGTCAATTTCACCACATGACACCACAGTGGTGGGGCTTATCTCTGGGGCAGATGGGTCTGCCTATAGGGATAAAGTGGTGCAGAGAGAAATACTTGCTGCTCAACATCCCCAAGACCAAGGAGATAATAGTGGACAATTGGACTTTTTGTTTGCTACTATACCTCCTAGTTTCGTCTGCTACTACACCTCCCAGCATGAATTGCAGTTAACAGGATGTGCGCGTCACAGCTCTGATGTCACAGTGAGCTTTATAAGAACATGTGAGACGCTCCACCATTGCTCTTTCTCCTGCTGGAAACCGAGACGAGGTTACCATGATACAGAGGCGCGCATCATTCTTGAGAAGAAACTCACATGTGGATTTTCATTCTCCTCTCTGGCCAAACTCATGAGAAGCTCAACGAACTAAAAGCTTACTGGGATAAGAAGACCAGTAAGTTTATCTAAGGCTTGGACCTGACACGCAACTCAAACCCATGGAGGTTTTCCAAGGAGACAAAATGTTCCTCATTTTTGCTCCAAGGGACTGCTGACGGTCCATCATAGTTTTCCCCTTTTGCCAAAGGAGCAGAAGCCAACCATCTTTGAGTAATTCCATTCTTGTTTCATTTCTGTTACAACAATAGAAATAGCTTGGGCAGGATAGAGGAGGATTTTAGGGCAATTTAGAATCACCACTTATTGTCGTCCAATGTGTTCTAAGTTGTATGTGCATGAATGGCCACAGCCAGGCTTTAAAAAATACTGAGGTCCACCAAACATTATCCCCCTGCACATCAGGTACAAAGAACACCAAAACTTCATTAAAATGGAAGCATTTCTTTAAAATGTAAGTGACTTGAATTCAACATGTATTTGTGTGTGTATGTGTGTGTGTGTGGTTGTGTGTAAATCCATGGGGAGCGACATCATCTGAGGCAACAGGGGACTTGGGGCAAAACTATGTTGACTCACCGAAATGACATTATTTAGTTTATATGAATGTTGATTGTTCACAGTGCACAAGCACATTCAGAAAACAAGATTTGAGTACCTCTGTACTCAACTCTCACCTGTCTCTCCTGACATTCAAACACAGGCAAAATTTATCCACCTGCCTTACTCTCTTTAAATCTGAATTCATTTTAGATTTGATTCACTGAAATATTTTTCTGAAAGAACACAAACATAAATATAGTGTGCTTTATTAAATAATACATACATTTAATAGTGAAACTGTAATTTTGTATTGTATTCTTTGGAGTAAAATTTAGTCTGGATATATTTGTAATAACTTAACACATCTATCCATGTTCAGCAGTAGTCTAGACTGAAAATAATAAAAGCCAGTCAGTTTTTGTTTGTTTTGAGCAACACAGGAGCATGGGGCTCAGCAATGTATCCTGGCTGGAGCGGATGGACAGCAGCCATCTATTTAATCTCTTTTTATCGTCTGGATTAAATAAACAAAGCATCCATGTTCATTTATAAAACCATTAAAAAAAGTCAATCTTTCTGTCTTAATTTAATGGATGGAAACATTAGCTCTTGAAACAGAAACATTAGTCTGTCACAGCTGCTCACAAAAAATGCGACAACACAAATCAAACAATGTCGTCAATGGGCTGTAGCTATTCTAACTAAACTTAAACAGTGTTATGAAGGGTGAAGACTGGTGAACTGTTATTTGGAGAAGAACGTATTTCAAGTAGAATATTTTTAGCAAGTCATCTCTGCTACATTTCACCCTAAGCTGCACTCTTCTTCTTCTGGTCTTTATTTTAGCAGTAGAATATGCAAAGCTGCAGTCTTCTTCATAAACACCGAGTTTGGCTGCTTTACACAGTTGTAGCTCCTCCTATAGTAACCTGGTGGAGCTACTCAGAGAACCATTTCGTTCGAAAGCATTGTTTTGATTAATTTTTTATTTTATACACAGCAGAATAATACTGAGGTCCGTACCTTGGTGTCCTCAATGGTATCTACGGCCATGTGTGCTTGCAATCTCTTATTGAAGCTTTGACCTTTGTTGGACTCTGTTTTGAAGCTGTGTTTGTCTTACTGTGTTTTGAACAGCTGAGCGCAGACTCAGATGAACTTAAAAGTTGGACTATTAGAGGTCTCAGAAGCCCTGAAGCTGCAGGTAGAACCTCATGGTGGAACACTCACTGTTCTATTGTCTTCACTCTTGTTTTTCCACTGGTTGCTGCCTAAACGTTTTACGACCCTTTGTGTTCACTGAGCTCCTACTTTTGGGGTTTATGACTGCGGGTTGGTGGAGGCCGCTCCAAAAGGGGCTGCCTATATGAATGTATTGCTGTCTACTGGTTACATGTCCCACATTCCAAGTAAACCCAAAGCTTTGTTCCATTATCATTTTTGCCCATAAACTGCTGGTTTGACTTTCATAGACACTCAATGTTGTTTTATCTTTGTTTGGTTAGTTATTTTACCCCTTTTTTGTGTAGAATTTTGCATGCTTGATTAGGTGAAGATCACTGAATCAGAACAGCAAAGTGCTGTTGATTTAATAAATGTTCATGTAGATAAAGAGAAAGAGTTTGTGTTAATTTTGAGCAAGAGTGATTTATCTGTCAAAATAATGTCAAAGTTCCCCTACCTTCAGTGAAGCGGTTGATTAAACAGTGACATTTAGCGTGATTTTGGTTAATAATTATCAATTATTAATGATAATTTACTAATTGTAATTATTAAGGGCTTTGAGCCCATAATCACAACACCAGAGAACATCTCTGATTTCCATTCGTAATGATTCTTGGTTAAAAAATTATTTTCTGAATTATGATTTTTAATTATAATTTTTGATAAATTAATTAATCAATAATCATAATCCTTACAGGACTATAGAAAAAAAGGGGACAGACATTTCACCACTAATCATGGTAGGGGATTGTTTGGAGAAGGTGGCTGGCTTCCGCCTCCTGGAAGTCCACATCAAGGAGAATCTGACCTGGAGCATGAACACCTCTGAGCCGCTAAAAAAGGTCCAGCAGAGACTGTACTTCCCGAGGGTGCTTAGGAGAGACAACTTCCCGAGACTGCTGGTGTCCTTTTATTGGTGCTCTATCAAGACCATAACGACCTACTGCATCTGTATGGTACACCAGCTGTACAGTGGGTGAGAGATGGTCATTAAGGCAGACCAAAAGATCGTTGGCTGTCCTCTCCTCACACTTGGAAAACTTCACAGTTCCTGCTGTCTCTAAAAGTGCATAACATCATAAAGGACACTTTCTCACTTGGGTTACGCTTTGTATGAACTGTTACCATTAGGCAGATGCTACAGATCTATGGAAGCAAATTGTTACCATATTTCAAATGAAAAAGCATTTTCAGAAATGCTTTTTCATTTTAAGAATGTGGCTGCATTGTTTGACTCATAAATGAAATTAGTTATCAATAATCCTATTTGCATTTTAATTTTCTTCTTCAAGACTGCTCATTCTTTCACTTAATTAAAATGAAAAAGAAAAAGACATTTGAGATGTATTTTTTAAAATATGCCCCAGCAAATAGATACCAGAATTCAATTTGAAATGTAAAATTTGAAAATGAAAAAGCATTTCCAGAAATGCTTTTTCATTTTAAGAATGTGGCTGCGTTATTTGACCCATAAATAAAATTAGTAATCAATCATCCTATTTGCATTTGCATTTTCTTCTTCATGACTGCACATTTTATGCCATAATCAAAAAGAAAACAAAGCAGACATTGCTTTTTCGTTTTCGTGGTCTGCCCGCAAAGTACTGCCCAGAACTCGAAAACGAAAAAGCATTCCGAGCTGCGGGCGCAGAAGAGTGACGTCAACAGCCGCTCTTTCTCAGCTCCCTGCTGACCGAGCAACCCATCTTGTTCGGTGGGAGGCGCTGTGCACGTCTGCAGTGCATTACATTGCAAACGTGCCGAGAAATTGATTGAATTGCAGCAGGACCGAGCTCAATTTGTGGCAGTGGCAGGAAGAACTGGTAGTTCCGGTGGCAGGCAGTGGCATCCTTGTGGCAGCCTTATGGCCTGGGAGATCAAGCGTGTTTTTAAGCATTTATTTATATTTTTCTGTGAGTGACAATTCAGAATAGCCGCTCATGCTCTATAATAAACCGGCTGTTTGTGCAATAAATCGTCATCCTTTCAACACGTCACACATACACATAGTGCTATTTATTTTCCATGTCAAGTAAATACAATCACCTTATGTTATGGGTCTAAAGCTGTTTATTAAATAATAATCAATAATGAAATCATTATGTAAACGTAACAGGCTATAACAATAATGACAACCCATTTGCCGATAATCAGCATCAGCTTCCACAAACCAAACCACTAACCGCATTGGCAAGTTTTACGGCCGGTGTGGCACCTTCTGGCATCCACGCGGAATCCCGTGCCACCGTGCGGCAAGCTGTGGCAGTTCCGGTGGCAGCTTCGGTGCCACAGCCTGCCACCGAAGCTGCCACCGGAACTGTGGAGCTGCCACAAATTGAGCTCGGTCCTGCTGCAATTCAATCAATTTCTCGGCACGTTTGCAATGTAATGCACTGCAGACGTGCACAGCGCCTCCCACCGAACAAGATGGGTTGCTCGGTCAGCAGGGAGCTGAGGAAGAGCGGCTGCTGACGTCACTCTTCTGCGCCCGCAGCTCGGAATGCTTTTTCGTTTTCAAGTTCTGGGCAGTATTTTGCGGGCAGACCACGAAAACGAAAAAGCAATGTCTGCTTTGTTTTCTTTTTGATTATGGCATAAAATGTGCAGTCATGAAGAAGAAAATGCAAATAGGATGATTGATTACTAATTTTATTTATGGGTCAAATAACGCAGCCACATTCTTAAAATAAAAAAGCATTTCAGGAAATGCTTTTTCATTTTCAAATTTTACATTTCAAATTGAATTCTGGTATCTATTTGCTGGGGCATATTTAAAAAAATAAATCTCAAATGTCTTTTTCTTTTTCATTTTAATTTAGTGAAGGAATGAGCAGTCTTGAAGAAGAAAATGCAAATGCAAATAGGATGATTGATTACTAATTTCATTCATGAGTCAAACAATGCAGCCACATTCTTAAAATGAAAAAGCATTTCTGAAATGCTTTTTCATTTGAAATATGGTAACGATTTGCTTCCATACAGATCAATTAAAGCAATGACAAGCAAAAACTGTTTCTATAAAACAGCAGAGACTAAATGTACATCCTTCAATCAAACGAGGTGTGAAAATTTTGACAGGTGGGCGGGACTTCCGGTTGCTTGGACATCCTAGGGCGGGACTTCCGGTGGTGGGCCTGGTAGAGATGATCTAAAAACAGTGAAACAAATGAACTGAGAAAATAGTTAAAAAGTAAGCCAAACATGGAATTATCTAACATTTTATGAGTGCTCAGTATGCTGTTTCCAAATTAGAAATGGATTCTACAGCTAAAAGACTTTGTTTGGAATCATGAGAGACTCCATTTGGTAAAATGGATGATAATTTTAGTTACCTTAAGCTTTTCTTTTTTCATCTTAGAGCAATAGTTATTGAGGATTTAGAGAAAACAGTTTTCTCCTCATCCCACGTGGGAGCCAGAGGTTGTAACCTGTATGTCTATGTACAACATCACAAGAAACTGAAAAAATAAAAAATAAAGGTTGTAAAGTCCTCAGACATGTCACTGTTTATTGAATTAAGGCAGACATCCACAGCTGTTTCTTGTGTATTGTCTCAGACACAGTCTTCACACTGACCGTACTCTTTTCCTGGCCCAAAGTCTTGACCATTGTCTCAGTCAATACACATCCACTGTTTATTGAATAGGTGATCAGACCTCACACATCTGCAGCTGTTTCTTGCGTATTGTCTCAGACAAGGTTTTCACACCAACTGTAGTCAAAGTAATTAAGAGGACTGTGCTTTTTTCCTGGCCATAAGTCTCGAGCATTGCCTCTGACAATTCCCATCCCCTGTTTATTGAATTAACACGTCTGCACTGTTGCTGAGGTGTCTTGGGGGTGTGTGGCCAAGGGGCGTAACTATGAGCGCTGATAGGATTTTGTCCTTGGAAACAGAGAAGGTGGCGTAGTCAGTCATCCTGGTTCTATCGAGAGATACAACGCAATCTTTACTGGGAGATCGGCTTCAAATCTGGTAGCTAAAAGTTTATTTTTAACCAATTGCACTGAAATATTTTTAGAACACTTGTAAAGAGAAGCAAAAAAAAATGTCAGAACATATTTCAGGAAACGAAGAAGGTGGTGAACATTCTGCTTCTATCGAGAGATACAACACAATCTTCAGTAGTAAGTATTCATCTTTAAGAATTCCTTAAGTGCTTGTGAATGTTCGTTGGATAATAATAATGTTTAACTTATATTCTTTAGAACCCACGAGTGACGAGCTGGATGGTATCGTTTTTACACAGTCTGACTATGGCAATTATTAACTGCAACAACATCTGGTTTAATCAACTGGTGAATGCTATTTTGTGATTTAAAAAATAAATGAAATACATTCTACTTACAGATTTAACAAGTGACATATTCCTGAACGTTGGAGAGGTCAGCGTTTGTAACCGTCTGCCTCCGAAAAAATCAAAGTTGAGATGGAAGCTTGTCTTTAAAAAAGACAATCCGATCCCAGCTAAACATGAATACCGGTTATCAGTTATGCTTTGCCATAAGTCTGGCACACGTCTCTGACTCTAACCTTACTGATAATCAGGCTTTAGAGCTGGGGAGGGAGTGGCAACACAGGGCTGGTTTAGATGATGAGACAGCAGTAACTTTCAGCGACATAGGTGAATTTGAAAACATTCTAAAGAGAAAAATTGTAGTGTTTCACAGAACTGTTACAGGCTCTGCAGCTCTGTGTAAATTTGAGACCAGTTTCCCTGATCAATCAAACCCTCTCTTTCTGCTGTTATTTCAAGGTCACTACTATGGGATAAGAAATCTCAAGGGTTTTATAGGCTCGAGATACATCTGTGCATATTGTTACGGGAGTTATGAAAAGCCAGACACACACCATTGTGAAGGCTATTGTGTGTCACTCATATCAATGTATGCGTCCCCTATCTGGTATGTGTTAAAATGCTGAAAGGTGTGGAATGGCATGCTTATGGATTGAATTGCACCCAAAAATTTCTTCTCCATTTCAGGAGACCGATGTACAAAGGCTTTACCTTAATAACACACAACGCACGTGGGTATGACAGCTACCTGATTCTCACAGCTATGCTGCAGTTAGGCATTAAATCTCATCTCATCATGCAGGGAAGTAAAGTTCTCCGTTTAACCGACCCTGATTACAGGTTAAAATTCATTGATAGCCTGTCCTTCATGTGTATGAAGCTTAGTGCGATGCCAAAAGCATTAGGTTTTAGTGATAAGACCAAAAGTTTTTTCCCCCACCTATTCTCGTCTGAGCAACATCTCCAGTATGTGGGGTCTTTTCCTCCTCCATCCTCCTACGCTGTAGAACGCATGAGCCTTCAAGAACAACAGGTGTTTAACAGCTGGTACAGAGAAGCGAGCAAAGGGGTCTTTGACTTTGAGAAGGAAGCTCTTCGTTATTGTAAAAATGATGTGAACATTCTATTTCAAGGTTGTGTTAAATTCAGGGATGAATTCTTTAAGGAGACAAGTGTGGATCCGCTTAAATGCGTCACGATAGCCTCAGCCTGCATGAAGGTTTTTGTAACCAATTTCCTTCCTCCTAAAACCTTGGTTATCCCCTCACCTCTGGACTACAGGCATAGTAGTAAGATGTTTTCCAGCACGTCCATTCAATGGCTTGGCTGGATTTCAGACAGCAGAAAAATTGACATCGAACATGCATTAAACAAGGGGGAAAAGAAAATTGGTCCATATTCTATGGATGGGTATGCAGAGATTAACGGTGTCAAAGTTGCGTTTGAATTTTACGGCTGTAAAAAGTGTTACATGCCTCATGACAAGTGTCCTTTGAGAGGGGTAGCATTTGAACAGTTTTATGCAGCTACTGTTGAGAGAAGCAAGGTACTCCAAACTGTGTACGGCCTTCGTATCGAGGTCACCTGGGAGCATGAGTGGACTGAAATGAAAAAATCAGACCCGGGGGTGATCAGCTTTCTTGAGAAAATGCACCTGAACCGCTATCACCCCGAGATGCTCTGTATGGTGGACGCACCTGCCCTATGAGGTTGAGGTATACAGTGGGGCCAGGTGAAACTGTACACTATGTGGATTACACATCTCTGTACCCTTATGTAAATGCTAGCTGCGTCTTTCCCCTCGGGCACCCCACCATCATTTACAAAAATTTTGATTACCCCAGTAGCTACTTTGGCCTTGTCAGAGCTGTGGTCTACCCCCCACGAGGTCTCTTTTTCTCTGTTTTGCCTTACAGAACATCCCAAGGTAAACTGGTGTTTACTCTCTGCCGCACATGTGCTGAAATAAATAACCAATCAGGTCCCTGCAGGCATAATGATGAGGACAGAGATCTGACAGGTGTGTGGGTGAGTGTAGAGTTTTGTAAAGCGTTGCAGTGTGGTTATTGCCTCGCCAAAATCACTGAAGTTTGGCATTTTGAGAAGACTAGTGACACAATCTTTAAAGGTTACATTCATTGCTTTTTAAAGGGTAAGCAGGAGGCTTCAGGCTACCCTTTTGAAGCAGTGGATGAGGAGAGCAGGTCAAAGTATGTAGCAGACTACAAACTCCACCAGGGTATCCAATTAGACGCAGACAAAATCGAGGTGAACCCTGCCAAAAGACAGGTAGCAAAACTGTGCTTAAACAGCTTTTGGGGAAAGTTTGCGCAGCGAAGTGATCTGTCTCAGACCACAGTCATCACTAACCCTGATGAGTTTTTCAGCTTCATGTTCTCGAGTAAATACAAGGTTAACTACTTCCATTTCTTCAACCCTGAAATGTGTGTAGTGCAGTGGAACTACAGCAAACGTGTTATCTCTCCCCAAGCAAGGTAAACAATGTGTTTATTGCTGCATTCACCACCGCTTATGCACGTTTAAAACTTCTCAGCAGCATGGAGCAATTGCAGGACAGATTGATTTATATTGACACGGACAGTTTGATTTATGTGACAAAAAGTGGTGAAACTCCTTTGGAGCTTGGAAATTATCTGGGTGATCTTACTGACGAGCTTGACAGCATTTCGGAGTTTGCATCAACAGGACCCAAGAGTTATGCATATCAAACCAAAAACCAGAAAAAGCTAGTGATACGTGCTAAAGGTATCACTCAGATGCATGAATGCAGCGAGAGGGTCAGTGTGGACAGCATCAAAGGGCTGGTCGAGGGATACTTACAGGGGTCAGGTGAGGGTGTCATTGAAATTCCTCAGCACACGATCAGGAGGGATAAAAAGAGATTCCTCTTAAGAAATGCTACATTTGTTAAAAGGTTTCGGTTGGTGTATGACAAGAGATGCCTTTTTTCTGATGGGACAACTCTGCCTTTTGGTTATTAGAGCATAAGAACAAGAAGAAGAAAGATAAAATAAAATACAAAAAATAAAAAATGTTGCATTCTGTCGATTTACAGGAGGTTGATTTTCATCCTAGATTTAGAGCACCTTTCTCATGTATGATAATAGGACCCAGCGGTTGCGGAAAAACCTTTTTTGTAAAAAGTGTTTTGCAGAATTGTAACCATGTCATGGATGTTGTTCCAGAAAATATTGGGTGGATTTACACATCTTTTCAGCCGATGTATGCTGAATTGCAGAAGATGAATAAAAATATTAAATTTGTGGAAGGATTGCCTCATTCTTTTGAAGATGAAAACCTGTTTCCTCCTGATCAGAATCATCTGATCATTCTAGACGATGTTATTGCTCAAGCCTCAGATGATGAAAACGTGATGAAGGTCTTTACCCAGTTTCGTCACCATCGTAATATGATGGTGACTCGGAATGTTTTTCATCAGAGAAAGTACAGTCGCACTATTAGTTTGAACTGTAATTATAGGGTGTTGTTTAAAAACCCGAGATATAAACTGCAGTTGAATATACTAGCGCGCCAAATGTTTCCATCGCAAAAGGGTGTCTTCCTGGAGAGTTTTGAAGAAGCAACGAGAGAAGCTCATGGTTATTTAATCATCGATTTCACGCCTACCTGCCCAGAACATTTCAGACTGAGAACAGGCATACATCCTTACCAGTGGCCTGCTGTGTACATGCCCAAAACAAAGTAAGTCATCATGTCTGCACGTTTAAAAAGGAATGTCCCATTATTCAGAGCTTTGTACCAGGCATGTCCACAGAAACGCAAGGATATTCTCGCACACTGCTCACCCGACTTTCTTCAGGCTCTGTGTGAGATTGCTCTGAATATTTTAAAAGGTAACATTAAACTATCGCCCTCTCAACACCTGAAATTGAAGAAGCAAAGAAAAATCATCAGATTGTTGGCTGATAAAACAACTGGTATCAAGCGGAAACAGCTGGCTCTCAAAAGTCAAGAAGGTGGCTTTATTCTCCCCATCTTAACGGCTCTTGCTCCATTGATCAGTGATCTAGTGGGTGGAATCGTCAGGAGATAATGTCTCTCAGAACATCGCAGAAGATGTTTCTCATTTCCCCTCATCAGTTCAGGCATCTGACCCAGTCAGACACGTCCGTCAGACAGACGGCGGAGGAGAATTTGGATGCTGAAATGAGAGCGATATTAAACGAGCCCAGTTTGACTTCTTATGAAAAAATCAAGAAATATGATGCCCTTTTCCAGAGGCATCTGACTCTACTCAAGCAAGGTGTGAAAGAAGAACAGCGGGTAAGTTTAACGCTGCAGCGTGACACAGAGGTTCCTGAACATGAGCGGTCCCAAGAAAAACAAGGCCCAGGGCAGGACGAGGCCCCTAAGGATCAGGTTGTTACGGATGTACTGAAAAGCCTACTGAAGCATAACTGTAAAAATGCTGAGTACATTTTGATTAAATTATCCGAAAGAAGTGAGAGTTGGACTTCGCGAGGTGAATTTGTATATAAAGGGAATGTTGTAAAGGGGTCCCACATGAATGACTTGTTGAAAAATCTCATCCTTCCGTTTAAAAAATCTGGAGCATGGCTACCCCAAGGGTGGTCAGACTTTCTACATACCTTGTCAGAGGTAAACATCCCCATATCTTCAGTCATTAACCCTTATGCTCGTGAAGAATATAGACAGTTCAAAACAGGGGGTACATCTATTGAAAATGGGGGTACACCACCCAGCATTAAGCAGAGAAGAACAAGAAGAAGAAGGCAGATAACTCATTCTCCCCATTGGTCGAGATCCGAGCTGGAAGATCCAAAAAATGCTGATGGGAAGTCAAAAATGTCTCTTCGTAAGACGACACTACCACCCCGATGGATTACATTTTCACCATACACCGTTATAAGAAAATGAAACATGTAGCCTATTTCTTTTATTCAATAAAATATTTATTAATTATATTTTCAAGTCTAACTTCGTTCTCTACTTCACACACTAACATATGATGTCATTACACAAATATTATATCATAAGAAAAAACAAACAATGGAAAAAAAAAAAAAAAAAAAGACAATTTAAATTCCATAACAATCCAGAAACATCTCCAAAGAGCATGTTCCGTGAGTATAAAATGTACAACTTTGATTAATGACACATTTCTGATATTTCCTCACAAAGTTAGATACCATTAAATCATTCTTAATCACATCTCCGGTGTATTTTGACAATACTTGCTGTAGTGATAATCCGCACGCTCTATGACATAGATACAAAATGCAATGGTGACCGCACACAGTGCACATAGTGTTTTGAAGCTGATTATTATGATACAATATTTTTGAGGATCTGTCTTCTAAAAATGTTACGATGCTTGACGGGTAGAACTCGAAATCCGGAGAGAATCCATAAGAGTCAAAAAAGCTGGATTGACCATTCTCATCCAAAGTCAGAGCTAACCAGTGTTCTCCTGGCATGTGTGAAGGATGTGTGTTCACAATAAAGTAGGCCGGCCCTGGGAATTTGTCAGCTAGCAGCGGGAGCTGGTCGCACGGCCATACACCACAAAACAAATCTCCCAGCAGATGATTCAGCAGGTTCTCAATTTCATGATTATTCATGTCTGATTAGATTAATAATAATCCACCAGCACACACCTCTTTGAATCAATCTCTAAAATAGAGTCATAACAAGTGTAGATGATCAGCGTGGTAGTATGAGGCAACAGGTTTCTGAAACGCATTTCCAAACTTAAATTCCCACTGGAAACTGGAGATAGAGCATCTGTGTCCTCACCCGGGTTAAGATTAAAGGCGAATAGAGAGTGTCCTTGATTAAATTCCTGACGTGTTATACTCAGCGGAAGATCTTTTAGATGTCGTTCTGTAGCCGTAAACAAGTTGTAATACTCTCTCACTGAATTACCTTGGTTAAAATTGGGCTGGAAGGCCTTAGCTGGAATTTGTCTGCCATCCTTACACAAAGCTAAATATTCCATATCAAAATGATTAAAGTCAAACGGATTGAGATTGCGTGTTCCTGTAAAAGCGTCATGATCCAGTAATGCAATCACCACATACTTGGGAAAGATACCTAAGAAAAGATTCTCTTGGTTGCATACCCTTGAATTTTCAGGGATGGAATATGTTTTTACATTCACAACTGAAAGTGGATAGAGAGCATTTGCTTTCATTAAAGCTAAAGCGTGCCCCAGTCGTACAGCTGGAGAGATGGTCACTTTTTTGATGAAAAGAGATGCTCCTAATATCCTGAGTTTGAAAGTGGAGTCTCTTGTGGCCATGAGACAAAAAGAATTGTTGGCTCTTGTAAGTTTAATTTTAAGGTCAACAGAGTTTAAAAGAAGTCTCTCGCAGAAAAATATGTCTGCATGCAACGGTCCTAGAAGATGTACCTCCCTGGAATTTTCCATAAAGCCTGCTCTGCTGTTAAGACCTTGGTTAGGGCCGTTAGTTGTAACACTAGAGTTCAGAGCCCCTGCAGTGTCTTTATAAAAAAGACCAGAGCTAAACTGGCTTTTTAAAGAATCCTCAGAAAAGTTTAACAATGTCTCAATCATGGCTTTATATGGATGTGTAGCGCTGGAAATCAATCGATCTCCGAGAGTGACATCACACTGAATGAAGATGGTGTTTAACGGGTAGTTGATGAGCCCTACAGGTGCATCATTCGGCAGGTTTGTTCCATCCTCGTTAGTATTTTTCACTCTGAGATGCAACAACGTATCGTTGAGATCTAGATGCTTTTCTCCGTCTCCCGGAATGAAAAACTTGATCGGGCCTCCATCGATGATTGCTGATAAAGGCTGGATCTCGGTGTACATTTTATCTTCAATTGATAGCTGCGTCATCAGGGCAGAAAATAAGTCCAACTCTGCTAGCGTGCACTCTGATGATTTGTTATGTAAAAGAGCCATTATTTAAATATATCAAAACTTGCGGATGACTTCCTTCCTCTTCATTTGTCAGCTCCAACTGATCTCCTTTTATGCGTTTGTCGTTGTTTTTTAACCGTCCTTAAACGATCACCAGGGGGTCTTGTTCTGGGTCTTTTGGATAAAACCATAATTCCTGAACCTTCTTGACTGTCAGTGTGTGTAGAACCACTCATTTACTCACTTACTATGACATCCGAAGCGATATTTGATGCAGCCATTTTAAGATGGGGTTTTGCAATAGCAAATCCTTTTTTAACCAGAGGGGATACGAAGCGGAATAATTTTGAAAATAATGATCCAATTCCGCGTCCGTACATGACCGGGGCCCCATAAAACCCTGGCAGATTACCGCCTGATTGACTTACATAGTAATTTACAAAGCGATTTGGATCACGTCTCAGACTTAGCTGTGCCATGTTCTCTCTTGCCTGCTTGATGCAGTGTTGAAGGACCAGGGTAATATGAATGATAATCAATCAGTCTTAGAGGTTATATATATCTCTGTTTATACAAATAAAATTTATCTCAGGCTACGTTCTGATATCACCGGTTTGAAGTGTAGTCTTACGATTGTCTTTCCATAGACGAAATTGACAGGAACATTTTGGTCCGATTTAATTTCTATATGGATATTTTCAATATGTCTTCTGGAAACTGGAAGGTAGTGGGCGGAGTTAAACGTCAGAGTAACCATATCACTGAAGTCGCCTTGTACTTTGACGGTCCGCAGTAAAGGTGCAAAAGTGTCGCCTACTATTTGCGGGCTGACCACGTCGATGTAACAGTATAGGTGATAGAAACCAGCCTTTATATCTGCCGGAAAAGGAGCCAGTTTTGGTTCAGATACATGAATCCATTCCCCTGGTTTCACGCCCATCATATAAGCTAGAGTGTTGAAGAAGCGTATTTCATACGGACCGCTTGCTTGAAATGCAAATCTCTTTTGAACTTTGCTGAATTTAATGCGGAGACCCAAGTTCATTTTTTTGAAAAACAGTTCCATCTCTGTCTCGAGTTGAATAACGCTGTTATAGTAGCCACTTCTGATCCTTTGCGTATTAATCTCCACATCACCAACCTTCCTCCATTCAAAGTAGGCATCATGATCCGGTAATTTATACCATGTATGGGGGTATGAAATCTCTGCTAATGCAACCATCCATTGGCCTTCTAAATCAATATGTTGAGCTAAATTTACACGGAAACTCGAACTGGTATTATTTTTAAACACTTCCTTGCTAGCGTTAGAGGGAAGGGTAATGTAAAAACCGTCATCCTCTGCCTTGCTGTCCATGATGCTGTATGAATCGTTAGGTTTTAGCACACACCTATTTTATACGTTTCGTAGTTCATCAAACTTGACCCAACTGTTGAATTTCTCAAGCCAATTTTTTCAGCGTACAAAAACCTGTTTTACACCCTTGACGGTGCGTTGATTTAATATTTTCTCCACTTGATACATCTTGTCCTTAAATATTTTTACGTTTTGAAGTTCCTCAGCGTAAAAAGAACCCTCAATAGGTTCTCCATCCAAATCTTTGAGTTTGTATACAGGAGGAGATCGGGGTATCCGCTCATACACTGTAAACACTTCTGTAAAACTCTGTTTGTATGTTTTGTCAAACACTCCACGTACCTTGGATATTCTGACAAGATCCCACTGTTTAAACATTGTCACTGAGGCCCTGCAATATCTGTTGGAGGTAACATCGTACAGATTCTGTACACTTGAAAATCATTTTCTGAGGTCACTTCCATTGGGCTCATCTTAATGCTGGTGTGGTAGCTGTGGTTGTAGCTTCTAGCTAAATTTTGCAGGACATCAATGTACCGCCGGGTGTTGTTAGCAGTAAAATATCTCCACATCCTTGTTTTTAACGTACGGTTAAACCTCTCAACTACAGAGGCTTTTGCTTCACTTGCTGTGGTAAAATGTTCAATACAGTGTTTCTCCATTAGAAGCTTAAATGTCTTGTTAAAAATTTATTTCCCTGCATCAGTCTGAAGTTTTTTTGGGACCTGACTTTCTTTAAAAACTGATTCAAAAGCCTTTAGCACCTCTGCAGCAGTTTTCCTCTTCAAAACACGTACATACGCCCTCTTTGTAAAGATGTCAATGACTGTTAATAAATAATTGTAACCGTCATTTTCCTTGGCCAGAGCTTGCATGTCACGGAGATCGGCTTGGAACTGTCTCAATGGTCTGGTGACAAAAACTCTGTTTCTCGGGACTTTATTCTTGCTGGTTTATGTAGAGTATAGGTATCTTCTCCCGATAAAAAATCTTTAACTTTTTCAACCGCTACCTTCTTCTCCGTTTCATTTTGCAAAACCCTCCTCAACCTTTCTAAACCCCTAAACATCCTGGATTTGATGGGTTGTAATATACATTTTTCATGATCCTTCTTTCAGACATCCCAGTTTTATGCTCACTCTGATGTCTACTGTTAAATAATGAAAACAAAACACCTGAGGGTATATTTATACTTCGTTTTTTTTATTTTGTACCCGTATTTAATAGAGAAACAGAAAAAAAACACATTCAGATAATAAAGATCAATTCAAACATTGCAATCTTTAAAAAACAAAACTGTTATATATGTATACCAGTAGAAAGGCGAGAGAGAATACAGAAAAGACAAAACAAGTCATCTGAGATCGGATCGTAGCACTCTGAAACAGAGTTAAGCTGCTTGAGACAGTCATTACCGTTCATCTTATCGTACATATCCGTGATTGTACTATGGAAGCCTTGTACCGATTTCAGTTCATATAAAACCGTCTCTGCAATTGTTTTCACTCTGAAGTCCTCTGCTTGTATGCGTCAAAGTGTCAGAAGTTTCTGAATAGCAGGAAGGAGCTTGGGATTTATGAGTCGTCGCACGATATGTTGAAAGTTGATTTGGTAATACTCCTCCTCCAATATCTCCAGGCACTGATGCTGTCGTTGGCTCGGGTGGTTCGTTATGCACCCGTAACAGGTTTCTTTGACATAGTTCAAACAGGTTATGTTGAATAAATGAAGTATCGCTGTTTTCACCGTATTGATGAGAGCGGTTGAGATCCAGCCGTCAATTTCATCACCCTGATTACTCTCCTCCTCCGGTGAAGGCTGAGGGGCAGGTATCGGGTCTGGAGTTTGTGGGGAGGGTGAGTAGCTGATGATTGCCTCGTCCTCCACGATCACCCTCTTGTCTTCAGGTTGGATATCTGTGTGTAGACTCAGCCACGCATAGCGGTGAATAGAGGTCGGGAGAAGGCGGATCATACGATCTGAGGTTGTATCCTGTCGGTGTCCCTGGATTGAATAGGGACTCAAAGAGCTGCGACGATGAGGTGGCTGGTGAGTAGAGGTCTGGAGAAGGTGGATGATATGGCCCGGTGTTGAAGCTTTCATCATGACCGGGAGAGAAGACGGTCTCTTCTTGCTGGTTGTAGAGGTCCCGGTATGGTGTTTTTCCGTACGCTCCATACATTCACAAGGTCTGCCGCCCACCGTTGTGAAGAAGAACTCGCAGTTAGACCCTGATATATAGCGCAGGAAGGTGGGAGGGTCCTCAAGAAGGGGAGTGGGTCCTCAAAAGAGGGTGGGCTTTAGATCCACAACAGGGAACGTCAGCACTCTTTTCACTGACATAACATCAATCCAGCAGCGTGAGTTTTGAAAAAGGTTAGAAAGACGCTGTCCAATTTCATTCATCTTCTCAACCCAAGCATCATATGGTAGAGCCAGCACAGTCTTGAATACACCGCAGTTCTGATTGAATGCCTCCAACACAAACAGATCTGAGGGTGTCGTCTGGTTATTCTTGCGTTTGCTTGCCTGAAAAGACCAGCGGCCATTTGCTGTGGTTTTTGACCCCCACACTGATCACCTATTCAATAAACAGTGGATGTGTATTGACTGAGACAATGGTCGAGATTTTGGGCCAGGAAAAGAGCACGGTCAGTGTGAAGACTGTGTCTGAGACAATACACAAGAAACATCTGTGGATGTCTGCCTTAATTCAATAAACAGTGACATGTCTGAGGACTTTATAAACTTTATTTTGTATCTTTTCAGTTTCTTGTGACGTTGTACATAGACATACAGGTTACAACCTCTGGCTCCCACGTGGGAGCAATAACTATTGCTCTAAGATGAAAAAAGAAAAGCTTAAGGTAACTAAAATTATCATCCATTTTACCAAATGGAGTCTCTCATAATTCCAAACAAAGTCTTTTAGCTGTAGAATCCATTTCTAATTTGGAAACAGCGTACTGAGCACAGAATTTATAATTCTGTCAGGTTCTCTCTTTTTATCAGAATTTTGTGTGATGTGCCTGCATTAACCTGAGTGACCTTTTAAAGTGGATAAACTACATGTCTTGTTTTTAGATGCAAAAAACATCTAAAAACATACAATTAGAAAGATTTGCTTCCTTGTAATGACAACATCCGGCTAATGACAACATCCGGCTAATGACAATATCCGGTTAATGACGATATCCGGCTAATGACAACATCCGGTTAATGACGATATCCGGTTACGTCACCAGAAGGCCCGCCACCGGAAGTCCCGCCCTAGGATGTCCCAGCCACCGGAAGTCCCGCCCACCAAAATTTTCACACCTCGTTTGATTGAAGGATGTACATTTAGTCTCTCTAACAGCAATAGCTAAACTTAACAGCTAGAATGTAAAAGAGATGCAATAACGTGAATGTGTGTAAATGTGCTTTTTTTTATGTTTTTCTTTTATCTTTTTAACAACAGCTTCTATTTTTCTGTTTTACATCATTTATGTATTGCTCATGCACAGACCACATAGCTTTTTCTCAATTTTGTTGTACTTGTGACAATGACAATGAAGGATTTTCTGATTCTGACTAAAGATCAACTGAACATTCGGAAAGTGAAGTTTGCTGCTCTCTGAGTGCCCTCATGTGGTCAAAAACTATTTGATTAACTATTTAGAAGGTCAAGCTATCAATATTTGAACTAGTGATGGTAGGTTCGGCTTATTTCAGCGAAACAGCTCTTTTGGGTGATCGCCCAAAGAAGAATCGCAAAATGTTGAGGCTGAGGACCAGAAGATGGGAGTAATGTGGGCTGTCAGATCTTTTCCCACAAATCTCATCACCCTTTGAGATCTTAGATTTTGTATATCATCAGAATGTCTTTGACTTGTATCCAAATTGAAGCATGGCCCTAAGACTGCTACTCACCCTCCTGTGACAGTAGCTTCAGGGGAAAGAAGCTTTTGACCGCTTAAACGACTCAAAACACATCTGATATCCACCACGTTATGGGACAGGCTGTCACCCCTTCCTCTCATTGACATTAAATATGAGGTCAGGAAATCAATGGACATGGATGCACTAATAGGAAAGCCTCTGTGGTCCAGGACTGTTTTCAGTGCACAAACTGGTCTTTAGTGAGGTAGCTATGTAGTAAAAGGGAGAGGTGGACCTGGACACACCTCCTCTGTCCTATGCTTCATCTCCAAGTGTGCTTCTACCACGGTGCGGTGGAGAGCATCCTATGGCACGGCAGCTGCACTGCTGCTGAGAGGAAGGCTCTGAAGAGGGTGGTAAAGGCTGCACAGAGGACTGTGGGAAGCAGTCTTCCTACCAGCTCGGACCACTACACATCACGATGTAGGGGTAGGGCCCTCAGCATCATGAAGGACTCCACCTATCCTGCATACAGACTGAGGAGTATTTAGAGCAAGACCACCAGGCTCAGAAACAACTTCTTCCCTAAGGCTGTCAGACTGCTCTACTCAAGCCACACTCTGTGGACTATCTCATTACACACTGACCTGCACTAAATACTTCACCCACCAAGGTGCAGTATTTCACTCACTTATAAGGGCAATATTAAGGACTACCTCATGCTTTACATGTGTATTTAATACTTTCACTATTTAACTGTGCAAATTATTTTTTTGCTCTTCTCTGCAAATATTTTGGATGTTTCTACTCCAGACTCAGTCCACTGCTTCCGCAGGTCCCCCAAGGTCTGGAATCGGCCCTTCTCCACAATCTTCCTCAGGGTCTGGTCACCTCTTCTCGTTGTGCAGCGTTTTCTGCCACACTTTTTCCTTCTCACAGACTTCCCACTGAGGTGCCTTGATACAGCACTCTGGGAACAGCCTATTCGTTCAGAAATGTCTTTCTGTGTCTTACCCTCTTGCTTGAGGGTGTCAATAGTGGCCTTCTGAACAGCAGTCAGGTCGGCAGTCTTACCCATGATTGGGATTTTGAGTGATGAACCAGGCTGGGAGTTTTAAAGGCCTCAGGAATCTTTTGCAGGTGTTTAGAGTTAACTCGTTGATTCAGATGATTAGGTTCATAGCTCGTTTAGAGACCCTTTTAATGATATGCTAATTTTGTGAGATAGAAATTTTGGGTTTTCATGAGCTGTATGCCACAATCATCTGTATTAAGACAATAAAAGACCTGAAATATTTCAGTTAGTGTGCAATGAATCTAAAATATATGAATGTTAAATTTTCCTCATTACATTATGGAAAATAATGAACTTTATCACAATATGCTAATATTTTGAGAAGGACCTGTACAGTCTTGTACCAGTTCTTACTAGTTCTAAATTCTGTAAATCCAGTTTAAGATTAATTAATCCATGGTAATTGTTCACCACCTAAACACTCTATACCAAGTTCACAGCTCCAGCATGAACTGGTTCTTGTTCATTTATCATATTTTGTCTTAAATATGCATCAGCTGTTCTTATTCACAAATTTGCATGTTTTTGCTGTCACAAGGGAAAATACATTTTAAATTTTAAATGAAAAGCAGCCCATTAAAACTAATTTCATAATAGCTACTTTTATAGCAAGGTTGGTGTTTGTCTTTTTGAAATTCCTGATCATATTGATCATAAGGAAATTAGCTGTCAATATCTTCAAAATCAGCACTTTACATGCAGTTTATATGGGCTCTCAAATTAACGCTCATTGTGTCGGGTTTTTCAACCCACGCGACCCCCCCCCCCACAGCAGACATACAACATTCCCATTACACCTTGGTCAATAGTGTAATGGGAATGTTAGAAATGAAAAATGATAAGCTAGAAATAAAATAAACAAGTTAAATCCAAATACGCAAAGCCTACTCACACATTAGTCCTTATTTTTAGCCTTGAGTGTTGTTAAACGCAACAAAGCAAGATGAGCTCTGTGTTGCTTATACTTTATGCAGGCTGGCAACTCATCTTGGGAGTTTTTCTTGTCAGTGTCATGTTAGCTGACTGCTTGCTTATTTATCCAGCTTTAGTACTGTTGGGACTCAGCCATGGAAACAACATTAAAACTCAGGTACACTGGAACTTTAACTGACTTCCAGCAACTGAGGGAAGTGGGGGTAGCAGCAGACTTCCCATGATGCCATTGTCTGAATAAGAGCACCCCATCTCCAACAAGCTGATCTCTTCCACACAGCCTTCGAGAGGGACCGGATAGGGGAGACAAGCGCGCTGATGTCTTTTTGCTGGCAAACAGACATAAACTCTTCAAGTGGATCCAAGGATGTCATACGATCATCGATCATATGCAAAGTTAAGTACGAATGGAATACTGTCTGTGTATCCGGTATTTTCATTCATGAACGGGGAAATTAAGGTGTAAGAATTGCTTACTTTCTCTCTGAGCCCTGCAGAAGCAAACTGTCCCAGAGAAGTTTCCTACAGAGAAGCGGTCTCTACGAAACCAAGCGGAGCGGTCTCCCAGTCTGGAAGGAAGACAGCAGAGACCGCATCACCGTGGTTACGGTAACGTGCAGTGTGGTTGGCGGACAGAACGGGCTGTCTTTCATCCACAGCCACGGAGGTTAGCTAGAAGCTAATACTCATACGGCCCCGCCGCCCCCGGCGACCATTAAAAGTTAAATGTTGATTAATACTTGAAATCCTAAAAATAAAAGAATAATACTTGAAATCCTAAAAATAAAAGAATAATACTTGAAAACATAAAAGTAAAAGAATTTAAAAATCTGCCCTGTTTATGTCATCATTGTACTTTTTCTCATTTCACTTAAGCAACAACTTCTTTTGATTTTCTGCTGTAAGGTCATTTTATGAAATACAATGTATGAGTACATTCAGGCTTTTGATGTGATTTATTTACAACATGTCATCATAATCGTCCCCTTCATTTTTGTGCATTTTTACCTGGTTCAGTGTTGCATATGCCACCGTGACCGATACCAGAAATTCTGTAGGAATGGATGTGCGTCATGTTCTTCCGTCAGTGGTCTGAGATGCATTCTGTCAGATGTCCATCTCTTCCGGTGCGGGATCGCCTCCTGTGGATCCTGCTTTAGACAGAGAAAGAGTCCTGCTACCAGAATTAAGCTCAGGCTTATCAGTCCTGTCCACATGTTACAGAGAGCCATTTTATAAGTTGGGCGCAGATCAGCTGTTTTCTTCACCGGTTTGAGACACTGGGCCCTATGGGTCCTCCAGTCCCTTTGTACCCGGGCTTCCTCTGCTACCCCGTTGGTTGATCTGGCTCCAGTAATGGCAAAACTGGCTTACAGTGGCTTTCATGGATCCAGGAAGGCCTCTCTGCTATTTTCAAAGCTGTGGGCGTTGTCAGGAGAACTTGAAACGGCCCTTTTTACCGAAGAGTGCTCCAATCCTTCCGGTGGAGTGTCTTAATCAGGACTAGGTCTCCAGGCCTCAGGTTGTTCTGTGGGATAGGAGCAGAGATTATCGGCAGACCACTGGACATTTGTGTTTCTTTTGTCTGCAACATTTTATTAATCCACTCAGCTAATGAAGTTTCCTGTTGTACTTTCTCTATTTCATTCATGTCAGAGGGCAGAGAAAACGGTCTGCCATGTACTATTTCTTTGAGAATACAAATTTACATCAGTGACTTGGTGTCACGTGATCTCAGGCTCAGAATATAGTGGGTGGAGTTATACAATGATGTACACTAGGTGGCAAATGGAGTAAGGCCAGTTTGATTTGGAGTTATTCTCATCCATAATTAAACCAGGCATAGGCATTCGGGCCATGGCCTCCCTGTTTCCCATCCCTTGTTTTCCTTAATCTTTAACTGAAACCCTAATGCTTTGGAACATAGTTCTATTACACTATTTACAAAATGAGTTCCATTATCTGACCTTATAATCTGTGGGATACCATATGTGGGGAAGAAATGTGTCACTAGGTTCATCTATTACAACTGGGCAATATTTCTTCCCCCGTGTTTGCAACAAATTATGCATGATCTGCAAAAATTCTTTGCATAGTCAGAAAAATTTAGTGTAGAATTAATGCTTTACCATGTGTGACATATTCCCCCCTTGACACATGGGTCTTCCCAATGTGTCACTGTAGCCGCTGTGTTGTATACATTTTTTGGGAGGATTGGTTTATCTTCTATCTGATAGATGTCATCTTTTTTCTGTGCTCCTCTCTTTAGCCAGGCCTTTATTTCTGTATTGGGTGCTGACTGTTGGGCGTCTTTCAGCACGTATGTGTCTATAAATAGCAGATCTGACATTTTTAGTGTTAGGGGTTCTGTTGCAGCTTTCTTTGCAGTTATGTCTGCAAACGTTTTCCCCTTTGTTTCCGTGCTAGAATCTGTTTGGTGAGCCCTACATTTACAGAGTGCTATTTTACCAGGTAGCTGTATTGCCGTTAATAATCTTTTCAAAAGATTAAAATGTGTTAATTCTGTTCCTGGTGATGTTTTAAAACCTCTATTTTGCCAAATCTTTGCGTGGTGATGTACTGATCCGAAGACGTATTGGCTGTCCGTGTATATAGTAAGTGCTCTCACTACAGCATATAACTCTGCAGTCTGGGCTGAGCATGTATTTGGTAGAGATTTAGCTTCTATCATCCTATCGATGGTTGACACTGCATAACCAACTATTCTTTCCATATTCATCTTTAGATGCTGAGCCATCTACAAAACACTGTTTGTGAGTTTGATAATGGTGTTTGGGAAATATCTTGTCTAGGTTTTGTATCTTCTTCTACCTTTGTTTTACAGGAATGGGGTTTACCATCTTCTGTAGTAGGTATTAGAATACGTGGATTTAAGGGGCATATCTTTTAGAGTTATGTTTGGCTGTGATAATAATAGCAATGTCAGTGTGATATGCCTTGCATGTAGCGTCAGGTGCTTCTCTTAATATTCCTGACTTCACAATATCTTATATTACTGGCTTAGTACCTTCTTCAGCTTCTGGCTTGAAGGGGTATTGGCAGACTAATAGTCTTTTTTCAGATATTAGTTTTAACCTTGTATGGTGGGAACCCTTTACAGGTCCTTCTCAAAATATTAGCATATTGTGATAAAGTTAATTATTTTCCATAATGTCATGATGAAAATTTAACATTCATATATTTTAGATTCATTGCACACTAACTGAAATATTTCAGGTATTTTATTGTCTTAATACGGATGATTTTGGCATACAGCTCATGAAAACCCAAAATTCCTATCTCACAAAATTAGCATATTTCATCCAACCAATAAAAGAAAAGTGTTTTTAATACAAAAAACGTCAACCTTCAAATAATCATGTACAGTTATGCACTCAATACTTGGTCGGGAATCCTTTGGCAGAAATGACTGCTTCAATGCGGCGTGTCATGGAGGCAATCAGCCTGTGGCACTGCTGAGGTCTTATGGAGGCCCAGGATGCTTCGATAGCGGCCTTTAGCTCATCCAGAGTGTTGGGTCTTGAGTCTCTCAACGTTCTCTTCACAATATCCCACAGATTCTCTATGGGGTTCAGGTCAGGAGAGTTGGCAGGCCAATTGAGCACAGTGATACCATGGTCAGTAAACCATTTACCAGTGGTTTTGGCACTGTGAGCAGGTGCCAGGTCGTGCTGAAAAATGAAATCTTCATCTCCATAAAGCTTTTCAGCAGATGGAAGCATGAAGTGCTCCAAAATCTCCTGATAGCTAGCTGCATTGACCCTGCCCTTGATAAAACACAGTGGACCAACACCAGCAGCTGACACGGCACCCCAGACCATCACTGACTGTGGGTACTTGACACTGGACTTCTGGCATTTTGGCATTTCCTTCTCCCCAGTCTTCCTCCAGACTCTGGCACCTTGATTTCCGAATGACATGCAGAATTTGCTTTCATCCGAAAAAAGTACTTTGGACCACTGAGTAACAGTCCAGTGCTGCTTCTCTGTAGCCCAGGTCAGGCGCTTCTGCCGCTGTTTCTGGTTCAAAAGTGGCTTGACCTGGGGAATGCGGCACCTGTAGCCCATTTCCTGCACACGCCTGTGCACGGTGGCTCTGGATGTTTCTACTCCAGACTCAGTCCACTGCTTCCGCAGGTCCCCCAAGGTCTGGAATCGGCCCTTCTCCACAATCTTCCTCAGGGTCCGGTCACCTCTTCTCGTTGTGCAGCGTTTTCTGCCACACTTTTTCCTTCCCACAGACTTCCCACTGAGGTGCCTTGATACAGCACTCTGGGAACAGCCTATTCGTTCAGAAATTTCTTTCTGTGTCTTACCCTCTTGCTTGATGGTGTCAATAGTGGCCTTCTGGACAGCAGTCAGGTCGGCAGTCTTACCCATGATTGGGGTTTTGAGTGATGAACCAGGCTGGGAGTTTTAAAGGCCTCAGGAATCTTTTGCAGGTGTTTAGAGTTAACTCGTTGATTCAGATGATTAGGTTCATAGCTCGTTTAGAGACCCTTTTAATGATATGCTAATTTTGTGAGATAGGAATTTTGGGTTTTCATGAGCTGTATGCCAAAATTATCCGTATTAAGACAATAAAAGACCTAAAATATTTCAGTTAGTGTGCAATGAATCTAAAATATATGAATGTTAAATTTTCATCATGACATTATGGAAAATAATTAACTTTATCACAATATGCTAATATATTGAGATGGACCTGTATAAGCCCTACATCAGTTGATGATTGGGACCACAGTTCAGGTGGGACAGCAGCTAGGGCAGGATGCATGTTGCTCTCTTTGCTCTCAGCTAAGCCCTGTATTTGTCCCTCTGCCTCATCTAAATGTGTCCTTGGATGGACTTTGACTGTCCACCCTTGAGTGAGCTTCCAGATTTCTGTATTAGGATCTACTTTCGACAGTGTCAGTGCTGTTCCTGCAGAGGTTTAAAGCCTTTGTTTTTCCAAATTCTTCTTATTATTATTCTTATTTTTATCATATTTCATAAAGTAAGTCCTTATTACATTTAAAAATGAGATCACTATTTTTGGTAGTTGCTATTATTTTAAATAATGCTTGGTTTAGTTCTTATTAAAAATAAAAATAAAAACTCACTCACTGATGAACACAAAAAATGAAGGGCATATTATATCTTATAATCTTAGTTTGTCTTACCCAGTTTTATAGATACACCGTACAGTTTCAGTCAGCTTTGTATTTAGTTCAAGTAACTAAAGTTTGTTTCAATTAACTCAAAGATGCATTACAATGAAATCAGTCATTCCCATTCACACACATTCACACACTACTTACTTATTTATCTGTCAGAGTAATTTTATGTGCAAAAATTTGAACATAAATTGACTTCTATTATTCTTAAAATGCACATCGTTTCCCCATAACCACTTTTGTTTCCACTAGGTCTGTTTTGAATGCTTCAATTATTTTCTTTATTCACCAAGAATCAATAAGGTGGTCTTAGTGCTGTCCACCTTAAAGGTGTTGTCTGTTGGGTGTCATGTTTTCATTGTCAGGTCAGTGAGGTTCATAAGTCAGTCAGAACCTTGGTCATTTGGTCTGTGCACATAATGTTTCATAGATCCAGCCTATGATTAGTCAGCAAAACTTCCACCTATAGGAGAAAAATTGATTGTTAATAAATGAGCTGCATTTCCTAGGAACACTGTCTTCCTCCTGGATGAGCATCCCCTTTCCACTTTCATCATTGTTTCTTTCACATATTCACTCAGATCTTTATATTATATCAGTAGGTGAAGTTGTTAGTATCTCATGTAGACTGACATATACTGTTGCATTTGGAGAGGATCTCAGATTAAATAAACATAGATAGAGCTTCAATCCAGGTTAATTTTGTGTCTGCAGACTTTAGCCAATTTTTCTTTTTTATACATAAAGAGCAAGATTCAAAACATTTTCAAAAGGCAGATTGTGGCAGAATGTAGACAAAACTGCTTATTGATTGACCAAATAACATTCAAGCACACAATCACCATATTAAAGGCTCTACTCCTAGAGAATCACATAAACTTCTGGGGTCCTGTTTTGGCCCACGGACCTTGAGTTTGACACATGCAGGATAGTGTTACAATCTTTATCAGACGTTTCAGCAGAGACAGACTTCTGCTGTATGCAGAAGTTTTATCTTTGTTTTCAGGCAGCTGCATCTCTTTGTCAAGGTCGTTTCACAGAGCTGAAATTTAACTTCTCTCAAAAAGGGGAGAATCAACAATGCACACAATCTGAGCAAAATATGGAATTATTTCCCTGTAAAATGAATCTTTTGCATTTTATCATGCTATTGTTGGTAGTATAACACCATAGAATGATTTTTAAAGCACCTGTTTCTCACTAATACTTGCCTACAAAATTCTGTGCTTTTCTTTAGGCCTCATTATTATAGCTATGTCAGTTAAAGGCTGCTCTTGTTGTTTTTTTAATTCATCTTTTTGTTTTAATCTGTTTATCAACTGTGTGCACTCAGGGACTGAAAGGTCCCCTTTGAAATTATAATCTGGCAAGGTTTTTTATTGTCTCTTGAATCTTTTGAATGCATAATCTCCAGTTTAAGATCCCCGTGTAGTTTTAGGATTTCAGTGATAATTAAGTTACCTGAAAATCCGTATTTTTATGCCATCGTGTACATATTTCTGTTTTAAAAGGGTTGCTTGATTTATCTGGCTTTTTCTCGGGGGCTTGAGGAGGTGCTGCGGCTACACCTTCTTCCTCCTCCTCACGCTGTATCAATGCCTGTGTGCGCTCTTGGAGGCTGCCGCCTCTGCTGTCTGAAGGCAGCTGTAGTCTCCTCCTCTGGCCACACCAAAACTGCGGCTGTTAACTTTTCTTTTCACTTCTCCCTCTTATCCTGCCTCTGTATGTCTCACAGCTTGCTCTGTTCCAACCATTTTTCTGAGAGTTTATATTCAACCTTCCATTGTTCTATCTTTTGTCTTTTTTGGTTTTCATTATTTCTAATTTTAAATCCCCTTATAATTTTAAGATATCGTTAATATTTAGTTTACCCATCTATGACAGATCATACCTGCTCCTTTTACATAGTTCTCCATAAACTTTACATTCCCTTCTAAGTCAATTAGTTTACTTTTTTTTTTTTTTTCCCTATTATGTTTTATGTTAGTTTAATTGTAGTATGAATGTCCCAGATAAAAGGTCACTGGCATGAGACTTTAAGGAGAGGACATTAACACGGCCTTCTACTGCGACTAATTCGCAGCGGTGTTAATTTTCTGGAATGAAATCCGACCTTAATCTCCAAAGTCACCAAAATTGATAATCTGGGTAAATAGCAAAGTGCAGTTTTCAAATGATTTTATTAAGGGGAAAAAAAGCTGTCTAAACGAACCAGGCAACATTTGGTGGCTCGACGACTGTCAAGTGTTTGTGATTGCAAAAACTTTTTTATCATCCACACTGGAAAGCATTCGAGCATGAACAGTCCATTAAGGGTTAGTTCCAGTTTTTCTGACATGAGGTTCTGTGAAGTTATTATAAGTAATTGTTTTCTTACCTCGGCAGTGGGCAACTCCAGTCTTCGAGGGCCAGTGTCCTGCAACTTTTAGATGTGTTCTTATTCCAAAACACCTGAATCCGTATGGCTAAGTACTAGGCGTGTACAGAACTTGACTGCATACTGAGGAGATAATTCAGCCATTTGATTGAGGTGTGTTGGGCCAAGAACACATGTAAAAGTTGCAGGACACTGGCCCTCGAGGACCGGAGCAACCCTGCCTTACCAGTTGTAGAAAGTTGTTATATTACCGTGAGCTTTTTGAAAGTAAAGAAATCCTCAGCTAACAAGCGAGTCATAAATATAGCAACTAACAGTTAAAAGCCCTGTTGAGTAATGTAGAATATAAACTATCTATGTGTGTAACTGGAATGTGTAGATAGAGGACAGAGGGAGTAGAGGATAGAGAGTGCAAGGTCATAAATTGGTGAAGGACAGGGAGTGCCGGAGACAAGACAAGATGAGCTTGCTGGAAGAAAATAACAAGAAGCACTCCTTATTTGGACATAAGGAACTGTTATGCTATACATGAGTGACATGATATATGTATATGTTGAAAACACCCCTGAGACTTAATAAAACGAGCTGGAAGCGGAGAGAGACCAGAGTTGTTGCTCGCAAGTGTTGGCTGGGGCAACTTTCTCTCACTCTGCGCAGAGGCGAACTTAAGTTGATTGAACTTTGTGTTTATTTCACTCTTTTGAAACCTTTGCCCAAATCAACGGACCCGGGGAAGCAGAGACGGCTTCGACAGTAATAACAATCTATAATTTCACAAGAGACCATTGCCTGACAATGGTCTCTTGTGAACAGTTTGGGGCTGTTTAGCTATATACACCCTATGTTCTTATGTGGAGTCTGGTTGATTGAGCCTGACATTTATATCAATCTGCTAGATCAGCAGCCACTCGTCACTCCTCTACTTTTGCCAAGAATGGCATAAACTTTTGGATTTTGAGTCAGTTGTGCAACAGTAAGTAAGTAAGTAAGGTTTATTTATAAAGCGTCTTTCACAGACATAAGTCACATTAAGATCTACCTGAAAAACACAATTAAATCATGACATGAAAGCCTGGCGGAATAGAATAGTTTTTGAATGGTTTTTAAAAATCTCTACAGTCACCAAAGCGAAGCTGCGGTGGCAAACAGTTCCACAGTTTCGAAGCCGGAGTCTGAAAAGCCCTGTCCCTCTTGGTTGTCAGCCTTGTACGGGTGACATCCAGGAGGTTTTGTCCTTGTGACCGAAGGCCATGAGGAGCAGAGTGCTTAGTTAAAAGCTGACACAAATAGGAGCCTCGCCATTTAGAGACCTGTTGGTAAGGACATGAATTTTAAAACGGATTCTAAACACAACTGGGAGCCAGTGTTAGGAGTATAAAAGTGGGGTGATATTAAAAAAATTTACTAGTTTTTGAAAGAAGTCTGGCTGCTGAGTTCTGAATAGCTTGAAGGCAGGAAGTTAAAGATCTCTCCAGACCTATAAACAGGGCATTACAACAGTGTAGACGGGATGACATGAATGCATGGATGTTTTCTAGATCTGCTCAGGAGACCAAAACAAGTATTTTAGAGATGTTTTTTAAACGAAAGAAACAAGAACAGCATCGAAGATGGTTTGTTCCTGAGCTTTTCAGGTTTTATTATTATCTGAATATTATTCAAGCAGAATCACCATCAACTGATGCGCTCTGGATCATTGTCCTTCTGGATAACCTAAGTGTTGAGCATAAGCTTGAAGTTAGTCTGTGGCCTGATCCTGTCCTTGAGAATTTACTTATAGGGAGCAGAAATCCTGATCCCAGTAATATCAAAAAAATAACTTTGCAACTCTTTCCAGTCTAACAGATGTCAATGTCTTGTTCCCTTTTTAACCAGAAATGTGGTTAATCACAGTTAAATCATGATTTAAAAAGCGAACAGAGACATTTTTACACATGGTCAGGTTGGTTTGAATAGGTTTTTTATGATCGTGTCAACATTAGAAGTTATAGGTTTTATAGGTTTGATGATCTAAATCATTTACATGTGCCAAAAAAACATTAACAGAAGAAATCTGTAAGCAGGAAAATATGTTTCTACAGCATCAAGTACTGGGCAGTTTTCTGGTATGTGTGTGTGTGTGTGTGTGTGCATCTGTGTGTGTGTGTGTGTTGGCCCTTACTTCCACCGGCATGTGTGAACATGTTTGTGTTTTGTGTATTGAGGTGAATGTAAGCTGTATGTATTTGTGTGCACCAATGTTTATGGGTATTACTTGTTTTGCAGCTATGTGTGTGTTTGGATTGTACCAGACCACATGCTCCAATCGTTAGCAACAGATGGCCTAAGAAGATGCCAAAAAAGCAGCAAATTCTGCCAGTAAACTAGCTTCTCAGTCAAATTAGGGTTGCTAGATTTGAAAATGCACTCTGCTGTAAAAAAGCACCGCAATGAACTATTGTTGCTTTTGTGTATGAAATGTTTGGTCATAAACAAAAGAAAAATGCTTTACTAATGGTATGTTTAGAAGATTGATGTCAAACGTAATGAGTGCTGATGGGTAGAATGTAAAAAGGGGCAGCTATCCAAATACTACACCATCATGAGTTCCTACTTGCAAACTGTGCTGCTTTTTACTTGTTTAGAGGTGTCAAAAAGACAAAAAACATAACTTTATTGAATCTTCTCATGGGTCTGTCTGTATCCAGTTTTTCTGAGTGCATCCAACTTATTATTTCAAACTTTATAAATTAAATGTTTTTGTTTTCCTATTTACGTATTAAACAGCTTTTTCTTTACACCCCCCACCGGCACAATAATTAAGATTGGGGTGTTTAAGCAACTTTAAATGTTATATGGTTCTTGGTGCCAGACGCTGGTGAGAGCATTTCAGAAACCGATGATCTACTGGTATATTTACAACACAACCATTGTTCAAGAAAGAGAATACAGTGGTTGTTGTGTAGATGAAAATGTCCTGTTGATGACAGAATTTTGAGAAGAATCGACTAGTTTCAAGTTGACAAAAAGGTAACAGTGGCTCAAGAAATCTCTACAAACTGGCAGATGGGCTTCAGCAGCAGAAAACCACACCAGATGTCACTTCTGTCAGCTAAGAACAAAAACCTAAGGCTCACAAAAACTGGATTATAACAGATCAGGAAGCTTTTGCTTGGTCCAATTTTACCTGCATTACTCACTAAGGTCAGAGTTTGTTGTAAAAAGATTCATGCATGGATCCATTCTGCCTAGAATAAATTGTTCAGGTTGTTGTTGGTGGTGTAATGATGTGGGCAATATGTTCTAAGTGCACTTTGTGGACCTTGGTACCTACTGAGCATAATTTAATGAATCCTACATCCAGCAGGATAATGCACCATATCAAAAGTGGTTTGCCTCGTGTGACATTTCAGTTTTGTCTTGTTAGACCATGAAAGTATTGGAAATCATCAAGATGTTTTTGACAAATGTGAGGCAATTTTTTGTCTTCTTTTGGTCAGTGGTGGTGTTCACCATGGACGTCACCCATGGAGGCCATTTTGCCCAGTCTGTCTTTCTAATTGTTGAATAATAAATAATGACATTAACTGAGGCAGGTGAGGCCTGCTGTGCTTTAGATGTTCTGGGTTCTTCTTTGACCTCCTGGATGAGTCATTGATGCAATTGTGGTAGGCTGGCCTCTCCTAGGAAAGTTAACCATTCTTCCATGTTGAACACATTTGGTTATAACTGTGTTTCATTAAATCCCTAAAACCTTAGAATTGGCTTTGTCACCCCTCCGAGGCAGACATACTGTATGTCAATGTCAAATTTTGTTTCTCATCTGTTCATAAATGTATTTAGATCATGGTGTGATGTGGTATTTTTTTTAAGATAGTGTAGCCTACTGCATGCTGTCAGACAGATTCTATTTAAGGGATTCCTTGATGTTAAATGTTTGACAGAAATCAGGCATGGGTGTAGCTCATGAAAATAATAAAGGGATTAATCACAGTTCATGATTTAACAAGGGAGCAATTATTTATCACATGGGCCAGATTAGTTTGGTAAGCTTTTTTCTTTAGTAAATAAAATAATTTAATAACATTGTTTTATTTGTTCTATTCATGTTTGCCTGGTAAAATTAGCCTGATCATCTGACAAATATACAGGTCCTTCTCAAAATATTAGCATATTGTGATAAAGTTCATTATTTTCCATAATGTCATGATGAAAATTTAACATTCATATATTTTAGATTCATTGCACACTAACTGAAATATTTCAGGTCTTTTATTGTCTTAATACAGATGATTTTGGCATACAGCTCATGAAAACCCAAAATTCCTATCTCACAAAATTAGCATATCATTAAAAGGGTCTCTAAACGAGCTATGAACCTAATCATCTGAATCAACAAGTTAACTCTAAACACCTGCAAAAGATTCCTGAGGCCTTTAAAACTCCCAGCCTGGTTCATCACTCAAAACCCCAATCATGGGTAAGACTGCCGACCTGACTGCTGTCCAGAAGGCCACTATTGACACCCTCAAGCAAGAGGGTAAGACACAGAAAGAAATTTCTGAATGAATAGGCTGTTCCCACAGTGCTGTATCAAGGCACCTCAGTGAGAAGTCTGAGGGAAGGAAAAAGTGTGGCAGAAAATGCTGCACAACGAGAAGAGGTGACCGGACCCTGAGGAAGATTGTGGAGAAGGGCCGATTCCAGACCTTGGGGGACCTGCGGAAGCAGTGGACTGAGTCTGGAGTAGAAACATCCAGAGCCACCGTGCACAGGCTTGTGCAGGAAATGGGCTACAGGTGCCGCATTCCCCAGGTCAAGCCACTTTTGAACCAGAAACAGCGGCAGAAGCGCCTGACCTGGGCTACAGAGAAGCAGCACTGGACTGTTACTCAGTGGTCCAAAGTACTTTTTTCGGATGAAAGCAAATTCTGCATGTCATTCGGAAATCAAGGTGCCAGAGTCTGGAGGAAGACTGGGGAGAAGGAAATGCCAAAATGCCAGAAGTCCAGTGTCAAGTACCCACAGTCAGTGATGGTCTGGGGTGCCGTGTCAGCTGCTGGTGTTGGTCCACTGTGTTTTATCAAGGGCAGGGTCAATGCAGCTAGCTATCAGGAGATTTTGGAGCACTTCTTGCTTCCATCTGCTGAAAAGCTTTATGGAGATGAAGATTTCATTTTTCAGCACGACCTGCCACCTGCTCACAGTGCCAAAACCACTGGTGAATGGTTTACTGACCATGGTATCACTGTGCTCAATTGGCCTGACAACTCTCCTGACCTGAACCCCATAGAGAATCTGTGGGATATTGTGAAGAGAACGTTGAGAGACTCAAGACCCAACACTCTGGATGAGCTAAAGGCCGCTATCGAAGCATCCTGGGCCTCCATAAGACCTCAGCAGTACCACAGGCTGATTGCCTCCATGCCACGCCGCATTGAAGCAGTCATTTCTGCCAAAGGATTCCCGACCAAGTATTGAGTGCATAACTGTACATGATTATTTGAAGGTTGATGTTTTTTGTTTTAAAAACACTTTTCTTTTATTGGTCAGATGAAATATGCTAATTTTGTGAGATAGGAATTTTGGGTTTTCATGAGCTGTATGCCAAAATCATCCGTATTAAGACAATAAAAGACCTGAAATATTTCAGTTAGTGTGCAATGAATCTAAAATATATGAATGTTAAATTTTCATCATGACATTATGGAAAATAATGAACTTTATCACAATATGCTAATATTTTGAGAAGGACCTGTAGTGTAGGACCATTCTCCAGACAATAACTTTTTGAAATGCCACAGAATACATCTATCTGGAATCATCAAGAATGTGACTGATTGTATTAGGTATACGATGACATGTCCAGCATTAAAATGCATCAACAACAAAAACTATTAACAAAGGTGGCCATTTACTATTTATTGTTTCAGTCTGTCTTTAGTTTTCCTAAGCTAGTCTTGCAGACAGAAACAATTTGTTCGTCCAATTGCCTAGTAGAGGGGTGTTTTTGTCCAGGTGAGTGTTGTGTGTTTTTCTTAAGAAATACAAAGGTATACGCCTATTCCTACTGCATGTTATTCCTTCTGAAAATAAGACAAATCAAGAGAGAATAAAATAATCCTGAATGTTGTGTTTTTATCTTAATTTTTGTGTTAGTTTCAAGCTTGCAAAATATTAGTGCAGCAAGTGCCCAGCTTTACAATTTACAGATATTGGGGAAACATTCTAAAACTAATTAAAGTTTATATACATGAAGTTATTATGTGACATGGTTAAACAATCAAATTTTCCTTATTTGAGCCTTAGGAACATAAGTTGTTTTTTGGCATTCCGCCTCATTTGTATGTCGGTGCAGAACTCATCAACAGTTTCCTCCTTTTAAGCTTAAAATGCCTAAATCAAAGAGCAGAATGTTGGTGTTAACCTCGGAAGATCAGCCTACTTAAACCAAATGCCCACTCCTGAGCAATAACTCCTTTCACTCAGGATAAAAAGCCGATAGCTGATAGAAAAACAAAATGAAGGTGTAGGTGCACTCAAAGTAATTTTCTCAAAACAAAACGAAAACATGGTGAGTTAAAGACAGTTGGACACAGATTTTATCCTCCTTTGGACAGAAAGGACTTAGATCTAAAGACATTTTGCAGGGAGAGATCAAACAGGGTTCACCTAAACATGCCTTTTCTTTCTTCCCTCCAAGTTTTTTCAGGGCATTCTGACTGATTACTGAAAGTCTAGCCCTACATGGCTCATTAATGCTGTCATTTGAGCATGTGCAATTGCTGAAATTGTATCAATGTCTCCTTTAAGCTTCCCTCAAAAACGGTGCAGAAGAAAGAAAATAATTTTTGGTTCTTTGCAGCTCTTACCACATTAGGATTCAGAGGAAGTATTTCACATCTGTGAGAGTGGGATCAAAAGAACACCTCTTTTTCTTCTGAAAAAACAGAAGGAGGGACCAGTCCTGAGTCCATTTCTGAAAGCGACCACCCTGCTGAGAGGTTCTTATTGCCCTTGAGTCAGACATTTAACGCCATCTACTGAAAGAGCCAGCAGGAGCAAATCATCTGGGACTTATGGGGTTGAGATTTGCCAGCGAGAGAACCAGTTCAGAGAGCTGTGGAAGGAAGTGAATTGAATAAAGCTAAATCTCTGTATTGTTTTTCAATCTAGATTCTAAGATACCTTCTTGCTCAAGGGAAGGCTGATTTCTACTTAAACAGTGTCTCTTGGGGAAATATCCAAAGTCTGGATATGCTAATAGAAAATCTGTTAGCAAATATATCAAGTAGCATGTTGAGGAACAGCCCCCTGGTCCTCATTGTCTGCCTCTGGAGCTGTTACAGGGTCAGCATCCTTTCCTTTTCCAGCTTCACTATCCTTCTTTTCCACAGGATGGCGATGCTGTGCTGCAGCAGAACATATCTGGCCAACCATAAAGCTGGTAGCCCATGAGTCACTCAGCAGCTCAGCCAATTGAATCACAGGGGCCACATCAGCACTCAGGAAGCAGCTACCTAAACTGCCTTGCTGATAGTCATCGCTTGCTCTGCTCCCCTCTAGAGACACACACACACACATTCACATCAACGAACAGCTACTGTATGCTTGTGCCAGCTCCCATTATTCCCTCTTTAAAGTCCTTTCAGTAAGCAGCTGCATAGTTTTCCCCTGCCATATCTACTTGTTGAGTTTGAAAGTTTGTATTTGGCTGATTAATCAATGGAAGAATTTAGGTCTGTGACACACAGAGCCATTCACATGAACCCTGACGCATGATCACACACTCTCCAGATCCTTCTACGCAAGGGTTTTGGGCATAAAGAAAGACACATCTACACTCACTTATTTCACTCCTCCTTCCCGCGTCAAGCAGTTGGAGCTGGAGATGTGCTGATATACAAGGAGGAGGTGGAGGGACAAAGCACCCCTCTGTCTCATTGCCAGTGCCCCTGCACAGCAGTGATTCTGGTTTTCCATGGTGCTCTGTTTGCTGTTTGTAGGCGAGTGGGATGATGGGAATGTATGGCTGTACTTTGCATTTAAATTATACCCCAAATTATGCATCTTTATGCACAGCAGCCCGGTGAATTTGTAGTGTAAAATAATATTGTGCCCCTTCTTCATTTCAACGGCTCCTGGGAGAACATGTCGCTGCCCTCATTCATAGAGGCAGGGACTGTTGAAGTGAGCAGACGATAAGGAAAAGTTTAGACTGGGACATTAACAATATGTAAATGATTAATAGTTAGACTTTTTTTCTTTGTGTATGAAAAAAAAACTAAACAAAGCAATACCAAGCTTGTTCTGGATTTGCAGTAGACAGTTGTGAGCAATAATATTATACAGCATAATACTGCAGAAAGACATTAGAAACCTTTCTACAAAACCAGTATGTCTTCAACTAGTTTTTTTAATTCTGTTTGTGTTGAAGTTGTTTAAATCTCTTTATAGTAACTTTTCTGCGATGAAGTGTTAGTTCCATGCCTCCTAATTGTTAATTGCTCTTTTATATTGCTCATTGCCGTGTCTCATTCCTGGTTTTGCTTCTGTTTAGTGGTTTCGTTAGTTTTTCTAGTTTATGCTCATTAATTTTTGAATTGTGATGCTGAGCTAAGAAAAAGCCAAAAATAAGTTGTTCTTATAAGTTATATTTTCTTAAAAACGAAACTACTCCAAGAACTATAGTGGACAAATCCAAGCATGAAAGAATTGGTGAATCAGGAACAAGTTCTAGTGGTTCTCACTTACACTTTACAGTTGTCTCAAATGGGACTTGTCAGTTCATGTGCTTGGTGACAAACCTAACTACATTAAGTATTACGATGTACAACAACAACTGCTACAACAAAATACTGCTCTGCATTTTGCCCTTTCAAATCCTGCAGCTACTTGTTCATTAAAGAAGAATGTACAGTACTGGGCGTGAAATATTTAATGAGATCTAAATTATGAGAGTTGTAAATGTTTAAACTGCTTTTTAAAACAACTATCAATAAGTTTCAAATATTTTGAAGCCATTTCAGATTTTGAAGTCAAGGTTGTTGAGAAAAATCCAACTTCACTATTTGGAATTCTAACTTCCAGGGACTTTCTGCTATTTTTTAACTTTGAAAGTTTAACTTCTGACTAAAATATTTATGTATATTTAAACTGCATCCTACTGTACAAGAACGTACACATTGCCAGTAAATGAGAACTTTTTTTATTCAGATATTCATTATTTTTTTATTTTTTTATGATAAAACACATAAAACTGATAAAGTCCAACACTCTTTTGTACTATCGGAAATTTCAGCTATGTAACCAAGTGTTGTCGCTACAACAGGGTGTCAAACCTAAAACACTTTTCTTATATCCAGGTATTAAAGCTTTGAGCTTAACTCATATTACACTTCACCACACAGTTATGTTGACACAACCACTCGATAGCCAACAGCTGTGACGGAAAATATTTGTAGAGCCACAAAAAAGGGTGTCTGGTGGTCCCCTGGCAGTAGAACTTGTAACACAAATTTTTCTTATCTACCAAAATGCCCATCAATAATCTCTGCCTTTTATTGCCCACTGCCCTTACTACACTTAAAAATTTGATGTCTCTCCACTCTCATCTCCTAAAAATCTAGCAACCATGTAGCAGCAGGACACTCAGGCAACAAACAGTTCTTAGACCATACTGCTGTGTGTTGTCGCTATGCGCTGTGGCCCTTATATATGGGAGACCTGATAAATGATGGAGGCACAATCTAATTTAGAACAAACACATCTTATCTTTTGTGTGAACACACAATCTTTATGAGGCGGAGAGATTGATGATTAGATCCAAGCAGAAGTGGCAGTGGAATAACATTATTCATCTAAGCATTGTCGTCCTTGGGCACCACGGCTGGTGGAGTTATCTCTGCTGTCATTAGTCAATAGTGAAACTGTGTCAATTCTTTACATGGAAACAATCTCATGTCTGAGAATGCATATAAGAAATAGCAGATAGAGGAGGGGTTTTCTGTGAGGAATCCTCTCCAATTTTAAATACACTTTGATTTCTCTCCATTTGTTTTGCTCATCAAGTCAAATAAAGCTAGTCTAGAGGAAGACTGCTGAAAATATGAAAAGCGCATGATAGCACCAGTGTGGCAGGTAGAAGATTTTTAACAAAATGTTTTACAAAATGAAGGTAAAAGGCAGGATGGAACTCTTTTTCTTTCTTTCAGGTCTTACACCAGTTATGGTTTGGTTAATTAATCTGTCTTGATGGCAACTCCCTTGAAAGGATGCTACTTAGTTCACCTTTCACCATTTTGTCTTGTCATATATCCATTTCCCAATAATGAGTGAGCTCATTCACCTTCCTTCCTCCTCTTTTCTTCATTTGATGTTCCATCCCATCTCATTTCTGTCTACCTTCTTGACAGTTCATAAAGCAAAGCACCATATGAAAGCACACTGTGCTGCGCTATCACACAGGAGAGGTGGTGAAATAAGACAGGATAGTAGCAAGAGAGACAAAGAGGTTCTTTACACGAGATGGAAAGTGTGAATCCAGTTAAAAGGTATACCACAAGCCAGTAGTTCTTATTTCTCTGAGGTAATGGCTAAAGTCTTTGAAGTCGGTGTGAAGGATATTAGCAGTGCTCTACCTATAAGCTAAAGAAATCAAGTTCCCCTTCTGTGCTGAGATTGGAGAATACGTGTATCCCAAAGCACCCCAATTGAAATCCTTAGTGTGTATTTGCTGCAGCTAAGCTCTTTGCTCAGCAACAGAATCCTCCATGAACTAATGCACAACCAAGAACATCGGCTCTGAAAACTAACCCTGCAGCTCCTGAATTCAAATTCCTGTTGAGGCAGCTTTCAAGCTTAGCAGCACTGCAGGATGCTGCATAAATTAAATCACTGGAGGGTGTGGGGATCAAGCACTGCCTGCTTGTGCTGGGCCATAACTCCCTAGACCATGTTGGTGAAGAGGAATTCCCTTGTGAGAAAAGGGCGCCACCTTTAATCCTATTAGTTTTTGTTGAGGTCCACTATACTACCTCTTGTAATTCTTTAGATGTCTAGATTTCAGTCAAAAAAATCAGGAGAAAATGCTAGTGGATACATTCATATTTGTGCCATTTCTATGTGCCCTGTTATATTTTAAAGCAGAAAGGAGGCAGCAAATGATGAGGATTGGGAAGAGAGGCTAGTGTCATGATGTCAAAGGTGGAACCAATAATTGCAGCCCTGACCCCTCTCATTCACCTTTCTACTTGTCTTGCTGCTTCGTGGAGAAAAAAAAGAATCTCTCTATGACTTAGAACATCTTATTTCCTGTGGCAGCTAGTTCAGATAATGTGGAGCTGTGAAAGAAAAAAAACAACAGTGGCTTTGGTTCTCATCCCAGTGCAAGGCATAGTGAACAAAAAGGATGGGGGAGGACATGTTCTATTTCAGACACACATTGCTTTCAGGATAACTGTAACCCCATTGTTCTTCATCTACCGGTAATGACTTCACCGTGGCTTCCTGTCACGTGGTAATGACTTCACTAACCTCAGAAGTGATGCAGCAACTGACCATGGTTATAACTGTTTTGGCTTGATATGTTGTCAAATGTCAGTGAGAAACTTTCATACAAGTAATGCCACATACAGGATTTATAAGTTTCAAACAGGTTTAGTCATGGCTTCAGTTCCTTATAGTATAGTAAATAGTAATAGTGTCATGTTCCAGAAAACATGCAGAAACCATTAAGAGACCATAATATGGTTTTGACATTTATTAAAAATGAAGACTGGTTTCTAACGAGGTTAGTTTGTCTGAGGAAAGGAGAGGGAGAGATATTAGCAAGGTGGCAGAAATGATGAAGATAATGTTCTGAGACTGAGTGGAGATGGGTCCTGAATTTGAGGAGAGGTGGCAGCGCAAAGGGGAAGATTCCGTTGGTTTAGAGGGAAGTTAAGTTGTTGATTCTAAGGAGAAAGCCGTTGTGCCAGGGCTTTTCGGTGGTAGGTTGAAAAGCGGACGTGCAGAGGAACTCAGGGGTAGAAGGGGCAGTGGGTGGTGAGGCTGTGTAAAGGTTTTTCAAGGGAGTTATGGAGAACTTAGAGTATGCTCAGAGGATGAATTTTGGGAAAACGTAAAAAGGTCACACTACAGTGATATTAAATAATGGCAATAGGGTATTTAACTAAAAACATGCAATGGTGATTTCCTCATCTCAAACAATTTATTGAAACAAAAAAGGCAACTCAGGTTTCTCCGATTTCAGATGTTGAGAAAGTGCTGGCCACTCTATTCAAGGTACCCCAGTCTCCCTAATGATTCAACCTTGAAGAGCTGGAGCATTATCCTCCATGAAGCTGTGTTGTTCATTCAAGGGCACAATGACTGGATTTATGATGTCATTCAGGTCGTATGGGCTTGTCACTTTAACCCTGACAAAGTGTAGGGCAGTTCTGTATTGACTAGACACACTTGCCCACACTATAACACCAGCACCACCAAAGACTCCTCTGGTTACAACAGTGGCAGTTGCATAGTGCTCTACTTGATGTCTCCAACATCGTTTGTAGCCATTAGTTCTGCTCAAAGAGAATCCGAGAACAGAACTGAGGCCCACTGCTCCCCCGTCCAGCGTAAACGCTTCCTGGTCCAAGGAAGATGATGATGCCTGTGCCTGGTGGTGTGGTCAGGTACCCTTGCAGCTGTCTAGAACACAGACCACGCTGATGTCAACATTTTGAATGGTCTAATGTGACACTTGGGTGCCTCTAATCTCCTCATGCCTGGAGTTGAGTGGCATTCATCATCCAGTTCCACAGAGCACTGTTCACAATGAATCGGTCATCAGTGTGGGACATGGCTACAGGACATCCATTTCTATGCTTTTCTGTGACTCTTCCAGTCTCTCGGTATATCTCTTGCAACATGCTGATGACACTCTAAGCTCAGTAACCAGAGGTACTGTTGATCAACTGTCGGATGTTGTCTTTATCTCATGATGTAACATGATCTAAAAATGTGAACAACATGATGAGGAGGAATGTTTAAACACCAATTCTGATTGAACCAGGAATTTTTTTTTCAAATCATGGATCAAAGAGCTGTTTTGAATTAATCTCTGTGTTAGAGAACAGCAAGTTGTGCAACACATAAAGGTCACCTATAAGGGAAGGTCACATCAAGGTGCACCTGTCCAACTGCTCGTTAACGCAAATTTCTAATAAGCCAATCACATGGCCGCAACTTAATGCATTTAGGCATGTAGACATGGTCAACACGATCTGCTGCAGTTCAAACTGAGCATTAGAATGGAGAAGAAAGGTGATTTAAGTGACTTTTGAACGTGGCATTGTTGTTGGTGTCAGACGGGCTGGTCTGATTATTTCAGTGTTAGGATTATGAATCTGAGAATATTTAATATTAATATTTTATCAAATAATATTTCGGTCTGTTAAGGGCTGTCCTGTGAATACCAGCCCAGTAAGGCGATGGTATTAGGACAAAATAGAAAGGTGTGAGACAAGCTCTGACATTATTGAACAACAAAAACTCTGCACACACATGGATTGAATTCACACAATTTCTCAAAATACAAGAATTTATTAACAAAAATAAGTCAACTTAAAGTCAAACTTATTTCAATCAACAAACTCTTTACTATGCTAAAACAATTCAACTAAACTACCAAGCAGAATTAAAGAATAGGGAAGACTAATGGGCTATATACAGGTCCTTCTCAAAATATTAGCATATTGTGATAAAGTTAATTATTTTCCATAATATCATGATGAAAATTTAACATTCATATATTTTAGATTCATTGCACACTAACTGAAATATTTCAGGTCTTTTATTGTCTTAATACGGATGATTTTGGCATACAGCTCATAAAAACCCAAAATTCCTATCTCACAAAATTAGCATATTTCATCCGACCAATAAAAGAAAAGTATATTTAATACAAAAAACGTCAACCTTCAAATAATCATGTACAGTTATGCACTCAATACTTGGTTGGGAATCCTTTTGCAGAAATAACTGCTTCAATGCGGCGTGGCATGGAGGCAATCAGCCTGTGGCACTGCTGAGGTCTTATGGAGGCCCAGGATGCTTCGATAGCGGCCTTTAGCTCATCCAGAGTGTTGGGTCTTGAGTCTCTCAACGTTCTCTTCACAATATCCCACAGATTCTCTATGGGGTTAAGGTCAGGAGAGTTGGCAGGCCAATTGAGCACAGTGATACCATGGTCAGTAAACCATTTACCAGTGGTTTTGGCACTGTGAGCAGGTGCCATGTCGTGCTGAAAAATGAAATATTCATCTCCATAAAGCTTTTCAGCAGATGGAAGCATGAAGTGCTCCAAAATCTCCTGATAGCTAGCTGCATTGACCCTGCCCTTGATAAAACACAGTGGACCAACACCAGCAGCTGACACGGCACCCCAGACCATCACTGACTGTGGGTACTTGACACTGGACTTTTGGCATTTTGGCATTTCCTTCTCCCCAGTCTTCCTCCAGACTCTGGCACCTTGATTTCCGAATGACATGCAGAATTTGCTTTCATCCGAAAAAAGTACTTTGGACCACTGAGCAACAGTCCAGTGCTGCTTCTCTGTAGCCCAGGTCAGGCGCTTCTGCTGCTGTTTCTGGTTCAAAAGTGGCTTGACCTGGGGAATGCGGCACCTGTAGCCCATTTCCTGCACACGCCTGTGCACGGTGGCTCTGGATGTTTCTACTCCAGACTCAGTCCACTGCTTCCGCAGGTCCCCCAAGGTCTGGAATCGGCCCTTCTCCACAATCTTCCTCAGGGTCCGGTCACCTCTTCTCGTTGTGCAGCGTTTTCTGCCACACTTTTTCCTTCCCACAGACTTCCCACTGAGGTGCCTTGATACAGCACTCTGGGAACAGCCTATTCGTTCAGAAATTTCTTTCTGTGTCTTACCCTCTTGCTTGAGGGTGTCAATAGTGGCCTTCTGGACAGCAGTCAGGTCGGCAGTCTTACCCATGATTGGGGTTTTGAGTGATGAACCAGGCTGGGAGTTTTAAAGGCCTCAGGAATCTTTTGCAGGTGTTTAGAGTTAATTCGTTGATTCAGATGATTAGGTTCATAGCTCGTTTAGAGACCCTTTTAATGATATGCTAATTTTGTGAGATAGGAATTTTGGGTTTTCATGAGCTGTATGCCAAAATCATCCGTATTAAGACAATAAAAGACCTGAAATATTTCAGTTAGTGTGCAATGAATCTAAAATATATGAATGTTAAATTTTCATCATGACATTATGGAAAATAATTAACTTTATCACAATATGCTAATATTTTGAGAAGGACCTGTATGTACAATATAAACAAGTTGATGAGAGATGATTGAAAACCATGACTGAAGGAGTGATGCAGCATTACCATTCAATGTTAATTATGTTTGAGAACCATGGATTATCTTAAAGAATCTGGAAGTTAAGTTAAGTTAGTCTTGGAACTAACTTAGGCAATAATCAGTATACCTTTAGACAACCCTTCACAATGCAAGATCATAAAATATTATTTTAATAAAATAATGTTTTGAGAATCATCTGCTGAATAAAACCAACCTTCTGGATGACTAATTCTCAACGGGGTCTCATTAGCTGCCTTTATTTATTAAAATAATATTTAAAGAAATATTATTAAAGGAAATGGTAAAATATTTAAGGGAATATTTTGGAAAAGAGCCAAATCTTTCTGGGGAAATGGGGCTTAATGGTGTTTACTTAGTTATCAAATTTTGTAAAATGATGTTAGGGACAAATTATTTACTGGATTGAAAACTAAACCTTTCTGGGTAAATATTATTTGGCAGCAAGCACATGTCCTTACCTGTTAGCAGTTGAAGCTAACAAAGGAGGCTGATAGCTTAGCACCAGAATCAAAGCACACACCTTTAAAAATACCGTCAGTAAAAGGGTTAAAATGCATAAGCGTGCACGACGTGTTATGATCAATCTTCTGTTTAAAATCACCCTTCAAGTAAAGTTTGTCTTAACTTTAAAAACATATGTTAGGTATTAATTAGTCAACTCAGAGGCAAGAACGATACAGAGTCATATTTACTTGCAGCAAGAGTAGCTCACACTTTGCAGTGCAAATTGCCAAAGTATTAGCACCCCTCTCTCTTTATTTATACATGCTGGTTCACACACAGTTCAACAAACATTCAGGGTGTGTGTGTGTGTGAGTGCGTGTGTGTGTGTGTGTGTGCGTGTGTGTGTGTGTGTGGGGGGGGTCAGAAAGGTTAGGGTTCATGTGTCTTGATTTTAAACAAAGAGGGAGTGAGGACTTGGTACCAGTCCCTAGATGTTGCTGATAAAAGCATAACTCACTCGTCTGACCTGTATCACTTTCTGTGGCGTGTAGGAGGGAAAAGCACTTAGAGCAGACATGAGTGATAAACAATACAAAAGTTTTCAAACCCTAACAGTCCCCCCTTTTTTATCACGAATAAAGTCATCATGATTAGATACATGTAAAAGAAAACACTCTGTGTGAGCGAAAAACCCATGGACTGTAAACAGATTATATTGTGGGAAAAATACTCAGAGTACAATAATAATATAATAAATCAAAGAAAACAAAATGTAGGAAAAGTAAAAGAATTAAAACAAGCCTTGTTCATGTCATCATTGTACTTTTTCTCATTCCACTTAAATAGCAACTTCTTTTGATTTTCTGTCCTTAAAGTCATTTTATGAAGTACAATTATGAGTACACTCAGGCGTCAAAGATATTTTGATTTACAACATGTCATCATAGGAGTAGTGGTCTTTATTTTGTAGCTCGGTAAAATAAACCATTTCTGTGTCATCATAGTCATCTGTCTTTGGGTTCAGTGTGGTGTCAACATTTACACACAGTATTTAAAGAGTATGTGGGTGTTATCTCGACTTAAAAGAGTTTGTGCTTTACAGCCCTAAACCGTCCTCGGGTCAGGGGTAACAACCATCTGCTTTTCCTGAGACATCACCCAAAAGGAATGGGTTTTAACCATTAAACGTCTGATCCTGGTTTTTACAGCTTCCTCCTCTAACACAGATGTTCTGAAGAAAGAGAGGTAACCTAAAGGTCATACACTTTGGAACTCCTTAGAGCACTTAATACAAGGATTTCCATTACAACTCCTTTCTTCTGATTACAAGGTAATCACAATTAAAATATAAAAGAAATTCTTCAAAACCATCAACCCTCTCAGCTAACAGATAATCCAAAGCCCTTCTACTTTGCAAACTCATGTTCTAAGAGCTTGCTGCTCCTCGGTCAGAACAGTGAAACCTTCCTCTCTAATAATGGACTGATTGAATTATATGTTGTGACTGTAGGTAGTAAGTGAGCTAGATAACATACTCCAGACCAATTAGCAGGCAGATACAGATATAATCTATTTCCACACATCCAAACCATGTTCTTAGGACAGGGGTACCCATCTCTACTAAGAAAAGTAACAAGAACCCTGGTTAATTTACCTGCCTGGTCATACAACTTTACTTCCATGCGGTACGGCTGTAAGAGTAAGAGTTAACACAAAGGGATCTGGGACCAAAGATCCTGAAATAGTATAAGCAGCAGTTCTGATAGGACATGACTCAAATTGATGTCTGTTGATTAAAGCACATGAAACAGATATAATAGTTTTGCAACCTTCTGTCTTTCCAAGGAAATAAGGTGTGTTTTCCTCCTGTGCAATACAAATATCTGTACCTATATTTGGATATCCAATTGATTCCTATTACCCCAAAATCTATAAAGAATTCCTGTAGTAGCACATATTAAATTAGTCTCACTAGAAAATCTACTAACATTTCTGCTTTGCCTTACAATATAATTCCTCACCCAAGGAAAAACAACTTCCACCAGCTGGTTATGTTGCCTATCTGAAAAGAAAGTAGTATCAATAGGAACAGGTACTAAAAATGGTTGATCATTAATAGCACGTGAAATCAGACAACAAACATAGCAACTGTCATTTCTTATCTTCCTCACGGTTTGATGCATCAGTTGCCACCAGACATTATCAGCATGATCATGGCAGTCAGAAAAGTGATGAATCTCTCTTCGAATCAGCTGATGAGTATTATTGGCGTAATTACTCAGATTAGCCACACATTGTCTTTGCCGTACCTTTCCCCAAATGAACACAAGAGTAATAAAAATACTTGCAATACCAATCATTAGCATCAGAACAGACCATCTTCCATATAGCTGCATCGTGACCTTGAGGTGGAATGTCCTTTCTTCTGATACTGAAAGCAAACAGTTTTTTTTGTCAAAGAAAACAAATCATACACAAAACTCAAAAATCCTGCTGCCTCTCCTGAGTGGTTTCTGCGCTTCAAACTGCCCTGTTACCAGTCTGGTACAGGTGGGCGGTCGTAAGAAGCTCCTCTAGAAATATGTTTAGAAACAGGAACTCTAACCTGCTGGAAGTTAGGCTTCCATAGTCCAACTAAACAATGGTGGAAATGAACACATTTCAAATTTGTACCATAATGATAGATATCAAGCAATAAACATGAAAGTTAGATAAAAGCATCCGAGATTTCCTCCTCAGGGTTAGTTTCGCTGTCAAATTGGGAGAAAAGAATTTGGCTGACCCTCGCTGTCCAGGCAAAGGAGCGCCTAGTAGCCACCAAATGTTAAGACATTAAGGAGAATAAGCATCATGGCGCATGTTTGACTGTCTCTCTGTTGCAGACGTCGCCAATCCATCATCCAGAGAAAGGTTATGTGCAAATGTGTAGAGGTCTTCCCTGTATGTTTCCTATGTGTCTCTCACTGTGATGTGTGCAGTGAGGCAAATGACATTATGATTTCTAACTTTCAGGCAACGCGATGGCCTTAAGTAGATTCTGAAACAACGTTGCACTGTCCAAGAAATCGTGCCCCTGTAAGAACAGTGTTCTTCAACCACCTCTTCAATCACTCGCCAGTGATCAGCTTCCAGTTTTTTGTCTTGTGGTGGTCTGCTGTCCTCACACCTTTCAGGCCGTGGATGATTCATTTGGAGGATGACTTGTCCTGGAAGCCAGATGAAGCTGGAGGATCTGGAGCTTTCCTGCAGCTTTCCTGGGTGACTAGTAGGATCTGATATGGGCCATTCCAACGCCTGGACTTCCAGTGTTTTCTCCTAGATTCTCTGATCAGAATCCAGTCGCCAGGAATAAAGGACTGGAGGGTGGAAGTGGCTGTTCCTGGTAATGCAGCCTTCACCGTCTGGGAAACTTGAGAAAACACAGTGGACAGGTTTTGACAGTAAAACAACATTCTATCTTCACACAAAGATATGGAAAAAAATTGATCTTGGCAATATCCCCATGTTACTTTATTCTGACATTCGCCCCTTCTGGCGCAGGGTCCAACCCATGCGACAATCCAGCAAAAGGTTTAAACAAAAATCTTCTAGTAACCAAGATCACATTACATAGAACCAAAGAAATGAATTCTGACATAACTATGTGTCTCTATGAATTTAACGAAAGCAACATAAATAAAATCCAGATGTTTTTTAACTGCAACTCAGTTCCATTAACAACAAAACACAAACTTCAGTCGTTGTACAGTTCAGTTGCAACACGTTCTCACTCCCAACTCGTCACATTTGGACGATTGGTCAGGCTCCCTCTGCGTCACGTATTGACGCATCGGGTAGCCCCTTCTCGTCATTATTTGACGTGCAGGGTGTATTGCAAACGACCTCAGCGGCACACAGCGCCACCTACGAGTGTGTAATCTACTGTATTCTTTGTTTTATTTTTGTATTATGTTAAAATAAAAATAAGGCCTTATCCATAACCATGATGTTACGATGACATCTTTGACTCTGGTTTAATTCTACCATATGAAATTATGTACATGTTTCTGTTAAAATAAACAAAACAAAAAAAAGGAAAAGAAAGCCGTCCAAAGCGGAAGGTAAAATCACGACTTAATTTGGCAAACCGGAGGACAGCATCTTTTACAGCTTAAGTAAAATGTGCACGGATTTTAGCACTTTTTTATGCCTTTCAAAAAATTATAACGGACTCGTCGTTCTTTTTCCCGTATCTTCAGTTACCGACATTCAGGGAGGTCTATAACAGTCAATGAGAGCACCCTGCACATCAAATAATGACGAGAAGGGGCTACCCGATTCGTCAATACGTGACGCAGAGGGAGCCTGACCAATCGTCCAAATGTGACGAGTTGGGAGTGAGAACGTGTTGGTTCATCAATATTTCACTTAGAAATTAGTCACATATCATCCTGATTTGTCTTGTATGAGGATAAGTATTAGATTAATGGAAATCTAATGCAATTCTGATGCATACGCTCTACAAATTTAATCTAATAAATAATTCCTGTCAAGTATGAAATCATAACTCTGATTCTTTATCAAAAATATATTCCTTACTTTTGGCATATCTTGAACTAATGGCACCAGGGAAAACTTTCAATCTAATAAATCACCAATGATTCTGCATGCAAAACTAATTCTTCAAATTAGTTTAAACTGTCATTAACCTTTTAATAGTAAAACACATAAATCTAAATGTCATGCTACATCCTTAACTATTATACAAAAAAAACATGTTTTTAAGGCAACAATCACTACAAGCCTTTTGATTCTATTGTCTCTTAAACAGTGTGAAAACTTAGGAAGGGAGGTGCTGAACATTTCCATGAAAGTGAAGGCATGAACCAACCTGGTAGGTGGGCGGAGTCAGGCAGCACTACCCTCTGATGGGCAGCCTATGGGCAGGACCCACAGTTTCTTCATTCAAACCCATCTTAGTGTACCTTAAACTGCAAAACTGTTAACATGCACCTACCTCAGAAACAAGCTGCTTCTTAACTCTCCTGAAAACTCAAAGTTTTAATCAATCTGGAATTTAGAAACATTATTCTAAACATGGATTATTGTGTCATGCAACATATAAACAAACATTCATTCCAACAAAACAAAGACAAACAAATGGCCAAATTTGAAGTTTCAAAAAATTCAAAGAAATTTTTAACAATCTCTTTTCAGAATGTTTTCTCAGCCATGTCTTTTAATGCTATAATTGATCAATGTTGTTATGACTATCTTCAGGATCATTTTTAAGATGAGTGCACATAGTCCAAAGAGATCTCAAAGTATTTAGAAGCACAGCAACAGTTTTCTCTTAAATGAATCCAAATTAACTGATGCTGAAACCTTTTGCCAATTCTTTGTACTGTAATAATAATAACTACAATCCTGAGGGTTATTGTTATAGTTCTCTTTTTGTTTGTCTCAATATGATCGCAGCTGTATTCCAGAATTCCAGAACATTTTTATGGTATACCCAAACAAAACAAAAACTGCAGCGTTTGACTTAAGAAACTTGACTCAAAACTGGACTTTTCCCACATAGCGTTTCAAAAGGAGGACACATATAATTTTCCTTAATTTGGCTATTTAAATTTTGAGAGTTGGGGAGAAAATTATTACTAGAACCCCTCTTTAATAATCCAAATGCTAATAAATGTTTCAATATTTTATGATATAGTAATCTGAAATTACCTTGAGTACCTTTGTACTCCTAGGTATTCTTTTAATCTTTAAACCCTAAGAAATCAAACAAGGAGACTGGAGTTTGAGCCGACCATCCTCTTTAGTGTTGAGAGGACTTTTATTTTTTTCTTTTCCTAAAATGAAGGATTTTACTTGTCTTTATTCCGTTATGAAAATCCTAACCTTGGTTCCAAAACAAAACTCTTCAACCCCAATCTGTGTCCCCCAGAATAGAAATTTTGAGTATTATTGCATTTCAAAGCCACCAAATGACTGGAACCCATCATTGGCTTAGATCTGTTTTAATTTTTTGTGTGGTACCACTGTCCAATCAGATTCTTTCTTACCTTCAAATTAACCCAATTTTGCCCATTCTCATTTTAAAGGTTTGTTTTACCAAGGAAAATGTGTTTAACAAAACCAATTACTCTCAAAAGTTTAAAATGTTTTAGCCAGTGATATCTTAGAAAACAAGTGTTTTAATATTTCTGTGCAGCACAGAACTGATTAGGTTTCCTTTCCTTCCCCAAAGGGAGAAAAAAGGACCTGCAGAACCAAGCCTTTCATAGTTTTTGGTCAGGACCTGTTATAAGGTACAGTGTAAATCAACACGCTACATGAATCAGAAGAGGGAAGGAAAAAACTAATATAACCTCTTCCCAGCAGCTGCTGTGAAAAATAATGAATTTGTACTTTCCATAAGCGTAAGTTAGCACTTGCGGACAAAAACTGCACCCCACTGTAACTACTGTGTCAGAGACTGTATGAAGACCATCTGCGGTAGAACTAAGCCTGTTTTAATGAGGTCTCTAACCATAAGATTTATGGGATACAGACTCACAACAGAAAATAATGGCTGAAAGAGAAGCCCATCAGGCGTTACGCATGCAATGGGTTTTGAAAATGCTCCTTCATGAGATCTGTCCTGAGAATAACATAGAAACACACCTTTTGACGATACTTTTCTAACCCTAAAATAATATTTTAACCCGCTATATCTGTCAACGTCAAGCAAGCGCATCACATGAGCAGTGGTTAATAAGCGTTCTTCGTTGCAGAAAATAGGAAAAGATTTATGCAAATGTGTGTGTGTTTGTACGTTAGCCCCCTCAGTTTCTTGATCGCTCCAGAGTCAGACTGTCATGGCAACCCAGGCCCTTCCCAGGTCTGTTGGTGGGACATTCACTCCTTTGTCCACTTTATCTTCTCCAGGAGGGAGAAAGAAGAAACTTTGCTCCGGCCTTTTTCTCTTCTGCCCGCATAAGATGTGCTTTCAATATAAATCCAGTGTATCGCTCTTCTGGCTCTGGCAAACAGCAGGATCGTTGTCCATCTCAGTGGGTTTGGGCCAGACTTCTTCTGAGTTTTGTTCTGGTGGAAACTCACACTGTGATTTGTAGCAAGCAGACAGGCAGGCAGGCAAGCAGGCAGGCAGGCAAACCCTCTCTCTTTCAGGCCATGCTAAAGAAGCATCTCTGATGGAGTAGCCATGAGAAGGGCAGGTTTCTAAATCTAGACTCAAAAATGCAAATGTTGCACTCAAATCCCATATATATGTGTATGTATGTGAGAGGCAGAAGAAAAAGTTTAGTATAGGTTCAGATTTTGCACACAGAATTATTATCAGTCAGTCAGTCAGTTGTCCACCTGCCTGTCACTTCCTTTCATAACATGCACTATACTCCTTTCCTTTCCGACTGATCACAATATTTAAAACAAACAAAACTTCCCGCAGGAAAGTTTTAACTCTATAACACATTAATTGATGCACTCTGTGCTTTTTAATCTTTTTCTTATGTTTTTAATTTTTCTTATCTCCATCCATCAACTGTTTTACTTGAAACTATTTAAACTATTTAACTTATTTACACTCAAACTTCCACTCTGTGAAAAACCAAACTTATCTTCCCAAGTTAAAGCACATTTAACACAATCATCCCCACCTTTTCCTTTCGTTTTTTAGGAGATGATGGTTAATGTGTAATACAAAATAATATACATTATATCATACAGAGCAACGTCTCACCCAGATATATTTGTAGACAAATAGTTCAGATCCAATCGGCCAGAAGCCGCAGGCGGGCACTATAGGACTCCCTTCCGTAAAATGGAGGTGGACTGAGGACAACGTCTCAGGCTGGCCAGGCGTTCGTGTCCCCTCCTGCGGTTCCTCTGGCACGTTAGATCAATTATAGTATGAATGTCCCAGATAAAAGGTATTTTTTAATCTGGGCAAAAGAAAACACAGGACCAGCAGAATCTTGCTATGATTCTTCCAAAAAGGCTTAGTCCTCCAAACACACGCAACAGCGCTCACACAGTTAGTATTTTAAGATATTTATGTCCCTTCAGCAATATGTATGGTCGACCTAGCTTAATTTATGAGCTCCCTTATTATGCAACATTAAATTTCATTTCCTTCCGGCGAAATGTTACCAACCAAATTATCCAGTTCCCTTACGGCGGAATTACCTAGTTGTTTCTGATCTCCTTGCGGCGAGATCCTACCTAAATTTATCGCTATTTCTTTCCAGCGAAATAAAACCTATCCAATTGTTGTCTCCTTACGGCGAGACACTACCAACATGTTTATGTTGATATAGATGTTTTTTATGTTACCTCCCTGCTCATCTGTGTTGATTAGTCCCTCTCCCTCAGTTGCCTTTAGTCCCTCTTCCACCAGTTGCTTCTCATTAACTTCCAATTAGCTTCATTGGTTCATTGGTGCATTCTCCACTTATCCTTAGTATTTAGACTCTCTGGTTTTCTGTTCTTGTCACTGGATCGTACTGCTGACTTCTGCTGACCATGTCTCTGTGTTCGAGTTAGTATGCCTGTCTGAGTTCTGTCCTGTAAGTTATCTCTTCTTATTACTAATATTACGACTGAGACGGAGGAAGCGGGGGTTCGAACCGGAAACCCACGTGTTACAAGGTGAGCCACTGTAAACCAAAGTTATTTTAGAAGTGATGTGTTTAGACAAGAAAAGGGTGGAGAGAGATGGGGGAAAAATATACATATAAGGTTTTGGTATTGGTTTATAAACCCAGTGTGTCAGGGACTCAGAGTCTCTGTATATGGGGTTCACACTCTACTGCTAAACCACTCAGGGCCCCTAGTGTCTTGTGGTTTGAGATCTTTTAGCCTACCTCTTGAAGACAAAAGGTTCTCTTTAAATTATTTCTTGATTCAAAAGGCCAGGCAGTAATCAAACCCAAGTCTGCCTTTAAAAAATAGACCAATAAAAGTTAATAAACAATTTAACAAGGGGGGGGCTATAGTTCATAGAATATAATCCATCTAGCTTGGTTTCAGTAAGAGTATTAAGCCATACCTAATGAAACCAAATTGCAGTGCTTATAATGTAAAAAAAACTGTATATCAGAGGGAAGTTTTAAACTAGTTTGCAATGCTTGGGAATTTTCTTTATCTCAGAATGAATTTGGGTGGTATATATAAGACACTATTTTGTACAAACGTTTTGCTTCTCCTGAAAAGCTCTCAAAATGCTGCAGTCATTGAATCAGTTGTGAAAATTTCTGGTCATGGAAATAACGCTTCTGTTTATTATGATACACCACCAGTTTCAGATTCGATTAAACTATGTCAAATCTATATAGGAAGCTGACTTAGAGGTCATAGTGCAGAGGCAGAACAGAGCAGAATGATGATAATTGAAGGACAAGCGTAGAAGATTGACTCAGTTCATAATTATCAATAGAATTGACTCCCTCACAAATACATACTATTGTAGAAAAACTTTGCTGGTCATAATGTTCGTTTCTCTATCACTTCGTTTATATTGAGTAATCCTACTACACTCAGAGGCCTGTCCCCATCAATTGCTGTTTGTACTCAAACGTTCTTAATGTTGGGAGGAACGCGCAAGGAGATGTCACTTTTGCTTTACTATACGTTTTATTTTTAATGGCATCTTAATGCTTTATTGCCATACTTTTATTCATAATATCATTGTTTTTAATGTTATGATTGTTTAAAATTTTAACTATTCAGTATGTGGTTTCACTTTACAGCCTCAGTAGAATCTTGAACTTTCAGTTCCAGATGATCAGGTGATTAATAATATGGAAACAGAAAAACCTAGACAGTGACATCTTTTTTATTTAGTTATTTTATTTTTTATTATTTTTTTAAGTTTCATCTGGAAAAAGTAACACAATCTGTCCTGATGCAAAAGACCACTGTACGTCTTAATTTGGTGTATGTGCGTGGGCACATCTCACATGATACGTACTTCATATGAAGGACAGGACTTAACTGTTCACAACATTTGATAATTTTCTTTATATCAGGGCCCACATATAAAGTGTTTTAGATACTCTAACATACATGACAATAGTGCAACAGCGAAACAGTAACTTAAATAAGCAACTTTTATTGTCAGACAATAGTTTTCTTTCTTTTTTTCAGGTTTGAATTGGTGTCTGTATGTTTTTTTTATATTGTTAAAAAGCCCACATTGTTATTTTATAGTTACCCCATTAATTGAGCTAAGTTCTGTTCAGTTGTAGCCTGTTTCTCTGTAAGTTTAGGAATTGCCACGCTCTTGAATGCACCATAGCCATTCTGACGCTAGTAAATGCACCGTTCATTGTATGTGATGCTGTGCTGCGCGCATTAGCTGGTTCTGCCGATCCACTCAGATCCTTTACTGTTCCTAGATTCATCTGTGTTTTACTGGTTTATTGCTGTGTGTAAATGCCACAAGGTGGGCTTTGTACTATGTACAGTCCTTTACAACTTTAGTTATTGATTTTGTTTGTTTTATTTATTGTTTGTTGCCCCACATTCTTCCTTGCATATTTTCCAGCAGTGTTGTTGTCAGTCTCCTCAAACACCAATGCTGGCAGGATAAAATGCCAGTCTATGCTGGAAAGCACCAGCACAGGTTTCATAATTGAAGAGAACAAGGCAGAGAGGGGGCTGATGCAATCAGACTTGGATAAGAATGAGTCCATAATTAGACATTCTTCTTGTTCTATCTATAGATGTCTTTTCTTTGAGGTTGTCCCTTCTTTTGGCTGGAAGTCTACAGTATTATTGGGTTTTAATTAGAGAGCTCCTGATGAGAGTCAGTGCTTATGGTGTCCTAGATAGGCCAAATGCGTTGGTATGAGCCCTAGTGCTCCAGTGCAAAGGCTCCCCAGCTGTGCCATCTAATGAGAGCTCCAGTCTCTGAGGGAGGGGGCTGAAAAAGGGAGGATGAGTGAAAAAGAGGACAAGGTGTGGTACACAGAAAGATAAAAGAGCTGGACACTCTTGAAAGTCGCAACGTAGGACACGGCTGGATTATAGACATTAAGTTTCTTTATGAGTTTGACCATAAATATGAGTATGGTTACATGAAAAAACATACAATGAAATGATCAGAAAACATCTTGAGGCTAGAGGGCGAGGACATGTCAAGTAGGTCAAGCTCACTAGTCTTACAGAGCAGGGTAAATCAGGCTCAATCCTCCTGAACTCTTTATTCCAACATTTAATTGGATGGTAGAGGTGTAATGATGTATACAGTTCATAAGAACAAGACAATAGTTACTTTAATACTTTAAAGAAAAGCTTAATAAGTAAAGATTTTACAAATTAGTGTAGAAGAATTTAGTCATGTTTTGACTTCTCAAAGTGCTGCAGTTTTTAGCCAGACTCACAGGGTGTTCCTAATGACAAAAAGCAGTGAAGTTGCTGTTTACAGTAAAAGTTATATAGTTTTAAAAATCTTTGTTGAGTGTGGAATCTAAGTATAAGAACATAGTAAGTATGATTAAATGTATTCCATATTAACAAAAAAAAAAAGTGAAACATGGATGAACATGGATGAACAACCTCTGAACTCTTCATAAACAAATGCCAGTATGAATCTCTGCACCTTTCAACATCACACTAACGTATTCCTAACACAGCCCAGGAAGAGGAGGAGTCAGAGCTGGAATATCTGACCCAAGAGCAGGTTCACCCCTTCGCTCGGTCTCATTCTGGCTGAGGACAGCGGCTAATGGAGGGACCAGACCACAAGTCAGCTGAAAACCTAGAAATCCGCGGGCAAGTAAGGCTTCTACTTTGAAGAATCCTTGGGTCCAAAAATGACTAAGATCACGCTGATCGTATGCAACAAAGTTATGATTTTGCTGTTCGAGTACCCAGCATTCATAAAAAGATTGTAATAAGACTAGCATGGCTTGACTTATTCAGCCTCCAGAAGCAGCCCTAACTGAAGCAAATTTCCTTCTACAGCCTAAAGAAGAAGTCATCGGGCCGCAGCATCGCACACCTTCCTGCGTGCACATCTAGGTAGCAAGAGCTACCCGCACTGAAGTTGCCACAACGTGCCTTTGTCGTACAGTTCGGCCAGGCCAGCTAAACAGCCGACCCCCTAAAGCTACAGAGATTAGCTACAATTCTACTTCCTTTAATGTCCACACGTGGATGACCAGGATAGTTTCGCTTCCATCAACTTGCAGCCCAGGAAACCCTGTCTTCAAAACAGTTCACGGGTAGTGTTAGAGGTAGTGTTTGGGCAGAGAAGATTAGTTGAGAATTAATTAATCTAAATGATGTTCGTTTAATTACATTTGGTTTGTTTGTAATGAGAAAATTCAGCTAAGAGCTAGCAGATTAGCTGTTCAGCTAATGTTATATTCTGTGTTCTGTTTTTAATGTTAAGACAACTTCATTTAAAGGGTGGTTTTTGAACACAGATCAGCCATAACAAGCCGTCAAAGCAGATGGTATTTTAAAGATACGTGTTGGATTTTAAAGGGATGATAACTAGCTATAAGTTTCTTTTCTTAGCTTCATTCGCTAACTGCTAAGGTAACACGTGACTTATGACCGCCATTTTATGAGTCTATTTAGAATCATTTATCCAAAAATGTTGTTAGTTTCCAATCTAGGAAAATATTATTTCCATAAATATAATTTAACTAAATGTGACAGCTAATTAAACACCATTGAAGGGATGTCGGTGCCAGTGGCGCAGTTGGTAGCACTGTTGCCTTGCCATGTTCTCCCCCGTGCATGCGTGGGTTCTCACCGGGTACTCCGGCATCCTTGCACATTACAAAAACATGACTGTTAGGTTAATTGGTCTGTCTAAATTGCCCTTAGGTGTGTGAATGAGTGTGTGCATGGTTGTTTGTGTGTTGCCATGTGATTGACTGTTGAACTGTCCGGGGCGTACCCCGCCTTCCGCCCGTAGACTGCTGGAGATAGGCACCAGCTTCCCGGTGACCCACTATGGAAGAAGCGGTATAGAAAATGACTGACCATTAAAGGAGGTTTAAAAAGCTGTCATCTGCGGCAGCGACTTCAGTTGGTTCCTTAGAGGCGTAATGTCTTCTAAGGTAAGAAAGTTGGAAGTATTATTTCATTATCTAATTTTATATAGAAATATTTTAGTTTGTACGGAAATTTTTCATATCAAGTCAATAGTCAAATAAATTTTTTTAGGGGAGAAACGTAGCTACCCTTTTAGTTGGTCAATGACATAGATATTTCACTTGATAACTTTTGTTATCATTTGTTTTGTTCAATGTATATAATACAATGTGTATTTTTAGTATCTTACCTTTTTAGCAAAAATACTGCCAACTGCTGGTGCCTTTTTATTCCCAGGACAGATCTGAACTCCCTCCATTGCTTGAAAACCGCCCCGACATTTACTCTAGTCTTGTTCTGTTGCAGATCAGACTCCAACTTTGCCCTTTTTGTCACACTAGACAAATCTTTTTTTGTTTACTCTTGTATGGAATCTGTGATGGGGTTTGAGATGCACTTGTGCCTGGCCTTTTGTGTTCCATCTTCTAAAACTGTCGTCTGCCCATGGTCTCTCGTTCTTGTTCGCTAAAGTGTCATAGTGGTGGAGACTCTTAACATAGTAGTAGGAGCAGGGTAAACGATGGCGCACAGCACATCACACCCATGCGCACGCCCTGAGAATTTGGCCCGAATCATTCTCTCATGAACTGACTAATTTAGCCTGTAGAGGCAACTGCGGTAAATTGAAGATAACTCATTTTACATGTTGGGCAATTGGAAGGACATGTAAAGGAAAGAAAATAAATAACATTTAACTTAAAAACTTGCGCTATGCACCTTTAAGACTCATTAATCCAGAAGGGTTTGGTTATTATTCAAAAAAATATTTCTTAAATATTATTTTTACTATTTCCAGGGTACTCGAGGGTTCTTGGGAGTTTGCCCAACCAGTCCACATGTGTTATGTGGACCTGAAGAAGGCATTCGACTGTGTCCCTCGTGATGCCCTGTGGGGGCTGCTCCAGGAGTATGGAATCGGGGGCCCTTTATTAGAGGCCATCCAGTCTCTGTACAAGCGGAGCAAGAGTTTGGTCCGCATTGCCGGCACTAAGTCGGACCTGTTCCCAGTGTATGTTGGACTCCGGCAGGGCTGCCCTTTGTCACCGGTCCTGTTCATAACTTTTATGGACAGGATTTCTAGAAGCAGCCATGGGCCGGAGGGGGTCTGATTTGGGGATCAGTGGATTTCGTCTCTTCTTTTTGCAGATGACGTGGTCCTGCTGGCCCCCTCTAGCCAAGACCTACAGCATGCGCTGTAGCGGTTCACAGCTGAGTGTGAAGAGGCTGGGATGAAGATCAGCTCCTCCAAGTCCGAGGCCATGGTTCTCGACCAGAAAAGGGTGGCTTGTCCTCTTCAGGTTGGACGGGAGATCCTGCCTCAAGTGGAGGAGTTCAAGTATCTCAGGGTCTTGTTCACGAGTGAGGGAAGAATGGAGCGGGAGACTGACAGACAGATCGGTGCGGCTGCCGCAGTAATGGGGGCACTGTGCCGGTCCATTGTGGTGTAGAGAGAACTGAGCCAAAAACGCAAAGCTCTCGATTTACCGGTCGGTCTACATTCCTACCCTCACCTATGGCCATGAACTTAAGGTCATCACCGAAAGAACGTGATCACGGATATGAGCGGCTGAAATTAGCTTCCTCCGTAGGGTGGCCGGGCACTCCCTTAGAGATAGGGTGAGGAGCTCGGCCATCCGGGAGGGGCTCGGAGTAGAGCCACTCCTCCTCCACATCGAGAGGAGCCAGTTGAGGTGGCTCGGGCATCTATACCGGATGCCTCTTGGATGCCTTCCTCGAGAGGTGTTCCAGGCACGTCCCACTGGGAGGAGGCCCAGGGGATGGCCCAGGACACGCTGGAGGGACTATGTCTCTCGGCTGGCCTGGGAACGCCTTGGGCTCCCCCCGGAGGAGCTGGAGGAGGTGTCTGTGGAGAGGCACGCCTGCAAAAATACTGGGTCTCCTGAGTCTGCTGCCCCTGTAACCCGGTTCCGGATAAAGCGGTAGACGACAAGTATGAGTACGAGTTTTTACTCACCTGTACAACATAAAATTGCCTTAAAATATCACCTCCTGTGCAAAATGCAGGTTGGTTGTCTGCTCTATCAACTTGCCTCTGCAGCGAGCAAGAGTACAACCCTGCCCTTGGCAGACCACATGTTCACATTCAAAACAGAACATTTGTTGTCCTGGTTTATTTAAGCCCTTTAGAAAGTCAAATCAACATAAACCTAACTTTGCACTTGTAATGGCGGCGGCCATGGAAGCATCGTCCAATGTTTTAAATTATTCTGCAGCTAACAGACCATGGTACTTCTATTGTCTTCATTGTGTTAAAGCATGATTTTTACACCAAACAAATTTACATATATTTATTTTCGGCCTTTAGTAATATCTATTTTTGCAAGCTTACAAACTATCAATTTAGCTGTTAACAGTCTTAACCTAGCTTGAGCAACAATGCCACAAAATCCAATTCAAAATCAAAAGTCTGTAAAATAGTTTTCCATCACACCGTATATCTGCAAACAAAAAATTAAGCTAATCTTGGCATATAATTATAAAATATTTAATCTTTACCTCGTGTAAAACAGCATTTCTGTGAAATGTTCTGGGCTTCAGTGTAGATTGTCTTCTGAAGCTAGGTAATGGCGGACAAAAGAATTAGCGCAGAGTGATGTGAGTGACATCATGTGGTCACGTGACCCGATCACCTTTGACCTGAAGTAGATATTTACTTAGAGAGAAAATGCTTTAGTTGATTTTATCTATGATAAGGGAGTTTTAATTTCAGGTAAAGTGAAATTAACGGTTTCAAATAAGAAATCCCAATTTTTTTAATATAAAAAGCTGCACAGTGGTGCAGTTCGTAGCACCCTTGCCTTGCAGCAAGAAGATCCTGGGTTCGACTCCCGGCCGAGGGTCTTTCTGCATGGAGTTGTCTCCATGGGTTGTCTCCGGGTACTCCAGCTTCCTCCCACAGTCCAAAAATATGATTGTTATGTAAATTGGTTTCTCTAAAATTGCCCTGATGCATGAATGAGTGTGTGCATGGTTGTTTGTCCTGTGTGTGTGTCTGTGTTGCCCTGCAATGGACTGGCAACCTGTCCAGGTTGTACCCCATCTACCGCCCATAGACTCCTGGAGGATAGGCACCAGCTTCCCCGCGACCCATTAAGAAGTGATAAAATTTTACAGACTGACCATATAAAACCTTTATTGAACTACAGCAGGCAGGTAGGCAGGCTTTGCCACCTTAGCCATGGCTTTACCCATGGCTGTCTGCAGCACCTGTAGAGTTACCCTGGATCTCTTGGCTGCTTCTCTAATTAATGCTCTGCATGTCAGCTTAGGTAAACAACCGTGTCTTGGTAGTGTTAGAATAGTTAAGTTTTTAAGCTAATGCTGAGTGTATTATAATATTCAAACTGCAAGTTTTCTCAGTCTGGTTTCTGAGTGTAAAGGGTAACAAAATCAGTTTAACAGAAGCCATGTAGATGCCAGACAGGAATCTATTAATGTTTTTGCATATGAGTTTCAGAGAAGTGGTTGTGGGTCTTTAGCAATTAGGAAAGAAGGGTGAGCTATAATTGTCTACTGTCGCTGCATGAAGGATGTGAAAAATAAAGTATGCCAAATAAGGGAAAGATCGAAGTGCCGCTCTCAACGTATGCACTAGTACCCTCTTGAGCGTCTACAGGGCTCTACTGTGTGTAAAACACATGCCCGAGAAGAAGATGACACATGACCTGGACCACTCCTAAACTGGTCCCTGCCCCATCCAGTGTTAGGTAGTCATGCTTTGCTATATAAGAATGTGCAAGGTTAATATAGGGATCCTTTCGGGTTCCCGAGCTGGTCCACATACTTGCATGTATTCCGGTATCCAGTGGAGCAAAAAAGGTAATTGAATGCATACTTATTATTATTAATTTACTCTTTTCTTAATTAATACAGTCTGAATGATTACAGCTATTTCTACTGTGATCATACTACCTACTAACAGTCTTCCTCCCTGGTTAGAATAATCCATGGTTAAGGAACAAATTTTCCTTAAAAAATATTGGTGGCCCTTACAAGACCTGGTGAAGAGGCTGAATTGGCGGAGACCTGAGAAGATTTCCCAGGAGAACCAGTGGGCTTCTGAACTCTGCCACACTCACAAGTCAACAAGCAGGTAAGCAAAGACTTTAATTTTGTGGATTGTAGTGTGTTGAATAATAGGACAAAAATGTGTGTGTGTGTGGAGGTATGAAGTAGCACCTCAATTTGCAAAACTGTGTAATATTAAAGTAAATTCTTTTCTGTGTTAATTAAAAGAGGAGATAAACCTTCGTAAATAGAAGACCGTAATCAATGGGTTACAGAAAAGATGCAAAGAGAAAATAGAAGACTGAAGAGTTAAGAGAAAGAGAAGATAAGTAAGAGCAATGAGATAATAAATATAGGAGCTGAGCCAAACAGTAGTTCAAACACAAAAGGCTCGAGCTGAGTCGAAGTAACAGTAGACAAAGAGTTCAACAACTAAAAATGTTACTATATTTTTTAGACTAACTAAAGTGCAACGGGGAAATCATGTTTCCTCCTTAAGACCAAACCAGGGCAGGGTTGAATAGGTCTGACTCAAGTGATGTCGTGTTGTAGAATGTAAAATATAGATAAAGAATAATTGGTTATCAAAAGTAGTTAAAATAGGCTTAGGACTGTGTTTTTTTGCTGGTTGATTTTCTTGTGGACATAAGTGGCTTGCAATAAGAAGCATTTAAAGTTTAAAAGGCTGACAGTAAAAACAGGAAGTGTAATTGCTGCTGTGTCCTGGGCGGTTGTGTGCTGTGAAAAGCACTGAAGTATATCTATAGATAGGAACAGAAGGAGATGTGTGAAAGGCTACAAAAGTTGTGTGAAAGGCTGTGCGATGGCAGATAATGTAAAAACTCTTGTTCAGTTGAAAGAATGGATGGTAATGAAAATTTTCAAACATGGTGGGATGAAAGATATACAGAAGTTGAAACTCAATCCTGAGCCCCTTTCCAATAAAACCCTTTCAGTAGTAGGTGTCTCTGGGACTCCTCAAACTCAAGCCCTTACTGTACCATGGGCAGTAAAAGATGAAGGCCAGACTGACACACCAGTACCTGTATTCACTTGACTGTCCTGGCCAACTATGTGGAAAAGATTTGGCTAACCAATGTTGGGACCCAGCCATGGATTTCAACATTACACTCCGGTACGAACACTTCTGGAACTTTAAAAAAAGAAGTGCATTAACCTACTCCCTCACAGCCAGGAAATGGGATAACTGTGGACTTCCTGTGATGCCACTACCCACATAAAAGCACAGCTGTTGCTACATCCGCCCTCTTCCACACGTGTTTCGAAAGGGACCGGATAGGGGAGACAAGCGCGCTGATGTCTTTTGCTGGCAGAAAGACATAAACTCTTCAACTGGATCCAAGGAAGCCATACGATCATCGATCATATGCAAAGATAAGTACGAATGAAATACTCTCTGTGTATCCGGTATTTTCATTTATGAACGGGGAAATTAAGGTGTAAGAGTTGCTTACTTTTTCCTCTGAGGCCTGTGAAGCAAATTGTCCCAGAGAAGTTCCCTAAAGAGACGCACGGTCTCTATGAAGCTGAGCGGAGCGGTCTCCCAGTCTGGAAGGAAGACAACAGAGACCCCATCGCCGTGCAGTGGCGTTGGTGGACAATGAACCATTCTTCATCCATAGCTGGAGGTTAGCGAGAAGCTAACCCATTTGTTCACAGAACGAACGCAACTTCTGATCGGGAGAAGCTGAGGAGGTTGGCGGGAAGCTAATCCTTTGCTCACTGTGGATACCTTCTTCAAACTTCATCGTCTTTTGGACAACATTCCTCACCACAGTTCAGAGGTTAGGTTTGGGCAGATTAACAGTTAGGATGAAATGATCTAAACGTTTTTCATTTTATTATAGTTTTGTTTGTGTGAAACTCAGCTACCTTAGTGCTAGCAGGCTATCTGCAACACACATGCCCTGTTTTGTGTACTTTGTATGTGTTTAAAGTTAAGACAAACTTTATTTAAAGGGTGATTTTAAACAGAACATTGATCATAACGCGCCGTCTGCGCTTATGCATTTTAACCCTTTTATTAACCTTGGTATTTTAAAGGTATGTGTTGATTCTGGTGCTAAGCTATTAGCTTCTTTTGTTAGCTCAAATGCTAACCGGTAATAACACGTGCTTGCTACTAAAGAGTATTTAACAGAAAGGTTGTTAGTTTTCAATTTAGTGAATAATAGTCCCTAAACATAATTTACTGGATTTGATAACTAAGTAAACACCATTAAGCCCCATTTTTCCAGAAAGATTTGGCTCTTTTCCAAAATACTCTCTTAATATATTTCTTCAAATATTATTTCAATAAATAAGGGCAGCTAATTAGACACCGTTGAGAAATTGTCATCCAGAAGGATGGTTTTATTCAGCAGATCTTTACTTAAAACATTATTTTATTAAAATAATATTTCATCTGATTGTGAAGGGTTGTCTAAACGTTTGCTGATTATTGCTTAAATTAGTTCCAACACTAACTTAACTTCATTTCCAGATTCTTCAAGATAATCCTTGGTTCTCAGACATACACATTGCATGGTAATGTTGCATCACTCTTTTGGTCATAATTTCCAATCATCTTTAATCAACTTGTTTATATTGTACATAGCCTATTAGTTGTCCCTATTCTTTAATTCTGCTTGGTAGTTTATTTGGATTGTTTTAGCATAGTAAAGAGTTTGTTAACTGAAATATGTTTGACTTTGAGTCAACTTATTTTTGTTAATACATTCTTGTATTTTAAGAAATTGTGTGAATTCATTCCATGTGTGTGCAGAGTTTATGCTGTTCAATAATGTCAGAGCTCGTCTCACACCTTTCTATGTTGTCCTAATACCATCGCCTTACTGGGCTGGTATTCACAGGACAGCCTTTAACAGACCAAAATATTATTTGATAAAATATTAAAATATTAATATTAAATAATATTCTCAGATTAATAATCACAACACCAAATTGCTAATCAACATCTCATGTTCCCCTGCTGACCCTTGTTGTCTCGCTCACATGAAGGACTTCCTCCCAGAAATCCTTACATCTTCTATGTCGCTCCAATGTTGGAAACCTTGGCTTTGCACTCTCAATCCCTACAAACCTTTGGATGAACTCCACCATACCATGAACTAAAGAACTGGATGTACATCCACACGGTACATCCAAAAAATTGCACATATGGTGAGGTGCCATAAATTAAAAATAAATACAAGCCATGGAGTGCTAGCCTTTTTAGGCTCTCAAGCCATAAACATGTCAGCTGGAACGAAACAAAAAATGATGAAATCCAACTGCAGCCTCAAATCACCTATGTTATAGAACAAGTGAACCTTACAACCACAAAGCTGCAGACATCAGACCAGTGAAGAGCTGGCTGCACATCAAGTGAAATTAAGAGAGGACCTGGAAAAGGCTCCCGTAGTCATCTCAGAAGGCGCAACATTTTCACCCTTATTGCTAATGAAATAGCCACACAGATCTGTGGTCATCCATACGCTGACCGCAAAGCTTTTTCTTATGTAAAAACTCTCAGATATTCCAGACTGGATAAATCTGAAATTAATACTTGAGTGGACATAAAAAGCAGGGCAGAGATAAGAGCAAGAACTTTGTGATGGCATAGACTAATAAAGGCAGAAAATAAAGAGACCTGCGGGGGCTTTTCATTAGGCTAACGTATGCTTTTGCACATCCTCACTTTTCCCTCCACTGCCACCATATCAGGGATTTTTCTGTCTCATTATGACATCTGGAGAAAATGAGGACAGAGGAAGCATTTTGTTTGACATTGTTTCAGACTGACATGGTGGGAATAGTGATTTGGCGATATTGATTCTTCTTTTGCACCTCCTTCTCACAGCCATGCTGAGAGAAGCTGAGAGAAAGAGGCACATTTTAGAGGAATACAAACACCAGGTTGTGGTGAACTTTTAAAGACAGAGGAGGAAAGGGAAGCTCTACATTTTTCCTTTAGTTTAATCCTAATTAATTAAACTCGAGAGTTTTTACATTTTTATTAAGCAAATGTCTTCTGAAGCCTAGAAAACACAATCACTTAAAAACTGTTTCATAGTTAGGATTAATGTATCTACCTGACTTGAAATCTGCATGACTGGATTGAATTGACTTTGTAAAGTGCCTTGAGATGACGTTTTGTGAAATGGCGCTATATAAATTAAAATGAATTGAATTGAATAGTTGTTCCACTTGGTATACCAAGGTTCTAAAAATGTCTGGTTTCAAAAAAGCTTAGCTTTTACTTCATGCTCTTCCTATGGTTTAAAGCTATTCTAATGAGATTCATGTAAAGTGCCAGTAAGCAGTTTTGACTAGGTTTAGAGTAATGTGCAAAGCTCTTCCCTCAAATGTTGTGGTACACTTCCGGTCAGCTAGCTGAAAGAGCCCTCCCAAGCATCTGCAGTGCTTACAGCAAAAACAACAAATAGTTTTGATCCAAAAATGGAAGAGAGTAATGGTCTTGAAACAAAATTAGAGCCAATGATCACTGTATTATAGTTGTTGGGTCATCCTCCATTTTGGTCAGGTAAACAGAGATTTAAGCAGAGTTTATAAAAAACCCGCTGTTGGAATTATGATTATTGATTAATTAATCTTTATCAATAATTATAATTAAAAATCATAATGTGACAAATTTTATTTCTTAACCAAAATCCTCATTTATGAATCGAGACCAGAGATGTCTTCTGGTGTTGTAATTATGGCTCAACACCTCTGATAATTACAACCGTTAAATACTCAGTAATAATTGATAACTATTACCAGAGATGTCACTGTTTAATCGACCGTTTCTGCCAAAACGTGTGGAACTTCAACCTTATCTTGACTGACGAATCACTCTTGCACAAAATAAGCACAGAACGCCTTCTGTTACCACCTATGTGAATATTTATTAAATCACAGCCCTGATACACTTGCTCTTCCAATTTAATAATCTTCACCTACTCAAACATGCAAAGTTCTACACAAAAGGGGTAAAATATCTAACTAAACAAAATAAATCAAAACAGCAATGGGATCAAACCAGCAGTTATGGCAAAAATGATAATATGACAAAGGGGTGTGGTGGTGAGTGGAGGTGGGGGCGCAGCTCCAACTGTAACTCAGTTATACTCAGTCATAAAACCTCCCCCAACTCTGCGAGGCGAGCAGACAAAGGGTTATAAAACTTTTGGCGGCAAGCTAGCAAGCAGTAAGGTTGAAGATAAAGAGAATGGGGAATTTCACCATGAGGTTATTTTAACAGTCCAGTCTCACAGCGCACCTGCGCTTGCTCTCAGGTGTTCAACAACCCCGCAAAACACACACAAAGCTGGGTGGCGCAGCGGCTTCCAGGCATCCAACACGGCACATCAAAGTTTCAATAAAAAAGGATTACATGCACATATCATTCAGAACACATTAGATGAAATAGCGAATCTCATCACATTAAAACGTCCTGTACCCTGCCCAGACTTTGTAAGAAAGAAAGAAAGAAAAATAAAGGATGGGTTTTACTTGTCGTTGTCTCCCTTCTGAGCGGGGTTGAGAGAGAATGGGGTGGAAGTTGGAAGTTACTGTGCGTCCACAGTTAACTTCAGGAAAAGCGGTCAATCTTCGTCCTCTGGGCTCCTTGGCAAAAGGGAAAATATGATCTGACCATCACAGTCGACTAGGACAAAACAAGGTGGCTCCTTGAAACTTTGTGTTTTTTTAGTTACGTGTTAAACTCACGTCTTCTATCGGCAAAGTGAAATTTCTGGCCTTCTTATTCCAGAAACCTCAGTTATGAATTCTTCGTTGGCCAACGAGAGAGAATAAATGAAATCCACTCGGGACTCTTCTCCAGGTGATGCTTCAGATGTTGGTAATTGTGTCACGGTCTCCAGCTGAAGGCGAGTGTTCAAAATGGGCACCTTCATATACAGGTCCTTCTCAAAATATTAGCATATTGTGATAAAGTTAATTATTTTCCATAATGTCATGATGAAAATTTAACATTCATATATTTTAGATTTATTGCACACTAACTGAAATATTTCAGGTCTTTTATTGTCTTAATACGGATGAGTTTGGCATACAGCTCATGAAAACCCAAAAGTCCTATCTCACAAAATTAGCATATCATTAAAAGGGTATCTAAACGAGCTATGAGCCTAATCATCTGAATCAACGAGTTAACTCTAAACACCTGCAAAAGATTCCTGGGGCCTTTAAAACTCCCAGCCTGGTTCATCACTCAAAACCCCAATCATGGGTAAGACTGCCGACCTGATTGCTGTCCAGAAGTCCACTATTGACACCCTCAAGCAAGAGGGTAAGACACAGAAAGACATTTCTGTACGAATAGGCTGTTCCCAGAGTGCTGTATCAAGGCACCTCAGTGGGAAGTCTGTGGGAATGAAAAAGTGTGGCAGAAAACGCTGCACAACGAGAAGAGGTGACCGGACCCTGAGGAAGATTTTGGAGAAGGGCCGATTCCAGACCTTGGGGGACCTGCGGAAGCAGTGGACTGAGTCTGGAGTAGAAACATCCAGAGCCACCGTGCACAAGTGTGTGCAGGAAATGGGCTACAGGTGCCGCATTCCCCAGACCTGGGCTACAGAGAAGCAGCACTGGACTGTTGCTCAGTGGTCCAAAGTACTTTTTTCGGATGAAAGCAAATTCTGCATGTCATTCGGAAATCAAGGTGCCAGAGTCTGGAGGAAGACTGGGGAGAAGGAAATGCCAAAATGCCAGAGGTCCAGTGTCAAGTACCCACAGTCAGTGATGGTCTGGGGTGCCGTGTCAGCTGCTGGTGTTGGTCCACTGTGTTTTATCAAGGGCAGGGTCAATGCAGCTAGCTATCAGGAGATTTTGGAGCACTTCATGCTTCCATCTGCTGAAAAGCTTTATAGAGATGAAGATTTCATTTTTCAGCACGACCTGGCACCTGCTCACAGTGCCAAAACCACTGGTAAATGGTTTACTGACCATGGTATCACTGTGCTCAATTGGCCTGCCAACTCTCCTGACCTGAACCCCATAGAGAATATGTGGGATATTGTGAAGAGAACGTTTAGAGACTCAAGACCCAACACTCTGGATGAGCTAAAGGCCGCTATCGAAGCATCCTGGGCCTCCATAAGACCTCAGCAGTGCCACAGGCTGATTGCCTCCATGCCACGCCGCATTGAAGCAGTAATTTCTGCCAAAGGATTCCCGACCACGTATTGAGTGCATAACTGTACATGATTATTTGAAGGTTGACGTTTTTTGTATTAAAAACACTTTTCTTTTATTGGTCGGATGAAATATGCTAATTTTGTGAGATAGGAATTTTGGGTTTTCATGAGCTGTATGCCAAAATAATCTGTATTAAGACAATAAAAGACCTGAAATATTTCAGTTAGTGTGCAATGAATCTAAAATATATGAATGTTAAATTTTCATCATGACATTATGGAAAATAATGAACTTTATCACAATATGCTAATATTTTGAGAAGGACCTGTATAGCGTCCTGTGACGTCAGACTTGGGGCGCCCCGTCTTATCAGTCGCAATGTCCGACGGGATCTGTAGGACCGGACTGTCCTGGATACAAAATGGCCGATGCCATTGGAGAAGCATAGTGACGTCTAACAACGTGCAAATGGTCCAATATTCAGCAACAAGTGGTCCAACACCGCGGAAACAAACGCTTGACTGCCATTTCCAGCCATAGTGTCACGAGATTACGTTCAGCGTGATATCTCTGGAGAAATAGAAGCTCGAGGGCAGGTTTACTTTTTTTCCACACTGACCAATCCCAGAACAGCTTGAAAGCTGGAAATATGTCTGATACAAGAAGATCAGAAGATCCATATCCCGAGCGAAGTCCGTCAGACGTGACCCAGGGGAAGGTGAAAACCCACAGAGGTTTTGTTTCCAAGGAGATAAGTTTCCTCCTTGTTTTCCACTTGACTGCAATGGTTCCTCATTTTTCTTCCCATTTTGGACAGAGGAGAAGTTGACCGTTTTTGAGTTAATCACGGATGCGTGATGACTATCCTCCAATCCTCCAGACACCTCCTCCAACTTCTCCAGAGGGAGCCCAAGGCATTCCCAGGCCAGCCGAGAGACATAGTCCCTCCTGCGTGTCCTTGGCCGTCCCTTGGGCCTCCTCCCGGTAGGACGTGCCTGGAACACCTCCTGAGGAAGGCGTCCAGGAGGCATCCGGTATAGATGCCTGAGCCACCTCAACTGGCTCCTCACGTTCTTTCGGTGATGACCTAAAGTTCATGGCCATAGGTGAGGGTAGGAACCTAGACCGACCAGTAAATTGAGAGCTTCACTTTTCGGCTCAGCTCTCTCTTTACCACAACAGACCGGCACAGTGCCCCTATTACTGCGGCAGCCGCATCGATCCGTCTGTCGATCTCCTGCTCCATTATTCCCCCACTCATGAACAAGACCCCGAGATACTTGAACTTCTCCGCTTGAGGCGGGAACTCCCCTCCAACCCGAAAAGGACAAGCCACTCTTGCTCCTCTCCGTGTTATTCTCATTTGTCCATAAACTGCTGGTTTGATTTTCATAAATACTTAGGGCCTGATTTTCAAAGATCCCAAATAATGGGTGTTAATTTGCGTATACTATAAATAAATTGCACGTGCAATAAGTGGGCGTGTTGCGTGCGATTGTCAAAGATTGCGTGTGCAATGGATAACAGATACAAAACAGATGCAGACCGCCCTATTTAAATAAGGAAATTGCGTGTGGTACTGACTGGAGCAAAACAAACAGATCCTCTGCTCTGTTGCTAGAAATATGCAGGGATTGTTACGCGACATCATTATAAATGATCCAGGTGCTGATTTCTTCCTTCTGTTCCATTTGGCCCTTGCTTTTCTGGACTCTTACAGTTAGTTAACTTTTGTTGTGCTACTCACAGCAGGTTTGCCATCTGCCCTGACGAGATTATTTCTCTTATCTTGCTCTACGTAACTTGCAAAACAAATTGGTCATATTAACAATATAGAAGACAAATATGTCTGTTAATAAATTTGTCTCCCTTGATCTTTTAATTATTTTCGGAAACTCACTGGCTTCTGTTGTTTTTTTGAGAGTATATGTTTGAAGAGTCCAGAGTTAATAATACACAGCCACAATATTTAAGTTTGAACATAATATTAGCAACATAAAAATAGATTGTTGTAAGAGTTGGCAATCTGTATGTTATAGCTTTGCTAATTTTAAAACATAGCGTCACATAACTGTCCGGCAAAAAAGTTAAATCAAACATTTATGTACGCAAAAATAATTATTTAAAAATATATATTATTTTTCAATAATTTTACTAAATTCGTTTTGTTTGTTTTGCCAATATTTACAACGTGTTTGATTTGATGAATTGTTTTTTTGTGACACAAAATAATTTTTTACTGCGTAAACAAAACCCTCCCCTGGCATATGTTCACATTTAAACAACATAATCAAACTGATCCAGCTCCAATTGCCCTTCAATGACATAAAATTACTGTCAATAATGCAATGTTTCTTTTTTTTTGTGACAAAGTTAAACCATACACTGTCCCTGTTACCACATGGAAAAGCTGCCTTAAAATGGTGATTTTTCACCTACTAAGAATTGATTTTAGCATACAGTTTGCAAATGAAGGATTTAATCTACCATATAATGTATTTAGTTCTTTCCTGTTAATTATAGTATCAACATCAAAGCACAGAGGGTCTTTTGCATGATGTGCAAGTACAGGCTGTGCGTGCTTGATCAGTTATGTGTGCATTTTGCCATGATCAGGTTTGTGTGCGTTCAGCAGATGATCACTGTCAGGTTCAAATAACTTAAAATACTTATAACAAACACAAAAAGAAGAGAAAGACAAATAATTAGTTATTTTACTTGCAGCAAGGAGAACGGACAGAGATGTGCTTTCAGTTACAAATCTCCTACCGCTCTGAGAACCATCTGTCTGTACCTCTCTTTTTATTATCTTTGGGGGCTCCCTAGTTACAATAAATGTTGCTCTCTTAAGGATGGGGAAAACAGATGCATCGTATACAGGTCATAAACACCATTATCTTGTAACAACACGCTTCCACAGTCTCCCACGTCTTAAGATCAGTGTGTTCAGCACAATCAGCCATCATCTTTATGACCTCCTCAACTGTGACTGCTTCCTTTCCAGCTCCACCTTTGATCCTTGCCTGCAGACAAACTCATCACATCCTTACTCACACATACATCATAGAAAGGTTATAAAGATCAAATAGTCAAGTTAAAGAAAAGGAAAAACATATAAGATGAAAAGAAAAATATAAGATAAAAACTATATACAATTATTCCAACATTTCCCCCCTGTTTATCTTATATTTGCTCATATTCTCATATCACTTAAACAGCCACTTCTTTTGGATTTTTAACTGCAAGATAATTTTTCATGAGCACAAATATAATTACACTCAGAGGTACTTACTGACATTTAAATCACAGAATCATATAGAAATGGATCTGGGTACAGGTCAGAAAAGCGGTCAGTCGGATCCTCATCATCTTCATCATCCTGATGTTTAAATAATGGATATAGTTGGGTAACTCTGTCTTCCATAGGAGAAATAGCTGTGGTGATGAGACAGTTAAGCAGAGAATGAAAGCAGGAATACAACAACATCCACACAATGTCAAAATTGCAGCAAACACTGCAAAGGAAATTATTACTGATGACACTGAAATTTTATACTTCCCAAACACATCCAGCCAGGAGTTCCACATCGAGGTGTTTACTCCAGAATGCTCCTTCATTTTGCCATTTAGAGATCTCAAACCTTCTATGGCTTTAGTTAGGCTGCCATCAGCAGCAGTGTTGTTAGGTATGAATGTGCAGCATTTTTCTCCAAAAATGGCACAAACATCTCCTTTTTCAGCTAACAACATGTCCAAAGCAATTCTATTCTGGAATGCCATCAGGGAAGTTGAAGCCAATTGATCATGGACAGCTTCAAACCCGCTTTGTGTCCAATTTCCTAGTTTTTGCACGTTGTAGTGGATATAGTTGATCCTGTCTACGTTTTTGTTCATCGTACACCACCAACAGATACTTGATTCAAATCCTGCAGCTACTTGATCAGCCAATTTATAGGCATCTGGCACCCCGCGAGGTACACCTATAGCATCGATGTACATAGGGTCTCCCTCAGTCTGCCAAGCTGCAGCTCTGCGTTTTCTATTACGCCAGTCATGTGGGATTACACTAGATAGTCCACGTGTTACCTCATCTACTGACATAGGATATACTGAAACTGGTAACAATAAAGTAACTAGAGCACAGAGTTCTGTTACATTTGTAACGGAAGGTACAAGGTAATCGATCAAACAACCTGTCGTCACCACACCACCACCAAATGTCTCCTCTAGAGACTGGTTTAAAATACTTATTTACTTGTACAATTGCAGTACACCATACTGCAGTGAGATCTCCCAATTTATTCCCTCTCTCTGTCATATTTATACATGTGTAGTTTCCAGTGGTGACCCGTTTATGGAATACTGGTTTGTTCTTATCTGCTGTAGTTACAGGAAAAATAGAATCCCAGTGCTGACACATTTCACTAGGATTAGTTTGATTCATCACTTCTATCACACATTTTTAAACGCGGAATTTTCTTAGTATTTTTGTTTAAATACTTAAACAGGACTCCAATGTCCTTGAAACACGGAATTTTCAGTATTACTTCTTAATACTTCGAGGACTCCACCGTCCCCTTTTTTAAACATGGAAATTTTAGTATTACTTCTTAATACTTTTACAGGACTCCGCCGTCCTACTTTTACCTGTTAGGGCCTAGGATTCACAGGGTTTTATTTCACACAATGACCCCCAGTCACTCTTTTTTAATCCAAACTCAACTCACCACTTTGTCTTCTCCTCTCTCTCGGAGTTTCATCAGCCGTCAGACCCCAGCGGGCGGGCCGAGATTCAGTCCCAGAAAGGGTCTGTGAGTCTCCCTGATGAAGCCTGCCGTGCACACGGTCTTTACTGGAATCCACCAACCCGCTGGAATCCTCAGGCGTAATTTGAATCCGGCTCCGCAGGACCAAATAATGTCAGGTTCAAACAACCTAAAATACTTATAACAATCACAAAAAGAAGAGAAAGACAAATAATTAGTTATTTTACTCGCTGCGAGGAGAATGGACAGAGATGTGCTTTCAGTTACAAATCTCCTACCGCTCTGAAAACCATCTGTCCGTACCTCTCTTTTTATTATCTTTGGGGGCTCCCTAGTTACAATAGATGTTGCTCTCTAAAGGATGGGAAAAAGAGCTGCATCGTATACAGGTCATAAACACCATTATCTTGTAACAACACACTTCCACAGTCTCCCCCGTCTTAAGATCAGTGTGTCTTCTGTTCAGCACAATCAGCCATCATCTTTATGACCTCCTCAACTGTGACTGCTTCCTTTCCAGCTCCACCTTTGATCCTTGCCTGCAGACAAACTCATCACATCCTTACTCACACATACATCATGAAAGGTTATAAAATCAAATAGTCAAGTTAAAGAAAAGGAAAAAAATATAAGATGAAAAGAAAAATATAAGATAAAAACTATATACAATTAATCGAACAATCACTGGCAACGATGTTACACTGGAATGATGTTGAATGAAGTGTTGCAAGGAGATTTACCATAGGAAAGATATCATGGCTTTTGTTTGTGATTGGCACAAAATCTTAGATAATAAGCTTAGATAATCCTAAATAGAATCCTCTATTCTCATCTATTTTTAATATTTTTTTATTTTCGACAGCCCAAATCTGTTGACAAATTTACAGAAGATTCTCTCTCCATGTCACCTGTCATTTTATCTATACCTCCTTCTGGCCAAAGTGACAGCAGACATTTTTGCATCCCAGTTAGCATGCATTTAATCGTGCCAAATTCACACGCAAAAATTGCACCCGCAAATCATTTCAGGCTTTGAAAATCACAATCGGTGGTAAGGGATGACATTTGCATATCCTCCTCCCATGAATTTGAGTGTTTCGGTCATTTTCATATGTTTTACATATGAAGGCAGACACGCTAAAGTTTGCGCCCGCAGTTCTGCTGATTTTGCAAAGGCAATCAGATTACCACCTCGTCTTTAGACTAACTTTGCTGACGCAAACAGGTTTGCATGTGGTTTTATACACGTAAACCTTTTGAAGATCAGGCCTTCAGTGTGCATATATTGTTTTTTTGGGGTTTTTTTTTAGTTAGTAGTGTACGCCTTTTGTAGAACAGTCCATGCTAAATTAGGCAGACGTTGTTGACCAGAATATTCAGTTGTAAGAGGGACAATTGGTTTAATAAATTTTCACATAGCTAAAGAGACAGCGTTTGTGTTTATTTTGTGTAAGAGTGATTATCTGCCAAAATAAGGTTAGTCTTCCCCTCTATTCGGTAAAATGGTTGATAACACTGTGACCTTTGGCGTGGTTTTGGTTAATAATTATCAGTTATTAATGATAATTAACTAATTGTAATTATTAAGTGCTATGAGCCCAGTAATCACACCAACAGAATGTACCTCTGATATTTATGTGTTAGATATTATTTTTGGTTAGAATTTATTTTTTCTAAATTATGATTTTTAATTATAATTTTGATAAATATTGATAATTAATAATAATAATCCCTCACATAATGCCGTCTTAACTACAGTTGAAAAGCAGCGAGGAGTCTATCTGTCAAGCAGGTAACCGCAGTGTCCCTCTCTCCCAAAGATTCAAGTCGGGACTCTGGCTGGGCCACTCCAAAACAAAGGATTTTTCTGGTTAGAAGAAAGATTTTGCTCAGATACAAATATTATAATTCATTTGGGGCTTAACTGTTCAACCTTACCTTAACTCTGAGATTTCCAAAGGACTGCCAACATTTCAAAATCCACAATGTTCCATCAGAGTTTGAAAGCTCAAAACTATAAAACAACTTTGCAAGGAACACAATGGGAGGGGAATAAGTTGTTAGGGTCAAACTCATAAATGTTTTCACCTGTGTTAAGTTGTGTAGCAGAGAAAGCTACACGCTAATAAGACTGAGCTTTTGCCGTGTCAATAATAATTATTATGAGACGACTTGGGCTGCTGAATTGAAGCACCAATTTAGCAGATGAGCTTCCAAACAACCTCCAAGAAACAAAATGGCACTTGGCCAAAGAATGTGTCAGAATTCTTATCCTGCTTTTTTTCTTACCGCTTATTTCTGTTACCTTGTCCTCCCTGCTTGTCTTTGGTGATTCTTCCCCCTTTTTGTCTCTGTCACATTTTTAATGTGAAGCTTTTTCTGTCTCACTTTTGAGAACTTGTACACAGACACTCATTTGTACATCATACTTTTTGTGCCTAAAGAGCTAGGAGCATTTTTTGTTTTACTTACTGTACTTACACACGTACCCACATTTTAAACATTAACCAGGCACGTGTGTAAATTTACAGTTTTCTTCTCTCATCGCACCTCTGAGGACACACAGACCCTGTGATTTGACCAAGAAACCAAAAAAATAGTTCAGCCACACACATAGTGTAATCTTGAACAGTTTTTTTTTCATTTGTGATGTAGTTGGAGAGGAACTGCAACACACTAACTATCCCCTACAGAGACACAAAGACGGATAGAGAGAGAGAAGCAGAACAAGGGGAGTAGGCGTAAATTAGGTAGGAAAGACAACCAAATAGAGATGAAAAGATGAGAGATGGTTGCGCTTGGTAAATGGATTTATCACAGACAGAGAAAAGACGTTGCTGCTATCATTGTGTGAAGACAATGTAATGGAAAAAGGGAGCTATACATTTTGAGTGATATAGATTTTGTATTTAGAGTATATTCTGTATGAAATAATATTAAAGCATAAACAATGATTTTGCCTCCAGCCAGGAAATTACATCCCTGCAAAACTAAAAACCATCATGGATGAAATGTAACTGGGTTTTGGCAAGCTGCCGTCCAACACCTTGATATGGAAATAATTTATTTTAATTTTTACCATCAAATCATCTACATGTGGCTAGAGAAGCATTATGAAACAATATTATCCTTTTTAGACATCAGTAACAATAACATATCATAGGAGGAAGTACAAATTACAGCTTTATACAGCAAGTTTATGTAACACTATTATTATATCATTAAACCATATCTGATTTTGTTTTTTGTCTCCTGATAATGAAGAAACTGTGAAACCATGTCAACATAACAGAGTCTTTCCTGTGGATTCAGTGAATTTGTTGGAGAGGAATTGTTTATTTACACACCCAGCACTTGGGAATATTGCTGTGTATTTTCAGTTGTGTTTCTGGCAACCTGCCCAACTCCAGCCAAATATTCAGACTTTTGAAGCTCCTGTAGGATAATCTCTCTCTCTTAAACTCTGTGCTACATTAGTGTTGAGGCATTGCCCCAGATTTTAATTTGGTGTATTGATTTTCTCCACAATATCAGCATATAAAAAAGGAAAGCAAAAATTCAATGATCTAACTGCTTTAATCTGAAGCAAAAAAGCAACAATAATTCCTACTACTACAAAACCAAAATTGATTATTACACTTATGATAATATTATTTGTAACATAGTTTTATATCTGAGAATTTTTCATTTGATCAGTTTATTTTAGATGTTGAATTGGCGATGATCATGTTCAATCCAGTTCCTTAAAGAATTCTTAAACTGCCCACAATAAAAAGCTATGAAGCAGGTCCCAATGTTAGCGGTTTTGGTAGCTGGTGGTTAGCCAGGAGGGTACTCTGTCTTTCTATACCATCTGTTAACGTTTCTTTTTCTAGTAGGTACCCAATATGCTGACAGACAAACAGCTTACAGTAAAAGTAGTGGAGGCTTACTCAGTGCTTTTCTAACAAAGTATTTCTCTGCCAGAAGATAAGATTACCGATTAGCTGCGTCTCAAACATACCACTCTAATTCCAATGAAGTTGAGACGTTGTGTAATATGCAGTGGTGGGCCGTAAGGGCCTGCAGGGCCTTCTCTGCTAGCCCTGTAAATTAAAAAGTGTACAATGTCATGATAATTTATGTTGTCTGTAATTTATTTGTGTAATCTACAACTCAGTTGCTTATATTGTTATTAATAAGGTTTAACTGTAATTTCCTTCTCAAAAAGTGCCTTAAATGAACCTCGAGAGCTGCTCGTCCTCAGGACATGCTTTACAGATTCAGCTACCCTTTTGATGGAAGACCACACATTAACATGATAGCTAGCATGACTGACAGAATTATCAGCCAATCAGAATTTTACAATGACAGTGCATCCCCCCTGCTGTCAGTCAAGAGCAACCCCTCTGTATTCCCTGCCACTGTGAACTTGATATTTAAATAAAATGGCAGCCACATCCGCACTCTGATTGACCTCATTGCTGATCTATTAAAATCGCCTCTTAAATCTCCTCCAGATGTGCGTCTATTAAAGGTGCTCTTTCAGAGATAAAAAAATAATAATTAAAAATGGAAAACCCATGCCAAACCTCTATTCACTAACACATGCCTGTAAGAACTTTGTAAAGCATTTTAAAAACTGTAACTACGAGTGCTACGAGTGGCTAACAGCTAGCACCGAGCACAACAAGCTATTTTGCTGACCACGTTTACTTTTCAGCTCCAACAGTGGGACATGGAATGACACTGGTTTTAGCAGTTTGTACAGCTTTACAAAAGCAATCCTTAAACACCACTGTTCTGAGAGGCATATTATGTTTGTAGTGCACTTGAAAACATTTGGTTAACATTGAGTGGATTTGCAGCTGGATGAACAGAGAAAAAGGGAGATCAGAGCTCACAACGAGAGGGTCAAGAATAGCCGCTACATCTACATCAAACGATAAATCCAAAGATTCCCTTAACCGTGGGAATTATTCGTAATTATTGACACTGCTGGCAGACCATAACTTACGACATCAACTCAGCCACTGTTTTTACTGGCACAGAAAAATTCAAAATGACCTTATTAATTCACACGCTAAATGAGCACATCGCAGGGGAGATTAAACAGACAAAGTTTGTTGCAGTTGTAGATGAAATGACTGATTTCAGTAATGTGCCACATCTTTCATATGTCCTCAGGTATGTGACTGAAATGGAGGTGAAAGAAAGATTTCTCAAATTTGGGGATGTTACAGGGAAGAAACGAGCACAGGATCTAACAGGACCTGTTTTTTACTGGACAACTTGTAGCTCAATGTTACGATGGAGCAGCTAATATGGCATTGGAGCTAAATGGAGTGCAGGCATGCGTAAAAGGCGCACTTCCCTGGGCCCTCTTCGTGCATTGTTATGCACACACTTTAAACCTGGTCATGTTCCAAGGAGCATCAAAGATCATAGAATGCAATTTTTTTTTGCTAATCTCGGTGGATTGTCAGCATACTTTACATGCTTTCCAAAAGGTACTAAACTACTGGATGAGTTTTGCTCGTGGCACAGGTGAGGTGGAACTTCACTAGCAGGCTGGTTTGCGCTGTCTATGATAAAAGAGCCGAGCTTGTTGACGTGTTTCAGAACATTCTTGATACCGTTGGAGATTTTGATCAGGAAACTGTCCACTGTGCGTCAGGACACTTGGCACACTGCCTTCATTGGGATATTTGACATCGCAGATGTGTTGTTTGCCAGAATTTATGATTTTTGCCAAAGTGTTGAGAGAGAGAGCAAAATTTTGTAACATTTTTGAGGAGACCACACAAACCATAGATCTGCAGCATGTCCAGTGGGAAGGCTGACACGCGGGAGCACTATAAAGGGTTTCACTGATGGACAACATTCACACACAAATCCGGAACAGATTTGAGGATCACAACAACATGAGGTTTGCTGTACTTTTGGATGTGGAGCAGTTTAAGGCATTAAACCAGACATTTCCCGAGGCAGAGCTCAGACGTTTGATAGAGTTATGGTCTGCATTTTGATCTGAATTAACTGAAAGCTGAACTCAAAGTCATATACAGCATGTCAAACTTTCACAGCAGATATTATTAGCGATCTCCTGGTCCTTTGAGGAGGACGGGCCTTTCAGAAAGTATGACAGAACTGAATGCACTTACATGTCTGATCCTGACCATTCCTGTGTCTACTGTTCTTTTACTTGCCGAATTTTTTTTATTTGCATATTGGTAAATGCAATGCCAATGCAATACTGCATGGTCACTGTATTGTACTGCACGACATGCGTGTTGTCTAGGTATAGGCAACTGATGTGTACTGAAGTCCCAGACTGGAACCCCACAGCACACCACTGGTAAAAAGAGAATAAAAACACACTACAGTGATTTGGAAATCTTGTTCAACCTATTTTAGGCATCACGATAACCTAATATTTTCTGTTTTTGACCGTTTTTTTTAAGTCACGGAAAAATCTGAAGGGTATCTGTCATTTTGGCAGACTGCAATGTACACCCATGACCACTTGGTGGAGAGTTAGCATATTAATTAGTGTTGATAAAAGAGGGACTGGTGCAGTAGAAGATACATCAGCCCTCAGCAAGGATGTTAGGTGGGAGTACAGATTTCAGTGGGAGCAATCTCACTTGAGATATCTGATTAAGCACAAGCAGCTGCACAGTTCAGCTCCATCCGCACCAGGGGAAAATTGTGAGACTGTGCTAACAGGCCACAGCAGGTGATCTATTCATATTTTGAGTGCAGTTGTTTAATTTCATTATTTAAATGTAGTCTAGCTACTGGGACCACAGTCAGTCAGTGTTTTTCGTCACTGCAAAGGAAAAGTTACATGTATTAATCTGGTTGATGTGGATTCTCTGTTCAGCTTGTTTGGAATTAATATTAATTAAAACGAATGAAAATAAATGCTATTGAATGTTTAATTATTATCATTTAAAAAAATAAAGTGACAGGTAAAAGTAGATTATATTAGAATTTTTTTGACCCTGTCAGTCAAAATGACAGACAATAAAAATGGCTAGCGCAACCTATGACCTACAGTACAGACCGAAGGTTTGGACACACCTTCTCATTCAAAGAGTTTTCTTTATTTTCATCACTATGAATACTGTAGCTTCACACTGAAGGCATCAAAACTATGAATTAACTCATGTGGAATTATATACTGAACAAAAGAGTGAGAAACAACTGAAAATATGTCTTATATTCTAGGTTCTTAAAAGTAGCCACCTTTTGCTTTGATTACTGTTACGCACACTCTTGGCATTCTGATGATGAGCTTCAAGAGGTAGTCACCTGAAATGGTTTTCCAGCAGTCTTGAAGGAGTTCCCAGGAATGCTTAGCACTTGTTGGCCCTTTTGCCTTCACTCTGCGGTCCAGCTCACCCCAAACCATCTCGATTGGGTTCAAACTTGGACTCATCAGACCAAAGCACAGGTTTCCACTGGTCTAATGTCTATTCCTTGTGTTCTTTAGCCCAAACAAGTCTCTTCTGCTTGTTGCCTGTCCTCTGCAGTGGTTTCCTAGCAGCTATTTTACCATGAAGGCCTGATTGACAGTCTCCTCTTAACAGTTGTTCTAGATATGTCTGCTGCTAGAACTCTGTGTGGCATTGACCTGTTCTCTAATCTGAGCTGCTGTTAACCTACGATTTCTGAGGCTGGTGACTCGGATGAACTTATCGTCCGCAGCAGAGGTGACTCTTGGTCTTCCTTTCCTGGGGCGGTCCTCATGTGAGCCAGTTTCTTTGTAGCGCTTGATGGTTTTTGCGACTGTACTTGGGGACACTTTCAAAGTTTTCCCAATTGTTCGGACTGACTGACATTTATAAGGCTTGAAATCCCACTTATTAAACCTGACAGGGCACACCTGAGAAGTGAAAATCATTTCAGGTGACTACTTCTTGAAGCTCATCAACATAATGCCAAGAGTGTTGTTGAGAATTAAAATCATGTACTTTCATGCTATTAGTTTAGTTTGCATGTGGGAAAAATAAACTGAGATTTAACATGAGTGTGCCTTGAGGAGGAATCACAGATCACAGCAGGAGTCAGGATAGAACAAGGGTGAAACAGAGGTTAGGAAGTTCTCAACAACTGCAAGCAGTAAATGCTGGCTGTATGGATAAAAAAGCAACAACTGCAAGCAGTAAATGCTGGCTGTTTGGACAATAAAGCAATAAATGTCGACTTTTGGGCTAGGTATAGATACCACAAGGGAGCTTGGCTGATTTACAGCCCCAGACTGCATAAGGGGGAGGCACAGTTAGTAAGCTTTGAAGTTGAGGGTATAAGATGGGCAGGCATTTGTAATGAGGTAGACATCTGGATAAACACAGCCATGCATTGCTGAAACCTGCGATCTCTCCGTAAGGCCTTACGTAATTATCTTTCTTTGTGTTATTCTGTATGTATTCATTTTGCATTGGAAATCAATGGACTTATTATCTTCCAAATTAAACTTGTGTTAATCTTAATTTCCTGTTCTTCATCTGTTCTTTGTCACAACATCTGGACTGGGTGAGGTTGAGGCCGCAAGGATATTAGTGATAGCATTATTTTATCTCAACAATTTGGTGCCGTGACGTGGATGTCGTGAGCATAACCGAAGGGGATCGCATCATCAGTGGTTTTTACTTGGCGGTTTCCCCGCTGTATGATGTGATGAACCTGAGGTGTATTTAAAGGGCCGCGCTGAGGCAGTTTAGAAGAGCGGTTAGGATAAAAAACTCTGTGCCCCAGAGCGGGTCGCTGGCCTAGCCCCTCTTCTACCGGACGCGGAGTTGCGGATCGTGCTGAGATTTCCACACTCTCAGCACAATCTGCAAAACGTGGATATAGTTTAGTCGGGGACGTTTGGCCTTAGGAACGGGTTGGCTCACCCGGGGGTTCCGCTCACCCCAAACAAGACGCACTAATAGGAACAGTTTGCCCTGCCGGGTCGAAAGCAACCAAAAGTGTGGCCGTTGAGGTCGGAGTAACTTCCCTGATCAGGACCTAAATGTTACACTTAGTTAACTAGGAATCTTTCTCTTTGTTGCCGGCAACCATAGGGGTTTCAACTGTCTGCTCTGCTTTCTTTTTATTTCCCTTTTCTCTCCTTGCTGTGCACAGCGTGTGGATGCGTGTGTGTGTGACTGTGTGTGTTTGGCTGCGAGTTGTGACATCATCGCAGGAGTTGTGAGAACTTTTGAGGAAACAAGCATTGTGATTCGAACACTGGTTGGTTTTGTACTTCAGTTATCAAATATTAATATGTATGGTGAGATTTACAGGCAGTTTGAGGATGTTGAATGAAGACAAAATAGATGAATTGCAGCGTATTTGGATTGCTCAAATAGATTCAAACGACGTTAATAAAGTAAAAGAATGTCTGGAAAATGCTGTCAAAGTGAAGGGAAATACGTATAACCAGGCGCGTAGTTAGACCTGGCCGGGCTTCTTGATAAAAGACATTTAGAAATATTAAAACGATGCAGCCACAAAATGGTATTGGACTTCACATTTTTATTTAAGAACAATCAGCTTTTTAAATTGTGCTCCATATACTCACGTCCCACTCCACAATAACCTGACAATGAGGTAAAAGGAGTAGACAAAAATAGTTATTTGCGCACTCGGCTCATTTCAGAGCAACCGCGGAGCCAACCGAAGAGTGGGAGGCTGGTGCGGGTGTATTCAGGAAAAGGTGTAAGCAGAGCGGTATAACCCAGACGAAGATAGCGGTAAAACCTGAATGCTAACTTGGAATAGGTTAAAACGTTTGTCAGCAAAATTCAGATTAAGTTCTTTTCTAAATACCTCAAAATGTGTCATTATTTGCTTCAACAAAATGGTTTTTCTTCAGTCCTAAACTCTGTTTCTCCTTGTCCTTCATTTAGCTTCTAACAAAAATAAACAGTACAATTAATGCAAACCTTTTTTTGTTTGAATCACAATAATTTACATTCAGTCTAAAACCAGCAAAGACAGAGAACTGGTACAATATGTCCTATATTATTTTAATGTTAAATTACCTATAAATTGTCAGAGGGTGTGTTGAATAAGGGCAAATATGCATGAAATGTGGAGGACAAGGCAGAGAGAAATCGGAAGCATTTAATGCAGCTGCTTGCGTGGTAAAGAACTAAACACAGACACCGAGGCGTCGCCTTCACCACCGTACATCCACCCTAAAAATCCGTTTATTGAGGCCATGGTTAGATGAGTTAAATTATTAGCTGGTCTAACTTTAGCATGGGGAGATTTCAGACAACTTTTGGGTCGCAGCACTACATGTAGTAATCTCCAAGTTATTGAGAATGCGGCCAGCACCTCTTATCAATACGATGCAACACCTTGTTTTGCTGTGGCTGGAGGGATGGGAGACACTCTGCGTGACATGTTCCCATCTAAAATTCAGACACCGTGCTTTAATTTTTCTGAGACGGGCGACCACATGTTGTTTCTTTATGAGGCGGTAGACATTTGTATCAAACAGACAGTGACTCGATGGAGTTCAATATTTTAGAAAAGCTGTGATGGATGGAATACCTGAAGGAAAACAATGCGATGAAACCCAGATTTAGGAAGGTTTGGTCACGCTAGGTGGGAGAGACATTTGTTACACCACATGCAGGAATATTTGGAGGAGAAAAATAAACAAATAGAACACGAAAAGAAACAGCCTGATGCATTAGACAAAAAACTTAAAACTGTTCAATTAACCACAGTAAGATAGAAGAGGAATAGTCAAAGCCTGATAAGAAAATGATCACTGCAGAGGCTGTAAGAGGAGCAATTGGATTATGGCTCCTGTTACATCTCCGCCCACCTCAGCAGCACGGGGTTGGTAAAACCTCCTCAAATGATACTCATAGCTCCTACCAATGTATATCAACTGGCCCCACCTATCCAGTGGGAGTCACAACCATATAGTCCTCGTGGCTGGGCCAGGGGTGGGCCGTTTGGAAAGAGGGCCGGACGGAGGGGTGGACAGGGAGGAGCTGGTTCCTCCTCCTACCTAGTATGTGGGCAGACGGATCATGGGGCCCACAGCCATGGGCAAGCCCAAAAGGAGCTCCTCCATCCTTGTATCAACCTCTGGCACAACAAGCTCCTGTCACCGCACAACGCAGCACTCACACTTGAATCCAAGATGGCACCGAAGATGGAAGCCTCGGAGCTTCGATCTCTGTTTGTTTGTGTATTTTGTGTGTTTTTATTTTTTTTCGAGCCACAGTTCTGTGGTGTCGGGCCACAATCCTGTGGTCTCATTCAGTAGAGAGGAACTTCTCAACATCAGAGAGTCCTCTCTTGGGATTTTTTCACCATCTTTCATCGATCCGAGGTTCCCTGAGCTCCTGGCAAGAGGAGCTGTGGCACTATATGGGATACTGCGCCGAAAGCGTGCTGGCGCGCTGGTAAAGCTCCTCAAAACAGGAGTTCGTACACCACTGCCTTCAATCCACCTGGCAAATGTCCGCGCTCTAAGCAACAAGATGGACGAGCTGCTGCTCCTCACCGGTAAAAACTCAGACCTCCGCGGATCAGTGGTTCTCTGCTTCACCAAGACATGGCTGAGTGAAAACATCCCGGACCGCGCACTGCTGTTGCCAGACTTCCAGCTGCTCAGAGCGGATCATCCCATTCAGGAACAAATTTGACCCGTAAAACAACCAACCCCCAGGTCGGCAGATGATGCTGTTAACTTAGGTCTACACTTCATCCTGCAACACCTCGACCACCCAGGGACATATGCCAGGATCCTGTTTGTAGACTTCAGCTCGGCCTTCAACACCATCATACCAGACATCCTCCACCAGAAGCTCACCCAGCTCAACGTCCCAGCCTCCACCTGTCAGTGGATCAACAGCTTCCTGACGGACCGACAGCAGCAGGTGAGACTGGGGAGCATCTTCTCCCAAACCAGATCAATAAGTACTGGTGCCCCCCAGGTGTGTGTTCTATCCCCACTCCTCTTCTCACTGTACACAAATGACTGCGCCTCATCGGACTCATCCGTGAAACTCCTTAAGTTTGCAGACGACACCACTGTCATTGGACTGATCCAGGACGGTGATGAGTCTGCATACAGACAGCAGGTGGATCGGCTGGTACACTGGTGCAGTCAGAACTACCTTGAACTGAACCCACTCAAGACTATGGAAATGGTGGTGGACTTTCGGAGAACACCACCCCCATACACCCCCCTCACCTTCCTCAACAACACTGTATCAGCCGTGGATCACTTCAGGTTCTTAGGAACCACCATCTCTGACGACCTGAGATGGTCTTCACACATAGACACTGTTCGAAAGAAGGCCCAGCAGAGACTGTACTCCCTGAGGCAACTCAAAGTTCAACCTTCCACAGGAGCTGCTGGTCATCTTCTACACTGCCATAATTCAATCTGTCCTGTCTTCATTCATCTCAGTGTGGTTTGGCTCATCCACAAAACAGGACAGGTGCAGACTGAAACAAATAATCAGGAATGCAGAGAGAATAATCAGGGCTGACCTTCCCTCCATCCAGGACTTATACAGGTCTAGGGTCAGGAAAAGAGCTGCTAAAATCTCTGCAGACCCCACACACCCTGCACATAAACTGTTTAGAGTTATACCGTCGGGCCGCTGCTACAGAGCACTGTTCACTAAAACCAGCCGCCACAGAGACAGTTTCTTCCCCCAGGCTGTTTCTCTGTTGAACATTCAATAGAGTACAAAACAACAGCATACAGATGTTGCAAATGCACCTTTTTATTATATATGTGTATATTGTACATTGTAAATATGTATATTCTGTAATGCAAAAACAAAACAAAAGAGCAAAGTGTACTGGAGTCAAATTCCTTGTTGGTATGTACAAACTTGGCAATGAAGCTGATTCTGATTGTGATACCACAGTGACACATCCCACAGAGAGGTCCAGACAATGGGAAAAAGGCAGAACCCATTGTTCTAGTGGAGTTAAAGGGACACATTGCTATTTTTTGTGAACACTGAAGCCACCTTTTCCACGTTGAATATTCCTCCATCTAATAAAATGTCTTCTCTGATGGGGTGAAACAGACTCTGCCTGTGTCTACACCTCTTCACACTATGGTTGGAAAACAAAAACTGTTGCATTCATTTGTTGTTTCACCTGACACACCTGTGAATCTACTCGGCAAAGACATTTTGATTGCATTGGAAGCTACAATACTTTGTTCCATGGATGGGTTGGTTGTGACTTTTCCAGATGGAACCACACTCCATGCAGCAGATGGCCCTGAAGCACATCAGTATTTACTGCAGTCTGTAGTGGAGCCTTGTGTGGACATTTATCACGGCTTCATTGAGCCTTAAGCCCCTTCTAGTGCTAGGGTGAGGTCCAGTTTCCCTATCTGGAAACCCTGGATTCGGGCCCTGGCTCCTTGCGGCCCAATACCTGCTCTGCCACAGGGGACTTTGTTTTATGACAGAAATGAGAAAACAAACAGATTGGTTTCAGGAACAGTTTGAGGAATATTTAGAAGGAAAATATGGACCATTTCCTCTAAAACATTTATGAAATGTCTGATGAAGCTGTACCTCACATATCTCTAGCTTTGCATCCGAGTCATCAGGCCAAAGAACTGGGAGGAGTAGTGAAACGTTCCCTTGTAGCCACTGATTGGCAACCTACGGCTGTCCCAGCCATTTCTTTTTCTCCCTCCACTAATACTTATTATATTGCAGTGATTGCCTCTGACTCTGCCATGCTAGAACACCGGCAGCTTTCTAGAGAACATGGCAGAGAATTATCTGATTACCCTCTGGCAGAGGTTGTTTTATCCAGTTGTCCATCACATCTATGGGCTCAGGGACCCACTGATGTTGGATGTGTGAACATTGCCCCTGTGGAATTTAAGTTACAGGATGTCTCCCCTATCTGGCAAAACCGGTACCCACATTCTCCTGCTGCAGAGGCAGGAAATACGGACACCATTGAGGGGCTGTTAAAAGCAGGTGTGTTAGAACCCTGCCAGTCCGCCTGGAACACCCCCATTCTGCCGATAGAGAAGAAAGGTACTGGTAAATACAGAATGCCTCATGATTTAAGATCCATTAACAAAATCCTGAAAACACCAACTGTAACTGTTTCAAATCCGCATGTTGCATTGGCATCTTGCTAATGCTTTCTTCGGCATCCCTCTAGCTGAGAACTGTAGGGATGTCTTTTCGTTTACATATAAGAATCAACAACTGAGATACTCCATATTGCCTCAAGGGTTTGCTTTATCCCCAGGTATTTTTAATCAGGTTCTCAAACAGCAGCTCCAAGACTGCGTGTTGCCAGCGGATGTGACCCTAATTCAGTATGTTGATGATTTACTGATTGCAGCCAAAACAGCAACCGCGTGTCTTGAAGCTACTAAATCTATTCTTTTACATCTTGCAGAGAAAGGTTTTAAAGTAAGCAGGAACAAAATGCAGCTTGTGAGGAAACAGGTTAATTTTCTAGGACAGGTTATTTCAGCAACAGGAACCCATATGTCTTCTGCACATAAATCTGCCATTTTACGTCATTCTAAACCATGCGTGGTGAAAGACGTGTTGTCATTTTTGGGTTTGACGGGCTATAGCAGAAACTACATCCCTGATTAACAACACCACTGAGATTTTTGGGGAAACAGCAGGGGGTGAGAAATCTTAATGCAACACTGAACTGGACAACAGAAGAAGAGGAGGTGTTCATTACACTTAAAGAGCTGCTATCATCTGCTGCTCAATTGGCACTCCCAGATTATTGTCTGCCTTTTTATTTGGATGTTTCTGTAACAGCCACTGTCGTGAACGCCGTGTTGTTTCAGAAAAAAAGGGGGATATAGAGGTGATTCAGTATGTTAGCTGTATGCTAGATAATATGGAAAAAGACATGTTGATTTGAAACAATGGTTGAGAAGTGGATTTGTGACTGCAGCACAGAAGCCAATCAAACATGAAAATTAAATGAGATTTGTGGCTCGAGCCATGTTGCTGCCTAAAAAGGTAGCAGGTTATGCACGCAGCTTCAATTTAGTAAGTGTTGAAGCTGACCTTTGAACATCTAAACTTGGAAAAAATCAAACAACATCACAAAAGGGGTTCTCCCCTTGAGGAACTTACTGTGTGGAACAGAAAAGGAGCAAAAGAAGAAGATGGCCTTTGGAGAGGCCTTGGTGATAAAAGTTGTGAAGCCACCAAACATGAGAGAACACATTTCGGAAGAGGCACATGGCACATCACATGTAGGTATTTTGCAGGTGCCTATCAATCCAGAACAATGGTGGCACCCATATTTAAAAGATATGATGAACTGTTCCATCTGTGGATAATTCAATCCAAAACTTACGATGCATTCATCTGCAGGTAAGTTTAAAATAACACCCAACCTGGGAAAGAGATACTCTGTGGTAATATGTTTAATTAATCATAACATTTCCAGACATGACTCCCGGAAAAAATAAGGTCTGATAATGGAAATTATTTCAGGAACATGGATCTACAGCAGGTGGCACAAATGTTGGGACTAAAACATGCTTTCGGTACAGTATATCATTCTCAGTCACAGGGCAAGGTTGACAGAATGAACCAAATATTGAAAACATAATTGGCTAAAATCTGTGCACAGACTAAATTAAATTGGGTGGATGCTTTGCCAGTTGCTTTGATGTTTGTCAGGATGTCTGTTAATTAGTCCACAGGTTACACCCCACATGGACTACAGACTGGGACCAGCACAGCGGATACCAGGACAAACAGGTGAATTTGCACAATTATCTTGTAACACTTTCTTTAATGAGTTGCAGACCCTAGCAGCAGAGTTCTCCAGAGGACTTGAGGGAACAAGAGGCCCATGTGGTACCAGGAGTCACCTGGGTGTAGCTCAAGGTCATCATCAAGCCAGGAACCCAGGTTCACAGGCCCATTCCAAGTCCTGGAAAGAACATCTCAGGTGGTTCGTCTGAGAGGAAAAGGAGAAACCTGGTATCATTGTGTGTGTGAGGAGCCTACAAAGTCACAGGCACCAGAGGTGTCTTAAAGGGGCATAATAAATCCCCTGGAGGCTCACCGGTGTGATCGCACTAAGCTGAAGAGGATTTATCCACTCCAGAGACTTTTTCTTTTAGTTTTCAAGATTGAAAGAAGAGGATTTATCCACTCCAGAGACTTTTTATTTTGGTTTTCAAGAGGATTTATCCACTACAAGGAGTCATTATATTCAACTAATCAACAGATAAATTCAGGACTGGGAATCGGAACATATGTGACTCTTGATTTTGATTATGTGATCAATGAATGTGGTGATTTTCTTTTTTCCTGTCAATTAATCTTTGGAGCATTGGTTAATGCTGTTGTTGTTTTATGTACTTGATGTATGACTTTGAATCAACATTCATGACTAAATCCCACAGTGTGTGAAGGTTATAAGCTCCTGGGTAAGTGGTATTGATCTGATACAAAGAATAAAAATGGTGATGCATGGTTGGGATGTTAGTTGTAAATGGAAATGTGGGGGAGGTTTAATAATGACACTTGTGGGAATAATTGTATTCTTGATGTGTGATGTTTTCCAGAGTGGTGAGCACCCCTCCAGTCCCAATTTCCGCAGACGTCGTCATCTACTCAGGAAAATGACTGAAATATCGGATACATCCATTAAAAGACATGGAGGTATTGAACTAGATTATGTACTTGGCTCATTTACCACATTTCAATTTGATCTCTGTTCTGTGTTTACATGTGAGGGCAGTGAGCAAGCCTTGACTAAATATAATGTGTATCTGAGTACCTATCAGAAAGGTGCGGTGGATGGTATGGAGAACATCGGCATGCTGTTTTGTCATTTGGGACACTAAACAGGGACACATACTGCCGGATAATCCATATGCAGAAACATTTCAGCATTTGGTGACCTTGACAACTGGAGGTATTAATCCAATATTACTCAGCATTGGAAGAATACAGAGCAACCCCTACCAAAACCATAATATTACAATAAGGCCACCTACTCTTAGATGTGGAAATATGAGTTCCGGATTGTATATGTATTTAGGAGTAGATTTGCCAGGATGGCTCGCACAAGATCAGGGTAGAATTGTTAGAATTAATCTTGTTTCTGTTATGGCCAAAGGTGGTGAAGTGAAAACCCCTGTGGTTCAGATAGACTATAACACCTTAACCCCGGAAGATGTTATCCAAGGGGCTCTGGGAGTTACAGTCAGATGTGTGGTTAACGTGGATGGCTCAGACAGCACGTGAGTTGGCCATGAGCAATTGTATAGCATGTGCGGCTGCTAGACCAACTCTAGTCACTGTACCCGCTCCCATATATGAGAGAGTGGATCCACTAGGATTTAAATGTATGCTTTTGTTAACTCATGGTAAAGAAATCCCTGCATGTCATACCTTAGCAAAGGTGTTTCCGGTAATTAGCAATAGCTCACTGGTAGGTCCTTTTTCTCCTCGGAGTGAGGGATATGAGTATCCCTGTTTCAATTTTACAGGGGTTACTGAAAAACCACAGTTAAAATTGGGAACTGTCTGTCCATCAAAACGTACCCAGCTGGCACTGTAGGACACTGGGCCCGAGAAGGTTTATATTACTATTGTGGTGGAAGTGTTTTATTAGCCCAAACTTCCCCTAAGGCAGTAGGAAGCTGTGCAATGGTGCGGCTAGTGGCTCCATTGCTTCTCTGGGGGGAGAAATTGCCACATGGAGGAATGGTGAGGAAGACCAGATCCTTTGATCTTATGGACAGTTCATTAACTTATATTGATGCAATTGGTGTTCCAAAACAGTTTAAATTAGTTGTTCAAGTGGCAGCTGGGTTTGAAAATGTACCGGTAATTTCAGCAGTTTTTCCTGTAACCCCAAATAAAAATGTAGACAGGATCAATTACATACATTACAATGTCTTAAGGTTGGCAGATCTGACACGAGATACAGTTGAAGGATTGGCAGAACAGTTGGCGCCTACTTCTCTTATGGCTGTGCAGAATAGACTGGCTCTGGACATGTTGTTGGCTGAAAAGGGGGGTGTGTGTACAATGTTTGGTGACATGTGCTGTACTTTTATCCCAAATAATACTGCCCCCGATGGTTCAGTGACTCGAGCTTTAGAAGGCTTGTATACGTTAAATAAAGAAATGCATGAATATTCTGGAATTGGCAGGGGACTGGAGGCGTGGTTCACAAACACCTTTGGTAAGTGGAAGAATATAATCATCTCATTTCTGATTTCATTTTCTGTATTTATTGGTATTCTAGTAACATGTGGATGTTTTTGTGTGCCATGTATTCGCTCCCTTACAGTACGACTCATAACGTCAACTATTGAAAAAGTGGCAAGCACTCATGCAACTCCATATAATATGATGCAAAATGTTGTTGCTGAAGGTTGGGAATTAACGGCCCAGTTGTAATTCATGGCTTACCTTTGTCACTTCGCAGAGTACCTATCTTTTGATGTGCATTTGTTACTTATCATTCCTACATTTTTGAATACTGACCTCTTTTGCAGAGGTCAAATGGGGGAATTGTTGAGAATTAAAATCATGTACTTTCATGCTATTAGCTTAGTTTGCATGTGAGAACATTAAACTGAGATTTAACATGAGTGAGCCTTGAGGAGGAATCACAGATCACAGCAGGAGTCAGGATGGAACAAGGGTGAAACAGAGGTTAGGAACTTCTCAACAACTGCAAGCAGTAAATGCTGGCTGTATGGACAATAAAGCAATAAATGTTGACTTTTGGGCATGGTATAGATACCACAAGGGAGCTTTACAGCACCAGACTGCATTAAGCGTTGAAGTTGAGGGTATAAGATGGGCTGGCATTTGTAATGAGGTAGACATCTGGGTAAAGACAGCCATGCTTTGCTGAAACCTGCGATCTCTCTGTTAGGCCTTACGTAATTATCTTTCTTTGTGTTATTCTGTATGTATTCATTTTGTATTGGAAATCAATGGACTTATTATCTTCCAAATTAAACTTGTGTTAATCTTAATTTCCTGTTCTTCATCTGTTCTTTCTCACAACATCCGGACTGGGTGCGGTTGAGGCCGCAAGGATATTAGTGATAGCATTATTTTACCTCAACAGTGTGCGTAGCAGTAATCTAAGCAAAAGGTGGCTACTTTGAAGAACCTAGAATATAAAACATATTTTCAGTTGTTTCACACTTTTTTGTTCAGTATATAATTCCACATGTGTTAATTCATAGTTTTGATGCCTTCAGTGTGAAGCTACAATATTCATAGTCATGAAAATAAAGAAAACTCTTTAAATGAGAAGGTGTGTCCAAACTTTTGGTCTTTTCTGCATATGCCATTGAATACACTACAAAGACAACATTTTTAATGTTCAAATTGATAAACTTTATTGTTTTTTGTTTTCTTTTTACAAGTATTTACTGATTTTAAATTTAATGCCTCCCCATCGATATGACATCCGCCAAACTCATGTAAGGTCCACTGCTCCTGCTCAAAACAGCATAAAGAAGGTTTAACTTAATGTGAAACGTAAATCAATATGTGTTTGATTACTCTGTGGCTTCCAAAAGGACCCAGATGTGTGACAAAAAATACCAGAATTTTGGAATTGAAATTGAATAATTGAAATTGAAATTAAAAGTAGTCAAACTGAAATGTCAACACAACAAAATACATGTCCAAAGCATATTAATTCAGTCTGAATACAGTTTCAGTCTGGACAAGTTTCGGCCCATACATAGGAGGGTAATAGATTTTTTACCACGATAGTAACATAAGGTATATTCTACAGTAGACAAGTCATTATTTGTTAATGTAGTAGCTTTAGTAATAAAATGCCTAATTTGCAAGAGTATAAAAAAGCCTAACTTCTCCAAATCAAACACAAGACTGATTTTCAAATAAGTCCCTCAGCGTTCTGATACCCTTGTTGAATCATTGTTGAAAGCCATGATCATTACAAATTCTAATAATTTATACAAGTAGGGATTTTTTTGAACAACCGGCAAAAGTTAAGGGAGAACACCGAAGCTGACAAAAGTAATGTGACAAAGTTAACTGTACAGGAAACACTAAGAGAAAGAATTAAAGATAAAGAAATGTAGAGAGCAAACAGTGAAAGAATATGACAGGAGCAGAAGTCAAAAGCATAAATTACAGGCAGGTGCAGAATTGCATGTGAATCCCATTGAAAACGTGGTAGGAAACAAAAAGAAAAAAGCCACACTGTTAGGTTGATGAATGATTCAACTGCAGCAGGAGACGCTCTTGCCTCTTAATCTTATGCAGCTGACCTTGGGCTTATGAGCTGTAATAAAACGTGGCCAAGCACTCCTGAAATTGGTCCACTTGACGTGATGCTCCGCAGCCTTCTGCTGCATTAGCATACGGCTTTTATAAAGTGCGGTCGATCCGACGTATAAATAATCATCTGTACGGGACTGCGAGGGAGATGATGAGGGGGATGATTAGGATGCTGAAGACAAGGAACACAGCCAGAGGTCAACAGTGATGAAGAATGATAAAGGGATGAGCAGAAAACATAATATGAATGGTTAATTGGGAATAAAGGGAAAGTGGTTATTTGTGTGAATTTAATGAGAGGTGAGGACAATGAAGTATTGTGATAGGGATGGAGAAGATCATAAAAAATCAAAGCACAGAAAGGCAGATTGATGTTGGAAAGCAGAAGAAAAGAAACCTAATTAAGCCACTGGTTTTCATGGCAGTAATAATAATATGGCCTGAGATGTTTTCAGCATTGTCTTTATGTTCATTAAGTGAACCTCACTTTGCTGTTGTCGAATCTGTCGGGATAAAATTTGAAATGTCAAATCTCAGCACAACATGTTCTGTTTCGGCAGTGGCGGCAGCTGTGAGTGGGAGGATGACGATGAGGAAGACCAAGCGCAAGATTATTCCATCACTTTTTTAACACCTTCAAATTTGTCCTCTGTGGCCGGCATCCACCTTACTCTCATAGTCACCCTCTTCCTTTCCTCAAAGGGATAAAAAGAAAAGAAAAATACCACCTTCATCTTATTCTGAGAGGGTAATAACAGCGGAACAAACATTGCATCTCTTGGGGTTTGGCAGGTATTATCTTCTATCCATTATTATATTTCAGTGAAGTCCCTGTGCTTCTCTACAAAGACTTTGCAGCACAAAATGGAGCCATGACACACTAGTGCTGGCCATATATAGATTAATTTCTCTATTTCTTTTGACAATTAGTCGATTCACTTCAGTTTGGAAATAATTGGATAAAATATTTGAATATGAGGCAAAGAAAAAGGTGGTTGAAATTAGAAAATATGATAAAAAGTCTATTCTTAGTATTTAAAATGCATACTTCAATAGACACGTGTTGGATAACAGAACTGCGATCAGACTGATTAAGTTTTATTTATGAAGTGGAAATCTGGTAACTAAGTCAATCCTGGACACGTGTCCTGGGAAGACAGATTTTGGTCAATTCTAAATTATCTCTACATGATAAAATTTTTAATTTACAGAACTAAAATAAGCACAGAAAATGTTGATTCTAGCCTTACTTTTTTTTGCAGCGCTAGAGGCCTTTATTTTTCAAGTTTTCTGACAGTTGGCAGACAGGAAATGGGAGGAGAGAAAGGGGGAAGGCATTCGGCAAAGGTCTCCGGTTCTGGGACTTGAACCCTGGACGGCCTCTTCGAGGACTGTAGCCTCTATGCATGGGTCGTGCTCTTAACTCCTACACCATCAGCACCGCGCCCCGATTTTAGACTTACTGTCTGGGTGATCCTTATTGATATTAGGAAAAGAGGCGATGTCACACAGTGTGTGTGTTTGCAAACGGCCCACAGTATGTGTGTGTGTGTTTGTGTGTGTGTGTTACAGAGCGTGAAATAAGGTTTTACCATAATTAAAAAAAAAGATTATTAAAGCTGACTTTTAAATTGTCTTTTAGATTGTATATTAGCAGTTAACAGGACTAGCATAGCTAAAATAGCAGTCTCCTAAAGAATATGCTGTAATTCTGAGGTTTCCAAAAGATGGCCATCATTTAGGAACCAGCAAAATCTATGAGAAACAGAGGTTGAAAGGTTAAATTTTCTTTTTAGCATTTCTGTTATCTTCTGACAGTTTTGCTGTCTCGCTCTCTAAATAACTCACAGGAATGTCTCGTTAGTTGTAGATACTGGTTCCTTTTACGTAGCTTCTCACATCTCTGTTTTTTCTGTCTTAATTTTAAACACCGTGCTGTTCTCTTTCTGCCGTAACAGCATTCACACCACCTTGTTTTTCCAGTCTTTGAGTTTCCAACCAATCTGTAACCTTTTATTGCAATCAATCTGAAAATTGACCGATTTTTAATTTGGTTGTGAATGTTTCAAGTATTTGCTAAGCTTTCAAAGTTAAATCCAACATGAGCTTAAAAAATGTGTGTTTTTGTTTTTTCATTACATGCCTAATATGTTACATTGACAAAAACAAGCACATGCGGATCAGTATTAAGATTTTCTTGAAATTGTGGTTATTGTGATAGCTCTTTAAATTGTAGGGGAGTTCAATTTCAAATTGTTTTATACAGGAAGGTACCTGCTTTCCACTATGCCACCTGCCCTTAAGGTCTTTTATGAAGTATTGAAACATCACTTGTTGTACATGGGTGCACTGAAGTGATACCCTAACGCTTAGCTGGGTTCATGTTCTTTATAATGTTGCTATCAATATTGTAGGTTTTCTGTTTCTCTTTGCCTTTAATGTCCTGAAGCAACCTGCACACTATCCTATAAACTGTTCAGCCCTGGCAAACATTGCTGTAAAAACTGTGCAGTTCTTTGTAATAATCACAGATTCATGCAACATCTTTATCAATCTGGCAAATAAAAACCTCAGTAGATGTGGGTAGAAGCTTAAACCTATAGAGATCTATACAGAGCAATCAAAAGAGACTCAAAACAGTGGAATAAAAAGCCAGAATAATCAAAGTGGCACAATGGAAAAGGATGCATCACTGGAACCATAAAGTTATACAGGTCCTTCTCAAAATATTAGCATATTGTGATAAAGTTCATTATTTTCCATAATGTCATGATGAAAATTTAACATTCATATATTTTAGATTCATTGCACACTAACTGAAATATTTCAGGTCTTTTATTGTCTTAATACGGATGATTTTGGCATACACCTCATGAAAACCCAAAATTCCTATCTCACAAAATTAGCACAGTTCATCCGACCAATAAATGAAAAGTGTTTTTAATACAAAAAACGTCAACCTTCAAATAATCATGTACAGTTATGCACTCAATACTTGGTCGGGAATCCTTTTGCAGAAATGACTGCTTCATTGCGGCGTGGCATGGAGGCAATCAGTCTGTGGCACTGCTGAGGTCTTATGGAGGCCCAGGATGCTTCGATAGCGGCCTTTAGCTCATCCAGAGTGTTGGGTCTTGAGTCTCTCAACGTTCTCTTCACAATATCCCACAGATTCTCTATGGGGTTCAGGTCAGGAGAGTTGGCAGGCCAATTGAGCACAGTGATACCATGGTCAGTAAACCATTTACCAGTGGTTTTGGCACTGTGAGCAGGTGCCAGGTCGTGCTGAAAAATGAAATCTTCATCTCCATAAAGCTTTTCAGCAGATGGAAGCATGAAGTGCTCCAAAATCTTCTGATAGCTAGCTGCATTGACCCTGCCCTTGATAAAACACAGTGGACCAACACCAGCAGCTGACACGGCACCCCAGACCATCACTGACTGTGGGTACTTGACACTGGACTTCTGGCATTTTGGCATTTCCTTCTCCCCAGTCTTCCTCCAGACTCTGGCACCTTGATTTCCGAATGACATGCAGAATTTGCTTTCATCCGAAAAAAGTACTTCGGACCACTGAGCAACAGTCCAGTGCTGCTTCTCTGTAGCCCAGGTCAGGCGCTTCTGCCGCTGTTTCTGGTTCAAAAGTGGCTTGACCTGGGGAATGCGGCACCTGTAGCCCATTTCCTGCACACACCTGTGCACGGTGGCTCTGGATGTTTCTACTCCAGACTCAGTCCACTGCTTCCGCAGGTCCCCCAAGGTCTGGAATCGGCCCTTCTCCACAGTCTTCCTCAGGGTCCGGTCACCTCTTCTCGTTGTGCAGCGTTTTCTGCCACACTTTTTCCTTCCCACAGACTTCCCACTGAGGTGCCTTGATACAGCACTCTGGGAACAGCCTATTCGTTCAGAAATGTCTTTCTGTGTCTTACCCTCTTGCTTGAGGGTGTCAATAGTGGCCTTCTGGACAGCAGTCAGGTCGGCAGTCCTGTATTACTGTGTGTAATTTGGAAAAGGGGCTTTAAATAGCTAAATTTTAAAAACGCTTTTTATAAATCCTTGGGATTGGCCTGTGGGGAAAGATAACTGGGGTTTATAGTTTAAAATTATGGATGATTAAGGAATCTAGGCTTTGCAGTCATGAAGTGTAGAAAAGACGAGTCATGGAAATAAAGATGTGCCATGTCATATTCAGGTTGGTAAGTAATTAAGGTCTGAAAATGCTTCTGGAATTCGAAGCAACCAGTAAAGAAAATCATTAACAGGTTGTATTTCATCTTTTTTAAGTTAGAGGAATTTAGCAGCTGAAGTACCCACAGTGTTAGAAATGGAATGAAGAGCAGCAATTTTTACATTAAGACAACATAAAGATACTGTAAAATTGTCAATGTTTTTTGTTGTCAGGGATTGTATCCTTTTAGTTCAGTAATAATTAAGATTTATTTCTTGTTAGCTTTATACTATTTGCCATCTGTCTGAAGAAAACATTTAAATTCAGACCATAGTGAAAAAGATATCAGACAGTGGTCAGTCTTTGCCTGGCAAGTTAATGTTTCCGCACTCTTGTTATTTCTGTTTCATATTGGACTCATTCTGGTATTTAGATATTCGTTACTCCCCTGGATTCCCCTTTTAGGTGTTTTGGTAGGTCCATTTTCTCCCTGTTGATTATGTTCCTTAATTGCTGTTAGTTTTGTTCATTCCATTGTTTACTTATTTCTTTTCACTTAGATGATATTTCTCTGGACTCTCTGATCATCTGAGTTAATTAGCCTCCTTACTTCAGTTGTCTTTGTCAGGGTGTGACATTTTGGACTTTGTTTTTGGTTTTGTGTTTGTTTACTTTTTTGTCTAGTTTGGGTTTTGTAGTCATGTTTGTTTGTTTCCTTTTATCCTAATAACTTTGTTCTCTCTATTGCCTCCTAGTGTGTGTTGTTTTCTCTCCTCTCGTTCTTAGTTTCTTAGTGGTTGCTTTCTTATTACTTTGTGTGGTTTTCTTCTTATTATTATAGTTCTTTGTCTTCCCTGTTTTCTCTTGTTTAGTTTCTCATTTAGTATCTCGGTGTTAGGTACTTGTACTTTTTTCTAGTTTAGTTCCTTGGTTTAGTTTCTATAGGTCCAGCCTCCCTTATAGATCAGCTTTAGTTATTGTTTACTTTTGGTTTGCACATATTCTAGTTTTCTGTTTCCTTTCCAGTTACTTCAGTCAGTTTGGTTTAGTTTTGTTTACTTTTCTACTTAGGGTTTCTTTATGGTTTCTTTGGTTGTGGTGTTCTTTTGTTCCCTCTAGTTTCTCTGTTTACTTTAGTTAATTATTTTTCTAGGTTCTTATGTTTCTTTGGTTATTTATAGTTTCATTTAGATCTGGTTCCCTGATTCTTGTTTATTCAGTCCTTTACTTAGAGTTTTGTTTTTGTTGCCATGTTTTCCCCTGGACATATGTTAATGTCTAGTTCCTCTCGTGTTCCCTTTGTTTTCTAGTTTGGTCACCGTAGCAACAATTCACATTCCCTCAGTTCTCTACTGCCTGGTCTACACCTGATCTCTATCTCTCCTAATGTCTGCCTCTCAGTTCTTATTGGTCCATAATCCAGTTCCCTCTGTTTATAAGCTCTCTGGTTTTGATTGTTCTTCGCTGGTTCCTCCCGTTCACTACCCTCGACTATGTTCAGAGTTTACCATGTTCCTGCAGAGTCAACTTTTGTAAGTCTTGGATTTCGACTATGTTTGTACCTGCAGTGTTCTTTGTTTTGTTTCTTTGAGAAGAACCTTTGGAATTAAAGCTTAAGCTTTTCTACAACATGCTGCTGCCCAGCTCTTGTGTGCACTTTGGTCCGCCGCAAAACAAGAACGTGACAGTCTTGCTTTATCTTCCACCAGCTGCTGCCGATTTCTTCTGAACATCTTCTTTGTTTAATGGCCCATTCTCCTCCTACCCTAGTTTTTTACCCTATGGTTTTCATTGTACTCCACGGGATCCAACTGCTTACCTCCTTGATACATGTTACATATCCTAGTGTCCCTGCCTGTACCACTACCTGTGTTTCTGTTCTGTAAGTTCTTCATTCATTTAAGTAAAATTAAAACTCTTTGACTCACCACATGGCTCCCATCATCCTGCTTGCACTTTGGTCCTGCTCCACCTCATCTTACATCCCAAATGGATCCCGCCAGCAAAAGGATGCAGCAACAGAAGTGTTGGGTCATCCATTTTGGTCAGATGAACCAACTGCGCTGCGCAATTTTACAAGCATACCTCAGCATTCATCGCAGCGATGGGCAGTGAAGCTGCATCATCAGAGCTATAATAGCCGAGGAAACAAACTTTTAAGCACCATTTACCAGCCGTAGTGAATCATTACGACATAAGGGGGCAATGTCTGGGGAATAGAAGCTTGCGGGCAGGTTTACTTTTCCTCCACACTGGCCATTCCCAGAAGACCTTGTAAGGTGGAAATATGTCTGATACAAGAAGATCAGAAGATTCATTTCCAGATCAAAGACCGTCTAGGCGCAGGTGAAACCCAGCAAGGTTTTATTTCCAACGAGACAACCTTCCTTCTTGTTTTTTTAGTCGACTGCAATGGTACCTCATATTTTGCCGTTTTGGACAGATGAGAAGTTTACTGCTTTTGAGTTGATAACGGACATGTGTACTCTGGTCTGGTCCCCACCCCCCTCCAGGTTTTGCCTCAAGACATACAGTGAAGAGAAGAAATCAGCATCAAAGTAATTTTGCTCTTATTATATTAAATCGGATGGGTGTATTTAGAGGTCTGGGCAGGATGAGGCATAGTTAAGGCGATTTAGAATCACCTTATTAATTCAAGGTATCAACTTGATTGAAGTGTATTAAGCTGAGTGTTTGATTTGCTGTGCAAGTGTGCTGAATCATGCAGCATGGATGCGATCAACAAGGTGCGTGTGTGTGTTTTTGTCCGGCTGATCCCAAATCAGTCAGGAGTTAGAAGTTCCCGCCTCAGAGTTTTATGACTCTTTGTTCGAGATTTGGGGCAATCAGCTGCTAGTGGCTAAGAGCACGGCCCACCGTCTACCAGCTGATAGCCACTACCGAGACATCAGCACACCAGGAGGGCTTCTCTTTCCAAGTTAACCCAAATTGCACATTTTGTCCATAAAACTGCTGGTCATATCTTCATAATCACTCAATGTACATAAATTTTATTATTATTGTTAGGTAGTCATTTTTTTCCCTTGTTTAGAATAGTGCTTGTTAGTTAGGTGAAGGTTTTTGGACCAGAATGGTGGTACATCAGGGCTATATGGCTTCAATAAATCTTCACATATATATTTCAGAGAAGCATTTGTGTTTATTTTGTGCAAGAGTGATTTATCTGTCAATATAAGGTCAAAGTCCCCCCACCGATTGGTGAAGCGGTTGAATAAACAGTGACATTTAGTGGTTTTGGTTAATAATGATCAATTATTAATGATAAATAACTAATTGTAATTATTAAACCCTTTGAGCCCAAAATCACAACACAAGAGGACATTTCTGATTTATTTTCGTAAGTAATGATTTTTGTTTAAGAAATTATTTCCCTGAATTATGATTTTTAATTATAATTTTTGATAAATATTAATTAATCAATTATCATAATCCTCACAGGAGTTTCAGCTGAACTTTGGAAGTTTTTCATTCGACACAGACTGCAATCTGGACCTCATGGCCTGGCCACTCTATTGTTCATTCCATCATTTTATTATCCTTGGAGTTTTATGACCCTTTGTTTGAGATTTGAGGCTATCAGTTGAAGTGGCTAAGGGGCATGGCCCTACCATTCTACCAGCTGATAGTTGCTGTCGAGAAACACACACACACACGTAGAAAGGCTTCACAGCGTGGTGGTTTTTGATCACTTTTCCAAGTTAATCCAAATTGTTGTGTTATTCATTTGTTCATAAACTGCTGGTTTGATCTTGCCCTCCTTCTGAGGCCCCCTCTGCCCGCCCTGGTCAGGTAGTTTTGTTTTGGTTCTAGCCTTCCTTCCAGGGCCTGCCCTGTTTGGGCTGCGTTGTGTTTTGTTTCCTGTGTGCTTAGCCAGAGCAATAGCCTGATGCAGAGACAGCCAATGAAGAGCCAATGGCTGCCAATTCCTGACAGCGTTGCAGGAGAACACAGGCAGTCCTGCAACCAAGTGCATTAGAAGCATTTAGTAGCAGTTATGCTCAATATTAAGATGATTTATGGCTAAATTAGAATATAATAAAAATATTTTAGTAATCAATGGTAACATATTTATTCAATTGATTTATGACATCCAAAAGTATGTATTTTAATTATTCATTTATGTTAGTTTAGACTATTATAGCTTACAGCTAATGAAAACCCAAAATTCAGTTTTTCGGAAAGTTTGAATATTATGTATAAAAAAGGATGTTTAGTTATGACCTAAACAATCACGTGAAAGACTGCTGACTACAAAGTTGTTTTGCTACTAGTCACTGACACTGTCCACATGAAAGGTAAGACACAAAAGATTATTGCTAAAGAAGTTGGTTCCTAACAGAGTACTGCATACAACCATAACATGGAAACTTGAGTGGAAGGAAAAGGTTTGGAAGAAAACGGTATAAAAGCAACAGGAAGAAGAGCAATTTCCAACGGATTGTGAAGTAAAGCTTGTAGTGGATTTTCTTATCAAAGTGGGAGAGAAGACAGCTCATTAAAAGAGAAAGACCGGACTTTGTCTTGTAAAAATTTATTCAAAGGCAGTCAGTGTTTGAATGACTCTGTCACTGAGCAAGTTAGTTAAGCAGAGCAATGAACAAAAATCACACACAAGTATTTACACCACAAATGAGGGTGTTATCTCAACTTCAAAGAGTTTCAGACATATGGCCTCCAAACCCTCCCCGGGTCAGAGGTAACAAGGTTATTTATGAGGGCACCCATTTACCCTCCCTTGAGGCATACACATCAGGAGTCTTAACCATAAACCTTCTGATAATGGTGTTGGACCACTTGTTTGCTGAATATTGGACCATTTGCACGTTGCTGGACGCCACCAGGCCTCCTGGCGTAAACTGAACTAAAATGGACATGCACGTCGTCTATACTGTCTGATCATGATGGAGGACGTTTTCAACTGAGTTTCTATTTTAAAATAGGATCGGAGATTAACCTGATGTGCTCAATCATATTTGAGGAGGTGAGTAGAGCCATGCTCTCCTTCAATGAACCATTTCAGGTTCACGCTTGTGATGTAAGCATCACCAGCCGCACCCAAAACCGATCATGCATCACTAGTTGGGTGGAGATGGACATCACACTCGAAGACATGACTCTGGTGCACCCCATCTATATGTGCACATTAAACAAAGAGCTTTTTCTCTTTGTGTGAACACTTACAACCCCAAAGTGGTGGAAGGTGTACACCTGGAAACCATGTTCATACCAGAAGTGCTACTAGCATTCTGGCTGGGAAATTCATCAACCATTAGAGAGCTGTATGACCGCTTGTGCAAAAACAAAACCCTTGTAACTGAAGCACAACACAGCCACACACTCCTTTTAGCAGACGGACTCCGCCCTCTCCTTAAGACAGACAGAGTGTGCACCTCCAGTGTGCAGATTGGCATAAAACAGCTTTCCCATGCTCTCAGCATGGTTACAACAGACCGAAGTGGGGTCACATTATCCTACGCCCATTACTCTCCTGTAGGGTGCCATAGGAGCTACAAAGCCACACACCACACCCTCCAACAGATGGTGCACTGGCCTCCAACGTCTCACGATGTTTAACCTGGCGGCAGGTTAAACATCAAAGGATGTTTAACCTGCCGCCAGTTTCAGCCACCCCAGCCAACCAGTCAACCTCCGCTTCAGTGAATGGGGGTTGCATTACCTTGGTTCCACCTTCAGACCAACTGGGTCGAACCAGCTCCAAAATTAACAGGAGGTAACAAATTCCTCCTAGCTGTGACATGCAGCTTCATCAAGTGGGTTGGATGCTTGTCAGAAAAGGTTGACACCGTCATCCCAGCTGTTGCTGTTTTGCTGAACCAGATGAAGTCCTACATCGAACTCTCCTCCCCAAGAACAGAGCTTGTCTCCATGTCCGGGAAAGGAGAGACCAGTGCGTAGGACTAGTTAAATAGGTGCATGTTTTATGAACTCACACTAACATGCACTAATCACTAACAACTTTCTTCAACAGAAACAGTTATAAATATAACTACCTTCTAGGACACAGTATTAAACTGTAAGTTGGCACAATATTTTTCACTCTGCATGCACTGCAGACCCTCACAGAAGTGATTAAGAATGATTTAATGGACACACACATTGCCAGAGATTTCATGCAAAATCTTATTAAAGGAGGTTGGTTCATCTGTAGACAGTCCCACCAAGGCACAGATACCTACTGGCCTAGTTCTGCGGAACTTAGTAGGGAAAATCCTAAGTCCAACACAGCAGACACCTTGCAAGCTCCACAAACACACCTGACTTATAGCTTAGGTACTGCAATTCAATTATTATTTTTCTCCCTTTTTTCACATCTAGATATTTTAGAGACAGGAGTCATATTAAAACCCATCATCATTTGGAAGAGCTAATGGTTTAAGCCTAAACTTGTTTTAAACATTCGGTTTTTTCCAAGATTACACACCGCATATAGGCAGGTTAAGCATCTACAGCTCAGGATTGATTCCCTCACATTCATTCCCCCATGGTTCATAGCACCGCCTTTGCCAATGACACAGCCAGGTTCCACTGCCTAATAGAAGTTGGACGAATAAGCTATGAACCATGATTTTGTTTATTTTTATATATATATACATATACAGGGGTTGGACAATGAAACTGAAACACCTGGTTTTAGACCACAATAATTTATAAGTATGGTGTAGGGCCTCCTTTTGCGGCCAATACAGCGCCAATTCGTCTTGGGAATGACATATACAAGTCCTGCACAGTGGTCAGAGGGATTTTAAGCCATTCTTCTTGCAGGATAGTGGCCAGGTCACTACGTGATACTGGTGGAGGAAAACGTTTCCTGACTCGCTCCTCCAAAACACTCCAAAGTGGCTCAATAATATTTAGATCTGGTGACTGTGCAGGCCATGGGAGATGTTCAACTTCACTTTCATGTTCATCAAACCAATCTTTCACCAGTCTTGCTGTGTGTATTGGTGCATTGTCATCCTGATACACGGCACTGCCTTCGGGATACAATGTTTGAACCATTGGATGCACATGGTCCTCAAGAATGGTTCGGTAGTCCTTGGCAGTGACACGCCCATCTAGCACAAGTATTGGGCCAAGGGAATGCCATGATATGGCAGCCCAAACCATCACTGATCCACCCCCATGCTTCACTCTGGGCATGCAACAGTCTGGGTGGTACGCTTCTTTGAGGCTTCTCCACATCGTAACTCTCCCGGATGTGGGGAAAACAGTAAAGGTGGACTCATCAGAGAACAATACATGTTTCACATTGTCCACAGCCCAAGATTTGCGCTCCTTGCACCACGGAAACTGACGTTTGGCATTGGCATGAGTGACCAAAGGTTTGGCTATAGCAGTCCGGCCGTGTATATTGACCCTGTGGAGCTCCCGATGGACAGTTCTGGTGGAAACAGGAGAGTTGAGGTGAACATTTAATTCTGCCGTGATTTGGGCAGCCGTGGTTTTATGTTTTTTGGATACAATCCGGGTTAGCATCCGAACATCCCTTTCAGACAGCTTCCTCTTGCGTCCACAGTTAATCCTGTTGGATGTGGTTCGTCCTTCTTGGTGGTATGCTAACATTACCCTGGATACCATGGCTCTTGATACATCACAAAGACTTGCTGTCTTGGTCACAGATGCGCCAGCAAGACGTGCACCAACAATTTGTGCTCTTTTGAACTCTGGTATGTCACCCATAATGTTGTGTGCATTTCAATATTTTGAGCAAAACTGTGCTCTTACCCTGCTAATTGAACCTTCACACTCTGCTCTTACTGGTGCAGTGTTCAATCAATGAAGACTGGCTACCAGGCTGGTCCAATTTAGCCATGAAACCTCCCACACTAAAATGACAGGTGTTTCAGTTTCATTGTCCAACCCCTGTATATGTACGGTATCTTTTATTGTTGTTTCATTTTGTCTCAGGGTTATCAAAAGCTGATGACCAAAAGAATGTATTGATGATATGAATGTATTGTTTGTATTTTCTCATTGAACAACATAGAAAGGTATGAGTTAGTCAGAGTTTAGTCCTGTCCAGGCTAACCTCTACTCTGCCCAGTCATAGGTTTTGAGGAACACAGAGACAGATTGTTTGTTCTGCTTCGCCACGGATCACTGATTGTTCAGCAAAGGACAGAATGGTCCCAGTAGCTTCAAAGACTGCAATTCATCTCACCCTTTGTTGGAACACTTGTTTGCTGAATATTGGACCATTTGCACGTTGCTGGACGCCACCAGGCCTCCTGGCATTTTCGGCCATTTTGTATCCAGGACAGTCCTTTCCTACAGATCCCGTCGGACACTGCGACTGATATGACGGGGCGTCCCAAGTCTGACGTCACAGGACGCTATATAGGAAGGCGCCCATGTTGAACACTTGTTTTCAGCTGGAGACCGTGACACGGTTACCAACATCTGAAGCATCATCTGGAGAAGAGTCCTGAATGAATTTCATTTATTCTCCTTCGTTGGCCAACAAGAAATTCATAACTGAGGTTTCTGGAATGAGAAGGCCAGAAATTTCACTTTACCGATCGAAGACGTGAGCTTAACACGTAACAAAAAAAACCCATGGAGTTTCAAGGAGACGAATCACCACCTTGTTTTCTGTTCTAGTCGGCTGTAACGGTCAGATCATATTTTTCACTTTCGCCAAGGAGTCCAGACGACGAAGATTGACCGCTTTTCCTGAAGTTAACTGTGGAAGTACATTAACTTCCAACTTCTACCCCTCCCTCTCTCAACTGCGCTCAGAAGGAAGGCTTCAACAAAGTAAAACACATCTTTTTATTATTATTATTTTTTTATTTCTTTATTAGGAATAGCCGAGCAGGGTAGAGGAGATTTATAGTGCGGTTAGAGTCGCCATTTAGAGTCTAATGTGTTTGGAATTGTATATGCATGCCATTGTTTTGAAACTCGCTAGTACTTTTGGAGACCGCCGTGTCTCGCAAGTGTGTCTTCACCGTGCAAACACCTGTGCGCAGGTGCGCTGTGTAACTGGACTGTTATAATAACCTCATGGTGTAATTCACCATTTTCTTTGTCTTCAACCTTACTGCTTACTAGCTTGCCACCAAAAGTTTTATAACCCTTTGTCTGCTCACCTCGCCCAGTGTTGGGGGATGTTTTATGACTGAGTATAACTGAGTTACAGTTTGAGCTGCGCCCCAACCTCCACTCACCACCACATCCCTTTGTCATATTATCATTTTTGCCATAACTGCTGGTTTGATCCTATACTGCTGTTTTGCTTTATTTTGTTTAGTTAGATATTTTACCCCTTTTGTGTAGAACTTTGCATGTTTGAGTAGGTCAAGATTATTAAATCGGAAGAACGGATTGTATCAGGGCTGTGATTTGATAAATGTTCACATAGATAAACAGAAGGCATTTTGTGTTTATTTTGTGCAAGAGTGACTCGTCAGTCAAGATAAGGTTGAAGTTCCACACGTACTCGTACTCATCTTCTTCCGCTTTATCCAGGACCGGGTCGCAGGGGCAGCAGACTCAGCAGAGACGCCCAGACGTCCCTCTCCCCAGACACCTCCTCCAGCTCCTCCGGGGGGAGCCCAAGGCGTTCCCAGGCCAACCGAGAGACATAGTCCCTCTAGCGTGTCCTGGGCCGTCCCCTGGGCCTCCTCCCGGTGGGACGTGCCTGGAACACCTCCCGAGGAAGACGTCCAGGAGGCATCCGGTATAGATGCCTGAGCCACCTCAAATGGCTCGTCTCAATCTGGAGGAGTAGTGGCTCTACTCCGAGCCACTCCCGGATGGCCGAGCTCCTCACCCTATCTCTAAGGGAATGCCCGGCTACCCTACGGAGGAAGCTCATTTCTGCCGCTTGTATCCAGGATCTCGTTTTTTCGGGCATGACCCAAAGTTCATGGCCATAGGTGAGGGTAGGAACGTAGACCGACCGGTAAATCGAGAGCTTGTAATATTTAATCTGCACACCAAATCTCTACCCATCAAATTTAAAGGACACAAAGGAGACACCATAAAAGAATGTTTTAACTGTACTTTAGACGAACAGAAAAACTTTCCCTAACTGTTTCACCTGAAGCAGAAACAGAATGGACATAACGACCACTCAGTTTTGGCTGCTCTTTAATACATTTAGCTGATAAAACAGAGTGTGTCACTCCTGAATCTACAACAAAAGAAATTTCTTCACCCATCACCATCATAGAAAACATAGGCATTCTTTTAAAAGCAGGGTTATGTGTATGGAGATACGTGCCTGGTAAAACTACAGAGGCACCTTCTACGTGTATTATGGCCTCTGTAAGCAATCTATGTGAATCAGTATCATCATGCAACTGTGTGTGTGTTTGTGAAACCTCACGCTCCTTAAAAGACCCCTCCTTAATGCGAGTGGCAAAATAATTTCCATTACAGTCCCATCTCCCCATCAGTTGCCGCTGTCAGGCTTCTTCAGTTTCTCTGGACATTCATTCTTCCAGTGTCCTATTTGTCCACAGTTATGGCAAGCATCGGAGCAGGACCACTGTCCCCATCCCCAACCTCTGCCCCGGCGTCCCCGGCCTCGTCCTCAAGGAAAAGAACCATGTTGATTTGTGCTGTAATACAGGGTCAGAGCCGCGTTATGCAAATCAGTATCTCTTTTGTCCGCTTCTTTCTTCTTCCCTTCGTTGATAACGTCATCGCTGTGTAAAGCATGTCTTTTCAGCTCCTCAAAACGCACCCCATGTCTCCAACCAACATAAAGAGTCTTAGTTTGTGCTGCGATCTCAGGGAGAAGTCCTTCCATAATATATGCACACAACATCTTTTCCCAGGGGCCCAAAACAGTAAAGTCAGCAGGGCATTCCATACCTGAATGTTTATTGAACGCTTCTTCCATCCGATAAAGAAAATCAGCGACAGTCTCATCAGGACGTTGCTTGACTTGTTGTAGCACGGCACAATCAGTCAGTGCACAAATGTTCCACGGCATTATACCATGGCCCATTACGGTGATTCAAATCCCCATTTTCACCACCGGTTGTCACAACAAGGCGCACTGCAGGATCTGGCAGTCTCAAACCAACTAAATCTCCATTTTTGATTTTTGCTGCAAGGAGCCGGCGAATTTCTGTGCCAGTAGGTCTCATTTCATGGCATAAAGCTTTAAGTTCCGTAGCAAACTTTCTTCTGTCTTCTGGAAATAACGCAGTGCTGGCTTGGATGTCTGCTGAAGTCCACGGTCGAAACACCAACTGAGGCTCATTCGTTCCGGCTACTTCCAACAAAGGGCATTGATAATCTTCTTCCTCTTTTTTATCTTCTCCTCGCTGTTTTCCACTTCGTAACCATGTAAACTCATTAAAAGTAACAGGAGAGGAGAGGAAAGGTATTTTCTGGTCCTTTGATGATCCCGGTCGCTGCTCATCTGTAGGCTGGCGCATAATCACACCTTCCGCTCCGCTGGAGCCGCTGCGCTCGGTGAAGTCAGCCTGCAGCGTAGGTGGATGTCTGAGTTGACTCACGGGCTGATGCTGAAGCGGACTGGCGAGTTCTCCTGACTGACTTGCGGGCAGATTTGCTGGTTGACCTACTGCTGGAGGAGGACAGGACTCTAGATCGAGGTCTGCCATCTGGAGGGCCCGCAACTCCGTCTGTAAAGATGGATATGGACTGGAGGTTGAAGCGTCACTAGGTCTATATGGGGGTGGAAACATGGGGTCATCACCGGTATGACCAGCATTGTCGTACCTGTTCCCCACAACCCTGGACAAATCTTTTCTCCCTGCTATCGGTTTCAATTGGGACATTCTTTCCCTATGCATAGCCTCCGTAATCCATTCATTCCAACACTTTACCCATATTTCTGTCTGATCCAAATCTTGTTTTTTAATCCTTTTTTTATTTTCTCCCAATCTCCATCCATCAACTGTTTTATTTTATTCAACGGATTTACACTTAAACTTCCACCTTGTGGAAAACCAAACTTATCTTCCCAAATGAAAGCACATTTAACACAATCATTCCCACCTTTTTCTTTCATTATTTTATAAATCGCAGAATCTGGAGAAGGACCCACCACTGATGCCTTTCAGGTTCCGGAACCCATATTTTTTTTACCTGTTCAGCGGCACGTCTGCCGACTGGCTTTTCTCCTTTATAATGTGTAGAAAATTGCAAAAAGCCACCCGCAAAACCCTTTTGTTTTGCTTTATCTCATTGTTACCAATAAGAACCTCCCTGTATTCCTTACAGGGTGACCTGGCAATCAGCTGATGTCCTCCTTCTCCCAACTCCAGAACCTAATCAATTAGTTATGATGGTTAACATGTAATAATAAAAAAATACATATATTATACAATTCAGAGCAACCTCTCGCCCAGATATATTTGTAGACAAATAGTTCGGATCCAATTGGCCAGAAGCCGCAGGCAGGCACCAGGACTCCCCTCCGTGAAATGGAGGTGGACTGAGGACAACGTCTTCAGGCTGGCCAGGCGTCTGTGTTCTCTCCTGCGGTTTCCTCTGGCACGTTAGATCCTGTTCGTGACGCTAAAATTGTAGTGGATTTTCTTATCAAAGTGGGAGAGAAGACAGCTCATTAAAAGAGAAAGAACGGATTTTGTCTTATAAAAATTTATTCAAAGGCAGTCAGCGTTTGAATGACTCTGTCACTGAGCAAGTCAGTTAAGCAGAGCAACGAACAAAAATCACACACAAGTATTTTTACCAAAAATGAGGGTGTTATCTCAACTTCAAAGAGTTTCAGACATATGGCCTCCAGACCCTCCCCGGGTTAGAGGTAACAAGGTTATTTATGAGGGCACCCATCTACTCTCCCTGGAGGCATTATCATCAGGAGTGTTAACCATAAACCTTCTGATAATGGATTTAGAGTCCATCTGCTCTTAAGTACTAAAACACAGAGGTCAGAGGAGACAGGTAAACTAAAGGTCATAGTACTTTAGAAAATTTTAGAGCACTAATAAAAGAATTTTCCATTACAAGCTCATTCAAGAATGTCAAGGAGATTCACAAGCATGAACTGCTGCCAGAGTCAGTTCAAGAGCCTCCACACAAAGATGTATCCAAGACATGGGCTACAAATTTTGCATCATTTCTGCTTAGACACTCTTAAGGACTAAGGAGGGCTAAAGAAAAAAGAAGTGGACTTTTGCTCTGTTTTCCAAAGGTCTCTTTTCAGATTAAATGAAATTTTGCATTTCAATTCAAAATCAAGGTCTCAGAGTCTGAAGGAAAACCAGACATGTACAGATTTTGAGCTGCTTCACATTCAATGTCAATTTTCCACAGTCAGTGATGAATTTAAAGGCCATGTCATCTGCTAGTACTGGTCCACTGGATTTTCTGAAGTCCCCAGTCAATGCAAACATCTACTAGAACATTATAGAGCACTTTCTGCTCCCCTCCACTGACAACTTTTATGGATTTCATTCTCGGCACCTATTCACACTACTAAAAAGTAAAAATACCTGCCTTGATGATAATGTTATCACTGTGCTGGATTGGCCAGAAAATAAGCATGACGTGATCCGCATAGAAAATCTATGTTGTATTGTCAAGAGGAAGATGAGAGACAACAGAGCCAACAACATAGATGAGCCGAAGGCTCAAAGGAAAGCAACCTGGTCTTCCTTGACACCTAAGCAAAGATTGTCTTCATGCGACACTGCATTGATGCAGTAGTTCATGCAAAATGGGCCCAACTAACAGTGCAGCATGTGAATAGTTCATATGCCGTACTGTTGTACTGAAAGGTACTTTTCAGTAGGCTAGAATTTCTCCATTACAATTTCTTTTTCATTTATTATTTTCTGAGAAAATGAAATTTTGGGTTTCATTAGCTGTAAGCTATAGTCATAAAAATAAACAGAAATAAACACTTGAAATATATCACTGTGTATTGAACCTTGGTAATAAATGTGTTTCAATTTTTGAATTGAATTAATGAAAAAATAAAATGTCTAATGTAATTGTGATTTAAAGCCATACTAGAGGACAGTTTATATGTATGTTCCGGAGCAATCCAAGAACCACAAGGTTCAAGTCTTTCATAAACACTAGTGTCACTCTCCAAAATAAAGCCAGTTTAACAACAACAGGAACTTGGATGGTGGTGACCAAGAAAGAAGATTTTATTCCAAAATGGACATTGTCAAAATTGTAGGTAGCCTATGTCTAGAACAAAGCTTTGTGGTATAATTAGTTCTAGTTAGGTATAATTAGGCCTTCTGTTATCTATATGAATTTCTAGGTTAAGACCTTTTGAAACAGTTGCATATATCTAGTCCAGTTAAAAATCCAATCAACTACTGTATTTAAATCTCTGGTACTGCATCTGCAGGCAAAAGCGCCATGAATTCATTAAACAGATGATGGCTTGGCTCATTCAAGAGAGTGTCTTCTTCAGAGTTTTAACCAATGTGAGAGAGATCAGTCAAAGCTGTCTGCTATTTCACTTCACAGCCTGACCGAATTCTGCAGTCTCAGTTTGTTTTCGGGTTAGTTGACCTCATATCAGCAGATACAGAAGAAGGCACAGATCCCATAAAACAGAAAGAAAGCTTTCTCATAACAATTGAATCAACATTGATGTTACAATAACTGACATAAAGTAGATGTGCTGGCTGGGCGGCTTTTGTGCACACAGCATCAACCTAAAGTCATCTTGTCATTACACTCAAGATATTGCAGAGATATTTTTACTGCTTCACCTGCTCACCAGCCTTGTGATTAATTTTTATTTTAGAGGTGAGTTCAAGAGTCTCTTCAAAAAGTTAATAAAATTCTGTTTTGTTTTATAGATGTTAATGTCTAAGTAGGCCTTCACCTTTCTGTATTTGGGATCCTTTTCTTTAAATGGGGGCTCATTTGTAAGGAAAATGCATTTGTGGGCTTAGGAGCAGAGTTAAATATGGGTTATACCCATGAAAAAAATATCAGTTCTTCTCTGCCTATGCAACACAGTTTATTTTGTGACTCTTTCAATCATCCATTACCTATACCCGCTTATCCTTGCAGGGTCATGGTTGGGCAGGTGCCTTTCTCCAGTGACCACTGTACAGGAGGTGGGGTACCCCCTGGACAGCTGGCTAGTTGATTACAAGGGTGCTGCTGACCCTTGTTTGGTGTTATTAATTTAACAAAGTGGGGCTTCAGTAGTACTGTGGGAGAAATGTCACTGCAACAGCCTGGTACAACTGCAACAGCCTGGCACCTCATCTTCATGATGGTCATCAGCTTGGTCACACACTGCAGTAAGATGGCATCTCATTGCTTAACCAGCATTTGTCTCAAGTCAGCTAATGCGGGTGTGTTGGCCTGGCAAGAATGGCACACTCAAGCCTTTTTCACAAGTGTTCAGCAGTGTTTGGGTCAGGGTTGCAGGCAAGCCACTCCATCCTGTCCACTCATAAATTATTTTGGTAGTATTTGGTAAATCCCACTCTGTGGGGATGAGCATTGACATCTTGGAGGAAAGTGTTAGGTCCCTAAGACTGGAGATGTGAGATCAGCACTAGGCACAGATTATCATCTCAATATCTCTCTGTATTGAGATTCCCTCGTGTGATGGCAGATGTTGTTTTCCCAGTGAGGGAGCTGCCACCCCCGACCATCACACTGCCACCCCCAAAAACTATTTATCAATGGCAGAGGAGATTTGGCAAGTTTTTTATACTCAACTCTGGTGCTCAACCCACAAATACATTTCCCTTATGAATGTTGCACTGCTTTAGATTAAATAAACAGGCTTTCCAACAGTATAAGGTTTAAAATCCAGAAGCATTGTCAAAACCAAGAATAATCAACCAAACATGCATTTCCTTATTTTCTGTGATAAGTATGGATTTCTAGAAACTGGCAGCTCAACAAAATCACACAGTTCAGTGGGCTACCTGTATCAAAAGCTGGTGTAGATTTGGTTAGGAGAATCATCATAGGAGAGGTTCCTTCTGTGATTTACCAATCATATATCCCGACCAGTCCCAGCATATGAACAATGCTGTTCATATGCTGTATAGGTGTCGATACATCTGACCGCTGAAAATAATTGTAATTAAAGATCACATCCCTATATATTCATATTTTTAATCACCCCTGCAACAGAAATTGCAACATGATTGAATAAAGACACAATCGGTTATCGAAGAAGTCACCAAACCTTTTGAATTGTTTAAATGGCAGAAGCTTGGGTTCTCAGTAGATAAAAGAAATTATGATAGAGTGACAGAATAGATAAAGATAATGTGTTAGTACTGTGAGACGGCCAAACAAGAGCTAGGTACCAAAACTGGCATTTGCTTCGAAGGCTTCTATTGGCATAAAATTAAAAGATTATTTTAAAGTTTGTTAAGGAATCTGGGCTGCATGTGATCATTTACAGTTCAAAATGTAAAATTTACTAGATAATTTTACACTTAAACTTGGGTTTGATTATTTTCCACTGATTATAGATTATCTAACCTGTTATTGTATTTGTGAAAGCTTTATTCTATTTGTGAAAACCAAATGTTGGTTGTCTTGTCAGTGTCTTGTCTGGTTGTTGTCATGAATCCAATATTGTAGATTGCCTTATCTCATCAGCAGAATACATATGGATTCACTTCAATAAAACACCCTATCTCTCCCAGGTAACTGTTTTTGATACTGTCCTTCTTGTATTGTATCATAATTGCTATGCTCTTTGTCCTCCAAAATGGTTAGTGTACATATTTTGTGGGTAACATTGAATCCGCACACTTCAATCCATGTGAAGTTTGAATAATTTACTAGCAGCAATAGGGCTACATCTTTAAGTAAATGATATGTAAAAATCAGAACAGGGGTAACTTAAAAATTTATATACAAGAAAAGATGGATAAAAATAATATTTTTATCTATAAATTTATATATTGTTGTTTACAATCAGTCTAATTAGCTTTAACTGTTGTATTTTAAAATGTCTTTTGTATTGACAACTTTGTGCAATTATTGTGACATTTAATTATTTAATTAAATATTTTGCTGGCAATTTCCAGTTGAGTCACTCAGTATTATTTACCAGGCACATATTTGTCACAAAGTATCTGTATCAGATCGGTATAACCGATACCACTCTGAATTCTACTCAGTATCAGATCAAAAAGGAAATCGTGGTAGAGTTCCAATGATGTTCTACTCCTTTCCTATATAATAAACATGATACATCTTTAAAGTAATCAATCTCTAACTTTTAATTTCTCTAAGATTAGATCCTAAAACCTTACATAGTTTAATTGTATTTTTGTTGACAACTCAAAAGGTTTTAACACAAATGAGCATCAAATATGTTTTTGACTAATAAAATCTGTCCATCAGTATTTGAGTCTGTTTTTTGCAAAGATGTTTAAACTACCCTTTATTCTTTTGCTGTGTTTTGTTGTTGTTTTATTTGTTCAGTTTCCTAACTCAGAAACACAAATTATTCAAGTATGCTAAATTGATAAATAGAGGGCTGATCAGCTGAATAATACTTGATGCTTCCTAGGTCCTCTGCAAGATGTTTTTTCCCTAATTCTAGATTTTTAAGCCTGATCTTTATGTGGTTCCCCATCTTTTGGAGAAAGTTGGATCAGAAATATACTAGACTGAAAATGAGTAAATCAGCACCTAAAGACCACCAAAAAAAAAATCACCACGTCAAACAACACTTATGGAATCGGCAAAAAATTAAAACAGTTTGTGATTCGTAAAACCTGTCCACGGTGGACCCTGCCTCTCGCCCATAGACAGCTGGAGATAGACACCAGCTTCCCTGTGACCCACTATGGAATAAGCAGTGGAAAATAACTGACTGACTGACTGACTGATTTGTAAAACCTTTGTCTTGTTTATGTAAACAAAGAATTGGGACTTTTGGTTGTTCAACAAATATTGGAAAACTCATTCTCCAATCATCAGACTCCAAACAGACAATCTGTAGTAGTTTGTTGAGGATGTCTTTTAAGATGCAAGCGTTTTTAGTGAAAAGTCTATCTTCAGCCTCTAGCGGGAACAAATTTTATTGTATTCAGGCACATATGTATAGGTTCTGCTGCAATATATCTAAGAAAGACTACCTACTAACAGTGTAACAGTAAAGGGGGATTGCATTTACCAGCGTGCTTTTCTTTTTTTTCAGTTTACCCCAGGCACTGATTGTTTGAGAGCCTGTATGTTCTGGTTTTTGATCTCTAATTTGGAAACCTAATCTACTCTTGAGCAGCATTACACTAGCTACCTTGGTGAAGTGAATCACTTTCGTAATACTGAAAATCCTGAATCAATAAACATTAGTTTTGCTTGTTAGTACAGGCACCTGGTTGTATTAACTCGTACTCGTACTCGTCGTCTTCCGCTTATCCGGAACCGGGTCGCGGGGGCAGCAGACTCAACAGAGACGCCCAGACGTCCCTCTCTCCAGACACCTCCTCCAGTTCCTCCAGGGGGAGCCCAAGGCGTTCCCAGGCCAGCCGAGAGATATAGTCCCTCCAGCGTGTCCTGGGCCGTCCCCTGGGCCTCCTCCCGGTGGGACGTGCCTGGAATACCTCCCGAGGAAGGCGTCCAGGAGGCATCTGGTATAGATGCCCGAGCCACCTCAACTGGCTCCTCTCGATGTGGAGGAGCAGTGGCTCTACTCCGAGCCCCTCCCGGATGGCCGAGCTCCTCACCCTATCTCTAAGGGAGTGCCTGGCCACCCTACGGAGGAAGCTCATTTCAGCCGCTTGTATCCGGGATCTCGTTCTTTCGGTCATGACCCAACGTTTATGGCCATAGGTGATGGTAGGAACGTAGACCGACCAGTAAATTGAGAGCTTTGCTTTTCGGCTCAGCTCTCTCTTCACCACAACGGACTGGCACAGCGCCCCCATTACTGTGGCAGCCGCACCGATCCGTCTGTCGATCTCCCGCTCCATTCTTCCCTCACTCGTGAACAAGACCCCGAGATACTTAAACTCCTCCACTTGAGGCAGGAACTCCCCTCCAACCTGAAGAGGACAAGCCACCCTTTTCTGGTCGAGTACCATGGCCTCAGACTTGGAGGAGCTGATCCTCATCCCAGCCGCTTCACACTCGGCTGCGAACCGCCACAGCGCATGCTGTAGGTCTTGGCTTGAGGGGGCCAGCAGGACCATGTCATCTGCAAAAAGAAGAGACGAAATCCACTGGTCCCCAAACCCGACCCCCTCCGGCCCTTGGCGGCGTCTAGAAATCCTGTCCATAAAAGTTATGAACAGGACCGGGAACAGGTCTGACTTATTGCCGGCAATGTGGACCAAACTCCTGCTCCGCTCGTACAGAGACCGGATGGCCCCTAGTAAAGGGCCCCCGATTCCATACTCCTGGAGCACCCCCCACAGGGCATCACGAGGGACACAGTCGAATGCCTTCTCCAGGTCCACAAAACACATGTGAACCGGTTGGGCAAACTCCCATGAACCCTCGAGCACCCTGTAGAGGGTATAGAGCTCCTTGAACCACCACCTTAACGTGGTGGAGGGGTTTGAGTGCTCAAATAATCCTAGAGGCTATGTTGTCTGGGGCCTAAATTCCCCTGGTAGGGTCTCCCATGGGAAACAGGCTCTAGGTGATGGGTCAGACAAAGAGTGGTTCAAGAATCCCTCATGAAGAACAAAATATCGAGGCACGTGACATCGCCCGGTACGGCGCAGCCGGGGTCCCACCCTGGAGCCAGGCCTGGGGTCGGGACTCGTCGGAGAGCGCCTAGTGGCCGGGTTGCTCCTCGCGGGACCCGGCCGGGCCAAGCCCGAACGAGAGACGCGAGGCCATCCCCCAGTGGGCCCAACACCTGCAGGGGGAACCGTGAGGGACCGGTGCAAAGAGGATTAGGTGGCGGACGAAGGTGGAGACCTGAGCGGCCCGATCCCTGGATGCTTAGGCTGGCTCTAGGGATGTGGAATGTCACCTCGCTGGGGGGGAAGGAGCCTGAGCTTGTGCGGGAGGTCGAGAGATATCGACTAGAAATAGTCGGGCTCGCCTCCACGCACAGCGTGGGCTCTGGAACCCATCTCCTTGAGTGGGGTTGGACTCTGTTCTACTCTGGAGTGGCCCACAGGGAGAGGCGGCGGGCTGGTGTGGGTTTGCTTGTTGCCCCCCAGCTCAGCCGTCTCGTGTTGGGGTTTACCCCAGTGGATGAGAGGGTCGTATTCCTGCGCCTTCGGGTTGGGGAGAGGTCTCTGACTATCATTTCAGCCTACGGGCCGAGTGACAGCGCAGAGTACCCGGCCTTCTTGGCGTCCCTGTCGGGGGTGCTGGATAGTGCCCCTCCCGGGGACTCCATTATTCTGCTGGTGGATTTCAACACCCACGTGGGGAACGACAGTGACACCTGGAGAGGCGTGATCGGGAGGAATGGCCTCCCCGATCTGAATCCGAGTGGTGTTTTGTTATTGGACTTCTGTGCTAGTCACGGATTGTCCATAACGAACACCATGTTCACACATAAGGGTGTCCATCAGTGGACTTGGCACCAGGACACCCTAGGCAGGAGGTCGATGATCGACTTTGTTGTCGTATCATCAGACCTTCGGCCGCATGTTTTGGACACTCGGGTGAAGAGAGGGGCTGAGCTGTCCACTGATCATCACCTGGTGGTGAGTTGGATCCGCTGGAGGAGGAGAAAGCCGGACAGACTTGGCAGGCCCAAGCGCATAGTGAGGGTCTGCTGGGAAGAGCCCTCGGCCAGGGATGTATTCAACTCCCACCTCCGGGAGAGCTTCGACCAGATCCTGGGGGATGTTGGAGACATAGAGTCCGAGTGGACCATGTTCTGCGCATCTATTGTCGATGCTGCTGTCCGTAGCTGTGGCCGTAAGGTCTGCGGTGCCTGTCGCGGCGGCAATCCCAGAACCCGGTGGTGGACACCGGCAGTAAGGGATGCTGTTAAGCTGAAGAAGGAGTCCTATCGGCTGTGGTTGACTTGTGGGACTCCTGAGGCGGCTGACGGGTACCGTGAGGCCAAGCGTGCTGCGGCCCGGGCTGTGGCAGAGGCAAAAACTCGGGCCTGGGAGGAGTTCGGTGAGGCCATGGAGAAGGACTACCGGTTGGCCTCGAAGCAATTCTGGCAAACCGTCCGTCGCCTCAGGAGGGGCAAGCAGTGCTTCGCCAACACTGTTTATAGTGGGGGCGGGAGACTGCTGACCTCGACTGAGGACATTATCGGGCGGTGGAAGGAGTACTTCGAGGATCTCCTCAATCCTGCCATCACGCATTCCGTGGTGGAAACAGAGGCTGGGGACTCGGGGTTGGACTCTTTCATCACCCAGGCTGAAGTCACCAAGGTGGTTAAAAAGCTCTGCGGTGGCAAGGCTTCGGGTGTGGATGAGATCCGCCCTGAGTACCTCAAGTCTTTGGATGTTGTGGGGCTGTCATGGTTGACACGCCTCTTCAACATTGCGTGGCGGATGGGGACAGTGCCTTTGGATTGGCAGACTGGGGTGGTGGTCCCCCTACATAAGAAGGGTGACCGGAGGGTGTGTTCCAACTACAGGGGGATCACACTCCTCAGCCTCCCTGGTAAGGCCTGCGCCAGGGTATTGGAGAGGAGAGTCCGACCGATAGTCGAACCTCGGCTTCAGGAGGAGCAGTGTGGTTTTCGTCCCGGCCGTGGAACACTGGACCAGCTCTGTTGTATTAACTATTTACAGTAATAATGAGAGAAACACTGATTTATTTAGGCAATTGGTCTTCTGTAGAAACTGAAATAAATAATGCTTTCAAAATTACTAAAGACTCTAAAGACAAAGAAAGAAAGCTTGTTCCACAGTTGAGGTACAACAGTCTGGAAAGAACAATCCAGTGTGAGTGTGTGCTAACAATTCAGCAGTACAGGAAGGAGCTTGCAAGGTCCTGAAATCTAGTCATGAATTAAAAATTAATTCTAAAATTAACCATCAACCACTGATAACAAATTTAAACAGTGATGTCTACTCCTATGTTTATACCAGTTGAAAGTCTTCTTGCATAATTTTGGACCAAGTGAAGGTGATCAAGGCATTTCTGTTATACCATATTAAAAGTGCAAGGTGCAATAAAATGCGCAATGACAAGTGAAATGTCAAAATGTCCAATGTCTTGCCCAATCAGAGGAACCACGCTTTTCAGGACAGAGATCAGACACTGCTTTCTCAGAGTTTAGTTGAATGGTGTTTAATTTTAATGTTCGGTTTGTATATTTTTAGACACTCAGGTAATACATACAGTTTCAAAAACATTATTTTGAATTATCTGTACAATTGTATTTGCTTAGTTACATACTTGTGTTTTTCCAAGTGTTATCTTGCCTCTAAGTTACCAACTGACCACCATTTCTTAAACACTTACCTGGATACTCACCCTCTCAGAATGGTTCCTACTGGTCTTTAACTTTATGCAGCCACCCACTACTACATACCAGTTTGCCTTTATGGTAATCATCTACATCCTCACATTGCCTGTCCACCTTCAGATTTTTCAAACTGTTGTCAGTCAGTCATTTTCTACCACTTATTCCATAGTGGGTCGCAGGGGAGCTGGTGCCTATCTCCAGCAGTCTATGGGCAAGAGGCAGGGTACACCCTGGACAGATTGCCAGTTCATCACCAGGCAACACACAAACAACCATGCACACACTCATACACCTAAGGTCAATTTAGAGTGACCAATTAACCTAACAGGCATGTCTTTGGACTGTGGGAGGAAGCCGGAGTACCTGGTGAGAACCCACGCATGCACAGGGAGAACATGCAAACTCCATGCAGAAAGACCCCAGGCTGGGAATTGAACCCAGGACCTTCTTGCTGCAAGGCAACAGTGCTACCAACTGCGCCACCGTGCAGCCCAAACTGTTGTAATTATTATTAATATATTATGTAATATTCAATATTAATATTAGTGAAACGGGTGAGCTAAGCTCTGGCATTATTGAACAGCAAAATTGCACACACATGGACAAATTCACACACACACAAAAAAAATCACAATTTCTTAAATAGAAGAATTTATTAACAAAAATAAATCAACTCAAAGTCAAACATATTTTAATCAACAAACTCTTTACTATACTAGAACAATCCAACTAAACTACCAAGCAGAATGAAAGAATAAAGAAGACCAACTACAGTATAAACAATATAAACAAGTGAATCAAAGATGTTATGTTTAAGAACCAAGAATTAGCTTGAGGAATCTGGAAATGAGATCTTGGAACTTAGACCTAATTGGTATACCTTCAAACAACCATTTACAATGCAAGATCAGATAAAACCTTATTTTAATAAAATAATATTTTAAAGAATGATTTGCTGAATAAAACCAACCTTCTAGATGACAAATTCTCAATGGTGTTTAATTAGCTGCCTTTATTTAATACAATAATATTTAGGAAAATATTAAGGAACAATTAAAATATATTTTAAGGAAATATTATTTTGAATAAGATCCAAACCTTTCTCGATAAATTAATCTCAATGGTAATTTAGTAAAGTAATTTTTAGGGAAATATAATTTTCCTAGATTGGAAACTAACAACCTTTCTGGATAAGCCCGAGCGTTCTGGTACCGGTATGAGCAGAGCCACGCCCATTTTTCGCCATCTGTAAAAGTAAGTAAAACACAGTAATTTTTTTACTTTGTAGATCAGAGTCGGAGGTTTTATTGTTGATAAACAATTAGTAAAATTTTGTTTTTCACAAATACTTTTGGTTTTTTCAGCACTTTAAACACACAAAATGCCATTTAAAGGTCTTTCAACAAAGCCGACTTTCGGAAAAATGCTTCGGTACAAGGACATATTCTTGTCCACCCCTATGTAACCAGTATCTATGGAAACTAGAGACTCTCACCTATCCAACGAGGTTAGTCTGATGTTGTCCTGTAACATCATTTCCTTGCGGACAGTGGACAGTCTCAGGTGCTTTACGCACAGGTATCATTGCGGACAGCAGTAAGCACGGTCAGCTTGTTGTTTCAGCAAATCTCTTCGGCTGCGTTTTTTTCCCGGCTGGATTTCAGTTCTTATAATGGCGCAGAAGAGGAAACTGACTGCTCTGGAAGTTTTGGAAGAAGTTACCAGGACGAGCGACATTGAAAAAAAGGATTAATCAGATTCTTCAGCAGCTGGTTGCGAGAGCCTCGCACAGACAACTGTATTCCTCCGTCTTCCACCCGGGCAGAGAGATATGCATAGATGAGCGGGTGGTGGCGAGCAAGGCCAGAATAGGGTTCTGTCAGTATATGAAGGACAAGCTCACCAAGTTTGGTTACAAACTGTTTGTTTTAGCTGATTTATGTACTGGTTACACATGGAATTTTTTCATCTATAAGGGAAAGACTGAGAAAGTTTAACGAGAAGGCCTGAGTGTAACATCAGTTACGGAACTGATGGAGTTTGACCTTCACCTTTATGTAGATAACTTCTACAGCTTTCTGAAAACCACAAGGAACTCCCTGCCCAAATCAGTTGGGATAGGAGACATGAGGTGGCGCAGAAAGACGGACTGCTATTTCTCATATGGAAGGACACCAAGAAGGTCACTGTGTGCAGCTCCTTTCACAAGACCTACAGTCGAGACACTGCAGAGGAGTGTGAAGCAGGTGGGTCAGTGGTGCGTCAAGAATATTGCTGTTTCTTATGCTGTGAAGGATTATAATGAGGAATATGGGATAATGGGAGGAGCGGACTTATCTGATGCCTTCATCCAATACTACTCAGTACAGGGAAAAACCATGAAATGGTATAAGACATTTTTTTATCATTTCATAGGCATTGATGTGTTAAGCTCTTTCATCCTGTTCAAAATGTTGGCCATTGGAAGAACAGAGACTCTGTTATCACAGAGGCAGTTCAGGGAGGTCCTCATGAAAGAGCTTATTGATGAATCTCAAGTTGCTATTGCTGCAGCTAACCCAACAGCTGGTCGCTCCAACATTTGCATGCCAGTTTATTATGGTCAGAATGCCACTGACAAGGTGAGAAACTGTGTTCTGAAGGGAGCAGGGCAAAATGACAATGATTTCCTACAATGGAAATCAGTGCTTTTATTTAACCAAATTCAATTCAATTCAGTTTTATTTATATAGTGCCAATTCACAACACATGTTGTCTCAAGGCACTTCACAACAGTCAGGTACATACATTCCAATTAATCCTAACAATTTAACAGTGCAGTCGGAGTTAGCTTTTTATTCAAATTGGATAAAAAGTTTTTCTATCTAAGGAAACCCAGCAGATTGCATCCAGTCAGTGACTTGCATCCAGTCAGTGACTTGCAGCATTCCCTCTTTTATGAGGAGAAAAACACATTCAGCACAATTTTGGCACATTTGGCTAAATTGTTTCAAAATCAACAGCTCTGCCTGGCACATTACCCACTAAAGCATTTGTGGAACAAATATGCTTCAACTGATTCAGTCCAAATTTGCTGCAATTATAATCAAGATGTTGATGAATACAACAATGAATACAATGTGGGCTCTCCTAGGATTTCTAAAGGACTTTCATTGTGTTTTACAATGTTTATTTAGAAAAAAAAGTTTAGACGAGGTCCAAAAAATTTGTTTAATCCCAAATCAGACATAACAGTTGCAATAGTGGTTCCACTGAAAACATTATTTTACCTTTATACAGTTACCAAAGGCTTGCTTGTAGACCTTAAAGCCAGGGAGCTATTTATGATTTATTTTAGCTATGTAATTTCAGGCAGAAATTGTTTCTAAAACCCTTAGGGATTAACAAGTTAATCCATTCATAAGATGGTGGTCATCAGTCTGGTGTTACCTTAGTCGATAGCGGTTTCAGCTAACAAAAGAAGCTTATAGCTTGTCACCACTCCTTTAAAATCAAACATTTAAAATATGCCTTTAAAATATCATCAATAAAAGGATCAAAATGCATAAGCATTGACGGTGCATTACGGCCAATCTGTGTTTAAAAACCACACCTTTGTTTTGTCTTAACTTTAAAAACACAACACAGAACACATCATTGGCTGGGCAGCCAGTCGACTAGCATTTAGCTGAGTTTTCTCAACAGAAACAAAAACTAAATATCATGAAACAAACATTATTTAGATTATTTCATTCTAAACTAATCTTCTTTACCCAAACTACCTCTAACGTAAACGGTGCTGAGGAAAAGGTTTCAGGTTTACGAGTTAAGGGAAGCAAAGCTGTTCAGTCATCCACATATAGACTGAACTATACAGGTCCTTCTCAAAATATTAGCATATTGTGATAAAGTTCATTATTTTCCATAATGTAATGATGAAAATTTAACATTCATATATTTTAGATTCATCGCACACTAACTGAAATATTTCAGGTCTTTTATTGTTTTGATACGGATGATTGTGGCATACAGCTCATGAAAACCCAAAATTCCTATCTCACAAAATTAGCATATCATTAAAAGGGTCTCTAAACGAGCTGTCCTAAGTGGACAGTTTGATTTCACAGAACTTTGATTTACTTGGAGTTATATTGTGTTGTTTAAGTGCTCCCTTTATTTTTTGAGCAGTATCCATGTTTCATAGTTGCACCGGATTATGCATGTATTTATTCACAATTCACAATATTACTTGGTCTGGAAAAAGACAGTTTAACAGGTTAAAATGTTGAGTAGCTAATAGGTTAAGCTAACATTTAGCTGCCTTCTCTGAAGGGAATCAGCAGGGTGTACAAGGGCTATAACCACACAAAACTCCAGTTGATATTGAGTGACAAATACAAAAATTATACAAATAAATTTTGGCAAAAGCAACAAAGTGAAACTTTTGCGTATTATGTTATTTTTCATAAAATTACTACATCACTTGCTACAGGCTATGTGTTGATTTAAGAAAGCATATCGAAGTTAAGTGTTTAATCAATTTCTTTTTTTTTTTTTTTTTTGTCTTTCAGCTTACCAGTCAGACCTTCAACCATTAGAACCGACCACAAATGTGAGTTATAGATAATAAACTATCATCTGTACTACAGGCGGCATCATACCTGTATATTTGTTTATTGCTGTTTCAAGTGACCTAATCCTATATTTTAAGATGACAAGACATTTTCACTATTACCATTGTTTTGCCCATGTCTTTAGCCTCTATTTTGCACAGCATCAGAACTAAGTTGTGGTGAATTATTTATCCTAGAAATAGTGTAGTAACAGTACATTTAGTTGAACTTATTGGTACAGTCAAACATGTGTATTCATATTACAAACACAAGCTCTCAAGATAACATAACGCCAGGTTACAAATAAATTAACATTAGGTTATAAACTTTTGGTTTCCCCACAGTCATTTCATGTCAAGAAAAAACACAAGCTAACTTTATTTGTAGTTTGAAAGAATTTTATAACTGTGCCTTTTCTTTCTAACTTGTCTTCTCTTTTGACCAGCTTTATATTTGGAAAAAAACTTAATGCTGTTGGCAATGGCATCAGCAGAACCTCAAGATATACATGTAATTATCTTTAAAAACGTTAGCAGTTTGGTTTGAAAGTTGTCTGAATTGCTTATTTATTTAACTTATCTAAATTGCAAACTTTTTTTTAATAGGGCATTGTACGACAACAACACTTTATATCCAGACTGATTGTGAAATTGGAGACAGCCCTCGCAACAACACCTCTCAACACAGATTTTTTGGAATTTGCATGTCGTCAGGAGCTGTACCTCTGGGAAGCACTTTCTAGACATGTGGAGGTCCCAGCAGAAATCATACAGGCCTTACAAGGCTTTATGGGAGCAGTTATTGAATATAATGAATATTTTCAAGAAGTGGCAATTAGCAGCACTGTAGTTGGAGAAATGGGTCGTCGTCGATTTAATATTGGGGAAGAAATATTGAAAGAACGTTTGGATATAAATTTGTCTGTTGACTGCATTTCAAAACTACTCAATGTTTCCTCAAGAACCATTCAAAGAAGGATGAATGAGTTTCGTCTTTCCGTCAAACAGAGGTACAGCCAGATTTCTGATGATGAGCTTGATGAAGCAATCCAACAGATAAAGACTGAAATGCCCACAGCAGGTTATCAAATGGTGAAGGAAAGACTAGTGTCCTTGGGAATCATTGTGCATTGGCAAAGATTGACTGCATCAATGCATCGAGTGGACTCACTTGGTATTTTCTCGAGACTGACTGGATTGGGTGAGGCATACTTACTCTGTCAGAGGACCAGAGTCCCTGTGGCATGTGGACACAAACCACAAACGTATCAGGTGAAAATTACGTTGTTTACTGTTTGATAATAAAAATAAAATATATAATTATAATAATAGTATCACTTGCACTACAGATTCAACATAGTCATTTTTGGAGCTGTTGATGGGTACTCCGGGAAGGTACGTTGAAATGTTTTCCAGCAGCAGTGGTATCAATATTGCTTATTATACTGTATAATATAATCACATAAGTAACCATACCTACTACTATTACACAGGTTATGTGTTTGGAAGCTGCAACAAACAACTGTGCAGCAACTGCTTTTGCTGCCTTCAAAAGAGCTACAGACCGTCATGGCGTACCCTCAAGGTAGGTAGCTAATACTACTTGTTCCTACTTCATGATTCCCCCAAACTACCTCTTCACCTCTTTTTTCCCCTTAAATTGCATAAGCATAAAAAGCATTTGTTTTATGTACAGGGTCAGAGGCGACTAAGGAGTGGAGAATGTTGACATTGCCCGATATATGTTTACTGTGTGGGGAACTGATAGGGGAAGCCACATATCTGGGAAAAGTGTGTACAATCAAAGGTAATCATCATTAGATTTCTCACAGTGCCAGTTTGTCACTGCTGTTGTCAATTTACAAAAGAATCTGGTTATAGAATCAAACGTCTATGGCAAGACATCAGGATGTGTGTAACTTCACACTATTACAGCGCACTTCACAGCTTGGATGCAGAACACTTGCTGTGTCCTCTCAAGGTACTGAAATAAGACCTTTCACAAACTAGTAATTTATTTTGCATCCACACTGTTCCATTTAATTATACATTTATTAATTTGTCTTCCTGATGCAGGAGATCTTTTTTCTGTCCACCAAACATTCCTTCCACAACTCAACCTAGACCTGCAGACATTCGTAGAAGGTTGGAACAACCACCCTGTCTGGACAGAAGGGAATAGAACTCCAGAGCAGATGTGGTTCTTAGGAATGATGTCTAACCCAATAACCCAGCCAGAAAGTAAAATTTCTAAATAGTTTAATGTTGTATATGGTTTATTAATGTACAACAAAGCTACGACTACAGCAGATAAATACTTGGAAACTTGGAAATACAAGCACAACAGAGAGTAAATCAAGACCCTTGGGGCATTCTTTCTATAGTATAGACAAGGTCAAGCTTCAGTTTCTCAATCTAGTGGTACAAAATAACTGCTCAAATTCAAACAACATTTACAAATGGCAGGGTTTTTTCTTGGCACTTGTCCTATCAAAGTGAAAGTTTTTATCTGATTTGGACATATATAAATCCTACACTAGCCTGTATGCACAAAAATATAAAATGTAATAAAATTGTCCAGTATTAAGAATTTATGAAAATGTTGCTTCATTTGTTCACAAACTGCAGAAACGATACTGTCTTGGTCTAATGTTAGGATTTACAAGAGCCAGACATTGACTGGGATGTTGCAGCAGAGTACAGACCAGATGCAGAAGGGGTAATTGTGGTTCCAGAGTTTGGCAATCCCTCACTGAAGAGCAGCACACTGAATTACAGTTGCTGTTGGCTCAACATTTAGGGCAAACAGACACTAAGGAGCTTTATCTGTTGTGCAGAGAATATGTCAATGCTGCCTTGTCAGATTAATATGTATTTGAAATAAAAAGATCAAACGTGATTTCCAGTGTTTTATTATTGTTATTATTTTTTTTATAAAACACACATATATGTAAATGTTTTACAAATAGCAATAAACTAGATTTTTATTGTTTCATATACAAATTTGGCAGCCTAGCCCCAAAACATTACAAATTTCACAAGACAAACTGTCTATTTAAAACTAAAGTGAGATTTAAAACTATTGAAAATAATCAAAAACTAGGAACAGCCCCCAGTTTTGGTCCTGTTAGTACTTAGTGTCTGCTAAAATCAAATCCACCACAGACTGCCTGTGTAAGAATATTTTCAAAATCATCATATGTTGTCAAGTGATGTGTAGGAAAGGTGATTGCCAAAGCCCATGCATTGACAATGGGAAAGCACAAAGTTTGTGACCCATACCGGGAGGTACGGTCGTGATCAAAATTCACAGTTATCCGATATGAATCTCGTTTGGCGTCTGTTAGTGGCACATGTGCCTGGCCTGAAACCCACTGGAAGAAACTTTGCACTGACAACTGCTTTGCTCCACAACCATTAGATGGGCTCCCATCTTGATTGTCTTTCTGGAGGGAAAAAAATAATGTCACAAAAATACCATACATTTTGGTTGCACCCTTATGCACCATGTGTGAGCTAACGAATGTTAATGTGTAAATCTGCTTCTCAATCATGTATTTACATATTCAACTATTTCATTTTTCTTTGCAAAACAGGAGATTGTTTTCTGGAAAGTTTTTTTTAGGGTAACAGAGTGGTATTTATGAAGTGGCCAGTGCTCTGTAGCTACCTTGGCCTTCCAGGTTTTGCAAGAAGTCCTGCAAAAAGTTGATAATGTTTACTTCCTTCCGGTGTCTTATTGATCCTTTTCAGTGAACTGAGGAGACAGAGCCTGTAGAAGGAAGTCTGCATCCACCTCAAAATAAGTTTTAACAAAATGTGTGAATTAGATCAAATTAACCTGCCAATCAAATAAGCCAGTGCAGTGATATCAGTAAACAGTCTGAGGTTACTACTTTTACAACTGCAGTTGCAACAAAGTGCTGCATATGTAAAATCAAGAAACATTGCAAACAAAGCACAAGGAAGAGCAGCAAAAAAAATAAAAACAGGTTGTGCCAAAAGCCAAAGAAAAGAAATGCGTTTTCAGAAAGGTTTTAAAAGTGGACAGTGAAGGGGCCTATAGAATTTTTACTTACCTCTTTTTGTCGCATTCTGAGGTTTAGAGTGACCAAAGAACAGGCAGCTTGGCAGCTGCATGTTTAAAAGGAGACTTTTTCTTTTATTCAAAGATAAGTTCAAAAAGTTTTTCCAAACGTAGCAAAATCACTGCAGATACAAGAAATCCAAAAACTTACAAAGTTAATACTGCAGGAACATAGTAGGCAGAGTACATAGATGAAGGTAGGTGAACGGAGATATGAACGGGGATTCGAACAGAAGGAACCAGCGAGGAACAAACAAGAACAGAGAGCTTATGAACAGAGGGAAGTGGAGTATGGACCAATGAGAATGAGAGATAGGAAATCAGGAGAGATGAAATTCAGGTGTGGACCAGGCTGTAGAGAACTGAGGGAAAGTGAATAGTTGCTAAGATGATAAGGCTAGAAACAAAACGAAACACGAGAGCTACCATAACATAAATCCATAGGGGAAAACATGAGGGAAGCTAGACAATAAAGGCAAAACTATGGACAAAGAAAATAAATCAAAAGAAACATAAGAACCTAGAATAATCATTAACTAAAACAAACTGAGAAATTAGAGGGAATAGAAGAAACACCAAAACAAAATAATTAACAAAGAACCCATAAAGGAACCCTGACTGTAAATAAACAAAACCTAAAAAACAGAAAGGGAACCAGGACGAGGAGGAACAGAGAAAATAAACTAGTAAACAAAGAGCGCAGGTGAACAAATACCAAAACATAAATAAACACAGATATACTAAATGGGAAACTAAAATAGAAACTACAAGGAAGACAAGGGAACTAGAAAAACAACAAACATAATAATAGTCATAATCATAAGAAAACCATCACAAGTAATAGAAAAGAAACCACTAAAGGAACTTGGAGCGAAGGGAGAGAAAACAACAAACACTAGGAGGCAGGAAATAAACAAACAACCAAGACTACAAAACCAAACTAAAGTCAAAACATAAAACCACAACGAAATCCAAAGATGTCGCCTCACGACACTTTTAGGTTTCCGGAAAGGAAGAGCGGCTGCAAAACCTGGCGGTGATGTGGCAGCACCTCATTTAAACCATTGACGGCCAGTCCTTCTCTAAACTGAATTAGCACCGGTATGAGCCTAATCCCTGAATGCAGTCTGATGGCACTAGTAAAACAAATGCAAATCCAGTAATGTTTTTGTAAATCAAAGTGATTTGTTTAATGCTGCATTAACATACTCAATAATAGCCTTTTTCCGATCGCTGTGAATGGGACCTGTGTCACCACACGCTCCAATGGCATCGGACAGGTCTCTCGGTGTCTCTCCTTCCGCACCTTCCACGTTAAACAAATCACATCTGTTGGTACCAGTTAAGAGTTTAATTTACCTTTTGAATCAGATTCTGGATTTCTGTATCAGTAACCTCCAGCAAATCTTCATTTGTTACTTGTCCATGTCACAAAAAATGTTAGGACCAAGTTGAAAAGAAGTTTGGAGCTGATAATCCTTGAACCAAACTGGTGGCAATGATCTCCCCACAGATTCTTAAAAACAGTAAAAAGCAAGTTAGGCTATATTGCTCTTTAATTGCTGGATGGCATTATACTACACATACTTGTATCTGTTATTCTGGTAGTAGGAAAAACTATATTTAGGGTTTTTGCCCTTCTATGCATCTCCTTCAAATAAATTCAACTCAAGGCATCACATCATTTCTATTAAGAAAACAGTTTGCCATTTACAAATCCTTTCTAAGAAGGTATCTTGATGTTAGTAAGGAATACATACCGGTAAGAAACGCTCTACGTAGTGCTCCATCATCAATGCCTTGTTCTCCAATAAAGGAAACACGCAGTTGGTTCTTGGGGGAGGCCTGTGTTTCTGTCTGGCCAACTGTTTCAGACCTCTCTGGTGGAAGTCCTGCCTTGTCACATTCATGTTAAAGGTTTTTGTGTTGTCAATTCTTTCTTGTAGAAACCTCAGGATGTCTGATAAGCTATTGACAACAACAAAAACATATTAAAACAAGTTGTATATAAAACCTAGCTACATACAAAATTGTTAAAAATGCATACCTGCTCAAGTGCTTTGAGGTGTCATCTGCACCTAGTATGGTGCCGTGAAGAACATATAAACAAAAAATCTGTTTTAAATCTTTGATAAAACACTCTGAACAATGTGTATGGTAAAAACATGTACCTGTGCCATTCCTTTTCACCAGACATGCTGGCATGTATTTGGATAAACTCCTGTGTGAATTCATTATCACACAATGGACAGGAATCCTATTATAGACGTCATTTCAAAATAACTAGTGAACAAGCAATCATAGGAACTCTATACTGACTAGCATCAAAGTTGCTTAAAACATTTTGTGTATTGCTTCTTTGCATGTTCCATGTTTTCTGTTGTACCCTTTTGGTTATTTACAGCTCTGTCATCTTCTTACATTTTTGTCAGATCTCACTGGTGAACTGGGTGCCTATAGGAAAAATTATAACACATGTGTACATATGAAAACACATTAAACATTTTATTTATATCATACACCTCATTGATGTCTGATGTACTGAAGCAGGTATGTACATGAACAGAGAGAAGTTGGAGTGGGATGTTGTTAAAATAAGGTGAGATCTGTCCATGTATTTTATGCAACATTCATTAACTGCTCACAGTTAAATCCATAAAAAACTACAATAAATATCCTTTTGTGTAATCCATGCAATAATTATTAAAATGCACAGTTGAAGCAGTAGAGAGTGAAACAAGCATGTTCTCATATTCTAGAACTGACAGGCCTGTGTGGAGCCACATATATCCTGCCATATATTATCTGTCTTATCTTTTGCAAAAATATAAACAAGTGTGTCCAAAGAAATGATGTATGATGATTTTACATTCTTTCACATGTTTTAAATGAAATTAGTAATCTTTGATTATCAAGTTAAAAGATGTATTATTGAAATGTGGTTAAGAACTGAGAGTTAAAGTAAAACACATTAAGGGTTGACATTCTCAATCAGCTATATATGAAAGAGATATAACGTTAATCATTTGTGAGGCATGAATAAAAAGAATGAAGTAATGGTTTTAAACTGTAAACGAAGTGAACGCTGTAACTAAAAGTTTGAGCAGCACCGATGTAAGAAATAAAGCCTCTGTTTAAGAGGAAGTGTAATGTTGAGTGAGACAGGAATAGAGCAGATGTTCAGGAATTGGGGAAGTGAGAGCTGCAGCTTATAGCACAAGGCTGATGACTGAGGCGGGGGCGCAGGTCAAAGAAGAGGCCAGCAGACAGCTCAGGACTGAGGTGATGATGGCATGTCTGATATGGACACGATTCGGGAAATTCCAGAAAAAGAGATCACCTTATGTCACGGGTGACCAATAGGACAGCCATGGTAACAACCACTGGCCAATGAGCACAAAGAGTTTGGTGGAAATGCTCTATAAAATGGGCAAGAATAGAGGAACTAGTTGATTGTTTCCTCGCAGAAGACCAGCGAACAAGACCGGAAAGACGCTACAGATGAATCAGAGGACCAGAGACACAGCCTAGCTGATCGACTTCATTAAAAAGAGGATCAACCCGTTTGCCTGGAAGGACTGTGCCTCAAGATTAAGAATCTGATTTCATCTAAAGCCTTTTTATCCAGACAACAGAAGTGAACTTGATTGGTGAACAGCTGATTGCTCTACGTTTCAGGCTTCTGGAAGTCCTGAATCAACCTCATTTATGTCTCCAGGTTTCCTTCAACTCTTCAGCCTCTGGAAACTACTGTCTTCGGAGACATATGACAACAAAGTTCCTGTTTAATCATCGAAGCCTGGAGCATCAGTGCCTGCCACCGAAAGGAAGAAAACTGAAGATTAACTCGTATTCCCTTCAAGAAACCACTCGTTACCTGAAGAAACATCTCCATCAGGTGCATGGATGAGCTTCCGTCTTCAAAGCCTCTCCAGCCTCATTAGTTTCAGCATCAGGGTAAGACAGGTTGAATAGATTGATTTATTTCTATTATTGAAATTATTACGTGTTGCCGAATTGAAGCTGTTACTGACCCCTGCATAAGCGTTGCTAATTAAAGAAAGCATATAAAATTCTAGTTAAATCGTGGACATTCAATTAATTGAGTCACCTTATTTTTGGTTTTTCATTGGTGGTAAAAAGTCTTGTTGCCTGGTTCTAAGAGGTTTTTATAGGTTGCCTTAGCCAAGTTTGTTAAAACAGCGCCCTTGGGGCTCGTGCCGAGCCACTAAAGTTAACCTAGCCCATATACAACGAGCCAGTTGTAAAATTAGGGAATGAGCAGCCGTGAACAAAAGTGACTGTTGAAATGTGAATGACTGCTGTAGGCTACTCAGTTGTCCAGACCTCTAGTTGAAGAAGGGCGAGACTTTTGTATGAAGGCTGTCAGAGGCTAGGCTAGTCATTTCCCGACACCAGCTTAAACAGAACTTTCAGTAAACCTGCTTATAGTAAGGTCTTTCAGGTTTAGGGAAGACCGGACCTGTTGGATGGAGAGCTGGATTGAGCAATCCCTTTAGACAAAGGGAAGTAGGAGGGAGGGGTTAGCTCATCGGACAACGAAAATGTGTTCAAGACATGAAGAACATCACGCTCTAGGCATGACCTGGAACTCCTTTGCCGTAAAAGGGAGGGGAGTTGTGTCCAGCACCTGTTGTATAGGCATTATATACAGACAACCACGGCCACCCCAGGACTTTACAAGACTGCTGCTTGTATACCCCATCTCTTCTGGGGTGATCACATTGAGCTTTCTTTGGCCCGATCCTCCTGTTGTTAAAAATTTACAAAATTATTAGCCCCTCACATACATGTTAAAAATATTGAGTAATATTATTTATTAATATTTAGGTTTTGATTTTACACATAGCTTTATGGATTAACCAGCCCCCTTCCAGATCCTTCATTTTTGGATAAGTCTCACAAAGAATGAGTAAGATCTGTCAAAATAACATTAAAATAGTTTAGCAAACATTGTACCTTTTAAAATGCAAAAATTGCACTCAGAAACAGATTAAGGCAAATAAAAATAAAAAAATCCAAAGAAAAACAGACAAGTTTACAAATAAAACATATCTGATGGTATCAACAGTATGTAAATATTATATGTTAAAAAAAGTAGTATGCAGAAACTTCAGAGGGTGCTGCATAAGGTACTAAGCAATCTGAACGTGCAAGCAAAGAATTGGTGTTTTCCTGGTCCCATTAAAGAATTTGGAGGGAATTATGATGATGAAATACCTCCTTGTGATTTGCATCCTCAGGAATTTGGACTGTCTTCTTTCCTAACCCAGCTTGAAGAAGGGTTAGCTCCTCAGAAAGTTTTGGTGTTTTTTCTGTGGGTTTGTGTAAAAGGAAAAAAGCCACCGGTGTTTTCTTTATGCTTACCCTCTTTACTGCCTTTCCCTTTTTGTCTTTAAAAAGACCTGGAAAACATCATTTAAAAAAGAATGGACAACTTCAAAGTTAATTAATAGCTTCACATATATTCTCCACTCTTAGAGAATTTGTCAAAATACAGAAATATAACACATCATTGGAAATGTTTTTCCAAACCTGGCCATGTTTTGCTGAATTGGGGTGGAACATGAGGGTGCCTCACTATGTCCATGTCATCCTATTGCCTCTCCCCCTGTTCCCTTTCCCCTAGCTGCCCCAGCAGAGCTTTGTCCCTGAACTTAATTATACAATACATTACACAATTATAATATTATCTGTAACATTAACAGCAGCAGTGCCATCTGCACAATAACGTATTAGAGCAGTGGCGCCAGATTGCAACAACTATTTTATACATTCAAAACATATTCCAAATAGACTATTATATGTAAATCATAACCATGTTGTGTACAGTGCTCTATTTTACATACCAGCTGGGTCACTTGCTGATCGCAGCATAGTTAATAAATTTATGGCCATGCTCCGCAACTGCTCCTGAAACAAAAGTACATCATTACACCCACATTCCCAGATATTTACTTTAGTTCCCAGTAAATGTAGTGTAATTACCTCCTTTGAATCAGTCATTTCCTGAAATAATCTAGAAAGAATAAAAAACAAGAGCGCAGAGATAAAATAAAGTACAGAGAAACAAAACATGAAACAGTATACAATTTCATTACAAGATTTATACAAGCTCTATTTGTCTTGGGTTTGATGTATTAGCTAGTTATTATTCATATAATGAATCTCTGTTTAATATAGGGGATATAATGCAGAAGTAGAATTGATCATATTTAAAGACACACCAAAAGTGTCTGCATTACAGTCTATCCCGTGTGTTTTTTGGTTGATATTTTCTAATAGCAAGAGATTAGCATGTGCTTAGCCCATGTGTAGAAAAAAAGGGCCATAGGGTTTATTAAGTATATTATTAATGGCTTGCAAAGACTTTAATCCTAGTGCTATAATTTATTTGTATAATTTTTGTATTCGTCACTCAATATCAACTGGAGTTTTGGGTGGTTATAGCCCTTGCATCCCCTGCTGATTCCTTTGCAGAAGGCATCTAAATGTTAGCTTAACCAATTAGTTACTGAACATTTTAACCTGTTAAACTGTTTTTCCAGACCAAGGTATATTGTGAATTGTAAATAAATACATGCATAATCCGATAAAACTATGAAACATGCATTATGCATGTATATATATCAGTGTTGCTTCCTAAGTGGACAGTTTGATTTCACAGAAGTTTGATTTACTTGGAGCTATATTGTGTTGTTTAAGTGTTCCCATTATTTTTTTTCAGCAGTATATATATATATATATATATATACCACCAGAACATGACTACTGTTTGCAGGCAGGTATAATATTATAGATGTGATTAATGTTTGAGGGGTATAACTAATTGTAATATTTTGTGAGCACTGTTGGATGGGTGCAAAAACTTGTTATCACTCATGTAAAAACTTTGTGTTGCAAGGCACCTGCACTATGCCTTCCTCCCTGTGTGTGTGAGATCATTGTTATCTCTGTGTGAACCAGCCTCCTTTCCGTCTCACACACACACACCCTGTCTGAACTGTCTGTTGAACTGTGTATATAAATAAAGAGATAGGGTGTCAAAACTTTGTAGTTTCACTGCAAAGTGGGCTACCCTTGTCACAAGTAACTATGACTGTATCGTTCTTACCTCTGAGTTGACTAAATAATACCTAACATTTATTGGTCCTTCGAGCCGGATTAATTCAATAACCTTATTTCTCTTTGCTTTAACAGTGACTCTGGGATCCGTGGGGGAAGCCTGACGTCGAGCGAAGCACCGCTGCACAGCCTCCTTTAGCCGGAGTGGCTGAAAGTCCCGGTGTGTGTGAATTCACACCTGGCCAGTGGGTTATTGCCTTCCTCTGCGCGGGGTGACTCTCACAGGGTCCAAAGAGTCACCAAGAAGTCAACTCCGAGGTGAGACAGTTTTAAAATACAGTTCATAGGAAAAGTACTTAACAGTCGTTGGTAGTGCGTCGCCGGTAAGGACGCTGCATTAGGATGGTTTTATTCCACCGTGAAAGGGATAGTGACAAATTTGGTACAATCCCGCCGTGAAGGGGATTAAAGAAAACGACTGAGGATTATTCTCCTGCGAGGGAATAGAGTAAGCGCTATATAAATAAAAGAAGAAAAGTACTTAAAAGTCGTTGGTAGTGCGTCGCCGGTAAGGACGCTGCATTGGGATGGTTTTATTCCACCGTGAAAGGAATAGTGACAAATTAAGGTAGGGCCCCGCCAAGAAGGGGGCCAAATAAAACGACTAAGGGTTATTCCCCTGCGAGGGAATAGAATAAGCGCTATAAAAGTAAAAAGAACGGAGTAAATTGAGCTCATAAAATAACACCAAGTTAACTTAGAAAAATTACAAGGTACCTGAAACTAACTGTGTGACTGTGTTGTGTGTGTTTGGAGGACTAAGCATTTTAATAGAATCATAGCAGGATTCTGCTAGTCCTGTGTTTTCTTTTGCCCAGATTAAAACTACGTACTGGTGACTTTGGAGATTCAGGTCGGATTTCATTCCAGAAAATTAACACCGCTGCGAATTAGTCGCAGTAGAAGGGCGTGTTAATGTCCTCTCCTTAAAGTCTCATGCCAGTGACCTTTTATCTGGGACATTTATACTATAATTAAACTAACATAAAACATAATGGGGAAGAAACAAAGTAAACTAATTGACTTAGAATGGGAGGTAAAGTTTATGGAGAACTATGTAAAAGGAGCAGGTATGATCTGTCATAGATGGAATAAAAAATAAAAAACATGGGTTTTTGGGCAAATTAGATACAAAGGATGTCTTAAAATTACAAGGGGATCTAAAATTAGCAATAATGAAAACTAAAAAGAGAAAAATAACAAAGAACAATGGGGAAGAACAGAGAAAAAGCTCTGATTTAACAGAAATATGTGCACGATGGCATAAAAATACGGATTTTCAGGTAACTTAATTATCACTGAAATCCTAAAACTACACGGGGATCTTAAACTGGAGATTATGCATTCAAAAGATTCAAGAGACAATAAAAAACCTTGCCAGGTTATAATTTCAAAGGGGACTTTTCAGTCCCTGAGTGCTCACAGTTGATAAACAGATTAAAACAAAAAGATGAATTAAAAAAAACAACAATAAGAGCAGCTTTTAACTGACATAGCCATAATACTGAGGCCTTAAGAAAAGCACAGGAAAAAACTTTCAGCTTAACTGAAAACAAATAAAGAGGGGCGGACTGCCACCCATTCCAGGTTAGAATACCAAGGTAGCCCCAAATTATAAAGACTAAGAGATGGTTTTAGAGGACGTGGTAAAGGAAGTTAAAAGAGGAGGTGACAATGTGGACAACATGGAAACTGTCCAACTGGACAACCCAGTGAACAATGACTAGAGAAGAGAGAACAGAATGTTGTTAAAGAAGTAATCTGAGAGTAAAAGATTTTGTAGGCAAGCATTAGTGAGAAACAGGTGCTTTAAAAATCATTCTATGGTGTTATACTACTAACAATATCATGATAAAATGCAAAAGATTCATTTTACAGGGAAATAATTCCATATTTGGCTCAGATTGTGTACATTCTTGATTTTTCCTCTTTGAGAGAAGTTAAATTTCAGCTCTGTGAAACGACCTTGACAAAGAGATGCAGCTGCCTGAAAACAAAGATAAAACTTCTGCAAACAGCAGAAGCCTGTCTCTGCTGAAAGGTCTGGAAAAAAAAAAAAAAAAAATTGTAACTCTACCCTGCATGTGTCAAACTCAAGGTCCGCGGGCCAAAACCGGACCTCAGAAGTTTAGTGATTCTCTAGAAGTAGAGCCTTTTAATATGGTGATTGTGTGCTTGAATGTTATTTTGTCAATCAATAAGCAGTTTTGTCTACATTCTGCCACAATCTGCCTTTTGAAAATGTTTTGAATCTTGCTCTTTATGTATAAAAAAAAAAAGAAAGAAAAGAAAAATTGGCTAAAGTCTGCAGACACAAAATGAACTTGGATTGAAGCTCTAACTATGTTTATTTAATCTGAGATTTTCTCCAAATGCAACAGTATATGTCAGTCTACATGAGATACTAACAACTTCACCTACTGGTATAATATAAAGATCTGATTGAATATGTGAAACAAACAATGATGAAAGTTTTTCAACAGGTGATGCTCATCCAGGAGGAAGACAGTGTTCCTAGGAAATGCAGCTCATTCATTAACAATAAATTTTTCTCCTATAGGTGGAAGTTTTGCTGACTAATCATAGGCTGGATCTATGAAACATTATGTGCACAGAACAAATGACCAAGGTTCTGACTGACTTATGAACCTCACTGACCTGACAATGATAACATGACACCCAACAGACAACACCTTTAAGGTGGACCCCACTAAGACCACCTTATTGATTCTTGGTGAATAAAAAAAAAAAGAATTGAAGCGTTCAAAACAGACCTTGTGGAAACAAAAGGGGTTATGAGGAAACGATGTGCATTTTAAGAATAATAGAAGTCAAATTATGTTCAAATCTTTGCAAATAAAAATTACTCTGACAGAGAAATAAGTAAGTAGTGTGTGAATGTGTGTGAATGGGAATGACTGATTTCATTGTAATGCATCTTTGAGGGACATTAAAAGCGCTAATAAAGGTCTGATGTTCTGATGATCTTTGCCAAATTTATATCTTAATAAGGTTTCCAGAATCTTTTTCAAAAAATAATTTAAAGATGGCAAAGGTTCTACCTCTACTGAAAATACTGATAACCATAAGAAAGTTCATAGACCCGTCTTGAATTTTTCCTAATTCTTTTACAAACAGGTTATTTAAACTTTCATGTGGCCAAATGTCTGTGTTTGACTTTCTGTTTTTGTGAAATAAATGTCTGTTTCATGTTATGTAAAAATTAGAGTCCTCAACATTACCATAATAATATTAGGTCAGTTCTCTATGGTAAAACAAAAAGATTTTAACAGATGTTTAGACTTTTTCCAGTCAGGTTCAAAATGATTGAATTAGACTCAAACTTAACATAAGATGAAATGAACCTTAACAGAATTACTGGACTGGACTGAAATAGAGAAAACGTGAGTTAATTGAAACAAACTTTAGTTACTTGAACTAAATACAAAGCTGACTGAAACTGTATGTTGTATCTATAAAACTGGGTAAGATAAACTAAGATTATAAGATATAATATGCCCTTCATTTTTTGTGTTCATCAGTGAGTGAGTTTTTATTTTTTATTTTTAATAAGAACTAAACCAAGCATTATTTATAATAATAGCAACTACCAAAAATATTGATCTCATTTTTAAATGTAATAAGGACTTACTTTATAAAATATGATAAAAAAGAATAATAAGAATTTGGAAAAACAGAGGCTTTAAACCTCTGCAGGAACAGCACTGACACTGTCAAAAGTGGATCCTAATACAGGAATCTGGAAGCTCATTCTGGCGTGGATAGTCAAAGTCCATCCAAGGATACATTTAGATGAGGCAGAGGGACAAATACAGGGCTTAGCTGAGAGCAACATGCATCCTGCCCTAGCTGCTGTCCCACCTGAACTGTGGTCACAATCATCAACTGATGTAGGGCTTATAAAGGGGTTCCCACCGTACAAGGTTAAACTAATATCTGAAAAAAGGCCATTAGTCCGTCAATACCCCTTAAAGCCAGAAGCTGAAGAAGATACTAAGCCAGTAATACAAGATATGTTGAAGTCAGGAATATTAAGAGAAGCACCTGACGCTACATGCAAGACATATCACACTGACATCACTATTATTATCACAGCCAAACATAACTCTAAAAAGATGTGCCCTTTAAATCCAAGTACTCTAATACCTACTGCAGAAGATGGAAAACCACATTCTTATAAAGCAAAAGTTGAAGAAGACACCAAACCCAGACAAGACATTTCTCAAACTCTTATACCAGATTCATGTGTTGTGTTTGTAGATGGCTCATCATCTAAAGATGAATATGGAAAGAATAGAGTTGGTTATGCAGTAACAACCATCGATAGGATAATAGAAGCTAAATCTCTACCCAATACATGCTCAGCCCAAACAGCAGAATTATATGCTGTAGTAAGAGCATGTGAATTACATGAGGGACAAATACTTACTATATACACAGACAGCCAATACGTTTTCGGATCAGTACATCACCATGCTAAGATTTGGCAAAATAGAGGTTTTAAAACATCATCAGGGACAGAACTAACTCATTTCAACCTATTAAAGAGAAAATGTCAGATCTGCTATTTATAGACACAGACGTGCTGAAAGACGCCCAACAGTCAGCACCCAAGACAGAAATAAAGGCCTGGCTAAAGAGAGGAGCACAGAAAAAAGATGACATCTATCAGATAGAAGATAAACCAATCCTCCCAAAATATTTATACAACACAGTGGCTACAGTGACACATTGGGAAGACCCACGTGTCAAGGGGGGAATATGTCACATCTGGTAAAGCATTAATGCTACACTATAAATATTTCTGACTATGCAAATCATTTTTGCAGATCATGCATAAGTTGTTGCAAACACGGGGGAAGAAATATTGCCTAGTTGTAATAGATGAACCTAGCGACACATTTCTTCCCCACATATGGTATCCCACAGATTATAAGGTCAGATAATGGAACTCATTTTGTAAATAAATTAATATAACTAAGTTCTAGAGCATTAGGGTTTCAGTTAAAGATTAAGGAAAACAATGGAAGAAACAGGGAGGCCATGGCCCGGATGCCTATCCCTGGTTAAATTATGGATGAGAATAACTCCAAATCAAACTGGTCTTACTCCATTTGCCACCTACTGTACATCATTGTATAACTCCACCCACTATATTCTGAGCCTGAGATCACGTGACACCAAGTTGCTGATGTGAATTTGTATTCTCAAAGAAATAGTACATGGCAGACCGTTTTCTCTGCCCTCTGACATGAATGAAATAGAGAAAGCACAACAGGAACCTTCATTAGCTGAGTGGATGAATAAAATGTTGCAGACAAAAGAAGAACAAATGTCCAGTGGTCTGCCGATAATCTCTGCTCCTATCCCACAGAATGAGGCCTGGAGACCTGGTCCTGATTAAGACACTCCACCGGAAGGATTGGAGCACTCCTTGGTGGAAAGGGCCGTTTCAAATACTCCTGACAGCGCCCACAGCTCTGAAAATAGCAGAGAGGCCTTCCTGGATCCATAAAAGCCACTGTAAGCCAGTTTTGCCGTTACAGGAGCCAAACCAACCGACGGGGTAGCAGAGGAAGTCCGGGTTCAAAGATGGCCCAGCGTCTCAAACCGGTGAAGAAAACAGCTGATCTGCGCCCAATTATAAAATGGCTCTCTGTAACATGTGGACAGGACTGATAAGCCTGAGCTTAATTCTGGTAGCAGGACTCTTTCTCTATCTAAAGCAGGATCCACAGGAGGTGATACCGAACCAGAAGAGATGGACATCAGACGGGACCCATCTCAGAACACTGACGGAAGAACATGACGCACATCCATTCCTACAGAATTTCTGGTATTGTTCATGGTGGCATATGCAACACTGAACCAGGTAGAAATGCACGAAAATGAAGGGGACGATTATGATGACATGTTGTAAATAAATCACATCAAAAGCCTGAGTGTACTCATACATTATATTTCATAAAATGACCTTACAGCAGAAAATCGAAAGAAGTTGTTGCTTAAGTGAAATGAGAAAAAGTACAATGATGACATAAACAGGGCAGATTTTTTAATTCTTTTATTTTTATGATTTCAAGTATTATTCTTTTATTTTTATGATTTCAAGTATTATTCTTTTATTTTTATGATTTCAAGTATTATTCTTTTATTTTTATGATTTCAAGTATTATTCTTTTATTTTTATGATTTCAAGTATCATTCTTTTATTTTTATGATTTCAAGTATCATTATTTTATTTTTATGATTTCAAGTATCATTATTTTATTTTTATGATTTCAAGTATTAATCAACATTTAACTTTTAATGGTTGCCGAGGGCGGCGGGGCCGTATGAGTATTTCCCACAAAATATAATCTGTTTACCGTCCGTGGGTTTTCGCTCATACAAAGTATTTTTCTTACTCGTTTTTATATTAAATGTTTTTACTTGTGATAAAAGGAGGGACTGTTGGATGGGTGCAAAAACTTGTTATCACTCATGTAAAAACCTTGGGTTGGAAGGCACCTGCACTATGCCTTCCTCCCTGTGTGTGTGAGATCATTGTTATCTCTGTGTGAACCAGCCTCCTTTCCGTCTCACACACACACACCCTGTCTGAACTGTCTGTTGAACTGTGTATATAAATAAAGAGATAGGGTGTCAAAACTTTGTAGTTTCACTGCAAAGTGGGCTACCCTTGTCACAAGTAACTATGACTGTATCGTTCTTACCTCTGAGTTGACTAAATAATACCTAACAAGCACCATCTTCTAATTCTGCATATTCCTGATTACATTCCTGATTAGTGATGTGGTCCAGCCAGCCCTTTAAACTTGATGACGTGGACAGCGGAAAGAGGCATCACAAACATCTGCAGACCACCTGTGTAATGCTTCGCTCACCATCCAGAAAGACAAACCACAGGTCTCAGTTGCAGCTTCCCATCCAAGTCTCTGACCTTGAGAGAGATTTAGCCACACCGCCAGACTTTCTGTTCAGAAAGACATCTGCCTCTTTGTTCTGTTGAAGAGGTTTTTCCAGGAACTGGTCACTCAGGTTGATCCTGCTGTCGCCATTGTAAATACTTGTACATAGTTTTATTTTATGCCTTTTGTCTTGTAATCTTGATCTGTTTGAATGTTCTTTTTTTCCACATTATGTTTAAAATGCTATTTGTAATTTTCAAAATAAACTGTTTAGAAATTTAAATGAAGTTGATGTATTGTTGGGTCAAATGGAAATAAAATACATTGGTGACAAAAACAATATTGAAATTTATTAGAACAGCTTAAAACTTTAAGAAACAATCTGAAAAAAACTTAATATTATTTCTTATATAGCACCTTATTTCAGTACCATTCTTTCTAAGATGGAAAACAGTCTGTCCATTCTCTGTGCCCTCATGTCCTCCCTGATCAACTCCATCATCTCTGTCCCTCTTTCTTTTCTGACCCCTTCCTGCTGGCTCACTGTCTTCCTTCTCCATCTGGTTGTCCACCGCTCCGCTTGGCCCTGGAGTGTCCTCAGGGATGGAGGCAATTAGGACAGGAGGCGTTGTGGAAGGCCTCTGTCCCACCATCTCATCCATAAGGACAAACCAGGGCCAAGTAGCAGCAGTGGGCTTTTCACTGACTCCCTCTCCTGACCCTGGATACTTACAATCCTAAAGTTAGAGGGAATAAAAGAAGAGTTGACTAAACAGAGAAACCAACAAGACTTTTAGAAATATTTTTTATTTGTGTGTGACATGAGAACTTCTGAACATACTTTATATTTCCTTTTCATATTGTCCCACTTTTTTTTGGCCTGCAAGGGGATGACCTTCCCCTGTTGGCCCATCTTCTCCAGAATTGTCCTAAACAAGCAAAAGGAAAGAGGGAAAACCAAAATCACCAGATGGATATTTATGAAAGTTAGAAAGATAGGAGTTTTTGAAACTGGACATAAACTGACTGCAAAGAATGTTGTTATTGTACCTCCAAGCAATGGCTGAGTTTTTAGCTCCAGTAAAAAGGTGGTCATTCTCACTCCTGAGCTTAATAAACTGGCCCGTCTGCTCCTTTGTCCCTAAACAACAAAAATAAAACAAAAAAAACATCTTGCTTAATATCAGTGTAAAAAAAGCCTTTTTTAATTTTCCATTTGTCTTAATTTGCAGAATATATTAAAATATTTCTATGCAAATGCCTAAAACAAGCTCTTTCAAACGTTTCACTTCTTTATTGAGATTTGCTTGCATCTGAAAGTGTATTTCTCTTCAGCTGTACCTGGAATCACGAATTATAATGCTAGCTGAATTATAAATATACTTTTAAAAACACATATAGCACATTTCTTCATCAAATATGAATATTTAAAAGCGTATTTATTCTCAATCACACTGTACAGCAATACGGTAGGATTACATAAAATCGTCCATTTATTCAGGTTAACTTTAATATCACCTACAATGTCAAATGGACTTACATGAACAAATGACACATTACATTAAAATAATACTAACATAAACTGTTAGAAATCACTTGTGTTTAACGTTCACTGTGATGACTGGCAGCAGGATGGGTTAAATCAAGCAGATTTTTCACGTCTACACAGTTATATTCCCGCACTAAAAACATTGTAAAAGTTAATTTGTGTCACAGAAAGTGTAATTTTTTACAGTTTACTCACAGCTTTTGCCAGTGTGGTCCGCCATGTCTGCCCCTGTTTGACCAAACCGCTTCGACCCGCAATGAATCATGGGAAAAGATGGACTGCGAAGGATACTCACAACGCATACTTCAAATCGGGCAAAAGAAGGACACATTTCGGCCGCATCTGACAGACCTTACACGCTGTGATGTAATCAGCCCACAAGTACGCACTTGGAAGGATCCAGCCCCTGAATTGGGACACACCCTCGGCCTGCACATGGATCCTCCTCCTTCCTGTATAGTGACCAATAGGAGAGGAGCTGGAGAGAAGAAGGCAGCCCTTCTCATTTGCATAATGAAGCAGAAATGCATACGGTAAAGGAAAAAGAGAGATGAGGAAATGTCAAAAGAAAAAAGGCCTGTGTAAGGAAAAGGAAAACATTTACATTTCTTGATGAAAACGCATGTGTAAGGAAAAGGAAAAAGAAAACATTTACATTTCTTGATGAAAACGCATGTTTAAGGAAAAGGAAAAACAAAATATATATATTTCTGCTTTTATTTTTAATTTTGTCAGGATTGGTCCTCCATAGATATCAAGCAATAAACATGAAAGTTAGATAAAAACACCCGAGATTTCCTCCTCAGAGTCAGTTTTGCTGTCAAAGTGGGAGAAAAGAATTTGGCTGACCCTTGCTGTCCAGGCAAAGGAGCGCCTAGTAGCCACCAAATGTTAAGAAATTAAGGAGAATAAGCATCATGGCGCATGTTTGACTGTCTCTCTGTTGCAGACGTCGCCAGTCCATCATCCAGAGAAAGGTTATGTGCAATGTATAGAGGTCTTCCCTGTATGTTTCCCTACTGTGTCTCTCACTGTGGTGTGTGTGCAGTGAGGCAAATGACCTTATGATTTCTAACTTTCAGGCAATGCAATGGTCTTAAGTAGATTCTGAAATAACGTTGCACTGCCCAAGGGATTATTGTGCCCTTGTAAGAACAGTGTTCTTCAACCACCTCTTCAATCACTCGCCAGTGATCAGCTTACAGTTCTTTGTCTTGTGGTGGTCTGCTGTCCTCACACTTTTCAGGCCGTGGATGATCCAGTTGGAAGATGACTTGTGTCCTGGAAGCCAGATGAAGCTGGAGGATGGAGCTTTCCTGCAGCTTTCCTGGGTGTCTAGTAGGATCTGATATGGGCCATTCCAGCGCCTGGACTTCCAGTGTTTTCTCCTAGATTCTCTGATCAGAATCCAGCCGCCAGGGATAAAGGACTGGAGGGTGGAAGTGTCTGTTTCTGGAAATGCAGCCTTCACTGTCTGTGAAACTTGAGAAAACACAGTGGACAGGTTTTGACAGTAAAACAACATCCTCTCTTCACACAAAGATGTGGAAAAAAATTTATCTTGGCAATATCTCCATGTTACTTTATTCTGACATTCCCCCCTTCTGGCGCAGGTACCAACCCCTGCGACAATCCAGCAAAAGGTTTAAACAAGAATATTTTAGTAACCAAGATCACATTACATAGAACCAAAGAAATGAATTCTGACACAACTATGTGTCTCTATGAATTTAACGAAAGCAACATAAATAAAATCTAGATGTTTTTAACTGTTACTCAGTTCCATTAACAACAAAACACAAACTTCAGTCGTTGTACAGTTCATCAATATTTCACTTAGAAATAAGTCACACATCATCCTGATTTGTCTTGTATGAAGATAAGTATTAGATTAATGGAGATCTAATGCAATTCTGATGCATACGCTCTACAAATTTAATCTAATAAATAATTCCTGTCAAGTATGAAATCATAACTCTGATTCTTTATCAAAAATATATTCCTTACTTTTGGCATATCTTGAATTGTCAGCTAGCTTAATGGCCCCAGGGAAAACTTTCAATCTAATAAATCACCAACGATTCTGTATGCAAAACTAATTCTTCAAATTAGTTTAAACTATTTCATTAACCTTTTAATAGTAAAACACATAAATCTAAATGTCATGCTACATCCTTAACTATTATACAAAAAAAACATGTTTTTAAGGCAACAATCACTACAAGCCTTTTGATTCTATTGTCTCTTAAACAGTGTTAAAACTCAGGAAGGGAGGTGCTGAGTGTTACCATAAAAGTGAAGGCATGAACCAACCTGGTAGGTGGGAGGAGTCAGGCAGAACTAACCTTTGATGGGCAGCCTATGGGCAGGACCCACAGTTTCTTCATTCCAATCCATCTTAGTGTACCTTAAACTGCAAAACTGTTAACATGCACCTACCTCAGAAACAAGCTGCTTCTTAACTCTCCTGAAAACTCAAAGTTTTAATCAATCTGGGATTTAGAAACATTATTCTAAATATGGATTATTGTGTCATGCAACATATAAACAAACATTCATTCCAACAAAACAAAGACAAAACATCAAAGACAAACACATGGCCAAATTTGAAGCTTCAGGAATTCAAATAAATTTTTAACAATCTCTTTTCAGAATATGTTTTCTCAGCCATATCTTTTAATGCTGTAATTGATCCATTTTGTTATGACAATCTTCAGGATCTTTTTTAAGATGAGTGCACATAATCCAAAGAGATCTCAAACTATTTAGAAGCACAGCAACAGTTTTCTCTTAAATGAATCCAAATTCACTGATGCTGAAACATTTTGCCAATTCTTTGTACTGTAACTCTGTAATAATAATAACTACAATTCTGAGAGTTATTGTTATAATTCTCTTTTTGTTTTGCTCAATTTGATCGCAGCTGCATTCAAGAATTTCTCTGCTCAGGTTAAATGCCAAGAAGTATTTTAAGTCGGCGTTGACATTTTTATGGTCTACCCAAACAAAACAAAAACTGCAGTGTTTGACTTAATCAGAAATTAAGATAAGAAACTTGACTCCAAACTGGACTTTTGTCCACATAGTGTTTCAAAGGGTGGACACATATAATTTTCCTTTATTTGGCTATTTACATTTTGTGAGTTGGGGAGAAAATTATTACTAGAACCCCTCTTTAATAATACAAATGCTGATAAATGTTCCAATATTTTATGATTTAGTAATCTGAAATTACCTTGTGTACCTTTGTACTCCCATGTATTCTTTTAATCTTTAAACCCTAAGAAATCAAACAAGGAGACTGGAGTTTGAGCCGACCATCCTCTTTAGTGTTGAGAGAGCCTTTATTTCTTTTCTTTTCCTAAAATTAAGGATTTTCTTTATTCTGTTATAAAAATCCTAACCTTGGTTCCAAAACAAAACTCTTCAACCCCAATCTGTGTCCCCCAGAGTAGACATTTTGAGTATTATTGCATTTCAAAGCCACCGAATTACTGGAACCTATCATTGGCTTAGAACTGTTTTAATATTTCTGTGTGGTACCACTGTCCAATCAGATTCTTTCTTACCTTCAAAAATAACCCAGTTTTTCCCATTCTCATGTTAAAGGTTTGTTTTACCAAGGAAAATGTGTTTAACAAAACCAATTACTCTCAAAAGTTTTAAAAGTTTTAGCTGGTGATATCTTAGAAAACAACAAGTGTTTTAATATTTCTGTGCAGCACAGAACTGATTAGGTTTCCTTTCCTTCCCCAAATGGAGAAAAAAGAACCTGCAGAACCAAGCCTTTCATAGTTTTTTTCAGGACCTGATAAGGTACAGTGTAAATCAACACGCTGCATGAATCAGAAGAGGAAAGAAAAAAATTAATATAACCTCTTCCCAGCAGCTGCTGTGAAAAACGATGAATTTGTACCTTCCACAAGCGTCAGTTAGCACTTGCGGACAAAAACTGCACTAAACTGTATGTACTGTGTCAGAGCCTGTATGAAGACCATCTGCAGTAGTTTTAATGAGGTCTCTAACCATTAGATTTATGGGATACAAACTCTGACAACAGAAAATAATGCCTGAAAGAGAAGCCCATCAGGCGTTACACATGCAATGGGTTTTGAAAATGCTCCTTCATGAGATCTGTCCTGAAAATGACATAGAAACACATGGTTCCTGCTGAGTTTTGGAGATGTTGTAACTTTCTCTGCTTTTTAATAACTTTTAATAACTATAATAATTGACCCTGAATATTCCACGATGAAAGAGAACTTGCTTCTCTAAAATAATTAACTGGAAAGTATCAAATGAGCTAAGTTATCACCCTTTTGAAGATACTTTTCTAACCCTAAAATAATATTTTAACCCGCTATATCTGTCAACGTCATGCAAGCGTGACACATGAGCAGCGGTTAATAAGCGTTCTTCGTTGCAGAAAATTGGAAAAGATTCATGCAAATGTGTGTGTGTTTGTACGTTACCCCATCAGTTTCTTAATTGCTCCAGAGTCAGACTGTCAGGCACACAGTCCTCTATCAGTCCAAAAACAACCCAGGCCTTTCAGGTCTGTTGGTGGGACATTCACTCCTTGTCCACTTTAAGTTCTCAAGGAGGGAGAAAGAACTTTGCTCCGGCCTGTTTCTCTTCTGCCCGCATAAGATGTGCTTTCAATATAAATCCAGTGTATCGCTCTTCTGGCTCTGCAGCAGCATGGATCATTGTCCATCTCAGTAGGTTTGGGGCCAGACTTCTTCTCAGTTTCGTTCTGGTAGAAACTCACACTGTGATTTGCAGCAGCAGGCAGACAGACAGGCAGGTAGGCAGGCAGGCAGGCAGGCTCTCTCTCTTTCAGGCCATGATGAAGAGGCGTCTCTGGCGGAGTAGCCATGGGAACGGCAGGTTTCTAAAGTCCAGACTCAAAAATGCAGATGTTGCACTCAAATCCCATACATGTGTGTATGTGTGTGTGTGAGAGGCAGATGAGAAGTTTAGTATAGGTTCAGATTTTGCACACAGAAATATTATCAGTCAGTCAGTCAGTTGTCCACCATAACATGCACTATACTCTTTTCTTTTCCGGCTGATTGCAGTATTTAAGACAAACGAAACTTCCTGCAGGAAAGTTTTAACTCTTTAACACCTTAATTGATGCACTCTGTGCTTTTTAATCTTTTTCTTATGTATTTTTATTTTTCTTATCTCCATCCATCAACTGTTTTATTTGAAACTATTTAAACTATTTAACTTATTTACACTCAAACTTCCACTCTGTGAAAAACCAAACTTATCTTCCCAAGTTAAAGCACGTTTAACACAATCATCCCTACCTTTTACTTTCCTTTTTTAGGAGATGATGGTTAATGTGTAATAAAAAAAATAAATAAATAATAATAATAATAATACAGAGCAACTTCTCTCCCAGATATATTTGTAGAGTATGAATGTAAAAGGTATTTTTAATCTGGGCAAAAGAAAACAGGACCAACAGAATCTTGCTATAATTTTTCCAAAAATGCTTGGTCTTCCAAACACACAACAGCATTCACACAGTTAGTATTTTGACATATGTATGTCCCTTCAGCAATATGTATGGTCGACCTAGCTTAGTTTATGAGCTCCCTTATTATTACTCAACATTTAATTTCATTTCATTCCGGCGAAATGTTACCAACCAAATTATCCAGTTCCCTTACGGCGGAATTACCTAGTCGTTTCTGATCTCCTTGCGGTGAGATCCTACCTAAATTTATCGCTATTTCCTTGCGGCGAAATAAAACCTATCCAATGCAGTGTCCTTACCGGCGACACACTACCAACGACTTTTAAGTACTTTTCTTCTTTTATTTATATAGCGCTTACTCTTATCTCATGTACTGTATTTTAAAGCTATCTCACCTCGGAGTTGACTTCTAGGTGACTCTGTCGGACCCCCCAGGGTAAACCGGCGTCGAGCAAGACGATAACCCACTGGCCAGATGCGAATGTCACACACCGGGACTTTCAGCCACCAGGCCTAGGTGCGGCTGTGCGGCAGCACTTAACTCGACGTCAGGCTGTTCCCGAAGATCCGCCAGTCACTGCAAAGAAAAATAAGATCAGTTTAGTTCTTATAATCTCCGGCTCGAAGGACCAAGTTAATGTTAGGTATTATTTAGTCAACTCAGAGGTAAGAATGATACAGTCAATTTACTTGCAAGGGTAGCTCTACAGTATAGACTACAAAGTGTTGGCACTCCTGTCTCTTTATTTATACATGCTGGTTCACACACAGCTCAACAAACATTCAGGGTGTGTGTGTGTGTGTGTGTGTGGGTGGGGAAGGGGCTCAGAAAGGTTAGGGTTCATGTGTCTTGATTTTAAGCAGAGAGAGAGAGTGAGTGAGGACTCGTTACCAGTCCCTAGATGTTGCTGATAAAAGCATAACTCACTCTTCTGACCTATCTGTCTTTCTGTGACATGTAAAGAGGAAAAAGCCCTTACAGCAGACATGAGTGATAAACAATACAAAAGTTTTCAAACCCCTAACAAGCCCTTACTCACAAACTCCAGTTTCCTGAAAAAAGTTTTCATCTCAGCTGCATCAGCTGATCACGGTTAGCAACAGAGGTCACGGGGCGGGGATAGCGGAAAAGTGGCCAATCATAGGCAGGTAAATGTCTTTTTTTTTTTTTAAAACAGCCAAATGTTTCACACGAGCGTGCAGGAGTAATCCACGCGCGAGCAGATTGATACACAGAGGGCACAAAAAGGAGCATCTCAGGCGCATCTGTGTTGAGTTTTGTGCCCGCAGCATAGAGTGGTCATTGGATTGTGCACGCGTGGGACTTCCAATGCGCACATGGAACGTAATCCACATTCTCCTAGAATTAAATTAACTAGAATTAATCTCCTTGCTGTGTTCTAGAAGTCCAGCTTATTCAAAAGACCCAAAGTTTTTAACTGGTTCTACTTTCAAATATTTGATTAGTTTTAAAATATGACAGAATTATTGATATTCTTACGTGAAAAAGTTGATCATGGTATATCACTGCAACAATGTTTATTGGAACAATACTAATACTCTTATCCTTAAAAAATAAGTTTGAATGGAAAGGATTGAAATGGACTACATAATCCAAATATGCAATTGTTTCTTGCTTAGGGTTCATGTGATAGTTTTTAATTTGAATTGTATTGTTTTTTCCTGTAAAAACGATTATATCTATTGTTCTATTCTTCCCCTTTTCAACCAATTACTCATTGTGCATGTAGCTGTTTACACATGGTTTGGATGTCAATGTGCTAGTGATTAAGTGTTGCTTGTGAGAAGTCTCACTGAATACGCAGGAGGCATACAGTCACACATGGCAGCCTGCCGTCCAGAAGAAGTGTGTCCATCACTTTCCTCTCCACTCATCTTTTGCCTTTAGACGCAGTATTTCCCTGCGACACAAATACAGACTTTTTAAGAAAAGTTGCACAGTTTTCTACAAGACTCATTAACACCTTTTTAAGGTTTTCCTCTAGTCAACTCCAGTGTAATTGGTAAAATACAACAAATCTGGCTTTATAATAAATAAACTTTCCTTAAAAGCAAGACTTTTACCCTCAATTTAAACGATTATCGATAAGCATGTCTTGATCATTCTTTTGTGCTACTCTTCTGAGTTATTTAAGAATAGGCACAAAGCCCATATCTGATGCTTCAATAAAATTAATACTATATTTTATGTGCTTTATAGCTTTAAAATGCCCACATTAAACTTCAACAGCATTAGATGGTGTGTATTAGAGTTGTGACCCATTGAACTCACTCACTCGTTCTGCAACTTCCTCACCACTACGGGTGTAACACATCATCATACAAAAATATCCGGTAACAACCCTGCCAGTTAAGCACGCATGTGTCCCAAACAAAACCAGTTTTGCTTTATACCTGAACACATACAGAATCTGCGGAAGTAAGTGTGCCATGCAGTGTTCTGGAGTGCAACTTTAAAAAGTGACATAAAAACAAAACAGACGATACCCAGCTGTAACTAAATTCTGCTAATTGGGACATTAAGGTTTATCAGAGAGCTACAGTGGAGAAAGTTGAACCAATCAAAAACTTTAAATCAGCCTGATGACGTATGTGGAAATTGTGAAGAAAACTACACTACACCTCCAGTCCAGCTGTAACGGAATGCAGCATGCATTCCGTTACAGCTGGAGCTTTGGTCCATTCTCAATCACAAAAATACACTAAAATATGTCCCTTGCATAAATTAGAGAAAACAACATGCAGGTCTTAAACATGGCAGGTGAGCGAAAGTTAGAATACTTGAATACTCTTTCTCCAGCATTTGCAAACCTGTCTGTCAGTTAATTGGATTGATAAATTCTTTCTCAAGACTTTCGGATTGTTCTATAAATTGGTTGAAACAGTTTTTCCAAATTACTGTTCTTTCCACAATTCCGTTAATGAACAAACACACCCTCCATTTCTGCTACCTGTATGACCCCCTCTGTTTTCCAATGGTTATGAGGTATCCCAATCGTTGTGGTTTTTAGTAGAACAATGGGCTCAGTGGGCTCTAGATAGACAAACTGTCTACTTTTAAGGATAGGCTTAAAACTTTCCTTTTTGATAAAGCTTATAGTTAGAGTGGCTTAGGTTATCATGAGCTATCTCTGTAGTTATGCTGCTATAGGCTTATGCTGCTGGAGGACATAACGACCACTTTCACCCTCTTCGCTACACTCTCACACTACTCTTTAATTTTGCATTATTTGCTGTTATTTTAGTTTTTAACTTTATGTTCTCCCTCTTTTCTCTTCCTAGAAGCTACAACTGGCCTGACTCTGTGTCTACCTGTGACACCTTTCTGGAGAGGAGCATCGTCCAAGCTTCTGCTGGCAACAACTTAATGCTCACCCTCTACCGATGACCCACATGGCCCTGTCTTTCAGTGTTTAACCCTTTCTCTCTCCTAGACATGGAAATTGACTGAGCTTTTACTGTGACTAACTTTATATGCTCTCTTTCAGACTCTAACCTTGAAAACTGGCTCTGAGTTTATCTGTTCATTCTTTCTAGGTGAAACGACTAAAGGAGCTACATCCATTAACATTTACTTTTCCTTCCCATAGAAAGGACTTCTGGATCAGTGCTTCTTTGTTCTCTTTGTGTCTCTGCTCTGTTCTCTCAAACCCCCAGTCGGTCATGGCAGATGGCCACTCACACTGAGCCTGGTTCTGCTGGAGGTTTCTTCCTGTTAAAAGGGAGTTTTTCCTCTCCACTGTCTCTACATGCATGCTCAGTATGAGGGATTGCGGCAAAGCCAGAGACTGTCCACCTTCGCTACATGCTCATCCAGGAGGAGTGAATGCTACAAATCTCTGACTCAGTCTCTCTGATGCAATCTGCTGGGTTTCCTTAGACAGAAAAACTTTTTATCCAATTTGAATAAATAACTGAATCTGACTGCACTGTTCAAAGGTTAGGATTAATTGGAATGTATGTACCTGACTTTTGTGAAGTGCCTTGAGACGACATGTGTTGTGAATTGGCGGTATATAAATAAACTGAATTGAACTGAATTATACAACAAGCAATGTTACATACTTGGTGATTAATGTTTCTCCTAGATTGGCAGACATAAAACTAAACCACCTCCCTCTTTTAAAAAAAGTGAAAGATGATCTCACTAGATGGAAATTCCTACCCATATCACTCATGGGCAGGGTTGATGCAATAAAAATGATGGTCTTGCCAAAAATCAATCACTTATTCTCAATGATCCCAAATAAACCTCCTCCATCACTAAATGTCTTTGGAAAGATAAACCCACGTGTATTAGCTCAAAAATGCTGCAAAAGACCAAAGATAAAGAAGGACTAGATTTGCCTAACTTTCATCGTTACTTTTTAGCCAACAGGCTACAATACATCTCAAAATGGTTTAAACACAGTCCTCCAGATGTACTCTGGCTAGACGTAGAACAGACATTATGCAATAATATTAAGATCTCAGATCTACCATTTATTAATTCAAATAAAAACGACATGAATGCTTTAAAAGCCTCAATATCAGCACCTCTCTGACAGCATGGTGGGAATATCTAAAAATGACAGGGTCTTCACTAATCCCATGCGAACGCATACCCATCTGGAACAACCCTGACGTCCTACAAAAAAATTATATGATAAGCTTTCCAGATTGGATGAGTAAAATTGAATACCTGCAACATATATTCGAAGGAATTCTGTGTATCCCATTTAACAGATTAATTATACAATTATCCTTATACCTGACAATTACATCCACGCACTATGGTTATATACACCTGTTCAGAGGTTCTGCCGCCTGATATGTGAAGACTTATCAAAGTGTCTGAGATGTAATATTTCACCTTCCCCCTCAGTTTGCTTGTTGGGCAACTTAGATGATGTCACCAGAGAGACAAATTCAACTCACATGGTTTTCACTGCCTTATGTATTGCTAAGAAAACTATCCTCATGAATTGGAAAAATAAAAAAACCTTAATATGAACCAGTACAGAAGCCTTCTGTTGGAATATATAAGTCTTGAGACAGCCTCTGCCTCCTCATCAGATCAATCTCTCTGGGCTCCTGGGCTTCATCACCTAGTGGCGGTGGGGCAACTTTGGCTTCGTCCTGTGGGGCATTGTGGCGGATGCGGGGGAGTGTCTGGGTTTGGGGCATTTGGGGTGTCCCTGGGCATTGGTGGGCGTAAGGGTCTCTTAAACTGGCGGGTAGGTACCATCTCATTGCAGGTGCTCTCTCCTTCAAGGAGGATCTGTGGGAGGGGGGATCAAGGTGGAGGGCTAGAGGGTGGCGTGGGGGGCTGCAGCGTGTGAGGTGGGGGGGTTGTGTCCTCTTGCATGTGGGGTCACCGACAATTGGATCGGCTGAGCAGTGGTGGTAGAGATAAGCTGGATAATGTTTCTCCCTAGGCTATTGTTGCAGTGACAGTGATGTGATGTGTCTGCGTGGTTGCGGGGGTGTGATGGTGCCCGGCCCCGAGTGCTTGCCGCTGGCCAGGGACCTCTTGCAGGATGAGTTTGTCCCATCTTAGTGTGTGGTGGGGGCTCAGTTGTGAGCTCAGTTCTCCCCTTTTCCTTTTTTCCCCCACTTTCTCTCTTTCGTGCGTCTTTTTTTCCCTTTCCATTTCTGTCTCCATGTCCGTAACAATTGAAATAATCCCAAAGCAGTTTCTAATAAAGTTTATTTTCATGAATGTCAAGCAGAGCTTTAAAGCATTAGCTGTAATGCTCCACTTGTGAAAGTAAATCTGTTGGGCTTTTTCTTGGCACTCAGACAACAGTTCTGAGTGCTCTCGCACAGGACATGGTAAAAAACAATAAATAAATACAGGAAAACTGGAAGAAAGAGTTCACCAATCATCGTTGCTCATCACATAACCCAGCCCCTCAACAATCCTGGGCTAATCCAAATGTCCTACCAGCACATGTCTTTTCTGGTCATTGAGGTAGTTGGCTGCATAATCAGCCTGGTTTTTTCACTTTGTTTTGAGTGCAGATGTGCAGATTCCAATGTCCTCAAGGTTTGTTTATACAATCTTAATGTACAATTAACATGTACGCAGAATTGCTGATTATTGTGCCACCTTTTACTCTGACTCAGACTCTTGCCTACATAATAAAGCTCACTTAAAAAGTGGACTTGCCATAAAGAGAGCAGCAATAATGTGGCCTAATATATATATTTTTTTACTTTCATTTGAACAATGTCCTCTGCGGATGACAGATATATAAACCTTATTTTCAAAGAAAGACTCTCTCTTGAGATTGTGACATCTCTCAGAAAAATCTCAAATTGGCACATTTGGTCTACCATCCATCTATGTGTTTATAAACGCTGATAGTGATGGCTATTGTGAAACGCCTGCATGGCCGAAGGTTGTTTTTGTACTCATTTGAACTCCCTAGTTATTGTAACTGATATGAAGTAAAATATGTAGATGGCATAAATTAGGATGAAGTTGAGCTGCATATTTATGCAGAGGTCTGTGTGCTATAATACCTTTGGCTATGCATCTCATGCATCATTCCCTCTCTGTGCTCTCTCCCTCTCTTCTAAGATGGTATTCTGAGGTGTAGTGACAGTTGTTGAGTGGTGTTAGGGAAATAGTTGATTTTAACATTGATTGCTGCCATTCATTTTGAGCAAATAATGAAATTATACTTCTGTCACCAAGTTCAGATTGATGTACAGTATGTCTGCATGTTAATTTGAGCTAACTATAATGGTATATTATCAACTCAAAAGTCAAACTACAGTATTATTCTATCCATGAATTTTTAGTGTCCTGTTAAAAAACTCAGTGACTCCTCTGCCACTGTCCACCTGACCTCAGATCTCACCACATGTTTGTGTTATTAGCAACCTCTTCTGTTTCAACCAAAAACTGGAATTAACTTTCACCTTAATTTCAGAATTTAACCATAGTGTTTTTTTACTTTGAAAATATACTGAAGCAGAATGTAATATAATGAATAAGACAGTATCAACTTTTACTATAATTAATAGTGAAAATACCATACTCTAAAATAACAAACATGTACTTTGGCCTGAATAAAGGGATTATTACAAGTCAATTTACTCATTTTTTTCTAAAGGATCAAAAGTAGGTGTTTCACTGTAGGTCATTTGTTGGACGTAGAAGGCGGAAATATTAGGTGTTTTAAATTAAACTATTTTTTGTGTCACAACCATTCAGAGGTTTCAATCCGAAGGACACAAATCACGCCATATTTTTTTGTTTTTAAAACACTGTAGTTTATTATTTAACTGGCATACATTATATTTTAATATTGTATATATATTTTTTTGTTTTTCCTCTGCTTCATGCCTGTTCTCCCTGACATATTTGTAAATTTTTTAATTTTAATAATAAAAAAACTCTTGTATTTGGGTGATACACAGCCTAAGCATGACACAAATTGAGATCAAATTGTTATGATCTGTGGGTGTTTTTGAGTTTCATTTCATGGCTGTTTTCTTATTTCCATGTTGTTCATTTGTTAGATGTTGCCTTATCAATGTATTCCTTTATGCTTAGTTTATAGTTTATTCTCCTGCTTTGTTTTATTTATTATATTCTGTGAGATTTCTTCGCTGTGTTCCTTTGCCCCTGCTATTATTCTCTCTCTCCCTCAGCTCCCTGCTTTAATTCTGATCAGCCGTGGCTCATTCTCACCTGCTTTCCCTGCCATTCTCTCACTCTCGCCTTGTATGTACTAGTTGGTTTTCATTGCTTCTTTGCCGAGATCTTCTGTTACTCTGTTCTGTGCCTCATATTCATGGACCTCAGGGTTGTTGTCTGTTCTATGTTTCATGCTTCTGTGTTGCCTGTACGTTTTGATTTTTATTATTAAAGCTTCCACTCATCATGTGGCTCCCAAGTTCCTCTCTGCACCTTGAGCCATCTACTTCTCATATTAAGTAAAAAATATATTTTCTTTGTTTAAATGTTGTGTTAATTTAATTCTAATTTACATAAAAATAACTATTTTAATAACTACTTGTGTTTAAGCATCATTGATATAAAACATATCCTATTTGCAAGGGCAAATTTCAAAACATATAACAATGTTTAGATTGAAATACTGTCAAATTATCCTAATCAGTTTTTGTTAATATCAAACTCTTAGTCCAGGGTCGTTCTCACACAAAGTTGCAACAGTCAATACAGTCTCTTTTTCACTGTTTTCACTGTTGTCATTGCAAAGGATGAAAACACCAGATAGAAAACCTGTTTCTTTGGTATAAAAAAAACCTGCACAGACTTCAACACAGGTTTGCGAGCTGTGTCCAAGAGAGCAGACTGTGATTTAAAAAAAATGGCCATTAAGATTAAAACAGTGTGTCTTGCTAGGAGTGTAGCTGACATTGAATTCCAGACAGTAGACCAACAACAGGTATGAGTTGATTTATTCAGGGTCTCATGATGCAGATAATTCAAAAGAGCTTTGATCAGGATAATACCTGAAATCTGATCGGGACATCCCTAGTTAAAGTTTAATATGAACTAGGCTGTTTATAGAAATTATTGTGAAAATAACATGAGCAAACAAAAGCACAGTGGGTCTATGAACCACAAGAGAATTAGGGAGAGCAAGCTCCTGCACCTCTAAGTTCCAGCAAATCAGAAATTTAGCCTTTAGATTAGCTGATATATTCATCATAAATTCTCTTCAAGGCTTAAGTTCCAAAACAAAATGTTAACTTTAGTACTTGTGTTTCTTGCCTTCTAAAAAAACACCATACAATGCTGTTCCTTAATTTCTCTCATTCAAAAAATGTTTTCCAAATGAAAGCAAATTATGACCAGAACTAAACTCACTCCTAAATTACATTTTACTATAAATTATGCAACAAAAATGATTGTCACAGTTCTAATTACTCAAAGCTGCATTTATAGATTTACCTAATAACATGTGATGTGCATTGTACATCTGTTATGCTCTAAAATGCCCAATTTGTATTGCTTTTCTTTTTTGAGCTTTTAAAACTAAACGTGGCTTTATCTCCTGCACACAGCAACTAAATGAGTTGAAGGCTGAGGGCAGAAGATAATGCAAATATATTCTTCTAAATAAATTGAGAATTATAGATGTGTGCATTGTGCTCAAATGTTATCAAATAAAAATGGACATTGGGTTTCAGATGAAGGTTCAGGTCTCACTTATGAAAGATGGTAAAATTGAGTGCTGTAAAAACCAACACATGATTAATATCGCCTCTGTGAAAATTAGAATGTGTGAATTTGGAGGTAATTAAAATGGAAACATGGTAAATATTAATGTCATACATTTTAAAGTTTTCAAATTTTGCTTCTAAATTCAGACAAGACAGAAGTTGTCGTCTTTGGACCAGAGTCTTTGAAACAGAAAATGCTTAGTCAATCATTTAACCTGGATGGCATTAAATTAACCTCCAGTAATAAAGTAAAAAAGCTTGGTGTTTTTTTTGACCAAGACATGTAATTTAAATGCCATATTAAATAGGTTTCTAGGATTTCCTTCTTTTCTGTCACAGTGGTTTGGTATTTGTTTACGTTTAGTCTGGTGTTTTTCTGTTCTAAGTATGGTTAAGTCTTGAGTCCTCGTTTCTGGTGTTTTATTTTCTAGGTTCTGTTCTGGTAAATGTGTTATTAGTTGTATTCTTAGATCTATTATCTTCCTGTGTTCTGGTCCCTTGGGTTTGTTTACTGTTTGTCTTGTCGGGTTCCTCATGTTCTCGTTTATCCCTATCTGGTGCACCTGCCCCTCTGTCTTCCTGCTCGCCTGTTCCACACCTGCGTCTGTTTCCCCTGATTACCTACCCTATTGTTTCATGTTCACCTTTGTCTGCATTTAAGTTCGTCTTTGTCCTTTGTTGCACGCTGTGTCGTTAGTCTTCTTTGTTTGTCAGTTCCTGCTTTGTTTAAGTTTATGCTGAGATCCAGAAACCAGGACTGTCTGTTCATGAACTTACCTGGATGAAGTTACCTGGATCTCCTGTTTAACCTCCACCGGCAATTGTAAGTTGCCTCTCCTTATTAAAGAATGATATTCTCTCAAACTGTCTCCGTTCGTCTTGCACCTCTGGTCCACCCACCAAATGGAAACTTTGACACTTTCACCTACGGAACATTGCCAAAATTAAAAATATCCTATCCAGGTGTGAAGCTGAAAAACTAGTCCATGCATTTGTTACTTCAAGGTTGGACTATTGTAATTCTTTACTATCCGGATGTCCACAAAATACAGTTAAAAGTCTTTACCTGATTCAAAATACTGCAGCAAGATTTCTGATGAAAATTAAAAAGAGAGATCATATTTCTCCTATTTTAACTTCCCTTCACTAGCTCCCTATTAAATCCAGAATAGAATTTAAAATTCTCCTTCTCACATATAAAGCCCTTAACAATCAAGCTCCATCATACATTAGATTTGATTGTTCCATATATTCCTAACAGAGCACTTCATTCTCAGACTGCAGGTTTACTGGTGGTTCCTAGAGTCTCTAGAAGTACAATGGGGAAAATATCCTTTAGTTATCAGGCTCCTCTCCTGTGGAACCAGCTCCCAGTTTTAGTCTGTGAGGCTGACACCTTGTCTACTTTTAATGCTTAGCTAAAAACCTTCCATTTTGAGTACGCTTATAGTTAGGCTTAGGTTATCTTGAGCCATCTCTGTGGTTATGCTGCTATAGGCATAGGCTGCTGGAGGACATAATGACCACTTTCACTAACTTCGCTACTTTCTCATACTACTCTCCAATTTTGAATTATTTGCTGTTATTTCAGCTTTTAACTGAAATAACATACATACAGTGACTAACTCTATGTGCTCTCTTTCATACTCTAACCTTGAAAACTGGCTCAGAGTTTATCTGTTCTTTCTTCCTAGATGAAGCGACTAAAGGAGATACATCCATTAACATTTACTTTTCCTTCCCATAGAAAGTACTCATAGATCAGTGCTTCTGTGTTCTGCTTCTTTGTCCTTTTTCCTTCTCTGCTCTGCTCTCTCAAACCCCCAGTCGGTCATGGCAGATGGCCACTCACATTGAGCCTGGTTCTGCTGAAGGTTTACTCCTTAGATTTTAATAAACAACAACGTTGGTTATCATAACTATGCAGATGACACACAGCTTTTTTTTCTTGCTCTGCTCTCGGTGGAGGATGCACGCGTTTTCTCTCCCTCCCTCTTGCCTGCTTCTGTTTCTGCTTTTGTCTGTGTTTTTCTCAGAGCCTCACTTTATATATCTTCCAAACTTGCAAATTATGGATTTGGTCAGCTGGTCTCTCAACGTAATTGATAAAAAAAAACAATTTCACGGGAAGACAGAGTAAAGGAGAACCCTCTTGCCCAGCCGGTACATTCTTCCCTGGATACACAATTGATTCCTGGCAACAGTGGAAGATTGTGTGCTTGACTACAATGTCGTTTGAGGACGCAGAAGACATTTATATATTTTGATTTTGGATAACAGGATTTCTGCTTTTTGGAGCTGGCAGTTACCTGACTTATGGAGTGAGTAGCAAAAAGTGGGCAGCTGTTCAAAGCATACCAAAGCTGCCTGCGATGCTGGATGGAATCTGCAGAGCAATCAATGATCAGACTGAAATGTTAAGAGAGCTAAGCCGCAAGCTGGATACGGTTCTTGAACAGAATCGTAGCCTGGAAGCGGCTTTTGGACTCAAAGGTGAAAGGATTTAATGATGGAGAAGGTTGTTCGCTCGAGAACTGTGGGAAAGTCCCAGAAATTTGGATATTTGGATTCGCAATTGAGAGATAACAGTAAAAATCCACACAACTGCTTGAACCACAACACTTATTGTTTTTCTAAATCTGGTGCCCCAACGTGGCCTTGGCAACTTCTGCTTAGTGGCTATCGACAAAATATCTCTGGATGTTATGTCAACATGGCGCTCTTTTCCACCACCCCCGAACAGCTGTGACCCAGATAAGACTTTGCGGCCGATTGAGAAAATTTCCATCTCTCTCCTCAAGGACAATGGTGCTGTTTTTGTGTTGACAGTCTAATTCTTGCACACACACTCACAGTTATCTATTCGCACCCCCAGGATTCCACCTCATTTCTTGCAAAATCTTTTATTTTTGTGTGTTGCTTAGCCCTGCACCTAATTGCGTGATTTCATTACTTTTTCATAGCTCTTTAGTTTTATGAGGAGGATTACTGTCACTCCTCTGCTGGACAGGTGTGGTAAGGCATATTTGTCACTTCCCATTTTCGCTGTTGCACTCGGTGGATTGTTTGGTGTGTGTGAAGGCTCTCTCGTTTGATCTGATTTCTCTCTACCATGATACCTCTTACTTGTTCTAATACACAGGCACGTTAAAACACATACTTTCTGTTGCTGCATTTATTGTTTGGGGACTCTAATTGTTTTACACGGTTTTTCTAGTAGTGGTAAGGGGTCGCTAGCGTAGCGTTAGCGTTAGCTTTAGCTCCACCATGGCTACTCGTTCTGCTGTTTCTCTCTCTGAGTCTCCTCCTCTCTCCTGTTCTCTCTGTCAGATGTTCAGTTACTCCTCTGCCTCCTTTAGTAATAATGGTACGTGTAATAAATGTAGCATTTTTGTAGCTTTGGAGGTGAGAGTGTCGGAATTGGAGGCCCGGTTCCGCGCTGTTGAAAAACCAGCAGATAGCCGAGGCCCCTTAGCCAGCACGGAGCCACTGAGGGTAGCTCCCCATAGCAGTCCTCGAGCACAGCCCGAGCAGCCGGGCCTCAGGCCGGCTGGGTGACGGTACGTAGAAAGCATAGTCCTAGATCCCAGCCCACTTGGTAGTGACTTGGTCACTACCAAGTCTGTGTTTCTAACAGATTTTCCCTGCTCAGCGACACACCCGCTGAGAAGCCAACTCTGGTAATTGGCAGCTCCATAGTCAGAAACGTGGCACTAGAGACACCAGTGACCATAGTCAAATGTCTGCCAGGGGCCAGAACGGGTGACATCAAATCCTACCTGAAACTGCTGGCTAAGGAAAAGCGCAAATACAGTAAGATTGTTATTCACGCTGACGGTAATGACACCCGGTTACCAAAGTTAGTGTTGTTTCAGTGTGTAAGTTTGGCAAAACAATGTCGGACACATGGTAATTTTCTCTGGTCCCCTCCCCAATCTGACCAGTGACGACATGTTTAGCCACATGCTGTCATTCAACCGCTGGCTGTCTAGATGTCCAGAAAACAATGTGGGCTACATTGATAATTGGCAAACATTTTGGGGAAAACCTGGTTTGATCCAGATAGACAACATCCATCCCACTTTGAATGGAGCAGCTCTTCTTTCTCTTCTACTATAAATGAGTCAACTCCTACTAATTATTTAAATGTTCATATTCTTCGAAATACTGGGCGAGGTGGAGTAGCAACTATCTTTCTGTCCGATTTATTGACTACTTCCAGAGCAAACAATAGCTGAAATTCTTTTGAATATTTAATCTTTAGTTTTCCTCATCCAAATTGCAAAGCACTAAAACCACTTATGTTTGTTGTTTTGTACCGTCCACTAGGCCCTTACTCTCAATTTTTAGATCAGTTTTCAGATCTTTTATCTGATTTAGTGTTAAATACAGATAAGGCTATTATAGTGGGGGATTTGAACATTCATGTTGACACTGAAAGTGATAGCTTAAATCTAGCCTTTCATGCTATCTTAGACTCAATTGGCTTTGCTCAAAACATTAACAAACCCACCCACCTTTGTCTTCATTCTCTGGATCTTGTGCTGACATATGGCATTGAGTGTAAAGACATAACAATATGTTCTCATAACCCTGTCCTGTCTGACCATTTTTTAATAACCCTTGAGCTTAATTTAACCAAGTACTCCACACCTGAAAGACAATTTCATTATAGTAGATCATTATCAGACAATGCTGTAACAACCTTTACAGAATCTGTTGCACTTTTGATTTCCTCATTATCACAGAAAAGCACAGTGGAGGGCAATAATTTTGTTTTTTCCCCTTCACAAATTGATTCTCTTGTTCATAGTGTTACTTCATCATTGCGTGGTGCATTAGACAATGCAGCCCCCTTGAAAAAAGAAGGTAATTATTCAGGTAGACACAGGTAAGTGTCTACTTGTGACACCAGAAAGGTGTCACAGGTAGACTCTGTGTCTACCACAATCTGACACCTTTCTGGAGAGGGGCATCGTCCAAGCTTCTGCTGGCAACAACTTAATGCTCACCCTCTACCAATGATCCACATGGCCCTGTCTTTCAGTGTTTAACCCTTTCTCTCTCCTAGACATGGCAGTTGACTGAGCTTTTACTGTGACTAACTCTATGTGCTCTCTTTCAGACTCTAACCTTGAAAACTGGCTGAGTTTATTTGTTCATTCTTTCTAGGTGAAATGACTAAAGGAGCTACATCCATTAACATTTACTTTTCCTTCCCATAGAAAGAACTCCTGGATCAGTGCTTCTTTGTTCTCTTTGTGTCTCTGCTCTATTCTCTCAAACCCCCAGTCGGTCATGGCAGATGGCCGCTCACACTGAGCGTGGTTCTGCTGGAGATTTCTTCCTGTTAAAAGGGAGTTTTTCCCTCACCACTGTTGCTACATGCATGCTCAGTATGAGGGATTGCTGCAAAGTCAACGCCAGTGACTGTCCACTGTCGCTACATGCTCATCCAGGAGGAGTGAATGCTACAAGTCTCTGACTCGATGCAATCTGCTGGGTTTCCTTAGACAGAAAAACGTTTTATCCAATTTAAATAAATAACTGAACCTGACTGCACTGTTCAATGATTACGATTAATTGGAATGTATGTACCTGACTTTTGTGAAGTGCCTTGAGACGACATGTGTTGTAAATTGGCTCTATATAAATAAACTGAATTGAATTGAACTGAAATGAATTGAATTTAATTGAATTACCAGCGAAAACCAAACATTATTAGTAATAGAAAATTTGGACTATAGCTGTTCTTACACCAATGACCCAGCTTTCTTAGTTAGACTACAATGGACTGTTATTACTTAGTTCAACTTCAGTACCAGTAAAACAATATATTATTAGCACCTGAAAATGTGGATTAAAGCTGTTTTTTACCAGTGACTCAGCTTCCCTAGTTAGAATTCAGTGGAATGATGAGACTATCAATATTATCATCTTCTTTTAGCATAAGATGCTTTATTATTAAGAGTGGCTTGGAACCAATTTCTACAAGTAAACCTGGAAGGATTATTAATTATTATTACTCCCAAGGATTATTAGTGTCATTTGATTTGTTTTTCTGTGTTTGATTTTCTGTATCATTGTAATTTTTTTCCTCATGTACAGCGTTTTGAGTGGGTTGTTGCTGAAAAGTGCTATATAAATAAACTTGACGGCTATACGTTACGATGTCCCCAGGTGACTATGAACCCATTCAAGTGCTGGGTAAATGCTTAGAAAAATCAATGCTTGGATGTGCCACAATTTTCTTCAGCTGAATCAAAACAAAACTGAAGTAATAATCTTTGGACCAAAGGAAGAGTGTTTAAAAGTGAGCACACAGCTTCAGTTAATATAGCTAGAAACTACAAATAAGGCTTGAAACCTGTGTGTAGTGATGGACTCAGACCTGAACCTTCAGAGGCACATAAAGACAGTAACAAGGTCAGCCTTCGATCACCTAAAGAACATCTCCAGTATTAAAGCACGCACTAATGTCTCAGCAGGACCTTGAAAAACTAATTCATGCGTTCATCTTTATGAGAATTGATTACTGCAACAGTGTCTTCAAAGGTCACCTAAGAAGTCGATCAGACAGCTGCAGTTGATCCAGAGTGCTGCTGCACGCATCCTAACTAGAACTAAGAAAGTGGAACACATCACCCCGGTTCTAAAGTCCCTACACTGGCTCCCTGTAGCTCAGAGAATAGACTTTAAAATACTTCTGTTAGTCTATAAATCACTGAATGGCTTAGCACCAAAATACATTACATACTTGTTGTCAGTGTATCAACCACCCAGACCTCTCAGGTCTTCTGGCTCAAATCTACTCAAATATACCCAGAACCAGAACCAAACATGGAGAAGCAGCTTTTAGTTCTTATGCTCCACTAATCTGGAATAAACTCCCAGAAAACTGTAAAAGCACCGAAACCAATAGTTGCTTTAAATCAAGATTAAAAACGTATTTGTTTAGAATGGCCTTTGAATGCATTATCTAAACATTATTAGTTAAGTTTTCAATCCACTTTTCTTTTTGTTTTCTTATCCATCATTCTATTCTCTTTATTTTTTTTTATTACCTCTGTTGTTTTATTTTCGATATCATTGTAATGTTTTTCCTTATGTAGAGCACCTTGAGTGCCTTGTTGCTGAAAAGCGCTATATAAACAAACTTGACTTGAATGTTAAAAGGGAGTTTTTCCTCTCCACTGTCACTACATGCATGCTTAGTATGAGGAATTGCTTCAAAGTCAACGCCAGTGACTGTCCACTGTCGCTAGATGCTCATCCAGGAAGAGTGAATGCTACAAGTTACTGACTTGTTGCAATCTGCTGAGTTTCCTTAGATAGAAAAACTTTTTAACCAATTTGATAACTCAATAACTCAATCTGACTGCACTGTTTGATAGTTAGGATTAATTGGAATGTATGTACCTGACTTGAAATCTGTATGATTCGATTGAATTGACTTAGCCCATTTTGAAATTACCCATCTTTCACACAATGCAACAGGAAACAACACTCGCCAATTATTTTTACCTCTGCCTTCCTCCCTCTCTGTTGGATGGAGTAAGGAGGACTCAGGTTTAGCCTAAACCGGCTCAGTTATGGTTGAGGTGCAAACACACCTCCATTTCTGCTACCTGTGTGACCCCTTCTCTTTTCCAATGGTTATAATCAGTCTGACAGAAAGAGGTACCCCCAATCCTTGTGGTTTTGAGTATAACAATGCCCACCAGTGGGCTCTACATGGACAAACTTTATCAGTTTATTATTTTACTTAGTGCCCCTACACATAGCCCATTCTAAAATGGCCAAACCCTAGCACTCAGTGGTTTAATCTAACCTCCCCAACAACCCTATACCATTCCAAACCCTTTGTGAAGTGCCTTGACACGACATGTGTTGTGAATTGGCGCTTTATAAATAAAACTCAATTGAATTGAATTAATTTAAAAAAAGGAGGTTTGGCGTTTCTCCGGACCAGCTCGCTTTGGTAGCCGTCAGCCGACCGAGCAGTGTTCCTTCCCTATTCCAAAAAAGGTGCCTGATACCTACCACTGGGTTTAACTACTGGGCGGAACGGTGGAACACATTTGTCATTGTCTTTTTCCTTGAAATAAATCTTTGAAAAGATATACTCTTGTTTGTATATTTGACTATTTTGAATAACAGACTACTGCCTAAACCACAAGCCCATGGTGTGCATCAGTGATTATTTGAGTCCTTAGTTTGGTTGATTTGTTTTCTTTGACAAATAGTCACCACACATAGCCTGAAAATAATCCTACAGCATCCCACCCGTGTTGGCAATTTGAGAGCACTGTATGCCGAGTTCTGGACCCTAAACAACTTCATTTACTGGAAAAAAAAATTAAACGCGATGAACGATAAAACTGAAGTGGTAAAAACAGAGGCGCTAAAATCTAGGCAGTGAATAAAAACGGGCAACGTTAAATTTGATAACCTTACAATTTATAACATTAATATTTACTATGTTACCAATTTAATTTTCACAGAGGAGAAATTAATCACACTGTTTTTACAGCACTCACTTTTACCATGTTCAGTATTTAACACCTTCAATTCATTTCAAGTCAATGTTTGTTACTTTTACCCCTCATATGAACAAACTGTCACACCTAAAATATCTCTGTTGTATGCACATAAGCACAAACTCATTATAATACATACTGCAGCAAAAGCACACAAGCATTCCAACACTATTCTATTGTCAACTGATTTCTCTGGGACAATTCTGTAGACAATTCAGGGTGTCACGGATGTCAGAAGTGACTGTAACACTTTAGAAGATTTTGGGAAAAATTACTAGAAGCTACGTTTGGGAGACCACAAGAGGATACAGGTATAAACTGGCGAGTTAAAGGTTGAGATGAAGGTGAGGGAGGAACAATCAATTCTCTGAAATCTCTAAATTTGGAATTGATGATGGATACCTAAGTGGGCCTGAAACGCTCCACAGGGAAATGACTGAAGTAGGCGAAGGAGGAAAGTGCAAGAAAATCGGGATAGTAAGAAATAGTGGGGTGCACAGACATTTTGGGAGGCAGGTACTCAAGTGGAAAAAAAGGGCACCTTGTGCGGCACATTGAGCTGTCGGTTGCCTTTGTAGTGTGAGATTTATTACAGGCACAACATGAACATCATTTATATGTATTACTAAGCACCTCCAAAACAAACTGTCCTGTTGGTTGAAGAGAAATGACCACCCAGGAAAAAAAACTCAAAACAAGAATGCATTTGACAAAATTCTTAAGATTAATAAGGCAACAAAATTATCATAGACTGATTTAAAGTTAGCTTACTGATTCACAACCTAAACTTCCTGAGTCAAATTTGAAACTTAAGTTTTTTTCTTTTTACACAGTGAGCACAATGTGTTTGTCTTGACTATATCAATCTGTACTTTTACCACAAAATGTCTTCTGCACCAAATAACCTTATGTTGTAGCAAAGCAGGTTACACTGCCAAATTTACCAGGTAAGTCACACTAAATGAGTTACCTTCAGAAATGTGAGTAACCAGTGACCATTCTACAGTGTAAATCAACTATACCCAGAAAATGAGTTATAAAATCTTTATAGTCAAAATGAAACCTGTCAGGTATAAACAACCTAAAATACTTATAACATCACAAAAAGAAGAGAAAGACAAAGAATTAGTTATTTCACTCGCAGCGAGGAGAACGGACAGAGATGTGCTTCAGTTACAAATCTCCTACCGCTCTGAAAAATATCTGTCCGACCCTCTCTATTTATTATCTTTCGGGGGTCCCTAGTTACAAAGAACGTTGCTCTCTAAGGATGGGAAAAACAGCTGCATCGTAAACAGGTCATAAACACCATTATCTTTTAACAACACACTTCCACAGTATCCCCCATCTTAAGATCAATGCGTCTTCTGTTCAGCACAATCAGCCTTCATCTTTATGACCTCCTCAACTGCGACTGCTTCCTTCTTAGCTCCATTTATGATCTTTGCCTGCAGACAACTCACACATCCTTACTCACACAAACATCATGAAAGGTTATAAAATCAAATAGTCAAATTAAAGAAAAGGAAAAAATATAAGATAAAGATAAAAACTATATACAATTATTCCAACAAAACCAACATCAGAGAATATGATCATAAGAAGAATCATCTATACTTCTGCATGTAGCCAGTGTGATGTATGACAGAAATTATTCTTAGAGAATAAAAAATAATGAGATTACAAGTCCTGAGAACTGATAACATGCCTGCTATTTAGAAAATAAAATACTCTGATCACATCATCATTTTTACACACACAGAAGTAGAAAATACAACTTAGCCTACATTCTCCACATTTACTGAACTTTATTAAAGGTATTTTACTAGTGTATGAATTGTAATGTTAACCAGCTCTTTTGGCACTATTTGCAATAAAAAAAAAAAAACATGAGTCAAACAGAAGTCATCATGGACCATAATAGCAAATGTAATATCGACATATATGAGATAGCTTTGAATTTATTTTTTTATTCTAATTTAATCTAAGAGTTAAATCGTAGACATTCTCCTGGCGCCTGGTGGCGGCCATAGAAGACATAGCTGGTAAAGGTATGCCATTCATTGGCCTGTTCTGTTTAAATAAAAAGGAGGCAGGTGAAGTTTTAACTTTTTCATCTGAAGTTTAGGAAGCAAGTATATTCATTTTGTTTGTTTCCTGGATGGTTAGCCGGCTTGTCGGCAGGGCAGGGCTCTATCTGACGGCGGAGGGGAGGAGAGAAGAGGTAAGCTGGACCAGCGCAGGTCCAACTCCGCTCTGCACGCAGCCCGTCTCCGTTGAGAGACACACGAGGCGGGACACCTATGTGTGTTGGCAAAGGGGGGGGGGGGGGATTTCAAAACGTGGGGCACTGGTATTATAGGCCTTTAAATTCAGAAATTTTACCTTGGGCCCCACACTATACACTGTAAAAAAAAAAAAAAAAAAAGATTTCAGGAGGCCACTTTTTCCTCCAAAGGATAAAAGAGCAGGTGCTCTAGCACCACCTAGTGTCTATCTGTGCACGTCCCTGGTAAGAAACAAGATTACTGAAGAGAAATTGGGAAGGGAGGATATGAAGGAGGAAGCGACGTCTACGTCGCTGCTCGGGCCTTAAATGGTGATTGGTCCTCTTAGGACTCAGCTTCAAGTGAATCAGTCAACCACCTTCTGGCTGTTAAGTCAGCAAAGAATAAAGAAGAGGAGAGGTGGGCAAGACAATGCTGATGAAGAGGAGGTGAAGGAGCGGTCAGGGGATTAACCACGGGACTTGACAGCAACCACCCTTTCTAGAGTACATTTACTACTAAAACTCTAGAAAAGTTTGGGCTATTCTAAGAACCAGTAAAAACCGTCAATTAATATGACATTCAGGCCAGCTTAAGTGTCGGTGAACTACAAACCAGCAATGTGTACATAAATAACCCACAAAACAAAATATAATATGATATAAACATTTTACATTTAACATTATTACAAGAATCTTTAAGTTAGACTTGAGTTTTTGCATGGATAATTGTACTGTGTTTAGTTTTCTGTATTCTACATTGCTGTGTATTTTGTTTAGTGACCTTTCTTGTGAAGCACTTTGTGATATCTGTCTGTGGGAAATGTGCTATATAAATAAACTTTTACTTACTGACTTATGTTTACTTTTTTCTGACAGCATGACTAAGACTTTAATGCAATATTATTTTTAATGGCTGACAGAGTAACTGCAACCCACATTCAAACTTCTGCCGAACAACAACTGCAAAAGTAGGTGATATTACTTTACTTTTTAATAAATTGGTGATTGCTACTTCCTGCAGACTAAAAATACTGTTACCACATCACAAAAGGACTCCCACACTGCCTACAGACATGGTAAAAAGAAAATATGCCATTTTCAGTGATAAAATTTGTAGGACATAATAAAAACTGTTTTATCATTTTTTAGTTAGTTTTATTTCAATCAAACCTTATTTGTATACAACAGATCCACCACTGTCATTATTTAATAAAGTATTTCCAATATTCCAAAGAGGTAAAGTAACAGCAGTGACCAGTGGAAAGAGGTATATGGCCATTTTCATGATTTTTCAGAGAGAGACATAATTTACGAGCAGAAAACATTCAGCACAGAGATGTTTGACTACAATGAATAGTTATGTTTGGCAAAAACTTGGCATGCTGTAACATATCAGCCAAACACCTAAAACCAACTATTAAGAGAGATGATAATTTGGGCACCTTGAGACATGACCTCATCTGTGTTACAACGTATTCGGTGCAAAGCTGATGCTATCTCTGTGAAGCTAAAATTTGGTCCAAAAGTTGTGCAACAAGACGATACAAACAGCAACAAATCTACAATAGATGGCTAAGAAAGAAAATATTAAAATGAGTTGCAATTTTCCAGTCAAAGTTCAGACCAACCTGATAAAATACAGTGGTGGAACCACAAATCTTAAACTAAAGTAATATTGTAAAATAGAGTGGGCCAGATTCCTGAATTACATTATATTTTTGAGATAGGAGTTTTAAGATGCAAAGAATTTTCACTTCACTCAGACTAGCTGTTATTTTCACCCTCTCGGCAAAAAGCAATATATTAAACCACTAAGCCAGGTATCTACTGCAGGTACGTTATTTACTACTATTAACCTTTCAGCAGAAACCCACTTAAAATATCTAAATTTGGCCTTTGATAGCTTAGATTTTGTCACCACATGAGACCTCGTATTAACTGTAAAGTTAGTTTTAACTTTATGATGTAAAACCTATTTTATGCCTTTATAAACGTTTTTTCTCCAGCCTTGGAGTAAATCTCAGAACACTGAAGAAATCCTCAGAGTTTATACCATCTTTTTTATCCTCCACACTGAAATGAGAAACTATGATGAAGGACCTCTACTTTTCTGGCTCTCGTCTGAGTGAACAAAAAGCAAAACTGCGACTCTATCTTGACGACAGGCAGGCTGTGCTCTGTGTCTGGGTTCCAGCTGGGTACTCTGAAATATTCATGGTATAAATATTGCAAGGCTCTGCGTCTAATAAAAGCTCTGGTTTTTATTAATGAGGTGATAGAGGAATCCATTGATCAAGCTTTCTGTTTTATGTCATGAAGATTTTATCCTCTGTTTGTCTGACATTCCGACACTTATTTCTTTCATACACTGTAATCCTCAAGTTTAGCACCAGAACTTGCTCCTCTTCAGATCACATGAATATTAGCACAAAGTCCTTTTTTTTGTCTGTATCAGTCTTTTCATGTTTCTCTCCCGGCTTCTGCAGCAGCACTTGTCTGGTTTTAAGAGGAGTCCAATTAACCAGCAAGTCTGGAAGAGATCTGGCACTTTTTTATTCCACTAAATTGTCAGCATGTTGGTCTAAATGAGGTGCCCTTGATATCGAAGTACAGTGATATTGAGGAAGACATGCTGGATGAGGTTCAGTTAAGCACTGGAAATGTCTCCTGGCTCATTTTTTGCTACTTTAATGATAAGTTGAAAGGATGCTGAACTACAACCTTTACTCTATGAATCTGACAAGCAAAATATGTCTTACAAAGTGAGGTACAGATTATTGCAAGACAATGTTCCACCTTTCACCTTTTGAATGATTCAAATTCTATGTAAAAAGTGTGTTTTTAAATTCTGAAACAAATGAGTTTCACAGTATGAAGCTGAATACAAATGCGCTGTGAGTTACCTAGAACAAAGGTAAAGTGTCTGGTGCTACCGGTCACAAATAGTTGCATTTACAGCAAGTTTGTTGCTTTGCAAAGTGTTGAATGCAGAATAAATTATTAAAAAGTGCACACTGAAAAAAAATCATATTTTGTTTTGCCTTCAGCTTTATGTTTTCATAGTTTTCTGTTCAGTGACATCTCAAATAACCTTCTCTTTCCGGCATTGAAGGAGACCTGCTCTAGTGTGAATCAAATTGTTTATTCTTACTATATGTTCATAGTGTCCAATAAAAGGTTTTACAGATAGGTTTATTTCATCACTTGAAATGTATTTTGTTACAGTTATCATTGTTTGTGTTTATCATAAACAGGCAGAACCATATTTTTTCAAAGAATTGAAAACAATGAAGAGGGTGCTTCTCTACAATAGTATAAAAGAAGCTGGATTGTTTTCTATCTGAATGCTGAGTTTAATGGAAATGTTTCATAAAAAAAACTTGGACAGAAATCAAGAAATGTTGTCTGTGGTATCCAGGCAGAGTTTATTTTTTCCTATCATATTCTGCTAATCTCTCCTTTGACATACACTATGTTTTCAACAGTGTTTATAACGCTCAAGTTATTGATTTCAGATGTCCCAATTACTTTCATAGCCACAGTTGTATAAAATCCAGCACCTCAGCATGCAGACCACTTCTATAAAAGAACGGGCCGCTCCCAGGAGTTTAAAGAATTCCATTGTGGTACCATGATTGAATGTTGAAGTGAAGACTCCAGCAACACTTGAAAGAATTGGAAACTACTTTATTAGCAAGACTTGATTAAGGCCACAAGCCAAACCACATTGGTCTGCTAAAAACGTTTTTGTGTCAATAATTTTGAGTGTTGCTGGAGTTTTTACCTCACCAGATCTTTGTCCATCCCCATGCACCTTGGGAGTGAAGTTGTACCATAAACCACTGCTACCATGATAAGATGCCACCTGGGCAATACATCCAATCATGGAAATTCCTTGTAACTAAATATTTCACAGTCAACCGTTAGTGGTGTTGGGACCCACAGCCATGGATTTCAACATTAAACTCCGGTACGAACTCTTCTGGAAATTTCAAAATAAAGTGCATTAACCTTCTTCCGGCAAAGCCAGGAAATGGGATAACTGCGGACTTCCTGTGACGCCACTACCCAAATAAAAGCACAGCTGTTGCTACATCCGCCCTCTTCCACATGGCCTTCAAAAGGGACTGTAAAGGGGAGACAAGGTCTCTTTGCTGGCAAACAGACATAAACTCTTCAACTGGATCCAAGGAAGCCATACGATCATTGATCATATGCAAAGATAAGTACGAATGAAATACTGTCTGTATATCCAGTATTTTCATCCATGAACGGGGAAATTAAGGTGTAAGAGTTGCTTACTTTTTCCTCTGAGGCTTGCAGAAGCAAATGGTCCCAGAGAAGTTCCCTACAGAGAAGCGGTCTCTATGAAGCCGAGCGGAGCAGTCTCCCAGTCTGGAAGGAAGACAGCAGAGGAAGACAGCAGAGACCGCATCACCGTGCAGCTGGTTGGCGGACACGACGAGCCGTTCTTCATCCACAGCTGGAGGTTAGCGGGAAGCTAACCCTTTGTTCACAGAGCACCTTCAACCTCACAATCCAACTAACTGCCAAGCAGTTAGTTGGATTGTTTTAGCATATTAAAGAGTTTATTGATTGAAATATGTTTGACTTTGAGTTGACTTATTTTTGTTAATACATTCTTGTATTTTAAGAAATTGGGTGAATTCATTCCATATATGGGCAGAGTTTATGCTGTTCAATAATGTCAGAGCTCGTCTCACACTTTCTATTTTGTCCTAATACCATCGCCTTACTGGGCCGGTATTCACAGGACAACAGGACAATCCTTAACCGACCAAAATATTATTTGCTAAAATATTTCAATATTCATATTAAATATTAAATAATATTCTCAGATTCATAATTCTAACAGTGGTATTATAAAAAGTGGGAATGACAACAACTCAGGCATGAAGTGGTAGGTTATGTTAAATCACAGAGAGGAGCCAGCAGATGCTGTGTAGGTGAGCAGAGGTCACCGACTTTCTGCAAACTCAACATCTACAGGTCATCACATTTCATGTGGCCTTTAGATTATCTCAATAACAGTGCATATAGAGCTTCATGATATGGGTTTACTTAACGAGGAAGCTACATCCAGCTCTTACATCATGAAGTGCAATACAAAATGTTAGGTCCAGTGGTGTAAAGTTCTTTGCCACAGGATTCTAGAGCAGTGCAGATGTGTGCTCTGGAGTGATGAATGATACCTCTCAGTCTGGTAATTCAAAGTATAGGTTCGGCTGTTGCCAGGAAAACAACTTTTAACTGACTGCTTTGTGTAACGTTTGGCACAGAGAATGTTATGTTGTGGGGCTTTTTCTGGATTTGGGCTTAGTCCCTTGGTTCCAATGAGAGGAACTTGCTTCAACATGCTTTAGTTTGTGGATGGCCTCTTCCCTTTCCAACTTGACTTTGCACCACTGCATAAAGCAAGGTTCGAAAAGACATGGATTAGTTAGCACTGAAGTTGACAGACCTGCACAGTGTACTTACTGAACCCAACTCGATAAAGCACCTTAGCGATGAATTAGAGTGAAAACTTAGCCAGACCTTCTTGTCCAACAACAGTGGCCAACCTCACGATTCTGGAAGAATGGTCAAAATTACCATAAAGACACTTTTAAACCTTGTGGTACCTTTCTCAGACATGAAGCTCTTATAGCTGCATAGGGTGTGGCGACATCATATTAACTCAAACCTAAGGGCAATTTAAAGAAACTTTTTAACCTACAAGGAGTCAAATTCCTTGTTTGTATGTACGAACTTAGCAATAAAGCTGATTCTGATACAATGCATGTTTTTAGATTGTGTTGGGAAGCCAGAGTACCTGGGGAGAACCCAGACATGCACTTGAAGAGCATGAAAACTCCATACAGAAAGGTTCCAGCTGGGATTTAAACATTCTTGCTGCAAGGCAAGAAAACTAAAAACCACATCCCAATGCAGCCCGCAATGTAGTAAACCAAGCACAATTTGGATGATATTGTTGCAGCCCTAAAGACAATTCTTGAAGGACACATAGCTAGTGCTTTTTGGAGACCTTCAGTCATTCATAAATTTGCCTCAAATGGATATAATACCACCACAAATTATGTGTGTTCTTTTTAAGACAACTGTGCAGTGAATAGAAAAACATTGTTAATTGCTTAATATATGGAGCTCTTGCCTCCCTAGATTTGGTAACTGTTTTCATGTTGGCAACTAGAGACATGCTCCACTTGTTTTGTCCAAGGAGGATCTGCTGGGAGATGTAAGGGTTTCGATTTAAAAAAAAATGGATGGAATTGGTCTGGCTTTGAGGCTCCTAAATATTTAAAGATGTAATAATACTCAGAAACACATGAGGTTGAATTAATGTAATGATCACCATGACACTTACTCCAGAAATGAGCAAATTACTGATAAAGCCATCCAGATGGACATAAGAGTGGTTTTGTTTTAGTGGGCATCAGTGTTAAAGCAAGTAATGTATTTGTACATTACATGTATTTGTTGTTACAACAACAAAAGGACTTCCATTAAATGTACTCTTCACACTAGTAACCCATGAACAGTGGTGGCCCAAAAGCCTACTTTTATGTAGCAGTTACTAAACGGTAACTGCCACATAAAAGCAGTAAGGGAGCTGATAAAAAAAAAAAAAAATGTTTTCAGTATTGTGAAACACATTGGTGTTGTAAGCCTGCATGTCAGCTGTCCACCATATTGAATTTCAAAATGGTTGCCTTGGATATCAGGGTGACTGATGTTTTCTACTAACATTTGATGTCTCATATACAGTATCACAGAAAAATAGCAAGAACACTATCAATAACTGTAAAGGTAATGGAAATAGTTTGAAATATCATACCTGTCAGTATAAAAGTTCCATTTTAACTGTGCAGTACAGTTAGATACCAGGGGTGAGTTAAAACCCAAAATATTTATGTTAAGCAAATACAAATAAGGATCAAAGATCATGCCATTTCATGTAGAGCATTGAGTACATGTGCCACATCTGCAATGCATTTTAATCAATTAAATACTCTGGAAACTGTGACACTACACAACATTTGCAATACAGAGTGTGTCATGTCTAAATATATATCCAAATCACTAAAAAAAGGTCAGTCAGTCATCTTCTATACCGCTTATTCCATAGTGGGTTGCAGGGAAGCTGGTGCCTATCTCCAGCAGTCTATGGGCGGGAGGCGGGGTACACCCTGGACAGGCAGCCAGTCCATCGCAGGGCAACACACAAACAATCATGCACACAGCTAAGAGGAATTTAGAGAGACCAATTAATCTAACAGGCCTGTCTTTAGACTGTGGGAGGAAGCCGGAGTACCCGGTGAGAACCCACGCATGCACGGGAAGAACATGCAAACTCAAAGACCCCCGGCCAGGAGTCGAACCCAGGCGCAAGGCAACAGTGCTACTAGCTGCGCCACCGTGCAGCCCCACTATAAAAGGTATATTATGAATTCAAAACTACAATAGTAGAGAGAAAGAATTAGAGTGCTGGTTCTGGGGAGCATTTACATCACATTGTTTACACAGAGAGTTTCAGTTCTTCTGCTAGAGTTAAATGAATCTTCTGAAAAATTGACCTGAGCTGCTCCACTGCTGTGGTTCTTTGACACACACAGAGCAAAGGCTAGAGAACAGACAGTAATCCCAGATAAAAGCTGTTTTTGAAAACTGCCCCCTGTTCTTGCTGTTGTTTCCTGGTGGTGTCACACCCGCAGCTGTTGCTCCAGACCAGAAAAATTGCAAACACAGCAAAGTGGAAAATTGTACACTATCAGTAGACCTGCACTTGTCTTTTTTTGCATTTCCCGCATTAGGTAGTTTGTTATACTTCCAGCAAATGTGACACGCTAAAATTGATATATGTCGGGGTGCGACATTTTGGACTTTGTTTTGTGGTTTTGTGTTTGTTTACTTTTTGTCTTGATGTTTCTGTTTTGGGTTTTGTAGTCATGTTTGTTTATTTCTTTTGCTCCCTGTTAATTTTGTTCTCTTTCCTGCCTCCTATTGTTTGTTGTTTTCTCTCCCCTCGCTCTTAGTTCCTTTAGTGTTTGCTTTCTTATTACTTGGTATGGTTTTTCCTATGATTATGATTATTATTATTTTAGTTCTCTGGCTTCCTTGGGTTCTCTAGTTTAGTTTCCTGCTTAGTATCTGTTTATTTATGGTTAGGTATTTGTTCTCTTTTTGCACTGTTCTAGTTTATTAGTCTTCTTTCTTCTGCTTGTCATTAGTTTCCCCTTCAGTTATTTTTTTCTCTGTGGTAGTTCCATTTTTAAGTGTAGTCTTTTCTAGCTTAGTTCCTCAAGGTTATTTTTTTCTTCCAGTCCCTCCTGATAGGCTAGCTTTGGTTATTGTTTACATCTTGGTTCGCATTTATTCTAGTCCTCACGTTCTCTGCTTCCTTCCCAGTTAGTTCTGTCAGTATTGGTTCAGATTTCTTTACTTTTGTAGTTAGGGTGTCTTTATGGTTTCTTGTGTTAATTCTTATTTTACCAGTTTCTTAGATCTTAGGTTGTTGTGTTCTTCTGTTTCCTCCAGTTTCTCAGTTTCCTTTAGTTTATGGTTATTCCTGATTCTTATGCTTCATTTGGTTATTTATCTTTGTGTATAGTTTTGCTTAGGTATTGTTTATTAGTCACTTCTCCCATGCTTTAAGTCTTTGTATTAGTTTCACCTGTTCCTTCAGCCTCCCTGCTTCCTTGTCACACCTGTTCCTAGTTATTTTTGATTATCTGCTCTTTGTTACCCTCTGTATATTAGTTGGTCTAGTTTCATTGTTCTTCGCTGGTTCCTTTCATTCACTACCATCGCCTAAGTGCTGTGTTTACCATGTTGCTGCACAGTCAACTTTGTAAGTTTTTGGATTTTCGACTTATGTTTGTACCTGCAGTGTTTTGCTACGCTTTTGGATTATTCTTTGAATAAAGAAGAAGCCTCCTTTAAACATGCTGCCACCCAGCTCTTATGTGCACTTTGGTCCGCCTCAAAACCCGAACGTGACAATATATGCACAATGCAATATAGAAAAACTATATTCTTTAATGACTAACTACACTGTGCGCATTAATCCTGTTGATAGTTGGTCCAATATTCACTACCTGCAGTGGTAGTTGAATTTTTACTATTTAGCAATTGAGATGTTACTGTCTTGATATACAGGTCCTTCTCAAAATATTAGCATATTGTGATAAAGTTAATTATTTTCCATACTATCATGATGAAAATTTAACATTCATATATTTTAGATTCATTGCACACTAACTGAAATATTTCAGGTCTTTTATTGTCTTAATACAAATGATTTTGGCATACAGCTCATGAAAACCCAAAATTCCTATCTCACAAAATTAGCATATTTCATCCGACCAATAAAAGAAAAGTGTTTTTAATACAAAAAACGTCAACCTTCAAATAATCATGTACAGTTATGCACTCAATACTTGGTCGGGAATCCTTTTGCAGAAATGACTGCTTCAATGTGGCGTGGCATGGAGGCAATCAGCCTGTGGCACTGCTGAGGACTTATGGAGGCCCAGGATGCTTCGATAGCGGCCTTTAGCTCATCCAGAGTGTTGGGTCTTGAGTCTCTCAACGTTCTCTTCACAATATCCCACAGATTCTCTATGGGGTTCAGGTCAGGAGAGTTGGCAGGCCAATTGAGCACAGTGATACCATGGTCAGTAAACCATTTACCAGTGGTTTTGGCACTGTGAGCAGGTGCCAGGTCGTGCTGAAAAATGAAATCTTCATCTCCATAAAGCTTTTCAGCAGATGGAAGCATGAAGTGCTCCAAAATCTCCTGATAGCTAGCTGCATTGACCCTGCCCTTGATAAAACACAGTGGACCAACACCAGCAGCTGACACGGCACCCCAGACCATCACTGACTGTGGGTACTTGACACTGGACTTCTGGCATTTTGGCATTTCCTTCACCCCAGTCTTCCTCCAGACTCTGGCACCTTGATTTCCGAATGACATGCAGAATTTGCTTTCATCCGAAAAAAGTACTTTGGACCACTGAGCAACAGTCCAGTGCTGCTTCTCTGTAGCCCAGGTCAGGCGCTTCTGCAGCTGTTTCTGGTTCAAAAGTGGCTTGACCTGGGGAATGCGGCACCTGTAGCCCATTTCCTGCACACGCCTGTGCACGGTGGCTCTGGATGTTTCTACTCCAGACTCAGTCCACTGCTTCCGCAGGTCCCCCAAGGTCTGGAATCGGCCCTTCTCCACAATCTTCCTCAGTGTCACCTCTTCTTGTTGTGCAGCGTTTTCTGCCACACTTTTTCCTTACCACAGACTTCCCACTGAGGTACCTTGATACAGCACTCTGGGAACAGCCTATTCGTTCAGAAATTTCTTTCTGTGTCTTACCCTCTTGCTTGAGGGTGTCAATAGTGGCCTTCTGGACAGCAGTCAGGTCGGCAGTCTTACCCATGATTGGGGTTTTGAGTGATGAACCAGGCTGGGAGTTTTAAAGGCCTCAGGAATCTTTTGCAGGTGTTTAGAGTTAACTCGTTGATTCAGATGATTAGGTTCATAGCTTGTTTAGAGACCCTTTTAATGATATGCTAATTTTGTGAGATAGGAATTTTGGGTTTTCATGAGCTGTATGCCAAAATCATCTGTATTAAGACAATAAAAGACCTGAAATATTTCAGTTAGTGTGCAATGAATCTAAAATATATGAATGTTAAATTTTCATCATGACATTATGGAAAATAATTAACTTTATCACAATATGCTAATATTTTGAGAAGGACCTGTACACCTACAAGTTCATGTTGTAACATTAAAGTAAAGCCCTTTAACTGTCCAGGATAAGGATATTTTTCCTACCATAATTTCCATACCCTTAATCCTGTTTTCCTTCTACTGCCTATCCTGCCTCATCAGCATCATCATCATTTTAGCAGATTGCATAGCTAGTACATTTTGTCTTCCCACAGAGACCTATCTTAGACTAAGTACCTTCATCAAGCATAATCCACTAAGTAATCATTAAGAACTTCCAGCCAGTTTAAAGTATCTGTCTGCTACGTCTATAGTAACTGGAAAGGGAGCAAGGGAGTAGGGATAAAGAAGCACAAGGGTCAAGAAACCCTGTGCCATATGGACAATACTTAAAGCGCACAGACACACGAATCAAGTTTAGTTATAAATTCATTCTCATTCTGACAAACTGCATTAAGCTTTGAAATGTTTTTGTAAGATAACAGTTTAATAGGTGGAAGTTAAAACCAACCTGCAGTGGAAAATCAGTCATATTTGTTTTTTATAAACTTTATTTCATTCAGTTTTTTGTTTATTTTACTATGCAACATTACAAGGAATAAATAAATACTGACAATGTTGTTTGGTTATATAGCCTGTAGTAAAACATATTAGAATCGTGTAATCACTAAATATTGGAGCCTTTCTCAGCCTTCATGGACTGAGTTGTGAGCTACACCCTTCACTCGTGCTTCACAGGTTTACATCAAGCAACAGTAAACCATTTAAATTCATACTCACATCCACAGTCAGTTAGGATTTATAATTAAGTTCTTTGAGCATGGCAGGAAGATGAAGCATCTGAGGAATGAAGCACAGATTGAGGGATATAAAGATTCTACATCTGTCCTGATATGCAAAAATATTCTAGCTAATATTGACTGATAGCAAGTGTCAAACAGATATATGATCATCACCTCTTCTTTTGTTGGATTGAGAGATTGGTTACACTTTCACATTGATACCCTATAGCTGGAAACCCTTGAGGTGAGATTGTTGTTATGGAGGTGAAAGTAGCCACAAGCAGTAATAATAATTTTTAAAACATGTACAGACCCATTCAGTAAATTAAAATACTGATGAAAAGTTCACTCAGTAGTTAATTGTAACCTCCCCAACAACCCCACACCATTCCAAACCCTTTGTGAAGTGCCTTGAGATGACGTGTTGTGCATTGGCCCTATATAAATAAAACTGAATTGAATTGATGAAAAGTTCATTTATTTCTGTGACATAGCTTATTGAGTGAAACACATTATATAGATTAACTGCACACAAACTAAGGTTTCCAAGCCTTTATTTCTAATTGTGAGAATTTTCTGTGTACAGCTAATAAAAACACGACATTTAAGATTAGAATTATATCAGACTGTAAGGATTATGATTATTTATTATTGATTATTTCAAAAAAATTATAATTAAAAATCATAATTCAGAAAAATTATTTTCTTAACAAAACGTCATTGCTTACAAATAGAAGTCAGAGATGTCCTCTGGTGTTGTGATTATGGGCTCAAAGCACTTAATAATTACAATTAGTTAATTATCATTAATACTTGATAATTACATGCATGGCCCAGGTCCCCGGCCGGTGCATGTATCCCTCTCGTGGACTGGTGGGCTGGGGCTGCTGGCGCTGTCTGGGGGGGTTGGGCGGGCTTGGAGGTGTGCTGCTCTGCTGGCTGTCTTGTCCGAGGGGGGATCGGGGCGGTGGGCGGGGGGGTGGCGTGGAGGGGCTGCGGGCTGTGGGGTGGAGGGGTTGTGTCCACTTCTAGGGCGTGGCGTCACTGGCGTTTGGATCGGCTGGGCGGCGATGGAGGAGCTGAGCTGGATAGGGTTTCTCCCTGGGCGGTCATTGCAGTGGCAGTGATGTAGTTTTTTGTTGCTGAGGGGGGCGTGGTGGGGTCACTGGCCCTGGGTGCCTGCCGCTGGCTGGGGACCTCTTGGTGGATAAGTTTGTCCCGTCATGGTGCGAGGTCAGGGGTCCGGTTGCGGGTGCGGTGCTGGGTGGGGTCTGCCCTGTTGTGCCAGTGGGCGTGGTGGCATTGCGCAGGGCGGCGTTGCGCGGGGCCCTTGCCTTGCCGTTGCGGCGCGCTGTGTGGTGGGAGAGTGGGGCGGGGGTTCTTAGAGCGGGGCTGTGTGTGGAGCTTGCGCTGTGTGGGTGTGGCTTCATCGGCTTCTCGGCCACAGAGTTCACCTGTGGGGGTGTGCCCCTGTGGGGGTGGGGATTCGTGGCATTTGGGTTCGGGGGGATGTGTTCGATATCGGTGTCCTTGTTGAGGGTGGCCCTGTGGGGAGGTTCTTGTTGGGGTTCACTGGGGGTGGGAGACCCATGGGGTTGGGATTGGAGCTCGTTGGGATTGGAGCTCGTTGGAATCATCACACAAGACAGACATTCTGTCCACATAACATTTTTAATATTCCACATAACAATATAATTTAAGATAAACTGTGCTACTTTTTTTTTACAAAGTTTGTTTCACAAGTAACCCTTCGCATTACTAAACATCCTTTGGTTTGAATAGGTTGGTGATCCCTGATGTTCAAACCAGAACTGAACCTATTTAGGAGCCTTGTGACAACTTGTTTGAAACAGGCATGACACAGCTGAAAGTAAATTTGTCTTTGCTTACTTGCTGTGAGCCGACAGTTCTAATCACTACACCATCCAATATGTTATTTGCATTTTCCAATTTATCGGCCTCAGGTGAAAAAAAATTCTGGAATAAACAGGAATCAGGTCTGTAGGAACCTCAGGTGTTCCATCGCAGAGTAATTGCATACAAGCTGCAAATGTTTTGGCTTCTCTTTCTCTTCAGATTCATTGATAAGAAAAGCAGGAACCCTTAATAAAGACTTTGTGGAGCCAATGAAACTCAAAGTCTAAGTAAATGCTGGGAGACAGAAAACGACTCCTGAAGCAAATTAAGTGAATGAAAATAAAAGCAACTAAAGAAAAATGGCCTGTAGTCTTGAGATTTTCAGTGATTAACCGCAAACATTTTCTGTAAAGAAGAAGCAAAAAAAATACATTATGGGAACTAAATCAGCTCTGAACACAGATACAAACACAAAGAAATGGAAAAACTACAGAACATTAGACCTGAGAGTCATGTGGGAAGTGTTCTTGTGATTGCAGCATGCATGGCTGCATCTGGACCTGCTTCAGTGGAGTCCAATGATGTTACCGATAATGGCAGCCAAATGAACTTTGAAGCATACAGAAGCATCTTGTCTGTGCTGTCGCATTTAATTAAGGAGTTCAAAGGGAAGAAAAGGAGGGAAATGGGAGCCAAGTGGGTTCGATAATTTAAAGATTTATTCTGTGGTGTTGTGTCCATGGAGGCTCTATTTCTGACAAATGGTCAGTCAGACAGTAATGGCCTCAAAGTTAGCTGGCAATAAATGGGAATTGTCTCTAAATATCTAATGGAGTGCAGAAATCTTTTCATGTAATTATGTGAGGAATGAGATATCAATATGTCTATTAACATTTTCTGAACTGTGCTCTTGATGTGTGCGATCTTGTCCAGTTGAATTAAGTCAGACAACTTGAGAAAAGCACATCAGCTTAAGCTCTTTTCTTCTTTAATGATTAGGTGTGAGATTTGCTATTAACGGACAATTTTTGTAATTCCCCCTCGGACCATGTTTGGTTAGACAAACTCTTTTTAGCAGATTTTGAACCCTGTTAGGTGGCAGCTAGGTTAGCCTCTCCTAAATTAGCGACCCGAAAAGTAGTGTTTAGTGCTAAAAGTATGAAATACACAGACATGCACCCTTTTTTAAAACAAATTAAACATGTATTGGAGCTAGTTAATTCAGTTATTAAATATGATAGCAAAGTTTCTAGATTTATTTATTTATTATGAATTTTGTTCTATGAACTAAAATATGCTTTCCCTCACTGTTCTAGTTTAATATAGGATTTTGCTTACTAGTATACATTTATTTACATGTAGACTTTCATAATATTTTAAATGTGTCACAGAAGTCCTAAATAGATGTGGTGCTCCTTTGAGCTTGAATGTGTTTTGAACAGAAACAAACATCTAAGAAGCCTGCTGTTGTGTTTTATTTAATGAGATTCTACTATAAAGTCGGCCTCAAGCCACCGTGGAGAAGGATTTATTTCTCCCCGATCTTGCCAAGAACACAACCCCTGTAAGTCAGCATCTAAAGAACACATTCACAGTTTCTCCATTTCCACTCAGTGTTTACCAACTTCTGTCTTTCTCCTTCAGAGAGATCCCACGTTTGTCCACCAGTTCCAGCCCTGGTTCCAGTCTGACCTTTATCTGTGTTTCTAAATAAACTGTTAAAACGCTGTCTTTGGCCTCGTGGTTGTGTATCTTAATTCAATTCAGTTTATTTATATGGCGCCAATTCACAACACATGTCGTCTCAAGGCACTTCACAAAAGTCAGGTACATACATTCCAATTAATCCTAATCATTGAACAATGCAGTCAGATTCAGTTATTTATTCAAATTGGATAAAAAGGTTTTTCTATCTAAGGAAACCCAGAAGATTGCATCCAGTCAGTGACGTGCAGCATTCCCTCCTCAAGGTGGCAGCAGGTTGGAGTAGCTCTGTTACTTTTGATTCTGATTTATTCTTTTTTGGGAACTATTCCTCTTGTGGTGGATACAGTTGATTTTTTTTTTTTGGACGACTGTCCACTCCGGTGTCGGATGCTGTGCAGCTTGGAGGATTTTTCTTAATACTTTCTATTTTTGGACATTTGTTATTATGCATTGCCATGGCAACGGGGTTGTTTCTTACAACCGGGAGCAGCTGATTAATATCTCAAAAGCTCACATTATACTTCAACTACAACCCCAAATCCCTGATGAGTTGAAAAGGAGATGCTGTGGATGCAGAGCAGGAGCTAAGAGAAGAGAGAGAAGGAGGAAGTTCAAACCATCTCTTCCGTCGATTATGATGGGCAATGTGAGTTCATTGGGAAACAAGTTGGATGAACTCAAAGCCCTACAAAGGATCCAGCCAGAGTACCGGGCATGCGGTATTATGTGTTTTACGGAGACATGGCTGCAGGATCATATCCCCAACTCCAGCGACTCTCTGCCGGGCTTTTTAACCATACGAGCAGACAGAGATTTAAAGAGGAGCGGCAAATGTAAAGGAGGTGGACTGGCAGTACTTGTGAACAACAGATGGTGTAATCCAGGACATGTAACTGTGAAGTGTCATCTCTGCAGTCCAGATATTGAACTGTTGGCAGTAAGTTTTCGTCCATATTATTTACCCAGAGAGTTCACCAGTGTTATTTTGGCAACAGTTTACGTTCCACCTTCCGCTGTTGCCGACACTGCTTGTGATGCCATCAGTTCAGTTGTTGCTAATCTACAGACACAAAATCCCAATGCTTTTGTGGCAATTTCTGGTGATTTTAACCATGTTTCACTCTCTGCTACACTTCCAACGTTTCAACAGTTTGTCAGCTGCTCTACCAGAAAAAACAAAACATTGGATTTGTTTTATGCAAATGTGAAGGACTCATACATCTCTACAGCAAGACCTCCTCTAGGCAAATCAGATCACAATCTTGTTTCTCTCTGCTCGAAATATAAGCCCCTTGTTCAGAGGCAACCTGTAATAAAGAGGACTGTGAGAAAATGGTCACAGGAAGCTGAAGAAGCTCTGCAAGGTTGCTTTGAGGCTACAGACTGGGACGCACTGTGCCAGCCACATGGAGAGGACATCAATGCCATGACTGAGTGTATAACCGACTATATAAACTTCTGTATGGATAACATCATCCCCACCAGAACCGTGAGATGCTTCCCCAATAACAAGCCTTGGATCACCAGTGACCTGAAGGACCTGCTTAACAAGAAAAAAAGAGCCTTCAGAGAGGGAGACAGAGAATTATTGAGGAGTATACAGAATCAAGTTAATACAATTCAATTCAGTTTTATTCATATAGCGCCAATTCACAACACATGATGTCTCAAGGCACTTCACAACAGTCAGGTACATACATTCCTATTAATCCTAACCATTGAACAGTGCAGTCGGAGTTAGCATTTTATTCAAATTGGATAAAAAGTTTTTCTATCTAAGGAAACCCAGCAGATTGCATCCAGTCAGTGACGTGCAACATTCCCTCCTCCCGGATGAGCATGTAGAGACAGTGGACAGTGACTGGCATTTACTTTGCAGCAATCCCTCATACTGAGCATGCATGTAGCAACAGCGGAGAGGAAAAACTCCCTTTTAACAGGAAGAAACCTCCAGCAGAACCAGGCTCAGTGTGAGCGGCCATCTGCCACCACCGACTGGGGGTTTGAGAGAACAGAGCAGAGACACGAAGAGAACAAAGAAGCACTGATACAGGAGTCCTTTCTAAGGGAAGGAAAAGTAAATGTTGATGGATGTAGCTCCTTTAGTCATTTCACCTAGAAAGAAAGAACAGATAAACTCTGAGCCAGTTTTCAAAGTTAGAGTCTGAAAGAGAGCACATAGAGTTTGTTACAGTTAAGCTCAGTCAATTGCCATGTCTAGGAGAGAGATAGGGTTAAACACTAAAAGACAGGCCTATGTGGATCATCGGTAGAGGGTGAGCATTAAGTTGTTGCCAGCAGAATGCTGGAGAGACGCCCCTCTCCAGAAAGGTGTCACAGGTAGACACAGAGTCAGGCCAGGTGTAGCTTCTAGGAAGAGAAAATAGAGAGAACAAAGTTAAAAGCTGAAATAACAGCAAATAATGCAAAATTGGAGAGTAGTGAGAGAATGTAATGAAGAGGGTGAAAGTGGTCATTATGTCCTCCAGCAGCCTAAGCCTATAGCAGCATAACTAAAGGGATAGCTCAGGATAACCTAAGCCACTCTAACTATAAGCTTTATCAAAAAGGAAACTTTTAAGCCTAGCCTTAAAATTAGACAGGGTGTAGGATCTGCCTCCCATTCTACTTCTAGACACTCTAGGAACCACCAGTAAACCTACAGTCTGAGAACGAAGTGCTCTGTTAGAAACGTATGGAACAATCAGATCTCTGATGTATGATGGAGCTAAATCATTAAGGGCTTTATATGTGAGAAGGAGAATTTTAAATTCTATTCTGGATTTAACAGGGAGCCAATGAAGGAAAAAGGAGGGGAAATATGATCTCTCTTTTTAATTTTCCTCAGAACTCTTGCTGCAGCATTTTGAATCAGCTGAAGGCTTTTAACTGCATTTTGTGGAAATCCTGATTGTAACGAATTACAATAGTCCAGCCTTGAAGTAACAAATGCATGGACTAGTTTTTCAGTGTCACTCCTGGACAGGATATTTCTAATGTTGTCAATGTTCCGGAGATGAAAGAAGGAAATCCTAGAAACCTGTTTATTATTGGATTTAAATGACATGTCCTTGTCAAAAATAACACCACTGTTTTTTACTTTATTATCGGAGGTCAATTTAATGCCATCCAGGTTAAGTTATTGACTTTTCTTAGACTCTCAGAGTCTAAGAAAACTGCATTATGACAGTGGCATTTTAATTTGGCAAGATTTTGTTTCCGCAGACTTGTAAGAGGTAGATGTTTTTTTGTGTATTTATAAAGGTCCTAAAATCATCTTAAACTGTCTTTGCCATTATTGTTTGGACTTTCACTTGTTCATTGTACCACTGCTCACTGCCTCCCTGTATATATTTGTTCCCCAGTATTGTCGTCATTGTCAGATTGTTCAGTTACCCTGTGAAGCGCTTCACATTTCACCAGTTCTCTGCCTTCGGTTACCAACAGTTTCATATATCTGGTTGACTTGGACAGCACATTTCAATATAATTCTGTCTGCCTCTTGCCTGTGACAGGGTCCTACAACTTAACAACTCATGACAAATTTTGCCTTTGGATGTTTTTCTTTTGGAAAGTGCCTTGAAACGATTTTGTTGTGAACTGGCATTATATAAACTTAATTTAATTGTTTTGTTTCCTATCATTTATCTTCATGGTTTGGACCAACTCTGGAAGGACGTAGAGACAACATGGTGACTTTACATTACCCACCCAATTATTTTCCTTTTTGAGACATTGCAATCGCAATAGAACTGTTAAATTGGAGCCTTAGTCCATCTGGATGTTACTTGATTAAAAGAGTAAGCTAATCCCCCTTGTTGGCATGAATTTGAATGGATTGCAAGCTACTCTTTTGATTTATTCTTTAGACCATAATCAAGTACGAAAGGGAACTCTGTCATAACAAATGATACCCTAAAAATACCTAAAATCTCGGTAGGTGTGCATTTCTGTAGAGCAGATTTGTTTTTTAACCACTAGAAGCATCATAATACTTTTACATTTTAAAGATGCATTCGGGTTCTTGGCAACAACCAATTAATGAGCATTTTACTTATGTCTTCATAAAACAAATCAAACACTATGCATCATCCATCCAATTTGTGATAGACCAACCTTTTGCTATTCTTTTTGTTCTAGCCTATTAAGCTCATTTAATTTTATATAAATTCGATTAATTAGTAATAATCATTAGAGATAAAGACAGAGGCATAAGATTAATAAATGGGGAAAAAGAGTAAGAACAATATGGCATTTGTAAGGACTCTGTGTTTTCTGAAACCTTGATAAAGTGCGAGGCTGGGCGTTTTGATACGACCATTAATTAGCTCTCTCTCCCTTGTGGGGTTTGCCTGATTGAGCAACTAATCGTTTGCTTTAAAGTGCTGAATGAACAAACGTGCATTTGTGCCCTTATCACACTAGCACATGCACAAGTTTCAGTGAGCTTTGTTTGCTTTCACTTTTATTGCATGGCTTATTTCCAGATGTATTGGTGTATGTGCTAATGAGAGTGTCTCTCTGTGCGAGTTGGGTCTACAGCTGCTTTTCTGCGTCAGCATTTCTAGACACTTGCCTAAGATTGTTTTTGTGAGGTTGAAATGCCAGGGGATTGGCCCAGTACACCTTGACAGAAATAATCCTGTATTTTCATTTAATTGCTCGGAATTGGATTAGTAATACATTTTCAGAGGCAGGTGTTGGAGCTTGTCAACCCATGCTCATCATGCATTCACTGTGGTCATTTAGATTAGGCCTCTAATCTAAATGCAAACACAGCTGCACGCTCATTATCATATTTGGTAGTGAGATCTATATTTTTTGGCCAGTTCCAAATTGTTGATCTTGATTTAAAGACTGAAAATCATGCATATGTAAAAAATGCCCATATTAATCACAGTTTCAGAAAGCATTTAAAAGCAGCTCTATGCTTTACATAACTTCCATGATTCTGCAGTTAAATAAACATAATCAAAGTTCTCGGATATCCTATTTTTAAATAAATACATTACTCTTGCTTTCATCTCAAAGGTGTTAGCATGTTTTTTTTAACTACAAAGTGTAGTGCCTTGGCATATTTAAAAACGGTTGGCCAAAGTGCCGTACATTTGGAGAATAAGTAAAAATAGTAAAGTCAAATCAGACATAAAACAATGTTAGACACAACATCTCATGCAAAAGGACAGTTAAAAATTATATAAAAGAAGATAGAAGATAGGAGGATAAAATAAGATAGAAGGAGCCTGCCTAATATGTAGAGGCAACCCGTTCAATAACTTGGAGGCAGCAATCCTAAAAGCCCAACCACCTCTGAGCTTCAGCCTCATCTCAGAGTCAGAGTGAGGGTGAAGAGAACTTGAAAGATAAGGTGGAGCAAGGCCATTAAAACATTTAATAACAAGAAATCAAGGTAATCAAAGTGTGAATGATCTTTTCAAAATCCTACCTGGACAAGATTGTCTTGATTTTCCCAATTTGTTGCAGCTGGAAAAGGATTGTTTTTACTACAGAAGTGACTTCTGTAGCAACATGTGTTGAATGCATATTTACATTGTTTGCATGAATGAAAAAATTAAAGCTTCCTTCTGGCGGAATAAATCAAGTTGGATACCGTAGAAGAAAAGCTGTGGCTCACTTCCGGTGGCCCGCGCTAGCAAGTCAAAACAAAATACGAGGAGCGGGATGGTTGAGGAAAAGGAGGTCGACTGCACATTTTCGCGGTGGTATTATTCTCACTATTTTCAGTTTGTAAAAGATAAGGATGAAAACATAGTAGTGAAGTCCAATTTGTGTGATACAACAAAGGAACTATCGACCTCACGAAACAGTACAAGTAATTTAAAAAAACACATTCAACGATGTCATGCTAACAAAAAACTGAAAAATCCCCTGCTGGATCAGACAAGAGAACGTTCCCAGGGGGGAGGAGGAGGACACCGCAACTCCTGGAAAAAGTCTGAAACAAAAAACGTTAAAATTTTGTAAATCGCCAAAGCTGCTAGACCCACGTAAGGTTAAGAGGTTGGTGGCAGAGTACATCATTGAAGACATGCAGCCGCATGTTAGTGCTGTTTTAATGCTTCAATATTAGAGATGTGTTTGAATGTTTCTCTGAGAACAATTTTTTTAATTTATTAGCAAATGTGTTAATTTGTGTTAATATTAATATCACACAGTCACAAGCATAATAATAAATGTAAAATAATGTTTTGTTTTACAGTAATAAAACAAACACAAACATTTTCAGTTTCATAAAAAGTGTTCAGGAGTGAACACAAGTTTAATTACGATTTTCTTACTTTTCAGCACACACTGCCAGACAGGAAAACCTTTGCCAACGAGTTGGATAAGGCCTATGCTGCAATGGAAATGGAGTTGAAGAAAACAACTGAAGCACAGGAGTATGTATCAACAACCGCTGATATATGGACTCCAAATTATAAAACCTTTTTGGGAGTGATGGAATGCTGTATTGATCCATAGACCCTAGAACGAAAAAAAACAAAACAGTAATTGCTTGTAGAAGATTCAGGGGTCGACATACAGGTCCTTCTCAAAATATTAGCATATTGTGATAAAGTTCATTATTTTCCATAATGTCATGATGAAAATTTAACATTCATATATTTTAGATTCATTGCACACTAACTGAAATATTTCAGGTCTTTTATTGTCTTAATACGGATGATTTTGGCATACAGCTCATGAAAACCCAAAATTCCTATCTCACAAAATTAGCATATTTCATCCGACCAATAAAATAAAAGTGTTTTTAATACAAAAAACGTCAACCTTCAAATAATCATGTACAGTTATGCACTCAATACTTGGTCGGGAATCCTTTGGCAGAAATGACTGCTTCAATGCGGCGTGGCATGGAGGCAGGCCAATTGAGCACAGTGATACCATGGTCAGTAAACCATTTACCAGTGGTTTTGGCACTGTGAGCAGGTGCCAGGTCGTGCTGAAAAATGAAATCTTCATCTCCATAAAGCTTTTCAGCAGATGGAAGCATGAAGTGCTCCAAAATCTCCTGATAGCTAGCTGCATTGACCCTGCCCTTGATAAAACACAGTGGACCAACACCAGCAGCTGACACGGCACCCCAGACCATCACTGACTGTGGGTACTTGACACTGGACTTCTGGCATTTTGGCATTTCCTTCTCCCCAGTCTTCCTCCAGACTCTGGCACCTTGATTTCCGAATGACATGCAGAATTTGCTTTCATCCGAAAAAAGTACTTTGGACCACTGAGCAACAGTCCAGTGCTGCTTCTCTGTAGCCCAGGTCAGGCGCTTCTGCCACTGTTTCTAGTTCAAAAGTGGCTTGACCTGGGGAATGCGGCACCTGTAGCCCATTTCCTGCACACGCCTGTGCACGGTGGCTCTGGATGTTTCTACTCCAGACTCAGTCCACTGCTTCCGCAGGTCCCCCAAGGTCTGGAATCGGCCCTTCTCCACAATCTTCCTCAGGGTCCGGTCACCTCTTCTCGTTGTGCAGCGTTTTCTGCCACACTTTTTCCTTCCCACAGACTTCCCACTGAGGTGCCTTGATACAGCACTCTGGGAACAGCCTATTCGTTCAGATATTTCTTTCTGTGTCTTACCCTCTTGCTTGAGGGTGTCAATAGTGGCCTTCTGGACAGCAGTCAGGTCGGCAGTCTTACCCATGATTGGGGTTTTGAGTGATGAACCAGGCTGGGAGTTTTAAAGGCCTCAGGAATCTTTTGCAGGTGTTTAGAGTTAACTCGTTGATTCAGATGATTAGGTTCATAGCTCGTTTAGAGACCCTTTTAATGATATGCAAATTTTGTGAGATAGGAATTTTGGGTTTTCATGAGCTGTATGCCAAAATCATCCGTATTAAGACAATAAAAGACCTGAAATATTTCAGTTAGTGTGCAATGAATCTAAAATATATGAATGTTAAATTTTCATCATGACATTACGGAAAATAATGAACTTTATCACAATATGCTAATATTTTGAGAAGGACCTGTACATATGATGCAATTGCAACAGAGCTAGAGGACATTTTTTCCCAATGTGGACTAACCCATAAAAAAGTGACAGCCTGTGTCAGACAGTGGTAGTAATTTTGTGAAGGCATTCAGGGTGTATCAGGCGCATCAAGTGGAGTCCGAGGATGAGGAGATTTAAAGTGATGATGATGTAACTTTTACTGATATTCAAACTGTATTTACCACAGATGGTGAGGATGCACAAAATAGCCTTTGTGTACTGCCCCACACCACAGATGTGCTGCTCATAGTCAAGTCAAGTCAAGTTTATATATAGCACTTTTCAGCAACAAGGCACTCAAAGCGCTGTACATGAGGAGAAACATTACAATGATACAGAAAATCAAACACAGAAAAACAAATCAAATGACACTGATAATCTATAGGAGTTTACTGGTAAGAGCTGGTTCTAATCCAATCTTTTTAATAGAGGTAATTAGCTCTTTAAGTCCTCTGTGGTAAGGAATTCATCTAGTGCTAAAAGAAAAATATTCATATTAATCCTTGAGGTTGCTGGTATAAGGCAGTTGTGGTCCCATCATTCAAATAAGCTGGGTCACTGGTATAAAACAGTTTTAGTCCAAACTTTTTAATTACTAATAATGTTTCATACACTAAATCTAACTGCAAACAATGAGGTTGATGCATGACTAGGTTCCAATTCAGAATCAAGGGGTGTGTATCGCAGTGCCACAGTAAAATGTTCAGCAATGTGGACAAAAGCTAGCCTCTCCTCATTTGCATCAGAGTACCTGGAGGAAGTTGGTTGCAAAAAGTTGATTGTTCCAACAGCAACCCATTGGAACTCTTGCTTCAATGCCTATGCATGGATTGCAGAAATGCCTCTCTCCGTCATTAACAACATCTATACAAAGCGTCAAATTACATGCTTGAATGAACAAGTGTTCCAGTTTCTTAACGAGTATTGTTTGATTATGAAACCTTTCACGGTTGCTCTCGACATCCTACAGGGCAAGGACACCTGTTTTTATGGACCTTTATAACCAACTTTAGAAGTTCTGATTAGCAAGACTTTAGCTACTAAAAATGACTGATCACAGATGACCATTGGCCTGCCGCAAGTCATTGTTGGTGCAATAAAAAGTAAATTTGCCTATATTATTGACACAAAAGAAGCCCTGCTCTCAGTTGTCTCTCTCCCCAAGTTTAAGCTCCGCTGGGTAAAAGAGAATAACAAATGGGATTTCATCAAAACCCTCCTTACAACAGTGTCGCTCTATTCAATTAGAAGATCCTTCTGTCACTTTGCCCTGTGTCACTCAAGCTGCCCCCTTCTCTGATGAAGAGGACTTCTTTTCATTTGAGGAACACCATGGTTCAGCAAGTAATGAATCAATGTCAGTGGAAAGTGAAGTTCTTTCCTGTTTAAATTCAGCCTATGAAATGTCTCCACCAGATTCCTAGAATCAAAAAAGTTGCAGTGCGATACAATGCCCCAACACCATCAAGTGCACCAGTGGAAAGACTGTTCAGTCTTGGTAGTCTTGTTCTAACATCTAAACGTAACCGTCTTGGTGATGAATGCTTTCAGCACCTTCTTTTGATGCAATTTAACAAATATTTCAGTCAGATGGACTGTGGAGGAATGCCCTGTACCCCAACAAATATCAACTAAAGTGTAAAACAGTGTTAAACCTTTGTTACTTGTATTTCTAGTGGTTTACTCTGAGTTATTTATTTTTTCTTATTCTGGCTTATTAATTGTCCAAGAATGCAGCTCTTATTTAATTTGTTACATGTGTGTTCTGCAAAATTCTTGAGTATGACTACACTCAGGATATTCCTTTAAATAGCTTTTACTTAAAAGTCATAGCTTCATTTTGTAAACAAACATTTGTAAGGAAATGCTTGTGCCTGTGTTCTGTTATTGTTAAGCACGACAGCACATTTGATTAGTTATTTGCTGACTGATGGATATTGAGGGTAATGTTTATAGCCTATGTTTTAGGCACTGTTTTAAATGTGTTGCACTTTTCCCAATGAACATGGGGCATTAAGTTTTGAGAAACAGGTTTACCTCTAAATGTTGTGTAAGTAAATATTGACTACTTTTGGTTTTGGTATTGATAGAGTAGGCTACTTCTGTAAAAAGTAAAAACATTTTATATTTGCCAAGCAGATTCAGAGGTGCTAGTGATTTAATAAAAAGAGTAAAATACCATATTTTGTCTTGTCACTCTTGTGTATGTATAAGCTGTAAATTGATCAGTTATTTTATTTTAGAATGCTGCCACATACTTTAGGTATTTTTCCAAAAGTAACTCAATGTAGTGTAACTCGGTTACATTTTTGAGACCGTAATATATTATAAAAATATATTATCTTTTTAAAGCTGTAACTAATAATATTGAATGTCTTACAACTTGCCCAACACTGGTAATTATCAGCATCAGTAGCTAAAAATATATAATTAAAACCCCTAAAAGAGCAGAGGAATAGTGTGAAGTGCTTTAAAACCTGACTGAAACACCGCAGGAATACCATTTCTATCTTAAAATGAATTTAATTGTGTATATATAACTTTCTCCAGTATTGTTGAGAGTAATGGGAGTTTGGAGATAGGCCTAAAATTAAAAAAAAATTAAAGATCAACAAATGTTTTCTTTAATTTTTTTTTTTTTTAAAGAAAACATTTGTTGATCTTTAAAAGATCAACAAATGTTTTCAGGGCTGCATGGTGGTGCAGTTGGTAGCACTGTTGCCTTGCAGCAAGAAGGTCCTGGGTTCAATTCCTGTCCGGGGGTCTTTCTGCATGGAGTTTGCATGTTCTCCCCATGCATGCGTGGGTTCTCACCGGGTACTCCGGCTTCCTCCCACAGTCCAAAGACATGCCTGTTAGGTTAATTGGTCACTCTAAATTGCCCTTAGGTGTATGAATGAGTGTGTGCTTGGTTGTTTGTATGTTGCCCTGTGATGGACTGGCGACCTATCCAGGGTGTACCCTGCCTCTTGCCCATAGACTGCTGGAGATAGGCACCAGCTCCCCAGTGACCCACTATGGAATAAGCGGTAGAAAATGACTGACTGACAAATGTTTTCTAATCAAAGGTTGCATAGCAGCATGGACTGTAGCACCAGGCACGACAGTTGTGGCAATACTGCTACTGACAACAGCCAGGACAGAAGATCCTATGGTATTAAAAACAAATGGGGAACAGAGATGTTAAACAAAATAGGCATGTGATAAGAGAACACAGCTTTACAAATGTATAAATTGTTTACAGATAACTGCAGTGATAACAAGTCAAGTGTTTGCTCATGTTCTTGCGTGGAGCTAGTCACAGACTGGACAAGATTAAAACAGTCAATAGGATTAGTGGCTTTTCAGGACAACACACATGGATGTTAAAATCATATTATTGATTTAGTGATCGCTCCAGAGATCAGAGAAATTATTTAAGACGTTATGGAGCTAAATTGGGGCCACAAAGTTTCCCCGAAAACATTTTTTTTTTGAAACTGACAAAAAAGAATTTAAAACTGAAAAGTATTTTTGCAACTGAAAAAAAAAAAAAAGAGAGAAACCAGACTCTCTCACAGACTTGCCACAAACTAGCTAAAGTATTGCAGCAACAGACCAGCACATTATTCATCTCAGGCGGTTTCTCTCAACTGCTTTAAGTATAAATATGTTTGTTCACTCTCTATCTATGTTTCCCATGCGATATATTGACAACCAGCCTTTATATTATCACCTGGTTGGCGCCCGCAGACGACGAGGAAGCCATACTGTTTTACTCCCGTCGGCCCCCGCTGCTGCAGTCTGGCGGATCTTCTGCTTTACTTTGAGAGCATGGGAAATGTCCAATGCGGACTGAAAATGCTGCGCAAATTTGTCAAGATCATAATTTCTCAAATTATATTTGTGTTATGTGCTGATATAAACAGCTGGGATCAGTGAAGCATATCCAGAATATCGATGTTTTAAAGAGATTTCTAGTTCCCACAGTTCCTGAAGTCAACACCTGGGAATATTTCCTGTAGGTGCCTAAGCTATCAGTCATCATTCCACACCCCATGTCATCTATGTCCCGCCCAAAAACCAAGGGAGCAGCAGTTTGAAACTGAAAAATAAATCTGACACTGAAAAAAAACTAAAAAGTATCAAAACAAACAAAAAAAAAAATCAAAAAAGTAGTTCTAAACATTTCTTTTCAGTTTTAAATCTTTTTTTCAGTTTCAAAAATATTTTTCAGTTTCAAATCCTTTTTTTCCAGTTTCAAAAAAATGTTTTCAGACAAACGTTATGGCCCCAGTTTAGCTCCATAAGAACTCCTTATTATACTAAGGGAGTCTGTAGTCTGTGCACACAGGACAAGGTGAGGGTGACTCAATTCAAACATAATCAACTCAAAACTGGAGGAATTGATCAGTGCTGAGAGCTGCTTCCACTCAAAATGTTCCTAAAACATCCGCTATTATCACAGCCCGATGTGCTTAGGGCCTTAAAATATGTCTAGTGCAGTGGCAACTGCTCAGAGAAAACATTGGGCTCACCAACACTGAACCAGGCTTCAATCATTGGGAATAAAAGTTTTGTTTGCTAAGGATCTAGCATTTATCACAGCTATTTTAGTAAAAGACATGGAATGCTATTAGGGTTAGGAACTACTTTTGTGGACAGTGTCAACTCCATGCTGGTAATTGAATGGCACTTTCAGACCTTCGTTATGCTTTGGGAAACTTGAAAAAAAGTACCACTGCAAATGTTCAGACCATCAGCTCCATCTGCCAGAAGGCGTCAGCCCAGACGCAGGGACAAATGTGGAAGCCAGCGGGTAACATTAAGAACCTGTTTGAGGACCCTCCTCCTTGATGGTGTTCATCACTTCTCTGTCTCCTGGTGTTCACTGGAGCTAGTTACCTGGTCCCCGTGGTTAATTTAATGGTCATGTTAAGCTCCACTTCACAATTATGCATCATTTTCTTTTCGTCTTTATGGTCTAATACCAAAGCATACGTGTGTGGCTGTAACATGACAAAAAGTTGTACAATAACCACACTGTTAATGTGTTTTCTAGTATTTTTACACCAGTATTAGTTGGACTGCAAACTGGTTAATAACCAATGAAATTACAAAGATTTAAAAAGTCAACAAACAAACATGTCAAACAGCCATGTTTATAAAGTTACTCCAGACAACCCGAGGTTCTTTAATAATTTAAAATGAAGGATGAATTCACACTGAAAAACAAAGAGGAATGTCAATAAATTATAAACAAAGGTGCTGGAAGAGATGCATGATCAATGAAGGGGAACACGATTCAGCACATTTTCACTGTTCGCTTGAATGAGACTCAGTTTAAAGATTCATCAATTGTACATAATTGAGAGGAAAGAGAGCTGTCCACTTGAAAAGGATTAATTATAAAGCTCAGTGTAAAGCAAGAGCTGTACTAGTTTTCTCAAATCTTGAATTGTTGGGGCTTGTCATACAGTGTTGCAATATGAAAATTATTTTAAAGGTTATTATTTAAGGATGGCAAATGGACTGAATATATATTGTCCTTTTCTAATTATATTTCCCTCTCAAAGTGCTCTATCATGCCAGCCCCATTAACTCAATTGCACTCACACCCTCGCACACATTCATACACTGATATGCAGATCGCCAGGAAACTTTGGTTTTAAGTGTCTTGTTTTGGGACAAAATGACATGTGAAAGATCACTAGTCTACCTGGTTAGTCACGGTCAGTGTTTAGTTTGTTTCAGCACTTTGTGTTTTCCTCTCATCAGACAGTAAAGCACAACACTAAGTTCTTGATCTTTAAAAGGTTTCCATGTACAAATAGACACACGAACTGGTTTGCGTGCGCAAAGCTGATCTACAAACCAGGTGCACATCAAATTGCATGTATAAAGTCCACAGAACAGTGTGCACAAACTACTTAGCGTGTTTGCTTTGATGAATATGGAAAACATGAGATTTTTACCCAAATATACAAATTTATGGGAGGAAGACATGCAAATGTATTTACTTACCACCCATAATGCCATTTATCAAACCTGAAACGGGTTGGGTATGTGCATCTATATTTAGCATGTTTGAGAGGCAAGTGCAAGCTGGCACGCAAAATGTTGTGTCATGTTATTTAACAAACAAAACAGCCACCAGAGACCAGAAAACCAGGTCAAAAGAACAATGAAGGAAAAATAAAACTGTCATGTGCGCAAGACAGATTATTGAATTGTTATTCTCCCTCAATGTTCCTTTACGGCTCTGTATAAGGCACATTCATGTGCTTTGTACACTGTTTGGGTCAAGCAAGTAATATCCTTCAATTTAAATCAGTTGTCACAGGAAGAAAGCTGAAAGCTCTAATAAAGTGGGGGACGGGTTGCAATTGGAGTTGTCAGAGCATGCGCCGTGGGAGTTGGAGAGGGGTTGAATTAGTTGGCGGAGGAAAATAAAGCTGTTTAGATCTGTATTTTGATGTGGGTTTGACAGTGGCTGTGAGCTTTTCTAGGATTTTTTATTGATATTTCATGGTTTACCTATAGCGTTTAGTTTTTTTAATGTTTTAAAGCTTATTACTGTTGTTTCGTAGCACACTGAGATACTTATATAAATGCAATTTAATACTGCATTTTTCATTATTATTACCTCTAACTCCAAGGCTTTGAACTTCATCTTTCTTTTACAGCCTCTCTGTTCTCTGACACTCTCTATGGTGACAGCCAGTACCACATGCAATTTCCTGATTTAAATAGGGCAGTCTGCACCTCATTTGCACCTGTTAAACGTTGCCCATGCAATCTTTGTAAAACACATGCAACACGGCCAATTATTGCGTGTGCAATATTTTATTTGCACAAGTAATTTAGCGCTCCTTATTTGGAGTCTGAAGGTCAGGCCCTAATTAGGCTTTTCATGTTTGTTGCCATGAGGTTTCATTGTTTGATCAAGTTGCTCAAAACAAAACAGTCAGTCAGTCATTTTCTATCGCTTCTTCCATAGTGGTGTGTCCATGGTTGTTTGTCCTGTATGTGTCAAAACAAAACACTTTTGCTCAAATACCAGTGACTGTTTGATTCAGAACAATAATTAAGTTAATATCCACCAACAAACCTTTTGTTCAGATTATTAGCATCTTTGCCAACTTTGGAAACTGATAGTGAACCGGTTAGCTTTTGCTGTATTGGATTCTGCTAACTGTAAGTCTGCTAACAACATTCACAAAACGTAGCAGCAGCCAGCTGAAGGCATACTGTTGGCTTACTATGCGTGTACACATGACGATTTCATTGTCACCATAAAAAAAGAAGAAGAAGAACATGCCATTGTGTGACATGATTTGTTCCACTAAGCAGCATCTATCTGATAGGCAGCAGTTTTTCTTCTAGCTATGGAGGGTGAATACAACCTGTGGAGGAGTGACTGTGAGGTCATTACCAGCCTGGCATCTCAAAACCCGTGGCCTCACCTACGCAACTGCTTAATGTTTACTGGAAGGGATAAGTCTAACGCCAACACACAGTAATACCAGTACGTTATGTGTATCAACCATCAAGGGACAAATGACAACCTGAAGTTGCATGTGAAAAGGAAACACACAGCGCATGCCACCGAGTTTGAGGAGACGTTTCAGGCTGGTTCCTTCCGTGGGAAACATAGGCTACCTACTGCTTCTAGTGGTAGTACTGATAGCTGGTTCTCACAGCCATCCGTAAAACAGCATGACAGTTCACTATACCCAAAACCATTGTCCAAACTGCTGGCATTGGTGTCCGTCAATCTGCGGTGGACAAAGGTATTGTTGACTTGTTTGTCAAGAACATGCTGCCACTGCATGTCATGAAGTCCCACACCCTTTTGTGGCCTGGTCAAGACACTGAACACAAGTTGTCCATGTCCCAACACACCCTGGGCCGAAGAATGTGTGTAAGCCATAAATAGCTGGAAGAGTATATTTGTTCTGATATGTTTGTTACTCACACTGTTTTTCAAGATGCTGGGAACAAAGATAAAACATTCTCAAATGCTTTCACTGCTGTGCCAATTGAAAATTTTTAAGTAATTTTTAAGTAATTTATGATACGCCCTGTGCGTGCAGCATTTGACACAGACTGAGTGACAGCCAACTGAGCGGTTGGCGTTAGCTTCCACTAACTTCCCTATTTGTTCATCATTCTGTTGTGTGTGCATATCTGCAGCAAAACAGGCTTTATATGACAACATTTAGTCATGTGATTCATTTTAAAATATTTTAAAATATTTCTTACAATCCCGTCATTCAGAAAAGTGTATTTTTTGTTTCCTTTTCAACTGAGTGTTTTCTTGTTTCCTTTTTTTTTGTTCTCATTTGCTTGTTACTTCTTTCTCTTTTTTCAGTTATATAGCGCTTTTCAGCAACAAGACACTCAAGGCGCTGTACATAAGGAAAAACATTACAATGATGCAAAAAATCAAACAACAGAGGTAATTTAAAAAAAAAAATAAAAAAATAAAGAGAATAGTATGATGGATAAGAAAATGAAAGGAAAATTGGACTGAAAACGTAACTAATAATGTTTAGATGGCACAGTCAAAGGCCACTCTAAACAAATACGTTTTTAATCTTGATTTAAAGCAACTTAGGGTTTTGGCGCTTTTACAGTTTTCTGGAAGTTTATTCCAGATTAGTGGAGCATGAGAACTAAAAGCTGCTTCTCCATGTTTGGTTCTGGTTCTGGGTGTGTAGAGTAGATATGAGCCAGAAGACCTGAGAGGTCTGGGTGGTTGATACACTGACAACAAGTATGTAATGTATTTTGGTGCTAAGCCATTCAGTGATTTATAGACTAACAGAAGTATTTTAAAGTCGACCTTTTGTGATGACCTCTCTTTCTCAGCCAACTGGCCGGTTGTTTCTGCTGGAGCTGTTGGAGGCAGTGTTATCATTGTTGTTGATATTCCATGTTCTCTGCTGAAGGTCAAAGCTGCTGGTGGATTATTTACTGAATAGAAGAAATTAGATGTGAGACGTCTGGCTCCTGGCTTGTTCAAACAGAACAAGCTCCTGGCTTGTTATTCCCAAAAATATATTAAAGTTGTCGATGAAGTTTCCAGGTGTGGTAGCACATGTTTTTTAACCACTTATTAATCATCAGGAGTCTTGAAAAAATCTCATCTCCACAGAAAATTGGTGCAAAGGGTCCGCTGAGAAACACCTTGATATTGAGACCTCCAACAATATTTCGAAATGATTGAAATCCTCCTTCAGTCCTTCTGATTTTTTCTTAGCCACTTCATCCATGGCCCCACAGTGTATAATAAGGTTTTCTAGAGACTGGCGCTTTTCTGTGATTGCAGGAATATTCTCTGAGATATCGGACACCACGTTACTGGTACCAATCATAACTTCTGTGTTTTTCTTGTTGCAGAAGTTTTTAATCCCATCCACAGCTGTGTTGCCCACTGCTAGGGTTCCTGGTCCGGTGGGGCGCTTTTTCTCTGCCGTCAACTTGTCCTGCTTTCAAGTTCAATTATAAAAACATCAAAATCCTTTAGAAAAAATAAAATTAAAATAATAATAATCCTTGGGAGTTGCTAGTAAGAAGTAGTTTAAGTCCAATATTTCCGTAATTTTGGCTAAGAGATAAAAAGTTAGGAGTAAAAGAATGCAAGCAAGCAGGGAGCTTAGGAGAAAAGCGTCTGAGGAGGCAGAGAGGCGGAAGCAGAAGATCTTAGATGTTAACTCCTTGTTTGCTTGTTTCTGGCTTACCAGTTCTGTTCCATTTCTAAAATGTGAAAAAGTATTCATGTTCCAAAAAACCCTCCCACCATAATACATCATTCTGAAGGTTAAGCTAAGATCCATCAATCCAGGACAAAAAAACATGCACACTCACACTCTCAAATAAGGGAAATTTAGATTTTCCATTTACCTAACATGGAGGTTTTTGGACTGTGGAGAGGGCCAAGGCATAGATAAATCCCATGCATGTACAGGGGAAAACATGTGAACGTCACATTAACCTTTGCGTGTTTTATATTAAATATCACACTTGGATGTTGCAAGTGTGAGATTTGATCTAGTGACCTTCTGGTTGTGAGGCAGCATTACTGTGTGAAAATAACTCAACATTAGTCACATTTTTCAAAATATTTTCTAATGTGAAAAAGGTTTTTACTCCTGCACGTTTTAAAGTTATGTGAAAGTTTTTTATTAGAGTGATATTTTGTTCTTGTTTCCTTTTTTCTTCATGTGGCCAACAGATAATTTTAAAGGAGGTTCTGGTTGTTCTCAACTTCCAACTTCTCTCAATTACTAAGGCCACTCAGATCTTCAGACTGTTTTTATGCCCTGGCTCTGAGGTCTACCTTCACACCTATCATAGAGCTGAAAGTCTTAAAAAGAGCACTTTGCAATGGTATTCTTGTAAACCTTTCCACACATGTCATGATACAACAACAGATTTTGAATTATTTTATTGGGATTTTATGGAACAGGCCAAGACAAAGTAGGCTAAGTGAAAAGAAAATTATAAGGATGAATTATTTTTACAAAAAATCTAAAAAGCCCATTTTTCTCTGCTATCCCAAAATAAAAAAACTGGTGCCAACAAAAGGTTGTGTAATTAATAAATAGTCCACCTGTGTGTATTTAATCTCAGTGTAAATCCAGTAGTTCTGTAAAGCCCACAGAGGTTTGTTAGAGAACAAACAGCATCATGAAGAGCAAGGAACACAGCAGGTAGAGAGTTGTAAATACGTTTATAGTAGGGTAAGGTGGCAGTGTCCGTATGGTGGTGGCAGTGTCCTGATGTGGGGAAACTTCTCTTCAGCAGGGAAAAGGTCAGACTTGATGGAAAGTTCAATCTGAGTGGAAGTAGTTTTGAAAAGAAGAACTGGGAAAATTCTCAGTTTTAGAAAGCTGTTAAAGACATAGCATAAAAGACATTTGAGGTGTCATTGCAACAGAAGGCGGTTTTGAAAAATATTGACTGTGAGCTGCTGAATATAGAGACGCACGTCAGGTTTGTAATTGTAAAACAAATAATTTTAACAATTTATGATTTTCCTTTCAACTCCCAAATACATGTAAGCTTCTGGTAACTGACTGTAGAATGGTTTAAGTGGCATGAAAACGTTTGAAATGCCATGCATCCAATTGTTTGTGTCTGCTAACTTAATATGTCTGCAGAGTGTCATTAATCTGTTACGCCCTTAATGCAACTCAACCTCACTTAAAGTTGTTGGGGTTCTGGTTATGTAGGTTGTTTTTTGTTCTTGTCTGCTATTGTCTGTGTCTAACCTCTAGTAGGCGCTGGTGACCGTGGTGTAAGGTGACAGGTGTTCTCCATCCCCAATGATTACTCCCTGGAGTATTTAAGCAGGAAGCGGCCAGTATCTCACAGTGTTAGCCAACCGTGGTATAGCTCAAGCCAAGTATCCTTGTTGAAAACCTAAGTCCTCGCTTCGCTCTCGTCTAACCTGTTGTTTCCTCTTTAACAGTGTTATGCTGGAGACCACCTGGTTTTTACCCAGACTCGCCTCCGACTGATTGTTCCTATTCCTACCTCGCTTCTCGGATTACAGAAGATATTTGAGGGTTTCCAATGTGCAACCAAGCCGTGATCTACCGGACATATTCATCAGCTGGCCGCTTCCAAACTTCAACCATCAAGGACAACTAGAGCGAACCTTGTCCACCCTCCACCACACCCACGCCCGACAATCAAAACAGACCCTGCAGAGCTGGACGCTGTCCTCCTGGATCAAGTCACTAGAGGCAAACCTCACACTTGCCCTCATCAACCTCAGCCGCTTCCAGTTTCCCCACGTACTCTCCTCCTGGCGGTTCACACACCCCAATCTAGTAAGATACAGTTTCAGTCAGTATTTGCTCTTCAAAGTGAACCGTTATTCACATTCTGCTTTTCTCCCACACAGTTGACGAGAGTTTCCAGCCGGTACAGACCTAACATCTACATTCCTCTAATAAACCTTAAACTTTTCTGATTCTCCTGAGTGTTCTCTGCATGTGGGTCAAATCTGTGTCTAAAACGATGACAGAACACTCAAGCCAACTGGACCCAGCAGACACACTCAGGGGAATTATGTCTGATCACTCTCACCAGATTCATGCTCACGATTCCAATATCCGTGCCCTGGCCAAACAACAGAGACAAACAAACCTGCAGCTCGAACAGATACCCGCCATGTTGCAGCATTCTCTGAGTAGGGTAACCACCCCAATACAGAAGGTGCAGTAGCGAATCCTGAGACACAACAGCTCCCTCACGTCCGTGACGTCTCTTCCCCTAGTCCGGACAAATATTCAGTTGAGGCGGGTGATTGTAGAGGTTTTTTACTACAGTGCTCACTAGTCTTTAACCATTCTCCACAATCATTTCCCCATGATGACACCAAGATTTCCTATATTATTGGTCTGCTAACAGGGAAAGCTCTTAAGTGTGCAGAGTCTCGTTTTCCTAACTGTTCTCAATTTGGTTGTTCCTTTTCTAACTTTGAAAAGGAGTTTAGAGAGATATTTTCTTTTGAGTCTGAACAGGTTACTAGAGGGCGTAAATTATGGGCTTTGAAACAGGGTAACGGGCCTGTTACAGAGTTTGCCATTGACTTCCATATCTTAGCGGAAGCCTCAGGCTGGGATAGCCGGGCTCCTAGATCCGCATTTTTGTCATGCTTTGAATGAAACACTTAAGGATGAACTAACGCCAGTTGAGGAACCAGAGTCTTTAGAGGGGCTAATCGCTAAAGCTATCAGATTGGAGAGTAGAATGAGAGAGAGAAGGAGATTTCGTTATGAACGCAGTGCTGCCAGAACTCAGCTTACCTACCAGTCACCTACTGTTCTGAAGACGTCACCTTCAGACACAGCTATTGAAGCTGAGCCCATGCAGATAGGACGAGCTCGTCTATCCTTAGAAGAAAGGCAGAAACGTAGACGGACTAGGTCCAGCTGAACATTTTATTGCTGACTGTACTTCTTGCCCCCTGCGGCCAAAAGAGTTGGTCCGTCGGTAGAAGGGTGGGTACCCACGGACTGAAAAATGTACCCGTTAGCCTCCAGATTTTGTTTATCGGCCTCGCTACTCTCTCATCACTCTACCCAGAACTTGTCTGCCTTAAATGATTCTAGTAGCGAACAAAATCTTATAGATGAAAATTTTGTTAAAAGTGAGTCTGTTTAAAAAAAGACTAAAACTGATGTTTTTCAACATGTACTGGGATGAAGAGGTGAGGTGAATGGTATCTCATCTGAGCACGGTATGTATGTGTGTGTGTGTGTGTGTGTGCGTGTCTGTGTTTCTGCTGTGTGTTTGCATGGGGTGCATGGGGGTGCTGGGCCCTCTTCTCTGCTTCTGGTCCTCTGTGGCTGTAGCCTGACGCTGCAGTTGTTGCAGCCTGGCTTCTCTCGCTATTCCTCGCTCTGTGCCTCGTGGTGGTGGGGGGCAGGTCGGGGTTCAGGGGACTCTTGTGGACGGCTTGTTAGTTCAGGGGGGTCCTGGGGATCTTGTCTGCCTCTTTGCGCTGTGGGGTGGGGGGTTGGGATTGGTGGGGGGAGATGGTGGTGGTGGAGCTGTGGTGTTGGATTGTGGCTCTGATGATTTGGGGGGGGGTCTCTAAGTGCCGATATACAAGAATATGAATGTGGATTTAGGCCTAATGTGTGGTGTGTTTCTGTGTGTGTAGGTATGCATGTGTGCAGTTACATGTACATATGTGGAGGTACATGTTTGTCTGTATGTGTACATATGTATATGTATGTATATGTGTATATATGTATGTGTGTATGTGTATATATGTGTGTGTGTATGTATGCATGTATATATATGCATGTATGTGTGTATGTATGTATGTATGTGTATGTGTATATGTATATATATGTATATATAAATAATTGTGTATATATATTTATTTATTAGTTTTTGCTTTGTGAATTCTGGATCAAAAACATAGATGTTAATTAGGAAGGTTACTCAAAGTTAATTTAAGTGCAATTAGGGGGAGAAGGGGTATGAAAAATAAGTTTTACTTCTTCATACCCCTTTTCAGACAATTTATATTAATTAATAATCAATGTCAGATCTCAGGTTAAATATACTGACAAGTTTGCTTGTTGGAAAATGTTTATTTTACTGGTTTCTATTTGTGTTTAAGTTAATTTAATTTATTTGGAACTGGAAATTTAATTTAATTTAATGTTTACCAAACACTTCTTTGTATGGTATTTGGATATTTGTTTGTTTGTTTTAAGCATTTCTGAAATTGAGTCATTTATTTACTGTTGTTTGTCATTGTCTGAAATCATTGTCTGAAATAAAAAAATAAATAAAATAAAAAAGCTGTGTTCATGAGTGGTAAGGGATATCTATTTTTAATTGTTATCTCATTAAGGCCTCTATGATCAATGCATGGTCTCAATGAACCATCCTTCTTCCCAACAAAAAAGAAACCAGCACCTGCAGGAGAGGAACAGCGTTGAATGTGCCCTGCCTTTAATGCCTCATCAACATAACTCTTCATGGCCCTGTGCTCTGGACCAGACAATGAATAGGTTCTGCCTTTAGGGGGTGATGTGCCAGGAAGCAAATCAATAGCACAATCATAAGGTCTATGGGGTGGCAGAGCTGTGGCCTTGATTTTATTAAAAACCTCCTTTAAATCATGGTATTCTTGCGTTACCTTGGATAAATCCGCATAGGTTTCCTCAACCTCATTCTCCACACTGACCTCCGTAGCAGCAGACAAAAGACAGTCAGCGGAACATGACTCAGACCAACCCAGAACTTCTTTTTTCTTCCAGTCGATGTGAGGGTTGTGTTTCTGCAACCAGGAGGCCCCTAGGACTACAGGAAGTTCGGGTGAATTAATGATCATGAAAGTTACTTTTTCTTGATGATTACCTCCAACTGTTAAGGTAATCTCCTCCGTCCTGAGATGTGAATTGTTCATGCTGTGACCATCCAAAGCTAGCACTTTTCTTGTGTCAGCTGACGGAATAAGATTTATGCCATTCTTATTTGCAAATGTTTCGTACATGAATTCAGTATCTGCTCCTGAATCAATAAACACGGCCCCTGGAGAGACAAAAAGAGGTTTGAAAATGGGCAGGAAACAAGAAGGAGGAGGCAGATAGTTGACTTCGGCTCAGTAGAGACCTCCCTTCCTGTGCTGAGCCTGTCCTTTTAGTGGACACCTGAGTGCTAAATGTCCCTTCTCCACAATAAAAACAGAGCTTGAATCTTCTCCGACAATCTTTCTCCTCAGGGGTAATCTTGGTTCTGCCCAATTGCATGGGCTCACAATTATAATTTTCCACAGTGAGAGGTGACCGACTCCTTCTCTCATACCGGTGTGCAGAAACCTGAGTTAATGATGAGCGACCCTTCTCGTGGCGCTTCTCCTTCCTTCTCTCTGCCAGCCAAATATCAATGCGAGCAGCCAAATCCTCTAGTTGTTTCAGGGAAGAAGGATAGTCACGGGTCATTAGTTCATCCTTGTTGTCTTCGTTTAATCCTTTCATGAATGCATCCATTTGTGCTGCCTCATTCCAACGGCTCTCTGCAGGCAACAAATGAAAGTCAATTATATAGGTCGAGACAGGTTGATCACCCTGTTTGAGGGACAATAATCCTCTTGCGGCCTCACAACTTGGAATGACCGAGTCAAAAACATGAATGAGTTCCTTGGCAAAAGTTTCATAAAGATCACAAGATGTACAGGTCCTTCTCAAAATATTAGCATATTGTGATGAAGTTCATTATTTTCCATAATGTCATGATGAAAATTTAACATTAATATATTTTAGATTCATTGCACACTAACTGAAATATTTCAGGTCTTTTATTGTCTTAATACAGATGATTTTGGCATACAGCTCATGAAAACCCAAAATTCCTATCTCACAAAATTAGCATATTTCATCCGACCAATAAAAGAAAAGTGTTTTTAATACAAAAAACGTCAACCTTCAAATAATCATGTACAGTTATGCACTCAATACTTGGTCGGGAATCCTTTTGCAGAAATGACTGCTTCAATGCGGCGTGGCATGGAGGCAATCAGCCTGTGGCAATGCAGAGGTCTTATGGACGCCCAGGATGCTTCGATAGCGGCCTTTAGCTCATCCAGAGTGTTGGGTCTTGAGTCTCTCAACGTTCTCTTCACAATATCCCACAGATTCTCTATGGGGTTCAGGTCAGGAGAGTTGGCAGGCCAATTGAGCACAGTGATACCATGGTCAGTAAACCATTTACCAGTGGTTTTGGCACTGTGAGCAGGTGCCAGGTTGTGCTGAAAAATGAAATCTTCATCTCCATAAAGCTTTTCAGCAGATGGAAGCATGAAGTGCTCCAAAATCTCCTGATAGCTAGCTGCATTGACCCTGCCCTTGATAAAACACAGTGGACCAACACCAGCAGCTGACACGGCACCCCAGACCATCACTGACTGTGGGTACTTGACACTGGACTTCTGGCATTTTGGCATTTCCTTCTCCCCAGTCTTCCTCCAGACTCTGGCACCTTGATATCCGAATGACATGCAGAATTTGCTTTCATCCGAAAAAAGTACTTTGGACCACTGAGCAACAGTCCAGTGCTGCTTCTCTGTAGCCCAGGTCAGGCGCTTCTGCCACTGTTTCTGGTTCAAAAGTGGCTTGACCTGGGGAATGCGGCACCTGTAGCCCATTTCCTGCACACGCCTGTGCACGGTGGCTCTGGATGTTTCTACTCCAGACTCAGTCCACTGCTTCCGCAGGTCCCCCAAGGTCTGGAATCGGCCCTTCTCCACAATCTTCCTCAGTGTCCGGTCACCTCTTCTCGTTGTGCAGCGTTTTCTGCCACACTTTTTCCTTCCCACTGAGGTGCCTTGATACAGCACTCTGGGAACAGCCTATTCGTTCAGAAATTTCTTTCTGTGTCTTACCCTCTTGCTTGAGGGTGTCAATAGTGGCCTTCTGGACAGCAGTCAGGTCGGCAGTCTTACCCATGATTGGGGTTTTGAGTGATGAACCAGGCTGGGAGTTTTAAAGGCCTCAGGAATCTTTTGCAGGTGTTTAGAGTTAACTCGTTGATTCAGATGATTAGGTTCATAGCTTGTTTAGAGACCCTTTTAATGATATGCTAATTTTGTGAGATAGAAATTTGGGGTTTTCATGAGCTGTATGCCAAAATCATCTGTATTAAGACAATAAAAGACCTGAAATATTTCAGTTAGTGTGCAATGAATCTAAAATATATGAATGTTAAATTTTCATCATGACATTATGGAAAATAATGAACTTTATCGCAATATGCTAATATTTTGAGAAGGACCTGTAGACCTGTCATGCCATTCAGCAGTTCCCCACTGTTTTGCCTTTCCTGCCAGCAGAGATATAACAAACGTTCAGTGGGAAAGGATGACAGCTGAAGCTCAAAAGGAATTTCACACTGAGTTAGAAAAGCTCGACATTGGTTTGAGTATCCCCTGAACATCTCAGACGGAGAGAGGCGTGGCTCCCTTACCTCTGCTGTTGTCCGTGTTACTTGGGCGTGGTTTCTTTGTGACGGTGGCGGCTCGGCGACAAGATTGCCAGAACGTAGTGTGGAAATTATTTCCTCCTTGCCGAAACCCAACCAGGAAAGGGTCTCATCAACGTGGGTACGCCACTGTTGTGCTGGCTATGGGTCCATTTTTGGCCAGATTTTTCTGCTATGAATCAGAAAAAGGCGGACCCAAGATTCAGCCAGAAACAGTACTGAAAGTTTAAAAGGTTTATTCAGCCACAGGAAAACGTCCCACAGGTAACACTCCTCACAGCTTCCAGGAATCACTGAGGCAGAAAGAGGGATTAGTGACTTGTAGTCTCTCCAGATTTTGCAGGGATCAGAAAAGCCACTAACCTGCTTTTGTCTTGAGTGGAACTTGAAACCCAGAGGGGAAACCTCAGTGGGCGGCAGGCGGTGATCTCCACAGCACAGGTAAGAAGTGACTCCAGGTTGAATAATCCGAGGGCTAGGCTGGCTCAATAATCCAAGGACAGAAACAGGGTCAACGATCGGAACAAGAAGCGTCAGGCAAGGGGCAGTCAGAGGCATAAACCAGATGCAGAAAACAAGGTCGTCAACCAAAATCTAAATAGTCCGACAGGGAGCAGGCAGGGGCATAAATCCAAAAGGCAAGGCAAGATCAAGAACAACGATCAGACTGGAAGGAACGCTGGATATCTACTCACACAATGGCTTTCAAAAATCTGGCACTGTCTGCTTGTCAGAGTCAGTATATATCAGGGAAGACACAGGTGCTTGGCATTCCACAGGTTGCACTACACTGCAGCAGCCACCAGGTGCATCTAATCTGCTGATTGCAGCCAGGGAGACAGTGTAGAGCAGACGTGCCAGAATCATAACACCGCCAAGTTTTCGGCTCACCCTAGGGTGAGTCAAACCATTGCCTTAATACGTAGGCAATTTTGGTGGCCATCCCTTCACAGTGACACTAAGGAATATGTACTTTCTTGTGCGGTGTGTGCTAGAAATAAACACATCACTCAACCTCCTTCAGGCGTCCTGCAACCTCTGAACATCCCAAAACGACCTTGGTCTCATTTAGCCTTAGATTTTATGACAGAGTTACCCAGATCTAACGGCATGACTGCCATACTTACCATTGTGGATTGTTTTTCTAAGGCTTGTCATCTAGTTCCACTAAGACGCCTTCCTTCTGCTTTCCAGACTGCTCAGTTATTGGTGAAATAATGGTTTTCAAACTCCATGGCATTCCTCAGTACATTTTGTCCGATCGTGGGCCCCAATTCATTTCCCAGGTTTGGAAACAGTTTTATTCTGCCCTTTGGGCCAGGGTGTCTTTAACTTCAGGTTACCCTCCCCAGTCTAACGGTCAGACTGAAAGATTAAACCATCAGCTAGAATCGGTACTCAGGTGTCTGACCTCTTCAAACCCCCTGGACTGGTGTAAACACCTTCCCTGGGTGGAATATGCCATCAACTCGCAAGTTTGTTCTGCTACTGATGTTACCCCATTTGAGGCCTCCATGGGTTTCCAACCACCCCTGTTTGCTGCGGACGAAGGTGATTTTGCCGTCACCTCCGTTCATTGTCACATCCGCCATTGCAAACAGCTTTGGTCTGCGACGGTTCGGGCACTTCACCGTACGGCTACTCAGAATAAGAGAATTGCAGATCACAAACGTCGACCGGCTCCGGTCTATCATCCCGGCCAAAAGGTTATGGTTGTCTTCTCGGAACATTCCCCTGAAGGCCATGTCCAAGAAGTTGTCTCCTCGTTTCATTGGTCCTTATATTATAGAGTCTGTCATTGGCACCTCTGCTGTCCGCCTCCACCTTCCTCCCTCACACTTACCCTCATCAACCTCAGCCGCTTCCAGTTTTCCCACGTACTCTCCGCCTGGCGGTTCACACCCCCCAATCTAGTAAGATACAGTTTCAGTCAATATTTGCTCTTCAAAGTGAACTGTTATTCACATTCTGCTTTTCTCCCACACAGTTGACGAGAGTTTCCAGCCGGTACAGACCTAACATCTACGTTCCTCTAATAAACCTATTAAACTTTTCTGATTCTCCTGAGTGTTCTCTGCATGTGGGTCAAATCTGTGTCTAACACGATGACAAAAGTGAATCAGCTGATCACAATAGAGTGATGTCAAAGATTCTTCCCTTCATCACACTGTGAATGGTATTTTCTTCCTCACAAACAAGTTGAGTTCTTGATATAATAACACTTTGATGACTTGAGTCGTCTCCTGAGAGAAGCCAGCCTGAACACCCTGCTCATAAAACTGCCATGTGATTTTAAGAGATGTGACAGGTACTGATGTAATTGAACATTATTGAAGCTCCCTCTGACTCAACATCCTGATATTGAGTTGTTCCTCTTCATACTGTATCCATCCTTTCCTCCCTGTGGCATCATCTCTCTGTTATCTGAAATTTCAGCTGGTCACACTCACATTGACTGGGAAATAAAAGTCTCAGAGAAATCCTGCATATTGACTCTTGTCGGGCTGGTCTTCACTAAATCTTCCAGGATCAAAGAGTGGCTCTTTATTAGGACATACAAGACTTTGCATTTAATTTCTCTTCATCTTTCTTCCTTTTCGCTCTTAACATGCCACGCACTCTGCTTCTCTTTCCCAAGTGGCCTCTCTTAAACTCTCCCAATTCTCGTTTAATCAGTCTCTCCTAAAATGTATTCTCACTAAAACCACACACTACCTGTTTTTCTCTCCAGCCTCCCTGTATCCTCCCTTCTGCCTCATGATGAATTACTAAAACAGAGATGCTTTGCTGGAGCTGACTCCAAGGTAGCAGAATAGGATATTTGCCTTCTGTCCTCTGGGCTTTTTGTCTGTCTCATTTCATCCATTTTTCTGTCTGTTTCTGTCTAGAATCCTTCTAAAGTCAGCACAAAAAACCAAAATCCTATCATTCTGACATTTGGTCCCTTACTTGGCGTCTCTCCTCTGAAAAACACTGCCATTATTGTGTGTCCTCATCGCCTAATGTCCGTTTCACTGTCCCACTATTTACACTCCATCAAATAGAATTTTCCTCTTTTTAACTCTGCATCTAGCTGTTTTTATAAAATTATTCCCTGGCAGTTTTCATCGCCACTTGCTTACTCCTTTCCCATAATTAGGGCATTATTGTCACTGACCCTAACAGCCAACAAATTTGCTCTAATTAAAACAAAAAATCAGCTCAAAATAGTTTTCAAAAAGCATTAAGAGGTATCCATAGTCATTAGAATATTTAACTTCTTTAATTGTATTGAGATTTTATGTGATGAACCCAAAAAAGCTTTTAATTGTGAAATGGAAGAAAAAGGATACATGGTTTTCAAATATTTTACTTATAGAAATCTAAAAAGTATGTCATGCATTTATACTCAGGCCGCACTGAATTGATTCTATGTAGAACCACCATTTGCTGCACGTGCAGCTGCAAGTCTATTGGGGCATATTGTTTTCTGCTTTGCTACTCTAGAAACTGAAACTTTTCCCATCTCTTCTTTGCAACACTCTTTGCTATTCTTGCTTTCTTGTTAGTTGTCGGCTCAAGCTTAGTCAGGGTGGACGTTAATATTAATTTTCAAGTCTTGGCACCGATTCTCATTTAGATTGAGGTCGTTGGGCCATTCTAACACATGAATATGTTTTACTATAAACTATTTGTAGCCCTGGCTGGCTACAAGTTTAGTGTTGATGTCCTGCTAAAAAATAAACCTCTGCCCCAGTGTTTTGGAGCCTCTAGAAGGTTTTCTTCCAGGATTGCCCTGTATTTAACTATCCATCTTTCCTTCACTTCTGGCTAGCTTCCGTTTCCCTGGTGTAGAAAAGACTTTCCCACAGCATGATGCTCGCATCAGCATGTTTCAGCTTGGGGATGGTCTGTTCAGGAAGAAATGCAGAGTTGTTTTTCGACCATTTGGCCTTTTTCATGCAAGCCAAGAAGTTTCATTTTGGTCCCATCTCAGCAGTGCACTTTCTTCCACATGTCTGCTGTGATCTCTTCATTGTTTTGTAGAGTGCTGACAGAATCTCCTACTTGAGATGGGGTTCTACGTAGCTCCTCCAGAGTTACCACAGCCGCCTTGACTTCTTTTTTTTATTTTGCAGCTGATATATTGAACAGTGCTCCATGAGATGTTCAAAGCTTGGGATATAACCTGTTTTAAACGTATCCACAATTTTCCTACTGACCTGTCTGCTGTGTTCCTTGGCGTTCATGATGTTGTTTGTTCTCTTATGTTCTCTAACAAACATGTGATGCCTTCACAGGACACTTGGATTTATACTGAGATAAATTACAGACAGGATGACACTACGAATGATCAGAACATGACTTTTTTTGAATATTTCAGAGTAAAGGGGGCTTAATTTATAGTATAAATATTTTCCAACATTCATTGGTCTATACTCCTGTCATCAAATGTGTTTGTTGTTGTAAACTTTTAGTTCTATATACACTATAGTGCCAAAAGTATTTGTCTGTCAACTTTTACTTTATGCACATGACTTTTGATGATGTTGGACCACTTGTTTGCTGAATATTGGACCATTTTCACGTTGCTGGTCGCCACTATGCCTTTCCAATGTCATTGGCCATTTTGTACAGCAGGTTAGTCTGTCCTACAAATCCCAGCCACCACTGTGGCTGATAAGACTGGGCGTTTAAGTTCTGATGCCCCACTGAACTATATAAACGGACTATGAGACAGCCCACACTTTGCTTCCCGTTGGAAACCGGACCAACATCTGAAGCATCTAATTCTGGAGAAGAGGTCCCACGTGGATTTAATTTATTCTCCTCGTTGGCCAACGGAAAAGAAAAATTCATGAAAGAGGTTTCTGGAATAAGAAGGCCAGAAATTTCACTTTGCCGATCGAAGATGTGAGTTTAACATGTAACAGAAGAAAAAACCCTCACAGTGGTTTCATGGAGATGGATCGCCACCTTGTTTTGTTCTAGTCGACTGCTGACGGTCACATCATATTTTTCCCTTTCGCCAAGGAGGCCAAAGGACGGAGATTGACCACTTTCTTGGAGTTTAACTGCAGACGCGCAGAAACTCCTCACCCCCCTTTCCTCTCCAGAGATTACCTTTCCAGGCCCGTACTTGTTAGGTATTATTTAGTCAACTCAGAAGTAAGGAACGACACAGAGTCAGTTATACTTGCGGCAAGGGTAGCTGTGCAATACAAACTACGAAGTATTAGCAATCCTCCCTCCTTATTTATACATGCTTGGTCACACACAGTTCAAACAACATTCAGGGTGGGTGTGTGTGTGTGTGTGTGTGTGTGTGTGTGGGGGGTCAGAAAGGTTAGGGTTCATTTGTCTGGATTATAAACAAACAGAGGAAGTGGGAAGTGGCGACCTGGTGAATAGCCCCCAGATGCTGCTAAAATAATAAAAGCATAAAATAATAAAAGCATAAAAGCATAACTCATTCTTGTGACCATCTCCCTTCCTGTAACATGTAAGGAAGGAAAAGAACTTACATGAGTGATGAACAATACAAAATATATAAAAACCCTAACAATTCTGCAGTCATAGGGTGGATCGGAGATGGACAAGAAGCCGAATACAGAGAACTGGTGGACCGCTTTGTGGCATGGTGTGGAAAGAATCATCTCATCTGTAACGTGAATAAGACAAAGGAGAGGAGTAAAGGAGGAAAACAAGCTAATAAAGATGGTTGGCTCTGTGCTGGGGACTCCTCTGGAACCTCTGGAGATCATTGTGCAAAGAAGGATTCTTCATAAAATAAAGAACATTATGGAGAGCCCTGAGCATCCTCTTCATAAGAATGTCATACAACAACGGCGTGTCTTTAATCAGAGGCTTCTACAGATCTGATGTAAGACAGACCACTACAGGAGATCCTTCCTGCCCACAGCCATCAACATCTTCAACGGCTCTTTGAAGAAACCTACACAATGTGAGCTACAACAACATTTAATTTCCCTTTGGGATTAATAAAGTATGTTTGAATTGAATTGAATCATTCACATATTGTCCTATAATAATATCTATTCATATTACTCAGTATTTATTTTCTTCTTTGTTGTTTTTTACCACTTTGTCACAGAACACTGAATATGTACTGTATCTTGAATACAACCCCCAACGTCTTCGTAAACAGACAGTGACATCATTTATTTCTTCTTTAACTTCTCATATGTTTCCGTTTTTTTTCTCCTTTACCTCCATGTCAAGTCCAGACCCCAGGGCCCAACCACTGGCCTGACAGCCAGACAGGGTCCGACTTGTCCATCAGGGTTGAGTCAGACTGCCAGTTGCGCACTCTGTCAGTCAGCCTTTCCTGAGCTCTCAGCTCTGCAGAGGTACCCATTAACAGGGGAACTTGCATGGAAAACATTTCCCTTTTGGCTACCGCAACACAAATGAGCATATTAGTATTCCACACAGCAAGGCACTTTCTGTGCACTCACTAAACGCGTGGCATCGTGCTGCTTCCAAACATTGCAGAAAAATCAATGACATCATAGCCACATAATTGCATGTTACCAGCTGAGCCACGAGACTCCTGTGCCTTTGTGTGTAAGTGAACGTGAAAACACTCATTGTGTGGAAAAACTTGTACACCAGGATCTGTTCATTTGTAGAGGGAAAATGGTACAGATCCTGGGTTTCATCCACTAAGCATTTGTTTCACACAGCAAAATTGGATGGCTCTCCTGTGAATTCGAGTGCTCAGTTTGTATCGCTGTACAGATAACGTCGAATGAAGTTCATTCTCACACGCTCTATCCCCTGGGTTTCTTAATATCTGCAGACGAATGCTGCACCATCTGCACTGCTCAGCCCAAGAAGAGGAGGAAGATGGGAGGAGGAGAGAAATATTATTCTTATAGTTGCATTTGCTCCAGTGCTACGCAGTGACCTGCCACTCCGTTTCCAATTTCAAAATTCATATGCAGAACTCATCCTTGGGGAAGCTCAGCTACCACCTCTTCTTTGTCTCCTCATTTTTCCATCCTACTCTGATCCTCTTTCACTTCTTCTTTAAACTTTATCATCTCATCCCGGCCTGCTCTCAATTCACTTTTTCAATTCTGAGACTCTTTGAAGTCAAAAGTAGCCGCAAGACTCCCTCCTCTCCTCTTGATTCTAAGCTCTGAGGGTCCTAACCTTTTTTCCTCCTGTCCATATTCCTCCTTACTGTGTCATCAGTCTTCCGCCAAGCCTCTCATAACTCCCAGGCCAGTCCTGCTAATCTAGTTCCCTTCCTTTTTCTCTCAGGCTGCATTGTTCTTGCTTAAAAAACTGATTTGGGGATAGAGGTGAAGTAAATCTTTGGTGACTGAGTCCCCCTCAGTCTCCCCTCTGTAACTCTTAGTAACTCTTAGAAAAGCCTGTTTTTTAAAACAGGCACAGAGATGTAATATGATACAAATGGAATGTAGCATAAACACTAAAGCTCCTCTAAAAGAAAAATGCTGCCCCATCCCCTCCCCCACTTTTCTGTTATTGAGATTGCAGCCTGTTGTTCTTGTTTCAGTAGCTTATTTTGTTTCAGTGGCATGTTAGCAGTGAAATGACAGTTACCTGGTTCTAATTAGCATTAGCTCAGGTCTATATGCTGCTATTTCATGAAAATAACCTGTTACTTTAGCAATACCAATGTTGCAAATTGACTACTTGCTAAATTAGCTCTTAATAACTTAAAAAAAATACATGCTTTACCTGTATGAGTTTTTCAGATTTGACGGAGAATTCTTAAATTCCAGACACTCATAGTTTGTAGACTGGCACAAAACTGGCAGAATCTGCCTGTGTTTGGGGTTTTGAGTTCTGTTTACTTTCTCTTCTCTGCCCTGTTCTGCCCTTGCCTTATTTCAGTTCATTCAGATTTATTCAGCCTGTTGTTTATGTGTTTGTTATTTCCCTGATTACATGTTTTAATTTGTATTCTGTAGATCTGTCTGTGTTAGGGTTTTGGGTTTGAGTTCCTAGCCTGTTCTCTCTTCATTCTTCAGTTCCTGTTTAGGTTAATCATTTCATTCTTTAGATAATTCCTTTTTTTGTTTTTTTTCCTGTGTTAGATGAGTTTGTTTAATTTTCCTTATAGATCTGGTTCCTCTCTGTTTAGGTTCTGTTAGATGTTTTGTTGTTCCCCTTGTCTCCCTGCGCACCTGTGTTGTGTTTGTTTGATTGCACCCATCTGATTTCTGTTGTATTTAAACCCGTGTTTTCTGTTCCCTCATTGTCTGTTTATCCTCCTGTTATCCTAGTCATATGTTGTCGTGTCATCCGCCCCGGTTCCTGAGTTTGCCTTCGTGTCCAGTAAGTTTAGTTTTTTTTATTAAAGGTTAACATCCACAATGCACCTGCCAATGTCCTGTTGCCCCTTTTGTCCTTCGGAACCACAATCATGCCACTTGACGTCTCCAGCACCTGCTCCACGCTGTCTGCCGTCACCTGCTCCACGTAGCCCGCCAGCACCAGCTCTCCGGCTCCAGCGTGAGCCTTCAGAGGAGGATCCTGCTCAGTTGGCCATGAAGCCAGAGGCCTAATCAGACTGTTTGTTTGCTGTTCCTAAGCCTGCTCAACAGCAGAAGCCCCTGCTGCCTCATGACTTGGCTGCAGATGAGCGTCACAGTGTTCCTGTTCCTGATGAGCATGTCTGTGTTCCCGCCTCAGCTTCAGCTCCCGCCTCCACTGAGGGTCTTTCCAATGCTTCGGCTCCTGCTTCCTCTGTGTCATAGTGCTGAACAGCTGTTTGACCCACATGCAAAACCACACTCAGGAGGCACAGAGCAGTTTAACCAGTTTATTCTCAGCAGCTTAGTTCTGACACCGATTAGGCCCGGTGAAACAATCACAGCCTTTGGCACGAGGCGTCTCAGGAATTTCTAGAGGAGTACAGGTGTAGTCAGTTCAGGAATAGTTCCAGGTTAAGTTTTTCCCTCCACCAAACGTGCTTACTTGTTCAGGTAGTTCTGGGATTGTGGAAGGTAAACCTGTAGGGGTCTTAGGGTGCTAGTGTCCATGGAGGTGTCAGAGGAGTTTAGGTGCAATATCCCTCTTCATCCAGTGGCAAAGGCAGTCTGATCTTTGTCCTCAGAAGTCAGGGGTGAGTGCTGAGATCAGACAGATACCTGTAACCAGAACGTTAGCTGTAGATTTGTTGGTCCTTGGGGATTTGGTCTGAAGCTGGTCCCGGGTCTGCCCACACCTCACAGGTACAGAATCTGAAGTAGAAAGTACAATGTGAATACTTCAAAGTACAGAGTAAAGCCAAGGTACACAAGTGCTTAACGTTACCACAGTGACAAACACTCAGCCGAAGAAAAACTGATGGCTTGGCTCCTAAATACACCATCCAGGTGAGCCCTAACGAGCTCTGGTTGACCAACACCTGTAACTGGCCAACTCCTCATGCTCCTTGAAGGCTTCTGGTGGTCACTGGAGGAGACAGGAACACCAGGCGCCCGAAACCCCAACACTCTGAGGGTTGGCTCGTGCCTCAGGTCCTTCTTCTGAGGGTCATCGTAATACTTCGGTTCTGGCTTTTGCTTCTTCTGAGGGGGCCTTCGTGATGCTTCAGCTCCCGGAGGCTCAGTGCGATGACTCAGCTTTACCTAACCAGCTATTTGTCACTGAGTTTCTTGAGGGGTTTGAGGACGAACCACCTCTGTCTCCAGTGCCCGTGCAAGGGCTCCACTGCAGATCTTCTGGGCCTTGCCAAAGGTTCCTGCAGGACCTTGCCAAGGGTGGTTCTTCCTAAAGCTACTCTGACAAAAACACTTTGTATTCACCTCGATTTTTTTGTATTGATCTTATTCTTTGAGCTGACAACATCAAAGTATTTATGCTCTGTTACCTGGCACCTCTGCCACCATATCAGTGAATTCCAATGTTCTAATCACTTCCGTGGTTGCAGGCAGGGCTTGACATTAACACCCGCCAACCCGCCAAATGCGGGTGAATTTTCAGTGGCGGGTAACACAGCCACTCCAACAAGCCACTTTGGCGGGTTGAATTATATATAAAGTTTTTAATTGTAGTTTTCTCAAATGGGATCCGAAATAATAAACAAGTTGAAATGCGACACTACGACACTACAACTCCCCTGAGCACTGCCTGCGTACAGTGTTTGCTATCTGGTCCGTTCATGACGGACGTCTCTTTAGACAGACGGTCCCTTTGGAGAACACATTTGTGAAGCGGTGGGAGCGGTAATGTGGAGGTAATGTTTCTACTTTGTACACTGCTAGTGTTGCCAAGTCTGCTTATTACAAGCGACTTTGGGCTTGTTTTCCTCTAAAGTCGCTTGCAAATCTCGTGGGTTGCGGTTTTGTGGGCTTGTTTTTGAATGTGAAGTTTGGGCTTGGCATTCCTTCCAAGTGAAACCCCTTGATTATCTCCCAGCTCCCACAATAAAGCAAAACACAAGTGGTAGATAGTTTGTCCTTTCCACGTCGCTGTTTCCTGGTTTTAGCTCCCACCACAGTTGACGGCACACCCAGAAGATACTCACGCTAGAGCCCAGAGTGACAGGGAAACGAGTCATGAAACAGCGTCAGAATGAGATGCAGTAAATGTGGACAATATGGGAAAAATTTTAATACAGAGTGGGAGAAAGAGAGCACACTGCAAGACAGGATCTGACCTGAGATGGGAGTCTCCCATCTGATTCCGCAGTGTAAAATATGTGCTCACAATGCCTTTTCTTTTAAACAGACTTTAAATAAAGTTTTTTCATGACTATGTTTATTGTCATTTTGCTGTTAGGTATGCAAAACGCACTTTTCTTTTGATCAGTTGTTATTAAAAATTTTCAATTGTATAATGCCATAATAAATGTATACATTTATGCTGTTTAGAAGCGCCTCTGTTTTACACAGTGGTGTAAAGCCAGTTTGTATTATTTTGGGCTCGTTTTGATAGAGCTTGTAGCTTGTTTCTCTCACGAGACCTGGCACCATTGATCACTGCACATTTTCATATAAAAAGGAGCTTTACACAGAACCTTGTCTGAGCTGAATACCTGATAATGACACGAAGAGGTAAACATTTTATGTAGTCTTGATATGACTGTGTAAAAGGGTAATTTACATTTTAAAATGTTGTAAATCTAGTTAAAGTAAACTATAGCATGCTATAGTCAGCTTTAATCATATTAAAGAAATTCTCAACAACAAAACTGTGGCTGGTGAAAATGCGGAGTGGCTAGTAACTTTGGAAAACCACTAGCCACAGTGGCTGGTGAACAAAAAAGTTAATTTCAAGCAGGTGTGTAAAGTTTGGTGTGGTGAAACTTAACTGGCTTGATGATGTGACCTTGATGTTCAAAAAGTTCAAAGAAGGTCACTATTGTCCAAGAAGGTAAATCAGGCCTGTGTTGCTAATGCAGATGGACAATAACTGGATTGTTGAGGTTATTCTGGCAGTATCAACTGTTCACTGTAGCATTCAGAAGGCGAAAAGGAATTCTCTACTGAGTAGACTTACTTTCCCCAACTATAACATCTTCACCTCCAAAAGCTTTTTGGAGGTCACAGTATGGTGACAACAGTGGCTAATGCATAGTGTAATGCCTAATGTCACCTACAGCATTTGCGGCCATCATTTCTTCTAAGTGTGACTCTATTTTCATCTGAGGACTGTGCTGGTTCTCTGGCCTATTCAAGACAATGACACCTGTACCTGATGGTGTATTCAAGTACCCTTGCAGAGCATCTGACATGCAGAGCATGCTGATGTTATTGTTAGGTGTCATCTTGGTTTTATGATGTTAAAATGGGAACAGTAAGATGAAGAGAACCATTTAACTGTCATTGAACTAGAGCATTTAGGGGTTGTCAGATTAGATTATTTTTTTTTCTTAATTGCCTTGTTAGAGAATATCATGTTATGCAATAACTAGTGAAACATGGAACAGCTGGACAGGTGAATTAAAAGTTCAGAGAAGGTCTAATTAGGTTCACCTGTAAAGTTCATGGTGCATTTTAGGTACATTCTGAAATTTTATCAGAAATCAAATATCCCTAACTTTTTGTTAGTAGTGTACATATCCTGTCTGGTCAATGAACACCTTAGAATGCCCCAGAATGATTTGAAGGTTGTTTTTTAAAGGGAAAAAACAAACAAAGAAAGGGAGAGACAAAAAAGGATAAAGAGAATACAGGATGACACCCTAGAAGTCTGCTGCTATGCTACACATTCAGAATGAGCGAGAAAAAAACCAAAAAAACCACAGGGACAAACAATACGTGCATATATGTATTTAGTGGCAACCGCAGCTTAATATAGAGTATATCTGTATATCTGTCTACACAGAAGGATTTTGTTTAGCAGAGGGATCTATGGTTTTATAGACGGACAGATTAATGAAAACAAAATGTTCTCACTCTCCATTCTCTCCATACGGCAACAGTTAGGAGAAAATACGAGGCATTTTTTAATGTCAGGATTTTAAATAATTGCCTAAATTATTTTTAATATTTAGTTTTTTTCTGTTTTATGGCGTTAAAAGTACAAATCCAACCCGATGTCCACTAACTCATTAGCTGTAGTTTTCATTTTGGTAGTTAGACTCCTGTGGACCTTTTGTCTTGACTGTATCAGGTCTACCAATCATTGGTGACTGGACGTGTTCGAATTGTTAACATAAATAATAATAGGTTTTGGTCACAGTAGATTTAAAATCTCTGTAGCACTGCCTGAATTCATATGTTTTTGATACTTAAAAAGATTACATTTATAAGAAAGAGTTAATGCCCCTCCATGGGCTGCCAGCTTACAGTGGTGGAGGGGTTTGAGTGTCCCAATGATCCTAGGAGCTATGTTATCAGGGGCTTTCTGTCACCCAAGGCAAACAGGTCCTAGGTGAGGGATCAGACAAAGCGCAGCCCACAGACCCCATATGACAAATAACATAAATGGAAACAGTGTTCCCTCGCCTGGATACGGGTCACCAGGACCCCAATGTGGAGCCAGGCCTGGAGGTGGGGCACGCTGGCGAGCGCCTGGAGGCCAGGCTGTCATCCATAACGCACAGTCTGGCTCTGGGACCAGTCTCCTTGAGAGGGGTTTGACACTCTTCCGCTCTGGAGCTGCCCTTGGTGAGAGGCGCCGAGCCTGGGTGGGCATACTTGTTGCCCCCCATCTTGTTGCTTCTATGTTGGGATTCAACCCTGTGAACGAGATGGTAGCCTCCCTTGGCCTACGGGTGGGGGGATGGGTTCTGAATGTTGTTTATGCTTATGCACCAAATGGCAGTTCAGACTGCCCACCCTTTTTGGAGTCCTTGAAGGGGGTGTTGGAAAGCGCACCTCAGGGGACTCCCTAGTTCTGCTGGGGGACTTAAATGCTTGGTTGGGAGGAATGGCCCTCGCATTGTGAACCTGAGTGGTGTTTTGTTATTGGACTTCTGTGCTCACCATAGATTTTCCATGACTAACACCATGTTCAAGCATAAGGGTGTCCATGTGTGCTCTTGGCTCCAGGACAACCTAGGCCGCAGTTCTATGATTGACTTTGTTGTCGTGTCATCTGATCTGCGGCCACATGTCTTGGACACTCGGGTGAAGAGAGGAGCGGAGCTTTCCACTGACAACTGCCTGGTGGTGAGCTGGCTCCGATGGTGGGGGAGGATGCCACTCAGAAGTGACAGACCCAAACGTACCTTGAGGGTCTGCTGGGAACGCCTGGTGGAGTCTCCGGTGAGGCGGAGCTTCAACTCCCACCTCCGGGAGAGCTTCAAACATGTTCCGGGGGAGGTGGGGGGACTTTTAATCCGAGTGGGTCATGTTCCGTACCTCCACTGCCAAGGCGGCTTACCGGACCTGTGGTTGCAAGGTTGTTGGTGCCAGTCGCAGCGGAAGGAGTCCTACCAGGTCTTTTTGGTTTGTGGGACTCCAGAAGCAGTTGATGGGTACCCGCAGTCCAAGCGGGACGTTGTGGGTCGCTGGGCAGATTAGTTTGAAGACCTCCTCAATTGTACCGGCACGTCTTCCACTGAGGAAGCGGAGCCTGGGGACATTGGGGCGGGCTCTCCGATCAGTGGGTGCCGAGGTCACCGAGGTGATTAAAAAGCTCCTTGGTGGTAAGGGCCTGGGGGTGGATGAGATTCGCCCGGAGTTGTAGGGTTGTGTTGGTTAACGTGACTCTGCACCATCGCGTGGACATCGGGGCCAGTTCCACTGGATTGGCAGACCGGGGTGGTGGTCCCCCTATTCAAAAAGGGGGACCGTAGAGTGTGTTCCAACTATAGGGGAGTCACACTCTTAACCCTCCCTGGTAAGGTCTATTCGTGGGTCTGGAGAGGAGGGTCCGTGAGATAGTCGAACCTCTGATTCAAGAAGAGCAGTGCGGTTTTCGTCCTGGCCATGGAACACTGGACCAGCTCTACACCCTCAGCAGGGTCCTGGCGTGTTCATGGGAGTTCGCCCATCCAGTCTACATGTGCTTTGTGAACTCGGAGAAGGTGTTCGACCATGTCCCTCGGGGAGTCTTGTGTGGTACTCTGGGAGTATGGGGTACAAGGCCCTTTGATACGGGCTGTTAGGTCCCTGTACGACCGGTGTCAGAGCATGGCCCGCATTGCCAGCAGAAGTCGGACTAGTTTCCTCAACAGAAACTAGTCCGCCAAGGTTGCCCTTTGACACCAATTCTGTTCATAACTTTTATGTACAGAATTTCTAGGCACAGCCAAGGTATGGAGGGGATCTGTTTTGGTGGCCATAGGATTGTGTCTCTGCTTTTTGTGGATGATGTGGTCCTATTGGCTTCATCAGCTCGTGATTTACAGCTCTCACTGGAGCAGTTTGCAGCCAAGGGTGAACCGGCCGGGATGAGAATCAGTGCCTCCAAGTCCTAGGCCATGGTCTTGAGCCAAAAGGGTAGAGTGCCTTCTCTAGGTTGGGGGGGAGGTCCTGCCTCAAGTGGAGGAGTTCAAGTATCTTGCGGTCTTGTTCACGAATGAGGGAAAAATGGAGTGGGAGATCGATAGATGGATTGGTGCTGCGTCAGCAGTGATGCGGGACGAGCTGGCCTGAGTGGCTGGGAAGAGGGAAGTCTGGGTCTCTGCTTAGGCTGCTGCCCCCGCGACCTGACCCCGGATAAACGGAAGACGATGGATGGATGGATGGATGGATGGTTGGATGGATGGATGGATGGATGGATGGATGGATGGATGGATGGATGGATGGATGGATGGATGGATGGATGGATGGATGAGAAAGAATTAATGATTCCATGCATCCTAATGCACCTTTAATGGCTTTCTTGAATACAAATAGGCTCACGGTCATATAGATCCTCCTCCAAGTTTCAACATTCAACATGGTAGACTCACCACCCCGTCTTGTCCAATCAATCCTCACTGGCTGCTCCAATCAATGGCAGGTCCGCACTCCTCCCCGGCCAATCATCTCCCAGGGCATCACTTTTAAAGACCATCTGCATGTAAGACACCGCTCTTCTGCTGAGCTTTGACCCTCCTCCACCCCTCCTCCACCCCTTCCCCACCATAGGCTCCCAACTGCTTCCATACCAAGGCCTACACCACCACCAGGATCGGATCCCAGGGGGGAAGATGTACCTAATCATAATCATAAGATGTTTATTCAAACTCATTTCGTCCTCAGTGTTCACGTCTTCCTCAGGGGTCCAATCGCCAAAGAAATACTCTTTCATTAATAAACTCTTTAACAGTCTTCTTGTTGTTTTTCCATTATGTGAGTCTTTCCAGGTTGAAATAGGAACGGGTGCCAGTCAAGTCTGTATATTATTGATAGAATCTATTTTATTATCTTTTACTACCTTTTTTTGAGGTGTTACTTCAGCACCTCTTCCAGCACTTGGCACCCTAGGAGTTTGCTTTTGTGGCCTATGCCAAGAGCTGCTTCTGAATGACATCTTAGTGCGAAGACCCAGTCAAAGTCCCAGTAGTGTTCAGCAAAATGTCACATGTTTAGGTAAGGTTTGTAATTGTAGAGGAGAAAAGGTGTTTTCCTTGCCTACCGGTTGGTATGTAGGTGTTATGATTCTGGACTGTTTGTCTGCACCATTTCTGTCTGCCTGCTTATTATCTCTGTGCTGCAGCTATTAGGAGGATTGCTTTTCACCTGGTCCTTGCCAGCCAGCTCCCTAATTACGCCTCACCTGCTCCAGGAGTCCACCTAGCTTTATAAGCACCACGCTGACTAACCGTGCCAGCTTATCAAAAGCCTTTGTATGAGTAAATATTCAGCGTTCCTTGCTTGCCTGTCTGCCTGATCCTGATTTCGTTTTTGTCCCCTGGATTTCTCTGCTCTGCCTGGCTTCTGTATTCTGGACATCTATCTTGCTTCTGCCTCCTGATTACCGCTCTGTGCCTAACCCTCGGATACGCGTGCCTGAATCTGCCTCCCCATTCATGACCTAGTTTCTGTGCCCTGACCAACGATTCAAGGCTCTCCTCAGATCCTGTCGCCTGATTCTGCTTCCTCAGCTCTGGCCCAGTTTCTGTCCTTTGACCATCGCACTCTGCCAATTCACTGGTATTGCAAACCTAATATCCTGTGTGACGTTTTCCTGCAGTGTGCAGTCCATCACACTAAGGAGCCGAGATTCAGTTTCCTTATACTCCGACGGATTCTGAAAAGGTTAGTAGCTTTATTTCTGAGTTAAGGCTTATTCTCAGTTTTCTGCTCAGCCACTAACCTGTCTTTTCTCCCTCTGAGGTTCCTGAGCCTTGCAGGTGATTTCCTGCTGAACATCACCCAAAACTCTCAATGAACCTTTTCAATCTTATCTTTTGTGTCTGGCTGAAAATTGGGGTCCTCTGTGCTACCCATTACAGAACAATCTGGCCAAAATGGACCCTTCGCCTGCAGGTGGTTTTTGCGATCTCATTACTCGCATGCAGAGCTAAGCAATGGGGCACTGCAGAGTGGCAAAACAGGTCTCTCCTATTCTGCATCCGCTAAGGAGCTTATTAGAGTTTTTGATCCTGTCCTTCCTGAACGTGAAGCAGCTACAGGCAAACAGACAGAGAAGACGACACCAAGTAATCCCGTTTTGTTTTTATTTCTATTAGAAATAGCTTGGGCAGGGTAGAGTAGGATTTTAGAGCGATTTAGAATCGCCACTTATAATCCAATGTGTTCTAAGTTGTATGTGCATGCAATGTCTTATTTAAAGTTTGATTGCTGTTGGAATCTGAAAGCCGCCGCACATTGAAGCTGTGCCTGTCTCAATGTGTTTGAATACCTGAGCGCAGACTCAGGTGAACCTAAAGTTGGACTGCTAGAACCTCATGGTGGAATACTCACTATTCCATTGTCTTCACTCTTTGTGTTTTTCCACTGATTGCCACCTAAAAGTTTTATGACCCTTTGTGTTTCACTGAGCTCCAACGTAGGGGTTTTTATGAGTCCAGCCTAGTGGAGGTCACTCCCAAAGCTTTGCTCAGTACCATATATTCTCTTGTTTTGCCATAACTGCTGGTTTGACTTTCACACACTCAATGTTGTTTTATCTTGTTTAATTAGTTATTTTACCCCGTTTGTGTAGAACCTTTGCAATGCTTTCGATTCATAAGTAGTGATGTTTGGTTAAGAATTCAAATTGGTTCAAATTATGATTTCAAATTATAATTCTTGATATATATGAATTAATCAGTAATCATAATTCTTACAGCATTATACAAGTTCATTTAATTTACCATTTACCATTTTAGATGGATGGTCATGTTACTCCTGATCTCGGTGTGTTCCAGTAATGTACCTAGAGGAAAGCAAAGGCATTTTTCAGTAATAGTAACCCTACCAGTAAGGACATCAATCCTGTTGTTTCAGTTACTGTTCTGTCAAGCTCTACTTGAAGAATGTAAATTAGTTTCTTGTATACCTTTTGGTATTTTCTGCAGTGCTGCATTCTTTGTGATCCCCTCTGAGTTTTGGACTTGTGACCACCTCCATGACCACCTCCATGTTCAGCTAATGGATAGATTCAAGGAACTGTAGCTATCATAATGCATGCATCCCAAGTGTTGGTGCGTATGCTCCTTTTTACAATCCATTGTCTGCTCCAGTCCATTTTCCAGTCAGACTTGCCAGAGAAACAGAGTGAGAACTCCTCTCCTCTATCTAGACGGCTTTTTGTTAAAGCCGTCTAGATATGTTTCTGCAGTCAAGGCCAAGTGTCTACCCTGTTCTTATCACTAGTACATCTGTGGTTTGACACCAAGCAAGGTTTTACCTGTCAATGCTGGTCCTATGTGCTGGATCCTGAGCTCTGAGAGGAAACCTTCATGGCTGCTGACATTACACTCTCTAGCAGACAAGATGGGGAAAGTTAGAGAAAGGGCTGCTGGAAGTGTTTGATCATAAACAATTCGGTGTTTTGTCTTTTCGTTCTGCAACACAGACAGGAAAGGCAGGGAGGTGGAACATAGATTAAAAGGAAGGATGGGCCAACAAGCAAGCAGACAGAAAAAACGGTTCATCGGTGAGGAAGAAAGATAAGCTGAAGGATGAGACACGGGATGAACAAAAATGAGAAGAATATGATCTTGGACCAACAATGTGATAGTGAGAAATATGATAGAAAGCCATATTGTAAAAACAGAGGCACTAATGGGTGAACAGGTAAGTGGCAGACAGACAAAGAAGCCCTCAGATCCAGTGGGACTTGTGTCAGAATGTTCTGATATGCCGTAGAGGAGGATTTTCTTCTTTTAGTTTGGGCTCTTCTGCTAAGTAGCATTGCGATACTATCAGCCACAAGCTGATACCGGCTGTGTGTGTGTGTGTGTGTGTGTGTGTGTGTGTGTGTGTGTGTGTGTACATATGGAATTGCATTAACCTTTCTGGCTTTGTTGGTTAAATGTCAGCATGGTGCATGAAATTGAATTGGTCATTGATTCAGAAGCAAGACATTTCTCCCACTCAGTGGTAGACAAGTAGCATTCTATGAGATTGAATCAGTGTGATCCTGGCCAGGAACAAACTTCAGCATGAAAAAGGAATGCCCTGGAAAGAGTAAAGGAAGACATCTGTTATGTATTTTTTCAGTCAAATAAAACTGTCTATCCTATTAAAAAAGGGTTAGCACACTTTTTAAATGACAAATCACATATTCAGTATTTATGAAGTACAGTGATATGGATATGAATATGAACATATTGAAATCTAAATTATGTATGAGAGATTAGAACTTTTCAGAGCAATAACTTTGGCAAAAAGCGTCCCAGCAGCATTGTATCCATGCTTCTGTTGTTAAGCTTGGAAAGAAAAGTTTAGTTTTTAAATGTTTTTACAAATGAAAATCTGGGTGTGGAGTGCATTTATTATTTTGCCTCCCTGAGCCTGCTTTTATGAGCTTTGCAAATCAAGAAACTAAAAGTTTTTATCAACTCTTCTTTGCAAAAATACCACATATAAACACATGACATATGAATACGCTTTGATCTAAAGCATTTTATTATAGCGCTGACTGTTTGTTTAGGGTCTATGTTCTACTTTAACATGAACCTCCAAGCCAGTCTCACACTCTTGTGGCATATTGCCAACAAGACTTTTTATGACTTTCTTTCAACAATGGTTTTCTTCTTGACCCACTTCTATAAAGGGCAGATTTGTGACAGGCACAACTAATAGTGGCACACTTTATAGAACTTCCTACATGAGCAGCGGATCCCTGCAGCTCCTTCAGAGGTACCGTCCTGTCAGTTTAGATGTAGGTGATGCCCTAGTTTATACTAGTGCCATGCTCTTTACATTTACAGATTGATTGATTGAATGGAGTGATCTGAGATGTTCAAAGGTTGAATGTTGTTTTTGTATAACCCTGCTTAGACTTATCCACAACTTTCTTCCAGACTGTCTGTGGTGTTGCTTGGTCTTCATGATGCTGCTTTTTCGCTTATGTCCTCTATCTATCCTCTGAGGTCTTCACAGAACAGCTGGATTTATACTTAGATTAAATTACCCACAGGTGGACTGTATTGACTAATTATAGAAATCAGCTTCATTGGAATTTATTCAGGGGTATCAGAGTAAAATTGGCGGAATACAAATGGACATCACAATTTTATGATTCTTGTTTGTAAGAAAGTTTAAAGCCATGTATAATATGAATCTCAATTAACAAGTGTGTCTGTAACATGACAAAGTGTGAAAAAGTTCAAGGGGTATGAATACATTTGCAAAGCATCATAAGCATATGAGACTGTTGCAACAAAAGAATGGACCAGTCTGTGTGTACCTCATGTTACTACTTTAGAACCTTTACTATTATAATTACCTACCTTCCCAAGATCGACAGCCTCATAGGGACCAAAGTTCAGTTTTCATGCAGTAGAATCTCATTTTTAGAGTCAGGGCTAAGGTTTGAATAAAGTTTATGTTATGGTTAGAGTTAGGTATGCACTTGCAGTGGTTTAGGTTATGCTAAGTGTTAGGGTTAGTAGGAAATGGGGTCACAAATGAACATCAAGATAGTAAGGATAGTACGGTCTTAGTAAAGAAATGCAAAATTATAGGAAGTTTCGCTTTAACCAATGACCTTACTGCTGAAATCATGCAGACTGTGTACCTGGGTTTATTGTAGTGGCGTTTCCATGTTCTTGTTGTTCCTGGGAGAACTATCTAACTTTATATCTGAGTTCAGTGTCAATAAAAGACCTTTCCAGTTTGCTGAAACATTTCACAGAAACAATCTTGCAGGGAAAATTCACCCGGAGTAATATTTGATTCGACTTGTTTGCAGCTGGAAGTTTCGGTTTGATTTGTTTTAAAATCATATTTGGCCAGAAGCGACTAAAGCATGTTGCTTTACAGCTGGGTGTGCATACCCACAGCCTGTCAGTCCTGAAAGTCTTTGGTCTGCTTTAGAACTTTGCAGCTTCCCAATTCAATCTCAGACTTTTACGTTACGTAATCATGTTAAAGCTTTACCGCAAAATGTTTAACCAAATGTTTTCAAACAGCTGTATTTTGTGAAAAAAGGGTCAAACCCTCACGGACTGCACAACTTGGTGTTAAACTTTTGGCCTATTCAAACTGACATTTGGCTATTCTGCTGAATTGATGTGCTCTGCAGTCCTGATGAATGCATAAACAAATCTTGACCTTTGTACTCGTTTGTGGGAGTTCAGTATTAATGGTAAAGACGTGGGAGCAGTGGCAGAGAGGTGGCATGGGAGAGCTGTAGAAACATCCAGAGGTGAATTCTACAACAATGAGGAGCAGTAAGAATCCTGCTGCTCAGGAGGTCAGCAGATCGATGTGCGGGGATTACACAGTGCGATGTGGATGTCGATAGGTCAGAAGACATAGCTGCTAATGAAGCTGAGTTATGACTCATTTATCTGGCTTCTGGCCACACGTTCCACTATCTGTTGTTACATGCTGCTTTAGTTCTCTTTCATCTGTTGTTCATTGTCTTTTTTCTTTCTTTCTCATTTGAGACTTTCTTCTTTTCTTTTTCAATTATCTCCAATTAATTTTCTTCTTTTTGATCATGCTTTTGTCTTCTTAACTTTTATCTTGTTTCCTTCTGTTTTGCACTCAATGCCCTAAGGTTTATTGTAACTAAATCTTTAGGATTTCAGTTTCCTTTCATAGAGAGCGTTTTGTGGAACTTTGCCCAAATATCCCAAAATAACCTAAGCCTGCCCAAAGAATTCCACACCCTCTGTTCCTGCTGTGTTCCGTTCCGACCAACAGAGCAATTCCGTTATTATGGTAATTAATGAGAACAGTTCCACATTCTCCATGACTACTCTGAACGTCACCGTCAACGGAGTTCTCTGTTATGGAAGAACCCCAATATTCTTTACCATTCCGGTCCATTTTGCCCCGGCCAGGTCAACCAATGTACCTCAGGCGCATGCTTTCTTTGGGCTCCAAGGAACTTGCAGTGGACATATGTTGCATTTCAATGACAGTATTGAAGTTAATTTATATAACTTTTACCTTAATGCGTAATGTTTCCGATCCATTTTGAACAGCATGATGACCTCCTTCCCCCCACCCCCAGGCAGCCCATTTCAAAAATTCCTTGAGGAAACCCTATATCGTCAAGTCAAGTTTATTTATATAGCGCTTTTCAGCAACAAGCCACTCAAAGCACTGTACACGAGGAAAAACATTACAATGATACAGAAAATCAAACACAGAAAAACAAATTAAATGACATTAATAATCCTAGGGGGTTTACGGGTAAGAGCTTGTTCTAATCCAATCTTTCTAATATAGGTAATTAGCTCATTAAGTCTTCTGTGGTAAGGAATTCATCCTGTGCTAGAAGAAAAATTATCATATTAATCCTTGAGGTCGCTGGTATGAGGCAGCTGTGGTCCCATCATTCAAATAGTAACAGTCATGGGCACTCACTGAAGTCTAATTAGAGAAGCTGGGTCACTGGTAGGTCCAAACATTTTAAATACTAATAATGTTTGGCTATCACTGGTATGAAATTGTTGTAATACAATACTTCTAAGAAATCTAAAAATCTCTGGTCATTGGTGTAAAAACACCCGTAGTCAAATTTTCAAATACTAATAATATTTGCTTTTGCAGGTAATCCTTCTGAGAAATCTGAAAATCTATGAAAAGTAATGAAATCACACATTTAGGTAACGTAAGGTAGGAGGAAAAAAAAATCATATTTCATATTCTGTTCCCTGTTTTCCTGATCACCTGCCCTATTGTTTCATGCTCACCTTCGTCCCTATTTAGGGCTGTCTTGTCCTTTTGTTCGATGCGGTATCGTCATGTCTTTTTGTCATGTCCTTTGACATTTCTTTTCATGTCGCGTGTGATGTCTCCATTGGATACGTGTTCTGCTCGGGATCCTGTTCGGTTCTGTTTTGGAGGATTTCTTTGTTATCTGGATTTTCTGAACCCCCTGCTCCTCGCCTGTATGTGAGTTGACTGAAAATGAAAGGAGTTTTCCCACTGATCCTACTCTGCCTTCTCCGTACTTTTCTGCCTCTGGTCCACCACAAAAACGCAATATGACACTATGCTGCTCTTTGAAAATTGCAAATGAGGCTGCTTTCAACAATTGTTTTCTTCTTGCCATGCTTCCACAAGATTTGTGTCAGATTTGTGGAGTACACAACTCTGCTGCTCCTCCAGAGTTACCGTGGGCCTTTTGGGTGTTTCTCTCCAATTAATGTTCTCTTTTCTAAGCTTGTCAGTTAAAGTGGGTGGCCATGTCTTGCTAGGATTGAACAATGTTTTACAACCTAAACCTGATTAAAACGTCTTCACAACTGCATTAACAGGGGTACTAACTGACATATATAAGCTATAACTGGGGTACTAACTGGGGTATTAATGAGCTGAAATAGACAAGAGAATGTCAAAGAGACAAACAAAACTGAACCTACATGGGATCCCAACAGCAACATTGTCCTCAAAATATACTGGAATTTGTGATTGTAAGGTGACAATGTGAAAAGGTTCAAAGGGTATGAATAGTTTTGCTAAATGTCATGTTTTTATTAGCTGTAAGCAGAAAGTTTTCATAATTAATAATTTCATAATCATCTTTAATAAATATATCTGTGTGTGTTTTTGATCTACACACGTGGACAAAATTGTTGGTACCTCTCCGTTAATGAAAGAAAAACCCACAATGGTCACAGAAATAACTTGAATCTGACAAAGGTAATAATGAATAAAGATTCTATGAAAATGAACAAATGAAAGTAAGACATTGTTTTTCAAATATGCTTCAACAGAATTATTTAAAAAAATAAACTCATGAAACAGGCCTAGACAAAAATGATGGTACCCTTAACTTAATATTTTGTTCCTTTTATGATTTGGGTTTGTTTGGTTTTTTGGTTTCAAGTTTTTTCTTTATGTTTTTCACAGTTAAGGTTTTGAATCATTCTTCTGTTTATTATTATTATTATTATTATTATTATTATTATTATTATTAGATTTTTGAATCATGTTTCTGTTTGTTTTTCTGGTCATGCTTTATTTTTGTCATCTTGTTCATGTTTTGTCAAGTTTGGTTTTCGGATCTGGTTATGCTTTTGTTTCATGTTTTTTACGTTTCTGTTAGTTTGTGTTCAAGAGTCTCTGTTTTGCTCCAGCCACGTTTTGTTCTTCTGTCAATTAACGTTATCCGGTTCACCTGCACCTACCTAATCTGTCTTCTTGTTTCACCTGGTCACACTCCATATATACACACCTGTCCTGTTTAGTTCGGCAGGGAAACATTTCTCAAATCATGTCTTGTTTACAGATCATGCTCATGTCTTGCTTTTTGGACCATGCCATGTCTGTCTAGCCAGCCTGTTTCTGCTTTGTTCATACCTCATCTGTGAGTGAATTTTTGTTGATTAAATCTTTTTTTCACTTACCATTACGCTGCCTGCTCATCCGCATTCTGGGGTCCTATTTCGTAAGCCATAACAGTTCCAGAACCTTTTGAGGCAATCACTGTAATCAAACGATTCCTGTAAATGTCAGTGAGATTTCTGCACCTCTCAGCAGGTATTTTGGCCCACTCCTCATCAGCAAACTACTCCAGTTGTCTCAGGTTTGAAGGGTGCATGTTTCAGCTCCTTCCAAAGATGCTCAATAGATTTTAGGTTAGGGCTCATAGAAGGCCACTTTAGAATAGTCCAATGTTTTCCTCTTAGCCATTCTTGGGTGTTTTTAGCTGTGTGTTTTGGGTCATTATCTTGTTGCAAGACCCATGACCTCCGACTGAGACCAAGCTTTCTGACACTGGGCAGCACATTTCTCTCTAGAATCTCTTGATAGTCTTGAGATTTCATTATACCCTGCACAGATTCAAGACACCCTGTGCCAGAAGCAGCAAAGCAGCCCCAGAACATAACAGAACCTCCTCCATGTTTCACAGTAGGGACAGTGTTCTTTTCTTCATATGCTTCATTTTTCAGTCTGCGAACATAGAGCTGATGTGCCTTGCCAAAAAGTAAAACCTTTGTCTCCTCTGTCCATAGGACATTCTCCCAGAAGCTTTGTGGCTTGTCGACGTGTAGTTTGGCAAATTCCAGTTTGGCTTTTTTATTATTTGTTTTCAATAATGGTGTTCTCCTTGATCGTCTCCCATTAAATCCACTTTGCCTCAAACAACGTCAGATGGTGCAATCTGACACTGATGTTTCTTGAGCTTGAAGTTCAGCTTTAACCTCTTTATAGGTTTTTCTGGGCTCTTTTGTTACCGTTCATATTATCCATCTCTTTGTTCTGTCATCAATTTTCCTCCTGCGGCCACGTCCAGGGAGGTTGGCTACAGTCCCATGGATCTTAAATTTCTGAATAATATGTGTAACTGTAGTCACAGGAACATGAAGCTGCTTGGAGATGGTCTTATAACCATTACCTTTAACATGCTTATTTATAGTTTTATTTCTAATCTTCTGAGACAACTCTTCGCTTCCTCTGGTCAATGTTGAGTGTGGTACACACCATGTCACCAAACAGCACAGTGACTACCTGTAGCCCTATATATAGAACCACTGACTGATTACAAGAATGTAGACACCTGTGATGCTAATTAATGGACACACCTTGATTTAACATGTCCCTTTGGACACATTATTTTCAGGGGTACCATCATTTTTGTCCATGCCTGTTTTATTAGTTTATTTTTTTAAATAATTCTGTTGAATCATGTTTGAAAAGCAATGTCTGACTTTCATTTGTTAAGTTTCATATAATTCTTATTCATTATTACCTTTGTCAGATTTAAGTTATTTTTGTGACCATTATGAGTTTTTCTTTCATTAACTGAGGGGTACCAACAATTTTGTCCACATGTGTACAGGTCCTTCTCAAAATATTAGCATGTTGTGATAAAGTTCATTATTTTCCATAATGTAATGATGAAAATTTAACATTCATATATTTTAGATTCATTGCACACTAACTGAAATATTTCAGGTCTTTTATTGTCTTAATACAGATGATTTTGGCATACAGCTCATGAAAACCCAAAATTCCTATCTCACAAAATTAGCATATTTCATCCGGCCAATAAAAGAAAAGTGTTTTTAATACAAAAAACGTCAACCTTCAAATAATCATGTACAGTTATGCACTCAATACTTGGTCGGGAATCCTTTTGCAGAAATGACTGCTTCAATGCGGCGTGGCATGGAGGCAATCAGCCTGTGGCAATGCTGAGGTCTTATGGAGGCCCAGGATGCTTCGATAGCGGCCTTTAGCTCATCCAGAGTGTTGGGTCTTGAGTCTCTCAACGTTCTCTTCACAATATCCCACAGATTCTCTATGGGGTTCAGGTCAGGAGAGTTGGCAGGCCAATTGAGCACAGTGATACCATGGTCAGTAAACCATTTACCAGTGGTTTTGGCACTGTGAGCAGGTACCAGGTCATGCTGAAAAATGAAATATTCATCTCCATAAAGCTTTACAGCAGATGGAAGCATGAAGTGCTCCAAAATCTCCTGATAGCTAGCTGCATTGACCCTGCCCTTGATAAAACACAGTGGACCAACACCAGCAGCTGACACGGCACCCCAGACCATCACTGACTGTGGGTACTTGACACTGGACTTCTGGCATTTTGGCATTTCCTTCTCCCCAGTCTTCCTCCAGACTCTGGCACCTTGATTTCCGAATGACATGCAGAATTTGCTTTCATCCGAAAAAAGTACTTTGGACAACTGAGCAACAGTCCAGTGCTGCTTCTCTGTAGCCCAGGTCAGGCGCTTCTGCCGCTGTTTCTGGTTCAAAAGTGGCTTGACCTGGGGAATGCGGCACCTGTAGCCCATTTCCTGCACACACCTGTGCACGGTGGCTCTGGATGTTTCTACTCCAGACTCAGTCCACTGCTTCCGCAGGTCCCCCAAGGTCTGGAATTGGCCCTTCTCCACAATCTTCCTCAGGGTCCGGTCACCTCTTCTCGTTGTGCAGCGTTTTCTGCCACACCTTTTCCTTCCCACAGACTTCCCACTGAGGTGCCTTGATACAGCACTCTGGGAACAGCCTATTCATTCAGAAATTTCTTTCTGCGTCTTACCCTCTTGCTTGAGGGTGTCAATAGTGGCCTTCTGGACAGCAGTCAGGTCGGCAGTCTTACCCATGATTTGGGTTTTGAGTGATGAACCAGGCTGGGAGTTTTAAAGGCCTCAGGAATCTTTTGCAGGTGTTTAGAGTTAACTCGTTGATTCAGATGATTAGGTTCACAGCTCATTTAGAGACCCTTTTAATGATATGCTAATTTTGTGAGATAGAAATTTTGGGTTTTCATGAGCTGTATGCCAAAATCATCCGTATTAAGACAATAAAAGACCTGAAATATTTCAGTTAGTGTGCAATGAATCTAAAATATATGAATGTTAAATTTTCATCATGACATTATGGAAAATAATGAACTTTATCACAATATGCTAATATTTTGAGAAGGACCTGTATATAACGTGTTTAACTTAGTGCTGGAGTTACTAAAATCATTTATTGAATTAGTCTCAAACAAAAATGCATCACATGATGCCATTGATGCCATTGCTTGTACTATACAATTGCTGCTGCTATAGGAATATAACATAATGATTATTATGGTCAAAATCAAATTGTCCACAACATTCAGGTGTTGTTGTTTTGTCTTTGACACATAGACCATCGTACAGAGTGCGAGTAAGCACATTTTACTGTTGTCATTCACACTATTTAAATTTTTTGTAAATATTCTAATTGCTCTTCTTGCTGCTCTTTGCATGGAGTAACACTAAAGGGTTGCTTAACACACAAGCTGCCATGTCAACTGTCCTTTTAAATAAGCATCAACGCAACACTAGTGATGGACAGTACTCATATAGAGTCCACATCATGACTTTCCAAACAGCTGACTGTCCATCCGTCTGTCTGTCCTTTCATCAGTCCGTCCTTCAGTCCATCCTTCAGCTCGTCCATCCATCCACCCATCCATCCATCCATCCATCCATCCATCGTCTTCCACTTATCAGAGTTTGGGCCGTGAAGACAGAGGGAACTCCAAACTCCAGACATTCCCCTTCCCAGCTACATTGTCCAGCTTGTCCAGCTCAAGGCCCACAAAACACATGTAGACCGGAGAAGCATACCCCCATAACCCCCTTAGAAATTATCCAAGGGTTGATGTTGCACAAGTGGTTATACAGTTAAGGCTGATTATGTATTGACTGTAGGACTGATTCGTGAGTATAAACACACTTATGCAGGTGAAAATAAAGCCCTACATTCTCAGCGTCATTGATCCTCGCTGCCTCTTGTCATGTTTTTTTTAACAAGAAGACAAACTGCACCCTGTATCTCTGTATTTTTGCTTCTGGAAAAGCTGCAACAATGAAATTATGGGAGAGGGTTCGAAGCACTTTGACTGTATCCTGAAAGAGGATTGTAGAGAGATGCGGTAATCTGTGTAATGCTAGGCTAGATTGCAGCTTTTGGCACTGCTTTCATAACTCCTCTTTCAACAGGCACTTTCTATGTTTAAACACTCCTGTTACCTGTCATCATGACATGGTGAGTTTCTGTTGTTTTTAACTTTGCCTTTGCCCATCCACTAAGCTGGATTATTATGATCTATTTCCGTAAACCAGGTGCCAAGATAGTAAGCAAGTAGTATTTTTTTTACTCCAGACCCCTGTGCGTCAATTAGTGCATTTGAATGTGTATCTCTTCCATGTGTGGTTTTCTGGTAATATGCTACAAATTTTACATTAATTTCTCAGGCCAAGTGTATCTGCTGGTGTGAGAGCATACACTAAAGAAAATAGGACAATTTGAAAAGACAGGTAGACAGAGATGGGGAGAACAACATTTCCAGCTGAGATTGGAGCTTTTGTGGAGATCATTAAAGGAGAAGTCATCTATGATGTGAAAACCTCCAAACATTCCGCCCACTCATATCATTAATGCGTTGTATTTGTCTTACACTGCAACACAAGAAAGTGTAAAAGTACAAACATTATATATTTATATATATATACATATATATATACTGCTCAAAAATATAAAGGGAACACTCAAATAATACATCCTAGATCTGAATTAATGAAATATTCTCATTGGCCTTGCGGCCCTCCAAATAAATGCCACCCCTCACCATTACTGACCCACTGCCAAACGGGTCATGCTGAAGGATGTTGCAGGCTGCAGATTGCTCTCCACGGTGTCTCCAGACTCTGTCATGTCTGTCACAGTGCTAAGTGTGAACCTGCTTTCATCTGTGAAGAGCACAAGGCGCCAGTGGCGAATTTGCCATGGTGTTCTTTGGCAAATGCCAAGCATCTTGCACAGTGTTGGGCTGTGAGCACAACCTCCATTTGTGGACGTCGGGCCCTCATACCATCCTCATGGAATCAGTTTCTAACCGTCATGCAGGCACATGCACATTAGTGGCTTGCTGGAGGTCATTTTGCAGGGCTTTGGCAGTGCTCCTCCTGTTCCTCCTTCCACAAAGACGGTGGTAGCGGTCCTGCTGCTAGGTTGTTGCCCTCCTATGGCCTCCTCCACGTCTCCTGGTGTACTGGCCTGTCTCCTGGTAGCGCCTCCAGGCTCTGGACACTACACTGACAGACACAGCAAACCTTCTTGGCACAGCTCGCATTGATGTGCCATCCTGGATGAGCTGCACTACCTGAGCCACTTGTGTGGGTTGTAGAATCCGTCTCATGCTACCACGCGTGTGAAAGCACCACCAACATTCAAAAGTGTCCAAAACATCAGCCAGAAAGCATAGGTACTGAGAAGTGGTCTGTGGTCACCACCTACAGAACCACTACGTTATTGAGTGTGTCTTGCTAATCGCCAAAGATTTCCCCCTGTTGTCTATTCCATTTGCACAACAGCATGTGAAATTGATTGTCAATCAGTGTTGCTTCCTAAGTGGTCAGTTTGATTTCACAGATGTTTGATTTACTTGGAGTTATATTGTGTTGTTTAAGTGTTCCCTTTATTTCTTTTAAGCATTGTATATATCTATATATATATATATATATATATATATATATATATATAAATACATAACCAGTGGTTCAGTAAGGTCTAAACATTGTTATACATTTCAGTGCAAAAAAATGAATGCCATTATTTTTAAATATGTTTGCTGTTTTCCTTAATGATGGTATTTGAATAAATTATTTACCATGGAATATTGCAGAAATATTACAAGAACAGAAAGAGCCTAAAATAACTACATTTAAAATGTCCCATTTAAAATATATGGTACTACAAGAGCCCCGAAGCAACTAGATCCATGTTTGTTTGTATTCAACAAAGCAGCCAAACTCACCGATCTGAAAAAAATTAGTCACTGAGTCAACGCAGTCTGCTGCGTTTTCCTTAGATAGAAAAACATTTTAACCAGTTTGAATAATAAACTGAATTTGACTGCACTGTTTGATGTTTAGGATTATTTGTAATGTATGTACCCGACATGAAATCTGTATGATTCGATTAAACTGACTTTGTAAAATGCTTCGAGACGACATGAGTTTTTTAATTAAGGCTAAAAAAAAAAGCGAATTGAATTGAAATTTAGTTTAGAAGATCAAAAGCAGAGAAAAGACTGCAGAATTGACCATGGATCACAAGTAGGATAAATTACCAGAGGCCATTTCTGAAGGAGAAGTTCATAGAGTGATGTATCCATGCATATTAATGAAAGTTGAGTGGAAGGAGAGGTGTGGTAAAAAAAGGTGCACAAGCAACAGGAACAATTACAGCCTTGAGATGATTGTAATGCAAGGTCAATTCAAGAAGTTGGTGGGCATTTACAAGGAGTGGATTCCAGCTAGAATCAGAGCTTCAAGGAATTCTACACACACAGATATAAAGGATATTAGTTTCTTTTGTAAAGTTTCCACAGTCAGTGATGATTTTGGGAGCCATATTATCTGCTGGTCTTGGTCCACTATGTTTTCTCAAGTCCAACGTTACTACAGCTATGTTAATTGCTTAAAATGTATCACTCTGAGTGTAATCGATCTATATAATATGAGCTCAGGGACCATGGAAAATATTTAAAATGGGTCAGTTCAATCAGTTGCCGACACACATGTAGTGTTAAGCTAAGCTCTCCCATCCAGAATTATTTCTCTACCAGCTGCACTTCTACACAACTATTTACAGCTGAGTTTTAAATTCACGGTGCATTCAAGTCATACACTAGATAATGTATGCTTAAATAACTGTACACCACACGTAGTGGCATAACAAGGGAAGTGATGCTTTCATCAGGCAGCTACTGGAGCATCCACCTTGTCACCATATTCTCGCATTTGTTTACTGTCTTTTACTTTTGCTAAGTTAATCAATAACGGATGCTTATAACTCTAGAGCAGAGACGATTGTGTTTGGAGTGACTAGGAGGCAGACACTAATAGCCAGTCATGTTAGATCACTTTTAGTGATTAATCTCAGTTCTTCATTCACTCTGGGGACCTTGTATATATGTATATGGACACTGCTCAGAAGAAATGGAGACAAAAAATAAAATCATTTCTCACCAGAAAATCAATGCAGTACATACACTGTAAAACAACGGATCTCTGCTCATTACATATCTTAACAACAAGCTTTGTTGTTTTTTTTCTTCACATATGTTAGGGTTTTTAATATTTTTATATTGTTTATCACTTGTGTCTGCTCTAAGTGCTTTCTTCCCCCACATGCCATAGACAAAGAGATAAGAGAGAAGGGTGAGTTATGCTATTATCAGCAACATCTAGGGACTGGCACCAATCCTCACTCCTTTCTCTCTGCTTAAAATCAAGACACATGAACCCTAACCTTTCACACACACACAAGCACACACACACACACCCACACACACACACACCTTGAATGTTGTTTGAACTGTGTGTGACCGAGCATGTATAAATAAAGAGGGAGGAGTGTTAATACTTTGTAGATTTGCACTGCAAAGTGTGAGCTACCCTTGCCGCAAGTAAAACTGACTCTGTGTCGTTCCTTACCTCTGAGTTGATTAAATAATACCTATCATTAATTTGGTCCTTCGAGCCAGATATTATAAGAACTAAACTGATTTTATCTTTCTTTGCAGTGACTGGCGGATCTCCAGGAACAGCCTGACGTCGAGTTAAGCGCTGCCACACAGCCGCATGTAGGCCTGGTGGCTGAAAGTCCCGGTGTGTGACATTCGCATCTGGCCGGTGGCTTATTGTCTTGCTCGGTGCCGGGTGACTCTGGAGGTCTGACAGAGTCACCTAGAAGTCAACTTCGAGGTGAGATAGTTTTAAAATACAATACATGAGATAAGAGTAAGGGCTATATAGATGAAAGAAGAAAAGTACTTAAAAGTCATTTGGTAGTGTGTCGCCGGTCAAGGACACTATATTGGAAAGGTTTTATTTCGCCGCAAAGAAATAGTGATAAATGTAGGTAGTTATCTCGCCGTAAAGAGATTAAAAACGACTAGGCACCGTAAAGTGAACTGGATAATTTGGTTGGTAACATTCCGCTGGAAGGGAATGAAATTAAGTGTTGAATAATAAAGAGAGCTCATAAACTAAGCTAGGTCGACCATACATATTGCTGAAGGGACATAAATATGTTAAAATACTAACTGTGTGACTGTGTTTTGTGTGTTTGGAAGACTAAGCATTTTGGAAGAATCTTAGTAGGATTCTGCTGGTCTTGTGTTTTCTTTTGCCCAGAATAGAAAGACGTATTGGTGATTCTTGGAGATAAAGGTCGGGTTTAATCCCAGAAAATTAACACCGCCGTGGATTAGTCGCAGTAGAAGGGCGTGTTAATGTCCTCTCCTTGAATCTCATGCCAGTGAATTTCTATTTGGGACATTTATAGTATTGTGAACTAAAATTAAACATCATGGGGAAGAAACAAAGTAAATTAATTAACTTAGAAGGGGATGTAAAGTTTATGGAGAATTATGTAGAAGGAGCAGGTATGGTCTGTCATAGATGGAATAAAAAACATGGTTTCTTGGGTAAACTAAATATTAACGATGTCTTAAAACTACAAGGAGATTTAAAATTAGAAATACTGAAAACCAAGAAACCAACTAAAAAGGAACAGAGAAAGGTCGAGTATACATTCTCAGACAAATGGCTGGAACAAAGTAAGTTAAGAATCATGCAGAGGCAAAAAAAGGAGAAGCGACAGGAGAAGCTGACAGCTGCAGTCTTGGTGCGCCCACATGAGGAAACAGTGGTCGCATCCTGACAGCGAGGTGTTCGGCCCCCTGCCGTGAAGACAGCTGCAGGGCAGGCAGCTGGAGCACAGCAAATTGGAGGAGAAATAGAAGGAGCTGTAGCAGTTCCTACAACTCCTATAAGTAAGCAAGAAAAATTAAGCAATCCTTCTAAAACAGAAGAACAGAGCTCTTCTAGTGAGTCCTGGTCTCCTAATTCCTGGTGGGACACAGGAGTGCGAACTAGGAGTAAAGATAAGAAAACAATTTCTAGCATGTACCCAGGCGAAGCCTTAATGGCTCACAAACAGAAATTTTTTCCATCTGGAATAAACTTAGAGGGAGACACATTTCCTCTCGTTGAGGTAGCAAATCCAAACATAGGTGACGCTAATCACCGACAGCCGCCAACTATTCTAGTATATAGACCATGGACACAGGAAGACAGAACTGCTGCTTTAAAAGGTATCCCACAGATACAAGAAGGCGTGGAAGAATTTCTAGACGCTATTACAGAACTCAGAGGAAGCTTTCATCTTAATGGCAGAGAGATGCTCCAGTGTTTTACCCAGCTGTTTGGCCACTGCTGGTGCAGAGTAGCAGGAGGTTTCACTGGATGCGATGATAATGGTGACATATTGGCACATAATTCACTAGATTTAAGGGACGCCTTACGCTTACTCTTTGAAAGAATTCGAAGAGTTTATATACAGACAGCAGATTATGGTAAAATCTCACAATGCAAACAGAAGGAGGAAGAAGACCCACAAGATTTTTTGGATAGGATGAGACGTGTTTTTAGAGCAAACGCTGCTATACCATATGATGAAGGAGAGGCAGGAGCCTATCAGCAACAGTTGAAGAGAGCCTTTTTGCAAGGCCTTAAAATTGAACTCAGACGGTATATAGACAAACACTGGGTTCATCAAAATACAGGAACTGTTACACAAGCTTTAGAGTATGCGCAGCACGCTCATAAAACACAGAAAGATAGGAAGACATACGTTTGGAATGCAAGACAGTTTAATGGCTTTGCATCGCTCAGGTGCAAGCGGGCAAAGAGGACGGAGGGGATTTAGAGGTCACAGAGGAGGAGAAGGAGGGGGGCCACGGCACAAGTACATACAGAGCAATGCGTGTCTGAGGTGTGGAAAAATAGGCCATTATGCTAGAGAATGTAGGACATTTTAAAAAACCCTGGCGCAAGAGTTGACAATTGCTGGATTTGCAATGAGCCAGGACATTTTGCGAGAGAATGTAATGAAAAGCGGGTGTATAACCCCAATTCTACCCAGAATTGACAAATTACAGCCACAGCCCCCACCTCCTCCCCCACTAACAGAGAAAAACAGTAGTGAAATGGAGGAAGTTGATATACAAGCAGCATTAGAACTTATAGCACTGAGTAGGACACAAGATTTGCCATATAAAAACATAATAATAAATGGCAAAGCATATAGTTGTTTGTGTGATACAGGGGCAAGTAGAACTGTGCTAACTAAACATCCACCCGGAGTAAAATATTCTAACACCACAGTGCATGTTAGATCAGCAGCTGGCACATCAGAGGTACATTACCTAAGTGCACCAGTAACAATAATAGAACCTGAGACAAAACTTACTTGTCAGGCTCCCGTTCTGATAAGTCAAAAATGCCCAGTAAACCTGTTGGGAAGAGATCTTATGCAAAAGTTGCATATAAATATAGTATCAACAGAAACAGGTATGAAAGCTGTAATGGAAGAAGGGGCCCTAGTCCTAAATGAACTCTCACAGCCACATTATTACTGGTCCCTCGATCTAGGACCCACACCAACAGCTCGAGAACTACTGAGGAGAACCGGAGACAAACAAAGCTCCCATAGGCACAGTACATGTCAGGTACTGAGCTCCATGTAACCATAAGATATAAAAATACTGCAGGGCCAGATTATGAGTATGATACTCTTTTTCACAGAGAAAATAATCAGACTGTTACCATAAAGCATCTGTATGTTGACCCCAAAACAGGGAAATCTTCCACCTCAATCATAATGTCAGGAAGACAGCTCCAACAGTTCAAAGGCAGTACACCTCATCTGTCATTAACTAAACATGTTGGGGGTCAGTTGGAAGAATTAGAAAACTTTATACAGCGTGCTGAAAGAGGGAGATATGAGGCATTAACAAGCTCTGACTGGAAAGTAGATCCTAACACAGGAATCTGGAAACTCACTCTAGGGTGGATAGTCAAACTTCATCCAAAGACACATTTGGATGAGGCAAAGTGACAGATACAGGGCCTAGTTGAAAGCAAAGAGAGCAACAGGCACCCTGCCTTAGCTGCTGTCCCACCTGAACTGTGGTCCCAATCATCGACTGATGTAGGACTTATAAAGGGGTTTCCACCATATAAGGTTAAATTAATATCTGAAGAACGGCCAGTAGTTCGCCAGTATCCCTTGAAGCCAGACGCTGAAGAGGGTATTGAGCCAGTAATACAAGATATGTTGAAGTCAGGAATATTAAGGGACGCACCTGATGCTACATGCAACACACCTATCTTTCCAGTGCAGAAAGCCAGCACAGGAAAGTGGAGGATGGTTCAGGATCTTAGACCGATAAATAAAATAGTGTGACATGCGATTCCGGACGTCCCGAATCCACATACATTACTGCATTCATTAACTCCAGATAAAAAATATTTCTCAGTGGTAGATCTTAGCAATGCTTTCTTTACAGTACCACTGCATGAAGAGTCACAGCATTTATTTGGCTTTCAGTTTAAAGGGAAAAAATACACTTACACCAGACTACCACAAGGCTTCAGTGAAAGCCCACATGTATATACACAAGCCTTAAGATACTCTATGAGCACCTGTGAGGTGCCTGAACATAGTCAAGTCCTGTTGTATGTAGATGATATTCTCATAGCTTCAGACACTCAACAACACTGTGAGGAAGCTACCATAACAGTTTTGAAACATCTCTACCAGACGGGGCACAAAGCCTCTAGGGATAAAGTGCAGTTTTGCAAGGTGAAAGTGATTTATTTGGGACATACAGGGGTTGGACAATGAAACTGAAACACCTGTCATTTTAGTGTGGGAGGTTGCATGGCTACATTGGGCCAGCCTTGTAGCCAGTCTTCATTGATTGCACATTGCACCAGTAAGAGCAGAGTGTGAAGGTTCAATTAGCAGGGTAAGAACACAGTTTTGCTCAAAATATTGAAATGCACACAACATTATGGGTGACATACCAGAGTTCAAAAGAAGACACATTTTTGGTGCACGTCTTGCTGGCGCATCTGTGACCAAGACAGCAAGTCTTTGTGATGTATCAAGAGCCACGATATCCAGGGTAATGTCAGCATGCCACCAAGAAGGACGAACCACATCTAACATGATTAACTGTGGACACAAGAGGAAGCTGTCTGAAAGGGATGTTCGGGTGCTAACCCGGATTGTATCCAAAAAACATAAAAACAAGGCTGCCCAAATCACAGGAGAATTAAATGTGCACCTCAACTCTCCTGTTTCCACCAGAACTGTCCGTCGGGAGCTCCACAGGGTCAATATAAACGGCCGGGCTGGTATAGGCAACCTTTGGTCACTCATGCCAATGCCAAACGTCGGATTCAATGGTGTAAGGAGCGCAAATCTTGGGCTGTGGACAATGTGAAACATGTATTGTTCTCTGATGAGTCCACCTTTACTGTTTTCCCAACATCCGGGAGAGTTACGGTGTGGAGAAGCCCCAACGAAGCATATCATCCAGACTGTTGCATGCCCAGAGTGAAGCATGGGGGTGGATCAGTGATGGTTTGGGCTGCCATATCATGGCATTACCTTGGCCCAATACTTGTGCTAGATGGGCGCGTCACTGCCAAGGACTACCGAACCTTTCTTGAGGACCATTTGCATCCAATGTCTCAAACATTGTATCCTGAAGGCGGTGCACTAATACACACAGCAAGACTGCTGAAAGATTGGTTTGATGAACTTGAAAGTGAAGTTGAACATCTCCCATGGCCTGCACAGTCACCAGATCTAAATATTATTGAGCCACTTTGAGGCGTTTTGGAGGAGCGAGTCAGGAAACGTTTTTCTCCACCAGTATCACGTAGTGACCTGGCCACTATCCTGCAAGAAGAATAGCTTAAAATCCCTCTGACCACTGTGCAGGACTTGTATATGTCATTCCCAAGACGAATTGACAATGTATTGGCCGCAAAAGGAGGCCCTACACCATACTAATAAATTATTGTGGTCTAAAACCAGGTGTTTCAGTTTCATTGTCCAACCCCTGTATGTTATCACAACATGGTCGTTCCCTCCTAAGTAGTAGAAAAACAGCCGTACAGGAAGCCCCAAAACCACAAACTAAACAACAAATGATGTCCTTTCTGGGACTGTGTAACTTTTGCAGAGAATGGATACCAAACTATGCAGCCATTGTACAACCTTTGCAATCTATGATCTATGGCAAAGACATGACTTTAAAAGACAAAATAGTATGGACTAAGGAAGGAGAAGTAGCATTCACAGAGCTAAAAAATCTTCTTCAAACAACAGTCACCTTAGCTCTGCCGGATTATAGCCAGCCTTTCACACTTTGTGTAGATGCATGTAAGGGTTATATGAAAGCTGTATTAACCCAACCATTTGGCTCCAAAAACAGACCTTTAGCATTTTATTCTAAAAAATTGGATTCGGTGGCATCTGGATTTCCAAATTGTCTGCAGAGCTGTATTGCAGCAGCAGAAGCTGTGAAACAGACAGCTGAAATTGTGCTGTGCCACCCGCTCACACTGAAAGTTCCTCATTCAGTGTCACTTATATTGCTACAAACTTCACTTCCTTTCTTGACTCATGCAAGGCATATTACGTTGACCTCATTGTTACTTTCACAACCAAATATAACTCTGCAAAGATGTGGTCCATTGAACCCTAGCACATTAATTCCAACAGCAGAAGATGGGAAACTACATTCTTGCAAAACAAAGGTTGAGGAAGATACAAAACCTAGGCAAGATATCTCTCAGACACCTCTGGAAAACTCACAAAGAATCTTTGTAAATGGATCAGCATCAAAAGATGAATATGGAAAAAACAGAGTTGGTTATGCAGTAATCACTGAAACTAAAATTATAGAGTCACAGGCCCTGCCCCATACATGTTCAGCACAGACTGCAGAGCTGTATGCTGTTATCAGAGCGTGTGAACTATATGAAGGAAAAATCCTAACCATTTATACAGACAGCCAATATGTATTCGGTTCTGTTCACCATTTTGCCAAAATATGGGAAAATAGAGGGTTTAAAACATCAGCTGGAACAGAATTGACACATTTTAATCTGTTAAAACGACTGCTGTTAGCTATCCAGCTACCTGCAAAGATAGCACTTTGTAAATTTAAAGCGCATCAATCTGATGAAACCATGGAAACGAAGGGGAACACCTTTGCTGATATTACTGCTAAAATAGCTTCGAGACTTCCCCTCACTTTGAAAATGTCAGATCTCCTATTTATAGATACAGATGTGCTGATAGATTCACAACAACCTGCACCAGCTGCAGAAGTTAAATCTTGGCTGAATAGAGGGGCCATAAAGAAAGATGACATTTATCATTTGGGAAATAAGCCAATATTACCAAAGAATTTATACAAGACGGCGGCCCATGCGACACACGGGGTTTCCCATGTGTCGAGAGGGGGAATGATACACTTAGTAAATCTACATTTCCATACCATAAATTTTTCTGACTATGCAAAAAACTTTTGTAGATCATGTATTATCTGCTGCAAACATAATCCACAGGGGAACATGAGACCCAAAAGAGGCCAGTTCCCAGCAGCTATTCATCCCTTTCACACGATACACATGGATTTCATAGAGTTATCATGGTCAGGGGGAAAGAAATATTGTTTAGTGGTCATAGATGCATTTTCAAAGTGGGTTGAGATGTACCCGGCCAAACACTGTGATGCCCTCACAGTGGCGAAGAGTTTAGTGACACATTTCTTCCCTACATATGGTATCCCACAAATCATAAGATCAGATAATGGGACTCATTTTGTAAATAATGTAATAGAACTGTGCTCTAAAGCATTAGGGTTTCAGTTAAAAAACCATTGTTCTTACCACCCACAATCTGCTGGGCTGGTTGAACGAACAAATGGAACAATAAAAAATAGATTAAGGAAAACAATGGAAGAAACTGGGAGGCCATGGCCTGAATGTCTATCTCTGGTTAAATTATGGATGAGAATAACTCCAAATCAAACTGGTCTTACTCCATTTGAAATAATACATGGTAGACCTTTTCCATTGCCATCAGAAATGGATGACATAGGAAAAGCACAGCAGGAAACATCATTAGCTGAATGGATGAATAAAATGTTACAAACAAAAGAAGTACAGTTGTCCAGTAGTCTGCCAGTAAATTCTGCTTCGATTTCACAGAACAATGTGAGGCCTGGAGACCTGGTCCTGATTAAGACACTTCACAGAAAGGACTGGAGGGGTAACGGGGAATGACCGGATACAAAGAGGTTGGACCCATATGGTCCAACATCTCAAACCGGCGAAGAAAACAACTGACCTGTGCCCAATTTAGCATGGCTTTTTGTAACGTGTGGACAGGACTGATAAGCCTGAGCCTAATTCTGGTAGCATGACTCTTTTTCTGTTTAAGGCAGGATCCACAGGATGCAACATCACACGAGAAGAGATGGACACCGGACGACTCTCATCTCAGACCCCTAAAGGAAGGAGGAGGTCACCCAGTTCTGCAAGATTACTGGTATCGTTATGTGTATGACACAGCTAAAACTCAAAATAAAACTGATTGTTATGTGTGTTCCATAATGCCCGTGCATTCCCAAAGCCCCACCATATATGTCAAAGCTATGAACCTCACCGAGACAAGTTGCGCCATATCAATGGGCCTGATAGGATATACAAATAAAAAGTTATTTTTTATGCCAAACCAATCTTTCATATTTAACACTTCTGGAATGTGGAAAGATGGAAATCAGATCGTTGTGAATTCTACACTGCGCAGTGACCAGAGATTAAATTATAGTTGTGACCCAGAAAACTGTACTTGCAACAGAAAACAATGGCAACCTCTCAACATTATGGGGCAATCAGAACCATTCAAATCACATGTATCAGACCCCGGAAACCATCGACACTGCATAAGACAACAAATTACAGGGAATCATACTCATTTTGTAGGGAATACTACGAGATGTAACTACTTCTATACTAACCGGAATAATCCCAGAAACGGCACATACTGGATAGAAGGGGTGGCATGGTTATGTGGTAATAATGCGTATTATGTACTTCCAGCCAGCTGGTACGGTGTATGTGCCCCAGTTTTCACATTTGATCGCACTATAATATTCAGTAAGGTAACGATGATACCCACCTTCTCCAAAAGGCTAAAGAGAGACATAGAAATTTAAACCACACGACCCTATCTGGGGAACTAATGTCCCGGATGAATTTAAGCTTTGGCCAAAAGATGAGAAAGTGACACTATCTCTCCTTCGTTGGTTAGGTGTGGGGAAACTAATGCTGCGTGTGGAAACTTTAAGCTACCGATTAGGGCTGTTTTTGAATAACTCCATAATAGTAGAAGAGGGCCAAAACACAGAAATGAGCGCTATGCGAGCCATGATAATTCAGAATCGCATGGCTTTGGATATTCTAACAGCATCAACGGGGGGCATTTGCGTTTTGTTGAACAACACCGGTTGCACATATATCCCAGATAATATACATTTCTCAAATATAACAGGGGCGTTGAATAACCTGCGTAACCTGCAAAACGTCATGACACACGACCACCCGATTCCCAGCTCCTCTTGGCTAGACTGGATGCTCCGAGGGGGGTGGATGGATTGGGTCAAGATTTTCTTATTTGCCATAGCAGCATTCCTGATCATCCTGTGCACCTTGTCAATATGTGTTATCCCAGGTTGCAAATGCATGGTAAAAAGGATAGTAACTCAATCCTTCACAGTTGCGTATGCAGCATTAATTCAAGTCGACACATCACTGTACCCACAAACAGATGATTATGATGACATGTTGTAAATGAATATATCTTCAATGCCTGAGTGTATTCATAATTGTACTTCATAAAATGACCTTATAGCAGAAAATCGAAAGAAGATGCTGTTTAAGTGAAATGAGGAAAAGTGCAATGATTATATGAACAAGGCTTGTTTTAATTCTTTTACTTTTATTACATTTTGTTTTCTTTGTTTTATTATATTGTTTTACTCTGCCATGTTTGGTGGTCGCCTGGCGGAGGGACCGTGTAAGTGTTTCCCACAATTAAATCTGCTTTCCATCCTGTGGGTTTGTGCTCACACAGAGTGTTTTCTTTTACATGTATTTTACTCAAGACTTATTTGTGATAAAATGGGGGACTGTTAGGGTTTTTATATTTTTATATTGTTTATCACTTGTGTCTGCTCTAAGTGCTTTCTTTCCCCACATGCCATAGACAAAGAGATAAGAGAGAAGGGTGAGTTATGCTATTATCAGCAACATCTAGGGACTGGCACCAATCCTCACTCCTTTCTCTCTGCTTAAAATCAAGACACATGAACCCTAACCTTTCACACACACACACACACACACACACACACACACACCCACATGGAATGTTGTTTGAACTGTGTGTGACCAAGCATGTATAAATAAAGAGGGAGGAGTGTTAATACTTTGTAGATTTGCACTGCAAAGTGTGAGCTACCCTTGCCGCAAGTAAAACTGACTCTGTGTCGTTCCTTACCTCTGAGTTGATTAAATAATACCTATCAACATAGATGTCTGCAAAGAACCCGGGGCAACTGTAGTGGGCAGGTACAGATGGCAGAAATTGTGTCACACGTCTTGCGATTAGGGAGAGCGTACAGCGGACTGGGAGATATGATTATTATTATGGTATGATTTATGGTATGATTAATATCTCTTCTGAGATAGCACCCTAGTGGTGTCTTTTAGCAAGGCAACACCTGTCGATTCAGTAAGTGTGTCGGAGGTCCTCCAGTGGATAACTAGGTGCCTCAATCTTACCACGACTGAAGATGTGTGGGATCAGCTATTGCACATGCTCACTGATTTAACTGCCACATTCCCATCTGGGTGATTTTTGTTTTTGGTCAGTGTGTGTATAAATATATGCAGAGGTATAGTAACTAATTAAATTTTCTTAGTTACAAAATGTACTTCTAGTAGTAGTTTTGCTGCACCATACTTTTTACTTCTTCTTGGTTATTTGGAATTTGTTATTTTGTAATGATGTTATGATTTTTTTATTTATTTTATTCTTTAAAATACCAGGAATTGCATATAACTTTATATATTTGAGTGTGTAATTTCATTATTTGCAGAAATTACATCAGATGTTATGACCTCACAGCTACCCATTTCATTACAAGTAGCATTTTCACCAAATATTATTTTACTCTAACATGAGCAACATTTTGGATGACTACTTATCCTAGCCTAAAGATAAACTGAGGTAATGCTACTCTAATTTGAATACAATTCCTACTCTACTCACCTCTGAGTTTATGTAATTTCTCTGATAGCAAAGGGGCTGACTTTGCAAGAAGTCAGTTCCAGTCAGTGATCCATTAGAAAAACCTGCATTATTTATATTGAATGGACAAGAAACATCACTTTACTACTGAAGTTGCGCCAGGTGGAACTATCTGTGAAGCTCTGCCCACAACAGATGGCTACAGTGACAGATACAAAAAAAGAAAAAAAAGTTATTTTGTGAGATGTATTCTCTCCCAGGCTTTAAAAAGTTGTTTTAATGAATGCCACTTCATACTGGAAAAACACACCAACACAATGCCACAAGAATCCAGCTTTATCATCTCTAGGCATTTATCAGTTTAACAGCATAAAATGTTTTATTTTGCTTTTTCTGAACAGTCCTGAATTATTTTTACAGTGACATGTCAAAGTACACATTTCCCATTTGTCATTTTATAACCACAAACTTCAATGTATTTGATTTGGGAAGTAATGTGGTTGAACAAATTGTACATATGGTGAGGGACAAAGCAAATAATACATGGTTTTCAACTTATTTTAGAATTAAATATTTTAAAGTGTGACATGGATCAGCTCCTCTAGAATAACAATGGACCTCTTGGTTGCTTTTTTGGTTGGTGTACTACAGGGGTTGGACAATGAAACTGAAACACCTGGTTTTAGACCACAGTAATTTATTAGTATGGTGTAGGGCGTCCTTTTGCGACCAACACAGCGTCAATTCGTCTTGGGAATGAAATATACAAGTCCTGCACATTGGTCAGAGGGATTTTAAGCCATTCTTCTTGCAGGATAGAGGCCAGGTCACTACGTGATACTGGTGGAGGAAAACGTTTCCTGACTCGTTCTCCAAAACACCCCAAAGTGGCTCAATAATATTTAGATCTGGTGACTGTGCAGGCCATGGGAGATGTTCAACTTCACTTTCATGTTCATCAAACCAATCTTTCACCAGTCTTGCTGTGTGTATTTGTGCATTGTCATCCTGATACACGGCACCGCCTTCAGGATACAATGTTTGAACCATTGGATGCACATGGTCCTCAAGAATGGTCCGGTAGTCCTTGGCAGTGACACGCCCATCTAGCACAAGTATTGGGCCAAGGGAATGCCATGATATGGCAGCCCAAACCATCACTGATCCACCCCTATGCTTCACTCTGGGCATGCAACAGTCTGGGTAGTACGCTTCTTTGGGGCTTCTCCACACCGTAACTCTCCCGGATGTGGGGAAAACAGTAAAGGTGGACTCATCAGAAAACAATACATGTTTCACATTGTCAATAGCCCAAGATTTGTGTTCCTTGCACCTTTGAAACCGACGTTTGGCTTTGGCATGAGTGACCAAAGGTTTGGCTATAGCAGCCCGGCCGTGTACAGGTCCTTCTCAAAATATTAGCATATTGTGATAAAGTTCATTATTTTCCATAATGTAACGATTAAAATTTAACATTCATATATATTAGATTCATTGCACACTAACTGAAATATTTCAGGTCTTTTATTGTCTTAATACGGATGATTTTGGCATACAGCTGCAGAAGCGCCTGACCTGGGCTACAGAGAAGCAGCACTGGACTGTTGCTCAGTGGTCCAAAGTACTTTTTTCGGATGAAAGCAAATTCTGCATGTCATTCGGAAATCAAGGTGCCAGAGTCTGGAGGAAGACTGGGGAGAAGGAAATGCCAAAATGCCAGAAGTCCAGTGTCAAGTACCCACAGTCAGTGATGGTCTGGGGTGCCGTGTCAGCTGCTGGTGTTGGTCCACTGTGTTTTATCAAGGGCAGGGTCAATGCAGCTAGCTATCAGGAGATTTTGGAGCACTTCATGCTTCCATCTGCTGAAAAGCTTTATGGAGATGAAGATTTCATTTTTCAGCACAACCTGGCACCTGCTCACAGTGCCAAAACCACTGGTAAATGGTTTACTGACCATGGTATCACTGTGCTCAATTGGCCTGCCAACTCTCCTGACCTGAACCCCATAGAGAATCTGTGGGATATTGTGAAGAGAACGTTGTGAGACTCAAGACCCAACACTCTGGATGAGCTAAAGGCTGCTATCGAAGCATCCTGGGCCTCCATAAGACCTCAGGAGTGCCACAGGCTGATTGCCTCCATGCCACGCCGCATTGAAGCAGTCATTTCTGCAAAAGGATTCCCGACCAAGTATTGAGTGCATAACTGTACATGATTATTTGAAGGTTGACGTTTTTTGTATTAAAAACAGTTGGTCGGATGAAATATGCTAATTTTGTGAGATAGGAATTTTGGGTTTTCATGAGCTGTATGCCAAAATCATCCGTATTAAGACAATAAAAGACCTGAAATATTTCAGTTAGTGTGCAATGAATCTAAAATATATGAATGTTAAATTTTCATCATGACATTATGGAAAATAATGAACTTCATCACAATATGCTAATATTTTGAGAAGGACCTGTATATTGACCCTGTGGAGCTCCCGACGGACAGTTCTGGTGGAAACAGGAGAGTTGACGTGCACATGCCGTGATTTGGGCAGCATACAATGGCTCTTGATACATCACAAAGACTTGCTGTCTTGGTCACAGATGCACCAGCAAGACGTGCACCAACAATTTCTCCTCTTTTGAACTCTGGTATGGCACCCATAAAGTTGTGTGCATTTCAATATTTTGAGCAAAACTGTGCTCTTACCCTGCTAATTGAACCTTCACACTCAGCTCTTACTGGTGCAATGTGCAATCAATGAAGACTGGCTACCAGGCTGGTCCAATTTAGCCTTGAAACCTCCCACACTAAAATTACAGGTGTTTCAGTTTCATTGTCCAACCCCTGTAATTGCCAAACCAGTCAGATTAGATGGACAATCATGTATTGGTAGCACTGCAGTTGTGCTACAGTCTTTTTTTTATATGTTGAATTAAACACTGTGAGAAGTTGAAAGGATATTGTTTTATAACCTAGTCCTGTTTGAGGTTTCTCCATAACTTTATCCCTGAGTGGTTTGCTGTGTTATTTGGTCGTCATGATGATGTTTGAGACCTTCACAGAACAGCTGAATTTCTAATATTAAATTTAATTCAATATAATTCAAATTCAAAATTACTTATTCATCCCAAAAGGACATAAATGTTTTAGCTCATTTTATGCAGGTTTATTCAAAGAGCCGTTGTAGATACTGATGGCTGTGGGCAGGAAGGATCTTCTGTAGGGGTCTGTCTTACAGTAGAAGTCTCTGACTGAAGACACCCTGTTGTTGTACAACAGTCTCATGAAGAGGATTCTCAGGGTTTCTTCATAATGTTCTTCATTTTATGAAGAATCCGTCTTTCCCCAATGATCTCCAGAGGTTCCAGAGGAGTCCCCAGAACAGAGCCAGCCTTCTTTATCAGCTTGTTGAGCTTTTCTGGCTCAATGATGCTGCTACCCAAGCAGATGATGGTAGAAGAGATTACACTCTCCACAACAGACTTATAGAAGGTATGCAGCATCTTGCTGCAAACACCGAAAGACCAAAGCTTCTTCAAGAAGTACGATCTGCTCTGTCCCTTCTTGTAGACAACTTCACAGTTGTATCTCCACTCCAGTCTGTTGTCCAGGTGAACACCGAGGTTAACCTGGACACCTATACTCCTCCACCACCTCCACCTCTTCTCCCATGATGGAAATAGTTTTCGACTTATTCCTGTTTCTCTTAAAATCTACATTCATCTCCTTTGTATTAGTTCAAGATTTGATGTTTGTTTCCACACCATGCCACAAAGCGGTCCACCAGCTCCCTGTACTCAGCTTCTTGTCCATCTCTGATCCACCCCACAACTGCAGAATCATCCAAGTATTTCTGCAGATGACAGGAGTCTGTCTTGTACTGGAAGTCTGTGGTGTACAGAAATAAAAAAATGGTGAGAGTACAGTCCCGTGTGGTGCTGCTGTGCTGCTGACTACCTGGTTAGACACACAGAAAAATGTATAGAAGTTATCATTGTTTAGTTTAAATCATGTTTATGTTTGAAGTTCTACTATAGTTAAGATGATTCCTATGATTGCTTATTTAGTGTGAAATAGTGTTTGTGGAAGGTTAAGGAATCAGAATCAGAATCAGAATCAGAAAAGCTTTATTGCCAAGTACGTTTTTGGACATACAAGGAATTTGTTTTGGCGTAGTCAGTGCAATACAATACAAATTAAACAGTATAAACATATCTACAATATAATATAAATATATGTGCACAGTTTTAAGTGAGTGAGAGTAAGTATAGAGCAGTATAAGATGCAAGAGCAATACAACAGTGCAGATGATCATTGTGCAAGTATGGCAGTGCAAGTAAAGCAGGAGTCCAAGCTGAGCGTTAATGTAACGCATAGAGTTACAGTTTACAAGTGTCCTGTCAGCAAAGAAAAGGGGGGGGGGGGGGGGCAAGGGGGAGTGTCAGTGTGGTTTCCGGGCTTTGTTAACAAGGCTGGTGGCAGATGGGAAAAAACTGTTCTTATGGCGTGAGGTTTTGGTCCGGATGGACCGCAGCCTCCTGCCAGAGGGGAGAGTTTCAAAGAGTCTGTGACCGGGGTGGGAGGGATCAGCCAGAATCTTTCCTGCCCGCTTCAGGGTCCTGGAGGTGTACAGTTCCTGGAGCGACAGTAGACTGCAGCCAATCACCTTCTCAGCAGACCGAATGACACGCTGCAGCCTGCCCTTATCCTTGGCTGTAGCAGCGGCGTACCAGATGGTGATGGAGGAGGTGAGGATGGACTCAATGATGGCTGTGTAGAAGTGCACCATCATAGTCTTTGGTGGTGCCGCAGGAAGAACATCCTCTGCTGGGCTTTCTTGATGAGGGAGCTGATGTTTGGCTCCCACTTGAGATCCTGGGAGATGATGGTTCCCAGGAAGCGGAAAGATTCCACAGTGTCAATTGTGGAGTCACAGAGGGTGATGGGGGCAGGTGGGGCTGGGTTCTGCCTGAAGTCCACAACCATCTCCACTGTCTTTAGAGCGTTGAGCTCAAGGTTGTTCTGGCTGCACCAGTCCAACAGATGGTCCACCTCCCATCTGTACGCGGACTTGTCACCATCAGAGATGAGTCCGATCAGGGTGGTGTCGTCCGCAAACTTCAGAAGCTTGACAGACTGGTGACTGGAGGTGCAGCTGTTGGTGTACAGGGAGAAGAGCAGAGGAGAGAGAACACAGCCTTGGGGGGAACCGGTGCTGATGGTCAGGGAGTCAGAGACATGCTTCCCCAGCCTCAAGCGCTGCTTCCTGTCAGACAGGAAGTCAGTTATCCACCTACAGGTGGAGTCGGGCACACTCAGCTGGGAGAGCTTCTCCTGGAGCAGAGCTGGGACGATGGTGTTGAAGGCAGAGCTGAAATCCACAAACAGGATCCTGGCATAGGTTCCTGTGGAGTCCAGGTGCCGGAGGATGAAGAGAAGGGCTAGGTTGACTGCATCATCTACAGACCTGTTGGCTCTGTAGGCAAACTGCAGGGGGTCCAGGAGGGGGTCGGTGATGTCTTTTAGGTGTGAGAGCACAAGGCCCTCAAAGGACTTCATCACCACAGAGGTCAGGGTGACGGGTCTGAAGTCATTAAGCCCTGTGGTCCTTGGCTTCTTGGGAACAGGGACGATGGTGGAGGACTTGAAGCAGGCTGGCACATGACATGTCTCCAGTGAGGTGTTAAAAATGTCTGTGAAGACTGGAGACAGCTGATCAGCGCAGTGCTTCAGGCTGGCTGGTGAGACAGAATCCGGACCAGCATCTTTCCGGGGGTTCTGTCTCCTGAAGAGTTTGTTTACGTCCCTCTCCTGGATGGAAAGAGCCGTCCTCGGCGTGGGTAGGGGGCTGGTGGGGGGGAACTTCAGGGTGGGGGTTGGAGGTGCCAAGGCCCCTCTTGAGGTTGGAGAGATGGGGGTGGTGGATTGTGGCTGCAGCTGTTGGGGGGCGTCGTGGGGGATGGTTGCAGGACTGTCCCTTTGTCTTTCAAAGCGGCAGTAGAACTCGTTCAGGTCGTTGGCGAGGCGTCGGTCGTTGATGGAGTGGGGGGCTTTTGGCTTGTAGTTGGTGATTTGCTTGAGCCCTTTCCAGACCGACGCAGAGTCGTTGGCTGAGAACTGGTTTTGGAGCTTCTCAGAGTACAGTCGTTTGGCCTCTTTCACTGCCTTGCCAAACTTGTACTTCGTCCCTCTGTATATGTCTTTGTCCCCACTCCTGAAGGCCTTTTCCTTATCCAGTCTTAACCTTCTGAGTTTAGCTGTGAACCAGGGTTTGGCGTTGTTGTAACTCACCCTGGTGCATGATGGTACACAGCTGTCCTCACAGAAGCTGATGTAGGAAGTCACAGCCTCTGTGTACTCGTCCAGACTGTTGGTAGTAGTCCTGAACACATCCCGGTCTGTACAGCCTAAACACGCCTGGAGATTCTCCACAGCCTCACTGCTCCACTTCCTTGTCGTCCTCACAACAGGTTTGCAGAGCTTTAGTTTCTGCCTGTATGCAGGAATCAGGTGGACCATGATGTGGTCGGATTGGCCCAGTGCAGCACGTGGGACGGCGTGATAAGCGTCTCTGATGGTGGTGTAACAGTGATCCAGAATGTTGTCCTATCTGGTCGGACATTTTATAAACTATCTATATTTGGGGAGTTCGTGGGTGAGATTACCTTTGTTAAAGTCACCAGCGACGATTACTAAGGAGTCCGGGTTGGTCTGCTCCACACTCAGTATCTGGTCGACGAGCATGCGCTGTGCGACCTGCACGTTAGCTTGCGGCGGGATGTAAACACCGACCAGGATGAATGAAGCAAACTCACGGGTGGAATAGAAAGGCTTACAGTTTATGATGAAGGATTCCAGGTCTGGAGAACAGTGCTGCTGAATCACTGTCACGTCGTTGCACCAACCACTGTTGAGGTAAAAACAGATTCCTCCACCTTTCGCTTTGCCGGAGAGTTCCGTGTCTCTGTCCGCTCTGTAGAGCTGGAATCCTGCCAGCTGCAGCGCAGAGTCCGGTATTAATCCACACAGCCACGTCTCCGTGAAGCACAAAACTGCCGATGAATAAAAGTCCCTGTTTTTCCCCAACAGCAGTTGTAGTTCCTCAATTTTGTTGGGAAGTGAGCGCACGTTAGAGATAAATATTCCAGGTAACGGTGTTCGTAGTCCACGCTGGCGAAGTCGTACCAGCACCCCAGCCCGTTTCCCTCTCTTCCGGCGTTTCACCGCGTGAACAAAGGTGAGTGCACCTTTGACCAGAATGTCCAAAAATTCCAGAGCAGTAGGCAGAAAAGTTGGAAATAACTCCTCTGGCGTAGTAGCCCTGATGTTCATGAGTTCTTCTCTGGTGAGAGAGCTCCGGGTACCATCACTGAACACCGTTTTAAAGCAAAAAACAAAACAAAACAATGCGCACCAACACGCCGAGGCGACCATCTGCGGCGCCATCTTGGAATGCGGTCTGGAGGGGCTCAATCCCTGGACATGACAAGCTTATACCATATATGGAAATGACTACACGTTTAGGTTGAAATCTCTGTAAGAATTGGCTGAACCAATTCCCGCTTTTTGCTTGTAGGAATGTGAGTTGTAAATAAAAGGCTGGTGCAAGAAGCAGGGGCATTTTTAGGGTCTCAAAACATTGGGGGCTTTTGCCCAAATCCAAAATATTTGGATTTCAATAAGACAATGTATAGGTAATTAAAATAAAAATAATATAGGACATATTGTACCAGTTCTCTGTCTCGGCTGGTTTTAGACTGAATGTAAATTATTGTAAATCAAACAAAAAAGGTTTGCAATAATTTTACTTTTAATTTTTGTTGGAAGCTGAATGAAGGATAAGGAGAAACAGAGTTTAGGCCTGATGAAATACCATTTTCCTGAAGCAAATAATGACACCTTTAGGGGTATTTAGAAAATAACTTAATCTGAATTTTTGCTGAATTTTTTTTTATTAAACTCAGAGATGTTTACTATGGGCCAGATGAATGTCCTTCTTTTGTCATCTACATAAATTATCTTTTTTAAATGTTACATTCTCATCAAAGTGTTCCATTCCTGAGGCTCCATTGTCTTTATTCTTATATTTCAAAACAGTCACTGTTCTGGAGGTTAGCTGAAGCTAACCCTTTGTTCATAGAGCTTTCTTCAAACGTCGTCGTCGCCCTGACGACTCCTCCTCAACACGTTTCGAACGAGGTTAAAGTTTGGGCAGAGAGATTTAGGGTAAAATGATCTGATCGTTTTCATTTTCTGAAGTTTGGTTTTGTTTGTGTTGAACTCAGCTATCTTGGTGCTAGCAGGCTATCTGCAGCACATGTGCTCAGTTTTGTGTTCTGTTTGTGTGGTTTTAAAGTTAAGACAAACATTATTTAAAGGGTGATTATAAACACAGAAGATTGATCATAACGCGCCATCCGTGGTTGTGCATTTTAACCCTTTTATTGATGGTATTTCAAAGGTGTGTGTTTGATTCTGGTGCTAAGCTATCAGCTTCTTTTGTTAGCTTTCACTGCTAACAGCTTAGAACACGTGCTTGTTGCTAAAGAATATTTACCCAGAAATGTTGTTAGTTTTCAATCTAGTAAATAATAGTTCCATAAACATTATTTTACTAAACTTGATAACTAAGTAAACACCATTAAGCCCCATTTCCCCAAAAAGATTTGGCTCTTTTCCAAAATATTTCCTTGAATATTTTACCACTTCCTTAATAATATGTTTTTGAATATTATTAAAATAAATAAAGGTATCTATTGAGACAGCGTTGAGAATTAGTCATCCAGAAGGTTGGTTTTATTCAGCAGATTATTCTTTAAAACATTATTTTGATAAAATAATATTTTTATCTGATCTTGCATTGTGTATGGCTGTCTAAAGGTGTACTGAGTATAGCCTAATTCGGTTCCAAGACTCACTTAACTCCATTTCCAGATTCTTCAAGATAATCCTTGGTTCTCAAACAAACATTGCATGGTAAAGTTGCATCACTCTTTTGGTCATGATTTTCAATCATCTTTAATCAACTTGTTTTTATTGTGCATAACTCATTAGTATTCGTTATTCTTTAATTCTGCTTAGTACTTTAGTTGGATTGTTTTAGCATAGTAAAGAGTTTGTTGATTGAATAAAGTGTGACTTTGAGTTGCCTTATTTTTGTTAATAAATTCTTGTATTTTAAGAAGTTGTGTGAATTTATTCCGTGTGTGCAGAGTTTGGCTGTTCAATAATGTCAGAGCTTGGCTCATACCTTTCTATTTTGTCCTAATACCATCGCCTTACTGGGCTGGTATTCACAGGATAACCCTTAACAGACTGAAATATTATTTAATAAAATATTAATATTTTCAGATTCATAGTCACAACACATTAGTGCAGTTCTTGCTATTAAACACTTTGAGAGGAAAGGGTGTAAAGTTGTGGTGTTTAAAATACAGCATAGAGCCTCATCCTGGACCGTATCAGTACTAATATTACAGGTATTAATAACTGTATACGTATAGTATGTAAGTCTCACCTTCAGTAAAACTGTATCCTTGTTTAATTATTTTAGTTTATATAATATTACATGTGTAATTCAGAAAAATAAAATAGTTAACTAATCAATGGTCCACCTGTGATTAATTGCTATGATTTATTTCTTAATTATGCTGCATCTTTAAAGGCAGAGCTGTATGTTTAGAATGAGCACAGAAGATATGAAAGAGAACAGGGAGGTTTACTTTTGTACTTTCTACAACCTCTCACTGGAACCAGGAGATATTTTCCTGGTTTATTGAGCAACACTTTTTTCTGTCTAGATGTAGAACTAGACTGTAAGACCGGCTGCAGCAATGAGATGCAATGTGTTGATCTGAAGGACCTTTTAATGTGTTCAGCTATGTTAGGATTAAATGCTTTTATTTTGAAGTAAAGGACCAGATGTTTTCACATTATGATGCAAATCTAGCTAGAAGCTCACAGAGAAGGCTGCTACTGTCTATCACAGCCACATCATTTAACTTCACCTGTAGCTCAGGTGAAAGTCCCTCATCATGACCCTGATGATGCTCATTAGAGTGAACCTCCACCTCATGTCTTGCTGGGTGATTAGTGATTAGCTGTAACTTACAATTAGCCCATTCCGAGTCAGCAATCAGGTTTTACTGCTACCTTCATCTCGGTTATACCGCTCGGCATCCACCTGTTCCTGAACAGACACACCCACCAGGCTCCCACTCTTCGGTTGGCCCCTCGGTTGCTCTGAAATTAGCTCTGTTCGAGGCCCTCAGTGTAACTTTTCAGGTAATGAAGGAGGCAGGTCAACCTGGAGTAAACTGCTGTTCTGGACTTCTCCAGAATGGCTGTGCGCGTAGTGCGCAAATAAGTATTTTTTGACTTCTCCTTTTAACTCCTTGTCAGGTTAGGTGGAGCGGGACGTGATTGTATGGAACACAATTGAAAAATCTGGTTGTTTTTAAATAAAAATGTGAAGTCCAATACCATTTTGTGGCTACATCTTTTTAATACTTTTAAATTTCTTCTATCAAGAAGAGATTCAGAAAACATCTGCGGCTTCCGTCCCGGAAGCCCAGGTCTAACTACGCGCCTGGGGAGAAGGAAGTCGCTGTTTTGGCAGAGGACTGTCTTACCCTTGCAAGTCAAACTTACTTGGTTCACCTTGTGTCTTCTTTTACACTTGTTGTGTTTATCAGCTTTCTAACTCTAACAACAACCCTTCAGTCTCACAAACTGTGGTCTGTTTGTCAGGTAGTCTTTGACTTAGGAGATTGTTGAGGCCTCCACCTGAGTCTTCTGGAGTTTCTGACAAAGGGAATCAGGTTGGATTGTATTAAATGCACTGGAGAAATCAAAGAACATGATCCTCACAGTGCTGCTGGCTTTGTCCAGATGACAGTGGGTTTGTTGAAGCAGGTGTATGATGGCATCTTCAACTCCAACTCCACAGCAATCAGAAAACTGAGGTCCTGGTAGTTAATTGTTTGCTTACTCTGGTGGACCAACAGGAGTCTCTCTAGGACCTTCATGATGGATGTCAGGGCAACAGGTCTAAACTCATTGAGGACTGATGGGTGAGTTTTTTTGGCACTGGAACAAGACAGGAGGTCTTTCACAACACTGGAATCTTCTTCTGGGCCAGGCTAAGGTTGAAGAGGTGCTGCAGAATCCCACACAGCTGCTCTGCACAGGCTTTCGGGACTCTAGGGCTGGCACCATCTGGACCTGCAGCCTTATTCCAGTTCAGTCTTTCCAGTTGTCTCTTCACCTGACTTCTAGAGACACAAGTGAAAGGGGAGGGCAAAGGGAACATCAGCATCTTCGTATTTGGTTGAAGGCAAACATGTAGAAGCAGAAGGGTCCATGGCTAAGTTGGAAGATAAAACATTTGAGGTGTGACAGAAAAGCTGAAAATGAGAAAGTCATGGGCACTGTTTATTAGTAGACTTCTGAAGGCAACCAGTTTCCTTGTGTGTTTGTCAAACTGTATGTTTGACTTTACACATTATTGTTTTTATGCAACATGGTCAACAAATTGGATATGTTATGTTAAAATGAAGTTAGATTGTTAATGAGCCATTTCCGCTGACACTGTAACAGGCATCATTGTTGCTTTATGACCTGCCAGCTCTCGTTTCTGAAAGGCGTCATTAAAGTGTAACTCTGAAAGCAGTTTTGCTCCAGTAATGGGAGTCATCACATCCATCACTCACATTCCTATAGTGACCTAATACATATTTAAATCAAGCCTGGTCTTTATAATCCCATCCATCTCACAGTTCAGCTTGTCATTCTTCTTTGACAATTCATGAGTTATCGTTTTGTACAAAACATTGGAATAGAACTCTCATACTTCACCAGTTAGAAGAACCTTATCATATAATAGTTCAGCTGCGGAATGACTAAATGTAAATGGTCAGAGAAATCTAACACTGCTGACACAAAGGTCAGGCTATGTGAACAAAGAGTGACAAAGAGGGCAGCTTTTAGTCAAATTCAAAAAGACGTTTTGGATGAACAAGCACGTTTCACTCATTTCTTACCTGTGAATCAAATGATGATTTCCCATTCTTAAAGACATAAATGAGTGGTTTTCAAACTTTTTATAACAACTACCACCTCAGTAAATACAAACATTTCCAAGTACTGTCATACAAATTTAATTAGAAAAGAAAACCATTCTAATTAATTGGCATTACATGATTGGTTAAAGGATTTATATGGGAAGAAACTTGTGCCATCAGAAACTGAATTTGAGTTTCTCAGACTGAATCTGTATTTGTGTAATTTGAAATTAAATGCATTGATTTGAAACTGAATTTATTGGTTTGATAACTGAATTTAATGGTTTGAAACTGAATTAATTTGCATTGAAAATGTATTTTGTTGCTTTGAAAATTCAGTTTGACTACTTTCACTTTCAGTTCTAAAATTCAATTTCAGTTCTAAAATTCAGTTTTTTGTGTCACACATCCGGGTCCTTGAGGATAGCCTTAGATTAATCGAACACAGATTAATCGATTTATGTTTCACATCAGGTTAAACTTCCTGTGGCAATTTGAGCTGGAGCAGTGCAGCATACATGAGCTTAGCGGATGTCCATCACCAAGTCAAATGACCATCTATAAGAAGTCATGTAAACAAATGATGGTGAAACAGCAACACTTATGCTACCTGTAGCTATTAGCTAAACATGCCAGATCAGCATGGTGTGGCCGGTGTTATGTCGGTCTGCGTTTCCCCTTTACCTCAGCGTAAGTTATGTTGCGTAGCAACAGTGATAGCGTGAAGCACAGAGCCGTGAAGCCGAACAAATGGAGCCCTACTGGCTTATTTTCTTGTTTTATAATCTTGTTCATTATTCAGCTATTTAAATTGTTAAAGTTTTGTGTTCATAGATGAACAAAAATATAAAAATCTATTTGTAAATCTATTTGTAAAAATGTAACAATTTAAACACTAACATATTAACTTTAGGAACAATGTTTAAATCATTTTATTTGTAGAGCATAAAAATAAAAGAACCAAACATCAACATTAGATTTCATCTGATTGAATTATATCTGTGTTTAACTTCCATCCATTGGGGAAACCCAGCAGGAGCTTGAAAACAACGTGCCGGGAGTCAGCTGTTCTCTCGGGATTTATCGCACCTCAACCCCCCGGTCAGCTGTGCGCTGGCGAGGCGAGCCGGCTGTGAGCCCGGTGTCGGGGCAGCAGAAGCGGACGTCTCCGAACATGTCGAAGCACGTGTGGAATTAAGCGAAATCTTGATAAACCGAGCAGATATTTCAGGTTTACACAGCTACATTTTAGTCTAAAAACAAGTTCATTTTGTTTCACAGAAAGCGCAATACATCCAACTTTGTTCACAGCTTTTCGCTCTCCTCACGGCTTTGCTACTTTCATTAGCACAATCTACTATGGCCCGCAGTGAATCATGGGATAGGGTGGCCCACGAAGGATACACCGGACCCATCCTTCATATCTGGGGAAAAGAAGGACACCCTATTTGGAGGAGCCTGCGAAGCTGTAGACTTCATTGCCTCACAATGACGTAATCGGCCAACAAATGCTTCCTTCGAAGAATGCAGCCCCTCAATTTGGACACAGCAATACTGAATGACATGCGTGAATCTGTGTTTGATTAATCTGTGGCTTCAAGGACCTGGATGTGTGGCACAAAAAAAATGAATTTTAGAACTGAAATTGAATTTTATTGGTGTTTTGTTATTGGACTTCTGTGCTAGTCACGGATTGTCCATAACGAACACCATGTTCAAACATAAGGGTGTCCATCAGTGGACTTGGCACCCTAGGCAGGAGGTCGATGATCGACTTTGTTGTCGTATCATCAGACCTTCGGCCGCATGTTTTGGACACTCGGGTGAAGAGAGGGGCTGAGCTGTCCACTGATAATCACCTGGTGGTGAGTTGGATCCGCTGGAGGAGGAGAAAGTCGGACAGACTTGGCAGGCCCAAGCGCATAGTGAGGGTCTGCTGGGAACGCCTGGCAGAGCCCTCGGCCAGGGATGTATTCAACTCCCATCTCCGGGAGATCTTCGACCAGATCCCGGGGGATGTTGGAGACATAGAGTCCGAGTGGACCATGTTCTCCGCATCTATTGTCGATGCTGCTGCCCGTAGCTGTGGTCGTAAGGTCTGCGGTGCCTGTCGCGGCGGCAATCCCAGTACCCGGTGGTGGACACCGGCAGTAAGGGATGCTGTTAAGCTGAAGAAGGAGTCCTATCGGCTGTGGTTGGCTTGTGGGACTCCTGAGGCAGCTGAGGCGGGTACCGTGAGGCCAAGCGTGCTGCGGCCTGGGCTGTGGCAGAGGCAAAAACTCGGACCTGGGAGGAGTTCGGTGAGGCCATGGAGAAGGACTACCGGTTGGCCTCGAAGCGATTCTGGCAAACCGTCCGTCGCCTCAGGAGGGGGAAGCAGTGCTTCGCCAACACTGTTTATAGTGGGGGCGGGAGACTGCTGACCTCGACTGAGGACATTATCGGGCGGTGGAAGGAGTACTTCGAGGATCTCCTCAATCCTGCCATCATGCATTCCGTGGTGGAAACAGAGGCTGGGGACTCGGGGTTGAACTCTTTCATCACCCAGGCTGAAGTCACCGAGGTGGTTAAAAAGCTCCCTTCTATGCTTCACTCCCTAAGCTTGCCCCCCCCCTATTTCCACACATTCCAGTTACACACATAAACACACATAAACATAGTTTATATTACACACATAGATAGTTTATATTCTACAATTCCCCTTTTGAACTCTCATAAAAGAGTTCACAATCTAAAATGTCCTTCTAAAAATAAATAGAAATAAGTAAAAAATATTACTGTACCACCTGTAAAAGAAAAAATCATTAAAAACATGCATGCATCATATTATGCGTCCATGAATTCACACTCTGAGTCCTCATCCTGGTTATAGTCAATTTGCAACAGTGGCATCATTATCTTTGGATCCTTCTGCTCAATTGCAGAGTGGATGAGGCGCACCATCAGAGAATGAATGCATGGGACACAGCAACATCCACAGGTCACCATTATAGCCACAAATACTGCAATAGAAATCATCAAAGATATTATCAAACCCTTCCAGTGTCCAAATATGCCTGTCATCCACTCAAAGTTAAATCATAACCTGAAAAAGATACAGAAACATCAAAATGTAATATAAAATATAAAATGTTCGCCAAACGGTGTCTTCTGGGGTGGGAGAGAAGCTCCACCACCAGTGAGAGAGAAACTCAATCACTACCGCCTTTCCTTCTGCTGTTCTTTCTTCTCTTCAGCTCCCAGGTGTAGACTGACCTGGAGCCTTGCGTTCTCACACCTGGGGATTATTCTGCCCCTTCAGTGGTGTGAGAAATCTGATCTTCAGCTCTCAGGTATAGACTGACCTAGAGCTAATTTCTCTCACCCGGGGATTATTCTGCCCCTTCTTGGGTGAGAGAAGTGAAATTGTCTTCTCCTGTGTTTTCACTCAGATCCTCCTGGACCTGAGAAAGGGATCGTTGAGGTGTTTCTGCTCCTGCACACTGGCTCCAGTGATACCAAGTAGCGCCTTTGCCCTTCAGCCTGACTGCATGGGTTGTCCTCTCTGTGACCTGGAATGGACTGGTCCACTTTGGCTCTGACCATTTTCTTTTGATGACTTTCAGGAGGACCCACTCGGCTTCTGATATAGTAATTCCAACCCTGGTCTCTGGTTCTGCTGGGATCTGTTTGGAGAAAGCTGTAACAAGACTGTGGAGAGATCTGTAATAATCACGATGAGACATAGATTGTTCACACTCAGTGAGAAACGGTAACCTTGTTTGTGGACCTGGGAATGGCCTCCCTGTTTGCAGCTCATGTGGGGTCAAACCATGTTTCTGATTTTTAGAACTCCGTACAGACATCAGAGCTAATGGCAAAGCAGTAACCCAATTCATTTTGGACTGTGCACAGATCTTAGCCAATTTGGTCTTAAGGGTTTGATTCATTCTTTCAACCTTCCCCTGTGACTGTGGATGATACACAGTGCCAAATGAGTGTGTCAGTCCCAGGAATTTTTCCACTTCCTTGAGTTCCTCATTTTTGAAATGTGTTCCGTTGTCAGACCTTATTTTAGCTGGAAAACCGTGTCTAGGGATATAATGATTTATCAAACACTTTACCACAGATTTGCTGTCTTCCTTTTTTGTAGGCCACGCCTCCAGCCATCCAGTAAATGCATCCACACACACCAACAGATACCTGAACCCATTCACTCTCTCAGTCATGTCTGTATAATCAATGATAACCTCTTTTCCTGCCATTGGGTCTACTGGGAACTTTCCAGGAGCTGGCTTCAAGGTTGGTCTGGCATTGAACTGCCTGCACATCTCACATGAATTAATCCAATGCACTGCCATTGGTTTCAAAAAAGGATGCCACCAGTGTTCAAGATTTTTCAACATTTGCATTGTTTCCACATGCCCTACTCCGTGTGCTTCTTCTAGAGCTACTTTGGTAAGACCTGGTGGCAAGATGGGACGTCCGTCTGGGCTCCTCCAAAGACCATTCTGATCTTGTGAGCCCCCTCGTGCCTTCCAAACTGATTTTTCCTCAGGAGAGGCCCCCATTTGTAGTTTCATTACTTCTTCCAGGGTGGGTTCTGGTGTACACCCTGCTTCTGAACACAGCATTATGTGCCTGGGCTGATATCCTGCACACTGTTTAGATGCCCGGTCAGCGGCCTGATTACCTTGTGCTACTCTAATGTCACTGCTGTCATGTCCTCTGCATTTAATGACGGCTACTTCTTGAGGGAGCAACAAAGCTTCAGCCAGCCTTTTCATTTCCTGTTCATGCTTAATGGGTTTCTGCCCTGCTGTCCTGAACCCTGTTCTCAACCATTGCTTTAGTTCAACGTGCACTGCACTTGTGGCATATGCTGAGTCTGTGTAAATGTTTACTTTCTGTCCTTCTCCTAATTCTAGAGCAGCTATTACTGCCAAAACGTCTGCTCTCTGCGCTGATTGTGCATCTGTCAGTTCTTCTGCCTGTACTGTGGCAAAATCTGTCCCTGTGTCTTCCACAACCGCGTATGCTGCCTTAAGTCCTTCTGTGTTATGTCTGAAGCAGCACCCGTCTTCGGGCGTCTGTTAGGGATGTACTTTGTAACTCCACTTTTTCTGCACAGACATGTGGTTCTCCTGATGTCATTCTGTCTGCCATGTTTATTCCTTCATGTGTGTATGTGATGTTTGGGGCCTCCAGCACCTTACTCAGCCTCTGTTGTCTCAGTGGTGAGAGTGTGAAAGCCTGAGAGTTTACAAAGGCCACCACGCCATGTGACATTAATATGTTAAGAGGGTGTCCCATCACTACATGAGCTGTTTTTTGGATTATTTTAGCCATCCCTGCTGCATGTCGGGTGCACTCATGATGTCTTTGTTCCATGTTGTCCAACATTACACTTATATACATGAGGACTGTCCTAACCCCCCCTTTTTTCTGGAACAGCACACCATTGGCTGTGTGTGCTGTGACAGAAACATCCAAGTGGAAGGGCAACGTGTAATCTGGATGTGCCAAATGTGTAGCTTGTGAGAGGCAGGTTTTTAAGTTAATGAACGCTTCTTCAGCTTCTCTGGTCCATTCAAGCAGGGCAGTGAGGTTTCTCATGCCCTGTCTTTTGACAAGCTCTCTAAGGGGTGCAGTGGTGTAGCTGGGCACATAAGATCTGCTATACCCTGTGAGTCCTAGGAAAGACAACATGTCCTTAACCAGGAGCGGTTTTGGGTGGGACAAAACTGCAGATTGGTGAGTTGGGGAGATCCCTGTGCCAGGCTGGGAAACAACTCTGCCCAAAAAGTCATCCTGGCGTCTGCAGATATGGAGTTTGGCTTTGCTAACCTTGTAGTCTTTTTTAGCCAAATGTGACAGGACAATTGCTGTTGCCTCTAAGCATTCAGCCACAGTGGGTGTTGCGAGGAGAATGTCATCCACGTACTGAATCAGAGTGGTATTTGGTGGTAATAGGCAATTTTGGAGAGAGTCTTTTAGAACCTGATTGAAAATCCCTGGAGAAAGCGTGAATCCCTGCGGCAAACGAGTGTATCTATACCTATGAGATTTATAGGTAAATGCAAAAATGTTCCTGCATTCCTCAGCTAAAGGAAGGCAGAAACATACGTTGGCCAGATCAATGCAGGTAAACCAGCAATGGTCAGGGTTTAGATTTGTCAGAGCCACATAGGGATTGGGCACGGGAACGGTAGGGGTGGCCAAAGCTGCATTTATGGCCCGTAAATCATGTGCCATGCCTCATTTACCTGTCCCTTTTTTCTCCACCGGCATAATGGGTGTGTTCCATGAAGAGGAATGTGCGGACTCTAAAACACCTGAGTTCCAGAGGCCTTCCACTGTATCTTTAATGCCTAGTTCTGCTGCTGGCTTGTGAGGGTATTGGGGCTTCCAATTTGGTTGGTCGGTGGTCAACTGAAAAGTAATGTTGGAACATTTAATCAGACCTACATCTGTGGGCCCCTCTGCCCAGAGGGTGTAAGGCATTTTTTCCACAACAGCAGCTGCCAGCGGATGGTCTGTTTTTTCCCTCCCATGGTGTCTGTCTAACTGAACATGCTCCAGTGTGCCCACATCCATGGAGTGGTTGAATATGCGACAAGTGTTACCTGAGGGTGAATAAAACAGGTTAGGGGTTGCCAAAGGCTGCCAATCCTGTAGATTCAGGGAGCGTTTAACACACCTCCAAGTTCACGTGCTTCATGACCTGGGTGCAGTGCCAAAGAAACATGAGGCACGCCATCAGACCACATCCTAAACCACACTTCCTGCTCTCTAGTCAAATGAACCTCGGCCACCACTCCTTCTGGTGCTACATAAATGTCTGTGGTGGCAATGTCCCAGTGTGTACCCTCTAACTCATCAGCAAAGCTTTCCTGGTAGCATTCACAATTATTTCTATCATAAAACAGGGTGACATGCAGGGGGTCAGGAGGAGGAACATAGGGCGCCAGAGTGGAGACCCAGGATTTCCACCGATGGAAAGCCGAGAGAATGCCTCTGTGCGCGGTGGTTTCAGGTTGCAGCAAAACCCAGTATATATCAGCTATTGAGTCCTGCAGTGGCTGGAGGAGGTACTGTCCATGTGAAAAAGAAGTGTTATTGTCACAAAATAACTGGATGCCATTGGGCAGGTGAACCTGCAGTCCATCAGTCCCACATAAAATGGTTGCTCCCAGTTTTATTAACATGTCTCTACCCAGTAAATTTAGTGGTGTGTCAGTGGAGACAAGATAACTGTGATTCAGTATTTGTCCACCAATTTCAGTCTTGAAAGGCTTGGTATATGGCAGGACCTGCTTTGCCCCCGAGAACCCCATGACAGTCGTAGTCCTGGTGGAGAGTGTGTTTGGAGGAGCCTGTTTGATGGTTGAACATGTGGCCCCAGTGTCCACCAGAAAAGGAAGGCTATTTCCAGACACAGTCACAGACAGCAGGGGGTCCGCAGTCCCGCTGTCTTCTGGGGTCGGTGGGGATCTTCAGTGGTGCTCAGGCCAGCGACTAGGCTCGTCCCAGGCCGGTAATTGGAGTTGTGGTCCGTATGCACCGCGTGCTGGGCCACCTCTGCCTCTGTATGGACGGGCCGGAGGAGCCATGGCAGGACCATAACACCATACCCTCCGGGTGGACCATTCTTATGGGGGCAATCTCGGGCCCAGTGTCCAGGCTCATTGCAGTAATAACACACATCAGCATTACCCAGCCTCCTCTGTGGTCCTCTCTGAAATCCCCTTGCTCTTGGCCCTCCCCGCCCCCCAAAACGAGGCCTGATGCCACTGTCCTGCTGTTTCTTGATTTCCAGGAAATGGAGGAGCCTGAGGGGACTGAGACACTGCACCTTCATACATAATTTTTGATGTTTTACCCTCCTTCTTCTTTTCCCCGACCTTCAGTCTAGCTTCTGCTAATTGCATTTTCAGGAGCAGAGTTTGTAACGTTTTTAATTCACTCTCCTCATCTTGTTTTGCCTCTTTGAGTTTAGATAAATGATGTATCAGGTGTCGATCCCATACTGCAATTTCTGATCCAGGCAAATCTGGATTATCCTCAATGTTCGTTTTAACCTGCAGCGATAACCCTCGTAGGACAGCATCCCGGAACCAGTCCCTTTGGGGACCAGCTCTATCTGGATTAGTTCCTGTCTGTGTTTGCCACACGGATTTGCACTGATCTAAATATTCTCTAGGATTTGTGTTTGCGTTCCACTCAAATTTTGGAATGGTACGTCCTCTGGATACTGGATACATTTGTCTAAGAGCTGTGCCTATATGAGTGGAATATACAGGTCCTTCTCAAAATATTAGCATATTGTGATAAACTTCATTATTTTCCATAATGTCATGATGAAAATTTAACATTCATATATTTTAGATTCATTGCACACTAACTGAAATATTACAGGTCTTTTATTGTCTTAATACGGATGATTTTGGCATACAGCTCATGAAAACCCAAAATTCCTATCTCACAAAATTAGCATATTTCATCCGACCAATAAAAGAAAAGTGTTTTTAATACAAAAAACGTCAACCTTCAAATAATCATGTACAGTTATGCACTCAATACTTGGTCGGGAATCCTTTTGCAGAAATGACTGCTTCAATGCGGCGTGGCATGGAGGCAATCAGCCTGTGGCACTGCTGAGGTCTTATGGAGGCCCAGGATGCTTCGATAGCAGCCTTTAGCTCATCCAGAGTGTTGGGTCTTGAGTCTCACAACGTTCTCTTCACAATATCCCACAGATTCTCTATGGGGTTCAGGTCAGGAGAGTTGGCAGGCCAATTGAGCACAGTGATACCATGGTCAGTAAACCATTTACCAGTGGTTTTGGCACTGTGAGCAGGTGCCAGGTCATGCTGAAAAATGAAATCTTCATCTCCATAAAGCTTTTCAGCAGATGGAAGCATGAAGTGCTCCAAAATCTCCTGATAGCTAGCTGCATTGACCCTGCCCTTGATAAAACACAGTGGACCAACACCAGCAGCTGACACGGCACCCCAGACCATCACTGACTGTGGGTACTTGACACTGGACTTCTGGCATTTTGGCATTTCCTTCTCCCCAGTCTTCCTCCAGACTCTGGCATCTTGATTTCCAAATGACATGCAGAATTTGCTTTCATCCGAAAAAAGTACTTTGGACCACTGAGCAACAGTCCAGTGCTGCTTCTCTGTAGCCCAGGTCAGGCGCTTCTGCCACTGTTTCTGGTACAAAAGTGGCTTGACCTGGGGAATGTGGCACCTGTAGCCCATTTCCTGCACACGCCTGTGCATGGTGGCTCTGGATGTTTCTACTCCAGACTCAGTCCACTGCTTCCGCAGGTCCCCCAAGGTCTGGAATCGGCCCTTCTCCACAATCTTCCTCAGTGTCCGGTCACCTCTTCTCATTGTGCAGCGTTTTCTGCCACACTTTTTCCTTCCCACAGACTTCCCACTGAGGTGCCTTGATACAGCGCTCTGGGAACAGCCTATTCGTTCAGAAATTTCTTTCTGTGTCTTACCCTCTTGCTTGAGGGTGTCAATAATGGCCTTCTGGACAGCAGTCAGGTCAGCAGTCTTACCCATGATTGGGGTTTTGAGTGATGAACCAGGCAGGGAGTTTTAAAGGCCTCAGGAATCTTTTGCAGGTGTTTAGAGTTAACTCGTTGATTTAGATGATTAGGTTCATAGCTCGTTTAGAGACCCTTTTAATGATATGCTAATTTTGTGAGATAGGAATTCTGGGTTATCATGAGCTGTATGCCAAAATCATCCGTATTAAGACAATAAAAGACCTGAAATATTTCAGTTAGTGTGCAATGAATCTAAAATATATGAATGTTACATTTTCATCATGACATTATGGAAAATAATGAACTTCATCACAATATGCTAATATTTTGAGAAGGACCTGTACAGTAAGTGGGACCTAATCTGGTACTATTGTTGTACCTGCAGCAAGCTCTATGTCCCTACAGCTGTGTGGCTTCATGCATCGTCCAGCAATGGCCTGATAGTCACCTAGAGGTAACGTTGTACCTGCTGTCAGGGAGTCTAGAGTCTGTAACCATATAGACGCTCCTTCTGAGATGGGAGGCAATTTGTCACACAAAGTGGTAAGATCTCCCATTGCAAAAGGTTTGTATCTATTTGCTCCAAATTGTTGTTGGAACAGTGGACCCATATAAGAAGACTGAGTTCGGGGTCTCATGTTATAGCCATGTCCAGCAGGGGGAGGCATAGCCTCAGGTACTAGTGGCATTGGGGTTGAGGAAGATAACATAGCTTCCTCATTTTCAATTGGTGTCTGAGTCTGTACTGTAATAGGTGGTGCCTGCATATGATAAGTTACTGCCGCCGGTGGTTCGTCTCTTATCCATTTCCCTGACACTGACAAATTAACTGAGCCCTCAGTTACATCGACTTTCAGAGGTGTGACCAATTCCATATCACTAGATGAATGGGAAATATACGGGGTGGAATACTTTATTGGGCCAGAAACTGGCCGCAGTTTGTCCCGTAATACCCGGTCCGCAAATGGATCAGTTTGTGGGGCCTGTGATATGAATGATCCTCCAATTGACAATACAGACCCATCAGTGGAATGTGAGGAGAGAAGAGAGGTGGGGGCTGAGAAGGGGGTTCAGGAGGAGCCTGAGCAGTTCCTGGCGGTAAATCACACATGCTTACTTGTCCCCCAGTTACTTGCAGCGTAGGATACAAACCAGTAAGAGGAGAGGTGGGGGCCTGGTGGTGTGATAAAGCGGGCTGATTTGCTAAAAGTTCATATGATGGCGGCATTTCAACTGTACTGCTATCCTTAATCTGTTTACTCTTCCAATCTCTGTTCTCAGTCATAGCATGATCACTACTCTGCCACAAGAATCTCATTTGTAACCAAAACTTTTCATCTTTTTCTGCTTTATTTGCCAGGTCCTTCCATTTTCCTCTGCTCAACCAACTGCTGTCTCTACACATTTTTTCAGCCAAATCTCTCTCCTTTCTTGTATTGTTTTCCTTCAAACTAAACCACTTGCCTACACTCTCTTTATCTGTCTTACTTTTTCCATCTTTTGACAATTCTTCATTTATTTTAGAATCCATCCGTTTAACCAACTTCTGTTCCTCTTTGTATTCAAATGTTTTCTTAATAGCAGTTTTCATTATTAACAGCTGATTTTCTATAGTTTTCCATAAAACATTCTGTTCTTTTGCACTGATATCCATTTCTCTATTAAATTCACTTTCCATCTTATAACAACGACTATCCTTTTTTTTGTAAAATATATAATTGTAATGCGTTATCTCAGTCAGTCACTCATTCAAATCTGACCAACTTTCAAGACACCAGAACACATTCAACACCCTGAAGGCTGTTTTTAGTGGTCAGTGTGTGTGTGTGTCTCACAGCTTATGGACTTAAACTATAAATCTTGTCTAATATTTGCCGGAGCGTTGTGTGTCCAGCTCATGCACTTTTCTAACCCTAACAAGTCTGTTGTCGGTTATTTATCCAACAAACAGCTCATTCTTTTAACCCTAACAAGTCTGTTGTCGGTTATTTATCCAACAAACAGCTCATTCTTTTAACCCTAACAAGTCTGTTGTCGGTTATTTATCCAACAAACAGCTCATTCTTTTAACAAGTCTGTAATCTGAGTTTTCACAGATAAATATTTCGTTACTCATCAAACGCAGCAATCAGCAGTCTATCCGTAAGATTTCCAGATAGAAAACTGCGTTCAGTAACCTGCAATGAGAGAGCTGCTCTCCACAGCTGCTTCTCCAGTCATAAACAAATTTTCACTCACTCCGCCTAATAATGTCTGTAACACAGATTATTTCTTCTGCGCTCAGCTCATGAGTTTTTTACCAAAAAGCCTGGTCTTGCTGAATTTTATGTCACCTCACAGTTCATTATATCACTTCACAGGACTTACTCTCAGACCATGTGTTTGTGCTTTTATTATGTCTGTAATCCAGTTTTACTGAGGCAGAACTCACGTAAAACACGGCATTCACAGCCAAGTGTTTGTGCCTGATCTCAGTGTATTTACTTTTCTATAGAATTTGAGGTTTCTCACTTCCTCGGGCTTCTAACCCAGCTAACAGTAGACCTCCGTCGAGGACGTACTCTGAACCGCCACTTTCGAGAAACTACTATATTTTCCACACAATACCACCACTAAGTCTTGTAATTCTCTTAAAACAACATCTTATTCACCAGTTTAAATCCTAGTCAACTTTTATGACACTCTTTTTCTTATGTTTTGGCAGACTCAGACTTACTTAGACATCAGACACAATATTAATTTAGCCTATCGAAAATCCAAAAGCAGAGTTTGATTAAACAGGTTCTGCTTACCTTTTCTGTAGTTTTTGGCTAGCCGTGTCTGATGTCTTTTGGTCCTCGTCAGTGGTCCGAATTTCTTTCGCCTGTTGTTCGAAATCCCTGACGAGCCCTCAATTGTTGAAGCCGTCTCTGCTTCCCCGGGTCCGTTGATTTGGGTGCAGGTTTCAAAGAGTGAAATAAACACAAGTACAATCTACTTATGTTCGCCTCTGCAGAGTGAGAGATGGAGAGCCAAGCAGCTGCAAACCCAACTCTAATCAACTCTTGCTTTCAGCTCATTTTATTCAGTCTCAAGGGTGTGTTCAACATATACATATATCATGTCGCACATGTATAACATAACATAACAGTCCAAATAAGGAATACTTCTGATTGTAACATGCAACTCATCCTCCCCTGTCTCCGGCCTTCCCTGTCCTCTTCTAATTTATGACCTTGCACTCTCTATGCTTCTCACTCCCCTAAGTTTTCACTCCCCTAGGCCCCTTCTATGCTTCACTCCCTAAGCTTGACCCCCCTATTTCCACACATTCCAGTTACACACATAGATAGTTTATATTCTACACTGCTAATTGCCAAAAATATAAATATAAATATGTAAGGTAGGTGATGCAACCAAATAAATATATTATTGAAAGCATATTTATCTTAAAACAAATCCATGAATTAATATCTGTAAAATTTTCAAGGTGAAGCATATTTGAAGGTATCTGTGGTCAATCAGTCATTTTCTACCGCTTATTCCATAGTGGGTCACGGGGGAGCTGGTGCCTATCTCCAGCAGTCTATGGGCGAGAGGCGGGGCACACCCTGGACAGGTCGCCAGTCCATCACAGGGCAACACACAAACAACCATGCACACACTCATTCATACACCTAAGGGCAATTTAGAGTGACCAATTAACCTAACAGGCATGTCTTCGGACTATGGGAGGAAGCTGGAGTACCCAGTGAGAACCCACGCATGTAAACTCCATGCAGAAAGACCCCTGGTATCTGTGGTGCATATTTAATATCCTAATAAACATGTGCAGTAATTTCTCATAGGCCCCCACTAAGACACAACTGTTACCTTTAAAGGTCATTAAGGTAAATTGTTCATTTGAAATATATCAGGTTGTGGTTAAAAAAATAGGAATGTTCTCTCCTTATATTTTAACTGAATCAAAAGTTTCAGTAGATAATAAGGTTTATATTACTCTGAAAAGTTGTTAAATTGTATTTATTTCATGTCTTTTATAGGTTTTAGATAGTAAAGCATCATTAAAGTGGATCAAATAGGAATATTTCTTGCTCTGTGTTTATATTTCTCTTATCACTTAAGGAGTTCTGCATAATTTGTTCAAAGAGCATTTAGCCATAATGTTGTCTACTTTTATGTAAATAGTCCTGTCTTCTAAGATGTGAAAAATTGGCTCCATTCAATTAAGTGCAATTCTTAGCTCTCTATGCAAGCATCTCCGCTCTTTGAAAGTAGTATTAGATTTTTCTTCTTTTTCAACCTGATTTAATTGCCACAGATTCTGCTTGTTGACATCCTTTATACAAGGTAAAGGCTAATAATAATAATAATAATAATAATAACTATAAATAGCTAATTTTTTTTTTTGTATTTCCTTTTGGAATTAATAAGGTATTTTTGAATTGAAGTGAACTAACATTTGTTAAACTTCCAAACAAATATTGTTGTTTAACTTACAAAGCAAAAGGCTTTGATTACAAAAATAATGACGCATTAGCTAAGTTAGCTTGGATGAAATGCTAATATTAAAAATACATCCTATTTCAAAGACAAAATGCAATTATGTTTTTGTTATAGTTAAATTTGTTATAGTTACAATGAGGAAATATTAATATATTTCATTGTAGAGTGCTGCATTTTGCAAATGGATAGTTTGGGTTTTTTTAAAGAGAGGTTGTGTTAAGTTATTATTAGTAACATTTCTCTTAGGTGTAGGAGAACAATATATTGTTATAGGATTGTAGAAAAGTGAAGAAAGGCTAACAGCTATTCAGACATACCCATCTTATTGAGCTATTTTTAGCAATTTAAAACATTCATTCATTCATTTTCTATACCGCGTATTCGATAGTGGGTCAAGGGGGAGCTGTTGCCTATCTCCAGCAGTCTATGGGCGAGAGGCAGGGTACACCCTGGATAGGTTGCTAATCCATCACAGGGCAACACAGAGACATACAGGAAAAACAACCATGCACACACTCATTCACACCTAAGGGCAATTTAGAGAGACAATTTAACCTAACAGTCATGTTTTTGTAATGTGGGTGGAAGCCGGAGTACCTGGAAACAACCTACGCATGCACGGGGAGAACATGCAAACTCCATGCAGAAAGACCCCCGGCCGGGAGTCCCACTCTGAACCTTCTTGCTGCAAGGCAACAGTGCTACCAACTGTACCACTGTGTGTGGGGGTTTTTTTGTGCTGTTTTTTCAGCTGAATGTCTGTGTCACTATGCCAAAGTTATGCTAGTTGAGGTCCAAAGCTAGAAAATATAGGACGCCTGCTATGGCCGGCCCTATTTTTGTTCCTGTTGCATTGGCAGTAACCACATGCCAAGTGATACCAGCTGTGTTTAAGCATTACCCCTAAAGAAAGGATAACATGTCATATTTAATATTCAAAGTGCATTATTAGCAGTGAAAATGTAAAACTAATACTACATTTTTGTAGCTACAAGCTATTTTGCACTGGACTTAATGTTAGCAAATAATGTTTAATTACTTCATGATATACCTAGTTAATGCATAAAATTGAATAATAACAATAATTAAACTGAATAAATATAATAGTGGGGTCTTTTGCTGATTGTTATGCTCCTTCATCATTTTGTTCCTCAGCAGGTGTAGTACATGATTTTTAACTTGACATTTTCTTTTCTGAATTTGAGTTGTCTGCCATATGCCAACCATCAGTTTGTACCGGCCACAAGGGGTATTTCCCACCTGCTTGACAACAAATGACTGAAGTTGTTTTCTACATTCTACTCAAATTCTACTGTATAGAAATGTGATTACGAGACTCAGATAAATAATGTCTATAAGCAGGAGGTCTCTCAGAGGTATTTTGGTTTGATTAGGACTAATAGTCTTTCATAAGACTGTTCAATTGTTCATACAGGGATCACATACAAAATAATTGCATACTGTGGGTAATATGTGAGATTTCAGCATTGTTATGACTTTAGCTGTATATTTTATGAAGATACTTAACTTTAACGATAAAAACATGTACTCATATCCAGTGGTTTAAGTATATGGGATTAAAATGGTTTGTTTATCGGTACCAAATGCAAGCATGGAAGGAAGGAGAGAATGGCATAATAGATTTTTAAATGCAAGTAGAATACCTAAATTTCCATCAATGTGCTATTATTCTATTATAGTCATTGATTTAATTATTGAACTGTATTGTAGTGTATTTTGTTAATTTGTTAGCATTAAAATGTCAGATTATTGGATTTTATAACTCATGATTGTTAATTTCATCCCATTAAGACTAATTTATGATTTATGCATTAAATGAATGGTTAAATATAATGGATGTTAATAATCTGTGATAAACATATCACGTTAAAATGTAGTCTAGGAGTTACTAAAGAAAAAGGTTATCTCAAAAACCTAATTTATTACGAAAATTAGTTTTCAGTAAAACATTATGAAATGTAAATCATTTACATGCAGATATAAGTTTTAAGACATATCTGCAGTTGTTTTCTCCTAAATAAGCAGGTACATAATAAATGTCAATAATAAAAAAAATCAGAGATTTATTATTTTTGTCCCGTCGTGGCTTTTCAGACATACCATATGGAGCAGATGGTTGCCTAAATGTGCCAGGGCAGTTGGGGATTACAAAGCTAAAACACATATATCACCATATATATATTTTAATATGACTCAATTCTGACAGTTTTTCTACTTTATTAGTCCATGGGATTCCTAAAGTTTTAGGCTCCAACTGATTCACCTCGAAGGGATCTTGTAAAGTTTACAGAACATGTGTTGTTCTTGCCAAAGGTTTTGGTGTACGCAAGCAATTGATAGTTTTATTTATTTTTCTGTGTGTCTGTTTGGCATTTCTGGTTTGTTTTAACATACCAATTTACCTCCACAATAACACACAGATGTGAACACACGCACTTTCATAACAACATGCATACACATAGTACAAACTAAACTCACTTTTCAAAAGAATTGAAAAAAATCTCTCATTTTGCTTTCATGCCTGTGGCCATCTATAATGACAAATTCATAATTCAAAATCCTTTAATGATGTGATTAAAAAGTAATTTCGAGCTTTGTTGCTTGTCCCTACCTCCCTAACACTGACACACACCCCACCTTCTCCCACACAAGCATGCTGAGATTTCTAGATTTTGCTCTGTTTTGTCAACAAAGTCTTAGTTCTCTCTTTGATCACAACAAGTAATATTAGATCTCCCACTTCCTCTTTTATCCTGGGCAACTTTGATCTTTTAGGTCCCAATTTTCTGACACCATATGTCCATGCACAGATCCAGCCCATCTTGTTGGATAACACAAGTGTTAGTAGGAAGGTAGCCAACAGAGGCTAATTGGCAAAGTTGCTGCCAACTAGGGATGATAAATAAGACTGGATGGCATTTAAATGAGATCAATTTCTGACTTCAGTGCTACCCTCATAGGAATTTACATGCATCTTGAGATAATAAAACATCAGTTACAAGAATTTTGACCTTTGTCAAATACAGTCGCTGCATAATATTACTCAAACTATACTTTAAGTATCGATAACCTTTCCTGAAAAAGACACTTCCATTGTGTATTCTAAATGTCTCTATTTTAAACTAATTATCAATGATTTGATGTTTGATTAAAAAATAGGATACAAAATGTTTAAATCCCAATTATCTTTTCTAAAGGTTCATGGCCATGAAAAAGTATTCCCATCACTTCTACCTTTTTAACTTTCTTGTAATTCTTGAAGATGTTTTAACCTCTTCCAGAGGTCTGAGTTCTTAGTGGGCAATAGCTCCTTGGTTCAGTTGACATGCAAATCTGTGCCGCTCAGAAGTCGAGAAGACCTCTGGAAGAGGCTGAAACGTCTTTGGCTGAGGTGGTGCTCTCTACAAAATTTGGATAATATAAAAGAGTGACAAAATAAAACAATTTTTGACTGAAAAATAGGAAGTTTTGTTTATAACTTGCCCCAGCAAACATTTGAAAGGAGGTGCTCTGGGGAGATGAAACCTAAAAGATCTGCATGAAAAACTCTATGTGTGGCAGAAAACTAAGACTGCACATCACCTGGACTCCTGGATCAGTGCTTCTTTGTTCTCCTTGTGTCTCTGCTCCATTCTCTCAAACTCCCAGTCGGTCGTGGCAGATGGCCGCTCACACCGAGCCTGGTTCTGCTGGAGGTTTCTTCCTGTTAAAAGGGAGTTTTTCCTCTCCGCTGTCGCTACATGCAAGCTCAGTATGAGGGATTGCTGCAAAGTCAATGCCAGTGACTGTCCACTGTCTCTACATGCTCATCCAGGAGGAGTGACTGCTACAAGTCACTGACTGGATGCAATCTGCTGGGTTTCCTTGGACAGAAAAACATTTTATCCAATTTGAATAAATAACTGAATCTGACTGCACTGTTCAATGATTAGGATTAATTGGAATGTTTGTACCTGACTTTTGTGAAGTGCCTTGAGACGACATGTGTTGTGAATTGGCACTATATAAATAAACTGAACTGAATCACCCTGAAGACACCACCCTTGTGATAAAACATGGTGGTGGCAGCATCATGCTGGGAAATTATTTTTCTTCTGCAAGGACAGACAGTGTGAGATCAAAGTTGAAGGAACTTGTTAGAAGCAGCAAAGCCTGAGGCTAGGTTCAAAGTTTTCCCTCCATCAGCACAACAACCCTACACATTCATCCAGAGCTACAATGGTTAGGCTTAAGCAAATGGAAAAGCATATTCATGTTAGAATCACCCAAAATCCCAACCTAATCCACCCAAAAAAATTTTTTTTTAAGTTAAAGTTGCCTTTCACAGACGCCGTCCAAAAGTCTTGTAGCTGTAATTGCAGGAAAAGATGGTTTTCCAAAGTATTGACTCAGAAGGCTGAATACAAATGCACGCCATACCTGTCTGGATTATCTTCTACATATATTAAATATGAAAACCATTTACCATCCACATCATACTGAAATCCTAATAAAACACACTGAAATTGGTGGTTGCAACCTTGCAATATGTAATTACCAGGGTATAAGTACTACTCCAATGCACAGTTTTTTGCAAAAACTGTCATTTCTCCCAGATTTGAGAATATTTGTGATGTTGTTGTCCTACAAAACACAGTTCAAAATCATGGAAATGCACAACAGCTAAGAGCCTATTGCTTCAGCCGAGCTAGCATTATCTGATTCTGAAGCTGTGGCATTGATGACATCAAAAGCAGGAGACACACTTTCTGTCTGAATAATATTATGCTAATGCAGGCTTTGACTTCTGCTAAGTAATTCATGTCTTTTGAGAACTACTGCTACACTTAATTCTCTGAACTTACAATTTAAAAAAATCAAATATCTGACAGCGTTTGATTGTGTGTGCATGTGTGTTGCGGGGGAGGGGGTCCATTTCCCACAGTTTAAATAAAATGAACCACTGTTCAAAATGACATATTTTATCCACTTACTGTAAGTATCAAAATAGTGGGAATAATCCATTAAAAATGATGAAGTCTCCAAGCTGTTGTGATTATTAATTTGAGAATATTATTTAATATTTAATATTAATATTTTTATATTTTATCAAATAATATTTCAGTCTGTTAAGGGTTGTCCTGTGAATACCAGCCCAGTAAGGCGATGGTATTAGGACAAAATAGAAAAGGATGAGCCAAGCTCTGGTGTGAGACGAGCTCTGACATTATTGAACATCATAAACTCTGCACCCACATGGAATGAATTCACACAATTTCTTAAAATACAAGAATTTATTAACAAAAATAAGTCAACTCAAAGTCAAACATATTTCAATCAACAAACTCCTTTATATGCTAAAACAATCCAACTAAATTACCAAGCAGAATTAAAAATAGGGAAGACTAATGGGCTATGTACAATATAAACAAGTTGATTAAAGATGGTTGAAACCATGACCAAAAGAGTGATGCAACATTACCATGCAATGTTTGTTTGAGAACCAAGAATTATCTTGAAGAATCTGGAAGTGAAGTTAAGTTAGTCTTGGAACCAACTTAAGCAATAATCAGCAACGTTTAGACAACCACTCACAATGCACAATCAGATAAAATATTATTTTAATAAAATAATGTTTTAAATAATGATCTGCTGAATGAAATCAACCTTCTGGATGACTAATTCTTAAGTGTCTCATTAGCTGCCTTTACTTATTGAAATAATATTTGAAAAAAATATTAAGGGAATATTTTGGAAAGAGCATAATCTTTCTTGAGAAATGGGGCTTAATGATGTTTACTTAGTTATCAGATTTAGTGAAATAATGTTTAGGGACTATTATTCATTAGCTTGAAAATAACAACCTTTCTGTTAAATATTCTTTAGCACCAGAATCAAACATATACCTTTAAAATACCAGGGTCAATAAAAGGGTTAAAATGCATAAGCGCGGACGGTGTGTTATGATCAATCTTCTGTTGAAAATCACCCTTCAAGTAAAGTTTGTCTTAACTTTAAAAACACACAAAGTACAGAACCTGAGCACGAGTGCTGCAGATAGCCTGCTAGCACCAAGATAGCTGAGTTCAACACAAACAAATCAAACTTCATAAAATGAAAAACGTTTAGATAATTTCAATCTAAGTCTTTCTATTATTATTCTGCCCAAAACACTTAACCTCATGAACTGTGGTGAGGAATGTTGTCCAAGCGGCAAAGTTTAAAGAAGGTATCCACAGTGAGCAATGGTTAGCTACAGTTAAACTCCTTAGCTTTGGGGGTTGAAGGTGCTCTGTGAACAAAGGGTTAACTTCCCGCTAACCTCCAGCTGTGGATGAAAAACGGCTCGTTGTGTCCGCCAACCACACTGCACGTTAACACGGTGATGCGGTCTCTGCTGTCTTCCTTCCAGACTGGAAGACCGCTCCGCTCGGCTTCATAGAGACCGCTTCTCTGTAGAGAACTTCTCTGGGACTATTTGCTTCTGCAAGCCTCAGAGAAAAAGTAAACAACTCTTACACCTTAATTTCCCCGTTCATGAATGAAAATACCAGATACACAGACAGTATTTCATTCGTACTTATCTTTGCATATGATCGATGATCGTATGACATCCTTGGATCCAGTTGAACAGTTTATGTCTGTTTGCCAGCAAAGAGACATCAGTGCACTTGTCTCCCATATTCGGTCCCTTTCGAAGGCCGTGTGGAAGAGGGCGGATGTAGCAACAGCTGTGCTTTTATTTGGGTAGTGGCGTCACAGGAAGTCCGCATTTATCCCGTTTTCTGGCTGTGCCGGAAGAAGGTTAATGTACTTTGTTTTGAAAGTTCCAGAAAAGTCCGTACCGGAGTTTAATGTTGTATACATGGCTGTGGGTCCCAACAAAGTTGACTGAAATGTTTTGTGTGTGTGTGTGTGTGTGTGTGTGTGTGTGTGTTTGTGCTGGTTAAGGTCAAGTCCGGAGGATGGAGGAAGCTGCCAAACTTTGAGATGGGAAGCTGGGAGATGGGAAATGTCTTGGCTTCCCTTCTCACAAGTGGACCCAGCTGACTGTTGCTCACATTGGTGTATTTGATCATCCATGTATATATGCATTTGTACATTGTTCTGTCTTGCTCAGTATCTGTGTGTGCAGCTGCGTGTGTGTATCTGCTGAGACAGACAGATTTGTGGGTACAGTAGCTTTTACAGAGCTCCAGAGTGAGCCATTAATAAAACAGTCAGTGGAAGAAAAGGCAGTCAGAGGTCAGTCCCTGAGTAGCCGGCTTGCTCTTTCCATTGTGTACGTGTTTGTGTGTGTGCGCGTGTCATTGAAAAAGACCACAGTGTGTGGATAAGAAAAATGACATCAACCCCCTGCTACTATCACTGCCCTGCTGTCCCTGTGTGGTCTGCTAACACATCTTTCACACTCAGTGTTGAACTGTATGCCAGCTGCCCACAGATGTGTGAGCAAATAAAGAGAGGTTGTGATTTGTCAGTGTGTATCACCCAGGCTGAAACAGCATAGTGGGTATAAAGGTTTTAGTGTGCGAATGCACGTGTGCTTCCAGTGTCCAGAGGTTAAAATAAGACAAAGCAGGAAAGGAATTAGGAAACAATCCATCCTGCAGGATGTAGCACAAAGGACACGCATGCTCATGCACTACACGCCCATAAAAAAAACATGTGTCGCGCACAGTTCACGCTCTTCACCCACACAAGGACATGTCCGCACAGACATTTATTTCTGTCTTGCCAGAATGAACAAAGCGGATAAGACCCCAGTGTCCCTTTTACACTTACACACACACACACACACACACACACACACACACACACACACACACACACACAAACGCACACAAAAATCCCTGTGTAACTGACTTTCACCCTCTCCTTCCTGTCAAAAAATGTAGCAACTTGTGCAACATGTGAGTGAGACTGTGATCAAGCACTGCAAAACAACACTATTAAAATAAATGGTCAGGCTGTTCTGGCATCAGTTAGACTGACAGCTTTCCTGTCTCACACACTCTCGCGTGCACACACACACACACATACATACAGAGACAGACGCACATAGATCAAGTTGACTTTATTTCTCCATCCGAACTTTATTTCTTATTCTCCACCTAGTCCCTGCCTCCTTCAAACCTGTCCTCTCTTTCGTTTTGTCTTTCATTTTATCCTCTGTGGTGCGCTCATTATGTCTCTCTGGCAACAGTTTTGTCTCTGTGATGAATCTCTCCTGTCGCTTTCTCTTATCCAGATATATCCCTTTCATTCCATTCTCTGTCCTTTTTTTCTCCTCTCTAAATTTTTAAGATGGCCATTTGGCTTTAGACATAACTAATTGCTATCACAGAATATCAGACTGCAGCTTTGGCCCCATTCTCCTGGTTTGTCCTCTGTGAGTTTATGTGTGTGCGCGTGTTTGTGAGCTGGTTGTTGGGAAATAGGCTCAGTCATGGTAAGAGCAGCAGTGCCAGCTCTAAACATGGGGTTCACAGATGAAGGGCATGCTCCAGGCAGCACCTGGTGACAGCTGCTACAGCCCTTTTACTGTTTGTCCCCACCTTCTCATTTCACTGCATGGAAGCAACAAAGTCAACATGGGTTGTGTTTAGTCTCATCTCAGTCCCATTTGTCTTTTGTATTTCACCCCATCTAATATTATGTTTGATCCTACTCTGATGTTGAAACCTACCATCAAACGTATAAGTAATATAATGTAACATCCAGGCAGCCAAGACACAACACCAGTGAACTGCTGATTGTTCTATGATAGGCTTTGAATTGGCTAATTGCATGTAAGTATTCAGAAATCTTCTCATTATTCAGTGATGATATATGATATGGGTGGTATGTGAAACTGAAAATTACACTTTTTCAATCAGTTAAGGGTGGTAAATTATTAGGAATTAGCAGAGTTTATTTGCTGTTAGTGTAGAATATGATATTTTTTCTTTTTTTAATGTGATTTGCAGGTTTTTTTTTCCTCTGTGTGTTTGGTGCCACCTTCTGACTGGGACGTTTATAATTGATGCTGGCACGCACAATCTGAGTGGATTTCGGCGGATATGGAGATGACAAAATGAATGTTTCACAAGCACCAAGGTCGAGCCGACAGTAGAGGAGACTGGAAAGTATGACTCTGTCCTTACTTCTGAGGAGTATGGTTTACAAATCACAAGATGATGGAACTGAGTACAGTTAAGGTGAATCAAAAAAAGAGTGGAAATTAAGCATTAGTTACTTTTAGGGTGGATGCTTCATAGATATGTCTTTTGAAATGTATGTTTTACTTGACATAGTCTATAGGTATTTTAACATTTAATGTGACATTTTATTCCACTGTAAACATCTTTGCTCTTTAGAAAAAGCATTTTAACATTTTGAGAGATCAGACTTGGAAACAAACTGCCAAGGGGAGCCAAAGGTTAAGCTAGCTCTTTTAAGGAGACAAACTTATGTGTCTTTGAAACACTTCTGGATGTTGTTTTACAATGATAAATGATAAGCTGATGTTTTACCAGACAATGGCTCTACTTTTTCCCAATAAAATTGGCTTTTTGTTTTAAAGCATTCCAGTGAAGGTTGAACAATTTCAGATGTATTTTCACTGCTGGGGGTTCTGCACGTTTATAAATTATGCTCACTGCACAAAGTTCTACAAGTCCAAAACTTTTCAGAAGCTACTATAATAGTAGCCATTGGGGAAATGTTTGGGAGCAGGGGATTTTTTTAATATTCATGTATACTGTGAAATAAACTGGCAAAAAGAGAAAGAAACTGAAAGTGCCAACTTTTTGATTTAATAGGCTTTCATCTGTTTTTTTATCTGTATGCATGTAAAGTTTTTCCGAATTTCCCAGATGCTGATGAGTGGCAGTTATTTAGTTAAACTGTGAGAAGGTTTATGATATCCATGGCTGATCTGACTAGAAAAGTGAAAGCCCACTAGACTCATTATTTGTAATTGACCTTATTTGTGCCAGCTGTGCACACGGAACACAGTTACTGCCTTTCTCAGCAGCCCAAACTAATTTGGTCTCTGATTTCTGTCTTTCCATTTTAAACAGCAGCGACTTCCGTGCACACACACCAGATGATGTTGCGAGCAGTAAAATGTGTGTCTTTTTGTGTCTGCATGTGTATGTGTTGGCGACCTAATTGCATAGGGACTGGCTATTTCCTATGTTTATTTTCTTGTCATTAGGGATGCAGAAGAGGGATAAAGAACCCTCACAACTGAAAATGTTTTTTTTTTTTTGGAAACTCTTGGAAGAGGGTTTAAAAATGTATTGACTCTCTCATACTGTTGCCAAATTACATGCAGGAGTGTCCAGGGCTTCCACTTTGTAAATGTGACTTTAAGAGGGAGAAAATAAACATAATTTCTAAAAGAAATTATTGCTTGCTTCAGGGAAGACAATATTCATATAAAAGAGAATTTTGAAAATAGCTCATTGAGACAAAATTCACAAATACTCAACATAAAATAAACAAACATGAATTGGGAATAATATTCAATAAAATGCATTTTTACTCTGTTATACCGACACCCACTGAATTGAATTGAGACAGTTCTGAGATAGAATAGCACATATGCTATCCAGAGATGCATCAGCATGAGAGGGGCAAATGAAATCCAGATAAGCTCAGACAACACTGTGAGTCAGTGAGGGCTTCAGGTGTTCTAAGGACTGTCCCTGTTTCACCCTCCAGTCAGTGTCATACTCTTCTAATTCTTATGGTGTTTTTCTTTTCCTTCTTTCAGCCTTTAGTAGATGATGGCAGAATGGGCACAAAATGCTGATAGTAATTAGCCATCCCCAAAAGGATCCGCTTGTGAGAGGTCACACCATTTGGTTCTATGAAGTCAGTAGTCGTCATGTTCGTGATGCTCTCTACCTTACTAGGGTCTATTGAAACACTATTCTAATCTATGATGCGTCTGAGAAACCAGAGAGACCTCCTAAGGAAGAAATACTTTTTGGTCTCCAGTTTCAAGTTATGGCCGTGCAGACTCCCAAACATAATATCCAGCCACCACAAGGTTCTCAATTTCAACCAGCAAGTCTGTACATATGATAGGTATTATTTAGTCAACTCAGAGGTAAGGAAACGACACAGTCAGTTATACTTGCGGCAAGGGTAGGTCACACTCTGCAGTGCAAAACTACAAAGTGTTGGCACCCATCTCTCTTTATTTATACATGCTTGGTCACACACAGTTCAACAAACATTCAGGGTGTGTGTGTGTGTGTGTGTGTGTGTGTGTGTGTGTGTGTGTGCGTGTGTGTGTGTGTGTGTGTGGGGTCAGAAAGGTTAGGGTTCATTTGTCTTGATTATAAACAAACAGAGGAAGTGGGAAGTGGACACCTGGTGTATAGCCCCCAGATGCTGCTAGTAAAATAATAAAATAATAAAATAATAAAAGCATAACTAATTCTTGTGACCATCTCCCTTCCTGCAACATGTAAGGAGGGAAAAGCACTTAGATGAGTGATAAACAATACAAAAAGTTATAAAAACCCTAACAGTTCCCCCCTGTTTTATCACAAATAAGTCATGAGTAAATACATGTAAAATGAAACACTCTGTGTAAGCACAAACCCACAGGACAGAAAACAGATTATTTTGTGGGAAACACTTACACGGTTCCTCCGCCCTAGGCAACCACCAATCATGGCAGAGTGAAACAATATAATAAAGCAAAGAAACAAAATGTAATAATAAAAAAATAAAAGAATTAAAACAAGCCTTGTTCATATCATCATTGCACTTTTTCTCATTTCACTTAAACAGCAACTTCTTTCGATTTTCTGCTATAAGGTCATTTTATGAAGTACAAGTATGAATACACTCAGGCATTGAAGATATATTCACTTACAACATGTCATCATAATCATCTGCTTTTTGGGTCCAGTGTCCATCTTGTCCATCTCTTCTCGTGTGATGTTACATCCTGTGGATCCTGTCTTAAACAGAGAAAGAGCCCTGCTACCAGATTTAAGCTCAGGCTTATCAGTCCTGTCCACACGTCACAGAAAGCCATGCTAAATTGGGCACAGGTCAGTTGTTTTCTTCGCCGGTTTGAGATGTTGGACCTTATGGATCAAGCCCCTTTGTATCCGGTCATTCCCCTGATACCCCGTCGGTTGGTTTGGCTCCTGTAACGGTGATATTAGCTTACTGTGGCTCTTGTGGATCCAGGATGGTCTCTGTGCAATTTTCAGAGCTGTCGGTGTGGTCAGGAGAACACGGTATGGCCCTCTCCAGCAGGGGGTGCTCCAGTCCTTTTTGTGAAGTGTCTTAATCAGGACCAGGTCCCCAGGCCTCAGGTTCTGTGAAATCGGAGCAGAATTTACTGGCAGACTACTGGACAACTGTACTTCTTTTGTTTGTAACATTTTATTCATCCATTCAGCTAATGATGTTTCCTGCTGTGCTTTTCCTATGTCATCCATTTCTGATGGCAATGGAAAAGGTCTGCCATGTACTATTTCAAATGGAGTGAGACCAGTTTGATTTGGAGTTATTCTCATCCATAATTTAACCAGAGATAGACATTCAGGCCATAGCCTCCCTGTTTCTTCCATTGTTTCCCTTAATCTATTTTTATTTGTTCGTTCAACCAGCCCAGCAGATTGTGGGTGGTAAGAACAATGGTTATTTAACTGAAACCCTAATGCGTTAGAGCACAGTTCTATTACATTATTTACAAAATGAGTCCCATTATCTGATCTTATGATTTGTGGGATACCATATGTAGGGAGGTAATGTGTCACTAAACTCTTCGCCACTGTGAGCGCATCACAGTGTTTTGCAGGGTACATCTCAACCCACTTCGAAAATGCATCTACGACCACTAAACAATATTTATTTCCCCCTGACCATGATAACTATGAAATCCATGTGTATCGTGTGAAAGGGATGAATAGCTGCTTCGAACTGGCCTCTTTTGGGTCTCATGTTCCCCTGTGGATTATATTTGCAGCAGATAATACATGATCTACAAACGTTTTTTGCATAGTCAGAAAAATGTATGGTATGGAAATGTAGATTTAATAAGTGTACCATCCCCCCCTTTGACACATGCGTAATTCCGTGTGTCGCATGGGCCGCCGTCTTGTATAAATTCTTTGGTAATATTGGCTTATTTCCCAAATGATAAATGTCATCTTTCTTTATGGCCCCTCTATTCAGCCAAGATTTAACTTCTGCAGCTGGTGCAGATTGTTGTGAATCTTTCAGCACATTTGCATCTATAAATAAGAGATCTGACATTTTCAAAGTGAGGGGAAGCCTCGAAGCTATTTTAGCAGAAATATCAGCAAAGGTGTTTCCCTTCGTTTCCATGGCTTCATCAGATTGATGCGCTTTACATTTACAAAGTGCTACCTTTGCAGGTAGCTGGATAGCTAACAGCCGTCGTTTTAACAGATTAAAATGTGTCAATTCTGTTCCAGCTGATGTTTTAAACCCTCTATTTTCCCATATTTTAGCAAAATGGTGAACAGAACCGAATACATATTGGCTGTCTGTATAAATGGTTAGGATTTTTCCTTCATATAGTTCACAAGCTCTGATAACAGCATACAGCTCTGCAGTCTGTGCTGAGCATGTAAGGGGCAGGGCCTGTGATTCTATAATTTTAGTTTCAGTGGTTACTGCATAACCAACTCTGTTTTTTCCATATTCATCTTTTGATGCTGATCCATCTACAAAGATTATTTGTGAGTTTTTCAGAGGTGTCTGAGAGATATCTTGCCTAGGTTTTGTATCTTCCTCAACCTTTGTTTTGCAAGAATGTGGTTTCCCATATTCTGCTGTTGGAATTAGCGTGCTAGGGTTCAGTGGACCACATCTTTGCAAAGTTATATTTGGTTGTGAGAGTAACAATGAGGTCAACGTAATATGCCTTGCATGAGTCAAGAAAGGAAGTGAAGTTTGTAGCAATCCAAGTGGCACTGAATGAGGAACTTTCAGTGTGAGCGGGTGGCACAGCACAATTGCAGCTGTCTGTTTCACAGCTTCTACTGCTGCCATGCAGCTCTGCAGACAATTTGGTAATCCAGATGCCACAGAGTCCAATTTTTTAGAATAAAATGCTAAAGGTCTGTTTTTGGAGCCAAATGGTTGGGTTAATACAGCTTTCATATAACCCTTACATGCATCTACACAAAGTGTGAAAGGCTGGCTATAATCCGGCAGAACTAAGGTGACTGTTTGAAGCAGATTTTTTAGCTCTGTGAATGCTACTTCTCCTTCCTTAGTCCATATGATTTTGTCTTTTAATGTCATGTCTTTGCCATAGATCATAGATTGCAAAGGTTGTACAATGGCTGCATAGTCTGGTAGTCATTCTCTGCAAAAATTACACAGTCCCAGAAAGGACATCGTTTGTTGTTTAGTTCGTGGTTTTGGGGCTTCTTGTATGGCTCTTTTTCTACTACTTAGGAGGGAACGGCCATGTTGTGATAACATATGTCCCAAATAAATCACTTTCTCCTTGCAAAACTGCAGTTTATCCCTAGAGGCTTTGTGCCCCGTCTGGTAGAGATGTTTCAAAACTGTTATAGTAGCTTCCTCACAGTGTTGTTGAGTGTCTGAAGCTATGAGAATATCATCTACATACAACAGGACTTGACTATGTTCAGGCACCTCACAGGTGCTCATAGAGTATCTTAAGGCTTGTGTATATACATGTGGACTTTCACTGAAGCCTTGTGGTAGTCTGGTGTAAGTGTATTTTTTCCCTTTAAACTGAAAGCCAAATAAATGCTGTGACTCTTCATGCAGTGGTACTGTAAAGAAAGCATTGCTAAGATCTACCACTGATAAATATTTTTTATCTGGAGTTAATGAATGCAGTAATGTATGTGGATTCGGGACGTCTGGAATCGCATGTCACACTATTTTATTTATCGGTCTAAGAACCATCCTCCACTTTCCTGTGCTGGCTTTCTGCACTGGAAAGATAGGTGTGTTGCATGTAGCATCAGGTGCTTCCTTTAATATTCCTGACTTCAACATATCCTGTATTACTGGCTTAATACCCTCTTCAGCTTCTGGTTTCAAAGGATACTGGTGAACTACTGGCCGTTCTTCAGATATTAATTTAACCTTATATGGTGGAAACCCCTTTATAAGTCCTACATCAGTCGATGATTGGGACCACAGTTCAGGTGGGACAGCAGCTAAGGCAGGGTGCCTGTTGCTCTCTTTGCTTTCAGCTAAGCCCTGTATTTGTCACTTTACCTCATCCAAATGTGTCTTTGGATGAACTTTGACTATCCACCCTAAAGTGAGTTTCCAGATTCCTGTGTTAGGATCTAATTTCCAGTCAGAGCTTGTTAATGCCTCATATCTCCCTCTTTCAACACGCTGTATAAAGTTTTCTAATTCTTTCCACTGACCCCCCACAGGTTTAGTTAATGACAGATGAGGTGTACTGCCTTTAAACTGTTGAAGCTGTCTTCCTGACAGTATGATTGAGGTGGAAGATTTTGGGGTCAACATACAGATGCTGTATGGTAATAGTCTGATTATTTTCTCTGTGAAAAACAGAATCATACTGATAATCTGGCCCTGCAGTATTTTTATATCTCATGGTTACATGGAGTTCAGTATCTAGCATGTACTGTGCCTCTTGGGAGCTTTGTTTTTCTCTGGTTCTCCTCAGCAGTTCTCGATCTGTTGGTCTGTTGGCCTAGATCGAGGGACCAGTAATAATGTGGCTGTGAGAGTTCATTCAGGACTAGGGCATCTTCTTCAACTACAGCTTTCATACCTGTTTCTGTTGATACTATATTTATATGCAACTTTTGCATAAGATCTCTTCCCAACAGGTTTACTGGACATTTTTGACTTATCAGAATGGGTGCCTGACAAGTAAGTTTTGTCTCAGGTTCTATTATTGTTACTGGTGCACTTAGGTAATGTACCTCTGATGTGCCAGCTGCTGATCTAACATGCACTGCGGTGTTAGAATATTTTACCCCGAGTGGAGGTTTAGTTAGCACAGTTCTACATGCCCCTGTATCACACAAACAGCTATATACTTTGCCATTTATTATTATGTTTTTGCGTCCTACTTAGTGCTATAAGTTCTAATGCGGCTTGTATATCAACCTCTTCCATTTCATTAGTGTTTTTCTCTGCTAGTGGGGGAGGAGGTGGGGGCTGTGGCTGTAATTGTCAATTCTGGGTAAAGTTGGGGTTATACACCCGCTTTTCATTACATTCTCTTGCAAAATGTCCTGGCTCATTGCAGATCCAGCAGTTTTCATCTCTTGCGCCAGGGTTTTTTAAAATGTCCTACATTCTCTAGCATAATGGCCTATTTTTCCACACCTCAGACACGCATTGCTCTGTATGTACTTGTGCCGTGGCCCCCCTCCTTCTCCTCCTCTGTGACCTCTAAATCCCCTCCGTCCTCTTTGCCCGCTTGCACCTGAGCGATGCAAAGCCATTAAACTGTCTTGCATTCCAAACGTATGTCTTCCTATCTTTCTGTGTTTTATGAGCGTGCTGCGCATACTCTAAAGCTTGTGTAACAGTTCCTGTATTTTGATGAACCCAGTGTTTGTCTATATACCGTCTGAGTTCAATTTTAAGGCCTTGCAAAAAGGCTCTCTTCAACTGTTGCTGATAGGCTCCTGCCTCTCCTTCATCATATGGTATAGCAGCGTTTGCTCTAAAAACACGTCTCATCCTATCCAAAAAATCTTGTGGGTCTTCTTCCTCCTTCTGTTTGCATTGTGAGATTTTATCATAATCTACTGTCTGTATATAAACTCTTCGAATTCTTTCAAAGAGTAAGCGTAAGGCGTCCCTTAAATCTAGTGAATTATGTGCCAATATGTCACCATTATCATCGCATCCAGTGAAACCTCCTTCTACTCTGCACCAGCAGTGGCCAAACAGCTGGGTAAAACACTGGAGCATCTCTCTGCCATTAAGATGAAAGCTTCCTCTGAGTAATAGCGTCTAGAAATTCTTCCACGCCTTCTTGTATCTGTGGAATACCTTTTAAAGCAGCAGTTCTGTCTTCCTGTGTCCATGGTCTATATACTAGAATAGTTGGCGGCTGTCGGTGATTAGCGTCACCTATGTTTGGATTTGCTACCTCAACTAGAGGGAATGTGTCTCCCTCTAAATTTATTTCAGATGGATGAAATTTCTGTTCGTGAGCCATTAAGGCTTCGCCTGGGTACATGCTAGAAATTGTTTTCTTATCTTTACTCCTAGTTCGCACTCCTGTGTCCCACCAGGAATTAGGAGACCAGGGCTCACTAGAAGAGCTCTGTTCTTCTGTTTTAGAAGGATTGCTTAATTTTTCTTGCTTACTTATAGGAGTTGTAGGAACTGCTACAGCTCCTTCTATTTCTCCTCCAACTTGCTGTGCTCCAGCTGCCTGCCCTGCAGCTGTCTTCACGGCAGGGGGCTGAACACCTCGCTGTCTGGATGCGACCACTGTTTCCTCATGTGGGCGCACCAAGACTGCAGCTGTCAGCTTCTCCTTTCGCTTCTCCTTCTTATCTTGCCTCTGCATGTTTCTTAATTTACTTTGTTCCAGCCATTTGTCTGAGAATTTATACTCAACCTTTCTCTTTTCCTTTTTAGTTGGTTTCTTGGTTTTTATTATTTCTAATTTTAAATCCCTTTGCAATTTTAAGATATCGTTAATATTTAGTTCACCCAAGAAACCATGTTTTTTGTTCCATCTATGACAGATCATACCTGCTCCTTTTACATAATTCTCCATAAACTTTACATCCCCTTCTAAGTTAATTAGTTTACTTTGTTTCTTCCCCATGATGTTTAATTTTAGTTCACAATACTATAAATGTCCCAGATAGAGGTTCATTGGCATGAGATTCAAGGAAAGGACATTAACAAGCCCTTCTACAGCGACTAATTCGCAGTGGCGTTAATTTTCTGGGATTAAACCCGACCTTTATCTCCAAGAATCACCAATACGTCTTTCTATTCTGGGCAAAAGAAAACACAAGACCAGCAGAATCCTACTAAGATTATTCCAAAATGCTTAGTCTTCCAAACACACACAAAACAACACTCACATAGTTAGTATTTTAACATATTTATGTCCCTTCAGCAATATGCATGGTCGACCTAGTTTAGTTTATGAGCTCTCTTTATTATTTAACACTTAATTTCATTCCCTTCCGGCGGAATGTTACCAACCAAATTATCCAGTTCACTTTACGGCGCCTAGTCGTTTTTAATCTCTTCACGGCGAGATAACTACCTAAATTTATCTTTCTTTGCGGCGAAATAAAACCTTTCCAACGCAGTCTCCTTTCGGCGAGACACTACCAAACGACTTATAAATACTTTTCTTCTTTCATTTATATAGCGCTTACTCTTATCTCATGTACTGTATTTTAAAACTGTCTCACCTCGGAGTTGACTTCTAGGTGACTCTGTCGGACCTGCAGAGTCACCCGGCGCCGAGTAAGACAATAAACCACCGGCCAGGTGCGAATGTCACACACCGGGACTTTCAGCCACCAGGCCTAAATGCGGCTGTACGGCAACGCTTAACTCGACGTCAGGCTGTTCCCGGAGATCCACCAGTCACTGCAAAGAAAGATAAAATCAGTTTAGTTCTTATAATATCCGGCTCCGAAGGACCAAATTAATGATAGGTATTATTTAGTCAACTCACAGGTAAGGAAACGACACAGTCAGTTATACTTGCGGCAAGGGTAGGTCACACTCTGCAGTGCAAAACTACAAAGTGTTGGCACCCATCTCTCTTTATTTATACATGCTTGGTCACACAAAGTTCAACAAACATTCAGGGTGTGTGTGTGTGTGTGGGGGGGGGGGGGGGGGGGGTCAGAAAGGCTAGGGTTCATTTGTCTTGATTATAAACAAACAGAGGAAGTGGGAAGTGGGCACCTGGTGTATAGCCCCCAGATGCTGCTAGTAAAATAATAAAATAATAAAAGAATAAAAGCATAACTCATTCTTGTGACCATCTCCCTTCCTGCAACATGTAAGGAGGGAAAAGCGCTTAGATGAGTGATAAACACAAAAAGTCATAAAAACCCTAACATATATGGATATCTCCATTTTTGGTGGCCTGAATTGTCTCCTGTCTGACAGTTATATGGGGTATACAAAGCCCTTTACTTCCCCACAGTCAAGATGGTGACAAGAAAAGATATCCTCCTACTGCAAAGCAAGATTAGCCATTCTCCTCCTGCAGTCATCGGATACTTCACAAGAACTAAACATCAACACCACCTAACCCAAGCAATACAATGGGGTAGAACACAGCCAGCATCAATAACACAGCCCTGTTAGATGTTTTGATGCTTTAGTAAGGCCCATTGGTCTCCCTACAATATAATCACAATTTCCACAACCAAAGCACCCCTGGGGCATGACCGGGATGATGTGAGCTCTGTCATGATAACGCTGCCTGAAGAAAAAGGAGTGTTTTTGGGCAGTTTCCCCCACATAAAATATTCGCACCCAGGTGTGAGCAATAAGAGTTACACCTTAATGTACTGACCTTGTCAATCTTCAACTTTCCAGGGGTTCAGACCGTAACATTATGGACAGGAAATGTTCAATTTCTAAATGCCCAGAAGGGCAGGTGCTAGACACCATCTTCCAGTAGGACCATGTAACTTTGACTGATCTAGGATGGGTTTTATGACAGTTGTGTAGAAGAGACTGCTGTCAACTCTGTGAGCATTCAGATAAACAAAACATCCAAAGTCACTACATGAGTCTCTCACTGATGTGTAATTAGTCTTAGCATTTGACATGTCACCAGTTTGGGTGTTTGTGGTGTGACCTGTACTGCCTCTCTATGAATACAGGTCGACTAGTTACACCCAGACTTAAGTTAAGGAGATTTATTTACAGAGCAGTTCAGTTTGGTGTGGCCAGTGGCAAGAATGGCAAAACACAGACATGGAGTGTGAAGTAGTAGTGTGACTTTAGTCATTACAGACATTACAACCTGCTTCTCTGGTATGTCACTCATAATGGGCCCACTGGAACGTCTTACCTCAAGCTGAATAAAAAGTGTTGCACTACTGCATTTTCCCCAATCTCTCCTGAAACATGTCATCCATTTAAGTGAGAAGTCTTTCCTTTGATTGTTGAAGATGTTGTGTCACAACTGCTACAGAGTATCGGCTTTGAGCATCCTGGAGACTGCCCTGAAATGAGACCGACGCTGGAGATGAGCATGAAGGGTGATGCACATGATGTTCAGATTGGAGAAATCAGGGCGAGGGTAATGGGTTTTAAGTGTGACCCTACTTATATGCTGCTAGGCTGGAAGACGTTAGGCTGGGCTGCTGAGAGGTGATGGTGGTGACTTGGCTTTTCAGCTGCAGAGCACCAGTGGTTCCGCTAGCTGCCATTGACTCCCGTCGATAATCATCAGTCCTCAGCTGAACATCACGTGAAGTCTACTCATGAACTTGCTTACACTTTTAAGGTATAGGATAACTCTGGGTCAGGGCAGTGTTGATGAACTTAGGTGCCTCTTCATCATTCATGCACTCTGTCTGCTTCCCTCATTTGCACAGACTTCAAGAGCTACAGGGGTTGGACAATGAAACTGAAACACCTGTCATTTTAGTGTGGGAGGTTTCATAGCTAAATTGGACCAGCCTGGTAGCCAGTCTTCATTGATTGCACATTGCACCAGTAAGAGCAGAGTATGAAGGTTCAATTAGCAGGGTAAGAGCACAGTTTTGCTCAAAATATTGAAATGCACACAACATTATGGGTGACATACCAGAGTTAAAAAAAGGACAAATTGTTGGTGCACGTCTTGCTGGCACATCTGTGAGCAACACAGCAAGTCTTTGTGATGTATCAAGAGCCACGGTAACGGTATCCAGGGTAATGTCAGCATACCACCAAGAAGGACGAACCACATCCAACAGGATTAACTGTGGACGCAAGAGGAAGCTGTCTGAAAGGGATGTTCGGGTGCTAACCCGGATTGTATCCAAAAAACATAAAACCACGGCTGCCCAAATCACAGCAGAATTAAATGTGCACCTCAACTCTCCTGTTTCCACCAGAACTGTCCGTCGGGAACTCCACAGGGTCAATATACACAGCCGGGCTGCTATAGCCAAACCTTTGGTCACTGATGCCAATGCCAAACGTTGGTTTCAATGGTGCAAGGAGTGCAAATCTTGGGCTGTGGACTATGTGAAACGTATTGTTCTCTGATGAGTCCAACTTTACTGTTTGCCCCACATCCGGGAGAGTTATGGTGTGGAGAAGCCCCAAAGAAGCGTACCACCCAGACTGTTGCATGCCCAGAGTGAAGCATGGGGTGGATCAGTGATGGTTTGGGCTGCCATATCATGGCATTCCCTTGGCCCAATACTTGTGCTAGATGGGCGCGTCACAGCCAAGGACTACCAAACCATTCTTGAGGACCATGTGCATCCAATGGTTCAAACATTGTATCCTGAAGGCGGTACCGTGTATCAGGATGACAATGCACCAATACACTCAGCAAGACTGGTGAAAGATTGGTTTGATGAACATGAAAGAGTAGTTGAACATCTCCCATGGCCTGCACAGTCATCAGATCTAAATATTATTGAGCCACTTTGGGGTGTTTTGGAGGAGCGAGTCATGAAATGTTTTCCTCCACCAGTATCACGTAGTTACCTGGCCACTATCCTGCAAGAAGAATGGCTTAAAATCCCTCTGACCACTATGCAGGACTTGTATATGTCATTCCCTAGATGAATTGACGCTGTATTGGCCGCAAAAGGAGGCTCTACACCATACTAATAAATTATTGTGGTCTAAAACCAGGTGTTTCAGTTTCATTGTCCAACCCCTGTAGGTCTGCTGCCTTGTTCAGTCTTATCCAGTAGTCAGCAGAGGGTTTTTCTGTGTTTGGGAAGAGTCGCACAAAAGTCGACAAGAGGGAGACGTGAGGGAGATTCACTGAAGTAATGAAGAAGATCATCATATATCAGGTCAGGATTATTTTTAACATCAAGTGTAAAATCAATATGCAAGGCAACCTCCACCACATCTTTGGTTTTGCCCATTATGTGACTCATAATCTCTTCTGTTTGTGCATTTCTGTATGGTATTTCCTGTTTCCTGAGGTACGTTTTGGTCATGTCAATCTATCCCCATACTGAGCATTTGTCAGTGTTGTCACTTCTGTAGGTCTGGAATACCTTCTCAGGTTTAATGTGGACTGTCACATGAGGGAGGTCATGTCTGTTACTGTTATATTGTGAGTTCTGGGCAGTAGAGGTAGTCACTGTTCCTATTTTTAACACCAGCTGACATTACCTTAGAAAAAATGAATTCAGGGCATGTAGCGCAGTGGTACAGCACGCAACCCATATACGGAGGCTTCAGTCCTCAACGCAGCTATCCCGGGTTTGAGTCAACCCCGGCAACCTATGCTGCATGTCTTCCACCTCTGTCCACCCTTTACTAATGGCAAGAATCAAAAGCAGAGTGCTGTAAATAATAGTCTCTTCTAAACCTGACCACACAAGGACCTTGAAACATAGATCAGCTGCACAGCATACATCATCATCAGGAGCATCAAGTTGATCTGAAGATCCAATGGGTCACAGCGCGAAAGAAATGGGCATTTGTGTATAGTATGTCAAAGAGAAAAGCTCAGTCAAATGTTTTCCAGCATACATTAATCACACATTAATCACCCTCAGGTCACATTTTCTCATGCACTCTGCTCCCTTAGCAATGCAAAACACTGTGTTTACACAAGCTGGGCTACATGAGTACACATCAGATGGCGGACTGCTACAGACAAATCACACCACAAAAAAGTGAAAACAAAATAAAACTTGTAATAATGGTCAAAACAACGCAAAACCGCTTTACAACATAATAGTACACAATGGTAAAGAACATGCACAAAAGACTTCAGCATAAATGGCTAAATCTACAAAGAAAACAAAATGACATCACAAAAGCACATTCTCCCACAACTTACCCTCAGCAATTCAAGAGAATGCTGAGGGGTGAAGGTAGGAGATATGGAAGCCTGGGAAGAGTTGCAGAAGAACTGATTGAATTAGACTGTTTAAACTGACTCTAGTTTAAAAGAAAAAAAAATGCATGCTTTTAGTTAAATGACCAACTTATGCAAACATGACTTTGACTTTAAATGTTTATAAAATAGGGTTTGCATAAGTTACTATTACACTTGGTCATGGTTTTCAACCATCTTTAATTCACTTGTTTATACTGTACATAACCCTTTGGTCTATCTTATTCTTTCATTCTGCTTGGTAGTTTAGTTGGGTTGTTTTAGCATAGTAAAGAGTTTGTTGAATGAAATATGTTTGACTTTGAGTTCACTTATTTTTTGTTAATAAATTCATGTAATTTTAAGAAATTGTGTGAATTAATTCTGTTTGTACAGAGTTTTGCTGTTCACCCCTTTCAATTTTGTCCTAATACCACAGTCTTATTGGGCTGGTATTCACAGGACAACCCGTAAGAAACCAAAATATTATTTATTAAAATATTAAATTATTAATATTAAATAATATATTCATATTCATAATCACAACAATAGTTTTGGTGTTGTCCCATGAAAAAATATAAAAGCAGCTTGATTGGTAAATACTATTATTGAGAGACAAGATCAGAGTTCAAAACTTTCTGTGTTTATTGAACTACATCAGAACCATCTAAAATGGATTGGTAGTAACAGAACAAACTGTTTCTCAAGGGGGTTGGCCAAGGGGTATTTGGGCATTCTTTTGGACAGTGATAGTGATACAGTGCAGGACTATATGGTGATTAGCTGAAGCAGAGAAGCAATGTAAGCGGTGGGATCATTTTGTCACGATGTTGAAGGGTAGTGAGATATATATGAGATATAATATCAGTACATATCGGTTATCGGCCACAACAGCGATATTAATATCAGATATCAATATCGACCTGAATACATACAAACATGATACAATTCTGATGAATAAATATCTGGAAAAGCTAATGACTTAGTTGGTATGGACAGAAGTATAGAAGTAAATAACATTTATAAACCTGTCCTTTTTTCCAAGATATTTGGGGCATATAGGCTTACATGATTAAATACTAAATTGTGCTTTTATGATGTAAGTGTTGCAATCACTGTATTCGAGTTTCACAATGGAATATCCAAACTCTTCTGTCCAGGGTGTACCCTGCCTCTCGCCCATAGATTGCTGGAGATAGGTACCAGCTCCCCCGCGACCCACTATGGAATAAGCGGTAGAAAATGACTGACTGAATATCCAAACTCTTTAGTTAGGTTCATCAGTATTATTTGCTCAAAATAAACAGCTCATATGGATTAAAACTGAATTGATTTATGTCCACAATTGAAAACCTAAAATTGTAATTAAATTTGTGTTTGGACTGTTTTGATCCTGTGAAGCTTCCTGAGTTATCAGAAATATTAGCTTCATCTAAACCTTCAACTTCTGTTAGACCCAATCCCAACCAAATTATTTAAGGAAGTGTTCCCTCTGATTACCAGCCCCATTTTAGATATGATTAATCTATCTTTAGTAAATGGATATGTACCACAGGCTTTTAAGTTAGCTGTAATTAAACCTTTACTTAAGAAACCTTCGCTTGATCGAGATGACTTGAAAAATTACAGACCTATATCCAATCTTCCATTCTTATCTAAAATTCTTGAGAAAATTGTTGCTAATCAAATGTGTGAGCATTTATACAGCAATGACCTGTTTGAAGAGTTTCAGTCAGGTTTCAGAGCTCATCATAGCACTGAAACAGTTCTGCTGAAAGTCACTAATGATATTCTTATGGCCTCAGATAATGGACTTGTGTCTGGTCTGGTTCTGTTAGATCTCAGTGCTGCATTTGATACAGTCGATCACAAAATTCTCTTAGAAAGGCTGGAATATGCTGTAGGGATCAGAGTAACAGCGCTAGGCTGGTTTAAATCTTATCTGTCTGACAGATTCCAGTTTGTTCATGTAAATGATAAATCATCTTTAAACTCCAGGGTTAATTGTGGAGTACCACAGGGCTCAGTACTTGGGCCAATTCTCTTTACTATATATATGCTTCCAATAGGTCAAATTATTAGGCAGCATGGGATACATTTTCACTGTTACGCTGATGATACTCAGCTTTACTTATCCATAAATCCTGATGAGCCCACCCAGTTAGATAGAATACAAGCATGTCTTGAAGATATAAAAACTTGGATGACGTTAAATGTTTTGCTTCTAAATTCAGACAAAACAGAAGTTGTCGTCTTTGGACCGGAGTCTTTAAAAAAAGAAACTGCCTAGTCAATCACTTAACCTGGATGGCATTAAATTGACCTCTGATAATAAAGTAAAGAACCTTGGTGTTATTTTTGACCAGGACATGTCATTTAAATCCCATATTAAACAGGTTTCTAGGATTTCCTTTTTTCATTTCCGGAACATTGCCAAAATTAGAAATATCCTATCCAGGAGTGACGCTGAAAAACTAGTCCATGCATTTGTTACTTCAAGGCTGGACTATTGTAATTCGTTACTATCAGAATGTCCACAAAATGCAGTTACAAGCCTTCAGCTGATTCAAAATGCTGCAGCAAGAGTTCTGATGAAAATTAAAAAGAGAGATCATATTTCTCCTATTTTAGCTTCCCTTCATTGGCTCCCTGTTAAGTCCAGAATAGAATTTCTCCTCCTCACATATAAAGCCCTTAATGATCTAGCTCCATCATACATCAGAGATCTGATTGTTCCATATGTTCCTAACAGAGCACTTCGTTCTCAGACTGCAGGTTTACTGGTGGTTCCTAGAGTCTCTAGAAGTAGAATGGGAGGCAGATCCTTTAGTTATCAGGCTCCTCTTCTGTGGAACCAGCTCCCAGCTTTAGTCCGTGATGCAGACACCCTGTCTACTTTTAAGGCTAGGCTTAAAACTTTCCTTTTTGATAAAGCTTATAGTTAGAGTGGCTTAGTTTATCCTGAGCTATCTTCCTTATTTTTTACCTCCGTCTTCTTCCCTCCCTGTTGGTTGGAGTAAGGGGGAGTCAGGTTTAGCCTAAACCGGCTCAGTTATGGTTGAGGTGCAAACACACCCTCCATTTCTGCTACCTGTATGACCCCTTCTCTTTTCCAATGGTTATAATCAGTCTGACAGAGGGAGGTATCCCAATCATTGTGGTTTTTAGTATAACAATGACCATCAGTGGGACCCTTTGTGAGGTGCCTTGAGACGACATTGTTGTAAATAAGCGCTGTTTAACTAAATAATCTGAACTGAAACTATCTGTGTAGTTATGCTGCTATAGGCTTAGGCTGCTGGAGGACATAACGACCACTTTCACCCTCTTCGCTACATTCTCACACTACTCTCCAATTTTGCATTGTTTGCTGTTATTTCAGCTTTTAACCTTGTTCTCTCTTTTCTCTTCCTAGAAGCTACACCTGGCCTGGCTCTGTGTCTGCCTGTGACACCTTTCTGGAGCGGGGAATTGTCCGAGCTTCTGCTGGCAACAACTTAATGCTCACCCTCTACCGATAATCCACATAGCCCTGTCTTTTAGTGTTTAACCCTTTTTCTCTCCTAGACATGGAAATTGACTGAGCTTTTACTGTAACTAATTATATGTGCTCTCTTTCAGACTCTAACCTTGAAAACTGGCTCAGAGTTTATCTGTTCTTTCTTTCTAGGTGAAATGACTAAAGGAGCTACATCCATTAACATTTACTTTTCCTTCCCATAGAAAGTACTTCTGTATCAGTGCTTCTGTGTTCTTTTTGTGTCTCTGCTCTGTTCTCTCAAACCCCCAGTCGGTCGTGGCAGATGGCCGCTCACACTGAGCCTGGTTCTGCTGGAGGTTTCTTCCTGTTAAAAGGGAGTTTTTCCTCTCCACTGTCGCTACATGCATGCTCAGTATGAGGGATTGCTGCAAAGTCAACGCCAGTGACTGTCCACTGTTTCTACATGCTCATCCGGGAGGAGGGAATGCTGCAAGTCACTGACTGGATGCAATCTCCTGGGTTTCCTTAGATAGAAAAACTTTTTATCCAATTTGAATAAAAAGCTAACTCCGACTGCACTGTTCAATTGTTAGGATTAATTGGAATGTATGTACCTGACTGTTGTGAAGTGCCTTGAGACAACATGTGTCGTGAATTGACGCTATATAAATAAAACTGAATTGAATTGAATTTATTGCTCTATCTATAAATAGGTAACAAATACATTTTTTTCAAAACACATACTATATGTTGTAAATACACTATATTGATAAATTATTTCTTCAACCCTCGAAATCCTGGAATTCTAGTGTTTAAATCACTTTCATGACCACACATGTATAAAATCCAGTACCGTGGTATGTAGACTGCTTCTACAAACATCTGTGAAAGAGTGGGCCTCAGTACCTCGGTGAATTCCAGAGTGGTACCATGATAGCATGTCACCTGTCTGATATGTAGTGATGAGAAACATTTAAGACAGTTGAATCTTATGGTTTGTCTCACAAAAGCTCTGCTGGCTCTTTTGGCTCCTGAATGGTTTTTAAGGACTTTTGTCATTGAAATTGATTGATAACAAAAATTATAATAAAGGTTTTTTTTAGAACCAATTACTAATGTACAAAACATACATTACATAAGATATTTAAAATTTGTATTTGTTGTTATTCTACGCAGGAATGAAATAGCTTCCACAATTACATTTTAAAGTACAAAAACGTCTAATTTGGATGCACTGATCATTTGCAGTCTGCTGTATGAGAGACTTTAGCCTTTGATATTCTCAGCATCTTGATTAAAGTCATCAAAATTTTACTGTCTTACCAGCATTCACTTATTTTCTCACCTGTCCAGAGTGATATCTCATAGTGACTCTTCTCTGTCTCCCTTTCTCTCTCTGTCACCTCCCTCTCCTTCCCCCCTGCTTTGCTCACCCTTAGCTGCCTCTCCCCTTCCTTTTTCATTAGTCCCTACTCAGCATGTTTCAGGACAGCTCTATTTGCAATTTAGGCTTTTTCATTAGTATGTTACATGAAACCATTAATACTTTAGTACCTGCTTGCTTGCAGTTCCAAAAGAGCCTAACCATGCTGAAAATGCAATGTCGGATGACTGTTGGTCTCTGATGGGTAGGGGGCTGTATCAATAGTCACAACTTATTTTAAAACTAACTGTTATGATTCTGGCCCATCTGCCTGCTCTGCTCTCACTCATGCAATCAACTCATCTGCTTCACCTGTCTGCTGCTGTGCAATCATCGTCATGCCACACACCTGTGGAGCTGCAGTCATATACAGCCATCTGACAGGCAGACGGTGCCAGTTTTTCGAAAACATTTGTGAGTAGTTATCCAGCGTTCCTTCCTGACTGATCTTGTTCTCTGACCTTGCCTTGCCTCACGGATTTTGTCTTCTTGCCCGCCCCTTGTCTGACGGATTGGATTTCTGGATTTCGACTCTGTTTTCTGCCTCTGGTTTTATGCCTCTGCCTGCCCCTTGTCTGATGCCTCTAGCCCTGGAATTTGACCCCGTTTCTGTCCCTGGATTTACACCTCAGCCTAACCACTGGTTTATTCAGCCTGAGCCCGCCTGGCTCTCTAGTCCGCCTGGAATTATTGTCAAGAGGACAGTCACAGCTCTCTGTGTTCCTGTCACAGCTTCAGCTGATTCCTTGGAGGATTTGGATCAGTCGGCAATCCGACTTCAGTCTGTTGGACGCTTCCTCATTAACTGGATCACTTCCTCCTCTGGATTCTGTGCCTCATCCCCAAACTGAGAAGGTTAGTGGCTTTATCTAACTCTTTGCAAATCCTGAGTTTTATTCAGCCACTAACTAGTCTCTCTGTTCTCAGTGGTTCCTGGAAGCTGACTGCTATTCTCCTGCTCTCTGATCCTGTGTTTCTGAATAAACCTTTTTTTTTTTTTTTTTATCTTTATTGATTCCCAAGAATTCATTCACACAATCTTGGGCATCTACATCACAAAACTAACTTCACCATTTGAAGTAAGGTGTACAGATAGACCACTGCCTTATAACAGTCAAATCAAAAATTTAACTGCACTTCCCTGAGAACGATTATGAAGTAGGACATAGAGTATGAAAAAAAGAAATGAGAAAATAAAAAAAAATAAAATAAAAAAATATATAATATGAAATAATTATTAAGTATGGCTATCATAGGAGAGTGGATTGTTGAGGGGATCCAAGTAAGTTTGGTCCCCAAAAATTAAATCAGATCTTTTAGATTTTACATAGTCTATCCAAATCTGCCACCATTGACAGAATTGTTCCATCCTATGATTGAGAAAAGCTATTATTTTTCCCATTTTATATATGTTAAATGTTATGTCAATCCAGTCATCTACAGTTGGTTTGTCTTGTAATAACTATTTTCTTGTAATGTTTTTCTTACTTGCTGTTAATAAAATAGTCATCAGATATCTGTTTCTTTTTGAAGCCTATTGAGGGATTATGCCAAAATATATAAGCTTGAACTCCAAAGGAATGTTCTGCTTGAAAATATCTTGTAAGGCACTATTTGTCTCTTTCCAGTAATCGTTTATAATTGGGCAGTCCCAGAAGACATAATGGTTTGCATTTTGATTTCTACATTTTCTCCAACATGCAGGAGAATTTCCATCATAGTGGCATTTCTGAGCAGGTGTGATAAAAATCTTAAAAGATTTTTCCATCCAAATTCTTGCCATTGTAGAGATTTAATATATGTCCATAGGTATCTCCACATTATTGTCCATTTCTCCTCTGTTATTGTTAAGTTGCCCTCTTTTTCCCATCTTGCTTTGATAAGTAGGGTTGAATTGTTTTTAAGATCTATTAGATTTTTATAGATAAGTGAGATGATCTTCCCTTTAATTTTTGATTTGTAGGCATTAATAAAAATTTCCATTAGGTTTATATTCTTGTCAGTAATTGGCTTAATTTTTAGTCAGTCAGTCAGTAATTTTCTACCGCTTATTCCATAGTGGGTCGTGGGGAAGCTGGTGCCTATCTCCAGCAGTCTATGGGCGAGAGGCGGGGTACACCCTGGACAGATCGCCAGTCCATCACAGGGCAACACACAAACAACCATGCACACACTCATTCATACACCTAAGGGCAATTTAGAGTGACCAATTAACCTAACAGGCATGTCTTGGGAGGAAGCCGGAGTACCTGGTGAGAACCCACGCATGCACAGGGAGAACATGCAAACTCCATGCAGAAAGACCCCCGGCCAGGAATCGAACCCAGGACCTTCTTGCTGCAAGGCGACAGTGCTACCATTTTTAATTAATTTTGTTAACTTAATTTTTAAGTTAACAAAATTTCTTATTTGTAAATATCGATAAAAATCCTGTTTGTCCAAAGAATATTTTCTCTTGAGTGTTTCAAAATCATTTAAGATTTTGTTATTCATTATTGTGCACAGAGCAGTGATTCCCTTGGATGTCCACTCCTTAAACCTGGCGTCCAGTTTGTTAGTTGTGAAGTCTGAGTCATACGCAATCCATTTTATGACTGCCAGGTCATTCTCTAGTGCATTTTCTTTGACAATAGTTTTCCACGCTGTAAGGGTTGTTTTCATCCACCGGTTATCTATATTATTTATGAAACTTTGTAGATTTGCATCGGCCATAATTGCTTGTATAGGAATGGGTGTCGCCTTTGTTTCAATGGTTTTCCGTAGAGCATTATATGCTGGGTCGCTACAGTATATCAGTGTTCTGGCTTGTGCTGCTAAATAATAATCTCTAACGGAAGGCAACCCCCAACCTCTTTTCCAGTTGTAAGACCTTATATCTAATTCTAGGTATTTTACCCTGCCAAATATATCTTGATAATAGTTTGTCCCAATCATTGAAAACTTTTAGATTTATTTCAATTGGTAAAGTTTGGAATAAAAATAACAGTTTGGGTAGTATGTTCATCTTAATCGAGTCAATTCTTGAGCTAAAACTTAGTAAAGGAGTAAGATTCCATCTTGCGATATCCTCTTTAATTCTTTTTTGCATGGGAACATAATTATAATCGAATAGTTTTTTGAGGTCCTTTGGTATAGTAATGCCTAAATATTTTGAATAAACCTTTTAACTTATCACTTTGTGTTTGGCTGAATTTGGGTTCTCTGTCTCTGGTCGTGATACTATTATTCAAAGCATTATTTATTTAGGTTCATTATGACTGTAAGCTCACAGGTCTGATTTTGTAAGTATTCTGGTTCATCTAATTGTACAAGCACTTTCTGTTGTGTGGACAATTGAAGCCAGGAATGAATCATCTTCTAGATGATTGTTGAAGAAAAGTAATCTTAGTAGCCGTATTAAAGCTTTAATTAAAGATATTAAAGCTTCTTTTGCACAGTGTCCTTGCTTGCCATGTATGCTGGCATATTTGAATCTGTTGCATGAGAAAATGGAGGGCCGTTTGTGGAACATCAAGTCCTGTCATATTTTAGAAACATCATAAATGTTCAAAATAAATTATGTAAATGTTATTTCCAGTAAATATATTTCTATTCTTTTGACTTGAAATTCACTACAGATGTCAGCAACAACTCAAGTAATCCACATCCGGAAAATATATCAAAGCACATTAATTCACAAATGGAGGCACAGAGTTCTGGAGGCCAGCGGAGGCAACACACCATTCTGTGGACACAAAGCCCTGAAGACTGGTGAAGATCAGGAGGCCAGTGATAAAGGTGCATGGAGAACCCACAGGGAACCTTGCCAGGAGGTCTTTCAGGCAGCGAGGAGCTGGCTCTGGGACCTTCAGGTGACGTGAAGTGGGCTCAGGGGCGGACTCAGGGGAGGCTGTGACTCAGGGGGTAGGAGTTCGTCCTGTAACCTGTGGGCTGCTTGTTCGAACCCCCGCTGTGTCCATTTCAGTCGTTGTGTCGTTGGGCAAGACACTTCACCCAACTTGCCTGCTGATGGTGGTCAGAGGGCTCAGTGGCACCTGTGTATGGCAGCCTCACTTCTGTCAGTGTGCCCTGGGGCAGCTGTGGCTACATTGTAGCTCACCATTGTCAGCATATGAATGTGTGTATGAATGGGTGAATGACCGATTGTATTCTAAAGCGCTTTGGGGTCTCTGGGGACTTGATAAAGTGCTAGCCATTTACCATTTGAGGAGGCTTGAAGCAATGGAGGTGTTGGCCAGACTCCCCAGAGAAGGGAGAGAGCACATAATTGCTCACTCTGTTGCAGATGTCAGCAAAGCGGTTTTAAACGAAAAAATTACTGAAGCCATCTTTAAAGGTGTCACATATGAAGTGGACATTATTTCCAACTGACAGGGCTGTCACGCAGGTTGTAAGGATTTATGATTATTGATTATAAATGTATCTAAATTATAATTAAAAATCATAATTCATAAGTAATAAGATCCAACCAAAAAGAATTCCTTACGAATAGATATCAAAGATACACTCTGGAGTTGTTATTGTTGGGCTAACAACACTTAACTTTTGTTTGTTTACATGTCCTGTCTGGCAGAGTAGCATTTAGAATTGTTGTCTGAGTGCCAAGAAGAAGCCCAACAGATTTATTTTCACAAGAGGAGCATTAGGGCTAATGCTTTTATGCTCCGTTTGGTAAATATATATAAAAAAAAGTTTATTAGAAACTGCTTTGGGGTTATTTAATTAGCAATGAACACAGAGACGGAAACAAAAAGGGAAAAATAAAGGAAGCCAAAAAAAAAAAAAACAGGTGGGCCAAAAAGGAAAACGGGACAAAAAGCAGGTGGAAGACACATCCACACAGTGCACGCTACGCACAGCCCCAATTCAAGCACCACCGCCGCATCTCGACCCCTACTATACAGCGCTGCTGGGGTGATGACGGACGCCTGATACTTTGATTCCCCCCTGTATTTCTTCAGACCTACAACCCATTCTCAATCTGGTGAAGGGAAGAAATCAACGTCAAAGTAATTTCATTCTTTTTATATTAAATCGGATAGGTGTATTTAGAGGTCTGGGCAGAGTGAGGCATAGTTAAGGTGAATTAGGATCACCATTAGTTAATGCAAGGTATTAACTTGTTGCATGTAATATTGGTTGGAGTGTTTTATACTGAACTGTTTTGATTTGCTGTTTGAATACTGTGGAAGTGCAGAGCCAGCTATTTCTCACCTCTGCCAGTGATGTCAGAGCTGCAATACATGCTAGGTGGTTTATAACAAGTTTGTTTAACTGACAAATGGACGATGGCCCAACAAGCTTGTCATGAGAGACTGCAGGTGCTCCAGCAAAGATTGAAAATGGGGACCGAACAGCCCATGCAGACTGATAAGGCCATCCAGCAACCCTTTTTTTTAACCTTTGAGATGGAAGAGAAGAGACAGAGCCACAGTTGACGCTGCAGCAGGGTCTGCCAAGCGGCAATACGGGAGGAGCACACAGCTGATGTTGCACAGAGGTACAGGATGGTGTCTGTGAAATTAGAGATGTCCTCTGCAGCTCTATTGCTCGAGTCCTCCTTGAGATGGCGTAAGCGATCAAAGTGATGGTGTTAGTCGCTGCTGCAGCCTGAGTGACACACTGATAGGAGTGATCAGTGACCCTAGCTCTGATCTGATCGCTGAGGAAGGCGGAAAAGGCCACTGTTTAATGTGCCAGGCTGACCTGACCCTGAACACAGGCTGGGCTCCAGTGCAGGAAACAGAGGGAAATCCTGATCTATGAAGACTTCACCCTCATGATGGGGTGGAGACTGGTGCCTTCAGCTGCAAGAGCTCGGCTGCCTCTCCCGACAGGTACGCCGTTACTGCCGGGAAGTGGGGCCAGACCGGGTCTCGTTGGTTGGGATTTTCCCAGGCAAACTTACACGCCAGGTCATCTGTAAAAGGCAGGCCTAGCGGGAGATGCTAGTGGGGAATTCCCCATATTGTGGATAGAAGATGGCGAGCCGCTGTTGCATCTCCTCCACAGGGAGGCACCTGCAGGAAGGGCAGGTGGGCTGCGGAGACAGGACCAGACCCACATGGTCAGGTCTGAGGTAGCCCTCGCAGATGTCATGTAGTTCGTAGCCCATGATGTAGCCTGTCTGGCATGCCGGGCAAAGGCAGATGGTGCTGCTGCTCACCATTTTCTTTGCTTTTAATAAATTGTAATCAGTGCTCTTGCTGAAGCTGAAAAAATAAACCCATTGAACCCATTTCCCCTTGTGTGGATCAGGCAAAATGTCCACACAATGGTTAATGTCCACACATTGTTGGTGTCCCATCAGGGACTGATCCACACAATATTATGTATATAAGCACACAGACTTCTGCACACCCTGAGGATATGACAAGCTCTTTCTTCACCACAACAGACAAGAGCAGCAATTCATTATTGCAGATGAAGTCCCAATCCATCTATCCATCTCAGGATCCATTTTTTCTTATCATTCAATAAGATACCAAGATATTAAAACTACCTTACATTAGGCAGACCATCGTTTTTCAGTTGATAACCATGGGCTCAGACTTTGAGGAACTGACTTTCATTCTGGATCTCTTACATTCGCCTGTAAACTGAGTTTGTTTGATTTATTTCAATTCCTGCTCTCATAAACAGATGGCATTTACCATGCTCTTTAATACAAATGAAAAACAGCATTTGCTCATGTTGTGTGGAAAAATATTCATAAGAAGATCAACAGTTTTATTTGTATTCTTGATTCCTGCTGAGTTAAAAAGCCACAATCTTTATCAGAGTCAGAGTTGGAGCCTGATTTTGTGGTGTCAGCATGTTTTTCATTCAGCTAGGGCAATGCAGTCATTAGCCCTCTCTGAGCTGGGTTACATCCTATTCTCATACTTGCTTGTGCAAAGTTTATTAATATATTAATCAGGCAGTATATGGCCTGGGGGCTTCTCCAGTTGAAGAACGTTGCTTTATTCTCAACCGCTACTCTGTGTTTGTCTGATGTTGCCTAAAAACAGCTTGAGACCGTGATATTTAACCCAAACAGGGAAGTTAAAAGTTTACGTAGGTACACTGACATTAGCAAAAGCTTGAAATGTGGCTATTTAAAAAAATAAATTCCAATATCCAAACAGAAACTGTAGCAATGACCCTCACCCGCTTTGCTGTAATTAACAGATTCCACTGCAGAATGTCTGCATCATGTCTTGTATTCTCTGAGATTTACGCAGATACCCCTCACTGCCATCTCCAGCTGTTAGTGTCTGTTTCCAGCACAGAGTTCCCTGCTGTAAAGTGCATTCACCCTGTTAAACCTTAATTGTCACTTGTTGCATTCTTTAATAATTACCAGCAATGAAGGACAATATTATTCCAGACTTTGCATGTCTATGGAGAGTCCATGTGGTAGCATTTTTCTGTAAGGATGCCTGTCATTGTTCATGCATTCATTGTATCTGTGTGTGTGTGTGTGTGTGTGTGTGTGTGTGTGTGTGTGTGTGTGTGTGTGTTTGTGTGTGTGCAACTGTGACCTTTGAAATTCTAGCAGGGACACCAGACGTTCCAACAGGGCCTTTTCCCTTAAGATTCTGAAAAAAGAAGTACCAATCAGCATAAAATAATCCTTCCCCTGCTGAAGACAAATCTTACTGACCAAGGAAAATATTTTAGACTTCTGTTCCCCAATACACAGTGCTGGCTTCATAACTTATTCATGCCCCTTAATTTTTTTCACATTTCTTTATGTTGCAACCACAAACTCAGACATATTTGCTTGTTTTTTTAATGTGATAGACCAACACAAAGTAGTCCATAACTGACGTTAAAGGAAAATGACATGGTTGTCAAATTATTCCAAATAAAAATCCATAAAATCTGTCATGCATTTGTTTTTACCCCTGATAGCCCAAAATAATGTCTTGTGCAGGACACCAGCAGGCAGGTCAATGGTTACAACTGTGGGGCAGTTTAAAGCAGGGTTAGGTTATAAAACAATTCATAATCCTGTAAAGGAAACAGTATAGTACAACTGCAAACCTACCAAGACATTGATGTTCATCTAAATTGACTATCTGGGCAAAAAGAAAATTAATCAGAGAAGCTGCCAGGAGATTCATGGTAACTCTAGAGGAGCTGCAGAGAGTCACAGCTCAGACTTGAGATTCTGTTGAAAGGACAACTTTTAGTTGTGCACTCTACCAGTAAAGCCTTAGTGGTAGAGTGGCAAGAAGACAGCCATTGTATAAAAGAAAGCCACTGGAAGTCCTGTTCAACGTTTGCTACACTGTAGGATATAGAAACAAAAGAAATGTAAGAAATTGCTCTGGTCAGATAAGATCAAAAATGAAGTTTTGGGCCTGTATGCAGAACTGTGTGTGGGGGGGTAAAATAACTGCACTTTACTCTAAACACCATCTCCAGCACATTTCTAAGCACAGAATCTAGTCTATTCTCTGGATTAAAAATGAGCTTGGATTGAAAGCAGAAGCAACAGTTCAGTGCAGCTCTTTTGGTTGCAGCTCATCACCCCAGGATAGTACAGGGTATATGGTGGTATTCTTGAAATAAAAGGCAAACCATTCACATGTTCACTCTCAAATAAATTTAATGGCTAGCAACAATCTTTATCTTAAAACAACTCAGATGTTCCAGTGTCATAAAAAAGCTGGACATGTCAATACAGACATGGAACCACAATGCAGCACTTCAGTGATGCACAGTCAGAACTGCTCCTGTGAAGCCCCCAAGGTGATTGATGTTAACTCTGTACTTTTATGCCACAGTCTGCACTCAAAATATCTATCCAGTATTCTTAATAATTACTCAGTCTATCCCTCCGTACACATTAATCTCTTTTTACCCCTGTGACCATTCTTCTTTTCATCCTCTGTCCCCCTTTTACCTCCTCCCCTCCTTGCTCTAACATCCGTCACTCATATGCCTTCCTGTCTTTGTCAATCTGAGCTTCCAGGAATTCACTTGCAGGAAGCTTTGCCCTCTGAACTTGATAACACCTCACCCAGTCCCAGCTATTTCCCTGCCAGTGCACACTAAACTCAGAAAGCTTCTGATTTTTTTGGTAATGTTTATAGATGCTGTATACAAATGACAAAAGCACTGTTTGTCTTTTTTTGCGGATTACTCAATTCAACCTCCAATTGTAAAAAAAAAAGGCCAAGAACACCTTTAACTTTTCCAGTGACCAATAAAGATTTTATTTTGCTGACTGTGCAAGGTAGTCTTGAGAACAGATCTTAGCATAGCAAATCAAACAAAAAGAAAAGTCATATTTTTAACTAGAGATTTGCCTATGCAAATATGTTAAATACTTCAAATGAACCTGCCAACAGTAATTTTTTTACCAGCAGTGGACTTTAGGACATGCAGATGCAGCAACATTTGAGGACAAACTGTGCTGCACTACCCCTGTTAACCACTTACTGCATTTATAAGCAAAGACATGAGTTCATTCAGCAGACATTGAACTGGAGCCAGAGCAATGACCAATGATTGTCAATTGGCTGAATAGTCATTAAAGTGCAAAACTTTAAAGTGAATCTGCCCAGCTATTCATAAGTTTTGTATGTTTTTTACATGCACCTTGTGTGAGAAACATAAAATATAACTTTGATAAAATATTTTTTTTCCCCTAGTATTTGATAAAGAGTGTATTTAGACATTTAGTATGGGCACTCTTGAATGTATTGGTTGTCCATTCCTTTGTCATATATTAATTGTAAATAAAGATTGTTAAAATGCAATGGAAGTTATTTAATTAAATGTTTTACTCAAACAAAATATAACACAATGTGGTGTTTAGCTCAGGAAAAAAGTTAAGTTAGCCAGCCTCAGAGATAATGTTATGCTGGTATTTGGTTATTTGTCAGGATCTCTGTGTTGTGTTTTGTTGTTGTGCACTGTGCTTGGCCTCTAGGTGGTTCTGGGTTCGTGAGGAGTGGTGACGGGTGTTTCCATATTCCTTAATCATCCTTGGAGGGTATTTAAGATGGAGGCTGCCAGCAGTTCAGCGCCAGTGTTGCCCTCAGTAGTATAGACTCAAGTCACAGTTAACCTAGCTTTGTCTTTGTCATCCAAGTAATTTTGTATGTGCTCCTTCACAGGCCGGATACCTGGACCTGACATTGTCCCCAAGCATCTTAGCTATTTTGGATTTTGACATTGGAGAAGAATCTCCAAACTACGTGGATCTTATGATTTGTGGGTGTTTTGGTTTTTTTTTGGTCTGCTTCACAGTTAAGGTTTTCAATCATGTTTCTGTTTATTATTTTCCTAGTCATGCTTTAGTTTTTGTCATCTAGTTCATGTGTTGTCAAGTTAAGTTTTTGGATCTGGTTATGCTTTCGTTTCATGTTTTTCTAGTTATGTTTCTATTAGTTTGTATTCTTGAATTCCTGTTTTGTTCCAGTCACATTTGTTCTCTCCTGTCAATTAAGTTAATTCATTCAATGAAGTTCATTCACCTGCACTTAGTTAATCTGTCTTGCTTCACCTGGTTCAAACTCCATATATACACACCTGTTCTGTTTATTCCTGGCAGAAACATTTTCTAATCATGCTCAAGTCTTGTTTACAGGATTATGCTCATGTCTAGTTTTTTTTGGATTATGCCAAGCCTGCCTTGCCTGCCCGTTTATTGTTTTGTTCCTCCCTCTTCTATGAGTGAGTTTTATGTTAATTAAATCCTTTTGCACTTACCGTCATGCTGCCTGCTAGTGTGCATTCTGGGTTCCTCCGTTGCTCAAAGCCTAACAGAATGTTTCCACCATACTTGGACCTCGCGGACAGTAGGCAGGAGAGCGCCAGGGATCGATGGGTTCAGCAGCAGATGGAGGAGGCAATGAGGTATCTGCCGACCGACCTGGAGGTTCTGTCCTCTCCACTGCTGCTGGAGGAGATGGAGCGTGAGGCGGTCCAGCACCGTTCTCCACCTGCTCCCCTGGCTTCGCAATCTGGTCCGGCAGTGAAGCCCTCGCCCTCCTCCTGCTGCAAGAAACGTCGGCACGGAGCACCTTCCTGTAGTTCGGCTGGCGAGGAGGCGGTTTCCCTGCCAGCCGACATGAGGGCTGCGGCAAGTAAGCCCGCATCCTCGTCTGCCACAGCACTGTCACCCAGGCTTGCTGCACCTTTGCCCATGCCATCTTCGCTCGCTCCAGCCCGGTGTTCTGAGGCAACACCTGACTAGCTGGAGCAGCGTTTAAGGTTCTATGCATGCCAAATCAAGAGCTTCAGGACAACCAGCCTCATGTATTTCTCTCCTGAGCTGATGGAGAAGATCAGGCAGATGGAGAGGGATTATGAAATGGCAGTAAGGCAGTTTTACTTCCGTCCTCCTTTCCCCACACCAAGCCACATGAGCAGCGCTGCAGCTCAGTCCATGTCATGTCTCCAGAACGGTGCTACTGCTACTGCAGAGCAGCCCACGCCAGGTCTCCAGAGTGCTGCTGCAGAGCAGCCCACGTCAGGTCTCTAGAGCACTGCTGCAGAGCAGATCATGCCAGGTCCACAGCCTGACACTCCACAGCCTGACACACCACAGCTTGACACACCACAGCCTGACTCCAGGTCTGCCTCAACCTCCTCCACATGCCGCAGAGGACGTCGTAAGAGGGGCGCCTTGGCTGAAGTCATCGGGAGTCTTGGCAACGCCTCAGCCCTTGTGCATGCCACTGAGGGTCTCTGCGACGCCTCAGCCTCTGCTCACGTCACTGAGGGTCTCGACAACACCTCAGCCTCTGCTCACGCCACTGAGGGTCTCGACAATGCCTCAGCCTCTGCTCACGCCACTGAGGGTCTCGGCGACGCCTCAACTTCTGTTCACGCCACTGAGAGTTTTGTCCTCGTTTTGGCTTCTGAACCCAGAGAAGAGGGGTCTGAGGAGGAAGCGCCGTCAAACCCTGTTCCTGAGGGGTTTAAGGAACAGTTTGTCCTCGTTCTGGCCTCTGAACCCAGAGACGAGGGGTTTGAGGAGGAAGCCCTGTCGAACCTGTTCCTGAGGGGTTCAAGTAACACTTTGTCCTCGTTCTGGCTTCTGAACCCAGAGACGAGGGGTTCGAGGAGGAAGCGCCGTTGAACCCTGTTCCTGAGGGGTTCAAGGAACAGTTTGTCCTCGTTCTGGCCTCTGAACCCAGAGACGAGGGGTTCGAGGAGGAAGCCCTGTTGAACCCTGTTCCTGAGCGGTTCAAGGAACAGTTTGTTGTCGTTCTGGCCTCTGAACCCAGAGATGAGAGTTTGTCAGGTGCCGCCTCTGCCTCTGAATGTTCGTCAGGCATCGCCTCTGCCTCTGAGGGTTCGCCAGGCCTTCGCTGTTGGCCGCCATGGTCTCCACGTCTTTGTTGTCTGTCTCCACGCCTTCACTGGCGACCGCCCAGGATTGTGTGTTGCAGGTCCTGGCACCCGCCTGAACTCCGTGCCTGCTCGGGACGACCTCCTGGTCGCCTGCCTGAACTCCGTGCCTGCTCGGGACAACCTCCTGGTCACCCGCCTGAACTCTGTGTTTGTTTCTGGCCCTCCTGCTGACGCTGGTGCCTGCTAGTCTGCATTCTGGGTTCCTCCGTTGCTCAAACCTGGTTTGCCTACCCTCTGCTTTCCGGAACTACTGGCTGGCGGCTACTTCGACGGTGCTCTTCCTGGAACTACTACGGGCCACCTCAAGCGAACCCTGTCCACCCTCCCACACAATAACATCTCCAACAGAACCTCAGAGTTACCTCAAAGTGAGTCAAGTACTTGCCTGCTCCGTTCATCTTAGTGTGCAGCTCCGTTGTTGTCTCACCCCTCCTGGCAGATCAACCTCCACTTCCAAGTAAGGCAGATTTGTTATTTAGTAATATTCACCATTTTGATTCATACATTCTTACCGTGTTACCTTGCAGTTTGTCCTCCGGTTCCAGCTCTGCCCCTTTCCCCTCGCTCACTGTAAAATAAAGCCAGGACAGTTCGATCGTTCCTTAATACTGAAATCTGATCTGGCACATTGATTTACAGACATGATAGTAATCATTAAAGAGCTTAGCTAAGCTGCTTTTACCACATTAACATCATCACTCTGAGCTCTGAGAAACACTACCCACCCACTCTCACCAGTTTATCTAATTCCCTGACTCATATGCTTTTCTGCCAATTCCTGACATGTAATATAATTGTATAGCATTTAGCAGAGACACTTCTTTTCTTGGAAAGAGGATAGTCTACAAATGAGGTGAGAGCATATAATATTTGTTGGAATATTTGAGCAGATCTTGAAGCAAGTAATGGTCCTCTCAAGGCATCTAATGAGATAAATTATCACCTAAACTGAGAAGAAATCACTCTGATGGGAATAAGCATATGATGACTTGTGCTTATGTTTTTTTGGGGCACGTTGCATAGCTAAAGAAGATTAAACCTGAAACACATGATATTAGTGGCCGGTCAGTTGTGGGAATTAAAAGTCGTTTATCAGTTGAAATTTCAAACACGCCACTGTGGCTTGTGGGTTGAACAAATTCACCCATTAAATGCTTTCACTATGACGTCGAAGCCGTTTACCTCCTGGGGGTTTCAAATGTTTGTATTTTGATGTCAAAGGGACAAAATGACAATATATGTAGCCTTATTAGCAGTGTTAATGTTGCAGTCACCAACAGCAACAGAAAAGATGCATAAAACCATGTGGGTACACAAAGGCACTCGTACAGTCACAATATTTTCAGCAGATTTATGAAGCCACCTGAATGTAAGTTTTTCATTTAAACTTAAAAAATCAGTTTTTTCATCAAAACTAAATGACACAATGATCAAACCACCCACATGGAACTGGCTGGAATGTTAAACAGACACAATCAAAAAATCCAAATCAATGCTTGTCTGGTGTCCCGGTTTTGGAAAGAACAGCACAAATCCTCCAGATGGAAGAAAAAGCAAATTGAAGCAATCATGTGTGCAAGTTCAGAAGAAATGACTCCGTACAGGTCTAAAATGCTCTAATCACAAATGAGGGGGAAAAAAAATGCAACCTCTGGCATTCCTGCAACGGACCACTTCATTAAATGTAAACTGGATTCTTTTGGAATTGCGGATAATCATCAAGAAGAAAGATTTCTACTGCTGATACATGGTATGGTTTCTTAAACAGTTAAAAATAAAGAAAAGGAGTTTAAAAAATAAGACTTTGGGGCTGTCTGTCATTAAGGATACAGCAGACTACACAATGAGACATTTTTGCTCTGTGGTGCATCAACAGCCAAAGGGAGTTCCTTTCACATCTTGCTATAAGACCTGCAGCAGCACAAGAACCAACTATTACCTTAAACCCGGATGATAAGAATTTAAATGGACTTCTGCTTAAGGGTACATAAATATCTTTGGCTGATGCCAGAGTAGAAATCCCTGATCATCATTTAATGCTGCATTTATTAAAAAGGTAAAAAGGGAAACGTTTGTTTTTGTTTTTCAGAGTCATGTGGGGTATTTATGAGCTGTAAATACCTGACCTCTGTTGCACACCTGTGACCTTATTTTAGATAATCACTGAGTAAATCTAATTTGGGACTCTAGCTAACATCCACAAAGATTACATCCTACTGAAAAGTCAAATTTATTAAATAAGAGCACAATCTAAAAGCCTTTTTCAGGAAGAAAGCTGTTTGCTGTTTTTACTGCCAAGTACGTTTTATATAAGATAGGTGTTCCTTTTGTCACTTTCTTTTCAACTACACAGTAATTGTATTGCAACACAAAACTGCATGCATTGAAGCTGCTCAAAAGTAACTGCAAATTGGCTGTGACTCAAAGTTCCCCTGGTTGAATCTAAAACAACTTCCTGGTGCTGATTGGAACATAGCTTTACAGATTGTGGTTCCTTCTAGTTATCGACAGAATATTTTATCATTAGCACATGAAAGCAAATGGTCAGGACATTTGGGTGTTTCAAAAATGTACCCACTGATTTTAAAACACTTTTACTGGCCTGGATTAAAAACAGATGTGGTTCAATTCTGCCGCAGTTGCCACATATGTCAGACGGCTGGAAAGCCTAACCAGACCATACCAAATGCTCCGCTCCATCCAATTCCTGCAGTGAAAGAACCATTTGAACGCATCATTATAGATTGTGTGGGTCCTTTACCACAAACCAAATCTGGTAGTCACTTTTTATTTACCTTAATGTGCGCCTCCACTTGCTACCCTGAAGCCATTCCTCTCCGTAAAATCACTGCTAGTTCAATCATTAAAGCCATGACCAGATTATTTTCTACATTTGGTCTTCCTAAAACTGTACAGACAGGTCAAGGTACAAATTTCAAATCGAAACTCTTTAGACAGGTTCTTAAAGAACTAGACATTAAACATGCTGTTTCTAGTGCATATCATCCAGAATCTCAAGGAGCTTTAGAACGTTGGCATCAGACTTTAAAGTCTATGCTAAAGAAGTACTGCCTTGAGAATAAGAAAAGCTGGGATGAATGCATCCCTTTTGTACTGTTTGCAGCTAGATAATCCACTCAGGAATCATTAAGATTTAGCCCTGCAGAACTAGTGTTCGGTCATACTCTTTGCAGTCCATAAAAAATTCTGAAAGAGAAACTTTTTAACTCTGACACTTCCACTTAGGAGAACATTTTGAATTATGTTTGTAAGTTTCGTGAGCATTTGCATTCTTCCCGTGCAATTGCACAAGAGTTCCTTTGTGACTCTCAGAAATCAATGAAAAGGCGTTATGATATTTCTGCTGTTCTTCGTCACTTTCAGGTTGGCGACAAAGTTTTGGCATTACTACCTATCCCTGGATCTGCTCTTGATGCCAAGTTCTCAGGTCCTTATGAGGTTAGTGATCAACTGAGTGAAACTGATTATGTGGTAAACACTCCTGAAAGGAGGAGAAAAACCAGAGTGTGTCATATAAACATGCTGAAACCATACTACATTCGAACAACTAACCCAGTTACAGACCAAAATAAAATAAAACCCAGTGGCAGTGCAGCCAAAATTGTGACAAATGATGTCAGCTCTGAATCGGGTGAAGATGGTTTAACTCTTCGCTTCAGTTTTCACCAAAGTCCTCGTTTGCCCAATTCTGAAATGTTGAAGGAGATTTCAAATTGTCTTACTCATTTGCCTGAGAGCCAGCAAGATGTTGTTTTATCACTGATAAGCAGTTTCCCATGCCTATTCAATGATATACCGACACGCACTACAATACTTGAACATGACATTGATGTCACTAATGCTAAATCCATTAAGCAGCATCCTTATAGAATAAATCCTGTTAAAAGAGCTCTAATGAACAGTGAGACAGAGTACATGTTGCAAAATGGATTTGCAAAACACAGTTCTAGTTCTTGGAGTTCTCCCTGCTTGCTTACGTGACATTGCCGATTACCGCAAGGTAAATTATTTTACAGTTACTGACATTGAGGACTGTGTAGATAATTTGGGAAATGCTCAGTATGTAAGCAAACTAGATTTATGTTAGGTTTAAACCCCAACACTCATTACAACATCTGCACAAAGAAAGACACAGAGAAGTTAGTTTGTTTTAACTTGCAAGGAGAGTGTCCCGGAGACTGTCTCAGTTACAATCCTCCAAACACACTCTGAAGACAGTCTCCGCTCTTCATGCTTTTATTAGAAAAGGAACGCCCTAGTTACATGAGGTTTCAACTGCTGAGGGAGTTTATCTTTATGTGAAAACAGACTGTTCTCACATCCTGTGCTCATGTTGCAACATCATATTCCTCTATGCATATAAGGAGATAACAACCATTCTCAATCAGTAATATAAACAGCACATCTAGATAGTAAATAAGTAATGTAGAATGAAAACTGAATAATGTATGTACATTTATCTAACATTTCCCTCCTGTTTATTCAGTTTAGCATTATATCAATTTTAAACATCATTCAGTGACTACTTATTTTCAGATTTTCAGTCATGAAATCATTGCAATGCATAAAAAGTTACACTCAGAGGACCTCCCTAATAACCATCAGGGTCTGGATACAAGTCTGGAAAATGCAGAGACGTCTCTTCGTTGCTTGTCTCATCAGGGTCTTCATCTGAGTCCTCATCTGGTCTTATAAGGGCATACATCTCCGAGAGCTCTGTTTTAACTGGTTGTATAGCAGAGGTGATTATTCGAGAACACAAGGCTCTTATACAAGGAATACAACAACATCCACATAAGGTGAGAATAGCTGCAAACACAGCAATAGACATTAATATAGAAAACACTAGTTGTTTATATTTTCCAAACATTTCCCCAAAACCATCCCACATTGAGGTGTCAACTCCAGAATGGTCTTTCATTTTGTCGTTGAGTGATCTAAGGCCTTCCAACGCTTTAGTCAGGCTTCCATCAGCTGCGGTGTTATTTGGTATAAAAGTGCAACACTGACCACCAAATATGGAACAAACACCTCCTTTCTCAGCTAAGAGCATGTCAACGGCAATTCTATTTTGGAAAGCCATAAGTGAGGTAGCTGACAGTTGTTCATGGATAGCGGAGAAACCTTCTTCAGTTTTGTTTCCTAATCTCTGCACATTATAATGGATGTAGTTGATTCTGTCTACATTTTTATTGATTGTACACCACCAACATATGGTGGATTCAAAGCCTGCTGCTACTTGAACTGCTAATTTATATTCATCAGGGACCCCTCTTGGTATTCCTATGCTGTCTATGTAGGTAGGGTCATCTTTACTCCATCCTGATCTTTTTGCTCTGTTTTTCCAAGTGTGTGGAAATATGCTGCTCACTGATGCCAGTAAATCAGCTACTGAGAGTGGAATGACAGATACAGGAAAAATTTATGACACTGATGCACACAAACCAGTTGTGTTGTATGGCAACCTGTCATACAGTTTATCATCCCCACACCACCAGATGTCGCTGCGTGCCTTAGATTTAAAGCTTTGCAAGTTTCGATCAAAAGTGAACACAGTCTGTGTTCTGTTAGTTTGATAGCAGAAATACGATTCTTTTGTTCTACTGCTATCCCCATCTGTAGTTTTACAGAGGTTTTTTAATATTTCATGTTGGATTTTGGATCGATTAGGATTATAGTACCCTGCTCTTCTTTTTTGCATTTTGTGATTTCTTTCCCATATTAACAGGGCACTTACAACTATGATTGAGATGATGCTCCCTATTATCAATATCTTTTTGTGTGTAGGGGTGAACATCTTTCTGTAAATTGGAGCCCTTCCTAAAAACCTGTAGCAGAGCTGTGGACAATCTTCACCGGTTTGAGACAACTCCAAACTATAATTGCAGCCCCCTTTGTAGCCGGACTACCTCTGAAGGTCAGATGAAGAGCTACAATGCTACAACAGATACCACAATGCTATTACTACAACACAAACAATGATAGTTAGGGTAAACACTGCTATTGAGAAATTTAATGCATCTGGTGTTTTTGTTGGAAATAGTTCTATCCATTTTGAGAATGGATCTATTATTACTAAACAATACTTTTTCCCTTCGCTGTTGTTTAGTTCTATGAAATCCATGTGGATATGTTGAAAAGGGTATTTGGCCTTGGGAAATTGTCCCCTTTTTGGCCTTAAGTTCCCTTGGGCATTGTGTTTTGCACATACTAAGCAGCTTCTACAAAAATTCTTTGAATAGGAATTGAATCCGTAGGTTGTGTATACTTGGTTTACCAATCCTGTCATCCCTCCTGTTGAGACATGTGACTTACCATAACTCAATATTGCTGCCCATTTGTATAGGTTTTTTGGTAGGATTGGTTTATTTTCTGGTCAGGTGAAAATACCATCTTTTAATTGTGCCCCTTTTCTTTGCCATTGTTGTTGTTCCTGCTTTGGTGATTGTTGTTGCATGTCTTTTAATAATTGGGCACCCAACTTCTGCAATAGTTTGCCAGACCCAGAAAATACATCATTTGCTTTTTTGTTATTGGTTTTGGTGCTTGTAATATTGTTGTTTTTCTCTCTTCCATTATTGTTCTTCCTCCTGAACTTAATTGATGACCCAAATACTTTACTGTTTCTTTGCAAAATTGCAACTTGCTTTTGCTTACTTTATGGCCTTCTCCTGCTAGATGTGTTAGGAGAGCTAAAGTGTCCTGTTTACATGCTTCTTCTGTTTCTGATGCCACCAGTATGTCATCTACATATGTTAATAGTTGACTGTTTTGTGGAGGCTCGAAGGTGGACAGACTGGAGGTCAAAACTTGAGAGTAGATCGTTGTACTCTCACAATATCCCTGAGGTAACCTTGTGTAGGTGTACCTTTTTCCTTTAAATGTGAAAGCAAACCAGTACTGACTGTCTTTATGCAGCGGCACAGAGAAAAATGCATTGCTTATGTCCACTACAGTGAAAAACTTAGCTTTTGGGTTCAGATAATTCAACAGTGTGTGTGGATCTGCTACACACGGCGATCTTTGAATGACTGCATTATTAACTGCTTGTAAATCCTGAACCATCCTCCACCCTACAGATGGAGGTGCCTTTTTTACAGGGAATATAGGAGTGTTACAGGGTGACTCAGCACATTCAATCAACACTCCTGCCTTTTTCAAATATGTAATAACTGGTTCAATTCCTATCATTGCATCAGGTTTTAGCGGGTATTGTTTCACTCTAGGCCTATATTCTGTTTTGGGTCTTATTACAACAGGAAGCGCTGTTTTGACTAGGCCAACATCTGTTGGCCCTTGAGACCATAGTTTTTCAGGAACCAGCTTCAACAGTTCCTCTTGTTCCTTAGTAAAGAAGATATGTCACTTTTCCTTTTTGTCTAGATGCACTCCGGATTGGACAGTCACTGTCCAAAACAATGCCTTTTTTGTCATCAGGGTTGATTGACTGTACCAGGTGTTTACACCTGTTGCAACCCAATCTCTTGCTCTTTCACCACTGTTTACTAATTGGCCCAAGTTTTTCCACTCTTCAGTTGTCTCTTTACACAGTGAGATATGAGGTTCTGAGTATTGTCTAAACAACCTTTTGACTGTATCTGGCAGTATTACTGCAGCTGCGGCATTTGCCGTCACGTCTGAGTACACATATGACACTGTTATTTTTACTGGAGTGATTTTGTCAAATTCGCTTTTGTATTTGGTGTCTGGTTTGTTTGTGTACCACATTGTAACATGTAGGTCATCAGGTGACATTACATCCTGAGGGTTTTGTATGGAATTTTTTCCTACATCTACGAGAAATGACCCCGTGGAAGTTGGTGCTTTATTTGGGATATCCAATGTATAGTAATAGTTTGGGCTTCCCACTCCCTGCATTACATATACATTTTCAGGCCTTTCCCTAGCTATTTTTAATCCATCAGGAGTTGGCAATATGATTAGTTGTAAGGCGACCATTGCATCTCTACCTAATAGATTTACTGGACATTCTGGCAATATCAGTACCGAAAGTTGGCATGTTTTTTCTTCCGGGTCTCTGAGCCATATGGGTTCAGTCTCAGTAACCCTTTTTGTCACTCCTTGGGCTGCTCTGACCACAGCATAATTTCCACTAGGCTTTGCATGTGGTAGTGGCTCTCTGAGGGTGGTTCTACATGCTCCAGAATCACAAAGGAACGTGATAGGTGTGCCTTGTACTATCAATGTTATTTCTGGTCTAATTTTTTCTACATAGAACAGTTCTTCCAGATTTAATATATTTTCTCCCTCCTCAGTCAAAAGTACCCTTTCTGTCATTTCACCAAGGGGTTGTCTGCTCAGTTTCCCCTGCGGCTCTGGTGCTAGTCACGCACTATAGTTTTGTTGGGCAGAGCTACTTTGGCAGTCTCTAGCCATATGTCCCTCTTTTCCACAGGACCAGCATGCTCTTGGATTTTGTGCTCCAAAATGTCCTTTGCCTCTACCTCTTCCTCGACCTCTACCACGCCCCCTGCCTCGTGTTTGTTGATAATAAACTGCATTATCAAAACAGGCTGTCTCTTCCTCGTGGTAGAACACTGTGTCTTTTTGTTTGGTCTTTTTACTTTTTATAACTTTTTCTGCATGCAGGGCATGGTTGATGTAATTCTGTAATAAGCCTCCACTCATTCCTATGTAATGGCGGTTTACCCAGCCATGTATTTCAGGTGACGAACCTGAATGGAGTGCATTTTTTAACTGTTGTTGGAAGGCACTGTTTGCATCTTCACTTGGTTCTAGACCACTGTGAACCTTGAACACCGTTCCCATTCTTGCTCTATATTCATCAAATGGTTCATCTGGTTTCTGTCGGCACCTTCCTATTTCAGTGTAATTTGCTCTCTTTTTATATTTAGCTTTAATTCTTTCCAACAGGGGGTTCACATGTTCTGTCAGATCATCACTTTTCTACTACTTTCCAATCTTTGCATGATAAATTATCAAGTAACTTTTGTTTTTCTTTACTTTGTCCCTTACCCATTTTTAGGCGACTTTTAGTTCCAGTATGGTTTTAACACCTGGTGTGTTCTAAATACTGGAAATACCTTTTAAACAAGATGGTGATCAACTAACCTGTTGCGGTAAAATTCACTTCAACCCGTTAAGGTGGAATTTTCTTGCCTACATGCATCCGCAACGGCTCACCATTTGTTCCTTGTTTAATTTATATGAAAAACAGTCACCTAGTGGTGGCTATTTTTCCACTCTCACACTCGCTCGCTCCTTTTATTAGTTTCCTAACAGAGGACTCCGCCGTCCTTAACGTAGAATTTAATTAGTCTATTTCAACTAAGGGAGTCTACCCTCCTGCGGAATTTAACTGTATTCTTCTCTTGTACCTGATAGTGTCTAGAATTGTCAGGGTTTTACTATTTTATTCTTTTGTCATTCATCCCTCTTTTTAATCATAAGATTTACTCACACTTCTCTGCGTCTTTGGAGTTCCGTCAACCCTTGGATCCCAGCTTGCCAGGGAGAACCAGTCCCGGAAAAGGTCTTTTTACCGTGGCCACGGAGTTTTACCTGGATCTCTCTCACCCGCTAGGATCGTCAGGTATCTTGGACTCCGGCTCGAAAGGACCATTTAAATGTTAGGTTTAAACCCCAACACTCATTACAACATCTGCACAAAGAAAGACACAGAGAAGTTAGTTTGTTTTAACTTGCAAGGAGAGTGTCCCGGAGACTGTCTCAGTTACAATCCTCCAAACACACTCTGAAGACAGTCTCCGCTCTTCATGCTTTTCTTAGAAAAGGAACGCCCTAGTTACATGAGGTTTCACCTGCTGAGGGAGTTTATCTTTATGTGAAAACAGACTGTTCTCACATCCTGTGCTCATGTTGCAACATCATATTCCTCTATGCATATAAGGAGATAACAACCATTCTCAATCAGTAATATAAACAGCACATCTAGATAGTAAATAAGTAATGTAGAATGAAAACTGAATAATGTATGTACATTTATCTAACAATTTATTAAAAGGATATTGGCAAGTACCCCTCACAAAGAGAGCTTCTGATATTTCTGCTTTTGTTACACCAGACCAATTTTTACAGTACAATGTGATGGCGTTTGAGATGTGTAATGCCCCTGCAACCTTCCAACGCCTAGTAAACACTGTTTTGTCTGGTTTGTCTAACTGCAGTGCATTTTTGGATGATATAGTAGTATATACTTCCACCTGGACAGAACACATAACTATTTTAAAACAAGTGTTCACTGGCCTTACTAAAGCTTCTTTGACCTTAAACCTCGCCAAATGTGATTTTGGGAAAGCCACAGTGACCTATCTTGGTAGACAGGTAGGCCAAGGACAAGTGCGACCTTTAAAAGAAAAAGTTTCTGCCATTACGTCATTCCCTGTGCCTTGCACTAGAAAGGCTTTATGCCGTTTTCTCGGTATGGCAAGTTACTATAGGAATTTCTGTCGCAACTTTTCCACTATTGTTCATCCTCTAACCGGTCTATTAAGTCCAAAGGTCAACTTTGTATGGACCCCAGAATGTCAACACGCTTTTGATAGCATTAAATCTCTGTTATGTCATGCTCCTGTACTCTCTGCCCCAGATACAGAAAGGCCCTTTAATCTTGAGGTTGATGCGAGTGCAGCGGGAGCTGGTGCTGTCCTCCTACAGGAAGGTAAAAATGGAGCTGATCATCCCATTTGTTATTTTTCTAGGAAGTTTAACAGAAGCCAGCTTAACTAGTCCATCATTGAGAAGGAAGCCTTGGCTTTGCTTTTGGCCTTACAACATTTGAGGTATACCTTGGATCCTGTCCTTCTCCAATTGTGGTCTACACTGACCATAACCCACTTGTCTTCCTAGCACGTATGTACAACCATAATCAAATACTCCTGCGTTAGGCTTTAATTATTCCAAGACTTTAATCTGGACATTAGATACAAGAAGGGTTCAGCAAACATCTTGGCTGATGCTTTATCAAGACAGGAGTTATAAAAACAAGAGTTTATTATATAGATGTTGTGGGATGGACATTGTGTTTTATATTTTTAGGGAGGATGTTACGGCTGGTGGCCGTATGTGTATGTTTGTGTGTTTTGTTTTGTACCATCATCAACAGACTGGCCAGCCAATGTCACTGCGGAGCGCCGTTTTCCTCCGTGCTGTTGGTGCTGCTGTTTCTGATGGGATCGGATTTCTTCTGCCCTCCTACTGGACCTTCGCTGGTTTATCTCTTCTTCGCTGGTTACTCTCTTCTTCCCTGAATACTCTCTTCTTCGTTGTTCCTGACGGATTCAGATCTCCCTGGACGCTCTTCACTCCTCCTGCTGGATCGAGTGGGGTCGTAACAATGACTTTGAGAGTATAACTGTTGGTTAACAAGACAGGAAAATTCCTGCCTGACTGATATGAACAATTTCAGCAGCCACAGTGCACAGAATTAGCAAAGCAACAACAGGAACAGCATTCATCTGAGAAAAAGGCAACAAAGTTAAAACTTTCACATCCAAACCAACACCAGCAGCTGACACAGCACCCCAGACCATCACTGACTGTGGACACTGGACTTCTGGCATTTTGGCATTTCCTTCTCCCCCAGTCTTGATTTCTGAATGACATGCAGAATTTGCTTTCATCCGAAAAAAGTACTTTGGACCAATGAGCAACAGTCCAGTGCTACTTCTCTGTAGCCCAGGTCAGGCGCTTCTGCCGCTGTTTCTGGTTCAAAAGAGGCTTGACCTGGGGAATGCGGCACCTGTAGCCCATTTCCTGCACACGCCTGTGCACGGTGGCTCTGGATGTTTCTACTCCAGACTCAGTCCACTGCTTCCGCAGGTCCCCCAAGGTCTGGAATCGGCCCTTCTCCACAATCATCCTCAGGGTCTGGTCACCTCTTCTCGTTTTGCAGCGTTTTCTGCCACACTTTTTCCTTCCCACAGACTTCCCACTGAGGTGCCTTGATACAGCACTCTGGGAACAGCCTATTCGTTCAGAAATTTCTTTCTGTTTCTCACCCTCTTGCTTGAGGGTGTCAATAGTGGCATTCTGGACAGCAGTCAGGTCGGCAGTCTTACCCATGATTGGGGTTTGGAGTGATGAACCAGGCTGGGAGTTTTAAAGGCCTCAGGAATCTTTTGCAGGTGTTTAGAGTTAACTCGTTGATTCAGATAATTAGGTTCATAGCTCGTTTAGAGACCCTTTTAATGATATGCTAATTTTGTGAGATAGGAATTTTGGGTTTTCATGAGCTGTATGCCAAAATCATCCGTATTAAGACAATAAAAGACCTGAAATATTTCAGTTAGTGTGCAATGAATCTAAAATATATGAATGTTAAATTTTCATCATTACATTATGGAAAATAATGAACTTCATCACAATATGCTAATATTTTGAGAAGGACCTGTATATTTAATTATAGTAAATGATATAAATAAAAAAGTAGCAAGTTTATTTAAACAGATATTCAATATTCTACTCATCAAATGTCTATAATTTTCTGAATCCGTTTTTGCTTTTAGTTAAGGGTTTCCCTTAGTTGCACCAGACATTTGGATTTTTTATGACCACTTACCTTTCATTTGCTGGAGGTGTATTGAGTGAAATTTACAGACGTGTTTAATATTTTATAGGTCTCTCCCAAATGGGTTTCAGTCTGAACACAAATATCATGCAGTTTGCAGACCAGTAAAACCACTTTACAAGTCATATCTAAAAGTCAGCCAAAAACCTGTACATGTATGTTGTTTTGATAATTATTCATTTTAAAGCTCTGTGGAAAAACAAAAAGAAAAAAAAAGAAATGAGCATGTGTTGTGATTTCCATCCTATTTGTTGGCAACCTGTTATCTGTTAAAATGACGTGCCATGAAAACTAACAAGGTTCTGCAGTACTCACAATATTGTATTGAAATATGTCTGCTCATTTGGTTATATCTGCCTGATGGGCCTGCTTGTTTACGAGATGGATAAGTCCAACCAATGGCTAATGGATAGATTTGTGTTTTTTCAAATGTATGTTCTTCTGCTTATACAAAAGAGATTGTCCAGTACCAGTGAACATACTGAGCACATGCTGAATTTGTACTCGGAAAACGTGGGTCACATCCTTCTCCTCACGGTCCTGTGATGAGATAACAACTACTTGACCTCAAGTTACTCTACAACATTACAAGAGTCTGATGTAACAACGTGAAACTGCACTGACTGGTGTTATGTTATGATTTGGGGTTGTTTGGTTTTTGGTTTCTGGTTTTCTCTTTATATGTTTTTCACAGTTCAAGTTTTGAATCATGCTTCTGTTTATTATTTTCCTGTTTATGCTTTTGTTTCATGTTTTTCTAGTTATGTTTCTATTAGTTTGTTTCCTTGGATTTTTGTTCTGCTCAAGCCATGTTTTTTCCTGTCAATTAACCTTATTCGGTTCACCTGCTCCGAGCTAATCTGTCTCCTTGCTCCACCTGGTTCACACTCCATATATACACACCTGTTCAGTTTATTCCTTGCGGAAACATTTTTCAAATCATGTCGTTTTCTGGATAATGATCGTGTCTCCTTTTTGGATCATGCCATGCCTGTTTGGCCTGCTCGTTTATTGTTTTGTTCCTGCCTCTTCTTGTAAGAGAGTTTTATTGTTAATTAAATCCTTTTTTTTTTCACTTACCGTCATGCTGCCTGCTAGTCTGCATTCCAGGGTCCTCCATTTAGCAAGTCCTGACATGTTAGGTAAACGTGATTGACAAAACATAAGCACCATACTGACAGGGAATACTAGTAACAGGAAGTACATTAAAACAACTGTTAAGATGTCACAGGGCAACCGAAAGCAAATTAAAGCAGTGATATATGGAAACATATAAGTTGTGAGGTTTGGAAATAAACAAGGGATGTCGTTATATGAGTCCAAATACTAAACCATTGTTCTGATCGAGGGATTTCTAAATCCTCTATGTCAAGTTCCTACTGACATTTGTTCTTGTATTGTCTATGATTTTATGTCCGCAGCACCCCCAGCAAGTTATGCAGGCACAGTTTGGGCTGAGAATTTGAGGCTCACTATTTATGTGTACAGCTGACAAAACTGTAGTACAGGCTGTCGACATTATTTTTTTAATACAACAAATCTGTTTTTTCTGTAACGTTTTTTTCAGCTTTGACAATGACGTTCACAGTTAAAAGTGGGATTGTATTGGCAGCTGCAGTTTCCTATCTGTCTATGTCACATGGCCAGCTCTGCAGGGTCAATTCAGATCACTGTCAATGTGATTGGAGCACTGAAGCTAAAACCTGTATGACATTCAAAGCAAAGCATGTTTCTGAAGCAGAAAGAAAACATGTTTTGACTGTGCACACCTAAGTAGAACTTGAGAAGAACACTGAAATATTTGCACTGAAATTGCACATTAAAACACAGTAAACAGAGTAAAAATGCCTATGTTAGACTAGGATTGAAAGCTGCAGCTGGTACAGTGTACATTTTAGGACATCCTAAGGTCTCAGGAAAACATCCTTAGACATCAGATCAAATGGCTTCAGACTTCTGACTAAATTGTCTCAGCAAATAAGCATCAGAAAAAAGGTCAAGACCTTCCTTATTAACAAACATAAATTTAACAACTCCTGTCCAATCCCTCGTACTCGTACTCAAATTCGTACTCCCCGTCTTCAGCTTTATCCGGGACCGGGTCGCGGGGGCAGCAGACTCAGCAGAGACATCCAGACGTCCCTCTCCCCAGACACCTCCTCCAGCTCCTCCGCGGGGAGCCCAAGGCATTCCCAGGCCACCCGAGAGACACAGTCCATCCAGCGTGTCCTGGGCCTCCTCCCGGTGGGACATGCCTGGAACACCTCCCGAGGAAGGCGGCGAGGATGCATCCGGTATACAGGTCCTTCTCAAAAAATTAGCATATTGTGATAAAGTTCATTATTTTCCATAATGTCATGATGAAAATTTTAACATTCATATATTTTAGATTCATTGCACACTAACTGAAATATTTCAGGTCTTTTATTGTCTTAATACGGATGATTTTGGCATACAGCTCATGAAAACACAAAATTCCTATCTCACAAAATTAGCATATCATTAAAAGGGTCTCTAAACGAGCTATGAACCTAATTATCTGAATCTACGAGTTAACTCTAAACACCTGCAAAAGATTCCTGAGGCCTTTAAAACTCCCAGCCTGGTTCATCACTCCAAACCCCAATCATGGGTAAGACTGCCGACCTGACTGCTTTCCAGAAGGCCACTATTGACACCCTCAAGCAAGAGGGTAAGACACAGAAAGAAATTTCTGAACGAATAGGCTGTTCCCAGAGTGCTGTATCAAGGCACCTCAGTGGGAAGTCTGTGGGAAGGAAAAAGTGTGGCAGAAAACGCTGCAAAACGAGAAGAGGTGACCAGACCCTGAGGAAGATTGTGGAGAAGGGCCGATTCCAGACCTTGGGGGACCTGCGGAAGCAGTGGACTGAGTCTGGAGTAGAAACATCCAGAGCCACCGTGCACAGGCATGTGCAGGAAATGGGCTACAGGTGCCGCATTCCCCAGGTCAAGCCACTTTTGAACCAGAAACAGCGGCAGAAGCGCCTGACCTGGGCTACAGAGAAGCAGCACTGGACTGTTGCTCAGTGGTCCAAAGTACTTTTTTCGGATGAAAGCAAATTCTGCATGTCATTCAGAAATCAAGGTGCGAGAGTCTGGAGGAAGACTGGGGAGAAGGAAATGCCAAAATGCCAGAAGTCCAGTGTCAAGTACCCACAGTCAGTGATGGTCCGGGGTGCCGTGTCAGCTGCTGGCGTTGGTCCACTGTGTTTTGTCAAGGGCAGGGTCAATGCAACTAGCTATCAGGAGATTTTGGAGCACTTCATGCTTCCATCTGCTGAAAAGCTTTATGGAGATGAAGATTTCATTTTTCAGCACGACCTGGCACCTGCTCACAGTGTCACAACCACTGGTAAATGGTTTACTGACCATGGTATCACTGTGCTCAATTGGCCTGCCAACTCTCCTGACCTGAACCCCATAGAGAATCTGTGGGATATTGTGAAGAGAACGTTGAGAGACTCAAGACCCAACACTCTGGATGAGCTAAAGGCCGCTATCGAAGCATCCTGAGCCTCCATAAGACCTCAGCAGTGCCACAGGCTGATTGCCTCCATGCCACACCGCATTGAAGCAGTCATTTCTGCAAAAGGATTCCCGACCAAGTATTGAGTGCATAACTGTACATGTTTATTTGAAGGTTGACGTTTTTTGTATTAAAAACACTTTTCTTTTATTGGTCGGATGAAATATGCTAATTTTGTGAGATAGGAATTTTGGGTTTTCATGAGCTGTATGCCAAAATCATCCGTATTAAGACAATAAAAGACCTGAAATATTTAGGTTAGTGTGCAATAAATCTAAAATATATGAATGTTAAATTTTCATCATGACATTATGGAAAATAATGAACTTTATCACAATATGCTAATTGTTTGAGAAGGACCTGTATAGTTTCTAATCTAAGCATGTTCTTTCCTACTCCCAACTATGGGAATAAATTTAGGAAAATCTTATTTTCCTGTTGATCTAAGGAGGGGAGGGGGATCACGCGTCCATGATCGAATTAAGGAGGAAAAAAAAATGGTAACTTCTCATCTGTCCAGGAAAGGGAAAAGATGACGAACCGTTTAGTTGACTGAATTAACGAGGAGGAAAACTCATATCCTTGGATATAGAACCTCTTTGGGTTTCACCTGCGCCGAGTGTGACGTGGTCTTCGATCGGCAAATAAATCTTCTGATCTTCTCGTATCAGACAGATTTTCAGCTTTCAAGCTCTTGCGGGAATGGCATTGTGGAGCAAAAGTTCACCTGCGAGCTTTTGTCTCTCCAGATATGCGCCTCCGTTACGCTGTCCTGTGAGACAGGCTAGAAATGGCACCGAAACTTCATCTCCTTTGGGTTTTACACTCTCGGTGACGTCAGAGCTGTGACGTCTGTTGAGCTGCGTGTGTCAAAATGTGTGACCAAAATGGATGGCCCCAACATCCCCCCTATGTTCAAAGGGTGTGATTAATCGCAGTCTTTGAAGCTTCCGGGTCCATCCATCATAGAATCTTAGACTCAATGATCCATGATCCATGAAGAAGCAAAAATAAAAAACAAAAATACTGTCCCTGTGTTCCTCTTGGTAGTAACGGGAGTTCACAGTTCAGTTTGTTTCTCAAAGGCCTATTACTGGGCAGGACAAGGTTAGCCTGGGCAAGGTTATACTCTGTCTAACTCACACCTGTCTATGTCATTCAATGAGAAAAATACAAAACAAACGCTTAACATGAATTTAGGTTTAAACAAATTAGCTCTTTCAAATGATGATGGGATTTAACATAACTCCTGTCTCTAAACTTTTCAGATCGGAAAAGGGAAAGGAAGAAAAATTAATAATAATAATAATGGAACTGTACTACTTAGGCTATCAGCCAGGTGTGTTTGTGGAGATTGCAAGGTGTCTGCTGTGGTGGACTTTAGGATTTTCTCTACTAAATTCAGCAAAACTCGACTCATCACCCTATTTGAAACTACACTCCTACAGTTAAACCCTGCTCCCATGCTATTAGACTTGCTATCTTTTCACCTGGTCTTCTGAACTTACAGCATGTCCATCTACCTCCTCTGCATCAAGTCAGCTAACTCTTTAGCTTTTTGTGTCATCGCAACGTTCAAAGTACCTAATTTCTCTTTTGGACTCTTGCCTTTACTCTTTTCTCTCTGCCTATGAACATGTCTTCCTCCTCTTCTTCTTTGCTGACCAACAATAACTCAATTTCCACGGGTACCCTGTTCACCAGCACCAATGGTGGCTGTTGTTAACCCAGGCCTCAACTGATATACTGTGAAGTTGCAAAAGTTTTACGCCGGATGCCTTTCGTGAAGCAACATTCTGCATTTATCCAGGCTTGGGACAAAAATAGAACAAATCAAACACAGGGCACTGTCCCACCTTTGAGGTTGCATTGTGGACCTAATCTTAGTGTCATTGAAACATTTTATAGCAGAGTTGAAAGGTTGTGTGGAAACAAGGAGGCCTATAGACCTATAGGTTTTAGTGCGATGAGATTCACTATTTAATCTGTGTTCTGAATGATATGTGCATGTAACCCTTTTTATTGAAACTTTGATGTGCCATGTTAGATGCCTGGAAGCTGCTGCGCTACCCAGCTTTGTGTGTGTGTTTTGCGGGGTTATTGGACACCTGAGAGCAAGCGCAGGTGTGCTGTGAGGCTGGACTGTTAAAATAACCTCATGGTGAAATTCCCCATTTTCTTTGTCTTCAACATCACTGCTTGCTAGCTTGCCGCCAAAAGTTTTATAACTCTTTGTCTGCTCAAGAGTTGGGGGAGGTTTTGTGATTGAGTATAACTGAGTTACAGTGGAGCTGCGCCTCACCCTCCACTCACAACCATATCCCTTTTGTCATATTATCATTTTTACCATAACTGCTGGTTTGATCCCATACTGCTGTTTTGCTTTATTTTTGTTTAGTTAGATATTTTACACCTTTTGTGTAGAACTTTGCATGTTTGAGTAGGTGAAGATTATTAAATCAGAAGAACGGATTGTATCAGGCTGTGATTTAATAAATATTCACATAGATAAAGAGAAGGCGTTTCTGGCTTTATTTTGGTGCAAGAGATGTTTGTCAGTCAAGATAAGGTTAAAAGTTCCACACGTTTTGGCAGAAACGGTCGATTAAACAGTGACATCTCCGGTAATAGTTATTAATTATTACTGAGTATTTATCGGTTGTAATTATCAAAGGCGTTGAGCCACAATTACAACACCAGAAGACATCTCTGGTCTCGATTCATAAATGAGGATTTTGGTTAAGAAATAAATGTTGTCAAATTATGATTTTTATTTACAATTATTGATAAAGATTAATCAATCAATAATCATAATTCCAAAAGAACTAAGCAAATTTAAGATCTCATTTAAGGTAATGTGGGTCTTTCAATAGGATTCCTCGGCTTATTTCACACTTTTTAAGGTATAAAAGCCTCCTTGAAACCTTGAAAAGAATTTGAATTATTTCACCCTAAGGTTTGTTACACTTTGAAAACACCTGATTCATGGACAACTTAATTTGGGTCATTACTAACTCAGTCCAGGGTCACATATGATCATTTTTATCCATGCATCCATCTGTTTTCTACAATTGCTTCATCCTTGCAGGGCCAAAGAACACCTGGTGCTTACCTCCAACAGTCAATAAAGGAAAGGTGGGGTACACCCTGAACATGTTGCCACTCCATCATAGGGCACATCCAAAGCAAACAAAGTAAACAACCATCCACACAGACACGTACACTTAAGCCACATGCATTGGTAGATCATGCCAACTCTATACAGGAAGGCCTGGCTAGGATGCAGACCTAGACTTTCTTGCTGCAATTCAGCAGTCTTACAAACTGCTACACAATGCAGCCGTGAATGGTATTTGGTTAATTATGCTACAGAAAAAGATCAGATTAAAAGAAAAAAAAGACTAAAACATCAGAATTTCTAATGAGTCTCTTATTTTTAAAAAACAAAAGTTGTAATGTGTAAAATACTGTCCGTCTCCATGACCAATTCAATGGACAAAATGAACGTTGAAAATGGTAAAGGGTTAATGCTTTCTTAAGAGAAGAAAATGTTCTTCAGTGCAAACTAAATTTATTTACACTCATTAACTTTAACTTTATTATATAGGATCATTTTATTATCTACCATCTTTTTTTTGTTCTGTGGAAGTAGAAGGGGAACTTATAACATACTTAGTTATAATTATACTTATAGTTATACTTAGTTATAATTCTAATTTCTGGTTATAACTACTTACTATCTGTCCCATAGCATACATCCATAATATAGGTTAAAGGAGTAACCCACAAGGTTTTTTTGTGTACATGGAAAAAGTCAGAGAGGATAGGAGGGAAGGATATCCTGTTCATGCTGGGTGACCTTTAACCTGGGACATCCTTTTTAAAATCTGCATCCATACCTTTCACTGCCAAGGCCAGTGCATTTCCCCTGCTGCTCTGCTGTGCCAAGTTCTCCCTTTAAGAGTACATCTCTTTACCTGGTTTGATGGTAGGTCTGCTGCAGTTATCAGTTCTTTGGCACAGACTTGATCTTTTAACCAACTATCATGTTTCTCAGAGCCTGAAGATTTCCCAAATTCATTTAATTCAGAAACAAACCCTGGATCATCATATTTTTAGAAAAGCTGTTGCTTGTTTCCAAAGGTCAAAGCTCAACTAAAATGTATGCATAAGAGAACACTGCAGGGGAGTTCAGATGCCTTATAACTTTTAACAAACAGGAGCCATAATATCTGCAGTGATAAGGATCTCCATTGCATTACTAATGCCTCAGTACAATTGGAGTCTGCAGAAAGATTGTATTTTCCCAGTGTACAGAGAAGACATTGCTGTCATCTGTCATACCAGATACCTCCTGGCCCTTGGCCATGCCTAGAAATCCTGTCCATGAAAGTTATTAACAGGGCTGTGTAATTATTGGAGCCAACAACATTTGGCTATGTTCAGTTGTAGGAGTGGGAGCAGGCACCAGGGGGCACTGCGATACTTAAGACGTTGTATTGTTTTAGAAGTGCTGAAGAAATTAGCTACGTGCTGTTAATAAAATACCATCCTCAAGCATAAGCAATAAGATTGGTTATTAAAGAACCCACAATGCATTGGAACACAACAGACTGGTGGAGCCTTGCCACAGTGGACCTTTTTAACTACCTTAGTGACTGAATGAGTTCAAGTCAGAGTCCTCCATCTCTGCTTCCACCAGGTCAGACGTGATGGCAGGCTTAAGGAGATCCTCGAGGTTCTACTTCCACCCCTCAATAATTTCCCCCGTCGAGGTCAGCAGCTCCCCAACCTCACTGTAAATAGAATTGGTTAAGCACTGCTTCCCTCTCCTGATGTGCTGGACTGTCTGCCAGAATCGCTTTGAGGGTGACCAGTTGTCCTTCTCTATGGCCTCATAGAACTCATCCAAGGCCCAAGTTTTTGCCTCTGCTACCTCCCGGGCCACGGCACATAGTCTAACTGTACCCGTCTGCACAAGGCAGCCAGGCCCAATAGGGCTCCTTATTCAGCTTGGCAGCATCCTTTACCGCTGGTGTCCATCACCGGATTGAGAATTGTTGGTGTGACACGCACCTCAGACCTTATGGCCACAGCTACTGGTGGCCACATCGACAAAACAGGTAGAGAACATGGTCCATTTGGACTCTTTGTCCCCAGCATACCCCAAGGATCCAGGAAATTTGGTGTTAAATACATTCTTGACCAAGGAATCCAACAGATGTTTTCAGCAGACCCTCACTGTACTAGTAAGGGATAACAGCGGACATTCCGTGATGTCACTGTCCAAATGAAAGGACCGCTTTTGCTACATCCTGTCTCTTCTACGCGGGTTCCCCAGGGGATCAGGAGAGAGAGACACAGTGCACTAATGTCTCTTTGCTGGCAAACAGACATAACTCTTCAAACTGGATCCAAGAGTCTCAAAAGATCACGCGATCATATGCACTAAGTTAAGTACGAATGAATTGCTGTTTGTGTATCCGGTATTCATTCATGAACGGGGGTAATTAAGGTTCCCAGCAGAGACCCTGTCTTTACAACGCCAAGTGGAGCAGTTTTACTGGTCTGAAGGAAGGACAATGGGACTGCATTCACCGTGGTTACAGCAGTAACGTGCAGTTTGGCCGGCCGACAGAGTGAGCCGCCCCTCCCCACAGCTAACCCCTTGTTCACTGTGGAAGCTTTCTTCAAACTTCCTCGCCCCTGACTAATTTTCCTCAGATGGTTCACCTGAGAGGTTAGGTATGGGCAGAGAGAAGTAGTTTAGAATGAAATAATCTAAACATTATTTTGTTTTATGAAGTTTGGTTTTGTTTGTGTTGAAACTCAGCTATCTTAGTGCTAGCAGATTATCTGTTCAGCACACGTATGTGAGTTCTGTGGGTTTTTTTTTAAGCTACGACAAACTTTATTTAAAGGTGGATTTTAAACACAGAACATCGGCCATAACGTGCTGTCCATGCTTATGCATTTCAACCCCTGTTATTAGTGGTATTTTAAAGGTATATGTGTGATTCTGATAAGCTATACTCTTCTTTTGTTAGCTTTAACTGCTAACAGCTAAGAACACGTGGTTTGCCTGCTAAAGATCATTTACCCAAAAAGGTTGTTGGTTTTCAATCCAGTAAAATAATATTTCCCTAAATATTATCTTACCAAACTTGAAAACCAAGTAAACCCCATTAAGCCCATTTCTCCAGAAATATTTGGTTCTTATTCAAAATAATAGTTCTTTAAATATTATTTTACTAAATAAAGGCAGCTAATTAAACACCGTTGAGAATTGGTCATCCAGAAGGTTGGTTTATTCAGCAAATATTATTTATTAAAATAATATTTTATCTGATCTTGCATCGTGAATGGTTGTTTAAAGGTATACCAATTATTGCCCAAGTTAGTTCCAAGACTAACTTAACTTAATTTCCAGATTCTTCAAGATAATCCTTGGTTCTCAAACGTAAATAACATTACATGGTAATGTTGCATCACTCTTCCGGTCAGGGCTTTCAACCATCTTTGGTCAACTTGTTTACATTGTGCATAGCCCATTAGTCTTCCTTATTCTTTCATTCTGCTTGGTAGTTTAGTTGGATGGGATTAGCATGGTGAAGAGTTTGTTGATTGAAATATGTTTGACTTTGAGTTAACTTGTTTTTGTTAATAAATTATTGTATTTTAAGAAATTGTGTGAATTCATTCCGTGTGTGTGAGTTTTGCAGTTCAATAATGTCAGAACTTGGCTCATCACTTTCAATGTTGTCCGAATACCAGCGCCTTATTGGGCTGGTATTCACAGGACAACCTTTAACAGACCAAAATATTATTTAATAAATATAATAAAGTATTATTATTAAATATTAAATAATATATTCATTTTCATAATTACAACAATGGCGAAAAGCAAATTCACCTCAGCCCGCTGCCTCTTCAGAGTAGAAGCTGTGTTCCAGAGCCCATGCTATGTGCGGAGGTGATCCTATTTCTAGCAGATATCTCTCAACTTCCTGCACAAGCTCGGGTCCTTTTTTTTCCTCAGTGAGCGAAGTGACAATTCGAGTCCCTAAAGACAGTGACAATATATGTGGAGAAATATGTAAAATGATTTTTTTATAGTCTCTTGTTTTCATCTCAAAAATCTGCCATTTGACAAGACGTAGAGCCACTATGCGACAGAAAGAAGAAAACATCCTCTCATTCACAACAGCATATACATTTTTTTAAAAGGGATTGGACAGACCCCTCCTTGAAGCCCCACCTTAACGTGGTGGAGGGGTTTGAGAGCTCTAATGATCCTAGAGGCTATGTTGTCTGGGGCTTAAATGCCCCTGGTGGGGTCTCCCATGGCAAACAGGCTCTAGGTAACGGGGCAAACAAAGAGCGGTTCAAGACACCCTCATGTGGACCATTGCATCGAGGCACGTGACATCGCTCTGTACCGTGGAGCCGGCGACCCACCCTGGAGCCTGGCCTGGGGTCGGGACTTGTTGGAGAGCGCCTGGTGGCTGGGTTGCTCCTCGCGGGACCTGGGCGGGCCAAGCCCAAATGAGAGACGCAAAGCCATCCCCCAGTGGGCCCACCACCTGCAGGGGGACCGGTGCAAAGAGGATTGGGCGGCCCGATCCCCGGATGCTTAGGCTGGCTCTAGGAATGTGAAATATAACCTCGCTGTTGGGGAAGGAGCCTGAGCTTGTGCGGGAAGTCTAGAGAATCGACAAGAAATAGTCAGGCTCACCTCCACGCACAGTTTGGGCTCTGGAACCCATCTCCTCGAGAGGGGCTGGACTCTCTTCTACTCTGGAGTGGCCCACGAGGAGAGGCGATGGGCTGGGGTGGGTTTGCTCGTTGCCCCCGAGCTCAGCTGTCTCAGGTTGGGGTTTACTCCAGTGGATGAGAGGGTCGCATCCACTGTGCCTTCGGGTTGGGGATAGGTCTCTGACTGTTGTTTTCGGCTACGGGCCGAGCGGTACTGCGGAGTACCCGGCCTTCTTGGCGTCCCTGTCGGGGGTGCTGGATAGTGCCCCTCCCGGGGACTCCATTATTCTGCTGGGGGACTTCAACGCCCACGTGGGAAACGACAGTGACACCTGGAGACGGGTGATCGGGAGGAATTGCCTCACCAATCTGAGTGGTGTTTCATTATTTGACTTCTGTGCTAGTCACGGATTGTCCATAATGAACACCATGTTCAAGCATAAGGGTGTTCATCAGTGCACTTGGCACCAGGACACCCTAGGCAGGTGGTCGATGATCGTGTCGTCAGATCTTCGGCTGCATGTTTTGGACACTTGGGGGGGGGGGAGGAGCTGAGCTGTCCACTGATTACCACCTGATGGTGAGTTGGATCCGATGGAGGAGGAGAAAGCCGGACACACTTGGCAGGCCCAAGAGCACAGTGAGGATCTGCTGGGAATGTCTGGCAGAGCCCTCAGCCAGGGATGTATTCAACTCCCACCTCCAAGAGAGCTTTGACCAGATTCCGGGGGATGTTGGAGACATAGAGTCCGAATGGACTATGTTCTCCGCATCTATCGTCGATGCTGCTGCCCGTAGCTGTGGTCGTAATGTCTGCGGTGCCTGTCGCAGCAGCAATCCCTGAACCCGGTGGTGGACGCCGGCAGTAAGAGACACTGTCAAGCTGAAGAAGGAGTCCTATTGGCTGTGGTTGGCTTGTGGGACTCCTGAGGCGGCTGACCGACAACGTGAGGCCAATTGTGCCTCGGCCCGGGCTGTGGCAGTGGCAAACACTTGGGCCTGGGAGGAGTTCGATAAGGCTATGGAGAAGAACTACTGGTTGGCCTCGAAGCAATTCTGGCAAACCGTCCGGCGCCTCAGGAGGGGGAAACAGTGCTTTGCCAACACTGTTTACAGTGGGGGTGGGAGGCTGCTGACCTCAATTAGGGACATTATCGGGCGGTGGAAGGAGTACTTCAAGGATGTCCTCAATCCTACCATCACGCATTCCCTGGTGGAAACAGAGGCTGGGGACTTGGGGTTAGACTCTTTCATCACCCAGGCTGAAGTCACCGAGGTGGTTAAAAAGCTCTACGTGACAGGGCTTCGGGGGTGGATGAGATCCACCCTGAGTACCTTAAGTCTCTGGATGTGGTGGGGTTGTCATGGTTTACATGCCTCTTCAACATTGCGTGGCGGTCGGGGACAGTGCCTCTGGCCTGGCAGACTGGGCTGGTGGTCCCCCTTCATAAGAAGGGTGACCGCAGGGTGTGTTCTAACTACAGGGGATCACACTCCTCAGCCTCCCTGGTAAGGCCTATGCCAGGGTATTGGAGAGGAGAGCCTAGCTGATAGTAGAACCTAGGTTTCAGGAGGAGCATTGTGGTTTTCGTCCCGGCCGTGGAACACTGGACCAGCTCTATACCCTCTACAGGGTACTCGAGGGTTCATAGGAGTTTGCCCAACCGGTCCACATGTGTTTTGTGGACCTGGAGAAGGCATTCAACTGTGTCCCTCGTGGTGCCCTGTGGGGGTGCTCCAGGAGTATGGAATCGGGGACCCTTTATTAGGGGCCATCCGCTCTCTGTACAAGCAGAGCAGGAGTTTGGTCCGCATTGCTGGCACTAAGTCGGACCTGTTCCCGGTGCATATTGGACTCTGGCAGGGCTGCCCTTTGTCACCGGTCCTGTTCTAGGTGCACCCAATTGCCGGAGGGGGTCCGGTTTGGGGACCAGTGGATTTCGTCTCTTCTTTTTGCAGATGACGTGGTCCTGCTGGCCCCCTCTAGCCAAGACCTACAGCATGCGCTGGGGTGGTTTGCAGCTGAGTGTGAAGCGGCTGGGATGAAGATCAGCTCCTCCATGTCTGAAGCCATTGTTCTCGACCGGAAAATAGTGACTTGTCCTCTTCAGGTTGGAGGGGAGTTCCTGCCTCAAGTGGAGGAGTTCAAGTATCTCGGGGTCTTGTTCACAAGTGAGGGAAGAATGGAGCGGGAGTTCGACAGATGGCACTGTGCCGGTCCATTGTGGTGAAGAGAGAGCTGAGCTGAAAGCAAGGCTCTTGGTTTACCGGTCGGTCTATGTTCCTACCCTCACCTATGGACATGAACTTTGGGTCATGACTGAAAGAACAGGATCCTGGATACAAGCGGCTGAAATAAGCTTCCTCTGTAGGGTGGCCGGGCACTCCCTTAGAGATAGGGTGAGGAGCTCGGCCATCCGGGAGGGGCTCGGAGCAGAGTTGCTGCTCCTCCACATCGAGAGGAACCAGTTGAGGTGGCTCAACATATTTTAAAAATACAGGTCCTTCTCAAAATATTAGCATATTGTGATAAAGTTCATTATTTTCCATAATCTCATGATTAAAATTTAACATTCCTATATTTTAGATTCATTGCACACTAACTGAAATATTTCAGGTCTTTTATTGTCTTAATACGGATGATTTTGGCATACAGCTCATGAAAACCCAAAATTCCTGTCTCACAAAAAGGGTCTCTAAACGAGCTATGAACCTAATCATCTGAATCAACGAGTTAACTCTAAACACCTGCAAAAAATTCCTGAGGCCTTTAAAACTCCCAGCCTGGTTCATCACTCAAAACCCCAATCATGGGTAAGACTGCCGACCTGACTGCTGTCCAGAAGGCCATTATTGACACCCTCAAGCAAGAGGGTAAGACACAGAAAGAAATTTCTGAACGAATAGGCTGTTCCCAGAGTGCTGTATCAAGGCACCTCAGTGGGAAGTCTGTGGGAAGGAAAAAGTGTGGCAGAAAACGCTGCACAATGAGAAGAGGTGACCGGACCCTGAGGAAGATTGTGGAGAAGGGCCGATTCCAGACCTTGGGGGACCTGCAGAAGCAGTGGACTGAGTCTGGAGTAGAAACATCCACAGCCACCGTGCACTGGCGTGTGCAGGAAATGGGCTACAGGTGCCGCATTCCCCAGGTCAAGCCTCTTTTGAACCAGAAACAGCGGCAGAAGCGCCTGACCTGGGCTACAGAGAAGTAGCACTGGACTGTTGCTCATTGGTCCAAAGTACTTTTTTCGGGTGAAAGCAAATTCTGCATGTCATTCAGAAATCAAGACTGGGGGAGAAGGAAATGCCAAAATGCCAGAAGTCCAGTGTCCACAGTCAGTGATGGTCTGGGGTGCCGTGTCAGCTGCTGGTGTTGGTCCACTGTGTTTTATCAAGGGCAGGGTCAATGCAGCTAGCTATCAGGAGATTTTGGAGCACTTCATGCTTCCATCTGCTGAAAAGCTTTATGGAGATGAAGATTTCATTTTTCAGCACGACCTGGCACCTGCTCACATTGCCAAAACCACTGGTAAATGGTTTACTGACCATGGTATCACTGTGCTCAATTGGCCCGCCAACTCTCCTGACCTAAACCCCATAGAGAATCTGTGGGATATTGTGAAGAGAACGTTGAGAGACTCAAGACCCAACACTCTGGATGAGCTAAAGGCCACTATCGAAGCATCCTGGGCCTCCACAAGACCTCAGCAGTGCCACAGGCTGATTGCCTCCATGCCACGCCGCATTGAAGCAGTCATTTCTGCAAAAGGATTCCCGACCAAGTATTGAGTGCATAACTGTACATGTTTATTTGAAGGTTGACGTTTTTTGTATTAAAAACACTTTTCTTTTATTGGTCGGATGAAATATGCTAATTTTGTGAGATAGGAATTTTGGGTTTTCATGAGCTGTATGCCACAATCATCCGTATTAAGACAATAAAAGACCTGAAATATTTCAGTTAGTGTGCAATGAATCTAAAATATATGAATGTTAAATTTTCATCATGACATTATGGAAAATAATGAACTTTATCACAATATGCTAATATTTTGAGAAGGACCTGTATTTATCAGCTTTATAACTCTAACAGAAAAGAAGATGCAGAAGATAGGGTTAGATGGAGACAGATGACTCACTGTGGCAACCCCTGAAAGGGAAAAGCCGAAGGAAAAAGAAGAAGACTGAGATCAGGTACACAATTCTCCTTTTTAATATCATGGCTGATTACTTTTAAATGATGTCCCAGAAGGAATCAGTGTATTTGCGGCATGGCCTTAATAAAATATATCCACAGGTGTGATTGCATTTAACTCAAATGTGGTGAATCAACCCTTCAGAAAGTTCTTGGATTTCCCAAGTGATATAAAGGCGTATTAATTTTAGTGTATAAGCTTTAAGAAAGTACTAAAAAAATACTTGTCATTATTCTGATATATACAAAATAATAACAAAAAATTATTTTGGAAATCCGAAATGTCCTAAAAATCTAAAGTCTTTAATGTCAGACAGTGGCAAAGAAAGGCTTATGTGCCTTTTTATATTTGTATTTTAATTTCTAGTTTCTACTAAAGGTCTAAAATGTTATTTATAATGGTCTTAAAAATCTTAAAATTAACTTACTGAAACTTGAAGAAACCTTGTTTCCCACTGCACTAAATCTACTGAAGCCCCTAACATAAAATATTGCAGTTGTTTGTACTATGATTGCAAGTATTAAAACATAATTGTCTTCTATCTTTTCTTATACAAATCCACCCAGTTTCCAGGCTAAGTGCTTCCTATTGCTGCCTATCAGATACAACCTTTTCCTCTTAAGTCCTCACAATACCGGACTATATTAGACCACTAATTATGAATACTGATGGTTGGCTGTAATTACAGCATGTCTAATAACAGCTTTGGAAAACAGACATATTTGCTAGTGTAAAACAAGAGTGAGCAGCCATACATCACTGTAACTGTAACCTGAAACAATTCCTATTCAGTTAGTGTTGACTTCACTATTCGAATAAATCTTGGTGCCATGAAATATTGGGACTTGCATCATACCTGCTCACAGCACAAAACAAAAAGAGCCACAAATACGGCATTAAATATTGAAGTGTCGACCATTACAAGTTTCCTCTCAGCAATCTGACAAGCCATTACTCTCTTTGCTAGACTGTACGCAAATCTATTTTCCTTTGCCCGGCATGTTTCTTGAAGCTCAGTCTGAGACAACATCATTTTTCTTAATGAGCTTTTAGTCAAAGCTTTCAGGACCACAGCTCAGGCATTCTGTCACTTTCAAAGCTGCTGCTTCAATGTATAGTTTTAAATACCTATATCTTCCCAACAAGAATGGAGGGACTAAGAAATAGTAGGGTATTGCAGTACAAGCCTGAACAGTTTCCTTTGGAAAATCTGCCTTGGGCCAATAAGTCATGAATACGCCTTGTGATACAAGTAATAGCATTTTTATGGAGCCAACAAAGGGCACTGTCATCCACGTACAATCTGAGTCTTTATTAGTCTCCCACTGTGAGTGGAGGCTTTGTTTTTCTGACTTCCTCTGTGAGGTTTAGGGTGGTTGTCTCTAATTACCTAATTAAAAAGCAATGAATATGCTGCAAATTAAAGTTTAGCCAAATTAGAATTTCTCTGAACATCTTTTATTTGTGGATCTATTTAGATAAAGGGGAAATAATATCAGGGGGCATTTAAAATACACTAATAAACAAGGATTAATTAGGCTTTAACAAAAAAAAACCTTTGGCTTTCATAGAACTTATACTAGGTTATTCTACCCAAACAACCTTGAACATCACAACTACCGCCAACACATCGACTCACAAAATTGTTGCATTTGCTATGTCAGACTTCTTGCAGTCTGAATCTCACCACTATGCACTTCTGAAAGTATGTAGGGTATTTCTGGTCATATAATGTGATTTTGACACTTTTTGAACAGCCCACTGGTTTTTTAAAGATTTGAGATAGCCAAACACTAAGGGAAAGCTGCATAAGGATGATGACATTGTGTCAGGGACTGAGGCCCAGAGGCAAACACAACTTCCAATTAGCTTCTAGCAAACAAAACAATGTAGAAGAGTCATATAGTAGCAGTCATTTAGAATCATCTAACATATACACCTGATGCAAATGTTCCATATAGTGATGAGAATATTCACAAACAAAGTTGTTAAGACACTAGAGGGTGTGAAGCCATATGTGTATGAGGTACAATGGGCAACCAAGAATGTTTACCACATATGTTGTGCATTATTTGTTGTATTTAAAAATAAATACTTGATTGAAAACATGTTGAGCAGCAAAAATGTTGTTGTTTGTTTACGTTTACACTGGAGTCACAAATGAACATGTCAGAAATGAAAAATGTACAAAAAAAGGCTTGACCTTAATGAAGGAGCCTTGGAGGTAAATGCTGGAGAGGGAAACAATGCACATAATGGTCTGTGCTTGGTAACTCAGGCAGGGCATCAGGGTAGTGCTTTTTTATGGCTCTGTGATGATGATACAGTATTTTGTGTTTTTTGTTTTTTTTATTTACAGTAGGATAAACATTTATTGGTGTACAAAATTGTATAAAACACCTTCTCTGCTGCTGTCTTTTTTCCTGCTTGTGTTCCCCTTTAAAACAAGATGGAATATTTGCAGCTGTAAGTACACACTCAGTAAGAACAGCTGCCAATATGACAAGACTCTGCTTCTGCTTTTTTTGCTTCCGCCTCTGCCTGCTCAGATGCTTTTCTCCTAAGCTCCCTGCTTGCTTGCATTCTTTTACTCCCAACTTTTTATCTCTTAGCCAAAATTACAGAAATATTGGACTAAAACAACTTCTTACCAGCGACTAACAAGGATTATTATTATTATTTTTCTTATTATTGTTTTTTATTTTTTAAAGGACTTTGATGTTTTTATAATCGAACTCGAAAGCAGGACAAGTTGACGCCAGCTAATCAGCACAAAATGCCTCCCTTCACCACAGTGGACTTTGACAAACATTTACAGAAATTGGCTGTTTTGGAGATGAAAATCCACCGACTAGAAGTGAATGTGGAGGTGAATATGGGGTACAACGATGATTCAACTCTGCCTGTGATCCCAAACAGTGACAGCCAGCTCAACGACTCAGCCAGCAATCAGAACACTGAGAATAAACCTACTGGCAGACCCCCCTGGCATCTTTTAGGCGCATACCCAAAAAATCAAAGTGGACGACTCACTGGAAGATCTCAGCAATTAAATAAATTAGAATGGCCAGAATTACAGAGAAATGTCCCTGTTTCCCCTGGGAAAAGGAGACTTCGACAGCGAGCTGCTGTCACAACAACTGATAGGAGTGAGACAGCTGGAAATAATGGAATTCCCCTCCAAAACAGATTTGCTCCACTACAGAATGAAAACCAGAATGAAAACCAGGAAAATGATCCATCTTCTGAGAACAATAAAAGGTTTGAGAACAACCTTCATTCTAAACAGTCTTCTCCTAAATTGCCAGAGAAAAAGCGCCCCACCAGACCAAGAACCCTAACAGTGGGCAACACAGCTGTGGATGGGATTAAAAATGTCTGCAACAAGAAAAACACAGAAGTTATGATTGGTACCAGTAACGTGGTGTCTGATATCTCAGAGAATATTCTTGCAATCACAGAAAAGCGCCCGTCTCCAGAAAACCTTATTATACACTGTGGAGCCATGGATGACGTGACTAAGAAAAAATCAGAAGGATTGAAGGAGGATTTCACTCGTCTTCTGAATACTGTTGGAGGTCTCAATATCAAGGTGTTTCTCAGCGGACCCTTTGCACCGATTTTCTGTATAGATGAGATGTTTTAAAGGCTTCTGATTATTAATAAGTGGTTGAAATGGATGCTACTACATCTGTGAACTTCATCGACAACTTTCATATTTTTTGGGAAAAAAGACAACTCTTCAAGCAAGATGGTTTATGTTTGAACAAGCCAGGAGCCAGACGTCTCACATCTAATCTCTTCTATTCAGTAAATAATCCGCCAGCACCTTCGACCTTCAGCAGAGAACATGGAGTATCAACAACAATGATAACGCTGCCTCCAACAGCTCCAGCAGAGACAACCGACCAGTTGGCTGAGAAAGAGAGGTCATCACAAAAGGTCTCCCCGCCGAAATTCAAAGAAGAAGTGGACCCGCCCATTATACCCCCCTCACCCCAGACCCCGACCCAGACCGCATAGAACTCTCCCATCTCCCTACCAAGCCCGCTTTTTGCTTTACTGGATTCTGATAACATGAAAGGAGCTCTTAAGATCTGGACCCAAATGGCTCTGACATCTTTTCCATTTAACACCCCCCGTGGCCGAGGCCCTGCTACTAAACCAACATCTTCCAAATGCTGCAGAGCCCCACCACCTCCTAATCTATCTCTAATCAGGACCTTCAAATCACTTCTCTGTGATACAGTCTGGGCCCCAGTGCTAACTCTATCAGAAATGAGCATGACCAGGAAAAACTTGGGCCCCTAATAGGAGATAGTTGTAAAATCTCTGTGCTTATACATGACAGAAAGAACAAAGCCAAAAGGATAAGAGACAATAATAAACAATCAAAAAAAGTCATAAACTGTCAGGTACAACAAGACACAAAGTTAATATCAGCAACTAAGTCATATAAACTGGTTTTACTGAACATTAGATCTCTGTCAGGAAAATAATTTTTAATCAATGACTTCATTACTGACCATGATCTTGTTGTTATGTTTTTAACAGAAACATGGTTACATGAATTTAATGAAGCTCCCATTCTAATAGAGGCGACGCCTCTGAACTACAATTTTCTTTGTGAGAGTAGACAGCAAAGAAAAGGTGGAGGGGTGGCCACTTTGTTTAAAGATTTACTAAAGTGTAAAAAAGTATTTCCGGGCAAATTGGGCTCTTTTGAATATTTGGCTCTCCGGGTAAAGAGCCCAGTCCAAACCATGTTCTTGAATATTTACTAGCCTCCTAAGTCCAAAACAGTATTTTTTAGTGATTCTAATGAGCTTTTGTCTGTGATATGTGCTGATTATGACTGTTAAATAATTGTGGGAGACTTCAGCATTCACATGGACAATCCTGAAGATAGAAGTGAAATACAGGTCCTTCTCAAAAAATTAGCATATTGTGATAAAGTTCATTATTTTCCATAATGTCACGATGAAAATGTAACATTCATATATTTTAGATTCATTGCACACTAACTGAAATATTTCAGGTCTTTTATTGTCTTAATACGGATGATTTTGGCATACAGCTCATGAAAACCCAAAATTCCTATCTCACAAAATTAGCATATCATTAAAAGGGTCTCTAAACGAGCTATGAACCTAATCATCTGAATCAACGAGTTAACTCTAACCACTGCAAAAGATTCCTGAGGCCTTTAAAACTCCCAGCCTGGTTCATCACTCAAAACCCCAATCATGGGTAAGACTGCCGACCTGACTGCTGTCCAGAAGGCCACTATTGACACCCTCAAGCAAGAGGGTAAGACACAGAAAGAAATTTCTGAACGAATAGGCTGTTCTCAGAGTGCTGTATCAAGGCACCTCAGTGGGAAGTCTGTAGGAAGGAAAAGGTGTGACAGAAAACGCTGCACAACGAGAAGAGGTGATCGGACCCTGAGGAAGATTGTGGAGAAGGGCCGATTCCAGACCTTGGGGGACCTGCGGAAGCAGTGGACTGAGTCTGGAGTAGAAACATCCAGAGCCACCGTGCACAAGCGTGTGCAGGAAATGGGCTACAGGTGCCGCATTCCCCAGACCTGGGCTACAGAGAAGCAGCACTGGACTGTTGCTCAGTGGTCCAAAGTACTTTTTTCGGATGAAAGCAAATTCTGCATGTCATTCGGAAATCAAGGTGCCAGAGTCTGGAGGAAGACTGGGGAGAAGGAAATGCCAAAATGCCAGAAGTCCAGTGTCAAGTACCCACAGTCAGTGATGGTCTGGGGTGCCGTGTCAGCTGCTGGTGTTGGTCCACTGTGTTTTATCAAGGGCAGGGTCAATGCAGCTAGCTATCAGGAGATTTTGGAGCACTTCATGCTTCCATCTGCTGAAAAGCTTTACGGAGATGAAGATTTCATTTTTCAGCACGACCTGGCACCTGCTCACAGTGCCAAAACCACTGGTAAATGGTTTACTGACCATGGTATCACTGTGCTCAATTGGCCTGCCAACTCTCCTGACCTGAACCCCATAGAGAATCTGTGGGATATTGTGAAGAGAACGTTGAGAGACTCAAGACCCAACACTCTGGATGAGCTAAAGGCCGCTATTGAAGCATCCTGGGCCTCCACAAGACCTCAGCAGTGCCACAGGCTGATTGCCTCCATGCCACGCCGCATTGAAGCAGTCATTTCTGCCAAAGGATTCCCGACCAAGTATTGAGTGCATAACTGTACATGATTATTTGAAGGTTGACGTTTTTTGTATTAAAAACACTTTTCTTTTATTGGTTGGATGAAATATGCTAATTTTGTGAGATAGGAATTTTGGGTTTTCATGAGCTGTATGCCAAAATCATCTGTATTAAGACAATAAAAGACCTGAAATATTTCAGTTAGTGTGCAATGAATCTAAAATATATGAATATTAAATTTTCATCATTACATTATAGAAAATAATGAACTTTATCACAATATGCTAATTTTTTGAGAAGGACCTGTAGATCTATGTGACACTCTTAGAAATTTTGTTTTGACGCAAAATGTTAAACAGCAAATGCACAAACAGGGACATATTTTGGACTTGATCATCTCGAAGAGTCTAAATATTTCCAAGGTGTCTGTAACTGATGTTGCACTATCTGACCACTTTTCTGTTATTTTTTAAAGCATCACCGCCAATGGCTCAGTTTGCCAAATAGACATTATAAGAAAACGCATCTTTAAGGACAGTGTTGCTGAAACCTTTAACCAGATTTACTCTTCTACCTCCACTTTGCCCTGTAACACTGTAGATGAGCTGGTAGATAACTTTCATTCTAAATTCTCAGACATCATTGATTCAATTGCTCCTACTAAATTGAAAGTCGTTTCTAGGGAAGAAAATCTCTCCGTGTAGAAGTGCCCCACCAGTCAGAAGTGTGTCGAAAAACTGAACGGAGGTGGCGAAAGACTGGACTCCAGGATCACTATATTATCTATAAAGAGACACTATACAGATATAACCTACATCTGAAAAATGTAAGGGAATCTTTATTTTCTGAGATCATCAGCAAAAACATTAACAATGCTTGTACATTATTTGCCGTGGTCGACAGGTTAACAAACCCTCCTATAACTGTAGCATCTGAACTCCACTCTACCAGGGCCTGCACAGAATTTGCCAACTTCTTCACTGAAAAACCCAAAAGATCAGAGGGGCAGTCAGCACATCCACATCAACTCCAGTAGAAAGCTTTGCCCATAATAGCATCTGATTTAACACAAATAATAAACACATCCCTTTTGTCGGGTGTTTTCCCCCAGGCCCGGAAAACAGCAATTATCAAACCTTTATTGAAAAAGAGGAACTTGGACAAGCTGCTACTACAGAACTACAGGCCTATATCAAACCTCCCCTTCATCAGTAAGATTATTGAAAAAGCTGTGTTTCAACAGTTAAACTTCCTAACAATGACCAACCGCTTTGATGTCTTCCAGTCAGGCTTCCGTGCTCACCACAGTACAGAGACTGCTCTTGTCAATGTGTTTAATGACATCCGTATAAATGCAGTCTATGGTAGAACCACAGTGCTGGTATTATTGGACCTTAGTGCAGCATTCAACACTGTCGATCACGCCATTTTATTAGAGCACCTGGAAAACTGGGTCGGCCTTTCTGGTACAGCGTTCAGTTGGTGTAAATCCTACTTGAAGGACAGGGACTTTTTTGTGTCAGTAGGTAACTTTACATCAGAGACCACAAAAATCGCATGTGGCATTCCCCAAGGGTCCATCTTAGGGACCCTCCTATTCAATAGCTACATGCTCCCTCTAACTCAGATTTTAATAAACAACAACGTAAATTATCATAACTATGCAGACGACACACGGCTATACGTTACGATGTCAGCAGGTGACTATGAACCCATTCAAGCGCTGGGTAAATGCTTAGAAGAAATCAATGCATGGATGTGCCAAAATTTTCTTCAGCTGAATCAAAACAAAACTGAAGAAGTAATCTTTGGACAAAAGGAAGAGCGTTTAAAAGTTAGCACACAGCTTCAGTTAATACAGCTAGAAACCACCAGTCAGGCTCGAAACCTGGGTGTAGTGATGGACTCAGACTTTAACCTTCAGAGACACATAAAGATAGTAACAAGGTCAGCCTTCTATCACCTAAAGAACATCTCCAGGATTAAAGGACTAATGTCTCAGCAGGACCTTGAAAAACTAATTCATGCGTTCATCTTTGGTAGAATTGATTACTGCAACGGTGTCTTCACAGGTCGGTCTAAAAAGTCGATCAGACAGCTACAGTTGATCCAAATCGCTGCTGCCCGCGTCCTCACTAGAACTAAGAAAGTGGAACACATCACCCCGGTTCTAAAGTCCCTACACTGGCTCCCTGTAGCTCAGAGAATAGACTTTAAAATACTTCTGTTAGTCTATAAATCACTGAATGGCTTAGCACCAAAATACATTACAGACCTGTTGTCAGTGTCTCAACCACCCAGACCTCTCAGGTCTTCTGTCTCAAATCTAATCTGCATACCCAGAACCAGAACCAAACATGGAGAAGCAGCTTTTAGTTCTTATGCTCCACTAATCTGGAATAAACTACCAGAAAACTGTAAAAGCGCCGAAACCCTAAATTGCTTTAAATCAAGATTAAAAACGTATTTGTTTAGAGTGGCCTTTGAATGTGTTATTTAAACATTATTAGTTAAGTTTTCAGTCCAATTTTCCTTTCATTTTCTTATCCATCATTCTATTCTCTTTATTTTAATACCTCTATTGCTTGATTTTCTGTATCATTGTAATGTTTTTCCTTATGCACAGTGCCCTGAGTGCCTTGTTGCTGAAAAGTGCTATATAAATAAACTTGACTTGACCTAAAATACATTTGTTTTGAAGAAGCTCATTTACATCAAAATTAATGCAAGCAGTGTCATTTTTATCTTTTTAAGATGTCACAAAACTTTGATCCGCAGCGCTGTAGACAAACAGAAACGTACCTCCTCCCGACTCCTGCAGTGGCACATTTAAACAATGATGGCTGAGAGTCTTACAGAGATCTGGTGCCCTCTTTAGCTAGGAAGGCTAAAATAAAGGCATTGTTTGACAGTGTTGTCTTTGTGAGGCAGATGAAGGCGAAAAGCCGAAGGATGTCAATAAGCACCACTATAGAATGGTGGTAATGAAGCCAAGCAAAACATTAAACTTGGTAAAACATCTTAAAGACCAACACTGAAATTTATGAGGAATCAGAAAAAAAATTCAAAAGGTCAGAAAAGCCCTATAGCATGAGATGCTGTTAATAATTAAATTTTTAGCAACTTACCGCATTCCTTCACTGTTATGGAAAGTATTTTCTTTATCATGTAAAGCACTTTCAATTCTCTTATTGCTGAAATGTGCTATATAAATAAAATTGTCTTCCCTTACGTAGGAAAATATTTAGCAGGTAGGGCTAATAACACTGAAGTGTTTGGAAGAGAACATTATACATGCTTCACAGTTCAATATTATCTTAAAACACTTCTATGCTTTTTGAAAACCCAGGAAGAACCTGACAAAAATCCCTTAAAACCTGTCAGTAATCACAGTAACCTTCAATGCCGCACTGGTTGTCCATCAAAGAAAATATCACCAGAAGTACAAAAAATTTTTATAATGTTGATTCAACAACAGAATTGAAGGTGATACTTTATTGTGAATATTAATATGTTAGGTCAGGGCTATCATTTCAACTGTTTTGCTACATAAGTTCATTTCTCTTTTTATTCTAAATTGCTGCTGACTTGCCTACTGCTTAATGGTTTTGCACTAATTGGGACAGTATAAATGTTGTCATGTTATTATTGATTAAGTTGTTCTTATCTTTATCTATGAGAACATTTATGCCTTTATTGTTCCAGCAGTAGTGAAAATGTTTTTTTTATATAGTATCAAGTTTTAAACTTGACACCAATATTTTCCTCTTAAATCCTTGATATATTCAATAACAAGCAGCTATGCAAACGTTTCTCAAAAAAGTTAATAAAGTCTTCTTTAAAACTTTTGATGATGCCGAAACCATGTAAAAATTATGCACATGTAAGTTTTTTAACTTAATTTTGCTTCATTTTTTCAAAGCCTAAGTTGAGTTGGACAGATCCCCTGGATTGTCTTTATTCTAATTCTTGTAACTGGCTCTCCAGGAGGAAACCGGTTCATTACTGGCCTTTCAGAGAGGCCCTTCAGGCTGAAAAGCAGAGACAGAGTATAATAACAGGGTAATCAGAGAGAAAGGGCGAGCAGCGAAAGCGAAGCACAAAAGTACATAAGAGCTTAAGATGGAGAGAGATGAGTAGAATTAAATATGTAGGGGCAGAGAACACAAAAGTAGTAGCTAAAAGGGAAGATACCTAGAACAATCTCCATGTTACTACACAGCGTCGTATTCCTGCGCAGCAGACAGTTCTGCAGGCCAAACAGGGTTTTATTCATGCAAAAACTGTCACATCTAAAGTGCAAAGCTTCAAGGCTGTTCAGGCTGTTGCTCAATTATTCATCTAGCAGAGAAATGTATCCTGATTGAAGTTGCTTTGAACTTGGGGCATCATTTTTCACAGCTGTTTTTTTTTTTTTTTTCTCAGCTGTGTTTAATGTACCGCCAAACAGAACTGTATCTCACGGCCCGTCTTCCCCACCGGGGCTATGACTGTTAATTTATACTAATTTCAATTTTTTATAATGCAAAAACCTATTCATGCTAAATTAAGTCTGCATAATGCCTTAATGGCACTAAGCTACACCCTGCTGCTTATGAATAATATCACTTTAGACATGCTGAGGCATTCACTTCTTCATATCTGACGTGTTTTGAATGCAAGATTATTTTTGCTGTCTTCTTTTTATTGCAGTTGTGTTTAATAGCTCAGATTATTTTAATCAATGATAAATCATTTGTCGTACCAGAAACCCAAATTTACAAGGATTTGTGCATAAAGAAGTATTTGGATTCATCAAAGAAAAGTGACACATTTTGCCAGCATACATAAATGTGTGATAAATCTCAACCACATTTGGCAGTTGGCTTCAAAGGTGTTTTCTATTCAAGCACTGCCAAAATAAATGTACCTTTGCTTCTCTGTGGACCTCATGGAAAGTTGACCTTTAATTGACATTTGACGTTTTGGGAAAATCTTTGTGGTAGTATAGCCACAAAAATATAGTATAGACTATTTTCAACAAAGCCGGAGAGAAATACTTCTGAAGGTGAACAGGTGATCTCTTGAGAAAAAGGGGCCCCATGCTGTCTGATTTTTCTGTCAAGAGAATAACAAAAAGTGTATTCTGCATATTCTATAGTGGCTAATTTTTAATCAAAGCAGAATCAATGTTTATTATTAAATGTCCTTTGTAAATATATATATATATATATATTCTATAAAGTTATTTCTATCTCTAAACAGGTAGTTAATGAAGAACATTTTACACATCACATATGCTATAATCACAACTTTTAATTAGTTGGGTATTTTTAACTGTTAACTGGAGTCAATCAGTTCATGGTTAAGGAGGGTGATTTGGATCTTCAGGATGGATCAGGAATCATGAGTCTGAGGTCTCCATTAAACCAGATCCTATGAGTGATAATGCCAGATGCTGATTCATACGTAACTGGACTAACAGAAAGACAGCGGACTGATTAGAAACACTACGGACTCTCAGGGGTTTGTTCAATACTGATTCAAGTGAACTGGATCACTTTAGTGAGTGACTCAGATAATCCAAATCCATACAATGTACCAAATATTATCACCTTTGATGTCAACTTGCCCATGTATTCCCATTTGTTTTAATTGCCCTCCTGAAAATTCCCATTTTGTGGCCCTAGAGAATCTGCCCCCCTCAGAGAAACAACTGGAACACCCCTACCCCACAGCAAGAATATGCAAATATATGGGTATGTCTAAAATTAAGAAGCATAAGAATGCTTGGACTCCTCCTTTGAGCCAAGCGTCAGCTCTGTAAAATATCTCCCAACTTTCCCACCCATTTTTCCTTTAATTCTTCATCCTTATAAACACTGCTTTAGTGGCTGTGCAGTAGCTTGACCTTAATGTCGGTGTCAGATAGAAACCTGGTGTTGTTCCACGGTGTTGGAACAAAATACCTGTTATTTGGAGGTGACTGACAAGACCTCCTCCAGTGGTGCGTGAGCAGAGGCAAGGCCTCTAATTTAAAGAGTGCAATGTATCATCGGGTTTTGCAGGTCGCTTAAACTTGTTCTTGCATTAGCAGACTCCAGTGAATTCTTCCATTCCGTTTCATGCCTGTTGTGTATATTTGTGTGTGGGACTCTCAGTCACTTGTAAGGTCAGTTTAGCAGTATCTAAACAGAATCAGTTTACAGCCTATAATTGTCCTCTGATTTCAGGGTACAATTCGACTGCATTTATATTCAGATGGAGACATTAAACCAAAATAAACAGTGTTAAAAGCAGGAATTGCTTCTAACGAGTAAGTTGCATGAGAAAACTAGGTCAGGCCTGTCACAGCTTCACCTTCTTGCCACAGACCTGCAAACTGTTTACTATCTCAAGTAATGAGACATCTTTCATGTATTGCTCAGATTCTCAACACAAAGGTACTCTGAGTAAAATATTTATTCGCTGACGTAGAAGTCAACAAGCCTTCTTTGCTTACTTGATAGGACCAATCAAACATTTGGGCAAAGGACATGAAAGCCTAGGATAGCATGTGGCATACAGAAGGGGCAGGGTACTTATGCTTATGTTTGAGTTATGTGCCATCTGTATTATGAACCTGTGTCAAAACAACCAGACCCCAGTTGATACCTGGAGCCTCAGACTCATGCTGCTGCCTCACTTGCCTTTGTAAAATAACAAAAGGGAGGCAATTTCAAACGCAGTAACCACTTTGCAATCACAACAATGAAAAACATACCCTTCAAGTAATGTCTGATGCCCAGACTTGCTTTGGAAAATTCAGCTGTTCAGATCTGGTCATAATATAAAAAATAATAATTCTGGGGTTTACAACATACAGTGGGGAGTACAAGTATTTGATAGACTGACAATTTTGCAGGTTTCCCCAGTGTACTCTTTCACTGTGAGTGACGGAATATAAAACTAAAATCCAGAAAATCACATAATGTGATTTTTAAGTAATAAATTTGCAATTTATTGCATGACATAAGTATTTGATCACCTAACAACCAGTAAGAATCCCAGCTCTCACAGGCATGTTAGTTCTTCTTTAAGAAGCCCTCCTGTTCTCCACTCAGTACCTGTATTAACTGCACCTGTTTGAACTCCTTATCTGTATAAAAGACACCTGTCCACACACTCAATCAAACAAACTCCAACCTCTCCGCAATGGCCAAGACCAGTGAGGACATCAGGTATAAAATAGTAGACCTGCACAAGGCTGGGATGAGCTACAGGAAAATAGCCAAGCAGCTTGGTCGGAAAGCAACCACTGTTGGCGCCATTATAAGAAAATGGAAGAATTTCAAGACGATGCTCAATCTCCCTCAGTCTGGGGCTCCATGCAAGATCTCATCTTATGGGACATCAATGATCATAAGGAAGGTGAGGGATCAGTCCAGAACTACATGGCAGGACCTAGTCAATGACCTGAGGAGAGCTAGGACCACAGTCTCAAAGAAGACCAATAGTAACACACTATGCCGCCATGGATTAAAATCATGCAGTGCATGCAAGGTCCCTTTGCTCAAGCCAGCACATGTCCAGGCCCATCTGAAGTTTGCCAATGACCATCTGGATAATCCAAAGGAGGAATGGGAGATGGTCATGTGGTCTGATGAGACAAAAATAGAGCTTTTTTGTCTAAACTCTACTCGTCATGTTTGGAGGAAGAATAAGGATGAGTACAACCCCAAGATCACCATCCCTACCGTGAAGCATGGAGGTGGAAACATCCTTCTTTGGGGATGCTTTTCTGCAAAGGGGACAGGACGACTGCACCGTATTGACGGGAGGATGGATGGGGCCATGTATCAGGAGATCTTAGCCAGCAACCTCCTTCCCTCAGTAAGGGCATTGAAGATGGGTCGTGGCTGGGTCTTCCAGCATGCTAACTAAGGAGTGGCTCAGTAAGAAGCATCTCAAGGTCATGGAGTGGCCTAGCCAGTCTCCAGACAAGGAACCCAATCGAAAATCTTTGGACGGACGTTCAGCTCTGTCCAAAGATTTTTGATTGGGTTCAGGTCTGGAGACTTCCCTCTCCAGCAACCGCCCCAAAACCTAAAGGATCTGAAGAAGACCTGTTTGGAGGAGTAGTCCAAAATCCCTGCTGCAGTGTGTGCAAACCGCGTCAAGAACAACAGGAAATATCTGATATCTGTTATTGCAAACAAAGGTTTCTGTACCAAATATTAAGTTTTGTTTTTCAGACATGCCAAATACTTATGGCATGCAATAAAATGCAAATAAATTATGTAAAAATCACACAATGTGATTTTGTCACTCACAGCTGAAGAATATCTATGATAAAAATGAAAGACCTTTACATGCTTTGCAAGTGGGAAAACCTGCATAATCGGCAGTGTATCAAATACTTGTTCTCCCCACTGTAGGTTGCTTAATAAAACTGGCTTGCATCACTGTTTCATTTACCAGGGGGCCACTCAGTGCAAAGAGCTGCTAATATATTTTTGGAGTTTGGCTAATTTTTATCACAACACTGCTTAATCAATTAGCATATTTCATCATGTTAAACAAATAGAAGACAATTAGGGCCTTAGGGATGCAGGGCAAACGTGTACAGAATACAAGAGATGCATGTGTTTCCAATGGCACACAAAGACCTTTTGTTCCTCCTTGTATTGTCAGCGCCTTCAACAATCACAGTGCATCAGCTTATACCCTACAAGCAATGATGTAATTGGGCTCCCGTAATTCTAAACACAAAATTTATTTTACTACTTTTTCATGCTGACAGTAATCAAAAGTAAACCAAGCTAAAAATTAAAATATGGATTATCCCAACAGATCTAAACAACAAAGATTTAAATCTGTGCGCTAATTTAGAAAGTGGCATTATCCTTCTGTTTGTCAGAGTTCTCTGAGTTTTTCTGTTCACCTGTTTTTGCCAACTACTAACCCCATCCAACCTCTAGATGGCACCAGACGCATGGTAGGAGCTGAGTCCACAGGTGTTCTCCATCAGCCTCATCAGGAGAGGAGCATAACAACCCAATGCTGCCAACACTCCAGTGCCTGAGTGTTAACCTGCAGTGGTAACTCTAGCTGGCCAAGACAAATCTCTTTGTGATTATTCTGAGTACTTACCCTCTCGTGTCCTCCTTCCCAGGTTACCTCCAGTCCCTAGCTTCTATATCCAGTCTGCTTATGCAGAAAACCCAGATCCTCTCTTTGCAAGAGAACTTCACGGATTATCTTCTCAGTTGGCTGCAATCTGGTTACAATGCTCCTCAGACTTCCTGCGAACGAACCTGGCTCACCCTCCTCTGTGCTCCCCTCCAAGATCACCCACCTGCTGCCACCTCAACCTCAAGTGCAAGTAAGACAGGATTACCTGGACCATTCACTTACCTGACACAATCCCAGAGTCTCCATCCATCTTCCATCTGCTACTCCATCTGCTACTTACCATTGATCCTTTCTCCATACAGCGGCGAAAAAACTTGTTAAACCTTTCCTGTTTCCTGAGTGTATTTCTGTATGTGGGTCAAAGCAGCTAGAAAACAATGACAGAACACTCAGGCCAATCTGACCCAGCAGATACACTCAGGAGGACTCTTTCAGATCATAGCCTCCAGATCCAGTCCCACGGAAACTCACTTCAATCCCTCCTGGAACAACAACGCCACACCAACCAACACATGTCCTCATTACTCCAGCATGCTCTGAACAGCCTAAGCCCCGCTGCACCAGAGGACACCGCTGAGTCTGCCGTCTCACAGCAACTTCCTCATTCCCGTGACGTCATTTCTCCCAACCCGGAAAAGTTTTCCGGTGAGGTTGGTTGTTGTGGAGGTTTCCTCCTACAGTGCTCCCAAGAGTTTAATCAGCTGCTAGAAGCTAAAAGGGGCCTGGCTCCACCGTTTTATCAGCTGATCGCTGCAATCGAGACATCAGCACACCAGGAGGACTTCTCTTTCCATTTAACCCAAATTACACATTTTGTCCATAAAACTGCTGATTTGATCTTCATAGACACTAAATGTGCATATATTTCTCTTTTATTATTATTGTTAGGTAGTCATTTTTATCCCATTTGTGTACAATAGTGCTTGTTAGTTAGGTGAAGGTTTTGGACCAGAATAATGGTATATCAGAATTATTTGGCCTCAATAAATCTACATATATATATAAATAAGCGAAGCGTTTGTGTTTATTTCATGCAAGGGTGATTTATCTGTCAAAACAAGGTCGAAGTTCCCCCACCTTCGGTGAAGCAGTTGAATAAACAGTGACATTTTGTGGTATTAGTTAATAATTTATCAATTATTAATGATGAATAGCTAATTCTAATTATTGAAGAGCTTTGAGCCCATAATCACAACAGCAGAGGACATCTCTGATTTCTATTCGTAAGTGATAATTTTTGGTTAAGAAATTAACTTAATTCTTAATTCTTATAATATTAATTAATCAATCATAATTCTTACAGCATTAAGATGGGCTAAGGCTCGCTTTACCAATCATAACCGCTTCGGCTGCACTTATATTGATTTTATAAGTGAATTCAAGCAGACTTTTGACACTGAATTACACCAGACCAATACAGCCCGCCATCTGTGGGCATTAAAACAAAGAAATTAACTAATTTCAGAGTTTTCTATAGTTTCGTACTCTAGCAGCCGCATCAGGTTGGGACACCTGCGCTCTTAAAGCTGCCTTTTTCCAGTCCCTTGACATATCTTTGAAGGATGGGTTAGTTTTGCTTGATGAACCCAAAACTCTGAATGAGTTAATAGCTTTAGCTACTCGAATAGATAATAGATTGAGAGATAGAAGAAAGTCACATTTTGAAAGGATTGCTGTGAGATCACAAGCACCTCTGAGCTCAGCTGCAGCACCTCGCCCTGAACCACTTTTACCCACCCCAGAACCCATACAGATTGGTCAAACTCGACTGTCCCCAGAAGAATGCCAACAAAGAATGGAATCCAAGCAGTGTTTATACTGTGGGACACACGGACACTTCATCGCCTCTTGTCCAGTGCGACCAAAAGAGAGGGTCCGCCAGCTTTAAAGGGGAACATGACGGACCATCACTTCACCCCTACCAATAACAGATTCACCATACCAGCTACCATCTTGTTCTCCCAAGATTCACTCCACTTCTTCCTTTCCCTCACCTGGTTTCTGCCATTGACGGTAAGAACCTGCAACACATCACACACAAGACCAAGCCTCTAGAATTAGTAATCTTAGGCAATCATCGAGAACTGATATCCTTCTTCATGTTTCCTGTTTCTCAGAATCCCCTAGTGTTAGGTTTTCCCTGGCTCCAGAAACACAATCCACTCCTTAATTGGTCAAACTGTCAAATAAGTTCCTGGTCCACAAAGTGCCTCTCATCCTGTCTACATTCAGCTGTTTTACCCAAACAACCTGAACCTGATCCTGGAACAGCGGAGTACCCAGATTTAACTTCAGTCCCTGAAGTGTGGATTTAAAACAGGTCTTCAATAAGACCAAGGCTCTGTCCTTACCCCCTCACAGGCCATACAACTGCACCATTAACCTTCTCTCTGGGGCTCCTCTGCCCTCCAGTTGACTATGTAATATCTCATGCCCAGAATGACAAACTCTCAAAAAATATATCACTGAACTCCTAGCTGCAGGCATCATTCATCCCTCATCGTCTCCTCTAGGGGCGGGATTTTAAAGAAAGATGGATCCGTTCGTCCATGCATTGATTACAGTGGACTCAACCTTATCACAATAAAGAACAAATATCCTCTTCCACTCATTTCTTCCACAATTGAACTTGTACAAGATGCAACCATATTCTCCAAACTCGAATCCGCCAGGGGGACGAATAGAAAACAGCTTTTAAGACCCCCTTGGGGGTTTTTGAGTATCTCGTTATGCCTTTCGGTCTTTGTAACACCCCAACCATATTTCAGGCCCTAGTGAATGATGTCCTGAGGGACTTCATCGATCGTTTCGTCTTTGTGTATCTAGATGACATCCTCATTTACTCCAAGAACCTCTCAGAGCATCAACAACACGTCCGCCTGGTCCTTCAACGCCTCCTAGAGAACCGATTATATGTAAAAGCTGAAAAATGTGAGTTTCACAAGACCTCTGTTACCTTTCTTGGATTCATCCTAGAGGGTGGGCAGATTCGTTCAGATCCAGACAAGATAAAGGCTGTACTCGAATGGCCCACTTCTGGCACATGTAAACAGCTTCAACGGTTTTTGGGTTTTGCCAATTTTTATAGGAGATTCATCATAAACTACAGTGAAACTGCAGCCACATTAACCGCTCTGACTTCCACTAAACACCCTTTTGAGTGTACTCAACAGGCAGATGGTACTTTTCACAGACTCAAGGACAGTTTCTCTCAAGCCCCCATTCTCATTCACCCAAACCCTTCAAAACAATTCACTCTAGAAGTAGATGCATCCGACATTGGAGCAGGAGCTGTGCTGTCCCAAGTTTCTGATTCTGACGGCAAACTTCACCCCTGTGCCTTATTCTCTCTCACATGGGATGTGGAGAACTTGGTATCCTGGGCCCTCAGGATTGAACCACATCCCGGAACTGGACTCCCAAATCAGACTTATGTCCCATCAACCGCCCGGTCCTGCCTGATCCACTGGTTCCATTCATCCAAGTTCTCGGCCCATCCTGGCTCTAGCCAAACCATTGCCCTCATCTCCAGTAGATTTTGGTCCCTTCATAGAGATGTTAAAGAGTATGTACAAACTGGTGCTATCTGTGCTAGAAACAAGTCCTCTAATCAACCACCCGCAGGACTATTGCAACCCCTTTGTATTCCTAAGCGACCCTGGTTACACATTGCCCTCGACCTTGTCACCGGACTTCCCACTTCTAAAGGCATAACCACCTATAACACTTTTATCAACTGTTTCTCTAAGACCTGTCATCTTATCCCCCTCAGAAAACTACCCTCTGCCCTCCAGACAACTAAACCTCTGGTGAAACAAGTTTTCAGACTCCATGGAATACCTCTGGAGATCCTCTCAGACCGCATACCACAGTTCACAGCTAAGGTTTGAAAACAATTCTGTTCAGCATTGGGGGCTAAGGTGTCTCTAACCTCAGGATATCACCCACAGTCTAATGGCCAAACGGAACAAATGAATCAAGAACTGGAATCCACCCTCTCTTTTTCACCTTCAACCAACCCCGCAGACTGGAGCCAATTCCTGCATTGGGTCGAGTACGCTCATAATTCCCACACTTCTGCTGCCACTTGTTTCTCCCCTTTTGAAGCGTCTCTGGGCTACCAACCACCATTGTTTTCCGCTAATGAAAAGGAGATCTCTGTCACTTCAGTACGCCATCACATCCGTAGATGCAAACATATCTGGGCAGCCACCTCACAAGCCCTTCAACGCACTGCAGAACAGAACAAATGGTTCGCACACAGGAGAAGGGTTCCAGCTCCTCAATACCAACCTGGTCAAAAGGTTTGGCTCTCGTCACGTGACATCCCATTAAAATCGATGTCCAAGAAACTCGCCCCCAGGTTCATTGGCCCATATAAGTTTGAGGCGATTGTCAGTCCTTCAGTTGTCCGCTTAAAGCTTCCCTCGATTCACCCAACGTTCCATGTTTCTCAAGTCCTCCTTCCCAGGTTACCTCCAGTCCCTAGCTTCTGTATCCAGTCTGCTTATGCAGAAAACCCAGATCCTCTCTTTGCAAGAGAACTTCACGGATTATCTTCTCAGTTGGCAGCATTCTGGTTACATGGCTCCTCAGACTTCCTGTGAACAAACCTGGCTCACCCTCCTCCGTACTCCCCTCCAAGATCACCCACCTGGTGCCACCTCAACCTCAAGTGCAAGTAAGACTCGATTACCTGGACCATTCACTTACCTGGAACACTCCCGGAGTTTCCATCCACCTCCCCCCCCCCGTGCATGTGTGGGTTCTCACCGGGTACTCTGGCTTCCTCCCACAGTCCAAAGACATGCCTGTTAGGTTAATTGGTCACTCTAAATTGCCCTTAGGTGTATGAATGAGTGTGTGCATGGTTGTTTGTGTGTTGCCCTGCGATGGACTGGCGATGTGTCCAGGGTGTACCCTGCCTCTCGCCCATAGACTGCTGGAGATAGGCACCAGCTCCCCCGTGACCCACTATGGAATAAGTGGTAGAAAATGACTGACTGACTGACCATTGATCCTTTCTCCATACAGCGACGAGTTCCTTGTTCTCTAGCATTCAAAATATTTCATAATAAACTTTCCTGTTTCTTGAGTGTATTTCGGCATGTGGGTCAAAGCAGCTAGAAAAACAATGAAACTGTTATAACTCAGGCTTTTCAATAAATTACAGGCTTGTGGGAGTTTGTGAAGCATTGTCAAAAAAAGGTCAAGAGGTTGTGGTCGATTCAATGCTGGCAGATTACAGGCACCAAGCATGCTTATTAGGTGAAAATGAGATTTGTTCTCTGCTTAGTGCCTCCTTTCTATGATAATGTGTTTTTCTAATCTTGTCATTGTAATAACACAAAACAGGTCACATACTGTGCTGTTTGTTTCCATAGAGACTAAATACAGTACAATAGCTGCCAAACTAGCACTCCCACATAATTCAAATTAAAATCAAATTGAAAAAAAACAAGAATAGAATACGTGATTTTAAGACAGAAATGGGAATCGGCCCACCTATGATGTGAGCGGTATATTGTGGAGCTGTGTCATGCATCTGTATTCTATAAGAAAAGAAACATGGCTTTCAAAGGTAAAATAATAAATCAAAGCAAAGAAACTACAGATTCTTTGTTAATTTTGATATCCTACTTCCGTAAAGTGGTGCAGAGCTGTCAAGTTGCTGGCAGATTGCTAAGCGAGCTTGCTGTAAACTCTATAAGCATAGTTTAAATATTTTCATTTTATGTGACTTTATAATTTTGCTCAGCCACATTTCAGGGATAACATTTGGTCTTTGGAAAGTATGAATAGGGGAGTTTAAAATCCTTTCTCCTCAGTTTTAGGTAAAAATGATAATCTGGTGAAATATAAAGCCATTTCACATCAAGATTAAGCTGAATTTTATTATGGCTCAAAAATAGTTGGTAACAAGATGAGCATTATGGGCCAGGCTGATGGTATAAAATCATGGTTTTATTATATTTTAAACAAAATCTAAAACAACTATGTATACCATAATCTGATCTGTTTTACAGTACAAAAGTAACAGATATTCCTACCATTCCTACATTTATTTTGATTTTGACATAGACTTTAGCAAAAAGAGCTTTAGCTATCTTCTCAAGTAGAACCTCCAGTTGGTTGCCTTACAGACAGGCCCTCTTAGCTTGTAAGTGTAGTTTTAAAATGTTGTGACTTTAAAGCAGTGATGGTTAGTACTACTTTAGGTTCCAGACTATGACTGTCCATTGTTGGACCACTTGTTTGCTGAGTGTTGGACCATTTGCACGTTGTTGGACGTCACTATTCCCTCCCAACGGCATCGGCCATTTTGTATCCAGGACAGTTTGTTCCTACATATCCCGTCGGACATTGCGACTGATATGACGGGGCGCCCCAAGTCTGACGTCACAGGACGCTATATATGAAGGCGCCCATTTTGAACATACCGTGATACGGTCACCAACATCTGAAGCAGCACCTGGAGAAGAGTCCCGAGTGGATTTAATTTATTCTCTCTCATTGGCCAACAAAGAATTCATAACTGAGGTTTTTGGAATAAGAAGGCCAAAAATTTCACTTTGTCAAACGAAGACGTGAGTTTAACATGTAACTGAAAAACATGCAGTTTCGAGGAGACAAATCGCCACCGTGTTTTGTCCTAGTCGACTTTGATGGTCAGATCATATTTTCCCTTCCGCCAAGGAGGCCAGAGGATGAAGATTGACCGCTTTTCCTGAAGCTAACTGTGGACGCACAGTAATTTACAACTCCCCCCCCATTCGCTCACAACCCCGCTCTGAAGGAAGACGCCAACAAGTAAATCCCATCTTTTATTTTTATTTCTTTCTTAGAAAGCCTGGGCAGGGTAGAGGAGGTTTTAGTGCGATGAGATTCACTATTTTAACCTAATGTGTTCTGAATGATGTGTGCATGTAACCCTTTTTATTGAAACTTTGATGTGCCGTGTTGGATGTCTGCGCTCCCCAGCTTTGTGTGTGTGTTTTGCGGGGTTATTGAACACCTGAGAGCAAGCACAGGTGTGCTGTGAGACTGGACTGTTAAAATAACCTCATGGTGAAATTCCCCATTTTCTTTGTCTTCAACCTCACTGCTTGCTAGCTTGCCGCCAAAAGTTTTGTAACTCTTTGTCTGCTCAAGAGTTGGGGGAGGTTTTATGACTGAGTATAACTGAGTTACAGTGGAGCTGCACCCCACCCTCCACTCACAACCATATCCCTTTTGTTATATTATCATTTTTGCCATAACTGCTGGTTGATCCCATACCAGCTGTTTGCTTTATTTTTGTTTAGTTAGATATTTTACCCCTTTTGTGTAGAACTTTGCATGTTTGAGTAGGTGAAGATTATTAAATCAGAAGAACGGATTGGATCAGGCTGTGATTTAATAAATATTCACATAGATAAAGAGAAGTCGTTTCTGGGTTTATTTTGTGCAAGAGTGATTTGTCAGTCAAGATAAGGTTAAACGTTCCACACGTTTCGGCAGAAACTGTCGATTAAACAGTGACATCTCCGGTAATAGTTATTAATTATTACTGATTATTTAACGGTTGTAATTATCAAAGGCGTTGAGCCACAATTACAACACCAGAAGACATCTCTGGTCTCGATTCATAAATGAGGATTTTGGTTAAGAAATTCATTTTGTCAAATTATGATTTTTAATTATAATTATTGATAAAGATTAATCAATCAATAATCATAATTCCAACACCATAATTATCACATTTTTCAAAATAGTCAAATTAGTCATTCCTGTAAAAGAGGGAATGTCTCAACAGCCTAGTTTCAGCCAGCTGAACAGCAGTGTACAGCAACGTTTGGGGGAGAGGGAGTGCAGCATTACTCTGTGCTTCATACAGCCAGACAAAACTGCCACCACTCAGACACTATCTCTTGTATCTTATTAAAAGCACTTTAAATTAGATGAAGGAGTCTTTTGAAACAGTAACATTTTATTGCCTAATCAAAACAATAATTTATATAAACAATTTATCACTGCTCATGAAAGGAAAGGGAGAAAAATACTTTTTGATGTTCTTACAGTTCTGAGAAACAAATAATGTGGGGTAATTCACCATGAAACACATAACATATTAAACCTATTGGCTTAAGATGTTGTAAATGTAAAGAGATCATTTGGCAGTTTGTTTGCTTGACAAGGGTTTTGATAAATGTTTGAGAAATATCCTATATTCAATTTTCATTGACAAAAAAAAACGAAATTGGCAAGTGGCTACTTTTAGTTTTCAAATGTATAAGCCATTGCCTTTTTTCCACACAAATCATTCTTTGAATATTTATTAATTAGGTAAAGAACTATGTCCTCAGTTTATTTTATGCCAAATGTGCGTCTGATGGGTGAACCTGCAGCAAAATATATATATTTTTTCATTAAATAATTACGAATGCATGCCACATATGGTAATATCCACACATCACCACTAGTTTGTTTTCATTTTAATACAGTTTGTAGTCACTATTTAATATACATTTGCTCACAATCCAACATATTGTTTCTTTATCAAATTCATTAGTTTTTCTACATAAGCCTACATTGTTCATATAGACTGCATCCATGTTAAAACTGCAAGTTTTGTGGATGTGCTGAAGGAACTGAAGTACTGCTGCCAGCCTCGTTGCTGCCTCTTGCTTTACTGCCATAGGAGTGTTTATGGTTTGTTTTAGTGTTTTGTGTTAGTTTGTTATTTGGCAGCCATTTTGTTTTTCCCAGAAACTTTTTCCCAGAAACTGAATGAACCTCTAAAATAGAAAAGAAACTTTCACATTTGGAAGTGCCATGTGGAACTGAGTACCAGTGTGAATTGTTATAAACATACAATTAACTATTTAAACTTGTGAAAAAGTTCAATAGTTTTTCCTGCTTATTTCAGAAAGTGAAACTCATTTATTATATACATTCATTACACATAGAGTGAAATATTTCAAGCCTTTGTTTCCAGTAATTGTAAGGGATATGGCTCACAGATAATGAAAACCTCAGAATATTACATAAGATCAATAAAAAGGGATATTTTAAAAGAAATGTCAGGCTTCTAAAAAGGATGTTAATTTCTATGCACTCAAATTTTGCATGAATTACTGCACCAATGCACCGTAGCACAGAGGGAATCAGTCTGTATGACTAAGGTGTAATGGAAGCCCAGGTCGCTTAGATATTGGCCTTCAGTTAATCTGCATTGTTGGCACAGTAACACCATGGTCATTAAATCAGCGTTTGGTACCTTTGGCAGTTTGGGCAGGTGCCAAGTCCTGCTGGAAAATGAAATCAGCAGCTCCGTAAAGCTTGTCAGCAGAAGGAAGAATGAAGTGCTCTAAAATCTCCGGCTAAATGGCTAAGTTGACTGTGAACATCAGAAAACACAGTCGACCAACACCAACAGATGACATGGCACCCCAAGTCAACCAAGTCAACCCTCTCAAACTTCACACTAGACTTCAAGCAAGGTGGATTATTTGCCTCTGCACTCTTGCTCCAGATTATGGGATCTTGATTTCCAAACGAAATGCAGAGGACTTTGGACCACTGACCAACAGTAAAAAGTTGTCCCTGGTTCAGAAGTTGTGTAACAAGAGAAATCCGACATTTGTAGCCCAAGCGTAGGATTCATCTGTGTTTCATCCATGCAATAAAAGCAAGTAATAAATGTGGAAGTAAGTCTAAAACAATCTATTTTGTGGAAGTTAACAAGTTAAAACTGATTCACTTTATGTTTTTTGGACCCAGATATTTTCATGTGTTTTGTTCTACAGTGGGTGAGTACACTGAGTGCAAAGAAGCTATATTTGTTGCTTAGTTTGGTGAATTAAAATGTTTCTGTTAGAATATCTTAGTTAATGCATAGAGCCCAGAAACTGATCTAATTGATCTAATGTACCGTAAATTCCAGATTATAAGCTGCTACTTTTTTCACACACTTTGAACACTGTGGCCTATAAAACGGTGCTGCTAATGCATGTTTTTTTTTGCCGCCAAAAACATTTTGCCTGGTAACAGTAGACCAATCAAATTGATGAGTAGTTCAAAGAGGTCCAATGAACTTGTGCGATGAATCAAGAGCACTTTCACAATTCAATTACCTGTATTGTAAATCAGACATTTATATTCACCCTCATCAACATGGAAAATCACCAATGGGTTTCGAAAGGCTGGACTGCTGCGTGATTAAGGGGACCGCTCTCATGTGAGAGCATCAACGAAGAGGCTGAAGTGAGTGACGAGATCCTGAGGCTGTTTAATTCGGACACTGAAGAACAGGACTTTGATGGTTTCAGTGCGCAGGAAGAACATGAAGAAGGCGATCGATGACTTTTGACCTTGTAGGCTTCAGTGCATATCAGTTAGGAGATATTGGAATGTTGTTCGTGCACTGTTCAGTAAAAAAGCATTAGCAACAAAATTTGTGTGTTACTGATAATGTACATATATTTAAAGGTAGCTGTGTTAGCCACTGTTCGAAAAAAAGCATTTGCAATATGCATTTGTTTATATTACCATAGGGATTAAGTTAAAAGTTAAAAATTCCTCACGTGTAATATATTTCTGTGTAAATCATATTACAACATGGGACACCCGTGGCTTAACATCCGTTGCGGCTTGTACAAGTACAAAATTGGTTTTCTTTCTAAAATTAGAGCACGCGGCTTTTAATCAGGTGCGCTCTGGAGTCCGGAATTTACGGTACATAATCACTCATATATACCTGTGTATATTTAAATATATGCGTTTATTTATTAATATATAAAGATCTAGTCTGTCTTTAGTGAAGTACTTTGAAAATCCAGATGTTGTGCTCATTCTGATTCCTGTTGGTGCGGATTCATGCAGATTGACTCCAGCGGTGCTTTGGTATCTGATAAAAATAGACTGGTCAAATTTTCCAGAATGGCCGATCGCACGCCGATGCCCTGCAGTGTAAATGTTCACATTGACTATAATGGGTGCTTATTTAGTCCAGTCTTTGTAGCAGAGTGGATGCAATGGAAATTGGTGGTCAGTCCACTCCTCCTTCTTAATTGGATTGTACTTTACAATCATCTCAAGGCTGTGGTTATCCCTGTTGCTAGTGTACCTTTTTTTCCTTTCACTCAACTTTCTATGAATGTGCTTAAATAAAGCACTATGTGTACAACCAGCTTCTTTAGCAATGACCTTTTGTGGCTGACCATCCTTATGGAGGTTGTCAATGACTGTCCAGTCAGCAGTCTTCCCCATGACTGTGTAGCCTACTGACCCAGACTGAAAGACTATTTAGAGGCTCAGGAAACCTTTGCAGGTGTTTTGAGTTAATTAGCTGATCATGGTTTGACATTGTGAGTTTCCAATATTCCACTTTTTAACAATATTGAAATTTTATGAGAAACTGAATTTTGAATAATTGTAATTTTTATCAGTAAGCCATATTTGTCAAAATAATGAGAAATAAAGTTTTGAAATAATTCTCTCTGTGTAATGAACCTAAATATGAGTTTTATGTTCTTAAATAAGTGACAGAAAACATTTAACTTTTTCATGATATTTTAATTTTTAAGACATATCTATATCTGCCCTGAATTGTGAGACAGATGCATTGCTCATTTTTCTCCTTACTTTGGAGATGTCTTTACAGAAGCTGTTTACATGTTGAGAGCCTCTTCCTCTTTCTCAGATGAGTGAACTTGTTGTAGGCTGGCAAAGCACAGCCAGTTGTCAGAGAAAGACAGATCACAGGAAAGATACTGCACCCCTCCCATCACTTTAATGCCGCAGTTGTCTGTGTAAACAAAGCAATAATTAGAGAGATTAGGTTTTATAAACACATTTATCGAATGCATACTTGAATTCAGACACAAATAGACCCTTTACCGAGCTTCGTTCACACACTCATCTGCCTTTTAAACTTTCACAAAAACAAAAAAAAAACAATAATGTATGGGAACAATGTCCTAAAGATGTAATCTAATGAAAATAATGCATTCCTTTCAGAGGCATTCCCAGTGCCTTGTAAACATACATATTTATACCCCTAGAACTTTAGTACTGCATATTTTATATGGACTTTATGAAACGTAGTGCAATCTTGTGAAATGAAACGAAAATAATAAATGTTTGTTTTTTATTTTCTTTACAAATAAAAACCTGAAATGTGTGATGTGCATTTGTATTAAGGCCACCAAGTAAATATTTTGTATATTGTCACATTGCAACCACAAACATAAATATATTTCATTGAAATTTTATGTGAAAGACCAACACAAAGTGTTGAGAAATATTTTAGGGAACATTTAAATTCCTAATATAGTTGGATTTAAATCTAGATATTGACAAGGCCATTCCAACACCTGAATATTCTTTGGTCTGAACCATAGTAGCCCTGGCTATATGAGTCACTGTCCTCCAGGAAGATTAACCTTTACCTCTGTCTTGAATCTTTTACAGCATCTAACAGGTTACCTGTCTCTACTGAAGTAAAGCATTTCCACAGCATGATGCTGCCACCACCTATCACAGTGGGAGACAATGTTCTTCGGGTGGTGTGGAGTGTCTTCTTTCACCACACATGGCGTTTTGCATGTGGGCCAAAAAGTTATATTTGACTAGATTAATGTTCACCTGTCAGTTCAGGATGACAACCATTTCTTGGGAAGTATGCAATTCCTATCATTTTTGTCAGATGGATTAAACGCTGCTCTGAAAGAACTGCAAAGCCTGGGGATATTGTTTATAAAATTATTCAAAACCTTGTCCTAGACCTGACTGCCTAGTTCATTGGTCTTCATAATGCAGTTTGTTCAATAATATTCTCTGACAAATCTCTGAGGTCTTCACAAAGCAGCAGGATTTATACTGATTAAAATACTCACAGGTGGACTCCATCCACTAAGGCAATTATATATCAGTTGAGTGAGTTCCAGGGCAATTGTTTATTCAGCAGTTTTAGTTAAAGAGCAGTTCAGACACCTTCATGAAGGCACGGGATGTTGCCCAGTACGGCGGAGCCGGGGTCCCACCCTGGAGCCAGGCCTGGGCTCGGGACTTGTCGGTCAGTGCCTGGTGACCAGGTTACTCCTCGAGGCACCCAGCCAGGCCAAGCCCAAACGAGAGAAGTGTTCCCCCAGTGGGCCCAACACCTGCAGGGGAAACCATCAGGGACCAGTGCAAAGAGAAATAGTCGGGCTCACCTCCACTCTGGAACCCTGAGTGGGGGTGAAAAAAGGAAATTAGTTATGAATGATCTGAGCTGAGTGTTAAGTGAAAACTCAGTCCAAAAATTGTTAAGGGATTAGGCTCAAATGGGCTTACCTGAGTTATGACCGAAGAGGCGTGGATGGCCTATGACAGGTCAGACGAAGATGGGCTGCACCTGATGGACGTCAAGGTGGCATCAGGATTGAGATGCCTACCAAGGTATGTTTATAAACGCCTGTCAAGGGCGTGAGTGAGCCCGACGGCTGAATGAAACGCCTGCCAATGGCGTGAGTGAGCCCGACGGCTGAATGAATCGCCTGCCAATGGCGTAGATAGTGATGAGCCTAAAGAGGTTGTATTGCGATGCCGTCCAAGGTATATTTCGATACGCTTGTCAATAGCGTAGATGGAGATGAGCCTGAAAAGGCTGAATGAGGAACATGACAAGGCTCGGTTGGATATGCCTGCAATTGGCGAAGATCCAGGAGCGTCGAAAGAGAGAAAACTAAGAAATAAAACTGTCTAGAAAGGTGGCAATTGAATTGGAATGGGAGAATAAAACATGCGGATTTAAGAGGTTAGATGTGAACCAGGAATAGAGAAGGAAGATTAATAATTAATCTAGCTAGAGGAAAGGATTGGATAAGGCCGACCACCACCAGTAAATGTGAGCGTTCTTACCAAAGAACTGATAAATCGTTGTGCGAATAAGACAGATAGGAGGTCAGGACGAACATACAAAGAGAACGCTGAGGAGGACCAGCGGTCGAGTTGTTGGAGTGAAGCTGTCAAAACTCCTAGTGAGGCGGCTGTAGTGGCCGCCCCGATTCAAAATGAGTGACCTGAGAACTGACTTGGGGGAAGATTGCATGAACTAAAATTAGTCTCAGATGGTTGAGGAACCAAGAAGCAGTCATGGGAACTCCTTCCGGAGTAAGGAAGAGGGGCAAGGAGGTTGGAAAGAGTTTGTGGCGTTTAATGGCAAATTTAAACATAGCATGAAAAGGACAGAATGGACCATTAAAACAAGCAATGAAGATGAAGCAAGGACCATTTCCTTTGGAATTTTTAAGATACATTTTAAAATGATCGGGATATAACTTTAGATCAGAAATAGTTAGGTCTCTAGCAGGATCGAATGAGCTTGATGGGGTAGTAAATTCCCCTATTCTGAAGAAGTCATAAAAAGCTAAAAGCCAGGCGAGAAGAAATATTAGGTAGGATGAAGAAAGGCCTGAACGGAGCACTAGGAGGAGATCTTTTGAGATGGGATGAGTGATAGGTCTCCTGGAATCTGGCTCAGAAATGCTATGATTTTTTAGACCTTTGAGTAAAAGTTTGTTGGATGACTTGAGAAAAGTCTTGGAGTGGGTTCAAAAAGTGGCCTTTAGAAAATAAATTTATGCCAGCTAAGAAACTTTTAATATAAGGGAGCTTGAAATGCCGGACATCAAAGCAATAAGTGATAAAAGCTAAGACAGTAGGAATGCAAACGGGGTAAAGAGGAGTATTATGAGCGATGCAAATTTTGAAAAGTTGGCCAAAAAAAGAAATAAGACCTGAGAGTGGAGGGGGCCAAGCCTGAATTACAATAATAATTGGCTGATTGGAGTAAAGGAATGAGGGATGAGTTTAGTCTAGTATTAGGTCTTTGAGAGATGGTAACTGTGTTGGATGAACATTGGCTGAAGGGCAGAGATGACGGAAGACCTGGAATTTTGAACAAGAAAAAGCATCGTAAGTGAGTTTTGATGACCGGGAATATCGCGGGCAGTAATGATAAAATTGTGAGTTACAGCTTGCCAGGGACCACGGCTGCATTGTCGCATAAAGCGCTATGCATTTTCTTTTCCATTGTTTGCCCCAGACGCAGTATGCAATAGTGATGGGGATTATTCGAGTATGTAGTGTGTCCCAAATCTCCAGAGTGGTCCTTAGCCCCGCCCCCTTTGTGCCCTCAGTCCACACTTTGGCGAAGCCCGCATCTAAGCGGACTTTGCTGAAGTATATTACCCACAATTCACAGCTGCAGATGACGTTCTGAGCAAAAACCAATCACAACCATCAACATAAACAACCATCAAATCAGAATAATAAGAACTGCGTAACAGCAAGCCGACAAATATTTTTTATTACTGGTTTTTCAGGCTCAACATTTTAAGATACCACTGGGTTCAGAGTGATTCTGGGCAGTCAGTAGGTCATAACACTGAAGTTACCTTTCAAACAAACACACGCGCGGCGAGAGTCTGGTGTATAAGCCTCCTTCGCTTCCTGCACTTTCTTCTCCTCAAAACAATTGCTTGTTGCAGTTTTAAATAGTTTTTTTTAGCAACAAGACTGTGAAAACAGCGCTGGTTCCCGCCTTTTTTGATGTTTCAGTTACAGTGCAGAGGTGCAAGTTGATGACGTAACCCCTACTGTCCCAATTCTCCAATTTTGCACGTTTGTAACCTGCGCACTTCAACCCCTACATGCACTTGTACAAAGTACACACTTCATAGAGGGGCGTAGGGATAAGAATGGGTATTGGGACAGGGCCATAGACTGAGCGGAAGCCTTTACTTTGTTAGGCTTTGACTTGATGTTGAGACATAGCATCATGCAGAAGGGGGAAAATACAAAAAATATTTAGAAAGCCAAAACCAGACCAGGTCAGAACATGAACAGGCATTTTTGGAGGCAGGTGCTCAAGCCGAAAAAAAAGGGCATTCATTTCCAAATTTTTTAATAAAATAAAAATAAGAAAACAGGATATCTTTTTGCTTTATAGCCTTGCTTTTTTTTTGGCATTTTGCTGTAAAATTAGTAAGTCAAATAAATCAATGTTCTCCTAAGCATAGTAATCAAAACAGTATACATTATTTGACTGTTTTGACTGAGTTGAACTTAAGACCTGCCATCATTTCAAATCACAAACGTACTTTAGGTAGTTAATGTTAACATTGGGTCTATTATTATGCTTACAAAATCAAACAGACAGCTACACACATGGACAGAATTGTTGGTACCCCTCAGTAAATGAAAGAAAAACCCACAATGGTCAAAGAAATAACTTGAATCTGATAAAAGGTAATAATGAATATAAATTCTATGAAAATGAACAAATAAAAGTCAGACATTGCTTTCAAACATGCTTCAACAGAATTATTTAAAAAAAACAGGCCTGGACAAAAATTATGGTACCCTTAAGTTAATATTTTGTTGCACAACCTTTTGAGGCAATCACTGCGATCAAACGATTCCTGTAACTGTCAATGAGACTTCTGCACCTCTCAGCAGGTATTTTGGCCCACTTTTAATGAGCAAACTGCTCCAGTTGTCTCAGGTTTGAAGGGTGCCTTTTCCAGACAGCATGTTTCAGCTCCTTCCAAAGATGCTCAATAGGATTTAGGTCAGGGCTCATAGGAGGCCACTTCAGAATAGTCCAATATTTTCCTCTTAGCCATTCTTGGGTGTTTGTAGCGTGTGTTTTGGGTCATTATCCTGTTGCAAGACCCATGACCTGCGACAGAGACCAGACTTTCTGACACTGGGCAGCACATTTCTCTCTAGAATCACTTGATAGTCTTGAGATTTCATTATACCCTGCACAGATTCAAGACACCCTGTGCCAGATGCAGCAAAGCAGCCCCAGAACATAACAGAGCATCCTCCATGTTTCACAGTAGGGACAGTGTTCTTTTCTTCATATGCTTCTTTTTTCCGTCTGCGAACATAGAGTTGATGTGTCTTGCCAAAAAGTTCTCATCTGTCCATAGGATATTCTCCCAGAAGCATTGTGGCTTGTCAACATGTAGTTTGGCAAATTCCAGTCTGGCTATTTTATGATTTGTTTTCAACAATGGTGTTCTCCTTGGTCGTCTCCCATTAAGTCCACTTTGCCTCAGACAACATCGGATGGTGCGATCTGACACTGATGTTCCTTAAGCTTGAAGTTCACCTTTAATCTCTTTAGAAGTTCTTCAGGGCTCTTTTGTTACCGTTCATATTATCCATCTCTTTGTTTTGTCATCAATTTTCCTCCTGTGGCCACATCCAGGGAGGTTGGCTACAGTCCCATGAATCTGAAATTTCTTAATAATATGTACAACTGTAGTCACAGGAACATAAAGCTGCTTGGAGATGGTCTTATAACCTTTACCTTTAACATGCTTGTCTATAATTTTCTTTCTAATCTCCAGAGACAACTCTTTCCTTCGCTTCCTCTGGTTCATGTTGAGTGTGGTACTGTTAGAATTATGATTATCAATTAATTAATATTTATCAAGAATTATAATTAACAATCATAATATGACAAAATTAATTTCTTAACCAAAATCCTCATTTATGAATCGAAGACCAGGGATGTCTTCTGATGTTGTAACTGTGGCTCAACGCCTTTGATAATTACAACCGTTCAATACTTGATAACTATTACCAATGATGTCACTGTTTAATCAACCGTTTCTACTGAAACGTGGGGAACTTTTAACCTTATTTTGACTGACCAATCACTCTTGCACAAAATAAACACAAACAATCTTCTCTTTATCTATGTGAATATTTATTAAATCACAGCCTGATACAATCCGCTTTTCCGATTTAATAATCTCCACCTACTCAAACATGCAAAGTTCTACACAAAAGGGTGTAATATATCTAACTAAACAAAATAAAGCAAAATAGCAGTTGGAATCAACCAGCAGTTATGGCCAAAGTGATAATATGACAAGGGCATATGGTGTTGAACGAAGCTTTGGGAGGGCAGCCTGCCAGAAAGTGTAGCTCGGTGAGATGCACAGCTCTAAAAAACTTTGCAAGAATTGCTGTGAAGGATTTTTTAAAGTATTTTCTCTGTGTGAAATTTAACTTCCCTTGTTACCTGTTCCAGGTGCGATTTCTGCCTGACCTGTCCCAGTCCTCCATTGTGGTACTGGCTATTTCCTGGAATTGGACTGAACCTGGCCAGCGGGGCTTCTTTCCTGACTCTTATCCTCTCCCTGGCTGTTTCCCCGGAGTCTCCAATAAGAGAATGTTTCAGTTGGGTCATGTTCTGAGGTTCAGCCACCAATCATTTCTCTTTGTGTTCTTTCAGTGACGGGAGATTAGATTTGCCGCTTCTGGTGTGCTTGACCATGTTTTCAATAAACTTCTTTATTTAACAAGTTCTCTGAGTGTCTCTGCAAGTGGGTTAAGTCGGCTGTAAAAATCATGACAGAACACTCAGGCCAGCCTAACCCAGCGGAGACCCTTCAGAGAACTTTAGCTGAACATAGTCAGCAGATTCACGCACACGGTTCCACTCTCCAAACACTCCTAGACCAGCAGCTGCAAACAAATCAGCAGCTACAGCATTTGGCATCGTTGTTTCGAGGTGCTTGTAGTCCCGAGTCCGCCGCACCCATTGGGGGCGCTGCGGAGCCCCTGGAGGTCCAACATCAGCCACCTTTCCGAGAGGTTACTTCTCCTCACCCTGAGAAGTTCTCCAGAGATGCCGCGGATTTTTACTCCAGTGTAATTTGGTGTTTAACCGGTCACCCCGAGCGTTTTCTCACGATGAGGGTAAGATCTCATATGTCTTGGGTTTGTTAACCGGGAGAGCGCTCTGATGGGCACGGTTTTCCAACTGCACTAGTTTCAGTGTGTCTTATGAGGTTTTCATTAAGGAGTTTAAACAGACTTTTGATGTAGCTTCAAATCAGTCTTGTACTGCCCACAGGTTGTGGGCGCTAAAACAGCAGAATTGTTCTTTAGCTGGTTTTTCTAGTGATTTCCGTACATTGGCTGCGTCCTCAGGCTGGAACGCAAGCCTGTGTTTTTTCAGTCTCTGGACGAGCCCATTAAGGACGAGGTAGCCCTCTTAGAGGAACCAGAGGGGTTAGATAAGTACATTGATTTGGCTGTCCGCATTGATTCTCGCCTACGGGAGAGGAGGAGGGATCGCTCCGAGAGGGCAATGGGGCGGTCTTCCCCGTTTCCCTCATCCCCGTTACCAGTGTCATTGGAGCCTCAAGTCAGCCACCCCAAGACCGAGCCCATGCAGGTAGGGAGAGCCAGTCTCTCGCCTGGAGAGCAACGACGACACCGGGAGGCTAACCAATGTTTTTATTGTGGTGCCTCCGGCCATTTCATTTTTGCTTGTCCTGTCCAGCCAAAAGGGCGGGTCCACCGGCTGTGATGGGGTAACCGGCGGACCAATCCTCCAGTAGTAAAACCCCTCGATTCACGTTACCGGCTACCTTATTTTTGAATCATCACGCTGAGGTTTTATCTGCCCTACTTGACTCTGGCTGCGATTTGAACTTGATTGATTATGATTTTATTTCCAAGTAACAAATTGCCACAGAGAGGTTGGCCCAGCCCCGTCGGGGTTTAGCCTTGGATGGGTTATCACTACATGAGATCACCCATCAGACACAGCCACTTGAGCTTGTTTTGTCCGGTAATCACCGAGAACAGGTGTCTTTTTATGTTTTTCCCATTGCTCAGAGTACGTTAGTACTCGGTTTCCCCTGGCTCCAGTGTCATAACCCCCATATTAATTGGGTGGATTTGCGGGTAGAGGCTTGTTCTGAGGGTTGTCTCAGTTCATGTTTGCAGTCAGCCGTCTGCCCTACCACCCCTGGTGAGGAAGGTGAAGAGGAGGAACTCCTAGATTTAACCAGGGTCCCCTCCGAGTATCACAACCTCAAAATGGTTTTTAGTAAATCTCGGGCTCTGTCTCTGCCGCCTCATTGACCGTACGACTGCGCCATTAACCTCCTCCCAGGTGCTCCTTTGCCCTCCAGTCAGCTCTATAGCATCTCTGGGCTGGAGAGAAGGGTAATGGAGAAATATATTGCGGAGTCTTTAGCCGCGGGAATTATCCGTCCTTCTTCATCTCCTTTAGGGGCGGGGTTCTTTTTTGTGGGGAAAAAGGATGGAGGTTTACGCCCCTGTATAGACTATAGGGGTTGTTAGCTTCTGTGTTTGAGCCTATACATGGTGCTGTTGTTTTCTCTAAGCTGGACCTCAGAAATGCCTACCACTTAGTCAGAATCCGCCAGGGAGATGAGTGGAAGACGGCATTCAAGACTCCCCTGGGACATTTTGAATATCTAGTTATGCCTTTCGGCCTAAGTAATGCCCCAGTAGTTTTTCAGGCACTCGTCAACGACGTGTTGAGAGATTTGTTGAATATTTTTGTATTTGTATACCTGGACGACATTTAGATTTTTTCCAGAAGTCTCAAGGAACACCGCCGCCATGTTAGACAGGTCCTACAGCGCCTCCTCGAGAACAGACTGTATGTTAAAGTGGAGAAGTGCGACTTCCATCAGTCGACCGTCAGCTTCCTGGGGTTCGTGTTGGAGGAGGGACAGGTTCGCACTGACCCAGGGAAGGTTCAAGGAGTGATGGACTGGCCAGTATCTGACTCCCGGAGGAAGTTGCAGCAGTTCTTGGGGTTCGCCAACTTCTACCGAAGGTTTATTAGAAATTACAGCCAGATGGCGGCCCCATTAACTGCACTAACTTCCACCAAGACGACCTTCAGCTGGGGACCGGAGGCCGAGACTGCCTTTACCCGACTGAAGAGGCTGTTCTCCCAGGCGCCGGTTCTGATTCATCCTGACTCTACAAGGCAGTTTACACTGGAGGTAGATGCCTCGGATACCGGGGTGGGAGCGGTTCTCTCCCAGTTCTCAGACCGGGATGGAAGGCTTCACCCCTGTGCCTTTTTCTCCCGTCGGCTGACCCCTGCTGAACGGAACTATCAGGTTGGAGACAGGGAGCTGCTGGCCATTAAGTTGGCCCTAGAGGAGTGGAGGCATTGGCTAGAGGGTGCCGAACACCCCGTGTTGGTCTGGACAGACCATAAAAATCTGTCGTACATCCAGTCAGCTAAGCGTCTTAATGCACGTCAACCAGGTTGGTCACTTTTCTTTTCCCGATTTAATCTGTCTATTTGTTTTAGGCCAGGATCCAAGAACTTCAAACCTGACGCTCTGTTCCACCAATGCGGACCTGAAGATTCAGAAAAAAAGGCCGAGTCGATCCTGTCGCCAAGCTGTACAGTGGGCTCGTTAACCTGGGAGATAGAAGACCTGGTGCGGCGAGCCCTCCCTGATAATCCTGGGCCAGGAACTGGACCCCTGGAAGGACCTACGTTCCAGCTTCAGTGCGATCCAGATTGATCAGCTGGTTCCATTCGGCCAAGTTCTCCACCCACCCTGGTGTCAGTAGGACCATCGCCGCAATTTCCAGAAGTTATTGGTGGCCGTCGCTTCACAGAGACGTCAGGGAGTATGTGAATGCCTGCGCCACGTGCGCTAGAAGCAAGTCCTCAAATTGACCTTCCGCAGGTTTGCTCCAGCCTCTCAGCATCCCCGGCCGACCCTGGTCCCATGTGGCCTTGGACTTCGTCACGGGCCTACCACGTTCTCAAGGGATGACCGTAATTATGACCATTATCGACCGGTTCTCCAAGGCCTGCCACCTGGTTCCTCTCAGAAAGCTGCCATCGGCCCTCCAAACAGCTAGATTGATGGTCAAACATGTTTTCCGCCTGCATGGCATCCCCAGTGACCTGTTGTCCGACAGGAGGCCTGTTTACTTCCTGTGTCTGGAGACATTTCTGTAACGCCTTGGGGGCAAAGGTGGCGCTAACCTCTGGTCATCACCCCTAGTCTAATGGGCAGGTGGAGCACCTCAACCAGGAGCTGGAGGCGGCCCTGCGGTGCGTAACGTCCACCTGTCCCGCTGAATGGAGCGACCACTTGGGGTGGATCGAATACGCTCACAACTCCCACGTCTCTTCAGCCACCGGCTATTCCCCTTTTGAAGCCTCCTTGGGATACCAACCCCCGTTGTTCCCGTCGGAGGAAAAGGACATCACTGTTCCTACTGTACGACACCACATCCGGAGATGTAGGCGGGTATGGAACGCCACCAGCCGGGCGCTTCACCGGACAGCAGCCCAAAACAAGCGCTACGCAGACCGTCGACGTCTACCCGCTCCTAGTTACCTCCCTTGTCAGAAGGTTTGGCTCGTCGCACGGGACATCCCGCTTAAGTCCCTGTCCAGAAAGCTTTCTCCCAGGTTCATCAGGCCCTATGTGGTTGATTCTCTTGTTGGTCCTGCCTCTGTTCGCCTCCGTCTGCATCCCAGTCTCCGTGTTCACCCTGTTTTTCACATTTCTCAATTGAAGCCTGTCCAGACCAGCCCGCTCTGCCCTCCGGCCTTGCCCCCTCCGCCTGCCCGGGACTTTCAGGCCCACCCTGTTTACTCTGTTCGCCGCATTGTGGCCTCTCGGCGATGGGGACGTGGATGTCAGTACCTCGTCGACTAGGAGGGGTACGGTCCGGAGGACCGCTCCTGGGTTCCGGGTTCCTTCATCGTCGATCCCTCCCTGATCCGGGATTTCCGGGCCTCCCAAGCCGCGTCTTCTGGGCCGCCAGGAGGCGGCCGTTGAGGGGGAGGTGGTGTCAGGATCTGAAGTCATCTGCTGCCTGCTGCTAACACTTTTCCAACACTAGGTGCCGCCAGTAGGAGAGTCCTGAGGCGACAAGTGTTGCGCATCTATTCATCAGCTGAGAAGCATAAAGAGGATGGTTGCCAACACTTCGTCGCCTGAGTGTTTTGCCTCCGTGGTAATCTTCTGGCCAGCTCTGAAAAACTTTGCAAGAATTGCTGTGAAGGATTTTTTGAAGTATTTTCTCTGTGTGAAATTTAACTTCCCTTGTTACCTGTTCCAGGTGCAATTTCTGCCTGACCTGTCCCAGTCCTCCATTGTGGTACTGGCTATTTCCTGGAATTGGACTGAACCTGGCAAGCGGGGCTTCTTTCCTGACTCTTATCCTCTCCCTGGCGGTTTCCCCGGAGTCTCCAGTAAGAGAATGTTTCAGTTGGGTCATGTTCTGAGGTTCAGCCACTAATCATTTCTCTTTTTGTTCTTTCAGTGACGGGAGATTAGATTCGCTGCTTCTGTTGTGCTCGACCAAGTTTTCAATAAACTTCTTTATTTAACAAGTTCTCTGAGTGTCTCTGCATGTGGGTTAAGTCGGCTGTAAAAATCATGACACATAAAACATCCCCCAACTCTGGGCGGGGGTGAGCACACAAAGAGTTATAAAACTTTATAACAGTTCAGTTTCACAGTGCACCTGCGCACAAGTGTTTGCACAGTAAAGACACACTTGCGAGACACGGCGGTCTCCGAAAGTACCAGCAAGTTTCAAAGCAATGCCATGCACATACAATTCAGAACACATTAGACTCTAAATGGCGACTCTAATTGCACTAAAATTTCCTACTCTATCCTGCCCACACTATTCCTAATAACCAAATAAAAAGAAAAATAAAGAAAGGATGGGTTTTACTTTGTTGGAGTCTTCCTTCTGAGCAGAGGGAGAGAGGAGGACTTCGGGAAGAGCGGTCAGTCTTCGTCCTTTGGCCTCCTTGGCGAAAAGGAAAAATATGATCTGACCGTCAGCAATCGACTAGAACCAAGCAAGGAGGGAAAGTTGCGTCTCCTTGAAACTCCGTAGTTTTGGTTACGTGTTAAACTCACATCTTCGATCGGCAAAGTGAAATTTCTGTCCTTCTCATTCCAGAGACCTCGTTCATGAATTTTCGTTGGCCAACGAAGGAGAATAAATGAAATCCACTTGGGACTCTTCTCCAGAAATTGATGCGCTTCAGTTGCTGGTCCGGCTTCCAGCGTGAAAAGCAAAGCTTCTTTCAAATGTTCCTTCCTATTTTGCCTCCTGTGACGTCAGACCTGGGACGGCCCCGTCATATCAGCCACAGTGGCCGCTGGGTTTTGTAGGACAGACTATCCTGTGGTACATAATGGCCAATGACATTGGAAAGGCATAGTGGCATCCAGCGATGTGCAAATGGTCCAATATTCAGCAAACAAGTGGTCCAACAGTACACACCATGTCACCAAACAGCACAGTGACTACCTATAGTCCTATATATAGGCCCACTGACTGATTACAGGAATGTAGACACCTGTTATGCTAATTAATGGACACACTTTGATTTAACATGTCCCTTTGGTCACATTATTTTGAGGAGTACCATCATTTTTGTCCAGGCCTGTTTCATGAGTTTATTTTTTTAAATAATTCTGTTGAAGCATGTTTAAAAAGCAATGTCTGACTTTCATTTGTTCATTTTCATAGAATTTTTATTAATTATTACCTTTGTCAGATTCATGTTATTTCTGTGACCATTGTGGGTTTTTATTTCATTAACCGAGGGGTACCAACAATTTTCTCCCCAAATGTATTCATATATAACTTTTCGACATCCTGAAAAAATGCTCACATCGCTAACATGGCTTCAGCAATTCAATAAAACTCCCAACCCCCCACCCACCCAGTACAGCACTGCATCACATTCACTGTCACATGTCCAAACATACCACATCGCCTGCCCGACACACCCCACCCCCCACCACTTGACACACACACACCCAATTGCCCCCCTACCCACCGGCAACGAATACACAAATGGCTATTAGAGGGATGTACACATTGGTTGATAACATAGACCAAGTTGTGGAAATTATATCGATACGTTAAAAAATTACAACATCGGTCATTACCGGTCTTACTGCCTATACATCATGCATTTCTGATATAAAGCATGATATTTTGATTTTTATTCAAAACATTAGACAACATTATTTAACAAACCCTCACATGCGTGTTTGCTCCTTCTCACAAGAAATGCATAACTACATTTTCAGCTTCATGCAAATACTTTGAGTTTGTGCAACTGGAGATGCCAGGAATAGCTGGGAGGGCCAAGTTGTCCTGGGAATGTTTCCTTCAGTTGCATCACTGCCTGATTCTTGCCCTAGCACGACCCTAACATGCAAAGGCATACAAAGCCTGCCAAGCTGGTGCATTCCTGATGTCAAAGACAATGGAGAATAAAACAAGACAACATTCTTTTAAGGATTCTTATGGAGTGATTTTTAATGCACCACAATTTATGCCACATCTTTTCATGAATGACTAACTTCTTATAGTTTTATTTGGGGCAAGCCACTATCACATCAAACCAACACAAATCAGACAGATGAACAGAATGTAGTTCATAAAATTGATACCAGGAGAGGAAGACAAAGAGAAAGCACAGAGGATACAGAGATGCAAACGGTAGCAGAAGAGGAGGAGCAAATAATGGGGTAGCAGATCAGTCGCAGGAGAGAGGAAGAACAAGATGCAAACAGCAAAAGGTAAGAGTGGGGTGGAAGAAATGTGGGAGAAACAATTAGATTTCTAGTGCTCTGCCTCCAAGCCAGTTAAGACAGGGTGAAGACAAATCTACAAGGGGATGTTTGAAGTCAAGGCAGGCTTTTCCTCAGTGAACTCCATTACCCGATGACAAAGAGAACGGATCAGTGGGGGAGGGATGGGGCATTCAGCTGTTCAGGAAGACTAAAGGAAAAAGAGGAACAAGGCTGTAAATTAAAAGAAAATGATAGGTGTATACCAAAAACTGATATAGAGAATGGGGTAAAGGGGTGATTCTTTGAAAGGAATTACCCAGTTTGGCAAGAAAGTAGAGAGATCAAGATAATTTTTCATTGTCAAGGTTGCATTTCCTACCCCTCTAACTAAATTGGATTGAATTTTAAATTACATCCTAATTTCTGTTTTATTAGTATGACAATATACACATAGAAGTGTTGTAATTGTTGGCTGTCTACTGAGAATTTAGCTTAGCACTTTATGAAATAACACAACGCATGACTGCCAAGACATGATGGTGCTTCAGGGCTGTTTCAAATGGCTACAATTAAACATATTAATAGGGCTCAGATTACACTACAATCCACATAATCACATTGCTTACAGTGCTTATCTGATGTGATGGCTTTTTGTGCTGCTGTTCTCCACCTCAGCTGTTATTACCAAGCCTCGCACGACGAGCTAATCGTCTGTCATTACACTATCAGAAAATATCTGTTGCTGCCGCTAAAGTCAACAAAACCCAATTAGGCATCCTATAGAGAGAAGGTTTTTTTCTTCTTCTGAATATCTGACTTAGTGGTGTGTGTGGCGGGTATATGTGGTGTGTATCCAGCAAAGAAATGAGACTAGTGTCAGCAGGAAGCTCTGAGAGAAACAGAGAGCGGCAGAAGAAACTAATATCACCTTCACTTTAAAGTTTCAGGTGCCAAGGCCGTTTTCCTTTCAATGGCTTGTAATGCATCTTCCCTTTTGGCCCACCAAGTGTTGGTGTCGCGAGATGATTTTTAGAATCATCGTGATGTGACCGCTAAGGTTTATGGAGAGAAATGCTATTCTACACTGTACAGTGCTACAGTATACTAACTATTCTTTACTGTTCATTACTGTACTATACTGCACAATGCTATTCTATAGTATACTTTATATATCCTATACTATACTGCATACATTAACTATGACATACTACTGTTTTATACAACACTACACTATACTATACTCTACTGTGCTATAGTATACTGTACCATACTATATGGCACTAAATTAAATCACGCTTCCTATACTATACTACACTATACTATACTATACTATACTATACTATACTATACTATACTATACTATACTATACTATACTATACTATACTATTATACTATACTATACTATAACAAAAATGGGGGGGGGGGGAAATTAAGCAGTATTTAAAATACTATTCTTATCATTATTTCAAGTCGTTTGTGCTTTGGCCTCACTGTTCATCTATTCTCTCGAGGACTGGACTTGGGCACCCCTGCCACGAAGGATGTCTACTGACATTTACATTCTACCTGAGACCTGTAATGTTTCTCACTCCTGAGACATTTACATCAAGGGCAGGCTGTTCTAGAAACACTACTAAACTACCAGATGTTTTTATTTTTTCCAGAGGAAGAGGTAAACCTGTCAGATAACAAATTACAAGATCTTGCCTGGCTTTGAAGGCCAAACGCATTCATTCCAACAGCATTTCAGGAAGGCGCTAAAAGTGACAATGAGCTAATGGGCTTATCTCTGAAGCATATTGACAGCATAGCTCCTCGCAGTTCTACAGCTAGACTAGTCAAAGACAGAACAGTGCTTTAATAGAGGTAAGATTTGACAGTTTGAGCACTACACTTGCACAATTCCATGTTGCTTTTCTAATATAAAGACTCAACATTCATTCATTTTGCATCATCTCAGCCTCTTAAAATAAAATTTTTCCACTCGGATCTGAATTTTGGATGTTGTTAAGTTGATACCTGCAAGAAAAAGAAAACAAGTAAAAACTGAGAACTCTGGTTTGCACTTTAAAGGGAATACATTATCCTGCTTGTTTAGAGTGTAAAGAAGAAACTTGCCAACCTGTCAGCAAAAGTAAAGTGAATGGCAATAAATTATGGAAGGAAATGGCAAAATTCACATCATTCCTGTGAAAAAACAAATTTACAGTAGTTACCTCCATACTGATCCCCTTATAAAATAATTTTTATATAATTTCTTGTGTTTCAGCAATTCATTTTCCAAAATGGAGGAGACGCAGCAGGGGACAGTGATTGAAGGCGGAATACGCCTCCGGCCGGTCATCGGTCCATCCATGGTCTACTTGTATCATGAAAGATGATTTATTTTTAATAGCAACCTATTGCATAAAAAATCAACTGGAGGTTTACCAAAAAGAAGTAAAAACACGTATCAAATTAAAAAGAATAGCAAAATTTAGATTAGATGCTCTCTCAGTATTGGGCTTGTTTTTGAATCTTTCATAGATTAAGCAAGCCTGCTGGGATCATACAGGATTATGTGACAAGTTGAATCATTCATTATCCTGCCTGTCTAATTCTAAGATGGCAACAAAATAAAAAAAAACAATTATAAATCATGCGAACAACGTAGAGCTGTTGTTCCCTCCCTGAACCCAAGGTTGCACTGCCAATTACTATTTGCAGGGTTGTTAGTGTAATCTTTGTGGGGAAGATGAACGATTTTGCTTCAAGCTGTCATCTCCTGTGTTCTTTCATTATCCACACTAATAAGTTGTCCACTGCAGGCATCTTAAAATCTCTACAGTGTTTGTCTTTATTTGAAAAAGCAAGTCTGATGAGATGTCTGTCTGGCTGCTGTTAAAATCTACTGACTGGATAATCAAAGAGTGTGAAACGCAAAAACAAGACAGTGCCTGGATAAAGTAACTTTTTTAAGCTTTAGCTGCCTGAGGATGTATCAAATGTCAGAGTTCCCAAACATCTTGTCATGGATGACCCAGTCAGTAAAAGGGGCAAGAAAAAAAACAATTGAGCCAGAGGGTTGGACTGCAGTAAACATGAATACATATTTATTGTAACTAGATTCAATGGGTGACCTCCAATGCTACCATACTGAAACTGAAACACGTAGGCATGCCTCAAAAAACATCTGCAATGCAAAGAGAGTGATTGAAAAGTCCAAGAGTACCCTACCTGAACAAATTAGCCCCGCCTAGTCCCCTGGCCATTGTTAATGGAGTTGAAAGTTTGATATAGAGATAGGTTGGATTCTTTGAAATTGATAATTAGTTCCCTTCCCTGTGGTAGAAGGATGTGGATTTGGAGTAAGTTTGTAGTTAAGTAATGAAATTCTTCATTTTTAGTTATCTGGCTCCTGGAAACAGCTCCCAGTTTTAGTCCGTGAGGCAGACATCCTGTCTACTTTTAAGGCTAGGTCTTAAAACTTTCCTTTTTGATAAAGCCTAAAGTTAGAGTGGCTTAGGTTATCCTGAGCTATCTTCCTTATTTTTTACCTCCATCTTCTTCCTTCCCTGTTGGATGGAGTAATGGGAGTCAGGTTTAGCCTAAACCGGCTCAGTTATGGTTGAGGTGCAAACACACCCTCCATTTCTGCTACCTGTATGACCCCCTCTCTTTTCCAATGGTTATGGTCAATCTGACAGAGAGAGGTATCCCAATTGTTGTGGTTTTTAGTATAACAATGGCCATCAGTGGGCTCTAGATGGACAAACTCTCTACTTTTAAGGCTAGGCTTAAAACTTTCTTTTTTGATAAAGCTTATAATTAGAGTGACTTAGGCCTGACTCTGTCTACCTGTGACACCTTTCTGGAGAGGGGCATCGTCCAAGCTTCTGCTGGCAACAACTTAATGCTCACCCTCTACCGATGACCCACAAGGCCCTGTCTTTCAGTGTTTAACCCTTTCTCTCTCCTAGACATGGCAATTGACTGAGCTTTTACTGTGACTAATTATATGTGATCTCTTTCAGACTCTAACCTTGAAAACTGGCTCAGAGTTTATCTGTTCTTTCTTTCTAGATGAAACGACTAAAGGAGATACATCCATTAACATTTACTTTTCCTTCCCATAGAAAGTACTCCTGGATCAGTGCTTCTTTGTTCTCTTTGTGTCTCTGCTCTGTTCTCTCAAACCTCCCGTTGGTCGTGGCAGATTGCCGCTCACACTGAGCCTGGTTCTGCTGGAGGTTTCTTCCTGTTAAAAGGGTGTTTTTCCTCTCCACTGTCGCTACATGCATGCTCAGTATGAGGGATTGTTGCAAAGCTAACGCCAGTGACTGTCCACTGTCTCTACATGCTCATCGGGGAGGAGGGGATGCTGCACGTCACTGACTGGATGCAATCTGCTGGGTTTCCTTAGACAGAAAAACATTTTATCCAATTTGAATAAATAACTGAATCTAACTGCACTGTTCAATGATTAGGATTAATTGGAACGTATGTACCTGACTTTGGTGAAGTGCCTTGAGACGACTTGTGTTGTGAATTGGCGCTATATAAATAAACTGAGTCAGTCAGTCATTTTCTACCGCTTATTCCATAGTGGGTCGTGGGGGAGCTGGTGCCTATATCCAGCAGTCTATGGGCGAGGTACACCCTGGAAAGGTCGCCAGTCCATCGCAGGGCAACACACAAACAACCATGCACACACTCATTCATACACCTAAGGGCAATTTAGAGTGGCCAATTAACCTAACAGGCATGTCTTTGGACTGTGGGAGGAAGCCAGAGTACCCGGTGAGAACCCACGCATGCACGGGGAAAACATGCAAACTCCATGCAGAAAGACCCCTGGTCGGGAATTGAACCCAGGACCTTCTTGCTGCAAGGAAACAGTGCTACCAACTGCACCACCGTGCAGCCATAAATAAAAAAGTCAGTCAGGCAGACTACACCAATGTAATTTCAGATAGAAACATGGACCATGTTCATCCAAGAAAACAGCAAGAATTCTCTTATGAACATCTATTTGGTTAATATCTGCTAAAATAGCATTAGATTTCATGGATGATATTGCATGATATGGATGTGTACATTTTTAACTGGGTCTTTTTAAATTCCTAAAATCAGCTAAATGGGGGTTCTGCTAGATTACCTGCTAGCCTTTGACTGCTCCGTGAAGTTATTATAATTAACGTAGTTTTTGTAGACAGAGGTCAGATCACAATTGTAGAAAAGTGAATAAATCTACAGAGCAGTGAAAGGCTAGCATCTGGTTAGATAGACTTCCCCCACCTCTATTTAACTGATAATAGCAATGTAAAACTTCAAAGCATAAAAACAATCATACCTACAATTAATTTTAACTAATGTTGGGACACACAGCCATGAGTTACAACAGGAAATGCGGTACGGACTTTTCTGGAACTTTCAAAATAAATTGCATTAACCTACTTCCGGCACAACTTAGGAATTGGGGCCAACAGCGAACTTCCCATGATGTCACTGTCCACATAAAACCCCACTTCCCCCAATGGTCCAATCTCTTCCACACGGCCTCCAGAGAGACCTGATAGGGGAGGCTGGCAAACAGACATAAACTCTTCAAACTGGATCCAAGGGTGTAATAAGATCACGCGATCATATGCACAAGTTAAGTACTCATGAATTACTGTTGAAAGAATCCGGTATTCATTCATAAAAGGGAGATTAAAGTATAAGCATTGCTTTACTTTCTGTCTGTGGCCTGCAGAAGCAAACTGTGTTCCAGAGTTCCCTGCAGAGACGCGGTCTCTACAAAGCCGAGTCTGAAGGAAGGACAACAGTAGCCTCACCCTGTGGTAACGTGCAGTGTGGTCAGCATACAGATCGGGCCGCCCATCCACAGCTATAGAGGTTAGCTGGAAGCTAACGGTTTGTTGACTGTGGACGTTTCTTCAAACTTCATCATCGCCCGGACAACTCTTCAACACGTTCATAAGAGGTTAGGTTTGCGCAGAATAATAGAGAAGGATTTAGATTGAAATGATCTAAACGTTTTTCATTTTATGAAGTTTGGTTTTGTTTGTGTGTTTTTAAAGTTAAGACAAACTTTATTTAAAGGGTGATTTTAAACACAGAAGATCGGCCATAACGCGCCGTCCGCGCTCATGCATTTTAACTCTTTTTTTTAACGGTATTTTTTGGTGTGTGTTTGATTCTGGTGCTAAGCTATCAGCTTCCTTTGTTAGCTTTCACTGCTAACAAGCTAAGGACACCTGCTTGCCTGCTAGGGAACATTTAACAGAAAGGTTGTTAGTTTTCAAGCTAGTAAATAATAGTCCCTAAACCTTATTTTACTAAATCTGATAACTAAGTAAACACCATTAAGACCCATTTCTCCAGGACGATTTGGCTCTTTTACTAAATATTTCCTTAATAATATTTCTTTAAATATTATTTTAATAAATAAAGGCACCTAATGATACCCTGTTGAGAATTAGTCATCCAGAAGGTTGGTTTTATTCAGCAGATCATTCTTAAAAAATTATTTTATTAAAATAATATTTTATCTGATCTTGCATTGTGAATGGTTGTCTAAATTAGTTCCAAGACTAACTTCACGTCACCTCCAGATTCTTCAAGATAATCCTTGGTTCTCAAACATAAACAACATTGTTGGTGATATTGCATCACTCTTTCAATCATGGTTTTCAATCATCTTTAATCAACTTGTTTATATTGTACATAGCTCATGAGTCTTCGTTATTCTTTAATTCTACTTGGTAGTTTAGTTGGATTGTTTTAGCATAGTAAAGAGTTTGTTGATTGAAATATGTTTGACTTTGAGTTGACTTATTTTTGTTAATAAATTTTTGTATTTTAAGAAATTGTGTCAATTCATTCTGTGTGTGTGCAGAGTTTTGCTGTTCAATAATGTCAGAGCTTGGCTCACTCTTTTTGATTTTTTCCTAATACAACCGCCTTACTGGGCTGGTATTAACAGGACAACCCTTAACAGACCGAAATATTATTTAATAAAATATTAATATTAAATAATATTCTCAGATTCATAATCACAACACTAATTATTGTTAGTTTGACTTTTTTTAAATCGCTAAAATTGACTAACATGGCTGCGGGGAGCTGGTCTCTTAGACTTTTTGTCTGTTTTCCACAAACTCACAAATATATAACACCTGTTTATTAGAATAAGAATATCTTTATTGTCATTATATGACATATAATATACTTACAGCTGCATCTCCTGTTATCCATCAATATACAATGAACAATTAAAATAAGTTAGGAGAAAAAAAACTATAGATAAGACATTGCAATCTCAACAGTAGTAGCATGCGAGAATAGTAGCAGCAGACAACTGTTGCACTGGTCATAAAAAAGTTCACAATAGGAAATAATACTATACATGACATTTGTGCTTGCAGCAGCAGCCAACATGATTTTACATGGCACAGTTGACAGTTATCATGGCCCATTGATAAAATCTATCTTTCATTCTGGTGGTACAGGCTGTCATCGACCCAATGCTTGCCTGAAGGCATCAGTCTGAACATGTGATGAGCTGGGTGGGAGGAGTCTTTGAGGATGGTTTTGGTTCTTATGGTGCATCTGGAATCGGCAATCTCCTCCAGGGATGGCCAAGGGCATCTGGTGATCTTTTGTGCTGTTTTTTTTAACCTTTGCAGAGCCGTTTTGTAGTAAGTAATAACTCTCGATAGTAGCACTATAGAAGGACGCAAGCAGCTTCTGGTTCTGTTTCTACTGAGAACTTGCAGGAAGTGTAGACACTGCTTGGCCTTGACTATCATCACCAGAGAGTTCCCAGACCATGACAGGTCATTAAAGATAACTACCAGATATTGGAGGTAGGCTGTATCTGTACTGGGTCCCCATTTATGTGGTAAGGGGCTTAGTCCACATCTGTCTTGCGGAAGTCGAGAATGACCTATTTGATTTTTGTGGTGTTAAGAAGCAGGTTGTAGGCTGAGCACCACTCCATCAGCACCTGCGCCTCCTCCCTGTAGCCAGCCTCATTCCCTTCTTTGATAATACTCACCATGGTGGTATCTTTGGCAAACTTGACTATGGAGTTAGATGAATAAATGGGAGAACAGTCATTTGTGTACAAGGTGTACAAAAGCGGACTCAACATCCAGACTTGAGGGAAGCCATTGCTCAGACAGGCTGGATACATGGGAGCCCAACCTCACTGACTGGGATCTTTCAGTGTGAAAGACCTTTCCAGCAATTTGGTGGTAGGAATGTTTGGGATGATTGATGCCCAGGACATATTGAAGGTGGAGCTGAAGTGTATGAATAAAAGTCTGATTTAGTTTCCTGGATGTTTCCGGTGTAGAGAGCAATACTGAGGGTGTCCTCTTTGGAGCGGTTTTTCCTAAAAGCAAACTGATAGGGATCTAATGTGAGGGGAGGGAGGTAGACAGGCCTTGATGTGGTGAGCTACCAGCTTCCTGAAGCATTTAATCACCAGTGATTTGAGAGAAATAGGCCTGAAGTTTTTTTGTGTTTTGGGGGCAGAAAATAACGATGACAGATTTGAGGCATCCAGGTTCTGTAGTATGGGTGAGGGACAGGTTGAAAATCCTGGTAAAAATCCCTGCTTACTCATCTGTACATTACACCGGGGCTTTACCGGTATCCAATGAGGTTTAGCAGCCTTCCTTAACTTCATGTCTCATCTGGTGTTGATGGATGATCAGTTATATCTTGCAGTAGTCTGAGGGAGGTTAAGATGGTCTGCAGGTTTCAAAATGTGCAAAGAAGCTTCTTTGTTCCTCTGCCAGCAAGCCATCAGCCTTAACAGTGGGACCACGGGTGTTGGTATTATTGCCTCCGAAGTTAATGTTGTTGTTTATTCCCTTCCAGATCTGGCATGGGTTGTTGTCAGAGAGATGGCCTTCTATTTTCTTTTTGTATGATTCTTTATCTGCTATGATACCCTTTTTTCAAGTTAACTCTGTCAGTACTGTACTAAACTCTGTCACCTGTTTTGTATGCAACGCTCTAGTCTTTGATTAGGAGCTGCACTTCTATGGTCATCTAGGGCTTCCAGCATTTTTGAATAGAGACATTCTCAGCAGAGAAGTGGATGTAGGAGAGTACACTTCGCGTGTAATGTCCCAGGCCTTGACTCAACAGGCTCCACTCAGTGTTCATGAAGAGGTTTTGTAGAGCATCCTCGGACTGGATAGTTTTTATGAAGTGTATGGATGTCCTTCTGAGAGGTATGCAAGCTGCAATGAGGTGCAGAGACATTCGATCAGATTGTCCCATGTGAAGTAGTCGAATTGCTGCGGAAAGTTGAGGTAAACATAATCTGTCTCCTTTTCTGAAGGCACATTTCATAAACTCTGTGAAATTGTGAAGAACGGTCTTTAAATGTGCCTGATTACAATCTCCAGCTATTATGCGTACCCTATCAGATTGAGTCTTTTGTTGTCTTGTTGCTTCAGTGTGGAGGAGGCTGGGTGTTAGGCTAACATCAGCGTAAGGAGGGATGAAAGAAGTAGTACTAGATTATTACAGTGGTGTGTTCTTTTAGGAGGTAAAATGGAGAGCAGACAACAGAGCACTTCTAAGTTAGGTGAAAAGGACTTTGTACGGTTTTGCTCTGCGTACACCAGTGTTTAATTAAGTACATTGTTAAGTATTGATTAAGTATATTGTTTTTCTGAATCTGGCTCCCCTGCACGGCCTTGATGGCTGGCTATCTTCAACCTCTCCTGGAAGTTATGTAAACATGACGCTCTGCTCCCTCTGCTCCCTCCCTTCCCTGAGGTCATCTGTGGACCTGCTCAGAACTCTGTGCCCGGTTGATGAACATTCCAACGTACCATCAAGGACAATGGCCTCTGTGACAGTGCTTCATGGACTTACTTGCACACACTCAGTTCCACACACACACACATGCTCAAGATAAACATATGCACCCCCTCACACCACCTTCACCGATCCCGGCATGATGTTGTTTTGTAAACTTGTTGCTTCTTTGTGTTGAGGTTTTTTGCAATCTCAAACTGTATCCTGCTAAGGATAAAGTGTGAAATATGATTTTTTCCATCTACTTACCTAATGTGGCCTTTTTTCTCATATGTTTGGATGGGTTGTACTGGAATTCTAATTTCCCCTCGGGGATCAATAAAGTATCTTTGAATTTGAATTGACATACAGAGTCCTCCCCTGTTGTGCTTACCAGAGTCTCTGTTTCGATTGTATAGAAGAGTGGCATGATTTGTTAGCTGCAAGGCTGTGTACCGAATTTCAGGATGAAGACAGGCTTCCATCATGATAATCGCACAACAGTTATGGGTGGAGTCATTTGCCACTATTCTCAGCTCTTACATTGGCCAGAAAGAGACTCAGAAGTGGTGGTTTGTGCAGCTGCTTCTCTTTACCTCCACCTTCGCTGCATTGCAAGGCCAGAAACAATCCAAGGAGATCCCGGTAGCCCGGCGATGTCCGCTGGAAGTCTGTGTGTCTAGTGAAACTGGCTTTTACCTTGAGAATTTTGAGCATAATCCAATGTGGAATAAGTCTTGATGTTTGATAATTAGCTTTGCATAGCAGAGCACGTCAACTAGCGACAATACACAAGACAAAAAACAAAACAAACATTTTCTTGTGGGTGAGTGAAGGGAAGCAGCACACAAGCGTGAGCCCAATACAGATAACTTCACTTGAGTGATAGTAACTTGACAAAGACTCACTCCAAAAGATTTTTACTGTCCCTTTAACCCCATTTTAACCCAAAATCTAAGTCTGTTTTAGATTTCAGTCGAAGTCTGTGTAAGTAATACATTTTAAATTAGTTTGTCATATCTCTGAATCTCTGAAACATGCACCTCTAACTACTAACCAGCACAAAGATAGCATCATGATGTCATCAGACATAGATCACAGAGGAGTCTTTTGCTATATCTCAACAGCAAGCCTTTTGTTTACACCTAAGAGATGGGCAGAATTATGTAACTTGTAATGGTACTACAGGGGACAGCCAGTGGCGTGCAAAACGTAGGCTTTGCAAGCATACGTTTCTCTGACATATTTTTTTAAGAAAAAACAACCTCTTCCAAACAAGCCATACTGATTCGGTCTGTTTCTAGTTGTACTTTCATAACATGCTAAAAGAGCCCTGTGGAGTTTGAGAATAGTTATCTCTCTAAGGTCACTGCTGATGTCTTTCTTTTGTCTTAGTGTTAACACCCAGCTGTATACTCCAGACCAGCAATAGGATATAACCGCAGTTTTTATATAAATGCTCATATTTGCTAATTATAAGTTAAACAAGTGTATCTACCAACAAGTGGCTGCTACTTTTTCTGTGTAATTCCCCATAAGCAGTAATACTAGGTGTTTCACACCAAAACATTTGTAATTTTTGGCGTGAAACAACAAAATCATTCCAAACCAGCAAAAATTAATACCGACATGGACAATGAAATTTACAAGATTGAAAAGAAAACTGGGATAAATCTGGTAGCTGATTAGATCAGCTTTTTATGCAGTCTGCTTCATGATTTTTTAAAATAGTGCACATGCATTCATTTAGCTTTAAAGTTTAGTAAGAAATTTGACGCAGTGGGGGGCATTGCAATAGAGCAAGCAAACCATATGGGAGGCTTTAGTCCTCAACACAGGTGTCCCGGGTTCGAGTCCTGACCCCAGAGACAGAACAAAGTTCTGTTTTGGTCATTATCATATGCAAAACATATGACAATGACCAAAATATGCAAATTTATGGGAGGGGGAAATGCAAATGTAATCCTTACCATCCACAATGCCATTTAACAAACAAGAAACGGTACTGGTTTTGCGTCTAGATTTAGCACTTTAGAAATGCAGGTACTAACTGAGACGCAAAGGTCTGCTGTCACTTTGGCCAGGACAAAGCATAGATAGAATGACAGACGATGAAGAGAGAATATTCTGTACATGTGACAACAGATTTGGATTTTCAAAAATAAAAATAACATAAAACTAGATGAGAATAGAGGATTCTTTGTAGGATTATCTAAGGTCTGCTTTGGAGCCAATCACAAACAGAAGCCTTGTTGGTCACTAATGATAAAACTCCTTGCAACACTTTTTTCTTGGCTCTGGATCATTGCCGGGCACCATCCCAAACCCCATACATAAAGCTTCTGCTCACAGCTCACAACAACTTCAACCTCAGCTTTCTGCATGCTCAATTACGCATTCAGAAGCGCTCTGTGCAAATGAACAGATAGAAATAATCTTGTCAGGGCAGAAGCTGAGATGACAAACCTAGCACTGTGAATAGCGACAACAAAAGTTTAGTAATTGTAACAGTCTAGAAAAGCAGGAGGAGAAAGGGACAAAAGCAAATAATCAGCAACTGGAATGATGCAGCGCAGTAACCCTGCATGTTTCAAGCAACCCAGTTTTTGTTCGATGATCCTCCAGTTCTGCTGAGGGCAGTAGCAGGCAGCCAGTAGCACATAGGGTGGTGTGCACTTCTTTTGCACCTGGTATCCATTGTACGCTCGCACACAAAGCTTATTGCAATTTTTCTTTTGTACAAGCAATTTAGCACCCTATGTTTGGAATCAGGCCCCAGTTATATATATTTTTTTATACTTTTCCAAATTTTGAGCTACTTAGTGTTGATTTATCACATACAATCTCAATAAAAAACATTAACATTTGTGACTGTAATGTTGCAAAATGTTTAAAAGTACAAGGGGTGTATTTACTTTTTCAAGATTTTTTGCATTGGTGTAGATTCAAGCAAAAAAGGCTGAACTTACAGAAGGAAAAAAGGAAATCACAAGGAGGTGATTACTTTTCAATTTATTAGTCACATTTCTTCTCTATATATCAGGCAGCCAGATGTACTTCTATGCACATTACTTCTCTTCTACACGGAGTTCATTTCCGTCTGCATTCTGGCAGAACCCTAATGGCTCAGAGATGTTTTTGAGATGACAGGGCTGGTGTACAATCTGTTCAATGTGAAGAGTGCTCTTGACATCCTGTTGACTCACACCGAGCGGGAATCAAGGACGTCAAACAGGAGGGAAGAGAAGCGGATGTGATCCTGCCTTCAAGACCGCTGGGAGAGTGTTGACAGGCTAAGTTTTTCTTTCTTACACTCAAGTTACTTTAGATCAAATTACTAAACATAATTTCTTGTTTCCCTGTCAACATTTTAAGCTGTAAATGGAAAAGCTCATAAACCTGCTTGCTTTGATAACCCCCAGTTGGATAACAAGCAGCTACTTGCTGGCGCTGCAAAGTTCAGAAGACAGATAAAGAGTTTGTTCTTAGAGTTCATATCTCACATTTCTCCCATGTGCCCCGAATGCACCATCAGACAGTAGAGGCCGGAAAAAGGTGGGTCTTCCTATTTTCTCTCCTCATGAGGCGTGGCAGCAGCAACACCTCAAGGTTCCTTTCCCTGTCTTTCTAATACCTCTTTCGTGCCCCCACCTCCTCTCCCTCGAGGGCCCCTCCATGCTTTTTTTCTGTTTGATCACCCCTACATGAATTGCATAGCCCTATAGAATGCTTACAACTTTTTTTTCATGTACATGGGGGGTGTTATGATAAATTTACGAGGCACAGTGGGCTGGGTTGAGAGACACTCGGATGCATTGAGTACGACTGCGTGAAAGGAACAGAGAAAGAGCGAGCAACTCTGAAGTTAATTAGAACATCTTGCATCTGCTTCACCCTGTCTCTCTATCCCTCCCCCCTCTTCTCTATCTCTGAGAGGCTTTGATGTAACTTAGTGCCTGGAAACAAAATAAAAAATGTATAATAGCCATTCCGTTTACTCTCTCTGTCTTTCCTCTCCTTTCCCCTTACCTCACTTCTGCCATCCTGGGTCCTGCCTCTGTTGTTTTTATGTAACATGAGCTAAGTTTCTGAAAACTTCATAGCACGACTGTCAGGTTGTATTCAAAGCCAATGTGTTCCATCCACAGTTTGTTTTGACGTTTCCTACAGCTCAACTGTAGGAACCCATGACTCTTTCCATTAAGGGTATCAAAAGCTTGATCCTTCTTACATAATCGTTTTATTTTTGTAAAAAATAAAACAAAATAGCTTCTGGTTCTTTACTTACACATCTACAAACCACACTTCCATGATCTGTTTTGTTATATGTGTTACATTGTAATATAAATGACGCATAGTGCCACTCCTGACATTAGCTAGCTGATACAATCCACTCGAAAGAAGAGCTATCAGTGCTGAAGTGGAGTTCTCCCCCTTACAAGCAATATTTAATTGAGCACAGGCACCCTTTGTAGAGAGCACACAAACGAGACAACAGACAAGCTTCATTTGGGGCTGTTATCAAGTTAATTGCTGAATTAACAAGAGCCAGCAGCTCACCTGCTGCCCAGTCGCAACTCTAAAATGCTGGCATGTTACATCAAGGTGCAGCAATTGAGCAGAGAAGTTGGAGTTAATTAAACATCAATCTTGATTGGGATCCCTAAAAAACTAGCACTGGCTGTGCATGGCAAGCTTTTGCACAAATAAAGAGATTTTCACACTGTGTTCCCCCTTTTAGAAAGCATGGTCACCAAACATTAAGGTAATTTTAATAGAGATGCTCGGCTTAGATGCGTATGGTCAGTTTCTGATTTTTGTAAAGCTAAATGTCAATTTCAGCTGATTTTGGTTTGTTAATCCTTCCTGACATGAGTGCTCACTGATAAAACTAATAAAATGGTTTCTTCTTATTTTTATTTTTTTATCAAAATGATTTTGGAGTTGACATTTTAAACTCTCTTTGTCTAATTCTAAGAGTCATTGAAAATGCCACGTCTTTCTTTTAAAAACCATTTCATTTTGGGTTTTGGTGACGTCATCGCTTCTAATGGCAGCTTAGGCTAAGAGCTCCCTCTGAGAAACAAACAAATTACTCCATAAATTAGTCAAACTTTTATTTGTATGTATTTTTTTTTTTTTTGGAAAGTAAAACATCACATATATGGGTAAAAATGGGGAGAAAGGATACAAAGTAGAAGACAGCTAATGAGGAACATACAAATGAAGAAAATGCAACAAGCAGGAGAACGAGGGAGAAGCTAATGCTAACTTCAACCAGCATGCTAACTTAGCAACGATGCTGCAAGAGTTACAGGAATTTCAGAAGGAAACAAAGCAGCAACTAAGTCATAAGACATAAGGTCGGAGATAAACAGAATTCATATAAAAATAGTAGAAACAGAAGCTCGCATCAATAAGGCCGAGGACCGGCTTCAGAACGTGGAGCAAGTTTTGGGCAAGTTGATAAAAGTTATGAACCAGCAAGAAAATAAGCTGCTCGACCAGGAAAGCAGATCTCGACAGGGGAATCTGAGTCTGTATAACGTTCCTGATGGTGCAGAAGGGTTGTTAATGGTGTATTTTGTAGAACTACTTCAAAACTGTTTGGAAATTTCCCAAACTACAAGCCTCGACCTTTTCAGCCCCCCACTCTGGCCCCCACCCTAGTATCAACTCCATCATTCCCAAACCTCCCTTTTCCCTTTGTTATGCCACGGTCGACCATGCCATCAAGCTCATTAAATCCACTGGGCGCAGCGCCTGGCTCGCCAAGGCCAACATTACTGATGCTTTCAAAATCATGCCAGTCCACCCTTCTCAGTCGCACCTTCTAGGTGTCAAATGGGATCATCGATTTTATTTCCCTCTGAGGCTTACCTTCGGTTGCAGGAGCAGCTCCTGTCTTTTCCATAAGTTGTCCAAAACACTTTGCTGGATTCTTCTCAACATTGTTAGACTCCCTTCCGTCCTTCACCTATAAGACAAAATGGGAACATAAAAGGATTAAGATTAAGCACCAGGAGCATAAATTAGCCTGTTATGCTGATGATGTTTTCATTTACTTGGAGCAACCAACAAGCTCTTTGCCTGAATTGATAAGGATCTCGGCTCTCAAGGTACAAGATTAATGTAACCAAGACTCAAATTCTCTCATTTAATTACAATTCGCCTGATGAAATATTAACCAGGTGTTCTATGATGTTGCAAGCTAAATCCCCTGCCATCTATGAAAGATTACTATCAGGCAGCACAGCTCAGACCAGTGATAAACTGGTGTGATTCTTCCTATAAGGCTCAATAGAAGGGTATTGAAGAAGAAATATTTTTGTATGCTTTTGACTCAAACAAATACAATTTAATTTTACGATCTAGGTAACAAAAGGATTAAGAGTCTTATACAAACTGTTTAAAAAAGAAACATTGCTCAGCTTTGAGACACTTAAAAGGGAATATTCCTTAGAGAATCAGAATTTCTATTGATACCTGCAGTTAAGACACAAAAATTTGGTGTCGTACAGTATCATTAGCATTCACCAGTTTTCTCTGTCCCTGCCAGAGAAAACTCAGGCAGGGACACCTTTACCTTACCTGGGGAGAGCCATGGCAAGTTTTTTACCGTTTTTGAGATAAGGCTTTTTTGAAAGTACAGTTGGCATGCTAACAGGCCAACTCTTCGCCTGTCTTTTGCCCAGCAGAATACAGGTTTGCTACATGAGCAGATAGCTTAGCTAATTTAAAAGCTAATGTCAGTTTATTACTCTTTAACCAACAGAATGAAAAAAAGCACTAATATTCTGAGCAATAAACACATTTCTTCAAAATCTTGTTCTTCATTTGATGAGTAATAACTTAAAATTTTGCTTAAGTCTTCTACTACTGTGGACATTTGTTACTTAAAAACAAAAAAACCAAACCTTAAATCTGAATGTAAAAACGTCTAACACCTTTAACCAAATCCAACTTTTAATTTACCTCAATATTTATAACTGAATTTAATTTTTATTTTTTCAAAATATCTTTAGTTACAGGCAACAGATAGCTAAACCATTGTCATGATTACATGATATAGCTGACTGTCAACACACTCACCTGTATTCTCTCACTCTCCATAAGTGTCACTCTATATCAAAATAAGTAAAAAATAAATATTTTAGATTACTCTTTTATAAACATAATAATCAATGTTATGTTGCCACCAACAAAGATTAGTTGTTGCTTTTCTAAAAAAATGTGATGACATCATGGTATATATTGAACATTTTTAGTATCAATAGCATGGTGCGTTAACACAAGTTAATCATATGATGAGAATCTTGTACTGTCCCATGCCTAGGAGAGGGAAGCAAAAATGCCGCACCACATACAATGCAAACGTGATGAAGGCTTCTTCTTCAATGCTTTTTAACCAAGCATTGTTGGCCAGTCTTTTGAGTCAACTCTGTCAACACAAAAGGGCAACTAAAAAAATACTTCCTGTCCTATGTTAAAATAGGAGTTTAGACATAAATACGCGGTCCCGAGTGTAAAACACACAACGTTATATCTGGGGATTATAATAATAGCTTATACTTACTTTTCCATATAAAGTCACACGCTAACACCAACCTGAAAGCTTTGATGATAATTCAAAAATATAAAGTTTATTACCCTTTATGAAATCATATTACATTTTAGATGTGCTATTTCTGCATGCCCATGTAACATTCTGTATGGATTACAACACTTCCCTCTGCCTTTTTCATAGCCCTTTTTGAATACTCATGTTTCTTTCCTTTATAATGCTTAAGGTCCGTGCAGGTTGTTGCCTCAAGCAAAGGTTCCCATGCCTTTTTCTTGTTCACAAGTGATGGTGGGATGGAGTGAGAGATGGACAGATAGAACAGGCCTCTTTCTGCAATAAGGGTGCTGCAACAGCCCGAGATGTGGGAACAGAACTGAAACTAAAGGTGACATTTTCAATTCACTAGTTCAGATGTGTCAACCATCACTTAAAGTCATGGGATTTGGATGATAACTGAAACGAAAAAATATCTTAGATACAAGCAGCTTAAGGAAATCAGGCAGAGTGGGGAGCTTGGAGTTTAACCACTGATTCTGAGCATCTAAATAAGTCCGCTGTGCTTCCTGGTTTCTTTAGTTTAGATATGGTTTGGGGCATGTTCTGCAGGAGGGAGACCCCAGGGCAGACCTACAATTTGCTGGAGGGATTACACATCCCTTCTGACCTGAAGACTCGTGGCAATCCCTTAGAAGCTTTGAGTAGGAGATAGATGTGTGAACATGCCTCGTAGAGTTCAGAACATAAGCTTATGGATGGATCAATGGACAGATGAACGGAAGAAGTTTGTGACAGCAACTTAGCAACAATGGAAAGGGAGACCAGCCAGCTATACTTTTTCTGTACCCACTTCATCCTGTCAGAGTCCCATGGGGGAGCATACCACAGTGTTAAAAGAAGTGATGCAGTGTAAACCCTGGAAGGGTTGCCAGTCCATCAAAGGGTCAACACAGAGACAAATTAGACAAAATTCTTCGTGCACATTGTATTATTACAAGCATGTTTATTGTCAATGTATGTTTAGGCAGCACCACACGCCATAAACAATCAACACCTTTTACACCAAAACCCTGGAGATGACACACCCCACTTTCTTTGAACCTTGCACCAATGTGTTCTGTGTTCTAACTTCTGGGTTTATTACTGCGCTTTCGAAAGGCAGCAGTGGATTTCACATTGGATGTTCTTTTGCTTTTATGTGAGGGAAGACAGAAACCTCTTACGTTCCCTATGGTTCCAGGACAATGATCCATGTAAGGACATTGTAGACTACCGTATGAATGTCCATGTCTTTGGAAACAGACCCTCACCAGCAGCTTGGCCTCCATCAGTCTGTCCAGGACAAAGAGTTCCAGATTGACACTGATGTCAAGAACTTCGTCTCATGTGATTTCTATGTAGATGATGGTCTTAAATCCATGCCCACAGTGGAAACAGCAGTAAACTTGCTGAAAAGGACTCAAGATATTCTCTCTAAATCAAATCTTAGGCTGCATAAGATTGCCTCAAATAAGAAGGAAGTCATGGAAGCTTTTCCATCCACTGAACATGCAAACAGCCTCTAGGATCTTGACCTCGATGATGATATACTGCCAATGCAACACAGTCTCGGGCCTAACTGGAACCTCCAAACAGACTGCTTCATGTTCACTGTCTCCAAAGAGGTTAAACCCTACAGCGGGTGTCTTATCCACCGTCAACAGCCTCTATGACCCTTTTGGGTTCGTAGCGCCAGTGACTATACTATGAAAGGCTATCCTAAGAGAACTCGCAACTGAAAAAGGAGATTGGGATTCACCATTACCTCAAGACATGCTATGCGTTCTGTTGCTGCAGGTCACCTAAAGAACCAAAACTGGTTGAGTGGACCAAGATTTCTGTCCAGCCCAGGACCAAGAAACTGTAAAGACACCTTTGACCTTGTCAGTCCAGTTTCAGACCCAGATGTAAAGCCTCTAGTGTCACCCTGTCCATCACAGCTTCCTCCACAACCCTTGGCTCACAATGTTTTGCCAAGTTCTCTTCATGGAAGTCCCTCACTCACGTCATGGCTTGTCAATTGCACATAGTCCGCATGTTCAACACTGTTCAGAAAGGAAATCAGTCTTGCAAAGGGTGGCATTGTTACAAGGCAAAGGTAACTGGGGGAAATTAATCATTTCTCGAAAATCATCGTACAGGGCTCCTGAGAGTGTGAGAATGTCTCCATCATTCCAGCCTTAATCAGGTTAAAAAGAATCCACTGATCATCCCTGGACAGCATCATGTTGCAACTTTAATAATCAGACACCACCATCAAGGCTGTTTTTACAGAGGGAGCTGTCCACACCTCAGGCCTTTGGATAGTTGGATACAAAAGAAGGATGAGCAGTATCATCAACCAATGTGTAACCTGTAAAAGGCTCAGGGTGGCACTGAGTGTCCATAAGATGGCTAATCTTCTGGCAGATCGTCTTACCACAGATCCCCCATTTACGAATTGGGGCCTGGATGTATTTGGCCCATGGCGCATCAGTTCATGTAATGCTAGAGGCGGCCTGTTGCACAGTAAACGGTGGGCTGTAATGTTTTTATGTATGAGTGTAAGAGCTGTCCACATTGAAGTCATGTAGTCCTTTGACACATCAAGCTTCATCAATACATGCAGACATTTCTTGCTGTGCGAGGTCCGGTCAAGCATATACAGGTCCTTCTCAAAATATTAGCATATTGTGATAAAGTTCATTATTTTCCATAATGTAATGATGAAAATGTAACATTCATATATTTTAGATTCATTGCACACTAACTGAAATATTTCAGGTCTTTTATTGTCTTAATACGGATGATTTTGGCATACAGCTCATGAAAATCCAAAATTCCTATCTCACAAAATTAGCATATCATTAAAAGGGTCTCTAAACGAGCTATGAACCTAATCATCTGAATCAACGAGTTAACTCTAAACACCTGCAAAAGATTCCTGAGGCCTTTAAAACTCCCAGCCTGGTTCATCACTCAAAACCCCAATCATGGGTAAGACTGCCGACCTGACTGCTGTCCAGAAGACCACTATTGACACCCTCAAGCAAGAGGGTAAGACACAGAAAGACATTTCTGAACGAATAGGCTGTTCCCAGAGTGCTGTATCAAGGCACCTCAGTGGGAAGTCTGTGGGAAGGAAAAAGTGTGACAGAAAACTGTTGCTCAGTGGTCCAAAGTACTTTTTTCAGATGAAAGCAAATTCTGCATGTCATTCGGAAATCAAGGTGCCAGAGTCTGGAGGAAGACTGGGGAGAAGGAAATGCCAAAATGCCAGAAGTCCAGTGTCAAGTACCCACAGTCAGTGATGGTCTGGGGTGCCGTGTCAGCTGCTGGTGTTGGTCCACTGTGTTTTATCAAGGGCAGGGTCAATGCAGCTAGCTATCAGGAGATTTTGGATCACTTCATGCTTCCATCTGCTGAAAAGCTTTATGGAGATGAAGATTTCATTTTTCAGCACGACCTGGCACCTGCTCACAGTGCCAAAACCACTGGTAAATGGTTTACTGACCATGGTATCACTGTGCTCAATGACCTGAACCCCATAGAGAATATGTGGGATATTGTGAAGAGAACGTTGAGAGACTCAAAACCCAACACTCTGGATGAGCTAAAAGCCGCTATCGAAGCATCTTGGGCCTCCATAAGACCTCAGCAGTGCCACAGGCTGATTGCCTCCATGCCACGCCGCATTGAAGCAGTCATTTCTGCCAAAGGATTCCCGACCAAGTATTGAGTGCATAACTGTACATGATTATTTGAAGGTTGACATTTTTTGTATTAAAAACACTTTTCTTTTATTGGTCGGATGAAATATGCTAATTTTGTGAGATAGGAATTTTGGGTTTTAATGAGCTGTATGCCAAAATCATCCGTATTAAGACAATAAAAGACCTGAAATATTTCAGTTAGTGTGCAATGAATCCAAAATATATGAATGTTAAATTTTCATCATGACATTATGGAAAATAATGAACTTTATCACAATATGCTAATATTTTGAGAAGGACCTGTACAGTCAGACCGTGGCACAATTTTGTTGAAGCCTGCAAGGAATTAAGGATATCTTCCAACATTGACGACTCTTCAAACAAGATCTACCTGTTGCACCAGGGAGTCACTTGGACCTTTAATCCTCTGCATGCTTCCCATCATGGTGGTTCATGGGAGAGGATGATTGGTCTTGCCAGAAGAATACTCCATGTTTCTTCAGCTGAAAGACAAGCTTACCCGTGAGGTGTTGGTTACCTTCATGGCTGAAGTAGCGGCTGTCATCAATGCTAGGCCACTCATGCCAGTGACAGATGATCCTGATGATTTATACACGCTCACACCAGCGACTCTTCTCACTCAAAAGGTGAATGTCATTCCAGCTCCTGTGCGTGAGTTTGGAGCTTCTGACCTCTATAAGTCTAAGTGGCGACAGGTGCAACACCTATCCAATACTTTCTTGGACAGATGGAGAAAATAATACCTGCCCATGCTACAGCCACGTCAGAAATGGCAGTTGATGCAACCCGACATCAAAGAAGGGAGTGTTGTTTCCTTTAAAGAGCAGCGAAGTGGCAAGAAATTAACGGCCTACTGGGCTGATAACAAAGACCTTTCCTGGTAAAGATAGAAAGATGCGACAGGTTGAAGTGAAGATTGTGAAACCAGGAGGGACTGCACTCTATCTTAGACCTATTACAGAGATAGTGGTTCTTCTCCCAAGTGAGGATTAGTGAGTGTATTGTTAAAAGCATGTGCAATGTCAATTTTGTTGTTTTGTTATAAATTCATCTTTAAGTATCAGTAACATGGTGCTGTCACTTTAAGAAACACTGAAGCCCAGTAAAAGGAAGTTGTATGTAGAATGAGGTAATCCGGAAGTAAATGTGCATGGTACAGAGTGAAGATTTGTATTCAAGTTATCCAGCAACATCTGCAAACTTCTTATGCCTTTTGGTAGTGTCGTAGGTATGTATCAATAGTTTATGATGATATTTGCAATTTCAGTTCAATATTTTGGGTGTATTGTTATTTTGTGAGAATATATTTACTCCTGATGAAGTAACATTGTTAATCCGTGTTATATGGCTGATTCATGTGTAAACCACTTCAGTTAAATAAGTGAATAGATAATTACATAATTCATTTGATTTAAAATGATTATAAACAGAAGTTAAAAATTTAAGTTAATAAGGGCAGCTGGTGTCAGTGTTAAAATGAAGTGATTCATTTTACTTCTAAGAGACATGTTTATTTGTTCTTGTAAAGTTAAAGGGCTAGACACAGACTTGATTATACTTTGTATTTTTTAGTTTCACCTGCCTTGCAACATCAATAAACCTGTGGACAAGGAGTCATCTGTCGTCAGAGTCTTAATGTTAAGGAGGCTGACTGTCAAGAGCCATATAGCGCACATATGATGAGGACAGCACACACATATTAAAAGCAGTTCAGTCGCTATTTAACATAACATGCATGTTTTTAGACTTTTGTTTGGAAGTCAGAGTACCCGGACATGGAGGAAACCCTCACATATAGAAGAAAAACATAGAAACTCCACACATAAAGTTCCCTGCCAAGATTTTAACTAGCGATCTACTAGATGAGAGCTAACAGTGCTAACCCCAGGATCCACATAATACAGCTATAACAGCAGCTGTTATTTTTCAGCGTATCAGGTGGCTGAACATACCTTAAAAACACAGCCTACAGGTAAACTTAAACCATCCGATCAGGTAAGACAGCAGCATACTGGATTCATTGCTGTAAGGGTATTGATTACTCTGGCAGACAACCTTTCCATGTTTTTCCACTCTGTGTTAGTGGAAAGCCCTGAAACTGAAATGAATAAGTGTAAATATCCCCCTGTGTGGCTTTATATTTCCACCTTTACCCTGTTATGACCAACCTATTACACCCACTCATGCCTCCCCATCCCCCAAACCACCCACTTCCTCCCAAGGTAGTTCCCTTTTGCCAGTCAGCACATCCCCGCTGGCAGGAAAGGGGCGTTTTTATCCAATCCTCTTCAACTCTCCATGTCTCCCCCTCTAGCTCTCCTTCTTTGTTGCCTTTCAAGCTGCATGAGCTCTGCTCACTCACCACTCTCACACAGAGACGGTCTCCATTACTTACCGTCAAATCCAAGTTCAAAGATGACATTCTCCTACTCTATTAAGGCTTGTCAGTTTGCCTCTGTGAAGTTGTTGCACTTTGCAAAAGGCATAGAGAAAATTAGATTGTAAAGGAAAAAATACAAGTTTAGCCTTCGTTTAAAGTACATGACTGACATCACAGGAGGGAAGGAAATGTGTCAAATGTAATTTATCTTTACCAATCACCATTATCAGTAAACAAGTCTATGTTCATAAGCAAACAGGACCTTGCAAAGGTACTTTTCCCCTTGAAACATTTTTAACATTTTGTCACATCACTAACATAAACATCAGTGTTTTTTTGGGATTTTTGTGATAGACAACACAAAATTATTAAGAAGTGAAGTGGCAGGGAATGTTAAATCTGTCTGTCAATAATTTGATTTTATTTATATATTCTAGGACTTCACAAAGGGGCCATGATGGAGCTGACTGGAGATTTGGTTTGATTTAGTAAATTAATAAAACAATTGTACAACAATAACCCCAGTTGAAATGGTCAGTTGTGTCATTATGGGACACTTGAATAAGACTCTGTTGATATTAGATGATAAAAAAAATATTTTAAGTTGTTTTGATATATAGACAATCTAGTGAACAGATTGCAATGGCTTGCACTTTAGAAGCGCACCTGGTGTTGAAACCCCTCCTAACTGATGGACTCCTCAAGATTTAGTACTAGCTTGGGGTCCCATATCTGCTGCCATAAAAACTCTCATGCCATTTGAGGCTGGTTGAATGCTACAGGCAGCTAGTTTTGGTCTCAATTCTATTTTCCCCATACCAGCGAAAGTAACATTTGGCTCGACATTGTGTAATTAAGTTTAGTGTAGAGTGAGTTTTGGACCTCATGCTGGCATAAAGCTTTGATTTGTTCCACCTTTCTTTCTCCATTATCACCGTAATGGTATGTTCCCAAATAGCAGACTTTAGAAATAGCTTGGAGTCCTCATACTCTGCTTTGCTTTGATGCACTTTTTAAAGTTGCATTCTTGAACGTGCAATTGTACTCTTTAGTTCCACACATAAACATTATATATGTGTAAAGGGTTAAATTAGTGCTATATTTGTTCAAGTGTCCTGAACTGAACTGAAGTAATAAAAAAAAAATCTTTAGAGTCCCATGCATTTGTATACATCTCCCTTTGGTTTGATATCCAATCAATTGCTCTCAGCGCTCACCAGTGAGTAAACTCTTCTTTTTAGTTGAATGTAAATCTGACGGCTCTTTGAAGGCCTCTGAGATTAGGACATTAGAAAACAAACAGCCTCAAGAAGACCAAGGAACACAGCAGAAAGGTCAGTTGTGGAGAAGTTTAAGTTAGGATTAAATAATAAAACAATATCATTTGAAAATGGAATGTGTATGGTATAATTGTAAACCTACAAATATATGGCCATAAAATTACTAGGCAGGGGAACAAAAGCATTAATAAGAGAAGCATTCAATGGGTCCATGGTAACTCTGGATTCACAGCAAGGGTTGGATAATCTGTTGACAGGACAGCTATTGGTGGCCAAAAGAAAGACAACTTAAAAGGAAAGCCACAAGAAGTCTAAGTTATCATTTTACTACATAGAATGTAGATGACAGAGTAAATATGTGAAAGGTGCTCTGGTCAGATGAAACCAAAAATGAACTTGTTGACCTTCATGCATCATGCTGTGTGTAGAGGACAGCTAGCACTGCTCCTCACCCTGAACACACCTTCCTCAGGGTGAAAGAAGGTGGTGGCAGCATCATGCTCTTGGGATGTTTTTCATTAGCACGTTTTGGGTTTGCGGGTCATGGTGATGAGGTGATGGAGAGATTCGATGGAGCTAAATGCAATTGCAGGCCATTCTTGTTTTAGCTTACTACATAAAATAATGTAAAGTAAAGCTAGGTTTAGGGTTGTAAATGAGAAGATGTAGAAAAGCTTTAGGCAAAAAACTGTAATAAACCATTTTCCAGCATCATGCTCTCCCCTTCTTAAACATCTTTTCTCATCAAATGATTCGATTAAAGATTTTTTAGGAGCTCATTAAGTTTCCTCCCTGTTTGCAACTACAGCTTCACCACTGTATCTGTCTGCTTTCATTCAAATCAGCATCTCCCATCTGTTAAAATCTTCTAAATCCATTCCAGATTGCTTATAGAGAAGACAGTCAGGTTTGCTTTTCTCTTCACTATCTCAGACTGCACTCACTATATCCCTGAGTGAGTTTGGTGAGCAATACAACAGATAAATAAGCTCCTCTCTCTCTCTCACTCTGATTCTCTACTATTTCTTTCTCCAAGGTGCGAGGAGCTAAATTTGTTAGCCGATTTGTTTGTACATTCATCTCCCTTCACCAAGGCTCGTCTTTGTTTGTTACCGACCTCTTCATCTCACCTCCTTTCTTGCTGACAAGTGGAGAGAATGTTCAATGTCTAGATATTTTTCTCTGCTTCAAAAAGCTACCTGAGCTCCCTTAATCCCCATCCCCATATGAAAACTGCTCAGCTTCCTCTGTTTTCTAATACAAGGACTTGGAAGGAAAAGTATGTTTTAGGGAGTTTTTGTAAGTATAAGTTATTGAATGTGACTTGTGGAACATCGGCTAGCCAGAGCAAACACATCTTAATTCATATGAGTGGAAAGAACATTACTTTCTTCTCTTCCTCAGTTTTTATCCCTCCACGTTTTGCTCACTCCATTGCTCTCCTCCTCTCCCGGGAACCTTCCTCCATACTTTACTCTTCTTTAAAGCCGTCCACTCCACCCTCTCCCTCTCATCGCTACTTTGGTTTTATGAGTTGAAAGTCCTCTGTCTCCTTTATGTACCCATCCGCTTTTTCCAAAGTAAAGTCAAGCACAGACACCAGCCCTCCACCCTCACTGTGCTGCTCTCTCCTTGTCCTCCTTGGGTTGAGCTGAAGGTCACAGTCATCAGCAGTCTATTATGGCACAGCGGTTGGATCTGTGCTGTTCCGTCACAGTGCAACGCACTGTTTTCTGAATGCTGCAGGAGCAAAGCACAATGAGGCACTGAGTGGGCCAACAAACCACCCAAAAACATTCAAACACATCAGCTGTTTTCCCTCATGATGGCGAGCTGAATATGGTGGCCCTGATTTTCCTGCAAGTGCAATGGTGTGTTTCATTACTTTGCTAAAATGGTAAAGTTGGAAAGAAAAACTTCATAACTGTAATAAAAAGTACATTTAAATTCCTCATACATAAATGATTGATGACATTTTTACGATGCACTGGTCACAACCCTTGAAAACATAACTGAAAGAACTTCAGGCTATTTTACCCTCTTTGCATTCAGTTGCAGCAGAGGTACCATGTTATTATAATTGCTTCAACAATAGATGAACTGTTTTGTCCTGTGTTGCCATGTTGGTAGGCTACCAGAAAGGGGAAAGAAAATGCTTCTGGCATGTTTTTCTTGCAATCCCTAAAGTTTTGAGAAAATGGTGTTCTAACTAAAAAATAAAGTAAAACTTCAATTTCATCTGACTGTTTTCTAATATTTTGCCTTTTTTTGTGAGGGATGAGAACCTACCTAAAAAAATTAATCTAAAATGTGATTACATTTCCAAATATGGTGTTTTAAAAATATGGAGGAGTTTCTTCATTGTTTAGTGTTATAGTACTTAATGGGAAACAGTGTTTACGATGTATACTGACGTGCCTAAAGATTTAACAGATTGGACTTTGTTTGTGTTTAGTCACATTTTATGTTTATATTTAGTATTTTGGTAGTTGTGGTTGTTTTGGTTACTTCCTCTTACTCTTGATTGTTTATTTCCTCCTAGTGTTTGTTGTCACTCTTCTCATTCATTGCTCCTTTGGTTATTGTTGCTTTCTTAGTTATGACTTAGTATGGTTTTCTCTTTGTAGTCATTGTTGCTAATATTATTATGATTATTATTATTTATTGTGCTGTGTTTTCCTTGGGTTCTTTATTTAGTTTCCCATCTAGTATCTCTGTGTTTTATTTATGGTTAGGTATTTGTTCTCCCCCTTGCACTCTTCTGTTTATTAGTTTCTTTTTCTGTTACTCCTCTTCAGTTATTATGTATTCGGTCTTTGTTACCTTTACATTCCTAAGTCCTCCCAAGTCTGGTTCTTCTAGTTTATCTTATTTCTCCAGTCCGTCCTGAGAGGTTAGTTTAGTAGTGTTTACATTTTGTTAATATTTATTTAAGTTCCCATGTTCTCTGCTTTTCCAGTCAGTTCAGTCAGTGTGGTTTTAGGTTTGTTTACTTGTGTAATCAGGGTTCTTTATGGGTTCTTTGTTTATACTTAGGTTGCCAGGTCTTTGGTTGTTGTTGTTGTTCTTCTGTTTCCTTTAGTTCATGGTTATTCTAGTTTTCGTATGCTTCATTTGATTATTTATCTTTGTCTATAGGTTTGCTCAGGTCTGTGTTTCTCTTTATTGTTAATTAGTCCCTTCGCCATGTGTTAGTCTATGCATTAGTTCCACCTGTTCCTTCAGCCTCCCTGCCTCCTTGTCACACCTGTTCTTAGTTCCTTTGATTACCTGCCTTTGTCTCCCTCACTATATTAGTTGTTTTTTTTCATTGTGTGTCGCTGGTTCCTCTGATCACAACCACTGATTAAGTTCAGTTTTTGCTACGTTCCTGCAGTGTGTACTCAAGTAAGTTTTTTGGTTTTGTCTCATGCTTGTACCTGCAGCGATATTTGCTACGTTTTTGCTACGTTTGTAATCTTTGAATAAAGCTGAAGACCGATTCAAAATGCTGCTGCCAAGCTCTTGTCTGTGCTTTGGTCCACCCCAAAACCCCACCCTGACAGATGGGTTATGGATAAATAAGGTAAAGGTTTTCAAACAAGCTAAACAGCTTACTGTGCAATACAAAATATGTTGCTTTTAACCTTTTTTCACATTTTGTCACATTACAACTGCAATTTTATCCTTGACCTGTGTGTTGTGTTTCTTGGTTTTAAGCACTATAAACCCAGATTTGGTTTTAAATATTAGTTGCTTAGAAGTGATTAATTAATCATTAGCATTTTATATAAAACTTGCCTCTTTACTGAAACAAATAAGCTGTTTTCAGTACTCCTCAGCATTGTGCAGTGCAAAAATCCTGATTAACAAAGATGAATGAAAATGTCATATTTCTTTCAGAGGGCTAGGCTCAACATATCTGAAGTCTGTGCTTCAGGTGTATTTGCCTTTAGGTGTATTTGAAGAAGCTGTTGAGTATTTAATTTAAAATCTTAAGCAACTTTTTCACCAAATTGGTTCTAGCATAATTAATTTAATATGGTTTTTTTGATGAAGGACTTTAATAAAGATGCCTGCTTGGTGATATTGGGATCCTCGTGTTAGAGAATGATAATCCTGCACCGTCATGTTCACCGCATCTTAGTCTGGCCTTGTTGAAGATCGACTTTGTGGCAAATATTTTGATTGAAAACCTTTCAAATATGCCAAACACTACATGCATTCTGTTTGAACTTTCATATGAACTGTATCTTAACAAAACAAAATATGCCCCAAGGTTTTTCTCATGTTGGGTCACTGTAAACTGAAACCAAGGTTTCAAATATTGAAAAACAGACCTGGAAAAAATAAAGAAATTTTGTGTAATTACTGCAAACATCCAGGACTTGACATTTACAGTTGCTTCTCATGTGGCCAAAATCAAGCTATGAATAGGTCATTAAATTGTTCAGTGTTCTTAAAGGAAGTCATTGTAACATGCTGGCATACAACTTATTTCAGAGGTGGGTTTGACTTATGTCAGGATATGTCTGTATTTCAGGATATAGCAAATATTTACTAAATGCTGGATTTATTGTTTAATAAAAAAGTCTATGAAATTAAGCTATGCAGGTTTAAGGAATGATTTCACTTATCTTTTGAATTAGTGTGTGCAATAATATTTTGGTGGTAGAGTGAAGAAAATCTAAAGAGGTGCAGACATTTTGGCAAGACAATGCATGTGCACTTCAATTCATTATTGTATTTTGGTATGCTAAAAAGGTAATTGTCATGATGATAGCATTTTCTTACAGAACATTTGTCACTCTGGATGACTCTTGTTCTTTTTTGTTTTATCCACTTTCTAAAGTCTTCTCATAGCCATCGAGCATTTGCTCCTTCACAAACGAACAATATTTGATACAAAGGGAGTGACAGCAATAATAAAGCACTTTCAGATGGAAACTGTTTCCAGCACTGGAAGGAGATGGTTTTTCTGCAATGCAGCATCTGCAAGGCACAGATTGCCTACGAGGCGTTATAGAAACTGTCTCTGGGGTATCGAAGATGGAGGATATGTGACAACTGTGACAAACCTATGTGGTGCTAGATTCATGGCAACAGTTCAGCTATTCAAACACATTCTTTGCATTCTGCGGTATTTTCATTGTGGTTGTGCAATTACAAATATAGTTTTTAATAACTGCTCCTGAAATACCCAAGAATATTACATGTCTTGCAAAAATGTTCATACCTCATAAACTTTAACAATTGTCATGTTCCAACCACAAATCTTTACGTTTTTAATTGGTATTATACATGACGGACCAACACAAAGTAGCACAGAAGTGTGTGGTGGTGGAAGAAAAAAGACACTTGTCCTTAGCCTTTGCCAAAAGGCACATAGCCATTACGTGGTAGTTCAACTCTCAACTTCAATTTTGTACCTGGATCTCAGAGAATGGTTGTTTTGTCCTTTGAAAAGACATATAGTACACTCTTTGAAATGAGTATAACTATGTTAAGATTTGGTACCCTTGCCAGACCTATATGGACACTCTACCAACATCTTTATTTGACTCTCAATAAAAGACTGAATTTACAAGCTTATCAATATCAAGTATTTTCTTTTTGAATCTGCTGCTTTTTGTTTGTTTGCTTGCTTTCTTGACCCTTATTATGTGGAAGAGTTTGTGGAAGGGGATTGGATAAGGGCTTTGTTCATGCTTCAGTAATATGAAAATCTCAAAATAAAAATAAAAACAGCATAATTCAACATAAAACAATATGGCCTCTATAGAAGAGCTCAAAGATGAAAGCCATTGTTGAAAGAAAGTCATAAGAGCTATTTGCAGTTTGCCACAAACCATGTAGGAGATATAATAAACATATGAAAGAAATGCACGAATCAGATGAGACACAATTGTAATTTTTGGCCTAAATGCAAAACATTTTTGGGACAAAAAGTAGCACTGCTCATCTCCGTGAAAACATCATTCCCATGGAAAAACAAGGTGGTGTCATGCCTAGCCTGTGTCTGTTTTGGGTTTTTGTTTATTCCTCCTGGTCTGGTCCTTAGTTTACCCTCTGTCCTGTGTTTTGACTTGTGAATTGTTTTTTACTCCCTCTGTTTTCCTGCAGCCTCAGTCTCTCTGTTCATTGGTTCTCCCTGTACTCTCGTTTCTATTTAAGCTCTTTAGGTTCCATTGTTCCCTGCTGGTTCCTTGTTTTGTTTTGTGTTTTGTCATAGTCTCCCATGACCTGCTGTCGGATCTGGTCTGGTGTCCTCGTTGTGTAACTTGGCTGTCTGGATTCCGTATGGGCAAGAATTCAAAAGACCTAACCTTCATTCACTGTGTCCTGGAGTTCTCCTTTGCACATTGGTCCTATCTCAAACGCACATCTTGACAGGTGGCGGCAGCATCATGCTGTGGGGATGCTTTTCTTCAGCAGAGACAGCGAAGCTGGTCAGAGTTCATGGGAAGACAGGTGAAGCTAAATAAACAGTGCAATCCTGGAAAAAACCTATTAGATGCAGCAAAAGACTTGAGACTGATGAGAAGGTTCACCTACCAGAAGAACAACAAACTTTAACATTCAGTTAGAGCTCCAATGTAATGTTTAAGACTAAAGTATGTCCATATGTTATAAAGGTTTAGCAAAAGCCCAGACCTAAACCCAACTGAGTATCAGTAGATTTAAAAATCAATGTTCACAAATGCTAGCCATCCAATTTGACCAAGCTTCAGAATAAATCTGCAAAACATTCAGTCATTTTCCTTCCACTCAGCAATAATGTACTTACTTTTGTGTTGGTCTATCATGTAAAACCTCTAATAAAATACAATGCGGTTGTGGTCGTAACTATTTTCTCCCCACCACACTCCCTGCTGGTGGCCGGTGTCTCTGCTCGCTGGTGTATTAGTGGTTCTCAGCTTCCGGGGCTGCATGCTTTGGTGTGTACAGGATCACCCCTGGTGGCTGCTTGCCGGGGCCTGGGCCCTCTGGCTCTGTCGGGCGTCTACTTGCAGAGCTCTTTGGGGCTTCTACACTGTGGCTGCTAAATGGTTCCCCTGGGGCTCCCCTCTGCTCTTCTCTGGGGGTGTTGCGGTAGTCCTGACTGTGGTCCTCTCAGGGCTCCCATGCTCTAGGGGGCCTTTGGATGCCTGTGGCTCAGATTGTCTCTGTGTCTGTCTCGGGTCCAGGGTGGCAGGGTCCTCACACTCGCTAGTGCATATTTTTATGGTGTTGGGGTCATCCATTTTGGGGGAATACACCGGCTGGGCTGTGCATTTCGACATGCGCAGCTCAACAGACGTCAGCTCTGATGTCACCCGGGATTATAAAACCCACGGAAAATAAACTTCCGTCGCCATTTTAAGCATGTCTCACAGGACGACGCAACGGAGCCGCACATCTGGAGCGACAAAAGCTTGCAGGTGAACCTTTCTTCTACACGGCCAATCCCGGAAAAGCTTGAAACTGGAAATCTGTCTGATACAAGAAGGTCAGAAGATTCCTCTACCGATCAAAGACCCCGCCAACACTGTAGCGCAGGTGGAAACCCACAGAGGTTTTATTTCCAAGGAGACCCCTTGTGATTCAGCCGACTAAACGGTTCTTCATATTTTCCCCTCCTGGACGGATGAGAAGTTTATCGTTTTTTTATTTTTTTTGAGTTGATCAAGAACGCGTGATTCCCCTCTCGTTTTTCTTCAGACCTGACCCATCTTCAACCGGTGGAAAGAAGAAACCCACATCAAAGTAATTTCGTTCTTTTTATACTAAATTGGACAGGTGCATTTAGAGGTCTGGGCAGGATGAGGCATAGTTAAGGTGATTTAGAATCACCAGCAGTTAATCCAAGGTATCAACTAGTTGCATGCAATACTGATTGAAGTGTTTTATGCTGAGCTGTGTTTGATTTGCTGTGCAAGTGTACCTTGAGTGCAGATGCGATCCGAAATCAGCCAGAAGTTAGAAGTTGGACTTTTAAAGTTTTTCCATTCAAAGCAGCTGCAGTCTGAGCCTTGTGGCCTGACCACCCCTCTGTCCCAGTTTTATTACTGGAGTTTTTCTACTGAGTTCCCGCCGAGGTTTATGACCCTTTGTTCAATATTCTACTGGCTAAGGGCGCAGCCCACCGTCTATCAGCACGCCAGGAGGGCTTCACTTTCCATGTTAACCCAAATTGCACATTTTGTCCAAAAAACAGCTGGTTTATTCTCCATAGACACTCAATGTGCATATATGTTCTTATTATTATTGTTAGGTAGTCATTTGTATCCCCTTAGTGTAGAATAGTGCTTCTTAGTTAGGTGAAGGTTTGTTGGACCAGAATAGTATACCGGGGCTATATGGCTTCAATACATTTTCACATATATATTTAAGAGAAGCGTTTGTGTTTATTTTGTGCAAGAGTGATTTATCTGTCAAAATAAGGTCAAAGTTCCCCACCTTCGGTGAAACGGTTGACCAAACAATTTAGTAGTTTTGGTTAATAATTATCAATTATTGTTGGTAAATAACTAATTGTAATTATTAAGGGCTTTGAGTCTATAATCACAATACCAGAGGACATCTCAGATTTCTATTTGTAAGTAATCATTTTTGGTGAAGAAATTATTTTTCTGTATTTGGATTTTTAATTATAATTTATGATAAATATTAATTAATCAATAAGCACAATCCTTACAATGGAGAAACCTTATATACACAAGTGTGCTCACACTTACACCCACAGGTGTTTAGATTCAGTTATTAACAGATACGCAGATGTTATATATTGAGCAGCAGTAGTCACTAAGTACATCTTGCATTCATAGTATCGTGCACCTTTCAGTAACAATGCTGTTGTTACAGTGCCTTGTGAAAGTACTCGGCCCCCTTGAACTTTTCAACCTCTTGCCACATTTCAGGCTTCAAACATAAAGATATAAAATTCAAATTTTTTGTGAAGAATCAACAAGTGGGGCACAATCGTGAAGTGGAATGAAATTTATTGGATGTGTCAAATTTTTTTTAACAAATAAAAAACTGAAAAGTTGGGCGTGCAATATTATTCAGCCCCCTTGCGTTAATACTTTGTAGCGCCACTCTTTACTGCAATTACAGCTGCAAGTCGCTTGGGGTATGTCCCTATCAGTTTTCCACATCAAGAGACTGACATTTTTGCCCATTCTTCCTTGCAAAACAGCTCGAGCTCAGTGAGGTTGTATGGAGAGCATTCGTGAACAGCAGTCTTCAGCTCTTTCCACAGACTCTCGATTGGATTCAGGTCTGGACTTTGACTTGGCCATTCCAACACCTGGATACGTTTATTTATGAACCATTCCATTGTAGATTTGGCTTTATGTTTTGGATCATTGTCTTGTTGGAAGATAAATCTCCGTCCCAGTCTCAGGTCTCTTGCAGACTCCAACAGGTTGTCTTCCAGAATGGTCCTGTATTTGGCCCCATCCATCTTCCCATTAATTTTGACCATCTTCCCTGTCCCTGCTGACGAAAAGCAGGCCCAAACCATGATGCTGCCACCACCATGTTTGCCAGTGGGCGTGGTGTGTTCAGGGTGAGGAGCTGTGTTGCTTTTACGCCAAACATATTGTTTTGCATTGTGGCCAAACAGCTCGATTTTGGTTTCATCTGACCAGAGCACCTTCTTCCACGTTTGGTGTGTCTCCCAGGTGGCTTGTGGCAAACTTTAAACAAGACTTTTTATGGATATCTTTGAGAAATGGCTTTCTTCTTGCCACTCTTCCATAAAGGCCAGATGTGTGCAGTGTACGACTGATTGTTGTCCTATAGACAGACTCTCCCACCTCAGCTGTAGATCTCTGCAGTTCATCCAGAGTGATCATGGGCCTCTTGGCTGCATTTCTGATCAGTCTTCTCCTTGTTAGAGATGAAAGTTTAGAGGGACAGCCGGGTCTTGGTAGATTTGCAGTGGTCTGATGCTCCTTCCATTTCAATATGATTGCTTGCACAGTGCTCCTTGGAATGTTTAAAGCTTGGGAAATCTTTTTGTATCCAAATCCGGCTTTAAACTTCTCCACAACGGTATCTTGGACCTGCCTGGTGTGTTCCTTGGTCTTCATGATGCTCTCTGCGCTTTGAACAGAACCCTGAGACTATCACTGAGCAGGTGCATTTATACGGAGACATGATTACACGCAGGTGGATTCTATTTATCATCATCAGTCATTTGGGACAACATTGGATCATTCAGAGATCCTCATTGAACTTCTGGAGTGAGTTTGCTGCACTGAAAGTAAAGGGGCCGAATAATATTGCATGCCCCACTTTTCAGTTTTTTACTTGTTAAAAAGGTTTGACACACCCAATAAATTTCATTCTACTTCACGATTGTGAATTTGAATTTTATATCTTTGTGAATTTGAATTTTATATCTTTATGTTTGATGCCTGAAATGTGGCAAGAGGTTGACCAGTTCAAGGGGGCCGAGTACTTTCGCAAGGCACTGTATATATGTTTCTGCAGGTGTGGAAGCCCTCTTCTAGGGTGTTATCTTGTATTCTCTTCACCCTTCTTTCTCTACTCTATTCTTTTCTCCTCCTCTCCCTTTTTCACTTTTCCCCACCTCTCTCTTTCTTGCTTATTTTTTTTCCTTTTTGTTTCAGCCTCCATGTCCATTGCATTTGAAATAATCCCAAAGCAGTTTCTAATAAAGTTTATTTTATAAATATCAAGCGGAGCATTGTAGCATTAGCCGTAATGCTCCACTTGTGAAAGTAAATCTGTTGGGCTTCTTCTTGGCACTCAGACAACGTTTCTGAGTGCTACTCTGCCAGACAGGACACATAAAAAAAAGAAAAAAAAATAATTAGGATGGGCTAATGATCATGTCAAATTCTGGGAAGCAAACTTAATAGTAAGTTTGCAGCACGGACATTTTGCACAAACCTGGCAAAGGCTTTAATGAGCGGATTGTAATTATATTTGCAAATCGTTTGGGGAATGCTCCTTTGCATAAATGTCACATACAAACAATAAAACATGCCAGATGCTCCCTGAAAATGGACACATTTCTGCCAAAATTTAAATAAACAAGCATCTGTAACAGGTATCAATTTGGTTTACAATAAATCCTTCATTTTTTTGACACACACAAAGACAACGTTTGACATGATGTGTTGAGTCAGGTTTTAGCAACTGGAATGTGTGTACAATGTACCAAAGTAGTTATTTGTGCTGAATTTATTGTATATCAATACATATGATCCTATGTGCTTGCTCCATTATTCATTACATATTCCAAACTCTATCTTCATGTTAGCTAGAATGTCCTTTTTTCATTTCACCATCTTACAGTCTGCACTAACATTTCAAAATGGCACCGGCTGTTCGTTTCCCTGGGAAAAACCTCAAAAAAGAATAGAGTGTGCCGCCAAAAAGGTTGTCTTGGCTCCCCTCTGTCTGAATTACTGTGTTCTGGTCAGTCTGCTTATGTTTGCGTGGGACTCAGTTTGCTGTGATTGATTGTGCACCCTGACACATTCCCATTTCTCAACTCTCAACAAGACTTTGGAAATTGTCAGTTATTGATTCTCAATTCACCAACTCATGGTGGCAAAGTTCATCCTTGCATTCTTTTCATGGGGGAGCAGTTTAATTATCTTTAAGATTTGTTCTACTTGGACACAAATGATGGGTAATGGTTCTTGTGGGACTTTACACACAGTCTGTTGTGCTATTGGAATGGAATAAAGGCCAGCTGTGAATGTGAGATGCCTTAGGTTTTACAATAAACAGATTAAATTGCCAGAATGCTACAACTAAACGAGAGTTCTTGTTCTTTACATGGACAAACCATTTAATGAGACATTAACAACAGTCATTATTGGTTGTCTGATTCAAAAAAAATAACTACATTGGAAAAAAGTTGTCCTAGAAATTATACCTTTTTACTGTATCCCTTTGATACCAAATGCTTCGACAGTAACTGTACTCACCCTCTGCTGACAAAATGACAGATGGAATATGGAGGGTTTGTGATCTTAGCAAAGCAGAGCTGGTACACCCTAAAAGCCAGGCCACAATCGCTCTTTTCATCCTCCATGAGCTATATTTCTGGAGGTCATGTTGTCATAAAAGAAACGTGTATCAAAAAGATGACCACGGGGCCTGGTGTTGGCTAGAAAGAAGTAAAACACAAAAATGGATGGAGTTTCTATCCTTTTGCTCAATTATCTTGACACCCTACATCATCTTCCCTGGTCCTGTTTATTTTCTACATTGTGCACTGGTGTCTCTCATCATCCCTCATTCTTTCTTTCTTCTAAGCTTGTTATTGTTTTACTTCTTGTTGTCATTTTGGGATTGGATTTTCTCAACTCCACCCATCTTGTGTATCTTTTTTGTCCTTTCTCATTTCTCTTCCTCACCCGTTCTCCTCGTGGCATTTCTCTTGTCTTCTCTCTCTGTTTTTTGTCATGTCTTTTTGGCCATGGTCCCATTTCCCCAATTGGCTTAGTGGCAGTCTAATCATTCCTTGAAAACCCTTCTGTCGTCTCGCCTATCTCTTCTCCTGCTGCCATCCTAATCCACTGATCAGTAAATACCCTTTTTCAGCAAACATTGCTTCTCAGAAGCCCACTACCCTTCTAGTGTACATCACTATTCCTCTGTGATTATTGATGGTACTTCCACTTCCTTTCAGTAAAGCAAAGACTGACTTCCATGGAGCAGCAAATACTTTTTGAAAAATTTATCGGGCTCTCCCTCAGCCACCTTGACATTGTAATGATATGCAGTGTTAATTCCCCTGTTATTGGGTATCTCCTTTTGTTTCAAACTCGTATGAAAAACATGATTCTATTGGGAAAATAATGCTTGTCACCTTACTATGCATTTAAGACTTTAGCATACGCAATTGTGTCAGCAGATACACCAGACTGGTGTATCTGATGACAATTTTTTATTTCTATTTTTCTTTTTTTTTAACCATGTCCTGTCCGGCAGAGTAGCACTCAGAATTGTCGTCTGAGTGCCAAGAAAAAGCCCAACAGATTTGCTTTCACAAGAGGAGCATTACTGCTAACACTTTAAAGCTCTGCTTGATATTTATATAAGAAATTTTATTAGAAACTGCTTTGGGATTATGTGAATTGTTATGGACACAGAGACTGAAACGAAAAAAAAAAGAACAAAAAAATAGGAAGCCCGAAAGAGAGAGAGAGGTGGCGCAAAAAGATAAAGGGGAGAGAAGGAGAAAAGAATGGAGGAAAGAAAGAAGGATGAAGAGAATACAAGATAACAACCTGCTTGCTTCTACACCTGCAGAAACGTTCATGTTAACAGCTTTTTTACCAAAAAGTGCACGTTGCTTTAGATGTATTTAGTGGTAAATCCGGCTCAATATAGAATATTTGTGTATCTGTTAACTCCTGAATCTAAACACCTGTGGGTCTGAGTGTGAGCGCACTTGTGTATATACAAGGTTTCTCCATATAAATATGCAATAGTGAGTGTGAGGAGCCATAAACATGCCCCCTGGACCCGGGACACATACGGAGGAGATCCGAGCCGCAAACATCCAAAGGCCCCCCAGAGCACAAGAATCCCTGGAAGAGCCAGGACTACCGCAAAGCCCCCAGAGAAGAGCAGGGGAGAGTCCCAGGGGAACCACCCAGCACCCACAGCGCAGAAGCCCCAGGGAGCTGCAGGGATGAGCCCACAGGCCCTGCCGGCAGCCGTCTACGCCCGAGTAGATCCAGCCATGGACCCGAGATCCCGGGACACATCACTGCCCAAGCAGAGGCCCGACAGAGCCCAGGGGTCCAGGCCCCGGAAAGCAGACACCGGGAGGAAGCCAGCACACACCAAAGCTCCCAGCCCCAGACACCGAGAACCACATGAGCACCGGCGAGCAGAGACACCAACCACCGGCAGATAGTGTGGAGGGAGGAAATTGGCCCCACATTTGACGGGGGGGCTAAACTGATCCAGGAGAGGGAGCAGTCCAAAACCCAATATGACACATAAAAACACTCACACTCACCAAGAGTACGGCCCCACTACAGAAAAAAGAGCAGAACAGCCAGCCCAGCGCAACCAGAATACGCCACACATAGGAGGGCACGTGACCAACATGCCCAACCACCCCTGAACCCTCGGGGCAGAGCCTATAGAGCGTCCAGTCCCTGATGCCTGGCATCGGGCCGCAGCCACAACCAGGCAAGCAGGGCAACAAAACACATCCCACATCAACACTCTGCCAATAAGCCACACCCGACCCAAAATTGACATGCCCACCCAAATGCAAGCTCTGGGCCAGCATAGGCACATGCATCCCCCATAGACAAATGAACCCCCAGGGCCAGCCAGGCAGTCATGCAGACCCCACGAAGCACCATCCCGCCCACCACCGTGCCCAAGGGAAAGACGCCAGCCCAAGCCGAAGGGCCCCACAGAAGGGCCACGGCATGCACAGCAAAGAGGGCGCACTCCCCCCAAGACGCAGAACAAACTACATCCATCCCAAATAAGCAAAAACGACAGAGCCAAGCCGCAGTTCCCCCCATGCCAACACCACTACAACACCACACATCCTTCCATACATTGGTAGAGGCACGATGAAGACCACCAACTCCAAGCACACACCACCCACCATGAACCACCCAGCAGACAAGCAAACCCCACCTCAGTATAAGGCAGAGAAGCCCGATGCAACCGCCGAGCCCAGCAACGCTCACCCTGCAGCACCCAAACTCGGAGGCCAGAGACTGAGTGCACAGGACTACCGCCCCAACACTACAGCACGCCATACAGAGGAGGACAGAATGCAGCAACGAGCACCCGAAGCAAAAGCCGTGCACAAAGCCCACACCGTGCAAATGCGCCCCTTCCAGCCCATCAAAAACAAAGCCCCCCGCAAAGAGAACACCCACAGCACCCAGGTCCAAGAAAATGCCTGACACCCATACCCCTGCCAGAAGTAGCCCCACAATAAAACCCACACTGAAGCCCACAAAAGGCAGAGAGCCCACACAGCCAAAACCAAAATCCACCAAGTCCACCAGTCCACCCCGAGATCAACCCTGGCCAGCCCGCTCGCCCAAACCATGCAGACCCTTCCGACCCTCCTCCCTCAGACAGAACCGGGTCCGGCTTCAGGAAACGAAACCCAGGCAGGGAACCAGAATCCGAACCGGAACCACCCAGGTCCAAACGATGCCCATCCCCACCCAAGACCAACCACCCACCTCCATCCCAGAAGAAAACCTACACCCACCCCAACATTTGAACAACTCCCAGAACACATAAGACATTAGACACCCAGGTTGACTCCGCCCCACCCCCTCCCACAGACCCTCCGCCCCACCAGCTGAATGCACTCCTTGAAGGATAGAGCACCTGCAATGAGATTGAACCTACCTGTCAGTTCAGGAGGTCTCTATGCCCACTGATGCACCGGGCTGGTGCCGGGTACCAGAGCATGCGGCCCAAAATCCCCTGGCCCAGCCTGGACCCCAGCCCAAGGACAACACGCCCCAGGAACCCAGAGCCCCCATGCCCGTCCCAGACCCGCCCAGGAGCAGCACATCCACCAGGCCAGTAACCTATGTCAGCCAGCACAGGCTCCCCAAAAGCATCACATGCAGCCACCAGATGCCGTCCCCGAAACCTACAAATGCCCCACCCCAGTTGGGGCCACAGCCACAGGCCCGGCACCAGACCCCCCAACGACCCCAGCCCAGGGACAAACCAAATGCCCCAGACCCCTCCCCCCGCATCCCCCACATTGCTCCACAGGATGAAGTCAAAGGTGCCCCACCTCCACTAGGTGATGGAGCTGATTAAAGGAGCCCAGAGAGATTGATCTAATGTGGAGGCAGAGGCTGTCTCAAGACTTATGTAATCCATCAGAAGGTTTCTGTACTGGTTAATATTAAGAAATTTTACTTTTTCCAATTCATGAGGATAGTTTTCTTAGCGATACATAAGGCACTGAAAATCATGTTAAATAAATTTGTCTCTATGGTGACATCATCTAAGCTGCCCAACAAGCACACTGAGGGGGAAGGTGAAATATTGCATCTCAGACACTTTGATAAGTCTTAACATATCAAACACCAGAACCTCTGAACAGCTGTATATAACCATAGTGCGTGGATGTAATTGTCAGGTATATTGCCTGTGCTGTGTAAGCAAGTATACGGTGCTAAACCCATCCTGATCATCCGTTGACCTGTATAGTATACTCTATGACGAGTTTTATATTGTATTAATTGTAAACTGGTGTTACTAGTCAATTTAAAAGTTCTGGAACATATCTGACACCAGAATGTTTGATCAAAGTTAACTGATAAGTCCACCCCCAATTTCATTGATTTAATTGATTCATCTATATTAGACAGTCTACTGTATATTTTAGACATTAATTTGTGGGGGTTAAGTTTCAGGAACTCTAGTACACTTGATGGCATTTGTAACACGATGTGTTTAAGCCTAAATTTATTTTTAATTATAGATTTAATTTGTTGATATTCTAAAAATGTATTCTTGACCATCCCATATTGTATAATTATTCTGTTAAATGGGATGAACTGAATTCCTACAAATATATCTTCCAGGTATTCAATTCCTTTACTCCTCCAATCTGGATAGTTTATCATATTATTTTTTTGCAGGATGTCAGGGTTGTTCCAGATGGGCATACGTCTGCATGGGATTAGTGAAGACCCTGTCATCTTTGAAATTCCCACCATGCTGTCAGAAAAGGTGCTGATATTGAGCCATACAAACGACATGTAAAGCATTTGAATTTCAGCTAATAAATGGTAGATCTGAAACCCCATATAGCCTCATACAATAGCAAAACACACTTCAAAAAATTATAGAAACAACCTCAATCTGATGTATACTATAAAACTTCCTTTGTTGTCCTTATCGATGTAAATGCACATCGGTCTGTGTGCAGGAGAGCATAAAATGCATGTAAATTGTCTAAGGGGCCCTTTCATTATCAGGGTATAAAAAACTATTTGTTTCGGATAAACAGATTTATTCCAAACAAGTCAGGTGTGATGATTCCTAAGGTGTACAAGATGCGGACAATCACACGTCAATAAATAACCGCGTAAAGGTGCGCGAAATTGTGGATCAAAGCTGGAGGACATTGTCAATGGAGAAATTACGGTGCTCTGCACAAAACTGTCCCCTGTGTTACAGATGGGAAACTGTGAAGAACCGTGCGATGTCTGTCCACCGGTTCAAGTAGTCACTATGCTGGGATTCCTTAAAACCGGAGCATTTCAGAGTGAGCTGGCTGACAGGTCGGGTATTTCACAGTCATCCATGAGACGTACCATTCCAGCCGTATGGGACAGCCTCATCCGTATGTTGCCCAGATATATGAAATTGCCTCCTTCACTATGCTGCCTTAAAAATATTTCCAGTGGATATCCTTGCACTGCATGTAACGTGGGAAGACATCAGATAAATGGTAAATGGCCTTCACTTGTATAGCACTTTAACAAGTGGCTTAAAATCAAAGTATTTCAGAGGGAACTAGCTGACAAGTTGGGTTTTTCGCAATCATCCCTGAGCTGTGCCATCCCAGCTGTATGGGACAGCCTCATCCGTATGTTGCCCAGGTATATAAAATTCCCCTAAACTGTGGCTCAACAGGTACAAATTAAATTGCAGTTTGCAGCGGGGAGCCAATTTCCGAATGTAATCAGAGTTATGAGTACACTCAAACTCCTGAAGATCACATCATTTGATTTTTAAGTAATAAATTTGCATGTTATTGCATGACATAAGTATTTGATCACCTAACAACCAGTAAGAATCCCAGCTCTCACAGGCATATTAGTTCTTCTTTAACAAGCCCTCCTGTTCTCCACTCATTGCCTGTATGAACTGCACCTGTTTGAACTCATTATCTGTATAAAATACACCTGTCCACACACTCAATCAAACAAACTCCAACTATCCACAATGGCCAAGACCAGAAAGAGGTGTAAGGACATCAGGTATAAAATAATAGACCTGCACAAGGCTGGGATGGGCTACAGGAAAATAGGGCATCAATGATCATGAGAAAGGTGAGGGATCACCCCAGAACTACAGGACCTAGTCAATGACCTGAAGAGAGCTGGGACGACAGTCTCAAAGAAGACCATTAGTGACACACTGAATCCTGCAGCGCACACAAGGTCCCCCTGCTCAAGCCAGCACATGTCCAGGCCCATCTGAAGTTTGCCAGTGATCATCAGGATAATCCAATGGGGATGGGAGAAGGTTATGTGGTCTAATGGGACAAAAATAGAGCTGTTTGGCTTGAACTCCATTCCCCATGTCTGAAGGAACAAGAAGGATGAGTACAACCACAAGAACACCAACCCTATTGTGAAGCATTGAGGTGGACACATCATTCTTTGGGGATGCTTTTCTGCAAAGGGGACAGGACGACTGCACCGTATTGTGGGGAGGATGGATGGGGCCATATATCAGGAGATCTTAGCAAACAAACTCCTTCCCTCTAAGGGCATTGAATATGGGTCGTGGCTGGGTCTTCCAGCATGCCAACTAAGGAGTGGCTCAGTAAGAAGATCTCAAGGTCCTGGATTGGCCTAGCCAATCTCCAGACCTGAATCCCAATCGAAAATCTTTGGAGGGAGCTGAAAGCCCTACTGCCCAGCGACAGCCCTGACACCTAAAGGATCTGAAGAAGATCTGTATGGAGGAGTGGTCCAAAATCCCTGCTGCAGTGTTTGTCAAGAACTACAGGAAATATCTGATATCTGTAATTGCTACCAAAGGCTTCTGTACCAAATGTTAAGTTTGGTTTTTCTGATGTATCAAATACTTATGTCATGCAATAAAATGCAAATTAATTACGTAAAAATCTCACAATGTGATTTGCTGGATTTTTGTTATAAATTTTGTCACTCACAGTTGAAGAGTACCTATGATAAAAATTAAAGATTCTACATGCTTTGCAAATGGGAAAACCTGCGAAATTAGCAGTGTATCAAATACTTGTTCTCCCCACTGTTTGGCAGACAAGAATCAAATTAGAACTATTATTATTTATTTACTTTACTGACACATTTTGATATTTTTATCCATCAATATGTCCGTTTTATTACGGTATGGGTCGGTTTCATGATTTTGCTCCTTTTCTTGTCTACCTATGTATTAAATGTGCTGTTTGACAGGTCAGGATGGGATTATTTGTTATTTACTTTTTATTTAAAAAATTGGTGTTTTATGATGTTTGGAATGCACAAATTTTTTTCACATATGCGGTGGCTTCTTGGCCTGCTCAACTCAGGATGTATAGCGCTTTAACAAGTCCCCAGAGACCACAAAGTGCTTTACACTACAATCAGTCTTTGGTTCTTTAAGATCTCTTATCACAGATATTGTCCTATGGTTACTGGGCTGCGCTTAACATCAGTAAGGGCCTTTTGCTGTCACGGGTCAGGACGATGTGAAGGCATGACAGATTTATAAGCAGATTTTGAAGTTTTTAAGGTTAATGGTTTTAAACTTTTCATATGTTGATGATAATTTGCCCACAGTATTTGTTGTCTCATGCTTCTGTTTCTTTCTTTTTGAGAACAATTGTGAGTACTTTAGTCATACCTGAGGATAAAGGCAGTCCAGTAACGAAATCCAAAGCAATGTGGGACCAGGGGCGATTTGGGATGCTGAGTGGTTGGAGTAGACCTGCCGCAGTTGATTGCTGGGCTTATTTCTGGCACAAGTAGCACATGCCTGAACAAATTCCTTTACATCCTTGTGTAGGCTGGGCCACCAAAACCTTCTTTGTACTAATGCAATAGTTCTGCTCACACCAGGATGAGCCAAAAACTTAGCTGAAGGAAGCCAACCTATAAGTCAATGACGTACTTGAGATAGAACATAGATGTGGTTAGGTGGTCCAGTGCCAGGGTCAGGTTCCTGCTGTTGTGCCCACAGGAGCATGTCCTCTATCTCCCATCTGAGTGCTCCTATAATCCAACTGGGCGGTATGATGGGTGCAGGTTTCTCCACAGAATCCTCTGTGGCGAACTGCCGAGAGAGAGCGTCAGGCTTGGTGTTCTTATGAAAGAGATGCATAAGTTGAAACGAGAGAAAAATAATGCCCACCGAGAGTGGCGTGGATTAAGCCTCTTGGCTGACTGAAGATAGGCCAAGTTCTTATGGTCTGTCCAAACTTGAATAGGGTGTTTAGCCCCTTCTAACCAGTGGTGCCACTACTCAAGGGCTAGTTTAATGCCCAGTAGTTCACGGTCCCCCACGTCATAATTCCTCTCGGTGTTACTAAACCTACGGGAAAAGTAAGCACAAGGATGAAACCTACCATCCTCTGAGTTTTGTGACAACACAGCTCCAACCCCAATGTCTGAAGCATTGACCTCCAGAATGAACTGCTTAGTAGGTTCTGGATGAACCAAGATGGGGGCTTGGGAGAACTGTGTCTTTAATTCTTGAAAAGCTATCTTAGCTTCAGACGACCAGGTGAATGGGACCTTGGAGGAAGTCAAGGCAGTGAGTGGTGCAGCAACAAAACTGTTATCTTTAATAAAGCGTCTATAAAAATGTGCAAAACCAAGAAATCGCTGTAAAGATTTGCATGAGTCTGGCTCAGGCCAGTCCAAAACTGCCTCAATCTTTTCAGGATCCGAACTTACCTGTCCACCTTCGAGAATGTAGCCCAAGTAAGTTATAGAGGTTTGGTGAAACTCGCACTTCTCGGCCTTGATGAACAGGCGGTTCTCCAGAAGACGTTGCAGAACTTGCTGAACATGTTTGAGATGCTCCTTGATGTCCCGTGAATAAATCAAAATATGATCCAGGTATACAAAAACAAATATATTCAAAACGTCTCTGAGAACGTCGTTGACTAGAGCTTGGAAAACTGCAAGAGAATTACGTAGTCCAAAAGGCATGACCAAATATTCAAAATGGCCCAGCAGCGTCTTGAAAGCCGTCTTCCACTCATCCCCCTGGCGAATCCTGACCAAATGATAAGCATTTCTTAAATCAAGCTTTGTGAATATGGTAGCGCCCTGGACCGGTTCAAAAGCGGAGGTAAGGAGTGGAAGTGGGTACTTATTTTTAACTGTGATCTGATTGAGGCCCCTGTAATCTATACATGGGCGTAAACCCATGTAAAGACCCGTCCTTCTTCCCCACACAGAAAAATCCTGCCCCTAATGGTGAAGAGGAAGGCCGGATAATACCTGCCACCAGGGAGTCATTAATATAATTTTCCGTAGATTCACACTCAGGCTGGGAAATGTTATAAAGTCTGCTGGAAGGTAAAGGAGCAACGGGAAGAAGCTCTATTGCACAATTATAAGGCCTGTGAGGTGGTAAGGACAGGGCTTTATTCTTACTGAAAACTCTTCCTAAATCATGGTATTCACGTGGAACATGAGAAAGATCAATAATCTCGTGTTCCTGACTATGCTGTTGTAAACGGGTGGGCGAGAACGCTGACTGTAAACAAGATGAATGACACTTAGACCAGGATTCAATGCGGCACGTGGACCAATCTACATCGGGGTTATGTTCCTGTAACCAGGGAAAACCTAGAACTAATGAACCTTGAGACACAGGAAACACATAAAAGGATGTCTTCTCTTTATGGTTTCCTGATAAGAGTTCAACAGGTCTTGTCCGCAGAGTTATTTGCTGAAGTCTCTTACCGTCTAAAGCCAAGACTGAACGTGGTGAATCTAGTGGTTCAACTTCTATGCCTGCCTGGTTTACCAACTCAGAATCGATCAAGTTCTGTTCACAGCCAGAATCTATCAAAGCGGACAAGGTCATAGTACGTTGATTAACAATGATAGTAGCCGATAGACTATACTGGGGGCTTTACAAATCTGTGTGTGGTCCACCAATCCTCCCCTTCATAGTTGGTGGACTCTGTCTTTTGGGGATCCTGGGCAAACAGGACAAGCAGCTACAAAATGCTCTGAAGAACCATAATAGAAACATTGTTTGGAGGGTTTGGTTTCAGTTGAGGATTGTAAAGAACCCTCTCAGCTCTGGCTCTTCTTCTCTCTCTTAACCGATTATCAATCCTAGTTGCAAGTGTAATAGTTTCATCTAATCATCCTTTAAGGAGTCATCTAGTGGGTGCAAAAAAGTAGACTTTAATGCCTCATTATTCCAACCAGAAGCTGCAGCTAATGTACAAAACGTAATGGAGAAATCGGTAACAGATTTATGATGCTGTTTTAGAGCACTCAACTGTCGACCAGCAATAGACTTATCTGCCTCGGGGGAAAAAGTCTGTCTAAACGCTTTGACAAAATTTTCAAAAGAACAACCAAACTCACGACACTCAGTAAATCGGGCTTCTGCCCACTGTAATGCTTTGCCAGTCAATAAACCAATAACATAAGAAATCTTTACACTATCATGGGGAAATGAATGGGGGGAACAGTCAAAAACCAAAGAACATTGAAGAAAGAATCCCCCACATTTACTCACCTCTCCAGAAAAATTTTCTGGTGAGGTGAAATGACATCACAAAAACAGGGAAGCCGACGAGAAACCGGTTCAGCATCAGCGCCCTCTACCGGAACGGAGGACTGTTGCAACATGGACGCTATAAGCTCTAGCTGTTGGTTAGCTTGTTGTTGTTGTTCTGTAAGGAAACGGAGAGACGAGTCATGTAAATGGATTTGATTTGCTTGTTCAGCAAGTGTTCTCTGGAGTGCTTTTGCTGGGTCCTGTTAGTCAGAATGTTCTGTCATCATTTTCGTAATAGCTCTGACCCACATACAGAGAACACTCCGGAGAGAGAATGTAAGTTATAAGGTTGTTTATTTGGAAAACAAAATGAACAGGGAACGTAAACAGGAACTGTTGGGGAAGAGGGGAAGAGAACTGGTCAATACAGGGAACACACATAGATGGCAAAAACCAAGAAATTTCAGGAAGGAAACATAAACAACTTACTGAATGCATGTGGTCAGGTCGCCAGGGATAGAGGGATTCGGGACTCGGGTTGTTGAAGTCCAGTCTACTTAGTTGATCATTAGGCAGTGACTTAATTGTGCTTGGAGAAAGGTGAAGCTGTTTCCTTGTGCTGATACTTGAGGTGGAGGGTGGACAAGTAGCGCTTAGTTCTTGGTCCAGGAGATGAGAGTAGCAGGAAACTGCCGGCTTGGTCGAAGATCCAGACGAAAACGGAGTAGAGAACGAAATCCACAAAATGAAGTTGAACCAGAAAACACTTAGCTCACAGAGTCTGTGGCTCAGAGACATAGATCCAAATGTCCTGGTTCTTGGTCTGCAAAAACACATGAACAAAGTAAATCTACAAAACGAGAGACGAAGTATAGACTTTGCATTTGCTGAGCTTGTTACCACATAAGGCAGACACTCTGGCGTCGAAGTACTGGCAGCCTCCTGCTTAAATACTCCACCAAGCAATCAGCAGGATAAGTCGCACCTGTCACCCAGCACACCTGGGAAGTTCAGAAGTCTGGAAAACATTGACACACAATACACAAACACAACCCAGATCCAGACAGGCTTACTCGTTACCGCCACTAGAAGAGGGCTCCCACAGAGGACACACTCAGATGATGATGTTTGGATTGAGTGTCTTGAACACAACAACCAAACGTTTCTCTAGCACAAGGGTGTACAGTGGAGTATTTTGAACTTATTTTCTAACAATAAAAAAACACTGTGAAGCAGTTAAAGAAGATAGTGCAGTGTTTTGTTTTGTTTTTGTTTTTTTGTTACATGGGTCAAAATTGTCCAGTCAAAAATACTGGTGAGCCACAAAATATTAATCACATTCATTTTTTTGGGGAGCAACAATGAAGTAACATTGCAATATTTTTGAAGTAGCCATGTTTTTTGTAAGAAAGTTGTGTGTCAATTATTGTAGGTCCAAAAGTGGTTTTTCATGTTAGCCTTATTGAAGGAAGACATCCAGTTTGCAAATTCTTTTGGTCTCGCTTCAAAATAGAAACAAAAATGTGTCTATCCTTAGCAATAAGAACAGGGTTTGGGTAACTCTTTGGGCCAAGTTTAATAAATAAATTAATAGCAGATTTGACTTCACCTAAGTCTGCTTTTGAGCAAAGGTCACTGGATATATGGTCGTATTTACTATACAATTTATGAGAATCCAAAAGGCATGGTTATTTAAAGACAAATATTTTGTGTTGTTGCTAACATTTTCCATTTAAAAAGATGAATTTGTTGGCAATAATTTTGCCCTAATTTAAAATAAAAAGTCTCTATATGCAGGCAATATAAATGCTGTCAGGCAAAATTTGTGTCAGTCTTAAAGTGCAGTGGCCCATACTTTGAACACCCTGACATAGTGCTTCCTAACAATTTTGTGCTATCAGATTTTTCCTCAATCTGATTTGACTAGATTGACACTTTTTTTTACTTTATGTCATTTTGGTTTTTTAACTGTTTTGACCCACATGCAGAAAGCAATTCAGGAGACAGAGTTTTATGGTAAAGTGTTTATTTAGTGTAGTGACATGGGCAGGGAAACTGGAACCGGGAAACCAACTGTAAAAATAAACAGGATGGTAAGCAGGGAATACTCAGGGTCAAAACTAAAGAATAATTCAGCCTTACTGGGTTGATGGAATGATCCGCCAGAGGGTGGGGAGCAGAGAGACCAAATAGTTGTTTACCTGTGAGACAAATGATGGTGGATAATGGTGTGCCAGGATGATAAGATGGTCCAGGGTTTTCAGAAGTAGGTACAGTGGAAGGAGGAGGGTGGACAGGCTTCTTGAATGATAATCCAAGGAGCAAAGAATTCAGAAGGCTGCCAACCAGTGTGGTCCAATGAAGTAATGAGAGGTTAGAGTCTTTGCTCATGGAGCTGGACAGCTTCTTTCCAGAAGTTGTTAATCCAGGCAGAGTTCCACATGAAAAGGCAAGGTCAGGTTCTGGTAATCCTGCAAGGTAACAAAATTCAAATTACTAAAAGTTCAAGGCAAGAACTAGACAAGGTAATGTGGCTGGAGCTGTACCACTAAGGGACAACACTCTGGCAGTGAGTTGCTGGCAGCCTCCTCCTAATATACTCCTCAGCAGGTGATCAAGGGAATGATGAACACCCTTCACCTCACCTCCAGGTTCCATGCCATCTAGGGGCTAAGCACAGTAACAGCACCAAACAAACAGACAAAGCACAGATCCTGACACTTTAAGCTTCTGATTTTCTCTCACCACAACACATTTTGCATTTAATATGACACTCCTTTCTAAAGCCAAAGACAGGAAAAATCTGCCACCTAACTGACATAACGTTCATGGGTTTAAATCTTACTGATAAAAAAATTATATCTTCTTACAGGGAAGTCTGGTTTGCAAAGTGCTATCAAGCAACATTAGTCTCAATGCTGGGTTGAGCTTGTATCTCAGTTATATAAACTGTATGCAGTAAGGTCAGAAAGAAAAAAGAACCAAGCAATTTGGAAGCGAGTAGTCCATGTCTTTCTCAGTCAGACCAACTACATCATTTCTAATGCTTTTGAATCCAGTAATTGTTTTCATATGGTTCTTATACAGATAAATACGTTTCAGGAGATTTCTACCTCATGTGGCTACAGACAAATATACTGACACCTCCAAAAAACCCCTCCTTGAACCGCTACCTTAATGTGGTGGAGGGGTTTGTGTGCTTCAATGGTCAGACAAAGAGTGACTCAGAAGTCTTCATGAGGACTACCACAAGGAGGCATGTCATGTCGCCCAGTACAGCGAAGCCACCTCGGAGCCAGACCTGGGGTCGGGACTTGTCAAGCATCTGGTGGCCGGGTTACTCCTCGATGGACCTGGCCAGGCCAAGCCCAAACAAGAGACATAGGGCCATCCCCCAGTGGGCCCACCACCTGCAGGGGGAACCATGTGGGACCAGTGCTAAGAGGATTGTGCAGAGGTTAAATGTGGAGACTTCGACAACCCGATCTCCGGATGCTTAAGCTGGCTCTAGGGACGTGGAATGTCACAGCTCTGGGGGTAAAGGACCCTGACCTTGTACGGGAGGTCAGCTAGAAATAGTCCGGCTCACCTCCATACATAGCGTGGGCTCTAGCACCCAGATCCTCAAGAGAGTTTGGACTCTCTTCTACTGTGGAGTTGCCCGCAGGGAGAGACGGTAGGCTGGGCTGGGTTTGCTTGTCGCCCCACAGCTCATGTTCGGGTTTACCCCGGTGGATGAGAGGGTCGCCACCCTGCGCCTTCAGGTCGTGAGAGGTCTCTGAGTGTTGTTTCGGCCTACGGGCCGAGAAGTGGTGGAGAGTACCCGGCTATCTTGGCATCCTTGTTGGGGGTGCTGGACAGTGCCCCTCTTGGGAACTCCATCATTCCGCTGGGGGATTTTAATGCCAAAGTGGGAAACGACAGTGACACTTGGAAGGGTGCGATTGGGAGGAACGGCCTGCCTGATTTGAACCCAACTGGTGTTTCATTATTGGACTTCTGTGCCAGTCTCGGATTGTCTATTATAAACACCCTTTTCAAGCATAAGGGTGTTCATCAGTGCACTTGGCACAAAGGCACCCTAGGCCTAGGTCAATGATCAACTTTGCAGTCATGTCTTCGGATCTTCAGCCATATGTCTTGGACCCTCGGGTGAAGAGAGGGGCTGAGTTGTCCACCACTCACCACCTGGTGGTGAGTTGGATCCACTGGAAGAGGAGGAAGCCAGACAGACTTGGCAGGCACAGGCATGTAATGAGGGTCTGCTGGGAACATCTGGCAGAGCCCCTGGCCATTGATGAATTCAACTCCCACCTCCAGGAGAGCTTTGACCAGATTCCAGGGGGTTGGAGACATAGAGTCCAAGTGGACTATGTTCTCCTCTATTGTTGATGCTGCCACCCATAGCTGTGGCTGTATGGTCTGCTGCGGCTGTTGTGGTGGCAATCCCAGAACCCGTTGGTGGTCACCGGTAGTAAGGGATGCTGTCAAGCTGAAGGAGGAGTCCTATTGGCTCTGGTTGGCTTGTGAGACTCCTGAGCCAGCTGACGGGTACCGTGAGCCCTGGCCTGGGAGGAGTTCAGTGAGGCCATGAAGAAGGACTACTGGTTGACCTCGAAGCAAAGAGGGTGGCTTCCCTCTTCTGGTTGGAGGGGAGCTCCTTCCTCAAGTGGTGTAGTTCAAGTATCTCAGGGTCTTGTTTACGAATGAAGGGAGAATGGCCCAAGGGACAGCCCAGGACACGCTGGCGGGACTATGTCTCTTGGCTGTCCTGAGAACACTTTGGGCTCGGCCCAGAACAGCTGCAGGAGGTGTCTGAGGAGAGAGAAGTCTTGACGTCTCTCTGCTGCCCCCTAACCCTGTTCCTGGATAAAGAAGTCAGTGATGATGACAATTTGCAAAATACCTCAAGCTCAGCAGGATCGAATGCAGAACATCTGTGAACATCATTATTTAAGTCCTCAAGTTAAGTCCATCAGTTAGATTTAGGTCTGGGCTTTGACTGGGCCATTCTAACATATGAATACACTTCCATTTAAACCAGTCAATTGAAGCTCTTTTTGAGTTGTTGCCCTTTACAAAGCCTTCTCTCAAGTCTCAGATCTTGGGCCTTTAACAGGTTTTCTTTCCAGGATTGCCATGTATCAACTCTGATTACCTTTCCTTACCCAGCTCAAGAAAATCTTTCCCACACCATGATGCTCTCACTATTAATATAAATGGCAAGGATGTGAAACTCTTTCAAAGAACACCTGTATTAAAACTGAAAAAGTGTTACACCTAATAAGTAAACTACTTTTTATTATTGACAATTTTATTTAGGATATCAGAGTGAAGGGAGTTGAAAACAAAAAAATGTTGATTGTTGAAAACTATGTATTGTTTTTCTTCTGTTTCACAACTATGAATTACCTCTTACTTGTGCAATACACAATCCTGCTGAAGCTTGTAGTTGTAACATGACAAAATGTGGAAAAACTGAAGGAGTGTAAGTATTTATACTCAACACTGTATTTTTTATTCATGCCCAACAAAATCTGAATTAAAAACTTTAAGACAACATTTAAAATCAAGCAGAGAGTGTGTGTTTCTGATCTGGGAGGCTGTAGGCACAGATCCCGAATCAAATGAATCACCTGAGTAAAAATGGAGATCTGACCCGTTATCTGTTCAACTCAGGCCCCTGTGAATTCTCCCTGTCCTACATTACTCTGTCAGCCACCGCATCAACCCTTTCTTCTTATGCTGTCAATTTCTTGCTCTCACTTTGTGTAATTCCCACATTAATGACAGAAACCCCCTGTATAGCCAACATAGCAAAGCACATTTCTCATTTTGTCAGTGTATTGCTGCCATGGCAGCATCTTGTGGGGGAAGGCTCCAGTTGGGCCAGGCACGTGCTTCGTTGCTTTCCATAAGATTAATCATCTGTATCACACAGTACTTCTCAATCCACTCCTCCACTCACTTCAAGGCGATGATTCACAGTCATTAAAGCAAAAACACGAAATGAAAAAAAAAAGGATTTTCACATGCACTGTGTTGAGAAATAAGTTTAAGATACAAAATGACATTGTGACATTTATTCTTGCCGCACTTTCATTATCATTTGCCATTTCATGCTCCAACAGTTACGTATTTTCTATGTAAAAGTGTCTCTAAGTCTTTGAAATAGTGAATATATAAACAAGCCATTTTAATCCAGCAATAAAGAAGAATCTCTTATATTTTTCCATGTAAGATTGGAAATTTTGTTGAATAAAACTTATTTTAAACCTGTAAATTTTGTCATATGAATATCGTTCTAAACTTGCTCACTGGGTTTATAGTATGATTTATTTAGGAACGACATGTATTGTACTTCTTGTACAATCCAGAACCAGACCCCCGTAGTGAGTCAGGAGCTGGAATTGCTCCTTCACTGCCTCGGAAGCGCCAACTTTGGGAATCAGTTGGTCAGCACCTTGAGCCAGCAACTCGAAGTGATAAGGCTCAGGCCCGGAGGGCTCTATAAAGCCTCTCTTAACCTCCGGTGACGAGGGGGATCTTCGCCTCATCTGGCAAAACTACCAGCATCGCTCTGCTAACTTTCCATGTTTCAATATACCAAATTAAGCTAGCTGCCACTTTCCCTCGTCCTCCTGACCACAACCCCATTTAACCCCGTCTGCTCATCCCCACACTTAGCACTGCCCACTTTGGTGGCATCTTTCAAAATTTGTGTGGGGGCAGTTATTCTTTTACATGGGGTTTAGTTACACTTGGAGCCCTTTATGCTCCAAACTTGCCGCATTTGAGTGACTGTGCGGCACCACCACACACAGGCCTAGCATAGAAACTACAACATTTTAGGTAATTTTGTTAAGGATAAAGACATTTCTATAAATTATGGAGCGGTAGAACAGAAAGATATATAAAGATAAACTGGTCTTTAAATTAGAACCTTTTGTAAATTCAGTTCAGCCAGGTTAAAATGAATTTATTCATCTTCATAGTTCATCACCTAAACATTCTGAAGTAAATTCACAGATCTGACATGAGCTAGGTCTCATTCTTGTAACACCCCTTCATTTGAATTATGTCTAAAACAATTTTTTACTAAGCTAACTGCAGTATAAAAGTTTATGAAACACTGAATTGCTTGGAAAGGATTGATCTGTTTCAACATCTTTGAAATCTCATTCTAACTTTTAGCTCATCTGAATGGTCTAAAATTTTTTATCTTTATCAAAGTTAAAATTCTTACAGAAGCATCTGACTGCTGGTAAAATAGAAAAATCCATAAACCCTTCACAGGACTCAACTCCAAAAAATCTGAACTGTCTCTTTAAGCATAAAGCTGAATTTCTCAGACACTTTTATATTGTAATGTTTGAAACTCTGCCAATGCACATTTAGACAGTGTAATAAATCACAAAAGAAAAATAAATGCTTCTGCCTTCTCAGATTCAAGAGGTGAACGTATAACCAGTACTTCAATTTCTTATCACTCAGTGTGTAATCAGCTCCTGGTTGAAGCCAGTCAAACGTCCGAGTGACTCCACTTGCATGTGGGAGAACAAACAAACAGATAATTTAGTCCTTACGCATTTCATTAGTGTAAATTAGTGCTTATCTCTAAAATATGAGTAGAAACATTCAGCAAACCTACTTTTACTGGCATACACAATCTCTAGATGTTTTAAAAGCACTGCTTAATTATTTAATTACATAGAGTATAATCATCTAGCAAAGAATAAAATATATGATTGATAACATGAGAAAGGGTTGAAACATATCTATACATAATGTACACCCTTTGCATCATTGGAAAATCCCCTCCACATCAGTCATCATTCTGCTGGTTTCCTCCTAATGGTTGGTGAAATCTAAGAAGTACTTGTTTCCTCCTGTGCTAAATATAGGGTAGGCTCAACAGCACACTAATTTGCCTGTTTAGTGTGGCACCATGACTTAACTTGGTGACACGAGGCAAAAATTCAAAGCTGGTACTCATAAAGTGGAGTCAAGCTTTGTCTGTCTTCTGTGCTTGTTTTTATTGCTCTCTTATTTGATCAGTCATTTGTTTTTCTCTATTCCTGTTTAACTAAGTTGAGTTTAATTCAGAATGTTATAAGTTGATAATGCTAATGTTGGAAAGTCAATCTGATGTGAGCACAACATAGAAGTTCAGTTCCCGAAAGGAACAGATTGGACAGGACTGAGACAATAGAACGAAAAATATAAACAAAAGGAAGAAGTACATAAAGGATTTACAGGCTTACACAGTCATAATTACCGTATTTTCCACACTATAAGGTGTACTTAAAAACCTTTAATTTTCTCAAAAAATGACAGTGTGCCTTGTAATCCGGAACGCCTTATATATGGATCAATTGGTTAATTGGTTGATCCATACTGGTTGTACACGGCGCTCTGTCAAAATGTTTCAGTACGACTGGTAAACTACAAAGCCGCACCGCTTGCAGCATTACGGCTACCGTAGTCAGGGGTGTCGCCGAAGTAATAGCGGTAAACACCTGTACTGTGCTTACTCCTAGTCCAACACCACTTGTGTGTGTATAACGTTTGAATGTACTGTTGCAGGAATTGCCTGAACTATATGTGATTAGAAGCTCAGTGTGTGGGGTGTATGTTGCGTGTGTGTGTATGGAAGATGTTGACATTACTCCTCTGGACTGATTTGGCGCTGTGTGCTGCCGTAGCTGAGAATCAAGAGTGAAGGAGTGACGTCGGTATTATTGTGTGTGTGGGGTGGGTAGAGACGGTGACCGGAGCAGCGGTGTATGAGTCTGTAAGCCCTGTGTTTTTACGTGCTGCAAAGTCATTAAAAAGAACCCCGAATCTCGTCAACAACTCAGTGTTTTGATGCTGTTTCTTCCTGCTCAACTCAGCAACGTATGAGTGAGGGAGTTAACCCCGAGGAAACTAGTAACTTCGGCCCTGGAGAAAGCGTCTCCCCTGTGTCATCAGACTATGGTCAGGGGACAGAAACAGGAAAGGTTAACAGTACTAACGTTTGATTTAGTGCATCAAACTGTTTCTTTTACGTGTTTACTGAATCAGGGAAAAGTTCCCTTTCACGTTTTAACTAACGTTTGATTTCAACTTCAACTTCATAGACTCCAATGCATTCCTAACGTGCGGTTGGCTCTATTCAATAGAATTCTATGTAGAGGAGACCTTACCATGAGAGTGAATGGAGTTATCAGAACGCTGGTTTGTAGTGTATTAATAAAGTTTGACTGACTGACTTATCTGACTGTTTTGTTGAAATTTTAGCACAGCTCCATCTAGTGGATGCATAACGCAACCTCAGTCAAACGTTTGACTGCAGTAGCTTCTATTCTATGCGCCTTATAATCCGGTGCCCCCTATATATGAAAAAAGCTCTAAAATAGGCCATTCCTTGAAGGTGCGCCTTATAATCCGGTGCGCCTTATAGTGCGGAAAATACGGTATACATTCCCACCCTCATGAGTACAAATAGAAACACTCACACCCACACACCCAACTTAAAGACACACAACAATGGACGTTATACACTCACTCACACTCCCCATACATACTCTACACTTCCAGGTCCAGGTACCAATACCCCACAGAGGCAACCAGCCCCTGGACCCAGGAGGTGGTCCCCTTCATTCTGGGGTGGAGACAGGCAGACCATCTGAGCACCAGTCCAGAGTAGTGCCTGCAACTCCTGGCCTCCAACGATCCCTTTGCCCATCCAGAGAGGGGGCCAGATACAAAAGAGGGGTCTACCTTGTCCAAACGAGGTTACCAACCAGAGCTGTCCCAGGACCAGCCCACCAACAAATTCCAATCTCATCTTCATTAGCCTCCCACCTCCCATGAACCACAACATGAATTTCCCCACAGGCCCACCCGAACCAGAACACAGACATCGAAATATGCCCCTGAACCCACATGCCATGAATCCTCTCCCCCCAGGGCACACAACCACAGGAGAGCACGAGCCCTGAAAAGCCGATGAAGACACATTCTGCCACTAGAAAGGTCCTTTCAGCTGAGAATAACTTCTAAACATCAGATAGTGCTCTCTTGGCATCTTTTCATGCTCATTCATCGACGCCAGCTTCACTTAGATCCTGGCCAGCGGAGCGGCAGCTCTCTATAAGCTATACTGCCAGAGACAGCGGAAAGGGGAGAGAGTTGGCGTGCTAATGAAGCTCCAACAGCGGGTGCTACATGAACCCTTGCCTTTTTTATTAACAGAAGCATTTCTTTTTTCTTTATTACACTGTTAAAATAGTGTATGGTTTTATTTACCGAGGGAGTTGTCTTTGCTTGTATTGGTTGGTGCTTACATACCTCCTCAAGGCTTCATATCAGATGCTGAAAAACACTGGCTGAGCTGATAACAGATGTGGAGAAAAAACATCCAGACTCTCTCCCCATTGTTCTTGGGGATTTTAACAGTGCTGATGAACTTTCCAATACAGACCACACATTAGGTGTACCACTAGGGATAAAAACACTGGACCACTGCTACACAACTTTAAAGTATGCATATCATGCTGTAACCATGGCTGCTTAGGGACTTTCTGACCACTCTCTGATCCATCTCATCCAAACCTACAGGCAGAAATTTAAAGCTTCCAAACCTGTGGTTTGGGCTGTTAAGAAGTGCACATATGACACAAAGCAAGATGTTACAGGCCTGCTTTGACCACAGATTGGACTGTTTTTGAAACTTCACCCACTGATTTAAACCAACTCGCTGAGGTGGTGACATCACATATTAGTTTCTGTGTGGACATGTGTGTGCAGACCAAGACCTTTGGCACATACAAAAACAATAAACCTTGGTTCACTTCTCATCTGAGGAAGCTGCACAAAGATAAGGAAGAGGTTCACAGCAGTGGGGACCGAATCCTGTATAAGCAGGCCAGGAACAAACTGACCAATGAGATCAAGCAGCGAAGAGCAGCAACAGTGAGAAGCTAAATAAAAGCTTCTCAGATGGAGACACTTCTGCTGTTTGGAATGGTTTGAAAAACCTGACTGCCTACAGTAGCCCTTCCCCCCACCCTGAGAAGAATGCTCGCCTTGCAAATAAATTGAGTGGCTTCTACTGCAGGTATAAAAAAGCAGCAGTTCACACCTCAACTCATGTCCACCACATCCCTTTCAGACACAAATTCATACACCAACCACGCTCCTACCTTCAGACCCACTACCTGCACTAAGGATCTCAGAGTAAGATGTAAATAGGCTCTTTTAGTACCTGAAGACAAGGAAGGCCCAGGGGTGTGTTCTCTCCCCACTCCTCTCCCTCTACACAAATGACAGCATCTCAGCGGACCCCGTCTGTGAAACCTCTAACGTTTGCAGATGGCACCATTGTCATTGGTCTGATCCAGGACAGTGATGAGTCTGCATACAGACAGGAGGTGGATCGGCAGGTAAACTGATGTGGTCAGAACCACCTGGACCTTAACCCACTCAAGACTATGGAAATGATGGTGGACTTTCAGGGAACACCACCCCCATACAGCCCTCTCACCATCCTCAACAACATTGTATCTACTGTGGACCACTTACGGTTCCTAGGAACCACCATGTCTCAAAACCTGAGAGAGTCCTCACACATAGACAATGTTTGGAAGAAGGCCCACCAGAGACTGTATTTCCTGAGGCAACTCAGGATATACAACCTTCCACTCGAGCTGCTGGTCATCTTCTGCACTGCCATAATTCAGTTTGTCCTGTCGTCCATTTCTGTGTGGTTTGGGTCATCTACAAAACAGGACAGGTCCAGACTGCAACGAACAATCGGGTCTGCAGAGAGATCATCAGGGCTGACCTTCCATCCATCCAGGACATATAAGACCCCACACACCCTGCACCCAAACTTGTTAGGCTTTTACCTTCAGGTCGGTGCTACAGAGCACTGTCTGCTAAAACCAGCCGCCACAGAGAAGGTTCCTTCCCCGAAGCTGTTTCTCTAGTGAACCCGAGCTAGAGTTCCAGCACAACACCATGCATACTTAGACTAATCTCACATTATATTCTATTGTAAGTCACTTGTGTATATATGTATATTCAAAATATATATCTTATATTTTCCATTTTTATATAAAAAATAAAACTCTTCACTGAGAGCAAAATGCACCGGAGTCAAATTCCTTATTGGTGTGCACAAATTTGGCAATAAAGCTGACTCTGAACTCAGATAGCATAGACAGTGTCTGTGAACACCAATTTTCAAGTTTTGCCACAGATTCTCAGTCAGATTTTGGTCAGACTTTGACTGAGCCATTCTAACACATGAGTATGCTATGACCTACACCAGGTTTGCTGAGTCTCCTACATGCTAACAGGGCTTCCTATTGCTGTCTTTCAACAACTAATTTCCTCTTGCCACTTTTTCATTAAGGTAAGATTTGTGGAATACATGACTAAAATTGTGCTTTCAGGAAATTATCCCTACTGAGCTGTGGATCACTACAGCTCCTCCAGAGTTACCATGGACCCTTTTGGCTGATTCTCTTATTTTTGTTGTCATTGCTCACCTTGTCTGTTTAGGTGAACGGCCATGTCTTGGTAGGTTTGCAATTATGACATAGTCTTTCCATTTTAGATGATAGATTGAACAGTGCTCTTAGTATATTGCTGGAACATAATTTAACTCTGCTTTAAACTTGTTGACACATTTATCACTGACCTGTCTGCCTTCTTTCTGCATGTTTGTTCACTAATGTTCTCTAACAAAGCTCTGAGGCCTTTAGAGAACAAATGGATTTATACTGAGGCTAAGCTACACACAAGGGGAAGCAATCAACTAATCAGGCAACTTCTTAAGGAGACTTGTAGTGCTGGATTTTAATTCATTTATTAGCGGTAACACAGTAAATGGGGCTGATTTTCACCTTTCTTCCACTTTAAAGTTATTATCTTTTTATGTTGTTCTATCACATTAATCTTAATAGCTAAAGTACATTGCAGTTTGTGGTTATAACATGACTAAAGAGGTATGATTAGTTTTGCAAGTCACAGCATCTCTAATGAATTTCATCTCATGAATTTCAGCAGTCTTCTACTTCTTTCGACATGTCTGTGTAACCCACACTTACAAGTAGGTTTGATTTGTATGTCTGCCCAATATTATGGTTACAACTATACTATAGTTTAAGTTCAAAATGGAGGATAATAAGCACAAACACCAATGTAAGGACAAAAGACAAACCATTTAATGTGAAAAAATAGAATAAAAAGGAAATTCTTGTACTCTCTCTCTCTCTTTAACAACACAAAAGTTCCACTTTATAAAACATGTGGTATGTTCTCTTCTTCTTAAGATGATTGTTCAGTTCCTTTTTGTAATTCAGTTTATAATTTAAGTCAGTCAAGTCAGTTTGTTACTACGTAGATCTTTCCATTTCATTGGCCATGTGTGCCATTGGATCCAATCGTTCCAGGTCCTGCATTGAAACCTGGGATCCAGTCCATTCAATCCAAGCCTGCAGAAGCATGTAGCTGGATAATGTCTACAGTTGAGTGGGGTCCTAAAATACGAACCTGGATATGTACACAAAACATAATCGACCATAATGTCTAAAAATATGCAGGAGTATGAATCCTGTATCAAAACATAACTAACACAAAGCTTGCAAAAAACATTGTCAATACACTGCATTAATCATTACGAGTTTGTACATAACTAACATATAGTCTAATCCAGAGAAAATCATTATATCTAACATTACACATTTCTCCAGTTGGTTTTAATTTTCCCTTGTACGAACATACAAGGCAGTAATAGCCGCGGTAATGCTAATTACCATTAGCTTCATTACACAGTGCTAACACACTTCCTTAAACATAGTTACTGGAGAAAATCACTGCAAAATGAGTATAACTGCAGAAATCAGGTCACTTATAGCCTACTCCTTTACAACAGCTGTGGCTCAAAATCCATCAGCATTTAGCACATAAACTTTTTCTCAACAAAGAGATACCTTTGTGCTGTTGCCCACCAATTTTCTTTTTTTTTGTTTTTCCATTTTGATGTGTAAACCACAAAAACTTAAATACAAAGTTACTGTTACATTCAATTACAAAAAACAATGATGGCACAAAATAAAGAAAATAATAATATAATCAGATTTATGTGGGATACATCAATAACTGTCAACAAGTTGTTTTCCTGCAGTCATTGTAATAATGTTGACATTCCATGAAATAATGGTATCCATTCTTGCCATATGTCTAACCCCTTTTTGCTTCTGGTTATGTTTTCTATTTTCACTTAAAAAATTTAAAACATAAACATGCTGTGTATCTTTTTGGCTTTTCCTATGGTTTTCAGCTTGCTGTGTTATCTAACCCAGCTTTGGGATTTTGTGCCACATTGTATCTTTTCCAGATTCCAGTCAGCCCAATTATCACATTTAGAAGTTGCTGGTGAAGTAATAGTACTTTTAAAATCTAGACACAGTTGTAATGAAGAGTATGCACATAAGAGTTTCAAGGGTATACAGGAATGCATATTGATTTCTCATCAAGACACGTTTTTATTTCACCATCTCAAATGTACCAGAAGTACAGTCTGGGGGTTATCCATTTGCATAGTTACCGCAGAAGCCGGAGAGGAGAAGGAAGTGCTATAAATCCTGCCGGCCTCTCTGAGACCAAGCTTCTCAGGCTGCCTCATCTTCTTGGGTCAGACAGAGCCACATTAAGCTGGAGCATTTAATGTGATAGCTTTGTCCAGGCCAAGTGATGTTGAGTACGTAATCATGCGAATAAGCATCAACACAGTGAGGATCAATAAGACAAAAAAAGCATTTCCAGCATCATAAAAGACTTCAGAGTAGCTACTCTGCAAACATATTGATTTGTTCAGCAGATGTTGGTAAAAGAGGATTCAGCTGACATTGAGAAACTGTGAGAATCTCCTCATCAGTGTGCAGGAGTGATTTATTGTTTAGCATTATTTACCACCAGTGCTGGTACTGTGTTATAGAGCACCTCTCACTGACATGTACTGACTCTTACTTACATACCTTTGCAAGGACATGCTGCCATTGTGTTCATCTTATAAACATCTTGTCACTGTCACATTTTATTACCAAGTCTGCACTTTTTCTTGTGAGGCTGCAGCTTTGCTGAGTCACTTTGTCCAAGGTTATGCTCACAATTCCCACCATTAGCCAGACATTCTGAAACCAGACCAACCAGACAAGTGCTTACTGTGCACAGGTTGTGTGGGTGTTTCCTTCCCATTTTGTTGCAGGGTTTGACTGGCAGCTACAGCCTCCTCAGCAGGAGACAGACGCCAGATCATTTGCTCACGAGCGACAAAATCTGCTGTTTCCCCAGAGAACTCTGGCTAAAAGATTGATCAGATCATCCTCTGCTACCCATAGCCTGAACTTCTCCCTGGATCCTCTTCCTCGCCTTCCAATAGAAAGCTTACCTGAATGCACATCTACCTGCCGCTCCCCTGCCTGTCCACCCTTGCGTGTTCTGCAACTCCCCAAACTCCTCCTGGAATTAAAAAAACAGAACCTTCGTCAATACACTTGGCAGCTGTCAAACTCAGCTCACTGGATCTTACCTTCCTCGGATATTCATCTCGCTCATCTTAACAGTAAGCTCAACTCCTCTCAAAGAAACATTTACTATCTCATTTCTATCTCCAACTCTAACAGTCGTCCCTTCCCCTAGTGGCTGCTATACGATTGTTACTGGTTTTATCGAAGACTTTTACGTTCTATTGCTAGAGATGAATAAATCATTGAAAAGAACTACTTGCTCTGGTCGTTGTTGTGCCTGCTCTAGGGTTTCATTACAGCCAGAGTCCTGACTTGAAGTTGATACAGAATCTGTGGAGGGAGCTTAAGATTACGGTGATGGTAAAGAACCCTTCCAACCTCAAGGATTTGATGCTCATCTCAAGGGGTCATCGAAATACCAGTTGAAACATGCAAAAAGCAGGTCAGCTATTATAAGAAGTCTGTGAGTGATGTAATGCCTATAAAGACATCTCCAATGATTACTCAGAAGGGCAAAAATGATTTAAAATTTGCCATTTATCATAAAAATGTGAATGGAATCAGGCATATATACACTACATTGCCAAAAGTAATGGGTCACACCACCAAATCACTTAATTCCAATCACTTCCATGTCTGCAGGTGTAAAATGTTTGGTGTAGAGAAACGTGACTGGTCGCTTGACCTCCACATTCTTCAACACCTTTGGGATGAATTAGAGCAGAGGATGCAATTCTGGTTTTCTCATCTAACTATGAACGCACTCCAAAACCTTGTGGAAGAGGTTTACAAAATATTTAAAGTTAATTGTAAAATTTATAGTGGTATAAATGATCTTGTGCTTAGCTGTAAACAATTGCATATCAGCTCAGCGCATATAAGTACTTTAATGAATTATGACAATAAATAATCAGAAAGACTCCTAACTCTAGAACAAACGTGTTTAATTTACATTAATTATTTTGTGTCAGTTTTGATTCAGACAGCATTTTTGTTTATTTTGATTCCTATCCTAGTTTGGGACAGTTCAATCTTTATATAAAATTTGAGAAACAAAGCGAGGCAAGTTGTATAACACAAATCATGCACAGGGTAATAAAATAGTGATAAAGTGTGTTACAAGGAAAATGAAGGAGCATAGATGGGAGAATCACATTAAAAATAGGAAATACATCAGAAGCAAAATAACTCTGAGTGACATCTTGATAATATTAAATGAGGTCACACATCAACATTTTCCTAGAATTGACTATGAGCGCATTATACAATTGTACATTGTACAAAATATTAAATTGCAGATGGATCTATTTAGCACCCCAAAAAGTCTGGAATGAATCAAAACTACAAAGGTACAAAATAGTGACAAAGCAACACAACTGGCACCTGGAATTTGGACACAATCAACCAATAAAATGCACACATTCCAAAGGATTTAAAAAGTGGAAAAAATGCCATAGTAAACAATAAAATCAAAATTCTAACCAACAACTTTCATGTTCACCACTGAACCACTGTTGCCTACTTCACATTATTGGTTAGAAGAAAAAGGCAATTACTTATGAGTGGACTATGACTCACCCTAGCAGTCAGTGGAGGCACAACTGAAACCAGATATTTACATGAACTCTAAAAACAAATCCTACAATACTGTTTGGGGATATTGCTACAATAGGGTGCCAATCTTAAAGCACACACCTTCATACCTGAGAACCATAATAATAGCTTACACTTTCTTTACCAAAGACACATACCAACAACATCTGGAAAATAGTTCAGCTAAGATTCACTGAGATGAGAAATATTGTAACATTTTAGTAAAATCGTATTCCAACATGTTGATTTCAGCCATATGAATTTCTCTTAGTTTGCTGATTTTTATTCCGATGATGGTGAGCTGAGTACAAGTCCAGTTTCCACCCAGTAGAATTTGCTGTCTCTTCAGACACTTTTGGCCTAGACATGATTTTACTGTAAGAAAAACATATCTTTTCCTAGAAAAAACTATTTGACACCTGATACTTTCACAAATATCCAATGCCATGTTATGTTTACCACCATAACAAAGCTGTTTACTTTAATAATGTTCTACTGAAAAAAGACAAATTCAGATAAGGTAAGCAAAAGCAGCAGGTTGGTTTACTTAAACAAGCCTCTGCAGAGTAGAACAGATCCGGCACTCATCCAAACACTATTTCAATGGAAAAGTACAACTTGTGAAATGAGATGCGAAACAGAGCAAAGTCCAGATGCAGATCTTTATTATTGAAGCTGAAACATATTTTCTAGTCTCTGTGTGTCATACAAACATTGCAAGGAAAATTAAACTCAAATTTCACTGTAAAGTTCACTTTAAGTGGTTCTGTCAGTCAAACATTAACAGGGATGTATGGAAACAATCAAATCATAGAGAAAATGACAATAATCAACATACTTAAGCAAGAATATGAGGAAATTTATTCACAAGAAAAGGAAGCAGCTAATTTTTATTTGGACAAAAACAAACATGAATATGAATGAAGAGCAAGAATTATGCTTGCTATCCAGTTAAATGTCTGATCAAGTCTAAGCATTTGTGGCATTAGCAAAGTTCATGTCATTTTCTTTGGAGTTTGTTCTTTGGAGTCTGTTATCCATTTAACATTCTGTCTGTAAATTTAAATGAGCTTTTTTGTCTTTGTGGAAAAAGGTTTTTTAATCCTACTGGAGATCCCCTGCCAATTTACAATTTCTACTTGGCCATGCAATTGTTTTATTTCAGGGAGCTGTGTTTAAGAGCCACTCACAAGTAAAGCTGATGACTGACGGTAAATGGTCTTTTCTCGATTGGGGCATCAAAGTGATGTACCTTCACCCGTGCTCAGAATCATGTTGTTTCTTTTGCACTTTGCACTGAAACAAACTATCTCAGTTTGACCTTGTCTCCGACATTTAATGGCATTGAAAGCAAACATAGCTGTGCCCTTTTTCTTTTGCAAAAGCCTATTTACAGTTGAGTGTTTCTGTACATACACTCATACACCCCACACGCACAGAAACATGAGCAGCTACAAATTTTAACCTCAGAGAAACTGGTTGTGTACTACATAATAACCTTGGTCTATTTGCTCCTCTTTCCATGACTCTCACGAGACCTGGAGACTTACTGAAGGCTGACCTTCAACCCAGATTTTACAGTAATACACCCACCTGCTTGCAACACTACATATAAAGTCAAACTAGAAGCATGTGCAAACAAATCCAATTTACAAAACCAAAAAGAAAGTCATTACCAATTCCCCAAAATGATTAGAGTGACAAAGACTGTCACTAATTAATGACGCACTCTACAGTTAGAAACTGAAATTAACAAAAGGTGGAGCAGCAGCAGCAAGAGCTGAATTCAATAAACATATTTTATTAGTTAAAAGGGTACATGTTTAATTCTAACAATTAAGTGACAGCAGTCTATTTTTGTGTGCCAGATAAAGCATTTTTGTTCTGAACAGTCTTGCTTACTCAAACATCCTACTGAGACATTTAAGGGATGGAGCAAGTGTTGACAAAATGCTCATCGGCAGTGCATTTCATCATAATTTAGTTCCAGTTCATTCTGTACTTCCCCAGCAATAAATTGCAACAGATGTCGTCTCAAGGTACCTTAAAAAACCAGCCAGTCCAGTTCATATCCATGTATAAAGCTATGTATCAATTCGTTTCAGATTATTTTAGAATCAATCCAATGTATTCCAATACAGTGCAGTCATATAGTCAGATTCAGATCCAAGTACAGCCAATCCAATGTCAGTGGCGTACAGTTGAGTACAGTGGAGTGAAAATCAGACAATCATTTCATAGGTCTAGACTTTGACTAGGCCAGTTTAAAAGCTTTGTTTGTATGTGTCTTTCTAGTTTTTTTTGAGACATTCAGAGGTGGACTTGATGGTGGGTTTTGGATTATTTTCCTGCTGCATAATCCAAACATGTTTAAGCTTAAAACATCAATCTGATGGCCAGATATTCTTACTCCTGCTAAAGAGCAGAATTTATGGTTTAACCAGCTAAACCATGTTGCACAGGTCATGAAGCAGCCAAGTAACCCCAAACCATCACACTGCCACCACCAAGTTTGGCTGTCAGTTTTATGGCAGTTAGTAGTTGGTAAAAAGCATGAAGCCCAGTTGACTGCATCAAGTCAATGAATTTGTAGCAATTCACCCCCCGATCAGGCATGTAACAATGGAGAGGAACCATTTCCATTTAACAGGAAGTACCTCCAACAGAACCCGGGTCAAAATAAGCGGAGTCATTTCGTTCTCGAGGAAGTCCAAAATGACATGTGATAGAAAAACAATAGTTATTTAGAGTGTCTGCAGGTTTTAATGCATTTGCTTTACTTTTCAGCTGTTTTTGAAACATCTGCAACAACTGTATGTTTGGATTGTTTTGAGTTAGTATCCCTGCCTTAACCCACCATATATCTGGAGATGTAAGCCCCTCGGCTAGAACCAATTTTCTTTCGCACAGATTCAGATTTATCACCACAACTTTGGGAGCTCATCAACGTTAAGGTTTTCTGGCCTTGCCCATATAAAAAATTTGTTTATCCAACTCAATTATTGTATTTATCATCTACAAGACATGGAGGTGGGTGCGGCGTATTCCCCTAAAGCTTACCTTGGTTGCATCCTACATGCTTGGGATTGAGGGAAAGATTAAATATGAGGCTATGACATCAGAACTTTAATACTTGTTTATTGATTATTTACACAAAATTAAAACAACAACTGAAATGACATCAAGAGTTTTGAAACAAGATCGCTCTGACTGTGATTTTCTTGTGCTAGGAAAAAAATGAATACATCAGTATTCACACACAGCTGGCATTGAATCTGAGGTGTGAAGCCACTCCAAGTGGAGTGATCACATTGTGGGAAAAAAATCTGTACACAAATTGGAAGCTTTCAAACTTCTGCCAGTTTAACACAGTGGGATGGCTGTGGGAGGGAAAATGAGCATCTGCAACATTTTCACTATGAGATAGATTTAGAAAACTGGATCAGAATTATGTGTAGCTTCATAAATCTGGCAAAAGGACACATCATTTTTCATACAGCTCGTCCAGGTGCAAAAGGAAAGCCAGCTATCTTTGACATCATATGCAAACACAAACACATACTGCCAAGTGTAAATGGAGCTTTGAGCTGATGACAGTCCGTGAGTCTCCTAATGATTCTACTTTTTCCCTTCATCCCTCTCTCCACCTCCTGTTCATACTGCCACTTCCCCTTCATCGCCTTTAATTTTTTCCCCTCTCTATTTTTGTCTTTCCTCTTCCATCAGACTGAGTTGTGTCTTTTCCTGTCCTCTATTTCTGTCCTACTCCATCTCCCCTTTTCTATTCTTCCACCCCACCCCCGTCCGGTCTCTCTTGCTTCTCGAGGGTCCTGTTCTAATTCAGTACTCATCCTCCAACCTAGTTCTTTGCCTTCCCTAATCCCCCTTTACACTTTAACAGGGTGTACAGACACACAGCAGCGATACAGCAGCCTAGGCCTCCCGCACACTAATCCACACTTCACCAGTTGTCCTCTGTCTTCTCTGTTTGTCTCCTCTTGCCATCCATTTATTCCCATCCTCTCCTCTTGTCTATCCCCACTTTTGCTTCTGATCTCATTTCCCTTCCCCTCTCATGACTTTACAAACTCGTAGCTGGCCGAAGGGGCAGCCAGGAGAGGCTTTAACGAGAAGCAAAGTCTCTTTCTCAGCGAGGAATTAAGAAGACAGCTGCTTATGCGTCCTTAACACTTCTAAGTCCTTCTTTTTCCCTCTGGAGTAAACAACTGGAAGTCTCCTCTGCTTTGCCTGCACACTGTGACCAGACACTTGAAGACCCACAGACATACCACTGCCTGGCAGATATCACATAACACACCTGGCTGCAAACGTTAGCTGGGTCTTAGCTGCATATTGTTTTGCTTTCACTCAACGCTTCATTCCTTGAGATAACTGGCATGTTACCAAAATTTGAACCCAAAGACTGGAGCATTGACAAGGCAGTTAATGGATGCTTTCTTTTTAAAACACACAGGCATTGTTTCTAAGGGCAAAAGAGCCCAAACCTCTATAATCCGAATATCTTTCTGCTGCAAATAATGGTGTTGAAGCCATGATGGATGCTAAACAAGCTATGTATCAAGGGCTGCAACATAACAGCTACAAATCATTAACATTAGCAATAAACTGACCTTCAGCAAACTAAAACTAAAATATCAATCAAACTCACATAAAATATTGTTCTCCTTCTATAAAACTAAATATCACAGTCCATTTTAATATTTATTTTATCATCTGAATACCTGCTCAGATTATCTTTGTACATATTTGATATTAAAATCCTGCTAGCAATTTTTCCGGTTACTATAAACATTTAAGCTATTTAATTTTTTTTTAGGGATATTCAAAGAAAATTTAGAAAGAACCAGAACTGAAACATCATGAGAAAGTATATAATTGCAGATACAGTATATGAAGTTAGAGTTTCTCTGCTTTCAAAATACAGCAAAATACAGGTTTTGTTTATGAGAGACTTGCTAAATGTTTGGTCTAGTTCTTGCGTGAACTCCCAGAACTCATGTGAACTTCTGCTCTCAGGAGCGTCGTTTCCACAGCCGGAGGCGTAGCTGGGCCGGACCAGCCACAGCGCAGCATGAGTGTCTTTCTGCAGCACGATCGCACCGCAGTTGCACCCCATTCAGTGTGAGTCCAATGGGGTTCCTGACTGGTGAGGGACAGACTCCACTGGAGTCGGATGTACAAATATATGAACCCAAAATAGAACCTTAATTAAAACATTTAATTATTTTAAAATCTTTTATTTATGCTTTTATCAATTACATATAGGTAAATAATATGATAGCAAGACAAAGAAAATAATTTTTCATATCGGGTCAAATTTGATTATTTAAAATTATTTTTATTTTTTATTTTGGCTGATCAATTTATGTATATGAAGTCCATGGAAGCATTAATCAAGTTTTTTCATATCTCCCAGTTCTCCCTCACCTTTATGTTGTGGACGTTAATGTTCGGTCTGTGCTGCCCATTCAGTGCACATCCATGTACTCCTCACTGTTCGGGTGTAGCACTCCAGCTGGAAAGAGCGGGTTACTTTTCTCCATTTGTTTAAAGCAGATCTTTCAGCTCTGGAGTTGATCTTCCTCTGTCTAAAACCATCTATTTCAGCTGAAGGTCCAGTTTAGAAAAATCCTTTTCCATTTTTGAGAAGTAAACTTCCATTTTGTCGGACCAAATGTAAAGAAGAGTACGTTTACAGGACTTGTCGGTGAAGACACCGTTGCCCTCTGCATAGCTGAAGAGTATAGCGACTTGCTGTTCGCTGTCTGTGCCTATGGGGCTTAGCACTGCCCCTATCAGTGCAGCAAAGTACTTTTGCCTCACCCTGTTCAATTCCACTATGCATTTATGGCCAATTAGAAAGATTACATATGTCACACACATGAATAAAATATATAGACACACTGTGGAACAACAGCATGTTAAGCACATGTGTAATCCAGCATGTCTGTTGACAATATAAAGAGAGATAGCATTGGGAACATGCCAACTGCCTGCATCAGTCAGTGTGTGCGACACAGCACCATCAATGGTGAGGCACAGCTATTCTCTGGCTCACATTGCTTTTCTCCCATGTATTTAAATCGGCACTGCATAAATTCAGCTATTTTGACCATAAAATTTTGAAATCATACAGAAAACAAATTTATAGATCAGTCAAATAGGCAAATGGATTTTGTCTTATCATTGTAAGAATTTTCTCCACAAGGCCTCACCTGCGGTACTGTCTCACCTGCTTCCCCTGACTGCTGGCCACTGCATAAGTGGTTGTGCGTGCGAAACCTCTGATTCAGCAATAGATCTCTCTCATTATCACTTCTGCCTTTGGTTCAAATGACACTGGCTATTTGGCCTTTGTAGTTGTTTGTCCAGCTAGCTGTTTGGGCTGTGCTGCAGTAAAGTTACTGAATGTACAGCTGCTCAACTTCTTTCTTCATCCAGCCATGTTTGTTGCAGTTGGAGCGGTTTAATAACAGGGCTGGCTACCTTGGGCTGTCTCCAGCCTCATAGCAGGAGCAAAGATCAAGAGGTTGCACAAGGGTTTCATTGCCAGAAGGTTGTCAAAACCAGATCTGCAGATGTCTAAATGAAAAACACACTGACTACATTATCAAAGGTCTGGGATTAGGGCATCAAAACACGCCTTTTAAACACAGGGCTGCCATTAACAAGTGATTGTCTGTTATATAAAGGGTACATATTCACCTTGGGAAGGAATTTTACTCTCTATATTACAAGACAAAAGCAGAGGTGGAGGATCAACAAAGAGACAATGTTCCCGGTGAGTGGTGAACAAGCATTAATGTTCTGTTCCAGCCTTAAGGACTCAATATACTCAACTATGCTGACAAGCTGCGATATTAAACAGTGTTTAACGTAAGTTAATGTCAAGGATGTCATATGAGGAGAGCGTCCGTCAGATTAGATGGAGGGCATCTGTGAACAGTTTTAGGCCTTGCTAGATATTCTCTATTGAATTTATCTCTGGACTTTTTGACACTTCAATATACACCATGGTGCTGCCACCACTATGTTTCACCATGGAGATGGTGTGCTTGTGGTGATTTACTTTGTTACTTTCCACTACACACAGTGTTGGACAGGTTGGCCCAAAGGTTTGGTTTAGGTCTAATTATAACAAAGCACATTACCTTCACATGTTTCCTGTGCATGCACCATGGATTGTGGCAAACTTTAAACAACACTTCTTATAGTTTTCTTCCAGCAGTGCTTTTCAACTTGCCACTTTTCCATACAAACGTCTAGTGTGCGACTAATAATTGTTCTATCAACAGATTCTCCCATCTCTGCTGCTCCTCCAGAGTTACCATGGAATCCTTAAGGTGGGTCTCAGTTAAGGTGGGCAGCCGTATTTTGGTAGGTTTGCAATTGCACCATATTCTTTCTATTTTCAGACAAGTGGTTGAACATAGCTGCAAAAAATGTTTAAATCTCGGGATCTTTTTTGTAACAATAACCATGTTTTTATGCTCATTACTCTATTTGTTTACTAACAATCTCTAAAGAACCTGAAGTAAAATTATGCTGGAAAACTACACTGAATGTGGTCCTGACAGAAAATGGCCACAGTTGAGCCTTTTAACAAATTAAAACATTGCTGCTAATTTAAACAGTCCATAATCTATTCCCAGTCAGGGTCAGTTCTACATCTCAACATGCCATTTTGTGAGGTCAGTTTTATACCCAACACTCTGCTTATGCCTCTTTAGTCTTGCCTTGTTGGTTTTCTGCAAGCGGATTTGCAACTCACGCCCACCCGAGCACCTCAGTTATATGCTGTTCCTGACTTAATCAACACCATGTGTGTTGTTAGAGATGTTTTTTCTATCCAGTGATATAGGGAGTCATCACTTCTGCTCTCTTAGAAAACAGGCGCAGTGCCAAGTATAAATTACTGCAGATGGAAATAATCATCTCCTAGGCTAAAGTGGTCCTGACTCAAATGTTAAAAGTCCACTGTTTTCTCTTATCAGTTTACGGTCTGAAAGGAATAGATTATCATTTTAGAAAATATTTATGAAGAACTGTATTTTTCTGAGTTTGATTTACTTATATTTTTAAAACTGTGATGTGTAGCTAATACCGCTTGGCTGTCACCACAGTGACAATTATTTTTCATCTGGTTAGTTTTCAACCTTTTTGTTACAGTGAAGGCCACACCCATGGGCAAACTACATAAAAGGCAGCAACCATCATGCACCTTCCCTTATACTTGTGTTATTTCATTTCATTCATCCAAACCATTATTGCAAACTGAAGTTTGCAATAATGGTTTGAATAGCGGTTTATTGAATCATTTAAATGTATTGGTTTTATTTGTAAGCCTGCACATTTAGTTCATTTATATATTTTTTATCACCTCATTGCTCGCCGTTGGTTTTTGATTTCATTTACTAATTTCTGTTTCTTTTACCGGTTCCTTACATTGCATGACCTCAAATAGTTTGGCAAGCCAAAATATGGTGGCCAGGGCCCAGAAAAGCTACAAACATGGAACTTTAAAGGTACTGCACCAGTAGCTCCTGCAAGAGATGGGGAGTTGGAGATGCTTTAGTTAAAATAGCTTTTCATATTTTACTAAAGAATTGTATTTAAAGTTCAGTATCATTGATTTCAATCATTGGTGTTTGATATATTAACAAGCATAACTGTACTGTGTTCATTTTTCTTGTAGTTAGTGGTTCTATATTAATTATTTACTCCTACTGTGTTAAAATGGTCTGATCAGCTATTTTACTGTATATACTGTATCCCTGTGTGTCATTTCTTTGTTAGGTTAGTTATGTTTTGTTTGCTCTGTCAGTTGGTTTGTTAAGATCACATTTTTGCTTGAGTTCAGCTTTGTTTGTTTTACCTCTTTTATGAGCTCAGAGCTCATTTTTGTAAATATATCTTTTAGATTAAAATAAAAAACCCTATTTTTTCTAATTTAATTCCTGTGACTCCATGACATGTCATGGAAAACAGATTTCTCTGAAAAAGTTGGTGTGGGTGGTGAGAATGCCGCATGAAAGAAATGTATTTGTTAATAGAACATGTTGACCTCACACACAGGACTTAAGTACGGTGCAGTGGAAAATTTGACACTTAGAGGTGATACAAAATACAGGTTTCAAATGATGATTTCATTTATTTTAGGGAAAAATGTAACAAAGCCAGCCTGGCCTGATGTGGAAGAAAGTCGTTAATCATGAAATAACTGTGAATAAGGTATTAAGTGAAGAGGGCAAATACTTTGTCACTGCATTCAGTGCCAGGGCAGTCTAACTCAACAGGGTTAGTATTCTCTCTCCATGTATCCCCCTCTACCCACCATCAGCAGCACCATCAGCATATTTTTATTACTGCAACTTGTTGCAGACAAGAAGCAGTGGCATCATTTACCCCTGGCCAACCAGTATTCACAGTGCTATCATTTCCATGTAGTCACCAGTCATTCATTATTTTAAGGGCTGCTCAGTAATTTTGTCTGCTGCACACAAAAGGTCCCATGGCAGTGTATACCGCCAGCGCCGCCTGTTAACTCAAATGTAACATCATGTCCTTCGTCTCACCCCCACCAGGCTGGGACTTGGAGGCAGGCATATAAGATGCAGCCGAATGGCTTCAAGAACTGGCAGGTCCTCTGAGGTTTTTCAGCCAGACAAAGAAATGGAGCCAGACGAAAAATTGAAATGAAGAAGAAGGATCCAGAGAGAGCGGGCGCTGCTTTAAGAGCGTAAAGGAGTGTAAAAGAAAATGATGAGTAGAGATGGGGTAAGACGGATTCATGGTAATGAGCAAGTTGCCCTTCCTGTGTTGCTTTGGTGGATAGCTGCCATGGCCATGTGTATGGCCCGGCTGATTAGACAGACAGACAAATGGATAGGGGATAGGGCATTACTGCAAGTGAAGACAAGGCTCCAGGAGGAAAAGAGATGGGGATATCTGCAAGAGAGATGATAATGCTCTTGAGGCAGGACTCTGTGGCATGCTCATTTCTCTCTTAATTAGATGACAGGTCCAACTAAAACAATCCCTCTGAGGGAAGGAATGCCATCAGAGGGGATTATGACCATGCTGATAGATATGTGTACTCGTTGGGTCTTGTAAATAAAAAAAAAAGAAGAACATTTCAAAGAAATCTTTAAGGGTGCACACAGACTAAGAGGCTGAATATCTTTATGGTGTGGTTTTTGGTTTTACTTTTCATAGACGAAGTGTTCTTGGTAACATATTGCCTTTCTCTTGATGCTTATTTTGGAACTATACTTTGGTTATACAGGTTTTTTTGTCTTTACTATGAACACATTCATGAGCTTTCTGCCACTGCATAATTCTCAGTCATCCAACTTTAGCAGCTGATAATTAAGTTAGCTTTTTTATTGGTAGAATAAATGTTCTGTGAAACTCTGCATCAGAAAAGAAACATGCATAGTACCTTGCTTAATATTAACATTACTTTTCCCATTTTTGTCAAATAACAACTACAAACCTTAGTGTACTTTAGACAGATATTAGATAATAGACCAACACAAAGTAGCACATAATTGTAAAGTTAAAGGAAAATTATATTTAGTCTTCAAATGATGTTCAAAAGTGTGGCGCACATTTGTATTCAGTTCATTTTGCTCTGTTACCCCTAAATAAAATCCAGAACAACCAATTTCCTTCAGAAGTTAGTAAATTGTCCATCTGTATGTATTAAATCTCACTTTACATACAGCCTATTTGTGATGACCTCAGAGGTTTGTGAGAAAACTTTAATTAAGACGCCTAAAGCAAGATTATGTTATAAAAATGCATACTAGGCTTTGGATCTCTTATGCTGGTTATGAAACTACTAAAGCTGAGGTTTTTTTTGCTCTCATGCAAAACACCATATGTTGTGAAAAACGCACACACACTACCCTGAACACACCTTCCCCACAGTGAAACACAGTGTGTCAGTATCATTATTGGGTCAATTTTTTTTTAGCCAAGAGAGGGAGGCTCTTGAGACTTGATGGGAGAGTGAATGGAGCTAAATGCAGGGCAACCTGGAAAAAAACCTTGTTAGAAGTTGCAAAATTGCAAATAAAATATTTACACAAAAATGCAGCTCGAACTACAATGAAACAGTTTACATTAAAGCAAAATGTGCTATAGTGGTCCAGTCATTTGGATTTAAGTCCAGGCTTGAATTCAATTGAAGAGCTGTAACAAAAACACAAAAATATACGGTGGAAACATACAGCCAACAATGGTTTTAAATAGCACTGAATCAGACAGTTAAATAAAAATACAACAACACATTTTAGATTTTTTTACTTGTAAGACATCTTAGAAGCCATTAATCATGTTCCACCCACTCGGCATACATGTTATAATAGTCTGCATAGAATGCCAATAAAAATATCGCCCCAAAGTCTGTTTTTGAAGTCTAGCCTGAGGGGTGTCCTAGTCATTGAAAATTTGACCTGAAGGCTGCTTTAATTTGAAGTTAATGTCACCCACAGCCTTGATATCTTTGACATCAGTAGGGATGCAAGCTGAAAATTTCATCCAGTCTAATTCTTTTTAATAAAATTCAGTCAGGACAAAATCAACTTCTCAGCAAGTGTTTTCGGTAAATCTCAACAAAAAGAAAGTAAATGTAAATGTTCAGGTGATATTCTTCAGATGTGATGGATTGTGACAGACATTTAGATTCACTACTGGATGCACAAGCATACTATTGATTGTAGATGTGTATACTCTATCAAATTTCTAGAGTTTAAATCACGCAGGGGCCTTTTCGTTTACTTTTTACCTTTTATGGAGTTGATGACCTTATAAATCCTCACAGCAGCTCAAATCCTTAAAGTCCTTTAGTTGGAAACATAGGTAATGCAGAAATGTCATGCCATGTTCAAGAAGCTAACATCCTGTCATAGCCCCAGGAGGTTTCTGAGGCCAATGGTAATTCAGTCAGTTTGGTACCATTGATTGATCCATGTTCAAAGCAGCTTGAATTGCTTCTGTTGACCATAAGCTGTAACTGAGACCCTCTGCATGTAATCTTTTGACTTTATGTTGTCAGTCATGGCCATGTGGCTCCCAGTTTGTAACAGAGAGTCCATAATCTATCTGATCATGCATGTACCCATGTTCAGTTTCATGGTCTTGTGTACTTATGTAGGTGTGTGTTGCGTGGCTATGTGCATTCAGCTTTAGTAATGCTGGTGGGAATCTAGCTGGACAAGAGTTTTTGTGTAATAGAGACCCATTCAGTGCTCAGACATCCTTCCCAGAAGCCCCACGAGGATCAGCCCCTTCATCAATAGAGAACAGAAGAAGAGGGAGAAAGGAGAGGATGATGAACACACAGGAAGTCATTATAATCTGCATAGAGATTGGTTTGACCTCATCCTCCACCCCCTCACTGACTGGACACAACAGATGTTAGAGGAGCAGGAGCCAAGGGGGAGGGGGAGGGTGACAGCTGGACATTGTCTATGCCAGCCATTGTTTAGCAGGAAGAGGGATATAGGGTAAGATTATTTGGTAATTTCTGCTTAACACTGTCTTTGGTGGGGGCCTTTGGCTAAAACAGCAACTAGTGTACTATGAAAAAGTATTCGTCCCCTTACATATTTCTTCCTTTTGTCCTTTTTTTTATCATAGCTAAATGTTTTAGAAAATCAAACAAATTAAATATTAAAGATATTCTTACTAAGTACAAAAAGTAGTTTTTAAATAATTAAAAAACTATGCAAACCCATTTGGCCCTTTGTGAAACAGTAACTGCAACCTAAATCTAATAACTGGTTGAGTCACCCTTGGCGGCAACAACTGTTATCAAGCGTTTGTGATAACTAGCAATGAGGTTTTTTTACATCACCGAAGAGGAATCTTGGTTAAATCTTCTTTTCAGAATTGTTTATATTCAGCCACATTGGAATCAAACACATGAACAACCTGATTAAGGTCATACCCCAGAACCACAGTTGGATTTAAGTCAGCCTTTGACTGGGGCAATTCAAACTCTACTTTTTTCTTGAGCCATTCAGAGGTGGAATAGCTGGTTTGTTTAGGGTAATTGTATAACCTCAGTTTCATGTTTGTTATGGACTCAGAAAAAAGTTTGAAAGGTTTATTGAAACCATTGTGCAGCAGGAGGGTATTTCCCAGTTTACAGTGGAGGTCCAGATCGGCACTGAGGAGGAGTAGTACGTGATAATTGTCGGAGATTGGAAATGATGAATATTGTTGTATAATGGATGGAGAGAGGTTCTGACTGTTGGAGGATGTGATGAAGTTCCAAGGGTGGTGAGTATTTTCTACAGAGTAGGAGAATGGGGGAATGCTGAAGCCACCCTCAGGCAGATGAGTGAATGATGCTGTGGAAAGATTTGAGCAGCTTGTAACAGGAAGGCAACCAGAGGAGCAGTGAGGAGATTCGCAGGGAGAGTCTTGAGAAGATTTCTCCAATAATCACAAGGAACCAGGAAGCAGAGCACAGAAAGCCAGGAATAGAGCATGAATGAGGTAACTAGTTCATACAAGGAAAAAACAGCAAAGGTGGGTGGCAGAACTTCTATGAGAGCAATGACACAATGATGGTAGCCCCGATTAACATGCATGTGAGTAAAACAATCTGGCATGTGCCTCATTATGCTCTTCTGGTTGCGGTTGATGAGCTTCAGCAATGGGAAGAAGAAGAGGAAGAAGCAGCAGCACTAGCGCCAAGATGACGGACCAAGAGCATATATTAACAACATTAGGACATATATAAACTTTTTAACATTGCCTGGCTTTGTACCATAGTTTCTTGGTCTGTCATCTTAGCGCTAGTGCTGCTTCTTCTTCTTCTTCTGCTGGCAGTACGCAACAAATTCAGAGGTGCATACAGTCACCTACTGTACATCATTGTATAACTCTACCCACTATATTCTATGTTTTAGTTTTGTATTTCATACAAATAAGAACAATGCTTTATTTATAATAATTATAATACTCTTGATTTCCCCCCCTATCTCCCCTCTGTTCCTAATAATTCTTTTAGACTGAATTATCTCCCATTACTTTTTTCCGTCATCCAATCCCGGCACTATGTTTACTGGCGGTGAGGAGTGTGACAGCGCATGCGCAACCCGAATCGACTGACTCTGTGCTCCACTAACCAGCCTGAGATTACGTGACGCCAAGTCGCTGATGTAAATTCATTTTCTCATAGAAAAGAAATCGTATTCACAAACTGTTATAGCATTTTGTATACATAAAGAATAAACCACAACTGTAAACTTGAACTTTGTTTTTGTAATTTCCTGAAGCTGTAACATTTTATTTTATATTCTTATAGAGAAAATATACAATACCTCTTTTGGATTTTACTTATGCATGACTATTGACTAATATACACACATTTCCGTCTTTACATACACATTGTTTTTGACAGCGTTTTTACCCCATATAGATCTCAATAACTTTGTTTCTCGTCTGTTCTGTCTTTAGATTTGGTTATGTTTTGATGTTTTTTTATGATCTTTTAGCCTTCTTCATGTTACCAGACAAATTCTTTTTCAGTTATTTCTTGATTCTACATGTTTTGCGGTAATTAGACCTCAGTGGGGCTAGTAAAGTTGAACCAAAGAATTTGGTTAATCACAAATAATTTGTGATTTCACAAGAGGGGCACTTGTGTTTTCAAGTAGTCTCAGGTTGGTTTGGATAGCTTTTTGCTTAAGAAAGAAAAACGTAATTTAAAAAGTACTTTTTGTATCTACTTAATAACTACTTAATAACTGAGGTGCAAACTTCAATTTACTCATGATGATGGCTCAGAACAGCCTGTCTTGATTGTGTAGATCTCTAAGCCAAGTTACATTTTTTTTAATTATTGATTTTGAAGAAATTTGTCAAACTTTTATTAGTGATATTTTTGTATTGTGTGATCCAGAAGCTGCTTTACAACAAACCAAATAGTGAATAACAAAAACCTTGTATTATGCTGGTTGTTTTGCTGCAGAAGCAGATTAAATCCTAAAATAGGAAAAACCGATTAGAACAAAGAAAAAATGGAGGATTAGTGGAGAAGGACGGACAGAGACAGATGGGTGAGCAAAGGCAAGCATCTTGTATGGTGGACAGCCAAATCTGACAACTTGATACAGGACAAAGAGAGAGGGAAAAAGTACAAAGTAAGGAAAGAAGCCCAAAAGGAGAAAGATACATTCATGACATTAAGATCACTTCAGAAATATTATTTTACCAGAAAGCTAAAAGGAGATGAAACTATAAAAATAAAAGAGAGGGAGGGATATTTTTGCTTTTAGGGTGTATAAAAACCCTGGTTGGGAAAATGTATGTTCAAATGCATTGATGCTGCAGACTAACAGGTGGACTAAACAGCTGAAACAGAAATGAGAGGAGGGAGCTATAGGGGAGTAAGGGAAAAAGTGATGTAATCTGTTCAAAATTAGCTGTGTAGACAATGTTACCAACAACAGCCAATTTAAAAAGAAAAAGAGCCACAATTTGAACAGTCTTGAATCTATACATATCTTTTGATGAAGTTAATTGGTCTTTTTTGCAGTTTTCATTGCTTTAAATGAGTTTGTCCACAGTACACACACTCTAGCCTTCTAGGGTACCAGGTCCAGTTCTCCCAACCTAATGTGCAAGCATTCACGCAAGGCTGGGTTTTTAAGCTGGTGCAAAGACAAGCCTTCACAACTATGTCTAGATCAAAAAAGAACAAACTTCACAAAGATGGAACTGAGAAGTTTAAGGCTTTGTTCTGATTCAGTAGTTTAGATCTAATTATGGCTTCAATTTAGACTTCTGTTCTTGCTCTTACATTTCCTGCACTGTCCGCTTTGGTATATTGTAAGGAAGCACAATTATTAAACAGATTTCCCTGAGTTGCTATTGTTTCTCCCACTATATAGTAGCTCAAACAGTTGATATCGATAATGTGTGCTCTACCATCCAGATGCAGAAGAAAATCAGCTGTTGATGGGAATCTGGCCATTTTCAGTTGACTAATCAGGTAATTAAAATTTAATTCAGGGCTTTTTAAGCTTTTTTTAAAAATTAGCTACAACAAGCTGAGACACATATATTCTTTATTCACGCTGAAAGAAAGCAAGACTTTCAGCAGATAACAGGAAGCCTCATTAAAGTACAGAATAGATGCTGCACTTAATATTTTTAGCTTTCATCATGTGTCTGCTATGGAACATGTTGAATTTGGAAATGTTAGTTGCCTTTTGTAAATCCCAGAGTTTGACTTTCCCAAGAGAAAACACACTAAAACTGCTGGTTTAGTAATGTTAACTGGGCTAACCACTGTAATTGCTAGCATAAGATGTTACTGTTTGATTTGTCTTGCAAGTTGAAGCTCGCATCTGGGAATGAAACCATACCCCAATCGAGAATGTTCCAGGTGGTGAGAAAACCAACTACTGGTAGCAAGACACTCCTGTAAGTATATGTTTTTGTCCATTTTGCCTTTAAACACTAAAGGAACACATTCACTAAGAGAGGTTATATGTGTGCACTAATTTAATTCAGTCAGTCAGTCATTTTATACCACTTATTCCATAGTGGGTTGCGGGGGAGCTGGTGCCTAACTCCAGCAGTCTATGGGCGAGATACACCCTGGACAGGTCGCCAGTCCATCGCAGGGCAACACACAAACAACCATGCACACACTCATACACCTAAGGGCAATTTAGAGTTACCAATTAACCTAACAGGCATGTCTTTGGACTGTGGGAGGAAGCTGGAGTACCCGGTGAGAACCCACACATGCACAGGGAGAACATGCAAACTCCATGCAGAAAGACCCTCGGATGGGAATCGAACCCAGGACCTTCTTGCTGCAAGGCAACAGTGCTACCAACTGCGCCACCGTGCAGCCTAATTTAATTCAATTCAGTTTTATTTATACAGCGCCAATTCACAACACATGTCATGTCAAGGCACTTCACAAAAGGTTTGGAATGGTGCGGGGTTGTTGGGGAGGTTAGATTAAACTACTGAGTGTTGGAGTTTGGCCATTTTAGAATGGGCTATGTGTAACGGTAAGTAAAATAATAAACTGATAAGTTTGTCCATCTAGAGCCCACTGGTGGCCATTGTTATACTAAAAACCACAAGGATTGGGGGTACCTCTCTCTGTCAGACTATACGTCAGATTATAACCATTGAAAAAGGGGTTGCACAGGTAGCAGAAATGGAGGGTGTGTTTTTACCTCAACCATAACTCAGCCGGTTTAGGCTAAACCTGACTCCCCCTTACTGCATCCAACAGGGAGGGAGGAAGGCAGAAGTAAAAATAATTGGCGAGTGTGTTTCCTGTTGCATTGTGTGAAACGTGGGCAACTTTAAAATGGGCTAAGTCAATTCAATCGAATCATACAGATTTCAAGTCAGGTACATACATTCCAGTTAATCCTAACTATCGAACAGTGCAGTCAGATTGAGTTATTTATTCAAATTGGTTAAAAAGTTTTTCTATTTAAGGAAACCCAGCAGATTGCATCAAGTCAGTAACTTGTAACATTCACTCCTCCTGGATGAGCATCTAGCGACAGTGGACAGTCACTAGCATTGACTTTGCAGCAATCCCTCATACTGAGTACATGTGGGTCATCGGTAGAGGGTGAGCATTAAGTTGTTGCCAGCAGAAACTTGGACGATGCCCCACTCCAGAAAGGTGTCACGGGTAGACACAGAGTCAGGCCAGGTGTAGCTTCTAGGAAGAGAAAAGAGAGAGAACAAAGTTAAAAGCTGAAATAACAGCAAATAATGCAAAATTGGAGAGTAGTGTGAGAGTGTACTGAAGAGGGTGAAAGTGGTCATTATGTCCTCCAGCAGCCTAAGCCTATAGCAGCATAACTACAGAGATGGCTCAGGATAAGCTAAGCCACTCTAACTATAATCTTTATCAAAACGGAAAGTTTAAGACTAGGCTTAAAAGTAGACAAGGTGTCTGCCTCACAGACTAAAATTGTAAGCTGGTTCCACAAGAACTATTTCTAGAAATTCTAGGACCCACCAGTAAACCTGCAGTCTGACAACGAAGTGCTCTTTTAGGAATATATGAAACAATCAGATCTCTGATGTATGATGGAGCTTGATCATTGATCATGCTAAAACAGTGAAAATCTTGGGCTGTCCCTAGCCTTTGGCCCAGTGGATGTGCCTATGCCTCCCTCCTTTGTTGGAACTCGGCGAACCGGGACACCTATTGGAGTCAGCTGGGGAGCTGGCTCAACCAACAATTAAGCAAGATTTCCCCATAGTTAAATTGAATGGTCCAGAGTTTTGCTTCACTGATCACGGGGGTCCTGCCTGGGCCTTGGGGTCTTGGCGGGTATGTCGTCGGGGTTTTGGGCTGCTGCATGCTCTGGCACCTGGCCCTGACCCGGGGGCCTTCGGTGCATCAGTGGACTTAGGGACCTACTAAACTGGCCCAGAGGAGGTACCATCTTATTGCAGGTGCTCTCTCCTTCAAGGAGTGCATTCTTTTGGTGTGGTGGAAGGTTGGACTAGAGAGTGGCGTAAAAGGGCTGCAGCGTGTGGGGTGGGGGGGTTGTGTCCTCTATTGGGATATGGGGTCATCGGCATTTGGATCGGCTGGCGGCGATGGTAGAGCTGAGCTGGATAATATTTCTCCCTGGGCTGTTGTTGCAGTGGCGGTGTTGTGGTGTGTTTGTGTGGTTGCAGGGGGCGTGGAGGGGAACGCCAGCCCCTCACCACAAATACATCTTGCATTCATAAGTACTGTGCACTTTTTGGTAAAAAAAAGCTGTTAATATGAATGTTTCTGCAGGTGTAGAAGCAAGCAGGGTGTTATCTTGTATTCTCTTCATCCTTCTTTCTCTCCTCCATTATTTTCTCCTTCTCTCCCTTTTTCCTTTTTGCCCCACCTCTCTCTCTTTCGTGCTTCTAATTTTTTTCCTTTTTGTTTCTGTCTCCATGTCCGTAACAATAGAAATAATCCCGAAGTAGTTTCTAATAAAGTTTCTTTTATAAATATCAAGCAGAGCTTTAAAGTGTTGGCTGTAATGCTCGACTTGTGAAAGTAAATCTGTTGGACTTTTTCTTGGCACTCAGACAACAAATAAAAATAAATAAAACAGTGAAAACAGGCTTCAGCTGCCTCCCATGATGGTGATCATGAAGTGCAGTCATGTGACCGCAATATCATGTGAAAACCCCCCATAGAAGATTACAACAGTGTGTTTTGTGTGTGAGTGAGTAGATGTTAAAGACTAGTTTGAATTTAACTACTGAGGTTTATGGTAGCAAACAATTGCAAGCTAGTTCAGGCAGTCAACTAGAGTTGTGCTGCTGCTTTCCACATCTTTCTCACTCTCTGTGAAATATATTGTGTATGCCCTAATGATTTAGACAGACGATTTAAGCTAAAAAAAAACATCATGCTGCTTGCTTGAGGCTGCTGCTTGATTCAGGCCTTCAACAAATCCCTAGCGTCCCCCTTGGGCACCAAGGTCAGAGACCCTGTCCTTAGCTCCTGATATCCAGAAGACATGTTGAGGGGGTAGAGAGACTTGTGCATTTACACAAGTTGTCTGACTAAAATTGCATCTTCTAGCTGTTAAACATACCGTAAATTCCAGACTACAGAGCACACCTGATTAAAAGCCGCATGGTCTAATTTTAGAAAGAAAACCAATTTTGTACTTGTACAGGCCGCACCGGATGTTAAGCCGCGGGTGTCCCATGTTGTAATATTATTTACACAGAAAGATATTACACGTGAGGAATTTTTAATTTTTAACTTAATCCATATGGTAATATAAACAAATGCATATTGCAAATGCTTTTTTTCGAACAGTGGTTAACACGCAGGGGTGTTTTTAGGGTCTCAAAACATTGGGGGCTTTAGCCCAAATCCAAAATATTTAGATTTCAATAAGACAATTTCTAGGTAATTTAAAATTAAAATAATATAGGACATATTGTACCAGTTCTCTGTCTCAGCTGGTTTTAGACTGAATTTAAATTATTGTGAAATAAAAAAGGTTTGCGATAATTTTACTTTTTATTTTTGTTAGAGGCTGAATGAAGGACAAGGAGAAACAGAGTTTAGGCCTGATGAAAAACCATTTTGCTGAAGCAAATAATGACACATTTGAGGTATTTAGAAAATAACTTAATCTGAATTTTTGCTGAAAAAAGTTTTTTCTTAAACTCAGAGATGTTTACTACGGGCCAGATAAAATGTTCTTCTTTTGTCATCTACATAAATTATTATTTTTTAAACGTTACATTCTCATCAAAGTGTTCCACTCCTGAGGCTCCAATGTCTTTATTCTTATATTTCAAAAAAGGAAAGTGGTATAAAGTTGATTTTCCTAAATCTTAGTTAAATGGTAAAATCCTACAACACATTTATTTATTATGCCAAGAGCTTTCAAAACATTTTATTAAAATGGTTCCTTCTTTTATGAACCTGTTCTTGTTTACCTCCATCTTTTCAGCCCTTCATTCCACTTTTGAAGAAATTTGACCAGCCAAAAATAATAAATGAAATATTTTTCAACAGTCTTTTGTTCTGCATTGAGCATGTGAGACATTAGTGCATTTCTTACTATTAAACACTTTGAGAAAAAGGGTGTTAAGTTGTGGTGTTTAAAATATAGCATAGAGCCTCATCCTGGACCTTATCAGTACTAATATTACAGTTATTAATAAATGTATACATGTGGTATGTATGTCTCACCTTCAGTGAAACTGTATCCTTGTTTAATTAGTTTAGTTTATATAATATTACATGTGTAATTTAGAAAAATAAAATATTTAACTAATCAATGGTCCACCTGTGATTAATTGCTATGATTTATTTCTAAATTATCCTGCATCTTTAAACCCAGAGCTGCATGTTTAGAATCAGCACAGAATATTTGAAAGAGAAGAGGGAGGCTTACTTTTGCACTTTCTACCATGTCTTACTGGAACCAGGAGAAATTTTCCTGGTTTATTGAGCAACACTTTTTTCTACATGTAGAACTAGATTATAAGACTGGCTGCAGCAATGAGATGCAATGTGTTGATCTGAAGGACCTTTTAATGTGTTCAGCTACGTTAGGATTAAATGCTTTTATTTTGACTGAAGTAAAGGACCAGATATTTTCACATTATGATGCAAATCCCGCTAGAAACTCACAGAGAAGGATGCTACTGTTTTCTATCACAGATCATTTAACTTCACCTGTAGCTCAGGTGAAAGTCCCTCATCATGACCCTGATGATGCTCATTAGAGTGAACCTCCACCTCATGTCTTGCTGGGTGAATCAGTGATTAGCTGTAACTTACAATTAGCTAATTCCGAGTCAGCATTCAGGTTTTACCGCTATCTTCGTCTGGGTTATACCGCTCGGCGTCCACCTGTTCCTGAACACACCCAACAGGCTCCCACTCTCTGGTTGGCTCCGCGGTTGCTCTGAAATGATCCCTGTTGAGGCGCTCAGTGTAACGTTTCAGGTAATGAAGGAGGCAGGTCGACCTGGAGTAAACTGCTGTTCTGGACTTCTCCAGAATGGAGTCCGTCTCTGGCTGTGCGCGTAATTGCGCATAGTTGCGCATTCGTGGTGCTGCGTGTGCACAAATAACAATTATTTGTCTTCTCCTTTTACCTCATTGTCAGGTTAGGTGGAACAGGACATGATTATATGGAACACAATTGAAAACAAGGGCTGCACGGTGGTGCAGTTGGTAGCACTGTTGCCTTGCAGCAAGAAGGTCCCGGGTTCAATTCCCAGCCTGGAGTCTTTCTGCATGGAGTTTGCATGTTCTTCCCGTGCATGCGTGGGTTCTCACCGGGTACTCCGGCTTCCTCCCACAGTCCAAAGACATGCCTGTTAGGTTAATTGGTAACTCTAAATTGCCCTTAGGTGTATGAATGAGTGTGTGCATGGTTGTTTGTGTGTTGCCCTGCGATAGACTGGCGACCTGTCCAGGGTGTACCCTGCCTCTTGCCCATGGACTGCTGGAGATAGGCACCAGCTCCCCCGCGACCCACTATGGAATAAGCGGGAGAAAATGACTGACTGACTGACAATTGAAAACATCTGATTGTTTTTAAATACAAATGTGAAGTCCAATACCATTTTGTGGCCACAACTTTTTACTACTTCTAAATTTCTTCTATCAAGAAGTCCGGGACTATTCAAAAAACATCCGGGGCTTCCCCCCGGAAGCCCAGGCCTGGACCTTTAAATATACATACGTTATCAGTAACACACAAATTCCGTTGCTAATGCTTTTTTAACAGAGCACGAACAACATTCCAATATCTCCTAACTGATATACACTGCAGCCTACCAGGTCAAAAGTCATTGATCGCCTTCTTCATCTTCTTCCTGCGCATTGAAACCATCAAAGTCCTGTTCTTCAGTGTCCGAATTGAACAGCCTCAGGATTTTGTCACTCACTTCAGCCTCTTCATTGTCGCTCTCACTTGAGCGCAGCCGGTCCCCTTAATCACGCAGCAATCCAGCCTTTCGAAACCTTTTCGTGATTTTCCATGTTGATGAGGGTGAATATAAATCTCTGATTTACAATACAGGTAATTGAATTGTGAAAGTGCTGTTGATTTATCGCACAAGTTCATTGGACCTCTTTGAACTACTCATCAATTTGAGTGGTCTACTGTTACCAGGCAAAATGTTTTTGGGGGCATGAAAAAAAAATATGCATTAGCCACGCCGTTGTATAGGCCACAGTGTTCAAAGTGTGTGAAAAAAGTAGCGGCTTATAATCCGGAATTTACGGTACATGATTTCTACTCAACATTTTTTATTAAAATCTGCCCAGCCTTTATGACAATTTCCTAAGCACAAAAAAATGTGTCTTAGCTTCACTAAAATTGCAACATTTCTCGTAGTGGTTATAGATGTGCCTCCAACCGTTTGTAGTTCTTCTTTTCTTGCTGGAAAAAACTAAATACAAATAGTTTTTGCTTGTTTGTTGCGGTCCCAGGTTATCTGCCTCCACAGCAGCAACATAACGATAACCTCATGATCTGCAGATCAATTTGTATGATGTTCATCAGAACATCATTGCTACAAATATAACAAAATCAATCCTTAGGCGAACCTTTATCTAACCTCTTTAAATTTTCTTTCATAAACTTTAATAAGATATTTGGCACAAAATTATGACTAATCTGTCATATTTATCCAGCAATGCCAGACATCAACATTACATGGTTGTATCTAAGAAATCTCTTTAGAGACCTTGCCAAAGCTTTAATCATATAACTTCTTAGAGCCTTTCCTCACATTGTATTGTACACTTTATTGAACAATCATTCCTCTGCCTGACAAACAAAATAAATCCAAACCGAGAGCAACAGACCAGTTTTCCAGATTTATTTCCCTCTTTACTTTACTGCCCCTCATTCTCTGCAACATAGCCCACTGCTGTGCAGTGGTGCTTGGTACCTGCCAGGGTGTTCATGTGTGCCTCAAATCTAATGCAGGGAAACAATAGCACATGGATAACATTAAATATTTATCACTACATCTTCCTTCTTTCTCCAGTCCAAGAGCCTCGAACAGTCTGAACAAACAGCTTAAAACACACACACAAGAAACCATTTCACTAAAAAACATATAATTAAAAATTCATAATCGAAAACAACTATCTGTAATCGAAGTTTGTTTGCAATTTTTTTGATATTTCACATTTTTTGGGATAGCAAACAGTTAACATCACTGCATCTCTGGCTCTAGCTACCTAGCTAGCTAAACCTCCTGGTATAAATATTTAATGAACCACCTTCAAACAAATCCTGTAATTGATGAGTACAGTAAGCCAGATTGATAATAGGTCAACATTACTGAAAATCACATAAACAATGTGTTAGAATTTGAAAGAAAAGATTTCTACATTGTCACTGAATGTAAGAAATAAAAATTCAAAATAGCTGAACTGTCAAGCATTATATGTAATTAGCTTTGATATGCTTTGTAGTTTCATTCCACATCAATGCTCTATGTTCACAGTTAGCACCAGAATAACTGGTTTTGTCAAAGGGGTGACTCTTCTTATCATACTGACAATTAGCTAAAACAAGACTGGAGTGCACCTTATTGTTTTGGGCCTGTACACCTTAATAAACCACTCTCCAGTAATACTTTGTGTTAAAGTAAAGGTTGCCAGGAGGTAACATACGAAACAGTAATGTCAAAAGTTAGTCACATCGCAGATTCCTAACATTGTTTTCCATTTACCACTAAGTCAAAATTTCCATTTACCAACTCAGAAAAATTAAGTCAAATGGTACATAAAGATCAAACTCTGACTTGCAAAATAGGAGGTTTCACACCAACCCCAGTCTCAAAATCCAATATGACTTCCACACACAGAAGCCATAGTAAAATATTTGTTTAAACATCTGGCAGTTTGTTTCTCCTTAAATTGGCCACACAAATGGGACTGCACAATCTCTTTAGAACATATTGCTACAGTGTTTAAATACAATTTAGACTCATGTAAAACATGGTTTTCAGCGTGGCAAAATAATAATCAGTTTAAATCGTCCCCTTTGGATGTTTCGTTGTTTTTCATAAAAATGAAATTTACAGGCAGGAAGAAAATTCTAATACACACTGAAAAAGGGAGAAACGAAGCAGGACAAATAGGACAGCTGTACCTGAGGAAACAGCTTACATTCCATTGCTGTTTTGCCGCTTAGGAGGAAAACTTTATATGAAAGACTTCTGGAAAACTGGCACCTGTTGATGCCAAACTTGATAACTGTCGGTGTGTCCAGCGATAAGGGTAAGCTTCACTGTGGAAACAATTACTAGAGGAAAATCCAGCTCTGTCAATCTGTGTTTAACCATCAGGGCTCAGAGCCTCAAGGAGTATGCTAAATCAACCTACAGCTTTCGCTTAACTCATACAGTGTAGGTATACATATGTGTGTGTTGATAGATAGATAGATAGATAGATAGATAGATAGATAGATAGATAGATAGATAGATAGATAGATAGATAGATAGATAGATAGATAGATAGATAGATAGATAGATAGATAGATAGATAGATAGATAGATAGATAGATAGATAGATAGATAGATAGATAGATAGATAGATAGATAGATAGATAGATAGATAGATAGATAGATAGATAGATAGATAGATAGATAGATAGATAGATAGATAGATAGATAGATAGATAGATAGATAGATAGATAGATAGATAGATAGATAGATAGATAGATAGATAGATAGATAGATAGATAGATAGATAGATAGATAGATAGATAGATAGATAGATAGATAGATAGATAGATAGATAGATAGATAGATAGATAGATAGATAGATAGATAGATAGATAGATAGATCTGCAGTAGAACTAAAATGGGTTGCTACAGCTTTGCAAATGTGAGTGAAGCCACAGTGGTAGATGAACAAGTCAGTCATTAGGTAATTCTTTGAGAAAACAGCAAAATGATCCCGGTAGGTGGCTGTTTTTCATGTTTACTACCATTAACATAACAACCACACTAAAGAACAATTGCTTCCAGATTGCAGTTTAGCTTTCCCGTGTGCACTGTACTGATTCCAAAGATTTCTCTGTTTAATATATATATATATATATATATATATATATATATATATATAACATAAACATACAGATATCTGAGCCCACAGTTCCAGCACCACCCATGCCATTGTCCACATCCATTCAAGCAGGTAATTCAGCGACAATGAATGAAATGAGATGTAATTATTTTCAAGCAGGCAATTGTTGAGTAAAGCTGACTGGGCTGAGAAACATGTGTTTTTCTCCCGGACTCCATTATATCCACATCGGTGGAAGTTTTACAGTAGACAGACAAAGGTTAAAGCCTTGCAATCAAATTGTGTGCCTCCAAACAAGCGAGTGTGTGTGTCTGTGATCAGGTGGGAGAGGTTGGGTTGTAGAGGAGCAGTTCAGTAGGTGTGTGGTTGGACTGGGGGAAACTGAGGAGGGGTGAATAAAATCACAGGAAATGGCCTGAGACATCCACTTCTACCTGCCACCCACCCTCCTCGCTGTCTCTATGTCTCACAGGGTTGCTATCTTTCTGTTCATTCGACCTTATTCTCTGCCTCTTGAGCTTTCTTTCGATCTCCATCTCCTCTTCTAACCTTCTTTCCATTTCCTAAGATAGTTTTCAATTTCTTTTTCCGTCTTTTTTATTCCGTCCTCTCGACAACAGTTATCTGTTTTTCCCTTTCAGTGTCTCCAGCTCCATCTCACTCTCTAGACCACGGAGTTTTTCTTTTCTCCTTTCCACTACACATATGTTTTACTCTGCCTCTGTATCTATAATGCGTTTTCTATCTGGCTCTACTCCCTCCGGTGTAGCAGAACAGGTGGAGGACAAGCTGATAAGTCTCATTCTGACGGCGGCCATCACTGTCTCTTTGATCCTATATTATTTGAAAGACACCTTCATTTTTTGCACAGCTTTTCAAGCACAAACATTTATGTATTTGTTAGGATTTTTGCTGATTATTTAACACAAAGTTTTGCAAAAAGGACATTACATTATTTTCAAAGTCTTTCTCAAATAAAAATCTGAAAAATGTGACATGCATTTTGTACTTTGTAGAACAACCTTTGCAATTACAGCTGCATACCTTTTGGGGTATGTCTCTACCCGGTATTTATCTTTATGGATTAGAGGAAGAGTAAATGTGAATCCATTTTCAAGTCTAACCATATATAATAAATTGTATTTAGGTCTGGACTTTGACTAGGCCATTATAACACATGGATAGGCTTTGATCTGAACCAATCCAGTGTTTGGATTGTAATCCAGAGTAAATTTATGGTCACTGTCTTGCTGTCCCAGTCTAAAGTCTTTTACAATCTCTAAAAGGTTCTCTTCCAGTATTGCCCTGTATCTCACTCCATCCATCTTCTCACCAGCCTCTGTGTCCATGCAGAAAAAAAGCATGCCCAAAGCATCATGCTGCTACCACCTTGTTTCACTGTGGAGAGGGTGAGTTATGGGTGATGTGTTGTGTTTGTTTTCTGCCACAAAGCATTTTGCATGCATGCAAATAAGTTTAATTGTAATCCCATCTAGCCCTATATTTGCTGTGTCCCTTGGATGGTTTATAGCAGACTTTTAATGGAACTTGGTATGGCTTCTTTCAACAATGGATTAATTCAGTTAAGTCTAGAAGTGTGGATTGTATGACTAATACTGTAGTTGTCCTATAGTATGTTCTCTCACCTCAACTGTGGATCTCTGCAGCTCTTCCAGAGTTACTATGGGCCTCTCGTATACCTGCTCTTGTTGCAATGCCTGTCAGTATAGGTGGACCATGTCTTGTTAGCTTTGCAGCTGTGCCATATTCTTTCCATTCTGGATATACAGTGGCTTGTAAAAGTATTCATACCCCTTGAACCTTTCCACATACTTTCACATTACAACCACAAACATAAATATATTTTATTGGAATTTTATGTGAAAGACCAACACAAAGTGGTATACAATTGTGAAATGGAACACAAATTATGTATTTCTTTCTTTTTCACAAATAACTGAAAGTGCGGTGTGCAAAAGTATTCAGCGCCCTTTACTCTGAGTGCAACCAATTGCCTTCAGAAGTTACTTGATGATTGGTAATGACTAAATAGAGTCCAGCTGTGTCTAATCTAATCTCAGTACAAATACAGCTGCTCTGTGACGGCCTCAGCAGTTGGTTAAGAGAAAATTGGGGAGCAAATAGCATCATGAAGTCCAAGGAACACAACAGACAGGTCAGGGATAAAGTTGTGGAGACGTTTAAAGCAGGCTTAGGCTATAAAAAGATTTCCCAAGCTTTAAACATCTCACTGAGCACTGTTCAATCCATCATCCGGAAATGGAAAGAGTATGGCACAACTGTAAACCTACCTGGAAAAGGCCATCCACCTAAACTTACAGGCCGAACAAGGAGAACACTGATCAGAGATGCAGCCAAGAGGCCCATGGTGACTCTGGACGAACTGCAGAGGTCCACAGCTCAGGTGGGGGAATCTGTCCACAGGACAATTATTGGTCGTGCACTGCACAAATGTAGTCTTTATGGAAGAGTGGCAAAAAGAAAGCTGCAGAAAACCATAAGAAGTCCTGTTTGCAGTTTGCCAGAAGCCATGTTGGTGACACAGCAAACATGTGGAAGTAGGTGCTTTGGTCACTGTCAAATATGGTGGCGGTGTCATCATGCTGTTGTGGTGCTACTCTTCTGCAGGGACAGGGAAAGTGGTCAGAGTTGATGGGAAGATGGACAGAACCAAATTCAGGGCAATCTTGGAAGAAAACAGATTGGTTTAAAACAAAACGTATTCATGTGTTAGAATGGCCCAGTCAAAGTCCAGACCTAAACCCAATCGAAAATCTGTGACACGATCTGAAAACTGCTGTTTACAAACGCTTTCCATCTAATTTGACTGAGCTTAAACTGTTTTGCAAAGAAGAATGGGCAAAACTTTCAGTCACTAGATGTGCAAAGCTGAGACATACCCTAAAAGACTGGCAGCTGTAATTGCAGGAAAAGGTGGTTCAATAAAGTACTGACTCAGAGGGGCTAAATAATTTTGCACAATGCCCTTTTCAGTTTTTTATTTCTAAAAACATAAACAAATCATGTATATATTTTTTCCACTTTGTGTTGGTCTTTCACATTAAATTCCAATAGAATATATTTATGTTTGTGGTTGTAATGTGACAATATGTGGATTAGTCATAGGTAGACTTACTATGTGGGTGTCTCCTGAAGACAATTGACTGTTGCGGAATTTATTTTGAGGTATCAGCGTACACATGGGCTAAAAACAACTGCATGCTGTACTTCTCGGATTTTTCATTTTCAAACATTTTTAAAACCATGTGTCATTTCCCTGCCACTGATGCTTTACATTGTGTTTGTCTGTCACATAATTACTGAAAAAATACACTGAATATTATGGCAGTAGCTTAATTTGTATGTACTTTATTCCAATCCATTGTTTATCTATCACATCAAATCCCATTCAAATAATGTAAAACTTGTTTCTGTAATGAGAGGAAATGAGATGAATAAGGTGAAAAAGTTTACGCGGTATGAATTCTTTTGCGAGGCACTGTATTTGCAAGCTGAGACACATCTGTGTCGCCTTTGAACTGTTCTTATAAAGGCAACTCAGCGTGCACGACTCTCCAAAGAAGCAATTCCAGTCAATTTCATACAGTCCTGACTTGGTAATATGCATCCCTTTTTCTCATTTATCTTTTTTTTTAGTCTAGACATAGTGTCTTTCATCTCAAGTCTCTACTCATAAAACTTATACATACATAATGCTCGTGTCGCAGAGACATGGACAGGTGCACACAATGCACCCTCATAGGAATACTTATTGGCTTGGCCGGAGAACATTGAGCACAACTGGAGTCAGGACGTTGTACATACTTAGAGACTCTGAGGGGTTCCTGTTTATGCATGCACACTTTGCAGCTGATGAGTTCAGTAACTGTGGAGCATTAAATAGATCTGAAAACCTCCAGAGGGCTCATGAGACCCTCAAGATGAGACAGACGCTCACAGAGTGCAAAAGATGAGGATTACATGCAAAAATGTAGGATGACGAGCAAATACATAAAGCAATGCTAATGGAATATGGTCTGTGCAAGAAATACTGAGTTAAACAATGCACAGTTTGTTAATGTTAAACAGTTTTATTATGAAAAGACAAATCCATGTTAAAATTTCGTGTTTTCTGATATAATGAGGCCAAGGTTAATGTTTTCTACTATTACATGTGACATGTAGCCTTTATTATTTACATGTAAAACAAACAACTCTGTTAGAGGGAACAAAATAAAAAATAAAACAGCTGAAATAGGGAAAGGTGTGCACAGAATCTAATGAACTTGAAATCAAGTTCAGCTGTCTTAGTAGGAACTTTGCTCATTTGCATCTTTTAGCTAATGCCATAGTTTGCAGAGTGGTAAAGTATCAAAAGGATTTCATTGAACAAAGATATCAGACAGAACAAGGGTACAAAAAAGCAGCAGTACATACACAGTATCCTGCATTGTTATGCACTAAAGATAGCCATCAATAACTGAAGTAAATGTGGAACACCTGTGGAACAACATTACTAAAACATTATTAGCATTACTTCTGGTTAATTTTGGTTGTTTCCTGAATTTGATAGAAACAAATTGTATTCTGCATTTTGGATTAAGAAGTACAGTTAAAAGACAGAACCCTTTTCTTCCAAAAAAAATAAACATATAAGCCTTGCTAAAATCCCTCGAAATGTATGACAATGTGTTATAATGTAACGAAACCAAACTGAACCTTCACCATGAGTTCAAAAGGTAGATTTGGCACAAAAACAGCATATTACTGAAAGAGCACCGTATCTGCAATGAAAGATGGTGATGAAACTAACAAAGAAGTGAGTCCCCCAGCCCCAGAAGAAAAGGTGTTGTACCAGCCAAGCTATATATATATTGTTGTGACCATGAATCTGAATATATTATTTAATATTCAATATTAATACTTTAATATATAATACTTTTTAATATTTTGGTCTGTTAAGGGTTGTCCTGTGGATACCAGCCCAGTAAGGTGGTGGCATTAGGACAAAATTTAAAAGGGTGAGACAAGCTCTGACATTATTGAACAGCAAAACTCTGCACACACATGGAATGAATTCACACAATTTCTTAAAATACAAGATTTTATTAACAAAAATAAGTCAACTCAAAGTCAAAGATATTTCAATCAACAAACTCTTCACCATGCTAAAACAATCCAACTAAAGTACCAAGCAGAATTAAAAAATAGGAAAGACTAAGGGGCTATGTACAATATAAACAAGTGGATTAACGATGGTTGAAACCATGACCAAAAGAGTGATGCAACATTACCATGCAATGTTTGTTTGAGAACCAAGGATTATCTTGAAGAATCTGGAAATTAAGTTAAGTTAGTCTTGGAACCAACCTAGGCAATAATCAGCAAACGTTTAGACAACCATTCACAATGCAAGATCAGATAAAATATTATTTTAATAAAATAATGTTTCAAATAATGATCTGCTGAATAATACCAACCTTCTGGATGACTAATTCTCAACGGTGTCTCATTAGCTGCCTTTATTTATTGAAATAATATTTGAAGAAATATTATTAAGGAAATGGTAAAATATTTAAAGAAATATTTTGGAAAAGAGCCAAATCTTTCTGCAGAAAAGAGGCTTAATGGTGTTTACTTAGTTATCAAGTTTAGTAAAATAATGTTTAGGGAACTATTATTTACTGGACTGAAAACTAACAACCTATCTGGGTAAATATTATTTAGCAGGCAAGCACGTGTTCTTAGCTGTTAGCAGTTAAAGATAACAAAAGAAGCTGATAGCTTAGCACTAGAATTAAACGCACACCTTTAAAATACAGTTAATAAAAGTGTTAACATGCATAAGCATGGACTGCGCGTTATGATCAGACTGGGAAACTGCTTCACTTGGCGTCGTAGGGACAACGTCTCTGCTGGGAATTCTCTAGAACACCGTTTTCTTCTGCAGGCCTCAGAGAGAAAGTCAAGCAAAACTTGTACCTTAATTATCCTGTTCATGAATGAAATACCAGATACACAAACAGTAATTCATTCGTATTTAACTTAGTGCATATGATCGATAATCGTATGACTTTCTTGGATCCAGTTGGAAGAGTTTAAGTCTGTTTGCCAGCAAAGAGACATTAGCGCGCGTGTCTCTCTGTCCGGAGCCCTTGGAGGAATCCATGTAGAAGAGATTGATTCCTTGGAAAAGTGGTGGTTTTATACGGCCAGTGGCATCATGGTAAGTTTGCTGTCACCCCCAATTCCTAAGTTGTGCTGGAAGTAGGTTAAAACAATTTATTTTGAAAGATCCAGAAAAGTGCGTACCTCATTTCCTGTTGTAACCATGGCTGTGGGTGCCAACAAAATATATATATATATACATATATATATATATATATATATATATATATATATATATATATATTGCTAACGGTTAGGTTTAGGACTAAGGTGTGAATTGACTTTAGGTTAATGTCAGGGTTAGGCATGCACTGGTAATGGTTAGGTTTAGGGTTATTGTCAGGGTTAGGGCATAGAAAGGGTTGAAAATGACTGAAAATCAATGGAAGTCAACACATAGTCCTCACTACATATAGCAAAACAGAGTGTGCGTGTGTGTGTGTGTGTGTGCGTGCGTGTGTGTGCGTGCGTGTGTGTGTGTCGGTGGGTGGCCATAACAGGATAATCCTTCATGATATAATTCCTTTGTGTCTCTGCGTCCGTGGATACAGGTCCTTCTCAAAAGATTTGCATATTGTGATAAAGTTAATTATTTTCCATAATGTCATGATGAAAATTTAACATTCATATATTTTATATTCATTGCACACTAACTGAAATATTTCAGGTCTTTTATTGTCTTAATACAGATGATTTTGACATATAGCTCATGAAAACCCAAAATTCCTATCTCACAAAATTAGCATATCATTAAAAGGGTCTCTAAACGAGCTATGAACCTAATCATCTGAATCAACAAGTTAACTCTAAACACCTGCAAAAGATTCCTGAGGCCTTTAAAACTCCCAGCCTGGTTCATCACTCAAAATCCCAATCATGGGTAAGACTGCCGACCTGACTGCTGTCCAGAAGGCCACTATTGACACCCTCAAGCAAGAGGGTAAGACACAGAAAGAAATTTCTGAATGAATAGGCTGTTTCCAGAGTGCTGTATCAAGGCACCTCAGTAGGAAGTCTGTGGGAAGGAAAAAGTGTGGCAGAAAACGCTGCACAACGAGAAGAGGTGACCAGACCCTGAGGAAGATTGTGGAGAAGGGCCGATTTCAGACCTTGGGGACCTGCGGAAGCAGTGGACTGAGTCTGGAGTAGAAACATCCAGAGCCACCGTGCACAGGCGTGTGCAGGAAATGGGCTACAAGTGCCGCATTCCCCAGGTCAAGCCACTTTTGAACCAGAAACAGTGGCAGAAGCGCCTGACCGGGGCTACAGAGAAGCAGCACTGGACTGCTGCTCAGTGGTCCAAAGTACTTTTTTCGGATGAAAGCAAATTCTGCATGTCATTCGGAAATCAAGGTGCCAGAGTCTGGAGGAAGACTGGGGAGAAGGAAATGCCAAAATGCCAGAGGTCCAGTGTCAAGTACCCACAGTCAGTGATGGTCTGGGGTGCCGTGTCAGCTGCTGGTGTTGGTCCACTGTGTTTTATCAAGGGCAGGGTCAATGCAGCTAGCTATCGGGAGATTTTGGAGCACTTCATGCTTCCATCTGCTGAAAAGCTTTATGGAGATGAAGATTTCATTTTTCAGCACGACCTGGCACCTGCTCACAGTGCCAAAACCACTGGTAAATGGTTTACTGACCATGGTATCACTGTGCTCAATTGGCTTGCCAACTCTCCTGACATGAACCCCATAGAGAATCTGTGGGATATTGTGAAGAGAATGTTGAGAGACTCAAGACCCAACACTCTGGATGAGCTAAAGGCCGCTATCGAAGCATCCTGGGCCTCCATAAGACCTCAGCAGTGCCACAGGCTGATTGCCTCCATGCCACGCCGCATTGAAGCAGTCATTTCTGCCAAAGGATTCCCGACCAAGTATTGAGTGCATAACTGTACATGATTATTTGAAGGTTGACGTTTTTTGTATTAAAAACATTTTTCTTTTATTGGTCGGATGAAATATGCTAATTTTGTGAGATAGGAATTTTGGATTTTCATGAGCTGTATGCCACAATCATCCGTATTAAGACAATAAAATACCTGAAATATTTCAGTTAGTGTGCAATGAATCTAAAATATATGAATGTTAAATTTTCATCATTACATTATGGAAAATAATTAACTTTATCACGATATGCTAATATTTTGAGAAGGACCTGTATAAAGAGCGGTTTAAGAACCCCTCATGACGACTACAAAATCGAGGCACGTGACGTCGCCCGGTACGGCGAAGCCGGGGTCCCACCCTGGAGCCAGGCCTGGGGTCAGGACTCGTCGGAGAGCGCCTAGTGGCTGGGTTGCTCCTCGCGGGACCTGGCCAGGCCAAGCCTGAACAAGATACGTGAGACCATCCCCCAGTGGGCCCACCACCTGCAGGGGGAACCGTGAGGGACCGGTGCAAAGAGGATTGGGAGGCGGACGAAGGTGGAGACCTCGGCGGCCCAACCCCCGGATGCTTAGGCTTGCTCTAGGGACGTGGAATGTCACCTCGCTGGAAGGGGAGGAGCCTGAGCTTGTGCGGGAGAGATATCGACTAGAAATAGTCGAGCTCGCCTCCACACACAGCGTGGGCTCTGGAACCCATCTTCTCGAGAGGGGCTGGACTCTCTTCTACTCTGGAGTGGCTCACAGGGAGAGGCGGCAGGCTGGGGTAGGTTTGATTGTCGTCCCCCGGCTCAGCCGTCTCGTGTTGGGGTTTACCCCAGTGGATGAGAGGGTCGCATCCCTGCGCCTTTGGGTTGGGGAGAGGTCTCTGACTATCATTTCAGCCTACGGTCTGAGTGGTAGTGCGGAGTACCCGGCCTTCTTGGCGTCCCTGTCGGGGGTGCTGGATAGTGCCCCTCCTGGGGACTCCATTATTCTGCTGGGGGACTTCCCCACGTGGGAAACGACAGTGACACCTGGAGAGGCGTGATTGGGAGGAATGGCCTCCCCGATCTGAATCCAAGCGGTGTTTTGTAATTGGACTTCTGTGCTAGTCACGGATTGTCCATAATGAACACCATGTTCAAACATAAGGGAGTCCATCAGTGCACTTGGCACCAGGATACCCTAGGCAGAAGGTCAATGATCGACTTTGTTGTCGTATCATCAGACCTTCGGCTGCATGTTTTGGACACCCGGGTGAAGAGAGGGGCTGAGCTGTCCACTGATCACCCCCTGGTGGTGAGTTGGATCCGCTGGGGGAGGAGAAAGCCGGACAGACTATGCAGGCCCAAGCGCATAGTGAGGGTCTGCTGGGAATGTCTGGCGGACCCCTTGGCCAGGGATGTATTCAACTCTCACCTCCGGGAGAGCTTTGACCAGATTCCGAGGGATGTTGGAAACATAGAGTCCGAGTGGACCATGTTCTCCACATCTATTGTCGATGCTGCTGCCCGTAGCTGCGGCCGCAAGGTCTGCGGTGCGTGTCGCGGCGGCAATCCCCGAACCCGGTGGTGGACACCGGCAGTAAGGGACGCTGTCAAGCTGAAGAAGGAGTCCTATCGGCTGTGGTTGGCTTGTGGGACTCCTGAGGCAACTGATGGGTACCGTGGGGCCAAGGCAGTGGCAGAGGCAAAAACTCGGACCTGTGAGGAGTTCGGTGAGGCCATGGAGAAGGACTACCGGTTGGCCCCGAAGCGATTCTGGCAAACCATCCGGCGCCTCAGGAGGGGGAAGCAGTGTTTCGCCAACACTGTTTACAGTGGGGGTGGGGAGCTGCTGACCTCGACTGGGGACATTATCGGCCAGTGGAAGGAATACTTCAAGGATCTCCTCAATCCTGCCATCACGCATTCCCTGGTGGAAACAGAGGCTGGGGACTCGGGGTTGGACTCTTTCATCACCAGGCTGAAGTCACCGAGCTGGTTAAAAAGCTCCGCGGTGGCAGGGCTTCAGGGTTGGATGAGATCCACCCTGAGTACCTCAAGTCTTTGGATGTTGAGGGGCTGTCATGGTTGACACGCCTCTTCAACATTGCGTGGCGGACGTGGACAGTGCCTTTGGATTGGCAGACCCGGGGTGGTGGTCCCCTTACATAAGAAGGGTGACCGGAGGGTGTGTTCCAACTACAGGGGGGTCACACTCCTCAGCCTCCCTGGTAAGGCCTACGCCAGGGTATTGGAGAGGAGAGTCTGGCCGATAGTCGAACCCCGGCTTCAGGAGGAACAGTGTGGTTTTCGTCCTGGCCGTGGAACACTGGACCAGCTCTATACCCTCTACAGGGTACTCGAGGGTTTATGGGAGTTTGCCCAACCGGTCCACATGTGTTTTGTGGACCTGGAGAAAGCATTCGACTGTGTCCCTCGTGATGCCCTGTGGGGGGTGCTCCAGGAGTATGGAATCGGGGGCCCTTTACTAGGGGCCATCCGATCTCTGTACAAGCGGAGCAGGAGTGTGGTTCGCATTGCCGGCACTAAGTCGGACCTGTTCCCGGTGCATGTTGGACTCTGGCAGGGCTGCCCTTTGTTCATAACTTTTATGGACAGGATTTCTAGGCGCAGCCAAGGGCCGGAGGGGGTTTGGTTCGGGGACCAGAGGATTTCGTCTCTTCTTTTTGCAGATGACATGGTCCTGCTGGCCCCCTCTAGCCAAGACCTACATCATGCACTGGGGCAGTTCACAGCCGAGTGTGAAGCGGCTGGGATGAAGATCAGCTCCTCCAAGTCCAAGGCCATGGTTCTCGACCGGAAAAGGGTGGCTTGTCCTCTTCAGGTTGGACGGGAATTCCTGCCTCAAGTGGAGGAGTTTAAGTATCTCGGGGTCTTGTTCACGAGTGAGGTAAGAATGGAGCGGGAGATCGACAGACGGATCGGTGCGGCTGCCGCAGTAATGGGGGCGCTGTGCCGGTCCGTTGTGGTGAAGAGAGAGCTGAGCCGAAAAGCGAAGCTCTCGATTTACTGGTCAGTCTACGTTCCTACCCTCACCTATGGCCATGAACTTTGGGTCATGACCAAAAGAACGAGATCACGGATACAAGCGGCTGAAATGAGCTTCCTCCGTAGGGTGGCCGGGCACTCCCTTAGAGATAGGGTGAGGAGCTCGGCCATCTGGGAGGGGCTCGGAGTAGAGCCGCTATTCCTCCACATCGAGAGGAGCCAGTTGAGGTGGCTCGGGCATCTATACCGGATGCCTCCTGGACGCCTTCCTCGGGAGGTGTTCCAGGCACGTCCCACCGGGAGGAGGCCCAGGGGATGGCCCAGGACACACTGGAGGGACTATGTCTCTCGGCTGGCCTGGGAACGCCTTGGGCTCCCCACAGAGGAGCTGGAGAAGGTGTCTGGGGAGAGGGACGTCTGAGCGTCTCTGCTGAGTCTGCTGTCCCCGAGACCCGGTCCCGGATAAAGCGGAAGACGATGAGTACGAGTATATATATATATATACATATATATATATATATATACAGTACAGACCAAAAGTTTGGACACACCTCATTCAAAGAATTTTCTTTATTTTCATGACTATAAATATTGCAGCTTCACACTGAAGGGATCAAAACTATGAATTAACACATGTGGAATTATATACTGAACAAAAAAGTGTGAAACAACTGAAAATATATCTTATATTCTAGGCTCTTCAAAGTAGCCACCTTTTGCTTTGATTACTGCTCCGCACACTCTTGGCATTCTGTTGATGAGCTTCAAGAGGTAGTCACCTGAAATTGTTTTCCGACAGTCTTAATGGAGTTCCCAGAGATGCTTAGCACTTGTTGGCCCTTTTGCCTTCACTCTGCGGTCCAGCTCACCCCAAACCATCTCGATTGGGTTCAGGTCCTGTGACTGTGGAGGCCAGGTCATCTGGCGCAGCACCCCATCACTCTCCTTCTTGGTCAAATAGCCCTTACACAGCCTGGAGGTGTGTTTGGGGTCATTGTCCTGTTGAAAAATAAATGATGGTCCAACTAAAGACAAACCGGATGGAATATCATGCCACTGCAAGATGCTGTGGTAGCCATGCTGGTTCAGTATGCCTTGAATTGTGAATAAATCCCCAACAGTGCCACCAGCAAAGCACCCCCACACCATCACACCGCCTCCTCCATCCTTCACGGTGGGAAGCAGGCATGTAGAGTCCATCCGTTCACCTCTTCTGCGCCGCACAACAACACGGTGATTGGAACCAAAGATCTCAATCTTGGACTCATCAAACCAAAGCACAGATTTCCACTGGTCTAATGTCCATTCCTTGTGTTCTTTAGCCCAAACAAGTCTCTTCTGCTTGTTGCCTGTCCTCAGCAGTGGTTTCCTAGCAGCTGTTTTATCATGAAGGCCTGATTCACACAGTCTCCTATTAACAGTTGTTCTAGAGATGTGTCTGCTGCTAGAACTCTGTGTGGCATTGACCTGTTCTCTAATCTGAGCTGTTGTTAACCTGCGATTTCTGAGGCTGGTGACTTGGATGAATTTCTTGTCTGCAGCAGAGGTCTTCCTTTCCTGGGACGGTCCTCATGTGAGCCAGTTTCTTTGTAGCGCTTGATGGTTTTTGCGACTGCACTTGGAGAAACTTTCAAAGTTTTCCCAATTGTTCGGACTGACTGACTGACCTTCATTTCTTAAAGTAATGATGGCCACTCATTTTTCTTTACTTATCTGCTTTTTTCTTGCCATAATACAAATTATTCCAGTCTATTCAGTAGGACTATCAGCTGTGTACTGTATCCACCTCCTGCACAACACAACTGATGGTCCCAACCCCATTTATAAGGCTTGAAATCTCACTTATTGAACCTGACAGGGCACACCTGTGAAGTGAAAACCATTTCAGGTGACTACCTCTTGAAGCTCATCAACAGAATGCCAAGAGTGTGTGTAGCAGTAATCAAAGTAAAAGGTGGATACTTTGAAGAAACTAGAATATAAGACATATTTTCAGTTGTTTCACACTTTTTTGTTCAGTATATAATTCCACATGTGTTAATTCATAGTTTTGATGCCTTCAGTGTGAAGCTACAATATTCATAGTCATGAAAATGAAGACACCTCTTTGAATGAGAAGGTATGTCCAAACGTTTTGTCTGTACTGTATGTGTGTATATACTGTATATCTATATATACAGTGCCTTGCGAAAGTATTTGGCCCCCTTGAACTTTTCAACCTCTTGCCACATTCAGACTTCAAACATAAAGATATAAAATTCAAATTTTTTGTGAATAATCAACAACAAGTGGGACACAATCGTGAAGTGGAATGAAATTCATTGGATGTGTCAAACTTGTTTAACAAATAAAAAACTGAAAAGTGGGGCATGCAATATTATTCGGCCCCCATGCATTAATACTTTGTAGCGCCAACCTTTGCTGCAATTACAGCTGCAAGACGCAAAACAGCTCAAGCTCAGTGAGGTTGGATGGAGAGCGTTTGTGAACAGCAGTCTTCAGCTCTTTCCACAGATTCTCAATTGGATTCAGGTCTGGACTTTGACTTGGCCATTCCAACACCTGGATACGTTTATTTGTGAACCATTCCATTGTAGATTTGGCTTTATGTTTTGGATCATTGTCTTGTTGAAAGATAAATCTCTGTCCCAGTCTCAGGTCTCTTGCAGACTCCAACAGGTTGTCTTCCAGAATGGTCCTGTATTTGGCCCCATCCATCTTCCCATTAATTTTGACCATCTTCCCTGTCCCTGCTGACGAAAAGCACACCCAAACCATGATGCTGCCACCACCATGTTTGACAGTGGGGATGGTGTGTTCAGGGTGATGAGCTGTGTTGTTTTTACACCAAACATATTGTATTGTATTGTGGCCAAACAGTTCGATTTTGGTTTCATCTGACCAGAGCACCTTCTTCCACACGTTTGATGTGTCTCCCAGGTGGCTTGTGGCAAACTTTAAACGAGACTTTTTATGGATATCTTTGAGAAATGGCTTTCTTCTTGCCGCTCTTCCATAAAGGCCAGATTTGTGCAGTGTACGACTGATTGTTGTCCTATGGACAGACTCTACCACCTCAGCTGTAGATCTCTGCAGTTCATCCAGAGTGATCATGGGCCTCTTGGCTGCATCTCTGATCAGTCTTCTCCTTGTTCGAGATGAGAGTTTAGAGGGAAGGCCGGGTCTGATACTCCTTCCATTTCAATATGATTGCATGCACAGTGCTCCTTGGGATGTTTAAAGCTTGGGAAATCTTTTTGTATCCAAATCTGGCTTTAAACTTCTCCATAACAGTATCTCGGACATGCCTGGTGTGTTCCTTGGTCTTCATGATGCTCTCTGCGCTTTGAACAGAACCCTGAGACTATCACAGAGCAGATGCATTTATATGGAGACTTGATTACACACAGGTGGATTCTATTTATCATCATCAGTCATTTGGGACAACATTGGATTATTCAGAGATCCTCACTGAACTTCTGGAATGAGTTTGCTGCACTGAAAGTAAAGAGGCCGAATAATATTGCACACCCCACTTGTCAGTTTTTTATTTGTTAAAAAAGTTTGACACATCAAATACATTTCATTCCACTTCATGATTGTGTCCCACTTGTTGTTGATTCTTCACAAAAAATTAGAATTTTATATCTTTATGTTTTATATCTTCATGTTTGAAGCCTGAAATGTGGCGGGAGGTTGAAAAGTTCAAGGGGGACGAATACTTTCGCAAGGCACCGTATATATATATATATATATATATATATATATATATATATATATATATATATATATATATATATATATGTATGTGTGTGTGTGTGTGTGTGTGTGTGTGCGTCTCTCTCTCTCTATGTATATGATCTCTCTCCCTCTCTCTGTATATGTGTACCTCTCTCCCTCTCTCTCACTCTATGTATATGTGTGTATCTCTCTCTGTCTCTCCCTCTATACCAAAATTACATTTGGAAGAACACTTTATAGAAAAACATATCTGACACCTCTACTACATAGTGATTTGTAGTAAAACGTAATGCATTCCACAACATAGAAAAGGCTTATGACATCTTTGTGATGGCTTTTTATTCCATTATTGAACCATGTCAGGCATGATAACAAGTCAGTGCAGGTTTTCCAGTAAATAAGGGCAATGATGGACCATCCAGATTTAGCTTTGATAAAATGTCCTTTGGCATGCAAAGTTGCCATAGCCTTTATAGAAGACATCACCCGTTGCTTCATCTCATCTCCAAAATTTTCATGTGGGTTGCAAATCGGGCTGCGATCACATTACATGGTCACAGGGAGCAAAACCCGCTGTGACAAGTGGGGGGTCGACTTTTTTTCCACAACAAGAAAACAGACCACCACAATACTGGTGTGTACTTGACTAAATAAAGCTTCAGAAACTTCTAGAAGCTGTTTTTGTTTTAATCTCATGTCCCTAATGCATAGGTTAAATTCTATTTGATTCATAGGTTCATTAGGCATGCACCACACAATCAGTTTGTAGTCAGTCACCACCTAGAAGCTATTCTGCTTCAAATCAAAATGTGTTGCATCCAAAAGTCACAATTAACATGACAAAGAGAAAGATGTTCCTACCAAACAGCATTTCCAGCAGCTCTTCCCTAGCAATAAAGAAATAATCCAATATTTTAATATCTTAATAATGTTCTTAAACAGGAAAATAGATAACTGTTATATGAACATTCTGTTCAACTCATGACAGTAATAACGTGATAGACCGATAAACAGACTATGTTATAAAATATATTCAGAATGATAACAAATGTGCTAAACTCACTTTTACTTGGTGAGTAGCTTGTCTTATATTTTCTAATAATTCAAACAGATACACTTTAAGTGTTCCCTTTCTGTTGACAGGTTTTAGGTTGAGAGCTCATAAGAAACTGTACTTATTTTCGTATATATTGCGCAGATGACAAAATTAACACTACTAACATAAAAATGAAACAGAGACTCACACTCTGTTCACACTTAAGTCCACAGGAATTAATAGTTACAAAAATAATCTTCTTGTTGTCATGGCAGCTGGAGGCAACAAAAGGCAAATTGTGACAGGAGCTTTAAGAAAACCTAGTTTATTTTTAGTCTGGCATGTGTAGAGAAGTGACCCTCTGACAAAAGAAATACTGTTTAACAGCCATTTACCTGGAAAACTCCTAAAAGGCTGTCCTAGGATCACGTTGCAACTCCTTCAAGTTAAAAATGTGACACTGCTGCCAAATCCGTTTACAATTCTAGCAGATTTCAAAGTTCTAAAGCTGCTGTCACCACTTTTTATGCACTCCAGTTCCTGATACTATCGGCGTGTTGTAATCCATAGTCTGGAATTCACAGTGTTCTGCTGCGACAGGACTGGGTCTAATACTTTTCTGTGTTGTCACCATCTTTTTCTCTTCAATAAAGGATCAGCTGACTATTAGTGCCCGCAAGTCATCAGATATCATGGCCACAGTCACACTTTCCATTTCCGGGCATCCAACATGCTAAGTTGAGTACAGTGTCAAGGTAGACAGGTTTTTCAACATGTCCAAAAAAATCAGTTTTATCTGAATATCAAACTGAGTATATTACAATATCAAATGCGTAATAACAACAATGCTATTTTCCTATAGCATGTGTCTTTCTTCATCACAGAAACAAAAGACAGATACGCATTAATGTGAGCATAGCAAAAGGATAGCGGCACCCACTAGCTTACCATGATTACCAAAATTTAGACTTAAATAAAAAAAGTATACCATCCACTTATGACTTTCCAATATCATCACGAAATTCTCAAGAGAAAACCTAAAACCTAACTAATTTAAACATTTATTTGTTTAATTTGAACACGGAGTTCTATCAATGGATAGATCCAGGGAACATAAAATATAACCTACGCCCCAGAGATCACCCTGTGGTCTGTTGGCTTTTTAGAGTCACTAATAGAATATGGAAGAATGGTGTCAAATGGTGTTAAATCATCTTTAAACTCCAGGGTTAATTGTGGAGTACCACAGGGTTCAGTACTTGGGCAAGTTCTCTATACTACATATATATATATATATATATATATATATATATATATATATGCTTCCAATAGGTAAAATTATTACGCAGCATAGGATAAATTTTCACTGTTATGCTGATGATACTCAGCTTTACTTATCCAAAAATCCTCATGAGCCCAACCAGTTAGATAGACTACAAGCATGTCTTGAAGACATAAAAACTTGGATGACTTTAAATTTTCTGCTTCTAAAGTCAGACAAGACAGAATTTGCCGTCTTCGGATCGGACTCTTTAAAAAAGGAAACTGCTTAATCAATCACTTAACCTGGATGGCATTAAATTGACCTCCGGTAATAATGTAAAAACCCTTGGTGTTATTTTTGACCTGGACATGTCATTTAAATCCCATATTAAACAGGTTTCTAAGATTTTCTTCTTTCACCTTCGGAACTTTGCCAAAATTACAAATACCTTACCCAGGAGTGACGCTGAAAAACTAGTCCTTGCATTTGTTACTTCAAGGCTGGACTATTGTAATTCTTTACTATAAGGATGTCAACAAAATGCAGTTAAAAGCCTTCAGCTGATTCAAAATGCTGCAGCGAGAGTTCTGATGAAAATTAAAAATAGAAATCATATTTCTCCTATTTTAGCTTCCCTTCATTGGCTTCCTGTTAAATCCAGAATAGAATTTAAAATTCTCCTCCTCACATATAAAGCCCTTAATGATCTAGCTCCATCATACATCAGAGATCTGATTGTTCCATATATTCCTAACAGAGCACTTTGTTCTCAGACTGCAGGTTTACTGGTGGTTCCTAAAGTCTCTAGAAGTAGAATAGGAGGCAGATCCTTTAGTTATCAGGCTCCTCTCCTGTAGAACCAGCTCCCAGTTTTTACCAGCTTTTACTGTGACTAACTCTATGTGCTCTCTTTCAGACTCTAACCTTGAAAACTGGCTCAGAGTTTATCTGTTCTTTCTTCCTAGATGAAACGACTAAAGAAGCTACATTCATTAACATTTAATTTTACTTCCCATAGAAAGTACTCCTGAATCAATGCTTCTGTGTTCTGCTTCTGTGTTCTTTTTCCTTCTCTGCTGTTCTCTCAAACCCCCAGTCAGTCGTGGCAGATGGCCGCTCACACTGAGCCTGGTTCTGCTGGGGGTTTCTTCCTGTTAAAAGGGAGTTTTTCCTCTCTGGTGTCACTACATGCATGCTCAGTATGAGGGATTGCTGCAAAGTCAACGCTAGTGACTGTCCACTGTCTCTACATGCTCATCCAGGAGGAGGGAATGCAGCAAGTCACTGACTGGATGCAATCTGCTGGGTTTCCTTAGACAGAACAACTTTTTATCCAATTTGAATAAATAACTGAATCTGACTGTACTATTCAATGGTTAGTTATTAATTGGAATGTATGTGCCTGACTTGAAATCTATATGATTCGATTGAATTGACTTAGCCCATTTTAAAGTTACCCACCTTTCACACAATGCAACAGGAAACAACACTCTCCAATTATTTTTACCTCTGCCTTCCTCCCTCCCCGTTGGATGGAGTAAGGGGGAGTCAGGTTTAGCCTAAACCGGCTCAGTTATGGTTGAGGTAAGGTAAGGTAAGGTAAGTTTATTTATATAGCGCTTTTCAGCAACGAGACACTCAAAGCGCTGTACATACAATTATAATACAATCACAAAGCAAACAAACACAGATACAGACACAGAAAAACAAATCAAATGATAAAATCGAACAACAGAGGTAATTTAAAAAAGTTAAATAAAATAAAGAGAATAGAATAGAATGATGGACAAGAAAATGAAAGGAAAATTGGACTGAAAACACATCTAATCATGCCTAGATGGCACAGTCAAAGGCCACTCTAAACAAATAAGTTTTTTATCTTGATTTAAAGCAACTTAGGGTTTCGGTGCTTTTACAGTTTTCTGGCAGTTTATTCCAGGTTAGTGGAGCATAAGAACTAAAAGCTGCTTCTCCATGTTTGGTTCTGGTTCTGGGTATGCAGAGTAGATTTGAGCGAGATGACCTGAGAGGTCTGGCTGGTTGATACACTGACAACAAGTCTGTAATGTATTTTGGTGCTAAGCCATTCAGTGATTTATAGACTAACAGAAGTTTTTTAAACTCTATTCTCTGAGCTACATGGAGCCAGTGTAAGGACTTTAGAACCGGGGTGATGTGCTCCACTTTCTTAGTTCTAGTGAGGACGCGGGGAGCAGCACTCTGGATCAACTGCAGCTGTCTGATCGACTTTTTTAGGCAGACAGGTGAAGACACCGTTGCAGTAATCAATTCTAATAAAGGTGAATGCATGATTTAGTTTTTCAAGGTCCTGCTGAGACATTAGTCCTTTAATCCTGGAGATGTTCTTTAGGTGATAGAAGGCCGACCTTGTTACTACCTAGGTGCAAACACACCCTCCATTTCTGCTACCTGTGCGACCCCTTCTCTTTTCCAATGATTATAATCAGTCTGACAGAGAGAGGTACCCCCAATCCTTGTGGTTTTTAGTATAACAATGGCCACCAGTGGGTTCTACATGGACACACTTTATCAGTTTATTATTTTACTTAGTCCCCTACACATAGCCCATTCTAAAATGGCCAAACTCTAAAACTCAGTAGTTTAATCTAACCTCCCCAACAACCCTATACCAGTCCAAACCCTTTGTGAAGTGCCTTGAGACAACATGTGTTGTGAATTGGCGCTATATAAATAAAACTGAATTTAATTGTCACAGGAAGATGAACATATATAGTAGAAGACACCCCACTGGTTGCATTATTTTGAAATCTCCATGCTGTTTGTTTCTGAAACAAATATGTTTCCATTTTCATTTTTATCCGTCAAGTTATAACTTTTATGGACAGGATTTCTAGACGCAGCCAAGGGCCGGAGGGGGTCTGGTTTAGGGACCAGTGGATTTCGTCTCTTCTTTTTGCGGATGACGTGGTCCTGCTGGCCCCCTCAAGCCAAGACCTACAGCATGCGCTGTGGCGGTTCGCAGCCGAGTGTGAAGCGGCTGGGATGAGGATCAGCTCCTCCAAGTCCGAGGCCATGGTACTCGACCGGAAAAGGGTGGCTTGTCCTCTTCAGGTTGGTGGGGAGTTCCTGCCTCAAGTGGAGGAGTTTAAGTATCTCGGGGTCTTGTTCATGAGTGAGGGAAGAATGGAGCGGGAGATCGACAGACGGATCGGTGCGGCTGCCACAGTAATGGGGGCGCTGTGCCGGTCCATTGTGGTGAAGAGAGAGCTGAGCCGAAAAGCAAAGCTCTCAATTTACTGGTCGGTCTACGTTCCTACCCTCACCTATGGCCATGAACTTTGGGTCATGACCGAAAGAACGAGATCACGGATACAAGCGGCTGAAATGAGCTTCCTCCGTAGGGTGGCCGGGCACTCCCTTAGAGATAGGGTGAGGAGCTCGGCCATCCGGGAGGGGCTCAGAGTAGAGCCGCTGCTCCTCCACATCGAGAGGAGCCAGTTGAGGTGGCTCGGGCATCTATACCGGATGCCTCCTGGATGCCTTCCTCGGGAGGTGTTCCAGGCACGTCCCACCGGGAGGAGGCCCAAGGGACGGCCCAGGACACGCTGGAGGGACTATGTCTCTCGGCTGGCCTGGGAACGCCTTGGGCTCCCCCTGGAGGAACTGGAGGAGGTGTCTGGAGAGAGGGACGTCTGGGCGTCTCTGCTGAGTCTGCTGCCCCCGCGACCCGGTCCTGGATAAGCGGAAGACGACGAACGAACGAAGTTAAAAAGAAAAAAATAATCTCAGATATACACACGAAATCTTTGCAGTTGAAAACCTTCTGTCTTTATAATACATTCAGACAACTTTGGGAGAGGACACAATTATTGACAAAGAATATCGTTTTCTAAAAGGATAACATGTTCAAGGAAGCACTGCAAAGTGTGTAAAACAATGCAATGTAATAGAACAGATACAGCAACAATTTGTTTCATTTTATCAGCCCAGTGGTTCCTAACCTTGCTCCTCAAGGCCCCCTGCCCTGCATGTTTTAGGTGTCTCCTTGCTACCACACACACCTGACTTGAATAAATGGGTGATTACCAGGCTGAAGCAGTACTTGATGGCATGCAAAGAAGGCATGGGTGTCACAACAGTGGGGGATGTGGGTATTTTAACACCCTTTCACCTTCCTTGTGAGATGTTTGGACATCCTCACTTTTCCCACAGTGCTTGCAGTCTCTCTCCTCCGTGTTGTGCTAGCTGTATTTCCCTCCCTCTCCTGTTGAAACCTGACACCAGCTGTTGCCTGGCTGCTAATTGGCTCCTGAGTGGCTGTCCCGCCTTAGGTCCCGCCTGTCTTGTGTTTGTTTTAAGTACAGGTGGTGCTGAGGAAGGTGGAGCTAAATTGGGGCCATAAAGTTTGTTCAAAAAAAATTTGGACCCTGAAAAATAAAAGTTTGTTCAAAAGAAAAAACCTGAACCTGAAAAATAAATGTAATGAAACATTCATAAGCATTTTTATGAAACTGTAACAAATCTCTTGGAAAAGTTGACATAAAACATAAAACACACAACCATTAGGAATCCTAATTCACAGCCGATGCCACCCACAGACAACCAATATCCCCCACATTTTTGAAAAGCTTGCTACACCACTGAAAGAAGGTCATACAATCATTTGAATCAGGTGTGCTGGAACAGAGACATTTAAAACATGTTGGACAGGGGGGCCTGAGGACCAGGGTTGATAACCACTGCATTAGCCCCATAGCATAATTGCAAAATTCATATTACAATATCAATACAAATGAAAGCTGCAAGCAGTGTTGGGTGACCCTCGCAGCTCAGCGCAGCTCTGGCTTGTGTCATAACCGCAGGCGTAATGCTTTGCCGCCTCCCCGCTGTCAGAGCCTGCTGCCCGATTCTGCACATCGCCACTAGGCGGTATTATGAGCAAGACTTGACATTACCTTTGGTAGGCTGACTTTTGCTCCAGCTTTCAAAATTTGGCAGAAATCCAACCTTCCTGAATGGAAGCTGTGGCGACTTCCCGTTTGGTGGTGAAGGATTCATGATGTGTTTCACGATGTGAAAATTTCATCCATAATCATTATGTGTTATTAACAAAGTTTGAAACCTCTACAGATTTGAGAGACATCACAGAAAGCTGTTACTTTGTTCTCAGTGGGCAGGGCTAAAGTGATGTCATCAATTGACCATGTATGCAAACGGCAAGACATCAAAAGTACACTCTGCCACAGCCCACCCGGTCCAGCCAACAGTCACTGTTCTTTGTTATCAGACACCGCTTGAAGTTTGTATGAGTGAGAGTGCAAAAGGAAGAGATCCACCAGAGAGATTATGCAGGTGAACTTGGCCATGGCCATCTGTTTTGATGCAGCAAAAGCCTAATCCAGTTGAGTTGTTTGATGGTTGACAAAGATATCTCATATTAAGTTTAGAGCAAATCTGATCATGCATACGTGAGATTTAGAGACAACCATATACAAAGGGCAAGATATCAAAATTTGCCTCACTGCCACACCCACATGCTTTGATGCAGCAAAAATCTTTTGATAACTTTTGATCCCCAATGCATTACCTTTATTAGGACTATATTTATTCATTTTAAAGTCTGAAGGTGAAAAGCTGTAGGAAGAGTTTGCTCAAATACGACGTGTGTAAATAATAAAAAATGGTGTCTTTGATCCAAAACGGCCAACTTCATGTAAGGTTTGGACCATGGCTCCAAGAGAACTTTTGTTAGATCCTGAGAAGTTACATATGTGTACCAAATTCATAACCCTCGGTCAAAGAATGGATTGAGGCTGTTTGTCTCAGTGCTTCTATGGGGCGCTGTGAAGGAATTAGGCCACACCCATGTATAGCCACGGCCTGACCGTGCCGCCACGCCCTCCAGCGTAAAATATCTTTGTTCCAAACCAACTTGTTATCTTTTGTCTGACACAGTTTAAAGTTGATTAGGTCAAGAGGGTCAGAAAGGGACCTTACCAAATGAAAAAAGTGAGTTCTTGCTTTCAGGGGATGGGGTTTCAAGGAGGTCAGCTAATGACCACATAATTTTGTCGGGCTTCCAAAATGGATCAACTACACCAACTTTGGTACAATTCTGCCTTTCCATGTGAAAGTTGAAACTTATGGCAGTTTGGGCTCTGGCCACGCCCCCTAGAGATGCTCAGAAACTCATGATTTTGGTAACTTTTAATTCTCCATGCCTTAAAACAACCTGAACTCAGCGCTTTTATCAAGTCCAAGGACTCCTAAGCGCTTCACACTACAATCAGTCATCCACCCATTCAAATACACATTGTAGCCACAGCTGCCCTGGGGCAGACTGACAGAAGTGGGGCTGCCATACAATCAGCCCCACCGGGCCCTCAGACCACTATAAGCAGGCAAGGCAGGTGAAGTGCTTTGTCCAAGGACACAACCACTGAGACAGACAGGGATGGGGTTCGAACTGGCAACCCACCTGTTACATGACAAAACCTTACCATCTGAGCCACTGTCCATTGAAATCCAAAAATCCTTTGTGCAAAGTTTGGTGAGTTTTCATATGTGTTTAGGCCCCTACAAATCCACCTAAAGTCTCAAATTAATAAGAAATAATTTTATTTCAATAGGCCTTCACAGCGCTTTCGCTGCTTGGGCCTAAATATAATTCGTTTACTGAAAAGTGTGTTTTTTCTTGTTTTCCGAAGACATTCAACTATGACTTAGGCAATTATGCTATGTGCTTATGATTTGAGATACATTTTTTTGAGACTTTATGGCTTGAGATTAGTTTTTGAATAACATTTGAAACAGAGCTGTTAGGGCAAAGAAGGTGTACCTTAAGATGCAAGTCACTGCAATCTTCTGTATATCACATTCCTATTAAAGTCAGATAACATGGCACAAACAGATACTTGTACTCATGCGATGTGGATATTTCTTGACAAACATAGGCAAACCTTGTTACAGTAACAAGTCACATTGCTAACCACACTTGAGTCAGCAGTCTGTTCACATGCTCCTCAGTACAACAAGATCTCTATCCCACTGCATCCGTTGGGAGAAAGGTTTCAAAATGTTTCTAAAGGGCTCTGGCTGAAACAACAGAAGCCCGTGTTCTCCTTCTGCTACTTCTACACAGGGGCTGCTGATGGAAAGGAGTTTCAAATTTCAAAAGGTTTTTTTTTTTTACTCTTTTCTTGCCCCCTAACTGGATCAAGGCAAAGACAAACACAAAACATTGGTGTTGGGGTGTGTGTGTGTATGTATGTGTGTGCGTGTTTATTGTTACTTTACCAAATTTGAGCTGTGTAACAAAGCACCCAGTGTGCGTGTGTGTTTGTGTGTTTCCAGTAGTCGGATGCTCTGTTCTCATCCCCACCTGATCCCACCAGAGTCTGTCAGCCAGCCCAGCAGAGCTCTACTTGTGCATGTCTGTAAAAAGTTTACAAATGCATATGTGAGAGGGGAAAAAAAAGAGTCACATGAAACTGTTATATGACCATATAAACCACCAATTCTCTCCATATGCAGTGTTATCCACTGCTCCACTTATTGAGCTACAACGTTATCTGGCTGCTTTTTTAAAAACGCCAGCACAACATGCTTCCATCACACGGCAAACCTAATTCTGAGTCAGCAGGTACAACCCCAGGGAGTGACGGAGTGGGGAGTTGAGTTCAGGACCAGGAAGAGTTTTAATGAAAACAGCACGGCCTTGGGGGGAGTTTCTACACCAGCCCTCCTTCATTTTACTTTCTTTGCCAGCCTAAACACATCTGCATTGGTCTGATCACCCACCCCACATACTAAACTTTTCGATTTTCGATTTTTGAAAAATGTAAAAACACAAAACATTTGATTTGATATATGAAAAACAGATCAATGGAGCATTTGATTTGAAAACATTTAGCAGTAAGATCAGTGAGACAAGGAGAGATATGTAAACTGTGGTGAGATACAGTGGCTGGCAAAAGTATGCCCACTTTTCCACATTTTGTCATTTTATAACTACAATCTTCAATTTATTTTATTGGGATTGTGTGTGAAAGACCAACACAAAGTAAAGCATAGCTATGAAGTTGATGGTAAATTAACACAAGGTTTTGAAAAGTTGTTACAAAAACAAATCTGAAAATCAGTGGGTTTGTGTTTAAGCCCCTTGTGCTGTGATTCCCTAAATTTCAATTCAATTCAGTTTATTTATATAGCGCCAATTCACAACACATGTTGTCTCAAGGCACTTCACAACAGTCAGGTACATACATTCCAATTAATCCTAACAATTGAACAATGCAGTCGGAGTTCGCTTTTTTTTTCAAATTGGATAAAAAGTTTTTCTATCTAAGGAAACCCAGCAGATTGCATCCAGTCAGTGACTTGCAGCATTCCCTCCTCCCGGATGAGCATGTAGAGACAGTGGACAGTCACTGGCGTTGACTTTGCAGCAATCCCTCATACTGAGCATGCATGTAGCGACAGCGGAGAGGAAAAACTCCCTTTTAACAGGAAGACCTACTTCTATGTAATCCAGGTCACCTAATTAGTAAATAGAACATGAAAACAAGAGTGAACAAACATATTCATAAAGATCCAGTAACATTTTTTAAAACATTTTAAAACATACACCTTTTTTTTTCTTTTACTTCACAATCACATAGTAATAATAGTAATAAAATACCTTGGATTGTAAAGTTATAACCAGAAATAATGAAGAAGGGGTGTGAAAACGTTTGCAAGGCACTGGGCATTAGCCTGAACACATCATTCCAATAGTGAAACAGGGTGGTGGTAGAACCATGCTGTGGGGCTTCGTATCCACACTGAAACATAGTGGTGGCAAGATAATTCAGCGGGAACTCTTCTTTGTGGTAAAACACAGTGTTGGTACCATCATGGTTTGGGGATTCTTTTTAAGCAGGGACAGTGAAAGTTATTAGAGATGAATGGGAATAGGTCTGGAGCTAAATAAAGAACAATTCTGGAAATAACTCTGTTGTGACCAGCAAATACTGTGATTTCAAAAAATAATACAGGCGTCTTTAAATGTGGGTCCAAAGCATGCACGTATTGTATTTTTGACTTAATGGATATAGATATTCTTGATTTCTTGGAGGGGGGTTTCTGTTGTTTGCCAAAATATTGTTGTCACAAGAACAGAATATGGGTCACATTTATTGAATGGGTGTAGCCAAATCTATACGTTTTTTGTGGTCCTATTTACCTGGAAATTGAAATGAAAGCAGAAAGTGTGGTTAATGGGGCAGCCCAGGGAGTAGTGGTAGTCCTATGTACAAAGGCCGTTAGTCCATGGCCCAGCTGTCTGAGGTTTAAATCTTGATCTTGAGACCATTGGTGCACCCTTCACTCTGTGGCCATTTTCTGTCTAATTAATGTCAATAAAGGCTACAAAATCTTTGAAAAAAAAACATAAATGCTAAATATTTAGCATTGTAAAGAAAAAGACGTTGTGATGTACCTATCATTGACCATTTTAAAAAGATTTCAGAATCAGAATCAGAATCAGAAAAGCTTTATTGCCAAGTACGTTTTTGGACATACAAGTAATTTGTTTTGGCGTAGTCGGTGCAATACAGTACAAATTAAACAGTATAAACATATCTACAATATCATATAAATATATGTGCACAGTTTTAAGTGAGTGAGAGTAAATATAGAGCAGTATAAGATGCAAGAGCAATACAACAGTGCAGGTGATCATTGTGCAAGTAAAGCAGTGCAAGTAAAGCAGGAGTCCAAGCTGAGCGTTAATGTAACACATAGAGTTACAAGTTACAAGTGTCCTGTCAGCAAAAAAAGGGGGGGTGTGGGGGAAAGGGACAGTGTCAGGGTGGTTTCCGGGCTTTGTTAACCACGCTGGTGGCAGATGGGAAAAAACTGTTCTTGTGGCGTGAGGTTTTGGTCCGGATGGACCGCAGCCTCCTGCCAGAGGGGAGAGTCTCAAAGAGTCTGTGACCGGGGTGGGAGGGATCAGCCAGAATCTTCCCTGCCCGCTTCAGGGTCCTGGAGGTGTACAGTTCCTGGAGTGACAGTAGACTGCAGCCAATCACGTTCTCAGCAGACCGAATGACACGCTGCAGCCTGCCCTTATCCTTGGCTGTAGCAGCGGCGTACCAGATGGTGATGGAGGAGGTGAGGATGGACTCAATGATGGCTGTGTAGAAGTGCACCATCATAGTCTTTGGCAGGTTGAATTTCTTCAGCTGCCGCAGGAAGAACATCCTCTGCTGGGCTTTCTTGATGAGGGAGCTGATGTTTGGCTCCCACTTGAGATCCTGGGAGATGATGGTTCCCAGGAAGCGGAAAGATTCCACAGTGTCAATTGTGGAGTCACAGAGGGTGATGGGGGCAGGTGGGGCTGGGTTCTGCCTGAAGTTCACAACCATCTCCACTGTCTTTAGAGCGTTGAGCTCAAGGTTGTTCTAGCTGCACCAGTCCAACAGATGGTCCACCTCCCATCTGTACGCAGACTCATCACCATCAGAGATGAGTCCGATCAGGGTGGTGTCGTCCGCAAACTTCAGAAGCTTGACAGACTGGTGACTGGAGGTGCAGCTGTTGGTGTACAGGGAGAAGAGCAGAGGAGAGAGAACACAGCCTTGGGGGGAACCGGTGCTGATGGTCAGGGAGTCAGAGACGTGCTTCCCCAGCCTCACGCGCTGCTTCCTGTCAGACAGGAAGTCAGTGATCCACCTGCAGGTGGAGTCGGGCACACTCAGCTGGGAGAGCTTCTCCTGTAGCAGAACTGGGACGATGGTGTTGAAGGCAGAGCTGAAATCCACAAACAGGATCCTGGCGTAGGTTCCTGTGGAGTCCAGGTGCCGGAGGATGAAGTGAAGGGCTAGGTTGACTGCATCATCTACAGACCTGTTGGCTCTGTAGGCAAACTGCAGGGGGTCAAGGAGGGGGTCGGTGATGTCTTTTAGGTGTGAGAGCACAAGGCGCTCAAAGGACTTCATCACCACAGAGGTCAGGACGACGGGTCTGAAGTCATTAAGCCCTGTGGTCCTTGGCTTCTTGGGAACAGGGACGATGGTGGAGGACTTGAAGCAGGCTTGCACATGACATGTCTCCAGTGAGGTGTTAAAAATGTCTGTGAAGACTGGAGACAGCTGATCAGCGCAGTGCTTCAGGCTGGCTGGTGAGACAGAATCCGGACCAGCAGCTTTCCGGGGGTTCTGTCTCCTGAAGAGTTTGTTGACGTCCCTCTCCTGGATGGAAAGAGCCGTCCTCGGCGTGGGTAGGGGGCTGGTGGGGGGGAACTTCAGGGTGGGGGTTGGAGGTGCCAAGGCCCCTCTTGAGGTTGGAGAGATGGGGGTGGTGGATTGTGGCTGCAGCTGTTGGGGGGCGTCGTGGGAGATGGTTGCAGGACTGTCCCTTTGTCTTTCAAAGCGGCAGTAGAACTCGTTCAGGTCGTTGGCGAGGCGTCGGTCGTTGATGGAGTGGGGGGCTTTCGGCTTGTAGTTGGTGATTTGCTTGAGCCCTTTCCAGACAGTCGCAGAGTCGTTGGCTGAGAACTGGTTTTGGAGCTTCTCAGAGTACAGTCGTTTGGCCTCTTTCACTGCCTTGCCAAACTTGTACTTTGCCTCTCTGTATATGTCTTTGTCCCCACTCCTGAAGGCCTCTTCCTTATCCAGTCTTAACCTTCTGAGTTTAGCTGTCAACCAGGGTTTGTTGTTGTTGTAACTCACCCTGGTGTATGATGGTACACAGCTGTCCTCACAGAAGCTGATGTAGGAAGTCACAGCCTCTGTGTACTCGTCCAGACTGTTGGTAGTAGTCCTGAACACATCCCGGTCTGTACAGCCTAAACACGCCTGGAGATTCTCCACAGCCTCACTGCTCCACTTCCTTGTCGTCCTCACAACAGGTTTGCAGAGCTTTAGTTTCTGCCTGTATGCAGGAATCAGGTGGACCATGATGTGGTCGGATTGGCCCAGTGCAGCACGTGGGACGGCGTGATAAGCGTCTCTGATGGTGGTGTAACAGTGATCCAGAATGTTGTCCTCTCTGGTCGGACATTTTATAAACTGTCTATATTTGGGGAGTTCGTGGGTCAGATTACCTTTGTTAAAGTCGCCAACGACGATAACTAAGGAGTCCGGGTTGGTCCGCTCCACACTCAGTATCTGGTCGGCGAGCATGCGCTGTGCGACCTGCACGTTAGCTTGCGGCGGGATGTAAACACCGACCAGGATGAACGAAGCGAACTCACGGGGGGAATAGAAAGGCTTACAGTTTATGATGAAGGATTCCAGGTCTGGAGAACAGTGCTGCTGAATCACTGTCACGTCGTTGCACCAACCACTGTTGAGGTAAAAACAGATTCCTCCACCTTTCGCTTTGCCGGAGAGTTCCGTGTCTCTGTCCGCTCTGTAGAGCTGGAATCCTGCCAGCTGCAGCGCAGAGTCCGGTATTAATCCACACAGCCACGTCTCCGTGAAGCACAAAACTGCCGATGAATAAAAGTCCCTGTTTTTCCCCAACAGCAGTTGTAGTTCCTCCATTTTGTTGGGAAGTGAGCGCACGTTAGAGAGAAATATTCCAGGTAACGGTGTTCGTAGTCCACGCTGGCGAAGACGTACCAGCACCCCAGCCCGTTTCCCTCTCTTCCGGTGTTTCACCGCGTGAGCAAAGGTGAGCGCACCTTTGACCAGAATGTCCAAATATTCCAGAGCAGTAGAAAAGTTGGAAATAACTCCTCTGGTGTAGTAGCCCTGATGTTCATGAGTTCTTCTCTGGTGAGAGAGCTCCGGGTACCATCACAGAAGACCGTTTTAGAGCAAAAAACAAAACAAAACAATGCGCACCAACTCGGCGTGTTGGTGCGCATTGTTTTGTTTAAGTTGTATGTGAAAATCTAACCTTTTTTTTTTTTTAAGTGTCCACCGGCAACAACCATCCTTGCCAGGGGGCCAAAAATACACAATTCCTGGATTAAAGTTAAACAAAATCATTCCAGGGACTGCAAATGCCCACATTTGGATGCCACCTGGTGTAGATCAAATATTTATGTGTGAGAATGGGCCAGTCCAGGTTCTTACTGGTAGAGACATACTTCAAGAGACTTGGAGCTGTAATTGCAGTGAATAGGGGTTCCACAAAGTGTTGACTAAGGAGGGTTGACTACAAAAGCATGCCACAAATTTCATAATTTTATTTTTAAAAAATGTGTGTGTAAATTTACTTCCACTTCAAAATTATCCACCACATTGTTTTGGTACATCACATGAAATTCCAATAAAATACATGGATCTTTGTAATTGTAAGGCTACACAACTGTAAAAGAGTGGCAAAGCATATTTTTGTGAGTCAGTGGATATTACACAGAACTGTCAAGTTCCTGTGCAACATAATGACCGCACATACCAGCAAACGTCTTAAAACGGTGGGTTAAGATTGAAACAAACTGAAACAGCTTTTATTCTTCTTGAAACATTAAGGAAGCACTCCATTATTTTAGGCAGGCAGTCTGTCTTACTGATCACCAGTCCCTTTGTGCCCAATCATGTTCTCCTTTACGTTGTCTCTTCTTGTTAGATGGTTTGATGATCAGCCTGAGCATTGCTAACATTAGTTTTTTATTTGGTCTTTCAGTCCTGAAATGGATTCTTAGACTCAACTGTTTTATTATGTACTTTAAATTTGACCTCGTGTCCTCATTCTCTGCTTGCAAAAAAACACCGTGAGTTTTAGCACATCAGTCCCAAACTGCAGATATCCAGTTTTCATTTTCTGTTGTCCTTTGACTTTTCATAGTTTTTGTGGTTCTCAAAAAACCTTAGGGAGCCACACACACACACAACCACCACCATCACCGCCACCACCTTTTAACTTAGAGTGCAGTTCTGGCAGGGTTTTAATGTTTAATTTGCTGTGTTATTTTGCTAAGTTTGGCTTTCCTTCCAAAATGAAGCCGACCAGAGCACATGGAAAAAGTGGGTCAAAAACAACTAGCTACCATGGTCTCTGTGACACTTCACCCTTGCCACCCCTACTGCCTCTTGATCTTAACTTCTTTGGGACAGACGTTTCTCTTGTCACAAAAGTACACTATGTGCTTTCTCAGGGACACTGTAGGCGATATTCAACTTGGGAGAGAGACTTCATCACTGGTGGAAAGGCTTTCTGTGAAGGCATGAAGGACACTGGATCATCAGGTCCTCATGTAAAAGTGATGTGTTTTTGAAACCCACCATGTAAGAAATTTGACAGCAATCAACAGACAATTGCTGGCACGTGAATTGACATGACCTGGTAATTTTTCCATTAAACATTGACCAGTTTGATAACATGTTTACTGTCACAGATGTTATTCTGCATTAAAAACACATTTCTACTCAGAGTATCAGCCACTGTCTTCCTGTTTGTCGTGTAGTGGACTACATAGTCAGTCTACAAGTAATAATAATTGGCAACTATACATAATACAGTCTGGTATCTATGGAGAATTTACAGGGTACCTACCATCTTTCTTTTGGGACTAAGCCATATTATTATCTATTTTTAGGCTTTTAGACTGGTTTTGAAAAATAATGTTTGTGAGAATTACTTTCCTACTTTAGAGTTACCCAACTACAAAAATATTTTCTAATTATTGATGACCTTACACCACTGACTTGAAGTACTGTTTAAGTCTGACCTGAACTATCCCATCAATACTCTGTAAATACAGGGTTCCCCAATCACCACATTATACAGCACAGTCTCCATAGGTATTACCTAAGAACCTCATGGATGCCACACAGGTGCCCCTGTAGGTACTCATTAATACCCCTTATGAACCACCATAGCTATCCTAAAATACCTTGTGAGTACCTTGTAAGTACCCTCGTGGGTAGTGTGATCACAGTACTAAAATTTAAAAGTTTATACACAGACTATGAAATACTCGATACCTGATACCAGTTTTGATACTCCAGGTTTTTTTTAAGTTTTACAGTTCTTAAATACTTTACCTTTACTCAGTAACAGTAAAAGTAAAAATGTCATATTGTTACTTTTACTCAGTAACAATATGACAGAATTTCAGTGCAAACACAATAAGTAGTTGGCAAATAAGCAGGCATTTAGTAAAAAGCCTTTTTGACTGAAGAGGGTGACAAATGGCCTTTCTCCATCAAACTTGACATGCCCTTTCCAGGACAAGCTCACTGTGTTGTTTCTCAGACATTAGGTAGGCTGCAGAGAGGGGAGGGCTAAGTGTCTGTGTGTCTGCAGCAGTGTTGTGACAACTTGGGTTGATGAAAATGGCTCAGTTTGTATTGGTTTTAAAGGAAACAAGTATCTTCAAAAAAATTATTCTTTACTATTGATTATATTGAAATGTGGAATATTTTGACAATCCTACTTATGCCCAGTAAGTACCTGGTAGATACCACTATGAATTATACCCCTGTGAATTCCTCTCTGGGTAAATGTAACTTCACCATTGGTACCACCGTAAGTAACCTTAGGTGTGAGGGAATGCCCTCTAAGAACTTATGTTGACACTGTGTAAGTATTATGCTGGTACCCAATTGGTTTCCCAGGGGCACCCTATAAATACCTTGGTAGGTACCTTAATACCGCATAGACACCCTGTAAATTCCCCCACAGTTATCTCATAGGCACCTTAGGTTACTGTACATACCCTGTAAGTATTTTGTATCTATCTTGTCAGCACCATAGGTATCTGTCAGTACTCAAAAAATAATTGTTATCTACAACCAGAGTGCTTTTTGTCAACTTGTTTCTTTTAACAGTGTATTATATTATGTTCAGTTATTTGTAGATGTTGCTACATAAGTGCACACCATATTTGTAATTGCTTTTCAACACACAGACCTTTGTTCATTAATTCACCACTAAGTTATAATGTTGAACCTAGCCTCCAACTAACCCCAGGTAGGCCCAGGCACTGTTTGCTCTTTCATGCAGAGTGAATTAAGGCAGCTTGAAAACCTTGTCTTCATTGGCCACCCACATCACTTACAAAATTATGCCTGCACCTCAGTTGAAAGTGGGGCAAGTTAAGCTTAAAGGAGGGCAGTCCTACCTTCATGCGCTCTGCATAAAACAGTTCTTTCTAAAAGGTTAGAGTAGAACATGAATTAGGTTACTTGGGTTTACAAAAACAGAAAAAAATTTACCTTTTTGTTCTAAATTATGATTTTTGTTTTATAAATAAAACAAAGCACTGGTATTTTCAGCTTGCAGTGCAAAGAAATATGAAACCTAAATTCCATCACATATTCCAATATAAAACATGAGGACATATGGCAGTAAAGGAGATTAAAAAAGACTTCAGATTTGCCAGCAGACTGGCAATGCTCCTGTTTTATTTATTTGTCAAGGTCACACGTCTGCATTAAAGGTTCCTCATATGCAATTATTAAAATATTTTCAGCAGCACCTGAAGACAGCTTAATGGCTGAAGCTGTACTGCCCAGTCAACTGGACTCTTTCAATCCATCCCCAGCCCTCCTGTGCCCCTCCCAGGGTCTTACTTGGTTGTTAGAGGGCTGGTTGTGTTTTCTTTGTGCTATCACATTACTGCACACATGCTGATGCAGCAGCCAAATCTGTCCACCCCTCCTGGCTCGACTCAGCTTCTTAGCGAAGCCGGCCAACAAAGGAGCGAAGCAAATCGAGATTTCAATTTAAGTAATGCCACATTACAGTCTCCAATCAAAGAAATAAGTCCTTACTTCTGTTATCGCCATTTCTAAATATAAGATTAAAAGTCGAATTATCCAGGAACAACTCCCCTCCCCCACCCCTCCTCAACAACCAGTCTCTCTGATTAATTTTCATGGAATTAGTCATCGTCCCCACTGCACGTCGCGCTGCACTCAGATGAGAAATGGATGAAAAGTTGGCTTTGCCTGGAGGAAATATTCTCTAAACTTTGATTTTATCAAGCAGCACAGAGAAGACGGGAAATTAAGTTCAGTCCCAATTTTAGACGATAAGAGGATGGAGCTGACACATTTACAGCTGTGATAACAGAGTAATACAGCGGTGCAAAACTGCTTTTCCAATAGGCTGATAAGCAAATTAATATACTAGTTTAGACAGAGGACCAAGTATTTGTGAATTACATTACCTGCTTTATTTAATCATAGCTCTCAGGCTGTTTGTTCTCATTCAGTGTGGTGATTTAACTGCCTGTTTCTTGTTGGTGAACAGGGAAGCTAAACAGAGAGGAGGATAGGTTTAAAATTCCAAAACAGTTGAATGGAAATTATTTGGCGTGTGTGTGTGTGTGTGTGTGTGTGTGTGTGTGTGTGTGTGTGTGTGTGTGTGTGTGTGTGTGTGTGTGTGTGTGTGTGTGGGTGGGTGTGCTAGACCTGTTAAATAAGCAAATCCCTCCCCAGTTTAATAACATTTTCCTTGGAAACTGCTATTAAGTAAAAAAAAAAGTGCATAACTGCATCCTTTGAAAAACACAGCAGTATTCACTTGAAAAAAGCTTTAAATAATGGAAGATGAACTGAGGATGATCAATAATTTTAATTTGCTATTTTAAGATTTTCACTTTACCGGCAGTTGCTATTTAGATGCAGAGCCAGATAATAAACTTCACATTTCATAATGTTGTGAACTCGAAACAATAACAATAGTTTCCTGTGAGCTAAAAGATCAGTCAGTCAGTCATTTTCTACCGCTAAAAGCTAAAAGATATCCAGGGAATATAAATGTACAAAGCAACTGTAGGTTTTTTACGTTGTTTGCATCTCTAATGTGACACGTCTTGTCCAGTTGAAGTAAAAAAAATAAATACAAACAAATCTGACAAATTATTTTATTTTGAGACAATTTGTTGTATACAGGCCTCTTCAGATCACAGATTTCTATCATTTTAGGTCAAAAAAAGTCATTTTCAAAACTAATTTTCTTCCAGTAAAGCCATTCTTTTATTGATTTCACTCTTGATACTGTAGTATAACCAGCTGAGCTAGAGTGTGATGGATTTTTTTTAAACATGTCAAAAAATGTTGATGTAATATGTAATACACATACTTGCCACTGCTTCGAAAATTACATAAGTGCTATGCAAATGTCAAAGCAATGACCGGAATTTCTATTTATAACTTTACTTTATTTCATAATAAACTAGGCAGACGTTCTCTTTGCTCTAATGAGACTTGTGTTGTGACTATGAATCTGAATATATTATTTAATATTTAATATGAATATCTTAATATTTTATCAAATAATATTTCGGTCTGTTAAGGGTTGTCCTGTGAATACCAGCCCAGTAAGGCGATAGCATTAGGACAAAATTAGGACGAAAAGGTTGAGCCAAGCTCTGACCTTATTGAACAGCAAAACTCTGCACACACATGGAATGAATTCACAGACTTTTTTAAAATACAAGAATTTATTAACAAACATAAGTCAACTCAAAGTCAAACATATTTCAATCAACAAACTCTTCACTATGCTAAAACAGTCCAACTAACTACCAAGCAGAATTAAAGAATAGGGACGACTAATGGGCTATGTATAATATAAACAAGTTGATTAAAGATGGTTGACAGCCCTGACCGGAAGAGTGATGCAACATTACCATGCAATGTTTATGTTTGAGAACCAAGAATTATCTTGAAGAATCTGGAAATTAAGTTAAGTTAGTCTTGAAACAAACTTAGGCAATAATGAGTACACTTTTAGACAACCGTTCACATTGTAAGATCAGATAAAATATTATTTTATTAAAATAATGTTTTAAAGAATGATCTGCTGAATAAAACCAATCTTCTGGATGACTAATTCTCAACGGTGTCTCATTAGCTGCCTTTATTTATTAAAATAATATTTAAGGAAATATTATTAAGGAAATGGTAAAATATTTAAGGAAATATTTTGGAAAAGAGCCAAATCTTTCTGGAGAAAAGGGGCTTAATGGTGTTTACTTAGTTATCAAGTTTAGTAAAATAATGTTTAGGGAACTATTATTTACTGGATTGAAAACTAACAACTAACAACTAAATATTCTTTAGCAGGCAAGCACGTGTTCTTAGCTGTTAGCAGTTAAAGCTAACAAAAGAAACTGATAGCTTAGAATCGAACACACACCTATAAAATACCGTTAATAAAAGGGTTAACATGCATAAGCGCGGACGGCGCATTACGATCAATCTTCTGTGTATAAAATCACCCTTTAAATAAAGTTTGTCTTAACTCGTTCTGTCGGCCGGCGAACTGCACAGTTACTGCTGTAACCACGGTGATGCAGTCCTGCTTCACCTTCCTTCCGATCAGAAAAACTACTTCACTGGGAACTCTCTATAACACAGTTTGATCTGTAGAACTCAGAGAGAAAAGTCAAGCCATGCTTCTACCTTAATTATCCCGTTCATGAATGAATCTACTGGATACACGAGCAGTAATTCATTCGTATTCAACTTAGTGCATATGATTGATGATCGTATGACACTCTTAGATCCAGTTTGAAAAGTTTATGTCTGTTTGCCAGCAAAGAGACATTAGCGCGCTGTGTCTCTCGGTCCAGACCCACTTGGAGGAACTTGCATAGAAGAGATCGATTCCTTGAAAATGGGGTGCTTTTATACATACAGCGGCATCATGGGAAGTACCCCTTTCCCTGGTTGTGCCGTAAGTAGGTCAATGCAATTTATTTTGAAAGTTTCAGAAAAGTCTGTACCGGACTTCATGTTGTAACCATGGCTGTGGTCCCAACACTTGCTCACCTCGGCATGCCAAATGCTTGGAAAGGATATCAGGAACGAGGGGTTTTTAGTTAAACTCTTCTATGAATTTACAGCTGTTTTCCTGGTTTAGCTGAATAATTGGACTCATTGTGATGCTTAACAAATCCCTCTTATTTTGTAGCAGACAAATACACCCATATTATTTTCTACTAAACATCCACAGAAAGAGCATTTCAGGTGCTTTAAGGCACAACTTCCAGCAATCCTTTGTACATCTGTTCTATTCAGAAGCACCACTGCTTCGGTAAAAAATAACCAAGCCCAAAGACCGGTGATTTGTTCTGTCTCAGCTAACGTCAGCAAGATGCAAACAATGTGTGTTAAAGTCACCAACTGGTGAGCATCTATTGGCAAGACCCAACACAGCGCTAATGATGTGCATTCCTCCAAAAAGGAACTGGCATTTGGAACTCCCATGAAAAAAGCGACCCCAAAGCATGATGCTGCACTCACCACGTTTTAGTATTGGTATGGTTTACGTTTAGTTGTTTTTGTTTTTTCCTAAGTAGTTTTTAAAGGTTTTTTTTAACTATTTCGGGTTTTGAGAGATTATAGTCGGTCTTTAATTTGGTTCAGAGGGAAACCTCTGAAATTATTTATCATGCTCTCATTCTTTACATGAGTAAAGCTTGACATTTTAAAACTGGGTTTTGTACAGTTTTTTGTCATAAAGTGGTTTTTGGATCGGACCCAGAATGCAGACAGGCAGGAAGTAGCGCGGTGAGTAGAAGAGTTTAATAAACAAAAAGTGAAAACGTACAGCCAGACTTAAAGGGGCAGAAGCAAGCATGAAAGCAATCAACGACAGGAACAGGCATGGCATGGCATGGCATGGGCAAGACAGCTGAGGACTTGGACAGGCTTGGCATGACAAAAAGTATGTATCTGCGAGAAGTGAACAGAACAGCAGAGTATATAAAGTGGATGGCACAAGTGAAAACAAGGAGACTGATGGCACAGGTGGACTGAATGAATCTGATTAAAGAGTCAGTGGCAGAGACTGAAAGCAAAACACAAACTAAAAAAAGATGCTGTGAATATTCTAACACAGAATACTAACATAAATAACTCAAAGTAAAAAAATATAAGGACAGAAAAATTAACATGACCCAAAATACTACAAATCCTGACTTTTTCATGACAAGTAATGTTTTTAGAAAATGGACACAGCACTTTTACAATAGAGCCACATTCACCCAGTTGCACACATTAATTTGCAGATCCGTAGGGAACGTGGGGTTAAGTGCCTTGCCCAAGGGCACATTGACAAGCGTCAGTAAGGTAAGCTAAAATCAAACCCACAATCTTCTGATTCCAACACAACTCATTCTATTGAGCCAGAGTCACCACACTATCTTTAAAAACATATCTTTAAACATTTAGCCCAGATATAAATTATTTTAAGAATTTCAAAACTAGCACTGTTGCCTTGCAGAAAGAAGGTCCTGGGTTCGACTCCCAGCCGGGGGTCTTTCTGCATGGAGTTTGCATGTTCTCCCCGTGCATTTTTGGGTTCTCCCAGCTCTCCATGACCACTATAGAATAAGCAATATGGAAGATGAATGAATGAATTTCAAAACTAGGGCTGCACGGTGGCACAGTTGGTAGCACTGCTGCCTTGCAGCAAGATGGTCCTCAGTTTGACTCCCAGCATTTCTGCATGGAGTTTGCATGTTCTCCCAGTGAATGGGTGGGTTCTCTCCGAGTACTCCGGCTTCCTCCCATAGTCCAAAAACATGACAGTTACATTAATTGGTCTCTCTACATTGCCCTTAGGTATGAATTTGTGTGTATGGTTGTTTGTCCTTTGTGTCTCTGTGTTGCCCTGCGATGGCCTAGTGACCTGTCCAGGGTATACCCCGCCTCTCACCCGTAGACTACTGGAGTTAGGCACCAGCTGTGACCCAGTATGGAAGAAAGGGGTATAAAAAATGGATGGATGGAATTTCAAAACTAATTTTAGGAAGATGTCAACATTCCGCAACATCACTTGGCTTGATGTACTTGAATCGTGCTTGATTTAAGGATTTCTTGAAAATTATGTGAAAAATGAAGCTCCATAGCAGGATTGCTGTCCTCTCAAAGGACTAACCTTTTAGGAGAAGCCATTTTAAGATTGTGACAGGTAATTTACCACAAATCCACATTGAACTGCCACTTTCTGTTGTAGAAGACACAAAGTGTACAAGCACATCTAAATTTGACCTTTCCAGAAAATAATGCTGGTGATAGTATGCAGTACATGAAAGCAGAAAAGGTTTGGTGGGGCACTGCAGCTACTGTAGAACCAGACTCAAGCAAAAGGAAAAGGACTCCGTTAGAGTGTTTATTTTTCCTCCCTGAAGAAAAGCCCTTCATTGATGGTTTTTGGACATGCTGCCCTTTTGGAGAAACAGAGCTAAATTGACTTAGTCTTTCTTCCACCCCACCCTCTTCTTTCAATCACACAAGAGCTTGGTGAGAGCCTGTAAAGTCAGCAGCCATACGTTGTTATAAAACTAATCCAGGTTTCATTGGGATTGCCATGGGATTGTCGCATGGGGGGAGGTAAGGGTTAAGTGGTTATACAGCACAATCCACCTCTCTTAGCAGAGGAGAACTGCACTGTTATTTACTGTACTGGCTGCTTGACAGACTCACATACACACACTTGCACACAAACTGACACTGAGAGACAGAGGAGCTATTGGACATAACAGAGGTATTTTCTTGGAAATATAGCACAAAGGTAGGAGTGCTGACATGTTAGTCTCCATGTTGATATGAAGAGGCAGTATGTGTGAATAAGTATGGGAAGGGGGTTGTGAACAAAATGATGGCAATTGAGCTATTTTTAAACAATAGGCCTTAAGTCTACCTCCAGTGCCCACAGTCTGTTTCCTAATGGTACCAGTCCCCTCATATCCCCAGCAGGACGGAGACACGCATGTAGCATTACAGAGGGCTAAGAAAGGCTGAATACCACTCAGCGATTCTACAGAGGCTTGTGTAAATGCCACATCTGTCTGTATGCGTCTCATTTTTCTTGTGAGAGGGGATCTTATAAAGATTTCAGGGAACTTGACAATCCCTATTTAGAGCAGTAAAGCGAGTATGCCAAGAAGATTTCAGGAAAGATCTCAATCATCTTGGGTTTTGCATAAAGGTCATTGGGAAAAAATGTGCCTGAGCAAGTTCAGAGAGTGTCCAAGCCATTTTCAGGGTGATGCAATTACAGCAGTGGTCAGCTGGGTCCACATGTGATACTAGCTTGAAGGACAAAAGGCTCTGGGAGAAATTGATAGATTAGAAAAGGGCACGGTCAGTCATTTGTCTTTTGTTTTTTCCTATCAGAGGCCTTCAGTGTTTCCGTGTTGCAGGGGACAACTTTATAAACTCTGAAAGTTTGCCAAGCTTATAGGCATTTATGGCAAGTGTAAGTATTTTGACTGTTTTTCACAGCTGAGCGTGTTGCCCTTTTGGATTTCTGGGCTGACTGGGGAATGCACTGCAACGACTAGGCTCCTGAAAATGGAAGATGTGGTTGCAAAGAGGGCCGCTTAGCCTTTGAGAAAGAAACCTTGTGTTTTCCCATTACTACGCAGACATCCAAGGGGCCAACTCAGGTCACAGCAGTGAAATATCCCTTGGTGGGATTGGGACAGGGATAGGCGAGGGTGTGGGACGCATAACCGGCTGTCTTCAGAATTCAAACACTGTCAAGCCTTCACATCTGTCTCATTTCTGATGAGATGGATCTGTAACATTTATGGCTGTGATGGGGGTGAGAGCACTGCAACGGGGATACATATCAGGAATTGGATTAAAGCAGATGGCTTTCTGAAACCTCAAACCAGTGTGATTAGATTTTTGCGGCCAAACACTGATTGAAGGATGATTGCATTAGATGTCACAGGGAAGGAAAGATACACACAAAAACAAGCTCGATTTGAGCAGTGTGGCAGGGTTGTAATCCTTTTTTGCTCCATTGCTTCCACATATATGACTTTACCAAGTGTTAGAAAAATAGAATAGACACAATCTTTGTGACTGTGCCAATACATTTTTTTCTTGTTACCAACCACTATTTTCAAAGGAATGTTGTTTGAAGATATCAATATCTTCTACATAATCTCTTTCATTTGCAAACAGGACAGGAATTATGAGTGAGGAGGCCAGATAAGTGTTGTGTGGTTGAGCAGTAGGAACCGGAAAGGAGCATTGGAAGATCATAACAATGTGTATTATACAAAGACAGAGAACTTAAAGGAGACACAAGCAAAAACAGGACGAGGAACACGTCAGAGTCACAGTCACAACAAGAGTAAAAATGAGGGGGATTACAGCCATATTCATGGAAGGATCCAGCGGAGTACAATGAGAAGAAGAGAGCCCGTATACTGAGAGACAAATGACAAGAATGACAACACCAGCCGGTAAGTAATAAGAGGATGATGAGAAACAGCTGAGGCAGGGTGAACCCAGGGAGCTGTGGGAGGGAGACTAATAAACCTGACCAGAGGTAAACAGAAACCCAAGGAAATTCAAGGAAGTATCTAACAGGAATAGATCTAGAGGTTTAAAGAAAGCCCGTTATTGGCTGACCTTACCATGTAATCGTTTTTGAAGAATTGATAACAGGGAGTTCAACCAGCAGGCAGGATGCCCATAAAGCTCACAGGAGTTTTATTCTGAACATACCACAACAAGTTCTTCTATAAGACAAAACATAATTAAAGACACTTGAGTACAGAATTATAAAATAAATTGTTCACATAATATCACTAACAGTTGACCATGAAATATTTTGTAGCACAGAAATTTAACAACTAAGGTTATTCCACAGTGGACACCGTACCACTTGCCACACTGGAATTTAATGAGCTCCAGGGAGTAACCCACTGTTCACAAATGCTTTTAGAAGCAGTGTGCATCCCTCGGTTATGGATTTTATTCACATGTGGCCAAGGAAAATATTGGAAACCTGAATTTCATGATTCCGTCACTTAAATTCTCCTCTCCAAACACATAACATCACTGTCGCAGTACAGTCCTTGTAAGTGAGCACAGGGTTGCATAAAAAGCAACACATTGGACTTAAAGTTTCACAAAATTACCTTTATTTTTTCATGTTTGGTGTCACCGATAAGCAGCTTTTCTGACAAGATAAGAAACAATGTGACAGCAGCCTAAATTAAGTTTATTATTAATGAGTTAATAATCGACACGGAGTGAGTTGTATATGAAGCTTGTCAGTCATATGTATCTCCACCACAATTCTCATTTTTTCAGTATTCCATTGCCATTCTTCTCAATATTAAATGTCTTGGGGAAAAGTGAGAACTTTTAGTGTTCAAGAGCTTATTTCTGTATATAAAAGTGAAGTTTGTTTTTTGTTGAGACTGTGTTGACTAGTCACATCAGCAGAAGCGTATGTCTCTTGTCCAGTTCACCACCTTACTTTAAATACTGCTCGTCAAGTGATGGTTGTATTTCAGTTGCTTGCAGTAATTCACCAATTCTATTAAAGTAGAGAAGTTGGTTTTCTATAAAGCTGTCTTTCATCTAATCATCTAATTTTTTTAACTTGTGCTACCAGCAAGTCAAAGTTCCCTCTCATTTACAGGAATGTCTTTTTCAAACAGTCAAAATATAAAAGACCTCAGGCAATGTATTGCTCACAAACATCTTACTCATAAAGCAGGCTTTTTGTATGAATACTGTCTGTTCTGAAAGGACTTTTATCAATTTTCAGCAAACTTAGTTTCTGCTTTTTTTAACCAATGCTAGCCTTGTTAAATCTCTTCCATGTTGCTCTAATTCAGCTGTTAATGGAAAACGAACAGTCACAGGAGCACATTCGCAGTCTCCTCTCCGGGCTTGGTAAGGCTTGCTGTGTTCAACATTTGCAGCAGTTCTGTCGCAGACAACAAGTGGACACAAATGATGTGCATTCATGGGTAACCACCAACAAGCCTGAGGCAGAAAATGGCCTTTTGAAAAAAAAAAGAAAAAACGTCTATATTGTTAAACTGAGGAATGTTTTCATTCAGATGGTGGCTGAACTTCTGGCATTCTAAATGAGAGAATCAAAATGTATGAACAACAGCAGCCTATCCGCTCTGCAAGAGAACAGGTCAGTGTAGGAGGTAAACCGCCTGTTGATACTCTCTCCCATGCAAGCCAGTATTCTTGCATATTTATTATTGCCCTAAGAAGATTCATGAGGCAGACGTTGCAGAAAACAGAGCTGAAGCTCTGGGGAAGTGAGGGTACTCGATTTTTTGGAAAGACAAACCAGGGGAATGGAAGGTAGCTACAGGAGAGAAACAAGACTCTCGGGCCCTGACCCTGCTTCTCTCAGCTTTCTTCTTCTTTGTGCTGACATGCAGCACACTCTCAACCGGGAATTTAGGAAATTTAATAACCTTCTGAAACAATCCCTTTTCACATAATGATAAATTAGCATGCTGGTACCCTTTAGGAGAAAAAAAAACAGTGGTGAGGAGTTCTATACAGTGCTCCAAATTAACAGGAGGTCCAGTGCTGATTTATAGGCTTGAGGGTTTCAAGAAGTTAAACAAAGGAAACTCAGAGTCCGACCAGGGGTTTTTACTGTCATCAAGCTGATCTATCATACGGACCTTTAGGAAAATTGGACTCCTTTCTGGTGCGATAAAGCATTCTAACCCCCACAACTTTGCTTAGATTCTCCTGTAATCATACCGAAAACGTTCAACTCAAGGTCTAATAACAAATAACATCCATCAAGTTTGTGAAATTCACAATAAAAAGACAAGTCTTTGTCGATATCCTTGGGTTGCTAAAGAAGACATGATTAAAGCATTTCTGGTCACTCTCTGTTCTCCTTTAATGAATTTACACATTAAATGAAATGATGTTCTGCTGAGGTGTAATTTCCTTCTTCTGTCTTAGGGAAGGAGGAAGCTACTCATCATACGGGACACGCTTTAATACACTCATCTCAATAGATATTAAGCACCAGGCAATCGCAGAGGCAGTGATACATTGGGGCCATTTATCTCCAATAAAGACAGCACGTTTCTCCACTTCGGCCCACAAATGTTTATCCGCAAGATTGTGGAGAGATGGAACGTGACAGATCAGCAGCAGGCTCAAAGAGGTTTTCTGTCAGAATGCTAACGTTACGAGAAGACCTTTAGATTGATTGTGACAACTTTGGTTCTCAATCGTTTGGAATCAAGCTGCCACTGCTGGCCATTAACCATTCATTACTGTTCATCCGGGGTGTTTATGATTCAAATATTCTAGCATTCTCTTTCTGCATTGGGGTCACTTCTGACTTTCAAATCGGGCTTACCACTGCCTCGATTTGACCATCTAAACAGTGTCTTTCAAAAGTATTCATACGTCTCTAACTTATTCATATTTTGTCAAGTTTCAACTACAAAATGTGTTTATTTAAAAATGAATTTTACTTAAATTTTACTTGATAGACAAACACAAAATAGCCAATAATTGTAAGATAGAAATCAGCCTGTCTTCTGGAAATGGAAAGTGTCAGGCAACACTTGAAATCTACCAAGACATGGCTGTCCATGATAAGGGTGGGCTGGACAGGATGAGTTTTAATAAGAGAAGCAGGCAAAAGGCCCGTGGTAACTTTGGATGAACTGCAGAGATCCACAGCTAAGGTAGCAGAATCAGTAGACAGGACTATTAAAAAAAATCTGGTCTTTATGGAGGAGTGACAACATGCCTTTGTTGAAAGAAGTTTACAAGAAGTCCCTTTTACAGTTTTGCCACAAGCCGTCCTTCATATTTCAGCAAGTATGTGGAAGAAGGTGCTCCAGTGAGATGTATCCAAAATTGAACTTTTACCTCACATGCAAAACGTGTGTTGTGGAAAACTAACACTGCATGTGAATTCCATAAAGTATAGTGGTGGCAGCATCATGCTGTGAGAGTTTGTTTTGTCCAGCAGTTGAGATTGGAATGGAGGTTCACCTTCCAGAAGCACAATGACCCTAAACATAGAGCCTGAACTGCAACGGAATGGTTTAGATCAAAGCATATTGTTTTGATAGAACTGCCCAAAGTCCAATTTGACTGGGCATTTCCAACCTACACTGAATACAAATGTGAGCCAGAATTCAGATTTTAATTAGAAAAAATAGGGAACCCATGTTTTCTTTTCTTTTACCTCAGTTATGTGCTACTTTGCATTGGTCAATCACATAAAACCCAAATTTAATACATTGAAGCTTGTGGTTGTAAATACTTTTGCGAGGCATCGTCAACATGTCGATCATCTGACATCTTAAGTGGCAGCAGACTTCACCTCTCGTTAATATTTTTTTTACATCCGTATGCAATGATTCAAAGCTAAGCATATAAACTCCTGCTGACACTGGAAGGTGAGTCAAGGTAAATGAGGTAATCTCTCAGAAATAGTGTTTCCCAGCTCTGGAATTCAGCCAGAGTCAACCTTACATCTCACTGTGATGAAAAAGTCTGAACAGGGCAAACGGAGAGAGGTAAAGCAAAGAAAGAGGCGGCTCACGGGAGACGACCTGTGCTCAGTTTTTTAATAAGACTTCACCCCAAATTCTCGCAGCCTGCTCTGCCTTCTGATGTTCTAAATACCTGGTTTTTGCAGGCGCTCATCACTCACAAGGCTCTGATGATGCCAATTCTGAAACCTATGAGTCTGAAAGTGGAGCAAAACTGTGACTTCTGCATTTTCAATCCACCTGTTTATTGTATAAAAGGAAAAGTCTTAGAGTGTGTGTTTCCACCAAGCTGAAGCTCTTTGGGGTTTAGTTTCCATCAATATGTGAAAAAACTCTTTCTCCGTTGTTGCCGGGGAAGATTGACCTGAATTGTGAATCACGATTTAATCCCTCCTACGTATACTATATGAGGAGCAGGCAGGCCCAGCACAAACCGTCCTGGGAGCCAACGATGCAGATTAATCCGTATTCTCTACTGGCTTTATGAGTTCTTATGCACTAAAGATATTTCTTTTTTTGGATGAGTTTTGTTGCCAACTAAAGTAGTGTCAGTGTGCAGAAAAAAACCCCACAGAATTAAAAGAAGAGGATTAAAAAGAAAGACGTTTTGAAAGAAAAAGTAACAAAAGTTATGAAGCTATATTAAAAAGATACCAAAACAGTGGGAAAGAAAATGGGATAAAGTGTAATTGGCTTGCATGTTAGACAGCTGTTTCACCTGCAGAAGGAATTGAAAATGAGGTAACAATTCACATGGTTTAATTGGTTAAATGAAAAAGGTGGTGTTCTACTACACTCCATATGTGAAGCCAACAGAGGTGCAGAGTTGCATTCAAGTTTTCAGATGGTTGCTGTAGGCAGTTGATTGACCATTATTTCCTTCCCTGCAAAGTTCAGGAGTCTTCCCTGGGGGAGGACTCTCCAAGTCATTTATCTGTAAAGATGTTACTGCCCCAGCTGATTATTACTGACAAAAACTTCCGTTAACCCCATAGATTAACATGTGTTGTTTTCATCCTTTATCTGCTTGGTTTTGTTAGATTACTTTAGCGCCAACACCCCTTCCCCCCTTTACAATTCCTTCCCCTAATTTGTAGCCACGTGTTATTTTGTCCTGCCCAGCTCTATAGACAGACCATTTTGTATACAGTTAAGCCCAACATTTATAAACCTGGTAGATTTAGGCTTAACAAAATCTTTAAATCTGACAGATTTTTTTTTATTTCAGCTTCTCAAGCAACCCAGCCAGAGTCCCGACTTAAGTAAAATAATATTTAAGGACAGATTTTCAAATTAGGGGCTGTAAAGTGGAGCAGTTGGTAGCACTGTTGCCTTGCAGCAAGAAAATCCTGGGTTTGATTCCCTGTCGGGGATCTTTCTGCTTGGAGTTGGCAGGTTCTCCCAGTGCATGCGTGGGCACTCTCCGAATATTCCGGCTTCTTCCCACAGTTCAAAAACATGGCTTCTAAGTTATTTGGTCTCTAGAAATTGCGCCTTAAGTGTGAATGGGTGTATGCATGGTTGTTTGTCCTGTATCTCTCTGTGTTGCCCTGCGATGGACTGGCGATCCCTCCAGAGTGTACCCCACCCGTAGAGCGCTAGTAAATAATATTAGGGAAATATTAGTTCTTGGATTAGAGATCAATAACCTTTTTAGTACAGTTGATTCTTAATATTATTTTAACTAGCCTTCACATGGAGAAATGGACTACTAAAATGGCAGTATCACAGTGGCTGCTAACACAAAAAAATAGCTAATTTAACAGTCCTATATATCCTATAGCCTTGCTTGAAATACCATTAATACAAATATTAAGGAATATACAAGCCCTGATTGCGTATTAGTGAACAATTATGGAGCAAATTAAAAGAGATCTGTTGTAAACAAAGCTGTCTACCATGTGGAATAAGCAGAGCTTGTAGTCAGTTAGCCGCTAGCAGAGACAACCTTTAGCATGTTTAAGCAAATACTCGTACCTAATTTTAGCAGGTTAGTTTAAGAAGAATAAGGAAAAAAAAGACATTAAAAGGAGCACACTCATATTACTGGGGCATCAGTGTTTAAAACATCTCTTTGAAATAACATTTGTATCAATTACAAACCCAAACCAATCTAGCTTGTAAATCTAGTTGTGGCCTTGTTAGCACTCAAAAGGATTAGCTTATAGCACCACAAACGAAGCAAAACATAATGAAATAAACAATATTTAGATTGTTTCATATATGATCCGTCCAGAAGAACAGAAGTAAAGACAGATCCAAGGGGTAATGGTTTATGTAGCGAATATGGCCCGTTCTGGCTACGTGGTTGGGAGCAAACAAAGAAGCCATGGCAGCTACCCTCAGTAGCACCTGGTTTAGTTTATGCTGGATCGGCATGCGTCAGGCATGCGTCAGGCGTGCGTCAGGCGTGCGTCAGTCGTGCGTCAGGCGTGCATCAGTCGTGCGTCAGGCGTGCAGAGCTGCGATGCCTTCTTGTTCAGGCACTCAGAAGACGTCGTCTCTTCCTGCAGAAGCTCAGAAAGAAAAGTTTCAACACAAAGCTTGTCTTAAAGCTGCGATAGATGATTTTGTTAAAATGTATTTTTTACATTTTTATTAAAACTGTCATTATGTCCAGACAGTAGAATATGGACAGATGATCTGTGAAAAAAAGTCAATCTCCTCTGGAATGATGGTTCGTTCAGATGCTGTCATGATTCTCTGGTGTTTGAGTGATCTATTTCCTCCGTATTGTTTATGTTCTTCAGTTGCTGTTATTTTAGTTTCATTCATTACTGTTTAGGCTCATCATTCATTCTTGCTTTTAGATGTTTCTGTTACTTCCCGGAACTCCCTGCTCATAGCCTCCCTCCTTCAGTTGCCACTGCATTCTACAGGTCGCTAGCTGCTCCATATAACTCCTGATTAGCCCTCTTTGTTCATTGGTTCATTCTCCACCATACCTGAGGTTTTCATTTTTCGTCACTGGATCCTACTGCTTGTCATGCCCAGCCTGCCCATGTTTGTGTTTCATGTTCCTACATCTCCGTGTAAGTTACTAGTTTCAGTTATTAAAAAACTATTCTACTCGCCATGCATCTCCCACGCTCTGGTCTGCACATTGGTCCACCAAACCAACAAAGCATGACAGATGCAGCTTTGCAAACATAAGTTGTCCTGTCATTTTTTAATAGGAGAAGAGGCTTTTGCCTGTCAGCCCTTCCATATAAGCCATACTTGTTCAGTCTTTTTCTAATTTTACTCAATACATTTTAACATTCAACTTGTGGCTTATAGCATCTGAGATATAGTTCTAGCAACACTAAAATACTTATTTTTTACCGCAATGTATTGACAGTTAATGGAGACCGTCTTGTCCCATGAGTCGCATGCATGCTTCCTTTCAGGTGAAAACTTTTCTGTTAAAGTGGAAGCTTAAAGTGCAAACGATATGAAGAGTTATGACAACAATGGTCCCACACGCCACTTCAGTCTTACAAACTGTCTTTAGTGTGCACCAGTCACTAAATTAAAGCCTAATCCATTCATACAGAGGTTTCAAGTCACATGCACACTGAACAAACCTGCAATTAATTCATCGAGGGAGCCATCTAAGATTTTTCAACAGAAGGAGGCAATTTGCATATTTCCGCATCTCATTAATTTTTAGAAAAAAAAGAAAAGGCTACTGCAATGCTGCAATTATATGCGCATCCTTATTCTTGTTTATTGGATGCGGTGAAAAACAGACAACACGACTGAACTTGGAGCTGCAGACTCGCTATCGTTCGTTATCTTTCTGTGCCGCCCTGTCAGCCATTAAACAGTAATTTGTGCTTTCAATCCCCTAGGGCCTTGGGCTTCACAGAACTGCATTTGTACAAACGGGAAAGTTTTTCCTTCCACTCCGTTGATGGTGGTACATTGAATGACGAGCAGAAACGCTGACAAACTGAGTGCTCCTTCATGCCCATTGCAGGTGTTGGAAAAAAAATAAAAAGCTTATAAAGGGGATCCAGTTGGAGTAAAGGTGTGAAATTAACTCCCATGCAGTTTACCTTGAGATGTGGGATATTTTTAAAAGAAGACTGCCAAAATGACAGAGCGTGTTCTTAGATGGAAAGCACAACATGCCTTCCTGACCATCAGCCTTGATGAAAGGCCAATACCCTATAAAAAGCTTCAAATGTTTCCAGACAAGCATGAGCCAAAACAGTAAAAAGTGGCTTTTGCAGGTACTAAATTGAGTTGTTCTGTATACAGAAACTGCAAGGGAACAGAGAGTTGAACTTGAGGTCAGCCATGGAACTTCACAAATGACTGCCTCTTCCCATAATACACCTGAAGTGTGTTTGAGTCAACCTTGGCGAGAATAATCCCAGCAAATTAATTTTCAACAGATGTTCCATTCTAAGTGCAATCGACTGAAGGAGACAGGGAAAAACAAAGCAAAGGCTGAGGCATGCTTGTTTAAGAGAGTAGCTCCTTTTTTTTTTTACTCTGAGGACCAGTCTCAACCCAACAAAAATACATTTTCAAACATAAAACTCACATTTGTCTTTGATTCAGACCAAGGGTCTGTCTAATGACTGTCTTAATTTCTGAGCTGTTTTTACTATAGTGCTTAAAAAGACTAAATTAGTTTCCTATAGACATATTTATGAGATCTGAAACCAAATAAATCCATTGTCCGCTACCTGCAGTGTGTTTCAGATTATGGGCATTATAATTTGGCTCTGTTTATTTGGTAATCTGTCTGAAAGAGGATTTGGGCAGCTACAGTGTCCTCATAACGTGTTATATCTAGAAGCATGCACCTTAAGAAAGTGTAGACAGAGCTGAGCTGAAGATCCTTTAATGTAACCTTGTCATAATAGAAAAGTCTCACTGAATAACATTGTCTGGACTCCAGTTATGCCAGCATCAAAAGGCCCAGGGGTGTTTGTATGTGTGTTTTAGTATAAAACAGAATCATGTACAATATTTTAAAATCTGATCCGCGTCTACCTAGAATTTGGGCCCTTAATCTATAGATTAAAATCCAGATTCTTCTAAATGAATATTCTTTGGATTATATTTCTGATATCAGATAACATGCCCCTTTTATGAACAATGTAAACTCCCAGCCTGTACAAAGGAAGCTTCTTGCAGGGACCAGATCAACACATTAAGGCACATTAACCTCTTTCTTTATGTTCCTGTTGATAATGTTATCTTCATGGCATAGATCAACAAATGTGTTCAAGGCATTTCTTCGAGGTTTTGGTCCATATTGATGAGATAGCATCCCGTAGATTTGTCAGCTGCACATCCATAATGTGAATTTCCTGTTCCACCACATGAAAATGGGCTCTGTTGGAACTTCAGTCTTTACTCAGCAGTTACTATATAATCCATTCATACAGATGTGTTAACTGAATGCAGACACACTAACGAAACCTGCAGTTCATTCAGAGAGTGAGGCATCTAAGATCAAAGGTGCTCTTTTGACTGAGATCAGGTGAATGAGGAGCAGTCAGGAATCATCTTCACTTTTAATAAACCAGTTTGAGATGAGTTGAGCTTTGTGACATGGTGCATTATCCTGCTAGAAGAAGCCATCAGAAGATGGGTACACAGTGGTCATGATGGGATGGACATGGTCAACAACAATACTCAGGTAGGCTGTGATGTTTAAACAATGTTCAGTTGGTACAAAGAGGCCAAGAAAATATCCCCCCATTCCATTACACCACAATCCTGAACCACTGACAAAAGGCAGAATAGAACCAGCTATTTATATTTGAGCCAAATGCTGACAACACCATCTGAATGTCGCATCTGAGTCATTAGATGAGACGTTTTTCCAATCTGTTATTATCCAATTTTGAACAGTCTGTGAGAACCTCTGCCTTATTTTCCACTTCTTAGCTGGCAGATGTGGCACCTGGTGAGGCCCTTTGCTGCTGTAGACCATGTGCTTCAAGATTTGATGTCTTGTGCATTTCATGGTGGTATTCAATATATCTTGGTTACTAAGTGCTTATTTAAGCAGCTATTGACTCTCTTCTTCTGGAAGAAATCTGCCATTTTCCTACGACCTCTCACTTCAACAAATAATCACAATTGTAACTCTAGGAATGTTTTCTCTTGTTTGGACAACTCTCTGTAAACCTGAGAGATGGTTGTGCATAAAACTTTTCAGTAAATCAACAGTTTTTAAAATACCATGAAATACTGACAACCATGCTGCATTCAAATTCAATTGAATCCCCTTTCTTCCCATGGTCATCTTTGTGTCTAGATGCCTAATTGCAAACGTTATTATCTTATTTGTATGGGAAAAAACTTGTGCCATCAGAAACTGAATTTGAATTGCTCTGACTGAATTAGTATTTTTGTAATTTCAAATTAAATGCATTGGTTTGAAAATGAATTTCACTAAACTGAAACAGAATTTTATGGTTTGAAACTGAATTCATTTGCTTTTAAAATGTATTTCGTTGTATTCAAAATTCAGTTTGACTACTTTCACTTTTAAGTCTGTAATTCAATTTCAGTTCCAAAATTCATTTTTTTGTGTCGAACAACCGGGTCCTTGAGGATAGCCACAGATTAATCAAACACAGATTCATCGATTTACGTTTCACATCAGGTTATACTTCCTTTACAGCATGTTGAGCTGGAGCAGTGCAGCATACATGAGCTTGGCGAAGGTCAATCACCAAGTCAAATAAGCATCTACAAGAAGCGTCATGTAAACAAATGATGGTCAAACAGTAACACTTATGCTACCTGTGGCTATTAGCTAAACATGCCAGATTAGCAAAGTGTGCCGCTGGTGTTGCATCGGTCTGCGTTTCTCTTGCCCTTACCTCAGTGTAACTTCTGTTGCCTAGCAACCTTGTTAGCGTGAAGCAGAGCTGTGAAGCCGAACAAATGGAGCCTGAAGGTTAATAATGCTGTCTCTACTGTAAATAACTACACGGTTTTTATTTACCCTTTACATATTGCTGATGGCTTATTATGCCGTTTTGTTTTAAGATGTTATTGTTTTATTATCTTGTTCATTATTCAGCCATTTAAAATGTTGAAAATATTGTTTTGTGTTCATAGATAAAAAAATCTAACTCTAGATAAAATACATTAATGACAAATACTATTTGTTTAATTTATTTGTAAAGCTTTCAACAACTTAAACACTAACATATTAACTTTAGGAACTTTAAATCAGTTTATTTGCAGCTGTAAACCAAACATTAATATTAGATTTCATCTGACTGAATTATATCTGTCTAACTTCCACCCATTGGGGATACCCAGCGGGATTTTGAAAACGATGTACCGGGAGTCAGCTGTTCTCTCGGGGTTTAGCGCACCTCAACCACCCGGTCAGCTGACAGCTGGCGAGGCAAGCGGCTGCTGGGACAGCAGATGAACACATTGGCACATATGTGCAATTAAGTGATATCTTGATAAACTGATCAAATATTTTAGGTTTACACAACTACATTCTCGTCTAAAAACATTGTTAAAGTTCAGTTGTTTCACAGAATGCGCAATATAATTTTATTCACAACTTTTCTCTCTCCTCCGGCCTTTGCTACTTCCGTTTGAACAATCTACTTCGCCCCACAATGAATCATGGGATAGGGTGGGACCCGGAGCATGCACCAGACCCATCCTTCAAATCTGGGGAAAAGAAGGACGCATTTGTTGGAACCTTGGAGATTGGACAGCATTTGTCGCCTCATCCAGGACACTATCGGCCTACAAATGCATCCTTCAAAAGAATGCAGACCTTAATTTGGACACAGCAATAGAGAATGACATCCGTGAATCATTAAATCTGTTTGATTAATCTGTGGCTTCAAGAACCCGGATGTGTGACACAAAAAAACTGAATTTTGGAACTGAAATTGAATCAAACTGAATTTTCAATACAAAGCAAAGCAAACAAGTTCAGTTTTAAACCATTATATGCATTTTCAGCCTAGTGAAATTCATCTTCAAACCAATGTGTTTAATTCCAAATTACACAAATACAGATTCAGTTGGAGCAATTCAAATTCAGTTTCTGATGGCACACGTTTCTTCCCATACATTTGCTTCAAATAAATAAATAGTCTTTTGCCAAACCTAAGGTTAGAATTTTATAAAGTAAGAATGAAAATGTTAAAAAAATATTGTTTATATCCTAAACCCATATGCTGGGTTTATAGTGTTGGGACAGGCAATGGGTAGGTTCAACCAAAAACTGGGTGAAAAACTGTGATCCTATTTCTTATGTTAGAAAAGAGACTTAAAGGAGCCTCACTCTTCTAGGCAGACAGAGATTTTGAACATCCAATAACATGCACAGACTTCACTAAACGTTTTCCACAGGATGGAATAGGAAATGGGGGGCTAGTAAAATGAAGACGTAATATTAATGTTAGTGGCTTGTGTTAACAACTACAGGTCCTTCTCAAAAAATTAGCATATTGTGATAAAGTTCATTATTTTCTATAATGTAATGATGAAAATTTAATATTCATATATTTTAGATTCATTGCACACTAACTGAAATATTTCAGGTCTTTTATTGTCTTAATACAGATGATTTTGGCATACAGCTCATGAAAACCCAAAATTCCTATCTCACAAAATTAGCATATTTCATCCAACCAATAAAAGAAAAGTGTTTTTAATACAAAAAACGTCAACCTTCAAATAATCATGTACAGTTATGCACTCAATACTTGGTCGGGAATCCTTTGGCAGAAATGACTGCTTCAATGCGGCGTGGCATGGAGGCAATCAGCCTGTGGCACTGCTGAGGTCTTATGGAGGCCCAGGATGCTTCGATAGCGGCCTTTAGCTCATCCAGAGTGTTGGGTCTTGAGTCTCTCAACGTTCTCTTCACAATATCCCACAGATTCTCTATGGGGTTCAGGTCAGGAGAGTTGGCAGGCCAATTGAGCACAGTGATACCATGGTCAGTAAACCATTTACCAGTGGTTTTGGCACTGTGAGCAGGTGCCAGGTCGTGCTGAAAAATGAAATCTTCATCTCCGTAAAGCTTTTCAGCAGATGGAAGCATGAAGTGCTCCAAAATCTCCTGATAGCTAGCTGCATTGACCCTGCCCTTGATAAAACACAGTGGACCAACACCAGCAACTGACACGGCACCCCAGACCATCACTGACTGTGGGTACTTGACACTGGACTTCTGGCATTTTAGCATTTCCTTCTCCCCAGTCTTCCTCCAGACTCTGGCACCTTGATTTCCGAATGACATGCAGAATTTGCTTTCATCCGAAAAAAGTACTTTGGACCACTGAGCAACAGTCCAGTGCTGCTTCTCTGTAGCCCAGGTCTGGGGAATGCGGCACCTGTAGCCCATTTCCTGCACACGCTTGTGCACGGTGGCTCTGGATGTTTCTACTCCAGACTCAGTCCACTGCTTCCGCAGGTCCCCCAAGGTCTGGAATCGGCCCTTCTCCACAATCTTCCTCAGGGTCCGATCACCTCTTCTCGTTGTGCAGCGTTTTCTGTCACACCTTTTCCTTCCTACAGACTTCCCACTGAGGTGCCTTGATACAGCACTCTGAGAACAGCCTATTCGTTCAGAAATTTCTTTCTGTGTCTTACCCTCTTGCTTGAGGGTGTCAATAGTGGCCTTCTGGACAGCAGTCAGGTCGGCAGTCTTACCCATGATTGGGGTTTTGAGTGATGAACCAGGCTGGGAGTTTTAAAGGCCTCAGGAATCTTTTGCAGTGGTTAGAGTTAACTCGTTGATTCAGATGATTAGGTTCATAGCTCGTTTAGAGACCCTTTTAATGATATGCTAATTTTGTGAGATAGGAATTTTGGGTTTTCATGAGCTGTATGCCAAAATCATCCGTATTAAGACAATAAAAGACCTGAAATATTTCAGTTAGTGTGCAATGAATCTAAAATATATGAATGTTACATTTTCATCATGACATTATGGAAAATAATGAACTTTATCACAATATGCTAATTTTTTGAGAAGGACCTGTAGTTCACAAGAGAGATTGAAAATAAATATTTTGATCAATGGTTTAAATAGAGTATGCATTTTGTCCAAAGTCTTGGACATTTCAAGCACCAAATATGTAGTAAATAAACCACAGAGGTACTGATGGAAAATTCATCAAGGGTCCTCTACCTAACGGATACCATCCCTGTTATCCACACAACCGTTGAAGATGCATCCATCTTCCTCCAGGATGTATTCCTCCCTCAGCAGTCCAGCGTTAATGGAAATAGACTGCTTTAAGTCAACTACAACGTCCCCAGAAAACATGCCAATATAACTTAACTAAAACCAGAAATCATTGTTTAGTAATTAATATTATTGGTTATGATTTTATACTCACTCTTTTGTAGCCCTAAAGTTAGTTACTTTATACCCATTTTTGAGGTTAATTCCTAACCTATATGCTAGGGCAAACTCATAGCCCAACCCCACTGTGTCAAATTACCCAAAGTTGTTTGTATTTAAACAAGACGTTTTATAACCAATAGCCATCTAACCTGTTGCAAACTATGCATCAATGACAAATGTATGGAATTTGTATTATAAATTTAAAATTTATGAATAACACATCTGACAAGTAAAAAAACATTTAGATGTTTCCCAAAAGTATAATTTTTGACAGATTGTGTCTGATTGTTAACGACAGAGTCCCCGAGAGAACATACACACACTCTTAGTTCCTGGAGAAGACTGAATGTAACTCAGGAGCAGAATGGGGTTTTTAGTTTGCTGAAGCTCCTTTTTAATAATCAAACACACAAATTAGAAAAGCACAATTTCCCAAAGGCTTTACCCCCCAAAAGAAGAGCTCAAAATAAAAGGCAAAAGCAGGCTAGACTAGATAAAGAATATCTGCCAATATTTCCAAGCATCTTTGATTTAATATATTAGGTGAAACTTGACTATATTCGTGCGATCTGAGCAAACGTATTCCACTGTGAGGAATTATAAATCACCCGAATGCTGAAAGTTTAAACTAAAAGCTTGAATGTTCGGCTGCTCTGAGCTAGATTCAGTTTATAAATATGTTTTTCTTTTAATTTTCACAGTGTTATAACTGTGACAGTGTCAAGTCTTTTTAAACCAATGCTGATCCGACTTGAGGGGATCAAGAAGGAAGTAGACAGAATTCAACTCTTCTTATCATCCTTTATTACTTTAATTCAAGATGAGGTATGCAACAGCAGATTTATCAACAGCAGCATCAGCAGGTTGAAAACCTTGCAAGCAAACAAAGAAAAATTTGTTCTAAATTGAATCTCAATGAAGAAATATTAATTACAGTCAATGAAACCAAAACCTGAACTATCTGCCGGTTAAATTTGCCATTAACATTTTATACAGCAAAATAATGCTTTAACCCATATGTTGAAACAAAATCACTATTAGAATGAACCAAACAACCAACTTACAGCAACATCAAATCAACACAGACTTCACCAGGACTATCAAATACACACAACCTATTGTGCACTACAAACACCTGTGACCATAAACCCAACTTAAATTTAAAGAACTACTCCAAAGTTCTAAGCAGTTTAATAACTTTACTTTGCTAGAACTGAGGTCCTTACTCACCGGTGCATGTCTACACTTTTTTCCAGCATTGATTCAAATAAAGGATGCACACCTGCTTTTAAAATCCAATCAGTGCCATAAGTCCCATGTGCAGCCCCCTGCTTTCTGAACCAGGTAAATAAAATGGATCAAGAATAATTAAACAAACAGTTTTTGGCAGTTCTGCCATTTGACACAACAGACAGTGAAGTATCTGTTGAGATATTGCTTTCTAATGCAGAACTTTGTTGTGTGACAGAATCTATCATTCACAGATGCAGATGACTAATGTTTCGAAGGGGTATTTGTGGTGGTGGGAGAATAACCCCAGTTTGCAGTTGATGCTTTCATTGTTATGTCTATAGTATGAATACAGGCTCACTGTGACTGTTTGTCCAAATGGGGTAATGTAGCTTTTTTCTATAAACGTTTTAAGTATGGTCAAAAAGCACTCCACTCCACAAAAACAGTTCATTAACTGTTTTTATAGGGCCTCATATGAGCAGAGCAGACCACTTCAAACAATAGAGACTTAAAACAGAAGTTACTGGATACAACGCAGAGGCTGGGTGTTTGTTAGGAACAGATAGTTAATTCAGCATTAACATAACATCATTAAGGTTTCTGTGCATTCTTTCAGGACTCAGTTTTTTAAATTAGTTTTCTAATCTAAAATATATATATATTTTTAAATGTATTATCTGCTTTCACACATACATTGAATAATATTTCATTTTCAATTTATAGGGTTTAATAAGATGTTGGTCAACCCTTTGTAGCTATACCAGCTTACTAGAGACTGGGAAGCCTCTAGGAGTGTGTTTTGGGGAATTTCTGACCATTTTTCCAGAAGCACATTGGTGAAGTCAGACACTGATGTTGGATCAGAAAGCCTACCTCACAATCTCCACCCTAATTCATCCAAAGGAGTTTAAATTGAGGTCAGAACTATGTGCAAACCAGATTCTTTATTGGCATTATGTCACCATAATGAAGTTTAGCTGAGACCTGGCTCAAACGGTATACATGTAGGTTTATAGACACTTACAAAATTTAAAAACACTTATAGAAAAAGAGAACATATGTACATGGAATTTTGCCTTTGGTATTTATTATTTACATAAGTGCAGCTTGTGCTGAAACAGTCTATGAGATGCTGGTAGGTTGTTTGATTGTCAGCAGGGATGTTTAGTGTCTGCCTGCAGAGGGTCAATTGCCTTCACTGCTTTGGGAAAGAAATTGTTTCTGAGTCTTTTGGTTTTTGGTGTGATGTTCCTAAATCGTTTTCCTGATGGAAGTGGGACAAACAGTGCATTGCCCGGTGGGTATTGTCTGTAGCAATGTGTCCGGCCCTTTTCTGGACTCATGCAACCTAAATTGAGTCCAGATCCGAAACACGACATCCCATAATCCCCTATGCTAATCACCACCCGTGCTAAATCCTATCTCTGCTGTGCTGTGCAGCTCCTATACCACACTGCCACACTGGGGCATGGGATACTTTCAGTTGTGGCCCTGTAAAAGTTTGTGAGCAGCTGAATAGAGAGTCCAGTCCATTTAAGCTTTTTGAGAAAAAAGAGCCGTTGTTGGGCCTTCTTTACCAGGTGGGAGGTGTTCTCATTCCAGGAGAGGTCATAAGACATTTGAATGCCCAGGAACTTTATGCTGTCCACACACTCTGCTACCTCCCCCTGCATGCAGAGAGGAGCGTGTCCAGTCTTCCTGGACCTCCTGTAATCCATTATTACTTCCTTGGACTTGCTGGTGTTCAAGATGAGGTTGTTCCTGGAGCACCACTGAGTCAGAAGAGCAAGACGAAAGTTAATGTTGAAGGAAAGTCATAAGAAGCCAAGGTTTTGCCCCAAGCCATATAGAGGACAAAGCAACCATGTGAATAATGTTATAGTGTTATGAGATCAGAACTTTCATACACAACACTATATATAGAGGAAAACTAACACAACATATCACCCTGAGCACACCATCTCTGTCATAAAACATGGCGATGGCAGCATCATGCTGCACAGATGCATTTGTTGAGCACTAGCCAAGAAGCTTCCTACAGTTGATGGGAAGATGTATTCAGCTAAACACAGGACAATCCTATGAGAAAACCTCTGGGACGTTACAGAAGAACTGAGACTAGAGTGGACGTCCAGCAGAACAACAACACTAACATACAGCCATAGCTACAATATGCATGTGTAAAACTGGTCCCGTCAAAGTCTGGACTTAATCTAATTGAGATTCTTTGTCACAACTTTAAAATTGTGGCTTCAGCTTTCCATCCAATTTGGTTTAGATTGTCCCATTTTGCAAAAAAAAAAAAAAAAAAATGGTCAAATGTTTGTCCACTTAAATAATAATGCAATACTTTGTGTTGATCCATAACATAAAATCTTAATAGATTCTTGTTTGTGGTAGGAACGTGGCAAAATGAGTGTGTATTCATAATATCGAAAATTGCTTTTTTAGATGTTGCATGTGTGACTTTCTCAGAGGCATCTATTTAGCCAGACGCAGGACTGAACTCTGCTGTCTTTAAGCAAAAGCCCTGTCATTCTGTCACCCTACCAAAATGCTCATTTGGTTGTGAGGTCCTCATTAGAAAGCACCTCTGGGTTGTCTGGGGTCAGACTCCCTGTTGAGGAGCACCCCCAAAACAGACCTTTACTTTGCACACAACGAAAACTGCCTTTATGAATCTTTGTGAAGGATACAGCAGGGGCTCTAGGATGTCGGGGCCCTTGTTCAGAGTGGCTAATGGGCGGAGACCAGTTTGTGTGCCTTTTTTGAAATCCTCCCAGGTTCCTGCTGCGCTGCGTACTGCAGAAGCAGGCTGGGGGGCGCACACACGCTGCACCGCCACGCACCAGCACTCATCATTTCTAGCGGACCCTGGCACTGAGACGCAGCGCTCACATTTCTCTGTTAGATTGCTGAAACTTCTGACACAGAGAGGCAGACAGATCCTTCCAGCTCACCCCACTTCGTGGATTAAATTCACGGTCTCTTCTTTCTTTGCGTTTTTTTTTTTCCTTTTCCCCCTTTTCTTCCTCCTCCTCCGGTTTCGTGTTACAAAGCCTTGGGAGGGAGTTGCGCGTAGAGAGCCAGTTCTTCCGTCTAGAAACTGAATGACAGGATCATATGGCACAATTTGCCTCTTAGTCCAAACATTTCAAACCAGAGAGGACACAAGAGGGGCGAGGAGGGGAGCCGCGGGAAGATTCATCAGAAATTGATGGGGATATGGAATAATTTATAACTCAAACAAAAACAAAAAAATAACAAACGTGAAATAACGGCGTGAGAAGGAGAAGGATAGGCTGCTGGATCTATCCAGGAGGAGGAAAAAAGCCAGGACGCAGTGCCTGTTATCATTACCACCGTCAGCACAATAAGGTAAGTTTGGAGCCGTTAATTATCTCAGTGTGTTGTGAGGGGGATAGCTTCAAAGTAGACGAAGGGAAAAGGGGCAGAAAACACAAGGAGAATGTGGGGCTTCAACTGTTGCAGTGAGGGAGCCCTCTTTTTCTCTCGCAGAAATAACGCAATCGGAGACACGATGCGCTGTTTTGGCAGGCATACTGGTTCATCTGGGCGCAGGTTGGGTTACCAGTTCGGGGTTCTGTGCGGTGCAACTTTATCCCCGTGTCGCGCACTGTAAACACAGCGCAGTGCGGTCAGGAACGGCTGGAGAGGGATCCATCTCCGGGAAGCACACGCTCTAAAATCAATGCACCATCTACAGCACAAAGCTCCTGACTTAGCCTGATGTGTGTAACTCATCTCACTGCAACCCTCTCATCTAAAACTGCAATATGTAGCCGTAGTTTTTCAGGTTCGACGTGCTTCATGAGTCTGTTTTATTCCAACAGAACATCACTGACTTACTGTTACTCCCTGAATAGAGCAGTTTGTAGTCTGAGGATTTGCTTGAATATTTTAAAGAATCTACCCTGTAGTGTATTTTTCCCCATCAAGTATTAACTGACGACAAAAACAAAACTGAATAATCATGTCTTTGATTTCCGCAGCAGGATTTCACAAAGACAACGTTTTTAAAAAAAAGTGCACTGAAGAACGGAAATGCTTATTCTGCTTTGTTTTTATTTGAGTCCATGACATCACAAGAGGGACAACATCAAGCTAATCAGCTGGGAGTTGTAAAGATTATGGACAGAGTAGCAGCTTTTGGCAAATTGTGACATAAATCCTGAAACATATGAGTTGCATATATGAGTTCAACCATACAGAATATGACTCTGAAATGCTTGCAGATCTAAAACTGACATGACATTGATCATTATACTTATACTGGTAAAAATCTGTTTACATTCCTCTTTGAAATGTGCCTTCTGATTGGATTCTACGCATCGTGGCCACTGCTAAAATAAGTAAATGCTGGATTCTGTTTCTATCACCTTACACCAGTACAGTTTCACTAGCATTTTGAACTCATGCTATTTTAGCTTATACGAACAACTTTTTTTCTGACGGCTCAGCAACACCTGGTCCTCTTCACAAACTTCTTTCATGAGTTTCATTGTTGCCAGATTTAACATGAGCAGCTAAAGTAAGCACATTTTACGGAGGAATCGGATTAAAAACACGAGAATATACAGGAAAATACCACTGGTACTCTGATGAGTTACCTTATGTAATGTCTTCAGAGACATCTGCGATTAACAGTAGGTTTTTGAGAGGAGAGATTAAATAACAATATGCAACAAAATAGCAAATCAATTTGAAAAAATTAACTATGACATGTTGTTCTAGGTAGCAAATATATCTAAAGTTAGTTTGGTTTTACAGAAAGGTATCATTTGTAGCTTTAGAGCATTTTTGCTTATCGGTTAGTAAGTCCTTACTGTTTCTTCTAAGCTTTGACTCAAAATAAACCTTACAATAATCCACTTCTTAGAAATATTGCTTTGGAGACTTTTCCACCCTTATTCTTTTACAAACTTACCTAATGAAGTAAGTATTAGCTTCAGTTGAGTGATTATTGTAATTACTCAGGAAAGGGGGAGGGCCGGAGTGGCGTGTGTCCACTTTGGACATTGTGTGGGGTGGGATTCAGGGGCGTGGGGGGATTTACAAGCTGGATGGTGCCAGCGCCAGTTAACTAACAGACAGTGCAGGAGGGGGTGGTGCAGACACTATAATGCTTGTGAGAGAAGTTAGTGGAGGCATGTCATGACGATGTGGGCTGGAGGATGTAGGCTATATAGAAGCATTACTGTGCTTGAGGGTCTTATTTCCGTAGTGATATTTGCACCGTCGTCTCCTGAGGTTTTACACAGCCATTCTTCTTCATTAGGTTGGTGGTAGTTATCAGGGCTGGAACTAGGAAAATGTGGGACCTAGGTTTAGTGCCCTAGCCACAGAAGTTTCTTTCACACATGAAAATTACAATACTTTTATTGTTAAGTACACACACTGTAAAATAAAATACATAGTTTAAAGTTTAAGATCAAAAAAGGGCTGCCTTACATTTTTAAGTCAATTCAATAAACATAATTTGTTATTTTCAGTCTACCTTAAATAAAAATCTCCTTGTCTGTCAACATATCTGCTAGGTTGATTAATCTGGATATGATAGATATCCAAAATACCTTTGGTAGTTATTTGAACTTAAAAATGTTTTTTGTCATGTTTGTCAATGTTAAGTTGTCTTAACCGTTTAGATATTTGGCTAAATTAATTTAGATCTTTTAACTAAGAGAACAGCCTAGGGAAGTTGATTGATTCTGAAAAGTTGTTTTAAAAAAAGTAAGAGTATCTGATTATCTGACTTAAATTTTACTGAAATATCAGTTTCAAGGTTTTCCAGCATTGACAACATGGAAACGTGATTTTTGTATTCATCGCATTGCCAAAAATGTTGTAATACCTATGCCAGGCCTACATGTGGCGATGTTACGCAGTAACTGATATTAACCAAAACAAACAAGGAGATGAGTAAAGCTTGCTCGAGCTTTTTAAGGTTTAGCTTTAAGGATAGGTTTGAGGCATAGTTATGACATCATTGTTCTCAAATAGTTGTGTATTGTTTATTTGCATAAAAATATAATTAATTAAAACACTGCACCATATCTTTTCTTTGAAAATTGACAAAATACTGTGTTTACGTAAAACATTATTATTATTATTTAATAAAATACAAAGGATCTATTTTGCAGACCCTAAAAAACAAATACTGCCCCGTTAAGCCCTTTCTAAAATCTGGTGCTAATACTTGTAGCTGAGAGTAAATGATTGTGTTTATTAAGAAATCATACATGAATGGTTTAGCTTCTAGGATTTCGACTTTTAGAAATTATGAATGGTCCTACCAAAAATAGTCTTATTTTAATAATATAGTGAAGTTCATGCATATAAACCATATTTGGAGTACATTCATTGATGAAGTGAAGCAGGTTTTGAGGAGTTGTCGGTGAAACCAGTTTGGTTTTCAAAGCATCTGTATTATTTTTGGTTTAAATAATAACAAACAACTTTAAATCCAGTTTTAGTTCTAACAAAGACTCACCGTATCTGTTCACTTCATACACTGAACACAGCTTTTTGGCCCCACATGTTAATGCCTCCATTGAGCGAGCCACAGCACTCCTGCCGACTCAATCTCTTCATTGTCGGACAGACAATGGACTTCACATCCTGATGACCAGCCTCCTTCCCATCTTCCCTCCGTTGTTTCTCACACACTCAGATCAACTGCGAACAACACACATGCACACACACTGTAGACAGCCACGCTTTAGCTGGGTTGTTCAGCGACACACACGTGCTGCTTCAAAGGGCATTTAATGTTTTCTTAATGTCATTTAAGTACCAGCAAGACAGAACTCTTTGAACTTGTACATCTTTTTTGTGGCTGGTTTGTGTGTTTTTCTGAGTGTAATCGACTAGCTGCCATCTGCAGCTATTATCTTCTAACAAGCTTATAGAGTCACAGAGGACAATTCATTATTTTTTTGTTCGGAGTATTAACAGAAAAAAAAAACAATTGTTAAAAGCCCTATTAAAACATGCAAGTTTTATTTGTCATCTATGAGCAGCAGCACCAAGAGTCTTAAGAATACATTCAAAATCATACTGTCTTAAATTTTTGGATTAACATATGATTTTAAATAGGGATGGACCAATATTAAATTCTCACTGTATATTAACCTTAGATAAAAATACCGGTTTGACAATATTAACACAGAAACCCAACTTTACAACATCTTGTAATCCTTTTTTTTAAGATTGTTTCACACTAGTGGCCCTTACATTATTCAGACAGAGAGAAAAGGGGATAGGACATGTAACAAAGGTCCTGTGGTTGAGAATGGAACCCTGGGCAGCTGCATTGAGGAATAGTGGCCTCTGTATGGGATGCCATCTCTACCGCTGCTCCATGCAACGCCCCTAGAACCTCAACTAAAACATCTTGCCAGCCCTGTTTTCAAAACAGTGACGGTAGTAAGATTGATAGGCAATGGCCCTTCAGTTTCCACAGCATGACTGTTCTTGATTTTCACAACTGACAACATTTGAAACAGCTGAATTTGTCTTTTCTGTATGTATGAGAAAAACATAGAAGCTTATATCTGCCAGCTGACCCGTATTGCTCAGCATCAGACGCTGGAGGGGTAGTCCTGTATTCCTCTATGGTGTGTGCAGCCGGAGATAACTTCAGTCACTCCGGCCCATTCTCGCCTGTATCTCTTTAAAAGGTCTTTGAACAGTAGGAATGATATGAAGGAAATTTCAGCTGTCTTAAAACCTAGTATGCCTTGATACCTGTAACCAGCTTACAACTTACTTAGACTTTAGGTTCCTTCTACAGAACAACAAAATGTCTTGACATGAAACCTCACGATATTAAACCACCACAATATTTCCCAGTGAAATAAAGTCTGTCTCACATTGCTTTCCTTATGTGACTTTGGAGAAATAAATGTAATTCATGTATTTAGAGTTCTCGATTACTAGGTAGTAATTAGGGTACTCGGTAGGAAAAAAGAACCAGTGACAGACAAGATAGAGCAAATTCTATGCACTGTGAGAATACCATGACTAGCTAACATTTAGCTTTTTATAGTGACTCCTAACTGAAAGCCTTTTTCACGTTCTTTATGCTGAACAGGGATTTTTAAAAACAAGATTAATTAGGAAATTTTATTCTATTTGTGAACACAGAAAGCAATGTTTTTTTTTGTTTTGGCATTAGGACCACTTTAGAATTTGACAAGCATAAATACAATATACTGTATTATCTAGTGTAATCTGGATGATAATATTCAGCACTGATTAGATTCTTTGGAACACAGTTGGTCATGTGTAAAACAAAATAGTGATTTTTAGCATCTTATTTGTCAACATCTTGTATGTTGGCATTGTCTTATGATCAGGATGTCTTGTTAGATTACTGGTCCCCAGCTTTACTGTACTTTCACATTATTAATCTTACCCTGTATGTGTATGTGTGCTTGTGCGGCACAGTGCAGCAGCAGCAATGCAAAAGGGTCAACATTGCATTATGGCCATTATGTTGTCACTGCACCAGATGTCCCCTGTCAGCTTGGTGCATATCAGTTTGTGCGAGCTTAATTTTCATCTATGTGCCACATGCATCAAGTCAACGCGACCAATCCTGTAACCCACACGGCAGGCAGCTGAATGTACAGAGAATTCCTGTGGTAGAGAGACCTTTGTTGCTTAACCTCACTCTCGGCGAGGTGTTTGAATCCCAATAGTTTATTTTAGATGTAGAGAGGGGAAGGTGGTTGTCTTCCATCCATTGTTGGGCAATAGTTGGTGTGCCAGACATTTACTGGTGGCACTTCTAGCAAAATATAATTTTTCATTGAAGTTCAGGTATAATTCTACCTGCCTCTCTATTTTGGAGGAAAAATCTCTTCCAGGAGCAAGTTATGCTGTAGGCTTTGTTGGTTCAAACAGGGCCGGGTTTCTTGCTGAGATGAAGGGAGTTCTCTTCTCAGGCTTTCCCCAAAGAGAATGGAGATTATACCGGTTTTGTAATGTTCCTGAGTGTGTGTGAATGCACGTGTGTGTTTGTTTTGACCAGAAATGGCTCATGGAATACCAGAAAGCTGAAGCAGATAGTTCATGTGAGATTTCATGGGGAACAGTGGGGGTGCTGGCCTGGGCCGGACGGGCTGATGTTTACAGCAGAAGTAAGGGAGGGGGCTTGTTTACACCGACAGCATGCTAAATTAACCTTAGTCCGGGAGCATAGAGGTATAAACATATATCTTATGGCCCTCTGCAATCTGCATGAGCCAACATTTTTATTACAAGCGGTTTACCATCAGCCATATAAATAAGGTACCATGGTTAGCAATGATACATGCTGAGTAAAAATCACGATGACAGCAGAACGTGAGATCTCACTCAGACACATGAACAAACAGACACTAAGTAATGTTTCCCATTAGCACCTGATTTTCACATCAGGCACAAGAGATGAACCTGTGTTGTCAACAGTAATCTCTCATTTTTGTGTTGCTCTTCCTGTTATATGTTAATGTGGTCTTCTAATTTTTTCCAGCGAGAAGTTATTTATATTAAATATTTGTTTTTGGATCATTCTATTGGCATTTCTTCCTTTTTGTCATCTGGTAGTTTGCAGAAAATAGTTCTATCTTTGCTAACACCCCCATTTAAAAAAAAGAGTAGGACGTTGTTTGACTGACTATTTAAGAACCCCTTAACATGATGCAGGCACCACCCTGTTTAAAAGTTGGTGCATTGTTATTAGGTTCGATAGTCTTACCTTCACACATTCAAACATACAACCTAACATTGTGGCCAAATAGCTAAATTTTTTTCACGTATAATCATGAAACATCCTCTAGAAGGCATTTGGCACATCTACAGTAACAAACTTCCGTTGAGCTTAAGGGTGTCATTTTTATGGGGAGAGGGCTCTTTGTCCAATGCAATCATAGTTGAAGTTGAAGCTGTTGCATGATAATTTTAGCCTAAAACATAAGAGTTCAGCTTGCAGTATCAAAACCCAACATTTATGACACTTTCAATCTCATATGGAGTGTATGCAAAATTCACACCAGAACTGTACCTTGAGAAATTAAAACTATGCTGAAACAACAGAACTAAAACCAAACCAAGAGTCCCCTGAAAAATCGTTTTTGAGCTTATAGGGCTCTCCTTGTCAGGAAAGACAGATCAATACTAAATCTGACTCTTATATCCCCTTTAGCCGTTTTTCCACTAGTCAACTTCTGGCTTTGGGTGGATGGGAAAGTGTTCAATCAGCATTTGATTACGTGGCACATGACTCTGCTGTTTTGTACGGATATATATTGACTCTGGCTCCAATTAGTACTAATGGGAACACAATACAAGGCTACACAGTCATTTTCAGTGTTATTTGCACAGGTTTGCACTAGAGAGCATGGCTTGCTTTTTTTATTTTACACACAATACTGACTTACTGACTGTATGGTTTTACATGGAGGCTGTGAAACCCACTGTAACACTCTGCCAATCTTTCTGATCAAAAGGTAACAACTCACTTTTATCTTGTCACAGAGTTAGAAATTGTATACTGCCATTGTTTAGCCATTGGCCGTAAGGATGGATAAAGACCCTTATGTATCTTGCCTGTAATGCTTAATGATCAGATACAGTAGCTGTAGCAAAGATTAGCATCTTGGGGTCAATTCTATGTAAGAACCACTAGACACTATCTATATGGCAACCTGCTGTTTGGGAGGGATGCTAGAAAAAGCCTTCTCTATCCCGCCATCACAAATGTAAATGTAAAGTTTTGGTAAATTCTACTGGGGCTTTAACTGGAATCATGTTAAGAGTCAGCTTTTAGGTCTGGCGTGAAAGAAAGGATAATTATGTGGAAAATCATCAAATGCCCCCTGTTAAGAATGGTGGATGATCTATAATGCTGTATGCATGTTTCTCTACTCTTTCTATTTACAAACTCTGTAAAACACAATAAAATAAAAAAGATACACATGTTTCTGGTTACTGTATTTAATTTCTTTAAAGTTGGTTAAAAAAGTCATTTTTTGTGTGCAAAAAAATACTTTGCAAAGATGTGGTCTCTAAAGTGTTGGTCAATTTTGACCATAATCCTTTTGAAAGCCTTAGAAAACCATGAGTTTCACGGGATCCCGCTTGCATGCACAAACATGCGGATGAGGCTGGTCCAGGTACCAAAACACACAGCAGACAGGCTCATATTACAAAACACACTCTGCTGAGACTTTCATCAGTGTGCTAACCCCTTTGTTGGGACACTTCTTCTGTGATTGCTTTGTTCCATTTACAACTAAACCAAATCAAATATAAAGCTGGCTAACTCAGTGTCTCTTGTTTATGCATGTTTGATGCAAAGTCTCCTTTTCAAAATGTTGCGACTTGTTTAAATATACAGAAGTAACTCAGTTATTGTTTTCTTTTCTGTACAAAATATCTACTGATAAATTAGTTTAAATGTCACAGAAGTTTACATTTCTGTAAGGAAGTACAGGTTTTATGCATTCTGGGGCTCATGCACTCTACTGCACCTCTAGCCCTGTTTTAGTGGATGTGAGACCTGCTGAGGAGTTTCCGTCAGTCAGTGAGGATGGATTCAGGGGCTGTTGGCAGCAGCCCTGATTGCAGTTGTTCCAAGACGTGATGCTTTTGCTCTTCTCCATCTATGCCCTCTCTTTGAGCAACATCTTTTTTCCCTTTTCTCCCTCTCTTACTTATGCACACATATTTTTTTCCCCTACTTCCTCACTCTCACTCAATTTCGTTCAGTTTCGGTAGCCTAATGAGGTCGTTTTTGCATTGTCAAAGTGTAAGCACTTGTCACTTATATAGCTCAACTTTAATTGAACGGACAAGTGCATATTCAGCCCATTGTAAATAAAAATGATACCAGGGAGAGCGGTGTAATCTGTTTGGTGGTTTGTAATAGTAGTGCCAGTACACTGAATACCCCGAGAGCTGCCATTATGGATCTTTTTCTCCTTTTTTACAAAATTAATTCACGCAAACTAAATGAAGTCTTATTGACATTGCCATCAAAAATTAACTATATTATCAGAAAAAGTCCCTACTGTCTGAACACAGAATACAACGCAGTGATAAATATTTGTCACCAGCGATGAATGATACATTCCTCCTTTGGGGGAAATCAATAAATAAATAAGCCCTGAGGGAAAGAGGGAAAATGTTTCCAGGAAAGACTGACTTGTGGAAAATCCAATATGGAGCACAGTGACGTCCTGGAAGCAAATGTGTGGAGCCAGTACACTTTGAATGTTTTTTTCCTTCTTGCATCGTGGAAGTTTTGCTTGTCAAAGCTTTTCATTGCAACCTGCAATTTCCCTCCTGTTTAGCTGATCAATGCAATTATAAAAAAAAAAAAATCGTCAGTGCGCAATGGAGAGAGACATTACCCAAATCTAATTACTGTTTTCTGATTTAAATGAATGAACAGATGGAGAGAAGTCCATCGCTTCCAGTCATGACATCAAGGTTTGTGCTTTCCTTCTGCACAGCAGAGAGGCAGAGTTAAAAAAAGAAACATTCGGTGGAGGTCCTCTGGGTGGTTTTGCATTATTAATGACTGGTAGAATGAAAGGGCAGGGCAGTCCTGACCCGCTTGTGTTTTAACAGCTGACCAGTACTGGCCATCTGCTTCCCTTCTCCACTCATTTTCTCTCACCATCTTACTGTTTATCTCTGAATTGCCCCTCTCAGTGTCTAGGTTTGTATTCAAGGATTTATGTAAAGCAGGACACTTAACTAGAGCTACAAGGTGAAATGGATTTTTGCTTATTAGAGATTCAGTTAAAAGGGAGTGTGTCCTTAAATATTGACATAAGGAGGATTTAGTAGTAATGAAATGTAAAGATCTTTATGGTTCCAGAATGAAAGAAAATTTAAGGATCAGTTTGGAAATAATCAAAGTGGAGTCAGAAAAGTACAGTTGCTTGGATTAAATAGAGAGCAAGGCAAAAACCTTTAGCCACTGGTTAGCTACTTTAGATTGTACTCTGCTGTTATATGAATCAAATAATTTTTTTTTGGAAAAGCTCCCTTTGTTGCTGAGCACTAAATTATGTTAACAGGATAATAAGTCTGGTATCTGTAGAGTAAAGGCCATGCCAATGCTAATCCAGATATTTAGCAAACCTGAGATTTTTCTGCTGCATTGGCAACTCCTTCACATGCAGACTGAGTTTTTGCTAACTTTTAATTTGTTTTAGGTTTGCAAACATTTTTAGAAAATGACAACAGAAAGTATCCAGCGACCTACTTTGTAGATACTCACCACCACAACAGTGTTGCTGTTTTTAATGACTTTTTGCCATCTATCTCTTTGTCTTAATTATCTATTAAGCTTCAATCCTATGGTGAACAAGTTTAAAGAGAATCTTTAGTGATCCACTGATCTGATCCTGTGATTTACAATACATTGTTAATGTGGTCAGTGTTGCCACCTACTGGAGTTATATTGGTGTTTTAGCTTTTTTATTGGAACTTGGACAACATGGGGATGACGTTTTGCCCTGTGATGGACTTGGAACCTGTCTACGGTGTACCAGCTTCTCACCCAATGACTGCTGGAGAAGCCCCTCTCTTTACGCTGTATGGACAAGTGGTTGTAGACAATGGTTGGATGGATGGGATCAGGCTTATATTACAAGTGAAGGTAAAAGTTCTGGACTACCAGAGTCTAAAGAAACTAGCTGAAACCAGCAAATGGAAAAGCTGACACATATCAATGATTTAAATATCTGCTAAATCTATCAACATATAGGCACGTTGTTTTGCTGTGTTTAATTGTTCACATTTATATGAAGAGAGTTTAGTTTTAGGTATGTTGTGTACTTTGGTACATTTAAAAACAACAGCCACGGGTCGGTTGTCAGTATTAAAATATGGGGATTCAAAATGTGTTAGTGTTCAAAACCACAAACAATTTTACGCAATTCTAAAATATTAGGTCCCTTTAAAGATGGCAGAGAGCTGGAAAATTCCGGTTTTTCCCACCTAAATTACCTAGTGCTGCCCCTGCCCCTCTGTTGTTGCTAACTTTTCCCTGGGTATAAAATAGAAAAATATGGACATTTGAGAATGTATTTGGTTTTGAAACACATGGACAGTAATGATGTGGAAACTACTGAAGTGCAGCCTGTCACTCTTATTAAGGTAGTGCAATTTTAAAACTAGAGCTGACAGGCTAGGACCACCATCTCTGTTAAGCAGATTTTAACCACAATTTAACCACCTACTATCAGCTTTTTGACTCTCGTTGTTGACCTATAAAGAGCACAGGGGGAAATTGCACAATATTCTGATCAGTAAGTGATGGAAAACTAAAACTAAAGTTAGGGGATTACCTGTAACAATATATATAATGTTAGGGATACCATTGTTTTAACTTTAATATTACCTTAGCAGCATTATAAAGGTTTAGTGTTAATATCATAGAGCTTAATGCTTGGACAAAAATAATACTTAATAATAGTATTTTCTTTTTATGTGGTATGCATATTCTGTCATGCATTTTAAGGGTATAAAAAGTCCTAGTCATATCACTCCAGCATTCTTCCACACTGCATAAAATCCCAGACACCAACCGTAAGCGGCTGCATGTTAGCAAGTTTGGCACAGTCGCAATCTCTGCTCTGCACTCTGTTGTAAAGCAAATAGGTTTTTAGCAAGGGATACAAGACACCATAGAACAATTTTTGAACTGAATGCAATGAAACCGCTTTAGGATACTAAACAAATAGATTTACGTAAATCTGTGTATCTGTTCTGCAATATTTTGAAAAAGCACCGCTCTCAGAAGTGATTTTTTTTCTTCATATTTGCTTTTTGTTCCTAGTGAGCCAAAGTGGTACTCAAAGAAAGTAATCATTATCTTTCTTACAGATGGATTCTGTCTTGATCAGCAGATGTTTTTCACTCTTTGTGCCGAATTGTGTCTGGAGCTGCGTAGCTTTACAGGGGAGAAAGAATAATATACTCAGTCACAAAACAAATAGCCAATTGTGTTTTGGGGGCACAGTGTAAGGTATTTAGTATTTTTTCTGGGGCCCCAGCATGGCTGTCTGTCGGCTGGTTGTTGCTTGGTTTGTTCCGAGTCAGCAGATGTTTTCTGGCTTAGTTGTCCGCTCTGTGCTCTGTGCACAGAAGACTGTCGGAATTGTTCTCTTTTTCACTCTTCTTGGTTTTGGTGGTACATAAGGGTCTAAATCCTGAGAGAAAATTGAGATTCCTGTTATGTACTGATGGGAACAATATTGTTGAAATCTTATACAGCTCTTCCCTCTTTCTATGATTTGCTGTTTTCTCTATATTGTTTGCAGGGTAGCATCACAGGAGAGCAGTTTAAAAATACAGGCTCAGGCACTGTATAGCTGAGATCTTTGTGCATTTATGTGTGCATCTAAATAATGATGCAGATGTAGTTCACTAGGGGGTGGGCAAAGGAAAGTAGGCCTCTACCCCACCTCCTTCTCATGCTAACCAGAGCATGGTAGTTTGTTTTTATGGCAGCCCCTTTTCTGGCATTGTTCTGGTCTGACAGAGCTCACCCTCCCTACCGTGGGACCGGTCGTTAGTGTACAGGAACTGCCGGGAGCGTGCAACATCACACACACACGAACACACACAGGAACTGGGTGTGCTGGAGCCCATGTTACAGGCACCGCTCCTCCCAGGCCGTTGCCCCATGCTCACACATAAAGTTTTGAAGAAACAATAAAAAAGCTGCCCTGTGGCTTGCAGGCTGGTAAGCTTCAGCTTATCCAGGAAGGAGCTGCAGCCGGGCTAATGGCCTCTCTCCAGGGTAGGCACTATAGCGGGGCCCATGCCAGGCTTATCAGCAGCATGAGGCCCCTGCAAGACTGGTCTCTAAGATCTCCTCTGAGCTGGTGTGTGGGAGTAGCTTAGTTTTTGTAGCTGCTTGGAGGCTGAGAGCTACCCTGCCCATTTCCTGCTGCCTTGCTGGAAAATCAGTTAGTCATTAACCACTATTAGGCGAGAATACAGATGTATGCACCTCTAATTGGAAATTCAAAGTTATTTCAGTGTTCCCAACAGCCTACAGAGTCTTATTGAGAAGTCAATGCTACTCCTAATTGTTTAAAAATCGATGATGGAGCAATGTGGCTTTTACTTTTAGCTGAGAACTTACTTCAAACAGAGTGGAGAGGGGTTTTTTCCCCAACATATTTTATAGTGCTCAGAAATTTCTAGAGCTGAGGTGGACTTATCTGCCTTTACTGAAGATGTCATTGAAATTGCATTATTATTTATTTAGAGCGGACTGGGACCCCTCGGCCGCTGGTTGACTAATCAGTTGCGTTTGTGACCTCTTGGACATGATTTTACTCAGTGAAATACAAGCTCTGGTTTTTATCTGTAAGAAAGGAGAATCCAGTATAAAATTTGCAGCACAGAAAGAGCCTGTAAAACACAACCTCAGAGTGAAATATTATGACAGGCTGGACAGCATCATGCCTGCGTGTCCCAAAGAGGCTGTCTGTTTTTGTTGAGGATACCACCTTCTCACCACTTGTGTACGTTTTATGTGTCATGTTACTCTTATTTGATTTGTTTTGAAGTTCCTTTGACATGATTTTGTTACACAATAACCCAAAAGCAGGGGTACCACCAGAAAGCCGTTCCTCCTAACAATGGACACCCCTTGACATGTTTTTTATGGCATTTTAAGTTTGGCCTTTCCTTTATTTAGTCTTGAAAACAGGGTAATAACATTTTTAACCCAAAGGTCCCATCCAAATTTAGCCCAAACCAATACACTGAAATTCAGGCTTGCTTAGCCCCTTGATCAACCCCATCTAATCAGAACCATCTTTGAAAACTTTCTGAAGGCAGCCCTGCCCAAGTGGGGTAATCACTGGGTTGATCTGTCAATTTTATCAGCGTCTTCTGGAGTGTTAAGCTTTGAAGCTAAATTTGTGTGGACTGAGTTATAAACTACTAGTGGTGAAGAAATACCACATTTAGAACTGTGGGTCCGATTTCCGAATTTTGGTTTTTGTAAAGCTTCAACCTGCCAATAAATTGTTTTGGCTGATTCCAATTTCTCATGAAGAACTATAATGTAAGATTATATAAAAGCAGCATTCCAAATAGTTTTTCTAGACTTCCTGCTGTAAGTGATTGTTAATAACTTATATTAGGATCAAAGGTGATGTTACATCATGTGTTACAGAGCAGTCTCTGTAAAACAGGGTTTTAGTTTTAGTCAAAACTAAGACAAAATGATTACACAATTTGAACCATGTTGACCATCTTATATTAGCAATTAGTTAGATTATAGTAGCTAACAGTAGTAGAACAACAGTCTACATGTTCCTTTAAACATTTAAATAACTACCTTAACACTTACATATCTACACTGCTGCCAACATTTCTAAATACAGCATGCTCTATAACACACAAGGAGGTTGAAAACTCAAAAGGATACAACAGAGCAGCTTTGCTGTACTCTGTTCAGCCTTTCTCTCCTTCTTGTTATTTGCTTCACGTCTTGTTCTCTCCCACTCTCTGTGGGACATTACTGGGCATGTCAGGGAAAATACAGTTTCCTTTCAAATAGTGTATCTTGTGAGAGACCTGGTAGCACTTAGTATGGTGCATTCACTGACTTGGAGAAGATTGGATTTTTTAAGTTTACCACTGGTCGGTCAAAAGTTAAGTGGCAAATCATCTGATTACTGTGAGCAGCCTATCTCACCATGCACATTTTTATGAGTGTGTATCTTGGGAAGACCTGGGATCCAGTTTCTGCATCAAGCTTAATCTGTAAACGATTGCCAGTTCATCGCTCGGCCTGATCACCCACCTATGGAGACAGTCACGAACTGGTTTTTTTAAACTTCATGTATTGAATTTATTCAAACTATATTCACTCACACTCTCCCCCTACACAGTCCTCTTGCCAACACTGAACAGCCGTTGTTTATTAGTGTTAACTCTAGTTAGCACTTAATTGGCCTCACCTCCTATCCAGTACTACAGCCTCCTTTGACTCCAGCTGTATCAGCAGCTGCAGCGACAATAGTCCTGTTGTTTAGGTGTTGGTTGGGGGGCTGTGCTCTCAAGGGAAATAGAGAGAGAGAGAGAGAGAGACAGATTCAGTGTTTTCCCACTCACCCACCTCTATCCTGCTGTAGACACACCTTTGACCCCCATAGCTCCCAGCCCCCATCTCCTGCTGCTCTTTTCTAGCCCCCTGCTCTCTGCGTGATGTCTAACTTGTCTGAAGAAAGGCAACGAAAGAAAGGAGGAAAAAAAGAAAGATGCTCTGTAGGATGAGGCTACAATAATATGACAGAAATGAGATAAAAGAGGAGACGGACAGAAGCTTGGAGTACAAAAGCAAGGGAGAGAGAGAAAAAAGTAATGTACAGAGGTTGTTATGTTTGTTCTTCTCCTAGAGAGAAAAAGAGATTGGAAAGCAAAGAGGAGGCCAGCTAGCTCAGACAACAACCCTGAGAAACCTAGATAAGAGCCACCCAGCAGTCAACAATTACACCATCAATTTCAAGCCTGTTCACCTTCTTTTCTCACTCCCTCTTTCAGTGTCTCATCCTTTGCTTCTTTATACTCATTCTTATTCCTTTTTTGCTCCTTGAGACATTATCCCTGTACATTTTTTGAATAGACTTCTTCGCAAACACACTGTTCCACACACTCGCTGGCATGGTCTTTAATTCTTTAACGTGCAGATCACACCATGTTGTGCTTTCCAGGAACAATTAGCCAAGCATTACACTTACAGTATGGCTTAGCATACATGCTGAGAGATTCGGTGGTATAAGCCTACAGCCTTTGGAGAAATGTATTATATATCAATATATAATACCAAGAACTGCTTTATTTGTGACTGTTGGCATTAAAAACATTTAACCTTTACAGTTTGTCTTGGTTGCTTTGTTAAATTTCTTAGAACAGAATTTAAATTGTAAAAAATGAATGTACAATTTCCACAGCCATTAGAGGCTTTTGCATGACATAGCAGCAATTTCTTGTTCCTTTCCTCATTTTGCACATGCTTTTTCACACTCAAATAGATGCTTATGTGCAGTTTAAACCAGACATTATTACTTAGTTATAATTATCAACAAGCATTGTACTAGTTGTCAGTCTTACATTCCTGGCCAACTTGAGATTTTTTAATTTCACAAATTTTGAAAAAAGCTGAGACAGGGGCAACCTAAGACAGAAAAAGTCGAGGAATGCTCAAAAAACACATTCTTGGAAAATTCCACAGGTGAACATTACCCTCCGAACAGCGCTTTTGTGTTTGCCTTACCGGCTAAAGAGGATCTCATATGTTTTTTTCTGGCTATACTAACCATCTTAGCAGAGTTTTTTCAGCAGCAGCTCATTGTTTTGGTCAGGCGAGCCGCTGCAGGGAGGGGAGAGGCTGAGTCTCTCTGTTATTGCTGCTGCTGGAAGAAGTCAGACACTTTGGGAACACGAGGATGGGTCAGTTTATATTGATTTTGACACAAGTAAGTATCTTTGAATAATTTATTTTTCTAGGATTGATTATATCTGTATATCTATTATTTAGACAAACCTATTTAAGTCACTGCGTTCAAAAGTGTGAACAAAATATTAGAGCTGCACTGTATAATGAACAGCAATTGTCACTGAAATATTAATTTGCACAAAACTGCAAAAAAAAAAAGCTTGGATACAACATTCAGTATGACATAACATGTAAGGGGCCTTGCATAATAATGCAATTGGCCAGTTGGATGGAGTTATGCTGTCTTTTTGCCCACACTTGAGATCTTAGTTACTGAGACGCTAAGGCTCAGAAGAGTGGTGGAGATATTGTGATAAGAAAGTAGTCATTGCAATATTTAATACTAATATCACGATGTGATGATTACCTAATATAGTGCAACCACATTGAATTTGTAGAAGACCTTGCTTCTGAATTCTAGGGATTCCCTCGCTACATAAACTTTTACTCTGGTTCAAAATAATTCAATTCAATTCAAAAATACTTTATTAATCCCAAAGGGAAATTAAATGTTGTTATAGCTCATATTATGAAGGTTTCCTCAAAGAGCCATTGTAGATGCTGATGGCTGTGGGCAGGAAGGATCTCCTGTAGCGCTCCGTCTTACAGCAGATCTGAAGAAGCCTCTAACTGAAGACACTCTGTTGTTGTAGGACAGTCTCATGAAGAGGATGCTCAGGGTTCTCCATAATCTTCTTCATTTTATGAAGAATCCGTCTTTCCACAATGATCTCCAGAGGTTCCAGAGGAGTCCCCAGAACAGAGCCAGCCTTCTTTATCAGCTTGTTGAGCTTTTTAAAGTCCCTGGCTTTGATGCTGCTTCCCCAGCAGATGATGGCAGAAGAGATCAGACTCTCCACAACACTTATAGAAGATATGCAGCATCTTGCTGCAAACACCAAAGGACCTAAGCTTCCTCCAGAAGTACAGTCTGCTCTGTCCCTTCTTGTGGATGGCTTCACAGTTGCATCTCCACTCTAGTCTGTTGTCCAGGTGAACACCGATGTATTTATACTCCTCCACCACCTCCACTTCTTCTCCCATGATAGAAATAGTTTTTGACTTATTCCTGTTTCTCTTAAAATCTACAATCATCTCCTTTGTTTTAGTCACGTTCAAAATGAGATGATTGTTTCCACACCATGCCACAAAGCGGTCCACCACCTTCCTGTACTCAGCTTCTTGTCCATCTCTGATCCACCCCACAACTGCAGAATCATCCGAGTATTTCTGCAGATGACAGGAGTCTGTCTTGTACTGGAAGTCTGAGGTGTACAGAGTGAAAAGGAATGGTGAGATTACAGTCCCCTGTGGTTCTCCTGTGCTGCTGACTACCTGGTTAGACTCACAACCCTTCAGTCTCACAAACTGTTGTCTGTTTGTCAGGTAGTCTTTGATCCAGGAGATTGTTGAGGCCTCCACCTGAGTCTTCTGGAGTTTTTGACAAAGCAAATCGTTGGATTGTATTAAATGCACTGGAGAAATCAAAGAACATGATCCTCACAGTGCTACTGGCTTTGTCCAGATGACAGTGGGTTTGTTGAAGCAGGTGTATGATGGCATCTTCAACTCCAACTCCACAGCAATAAGCAAACTGAAGGGGGTCCTGATGGTTTACTGTTTGCTTACTCAGGTGGGCCAACAGGAGTCTCTCTAGGACCTTCATGATGTGAGATGTCAGGGCAACAGGTCTATAGTCATTGAGGACTGATGGGTGAGTTTTCTTTGGTACCGGAACAAGACAGGAGGTCTTCCACAACACAGGAACCTTCTTCTGGGCCAGGCTAAGGTTGAAGAGGTGCTGCAGAATCCCACAGAGCTGCTCTGCACAGACCTTCAGGACTCTAGGGCTGACATGATCTGGACTTGCAGCCTTATTCCTATTCAGTCTCTCCAGTTGTCTCTTCACCTGACTTCTGGAGACACACAGGTGGAATGGGGAGCAAAGGAAGTATCAGCATCTTCTGATATGGTTGAAGGCAAACATGTAGAAGCAGAAGGGTCTAGGGCTGAGGTGGAAGATAAAAAAAAAAAAAAAATATATATATATATATATATATATATATATATTATAAATATAATATATATATATATATATAAAAAATAAAGGGAATGTTAGAAAGTGTTAGATTAAGCAATCACCAAGCAGTCCCCTAAATTGCTTCTGAAATTTAAACTGGCACATGGGTAATATTTGCTATACAAATATAACACTGATAAATAGCCTAACAACTGTTAATATTATTTCCATGAGACATGATTCATGAACTTGGGATTCTTATGGCAATGGGACTGACAAATGCTTTCAGATCTGGATGAAGGATTTTGAAGAGGTTATTCAATTTTGAAGATGATTGCATGATGTGTTGCTGTTTGCACAAATTGCTCTAAAAAAGTGGTGGAGGTGGGGGTGTTTTGCACATGTTAAAGCTGATGTGTTGCAAATGTACCAGAGCAATCAGAATAACTGTAATGAAGTATCTTCATATGACTTGGCTAAAAATCTGTTTCATGTGAGCTGTGTTTTGCAGCAGTCAAAGGTATATTTTTTTTCCAAGTTTGATTTGCAAAAACTACAAAACATTTACTGAAATCTGTAGCTCTGCTTAGCTTCAGCTGAATGTAATTTTAGTCTTTGGCTTAACAATTAACCACAGATTTGTAACAGACACAAAACACAGGCGTTACTGAACCTGTAAAAATAGCTCTGCACATTGCTCTTATTATGCAGATACCTTTGCTCAGTTAGACACATTCTTCCATACCGTATCTTTTACTATTAGTGAAAAGCTGACTAATTTCTCCAAGCACAAAAACTCTCACCTGTCCTAACACATTCAAATCTCACCATGTGAGCATATACAAACATTCACCACTGTGACATATGGAACAGTTTATCTCAGTGTTATTTGTACATACATTTTTCCACATACCTATTAGAAAATGTCTTCCTTGTTTTAGGAACACGTAGAACAGAAAAGAAAACTCTTTATCATGATTTATATTATATGTTTCTGCCCCAGGTTGGACCAGCTGCACACACTCTCATCCAAACGACTCATTCTGATTCTACACGTCCAAGAAAATCAATAAAATGTATTTTAAAAGTGCCTGAAACCTAATGCCAAGAGACAGTGAGGTGAAAAAGGAGGGATGCCAAAACCCCACCAACACACTCACAACAGTTACCATTAATCCATCATAGTAACTTTAAGATAGATAGATAGATAGATAGATAGATAGATAGATAGATAGATAGATAGATAGATAGATAGATAGATAGATAGATAGATAGATAGATAGATAGATAGATAGATAGATAGATAGATAGATAGATAGATAGATAGATAGATAGATAGATAGATAGATAGATAGATAGATAGATAGATAGATAGATAGATAGATAGATAGATAGATAGATAGATAGATAGAAACAGTATGGTTAATGCCCTCCCACACCCCTTTTTAAATAACCACTAACCATCTATCCTCCCTTCATTCGTATTGTTCTCTCATGCCATTGGTCTGATTTGTGTACCAAGATTAAATTCATCAAATTTGTCTTTTGCTCCCTGTGGGGAAGGACAGTGTTTGTCATTAATTGATTTTGAAATGAAGTTAGCTGCTGTGTGTGAGTGTCTGGGTGCGAGCCTGTCTGCAGTGTGCTGGGTGTGGTTTTGGTACAATGTGTCCTGTTGCTGAATGACTTCGGTTTTCAGTTTAAAAAATTCTATTTGCATTTTTCATTTGAAAATATTTTTAGAAAAAAAAAATTTAATGTTCAATTGTTAGCCTAATTTAAGGGAAATGGTATCAATTGAGAGTAATTAATGAGCCAGTTTCACACATTCTTGGATCTTTAAACACCTTCCTTCTATTTCTCTGTTAAGCTACGCTATTCAGTAGCTGTTTAAAGCAAGTAGATATGTTTTCAGCATTATACATCAAAATAAACTGTTGAGAAAAAAGGGATCTTAATGATTAACCTTATTTTGAAAAAAGTGCCCTGAAATGCCAGTTTCAGATATATTTACTATCTTTAAACAGTGTCTCAATTTCAGTGTCTGTTACGCTAAGCTAGTCAGTAGCTATTTAAAAAAGTAGACATTTTTTCAGTATTGTTTTAATCTAAAACACACAAAAAAACTGATTTTTCAGCCAGTTTAGAGTGAATAGTTGAGCTGCCACGTTCACAGATTTAACCATCAGTTTATCTCCAATTCGGTGTATGCTAAGCTAACCTTTTCAGTAGTTGTATAAAGCAAGGGACATGTTTTCCACATTATTCCTTAAAAGAACAGTTGGATAAAGGCTTTTTGATGACAGCACAATTTAGTTGTCGGTTAGTGTAAAAAATGCCAGTTTAATACATTATGCAATCTTTAAACAGTTTCCCTCTATTTAAGTGTCTGCGAAGCCGAGCTAATCATATACTGTTGAAAGCAAGTAGATATGTTTATACAAGCTTTTAGGCTCTGTAAAACTTGATGTATAGTTATTTAAATTAATTTGTAGACCTAAAAATGTTTGAAGTCCTTAAAAGTTATTGTCTAATTTGTGAAAAACACATAGTCAGGGTTGTAAGACATATTTAGAACAGATGTACACCCAAGCTGCTGTGCTAAATTGTTTTCAGAGCCTTTGTGAAAAAGACTTCTCTCAGCATGATTACTTGCTTTTGCGACAATTCAGCCAGCCTTTTCATCTCTCTGCCTTCATTTACTTTACACTAGCCGAAATCAACCTGCAGCTCATCCGGTACAAAGTTTTTACCTCTCTTATCTTAGTTTGCTATTGATGAATTGTTGTCGGATTTCCTTGGCAAATCTTCTGTACAAGACTTGGAAAAAATATGATGACCGGGAATGTGACTTGCAGCAAAATGTGTTGAAAATGTGCAAAGAGTCAATCTTGCCAATGTCAGTTGACTTTAGATAATGCATTTTGGTTGTTTTCAAGACCAAAAGCTGCTTCCCTATTTAAAAACAACAATGCCCCTATATCATAAGGACCAGCGTTGTATTCTGCTTCGTGTTCTCTTTTTCCATGTGTAATTTCTCTCCTTTGCAGACCTGTGAACACTTTTGTAGTTTCACAGAGCTGTTGCATCTCATTTTATTCAGTGCACTGAGCCATGGTCTCCAGAGCCACATATACCGTTGCAGCGTGTTGCCTCTGTTTGGAGCCTCATGTTGCTGGTGTTGTATCTGCTGTTCGTTGTTGGGTTCATGCTGTCTGCTGCCATGTGTCGCTGTTTTTTTATGTTTAATGGTTTTGTATTTTTCATTGTGTCTTTGTGTGGGCCTTTTTTCCGTTGTGTCCCTGAGCCTCCGTGTCGTTTTCTTTGTCTCTGTAGATATGCGAGTCTGCATTAACCCGTGTGCATCTTTATTTCTTTGTGTCGGAATGGAAGGGTGCGTTTTGTTTAAGACGCCAATTTGTGTCTTCATGTTTTATGTGTCCCTGATTTTACATTTGTGTATCTGTGAGCCGACATGTAGGTTTCCCTTTGTCTGAGTGCTTTGTGTCTGTATTGCTTCAAGTCTGACTAGTTTTATAGACTATATCTGTATCTGCATGTGTGTTTGGTACCACTTTTCATTGACAGAAAGATTCCTCTAGACTTTATTAACCAAATTTACGACAAGCTCTGCTGAGTTTGGGTAAAGACAGGAGATTAAGATCTGAACTAATGCACATGGAAACACACTCTCACAAGTGAGTCACAAAGTCAGCGTGGTTTTGGAAAAAAAGAGTTGTATAAATGGGGGTGGGTAATGTTAGACCTACAAACACATGCGTTTTATCAATGCGACACATTTGCGCTGACGTATTCTCAGATTTGCTGTAGTACCCAGTGCTTTACACCACCTGCAGGCTCAAAGCAGGGGAAAAGATGCAGACACATACACTGTTGTAGATTGCAGTTAAGTGAATTGCTAGGTATGCCAACGGTGCCAGTGCCAAAGTATTCTTACATTCAGATTCTTTTTGTCATATTTTACCCAGACTCCAATGTATCTAATTGGAATATTATGTGAAATACCAACACAAAGTAGGAAGAAAAATCTAAAATATTACCCTCTTTTACTTAATCTGGCAGATCCAACTGTTTTCAGAAATCCTTATTTCTTATTATTTGAACCTCAGTATAAATCCAGCTGTGCAGTGAAGGCCTTATGGTTTTGTCAGACAACATTAGTGAACAAGCATGAATACCAGGGAACACAGCAAACAGGTTAGGGAATACGTTATGGAGAAGCTTAAAGCAGGGTTAGGTTATGAACCAATTTGAAGCTTTGGACGCATCACTGGTTAACCCAACACACAGAGGAAAGTGCTTGGGTCAGATTTGTGGTGCAAAACAAACCCACCAAATCACCCTGAACTCACATTCCTCAATGTGAAACATTGTGATGGTAGCATACAGGTCCTTCTCAAAATATTAGCATATTGTGATAAAGTTCATTATTTTCCATAATGTCATGATGAAAATTCAACATTCATATATTTTAGATTCATTGCACAATAACTGAAATATTTCAGGTCTTTTATTGTCTTAATACGGATAATGTTGGCATACAGCTCATGAAAATCCAAAATTCCTATCTAACAAAATTAGCATATCATTAAAAGGGTCTCTAAACGAGCTATGAACCTAATCATCTGAATCAACAAGTTAACTCTAAACACCTGCAAAAGATTCCTGAGGCCTTTAAAACTCCCAGCCTGGTTCATCACTCAAAACCCCAATCATGGGTAAGACTGCCAACCTGACTGCTGTCCAGAAGGCTACTATTGACACCCTCAAGCAAGAGGGTAAGATACAGAAAGAAATTTCTGAACGAATAGGCTGTTCCCAGAGTGCTGTATCAAGGCACCTCAGTGGGAAGTCTGTGGGAAGGGAAAAGTGTGGCAGAAAACGCTGCACAACGAGAAGAGGTGACCGGACCCTGAGGAAGATTGTGGAGAAGGGCCGATTCCAGACCTTGGGGGACCTGCGGAAGCAGTGGACTGAGTCTGGAGTAGAAACATCCAGAGTCACCATGCACAGGCCTGTGATGGAAATGGGCTACAGGTGCCGCATTCCCCAGGTCAAGCCACTTTTGAACCAGAAACAGCGGTAGAAGCGCCTGACCTGGGCTACAGAGAAGCAGCACTGGACTGTTGCTCAGTGGTCCAAAGTACTTTTTTTGGATGAAAGCAAATTCTGCATGTCATTCGGAAATCAAGGTGCCAGAGTCTGGAGGAAGACTGGGGAGAAGGAAATGCCAAAATGCCAGAAGTCCAGTGTCAAGTACCCACAGTCAGTGATGGTGTGGGGTGCCGTGTCAGTTGCTGGTGTTGGTCCACTGTGTTTTATCAAGGGCAGGGTCAATGCAGCTAGCTATCAGGAGATTTTGGAGCACTTCATGCTTCCATCTGCTGAAAAGCTTTATGGAGATGAAGATTTCAATTTTCAGCACGACCTGGCACCTGTTCACAGCGCCATAACCACTGGTAAATGGTTTACTGACCATGGTATCACTGTGCTCAATTGGCCTGCCAACTCTCCTGACCTGAACCCCATAGAGAATCTGTGGGATATTGTGAAGAGAACGTTGAGAGACTCAAGACCCAACACTCTGGATGAGCTAAAGGCCGCTATCGAAGCATCCTGGGCCTCCATAAGACCTCAGCAGTGCCACACACTGATTGCCTCCATGCCACGCCGCATTGAAGCAGTCATTTCTGCAAAAGGATTCCCGACCAAGTATTGAGTGCATAACTGTACATGATTATTTGGAGGTTGACGTTTTTTGTATTAAAAACACTTTTCTTTTATTGGTCGGATGAAATATGCTAATTTTGTGAGATAGGAATTTTGGGTTTTCATGAGCTGTATGCCAAAATCATCCGTATTAAGACAATAAAAGACCTTAAATATTTCAGTTATTGTGCAATGAATCTAAAATATATGAATGTTAAATTTTCATCATGACATTATGGAAAATAATGAACTTTATCACAATATGCTAATATTTTGAGAAGGACCTGTATTTCTGTGGAGATACTTTTATTCAGCTGGGACAGGGAATCTGCCTGGAGTTAAAGGGGAGATGCTGGCACTAAATACAGGGCACCCTGGATGAAAACCTGTTAGAGACTTTGGTCTGAAGCACAAGTCCACCTTCCAGCAGGACATGCAAACACCTACAATGCATTAGTTTAGATCACTTTCATGTGTTAGACTGTCCCAGTCAAAGACCAAGCCTAATTCCAACTGAAGATCCGTGGCAATACTTGAGAATTGCTGACACAGACAATCTGATTGAGATTAAGCTATTTTGAAACGAAGAATAAGCAGAAAATTCAGTCTCTACATGTGCAAGGATGATAAGAGACATTAGCTTGCAACTGTAATTGCTGTGAAAGGTAGTTGGGCCAATTGTTGATTCAGGGAGCTGAATGCAAATGCATGCCACACTTCTCAAATTTGTTTTTTAGATTTGAAAGCCATGTATCACTTTTCTTCCACTTCACAAAATTAAGTAGATTTTTTTCTCACTGGCGAAATAAATTAGACGCTTTTTTCAGCTTGAGGTACCTTTTTGGAATTTGTGAAATGCTTCCACGTTAACTACTCCAGCAGCAGAATGTAACACTTTGTTTTTCTTTTTTCTGCATCAGACAAGAATGTTTTAGAGGAACATTAAAGGTGCTGGTCGGTGAAACAGATGGATCAACCTTCTCTGTGTTCTCAGTCATTATGCAAAGCTAACCTTCCTGTCACCTGGCTTTTGCTTCACATTTTTGCTTGCACACACAAAAGTGGCAACAATCCTCTGATGTTGGCAAGAGAGCAAAGACGTGTGAATCCCAAAGTGTTGAATTATACCTTCAAAGAAAAGTGACTCATCAGTCACAGATACATGCAGCGCCGGTGTGCTAAATAGACTGGAAAAGTGCGAAACAAGAAGTCAGAAAGAGAGAGAGAAAAAAGTAAGGATGGGAAGGGAGGCTGAAATGAAATGAAAATGGAGAAAACTTACATCGAGAGAAATGAGTGAAGCCTCTGAGATCATGAAAAAGGTTGAGAAAAAAGTGGGATAGGCTTATGGAGAAAGAAATAGGACAGCAAAGATCATGTTATTATTTTCTCTAAGCTTTCTAACTTCTGCTTGGTGACCACAGGCTTCTGCTACACTTTGTGTATTGTCAGCCCTTATTTAATTTGTATGTAGCGCTGTCATCCAAACCTTCCCTGCCATCCAGACACCCTGCCGCTTCTGTTTTTGTGTTGCAGCAACAAAATCCCACGCTTCTTCTCTCGGATTTTAACTTGAAGAGACCACGGATAACTCTTTTTAATCTTTGTTAACCTTTTATGAAGGTTTTGTTTGAAATAAACTTTTAATTAGTCTGCTTTCCCTAAAAATTGCAAAATTGTCCTTAGCTGCTGTTGAAGTTATTTACCTGCTGCTTTCTGAGCTCATGGATCGTGACTCGTGCTTTCTTGTCAATGTTTCAGCATGTGCCCTAGTTTTCATAAAAAAGGAAAGCAGACATGGTTTGAGTGTGGCGCATCCTTTTTGTACATACCAATTTGTTTTAGCATGCTGCCAGTCTGTCTATAAAGTCAGCCCACTGCTGTTTTTGGATTTTTTTTATTTTGGCGGGGGTGGGGGGTCTGCTGTGGCTTCCATTTACCAGAGTGAAAAGATTTTTCCAACCTAAACTGACTGCTGTGCTTTTCATTTGCACTGACTGTGCGCATTAGCTACCAACAAGCTCTGCATTTATTTGCAGGCCAGTTTGCTTATGTTGATGCTTCAAAATGTTCTGCAATTTGTGAGCTCGATGGCAGGTTGAAAAAGCTCCCCGGTGACAAAGCTGCATGTGATGAGAATTTGCCAGAATAAATTACATGTTTTTCGTGGCTGATCATTGTGATTTGGTTCGCATAAAATTAGAAAGATCTTCTTGTGACATTGTTTATACAGTGAAGTAACTGCCTCTCACACATTTCTTTCTTTTATGCTTTTTGTCAACCTAACATGTTTCGGATCATGAAACAATTTTTAATGTCAGACAAAGACAATCTAAGCTAATATAATAAGCAGTTTTTAAATGATTCTTTTATTTCTTAAGGGAAAAAAGCTATCCAAGCCAAGCAGACCCTTTGTAAAAAAGTAAATGTAAACCTTGTAAATGCTGCTCATGGTGGCAACAGCTTGATATCAAACATTTTTGATATCTGGCATTGAGTCTACTACATCACTTTTGGAGGGGTTTTTGCCCATATTTTTTAGCAGAATTGTTTTAATTTATACACATTGGATTGGTTTTCAAACATGAAAAGTGTGTTTAAAATCATGTCACATCATCTTAATCTCGATCTCAAATTCCAGACTTTGACTAGGCCATTCCAAAACCTCCATTTTCTACATTCTGAGTCATTCAGAGGTAGACTTGCAAGTCGGCTTTAGAGTTTTGTTCTGTTGCATATCCCAAGTGTGCTTTAACATAAGGCCATGAAGTGGTGGCCAAGGATTCTTCTTCAGGATTTTCTGCTAGTGAGCAGAAAGCATGGCTCCATCCAGATTCTGATGCAGCAGTAAAAATCTGCTTTGGAACATGTCTGTAGCAGTTGCTAAACCAGCACAAACAAGAAATTTAGGTTGTCATGTTGTTGTTAGTTGTTATGTGATGATGAAAAGGCAGCTTCTGCCAGCTCTGAGCAGGATAAGATTACTCCTACTGTTCTTTTGCAAAAGATCTGCAGCCTCTCACCAAAGATCCTGGTCTCTATGTTCCCTAATCCAACTTGAAAAAGAAGACTTAGCCTTACAACTTTACAACAAAATTGTTCTCCCCACTTCAAGCAGCCAGCAGCCACATGTAGCTGGTAGCAATACACTCTAACACTGTTTCTTACTGTCTATTACTGCAGCATTGATTTCAGTCTGGATCCAATTGGAAATGGATAAAATGTAAGTGAACCAAGAGTGTAAGTGGAACGTTTCTTCTGGTCTCCCTGTGGTCCTGACAGTTTAAAGCACACTGAGCAGTTGGCGTCAGGCTCAACATGGTCTCAGGATGATCATGATGAAATCTGCGCTGGCCACCGTGTCTGTGTTGACAATTTTTGACTGCTTTGTAAAGGGGAGTGGCTGCCCACTAGTTTTCAACATGCCTGGATATAAAGGGGTGTTGAAGCTTGGCTGCCAGCTGTTGTGTTTGCACATTAACCACAGTGCCTTGCAAGCTTTTTTATAACTTTTTTACATTTTAAGGACTCAAATACTGACTATTTTATTTGTTAAAATAAAAAGAACTTAGAAAATAGTAAACAGAGACAAGATACAGGAAATGGACCAGGGATGGAACAGAGAGACGAAGAACGTGGCAGTGAACAGGAGCTTATGTAATCAGGAAAGTGATGAAAGAAGAGCAATCAGATGAGATGTGGAGAAGCTGCGGCAGAGGGAAGGCAGAGAAGCTGAAGCAGGGAGGCAAGGTTCTGACTACATGGTTCAGATTTTGAAAGCTGCCTGTATCATTTAATTTCTCTTCAAAGTTATATATATATAATATAATTGTAACAAAATACAATGAAGTTTGTGGTTGTAATGTACCAACACATAAAAACGTTTAAGCAGTATGAATACATATGCAAGGCACTGTCTGTGTAGTGTCTCCACCTCCATACATCCAGAAGCATCTGTACCAGAAAATTAGCTCCTCCAAGGTGGAAAAAGAAAAAATGACTTCATAACCAAATGCTACATGTGGCATAACCGGAGCGAATGGTGAATTTCCCCAGCTGTTCCACATTTGCAGAGCACAACTATCCGCTGAGGTTGCAATGTCACATGCTCTATTCCCAAGCTCCCTCTGCACCCCGGTTTGAGTTGTGATGTGCCTTGTGACACAGTGTCCTACTCGCTATAAATTATACCTCTCTGTATGTATTTAATGTAATAAGTGTTTCCATCCCCTGCTTTTCTTTTTATTTATTGCCCAATTATGCAATGTGGGAGTGATGAATATTGAGTTCATAAAGCCTTCATTTGTTTGTTTTTCTTGAGCTTACTCGTCGTAAACACACTGTGTTATGTAAGTCTCTCCTGTGACAGATCCTCTGCAACAAGCAGCATCATGGGAAGTACAGCCTCTGCTGTTTGGCAGCCAGAACAGCAGTTTGTCTGAAGTAAGTAAAAATAAGATGCAACTTCTTTGGCATGGCTGTGGCACTCAGATGATGTAGATATGAAGGGAGAAGAAGGCTACCTTTAGAGACTTCCCAGCGTTCTGGCAAAGAAGACCCCACAAAAGCTCTTTATTGATTTAAAAGGAACACTGTGTTGATATCTTGTCTGACACATTACACAGAGGATTCCAGCAAAGGAAAAACAGAAACAAAAAATGGAAATTCCTAAAATAAGGTGAAGGAAGAGCTTAACTCTTATTGGAGACTTCTCCCTTGCTTTAAGGTTTTGCTTAGCAACAGAAATCGCAAGATTATTTAAATATAAATGGATATATTTCCAGCTTGCTTCAGGTTTGATGTAATGCAAGGGCCACATTTAGTTCAAAATACAGTATACAAATGTGACACTGTCTCTTACAGGATCCAATCTAAAGTTTTACTTTTCATTTTTACATCTAATGTTATCCTTTTCTAGGTCTAAACTTAATTCTTGAGGTTCTATGGCAGGTCTCAGTGTCTGAAATAGTCTCCCTCTAAATATTAAATCTGCACAAACTCTGGAGCCAGTTTAAATCACTTTGAATACTCATTTTTGAACTGGTATTCAGCCCATGTGGACCCCAGTGTTTTTTGTTTAACAGCTGTTTTAATTGTTTTTATTGTCTTTTATTTTGTCTCTTTTATCCCTCTTAGCTGATTTTAGCTTTAAAGCAATTTGTGCAGCAGAATCCAGACTGTCATTATTTTTTAAGGAAAAATCAAACCAAAGTAGGGCATCAGCTAAGGTTTCCTTGACCATTAAAGCATGAGACTTTGTATGTAAAGACATTGCTGGAGTCACAAACAAAAGGAAAAAAATAGACCACAGAAAATAACACAAGCATTCTGGCCTTTCCACTGCACTCAACTGCTAGAAAAAAACTGTGAAACTATAGCCAATGATTCATGAGCTTGTTGAAGCACCTTTTGCAGCAATAACACCAATTAGCTTTTTTCTGTATAACTTGTTTGTGCTACACTTGTGGATGCTTCATACTTTGCATGACCCAAGTTAGACCAATATTTAGCTGTGCAGCAGATGGTTTCACAATTTACTTTACTATACAGTGGTGCACAGGAACTCTGACTCCAGAATAAGGCCCAATAATCACACCTCCGCCACCATGCTTGACAGTTGGCATGATGTGTTTGCAGGGCTGATAGCACTCCAGTGCCATGCCGGATCTCCTGCGTACAAATAAAAAGCTGGTTCACCCAGAAATTTATCAGATTTTTCTCTGAATCTAACCGAGGCACTGCTTTCACTCCTAGCCACACTAGACAGGCCGACTAGCCAATCAGAAATGAGGTGGGGGAAAGTCTTGGCTCTTGGCAAAACTTTATCCAGCAGTCGTTCCGTTCAGTATTGTTGTTTCCCATGTTGCATCGAGCAAGGACCTCAAGAATATGAACCCAGGGAAAGACACTAAAGATGTTGATAAAGACATAAAGAACAAATGACGCTTGGCTTGGATAGAGGATGTGGATAGCGATGATAAACCCTTTGGGAGCTGGTGCCAAAAGTTCCGACAACCTGGTGCACATTTTTGCACTTTATGTGCAAGGTGGCTGATGTTTAGAACTAGCAGGAAAAAAGTTTTGTCACGGCACAAATCCAACCCCAGTCATAAAGCAGCTGTCCAAGCCATTCAGCACATATCACGTTTGCTGAGGACAGTAGCCATGGCAGACATCCCACCCTCATTGACTTATGGGACTGATTTAAAAATTTGCACCTGTTCCTTAATTGCAGTGCTAGATCTGCCATTTAATATTGCTCCTCCACTGATCAGTGAATGCTAAAAGTTAGCAGTGTATAAAATCGCCTGCACACAACTGTCTGTTTTGAGGCAGTATGCTATCTATGTAGTCACACGGTATCTCAGCAAAAAGCTAAAGCATGGCATGTTTTCACTCAACTTAAACATCATTTAAGGAACAATTTTTTTTTTTCAAGATTTTCTCATGAAGTACACTCTCAGACGCCCCACTCCCCCGTTACCAGTAATGTATGGATGACAAGCGTGATGACTAAAGTGCATAATATTCAAGAGTAGCACTGCACACCTGATTAATCACTTAAACTTATAGTATACAGGAAATAAAGATCTTCGTGTCAGGAGTGGAGCTTGCGCATCAAATCTATTATCCCAGTGAGAAGTGTAAGAAGGACAGAGAGGATGCGTCAGTGAGACGGTTTGGAGAGGGTTGGATAGCAGAGGAGTAAACCTTACCCCTACAATAGCTTAGGAGAGAGAGGAGGTAAGTAGAGATGATGACTTTGTAATTTCGTTTGAAATTTTCGAAATTATGCTATATCCTGAAATGATGTTTCAGTCATAATTATGTATTTAAATAAAAGTTTGACGTATGTATATTCACAATAAGACCCTATGTTGCATTTTGGCCATTGTTTCCCCTTAACAAAACCATCAGATAAACAAAACCAAACAGACTGAAAGACCACAAGTGGAGAGTATGTATGGCGTGGATAAGTGGTTTTATTAAGTTATTGCACTGGCAGTTTTGCACTTTGCTGTATAACAGCTTCATGTCTTGGATATTGAGAGGCTTTAATGTTAATAGGTCTCTTGAATCAACAAGTGGTCTTATGCAATTCAAACAACATACGTTATGTATTTGAAATAAATACTCTCATTATTATTCATTTAGAGTAATTATACTTTATTAATACTAAATCCATAAACCTGAGGATTATGCATTTCAAATAAATAGGCTTTATTATACTAATGAATATGCATAATGTAAGGCTTATTTGGTAGGTTTGTGTTAAAATTATCTAAAAAAAAAAGTAAATGGGAATTTGTCATGTAATAAAATTACATAAATCTTAAAAGTTAGGGTTGAATATTCCTGTTAGTGTAGAAAGCAGTTTACGTTCCCCAGCACCTTAGACCATGGGGCAAATCTAGAACATGCTAAAAGCAAATGATGTCCAATACTAGATAACAGCTCAGACAAGCAGAATGAAGTGTAGGATTTAGCAAAAGACCATCTGGGTTTCCTGTCTTCGCTCGCTGTCACCATCACAACCTCATCATGGATATGCGCTAAAACTTCATTTAAAGATGCTACATTTACACCACTTGGAACCTGTTAAAGGCTTTTTTGGTACATCATAAATGACTCTGAAAATTGCAGTAGACCGCCCTTAATTGCCTCTCATCTTTTTCGTTTATTCGGTTGGCAGCAACATTGTCCTCCTCTATGCACAGGAAATGGAAGGTCTGCTTCCAGAGAAAAGAATATTCACCCTTTTTTGCTGCTTCAAAACTTTTCTTTCCTCCATAATCCATCTTATGGCAAACATCACACACGTGTACTGAGATGAGCAGAGACGGAACCGTAAACGCATATTATTCGCAGGCTTTGATGCAAATTCTATCTCTCACATCCTCTAGCTCTTAGACACACATGAGCAGTGCACACCTGCCCTCCTCCCCGTAAGCATTTCTCACGCAGAACCATCCCTCTCCTCTCCTGTCAGTGAAAACAAATGAGCCGGAGCGTGTTTCCTAGAGTGTGTCAGCGCGGACAGAATGTGTGCAGAGGCTGGACTTCCTGTTTATCTGGCCTTCCCACTTCTCAGAGTAATTCTAAAATTCCCTCCCAGACATGTACAATCCCAGGCAACTGCATGCCAGGCCTGGTGTGCACCGTTACCTTCTGACAGATCACTGACATGCTGTCTCCAGAGCGTGGCTGTGTTTGTGTGTATTTGTGTATGTGTGAGGTTACAGACACCCTCCCTACTGTGTCAGTCTGGCAGTTGCCATTTCTCAAGGAGCTGAAGGGAGGGAGGGTTGTGTGAGGATAGAGGGAGGGCGAAGGCCTTGATGTAAGTGTGTTTGTTGTCAGAGCGTTTATTAATAAAGATGACCTCAGTGCTCCACAGTGGCTGTCTGTGTGTGTATATGTGTTTGCGGATTGTGTTTTTTCTTTCTTTGTCCTCTCTGTGTGACTCCTAAATATTTTAAAAAATGTATCAGTTTGAGAAAAACATTTTATATAGTTCTCTTCTTGCTCTGTAATTCCTGATTTCATGCCGGTGGTACTGTGATTATGTGGATTTGTAACGCATCTTTGCTTTCTTTACACAAATACAGGTTTCATTTGTGTGTGTGTGTGTGTGTGTTCTTGTCTTGGCATCACAGTGAGAACCATTTTCCCAATTTCACCATCAAATTGAGGACCATTTGTACCAAAGTGAGGACATTTTGCTGGTCCTCACAACCTATTTTGCTAACGGTTAGGTTTAGGACTAAGGTGTGAATTGACTTTAGGTTAATGTCAGGGTTAGGCATGCACTGGTAATGGTTAGGTTTAGGGTTATTGTCAGGGTTAGGGCATAGAAAGGGTTGAAAATGACTGAAAATCAATGGAAGTCAATGGGAGTCAACACATGGTCCTCACTACATATAGTAGTTCATTATTTTCCATAATGTCATGATGAAAATTTAACATTCATATATTTTAGATTCATTGCACACTAACTGAAATATTTCAGGTCTTTCATTGTCTTAATACGGATGATTTTGGCATACAGCTCATGAAAACCCAAAATTCCTATCTCACATAATTAGCATATTATTAAAAGGGTCTCTAAACGAGCTATGAACCTAATCATCTGAATCAACGAGTTAACTCTAAACACCTGCAAAAGATTCCTGAGGCCTTTAAAACTCCCAGCCTGGTTCATCACTCCAAACCCCAATCATGGGTAAGACTGCCAACCTGACTGCTGTCCAGAAGGCCACTATTGACACCCTCAAGCAAGAGGGTAAGACACAGAAAGAAATTTCTGAACGAATAGGCTGTTCCCAGAATGCTGTATCAAGGCACCTCAGTGGGAAGTCTGTGGGAAGGAAAAAGTGTGGCAGAAAACGCTGCACAACGAGAAGAGGTGACCGGACCCTGAGGAAGATTGTGGAGAAGGGCCGATTCCAGACCTTGGGGGACCTGCGGAAGCAGTGGACTGAGTCTGGAGTAGAAACATCCAGAGCCACCGTGCACAGGCGTGTGCAGGAAATGGGCTACAGGTGCCACATTCCCCAGTCCTGGGCTACAGAGAAGCAGCACTGGACTGTTGCTCAGTGGTCCAAAGTACTTTTTTCGGATGAAAGCAAATTCTGCATGTCATTCGGAAATCAAGGTGCCAGAGTCTGGAGGAAGACTGGGGAGAAGGAAATGCCAAAATGCCAGAAGTCCAGTGTCAAGTACCCACAGTCAGTGATGGTCTGGGGTGCCGTGTCAGCTGCTGGTGTTGGTCCACTGTGTTTTATCAAGGGCAGGGTCAATGCAGCTAGCTATCAGGAGATTTTGGAGCACTTCTTGCTTCCATCTGCTGAAAAGCTTTATGGAGATGAAGATTTCATTTTTCAGCACGACCTGGCACCTGCTCACAGTGCCAAAACCACTGGTAAATGGTTTACTGACCATGGTATCACTGTGCTCAATTGGCCTGCCAACTCTCCTGACCTGAACCCCATAGAGAATCTGTGGGATATTGTGAAGAGAACGTTGAGAGATTCAAGACCCAACACTCTGGATGAGCTAAAGGCCGCTATCGAAGCATCCTGGGCCTCCATAAGACCTCAGTGCCACAGGCTGATTGCCTCCATGCCACGCCGCATTGAAGCAGTCATTTCTGCCAAAGGATTCCCGACCAAGTATTCAGTGCATAACTGTACATGATTATTTGAAGGTTGACGTTGTTTGTATTAAAAACACTTTTCTTTTATTGGTCGGATGAAATATGCTAATTTTGTGAGATAGGAATTTTGGGTTTTCATGAGCTGTATGCCAAAATCATCCATATTAAGACAATAAAAGACCTGAAATATTTCAGTTAGTGTGCAATGAATCTAAAATATATGAATGTTAAATTTTCATCATTACATTATAGAAAATAATGAACTTCATCACAATATGCTAATTTTTTGAGAAGGACCTGTATAATTATGTGCTTCATTATGTCAACCTGAACAGGTTGGATGTTCTGTGTGCGTGAGCTTGGAGGTCAGCTACTCAGCCGCCTGCTGTACATGTTGGGAAAAACAGATGTACTCAGACGGATGGAAACATAAGTTGCCTTCCATCACTCCTATGCAAGTTTGGTTAGTCAGCAGAGAACTGGTTCCCTCAAATCAGATTTCCTCCAGGGCCCTGGTGGTCGGACAGTGAAGAAACGTGTCGCTCAGCTTTTGTGAACAATATGGAAGGGCAGACCTGCAGAAGAGTGTGTTTGACAGAATAAGGTGAAGCAGATTCTTTACTCGGTGAAACCTATGTCTTACACATGTTTAGCTTGTCTAGTCTCAGGATGTGTTAGTTCATATTTGTTGTAGGCCCTGCAGTATCAAACAGTTTGCATGGACTGATTCAATTAGAAAAAACATTTAAGAGATTCTTCCAAGAGAAATCTGGACTCTGTCCTCTCAGAACTTTCTCAGGCACTGCTGTCAACCTACACTGCAGCCAAGTTACCATCACAAATTAATTACAGCTTATGTCTGCAATCCATGGAAACATAGAGCTTGCTGTATCTCAGAAAACTGGAAACAAGCAGAGTTTCATGAGCTCTGCATTGCATCAAACAAACATTATATCTTAACAAAATAATATGATGTTCAGCACTATTCAGTTTATTCACGCGGTGCCAGTTGGCAACAAAGTGATTTCAGGACATTGTACAAAAAAGTAATCTCATTAAAATCCAATCGAGATATAGTACAGTTTAAACCAGCTAAATTAAAATCAGTTTAGAGCAGTCAGGTTTAGTTTAAGCAAGCTGTTCAGCTGGATTTATTTCTTCATGCAGTGCATATCAGGGGCAGCGGGTAGCATTAAAGAGAAACCCTCCTATATCAGTCAAACTCTGGTGGCAGGGCTTGCCAGTGAGTTACCCCAACCATCACTTGGTGGTAGCTTTATTTAACTAAATGATCGTGTCACTCTGTTGCAATTTGGCAGCAACCTCAGTTTAGTAAAAAGTTAATCAGAAAAGCAAAACTATGTAATGTCATAAAAGCGGGACCACACTGTCCAAAAAAGGTGGGATATTTAAAGTTTTACCGCATTGGACTGTCCCTTGCAAAGGAATCCTTTAAACCTCTTCTCATTTGGTCACAAAACCACAAGCTTCTGCTTACTTAATTGGGATAGATCAACACAAACTAGTGTATTATTGTGAAGTGGAAGAAATATTATACATGTTTTTTATAGAAGAGGAGCAAGAAGAAACCTATTTTTCAGTTTTCCACAAGCCATGTAGGGGATATAGCAAACCTTGTGGATGAAGGTGCTCTCTAACTATTTCTGCTTACATGCAAAACACTTTGTGTGGTAGACAACTAAAACTGCTTATCACTCTGAGAAAACCATTCCCATGGGTCAGCATACTGGTGGCAGCATCATGTTTGGGGTGGCTTTTATTCAGCAGAGACAGGGAAGGTCAAAGTTCGAGTTCATGACTCTTTGATTCAGGGAAACTTTGGAAGAAAACCTGTAAGTTCCCAGACTAGGAACTGAGCTGGGAAAAAATGGCTTGTTGCTTTCAGCACCCGATGCCTAGAGTAATCTTTAGTTTGAGCTGAATCTAAAAACAATTTGTATTCCTTAATAAATTTAAAGCTCTGATGAAAACCTTGGAATCTAAGCTAACCATGTGCAAGTATTTGTAATTTTTATGTAATTTTAAATGAACTGTGTTTATACTCTCCTTGGTAAAGGAATTTTTGATCTCAATGTATCAACCCTGGTAAACATATGAATGAATGAATGAATGAATATTAATTATGGGGTAAGAACGTTGTCAAAAACAATGTGTATGTAAAGACGGAAATGTGTGCATATTAGTCAATAGTTGTGCATAAGTAAAATCCAAAAGAGGTATTGTATATTTTCTCTATAATACAAAATAAAATGTTACAGCTTCAGGAAATTACAAACACAAAGTTCAAGTTTACAGTTGTGGTTTATTCTTTATTAATACAATATGCTATAAAAGTTTGTGAATACAATTTCTTTTCTATGAGAATACGAATTTACATCAGCGACTTGGCGTCACGTGATCTCAGGCTAGTTAGTGGAGTACAGAGTCAGTCGATTCGGGTTGCGCATGCGCTGTCTAAGAACAGAGGGGAGATGTGGGGGGGGGGGATACAAAACTAAAACATAGAATATGGTGGGTGGAGTTATACAATTACGTACAGTAGGTGGCGGTATGCACTTCTGAATTTGTTGCGTACCACCAGCAGAAGAAGAAGAAACAGCAGCAAGATGATGGACCAAGAGCATATATTAACGACATTATGACATATATAAATTTTTTAACATTACCTGGCTTTGTACCGTAGTTTCTTGGTCCATCTTTTTGGCGCTAGTGCCGCTTCTTCTTCTTCTGATGGCGGTACGCAACAAATTTAGAGGTGCATACCGCCACCTGCTGTACATCATTGTATGAATCCACCCACTATATTCTATATTTTAGTTTTATATTTCATAAAAATAAGAACAATGCTTTATTTATAATACTCTTGATTTCCCCCCCTATCTCCCCTCTGTTCCTAATATTCCTTTTAGACTGAATTTTCTCCCATTGCCTTTTTCCGTCATCCAATCTCGGTACTACGTTTGCTGGCGGTGAGGAGTGTGACAGCGCATGCGCAACCCGAATCGACTAACTATACTCCACTAACCAGCCTGAGATCACGTGACGCCAAATCGCTGATGTAAATTTGTATTCTCATAGAAAAGTTATTGTATTCACAAACTGTTATAGCATTTTGTATTCATGAAGAATAAACCACAACTGTAAACTTGAACTTTGTGTTTGTAATTTCTTGAAGCTGTAACATTTTATTTTGTATTCTTATAGAGAAAATATACAATACCTCTTTTGGATTTTACTTATGCACACAACTATTGACTAATATGTACACATTTCCGTCTTACATACACATTGTTTTTGCATTCTTACTCCATAATTAAAGGCTGAAAAAAACTTGAAACTGCAGGTGGAGGTTTACGTCCCTATGGGACAATTTTAAATGTACAGAGCTGGTAGGATCAGTTTAAATCAAGATGTATCCATGTTTTAGTATTGCCCACTCAAAGTCCAGGCCTGAAAGCAGATTATGTGGCTTGAAAAGACTTGAAAATTACTGTTCACCAATTATCTTCATCTAATATGACCGAGCAATTAAACAAATTTGCAAAGCAAAATGGACTGACATTTCCATCTCTAAATGTACAAAGCTAATAAACACACCCCAAAAACTTGCACCGGCATTTGCTGTAGAAGGTGGATCTACAAAGTACTGAGCCAGATCTTTTGAAAGCCATATATAATTTTCTCTCATGCAGCAGTTATTTACTCCTTTGTGTTGCTCTTCTGATAAACATTGCAATAGAAGCAACAAAAGTTGATGGTTCTAAAAAGACAAAATGGAAAAGATAAACGAATACTTTTACAAGGCACTGTAAGATGTAAACTAATTGAGCTTTCACTGTTGTTTTATCCTTCTCGCTTTATAAATCTCTGCTATATTTTACAGTAAATTTTAAGGAAAGCTGTAGTTAGTCTATGTGCTCGTAAAGGTGGTAGCAGATGTAGGTGATCTAATTTGTTTAGCTATTGAGCTCCCCTTGGCATTTGTCTCTTAGGGTCAGGGTTGAAGCCTGAGGGGAACAGACAACCAAGCATGCGCCCCCAAGGGCCTGTCAGTTACCATGGTGGGAGACGGTGAGGTTCATTTTGCCTGCTGTCTGTCCCACACCACCGAGCTCTGAGGCCATTAGGAAGAGGGTCATCATGTGCCTTCGGAGAAATGGGATAATACACAGAGCTCACACTGTTACTGCTATCCACTCACACACACTCTGACACATGTAAAGGCAGTTATGATGCACGTGTGTACCAAAACGGTCCATATAGAACCTTAATATCCATCTGAAATATGGATGCAGTTACCTGTGTTGCACCAACACACCCATTTAAGTAGATGATCACTGCTTGTATATATTAGTCTTTTATTACCTCCCCCTCCATCAGTTATCCTCCACCCTTGTTGGGCTTTCTGCTTCTTTGCTATTTCAGCTGCAGCGCTGACCCTCAGCCAGCCGCATTTAGTCGGTCAGACAGCAGGAGCGCAGTGTGTGGAAAGCTAATGAAACAGGATATCCCTGCCTCTGGTTATTATACAGGAGGAGAGGAAGAAAAATCCCACTCACTTTGACCTTGAATGAGACTGTGAAATGACAGGCTGTGCTCACAACTGTTCCTTGTTTTTTCCAATTTACTTATTCACCGACAGGCGCTGGTGTTCTTATGGACCCACGCAGGAGCTGAAATGGCCCTCACTCCACCATAATGAGCGAGGGTCTCCTTTAGGGAGATGTAAAGACACGGCACTTTGTCATCTCTGGAGGGTTCAACCACAATGCAGTGCAGTTACAAAGAAGAAAACTAACGTTTTGTGAGTTGGTTTTTTCACCTATTGATACCAAAGTATGTTTGATAATAAGATATTTTTACTGAACTGAGCTGAGAGGCAGAGAAACCTTGTGGCATAAAAGAGTGGTTCACTATACAGTAAGAAACATATTGTGTTTGTTTGGGTATTACTGATGATGCATGTGGAAGATCACATCATTCAAAAACATGAAGGAAATGTAGGAGAAAAACTATGCAAAAAGATGTTGTTGATATTATACCAGCTCTCATTTCTTAAAGTTTTTATCTATTCCTCTTGTAGCTATTCAGCATTATTCACATTGTTTAAAACATTTTTAAAAGTTATAGCACCTCTCCACAGAGCCCCACCTCTGTGGAGAGGTATAAGTATCTTACTTGCAGTAGGCAACTCTTTTAAGAACCTTAATGCTGGATAAAGTAAGATCAGTAAACAAGAACTGCTTTTCTTTTTAGACCATTTTTTTGCATCAAACACTTACTCTGGCTGGATAACTTGTTATGCCACGCTCTATGTATTTCATTAAAACAACATCAAATTTTGGAAAACCGCATGATTTTGATAATTTATTGATGCAAGACCTATTTAATATGTAGTTGAACTTATGAAGAGTAATGTTAAATGAATGTAAAAAGTAAAGTGCACCCTATGTCAGGTCTCTGTTATTTACAAATGATCCAGTCTTTACTGCCTTCTAAAAGTATTTAAATCTAAATTTAAGTGCCATGGATTGCTCCATATTATCGATTTCTTTAAAAAAAGTGAAGATAAAATGAAATAAAATAGTTGAAAACTATGCATAATATGTACCAAATATGTAAATGTTGGATTTGAAGGGCAAAACAATTATTTTAAAGGCTCTCTGGAGCACGGATGGGTCTTGCCATCCCACATTGCTAAACACAGGTTATTGTACTAGCTTTTGTATTGAAATTTAGCATTAGAAATTGTGCAGTGGGAAAAGCTGAAGTCCAGGAATGAAAGTGATCTAGGAAAAAGATGTGTTTGGAAGACTGCAGGTTTTGCCAGCGGGAACCTCAGCAGGGAAGATTTGTTTGGCCTTGCTTCTTTATGAGGCAAATATTGGGGCGGATCTCCTAACCGCCCATGGCAGTATTGTGAATGGGTCAAGGCTAGAGCTAGTGCTTTACTATCTCATCTTCCTGCTTATTGAAACCCATGTTTCTTAAAACACACACATGCATCTATAAACAGAGGGACCTCTCAGTCCAGAGAGTCATTTTACACAGCCTTCCTCAGAAACACACACATTATATTTCAAGAGAAACAACCCTCTGGCATCATAGTTAGATTCCTTCCCATTTCACTTTTATTTGGACCTAATACAAAGCAATCGTGTCTGTGGAGCGGGTGAATGTGAGAATTTCTTTTCTTCATCTGTGCGTCAGTTTAGCTCGCGCACCAGGTGCTGCTCAGTATTTTGTGTCCACCAGGGCTCCTGTGGGTTCTGGCATAGTAAGAATAATAATCACAGCTCCTCCACTCAAGCCAATATCAGATGCCAGAAGCAATGACGCAGGCTCCGCTCTTCACACAGGAAATGAGTGGATGATAGTAAAAGAGTCATACTTCACAGAAGAAAAAAATTTAAATCACAATCCAATTATCTGTCAACACCAACATTTTTTTTTTATTGCACAGTGCAGAGACAACGAGACTCAAAAGCAATCGTTTGCACGTGCCAGAAACCCAGTCGATGTGTTCTGACCGACTGCAGTGCCAGAGGCTTTAACTGCGTCTGTGTTGTGAGCAGGAGTTACAAAGTCTGGAGCTGGTGAAGTCGATCCTCTGCATTGTTGCAGGGAATATTGTCATGAAACACAATCGGCAAAAGGGTTTGTTATCAACTCTAAAAGGTGTTGGGCATCATATATTCATCATCTCAAGCGGTTCAACATTTTTCTTTCTCCTTAGAAATTATTTACCTTTGTGTCTTAAGCTTTACATAAAAGTGATGTGAGAAGCTTTTTGTTTCGTTAAAGATTTCTCTGGTTTTTTTTGTTTAACTTCCATGTTTCACATCATTATTTTTTTTTATTAGTATTTTTTTTTATTGAATTAAATACATTTTAATATCAGACAAAGATAACCTTTGTAGATTTAAAAAAAATGCAGTTTTTTAAAACAAGAATTAACCGTGGTTAATTACATTTCTTTGGTTTAATTTCCACAGCCAGACCTGATTACTCCCAGACCAATAGAATCAGGAAATCACTGAAATAGAACATTTCTGACAACATGAAGTAGGCTTGAAGATCCTAAACAGCAGCACATCATGAACTGAACTAAAGAAATTCTAGAACAGATGAAAAACAGTCGTTGACATCTTTCAGTCTTGAAGGGCATTTAAAAAGCCAATCAAACACTTGGAGTTGCAGTTGCACTGAAAGGTGGTTCACTCAGGGGATGAAAACAGATGCACTGCACACATTTTAGACTTTTATTTGTAAAACATTCTAAAAGCCAGCTTTCCTTTTCCTTCCTCTTCACACCTTTGCACCGCTTTGTGTTGTTGTATTACATCAAATTCCAATAAAAGTAACTGCAGTTAGTGGGTGTAACATGACAAAATGTGGACAAGTCTTCAATCAGAAATAGTAACAAAGCAGACATGACATTTCCCATATAGAACGAAGCAGGAACAAGACAAATGTGCTGTCTGCTGTTTATCAGTTGTGTCTAGTCTACAATGAATAACTGATACCTCCTTCAGCTGACTATTGACAAGTCTCAGGAGGGATGTCAGTATGAATTGACTCTGAAATCCAGTCATGCTGATAATGGCCTCAGCAAATGAGGACCACCCTAATTTTAGCCTGTAAATCAGTGCGTTAATAATAAGCTGCATTTTCTGGCACTGCAGTATACAGTTAAATCACTCTGCAGGAAATATCCATTTAAAGTCCAGCTTTGAGGCTCAATCATTTTCATATCTTGATTTTTATTTGCTTTGTGCTACGGTGAAAGCTGCTGGCAGTCAGCTGACCTCGACCAGATGTTCACCGAGATGGAGTGTGTTCCTCTCTGTTGTGTGCGCCTGTTTGTGTGTTTTATAGTCAGATCTTGGAAGATTGCTTGTCTCTAAATGAGACTGGCAGGCATTTTGCTGGACTTTATTGCCACATGCCTTTTCCAATTGTGCCACTCATTAAAGGCCGCCACTGCCCAGCACGCAAACATTCACGCTCGGTCTTACCAGGCTGGCACATGCTCAAAGGCCTGGTTTTACATGAGATTAGTATCCCCATTGCGTTGCCTTGTGTGGCGATCAAACGGAGCGTGACGTGGGGGCCTCTTGTCTTTGCTGATTGGAGGAAGTGGCGGATCCAGCATCGCTTCACTTTTCTTTTTCTCATCAGGGTGCAGTCAGCACGGACAATGTCAAATTTGCTGTAAGGCAATTAGAGGCCTGGGCTGTGACAATTGGGCTTGATAGAGAGGGATGCACATAATGGCTACACAGAGGCAAACACATCAACAAGATTCAGGTGGGAGCCATGCAACACATCCACTCTCAATTTACAGTATTTGTTTACGATGAGTATGCAGGTGATTAGCTCAGAAAGTGCCGCTTTAAACAGTTAGTCATTGCTGATTCACAAGCGGCTGGCTGGCGTCCACACAGCTACTCAGTGTGCTGCCTGTCAAACACACAGGCAGCCAACAGCTGGAGGTGTGTGTGCAGGTGTCCTGCTTTTTAACCAGGCCCTTCTGCTGCTCATCCATCCCCCGCCTCCTCTCTACTTGTGACTGTTTTCCCGCATGCATGATGTGCGGATGGCTGGACATATTCCTGGTTTGGTGGAAGATTGCAGAGTTCTAAGGCCGCTGATCTGTTCTGGATAAAACCAATGGGAAGCTGAGGTCTAGATGACTTACCTATTTAGGAAAAATTCACTAAAGACAGCCAGAATGCTGCTGCACTGCCACATACTTGCGTCTGAGTTCATCCAGCTCAATAGGTAACCAAACCACTGACAGCAGCCAGATATTTCATTTTGGACACATGTTTCTCCCTCTCTAATTGTATTTCTTGTTCCTGCTGTTGTTACAGTTTCAGCAGACATGACGCTGGTCTCCTGAGAGGGAAGACTCACAGAAAGGGTTAAACATTCTACCAGGAGGAGCCAACACAAACACACACATGCTCACACGTGTCATATGGTGACTTACTCAGAAGGACAAGGTTCCACTTTAAGCTAAAAATCACTTTCTAGAGCATGACCTAACTGTATTTTTAAGGACCTGCTGTTAAAGAGACTTTTAGACTTTTACGCAACAGCCGTTTTATTTGGTGCTTTATGTACTCATACCTTAGTAAAGCATGTCAAAAGCAGGGATAGATCTTCACTGGCCACTGAAAGCCAGGATGATTTTAATTAACCTTCATAGGTCGATAAAAGTCATATACAAATGATAGTAAATAGACTTTTAAAAAGCTTACAGGGTTGCCTAAAAGGATCAAGTTCAAAGCTTGAAAAATAGCTTTGTTTTAACTTTTGAATTTTTGTAAGTAGTTTTTTTCTAGCTGCATTCACAAGGTTTTCAAGCTTTTCACTTACAACTTTTGAGCTAAAAAAGTCTTTAAAAGCAAACATTATGTTGGAGTTATGTCAAGGTTTTTTGCATGTTTTAATATGAGTGTGCATGTGTGTTTGAGTCTAGGGTGTGTGTGCTTGAATCAATACAGTCTGATTAACATCACAGCTTTTCAAGTCAATAAAGTGCAACAGAGTGTGCAGAGATTCTCTTGAGTTTCCAATGTCTAGTTTATTACAGCAGAGAATGAAGTATGATGGTGTCAGAGGATTCAGTACTGCCTTTGTGGGCTCCCTCTCTGTAATACTAACCGTCCCATATGTTACTGACAGAATCTCCCGGGCCCTTGGCGCTCTGATTGTGATTAGTGACCCATTGCTGTTGACATGAATCCTGGCATGCCTTTGCAACAAATCGCTGGCACTGACCTTGCACTTTCTCATGTGATTCAAAGGGCAAACCATGGGCTCTATTGGATTATGGTCTGGATTCTGTGTCTCTGTCCAGTAAATGTGTCTTTTATGTGTGTTTTGAAGTCAAGCAACAATTATAGCAAAAGCTAAGCAAAGTTTGAAGAGACTGATGGCTTGAGACTCCAAATGCAGTGCTTTCACACCAAACCTTTGGAACAGTTTTTACCTAAAGTGCCAGAGTCTGGTTTCTGGAGCAGATTACACTGGTGTGAACCCATCCTGGACCCTGGAGCGGTTTGCTTGCAGTTTGAAACGTGCCATCCCCACGATATGATATGATAGAAGAGCAGTTCGTTTAAGTAGAAGAAGAAGAAAAAAATTGTAAGACCACAAATCAGAAAACAAAAGTGTTTGAAAATGTCTTGTGGGACTTCATAGGGTAGTGAAGCGCACAACACCAATTTGAACACCAATGTAACAACAGAAACCCCAGCGAGACGGACTTTCTTCTTTTCTTCTTAATGCAATACTGGAGCAAAACTGCCCCCGAAACAATTCGTTGCAACTGCATGACATTGTTTGGTCTGCTCAAAAATTCTCTGTGGAAACACAAACCGCGACAATTGAATTTTCTCCTTTTTACCAATCCCCAGACCTGGATCCCTTGACTGGACCAGCAGTGTGAATGTGCCCTTAGAAGGCACTGTGCCCAACGAAAGATTTATTGCACCATCTTTTTTGTCAATAATGCTGTGTTGCTTTTACCTCAAAAATTTTAATTGTGATTACGGACCACCGTCACGTTCAGTACTAATTCTAATTGATGTGCACAGCAACCAGGTTAACTACTGCTAACAAGGCTAGCCCAAAGCAATTTATGTTTCTGCATTCAAACCTTTCAAACATTGTAGCAGCATGTTCATTAAAGGACTTTTTACAGTAGCTGCAATATGTGAGACTTTATACAAAGTATCAGAAGTGCAAAAAAACTGTAGCTAATTCTACATTTTATGTCCATGGCAGCCATTTTGGATCATGAGGTCAATACTAGAGGAAGACTTTAAGCCTTACTGATCATAACTGACTTTACAGGGCGTTCCAGTTGATTCCTCTGACTTAAAGCGTGCTAATTCAAGTATTAATGGGTAGAAGGATGAGACATGTAGTTGTACTCTTACTCGTCATCTTCCGCTTCATCCGGGACCGGGACGCAGGGGCAGCAGAATCAGTAGAGACACCCAGACTTCCCTCTTCCCAGAAACATCCTCCAACTCCTCCAGAGTGATTCCAAGGCATTCCCAGGCCAGCCAAGAGACATCGTTCCTACCACCGTGTCCTGGGCCATCCCCTGGGCCTCCTCCCAGTGGGACGTGTCTGGAACACCTCTCAAGAGAGGCGTCCAGGAGGCATCCGGTATAGATGCCTGAGCCACCTCAACTGGCTTCTCTCAACGTGGAGGAGCAGTTGCTCTACTCCGAGCCCCTCCCGGATGGCCGAGCTCCTCATCCTATCTCTAAGGGAGTGCCCAGCCACCCAACGGAGGAAGCTCATTTCAGCCGCTTGTATCCGGGATCTTGTTCATGACCTAAAGTTCATGGCCATAGGTGAGGGCAAGAACACAGACTGACCGGTAAATGGAGAGCTTCGCTTTTCAGCTTAGCTCTCTCTTCACCACAACGGACCGGCACACTGTCCCCATTACTGCGGCACCAATCCGTCTGTTGATCAACCGCTCCATTCTCCACTCACTCATGAACAAGACCCCAAGATACTTGAACTCCTCCACTTGAACTCCCCTCCAACCTGAAGAGGACAAGCCACCCTTTTCCGGTCAAGAAGCCTCGCGTTCCCTGCAGAGGGTGTAGAGCTGGTCCAGTGTTCCATGGCTGAGACAAAAACCACACATGTAGTTGTAATGAGGAGTATTTTATGAATTTCAGGCAGTTGATCAGCATAGTGCAGCAGCCAGTGGGGGAAGGGGCATTGCTGCCTTGCTTTATATGCCATGCACCCAAAGAAAACCCTGGCATTTTCCCAGGTATTTGCTTAAAGGGCTTTAAACCATGAACACTGACTGTCAAAACATTTGGCTCTTTTGAAGCCATTACTTTCCTTAACTTCCTGTTTTATCGCAGCTCAACATAACCAGCCCTAATGCACCCACATCTGATAAGTTCCAAATATTTTGTTGTTAAATGTTCATTGTTAAAGATGTATTTGTTGTATACAAAAAAATAGCAAAACTGTGTTGACAGATGCAATATAAGGCAATATAAACCTTACAAATGGTTACAATTGCATTTAATTTTAAATACGCCAAGTGCAGATTCTTTTTTATGCAGATTATAATGATGGAAAAAATGAACTGAAAAAAATGACAGAAAAACTATGAAAGAAAATGTACCTTTGGTCTTTTAAAGTTAGTGATGTTGAGTCAGGGTGACCCTTTGCTTTATGAGCTTTTGACTTTCGGTGCCACCTGTTTATCAAAGTTACAGACAAAAGGGTATGTGATGGAGTGACTTTAAAGAGCAAACATTTTCCTGTTTATCAAATAAAGCGTAGTCCTTAGGGCAATTTCAGTATCTCTTCAGCCTGAAAACCCCTCAAAGAATGTCTTATAGGAGCATCACAGAGCACAGAACTACAGCTTGAATATTATTTTTAAAACACCCTTTATTGTCAGCCAGCCAGCATTGTAAACATGTGTGTGTGTGTGTGTGTGTGTGTGTGTGTGTACATCCATAGGGATGGACATCATCTGAGGCAACAGGGGACTCGGGGCACAACTATGTTGACTCACTGAAATGACATGAATTAGTTTATATGAATGTTGATTGTTCACATTCAGAACACAAGATTTGAGCATACTTCTTACCTGTCTCTCCTGACAAATCAAAAACAGACTAAAGTTATCTACCTGCCTTAGTCTGCCTTTGAGTCTGAATTCATTTTAGATATCACTTACTGAAATATTTTTCTAAAAGAACACAAATATAATTAAAGCGTGCTTTATCCAGTAATACACATACAGGGGTTGGACAATGAAACTGAAACACCTGGTTTTAGACCACAATAATTTATTAGTATGGTGTAGGGCCTCCTTTTGCAGCCAATACAGCGTCAATTCGTCTTGGGAATGACATATACAAGTCCTGCACAGTGGTCAGAGGGATTTTAAGCCATTCTTCTTGCAGGATAGTGGCCAGGTCACTACGTGATACTGGTGGAGGAAAACGTTTCCTGACTCGCTCCTCCAAAACACCCCAAAGTGGCTCAATAATATTTAGATCTGGTGACTGTGCAGGCCATGGGAGATGTTCAACTTCACTTTCATGTTCATCAAACCAATCTTTCACCAGTCTTGCTGTGTGTATTGGTGCATTGTCATCCTGATACACGGCACCGCCTTCAGGATACAATGTTTGAACCATTGGATGCACATGGTCCTCAAGAATGGTTCGGTAGTCCTTGGCAGTGACGCGCCCATCTAGCACAAGTATTGGGCCAAGGGAATGCCATGATATGGCAGCCCAAACCATCACTGATCCACCCCCATGCTTCACTCTGGGCATGCAACAGTCTGGATGGTACGCTTCTTTGGGGCTTCTCCACACCGTAACTCTCCCGGATGTGGGGAAAACAGTAAAGGTGGACTCATCAGAGAACAATACATGTTTCACATTGTCCACACCCCAAGATTTGCGCTCCTTGCACCATTGAAAGCGACGTTTGGCATTGGCATGAGTGACCAAAGGTTTGGCTATAGCAGCCCGGCTGTGTATATTGAACCTGTGGAGCTCCCGACGGACAGTTCTGGTGAAAACAGGAAAGTTGAGGTGCACATTTCATTCTGCCGTGATTTGGGCAGCCGTGGTTTTATGTTTTTTGGATACAATCCGGGTTAGCACCCGAACATCCCTTTCAGACAGCTTCCTCTTGTGTCCACAGTTAATCCTATTGGATGTGGTTCGTCTTTCTTGGTGGTATGCTGACATTACCCTGGATACCGTGGCTCTTGATACATCACAAAGACTTGCTGTCTTGGTCACAGATGCGCCAGCAAGACGTGCACCAACAATTTGTCCTCTTTTGAACTCTGGTATGTCACCCATAATGTTGTGTGCATTTCAATATTTTGAGCAAAACTGTGCTCTTACCCTGCTAATTGAACCTTCACACTCTGCTCTTACTGGTGCAATGTGCAATCAATGAAGACTGGCTACCAGGCTGGTCCAATTTATTCATGAAACCTCCCACACTAAAATGACAGGAGTTTCAGTTTCATTGTCCAACCCCTGTATTTTATAACGAAACTAATGTGTACGGTATTCTTTGCAGTCAAATTTAGCCTGGATATCACCGTAATAACGTAACACATCTGTCCGTGGTCAGTAGTAACCAGTAAAGTGAATGTACTAAAGGCCAGCTTTTGCTTGTTTTGAACAACACAGGGACATGGGTCTCAGCAATGTATCCTGGCTGGAGCAGATGGAGAGCAGCCATCTATGTAATCTCTCTGACCTTCACCACTTCTTTGTCTTTTCATCACACTCTTCCCCTCAAAGCTGAGCTTTGAAAAGAAAATCTTTCTGTCTTAATTTAATGGACAGAATAGAAACTTAATGGACTTGCAATAGAAACATCATTAGTCTGTCACTGTCAGGGTTTGACATTTGTGGACTTAGTTTGTGGCTTTGTGTTTTACTTTTGTTTAGTTGTTTTCTAGTTTGTTTTGGCATCATGTTTATTAGTTTCTTTTCCTCCTACCATCTCCTAGTGTGTATTTTGTCTTCCTCTAGCTCTTAGTTTCTTTTGTGGTTGCTTTCTTATTACTTTTTGTGGTATTATTATTATTATTATTCACCCTTGGATTCTTATTTAGTATCTCTGTGTTTAGTTATGGTTTGGTATTTGTTTCACTTGTTCCATCTGCTTCCCTGCCTCCTTGTCGCACCTGTTCTCAGTTCCCTTGATTACCTGCCTTTGTCTTTCCCCAGTATATTAGTTGGTTTGGTGTCTCTGTTCGTTGCTGGTTCCATGTGTTCGTCACTACCCCTTTCCCTACCATGACTATGCTTTGTTTATGCTTCGCTTGGAAACTTATGCTACGTTTTGCCATAGTACCTGCAGTGTTTTGTAAGTTTTGGATTTTGAGTCTGATTCATACCTGCAGTGTTTTGTTACATTTTTGACCTTTTGAGAATAAACTAAGATGCGGCAGCCAAGCTCTTGTCTGCACTTTGGTCCGACCCAAATTCCCTTTTCGACAGTCACAGCTGCTCACGAAAAACGCGGCAACATAAATCAAACGCGTCAATGGGCTGTAACTATTCTAACTAAACTTAAACAGTGTTATGAAGGGTGAAGACTGGTGAACTGTTATTTGGTGAAGAATTAAATTGAAGTACAATATTTTTAACAAGTTACCACAGTTACATCTCACCGTCAGCTGCAGCCTTCTTCTTCTGGTCTTTATTTTAGCGCTTGGGAATGCAAAGCTGCACTCTTCTTTGTAGACACTGAGTGTGGCTGCCTTACACAGTTGCAGCGCATCCTACCTGTAACATGGGAAGCTACTCAGAAAACCACTTCATTCGAAAGCATTGTTTTGGTCAATTTTGTATTTTATACACAACAGAATAATACTGAGGTCCGGACCTTGGTGTCCTCAATAGTAGCTACAGCCCTGGATATCCAAAGTGAATGTTTGTGTATTTGTAAATGCAGTTTTTTGAACTTGTTTAAACTGAGACATCAGAAGGCTTAAAGTTCCTCGTTAGTCTCACCTTTATGCAAACACACCACAATCCACCCACCTCACTCATCATCCCCACCCTCTCTTCTTTTTCTCCTTTAGGCCAATGTGACCTTCATCTGAGTCAACTGTCGCTATTCAACATTCACGAAAAATTCAGGAGCTAACACAAAAAAACAGAACAGAGAGGAGATTAAAAGGAAAGCACAGAGGCGCACGAGGGAGGAGGCGAAAAACAAGTAAGAAAGTAAAAAATACAGAACAAAGGGAGGAGAAGAAAAACAGAGATACATGTTTTCTTCTCTCCTCTGAAACCTTCCTTAGCAAACAACCCTGAGAGGAGGGATGCTGGGACATTCAACATGAGAGAAAAGACGATATAAGAAAGTGAATATGAGTAAGGGAAGGGGGAGCAGTTGTCAGATAGGGATATGGATATTATAGTCATTTTCAGGAACTCCCAGAAAGAAATTATTTTGCAGCGAGACAAAGAGCGAACAGAGATCCATGAGCCATTCATAAGATAAGTGAAAAAATGGGGAACCAAAAAGGGAGAAAGGTTGGATTTGGGTCGGATATCAGATTTCAGATTTCTGAGTGTTTTCATTAATAACGATGTTGAAGGTTATTGGATGCAAAGGTATGCATGTGTGTGTGTGTGTGTGTGTGTGTGTGTGTGTGTGTGTGTGGGTGGGTGTGTGGGTGAGTGAGTGAGGATGGCTGCTCACATCAGATCCGTGCAGGTTTTTGGTGATTAGAAGAGAAAGGAGTGCCTAAATTTCACCTGTAAGAGCAATATATAATCTGAGGCACTAAATTTAAAGTTTAGGTTCACTGTAAATAAAAGTTGGCATGCTCTCTGTCATGATCTAAAGATAAATCAGATTGTACCTGAAGTCATTTATTATAGTTTCAATGTGGTTCGTATTCTCTGATTCTCTGTTTTCTGACTGTGGAAAGAAACCGGTGGGAGCTAATGAAAACATAGCACTGCTCTCGCTGTCACTGATTGCTTTTTGGTATAAAATGGCTCAGTAAATGTTTTAAGGTTTCATTTTGGCCTTCAGTCTCTAATAAAGAGTGAGATTGATGTGCCATTGACTATAAGCCAATTTGGTTTAGCTTAGCATAAACAACATATTGTCTGGCAAAATCATTTACAGGCCTTGAACGTTTTCCCTTATGTCAGTTAAATTACAAACATCATTGTATTATTTTGAGATTTTATTGGATTAACCAACACAGAGTGGTGCATTGCCATTTAGTGTGTGTTCCTATTCATCCCTCCTTAATATGTTAACCCTAAACAAAATCCTGTGCAAACAATCTATTTTACAAGACACAAATTTATAGCAAATGTGGTTTCAAGCAAAATGTACTAATATATTTTATATTAGTACATTTTGCTTTTTTATAATAGCTGTCACGTTCAATTACATTTTGAAATGAAATGAAAATGAACCCCTTAAACTGAGCATACATATATCTGATTGGAGGTCAATGACAATCAGATAATGACAACTCTCACACCTGAGCTGCAGATTTCTGCAACTCAGGTGTGAGAGTACTGCAATTAGTACTCTACTGACAAGAAGAAAGTGATTGTGGAAAGAAAGACATAATACTTCCCCTTTGCAGTTTGCCGCAGGAAATGTACGGGGCCTTGCAAACACGCGGAAGAAGGTGCTCTGGTCAGATGAGATGAAAATTGAAGTTTCTTGTCTAATTGTAAAACCCTTTGGGTGGTGGACAACTTAACCCTGCACATGACCCTGAGCACACCATCCTCATTGCGAAACATGGTGGTGGCACATTATACTGTGTGGATGCTTACCTTCAGCAGGGACATGGAAGCTGGTCAGAATAAAAGATGACCGAAAGATGGAAGTGAAAGAAACCTGGTTAGAGGCTGCAAAAGACTTGAGATTGAGGTAGAGGCTCACATTTTAGCAGGAAAAAAAGGACCTAAAATATACAGCCAGAGCTGGTTCTAAGAGAACAAAGTGTGCCTTTGCAAGGCTCTTTAAATTGACAAGAGAAATACCTAGCCTAGCAAATAACTACCAATTCAACAATTATTTGTAAAGGCTTTCAATCAACGAGTTGCCCCAAGTTTCCATCTGGTCACTAATGATGATGAGTTCAGTGTTCAGTTGTGAATAGACATAAATGATAAAACTATAAAGCTAAAATGGTTGCTGCTAATCTGCAGCTAGCTCCTCATTGCGTTCCTTTAATCTCTTAACCCAAACATATGTGTTTATCATAGTAAAACACTGAATGTCACTGTTTGAGTCTCAGTGTGTGTTAGTTAGTGGGTGGCTCCCCTCTTTTTTTGAAGTGTGTGATGAAGCGCTCTCTCATGTACGATTAGTTGTCTGCCTGATTGAGCGACCGTGAGCTCCAGCAGACTGAAGTAAATTGCCTCTGATAAAAAAAGTCATTTGTATGCCAGCGAATGTGTAGAATACTGAGACGTGCCAGAGTGAAGATGGACACGCAGACAAACAGGCGTGTTTTGTGACAATGGGGAACAACCATGCCGTGGAAACGCACACAAACTCACACACACACACAGTGACACAAAGCTGTGAAAAAACAGCTTCAGGCAACATTCTTCCTTTTTCTAAATCTCTACTTTTTCTTTAAGTGTGCGTTTCTCTTTCACCACATCACAACACACTTATCCCTCGTTCTCTCTAATAATTCTGGTTCTCTCGATCTGCAACTCTGAGAGAGTGTGTTTATCTAAGGGAGGATATTGGTTGCTGATCATAAATGACTTTTCTCTGACAGGGTGTCATCACAGACAAGCTGGGAGCTTAAGGGAGGGGGAAGAACATGGAGGGTGGTGACAGTGAAGGCACAGAGATAAAGAGAGAGATCGAGGGAGGTGGAGGAAAAAAAAATCATGACAGATACAGACGCAGGTTATCACGGCATTGTGACAGGTGTCAGGAAGGCTCTGATAAATATGTTGCCCCTAAATGCATGCATCCATCAGCCAAGCAGGAGTAGCAGCGTTAATTCACTGAAAGCAGCCATGCACACTGACATATACAGTACATGCACTACAAGCTGATTACATTAAAGCAAAACAATAAACGGGCCTTTATTTACTGCAACAAAGCAAGTGTTGTTTTAATTTTCAGTTCATTGTGTTAATGGAGACCCAGCACTTTTTGTGTTTGCTCACTGTGCTGAAAAAATACAGTTTATTCAATATGCAGTAAATCCATCAGTGCAGAAAGAGTTGCATTAATTTCTCCCCCAGTTACCAAATTATAATTTTACATCACCTAACCTTCCTTTGTCTTACGCCTATCTGAGTTCAGGTGTTTATAAGGTAAACCCAGACACCGCTCTCCCCAGTAACAGTCAACAGCCCATTCTGGGGGATTCCAAGTCATTCCAAGGGATGTATAGTTGTTGATCAGAGGTTTTCTTGATTCAGAAAACCTCCAAAGTAAGGCACCCAGGAGGCATTCTGATTTACTTCACCTGATGTCTTTTGATGTAGAGGAGAAGCACATTAATTCTACACCCTCAATCCCACCAACCCCCCTGGTTATTGTACACACTGATGATCTGGGCTTAAAGATGCCGACAATACATCATCTGCAAAAAGCAAAGATGTGACACCCTAATCTCCACGACTGCGCCCGATAGCCCTTAGAGGTGAAATCCTTTTCCAGGTTCACAAAACAAAAACAATGAAACTCTTGTGACTCCCTAAGTAGTTCTGCAAGAGGAAAAAAAAGATATTTAATTGAGTCACAGATTTATTTTGCTGCTTGACCGATTGGTTTTGTTTGCTGATTTTTAAACCTTAACAGCCCCTTGGGTTGCTGTTTAAATCTAAAGCTTTACATCATATATTCATTTTACAAATAGTTTTTTAATTTGAATTCAAAGAGCAAAAAAGATGTACAGTTGTAAAATTCTATTCTAGTCAAAATCTAATTACCATAAAAGAGCAGAAATACAGGCTTTATTAAAACCTACCTTGAAGCATCTTTTCAGCTCTTTGTTTAAAATGACTGAAGAATTTCTCTCCATATGACCATGAAATAGCTCCAAAAAAAAAGAGCATTATATTTTATTGAACATAAATGTTCTCATGTCCTAAACTATGTCTTCAATGCACTCTGACACATTCCAACCTTTACTACATTAAAGTTAGTTTCTCTTATTTTCCAGCTCATGAAACAACTTTTTATAGTAAAAATCTTTCATTGACATGGCTGGTATGAAATTCTCTCAGAATTATAATCTTTAATACAAAGATAGGTTAGAGTCTGATGGCACATTTGTATTTAAAAGCATAGTATGATTGAACATGAACATAGAGGGAAAAACATTTGCAAAATGTTACATAAACATTAAACAATGCCTGAAAGTTACACTTAGAGGATCACATTGTGTGGTTAAAGTTGTACATTAGGAAGGGACTTCCTCTGCAGTGACATTACTGTTTAAAATGTGAAGTGCAATATGATGTTTTGTTTACCTGAAAGAAAGTTCAAACGTCAAAGGGGCATCCAGGTTAGAACTCTCTGACATGTCCGTCATTTCAAGGTATTGCCAAGTCTTTAGTTTCCACACCACGACTGTCCATGACTTTTCAACCAAAAATGTTTCCAAACAGCAGAAATTATCATTTCTTTAAGGGAGAGAAGTGGGTGGTAGCCTTCTTTTAGCCAGTTGACCCGCAGTGTGCTGGAACAGGTAGAGGAGGGGCAGCGTTGTGTTGCTCTATGCTACAAACAGACTGAGACAATTCCTGTTACTCCAGCTCTTTTTTAGCATTTTATTGAAAAGAATTTTAAACTGTAGGAATGCTGTGGTGCACAAACATTTAAAACCTTGGTATGAAAACTATCAAAAGTCATGTATCTTTTTTATTTAGTTTGCTTTCTGAACATATACACACACAAACACACACACACACACAGAGTTGATGAGGTGAAGGGGTGTAAATGTGCTGCATCTTGCATTCCTCTATCCCCTCCATCCACGCAGCAGCCCGCGTTGTCTCACCATCGATCCTGGCTTATCTTACCGTAAAGCTCGAGTCTCTCGTCTTTCCTACTCTCCTCACGTCCTTCCATCCAACTCCACCCACCCCCCCACCCTCCCCCACCTTACTCATTGCTATCGATCAGCCTGTGTGTTCAACAAAGTAGAGAGCAGGCGGTGGTTAATGTAGAGTCTGGCTGAAGAAGGCGTGCACATGGTTCTTGGATCGCTTCTCTCTCAATTTCTTTCTTAATGCGTGCAATCAGGCGCTAATAGACCCTGGCTTAGAGCATCAAGGCTCGCCATTCTTATTTGATTCGTCTCACCTTTCACTTCTGCTCCTGTCAACAAATATCTTTTCTGCACTGTATAGTACACATTATCTGCCAGGTTTATTTTGCTGATGACTGCTGGTTCGGCTAACTGATATGATAGGCTTCCATTTATTTATTTTTTTTGGTGGGTATGGGGTGTACATTTTATCCTCTGGAAAGAATTTGCTCCTGCTGAGTATGCACAGTCCACTTTAGAAGTGTCCTACTTTGCATTTTTCACAGCAATGCACATTTATTCATGGGAGCTGCACAGTAAAACCATGCTGTTTAATTTTGGCCTCTGGCAACTGCCCAGTGGCCAAGTTTAAGTCTGTCATTATCGCTGAACGTCTTGCAGCCATTGAACACATTGAGGGTTGCTGGGTTAAATGCTTTGCCCAAGGGCACAGGTTATTTCCCTACTTTGCTTTAAAGTCCCCTGCTTATTGCTCAGAAGTTGACTAGAATCACTATACATCCGAAACCACGAATCTTGACCTACAGTGACTTACAAAAGTATTATAAAGGATCCAATAATTGTGAAGTGGATAGAAATGTATGTGACCTCTGTATGTGATAGTTGGATTGAATATATTTTTTTTAGGGTGTCAAAGAAAATAGGCTGAATGCACATGCACACCACGCTTACCCTAATGTTGCTAGCCATGGTAAAAACAAAACATCTGCAGTGTACAAATCTTTGCACATAGGTGTAGTATTGCTTTTCCACTTTGTCTCTTTAAGTGAATCCTACTCCACCTGACCTGCCCACCAGTAAGAGACGTGTGGGCTGCTTCTGTATAGGAGTCCAGCTAGGTGTAAGCTTTCTGCCCTGTGGCACCTTACTGGGTTGCAGGGCTCTGGGCTCAGTTTGAACTCCTGAACGTCTTCCAAAAGAACAGGTAGGAGTAGTGGAAACAAGACAGAGAGTGGGAAGAAAAGCACAAGAGTGCTACTGGACAATTAGCCCCCGAAGGAGCATAGTAGGTGGTCCCTCCCCTCCCGAAGCCAGAGTACACGGTGAGAGTCTCAGGGACTCTCAGCCTGCATGGCAAACCAAAGTGAGAGTTAGACAGTGTGTGCGGGGGTGTGTGTGTTGCGGGCCTCGTCGTGTTTTGCATTCACACACCCAGTGGGTGTTGTTCTGAAATGAGACAGTATGTCTGGTGCCCACGGGCGTCAATACGACCCTTTTCTATTATTCAGAGCTGATTACAGCTCTGAATTGCACCAAGGTGAAACCTTTTAATGAGCTTTGAAACAGAATGGAGAAAGTTTGTCAACTTTTTGTTAGTCTGAGAGTGGCTGGAGGGGAAAATGCTAAATATTTGCACAAGTTGATAAGTGCAGTAATATGTGAAAAACAGGTTGCAGCACACGTGAGCGCTGAATTCAACACTATGTGTTTGTGTTATGTAATGAAGCATTCTGTTTCTGATTTTTACTCCTTTCCTTTCCTTTCCAGTGGACTTTTTATTTGTTCCACATTAAATTAATGTGTCTGAAAACATATAATGCATGTAAACGACCATGTTTATTAGTAGCATTTACATTTTCTAAAGTATTTGAACAGATAACCAAAAATACATTATTTGTTCAAATAGTATTTTATGTGTTACTGTAGGTGTGTGTGCCAGCGAATTGGTTATATTGCCTGTAGCAAAGCGGATCAACATGCGATACTGGTCAGGCTCGCTCAGTTATGGGTTTGAACACTGATGACAGGTCAGAGCGCTGCCCCAGCATCCCCTGGGCCGACTGGCAGGACAGGCGGGTCACGGCAGGGCAGAGCGCACATGGTTTTTATAATTTCTCACTGCATCCATGTGCTCTTCAAAAAACAGACGCTGCACTGACAGCACAAGGTCAACCTGAGAGAAAGGAAGCATGATGGAAAATCTGGTAGAGATGAAAGACAGAGTTTTAAGTAACTCTCGGTATTGTTGTTTTCTGCAGTAATTAGCTTCTCTTCAATCAATCAGTCAGTTAATAAGTATTTATTTATTTTTGAGGACTTTTAAGCACAAATGAAAAAAACATATACAAATACACATAATAATGAGCTAACCTAGGCTAAGCATGGTGAAAAAACAACAGAAATCTCTTAAAAAAGGTTTAGTTGGGTTGGACTGAGGAAGAGATGATGATGAGGTAGACATAAAAATTCTAAGAAGTATAACATCCAGATAAGAGTGATAAACCGAAGGTCAGAACAAATAGAAAATGTTACATAAATATAAACACTAAAATCTTCATTTAATTTGTTGGTGTAAGAAATGATTGATCAGAACAATAAAATTAAATAATTAAGTATGTAAAATATAAAGCCAATCTGAAACTGCAATAATACTGCAGATATTAATCTAGGGTGGATTTAAGAATCAATTATCCTAATTTCCAAACATCAGCTAAAAGCCAAATCAAAAAGATTAATCTTAACTTTGCTTTTGAAAACATCCATAGTGTTTACTGTCCCCAGATGTTCAGGAGGGCTTTTATACAGGCAATATATTTCCAGAAAAAGCATAAGTTATGAGTTGGGTGTCACAATTCATCCATTTCACAAGATGAAATTATACATTATTGGGTTTTCAAGAACAGGACAAGATTTTAACAATACTTTGACAAAACTGAGAATCTGTTTTCACAAATAGAGTAAGGCTTTCAGAATTACAAACCTGTCCATATTTTGTGGTGTTTAAGTTTGTCTAACTCTTAGGTGGTTTTAACAAGGGTTTAACGCTCCAATAGGAAGCTCTGAAGCACATGCTAACATTAGCCTTCCTAGCAGGTAATTCTTTGCAAGTCCAGGTGTTCTCATGGTTCTTGCAAATGATTCTTATCTGTCTCTTTGTTACTGTTCCCTTTTTGTACTGAGTATCCAAACAAAATAGTTTAAAAGTGGCAGAGGCTTTTCTAATGCTTTTACACTATTAGCCTGATATTGTCTTTTTCAGGAGACTCTGTCAACACAACAAGACAGCTTAAGAACTACTTCCTTTCTTTCTTCTAAACAATAGTCTTAAACATGGCCGCACAATGTCAGGCCTAAAGCACACACCTTCATATCCACGGCTAAAAATAGTAATTTGTACACCTAATTCCCTATCTGACAATAACTCCCTGAGACTTCTGTTTGATGAGAACAATTCTATGATTTTAATATTGCAAGATCTTGTTAGACCTCATTATGAGTCGAGCCCAAAAAAAAATCCATGTTGTTAATTGTTTAGATCACGTTTTCCCCCCACAATTGTGTTTTTATTCTGTTTTTATTCTTTTAAATTCCATATTTTAGGATGGAAATGCTTAGGTTTAAAAAAATAAATAGTACTAAAATGATTTTAGTTCGATAATTTGATCATTTCAGCTGAGAACAGCAACACTAACAGCATCACAGCATACACTGATCCAGGGATGAATTTCTATCTGTCCCTGTAGGAACCTGTAATTATTAATGAGGCAGAGATTTTGACAGCTGACACATTTAAAGATCAACCATAAAGTGCTTTATGGGTGACTGCACCTAAAATCTTGTCTTAATAGCCAAGGTTTCAACAAATTCCTGGCACATTAAAACACAGTTTCAAAAAGGTGTTATATTTATCAATGTGCTTGATTAGAATCTTAGATTTCTCGAAATATTGTCTTCTGACATAGTCTAAGAACTGCTACTAATGTGCAGGATTTGAACATTTGAAGGTTTGAACAAGCTCAGATATTTGCTGAGGAACTCTGTTTATAGTTCTGTAACCCCCAGAGAACTTGCCTCCATCCCTGTCTCTGCCACCACAAACCAAAAGCACAGATGGTCCTGCTGTTCCATCAGCTCACCGCCTGTCCGCCCGGTTCATCTGGACCTCTCCTCCTCAATTGCTTCCCCGGGTACGAGCAGGTGTTTGGCCCGCAGACAGAGCTCAAATCAGATCCATTTCATCTGTAATCAGCTGGAGCCCCCAGCACTGATGGAGGAGATCAGAGCCCCGATCAAAGAATTATAAGCTGGCCACGCCTGACCAGCCGACCGTAACAAGAAGAACAAGGCGGGTTGAAGTGCAGCCAGGGGAAGGAGCAGGGCAAACTAGCCAAAGCTGCAGCACTGAAGAGGGATGAAAGGAGAGAAGATGGAAATTTAAAGGCTTACAGGGTCTCTTAGGAGTGAGACATAAAAGAAGTAAGGAGCTGAGAGAGGCAACGGCAAGGAAGGCTAAAATGTAATACTGTCAGCTCACATGGGAGTTTTAGTTTGTTTTTGTTTTTTTGACAATTTCATTAAAGGTAAAAGACTAATGGAGTTGTCTTTGTACTGTAGTAATGTTGATCAGATATACATTACAACTGAAGTTGCAAGGTCAATATAAAGTAATTTTAGTAAATTATTCATTAATTGTATGCACATAAAGGAAATAAAGTGCTCAGTTGCATGAAAATTGTTGAGTGTCGCACATATTGATGATGTAGGCTTTAAAGAAGGTTTCAAACAGTTGGCAGATGATGGTACAAACTTTTGGGTGTATCAAGGGGCCTTGCTTCTGTCACAATCACACTCTCTTTTGCATTCATCTTCTACAGTCAAACCCTGCTTTGCTTCTCAGTCTTTCATCTGTGCTCAACACCAGCAGACCATGCAGCCCACTAGCAAACACACAAGGCCACAAACACACAGCTCTTTAATGTCAGCTGGTCAGCATGAGGCTATTCATTTGCTCCTGTGTGTGGAGATTCGCCTTGCAACATGGTCGAATTGATTCTGATGCTTTAAAATATGCTATAAGGCTCCTAATAAACAATTCATCAGTTCAATTTGAGTTAAGAATTAGATCTGGATAAGTGTGCAAAAAGATGTCACCCATCCATTCTTTCATCTGTCTGTCTGTCTGTCCATCCATCAGCTCTGTAACAAGATATTTTTCTAGTCCAGCGTCGGAGCTGCTTTGCTCTGGATTTGAACCCACAACCTTTAAATCACTTCATCGATGAACTGCCAGACTTTATGTTGATATTCATGGCATCTAGCTGAGGTTTTCACAAAACTCTTTCACCTCTGATTCAAATCTGTAAAATGAATTCTGAGGGACCTCCCAAGTTTTTAAAGGCTGAACTCTAACCAAAACCTCTCAGCTGTGAAATTCATCGAATGGACAGCGTCACCTCTCAAGGCGCCTCTGTTGACTCGCAGAATCTCAGATAACATTTTGAACCTTTCAGAATACATTTGAGTCAGAAAAATGAAAGTGGATGAACTCAGATCACAAATTATCATTTTGTAATCAATATTTCTGTGTGGAAGAAGTTCAGGTTTTAGACAATTTGTCATAAGTGCTTTGTTTTGTGGGTAGGTTTAAAAATGTGGACTGTGCTACAGTTTAAACTTGTCTTTTATAAATTTCAACTAAAATGTGTTACCTGTAAAAAGGAGATAAATGCAGCAATTGTTAGGCTGTGTGCAGCGAAGTAACTGAGAATGCAGACTAGCAGGCAGCATGATGGTAAGTGATAAGGATTTAATGACTAAAAAATGAAAAACTCACTCTCAGAAGAGGCAGGAACAAAACAATAAATGGGCTGGCAAGACAGACATGGCATGACCCGAAAAACAAGACCTGAGCAAGATCTGAAAATGTTTCCGCAAGGAATAAACAGAACAGGTGTGTATATATGGAGTGTGAACCAGGTGGAGCAAGGAGACAGATTAGCTTGGTGCGAGTGAACCGAATAAAGATAATTAACAGACAGAACACAACGTGACAGGGGCAAAACAGAACTTCAAGGATACAAACAAATAGAAATCTAACTAGAAAAACATGAAACCAAAGCATAACCAGAAGCCCAATCCAAGAACACAACTTAGCGAAACATGAATACAAAAACTAAAGCATGACCAGTAAAACAAACAGAAACATGATTAAAAAACTGTGAGAAGCATATATGAAAAAAAAACAGAAACCAAACAACCCCAAATCATAACAGCAATGACTTAGTGTTCTTATAAGTTCTAATAGCTCTGGTATTTTTATTTTAATCTCCCCAAAAAATGATTATTATTCATGGGTTTTGTCACTCTTTCTGTCTTGCTATAACTGTTATAATTTCCTTTTTGTTCTTCAAGAGGAACTTGTTAAATTTCTTACAGTAACCTCTTTTGTGGTATCTTTTGTCAATTTATGCAAATTTATTTGAAGGTTCTAGGGTAATCCCTGCTACTAATGAACAGTCTTGATTTCAAAATGCTGCCCTGACTGTTCTTCTGATTAGAGAAACCCATTTTGAATGTTGAAAACACCTTTGGTAGTCTTAGGAAACTGAACCATTAATGTGGCATAGCTGCACCAGCTTTGCTTTGTCATGATTTCAAAGTGAGGAGAACACACCATAAAAGTCCTTGAGCCGCTCTCAACCCCTTTTGTCCTCAAGGTGTGAAATCGTTTGATCCTGCTTGTTCGGTTCAGCTGAATCGGGCTTTGTGTGTTGCAGCGAGTTTTCATTTGTGTGTGCATTTGAAATGCTGCCGGAGCAATAAAAGGCAGAGGGAAGGGAGAGGATGCACATGGTGCTGGGGTGGGGGGTTAAGAAGACAGGAAGGAAGGAAGGAAGGAAGGAAGGAAGCGAACTGAGCTTCTGTGATTGTTAGGGAGAATGTAGGGTTGGGGGCGGTGTTGTCCAAGTGCATCCTGTCGTTGCGTGATTGAATGTGTGTGTATTATTGGGGGCAGTTGCAGGTTAATGGACATTAAGTGTGTCCTTGTGTGATATTCCGAGAGGAAGGTGAGGTTCAATCCACCCAGGCTGTCTCTAACCCACCAAAGGTCAGAGGTTGAGGTTAAAAGGCAAACAAAGCCTGGAAAGGTGCAGTGAATGCAACAGAGGACCTCGTTTGTGAGTTTTGTCTTTACGTGTTTGGCTTCCAGGAGAGGCGAGTTGGGGGATATGAAGAACAGGAAGGCAAGAACAGAAACCAGAACGACACAGCACTAATAAAAAGACGACAGACAGATTGGGGTTGAAAACGTTCATTTCTTCCCATTTTTTCCTTGCCTGATATCCGCTCACTTAGAAACAATGCTGCGTTGTTTCTCCCTAGAGGGACTCATCTGATCTCCAAATACACCCTGACACGAAGTGCGCACCAAACACATGCACAGCTAGAACCCACATGTATAATGTGACAGGTACGCAGGAGCTATGCAGCCTAATCAGAACATGTGGCCTATTTCTCTGTATGTTTTAATGAGCCCTCCATTGTGGAGTGGTGAAAGAAATTATTAGGCTGTTGTGTCTCAGCTCATTAGCTAAAGCGGGCTTACCAACACACCAGCAGCTGAGAGATGATTTGATACCGCCTGCAGAGTTATGTGACACCGCAGGACCTTAAAGAGACCGCGGTGACAGACGGAGCAACTGTCTTAATTTGGTCTTCAGGGAGAAGCAAGACTTAATTCATCTTCTTATGACACAGCGAGGGATTATATGTGCTGGCTCGATGGAAAGAAACAAAAAAATTCATCATAGGCTGAATCTAGTCGTCTCCCCTGTTGCCCATAAAGTTCCTAGCAGAACTGCCTTGATGATTCAGTGAGCAGTTTTACTTGTAAAGCGGTGTCAACTAAGGAGAGGCAATGAAGAATCCAGAAAACTACTCCAGGTAGTTATTTTGTCTTATCTTTAATAGCTGAATTTTGTCAATGCAAATACTGTCACATGTTGTTAGGGATGCTAAATTCTTCAGATTGAAGTGCAGAATTCACACTGATCGTACACTGATTGCTTCAGTGTACGATCTGGGCAGGTAACGTTTATAAATCTCCTTATAACTTTTCACAACCTTGAACATTTCAGCATTTTACTATGTTGCAACCAAAAACTTAATTATTATTTCCTAGAATTTAATACTATTTCATATTAATGCAGTGGATAGAAGGTGCTAAAAATAGGAATATTCCATCCACTGGTACCACTTTGAACTAATACTAAGTATAATGTAGAAATCTGTTCATGGAGAAGCCTGTATTTATCTGACAAACTCACTTTTAAATGTCACTTTTAAGTGCTAAAGCCCAATTTTTTACATACGTCTGAAAATGTGCATTCAGCCCACTTTACTCTGTTCCCCTTAAAACGCATTCAGTATGCCTTGAGAAGTTACTTAATGAATACAGTCCATCTGTGTGTACATTTTTCAGCATAAATATATCTGTGGAGGTTTTGTAGGGCGTATTAGTGAGTAAACAGCATCATGCAGACTACAGGACACAGCAGACAGATCAGGGAGAAAGCTGTCCCTTTTTAAGTATAGAAAACACAAATGAACCAAGGCTGGAAGAGAGCACACATTTTTCTGAGTGGGCATGATAATAAACCCATGAGATTTAGAAAGTTTTTTTCTGCAGAGAGACAAAACTTTTCCCCAGTAGTGTTTGCATGCTGCTGCCTAGCATAATCTGCCCCTCCAGAAGCCCTCTATGCTTTATTAGGTTTTTGCATGACGATGAAGCAGTGGATGATGAGGGAGAAGGGTTTTCCTTCTCTGCTTTACCTTGTCTCTCCCTCGTTCAGCTTTACATCCTTTCAAGTGCCTCGTGCCTTCGCTCCTTCTTCTCAATCCCTTTCTCCGCTCACTCAAGCGTTTGCCCGGAAAGGCCATCAGCATCGATCCAATAAAGCTGCTATACTGCACTGCAAGGCTTGCAGAGCTTTCACCCAAATCCAGCGGTTTAAGCACGCTCATTTAACGGCACGTCGCCATGATCTGATGCCGAGATGAAGAGAGAAAGGGGTGTTGAGGTGGGGTGAGGGTTTTCTTTCAAAATCTGTTTTATTTATTTTTCAGCTCAAAATGTAATCAATACCAACCTCACGAGCTGGACATAGACACACACACATTTCTGAATCTCAATTACCTCCCCTGCCAATCCACCAAACAGAGTAAATGTTTGTTTTCCAGGGTCAGAATTTTATATTCACATGTGGGAATAGACGAGGAAGGCGGGTTGGTAACTTCGTTCGACATACTGATTTTGTGCCTAGTTAAAGTTTGAAATTGTTTGCCTGTTTATATTGTAATGGACCCCTTCAACGATCACCCACTGTCAGAAGCACCATTTTAATCAGTAACATGCAGCAGCAGTAGCAGCACATGCAGGGTGGGAAGCTTACAGATATCTTGTGTTTCTCCATGAACATGCTTGGTATATGTAAGAGCTCTTATTGGCATATCATATTAAAAACATTAATTTCTTAACATGGGATCTTTTTCTCCTACTGAGCAAATGTACTTAAATTAAAGCTTGGTTTTTCTATTTTTATCGGTGTGGAATTATGCTAATGCAATAAAAAAAGAATTCATTTTAAGGCTCTTTGTACAAATTGATTTGCCTCTTTATACTGCATGCTGCAGAGTTTCAAGCACCTTTCTGTGCTGAGCTTTTGAGACTTCTATCTCAGGTTTTGACTGCAGTTTAAGTGGAAGTGAAATGAATTGGCTTTTTCGTGTTGTGCTTTAGCACTTAAAAGTGACATTTAAAAGTGAGTTTGTCAGATAAATACAGGCTTCTCCATGGACAGTTTTCTACATTATTCTTAGTAGTAGTCCAAAGTGGTTTCAGTGGATGGAATATTCCTGTTTTTAGGACCTCAGTGGACTTTAAACTAAGTGATGCAATTACAAGAGACTGTTTTAGAATGTTTTATGTACTTATATAAGAGTAGTTCTTAAAATCCTAATAGATCCAAAACCATTTTTTTTAATTCAAACATATCTTACAAGCTCAATAGATAAATCTACAAAATACCCTTTTTAGCCTAAAATCAATCCAGGATGAATTTTGGATCCAGTTTGTGTTAATCTTAGACATTATATCATTACCTCTGTAGAAATAAATCAACAAATGCCTGAATTTCAGCAGAAAATAAAGGTGAATATTAAGGCTGATTTTGTTTGCTTTCATGATTATTTCTTATTAGTGCAAAATTTTCTCCATGTCTGTGCTCACCCTCTCCATCTGTCTCCCACAGAGCACAGTAACAAGCCACTCACCCTGAGCTGTCATTAGGCCGCGTTTTAGCCGCACACTTGACATGTTCATTAGATATAAACCAATTCATTTACAACACCGCTCTATTGAATTGTCCTTGCCTCGACATTCATCTCCCAACACTTTGGTGTTTGATGCGATGCCAGTGCCAATTAACTTTGATAACTCAGCTCCAGCCTAATATACGGCTGCTGAATCGGCTTGACAAGAATGCGGCAATAAGCTGTTTTTGAGCCTTCGGAGTGCTGATTGCTAGATTATCACTTAAAGTGAGGGAGTGGCAGGGAGAACTTTCCTGCGTGATTTCCCTAGCCAAAAGTTATTTGAATGTTGTAGTTTGTTTTTCTTGGCAGACGTGTACAAACATAAAAGCACATTACAGCTGTTCTTTAAGGCTTTAATGAGTTACATCTTTCACTACTGCTTTATATGGTTGTTGATTATAGTTTTCAGTTTTATAGGGCCTTTTCAAAAGGAGAAATTTATATTTCTTCCAAGCTTGAATATTTATCCTGCTCTGTTTGTTCTCTTGAAAAATGTGCATGGTGTAAATACTGCTCCCGCAGAGGTGTTTCTGATATACAACCAGGGCAATAAAGGAAGTAAATAGCAGCTCCCAGCTGATGTGTTGTTTTCTCTCTCTATCTATCAGCAGTCTGCCAGGACCTGGCCTTTTCTCCTGAGTCCCTCTGATCAACTGATTGGTCCCTCTGTCCATCACCGAGTGACAGATCCAACAAACAGGAGCTGAGGTGGCAGCCATGGGTGGGACAAGGTTCTTACTCTTGATGTTGTTTGTTGGATGGGAGACGTCAGTGGGTCTCAACTGGAACCCAGTCCCACGCAAGACTGTTAGATATCAAGGTGAGTGAACTTACAGAGCTTAAAACCTTGCAGGCCATGACATGAAATGCAGGTTAAAGGAGCTTCAAAGTCATTTATTTTGGAACTAAAGGTTTATGTCTCTTCAGACCTTGAAAGTTCTTTCAGTGTTTGGGTGGTATCCCATTTTTAGCCCAGTCAATGGAACCGCTGACCATAGGAGGAAGTACCGTACGTTAAATTAGCCTTGTTTTCAACCCAGTAAACAGGGTAAATTGAACCAGTCTTGTGCCTACATGTAATACATGACTTGGGGGTAGCCTGTTTTAAACTTAAAGAGTAGAACTGTTATTGTGGCCGATACAATCATGGGAAAGACTACTAACATCACACAAAAAACTTCTATAGGAGGTTAAGCCATGGAAGGCCCTGTCTTTCAATGTTTAACCCTGTCTCTCCTAGACATACTGTAGCTACTGGCTGAGCTTCTACTGTGACTAGCTGTATGTGCTCTCTTTCATACTTTAGACTTGAAAGCAGAGTTCATCTGCTTAGCTATCTTTCTCTCCTAGATGAAGCCACTAAAGGAGCTATAACCATTAATGTTTCACTTTTCTTTCCTATATAAAGTGCTACTGGATCATTGCTTCTGTTTCCTTTTTGTGTCTGCTATTTTCTCTCAAACCCCCAGTCGGTCGTGGCAGATGGCCGCTCACACTGAGCCTGGTTCTGATGGAGGTTTCTTCCTGTAAAAAGGGAGTTTTCCTGTCCACTGTCACTAAATGCATGCTCAGTATGAGGGATTGCTGCAAATCAATCCAAGGAACTGTCGACTGTCACTACATGCTTATCCAGGAGGAGTGAATGCTGCACTCGATGCAATCTTCTGGGTTTCCTTAGATAGAAAAACCTTTTAACCAATTTGAATAATAAACTGAATCTGACTGTACTGTTTGATAGTTAGGATTAATTTAAATGTACCCGACCTCAAATTTGTATGAGTCGACTGAATTGGTTTTGTGAAGTGCCTTCAGACGATATGTGTTGTAAATTGGCGCTATATAAATAAAACTGAATTGAATTGCCAGATATTATAATATATATAGAGTCATGTCTATAAATATTGGGACATCTTTTTGGCTCCATAAACCACCACAATGGATTTGAAATGAAACAACCAAGATGTGCTTAAACTGCAGACTTTCAGCTTTAATTTGAGCGCATTTACACTTAAATCAGGTGAACGGTGTAGAAATTACAATTGTTTAAATGTGTGCCTCCCACTTTTCAAGGGACCAAAAGGAATGGGACAAATAGCTCCTTAGCTGTTCCATAGCCAAGTGTATGTTCTTCCCTTATTATCCCATTCATAAGGAGCAGATGAAACGTCCAGAGTTCATTTCAAGTGTGATATTTGCATTTTTCATACTGTTGCAGTTAATTCTCAACATGAGATTCAAAGAGCTATCACCATCAGTGAAGCAAGCTATCATTAGGCTGAGAAATCAAAATAAACCCATCAGAGAGATAGAAGAAATATCAGGCGTGTCCAAATCAACATTTTGGAACATCATGAAAAAGAAAGAACACACCGGTGAGCTCAACAACACCAAAAGACTCAGAAGACCACAGAAGACAAATGACCGAAGAATTATTTCCCTTGTGAAGAAAAACCCCTTCACAACAATAGTCGAGATCAAAAAAACTTCTTAAAAAGCTTTACAGTTTTGGAACAGCATCCTATGGACAGATGCAACAAAGATCAACTTCTACCAGAGTAATGGGAGGAGTAGAGTATGGGCACAGAAAAAAACCACCTCATCAATAAAGCATGGTGAAAAATGTAATGGGATGGGCTTGTATGGCTGCCAATGGAACTGATTTCCTTGTATTTATTGATGACATGCCTATTGACAAAAGCAGCAGGATGAATTGTGAAGTGTTCTGGGTTATATTATCAGCTCATATTCAGCCAAATGCCTCCAAACTCATTGGACGCCGCTTCACAGTGCAGATGGACAACGACCCGAAGCATACTGCAAAAGTCACCAAAAAGCTTTTTAAGGCAAGAAGTGGAATGTTATTCAATGGCCAAGTCAATCACCTGACCTGAATCCGATTGAGCATGCATTTCACTTGCTGAAAACAAAACTGAAGAGAAAATGCACCAAGAACAAGCAGGAAATGAAGACATTTGCAGTAGAGGCCTGGCAGAGCATCACCAGGGATGAAACCCAGCATCTGGTGACATCTATGCCTTCTAGACTTCAGGCTGTGATTGACTGCATAGGATTTGCAACCAAGTATTGAAAAGGGAATGATTTAAAATTGTTACTTTGTCCCATTACCTTTGGTCCCTTTAAACGTGGGAGGCGCACATTCAAATGATTGTAATTCCTGCACCATTCACCTGATTAGGATGTAAATACCCTCAAATTACAGATGAACGTATGCAGTTCACTTTAAATCTATTGTGTTGGTTTATGGAGCCAAAAAGATGAGAATTGAGTCGATGTCCCACTTTTTAATGGACCTGACTGTATTAATGGAAATGTCTTGCATGGGCTAAGGGGAAACAGGACTTGTCTTTTACTCAGTGGTCAAAACTCTTATTTTCGAATGAAAGTAAAGTTTGTTTTTTATTTGGTTATTCCTAATGCTTGAGCTCATTTTTTCTAGCACATATTTTCCTTCCTTTCACCTTTCTCTTCATATGCTTGAATAAAGCTAGGTTCCTTAGCAGTGGCATTTGGGGATTATTCTCCTTGTGAATGGTGTAATGGATTGGGGTCAGGTTCGTGTCAGTAGTTATAACCATGATTGTGGAGGCCATAACATGGACATACAACAATATTTCTGTGTTAAAAATTCTTTTTATGGGTCTTCAATCAATAATATTGTTTTTATATCTAAAATTAAAAACATTTTCATAGACACGTCGTTGGTTTATTGTTTGTAATGAGCTTCTTTTCATCATTTAAGCTCATTGCATCACATTGTGCTTTACAGAGGGTTGAAAATTTCCACAGTACCTTGAGAGATCTTCAGAAATCTTGGAAGAACTTTGGACACTTTGAAACAAAATATAAAGAAATTGAGGGTAACTCAAGACTTTTTCACAGCACTGTATTTCTACCAAGAGGTTTGTAAAAGCTTTGTCACTTCTGAACTTCAGCATTGATTTCCCACAAAGGTTATCCCCCTCTGGACAGGCTGCTAAATGTGATTTGAAAATTTGTGAGTCAAAGGTCACCAAAGCAGTTCACCAGGGGAGAAAAAAAACATGGATTCACTCATGCCTGCTATCACATTAAAGGTTTGTGCTGAAAGATATCAAATACTGCTGCTTCCTGAAAGTTATTGGCCTGACTTATTAAATTAGAGGAATCCTCCATCTAGCCACTGGGCTGATGCAGACATCTGACTCAATACTAATGATCACACAATGGTGTTCCATTACAACAAACCGAGAGTTTCTCCATTATATCAGAGGTGGATGGTTTCAGGCCTTTGATAAAGAGGCTGGCATCGACCCTCAATAAGACAATACATCAGTCTAATACCTCACTCAGCTGCATTCACACTCCTTATCTCAGCTCTTCTCTGCAGGAGATTCAGCTTTCTTTGCTGAACAATGCCAATTGTTGCAAGCTGTGAAAAGTCATTTTTTAATCCTTCCATAGGGAAGTGCTGTCTTCTCTCTCACTCCCTTGGGGATTAGGCAGATACTATAAAGAGAAGGGAAAGCGTATAGGGAAAAGGGTATACTTTTCTCAATTCTCTGTTGCACCTATCCTGCCTTTTATCCCATATCTATTCCTTCTTTTTTGCTCTTCCCACTATTTCTTTATGTATGTTATCCTTCTCCTCACCTCTTCTCCTTTGTCTGCAGTGGCTTTCCGAAGGAACCTGAAATGCTCTCGTGTCATTTTCTCAGAGAGCTCCAGTTTCACTTGTTCTCAAAAAATGGTGGCAGAGAGTTGATTTCAAAACCTCTCATGCCACCACCATGCTGGTGAAATCTTTTTTTTGTTTTGTTTTACTTACAGCCATGTTCCTTTAACACAAGAATTAATATGTCAGTCCTCTGCAGTGTTGTGGTTGGAAGTGAAATAAAAGAGAATGAGGTCGGGGGGAAAAACAATCAACAGGGTGTTGAGAGTTTGCTGTAAAACTCTCCATTGTAACAAAGAGTCAGCATTGGCACACACACAGTGGGCTGCTTTTTAGCCAGATTGGACTTATAAAGAGACAGAGGCCTAACAGGGGAAATAATGACACACTTATTGTTGTATTTGGAAAGAATCGAAACAAATACACTGCCCTCCTGGGTGCTTATTCAGTCAGTGCTGTCCTTTGTGACCTTTTTGTTGTTGTTTAGGTGGATGGTCATGTCTTGATAGGTTTGCAGATGTGCCACAGACTGCTGTTTCCATATTTATTCTAATATGAGAGACTGAACAGTTCTCTTTGTGATGTTCAAAACTTGAGATATTATTTTATAATCTAACCATAATCTAACCCTGTTCTAAACTGCTCCGCAACTTTATCCTGACCTGTTCTGTGTTTCTTGGTCTTTATAATTCTATTTGCACACTAATGTTCTCTAACTAAACCTCGGATGCCTTTACATAACAGCTTGATTTATACTGACATTAAATTAAATACAGGTGGGCCTTCTACTATTTATATGTTTGCAGTAAGCAAATCTTTTACACTAGATTTTATTTATGAGTATCAGGATAAATGACTATGCCCTTCTTTGTGTTGATCTTCTACATAAAATTCTAATAAGGAACATAAACGTTTGTGGCTGTAATGTGACAAAATGTGAAAAAGGTCCATGGTATGAGTGTTTTTTTAAGGCACTGTAGCTCACCTCACTTCGAATGCAGCTTTGCTTATTCACAAAATAAATACCCTTTTATATAACCCTTTTTAATGCTTGACTGCAGTCTTTTCTGTTTTCTAATACCAGCTGGTCTGCACTGGAAACAAGTGAGATTATCACCACCAACTGATTTCTCCAGTGGCTGAACACTAGGTTAACTGACTTATATGGATGAGTTCCACCTACAGTGCTAAGAAGGAGTTATGAGAAAGACAAAATAGTGGAAAAACTGCAGAGGGAGGGAGGGATAGGTCAGAGGAGAAAGGCCTGATGAAAAGAGAGAGAAGATGGATGTTGGAAAGAAAGCTTGACAGAAGTGGTAGAGAGACTAGAAAAGAGATGCTCACAACTTCATGCTTTAAAAGGACAGAAAGGGATTTCAGACTTCCAACAGAGAGAGAGAGGGAAGCACACGCATGCATCCACAAACATAGCGGGTTGTTTACCTTTTGTTGCTTTTTGCACTTCAGAATCACTGTGCCGCATTCATATTAACACATATCTTCGTGCATAAGTAGAAGATGTCATTCAGTTAGGCAGAAAGAAGAAAAAAGTGCTAGAAAAGAGTGTTATCAAATAAGAGGCCAAGAGGGCCGTGTGTTTATGCCTATTCGCATAAAAGGAGAGAGGGTGTATACGTGTGTTTGTGTGTGTGAGAGGCTGTGAATCTGTCTATCTAATCCGCCTTTGTTTATATGTGTATGCGTGTGCATGCGTGTGCATGTGTGTACTGCTTAGGTTGGCAGTCTGAGGGATTTGGGGCTCCTGGCAGTACAGGAGGCGTGCGTATATAGTTGTGAGTGTTGAGTGAACAGGGTGGGTCATGCTGGGGCAGAGATGGTTGAAAAGATAATATTTACTCCCACCCACCACTTCCATCCCTGCCCCCACCCTGCAATTACATGAGGCTTACATGGGGATGCAGAAGAAGAAACACAAACATCCTCTCTTCTAACTATCTGTTCGTCTTTTTTCCCGGCTATCTTTCTTTTCTTTTACGTTTACAAAACTCACATGTTAACATTCCACTTTTTTTTCTTCTCAGCACATTTTGTCAAGTGAAAATAAATCCCTTTCGGGCCCTAATGAGACATTTTCTGCAAACAATATATATGGCAATTGTAGAGCTGCTAATGAGGGCTGCAAGCTTACATACTTGTGATTTTCACCTCATACGTTCCTCACTCTGATCACTGACAAAGAACATGTTTCAAAATTCCTTTTCTTTCCCGGTTATATCAAATTATCTCAGTATAGATGTACTTTTGATTCTTTCCTTTTATCACAGAACTTTTTCTCATCCTTAAATAGTGACATGGTACAGTTTTATTTATTTTAAAACAACCTGATTTAGCTTTGGCAGAGCAAAACAACCAACATTTTTAAACAGTACGTCAATATAATATTGTCATGGTCTGTGGCTGTAGAGGAACAAAATGCAGACAAGCACTGGGCAGCAGCATGATGAGAGCAAGTTTCTTTAATCAAAGGTTCCTTAAAGCTTTACATGAATAGATTCCAAAACTTACATGAGTTCTCCCACGAGGAAACATAAAGCCAGCAGAAAACACAAGAGGGTAGTGAACGGGAGGAACCAGCGACCAGTAATGGGAAACACTGAGCTTTTAAACTGAGGGAAGTGAATGTGGAACAAAGGATTGAGAGGCAAGGCAATCAGCAGGAAATAGAGACAGGTGTGGACCTGGTACGCAGGGAGGCTGAGGAAAAGGTGAACTGAAACAAAACTAAACCATGGGAGAAGGGACTAAATAACAAACTCAGGGAAACCGATCTAAGAAAACTATAACAACCTAAGATATAAGAACCTGGAAAATAAGAACTAACAAAGTAACCTGAAGACATAGTGGAAGACCTAACTGAAAAGTAAACAAACCCAAACAACTAATGATGCTGAAATAAAGCACACACAAGAACACAAGAATTCAGGAATAAATAAGAAAAATAAACTATCAAAACCCCACAGAAAGAAAACACAAACCACAACTCAAAATAGCAGAACTTGACAGATATAGTTTCTTAAATAATTTCTAAGTTGCAGCTTTTAGCAAACATTCATAAAAATGGAGTTTATGAAGCACAATTAGCAACACTTTTTTTCTGTGGCTTTGAACAATCTGTGAGTATTTAAAGCAGGAGTGCTGTGTCATAAAGCCTAACAGGGTCACAATTCAGCCACATCACACAAAGAAATAAAAGGCATTTGCGACACGGTCTAAATTTTATAAGTATGATTCAAAACTAAGACATTTCTTTTAATCAACATTGAGTCTTAGAATTAACTATGAAATCCCACATCAAGATGACCAAAACATTCGGTCCAAGCATCTAAATCTCAACATTTAGCTAGCTTCAGAGCTAGCCAACCATTGGAGACGGTTGGCTCATAATCTTACACAACCTCCAGAAGTTGTTCAAATTAAAACCAGCTTTAACACTGCTTAATCTCAAAGCAATGACTGCATCAATACATTTGGGACTGAAATAAAGTAAAGTTAATTAGAGCTGCTATTAGCTTGCAATAGCTAACCACGGATTAATGCTAGCATTAGTGGTCTGCTCTGCCTTTCATTTCTAATATGGAAATGTTTCCATTTTTACTTTCCTCATGTTTTTTTTTTCTTCGCATGTTGTTTATGTTGTGGGTTATTTTTAACAAGTTAGGTCTATAAATACAGATGTAGTCTGCCAAATAGGTTCATGAGCTATACTGTAAAAGATACAGGGCTCCTTTTTTATTTTTGAAGAGTTGGCATTTGGCATTTTGCCAGCTGAACTTTACCAACAAATTGATATAGCTAGTACAAGCCTGCAAACAGACATTGATGTAGATTGTATTGTTCTTAAAATACCATTAAAATGAAAGATTTTCAGGCATGTCTAAAATCATCATCACAGTATTGCGATTCTGCCTTAAGTTTCTAATGCCATTGGGAAGAAACCCAGCTTTAAGTATAAAACACTTCAACATCCTCTTCAACACTTTTAAACTGTACTTTTCACAGTTTGATCTCCAGCAGGCTGCGTGAATGTTTTGGACATCCTAGAAAATTCTGCGGATGTCTCAATAGTGGATTCATCTTACTCATGATGATGTGAGCTAATAATTATTGGACCTCATGGGGGCACTCATAAACTGTGTATAGAAAGCACTAAACACCAGAAGTATGTGAAAAAATGTATATAAATTCAAATGTGATGCCAAAGCAAAAATAACAAACTCCATCTTGACCGAAGAAAATGAATTTGACACCCTTGTTCAAAACCACTGAATAGAGCAGACAGGACTTTTTGTTTTACACAATGGGTTTCACATCTTGTCGATTAGACTCACATAATACATGATTTTTGATATGCCATCATGCAATGCAACACAGGAAATAGTTTTACACTGTGAAACTGAACTAGGACTTTGCCATATCTCAGGCAAAGTTTGTAGCATTCACAGATATTTATTAAAATGACACACAGACACACTTACACTAACACTCTATACATTATCATTATGTATCTAGCTGTTGTTCTTGAAAGATCAAGAATCAGAGCTTTATTGCATCCATTACATTGTTATTTTTTTTCTTTAAAACATGGGCTGCTTACATAAAATATACCTCTGTCTTCTCATTCTGATTTTGAAATATGTTCTTTTACACCTTGTTTGAGTTTCTCCTGCTGGGATAACTTTGCACACCATTAAACAGATTTGCTCGCACGTACACCTCTGAGTGCAGCAGAATGACAGTGAGCCAAAACTAGAGTATGACAAAACACAGCAGCTGTGGTTAAACAATGAAAGGAAAAAAGGAAAGAAGGACAGTGGAAAGTGGAGAGAGTGGTAAAATAAGTAAGAGAACTTGAGCCTTTAGAAATGTGATCTTCTATTTGAAAATCTGGCCAGCTTTGATGCAGTTAAATATTCCTGTGTCTTGAAAAACGAAACAATGCTAATGTGTGCCTCCTAATTTAGAAAAAGGAATGATAGAATCATTGTTGGATGTAGAAAAGATATCTGGCTCTGAAACAGCATATAAAAGAGCTGGGCCTCTGACCTCCAGAAACCTTTTTGCCTCTCTCCACCATTTTTTTTCCATTCTGTTTCCTGTCTCTCTTGCCCTATCTCCCAAAACCCTCTAATTACTGTAATGAGTGGTTAAGGTTGAGGCAGAGGAGGAGGAGGCAGAGAGAGGCTGTGCGTGACTGGGAGAATAGATGCGAGAGAGGGAGACGGCGAATAGAAGGAGGAGATTCATCACCGCTTTTATCTGCTATGAATGTTGCTCATCCCATGCATCCCTCCACCACCACCCGTGCTGATTGGTCAGTGAGGATAAACAGCTGGGACCACAAGTCAGGACCTGCAGTGCTCTTTGTTGTCATTTTGACTTTGTGAGAGCGGACGTGTGGTCAAATGTGGATTAAAATTAAAATGCCACTCTGAAGCTGCTCTTATCCGAACCACCTTTTAGTCTCAGTTGTCTCACAGTTTAAATAATGCACAGAGAGGCCATTGATAGCGTTACAGCCACATGACTCATGCAAAACAAGCAATGCATAAAAATGCAGCACTTTGGGATACCATTTGTGTGTAAGGATTATTTTTGAGTATGAATTACTGTTGGAACAGAAAATACATTATTATACAGTTGAGAACAGACTTTTACACACAGTGTATAAAGAGTTTTTTAGGTTTTCTTTTTATAACTTTTATTTATTTATGACATATTACTAGGCTCTTAAACAATTTGGAAAGTCCAGATGATGATGTTATTACTTTGTAAAAACCTGATAGGTCAATTATAAATAGTAAATTGGTGGAACACCTGTGGATGCATTTTAAGCCAACACCTTACACTGCTACACACTGGTTCTTTGTGTAACATTGTATAAAAAAAAACAAAGGACATCAGGGAAGATATTAGAAAGAGAATTGGTGAAACTTTTCAAATCTGGGTGTCCCTGAGTACAAAGTCTAAATGAATAAAGCCGCCACTTTCATCTGTTCAAAACCATTTGTATCAAACCCAGAACTAAAGTAAAATACCTTTTCAAGATGCTGTCTGAAACTGGTAAGATAGTGTCATCCACAGTGAAACAACCACTGTACTGACATGGGCTGAAAGGCCACTCACAGAGGAAGAAGCCAATGCTCCCAAGGCAAAGTAAAACAGAGCCAGATTAAAGTTGGAAAATACACTTAGCAAGAAAGACTTTATTTTTCGTAGACATGTCCTGTGTTCTGATGAAATAGAAAATGATGTGTTTGGTCATATTGATCACTCTTACAATAGAAAAGCAAGCCTCAGAAAAGCATCCAAACTGTACAGGGGTTAAAGCGTCATGTTTTTTGAGCATTCTGCTGTGGGACTGACTAATGCACTTCACAGCATAGATGGCATAATGAGGAAAGAACATTATTTCACATTTCAAGACATCATTTAGAAAGATAGAGTTTTGACACAGGTGGGTCTTCCAAAAGGAAATGACCGAAAGCAAACGTCCACATTAGTTTCAATGTGGCTTAAGAACACTAAAGTGAGCCTTGATGTCAGGCTTATAGAAAATGTATAGACAGAGCTGAAAAAATGGGAGTGAGCAGGGCTGCTCACAACCTGACCTGGTTACACCAGTTCTGTCAGGAGGAATAGGCCAAACTTTCACCAGACTATGGTGAGTTTTTGTAAGGACATCTCAAAGATTAGAGCCTAGTCATACAATTTCAAGGGAAATGCTACCAGATACTAAGGAATTTTGAAGAAAGTAAAAAGAAATCATTTTTATTATTTTGGCATTTATGAAACAGAAATAGTTTTTGTTTATCTCATATACCAATACCAGAAAAAGTTATTCTGAATTAATTTCAGACAGTAAAAAAAGTTATTTTTTTATGCAGCGTATGACATTATCTGGTTTCACCTGTTCATCTATCACTAGCTTACAGATGTTTTCTGTGCAGCTTAATGTGAACTGCTGCAGTGGGTTAGTTTGGCAAACGCTCAAAAATCCAATAAATTATCTCTGCACCACATAAACAAAAGAAAATTTGGCTTTTAAACTTTTTTGCCCTCTGTCTGAATATATTTTAGTATTTACCACTGCTACTATCTACCACCATCTAGTTTAATACAACATACTGTATATACAGTGTGTGCTTGTTAGCATTCATTTCTATGGCAGGCAGAGATGTTGCTTTGAAAAGCTGTGACTTAAAAACAACTTGTTTTTGTGCTTGGTGCCACTCGCTGTGACAGTAGAGATGATGCATTTAGGTGAAGGAAACTCTTTTGTCAAGTTGACAGTATTCCAATTATGGCATTACAGCTATAACACTGACTGTTCAGTAAGCTAAAACATGTGGAAAATGTTTTGTTTTCAGCTACTTTCGTCTATCCCCTTTTATGTTTTACACAACCACCGTGGAACTAAGATGCTGATATGAATCAGTGTGAAGATTTCAGAAAGCTGTGATCTTCTCAGGGTTTAAGTGATACAACTCATGATTAATGACTAAATTCGATTTAATTATCAGATTAAGAGTGGCACTGATGTTACATGTACAGTGCTTTGCAAAAGTATTCTTACTGCTTTAATGATTTATTACTTTAGAACCACATATTTTAGTGGATTTTATAGTGATTTTTATGTGATAGACCAATACAAAGTAGTCCCTAGAAGTGAAGTGGAAGGACAAATATGCATGGCAGGTGTGATGTACATTTGTATTCAGCCTCCTTTATTCCAACACCTGTAAAAAATCCAGAGCAGCAAACTGCTTTCTGAATTCACCTAGTTAGCAAAGAGGGTCTGACCCCTGTTTGTAATTTGTATTGATCTCAGTGTAAATCAAGCTGTTCTGTAAAGGTTTCAGATGTTTGTTAGAGAAAATTACTTAGCAAACAACATAAAGACCAAGGAACACGCCAGACAAGGCCTTAAACCGTTAGGCTCAGCAAGGACATCATTAATAAGGGATGCAGCCAAAAGGGTAAAAGTAACTCTGGAGGTGCTGCAGATGTCACAGCTCAGGTGAAAGAATTTGTTGACTTCTATTACTTCTGCTTCCCATTAATTTGGCCCGTGTGGTCAAAAAAGGCTATTGTTGTAAGAAAAGAAACAGAAGACCCGTTTTGATGCAGAACGCTTTTTGTGGCAGACAAACTGATGGGAACATGGGCAAAGCTAAATACAGGGCAGTCTTGAGACTGACTGACTGAGGTTTACCGTTCAGCAAGACAACAACTCTGAATATACAGCCAGAGCATATATATAGTGCAGAGTATATTCATGTGTTCATGAGTTATTATTGTCCAGTTAGAGTTCAGACCAATTCAGAATAAAGGCTTGAAATCTGCTTGTGCTTAAGAGCTTTTGGTATTTTATTAAATATTTTTTTTGCTGCACTAGAGGCCTTTATTTTTCAATTTCTTGAAAGTAGGCAGACATAAAATGGGGTTAAGAGAGGGGAAAGACATGTAGCACAGGTCTCCGTGGCTGGTACTCGAACCAGGGGACATCCACGTTGAGGGCCGAAGCCTTTCTATACATGGGCTGCTTGCTCTTCCGCTCCGCCAGCTCCCTATAGTTTTAATTTAACAAGCCCCAATGCATTACTTATGTGTTATATTCCAAGATGGGGCCTAGATTAAACCCAGCACATTATAACGATAAGAGTAACAAAAATGCAGAAAGAAAACCCTTGCATTCTTTCTGTATACAGATGACAAACTAAACAGTAGTGTTCTAGTGGTAAGGGACCTAACAAGCAGTTTTTACTGGCAGGCCTGAAAAACAACCCAAAGCTGTGCCACAAACACAGTCTTGGATAGTTGTCAAGAACTGATTTAAGAAGCTCATCTTTTTTGCTGGCGATGTAAGCATTATTCATTCATGCCCCTGTGACCTTTTTTTCCATTGAGACGTTTCAGTGTTATTCGGCACCATGACCATCCTGTTCCAGTGTGTTACATTCAGTAAGAGGATTTGACACAGTGTTGAACATCAGTTCTCGACTTGTACCAGACAGAACTTGTAATTCACAGGCCGTGTATTTCTGAATCCATATCAGGATCATTGAAGCAAGAGGATTGGTATTTTCTATCTTATGGCCAGCCTGTTGCAAGAAGATTTGAGTGGAAGGGGTGTACATTTTGTGTGCTGAGTGGTAGATAGTCAGGTGAAAATGTTTTCTGTTGTCCTACTCTGCATCTTTAACCTGAATGTGACTGAAAAGAGACACATCTGGAAGTGTTCTTCGAGGTTTTTTTGTTCGCAATTATATCTTTCACTTTTGAACTCTGCCGGCTTCTTTTAACACCGCCTAGCATGTTTCATCACCCTGGTACTCACTTCAGCTGGTTATTGCTGCTGTTGTACAAGTCAAGCATGTTTGACCACAACGCTGTGATGGAAAAACCTCACTTGTTGCATCAACAGGCTTGTGATTTGTGTTGCTTGTTGTGGTTTTCGATCCCAACCCCCTATTCCATCCCCTCCAACCCAACTGCTGGTTTACACCACACCCCTCCTGCTTTCATCTTCCTGGTGACCCCCCATCTATTCCCAAAACCATCTCTTCCATGGACTCACATGTTCCATCCCTGTTTTAATCATCTTTTACCACATCCTTTCCCATGTTCATCAAGCTCTCTGTTAAATTCTGTTTTTTATGAGCATGACTGTTCTTCAAGTGCAGCAATACCAACACAGTAAGAAAGATTACCAGGAAATGTTAAGCCTCTTTGAGATGCACACAAGGGTTTGTTTAAATTAAGCAGAGAAAACAGAACACTTTTGCAAAAAGCCTGAGGTATGTTTGTCTTTCTCTTTCTTGTTTCTGTCACAATGCTCCCATTCTGTCATACACCTTCCTTTTCAGTGAACTTCACCGGGAGACAAAACTTGTACATCTACGTGGGAGTGTGTATTTCTTTGTGTATGCCATGTTGGCTTTTTTTTTTTCTCAGAAAGAGTCCCTGCTCTTTTGAAGGTCTGGTGACACTGCTTTGCCCACTTCATATTGCATACTTGTGCGCACCCATTTACAACATCTCTCCTTCCTTCTCTCTGTCTGCCTCTCGTTCAGTGTTCATCTCCGCTTCAAAGCACTACCTAAAATAGGCCTTTAATCATAGTTTCGGTGTGTGAGTGGCTCAGCGGTTAGAAGCTATAAGAGGAGGCTGGGTTGTATTTATAGCTGGCAGTGAAAAGGGAGGCTGATCACAAGGGTGAGGTCCGAACCGAGAGCCGACCATGAACCAACAGGCGGCCTGTGTGTTCCTATACTGTCCAGCTTCATGCAGCAATTTGGGTTTCTTATGGTAAAGTTTGGTTTGCATTGATTTGGCTTTGTAATGGTGTAAAGCTGTCAGTAAAATCCTGAGATATTCTACAATGAAGTTCTCCAAGACCACATTTAACAAGATGCTTTAAAACAGGACTGAGACACCTATTGATGTTTGATTTCTGAAAGAATCTGAGTCACTAAACGAGGTACTGAAGGTACCCTAAAAGTCTACTTTTGTTGAAAAACACAAAAAGTGAAAATAAAAATGTACACAACGATAATTTTATTTAAAACAACTTGTCAACCATTTCCTAATGCCTTCATCCATCCATCCATCCAGTCATGCTCTTCTGCTAATGCAATTGGATCCCAAGGACTTCCAAGGCCAAACAAGATATATAGTCCCTCCCTCATCTTTGGGTCTGCACAGCACTCTTCTACAATAAGGACCAAACCACCTTAACTGATTTCTTTAGATGCACTCACTACTCAATGCTTCCCCACATTGACAGAGCTCCTCATCATTTCCCTAAGGTAGGGCCAGCTTTTACCTCAGTGGAAGCTCATCCTCTCAGCTGCAGAAATCTATGCTCTCACCAGTACTTTCTCCAGCATCTTACTAAATGGACTTTACGTTGTAGGATGGAAAATTAGAACTGGTGTCTGAATATATGATTGTAAATAGTTATATGGAGTCCAGTGACTTGATTTTAAACCTAATAATAAATTTATAATCTGACGAGAATTGTTTTATCTTTTAGCTTTTAACCTTAATGTTTTGTCTTTAAGCATCCATCACTTGTAGTGCTTTTCACGCAGTTACATTGTATCCTTGCTTGATTTCATGCAGTCTTTGATGTGTTTTCACCTATTAAAAAAATCGGTGATGTGATTTGAAAGCAAACATTTCTGTCCTTGCTGCTGCATTTCAATACTTTCAGTGCATGAGAGCTGACTGTTGTTCTGCTGCCTTTAATGACAAGACACGAGCAGATTCGCTTAAATCTTGTTTCATTGTCAAGGTTTGCTTCTTGCTTGCTGCACTGCCATTTTCTTAATGATGCTGGCTTATTGCTGAATGATACTGCAGAAGCAGTTTGCAGTGGTTAGTCTGGGTGAAATATTGTCATTGCGGTGCTTTCAAGGATGCGCTGACACTCGTGCATCACAAAGCCTGCCTAGCTTTGCAGGGAGGATGTGAAACGTAAATGCAAACCCCTTCCAGGTGTAATACTGTTCTGCCATGAAGATATATCTAGGAAAAAGAAATTGTTTCTTATTATTTGGCCACAGAGTGTAGACACCGTAATCACGGTAATTTCAAATAAATTGCTAATAGATAGCTAAAAGAATGGAAAGTGGTTGCAAAACACCCTGAAATAACACGTTTTGAGAAAAGTCTGTTAACTTGTACATTGTTTGCTTACAAACCGAGTGTTTTGGTGATAGAAAAAGGTTATTATGTTAGAAGTGTTAAAGTAAAATGAAAGAACATCAATTTAGCTGCCTGCTGTGAGAGGGTGACGAGTTAGCATCTGTTAGCGTCTAGCAACCCTTATAGAGAGTGGGGTATTATTAGCGAGGTAGATTAAACATTACCATAAGGAAAACTTGTAAAGTAAAAACACCTAGTCTTAAAATGAATTAATCTGGCCAAAACCTAATACCTAGTAGCAAAACATTAAGAAGGAAATTGCAACTATTTTAACAAATTTTAACAGAATCAGAGAGCCTCATGTAAGAAAAGTCATAGAAATTTAACAGACATGAGTTTAGTCTGATTTATTCTTGAGGGTAACAGGATGTAAATACTGCATTATTTACAACATTTAACCTTTGGTGACATAAAACTTTCACACGCTTGTTTTTCTACCTTCTTGCTCTGATTTTACTCCTAAAAATGCAAAACAAATCCAGTTGCTGAAGACTAAAATCATCAAGGACTGGTATTCACTGATTAAGTTTACCAAGAGCGATTTTTAACTTTATTTTTTATAGGTTGTCTGTTTTTTTTTTTTTTTGGTGTAGGGTCATAATATTTGATCAATATTCTGTTGCCCTTAAGAAAAAATTACAGACAGGCTAAACAGAAACAGTAGCTCAAATCACATCTAACAATGTAGGTGAGGGAACAAGTCGATAGTGTCTTCAACAGTGGTCAGACTCACCGTATCACCATCTCCTGACACTAAACATTTGTACTGCTTCACAGTCTTAACCTGCTGTGTGCTGAACTTGCTAATTCAATAAAAAATTCCCAGTATCAGACCCTCCTGTGCGCCAACCATGGATCCTTTTCTAATATCTAGTTTTACACAGCATTTTTTCCAGTCTTCGTTGTTTTTATAAACTAAATATGCTTGTGAGATAAAGTATTTTTTCAGAACCTTGCATCGTTGCACGTCCTAACCTACCAACGCTTGAGGAAAATACCTCTGATTGGACATAGGACACAACCTGTGACTCATGGCCAATGTGCAATAGATTTGTTCCCCTTTGAGCCATAGCTTAGCCATATTATCATCATCTATATATAGATTTGCAGACTCTTAAAAATACAAAACAAAGTGCATTCGATATAAATGTAATATGGAATGCCTTTTTTTAAGGGTCAAATACCGAGGAACTATGTTTCTTAAGGGATGGTTGGTAATCCAACAATAGCTGTAATGCTGATATAAAATGGGGATTTTTGTGTATGTCTTAGCTGTTACTGGAAATAGTTTTTTAGAAACAGCTAACTGCTCTGATTCATGTTTATATACAGTAAGCTATTATAGATTTAAGTGTATTGGCTAAAATTAATAAGAGCTTATGTAAATCTCTTAAAAATGGATTTTAATCATCTTTTGTGTAGAATGAATCATCTTTTATTGGGCAGTTGATCTATTCATACATTTAGTACATTGTTAAATGAACGCTAAGATAGTTGAGATCATTTTTCATCATGAACTATCTTTGTGAGAATTCATGTTTATCAGTGCATTTACATATCTTCACGTTTGTAGCATTCTGTTCCATTTCTATTGTTTTTTTTTTTAGCACACTTCCATACACACACACACACACACACACTCATACAGTAAATGTTAGCCAGAAAAAAGTATTGTGCTCGTTTATCTGAGATCATCCGTCTTGGCCATGGTTCTAACCTGGTCAAGCCTTTCTGACTTTTCTGTGTTTTGCATGCTCTTTTCATTTTGGCTATCTGCGTTTGCCCTCTTTGTTTCCTTTATCATTTGTTGGACTTTCCGATTCCCCCATAGGTTCACCCTTGATTTCTTATTTCCTCTCCTTTATTTGTCTCTTCTCTTTTCTTTTGTTCTCCACAGAGTTGTTTCCAAGCATCAAAAGCCTGGTAATTTAACCCAAACTGCTGGTAGACATTCACTCACCATGTCCTTCAAGTAATAAAACTACTGGAAGCACTCTTAGTTTGAAGAACTCTTTTCAAATGTCTGCAACACAATAAATTCAGTACTGATTATTCTATGAATTCAGAGCAAGGACAGATGCTTTATGAACTGCCTCACTAAAAGTTGGCAGCAGAGTTTCCTCATTCATGTTTTGAATCCATTGATCTCAATGTGTTTTTCTTGGTTTTCACTTCTGCTTGATCTCTAATCAGAACAAAGGCCGGTTTCTGTTAAATTCATATTTCTATTTCACACAGTCACACACACACACATACACATGTTACCCTGTACACACACATTGATGACCCACAACTGTGGCCAGTCTTGTAGCTGTTAAGTAGACAAACCCACACTCATACAGATTACAGCCTCTCACACACGTATACACACGGCACATAGCCTCAGGCTGACACAGTGTGGTGGCAGATGGTAAGTGTGTCTGCGCGTATTGCCTCTTAATGACAGAGCCAATGTGATCAGTTTAAAAAAATCCACTCAGAGCAGAACCTTCCCTCAGACCTGGTGGTGAGATGTTCAAGGCACTGAGCAGGTTCCCTGGAGAGCAATCGAGGGCTGGATGCAAGTATGCATTTGCAATGTGGTTTTTAGTTTACACATGAACCATGCTCATTCAGTGTTGGTATATGCCTATCCTGTGTGTGCATGTACATTTCTGGATCTTTTTTTTGCGCAGCTGAGTAGAACACAGCAGATGTGCTCTGTTCTCCCTGAGGATGTTACCTCTCTCTTCACTTACTCTCATCTCGCTTCCTCATCCGCACATGCCCTCCGATGTTTATACCACGCTGCTCTTCAGATAATAAGATGACTTCAGTACTTATCCCCCTTCCTTCCTTTGGTTTCTCAGTCAGTCTTCTCCTTTGCCTCTCTCCTTCTGCTCCTCTGTACATCTTAGGTTTTAATTAAACTCAAACTTGTCCAGATTAGGAGGTTTGTTTAGACTTGGTGCTCCAGATAGACCTTTTGCAAATATGTCACGGCACATTTCGCTCAATATATACAGCCCCAAAGTCAAAAGTCTGGACACACCTAATTATTCAAGCTGTTTTGGGTGTTCCCAATTTTTTTTTTTTTTTTTTTTTTATGGTCAGCGTGTATGAAAGTGTTTGTTTGAGATACAGTTAAAGATTACATTGGCCCACAAAATCAACTGAACTTCTGAAGGAAACAGACTAAATTTAAGCTGTGATCTAACATGCGGTTACCTTTACCTCACTACTTTACAGTCACCAGTCACAATATCTGCCATGTGTTTTCATTGCATATGAAAACACAGAGCTTTAATGTAAAAATTAAACATTCAGTATTTTTGGCACTTCTAAAAGGTATCATTGCATGACTGCAACTATGAGATTAATTATCTATACTGCACATATGCACCACTGGCACTCATTTTGCTCAAGTGCTGCTCAAATGTCGTAGCAATGATTCTATAATATTGTTAATAGTGTTACCTAATTGCATATTACAGTAAGCTGACTCTTACTCAGTACTGACTAAAGCTCAGTCATCTCAGCAGCGCCTTGAGTGCCTTGTTGCTGAAAATCGCTATATAAATAAACTTGACTTGACTTAACTAGACTTGACTTCACTCAGCATGCTGAAAGCTTGAAATGGCTCCAACGTCCAAGCTTACGTATTTTCTCATTAATTTGGCTAATCATTATTTGACCACCGGGGAACACTACTAAACTGTGGATAGAGTATTAAACCTCCATCCTCAGATGGTCAAGCAAACATTAAGGAATGGAAAAAGGAAAATGTAATATCATTGCATCAAAAGTATTTTGCTCTGGTGGAGAAAATTTTGTACCTTTCATCCCAATACACATACACTATACAAAACTGAAACGTGTCACAAGCGACACACATACAGTACTTTGTAAATCTGACTGCACTCGATTTTTCACAAAATGAAGAGTGTAATTTGTTTACGTATGGACCTGTACAAATGTAGGATTTAACACACATACACGGCAAGACTAATAATAATCATAAGCCTTAATAAGTGTTTCCATGCAGGATGCACATTTATTTTATTTTAAAAAACTCTAAGAAATTAACAATTACTAGGCCATCTAGGACTGTATTTACCTAAAAAAAAAACATACCACTATTCTGAATGTTGAGTTCTGACAGTTCTGATATGGACAGTATGACTCAACAACCAGGGCACCATTCGAACCGCAGGCGGCACGAGCATTGAAAACAGTGAATATCTGTTGCATTCTTGTATATAAGCAAAATGAAAATTGAACTTTGAGATTTTTTAAACCTTTATTCTGTTTGTGTATGTTACTTTTTGGATTTAGAAGCACCTCAGATTGAAACAAGCATGGGCTGAATTGTTTAACCATAATCGCAGATTTTTTAAAACACCAATTTATTTTATGAAACCTTTAAACATTTTGTGAAAAAATAAATAAAGCAACAGGGGTCTGCTGCTGAAGAACGGGTGCGCTCAGGGGAGTTTTATGGTCATTCATGCAATGATCACCACCAATGATCAGACTGGTTAGAATTTTAGTATCTGTATGTGTGGATTGTGGTGTCTCTTGTGGAGTGTCACTGCATTTACCATTGCATTCGCAGACCTAAAAGGTTTTTTTGTTTGTTTTTCACTAAAATGACTTCCAATTAAACTTAAAGAAAATACTGTTTCAAAGCAATAAACAAAACCTGCTTCCAAGAACTGGGTTTGAATGAAGTACTTATTGTGTATAGAGAAATAAACCTTGAAGTTTAGTGGCATCAAGGCTGCATAAAGAGCATAATTGTTACAGCATGTTTATAGCTTGCTTCCAGTTTGTCCAATGTTGCTCTCTGTTTTTGTTCCCACAGATATACATACACTTAGACAAACATACACCCTGTTTGTTCATCCAAAACTGTCGTCTTCATGTGTATAGGTCTATTTCGTCCCAACTAGGCCACCACGTCACATGAGCACTTAGTCACACAATAAATCACACCAGTTCCTGCCGCTCCCTGCCTGGATTTCAGCTGCTATTTTCAGACGCAAAATAAAAGCATCGAAATATGTAAAAATATCCCCATTCGGTGTATGGGATACCATTATGTGCATGCATGCCTTCCCCTTTATCCTTGTTGTTTCGCATGTATTCTTGCCACCCAGATAATGTGGGATTGAGAGTGAGGAGGAAAACAAGGTGACATTGCACATCAAGCAGCAAAAGTGTGGAGAATGGAAACTAACCACTGTCCCTTTTTTCCTTTTTCTGGCGCCTCTGTTGCTTTCTTTTCTGCTATGCAACCCTAGTTTGTCGGTATGCTAATAAGGGCATCAGTGTGTGTGTGTGTAAACGTGTACATGCTGCTGAGAGAGGATCGGAAAAACATATTTTACCAAAAAAGATAGGTAATTTTTGGAAAGTGTGGACATTGTTAGGGTCAGGGTTAGACCATAGCCATAGAAATAAGTGAAAGATGAGTGGAAGTCAATTTAAAGTCCTCATAAAGATAGAGGTACAAGGATATGTGTGTGTGTGTGTGTGTGTGTGTGTGTGTGTGTGTGTGTGTGTGTGTGTGTGTGTGTGTGTGTGCATGCGTGTTTCTGTGTGTGGGTGCGTGCTGGATGGATACTGAAGAGCAAAGCAGCGGGTGCATCTTTTTAATATTTCGACATAAAAACCTCAGATTTATTTTGTTTGTTTTTGAAGTCGTGCAGAAGGGATTATAGAAAGAACATTCTTTTATCATCTAAACTAGAACAATTCCATAAACTGATTATATTTTTGTTAAAGCAATAACAGGGTTTACAGGGAAGCTAACATAGTATTTATTTTACTAAAGGAATAGAAAATAGTAAAAGCCTCCCTTTATAATAAAATGCAACCTGCACGAACAATCTAATCACCATTGCAGATTTATACCCATTATTAGCAAGCATCTATAAGCAATCTTATCCTCTGCATTCTGTCCATGTTGTCACTTGAAACTCATTTTCTTGGTGAAATAATGCCTCTAGGTTCCACAAATCCACGTGTTGTTGTGTTTAAATGCTCAGTAGAGCCAGGATTAGGCTGCTCCATTTCCATCAGAGGGTGGGGTTCTTCTTAAATGCTGCTGTGTTACGTTTTAACTGTCTCTGCTCTGAAAGCTGCATTTAACTTAGGCAAAGCACAATTTATGTTGTTTTCTAGAACAACTTCAGTTGATTTTCTTAATATGGAAATTACCAGCCTTAATGGAACTTTTATTGAACAAGTGTATGAATGAGCACGTTTTCGCATGTGGTTCGATAACAAGCTCTCCTTTACAACGCATTAAAGCTCTGGTTTATTGAAGGCTTTGAAAGTTACAGGGGTTGGACAATGAAACAGAAACACCTGTCATTTTAGTGTGGGAGGTTTCATGGCTAAATTGGACCAGCCTGGTAGCCAGTCTTCATTGATTGCACATGGCACCAGTAAGAGCAGAGTGTGAAGGTTCAATTATCAGGGTAAGAGTACAGTTTTGCTCAAAATATTGAAATGCACACAACATTATGGGTGACATACCAGAGTTCAAAAGAGGACAAATTGTTGGTGCACGTCTTGCTGGCGCATCTGTGACCAAGACAGCTAGTTTTTGTGATGTATCAAGAGCCACGGTATCCAGGGTAATGTCAGCATACCATCAAGAAGGACGAACCACATCCAACAGGATTAACTGTGGACGCAAGAGGAAGCTGTCTGAAAGATGTTCGGGTGCTAACCCGGATTGTATCCAAAAAACATAAAACCATGGCTGCCCAAATCATGGCAGAATTAAATGTGCACCTCAACTCTGCTGTTTCCACCAGAACTGTCCGTCGGGAGTTCCACAGGGTCAATATACACGGTCGGTCTGCTATAGCCAAACCTTTGGTCACTCATGCCAATGCCAAACGTTGGTTTCAATGGTGCAAGGAGCGCAAATCTTGGGTTGTGGACAATGTGAAACATGTATTGTTCTCTGATGAGTCCACCTTTACTGTCTTCCCCACATCCGGGAGAGTTACGGTGTGGAGAAGCCCCAAAGAAGCGTACCACCCAGACTGTTGCATTCCCAGAGTGAAGCATGGGGGTGGATCAGTGATGGTTTGGGCTGCCATATCATGGCATTCCCTTGGCCCAATACTTGTGCTAGATGGACTGCCAAGGGCTACCGAACCATTCTTGAGGACCATGTGCATCCAATGGTTCAAACATTTTGTCCTGAAGGCGGTGCCATGTATCAAGATGACAATGCACCAATACACACAGCAAGACTGGTGAAAGATTGGTTTGATGAACATGAAAGTGAAGTTGAGCATCTCCCATGGCCTGCACAGTCACCAGATCTAAATATTATTGAGCCACTTTGGGGTGTTTTGGAGGAGCGAGTCAGGAAACGTTTTCCTCCACCAGTATCACGTAGTGACCTGGCCACTATCCTGCAAGAAGAATGGCTTAAAATCCCTCTGACCACTGTGCAGGACTTGTATATGTCATTCCCAAGACGAATTGACGCTGTATTGGCTGCAAAAGGAGGCCCTACACCATACTGATAAATTATTGTGGTCTAAAACCAGGTGTTTCAGTTTCATTGTCCAACCCCTGTAGTTTTAAAGTAGAGAAAAAAAACAGATTTTGCAGATTGTGCACTATTTTAATGGTGATATCTTCTATATTCATCAATATGTATTGTTTTTAAAAGCTCTGGGTTGTGAAGAGCTATGCTTTCAGACGCATTACTGACAACTGAAATGCTACAGACCGCTGCACTCTTCATCAAAACAAAAGCTGCTCTAAGAGAGTATCTTTCCATCTTGTGTATTTGTATGGCCTTTCTAAACACATGATCACCTTATCGCACTTCTGAAATAACGATCTGGAACTTATCAGACTCACCCTGAAGACAGACTTGTTCTCAAAGTTTTTAAAGTAAACACAGATCTTTGGAAACGTTGCTTGCAGTACTCTATCTTGCAAGAGTCATTTACCACAAGTCCTGAAGTTCTATAGAGAATAGCTTTTGTTGAAGAACTTCAGTAATGTTGAAATTTTATTGCAATAATCCACAAGGCTCCAACAGGACATTCAATGTACAGACCAATACCATTATTTGATATACAATGCTTTGCAAAAGTATTCATACCCCACAGTGCTTTTTCACATTTTGTGAATTTAACTTCAGTGCATTTACACACATTCTTCCAAGGTAAATGCGTGGAAGAATGGCCTCTGGTCAGGAAACCCATAAATGAACAGACCCTAAACATACAGTCAGAGCTACCATGGAATGGTTTGGTGAAAAGCGTGTTAATGAGTAAGGATGGGCAAGTTAAAGTCTAGGCCACATCCAATTAAAATATGTGGCAAGATGTGAAAATGGTTTTAGAGCATAAAGCCAGCATTTGAGTTAAAAAATTAACCCATCAGTTTTTAGTGCTTATAGCCTCAAATGTTTGGAATAGGTTGCATAACTGATCTGGCTGGAGTTCTTCAGCAGATTAGCTGTCCAATGTGCAGGACCTGGCACATGCAGGAACCGTTTGGAAGAGAATTTGAAAATTGTGGAGAGAACACCATTAACTTTCCAACAGGAGATAAAGAAGAGATATACTAAATGGATGGCAGTGAGCTATTTACTAAAAGGGTGAAACATAAACAGAATTCGACAAGGGAAGTGTAAATATTTCTCTCATGTTAACTGCCTTTGGGTTTGTAATTTACATCAACAGAGGTGTAAACTAATGATGTATCTTTGTGTCTTTATCCAGATGGACTGGACAGCATGGCGAGGTTCAGCATTCAGGGAGTGTTCAACTACAGCATGCTGACTTTGTCTGACCACGAGAGGGTTTTGTACGTTGGAGCCCGTGAAGCACTGTTTGCCCTGGACCCCAACGACATCAGCCGACAGCTACGACCACAGGTAACTCACACATAAACACACAAAAGCATTTAAAGGCTGATTTGAATGCAATCAAACCATGGCAAAGTTGAATAAATACAGGGAAGTGTTTCTAGTAAAAATAATTACAACCTGACTGTCTGCAAACACAACAATTCAGGAAGTGTCTTTGAAGCAAGGCAACAAAATTAAATGATAAGGCTACATTTCCTGTCACTGGGACTCGTGATGGACAGTTCAGGAACAAAAGCATAATTCACGTAGCTTTGCTGCAGAGATAAACATTAATTCTAGCTTTAATTAGGACATCAATTTTAATAGAATTAGAACACGTGAGATTATAAAAGTTCTAAGATAAGGAAAATTGAAGAACATTAAACACCCCCTTCCTTTTCACACTTTTGTTTGCTCCCTATTAACACGCAGGGTGATCTTCTTCTGAAGTCCTTTTCTTTTTCTCGTTGGATGTGAGGACATTTAAGAAGACCCACAATATTGACTGATTTATACTAGATGTTAAATCCTTATTGGTCTTGTTAACACCTTACTGAACAAATAACTTCTGAAAATACCTCCGGATGGGGTGAAATTGGGGTGAATAATTTATTTGTTAGAAGAAAAATCTAAAAATAATTCATCACCCAGGTTTCTATTAGAAACTCATCCATCCATCCAGTTTCTCTACATGCGTTTCCTTGCAGGGGTGCTGGTGTTTATCTCCAACAGATGCTGGGCGAGAGCCGGCCTACTACCTGAATGGGTCGCCAGTCCATCACAGTCTATCAGAAATCAATTAATAAAAACTGACAAACTCAAGGATCATCCTGATACTAAAAGCAGCAATGAAAGTAAGGATGTTAATAAAATAAATAATTAAACATCTACAAAATAAAACATTAAAAACAACAAGATGAGTGTTTATTCTGTTAAATATAGATCAATTGTAAAAATTATTTTCAAAATTGTTAAATAGGTTCGAAAATGGTGTTGAAAATGATTGTGCAAAAACCATAACAGGTATCAAAATGGCAGTTCAGCCAGTTCAAGTTCAACATTCTGTGTCCCATTTAAGCTCTGAATGCTGTTTCTACTGTAAGGTCTAGCAGACCCATGAAGCATCAAAGAGGAGAGGTTTTTTTTCACTCTTTACACCAAAATACCAAAGATGTCTCATAAAAAACATTTGGAATTTTCTGTGAATTTTGTTAATGCTATACAGTCTATTGCTACCAAAAGCAACCGCACAATTTTAATGCTTGAGGCTGGAGCCACAAACTGAAAATCATGACAGAAATGGATGACTAACAATAAAAAATGTGCCAAAAAAACAATAGGTTTTGTATTTTATTTCTAAGCAGTTATCATCTAATGGTAAAGGTAAAACAATAAAGCTATAAATTAAATTTGCATTTTCTAATTCACATTGTAATATATGGATGTTTTTAACTTTTAGTATTTTCCTACCTTCAGTCAGTCTTGCTAGCTGAACAAATAAAAACACTTGTTAAAAAAGGACATTCATGATTAATCGAGAATCTTTACAGGATTTCTGCTGACTCATTTTACACGTGTTGTTTTGCATTCTCTGGGGTGTAATGCTGTGAAGGTTGCTGCATGAAGCCCATGTCTCCCTTATTTTTCTTCCGTCAGCACAAAAACCTGTGTTGTGAATACACGGCAGCAAACAGGACCTCCCATCCACCTGTACATACCCGTCCCCAGGCTCTGCGCATGGTTCTTACTTTAAGATGCACTCATTCAATCAGTTTTTTTTCTTCACTCTCCTTTTTTTATTGTGTTTTTTTGTTTTTCTGCATCACACTCTGGGGGGAAACCTGTTTCTCTCCGTTAATACCCTCGACTTGGCCTGCTGCGCACGCTCTAGCACATGTAGAGAACGCGAACCCCTCCGGGACTCGGTCGGGTTTTGCTTTGCTCCCTCAATAATTGGTCTGCGTTGCAATCAATACAGTTGCAGTGAAGCAATGAGGGTGCAGTGAGCAGCCCACAGCAGTTTGGGGGTTTCTATCTGATTTGCCACTGTAATGAGCAGTTATTAGATGCACACATAACAGAAACCCCGAGCACACTGTGGCACACAACAAAGCCACCGGCTTGTTTGAGTCAGGGTTGTGAGTCTTGCAGTAATGATAAGGCCACCTGTTGTCAAAGCAGAGAGAAGGAGCGAAGACAGAAAATTGACTGAGCCTGGACGAGGAAGTAGTCCACCCCTTCTGCCACCATGTCCCCCATCATTCTCTCATGCCTGCTTCTCCTTCCTTTCCACTAACTGCTTTTCTTTTATTTCTTTGCCGTCCCCCTCGTTCTCTGTCTTCATTACTTTCATCACCATCTTCCCACCCTGGATATTCTCTGGGGATGTTTTTCTCAGAACTTTGCAAACAAGCAGTTTTCACTTAGGTTTGCAGCACACACTTTCCTTTCCATTATTCAGTTACTGTACTCATGACGACAATCGAACCCCATTTTAATTCTCCATTATATACATTTTTATAATAAATCTGCACCTAAATGCACTAATTTCCCACTGTTCTTGACGAAGCACCCACACACTACAATCTGCTTTTAATCTGAATAGCTAATGAAATTTCTGTTTAAATTCAATTAGATTTAATTCTTAGGCTGTATTTTTTTATTGCTGTTCCAGGAAGTTCAACTCGCAGTGTGAGCAACTTGCAAATCAGGTTTCTATTTTTATTCAAATGCTAATGGCCTAAACATTGCCTGCGCTATTTGTGCTGACGTGGGCGGAGATTTGCAGAGGCCTTTGAAAATGCTGAAAGCAAGTGGCCGTGTAATAGCTCTGAGGTCATACCAAAATAAATGTTTGCACTGCGTTTCATTTTTACTTTACCTACTTTAACAGCAGATACACTGAGGGATAACTAAACACCGGGTTGTGATAGAACTGCATTAATGCTGCTGCCCCTTATTACCGCTATGCGTTAATGCGATGTGCGTTTGTTTTGGTGTATCATCAATGAGAGCTCCTTCTCTGTGATGTCTGGTACTCCTACTACAGCATGAGGTTATATTTAGCAAAGCAGTGGATGAGCATGGATAATACGGTGGGATATTTTTATTAATTCTAACATCCATGGAAACAAAATTAGAGGTAAAAATAAATGCTTAAAGCTGGTCCCTCATTAAAATCCTAATCAAATTAGTTAAAAGTTTAGGTCTTAGATGTTATATTTCACAACTAATTATTCGTTTAGAATTTACTCTTTATAATTAGAACTTCATCAGCTTTTAGTGAAAGTCTCTGAAGATTAAATTCGATTTAAGAACCGTGAGAGGAAGAGAAAAAGTCAGTTTCTTAATGCCTTACAAAAGCACTTGTGCCCTTTAAACTTTGTCACATTTTGTCACGTTACAATCACAATTGTTTTTGTATTTTCCTCTAGACTGAAACAAATTAGTATACTGTGAACAGGCAGGACATTTTTTGAAATCTAACACATCCAAAAAGTGTGCAATGCATTTTAATCAACCCTTTACCCTTTACTTAGATGAACCAAAACTCCAGACCGTCGGGTGTCACTTTCTAAATACATAGATTTCAACTGTGCGTAATTAAATCACAGTATAAATGCAGCAGGTCTGTGAAGGCCTCTGAGGTTTGTTAGAGAACATTAAGGGGAAAAAACAGCATCATGAAGACCACGAAACAGGTCAGGGATAAATCTGCAGAGAGGATTAAAGCAGGGATAGGTTATAAAACAATAACCCAAAACAATAACCCAAGATAATCAAGACTGATTATTTAGAGAAAGAACTTCAATTTTTAATCATGGGACAGAAAAAACACATGGCAGAAGGTGGATTACACCAACAGTCATTGTGGTAAACAATTCGTTTTATGTTTTATTTTTATTTAAGGCCATTAAAAGCCATAGTTGCTGTAGCACTTAATGACCATTCTATATTTTAAGGTGCAGTTTATCTACCAGCGCATTGCTTTGTAAACGTTCTTTGTTTGATTGCAGTTGGTTTACATCCAGTGGAGGTTTGCAGCCGCTCTGTGGCTTTAATAGCCAGTATAATTAGAACTAATGGTCAGTAAAATGTCAAAGGAAACATGGTAGATTTCTCTGACCTTTGTCCACAGAGCAGAGTTCAGCCAGGTGTTCTTGAGGAAAATGCGTTTTAACATTTCTCGCTCCACGTTTCAGTAGTACACCACGATGTTCTCTCCACAGTCTGACTTTGATCCTTCCAGAGAGCGGTAGTGTTTAATCATCAGTTATGTCCCTCCAATAAGGCTCTCACAGTGTCCAACTCAATACTAGCAGTGGGTTTAATGGAGCCGAAGACAGAAACAACACAACCACGGAATGAGTCTGGGTTGCTTAAGTGACATTTTTCTGTTTTTACTCTAAACCACCTACAGCTCAGTCTGTGAATTATATTAACTGACCAAAGGGTGTGTGGCTCAGCAAGGCGAAGCTTACATTTCTGCAAATACAGTCGTGTGACACAAATAAGGACACCCTGCAACAACCTGTTTGTAACTATATATTTCGAAATGTGCTTTTTTAATGTAAATGTTAACCGAACTACAAAATTCAAGACAAATACACAAAAAAAAAAAAAAAACTGAAGAAAATACTTTCAACATTTTCTGTAAAAATGCAATTAAAATAGAAATTTCTGGTGGAATTTTTTCGTATTTAAATGGCAAACAAAAACACGCACAAGCACATCACATTAGTTGAACATAATTATAACATGGCTACTAAGCATTCTGTGGGAGATTTGCAATTTTTAAACCTCCAACATTTAGTCTGGTGTGCTCCTGATTGTTAAAGTGAGAGTGAATACCACGGTGAGATCAAGAGAGCCATTGAGCCAAAGACGAGGACTAACGTTCTTTAGACAGATGAGACTAAAAACTGAATTACTTGGAACCCAGACCAGAGGACATCTTTGGCTTAAACCAACTACAGCATTTGAAGAACCAACTTTAAAGCATGGAGCTGGAAGCTTCAGGGTTTGGGGAAGCTTTGCTGCATGCAGCAGGACCTGGCCAGCTCACCTTCATGGATTCCAACATAAATTCTTCCGTGTATCTAATGGTGCTTGAGGAAAATGAGAGACAATCTGTAAAAATCTACCAAGAGCAGGCAGAAAATTCGGAAATGGAAAGTCATGGGAAAAGTCAAGGCCCAGATCTTGATCTCATTAAGATGCTGTGGGGTGACTTAAAACAATCTGTGCATGGAAGAAACCCCTTAAGACATCTTATAGCTGAAAGTGAGGAGTGGGGAAAATCTTCCTCAGACCGGGCTGGCAGATGGCTGCAAGAAGCATCTCACTGATTTCTCCCAATAGGGGGTGACACTCGCATTAAGAGGGTAGGGTGTCCTAACTTAGTTAGAAAACACATTTTTCCACACATATTGTTGATAAGTAAAACAATGCTATTTTTGTTGTTTAAGTGTAATTAAATAATTTCTATTCCAGAAAAGAAAAAAATAGGACTAGACCACATGTGTGGCATTTCTTAATAAAGAACTGAATATTTAATGGGGTGTCCTAATTTGTTTCACATGAATATCTAGGAATATATTTAGTGCATCAAAATGTGTGTAAAAGTAACTCATATCTAAAATATTTTTGTTGAAAAACAGCCTTAACATGAGGGTAGGTCAGTTGCTATAGTTACAGCAACTGGTGGGCAATAGTGCAGAGAATTGGCAGAGCAGTAAGATGTCTCTTTTTTTCCTTTTTAGTGTAATATGTTTTAAAGTGCATATCATAGGAGTCTAAGGAAGGAATTTATGATGTACTGCCTACAGGTGAAAGGCCGACAACCATCACATTTGTCTCTGTCTTACCCCCAGATCGACTGGCCGGCTCCGCAGGATAAGAAGAGGGAGTGCGTTTCCAAAGGGAAGAACAACCAGGTAAAGTGGATCTTAACTGACAGCCCTGCATTTCTGTAAGATGGTTTCCTCCGTTGGTGAGCAGCGTGCAACTTGTTCTGAAAATAATAGCCCATACTGTAAGTGCAACATTTTTCAGTTGACTTAATTACATTTTGTTAAATCTGCGAGGGGTTTCCAAATTGGAAACTTTCCAGTCATTCCATTAGCACACAGAGAAGTCTATCATTCAGACAGGGTCAGGCTCAGCAACTTTTTAAAGCGCCTGAATTCAGCATGTCTTTTGTCTTCAGCAGCAGAAAGCAGATTGCTGCGCTGCTCCAAAAAGGATAGAAAGTCAGAAGGGGTTTGGTAACACTGCAGTCCGACACAACAAGATGTGACTGCACTCGAAACACGCACACAGCTCTGCAAATCTGGTTTGAATATACCTTGCACATCTACCACACAAAAATAAGAATTATCACATTTTGGATTAAATTTAAGGTAACATTTCCATAATTAAAGGGACAGTTTAGGATTTTTGAAGTGAGGTTTTGTCCAATAGTTATAGGCAGTGGATAACTCTCACTCTAGCTAAACCTAATGTAGCGGTATTCCAGGTTAGTTGTTCCTGGACAAGGAACTGAGGCAAAGCAGACTTCTACTGTCTAAAAAAACCATCCTGCCTTAAAAGTGTCATAATGGTTTATGCTAACACTATTTTATGAACCTTTAAAACTGTCATTATGTTTGCATTGGGTGGTTATTTACTAAGACTCTGCTAATTGTTTACACAGGAAATGAGTCATAAGGCGGTGCCTCACCAACAGTCTTCCTGAGTGAAACAAGTCCTGAAAACTGAACATGTTAAGCATTTCTGGTCAGAGAAACTTTGTAATATAAAAGCAAAGTGGTTTTGAAAAAAAGTAATAAACATAGTGGTTTAAATGAACACTAGTTTATTTTTTACGCTACCCGTCTTTTCTTTTAAGTAGTAATCCTGACTGGAAACCGTTTACATGTTACCTTCTCAGTTGTTAGGGTCTCACCATCTCCAAGCTCTTTTTCCTGTTATCAGGGCTTCTCTGTAAATGGCCACCCAGTGCAAGCGTGGCAACGGATTTAAGATTCATAAAACAGTGTTTGCATAAACCGCTATGATGTTTTAGACATAGGAGTTGTTTCAAGACAGACTTATTTAGTCGATTTTGGTCTTGACCCCTCCCAGACTAGCTATTAGCTTCACACTCCAGGTCCAACTAATCTGAATTTAACCTAAATAAAGGCACTAAGAAAGTTTTCTAGTGGATGTATGATCCTAACTCCTTTAAATCATTTATTCAGAACCATAAATTAAATATAAGACTCTACACTTTCAACTTACAAGTCTCCTGTGTATGTTCTACCTTTCTAAACTACTCTTTGATTAAACTGTACCTGTATGTTCCCGTTCTCACCATCAGCTGAGGTACACTAGCAGAAACGGACAGTGAGTTTTCCTGAGCCAGGTCTGCACTTAAACCTCACCAGGAGCCTCCATTTGCTTAGGCTGTATGCTGTCTATGAGCAAGAAATCCTGCTTAATATTTTACAGTAACTCACAACTTTTGATGTGATTTTCGGTAGAAAGAGGAAATAGTGCATTGGAGAGCAGCAGAAGCAGCAGTGCTTTGAAACTGGCTCTGAGTAGAGTAAAAAATACATGTTAAAGAAGTTAAGGTGGATCTTAAGAAACACAGGGACTGTTTCACATAGCTATTAATAGTTGATGCATATGCAAATCCCTAAAAATCTGCAGATTGAGCACAGTTTAATTCATACTTGGCACAAACTAGCGGAAAAAAAAGGTAGGGCAGTGATTGCAATCAGAGTATTAGCCTTGAGAGACACATGCTTACCAGTACAGTGTTCTTGCAAAAGTATTCACATCCCTTGAATTTTTTCCACATTTTGCCACGATACAAAAATAAACTTAAATATAAATCAACACAAGGAGCGCAAAACTGTTAAGTGGAAGACAAAAAATCCAAGAATTTTGTGACAAGCATTCACCCACTGTAGTATGAATGAATGTGAAAGGTACTGTAAACTTTGGTTAAAAAATAACAATCTGGCTGTTGTTCCAATAATTGTTTTGCCTTACATAGGCCAGTGCAGGCAGATTTGCTAGTTTTTCTGTATCATGCTGAACTGTCTGCCCGGCTGTTGCAGAGACAACATCAACTAGATGCACTGAATTATTCATTCCGTTGGTATGCGTCATTTCTGAGCATCTGTTTTCATTTCCATTCAAAGAGTTTCATTCTTCATTTATCACCGTGCAGACATTAAAGGGCACTCCTCATAAAGCTCTGCATTAATTATTCTGTGAATTATTCTCTGGAATTGTCTATGACTTTCCTCTTCATTTTAGATTATTCAGATAATTTGTAAAAGCATTATCTGTTAAGTGATGCAGTAAATGGGACACTGAACGCATGTGCTGCTTCTTTCTTTTCTTTTTTCAACACGAAAAATTAAGAAAATGAATAGGAGCTTGTTTGTAAATGCATTTCCAGTGACTACAGAGCTCTCATTGAAGTAATAAGTAAAGTCCTGGTGGTGCTTAAAAAATGTCACAGTGACTTAATGCACTTTTAACTTTGATAACACCATTCCAATTATTCCTTCTCTTCCTCTTCCCTTCACAGACTGAGTGCTTTAACTACATTCGGTTTCTACAGAGCTACAACCACACACACCTCTACACCTGCGGCACCTATGCCTTCCAGCCCAAATGCAATTACATTGTAAGTATTCATGTGTGCCTTTGTTTTTCTAGATTGAGTCATGGCAAGCAGTGGCTGACAGGTGTCAACCTGACACATCTGACCCGGGGCCCATGCCGCCGTGTGACAAAATGAAAATAAATGCAACAAAGGAGAAGTCTAGCACACAGGGGTCAGCTGGATAATGCCAATGCTGCCGTGTGGGTTTAGAAGTGCTTGCATGCATGTTACTCTGATGCGATAAGACAACATGGCGTAGGGGTTCGTGGATGGGACGGATGAAGCTTGCAGCTCTGTCATGTGGGTCAAAATGTAAGCTGACCATGAACCACCTGTGTTCCTCATGGTTTTTTGTGTGGGAATTTGTGTTTGCTTGCAGAAAGCAGATGATTTTACTCTCAACCCTGCAGCTCTGGAGGATGGGAAGGGCAAATGCCCATATGACCCTGCCAAAGGCCACACTGGCCTCATAGTGGGTAAGTTAAAATAATTATATACTGCAATGTATACCTCCCTGTTTACATCATTTGCTTGTAAGGAACAAAGGTTCCTAGTACTTTTTCTTGATTGATGGTTCTTGGAATTTTTCTGAAAGTCTTTCAAGGTGCCCCAAGACATTCAGTAAGTAGAGTTTTTTGTTCCACCTCACACTGACTTGTGAGTCATTTAAGCATAACATATAAATTTAACATAAGGGGTGAATCAGAGTCTACATACAGTGCCTCGCAGAAATGTTTATACTCCTCTAGCTTTTTCATAATTTGTCACACTATATAATGGTTATCAACATTGTTTATAATTGAAAATCTCATAAGTTTAATATGCATTTGTGTTCAACGCCCCTGAGTCAATACCTTGTAGAACCACTTTTCACTGCAAGTACATTTGCATGTGTTTTGAAGTATGTCTTTACCTCCTCTGCACATCTTAAAAATTACATTTTTTTTTTTACCACTGATTAGTTTATGTTCAGTCAGATTGGATGGAGAGAGTCTTGCCACAGATTCTTAATTGGAGGTCTGGACTTTAACTAGCCCAACAAATTAATCTGCTTTGATCCAAATTATTCCATCTTACCTTTGGCTGTGTCATGGAGTGACATTTTGGACTTGTTGGTTTATTTTGTAATTTTGATTCTCCTTATGGCTCTTTGTTTATTTCTTAAGTTATTGTTTCTATGTTCCCCTCTAGTTTCTCTGTTTACTTTAGTTCATAGTTATTCTAGTTCTTTATTTCCTCCTCTGATTTATTCTCTTGCTTAGTTTGTGTTTTCTGTTTTAGTCCTTTCACCCATCCTCAGCCTTTGTATTTGTTTCATCTGTTCCTTGTCACACCTGTTCCCTGTTTCTTTGATTACCTGCCTTTTGTTCCCCTCTCTGTGCTCTGTGTATATTAGTTGTTCTGTTTGTTTAGTTCCTCGCTGGTTCCTTGTTTCTATGTCGGTGATGTCTATGCTTCGTTTATGCTACGCTACGTTTCTATGTCTATGCTTCGTTTATGCTATGTGTACCATGACTATGTTTTGTTCATGCTTCGTTTTGCCATACTACCTGGAGTGTGGAATAAATTATGATGCGGCTACCGAGCTCTGTTCTGCGTTTTGGTCCGACCCACAGTCCTTCCCCGACATTAGGAACCAGCCAACAGATGGACCAAGCAGACAATGAGAGGATTACTTTGTTTGAGTATTTCCGACGTGCCGCGGAGAAGAGCGCACGTCAGGCTGCAGAGGAGAGAGAGCAGCGGACACCGTTTTGGGGCACACCTCCGAGGCGCCTGCATCCTCGCCGCAGACCTCCGAGGCGCCTGCATCCTCGCCGCAGACCTCCGAGGCGCCTGCATCGTTGGCTACTTCGTCACTGCCGGCCTCCGGATCATCGGCCTCCTGAATTTTGTTATGCGCCCCTGGAGATTATGGACTTTGGTTTTGTTGTTTTGTTTATTGGGAGTTATTTTTGTTTTGGACTCTGCCTCCATTCCCACACCATGCTTCGGTGGAGCCCATGGATGGGCTGTCTCCAAGACCTGGTCCTGAGCACCTGCTCAGTTTCTTCTGGGGGGTGTTACTGGAGATACGGACTGACTTTTTGACTTTGATTGACACACCAGAGCCTGACTCTTTGCCTGACTTCGTCACTGCCGGCCTCCGGATCATCAACCACTTCGATGGCTACTTCGTCACTGCCGGCCTCCGGATCATCAACCACTTCGATGGCTACTTCGTCGCAGGTCTCCGGATCATCAGCCTCCTGGATTTTGTTATGCGCCCCTGGAGATTATGGACTTTGGTTTTGTTTATTGGGAATTATTTTTGTTTTGGACTCTGGCCCTCCTCCCAAGGCCCCCCTCCGCCCGCCCTGGTCGGGTTGTTTTGAACTTTTGTTTTAGTCTCCAAGTGGTCGTCTGGAATCCGACCTTGAGGAGGGGGTTATGTCATGGAGTGACATTTTGGACTTGTTGGTTTATTTTGTAATTTTGATTCTCCTTATGGCTCTTTGTTTATTTCTTAAGTTATTGTTTCTATGTTCCCCTCTAGTTTCTCTGTTTACTTTAGTTCATAGTTATTCTAGTTCTTTATTTCCTCCTCTGATTTATTCTCTTGCTTAGTTTGTGTTTTCTGTTTTAGTCCTTTCACCCATCCTCCGCCTTTGTATTTGTTTCACCTGTTCCTTGTCACACCTGTTCCCTGTTTCTTTGATTACCTGCCTTTTGTTCCCCTCTCTGTGCTCTGTGTATATTAGTTGTTCTGTTTGTTTAGTTCCTGGCTGGTTCCTTGTTTCTATGTCGGTGATGTCTATGCTTCGTTTATGCTACGTTTCTATGTCTATGCTTTGTTCATGCTACGCTTTGGATACCTATGCTTCGTTTGGACTATGCTATGCCTTGCTATGAGTACCTGCAGGTTTGCGCAAGTTTTGATCTAGTCTTTGTTTCATCCCTGCAGTGTGTTTTGTTTCCTTTTGGACTTTTATGAATAAACAAGGAAGTAACTATGATGCGGCTACCGAGCTCTGTTCTGCGCTTTGGTCCGACCCACAGTCCTTCCTCGACAGGCTGTATGTTTAGGGTTGTTCTCCTGTTGGATAGTGAACCTCCTTCCTAGTCTCAAGTGTTCTGTAATAAGCTCCATCTTCACATCAACTCTAACAGTTTCACTTTTTCTGCTGAAGAAAATCCTCCCCACAGCATAATGTTTTACCACAATGTTTAATTGTGGTGGTGCTGTGTTCAGAGTGATGTGCATCTTCTTCAGCATACTTGCTATGTCCTCTAGATTATTGCAAACTGTAAACAGGACTTCTTATGGTGATCCTTTAACAGTGACTTTCTTCTTGACACTCCAACAGAGGCCAGATTTTTGGAGTCGACAAGTAATAATTTTCCTGCCAACTGATTTTCCCACCTGAACTATTGATCTCTGTTGCTCCTCTGGAGTTACTGTAGGCTACTTGGCTGCTTCTCTATTAAATTCCCCCCCTGTCAAGTACCTCTTGATAGGTTTTCAGTTGTGTCATACTATTTGATTATGATAATGAAGATGAGGTATCCAAAGCTTGGCATTTTGCTTTACCCTGATTTAAACTCTCTCCATAGCTTTATCCTTTACCTGTCTGATTTGTTCCTTGGTCTTCACGATGCTGTTTCTTCACTAATGTTCTCTAAGGCCTTCACAAAGAAAGTGGATTTCTACTGAACCTAAATTAAACATAGGTGAAATCTAATTACTTCTGAATATAAATGCACACCACACTACTTAGATTTTCATTTGTAAGAAGAACATTTATATATTTCTTTACATTTCACAATTATGCGCTATCTAGTTAATTGAACACTTTTCCTTGGCACAGTAAGATGAAAAGCTAAGAACCTATTTTGAAGTATATTTTCAGGCAGAATTTCACAAAGACACATTATTTGTTTTTATTTTATTTGGGGCATCTACAAAATCACTATAGATAACAACCTGACAGCTACAAAATAATAGTCCATATGCGCAAAAGTCCAAAGCAAAAGAGAGCAAAAGACACCCAAAGGTCCATAGAGCTTTCTCAAAGATGCATGAAACTTTGCAAAAGAATAACTAAATGCAGGGAATGTGTTGACTTGTGCACAATATTGTATACATAAAGACTATTTATTTGAATAATATTGTATTCTTAGAAGATAACGTTTTTGTCTGAGATATATTTACCCTATCAAGAAGACATTGCCAACTGTTGTTCCATTTCTGAACCCAGAAAAAATGGAAAGAAGTATTACATCTGTACAAAAAGCTTCTCATTGGTTTAGTAGCCATACAATTGCACTGAGTCCAGTGGTGCAATTTAACTTTTCATGCTGCATTCCTTGCATTGTGGGCAGTTTTACTGACCCCACATACAACCATTGTTATAGCAGTTTTGTGCCTCCCAGCTGAAACACTAACCCTCTTTCATTGTAAGCCTGCATAATTAAGTCTGGTGGAAAAAAAAAAGTTTAATTAATGTCAAGTTTGCACTTTTTACAGATAAGGAGCTGTACTCAGCGACGCTCAACAACTTTCTGGGTACAGAGCCAGTCATTCTGAGGAACCTGGGCCAGCAATATTACAGCATGAAGAGTGAATACTTGCCTGCCTGGCTCAATGGTAAGTGTAAAACATATTTTTTAAATGTAGAGTAGAATAAAGTGGTCATTTATAAGAGAACAGATTTATATAGAGATTTAAAAAAATGTACTGTACTGCTATTGTTGCACTCACTACACTTTTGGTACACTCTGGGACAGGTAAAGCCCGATTATAATGATCATTTACTATTTCTAAGTAGATTTTTACCCTTACATTAAAGGTTAACCACCACTGCTATTATCTAATGGCTCATTACCCATATACGTTGCCATCTGCATTACATCATTACATAAAATCATTGACCCAGGGCAACTTCTCTTTGTCCTGTGAGGCTCTGAGTGGATCAACATTACTGCTGTTGTCAGAACAGGTGTCATCCAGTATTCTTCCAACTGGAGAAATACTGAATAAACTAGAAGTAACCAATTATGAGAAGGATCGGTAGGCATGTGAATGGTTAGTGGTATCAAAGTAAACCTGGCCATATACAACAAATGTACTTCCTCTAGATTATTTTTCTGCCATGACATGTTAGATTATGGCAAATTGTATCTTTTGTGACATGCAGAGATGTAGAGAACACACAGCACTTAGGAAGGTAGAAGCACCTGTCAAATCTTTTGAAACCCAAGCAGCAAGGGTGTTGCCTAAGACATCGGTCTAACTCCTTGGTTTGCAGTAATACTTGTCCACCAGTTTGTCTTTAATTCCCCATGGTTACCAACTCATATACTGGTCAGTGGGTGTTGGTAGTCTCCAAAACTGGCATTACTGCATCGGCTATGAAAATCAGATGTTCATAACAGCATCAGGATACAGATTTAGTAGTTGACCCACTGCTTTGTTGTCTGGACAGCAGGATGTCAGCAATGCAAGCATTGCATGTTCAGTTGGATTGAGACACACTGCTTTTAAAAGGGTCAAAAAGTTATTTATTGTAAATGCTGTGTACCTACTTGCTGCTGTAATAATCTGTGCTCATGTCTGAGGGACGAACATTGGTGGGAGAAAGCACTAATATAGTTGTTTCCCTTTAGGTCAACCCTAAGCTATACTTCCTGGACTGAACACACTACATTCTGTGCATTCTCACTATGTCATTTCAACTAGATGGGCCACCTCTCATACAGCCCCAGCTCCATAACCGGCAGCCCACCATCCTTCATACGTCATTGAAGGTCATCCATCACAAATAAAATAACAAAAACTCCCAGTGGCAAAAATAAATTTAGTTTTCCAGGAGCAACTGAGGCCACTGTGAATGTGAGCACAAACATTCTCGGACTAGTGTAAAAGTTAATAATAAACCATTGTGTTCTTACTAAAGATTAAAAAAAAGTACCAAAAACTGAGAGCACTCCACAGGTCACTAAAATGTTTAAAAGAGAATTGTATGTCCAACTTTATTGAAAATAAATGTTTATTTCTCCTTCAATCCATGAAGTGTTTTAAGAAACCTTTTCTGCATGGTATGTGGCAAAATGTAGCACTGACTTTGAGCCAGTTTGATGGCTAATTTTGAAGAGTTGTATATGTAACTGTATTTAACTGTATATAAGCTTTATATATTTCTAATAACATCTCAATTAATAAGCAGCTCTTGAATGACAGCAGTACCAACATAATTCTGCTGGTTTCCAGCTGTAGCTAGCAGCAGGTTAGCTTGCTTATGCTACCCTCTCTGTTGTTCTGATTATGGAGTGGTAAAAAAACCCTGTGAGGTTTTGTTCATTAATACACATCTAATGGCTCCATAGACGTGTAGGTTAAGGTTGGTATGTATTCGGTCTAAAACTGAATGCTTTTTCAATGTGTTATTAGAAGTTTAAATTTATGCCTCATTTTGTCGAGCTTGGCAAGCATAAGAAAATGAGCAGATTATGCTGGGTGCAAACTTAGGACGTCTCAATTATTAATACATAAATTAGACTTGTTACTATCATACATTTAATGACTTCTTTGGGCTTTTTTACAAACACAAATGTACAAAACCTCTGGTCACTACATGACTTGAACTTACCTCCCTTTAGTTATAAATGCATGTCAATTCCTTCCTTCTGTAAAAAAATTTAAATATGTTGCCACATTTACCAATATATCTTTTTAGCTCCCCAAAACGTATTTCTCTGTTTATTGATAATATTAACACAATATCCCAACTGAAAAAGGAGGAAATTCTTTGATACTGAATCAAATGAAGCTGTCTTAGTTTCTGTTCATCTATTATGGCGTTTTTGTGAGCCTTTTTACATTTTTAAATCTAAGCTTCAACTGCTTTTATACCAGGCCAGGTTTGGTGTAAACGTAGACAAAGTATGCAAGATCTAAATCAGAACCACTTTAACATGGGCTTTAACTTATAGCTTTTAACATTGAAATCAGGTCTATTGCTCTGTGGAAAGACACTAAAACTTGAAGTCCGCACACATTATTAATGGTTACCCACTCAGACTGGTCTTTTAAATTACATTCAGATGATTTATTTTTAAAATTAATAAAATAAGATTATGATTAATACTCAGGTTAAGGAGTATAGAGGAGCTAAAAAAACAGTGGATCTTAATAAGGCTGTTTCGTTTTCATCAAGCTTGATGTTGTTTTAAAAGACTAGTCTGAAATGTGAAGAAGAAGCGAAGAGGATGAAGCTCGCTCTGCGGCTACAACGAAGGATTGTTATTATTTGGGTCGAGGAGGCAGGTGACAGAGTGAGGCAGTTGGAAAGAAATGAAGGGGAGAGAAGAGGATGAAGTTGCAGCAGGAAAATGGATAATGGAAAAACAAGACATTAGGAATGGTGATGAAGAGTCAGAGAGAGAGAGGTGAGGGGAGAAGTGAAGGTTCATGAAGAAAGGAGGTGCATACAGATGAGGCAGATATATCTATTTATTATTCAGACAGATATAGAAGTTTTTGTGTAAAACCAGGCCTGCAAGGAAACTAGACTCACCTCAATTTAGGCAGTTTGTGACCAGCCTAAAAGCCTTCAATTGATTTGGGCTTCAGTGGAGAGATACACCATCCCATTATGGCTGCGATATTCGGCTTCTGTCACTTCTACCTTAAAAAGACCAGTTCATCTGGGCAGCCAGAAAATTCAAAGAATAAAAGAAAACTTTTGACATAAAAATGAATGAGGCCCCAAGTGGCTATAGGTTTAAAACTGCCTTATTGTCTTGAAAAAGCGAAATCTAAAACATAATGGGGCCGGGATACAGAGACAAAAAATAGACAGCAGTGACGGAGGAATGGGAAAACACAAAATGGATCACTAATAGTGAGCAGAGAGGAGAAACAGAGTGAGAAATGACTGGTGAAGAGGTGAGGTGTAGGGGAATGATAAAAGAAACAAGGAGGTGAGAAAGGACGATAGAGGATGAGATGGAGGTGTCAAGCTTGCGTATGGGGTGTGATTCAGGCCTGCAGGCTGAGTCTCTTTGTTCACTTTTGATATATGTCTGCTGAGTAAAAATACACCCACTGATCTCCAATTTGTGCATATGTGTGTATTTGTACCCGCAGAGCCGGACTTTGTGGGTTCAGCCCTGGTGAGGGAGAGCAGCGGCAGCAAAGCCGGGGACGATGACAAGATCTACTTCTTCTTCAGTGAGCGAGCGCTGGAGCTGAACTGTGACACCGAGCTCACCGTGGCTAGAGTGGCCCGCGTCTGCAAGGTAACACGGCAGGCGGTAATCAGATCTGATCCCAGAACAGATTCAATTAGCGGTATCCTAAAAGCGGCTCAGGCTCAGTAAACATGTTGTATACACATTGGAGTTTATTAACGCTGAAAGCACAGATTCAAACACTAATCAGTCTCAGTTAATATAGGAGTTAATGTAAGAGCACAGGGACAGATGTGACGTGAAATCATGGTTTTTCTGCACACTTGGCTGGAAATCTGCTGTTTTCTGCCTTCTCCAGCTGTGATGGCAGCTGTTTCTGAGAACTTAATAATGTGAGGCCATTTTTTCTAACAGTTTTGGGCTTTAGCTAGAGATGCCCATATTTGGAAGAAACTGATAGCAGTTTTGCTTCTAAATAGGTTAGTTAGTTATCTGTCAATAGGCCTAATCACAATGGGGATAATTTAATGTAGAGTGCCTTGCAAAAGTATTCACACTTAATACACATCAATATATTTTATTTGAATAAAATTCAACCTACAAAAAGCATAGCATAACTGTGAAGGCAGAGTAAAATGATAGATGGTTTTCAAAGGTTTCTTTAATATTAATTCAGCATTTATATTCAGTCCCTTTTATTCTGAGACCCAACTATGCATCTAATTACAGTCACCTAATTAGTTAATAAAGTCCACCTGTGTGTGAATTATTCTGTGTGTGAATAAACATGTGTTCTGGGAAAGCCTCAGAGGTTTTTTGGAGAACATTGTGAACACCAAGGAGCATTGTGCAGTATAATGGTGGCAGTACTATGCTGTGGGAATGCTTTTCATTAAATGCCGCACAGCATGGATAGGAAGATTAAAGATGGAAGAATCACTCATTTTGAGAATAGGGGATTTCGAGAGTAGGGCAAAACAATTAAATCCTAAACATGCAGCTAGATAGAATGGAATTGTTTAAATCAAATCACACTCATGTGTTAATGGCCTAATCAAAGTGCGAACCTAAATCCAGTTTATTGCAAGACTTAAAATGTATGTTTAGACTTTAGTTATTCAATTTGACTGATATTGCATTATTTTATAAGAAAGAATAAGCAAAACGTTCAATCTCCGGATGTTCAAATCTGGCATACCAGCTTCACACTTGCTGAAAAGAATAGAGCGAAGTCCAGACTTGTAAAGTTACAGTTGCTCTCCGTCCAATGAGACTGAGACTGAACCGTGGTTTAAAGAAGGCAAAGATTTCATGTCATGTAATTTCAGAAATGCAAAGCTGGTAGAGACATACCCCAAAACATTTGTAATTGGAACAAAACCTAGTTGTACAAAGTTGACTCAGGGTGATTCGATTCATGTGGACACTACTTTTCAGGTTTTTCTTTTTGAAAATAATGTATAGTTTTCCTGACCTTTCATAATTTTTCATCCCTTTATATGGGCCATCTCAAATAATTACAATAAAACCCACTGGTTTGTGGCTGTAACATGGCACACTGTGAAAAGGTTCAATGGGTATGAAAACATTTTCGAGAGAGGAGGCATACATTCAATCTGATGTCTTCTGCAATAAAAGATCCAAAGAATAAGCGCAGGGCAGATCTTATGTTACCAAAATGAAAGAGAAAGAAATGGTCAGTATAAACAAAGCAGCTTTCGAATGATTTATTTTGACCCAAAGCAGCAAGAACAATAGAATCTTAGCTTATTGCCAGCTTACTTATATCTGTATATGTGGAGACAATTACACTGACTTAGACATATCTGCTAATTAATTATTCATTATCTAAATAAATGGCTTCATTAGGAAAACTAATTAGTTTTGATACTGCACACTCATTATGGCCACACATTTAAAGTTTGCTTCTCTTTGCTGAAATTTGTGTAATTATTTGAGCAATATTCTTCTCGAACAGGTTTCTAAAAAGTGCACTTCAATGCATGCATTATGATGTTCGGAGTTACCCTTTGAATCCTATCACAAACAGATGTTCACACATGATGTGTCCTGATCATTTAACACACATTACAGCTGTAGCTGCATCAGCAGCACAGTTTCTGTGTTTTATTGCTGTACCATGTGCATTTGCACGTTTTAAGTCCTGTTTCACATCATCTGCCGTTTCTGAGGATAATGGGAGTAATAGGCATTCACCAAATTGGCCTCTTTTGAGCACAAAGAAGAATACAATACAGTCCAAGCAGTCTACACATTTATTGTTTAAATAAACATTAGTATTTTTCTTCTTTTTGTCCTTTATGTGAGACTTCCATATCTGAGGGTCAGAATGAAAAGCCTTTACGTGCAATTACAACAGTTCAGTCAGGTAGGGCAAATTGAACAGATTTACTGCTGAGCAGATAAAGAGGGAAAATAAAGATGATATTTGTCTTTGATGGGCTGAAGGGGAGGCTAATGAAATGTAATATTACAAAGCACTAGACGAAAGGACTGAGAGCTTAAAGAGCATAACCAGGTTGAAAAATTTAGTTCAGCAAACTAATTTGTGATCCTATTTTTCTGAGTTTACTACCACAAAGTATATTATCTGTAAAAAAAAAAAAAAAAGTATTTACCATTGTGTGGCTATTGGAACATATTTATGTTTTGAAAATGCTGCAGGTATTGTACTGTTGTCATTTCACAAAAAGCAGAGCTCGACTGTTTCTTTCTCCTTTATGGACTTAAATGTATTCTAGCGATTCATTTAAGGTCCTTTTTAAGACCTTTGTGAGTCTATACAATACGCAGAGCACAACAATGTAGTATATAGTTGTGGAAGGCCAATGATACATGATTCACAAAAAGTTTCACAAATAAAAATCTAAACAAAAAACATATATTCCTGCTTATTCTTCTTCATGGTTGTGGAGGGCTACTGCCAGTCTCCAGCAGTGATTGGAAGACAGAGGCAGTCCAACACAATCCGATCCCCTAAATACCATCCAGTGCAACCAACTGCCTTTAGAAGTCGACTAATTAATACATAAAGTCCATCTGCGCGTGGATTAATCTCTGTATGAATCCAGCTGTTCTGCAAAACCCTCGGAGGTTTGTTAGCGAACATTAGCAAACAAACTGCATCATGAAAACCGAGGAACACTGCAGACAGGTCAGGGATAAAACTGTAGAGAAGTTTAAAGAAGGGAAAGGTTATCATACAATTTCCAAATCTTTATATCATCATCTCACAGAGCTCTGTTCAAACCCTCGTCTATAAAGGTCAGAATACAAACTACAAACAGCTAAGAACCTACCAAGACATGGCGAAGAGACCCATGGTAACTCTGGAGGAGCTGGAGAGATCCACAGCCATAAATCCTGTTTGCAGTTTGCCTGCAACCATGTAGGATCGAAAGCAAACATGTAGAAGATGATCCAATGAGGCCAAAGTTTAACTTTTTGGTCAAGATGCAAAACACTCATTATTAGGGAATGCTGCAAAGTTTCTTTGTTATTGTCATAATAAACTGACTTTGACTGCATTACACTATAAATTGGAATGATCAAATTGGAATGTGTGTAATTGACCTTTAATCTGTCTGTATGATTGGATTAAATTGACAGTTTACTTCTGTATTTTTATTGTGTCAGTTGGTTTTGAGACAACGTTTGTTGTCAATTGGCGCAATATGAATAAACTATATTGAATTGAATTTAAGGTAAATTCAATTGCACTGGTAAAAAAGGAACATTGCACTTCAACCTAAGCACACCATCAGTACAGTGATTTTTAGCAGAATAGGGAAGAGGGGCAGAGTTAATTCAAGAAAATACAGGTAAAAAAAACAGTTAGAGGCTGCAAAGACTTCAGAATATGGTGGATATTTACCTGCCAGTAGGACAAGGACCCTAAACAAACAATGAGAGCTAATAAGAAATAGTTAAGATCAAAGCATATTCCTGTGTTATAAAGGTCTAGTCAAAGTTCAGACCTAAATCCAATTGAGAATCTATAGCAAGACTTGAAATTTGATGTTCACAGACACCCTTCATCCAATCTGACTGAGGTTGAGCTGTTTTGCAGTATATGCAGAAAATTATTCTGTCTCCAGATGTGCAAACCTGGTAGAGACATACTCCAAAACACTTGCAGTTGTAAAGGCGGTACAAATGCACGGCACACTTTTCTAATATTTTTGTGGTTACAACATGACACACTGCTCAAGGGATATAAATACTTTTTCATGGTGCAGGACATACAGACCATTGATGATGCAAAGGTACATTCACAAAAAGACAGCAAAGTTCCCTTGGGGACTTTGTTAAAAGTCAGTATAAGTATCGACCACATCGGGAGAAAAAATCTGCTGTCTTACACTCCAGAATAAATGAGCTGAAGGTTAGAAGAGTCAGACAAAGAGGTTGCTCAGATCTTCTGTGTTCTCTTTCAGGGGGATCTGGGTGGTACCAGGACCCTGCAGAAGAAGTGGACCACCTTCCAAAAAGCTCGCCTGGAGTGCTCACTTCCAGAGCGCCACGTCTCCTTCAACAACCTGCGTGCCGTCTTTACCCTGCCAGGGCAGGACTGGCGGGGAACGACCTTCTACAGCATCTTTCACGCTCAGTGGTGAGTTTAAACAGAGAGCTGTCTTAGATATGTATCAAAGGCTGGAGACATATAATACCATTTTTAGAATCAGTATTAGTTAATCACCACATTAGTGATCTGCTACCACTTGCCAACATGTCAGAGTCCAGACTCATAATGAAATCACTGAGCAGCAAGGCCCTCGGATAAGATGGCTCCTCTGATGTACTTTGTGTGATTAGGGATTTGCAGTGTAATTGGGTGCTTTAATTTAAGTTATTAATGTTACAAATGTGAGCCATTTGGAGTGCACACAATCCAAGCGTCCTTGGATATATTTTATTGCTTTTATTAGAGATTGAATGTCACACAGATTTAATGGAGTTTTAAATGGTAATAAATCTATTTTCTAAAGAGAACCAGGCTCGACCTTGAAAGATTCTACAACATTAGGACCACACACAGTTACGGCCATATTTGTTGGCTTCATTAGGAGAAAAGTAGAAAAAGCTCTAGAATGATTTTATCTTTTATTGCAGAGGCATAACCTTCACAGAAAAATCCAAAATTTATTCGGTGGACACAAAAATCTCATGTTAAAAAAGAATTGTTTTAATAAAATCACAGATGGTACACTTATTGCTAACCTCAACAAGCTCCAAAGCTCACTGAAATGCAGCCAACGGTGGAACCTTGGGGTCACTAAGTCTCCATGACAACTGTTAGATGTATTTTAATGTATTTTAAGGCTTTTCACACATCTTTAATTGGACTGCCAATAAAATTGTTGCTGACTCTGTGTTAAAGTATTGAATAGGTTTTGTGTTTTAAGTAAAAAACACAGTTTCTGTAGAGTCTTAAAAACTCTTGACATTTAATAATCTATATTTCAGATTTTAAAAAGTCTTAAATATGCCCAGTTTTTTCATGCTAGGTCCAAAATTAAATTTAGTTTGGAACTTAAATTGTAAACTTATATCCTCTACCAGCGACTTATTATAAATTAATTCAATTTTAAATTAAATCAATTTAACAGAGTTTGGCCCAAAAACAAGGATTTTTAGCTGTTGGGCAAAAACTGTAAATAGTACTCCTTATGAAGTTTACTGTAGTGTGAAGGAGTTGGAGCTTGGTGAGCTTTAGGCGTAAAAAACTGGAGTCGCATGCCAGAACTGCAGAAGCATTGGAACATACAAATCCAAATTATTTATAAAACACCTCCAAAAAAAACAGCAAGTTTGACCAAAGTGCTGGACAAAATTAAAATAAATAAAAGAGATAACACCAAAGCGATTAAAAAAGGATGTCTTTTTTAAAAAGAGACTTAAAAACAGCAAGCAAAATACCTAATATATTTAAAGGCAATGTATTGCTAAGTTTGAAGGCCACAACAGAAAAAGCTCAGTCTCCTCTAAGTATGCTACAACTTAAAGCACCTGGTTGTCTGATATAAGGGCCCATGAATAAAGATAAGGGTGGAGTAAATCAGAGAGGTACAGAGGAGCCAGGCCATTTAGGCCTTTATAAGCCAGCCTAAGGATTTTAAAATTAATTCTATGATGCACAGGAAGTCAGTGTGGGGAGGACAGAATAGGTTAGCTGTGCCAGTTAAAAGATGGGCAGCGGCATTTTGAACAAGCTGAAGATGTGAAAGTGATGCTTGACTGACATCAGCATAAAGTGCATTGCAATAGTCAAAATGAGTTGAGATCAAGGCATGTATTATTCTCTCCAAGTTACTAGGAGATAATAGTACATGCATCTCATGTGATCAGTTGTGTATCACATGAGACAGAGTTATGGAGATGTTAGGACCCATCATCCTGCAGCTACAAACAGACCCTTCAGAAAGCTTCTCCAAATCCTTACATTCCCTCCCTTTTTTCCTTTGGCATCAGCTTTGAGAAGAATTGCCCACTCTTAGCAACCTAGTACCATTGTACCTCTCAGTAGTCATAATGTTAAGACTGATCTGTGTGGAGAAAGGCAGTTTTGACTGCATTGTGAAACTTTGAGTCATAAATATGAATGTGATTTCAATTTGCAACCATTAATAAACTACTGACTAAAGATTCCAACTAGCAGATATACTTTCCAGTTTTAGCATCATGACCCAGCTGCTTTATTTTCTCCTGGAACCTAAACCCATCAGGTTATTTACTCAAAGATTATGATTTGTTTGATTATTACAGGGGCTTTCTTTGGGAGGAACATTTGAGATGTTCTCTGTCTCCAGACAAGAGCCTTTGATATGAGCCGTTTGTATTCATCAGTAAGGTATCATATCACGGAGCCAACTTTGAAGCCCAAGCTTTGTTTCTCCATTCAGGGTTCTTCCAGCTGCTGAATAGCTTAATCACCCTTCTCTGCAGGACTCACAGGGGATACCTTATAGCTGCCTGCCTTTGATAGAGATAACATTAAGATAATGTGACATTATGGAAATCATTTCTTGAGTTCAAGTTAGGAGGTCACTGTAGAGGCTATTTGTTTTTCTCATTAGGAATTTAACGCTGTCGTTGGGGTTTGACATTATAAAATCAGCTCTGTTCCGACTTGACATTGCTGCACTTCCCCCCGCTGCATACATCCCATGATATGAGTTCATAAAAATTACCGGACTTTACTTGTCTGTTTGCAGCTTTCTGAAAGCACAGCAATGTGCAGTCCCATGTTTCAGCTCAATCCAGAACCATGTACGTCAGTAAGTGTTTCCAACAAACAAAAAACAACAGGAGGCTGAAAATTGTGACTTTACTGTTCCCTGAGTACAAGCGGACAACATTTGTTAAAACTATATTGCCTGCATGTCAGTGTCTGAGTGACTCGGTTTGGGAACTGCATAAAGAAAAAAAAGAAAACTCATTCCTGTGGATGGAAATCAAATGTTAGATGACAGTTACAAGTGTAATTTAATCTACCTGGGTCGCACATCAACAGCCAATTTTAATCCACCTTGGTGTGTGAGAAGTGTTGGTATAAAAATACACATGTGCTGGCACACTTCAAGCCTCACCGTTAAATGAAACGCAACTCCTCAGTCACACCAGCCGCCAATTGATTTCATGCATGTAGCGGCGAGGTGAAATTCATTTACATGAGTTAAAACATCAGTTGTCTTTCCCACAAAAAATGGAAAATATATCAGTATGGCTAATCATTGCACTTTATTCAATGCAAAAGCAGCATTAATAATACAATGCCTCCCAACACAATGTATCCTCTTTTTCACATTTTGTTACATTCGAGCCACAAACGTTACTGTATTTTATTAGGATTTTATGTGACAGAGTAACACCATGCAGCACATTCTGTAATTGTGTAGGGGAAGGAAAATGATGCATGGTTTTCAAAATCATTCGCAAATAAAAATGTGAAAAGTGTGGCATGGATTTGTTTTCAGCCCTGAGTCATTGCTTTATAGATCTGACTTTTGCTGCCATTACAAGTTTTTGAGTTATGTCTCTATCAGCTTTGTCACTCGTTTTTTGCAAAATAGCTCACACTCTAGGATTGGATGGAGAACCTCTAAGAACATACATTTTCAAGTTTTTAGGAGAGGAACATTAACTAGGCTATTATGACACGTGGATATGCTTTAATCTAAACCATTCCATTATACGTCTGGTTGTTTGTTTAGGGATGTTGTCCCAGTGGAAAGTAGACGCCTGCCCATTCTCAAGACTTTTGCTGTCACGGTGTGACATTTTGGACTTTAGTTTTGGTGTCTTGTGAGGGTTTATTTTGTCTAGATGTTTCCATTTTGGTTTTTGCATCATGTTTATTTGTTTCTGTTTCTCTCTAGTTTCTCTGTTTACTTTAGTTCATAATTATTCTAGTTCTTTATTTCCTCCTCTGCTTTATGCTCTTGCTTAGTTTGTGTTTTCTGTTTATTTATTCCTTTCACTCTTCCTCAGCATTTGTATTTGTTTCACCTGTTCCTTCTGCTTCCCTGCCTCCTTGTCACACCTGTTCTCATTTCCTTGATTACCTGCCTTTGTCTTTCCCCAGTATATTAGTTGGTTTGGTGTCTCTGTTCATCGCTGGTTCCTTGTGTTTGTTATACCCCGTTCTCTACCCATGTATTTGTGCTGAGTTTTTCCATGTTCCTGCAGAACCGATCTTGTAAGTTTTTGGATCTGGACTTTGTTTGTATCTGCAGTGCCTTGTTTGGTTTCTTTGATAACCTCTGGAAATAAAGCTGAAAACCTTTTACAACATGTTGCTGCCCAGCTCTTGTCTGCACTTTGGTCTGCCCGCAAACCACATTATGACATTTGCTGCCTCTAAAAGATTTGCTTGCCCTGTATTCAACTCCAGCCATGTTTCCATCAACTAAAATTCCCATAGCATTATTGTGGCAACATCATGGCTCTCTCTGGGGACGGTGCGTTCAGGGTGATATGCTATGTTTTTCCACGCACATTATGTTTTCCATATATGGTAAAAAAGTTCAATATTGGTTTTGTCTGACCAGAGCAACTTCTTCCTCGTGTTTAGTCATCTTTTGGCAAAATGCAAATGAGCTTTCTCTTTGCTTCTTTTATGATGACCTTGTAGCAGTGTTTTTGGCACATTTGTTTTTTTCCTTCCTGTAGCCCTGGGTAGATCGTTAAAGATCTAGCCACACATGAGAGGCAGGAGTGACTAGAGTCTATAAATCCATCTCATGCAAAGTGTTTCTCTCTCTGGGAGGTGGCTTGCCAACATGGATCATGTTTTTGCTAAAGACAACATTTTACATCATATTGCACACACAGTACCTTTCAAACAGGGCCTTTTTACCACTGATGTCCACCCATTACTCATCTCACATTTAACTTTTCTTGTTAAACAAACTAGATGTCTGTGGAATCTCCTCTCTTACCGAGTTGCCAGTTTTGAGCCAAGTTGGTATCACAAATCCTCCATTAAGGTACAGATTCATTGAGTGCAGATCTAATAGTTGCCCTGTCAAACAATCTGCCTGAGCTGAGCATCTCTGCGGCTCTTTCAGAGTTACCATGTGCATCTCCTTGCCCGGCCTGCTGGTTTAGGTGGACGGCCTTTTTCGTATGATGGATTAAACAGTGATCTGTGAGATGTTCAAAGTTTGGGATATTGTCTATAACCATAAATAGGTCGTTAAATTAATAAATACCTAATTGAGTTTTTAAAAGTCATTCTAAAGACAAAGATAGGGCAGAGAGGTGACCACCCTTTTTCTCTCATTGCACCAAAACTATGGAATGAATTACCTTTACATATGGGACAGACCGACTCACTTCTGGTTTTAAAACTCCTCCTAGAACACATTTTCTCTCTGGCTTTTAACCTAATTTGAGATGTTGGTTTTTGTGGTTTTATTGCTGTTTTTTTGTATCTTCTCTCTATTTTACTTGTTTCATTGTATTTCTTAATTTCTTTAATTTCTCGTTGTTTTATTACCTTTTTAGATTTAAAACACTTTGGCCAACAGTTTGTTTTAAAGTGCAATAGAAATAATGTTGAGTTGAGAGTTCAGGTGGCTTCTGAAACATTTTGTTGCATGGGAGTCTATTGAAGGCTATTAGGGTAAATGGGGATGAATACAAAAAATGCACTCCATACTTTTCAGTGTTTTATTTGTTGGTTGCCGTGAGATTGTTAAAAAGCTTTTAAATGACATATCTCGTCTCTAAAGAAATATATTTTTTGCCTGCATTCCATGCACTTGACATGCCAGTGACAGATGTATTTCACTTTATTTTCACATACTCCATCATGTTTAGTATGTGTCAAGCATTTGGCAGACAGATAATTCATCTGTCACTTATTCCTGCCACACATCACTGACTCTCTTCCTCTCCATCATGTTTCAGGGGTGACGTAGACGTGTCGGCTGTGTGCCAGTACCAGATCAGTGATGTGAAAAAGGTCTTTGAGGGCTCCTACAAGGAGTACAGGGAAGCATCCCAGCGATGGGGGCGATACACAGGCACCGTCCCCAGCCCACGACCCGGATCGGTATGACATTGACAACTCTGTCACCATGGCACATGCAATGTTTGACAAATGCAGAGTCCAGACAACTTTAAGGAAGAAGAGAAATAGTTTGAGGACAGAGGCGGGATGGGGAAGTAATGGGGGAGGAAGGGAGAGAAAAAGAAACAGGTGAGATAGAGAAGTGTGGAGGTGAAAGGAGGAGAAACAGTTGAAGCTGGCACATCACAGAAAGCTCCGGACATAATGGTCAAGGACGGACTGGAAGGAAAAAAAGGAGGAAAGGTAATGGAGCAAAGAAGGGAAAGCAGGGTAGTCACCTCCAAGCCAACTAACCATGCCAACCTGTGCCAGGGCCAACTAAGAAGTCTCCTTTCCTACATTCTCTCCTCCATTCTTTCTCTTGCTCCATTTCCCTCTCCTGTATCTCCATCCTCTCCCTGCACTGCAGTGCATAACTAACTCAGACAGGGAGAATGGCTACAACAGCTCTCTGCAGCTGCCTGATGCCACACTCAACTTTGCCAAGAAACACCCACTGATGGAGGACAAGGCTCTGGGTCGCCCCCTGCTGCTGACCAAAGGCGTTAACTTCACCAAGCTGGCGGTGGATCGAGTCAGCGGCCTGGACCAGCGGGCTTACAACATGCTCTTCATCGGCACAGGTATGAGTGACTCAGTCACCTCTTTTCTCAAAGAAAACATTGGTCCAAACACCAGGAGCAGGCTATTAAAAATATTAGTCTTCAAGTTAACATTTTAGCTCATTTTAGCTCAAATAACATTTACTTTGACTAATGTTATTTCATTTGCTCTTTGCCTTTTCTAGTTTTAGGCACATTTTAGTTTTTCATTGGACAAATCAAAATACAGTGCACGCAAAAATATTAATGTTCCTTGTACTTTTTGACATTATAAAAGCGCAAATTTTGTATTGATTTCATTGGAATTTTATGTAAATAGACCAACACAAAGTTGTGTATATTTGTAAAGTGGAAGGAAAATGATTCATTCTAAACATGTTTATAAGGAAAATTAAGAAAGTGAGGAGTTAAATCCGGCATGCTTGATCTAGGAGACAAACACATTCGGGACAGTTGGCCCTCAGGGCCAGGGATGGGAATGACTGATGAAGGGGAGACAGCAAACATCTGGAGAAAACTAACACTGAGCATCAGCCTGAACACACCATCTCTGAAACATGGTGGTGGAAGCATCATGCTGTGGGGGCTTTCGTCAGCAGGAATTGGGAAGCTAATCAGAGTTGGTGGGAATACAGCTCCAATCCTGGAAGAAAACATTAGAAGCTGCAAAAGGCATGAGGTTCACCTTCTACCAAGACAAGAAAACTAGAAATACAGCTGCAAAGCTGGGGGAAACATACCTCAAAAGACTTGCAGTGGTAATTGTAACAAAAGGTGGTTCTATAAAATATTGTCCATGAGTATCTTCTTTACAAAACAACAGAGTCTTCACTCAGGTTTCCTCAGATCCACTGCACCACAGACCCCTACAGGAGATACATCCTTCCCACAGCTATAACCATATATAATGACTCTTTAGGAAACTTAGACCACAAGAGTTACTACATCTAATTTCTCTTTGGGTTTTTTAAATTGAAATAAAAAAAATTAATTGGTTAAATGGCGCTGTATACAGCGCCATTAAACCAAGCATGCAAAACGTTTCAGATTCTTACCTGTAAAGTACTTTTAAAGCATCCCCTTCATTACCCTTAGCAACTATCTACTATTTTGTCTTACATAAAATCCCAGTAACAAACATTGCAGTGGGTATTTGCTACAAAATGTGAAAACATTTGAGGTGTAGTAATACTTTTACCTGTACTGTACTGATATGACTGGATAAATTTACTTGTCAAACAGTGAAAACTGAAGATCAGACATTCTTCTGCTTAGAATGCAACTTATATTCATCACCTCAGATTCAATATTTAATACTTTGAGGACTATATCTGCAGGCACGCTGATAAAAAGTGCTCTCTAGTTGCTAATCATCTTCATCCCTGCAGTGCAGTGCCGCCCAGGTGAACATCCTGTTCTCCATCTTTGGGGAAAAAAGCAATAATGTTGAATCTTCTCTGTTATCTGTTGTACATGGATGAGTTAAATCCTACAAGCTTCAGAGAAAAAGCTGAGATTTTCTGTTTGCTTGTTGTGTTGGATTTCATAATGTTGTACGGCATTCTTGTTATTTGGCTCTTGTGATGAAAGGCCGTGTTTGTAATCGGGCAAGAAAGGAAACCATTATCTGCTCACAGTCTGGAGATACATGCTTCCTTTACCTTGGTCCTGACTGAGTGTGTGTGTGAGTGTGTGTGTGTGTGTGTGTGTGTGTGTGTGTGTGCGTGCGTGCGTGCGTGCATGCGTGTGTGTGTGTGTGTTGAGGGGAGCTCCACACAGCATTTGTTAAAGAGATAAGAGCTTACAGGATGTGGCAGCCGGCAGGGACAGCCACTGGAATTAGGTACAGTGGCACACAAACAACATGCCATCTGGACAGACTTCAGCTGGCTTTCAATTAAGACCTTCATTTGCATGCTGAGAAACACCTCCATGCATCAAGGGAAACGTCTTACCTATGTGCAACTTAATTAATATCTCCGGTCAGCAGGAATAGGGGTCCATATGCTCGCGCCTCATTTTGGCTCAGATCAGAAATTGGCTTGTCCTCCCAGAGTCTTAATCCTGAATAACACTGATCCCAACAGTGGATTTGAAGGAACAGGAATTTAAATGCAGGCCATCTCATGAATGACGAGAGGCTCGACTGTTTACCATTCAGATCAGTGCACAGACAGAGACAGTATGACAATAGCGGATCCCAGGCCAAACTGGACAAACACATGCACATTACTGCTCCACAGACACACACAGGTGCTCACGCTTCCACACGCCGAGCCAAACGCAGTCATCCCCGCTTACTGCGCCTCGCAGCACAAACCCAAAAAGGCCTCTGGCAGGCGTGCATTCATGGTGCCAGTTGGGCTCCCGGCTTGATTAGCTATTAGCTGCAGCATGGCGACAGCTGATGTGGAAAGAGAGCAGGAAAGAAACAGGGAGAGATTGTCTAGACTGTTTTCTGTAAAAAAAAAAAAAAAAAAACTGGCTGCTGGATTGAGGGATTAGTTGACAACGGTCCCTGACGCTGCGAGGGGCCAGCATGATGCCATGCCTGCTGCTTTTTGCGGCTGTACGTGCATGTATGTGTGTTTTGCTCCTCTCTAGCCTGCCTTCTGCTGGCGGGGTAGGTTCTCATATTTTGCGTGACGCTCCTTTAATCGCCAGTACCACACAAGACAGCAGATTTCAGCATGTAGGACTGTTTCAGACAGAGACACACATCAAGGTCACCCCACCAGCTGCGCCTGAAACACTCTTCATCACCGGGGATCTAAACTTGTTTCACAGTGCCCCATATAAAAGGAGTGCAGAGACTTCTCTTCCTCCCCGAGCACCAGCTCCCTACGCATCACATTTCTCCGATAGTAGTGTCCCTCAGAGTGCTAAAAGGGAGCAGCAATACTAATCTTTAAAATTATCTTTGAATAGTTTGCTGCTGAGGGGCTCAGAAAAGAAGCTGGTCGTTCCAGCATTACATTTTTAGCCGAGCTCCCTGGAAAGTTTAGAAAACTCTGCAGAAGATTTGATGACACAAGTCATGCAAGCTCCAGTTCCATGTCTGTAATCACTGAAACCATGTTTCTCTGCAGTTTACAGGTGAAATTATCATCAATAAATCATTTCAAAGCTTCTGCTTTCACAAGATAAGTTCTTTGGATCAAATGTAATTAATGCTAAGAGCTTCACCTTGTGCTTAAAAAAAAACCTTAAATGTGGTGAGAATCTGGGCTTTTAGATCATTTTAGGGTCTAAAAGGAACAGCAAACTCCCAAGACTTTCAGTTTAATTTCATAAAGGTCCACAAAGAACAGCAGAGGAGATTTTTTTCTGCGTATGATCATACTTCATCATTAATATTTAAATAAACTCCGTTGGAGTTGCAGGTGTGAATTTATTCAGCTATCATTAATATTTAAATAATAATAGTCTGCAGCCACCGGGCTGTGCTCTGATCATGAATAGTTAATATGATTGGTATAAAGTCATGGATGCATGGGTCCATTTATTGTTCAGAATCATTATTGTACAAGTGAACCGCTGTGGTGTCAAAACTTTCCAATATCAGACTAATTCAGTTTCAGAAGGTAATTCTTGTTTAGACTGCATTCTAAAAAAGGATGGGGTTTGATTTCAAGATTTTCCAGCTTTGGAGAGGTATGGGAAAAGAAAAGAGTATGGAACAACACTCATCCTTTCTTCCATTCATTCTTTTTATCCTTTTATCCTTTAACTATCCTGCCTTCCATCCTTCTTTTGATCTGCCCTTCCCGCTGTTCTTCTATTTAGCTTTTCAACCTTATTTCCTTCTATCCATCCTTTCTTGCATCCTTAAATCTTTGTTCCATCCGTATTTCCTTCTTTCTCTTTCTTTCATCCTCCTTCCCACCCTTCTATCCTTCCTTCCCTTCTTTTTACCACCCACCCTTTCTTGCATCCTTCAGTCATTCTTTCCATTGTTTTATGCGATCTTTTTTTCTCTTTCATTCTTTTTTCCACCTTTCTATCCCTTCTTCCTTCCATTATTTTTTCCATCATCCAGTCTTAGATCCCTCAATTTTTCCGTCAGCTTATGATTATTTTCTTTCCTTCCTTTCTTTCGTTTTTCCTTTAACACTTTAGTTCTTTCATTATTGTCTGCTTTCTTGCTTCCTTCCCTTTTGCCCTTCCTTCTATTCTTTCAGTCTCCATTTCATCAATATTTCCTTCCTTCCTTCCTTCTTTTCTTCTTTAATTTCCTTGCTTTCTTCCTGTTGCTTGTTTGGAAACTGACTCTTTCAATACTGTGCAATCCTGTATCAAAATATAAGTTTAAATTTAGGTCTGATTGATATCAAAGTATGCATTACATGAGACATGTGAGACGTCTACTCATTGGATGTAATCCTTGACTGAGCAGGACAGAAATAAATAGAGTTTAATCTTTCTCCATCTTCCTTGTTGTCTTTCAGCTGAGGGCTGGCTGCAGAGGGTGGTCATCTTGGGCTCTGAGACCCACGTGATTGAAGAGATCCAGCTGTTCGACACAGCACAACCCGTGGACAGCCTGACCATCTCCCACTCCAAGGTAAGAAACCGGAAAAGGGAAATGTGTCAGATACTGCAGTTTGAGCTTAATACCTGAAAGCTCTGCGTATGAAAACTCGTTAGTCCTTAGGGGCTTGTCAGAAGGAAGAACATATCAGAAGTGTGGCTGCACAAGAAAACTGTGACAAAATAAGAAAAATCATAAGAAAAACAATTGGGAATATAAAAAGACGTCACATCCATTTAAGTCAAGTTTGAGGCTGATTTACAACAGAAGATAAGCAAAGTAATATCTGCCGTTGTATGTGTGCGGATAATGTTAAAAGAGCGGATTCACTGCAACGAAAGAAGTGACTTTGATTAAAAAAGAGCTGTGTCTTTTCTTTAATGCAATAATTTAAGTATGAGCTTCAATATTCCCTCATGGTGAGAGACATTGAATGCAACAGAATAATACCTCACAAGTTTGGTTTTCATTCCTTTTTCCATTGGTCTCTGGTGGTAGAAACTATTTCTGTTTTGCTTCAGGAATCCTCCGCCTCCCCCCATTTATTAGTGTTTTTATTTATAGATTACATCATCGTTTCATAATTTTTCACAGTGTAGTTTTGGAGATCTCTTGGATTCTTTAATGTCTCAGCACAAGTTCATTTGTATATTTCATCCTTATTCTTCTGTCAGTGTTGATCTGTTAATACCCGTTTTGCCTGATGCATACGATTATAGATCAGCTGACAACAGACTTGCTGTTTTCAGATCGGGTCTCACCTCATAAACCCAAAACTCCCTGTTATAATTAGAGTAATTACATAACTTTAACACAGTGGGAAACTGAACCTCTGGCACTTCAACTGAGCCTGCATGCACAGGTCTCTCTACAGCAGCCCGTCCGCTAATCGATGGGCTTTGGTCAGGGTGTTCTCAGCGCTAAAGCCTACTGCTTATCTCATTAACGCGGGCTTAGCCACGGGCAGACATATTTTATAAAGGCTTTTACGAAAAGGCCGCAAACCAGATTGGATTGGAAGAGGGTCGAAGGGTGTGTGTTATTGTAATTGAGAGTGATTATCCCATTATCTCCTCTAACCCATTACTCTGTCACTCTCCCTTACTCTCTTTCTGTTTATCGTTCCTCTTCTTTCTTATCTCTCCCTCTGGATTCTGTCTACCACTTGATGCCCCGGCTCTGTTCTTTGTCCTCATCTTTTCTTGCTTCTTTCTCTCCGTTTCTTTGTAGAAGTACTTGTACATCGGATCTCGTTCTGAGGTTCTCCAGCTGCCCTTGGCCAACTGCAGCCGCTATCAGTCTCAGCCAGACTGTCTGCTCGCCAGAGACCCCTACTGCGCTTGGGACAACGAGGGCAGGGCCTGCGTCCGCATCGACCTCCACCGAGGGTGAGACAAGTACCTGTGTGCGGCTGTTTGCTCGATCCATGCTTGATGAGTCTTGCAATTGCTATCTTAAGGGACAGACGTCTGTAACAGACTTTAAACCTAAATTTAAAGGTCACCAGGTCACATTCTTATTTACAGGGATTTGTTAAAGTCTGTTGTTTTGTATCATTTTATGTCTTTCAAATTCATTGATGTACAGTACTTTGTGTCGGTGCTTAACATAACATTTTTACAACATATATTGACGTTTGTGGTTTTAAAGTGACAGAACTTTTCAAGAAAATGTCATTTCACTTCTCTCTCCTTGAAAATCTATATTTTCTACTTGTTTCCTTTTGATTCCAGGTCCACCTCCTCCCTCTCCCAGGACCTGATGCTGGAGAGGTTCAGCCGTGGAAAAGCCAAGTTTGATAAGCCTGTCTCCATCCCTAGTCCTGGTAAGAGATACACCTCACTAGTGCCCCCTTGTGAGGTTAACTGTCAATGCAGAACAGAGTTAGCTGAAAGATAGAAAATGGACTTCATTTTGGCGAATACATCAGGGTTAAACTGAATACATTAAAATTAAGCAGAAGAAAGCTGCCAAAGCAAACAGTGGTTTATGGATTTATTGTGGATGAACTGTAACTCAAACTCCTGTCTTCTCTTTTCTACACCCTCCAACCCCTTTATTCCACTGCAGAGCATTCCCGACTTAGAAATGTAACAGTGGTCGTGGGGTCTGACATGGTGCTGCCTTGCCAGCTTGTCTCCAACTTGGCCCAGCCTTTCTGGGTGGTCAATGACCGCGAGCTCCAGCTGGGTGATCCCGAAGCAGGAGGACCTCGATTCGATCGAACCCTCAAAGCCCTCATCATCCCAGAAGCAGGCCAGATGCAAGCAGGGCGCTATATCTGCTACTCTGAAGAGCAGGGAGTCAAGTTTCAGACTGAGCGCTACCAGGTTGCTGTCGTTGCCAGTGCCCCAGTGTTCATGGAAGCTCGGGCCCCAGACAGCAGCATGGGACTCTTCTGGGTGCTGGTCATCACTCTGGGAGCGGCATGCCTTCTCCTCCTAATAGCAGCTCTGTACCTGCGCAGGAGGCTGAAGCTGGCGTTAGGGAAGGGAGCCGACATGAAGCCTCTGGAGAGCACCCTAGTCTACCCCATCACCCTGCCCAAGGAACCGCCCACCTTCGTGCCCAGCAAGATGCCGAGCGATGAAGACAGGTTTTGGGAGACGGGCGCCAACTACTACTACTCAGACGGCTCACTGAAGATCGTTCCCGGCCACGCCCTGGGCCCCAGCAGCGTCAGCAGCACGGCGTCACCCAGCACCATTCCCGGCCAGCCCATCCACTCCCCAAGCCGGCTCAGCCTCACCAACATCCGAGGCTCTGGTAGCAATGGCTACATCCGCCTCAACCTGAGCACAGCGGGGGAGGAGAGGGCTAGCGGGGCCGGTGTTGGGGGCGGTGCGCTGGGAGGGTTGGGCGTGGGTATGGGCGGGAACGACTACTCCAGTCCTTTCAAAGAGGAGCTGAGACGCACTCTGCAGCAGAGAAGCGTCCTTCCCGACGCCAACCCAGAGGAGTCGTCCGTCTAGGCCTTTCCTCCTCTGTTTTTATTCCCTGAGGTGGAACAAGAATCCAACCAAACTACCTCCCTCTTTCTGAGGATGCCTGTTCTCCCTGTCTTTTAGTGACATGCTGTCCACTTCCATGCTCTCTGTCTCACTCTGCCAATGCCTGTTTGGCTCTCTGTAGACTTCTATTAGCACACAGCATGTTCAGCACACACACTCATATACCGTGTTTGCCAACAGTTGCTCTGTTTCGGACAAAATAGAGTCTTGGTTGTGACAGTCTCTGCTTCCGTTGTGCAACTGCCACTCATGTACATTTTGTATTTAAAAAAAAAAAAAGGTTAGCGCAGAAGAGACCACCTCAAGCATGGAGCCCCAACAATTGTTTTCTCTCAGATGGGCACAGCTCCTTCTTTTACTATGAGCTCAGCCCCCGTACTGGGACCGTTTAACAACAAGGGCGACTAACTGGAAATATGGTTTTCTGTTTTTGTGTTCCTTTAGACTTTTTCTGCTTACTGCACTTACAAATCTGGAAGCCTGTCTTCCGTCTTTTTTGTACTTGTGAGCCTGGAGTGAGAGAGCGATAAAAAAAAAAAGAGACTAATTATTCTCCAAGCAAGACGACAATCATGTCCCTGTGGCAGGAGCTCTGTGGGGCAGAAAGGAGACAAAAAGAGAGGAAATTAGACAGAAAATGAAGTGAATTAAAAGGGGAAGACATAAGGAGTGAGTTTCTAAATGAAGGAAAATCTCTCAAAACTATTCTGCTCATTTTTTATTTTTTTCCTCCTGTCACATTTACTGCTGGAGGACTCCTTCGATTTCTTCCACTTTCATTTGATGTGATGCTTGGTTTGAATCAAGACATTTCTTGTCGTTTTTTTGTTGTTGTTTTGTTTGACTTATGGACCATAGCAGTGTTCAAACGGTTTGTTACTGACTAATGGGTTACCTCTGTGAAAGACAGAGTGAGGGCGACCTGCTTAACATTACATTACTCCTCGCTCTGTCCTGCATGGTGACCGTCACATCTACTCTGCTCCAAGAACTCTCCATGTGACATTTATTGGAGTCACATTGTAACAGATGGGTGTCTTGATTTGGACTTTTTGAACTCTCATTACTGTCTTTTGAAAAGAAAGAAAACAGAACAAGGCCTCGTGCGTTCAGCTTTTAGCAGCAGAACAATAGTCGCAGAGTTCATTGCTAATTAAAGCTGACATGAAGACATTCAGCACAGAGAATGTAGTTGAACCCTTATTGTTGTGACGGCTGTGATGTCTCAGTAAGTGCTTTATTGTTTTTTTCAAATGTGTTTGATGAGGATGGTAACTTGCACTGCCAAGAAGGAAACTACCACTCCAACACGTACACACTCACATAAACACACATGTTCAGATTTTTATGGATCGCAGCCATCCAGGACTACAGAGCGAATGTGAAGCCCCCTCAGAACCCACGGAACCAGATCCCACCCCTATACCGAAGCCTAGAGACTGATCCAGGGCTACTGTGGACCGATGCAGTGGAAGAACACTGAAACACACATCTACACAACAAGAACTCACGCAGTTTTACTGGAAGAATGGACCGACAGACAGACTGATTGCTGCCATGCTGATAAACTACTGGCCCCAAGCGGAAAGATGACATGGAGCAGTGAAAGGTATTTTCTACTGTCTTTCAAAAAAAGATTTTGAGTACAATAAGAATTTCATGAATAAATTATGCAACATGGGCTTATTGGCAGCTTTTGTCAGTTTAGATGTCTTGTAGTTGTTCCATTTTCTTTCCATTTTCAAGTGGTGCATAAAAAATAAGCTTGCTATATTGTTTTATAACCAAACCATCTCCCAACTTTCTCCCTGACATGTCTGCTGTGTTCCATGGTCTTCATGATGCTGTTCGATCACTAATGTTCTCTAACAAACCTCTGAGGCCTTCACAGAACAGCTGGATTTATACTTAGATTAAATTACACACATGTTGGCTCTGTTAGGTGACTGCAGAAGACAGTTACTTACTCTGGATTTTATTTAGAATCAGAATCAGAAAAGCTTTATTGCCAAGTACGTTTTTGCACATACAAGGAATTTGTTTTGGCGTAGTCGGTGCAATACAGTACAAATTAAACAGTATAAACATATCTACAATATAATATAAATATATGTGCAGAGTTTTAAGTGAGTGAGAGTAAATGTAGAACAGTATAGGATGCAAGAGCAATACAACAGTGCAGGTGATCATTGTGCAAGTATGGCAGTGCAAGTAAAGCAGGAGTCCAAGCTGAGCGTTAATGTAAAGCATAGAGTTACAGGTTACATGTGTCCTGTCAGCAAAAAAAGGGGGGGTGTGGGGGAAAGGGAGAATGTCAAGGTGGTTTCCGGGCTTTGTTAACCAGGCTGGTGGCAGATGGGAAAAAACTGTTCTTGTGGCGTGAGGATGGACCGCAGCCTCCTGCGATCCATCCGGGTTATTGTAAAGGAGGCTGAATAAAAAATTTTTAGTTAAGCTAATTGTATCCAGTTACTAGCTTCATCCATGTTAAACAGGCATGAAGAGCTAGTGTCTGTCTTCTTTGCTCCTTAAAGGCACTGAAAAAATTTATTATTCTGAATAAAGAACCGAGAAGATGAACCAGTGGAAATCTCTTCTGCCATTATTGCTTTGATACAAATACTGTTACATCATATTAAGAATAGTCCTGTAGCCTTGTGGCAGAACTGGAAAGAACTGATTTATTTTTGAGTAGGTTGGAAGCAGAAAAAACTTTATGAAAGAGAGTGAAATGATGGAAAAAACACTTTAAAATCCTATTCTGATACCTCTATTTTCTTATGAACATTTGTGAATACACATTGCTCATTGTCAGCGACTTTCTGCTAGGTTGAGGTTGTTGACTTGAGACACTGGTGACTTTATTTCTGAAGGACCCTGTCCGTCCCTATGAATGACCCTTTACACCATGTGCCTACTTCTTTAAAACTGAGTAGCAATGCTAAAGTGAAATTTGTTACAGACGTTCATGGTGATCCTTAATATTCAGTTCAGTTTGTTTTCTAGTTTCTTTAGTAATCATAGCATTCCCATCAGCCCTAATTGTACTATGTGCTCAGCAAGTAGTAGCATCCATGGGTCAGAAAACCTAATGACAACACATTAGCTTGTGATGCTAAGTTTCACTCCACCTGCCTTAGAAGTTAGAACTCAGGGAGATGGGAAATTGATTCAAGAAAAGTAAACTGTGAATAGGTGCAAATCACAAGATCATCAGGACCAGAACTCTTTAGCTTTTAGTCAAGACTAATAGCATACTTGTTTACTAGCAAAACAAATTGGGCAAATTTGGTTGTATTTTTAAAATAAAATCATTATAGCAACGTGTTTACTGGCTGAAGGACAGTGATATGTGTTCAATTAATATTAGAATCCCAAAACAGACAGAAATCTATAAACAGTTCTAGTATCACTACTTTTTTGTGAGACAGCCACATAAAATTTTTAGGTCTGAGTTGATCTGACTTCCCCGAGTTTCCAGGCTAGAAAACTGACTTTGGGCGACATTCCAAGTTCTTAACTGGGATCTGTGAAATTCCAAGCTTAAACTAACTTTCCATTAGCATCATCAATATAGCTAAACATGCTAGCATGTCTGCATTTGTATTCAATAGACCCAAGAATAATGATGCATTCTGTTTGGACAAAGAAGTCGGACTCTGAGTTCCCCATCGAAAATACCAAAAGGCTTTATATTAACACCTGACATTAAAATTCTAACCTGTAAAGTCTGAGGTCTCTAAGTTCTATATCCTAAATGGCTCCTATGATTACAAGACCTTGTTGAAGTTGCAGCTCTAAAGTATTTATTAGCATATCTGACAGTTTGTATCGTATTAAACCAGTGGCACACACATTGCTGCACAACCTATATTCAGTAATATATGTCTTTAGTGTTTAAATACATAAAATGGATTGAAATACTTCATTATATGCTCATATTGTTAGCACTGTGACAGTTAACTTATCCCACTGGTTTTGTGATCTACTCGCCCACATCCTTGCCAAAGCTCTGCTAATGATTTAGGAACAAAGTCTTGCATATAAGCTCCAGCACTATTCGACCCGTCTTTCTCACTTTAATGATTTCCATGTGCATTAGATAAAGGCCTTGAGGAGCAGGTGCATCTGGCAATATGATAGATAAAAGGGCCTGCATACAGCTTGAAGTGAACAAATTGAAAACTGCATTGAAAAGAAAACACTTCATTCTGATAAGCATCAAAACATATTGACTCAGGGAACCCTTTTGCTGAATCCACCCTATATAATATTAACAGTATTCTTTTGCCAACCTAAAAAACATGGAAAGTTTGTTTACCGAAAATATAATGATGTAGATGTACCTAAAGTGACTTTAAAGTATTCATAATCATGAACTTTTTTACATTTTTTAACACTTTTCAACCACAAACTGAAATATATATTGTATTTACATTTTAAGTACATAATTGTGAAGTGGAAGGGAAATGATACAAGTTTTTTGAAAATTCTTCTCAAATAAAAATCATTAAGTGAACTGTGCATTGTATCCAGCCCCCTTTAAAATACCCTAATACCCCTAAATAAAGTCCAGTGCAGCCAATGGTCTTCATAAGAGGGCTAATTAGTGAAATTTAAACTCAGTATACATGTAGATACAGCTGCTCTGTGAAGACTTAATATGAACATGTTCAATGGGTGTGAATACTTTTGCAAGAAACTGTCTATATAACCATTTTTCTCTACATTTAAGCACAGGAATATACATTTTTGCTGTTATTAACTTCATAAATGTGCTTCCTTGCAGTGTATTTTTCATCGTGTATTTTGTGGATGTGCCTGTGGAGACCAGAGGAACCCATGAAGGAACTGCAAATTAAAGTACCTTCTGTTGTTCCCACTGTGTACTGTGTTCAGTGGAAAAAAATAGCTGAAGAAAATCAAAAGAACCCTACGACTGAGGAGGTCGTCATCCATCAGCACTTCCTCCTACTGTTGCATGATCTTCTCTGCAAGTGGACTGCTCTTTGATATGATCATCCCTGTACAAAAATGAAACATTTCAATCCCTTTTGGACTTTTTCCAGGCTCTAATGTTGTGCAACACTAAAGATCTGTTGAAAGGAAGAAAAAAAAGAAATCTGATTTTATGCTTCAAGAGTTGTACAGTAAATTCATGGCTGTAATTCAACACGTTAACTTTCTCTGTGCCTCTTCGCCTTTCTGAAAAAAAGCCAAAGTAGACTGCAGTTGCTTTTGTTCCTGTTGACGTTCCTAAATAAATTTTATTTGATTCCAGATCGATATTTAAGTCTCAGCAATCCGTCCCCTTTGCTACACTGAGCTGATGTCAGCAGCTTTCCTGCATTTTTTATCTGCGGCTAAACTTCAAGCAAAAGGCAAAACGTGTCTGAAACTGAGGAAGCTACTGTTTGTTTCCTGTTTACATGTCAGTGCTGATCTCCTGGGCCGATATATTTTTTTAATCTCCCCTACATTAAGAAAGGCTGAAATTAGAAAGCGTTTTCAGCCCCTGAAAGCCAAATACTGTACAAAGATTCTGATTCGAAGCAAATCAGAGACAAACTGCTCACTTCATTTTTAACCTCTTGAGGCAGAAAGCTAAAAAACAAATTAGCTCTTTACACTGGTACTTGGTTGTGTCTTAATATTTCTCCTTTTTACAATCAGGCTTGTTATTTTCACTCTGTAATGTTGAAAAATTTAAAAGACAAAGGAAAACTGGTCTAAAGCTTGAAAAACATGCATGTGTAACGTTCTTAATGTGCATTTTCTCGGCTCTCAAGCCCTTGAATATTTTCTCCCATAATGCTTTAGGTTCTGCTGTGTTCTTGCATTATTATTTGGATTATTTTGGCCCATTTTTTTTGCCTGTTATTGTTTTGTTTGTTTTTAAAATATCTTAAGTAACTTATTTCACTTGTACAAACTTGTCAATATTTATTATCATTGTACATATGTCCTTATTTTTTATATGTGTATATAAATGCACAAATAAAAAAAACAGACATACTCTGAGTTTGAGTGTCTATTATGAAGAGAGTTACTCTTTTATGACTAACAATCATTTTACCACTAAAAACAGGTTACCTTTGGGTAAGACCTTCATTGCTGTTATTCAGTTAGTATATGAACAAGCTGTTGGTAAAAAGAGTCTGAACTGAAAGAAAAGTAACAGCTACCTAATTGAAAAGGTTAAGATAAATGTGTATTACCTTTAAATAAGAGGTAGATAGGTGGAACAGTAAAGCTGTAACAAGTACAGGTACTGAAGGTGGATGACTTTAAACTCCAAGGACCCACCACCCAAAGCAACAAGGAAGTGCACAACGATATGTAGAAGAGTGTGCCAAGAATGAAAAGTACAGTTATCAAAATGGTGGAGTGACCTGCTAGAATGTATTGTTTGGAGACAGTGGGAGTGACAGAGAGACAGGAGGCAGGGCTAAAAGTAATATTCTCATTCAATGTGATTTAAATGGACAGGATTTGGAATGAGTACACCAAAGAGACAGGTTGAGACTTTTGGACAAAGTTAGAGAGGTAAATCTGAAATGGTTTGGACATATGTAGAGGAGAGATAGTGGATGTCTTGGATAAAGGATGTTGAATATAGAGCTTCCAGGGAGAAGGAAAAGAGAACAGGGAGAAGTTTTATGTTAGTGAAGAAGGGTTGGTGTGACAGAGGAAGATGCTGGGGACAGATTGAGAGGCAGATAATCTACTGTGGCGACTGCTTAAAGAAGCAGATAACTGCTTTTAGACAGTACTAAATCTCTGAAGGTGATTTTTAGTTTTTCCCATTTTACATAGTCTGAGGCCTGAATGAAATACGTGTACTGGGCCTATACCCACCAAACCAGAGGCAAGTGTTAAATCTGGAGACCGAGAATGAAACAAAAATGTTACATATATGGGTTCTGTGATTCAGTGGACGGACTGTAAGACAAAAGCTGTTGATTTGGCCTACAAGAGCAGCGCTTTCAGAGGGGGAAAACTAATAATGCATTTCACCCTGAAAACAACATCCCATTATACAATATGATGGTAGCAGCATCATGCTGTGGGGATAGTTTTCTTCAGCAGGGATAAAGAAGCTGGTCAGAATTGATGAGAAGATGGATGGAAATAAATACAAGACTAGGATGGAGGTACACCTTTCAGCATGACAGCAACCATAAACATATAGCCACAGTAACAATGGAAAGGTTTAGAGCTATAAATCATTTTTATGGGTTGAAATTGTCTAATCAAACCTTTTACTTTACACAAATTGTGAATCTGTGACAGGACTTAACAACTGGTGTTCGCATATGCTCTCCATACATTCTAAGCTTGAGCTATTTTGCTACCAAGAATGAGCAAGAATTTCAGTCTCTAGATGCACAAAGTTGGTAATGACAAACCCCAAAGGACTTGCCACTGTAATCTCGGCAAAAGGAAGTTTTACAGAGTACTGACTCATTGCGGCTAAATACAGCTGCATGCTACTCTACAGATTTTTAGTTGTAAAGCATTTAGAAAACAATGTGTGATTTTCCCTTCCATTTCAGAATGATGCACTACATTTGTCAATCAATCATAAAATCTAAAACAAATACAAATTTAATGGTTCTGAATATTTTCCCAAGACAACTTACATAAAGTGACAAAAAACAATAAACAGAGAGGACCAAATTAAATACTTTTTTATCTGTTTTAAAATAAACTAATTCAGAATTTCAAAAGTTTAGTTAGCACAGATGGAGCAAGATGATTTGAGATCAGAATTATTTCCTGACCGGAATGTAAAGGTTGGGAACTCCTTACATTAAATTCGACTTTTCTTATTGTCTGTTATCCTCAGTTTTAATATCAGCCAATCTGTCTTTACCTAACTTAAAGTAAAAAGGGAAATGTACTTAATATAGGCAATTAATAAACCAACAAAACTCCAATTTCATATTTTTAAACAACAGATGATTGTCAAAAAAAAAAACATTTTAAATTGTATTTTCCAGCTTGGTCTCATATGGTGTTATTTAATTTCTTATTGTTCCTCAATAAGAGTCAGCTTTCTATTCACTTGGCTGGTGCCAACACAGCAAGGCACATGTTTCATGTGGTCAAAGTCCCAGCTGTGGAGAGAGGCTCACTGCTACATCTGATCTCAGTGTACTCAGCTGCAGAACAGACTCTGAAACCTCACAAAAGGAGGAGCTTTGAGTGTGTTCCAGATTGTTTGCGTGGTTATAGGGTTTACAGAGATTTCCAACAGTGCACGCTACAGTTAACATGTCTGTTTGGGCTTACAGTTTGGGGGGCTTACAGCACTTCCTTTGAATTGTTATTATATATATTAGATAAAGCATACAATAAAATTGTAATTACTTCTAAAATTCATTAATAATTTATTTCCTTTTTTTTTTTTTTGCATCAATTAAAACCTAAGTAATGGTTGTAGCCTGTAGCCTATCCCTGTGGTGTGAACCAAATTTCACATAACAAAGAACAAGAATAATAAATACTATTTGTGTAGCTTCCTAAATGCTAATGCTGATTCTGCTGATCACTTTTTTCTTTATCTTTATTCATTCAAAGGCATTGTACAAAGAACAAGACCCATGACATTTAGTCACTGCAAGGATTGTGCAGAGTGGAACAACAATAATTTAGCAACAACAAAAAGAGAAACAATTATTTAATTTCCCTTTGGGATGAATAAAGAATAAAGCAGTATAATTTAAATTCGTTATAGAATGTATTAAAGATTGGGGGGACTTTATAAACTTAGACTTATGAATGTAATGTATGTAACCATTATGAGAACTGAATTCACTAGCAGGCTGTTCATCTTATAAAGTACAATGCCATATAAAACATCCCTCTGAAATAAACGATTAACAGCAATGTTTTTTTGTTTTTTTTTTTGTTTTTTTTTTAAACAAGTTGACTTCAGAATTTAAAAGAATTCGCATTTGTAAAATATGTGATTTGTGGTTTCTAAATTAGAGTTACAAAATGCACAGATAGTTTCAAAGTTGAAACTAAGTATGAGGAGTTCGCTAGACGGATAAATATTGTTAATTAGTGTAAAATGGATTTCTTTCGACTTTGGCAATATCGGGTATTTTAAATAATCTGTTCTTAACTTTTTGCTCTTAATGGGATCCATTTCTTTAAATTCCTGTACTCTACGATATATAATTGAAATGAAGGATAACTTCATTCGCGAAGAGCAAGAATGGTTTAGAGATAGGATTGATAACACAGAATAACAGTTTTGGATGACAGAAAAAATGTCTCTTCAAGCTAAAGTCATTGTAGGAAAGCAAGTGTCCATTTGAATCCGGTAAATCCATAAGATTCTGCTGATCACTGGCTTTCTGGGTTTTAATCTATGACGTTTACTTTTCGGTATAAAATCAGGGAAGGTGCAGTTACAACCGCCAGCAGAGAGAGCTCTAGAGTTAATGTAACTAAGTTCTTCGCATCCGTGAAAAGGTTGTTTTTTTTATTATTCAAGATCGGAACAACATAATAATTGTATTTACTTATTTTCAAACACACATTTCAGGTGAAAGTCCTTATTTGACTCAATATGACAGAATGAAGGCAAAAGTTGCCTTAAGCGTAGTATTTTTTTTTACTTTCTGTTTATCATATGATATGATCACATGGCTGATAACTCTTCATTTCTATTGGTTAGTTTGTATTTTGACGAGTTCCGGTCCTTTTGAAGCCGTTAAACAAATGCAAAATAGTTCCTCAGAATTTTTGTAATCTGTATTCTTAGGTGTGGTCTTATTTCAGAACTTTAATTATGTGACCTGACGATGTAGTGAAACGTCATATGTCTGGTTTTCAGCGTCTGTTTAAGAGGTTTATTAGCTGTTCCGCGGAGGGATTTATCAGCTGGGCCTAACTGAACCCTGGAGGGTGATTTGAATCCCTCGCTCCTACAGTCATTTTTTAGGGATCATTTTTGGTTTTATTCGAACGTATTCAAAAATACTTTTAGGGCATTTTTACACATGTTTTAACGTTAACGCACAAGGTAAGAGTTTGACTTGCTGTCGGTGAGTTGTTTTCACAAACTGTTAGCCAACGTGTTGAAGTTACAGTCAGAACTAGATAGCACTAGCTAATAGCTGTTATACTGTAGTTATTTTCAGCTAGTTGATACATCGCTACAGACAAACACCTTGCTGTAACTTCTACATTTTCAGTAAAGTGTATTAATACATCCTGTCTGCAGTCTGTTCTTTTGTTTAGCTTTAATGTTTCTGATGTGTATATATATATATATATATATATATATATATATATATATTGTTTTACTGTGGAGCGATGCAGTGTGGAAATATAAGTGAATCTATTTTGCTTAAAACTATTGTGTCCAATGCGCTCTAGAAGAAGGCATTGTCTCCACATCCCTTTTACATTTCCTGCACCAACGTTTTGTCAACACAGATGTCTACAGACCAGGCGATCAACATGACCCCAATGGGAGATCAGGAGAGCATGTCCCGTTCAGAGGAAGATGTTCCTGCTGTTCTAAATGAAACCTCAGCTCCGTTAAACTTTTCTGAGCTCACGTCACATCAGTTTGGCATCTCCGTGGAGAGTTTTATTCCATCCTCTTCAGGCTGTAAGGGTAAGTAGTCGGAGCTGTTAGGAAAAACTTTCCTTACATTGATGGACAGTTGTGTCATATGAGCTAAACCATCTCGTTTCCTCTCATCAGAATTGGCAGGGACTTGCTAACAACATCTCTTTGCGTATAATTGGTTGTCGGAAACCTAATTCCAGCACTCAGCTACACATCAGCCACCTCGGTTAAAAATGTGTCATTCAGTGAACGGTTCAGATTTGACAAAGAAAAGCACATCACACTTCCAGCTCAGAGCAGCAACACCACCCTCCATAAACGTATTGCTACTCATCATACTTTAGTTGAGACGTTTGTACACGTTTGCTTCACCAGCAGAGCCTGATCAGTAGGTATAAACTGGATCGCAGTAGTATTTCTGTTCCTTACAAAAACAAAGTTCGGTGTATTTTATGTGATAAAATACCAACAAAACACAAAACGAATAAAACTGTAAAGTTGAATGAAATGATACACAGTTTTAACTCTGAACCTCCTACAAAAAATAATCAAGTGCAAGTTCTTAAACAATGTCCCAAGCTTTGAACATCTCACCAAAATGAAGCTTTGTAGCCTACTTGCAAAACGATGTCTGTGGAGAAAAGCACTGCAGATAACCCTGAAAACACCATTACCTTGGTGGGACATGGAGGTGGCTGAATTATGATGTGGGGAGGCTTTTCCTCAGCATGGACAGGGAAGATGGATGGAAAAAATACAGAGCAGTACTCTCGGAAAACATGAAAAGTCCAGTGAGACAATTATCCTGAGCATTCAATCAGTGCAACAATTAATAATGTGTTAGTTAGAATGATAAAAAGTTAAGACCCTGAGAATCTGTGGCAAAATTTGAATAATGATGTTCCCAGCTGCTCTCCATTCAGTCTGACTGAACTTATTTTGCAAAAAATGGTCAAGAGTTTCAGGTTTAATTACAGCAAAAGGGGCTTCAACACAATATTCTCTGTAGACTGAATACACATTATGCAGGCCACACTTTTTAGATTTCTATTTACATTAAACTTAAAAACCATATATCCCTTATCTTCAACTTTGCATTTATACAGTGCTTTGATTTGCATTGTCATGTAAAATCCCAGTTAGTTTATGGTTCTAGTATGACAAAATGTGCAAAGGTTCAAGAAGAATTCACTTCAAACCTGCAGCACACAGCGTTGTATGCTGCACAATCTGACTCTCTGCTCGCAGATATGGATCGCTGTACCAGGACGGACCCACCCTTCATTATGTTGTAGCATTTCTACAAATGTAATCTGGGGGTGAGGGGGTTGACTGGATGGGCTAAACAGTTTTTTTATACAGCATGCAATCATAAATGCATTGTGGCACTGAGATTGAGATCAAAGAAGGATCATGTTTCATCATTAATCATAACCAGTTGGATAAACTCCAAACAAGCAAATTCAAAAATACTTTATTCATCCCAAAGGGAAATGAAATGTTGCTGTAGCTCATTATGAAGGTTTCTTCAAAGAGCCGTTGTAGATGCTGATGGCTGTGGGCAGGAAAGATCTCATGTAGCGCTCCATCTTACAACAGATCTGAAGAAGCCTTTGTCTGAAGACACTGTTGTTGTAGGACAGTCTGATGAAGAGGATGCTCAGGGTTCTCCATAATGTTCTTCATTTTATGAAGAATCCGTCTTTCAACAATGATCTCCAGAGGTTCCAGAGGAGTCCCCAGAACAGTGCCAGCCTTTTTTATCAGCTTGTTGAGCTTTTTTAAGTCTCTGACTCTGATGCTACTTCCCCAGCAGATGATGGAAGAAGAGATCACACTCTCCACAACAGACTTATAGAAGATATGCAGCATCTTGCTGCAAACACCAAAGGACCTAAGCTTCCTCAAGAAGTACAGGTCCTTCTCAAAATATTAGCATATTGTGATAAAGTTCATTATTTTCCATAATGTCATGATGAAAATTTAACATTCATATATTTTAGATTCATTGCACACTAACTGAAATATTTCAGGTCTTTTATTGTCTTAATACGGATGATTTTGGCATACAGCTCATGAAAACCCAAAATTCCTATCTCACATAATTAGCATATCATTAAAAGGGTCTCTAAACGAGCTATGAACCTAATCATCTGAATCAACAAGTTAACTCTAAACACCTGCAAAAGATTCCAGAGGCCTTTAAAACTCCCAGCCTGGTTCATCACTCAAAACCCCAATCATGGGTAAGACTGCCGACCTGACTGCTGTCCAGAAGGCCACTATTGACACCCTCAAGCAAGAGGGTAAGACACAGAAAGACATTTCTGAACGAATAGGCTGTTCCCAGAGTGCTGTATCAAGGCACCTCAGTGGGAAGTCTGTGGGAAGGAAAAAGTGTGGCAGAAAACGCTGCACAACGAGAAGAGGTGACCGGACCCTGAGGAAGATTGTGGAGAAGGGCCGATTCCAGACCTTGGGGGACCTGCGGAAGCAGTGGACTGAGTCTGGAGTAGAAACATCCAGAGCCACCGTGCACAGGCGTGTGCAGGAAATGGGCTACAGGTGCCGCATTCCCCAGGTCAAGCCACTTTTGAACCAGAAACAGCGGCAGAAGCGCCTGACCTGGGCTACAGAGAAGCAGCACTGGACTGTTGCTCAGTGGTCCAAAGTACTTTTTTCGGATGAAAGCAAATTCTGCATGTCATTCGGAAATCAAGGTGCCAGAATCTGGAGGAAGACTGGGGAGAAGGAAATGCCAAAATGCCAGAAGTCCAGTGTCAAGTACCCACAGTCAGTGATGGTCTGGGGTGCCGTGTCAGCTGCTGGTGTTGGTGGTCCACTGTGTTTTATCAAGGGCAGGGTCAATGCAGCTAGCTATCAGGAGATTTTGGAGCACTTCATGCTTCCATCTGCTGAAAAGCTTTATGGAGATGAAGATTTCATTTTTCAGCACGACGTGGCACCTGCTCACAGTGCCAAAACCACTGGTAAATGGTTTACTGACCATGGTATCACTGTGCTCAATTGGCCTGCCAACTCTCCTTACCTGAACCCCATAGAGAATCTGTGGGATATTGTGAAGAGAACGTTGAGAGACTCAAGACCCAACACTCTGGATGAGCTAAAGGCCGCTATCGAAGCATCCTGGGCCTCCATAAGACCTCAGCAGTGCCACAGGCTGATTGCCTCCATGCCACGCCGCATTGAAGCAGTCATTTCTGCAAAAGGATTCCCGACCAAGTATTGAGTGCATAACTGTACATGATTATTTGAAGGTTGACGTTTTTTGTATTAAAAACACTTTTCTTTTATTGGTTGGATGAAATATGCTAATTTTGTGAGATAGGAATTTTGGGTTTTCATGAGCTGTATGCCACAATCATCCATATTTGTTTTAGTCACATTCAAAATGAGATGATTGTTTCCACACCATGCCACAAAGCGGTCCACCACCTTCCTGTACTCAGCTTCTTGTCAATCTCTGATCCACCCCACGACTGCAGAATCATCCGAGTATTTCTGCAGATGACAGGAGTCTTTCTTGTACTGGAAGTCTGAGGTGTACAGAGTGAAAAGGAATGGTGAGAGTACAGTCCCCTGTGGTTCTCCTGTGCTGCTGACTACCTGGTTAAACTCACAACCCTTCAGTCTCACAAACTATGGTCTGTTTGTCAGGAAGTCTTTGATCCAGGAGATTGTTGAGGCCTCCAACTGAGTCTTCTGGAGTTTCTGACAAAGCAAATCGTTGGATTGCATTAAATGCACTGGAGAAATCAAAGAACATGATCCTCACAGTGCTGCTGGCTTTGACCAGATGACAGTGGGTTTGTTGAAGCAGGTGTATGATGGCATCTTCAACTCCAGCGATAAGCAAACTGAAGGGGGTCCTGATGGATGTATGTATATTGGATGTATTCAAAAATGGAGCTGCCGATTATCAAATATGTGTCCGTTTGTTGTTGTGGAACACTGATCTGCTGTATTTTTGACCACAACATGCACCAGAGATTTTATTAGGACCTCAGGAAATTGTCTCAAGTTATGAAAAGCCGCTATGTCCCCCTTAAACAATCTTGTAGGAATGAATGATGCACTAATGCATACAAGTATGCATCATGATGATTAAAAGAGAAGTAATTTTTACATTTGATACCAGTCAAGAATTATTGAAGCCGCATTCTGCTCTTTCCTCCTTTAGATAAGTCTCGTCTTGCGCAGATAAAGGCTAGGCGGAGATCCAGCGTTGGTGTCCGCGGCTCCCCGGAGACAAATTCCCTCATCTGTTTCAGGGCACAGCAGAGGAAGAAGACTCGACCAGCTTCACACACCCCAGAGGTAGGTTAGACGCTTCACGGGTTGCAAATGTTACAAACTGACCCAGTGATGAGATGGCTGGACCTTGGTGATCAATTTGTTTCTGTATTAATCAGTTGTTCATCTGTGCAGGGACAGGTGTCTGGTATTAAATACAGCACACAGCAGCATTCATAGCACAGGCTGCAGGTTGTATATATTTTTTTTGTTACCATGGTGATATGTGAAGTCCCAACCAGTTTTGGCCCCACTTAGTTCTGAGTTTCTGTCTAAGGCTCGGCTAAGGAGCAACCAGTGCGTCTGTATGTTATCCTGAGAGACACAGAATTAGTTTGGTTTTTTTTATCATACTAAAATGTTTGATAGAATAATTTTGATTAAAACTTGAATTAGAAACTTTTAATCACTTTCTGTTCCAGCTCCAACATAACTGAAGATGGCTTTTTACTAGCCAATCAGGGACGAGGGGTGGGGCCTGCTCTGATGCGCTAATGATTAAGGAGAGGTTTGCATTTTAAGCATTTAACTGCTGGACTGTAAGTGTTTTGAAACATATTTGATACATGGTAGAAAGAAGAAGTAAATTATGCTGAAGAAGTGGTTAAAAAACTTGATGTCAATGTTAGGGAGTTTTTTCTGCTCTGAAAGCTGCCAGTTCTCCAGTCTGCATGGGGTGAGTCACAAAATGAAGTGAGCAATTTTTCTAATTTTCCGTAACCTTTGTTACTCTATTGCTGCTATCTCTGAGGAAATGAAATAGTTGGAGTGGCTCTCTTTAGGCAGAGCATGCGCTCCAGGTTTGTGTGTGGAAACAGTGTGTGATAGATGTGCTCTCTCAGTAATACCACTCCGGTAATTTCAGAAGTTTATGAGCTGCCAGGCTGCATCACTGAGTAGATGTTTATTTTTTGCCGTCTCAATCCTCAGCTTGTCAGAAGTAGCCCCTTCTCTCCCCGGGTCGCCTTCACACTGAGGCAGAAGATGGCCTCCTTCCAGAGCCTGATGGATGTTGTGGACAGTGACTGTGATCCGGTGCCAGTGCAGGACAGCGACACTGGAGGATGCATCTTGACGCCAGATTATCTGTCTGGTGAGGCAGCTGTATCACTACAGGATTAATAGTTTCATTTCTCCATGGAGATCAATGCCAGAAAAGATTTCGTTCTAATGTCTGGACGCACAGTTTAAAAGCTATATATATATATATATATATATGTGTGTGTGTGTGTGTGTATATATATATAAAAAAGCTTATTACATCGCATAGTATAAGCCTCAGCCTGCCATTTACGTCCAGACATTTCTCCTGAGCTTCGTCACTTTTGTAAATGGGCCACTTGAGGTTATTAAAGTTATTTATTTTTTGTTTTTTATGGTTTTTGAGATGTTCTTATTTGTTTTTGTCTGTTGTCATGTAATTCATCTCTTTTTTTTTTACATTCATTTCTTAACTTTTCAGATGAGATCAGCTCTAGCGAAGGGAAAGAGAACAACCCACCAGCTACACCCACACCCAGCAAAAAGAGGTGCCTAGGCCCCCTGGAAGGCTGCAGTGTGAAGATTAGAGAGGGGAATATCTCTATCCCTCACTGTAGTTTGAAGGAACAGGAGGTATGTATTTCTTCACACACACTTTCAAACCTGCTGTTTGCTTACATCAAACTAGATCATGTTTAAATAAAAGCTACCAGTTCAAAATAAGAAAACCAATCCTTATGCTTATCAGACTGTTTGCCAGAGTTACTATTCTGTCATCAAATAGAAAAGCCTGGTTTAAAAAAATCCATTTGAATTTGTTCTGTCTATGGTTTTGTACAAAATGGAAAGCAAGCACATTTTAAAATCACTGACAATTTTTTGAGACATTTGTATTTAGGTGCTGTTTCTGTCTTGATATGCTTACATTTCCTCTCAACAGTTTTTAATTTTAAACATTCAGACAGATTACCTTTACATTATTGTTTTTATTTTTCATGCTTTGTGTTGTGAAATCAGCCAATCGGCCTTTGAATGGTACCCTTTCTGAACTCCATGGACTTTTAGCCTTTTGGAAACAAATGTGTTTGTGCAGGTTGAATGCCTAGAGTCCTTCACTCTGCGTGGTGTGATTTAATGTCGTCCCAGGTCTGACCAAGTTGTCAGAATTCTGGCAGTCAAATCAGCCGAAGTGCAGTTAGGTAAAAGGATAAGTGAGACACTTTAGTGAACTCTGTATTTAAAGTCCTTCCTGCACAGGCTTAGAAAGCACACCTGTGTATCAGAAAGAAGCCATTTGGAAGAAAACATTTATTAAAATATGATTTAGCTACAGCTACACGGCAGGTGTGACTACAGAGACCTTTTTACTGCTACTCTGCCTTAGAGCTGAGCTTAATAGAATAAGATCAAGTGATGCCTTCCTATAAAGTGCTCAAACGTGAAGTCACCAAGGGAACTAGAAAGAGTGCTCCATATTTAGAAATATTGCCGTGTCAGCTCTATGACTGAGTGGTTTTTCCCTCTCCTGCCTTCCTGTTCCTACTTTGATCTAAGATGAAAAGCTCCAAGTGCTCTCATCATTTCTGTGGCCACTTCGGGGGTGAATGTTGAGCTACCACTCATACCAGCTCAGTGTGTCCTGGTCAGGACTGCATCTGTATTCAGGTCTCCAGACTGTAGGTTTTTGATGGCGGTTTCACTATGACAGGCTCACATTTACAACTTGTGTACTGTTCTCCTACAGCCAGTAGTAGGAGTTGAGAAGCTAAAGAACATCATCTTTCATGGATGAATGTCTTTATGAGGGTCAGAGAACTAGCTGCTCCCATCGGTTCAAAGATAAACCTCTTATGATTCAACAGATTCACTGATGAACCTTTGGTGTCTGTCAGGGGCCTTTTAATAGGCCAGAATCAGCTAACCAACGTTGGTCTGAATCTGTTTCATTTTTTATCAATCTTTCCGTTTAGTAGCTTATACTTAAAGCATTCTTTTATTCAGACTTTTAAGTTTAAGTCAATTCATCTGATTAATCACAATTTATGAATTCTTGAAATAATCCTCAACTAATTTAGTAATTGAATAATCATTAACTGGATTACAGACTCCAAACCATGCCATTTGCTGAAAGAACAACCCACTCGCAGAGCAGTAATTAAGCCAAACTTGTACAAAAAATATATACTTAAAATATATTTTGCATTTAAGATGAAAAAGCCTTTGTAAATATGTTGTATCCAGAACTCCTCAAGTGGCATAGTATTACCTTCATCTGGTTCAAATTCTGGAAAACAAATCTCTTATTAAGCACCTTTTGCTATATGATTAATAATGTCAGTCAGTCATTTTCTACCGCTTATTCCATAGTGGGTCGCGGGGGAGCTGGTGCCTATCTCCAGCAGTCTATGGGCGAGAGGCAGGATACACCCTGGACAGGTCGCCAGTCCATCACAGGGCAACACACAAACAACCAAGCACACACTCATTCATACACCTAAGGTCAATTTAGAGTTACCAATTAACCTAACAGGCATGTCTTTGGACTGTGGGAGGAAGCTGGAGTACCTGGTGAGAACCCACGCATGCACAGGGAGAACATGCAAACTCCATGCAGAAAGACCCCGGGCCGGGAATCGAACCCGGGACCTTCTTGCTGCAAGGCAACAGTGCTACCAACTGTGCCACCGTGCAGCCCAATATTAATATCGATTAATAATGTATTAATCGAAAAAATAGTGGACAGCTTAATTAATTAGCAAAATAATTGTTAGTTGCAGCCCTATAAACAACCAAATGTGAAGGGCAGCTACCTTTGGCTTAGCTGATCTTATCTTACACCAGAGTATTAAAAGCATTTGGCAGCCAGAGAGGAAAACCAGTGTTCCCAAGTTCTCTGAGAAATAGATCATTTGGAAAAGGGGGAAAAATAAAAGTTGTTCTCTTTTAGTATAGACACTACATTGCAAAGACAATTTATTTGCAGCCATCTTCCAACTGAGAGTATATTTAAGAGATACACATAAATTTAAGAAATGACTCTGCTATGATAGAAACATAAGTGCTTATAGATTTCAGTCTTTGCTGCATAAGGCACATTTCTAAGTGGCAAGCACAGTTGAAATACTAATGACCCCCTTGTTAAATAACAAATAATCGGAGTCTTTGGATAGCTGAGTTCAGTTTCCACATTCAGCCCCGACTGCTGCCAGACCCGTAAAAATAAAACCTTACTTAAATCAAACCTGTCTGACAACATGAAGTAGGCTAAAGAATCCAAAAAAATCAACACACCATTCCCTGATCTAAAGAAATGAAAGAGCTGCTGAGAAACAAAGTCGGTGACATCTATCACTCTGGAAGGTGGGTTTTTCAGTCCATAACTGGGGCTGGTGTTAGAGGGCAGCTCATAAGTAGTTTTGTAAAGGGAGCGTTTGCCTTTCCTTCACCCGAGAGCCGAGTCAGAACCACATCGTTACATTATTGTAAATGTCTCCTTCAATCAATTTAAACACTGGCAATTATACTAATATTTATTGCAGTATCCCTGCAAATAGATGCTCTAAATTCACCATCTTAATTTATTAACATTGTTTTAAGCTAGGCAGCGGTGCTAGCGAATGCTTCCCATTCCTAATCAGCTCATCTCATCTGCACCAGCAGCTGGAAAACTGGTATTAAGCACAGTCTTTAATTTAAGATTCAGATCCAAAGCCTGGTGACAGTAAAACAGCAACAGTGTTGAAGAGCTCAGACTGATATAAAGTTTATGGTTCAGGAGAAAATAATCACATGTGAACACCGCTGTAGATTTAAAATACTTAATTGTCCCCAAGGGGTAATTTATTTACAGCAGACTCCACAAGTCAACACACACGCACAATATTGACATTAAACCATCATCACAGGATAATATCTGAACTCCAAGCAGCACAACTATCAGAAATTATTTAAAAACCTAACAGCTAAGCGAATAAAAGACCTCAAGTATCAGTTAGATCTTGCCTTATGGGCGTATGTAAACCTTCTTGACGGTTGGAGCCTGAACTTGGTGTGCAAAGGATGCTGAGGGTCATTGAGAATTGATGTTGCCCTGAAGACCAGATTAAGGTCTCTCAAGTCAGCACTAACAATCTTAGCACAGACACTAACTACACCTAATAACCTCTTTTTGTTTGCCAAGCTGTCGTTACCAAACCAGCACACCTTTCCAAAAGTTAACCGATTCAATAAAGGGAAAATAAAACATTTTAAAAAAAATATTGATCCCCATGAAATCCATACAGTTTCCTTAGAAAAATAACCTCTGGTTGGCTTTCTGACAGAGGACGTCTGCATTTGCCTCAAAATGTAGCTAATTATCCAGGCCAGTGCAATGGGATAAGAACGCTGTCAAAAACAATGTGTCTGTAAAGACGGAAATGTGTGCATATTAGTCAATAGTTGTGCATAAGTAAAATCCAAAAGAGGTATTGTATATTTTCTCTATAAGAATACAAAATAAAATGTTACAGCTTCAAGAAATTACAAACACAAAGTTCAAGTTTACACTTGTGGTTTATTCTTTATGAATACAATATGCTATAACAGTTTGTGAATACAATTTCTTTTCTTTGAGAATACAAATTTACATCAGCGACTTGGCGTCACGTGATCTCAGGCTGGTTAGTGGAGCATAGTTAGTCAATTCGGGTTGCGCATGCGCTGTCACACTCCTCACCGCCAGTAAATATAGTGCCGGGATTGGATGACGGAAAAAAGTAATGGGAGATAATTCAGTCTAAAAGAATTATTAGGAACAGAGGGGAGATAGGAGGGATATCAAGAGTATTATAATTATTATAAATAAAGCATTGTTCTTATTTTCATGAAATACAAAACTAAAACATAGAATGTAGTGGGTGGAGTCATACAATGATGTACAGTAGGTGGCGGTATGCACCTCTAAATTTGTTGCGTACCGCCAGCAGAATAAGAAGAAGCACTAGCGCCAAGATGTTGGACCCCAAATAACAACAACTGTACCATCAATGAGTGTTGGTATAATTGTAGGCCGATTCCTACGGAAATCAATCAACATCTCTTTTGTTTTGGAAACATTTAGATGCAAGTATGAATTGTTACACCATTGAATAAATTCATCTAAAACTGGGCCATGGCCCGCCTCCTTGTCCTGCAAAAGGCAAACAATTACAGAGTCGTCTGCAAATTTAATGATGAACCTTCACTCTATTTGGCTCTGACACTTATTAGTGTAGAACATGAATAGCAAGGGTGATAACACACAACCCTGAGGAGAACCAGTGGAGCACATTAGTACCCTTGTTCTCTGAGACCTCCTCGTCAGAAAACCCACCAGCCAACAGATGGTGCCAAAGTTAAGTAGTGAAAGATCAGCCAGTCTCCTGGCCAAGATGTGGGGCTGCATGCAATTGAAGGCTGAAGATAAATCAAAAAGCATAGTTGTGCATATGTTTACGTGCCCTCTAAATGTCTAACAACATAATTCAGTAGTGTAGCAGCAGCATCATCCACCCCCTTCCATGCCTGATGTAAAGAAAGGAGTATTTAACTGTGGACGGGTGATTTCAGTATAAACAGCAGGAAGATAAGAGACAAGCGGCTTCTGTTATAATCTGCCATTTTGTTCTTGTTGAAGCACTTTTTTTCTGTTTTATATCGGACCCTTTAAGAACGTAACAAAAAATTGTTTTAAGCAAGATGTTTAGATTGGTACTGTCCCCGATGAGCCCACCCCTTGCTCCTGGATTAGCCAGTATCCTCAAATGAAAAAGGGTTCGTTTTGGGTAGCAATCACGTTAGTTTTCACACAGGCCCAGTTTGGTCCCAATCTTTTTTTTTTTTTTTTCTATTAATAAATTAAATCGTCATGTGAAAACTGAGTTTCTTCTTCTGAAACAGGCTCAGAGACAGCAGCAACATAATGTACTTCCACGAACCTTTCCAGCATCTCTCAACATGTCCTTTTAATGACAACACAGCTTCACTGAGTATCCCACACATTCCCTCCTAACAGGATGTTCTCTGTAAACACCAAAGCCCGAGCCGACCACCCTCTGATGACCCTTCAGCTGTTTCACCGGCCCAGCAGCCCCATCTCTTCCACATCCTGTCTCTCCCTTCTCTGCTGGAGATGAAACCCACAGGTAAACACACGTGGTTCTGAAGATCCTCCCTGGGGGAAGCTGGACTTTGATCTTGGTTTAGTTTAGCGTTTGAGCTTTAATGCACAGGCTGTTGCTTTATAAGTGTAGCCCAGTCTGCAGGGCTCCATTGTTTTGTACCATGCACAAACTGAGAATGTTAAACTGCAGGTAAGTTTATTTTTAAGCTTATTTTTAAACTGCAAAACTGGAAGCTATAAAGTAGTAAGAAGATGATTCTTTTTTTGGTATCCAGGGTTTCTACACAGTGATAGTGGACATGGAGCAGCAAACTCATCATTTCTAATATTCTTATAAATAAATAATTGCTTAAGTTTCGCTGCAGTGCATAATAGCAAGTTTTTGTTGCAGTAGATGTGGACAAGACGCCTGTAGTGAGGAAAAAGAAGCAGGTGCGCTTCGGGGGTCCTTTATCTCCAGAGTTCTTTGATAAGAACTTGCCCCCCAGCACTCCATTACAGAAGGGGGGCACCCCGGCACGAACCGCCACTCCTGGTGGGGGCTCAGAACTGCGCTCGGTGCTGAAAACACCTCAGAGGAGCGAACCAGACGCACGGCACCATCGACCGGAGCCTCTCAGCCCCACTGGGTTTGGGGCCTCCCCCACATTCACAATACCTGCCAAACGCAGAGGGTCACATGAGAGAGGTGACAGTGAGGATGGAAAGGTAGACTACAGAAAATAAAGTTTTCTGATTGACGGTGTTTATGTTTGATGCTGTTATGCTATTAAAAATATGTGTAGCATGCTGTATTAAAGCTATGTAAAAATAAAAATGTTATTTAAAACATTTTATAGTTTAAACTCTTATATAGAGTGTAAATGGTCCATTAAGACTAAACAAATATTTAATTTTTTCCTCTTAGACTGTTTTCCCATCGTTGGAGCAGATTGACCCGGCTGTGTCGAGCGATGGAGGTTGATTATAACGTTTTTCTGCCGCTGCTGGTCAATAAGTTATTGTTTGTAGTAGATTATAATCCTACTCTCTGTGATCACTGCTGTTTCTTTACATTTTTAGAGTGTGCTTTTGATGCCCAGCCATTAAATTTAAACATGGCTTTCCTTGAGGAGTCTCTCTCTCAGAATCTCAGAGGTAAACTGCTTTTCATACTTTCCACATTTTCATCATAGCCATGATAACTAAAGAACAGCCCCATCCCATCACACAGGAACAGGATGATTTGACACTGTTGTTCAAATTGTTCCTCTTCAGGGTGGCTGCATGAAATAACAGATCATTATTTATTATTTTATCCAGTTTGAAGTGTGACTAGCACACTTTCTTTCCTTGAGATAATCCTGTTTGATGCTTTCTCTTTGCTACCTTACCTAGAACTGGGAAATCCAGTTGTTTGTTTCAGACTTACGGTGTATATTGAGCGTTTTCTCAGCCTTTTAAGCTTCCACCTTTTCTTATGTCAAAAATCGTTTTATGGTGTTATTTTATTTAAATATTTATTTTAAGCACTGTGTTAACATATTACCTCCAAACTTGCTGCACAAAGACCCAGTGGAATGTTTTGATTTGTTACATATAAAAGTATTTTATGTATTTTGTGCATAACTGTTGTCCTGCTGCTGTTCTTATAAAAAATAAAGGTATTAGCAGTTAGATGTTCTGGGAAACATCTATGGTCACCCTGTTTTTATAATGGTCTATGTTGTTTAGGTTATTTTTATTATTAACTGTATCTGTATTTAAAGCTTGCTATTTCAGTTGATTTGCCTCTTTTTTCTTTTCTTTTCTTTTTTTTTGCCTCTTGCCTTTAAAAGCCGACACGGAACCAAACAAAACGTCTCAGACGGAAGTCATGGATGGCCGTGAATTCGTGGCCGAGGAGAAACAGCCTGAAGGCGATGCTGAAAGTCGGACCCAGTCCAAACGCAGAAGAATAATGAAGGTCTGAGTCGGTTAAAATCTGATGAGATCCTAATTAAATGTCCTGATCAAGTATTTATTAAAAAAATATATAAGTCTGGCTGGACTCATTGTGTTCATCTGATTATTGGAATTGTAAAAGGTTTCAGTGAGGGGTACCAAGAAATACCCAAATGTGTTGCAAATTCATTAAATTGCTGCCTGGTGCATCTGAGTTTCTACTTTGAAACAGCTGCACCCCACTGACATGTTAGCATGTTGGATGTTAGCATCCAAACTAAAGAGGCTCCAGTCAGTCAGCCTCAGAGCAGAATCTGCCACTTTTCCCTCCATCAGCCCTCATCGATTAGAGAAAATATGGAAAGATTTGACTTTTTTTTAATTAAATATACCAACAAGTGAATTAAACTAATCAACCAACTTTATTTACACTTTCATTTGAAGTATATTAAAATCTGTTAAAGATTATGGATAAAAGCTTTGATGCAGAAATGAGGATGACGTCTTCATTCCTTCATGTTCTGTTGTACACACCGTGTTATTCTGGTGCACATTTGATGTTTTTTGTGTATTGTAGTCTTTAGTGAAGACAGAGTGGAATCAACAGGTCAGAAGAACATTCTTATCTGTCAGGAAGGGCGTGATCAGTGCATCTCTAAGAAATCTATTTGTAGCCCTTGATTATTGCGGAGTAACATAAAACCATTAAAATGTTTTCCTTTATTTGCTCTCTGGAGAAATTGCATCCTGTTACAGTTGCTTTATTTCCTTTTTAAAAATCCCATGTCTTGAAGCATAGTTTAACTTGTCTATATATCTGAATTTGTTTCTCCACAGAAAAAAGAGGAGCGTGAAAATGAGCATCGAGCACGGCCCGGCCAGCGAAAGAGAAAGGTCTTCTTTTACCACAAACTGTTTCTGCTTGGTCTAACTTTCCTGTTGCCAGAGAAGAACATCTTTTTAATAATTCATGGGTCATAACCTGCTCGCATCTAATTTACTGTTAATATCTCTGGATCTGAACTTCATCATGCACTAAAAACTCCTATTAGTATGTGGAAGATTGTGGCAGAAACACAGTCCATATGATGTATCCTCAGGCCAACTGTCTGTTCTTCCAGCAACCAGAGGACAGCGAACCAGTGAAGAGGTCGATGCGAACCGCTGCCAAGTCGGCCTGCAGGAAGATGAAGGTGGGTCGGCTGTGTCTGCTTGTTACATTTTGCTTCACTGAGAATTCTGCACACGCCACCCTGGAGGCCAGTTATAGACTTAATGTGTGCACAATCTCACTCCAACTTACTTTGCTGAAGTTTGGGAAACATTTGGAATGTGTGTATCTTTATATAGCCCACTATTTCACCCACCTGAAGGCATCCAATCCTGCATGGATCACTCAGCTACACTATTGCTTTGGAAATTGTGGGAGTTACATTCACATTCACTTATAAAGTTGTACACGAGCTGACAAGCTACCCTACTTTCAGGTGTACTGCAGCTGCAGAATTAGTATTTTGAAACTACGTTCACACTGAACTGTAGAACCAGAACATGTTATATCTAAACGGATCAGTCAGCATAACTCATAAGCTTTCGTTTTGACCTTTGACTCCAGACGGATTCTGGTGGAAAGAGTTGAATTAGTGTTTGCTAAGAACTAAAACCATTTTAACACATTTTATTGTTCTGTCACACACAACCTCTACTTCTCACTTACCGCCTACCTTATCCATTAGTTTCATCACTAGCTTACTTGCACAATACATTTGTAAACAGGTTGCCATATCTACCCTGGTAATATGCCTCAGGACCCATCCAAGAATGTTTGTGTGGAGAAACATCTTTTAAGAGATATCATTCACTAAAACTACTGACTATATCTGAGAGGGAAAATGACTGTACGTTATTTAGTAGAGCAAAACCATTTTTTACATTTTCCAAGTCATTAGATTTTACAACCTGGTTGCATTTATAAACAGACTCAGTGCAGGGATCTAAGCATTTTATTTATGGCAGAATAGTTGAGCGCATCTAATACATTCTGCTTTTAAGTATTTTCATATTCTTTTCCATTTTCCAGCAAATTCGCTTGTTTATTCATATCCTCTGTCAGACCAATGAAAAAACATACTAGAAACCCACAATGTCAAGAGCCAGACACATGCAAGTCTTGCCATGGGATGACTCTTATCCCGGCAAACAACATGGTCAAAAAAAAGAAGAATCCTGAAATCTTCTCTCAGTTGATTCATAATCTGAAAACCTCCTTTATCCTGCTGGCTCAGTGTGAGTGCTGCTGTGGCTTCTATTACAGGAGCATGATTCTGCATGTAATTAATCATTTTTTTTTTTTTTTTTTTTTACGTGGAATCTAACTGCTTTTCAAAGTAGAATATATACCTCTAATCAGCTACAGAACAGAACGTTTGGACAAATATAAATTGATACATTTCGTAGTCCCTGCAGCTACGTAGAAGAAATGGTGATATCCTTCAATACTTTCTTTCCACATTAAAGTTTTTGTTCAGAAGCCGGGCCTAGATTGCTTATGATTAATGGCTAATGTACATTGAAACGTCTATGCTTTAAGCTTTGGGCCATAAAAAAATGTAGTCATTTAAACACAGAACCGGATTCTCCACTGTTTTTTACTATTTCTATGTGGCTCTAGTGTTTGTTTGGTTTGATCCTGGCCTCTCTTTAAAAACCAGCATAGACTAGAAGAATTAGGTTGTATTCAGAAAAAGGTAAAACTGTTATTGATCAGCTATGTTGCTCTCATCTAATTGGCCCGATATTTGGTGTCCTGGTGGCTGCTGACTGTTAACAGGTTGCTTCACTTCCAGATAGAGGAACTGCTACCTTGGTCAGACATCTCTGCCTTTTCAGCTAATGTTTACTGATTGTCATTTGAATTTGATGAAAGCAATTAATAATTATATTGCTGTTATTAAAAAAAAAAACCCAGATTGAAAACATGCCCCCTGCTCCCAAGACGACATTCCAGCTCTGTAAATGATAAACCTCAGGTCGGTGGGAATGTAATATGTCAATATAATCACTCTTTGCTGGTAAACTGAGAGAGGGTGGAGCTTTGGCTTTGTTTTTGTTGCTACAGTAAATTTAAAAATCATCCTAAATGTGTAAAAGTATGTTTGTATTTGTTCAAAATGATTTAAATGTGGTCTCCTTGACTCCGTTTACTGTAATCAAATCCCTTAGTAACAAATGTTGAATTAATTTAGCTCTTTAATGCATGAATCATGAAGGCCTCACTCAGGAAGTGTGTCCAGTCAACTTGTTGGCATGACGACTAAACTTGTATGGACTAATTACTACATATTGAAGGAGACCTATAAAGTAGCGTAAACAAATTGATGTGCAATTAAGATGGCCACATATTTTTACCATTCTCTAAAAGTGTTTGGTGTATTAAAATGACTGAACATTGTTTCTAGCTCTGTGTACATGCTCCTGCCTCATCCTACATACAGCTCTTTGCTCTTCATTTTTTACAGCAGCAAGTTGCTCTTTGAACCTTCTGTCTTAAGAAATAAATAACAGTGCATGTTTTAGCAGATTTTCCATTTTTTTTCATGGAATCGTTGCATTCATTTCCACAAAAGAATGACAATAAAAGTACCAGTAATATTTCTGTCTAGTTTTTTTGTTATTATGTTAGAAACCATGTGCCTTTTTTTTTTTTTTTTACATTTTCTACAAATACCAAGAAGAAAATGTATATGCTATCTTTTGCAAAGGTTTAGGTTTTTCGGTATTTTAAACTCTAAAAATCAAAATAAAACAGTGGTTCTTTAAAAAAAAAAAAAACGACAACAAATTTCCTATAGTAGATATTTATCAAAAAATTCTAAGTTTCCCAAAGGTCATGTAACATTTGCAGCTTTAAATGGGTTTCATTTCGCTGGACTGAGAAATGCAGAACTTTGCTTTAGACACTTCCTAATCCCTCCATTAAACTTTTTATGTTGTTTTTTATTTTTATTTTATATATATTTAACAATGAATATTGGATATTTCTGAGAACTTCAATAATTCTGGCTGAATGTATGTACTTGCAAAATTTGTATGGAGTAACATACACTGGTTTGCCAGTAGGTGGCAGTGTATGGAGTCTCAGATTGGAGTCCATTCAAGAAAACATCTTGAAAGGGCTAAAGGTGTAAACATAGTTTTGCTTCACACCACAGGTGTATGTTTGTTAGCAGACAAAAAAAAATGAATAAACACACCCAGCTAGATGAACCTTTTTTTTTTTTTCCCCTGACACTGTTGTACAGGTGGCCTCTACAGCGGCACGCTGCTGGAATAAGGGTGTAGATCGCTCTCTGTATGGTTCACGTACGTACGCCTCCAAGAACCCCACTCTGAGTCCCATCACAGAGAGGCTGTCCTTCACCAGTCAGTTTATAGCCGTCCAGCAGACTCCTGAGAGCTCCACAGGTAAAATCTCATTTTCAAGGCTGTATAGATTATTAGTTAGAATTACTGATTTTATTTGTGTATTTTTGGTTAGGAGAAAACAGAGAAATCTTTTTTTTTTTTTTTTTTTTTTGACTGTCCTAAAAGTTATATTTGTTATATTTGTCCTTTTTTTTTTTTTGCCCCCTTTAACAGCCACACATCACGGGTCTGTCATCAACCTCGAGACGGCAAACGCTGCTGTACATAGTGAGCATTGTGCCGAGGCGAAAGCCGTGGAAAACTTGTCACATAATTCTGTCACACTTCCCACCTGTAGTCCAGGGCAGCGCAGCAGGCAGCCACAGTCAACAGTCAGAAGAGGACAGAAGAAGAGCATGGTCAGAGTTGCTGACTGTGAGGAGCTTCATGAGGAACTCCCAGAGAAGCACTTTGAAGTTCAATCCTCTCTGAGCCTTGAGGTTTCACAGGGAACCCTGTCAATGCACACCAAGACTGAACAGTGTGAAACTGACCCTGAGGAACCTTCTGTCCAGATTTCTGCTGATATTCCCTGCACTGACTCAAGCAAATTGGAATATGATGCCAGTCTGTGTGCATCCACCTCCAGCTGCACTACTTTAGGTGAAGAATCTAACAGCACAGAACCACCACAAAATCAAGTCAAACGGGGCAGAAGGAGCTCAGTGCTGCTGGAGCCTCTACCTGCAGAGGAGCACCAACCCTGCTGTGAGATGACTGGAAACGGAGCGGAGGAGCAAGCCGATACCCAGTCAAGCTCTGACCATCAGGAGGATGTAGGGGAACCCAATGTGGATCTTGCCCCTTGGCAGGCAGATTTTAATTTTGAGGATGTGTTCAAACATACTGCCACTAGAGGGCAGCGCTCAGTTCGCCGCAGTTTGAGAAACCAGGCAAACTATGAGCACCGCAGCATCAGCGCTGGACTCGCCTGGGTGCCTCACACCTCTCCTGACTCAGTGAAAGAGACTCGCAGAAGGACCCGCCAAAGACGGCTCAGTGCTTCTCTGTCTGTCCAACCTCCTCTGCCCGAGGAGACGTAAGACTCCTTAATGAATGAACTGAGAGCAAAGGAAGAGAACTTATCATTTCTACATGCCCAAGTTGTTTCTCTAAGTTGAATAGATTTTTCTAAAGAGACCGATTGTTGTACATTAGCTAAAAAACATTGATGACTTTGTTCCTTGAGAATTATTTGAGTTGAGTCCAGTTTCCCTCAAGTAACTGAATCAGTCAGTCAATACACTGAGAGCCCAATGATCCCCGCTGACCACCTCCTAATCAATATCACCCACTCAGCCGGTAATCACAATGCATCTTCAGCCCCCCACTCTGGAGTCACTGGATCAAGCATCTTTAAGTCAATACCCACTCCTGTGGATAGATAAAGACAGCTTTACTGCTTTATACTCATAAACAGCTGCTGTTTGGTGGGATCTGGGTTAGTTCTGTTGACTCTGATTTTATTTTTTAGCCTTTTTTACAGCTATAGACTGAATGTTTTATTTGTGTTCAAATGTGAAACAGCTCCTTTCTTGGCTTTCTTTCTGAGTGAACTTAACAAGATTAGGATTTATGTCGATGGACTTCATGAAAAACATTACAACGGCTCCTCTCTCCAGTGTAACCATTGCTCCAGCTGTGTGGTCATTTCAGTTCAAGTAAAGCAGTTTTTCCCCTCACACAAGCCTTGGACCTCCTGCTCTTTAACTCAACAAACTGCTGAGTAAATTACCGTTTGGATTTCCATTTTTAAATCAGCCAAATGGCTCGAAACGTATTGACCCGTAACCTTGCCGTCCACCGGTTATAGATTCAGATCAGCTGCTCTCTGCTTTCCCAATCCATCTAGCTGAGAAGAACAGAGGAAGCAGTAACAAATTGAGTTTCAAATTCAGTTCACATCGGAAAATTGGCTTCCCCGTATGATGCATGACTGTAATCTATCCATCACTGGGTAATTGAGTACCTCCCTTTACATCAAGTCAGTCACTTGGCTGAAGGACGCTGGTGGTTTCTGGCTCCACAGTGTGTGTGTGCGCGCCAAGGTTTCTTCTGTACACCCACTGGAAGACGGATGGACCGAATCGAGCTGTGTTGTAGGGGTGTGTGGATGCAGTGTAGGCACACTGCCATCTTGTGGAAACTTTGGTGAGTCGCACGTCAGCGCATCTTGTCTATCAATTTAAACTATAAAATGTGGACTAAAGAGGTCACAGGTGCCTATAGTTAGGTGCTAGATCTATTTAAATTCATGTGGAATATTTTTCCCTCATAGTAACTTTAAACCTTTAATTTTTGTTGACTTTATGTGTGAGTTTTGATTGTGGTTCCCTCAATTAACCACACATTGGTCATTTTTACCTTTTTAAATTGGAGTTTAAAGAAGCTTTTCTAGTGTTTGGTCCACAACCAAACTGCTGCACCTTTATACAAGTGGGTGTTGGGTGTGTTTTCTCTCTGAGAGCGCGGGAGACTGTGTGTGTTTGTGTGGAAGCAGTGTGAAGCCCCTCTCCCTGGCAGACAGGCATAGTGAAGACGGCTTAACACAAGAACAATGGGGTCCTTTGACCAGAACGACGCCCCCAAGACATGTGGCCTCCTGTCACCTTGGCAACCCCCCATGGGATGGAGATTGGGGTGACAGCTGGAGGGGAGGGGAGGACTTACAAAAATGGAGTCTATTTCTTTCCACTGAATCTCTCTTGCTCTCTTTCTACCTCCTCTCCTAGTCTTCCTGGACACCGGGCCCTCGAGAATGTGGGTTACATCTCACTTTACAACTTCATGGGATTGACCTCAGGGGCTCGCCTTGCCACCTAACTAGCTCAGGCAGAAATAAAAAAATAAAAGCCAACCATAAATCAGCTCTTTGTAGGCTTTCATCAGTGTCAGGAATAAGAGAGCATTGATCTCATTGACAAATTTGGGGCTGAGCCACAACATTTTACACACTGTACGCTCGATTTTCCGCCTCATTTTAAGCACAAGTTACATGTTCCTCTAGATTTAGAGACCTGTTTCAATCTGTTAATTAGTTCGTGAATGGTATTAAGTTGTCCTGCTGCCTCGGCCCTTCCTCTGCTCATTGTTGTGAGCCTCTATTATTGATGCTCAAAGGCGCGATCTTTAAGCTCAACGCCGCTCTCCTATGGAGTGTAAGACAGCTGCAGGAGGGCAACGAAACAAAGGCAGCGCAACAACAGGAGACCCTCCAGCTCCTCTCTTCTTTTTGCTGTCACAGTGCTGCTCTGTGTGCGTACAGCTATGACTGGTTCAGACCTGCTGCAGACAGCGGCTGCTGCAGCGCAGAACTCAGGCAGCCAGGAGGACAATTTTCATGACTTTTTTATGTTTACCCAACAACTACACAGTTCACTGGGGGTGGCTGGTAAATCTTAGACTGTGGAGCTGGTGGTCTTTATACAGCCCCTTCCAAATGTTATCACAACCCTTGAACCAAATTTTTACCTATCACAACTACAAATTGCAGTGTATTTTAAGTGGTGCCTCAACATCGGTTTTTACAAATAAAACTTTTAAAGTGTGTTTTGCCTTTCATTTACCCTGCAGCCGTTTACTCTCATACTTTTAAATACAATTTGATTTAACCATTTGCTTTCAGAAGACCCATAATTAGTTACTAGCTTTCACCTGTGTGTAATGTCTCAGAATACGTCCAGCTGTTGTGCAAAAGTCTTGGGTTTGATAGAGAAAATGAGTTAATTAACAGCATCATGAAGACTAAGGAACATAGCAGACAGATCAGGGAGAAAGTTGTGGAGATCTTGTGTAAACGGTGCCAAAAAGCACTGTTTAACCCATCATCTGATAATGGAAACGGTATGACACACTTGCTCTGGAGGAGCTGCAGTGAACAATGGCTCAGGTGGGACAATCTGTTGACAGAGCAGCCCTAAACCCAGCTGTTGTGAATCGTTCAATCTTTTAACCAGACTTTTAATTTAAACCTCAATTGTTTGTTCCCACCTATCCTTGCAGGGTCATAGGGTAGCTGCTGCCCATCTCCACCTGTCATTGGGCAAGAGCTGGGGCACACTCCATGCAGATTGCCAGTCCATCACCAGGCAGCAGAGACACAATGCAAACAACCATGCACACACACACTCATACCTAAGGGTAAATTAGAGAGACCAATTAACCTAACAGTCATGTTTTTAGACTGAAAGAAAGCAGGAGTACCCAGAGAAAACCAACACGTGCAGGAAGAACATGTAAACTCCATGGAGAAAGACCCCATGCCAGGATTCAAATCCAGGACGTTCTTTCTGCAAGGTAACAGTGCTACCATTTAAATATTTTTTGGAAACAAATGAAAGATTCAAACATCTTAAAGTAGCAATCTAAAATTGTTTAAAAGACTGAGGCCTCCAAAACAAGGCCTCCATAAGCAAATCTCCAGTCTGCTTTACCTTATCGCATGAAACCTCCACCCAGACTGGATATTAAAATACTTCTGTATGAGAGAAAACACCAAAACACAGTTTAGCCTCATTACCCGGTGTTTGTTCTGAACATAAGGTAAAAACAGTGTTGTGTGGAAAAGGATAGAGTAGCATACGTGAACAAATCTCCACCTGGACTTGTCTGAACTACCAGACCAGGAGGAGCAGCACCTGTCTGAGCATTGCCTCTTACAGAGAAAATCTTCACATCACTGTACAGATTTACTCCCTTCAGTGTTGCACGAGAATGCTGATCTGTGGAAAAAAAAACTACAGAAAAGCTCTTCTCATGCAATTTCTGAATATAAAATGTTAAAAATCTTGTCACTATACATATATTGATACATATGTTTACTTGATTTAATGTTCAGGTAAACCTTGGATTACCATAATGAAATGTCTAAATGTCCAATTAAAATCCAGCTAGTTTCAGTTTCACAGCCTGTCCTAATGTCTTCCTTTCTTTTTTCCCTTTTTGTTGACCTGTTTCTTTTCTGTCTGTTTTTTAACGCTTACGAATCCACCTGAGCCTGCCTCTGCCCCTAGGCTTACATGGAAGCAGGAATGATGGAAAGTGCTACACGGCAGCCATACTTTGTCAAAAATGAGGAGACAGTCCAGAATTTTGTACATGTTAACCTTAGATTGATGTTGGCCTTCAGAACGTTGTTTGCAGCATTTTTGTTTCTGATAACTAATCAAACAGAAGAAGATTGAAGAAGTTCCAAATATGTGTCTCAGAATAGTTTTTCAAAGTTCTGATGCTGTGCTGGGAAAACGTTTCCTTCGGATATTATTTTTCCCAAAGTTCCTTAAGCTGTTTCATGGCGATGTGTTAGTCCTGGAGCAGCAGAGCTGAAAAAACGTCGTCAGCATCAGATTTCCAGAGTACGAGGTGGAGTCTGCTGTTTCAACTTCTCTCTAAAAGGTCCCAAAAGACTTTAAGATCAGCCTGAAGGGTCTTCAGCCCAGCTGCTCCTCTTCCTGAAAAGATGGTTCAAGGGTTTGGTTTTACCCTAAATTGACCTGTGTGTTGTTTATTAGTTTATTATAAGTAAAATGTAATGTTTAAAATAGGTTTTTAATTTGTTACATATATTTATTATCTATAATTTGTTTTATGATTAAACGCAATCTAACACCAGAGGCAACCACAGTGTCTACCATGTATTCATACAACTTCCATTATGTCACATTGGAATCCAGAATGTCAGGGTAGTTTTTGGTGATGTTTTATAATAGACCAACACAAAATAGTGCATAATTTGGAAGTGGATGAAAAATGGCAAATGGTTTTCAAAATATGTTACAAATAAGAATCTGAAAAGTCTGGTTCCTTCAGTCAATACTTCGTAGAACCACATTTTGCTGCTGTTACAGCTGCTGGTTTACCGGGATTCGTTTCCACCAGCTTACACATCTAGAGATGGAAACGTTTGGCATAATGTTTGATCAATAGTCTAAAGTAAACTACTGATCAAACAGGTTTCTGCCTTACCGTCTTGCCTTGTTTTGCGCTACCTTAGCATTTTTTCTTAGTCTAATTCAAAGTCAGGTTTTTCTAACAGAAATTACCTGTAGACTCTGACTGTAGCAGTGTTTTTATGCTCAATGCAGAAGAAAATACTGATTTTCTTTTCTGTGTAACCAATTTCATAGCTAGCGCTGCCAGAAATAATAATCTGCAACATAAACATGGACCATGCATGCGGCTTCTGGCAAACAGCCAGTCATAATGTAGACAGTATCTGTAAACACCATGAGAATCTGGCTGATTGAGCCGATCTTTCGAAGAAACCTGCAATGCACAAGCCATCAGGGTAGGCTGGCTCGTCATATGCTCCATCATTAGTGGGTCTATGTTAGAGAGGAGGAAGCGAGAGCTAAAGAAAAATAGTGGCGGCAAGATTTATGAACACTCACTTTGTCCAGAAATAAGGGTGAAATAGACTTTGAAAGAATTAAAGACATCCCACTCCCTGACCAGTTCTAAAACTTATATGGATGTGATGTTTTTCTCTGCTACGTTTTGTTGCCACAACCTATTAATTAGATTAAGGTGTGGACTAATGACTGGGCCATTATAACACCCTCATCTTTTTTAGCTATTCTGGAATAGATGTGCTGTGGAATTTGGGACCATTGTTCAAATTTATGACCCAAACTCTGCCTGACTTTAGCTGTCCAAAAGATGGCTTCACATTCAACTCTGGAATACTTCCTTTCTAGAGAGGAGTTCATCATCAACTTAGTAACTACAGACATTCAGAGTCTTTAAAACAAACTCAGACCATCATCCTTCCACCACTGTGAATAAAAGGTTAGTATAAAGTGTTGGGGCTGAATTGCTGCTTGGTCTACCAGTTGTGCCTCTGTACATGATGATCATATCTATGCAAAAGTCATGTCATTTGTTCAGATAAAGCATTTCCAAACAAGCCATGCACCGTTTTTATTGTAAATTACATTTTAATTCATCTTTGCAGTGCACACTCTTAAAATCAGCGTATTACTCCTGTAAAAGTAGCACTGTGTAGCAAAACGAAACTGAACGCAAATTAGAAAAAAAGCTACCTTTTTGGATAAAATATCTTCAATCAACAATTCATAATAATGCCAGTTGTTAACCATATCTTAGAAATACACCTGACATAAAATGTGACCACCCCTTTTTATACCATTTACTCCCTGTTAATGTTAAAATAAATTGTGCTGATTTTGGTCGTCAAACTGCAGCCAGAATCGGTAACGAGATACAATCTGGCTGCCATGCAGGATCCATCTATAATATTGCATTTAAGCCAGCCAACATACAAGAACTGTGATGCAGTTACTTTAACTCAACTCTGTTTGCACAGTACTTATGTCCACCAAACCCCTCTGAGTGCCGGAGGTGACCCGATCAAGATCTGCACTGGCTGACTGGCTCTTGTGTGAGAAATGAACCAGGCTGACATATGTCAGCCATGATAAATGAGCAGGTGTTTGGGTCGGTGTTAAGTAAATGGAGTCATTATTGATGACCTCCAAGCTCCCTGAGCGTTGCCAGTATCAGTGATGACTTCCAGGCTCCTGCTCGCAGTAAAAGGAGTTTGTTGTGCTGTGATTTGGTGGCTCAGGGAAGGACTCTCAGCCTCGGGGGCCAAGCAGAGCTGACTGCCAAAAGCGGGGTTAAGTTGAGTAGCATGGACTGATGACCTCAAAACGGGAAGTTCACTGGCACTGGAGCCCTGTGGCCGCCTCTGAGTGGACAGGCTGTGACTTGATCCTGTCATGATGGTCCTGATAGTCTCATCCAAATGTTGTTTCTCACAGAGAGCAATAATCCATTATGTAGGGGTAAAGCATCAAATAACCAACACATCTTTATTGTTTAAGGATGGAGAGTATTATTTGCTATGAAACACAGTGTATAGTTTGGATCAGAAGTTTACATATACTCATAGGCATGAATGTCATATTCATGTAGATCTTTTATAGATCCATTTAAACTGTTTGTTTTTTCAGGGAGGACTGATTCTACGACACACACCTTCAATGAATTTTAAAAACAAGAATGGTTGCCGAGAAACAAATGTTTGCAGCCATCGGCAAATGTTAGGAATAATTCTGGGGAGGTGGCCTAAAGTTTAATGTTAGCCTACTTTCTCCATGCCTAAACCAGTTTTGATATGTTAACAATCAATTTCCAGTTGGAACATCAAATTGTGTCCAGGCTTCAGCCATCAAGCTCTTGATTAGAGGGGAAAATGAGGGTAATCCTTGTCCTTAAGTATGCATGAAAATTATGCATGATGCTGCCACCACTATGCTTGACCATTTGTAGTGCGTTCACGTGTCTTAACACTCCTGTTCTCATTTTGGCAAATAAATCAATTTTTGTGTTTTGTTACAATAAAACCAGAGGACCCTTGGCTTGTCCATGGACCAGCTGCAAATCTCAGTTGAGCTTTAAGGGGCCAATTTTAGAGCAGGAGCTTCTTTCTTGGTCAGCAAACTGCTAGTGATCGTAATGTAAAGTTCCCTCCAGTGTGGACATTGACGTTGGTGTCCGAACATCTTCCAGTTTATTTTAAGCTTGAGCCACAGTGCTTGCAGGGTTGTACCTGAACACCTAAACTAGTGTCCTTTTATCTGAGGTTGGCTGTCTGGCTCAGATGGTTGAAACTTGGCCACAACAGGACAATGATCCCAAAGAAACATCAAAACTGGTGGTGAATCAGATAAAAACAGGCTAAAGTTAAGCTAGGAGTAGCACCACAACCTAAACACAATTATAAACTTGTTGACTGCACTTAAAAGCCGGGTCCATGTCTGGAAACCATCAATTTAAATGAACTCTACTAATTTTGATAGAAGAGTGATCAAACGTCCATCCAGACGCTTGATGACTGTAAAAGACGTTTAGCCGAAAAGTAGTTGGGGTGTATAGTTATAATTGTGATCCTCTGTAAATTACAAAGAGAATGCACAATAAATTCAAGCCTGTGCACCTAATTCTTGTTTTTACAAATTAATCATTTATACAATAGAAAATGAATAATTTTGTTTTATCATCATACTTCCTTAAACAACAATGGTTCCATTAGTGAATATAAGCTTCAGAGCAGAATGTTTGCATGTCCCATACATCCAATTCAGCTGAATACAAAGTTAGAAATAAGTTATCCAGACGCAGTTATTTTTCCTGTCTTTAATAATTGTTTAAATGGGAATGGGTTTAATGTAGAGTTAACTACCACCAGTCAATGATTCTTACTATATATTGGGAGTAATACTGGTACCCACTATGTGTTCATGGCTGCTATAAAAAATCATTTGGTTAAACCTAAGCAAGAGTTGGCTTGTAGAGCTTTCTTGCAGCGATGTAGATCTACAATGCATATTATACCCAAATGTCATCCCACTATAAGAGCTGCAGTGCTCGGCTTTTCTGTCTTTTGCAACACTGTTACCGGGCAGCGCATCAGTGTAAATCGTATAACATACAGAGTTTTTACATATTACCTCATTGTTTCACACATTGTCATTTAGCAGCTGCTTTTTAAGAGCTGCAAATTAAGTGTTAGAGGTGTTAGTAGAGGACATATTTCAGTATACAATGCCTTGCAAAAGTATTCAACCCCGTTGCCTTTTTACCTATTTTGTTGCAAACCTTTGAATGTATGTGTATTCTGCACAAAATAGTCTTGGTTGGTAAGGTGAAAAGAGAAAAACAAATATGAAAATAGAAAAAAATGACAAAGATTTAGAAATTTGGCCAAACAGATGAGACGTATGATTGGTGGAAGCATGACGAGACTTTCAAACCTAAGAACAAAGAACCAAGTGTCAAGCATGGTGGGAGCAGTATCATGTAAAACTGGGACAATGATCCTAAACACTAATCTAAACTGGACCATGCACAATAACATTAGGCTTCTGAACCGGGGACTTAAAAAAGCTCAACAAGCTGATAAAGAAGGCTGGCTCTGTTCTGGGGACTCCTCTGGAACCTCTGGAGATCATTGTTGAAAGATGGATTCTTCATAAAATGAAGAACATTATGGAGAACCCTGAGCATCCTCTTCATCAGACTGTCCTACAACAACAGTGTCTTCAGTCAGAGGCTTCTTCAGATCTGCTGTAAGACGGAGCGCTACAGGAGATCCTTCCTGCCCACAGCCATCAGCATCTACAACGGCTCTTTGAAGAAACCTTCATAATTAATTTCCCTTTGGGATTAATAAAGTATTTTTGAATTGAATTAAATTGAAATGCCTCCAACCTCAGTTGTTCAAATAAATCATTAAAAGATCGAAGTTATTTGGACTTTCATGCTGATAATGATGGTATGAAAACATTTGACACACAGCTTTAGCTGTCTAAAAAGCATTAACCCACAGCTGTGACAATGCTTTGAAATCGTATTCAAAGGCTTACATGAAAAGAAAGCGATGACACAGTATAGTGATGATAAGTTGAATAATATTGTTTTCACATTTTAAACCTGGAGAACATCTGGTAAACTAGGCCCGGACTCTCTCCTCGGTTCCTCATTCCTGGTTCTGCTTGTCACGGCAGAAGATCCTTCATGTGACACCCTGCGGTACTCACACATGTTTTCCCTCTTTCTGTACCAAATGTTGTGAATATTTGTTTTGCCACATGCAGCGGTCCCGAAAAATGTCTGCAATATTGTAAAACAACAATGCTTTCAGATTTATTCTCTTGGAGTGTGCAATATTTTGTTGCAGTTCACTCAAGATGTGAGTTTAAACTTCCATTGCACTAACAACACCATAAGGCCACTTATGGCACATACAGTCCCTTGCAAAAGTATTCACGTTTTTGGATTTTGTCACAATAAACCACAAAACTCAATGTATTTTATTGGGATTTTATGTGAATGACCAAGACAAAGTAGTGCTTAGTTGTGAAATAGCATATTACTACTACTTTCTACTACTACTCCATTTTTTATGTATAAAAATAAAAAATGTGGAATAGATATGTATTTACTCCCTTATCTCTAATTCCACTAAAGAAATTCTAAATGACCAACTCCCTCGTCCACCTTTGTGTGTTCTCCAACCTGAGCCACACAGCTCAGGTGAGAGAATCTTTTGGCAGGAGTCTTGTAAGAAGAAAGTCATTATTGAAAGAAAGCCAAGAGGTTCTGCTTGCAGTTCACCACAAGCCACATAGGGGACACAGCAAACGAGTGGGGGAAGATGTTCTGGTCAGATGAGACCAAGATTTGACTTTTTGGCCACACACAAAACACTAACACTGAACATCACCCTGAACACCAACATGGTGGTGGCAGTATTATGCTGTGGGAATGCACATGTTTAGCAGGGAAAGTAAAACAGCTTGGAGATGTTGGGATAGAGCCAGACACAGGGTCCCACCAGGAGAAAAACACCTGTTGAAGGCTGCAAAAAAATGTAGACTGAGGTGGAGGTCCATCTTCCTTCTGGACAACAGCTTTAAACATCTAGCCAGAGCTACAATGAAATGGTCCAAATCTAAATACAATAGAAAATTTGTGGCAGTACTCACAGATGCACCCTATCCAGTCTGAATGTCTGTAAATCTGCAAAACAAACAGGTAGAGATGTAACTGTAGCAAAAGGTGGGTCTACAAACTATTAACTCAGTGGGGGTGAATAAAAATGCTCTGCGCATTTTTCAGATTTTTCCAGATTTCTATTAGTACTATTTTGTGTTGTTCTATTATGTAAAATCCCAATAAAGTGCATTGAAGTTTGTGGTTGGAACAAGACAAAACATGAAAAGCTTAAGGGGTGCGTATACTTTGTCATGGCGCTGTATAACTGGAATGAACACATCAGAGCGGTGAAACAACACGCCAGAGATACTTTACCATACCGAACACAATAACTGCTATACTGAAAGAAGTAAAAAGGTATTTCTCTGTCAAAACAAGCTAAAAAAACTCCTCAGGCTGAGTTCAAGCAGTCCCTCATACTGTTTCCAGGCAGCAAAATGTTCATGTGGAAAAACCAGGATGGATGAGAAGTGATATCATCATCACTCTCTGCTTGCACTTACTGTTGTCTTTCTCCACACGGAAAACACAGCAAACCCCTCTGTCACTGCCATCTGGACCAGATACTGTTATGTGAACACACCAGAGGTGTTTATCACCTTCGCCATGATATCCATAAGTATGTCACATTGTTGCACATCTCTTAGGAAAATCTGTAATTTTCATTTAAACCAACATGATTACAGAATGTCCTCCATATGTCGCCTTTTGCTTCTGTAGGCCGGGGTGGGAGACAAATATGCACATCTTTACTCACACGCACAAATCTAATTATTCAATTAGGGACAGTATTGAATGAATAACTGATTCATCACAGTTTACATAATAATAGCGCAGATCATTACTGCCTCCGTAATGCAATTTAGTTCCACCGTGGAGGGTACATTATTCATGGGAATGTACACTTTTTGATCCCATTATCCTGCAGTGAGCCCAAAGTGACATCATTAATATAAATGACTATGAACTGACCGGCTTTTAATACATATTGCTCTGATTAAATCAAGCAATCGCCTATCGTTTGCCTTCACATGGGCATTAACCAACACGTCCTTCTCAACATAAATCCTGATCCTGACTGCTAATGGAGCAGATTGAAGAGGTCTTAATGTTCTGCTGTGAGAACAGCTTGTTGTTCAAGTAAATGAGCACACAAAAGGTCAGGGTAGCATGGAGGTGGGGGAGAAGTGGACAAAGCCTGCTGAGCTGCAGAGCTTAGCCCCCACCAGCACTACCACCGAGGAGGACCAGACCCACAGGAATGCGTGTGTGTGAGAGCTCCGGAGGCCGGCATTGTTGTCTGCAGCGCATCCTGCTCTGCAAACACCGCAGAGCTGCTGATGCACTCCAACACGCTGACACTCTGGGAAGGAGCTTGTGATGTGGGAGGTCTTGGGAGCCAAACAAGCTATCGTATGATATGGGTTCTGTTTGTTGTGTGAATGCAGAGAAACCTTCTGTGCTGCAATTGTTCAGTCATAGAAGAACTTCTCTCCTTTTGATGTAATGTCTAACAAGGGAGGACATAACCAATGTCTCAAACAACAACCTGCTAATTAAAGGCCTGCCATCACTTTCAGTTATCTTTTTTCTTTGTCTTCATTGTTTCTTCTTTCATTGTATCAAACAGTGGAATTAAACTGCATGTGTATGTGTTGTTTTTGCTTCTTTTTGGTTTGTGGATGACAGTGTCAAAGCTGCTGCTGCTGCTCGTACTAGGAAACCACTGGGAGAATGAGGCTGTCACAAAGAGCGCTGGGGAATAATAACACAAAGCAGTGGCTCATGTTACAGCAGTAGTGATCAGCACTGTAAAAAAAAACAAAAAGAAAAGGAAAAAGTGGCGGGTGTGGGTGACAGAGACAGGAAAAGGAAACCTGAAACCCAACTGTTCAAACGGGAAAAACGTTAACTGGAAATGTCTGATGTTTGGGGAAGAGTGGGTTTCAGCAGGTTTTAGGCACGATTAATTAAGAAACTTGCATCCAACATGTTGCTGACAGATTTCAGTGTTTACACTTACTGAACTATAGAAATATAACATCACTGAACTGTGGAGAAAATTAGTTTCAGCTGGACAAAACTTTAGAACCTAGTGAAAATGTTCATATCCTTTGAGTTTTTTTTACATTTGTCATTAAACTGTCATTAAACTACCACAAAGGTTCACACATATTATTTGGATTCATATTTATGTGATGAACATAATATTTTATGGAATAAAAATACATGGTTTTAATTTTTTTTATCAATACAAATCCTAATATGCTGTGCATATATGTCCCAGGATTAGGTTGTAGAACCATATCCAAAGAATCGAGCATCTTGCAGAGTGCTGTGGAACCCATCACCTGATCATGCAAATAGACACAACTGCAATCCCACCAAGACAGGGGCCTCTACCTGAACTGCCACACTGTAAAGGAGAATAAATCAAAGAAGCAGTCAAAAGGCCAATGGTAACTTTGGGAGAGCCACAGAGACTCACAGCCCAGGTGAGATAATCATTCAGCTTTACAAGATTTGTGCAAAAAGCAGGATTTTAGAAAGAAGGAAGCCACTGTTGAAAGAAAGCCAGAAGAAATCCTGTTTGCAGATTATCCTGCACAAGCTACAGTATGTAGGAGATACAGGAATGTGAACGAATGTGCTTTGGTCAAATGAGAACAAAACTAAACGTTTTGCTGCTGTAAAAGATCTGAGACTGGGGCAGAGGTTCAGCTTCCAGAAGGACACTAAACATACAGCTAGAGCTACAATGGAATGATTCAGATCAAAGTCTATTCATGTGTTTGAATGGCCCAGTCAAAGTCCAGACTTAAGTTCTGAGATGCACTTCATTCAGTCTAACATTCTTCAAAGTGTTGACTCAGGGGAGGGGGTCTGTAAACAAATGCATCTTGTGTTCTAATAACTGAACGTTTGTGGTAGTAGGTGAAAGAAATATGGGAAAATGTAACAGGTTTGAATGTCAGGCATGTATTGAATGCTGGTGTAGCTTTATTAGCTGCAGGGAATAAATGTCTCTGTGTATCTAAAGACAGAATAACTGGTTATTTTTTAAATAAATGCAGTAGAACAAGTTAAAGATCCCGAGCTACTTCTAAACTAGCAATCTCTTTTGCGTGACATACAGTGGAAATCTGACTGGAATGTCTTCTTCTGACATTTTTTTAATTCCAACCTCTGGATTCCCGTCTCCCTTCAAGCTACACTCAAAGGTTAGCAGCCCTGCATACTGTTCTTGTGTTGTATTTATTGATGTCAAACATTCAATGAATTTCCCAAATCTCCGTTTTCTCATTAGTTTGGGTCGTCCATTATTGTCATTTTATCCTTAAATTTATCTACTCTAAGTAGTTATTACATTTGCTTGCATTTTGTACATTTTTATTAGTTACCCTTCTGGGGTTTTTTTTTTTTTTTGGTTTTAAATCTATGGAGTTTTGTGTCATGTTTCGCTTTTAGATCCACTGTCAGGGAAAGTTGTGTTTTGTGGCTTCAGAAGTCAGAAGCAGATGTTTCTTGGGTGTTTCCTTTTCAGCTCTGTCTGTCAGAGCAGGCAGTTCCTCCTCCACTGTACTTACTCGTCAGAGCTGTTTGTAAGTGTAACAGCCTTGTTCTAAGCCCCGGCTCTGAAACCTGCATCCACTTAAAACAACAGTTAACCACAGGAGAACAATTGATTTGGTAAACAAAGTAGTTTTCTACATTTCCCTCCTTGTCTCTCTGCCATGCGAGCAGGTCAAAAGTGTACTGTCCGTCCCTCCAAAGTATAAGTGAAGGAGTTGGTGTTTTTGTTTTGAGGTGGGGTGGGGGGTTCAGTTTGGAGGTGTCTGGCCTGACTTTCAGCTCAGCGCCTCCAAGCTGTACTTCACCTTCCAGCTGCTCTCTGTCCCTTTTGGATTCATGGCAGAGGGAGAGAGCAGGGGCCACAGGGAGGAAGGGCGGGGGTAAGGAGGAGTTGGTGGTTGGTGGGGTGTTAGGGGATGGGTGGAGGTGGTGGTGGTGGTGCTGGGTGAGGAGGGGGATGCTTCTGGGCGCACAGGCCCTGGAAATTTCCGTTGTGTGTTTCAGTTGTTTTCAGGATGGGAGTAGAGCTGAGTTTGGGTTTTGGGGGGTGGGGGATGGCTGTAATGGTTGGATTGGGGTCTGGGGACCTGGCAACCAGCCAGTCCCAGCAGGAAGCTTTTGCTGGGTTCACACAGAAGAGAAGAGAGTCCTGGACACTGGCTGGCTATCTGAGCGCAGCACTGCAGCCGTGAGCCAGAAAAACAGGAACTTATATGTGTGCTCTGTATTTACTGACTGCTGCGTACTTACAGACAGCTGCACACATTTTCATATTTGCTTATTTTATGAAGACAAGCTAATACATAAGAGGGCAAAAAGAAAGCACATCTCCATATATTACCAGACTGATTTGCTAAAGTCCAGTACTATGGGTCTCATTAATTAAAACTTTCACTGTACAGAAAGGACTCAAAGTTGCCAAGGATTCAATTTCAATATTAATTTGATGATGTTCCAAGAGGTCTTAGTAATACGGGAAACATCTTTTCAGTTAAATTTTTTAAACAGTTTAATTTATTGAATTTAAAGGGAAAACTAGTCCCATCATACTTTATAGTATTAGTGAGATGTTTCTGCACAGCAAATCCTTTAATATCCAACCTATAATAAAAAATTACATCACCAGTAATAAATCAATCTGAGATGAGTTAATATTGTTTTCATTCTTTGGTTTGGCAAATATTCAGCTGTTAAACCAGAGGAAGGAAGAAGCAGAAACCAGTGCTGTGTATCAGGTGGACGGAGTGAGTGTGTGTGTGTGTGTGTGTGTTGGAGGGGAAAGGGGAGGGCCACAGAGGTCAGGTGGACACTGACAAGGCTCACTGGGGGCTCAGGGCCCCTAAGCAGGTGAATGCTCAGAGAACAGAAATTAAAAAAGGGTCGGATTAAGGGGATAAAAGACAGTTAAGGATTACTCGTCTCTTCTCTTCTCTGAAAACTGAAAACAAGCCAAGTGTCTCCCGCAGCAGCTTCTAGTCCATCGAGCTGTAGAGTAGAAAAATTGCCCAGTTAAGAATGTTTTAATTCATCATATTCAGAAAATAACATATTTTACATTAGTAAAAGTTTGTTTCCAGATTTCCGTATTATCAGATTTTCATCCACTCCTGAAAAACCGAATTATTTAGCTATACAAGATAACGTTTCATTAACTTTCTGTCTCATAAAAAAAAAAAAAAAAGAAAAACATTACTACAGCAGTGAGCAAAACTATGAATTTAATATTGTGGTACTAGTTTGAAGCAATGTGAAAAAATTTCACCCTCCAAGCCCCAGAATATAGTTGTATAATCTTTGGGAAACTCTGTGGTAGGATTTTTCTGGTGAACTATTTGTGTTGATTTGGCCATTGGTTATAGATCATTGTCCTGCTGAATGGCCCAATGATGATCCGTTTTTAAGGTTCATTAAGTGCTCACAAGATTTGTTCTTTAAGCTGAAGGCATTTCAACAAACTCTTTATGTCCTTTGGCTGCATGGTGGAACAGTTGGCAGCAAGAAGGTCCTGGGTTCAAACTCCAGCCTGGGTTTTTTCTGCATGGAGATTGCATGTTCTCTCCGTGCATGTGTGGGTTCTCTCCAGATACTCCAGCTTCCTCCAGTTCAAAGTGCTACAGTCGCCTAATGACCACTGGAGATAGACAGCAGCCCCCCGCAACCCTGCAAGAGGAAGCTGGAATAGACGATGGATGGATGGATGGATGGATGGATGGATGGATGGATGGACAATAAATTGAGATTCTAGGATTGCGCCGCTCAAGGTGGCAGCAGGTTGGAGTAGCTCTGTTACTTTTGATTCTGATTTATTCTTTTTTGGGAACTATTCCTCTTGTGGTGGATACAGTTGATTTTTTTTTTGGACGACTGTCCACTCCGGTGTCGGATGCTGTGCAGCTTGGAGGATTTTTCTTAATACTTAATATTTTTGGACATTTGTTTTGATGCATTGCCATGGCAACGGGGTTGTTTCTTACAACCGGGAGCAGCTGATTAATATCTCAAAAGCTCAAATAATACTTCAACTACAACCCCTAATCCCTGATGAGTTGAAAAGGGGATGCCGTGGATGCAGAGCAGGAGCTAAGAGAAGAGAGAAAAGGAGGAAGTTCAAACCATCTCTTCCGTCGATTATGATGGGCAATGTGAGATCGTTGGGAAACAAGTTGGATGAACTCCAAGCCCTATAAAGGACCCAGCCAAAGTACCGGGCATGCAGTATTATGTGTTTTACTGAGACAGGGCTGTAGGATCATATCCCCGACTCCAGCGTCTCTCTGCCGGGCTTTTTAACTATACGAGCAGACAGAGATTTAAAGAGGAGTGGCAAATGTAAAGGAGGTGGATTGGCAGTACTTGTGAACAACAGATGGTGTAATCCAGGACATGTAACTGTGAAGTGTCATCTCTGCAGTCCAGATATTGAACTGTTGGCAGTAAGTTTTCGTCCATATTATTTACCCCGAGAGTTCACCAGTGTTATTTTGGCAACAGTTTACGTTCCACCTTCCGCTGTTGCCGACACTGCATGTGATGCCATCAGCTCAGTTGTTGCCAAGCTACAGACACAAAACCCCAATGCTTTTGTGGCAATTTCTGGTGATTTTAACCATGCTTCACTCTCTGCTACACTTCCAACATTTCAACAGTTTGTCAGCTGCTCTACCAGAGAAAACAAAACATTGGATTTGTTTTATGCAAATGTCAAGGACTCATACATCTCTACAGCAAGACCTCCTCTAGGCAAATCAGATCACAATCTTATTTTTCTCTGCTTGAAACATAAGCCCCTTGTTCAGAGGCAACCTGTAATAAAGAGGACTGTGAGAAAATGGTCACAGGAAGCTGAAGAAGCCCTGCACGGTTGCTTTTAGGCTACAGACTGGGACGCACTGTGCCAGCCACATGGAGGACATCAATGCCATGACTGAGTGTGTAACCGACTATATAAACTTCTGTGTGGATAACATCATCCCCACCAGAACCGTGAGATGCGTCCCCAATAACAAACCTTGGATCACCAGTGACCTGAAGGACCTGCTTAACAAGAAAAAAAGAGCCTTCAGAGAGGGAGACAGAGAATTATTGAGGAGTTTACAGAAGCAACTTAAAGTCAAGATAAGAGACAGCAAGGAGGTGTACAAGAAGAACCTGGAGAGCAAGCTCCAGCAAAACAATATCAGAGATGTGTGGACAGGGATGAAGAAGATCACGGGCTTCAGGCAGAGGGATGATCGGACCGATGGAGGTCTGGACAGAGCCAATGAGCTGAACACAGTCTTCAATAGGTTCAGTTCAGAAACAAGCTTCGCATCCTCCTCTCCTGCTCACAGCCAAACAGACATTCCACCTTCCTTTGACCCACAGGACCCACAGCTGTCCAGTAACACCTCACATTTTTTATCTTCCACCTCAGCCCTAGACCCTTCTGCTTCTACATGTTTGCCTTCAACCATATCAGAAAATGCTGATGCTTCCTTTGCTTCCCCTTTCCACCTGTGTGTCTCAAGAAGTCAAGTGAAGATGCAACTGGAGAGACTGAATCGGAATAAGGCTGCAGGTCCAGATCATGTCAGCCCTGGAGTCCTGAAGGCCTGTGCAGAGCAGCTCTGTGGGATTCTGCAGCACCTCTTTAACCTTAGCCTGGCACAGAAGAAGGTTCCGGTGTTGTGGAAGACCTCCTGTCTTGTTCCGGTACCAAAGAAAACTCACCCATCAGTCCTCAATGACTATAGAACTGTTGCCCTAACATCTCACATCATGAAGGTCCTAGAGAGATTCCTGTTGGCCCACCTGAGTAAGCAAACAATAAACTATCAGGACCCCCTTCAGTTTGCTTATTGCTGTGGAGTTGGAGTTGAAGATGCCATCATACACCTGCTTCAACAAACCCACTGTCATCTGGACAAAGCCAGCAGCACTGTGAGGATCATGTTCTTTGATTTCTCCAGTGCATTTAATACAATCCAACCTGATTTGCTTTGTCAGAAACTCCAGAAGACTCAGTTGGAGGCCTCAACAATCTCCTGGATCAAAGACTACCTGACAAACAGACCACAATTTGTGAGACTGAAGGGTTGTGAGTCTAACCAGGTAGTCAGCAGCACAGGAGCACCACAGGGGACTGTACTCTCACCATTCCTTTTCACTCTGTACACCTCAGACTTCCAGTACAAGACAGACTCCTGTCATCTGCAGAAATCCTCGGATGATTCTGCAGTCATGGGGTGGATCAGAGATGGACAAGAAGCTGAGTATAGGAAGGTAGTGGACCGCTTTGTGGCATGGTGTGGAAACAATCATCTCATTTTGAATGTGACTAAAACAAAGGAGATGATTGTAGATTTTAAGAGAAACAGGAATAAGTCAAAAACTATTTCTATCATGGGAGAAGAAGTGGAGGTGGTGGAGGAGTATAAATACCTTGGTGTTCACCTGGACAACAGACTAGAGTGGAGATGCAACTGTGAAGCCATCTACAAGAAGGGACAGAGCAGACTGTACTTCTTGAGGAAGCTTAGGTCCTTTGGTGTTTGCAGCAAGATGCTGCATATAATCTATAAGTCTGTTGTGGAGAGTCTGATCTCTTCTGCCATCATCTGCTGGGGAAGCAGCATCAGAGCCAGGGACTTTAAAAAGCTCAACAAGCTGATAAAAAAGGCTGGCACTGTTCTGGGGACTCCTCTGGAACCTCTGGAGATTATTGTGGAAAGACGGATTCTTCATAAAATGAAGAAAATTATGGAGAACCCTGAGCATCCTCTTCATGAGAGGACATATTTCTGTATACAATGCCTTGCAAAAGTATTCAACCCCGTTGCCTTTTTACCTATTTTGTTACAAACCTTTGAATGTATGTGTATTCTGCACAAAATACAGGTCCTTCTCAAAATATTAGCCTATTGTGATAAAGTTCATTATTTTCCATAATGTCATGATGAAAATTTAACATTCATATATTTTAGATTCATTGCACACTAACTGAAATATTTCAGATATTTTATTGTCTTAATATGGATGATTTTGGCATACAGCTCATGAAAACCCAAAATTCCTATCTCACAAAATTAGCATATTTCATCCGACCAATAAAAGAAAAGTGTTTTTAATACAAAAAACATCAACCTTCAAATAATCATGTACAGTTATGCACTGAATACTTGGTCGGGAATCCTTTGGCAGAAATGACTGCTTCAATGCGGCGTGGCATGGAGGCAAACAGCCTGTGGCACTGCTGAGGTCTTATGGAGGCCCAGGATGCTTCGATAGCGGCCTTTAGCTCATCCGGAGTGTTGGGTCTTGAGTCTCTCAACGTTCTCTTCACAATATCCCACAGATTCTCTATGGGGTTCAGGTCAGTAGAGTTGGCAGGCCAATTGAGCACAGTGATACCATGGTCAGTAAACCATTTATCAGTGGTTTTGGCACTGTGAGCAGGTGCCAGGTCGTGCTGAAAAATAAAATCTTCATCTCCATAAAGCTTTTCAGCAGATGGAAGCATGAAGTGCTCCAAAATCTCCTGATAGCTAGCTGCATTGACCCTGCCCTTGATAAAACACAGTGGACCAACACCAGCAGCTGACACGGCACCCCGGACCATCACTGACTGTGGGTACTTGACACTGGACTTCTGGCATTTTGGCATTTCCTTCTCCCCAGTCTTCCTCCAGACTCTAGCACCTTGATTTCCGAATGACATGCAGAATTTGCTTTCATCCGAAAAAAGTACTTTGGACCACTGAGCAACAGTCCAGTGCTGCTTCTCTGTAGCGCAGGTCAGGCGCTTCTGCCGCTGTTTCTGGTTCAAAAGTGGCTTGACCTGGGGAATGCGGAACCTGAAGCCCATTTCCTGCACACGCCTGTGCACAGTGGCTCTGGATGTTTCTACTCCAGACTCAGTCCACTGCTTCCGCAGGTCCCCCAAGGTCTGGAATCGGCCCTTCTCCACAATCTTCCTCAGAGTCCGGTCACCTCTTCTCGTTGTGCAGCGTTTTCTGCCACACTTTTTCCTTCCCACTGAGGTGCCTTGATACAGCACTCTGGGAACAGCCTATTCGTTCAGAAATTTCTTTCTGTGTCTTACCCTCTTGCTTGAGGGTGTCAATAGTGGCCTTCTGGACAGCAGTCAGGTCGGCAGTCTTACCCATGATTGGGATTTTGAGTGATGAACCAGGCTGGGAGTTTTAAAGGCCTCAGGAATCTTTTGCAGGTGTTTAGAGTTAATTCGTTGATTCAGATGATTAGGTTCATAGCTCATTTAGAGACCCTTTTAATGATAGGCTAATTTTGTGAGATAGGAATTTTGGGTTTTCATGAGCTGTATGCCAAAATCATCCGTATTAAGACAATAAAAGACCTGAAATATTTCAGTTAGTGTGCAATGAATCTAAAATATATGAATGTTAAATTTTCATCATGACATTATGGAAAATAATGAACTTTATCACAATATGCTAATATTTTGAGAAGGACCTGTAGTCTAGGTTGGTAAGGTGAAAAGAGAAAAACAAATATGAAAATAGAAAAAAATGACAAAGATTTAGAAATTTGGCCAAACAGTATGATTGGTGGAAGCATGATGAGACTTTCAAACCTAAGAACAAAGAACCAAGTGTCAAGCATGGTGGGGGCAGTATCATATAAAACTGGGACATTGATCCTAAACACTAATCTAAACTGGATCATGCACAATAACATTAGGCTTCTGAACCGGGGACTTAAAAAAGCTCAACAAGCTGATAAAAAAGGCTGGCTCTGTTCTGGGGACTCCTCTGGAACCTCTGGAGATCATTGTTGAAAGACGGATTCTTCATAAAATGAAGAACATTATGGAGAACCCTGAGCATCCTCTTCATCAGACTGTCCTACAACAACAGAGTGTCTTCAGTCAGAGGCTTCTTCAGATCTGCTGTAAGATGGAGCGCTACAGGAGATCCTTCCTGCCCATAGCCATCAGCATCTACAACGGCTCTTTGAAGAAACCTTCATAATGAGCTACAACAACATTTAATTTCCCTTTGAGAATAATAAAGTATTTTTGAATTGAATTGAATTAAAATCTGAAGAAGATGCAGTAGCTTTTAAAAGCTTCAGCAAAATGCTATTTCTAGTGGGGAATAAATTAGGACACCCTCACATATATTCCCACTTAAACTACAATCACGTAGTTATATTACAGTCAGTGCATATATTGAGAACATCCCTACTCAGCATTTTGAAGGAGATTTGCTCTCTTTTATCTCAGTCATTTAGTCTGGTGTGCACCAGACTGTTGAAGTGAGCATAAACCCAACGGTGGAATCCAAAGAGCAGTCTGAAGCCTTCACTAAAGTGGTAAGGGATTTAAATAGACCTCTAGAACTATGTAAATCAACCATTCTATTTTATGAAAAATTTTGGAAGACATTTAAAACAACTGCCAACATGCCTGGTGGTCCAAGCAGGTTCAACATAAAAGCAGACTGCAAGATGCTAAATGAAGTCTCCAAAAATCCTAAAATGTCATTACTGAACCTGCAACAGGCTCCTGCTACTGGTAATGTCAAAGTGAATGCCTTTTAAAATTAGAAAAAGTCTAAATTACAAGGTGTGCATGGAAGAAACATTTCCCTCTAAAAAAAACATGAAAACCAGACTAAACTTTGCCAAAGAGAGACAAAGACTTCTGGAATTACATTTTTGGATAGATAATTCTACAGTTTCATTATTTGGAAACCAGAACAGAGAACATGTTTGATTTAACCCAAATACTGCATTCCAGAAAAAGACCCTCATAGTAACTGTATAGCAGAGATCTGGAGGTGGTATTGGAATGGTTTGGGGATGCTTAGTAGCAGCAGGACTTCGCCTGTAAAAATCCATCATGGATTCTGCTGTGTATCAGTGTATCCTTCTAGAGAATGTGTGACCATCTGTAAAAATATAAAGCTAAGCAGAATTGGATCCTGCAACATGACAATGACCAAAAAACATATTAGTAAATCCAAAAATGACCGGCTGAGAACTAAGAAACGGAAAGTCCTGCGCTGAGACAAATCCCAGATCTTGATCTATTGACTTAAAGCAGGCTGAACATGCAAGAAACTACTCAAACATCATCCAGCTGAAAGTGAAGAGTGGGGCAAGCTGAAGTCCGATGGCTGCAAGAAGATTCTCAGTGAAGCTATTTCAGCCAAAGGGGAATAAGTAGTTATTACCTTATTACCCTAGCAGAAAGGGTGTCCTAAATTTCCTTATTCACGGTGTCCCAACTTCCCCTTAGTTAGAAAACATGTTTTTGTTGACCTTTTTTTGTTAAATAAAACTTTTTTTTTTTTTGCTGTTTAACTGCAATTAAATTTTTCCAGAGATAAATAAATGAGATTAGACATCAATACATGAACACTTCCAAAAAAGGTCAAAATGTTTAATGGATTGTCCTAATGTTTTTACATTGCTGCAGGTCACATATTACTGCGGGTGTTTATGGTTTCAAACCCACAGACGTTTTTTTCATACTGTTCCTCAGTTTAAAATCCTCTTAGAAATACCTGGGTGTTCACTTGAACTATAAACTGGACTGGGATCACAACACTGATGATCAGACCAAGGACACTGAGATCTGTTGGAGTGTAGGGAGCGCTCTCTAAAACCTTTTTTGAGTCTGGGGTGGCATCAGCCATTTCCTCTGGTGTTTTCTGTTGAAGCAGCAGCTTATCAAAGGAAATGGTTAGATAACCTCATCAGGAAGGCTAGTTCTGTCTTTGGATGCCCCCTGGACACAGTGCAGGTGGTGAGCGATGGAAGGACTCTAGAAAAATAACATCAGTGTTGGACAATGTCTCCCAACCCATGCACAAAGCTGCTGCAGAACGGGAGAGTTGCTGCAGTGAAAGACTGCTGGACTCTAGGTGCACAAAGGAGCATTATCACCGATCCTTCCTCTCAACAGCTGTTAGACTTAATAACCATCACTGCTCCAGACAAACCCAATAATTGTTTACATCCCTGCTGTTATTTGCAGTTTTTTCCTTTTTCTTTTGTTGTAAATAGTGTGTTGTGGTTTTCCCATGCACAATTACAAAGGTGCTTTTTCTAAAATTTTACCCTACTTTTATTTATCTTAGTATGCCATTTTTAATAACTGTACAGTATTTATTTTTCTTATTTTGTAAATGTTTTTCCTTCACTGTACAGTTTACTCTGACTTTTAGATCTTTAGAGGTTTTTTTTTTACATTTGTTAGTACCTGCATGCTTCCATTTGCCTTTTATGTGGCTGCTGAATTTCCTCACTGCGGGACAAAGATGTTTCTTTTAGTCAGTATCGGCGAGTAATAGTGCTGCCCTACTACACACTGCTGGTCAGCTGGCTGAAAGAATGATGCAATATTTTTCCCATGCTTATAAGAAAGACAAATTCAGCTATTTAGAAAGATGTCTTCTTTACTTTAAGATTACTGTAAAAGTAATGCATTTTCTGTTTAAAAATAGCATTAGGTTTGTATCGTAATTGTCATTTTAACTTTAATGTCAAATATATTGAAACTGTGGTATTTTTACTCAGTTATGGCATCATGAGAATCTTACATTGCCTTAATTAAAAGTGAGAAACTCCAGTGAGCACTGACTAAATTTCAGATTCAGAAGAGAGCTCTTCTGAAGATTAGGTAAGTCACTACGATCCTATCACTCATAAAGTGACACACCTGTACACTCCACCACCCGCGAATGCCCATTCCTGCTCATCATGTGTCTGTTGTGGTGTGATGGTGAACACAGCCTCTGCTGTGGATCATGATACACAGCATTATTTATTCATGGCCAGCAAAGATAGTTGTGGTGCGAGCTTCTCCTGAGTATTGTCCATCTGTTTGCTCGCCTACTGTACACTAAATGTAATGTGAGTCCTCAGGAGGTGTACTAATAGCTGCTCAACTGTTAAAGCTTCACACTATTTATCTCTGTAATAACAGTGTCGTTAATTATAATTAGTGTCCTGTCGTTGGGATGTGATTTATCCGTCCCTGAAGAAGAGGGGGGATAAACAGAGAGGACAAGTGTGACCTTACCCGTTTTTATTTGATCACCGGCTGTGCTCACATCGTTTCACCCTCTCACAAGACACTTCTAACATGGGAAAACATCAAATCTAATTGCTCCCTGTAAGGCACCAGAATCCTTCTCTGAGGACTGCTGTACACATCATTTTACACAAAGCCTAAGATAATTTAATTTCCATTGAGGGAGCTTTTGTCTTGACACCGTAACATAAATTGAAAATAGCTGCCAAATTCCTGCCACTGTATCAGGATAAGTATTAATGTGTAGCAGGAAAATACCTGGTAGTGTTTTTTTTTAACAAATAAGTAGAAGGATGTTAAGTTTTACAAAACTAGCCACAGTGAATTAATCACGTCAGAGATAATACATTTATTACCTATTAATAGAAATATATCCACCGTTGACTTTGCTTTAAATCTAAGCAACACATGATTTATAGTAGCCATAATTTGTGCACAGAGCCGGCCCAGACTATGAGCAAACTTTGCAATTGCTTAGTGCCCACTGCTGGCCTGGAGGACCCAACGGAGTTTGAATTCACACAGGCCAGGTTGACAAATGCATCACTTGAGGAAAGCACAGATTCAAATGCGATGAGCTCATTATCATCCCTTTACATTATACTGCTTCCATCTGCCACCAGACACTGTAATTGATGCTGCACTGACAGCTTTAAAAACTCTCATTTTTCCATTCATAAATGATTTTGAAATAGTCTCTTAAAATTAAATAGTTGAATAATAACTTTTTTTTCCCTTTTGTTGGATTAGCAATGCATCAACAAACAACTCTGCACTGGCAGATAAATAACATCATGTTTACTGGAACACATACCTGCACACCGCAACATCTGATCAGCCCAGTTAATAAAAAACATTCACGGGTTCTACAATACACTGCAGTGAGGAAGTGTGTCTCACTTTGATCTTTAAATACCCTCTAACATTAACTTTTATGAGAAAGGCAGACGCTCCCTTGAATCCCTGCTGCATGAACACCTAGCATCTCTTTTTATTTTTTTCATTCTTCCTCCAACACCACCACCATCTGTCCCTTTCTTCCATTTCATGTGCTCAAGCGTTATCCACACCCCTCTCATAGCAACAGCACGTCGCCCCCGCGCCTTGCAGTGGATTTTTCTTCCTCTGGATCTGCGCCTCTCACCATGCAGACGGTCCCTCGGCCCTGCCTGACTACTCAGTGTTCCCCCCTCCCCCAACAGCCGTGCTCCTATTTCACTCAAAGATGGCGTCGGCTCTAAAGCCCCTGGTCCTCTGGCTGCATTTTTAGCCTTGTTGTTGTCTTCGTTCCGCACGGTTCTGGCACCTTCTTTGCAGCGGCTCGACACGAAATTCCGGTGAGTAGCAGCGGAAGTCGGATGGGGTTGGAGAAGATTTTTTTTTTTTTTTTACCTGGGTGAGCTTTACTCGAGCTTCCCTCGGAAACCAGAACCGGACCAGCTTTGGCTTTCAGGGGAACCGCGAGAGGTAGCGGGAAAGAGGGGTACGGAGGGATGGTGCTCGTGGAGGGGGGCTAAGAGAGGAGGGGAAAGCAAAGGCCTAGCCGCTCCGATGTGGCGGCCTTGGCTCTCTACTTCACCGCAGGCTTGAAGCGACACAAGAGGGCGGTTGGTGAAGGGAGGAAGTCAGCTAGGTGGGGATCGCTTTGCATGGACGGTGTGTTAACGGGCAGAGTCTAGGCGCCTGTGCTGGTTGCAGGGAACAAGGCCGCGTAGCATAATGCTGCAGAGTCCGCCGCTCAGATACCTTCAGTGTTGCACTTGCCCGCTAGCCGAGATGGCCGTATGCAAGTTGCATTGTGCCTCTTATATTAAGGCCGCAATCTCACGTTAGTAATATTACGTTCAGCAAAGGAATATTCGTCTCATTTGTGTTGCTGGAGATGGCGACCAAAGAGGGAATGTTATGATTTTTGTGCTGGAGTGTTAGCTGTCCTCTTGTTACATGCTGTTTACGTCTGGGGTTAGTGTGTTACGTTAGTAACAGTGGGGTAACGTTAGCTCGCTGGCTACAGCGTTAGCTTCCCAAACACAAGCAGTTAGCGGGAACTCTTGTTTGTAAATACGTGGTAGGCTGGTAGTATGTAATAAACAGGGAACAACACAGCTTAATAATAACAGTTTAAAAGGGCAACACACGAGTCGGCTTTTTAGCTAGCATCTAAGCTAGTGTTTGCTAGCTGTGTGTGCTTTAGACTACATGGTGTTTACATTTAGCAACCCAGCTGACCAGTTTGCTGGACCTGGTTATCCAGTTTTCAGGATCGTGTCGTTGTTTTGTCTCTGAGATGCATATATGTGTGCAATACCTTTAGTATGTCCCGAGTCGCATTTCGACTGGATTACAGAGCTAGTGTTGTCAAGTAATGACGGAGTTTTATTGTAATTCGCAGGTTTACAGGTATCTGTAAATACCTGTTAACCTGCCAGTTCTGCTTGCAGCTTTGAATTAAATTCAAATGTAAAAATACTCGACCATTGTTTGTGTGAAAAGAACAGCATGGCTTTGTTTACAGTGATCAGTCATAACATCGCGACCACTCACTCATAGATCACGTGCTTTCCAGCATAGCAGCCGTTAATGGCTGGGATATATTATGCAACAAGTCAACATTTTATCCTCGACGTTGATGTCTTAGAACCAGGAACCCTGATAAAACAGGAGTTTGAGTAAGTTTGGCCAGACTGTGATGGATAGATCATTGGGTCAGAACATCTTAAAGCTGCAGCTTTTGTTGGGTGTTCCTGGTGTGCAGTGGATTGCACAAAGGCTTGCCAGTGTGGTCCGATCCATCAGACGAGTTACTGTCGCTCAGACTGCCGAAGAACTTTATGCTGTTTCTAATAGAAGGTGTCGGAACACTTATGGCTAGCAGGGGGCTGCAGACTACTCAGGGTATCCACGCCGATTGGTGTATGTCTGATTGATGGTACTTTCTGGCGAATCATTGTAATTTTAAAAGTTACACCTTCTTTATGTCACATGTTATGTCACCTTAACTTTAGTTAATGGTATCTGCAGGATTCTGACATGTTTTACCAGTTTGAATGTTTGCCATCTGTTTTATCAATGTTTTTACAGATTTCATCAGCTGCTGAGGCACAGTGGGAATGAAGGTGATCAAACTTGATCTCTCCCTGTGGTGTGTTTTCTCTTCCACTCCAGAGATGAGAATCCCACATCACTGAAAGAAGAAGACAGTGGAAAGAGCAAGTGGAGACAAGAAAACGTGGATTTGGAGATCTGTTTTCTTGACCCTTTACATTGTAACACTAATTTAATGTTCTGGAGACCTTGATCACATCTTGTCACTTTACACTAAGAACTGTTTACTTCACCACTGGCAGAAAACTGACTGCACATGATTTTTGAAATTTTTTTAACACTTTATAGGACAGAAAACTCTGTTTCTGTGAAAGGCACTCCTACCCATCTATCTCCTATCTATCTACCCGGTTGTGTCTCGTGCACTGTGGGAGTTTAACTTGTTAAAAGAGCTGCTGCTTCTTCCACTTCCCCCTGCTTCCTGCCAGGGACATTTACCTGGCTAGGAGTGGGTGGTAGGTGGGCCAAATTTTACCAGATAGTGGGTTGGCTCGGGTAGATTGTGCTATGATTAACTGCTCTTTTCCGTGTTGCTCATACTCAGCTTCTGAGGGACTCTCTGTGCGGCCCCAAGACAAGGGATAGTAAGCTGGTTGAGGACAAAGAGGAGGAGGCGGCGCTACGGCGCAGGCCGGGTGTTTACTTGGCGGACGGTTATAATTTCTTTGTTTGTGGTACTTGCAGTGAGGCCCTTGGGTCACTGCATCTGCCCAGACTGCAGCTATGGTGAAGCTGGCAAACCCAGTTTACACCCAATGGATCCTAGAGGCCATCAAGAAAGTCAAGAAGCAGAAGCAGCGACCATCAGAGGAGCGCATTTGCAATGCAGTTTCTATGTCCCATGGTTTGGACCGCAAAACGGTTCTGGAGCAGTTGGAGCTCAGTGTCAAGGATGGCACAATCCTTAAGGTCACCAACAAGGGACTTAACTCCTACAAAGACCCAGATAACCCTGGACGTTTGGCTCTGCCAAAGCCAAAAAGTGGCAACAGCAGCAGCACTGGGGGAGGAGGTGCAGCTGCATCAACAGGAGGAAGTGGCAGCACCAGTAACAGCAGCAGCAGTGGTGCATCTCATTCGCATTCTGGGAAGAAACCTGGACTTGATTGGAACAAGCTGATCAAACGGGCATTGGAGGGGCTCCACGAACCCTGTGGTTCCAGCTTAAAGAACATTGAGCGCTTTCTCAAGTGTCAGGCGGATGTGGCAGCCTACCTGTCGAGCAGTGGTTCTTTGGGAGCTGGCCTCTTCCACCAACAGCTGAGGGTAGCTCTGAAGAGAGCCGTGGCTCACGGACGTGTGGCCAAGCAGGGACAAATGTTCCAGCTGGTTAGCCGCGTCAGCTCCCAGGATGACGGGACCGGAACGGTGTCTCTGGAATCGCTGCCGCCTGTGCGATTGCTGGCTCACGAGAAGGATAAGGTAACATCACAGTTTCCATGCACTACAGTTAATCACGTGTCCATACACATCAAGCAAACAACCTGTTTACCCTGAGCTTTGTTTATGTCAGTGCGTTATCTCCAACTGTTCATTATGTCTAACTTTTGCTTTTAGAGGACAACTAAGTGTTGCTAATAACTCCAGCAATGTTTAAGATTAAGCTGGCATTAAAAACAGAAACTGATGTGAAACACTGCTGTCCAACTATTCTGATCCTCGGCTAACCTGATTTAGAACAGAAAGAATGTGAACTTGATCTGTAAAACTGACACTACAGCTGAGATGCTGCTGTTTGTCAAGCTTTTATGCTTTATTTATTTATGTTTTGAAGTTAGTTATGCTCCTACGGGGCTGGCTTCATGGTCGGTGGACTTGTTTTCGCCTGTTAAAGAGGAAGATGAGGTCAGGGTAGAAAGTCACATGGCTCCCAGTCTCCTGCAAGGAGTGCAGACCAGCAGCAGCGCTGCTCCCTGTCAGGAGATGCTAAGAAGAAAGAAAGAAGGCAAACGAGGGGAAAAGGAAGTACCACGGACAAGAGAGAGGGAGAGAGAATAGGAGGTGGTCTGTAGCTGAGCCAGAGGGCGAGGCCTGGATGATGCAAGCTTCTGGCCTCTGGAAGCAGGAAGAGGGAGAGGAAAGTGAGGGAGTCAGAACAAGAGGGGGAGGCAGACATGCAGGCGACAGTGGAGAGAGGGAACACACCCACCTCTGTAACCTGATCAGAGAGAGCAGCCGTCTACTAACCTCCCATATTAAGGTTAAAAGACGTGTCCGTGCAGAGTTTATCCCATATTATTGCGCAGCTCTGATGTCTTAAATCTTCCTGAAAACGAAGAATATAAAAGGCTCCATGACAGGACCTGCTAACCCAGACGTCCTTAAAACTGGAGGCAACTGGGATGCTTCTAAGCAGTATTATGGCTAGCTTCGAGCTTTGTCTAGGTTCTGTAGGGGGCGTGAGCCAACAGGCTCCTGGTGAAGATGCTTATAGCCATATGTGTAAACAGAAAAAGGATTAGCCTAGAGAGCAAGCTGCAAATCACGTAGGGTCTGCCTAACACGGTGACCTGCTTGGCTGCAGATGGTCTGCTTCTTAAGACAAAACAGGAGATCAGCCTTCTTCTCTGACACGGTCTGTTACAGCGGCAACTAAAACCACGTAATTACAGTAAATAACACATTTGTGGAACCTTTTTGTCATGCTGCATTGTAGCTATAAAAAAGATCTTATAAAACCAGTGAATCCACGTGTTTTAGGATATTGCTTTTAGGTGTAAAATTGTGCTGAACGTCAGCAGAAAAAACATTTGATAATTGGCTCAAAAAGCACTAAGTGGTTTTCACAGAACATACACATGTGTATATTTTTCTTATTGGTCATGAAAAACCATCGTAGCAGCCGCACAACAATAAAGCTGGATCAGTGCGACTCGGAAGAATGTGAACCAGTGATTTCTGTAAGAAATCGGTCCCATGTCTTATGATTGTTCTCTTAGAGAAGGAAAGACCAACAAATTCTGGTGATTTCATTGGAACCAACTGGCTGCTCACTATGGAAGGCCTTAGAATATTAGTTACGTGCAAAAATGAAATGATCTATTTCTGTAGTGTCCTTCAGCCTTGAGAGAACATTAAGATTAATATGTTGCTGCATCACTCAGGATGTTGACATTTGTGTCTGGCATTGGCAGAGTCTAACAGCTTTTCTTGTTCCTTCTGCCCTTTTTCCCCCTCCTTTCATGAGCCTGTTGCTGCTCAGTTGTGAATGTTTTGAGCGTTGCTGTCAACCTGCCCTTGGTGTGTGTTAGCCTGTACTGGTGTAAGTGGCATATGTGTCAGAGAGATTAAACTGTGCGCACAAAAGGCAGAGATTGCTGTTGCGTAATCACTCTCCTCTGCTGGTTGGTTTTCTACCGGTGCATCATTGCCTCGCATGATTGCTGGCAGTTATGATTTCCCAAGGAGAGCGGGAGAGAGAGAGTGAGCGTAAAGGCAGGGGGGAGGAAAATCAAAACAAATGGCTGAGCACTAGATTTGACCCCATTTGCAGGGAGATTTGTGTATTCAGTACACTGATGGTTGCATCAGGGCATTCTATTCAAAAGGGATCCCAGACCCTATTTCTGTCTCTCTGTCTCCCACCACTCCCCCTAATATGGTGCCATTGCCAGGTCATGAAGGGGGAGGCAAAAGGGTGAGGGAAGTCAACTAGGGGTCACAGATATATTGGTGGCAAACCTCATTGCCTCCCTGAGCACCCGTTAGTAGTATGGAGCTCCAGCCATTAGGTGGGATGGGCTTAATGTGGAGCTGCTGTTGCTTGTGTCTATGAGGCTTATGTACTTTTGTGTGAGTGTGTGTTTTGTTGTTGTTCATCCAATCAAGTTAGGTAAAGGCGATCTTCCTGCCCGGTGGCTGCCCTCACCCTAACAGCTGGAGCGGGGTGAACCAGAGTCCTCGACGTAGTCAGGCGGTGTCACGATGAGGACGTGTGAAAAACCTGACACGTTGGCCACCCAGAGCTCACTCTTTCTGCTCGTACACAGTGCTGTTATGTTGTGATTTTATTTTTGCTCCAAAATGTCCCACTAACTGCCTCACAACTTGGGATCACTGGTGTAATATTTTCTTTCCTAGTGGCTTCAGTACAGCTGCCTCCATCTTTAATGGTTAACACCACGAGTTATCAGGGCCTGACTGTCTTCACTTGGAGGATGATGAATGCTGAATGCTAATTGTGCATTACATCGTGGATGCAATCTGCTTCAGCACTTTAGAACTGTCTTTCCCATTTTCTGCTGCTGCAGCATCATGTTATGTTGGGTTTTGTTTGCTTGGTAAACACAATAGTAGCTTTCACAGGGTTTGATTGGCCACAGCTATGCTGGGAAATGATTAAGCTAGGTTCCATGAAATCGTTTTCCTTTGGTTTCTTAGTGTTCTCTTCTTAGATTTTAGAATCTTTTGCCAATAGATTATTTATTCACTGTTTCTTTCTTATCAAGCCACTGGTTTTATTTGACAAATATTTAAAATGATTGTTGGAGGCTTGAGGGCCCATCATTTCAGTTGCTTAGATCCTAAATAAGTTGTTGGACAGAGGCGGGTTGACAGAATGTCTCTGTCCGAGAACGTCATGGTCTTTAACGCTGGTCATGATTTATTCTCTCAGTAAAGGTTTCGCCAGACTTCCTTGCAAAAGTATTAGCACCTCTTGCCTTTTTTTCCACATTTTGTCAGCTCATGACCACAGGCTTTAATATATTTAAACTAGATTTAATAGACCACCACAAAGTGGTTAAAAACTGTGAAGTAAAAGGCTGTTAAACACGATCCACCTGTGTGTAACAATATAAATCCAGCTGTTCTGTGATGACCCCGGAGGTCTGTTGAAGAAGACAGATTGGTGAGAGAGTTGTGGAAAATGTATTAGCAGAGTTGGGTTATAAACCAATATTTCAAGCTTTAAATATAGCCCACAGTACTATTCAATAATCATCCAGAATTGCCTGACTGGGACAAGAAGAGCATTAATCCAGGAAGCATCTGATAGACTTATGGTAACTCTGGGGGAGCTACAGCGTTCCAAAACTCAGATTGAAGAATCTGTCAACCACACAGCTATTAGTCAGACACTTTACAAAGCTGACCTTTATGGAGATTAACAAGAAGAAAGCCATGTATGGGACCGAGTAAACATGTATTGGAGGATGCTTTGGTCAGGTGAGAGCAAACTTGAATTTGTTGGCCTATTAAATGCTTTATGTGGAAGAAAACGAAGACCGAATGCCACCCTGAACAAGCCACACATGTTTCTTCATCAGGGACGGGGAAGCTGGTCAGAGATGATGGTAAAATGGAAAATGCTAAAGACAGGGCAATACTGGAGGAACACCCGTCAGAGGCTGCAAGTGTGTTGAGACTGGGGAGGTGGTTCACCTTCCAGCAGGACAATGACACCAAACATACAGCCAGACCTAAACTGGAATGGTTTAGATCAAAACTATGTTTTAGATTGACCTAGTCAAAGTCCAGGCCTAAACCTAGGTGAGAAAGAGTTGACAAAATGCATTTTTCCTTTTTTTTTTTTTTTTTTTTCTCCCCAATTATTCAGTGGTTTCTGTTGGTCTATCACAAAAAAAATCACGATAAAATACACTGTAGCAGGATAACACTTGATTAAAAAAATGACCATAGTTGTGCTTCTCATAACATTGGAACTCCAGGAAATGATGGAGAAGTCTATCCAAACAGCCCTAGACGACGTTTTATCACCCAGAGGGGAGCATTTACCTCGAGCTCACCAGTTGGTGAGTGTGATGTGAAAGGCATCTGGCAGTGTATCTGCACAAGGCCTAGCGTACGGCTAACCTCACCACCCTGCTGGTGGAGCCAATGTGTGGAGCAGCTGTGGCAGTAATGGCTGGAGCCCCGCCAGGCCAGCCTCCCTCCATTTGATGCTGCGATGAAGATTTGTGCTCCCTGGCTAACCTTGAATACATAGTTAATATTTCTATGGAGAGCTGATGGAAGACAGGGGAGCTTGAAGTTTCAAGAAGTTATACAGTGCTTAGAAGTTATTCAGGGCTGGTTGCACTACTGGAATTAGGAATTTTAAATAATTCGTTGACTTTGCTCCAACAATATCTGTGTTTGTAACTGGGACCAGGAGGTTAATACAATGAGATCCTTTGAGGTAGTACGTGTAATATTGTTTAGTCTCGCAGCCTGTAAGGGTGATCAATATGTTTGTGTTGGATGGGTGGGCAGGGGGGCAGCTGAGCTCAAACTTCCATGTAAATCAGATCCTTGACTTAGGAGGAGACAAGGACACAAGCAACACCTTTCCTTCTTTTCTCTCTCATTGCCTTTTATTCTTGCCTTTCTTTCCCCTCATTTTTTCATCCCTCTCTCATTGTTCTGTCCTTCCTGTCCTCTTTTTTTGTCCTCTGTTTTAGTATAAGAGAAGTCAGCATGTAAAGGACATATTGGGACTCAGTTTGGTGTTATCTGTAACTTATTCCCCCCCCCCCAAACTCGCTACAACACCAAAAAGGGCTTTGCGCAGTATAGAAAACATTTATCAACGTAATTCTGTTTCTTGCAAAGTTTCGGATTAATAAGAGCAAAACGGTGAAGAGGAAAGCACTTTCTGACCTCTTTGTAAAGGATCTAAAAATGAACCTCGATACAATTTTAGACTCTTTAACATTAAAAAATCTCAACTCTTTAAACACTGTTAATGCATACAATCTAACTTTGTAACTCGCCCTTCTCTTAGCTTTTTTTGTTTTTCTGTTCTGTTACTCTCTAAGGTCTGTTCATGAAGAAGTGATTTATTTGTGCATGAAATGTTTTGAATGAAGCATGGCACGCATGGTCCGTGACAAGTTACAGAAATTCGGTGGTGCAGGGCCTCGCGCTGGGCCGGGGATTGCATCACGGTTGCCTTGCACACCCTCATGCCCTGCATCAAATATAAAGATAGCTTAGTGGGTACATCTTTATTTTAATGCTTGGTTGAGGCACCATTAGATTTAAGTATAGCATCAAGTCTACTAGTTTCCCACATCTTGTCTTTAAAAAAAGATTGCTCGCTCTACCAGTCAAAAACTCTCCACAAACTGGTCCGATTCTTCAGGTTACCTCACAGATGTTCTGTCAGAGCTCAGCCTGGACCCTGGCTCGGCCATTCAGAAATGTACATTTTCCTTTCATTGTGTCATTCTTTTGCTGATTTGGATGTGCTGAACGTAAGGACAACTAAAATATTTCTTTGCCTTCAGCTTTCTAGCAGTTCTTTTGGCAACGAATTGTACCTTCTGAAAGTGGCCCAAAAGATAGTCTGGTTTCATCGCACCTCAACAAATTCTGCTACTGGGCTCTGGAAGATTTGTCCAGAACTATAGAATATAAACACAAGAGTATTGTTGCATGTAGAACACAAGCAGTACTTGCCAGAAATCTCTGCAGCTCCTCAGGTGTTGGAGCTTCCCTGACTGGAAACATCCAGTTTTTGTAATGTCCCCGTTGTCCCATATTTTCTCTAGTTATTATTGTCTCCTTCACTGTATGGTGGTAAATATCTAATGCTGTGGAATTTATGATTGTTTTGTAACGTTGTCCTGATTGATACCTTTGGATATTAAGCTCATTTGGATCCTTTGTAACTGCTCTGCAAGCTCTGGCTTTGGCTAAGGAATGCAAATGAGTAAACATCCATTAAGTCCTACTGGGAGAGGTGATTTTATTTCAGGTTAATCAGAATTTGTTATATGTATGTAACCAGGATATTGCAGCTTTTTATTTTTTTCCTTTTATTAAATTCTTGTTTTCCAGTTGAATTGTATAGGATCCGTGTCACATTAATGATGAAAACATTTTGAAATAATTCAGCAGCGTTTTATTTTTTGATTAGACTGGGCTGTGCTCACTTAACATTTATGTCTGGGTGTGTGTTTATAAAGACAGCAGCTACCTGCCGGACAGGTTTGAATGCAGTTAAGGCGATGTTTCGGAGAACTCCCTCTCAGTGCAGCCAGTTGCTAATCGCCACTACGAGGTGTGACTCTAAGAATTTGGTTGCTTTAACTCCTTCCATCTGCAAAAAAAAAAAAAACAGAATTAAAAAGTATCTCCTGTCAAAATACCCACCTGCTAGCTTAAAGATCCTACACAGACACACACACACACACACTCACCTTCAGCGAAATGTCGACCATGACACTGAAATCAAACAGTCACTGTGAGAAATTTCTGGAGTGCCGTTGTGGTGTAACAGTGGTCTTGGCAACCAGGGTAGAAAAAGGCTGAAGCGAGGAGGAACAGCTCTCAGTAGGAATGTGTTCTGCAGTTCCTGTATCCCTGTCACAGGAGGAAGATTAGCTTTTCATTTTTTAGTATCTGCTGGGGATTAATTTACAGTGGCAGCCTGTAACCGTAGCCGCGTTGTAGCTGTGTGCGTGAAAGGTGAAGCTCGCAGGCTTCCAGCACACGTTTGCTTGAGTGCTCACAGTTGACCCCCGCCCAGCAGTGTGGGGGTTAAGCGTCAGGAATGATTGAGGTGTTGGTCATATACAGACAGCTGCTGCTGCAGTTTTTCTCTGTTTTGACTTTCCATCTCTTTCCCTTTTTGCCCTATAGATTATTTATGTCCTGCTGTCTTTTTTTTTTCCTGCTCCTCTTGTCCTCTTTCTTGTTTTCTTTCTTTCTTTCTTGTTTTCTTTCTTTCTTTCTTGCCTTGCTTTCTTTCTTGCCTTGCTTTCTTGCCTTTCTTTCTTTCTTGCCTTGCTTTCTTTCTTTCTTGCCTTGCTTTCTTGCCTTTCTTTCTTTCTTGCCTTGCTTTCTTTCTTTCTTGCCTTGCTTTCTTGCCTTTCTTTCTTTCTTGCCTTGCTTTCTTGCCTTTCTTTCTTTCTTGCCTTGCTTTCTTGCCTTTCTTTCTTTCTTTCTTGCCTTTCTTTCTTTCTTTCTTGCCTTGCTTTCTTTCTTTCTTGCCTTTCTTTCTTTCTTTCTTTCTTGCCTTGCTTTCTTTCTTTCTTGCCTTGCTTTCTTGCCTTTCTTTCTTTCTTGCCTTGCTTTCTTGCCTTTCTTTCTTTCTTGCCTTGCTTTCTTGCCTTTCTTTCTTTCTTTCTTGCCTTTCTTTCTTTCTTTCTTGCCTTGCTTTCTTTCTTTCTTGCCTTTCTTTCTTTCTTGCCTTGCTTTCTTTCTTTCTTGCCTTTCTTTCTTTCTTTCTTTCTTGCCTTGCTTTCTTTCTTTCTTGCCTTTCTTTCTTTCTTTCTTTCTTGCCTTGCTTTCTTTCTTTCTTGCCTTTCTTTCTTTCTTTCTTTCTTGCCTTGCTTTCTTTCTTTCTTGCCTTTCTTTCTTTCTTTCTTTCTTGCCTTGCTTTCTTTCTTTCTTGCCTTTCTTTCTTTCTTTCTTTCTTGCCTTTCTTTCTTTCTTTCTTTCTTGCCTTTCTTTCTTTGCAGATTCGGTCGCTTTGTATTGCTCCACAGCTGTGTTCTGTTGAGCTCATTGTTCTTTTCAGAATGTGTTCAGATCATATGGGGAGTTTTTCAGTCTGATTGGACCCCTGTGCAGGATCATAGTTTAATATTCTCCATTATTGGGGGAGAAAAAAAATCTAAAAGCTTGTTTACCTCTCACTGTTAAGCCCCTGCATGTCCCTACCTATCTTCCTCTTCCTCCTCCACAGCCCTCCGTTGATTGTCCCCTGGCTCCTTTCTCTGGTCCTCAGGTGCTGTGCTGCATTAGGTGTAGCAGGAGGGGGGTGTTGGAAGCAGCCTGAGTCAGAAGGAAACGGACCTAATAAATCAAGTTCTTGTCCCTGTCTCTTTCCACCCAAAACAACAGGCCAACCTGGTTCTCTGCTGCTGCACTGTTTGGCCAAAGACTCTGTTGTTAATCCATTTGTTGTTGTTTTTTACAGAAACTATGCCTTGCATGCAACTATATCTCTCTTCCTGGAGACAAACAAAATCCTAACAATTTCAAGAATTGATAATACAGTATGGCTGAACGATATGCGATCTGCAGTAATATTGGTGACTGTTGTGATGACTATAGGTCCTGCAATAAATAAGTAAACAATGCTAATGTTCTGCTTCATAGCAAACATAGACCCTAGGTAAGGAGTAGTCTATTTCTAACTGACCTGACCATCTTACCACCCCTGTGTCTTCTACTACGTGTTTATGCAGAATTGTACAGCTAGTCTCACCTAATACATTACAGTACATGGTACTTAATTGGTGCACGCTTATGACGGTCCATGCAAGTTCTTAGCAATGGGAATATTGTATGCAGTGATATTGCAATATGATAGGTGCAGTCGGGGCACCCCTAGTATTTTATTTGACTGAGGTAATGGGAAGATGGATGGAGCCTGTTGGAGCTAAAAGACTTGAGACTGGGTAAGAGTTTCATCTTCAGCACGACAGTGACCCTAAACATCCAGAGAGCATTACAGTGGAATCATTTAGATCTAAGCATATTCTGTGTGTAAGAATGGCCCAGTCAAAGTTCAGATCTAAATCCACCTGAGAATCTGGGGAAAGACTAAAACTGCTGTTCTCAGATGGTGTCCGTCCACGCTGACTCAACTTGAGATGTTTGGCAAGAAGAAGCAGCATTCTCAGTGTTTATATGTATAAATCTGGTAGAGGCATACCTGCACCTGCAAATGCAGCAAAAGGGGATTGTACAAAGTATTCACTGTGGGGGACTAAAGGCAAATGGAAGCTACGCTGTTCAGATTTGATCTAAATCATGGCGGAAACCATTTCCCTTCCACTTCACAATTTAGCAATACTGTGTTTTTGCTCCAACACATAAAATGCATTAAAGGTTGTTCTTTCAACGTGACAAATCGTGACGACATCCATGTGAATAATGTTTTTAGTTTTTTATCACAACTCCAGCTACCTTCTAGAATGTGGTGATACTTTTCCAGACCAGCATGTTACACTGAAGCATTGTCACAGTGTTGCTGCCTGGTAGAGAAGCCTTGGGATTGATCGACCGCAGGCTGGCTGCTTAACAAACCTATGATGACAAGTACTTGTGTACTGATTTTCAAATTAACTTTCTCTGTATGTAAATCCAGCTGAGCATTTACTGCAGTCTCTATTTCCTGTGCAGATGACAACCGAAACTGTCTGAGAATAACATGCTTGGGTGTCTGAGTTTCACAAGCCTTATAAAGGAGTCAGAGCAAAGGCATCATCAGCTATTGGGATTTTTAAACCTGTGCCCTACAGTTTTTTATGCAAGAGAGACTTTATATTAAGCGATAAAAGGTTCATTCTATAAAAGGACACTTGGCACAAAATGATCTAAAACAGATCTCTGTTGATATTTATGCATCGTTTATTCATTATTTGAACGTGATTGGAGCAGTTTGTGAAGGTCAGTCAAACTGCAGGATTTCTGGGAGTTGGCAGCTGTTTTTAGATTGTTGTGATAATCTGAATCTTTTCATTTTCCCTTGGAAAAAAAAGTGTTCCCTCCACCATGAGATGTTTGCACTCGGACTGTGGGAATCGGACCAACATAAAAGTGAACTGATCAAAAGCTTGACTTTAGTGTCGCCAGATTTTGGAAGACGCTTCCTTCCCCTTTGTTTTAGATTTTCCCCACATGGCTGTTAGCAGGCACCGGCCCAGATGTCATGCAACTTGTTTTCACTCGTGCTTTTCTTTCTGCCGCTCTGCCACAAAGCCGAGCCTTAGAAATCCAGCTGGTCCTGCCTTTTTTTTTTTTTTTTTAGCACAACGTTCCCCATGTTGAAAAAGCTGTGTAGTCTTTCCAAGTGTCCATCATTATTGCTTCCCTCAAACGGATGCTCTCTTTATGGTGACACTTTGGACCTGAATATTTTCTGCTGAGGTTTATTTTAAGCTTTGCAAATAGTTTTTCTTTTTTCCCATGATGCTTTCTGCACATAAAGAGTCTTTGTTTTGGAGCCCTGCACACTTGTAGCATGTTGGATTGAATACAGATCTTCATTTGCAGTTTACTAAAAACGGCAAGTAATTGTATTACATTGCAGGATTTAATACTTGTGCTTTTTTTTTTGAGATTCAGTTTAACAACCAGCTCACATTTAAGATGATCAGTTCCTAGGTAATATTATTTTTAGAGTAGAGATGCAGCAATCAGAATCTCATGGCTAATTTTCAGGTTTTGTAAAGCTTTGACCTGCCGGTACTGATTTCAGCTCATTGTGATTTTTCTTAAGAAGCTATAATAGAAGAAGATATAAAAGTGGCATTTAAAATATTCTTTTCTTGTGCTTAGACTGAATCAATATGTGGATGGCAGTTTTCCTCGATTAAATGAAAAAAATAGACTGAAATACTTATCTTTGCACCAGGGGAAAAAAACCAACAATGTTCCATATAAAGGAGATTTTTGGGTGTTTTGGTGCGTTTGCAAAATCCTCTGTTGGAAACCTTGGGATAGTCTCTTAACTGTTTTTTCTTTAGATAATGATGTCAAGTCTCTGGTTTAAGCCTGCTTTTATCATCTGAGAAATATTGCCAAAGTTAACTGAGTTTTACCTCGTCCTTCATGCTTTTGTTTTGTCACGTTGTTGATTATCGTAATGCACTTTACACACGTCTTCCCCCAACCTCCTTAGAGCGGTTTCAGGTTGTTCACGATGCTGCTGCCAGGCTGCTGACAAAATCATCCAAATTCTCACATATGATTCTGCTGCTAATGCAGCTACATTGGTTCCTGCTGTATTTTAAAGGGCATTTCAAAGTACTTGTTCTGACTTCGAGAGCTCTTCATGGGCAGGCACTGTTATATCAAAGAAGTATTGCGCCCATATATCCCCAGCAGGTCCCTGAGGTCCTGTGATCAGGGCCTGCTAATGGTTCCTCGTACTAAGCTGAACATAAAAGGAGAACGAGCCTTTTTCTTTAGTGGCTACAAGACTCTGGCACTCTGTTCTATTGGGCACTGAGACCCGCTTTCTTTTTAAAAGCCATCGTTTTAAATCATGTCTTGTTTTAATGTTGATTAAAAAGCAACTTTTGATCTATACATCTTGAGAAGAAGACTTATTTAAAGTTTTCTTTACCTATCTTGTCTGTTCGAGAGGAGTTGCTGTAAAACTGGGTTTTAGCATTTTTCAACCAGGACTAAGAGACTTTTTGTTTTGCAATTTGTATGACTAGCATTACTAATACAGCAGTATCTGCATGTATTCATGACGGAATGTCGATTTTTACTTTAGGTTTCCAAATCCAGCATTTTTAATGAAAGACTTGGTACAAAACAGAGCAGCTTTGCTGTACTTCGTTTAGCCTGTTAGCTGCTGAAGTTCTCCCTCTCCTTCGCTCTCTCGCCGTCTGAATGAACTACAGACAGGTTTCAACTTGTTGTAGTAAAGGTTACAATGACTAGCTTGTTCCATCTCTGTGCTTCTTCTGACTTAATTTAGAGCACCTCACTGATACTGAAAATGGGTCCTAGTCTCCCTCATCAGTAACTGCTATGATGCATATGGTGCATTGACTCATAGGAAAATTTGTTTAAGTTTGTGACCAGCAGATCACTGTTCCTGAGCTGATTCCAGTCACCAGGCATTTTCTTGGTGCTAATTATAATTATTTTTTTCTATCTTAAAATGATGTGGTGTTAAAATATCTGTTGATCAAAACTGCATGACAAATGTAATAGAAATAAGAAGGAACCTAAAAACCGGGCATAATTTAAAGGGCAGCGGACAGTCGCCTCTAATAGTTGACTAATGTTTTTGTAGAAGGTGAATTCTGTGTTGGGTTTTGTTACAGGAGCATGCAGACAACTAATAACCAGAGTCATCCTCTTTTAACAAGTCATGCATCATTTTGTACTTTTTCTTGTGTTTGTGCTTTGTTGTGCTTTTAAAGTTTAATCAATCAGGGGCCTAAATAGGCATATTGTACACAGCCCCAGATGTGGATTTCTGATGCCGTGTCAGAATAGGAGACTGCAGTCAAACTACCCACCTGAAGCACTTCAGCTAACGGAGTCAGTCATCCTGTAGATACTGACACATGGCAGCAGGCTCTAACGCCACATAAATAATACAAGCTCACTCATCATGGCAGCTCACACGCTCCTCATTACCCTTAACTAGCTGCTCAAACACAGACACACTATGCAGTGTCAGTGTAATTTTCAGTCTGTTGTTGACTTGCTAATATACGCAGCGACACTCATTGACTATGTCAGGACACGGGGCCTCAGTGTTGTTTTCATTTGTATTGTAAAGCTGTAAATTGACACTCTCCACTTTCTCCCCCCTGTGTCCTTCCTCCAGCCCGTGGCAGAACCCATCCCCATCTGCAGCTTCTGTTTGGGGACCAAGGAGCAGAACCGCGACAAGAAGCCAGAGGAGCTCATCTCCTGTGCAGACTGTGGCAACAGTGGTGAGTGTTGATCTGGACTCCTGGTTGAGGTTACTATTCAAACAATAATCACAGTTATTAAAGTGATGGAAAAAAAAGGGTTTTAAATATTCAAATAAAAACAACCAAATCATAATGAGCTTAAAGGCTTGTGGGTTTAATAAGTGTTTAAACTCAACCCCAGATAGAGATGTTTTATTAAACCTTAAAATAAATTCAGTTTTTATTGCAGGAAGCATCATTTCAGTCAGAAAACCCAGCCTTTCATTTCAGTGGGCGTGGCTTTTATGTTAAGAAGAAATCATTAGTAACTAAATCAGCTGTGGCACAAAATGCTGGTTTAAGCAACCAGTACTCCAGGTTTGATGTGATACAAAGAATTGCTCTGTGGAAAAGCATCTCATCCTCACTGATCAGTGGTGCTTCATGGCGCCATGAAGCCTTAGAAAAACCAGGAGATTTCACATAAACATCTGGCGGAAAAGGGCTCGTCATTCAGCAGAACAATGGTCTGAAACATATGGCCAACTCAGGACCCAAAATCTCTTCTTTCATAGAAGTCTCATACCTAAATCCTGTAGAAAACAGGTGAGCTGATCTGAAGAGAAGAGAGCATCTGAAAGGACCCAGAGCTGCGAATGATCTACAAAGGAATGATCAGAGAATCCTCTCCCTGTATGCCACAGTGTTGTTCGATGGTAAAGGAGAAGAGTACAAAGTATTTACAGTAGGGGTACCAATAATTGTGCTACTACACATTCGGTTAAAAACAATTATATGTTAACGGTTTATTTTTCAGTGTGAGGTGATGCTGTTGCAACAATAGATTAATTGGCTTTAGGGCTGTTTACACATCTCTACCAGGGGCACAAATAAATCTTTCCAAATCTGTATATCTTTAATCTTCCCACCCAACAGTTTAGCTGTTTTCAGCTTTTTCCACTTCACTGAAAGTTTCTATGCTTCCATCTCTTGTTACTTAAATCTCTGATCGCTTCTAATGGGAAGTGGCAGCCTAGTGGTGTTCTGGGAAGGCTGAAAGTACCCCAAGCTTAGGGAGCCACACTATGGACCCCCGAGCTAGACTGTTAACCCGCCTGCGCTGCTGCCCACAGCTCTCTCTGGGTTGGGTGAAATGCAGAGGACAAATTTCTTGGATTGTACAAATGCACTAGCAAATAAAGATGATTATAGATAATAATCATGGTTAACCAATTAGATGTCTCACAGGGCTTGAATTTATGCTGAATTGGCAGCATAAACCAGTCATCAGTCAGCTTCGACTCTTGTTATTGTAATTCCCTTAACTAATAATTAAATGGTTAAACTAGTTGTATCACCCCAGCAGGAATATGAGTTTCCTGTAGAGCTATTTTCAGCTATTGTTTTCTTAGCTTCCGTTTCAGCACCAATGAAGCTAAATACACACGTTTATCTAAAGCCAATCTTTCTTGTTTTACTGTTATTGTCTATGATGTAAAAGGTCAATGTGATTATTTCTCTAACTCTCCTTTCTTTTGGGAAAGAAGATCTAGTTTGTGCTGAAATATTCCTACTGAAAGCAGGAGAGTGACTGCGCTCTTCCACTTCCATCAGCTGCTTTCTACCCCAGACAAGGCCCTCTTGTTTTCCTCCTACAGCAGAGGAAAAGCACAACTCTGACAGATTGTCATTTATGTCTGAACACTAACTTTGCAGCCAAGTTTGATTCTCCAATGGCTTTCAAATCCAAAAAGATGTTTTCCCCCCCTCTCATATTCTTACAATCATGCATGAGTGTCAGCTGTCAGTAATGGCAACCAAAAGCCAGTGTGTGATGTTGATGCTGTTGTTCATGTATCTGCGTGTGTGTCTACCTGCAGGCCACCCGTCCTGTCTCAAGTTTTCCCCAGAGCTCACGGCACGAGTCAAAGCTCTGTGGTGGCAGTGCATTGAATGCAAGACTTGCAGCAGCTGTCAGGATCAAGGAAAGAATGCGGTGAGTGGAGGAACAAACATGGTGGACTGGCAGCCAGACAGCATCCCTCGGTGCATTCATCTTAAGTGTCAGATAGTGTTGCTGGTAGACATATCTGTGGAGCTGAGCTATTTCCGTCTGCAGCTGCATAATTCATCTCTTTCTACTTGTCAAGACAGGCGACATTTGATGAAATAATTTATTTGCATTTCTTAATCCTGTGACTGTGATTTTACAACTTTTTGCAAAGATCCACAGAAAGAGGCTAAACGTCAGTCAGGGCAGAACTATTAATAATGCAGTCCCCTGCATGAATGTTGAGCATTTTCTTCTGTTATCAGGTCCAGTTTTGTGTGGAGTCTTAAACCCATATGGACTTTATAAGCATAGATTTGGTGGTAAAAGTAATCCTGTAAAGCACATCTAAAGTGTCAATGTTTGTCTTTGCAGGATAACATGTTGTTCTGTGATTCTTGTGACCGGGGCTTCCACATGGAGTGCTGCGATCCTCCACTTACACGGATGCCCAAAGGTAAATAACAGACATGCAGCGATCGGGCTTTTCTTGGCCCATACCCATTTCCAGTTTTTTTTTTCAGGTCTGACTTGCCTATTCTTTATTTCCCTAACGACACTTATGAGAAAAATGAGAAATTATCAACCAGATTTACAAATTCCTTTTAAGTGTAAGCGAATAAAAGCAGAGGAGTCATTTCAAGATTAGTCTGTTACTATTCTAATTACTTAGACACAGTTAGTCTCATTTGCTTTTTAAGAAGCAATACATTCCTACACTCTGACCCATACAGGATCAAGGAAACAGAGAAATGAAAGTAAATAAAAAAAATGCAAAGGTTAATAGAGGTTAAACATTCCCCTGAGTTCCAGCTTCAATTAGTCGTTGCTTTTTCCTTTTTCTCACTCAGGCATGTGGATTTGTCAAATCTGCCAACCCAGGAATAAGGGAAAGACTCTTTTACATGAAAAAGCGGCACAGATCAAACGGCGATACAACGCACCGCTGGGACGGCCCAAGAACAGGTACACAGTATATTTAAAAAAATACTCAATTCAAATTCAGTGCACCAATCGTACTGCAGGTTACCTTACTGGTATGTAGAACAGGTTGATCCTGCCGGAGACTGTAATGGAGGTTCCCATCAGGCCAACAACCCTAAACATACATGAAGAGGAGTGAAAGAATGGTTTAAGATCCAAGCATATCCATGTGTTAGAATGACCCAGTCACAGTCCAGATCAGAATCCAACTGAGAATCTGTGATGCTTAAAAAATCGATATTCACAGAAACACTCAATCCAGTGTGATTCAGTTCCAGCACATTTAGAAACATTTCAGTTTCTAAATGTTTAAAGACAGGTGGTCCTACAGACTGACGTGCAGATTTACAGCACACCTCTCAGATTATTTACAACTTTACAGGTATGCGCCACTTGGTCTACTGCATGAAATCCCAATAAATTACATTAGGATTTACGGTTATAATATATTAGAAATTTAAGTTGCCTGAATACTTTTGTGAGGGTCTGTATACACTACACCACTGTAAAGTGGGCAAACAGCTACAGCACATGCAGTTAATAGGCTGACAGCTAGGCTAACGTGAGCCCACTACCACCCTTTCCCCACAGACCAGGGCGACCCTTGAAGAAGCTGGGAGGACGAGGTAGGAGGAAGCGCTCCACCTCAGCCAACTCTTCCTCCAGCTCCTCTTGTGAAGGTTACCCCGGAGATGACCGGCTACTTTTCTCGATGCACGAAGACGACGAACAGTCCAACAGCAGCCTGCACTTCAACAGCAAGACTAAGGGCCTCATCGACGCCCTCACCAAGTTCTTCACTCCATCGCCGGCGGGCCGTAAGGCGCGACAGGAGGTGGTGGACTACTCACAGCAGTGCCGCATTCGGAAGAAAGCTGGTCGAAAAGGAGAAGGAGATGACGGAGGTAGTGAGCCTATTAAGCATTGGAGACATCATAACAATACTTTGCTTTTAGTGTTTAAGCTAACAGACATTACACTCTTTAGGATGTGCTGTTGATTCTTACTCAGTCAGACTTTTTAGGGCATTGATTTAGTCAATTACCTTTTAATCTTGTGAAGTTATTAATAGGGATGCACCGATCGATCAGCCCCGATTTCCTTAATTTTGGGAGATCGGTGATTGGACGATACTTACACATGAAACCGATCTTTTCCACTGAGCTTATCTACTTGTCTAACCTATTGTGTGTGTATTGCGTACGTTATTTGTTTCTTTTTAATTTGAGAGCATTGCCTCAAATAAATTCTGTTATTACTGATAGTTTAAAGTAAATTCCTTTTATAATTTAAAGTGGGAAACGGCAGCTCAACTTTAATTAAACAAAACCATGTAAAATGCACACGGTAAAGGGAACATTTTTTGTCTTTCTGAATTTAAGCTGCATCTGAATTTTGTAAATTAATTCAGGTATTTCAGCTCTCTGATCTATAAAACAGTCCATTAAAAACTAGTTGTTTTATCATTACAATGGTGTGTGTTTGTTCATCTTTGGGAAAATGGTGATGAGGCATCTCTTGCACCAGTGATGTTGTTGGACTTGCATTCATGTCAGCTTATCGTTTCAATTTGCAGACAATCAGGACGGCAGTGATTGGCGGGAAGACGAAGACAAACTGCCTGGACACGAGAACCTGACAGAAAAAGACATTGAACTGTTCAAACATATCCAGGAGCTGGCGCTTCAGGTATGGATCCCTTGCTATAGATGAGCCCACAGATCTCAGAGGGTGGATCATGAAAGCACAATATGCTAAAGGCCAGAGGAGGACAGAAAACTGCTACAGGCTCATTCTGCTGGATTGTTGTCTTGAATTTGCTTGAACTCTGCTTTCTTCTTGAGACAGGGCTGCTGTGTGTAAACACATCCACTCCCACTTTTCGGTTAGGCTCATAAAATTTACTGTCAGTGGCGTGACAGGTTAGACGGTAGATAAAGAGATGAAGCATAAATTCTGCTCCTTTATCTCCAGGGCTTAAGTGTCACCGTAAACCTATGAGACGGTGGGTGTTTGGACAGCATCGCAGAAGCCTTAATAAAACATGAATCCTGACCAGAATACCTACACTGGTGTTTAAGTGTTTGGTGCTGACAGAGCAGTTACTTAGCTGTAAAAACCGTGATTAATTTAGATGAGTAGCAATGGAAACGACTTCATGATCGTCATAAACAGCAGGCAGGGCTCTTCACCCTGGTCTGTAAAGATTTGATGGATTAAAGCTGCAGGATGGCATCTTAAACCTGTCTGTAGGTTTGAGCGTGTCATAACGTGTCCGTCAAGGATGGTGAAAGCCCATTCAACAGGCCACATGGCATTCATGTCAGTTAAATATATCCAATATCTATCTAAATGTGATTTAGATAGATTTTGCAGCTTTAATCTTAACAATTATATTTTGTTTACAAAAAGGCCACAATGATTTTTTTTTTTTTTTTTTTTGCTCACCTCAAATTGTAAATGCCTGCCCAAATAAATAACATCTGACCAGCTTGATATCATGTATGTGTTAGTTAATCATTAATTTGTTGTGACTAGGATCAGAGGCAGCCTCATACTATGAGCAAGCACTTAACATTTTGATGCCATTAGCATCTTTTATTAGCAGTTAAAACTATACGCACACACAATAACTGACATTTACTAAAGATTATCAACATTTCCAAATCTTGTATTTTCCATGACATAGAATTGGACTGATCAAATGGAAAAAACAGCTAGACTATGTTCAGCCTCCTTCCTGTTATCGGCTGAAATTTCTCTAGTTGAATTTGAAACGTTTATTTCAAACATGCAATTAGCATAAAAGTTTACAACAATGAAAGAGAAAAACGTTTTTTTTTTTTGACTACAACAGATATCCCCATGTTCAAAAAGGAGTGGGTGGAAGTACAACTTATTTAACCCCACCCCTTTTGCTGTTGTACAATTAACTCAAAACAACTAATTTCCAACATCCTGTTTTCCTTAAACAGTTACACAAGTAAATACTGATATTCAGTACATTCATTAGGTAGGTTTATCTGGTAGATGGTTAATATCTATGGTGTGCTCACTGTTAGGAAATGGATCAGAGTTTTAGTTCCTGGGCAATCGGTCACTAATTGATCCACCAGCAGATTTCTTGGTGTATATTTACCATCTGTCTGACCGATGATCGGCTAATTGTGACAGTCACAACCTTAGAGTTGACCTTACAAATCTTCCCTCTGTGGTTTAACCAAACAGAAAGTTGGGGTCACGGGTCCACCAGACCCACAGATGCGCTGTCCATCAGTCATCGAATTTGGCCAGTTTGAAATCCAGACTTGGTATTCGTCTCCGTACCCACAGGAGTACAGCAGGTAAGCAAACACAACATGTACTTGGCTCACATTTGTACACATAGTTGTAGGAATTACCTTCAACTTTAGGAGTCTCAGTATACAGTTCCATTTACTTAGGCATGTAACCAGCCAGGAGCAGGTGGGCAGTTTTGTTTCTAAAGTGCTATAAGTTGATAGAATCACCCATCAGCTTTCCGTCTTTTTCTGGGAATCGACTTGTTTCACCTTTAACCACCAACTTCCCATCTATCTTTATGTTTCCCCTTCCAGACTCCCCAAACTATACCTGTGCGAGTTCTGCTTGCGCTACATGAAGAGCCGCAGCATCCTCTACCAGCACATGAGGAAATGTAACTGGTTCCACCCTCCAGCCAATGAGATCTACAGGAAGGACGATGTTTCTGTGTTTGAGGTGAGAAGGTGTTCAGAGAATATGCCTGGGTGTCATTTGCTGAATTCAAAACCAGACAGGGATGTAATGACTTAGTGTTGTTATACAGTTCTGTGTCAGACGGAGAGAGAGCTCTGCTGTACCTTTAACCATACAACCCAAACATGCACATTCTCAAAATATTAAGCATTGCTTTGTTACATTTTCTTTGTATTTCAATGTCTAATAATTGCTCCTTGGTCAAATACTCGTCTTTGGAGAGGCTGCAAAGATAATAGCCTTATTTTAAGTCCTCTCCATTCACCTTCACTCTCTTTAGGTGCAGTTTAAAGACGAGATGGTTTCTACCTTACAGTTTCAGAGACTGGACAAATAATTGCTGTTTTTCCCTCTCATCGTGCCCCAGGTTGATGGGAACGTGAGCACAATCTACTGTCAGAACCTGTGTCTGTTGGCCAAGCTGTTCCTGGACCACAAGACCCTTTACTATGATGTAGAGCCCTTCCTTTTCTACGTCCTCACACAGAATGACAGCAAAGGTTGCCATCTCGTTGGCTACTTCTCCAAGGTACACAGGATTCAAAACATCTCATCTGAAGCCTCATTTTGTGCGCAACTCTACATCTCGCTCTTTTGCTTTTCACGAGATAAATACATCTATCCAGTTAAACTGGTGCACAAACAAGCTCACACTTGTAGAAGTTAATATGAAAGTTTAAAGTAGGATTTAGTTATAAAGCAGTATCCCAAACACTGTTCAATCCATCATCTGAAAATGAAAAGAGTACAGCACAATTGCAAGGAAACAGGGAAAGAGAGCACTAAGCAGGATGCCTTTGGTAACTCAGGAGGAACTCAGGAGATCCATAGCTCAGGTGGGAGAATCCCTGGAAAGGACAACAGGTAGTTGTCCTTTCCACAAAGGTAGCCCTTATGGAAGCGTGACAGTTGTCATAAGAAGACTCATTTGCAGTTTGCCCCAAATCATGCAGGGGACACACCAAACATGGAAGGTTCTCTGGTCAGATCAAACCAGTATTGAACTTTCTGGCCTACATGCAGAACTCGGTGTTGAAGAAAATTAACACTGCAAACATGGTGGTGGCAGCATGAAGCTGAGGGGGGATGCTTTTCTTCAGCTGGGAAAGCTGATCAAAGCTTATCAAGGTGAATGAGAACATCAGTTGAGCTAAATACAGAGCAATAGTTGAAGACAATTCAATTCAGTTTATTTATATAACGCCAATTCACGACACATGTTGTCTCAAGGCACTTCACAACAGTCAGGTACATACATTCCAATTAATCCTAACAATTGAACAGTGCAGTCGGAGTTAGCTTTTTATTCAAATTGGATAAAAAGCTTTTCTATCTAAGGAAACCCAGCAGATTGCATCCAGTCAGTGACTTGCAGCATTCCCTCCTCCCGGATGAGCATGTAGAGGCAGTGGACAGTCACTGGCGTTGACTTTGCAGCAATCCCTCATACTGAGCATGCATGTAGCGACAGTGGAGAGGAAAAACTCCCTTTTAACAGGAAGAAACCTCCAGCAAAACCAGGCTCAGTGTGAGCGGCCATCTGCCACGACCGACTGGGGGTTTGAGTGAACAGAGCAGAGACACAAAAAGAACACAGAAGCACTGATCCAGGAGCAGTTCTATGGGAAGGAAAAGTAAATGTTAATGGATGTCGCTCCTTTAGTCGTTTCACTTAGAAAGAAAGAACAGATAAACTCTGAGCCAGTTTTCAAGGTTAGAGTCTGAAAGAGAGCACATATAATTAGTTACAGTAAAAGCTCAGTCAATTGCCATGTCTAGGACAGAGAAAGGGTTAAACACTAAAAGACAGGGCTATGTGGATCATCTGTAGAGGGTGAGCATTAAGTTGTTGCCAGCAGAAGCTCGGACAATTCTCCTCTCCAGAAAGGTGTCACAGGTAGACACAGAGCCAGGCCAGGTGTAGCTTCTAGGAAGAGAAAAGAGAGAACAAGGTTAAAAGCTGAAATAACAGCAAATAATGCAAAATTTGAGAGTAGTGTGAGAATGTAGTGAAGAGGGTGAAAGTGGTCCTTATGTCCTCCAGCAGCCTCAGCCTATAGCAGCATAACTACACAGATAGTTTCAGTTCAGATTATTTAGTTAAACGGTGCTTATTTACAACAATGTCGTCTCAAGGCACCTCACAAAGGGTCCCACTGATGGTCATTGTTATACTAAAAACTACACAATGATTGGGATACCTCCCTCTGTCAGACTGATTATAACCATTGGAAAAGAGAAGGGGTCACACAGGTAGCAGAAATGGAGGGTGTGTTTGCACCTCAACCATAACTGAGCCGGTTGAGGCTAAACCTGACTCCCCTTTACTCCATCCAACAGGGAGGGAAGAAGACGGAGGTAAAAAATAAGGAAGATAGCTCAGGATAAACTAAGCCACTCTAGCTATAAGCTTTATCAAAAAGGAAAGTTTTAAGCCTAGCCTTAAAAGTAGACAGGGTGTCTGCCTCACGGACTAAAGCTGGGAGCTGGTTCCACAGGAGAGGAGCCTGATAACTAAAGGATCTGCCTCCCATTCTACTTCTAGAGACTCTAGGAACCACCAGTAAATCTGCAGTCTGAGAACAAAGTGCTCTGTTAGGAACATATGGAACAATCAGATCTCTGGAGCTAGATCATTAAGGGCTTTATATGTGAGGAGGAGAATTTTAAATTCTATTCTGGACTTAACAGGGAGCCAATGAAGGGAAGCTAAAATAGGAGAAATATGATCTCTCTTTTTAATTTTCATCAGAACTCTTGCTGCAGCATTTTGAATCAGCTGAAGGCTTGTAACTGCATTTTGTGGACATTCTGATAGTAACGAATTACAATAGTCCAGCCTTGAAGTAACAAATGCATGGACTAGTTTTTCAGCGTCACTCCTGGATAGGATATTTCTAATTTTGGCAATGTTCCGGAGATGAAAAAAAGAAATCCTAGAAACTTGTTTAATATGGGATTTAAATGACATGTCCTGCTCAAAGATAACACCAAGGTTTTTACTTTATTATCGGAGGTCAATTTAATGCCATCCAGGTTAAGTGATTGACTAAGCAGTTTCTTTTTTAAAGACTCCGGTCCAAAGACGACAACTTCTGTCTTGTCTGAATTTAGAAGCAAAACATTTAACGTCATCCAAGTTTTTATGTCTTCAAGACATGCTTGTATTCTATCTAACTGGTTGGGCTCATCAGGATTTATGGATAAGTAAAGCTGAGTATCATCAGCGTAACAGTGAAAATGTATCCTATGCTGCGTGATAATTTGACCTATTGGAAGCATATATATAGTAAAGAGAATTGGCCCAAGTACTGAACCCTGTGGTACTCCACAATTAACCCTGGAGTTTAAAGATGATTTATCATTTACATGAACAAACTGGAATCTGTCAGACAGATAAGATTTAAACCAGCCTAGCGCTGTTCCCCTGATCACTACAGCATATTCCAGCCTTTCTAAGAGAATTTCGTGATTGAACGTATCAAATGCAGCACTGAGATCTAACAGAACCAGAACAGACACAAGTCCATTATCTGAGGCCATAAGAATATCATTAGTGACTTTCAGCAGAGCTGTTTCAGTGCTATGATGAGCTCTGAAGTCTGACTGAAACTCTTCAAACAGATCATTGCTGTGTAAATGTTCACACATTTGATTAGCAACTATTTTCTCAAGAATTTTAGATAAGAATGGAAGATTGGATATAGGTCTGTAATTTTTCAAGTCATCTCGATCAAGCGAAGGTTTCTTAAGTAAAGGTTTAATTACAGCTAACTTAAAAGCTTGTGGTACATATCCATTTACTAAAGATAGATTAATCATATCTAAAATGGGGCTGGTAATCAGAGGGAACACTTCCTTAAATCATTTGGTTGGGATTGGGTCTAACATACAAGTTGAAGGTTTAGATGAAGCTAATATTTCTGATAACTCAGGAAGCTTCACAGGATCAAAACAGTCCAAACACAAATCAGATTCTGCAGTTATTTCCAATGTTGTCTCACTTGCTGAGGATGAAGTAATCATCTTTGGGAGTATGTCAAAGATTTTCTTTTTAATAGAATCAATTTTATTTAAGAAGAATCCCATAAAGTCATGGCTGCCTATTAGTGGTTGCAAAAGACTGGAACAGAGGTCCACCTTCCAGCAGGACAATTGTCCTATTCATGTTTCAGAATGGACCGGCCTAGTGCCTGCCACACTTTTCAGATATTTGTTTGTAAAAAATAAACCCTTTACATCTATGCACTAGTTTGTTTTGACTTGTCCCATAAAATACAGCTGAGTGTGTGGTTGTGACTTGACAAAATGTGAACTTGTTCAAAGGGAATTGAATAATTCTGCAAGCATTTTATGAGCTTTAAAAGAACCGGATTAAAGGAAATAAAAAAATGCTGTAGTCCCACTTTACAGTCTACAGAAATAAATCCGTGCAGGTCATATTAAAGGTTCGCTCATTCACTTCCTACCCCTGTAAGAACAACAACACACCAGAATCAACACCATAATGTACATCCACAGCATTGTTTGCTAATATATGTACTCTGCTCTTCTCCAGGAGAAGCATTGTCAACAGAAATACAACGTATCATGCATCATGATTCTTCCACAATACCAGCGCAAGGGCTATGGACGCTTTCTCATCGACTTCAGTAAGGATACCAGTCTTTACCAAAATACAGCGCTAACCTTTAGTATTGTTGTCTATCCTGCTTTCACACATGAAATCTTAATATTTGACTCGTAGCATGTTTTTTCCTTTCCTTTTTAGGCTACTTATTGTCAAAGAGGGAAGGACAACCAGGCTCCCCAGAGAAGCCTCTGTCTGACCTGGGTCGGCTGTCTTATATGGCTTACTGGCGCAGTGTGGTACTAGAGTGTCTCCACGAGGTCCGCGACCGACAGATCACCATACGACAGCTCAGCAAAAAGACAGGGATCTGCCCGCAGGACATCACCACGACCCTCCACAGCCTCAACATGCTGGAGCAGCGAGGAGACGGGTCAGAGATGACATTTGAATTACTCTTTTGATTTAGAGCACAAACAAGTCAAAGCTTCACAACTTTGAAATACTCAAGCGGTCTGAGGCACCTCTCACATTTCCAAGTTGTTGTATATTGTAATAATCTGTAATGATCTTTCTGAAAGAATCAGGTGTTACTCTTAGCAGAGAAGTTAATTCAGAGAAGGAGATCTGATTGCCAGGCGACGCTCACGCTAAAAGAATTTAATGGAAAGATGAGTCTGACTTTTGAAGTAAACCACCAGTCAGAGGTTTGGACACACATTTGTCATTCAATGGCTTTTCTTTATTTTTAATACTTTCTACATTGTAGCTACATAGTGATGACATAAAAACTATGAAGCGAAGTATTTAGAATTATGTAGCCAACAAAATAACTCAATGTTTTTTATATTTTACACTCTTCAAACTAACCGCCCTTTACTTTGATTACTGTTTGCACGTCTTGGCATTATCTCAGTGAGCTAGTGTACATTTTTGTGCAACGTTGTTGCTGTTATCAGCTAATTGTTAAAACTTCACCTTAAACGAAGGGTGTTGGTAAGCCATCCAAGTTCTATTTGAAAATGCAGAACTGTAACGCTCTTTGTAATGTTTACTTGCAGCCTTGTGTTGATGCGAAGGGAGAAGGTGGTGGCTAATCACATGGCTCGTCTTAGAGCTCGGCCACGTCAGCTGGAAGTTGATCCCGAGTGTCTCCGCTGGACCCCAGTCATTGTTACAAACACTGTTGTCTCTGAAACGGATGGAGAGGAGGAGGAAGAAGAAGGGGAGGAGGAAGAACTGGAGGATGACATTCATAAGGAGGTAGACCTGATGAAATTGTGGAGTTGATATGATTTCTACCATGCTGTTCAATCTTTCTGATTGATTTTTATTTTTGCAAAATTGAAACAGATCAAACCAAGCCACAAGGTTCAAACAGCACCGTGGCAAATGAGTGTAGAGGACGAAGAAAGAAAGGGCTTCCTGGGGTTCCCCATCAGCCAAAGCTCTCCGACGTCTCCCTCTGTCCATGGTCCGCCATTTGTCTCAGATCCAGTGCATCCTCCTCCACCGTCAAACGGTGAGCGACGGCCCAGGGGGCGTCCGCCTAAAAACTGCCCCTGGGGCAAGATAAAAAACAGCACACGTGTCGGACGTCCCCCAAAGATCCGCCACATGGAAGACGAGGATGATGAGGATGAGGAGACACCAGGGGAAGGAAGGACAGAAGCCTCTTGCAGCAGCCCACCTTCCCTTTTCTCAATGGATAGGCAAGGAGACACCTCAGCTTTTCCTTCACTGGACTTGGCCAGGCACCCTTCAATAACCCCTACAACACGAAGAGGGCGACCGCCGAGAAAGAAAAGGGGCCCGAAGCCTAGACTTCCAGATGGGCCTGGAGGGGGGCTGACACAGTCCGTCCTATCCAGGTTAAATAATGCAACGTCTGCCGACAAAAGCTGTTTCAGTGACAGTAGTGATGTCGACGAGGAGGAGGAGGAGGATGATGATGATGAGGGGAGGGCTTGCTCGCCACCCATCCTCACCAAGCCAGCAATAGGGCTTAAATGCAAGGTAAGGAACTGACTGAAGCTGTTATAATTAGAGATGCACCAAGAGATCAGCCTTTGATCCGGATGGGACGACTGTCCTCTTAAAAGTCTAAAATCCAATCAGTGAGCACACCATACCTAAGCATTACCAGATTGTACTGATATTGCTACTCTTTGCTGTGGATGCTGTCACTGAGGGAAGAATAGTTATTTTAAATATCAGTCAGGTATGTAAAATGAAGTCATAGAAAATGTAAAGATGGAAGAAGCTATTTAAATTTGTATTTTCTGATTTGTCTTCTGTTTATTCAGTGTGAGACAGAGCAAGACCTTCAGTTAATAACAGCAAGGCTAAATGGAGCAACGTTGCTCTATTTTATTCTTTTTACCTCAGTCTTGCTGGATTTGGAAATGTTGGCACCCTTTTAAACATCTCATAGTTAAGGGAAGGATCTACATTCTCTGGGTTATTTAGTACTGCTAAGCCAGTAACCACAGTGATAATATAACATGCTAAAGACATTTCAAGGCTGCTTTCACACCAGAGCTGTTTGGTCTGCTTTAAGTGGACTGGAGTTCATTTTTACAGATAGTCCAGTTCGTTTGGGCAGGTGTGACTCCTCGACTGAACTCTGGTCTGCCGGAAAACGTGGGTCTTGGTTTTCTTGCAGTGAAAAAGCTAACGGACTGTCCAGCGCATGACAGAGAGGGAAGCGGTGTCCCCTAAACATATGATTTACCATCCTATATGTGATCTGAATTAAATCTTCAGTTAGTGTGTGTGTGTGTGTGAACACAGCAGCACGTTGTCTCGCTGTCCATCCTTTTCCAGTACTGCTGCATTCGTCTCTTGTAAAGGAAGCAAAGCAAGACGTTTTAACATTGAAGGAGGATTTTTAAACCATATCAATTCTTTATAAAAGTAACATTTTAGATTTCCAGATTCCGTAGAAGGAAGCTGGGCTTCTGTTGAAGTAAAAAGGAGTCCTGCTTCCTTTTCTTTAAGCACTATGGATTGTCATGTCCTGGATGACAGTCTACACCTATGGTATCCAGTATGGTGGGTTGCCATACTTTCTTGCTGCTCATACCGGGCGGGTTCTTGGGATGGCTATTGTAATTAATTAATTAATTAATAGCATGAATCCTGTTTGCATGTCTATTTATTCTATATTAGAAATCTTAAAGAAAAATCTGAATCGGCCAAAATCTGCATTGGCAGATCAGAGCTTTACAAAACAGAACAACAGAACTTACAAAATTCAGATTGGTGCATTTCTAGTTGTAATCTGCTACAAACTGCCACTTGAGACAGAGATTCAGAGGCATGTCTAAATAAATTACACTGTATCTTCCTAGAAGCCCCTAAAGAGGCCTCGTTTTCGTCGCAGCAGTCACCCACAAAGCAGCGTGGTGACAGAGACCATTTCTGAGACCACAGAGGTATTGGATGAGCCCTTTGTGGACTCAGACTCTGAGAGGCCTATGCCTAGACTTGTAGAGGAAACATCCCTGGGCCACCCACTGCGTCGCTATCCCCCAGCAAGATCTGCTCTGAGATTGTCTGAGCCAACTCCCAAGAAAGCCCGCCACTCCAACCTCTCTGATTCAGAGGACGATGGTAAGCAAGCTAGGTTTTCATGAAAGACATGGAGAGTTTTGTATAATTTACTGGTACGTTTCTCTTATCAAATTCTAGCTTTTGTTTTTGCCTTCTCAGAACTAACACCTGTGCTGAAACCTGTATCTGCTCTGGCAGTAAAGCCATCAGAGTTGCCAATGGTCAACCCAGATGTCCCCATCAAGAAGAAGAAGGGCTGGCCAAAAGGAAAGAGCCGCAAACCACAGCACTGGACAAAATGCGGGCCTGGAAAATCTGGCTGTGGGCCCAACCAAGACGATAGCCAGGTCCAAAGTGGGGATTCACACACCCCCAAAATCAAAATGAAGCCTGGGCGCAAACCCCGTAGCTGGTATCTTCAACGGGAGGAGGCTGAGAAGCAGGAGAAGGAAAGACAGCGGCTGCACAAAGATTCTGAGCTGCTCTACAGAGAAGACCACACTACCACCAGTCTGCGAATCAACGAAACTACCAAACAAAAAGACTCTGATGAAGACGATGATTATTTCCCTAAACCTGCTGAACAGAAAGTGCCCAAAAGGCGAGGGAGGCCGCCAAAGAACCGCTCCCTCCACCAGCCACCACAGCCTGCCCCCAAACCCCCTCCCACCTCCGAGCAAGATGATGAGGATGAAGAAGATGAGGAAGAGGACATTGAAACTGCATGGGTGGAAGACAAGCCCATACGTCCACCATCCCGTCCCCTTCTCCCTCTCTCTTCTTCCTCCTCAGCGTCAGGGCCACGAGCCCCACATTCCCAGCCTCAGGATGCGGAAATAGGAGACGGGGAGGATGATGAGGACAATGAAGATGGGGAGGAAGAGGAAAGTGGCAGTGGAGGCAGTAGTGTCACCAGGCGCGCAGCTGTCACACCAGGTTCTGGTAGCAGGCGGAGCGAAGAGCACGATGCAGACGATGAAGGTGATGGGCATTTAGAAGACAAGAGTAACAGCTGCAAGCCCAGAAAAAGACAAGACTCCGATGATGAAGAAGAAGACGAGGAGGAGGAGGATGAGCCCACCTCGCCAGCAAACTCTCCTCCAGTCAAAGAAGAGCCCCAAGGTGGTGAGGCTTTTTTAGACATGGACAACAGCGTGGTGGCAAACTATGTCAGCAAGCAGGAGGAAGAAGAGGAGGAGGAGGCTGAGAAGGAGGTACAGGAAGCCAAGTCTCCACCTCCTTCTGCTGACCCACTGCAGGAAGAGAGGCGACGCAGGGAGCAGGAGGAGTCTGCTGCAGCCGCTGCAGCAGTGGAAACGGTCACGGCCATGTCCGTTCCTTCAGAAAACATGCAGCTAGAGTCCCTGCACCCGGACAACAAAGACGTCACGCTGTTGATGGAACCCCAGCATCCACACTCCCACCCACATCAGCATTCTGAATATAAAGAAGAGTTGGGACAGCACCATCCACACCACCAACATCAACACTCCAATGAGCTGGACCTGGAGACAATGCAGGCTGTGCAGTCCCTGACGCAGGGGGAAGCCCAGGAGGACGAGGCTGAGCCACAGCCACACCATGGGGCCTACCAAGACTGTGAGGAGACCTTAGCCGCCTGCCGCACCCTACAGAGTTATAGCCACACAGCAGAGAATGAGGAGGAAGGGCTACCTTTAGTAGAGGAGTGTGGAGCCTCACAACACAGCAGCCCTCTCCCCAACCCCCCAGTGCCTCCTCTGCCCAACCAGTCTGTCCGCTCAGTCAACAGCCCGGGGTTGTCCTCGGGCATTGTGGAGACATCGCCAGCCGGACAGAGGGGGGGGACCCCTGGCCCCACTGCATCCACAGGCAGTAGTGGGAGTGCTGGGAGTGGGTACACCCAAATCACACCAGAACATCCCAGTTCGCTGTCTGCCCCGTCCCAGCAGAACATGGAAACATCTCCCATGATGGATGTGCCGTCGGTGTCAGATCACTCACAGCAGGTTGTCGACAGTGGCTTCAGTGACCTGGGCAGCATCGAAAGCACGACAGAGAATTACGACAACCCAAGCAGCTACGACTCCACCATGGGCAGTGGGGGAAACGGAACAGGCAATGGGGGTAATGGAGGGGCGATGTCAGGTGCTGTTGTGGCAGGACCCTCTGCAACTTCATCATCCTCTTCTTCCTCCTCCTCCACCTCAGTCACTCCATCTTCCTCCTCCTCTCAGTCCAACAGTTGTTCCTTTGTGCAAGCTCCCAGCCTCACATCCTCCACAGCCAATGGGGGGTCCCAGTTGGGCATGGGCAGCTGTAGCCTCATTCAGCAAACTGGTCAAGGACCCAACAGTGGACCAGGAGCTGGTAATGTGGGCGGTGCCGTGCCCCAGCCTCCACCACCTCCACCGCCTTCCAACACCCCCAGCTGTGGTATTAAGTCCCCTCAGAGCTGCGGTGTGATCGAGAGGCCTCCCAGCACCAACCAGCAGCAGCAGCAACCTCAGTCCCAGAAAAAGGTTCCCCAGCAGCCTCCTCAGCAGCAGCAAACCCCCAACCCTCAACCCCAAGCTTCAGCCCAGCCTCCACCGCAGCAGCAGGCTTTGTCCCAGTGCAGCATGGGCAACGGCTTCGCCTCCACACCCATGATCATGGAGATCCCAGAGAGTGGAGGAGGAGGAGGAGGCAGGGCCCTCTATGAGCGCATGGGTCAGGACTTTGGGACAGGCAGCTACCCCCAGTCCACTGCAACATTCAGCCTGGCAAAGCTCCAGCAGCTCACCAACACTATCATGGACCCTCACGCCATGTCCTACTCGCACTCTGCCTCCGTCACATCGTATGCCACCAGCGTTTCTCTCTCCAACCCCGGACTGGCCCCCTCACCCCACACTCTTCCTCAGGGCCAGCCCACCATGACCTCGCCTGCCAACCTAAGTTCTGGCTCCATGAATCTGAGCTCGCTGCAGCTCCAGTGCAACATGCCAGCCACCAACATCAGCCTCGGGCCTCCACAATCACACCGGCTGCAGGGCCAGATGGCAACGGTTAAAGGCCACATCTCCATCCGGTCCAAAGCCACCCAGCAGCTGGCGCCAGCCCCGCACCAGCAACAGCTCTATGGCCGCAGCTCGGGGGCTGTTGCCATGCAGGGCACCCCCCGGACATTGGCAGTGCAACGCGGCATGATGCCTAATCTCATGCCTACGCCGACAGCGTACAATTCCATGAACATGACTCCTTTGAACGCTATGTCGGCTGGTTACAGAATGCCTCAGAGTATGATGAACAGTGGCTACCACAGCAATCCCCCCTACATTAATCAGCCAGCTCAATACCCCATGCAGATGCAGATGGGCATGATGGGAGGGCAGGGTTACCCCCAGCAGCCTATGCAGCCCAATCATCATAGCAACATGATGTACACGGGCCCTTCCCATCACAGCTATGCTGGAGTTCCAAAGCAGTCGCCGTACATGAGCAGATGAGCAGCTGCGAGCAGGTAGCGGAGACGTGGGACCAGAGCTGATGCTCGCTGTATTTTAAATATCAATCACTCCCTTTGCCTGGTCCGGTGCCTCTGCAGGCACCAGGGAGGCTAGGTGATCGGAGGCAGGGTGTGTTTGGATTTCCTGTTGCTCAGTGCAGTCATTTTTGTCCAGTTTTTATTTAGGCTTGGTTCTCCCTCCAGCTGGCTGTGTTTGGGATTCGGGATCGAACGTGTACACCGGACCTCAGCTCTGCAGGGCTGTAATCAGGCCGGGTCATGCAAAGAGGCAAACGTGGGTACAGTTTCCTTCTTTTCCCGATGCCCTGCCAGAGAGAACGGGACGTCAAAAATGACCAAACAAATGACCCAGAGTGACAATACAGGAATTCCTTGCTCCAACAGACTGCGAATGAAACGAATAATGGTTAACTGAATATATCCAACCATGCACACAATCTTTTAATTGATATAGGAAGCCTTATCTTAAAAAAAGAGACCATGAAAACTTGTAGGTGGACTGTTTTGTTAAACATAATGTTAAATATTATTTTTCTTGTCGTTTTTGTTGTTTTTTTTGGAATACTTGTGTGCAGTCCAACCTCTTATATGCTTTTGTCTTTATATGTGTGACATTCTGAAATGGTGACACACCTGCTGGGCATCTCCAAGGCAGCTCGGCCAGACGACGGTTCCTGCAAAGCCTCGGAGCGGGGCCTCTCCCCAGGCGTCTGACGTTGTGTTAGAGCTGTTTCTGGAGTCTCCGTCTTCCCAGATGGACAGTGTTGTACCAAAAAAACAAGGCAGAGACACAGAAGAGACAAATGTGTTCCTGTCTATTATATATCCATAAGAGAAACAAGTAGCATTATTTTCCAGTTTGCTGCCACTTGGAAACATTTTAGATGTAAATATTCTGGTACTTCCCTACACACAATACATGTACACTAACACACACACACACGCATAACATCAACACACACTGACTAGCTGTTGCCAATCGGTGGCTAGCTCAGGAATGTCTAACATTCAGCTCTTTTTGTCCCCACTCCACTGAAAGACGTTGTACAGTGTCAGCCTTTTTTAGCAGTTTAGAGAATGCAGAGTTCACCTGCTCCAAATAAAGAGTCCATACAAGCTGCCCTCACCTCTTCCCAAAGAGGTTCAGGAGCCTGCTTCTGGTTATTTAGTTTAAACTGTAGTATTTCTTTCTGCACTCCCATTGACTAGATGAATGGCAGCAGACATCCAGCCTTTGTGAAAGGTGTGCCTAAAATGCCCGATCTAGTGCTCGGATCAGCTCTCAGTCGGAGGCGCGCTTAAGTTAAAGCAGGGTCAGAGACAAGGGAGTGTTCCTGCTCCCTGTGGCGATGGCGTTCAAACGACAGGCGTGCAAACCGGATCCTGTCACTCCATGTACCAGTATTCAAAGTCGAAAGAAGAGTTTGGGTTTTTTTTCTTTCCTACATGCATACTTTCTTTTGAGTGTATTGCTCTGTTCTGTACTCATTTCTTTTGTCACTTGATTTCTGAATTTTATCAGACTGGGCAGCTTTCTTTTATGACACAAGCTGACTCTTTTTGTCTTTAGAAAACTATTGTAGAGAAGATGTTTTTCTATAATATAAAAAGGAAATTCTGACATTGATATTGGTACTGTCATTTTTTTTTTTCCCCACTTCTGTTTCTGGAAACAAAAAAAACATTTTTTTTAGCTTGTCTCTTGGATAATTACTAAGAAATTCAAAATGTAAAAATCTACCACTCACTTTTAGGGACTTTAAGATGCCTTTAACCTCTCCATTCCATCTCATCTCTAGAGTTTTTCTATCTTTGTGTAGTATATTAATGCTATTTTAAACAAAAGGACTACAAATATCTAAAGGTCACTTGGCATTGTTTTCGTTTTGTTTGTTTTTCTTTTTTTAATTGTGTGTGTATAGGATGACGTCCTTACATTTAAGAGGCATGTACAAATGAGCTCGGTATATTTGTCTGTTTATATTGCTTCCCTTTTTGTATCCTTTGTAATTGTACATGTTGCGTTGTATGCTAAGAGAGAAAAAATAAAGAGACGGGGTAACAGCAGAGCGCACAGTGAAGGTTGAGTCGTGCTCAGCCGCCTCAGCTCTCTACTCTGTCCCTGTGTGTATTTCAATTTATTCATTTGTTTTATTTTTTTATTTTATTTTTTTCTTTCTTAGCAAAAACTCTGTACATTTTAACATAAAATGGAAATAAATTATGTTGAGCCACTCATGTTTCTTTCATGATGAAGCAGTCATGCCCTAAAACCACTCCTGGCAGGCTTTTATGTTGGTTAGCACATTTGTTCCACATTTCTTAACCGTAGACATAAACCACGTGTATAGAGAAGAAGAATTACTTTTTTACTTTATTTGCAGTTTTTTGTAAGCCTCTTGTTCTAGTTGCAAAAGGAGCCTAAGGGCCTTGTTCCTTGTAAGCTGCAGACAGTCAAAACTAAGTACAACCTTCCTGCTTCCATAGGATCTACGAGGAAACGTAGCAGCAATGCTCCTATGTGACAAGCTCCAGAAATTTTGCTGGTCTGGTGCATACGGGTATGTGTTAACACAATGCCAAGTGGGAAATGCATCAGCAATGACCACAGAGAAGCGATGGCTGCTGTTAATGAATCTGAGAGGGGTAATAATGCGGTTTCCAAAGCATTCAAAGTCCACCATTCTACAGCAAGAACATTTATTCCTAAGTGGAAGACACAAATATGGCCTGTTTGGAAGGTTGACAGGAGAAAACCATTATATAAAAAGAATATGGTAGAACAACTTCAACAAATAAATGTCAAGACACGTCTGCTGAACAGATGATATCAAAGTGAAATGGTTGGAAAGAGCCAAATAGCATATAAGCATAAATTGCTCTTCCCAGCTAAGGAATGTTGTAAAGAAGAGTGGGCCGGAACCCCCCACAGTGTTAGTGACTTAAAAAGTCATACTGCAAAAAAATACTTCAATTCATAAGGTGGTTCTACATGCTAGTGAATCATGGGATATACTTAGATTTTTAAATGACTGTTAATGTCAATATATACTTACATAATTGGAAATGTTCAAATAAAAAAAAGAATGATATATTATCATCACTAAGGCAGAATTTATAGGTTATCACCGAATCTTGTGACAACTGTGAGACAAGTAAGAAAGAAGTCTTAAAGAACTTTATGCTCATGATGGTGGAGGTAGGATGTGTCAAATAACCTCTATTTGATATACAATTGCGAGAGGAGAAAGCATAGAACCAATATAAATTTGGTGCCAGAGGGCATAAAGAAAACTGCAGCCAATAAGCTTCTCTCTCAGTTTAAGTCAACAATGTTATATTAATGCCCCTACTTTTAACTTATAAATAACTAAAGAGGGCTTACTGTTGTGTTTTACCAACAGCCAGATTTGAAACCGGGGCACTGTTGACTGACAGCTGGTTCTAATAATTAATCAGTCAGAGGGATCATTGATCTAAGGCTTCACAAATCTCAGGTTTGGCGAATTAATACCACTAGAGGTCGCATGTAGAGTGCATGTTTTATCTTCAACCATATCCAGACCTCTAGAAGAATGATTACTATTCTTTGCAGAGCATGCGTGGACATTTTCAAGTGTTGCCACAGACCCTTAATCAGATTAAGGTTTGGACATTCACTGATCTATTCTGACACATTAACATGGTTTGACCTAAACCATTCTATTGTAGCTCTTGCCTTACAATTAGGGTCATTTACCAGTTCAAAGGGGAACCTCTGCCCCAGTCTAAAGTCTTGTGCAGTCGCTCACATGTTTTCTTTAAGGAAACATCCATCCATCTTCTTATCAAATCCAGCTTCCCTGTCCCCTTTGAAGAAAAGCATTTGTAGAGCATGATGCTGCCACCACCGTGTTTCTCCCTTGGGATGGTGTGTCCGGGAAGGTGTGCAGTTTCCTGACACATATAGCATTTTGCGCATTGGCCAAAAAATTCAACTTTGCTCTTACTGTGGTCTTATCTGACCAGAGCACCTTGTTCCACATGTTTGCTGTTTCCCCACATGGCTCAAGAAAAACTGATGAGACTTCTTATGGCTTTCTTTTAATAATTGCCTTCTTTCTGCCACTCTTCCATAAATCTAGATTTATGAAGTACTTGAAATAATTTTAAAAACCATGTATGATTTTTATTTAAAGTCATTATCATGCCATACATGTCTGTCACATAACGTTTATTAAAACGTGGTTTGTGGCTGATTTTATTACACAACTTTGGCACGACTTACTTTCACTTAGCTACATTCATAAAAAGTAATAATAAAGTCATCTACTTGTGATCTCAGAGTCTACTGAATGCAGACCTGTTTTGCCAGATAAAGATTTTAATGTAGAGTATAACTTGTCTTCTTTCTGTCGATAAGTGTTAGAATATTCTAAATGTTTCACAACAGTATCGAAATTTGTCTGTGCTTCCTCTTACATGCGATGATCTTTATGAGTCGTCAAACAACAGCAGAACGGACCTCTGTTGTCTCCTTGAAGACAAGTCATGTTTGTTCGACTGGAGAACAACTCCACAAGATGAAATCTGATACTGGAAACAAAATGTCAGACCAATCTCCATTTAAACCAATCCGTAGACGGTTTTATCAATGATTACCGATATGGGCCAATCAGTACCATAACTCTTACCACTCGCTTCCGTGTTATTAACCTAACGGATGCGTCGAGTAGGCGGGGCTTTGTGCTCTATATGGCCTGTGATTGGCTCGCTCAACACTTCCATTGTGCGTGGCTTTAGTATCCACTGCTCCACCTAACAGGAAGCAGTGTCGCCTGTTTAATCTTTCATTGGGAGAAAAGGCGAAGGACTACTCGAGAAGGGCAGAAATTATCACTTCGGTAAGTCAGTGACATCCGTTAAGTGGTTCGGCTGGTAATTTAGGTACATTTTTCAGTCTAAGCTTGTTATTTGAACGGGTCCCGGGTGACGGAGCGTCTCTGTCATGAGACTGAGGCAGGAGGAGGGACGGATAGAGCATCCTGATGTGTGCGGATGGAGGCCTTCGTTTTCTTGACATTACAGATACACCTAGCTCCTTAGTCGCTGCAGACTACTTTATTTCATGAGAATGTGTGTGAACTGTAGCCATTCTTTGACTTCAGTTATTTCCGCCCTGAACTTGATAGCTTTTGCCGCATTTTTAATGGATAATCCGGTGTCATATTCCCCAGCCAGCAGAAATGTGTCATGTGAGGAGAGGAAGGCTTTTCCCCTCAGGGTTTAAAATGATCTCCTCCTATAGTCGTCCAAAAAGTCCATTTTAGCTTAGTTTCTTTGTCGATATTTAAAGCTACAAGCCCGTTTTTTGCAAAATCACTTTAGACATATTGTGTAACACCCTTAGAAAAACATGTCATGTTATATTACTTTTCTTAAGAGGATCAGTTTAAGGTAATGAAGCACAATATGGAACTTACTCATTTTCCAAGTATATGGTCAGAAATGAATCAGATGGAAACAACCAGGTGATGATTAAAGATAATCGAAGTCAGACTCTTTTTTTTGTTGTTTTGTCTGTTTTGTTTTTTCAGACACATAAGGCTGAAATCCTTTTTTTCACTCAATTGCAACGGAAAGGCTTCAGAATCTATGAGATAACCTGTAAAAAAGTTGCTTATCTGCCACGTTGTTTAGTGATGCCAGCTGATCAGTTTGACTCTTGTGATGTCACCCCTGTTTTGTTTTAACGTGCTCTTTTTAAAAATGTTGTAACTTATGATGGTCTGCTCAAACTTCATCACTCAGCTGCATCAGTGAACGTGTGTTAGTTTATAAAACATTTTATATACACATTCCTTTAAAATAATGAAATTATTTCCTTTTACCATTAGCCTCTCCAGTCAAGATGATCCACAGTTTGTTCCTCATAAATGCCTCCGGGGATATTTTCCTGGAGAAGCACTGGAAAAGCGTGGTCAGTCGCTCCGTGTGTGACTACTTCTTTGAGGCCCAGGAGCGCGCCACTGAGCCGGAGAACGTTCCGCCAGTGATCCCCACGCCGCATCACTACCTGATCAGCGTGCTCAGGCACCGCATTTACTTCGTGGCCGTGATCCAGAGCGAGGTGCCGCCTCTCTTTGTCATCGAGTTTCTGCACAGAGTCGTTGACACTTTCCAGGTCAGAGGCCTTCTTGAGTTGTCTTCTACTTGCTTTTATTTGAGCTCTCTTAACTCACACCTGGCTTTGCATGCATTCCTGTATGCGCTTCTTCTTCCAGGATTATTTTGGAGTGTGTACCGAGGCGGCCATTAAGGATAATGTGGTGGTGGTGTATGAGCTGCTGGAGGAGATGCTGGACAATGGGTTCCCCCTGGCCACGGAGTCCAACATCCTCAAAGAGCTTATTAAGCCTCCCACCATCCTCCGCACAATGGTCAACACCATCACAGGTCCTCTCACAATTCTTAACACACTTTACAGTGAAACAATTGTAGGATAAATACAGTTTCATGTTTGTCAATTCAGTCCTGGAAAAAAAGTAAGGACACCCCCGCTGCTTTCGTAGGCTTATAGAGGAAAGGTAGTCAAACAGGCTAGAATTAGCGATCATCAGCAAAATTAACCACCTCTGTAGTTTGTTGGTCTGGAGTAATAATGCTGCTGAGAGTTCATACAATGTCAGGGAGGAATGTGATCAGCTTTAGAGAAGCAGTTGTTTTTGCGTAAATGTCGGAAGAGTTAGAGGGCCTTTTCCAAAGATTTGAACTCCATCATGTATAATTCACAATAGTACAGTAAGATAAAGACGGAACAGGTATGGCTTGTTAGGGTAAATCTTTTTGTCGTGAAAACCATAAAAGCAGCGAAACGTAGGTTGGCAAAGTTGCTTCTGAATGAACCGTCAGACTTCTGTAACACTATCCTGTGGAGAGATTAGACCAAAGTTGAGATGTTTGGTCATAAAGCACAGCACCATTACTGAAAAGCAAACCGAGGCTGTCGACCCAAACACCTTACTCTGTAACTGCCAAGCATGGTGGTGGAGGGCTGATGATTTGGGCTTGTGTGGGTGCCACATGCATTGCAGTTATTGACTCAACTATCAACTTCCCTGTATGCCGGGGAGTTATCTAAAGTAGGTTAGAGACAAATGTGAGGCCATCGTTCCAACAGCTAAAGCTTCACCAAAACCAGGTCATGCATCAGGACCAACAAATCTATGGCAGAACGGTTGAAAAAGAAAAGAAGGGCGCTGGGCATAAATGAATGTCTCCAAACCTCAATAAGTGAAAGGAATGTTTTAAAGAGTGGTCGTCCAACATTCTTCAAGAATAAGCGAGAGACTGATAGTAATATAGAAACCGCTACTTCAACTTATTGCTGCTAAAGGAGGTCCTCAATGCTTTTGAAATATGGCGTATCCTTATTTATTACCAATGACTGTACTGTCAGTTGTTAAGACATTGTTTTCCCAGGACTATGTCTACGTCAAACACATTGAACCCTTGTAGAGACAAAACAACTGCAGTATTTAGGGACTGTACCAACAGATGCATCAGAAAAGTCTTTGCCTGCAGCAGAATAATACATTTAGGCTGTGCAAGTATTAGCACTCTGTCAGTTTACAGCAGTGTTAAAAAGTGTGGCTTATTGCTCATTTCCTCATATGTAGCTCACAGGAAAGCCAGACTTTCCTGTAATGTTTAAAAGTTGTTTTGATTACTAGTTCTGAAGGGATTTCACGGTTTTCTTTAGGTTTTGGTTGCTTTTACGTGAATATTCAACCCACTAATGGACTATTTAAAAAGAAATGTTTGTTATGTTAGGCTCCTAAACTCAGCTTGTGACCCAGTGTAACATCTACACATAACAGGTTTTTAAGCTTGGCGTGTCTTGTGTCGTCCCCTCTGAGTTAGTGCTTATTTATGTTGTTTTAATCATTGGTCAATGTCTGTTTACCAGGCAGCACCAATGTTGGAGAACAGCTCCCCACTGGCCAGCTGTCAGTGGTGCCGTGGCGACGCACCGGGGTCAAATACACCAACAATGAAGCCTATTTTGACGTGGTGGAGGAGATTGATGTCATCATTGATAAATCAGGTACTACTCTATAAAGCAGGGTTGGGCAAACTTTTTGACTTGTGGGCCACAATGGTGGCGCAGGGGCCGGGCCAGGAGCGGATGGATGAGGTACTTGTTTGAACTAATATAACTGACATGTAAAAGCCATAACATAAAAAAGGTTCTGTCCTTTAATAGACAGTAAAGCATGGATATGCAAGGCTTGTTGTTCAAAATATTTTTTCCAAATGCCATTTTTTCACAACACAGTAGAGAAACTCATGTTCGGCGGGCCGGATTAAAAACCCAAGCGGGCTGTGTGTGGCTTGGGGACGCATTTTGCCCATGCCTGCTATAAAGAGTTGCAGGTAAAACAACTCACTTTGTGATCAGAGTCACTCAGGATGTGTCTTTCCACAGGTTCCACCATCACAGCGGAGATTCAGGGAGTTATTGATGCTTGCGTGAAACTGACGGGCATGCCCGACCTGACGCTCTCATTTATGGTGGGTTTTGTCTTTTTAAACCAAAAACATCTGTAGTGTTCTGCAAATGCAAATAGGAGGAGTGCACTGATTGCAGTTTTCTGGCCGATCACCGATTTTTTTTTAAAAGCCTGACCTGCCAATTGCAATTTTGGCCAATAACAATTTTTTCATCATTATTTTGTTTATTTGTTTTTTTTTAACTGGCACCTTCAGGTCACAATACACCTTCAATGTTCCAATCGTATTTTATTGAAAAACATTGAACAATACTCTCTAAATTTGCCGGTAGTTGCTTTTTTGAAGAAAAAAAAAAAACAATCGCTAGAGGGGTCTGAAATGTCGCCAAATATAGCGAAACAGTCGCTATGCAACAGTGAGGTGACTATTGTTAAACACACATGTGCATATGTTACCTGATGGGTGAGTCTGTCAGTCAGCCATTTCTCACGGCAGAGCAAAAGGGGACAGTGGTTGATTTTCAGACCTTTGTGGGGGTAGATAAAATTGGTTTCACATGTATCAGCTGATCACACAAAATAAAGGAATTCGGGGCCGATCGATTGGTGCAGTCCTAGCAAATGGAGAGCCCAATGTTTCTTGACTCGCTCTCAAACAGTCTCTGTCTCACTCCCTGTCCCCCTCCCCTCAGAATCCACGGCTTCTGGATGATGTCAGTTTCCACCCGTGTGTTCGGTTCAAGCGTTGGGAAGCTGAGCGGATCCTCTCCTTCATCCCACCTGATGGAAACTTTCGACTACTCTCCTACCACGTTAGCTCCCAGAAGTTAGTCTTCATTTTGCGATTCTGAATGTTTTACAGTGTCTCGTCAAAGTATGTGTATCCCTTAAGCTTATTCACGTTTTTTTTTTTCGCATTGCAACCACAAATTTCAATGCATTCTAATGGGATTTTGTGTGGTAGACCAACACAAAGTGCTTCATAATCATGCAGCAGAATGAAAAGGGTGTATAATTAACCTTTTTTTTTTTACAATCTATGGGGTGTGGGATGAATTTTTATTCACCACCACTTTAGTCAATACCTTTTAAAAAAATCCCCTTTTACTGCAATTCCAGCTGGAAGTCTTTTGGCATACGTTTCTAATAGCTTTGCAGATGTGGAGAGTGATATTTTTGCCCGTTTGACTCAAGCATCTGCGAACATCAATTCTCAAGTCCTGCCACATGCTCTTCGTTGAAACTAGGTCTGGACTTTGACTGGGCCATTCCAACAGGTGAATGTGAGCCCCAGTTTTAAGTCTTTTGCAGCCTTTAAGAGTTTTTAAGAGTCCCAGTCAACTTGGACCAGCTTCCCTGTGCCATATTAAAAAAAACAAAAGAACAATATCCTTAGCACGATGCAGCATGTTTTACAATGGCGATGCTGATCTGCTGTGTTGGTTTTTACAAACCTTAAATTTGGCTGTCCTAGCCCAGCCTGTCAGGTTAGGTCTGGGGTCTGCGACCTGTGGCTCCGGCTTTGGACCTTCCAAAATGACTCTTAATAACTTTGGCTAAAACGTGATACAGAACCAATAAATGTTTTTATACATACACTACCAGTCAAAAGTTTTAGATGCACTTTTTCACTTAATGGATGTCCTTATTTTCATGACTGTTTACATTGTAGATTCTCACAAAGAGTTCCTAAAACGTTTGACCGGTAGTGGACATATAACAACAAATGCAGGTTTTAGCAGTTTTCTAGTTTTGAAATGATTGCATCGAATGTCAACAACAGACAGACACTACGAGTACCAGTAATAGGTTTTTAGATCAATCTTTCTTGTCATCAAGTTGGAAACCCTGTTCTATTTTTACCCCATTTTCCACAAATATCAACCTAGAAGAAAATGTTTCTATCCGCTTTTTGAAAAAGTTAAGTTTTTTGTATATTTTTTTTCTATTTTAAAAATAGAATTAAAATAGTGGTTTCTTGAAAATGACAACAAATGTCCTATAGTGGATGTTTATAAAAAATGTAGGTCGTCTTTTTTTTGAAAAGTCATGTAACATTTGCAGCTCTAAATGAGTTTTATTTAGCTGGACTGGGGGGGCGGGGGATGGTTCTTTGGATTGTAAATCTTGCAGACCCCTGCTAAAGGTGGATGACCATGTCTTGGTTGGCTTTATACCTGTCTGCTGTGTTCACTGATGTTCTCTGAGACCTTCAAAGAACAGCTGGACTTCTACTGAGATTAAACTAAACACACGTGGACTCTGTTTACAAATTTGGCTACTTCTGAAGCCAGTTGATTTTCTTGGAATTTGTTTATGGGTAGCAGAATAAAGAGGGCTTAATGCACAAAATCTGTAAACCATGTAAAAATAATTAATTTCACTTTGTGTGCGCTAGTTTGTTTTGATCAATTGTATAAAACCCCAATAGAAACCTGTAACAGTTTTCATCTCTGTATGATCTGCATGCATTTTGCAGATCATACAAAATGATTTCACTCATGATACATCTTGACCTGCCTTCCACAGCCTGGTGGCCATCCCTGTTTACGTCAAGCACAACATTACCTTTCGGGAGGGGAGCTCCCAGGGTCGCTTTGACTTGACTCTGGGTCCCAAACAGACCATGGGTAAAGCTGTGGAGTCAGTCCTAGTCAGCAGCCAGCTGCCCCGCGGGGTCCTCAACGCCAACCTCAACCCGTCCCAAGGAACGTACACCTTTGACCCGGTCACAAAGGTACTGAGAAGTTGTGAGAGTGTGTTTTGTTTTTTCTGACCGTTCAGTCCATTATAGGAGAATATTTTTGAATAAAGGGCAATTACAATTGACTTATTCTGTACTTTGCTTTCATTATGATAGATTCTTCATATTTTTTATTTCATGTTTTTGTGCATGGAAGTTGTTGTCATGGGATGTTGGAAAGATCAACCCACAGAAGCTTCCCAGTCTTAAAGGCACAATGAACCTGCAAGCTGGAGCCTCTAAACCTGATGAGAACCCAGCCATTAATATACAGTTCAAGATCCAACAGATGGCTATCTCAGGTATACCCATACACACACCAGCTGTAGCCTGCTGCCTCAGTGTATTTCCAGGAATGTCCCTATATCTTGATCAGACTGTTTCAATCTGAGATAATTAGTGCACTTCCAACCTCTGAGTAAGATCTCCACTTCTTCCTTCAGGGGCATACTTCGCCCGACTCAGCTTTCTCAGCTGACAACCACCTGATTTTATTTAATGTTTTTTTTTTATTATTACTGTGACATATTACTTCCTGTCCACTAGAGGGTGCCAAAGCACTAAATACAACCGCATCCCCTGACTTGACAGGAGAGTCATATTCAATAAATCAGCTTATTGATAAAGAGGTAATTTATTTAATTGGTAAAGATGTTTCAAAAGCTTTAAAATAAGTTCATATTTATTTTCAGTAACACAAACTTATACTTACAAATTTAGAAATTAAATCTGCTAATAATATAGAGTTCACAATTTCTTGCCCTCTGAAAAAGGTTCCTGGTGAATCAGGCCCACAGCATCACAGATCCTTCACTTTACTTAACCCAGTGGGCATTGGGTGTTTTTTTTGTTTTTTTTTGTTTGTTTACATATTTGCCATTAGTGTCAAGCTAAACCTGCTAGAAGTGTTTATTGCTGAAAAGCTTAGTGTTGGACTTGCTTGACTAAAGCACACAGTTCCCTATAAAGTCCCTGTAGAGTTTAGCAAACTGAACACATTTACATTTATGATAGTAGGACAGAAAAGGCATTGTTTTTGCATCATTCCATAAAATTTGGCCAGCATGTTGATCGTCTAAAAGTTGTTATGGAGACTTGGTGACCCCAAGATGTCACTTTTTGCATCTTTTTATCAGTGAGCTTTGGAGATATTTTTCTTACCATCATGCTTACTGTATGTTGGTGACAAGATAAGCTTTGGGTCCTCATCCGGGCTTGTTCATCATAGTTCCAGCTGTTTTAAATTGTAGCATTGCTTTGACAGCCATTTAATGACTTATGACAATCAGCACGCATCGGCCTTCCTTAAAAGCCATGTTCTCTTTTATTTCCTCTTTTGAAGAGTAGCTCAGAGAAGGCCGGTTTTTCATATCATATTTATACCGTTGGGAAATAGGAAGTCATGAACAGAGACATTAATCAGCTTAAGCAAAATTTTAATTTTTTTTTTATTTTAAGGCTTTTAAAGACATCTTTACCAGGAATGTTAAAAGTTTCGGAGAGCGCTGTAAAAAAAACGAATTAGGTGTTTATAATTGATTAGTTCTTTACAAATGTGCAGATGTGGCTCTCACAATTTATTGTTTTTTTTTTGCTTTGAAAGCCGCTCCAAGTCAAACTACAAATTTAATGTACAAGTATATGAATCCTCCAGCCTTTAACCGTGTTTGTGTCCCTAACAGGGCTGAAGGTAAACCGGCTGGACATGTACGGTGAAAAGTATAAACCTTTCAAAGGCATCAAGTACATGACCAAGGCTGGCAAGTTCCAGGTGCGAACATAAAGACTGCTGCTGTGACTGCTGGACCATGTTGATCCTTGTTTTATTTTATTTTTTTGCAGTTACTTTATTCATTGTTTTTGTCTTGAACACTGGACTGTCCGGAGATATGAGAACAAACCAATTGAACCGTCCTCATTCATGCATGTTTACATCTACTGGTACCAACATTTCCTTGTGGTAAGAATGAGATGGGAGCAGAAAAGAGTTTGAAGATGTTTGATTATTTATCACTACTAAAGTATCACAGAAATTGTACGATTCATGTCCACCTCTTTTATTAAGTTCAAGTATTATTTACTAAGCAAGGATGTCAACAGTCATGTCTTAATGCTGTTATAATATATGCTGAATGTTGACTTGTACTGAATCAAGTTCCACCAAACAGGTTTCTTGGGGTTTTATTTTACAATATAATGTCAAAGAAACCTGATTGGATGTAAAAATGACACATTTGACAAGTGAACATTTTCCTATTGTCATATTTCTCACTGCCAGGAAACATTCTTAATGTTGCCACAGCAACTGAGCTTTTAGATATATTTGCATATAGAGGGAAGCAATTGATTCATGTCTCTGCATCCTTGCTCTGCTCCCTTCGAGCTGGCATACAGATTCATGTTTACTACAAACACAATGGTTAACTGATCAGAAATAATACATTTCTGTAATACGGTTAGTACCTCCGAGGAAATGTTGATAATTTGTATTTTGTGTTTACAGTATTTTCTTTGCGTTTAAGATACATACTCCAGTGGAGTGTTATGATGGTGGAATAAAATAAAAAAAAAATGTTGTGTTATAGCTGAGCGAATACAGAAATGGGTCTTTTTTCTTCGAGTTTTTCATCAGATCGCACAGTTACACTGCAAGGAGTTCCCCAATAAATTCTGCCTGCGGCTTGTAGAAGCATAATTTAGTAGGTAGGCTACATCTAACTGCGCTAACATGCTCTAGCAAATCGAAGAAGAAGATGCGGCACAGGGTGTGAATTTTAACGTGAGATATGGTCTCACCACCTGAATTGAGAATTGTAGAATTATACAGTAAAGTTTATTGATTCAAAAATAACTCCGTTTTTAACACAAACTGCAGAGAATTGATGTACTTATGAACTAAACCAACAGTATTTTATGTGCTTTGGAATCATTTCCGAACAACAAGTCCTGTGATGGCCCTCTCAAGCATTTGTACATAAATTGCGATTTTCACAAAACCAATTATCAGACTTATTTGGCACTATTCCTCTATACAAATATAATTATTTTTTTCTTAGCTGCTTTAAAGATTTTTCTCAACTTGAAGAATTGCATTAATATAAATGTGATGTCAATATTGACTAAAAGTATTGTGGTTTTAATTTGTTTTTCAATCAAGCAGCTCAATGCGAAGAGATAAAAGAGTCAGGATCTGAGAAATAGATTATCACATGCAAAGAGAGAATGGTGGTTTTGCTGGGTTTGTTCGGTTGGAATGGTAATCCAGAAACATAAAAAAACTAGAAACAAGCCCCTCTCCAAATTAATCAGAAGAATGATTAGAGAAACTTTATGGTTCATATCCCAATCAGACTTTTGTGGTAGCATCATGTTGTCCTATAACCAGACTTTTTGGATGGATGAGGACAGAATGAAAAACGATGAACAGTTTGGCATTTTTCTGGCTAGACTTAAACTTAGATTAATCTCACAGTAACAATAAACTACCCCAAAACAAACAAAAATAGTTTTGATAAAGATAAAGGAAACAGTTGTTATGGTATAGTTCTTCCAAATTCCATCCAACATATGCCAAAAAGTGGGTTTCACTTCTGAGTTACACATGAAGTGTGTGTGTTTTTTAATTTGGATGTGTGTGTGTGTGCAAGCCATCCAATAATTACAGAAACTTCCAACAAAATCCTTGATTGACACCCATACTTTAACTGTTTTTCATTTTATATATAGCAATTTTATAATCATTACGCTCTAAGTAAAATTCACAGCCTAATTTAAGGTCAGATATTTGCATAATAATTTTATGCATATGTGCCAAACTATGTGGAGATTTGTCTTTTATCGGAGCAGCATAATCTCAAACTACGTTTAGAAAAATCCAACCTTTAGTGTGAGTACACAGACTCAAGGGAGGGAAATATTTGTTTAAAACATAATTGCAGACTGCAATATTGTTACTCATGTTGTCAGTTCTTTGCTTCACACCTTTTTGCCAATGGAACAGCACTTAGTCTTATCCCAAAATATTTCAGAAGGATGAAGCGTACAGAGAAGGGATCTTTGATCGCTTCTCTTTGGACCATCTCCATAGACGGTCGGGAGTCCCAGGTCCTGTCTGATGCTCTATTATTTTCCGCACACCCCAAAGGTTTCCTAAAGTGTTTAAATTTGAGGACTGGTGCCCATGGAAAAAAAGTTGAGCCATATTTCTTGGATCACAATATTGCTGAAAAACCCAATGAGTTTTTCTGATAGACTCCATCAGATTTTTATTTAAAATTTCCTAGTATTTCAAAGAGCATGTTCACCCACTGCACGTGGGTTCGTTCCTGGTACTCCGGTTTCCTCCCACAGCCCAAAAACATGAACTGTAGGTTAATCAGTTACTGTAAACTGATCTTAGGTATGAGTGTGTGCATGTATGGTTGTTTTCCCTGTGGGGATGGATGAATGGATGGATGGTATTTCAAAAGGTTTTGATGTTGTGCATTAGATTAGATTGAAACAATCCTAAAACAACAAATATTTACAGCAAAAGGCAACATTTTTTGAGAATTTTGAACAAGAAAAATAAAATATAGAAATATAAAATATATGTACAGATACGCGATAAACCAAATGAAACTAGGTGATATAAACCTAGGGATGTATGTAGTCCAACACAATTTGTGGAATATTCCAAAGATAAGCAATAACCAGGCTTCTAAAGACATTTAAAGAGATCCAACTTAATTTTTAAAGTAAAACTCATCAACAACGGAAAAAAACAAAAAACCTGTGTAATAGAACGAGCTTCAAGCAGTAGCGCTACACTTTCTATGTACTATACAGAAGCAGATACTTGCTTGAGTGTTATGTTGATGTAGTGCATCGTCCGAACTGGTCTATATAGATAAACTCGGACTGTCCCATTTTTATTTCTGAACATAAGATTCAGTTTTAACTGGTTTACATGCAGCTCTACTGGAAGCATTTTGATTGCTCTAAATGTCTTTGCTAAGATATGAGGCCAGGTGGAAATTTGAAAGAGAAACTGGACCACAGCATCACTGATCCTCCACCATACTTAACAGTTTGCATGTTTTTTTCGTTTTTTCCAGTTTTTGCTTCCCTTACCATCTCATTGTGCATGGTTGCAGGAAGAATATGGGTCCTCGGCCAGGCCAGTGGTTAAAAGAAATGAGCCTCTGTGTAACGCCATATTTACACTCCAAGAAGTCATGGATTATTAAATAGACGTTCCTAGAAACTCTGATCAACTCCCCCAACTTAATGTTCTTAGAACATTTGCTGTTTTCTAAAACTTTTCAGTGAGACTATGTTACCTTAAAAAGACAATAGGTCCATATCTGTAGAATAGCATCTCCAGTAAAATGTGTTGGCAGTTCACAGTCCCAGCAATCTTTAGATGTTCACCTCCGAGTAAATGCTGACTCGAAGCTGTGGTATCTAAACTCTCCACCCCCTCATCTGACCGCAGCCAGTCATTACATGTCCAGGAAGGCTTTAGACCTAAAATAACTAAACTGTCTCGTCATGGTGCAACTACATCTGGTTTAAAACCCACTCATGACATTACAGTTCATTACATTTTCATACCGCATCATTTTCCCCTACGAGCCACCGCGCACTGTCTTGAAGATCTCTTCTAGATCATCTGCTGATGACTTCGCCGCTTCCTCTAACATGGGGCCATTCGGACCATGATCTCCTCGTCGTGTGACGTCACCACTCCCCCAATTTGCTCCGACTGGCGGGACTCCACTCCATAATTTCCTAATGACTTTAACCCCTTAAAAAAGATCCCACCTTTCCTCTCAGTCTCTTGCCCACAACATCGAAAAGTCAAGAGCCTCAAGGCAGAGTTATGTCATATAGGTTCCAACTTTATCCTCCTTCGTTCCCTCCCTCGTTAGTAAGTTTGTTTGATAGCTAAAAAACGATTAAATATTTATGGAGCTGAGGTCTTCGACAGAAATATAACTTAAAGTGAAGAGGAATATGGAAACATTTAGTGGTAAGTTTGGTTGTTTTGTTGCTTTGAAAACGTCAATTATTTTCTATTTTAACATGTTAGCGTGAATAGTATTAACTTTTAAATAATTATCGATAGTCAGTATGAGATGCAAGGTTATTATAATGTTTATATCTGCACAAGAGTTGCCATTTTTGTAATACTGAATCATAAATGTGAAACATTTTATTAAACTCAGCTCTGATACAGTAACCCGAGCTGCACTGCTGTGTGAGGTACGTGGATTTAAATCCCAATGTGTATTGAGGGTGAAAGTGCTATTTTTGTCACCTGAAGTAATGAGCCACGTGCCCTCACTCACAGCTCTAACCGGGTTTTGTGTATCCGCGCGCAGATAACAGACGGTATCCTAAAATAAAATCATAGGGTGGGGTGTTAGCCTTGATCTAATTGCTTTGATCTGTACGGCATGCTGTGCCCCCCTGCTAGTATCTCTGTTGGAAAGCACGTGGAGGTACTGTAATCATAACAACAGTAGCGGAGGGGAGCTCATTACTGACATGACAGAGGTGGCGTCGCGCGCTCATTACCGACTTTTCTACACGCGCGCAGATTAGACCTCGTGCTCAGTGATTTACTGCTTGTTGTTAAATGCCCAAACCGTTTATCTGGTTGTATACCCGCAACATGTTGGCCCAGATAACAGTTTTGCCTAAAACAAACCCAACCCTGTATTGTTACTTTGTCGTTAGAGATTACAAGGTTGCAAGGGTGGCTTAATGTTAATGTATGACAATGTAGCAGAGAAATGGGATGTGGCATCATTATAATAAACGTTTCACCTTAAAGAACAAGAGGACACATGTAAAATTTGCTGGCTTTGTCGTTACACTCAAACTTTAAATCATAACGCTAAAACAGTTGACAGGTTATTAAGGAATGTCAAATGCAGACAGTTTAGTCGTTTAAGTTTAAGAAAGCTGCATTAACACAATGCTTAGGTTAGCTAGCAACTGTAACCTTCACACAACTGACATTGTTTTGTCTTAGGTTTTACTGCTAACTCAGTACTTACAAATCGGGCGACATGGGCCTACACCCTAGCCCCTACCTGTACTGGCTTCGTATGTAAATGTTGGGTGGAAAGTAAACTTTAGCAGCCTAAAATGATAGTATTGTTCTTTGCTTTACATAATGAACCCAAATTATTTGCCTATACAGGTTTGATGCAGGACAGGTATGGGTATAAAATCGAATCCTTATGGATCCTCCATGTGCTGCACAGTTTAATACCTAACCTACACCGACACAGGGTGCCCACCTGTTTTTCTCAGATATAGACTGTTTAATGAACCCAAATGGGACCCATACAGGAAGGCCACCGGGCATTCATATGACAATCGTTGTGGTAATGTATCAAAAAAATATAATCTATCTAAATTCAGTTTAGGTTTTCAATTCAGTTTATTTATATATCGCCAGTTTACAACACGGCGCCTCAAGGCACTTTACAAAGTCAAATCAATTGAGTCATACAGATTCCAAGACAAGTACATACTGTACATTCTAATTGATCCTAGTTATTAAACAATGCAGTTAAATTCAGTTTATTATTCTAACTGGTTAAATAGTTTTTTATTTAATCTGCTGGGAACCCAGCAGATTGCATTAAGTCACTGACAGTTTTCACTCCTCCTGGATGAGCATGTAGTGACACTGGACACTCACTTGCATTGTGTCACTTGACTTTGTAGCAATTCCCTCTAGCGAGCATGCATGTAGCAACAGTGGAAAGGAAAACTCCCCTGTAACAGGAAGAAACCTCAAGCAGTCCCGGGCTCAGTATGAGCAGCCATCTGCCACCACTAACTGCGGGTTTAAGAGAACAGAGCATACACACAAAACAACACAGAAGCACTGATCTGTTAGTGCTTTCCATGTGAAAGAAAAGTAAAATATTAAATGCAGTAGTAGCTTCTTCAGTGGCTTCATCTAGGAGAGAAAAACAGCTAAGCAGATAAACCCTGAGCCAGTTTTCAAGTCTAGAGTATAAAAGAGAGCACATACAGTTATTCATAGTAAAAGCTCAGCCAGTAGCTATGTTTAAGAGAGAGACAAAGTTAAATACTGAAAGACAGCAAAGTGTATCATCTGTAGGAGAACATTAAGTTGTTGTCAGCAGTTGCTAAGCTCATGCCCCCCCTCCCAGCAGGAAGGTGTAACAGCTAAAAAGAACTGCAAGCCAGGTGTAGCTTCTAGGAAGAGAAAAAAAACCAGATAACGTTAAAAGATAAAGTTAAAAGGTGATATAACCGCAAATAATGAAAAAATTGGAGAGTAGTAGGAGAATGTAGCAGAATGAGGGAAATTATGATGTCATTATGTCCTACAGCAGCCTAAACCTATAGAAGCATAACTACAGAGATATTTCAGGAATACCTAAGCCACTAACTATAAGCTTTATGAAAAAGTGAGTGTTATCTCTGAACAATAAAGTTGTCAAAAAAACCTTCCTGATCTGCTTAGCAAAAATATTAAGACATTTATTCTGAATCTGGACTATTTTAGGAAATGTCTTCCAATGAAGACATTTCTCTCAATTATGAAATTCCTATTTTATGTACAATTTTAAAAAGCAAAATTACCATTTAGCAAGCACACAATAAGAATTCTCTACATGTAATGGTTTGTTAGAGGGGTGTGGGATAAGTTTACCCTTTTATCAATTTTTATGCCCCAGTTCATAGCAACACATTTGCTATTTCATCCCTGGCTTACAACATCCATTTTATATCCATAAACACACAATTTTATAGACATGTACTTAAGCCATTACATGTCTTTATTTTTCTTTTCATCTAAATATTTTTCATAAATGATAGAGATAAATTACAATTTTTTTTGGTCCTGAGCCTTGACTGGGACAGTTGACAAAACCAACAAAACTGTAAATTAACTCCTTCTTTTAGATATTATTTCTTTTATTAATATTTATTACAGTGAAACCTCTCTCTGGTGGTTATGGAGTGATCCATGATGGGTATGAAAAGTCATCAAGAGGCAAAATTAGTAGCACCATAAATATATATTTATTCAGAGGTTTGTGATTAAAGCCATGTGATACTAACAAGTGAAAACATGCATAGGGGCAAAGTAATTAGACTTGGTAACATCTGGATTAAATGAGGCTTTGCTCAATTAAAGTTGAAATTATATCTTTAAGCCCTACATACCATTGATCGAAGCCTTCCTAAGTTGGATCAGGACTAAAAATAGCAACTTATCAGAATCAGATAAACTGAAATGCACACATGTGAAATAATCAGCAAAGTGGAACTGTTTGAAAAAAAGGAAGTTTGAGGTTCCTTCTTTTTGTTGCAGTGTTAACAAAAAGCCTGGGCTAGTTCCACACAGAAACCAATAAGTGATGTGCATTTAGCGGATTTCTCTGCAGCACACATTGGATACAAGTATGATGAGAGAAAAACAAACTACAGATTCCAACATTGCCACATAACGCCTTTATAAGTTCAGATATATAGGAAAGGTGATACGCAGTTAAGTTTAACTTCTTTTGTTTGTCATTTAATTGTTTAGGCCCCCTTTGAAATCACAATGAAACCACAGATAATAGCTATGAAAATGTTAAGTTGAACTTTTTTATTCTTAAATAAGGCTTGTATTTACCCAAAGCTCTGTATTTTGAATTACCCAGGTGGTACTTCCACAGTGCCACATATAAATTATTCCAAAACGTTACACAAACAAGAAAAACTGGCTTTCCTGCAAGCCTTAAAACCAGGCTTTAGAAATAAAACACTGGGTTTTCTTTGCACAATTCACTTCACTGAGGGTTGACTGGAGTGCGCGACCCCCAAACAAAGGGGACCATTCCTGGCATCAACCCATCATCCCCCCTCCTTCATTCAGGGAGACATAACCACCCCGTCCATGTGCGCTCAGCTAGTAAAACACAACATCTTCTCAAACTGTGCACGTAGGGCTGTATGGCTATGAGCCAACTAGATTCAAAGCCCTGACAGCTGGTTTTTAAATCCAGACGATGTTCAGACAGCAGTACGAGGGTTTACATGTGTGCGAATTGTAATGTGGTTAAACAAGAGTTTTTAAGACAAATAAAGTGTAGACATATAGACTGTGACCAGTAGAGATTTTGTATCTAAAGGTACCAGCTACCTCTTTATGGTTAAAACATTTCTTGTCTTACTGTTGTGTTTCTTTGTGGTCTCTGCACACTTCCAGACAGTACCCGGGCTGGGTAGACAATGCCTTGAAGCTCCAACAGTGTGCCCAACAACGTGTTGGGTTGCCAGCCTTTCTTCAAAGCAAAGAGATGGAATCCAGACTCAAAGTTAGTGCTCGGATCCTCCAGGGCCACCCGGGCGACTGGAAACACCATAATGCTTTTATGTTGTTCTGGAAGACAACATGAAGACTAAGCCAACTCTTCTGGTACCATCCCACACAGTTAAGACAACTGGGACTTTCTCGAGTTTTCTTCGATTATCAAGACTGATATAAGAGCATTTTTCCATCTGACCATTTCTTTTCAGGACTGACATTTTCCAGTTGTTGCAGTTATATCCTAGAGCCCCATTTAGAGGACACCTGATTTGGATTTTAAATTTTACTTTTTATACTGTACTGTTTTTATCCATGTGTTTTAGTCTCTGTCATTTTTGGCAATAGCAAAGCTAATACAGGAGAGTCATCATGCCCAGGCCGAGGGCAGGACCAGGCCCACCACCTGAAGACATGTATGATCTCTCCATGGACACAATGGAGGCTCAGTCTCTTTGTATACAAAGAAAATGTTTAGGAAAGAGTTCTCCTTTGAGCAAATATATCGAGGCTGAACACCAACAAGCAGGGCTGTTCTCTCTGTCTTCATTGGAAGCCATCACTGATGTCACTGTTGACCTCCAGAAGAAGCGGAGGAAGAAATGTGGCGCCTGCGTTCCCTGTCTTCGCAAAGTGAACTGTGGTACCTGCGCAAACTGTCTGAACCGTAAGACAGGCAAGCAGATCTGCAAGGAGCGCAAATGTGAAAAGCTGAAGAAGAGACAGAGTGAGGGTGATGCGAGGGAGGTATGGTGTGCTTTTGGTTTTATCTTTCTATCCTTATGCAATATTGTCTGGAAGGATATTATATTAATGTTGCGGTAAAAAACAAATAACCGCTGATTCTCTGCTCTGATTAGTGGCCAAATTCTGGTCTCTGGATTTTGTAAAGGTTTGACATGCTAACACTACAGTGTATCTAACGACATTCAAAAATATGTCTTTCTAGCCTTTATGCCATTAGCTGCCATTAGTTGTCTATGTAGGCTAGAGAAGTGGCATCACAACGTGTTAACGTGTCTTAGCCTCATTCCATAACTGCCTTAGTCATATTTTGGCAAATGTGACTTAGGCAGTTATTCTGTAGAGCTAATGATATGTCAAGTTATCCGACTAATATGTTCTCAACTTTTAGCTGGAGGCCTTGTAACACTTTTACGCCACGAACATAAAGTAATTGGAGAGAGCAGCTTTTTCACTTGGAATGGATAGATTCATTACACACTTTTCCAGGCGTCTAGAACATCTTTTCAGGGATGTTCATTTAGACAAACAAATGTCAGCGTCACAGCTGCTGGTGTTACCAATGGCAAGTAAGGACCCTTTTCTTCTCAGGCTGACTTTACGGAGACTGAGCTAAAGCTAAAGCTGCTAATCTGCAAGCGCCAAAGAAACTATGCGCCTCCCATATGTGAAGAAACATGGCAGTTGAACTGAAAATCGTCTTGTACTACTGAAAAGTTTTGTATTAGCAAATATATTAGTTTTTTCCCTCCATTTAATGGTGCCAGAGCAGATGGAAGTAGTAGTCCTGCCAACTCAAATACACATGCACAATTTATACAGCATGAGAACACTGTGTGCATTGCAAACATGGTTTGAAATGTTTAAAATAAATGAAAAAATCTACTATAACTGCCTGCACAGCAAATTAATTAATTATAGAATATAATTTAATTTGGATGTTATGCTTTTTTATTAAGTATTGGAGTCTTTTTATATATTGTTTTTAGTGGACTAAGGATACTGTGTTCACATGGCTGAGACTGTGAGGTTACCAAACAGCAGTGGTGGAGAATTCCTGCCGTTGCCTGCGCTTTGCCCTTTGACCTCTGCTGCTTCCAATAAGGGTGGGGGTTAACCTTAGGCAATTTTGTGTCCATGTGCATGTGTGTATAGAGGGGTGCAAAGAAAGGGAGAGAGTGCAGTTTCCTAAAGTGTTTCTCTTGTGCTTTGGTGTAAGTGTGCATGTGTGCCTCTGTGTCTTTCTATGTGCAGCAGCATCTTAAATCCCGGGGGATGGGCTGTATACCACGGAGAAGGACGGAGTGTGGATGGTCAGCAGGAAAAACTAGAATAGTCTACAAAAGCATGTGCAGACGAGCAAGTGCATGCTGGCACCCCACAGAACGAGCACATTTTCTCTATTCAGCTTACAAAACATTCCAAATCTTATAGAAACGTAAAGACATTAATGCAGAGAATAGGAATACATCCTTTTAACTTATTTTTAAAGTTCACCTTTTTAAGACCAAGACTCTAACAAAAAAATGGTAATGAAGATTAAATTATACATAATCTGTTAAGATTGTCTAAGCCAGTCTTTCTCAGACTTTTTACATCAAGTTCCACCCGATTAAATACAAAGCTTTCAAACTACCACCTTACTGTCAAGACTTTTCTGTTAGTTGTTTTGTCAGAATAGAAAGAAAAACAGGAAGACTGCCTATAGTCAGAAATCCCAACAGTGAACAAGGTTTCTCACCAGCCATGACCTCCAAGTCCAATATAGCTGCTGTGCCTTTAAAACATGGTGAAAGCTGCAGGGATCAGCAGTGTATTTACGCTTCTGGTACTTTGTATTTCTAAATCGTTCCTGCACGTAAACACATGTGAACTATTTGTGAACTTATCGCCTCTAGTGTTTGACACGCTTTGCTATAAGCTTGAATTTCCAGTGGTTATCATCCTGGTCATTAAGTATAAACGTTAGATAATCCTGCTGGTTTCTGACTTGAACACGGTGTGGTTGGTCTTGATGTTATTCCTTCATCACCATAGGACTAAACCATCAAGACTTAACATGATAGAAAACATGAAACTCTCTCTTTCAGGTAGTGAAAAGACAGTGATACAATGGATACTGGTATGTCCAGAAGTGTAACTGCATCAAGGTACCTTTCAGAGAACTTCTTTAAAGCCCAACAAAGCAAATATGACTCTGCAGTTGAAGTGGAACATGGTGGTGGTTTAGACAAAAACTGAAAATGGAGTTTCTTCCAGTTTGTCTTGTCTTGCCTGTTTAGAGGCTTTAGAAGTGGCAGCAAGATATGTAACGGACAAACTGTTAAGATGGTGGGACTGTGTAGATGTCTTTACCTGATAGCATCAGGCTTTTGCTACATGAGTTTAAGAGATAAAACACCCAGGATACATTTAGAAGAGATGTATAGTTTGACACTTTTAAGAAGCTTAAGATTACAGAAAGCTTCACCTCTAGGGGTTCTTCCCTTATTTTTAGCCAAACCAACAAACTTTTAGCAATTGGTTCTGTCAGCATTGTATTATCATGAATGGTGTGAAGATCTAGGAATTCTATAAAAGCCACACCATTGCTTGTGAGATCGATCTGTTAGTCATTCTTGTATTTCTTGCATGTTTGCCCACCCTGATATGTGACAGCTTTGCGATCGATGATGCCGAATAAATGCAGTGCAGTATTTGATGCAATATATGTTTTTAACAGATCAGTCGTTTATTGTAGCCAGAAGATACCTTCTTCCAAAAATAACACCCAATGTAATGTCTAGAGTTTTATGTATCAAGTCATAATCAAAATATTCCGATCTTTACAAGGGGTTAAAATAATACAAATCTAACCCTAACTTAATAAATACACAATAGGGAAAAACAAAGCAAACATGTCCTTTTACTATATGATGTTATCAGTCTCTCGCAGTGTTGAGTAAGGTTTGCCGCACAGTGTTCTTCACGACGCTGCATCAACTCATTAGGGTCTGTTTCTACATAGATGTTTCAGGTCCAGCCACATGATTTCAATCTGGTGGAGCTTTAAACTTTGACTGAACCATTGGAGCACATTATTGTTTTTTTAGTTCACGCTTTCTGTTGCAGAGTTGGTGCTGGGTGGGATAATTGACCTGCTGAAGCACCCGTTTTGGCTAAGCTTTAACTGCTGAACTGACTACCTCATATTTGACTGTAACATACTTTAGTACGCTGAAGAGTTAATGGTCTACTCAATGACTGCAAGGTGCCCAGGTCCTGTGGCTGCAAAACAAACTCACATCATCTTCCACCACCATGCTTGAGGGCCTTATGAAGCGTTTTGCTGATATTCTGTGTTTGATTTTAAACAAACATCTCTACTTTTGTCTCATCCATCTTAAAGGGCATAGTTCCAGAAGTGCTGTGGTTCAGTCAGATAGAACTATGCAAACCTACCTTGTTCTGATACAAGCCATACTTGTGGAGTCTTTCTCTAATTGTTCTGTCAGGAATCGTAATATTTCAACAGAGGCCTGTGGAGTCTAAGATAGAGCTGGTTTTTCTGAATTTGTTGACATGGCCACTGCTTTGAAGACTGAAAGGTTTATTTAATATTTCTCATTGTAGAATGACGGACTTTAAACTATTTGGAAATAGCTTTATAACCTTTCCCACATTGATGGGCATACTTGCTGATGATTAGTTAATCAAATGCATTTGACTAGCTTCGCCTGGCTGCTACTTACCTTCGTAAATACAATGGCAGCGCCAACAGCTGGGCTTTTCTTTTTTGGCTTCATTTTGGGTCTATAAATAATGACAGCAAGTGTGCTTAAGGAGGGAGTACCTACTTTTTCCCATAGATGTTAATTAATAGTCCTCAATATAAAAAGTAATGCTCAATTTGTTAATCCTCTAATTTCTGTTACATATTACTTTACTAAATAATTACCCGAGAGTGATGATAACTGTGGTAGCCAGGCTAGCTGACAGTCTTGCCTGGGCCCTGGACAAGAGCATAATGAATTGGCCCTCATCCACAGCATTCTGTAACTACTAGAAAATGAATTAAATAATACAATAAATAAATGAGGTAATCTAAATAAAATCTTAAAAAATATATAGTAAATTAATAGATGTTTGTTCTTTTTAAATTGCGTTTTGCTTCCCGTACATAAGGAAATAACTTAAACTGTATTTCTTGCTTTACTGGGTGATTTTGATTTGTAAGGTGGAGTGATAAAATAAAATCTCTCCACGTGAAGTGAAGTATTTATGAAATGATTACTAATAATTTAATAATTTCTACATTTATTTATTTAAAATAAAGAAAGATTGATTTGTAAGACACATCTGCAGTTTTATAAAAATGTTCTCTTGCATAAACATTGATTTTGGGACTTTTTAATTTAATAAACTGTGGCACTTTTGGCTTTCTATACAGCTGCAGTCCAAATTATTTGCATTTTAGGCTATGGCAAGTTTAACATGTTTAGATTTGAGCTTCGAATGCATTGGGCTGGACCTTTCTTTTTTCAGTTCAGGTTCTAAAGCATTGTCATTATTTCATTTATGGCCCCTCACCTCCAGCCCAGATCCCACAGTTGCAGTGGTGAGGACAGGCCTTGTAGTAATGTGAATCTTGATGCTATGAAACACCTCAGGCATGAACGTTCACCAGCCTCCAAACGTTACCTATTAGACATGTTCTGTTTTTTTTTTCCCCCGTGTCCTGTCTGCCAGAGTAGCACTCGGAATAGTTGTCTGAGTGCCAAGAAGAAGCCCAACGGATTTACTTCCTCAAGTGGAGCAATACGGCTTATGTTATAATGTTCCGCTCGATATATGTTTATATATCTATATATATAGATATATCTATAATTATATAAACTTTAGTAGAAATTGCCGTGGGATTATTTTAGATTCTATGGGTACGGAGACGGAAACAAAAACGCAAGAGAAAAAAAGAAGGAAGAGGTGGGGGAAAAAGGTAAAGGGGACAGATGGAGAAAATAATAGAGGAGAGAAAGAAGGCTAGAGAGTACAAGATACCACCATAGAACTACTTGTACACCTGCAGAGAATGAGGGAAAAAAACCCACAGTGACAAACAGCAAAAACATGTATAACAGCAACGTTACTGAAAAGTACCTGGTACCTATTAGTACAAAATGTATTTAGTGGCAACTGCAGCTCAATATAGAGTATATCTTTAGATCTGTTTATCTGTAAACACCTGAATCCAAACACTTGTGGGTGTTTGTGTGAGCGCACTTGTGTATATAGGGTTTTTCCATAAGAATATTCAATAACTGGCGTGAGGAACCACAGACCTGCTCCCCAGGATCTGAGGCAGACACGAAGGAGTTTGGAGCCACAGACACGCAAAGGCTTCCCAGTGCACAGGAGGTCCTTAGTCAAGATGGAGGAAAAGTTACTGCTAATATTAACACAAATCCTTCAGGTTTCTGCTAGAAAGCTGGGAATAAAGAGGAGCTTCATGTGTAAAAATTACAGTGTCAGAAGGCATGCATCTAGATCAACAAAAGAGTGGCCTCAACAAAAGAAGATTGACATTTTTGAAAATACCTAGCTGGGGCCCAGATCTTTATTGCCAAGTTCATACATACAAACAAGGAATTTGACTCTGGTACACTTTGCTCTTTTGTTTTGTTTTTGTATTACAGAATATACATATTTACAATGTACAATATACACATATATAATAAAAAGGTACATTTGCAACAACTGTATGCAGTTGTTTTGTACTCTATTGAATGTTCAACAGAGAAACAGCCTGGGGGAAGAAACTGTCTCTGTGGCGGCTGGTTTTAGTAAACAGTGCTCTGTAGCGACGGCCTGAAGGTAAAACTCTGAACAGTTTATGTGCAGGGTGTGTGGGGTCTGCAGAGATTTTAGCAGCTCTTTTCCTGACCCTAGACCTGAATAAGTTTTGGATGGAGGGACGGTCAGCCCTGATTATTCTCTCTGCATTCCTGATTATTTGTTGCAGTCTGGACCTGTCCTATTTTATTATTTCAACAATTTGTTTGATGTTCAAGGAAGTTGTAAAGTTTAAGGTCTCACTAGAGATGGAAAATGTTCTTATTATCTTTACTGTTTTTTTTTTATTTAATAAAAAACATCTGCTTTACTTGGTGTGTTCTAATAGAATTCATGCGCATGCTTTGTCAGCACGCATGGGTCACTGGCTGGCTGCACATAGCTGCAGAGTGAGATTGAATACACCTTAATGGACAGGCACTGATGGCAAAATTAACATTAGACAGGATTTAAACACTAACTGACAAAGAATCCATGAATTAAACCTGGCTTGTTCCTAAAGGACAAAGAGTTGAGAATTTTACAAAGTGGATGCCTCCTCATAAAACTCTGTTGAAGCCAAGTTGTGTTGCTTATATCTGTATCCCTTCCCCCAATGTCCTTCCACCTCTACCCTCTGACATCTGTGTGCATTCAGGAGCTGATTTCCTCAATGCTTGCCATCCACATTCTCCTTTTTGCTGTGAAAACTGCTCTGTAGCTCACATCAGTTTTAAGACTGGTATTGTGGTACTGTCAATGCGATATATTTAAGGCTACATTCAAGACTCTAAGCATGATGTGAATGAGTTTGTATGTTTTTTAATCTGCAGAGACTAAATAGTTTTTAATGTTAGGGAGTTTTTAAGCTTAAAAGAAACAGATGGAACTAAGGGTTAATTAAGATGTATAATGATTCTGTGAGTCTGTAGGAACATTTAAGATTTGTCTGGTTCACTATTGCGACTGTGCTCAGTCAGGGATTGACTCGTTTTCCTTGATCCTGTCGTGTTACAAAGAAAACAAAAACTCTCAATTTATCCAATAGAGACATGCAAATGTGATAAAGAGGTTGGGATATTTCCTCTGACAATTGCCTATTCTGCCTTGCAAAAGTATTCACAGATTTGAACTTTATTCACATTTTCTTTCAGATTTTGTGATGTTACAGCCACAAACTTCAAAGTATTTTATTGGGATTTAATGTAATAGACCAACAAAAAATAGTTCACAATTGTAACGTGAAAGAGAAAAGATGCACAGTTTTCAAATTTTTGTATAAAAAAACTCTAAGGTGAGGTGTGCAAATGCATTCGTCCCCCTTTAGTCTTGATACCACAAAATAAAATCCAGTGCAACCAATTGCCTTCAGAAATCCACCTTGTGCATTATATACTTATTATAGGTCCTATAAGTGATCTGTGGAGGCCTCTGAGGTTTGTTAGAGAACATTAGTGAACAAGTTTTAAATCCCAAACTACTAACACCTTATGGCTATTCTGTTCTATTATATGAAAACGTTAAGAGTACAGTAGATACTACCAAGACATGGCCATCTGCCCAAACTCTGCGCCAGGCAAAGAAATCATTACTCGCAGGCGGGGTACCTTTCATATCTGAACCAATATATTACCAATGCCCGGTACCTGGGAATAGGTATCAGTACTCAACAGTACTAGTTTTCGGTACTTTTGTGTGTGTTTATTTGGTAATAAATGTTAATTCATTTAATAATAAAATAAATGTTTTTTTCAATTTAACATATTTATTTCTTAATATATAAACTTAAATGAATATATCAAGAAAACATCCAGCTTTTTGTATTCCAGTTTCAAATATTTCTTCTCCCATGTTGCTGGCTTCAGATGATGAGTCGCTAACGAATGCAGGTGTGCTAACGGTGCCGAATGCAGGAGTTGTAGCCGTAGATCTGAGACTAACAAGAAAAATATTGTGCTTAACCAGGTGCTTCCCCGGATTATAAGTATTCCCGCCGCTGGCCTTGCACTTCGCGTTACTAATATTGTAGCGAGCGTAATCTGCATCGGATTTTGAAAAGTGTAGCTATACATTTGAGCGCTTTCTATCAGCCATGCTTGCTTTGTTGACTGTAGCAGTGGCTACTGACCTCATTACATTCTTGTGCGTGCAATGCTGTGTTTGCGTCCGACATGTAAAATCACCCACTCTTCCACTTCCTAAATGTCACAATGATGCATTTAGGTACCGAAACACGATATCGTTTGAATTTAAGTGAATAGATACTCGGTAGTTCCGACTAAATTTGGACGGTATCTATAATAGTACTAAATTTGGTACCCATCCCCACTCACAGATGCAGCTAAGAGGCATGATGTGAGGTGCTCCAGAGATCAGGAGCTTAGGTGGAAGAATCATTTGATAGGACACCTATTAGTAAGCACATTACAAATCTGGCCTTTATGGAACAGTGGAAAACCTTGTTAGAGATTGCAAAAGACTTGCTGAGGTGGATGTTCACTTTCCAGCAGGACAACAACCCCCCAAACATTCAGCCAGAGCTGCACTGGAATGGTTTAGATGTAAACACAGTTCAGACCTAAATCCAATAGAGAATCTGTGGAGAGACTTGAAAATAGATGTTCAAATACAGCCTACATGTAATCTGACTGATTTTGAATTATCTTTCTGAAAGCTGATAATTGCTGCAAAAGCTGGTTTAACTAACTTAGCTGTGAGGGAACTAAATACAAGTGTACTTCACACTTTCAGATTTTATTTGTAAAAATGTTGACAATCCTATTCTGTTTTCTTTTCACTTCACAATTCTGACCTATACTTTGTGTTGGTTTCTTACATGAAATTTCGAAGTTTATGTTGTAACGTTACAATGTGAAAACATTAAAAGGATATGAATACTTTTGCAAGGCAATATAATAACTAACCAGATATCTAACCTAATTTCAAGTCTTTGAACTCTTTGGACTGCAAACGCGCTGAGTTGCTCCAGGTGAAGCACTACCACTGCCCCAGTCCTGTAACAAATCATAGAGGGTAAGCCGCCACACTCGCTGTCCAGCTCACCACAATCTCTTCTCACACATAAACATCACACACACACATACACACACACGTGGTCCATCTGACGTCAGAGAGGGGGGATTTCCCGTGCCATACGAGAGCGTCAGACAGACACCACAAATGCTGCGTTGCGTCACTGTGTGGTTGCCTTGCTTTCCCGTGCCACACTTCAGCACCCTCCTTCTTTTCGGTTCTCACACTCTGTCAACCTCTCAATGTCTGTCCATCTCGCCTTGATCTGCTGTGGCTTCGCCGGCCTCCCTGAACTTTTGCTGACTTTCGCCTGTCGCTCAGCGGCCACTGCTTCTTCGCTTTTCCGCTTCACACAAATTCTGATCTTCAAATCTAAGCACTGTTTGTCATTGAAAACATCCCATTTCACTTTCAGTGACAATAGTTTTTCGTGGACTTTAGTAGAAAAGAGAAAAACCAAAACCTCACTGCTGCACCTGATCGCTGCTCTACGCAAAACAAAATTTCCCCTATGATTTTGTGGCTTGCGCTCAGCACTGGTGAAAGTGTATGCCGTGGTCTGGTAAAAAAAAAAAGTGCAAATTATAGATGATCTTTCTTCTTCAGAATGTAAACACCATGAAGGCAGGCCTCCTAAGATATGCCCGGTATGTTGTTCCTACTAGGACTGTAAAAGAAAAAAGTGAGTCCCTGGCGTGGTTTTCCTGAAAGTGAAAGATTGAGATATTTTTTTCCACATGTTTGCTTTGAAGATCACGGATATGCAGACGCGGTCCCAGCTGACAACCTGTTGGGACAGCTTCCAAAAGTGCTCGATCTGCAGCTTTTATCGCCTTCGCTTGCTCTGAGTCAGCATGAAAGGCTTTCTGCTGTGTAATTGTATTTTTCGCCTGTCGGACCAGTGGTGGTGGTCTTCGTCGAGAGGGTCTGTTTGAATATGTGTACATGTGTTTGTGTATGTGGGGCTTTTACTGGGCAGTCCAGTCCAGTTATTGCAGGCAGCCATAACACAGATGGTGCACAGCGATACCACATACCAGAGGCACTGTTTAGGGAAGGCGAGTTGGAGGAGATAATTGACAAGCATAGAGAAGACCCATCCCCCCCAATAGACACACACGCACACCTCCCACCTACATTCACGTTGTCTCTTTATGTCACCCTTTCTTTTATTGCACTGCACACACACACACACACACACACACACTCAAACAGGGCCTTTTTTATTTAACCTCCTCTTTCTACTATTCCTCTCAGCACCCTCGCTTGCTCTCCTTCATTTTCACCCTAGCAGCAGAGCCTGGCCTGGCCTCTGATTGGTGGACAGACCGCCTTTGTGTGCTATCTGTAGTGTGACGTCTCTCTCGGGTGAGCTCTGTACATTTGTATGAGTGCTTTAGATCACAAGTGTATACTGATGTAGAGAGATGAGGAGGGAGTGGGTGGTTGTGGGGGACATGAGATATGCGGGAGGATAGGAAAAAAAAAACACTGCATGAGTGGGAGGAAAGAGTGATAGCAGTCACATTTAAAAAAATCCCTCGTATGTGTGTGTGTGTGTGTGTGTGTATTCATTTGTGTGTGAGGTAGACCTATTGGCATATGAGCAAGAGAGGCAGGGGGCAGAAGGGAGGGGAAGTGCGAGAGAGCTAGCGTGTCTAGGGAGAGAGAGAGAGAGAGAGAGAGAGAAAACGTGCATACGAGGGCTCATGTAAAACCAGATTAAAAACACAAGATGGCTTCCTGAATGGGCTGCTGGAACGCAGACGAAAGACTGAGAAGGCAGAGTGGGGAGACACGGAGAGAGAAGAAAGGGACAGAGGGGTAGGGGGTGAGGACGAGAGAGGTATCCGGAGATCCTCTTATGGGGATTTGGTGAACGGACGGAGGAGTACGAACCGAAGCAGTTCCAAGGCTTGGAGGGTAAATATTCCTCTCTCCAGACTATTTTAGGATTGATAGGTGGGTGGAGGCAAGGAGGTGGGGATGGAGGGGTGAGGAAGTGGGGAGAGTGTTTGTGTGTATGTATATGTGTGTGTGTGTATGTGTATGCGTGTGTGTTGACTAGCCGGACCGGGGAACAGCTCGAGACAAAACTCATAATTCAACACAAAGACAACCAGGGCAAATGAAAACAACAGAGACATGCTGTGCAAAATGAAACACATGCTCGTGTTTCCATCTATTCCACCTCTTATATCCCTCTCACTTGTGCATGCTCTGGTGTAATATTTCCTGTTGTGAAATGAACGTACATTTAAAAACTGCACCAACGTGTGTAAGGAGACATTACATAATTGTATAAGCGAAACCGAATCTCATCCGCCGTCCCGGCAGCGGAAAATGCCGGCTCACGCTGAGCATAAATCAAAGAAAAGATTTCCATGCACGGCTGCTTTTTAGCTGCCAGGGATGATAGCGGGTTGGCGTCATGCAGCTGCTGGTATTTTTACGTTGAACAGTCCCATGTCGCATTGTTCAATTGATTGTTAATCTTTCATCCTCCCTCCCCTTCCCATTTTCTTTCCCTCCCCCCCAACTGGCGGTAAAGGTGGGATATTTTGAAGACAACAGTCAAGGCTGTGTTGGACACCCTGAACTAGCAGCTGAGGTAAGAAGGGGTCATTGGGTTTGTGTCTATGTCTGTCATCTCTGTCCCATGTACATAAGATCTTCTCATGTTGCTGCTGGCTTAACTCGTCAGCTGCCATCAAGCTTAGCCAACACAGCTACCAGTTTCTCATTTCTATCCATGTGTACATATTGGTTTAGTTTGCATGTCTTTGTGTGCACGGGTGGACAACTATTACACACAGAAAGCTGTGATGGTCTGTGCTGTTGGAATGGCATATGACTATTTGCAGCGCTCCGCCACGACTGTGAGATCATTATTTCATCCCGGATATCCCCTCCAGAAAGAATACAGATGAATTAGATCAACTAAGACATCTGAACTCCAAACAAGCCAACTCTTTGAAAAAAAGTCACCACAATTTCGCCTGAGCGCCTCAGCAATGATGCGACGGCATCCTCAGTTTAAAGCATCCCACGCTGCCCGCTGATTGGTGCCAGAGCCAGACATGTGTAGATACTACAAGAGACCAGGAAAAAGAGGAAGGGAAGGAGTGAGGAAGAGGAACCCTGCGCGCTGGCTCAGGAGCCAGGGAGGGGAAGCCGTCCTGCTTCTGGGTTTTGGAGTCAAACGAGGTGAAGGGAGTAAAAGTTAGTGGGTCACGCATGCGTCTGTGTCGGATTGCTGGGCACACTAACCTGTGGTGCGTGGATGCCGTGTCGGGACATGCTAATGTTTGTAAATAGGAAGTCTGTAGATGCGACAAGGAGAAAAATAACTACCAAGTCTTAATTTGTCACAGTGGCTAGTTCATCTCTACAGTTACGTCAGATGTGGGTTAGTCCATCACTTCATCATAAGTTCATAGTTCTTGGAACTTCCAGCTTATCTCTAAGTCTGCTTTAATCTCTGTCCACATGTAGACAGTCTTTTATCTTTAAAGTATATTTCACCATCTGGTCTGCAGGGAAAACAGTCATCTACGTTCTTTCCTGTGTTTTAACAAGTTAGCGTTCTTTTTCCTCTGGCTCTCCTGTTCGCAGAGGTTGCTGTGCATGTCCTGGTTGGAATGTTTACCTCCTTAAGATCCGCTTCCTACTCAAACATTTCCCCGATTGTACAAAGATAAACACCACCTACACCCCACATGCAGAGGGCATTCATTTCGACGATCCAAATAAGCACTCATATGGTATCATTAAGTGTTGTCAGCCCTTGCACAACAGCTTCAACAAGCTGAACATTATGAGAAAAAAATGTGGTTGGAACCCAGACAGGCAGTGTTTTTTAGGACTTTTTTTGTTTTTCAGCACAGTTTCTGTGCTGTTCAGGAAACCAACCAGTATCTAATGGGTTTACCACAACAGGTTACAAGACAGATACACTGCACTTGCAAGAATTCTTTTCCTTTCCCCGCCCATGCACAGGATTTCCTCTTCATACATATAATGAACTTCACACTTTGTACAGGTAAGAGAGAGCACGACAGATGCCGCTCAAAGCAGCAATGGCACCTGGAATGTTTGCTAATATTATGTGTTAGCTTCGCGTGTGGAATCCCCGGCCTTGCTAACAAAGGGTTAACACTGACATAGTTTCCGTGGCAACACAAAATTTCTGATGACATCATCACTATAATTTTAGCCCACGCATTGAAGGGTGGTCACATGACCAATTTAGCCAGCCCCATGTGTTTGTGTGTGTGTGCATATGTGTGTGAGTAAATGGTTCACTATATTGTAAAGATTCAGGAAGTGGAGGGTTTGACATCAGCTCTTCCATTCAATGTCAGCTTTTGATGTGTTTGCTGCTCTGTAAGGTTTCCACTTTTCAGTGAAAAACCGCAGCCTGCTTACCCACCTGCATTAACAAAATGTGTAATCTAATAGTTGGTCATAGCTTTAGACTTACGTTGCAAATAGTTCAGGCTTTTTCTCTGATCTGAAAGGTTTTGGATGCTAATAAAAGCTTTCATTAAACAGATACAAATAGTACATGTTTCAAGTTGTCTAATAATGAAGAAGCCCAAATTCAAATGATATGATGTTTCTGATATGTTTCCAATATTCATATTTCTTGAGCTTTTCCACATTTTTTCACGTAGCAACCATAAAATGTGTTCCTTACATGTAAGCTATGTAGGGGAGACAGCAAACATGTTGAAGAAGCTATCCTGTTCAGATGAAACCAAATTTAGAACTGTTTGACCTGCATACAGCTGTGTGACCCTAACACTGCATCCACACCATGAAACACGATGGTGGCAGCCTCTTGCTGTTGGGATGCTTTTCTTCAGCAGGGACATGGAAGGTGGTCTGGGTTGATGTGAAAATGTACACAGGAAAGTCCTGAGTAGCAAGAAGAAAGCCATTGTTGAAAGAGACCAATAACAATTTGCCACTGGTTATATAGAGGATGCAACAAACAAGTGGAAGAATGTGCTGTGGTAGGATGAGACTAATTTTATGGCCTACATACAAGAGATTTGGGGCAGAAAGCTATCACTACATATCAGCATGAATACATCATGCCCAGCATGAAACACTGTAGTGGCAGCATCATGCTGTGGTGATGATTTTCTTCAGCACAGAGAAGGAAGCCGGTCAGAGTTGACTAAACAATGGATAGATCTAAACACAGGTCACTTCTGAAAGAAAATCTGATAGAGCCCGAGGAAGAGGCACATAGAAACATATAGCCAGAGCTACAGTATTATGGATTAGATTAGATCAAATCATATAACTGTGTGAAACTGGTCCAGTGAAGGTCCAGTGCTGTGGCAGAACATGAAAACTGGTGTCCACAGATCCTCTCCACCCTGTCCAAACGAGCTTGAGCTGTTTTGTAAATAAGAATGGGCAAAAATTTCAGTGTCAGATATTTGAGACAAACCTCCAAAACCCCAAACGACAAGCATCTGTACAAAGCAATAACTAAAGGGGATGGGGGGGGGTTCAAATACATATTCACCATTATTATACTCGTCTATCATATAAAATCTCAATTAAATACATTAACGTTTGTGTTTGAAAGGTAACCAAATGTGAAAATGGTTTAAGGAGTATGAATACCCTAACAAGGCACAGTAATATAAAGTCAAGGTCAGCTGTTAGCTGCCGGTACAAAGCAAACCTTTAACTGCCACCCTGCTCGTAAACTAAGCAGTCAGCTGTTCTCAGGCAGCACAAACTCCTCTTTCTTTCTTTCATTCCAGAGGAACTGTTTTATCAAAAGACTCCAAATGTCTGCAAAACATCTGAAGTGCAATGTGTTACCTAAATGTGTACAATCCTCAACAGTTTCATTTTTATACATTAATATTTAATTTCTTGCTAACCTATAAAGTATAAGATGTAACAAATCAATTAGAAATAAGTCTGTGCACTGTTTGCTCTTCTGGTCAGCTTGCAGCTTTGTGCAATGTGCACCAATGCTGGGCGGAAGCTGTACTAATTCTTGCAGTTGGATCAATACCCTAAATGGCAGCAGATGAGTTATGACTGCTAGTTGTCGTCTTTGGTTGTGGCTGGGCTTCATGTTGGAGGGAGGTCGTCAGCCGCCTGGTGCCGCAGTTAATAAAAAATGAATGGAAAGACAAGGGAGGAGCATCGAGGCTGTTGCACGAGGTCTTTAACTCTCACTTCCCTGGCGCCTGCTTTGCTGCTCCCACTGGGCACACGGTGTACACAATCCTGAATCCCTCTGCTGGCAGACACTGCCAGGTTTTATGTAATACGGTGCAACAGCTGTTGGAGCTTTAAGTGCCTACTATAGAAACACACACTTGAAAATCTTGGTTGTTGAGGTCTAATTAAATAGATTCAGGGGAAAATCTTTATGTGAGAGGATTCAGCTTGAGCTGAATATAAGAAACGGTAGAAAGATGGAAACAGGTAATTTCTCAGAGATCTTATCTTGCCATGATCTGCTGCGAACATGGAGCATTATAAACAGATGTGTGCAGAGTTGCAGTGGACAAAGTGGCGTAGTGGTCCCTTTAAGTCCGGCAATGCCAGACTGGAGCATATGGGAAGCTAATCTTAGCCGCAGTCGTGAGAGACAATGCTGGCAACCAGTCACAGTGCAGGCCTAAGGAAGATCTCACTTGTTTTCCCTTTTCTCTGAGAAACCTGTGGTTCAGCTCCTGAATTTTGTCCCTCACAAGATTTCACCCATGATGTCACCTATCTCACCAGCCAGAGAGCTGCCACTGAATGTTATTAGCAAATAAATGATTGTCCAGATGTGACACAGTGAGTTAGCTGACAGGCAGCGATACATAGTGTACCTGGTTTTGTTTTAAAGCATTTTGACTCCATCTATTTCACCTGTTTCCCCTCTGCTCTCTTTGTCTCACATCCAATGTTCCCCTGCAGAGGATGAACTGTGTATACCGACTGTATTCTGCTCCTTTTTTTCATTTCCCAACCCTCGAGCACAAAGAGCTGCCTCTTGAAAACAACCTCCATTTTTTTCTTCTTATATATTTTTTTGTACCTCCACCCTAGCAGACCACCCCACCTATCACTACCTTTCCATTTGTTTTTCCTCCTTTTGCTCTAACCCCTCCTCCATTTTTCTTTGTGAGGAGAGGTGCAAAGGCTTTAGGAAGGGGGCGGGTGCATCGGAGGTGCAGGCTTGCCCCAGCTGAGCGAATCGTGCTGACTTGCACGTGCCGAATGTCAGCAGATATGACTCAGACTGGATACACAACACTCCTAGCTTTAATCCACACCCAAACACACCTTGATCCTAACACCATTTTGCCTGGGAGCAGTTGAAGACAAAGAAAGCAAAAACAGACAAACAGGCAGTTTCAGGGGCTAAACAACATTGCAATTATTGATAAGCAACTATGATAAGAGATCAGAATAACATTTGTAGTATTTGTTCAGTCACAACTAGAAGACTTTATGTTGCTTTTATTTTTAAACCCACCATGCCCTTCAGCCTGATGTCCCACCCACCATTAAACCCAATGACCCTGTGTGAACAATCCAATACTGTGTGTGTGTGTGAGGGAGTTGGCTGCGTGCATGGAGAGAAATCTTTAAAGGCTGCCTTTGCTTTTGTCAATAGAACCTCTACTTTCGTATGCACGAATGTTTGCATTGTATGTGTGTGTATATGTGCGTGTGAGACAGATAAAAAAGATCTGGGGGCAAAGTGGGAAGTAGGAGGGGCGTCAGATCAGATGACCTTGATTCTGTTTGACTGCAGAACAATGTGCTTGGGGAGGGGACTGTACAGAGTTAGATCAGAGCGATGGAGGAGGAAAGTGTCAGCTGACAGGAAGAGACTAGAGGAGGGTAACCCTCCTGACATGACTGTTATGTTTCTGTGAGCCGGCATTTAAAGTGTCCTAAAAAAGAAAAAAAAGAAACGTCTAATGCTGTATCATCTATTATTTAAATTACTTTATCAAAAAAAGCAAACAATTTGTTCTTTACACTATTTTTGGTTTTCTTCATGCACTCAGACCTCCCACTTGCAATGTGCTAGTTACATTTCAAAGCTGCCTTCAGTACGTTAGGGTTTTTGTTTCAGTACTTAGCAGAGGAGAGAAGAGAAAGATGAGTCAGGCTTAGTCATATGCAACAACTCAACACACACCGCTGAGGATGGACTTTTGTTCTCAGTCATCCCTCCTACTACCAAAACCTTTCCTACATGCTACTGAGAAACAACGAGCGCGAGGCAGAGATGTGAGAGAGAGATGGAGAGAAAGAGAAATGGAGAGAAAAAGAGGACGAGGGCGTGAGACAACTCATTCTGATGACAGTTTGACTTCTATGTAAGCCGAGGTGATCAATGGAAGATTAGGAGTCTCTCTTGTGCCTTCCGCTCACTCTCTCAATGCCAGGTTACAGCAGTTTTACCGTAAGTGTGATTTCATTTCCACCAAGAAAAGTTAAAAAGCTTGATTACATTTTAGAATTTCATATTGAAGTCTTGGTCTTATGTGAAGTGAATTCAGTTAAATCTAATTAGAAGATAAGGCTCCAGGCTGCTTTTAGTTGTAGCATTTGCAGTAATAATGTTTTGTTAGTTAAAAACTTTATTTAGTTAAAGAGGAGTCTAAGCTGTTGCTGTACAGATGACCTAAAGGAAATTCACCTTAAAGCTAAATTCTAGTTGGCTGATGAATTTCTATTTTTTCATTTTTTGATAAAATTAGACCATATGGTGGTAAAGACCAGAATTGTTGAGTAGTTTTATGTGAGATGAACCCCCTCTTTATGTTCATGTCTGTGAATCACTTATAAATACATGTGTTGGAAACAAGTTGTCTCACTGCAGTACAGTTCAGGTTATTCACACAAGTTCATAACAAAGTAATTTCAAGACAAGCAGAAACATTTCCAACTCAAATTCTACTGTCTATTCACTCTATTCACAGTTCAGTTCAGTTATAGCCAAATTAGTAAAATAAAGTCAGATTTAAAAAAAATGAAATGTCAGGTTTAAAACCATCAGTAGACTTTAAAATGAATGATTGATTCTTATATTTTTTGGTAACTTCATTTTTAATATTTTGCCACTGGTTTAAAACTAAGAAACATCCACTTTATTGGGTTCCTACAAGTATGGGCAAACCTGGAATTTGATTTAAGCACTTTCCAAGCATGGATAGGTATGAGAAAAGAAATGAAAAATATTTGGATTTCCAAAGTTTATAATTCTAATAACTACGAGCAATCCAGCCATCTATCTTTGTTCATCCATCCACAGCCTATCCTTCCAACCTGTGGTTTTTGCAGGATCCATATTTAAAGCCTGACCTTTTTAGAAACATATTTACCATTTTTTCACAGTGGTATCTTGTATTTATACTTTAAAAACTGTTTAAATGTTATATTGAGGCACATTTACCACTAAATACATCTTGCATTCATAAGTACTGTGCACTTTTTGGTAAAAAAGCTGTTAATATGAAAGTTTCTGCAGGTGTAGAAGCAAGCAGGGTGTTATCTTGTATTCTCTTCATCCTTCTTTGTCTCCTCCATTCTTTTCTCCTTTTCTATCTTTTTCCTTTTTGCCCCACCTCTCTCTCTTTCGTGCTTCTAATTTTTTCCTTTTCTTTCTGTCTCCGTGTCTGTAACAATTGAAATAATCCCAAAGCAGTTTCTAATAAAGTTTATTTTTATAAATACCAAGCAGAGCTTTAAAGCGTTAGCTGTAATGCTCCACTTGTGAAAGTAAATCTGTTGGGCTTTTTCTTGGCACTCCGAGAACAATTCTGAGTGGACAGGACACGGTAAAAAAAAAAAAAGTGTTTAAATGGACTGGGAGCTTAACTGTGTAGGAACCCTGACTAGCCTTGTAAGGTTAAAGGATGGGCCCATATATTGCCCAAAAATTGGCATGTCCTAAACCTAACCCTAAACCATAACCGTAAACATAAACTACATAGTAGTTTTGACATTATAAGCTGTCTGTTTTACATTTGCCCATGCATGGACAAGAAGAGAAACTGGTCTGACCAGAATAGATCTCAGACAGGTGGGTCTTGAGCTGTAGTGGGGCCTCACGGTGGTTTTCACACTCTGCAGCTCTATATTATTGTTGTGACCTACCATCTACATAAGTTAGGCATTAACAAGTGCAAGGTTACAGTTAGACATTAACTATGGGTTAAAGGATCCAGCTTACTCAACACAATATTGGGTGCCTTTATGAATAGATTAAATGCTTCAGAATTTGGAAAAGTATGTCTTCCTAAGAATCTTTGTTTAATACAGAATTATTCTGTTAAGGTTTAATCAGTCTGAATATTTTAGAGGATCAAAAGCAGTCCCAAGTCATTAAGCAAACTGTAAAATAGCCCTTTGGTGTCACATGATAGGAAGCTGCTAATCAAATGCCTATTTTAGTGTACTGCCATTAGCAGCTAGTGGGTAGCTCATCGTTGTATTCACAGTGTTTACAAATTCAGTCAGTCATTTTCTACCACTTATTCCATAGTGGGTCACAGGGGAGCTGGTGCCTATCTCCAGTAGTCTATGGGCGAGAGGCAGGGTACACCCTGGACAGGTCGCCAGTCCATTGCGGGGCAATACACAAACAACCATGCACACACTCATTCATTTTTCACAGGGTCTGCTTAGGCCAGCTCCACTCCACTCAGCCCATTTTGCAAGCTTTTCCATTACTGCTTTTTCCCGCCCGGTACCTGGTATTTGGGACCTACTCAGTAGCAAGAGTGGCTACAATAATATTAAGGACCACAATGGCTGGAGCGGGTCAACCCGAAATATAATTTTACATAATTTTACATCATAAACAACACCTGAAGGCTACAAAGAAAACAAAAATGACATTGTGCAGCTTTCTGAATTACACACAGATGGGTGGCTGTATTCATAACATCCTAAACCAGCTGGTCACACGTAAAATCAGCTGTTCAGACATACAAACATTTTCCAAAACACACAAAACAACACCAGCATGAAACAGCGTGTTTGGTTTGGAAATTTATTGACGGTCCTCAAGCAAAAAAGCATCTGTAGAAGGAGGGAGCAGGCAGAGAGCAGCTGCCTGTAATCAGACCGCCTGCATCAAGTCACAGGTCGTACGGGAGGAAGACCCTGCTGAATCCGGGGATCAAGAATATCTAATATCCAACCTGAACTAACTTCATCGTGGTCAAAAGTCTGCGGTTTTGCACATTAACATCCTTGTCCTCATTATTGCAATGGCTGAGACAAAAACTTCTTCATAAAGCCCGCAATTGTAACTTTTTCAGGCAAATTTCGGAGCATTGCCAGTTCAGACAGTGGCGTCTCTCCTCTCTGCAATGACATTAAAACAATCTTATCTTCGGTTTTACATAGTCTACTAAAAAGGTCTGAATAATATTAGAAAGTCATGTAATGTTGCTAATATTGTTAAATAATAAGTTCACTATATCAGTTTCGATAAATTAATTAAATTCTTCCAATTTCTTCTGTGACGTTAGTTGTTTTGGACATTTTCAGTTTTATCAGGTGTCCGTAGTTATTGGAGAAAGACTCCATCTAACAGTCTCCATTTATTACTACAATCCAAACAGTCCCAATTTTAATATTGCACACACAGATATTGCAATGACAGCCTTACTATCAATGTCAACTAAAAAGTCTGCACTTTAGTTCTAGTTTTTGGATATGGTGTTTCAAGAACATCATGTGGTCTGTTCACACCGACATGATCATAAACTACTAAGGCTGTCAACAACAATTCAAGAACTACTTCCTTTCCTTTACTTCACAATGCGTCTCGAACTTAAATGCAACAGAGTGTAAAGCTTAAAGCACTCATAGATCTGTAGTTCATAGCTTACATTTACGTCACCAGATGAAGTCATATACTGATAGAGCTCTGCAAGACAGATGCAGACTATTGTGTCATTTTAATATTGTGAGTTCTGGTGCCATGAGATAAATTACATCCATAGAAAGATCATAAAATGCATTGTTTCCCCTTTACTGGCTAATGAATCTCATCCCGTTGGCTACACACACAAAACATGCTGGACACACAAACCTAAGGTCCAGTGAAAACTTACTCTGAAAGTTGTGCTCGATAGCTGAAGAAGAAAAATACACTGTTTTTCTTGCTTGTTGTGTTGGTCCTTCATAATTTTTCAAGATTTCTATGGGCCGATTAAAAACACATTCCCACCACTGAGACTTCAACCTGTACCTTAATATTTTGGTCCACATTTTTTTACTATACATGTGAAGAGACAGACTTACCGGGGTTTGTGCTGTTGAAAGTTCTGATTTCTGCACTCATGTTTCTAAGTCTTTATAATTATTTTAAAAAAGCTTGCCACAGTCATGTGATTTTAGTCTCTTTTAATACATTTGTTTATTTACATTTGATATCAGCTGAAATCCTTTTTCCTTCCTAATTAAACTGTAAAAGGATGGACTGCTGATAAGAGCAGAATTCCAAGACTAAAAAGGACATGTTGTATTCTGTGTGCACAAAGGGCTGTGGGAGGAGAGCATGTGATATAGGGGTTAAGAAGAGCCATGAGCTAGAAATGCTGTGTCACCGCAGCCTAGGGAGTGAGCGAGCACGAGTCAGATGGGTGTATTCAAGTGTCCGTTGGTGAGAGGGATTGGTGATACTATGGAGTGGGCTAGTTAAGCCAATATTACTTATGCCCACCCAGTGGTGGAGGCAACGTCCTGGTGGGAGACATCGATAATGATGAGGCAGTTGCGTCACCACTGTCTGTGTTTCCTACCTCTCTTGCTCTCTGCTCTCCCTCTTGCTGATTGGTACACGGTGGTCACGTGACGTAGCGCTCTACTTCTCTCCTTTCCTTTGACAGTTTCAGCTGCGCCGTGTTTCTCTTTTAGTTTGTTGCTCATCTGTGTGTGTTTATACAAATATGTGTCGCAACAACGGGACAGGCGGTGTTCTGTTTAGATCGAGAGCGTCAGAAAACGTTGGAGCGGTAATGCAGGGAGCTGTACTAGGGGGAGAGAGGCTCAGGAAACTGAACAGAAGAACTAAGTGAGAAAGGGAGTCAGAGGCTGTTGAAAAAGCATGAGAAACTAAGAAAGTAGGGGAGACCAAGAGAGCTAGGAAAAGCCAGAATAAGCAAAGCAGGGAAAGACAACTGAAGTTAATCCAGCCATAGCAGTGTGGTTGACATGCTGAGTAATGTAAGAGAAACACCAAGCAGTGGTTCTGAGCGATCTGCATGGGGAGATAGCTATGTCCCTTCTTTCCTCCACCACTTCTTCCTGGTTAAATCGGCTCTCTAAAGTCCAGGAATGTAAGAGAGAAGAGAGGATGACAAGGCCTATCAGCCAGCAAGTGGGCGAGAGGAAACATCCTGCTATCACAACGAGGCTGATAATGATATTGGCAACGAAGCCAAGGCAAAGGGATGGCGAGGAGAGAATACCAGGTGTGTGTTATTGCAAGCTGGACGACCTGCGAGAGCAGTCTTTGAGTTGTCACTGCACTAAGATGTAATGGATTGACTACTGGAGACAACTGTCTTCGCTTGGCTGCAAGCTGACAATCCTATCAACATGTCCTGTTTCTGCAGAGCTTTTCTTTCTAATTACAGAAAGTCAAAGGTATAGCTGACCAGCTTGTCTCTACAGACTTCCCTCAGTGTCTTCCTCCACAATCATTTCTTCCTCGACTCGCTGTTATCGGAGTGTCATCGGATGTTTCATCTCCGTTGCCCAATGCACTTTTTCTTTTACATGATTGTCGCATATCATTCTCATCAGGTATTCATTTTCTGTTCCCAGTATGGCTGGATTAGTTGACCTCACTGAGTTTTGATGCATGGTCTTAAAAACAGCTGATCCAATGAAACCATTCACGTCAGCTGCATCCTTGGGATTGTTTAGGAAAGGCCAGCAAGACCATCAGCAAGACAGCGCACTCTTTATCAGTAGGATATGCCAGTAGTCAGTAGGATATGTTTTCAGCCACAAGTGTGAGGCTGAAGAGTTTACAAAAAATGAGGAATTGATATGAACGCAGAATGTCGAGATGTTACCGGCGACATATAGTTTTGCCAAAACTAGATCCTCAGAGAAGGAGTGAAAAAATCATAGTAAGAAGGAGCAGATGATGTTTGCAGCACATATAGAAAATAATGCTGCTTTTCCTTGGTTATTTTCCTTTTGCCTCTTAATTGAGATCGTCTGTTTGCCTGCCAGCTGCTGTTTCGCCTCAGCCATCGAAAGCAGAGGAGCTTGGACAAAGCCAAAATTGTCATTTTGGAGCTTTAGTAGAGACAGCCTGAAAAGTAACGCCATCAAATGCAGCAGAGCAAGCAACGCTGAAGGGCGTGGATATAGTCAGACAGAGGTGTTCTCATTGGTAAGAGCTGTGCTGCACCGAGCTGTTTCCTAGGCTGCTGCTACCAGCGATTATCCCCCACTGCTCTCTGTGTTTCTGCTCACTGCACACTCCATTGCATTGTACGTGCCTGCTGTGGCTCAGATAATGGCCTCTCACTAAGCACACACTGACGAGAGAGAGGAGAGGAGATGGAGGGGGAGGCTGCACAAGCTGGAGGGAGGGAGGGAGGCAAGCAAAGAGAGGGAAGGTGGGGGCTGCGAAGAGAAGCCGACTGCATGTGTAGTCAAGTGAGAGAAAGAGGATATTGAAAAAGGGAAGGGAGGAGCAGACATAGATAATGAGAAAGGAAAAAGGACAGATCAGAAAGCTTTAGCTTTAAGAAGAGCCAAGAGAATGAGAAACATGCATGCCATGCCAGGGGGAGTTGTGGGTTGCGTGTGTGTCTGGCTGTATGTGTATGTGTGACTGCATGCATGCGTGTTTTGGTGCCCACCGTGTCTGTGTGCCACACAGAGGAGAAGGAATAAAAAAGGGAATACAACCCTGCGAGGACGCATTGGTTGAGGACCTTTGTGCCGGCAATCAAGTCTAATGCCCCTCTCCGTCTCCTCCTCTGCTCTCTGCTTTTTGACCGGTAGCTCTGTCTGGACGCCTAGGACAGCGTAAGTATGTGTTGTGGATCTTCAAGGCTCTAAGCCGGCTTAATTTTGTCAGGGTCTCTGCTTCATGTTCCTGCTCGTCACGCCAGCAGAAGAAGGGGTGGGGGGATGAAAGGGGGAGGAAGGATGGGGTGGTGTTGTATGTGGGATTTAGGTTCAGCTGTCTACTCACAGGCTGATCTTAACCCTTTTAGCGCCACAACTAGTGGTCTTCAGAGCTTTGTCTCCTCCCTCCATTATTTTGTGGAGTGTCAGTTAAACTGCACTTGCTTCACTCTGAAACAAACCTGGCAACCTCGTTTAAATGGATCCCAGTTTGTCTGGTTTACCAGGTTTGGCCAGATTTGATCCAGTTGGATGGAAATATATATATATATATGTGTGTGTGTGTGTGTGTGTGTGTGTGTGAGAGAAGGAGGGAGGTATTATTTAGAAAAGAAGAAGATTCTTATCTCTGTCACTGTATAAATATTTGGCACATGGTCTGTAGAATCAGTTAAGGAGTATTATAGGTGAAAAGAAGAGCACTTGTCACATTTTCATTAGAGGTCCCATCAAATACAATTAAACTTAAAGCTTCGACAATTAGAATTCAGTATCCATATATTGAATATTCAGTGAAGTGTACAATTCTATACATTGGTTGTAAAGTCCCTTCATTCTAAACTTCCAACTTAAGAGAAGTAAATCCATGTAGCTTTGTTTTGTGTGTGTAACTGTGAGAAAACAGGAAAGGAGAGTATCAGTGTGACTGACAGCGCATGGTTGTGGGATGTTAGGTTGTGCAGTGTTGCAGTCAGTCTGTTTCAACACACTGCAGTTCTCATAACTGCCGCACAATGCTGCCCCCCCCCCCCCCTTCCTCCTTCCCATCTGATGTCGCTGATAGTACGTACATGGGGCCTCTCACGTATTGCATGCAGGCTGTTCGCCACCACCCCTGCCCCCCCTCCACCGCCACCCACCCAGAAACCCCCAGCAGACACCCAGCATGAAAGGTGGATTCAAAAGACACAAGCACACAGCCTGTCCAGTAATTAGCCTCTTCAAAGACTAATTTTAATAATATTCAAATGATGGGGAAGCTGGAGGTCATACTTACTTCTGCTATCATGCACTGTTAGAGCCTCTGTTCTAGATGGACTTGGAAGAATGGTTGTAAATTCACCTCACTCCACAGCAGTTCACATTGATATCGAGACACTGAGTAGGTGGTTTGAGGTTAGTTTGTAGACATAATGCTTTGTATGACAGCCCAGTTATTATGATTCACTTTAGGTTGTTTTTTCTGGGAGGGAAAGCTTGAACTTGCAAAAAGATGTTTCTTGCATATAAGTTTGGTTTCTGTACCACATAAAATATACAGTGAACAATTGTTTAGGGTATTTTAGCAGTTTCTAGTATACTTTGAGTGATGGTAGAGATGCACTGATCACAGATTTGTGGCCATTTATTAAAGAATCTTCTCTCTAAGAACTATAATTAACATAACAAAATAATTAACAATATTTCTAACATTCCTGCCATTAAAGGTCATTAATTATTTATATTAGGAGAAGAGGAGATGTTGCACTGTGTGGAAGATAGCAGTTGTTGTGAAACAGGGTTATAATTAGAAACAAAGACAAAGATTTAAACTCTTGAATTTTAGAAAGTACATTTACAATTAAAAAAAGAAAAAGAAAGTATTAGTAATGTGTATAGCAGGCAAATTGTGAACATCAGTAAATATATATTGAGCATGGTACCAAAAATAACATACTAAGATGATCAAATAAAGGAGCTATTAACAATTAAAACTTAATTGTATCACTGTTTTTATTTCCCTATTATGAAGGTTTTTTATGGAAGTTAAATAAAAAATAGATACATTTATAGTGTATTAAGTGTATTGGGCTCTATATTATAACAACTGGCATTGGCTTTACGCTTGAGATCAACAGGCAGATGCAGCATCCTGAATCAAACATTAAAGAGTTTTAAGATATGTCATGTCTTAGTCTTTTAGCACAGGTTTGCCTGGAGGTTTTGGGAGGAAATTAGGTGTTGTTTAAACAGAGACTGCTTCTCAAATGAAGTGTGGTACAGAAGATTTGGGGAGAGGAAAGTATTTCCAGAAGTATATTGACAAAAAAGCACAATGGAGAATTCAACTCATTATGACAATAACAGTACGTCTGTATAAGCTGATTAGTCTTGAATCTGATTCCTGTACAGAAACATGAAAGAATAAGGTGGATAAGGAGCAAAATGGCCAGCATCTGCTGAAGTTTAGCTCTCTGTCTTAGCAACCTGAAGGAACTGCCAACATGCCACTGTAGAAGATGCAGTCTTCTTTTAATGAGATCTTGCTTCTCTATGCTTCATCTGACTTAATTTTAAAATTTTAAACACCCTGCTGATACTGAAATAGCTAACATCGAGTTTCCTTTCCACAAGAACAACTTCCACACCATAGAGTATTCATTTCAATAACCTTGTTCCTGCTGGGCTGACATCGATCATGACTGTTCAAGCTAAGAGTTGATCATAAAATGATTTTTCAGGACTTTTCTGTTATTAAAAAGCAATACCGTCTGCTGGCCTTCTGCGATAGTGCTAAAATAACCAGTAACAGACAATGTTTTCTTTTCATTAGGGCCATTAAGCATGTTGGAATACACTGTTCAGTCACAACATGAACTCTGTCAGTGATTTATGAACCTGTCCTTGAATTATGCTAGTTTGTTGACCCACTAGACTTGGAGATTATAATCTAAAAGAAGTGAGACTGGGCTGAACACAGTAAGAAGCAGTCTAGGATACAAATGAACTTGTAGCATTGTATATATCGTATAGCTCTTTCAGAAAGGCGGACTTGTAAACGACTGGTTTAACGCCATTCAAGTTAACTTGTGATAAAGTACTTTGAAACTTGGAACTACCTACATGGTAACTTACCGGTTGTGAAATGCAGGGGAAGTCATATATGTGGTTGTACTGATCAGGTCATGATTAGTGTTCCCTTTGAAAAGACCTAAACCAGTTGAACCAGCTTCTGAGCTGTAAAAACTCACATTATTTGTTGCTTGGAAAAAGGAAATAATTTTCCACATTACTTCAGTACTTCTTTCACATCTACACATGGCAAATCTTTTTCATTGCAGTGGCTGAAGACCAGCTAAGCATGAGTTGTGCAAAGTTGGAAAGAATGCGCAAATATTTACCGTAATAAACCTTCCAAACTTCCTACTGTGGCTCAGTAGGAAGAGTAGTTGTCTTGCAATCGGAAGGTTGTGGGTTCGATTCCAGCTTCCTCCTGCTGTATGTCGATGTGCCCCTGGGCAAGGCACTTCACCTCAAGTTGCCTACCAATCTGTGTATCGGTGTATGAATGTGTGAGTGTGATTGGGTGAATGTGGCTCTAGTGTAAAGCGCTTTGAGCGGTCTGTATGACTGGAAAGGCGCTATATAAACTTCAGTCCATTTACCAATTTGAAAATCCCTTTGAATTCCTTGTGCTGTTAAAGGAACCTAATTCTTAAAACAGTCAATCTCTTTTTTATAAGTGTGCTTGTTACATGTTTTGCCATCATTACCTCCAGAAGGCCAGTACCGGCTGAAATTCTCTTTATATTACTGTTACTTTGTAAGTTGAGGTAACATATTTGTTAACTGGGATCATCAAGTTGAATTTGACTGGATAATCGTTCAATGAATGGCTAATCCCTTAATGTGAGTGTCATGACTGAGTTACAGTAATATTTCAACACTAGTCTACTCTTGGACAAAACATTGATTTTACCAGGAATTCCACCTGTCATCTGAGGTCAAAAGACCAAGTTAGGCTGCTTTCACTGTTGCTTTGTATCTAACTAAGCTGATGATGTTGATTTAAAATGCTCAAAAACTCAGCAATGCCTGGTTCATTAGTGGTACACCCTAACATTATCGATACCCTGGTAGGTCTAGGTTCAAAGTAATCTTTTAATTTTACCAAGATGTTTCTTCTGACTAGTGGTATTGCTACCACTTTGGAGGGAATCAGCCAGATTCCCAACTGGAATCTAATAGAGAATCTGTGGAGGGAGGCAAAAATTTGACTTCAAAGAGGCCCTCCGACATTAAACACTTGGAGCTCATCACTGAAGATAAAAAAAGGGTTTGATTTATAGCTGCTCGTTATATTGAATTGCAATTCTTATTGCAAATTCAGTGCATGCAGTCACTAAGGACTCCTTGGATGCATTATTTGGTAGGACATTATAATTTAGGAGCCATGCATTCACTCACTGCATAGGCATAACCTATTTGGGCTGTCAGATGGACTTTAACCGGCCTTAATGACCATAGTTAATGCTAAAGGTAATCCAGTATGACCTTTGTGTAATGTTAGGTAATTAATATCGCTGTTGCAATTTTCAGCAACAGTATTGCAATTATATAGTAATATAGTACAGTCCTACTTTCATTGTTCTAATACCAAAAGGTTTTCTTTGATTGATTATTTTGATGGGTATAAAAATGCCATAAAATATGTTGCAATCGGTATAAAATATGCCATTTTTAGAAGTGGCAACCCGTCCAGGGTGTACCCTGCCTCTCGCCCGTAGTAAGCTGGGGATAGGCACCAGCTCCCCGGCGACCCAGAATGGAAGAAGCGGTTATAGAAAATGGATGGATCGATAGATGGATGCCATTTTTTAAAATTGTAAATAAAAACATAGAAATTGTTTTTATTTTTTCAAAATTGCTACTCTTTTTACATTCTTTTATTATCATTAAAGAGATACCCATCTAATTTCTTTGAAGGAACAAATTTGTTAGTTAAATGAAAATATTTCAAAATCTTAATCTGCCAGGGGTAGCTGTAAATAAGAATATTAAGCAAGAAATGTCAGTTTACTTTTCTCTCCTCACCTTTTAGAATTATGCCCCCAACGTCTGCCACACTCAGCTTCTATGCACTTTCACTCCAGCTGCCTGCTTTGCATAGCCCAACCGATCCAGAGCACAGTGTCCAACTGTGAAACGGTGTTGTACTACATGTGACAGAGTTGACTCAGTGTGTACCTGATGTAAAACCACTCTGATGGATTTTTGGCTCAAGTTTCATAGCCTTTAATGATCTGATCCTGATACACTCTATGATACTGAATCTACTGAATATTTAAGAATTAGAATGAAACATTGGAACTGATCATTTAAGAAGGAAATTACTCTTTTACTTTGTTGTCCCTCTGATGATTATGTACAAGACATGTAAAAAAATAGCAAATCCATATTTGTGATAAACACAACTGGACACCATCAGCTTATTACTTTAACTCGCCAATTTTGTTAGTGTATTGTGCTGCTTTTCTTTGCATAGCTTTACTTAGCACTCTGCATTTTTGTCTTTCAGACTGTTCACAAAGTCACTACAGTGGATGGCCTCACAAACGGAGGCCAGATGGAAATTGGTTCACATGACCGCCTCCAGGAAGGAGCGTTGAGCTTGGAATTGGCCAGTGTGGTGAATCCCTACCATAACGAAGATGAGGCATCTATAGAAACAGATGAACGGAGGGCAGGAATTGAGCCTGAAAGGCAATGCTGGGTACCACGGCATAGCAACGTCAATGACAGCCAACAGCAGCAGGCATGGAGCACCAGTGGTGCCACAACCCCTGCTGAGAGGATCCACCATGCAGATGTGGAAGATGCCCAAAATCTGGTGGCTTTTTCTGCTACTGCTAACTCTTTGCCTCCTTCTTCCTCTTCATCTTGCATTGTCGTGCATCCTTATACAGCCCAGTTATATGAAAAGTTCACCCAGGAGACATGTGCTGATGGTGCTCATTCCAGAATCTCTGCAGGAACTCCTGAAACAAGCTGCGATCCTCTGGAAAACCTCGACATCTTACAGACAGCACTGAGCCAAGCTAAACATGGCCACAAGCCCCCTAATTGCAACTGTGATGGTCATGGTTGTCCAGACTACCTTGAGTGGCTGGAGAAGAAAATTAAATTAGCAAGTAGAAGGGATCAAGGGTCTCAAAAAATAGTTGATGAGGTCCCACATTTGAAGCAACCCCATTTGCAGCATCAAGCTCACACCTACCAACAAGTGAATGGTACCCAGCATATGTCCACTTCATTTCTGCAGCAGGAGGTTAATCAATACTCTCACCAAGACCACGTGCCCTCCTCCAAACCCCCTATTCCTTGCTCCCCCCAGGTGCTCTCCATAGCCAAGGAAAAGAATGTTAGTCTTCAGACCGCCCTTGCGATAGAAGCACTGACACAGTTATCTAGCCCTCAAACAGTCAGTTCCCCAGGTCAAACTTTATTTAGAAATAACTTCCATAACCACCAAAACACACAGGACATCACAGCTAGTTTGATACCTTCCTCTTTTAATAACAACTCATCATCACGGTCCCAGTCTGTTCCTCCAGGACCACATGCGAACCAGCAGGTTCCAGCATCGTGTGAACAACATAGACCCCAGTCCCAGGGCCAGCCAGCCCATGCTTCTCCTCTCCCATCCTCTACCTCTTCATTCCCGGGTCAGGGAAAAGCTCCAGGTTTCAGTCCTAATCCCCAGCAGTGGAGGCAGGGCTCTGATAGAGATCCTGAACAGAGGAATCCATGGATATACATGAAGTCTGAGCCCCCTTCTCACCTTGCGACTGTGCCTCCAAATTGCTCAGATCCCATGTCAGAGCTTAAACAGTTGCTTGGTGAAACCAAGTTTAAAAATGCTTCTTTTAAGCTTCCACTCACACAGCAGCTTAGCTTGAACCAGAATGGTGGAATTCATGTCCAAGGCAGCCATGGATCGGCCAGGATAAAACAAGAGCCGGACTCTGGTGAGCATTATCGTCACACTGCCTCAACTGGACATTATGAAATGGCAAATGGTCAACATCAGGGTCAGCATTACCCTGGAAATCCGATGTCTCCTGGCCAAGCAGCCATAAGTCACTCCACTCAGGCAGCTCTGCAACATCACCTTCATTACAAGAGGAACCTGTTCTCTACTCACCCTACTGACTTTGGCGCACCAGGCACCCGTGCACCTACGACTTGCCAAAACTTGAAAAAATGGTGGCCACAGATGGATGCAGAAGGTCTCTCACTTCCACCAATCAAACTGGAACCCAAAAAAAGGAAAAACACACAAGGATCTTCTGTTATGAAATCAGTGGGTGGTATGCTTATAGGTCCTCCCCTTTCCAAGCCCAAACAGATAATCATTAAAAAGAACAAGCAGAAAGCCTCTATGCCAACCTTCCTCCCACAGGCTCAAATTGCCATACAAAAACCACCAGTTCACATGATGGACAGATCCCCATCCCTGACTAATTTGCAGATATGCTCTCTCCCCTCTTTAGCCCTTCTGTGTAACTCTGCTCAGGCTTCTGCTGCAGGTCTCCCTGCTCCAGAACAATCTCAGGTATCCATTTCCAACACCTCACCAACTCCTTCTTCCACTGTTACATCAGAAAATGTTCCAGCTCTCATGGACCTTTTGCCCACACCTGTGGTTCCTGCAGCCATCACAAATTTAGAAGAAGCAGGCATCAGTTTAACCTCCACTAATACCAGCAATGCCACACCTGTGACCTCCACAGCTCCATCCAGCACCTCGCAATTGCAGAAACTCATTAACATAGATCCAAAGTACGAAGAACTGATTCGCCAGTTTGAGGCTGAATTTGGAGACCTAGCCCCAGACACGTCCACAAGTCAGCACAAGGAGGAGACTACTCCAGCCCCTACACTAGAGACTCAATCCCTGATCAGTCCTCAGGACCTCAGTCTTACATCATCCAACACCACCCAGTCTGTTTCCTCAATTCTTACTCCTCAAGCCAATACCACACCTCATTCAGATGATCAGAGAATGAAAGTTAGCAAGAGTGACTCCGATACCCAAAGTGAATTAGCACTTAGCCAGCCGTCCATAGAGGGCTCTTTTGGCCATCAACATATGAGGTGCATGGATGTTTCTATGAACCAGGAGACCACTTTAGACAAACAGCAGCTGCAGCAAAGAATGTTAGAGGATGCACTGGGCATGCAAGACTCTCCATTGCCTAAACAAATTAAATTTGAAGCCTCAGGAGAATTAGCAGTACTATCCACCACATGCTATTCTGAGGAGGGAACGCCAATAAAAGATGGCCTGAATTCTTCTCCCTCTCTAAAAGGCTTTCTAGATTCCCCTCTGCGCTACCTAGACACCCCCACCAAGAACCTGCTGGATACACCGATCAAGGACCCACAATCAGAATTCCCAACCTGTACCTGTGTGGGTAAGTGTGTGCATTAGTGTCTGCATATGGACAATGGAGCTTGTGTGTTTTTATTAGCCACTTTAACTAGTTTATGTCTTGGTCTGCACAAATGATCCAGCCCAGCAACAGCCCTTACCTGGATATTTGTTGTATGTCAGGAATGTGTGTGATGCCAGGGTTTGAGGCTGTGATCATCCAGACAGTGACAACATGAAGCATTGGAGGCAGCAGGCAGAAACAATAGCAGTGTTGGCAAAAGGAACCTTTTGTGGGAGGGCTGGCAGGCAAGCAGATCCAAACCTTTGTTAGACAGAGAGCAGTTCAGTCAAATGTAAATTAATAGTAGTATGAGAAATATAATTGTTTTTTGATTCAAAAATGATGTCAGTTTGAGTTTGCTGGCATTTTTAATAGCAGTTCAATATGAGTTGCAGTTGTTTTGACAGTATCAATATGTGCAAAATCACATGCACAGATGCAAAGGAGAATTTTGAATGGAAAATCTTGTTGGCTATTGGATTTCAAATGCCAGGCATTGACACTCTACATCCCAATAATACATTTGGCCAGCTGCATGTAATTTCCCCACCCTTGATTTCCACATACTGAGATCTTTTCCTGAAATAATGAAGCCTTTTCGTTAGGCTAGTAGCTGTAGCTACTGTCAGAATAACTTATCTAACTGGATAAGACTTGCTGAATACCCAGAAAAGGTATCGAGAAATCGAAAGCATTTTATTGAAGTTTCTAGATACTGATTTTTGATCAAAGTTTTATCTTGTCAATGAAGTAAAGCTTCCTAAAACAGTATTCATTCAGCTTCCTGCGGGTCAAAATCACACCAGAATTAAACGGCTTTCTAAATACATAGTTTAAGCTTTTAAAACCATAATTTGAGCACCCACAAACAGCCCCCCCATACACACACACACACACAGTATTTTCACAAAAGAATATGGTTTTACTTCTCCACTTGCTCCCATGGGCCACGCCTTGGTGTCTCCATGAACCGTCAAGGGAAAGTGACCTCAGTTTGCCTTTTAACTAGAAACACTCACATATATCTAAGCACTGCACATGGCTGCAATAATCATCAATCATCTGATAGAGAATTTACATTTAGACTTTATATGAGATAGCTGCTGTGGTCTTGGCACATTGGTGAGAGCAGGACACTAATTCCAACATGTAGCACACAGTTTCTGACTAGTCCAGTACAGTCTGAGGTAGACATTCACCTGTGCTGTGTATGATCTAGTCTATGATAAAACACAACACAAGGATATAAGTACATGTCATTCCCACTGTCATTTTCCTCAATGTGAGCTTTCACATTTCAATATTTTGCGCTAATAATTTAAAAGTAAATGCCAGGCTATTTTATTTTATTTTTTATTATTCTGAATAGATTTTTTCTTCTTGAATACATCTTTTAAACACCAATAAACCTAGTACCATTACAACAGTTTAAATGCAAAAAACAAAATTTGAATAAATGAAAAACATGTACACTACTGACAGCATGGTTTTGCATCCGGCACATTTTTGGATCAACTCCATCTCCTGAACAAGTAACAGTAATCTGGCCAACTTTTACCTCGATCGGCCAGCCAGGAACACAAAAGTCCAATCTTTTTCCAATGAACATACCATAAATAAACATTAGGAGGTACTGTTGACAACAACACTCATTGGTGTGGATGTGGTCACTGAGTGAAAAAGATTCAGAGGTAGATATTTTCCATGTTTCAAATTAAGCCAGAGGAAGCACAAAGATGTAGGAAGTCATTTCAAAGGAAACTATATTTCCTACTGTTGAGGCATGCCTGGAATTTATTCAGGCAGCTAAAGAGAGTGAGAGAGCTAACATTTTTCAGCACAACACAGGAAGGCTAAACAGACAACAGCTTTTAACTTATGTCTGATGGGAAATATGCTGGTTTTTGAAATGTCAGAAGCTTTTTGGTAGTCTTACAGTTAAGGGAATGATCTACATTCTCATTATGTCTTTGTCTGGAAGTAATAATAAAACCCAATTTTACCGTGCCTGGTCTCTCAAGCACCCATGTGAATTTGCTTGGGTTCCTGATATAAATAAGTGATTGCTCAATGCAGCAACAACTGAAGAAAATATTAATAAGGCTGTTCTTATGTCTTTTTATATCACAGCTCCTAAAAAAAGCAATATGCAGAATTGGAATTGGTCTCAAAATTCCAATAGGGGCAGTTTCTAAATGGATTTTACAACACTGAACACGAAACAAAAATCCCAAAAAACGAATTAAATCAAATAATTTTGGAACCTTGTTTTTTGAGGCTGCTTAAAATGGTTGCCAAAGTCTGTTACATATTTAACCTTAATAATAAATATGTATCAGACATGGACAAGTACTTGGAAATGTAGACAATGCAATGTTTATGCAGCTAAGCTTAACATGCTCTATATTCAAGTTCACAGCAAATTTGCAGCTTTTTTTGTGTGTGGTGCTAAATAACAGCTGATGGATGCTGAAACAACACCAGACGTGTGTAAATGTGACACAAAAAGCTGAAGATGCTTTAGGAGAAACAAAAACTTTAAATTCCCAGTGAGAGGAAGAAGCCACAAAAGACTGATGTTACAACCCCACATGCACAAATATGAAAAACATATAAGCCCAAATGCTCTCAGCCAACCAAAGTAGCTATCATTTTCCATGGAAAGCTTATTAGCCAAATAATCAGAAGCCATATTGCACATTTCGCCACATCCCAATCACCCAGTGCATGGGGACAGTAGTGACTGAAAATGAAGCCATTGAGCATGGTGATTAGCAATCTGAGCGCTCCCCAGTGGGCCTTTCTGTCCCGGTGCAAAAATGGCAAAGAGCCCAACCCCAGAGGCAGTGTCTAGGACTGGGACTGTACCATCAGCCTGCTGCTCCTCATGCCGTTGCTGCTGCCACTGCTGCCTTCGGAGTGTTTTGCGTTTGGCGTAATCGTGGTCAAATGGCGTGGCCACGTAAGGAGGGGAAGTTACAGCTGGGGTGGCAGCAGAGGCTGGGGAGGAGCTGAGGACGTTCCCTATGCAAACTGAGGAACAATTAAATTCTTCTTCCATCATCGTAGGCGGTTTTTCTCTAAAATTTAATAAAGAGAAAAAATGCAGCACCGTGAGATCAACAGTTTTTTGTAGCATTTGTTGGACTTTCTAAATAATTAATAATGAAGCTTACTTTTCATTGGACCTTGGCAAGCTTGGCATACTCTTCTCTTCCCCCTTTGCGAATGGCCCAGTTGCTGCTTCAACCAGGAGGTTAAATAAAAGGTCGTGATCCAGATTAGACTCAGCAGCTTGTAGCAATTTAAGGATGGAGGCACTCAGACGGAAATGCAACTAGAAAAAAAAAGGAAAGAAGAAACTGAATGTTGCAAAGGTATAGTTAATGTGAATGGTTTCAGAAACAGCTATTGCATAAAATGTAGAGAAGCAACATCTTTGGAAACATTCTGATCAACAAGTTGAACTTTGCTTACTTCCAGGGCCTCCATAGCCAGGTCAGGAGGATTGTGGTAATGAATTTTCCGTGGGTACCTGGCAGCTTCTTCATGCAGATATTGTGCTGCCTATAAACCCAGGAAACAGTAGGGTTACTAGTGAATTCCAGTAATCAGAGAAATGTGCAAAAGCAAGTGAAATAAACAGATCCAGCATCTTGTAAAATCATTCATACCTCTCGAAGGTTTTCACATTTTGTCAGAACCACAAACTTTTCTGAATTTTATTGCCATATTATATGATAGACCAACACAAAATAGGTACTTTTTAGAACATTATGTGGCTGCGGTTACAGCTGCAAGTCTTTTGTGGAATGTCTCTTCCAGCTTTTGTTTAACTGATATGTACAGGGGTTGGACAATGAAACTCAAACACCTGGTTTTAGACCACAATAATTTATTAGTATGGTGTAGGGCCTCCTTTTGTGGCCAATACAGCGTCAGTTCGTCTTGGGAATGACATATACAAGTCCTGCACAGTGGTCAGAGGGATTTTAAGCCATTCTTCTTGCAGGATAGTGGCCAGGTCACTACGTGATACTGGTGGAGGAAAACGTTTTCTGACTCGCTCCTCCAAAACACCCCAAAGTGGCTCAATAATATTTAGATCTGGTGACTGTGCAGGCCATGGGAGATGTTCAACTTCACTTTCATGTTCATCAAACCAATCTTTCACCAGTGTTGCTGTGTGTATTGGTGCATTGTCATCCTGATACACGGCACCGCCTTCAGGATACAATGTTTGAACCATTGGATGCACATGGTCCTCAAGAATGGTTCGGTAGTCCTTGGCAGTGACGCGCCCATCTAGCACAAGTATTGGGCCAAGGGAATGCCATGATATGGCAGCCCAAACCATCACTGATCCACCCCCATGCTTCACTCTGGGCATGCAACAGTCTGGGTGGTACGCTTCTTTGGGGCTTCTCCACACCGTAACTCTCCCGGATGTGGGGAAAACAGTAAAGGTGGACTCATCAGAGAACAATACATGTTTCACATTGTCCACAGCCCAAGATTTGCTCTCCTTGCACCATTGAAACCGACGTTTGACATTGGCATGGGTGACCAAAGGTGTGGCTATAGCAGCCCGGCCGTGTATATTGACCCTGTGGAGCTCCCGACGGACAGTTCTGGTGGAAACAGGAGAGTTGAGGTGCACATTTAATTCTGCCGTGATTTGGGCTGCCGTGGTTTTATGTTGTTTAGATACAATCCGGGTTAGCACCCGAACATCCCTTTCAGACAGCTTCCTCTTGCGTCCACAGTTAATCCTGTTGGATGTGGTTCGTCCTTCTTGGTGGTATGCTGACATTACCCTGGATACCGTGGCTCTTGATACATCACAAAGACTTGCTGTCTTGGTCACAGATGCGCCAGCAAGACGTGCACCAACAATTTGTCCTCTTTTGAACTCTGGTATGTCACCCATAATGTTGTGTGCATTTCAATATTTTGAGCAAAACTGACCCTGCTAATTGAACCTTCATACTCTGCTCTTACTGGTGCAATGTGCAATCAATGAAGACTGGCTACCAGGCTGGTCCAATTTAGCCATGAAACCTCCCACACTAAAATGACAGGTGTTTCAGTTTCATTGTCCAACCCCTGTATAATCTAAACCATTTAATTGTTGCTCTGGCTGAATGTTTAAGGGTTGTGTCCTGCTGGAAGGAGAACCTTTGTCCCAGTCTCAAGTCTTTCCCAGCTTCTAACAGATTATCTTTTAGGATTACCCTGTATATACATCTGTCCATCTTTCTATCAACTCTGACCAGCTTCCCTGTCCCTTCTAAAGAAAAGCATTCCCACAGCATGATTGTGCCACTACTGTGTTTCGCCATTGTGTGTTCAGAGTAATCCATAGGGGTTTGTTGCCACATATAGCATTTTGCATGTATGCCAAAACTAACCCTGCACACCTTTCTTTCTGACCTGTCTGCGGTTTTCCTTTCGTCTAAATAAGGCTGTTTGTTAACTAATGTTCTCTAACTAACCTCAGAGGCCAGAAACAGAGCAATTCTTTATATTGAGACTGAATTACTGTTACACTCTATTTACTAATTATGTGACATCTTAGGGCCATTAGTTGCACCAAATGTTATTTAGGGTATCAAAGTAAATGGGGATGAAGACAAATGGAAGTCACTCTTTTTAGAAAATATTTTTTTAGAAAAACATAATTTTAAGTAACACTGCAAAGGAAATAGCGAATCACAATGCCCTCTGCTGTTCACAGCACTGTAAGAAAAATAATTGTTGTCATATGAAATATTTTATTATAAGTTGTATTAAAGTATATATTGTTGTGTGATTCAAGATATTTGTGTCTGGATTCCTTATTCTGTGTTTTGTCTTTTATAAGATCAAATTGTGGAGAAAGATGAAGGGCCGTACTACAATCATCTGGGATCTGGACCTACAGTAGCCTCCATACGAAGCCTGATGGAGATGAGGTGTGCGCTTTATTCTGTTGTGCTCTCTTCCTCTCTACCACTTCTTCCTAAATGCCATTACCCCCCTCTCCATTCCTCATCTCCTCCTTTCTTTCCACCTTCCCTCCTCCTTCTCTTGTTTTGTTGTCTGGGAATCCATGACCCAGAATCTAGTTGGCGGAACAGGAGATATAAGCAATATCAGCATATCACAGACAGAGCAATGAGTGTGTGGAGTAGCAGCCAACAACAGCTGAGAATAGGAGCAAGAAGGGAGGAAGAATAGATGCAAAATTTCAGAAAAAGAAAACAAAACAAGGAGAGAAAAAATAAACATTTTCTAATAGCACATTAAGTTTGTTATCAGGACAAAAACATACTTGCCACATTCACTATGTTCACCTCACCCTGATATGTATTAATGAGTAGTATTTTTACATGGCCTGTTTAGTGGATCTGTTGTGCTGTGTCTTAATAATGAGACAGATAGATTATCTGTTTTAAAGGTTCAGTGGTTGATTTCAGGTAAGACCAGTAAGCTATTATCCCACTGGGTGTTGTGGTGGGGTGGTGCCGGGGGGTTAGCCAGTGCCCACTGTTGTTCAAGAAATGATGTAAGATGCAAAGACCCCATTGTCCCTAGTATACCTTTAACCCACCTCTGAACCCAGCAGGCCCATCTCTGTGGTAACAGGCATTAATCCCGGAGCTTTCTCAGCTACCGCAGGGTGACTACTATTCAGCAGGAGCCCCTTGTCCTCACTGTCACGTCAAATCTACTCAGGGCTGAGGTTTTTACAATGGTCGGTATCATGGTGGCGGAGGGTGGGAGTGGGAGGGATTGTTTGATATGAGCTGTAAGCTGACATGTGACAGGTTCTAATGACCTGGCGATGCCCCAGAACGACCTCGGACCTCCTTCCCTACTCCTGGGCACCTAACAGCAGAACACATGCCTCCCCTGTCAAACACATGCGTTGGATGTCATCATAGAAATACATGCATTAATTTGTCACCAAAATCAGCACAGACAGATCTCCACATAGAGGCCTGATGCTGGCTCATGGGCAGAAACCTGTGGGTTCTGGTGTTTTTTGTGTGACTATCACAGAGTCCTGTGAACACACTTTACTCCAGCTACTGTAGCAAAGTTTAGTCTGTTATGGTTGCTGTATGCTTCTACCTCCTGTTATCTAGTTTTCTGGTCATAACCAGGCATGGGCCAGTAAAAGATTAGCCCATGATAATGATAATGAATGATAATCAGAAATACCACAGTCAACTGCACTGGGAGTTAAATAATTTTAGAGGCAACTGTTTATAAACATACAATATGTGAAAAATCAGTAAATATGCAAACATTTCTGTATTGAGAAAAAAAAACCTCGGTCAAAATGTCTTCCTCTACTTTAAGACAGTAAACAAAAAAGACAAACATTCCATTCATGTTCATGTATTCACGTTCTGATATAGTTAATTAATTAACCTTTATAATAAAAAATGTTTTATATAAAATACATACAGGTAACATATTAATATAATTTAAAATGAACCGCCTCAATTGTGCATGCATAGTAAAAGTACAAGCACATATGCTTGTATGTTTGTACAAGGCGAAGGCATTTTAGTATGAAATCGGGGGCCCTTTATTAGGGGCGATCCGGTCTCTGTACAGGCGGAGCAGGAGTTTGGTCCGCATTGCCGGCACTAAGTTGGACCTGTCCCCGGTGCATGTTGGACTCCGGCAGGGCTGCCCTTTGTCACTGGTCCTGTTCATAACTTTAATGGACAGGATTTCTTGGCGCAGCCATGGGCCAGAGGTTTGGTTTGAGGACCAGTGGATTTCATCTCTTCTTTTTGCAGATGATGTGGTCCTGCTGGCCCCCTTAGCCAAGACCTAGAGCATGCACTGGGGCGGTTCGCAGCCAAGTGTGAAGCAGCTGGGATGGGGATCAGCTCCTCCAAGTCGGGGGCCATGGTTCTCGGCCGAAAAAGGGTTTCTTGCCCTCTTCAGGTTGGAAGAGAGTTCCTGCCTCAAGTGGAGGAGTTCAAGTATCTCGGGTTCTTGTTCACGAGTGAGGGGAGAATGGAGCAGGAGATTGACAGACAGAGGAGACTATGCCGGTCTGTTGTGGTGAAGAGCGAGCTGAGCTGAAAAGCTCGGAGTAGAGGCACTGCTTCTCAACATTGAGAGCAGTCAGTTGAGGTGGCTCGGGCATCTGAATTGAATGCCTCCAATACAGGCACGTTCCACTGGGAGAAGGCCCAGGGGACGTCCCAGGACACGCTGGAGGGAATATGTCTCTCAGCTGGCCTGGGAACGCATTGGGCTCCCCCCTGAGGAGCTGCAAGTGGTGTCTCGGGAGAGTCTGGGCGTCTCAACTAAGTCTGCCGCCCCCTTGACCCGGTTCCAGATAAAGCTGGAGATAATGAGCCATGAGAAACGGTACATTTGTAGAAATTAGGCTTCCAACGGGCTGTTAAAAATGTAATTACTATAGGTTATGTAATTATTTGTTTAGATTACTGTGCTATATGGAGATAGTTTAGCTTGGTAACAGAACACAGGGCCCTGGAGATGAAACTAGTTTAAGTGCTAACAGAATTCCAGACTTACAGTGCCTTGCGAAGGTACTCGGCCCCCTTGAACTTTTCAACCTCTTGCCACATTTCAGGCTTCAAACATAAAGATATAAAATTGAAATTTTTTGTGAAGAATCAACAACAAGTGGGACACAATCGTGAAGTGGAATGAAATTTATTGGATGTGTCAAACTTGTTTAACAAATACAAAACTGAAAAGTGGGGCATGCAATATTATTCGGCCCTCTCGCGTTAATACTTTGTAGCGCCACCCTTTGCTGCAATTCGCTTGGGGTTTGTCTCTATCAGTTTTACACATTGAGAGACTAAAATTCTTGCCCATTCTTCCTTGCAAAACAGCTCGAGCTCAGTGAGGTTGGATGGAGAGCGTTCGTGAACAGCAGTCTTCAGCTCTTTCCACAGATTCTCCATTGGATTCAGGTCTGGACTTTGACTTGGCCATTCCAACACCCGGATACGTTTATTTGTGAACCATTCCATTGTAGATTTGGCTTTATGTTTTAGATCATTGTCTTGTTGGAAGATAAATCTCCGTCCCAGTCTCAGGTCTCTTGCAGACTCCAACAGGTTTTCTTCCAGAATGGTCCTGTATTTGGCCACATCCATCTTCCCATCAATTTTGACCATCTTCCCTGTCCCTGCTGACGAAAAGCAGGCCCAAACCATGATGCTGCCACCACCATGTTTGACAGTGGGGATGGTGTGTTCAGGGTGATGAGCTGTGTTTCTTTTACGCCACACATATCGTTTTGCATTGTGACCAAACAGTTTGATTTTGGTTTCATCTGACCAGAGCACCTTCTTCCACATGTTTGGTGTGTCTCCCAGGTGGCTTGTGGCAAACTTTAAATGAGACTTTTTATGGAAATCTTTGAGAAATGGCTTTCTTCTTGCCACTCTTCCATAAAGGCCAGATTTGTGCAGTGTACGACTGATTGTTGTCCTATGGACAGACTCTCCCACCTCAGTTGTAGATCTCTGCAGTTCACCCAGAGTGATCATGGGCCTCTTGGCTGCATCTCTGATCAGTCTTCTCCTTGTTCGAGATGAGAGTTTAGAGGGACGGCCGGGTCTTGGTAGATTTGTAGTGGTCTGATGCTCCTTCCATTTCAATATGACTGCTTGCACAGTGCTCCTTGGGATGTTTAAAGGTTGGGAAATCTTTTTGTATCCAAATCTGGCTTTAAACTTCTCCACAACAGTATCTCGGACCTGCCTGGTGTGTCCCTTGGTCTTCATGATGCTCTCTGCGCTTTGAACAGAACCCTGAGACTATCACAGAGCAGGTGCATTTATACGGAGACTTGATTATACACAGGTGGATTCTGTTTATCATCATCAGTTATTTGGGACAACATTGGATCATTCAGAGATCCTCACTGAACTTCTGGAGTGAGTTTGCTGCACTGAAAGTAAAGGGGCCGAATAATATTGCACGCCCCACTTTTCAGTGTTTTATTTGTTAAAAAAGTTTGACACACCCAATAAATTTCATTCCACTTCATGATTGTGTCCCACTTGTTGTTGATTCTTCACAAAAAATTTGAATTTTATATCTTTATGTTTGAAGCCTGAAATGTGGCAAGAGGTTGAAAAGTTCAGGGGGGCCAAATACCTTCGCAAGGCACTGTAGGTGTAGAGCTGTCTAAGATACAGATGCCTTTAGATTCTCAATTTTCACAAATGAGTTAGACATGGAATGAGCTTACCTGCTAATCAGCGGAGTGCAGCTTACACCATCTTTCTAGCTTCAGAGTTATTAGCAGAACTGACCACATGGGTGCTTCATGTCTCAAACTTGGCAATCATATTCATAAGTGTGTCCAGCTGACATAAAATCAGTTCTAAGCAGGCTCAGGTTTATTATTATGACAGTTTGAGACTGAGAACTGGTCAAGGATCAGCAAGCCAACTGAACTCTTTGGCTGCAAGCTGTTTCCTTTGGTTACTGTGTTGACTGACATAATGAACCACAAAACACTGGAGATTCTTCTAAATTAAATAAACAGTTTATAATTTTTTATTTGTTTATTTACAGTGTACCTATAAAATAATATTAGAGAAAGCTTTTATCTTAGTGTTGATTTTCAAATATGCTAACATGAGCTTTTGTATTTACTGTAAACATAAACACACAGACTAAGCTAATGTCAGCTTCTATAGCCATGACATTGGATATCAGACATGCTATATACTCCCAGCTAGCTAAATTGTTTATTTTCTTCTTTGTAGATATGGAGAGAAGGGGGAAGCCGTTCGGATTGAGAAGGTGGTTTACACAGGCAAAGAGGGGAAAAGCTCCCATGGTTGTCCTATTGCCAAGTGGGTAAGTAGAACTACATCACAACCACTGTGGGGAAGATGCCAGGACACAATCTTTTTAGGCTATCAATGTTTCAAAAGCACTCATGTCTTTCAGAATCTTTCTCAGACTTTCTTAAATTCTGGTTAATGTTTGAAAAGGAGAGGTGTTTTTGAGCGTTTAGCCTTTCAGGCGACTGTGACAGCAAATCAAGCGCTGATTTGTATGTAAGGAATGTTTAATTGTGTGTATTTTGGGGTGTTCACAGAAGCAATTTTGTCTTCTAAAGTGAGTACATCAGTATGGGGTCTCACTCTTTAGAACCACCAGGTCTCCCTTCGTGTGTCAAGTCATTGTGTAACATGGTGGAAAAATCGAAAGAAATCAGGCAAGATATCAGGAAGAGATTTGTGGATCTCCACAAGTCTGGTTCATATTTGGGTACAGTTTCCGAATAGTGAAGGTCCTACATTCATCAGTTCAAAATATTATATGCAAACATAAAAACCATGGGAATGTCCACCCATAGGAGCTGAACAAATGAGAAATCATAGGAAACGGGTTAGATTGTCTTATGAAGAAAAAACATTATTTGCAAACATTCAAGTAACATCTCAAGACATCAACAAGGAAGTTAAAGCTTTTGTGTGAAAAGGTTTTTACAACTGGACAGTGACCCTAAGCATTTCTCCAAATGAATCACAAAGTGGCGGAAGGACAACAAAGCCAAAGTTTTTAAGTGGCAATCACAAAGCTCTGATCTGAAAAGGTTTCTGTGTGAGGAAGGACATTTTGCTCATATAACAATTTTTTTGTTCCTAACTGACCTAAACCATTAAAAGCTTAGTCTGATTTAATGTTAGACATTAACATTAGATCAGTGTGAATGAATGCTATATGTCTTTTTATACAGTGTGTGTAAATATCTGGGTTCAGCTATGTAAATATGGCTGTATATATGTTTTGGGTAGAGGCTTTTGTGTAATCACGATCTATTCCTCCCTCAGTATAGTAAGATCATTTATGTGAGCTGGACCTCGACTGGACAATCAAAGTAACTGCAAAACTAACAAAACCGGCATGTGAAACTCTGTCATTTAGTTAATGTGTGTTTTATTTTTTAGCTTGTGGGTTAAAAATAGAATTTAAGTTATGCCAAATTCGATCTCCTACCAGGTGATTCGTCGAAGTAGTGAGAAAGAGAAATTGCTGTGTCTGGTGCGTCAGCGTGCTGGCCACCACTGTGCCAACGCAGTCATCATCGTCGTCATTTTAGCTTGGGAAGGTATTCCAAGAGCCCTGGCAGACAAGCTTTACCACGAGGTGACTGACACCCTCACTAAATATGGCAACCCCACCAGCCGGCGCTGCGGGCTCAACGACGAGTGAGTAGCAGAAAGGAAACATGATAACACTGCACAGTGGTTCTGTAATTTATGGGTATTCTAAATGCCAGATTAACCCCCATTTAAAGGGCTACAAGTATACAGCACATAAAGCAGACTGAAAGGTTTGTGTTTTTTGAAAAATAAGAACACGGCAGATTGGAGCAGGCGTGCTTCAATAATGTTGTTTGTGTTCTAGAAGATAATACAAATAAAGCACACAGATGTGCACAAATGTTCAGTTGTCTTCAAAATGACAAAAATAATAATAATTACAGTCAGTGTCAAAATGATGTGTGGGTCTGGGTGTAAAATGTTGATAACGGATCGAAAAAGCTGTTACAACCAGCAGCAAATATATTTTCTGTTAATGTTTAGGAATTATTTCTGAGCAGAGGCAATTTAAGTTTGGCAAAACATACAGTTTGGGATCACTATATCAGTGAAATGACGTCAAAAACACATTACCGTGACATTTTCAAACCATTTTGAAGGCTTTTTTACATGCTTCTAGTGTCATAAGCATAGCTAACTGACCAAAAGAAGGCGATGTAAAGCAGCAGACATGAAGTAATCAGCCAAATCTTAAAAGTACATCTAGTGATATAGTTGAAGGATTTATTTTTATATATTTTAGAAGGTTTCAATTTATATTTTAGCATTAAATGTGCAACATTTCTTAGCTGTAAACTTAAAGAACCTAAACTAATACAAATACGACCTGCTCCAATACAGAACAATGCCATCTTCATGAGTTGCCTCAGCCAGATGTCCGAAACAGGAATGTCATCAGCATCAGGTTTACTGTCGATATTGGATCGATTTGGGTATTAGACTATAGTCTATGGGCATGAGTCCAAATGTTTATTGTTAACATTGAAACATTTACCATAACACCATTCAAAAAAGTTTGGAATAGTCATGGAAGCCATGGAAGAAAAACATCTTCCGCAGCAAAAGTTTTATTGATGCTACAGTGATGCTTTGTAAAACATTTATGAATGAAGTTAAGAGTTTGTGGTCTCTGTCCCTTGCAGTCGTACCTGTGCCTGTCAGGGCAAAGACTCAGAAAGGTGTGGTGCTTCCTTCTCATTTGGCTGTTCCTGGAGTATGTACTTTAACGGCTGTAAGTACGCCCGAAGTAAAACGCCACGCAAGTTCAGGCTACAAGGAGATCATCCTGAAGAGGTACACAACTGATCAGAACTGCCCATTTTCAAACAATACATTTCAAAACCTTAATCCATGCATTCTAAAAAATATAAGTTTGGAATTTTTTTTATCAGAATTTCCCAGAAATCCCGTAGTATGTGGGGTTTATGATATTCTTAATATTTTTCCTTGTCAGGAGGACAAACTCAGGGATAACTTCCAAAATCTGGCAACTGAGGTGGCTCCTTTGTACAAGCGACTGGCACCACAGGCATACAGCAACCAGGTTTGTTGCACAGGCAAATCACCAGCTAATCTCAAACACTTACTCTGCAAGTCTTTATTCTGTATAAATCCCATTCCACTTTGGTGTATTTATTTGTCAAAAACTGAAACAATAACTATTTAGGTATAACAGGTGCCAAATTCAATATTGTAAGGAAGTTAGGTTCCTTACATTGTTCCTTCCTAGAACTAGTTTAAAGTTGTTTTTTTCTTCTACCTCAGTGTGCAGCAGAGCAGCGAGCTCCAGAGTGCAGGCTGGGTTTGAAGGAAGGCCGTCCTTTCTCTGGAATTACAGCTTGTATGGACTTCTGTGCCCACGCTCATAAGGATCAGCATAACCTGCACAATGGCTGCACAGTGGTAAACTTACTCAACATCATCTGAAATCTGTTGTGGTTTGTGAACATAGTGTCTGGTAAAATTGTTCATACCCCTTTTTCACATTTTGTCATGTTACAGTCACAAACTTTGATATATTTTTGGGGGATTTTATGTGATTGACCAACAAAAAGTAGTGCAAGAAAAATTAGAAACAGCATTTATTTATCTTTGTCTTTTCTTACTAGTAAAATATCTCAAGCTCTGGCAGATTCAAAGGGAGAATGTGTGAACAGTAATTATCAAGTCTTGTCAAAGATTCTTAATCCCCTGTAAAAAACATACCTGGTGAAGGATAGCATTCCTCTAGCATGATGCTACCCCTGTCATGATTTACCAGGAGGATTGTGTGTTTAGAGTGATGTATAGTAGTTGTTTTGTTGCACATACAGCATGTTGCATGTACAGTTAAGCCCAAAGTTACCTATAACCCTGGCAGATAAAGGTTTAAAGAAATCTTTTAATTTGGCCCCCGTTTCTTTTGACTCAAATATATGATTACTGTTTTGGAATCCCAATTCGAATCTAATTGAAAATATGTGGAGGGAGTTTAAGATTAGGGTAATGGTAAGGAGGCTTTCCAGCCTCAAAGATTTGGAGATAAACATCACAATTCTAGTGAGAACATGCAAGACGCTGGTCAGCAATTGTGAACAGGTTTTGATTGCTTTAAACTTCTTAAATTGATTAAAATAATTTGAAATCGAAATTTAGATTTGTGAATTGCAAAACTAATAGTTGCTCTTTCAAAACATTCTCCCCCTGAGCTGTGCACCTTTTAAATTCTGTCAGCATGACACGGGCTTTTCGACTAGTTTTCTGATTCATGCTTTCCTTGCCTGGCCTGTTAGTTCGGGTAGATGGCCATGTCTTGGTAGGCTGAGATTTTTTCCGAAGCTTTTTAAATTTTCTTTTAATGGTCCAAGAAATGTTCAAAGCTTTTTGTAACTTTCTTTAAACCCCTCCTTGAACAATTCCACATCTTGCACAGTACTAATGAATGCAAGATGTATTTAGTGGTAACTGAGGCTCAATATACAGGGGTTGGACAATGAAACTCAAACACCTGGTTTAGACCACAATCATTTATTAGTATGGTGTAGGGCCTCCTTTTGTGGCCAATACAGCGTCAGTTCGTCTTGGGAATGACATATACAAGTCCTGCCCAGTGGTCAGGGGGATTTTAAGCCATTCTTCTTGCAGGATAGTGGCCAGGTCACTACGTGATACTGGTGGAGGAAAACGTTTCCTGACTCGCTCCTCCAAAACACCTCAAAGTGGATCAATAATATTTAAATCTGGTGACTGTGCAGGCCATGGGAGATGTTCAACTTCACTTTCATGTTCATCAAACCAATCTTTCACCAGTCTTGCTGTGTGTATTGGTGCATTGTCATCCTGATACACGGCACCACCTTCAGGATACAATGTTTGAACCATTGGATGCACATGGTCCTCAAGAATGGTTCGGTAGTCCTTGGCAGTGACGCGCCCATCTAACACAAGTATTGGGCCAAGGGAATGCCATGATATGGCAGCCCAAACCATCACTGATCCACCCCCATGCTTCACTCTGGGCATTCAACAGTCTGGGTGGTACGCTTCTTTGGGGCTTCTCCACACCGTAACTCTCCCGGATGTGGGGAAAACAGTAAAGGTGGACTCATCAGAGAACAATACATGTTTCACATTGTCCACAGCCCAAGATTTGCGCTCCTTGCACCATTGAAACCGACGTTTGGCATTGGCATGAGTGACCAAAGGTTTGACTATAGCAGCCCGGCCGTGTATATTGACCCTGTGGAGCTCCCGATGGACAGTTCTGGTGGAAACAGGAGAGTTGAGGTGCACATTTAATTCTGCCATGATTTGGGCAGCCGTGGTTTTATGTTTTTTGGATACAATCTGGGTTAGCACCCAAACATCCCTTTCAGACAGCTTCCTCTTGCGTCCACAGTTAATCCTGTTGGATGTGGTTCGTCCTTCTTGGTGGTATGCTGACATTACCCTGGATATCGTGGCTCTTGATACATCACAAAGACTTGCTGTCTTGGTCACAGATGCGCCAGCAAGACATGCACCAACAATTTGTCCTCTTTTGAACTCTGGTATGTCACCCATAATGTTGTGTGCATTTCAATATTTTGAGCGAAACTGTGCTCTTACCCTGCTAATTGAACCTTCACACTCTGCTCTTACTGGTGCAATGTGCAATCAATGAAGACTGGCTACCAGGCTGGTCCAATTTAGCCATGAAACCTCCCACACTAAAATGACAGGTGTTTCAGTTTCATTGTCCAACCCCTGTAGAACATCTGTGTATCTGTTGACACCTGAATCCAAACACCTGCTTGTTTGGTGTAAGTATGAGTGCACTTGTGTTTATTAGGTTTCTCTATTATTATATGCAATAATGAGTGTGAGGAGCCACAGACCTGCCTCCCAGGACCCGAGACAGACACGGTTGAGATCTGAGCCACAGGCATCCAAAGGCCCCCTAGAGCATGGGAACCTCAGGAGGACCATCACCAGGACTACCGCAACCACCCCAGAGAAGAGCAGAGGAGAATCCCAAGGGAAGCCACAGTGCAGAAGACCCAGGGAGCTGCAGCGACAAGCCCACTGTCCTCGCCAGCAGCCGTTTTCACTACAGAGCAGATCCAGCCAAAGACCCGAGACCCCGGGACACATCACTCCCAAGCAGACCCAACCTGACACAAAAACAGGCACACATAATCACAATCACACATTCCTCTCATACGTACACATTAAAAAAAAAATCACTCACGCTCCCAACGTAAATAGACACAACATTGGACATCGCACACTCACTCACACTCCCCATACATACTCTATACTCATAGGTACACGTACCGATACCCCAGAAGGAAGCCTGCCTGTCTCCAACCCAGAGACAGGCAGCCCACTAGTGCTGACCCCCTGCTCCCCCAACGACCTCTGCCGCCATCCGGAGAGGGGGCCACTTACAAAACAGGGGTCCACTCCTGCCCACCATGGACCCCAACATAAATTCCCCCCAACCACGACACAGATACTGAACACATGCCTCCAAACCCAAATGCCATGAATCCCCTCCCTACCCCAACAGATGAGCTCCACCCCTAAAAAGCCTATGAAGACACATCCATACAGCACAAGTTCCTCACACAGCCCCGCTCCAAGCACTACCATCGCATCCGCCCTCCACTACATAGCACGCTGCGACAGCAAGGCAAGGGCCCAGATCCCTGCCGGCGGCACAAACCCAAGGCCAACAGCCTCCACCATGCCCCTGCAACCATACAAACACACCACATCATCGCCACTGCAATGACAACCAGCTCAGCACCACCATCACCACTCAGCAGATCCAAATGCCGGTGAACACACATTCAAATGAAGGCCACCCCTACCCCCCACTCGCTTAAATGTGGTGTCGATGCGCGTTGGTGTAGATTGCATTTAAAAAGAAAAGCAGGTGGGGAAAAGAGTCTGTCATGCACCGGCACATCCACCTAGCCCAAGACTAGAGACAGACCCCGAGAACCGACCGAAAACCGAGATCAACACCCCCAGCCAACCCCGGAACCGCACAAACCCTCAAACCCCAACCGAAGACGCCACCCACCCCCAACAAAGAGGAGCAAGCTGGAAGCCTGCAGCGATGACCAAGAGCATGGTCCCTCTCCAAAAAAAAGAGCAGACCAGCCGGCCCAGCACAATAAGAATACGCCACACAAAGTAGGGCACATGACCAACATGTCCTACCACACCCAAACTCTTGGCGCAGAGCAATTGTTATCCTGTGATTCTGAAGGCCGTGGTTTCATTGTTTTTTTAAGGGGTATCATGATAAAAAGAACATTGCACTTTTCAGATGTTTGTAAAAAAAAAATATCGGTAACCACATACAAATTTTCTCCTACTTTTACAATTATTGTCTATCATAAATACTCTCACAAAAATACACTGATGATAGTTATAAACGTGACAAAATCTCAAGGGGTGTGAACTTTTTTTGCAAGGCACCTTATATGATTTAGAGCACTTAAAAAGTTCTATAAACTGGGTTTTTGCATAACTGACATTTTACTTTTTATATCTTGTTAGGTGTGTACCTTGACTAAGGAGGACAACCGAAAAGTGGGGGAAATCCCTGAAGATGAGCAGCTCCATGTGCTGCCACTGTACACACTCTCACTGACAGATGAGTTTGGCAGTGCAGAGGCCCAGCGCCGCAAGATGCAGAACGGAGCCATACAGGTACTTCAAGCGTTCCGTCGTGAGGTACGCAAGTTGCCCGAGCCTGCTAAATCTTGCCGGCAGCGTAGGCTGGAGGCCAAGAAGGCTGCCTCAGACAAGAAGAAAAATAAACTCACACAACAGGCAGGGGAAACACCAGAGAAAACAGTGGTCAAGACTGAGCTCTGCAGCACCAGCTCCCCTCACCCACCGGGCAATAAAGGTGAGTCATTCTCTTGGATTTTTTGATTGTCAACCAAAATTTTATTTCATTATGCTAAACTGTAGATATGATAAAGTAAACATTTCCTTTTTTGTGACCGAAAGTGAACTTCAGTTTTGACCTAATTTTAATTACCTATTAGTTTGATACATAAATGTAGAGTGAAAGAGACATTAAATGATTTGATGTGTACCCTGGTGTGGAAAAAGTTGCATTTATTTGTAATCTGTGTTTCAGAAATGATTAAACAGGAGATGAAGCCAAACATCAAGATGGAGCCCCTTAACGGATCAATAGATGGATACCCCGTGCAGGCAACAGATCCTTTCAATAACATCTATCAAAATCCTGTCTACTATGCAAGAGGAGCCCATTCCCCAGCAGGCCAGCCCTCTGCTGCAGACACAGTAAATGGCTACCACCCCAGCCTGCCTGCAATGCCCTATGGCTACTACAACTACCCCAGTGTTCTTTTCCCTCGTAAGCTGAGGACCTATGAAGGTCGAAGTAAACCTGTCCAGGTAGTCAGGAAGTCTGACACTCAGAGTCCCCAGGAACAATTGCTTCAGCCCTCCAACAGCCACCCAGAGCAAAACAACCAATCAAACAACAGCGCCTACACCCAGCCTGCAAATTATAACCTGTCCCGTCCTTCATCTGTCTCCTCTGAGCCATCTAACAGAGGCACTCCACTCATCAAACAAGAGCCCATGGATGTGCCAGTGTATGAAGGTGCATTGCCAAGCCAGGCTTGTGCTAACACATCAAGAAGCACCCCCCAGCCTGCACAGTGGCCTGGGTATAAGATTAATGGAAGCATTGTTTCAAACAACTGGGATGGCCATCTAAATCGTAGACAAAGTCCTGATGTTTCTTCTTTAAACCCAGACAAGCAGCAGTTTCACCAGCATGCCCAGCAGCGCCAGTCCTCTCCCTATGCTCAGCAGTGGATATCCCTCCCGAGCTCAAACCCCCCAATAGCTCCCACCAATCCAACACTCCAGGTACCTGCATCTCCACCTCCATCCCCTCACTTTGGCACAGGGCTCCAGGGTAACTTGTACCGAGGCTCTATATGCCATGGTGCTCCTGCCTCGGGTACTCCACAATCTGTTACCTCTCACTCAGGCTCAGTAACTCCAAAGCCTGGGACCCAAGGTCCAGGCACCCCAGTCACTGGCATTCCAGGTCCACCCACCCCTGGCCATGGAACCCCAGGCCCAAGTACCCCAGGCTTAGGGACTCTAAGACCAGGCACTCCAGGTCCAACCACTCCAGGTCCAGTTACCCCAGGCCCAGCCACACCAGGCCCAGTAACCCTAGGACAAGTCACCCCTAGGCACTGGGCTAGTCCTACTTCTAGCCCCCAGCCAAATCCCTGGGGCATCGGACCTGCTGCTTATAGCCCTGGTTTGAAGCACAGCAATCCTGCAGGAGGCTATCCCGACAAGATTTGGTCCAAGACTGGGGAGAATCGGTGTTCCACTCCCCTTGGACTCCAAGAAAAGGCCTGGAAGTCTTGTGGAGGTTCATATGCAGGCAGCACCCCTTCCCCTGCACCCGAGGGTCGACTGTTTCCTGATGCGCTGCAGCAGTCTGATCAGGTCCACTATGGCCCCTGCCGAGCTGAGAGTGACGTTGAAAGTTTCAAGCATCAAGAAGAAGAGGATGAGGTGTGGTCTGACAGTGAACACAACTTCTTGGATCCCACAATTGGCGGTGTAGCAGTAGCTCCAGCCCATGGCTCCGTCCTGATTGAATGTGCCCGTCGGGAACTACACGCTACCACTCCTCTTAAGAAGCCTGATCGTTCTCATCCCACTCGCATCTCCCTGGTCTTCTACCAGCACAAGAACCTCAATCAGCCAATGCATGGCCTGGCTCTATGGGAGGCCAAAATGAAGCTGCTGGCAGAGCGAGCACTGCAGAGGCAGCAGGAAGCAGCTCTCCTTGGCCTCTCCCAGGAAGACATCAAGACACTCGGGAAGAAACGCAAGTGGGGGACTATGATGGCAGGCACCAGTCCAGGACCTGGACAGTCTAAAGAAAAGAAAGATGGCCTAGTGACACGGATATCTCCCACATTCTATACCACCTCTATGGTTACTGTGTCTCCATATGCCTTCACTCGTGTTACTGGGCCCTACACCCACTTTGTCTGAGGTCAGACAGACGCAGAAAGACTGAAAGCACCAGAGTGGTGCAATGGACAGGTAGAGAGGGTAATGAGCAGGAGAAATGTCTCTTTGCTGTTTCACAGTCTGGCATCTCTCCACCCCCCACCCTCCAAACGTCTATAAGGAGGAGGGGATGTTTTTATTGTTTTTACCTCATGTCAGGCAGTGGTTTGGACTGCAGACACACTGCCTGTGGTGCTCTTCCTCTCTAATTTCTGGAGAGGAACTCCATTGCTTTTTCTTGTTCATACAATTTTAATGATTCTAATTATTGCTATTATGATTGCTATTGTTACTGTCAATGTTGTTATTACATGTATTATTATACTGAACACTTGTTTTTTATTATTGATGTTTTCATTAATGTTACATTAATGGAAAATAGTTTTTTGTTGTTGTTTTTATCTTTTTTTAAATCAATCAGTCTAAGTCACTCAGACCATTGCTTTGTCCATGTTTGGAAAAACTAAACCATTTTTTTGTTTTTTGTTTGATTTTCTTTACCCTTGTCAATCTACAACTCTATTTACAGGAGGAGCAAGAATCTGGCCAGTCAGACAGAAAAGTAACATTTGAGAAATTGCAATTATGGTTGCATGTAAAAATTTTGATTTGTTAACGTATCAATAAGAAAATGATATTGCTGAATAATCCCAAGAATAATCTTTGGAGCCCAAAGGTTTAAGGTTTCAAATCAGGAATAAAGTTAGTTTTTTCTCTTCTTCTAATGCTTAATCAAACATTTTCATGAATAGCATAAACTTAATAAATCAAATCAATCATAAAACTATTACATGAAGATTAAATGGCTAGGTGTAAAGTGAGCGTGGTGAAAGCTGACTGACTCACTTTGTGGCTGTCTGTCTGCAGTTAGGTGATGTGCTCCTCCTGTTTATGTGTACTCCTCCAATTTTCAACTGGTGCTCAGCTTCTGGTTCTGATCAGTTTTCCATCAGCTTCTCTTCATGGCACTTGATGCTGTATTTTGGTGCTCAAATCTGTCTCGAGCAGTGTTTGCAAGGGGGGGGAATGATTATTTTGACAATTTGACGGTATTTGAGCTGGGGCCCCAAAATGAAGGCTTTCATTGTCTTAAAGACCCTGGGGCGATAAATATGTGGTGCAAAGGCAATTTTTATTTTGCTCTTAAATATTGGTCCATGCTTAACATAATTCTCCGCTGTCAATACTGAGGTATAATGTTTTTTTCTTCACAGAACTCAAAATAAGACATCTTGCAAATGCTGTTCGAGCCAGATCTGTAATTTCCACATGGGTTTCAAGCAGGTGGTGCTCTTTATCTTCCTACATCTGTTTATTAGGGATGAAAACTTTCCAGAGTAAACTCTAGAGGGCAGCAGTGACTGTCAATTCAACAAGCACTTGAAATCCATTCAGGAACCAGTGAAGCCTAGTTTTGCAGCTCTAACCACCCAAGGCCAGTAGAGGGGGCCATCACACCCTGTTTTGGTGGCTATAGATAAGACTCAATAAAGCTGCTGAAGCTGATTATTGTCCCTTTTAGAACAAATCTGGAGATGCATCTGGAAAGTTCATCCTGAGCTATAGCAGAAGGAAATAGTGTTGGGACTGCAGTGCTCATGGTGCTCCTACACACACTTTGGTGCTGTCCTTTTAAACTTGATATACTGCAGAGGGCCCAGTCCTTCCTCTGTATGGTGCTGTTGTCTTTGGGCAGAGCAAGGCATGTCCTTCTGTGGGCACCTTGTTTCCACAGAGAGCCAATCAGATTGGTTGTTTTGGGGTTACAGCTTTGTCAGTGGGCTGAAGACCTGGTTCCTGTTGAGGAGTTTTTAGTGTTTATATTGGCAGACAGTAACAGAGTTCACTATCTACGGCAGAAAAAGCACAGTCAGTAGTCATGACATCTCTTGGTAACACATCAGCAGCACTTTCCACTGAGACAACAGTACTGACAAGTAAAGGTGAACCATAGAACATTACTGTAGCTTCAGGAAGTAGGCGCCAAATGCAAATCAAATAATCTCTCAGTTAGTGTACTGTAAGTGTATGAGAAGGTGTGTCCAAAAGAACACATTCATACCCAAAACCAATGAGAGACTTGATAGCATTTTCAGAGTACTTTGAATCCCTTATTTTTTACTTCCTACACAATCCCATAGTTTGCTTGTTACAAATGAGAAGTGACAACTCCATAAAAGAATCTGATTCCCTCCCCCAGAGTGCTCCAGCTCTCTACCTCATGCCATAGAGACACTGGTCACAATCACATCTTGCTACTGAGGGCAGAAAATCCTGCATGTCCCTTTGTGTGCTCTAGATTTCTACACTCATTTTGACTTGCTTTTTTTACTCTTATTTATTACTACATTGTGATGATGATGATGATTGTCTTTGATGTTATTTTCTTTTCCATCTTTTTTATATGGCTAAGAAAAATTGTAAATAGAGAAGAAAAGATTTATAAAAGCACTTTTAATCTTGATTTTAAAGACAAAAGAGCCGATTATTGACAACTTGAAGCTTATTTGTTTTTGTTTTTTTGTTTTTAATTTTCTCAAGAGAGATAAAAAAATGTAAATATTAAACTATTTAGGTAAGATTATTTAACTGGTGAGGATAGTAAATAAACCATGAATGACATGGGGGTATGTTTAACTCTTAGAAAGCCCTTCACAACACTTGGTTACACTGCTGATGCTTTCAGAAGAACTGTACCCCATGTCAGCCTGTAAATGACAGAGTGTGGTTGCTTTTAGAAAGATCATTCTTGAGCCCAGGTATGTGGCAGTTAGCTTACTCACTGTGGAGCCCTCCCCCACCCCTCTTTCCCAACCCCACTCAGTCACTCCACTAAAAGGATACAAATTAAGTGAAACCCCTGGATTGCAAGTTCTATGACCACATTTCATATGAATAAAATTTGCAAAACTGGCAAGTGAAAGTCCACATTTATCTTCATATCGAGCATAGGGATGTGAAAATCAATGGCAGCAATGTGTTAAATCAGAAGATGGTGTTTTAATGAGGTAAGTGAAAGCCCGCTAATTATCCCCTCTTGAGTTAGATCATCAGGCTAAGGGCTGCTTCCCTGCTTGTGTATACATGTCTCTAATTAACTTTTCTTGTGTTGCTTTTATTTAATTAAGGATGTACACAGCAGAATTAGCATGATGCTGACCGGAGTTCAACTGGTGCAACAGCAGGACCTGTTTTACCATTTAACCTTATTACAGAATTCACATTATACTCTTAATGGTGCTAAGGATGTTCTGTCCAACATTTTTCATCAAACTTTGTAAGTGTCTCACTTTCTGTTGGAGGTTCTCATGACGTGGGGATTTTATGAGATGTGGGGAAGGGGGGGCAGGTCAGACAGATGGTGCTATGATGTTAACATCTTAATATTCACTGTGTAAAAACAGAAAAACATAGGACAAAATGCAAAATGAATACCACAAATGTTTTTTGAGCTCCTCGAATGTCAATAAAACTGTATTTTTAATTCAAGCAGTTTTAAAGTTCAGGAAGCTGCACCTGGTGCTTACTTTATGAAAAAGTATTTTGTTACAACGCTACACATTTACATCTCTTTCTACAGGCCTGGAGGGGCTCTCGGACAGCTGGTTAAATCCTTTATTAATATTCATTCCATAAATATACTTTAAGCCAGTACATCTAGGATGAGAAGTAGAATCAGAATATATGAGGACTGTTATTTGGGGTTTATATTTGGTAGAGTGAGTACCAAAGGCTATTAGAATCATCTTTCAAGGATGTTGTAAATGTAAATTTTAGATGAATGCTAAGGTATTTGAACAATCCCAGAATTGTGTACTGCCTCCCTCTTTTACTCCTTTGTCATACACTTCCTTTTCCTCATGCCCATCTTTTACTTCCTAACCTTATAGTATAGTTTGTTGTTCTGAACCACACAAATATAGATAAAAATGCATCTACTTATCTATGGCCCAATGTTGGAAAATTATACCTAATTTACTGATGACTCTAAATTAGGAACAGAGACTTGAATCCTGGCCCAGATGAAAGATAAAAATTAACTTACACAAGTGGCAGCTACATTCCTTCTTGATTTGTAGGATTGTTCTTGGTTCTTTATTTTATGTCAATGATGCAGTATGTAAAAAAGAAGTGTTTTTGTTCAGTCTCTCTCTCTCTTTGTAGCTGTATGGTGTATCATGTGAATACATAGTGTATGTGGTTAAAAACCCCACCATATTGTTTTATGTTGCGCGATAAATAAAAATATTAAAGTGAAACGGGTGTTATGTACTTAATTTCTTGTTCAAGCTGGAATTGATTCCTGTTTTAATTGTAGCATCATAGTAATATGCAGGTTAGCACTGTGGAGCTAACTGTTTAGCTCCAACTGGGGGCAAACATGCATCATTTTACTGATTTGTGCCTGCACACTGATGAAAAATCACAGGGTGGATTTTGTTTTATTGCAAACAAATGAGGCATCAAGACAATCTAACAAAAAAAATGCAAATGTAAATACAACACAAAATTTATAAACTGTAAAGTCAATTAGAAAGACATATGTGCCAAAGATCAACTAGGGATTAGAGGCGTCTTAAATAAATATTAGCTTGAGTCTACTGATCTTTACTCAAGAAAAAAAGAAACACATAAATGCAATATAAATTTAAACAAATACATTTTAATGATACAAAAAAACAAGAAGGAAAGGTGTGGTGGCAAGTGATAATGAATGGATGATGATAACATGCATCACTAAGGACTGGCTGAAGCATCTCATTTTAAAAAAAGTCACAAGCTGCATCAAGCAGAAATTATTATAATTAATTCCAAAGTCTCAATAAACTAATGCAGAAAAGAGAACTATATAAAATCTGTTTTGTTAAAGTTATTTAACAATTCCTTGTATGTATGTAGACAAACCACAGGTCCAAGAAAATAAATTAAAGAAGTATATGATAGATATGTAAATTGTGATCAAAACGTGGAAAAAATAATAAATAATAGACCAATTAAACTACCAAGCAGTTGTTCAATCAATTAATCAATTAACCAAGTAATGCACATTTTAGGGAATAACTGTACTTTTACGTAGAAGGAGGGTGACATAAAAAGGTAGCTTTATATGATCTTCGGTCATGCCGAGTTCTGCCCCGGTGAGACGTGGAAAATTTGGCCAAAATCTGAGCCTCTTGATGGAAGCTGCGCTAACTTCCTGTTTGGTGGCAAAGGATTAACGAAGACTTCCTGTCTTGCTTTGAAAATATCATCTAAAATTATTATGCTTTATTAGAGAAAGTTTGACATTTCTGGAGACTGTCAAGGGAGGATAATCAGCTAAGAAATCTGCCCTTTGGTTTTCTGTGGGTGGGGCTAAAGTGATGTCATTAATTGATCATGGCGACATGTTCAGCCTTCATCTATGATGATGCACACAGAATTTGGTGTGGATCCAATAATCTAGGTGGGTTAAAAAATCTTTTTAAATGTCCTAGGGGGCGCTGTTGATCCAAATTCCAATGTAATTCAATAGAGCTGTTTGGGGGTTGACGAATATCAACCATATTCAGTTTGATGTCAATTGGACTATGCATGTGTGATTTGTAGGCGACCATATGCAGACGGTCATTTTTGGTCTGATCCAAAATGTTTGACTTCTTGTGAGGTTTGGACCATAGGCCCAAGAGACTTTTTGTAGATTCTGAGAAGTTACATGTGTGTACCAAATTACATAATCCTCGGTCAAAGCATGACTTGGGGTTGGATGTTTGAGTGCTGCCAGGGGGCGCTGTGCAGGAATTAGGCCAAGCCCACCAATTATTTCACTGGATATCTGTTGGGGGCAGGAGTAAGATCAATCATATTGAATTTGGTGCTGATCGGGTGAGAAATGTGAAAATTAGAGCCACACGTAAGGCCATGGCGTGACATTGGACTGTTCTCAGGGTTGTAGTTTCAGTGATGTCAGGATTTGACCATTAAATATTGTTCGGGCTAGATGTGGATCAATCATAGAAGGTATCGTTACTCAGCAACTTTCCTTGTAGGAGCTATAAGAATTTAGTTTTTAAAATTTTAATCCCCCATCCCTTCTGAGCAAACTGACCAAATTTCAAGCCAATCAATCAAAATCTCTTGGAGGAGGCTATAAACTTCAAAAATGGAGTCAACATTCAGTCCAAGATGGACAACTTCCTGTTTGTTGTAGAACATGGGTGCAAAACACTTTTAGGTTCGGCTTGGGGAGTGTTTACAAGAGTACTGAATTTCATACCTCTACGATGATGTAAGGTAAATGGGCGCTGTTGAACCATTTTCATTCATACGTACATTTTCACCAGGACGGATGTGTGTGCAAAATTCGGTGAGTTTTCGTATATGTTCAGGCCTTCATAATTGGGCTTCTTTTTTTTTGCCAGAGAAAAACAAAAATGAACACTACAATTACAATAGACCTTTGCAGCACTAAGCTGCTCGGGCCTAATTAAATTAGGAAAATGAGTTCAGAGGCTGCAGCTAAGGTGCTGACCCATTACTAAACTGACAGTGGGAAAAAAAAAAAAGAGTGGAGATGAAACTGGAAGGAGGAGGTTCATGCCCTTTGCTTTTGTTTACTTTTATGCAAATAAACAAATTTTTTCAAAAATGAACACACTTTTGACTACGCTCAAGGCCTTCTCTCTGTATGGGCCTCCCTCCTCTTCTGTACATACAAGGATCAAATAAACTTTACTTATAAATCCATTATCAGACCGAGACAGACTCAAGGAAGCGAGCAATGTAATATGTGTTGTTGTGCAATCAGGATGCTTATATAATAACAGCAACCTGTATTTGTCATTGGAATGTTACATTCCACCAAATGTGTCCTCTGCATTTAACCCATCCCTTAGGGAACAGTGGGCTGCCACTATGCAGCGGCCAGGGAGCATTCTGGGGATAAGGGTTTTGCTCAGGGACCCAGATGGCAGTTTGTGGTGTTCAAACCAGGGTACTTGTGGCCTTTCCAGGACGCAGACACCCTGCTCTAACCACTAGGCCACCACTACCCGCCCACTACGCCACCACTCCCACCCACCGAATATTACTTAATATTCAATTTAATAAGCATTTGGTCTGTCAAGTATTGTCCTGAGAATACCAGCCTAATATGGTGGTGGTATTAGGACAATAGATGTAAGAGGGATTTGAGCACTGACAAGATATTTCAATTAACAAACTCTTTACTAGGCTAGAAACAATTGAACTAAAATTATCAAGCAAAATGAAGGAGAAAAGAAAACTAATGAACTATGAACAGAAAAGGAACAAGGGAACACATAAAACTGATGCAATGATATGACTTTTCAATGTGGATATTTACAGTATGTTTAAGACCAAGCAATAGTATTTTTAAGAACAAGGTAGGAATATGGAAACGAGGTCAGATTAGTTTTATAGTTAATTAGTTTTCTAACTAATTAAGGACTATAATTAAGGTGGAAGGTGGAAACAGTGTTTGTTTGTGCCTGCATGACATCACCGGGGTTCCAGCAGTGCCTTGCCCTTCATTGGCTGGAGTATGAGTAAGCTAATGCTTGTACTTAAAGCTGCAGAGCATCTTTGTCTGTGTATAGTTCAGTCCCTGTTTTATTTATGTCTTTATCCATGGTTGGAGCACAACAGTGCACAAGTTCGAAATATGTCTTTTTAGCTTTTTAAGAGCTTTGAAATACAGATAAATCAAGGACTTTGGGTCAGGTTTGAGTTGCAGTGTTCTGGGCCTTTCACTCCCCTTTCAGCATTAAACAGATGAAAATAGCTTGGATTAGTTCGGGTATGTTGTGATTATGAATATATTATTTAATTTTTTATATTAATACTTTAATATTTTATCAAATAATATTTCCGTCTGTTAAGGGTTGTCCTGTGAATAAATGTAGACTGAGTGAATCAAAGATGATTGAAAACCATGACCAAAAGAGTGACGCAATATTATCATGCAACATTTATGTCTGAGAAGCAAGGATTATATTGAGGAGTTTGGAAATGAGGTTAAGTTAGTCTTGGAACTAACTTAGGCAATAACTGGTACCTTCAAGTGACCAATTCACACTGCAATTTTAGAAAACAAATTATTTTAATAAAATAATATTTTAAAGAATGATCAGGATGACTAACTCACAGTGGTGTTTAGTTAGCTGGCTTTGTCTAGTACAATAATATTTGAGGAAATATTAAGGAAATGTTAAAATAATATTTAAGGAAATATTATTTTGAATGAGGACCAACAACCTTTCTGGGTAAATGATCTTTAGTGGTGTTTAATTAGTTATCACGTTTAGTAAAATAATATTAAGAGAAATATTATTTCCTAGACTGGAAACTGACAACCTTATACAACCTCAGTGTTAGGGTTAGGGTCAGTCAACAAAAATTATAATTTCTTTTTTTTACAAATAAAAAACTGAAAAGGGCATTTTGCAAAAGTATTCAGCCCCCCTGAGTCAATACTTTATTGAACCACCTTTTGCTGCAACTACAGCTGCAAGTCTTTTAGGGTATGTTTCTACCAACTTTGCACATCTAGTGACTGACATTTTTGCCCATTATTCTTTGCAAAACAGCTCAAGCTCAGTCAGATTAGATGGAGAGCGTTTGGTAACAGCAGTTTTCAGGTCTTGCGACAGATTCCCAATTAGGTTTAGGTCTGGACTTTGACTGGGCCATTCTAACACGTGAATATGTTTTGTTTTAAATCATTCCATTGTAGCCCTGGCTTTATGTTTAGGGTTGTTGTCCTGCTGGAAGGTGAAATTGAAATCATGTATAATTTTAATTCCACTTCACAATTGTATACCACTTTGTGTTGGTCTTTCACATAAAATTCCAATAAAATATATTTATGCTCGTGGTTGTAATGTGACAATATGTGGAAAAATTCACGTGGTATGAATACTATTACAAGCCACTGTATGTGTATTTGTTGGTATCTTATATTTGAATAGTTCAGTAGAAATAAATGGAAGGTTAAATTTGGATCTTGTCTCTTTTTTTCTTCTTTTTCTTTTATCAATAAACTCTAATCTTTGTGTTTCTTATTTTGAGTCCTTTCAGGTTGAATTGCCTTTCCAGGCTTGGGACAAAAAAAAAAAAGACAGAAGATAAGGCCACAGAAATATTATTTTTTTCACTTGCCTTTACAGGCTTGAGACTTAGACTTAGACTTAGAAAATAAACCAAGAGTTTGTTTGCACTTGTGAAAAAAACTGTTAATTTTTCCCAAGGAGTTTTTGTCACCAAAATATAAATCCATAAACAAATAAATACATCCATAAATCATTAAAGGGTTTGTATTTTAATTTTTGTCTGGTGATTTATCATACACCTTTTAAATCGATTGTGACAAGTTATGATAAGCATGTGGTGACAACAGGTTTTAAGGCCATTTGCAAGGTACAGTCTTGGTCCCAAGAAAGAGCAGTCATGGTGGGCAATTGTCCAATTGCCCAATAAATACTGTGGTTAATGCTATATCGCACATGAATATACAAGCTTGGTATGATAACAACATAGCATGGCCAACAAACACACTATTTGTGTGCTTTTACTGTATTTTATTTTACTTTACAACAATCTCATTTAGAAAATGGGACAATGGTTCTTGGAAACCATCCATTTGAACAACACAGATGTTAGTGAAGGCAGGGGTGGTTTTTTTCCTGCGCCTCTAGTGGCAGAGCAAAGTATTTCAAGGACAAACAGGTCAGAACAGAAAAAAACCCCAAAACTTAGAAATATTGTAATCAAGATTCGTTTTTTCTCACTTGCCTTTCAGGGCTCCCATATCTGTTCTCAAATAAGGACATTATTTATTTACATCAATGTAAATTGACTTCACAGTTAAACAGAGGGTTTGTGAATGTGACCGGCTTGTTTAAGATTATGCCACAGCATCTCCCTTTTTATCTGACATATTTAGCGGTGGTTTGCTGCTGTGCTTTGGATCATTTTCCTGCTGCATAACCCAGGTTAGCCTGAGGTTAGGGCTAAAAACTGATGGCTGGACATTATCCTTCAGGACTTTCTGGTAGAGAGCAGAATTTATGGTTAGACCAATTATGTGTCTTTTATCTCATTGATCTACAGAATATTGTCTTGGCACAAAAATTATGGTCTGGTACATATTTGGGTTTTAGTCACGGTTCAGTTCGATTTAAGTACACTTCAGTCAGGAAAAATAAATAAAAATACATGATGTTGTTCCTCTGTCAGCAGTACACAAAGAATCTTTTATAAACTTCTGAAAATTATTAGATTTTATTATGTTCTAAAACTCAAAAAAATGGAAAGTACAGTAAAGAACTGACCAGAGATTTGGTTGGATTTGTTCTCCACTGTAGCTGCATGAGAAACTTTAATGTACCTAAATAGAGTTTAGTGATAGCTGATGCCTTCTCAGTTTGCTTTTGGTGTCACTTTTTAAAGATGCTATGATGGAAATAGAATATTTAAATAATCAGCGAAACAGCCAGTTAGATAGTGGAAGAGCAAACATTTATTTTCTTTTGCAAAAGGACAGGAACAGACACAACCTTCAGGTTTTACAACAGTAGGTACTGGGTTTGCCTGGGGCCTTTCTGCATGGAGTTTGCATGTGTGGGTTCTCTCCTGGCTTCCTCAAATCAATCTCACAATGGATAAATTAACTTTTTATACAGTAGCTCTTGGTAACACACAAGTAGGGTGCAGATACTTATGAAAAAAATATGGAATCAAAGAAGAACAAGGTAGATGTGCAAAAAAACAAGTAGTAATAATAGAATAAAATAAAAATAAAATAACTTATGTACAGTAAAACATAAAAAGTGGAGGTGATTGTGCTAAAGTGACAATGATTCTAGGAATCTACAAATACAGGGAATATTGCACGAGTTATTATACAGTAGAATTGAACAGTGTGACAGCGGTGGGGATGAAGGAGCTGCAGTAGCGCTCCTTCCTGCACTGAGGGTGTCTCAGTCTCTCTGAAGGACAGCTACTACTCAGTCTTTTATACCCATTACCAGAACCCCCCACCATGTAACCTACACATACACAAAGCCACACATCATAGGATTGTGATAACCTTCTGATTTCCAGCATCTAGCTGACAGACAGCTGCTGCTTCTCTTGACGTGTCGATTCGGAACATGCATATTTTGTTTTAGCAGAGCAGCTTGCTAAAAGTTTGCCTGCATTGTTTAATTAACTAAAACAACAGTGAAATGTATAAATCCAGAGTTTTCCTCAGAAAACTCTGGATTTAACTCTGGAAAACTCTGAGCTAATATGGGGAGAAAAGTGGCCTAGCTTATAAACTATGGACAAAGTTAGGAATTGACAACAGGTTAATGTTCCAGACCTTTCTATTACATGAACCACTAACAACTAACAGGCATTTTCTAAGAATATATAGGGATAAACAAACATAGGTAATCATACAATTCTTCTACATATACGCTACAGAATGTTGCATTGCCCCCTCAGTTCTACGCATAAACATGCATCTGTTCAGGTACAAAAGAACTCTGTATTATATGCATGCCAAACCAACAGAGCTGTAACGGATATTTTTGGTGCATATAAGTGTTCTGTTAAAACCCTTCTGTGCACCATTGCGTAAAGAAAGCCCCATAGACATGGATGAGCAAGTTTGGTGTGAAAGAAGTTAAGTGGGCTGCAGGTAGTCCTGACCTCAACCTGAAAGAACACCTTTGGAATTAATCAGAGCAGAGTTGGGCCTTCTCATCCAGCGTCAGTGTCTGACCTTGGAAATACTCTCCAAAAAGAAAGGTTTGAATTTCTTATAAAAACATTTCCGAACCTTATATTAAGCCTCACCAGAAGAGTTGAAACTGTTGTAGCTACAAAGAGTGGACTGACATCATTTTAAACCTATGGATTAAGAATAGAATGTTATTGAAGTTCATATGTCTCTAAAGGAAGATGAGTGAAAACTTTAGGCAGTATCGTGTAATTCCGATCCAGTGTGTTAAGGCTCATCAGGATCCTTAGCAAAAACTATGCTTTGGGATCAGTTTTTTTATGTAACTGACTTGAAACTTTGCACACATGCTGACACCAGAAATTGTACCAGAAATTATCTTTTATTAGTAATAGTACATACACAAACATTCTTCTTTCCCTGCTGGAAATGTGATCTACTACAAATGCAAAAAATAAATTTCCATTTAAATGTAATCATGTTTTATTGTTTAAAGCTACACAAGAAATTGCTCTCTATTCAGTCTACATACTAAATGAATGCAGTTGATGTGAGAGAAAGACAGAAAACAACTCTAAAACCCAAATAAAACTTTAAACTGACTTTAAACTGTCAGTGCACCTGGGGGCTCCTCCCAGCTCCCTGCTTTCACAGCATTACCTCTAAAACCTTTTGTATCTCCTAAACTTAAATGGATATGACTTAACCTTGAACAGTGAGAGAACAGTCCAGGAGGAAAGAACTGCAGCAGAATCTAAATTCCACTTACTGACCTGAACATAATATGTTTTGTCAGCGGTCACTGCTCCATCCTGCCAAAACACTAGATAGAATTTATATTGATTTTTCTGTATTGAAATCATTGTACTGAAATACTGTAAAGTACATATATTTTTGGCTTTTTTCAATGGAAAGTCCTTTCTCATTGTTCAAACAGTTTACTTCGATTTCCACCATGACCTATACATAAAATTTCAGGTGTGTGACTAGGTATTACCTGCATGCCTCAGAATACAGCTTGTCACAATATAAACAATCCTGTAACAGGTGCCATAGCCTGATCATCCCTGCACATGCATTTGAAAGATCAGAGTGGCTGCTTGAGGGGAAAACATAAACTGAACTTTAATTCAACACTTGTACCGGTCGCATATGGTCCTTTGTTTAATTAGGGAATTGTAAAACCCTTGAGAAACAACATTGCAATGTTTCGTGTCGCTGAACATTCACCTACATCCTGAGGTAGACTAGGTTAAAGTTTGCTGTGGAAGTTATTACACTTTCATCTATTAATGTTAATGAATCAACTACAGACCCTCCTTTAGCAGGTTTTTGGATTGCAGCCACTGACCAATTTATCTTAAACGTTTTTCTAAAACAGAAGGGAGGAGTGCAGTCCCTCTTCTGTCACACACAGGGACTAATAAGACTTTTGCAGGAATTACGTCTTGAACTACATGCATGCTCTGTTGTTTTTCCGTTATTTTTTGTAGAGGGTTCGTTGTGTTTTCACGTTTCTTTGTCTTATGGATTTTTGTCTTACGCTACCCTTGGTTCCCGCGTAAGCTGAAGGGCCCAAAAACCTTATATGGTGGCTTGGAAAGATCAAAGGGATTTGTATGACAAAGGGCCCCAAAAGCAGAGATCTGGGGTGACTTTTGACATACATTCAAAGGGCATGATTTGAATGATGAAGGGCCCAAAAAGCAGAGATGTTGGGTGACTATTGTCATACGTTCAAAAGTTGTGATTTGTATGAAAAGTGGGCCCAAAGTAACGTTGTTGGGTGAATTTAAGCATATATTCAAATAGCGTAATTTGTATAATGAATGGGCCCAAAGCACAGGTGTCTGGCATATGTTTAAAGGAGGTGAGGGCATGGATCATGCTTACATGAATTAGTGTGTAAAACCTGGTTATACTTTATCTAGAATGGGGTTTGGGCACTCCAGGTTCAGACATCTGTCAAAGAATTAAGAGAAAACCCCTGAGAGCCTGTGCATTGCATATGATGACATGAACCAAATCTAAACTTGTGTTTTGGGACCCATGGCATACATTATCTTTGGGGAAAGTGTAGGGCAAAAGTCAGTGGTACCTTGGACCTATTGTTCACAAAAGGCAGGCTCTATTGCCTTTTTCCTTACACTTTCCACAATGATAATGGCGTCAAGTGTCCCTAAACTAGGGTGTTTTGGGACTTTTGGCATTCATTATTATTGGGGAAAGTGTAAGACAAACGTTAGAGGAACGTTGGACCAAACTAAAGGCAGGCTCAATTGACTTTTGCCTTTCGCTTTCCCCAATGATAATGAATGACAAAGGTCCCTAAACTACAGTGTTTTGGGACCTTTGACCTCCATTATCATTGGGGAAAGTGTCAGGCAAAAGTCAATGGTACATTGGACCAATAGTTCACAAATTCAGGATTCATTATCATTGGTGAAAGTGTATGGCAAAAGTCAAAGGTACATTGACTTTTGGCAACGCACCATTGCCAATGGTTGGGTGATGGATCATCCTTACCTAGGAATCAGTGTGTGAAACCTGGGTATACTTTTATCTAAAATGAGGTTTGGGGTCTCAAGGTTAAGACATATGTCAAAGAAAGAAGAGAAAGGCTGCTGAGAGCCTGTGCATCGCATGTGATGACATTTACCAAATCTCAACTTGTGTTTTGGAAAAAATTGCATACATTAGAATTAGGGAACATGTAAGGCAAAGGTCACAAGGTTACCCAGGGATAGGTGCCTGACACCTGGGTGCACTTTGTCCAAAGGCTGGGACTTTTAACGTACCAGGATCCCTTCATACCAGTCAAGACCAATGGGCAGGTCGACCTAGAGCGTATCCCATCCAAACGACATTTTAGGACCATTTGCTTAAATGAGAATTAGGAATAGTGTAAGGCAAAGGTCCTGAGGTTATCCAGGAATGGGTGCCTTACACAGGGATAGGTTCCTGAGGGTTTTTGACTTTGCCATACATGTTCTACAATTATAATGTAAGTCGAGTGTCCCATTATGGACAGTGACTCTATTGACCTCGGTTTAGCGATTGCATTTTTTGGATGCATCATTATGATTTTTTTATAGTTTCCTTACACAATTAGAGAATTCATATTCTTCTAACCCCACACTTCTATGTTGCTTCTAAGAGAAGTTTGGATTTGAAGAGGTTTTGAAAGATATGCTTAAGTCCAGTCCATTGGATGTTTCCATCATCATTTATCCAATTTTTGTTACAGTTATGACAATAGAACCTACTAAAGTTTTTCCCTTTGGGTATAACATCCCATTCATTTACTGGAACAGAATTTCCCATTCAAATATAAGCCTTTGGTCCAGGGTATTTCTCACCTTCTGTACTTGCTACGAAGTCAGGAATAAGTCAGAACAAGGCTTCCTGCTCTAGCACCAGCAGAATAAAAACCTGCTTTAGGGTCAAACTTTGCTTAGAAGGCTGTTGGGTGTATCAGCCCCAACACCATAGTGGCTTGCAAATTTGAGAAATCAGGACTTATTTACACAGAGCAGATAGGGATGACTTGACACAGGAATATCAAAGTAGAGACCGACACACGAATGCACTCTGAAAATGGTGTCTGTAGGACATTCCTATTACAAATAATGGACCAAAATAGTTTTTTTTAATCCCAAAAGCTAGGGTCTTTGCTCACAAATTACATTTTTTAAGTACCTAAACATGCATCAACCCCAACCAACATGACACAGTAGACTCATCAGGGACCCAACAATTTGTGGAGACTGGCTTAATGGTGAAAAACTGATAACAATGAAACAATTTAGAAAAGATAGGGTTATGTTCCCAAATGGTCATTCGAGAGGTATAATTTTGACCCCTAAACGGTGTCCAATCCATATACACTTAACGTATTGTTTATGTCCAATTGCATGTTTAGTGAGTGAAGACAGCATCTTTCTACACAGACAGCAAGCTGAGATATGGGCTTAACGAGGTTGAACTGTTGACCTGGCCACAAGTTAGGGTGGCGTGTGTCCCCAATAACAATGAACGATGAATGCCAAGGGTCCCGAAACTAGGGTGTTAAGCACTTGCCTTACATTATAATTTGATAAAATGTAAAGCAAAAGTCAGTGGAGCCTGTCCCCAGCAGCCTGGAACATCCTTCACTCTGACTTGTGGCCAGGTCAAAAATTTAAACTTGTGTATCTCAGCTTCGGCTCCGTGTAGAAAGATGCAATCTTCACTTACTGACTACATGCAATCACACTGATAAAATACATCAAGTGGGCACAGATGGGAAACTGTTTAGGGGCCAAACATGACCTCATGGTTGAAAGGTCATTGAATTCAGGAAATATCCTGAATGACCTTTTGGGGACATAAGCTTATCTTTTGTTTCATTTTTCATTCTTTTCATCAGTTTTCACAAATAAGACAACTCTTACGGATTAATCGGTCCCCAATTAGTTCTGTGTTAATTCTGTGTGTAATGGTGTCAGACTCTGCTGTAACATTCTGGTCTCAAACCAGGCCTACCTGCTCTGTAACCTGCATCGGAACCGTTGCACCCAAGAGCCTTTGGAGCAAATTTTTATCCAACAGGTACTTGATACTCTGATTCTTTGTTCAGGATTTTTTATAAATTGTTTTGATATTTAGACATCCCATTATCCCAGATGTACCTGATTGCTTCCTAAAAGTGCAGCTGTTGGGAAATGCCCTCTGGTCAGAGGGACCATCACTGTCACATGTCAGTAAGGTTTACATTCAACTTGACATTGTTTAAGATGAGTAATTTAGTTACTTGCAAAAGGCAATACAAACCTTTTTGCAGATAAAAAATTCATAAACTCACAAAATTTGGTACATTCCCCCTTTCTTTTTCATCTGTAGCTGCATAAAAAACCTTAATCTTCCCAAATAGTAGAGCTTAGTAAAAGTTGAAAGTCCTGTCTATTTTGTTTTGGTTTCACTTTTTATAGTTGCACTCCAGGACGTTGCACTGCACACTTGGTACGTAGTACATATGTGGACCATTATACCCCTAATGTGGCCTAATCTTAATGAGAATTTTGTGATCTTTTTCAATCATGATCACTCATCCCACAAATCCTAATTCTGAAGCACGCTTCATCTTTCGTTTTTTTTCATCACATCTTCTTAATTTATGTTGTTTTTGCTCTGATTGCACCGAAAGGGCTCTGCAAATTTTACAGCCATAGGTGAATCTTGGATCAATAGCACCCACACAACAACCACAGGCATGGTGCCACAGTGTAGGCCTTCCATAAGCATCGCCTCCAGCCTTTATACATTTATTGTTATACCTCTATTACACACAAATATTAAACAGCATTCTTCAAAAAACATTACAGTCTTACTACCTTATGGGAGCCATATAGAGCTTGAAAAACATTCTTCATATTTTAATTTCAGAATATGGGTGATGTTTCACTGTCCTTACACACACAGTTGGTGGCCAGCTGCAGGCTACTTATCAATGATTAGTTAAAAATATTGTCACATTTTTAATATAAATGATTATGGCTGTAATCTTGAATATTAAAGCTGCAAGCAGAGCTTTTTTGTGGCACTAGTGGCCTTTATTTTGTAAGATGACCTACAGGAAAATGGGGTGGAGAGAAAAAGAATACACACACATTGCCACTAGGTGGTAATAAACGCAAACCTCGATATTACGTTCAGCCAGGCTGAGTTCAGCTTTTCAATTCAAGTCAATTCAGTTTTATTTATATAACGCCAATTCACAACACATGTTGTCTCAAGGTACTTCACAACAGTCAGGTACATACATTCCAATTAACCATTCAACAGTGCAGTCTGAGTTAGCTTTTTAATCAAATTGGATAAAAAGTTTTTCTATCTAAGGAAACCCAGCAGATTGCATCCAGTCAGTGACTTGCAGCATTCTCTCCTCCTGGATGAGCATGTAGAGACAGTGGACAGTCACTGGCGTTGACTTTGCATCAATCCCTCATACTGAGCATGCATGTAGCGACAGCGGAGAGGAAAAACTCCCTTTTAACAGGAAGAAACCTCCAGCAGAACCAGGTTCAGTGTGAGCGGCCATCTGCCACGACCGACTGGGACCAACTTTTGTGAGAAGTCTTTCGAAACCTGTAGCAACCCAACCTTCCTGAAGGAAGTTGTCGTCGCTTCCTGTTTAGTGGTGAAAGTTTTATGAGGACTTCCTGTAGTATTGTGAAAATGTCATTTTGAATTATTACCTCTTGTCAGGCAAAGTTTGAAAGTTCTACAGACTGTCATGGGGGTCTCATTCACCACAGAAATTTGTGACTTTGTTCTAAGTGGGCGGGGCTAAATTAATGTAATCAATTTACCACACCAATATGCTGAACAGTGGTCTAGGATTATGCACACAAACTTTGGTGTGGGTCTGATAATGCATCAGAGAGATATAGCTGTTTGAAATATTCTAGAGGACGCAGTTAATTTAAATTTCAAAATTCAATGAGCTGTTTATAGGCAGGATATGGAAATTACCACACAGACACACCGGCACTGTCCAGCCAATAGTCACTGATCAGAGTAAGATTCAACATCACCTTGTTCAACATCATCTAATAAAAATAAACACAACTCAGACCGAAAAGAAAAATAAAACAATTAAATGTGGCTAAGATCTCTCTCTTCAAAGACATTGCTAGTTAGTGACCTGATTTGTGACAGATTGATTTACTTTGCCTCACAGAAACCTGGCTGCAGCAAGAGGATTATGTTATTATAAATGAGTCAACTCCTACTAAGTATTAAAATTTTCACATTCCTCGAATTACTGGGCGAGGAGGAGGAGTAGCAACCATCTTTCAGTCTGATTTATTGATTAGCCCCAGACCAATCAATAGCTACAGCTCTTTTGAATATTCAATCCTTAGTTTTCCTCATCCAAATTGCAAAGCACTAAAACCTCTTCTGTTTGTTGTTTTGTACCATCCACCAGGCCCTTACTCTCAATTTTTAGATCAGTTTTCAGACCTTTTATCTGATTTAGTGTTAAATACAGATAAAGTTATTATAGTGGGGGATTTTAACATTCATGTAGACGCTGAAAGTGATAGCCTAAATATAGCGTTTAATGCTATCTTAGACTCAATTGGCTTTGATCAAAACATTAACAAACCTACCCACCTTTGTCTTCATTCTCTGGACCTTGTGCTGACATATGGCATTGAGTGTAAAGACATAATATTCTCTCATAACCCTGTCCTGTCTGACCATTCTTTAATAACCTTTGAGTTTAATTTAACCGAGTACTCCACACCTGAAAGAAAATTTCATTATAGTAGATCATTATCAGGCGATGCTGTAACAACCTTTAAAGAATCTGTTCCACTTTTAATTTCCTCATTATCACCGAAAAGCACAGTGGAGGGCAATAATTCTGTTTCTGCCCCTTCACAAATTGATTCTTTTGTTATTAGTGTTTCTTCATCATTGCGTGATGCATTAGACAATGCAGCCCCCTTGAAAAAGAAGGTAATCCTTAATAGGAGGCTGGCTCCTTGGTCTAATTCAGAGCTGCGTACTTTAAAGCACAATGTTAGAAAATTGGAGAGAAAATGGCATTCTACACACCTAGAGGATTCCTACTTAATCTGGAAAAATAGCCTACTGTTGTATAAAAAGACACTTTGCCAAGCTAGAACAGCTTATTTCTCATCATTAATAGAAGAGAACAAGAATAATCCTAGGTTTCTCTTTAGTACAGTTGCTAAACTTACACAGAGTCATAGCTCTGTTGAGCCATCCATTCCCTTAGCTCTTAGCAGCCATGACTTTATGGGATTCTTCTTAAATAAAATTGATTCTATTAAAAAGAAATCTTTGACATACTCCCGAAGATGATTACTTCATCCTCAGTAAGTGAGACAACATTGGAAATAACTGCAGAATCTGATTTGTGTTTGGACTGTTTTGATCCTGTGAAGCTTCCTGAGTTATCAGAAATATTAGCTTCATTTAAACCTTCAACTTGTATGTTAGACCCAATCCCAACCAAATGATTTAAGGAAGTGTTCCCTCTGATTACCAGCCCCATTTTAGATATGATTAATCTATCTTTAGTAAATGGATATGTACCACAGGCTTTTAAGTTAGCTGTAATTAAACCTTTACTTAAGAAACCTTCGCTTGACCGAGATGACTTGAAAAATTACAGACCTATATCCAATCTTCCATTCTTATCTAAAATTCTTGAGAAAATTGTTGCTAATCAAATGTGTGAGCATTTATACAGCAATGACCTGTTTGAAGAGTTTCAGTCAGGTTTCAGAGCTCATCATAGCACTGAAACAGCTCTGCTGAAAGTCACTAATGATATTCTTATGGCCTCAAATAATGGACTTGTGTCTGGTCTGGTTCTGTTAGATCTCAGTGCTGCATTTGATACAGTCGATCACAAAATTCTCTTAGAAAGGCTGGAATATGCTGTAGTGATCAGGGGAACAGCGCTAGGCTGGTTTAAATCTTATCTGTCTGACAGATTCCAGTTCATGTAAATGATAAATCATCTTTAAACTCCAGGGTTAAGTGTGGAGTACTACAGGGCTCAGTACTTGGGCCAATTCTCTTTACTATATATATGCTTCCAATAGGTCAAATTATTAGGCAGCATGGGATAAATTTTCACTGTTACGCTGATGATACTCAGCTTTACTTATCCATAAATCCTGATGAGCCCAACCAGTTAGATAGAATACAAGCATGTCTTGAAGATATAAAAACTTGGATGACGTTAGATTTTTTGCTTCTAAATTCAGACAAAACAGAAGTTGTCGTCTTTGGACCGGAGTCTTTAAAAAAGAAACTGCTTAGTCAATCACTTAACCTGGATGGCATTAAATTGACCTCTGATAATAAAGTAAAAAACCTTGGTGTTATTTTTGACCAGGACATGTCATTTAAATCCCATATTAAACAGGTTTCTAGGATTTCCTTCTTTCATCTCCGGAACATTGCCAAAAATAGAAATATCCTATCTAGGAGTGACGCTGAAAAACTAGTCCATGCATTTGTTACTTCAAGGCTGGACTATTGTAATTCGTTACTATCAGGATGTCCACAAAATGCAGTTAAAAGCCTTCAGCTGATTCAAAATGCTGCAGCAAGAGTTCTGATGAAAATTAAAAAGAGAGATCATATTTCTCCTATTTTAGCTTCCTTTCATTGGCTCCCTGTTAAGTCCAGAATAGAATTTAAAATTCTCCTCCTCACATATAAAGCCCTTAATGATCTAGCTCCATCATACATCAGAGATCTGATTGTTCCATATGTTCCTAACAGAGCACTTCGTTCTCAGACTGCAGGTTTACTGGTGGTTCCTAGAGTCTCTAGAAGTAGAATGGGAGGCAGATCCTTTAGTTATCAGGCTCCTCTCCTGTGGAACCAGCTGCCAGTTTTAGCCCGTGAGGCAGACACCCTGTCTACTTTTAAGGCTAGGCTTAAAACTTTCCTTTTTTATAAAGCTTATAGTTAGAATGGCTTAGTTTATCCTGAGCTATCCTCCTTATTTTTTACCTCCGTCTTCTTCCCTCCCTGTTGGTTGGAGTAAGGGGGAGTCAGGTTTAGCCTAAACCGGCTCAGTTATGGTTGAGGTGCAAACACACCCTCCATTTCTGCTACCTGTATGACCGCTTCTCTTTTCCAATGGTTATAATCAGTCTGACAGAGGGAGGTATCCCAATCATTGTGGTTTTTAGTATAACAATGACCATCAGTGGGACCCTTTGTGAGGTGCCTTGAGACGACATTGTTGTAAATAAGCACCGTTTAACTAAATAATCTGAACAGAAACTATCTGTGTAGTTATGCTGCTATAGGCTTAGGCTGCTGGAGGACATAATGACCACTTTCACCCTCTTCGCTACATTCTCACACTACTCTCCAATTTTGCATTGTTTGTTGTTATTTCAGCTTTTAACCTTGTTCTCTCTTTTCTCTTCCTAGAAGCTACACCCGGCCTGTCTCTGTGTCTGCCTGTGACACCTTTCTGGAGAGGGGAATTGTCCGAGCTTCTGCTGGCAACAACTTAATGCTCACCCTTTACTGATGATCCACATAGCCCTGTCTTTTAGTGTTTCACCCTTTCTCTCACCTAGACATGGAAATTGACTGAACTTTTACAGTAACTAATTATATGTGCTCTCTTTCAGACTCTAACCTTGAAAACTGGCCTTCCCATAGAAAGTACTTCTGGATCAGTGCTTCTGTGTTCTTTTTGTGTCTCTGCTCTGTTCTCTCAAACCCCCAGTCGGTCGTGGCAGATGGCCGCTCACACTGCGCCTGGTTCTGCTGGAGGTTTCTTCCTGTTAAAAGGGAGTTTTTCCTCTCCACTGTTGCTACATGCATGCTCAGTATGAGGGATTGCTGCAAAGTCAACGCCAGTGACTGTCCATTGTTGCTACATGCTCATCCAGGAGGAGCGACTGCTACAAATCTCTGACTCCATGCAATCTGCTGGGTTTCCTTAGATAGAAAAACTTTTTATCCAATTTGAATAACTGAATCTGACTGCACTGGTCAATGATTAGGATTAATTGGAACGTACGTACCTGACTTTGTGAAGTACCTTGAGACGACATGTGCTGTGAATAGGCGCTATATAAATAAACTGAAACTGAATTGAATTGAGAGAGGGGAGAATGGAGCGGGAGATCAACAGACGGATCTTTGTGCCTGCCGCAGTAATGAGGGTGCTGTGTAGACACTTGGGCATCTTTATTGGATGCCTCCTGGACGCCTCCCTCGGGAGGTGCTCCAGGCACGTCCCACCGGGAGGAGGCCAAGGGGACCTCCCAGGACAAGCTGGAGGGACTATGTCTCTCGGCTGGCCTGGGAACGCCTTGCGCTCCCCCCGGAGGAGCTGGTGTAAGTGTCTGGGGAGAAGGAAGTCTAGGTGTCTCTACTGAGTCTGCCACCCTGTGACCCAGTCCTGGATGAAGCAGAAGACAACGACGACAATATCATTTTCACTTTGGGATCTGTCGCTGTGGCCCACTGAACTTCTTTTTTTTTTTTCATAGGAAAATGAAAGATTACATGAGCTGGGTTTCACATTCAAATTTTTGGCAATTAAAGACATTTCAAAATTGGAAAGGAATTTTGAATCAAAACAAAACAAAATCTATAAGTTATAATAACTACTGATGACAATAGTAAAAATAATAAAAACTGGCTAATTGGGTAAAGGGTAGCATTCGCATTAATATTGCTCATATTGTTGCAATACTAACAGAATTGATAACATTTATTTATGTATAGTTTCCATATATGTATATAAAAATGTTTGATATTTATTTTGTATAATTAAATATTTTTTGAATAGGTGAAGTATTGTATTTAACATAAATCCAATACATATGTATATGCTGTGCTCTTGTACGTCACTCACTCATCTTCTCAAATAGGCAATGTTTCATAACTTTGTGCTGCAAGTGGTTTTAAGTAGATAAAGTGCATGATTGAGTGGTGCTACATCAGCCACCAGCATGCCATTTGACCGTGGCTTCTTTACAAAAGTAATTGCGTTCTCTACAAAAAATAGCTACCTTGACGGCTTGTGGAATCTCCTTTTGACTGATAATCTTGGCCCTGCTTTATTGCCCTCATGTTCTGTCATTGTTTTCATCACGTATTGGATAGAATTGTGGGCATATTTTACTGATTTTTGGCCTGGAAATGATTTAAGAAAAAGCTTGACATTTCATTTAAGGAACGCAACATTTTTTCCACATCTTCATTCATGCAGGTGTTTTAAACAATGGTTACTGTAAAATGGAAATGTTGCTCTGTTTCTGTTTGATGTCAGCAAGATAGGCTCCTCCCTCACCCTGAGTCTTAAGGCTTAGTGGAGACAAATCGGTAGATATGTCATGGGAACAAATTAACATGGGTAGAAATGTTGCCTTTCGCACCTACGTCAATGAGAAACCCACCTGGCATCAAGACACATCTAACTCCTCATGAGCTATTAGAAAAATTGTCCACATGGAGGAGGTCATATTCCTTCATTGGATGTCAGAGCTATAAATTTAGATGACTATATGAAAGCTCAAACTAACTTGTTTGAAGTTTTGTCTGGTGCAGAGAGCTGAACCAGAGGCAAACCAGACAGAGACTCCAGCTGTAAGTGTTGGAGATTGGGTGAGAGTTAAAGTTCACAAACTCAAGTGGGCTGAACCCAGATGGATAACACCTTATGAGGTAACGGAAGTTACTTCACATGTTGTTCAACTAAAGCAAAAAGCTGGAGCTAATTGGCACTGAGGTAAGAACCGATGTGGCAGAAGTAAACTCAGGATCTAAATCTTAGTAAACATTGGATGACAAATAGAAAATCCTGAGCCACAATGCAGTTCCTTAATGAGCTTAGGAAGATCCCTAAAGTTATTTTAGTTTTTGCATGCATCATTGTTTTTTCCATAATCATTCATTTTGGAGTGTTAAGCGAGAATCAGAACCTAAATCACACCGAGCGTTCAGTAGTAGGTTCAGCTTGTGTTGTAAAGTGGGATTTCAAATGGCTAAAAATAATGGATGGTATCAGTTTGCCAACTATGCGGCAAAATCTACCACTAATGAAACAGATCAGCCTTGCCATGTTTGTATGTTTGCTAATGGCCCAGATGTTGCCATGGGAAAAGGATTTATTTAACTGCATAACATCATGTTCAAATAAAACTGGCTCAGATCATCCTTACTTTAATAGTTAATTCTAATCCATGCTGTATTTTAATCTTACTGCCTATTCTACCCTATGTCAGAGAACTGACACATGCATTGTTTGTGCATCTTACTATGTCATGGCAGCATCTACTGGAATTCATTCAATGGAAGGATGGACTAAGGCTTGTGGGGCTTCACTAAACTCTGTCCCACCCAAAATTCAGCTTTCTTTACCCCCTCATCCAAATGCTGATTTCACATGTTTCAATGTTACTAGAGGTTCTCCTTACAGAAGACATAATTGTACAGTTTTAGGCTATTTTAAGGGTAATTGTTCCACTGTATTTATTTATGATAATTTCACTGGTTGTACCTTGGACCATAGTAATGAGGATTTCACATTTTGGCATTGTCTTAATTCCAGGTGGCTGTGGTCAAGGATATTGCATGCTCACACATATGTAACTGATACGTATTGGGTTTGTGGCAACGGCGGGCTGAGAAGTTAATTGCCTGTTAAGTGGACAGGCTCATGTGTGCATGTTCAATTGTCGACACCAATTACTATAGTTCCCGGAGGAGTTGACTGTTTAAACTCACAGAAAGGTCAGCACAGTCGATTAAAAAGGTCAGCATTATTAGGTATTATGGATTCCAAGGTTAATATAAATACAATTGGGGTGAGTATACAGTACAGACTGAGTATACAGCTCAGGATCCAATAGTTGCTGGATTTGCTTATGTTTTTCCACAGTTTCAGATCAATAAGAATGTAAACTGGATAATAACATTTATTATAATCAGCAAAGGAACTTCCTCTGACTCAGATGCCACTGTTAAAAGCAAAACAAGTCAAGTTCAGATGATGATAAAATTGATCCCTCTGTTACAATTGATGGGTTCCCTGATATGCTAGCAGATATAGACTCAGATGAGGGTCAAGGAGAACAGGACTGGATGTAATTTATTTTTGGGATTTTTTACTTTTCTCATTTTTACTTTTATACAATTACCGGCCACTTTATTAGGTTCACCTGTCCAACTGCTCGTTAACGCAAATTTCTAATCAGCCAAGAAAGGTGATTTAAGTGACTTTGAACGTGGCATGGTTGTTGGTGCCATATGGGCTGGTCTGATTATTTCAGAAACTGCTGATCTACTGGGATTTTCATGCACTACCTTCTCTAGGGTTTACAGAGAATGGTCCAAAAAAGAGAAAATATCCAGTGAGCCGCAGTTCTGTGGGCGCAAATGCCTTGTTGATGCGAGAGGTCAGAGTAGAATGGCCAGACTGGTTTTAGCTGATAGAAAGGCAACAGTAACTCAAATAACCACTCGTTACAACCAAGGCATGCAGAAGAGAATCTCTGAACGCACAACACGTTGAACCTTGAGGGGGATGGCCTACAGCAGCAGAAGACCACACTGGGTGCCACTACTGTCAGCTAAGAACAGGAAACTGAGGCTACAATTCACACAGGCTCACCAAAATTGGACAATAGAAGATTGGAAAAACGTTGCCTGGTCTGTTGAGTCTCGATTTCTGCTGCCACATTCGGATGGTAGGGTCAGAATTTGGTGTCAACAACATGAAAGCATGGATCCATCCTGCCTTGTATCAACGGTTCAGGCTGGTGGTGGTGGTGTAATGGTGTGGGGGAGAATTTCTTGGCACACTTTGGGCCCCTTAGTACCAATTGAGCACCGTGTTAATGCCACAGCCTACCTGAGTATTGTTGCTGACCATGTCCATCCCTTTATGACCACAGTGTACCCATCTTCTGATGGTTACTTCCAGCAGGATAACGCACCATGTCATAAAGCACGAATCATCTCAGACTGGGCCTCCTCCCGGTGGGACGTGCCTGGAAAACCTCCCGAGGAAGGCGTCCAGGAGGCATTCGGTATAGATGCCCGAGCCACCTCAACTGGCTCCTCTCGATGTGGAGAAGCAGCGGCTCTACTCCGAGCCCCTTCCGGATGGCCGAGCTCCTCACCCTATCTCTAAGGGAGTGCCCGGCCACCCTACGGAGGAAGCTCATTTCAGCCGCTTGTATCCGGGATCTCGTTCTTTCGGTCATGACCCAAAGTTCATGGCCATAGGTGAGGGTAGGAACGTAGACTGACCGGTTAATCGAGAGCTTCGCTTTTCGGCTCAGCTCTCTCTTCACCACAACAGACATTTTATGATTTTTTGCTTTTGAAAATTTTCTCTTTTGAGGTTTTATATCTTGAGTAAGTCAACTCAAATTAGTGACCTCTCGGGTTTTGCAAGGGTTTCTACTGTGTGCAAAACACATACCTCAGAAGTTATCACCCCCTTGAGGATGTCCTGGAAGGAGATGAAACATGGTCCATCTGCTCCTAAACTAAATGCTAACTGGATCCAATGTTGTGACCATATAAGGAGTTGTTTTTTGCCAAGGAATGTAAGCCTGGGCTATCCCAGGAAGCACTAGAGGTGTTTTGTGTTCGGGCTTTCTCTTATCGGGTCTTGTCCCCCCCCCCTAGTATATGCTAGTATAAGGGAAGTGTGTGGACTCCACTCTTTAACCTTTTTGGCTTCAAAGGAGCTGACTGTGTACAGTGGAGTGTAAAAGGTAACTGTATGCATACAATCTGTTAATATACTTTTTTTCTGATCCAATACAGTTTGAATAATTACATTTAATTCTCTTTAGATTTTTTATTTTTTTTTTACTATCAGTCTTGTTTCCAGAATATAGGATCCATCAGGAGAGTCGAGGGGCTTTCTCCAGTAGTACCAAATTTCAGATCACTAGGACTTACCAATTGGCCTTTCTCACTTGGCCATGCCAATTTTTGACATTTAAATCCAAACATTTTCATTGGGGGACAATTTTTGGCGAAGTTTGGTGAGTTTTCAGAAATGTTTAGGCCCCCCAAAAAACGTGTAAATGGGCAGAAGAATAATAATAAGAAATCCTGCAATTGCAATAGGCTTTCGCAGCGCTTTTGCTGCTCGGGCCCAAATATCACTTTTTTGTATGTCCATTCTTTTACATGTATTCACTTTTTTGAATAGTAAGTACAGTAGAATGATTATGTTGGAAAGCGACAATCAAAGGTGCAAGACACTGTGCAGTTTATTATAATAAAGCCAATAAACCTTCACTATATAATAGTGACTGTGTTGGTAACAAAGCTTGAAAAAGGAAATTGAAAAAAGTGTGTTCTGACAGGGGACTCCTCTCCTTTCAGTGTCCTGTTGGGGAGATTTTGTCATCTCTGCAGGAGCTGATTGGCAAAAGAATGGCATACTCCACAGTTAAAGTAAACCTGGCTGCCATCTCAGCATTTCATGCAGGCTTTGAGGGTAAAACAGCCAGTCAGCCAGCACCCCTTGGTTTCCCGTTTTATGAAAGGAGCACACTAGCTTCTGCCGGTTTCCATGTCCTTGGCTCCCACTTGGGACCTGTCAGTGGTGTTGGAGGGCCTCTCCAGCCCCCCATTTGAGTGTTTGGAGAAGCTGACCTCAAGCATCTGCCCCTCTAGACTGCTGTTTTCCTTGGTGTCTGATAAACTTGTTAATGATGTTCATGCTCTCTCAATGACCCCTTCCTGCACCAGTTTGGTCTTGGAGAGGCCAGAGTCTCACTGCAGCCCAACCCAGTTTTTGTGCATATGGTGGTGGACTCATTCTCTTGCTCCAGGCAATCTATGGGCCCAGTCCACCCATGACATGGGTGCTTCCTGGGGCCTCTTTAAAGGAGTGTCCATTTAGAACATATGTGCAGCTGTGAGCCAGTCCTCACCACTCTCTTTAGCTCTGTTTAATAAGTTGGACGTCTCGGTTCCAAGTGTGGCCTCAACTGTTTTGAACTCTCAACTGAGTGCTGGGGGTTGCAGGAGATAACCTGTCTGGCCATATGGGAGTCTCTGTATCCCGTAGTGAGACATCAAAATTAATGTTATATATGAGGACTATAGATTACTTGCGTTACCCCAGTTCTCAGAGTAGCATAAGTGAGATGTCTAACCAGACAACCCTTCTTGCTGGGGTGAAGTGAGAAGAGATGCTTATTTCTCATGATGCTGTGTCATGGCGCAAGCTACTTATAGGATAGGTGTCGCGTGCGTCGCAGTCACCAGCCAATCAGTATTAGCCTAATGAGATAGATGTTTCCAAGGAATACGGCAAGGGGCGTATCCCATTGTGAGACATCTCACTCATGCCACTCCGAGTTTCATGTTGGTATTGTTTTGTGTGAATTTAGGGGAAATGTATGGGCATCTGAACAGCTGATTTTATGTATGATCAGCTAATTTAGGATGTCATTAAATACAGCACCGCACCTGTATGTAATTCAGAAATCTGATGTGTCTTTTTTCTTTTCTCTCAGTCTTCAGGCAGGGTTTATAATTTGTAAAAAGTAAAATTACATTTCAATTTGACCCGCTTTGACCATTGTGGTCCTTAATATTATTGTCGTTGCTCTGAAGTGGAAATGGTGCTTCTATCAGTGTTGACAGTCTAATTCAGCGCAAACACACTCAGACTTATACATTCGCACCCTCAAGATTCCACCGTACCCTTGCTAGATCTTTACTTATGTGTGTGTTGATTACCCTTGCTGAGGTTTTTTGTTCTACTTCAGACTGTATTCTGCTTAGAATAGAGTCTGAAATATGTTTTTTTTCCCTCCTATCTTACTTTACCTAAATATGTGATTTCATTACTTTTCATAGATTTTCTGATTTCTCAGAAGGATTACCAGCAAAAGCCAAATATTATTATTATTTGAAAATTTGGACTAAAGCTGTTTTTACACCTATGACCAGAGATTTTTAGATTTCGTAGGAGGATCTTATTACAACTATTTGATACCAGTGAAAGCCAAACATTATTAGTATTTGAAGGTTTGGACCTTTCTTCTAGCACAGATGAATTCCTTACCACAGAGGACTTAATGAGCTAATTACCTCTATTAGAACAGTTCATGAGAAGATGGGCCTACAGGGGAAAGTCCTCCCTTGCAGCCCAAAAAATGTGGGTCAATTAAAAAAAAAAGTCTGTGCACCATTTTTAATGGCACAAGCATTTTCAAGGATCAGGAAAGAATCAGTGGGAAGTCCACTACTGCCAAGTGCAGCAGTTGACCAAGAGAAGGAGCACTAGGAAGGGAGTCAGACAGCAGCAACAAATCACAAAATGCGGAGGGACTGAGATGATGAATTACTGGAGTTAATTAAAGAGGACTTGAGGCTGCAAAGAGAAGCTGAGGAGAGGAGAGCACAGGAGAGCAGGGAAAGGATGGACAGACTCTGTGATATTGGAAAGACTAATATATAAATAAGGTGTTCCATAAATAAACTGATTTAAATTTTGTTCAGAAAGTTAATATGTCCTCCTCTTTGCACCGGTCCCTCACGGTTCCCCCTGCAGGTGGTGGGCCCACTGGGGGATGGCCTCGCGTCTCTCAATCGGGCTTGGCCCGGCCGGGACCCGCGAGGAGCAACCCGGCCACCAGGCACTCTCCAACGAGTCCCGACCCCAGGCCTGGCTCCAGGGTGGGACCCCGGCTCCGCGGAACCGGGCGACGTCACGTGCCTCGATATTTTGGGTGCAAACAGGATTGGGTGGCGGACGAAGGTGGCCCGATCCCCGGATGCTTAGGCTGGCTCTAGGGACGTGGAAGTTCACCTCGCTGGGGGAGGTGTTCCAGGCACGTCCCACCGGGAGGAGGCCCAGGGGACAGCACAGGACACGCTGGAGGGGCTATGTCTCTCGGCTGGCCTGGGAACGCCTTGGGCTCCCCCTGGAGGAACTGGAGGGGGTGTCTGGAGAGAGGGACGTCTGGGCGTCTCTGCTGAGTCTGCTGCCCCCGCGACCCGGTCCCGGATAAGCGGAAGACGACGAGACTAGATGAGAGAGACGAGAAGTTAATATGTTAGTGTTTATGTTGTTGTATGTTTTTTTTCTACAAATTAAACAAATAGTATTTGTTAACCTTTACAGGTCCTTCTCAAAATATTAGCATATTGTGATAAAGTTCATTATTTTCCATAATGTCATGATGAAAATTTAACATTCATATATTTTAGATTCATTGCACACTAACTGAAATATTTCAGGTCTTTTATTGTCTTAATACGGATGATTTTGGCATACAGCTCATGAAAACCCAAAATTCCTATCTCACAAAATTAGCATATCATTAAAAGGGTCTCTAAACGAGCTATGAACCTAATCATCTGAATCAACGAGTTAACTCTAAACACCTGCAAAAGATTCCTGAGGCCTTTAAAACTCCTAGCCTGGTTCATCACTCAAAACCCCAATCATGGGTAAGACTGCCGACCTGACTGCTGTCCAGAAGGCCACTATTGACACCCTCAAGCAAGAGGGTAAGACACAGAAAGAAATTTCTGAACGAATAGGCTGTTCCCAGAGTGCTGTATCAAGGCACCTCAGTGGGAAGTCTGTGGGAAGGAAAAAGTGTGGCAGAAAACGCTGCACAACGAGAAGAGGTGACCGGACCCTGAGGAAGATTGTGGAGAAGGGCCGATTCCAGACCTTGGGGGACCTGCGGAAGCAGTGGACTGAGTCTGGAGTAGAAACATCCAGAGCCACCGTGCACAGGCGTGTGCAGGAAATGGGCTACAGGTGCCACATTCCCCAGTCCTGGGCTACAGAGAAGCAGCACTGGACTGTTGCTCAGTGGTCCAAAGTACTTTTTTCGGATGAAAGCTAATTCTGCATGTCATTCGGAAATCAAGGTGCCAGAGTCTGGAGGAAGACTGGGGAGAAGGAAATGCCAAAATGCCAGAAGTCCAGTGTCAAGTACCCACAGTCAGTGATGGTCTGGGGTGCCGTGTCAGCTGCTGGTGTTGGTCCACTGTGTTTTATCAAGGGCAGGGTCAATGCAGCTAGCTATCAGGAGATTTTTGGAGCACTTCATGCTTCCATCTGCTGAAAAGCTTTATGGAGATGAAGATTTCATTTTTCAGCACGACCTGGCACCTGCTCACAGTGCCAAAACCACTGGTAAATGGTTTACTGACCATGGTATCACTGTGCTCAATTGGCCTGCCAACTCTCCTGACCTGAACCCCATAGAGAATCTGTGGGATATTGTGAAGAGAACGTTGAGAGACTCAAGACCTAACACTCTGGATGAGCTAAAGGCCGCTATCGAAGCATCCTGGGCCTCCATAAGACCTCAGCAGTGCCACAGGCTGATTGCCTCCATGCCACGCCGCATTGAAGCAGTCATTTCTGCAAAAGGATTCCAGACCAAGTATTGAGTGCATAACTGTACATGATTATTTGAAGGTTGACGTTTTTTTTATTAAAAACACTTTTCTTTTATCGGTCGGATGAAATATGCTAATTTTGTGAGATAGGAATTTTGGGTTTTCATGAGCTGTATGCCAAAATCATCCATATTAAGACAATAAAAGACTTGAAATATTTCAGTTAGTGTGCAATGAATCTAAAATATATGAATGTTAAATTTTCATCATTACATTATAGAAAATAATGAACTTTATCACAATATGCTAATTTTTTGAGAAGGACCTGTATATTATATTTACAATATTATATTTTTTATATCTATAAACATGAACAATTTTAAACATTTCAAATGGCTGATTAATGAACAAAAATAAAATGAAGATAATAAAAACATTTTAAACAAAGCTTGATTATATGACATCAGGAATATGTAAAAGGGAAAATAAAAACCATGTATAGTTATTTACAGTGGAGATAGCAGGATTAACCTCATTGACCTGTTCTTTGACCACTTCTTTGCATTTAAAAGCACAGCAGGCCTTATGCCTGCCTGAACATGAAGTCTGGCTACATCATCTGTGGCAAGATCAGAGACATGGATGGCGTGCTACAGCTGAGCTTGTCTTTTTCTGTATGGCTGACAGAGCATCACACAGGGTGGTTTGCATAGTCAAGTCAAGTTTTTTTATATAGCGCTTTTCAGCAACAAGGCACTCAAAGCGCTGTACACTAGGAAAAACACCGCAATGATACAGAAAATCAAACACAGAAAAACAAATCAATGACATTAATAATCCTTGGAAGTTTACTGGTAACAGCTGGTTCTAATCCAATCTTTCGAATAGAGGTAATTAGCTCATTAAGTCCTCTGTGGTAAGGAATTCATCCTGTGCTAGAAGAAAAATGAGAATATTAATCCTTGATGTCGCTGGTATGAGGCAGCTGTGGTCCCATCATTCAAATAGTAACAGTAATGGGCACTCACTAGAGAAGCTGGGTCACTGGTAGGTCCAAACTTTTTAAATACTAATAATGTTTGGCTCTCACTGGTATGAAATTGTTGTAATACAATCCTTCTGAGAAATATAAAAATCTCTGGTCATTGGTGTAAAAACAGCTGTAGTCAAAATTTCAAATACTAATATTTGCTTTTGCTCGTAATCCTTCTGAGAAATCTGAAAATCTATGAAAAGTAATGAAATCACACATTTAGGTAAAGTAAACTAGGTGGGATAGGAGCAAACAAAAAAATAATCTGAAATAGTACAAAAAAACCTCAGCAGGGGTAAGCAACCCACACTTAATGAAGATTTAACAAGGGTACGGTGGAATCTTGAGGGGGCGAATATATATAAGTCTGTTTGCAAGAATTAGACTGTCAACACTGATAGAAGCGCCATTGTCCTTGAGAAGAGAGGTGGAAGTTTTATCAATTGGCCGCATAGTCCTATCAGCACACAGCTGGTAGGGAAGTGCTGGGGAAGAGCATTGTGTTTATATAACATCCAGGAGATATTTTGTCGAAAGCCAGTTAGCAGAAGTTGCCAAGGCCACATTGGGGAGCCAGATTTAGAAAAACAATAAATGTTGTGGTTCAGGCAGTTGTGAATTTCCAACTACCTTAAGAGTTTTACTGGTATGTCTCAATTGCGAATCCAAATAGCCAAATTTCTGGTACTTTCGGCAGATCTGGAGCATACAACTTCTACAAGATTATATCCTTTCACCTCTGAGTCCAACCGCTGCCAGGCTGCGATTCTGTTCAAGAATCGTGTCCAGCTTGTGATTCTGCTCTCTTAACATTTCAGTCTGAGTGTTGATCGCTCTACAGACTCCATCCAACATCGCAGGCAGCTTTGGAACGCTTTGAACAGCCGCCCACGTTTTGCGAATCACTCGATAAGCCAGGTAACCACCAACTCCAAAAAGCAGAAATCCTGTTATCAAAGTCCAAATATGTACACATTTTCTACGTCCTCGACCGACATCGTAGTCAGGCACACAATCTTCCACTGCTGCCAAGAATCCATTGTGTATCCAGAGAAGAACGTCCCGTCTGGATAAGAAGATCTCCTTTTCCCTGTCTTCCTGTTGAAAAAATTTGATCAATTACGTTGAGAGACCAGCTGACCAAATCCATAATTTACAAGTTTGGAGGATATGCAAAGCGAGGCTCTGAGAAAAAAACAGACAAAAGCAGAAGCAGGGATCAGCTGGGAGGGAGGGAGAGAGAGAGAACACGTGTGTCTTCCTCCGAGAGCAAGAGAAAAGAGCAGGCTGTTGAAGCACTGTGATGCTTCTTTCCACCATTCACTGCATCATCCATGAAGTGGGTTTACAGGACTGGCTTGCCACATCACTCAGATGTAATTGGAAAGATGAAAAAGTAGCTGATGGTTCATACAATATTCTATTAGTACTACAGTATAATGATAGCAATACTTCAAGACACTAAGCAGTACAACATAACACAATGTAAAAAACTGGGAATCCTAGATTTATAAATTTTTACTTGCCTGCACACAGTAGTTGCGGTCTGGTGGTACCTATGCCAGGGCACACACCTTGGCAGAAAGTTGGTCCCACCAGAGAGCATTGCTGACTGACTCAAACCTGGCCTCCCCCTCGTCCTCTTCCACAACTTCCTGTGGCTCATCCTCCGAGGCCATGACATCACCAGCACCAAGGCGAATGTTGTATGCATAGTGTGTAAAAATATATATTTCGAAATAAACTGCCACTGGGTCAATACCTACATGTGGTACAAAATTATTGTGCACCTCCACGCTCGTAGGACGATGGCCTGGATCCTGTTCTTCATCATTGCAAAAGCATGCTCTATAATAGAGTGTACTTTTGGAATACTGGCTGTTGAAGCGCTGGGCTCCCAAACCTTGCACTGGCCTATTTTAGGGAGTGATGACGGGGAGGTGAAATTGGAGGCATGGGTACCCTCCATCTGCTAGAAAAAAAATACCCATGGGGAGGGTAGACTGACTGTACTGTGGGCTGTGGTGGAGTACCCTGTGGTCATGGACTGGCCCAGCCAGCCCACGTACATGTGAAGAAGCAGTCCTGATGGTCACAAACTGCTTGCAGGATGATGGATGAGAAGTGTCCTGTTCCTGTCGCCGTGACCATCAGTGCTGCTCGGAGACTTGATGAGGATGTGGCCGCTGTAGAACCAACTGTTTTTAGAAAGGATCGGTGGTGTACCAGTCCTGCACACCCATGTGACGCTACATCAAGGTTCACAGGTGTTGGAATAATTGTATATAGATTTATCTTATATTTCCTCTTTTTGTTAACTTTACTATTTGACCTTTATAACCTTTCATGTTGTATGTGTGAGCAAACATGTGATGAGTTGTTTGCAGGCAAGGAGGAAAGGTGGAATCGGGATGATGCAGTTGAGGACATCACAAAGACAACAGCTGATTGTGCTGAACAAAGATCGCACATACCTGTGTATCATGTTTCATAAGATTATGGAGACTATGCAAGCGTGTTTGTACAAGATAATGGTGTACATGATCTATGTCACGTTGCTACTGTTTGTTCCCCACCCTTCAGAGCAGCAACGTTCATTGAAATTAGGGACCACCCTAAATAAAAAGAAGATTCGGAGAGATGTTTTTCAGAGCGGTAGGAGATTTGTAACTGAAAGCACATTTCTGTCCGTTCTCCTCGCAGCGAGTAAGAAACTAATTCTCTTGTCTTTCTCTTCTTTTTGTGATATTATAGGTATTTTAGGTTGTTGAAACCTGACAACAGGGGACTATCAAACTACAGAAACTCCAGCTTTAATGGAGATGGTCATACTTTCAGGTGATCAACTCCTGGCTGCTATCTTTTCTCTTAGGCCAGTTTTTGGCTGTGAGCTGTTTCATTTTGAATTCTTGATTCTGTTCTGGGATTTGTACACTCAAGATAAATTGCAAATTACATTTTTTATGTCTACAAAATCTGATAAACGGCAGAATGCTTTATTATGTGCGGTGTGGACAAAAATCTGCAGAGATAAGACTAAGAGGAAATGAGAGCCAAAATAACTTACCTTACATTTACTTTAAGAACTGAAATGCAAAAACAACCACATAATTGTGAGTGTGTCCCGAGGCTTCACAATCAAGCACTGTGGTAGCAGAGATGAGCAACGAAATTCCTTCCTAGCTCCCTTTTCAAAAGGACGAAACCTTGCAGGACCCCGGTAGAGAAAGGTTTTCAGCCCAAGGGCAGCCAGGAGGGGAAGGGAAGGAAAGCAGTGAAGTGGGCAGGCATACATTTAGCATATTAGGAGTAGGATGTGTAATAAAAAAAACAAAATGAATAGGAAAGAAAAAGTTGTGGAAAAGCCAGAGGCAGCAAAGGCAAGAAGCAGACCACATTAACAGTGCTGCAGGTACACTCATCAAGAATGCATCTCCGGTCCCTAAGTATCCCACGCTGACGCACACAGACAAAAGAAGAGGACGGAAAAATACTTTATAAAATGCAAGTAAAAGGTCTTGGCAATCTGTTGATAAACTGCTTTAAAAATAAAGAAAACCACAACAGCAAGAGAGTGGAGACTGACTTGGTAGATGTAAACTGAAATCAATGAAGTGTAATTACAACAACAAAAAAAATCAAACATGTTTAATGCCCTATTGTTATATTGTGGTGATGTTTTTGTTTATGTTGCATTGGGCCTGAGACAAAATTTTAGTTGCTATTCAAGGGGTAGCTTAGTTTGTGTAAGGATTACGATTCTTGATTAATTAATATTGATCAAAAATTATAATTAAACGTTATAATTCAGGAAAATAATTTCATAACCAAAAATCATTGCTTGCAAATAGAAATCAGAGATGTTCTCTGGTGTGTTGATTATGGGCTCAAAGCACTTAATATTTACAATTAGTTAATTATCATTAATAATTGCTAATTATTAACCCCAACCATGCCAAATGTCACTGTTTGATCAGCTGCTCCACCAAAAGGTGGGGAACTTTCACTTTATTTTGACAGATAAATCACTCTTGCACAAAATAAACACAAACGCTTCTCTTTAGATTTATGAACATGTATTGAAGCCATATAGCCCTGATATAATTATTATTCTGTTCCAAAAACCTTCCCCTAACTAACATGCACTATTCTACAAAAAGAGTAAAATAACTACCTAACTAATAATAAAAAAAAAATATATGCGCCTTGAGTGTCTATGAAGATCAAACCAGCAGTTTCATGGATAAAATGTGCAATTTGGGTCAGCTTGGAAAATGAAGCCCTCCTGGTGTGCTGATAGTTGGTGGGCTGCGCCCTTAGCCACTAGCAGCTGATTGCCCCAAATCTTGAACAAAGGGTCATAAAACTCTGAGGCGGGAACTCAGTGGAAAAATTCCAGTAATAAAACGGAGCAAAGGAGTGGTCAGGCCACGGGGTCCAGACAGCAGCTGCTTTGAATGAAAAATTTTCCAAAAAGTCCAACTTCCAATTCCTGGCTGATTTGGGGTGAGTCGGACAAAAACATGAACATGCACCTTGCTGATCGCATCTGCACTCCGTGATTAAGCAACACTTGCACGACAAATCAAAACAGCTCAGCATAAAAAATTTCAATCGATATTCCATGCAACAAGTTGATACCTTGGATTGACTACTCGTAATTCTAAATCACCTTAACTATGCCTCAACCTGCCCAGACCTCTAAATGCACCTATCCAATTTAATATAAAAAGAATGAAATTACTTTGATGTTGATTTCTTCTCTTCACTGGCTTGAGGATGGGTCTGAAGAAAAACGGGGAGGACCAGAGTGTCAGACGTCCGTGATAAACTCAAAAACTTTAAACTTGTTATCCGTCCAAAACGGGGAAAATGTGAGGATCCGTTGCAGTTTGACTGAATCAACAAGGGATCTCCCTGGAAACACCTCTGTGGGTTTTTCACCTGCATCAGAGTGTCGGCGGGGTCTTCGATCGGTATATGAATCTTTTTGTATCAGATGGAATTCCAGCTTTCAAGCTCTTCCGGGAATGGCTGTGTGGAGGAAAAGTTAAAATCGCCTGCGAGTTTCTGTCGCTCCAGATATGCACCTTTGTTGCATCGTCTCATAAAACACGCTGGAAATGGGAACGAAAGTTTGGTTTTCCGTGTGTTTTATAATCCCGGGTGAGGTCAGAGCTGCGACGCCTGTTGAGCTGTGCATCTTGCACTGCACAGCCTAGTCGGTCTGTCCGACCAAAATAGATGTCCGACCAACATTTCTCACCATCTGAACTCTGACATTGAATGGTAAATTAAATACTGTTTTCTAGACACACCAACCACCTAAAATAGTTTTACACTTGTAGCAGTCAGTATTAAAGCAAATCTTAAAAAGCCTATGGCTGAATACTGCATGACATTTGTGAAGAGGATGCTCAGGCTTGTCCATAATGTTCTTAATTTTATGAAAAATCTTTCTTTGCACAATCATCTCCAGAGATTCCAGATCAGTCCTCAGGACAGAACCAGCCTTCTTTATCAGCTCGTTGAGCCTTTTTAAGTCACTGACTCTGACACTGCCACCCCAACAGATGACGGCAGAAGAGATTACTCTCTCCACAACATACTTATTACTTTCAGCAAACACTGAAGGGCCAAATTGTCTCAATAAGTACTCTGCTCTTTTGGTGGAGCGTTTCACTGTTGTCTCTCCTGGTACAAATACCTCTGCTGTCCAGGCGAACACCGAGGTATTTATCCACCACCTTTACTTCTTCTCCCATGGCGGATACAGTGTTTAATCTATTCCTAATTATCCTAAAATCTACAATCATTTAATTTATTTTGTTCACATTTGGATAAGATGATTGTTTCCACACCATGACACAAAGTGGCTCTGTACTTAGCTTCTTGTGCATCTGTGATACACATAAGTGTATGAAGGAGTGTATGAGAATGCAGTCCCCTGTGGTGTTCCTGTGCTGCTAACCACCTGGTTAGACACACAACACTTCAGTCTCACAAACTGTGGTCTGTTTGTTAGGTAGTCATTGATGCAAGTGATTGTAAAGGCTTCCGCCTGAGTCTTCTGAAGCTTCCGATAAAGCAAATTAGGCTGAACTGAGTTAAATACACTGGAGAAATCAAACAACATGATCCTCCCTGTGCTGCCTGCTTTGTCCAGATGACAGATTGTTTGTTGAAGAAGGTGTTTGATGGCATCAACAGCACCAACTCCACAGCATTAAGCAAGCAGGTCTAGTCAATGAGGACTAATGAGTGAGTTTTATTTGGTACTAGAACAAAGCAGGATGTCTTCCACAACACTCGAACCTTCTCATGGGTCAGACTATGGTTGAGGAGATGCTGCAGAATCCCACACAACTGGTCAGCACAAGCCTTCAGGACTCTGGCACTGACACTGTAGGATCTCTGCTCCTCCCCTTCTGGTTGGTTCTGGCAGCTCATTGTCTGCAGCTGCAACGCATTCTCCTAATGAGCTCATGGGCTTCTTAAGGTAGCTGCTGATACAGACCTTTGCTGGAACATAACCTCAGTTATGTGGACTCCTGTCTGTCTGCCTATCCGTCTGTCTGCCTGCCTGTCTGCCTGTCGACCTGCCTATCGGCCTACCTGCCTGCCAACATCTGGTAATACTCCCTCCTAAGGACTGCACTGTAAATATTCTCATCACCAGTACTCTCTCCTTGGATTCCTGGGTTTACCTCCTCCTCCTCTGGCTTCTGGACAACTTCAGCTCAAGATTCCTTAAACAAAGTCTACAGTAGAAATAAACCTCATTTACCGTCTTATCCTGTGTGCTGAGTCTGTTTCATCCTCTGGTTTTGTTCTACTTCGACTATCTAAGCAATTCATGATAGACACCATCTATACCTGCACTCTTGCTCCTGTTTAATCTCTCAAGCTTCCTCTTCACCTGACTTCTAGAGACAGAAGAGCTCGAGGGAGAAGCAAAGGGAGCACCAACATCTCCTGATTTGGTTGAAGACATAGATGTAGAAGCAGAAGGGTCCATGGCTGAGGTGGAAGATTAAACAATCGAGATGTGATAGGAAAGCTTTGTGTCAAAAGAGGGTGGGATGTCTGTTTGGCTGTGAGCAGGAGAAGACGATGCTGATGCCGTGTTGCACTAAAAGTGGCAGCAGGTTACTGTTGTAGTAGCTCTGTTAATTTAATTCTGACTTATTTAAAAAAACTAATTCCTCATTTCTGGCTGAAACATTGCTTTTTTGGACAGTTGTCCCCTCTGGTCTTGGACACAGAAGCTGGAAGGATTTTCGATGATGCTTTTTTAAGTGGCATCTGGGAGGGGCTCAGAGTAGAGTCGCTGCTCCTCCACATCGAGAGGAGCCAGTTGAGGTGGCTCAGGCATCTATACCGGATGCCTCCTGGACGCCTTCCTCGGGAGGTGTTCCAGGCACGTCCCACCGGGAGGAGGCCCAGGGGACGGCCCAGGACACGCTGGAGGGACTATATGTCTCTCAGCTGGTCTGGGAACGCCTTGGGCTCCCCCCGGAGGACCTGGAGGAGGTGTCTGGGGAGAGGGACGTCTGGGTGTCTCTGCTGAGTCTGCTGCCCCCACGACCCGGTCCCGGATAAGCGGAAGACGGCGAGTACGAGGTACTTTTTTTAAGTTTGGACATTTACTATAATGCATAACAATAGCAATAAGGTGGTTTTTGGCAAACCAGGAGCAGCTGATTAATATCTCATAAGTTCAAATAATATCTCAACTACAGCCTGTTACTGCCCAAAAGAAAGGTCACAACATATTTAATGAGGACATGGAGACAAAATATGGATTCAAACATTCTGGTTATGGATTACTTTGTTTCTTCTTTGATTTTCCTGAAATCCCACGAAGACTGGAACTTTTAACTACTGTTTTCTAAAAAAGACCAAAATCAGATCAAAAGGCTAAAGCTACCAACAAAAGCTACCGCATGGCAAGATGCTGCTGCGGCCCGCAGTACTGACAACCAGCCGGGAGCGCGCACACATGAGGCGCGCCCCGGTGGCAGAAGAGAGAACGTGAACGAGAGAGCGAGAAAGTCCAGCCTATTTATAGGTTGGCGGAGACAAACGCCGTACTTAGAAAACATGCAAAAAATTTAAATAATTTAACCAACACTAAACAAAAACACTAAGACGTAAGCCAGAAAAACAAAAGAACTAATCTAAATAATAATAATAATAATAATAATAATAATGTGCCCGGAGCACATAACACCCCCACCTGGAGATACTGAAAGGGATTGATGCAGCCAATAATAGCACCGCTCATAAACCCACTCAGTAAGAGATAACAGGACTAAAGACGTGAAAGCGCGTCGGCTACAACATTGTAGCCTTGCCACGAATGTGTTGTATGGAGATGTTAAAGGTCTGCCGCCTGCAAAGACCAATTCATAAGGCGGTGGTTCTTGTTACGCATACGGTCCAAAAATACTAACGGATTATGGTCCGTAAAAATGAACAATGGAACCACCCACATACACTTCAAAGTGTTCCAGAGCTAGGACCAACGCTAATGCCTCCTTCCCAATGGTAGAATACCACTTTTGATGTTTATCAAGTTTCTTCAAAAAGCATGAAACCGGATGCTCCACCCCACCAACACCATCTTGTAAAAGGACTGCTCCGACGTCAGAATCACAGGCGTCAACAGCCAGCTTAAACGGCACATCAAAGCGAAGTGCAGACAACACTGGTGCATTGACAAGTAAAGGCTTGGTTTGCTGAAAGGCAGGCTCACACAGGTCGGACCAACAAAAGTCTACTTTAGAGCTCAGTAGGTCTGTTAACGGGGCAGCCACAGAAGAAAGGTTTTTACAAAAGCCCCTATAGTAGTACACCATAGACAAATAGCGTCGTAACTCTGTGTGATTTCTGGGTACAGGAACAGCTAATATGGCCTCTACTTTAGCTTGAACAGGGCACACCTGACCTCCCCCCACCCTTTTTCCAAGATAAGTCGCTTGGCCAAATTCACATTTGGAGAGATTAACGGTAAGGTTGGCCTCATTCAGACATGCAAAAACAGTACTCAAATGTTCAATATGCTCAGTCCACGTAGCAGAACAAATTACCAAATCATCAAGATAAGCTTCACAGAAAGATAAACCAGACAAAACTACATTCATAAGCCGCTGAAACGTCGCAAGGAGCATTACACATTCCAAAAGCCATCACCGTGTACCCCTTCAGCAGATCCAGCTTGGTCACAAACCGGGCAGCCCCAATGTGGTCCACACAATCCTCCATACGAGGCAGTGGATAGCACTCCGGCCTAGTCGTCCTATTTACCTTCCTAATATCCGTACAAAAACAGTCCTCTCCATTGGCTTTAATAGTCAGGAGACACGGCGAACTGTCTGGATTTACTCTGTAAGGATGTTGTTTTACCGGTTTAGAATCAACAACATCAATATCATGGCAGATCACATGCGTCTGAGTGGGAATATCAGCAAACAGTGACCAATTAGACGGAATCAACTTAATGACATCCGCCTGCTGGGCAACATTAAGATGGAACAACAAGAGAGGAAGGTTTTCTAACACCACTGAATTAGAAGATTTCCCTTGAGTCACGGCCGCGGAAAAAACCTCACTCTCAGGTTCAGCACTGGACAGCTCCTCTCGCACATCTGTAATTAAACTGACACGTGCCTTAAAATGCTCAGCATCAAGACCCTTTGTGGCTTTACATGACAAGGAGTTTACACGCTCAACATAAGGCTTCAACATATTAATGTGACACAGATGGGATCTTCTTCTAAGATCAGGTGTAGCAACCAAATAGTTGCTTTCAACCATTTTGTCCTGAATCAGATCAGAATCAGAATCAGAATCAGCTTTATTGCCAAGTTCGTACATACAAACAAGGAATTTGACTCCGGTACACTTTGCTCTTTGGTTTTGTTTTTGCATTACAGAATATACATATTTACAATGTACAATATACACATATATAATAAAAAGGTGCATTTGCAACATCTGTATGCTGTTGTTCTGTACTCTATTGAATGTTCAACAGAGAAACAGCCTGGGGGAATAAAATGTCTCTGTGGCGGCTGGTTTTAGTGAACAGTGCTCTGTAGCGGCGGCCTGAAGGTAAAACTCTAAACAGTTTATGTGCAGGGTGTGTGGGGTCTGCAGAGATTTTAGCAGCTCTTTTCCTGACCCTAGACCTGTATGCATCCTGGATGGAGGGAAGGTCAGCCCTGATTATTCTCTCTGCATTCCTGATTATTCGTTGCAGTCTGGACCTGTCCTGTTTTGTGGATGAGCCAAACCACACTGAGATGGATGAAGACAGGACAGATTGAATGATAGCAGTGTAGAAGATGACCAGCAGCTCCTGTGGAAGGTTGAACTTCTTGAGTTGCCTCAGGAAGTACAGTCTCTGCTGGGCCTTCTTTCGAACAGTGTCTATGTGTGAAGACCATCTCAGGTCCTCAGAGACGGTGGTTCCTAAGAACCTGAAGTGGTCCACGGCCAATACAGTGTTGTTGAGGATGGTGAGGGGGGTGTATGGGGGTGGTGTTCTCCGAAAGTCCACCAACATTTCCACAGTCTTGAGTGGGTTCAGTTCAAGGTAGTTCTGACCGCACCAGTGTACCAGCCGATCCACCTGCTGTCTGTATGCTGACTCATCACCGTCCTGGATCAGTCCAATGACAGTGGTGTCATCTGCAAACTTAAGGAGTTTCACGGACGAGTCCGATGAGGTGCAGTCATTTGTGTACAGAGAGAAGAGGAGTGGGGATAGAACACACCCCTGGGGGGCACCAGTACTTATTGATCTGGATCGGGAGAAGATGCTCCCCAGTCTCACCTGCTGCTGTCAGTCCATCAGGAAACTGTTGATCCACTGACAGGTGGAGGCTGGGACGTTGAGCTGGGTGAGCTTCTGGTGGAGGATGTCTGGTATGAGGGTGTTGAAGGCCGAGCTGAAGTCTACAAACAGGATCCTGGCGTACGTCCCTGGGTGGTTGAGGTGTTGCAGGATGAAGTGTAGACCTAAGTTGACACCATCATCTGCCGACCTGTTTGCTCGGTAAGCAAATTGCAGGGGGTCCAGCAGGGGGCCTGTGATGTCTTTCAGGTGCTTCAACACCAGCCGCTCAAAGGATTTCATGACCACAGACGTCAGGGCTACAGGCCTGTAGTCATTTAATCCTAGGATGGTGGGTTTCTTGGGAACTGGGATGATGGTGGATCGTTTGAAGCAGGAGTGGACCTCACATTTCTCCAGTGATTTGTTGAAGATCCTTGTGAAGATCGGAGCAAGTTGATTTGCACAGGCTTTCAGGCATGATGGGGAGACGTCAGAATGGAATGTGGAGGAGATGATTTGAGGTGTGAATGGCTTCTTGTCATGTCGGCAGTAGAAGCCATTCAGACGGTTGGCCAGGAGACGACTCTGTTCAGGATGGGTGGGGGTGCTCCTATAGGCAGTCAGGTTTCTCAGACCGGTCCACACAGCTGAAGTGTCACCAGTAGAAAGGCTGTTCTTCAGCTTCTCATTGTAGCTTCTCTTGGCTGCTTTGATCTCCTTTGTTAGTCTTTTCCTGGCCTGCATGTACCGCGCCCAATCTCCACTGCTGTGAGCTTCTTCCTTTTCCCTGCCCAGATTCCTGAGGTGTGGAGTAAACCATGGCTTGTTATTCCAAAAAGTGCAGAAGGTCTTGGTCTGCACACACATGTCCTCACAGAAACTGATGTATGATGTCACCACATCAGTTAGTTGGTTTAGGTCAGTGGCTGAAGTTTCATAAACAGTCCAGTCTGTGCATTCAAAGAAGGCCTGTAGCGTCTGCTTTGATTCCTCAGTCCAGTTCTTAACAGTGTGAACCTTGGGTTTGGAAGCTCTTAGTCTCTGTCTGTAGGTTGGGATGAGGTGGATTAGATAATGATCCGAAAAACCCAGAGCAGAGCAGAGATAAGGCCCACTGCAGCACGCTTGCAAGCTTGACCTAGGATTAGGCAGCAAAACTAAAACTTTTTCACCGGGCTCAAACGCTCTTGTCACTGCCTTTTTGTCAAAAATGGACTTCATCTTAGCCTGTGCATTTTTAAGGTTCTCCCTGGCTATTTCATCTACACGTCTTAATTTCAGTCTGAAGTTACTGACTTAATCCAATAGATTCTGCTTAAGGTTGTCGCCCAACCATTTTTCTTTCAACAGTTTTAAAGGACTACGAACTGTGTGAGCAAAAACAAGGTCTACTGGGTTAAACCCGAGAGATTCCTGAACCACCTCCCGTATTGCAAACATTTGCAAATGCACTCCTTCATCCCAGTCCTTCTCAAACTCCAAACAATACGTACGAAGCATGGTTTTTAACGTCTGATGGAAGTGCTCCAGTGAGCCCTGACTCTCCAGGTGATAAGCGCTGGAATGACAATGCTTTCTGTCAAGTTGTTTTAAAACCTTTGCAAACACTCCAGACATAAAGATGGAACCCTGGTCAGTCTGCACAACACGAGGTGAACCAAACAACAAAAAAAACATAGTCAGGGCTTTCACAACAAATGGGGTAGATATTTTTCGTATCGGAAAAACCTCTGGAAATCGAGTGGATGCACACATCACATTTACCAAAAACTTGTTCTAGGTAACGGACCCACACAATCAATCAATACACATTCAAAAGGATCAGAAACAGCTGGGATGGGACACAACGGGGCTGGAGGGATCCCCTGATTGGGTTTCCCAGACAACTGGCAAAGGTGACACGAATTGCAATGACGCACTACATCACTTTTTAACCCCAGCCAAAATAAATGTCGCAAAACACGATCATAAGTTTTCCTTATGCCAAGGTGACCTGCTAGTTGATTGTCATGTGCCAAGTGTAAGATTTGTGTATGAAACAGAGTTTCAACAATTTGTGTAAGAACACTCCACTCTTCAACAGGAGCAGCATTCAAAGATGTCCATTTAGACATCAACAGGTTATCCTTCATTTAATAGCCAGTGGACATAGACTCAGACTCAACATCAGTTACGGCATCACCAAACAAAGGTGCCAAGGTTGTATCAGCTTTTTGGTCAGCAATTAACTGTTGTCTTGACAAAGATAACGTCTTTCAATCAGAAATGCCCATTTAGCACTCATTACTGCCCTTTAACAAAGGAACGCATTTAAATTCTGGACCACACAAAAAACTGTCACTCAAGTTGACCTCATCTTTATTTTCCTCTTGATCACTCTTTGCAGCTGCGCGCGTCACGGCGCAGGCGCTGAACACATTTGGAAACTTGCGAGCTAACTCGTCAGGACATGTGCGCAGCACTGGAACAGGTGTAACATCAGGAGAAACCAGCACTCTGCCTCCAGCCAAATCATTCCCCATAATCATAGAAACTCCAGCTATTGGGAAATGAGAACGCACTCCAGCCACAGCGTCACCAGACCACAAATCTGACTGGATCACCACTTTGTGTAAGGGAACACCAATGTCTTCCATGCCAAAACCACGCACCGGAACATCCAAACCAACCGCAGTATGATGATTCTGCGGCAAAATCCCCTCCAGAATGAAAGACTGAGAGGCAGCAGTGTCCCGTAATATTTTTACAGGGTCTTTCTCCCCATCATCAGACACAGATACCAACCCATCCATAACAAAAGGCCTAAAATCAACGTAATTACAGAGCTTTTTTGGTTGAAAACAATTGATCAACCTGGTTCACAGTTTTAACCACAGCGACAGTTTTTGTATTTTTCTTCTTCAAGACCAGACAACCTGCCACAATGTGGCCTCGCTTTTTACAGTAAAAACACATAACATTACAGTTAGTTTTACCGTCAGATTCAAAATTTTTCTCACCACCGCAGGGCACAGTATTTGTAACTGGCGCCCCAGACAAGGAGACACCTTTCCCAAATTCCTTTCCATTTCCATTTGATTTGTCAAATTGAGAACGCTCAAAACTAACCTTGTGTATTAACATATACTCATCAACAAGAACATCAGCTTTCGACATATTCATTTCTTTATTTTCATTTAAAGAAGTAGTCACTTTTTCAGGTAAGGTACTTTTAAAATCCTCCATCAAAAGCATCAAAACTGCTTAAGTTGTACAAAATCTTTAACATTTTGAGATGCACACCATCAATCAAACGGGACTTCCTTATCTTGCACAAATTCCACATATGTTTGATTATAGTGCTTCTTCAACTTTCGAAACTTCTGGCGGTATTCCTCAGGCACGAGCTCATGAAACAGCACTTTTTACCTTATCAAAGTCAAGGCTATCCACAGCAGACAGAGATGCATAGGCCTCCTGTGCTTTACCAACCAAGTGTGCTTTGCAACAACAAAGTCCACGCATTTCTGGGCTCAGAGAGAAAGTAAGCGATACTTACACCTTAATTAAATTTCCAATGGTTATAATCAGTCTGACAGAGAGAGGTATCCCAATCCTTGTGGTTTTTAGTATAACAATGACCATCAGTGGGACCCTTTGTGAGGTGCCTTGTGATGACATTGTTGTAAATAAGCGCCGTTTAACTAAACAATCTGAACTGAAACTATCTGTGTAGTTATGCTGCTATAGGCTTAGGCTGTTGGAGGACATAATGACCACTTTCACCCTCTTCGCTACATTCTCAAACTACTCTCCAATTTTGCATTATTTGCTGTTATTTCAGCTTTTAACTTTGTTCTCTCTTTTCTCTTCCTAGAAACTACACCCGGCCTGTCTCTGTGTCTACCTGTGACACCTTTCTGGAGAGGGGCATCGTCCGAGCTTTTGCTGGCAACAACTTAATGCTCACCCTCTATGATCCAAATAGCCCTGTCTTTTAGTGTTTAACCTTTTCTCTCTCCTAGAGATGGCGATTTACTGAGCTTTACTGTAACTAATTATATCTGCTCTTTTTCAGACTCTAACCTTAAAAACTGGCTCAGAGTTTATCTGTTCTTTCTTTCTAGGTGAAATGACTAAAGGAGCTACATCCATTAACATTTACTTCTCCTTCCAATAGAAAGGACTCCTGGATCAGTGCATCTTTGTTCTCTTTGTGTCTCTGCTCTGTCCTTTGTCTCAAACCCCCAGTCGGTCGTGGCAGATGGCTGCTCACACTGAGCCTGGTTCTGCTGGAGGTTTCTTCCTGTTAAAAGGGGGTTTTCCTCTCCACTGTCGCTACATGCAGGCTCAGTATGAGGGATTTCTGCAAAGTCAACGCCAGTGACTGTCCACTGTCTCTACATGCTCATCCGGGAGGAGTGAATGCTGCAAGTCACTGACTGGATGCAATCTGCTGGGTTTCCTTAGATAGAAAAACTTTTTATCCAATTTGAATAAATAACTAACTCTGATTGCACTGTTCATTGGTTAGGACTAATTGGAATGTATGTACCTGACTGTTGTGAAGTGCCTTGAGACAACATGTGTTGTGAATTGGCGCTATATAAATAAAACTGAATTGAATTGAATTGAATTTCCCCGTTCATGAATAAAAATACCGGATACTCATATAGTTTTTCATTCGTGCTTAATGTTGCATATGATCGATGATCGTATGACACTCTTGGATCCAGTTGAAGAGTTATGTCTTTTTTCCAGCATAGAGACATCAGCGCGCTGCCTCTCCAATCCCGGTCCTGCAAAGAGGAACAGTAGAAGAGATCGGACCATTGGAAAGGGGGTGCTTTTATACAGCCAGTGCCATCATGGGAAGACCGCTGCTACCCCCCTTTCCTCAGATGCTGGAAGTCAATTAAATGCAATTTATTTTGAAAGTTCCAGAAGAGTCCGTACCGGAGTTTAATGTTGAAATCCATGGCTGCGTCCCAACACCCCAATTCAACTTCAAGTTCTTTTAAACGAACAGTGTCATCTGTAAAGGACGCACCAGGTGGCGACTCTAGGGAGCGTTTTGGCAAGATTGAAGCAGGAAAAATCCCAATCTGAACCAGTGCTGATAATAACTTGGCCTCAATAGTGCCTCTTTTTGCGCGCCTAGACACAACAACTTGAAAATGGTCGGCTATCAAAAGCAAATCATCCATTGTGCATTTACACAAGACTTCTAACGTGGGCGCCTTCACAAACTCATCTAGGTCAAACTCCATGTCTGTAACCTAAAATCAAGCCACACCACAAAAGCCGATGCACATCAAACTCCACGGGAAAACTCACCAAAGGTCCACCTAAATCTCTCAAGTCTTCCACAAAAAATCATTTACAAAAAACAAAACAAAACAAAGGACTCTACTTGAGTACAAAACACAGCCAAATGTAACCAAGGGCACAATCACTTGCTAAGGGAAAATTTAGTTTAAACGAGACCCCATAAATATGTTGCGGCCCAAAAAAAAAGGTCACAACATATTTAATGAGGACACGGAGACAAAATACGGATTAAAAAATTCTGTTTATTGATTATTTTGTTTCTTCTTTGATTTTCCTGAAATCCCATGAAGACTGGAACTTTTACCTGCTGTTTTCTAAAAAAAAGAAAAGACAAACTCAGAACCCGTACCTCCCTATGTCCACAAACAAACCCAAAAGTACAAACAGAAAGATGGACCTGATGAGCCAGCCAAACAGAATCAACAGGTGCGGCAGCGGGCCAACCCTATACAGGGATGTCAAAGTCACTTCCAACACCGAACTAAGAAAAAAAAAGAAATCCCAAAAGGAAAAAACGAAAACTGGACAACCAGGTCCCACCAGGCCAAAATCAGAACAAAAGGCTAAAGCTACCAACAAAAGCTACCGCATGGCAAGATGCTGCTGCAGCCTGCAGTACTGAAAACCAGCTGGGAGCGCGCATACACGAGACGCACACAGTACAGAAATAAAAAATAAAAAAACTGGTGAAAAATCTCTGTATTGACAAAATATGTTAAAACATGCTCATACATACTGTATATCTCATGGTAGAGTAGCTGGAGTAAAATATATATTTTCTGTGGCATCTAATTATCAAGAAAGTTCATCATAGCAGGCAAGTATTTAAATGTCAAGTTTTTGCTCAATTACAGTATCTTAACATGAGTTGCCATTATTTTCCTTCAGTATGCAGTAAAATATAGTGCCTATGGGTATTGGACCCAGTACTATAATAAGAGGTCATGTATTGGTTATTTTGGAACAAAATTCCTTCAACTGTCAAATGAGAATGAAACTAATTACAAGTTGTGAACCCACAGATGCAGTTCTACGGTATAATTATGTTATACTACTGTTCTTCAATGCGAACAATGGCAACAATGAAAGCATTGTACTGTTTTCATTAGAAGAACTAAAAGGTAAAGATGTTGAGATTAGTTCATAATATGTAGTAATTCTAATGAGTGTCAGAGTGTCACAATGTGTAGGTGGATTAGTTAATGGAATTCACTGAAAATAAAGTATAGAAACACATAATTCCTGCCTACTTTTATAGATGTTGCACAAAGGGTTTGTTTGAATCATTTTCTTAGCTGTTGCATTCCAATCTTTTTATGTTAACTTTGCTTCTTATGAAGTTGCACTAAAACAGTCCTCTTATAGCCATCAACAAATTCGAACACAATTGTGACTGAAAATCTGACCTCTCTCCCTAGCTGAATTGTTTGAGTTAATGTGAATTGGTTGATTTACAGCAGAAATGCAGCTTTTAAATATTATCCATATATTTTCAATAAGGTTTATGTCAGGCCATTTTAATGTGTGTTTGGGTTTATTGTTCTGTAGCAGAACTCAGTTGTGTCCAGGTTTCAACTGTGTAGCATAAAGTAAAGTTGACAAATTTGAAGGCAGTCATCCTTCTTTACTTTACATTCCTCCATATGCTGGAGTAAGCATGGGGAAAGTAGAATCATACTCCTGTACGATTCCACTATCACCATGCATAACATATAGTTCTGTTTATAGGTTTGAAAATTTTATTTTTATCCCCCAGACATTTTTCCTGCTGCATCTGCCATATAATCATATTGAATAAATAAGCATATGCATTCTGATGGGGGTCATTTGTCAGATTAAAGTGCTCTTTGAAAATAACCACCCTTAAGCAGGTATTAAACAAACTTTTCATTAAGCCCACATTACTATATTAAAAATGTTTCTTTATTGATCTGATTTAATATTATATTCTTACATGTTGTGGAAAATCATTATAATTAATAGAAATAAAGGCTTTAAAACATTGTTCTGTGTGTAATTAATCTAAAGTGTTTCACTAAGTGAACTGAGTTATTGAAATAAATACACTTTTTAATTATATTCTAATTTATTGACTATGTAGTTTGGTCCTTGTGTCGTCTAACAATAAAACATTTTTTCCAGAAAGCATTTGGCCTGTCTGTGTGGTCAGCTAAAAATTTCAGCCGTGCACAAAGAAATGTTAAATTATTTAGCAATGCTTCTTGCTCGGAATCATCTTAGTCTATGTGGAGTAACACTGATGTTGAAGTAATGTTGACCAGTTTAGGTCAGGTAGTGGAAACCTGTTTTTTCTAATTGGACAATTTCAAAACTTACAGGAAGCATCCTGAAATGCCTCCTCAAGAGCCTTCTGAAAAGCATTAACCTCCACCCTACTGAAAATGTCTGGACTATGAACTAAAGCTCTGTCCATTCAAGCAAATCATACAACCTAAAAAAAAAATCTGCTCAGAATTATGTCAACTGATGGCTACAAAAACGTTTACGGTTAGGGACATTTATTTAAACATAAGTTGGGGTGCGGATTCAATGGATTTTGTTTCTTCTTTTTGCAGAGGATGTGGTCCTGCTGGCCCCTTCTAGCCAAGACCTACAGCATGCACTGGAGCAATTCCCAGCCATGTGTGAAGCAGCTGTGATAAGGATCAGCTCCGCCAAGTCCGGGGCCATGGTTCTCGACCTGAAAAGAGTGGCTTGCCCTCTTCAGGCTGGAGGGGAGCTCCTGCCTCAAGTAGAGGAGTTCAGGCATCTCGGGGTCTTGTTCATGAGTGGAAGGAGAATGGAACGGGGGATTGAAGATGGATCGGTGCAGCCGCCGCAGTAATGAGGACGCTGTGTTGGTCCGCTGTGGTGAAGAATGAGCTGAGCTAAAAAACGAAGCTCTCGATTTACCAGTCCGTCTACGTTCCTACCCTTACTCATGGGCATGAACCTTTGATCATGACCGAAATAATCTGTATCAGATGCCTCCTGGACCCCTCAGGACATGGCCCAGGACACGCTGGAGGGATTTTGTCTCTTGGCTAACCTGGGAACGCCTTGGGGTCCCCCCGGTGGAGCTGCAGGAGGTGTCTGGGGACAGGGATGTCTGGGTGTCGCTATTAAGTCTGCTGCCCCCTCGACCCAGTTCTGGATAAAGCGTAAGACGACAAGTACAAATAGTTGGGGTATGGACAATGTTTATATAAGTAACAACCTTATGTGGATTCGAAAAAACTCCCAACAATCTTAACCTTTCCACACAGTTCTTGTTTTAAAAGATCCCTGAATCTGTGTCATACAATCACTCGTACATGGAAAAAGAATGGATCAAATGCATCATTAAAAACCCAAAATTAATATGTCATTCCAGCCCATGATGACTTCATATAAAGGTCTGACCAGAACAATGTTTTCTGCACTGTATTGTCCTCGAAAGGCAGCTTGCCTGTAGACAATAAAAATAGGACTAATACTTTGATAATGAAAGCTCAGTCAGCGGTTGATTTAGACTCAGTTAAGGTGACTGTAGAAAGGAAAAGAAAGCCACATTTTTTATTAAAGTTGCTGTTTAAAAGCCATCTGTTACAGAGTTTTTAAAGAGCTCAGAAGCTCATTCTGTAAAGGTTTTGCAATACTTAGCCAGGAGAAATCTGAGAGGATCCTTTCTGGCTTCAGTGATCAGATACTTTAATACATCCTTTTAGATACATAAACTAACAGATGCCCATGTATAGTTTTGTTTTATTGATTTAACATTGATCCTTAATCATGCTTCACGGCTGTAGCATGACCTGACCCCTGGTTTAAAACTATTATATAAAATATTTAATTTAATTAGATTTATACAGTGCATAGAAACAGCTGACAAAAAAACATGCCAAAAGTGACGTTCGCAAGAGAGAACATCATTTTATGTCTCTCTTAAAGTCTCGAGTACTGGCCAATTTCATTTAATTGAAGGAGGATGAATGAAGAAATGTACAATTCTTGAAAAATGTTATGATAAACATATTATTTTCATATATTTATAGAAAACAAAACTTGAAGGTTAGAAAACATACAGTAGAAAGGAGCCCCAAAACCGTCTGGGTTTGAAGACCGTTTGAGTTGAAGAATATCTCAATATCACATCTGAGTAATGCACACGTTTTCATTCAGGAAATGCCTTTACACCAACTACTATCCCCGCTGCTGAACGCCTGTCCATCTGTCTTCGGTGAGTAAATAAATCTCAGCTCAAAAAAAAAAACAGCTGATTTTAAATGTCCACTTCTCCTAAATATCAGATATTTGTGCCTAAACATAACCAGGCCAGGTCCTTTCTGTACTTGTCTCGGTAAAAGTAATTAGTTGAGTCATAAAACGATCTGGTCCTCCATCTTCACTGACAACTGCTTCCTCTCCGCTATGGTCCTTCACCCTACGTCACAGCCACATCCAGTCCCTGATTGGTTGAGGCGACGCGAATTTAGGAAAAAGTTCTGATTTTTCAACTCGTCCATCACTCTCGCTCCGCTCCCGCTTCGCTCGGCTCGCCTTCTGCACCGCGTCCTTCGTCTCCTTTGCACCGCGCCATGCCACTCCGCTCCTGAACGCACCTCTACATAGGGATAACATATAAATCGGCCGCTCCTTTCGCAGAAACCGCGTTCGGTGTGAACGCACCATTAGAGTTGAAAGGAACTCTGGGAACCAGGACCTGTTCCCTTGCTGTCCATGTTCCAAGCTCTAGTACACCTGTGCCGAAAGCACTTCGCTGTGCCTTACCTGTACTAAGTCTCCTTCAGTTTCAATTTTTTCTTCTAGTTATGATATTCTTGGTTACTCTTGGTTTCTATGGGATGGGCATTAACAAGCTGGATGCTTCAGCCTGTCCCTTTTTTGGATACTGATTGCAAAGCGACTTTGTCTGTTCCTCAGAGATGTGTACAGGTCCTTCTCAAAATATTAGCATATTGTGATAAAGTTCATTATTTTCCATAATGTCATGATGAAAATTTAACATTCAAATAGTTTAGATTCATTGCACACTAACTGAAATATTTCAGGTCTTTTATTGTCTTAATACGGATGATTTTGGCATACAGCTCATGAAAACCCAAAATTCCTATCTCACAATATTAGCATATTTCATCCGACCAATAAAAGAAAAGTGTTTTTAATACAAAAAACGTCAACCTTCAAATAATCATGTAAAGTTATGCACTCAATACTTGGTCGGGAATCCTTTGGCAGAAATTACCTCTTCAATGCGGCGTGGCATGGAGGCAATCAGCCTGTGGCACTGCTGAGGTCTTATGGAGGCCCAGGATGCTTCGATAGCGGCCTTTAGCTCATCCAGAGTGTTGGGTCTTGAGTCTCTCAACGTTCTCTTCACAATATCCCACAGATTCTCTATGGGGTTCAGGTCAGGAGAGTTGGCAGGCCAATTGAGCACAGTGATACCATGGTCAGTAAACCATTTACCAGTGGTTTTGGCACTGTGAGCAGGTGCCAGGTCGTGCTGAAAAATGAAATCTTCATCTCCATAACGTTTTTCAGCAGATGGAAGCATGAAGTGCTCCAAAATCTCCTGATAGCTAGCTGCATTGACCCTGCCCTTGATAAAACACAGTGGACCAACACCAGCAGCTGACACGGCACCCCAGACCATCACTGACTGTGGGTACTTGACACTGGACTTCTGGCATTTTGGTATTTCCTTCTCCCCAGTCTTCCTCCAGACTCTGGCACCTTGACTTCCGAATGACATGCAGAATTTGCTTTCATCCGAAAAAAGTACTTTGGACCACTGAGCAACAGTCCAGTGCTGCTTCTCTGTAGCCCAGGTCAGGCGCTTCTGCCGCAGTTTCTGGTTCAAAAGTGGCTTGACCTGGGGAATGCGGCACCTGTAGCCCATTTCCTGCACACGCCTGTGCACGGTGGCTCTGGATGTTTCTACTCCAGACTCAGTCCACTGCTTCCGCAGGTCCCCCAAGGTCTGGAATCGGCCCTTCTCCACAATCTTCGTCAGGGTCCTGTCACCTCTTCTTGTTGTGCAGCGTTTTCTGCCACACTTTTTCCTTCCCACAGACTTCCCACTGAGGTGCCTTGATACAGCACTCTGGGAACAGCCTATTCGTTCAGAAATTTCTTTCTGTGTCTTACCCTCTTGCTTGAGGGTGTCAATAGTGGCCTTCTGGACAGCAGTCAGGTCGGCAGTCTTACCCATGATTGGGGTTTTGAGTGATGAACCAGGCTGGGAGTTTTAAAGGCCTCAGGAATCTTTTGCAGGTGTTTAGAGTTAACTCGTTGATTCAGATGATTAGGTTCATAGCTCGTTTAGAGACCCTTTTAATGATATGCTAATTTTGTGAGATAGGAATTTTGGGTTTTCATGAGCTGTATGCCAAAATCATCCGTATTAAGACAATAAAAGACCTGAAATATTTCAGTTAGTGTGCAAGAATCTAAAATATATGAATGTTAAATTTTCATCATGACATTATGGAAAATAATGAACTTTATCACAATATGCTAATATTTTGAGAAGGACCTGTACATTTCCAAATGTAGTCATATTCAAGACGTCTTATAGCTATTAAACCTTTAGCTTTACACTTCATACTCTTCAAAATCATGTAACTATGTTCGGTAACAAATTACAAAGTCCTTGCTCATCTATGTTAATTAGACTCCCTCCTTCAGCTGCTTCACATTTCTCCTGATTAGATCTTTTAGTTTAATGGCCATTTCTCCACCCTACCTGTGTATTTACGCCCTCTGGTTTTAATTGCTCATTACTGGTTCCTCCTGTTAATTAACTTGCTCCATGTCTGTTTACCTGCCTGTGTTCCGCACCCTGTCTCCATGTAAGTTCCTTTTATTATTTAGGGTGTATTCACACTTGCCACTTTTGGTCCGCTTTAAATGGACCAGAGTTTGTTTGCCCCCTTGGACCAAACAACTGGACCGAGACCCACTTTTTGAGGTGGTGAACTGGACTCTGGTGCAGTTCGCTTATGGTCTGCATACAAACCGGCCCCGATCCGAACCAACTACAAAAAGCGTATGTCTCTTTGGACATAAAAAGCCACCGTAGCCGGTAGCAAAGTTTTGTGTTGTAAGGTAATCATACCTGATAAGCTGTGTGTTGCTTAGCAACGCTACTGGCTTGTTGCACGTAGAGAACGTCGGCGTTCAGCACGCATTCTCCGACGGGGTTCCAAAATTATAAATGGAACGTCTCAAATTCTGTGTTGAATGAGCTTCTCTTGACTCACAATAATAATGCAGCTGTAATAACGGCACAAATATGCAGAACAGAGGTGCTGCACGCAGCACTCTACAGCAGTTTTCCTAAATTTCCATGTCCATTGTTAGATGTGATTGGCTGCATGGTGTGCCCTTCAAAATAAAGCTCTGCCCCTTCCTCAGCAGATCTGATTAGGACCAGCTGAAGATCCGGCTCTCTCTGGCTGGAGTCGGCTCTTCTGATTTACTACATAAAGTCAGCTCCTAAAGCCGACATGTTCACAAATGACACATCACTAGTGATGACCAATTGAGTTGAAAATCAAGCGGTTCTGGTGAATGTCCGATTTCTTATTGCACCGCTAATAAGAGGTGCTACAGTTTATAAAATAAACTAATTGCTCCTGGTTCTTTTTTTGCTTAACACATTTTTGCTCTCTTGGCCGATTGTTTTGGTCATTATGTCGGAGTTCTGGGAGTTTCTTTCTGTTCACCTGTTTTACCTGCTACTAACCCCATCCAACCTCTAGACTGCACCAGACACACGGTAGGAGCTGAGTCCACAGGTGTTCTCCATCAGCCTCATCAGGAGAGGAGCTTAAGTACCCAACGTTGCCAACACTCCGGCGCCTGAGTGTTAACCTGCAGTGGTAACTCTACCTGGCCAAGACAAGTCTCCTTGTGATTATTTTCTGAGTACTTACCTTCTCGTAGTCCTCCTTCCCAGGTTACCTCCAGTTCCGAGCTTCTTATCCAGTCGGTGTATGCAGAAGATCCAGACTCTCTCTCCACAAGAGAACTTCATGGATTATCTTCTCAGTTGGCTGCATTTGGGTTTCAAGTCTCCTCAGGCTTCCTGTGAATGAACCTGGCTCACCCTCCACCGTGCTCCCCTCCAAGATCATCCACCTGGTGCCACCTTTTCCTCAAGTGCAAGTGAAACAGAATTACCTGGACTTTTCACTTACCCGACACGCTCCTGGAGTTTTCCATCATCTCACTTCTCCTCCATGTCTGATCATCTGATATCTGATCATTTAGAAAGTGTTACTTTCTAAATGATCAGATAGTCAAGCTATGGCCCTGGATGTACCACTGACATTGGCTGAAATCCAGAAAGCCCTCAAAAGCATGCCCGTTAAAAAGGCTCCATGCCCAAAAGGATTTCCGACAGAGTTCTACAAAGAATTCTGGAATATTTTGGCTCCAACATTCCACAAAATGTTGCAGGAAACCAAGGAAAATGGCAGACTTCCGCCAAATATAAATTCAGCCAACATTACTCTCCTGTTAAAACCAGGCAAAGACCCAATATAAGAAACTTCAATGCAGAAACAAAGTGGTCCATTTATAAAGGACAGACAGAATACAACAATTATTTAAACAGACTCTCCATCCATGATTCCTCAGAACAGAGGTAACAACAGCAGCTCAGCTGGGGATGAGTCACAATTTGTATGATGGAGTTTTTAGACTTTAAACACTAAATGTCTCAAAAGTGCCTCACAGGTGGGAATGTGAGCATGCACAAACAACTGAACAAAGGTAATGATGAATAAAGATTCTATGAAAATGAACAATGAAAGTCAGACATTGCTTTTCAAACAGGCTTCAACAGAATTATTTAAAAAAATAAACTCAGAAAACAGGCCTGGACAAAAATGATGGTACCTTTAACTTAATATTTTGTTGCACAACCTTTTGAGGCAATCACTGCAATCAAACAATTCCTATAACTGTCAATGAGACTTCTGCACCACTCAGCAGGTATTTTGGCCCACTCCTCATGACCAAACTGCTTCAGTTGTCTCAGGTTTGAAGGGTGCCTTTTCCAGACGGCAGGTTTCAGCTCCTTCCAAAGATGCTCAATAGGATTTGGGTCAGGGCTCATAGAAGGCCACTTCAGAATAGTCCAATGTTTTCCTCTTAGCCATTCTTGGGTGTTTTTAGCTGTTAGCCATTCTTGGGTATTTTTAGCTGTGTGTTTTGGGTCATTATCCTGTTGCAAGACCCATGACCTCCGACTGAGACCAAGCTTTCTGACACTGGGCAGCACATTTCTCTCCCTTGATAGTCTTGAGATTTCATTATACCCTCCACAGATTTAAGACACCCTGTGCCAGATGCAGCAAAGCAGCCCCAGAACATAAAAGAACATCCTCCATGTTTCACAGTAGGGACAGTGTTCTTTTCTTCATATGCTTCATTTTTCCGTCTGTGAACATAGAGCTGATGTTCCTTGCAAAAAAGTTAAATTTTTGCCTCATCTGTCCATAGGACATTCTCCCAGAAGCTTTGTGGCTCATCAACATGTAGTTTGGCAAATTCCAGTCTGGCTTTTTTATGATTTGTTTTCAACAATGGTGTTCTCCTTGGCCGTCTCCCATTAAGTCCACTTTGTCTCAAACAACGTCAGATGGTGCGATCTGACACTGATGTTCCTTGAGCTTGAAATTTACCTTTAATCTCTTCAGACGTTTTTCTGGGCTCTTTTGTTACCGTTCGTATTATCCGTTTCTTTGTTTTTTCATCAATTTTCCTCCTGCGGCCACGTCCAGTGATGTTTCTGAATAACATGTGCAACTGTAGTCACAGGAACATGAAGCTGCTTGGAGATGGTCTTATAACCTTTACCTTTAACATGCTTGTCTGTAATTTTCTTTCTAATCTCCTGAGATAACTCTTTCCTTCGCTTCCTCTGGTCCATTTTGAGTGTTGTACACACCATGTCACCAAACAGCACAGTGACTACATGTAGCCCTATATATAAGCCCACTGACTGATTACAAGAATGTAGACACCTGTAATGCTAATTAATGGATACACCTTGATTGAACATGTCCCTTTGGTCACATTATTTTCAGGGGTAACATCATTTTTGTCCAGGATGGACGTAATTCCACGACTTTCAAACTTGATCCACTCTAGTCACTAAAATAGAAAGTTATGATGCACAACATAGGATTTTCCGCAATATACGGTGCTGTGAAAAAAGCCCCCTCAAAGATTTCTTCTCTTTTTGCTTATTTCACACTTAAATCTTTTAGATTATCTCAGGTTTGATATTCATCCACTTTCAAACCTAAGTAAATACAAAATGCAGTTTTCTTGTCCATCCCTTTACAACCACAGTGTACCCATCTTTTGACGGTTACTTCCAACAGGATAACGCGCCATGCTATAAAGCACGAATCACCTCAGACTGGTTTCTTGAACATGACAATGAGTTCACTGTACTCAAATGGCCTCCACAGTCACCAGATCTCAATTCAATAGAGCACCTTTGGGATGTGGTGGAACGGGAGATTCGCATCATGGATGTGCAGCCGACAAATCTGCAGCATCTGTGCGATGCTATCATGTCAATATGGAGCAAATTCTCTGAGGAATGTTTTCAGGACCTTGCCGAATCTATGCCACGAAGAATTAAGGCAGTTCTGAAGGCAAAATGGAGTCCAACCCGGTACTAGCAAGTGTACCTAATAAAGTGGCCGGTGAGTGTATGAGAATGGGTCAATTACCAATTGAATTACTGATTTCGCTAATCTCATATAGATATCTAAATTATCAATTGATCTCTTATTTGTAAATGCTTTGACAGTATAAATTATTTCTTCTTTTTCTGTTTTGCAAAGAAACATGCTGTTGCTATTATTTTTTATATTTTTGTAATCAACCTTTCCTTTGAGGATGCTTGCTGCAAGGCTTAGGCCAACATTTACAAAAAAATATTGAATTCATCTACTGTTGTCTGTTTGTCTGAAATTTCGTATTCATCCATTATCATTTTTTATCACATTGTTTATAGTATCCCACTGAGCCTTCATGTTGTTTCTGTTTTTACTTAATAACTGATTGTAATAGTCTTTTTTACATTTTCTAAAATCCACACAAACTTGTTTTTATATTTCTTATATTTCTCTTCAGCCTCTTTTGTTCTTAATTTTAAGAAACATTTATATAAATAATTTTTCTTCCTACAGGCATTTTTTAATTCTTTTGTCATCCATGGTTTGTATCATAACTGGAATGGAGAAACTGGAACTGTTTTGGAATGGATAAGGTAGCTAACAATATTATTCACAGAATGAGCTGTGTAGTAAACAAACAGCAGAAGCAATGGTGGCTACTGTCATAGCATTAGCAGAGCTTAAACATCAACAGCTGAGATAATGGAGACACAATTTAACATGCCTATAAGAACTGGAAGGATGTATTTTATGCAGGTTAGTGAGCAGAGATGAAGCACAGACACACAGAAAAAGCTCACATTACCAGAACCATTAAAGCTCAAAGCACTCATTAAGTTTAAATCACAGATAGTCTCTGCTCCAACTTTCTCTAGGATTGCTTCGGTTCAAGGCAAGGCAGGGCAGAGCAAGGCAAGCTATTTTGCAAAGCACATTTCAGCAAAGCGTTTTACATGATGAAAATATAGGAAAGGACACAACATAAAAAACTACATTGCAGAGACATAATTAAAGGAAAGTGAAGAAAAGTTGACTACAGACTGAAACTAATGATGTTTCAGTTATTAGTTTAAATAGAACAGTTAAAGGCAACTCTAAACAAATGGGTTTTTAACCTTGATTTTAAAAAAACTTAAGGTTTCAGCATTTCTGCAGTGTTCTGGAAGTTTGTTTGAGGTTATTGGAGCATAAGAACTAAATGCTGCTTCTCCATGAAATATTCTTCAGGTGATAAAAGGCTGACTTAATAACTAACTTTATGTGTCTCTGAAGGTTCAGGTCTGAATCCATCAATACACCTAGATATCAGGCCTGATCAGTGAAACCTAGCTGTAATAACTAAGTCTGTGTGCTGACTCTTAATCTCGCTTAATCTTTCCTTCCCAAAAAATATTGCTTGAATTTTGTTTTTATTCAACTGAAGGCAATGACAGCACACCCATAACTCAGAGATTTTTCCAGTCTCTTTTGTTCTCTGTGTGCATTTCAGTCCTTTTTGTTTCTCGCATGGCTGGGCCCAACACAGGGAAGCCTAAAACTTCTGGGGGATTTAGCTTGGCTGTAGTGATCAATGAGACAGCACAGAATGAAAAAAGAAAGACAGGAAAGAATACCAGCTCAGCCTGTTTAATATTTTTTTTTCTCAGCATCAAATGACACCTATACACTGTGAGAGACAGACAATATATCAGAAGTGTTTACTGCCTCTGCCCCTGTTCATGGATGAATTGCACAAATGTGTCTGCTCTCTACAGAGTCACGTACAACAATCTGACTTCAACTTGCCAGCACAACAACCACACTCTAGGCAAACAATTAGATATTGAAACAGCCTGAATAAGCTTATTCATGGCTGAATCACACTTAAGAGTCCACTGATCTTTTTGGACCAACTGGCTCAGTGATTGATGGAATTTGTTGCAGATAAAGGATGTCTAAAGTAGACTGAACCACTCACATCGGTTTTTATGTTTTCTTGAAAACAAAATGTTCAGTATCTTTTAATAATTCCAAAGGCTTGCAGTGAGAAGTAACTTACTACAGCTTTGTGTTCAGTTACACTCTAAAAACTGATAAATATTTTGTTTAATCAAAATGCTTGGTTTATGCTGTCTGACACTAGATCAAAAGTTCTGACCTAGTTTGTTGGGTTGGAGAGGAGACCAGAACTAATCTCACTATTTTTCACAAGCCTGCTTTTTAAACATTACAATAACCCAATCATTTGTCACTGAAAAAGATGCTTTACAACTGGGTTTTGTAATTGACTTTTGTTCACACTAGATAATTATTTTCTTTACTCAAGTCAATATCAATCTTTTACCTGCTAAGTAGCAGAAAATTGAAAAGCGGAAAAGTTGAAGTAATCAAGGTTTTTAAGTCTTGAAGACTAATTTTAGGTCAACACTACTGGCTCAGATAAGTCAGTTTTCAACAGTCACACTTTGACCAAAGATTAAGTCATAAAGACAATGTCGACAGTTATATTTTATGCAGTTCTATATAATGAGCATAGGTTTTGTTATCCATGTTGAATTGTTTGTCAAAAAAGCCTTGTTAGACATTCTGAGGTTGTTTCTTTAATTTTGTCATCATGTATTCACCACCATAAGGAGGCCCATATGTTAACACTCTTGCCTTGCAGCTATAACATCCCTGGTTCTTTCTGTACAAAGTTTTGCACGTTCTCCTTAGGTCCTCCAGCCTCCTGTCAAAATGCCTGTTGAGTACTCTAAATTGCCCTAAGGTGTGAATGTGTGCACACAATGTATTATGTCCTGTGTGTCTGTCCAGGATGTAATTCAATTCATTTCATTTCAGTTTTATATAGCAGAAGTACTTATCCAGGAGTGCTTTCTATATTGAAGAAAGATAAAACGTTAATGCAGTAGTTGCTTCTCTAGAGGCTTCATCTAGGAAAGAAACACAGGCCAGCAGCTAATCTCTGAGCAAGTTTTCAATGCTAAGGATGAAATTGAGAATTGTTGGCCACACCCTGGAGCCAGGCCTGGGGTTGAGGCTCGTTGGCAGGACCTGGTGGCGAGGTCACGTCTCAAGGGACACGGCCAGGTCAAGCCCGAACGAGAGACGCCTCCCCCACCTGCAGGGAGAACCATGAGGGTCTGGTACAAAGAGGATCGGGTGGTAGTCGAAGGTGGAGACCTCAGTGATCCAATTCTTAAACTGGCTCTAGGTGTGTGGAATGTAACCTCGCCTGATCTGAACCCGAGTGTTGTTTCATTATTGGACTTGTCAAAATAAGGTGAGATTTTTCCATGTAATCCATGCAACATTCATTAACTGCTCACAGTTAAATCCATAAAAATTACAGTACATATCCTTTTGTGTAATGCATGCAACAATTATTAAAATACACAGTTGAAGCAGTAGAGAGTGAAACAAGCATATCCTCATATTCTGGGACTGAGAGACTGGAGAGGCCTGTGTGGAGTCACATATTAACTGTCTTATCTTTTGCAGAAGTATAAACAAGTGTAACCAAGGAAATGATGTATAGTGTATGATGATTTTCCATTTTTTACAAGTAATAAATGAAATGAGTAGTCTTTGATTATCAAGTTAAAAGACATATGATTGAAATATGATTGAGAACTGATAATTAAAATAAAAAACATTAAGGTTTAAAATTCTCAATCAGCTATATATGAAAGAGATATAATGTTGATCAGTTGTGATGTATGAATAAAAAGAATGAAGTGATGGTTTTATAATTATGTTTAAAAGTAAATGCAGAAAGTTGCGAATGGAATGTGAAATACTGTGTAAAGTTTAAGACTGAGCAGATTAGGAAGAAAACTGTAGGATAACAAGGAGTATGGGAAAAAACTTGTGCAATCAGAAACTGAATTTTAATTTCTCAGACTGAATCTGTATGTGTAATTTGAAATTCAATGCATTGCCTTGAAAATGAATTTCACTTAATTGAAACTGAATTTAATGGTTTGAAACTGAATTCATTTGCTCTGAAAATGTATTTTGTTGAACTGAAAATTCAGTTTCCCTACTTTTGCTTTCAGTTCTAAAATTCAATTTCAGTTCTAAAATAGTTTTTTGTGTCACACATCCGGGTCCTTGAAGCCACAGATTAATCAAACAGATTCACCGATTTACGGATGTCATTCAGTGTTGCTGTGTCCAAATTGAGGGGCTGCATTCTTTGAAGGACGCATTTGTTGTTACGTCTTTGTGAGGCAAAGAAGTCTACAGCTTCGCAGGCTCCTCCAAATAGGGCCGACAAATGCGTCCTTCTTTTCCCCAGATATGAAGGATGGGTCCGGTGTATCCTTTGTGGGCCACCCTATCCCATGATTCATTGCGGGTCAAAGTAGATTGTGCTAACGGAAGTAGCAAAGCCTGGAGGAGAGGGAAAAGCTGTGAACAAAGTTGGATATATTGCACTTTCTGTGGAACAAAATTAACTTGTTTTTAGACTAGAATGTAGTTGTGTAAACCTGAAATATCTGCTCGGTTTATCAAGATTTCGCTTAATTCCACACGTGCTTCGACGTGTTCGGAGACGTCCGTTTCTGCTGCCCTGACACCGGGCTCACAGCCGGCTCGCCTCGCCAGCGCACAGCTGACCAGGGGATTGAGGTGCGATAAACCCCGAGAGAACAGCTCCCGGCACGTTGTTTTCAAGCTCCTGCTGGGTTTCCCCGATGGATGGAAGTTAAACACAGATATAATTCAGTCAGATGATATCTAATGTTGATGTTTGGTTCTTTTATTTTTATGCTCTACAAATAAATTGATTTAAACGTTGTTCCTAAAGTTAATATGTTAGTGTTTAAATTGTTACATTTTTACAAATAGATTTTTATATATTTTTTTTTTATCTATGAACACAAAACTTGAACAATTTAAATGGCTGAAAAATGAACAAGATTATAAAACAAGAAAATAAGCCATTAGGGCTCCATTTGTTCGGCTTCACAGCCCTGTGCTTCATGCTATCACTGTTGCTAGGCAACAGAAGTTACACTGAGGTAAAGGCAGGGGAAACACAGACCGACATAACACCAGCCGCACCATGCTGATCTGGCATGTTTAGCTAATAGCTACAAGGAGCATAAGTGTTGCTGTTTGACCATCATTTGTTTACATGATTTCTTATAGATGGTAATTTGATTTGGTGATGGACATCTGCTAATCTCATGTATGCTGCCCTGCTCCAGCTCAACATGCCGTAAAGGAAGTTTAACCTGATGTGAAACGTAAATCAATGAATCTGTGTTTGATTAATCTAAGGCTATCCTCAAGGACCCGGATGTGTGACACAAAAAACTGAATTTTTGAACTGAAATTGAATTTTAGAACTGAAAATGTGAAAGTAGTCAAACTGAATTTTCAAAACAACGAAATACATTTTCAATGCAAATTAATTCAGTTTCAAACCATTAAATTCAGTTTTCAAACCAATAAATTCAGTTTCAAACCAATAAATTCAGTTTCAAACCATTAAATTCAATTTCAAATCAATAGATTTAATTTCAAATTACACAAATACAGATTCAGTCTGAGAAATTCAAATTCAGTTTCTGATGGCACAAGTTTCTTCCCATATAGGAGTGATGAGAGCCGGCTGCGGGCTGACAGCGAATCTTTTGAAGACCAACAAGCATAGCAAGGAAGGGAGGACGAGACTACAGCCAGCTGCGTGGCTATTACTGGTATCTTCAAGGCCAAAAAACAGCACCAGAAAGTCACGGTGACCATGACTAAGTATTGAGCAAAAACGCATTGGGCAATAGCATGTTGCCCAATAATGGAGAAGCCTAACAAAGGGCTGACCAGTAAGAGCATCTGCACTATAAAAGCAATGCCAAAAAAAGGGAACTGCTGTTGTTTCCTCGCAGAAGACCAGCTAACAAGGTCGGACAGAGAAAGACGCTACAGATGAAGCAGAGGACCAGAGACACAGCCCAGCTGATTGACTGCATTGAGAAGAGGATCAACTCGTGTGCCCTGGAAGGACTGTGCCTTCCAGGGCAACAGAAGTGAACTTGATCAGTGAACAACTGATTGCTCTAAGGTTTAGGCTTCTGGAAGTCCTGAATCAACCTAATTTATACCACTGGGGTTTCCTTCAACTCTTCAGCCTCTGGAGGCTAATGTCTTCTGAGACATATGACAACTAAGTTCCTGTTTGACCAACGAAACCTGGAGCATCAGTGCCTGTCCACTTAGAGGAACAAAACTGAAGATTAAGCCGTCTTTCCTTCAAGAAATCACTCGTTACCAGAAGAAACATCCCCATCAGGTACATGGATGAGCCACCGTCTTCGAAGCCTCTCCAAACTCACTAGTAAACTCAAGACAGGTTGACTTGATTGATTCATTACTATTATTGAAATGATTATGTGTTGCTGAATTTAAGCTGTTACTGACCCCTGCAAAAGCATTACTAATTAAAGAAAGCATAAAAAATTCTAGATAAATCATGGACATCCTATTATTTGAGTCACCTTATTGTTGGTTTTTCATTGGTGGTAAAAAGTCTTGTTGCCTGGTTCTAAGAGATTTTACGACGTTTTCATAGGTTGCCTTAGCCATGTTTGTTAAAACAGCACCCTTGGGGCTCATGCCGAGTCACTAAAATTAACCTAGCCCATATACCAAGAGCCAGTTGTAATATTAGGGAATGAGCAGACGTTAACAGAAGTGACTGTGGAGGAGTGGATGACTCCTGTGGGCTACTCGGTCATTCTGACCTCAAGTTGAAGAAGGGTGAGACTTTTGGATACAGGCTGTTAAAGGTTAGTCATGTCATTTCCCGACACCAGCTTAAACAGAACTTTCAGTAAACCTGCTTAGTAAGACCTTTCAGGATTAGGGAAGTTCGGACCCGTTGGATGGAGAGCTGGATTGAGCAATCCCCTCAGAAATAGGGAAGAAGGAGGCAGGGGTTAGCACATCGGACAACATAAGTCTTCTGTGCCAGTCACAGATTGACTGTAACAAACACAATGTTCAAGCACTTGGTTCAAGACTTAGCTCAAGGGTGTTCATCAGCCCACTTGGAATCAGGACACCCTAAGCCAGATTTAGGTGATTGACTTTGCAGTTGTGTCTTCTGGCCTTTGCCTGCATGTCTTGGACACTCAGGTAAAGAGAGGGGCTGAGTTGTCCACAGTTGGATCCGCTGGAAGAGGAGAAAACTGGACAGACTTGGCAGGCCCAAGCATGTAGTGAGAGTCTGCTGAAAACATCAGTGGACCCCTTGGTCAGGGACGTATTCAACTCCCACCTCTCAGTTTTTCCTGGATCCCGCCGGAGGCTAGGGACATAGAGTTAGAGTGGACCATGTTCTCTACCCTTATTTTCAATGCGGCCACCCATAGCTGTGGCCATAAGATCTACTGTGCCTGTGGAGGCAGCAAGATGGACACCTGCAGTAAGGGATGACATCAAGTTGAAGAAGGGGTCCTATAGGGCCTGGCTGGCTTGCAGGACTCCTAAAGCTGAAGGGTACCGTGAGACCAAGTGTGCTGCAGAGCAGGCACGTAACTGTAGCAGTGAAACATATGTCATTATTTTGGCATTAAGTAAATAGAAGTAATTTTGGTAATTTTAGCACACCTAAAGCAGGAAATGTTTAATTATTTCCACTTGGTGCTTCTTGGTTTTGTGACTATATTTATGTGCTTCTGTTTTCCAGTGTTCTGACTTTTCCTTCACTCATGCCCCTTAGTAGTTCCTCCCCTTGTCCTTAGATCCCCTTCAGTTATTTACTCAGAGGTTTGTTTCCTTCTAGATTAGTTGTTCCCTCCTGTTTAGTTCTTTATATTTATTTGTCCTCCCTAATTTATGTTGGTATAGTTCTGTGTTTAGTTCCTCTCTGGTAGTTGTATTTAGTTATTAGTTATCTCCCTTTACATTCTTGTTTAGATTATTGGTTGTATTTGGTTTTCGTTTCCCTGCTTCTCCTTGTGAGTTAGTGTTTTATCTTTAGATCTAGTTTCCCTTTGGTTTACTTATAGTTTAGTCTCGTTTTCCCAGTCCTATCGCCATAGTAACCATTAATTTCCTCAGTTTCCACATCCGGTTCCCGTATCCATTTTCACTTCTCTTCTGATCACCTTAGCTTCCCTCTCATTGGTCCATTCTCTTCCCCTCCCTGCTTATATACCTGGTTAACTCATTATTCTTCACTGGTTCCTCACGTCATGCAAGTCATGAAATGTCACGGCTTTCCTCGAGCTCCTTGTTTCCTGCATTGTGGCTGTGGTCTGATTCTCCAGCGACCTTGTAAGTGCTGAACCATGAGCCTTTATTAAAGTAAATCTTACTTTATAATATGCTGAACCCTACTCCCTGTTTGCATTTTGGTCCAAAACTACCTCAGACCATGACAATGAGTCTGGATTTAGACTGGGTCATGCTGATCTAAACTGTGCCAATGTAGTTCAGACTGTACGTGTTGCTGCCACAATGTTTCACTGTGGGGATGGTATAAACTCAGTTCACCATTAAGGTTATTCCTGGCATGTTGCACCTTAAGGATAGTGTACTCAGGGTGATGTTTAGTATTAATTTTCCCTCACACATAAAATTCTGCCACATGTTTTCTGTGTTCTCTACATGGCTTGTGGAAAACAACCTGCTAGCAGGTCTACCTGTAGCTTTTCACAACAGTAACCTTTTCCTTGCCACCTTTACAAAAAGGCCAGCTGTGTGGAGTGCACAAATAAAAGCGGTTCTGTCCCACTTGAGTGGTGTATTTCTGCAACTCCGCCAGAATACCCATTGGTATCTTGGCTGATTTTTTTTTTTGACAAATGCTCTGGCTGGCAGTTTAAGTACAGTCAGTACCTTTTGAAAATACTAACATTTACGTAGATATTATCAACATTACCATTATCAACATATGACATAGTTTTTTTTTCTTCGTGTTTTTTTAAGCCCACATTTCTGCAATATAAATAGTTTTTATTGGTCTGATGTAAAGTTTAAATCTTAAATGTTGACTTTTCATTTCCTATAACCAAAAATCATCAAAACTAACAGAAAAAAGGCTTCAAACCCTCAGTCTGTATGTAATTAATCTATATCATATGTTTCCTTTAGGGATTTGAGTTACAGAAATAAATTTACTTTTTAATGTTATTCTAATTTGTTGAATATTACTGTAAATGCATTCTAATTTTATCCCACTTTTATTTGGGAAAAGTTTAAAAAACATGTATCCTTCTCCCTCCACATTAAAATTACTTGCCTCTTTGTTTTTTGATCTGTTGCTGAACAAAATTCGAATAAAATAATTTTAAGTTTGTAGTTCAAGGAGCATGAATATTTTTACAAGGTGCTGTAGACACATATACAGAATTATTGGGGAGAAAGGATATAAGCTTTGGCTGGTAATGATTATTGCTGTGTTATGCTTTTCCTCAAGTACTGTAGCATGGGTGAACATCTGTGACTCATCTTAGAATAGTGACACAATCCCATGTTTAGGTGCAGCTTATGTTTTCTTTTTACAGCCCGCATGATATTCTTTCTAGCATACAGCTGCTTGTAACACCGTATATCTATCTTCAATGTAGGTTTAGCTGAATTTACAGATTTGTCATAAAGTTAACATGAGCGTAACTACAGTTTGAAGGTCTTTTCAGTCTTGCTGCACTGCTCCAACATGCCGAATCTTGCCACAAAAGAAATGACCAGCAGAGAACATTATTATTGTAGGAGAAATGATAAAGTTTCTTTCTGAGTGCTCTTACAGGTGCAAAGCAAAAGAACAATCTTCAAACACATGTAATTAAATGCAATTATTTGAACTTCACATGAGAACTGCTGTAAAAGCAAAGTAGAAAATAAGGTATTTCAGACGTAACCAATGAAGCAGTTCTTGGAAATAGAGATAAGGCGGCTGGATAATTCTAGTTATCTTTGACTGGCATTTGGGTTAAATATCATGTATAACTTATATAAATCTTTATCAGATTTAACTTACCCATGACCGGATAATATGGTGATGTCATGTTGTAATTTTTAAGACACCCTCATGTACATAAAGATACTTTCTTTTCCCATCTTTCATCCCTTTTTTGTTGACTCTTGAAGAATAGCTGTATCACCAGAGCAAAGAATCAATGTTGCAGGTTTTTAATAAACTGGTAAGCTTGCTCTATATTTAGTATGTCCTTGCAAAAATATTCTGTATGTACCCTCTTTTCTCTGTTATGAAGAAAGTGTAAAAGAAATTGTAGTTTTTATTTACTGAAGCTCTACAATGTGGCAGCAGTCTTAAGTTGTTACAGTAACATTCAAAATGATGGCCCATTCTGAGCTCAGAGAAAAGGCTGTCATATGTTGTCAAAGAAAAATGAGGTGTCGCTGCCACTTGTCACTAATCCTGTTTAAGATATTCATTAACAGAATCTCAAGACATAGTTACGAAGAGGAGAAAGTCTGTTGTAGAAACCTCAAGGTTTCTTTTTGGGGATGATTTGGTTTTGTTGGCTCAAGTTCAGTTCGCCCATTCCCCAATTTTTACTTCATTTTGGACAGCATGTTTTCATTTTGTCCATTCCTTCTTCCATTTTGGACCTGTAAGCTAACAATATCATGCAATACCATGCACATAAACTAGCTGATGTGACCATAGTAGTTAACTGGTTTCATGAATTACAAAGATAAATTGCCTAAATGCCCTGATCGTAAATGGAAAGAGCTTATGTTGCACTTTTCGGACACCTCATGGCACTTTGGACTGAGTCACATTCAACCATTCACACACTGGTAGGCAACTATGGGTTTAGTGTCTTGCCCAAGGACAAGCTACTCAACCCATGTGTTGAGAAGATGGTGTAACCCAGGTTTAAATAGCCTTCACTAAATATAAGCTTTTTCATAAAAATAGCTATAAAATAAATAAATAGGAGAATAGAGAATAAATAAGTCTTAAAATAGTTAAAAATAATGATATAAAAAGTAATAATTACAAACATTAAAAATGCTGTATTTCATGTTATGATAATTTATTTGGTTAATAAAAAACAATCTGTGTAAAACAGAGTTTTATTTTGTCAGCAGCTATAACAGTCGAGTGTGAGAAAAAATCTCTTATTCTGAAGGGTCGCATTGATTTGTAGCCATGTGACTAACTCCAGCCAACTGGGTTGCTACATCCTCTGGCGCTAGAAGAAGAAGCAGAGAGAACGAATAAGCTAAAAGAGTTGTGCTGTGAAAGAGAGAAAGTTAAGAGAAAATAGATGATTAAAAGTCTACCTGCTGTCTGGAAATTTTTTCCATTTTCTGGAGGAGGAGCTTTCCGTATTTTTTTCTTCTGACTGCGTTTGGAGTGTTATGTTACAGAACTGGACTTGGCCTTTAAGGTTCTGCTGGAAATTGGACCGAGAAATTCCGAGTGGATTGCGGAGTTGGATTCCGCTAGTGAGAAACAAGATGGCGAGCCGTAACCCAGGAACCCTGTAACCGCCTTCTAGCAGGAGCTACACATCTGCTGGACATTGTGAATCATCCAAACTGGTATGACCCTGCCCATGCTTTCCTAAAGAAAGAGCAGTGGATTCAGAGAAACGGGATTAACCCCTCAGTGGCATCAGAGAGGAAAGACATTGATTTGAAGCACAAGTTATTCGTTTTTTTTTCTGCTGGATTGTTTCTGTTGTGTTGTATTGTTTTTTTCCTTTTCTCGAACCACATCCAATATCTATTGTTAGTGTGTGGAATGTAAAATTGTCTATTTGGGGTATAATAGAGACAAGAAATGGTTAAAACAGGAAATTAAAAAACCTTAACTTCTTAAAAGGACACTAAACTAAAATAGATTTGAACAGATTAAAAACACACAAACTGTAAATTAAGTAGATTAACAGTATCAACTTGAACTTAAATAGAGCTATAACCTAGGTTTAAATAAATAGTATCCTTTTAATACCTGACATTAGGTTTAAATTTTGACAGGGATTAAATAAAATATTCCAAAAGAAATAGGGAAACTATTTTGGATTGAATTTTGTGTCATTGTACGTCCACTGTTATAATATTGTTTTTGTTTTTTTCCTCAACAAATAAGAAGCTGGCAGTTTAAACTTATTTTTTGGGTCTGTGGTCATTAATACACTTACGCATTTCTCTACTCCCGTAGCCGAACCTAGCACTGGTCCTATTGTCTGTTCTATTAACTGTAAACACATCGTGAGTGTTACAGAAAGTGGCGAGCCAGCCAGGAGTAGAAAATAGAAGCTTAAACTTTATTTCTGACCCAGAAAGAAAAAAAGGGGCCAAGTTCAGCAAAAATGGATATAGTCGACAAAGAAACCATTAAAGTTCCAAACTTAGTCATTGTTAGTGGTATTACTGACACAGAGGTTGATGAAATTGTATCAGACTTCCTGAACAGGTATGGGAAAATAATGAGAACCTTGAAAATAGATGACCCGCAGTGTTCTTATCACCAAGATGCCATTGTGGAGTATGAGAATGGAACTGCCTTGACAGCACTGGAACCCATACTCCCTTACGTACTTGAGAGCTCAAACAAGGTCTCTTATCGAATCAGAGCCCTGTCCAGTGAGTATGTGTCTGACGTCACAGACAGAGCCACCCACCGTTTTTTCTGTGAACTGCAAGAGATTGCTAAATTAGGTGGAAGATCCTTTGAAGCTGTCCTGCATGAGCACCTGTCCAAATGCTCTCAATCAGTCACAGGTAGCTCTGAGACACCTGAAACTGAGAGTTTTACTCTCGAGACACAAAGTGACTTTATGAACCCAGTTGCCAGACCCACCCAAGAACATGACCAACTTTTTCAAAGTGAAAATGCAGAGCAGTCTAAAACTACTCTAAGAAATTGTAACTCTGACTTAGTTAACCGACCCAATCTAGCCCCCAACTTATCACAGAACCTTGTCACTCACCCTGAGGTGCAAAAAGTAATTGTAGAGCATATAGTATGAAATGAATCTCCGGTCTCACAGGTGAGTGCCTCTTTTCGTCTGAGGCAGTTTTCAGGCAAACTACCTTGTCCTAGTCACGAGGCTGAATTCGATAAACGGCGCAGCAGTGTTGAGCTCATACTTCAAGATCCGGATCTGTCTGTCTTGCAGTGCTCGCGAAAGATTTTAGACAGTCTTGTGCCACCTGCATCCAATGTGGTAAAACCCTTGGGCCCTACAGCAATGCCATCAGCTTATCTTGAATTGTTAAATTCAGCTTTTGGCACAGTGGAAGATGGCGATGAGCTTTTTGCTAAATTTCTTAACACCCTCCAAGACCCTGGTGAAAAAACATCAAATTACCTTCATTGCTTGCAGACGGTCCTCTCTAAAGCTTTGAGCAGAGGCGGAGCAGTCCCCACCGAAGCAGACCAACACCTTCTGCGTCAGTTCTGCCGTGGGTGTTGGGATGATGCCTTACTAGCAGAGCTCCAGCTTGAAAAAAAAAAAGATAAACCACCTTCATTCGCTGAGCTGCTGTTGCAGTTAAGAGTTGAAGAAGACAAGCATATTGCGAAGGAGAGTAGAATGAAAAAACACTTTGCTGCTGCGGGACCAAAAGTAGCCTCCCACGCCATTACTGAAACCTCTGACCTCTCTGAACCCAGATAACTCAGATGCAGAGTCAGCTGACTAGATTGAAACCCCAAAAGGTAGTTCAACCTGTGGTTCCCCAAAGTGATCTGGTCACAGAACTAAAAGCACAAATTACTGAGCTCAAGAGCCATCTGGCCTAACTAAAACCACCGAACTCCACTAAGAAAAGCGCTAGTGCACCTAAGGCTAGGGCACAAATTAAGCTTAAGGCACCTGAACAAACCGCGACAGTCCAAACTGTAAAGAGTAGGCCGAAGCCTTGGTATTGCTTTCGATGCAGCGAGGATGGCCATATCGTTTCAGCTTGCTCCAATGAATCAAATTCATCCCTTGTTGCTGAGAAGAGAAAACAGTTAAAAGCAAGCAGTTACTTTGGGACAAACAGAGCAATCAAACACAGTCTTTAAACTAGAGGAAGCCCTCATTGCGGGACAAATGGGTGCTGTTAATGAAACCAGTCCCACTAAACATTTAAGAAAGAACAGAAAATGGTTCCTTCATAACAAATCAGCCAGGGTAAAGTTACCCAAAGGCCTAGTTGGAGCCAAGTACACTGCTGAAGTGCTAATTAATGGACAGGCTTGTAATTGCCTTCTCGATACCGGGCCACAAGTGACAACCGTATCACAGTCGTTTTATGACAGTTATCGCTCACATTTGGAGATCCATGCTATACATGACCTTCTTGAAGTTGAAGCCGCTTGGTCAAAATATTCCATATTCAGGCTATATATGTGTTGATATCACCTTCCCAAAGAACGGGTTTGGACATGAACTTACTGTGTCTTCACTTGCGTTGGTTGTTCCAAACACACGCTCCATTGTCCAGTCTTCTCTATTAATTGGTACTAATACCCTTGATCTTCTATTTGAAAGTTTTTCCCTCATTAACACAGATTCCAGTGCCCTTCCTTATAGTTACAGAGTGGTGCTGGGCGTGTTACAAAAGAGACACAGGCAGAAAGAGACCAGCAGTCTTGGTCTTGTCAGACTGTCAGGAAATGAGCCTGAAATCATTCCTGTGGGCCAGAGTAAAATCTTGGAGGGCTCAGTTCATGGAAACGTTGACACTCCAGATAAGTGGGCTGTAGTCGAGTCCCCCAATACATCTTCCTTACCAGGTGGTGTTTTGGTCACTAACTGTTTACTCACCCTTCCTGAGAAACGGTCGCAAAAGTTTCCAGTTGTCCTGCGAAACGAAAGTAAACATGACATAGTTATTCCTGGAAACAGTGTCATTGCTGAAATCTATGCCATGCAGGAGATTTTGTCACATCCTCATATCTCTGATAAGTCAAAGCAAACTTGTAGTTCACAGCCTGCTTGAGCTTAATTTAAACTTTGCAGATTCCCCAGTCCCCGTGGAATGGAAAGAGCGAATTATGCAGAAGTTGAAAGCTAGGCCAGAAGTTTTTGCGCAACATGATACTGATTTTGGGTGTACTAATAAAGTAAAGCATCAGATTAAACTGAGCGATGAGACCACTTTAAAACACAGGCCTCGTCCAATACGACCACAAGACGTCGACGCTGTACGTCAGCATTTGCAGGAACTGTTAGAGGCAGGGGTAATCCGCGAATCCGAGTCAGACTTTTCCTCACCCATTGTGGTGGTTAGGAAGAAAAATGGAGATGTATGACTTTGCGTCAATTATCGGAAGCTAAACCAGAACACGATCAAAGACGCTTACGCACTTCCTAATCTGGAAGAAACTTTTTCAGCCCTTACTGGGTCGAAATGGTTTTCGGTTCTTGACCTCAAAAGTGGTTATTACCAGGTTGAAGTCGAGGAGGGAGATAAGCACAAGACAGCTTTTGTATGCCCACTGGGATTTTTCGAGTTCAACCGTATGCCGCAGGGTGTAACTAACGCCCCCAGCATGTTTCAACGGCTGATGGAGAGATGTATGGGCGATATAAACCTTAAGGAAGACGACCTTATAGTTTTTTCTGAAACCCTCGAACAACATGAAACACGTCTCCTCCATGTGCTCAGTCGTCTCCAAGAATACGGTCTAAAACTATCACTCAAGAAATGTAAGTTTTTTTCAGACATCTGTGAAGTACTTGGGGCACATAGTTTCTCAGCGTGGCGTCAAAACAGACCCCAAAAAGGTTGCTGCCTTAACAACTTGGCCAAGCCCTAAAAACCTAAAAGAACTCCGTTCCTTCTTAGGTTTTGCGGGGTATTATAGGCGGTTTATTAAAGATTTCTCTAAAATCGTCAAACCCCTTACAAGCTTAACTGCAGGATATCCCCCTCTGCGTAAGAAAAGTAGCTCTAAGCTAAGCAGTGACCAGTATTTTCAGCCAAAAGCTCCTTTTGGGGAGAGATGGACAGAGAGCTGTCAACGAGCATTCGAAACGATAATACACAAACTAACTACTGCCCCAGTGTTGGGCTTTGCCAATTCCAAGTTGCAGTATGTGCTACATACAGATGCTAGTACAACTGGACTAGGGGCAGCTCTGTATCAGGAGCAAGAGGGAGAGATGCAGGTTATTGCATACGCGAGCAGAGGTTTATCGAGAAGTGAAAGCCGGTACCCCGCTCACAAACTTGAGTTCCTTGCCCTCAAGTAGGCGGTTATGGAAAAGTTTTGTGACTACTTGTATGGCAGTCCCTTCACAGTAATAACTGACAGCAATCCTCTAACTTATTTTGACCACTGCTAAGTTAGATGCAACAAGTTACCGCTGGTTGTCTGCTTTGTCGTCATTTGAGTTCCAGCTTTGGTACAGAGCTGGAAAACAGAATACGGATGTAGACAGCTTGTCTCGCCATCCACATCCTGAACCAGTAAACGATCTTGTCTCCCTGAAAGAACAAGAGCGAATCTGCCAATTTGTACAACATCACTTGCCTGGCACAGATCCTTTCACTCATGTTCCTCCTCATGCTGTGAATGCGATCTGTGAAAAACATCTAGTGTTTCAGTTTTTCGATGCAGATCATTATGATCTTACCTGCCCCCTTGTAACATCTCTGTCTATGACTGCTAATGCGGTTCCTGACAGTTTTGATCAGTGCAGCGCTTTTCCTATTATTCCAAGTATGTCAGAAGAAGAATTGAGTCCAAGTCAAATGAGCGATCCTGCTATCAATGAAATTATACAACAGCTGGAAACAGGTGAAACACCTTCTCCTGTGGTGCGAAAAAGAATTTCACAACTTTCCATCTTTCTGCGTGAGCTGAACAAACTGGAGCTGCAGAATGGGATTTTGTACAGAAAAAGGCAAGTAGGTGAAGAAATTCAGTATCAACTTATTCTCCCTGAAAGCCTAAGATCTATGGTGTTGAAAAGCCTCCACGATGACATGGGTCATCTTGGCTTTGACAGAACCCTCGACTTGATCCGAACCAGATTTTTCTGGCCAAAAATGGCTTTAGATATTGAACAAAAAATCAAAACCTGTAGCCGGTGTGTTTGTAGAAAGACCCTGCTAGAGAAGGCAGCGCCTCTAGTAAACATTCAAGTAACCAGACCTCTCGAGTTACTGTGCATTGACTTTTTGACGATCGAACCAGATTGCAGTAATACTAAAGATGTCCTTGTCATCACTGATTTCTTTACAAAGTATGTTGTAGCAATTCCTACACCGAACCAAAAGGCTCGTACTGTAGCCAAGACCCTGTGGGAAAACTTTATCATCCACTATGGCTTCCCAGAAAGGTTGCACAGCGATCAGGGTGCAGACTTTGAATCAAAAACTATCAAGGAGCTGTGTAGCCTAGCTGGGATACAGAAAGTCAGAACATCGCCCTACCACCCCAGGGGAAACCCAGTAGAGAGGTTTAATAGAACCTTATTAAATATGCTGGGTACACTCACTGACGAGAACAAAAAAACATTGGCGTGACTTTGTGAAGCCCCTCGTACACGCATACAACTGTACCAAACATGAAAGTACTGGGTTTACACCATACGAGTTAATGTTTGGTAAGCAGCCTAGACTACCTATAGATCTTGCTTTTAATGTTACCTTGAGCCATCGCCAGCAACAGTCCCACTCGCAGTATGTCCAAGCTCTCAAATTTCACCTTCGAGAGAGTTACCGACTGACTAGTAAAAATGCTGCTAAAGTGGCTGAACGGAATAAAATCAGATATGACCGACGTGTAACTGAATCTGTCTTGGATGTTGGTGATCGTGTGTTGGTAAGGAATGTTAGGATTAGGGGTAAACACAAGTTATCAGACAGGTGGGAATCCGTTGTTCATGTGGTTGTAAGTCAAAAGGACTACTTACCTGTATATACAGTTAAACCTGAGAACGAGGATGGTCCAACCAGAACTCTTCACAGAGACCTTTTGTTACCTTGTGGGTTCTTGCCCGTTGTCCCTGAAAACCCTGCTGTAGTTCGGAAAATACCCAGCCGGCCAAACACACGCCAATATCACAGTACCGATCATGATGAACCTGAACTTGAGTACAACTCAGAGGAGGAAGACAATTATCCTTTGTATAACACCCCAGGCCCTCTGCAAGAGATTTCTAGAGTAGTCGAGGAATACAAGGTAGTTTTCCCTTCCAAAACCTTTCCGAAAACTGTTGTTGAGCAGCCCAAATCAGACCATACTGATGTCACAGAACATAACACAGTGCCTGATAATGTTCCTGTGTACAACAATCTGAAGACAATGGGCAACTTACCTGAAAAGGGCAACTCATTGGGAACACAGAGCGTATCTGAACCTAAAATGGTCAGACATCCAGAAACTCACCTTGATGAGATGGACAATGCCTCAGATCTTAGCCAAGCCAATGCTGTGGAAATGACTCGTACTGATGTGAATGAGACCCAACCTATGACCAATGATGACAAAGAATGTGACCTTGGGGCAGAACAAGCTGCCAAAAGACCTTCTCGACAGAAAACCAAGCCAAAAATCTTAACCTATCCTAGATTAGGGAACCCTCTTGTCAGTGTAGTGCAATCTCTGTTCCAGAGTTTAAGTGAAGCTGTCACAGGTTCTATTAAAATCCCTGAGATCCAGTTAGTCTAACTTGGGTATTATGCAAAGGGACTTGCATAGATTTAGGTGGGGAGGGTGTAACCCAGGTTTAAATAGCCTTCACTAAATATAAGCCTTTTCATAAAAATAGCTATAAAATAAATAAATAGAGAATAAATAAGTCTTAAAATAGTTCTGCTGGAAATTGGACAGAGAAATTCCGAGTGGATTGCGGAGTTGGATTCCGCTGGTGAGAAACAAGATGGTGAGCCTGTAACCGCCGTCTAGCAGGAGCTACACATCTGCTGGACATTGTGAATGCTGGACAGTTTTTTGTAGTGGAGGATGACATCCGTGTATTCACCCAGATGAAGGCGGACAAACGCTTCATCTCAACTACAAAATTCAAGGGTGGCTGCATCTTGTTATTTGGTTGCTTTACTGCAAGAGGGACTGGTGCACTTCACTAAGTAGTTCAAGCTTGGACACAGATGGGTCGTCCTAATGGACAAGGTCCCTCAGCATAGCACCAGATGAAGGGGCTGAAAGAACTAGTCAATGAGTTGAAGCGACCATCAAGTCCTGATCCAAGTTCCACAGATAATTCGTGGGCAGAGCTGAAATTTCCAAAACTGGTATGACCTGCCCATGCTTTCCTAAAGAAAGAGCAGTGGATTCAGAGAAATGGGATTAACCCCTCAGGAGCATCAGAGAGGAAAGACATTGATTTGAAGCACAAGTTATTCGGGTTTTTTTCTGCTGGATTGTTTCTGTTGTGTTGTATTGTTTTTTTCCTTTTTTTTGAACCACATCCAATATCTATTGTTAGTGTGTGGAATGTAAAATTGTCTATTTGGGGTATAATAGAGACAAGAAATGGTTAAAACAAGAAATTAAAAAACCTTAACTTCTTAAAAGGACACTAAACTAAAATAGATTTGAACAGATTAAAAACACACAAACTGTAAATTAAATAGATTAACTGTATCAACTTGAACTTAAATAGAGCTATAACCTAGGTTTAAATAAATAGTATCCTTTTAATACCTGACATTAGGTTTAAATTTTGACAGGGATTAAATAAAATATTCCAAAAGAAATAGGGAAACTATTTTGGATTGAATTTTGTGTCATTGTACGTCCACTGTTGTAATATTGTTTTTTTTTTTTCCTCAACAAATAAGAAGCTGGCAGTTTAAACTTATTTTTTGGGTCTGTGGTCATTAATACACTTACGCATTTCTCTACTCCCGTAGCCGAACCTAGCACTGGTCCTATTGTCTGTTCTATTAACTGTAAACACATCGTGAGTGTTACAATGGCACCAGTGTTTGTGGCTTGCTCTCTGTCTCTGTCAACTTTGTGTGTAATTGTGCTACTTATTTTGATTGTCACAGCAAATGTCACGTCTCTACTGGTGTACGGTGTCCAAACATTGCTAGATCTTCAACTTTCAGCCAACTCTATTCTGAAAACAGACAATGCCAGACTTAAAACCTTTCCCGCCCTTCTTTTGGGGATTCTAACTCAACTGATTCACACCCCTAGTACACCTCGGCAGCAAAGAGGTGGGCATCACCAGGGCAGACACGTCGGGCGGCTGGTGATAGCTGAAGGCTTTTTTGTGGCATTCTGGACTCATTGTCAGCATTTATTGGACACTGTCGACACCTGGCAGGTGCCTACTCGGTGCCTTGGATGAAATCTTTCAGGTTTAAAGCTCTTGGTAAATGCTAGATCTCTAACTGACAAAACTGTCACGGTGGCTGATCGGAGTGGACCCAGAATGCAGATGGACATGCAGTGTAACGGTAAGTAAATGGCTTTATTTTAAGCCAAAAAAAACAAAACTCACTCTCAGGAGGAGGCAGGAACAAACAAATAAGGCAAAACAGGAGCAGATGACAGGAGAGAAGTGGTAATGTTTCTGCAATGAGTAAACGGAATGATGAAGTATATATGGAGCATTGTGCTGAGAAAACTGATGGCATGATGCAGGTGGGCTGAATGAAGCTGAATGAAGCTGATTGCAGGTTGACAGATGCAGGGAGAACAAAACGTGACTAGGCAAAACAGAAATCCAAAAAATACAAACGAATCGGGAAAACATAATGTACAGAACATGAACTAAAAAACAATAATAAGAAACTAAAGCACAGCCAGGAAAATAATAAACAGAAACAAGATCCAAAACGTAAACTGGAAATAAGATTAACAAAAACCCAAACAAAAACCCCAAAACCCCCTCAAATCATGACAAAAACGTATATTCTGAAGGATTTATTCACTTCACAGCGCTTGGATTTCCAGTTTGTGACTGAAACTTGGCTGAGTGTTGGTGACTCCAGCATATTTACTGAACTTCTACCAAATGATTTTTATGTTAACTCCCCATGGGTGTCTGGCTGAGGAGTAAACTAAAACCACCGAACTCCACTAAGAAAAGCGCTAGTGCACCTAAGGCTAGGGCACAAATTAAGCTTAAGGCACCTGAACAAACCGCGACAGTCCAAACTGTAAAGAGTAGGCCGAAGCCTTGGTATTGCTTTCGATGCAGCGAGGATGGCCATATCGTTTCAGCTTGCTCCAATGAATCAAATTCATCCCTTGTTGCTGAGAAGAGAAAACAGTTAAAAGCAAGCAGTTACTTTGGGACAAACAGAGCAATCAAACACAGTCTTTAAACTAGAGGAAGCCCTCATTGCGGGACAAATGGGTGCTGTTAATGAAACCAGTCCCACTAAACATTTAAGAAAGAACAGAAAATGGTTCCTTCATAACAAATCAGCCAGGGTAAAGTTACCCAAAGGCCTAGTTGGAGCCAAGTACACTGCTGAAGTGCTAATTAATGGACAGGCTTGTAATTGCCTTCTCGATACCGGGCCACAAGTGACAACCGTATCACAGTCGTTTTATGACAGTTATCGCTCACATTTGGAGATCCATGCTATACATGACCTTCTTGAAGTTGAAGCCGCTTGGTCAAAATATTCCATATTCAGGCTATATATGTGTTGATATCACCTTCCCAAAGAACGGGTTTGGACATGAACTTACTGTGTCTTCACTTGCGTTGGTTGTTCCAAACACACGCTCCATTGTCCAGTCTTCTCTATTAATTGGTACTAATACCCTTGATCTTCTATTTGAAAGTTTTTCCCTCATTAACACAGATTCCAGTGCCCTTCCTTATAGTTACAGAGTGGTGCTGGGCGTGTTACAAAAGAGACACAGGCAGAAAGAGACCAGCAGTCTTGGTCTTGTCAGACTGTCAGGAAATGAGCCTGAAATCATTCCTGTGGGCCAGAGTAAAATCTTGGAGGGCTCAGTTCATGGAAACGTTGACACTCCAGATAAGTGGGCTGTAGTCGAGTCCCCCAATACATCTTCCTTACCAGGTGGTGTTTTGGTCACTAACTGTTTACTCACCCTTCCTGAGAAACGGTCGCAAAAGTTTCCAGTTGTCCTGCGAAACGAAAGTAAACATGACATAGTTATTCCTGGAAACAGTGTCATTGCTGAAATCTATGCCATGCAGGAGATTTTGTCACATCCTCATATCTCTGATAAGTCAAAGCAAACTTGTAGTTCACAGCCTGCTTGAGCTTAATTTAAACTTTGCAGATTCCCCAGTCCCCGTGGAATGGAAAGAGCGAATTATGCAGAAGTTGAAAGCTAGGCCAGAAGTTTTTGCGCAACATGATACTGATTTTGGGTGTACTAATAAAGTAAAGCATCAGATTAAACTGAGCGATGAGACCACTTTAAAACACAGGCCTCGTCCAATACGACCACAAGACGTCGACGCTGTACGTCAGCATTTGCAGGAACTGTTAGAGGCAGGGGTAATCCGCGAATCCGAGTCAGACTTTTCCTCACCCATTGTGGTGGTTAGGAAGAAAAATGGAGATGTATGACTTTGCGTCAATTATCGGAAGCTAAACCAGAACACGATCAAAGACGCTTACGCACTTCCTAATCTGGAAGAAACTTTTTCAGCCCTTACTGGGTCGAAATGGTTTTCGGTTCTTGACCTCAAAAGTGGTTATTACCAGGTTGAAGTCGAGGAGGGAGATAAGCACAAGACAGCTTTTGTATGCCCACTGGGATTTTTCGAGTTCAACCGTATGCCGCAGGGTGTAACTAACGCCCCCAGCATGTTTCAACGGCTGATGGAGAGATGTATGGGCGATATAAACCTTAAGGAAGACGACCTTATAGTTTTTTCTGAAACCCTCGAACAACATGAAACACGTCTCCTCCATGTGCTCAGTCGTCTCCAAGAATACGGTCTAAAACTATCACTCAAGAAATGTAAGTTTTTTTCAGACATCTGTGAAGTACTTGGGGCACATAGTTTCTCAGCGTGGCGTCAAAACAGACCCCAAAAAGGTTGCTGCCTTAACAACTTGGCCAAGCCCTAAAAACCTAAAAGAACTCCGTTCCTTCTTAGGTTTTGCGGGGTATTATAGGCGGTTTATTAAAGATTTCTCTAAAATCGTCAAACCCCTTACAAGCTTAACTGCAGGATATCCCCCTCTGCGTAAGAAAAGTAGCTCTAAGCTAAGCAGTGACCAGTATTTTCAGCCAAAAGCTCCTTTTGGGGAGAGATGGACAGAGAGCTGTCAACGAGCATTCGAAACGATAATACACAAACTAACTACTGCCCCAGTGTTGGGCTTTGCCAATTCCAAGTTGCAGTATGTGCTACATACAGATGCTAGTACAACTGGACTAGGGGCAGCTCTGTATCAGGAGCAAGAGGGAGAGATGCAGGTTATTGCATACGCGAGCAGAGGTTTATCGAGAAGTGAAAGCCGGTACCCCGCTCACAAACTTGAGTTCCTTGCCCTCAAGTAGGCGGTTATGGAAAAGTTTTGTGACTACTTGTATGGCAGTCCCTTCACAGTAATAACTGACAGCAATCCTCTAACTTATTTTGACCACTGCTAAGTTAGATGCAACAAGTTACCGCTGGTTGTCTGCTTTGTCGTCATTTGAGTTCCAGCTTTGGTACAGAGCTGGAAAACAGAATACGGATGTAGACAGCTTGTCTCGCCATCCACATCCTGAACCAGTAAACGATCTTGTCTCCCTGAAAGAACAAGAGCGAATCTGCCAATTTGTACAACATCACTTGCCTGGCACAGATCCTTTCACTCATGTTCCTCCTCATGCTGTGAATGCGATCTGTGAAAAACATCTAGTGTTTCAGTTTTTCGATGCAGATCATTATGATCTTACCTGCCCCCTTGTAACATCTCTGTCTATGACTGCTAATGCGGTTCCTGACAGTTTTGATCAGTGCAGCGCTTTTCCTATTATTCCAAGTATGTCAGAAGAAGAATTGAGTCCAAGTCAAATGAGCGATCCTGCTATCAATGAAATTATACAACAGCTGGAAACAGGTGAAACACCTTCTCCTGTGGTGCGAAAAAGAATTTCACAACTTTCCATCTTTCTGCGTGAGCTGAACAAACTGGAGCTGCAGAATGGGATTTTGTACAGAAAAAGGCAAGTAGGTGAAGAAATTCAGTATCAACTTATTCTCCCTGAAAGCCTAAGATCTATGGTGTTGAAAAGCCTCCACGATGACATGGGTCATCTTGGCTTTGACAGAACCCTCGACTTGATCCGAACCAGATTTTTCTGGCCAAAAATGGCTTTAGATATTGAACAAAAAATCAAAACCTGTAGCCGGTGTGTTTGTAGAAAGACCCTGCTAGAGAAGGCAGCGCCTCTAGTAAACATTCAAGTAACCAGACCTCTCGAGTTACTGTGCATTGACTTTTTGACGATCGAACCAGATTGCAGTAATACTAAAGATGTCCTTGTCATCACTGATTTCTTTACAAAGTATGTTGTAGCAATTCCTACACCGAACCAAAAGGCTCGTACTGTAGCCAAGACCCTGTGGGAAAACTTTATCATCCACTATGGCTTCCCAGAAAGGTTGCACAGCGATCAGGGTGCAGACTTTGAATCAAAAACTATCAAGGAGCTGTGTAGCCTAGCTGGGATACAGAAAGTCAGAACATCGCCCTACCACCCCAGGGGAAACCCAGTAGAGAGGTTTAATAGAACCTTATTAAATATGCTGGGTACACTCACTGACGAGAACAAAAAAACATTGGCGTGACTTTGTGAAGCCCCTCGTACACGCATACAACTGTACCAAACATGAAAGTACTGGGTTTACACCATACGAGTTAATGTTTGGTAAGCAGCCTAGACTACCTATAGATCTTGCTTTTAATGTTACCTTGAGCCATCGCCAGCAACAGTCCCACTCGCAGTATGTCCAAGCTCTCAAATTTCACCTTCGAGAGAGTTACCGACTGACTAGTAAAAATGCTGCTAAAGTGGCTGAACGGAATAAAATCAGATATGACCGACGTGTAACTGAATCTGTCTTGGATGTTGGTGATCGTGTGTTGGTAAGGAATGTTAGGATTAGGGGTAAACACAAGTTATCAGACAGGTGGGAATCCGTTGTTCATGTGGTTGTAAGTCAAAAGGACTACTTACCTGTATATACAGTTAAACCTGAGAACGAGGATGGTCCAACCAGAACTCTTCACAGAGACCTTTTGTTACCTTGTGGGTTCTTGCCCGTTGTCCCTGAAAACCCTGCTGTAGTTCGGAAAATACCCAGCCGGCCAAACACACGCCAATATCACAGTACCGATCATGATGAACCTGAACTTGAGTACAACTCAGAGGAGGAAGACAATTATCCTTTGTATAACACCCCAGGCCCTCTGCAAGAGATTTCTAGAGTAGTCGAGGAATACAAGGTAGTTTTCCCTTCCAAAACCTTTCCGAAAACTGTTGTTGAGCAGCCCAAATCAGACCATACTGATGTCACAGAACATAACACAGTGCCTGATAATGTTCCTGTGTACAACAATCTGAAGACAATGGGCAACTTACCTGAAAAGGGCAACTCATTGGGAACACAGAGCGTATCTGAACCTAAAATGGTCAGACATCCAGAAACTCACCTTGATGAGATGGACAATGCCTCAGATCTTAGCCAAGCCAATGCTGTGGAAATGACTCGTACTGATGTGAATGAGACCCAACCTATGACCAATGATGACAAAGAATGTGACCTTGGGGCAGAACAAGCTGCCAAAAGACCTTCTCGACAGAAAACCAAGCCAAAAATCTTAACCTATCCTAGATTAGGGAACCCTCTTGTCAGTGTAGTGCAATCTCTGTTCCAGAGTTTAAGTGAAGCTGTCACAGGTTCTATTAAAATCCCTGAGATCCAGTTAGTCTAACTTGGGTATTATGCAAAGGGACTTGCATAGATTTAGGTGGGGAGGGTGTAACCCAGGTTTAAATAGCCTTCACTAAATATAAGCCTTTTCATAAAAATAGCTATAAAATAAATAAATAGAGAATAAATAAGTCTTAAAATAGTTCTGCTGGAAATTGGACAGAGAAATTCCGAGTGGATTGCGGAGTTGGATTCCGCTGGTGAGAAACAAGATGGTGAGCCTGTAACCGCCGTCTAGCAGGAGCTACACATCTGCTGGACATTGTGAATGCTGGACAGTTTTTTGTAGTGGAGGATGACATCCGTGTATTCACCCAGATGAAGGCGGACAAACGCTTCATCTCAACTACAAAATTCAAGGGTGGCTGCATCTTGTTATTTGGTTGCTTTACTGCAAGAGGGACTGGTGCACTTCACTAAGTAGTTCAAGCTTGGACACAGATGGGTCGTCCTAATGGACAAGGTCCCTCAGCATAGCACCAGATGAAGGGGCTGAAAGAACTAGTCAATGAGTTGAAGCGACCATCAAGTCCTGATCCAAGTTCCACAGATAATTCGTGGGCAGAGCTGAAATTTCCAAAACTGGTATGACCTGCCCATGCTTTCCTAAAGAAAGAGCAGTGGATTCAGAGAAATGGGATTAACCCCTCAGGAGCATCAGAGAGGAAAGACATTGATTTGAAGCACAAGTTATTCGGGTTTTTTTCTGCTGGATTGTTTCTGTTGTGTTGTATTGTTTTTTTCCTTTTTTTTGAACCACATCCAATATCTATTGTTAGTGTGTGGAATGTAAAATTGTCTATTTGGGGTATAATAGAGACAAGAAATGGTTAAAACAAGAAATTAAAAAACCTTAACTTCTTAAAAGGACACTAAACTAAAATAGATTTGAACAGATTAAAAACACACAAACTGTAAATTAAATAGATTAACTGTATCAACTTGAACTTAAATAGAGCTATAACCTAGGTTTAAATAAATAGTATCCTTTTAATACCTGACATTAGGTTTAAATTTTGACAGGGATTAAATAAAATATTCCAAAAGAAATAGGGAAACTATTTTGGATTGAATTTTGTGTCATTGTACGTCCACTGTTGTAATATTGTTTTTTTTTTTTCCTCAACAAATAAGAAGCTGGCAGTTTAAACTTATTTTTTGGGTCTGTGGTCATTAATACACTTACGCATTTCTCTACTCCCGTAGCCGAACCTAGCACTGGTCCTATTGTCTGTTCTATTAACTGTAAACACATCGTGAGTGTTACAATGGCACCAGTGTTTGTGGCTTGCTCTCTGTCTCTGTCAACTTTGTGTGTAATTGTGCTACTTATTTTGATTGTCACAGCAAATGTCACGTCTCTACTGGTGTACGGTGTCCAAACATTGCTAGATCTTCAACTTTCAGCCAACTCTATTCTGAAAACAGACAATGCCAGACTTAAAACCTTTCCCGCCCTTCTTTTGGGGATTCTAACTCAACTGATTCACACCCCTAGTACACCTCGGCAGCAAAGAGGTGGGCATCACCAGGGCAGACACGTCGGGCGGCTGGTGATAGCTGAAGGCTTTTTTGTGGCATTCTGGACTCATTGTCAGCATTTATTGGACACTGTCGACACCTGGCAGGTGCCTACTCGGTGCCTTGGATGAAATCTTTCAGGTTTAAAGCTCTTGGTAAATGCTAGATCTCTAACTGACAAAACTGTCACGGTGGCTGATCGGAGTGGACCCAGAATGCAGATGGACATGCAGTGTAACGGTAAGTAAATGGCTTTATTTTAAGCCAAAAAAAACAAAACTCACTCTCAGGAGGAGGCAGGAACAAACAAATAAGGCAAAACAGGAGCAGATGACAGGAGAGAAGTGGTAATGTTTCTGCAATGAGTAAACGGAATGATGAAGTATATATGGAGCATTGTGCTGAGAAAACTGATGGCATGATGCAGGTGGGCTGAATGAAGCTGAATGAAGCTGATTGCAGGTTGACAGATGCAGGGAGAACAAAACGTGACTAGGCAAAACAGAAATCCAAAAAATACAAACGAATCGGGAAAACATAATGTACAGAACATGAACTAAAAAACAATAATAAGAAACTAAAGCACAGCCAGGAAAATAATAAACAGAAACAAGATCCAAAACGTAAACTGGAAATAAGATTAACAAAAACCCAAACAAAAACCCCAAAACCCCCTCAAATCATGACAAAAACGTATATTCTGAAGGATTTATTCACTTCACAGCGCTTGGATTTCCAGTTTGTGACTGAAACTTGGCTGAGTGTTGGTGACTCCAGCATATTTACTGAACTTCTACCAAATGATTTTTATGTTAACTCCCCATGGGTGTCTGGCTGAGGAGTAGCTATAGTTTCAGTCTTCAAGAGCTGTTTTAAATGTAAGCAGCTCTTTTTATTCTCCTCTTTTGCCAGCTTTGAACTGAGTGCATTTGAACTGGGTATCTTGCCATCAGTGTTGTGTCCTGTGGTCTATTGCCCTCCCAATAAAGATGTATTATTCTGCCTAAATATGATTGAGTCCTTATTATGGTTGATTTTAATTTACATGTGTGTTGCCCAGATAAGCCAATAGTGAAGGCATTTTTACATTTTATTGATTCTTATTGACCTTGTACAGTCTGTGTCTGGCCCAATACACACATGGACAAACCCTTGAGTTGATTTTATCATATGGTCTGCTCGTCCTTAACTTGGAGACTTGTGATGTTGTGTTCTCAGATCATGTGGCCATTTCATTTGAATTTGCTCTAATCTGGGCCACCATAAAATCATAAAATTGTCGTGTTTTTTAATTCCTCCACTGCCGCTTGGTTTTCTGCTATTTTTAAGATTGGGATTGATAAGCCAGCATGCACAGTCTGGGGAGCTTAGTTTCTGGTTTCATTCTACTTCTCAGAATGTTTTGGACTCTGTTGCACCAATGAAAATTAGGCAATTTAAAGCTAAATCTGAGCCTTGGCCGAATCACCAGACACAAACACTCAGAAGTGAGTGAACTGAAGCTGAGCATAGGTGACAAAAGGACAAATGGCAGGTGTCATTTCAAGTATTAAAAGATTGCTGGAATCAATATCAATTAGGGCCTCAATTTCACATGCTGGTTCTGACCCATCAATTTGTATTACCTGCTCAGCTGTTTTCAACCAGTTTGAGCCTGTGATGCTGTCATCTTTACAGAAGATTGTTGATCGCTTTAAGCCTGCAGGCTCCCTATATGATGTTATTCCTCCTTGACTTTTTAAGGAGGTCTTTACCATCGCGGGCCACTCTGTCCGTGCTATTGTTAACAGCAGTTTGTCTGAAGTGTAGTTCCTGCAAATTTAAAACATGCTGTTGTTAAAGCTCTGCTTCAAAAACTACTCCAGACCCCACAGTACTTGTCAATTATAGGCCAATTTCTAAGCTACCTTTCATTTCAAAAATCATTCAGAAGGTAGTTTACTATCAGTTGATGGCCTTTTTAGAAGAGCAGCATGTTTTAGAGGTTTTCCAATCTGGTTTTAATGACATCTTTTTAGCTATAGATTCTGGTGACTTTATGGCTGTTGTCCTTTTGGATTTAACTGCTGCTTTTGATATGGTAGACTACATAATTTTACTCTCACGTCTGGTGCAGTGAGTAGGCATCAGGGACACACCAATGGATTGGTCCGATCATACCTGGAAAACCGAACCTTCTGTGTTAGCCTCGGTGACCATGCATCATCCTCTGCTCCTCTATCATGTGGTGTGCCACAGGGCTCAGTGTTAGGACCTGTTCCTTTCCGCTTGGTTCCATATTGAGGAAGTATGGTGTGCTATTCCACTGCTATGTTGATGATGGTCAGACTTATATTCCACTCAAAACGAAAGATGGAAACAGTGTTTATTTACTGCTAAAATGCCATGAAGACTTAAAAACCAGGATGGATGTCAATTTTTTAAATTCAATTAGAGTAAGACTGAAATCATGTTATTTAGTGGCACAGCTGAGGTTCCCCCTATTGAAATAGGTTATCTAGCTCAGTACAAGAAGTCAACCATTACAAACCATGGAGGTTCTGAAATCTGATAAAGCTGTTTTAAGGCAATTGGCCAAAATAAAGCCCATTCTTCCTAGGAAGCACTTTGAGACAGTAAGCCATGCCTTCATTAATACTCAGCTGAATTAGTGTAATGCTATTTCTGTGGGGGTTAGTGGTTCCTATATTGCTCAGATTCAGAGGGTGCAAAATGCTGTAGTGCGTCTCATTTCTGGCACCCATAAATATGAGCACATTTCCCCCATTTTAGCCTCACTCCACTGGCTCCCTGTGCATTTCAGGATTCATTTTAAAGTTCTTTTATTTGTTTTTAAGACTCTTCATGGCCTTGCCCCTCCCTGTCTTTCTGAGCTGCTGCACCATCATGCACCCTCCCGTTCTATCAGTTGCTCCTTAGTGCTGGGCCTTGTTCTTTGTGACAGTCTCAGACAAGCAAAAGACAATGGATGGATGGAAAATCTGAACCATGTTAAATTAAGCTGATTAACAAACTGAATTTACAAATCCTGCAACCATGGCTGTTGTTTCAGAGAAGGTTCAGATCTTCTAAAACACCGATTGTACCTTGACATGGTTTTATGTAACCGTCAAGATAACTTTTTTATTGTTTCACAGTAACTCTAATCTTGTTTTGTAAGGACAGTTGTAAGTTTAGCTAAAATCTAACTAATTTATCAAAAAGCTTCATAAATTCCCTTACAGGAGAAATATCACATTTATGAGAGTGGAATGGAAAGAGTATATGCTTTTGGCAATGACTTAAAAACCCTCTATTTGAGTTGGATTAGCAGGGACACTTCATAAACAACCAAATCTCAACGAGTATTAATATGTAACAGTAAACTAGAGGAAATAAGATTTTAGCTGAAGCATCAGTGTGAACATTATGCTTATGATGGTGGTCTAGCACAATGTTAATAAAATAGAGAAATTGTTTTGGTGACACTGATTAATTTCTTTGGCCATATTCATTCCCTCAGATCCTTCACGTGAGCCACTAAAAGGAGGTAATAAGGATTGTTTACTTCAACTTCATGCTGACATTTATGCATTTATTGTGGTATTATCAAATAATAATAAGGTTTTGGGAAAAAGACCACACCAAAACGACTCCCACTCCAACCTGACGGCTCAGTATAAAAACGTATTATTCCAAAGCTTAGAGGGTTTGTGATATTAAATATTCTTTTCAAAAATCAGACAGGTGATGTATAAAAATAAATGTATAGATACAGTACATGACAGGTTCGAGAGTATGGTACTCTCTACACTCATATGTTCATTGATAAATAATGTGGAATTTGTTTTCAGAGAGGGGGAAAAATGGGAATGTGTTCAACCATATTGGTCATTTTCATTTTTTATCTTCTCAAAAGATTTGTGTGGTTATGAGGCGGTGTTTTCATGGTTTTCATATTTATCATAGGTTACGAGTACTGTTTGTTTGCCTCTTTATCAGTTCATAATTTTGTGGTTTTGGTAATACTGTACCCAACATTTATCAACATTTATAGGAATGAAATGATGTAAACAGGGGTTTGCACTAGCCGTGTGTTACCTTGCACCGATTAGGATGATGTCTGTACATACTTAGACCAATGATTTAAGTGATTTTATATGTTATTTTTGTAGTTTGCTGTAGGAATACGTAAGATGACTCCAGTTGATATTATCTACCAGCAAGAGGTCAGCTAAAATCAGATAATAACTTGCGATTAAGTGGTTTGTTCTAGGCAAAACATGTGACAGAGAATATCCTAATTTTACTTTTGAGTTATTTTAAACTGCTAAAATCAGCTAAAACAGACAGAGTATAGCCATAAGCTTTCACCACTCATAAAAAATATTTTTGTTTTTCTATTACAGGCACGGGTTCTAAACTGATAATAACTGATAACTCATAATAGCCTCAAAGAATCCCACTTCGGACAAAACAAAATAACCTTTAAAGCTATACTAGTGGTAAATTGCCTAATGTGATCCTTTGTATGTTGTGAATATGCATCAATGGGCATCTTGGCTGCATTAAGACTAGAGGCTTCATGATACTGTAAACCCTTGAGCCTGAGATTTTCTCAATAAGCCAAATGAAATTATATTTTTACCCCCATTCTTCTTTCATAGCTGTGGAGAAGACAAAGAAACTAAATACGCTGGTAAAATCAGGAGCCAGTTTGTCGTTCCCAATTTTACAACAATAACGGTGCAGCTATGATTGTACTATTCCATTTAAAGTATAAAAGTTTATATTCCCACATGTTTTAATCCATGTTTGCCCACTCAAAAGACCATTTGTTTACTTAAAAGAATGCAGGTCACGGAGTCAAGAACCCAATTCATGCAAAGCATCATGGATTACCCAACAGCAACATGTGGATAGTGTTAACATTGACCTATGCCTAAGAAGGGCAATATTGAAATTAGGCCGATTGCTCAGGGATTTATATACATTTTGTTTTAACCCTATAAAATACAGAGTTTGCCAGGCATCCAATTCTTAAACAACACCCAGTAAGCCCTTCTAGGAAAAATGTTTATGAAGTTTTAGATATGAGGTTTAATTAGAAAATTAAATGCTTTGTTTTATAATCAATTACAAAGGTTAAAAGTTAGTCCACCCTTGACAAGTGGTTCAAATAGCCTTTTTTTGGTTTTCATCGGTGAGTTAGTGGGTTTATGTTGTACGGAATGGGAATCTTATTTAATCGTCGGTCTCTGTATTGAAAGTCGCTGTTCTCTCCCTCACTCCAGTGCAGACACGCTCTGGCCCACGTCCATTCTCCTCGGGGCTGAGGCAGTCTGAGAGCAGTCTCTCTGAGGCAGCGCACCGTCTGACAGTAGCTCAGATTACTTTAAAAGGGATCAACTAAGAGTTTCTGAAAGGATATTGGTGACATTAGTATTTCCACTTTGTACGACTGTAGGTTATTCCTGCTCCCTGACCGCGGGAGATATTTGTTCGTCTCTGGAGAGCCGAGGGCTTACACCTGTAGGAGCCGCTGACAGAGCAAAGGTAAGCATTTTCATCTTTCGACTAATTTACCTTTAATGATACTAAAATGGATATAGGTTTACCTTCTGTTCGAAAGCCTTTCAAGCGTTTTACTAAATATACATAGTTTCGACTAGAATGGAAGAGTCGGAGTAAAAAGAAAGAACCAGGTGTTCGATTTAAATTAAACTTAAATTACCAAAACCCTCAAATAATTAACTTTTACGTCAAAACACAACATGTCTTCATGAGTTATGAGTTTACAGTGGTGCTGCACGGCGGCGCAGCCACAAGCACTCCGGCAGCTGGCAAACAAGACACAATTTCCCCTTCTTAAATAGGGTACAATGGGGCAAACAATGAAGGATAGAGCTAAAGCGAGTAATCCTGCAAGTTATGGGAATTTTAGAGCAGTCCATGGGAACTTTTAATGTCTTGGTCTTTGGTCTCCAACAGATTGGACTAGAAGACACGATGCAAGCTGTTTGCACATTCAACTGTCTGTCAGAGTGTGTGCCCTGAGTGCCACTGTGTGTGTGTGTGTGTGTGTGTGTGTGTATGGTTTCAGTGCAACCGAGTAATGTAATTTCTTGATCTTATTTAAAAAAAAACAGACAACAGACAAAGCACAAATACAGTTTAACTGGTCATATTTAATTTTGAATCTATACTTACTGTTAAGATTGCAGGAATCAGAACCTCTATTCATATTTACAGAAATCACCCACATCTATAGACATGTTAAAGTTTAAAGACTCTTATACTTGTGATTCTGGACCACTTGACTTGTACAGAATTTCTCTTATGTGAATGTTAAAATAAAAAAAATAAAAAAACTTCTTGTTCTCATAAACTGCCAAAAAAGAGGTTTTGAAGGTTTAGAACAAAATAAGCTGATCTAGAGTCGCTTGTAGTTACCAAAGTTAAGGTAATATTAAAATAAAATTAAATATCTTAATATTAGCAGTCCACAATGATCATAACTTCTCAAATGTCTTTACGGCAGAAAAGTGGGTCCACAATCATTGTCATTCTTATTTCAGTATGTGTCAACTTGAACACGAGCAGAGAATACAATGAAATCTAAGGCCAGGCCGCAAATCATGAATGCAGGTCTACAGGGGTTGGACAATGAAACTGAAACACCTGTCATTTTAGTGTGGGAGGTTTCATGGCTAAATTGGACCAGCCTGGTAGCCAGTCTTCATTGATTGCACATTGCGCCAGTAAGAGCAGAGTGTGAATGTTCAATTAGCAGGGTAAGAACACAGTTTGGCTCAAAATATTGAAATGCACACAACATTATGGGTGACATACCAGAGTTCAAAAGAGGACAAATTGTCAGCATACCACCAAGAAGAACGAACCACATCCAACAGGATTAACAGTGGACGCAAGAGGAAGCTGTCTGAAAGGGATGTTCGGGTGCTAACGCGGATTGTATCCAAAAAACATAAAACCACGGCTGCCCAAATCACGGCAGAATTAAATGTGCACCTCAACTCTCCTGTTTCCACCAGAACTAAATCTAAATATTATTGAGCCAGTTTGGGGTGTTTTGGAGGAGCGAGTCAGGAAACGTTTTCCTCCACCAGTATCACGTAGTGACCTGGCCACTATCCTGCAAGAAGAATGGCTTAAAATCCCTCTGACCACTGTGCAGGACTTGTATATGTCATTTCCAAGACGAATTGACGCTGTATTGGCCGCGAAAGGAGGCCCTACACCATAATAATAAATTATTGTGGTCTAAAACCAGGTGTTTCAGTTTCATTGTCCAAACCCTGTATGTCAGTGTGTTGGCTTTAAGCTCTGTAAAATAATTAGTTGTCCATACTAGTGCAAAATTGTGTGAAGCAGTACAAGATTTCTGGAGATCAGTTAGAGAAACTGACCCCATATACTTGCTCAAGACTGAGTAATATCATGTGATTGCAACAGCCAGAGTAATGCTTTTTACTGACACTTGAATTTACATGAGTAACGTTTTAAAAAGAAAACACACTTATAAGAGTAGTTTTACCTCACCTTACTTTTCATTTCTACTCAACTAACATTATTTTGATGTAACACTACTCTTTGTTTAGTACAATTTTTGCCTTCTCTGATCAGTTCGCTGAGTAAAGGACAAGACACAGACACACACTATCTATGGGAAACGGAGACTTGTTGTATATTCACAAGCTGCCTTGTTCGAATCTCAGTTTCTATCTGATGAGCCTGCTTTCGCATTTGGAGGGCAAGAAAATAGTAGATACATTGCCTGTAGCCTTGATATCAGGACTGATTTCATCAGAAAATAATGAAATTATAAGCTTGCCTCCTTTTTGACAAGATGGAGGATAAGGAGAAAAGGTTTTAGCTTCTCAATCGTGAAATATTTCTAAGCCGCTGTTACTGTTCTTTTTTCTAAGATGGATGTTATAATTTAGAGTGAAGAGACCAAAGTGGAAATCTTTGGAAGTTACATGAGGAATAACTAACATAGCATTTAAGAAAAAGAACTTCATTCTGACCAGTCAAACGTGGGTGGTAATGTGATGGTCTGTGGCCGTTTTGCTGGCTTATGCTTGAAAACCCTCCAGCGTGGCTGAATTAAAACAAATCTGTAACTAAGAGTGGTCCAAAATTCCTCCAACACTTCATTGTAGTTGTGGCCTGTAAGAGTGGCACAACCAGTTAGTAGGTTTAGGTGGCAATATATTTTTTCACAAAGCATCAGGTTGGTTTGGATATTTTGTTGATCTGAAGAAATGAAAACATTATTTGACATCTGCTTTTTTATTTTCTTACAGTAGGTCATGATCTGAAGCTACGTTTTGTTTAATGATCTGAAAGATTTAAGCTTGTCAAAAGCCTTTTTTACAGCATAATATATTTAGGTTCCAAATTTCTGTAATTCGCTTATTCATAAATTTTAACCTTGAACAACATCAACCCTCAAACACCTTGACATGTAGAAAGTGTGGTTTGGGCAAGGAGATTTCGTAATAAGTGTTGCCTATCAACATGCACTTGTTAGGGTGGATAGCGCCACCTGAATAATGACTTCTTTTCGCTTCCATTACTTGCTTTAATTTCTCTACACAACCATAGTCAGTACAAGGTTCGCTAACAGACAGCTTAGAGCTTTTCTCCCACTACAACTGAACAGAAGTAGATAGTGGGCTTCTCTGGGCCAACATTTTACCACAGGTATTACCTAGCTCCACGGACTGACTTGATACTGCAAACAGACAGTGCAGATGGTGTAGTTTGCATTTTATCCTTCACTTTCTCATAAGCACTTCTCACTGAAATATTTTCACTCAAAAACTGTGTTGGACCACTTGTTTGCTGAATATTGGACCATTTGCACGTTGCTGGACGCCACCAGGCCTAATGTCGTTTTCGGCCATTTTGTATCCAGGACACTTCGCTCCTACAGATCCCGTCGGCCCCTGCGGCTGATAAGACATGGGCGTTGCAGCCCTGAGGCCACGTCAACTATATAACAGAGGATGAGATGACCCACCATTTGCCTTCAGCTGGAGACCTTGACACGGTTACCAACATCTGAAGCATCAACTGGAGAAGAGTCCAGAGTGGATTTCCTTTATTCTCCTTCGTTGGCCAACGTAAAATTCATAAAAGAGGTTTCTGGAATAAGAAGGCCAGAAATTTCACTTTGCTGATCGAAGACGTGAGCTTAACACGTAACCCCATGGAGTTTCAAGGAGACTAATTGCCACCTTGTTTTGGTCCAAGTCGACTGCTGATGGTCAGCTCATATTTTTCCTTTTTGCCAAGGAGGACAAAGGACGAAGATTGACCGCTTTTCCTGAAGTTAACTGTGGACGCACATTAACTTCCAACTTTCCCCTTCCTCTCTCAACTCCGCCCAGAAGGAAGGCTTCAACAAAGTAAAACACATCCTTTTATTAATTTTTTTAAATTTCTTTATTTGGAATAGCCAGGCAGGGTAGAGGAGATTTTTAGTGCGATAAGAGTCTAATGTTTTCGGAATCGTATATGCATGCCGTTGTTTTGAAACACGCTGGTACTTCTGGAGACCGCCGTGTCTCGCAAGTGTGTCTTTACCGTGCAAACACCTGTGCGCATGTGCGCTGTGTAACTGGACTGTTATAATAACCTCATGGTGAAATTCAACATTTTCTTTGTCTTCAACCTTACTGCCTACTAGCTTGCCGCCAAAAGTTTTATAACTCTTTGTGTGCTCAGCCCGCGCAGAGTTGGGGGAGGTTTTATGACTGAGTATAACTGTTACAGTTGGAGCTGTGCCCCCAACCTCCACTCACCACCACATCCCTTTGTCATATTATCATTTTTGCCATAACTGCTGTTTTGCTTTATTTTGTTTAGTTAGATATTTTACCCCTTTTGGGTAGAACGTTGCATGTTTGAGTAGGTGAAGATTATTAAATTGGAAGAGCGAGTGTATCAGGGCTGTGATTTAATAAATATTCACATAGATAAAGAGAAGTCGTTTGTGTTTATTTTTTGCAAGAGTGATTCGTCAGTCAAGATAAGGTTGAAGTTCCACACGTTTCAGCAGAAACGGTCAATTAAACAGTGACATCTCTCGTAATAGTTATTAATTATTACTGAGTATTTAACGGTTGTAATTATCAAAGGCGTTGAGCCACAATTACAACAGCAGAAGACATCTCTGGTCTCGATTCATAAATGAGGATTTTGGTTAAGAAATTAATTTGGTCAAATTATGATTTTTAATTATAATTATTGATAAAGATTAATCAATCAATAATCATAATTCTAACAACTGTGACTCACTTACCAAACATTGGAAACCTTTTGGCTCCCTTCTGACTCAAGGTCTGCACAACCAAAGTTAGACTGTGTCACAGTGTTTCAGCACCATGGACAGAGCCAACACTTAACTGTATACTAGAATTGTATATTTTGAGAAATTACATAAATTTTACTTTCTCAGAAATTTCAGCCGCTTCAAATCAACGAATTACAAGTCCAAAATTTTTGAACAAACATATTTGTACAAAGACAGTTTAAGTAAAAGAGAAATACTCCACAAATTGTCAAATTTCTTTGGCATATTTCTCCATGTATGTTATAAACTATGAAGCAGTTCCACATGTTTTCTGCCTTGAAATGACAACTGTTAACTCAATAATCACACCGTTGATGATAGACTCTGCTTTTTAATCGTTGCCATTAACAAGAACCAGCCCCTTACAGCCCTCCACAAGAAGGTCCCCCTCTTCCTTTCCCGCCTGCCCCTTTTCCCCATACACACATGCGCAGTTGGTTACATGCAACTTAACAATCTCCCCTCTTTCTTTAAAGAACACCAAACAGATTAGACATATCTGTAACCATTTTTCAACTTAACATCATGTTAGGAACGTTGAACTAATGTCCTTTTTGTACTTAGACTTTCAGTTGCTATTCACCTTCACCAAGGGCTTTCAACAGTCCAAGTGCAGATGTCCCCACTTTGGTTAAGCAGTTTGTAAGATGCTCTTTGGTAGATGTCCATATAATTTCTTGAATAGTCCCTGAGCTCATCAGTTCTTTGATGATGCTGATCTCCAGCCGAAGCCTTTTTTCAGTTACAGATTTTGTGGACTTGACAGCATTGAGAAGGGAATGGTTGTCTGTTACACAGATAACGGCCAGGATGTATGTGCCATCACCATTGGTGAGCTCTGAATAGAGTGTAGCTAGAAAAACAGCACTATCAATCCCATCTGCAAGTGCTAAAGTCTCTCCAGCTATCGTACTCTGCACCACTCTCCTGATTAGTTTTGACTGCCAACAAATGGGTGAAAATTTTCCACCTTCTCCTGTTACCATGATAAAATATCCACCGTGTGTGCCTCCATCTGGGAGGTTTCCCATTGAGGAATCACTGAACACCACTAATTTGAGTTGCTTGTTTTCTCCAAAGTGTTGAAACCTCAAGGTAACTTCCTCTGATTTAAGTTTTCAGATCAGCTTGTTTGCACAGTGCAATGTTTGGATTGTGGCATTTTTTTGTGTTAGATGCCAAGATTGATACGTCACACATGATATCAGGTTTAATTTGTCTAGCCACCCATAGTATCTGTCCGATCTTCGATTTTAACATGTCTATCTCTTTGTTGGTTAGATGTGCCTCACGTTGTGGTGCTCTGTTGGGATCTATTGAAATGGGCAGTAGGTTTTTTATGTATGCACGCTGTTGTACTTTATTTCATTCTGCAGAGAGTGAACCTCCATCCCAATGTAGTTGAAGCTGCTATTTTCTTCTCGTCCAACTTGAAAAGCAGCTTTCAGTTTGGGGATAACAGCTGAGGAAAACAGTTCTGACCACCCCATACAAAGTCATCTACATGGCAAGCAAGGACTCTTGTCACCTTAGAAAGATCATCGAGCCAGTAGAAAACAGCTGGATCAACTTTTGACATTGTGCCTCCCAAGTTCTGCATAGTTTCTTTCACCTTGTTGTACCAGAACAATGAGGCATCTGCCAAGCCATAAACACATTTCTTTCATTTCCATACAATTCCTTCACTCGCGGCCTCTTGAGGTGGACGAATTTACAGTGCCTTGCGAAAGTACTCAGCCCCCTTGAACTGGTCAACCACTTGCCACATTTCAGGCTTCAAACATAAAGATATAAAATTCAAATTTTTTGTGAAGAGTCAACAACAGGTGGGACACAATCGTGAAGTGGAATGAAATTTATTGGGTGTGTCAAACGTTTTTAACAAATAAAAAACTGAAAAGAGGGGCTTGCAATATTATTCGGCCCCTTTACTTTCAGTGCAGAAAACTCACTCCAGAAGTTCAGTGAGGATCTCTGAATGATCCAATGTTGTCCCAAATGACTGATGATGATAAATAGAATCCACCTGTGTGTAATCAAGTCTTCGTATAAATGCACCTGCTCTGTGATAGTCTCAGGGTTCTGTTCAAAGCGCAGAGAGCATCATGAAGACCAAGAAATACACCAGGCAAGTCCGAGATACTGTGGTGGAGAAGTTTAAAGATTTGCTTACAAAAATATTTCCCAAGGTTTAAACATCCCTAGGAGCCCTGTGCAAGCAATCATATTAAAATGGAAGGAGTATCAGACCAAATCTACCAAGACCAGGCCGTCCCTCTAAACTTTCATCTCGAACAAGAAGAAGACTGATCAGAGATGCAGCCAAGAGGCCCATGATCACTCTGGGTGAACTGCAGAGATCTACAACTGAGGTGGGAGAGTCTGTCCATAGGACAACAATCAGTCGTACACTGCACAAATCTGGCCTTTATGAAAAAGTGGCAAGACGAAAGCCATTTTTCAAAGATATCCATAAAAAGTCTCGTTTAAAGTTTGCCACAAGCCACCTGGGAGACACACCAAACATGTGGAAGAAGGTGCTCTGGTCAGATGAAACCAAAATCGAACTGTTTGGCCACAATGCAAAACGATATGTTTGGTGTAAAAGCAACACAGCTCATCACCCTGAACACACCATCCCCACTGTCAAACATGGTGGTGGCAGCATCATGGTTTGGGCCTGCTTTTCATCAGCAGGGACAGGGAAGATGGTCAAAATTGATGGGAAGATGGATGGGGCCAAATACTGGACCATTCTGGAAGAAAACCTGTTGGAGTCTGCAAGAGACCTGAGACTGGGACGGAGATTTATCTTCCAACAAGACGATCCAAAACATAAAGCCAAATCTACAATGGAATGGTTCACAAATAAACACATCCAGGTGTTGGAATGGCCAAGTCAAAGTCCAGACCTGAATCCAATCGAGAATCTGTGGAAAAAGCTGAAGACTGCTGTTCACGAACGCTCTCCATCCAACCTCACTGAGCTCGAGCTGTTTTGCAAGGAAGAATGGGCAAGAATTTCAGTCTCTCGATGTGCAAAACTGATAGAGACATACCCCAAGCAACTTGCAGCAAAGGGTGGCGCTACAAAGTATTAACGCAAGGGGGCCGAATAATATTGCATGCCCCACTTTTCAGTTTTTTATTTGTTAAAAAAGTTTGACACATCCAATAAATTTCATTCCACTTCATGATTGTGTCCCACTTGTTGATTCTTCACAAAAAATTTGAATTTTATATCTTTATGTTTGAAGCCTGAAATGTGGCAAGAGGTTGACCAGTTCAAGGGGGCCGAGTACATTCGCAAGTCACTGTATACATCTCAGGTTAAATTCTTTCCTTGCAAAAATGCTGCTTTAATGTCCATAGAGTTCATTTCCCATTTATTTTGACATATGATTGCAAAGACCATCTTCAGGGATTCAGAAGAACATGTGGGTGAGTCTTTAGGAAGTTCTTGAGTGTTCATTTCTTCAAAGCCTCTTGCAACAAGTCTAGCTTTGGGTACACTGCCCATCTGTGTTTTTTTAAGTGTGCACACACACGTTGTTGATAAGCATTTCTGACCTTCATCTTTCTCTTCTTCAAATAGATAGTTTCTTTTCAGTTATCAAGTTCTGTTTGTTTAGCTTGTCAGAAAATGTCCTCCTCCACCACTAGTATTTCATCTCTGTTGTTGTCAGTGTATGACTTATCATTTTCAGAAGGTGTCACTTCAAGGTCTGATACCTGTCACATATCAACTGATCCTGTGGATCCAGCCATTTCCTCTTGCTCACGATATTCTAAGTTGTACCAGTTTCTGTGTTTCCCTCTGGCCTTTCCTGCTTGGCTGGTTATTTTTCCAGTATATTTCTGACCTTTTTCTTTATCCGTGTATTTAACTATTTGTCCAGGTTTCAGTTTCAGTTCTTCGCTGCCTGTTGTTGAGTGTACCAGTGGGAGATCACCCTCTTCAGGATGAACAGAATCACAGGAGGACTCGCTGTTTTCTGCAACAACAGCTGGTTCACGACTTGTTGATACCATTTCCTCATCTTCCTCATCAAATGTCGTTGCTGGAGTCTTGAAAAGATTTTTATCTGTTTCAATCGGATTTTCTTTTTCCATTTCTTCCCCTTTCTCTTGTGGCTCATTCACTTTTCTTAGCCTAGACTGGTGCACTCTGACGTAGGTTCCTCCATGCCTGACAAATATTACTACACCATCTTGGCCAATGACCACACCTGGACCTTTCCACTCATGACAATCTGTTCTTTTATAATAGACTTTGTCTCCTGTTTCATATTTGTCATCAGTTGGCCGCACCTGTTTACGAAGGCCTCTTCGGATCCTTTCAGAGCATTCAGCCTCAGTAAAAGATTTTCTCTTGTCATGTAATATTGCCATGTGCTCAGTAATCCATGTACTGACATCTGTTTTTAATGCTGGAGGTCTGTCAGTGAGGACCAATGGCAGATTTGGGTTTTGTCCAAAAACAAATTGGTAGGGACTGTAGCCATGTACATTGTGCATGCAATTCTTTGCCATCAAAGCCCAGTCCAGAGCCATTTTGCAGTCACATTTGTTGTCTCGCTTTACTTTAAGTAACATTTCAGTGATGATTTGATTGTGTCTTTCTAGAAGGCCCATGGTGTTCTAGAAAGACACAATGCTCCATGGACTGTATCCTGCCGTAGTTTTGACCTCGATGTTAAAATGTTCAGCCATGTCTCTTATTTCTTCATTATTAAATTCACCTCCATTATCACTGAATAATCTGCTGCTTATCCAGCAGTGAATAAAATGCTTCACTATCTCATTTGGTCTTTTTGTGGTAATAATACTCCCTGCACTAAGCCTTGTGAAATGGTCAATGGCATGTAGATACCACAGTCCTGGCTCAAGCTCATGCAGGTCCACAGCAACAGTTTCATTCTATGTTGAAGCCATTGGTAAACCCACTGCAGGCTTATGTTTTGGTTTACTGTAACGGATGCATGTTTCACAGTCTTTTACAAAATCCTTTAGGATTGCAATGCTCTCGTTATCATTGTTACCTGAGCAAGAAAGAAGTTTTTTGCAGTTTTTCAACTGAGGCATGTCCAAATTGTTTATGTAGCTTCAATAGGACTGCCTTTTTTTCTTTGCCGTCATATTTTCTGTCACAATGAGTATTTCACCTTCATCATCTGGTGTCTCCCCTTCTTTTAGCTGGCTTTCTCTTAAGCTCCTTTCATCACTCAGGTTTACACAATAATGTCCAGAAGATGTCAGTTCGAGTTTGACAGGTTGGTCAAACATTGTTGCCTTGTCTTGAGCAATGTCCAAAACTGCATTTGCTCTCTTCAGTGAAGTTTTGCTTAAAAGCATCGGTATATCTGCTGAAACCACTTCTGTTTCTTTTTTGCATCTTGTTTCTCCTATTTTTGCTGAAATAATACATTTTCTTGTGGACCACCAAAACGGAAAGACTTTGCACTCTTAATCTTTATCGCCAAAAATTCTTTTCAAGGCTAATTTCATGTTATCAAAACAAACGGCTGAACAGGCGGTAAGTGCTAGCTGTTTGTCTCTAACATTTAGCCCTGCGGTGTCTAGTAGCTTGAAGGCTAACACTGCATCTGGTAGTTCCATTTTGAACTTGCGTAACTTATTGTATCGTCTTTCAAATTTGATAATGTAATCTGTCATGGACATACCACAGTGTTTGCTGATCCGATGGAAGTCAGTGTAAGCTTCGTACTGTCGATCCTTTTCTTCTTTTAAAAACACAGAGTCCAGTTTGGTCAAAAGGATGGCCATCTCCATATCAGTGTTGAGATCCTCCACGGTGATTTCCAGGGCACTTTCCCTCGCTCTTCCTGATAGTGATAAAGTAACCGCCAGAGCCAGCTTCTTTTTGTCCAAATCGGTAACGAGTCTCCAGATTTCAATCTCATTTTTCCAACTTTCATAAGACGTCTTCTCATCAAAAGGTGGAGGAACTTTGTAATTCCCAGCAGCGGCCATCCTCTGCTACCAATATTAACTCAATAATCACTCCGGTGATGATAGACTCTGCTTTTTAATCTTCACCATTAACAAGACCAACCCCCTTACAGTCCTCCACAAGAAGGTCCCCCTCTTCCTTTCCCGCCTGCCCCTTTTCCCCATACACACATGCGCAGTTGGTTACATGCAACTTAACATCAATTTGGAAAAAAAAAAACATGAAGCTGTTTAATGTTTCAGGGATATCCAAGCTGTTACACTGCCAAAAATCATCATTGGAATAAGTTGAATATCTGTAATGTCACTACCTAATATGTTCAATGATCCCATAGAGAGAAAGTAAGAGGCCACAGAATGTGACAACCCATTCAGAAATCCTGCATTAAGCTGTTCTCACATCAGCAATCATTTAGCCTTTATTGTTCTAAAGCTTTCCTGTGCTCTACAAAACTGTACTCTGGAGAGTTTGGATCCTGCTACCTTAAGGATCCAAACTCAAACTTTGATCGGCTCTGCGGTCTAAACTAAAAAAGGTATGATATTGGTTTTCATGTTGTCGACTGGGGCTTTTGGAGTGTCCCTGCCATGTTCACTTTTACCAGCAGCATGTGTGCTGCGACTGCAGTGAGAGTCTGCCTTTTCCTTGTCTTTGATCACTGCAACCATGTCTCTCGCAGCTGTGCACTCCTCCATCTTGGCTGACATCCTAAAAACGTGTTTAGAAATGTTTTCCTGATATTTGCTCTTCGAAATGTCAAGCCACACTGCGCTCACATCCTGCAGTCTTTTTTTCTACTCATTGTTCACAAAATGACCTGTTTGACACTTCAGACAATTTGTCAAGACAAGCAGTCTGAGATAAAAAGCAGGCACAACCTTATGGTGCAATCAGTGCTTTGATTTTTCTTTTTCTCAATTTCCTATACATTCTCATCTCTGTGTGGTAGTTTTTTTCTCACATGGGCCTATACTAAGTCTGTAACAACAGTTTGAAATGTCTGTGACGATCATTTCTGTCATAATGACTTTGATCCATGATTTGATTGACTTCTTTCTTTGAGCATCAGACCTTTGCATTACCATAGACATCTTATGTACATTTTACAAATCCAGGTTTATGGGTGACCCTTGAAGCAAATACATGTTTTAAGTCCTTTTTTTTTACTTTTCACATTCCCAGCTCACCAGATGGCAGAAAGTCTTCCCTGATTTTGGCTAATTGAAACACTACAGTTAGAGTTAGAATCAGGTTTTTGTTGTGGACTTATTAAAACAGAAATATAAATGACAGTATTTAATTTGATGATAATAAATATTTACTAGGGTCCTTAATTCCATATTAGAGGCTCAAAATATTTTTATAATGTTGTGATAAACTAAACTGAATTAAAATTGAGTTTAACAACAAGAAAATGTTTATCTTATTTTATTACATGAATGATTGCATAATTATTTGAGCAAATGTGGCATAACTTTTTCAGCACAGAATCTGTAAATATTAATGGGTTCTATCTATAAAAGTTATTTTATTGAATTCTTCTTCATGATTTATTACAATTATATAACTTTGCTAACAAAATGGCCAAAGACAATATTTGGTCATTTAGGGTATTAGAAAATGTTTTCAAGATATCCCAGTTTAGGCAATCTGTAATTTAGTTATGCAAAGGTAGAGGCATAAATGATGCTTTGCGGATGTATTTATATGCCTAGAAGCTATTTTACATTTCTTCATGGTAAAACCACAAACTTTAGTGTGTATTATTGGGTCATATGAGGACGACCAACACCAAGTTGCACATAGTTGTGAAACTTAAGGAAAGTTAAACATGGTTTTCAACATTTATAACACATAATAGTTGCCCCGATACAAAAATGTCTAACTTGATGACAAATCCTATTTTTGATACTGCTAAATCTTGTTTTCTGGAGACATAATGTTCTTTCTAATGAAGGTCAAATAGTTATAGTTAGTTAATTGTTAGTGCACAATTAAGCAGTTGAAAAGTAAGCTAAAAATAAGTGTGAGTTGTCTTGATAAGAAAACAGTAGACAATATATAGTTTGCCAGAAGTGTTAACATTTTTAATGGAGGTATGTAGTTTTTATTCAGATGAAAAAGTAATTGGAAACCAGGTTTCTTAACAGGTTAAACAAAGAACAATTAGTTGTTTGATTTCTGTGTCTCTGTTAATTTTTCATCACATTTTTTTTTTTTGGTGATCAACTAGAATCAGTAGCATACAGGTGTTGGACAATTAAACTGAAACACCTGGTTTTAGACCACAATAATTTATTAGTATGGTGTAGGGCCTCCTTTTGCAGCCAATACAGCGTCAGTTTGTCTTGGGAATGACATATACAGGTCCTGCACAGTGGTCAGAGGGATTTTAAGCCATTCTTCTTGCAGGATAGTGGTCAGGTCACTACGTGATACTGGTGGAGGAAAACGTTTCCTGACTCGCTCCTCCAAAACACCCCAAACTGGCTCAATAATATTTAGATCTGGTGACTGTGCAGGCCATGGGAGATGTTCAACTTCACATTCATGTTCATCAAACCAATATTTCACCAGTCTTGCTGTGTGTATTGGTGCATTGTCATCCTGATACACGGCACCGCCTTCAGGATACAATGTTTGAACCATTGGATGCACATGGTCCTCAAGAATGCTTCGGTAGTCCTTGGCAGTGACGCGCCCATCTAGCACAAGTATTGGGCCAAGGGAATGCCATGATATGGCAGCCCAAACCATCACTGATCCACCCCCATGCTTCACTCTGGGCATGCAACAGTCTGGGTGGTACGCTTCTTTGGGGCTTCTCCACACCGTAACTCTCCCGGATGTGGGGAAAACAGTAAAGGTGGACTCATGAGAGAACGACACATGTTTCACATTGTCCACAGCCCAAGATTTGCTCTCCTTACACCATTGAAACCGACGTTTGGCATTGGCATGATTGACCAAAGGTTTGGCTATAGCAGCCCAGCCGTGTATATTGACCCGGTGGAGCTCCCGACGGACAATTCTGGTGGAAACAGGAGAGTTGAGGTGCACATTTAATTCTGCCGTGATTTGGGCAGCCGTGGTTTTATGTTTTTTGGATACAATCCGGGTTAGCACCCGATCATTCCTTTCAGACAGCTTCCTCTTGCATCCACAATTAATCCTGTTGGATGTGGTTCATCCTTCTTGGGGGTATGCTGACATTACCCTGGATACTGTGGCTCTTGATACATCACAAAGACTTGCTGTCTTGGTCACAGATACGCCAGAAAGATGTGCACCAACAATTTGTCCTCTTTTGAACTCTGGTATGTCACCCATAATGTGTGCATTTCAATATTTTGAGCAAAACTGCTCTTACCCTGCTAATTGAACATTCACACTCTGCTCTTACTGGTGCAATGTGCAATCAATGAAGACTGGCTACCAGGCTGGTCCAATTTAGCCATGAAACCTCCCACACTAAAATGACAGGTGTTTCAGTTTCATTGTCCAACCCCTGTAGGGTGCCATGAGTTCTGACTTATTTAAGACTGACTTTGGTCAGCTTCTGTCAGGGTCTTTGAAACAAAAACAATTCTTGGTGTCATTAATAAACACCATTTGCTATGTGAAATGCATGGTAACATGTTCTTCAACAGCAGTGGAATGTGGGGAGCATCAGAATAAACAGAGCTGTCTGACATTACACATTGTCGAAGCCGTCTCCGCTTCCGTTGATTTGGGCACAGGTTTCAAAAGAGTGAAATAAACACAAAGTACAATCAGCTTATGTTTGCCTCTGCGCAGAGTGAGAGAAAGATGCTCCAGCCAAAACCTGCAAGCAACAACTCTGCCCTCTCTCTGGTTCCAGCTCGTTTTATTCAGTCTGCAAGGTGTGTTCAACATATACAGGTCCTTCTCAAAATATTAGCATATTGAGATAAAGTTCATTATTTTCCATAATGTCATGATGAAAATTTAACATTCATATATTTTAGATTAATTGCACACTAACTGAAATATTTCAGGTCTTTTATTGTCTTAATACGGATGATTTTGGCATACAGCTCATGAAAACCCAAAATTCCTATCTCACAAAATTAGCATATTTCATCCGACCAATAAAAGAAAAGTGTTTTTAATACAAAAAACGTCAACCTTCAAATAATCATGTACAGTTATGCACTCAATACTTGGTCGGGAATCCTTTGGCAGAAATTACTGCTTCAATGCGGCGTGGCATGGAGGCAATCAGCCTGTGGCACTGCTGAGGTCTTATGGAGGCCCAGGATGCTTCGATAGCGGCCTTTAGCTCATCCAGAGTGTTGGGTCTTGAGTCTCTCAACGTTCTCTTCACAATATCCCACAGATTCTCTATGGGGTTCAGGTCAGGAGAGTTGGCAGGCCAATTGAGCACAGTGATACCATGGTCAGTAAACCATTTACCAGTGGTTTTGGCACTGTGAGCAGGTGCCAGGTCGTGCTGAAAAATGAAATCTTCATCTCCATAAAGCTTTTCAGCAGATGGAAGCATGAAGTGCTCCAAAATCTCCTGATAGCTAGCTGCATTGACCCTGCCCTTGATAAAACACAGTGGACCAACACCAGCAGCTGACACGGCACCCCGGACCATCACTGACTGTGGGTACTTGACACTGGACTTCTGGCATTTTGGCATTTCCTTCTCCCCAGTCTTCCTCCAGACTCTGTCACCTTGATTTCTGAATGACATGCAGAATTTGCTTTCATCCAAAAAAAGTACTTTGGACCACTGAGCAACAGTCCAGTGCTGCTTCTCTGTAGCCCAGGTCTGGGGAATGCGGCACCTGTAGCCCATTTCCTGCACACGCCTGTGCACGGTGGCTCTCTGAGTCCTCATCCTGGTTATGGTCAATTTGCAACAGTGGCATCGTTATCTTTGGATCCCTCTGCTCAATTGCAGAGGTGATGAGGCGCACCATCAGAGAACGAATGCATGGCACACAACAACATCCACAGGTCACCATTATAGCTACAAATACTGCAATAGAAATTATCAAAGACATTATCAAACCCTTCCAGTGTCCAAATATGCCTGTCATCCACTCCTCTAGGGGATTATCAATTCCAGAATGTTCATGCATGGTGGCGGAGAGGGTCTTAAGTCCCTCTAAAGCCTTTGACACTGAACCATCCGGTGCAGTGTTATTAGGAATAAAAGTACAACACATATCTCCAAACATGGCACACACGCCCCCTTTCTCAGCTAACAACATATCCAATGCCATCCTATTTTGAACCGCCCTGAGGGAAGTTGGGGCCAATTGTTCAGATAAACCTTCTACAGCGTCTCGAGTTAGATTGGCCAGAAGCAAAACATTATAATGAATATAATTAATGCGGTCTACGTTTTTGTTGGGCGTTACTGGGAACAAGGCAGCTATAATAGGGATGTTTTCAAATCCACTCATTTGGGACTCCTCGTGGAACTCCAATTGCATCTATATAGGTGGGGGAACCCTGACTCAGGTCAAAAGTGGTTGAAGCACTTCTTTTCATAATATGTCTTCTCCTCCTACGAGTGAGTGCCAGTGCCTAATTTTGTTGATATGTCACAGAAGTAATATTAGGACCAATTAAAATCAACAGGGCCTGCAATCTGACCATTGCACATACTCCCATGGCATTATTTGGTATATTAGTGAGAAGTCTATATCCTCCGCAATAGTAATATAATCCTGATTGTGCCCAAAGTCCTATCACTTTTCCAGATGTTGTGGTATTACACCAGTCCGAGGGAATTTGTCCTACATTCACCTGTGGGGCATTTGAGGTGAAATTGAAACAAAAATATTAGGGATGCTCCGGTCAGGCTTTTTGCTGCCGATTCCAATACCGATCACCCATGAGTTCCGATCATTGCCAATCACCGATCACATGGATTGACAGTACATTTTTTAATTTAGCTATAAGGGCTACTGGCTACATGATGTGGAAAAAAGGAACCATAGAATCACTTTAATTTAGATAAAAAACGTGTTTTTACTTACTTTTTCAAAATAAAAAATAAAAAAAACTTGTAGGCACAATGCAGCAAATATTTAGCGAAATGGACAACTGAAAACCTGCTATCAGTAATGCAATCTTTAACAGAGTTAAGTCATTAAGCCTCTAGGCGAATAATGCAGTAAAAATAAATCTCACATTGCCTAAATCAAATTATGTCAAGTAAAAAAGGAATTGTTCAAAGGCAAGTGCAGGTTGTATTCAAATAACTGTCATAAGTGCATGAGCAAACTGTTGTGGATTGTCAGAAAAAAACTACATGTTTACCTTTCTTATAATTTACTAAACAAATCAATACTATGGGTCTGTTGCTTCATATATAAATAAAATAGCCCATTTGCTACTCAAACAACATTAACATGGTCTTGAAACAGAAAAACAGCACAAGTGAAATTAAAGTGCATTTGCTTTGAACAGGCAAAATATTGACCAGCATTTTCACATGCTAAATGCCTATTACTTATTGGTAAGCATTGTGGGAAGGTTCTTTTTAATAAAGAGAAGCATCTCAGCTTTTTCAGTCATGAGTCTATTCCTGTGTTCGTCCACAATGTTGGATGCAGCACTGAATAAGCGCTCACTCTCCACACTTGTGCATGGTGCAGACAGGTAAGCTCTTGCTACTTTAGCAAGGTCTGGAAAATGTTCCTTATTAGTTTTCCAGTATTCCAATGATGATGCACTCCGAGAGATGGGTGGCTCTGAGAGGTAGATTATAATCTCTGATGGCGTTGGACTGTCGGTGTGAGCCTGCTGCGAGGTTTCTTCTGCCAGGATCTCACTGAATATGGAAGACAAAGATCCTTTCTCTGCTGGCTCCCCTGTGCTGTTAGCTTCAGGTTCTTGGTTTGGATCCCTCTGAGCGGCTTCTGTCATCAGACCAAGAAGCAGTCTGTGTGTTTTGGTCTTAAGTCCTTCACAATAAAATCTGTCTTTGTACCTTTAGGGGAGGGGGTCACATTAATTTTCAGGCCAGTTGAGAATAAAAAATGTAACTATGTTGCTTTTATAATTTATATAATGCGTTTTTTAATCCATCATTATTTTGATGATGATTAGCTCACCTTGGGTCTATGACTGTTGCCAAACTGTAGAGGGGCTCTTCTTCAATGTCAGCAAATCTTTTGGTGACAACTTCCAGCAACGTGTCCTTAGTTGTCTTCACACCATGATCTGCTGCAGTCTCTTTGGTCAGAATACGCTTTAAAACCATCACAGAGGGTATGACATCAGCAGCAGATGCGGTTGATGAGCATACAGGTCCTTCTCAAAATATTAGCATATTGTGTTAAAGTTCATTATTTTCCATAATGTCATGATGAAAATTTAACATTCATATATTTTAGATTCATTGCACACTAACTGAAATATTTCAGGTCTTTTATTGTCTTAATACGGATGATTTTGGCATACAGCTCATGAAAACCCAAAATTCCTATCTCACAAAATTAGCATATCATTAAAAGGGTCTCTAAACGAGCTATGGACCTAATCATCTGAATCAACGAGTTAACTCTAAACACCGGCAAAAGATTCCTGAGGCCTTTAAAACTCACAGCCTGGATCATCACTCAAAACCCCAATCATGGGTAAGACTGCCGACCTGACTGCTGTCCAGAAGGCCACTATTGACACCCTCAAGAAGGAGGGTAAGACACAGAAAGAAATTTCTGAACGAATAGGCTGTTCCCAGAGTGCTGTATCAAGGCACCTCAGTGGGAAGTCTGTGGGAAGGAAAAAGTGTGGCGGAAAACGCTGCACAACGAGAAGAGGTGCCCGGACTCTGAGGAAGATTGTGGAGAAGGGCCGATTCCAGACCTTGGGGGACCTGCGGAAGCAGTGGACTGAGTCTGGAGTAGAAACATCCAGAGCCACCGTGCACAGGCGTGTGCAGGAAATGGGCTACAGGTGCCGCATTCCCCAGGTCAAGCCACTTTTGAACCAGAAACAGCGGGAGAAGCGCCTGACCTGGGCTACAGAGAAGCAGCACTGGACTGTTGCTCAGTGGTCCAAAGTACTTTTTTCGGATGACAGCAAATTCTGCATGTCATTCGGAAATCAAGGTGCCAGAGTCTGGAGGAAAACTGGGGAGAAGGAAATGCCAAAATGCCAGAAGTCCAGTGTCAAGTACCCACAGTCAGTGATGGTCTGGGGTGCCGTGTCAGCTGCTGGTGTTGGTCCACTGTGTTTTATCAAGGGCAGGGTCAATGCAGCTAGCTATCAGGAGATTTTGGAGCACTTCATGCTTCCATCTGCTGAATAGCTTTATGGAGATGAAGATTTTATTTTTCAGCACGACCTGGCACCTGCTCACAGTGCCAAAACCACTGGTAAATGGTTTACTGACCATGGTATCACTGTGCTCAATTGGCCTGCCAACTCTACTGACCTGAACCCCATAGAGAATCTGTGGGATTTTGTGAAGAGAACGTTGAGAGACTCAAGACCCAACACTCTGGATGAGTTAAAGGCCGCTATCGATGCATCCTGGGCCTCCATAAGACCTCAGCAGTGCCACAGGCTGATTGCCTCCATGCCACGCCGCATGGAAGCAGTAATTTCTGCCAAAGGATTCCCGACCAAGTATTGAGTGTATAACTGTACATGATTATTTGAAGGTTGACGTTTTTTGTATTAAAAACACTTTTCTTTTATTGGTCGGATGAAATATGCTAATTTTGTGAGATAGGAATTTTGGGTTTTCATGAGCTGTATGCCAAAATCATCCGTATTAAGACAATAAAAGACCTGAAATATTTCAGTTAGTGTGCAATGAATCTAAAATATATGAATGTTAAATTTTCATCATGACATTATGGAAAATAATGAACTTTATCACAATATGCTAATATTTTGAGAAGGACCTGTATTTCCTTAGACAGCTCTTTAAAAGGTTCCAGCAGTGTTGTCATGTTTTCAATCAATTCCCACTGAGAAGATGTAAAGGTTGCAGGTAGCTCAAAGTCAGCAGCGTAAACGCCCAATACTCGTTTTTGCTCAAGGAGGCTGTGGAGCATATAATAAGCGCTATTCCACCTAGTGCTGACATCTTGTTGCAGTCTTTTGGTGGGCTGGCCGAGTTGTTTCTGTACACTCTGAAGTCTTGCATACGCTAATGGGGAGTGCCTTAAGTGCCCCACAATGCGTCTCCCTTTGGCAATAATGTCACTTACACTGCACTGTGACAGCACTGCCTCATGGATGGCCAGCTGCAGGGTGTGTGCCATACACCCCAAACTTGGTAAACCAGCATCTGTCATAGCTTTCACCATGTTTCTGGCATTATCTCTCAGTATCACGTGTATCTTGTCTTTTGGAATATGCCATGTTTGAAACATTTTCTCAAATGTGGTGGCTAAAGCTATGGCAGTATGGGAACCAGAAAACTCCTGGGCATGCAGAACAGCTTTATGAAGTTGAAAATCCGAATCTATCCAGTGAGCTGTTAAACTTAGCATCGACACAGGACTGACGTCCGAGCTCCATATATCACTCGTGAAACTTAAAGAGGATGAGACGCCTTCTTTAAGGAGATGTTGGACGTGAGAGTACACTGTCTGGTGGAGCTTGGGCAGGGCCACATCTGTGAAGTACTTACGTCCCGGTAGCACGTAGCGGGGCTCCAAGTGTGAGAGCAGTCGGCGGAACCCAGCGTCTTCCACCACGGAGAAAGGCTGGTCATCTAGCCCGATGAATTCAATTAATTCAATTTTTCGAGTTATTTCCTTAGCCTTCTGACTGCCACGCTCATACGAGTGAGTGTTGGCAATGGTGGGCTGCGTTAACTGCCGTCTGACTGCTCCGGTTGTCTTCTTTTCATTCTCTGCAGTGAGCCTCAAAAACTCACCATACTCCGCCAAGTGCTTGTTCTTTAAATGTTGTATTAAATTTGTTGTGTTGAAGCATTTTGACGTGCTTCCCCCTCGAGGTATTTTACCATTGCATGTGTTGCAGGACGCAAACTTTACATCACTCTCACAGATTGTATAAAAGCTCCATACAGCCGACATGTTTGTTCAGGATTTGCCGCCGTGCACTTGTGCAGTTTGAAGGACATTGGGAGCTACACTAAACTGCAAAGTATGAGGTACATGTGATCGGGTCCTGTAATCGGCAATGAAAGACACTGATCGGCACACGTCGATTACATTCTTTTTAACGGAAATCGGCAGATAATGATCGGTGGCCGATCGATCGGAACACCACTAAAAAATATGTCACATTCAGCCTCTGGGGAGTGAATGGTCCTGTCTTGGTATTGTTTGGGATGGGTGGAAAGATGCTAGCTAGCGTGGTACAGTTGGCTGGGGTGGCTTCTTTAGTTAGCTTCTTTTATGCTTCACTCCCTAAGGACCTTGCACATTCCAGTTACACACATAGATAGTTTATATTCTACAACATCCGCCATACATCAGTTTGTAGATCTGGGAGGCAGAGCTGTGATGTGGCTATCAACAAAATGCTAATATTTAAATAGATAGTGTTAACTTTAGCCATGTTTTATATTTTGCTGTTGTTGATATAGGGGTTTTACCGACTTCTTTATGAAATTCCTCATAAACACCATAGTGTCTTTAAAAAGCCTTACCATGTTTGTAGTGCTACCTGAATTTGTAGCCACAACTCTGGACCACAGCTTGCTTAAGGATTTTTTGACATCCTTTGGATTTGTTTTGTTATTTTACCACCTCAGAAAATACTTCCACAAAATACTTGTGTTAACCCTTTTGACTAAAGAAGGTAGCCCAGACTTTTCTCTAGATGCACTCTTCATGTAACTGGAGCTTCAAACTTAACTAAGTACTAGGTCATTGTTGTGATTGTCAGCCATTATTGTGTAGCTCAGGGGTCCCTATCTTAAATAAGTAAGTAAGTACACCTTATTTCTATAGTGCTTTTCACCGATATAGAGTCACAAAGTGCTTCACAGTAATAAAAAACATGCAATATTGTGATAGCAGGAGGTCCACCACAGCTCCCATGCACTCTTTGATCATTTTCACCAGTCAGTGAAAGGTGTTTTGTGTTTTCCTTAAGTCCACTGTACTCGCAGTAAACACTCGTATGCTCGCTGTAAGAAACTGTTATCAGCCGTGTAGCTCACTCAAATTGTCCCCTCAGTTCCTCAGTTTATTTATTCTCATTGTCCTACAGTCTGACCCAGGTGGATAGCTTTAGTTGAAGTTCCTATGTTTGGTTTAATATTGTCTCTTTAGATTTCCAACTGATTAAGAACATAAGGCAGGCTGGCTTTACACGGCAGAAGTTAAAAGGAAAGGGTATGCTTCTGGCAATTCATCTTTAAATGTGTGATTTTCAGTCCACTTTGCGTATTTTCGACTAAGCCATCTTCTTTTACTCACTCATCTGTGCACCACCAAGTCATTGTACTGTCAGCGAGCATGAGCTCCCATGCTAGTAACTTAACAGCTATTAACAATAATGTTAAGAGCACCACAGCACACTACACTGGCAGCTGGAGGTGGGCCTTCAGCAGTCATAGCTCCTGCCGTCAGTGGGTCAGTGGAAACACAACTGGAATGAGTGGAGCGGAGCCAGGCCGCCTAAAATGAGCCAGTGGAAAAGGGGCTTTAGCAACCCACGTTCAAGGACTCCGTATAGCCTCTTCTTTGTCGTTTTCTGGCAGTTGGCATACAACGATGTGGTGCATTACCGCCACCGGCTGACTTGGAGTGTGGACCATAATGTGGCTGACCCACTTAGCTGCACTTCGTGCTGTTCATAAATCAGATGCGGCAGCCGGCAGGAATAAAATGTCTATATCTGCATAGTAAATGAGGAAGTGTTTTGCGGTCCGGACAAAATGTTCTCTGGGACCGGAGTCTGGGGTTTGGGGATGCCTGGTTTTACGTAAACCGCTTAAAGGGAGGGGAGGAGTATCTGAGTGTCTGCACCACTGCTATGCAAAACTGTGTGACAAATTGTGAGGACTCATTTTACACTGTGTGCAAACGTATTAGGTAAGCTGTCTTACCTTAAATGCTTTTTTGCTTAAGAATATCAGAAGATGCATATTTGTGTAATGGGTGGGGAGGGGGGCTAATGAGATCAACACACTATCAAGGTGTGTATAATTTTAGGCTAAATGTTTTTCACCACATTTCAACTTTTTGTTTTAAAGCATTTTTTTCTATATATTCTGTAATGGATTATTGAAGTTTTCTCCAAAAGGCATTTGTCTTGTCCATTCAAATTTACAAATTTCCATCAAGCTCAAAGAATAATTTTTGAATAAGAAATTTATTTCTTTGTGAGCAACCTCCCAGTCCATCAATGTTTGTAATCTGCTTCACTGTGGACACAGACGTTGTTCCAGCAGTATCTGCTGAACAGTTTCTTGCATTTCTGAATGTCTTATTGGTGTTTCTTTCATTTGAGGATGACTGTTCTTCACACGATTAACTGAAACCTGCAAAAAAAACACTCAATGAGCCAAATTTAAAGGAGTCGTATAGCGGCCGCACTATGCAAAGATTGTCCGATGAAATGAGACACAGAAGAGCTTTTAAAGCCATTTAAACAAACATATTTGTACAAGTGAGATAGTCCTTTGGAAATAAATGTTGATACATAAAGATAAACCTACTTATGTTTAAGTCAAATGCTGTTAGAACATAGTGGCCAGTCTCTGAAACCCTTTTAACCCAGTGTGGAAACAGAAAATGTTCTCTTGCAGAAATGCCTGTTGGGATAACATATCTGTTGCTATAGAGAAAGAAATAGTGTCCTGAGAACAATCATTGACGAGTGAGTGATGTAGTCACAATACCACTGCAAACATTGTAATTTTCAATTCAGATCTATTTATATAGCGCCAATTCACAACACATGTTGTGTCAAGACACTTTACAAAGTCAATTCATTCGATTCATCCAGATTTTAAGTCAGTAACATACATTCCAATTAATCCTAACTATCAAACAGTGGAGTCAAATTCAGTTTATTATTCAAATTGGGGGCTGCATGGTGGCGCAGTTGGTAGTACTGTTGACTTGCAGCAAGGGTTCGATTCCCGGCCGGGGGTCTTTCTGCATGGAGTTTGCATGTTTTCCCCGTGCATGCGCGGGTTCTCACCGGGTACTCCAGCGTCCTCCCACAGTCTAAAGACATGCCTGTTAGGTTAATTGGTCACTCTAAATTGCCCTTAGGTGTATGAATGAGTGTGTGCATGGTTGTATGTGTGTTGCCCTGCGATGGACTGGCGATCTGTCCTGGGTGTACCCTGCCTCTCGCCCATAGACTGCTGGATATAGGCACCAGCTCCCCCGCGACCCACTATGGAATAAGCGGTAGAAAATGACTGACTGACTGACTATTCAAATTGGTAAAAAGTTTTTCTATCTGAGTATCTATATGAGTTTGTCCCGTCATGCTGCGGGGTCAGGGGTCCAGTTGTGGGTGCAGTGCTTGGTGGGGTCTTCCCTGTTGCGCCGGTGGGCAGGAGTTGTGTTGCGCGAGTCCCTTGCCTTGCCGTTGCGGCACACTGTGTGGTGGGGGACCGGGATGCGGCAGGGGTGCTTAGGTGTGGAGCTTGCGCTGGCTTGGTGTAGCTTCATCGACCTCTCGGCTATGGAGTTCACCCGTGGGGGAGGGGATTCATGGCATTTGGGTTCGGGGGCATGTATTCGATATTGGTGTCGGGTGGCCCTGTGGGGAGGTTCATGTTGGGGTTCACTGGGGGTGGGAGGCTCATGGGGTTGGGATCGGAGCTCATTGGGGGGTCGGGACTGCTCTGTCCTGGGGCGGCTCTGGTTGGCGGGCTGGTTTGGGCCATGTGCACCCCTCATTTGTACATAGCCTCCTCTCCAGAGGTGGATGGGGGTTGTTGGGGACTGGGTTCGGGGCGGGGACCGGGCTGGGGCCGCCCGGGTCTGGGCGGTACTGGCGCTGTCTGCCTATCTCTGCCCCAGGAGGGAAGGGGACCACCTCCTGGGTCCGAGGGCTGGTTGCCCCTATGGGGTACCGGCGCCTGGACCTGGGAGTATAGAGTATGCATGGGGAGTGTGAATGAGTGTATGATGTCCATTATTGTTTGTCTTTACGTTGGGTGCAAGTGATTTTATGTGTATGCATGAGGGTGGGCGTGGGTGTTTTTTTTTTTTTGTGACAGGTTGGGTCTTGGACTGCTCCCTCTCCTGGATCAGCTTAGGCCCCCCCATCTTATGGGGGTTCTATTTCCTCCATGCCACACTACCTGCTGGTGGTTGGAGTCTCTTCCCGCTGGTGTACTTGGGGGGTGGTGTGTCCCGGGGTCTTGGGTCTCTGGGTCCATGGCTGGATCTGCTCGGGCGTGGATGGCTGCTGGCGAGGCCTGTGGGCTCGTCACTGCGGCTCCCTAGGGCTTCTGCGTTGTCGCTGCTGGGTGGCTCCCCTGGGACTCTCCACTGCTCTTCTCTGGGGGGGTTGCGGTAGTCCCGGCGGTGGTTCTCCTGGGGTTCCTGTGCTTTGGGGGTCTTTGGATGTCTGTGGCTCGGATCTCCTCAGTGTCCGCCTGGGGACCACGGGGCAGGTCGGTGGGTCCTCAAACTCCCTATTGCATATTATTGCATATTTTTGTGGAGAAACCTTGTATACAAAGCGCGTCCACACTCATACTCACAGGTGTTATGCTTCAGGTGTTGACAGATACACAGATGTTTTATATTGGGCTGCACCTCTCACTAAGTACATTTTACATTCATAAACACCGTGTGCTATTTTGTTAAAAAAAAAAAAAAAAAAAAAACTAGCCGCAGGTGTATAAGCAAGCAGGGTGTAATCTTTTATTTTCTTCATCCTTCTTTCTCTCCTCCACTCTTTCCTTCTTTTCTCCCCTTTTTCCCTTTTGCCCCATCTCTCTCTTTTTCAAGCTTCTGTTTTCCTTTTCATTTCAGTCTCCGTGTCCGTAACAATTGAAATATTCCCAAAGAAGTTTATAATAAAGTTTATTTTATAAATATCAAACAGAGCTTTAAAGCATTAGCTGTGATGCTCTGCCTGTGAAAGTAAATCTGTTGGGCAATTTCTTGGCACTCAGACAACAATTCTGAGCGATACTCTGCCGGACAAGATACGGTAAAAAAAACAAAAAACAAATTGGTAAAACGTTTTTCTATCTAAGGAAACCCAGCGGATTGCATCGAGTCAATGACTTACAGCATTCACTCCTCCTGGATGAGCATGTAGCAACAGTGGCTTGCATTGACTTTGCAGCAATACCTCACACTGAGCATGCATGTAGCAACAGTGGAGAGGAAAACTCCCTTTTAACAGGAAGAAACCTCCAGCAGAACCAGGCTCAGTGTGAGCGGCCATCTGCCTCAATCGACTGGCGGTTTGAGAGAACAGAGCAGACCCAGGCTAATCTGGCTAATTTAAAAAATATGTTTTATTAACCTCAAGGGGAAATTAATTGTTTTTGTAGCTCATATTATGCAGGTTTCTTCAAAGATCCATTATAGATACACTCACCGACCACTTTATTAGGTACACATTGCTAGTCTTGGGTTGGACCCCTTTTTGTCTTCAGAACTGCCTAAATCCTTCGTGGCATAGATTCAACAAGATACTGGAAACATTCCTCAAAGTTTGGTCCATATTGACATGATAGCATCACACAGATGCTGCAGATTTGTTGGCTGCACATCCATGATGCGAATCTCCCGTTCCACCACATCCCAAAGGTGCTCTATTCGATTGAGATCTGGTGACTGTGGAGGCCATTTGAGTACAGTGAACTCATTGTCATGGTCAAGAAACCAGATGGAGATGATTCGTGCTTTATGACATGGCGCTTTATCCTGCTGGAAGTATCCATCAGAAGATGGGTACACTGTGGTCATAAAGGGATGGACATGGTCAGCAACAATACTCAGGTAGGCTGTGGCGTTGACACGATGCTCAATTGGTACTAAGGGGCCCAAAGTGTGACAAGAAAATACCCCCCCCCCACACCATTACACCACCACCACCAGCCTGAACCGATGATACAAGGCAGGATGGATCCATGCTTTCATGTTGTTGACGCCAAATTCTGACCCTACCATCCGAATGTTGCAGCAAAAATCGAGACTCATCAGACCAGGCAACGTTTTTCCAATCTTCTATTGTCCAATTTTGGTGAGCTTGTGCGAATTGTAGCCTCAGTTTCCTGTTCTTAGCTGACAGGAGTTGCATCTGGTGTGGTGTTCTGCTGCTGTAGCCCATCCGCCTCAAGGTCCGGCATGTTGTGCATTCAGAGATGCTTGGTTGTAACGAGTGGTTATTTGAGTTACCTTTGAGTTGACTTTCTATCAGCTTGAACCAGTCTGGCCATTCACCTCTGACCTCTGGCATCAACAAGGTATTTACGCCCACAGAACTGCCGCTCACTGGATATTTTCTCTTTTTCTGACCATTATCTGTAAACCCTAGAGATGGTAGTGTGTGAAAATCCCAGTAGATCAGCAGTTTCTGAAATACTCAGACCAGCCCGTCTGGCACCAACAACCATGCCAGGTTCAAAATCAGTTAAATCACCTTTCCTTCCCATTCTGATGCTCGGTTTGAACTGCAGGTGATCGTCTTGACCATGTCTACATGCCTAAATGCATTGAGTTGCTGCCATGTGTTTGGCTGATTAGAAATTTGCGTTAACGAGCAGTTGGACAGGTGTACCTAATAAAATGGCCGGTGAGGGTACATCAGCTACTAAAACGGCACTTTAAAGAAACCTGTATAATATGAGCTACAACAACATTTAATTTTCCTTTAAGATGAGTAAAGTATGTTTTCATTGAAGTGAATTCGATGTACCCATTGCTGTTGAAGCTGCTAAATAATGCCAACATTTGTCAGTTAATGGTATGTTTGGCATTGAAATTAAAATATTAACAGCAGCCATTTGCAACCTTTTTTCCAAATGTGTTTCAAGCAAGGGGTCAGTTCCTATTAAATGAATCAATGTTTTCTCAGAGCTAATGAAACAGGCGATAATTAAACATTTAAAGGCTCATTTTATAGTTAGCACATGGACCTCACCCTAACCCTTATACCCGTGTCACTCTTATTATATATCTGCATTTTGTTTAATTACTTTAGGAAGATTAGATGGCGTAGAAAAATAACATTCCAGCATTGCCCTAGCATCCACAATTCGATGACCACATAGCCCATGCTACCACTGACATATAATAAATACACCTAACTATAATATACCAGTGGATAAATTCTGCATGTCTTGAGTAAGAAAACATAAAGACCAAAAAGAAAATAAATACAGAATCCTAAAAGACATAAAAGGATTAACTTAATCAGTGTTATACAACAAAGACAATTGGTGGCTCTTAAGCAAGGATTCGAAAGAAAAAAGGGGGAGGATCTTTTTAAAGCCTGTAGACAGCTTGTTTTTTTTTACCTTCCATCCATCCATCCATCCATCCATTGACCCACCCACCCATATTTCCAGTGGTCTATGGGCGAGAGGCGGGGTACACCCTGAACATGTCGCCAGTCCATTGCATCAGAAGAAAATAAATTTGAGTAAGGAAAACATGTTGAAAACTATAGTAGAGAGGCAGCAATATCTAACTTCCTTCTGGCATTTAAACATACACAAAGAATGCTGAATGAAAACTAAACAGGTAGGTTTTTTGTGCTTGTTAATTTAATCATGGAAACTGTGAATTTACAGGCTCCAGTGTGCACACAGCAAGTCTCTGTGCTTTGAGCCTGAACCACAGCAGTTAATCCTGTCCACAGCAGCATCCAAGTTGGCAGATAGCAGAATTATAATCATGTCTTATTAAATCAACTTGATCACAAAACTCATTTCTATATACTACAAAATAACAACTCAAATAATAATTTGAGTTGTTATTTTAATAATCTGATGTTACACATATAAAAGCTGGTTTGTACTAAAATAATAAAATTTTTATAGAAATGTTTTTGTTCTGGGAAACAAAAACAAATTTTAAGATCATTAAAAAAATTTAGAAGACTGTTTCTCTGATTATGACTTGTTCCTTAAAAATGACTTATTTAAAATTCATTAAAGGTTTAGGACTTTGACTTGACCTGAGACTGCTTTGATTCTGGACTTGACCTGAGACTTTCATGGCTTTACTTGGACTTGACTGAAGACTTGGGTGGAAAGACTGGAGACTTGTGACTTGCAAAACAACGACTTGGTCCCAGCTCTGCTGAATTGTCTGAAAATATTGTTGATGTTGATTCTGTGAGTGTCAGTAGGTCTGTGAGGGAGACAGTTGTTGGGGGAAAGAAAGTCTAGGAGCGCTGTCAGTGGCTCCCCAGCTGCCGGTGTTGACACTGACATCCGCTCCGAGTTGGATACCCTGATGCAGCCCAGTTGCAGTTCAGGCTCAAAGGTTTGTAACAATTCCGGAACTACAGTGGATCCCAGATCAATCAGTAAAACTGAAGAAAATGTGTAACTGTGCAGCATGTAGAGCAGGTTAAACTGAGCAGCAGGGTGCTTGCCATGGTGATGGTGTGGCAGATATGGAGCATGTTTATGAATCCAATTCTAATTGTTCCCAAGAGGAAAACTTTGAAAAAAAGCCCTTGTTTGGATGATAAATACAGACGATTAGTTGTTGTAACATACTACTCTGATGTGGTCTGAATCTCCAGGGTGAGTCCAACTAATTTAAAAAGAAACAAAAGAGTTTTCAAAACTAATTTGAGGAAAAGCTTAAATCTATGGAGTAATTTATGTTTATTGTTTAGACGATTGGGTGTCACTGGGTGTTTCTGATTTGCTCCTTCTGATCTGTCCTATTCCTTCACTCTCTCAAAAGGTGAGACTTAACGGTGGTTTGCTTAAAAATAAATCTGAGGAGGGGTGCACAAAAGAGAAGATTAATTACGGACACCATTAGACAAAAGAAGGTAGATTACATGTTTCTACACAAAATTCATAGTGACCACGTTAAATTATAAAACTTATATGAACTATGCATACAGATTTAGGCAAGAACAGAAATTATTATTAGTAGACTTTTATGAATAAATGCAGAAATTCAAAGTTATGCTATTAATTTAATGTCAGTCAGTCAGTCATTTTCTACCGCTTATTCCATAGTGGGTTGCGGGGGAGCTGGCGCCTATCTCCAGCAGTCTATGGGCGGGAGGCGGGGTACACCCTGGACAGGATTAATTTAATGTATATTTACTAAACTATGGTGTGGAGGGAGGATGTTCTTTTTTTGTGTTGATTATACTTTGGACAGAACTGGTGAGGGATCAATTTTTTTGAGTTTTCCATCTTACTGTCTTTTTTCTTGTCTTGTTTTGTCTTGTCAATCTTTGTTTTGACAAAGATTGACTTAATTGAGGTGTGACGAAGGAATAATCTCTTAAATCTACTGTATACTTGGCTATGAGTAGTTGATGACTACTCTTACCCATAACAAATAACATTTTAACTCTCAACTGTAACTTGATTTTAACTTTTGTGAACATTGTTTTGAGGATCTGAGGAGATCAAAGAAAAATTAGTATCAATGTGTCACTGGTTAGTTCAAATAAAACAAAATTCTGTCATTAGTACACTTACAGGTCAAATAACATTCGGAGCGTAACTCAGAAACTGGAATACATTTGGAGAGTTTTCCATTTGTCAGAATAATCAGCAACACTTGTATCCTAAAGACTGGAGTTAAGTTCATTTCTTCAGGAGAGAACTACAAGGGCTCTAATTTTAACAGATTTTTCTAAGATCAAGCACCTCTTCTTTAACTTAGAGAAGTCAGTTGCATGGGAAAAGCAGATGGTCTGCCTTCACCTACCAAATGGTTAAGTTAAATCACAGATTAGAATGCTTGAAATCAAATCTCTTCTTGAAATATATATATATATATGTGATGAAGTAGTGGCAGCAGATTTTCTCGTAGGGCTTTCTCAAGTCTCACCAGAGGGTCAGGGGTCACCAACACAGTGCCTGCGGGAATCACGTTTGTCCCCAAGTACAAAATGAGTAACCCATGAGCCTGTTCTAAAAAAAGCACAACCCACCAGTGAGCTTCATCTAAAATTTTATTTTATTCCCACTAGCATTTATATAGATTTGAAAATGACAAAATCTAAAAAAAAAAAAAGCATTAAAAATATGTTTACTACGTGCATGAAATTTAGGCATACCTTGACTCTTCTAGTTCAATGGTCAGTATTGTGTGTGTGACAAAATTTCTTAGCATTTTCACAGTAAATGAGAAGAAGATATTTTTTGTACTACTGTGAAAGAAACCTGCATGTGTCCCATTTGCGGGGCGACTGTGGCGATAACAAAGTGGCAAAATGTGGAGAGACAGTTCACTATGTGTCCCAAAAATCTTCCATGCTAAATACCTGCCAGGAACCACACCACGGGCAGAGAAGGCCCAGAGTTAGAGGTGGCTTTGGGTAAGCAGCAGTCTTTGTTCACAAGGCAGCAAAATGCTCCCAAAAAGCAACTGAAGCCTCACTTAGAGCTACGCATTTTCTGATAAAGAAGAAGAAGGCCTTTTTAGTCGGGGAAGCTGACTACGATGGCTAGACGCAGATTCATCGGGTGACACGCCACGGGACCCCCTGTGGCCAAGCTGGCCATGTATCTCCATTGCCTCCATCACGCTGTCTGTCCTGGGGAGACCGCCCACTCCCCTGAAACTCTTTCTGGCCATCCATAGCAACAGATTGGCATCCAAAGCCACCACAGTTGCAGGCACATGATTAAGTTTGATCCCTGTGTGCTGCATACTCTAGCCGTTGAGCCCATCCACCATCCTAGACACCGCAGCTCATAGCCCTTAGATCCTTCACATCTATCTGCAGTCTATCCATTCCTGCTCCACAGCTCTAAGGGCCATCCCTGTAGTATTAGCATCGTGGTCCACATCCGCATTGCACCCAGGGGAAAGTCTGACTCAACCTGACTCAAGTCAAAAGTTGTTGAAGCGCTTCTTTTCATCAGAATCAGAATCAGAATCAGAAATCAGAATCAGAAAAGCTTTATTGCCAAGTACGTTTTTGGACATACAAGGAATTTGTTTTGGCGTAGTCGGTGCAATACAGTACAAATTAAACAGTATAAACATATCTACAATATAATATAAATATATGTGCACAGTTTTAAGTGAGTGAGAGTAAATATAGAGCAGTATAAGATGCAAGAGCAATACAACAGTGCAGGTGATCATTGTGCAAGTAAAGCAGTGCAAGTAAAGCAGGAGTCCAAGCTGAGCATTAATGTAACACATAGAGTTACAAGTTACAAGTGTCCTGTCAGCAAAAAAAGGGGGGGTGTGGGGGAAAGGGACAGTGTCAGGGTGGTTTCCGGGCTTTGTTAACCAGGCTGGTGGCAGATGGGAAAAAACTGTTCTTGTGGCGTGAGGTTTTGGTCCGGATGGACCGCAGCCTCCTGCCAGAGGGGAGAGTCTCAAAGAGTCTGTGACCGGGGTGGGAGGGATCAGCCAGAATCTTCCCTGCCCGCTTCAGGGTCCTGGAGGTGTACAGTTCCTGGAGCGACAGTAGACTGCAGCCAATCACCTTCTCAGCAGACCGAATGACACGCTGCAGCCTGCCCTTATCCTTGGCTGTAGCAGCGGCGTACCAGATGGTGATGGAGGAGGTGAGGATGGACTCAATGATGGCTGTGTAGAAGTGCACCATCATAGTCTTTGGCAGGTTGAATTTCTTCAGCTGCCGCAGGAAGAACATCCTCTGCTGGGCTTTCTTGATGAGGGAGCTGATGTTTGGCTCCCACTTGAGATCCTGGGAGATGATGGTTCCCAGGAAGCGGAAAGATTCCACAGTGTCAATTGTGGAGTCACAGAGGGTGATGGGGGCAGGTGGGGCTGGGTTCTGCCTGAAGTTCACAACCATCTCCACTGTCTTTAGAGCGTTGAGCTCAAGGTTGTTCTGGCTGCACCAGTCCAACAGATGGTCCACCTCCCATCTGTACGCAGACTCATCACCATCAGAGATGAGTCCGATCAGGGTGGTGTCGTCCGCAAACTTCAGAAGCTTGACAGACTGGTGACTGGAGGTGCAGCTGTTGGTGTACAGGGAGAAGAGCAGAGGAGAGAGAACACAGCCTTGGGGGGAACCGGTGCTGATGGTCAGGGAGTCAGAGACGTGCTTCCCCAGCCTCACGCGCTGCTTCCTGTCAGACAGGAAGTCAGTGATCCACCTGCAGGTGGAGTCGGGCACACTCAGCTGGGAGAGCTTCTCCTGTAGCAGAACTGGGACGATGGTGTTGAAGGCAGAGCTGAAATCCACAAACAGGATCCTGGCATAGGTTCCTGTGGAGTCCAGGTGCCGGAGGATGAAGTGAAGGGCTAGGTTGACTGCATCATCTACAGACCTGTTGGCTTTGTAGGCAAACTGCAGGGGGTCAAGGAGGGGGTCGGTGATGTCTTTTAGGTGTGAGAGCACAAGGCGCTCAAAGGACTTCATCACCACAGAGGTCAGGGCGACGGGTCTGAAGTCATTAAGCCCTGTGGTCCTTGGCTTCTTGGGAACAGGGACGATGGTGGAGGACTTGAAGCAGGCTGGCACATGACATGTCTCCAGTGAGGTGTTAAAAATGTCTGTGAAGACTGGAGACAGCTGATCAGCGCAGTGCTTCAGGCTGGCTGGTGAGACAGAATCCGGACCAGCAGCTTTCCGGGGGTTCTGTCTCCTGAAGAGTTTGTTGACGTCCCTCTCCTGGATGGAAAGAGCCGTCCTCGGCGTGGGTAGGGGGCTGGTGGGGGGGAACTTCAGGGTGGGGGTTGGAGGTGCCAAGGCCCCTCTTGAGGTTGGAGAGATGGGGGTGGTGGATTGTGGCTGCAGCTGTTGGGGGGCGTCGTGGGAGATGGTTGCAGGACTGTCCCTTTGTCTTTCAAAGCGGCAGTAGAACTCGTTCAGGTCGTTGGCGAGGCGTCGGTCGTTGATGGAGTGGGGGGCTTTCGGCTTGTAGTTGGTGATTTGCTTGAGCCCTTTCCAGACAGACGCAGAGTCGTTGGCTGAGAACTGGTTTTGGAGCTTCTCAGAGTACAGTCGTTTGGCCTCTTTCACTGCCTTGCCAAACTTGTACTTTGCCTCTCTGTATATGTCTTTGTCCCCACTCCTGAAGGCCTTTTCCTTATCCAGTCTTAACCTTCTGAGTTTAGCTGTGAACCAGGGTTTGTCGTTGTTGTAACTCACCCTGGTGTATGATGGTACACAGCTGTCCTCACAGAAGCTGATGTAGGAAGTCACAGCCTCTGTGTACTCGTCCAGACTGTTGGTAGTAGTCCTGAACACATCCCAGTCTGTACAGCCTAAACACGCCTGGAGATTCTCCACAGCCTCACTGCTCCACTTCCTTGTCGTCCTCACAACAGGTTTGCAGAGCTTTAGTTTCTGCCTGTATGCAGGAATCAGGTGGACCATGATGTGATCGGATTGGCCCAGTGCAGCACGTGGGACGGCGTGATAAGCGTCTCTGATGGTGGTGTAACAGTGATCCAGAATGTTGTCCTCTCTGGTCGGACATTTTATAAACTGTCTGTATTTGGGGAGTTCGTGGGTGAGATTACCTTTGTTAAAGTCGCCAACGACGATAACTAAGGAGTCCGGGTTGGTCCGCTCCACACTCAGTATCTGGTCGGCGAGCATGCGCTGTGCGACCTGCACGTTAGCTTGCGGCGGGATGTAAACACCGACCAGGATGAACGAAGCGAACTCACGGGGGGAATAGAAAGGCTTACAGTTTATGATGAAGGCTTCCAGGTCTGGAGAACAGTGCTGCTGAATCACTGTCACGTCGTTGCACCAACCACTGTTGAGGTAAAAACAGATTCCTCCACCTTTCGCTTTGCCGGAGAGTTCCGTGTCTCTGTCCGCTCTGTAGAGCTGGAATCCTGCCAGCTGCAGCGCAGAGTCCGGTATTAATCCACACAGCCACGTCTCTGTGAAGCACAAAACTGCCGATGAATAAAAGTCCCTGTTTTTCCCCAACAACAGTTGTAGTTCCTCCATTTTGTTGGGAAGTGAGCGCACGTTAGAGAGAAATATTCCAGGTAACGGTGTTCGTAGTCCACGCTGGCGAAGACGTACCAGCACCCCAGCCCGTTTCCCTCTCTTCCGGCGTTTCACCGCATGAACAAAGGTGAGCGCACCTTTGACCAGAATGTCCAAATATTCAAGAGCAGTAGGCAGAAAAGTTGGAAATAACTCCTCTGGTGTAGTAGCCCTGATGTTCATGAGTTCTTCTCTGGTGAGAGAGCTCCGGGTACCATCACAGAAGACCGTTTTAAAGCAAAAAACAAAACAAAACAATGCGCACCAACACGCCGAGGCGACCATCTGCGGCGCCATCTTAAGAGAATATGTCTTCTCCTCCTACGAGTGAGTGCCAGTGCCTTATCTTGTTGATATGTCACAGAGGTAATATTGGGACCAATTAAAATCAACGGGGCCTGCAATCTGACCATTGCACATACTCCTATGGTGTTATTCGGTATATTAGTGAGATGTCTATATCCTCCACAGTAGTAATATAATCCTGATCGTGCCCAAAGTCCTATCACTTTTCCACACGTGGTGGTATTACACCAGTCCGGGGGAAATTGTCCTACATTCACCTTTGGGGTGTTTGGGGTGAACTTGAAACAAGAATATGTCCCATTCAGCCTCTGGGGAGTGAATGGTACTGTTTTGGTATTGTTTGGGATGGGTGGAAAGATGTTAGCTAGCGTGGTACAGTTGGCTGGGATGGCTTCTATAGTTAGTTGTAACATGCAACTGTACCCCCAAGCATCTTCCGGATATAAAGGGGCTGGGTCAGTGGTTAAGTGTGGCCTTGCAGATGCACATGCAATGCAGTCAGACCTACTTTGTTCCTTTGCAGTTTGGGTCATCCATTGCAACCAAAGATTATCATCTGTGTAACCTGTGGCCATCTGGATTATTTCTAGAGGCTGCAGGGTGGAATAATCTACTTTCATCACCCCTTCTAGTTGGTCTTCTGGTTCTGGGACTGTAGAAGTGCTAGTGGCCTGTACCTGGGGAGTTGGTTTATTTAAATTGACTTTGATTAGTACCTGGGGGTCGGTCCCTGTTACCTCTACCCCTAGAGTGAAATACATCACCTCATCCCACTTGTGAGAGATGCGATGCAAACCTTCTTGTAATTATTTTATGGACAAAAATAGTGGATTTTCAACCCCAAGTGTGTTATACGTCACCGCTCGTACCAGGCTGATTTGTTTGGCTTTTTCTCGATTCCGTAAATTTATATATGTCAGGGTGGGTGTCCACCTACCCGTATACCCCACTGCGTGACCCCAGTTTCTGCAAAGCTCGTTTCCCCCGTATACAGGTCCTTCTCAAAATATTAGCATATTGTGATAAAGTTAATTATTTTCCATAATGTCATGATGAAAATTTAATATTCATATATTTTAGATTCATTGCACACTAACTGAAATATTTCAGGTGTTTTATTGTCTTAATACGGATGATTTTGGCATACAGCTCATGAAAACCCAAAATTTCTATCTCACAAAATTAGCATATCATTAAAAGGGTCTCTAAACGAGCTATGAACCTAATCATCTGAATCAACGAGTTAACTCTAAACACCTGCAAAAGATTCCTGAGGCCTTTAAAACTCCCAGCCTGGTTCATCACTCAAAACCCCAGTCATGGGTAAGACTGCCAACCTGACTGCTGTCCAGAAGGCCACTATTGACACCCTCAAGCAAGAGGGTAAGACACAGAAAGACATTTCTGAACGAATAGGCTGTTCCCAGAGTGCTGTATCAAGGCACCTCAGTGGGAAGTCTGTGGGAAGGAAAAAGTGTGGCAGAAAACGCTGCACAACGAGAAGAGGTGACCGGACCCTGAGGAAGATTGTGGAGAAGGGCCGATTCCAGACCTTGGGGGACCTGCGGAAGCAGTGGACTGAGTCTGAAGTAGAAACATCTAGAGCCACCGTGCACAGGCGTGTGCAGGAAATGGGCTACAGGTGCCGCATTCCCCAGGTCAAGCCACTTTTGAACCAGAAACAGCGGCCGAAGCGCCTGACCTGGGCTACAGAGAAGCAGCACTGGACTGTTGTTCAGTGGTCCAAAGTACTTTTTTCGGATGAAAGCAAATTCTGCATGTCATTCGGAAATCAAGGTGCCAGAGTCTGGAGGAAGACTGGGGAGAAGGAAATGCCAAAATGCCAGAAGTCCAGTGTCAAGTACCCAGTCAGTGATGGTCTGGGGTGCCGTGTCAGCTGCTGGTGTTGGTCCACTGTGTTTTATCAAGGGCAGGGTCAATGCAACTAGCTATCAGGAGATTTTGGAGCACTTCATGCTTCCATCTGCTGAAAAGCTTTATGGAGATGAAGATTTCATTTTTCAGCACGACCTGGCACCTGCTCACAGTGCCAAAACCACTGGTAAATGGTTTACTGACCATGGTATCACTGTGCTCAATTGGCCTGCCAACTCTCCTGACCTGAACCCCATAGAGAATCTGTGGGATATTGTGAAGAGAACGTTGAGAGACTCAAGACCCAACACTCTGGATGAGCTAAAGGCCGCTATCGAAGCATCCTGGGCCTCCATAAGACCTCAGCAGTGCCACAGGCTGATTGCTTCCATGCCACGCCGCATGGAAGCAGTCATTTCTGCCAAAGGATTCCCGACCAAGTATTGAGTGCATAACTGTACATGATTATTTGAAGGTTGACATTTTTTGTATTAAAAACACTTTTCTTTTATTGGTCGGATGAAATATGCTAATTTTGTGAGATAGGAATTTTGGGTTTTCATGAGCTGTATGCCAAAATCATCCATATTAAGACAATAAAAGACCTGAAATATTTCAGTTAGTGTGCAATGAATCTAAAATATATGAATGTTAAATTTTCATCATGACATTATGGAAAATAATGAACTTTATCACAATATGCTAATATTTTGAGAAGGACCTGTATATAAAGAGAAGTGTTTTGTGTGAAGTGATTTGCTGTCTAAAGGCCCGTGCTCATTTTATCCCTTTTTGGTTAACTGGAAATACAGTTATGTGATTTTCAGTTAATTATTATTATTTATAATTTCCAGTTAATAATTATAATTAATAACTGAAGTGCTAGCAGCCCAACAACCAAAATTTTATATTATATTTGAACATCTAAACATTGTAGATGATTTTGGTTAGGAATTATAAAATTATAAATTATGATTGTTAATTACGATTTTTAATAAATATTTATAATCAAATAATCACAATTGTACAACCACACTTAACACTAAATAATACTTGTTATTTGCAGCTGGTATTGGCAATCTAAAATCTTAAGGAGTAAGAAGAAATTAAAACTTATTTGAACACTAAGTTCTGGATGCTAATGGATGTTGTTGGATGTTGTAAGTCCTGGAGGAGCAGCTACTCATTTGTTGAACCTTTTTTGATCAAAGATAAAAGAGAGTTTTGATGGTTAAAAATATACTAATTTAAACCATTGTTACATATAAAAAATTCTATGCTATTAGAGCTGCATGGTTTCAGAAAAATATTTATTGTGATACTTTTGGTGAAAATTGTGATAATGATTATGATTAACCCCTATTATCCAAACTCTTTTATTTCCTCACCTGTACACAATATGCCCAACAGTCACCATAAGCTCTAGCATCTTAGTCACTAAAGAAATGCTACTGTCAGGGTGTGTTGCTATTTGGACTCTGTGTTGGCTTTGTGTTATGTTTTCTTCTCAGTTATTTTGAGTGTTAGATTGTTTTTCTCTCCCTCCTCGTTCATAGCTCCTTTAGTTAGTGTTGTCTTAGTATGGTTTTCTCTTTGTCATTTTGCTATTATTATTATTATGATTATTATTATTTGTGCTCTGTTTTTCTTATTTCTCCAGCCCCTCTGGTTAGGTTGTGTTTACTTATTGTTTACATTTTGTTTGTTTACATCCTAGTCCTCATGTTCTCTGCTTCCCTTCCTGTCAGTTCAGTCTGTGTGGTGTTAGGTTTTGTTACTCTGTAATCTGGTTTGCTTTATGAGTTCCTTGTTCGTTCTCAGGTAATGTTTCTTATGTTCCCTCCAGTTTCTCGGTTCTTGATTATTCTTTACTCTCATGCTTCATTTGGTTATAGCTTCGTTTCGGTATTGTTTATTAGTCCTTCGTCATGTTTTAATCTATGTATTGTTTTCACCTGTTCCATCTGCCTCCTTGAATCACCTGTTCATAGTTCCTTTGATCACCTGCCGTTGTTCTCCCTTAGTATATTAGTTGGTTTTGTTTCATTGTCCCTTGCTGGTTCCTCCCGTTCACAAAGGTTCAGTTTTTTGCCACGTCCTGCAGGGTAAACTCAAGTAAGTTTTGAATTGTCTCATGCTTGAACCTGCTGAGATTTTTGCTACATTCATAACTGTTTGAATAAAGCTGAAGACTGCTTGAAATGCTGCTGCCAAGCTCTTGCCTGCGCTTCTGTCCACCCCAAAACCACCATGTGACAGCTACTGCTGTGAGCATTAGAAACACTTCGTACATTTAATTGGCCAAATATATCACAGCAATGCAAAGCATGAATGCATTATACAAGACATATTATATTCTACCAAATGTTGAATCCAAGCAGTCATTTGTGAATGTAGTATTGCACACGCTGTTATTGTGATGACAATTGTGATTAGATATACAGTGGGGAGTATTTACACTGCTGATTTAGCAGATTTTCCCACTTGCAAAGCATGTTGAAGTCTTTAATTTTTATCATAGTTACTCTTCAACTGTGAGTGATGGACTCTTAAACAAAAACCCAGAAAATCACATTGCGTGATTTTTAAGTAATTACTTTGCATTTTATTGCATGACATAAGTATTTAATATATCAGAAAAACAAAAGTTAATATTTGGTACAGGAACCTTGTTTGAAATTACAGATATCAGACGTTTTCTGTAGTTCTTGATGAGTTTTGCACACACTGTAGCAGGGATTTTGGACTACTCCATACAGATCTTCTCCAGATCCTTCAGATTTCAGGGTTGTCACTTTCAGCTCCTTCCAAAGTTTTTCAATTGGGTTCAGGTCTGGAGACTGGCTAGGACCTTGATATACTTGCTTTGGGTGTGTGCTTTGGGTCGTTGTCATGCTGGAATACCCAGCCATGACCCACCTTCAATGCCCTTACTGAGGGAAGGAGGTTGTTGGCTAAGATCTCCTGATACATGACCCCAGGCAGGAGACCTAAGATGTACATTATGTACATGTACAGTCACGTGAAAAAGTTAGGAAACACCTTCTAAATATTATTTTCTTTTTCAAAAGAAATGCTCACATATCAATCCCCGACCTATTTATTTATTTTATCTATTTTTTAAAGTGATATAATTGCAGGTAGACACAAAAAATAAACATTGTTTTCATCACTAAACAAAAGTATAACAAAAAGGCATAATTTTGCTTATAATTTAGGACACTCTGCCCCTTTAATGCTAATGTTACCCTCTTTGGCCCAAAAACTTCCAGTGAGACACTTCTTGTAACCATCTATCAGTTTCTGATATTAGCCTCATTTGACCCACTCCTTACTTTCAGATGGGAGATGTTCAGCTTGTTTCAAGTCACCCCACAGCATGTTTGACTCAGCCCATGTCTTTCCATTTCTTAATTATCAGCCAATCTTTGGTGGATTTACTGGTTCGTTTTGGCTCATTGGTAATTTGGAGGGTCCAGTTATGCTTCAGTTTTATTCTCTTTTTCTTTTACAGATCTCACATTTTTCTGAAGCACAGTTAGACCAGGTGCTGCTGCAGTGCTGATACAACTTGTTGAAACTTGTATCAGCCCTCTTGTTTCACTATGTAAAGCTTCTTCTTGGATGAGTTCACTGACAGTCCAACTGAGCCTTGTCTTTATCCCCTATGGACCATTGGTTTCACTTGCAATAATCTGCCAGGGTTTGATCACCTTGAGTACATTGATCCCAATAAGGAGTCAAATCTTTGCATCAGTCTTCGGGATAGACATCTGCTGAAGGTTGCTCCACTTGTCCATGTACCTATGTGTAGGAATGTTATCCTCGGATGCAGGAATGATACTTTGGCTGAACATGCCTGGGAGATCTGTAAAGTCATTCTTACCCACGCTGCTTACCTCCAAGCCAGAAACAATGTAACTGTTGATGAACCTCGCTAAGATGTGGAATACTGTAGGGTGTGGCTGCGCAACTTAATTTCTCCTTACATGCATTGCTCATGTGTGTCTGTTTTAAGCAGCTGAAGCACAAACGTTTTCCTCGCAGAAAGTCTATTTTCGCTTTATGAAGAGACTTCATTAACCTTCTTGCACTGTTTCATAGCATGCTCAACACCATGACAAAAGAGACAGGTTTTGGAAAATGCACAGACTTGTCAGCCACTGGCTTTACTCTTTGGGTTTGGGGTAGCCTCTTGGTTACTGGTGGTAGTGGCAGTTGTGGTGAAGCCTCTCCTGGTAGCACTTCTCCTGTGCAACCTCTCATCCAGGTGCCCTTTAGCTTGGCTCTATTACACTGAGTTCTTTATATTCCCAAACAGCATATGCAGAGCTTATTTGGCTTGCTTAATAACAAAGTCAGCTAAGTCTTGCCACTTGGCTCTGCAATTTTTCCTTTCATAAAATTCTTTCTCTCAGTTTGCATGGAAGCTTGGAAATGATAGCATGCAATCTTCTTTCTGAAGGCCTCAGACAGCTGTTGGAACTCACCATAGAGTTTAATCTAACAGTCACAAACACACCAAACTAAATTACTTGGGTTGAAACAGGGCAAGTGTCCTTCAAAATGCTGAGTAATAGTGTTTCCATTTTGTGCACCTGATTTGATATCCCTGTGTATAATTTTAGCCAGTTTAGGTGAAAAACTGAGCAAGTGCTCAGTTTTATATCTCCCCAGAAATTGTTTTGCATACATTTTTAAAAGGGACTTTGCTTAAATGTTTTTCCTTTAATTATTGAATTACTTAATTTCTTTAGTGGTGTTTAAATACAGGGGTTGGACAATGAAACTGAAACACCTGGTTTTAGACCACAATAATTTATTAGTATGGTGTATGGCCTCCTTTTGCGGCCAATACAGCGTCAATTCGTCTTGGGAATGACATATACAAGTCCTGCACAGTGGTCAGAGGGATTTTAAGCCATTCTTCTTGCAGGATAGTGGCCAGGTCACTACGTGATACTGGCGGAGGAAAACGTTTCCTGTCTCGCTCCTCCAAAACACCCCAAAGTGGCTCAATAATATTTTGATCTGGTGACTGTGCAGGCCATGGGAGATGTTCAACTTCACTTTCATGTTCATCAAACCAATCTTTCACCAGTCTTGCTGTGTGTATTGGTGCACCGCCTTCAGGATACAATGTTTGAACCATTGTGTGCATATGGTCCTCAAGAATGGTTCGGTAGTCCTTGGCAGTGACGTGCCCATCTAGCACAAGTATTGGGCCAAGGGAATGCCATGATATGGCAGCCCAAACCATCGCTGATCCTCCCCCATGCTTCACTCTGGACATGCAACAGTCTGGGTGGTACGCTTCTTTGGGGCTTCTCCACACCGTAACTCTCCCAGATGTGGGAAAAACAGTAAAGGTGGACTCATGAGAGAACAATACATGTTTCACATTGTCCATAGCCCAAGATTTGCACTCCTTGCACCATTGAAACTGACGTTTGGCATTGGCATGAGTGACCAAAGGTTTGGCTATAGCAGCCTGGCTGTGTATATTGACCCTGTGGAGCTCCCGACGGACAGTTCTGGTAGAAACAGGAGAGTTGAGGTGCACATTTAATTCTGCCGTGATTTGGGCAGCCGTGGTTTTATGTTTTTTTGAATACAATCCGGGTTAGCACCCGAACATCCCTTTCAGACAGCTTCCTCTTACGTCCACAGTTAATCCTGTTGGATGTGGTTCGTCCTTCTTGGTGGTATGCTGACATTACCCTGGATACCGTGGCTCTTGATACATCACAAAGACTTGCTGTCTTGGTCACAGATGCGCCAGCAAGACGTGCACCAACAATTTGTCCTCTTTTGAACTCTGGTATGTCACCCATAATGTTGTGTGCATTTCAATATTTTGAGCAAAACTATACTCTTACCCTGCTAATTGAACCTTCACACTGCTCTTACTGGTGCAATGTGTAATCAATGAAGACTGGCTACTAGGCTGGTCCAATTTAGTCATGAAACCTCCCACACTAAAATGACAGGTGTTTCAGTTTCATTGTCCAACCACTGTAGATTTTAAATATCTATATGTCCAAATTTGATAGAAAAACAGACTTTCTCAGGATCTCCAACTTTTCCTAATGTGTATAATTGATTTTATTTTAAGACAACTCGCCAACCATCTTGACCCTTATCAACTGTAGTTTTGAAATCACATTACCCTAGTAAAAGTAATGTGTGGTGCTCACTCTTTTTTTACACCTTAAATGTACATATATACAAAGGTGAAGATAACATGAGATCAGTCTGCATGTATGCATTGTGTTGTTATGGAACTATGACTGTCAAGTGTTTGACAGAGAGATTCTCTGTGGTGGCTGATTTTTGCAAACAGCACTCTGTAGCGCGCGACCTAAAGGTAAAAGTCTGAACCATTTATGTGCAGGGTGTGAGGGATCTGCAGAGATTTTAGCTGCCCTTTACCTGACCTTAGACCTGTACATGTCCTGGCAGAGGGAAGGTCACACCCAATGATTTTCTTCGCAGACCAGTCTGGACCTGTCCTGTTTTCTGGATGAGCCAAACCACACTGAGATTGACAAAGACAGGACAGATTGAATTATGGCAGTGTAGAAGATGACTAGTAGCTCCTGTGGAAGGTTGTACTTCTTGACTTGCCTCAGAAGGTACAGTGCTTATTGATCATGTGTGGGAGAAGATTCTCCCCAGTCTCACCTGCTGCTGCCGGACCTTCAAGAAGCTGGTGATCTACTGACAGGTGAAGGCCGGGACTTTGAGCTGGGTGAGCTTCTGGTGAAGGATGTCTGGGTTGATGGTGGTGAAGGGCGAGCTGAACTCAACAAACAGGATCCTTGCATATGTCCCTGGGTGGTCGATAAAGTGTAGTCCCAAGATGATTTCATCATCTGCCTACCCGATTGCCCAGTAAACAAACTGCATGGGATCGAGTAGGGGCCTGTGATGTCCTTCAGGTGCTACAACACCAGTCGCTCAAAGGATTTCATGACCACAGACGTCAGGGTGACAGGGCTGTTGTCATTTAATCCTGTGAAGGTGGGTTTCTTGGGTACTGGGATAATGGTGGTTGAAGATCTAAGTAAAGATGGGTGCCAGTTGGTTAGTGCAGGCTCTCAGGCATCATGGGGAGACATAAGGTCCTGAGGCCTTCCTTGTCTTCAGGCTCAGCGCCTGAAGACTCCAAAAAGCAAAAATCCTGTTATCAAAAGTCCAAATATGTACACATCTTCTACGTCCTCGACCGACATCGTAGTCAGGCACACAATCTTCCACTGCTGCCAAGAATCCATTGTGTAGCCAGAGAAGAACGTCCCGTCTGGACAAGAGGGTCGCCTTTACCCTGTCTTCCCGTTGAAAAGAAAAAAATTTCATCAATTACGTTGAGAGTCCAGCTGACCAAATCCATAATTTAAAAGTTTGGAGGACATGCAAAGCGAGGCTCTGAGAAAAATACAGACAAAAAGCAGAAGCAGGGATCAGCAGGGAGGGAGAGAGAGAAAATGCATGTGTATTCCACCGAGAACAAGAGCACCAAATCAACAGAAAACAAGAGAGCAAAGCTTAGAGGCTGCCATCAGCAGCGCCATCTTGCATCCAAACAACTGAATCTATTACTATCTGAAAAATGGGACAGTTTTTAGCCAGCTGATTGACAGTGCCCAGCAACATGTGGAGGAGGGGCAGAGCTGTATTATTGTAGGCTCATTATAGGGATACAAAGAGAGCCAGACATAGTTACATGTTTAAAGTCAAAAATTTTAATGTTAAATATTTTCATTGCCTTAGAGGTTGGATATCAATTGGCGGATGAGCCATTCTCACATAAATTGGATGAAATAATAGTGACTATTTCTGTTGTTAGAAATTGGTAATTGGGGCAGATTTCACTGAACATGTATGTGAAGGGAACCGTGGTTAAAAAAAGGGGTTTAGGTAGATATGGTGTAAAAGACAGAGGCATGGAACAGCAGATGGCAACAGATTTTGTCACAAGGATAGAATGGAGGGAAGAAGACAGGGTGATATCTAAGAGAGAAGAAAGTAGCTTAAAATTGAGTAGTTAGCTTAAAAAAAGATGAATGTTCAGCAAAGTTCTTGGAAGAGTTGAAACAGGCTCAGGTTATAAGAGAAAAGTGACTGGGAAAGTTCAATGATCTGGTAAAGGAAACCTCTAGAAAGGTGTTTTGGAATGAGGAAGTCCTAGAAAGTGTTATTCGGGAGAAAGCACTGGATAGTCATGTAGTAAAATAAAAAAGCAAATACATATAGGGGGAGCTAGGTTTGAATCGATGAGAGGAATGATGATGCTAAAGTGAGCAGCAGTAAGATTTATATTGATCAGCTAGGCAGAGAACTGAGCTAGAAAACATGTGTTAAGTTAGAGTGATTAGGGATGTGAGAGGTGGAATATATACTAACAAGTACAGAGAGAGGGTTTAGAGAGAGAGAGTAGTTTAAAGATTCTTATGTGAAGGAGAATTTGACAGACTGATTAAATTTTGTGAAAATCCAGAATAATAATAATGAGGAATGAGGGTAGCTGTGAAGCGCATGAAATATGTAGTCACTAATTCGTGTCAGTCTAATACTTTGTGGCTGTAACGTGACAAAAGGTGAAAAGTACATGGGGTATGAATACTTTTACAAGGCACTCCTTATGTATACAGTCTCCGCTGCATACAGCAGATTCCCAGCCACACACACACGTTATCTGTTTTAGGAGCTGATAACTACAGGTCCTTCTCAAAATATTAGCATATTGTGATAAAGTTAATTATTTTCCATAATGTAATGATGAAAATTTAACATTCATATATTTTAGATTCATTGCACACTAATTGAAATATTTCAGGTCTTTTATTGTCTTAATACGGATGATTTTGGCATACAGCTCATGAAAACCCAAAATTCCTATCTCACAAAATTAGCATATTTCATCCGACCAATAAAAGAAAAGTGTTTTTTATACAAAAAACGTCAACCTTCAAATAATCATGTACAGTTATGCACTCAATACTTGGTCGGGAATCCTTTGGCAGAAATGACTGCTTCAATGCGGCGTGGCATGGAGGCAATCAACCTGTGGCACTGCTGAGGTCTTATGGAGGCCCAGGATGCTTCGATAGCGGCCTTTAGCTCATCCAGAGTGTTGGGTCTTGAGTTTCTCAACGTTCTCTTCACAATATCCCACAGATTCTCTATGGGGTTCAGGTCAGGAGAGTTGGCAGGCCAATTGAGCACAGTGATACCATGGTCAGTAAACCATTTACCAGTGGTTTTGGCACTGTGAGCAGGTGCCAGGTCATGCTGAAAAATGTAGCCCATTTCCTGCACACGCCTGTGCACGGTGGCTCTGGATGTTTCTACTCGAGACTCGGTCCACTGCTTCCGCAGGTCCCCCAAGGTCTGGAATCGGCCCTTCTCCACAATCTTCCTCAGGGTCCGGTCACCTCTTCTCGTTGTGCAGCGTTTTCTGCCACACTTTTTCCTTCCCACAGACTTCCCACTGAGGTGCCTTGATACAGCACTCTGGGAACAGCCTATTCGTTCAGAAATTTATTTCTGTGTCTTACCCTCTTGCTTGAGGGTGTCAATAGTGGCCTTCTGGACAGCAGTCAGGTCGGCAGTCTTACCCATGATTGGGGTTTTGAGTGATGAACCAGGCTGGGAGTTTTAAAGGCCTCAGGAATCTTTTGCAGGTGTTTAGAGTTAACTTGTTGATTCAGTTGATTAGGTTCATAGCTCGTTTAGAGACCCTTTTAATGATATGCTAATTTTGTGAGATAGGAATTTTGGGTTTTCATGAGCTGTATGCCAAAATCATCCGTATTAAGACAATAAAAGACCTGAAATATTTCAGTTAGTGTGCAATGAATCTAAAATATATGAATGTTAAATTTTCATCATTATATTATGGAAAATAATGAACTTTATCACAATATGCTAATATTTTGAGAAGGACCTGTATAAGCCATTTGTCATGAGTCAATAACAGCCCATCATGAATATAAAATAAAACTGAACAGTTGTTACTCAGACAGATAATCCCCATGCCAAAGTCTGGCCTTTTGGCTCCTGGGAATTTCTTTGAAAAGCCCTTTTCCCTTTAAGATTATCCCAACATCTATTTGATTCTCTTCATTATTTAAAGTGAAAAATTGACTGACAGGTTCATTCTGGTGCAGTGGTGTCATGACCAACATCTTTCTCCAGAGTTTGACATTTCTGACATCCTTAGACAGAACCAGAATTATTCTGTCTTAGCTCTTACGTGCCTTTAGGTGGACTCATTTGAATTACATTTCTGAATGTCAACCAGCCCAGAGTGTGCAAGTACTGTTTGAATCTGTCATGTAGTATTGCTTTATGGTTGTCACATTTGAGGAAGGTTTTGCAATAAATACAGACGTTTCCTTCTGTAAATACATTTTATATTATAAATCTGTGGGTGATTTTGAGTGGTTTGTCAGAGAAAATTGGATCTGCAGATACCTGGATCTTAACTCACAAATGCTGCTCCTAGTTAGGGATGAAAAGATTACAGGTTTTTACAATTACAATCATACCATTTCCAATGGTTAGTACTACTGTTTTAAACCAAAATAGCATTAAGACCCTACGTGATATCGTAGGGGGGGTGGGGGGTTCGTTGTGGTTTTGTGTTTGTTTACTTTTTGTCCAGGTGTTTTCTAGTTTGGGTTTTGCAGTTTGTTTATTTTGTTTTGCTTTGTTCTCTCTACTGCCTCCTAGGCTGTGTTTTCTCTCCTCTCGTTCTTAGTTCCTTTAGTGGTTGCATTCTTATTACTTAGAATGGTTTTATTATTATTATAGTTCTTTGGCTTCCTTGGGTTCTCTAGTTTAGTTTCCCGTTTAGTATCTCTGTGTTTAATTATGGTTAGGTATTTGTTCTCTTTGCACTCTTCTAGTTTATTAGTTTATTTTTCCTGTTCCTCCTCTTGTCTTTTGGTTCCCCTTTTGAGGTTGTTTGTTCGGTGTTCGTTTCTCTTTTTATTTGTAGCTCTTTTCTAGTTTAGTTCCTTGGTTTAGTTTCTATAGTTCTAGTTGTCCCTCCTGTTAGGTCAGCTTCAGTTTTTGTTTACATTTTGTTATTTATTCTAGTCCTCATGTTCTCTGCTTGTTTCTAGTTATTTCTGTCAATGTGGTTTTAGGTTTGTTTACTTTTGTAATCTGGGTCTCTATGGGTTCTTTGTTTATACTTAGGTTGCCAGATCTTAGGTTGTTGTTCTTCTGTTTCCTCGAGTTTCTCTGTTTCCTTTAGTTCATGGTTATTCTAGTTTTCTTATGCTTCATTTGATTATTTAAATTTGTCTATAGGTTTGCTTAGGTCTGTGTTTCTCTTTGTCAATTAGTCCCTTGTGTTAGTCTATGCATTAGTTCCACCTGTTCCTTCAGCCTCCCTGCCTCCTTGTCACACCTGTTCTTGGTTCCTTTGATTATCTGCCTTTTGTCTCCCTCAGTATATTAGTTGGTCATGTTCTTAGTTCCTTTGATTATCTGCCTTTTGTCTCCCTCAGTATATTAGTTGGTCATGTTCTTAGTTTCCTTGCTGGTTTGTTGCGTCACCTTACCTGCATCTTAGTTTTTGGTACACTCTCAGACCTGGACTCCTGAACTCTCTGTTTCATCCTGCCTGCCTTCCTGTGAGTTTTGCCTTTGTTTTGTTTTGATTTAAATAAATTATCGTCTTGCCTCGCCATGCCAACTCCTCGCCAGTCTCTGCACTTTGGTCCACAACAAAAACTCCCACATATAACATAAATCAGTTGAATAAATAAATAAATGTAGTCCCATCCGAGTTACTGTAATGCAAATAACCAACTGGTTGTCATGCATTAATTATATGGTGTAGACCTCGTCAAATAAAATGAGCTCCGAGATTACTGAAGGACTTCTAATCTAAATCCAATGAGACTGATTGAGGATATAAATCATCACAGTTGTTGTTAATGTGCAGTCAGAAATAGAGCCAGGAGAAAAACATTTATTCAGAGGAATTGCTATGGTCTCTCTGGAAGACACGGGTTAGCTATACTACAGTACAGCTCCTACAAAACTATCTCATAGTATTAACTCATAATATATTTTCTTTTTTTATTATTATTATTATTATTTTTAGCTTCTAGCGTCCTTTATTTTTTCAAAGTTTTAGTGTGGAAAGAGTGGGGTAAGAGAGTGCAGAAAGTGCTACGGGCCGAGATTCAATCCCGCAACAGTCTGCATCAAGGACTAATTCCTCCGTACATGGGTCACATGCTTAACCTCCCGCGCCACCAGCGTCGCGCCCACTTCTTACATATTTTCTATCATCATGTTTCGTTTCTAAACATGCTACTGAGAGGGAATATGATGAAAATAAATACAACTAAACATTACAGTAGGAATTATCTTATATGTTTTTGGTTAAGCAGTGCTCAATTTCCATCTTTTGGAAACCTATTTGCTTGTGTTTATTTATTTTTTATTCTTGTGCCTGTCTGAGACATTAAAGGCTAAAAATGTATACCAATGTACATCGACTTCTACCCAAGGCACTCAGAGGAAATGCTATGGTGCAGTGTACAGCTGACCACCAAGGCTGTGGCCTGTGTTGAATTTAACCATAAATAGTTCTATTGTTATTTTATATTTATAATAATAATCAATAATTAACTTTAGTGATTAACTCACATTTTCTTTGTCTTCCCTTTCTTTTCCATCATGATACTATCCCAACTACTCACTGTGAGCTTCAGGATCTGATTCACTAAATTCTATCTCCTTTATATCTGCATATCCATCCATGTTAACTAGAGGCCTTGCGGCTGGATTACCAGTGAGAAATAATAGTAACGGCAGAGGAAGGTGGAAGTAGCAGTTGATTTATTCAGGCGCACACCATCAAGCCTAACAGCAACAAGCCTCTAACAAGACACAATTGCAGCCTTACATAGGCACAGCTGATAAAAGGACTAAACCATTCTCTACATGGAATTTCACATCTCACAACTTCCAACTCAAACATACATTTTATCAAATATATACATATTCCCCCTTACTTTTTATAAATATTTTATACTTTTTTAAACCTACACACCCAAACACCATAAAACCTCACAAATACTAAGTGCACAAATCACCCACATTTTCCATGGTCTCTCCCGGAACCTATAAATGGTGTCTGGACCCCTGGGGAAGTATTTGTCCAAACACCCTGGAGAGGACACAGAAAAGACAGGTGAGTCACTTCCTTAGCACCACACTTATCCTTCACTGACACTTTTAAACAGACTTTACACAAACACTTGCTCAAGTTTCACAACAGTAGACCTTATTTGCTCTGACTAACAATTCTCCTTTCACAGACACCCACACCACTTCTTAATGAGGAGCAGCTGTGCAGAGCCTGGAACAAAAGGCTACATGCTCATCACTAAAATACTCAATAAATATTCAATAAAAAGTTAAACTTGTGTGCAAATGATTATGTGCAAATCCATGCCTAAAGTGCAGTGCTAAATAAAGTGCTAAAGTGCTTTTAATAAAGTGCAATTTATAAATAACATTGTTTGTTTGGAGTTAAATGTAAACATTTACTTGTTATTTATCTTAGATGATTTGTGGTTAGTTATGGGTATTGCCAGATCACAGAAGACATATATAAAATATGTTATATTCATTTGGGCTTGAGTCTACCATCCACAACTATCAAACTAGACTCTATAAACCTAAACTGCTTACCTCCGCGCCTTACAACACGGATGCATGTTCCAAATCCATATGGCTTTTCTGGTGGCCTTGGGGTTTTAATTTCAGGTTTTTTTATTTTTCATAACATGGAATCAGTAACCATCCCAATACTTTTGTATGTGTATACAAATATTTAGCATTTCTTATGCATAACTGACGTTGGGAAGATTTTGAGACTAGACTTTCTTTCGATTCCCTTCCAGATTCCAGGCATTTACATGAAGGGTGTAAATTATGCCTCACCGAAGAAGCTGTTTCCACTGCTAACACAACATTTATTGGGCTGTGTGTTTTAAACAAATCCAGCAATGAAAAAAAAGGGGATTTGCTGATGACATTTTTTGGAAAGGGATTAGTTGTACCAGCATCATTATTTCATTGTTTTGAGAAAGCTTTTTATTTTCTATTTGAGTATTTTAATTAGATATAAATAAGCAGTCTTATGTTTCGGATTGCATGCAGACCTGATAAACATCACTTATTTAAGAACCCAACCTTTTGGTTTCTCTGCTTGGCTGATAACAATATGACTTGCAATAGATAAATAATTAAAAAGCAATAATCTCTTTGTGCTTAAGGGTCTTAGCAAACATACACCCCAGATAATTAGTAGTCTATCCAGCTACTGGGAAAAATAATCACTTCTACCTCAACATTTTATTGAAAAAGTTGCTTCTGGTTGACTTCAATAGCTTCTGGCTGTTTCGCTATTGAAACAACATAGTTGTAGTTTTTTTAATGACTTCACCACTTCTTGACCTGCTAAAACATGTTATGCTACATAAAACAAGCGGCTCACCATATATTAAAGGCACAGAGCATGAATGCATGGTTCTTGAATAATTAGTTTACACATATTGCACACATCTAAAAATGCTTCTTCCTTTCTCTGCAGCATCAGATTTTGCATCTAAGGCCCTTTTGGCACATTTAAATTGCACCCCAGCCACAGAGGGTTTTGTGAGTAAAGCTAAGGCTTTTTCTAGTAGACCAGAAAATGTGGTTTGTCAGATGTGACGATTAGTGGGTTGTTTTGATTTGTAAGAGGAGATTAACTGTATTTATATGTTGGTCATCCATGGAGAAAGTTGGAAGATAACAATTTTCTTTTGTTGCTTGCTGCACAAAAACAATAGAACACAACACTGAGAACAGCTGCGTTATGTGCTGCTGTTCTCTACGGTCTGCCATCGACAGATAAAATTAAGAGATTAGAGTTTTTATGTTGTGGGAGAGCAGACGTTTAGACTCAAAAATTTCGTTTTGCATTGTGGCCAAACAGTTCGATTTTTGGTTTCATCTGACCAGAGCACCTTCTTCCACGTGTTTGGTGTGTCTCCCAGGTGGCTTGTGGCAAACCTTAAACGAGACTTTTTATGGATATCTTTGAGAAATGGCTTTCTTCTTGCCACTCTTCCTTAAAGGCCAGATTTGTGCAGTGTACAACTGATTGTTGTCCTATGGACAGACTCTCCTACCTCAGCTGTAGATCTCTGCAGTTCATCCAGAGTGATCATGGGCCTCTTGGCTGCATCTCTGATCAGTCTTCTTCTTGTTCGAGATGAAAGTTTAGAGGGACGGCCGGGTCTTGGTAGATTTGCAGTGGTCTAATACTCCTTCCATTTCAATATGATTGCATGCACAGTGCTCTTTGGGATGTTTAAAGCTTGGGAAACCTTTTTATATCCACATCCGGCTTTAACCTTCTCCACAACAGTATCTTGGACCTGCCCGGTGTGTTCCTTGGTCTTCATGATGCTCTCTGCGCTTTGAACAGAACCCTGAGACTATCACAGAGCAGGTGCATTTATATGGAGACTTGATTACACACAGGTGGATTCTATTTATCATCATCAGTCATTTGGGACAACATTGGATCATTCAGAGATTCTCACTGAACGTCTGGAGTGAGTTTGCTGCACTGAAAGTAAAGGGGCCGAATAATATTGCACGCCCCACTTTTCAGTTTTTTTATTTGTTAAAAAAGTTTGACACATCCAATAAATTTCATTCCACTTCATGATTGTGTCCCACTTGTTGATTCTTCACAAAAAATTTGAATTTTATATCTTTATGTTTGAAGCCTGAAATGTGGCAAGAGGTTGACCAGGTCAAGGGGGCCAAATACGTTCGCAAGGCACTGTAATTTAAACACTCATGAGTGTTTAATTGATCCTGACACACTTATGTAAAGGAATTAGCTAGTGGACATTTCCAGCTCTAGACATTTAGTAGGGTCTCACCTCTCAGTAGATTAAGTATTAAATATGATTAAGCCTACAATTATTTATGTGATGTGATTTAAATTTTAAATAATTTTAATTCAGGAACAGTGTTGTACTCAGGCATAACTAAATTTTATGCACTCTACATACTATTTGAGATGTCAGGACTTCCTTACAATAAATAAAAGCCATTAGTTTGGTTTGAACCAACCCTGACAACTCATCCCTGGACAAAGGCATTTAAGAGCAGGTTGATTGTCAGCTTTTTATTAAAAGAAAATGTCTTGAAAAGTATTTCTGATATATAAATAAAATAGACAAAGTAGACTCTGGATGGTGGGCTGGGAAATGGGCAGGCATGTGAGCCTGCCCAGTTTGGATACACACAGGGCAGTGCTGTTATTGAGTAGGGCACCTCAAGAAAAAAGGTTTGGAATGCCTAGCATAGTGCATGCTTATCCATTTATTCAAAAAATGATTGGATAGAATACTTGATTACTAATATATTGGAAAGCTGTTGATTCATTAAAAAATGGGGTTGATTGTATTGTCACAGCCCTGCTGTGAACTGGCTACCTGTCCAGGGTGTACCCCGCCTCCCGCCCATAAACTGCTGAAGATAGGCACCAGCTTCCTCGCGACCCACTATGGAATAAGCAGTAGAAAATGACTGACTGACTGTATTGTCACATACAAGGGTTGGACAATGAAACTGAAACACCTGTCAATTTATTGTGGGAGGTGTCATGGCTAAATTGGATCAGCCTGGTAGCCAGTCTTCGTTGATTGCACATTGCACCAGTAAGAGTAGAGTGTGAATGTTCAATTAGCGGGGTAAGAGCACAGTTTTGCTCAAAATATTGAAATGCACACAACATTATGGGTGACATACCAGAGTTCAAAAGAGGACAAATTGTTGGTGCATGTCTTGCTGGCGCATCTGTGACCAAGACAACAAGTCTTTGTGATGTATCAAGAGCCATTGTATGCAGGGTAATGTCAGCATACCATCAAGAAGGACAAACCACATCCAAAAGGATTAACTGTGGACGTAAGAGGAAGCTGTCTGAAAGGGATGTTCAGGTGCTAACCCGAATTGTATCCAAAAAACATAAAACTACGGCTGCCCAAATCACGGCAGAATTAAATGTGCACCTCAACTCTCCTGTTTCCACCAGAACTGTCCGTCGGGAGCTCCACAGGGTCAATATACACGGCCGGGCTGCTATAGCCAAACCTTTGGTCACTCATGCCAATGCCAAACGTCGGTTTCAATGGTGCAAGGAGTGCAAATCTCGGGCTGTGGATAATGTGAAACATGTATTGTTCTCTCATGAGTCCACCTTTACTGTTTTCCCCACATCCGGGAGAGTTACAGTGGGGAGAATCCCCAAAGAAGCGTACCACCCAGACTGTTGCATGCCCAGAGTGAAGCATGGGGGTGGATCAGTGATGGTTTGGGCTGCCATATCATGGCATTCCCTTGGCCTAATACTTGTGCTAGATGGGCGTGTCACTGCCAAGGACTACCGAACCATTCTTGAGGACCATGTGGATCCAATGGTTCAAACATTGTATCCTGAAGGCGGTGCCATGTATCAGGATGACAATGCACCAATACACACAGCAAGACTGGTGAAAGATTGGTTTGATGAACATGAAAGTGAAGTTGAACATCTCCCATGGCCTGCACAGTCACCAGATGTAAATATTATTGAGCCACTTTGGGGTGTTTTGGAGGAGCGAGTCAGGAAACGTGTTCCTCCACCACTATCACGTAGTGACCTGGCAACTATCCTGCAAGAAGAATGGCTTAAAATCCCTCTGACCACTGTGCAGGACTTGTATATGTCATTCCCAAGACGAATTGACGCTGTATTGGCCGCAAAAGGAGGCCATACACCATACTAATAAATTATTGTGGTCTAAAACCAGGTGTTTCAGTTTCATTGTCCAACCCCTGTAGGGCTAAGTTGTGTTGGATAGCTATTCTCACTTTGTCTAATAATAAAATTAGTTTGATGATCTCAAACATGACAAAAAAACTAAAGCAGAAGAAATCTGTAAGGGAGCAAATATATTTTCCTTACACTTATCACACAGCACTGAGGAGGAGGAGATTGCAGGAAATTTATTTTTTCCTTCTGCATTGTCTAACAAGATGAAGAATTTCCTATATGATTTGAAGAATGATCCAAGCTAATTATATAACAGAACTGACATCAGAATGCAGTGTTTGTATAAAAGGGCAGCTGATTCTGAGACAACACAGTGAACTGATTTGAAGATTAGTGAGTCGTCTAAGCAACCATTCCCCTGTGATAGAAGATTGTTATTTTCCTTTCCCTTCATGCTCAAGAGTGTTGGACCACTTGTTTGCTGAGTATTGGACTATCTGCACGTTGTTGGACGTCACTGTGCCCCTCCAATGGCATCGGCCATTTTGTACCCAGGACAGCCCGCTCCTACATATCCCATCGAGCATTGCGACTGATATGACTGGGCGTCCCAAGTCTGACGTCACAGGACGCTTTATAGGAAGGCGCTCATTTTTGAAAACTCGCCTTCTGCTAGGACCGGACCAGTAATCGAAGTGCGCCACTTCAAGAGGGAGATCTTTGCAGAGATCTTTGCAGAGTTCATTCATTCTCTCTCGTTGGACAACGAACAATTCATAACCGAGGTTTTTGGACTAAGAAGGCCAGAGATTTCACTTTGCCGATCGAAGACATGAGTTGAACACGTAACTGAGAACACAGAGTTTCGGAGAGACGAACCGCTATCGTGTTTAATTTCCAAGTCGACTTTGATGGTCAGATCATATTTTTCCTTTTTGTCAAGAAGACCAAAGGACGAAGACTGACCGCTTTCCCTGAAGTTAATTGTGGACGCACAATTAACTTACCCCCACTTTTCCTCGCTCGAATTCCCTCGCTCAGGAAGAAGATGACACCAAGTAAAAACCATCTTTTATTTAATCTTTTATTTCTTTATTAGAAGGCCTGGGCAGGGTCAGAGGTTGTAGAAGTGATCAGAATCGCTGGTTAGGATATCATGTGTTCTGAATAATATGTGCATGTAACCTTGCTTATTGAAACTTTGATGTGTTATGTTGATATCTGGATCCGCCGCGGTCCTGGAGCTGCTTGTGTTTACTATCTGAGAGTCAACGCGGGCGCGTTGTAAGACTGGACTGTTAAAACGACCCCATGGTAAAATTATCCATTCCCCCTTTGTCTTCAATCTCACTGTGCTAGCTTGCCGCCAAAAGTTAGAATCCTTTGTGCTCAGGAGTTAGGGGGAGGTTTTATGATCAGAAGATCATAAAGGACAATCGGAGCTGCGCTCCAACCCAGCCACCACTCGCCACCACACCACCACTCATATTCTCATTTCCTTCGTCTGTAGTGCCATAAACTGCTGGTTGATTCAATACATACCCACTACCGTTTGTTGATTTTTGCTTATTTAGATGTGTTACCCCTGTGTTTGTAGAATTTTGCATGTTGAGTAGGTGAAAATTAATAAATATTCACATAGATAAAGAGAGAGCGTTTTGTGTTTCATTGTGTGCGAAAGTGATTGGTCAGTCAAAATAAGGTTAAAGTTCCACACGTTTTGGCAGAAACGGTCGATTAAACAGTGACATCTCTGGCAATAGTTATTAATTATTACGGAGTATTTAACGGTTGTAATTGTCAAAGGCGTTGAGCCGCAATTACAACACCAGAAACATCTCTGGTCTCGATTCATAAATGAGGATTTTGGTTAAGAAATTGATTTTGTCAAATTATGATTTTTAATTATAATTATTGATCAAGATTAATCAATCAATAATCATAAACCTAACATATGGCGTCCCTGGGTGGGCCTTAAAAAGACAGACATCAAATCACTGTTGCACAGAATGAACAGTTGTGATCTCCGTTAACTAGACGTTTATTGGGAGACTAGAGTTTCGCACAGAACGTTTGTGAATTAGGGGATATTTTGACTAGGTTGTGCTCAGTTCTACTACAAAGGATAATATTATCTTTCAGAGGTGTTTGTTGTGGATGCAAGGTGAAAGTAGGTTTAACTTGTGGAAAAGTTAAAGTTAATTTCCAGTCGCCAACCTTCCGCTGCAGCTGTAAAAACCAGCGCTGATAAGCAGCAGACCTGCCCCAGTGTCCGCTGGGCGTAATTACACTTGTGACCAACATTCTCCCAGTCAGTTAGAGAACAACACCTACATCTGGTGGCCATTTAATAGATTACAGATTGCAGCTGGATTTCCCAAACCGCAGACCTGCACTCAGTACCATCTGGTGGTCACTAGTGCGAATTGCATTTCCTACTTTGATATTTTTTTTAAATCACTCAATTCATTAACACAGGCAGATTATTCCATCACCTATGATCAAAAGGACATAGCTTAAAGTTGAAAGTTGAAGTTACAGATCATTCATTACCACTTTTGGATAAAATTTAAGCATTTTTGCTGGGTTTTATTGTGTGAAGCATGTTTTGATCTGACTCATAAAACTAACTTAGTTGTCTAACAGGAAGGTAGGTGATTCATATTAGAGAACACTAACACTTATTTGAAGCTAAGAACAGCATTGAAGGTTTAGTTTTGTTTTCCCATTTTTAAAATTTTATTTTGAACTTGGTTTCTGGGTTATTTCAAAACTCTTTCCCTTCTTCCCCTTTTTTGCGTGTTTGCTTGATTAACCACATTAAAGCATAGACTTGGGTAAGCCACAGTTTGAACGGTCAAACCTGTGTGCCCATTTTAAGCAAACCCATACACCTGGAAGATACAGGTATGAATCAGACAGCGAGCTGAATAGCTTAGCCTGTTGTGTGCAGCTAATTAAGTTTAGCAATCCTTAATCACTGAACAGCTTAGCCTGTTGTGTGCAGCTAATTAAGTTTTGCAATCCTTAATCACTGAACAGCTTAGCCTGTTGTGTGCAGCTAATTAAGTTTAGCAATCCTTAATCACTGAACAGCTTAGCCTGTTGTGTGCAGCTAATTAAGTTTAGCAATCCTTAATCACTGAACAGCTTAGCCTGTTTGTGTGCAGCTAATTAATTTAGCAATCGTTAATCACTGAATAGCTTAGCCTGTTGAATTGCTGCTAATTTCTTTAGTGGTGGTTCATAAATAAACAGTTTGTGTGTGTGCATTGTTCATTTTGGGCCAAAGATGGAGGGAACATCCCAGACTGCAGCTGGAGATGTGTGTATGGTGGAGGACCCCATAGGAATGCAGGCACAAGAGGTGATTGGGTCATTGATTCTGTTGTCCCCTGAGGAGCGTAAAGGCCTCAATGAGTATGGCATTGAGCAATGTGAAGCCAGGATTCAGGAGTTGCTCCAAGTCATTAAAAACCCACCGAAGGACAGACGGGTCTCAGATGTGTTAGGACAGCTCACTCTGTTGTATCAGCAAAGGTTAATGTTGGAAGTTGACCAGCGCGTTAAACTGCAGTTCGAGCTGAATGATACTTTGCAGATGGTGGATGTCCTTCGAGGTGAAATAACAGAAGTGGGAAATAGATTGGAAGCAATAGAGGGTAGCCATGCCACCCCTCCCCCCCTGGAAGAATGGGGGGACGAACCGAAACCCACCTCAAAGGTTGAAACCTTTGGAGGTGAGCCACACCTGCGAAATCCTGAGAGAACCTGCAGGTCAGATCTGGAGGATGTAGAAGCTTCTCTCCAGAGATGACCTTTTCAGGCTCATAGGGTTCCCCATACATCCACCGAGGCAAGAACAGGTGTAAGTAGTCAGAATAGGTTCAGTGGTGCGGTGCCCCACCCCACTGCAATCAGCAGCCATGAACGGTACCTAGCTGGGGACCCAGCAGGTGTAAATAGTTCACGGTTCAGAGGCGAGCAGCCGTCAAACGTGACTCGCAGTACGGTCCTCTACGATCCCTCACCTCCGCCAAGGCGACAGGAGTGCCGCCCCTGGGATTCAGGTGGTTCCTACCACCCTCAACCGCTGCCCAGGACCCGAGTCCGGGAAGCACAGGGCCCACAGTTATACCGGGACCCCTGAGTGCAGCCGGAGGGAACTCTCCGATGATGACTCTGATGGGCCAGGACCAGAGCCGGTCATGTGCACCTCTGAGACACAGCTGCACCCAGCCATCCAGGAAACTCCTGCCAGATGCAGTCATGCATTGCTTGGCTCTTTAAAGAACCCAGGTGTGGACACTTACAACCCCAAAGTGGTGGAAGGTGTACACCTGGAAACCATGTTCATACCAGAAGTGCTACTAGCATTCTGGCGGGGACATCCATCAACCATTAGAGAGCTGTATGACCGTTTGTGCCAAAAAGACCCCTTTGTAACTGAGGCACAACACAGCCACACACTCCTTTTAGTAGACGGGCTCCGCCCTCTCCTCAAGACAGCCAGTGTGCAGATTGGCATCAAACAGCTCTCCCATGCTGTGGACATGTTCCAACAGACCAAAGGGGGGTCACGTTATCCGACGCCCATTACTCTCCTGTAGGGTGCCATAGGAGCTACAAAGCCACACTCCACACCCTCCAGCAGATGGCGCGCTGGCCTCCAAGGTCTCACGACACCCAGGTCTACATCAAAGGATGTGTAACCTGCCGCCAGTTTCAGCCATCCCAGCCAACCAGTCAACCTCCGCTTCAGCGAAGGGGGGTTACATTACCTTGGTTCCACCTTCAGACCAACTGGGTCAAACCAGCTCCAAAATTAACAGGAGGTAACAAATTCCTCCTAACTGTGACATGCAGCTTCATCAGGTGGGTTGGATGCTTGTCAGAAAAGGTTGACACCATCATCCCAGCTGCTGCACTTTGGCTGAACCAGATGAAGTCCTACATCGAACTCTCCTCCCCAAGAACAGAGCTTGTCTCAATGTCCGGGAAAGGAGAGACTAGTGTGTAGGACTAGTTAAATAGGTGCATGTTTCATGAACTCACACTAACATGCACTAATCACTAACAACTTTCTTCAACAGAAACAGTTAAACATATAACTACCTTCTAGGACACAGTCTTAAACTGTAAGTTGGCACAATAATTTTCCATAACACTCTGCATGCACAGCAGACCTCACAAAAGTGTTTAAGAATGATGTAATGGACACACCCATGCTGCCCGAGATTTCATGCAAAATCTTGTTAAAGGAGGTTGGTTCATCTGTAGACAGTCCCACCGAGGCACAGATACCCATTGACCTAGTTCTGCTGAACTTAGTAGAGAAATCCTAAGTCCACCACAGCAGACACCTTGCAACCTCCACAAACACACCTGTCTTATAGCCTAAGTACTGCAATTCATTTATTCTTTTCTCCCTCTTTCCACATCTAGATAGTTTAGAGACAGGAGTCATATTAAAACCCATCATCATCCAGAAGAGCTAATGGTTTAAGCCTAAACCTGTTTTAACCATTCATTTTTTTAGATTACACACCGCATACAGGCAGTTAAGCGTTACAGGTCAGGATTGATTCCCTCACATTCATTCCCCCACGGTTCATAGCACCGCCTTTGCCAATGACACAGCCAGGGTCCAGTGCCTAATAGAAGTTGGACGAATAAGCTATGAACCATGATTTTTTTTTTTTGTTTTGTTTGTTTTATATATACATATATATGTACGATATCTTTTATTGTTTCATTTTGTCTCAGGATTACCAAAGCTGATGACCAAAGAATGTAATGATGATATGAATGTATTGTCCTGTATTTTTCTCATTGAACAATGTAGAAAGGTATGTGTTTAGTCAGAGTTTAGTCCTGCCCAGGCTAACCTCTATCCTGCCCAGTAGGTTTTGAGGAACACAGAGACAGTTTTGTTTTGTTCTGCTTCGCCACGGATCACTGATTGTTTAGCAAAGGACAGAATGGTCCAAGTAGCTTCAAAGACTGCGATTCATCTCACCCTTTGAACCTAGGGGGGAATGTTGGACCACTTGTTTGCTGAGTATTGGACTATCGGCACGTTGTTGGATGTCACTGTGCCCCTCCAATGGCATCGGCCATTTTGTACCCAGGACAGCCCGCTCCTACATATCCCATCGAGCATTGCGACTGATATGACTGGATGTCCCAAGTCTGACGTCACAGGACGCTATATAGGAAGGCGCTCCTTTTTGAAAACTCGCCTTCTGCTAGGACCGGACTAGTAATCGAAGTGCGCCACTTCAAGAGGGGAGATCTTTGCAGAGATCTTTGCAGAGTTAATTCATTCTCTCTCGTTGGACAACGAACAATTAATAACCGAGGTTTTTGGACTAAGAAGGCCAGAGATTTCACTTTGCCGATCGAAGACGTGAGTTGAACACGTAACTGAGAACACAGAGTTTCGGAGAGACGAACCGCTATCGTGTTTCATTTCCAAGTCGACTTTGATGGTCAGATCACATTTGTCCTTTTTGTCAACAAGAGGCACCTCTTATGCAGATATCAAAAGAATAGAACACCAAAATAAAAACAGTCAAGAACCTCTTCTAATGTTTATGATTTACTGTTCTATAATGTTTTTTTTTTCTTTAACATTTTTTATGTCTTTTCTCTGTGTTGATTCAGGTGTTTAGGTACTTTTAGAATAAAGACATTATTAATAAAGACGGTAACACATTAGTTTGTGACTTGCAAAGATATGATATACAAGTGAAATTCTGACCTTCCCATCTTATCTGCAACATCGTCTTTGAAGTTTTTGGGATGTCTGTTCATTATTAGACTAAAACAAATAAGTGGTTTAGCTGTATATTACACACACAGGCCACTTTATTATCTCAATTCAGTTTTATTTATATAGCACTAATTCACATTCGAATTAATCCTAAATATCAAATAATAATAATAATTTAAATAATTAAACCTAAAATTAAACATATTTCAATTAATAAACTCATTACCTTGCTAAAACAATTAAACTAAAACTACCAAGCAAAATGAAGGAATAAAAAGGTTAAGGAAATATGTACAAATGAAACCATGAACAATAAATTGATGCAATGTCACCATTTAGTGTTATCTGTGTTTGAGAACTAAGGTATATCTTGAGAAACCTGGAAATGAGATTAGATTAGTTGTAGAACTAACTAACAACAATAATTGGTACACCTCCAAACAACCAATCTCAATACTAAATCAGAAGAGAAGATAAAGAGTAGATAAAACATTATTTTAATTAAATGTGGAAGACTCTTACCAGCCTCACCTGTATCACATGCTGCCGTGCCACGTACCAAGCTGGAGCCAATCGATCAACATTGGGACCGCACCCCCTCCGAAGCCAATCATCGCACATGATCCCTTTCATAAAGCTCCTCGTCCAGAGTTCCTTCTGCATACCAGTTGAACTTTCACCCACCTCCACCCCATCTCCTCCCTCGCTCTCAGGCTCTTCTTGGTCCCATTCGTCCTCCGGCCGGTTCCACCACCAGTGTCTGGGGCCCCGGGGGAAGACTACTCTAATCCTTGTCCTAGGCTATTCATCTGAGCTTATGTCAATTTACAGCATCCAAGTTTTATGCCGGGGTCCCAGCGCCAAAGAACGTATTTCATTAATGTCAATAAAATCTTTCTAATCACAAATGTTTCTCTGTGTGAGTCTCTCCAGGTTGAAATAATATTTTATAAACTGATTTGCTGATTGAAAAACCAACGTTCTGGGTAATTAAGTCTCAATGTTGTTTAATTAGCTGTCTTTATTCAGTAAAATAATATTTAAGGAAATAATATCTGGAATGGAAATAAACAACCTTTCTGGATAAGTGATTCTTAATGTATGAATTAGCCATCACATGGGGTGATGGACTACTAAAATGGGGAAGGGAAACGTTTAGGGACTCTCACAAGATGACGACAAGTAGTGTGGAAAACTTTGACTTCACTGGCGTTGCCATTATCAGTTAGCAGTTGTAGGTAACAAAGGAATGCTTATAGCTTGTTCACTACTTCTTTAAAGTCAAACATGTACTTTAAAATAGCGTTATTAAAGATTAAAATGCATATGAGCATTGACGGCGGGTTATGGCCGTTCTGTGTTTAAACAGTATTTAGATTATTTCATCCTAAACAAATTTTCTCTGCCCAAACACCATCTCTTACGTGAACCGTTCCGAAGCATGGGGTCTGAAGAGCTCTGGTTTTGGGAAGCCGAGTTGGTCCGGTCCGGTCCAGCCATGTGGCGGGCAGAACAAAGGAACTTGCGGCTACTCTCAGTAGCAGCGGGGCTGGGCTGCAGTAGCGTGCAGAACTGTGGTTCCAATACTTTCTCCACGTCATGGGAAAAACTGCTTCACTCGACATTGTTAGAGATAGAATATCTGCAAGGAAGTCTCTGGAACACAGGTTGCTCCTCTGGAATACTTCAGAAAGGAAAGTTCTAGCCACGCTTGTATTAATTACCCCATTCGTATTATTATTTGAGCACCAGATCATATTAAACTTTGTTGCCCTTGATCGGCAGTTTTTTGACCATCAGATCATAGTCACTCTGAATCCAAGTCTGGAGAGCTAGGCCTTCTTTCCTGCAAGAAGACTCTTATCCACGTTGCCTCATCCTGCCCAGCCGAGAGTTGCGTTGTGTTTTTGTTTCAGAGACCGAATGACGTCACGGGGATCCCAGATGTCACTCCTCTTTCCTGGGCTAAGCTAGAAGTAGGTTAATGTAATTTAAAAAGGTGCACAAAGGTTCCTACCAGCTTTTGTGTACAGTTAAGTCCATATTTCATCCATGTTTTTAATCCAAATAATATCTGACCAAACTCCAGTCACTTCTATACTGGTCACATGCCAAATACTGCAATGTTATGAAATCTGTTATCAGAAATGACAACACAGTCCTTACCTAAAATTTAAAGCATAAACATAAAACAAGGATGACTCTTTGTAAGTTAAAGGAAACTATTAATCTCATTAATATAGTTTGTTTTTTTATTTATTTTGTATTCCAACTTATGTGTTTTAGTTTCCCTCTCTTCTGATTTGTCACTGATCAGGTCAAGGAACTTTAGAATACCTGCATAAGACTAAATGTTGAATGTGACGTGCCCATTTCCATCTTATATTTTACATAATATATTTTTCAATGGGATTTAAAAATTTGTTGCAATGCTTACAAAAACTAAATCTATTAAAATCTGGCCTTTGTAGTGATGCTGTCCAGTCCAGACTTTGTCCAGAATTTGTTATTGAGTAAGACATTATATACTGTATTTAAGGATACTATAGCAGACTGCACATTGGAGGTAATCTTTTTCCTGTGAGGAAGAAACGCATCGCAGAGGGAGCTAGCACTGTAGGTACAGTTGACGGGCTTTATGTAAACGGACAGCTGTTGCAGGTTTGGGAGATTACGCCGTGGCTTTACTGAAAATAACTGCAGATAAGGTTAAACAGTAAATACTGATTATATAATAGGTAATGTTCATTAGCATTTAATGAACATTACGACTTATTGTGATTGTGATTTTAATGTGTGCGTCTCTCCAGCCCCGTTCCTGTTTTCTTTCATTTTCACACACACACACACCCACCCCCACCTACAGGAAGACACATCACAAACGTAGTTCAGACCTCATACTTACTTAGTGATATAAACAAGGCCTGTCACAATATGCAATATGTGATAAATTAAAATGAGCTCGATAATTCCCGTTTGTATGCTTGTTTGTTTTCCTTGTGTCTCTGTCTCTTTCTGCTTTCTACCAAAGAGATTCCTCCCCTTCTCATTTCATTAACATAGGGAGGAGTGAACTCTTGCGTCAGGTACTTGCCAGTGTCTTTATGTGTCTCAGGGTATAGCCAGAGCCCCGTGAGGAGTAGCAAGCCAGAGAAACGCGAGTTGAGATTTGAAAAACCAGAGATAGAATAGGTTTCAAAACCAAATATGACAGCTGCAGTGTGGGACCAGTTTAAATTTGAACCAAATGACCGTAGTGAACAGCTTAACCTTGTCTGAGCCGGTATATCGCATTTGCTTTAAAACAGTACCAACTAAAAGCGGCAATACAACAAACATGCATCTGCACATAAAACATAATCATGCAATGCAGTTTTCCCAACTGGGAAAAAAAACTACAACCATCTTCGTTTTTCTGACAGTCTACAATCGCTGGAGTGTTTAATGTTTTAATCTGTCAGACTAGTTGCTATAGATTCACATTTGGCCTATTGAGGCATCTGCTCTTATATCTTTGAATAACAGAAACTCACTCACCAAAAAGGCAGGAACAAAACAGGCAGGCGAGGCAAGCATGGCATGGTCCAAATCTGAGACATGAGATATGATGTTTGCTCGATGACTGAACAGAACAGAAGTGTATAAATGGAGTAGGACCCAGGTGAAACAAGTAAACTAATTACAGATGCAAGTGGACCGAGTGAAGATGATTGAGATGACAAACAGATGCAGGAATAAAAACGAAACGTGACTGAGACAAAAACAGAAAACCAGTAAAACAACTTAATAGAAACATAACTAGAAAAACATGAAACCAAAGCATAACCAGAAGCCCAATCCAAGAACACAACTTAGCAAAACATGAATACAAAAACTAAAGCATGACCAGGAAAACAGAAGCATGATTCAAACCCCAACCAAAAATAAGACCAACAAAACCTAAAAACACCCACAAATCATAACACGTGTGGTAATTTCATATTTATCATATAGGTTGAAAAAAAAAAGAAAAGGTAGGGTGTGCTGCTGGTGGTGTAGGGGTTTAAGTGTGCAACCCATGTATGTAGGCCTTAGTCCTCAATGCAGGTTGCTGTGGGATCAAATCCTGGCCCCTGTGACTGTTTCTGCATACCCTTACAATAAAGGCAACTAGTGCTGCAAAGAACATAAAGAAAAAGCAGCTGAAGTGTAACTACAACAGAAAATAAAACACTTGGAAACAACTTACACTACATCCCTAAAAGAAATTGTGTTAAATGAGACTAAAAAGAAGACTAAAATTAGAACTTATATAATAGTGGCATGAATGCATAGCAAATACAGAAATTGCAGTTGGACAATAAATCTAGCAACCTTCTTGCGAGTAACAATTTAAACAATAACTGACAATAATGGTATGCCAACTAATGATTCTATAGAGCAGTGATTCCCAATTGGGGGCACTTGTACCCCTAGTGGTACATGAGCACATTGTAGGGGGTATGGAAACATTTAATATTTGAATTCAAAGATGACTGGTTCATATCATCAGTCAGTGGGGATAATTCTTGGATGTGTGATGCTTTATTAGGACCCAGGTGCAAAATATATCAAGCTTTTATCAACGAAAAGACAATGAAACAACTATAGGTGGGAAAGACTGGAGCAGAGGTGTCATTCCTGTTCACCTGTATGACGCTCAGGGAGAGAAAGAGAAAAGTAACATCTGTTTCCACTCTACCAATCTATCAAAGCTTATCAAGGACAAGCAATCTAAGGTGTCTCATTAAAATGATGAAAACAAAGTAAAACTAATATAGTTAGCCTGAACATTATTTTTGTTAAGTGTTCTGCTCCAGTTTTGTTAAAAAAAAGCAGGTTTATTATTTATGTGTTGATTTTATATTTATTTAGATTACTTATTCACTTTCAAAGCAACAGAGTTATCTTTATGTTTAATTTGAGCTGAAAAGAATAAAATGCCTTAGAAATAAATTATGAAGTTAATGAAATAAAATAAAATTGTTTTCATTTAATAATCATTGGTTGTACTTTCTATTTTTACTAAAGTATGCTTGACTGAGGGCAGTGTTTCCCCAACCATTATCCAAGGGGGGCGCCCCGTCAACAAGGTAGTAATAGTACATTTTCACAGTTGATGTCATTCATTTTATTAGATCACGTCGTGAACAATTTCTGTCCCTGCGTAGTTGCTAATCTACTTTCTATTGCCAAACTTGGCAAAAGCTGGATGAAAACACACTCCTCATACTCTGTGCTAACGTGTGCTCGCAGGTGACACTTGATCCCATCAGCTGACAGAACAACATGCTGCTAAAACCCGGAGGCAGGAAAGAATATCTGTGTTTTTTAAAAGAGACGGCTAACTCTCCTACTACTGGTACATATGGCAAAGATACAAGTGCACAAAATAGCCCTAGTGTTTCATGCCCTGCCCCTGACAGGCAGCTAAAGTCCGGTCACAACAGAATAAAAGCTTTTATCCTGGCTTGGCTGTTGGAGCTGTAATAATCCCCCTGGCTTTAAAAGACTGAGTTTCATAATTAGATACATACAGACTCCACGAAGTTAACCTAATGGCAAAGCTCCGGGACCTGATGGCTTCCCTGCAGAATTCTACAAAGTGTTCTGGCCACTGCTGGCCCCCACCTGACAATGGGTGATCATAGAAATTCAGGAAACCTTGATGTTATCTCCAAACATGAATTGTGCTCCCATAAATCTTATCCTCAAGCCGGATAAAGATCTTACACTTCCATCTAGCTTCCACCCAATATCTTATTAATGCAGATATTAAATTCATCTGCAAGACTTTGGCTGCAGAACTTGAAAATATAACCCCTTATATTATACATTCAGACCAGGCTGGGTATATTAAAAATCGGTATGCAACAAATAATACGAGAAGACTCACCAATCTAATAGACTATTCCAACATCAAAATAAAGGAGGTTTAATTGTTTCATTAGATGCAGAGAAGGCATTTGACAAGGTTAATTGGAAATTTTTATTTGCTACCTTACATAAATTTGATGGGCTGCACAGTGGTGCAGTTGGTAGCACTGTTGCCTTGCAGCAAGAAGGTCCTGGGTTTGATTCCTGGCCGGGGGTCTTTCTTCATGGAGTTTGCATGTTCTCACCGGGTACTCTGGCTTCCTCCCACAGTCCAAAGACATGCCTGTTAGGTTGGTTGGTTAATCTAAATTGCCCTTAGGTGTATGAATGAGTGTGTGCATGGTTGTTTGTGTGTTGCCCTGTGATGGACTGGCGACCTGTCCAGGGTGTACCCTGTCTCTTGCCCATAGACTGCTGGATATAGGCACCAGCTCCCCCACAACCCACTATGGAATAAGTGGTAGAAAATGACTGACTGACATGAATTGGGGTATACCTTTTTGTCATGGATCAAACTACTATATAGCTCAACTAATGCTTTTGTTAAAACAAATGAATGGATTTCTCAGCGCTTTAATCTTGAAAGAGGCATCAGATAGAGTTGTCCACTCTACTACTCATTGTTTGCTATACAGGTCCTTCTCAAAATATTAGCATATTGTGATAAAGTTCATTATTTTCCATAATGTAATGATGAAAATTTAACATTCGTATATTTTAGATTCATTGCACACTAACTGAAATATTTCAGGTCTTTTATTGTCTTAATACGGATGATTTTGGCATACAGCTCATGAAAACCCAAAATTCCTATCTCACAAAATTAGCATATCATTAAAAGGGTCTCTAAACGAGCTATGAACCTAATCATCTGAATCAACAAGTTAACTCTAAACACCTGCAAAAGATTCCTGAGGCCTTTAAAACTCCCAGCCTGGTTCATCACTCAAAACCCCAATCATGGGTAAGACTGCCGACCTGACTGCTGTCCAGAAGGCCACTATTGACACCCTCAAGCAAGGGGGTAAAACACAGAAAGACATTTCTGAACGAATAGGCTGTTCCCAGAGTGCTGTATCAAGGCACCTCAGTGGGAAGTCTGTGGGAAGGAAAAAGTGTGGCAGAAAACGCTGCACAACGAGAAGAGGTGACGGGACCCTGAGGAAGATTGTGGAGAAGGGCCGATTCCAGACCTTGGGGGACCTGCGGAAGCAGTGGACTGAGTCTGGAGTAGAAACATCCAGAGCCACCGTGCACAGGCGTGTGCAGGAAATGGGCTACAGGTGCCGCATTCCCCAGGTCAAGCCACTTTTGAACCAGAAACAGCGGCAGAAGCGTCTGACCTGGGCTACAGAGAAGCAGCACTGGACTGTTGCTCAGTGGTCCAAAGTACTTTTTTCGGATGAAAGCAAATTCTGCATGTCATTCGGAAATCAAGGTGCCAGAGTCTGGAGGAAGACTGGGGAGAAGGAAATGCCAAAATGCCAGAAGTCCAGTGTCAAGTACCCACAGTCAGTGATGGTCTGGTGTGCCGTGTCAGCTGCTGGTGTTGGTCCACTGTGTTTTATCAAGAGCAGGGTCAATGCAGCTAGCTATCAGGAGATTTTGGAGCACTTCATGCTTCCATCTGCTGAAAAGCTTTATGGAGATGAAGATTTCATTTTTCAGCACGACCTGGCACCTGCTCACAGTGCCAAAACCACTGGTAAACGGTTTACTGACCATGGTATCACAGTGCTCAATTGGCCTGCCAACTCTCCTGACCTGAACCCCATAGAGAATCTGTGGGATATTGTGAAGAGAACGTTGAGAGACTCAAGACCCAACACTCTGGATGAGCTAAAGGCCGCTATCGAAGCATTCTGGGCCTCCATAAGACCTCAGCAGTGCCACAGGCTGATTGCCTCCATGCCACGCCGCATTGAAGCAGTCATTTCTGCCAAAGGATTCCCGACCAAGTATTGAGTGCATAACTGTACATGATTATTTGAAGGTTGACGTTTTTTGTATTAAAAACACTTTTCTTTTATTGGTCGGATGAAATATGCTAATTTTGTGAGATAGGAATTTTGGGTTTTCATGAGCTGTATGCCAAAATCATCTGTATTAAGACAATAAAAGACCTGAAATATTTCAGTTAGTGTGCAATGAATCTAAAATATATGAATGTTAAATTTCCATCATTACATTATGGAAAATAATTAACTTTATCACAATATGATAATATTTTGAGAAGGACCTGTATTCATTGAATCACTGGGAGCTGCAATTCATCAAAGCAAACGTATTTACGAAATTCAAACATCTTATAGAATCCACAAACATATCTTTATGTGCTGATGATGTGTTGCTCTTTCTAGAAAATGCAAAGCCCTCTCTAAGAGAGACAATAAGCCTAATAAATAAAGTTCTCAATTTCAGACTACTCAAACAAATCAAAGGCCCAACCTATCTCCTCTAATCTTCATCTCTCTCCAACCATGCATTTGCAAACTGGAAAGATAAGGTACCTGGACATCAATTTCTCAGGGTAAGTGAGCTGACACAATGAAATTATTTTCCATTACTCAAATTAATAGATGACAACCTCACACGGTGGAGAACTCTCCCTTTGTCACTCACGGGAAGAGTGTGTGGAATAAAAAAGAGGATCCTCCCTAAAATAAACCATACCATCTTCATGATCCTAGTTAAACCACCCCTGACTTGGTTCAAAAGCTTAGATTCTATCATACCAAAGTTTTTATGAGCATCTATACCTCCACGCATAAGTTGAATGTCTTTACAAAAGGCAAGTATTACCAGGCACATACGTTACTATAATATATCTTAAAATGGATTTGGAAAAATTCTCAGACAGTCTTTCTGGATAGAAGTTTAAATGCCTTTTAAAAATATGTTATTAGACTTTGTTGGAGAGAATGTCTGCTCGTAAGAAAAACCAAAAGAATAACTTCAAATTGATTTTGTCTCTTATAATTGAGTACACTATCCAGTGGCGTAAGAGGTATGGGTATGTCAGGGACAGGTCACTGACTGTCGTTTTGGCCTACGGGCCGAGCGGCAGTGCAGAGTACCCGGCCTTCTTGGCGTCCCTGTGGGGCATGCTGCATAGTGCCCTGTTAGGAATAATGGGGACTCCATTATTCTGCTGTGGGACTTCCAACACCTATGTGGGAAACAACAGTGACACCTAGAGAGGCGTGATTGGGAGGAATGGCCTCACTATATTATCTATAAACAGAGACTATACAGATATAACCTACAACTGAAAAATGCAAGGGAATCTTTCTTTTCTGAGATTATCAGCAAAAACATTAACAATGCTCGTGCATTATTTGCCACGGTCGACAGGCTAACAAACCCTCTTGTAACTGTAGCATCTAAACTACACTCTACCAGGTCCTGCAATGAATTTGCTAACTTCTTCACTAAAAAAACCCAAAAGATCAGAGGGGCAGTCAGCACATCCACATCAACTGCAGTACCAAAGTTGTCTCCAACTAGAACTTATTTTGACAGAATTTCCCAATTTCACCAAATAAATGGCAAAAACAAAAGAAATCATACACCAACTAAGCTATTCTTCCTGCTGTCTCAATCTTTTACCCACAGCTTTCCTTAAGAAAGCTTTGCCTGTCATAACATCGGATTTAACACAAATAATAAAAACATCCCTTTTGTCAGGTGTTTTCGACCAGGCACTAAAAACAGCAATTATCAAACCTCCATTGAAAAAGAGCAACTCGGAGAACCTTCTACTACAGAACTATAGGCCTATCTCAAAACATCCCCTTCATCAGTAAGATTATTGAAAAAAGCTGTGTTTCAACAGTTAAACAACTTCCTAACAATGACCAACCGCTTCAATGTCTTCCAGTCAGGCTTCCTGCTCACCACAGTACAGAGACTGCTCTTGTGAAGGTGTTCAATGACATCTGTATAAATGCAGACTGTGGAAGAACCACAGTGCTGGTATTATTGGACCTTAGTGCAGCATTCGACACTGTTGATTATTCCATTTTATTAGAGCGCCTGGAAAACTGGGTCGGCCTTTCTGGTACAGCACTCGATTGGTTTAAATCCTTTTTGAAGGACAGGACTTTTTTGTGTCAGTAGGTAACTTTACATCAGAGACCACAAAAATCACATGTGGCATTCCCCAAGGGTCCATCTTAGGGCCCCTCCTATTTAATATCTACATGCTCCCCCTAACTCAGATTTTAATAAACAACAATGTAAGTTATCATAACTATGCAGACGACACACAGCTATACGTTACAATGTCACCAGGTGACTATGAGCCCATTCAAGCGCTGGGTAAATGCATAGAAAAAATCAATGCATGGACGTGCCAAAATTTGCTTCAGCTGAATCAAAACAAAACTGAAGTAATAATCTTTGGACAAAAGGAAGACCGTTTAAAAGTTAGCACACAGCCTCAGTTAATACAGCTAGAAAACACCAATCAAGTTCGAAATCCGGGTGTAGTGATGGACTCTGACCTGAACCTTCAGAGGCACATAAAGACAATTACAAGGTTAGCCTTCTATCACCTAAAGAACATCTCCAGGATTAAAGGACTAATGTCTCAGCAGGACCTTGAAAAACTAATTCATGCGTTCGTCTTTATTAGAATTGATTACTGCAACAGTGTCTTCACCAGTCTGCCTAAAAAAGTCGATCAGACAGCTGCAGTTGATCCAGAACGCTGCTGCCCGCGTCCTCACTAGAACTAAGAAAGTGGAGCACATCACCCCGGTTCTAAAGTCCCTACACAGGCTCCCTGTAGCTCAGAGAATAGACTTTAAAATATTTCTGTTAGTCTATAAATCACTGAATGGCTTAGCACCAAAATACATTACAGACTTGTTGTCAGTGTATCAACCACCCAGACCTCTCAGGTCTTCTGGCTCAAATCTACTCTGCATACCCAGAACCAGAACCAAACATGGAGAAGCAGCTTTTAGTTCTTATGCTCCACTAATCTGGAATAAACTCCCAGAAAACTGTAAAAGTGCTGAAATCCTAAGTTGCTTCAAATCAAGATAAAAAACGTATTTGTTTAGAGTGGCCTTTGAATGTGTTATCTAAACATTATTAGTTAAGTTTTCTGTCCAATTTTCCTTTCATTTTCTTATCCATCATTCTGTTCTTATTCTTATTAGAGGCAATCTGGTCTCTGTACAAGCAGAGCAGGACTTTGGTCTGCGTTACTAGCACTAAGTCAGACCTTTTCCCGGTCCATGTTGGACTCCCGCAGGGCTGCCCCTTGTCACCGGTCCTGTTCATAACTTTTATGGACAGGATTTCTAGGCGCAGCCAAGGGCTGGAGGGGGTCTGGTTTGGGGACCTGTGGATTTCATCTCTTTGTTTTCCAGATGACGTGGTCCTGCTGGCCCCCTCTAGGCAAGAACTACAGCATGCACTGGGGCGGTTCACAGCCGAGTGTGAAGTGGCTGAGATGAAAACCAGCTCCTCCAAATAAATGGTGTTATTATTTGGGGAACACAAAAGATATTCAACATATAGCAAATGCAAAGCAACATGAAATCTGAAAAAAAACCACTACAAATCAACAATTCTCTGCACTCACTGTTGTTTATTACACATTTCTCAAAGATTTTTGACATTACCATGTTTTTTTGTCTGATTTTATTACTTGGGAGATGGCTATGTACATTTTACTGCCAGTCCGGACTGCATGTTGCTGAGAGATGTGTTCTTACACATGGAGCCTATAAATCTTAAAAATGCAATTTGTGAATAAAAATATGTTTTGTTTGGTTTATTTAACCATTATTTTTGACTTGATGCTGGTAACTGACATCTTGGGCAATTTTCTCTGCTATTCACTGTTAGTGTACGCCTATCATCACAGACAGCAGTAGGTGTGCATTCTTTTCAAAAAACAGGGCTGTTGTTTTTCTGCTGCTGCAGAAAGCTACAGTTGAAAGCTTGAATATTGGTTGTTGAACAGTAGATTTCATTTAAAACTTCTGTGCAGTTTGATGTATTAATTGACATGAAACAAAAGATTTTATCACAAACCTTTTAAAAGTTCTTCTTTCTGTGAGAGTTGAGATTGTTGTTTTTGTGCAATAGTTTTGACAAAAACTGTTTTAGTCAAAATATGGACCAACTCCACTTACACAGTTAGGAATATCATAAGTACAGTTGTAGCTGTAAAAGAATCCAAGTGAAATCTAAAGGGCTGATGTTCTTGAAACTTGTTCAAAACATACTCAAAGGGAATTCAACTGATGCTAAGAATATTGCTACTGAAAGATCTGAATTATAGAATCACAAGCACCTCAATGTGAGAGGTTCAGTCATAGCAGTGAAGAGATGAAGAAGTTCAAAAGTACTCAGCAAGCTCTAAACCCTCTCCTCCAGAGGATGGTGCTACAGAATCCTGTTGCCTCCAGTGCAGTAACAACATTGGCAGCAGGTGGCTGTGAGGCCATCTGCAAGCACAGGGACATGAAAGCTTCTGGACAACAGTTTTGTGACAAGAAGATCAGCAAACAAGACATTCTGTTCCCTAAAAATAACAAGGACTGATTTGGAAATCATAATGTTAAAAAATGTTGAACTTGTGATGGCATATTGTTGAAAATAAAAATAATTCTGTTCCCTGTCAAAGGCCTATAAAATTACACTGATCAATAAAGGAAAATAAATCAACACAGATGCACTGTTTAGCATTGTGTTGAAGGAAGGTGTAAATCCCTTTTTGTTGATATTACAATAATTTCTAACTGGTGTGCATTAGTTGTATGGAATCCAGTTATTGTAATCAGTGTGATTTGTCAGTTGCCATACTTTTTTTCTTATTCAAAGGCTAACTAGTTGGGATGGGAATCTATTATTACAAGCTGTAATTATAATAATCAACACTCATGGCTTCTTCCCATTATAGCACTGGTTGACGCAAGTATCAAACCACTTTTTCTAGTCTCTGGTGGCTGTTGGCACAACATTTTTGCATGCCAGTTTGCACCTGCCTTTTGAACGTGCTAAATATAGACGTAAAAACAGCACTCGCAATCCGTTTTAGGTATAATAAATCACGTTGCGGGTAGTAAAGGATTACATATGCATATTCTCCCATAAACTTGCGCGTTGTGGTGATCAACATATGTTTTGCATATTCATGAAGGCAAACACAGTAAAATGTTTGCGCCCGCTGTTTGGCTCATATTGCAAACACAATTCGATTTGCACCTAGTTTGTAGATCAGTTTTGCGCTCAAAATCCAGTTTGCTTGTGATTTTGTACACTGAAATCAGGGACAAATGTTTAGCTGACCAAAATATAATAAAAAGGTTTGTTTTGTGTATTGCAGTTACACATCAGAAATACATTTGAGATAGTTTTCCCTTCCAATGTTATGATCTTTTCTTTTCAACTTCAAATGCAAAATGTGGTTTTACAAAGATTCTGAAAACTAATGCACAAACCAGACTTTCAATACACTTATTTATGTATATCATGCTTGAACATCTGTATCCCAGCTTGGAGCCTGTAAGCATCCACCTGAGGGGAGATTGTCCTATTCTGCTAAAGAGTAGCATACTGTATATTCCACTGCATATAGCAAGCCATCTGAAAGTCCATTGTGTGATTTTTGATATCTTATTACAGTAACTCCATCACTAAGTGAAACACATTATGTAGATTATTTACACACACACTGATGTTTTTATGCCTTTCCTTCCGTTAGTTATGACGATTGTCTGCTTACAGCTAATGAAAACAATATTTAAGATTAGACTATTACATTGGACCAATAAAAAAACAATAAGAAATATGTTTACTACATCCTTAAAGGTTGTTACTTTTAAAAAGTATTTTTAATTTTGACAAACAAGCCTCATAGTGCATTTTCTAATTTACTGAATATGACTAATCATTTCATTGTACACATACAGAGGTGATGTTTGTCAAATATATTAAATACTATACTCACAATGTCAACATCTGCTCAGGAGAGTTTGCTTCGCTTCCAGCAAAAAATACCTGTAGTCATGGTGAAAGTATTACACAAGCTGCAAATGGATACATTGACTTCATAATTTATTTATAGTGCGCAGTTCAATTTCAACTTGATGTGTCTCTCGGTTCATGATTATCTCACATGATCATCCATCTGGCTGCAGGTCAGTTAAACAGACCTTTCTATATAAGAAGTGACTCTGTTTCCATCTTTGTTCATTCTCAAAAACTAAAACTTGGTAACTGCAAATAATATTTACACACAGTAGAATTATACAATAAATGGTGTCATGTACAGGAATGTGCATCATCTGACTCTTCCTTTAAAACATTTGTCAGGAAGATAAGAAGGGATTGTGTTATTCCACTCCACTAGGTTCACTAGCAAGGACCACATCACAAAGATGTGAGATTAAAGGTTTATTGAAGGAAGGGGTCAAGTGGATGGATGGATGGATTGTGTGTAAGTATGGGTCATCTAGGTAGACTTGCTGATGAAGGCTTGGAAGAAGGATATCAATGTAGGGATGCAGTCTTCAGGAAATGGCTTTTCCCAGGCTTGTCTAGAGTGAACACAGTTAGAGATCGGTTTGTATGCCTGAGAAATAGTGATGTCGGTAGCGAATGAAATGGCTCTAAGAACCGGCTGTTTGAAGTGAACAATGGGAGCCAGCTCCTGATTGGGAGCTGCTTTTTTCCCGCTTCTCTCTCTCTTACGTTTTTTTTCTTTATGCTGCAAATGATTGGTTAATATGTGTGGTGTCGTCTCTGTCTGCGCTGAGCAAAGGGAAAGCAGTTCCACACACACAGCACACACAAACAGGAGGGAGAGGGAGATCAGAGAGAAAGTGAGAAAGGGGCCACAAGGAGAGACAGCACAAATGCACTGAAAAGATATAGTTGAGAAAATGAGTGAAAGCAGGAAGAGAAGTAACATCTGGACCCATATAAATTTTATTGACAATACGAAGGTTTATTGAAGGTTAAGGTTTTTTGAGACAGCTCCACAATCTCAACAGGACCTTGAGAACTGTGGAGACTGAGAACTGAGAACTGTTACTGTTTATCAGTAGACTGTCTGTCACCATTGTGTGTCTGATCAACCCGGTTACAGCTGTTCCACAATCAAACCCAACATACTAAACTTTATGTCAAACTGTAGGTCATTTCTCATTATATTGTGCATCAGTGATGAGTCTCCATCTCCTAACAAAAGTAAAAACAGTAGCATTTATACTTTATCATCAAGGTGTGTGTAAAAGCTCATCTATAAGTAATGGCAAGAAATGTGTCACATCCCCTCCGATCCTGTGGCACAATACACCCTATAAACTTTTACTTCTTTCTGAGTGTTTTCTGCATGTGTGTCAAATTGGCAACAACCAAAATGACACAAGGTAATTCCTAACATGCCTTATGGACCATTTGTAATTTATTTTAACCCTTGTTATGAATCATTATCCTGGTCATAAATCCAGTAACTCTAACCCACTTTCAATTTTCTGGAAAATGCCAACAGATTAGTATTAAATATGTCCATGTATTTCAAACAGTGCATTCATTGTTTCACACTTGACCTGACTGGAGTGTTTGTTGTGGGAAAGCTCTGTCTTTGTCAATCCACATGTTTACTTTGTCGTAATGGCACAGGAAAGATTTTATTTTTCCTGGTATGCCTCCTAGCAATACTAGGTGGCATGAAAAGCAGATTTCTTTGGGCACATGGAAAAACATTTACAGCATGAGTTTGCCAACTCTGAGGCAATACACAATACACAATTAATCACCTCCATGGCTGCAGGTGTATAAGGTTTGATGTCTTCAAATTAAATAAAAATCATGAAAGGTGTCCCACAAGGCATCATCTTGGTCCTATACTGTTTTCAATTTATGTAAATAATGTTGTTCAAAATGTTACTGAGACCAGTATTCTTTCATTTATAAATTCGTCCTCGGCATGCTCCCTCCCAATCTATATTGTAAGATGTCACAAAGACAGTACAGTTACAGCATACACTCCCACGATTTTATTTCTTTCTGTGTCCAGTCACGGAATTTGGGAAAAGGCCTTCTCCTATTCCGCTCCGTCATCCTGAAATACACTACAGCAACAATTGAAATTGTATAGCTCAATCTCTTTGGGACATTTTAAGCACATTTACAAGAAAATAGAAAAATAATCACATTGAGTCTGCCCTTGTTCTTAAGTTTGTTTTTAAGTTTGTTCCTTTTTAAATGTCATGGTAGTGTTTTATGATTACTGTGTTGTTATTTCATGTGACTTATGTCTTGTGTCCATTCTACAGGTCTTTTTTGTAAATCAGACTACCAGTCTCAATGAGAATACCTGTCTAAATAATGGGCTAAAAAATAGTACTACAATAATAGATAACTTTGAGGACAATTTGTCAAACCCGTAGGCACTTAACATAGGCTAGCTCTGCAATGTAATGCGTATACTTTATGAAAGAAACCAGGGAGAAAAAAAATACATTAGAATTCATATTAGCAATAAAAACACAATAATAAGACATTTTATTTAAAAGCGCCTTTTATAGCACTCAATGACACTGTACAGATCAAACATTATAACAACAATAAAACAACACATTGAAAGTTACAAGGAACAGGCAATCACGGTGAGTAAGCACTGATGGGTTTTGAGTTTAGACTCAAACAAAAACTAGTGTCAGTATTGTAAATATCTGGAGGGAGAGATTTTTTTTGGGAGCAGAGTGGTGGAAAGCTCGGCTTCCCATAGTGCTGACGTGGGCAGGAGGAACAGTAAAGTGTCCGGCGTTTGGAACAAAGTGTGCAACGTGTGGCTCAAAACACCATTTGGCAACAAGATGCAAAGCAAAATCTGATCAGAAGAGACATAAAATTGTGAGTAAACAGTATAGCAACAGAATGTGTGAGTGATGAATATGAGGATATCTCCTGTGTTATTGCAGCACAGATAGAGTATCGAATGCTAAAGATGAAGAAAAAAAAGATCAAAATAAGATGGGCATAGTTAAACAACACTCAGCTCCTTTGGACGAGCATGCTGTTAGGCAAAAACAAGACAGGTTCAAATCCAGATAGACTGCGGTGCCAGTTGCAACCTCATCCAGATGAACCTGATAACCCAGACATCTAGTTAGAACACACTAAAAGTAATGTATAACAAAACCCAGCTGAGGCCATTTGGGAAGTGTAAAGTCAAAATAAAAAAACTTAAGAAATCACAAGTTATATTGCTTAGATTTTCAAGTGGTAAATGCAGATAGAGCAGTGCCTTTGCCTGGCCCCTGAACTCTTTCAGCGAAAGAAATAACACAAGCATTTGAAAATGTTCCTGAACTGTACTTATTGCTGATGACATTCTAATCACAGAGCAAGAAGAGAAATAAGAGGAAGCAGAGCAAGATCTTGATAAAAACCTGAAACAGCTTCTTGACATATGCAAAAGAATATAAATTTTAATGCAGACAAATTCAGACTAAAACGGAAGTAGAAAACATACATCAGACTGCCTAACTGCAGATGGACTCAAACAGGATTCAAAAAAAGTGTGTGCCATTGAGCAGATGCTAGCAATGTCAGATGAAAAAGCAGTACCAAGAGTGAAAGGGATTTTAAATTGCCTAACCAAGTATTGCCCTCACCTGTCAGATCAGTGCATAGTGTTGAGATACCTTACACACAAAGACATTGAGTGGACCAGGGAGGTAGAATATGAGGTCTTCCTCAATCTGAAAAGGACAATATTGAACCCTCCTGTATTGCGATATTATGAGCCAGCAGAAGAACTGAAATTACAGAGCTACACTTCAGACAGGTTTGGAAAATTCTATCAGTACACACATGGCCACAAAGTAAGTGTTCAGAGTGATCACAAGCCATTAGAAATAAAAGTGCAAAAACCACTATGAGTGCACCCAAAAGGCGTCAGGGTATAATGCTGCGTGTAAAGAAATATGATGTAGAAGTCTTATATGTGCCGGGAAGAGATTTGGTACCAGCAGACACCCTTAGCAGAGCCTATCTGTCAGAGAGTACGCCTGTGGAATTAGAAACAACATGGTGCAACACTCACCAATCACTTACCAATTGCAGCAGCCAGATTACATGATATAAGGACAGCTACAAATCTAGAGAACTTTGGTATGCAAAAAAGTTCATAGTCGACTTACAGATGGCAAGATGCCTAGATTCAGTGACTGCAAAACAAGCCCGAATCATCATCCCTCCACCTCCATGCTTGACTTTTGCTTAGGTGATGTGCTTATATGCTGTTCTTTTGCCAAACCTTGTAGTGTGCATTATGACCAACAATCTCTATTTTGGTCCCATCTTTGAAAAGGAAAGAAAATTTACTTTTTCCACACAGCTTCACTGATTAAGACAGGAGCAAGGGATCAGAGGACATGAACTCAGACACCAACAGGGTAGCAAGCAGGGTGGTTTCCAGGACGAACAGGTAGAGAACAATAAAAACCAGAGAACTTAAATATTGAGGGAAGTGCAGAGTGGACCAATGAGTGTGACAAATAAACACTGATTTGCAGAAATGCAGGGAAGTAATAGAAACACATCTAAACTAAGGCGAGTAAACAATGAGACTAAACTAAAGGACTTTAACAAGGGGAAACCAGATCTATATGGCAATATAAACTGAGATATCTAAACATAGGAATCCTGGAAGTAACAAAACTAAACAGAAGGAATCTAATAAACCTGAATGAATAGAAAACAACCTGAATGAATAGAAAACAACCTGACGGAACAGAGACAGTTAACAGAACACAGACTCAAAAACCTAACGCAGGCGGATCATGACAAAAAATTAAGAAGTGATCCAATAGAAATCTCTAGTGTCGACATTTCCAGTAAATAGAATGCATGGTCTTTTTGTTTTGCTTACCCTGGTACCAGTACATAATGCAAATGACAGCGTGCTAGCTGCCAGGATTCTCTTGGGAACCTTTAATAAACATGTACTTTACCACTCATCTAAAATATTTTCTTCAGCATGAAATAGCATTTACTAATGCTATTTCCTTTCTGTGCAAAGGTTCATCGTGCCACACAGACTAAACAATTTTAGACTAGTGTAAGGAAAATAGCAACCACTATGAAGAGGCTTTGCTGGTCATAAGACAGCTGGTCATAATAATACAACTGATTCTTCTTATTTAGATGTAACAGTCAACTCTTTTGTAAGACCAGAACAGATGGGAGTTTTAGGTCTTTATCAGAAATGCAATATTAATTATACAGTTGTTTTTTGTAGAATTGGCCATTTCATTGCCACAAGGATTATGAAACCTACAAAATGTACACTGCCTGGGTTGCCAACCTCGCAAATCCTTTTAATTCATCACGTCAACAGCCTCTACAACAGTATCACATGGAAATGATCACACTAGAACCACAGCAGCAAAGTGAATCATGAGACGAAACAAGATAATTCAGCTCATATTGTATAATATTGAATAATCCCAGGCTTCTCTTTAGTACAGTTGCTAAACTTACACAGAGTCATAGCTCTGTTGAGCCATCCATTCCCTTAGCTCTTAGCAGTCATGACTTTATGGGATTCTTCTTAAATAAAATTGATTCTATTAAAAATAAAATGTTTGACATACTCCCGAAGATGATTACTTCATCCTCAGCAAGTGAGACAACATTGGAAGTAACTGTAGAACCTGATCTGTGTTTGGACTGTTTTGATCCTGTGGAGCTTCCTGAGTTATCAGAAATATTAGCTTCATCTAAACCTTCAACTTGTATGTTAGACCCAATCCCAACCAAATTATTTAAGGAAGTGTTCCTTCTGATTACCAGCTCTATTTTAGGCATGATTAATCTATCCTTAGTAAATGGATATGTACCACAAGCTTTTAAGTTAGCTGTAATTAAACCTTTACTTAAGAAACCTTCGCTATTCTGTAGGGATCAGGGGAACTGCGCTAGGCTGGTTTAAATCTTATCTGCCTGACAGATTCCAGGAGTGTTGTAATTCCTTACTAACATTATGTCCACAGAATGCAGTTAAAAGCCTTCAGCTGATTCAAAAAGGGTCTCTAAACGAGCTATGAACCTAATCATCTGAATCAACGAGTTAACTCTAAACACCTGCAGAAGATTCCTGAGGCCTTTAAAACTCCCAGCCTGGTTCATCACTCAAAACCCCAATCATGGGTAAGACTGCCGACCTGACTGCTGTCCAGAAGGCCACTATTGACACCCTCAAGCAAGAGGGTAAGACACAGAAAGAAATTTCTGAACGAACAGGCTGTTCCCAGAGTGCTGTATCAAGGCACCTCAGTGGGAAGTCTGTGGGAAGGAAAAAGTGTGGCAGAAAAGGCTGCACAACGAGAAGAGGTGACCGGACCCTGAGGAAGATTGTGGAGAAGGGCCGATTCCAGACCTTGGGGGACCTGCGGAAGCAGTGGACTGAGTCTGGAGTAGAAACATCCAGAGCCACCGTGCACAGGCATGTGCAGGAAATGGGCTACAGGTGCCGCATTCCCCAGGTCAAGCCACTTTTGAACCAGAAACAGCGGCAGAAGCGCCTGACCTGGGCTACAGAGAAGCAGCACTGGACTGTTGCTCAGTGGTCCAAAGTACTTTTTTCGGATGAAAGCAAATTCTGCATGTCATTCGGAAATCAAGGTGCTAGAGTCTGGAGGAAGACTGGGGAGAAGGAAATGCCAAAATGCCAGACGTCCAGTGTCAAGTACCCACAGTCAGTGATGGTCTGGGGTGCCGTGTCAGCTGCTGGTGTTGGTCCACTGTGTTTCATCACGGGCAGGGTCAATGCAGCTAGCTATCAGGAGATTGTGGAGCACTTCATGCTTCCATCTGCTGAAAAGCTTTATGGAGATGAAGATTTAATTTTTCAGCATGACCTGGCACCTGCTCACAGTGCCAAAACCACTGGTAAATGGTTTACTGACCATGGTATCACTGTGCTCAATTGGCCTGCCAACTCTCCTGACCTGAACCCCATAGAGAATCTGTGGGATATTGTGAAGAGAACGTTGAGAGACTCAAGACCCAACACTCTGGATGAGCTAAAGGCCGCTATCGAAGCATCCTGGGCCTCCATAAGACCTCAGCAGTGCCACAGGCTGATTGCCTCCATGCCACGCCGCATTGAAGCAGTCATTTCTGCAAAAGGATTCCCGACCAAGTATTGAGTGCATAACTGTACATGATTATTTGAAGGTTGATGTTTTTTGTATTAAAAACACTTTTCTTTTATTGGTCGGATGAAATATGCTAATTTTGTGAGATAGGAATTTTGGGTTTTCATGAGCTGTATGCCAAAATCATCCGTATTAAGACAATAAAAGACCTGAAATATTTCAATTAGTGTGCAATGAATCTAAAATATATGAATGTTAAATTTTCATCATTACATTATGGAAAATAATGAACTTCATCACAATATGCTAATATTTTGAGAAGGACCTGTACTGTATCTTCTCACCATCTCTACCCCAGGTTTTTGTCTCTACTGAAGAAAAACATCCCCACAGCATGATGCTACCACCACTATGTTTGAATACATATGCATGCCTCACTGGTCAGATTTGTATTTTGAAAAACATGTGTTATTTTCCTTTTGCTTTCATGTTGTAAACCCCTTGTTAAAATATTGAAGGTCAGAGTTGTAATAAGACAATAAAAAACAATATAAGATCATGAATACTTTTGCATGGTCTTATAAGTACATCTGGATAGCTATAGTAAAGATTAATGTTATTTGGCAAAAAAAAAAAAAAAATCGAGAGCTTCGCCTTTTGGGTTGGCTCTCTCTTCACCACAACGAACCGGCGCAGTGTCCCCATTACTGTGGCAGCCGCACCAATCCGTCTGTCAATCTCCTGCTCCATTCTCCCCTCACTTGTGAACAAGACCCCAAGATACTTGAACTTCTCCACTTGAGGCAAGAACTCCCCTCCAACCCGAAGAGGATTAGCCACCCTTTCCCGGTCAAAAACCATGGCCTAGGAATTGGAGGAGTTGATCTTCATCCCAGCCACTTCATACTCGGCTGTGGACTGCCCCAGTGCATGCTGTAGGTCTTGGCTAGAGGGGGCCAGCAGGCATCTGCAAAAAGAAGAGACAAAATCCACTGATCCCCAAACCAGACCCCCTCCGGCCCTCGGTTGTGCCTAGTAATCGTGTTCATAAAAGTTATGAACTGGTGACAAGGGCAGCCCTGCCGCAGTCCAACATGCACCGGGAATGGCAGCCGCATCGATCCGTCTGTCAATCTCCTGCTCCATTCTCCCCTCACTTGTGAACAAGACCCCAAGATACTTGAACTTCTCCACTTGAGGCAAGAACTCCCCTCCAACCCGAAGAGGATTAGCCACCCTTTCCCGGTCAAAAACCATGGCCTAGGAATTGGAGGAGTTGATCTTCATCCCAGCCACTTCATACTCGGCTGTGGACTGCCCCAGTGCATGCTGTAGGTCTTGGCTAGAGGGGGCCAGCAGGCATCTGCAAAAAGAAGAGACGAAATCCACTGATCCCTAAACCAGACCCCCTCCGGCCCTCGGTTGTGCCTAGTAATCCTGTTCATAAAAGTTATGAACTGGTGAGAAGGGCAGCCCTGTCGCAGTCCAACATGCACCGGGAACAGGTCCGACTTGCCGACAGTGCAGGCACTGCGGACCAAACGCACCACAAGGGACACAGTCGAATGCCTTCTCCAGGTCCACAAAACACATGTGGACCGGTTGGGCAAATTCCCATGAACCCTCGAGTACCCTGCAGAAGGTGTAGAGCTGGTCCAGTGTTCCACGGCCGGGATGAAAACTACACTCCTCCTCCTGAAGCCGAGGTTCGACTATTGGCCGGACTCTCCCTGCCACCATGGAGCATTTTAACCACCTCGGCGACTTCAGCCTGGGTGATGAAAGAGTCCAACCCCAAGTCCCCAGCTTCTGTTTCCACCAGTGAATGCGCAACGGCAGGATTGAGGAGATCCTCCAAGTACTCCTTCCACCACCCGATAATGTCCCCAGTCGAGGTCAACAGCTCCCCACCGCCACTGTAAACAGTGTTGGGTTCCCCTACTGCAGTGCTGGACGGTTTGCCAGAATCACTTCAAGGCCAACCGGTAGTCCTTTTCCTTGGCCTCACCGAACTCCTCCCAGGCCCGGGTTTTTGACTCTGCCACAGCCTGGGCCCCGGCACGCTTGGCCTCATGTTACCCGTCGGCCGCCTCAGGACTCCCACAAACCAACCACAGCTGATAGGACTCCTTCAGCTTGATGGCATCCCTTACTGTCAGTGTCCTACACCAGGTTTGGGGATTGCCACTGCGACAGACCTTACGGCCACAACATGAAACACCACTCGGATTCAGGAGGCCATTCCTCCCAAATCATGCATCTCCGGGTGTCACTGTCGTTTCCCACGTGTTGAAGTCCCCCATCAGAATAACTGAGTCCCCGGGAGGGGAAGGCCGGGTACTCCACCCATAGGCTAAAACGACAGTCAGAGACCTGCCCCCGACCCGAAGACCCAGGGATGCAACCCTGTCATCCACTGGGGTAAACCCCAACATGAGACGGGTGAGCTGGGGGGCAACAAGCAAATCCACCACAGCTCGCCGCCTCTCCCCGCGGGCCACTCTAGAGTAGAAGAGAGTCCAGCCTCTCTCAAGGAATTGGGTTATAGAGCACATGCTGTGTGTGGAGGCGAGCACGACTTTTTCTAGTCGATATCTCTCAACCTCCTGCACGAGCCCAGGCTCCTTCCCCCCCAGCGAGGTGACATTCCACGTCCCTAGAGCCAGCCTAAGCATCCAGAGATCGGGCAGTCAAGGTCTTCACCTTCGTCCGCTGCCCGATCCTCTTTGCACCGGTCCCTCATGGTTCCCCCTGAGGTGGTGGGCCCACTGGGGGATGGCTCTGCGTCTCTCGTTCAGGCTTGGCCCTGGCGGGTCCCATGAGGAGCAACCCGGCCACCAGGCGCTCTCCGACGAGTCCCGACCCCAGGCCTGGCTCCAGGGTGGGACCCCAGCTCAGCTGTAACGGGCGATATCACGTGCCTCAATTGTGTGGTCCTAATGAAGGCGTCTTGAACCGCTCTTTGTCTGACCCGTCACCCAGAGCCTGTTTGCACTCAAACCCCTCCACCACGTTAAGCTGGAGTGAAAAGAAAAAAAAAAAATCATCTTAGGTCAGATTCTGAAATTAGCTGCAAAGTTAATTCAGTTTCAAATTGTGGTCTTACACAAAACCAAGCTGTTTATAATAATGCTCACCCACGGGATGCCAAATGTGATTATGAATATGAATATCTCATTTAATATTTAATATTAAAACTTTAATATTTTATTAAATAATAATTAATCTGTTAAGTGTTGTCCTGTGAATACCAGCCCAATAAGGCGGTGGTATAAGGACAAAATTGAAAGGTATGACCCAAGCTCTGGCAATATTGATTAAAACTTTCTACACACACACAATGAATTCACAAAATATTTGAATCACTGTTCTATTGAAAGAGGCAGTGATGACCAGTTTTTAGTTTACTGGCGGATTCTACCAGATTTTTATGTACATTTTACTGATATTTCAATGAGTTCATGATACCAACAGCCCAAAGAGAAATCCATCCTTATTACATTAGAGAAGATGTACTGTTTATATGTTTCCTTTTGTGCATGAACTAACTTCAGTGTGGAAATACATGGGTTTTTTTTTAGAGGTCAGTGAAAGCCACCAGGATATGGTTGGTTGATGATGACCTCTGGACACCTCTTTCACCAATTTCAGAGGAATTGGACATTGCGAAAATAGTTTAAAATGTATCTGTGTTGAAGAAGGCCACAAGGAAGACACATAACTCTAGAAAAAGCAAAGCTGATTGATAAGATGAAGAAAGACTCACATACTGTTTGGTTGAGGAATGACAGCAGCAGCACAATCTACTAGCTGTTTTCATCACACAGTGGTCAGTATCAACCCTAGCACACACAAAAACTGTTAGTTGTATTGTTGAACTGATTCTGAAACAGACTTTTGAAAAGGATAAGAGTTGGGCTTTCTTTTCTCAATTGGCTACCTATAGCAAAACATGTTATCTTTTCATTACAGGTGGACAGGTATTCATCAAGACATGCTCTTGATTTCCTAAAATGCAATAGGCCAACATACTCACCTCTAAAAATCCAACAACGTAATGAATAGAAAGGGATGCATAGCTGTGACAGAAGTAATTACAAATGCCTACTATTTCCTCTGCCTGTGGTTTCACCTCAGCCAGCTCACCTAAATAGAAGAAAAACACTTATTATTTCTGTCCACAAACCACACATCTGCTTTGTACCAACTGGAATCAAAGATAAACTCACTACAGACTCACTTAAAACTTTATACAGCCCAAAATGTTGAAGCCAGTTGATAAAAATTAACTACATGCAAAGACACAATTGTCATAATAAAGAAAGATAAGTGCATGTGTTTAATAAAAAAAACAGGGTGGTCATCAAACGAGTAAGTTGCCAACTGGTTTACCTCAGTGATTATGCAACACAACGCACTTACCAGTAAATAAATTTGGTACTAGATCTTCAACCTTGGCTAATAAGAAAACTTAACGAGTGTAGTTCAAAAGAAGGTGTACTAGTTTCTGTCATGTATTTGTGTCAGAGGTTCATCTATATGTTGATGGCTATGCCTGATAATGACTTTGAATTTTACATTATACTTGTATTTCAATGGATTCATTACTGGTGCCTACAATGGAAGTCAGCATACACAGCTACACAGGAAACAAGCAAATAATTCCAGGTTAATTTACAAGAAGCCCTATTGTTAAAATAAACAAATGTCATACATGTTTTGTTATGACACTTTTACACATTTTGAGACCTATGTGAGAATTCCCACATGTCAAACGTGTTCATTTGGCAGAAATAACGTCCATCTAGCTACTCTAATAGTGCAGTATACCCTGACAGAAAACTAGTTCACACGGTTGCTATAACCACCTGTTCCAACCGGAATCCATATAAAACAGCAATATAGCTGTCATCCATCACAAGCCTGAGTAAAGATCAATACATTTTTTTTTGTCGAATAAAAAGAAGTTATCACTGGGAGTTTTATGTTTCAGTGGAAGCAGAGCAATACACTATGACAATCCGAAGCCCAGCGCCCATCAGTGCAGCTGTTGATAGCAAATGTTTAGCACTATGTATAATGCCGTTTACTTCTGCCAAGTTAGTATTATTTTAATCACCAGTTCTAATGAATACGTTGCTTGTATGTATTTATCTTAAAAATGGCAAACACACTCACCTGGAGGACAGCGGCAGCCAGCAAACGCTGCCGCATTGGCATTGAATACGTCAACTGAGTACAGGGGTTGGACAATGAAACAGAAACCTGTCATTTTAGTGTGGGAGGTTTCAAGGCTAAATTGGACCAGCCTGGTAGCCAGTCTTCATTGATTGCACATTGCACCAGTAAGAGCAGAGTGTGAAGGTTCAATTAGCAGGGTAAGAGCACAGTTTTGCTCAAAATATTGAAATGCACACAACATTATGGGTGACATACCAGAGTTCAAAAGAGGACAAATTGTTGGTGCACGTCTTGCTGGCGCATCTGTGACCAAGAGCCATGGTATCCAGGGTAATGTCAGCATACCACCAAGAAGGACGAACCACATCCAACAGGATTAACTGTGGACGCAAGAGGAAGCTGTCTGAAAGGGATGTTCAGGTGCTAACCCGGATTGTATCCAAAAAACATAAAACCACGGCTGCCCAAATCACGGCAGAATTAAATGTGCACCTCAACTCTCCTGTTTTTCTACCAAAACTGTCCGTCAGGAGCTCCACAGGGTCAATATACACGGCTGGGCTGCTATAGCCAAACCTTTGGTCAATCATGCCAATGCCAAATGTCGGTTTCAATGGTGCAAGGAGTGCAAATCTTGGGCTGTGGATAATGTGAAACATGTATTGTTCTCTGATGAGTCCACCTTTACTGTTTTCCCCACATCCGGGAGAGTTACGGTGTGGAGAAGCCCCAAAGAAGCGTACCACCCAGACTGTTGCATGCCCAGAATGAAGCATGGGGGTGGATCAGTGATGGTTTGGGCTGCCATATCATGGCATTCCCTTGGCCCAATACTTGTGCTAGATGGGCGCATCACTGCCAAGGACTACCGAACCATTCTTGAGGACCATGTGCATCCAATGGTTCAAACATTGTATCCTGAAGGCGTTGCCGTGTATCAGGATGACAATGCACCAATACACGCAGCAAGACTAGTGAAAGATTGGTTTGATGAACATGAAAGTGAAGTTGAACATCTCCCATGGCCTGCACAGTCACCAGATCTAAATATTATTGAGTCACTTTGGGGTTTTTTGGAGGAGCGAGTCAGGAAACGTTTTCCTCCACCAGTATCACATAGTGACCTGGCCACTATCCTGCAAGAAGAATGGCTTAAAATCCCTCTGACCACTGTGCAGGACTTGTATATGTCATTCCCAAGACAAACTGACGTTGTATTGGCCGCAAAAGGAGGCCCTAAACCATACTAATAAATTATTGTGGTCTAAAACCAGGTGTTTCAGTTTCATTGTCCAACCCCTGTAGTTTGCTGCAAAAACAACATCAGCTTCACCTTTCCATTGGCCTAAACCCATCTGTACGTAAGTTCAAATCCATCCATACATTCATTTTCTATATACACTTCTTCCGTAAATGTTATCCTTAAACTGAAAAAAGATCTCACACTTCCATCTAGCTACTGTTCAACTTAACTTAGAAATTCAGATCTTAAAATCATTTGCGAAACGTTGGTCATAAGGCTTGAAAAGACAACCCCTCATATTATACATTCAGACCAGCCTGGGTTATAAAAAAAAAAAGTATGCAACAAATAATAAAAGACTATTAGTCTATTAGATTGACTATAAAAGTCAATCTAATAGACTATTGTAACCTTGTAACTATTGTAACCTTCAGAAGCGGTTTAATTGTTTCATGCAAAGAAGGCTTTTGACGATGTTAATTGGAAATTTGTATTTGCTGGCTTACATAAATTTTGATTTGGGCATACATGGATCAAACTACTACAGGTCCTTCTCAAAATATTAGCATATTGTGATAAAGTTCATTATTTTCCATAATGTCATGATGAAAATTTTACATTCATATATTTTAGATTCATTGCACACTAACTGAAATATTTCAGGTCTTTTATTGTCTTAATACAGATGATTTTGGCATACAGCTCATGAAAACCCAAAATTCCTATCTCACAAAATTAGCATATCATTAAAAGGGTCTCTAAACGAGCTATGAACCTAATCATCTGAATCAACGAGTTAACTCTAAACACCTGCAAAAGATTCCTGAGGCCTTTAAAACTCCCAGCCTGGTTCATCACTCAAAACCCCAATCATGGGTAAGACTGCCGACCTGACTGCTGTCCAGAAGGCCACTATTGACACCCTCAAGCAAGAGGGTAAGACACAGAAAGAAATTTCTGAACGAATAGGCTGTTCCCAGAGTGCTGTATCAAGGCACCTCAGTGGGAAGTCTGTGGGAAGGAAAAAGAGTGGCAGAAAAGGCTGCACAACGAGAAGAGGTGACCGGACCCTCAAGAAGATTGTGGAGAAGGGCCGATTCCAGACCTTGGGGGACCTGCGGAAGCAGTGGACTGAGTCTGGAGTAGAAACATCCAGAGCCACCGTGCACAGGCGTGTGCAGGAAATGGGCTACAGGTGCCGCACTCCCCAGGTCAAGCCACTTTTGAACCAGAAACAGCGGCAGAAGCGCCTGACCTGGGCTACAGAGAAGCAGCACTGGACTGTTGCTCAGTGGTCCAAAGTACTTTTTTCAGATGAAAGCAAATTCTGCATGTCATTCGGAAATCAAGGTGCCAGAGTCTGGAGGAAGACTGGGGAGAAGGAAATGCCAAAATGCCAGAAGTCTCGTGTCAAGTACCCACAGTCAGTGATGGTCTGGGGTGCCATGTCAGCTGCTGGTGTTGGTCCACTGTGTTTTATCAAGGGCAGGGTCAATGCAGCTAGCTATCAGGAGATTTTGGAGCACTTCATGCTTCCATCTGCTGAAAAGCTTTATGGAGATGAAGATTTCATTTTTCAGCACGACCTGGCACCTGATCACAGTGCCAAAACCACTGGTAAATGGTTTACTGACCATGGTATCACTGTGCTCAATTGGCCTGCCAACTCTCCTGACCTGAACCCCATAGAGAATCTGTGGGATATTGTGAAGAGAACGTTGAGAGACTCAAGACCCAACACTCTGGATGAGCTAAAGGCCGCTATCGAAGCATCCTGGGCCTCCATAAGACCTCAGCAGTGCCACAGAATGATTGCCTCCATGCCACGCCGCATTGAAGCAGTCATTTCTGCCAAAGGATTCCCGACCAAGTATTGAGTGCATAACTGTACATGATTATTTGAAGGTTGATGTTTTTTGTATTAAAAACACTTTTCTTTTATTGGTCGGATGAAATATGCTAATTTTGTGAGATAGGAATTTTGGGTTTTCATGAGCTGTATGCCAAAATCATCCGTATTAAAACAATAAAAGACCTGAAATATTTCAGTTAGTGTGCAATGAATCTAAAATATATGAATGTTAAATTTTCATCATTACATTATAGAAAATAATGAACTTTATCACAATATGCTACTATTTTGAGAAGGACCTGTATATAGCTCACCTAATGCTTGTGTAAGGCAAGGCAAATTTATTTGTATAGCACATTTCAGCGACAAAACAATTCAAAGTGCTTTACATAATAACAAAAAACATTGTAGTGGCATGATAAAGGAAAACAAATAAAAGTAAAGAGAAGTTGGACTACAGATTTAAATTAATGACGACAACATTTATGTAAAATTGTACAATTAAATGAACAAACATTGTTGATGTAAATTTTTAACCTATTCATTGATGCACTCTGTGTTTTATTATCCATATTTTGTCAGCTTAAAATTAAATGTTTTTCTCCTTGGGGAGAAAGTATTTCCTTAAAACCTTTCTGGCCCATTACCAATCTGGGAATTTATACAGAGCTTCAGTCTTGAGAGAGGCACCAGACAGAACACCCATTTGGAACAACTCTGACATCCTGCAAAATAAAAGAGCTCTTAACTTTTCAACATAGAACAGTAAAGGAAATCATTTAGAGGACATATTTGATGGAAAAGATTATATAAAATTTTATGTTTTAATAGAATCATCATATCATGGCATTGATGAAAAAAATTATTTAAATATCACAAACTAAAATCCATTATCCCGTCACAATTTAAGATTACACAAATTAACAAAGAACTTCCTCTAATAATAACTAGATTCTCTAAACTTCAGCCGACAAGGTCACCTTCCAAAATCTACAGAAAACTTACAGGAATAGATTTAACAATCTCACTTCCTACCAGTAAATGGGATGCTGACTTCCCTACTGGTACAGATATTGTACTTTTCATAAATGCTTTTTCAATAACTCAAAATGCCAAGATTCTGATGATACAATAAAAAATCCTTCATAGAACACACTAAATGGGTTTCTCACTTGCAAACACATTTCCAAACTGCATGCAAGATTTACCTGATGACTATCTACATGCTCTCTGGCACTGCCTGCCTAGATGGATGGATGGATGGATGGATGGGCGGACGGACGGATGGACAGACAGATAGAGGACGTTGTTTGTTTTCATTTAAAACAATTTCAATCTCAATATATTTAAAACTATAAATCCATGGAACCTGCTTATGTATATTATTGCATTGTAGTTGTTTTATTAGAACAAGTTGGTGTAGTTGTAAATACAGAATAAATTTTTTCATTTATTTAGAACTTATTTCAGACTATATATCCAATTATCGCCTGTTTTTCCTGTTTGGTTACCCTACAGTTTGTGCTGACACATGTAAAAGATGGAGATCCTGGACGTGATGGGTGAGGAAGCAATTGAGACAGAGGGATCAGCCATCTTAGCGGCCATTTTAAACAACAGCTTGGATGCCACTGCCAACTTCACCAATATCACATTTTTCCCCTACTATCAACACTCTCTGTATGTAGCTGTCAGCTACATCTTGGCATACTCCTTTATCTTTCTGTTGTGCATGGTGGGTAACATCCTGGTGTGTCTGATTGTACTGGAAAACCGATGCATGCGCACAGTGACCAACCTCTTCATCCTTAACCTGGCAGTCAGTGACCTCCTCGTGGGGATCTTCTGCATCCCTACAACTCTGGTGGACAACCTCATTACAGGTAATCTGAGGCTTTATTACTATGTCTAATGCTTTCAACATTCATTCAGCCAGATGTTAGAGTTTTCTTAATATTACTTATGTCTCCTTACAGGAACATAGAAAGAAAATATGTAATCTGCTTTTTAAATGCCTTATTAGAAGTTTTACTGCTGCACCCACACAAGATTAGGTACACCCATTGACCGCACTGCTCAAACCAGTTAAAGCCGCTCTAGGCTGACACATAAATTTACTGATGCACTGAGGTTTGTTCTCGGTCTTATGTAACAAGGCAGAGCCTAGAGTATATAATGGTGTTTGTTCCTTTGTTTGGGGTTCCACCTTCTTCATCCACATGAGGAGTTGGATTGGTTGTGCTACTTTTCTGCTTTTCTACATAAAATATTCCAAATTTAATTACAGAGTTGTAGTATGTCATTTATAGTTTAAAGGGTAAATGGAATCGCTTTTCCTGGAAAAAAGGACTGGAGTAACCAAAGCGTTAATGTATATTGAAAAACTAAATGGTAAATGGCCTAAATGGTTTGGGCAATTCTCGGGGCACGGTGCCTGTCCCTAGTCTTTAGCCCGGTGGATGTGTCTGTTCCTCCCTCCTTTGTTGGAACTCGGCAAACACCGGTGCCTATTGGGGTGAGCCAGGGAGCTGGCTCAGTGGGAGAGCATTTTTCCCCCCAGTCCAGCCCAGGGGGTGGCAGACCCTCTTCCCAACCTGTTTTTCTTTTGAAATGCACATTAACACCACATTTGAGTGGGTGGGAGGAGGCTTGGGGTCTTTTCACACCCCCGTTTTCTGTTTGCTTTCTGGGGTCAGAGGCCGGGAGTGGGAGCAGGTCTTCTGGTTGGGATCTGGGCTGGGGTTGGGGTTCGGGTCTTGTGGATTGTCTGGTTCTGGGACTGGTGTTTTGGCTGTCTCGGGATCACTTGGATTTCTTTGGATATCGGTCCCTGGCTTCGGTGCCCGGTCCATTGATTAGGGTGGGGGGCTCCGGGAGGCGGTCTTGGCAGTGTGCGGCGTTGATTGAGATGAGGCTTCGGTTTAGTGGAGGGGCTGGCCGGCCGGCCTGCTTGGTGTGGCGTTGTGTGCCGTGCGGAGTGTGGGCCGCCGGTATTCTTGGGCAACTCCGGGAATTGGTTGTGGGGTTGGTGGGATGCCCGGTCCTTGGCATGTTATGTTGCCCTTCCTCCAATGCTTCCTTCTGAGGCTCTGGCCCCTGGCCGGGTGCCAGGCCGTGGTTGGCAGTCGGGTGGATGGGGCGGTGGAGCATGTCTTGTGCCTGCACTCGGGCAGCTGGCGGGTGGTGCTTGGCCTGGAGTAGTTGGCCCTTGCCTTGTCATCGCAGCATGCTGTGTGGTGGGGGGGTGGTATGCGGCAGGGGTGGTTGGAGCGGGCTGTGTGTGGAGCTTGCCCTGTGTGGGTGTGGCTTCGGCAGCTTTTCAGGGATGGAGCTCACCTGTGTGGGTGTGCCCCTGTGCGGAGGGGATTCATGGAGTTTGGATTCGGGGGTATGTGTTCAATATGTGTGTCCTGGTTGGGGGTGGCCCTTTGGGGAAATTCATGTTGGGTTTCATGGGGTGTGGGGGGCTCATGGGGTTGAAATCAGAATTCATTGGGACCCCAGACTGGGGTTGGGGAGTCGGGGTCCATGGCTGGACCTGCTCTGGGTTCTGCACTGTGGCTGCTGGGTGGTTCTCCTGGGACTCTTCCCTGCTCTTGTCTGGTGGGATTGCGGTAATCCCGGCAATGGTTCTCCAGGGGTTTCATGTGTTCTGGAGGGTCTTTGGATGTCTATGGCTCAGATCTCCTCCGTATCTGTCCCAGGTCCAGGAGGGTGGGTCTGTGGTTCCTCACACTCGCTGTTGCATATTTTTTATGGATAAACCTTGTATACACAAGCGTGCTCCCACTCAGCCACACAGGTGTTTAGATTGAGGTGTTAACAGATACATAAAATGTTTTATATTGAGCCACATATACCACTAATTACATCTTGCATTCATAAGTACTGGTACATTTGGTAAAAAAGCTGTTATGTATGTTTCTGCAGGTGTAGAAGCAAGCAGGGTGTTATCTTGTTATCTCTTCATCCTTCTTTCTCTCCTCCATTCTTTTCTCCTTCTTTCCCTTTTTCCTTTTTGCCCCAACTATATGTCTTTCGGGCTTCTTATGTTTTCCTTTTCGTTTCTGTCTCTGTGTCCGTAACAACTGAAATAATCCCAAAGCAATTTCTAATAGAGTTTATTTTATACCTATCAAGCAGAGCATCAAAACGTTAGCTGTAATGCTCCACTTGTTAAGGTAAATTTGTTGGGCTTCTTCTTGGCACTCAGACAACAATTTTGAGTGCTACTCTGCTAGTTAGGACACGGAAATAAAAAAAGAAAAAGAGTACTTCATAGGATTAACAGAAATCACATATTCCTAACACATGTTCTCCTTCACAAAGAGCTGAACCTGATTAGCATCCTGCAGTCGGACAGATTGCAGCATGGAATTCAGTCACTTTACTTTGAAACTGAAATCGATTTATCTTTTCCTGTTATGCAATTTGAAAATACAAATATTCCTAATTAACAGCTTTCCTAGATGGTTCATTGCTAATGCCTTTCAGTATCTGTAGCTGCCACACATACATGTGGAAACCAGCCACCAGTCTGCTCATTTGCATGTGAACACAAATATCGTAAATTTTTTCCAAATCACTGAATAGATCAGAAAGTGAGATCTGACATTCAGTGCTGCTTTCAGTTTCTCAGACATTTTTGAAAAGATGACTGATTATTGCAGGTGGTTTATTTTCTTTTGAAAACTTTGTGTTACAGGCTTAGTTTTTTTCTCTTTCTTGATATATGGAGTTTTGACGAAAATGTTACTTGGAAGACTCACCTCCACTTCCAGCTCCGTCTAACTACTCCACCACATTCTCCGCTCCAACCAATCAGCTCCACATTCCTCTTCAGCCAATCATCCCTCCAGGCTTCACTTTAAAAAACCTTCATACGCAGAATCTCCTGCTCTTCAGCTGAGCTTTGACCCTCCTCCACCCCATCTCCACCATCAGGCATCAAGGTCCTTTCGACTCCCTTATCTCCTCAGGCCTCCACTCCACCACCAGTAGCAGGATCCTGGGGGGGACGACTTCTCTAATTCTAACCCTAAGATGTTTATTCAAGCTCATGTCATTATCAGCATCCATGTCTTCCACCGGGGGTCCGAGCACCAAAAGAAAACTAACATCAGCTAATAAACTCCTCTAATTGCCATCTCTGTGTTTCTCTCATTTGTGAGTCTTTCCAGGTTGAAATAATTGTTGAGATAAGGAACAAATGTCAGATGTGTCTTCCTTTAGAGCAAAGTCACTTTTCTTTGCTTATGTTTGTCTAAACTAAGTTATAAGCAGAAAATTTGATAATGTTCTTATTTATGAAATACTCAATATAGCAGTATAGGCCTGGCACCTGAAGTGTTTGTGTTAATGACTCTGAGAAGAGTTTCCTGTTTTCATGATGAGTAAGATGACACTGACATCTAAGCTTTTTCATTAAGGTACTGTCTATGAGAACAACAGTTTTTATTACTTAAATTATATTCGATTTTTTTTTTTAGCTTTTTATTAAGTCTGTTAGTCTTTTATTGCTGGTTGTAATCCTAAAAAGAGGATGCAGAGAGAGGAAAATTATAACATGAGACGCCTATGAGAAGGAAGTTGGACTATGAAATTAACTTTTGTTTTTTTGTGTAGCAATTGCAGAAGCACAGATACTGAATATTTTGACCAATGACTCATTTCTAATAACTGTCCACAAAGCCTTTCACCTCTCTTTTATATCGGAAATGGCTCCAAAGAAATTACGAAGCTACTTGCAACCCGTTTTTTTCTTCAAAACACTGATATATTTTTAAATATATCAATGGGAAATTAAAGAAAAGTAAGTAAACACTGTTGCACAGAATGCTGGTCAGTCCTCTGTGTGGTGTCAAATAAACCCTTCATCAGTTGGCCACTGTTGATCATAACCTGATCACTAACAGGAAATGACAAGGCCTTGTCTCCAGATGGCTGTAAAAGATTCTTAGTAAATCCTAAACCAATATCATTGTTTAGAACAATATCTACATTTGTCAAATCTTTAGTCTTAGATCTGCAACTATGTAGACACCCATATGCATATTGTAGTCTTAAAATCAAGTTAGATTGATAGAAAACCCTCTGTAAAAATTGGTAAAGTGGTAAACTCTTAAAGTTTATGGTTTTCAGTTAATAGGTGCATTAATAATAATTGCACTTCTCTAAGAGAAAATATTGACTGCTATGTTTCTACATGATCAGCTGGCATAGACAGTGATTCATGAGCAGATTTTAGATTGTTAACTTCTAAGCAAGGTCCCACTAAGGTATTAAATAGTCAGAATCAGGTAAGGAAGCAATTTTTTACCAGCCAGTCATACATTTTCAAGATACACTTTGTTTCAGACTATTTTGATAACTAAAAATACAATTGAACTTGTTCGATAAAAGGTCTATTCCCCATTTCTACGCTTGGTCCGCTGTAAACAGACCAGAGTTCATTTCCTCCCTTTGTCCAGAACAAACAACCAGACCTAGACCCACTTTTGTAGGTGGTTGTTATTTCATTCTAAACAAATTCTGGTGTGGTTTGCTTCTGGTGTGAATACAAACTGGCCTCGATCCAAACCAGCTACAAGAAACATATGAGAAATAATATCTGATCCGCCGTCTTTTGCTTAGCAACACTGCTGCCAGTATACTGTGGGTCAAAGCACATCATCCCCCCAGCTTGCAGAACGCATTCGCTGACACCATTCTAAAATTAGAAATAGAATATCTCGACACCTGCGTTCAATGACCACTTGACACTCACAATGACTTTGCAGCTGTAATAGCTGCACAAATATGAAGAACAGAAATGCTGCACGTGTCATGATTTTAACCGCTGACTTGACCCACATAAACAGAACAGTTTTGTTACTTTATTCAATACAGGAGCATGGTCCGAGGACCTCGGAATCAGGAGCTGGGCAGCTGAGGAAGAGTGAGGGTAAGTAACGAGACACTCAGATAGAATGTTATTAGATGGAGGAAATGCTTACTGATGAGGAACCAGGTATCCGCCAGGGAGAGGATGCAGATCTGAGAGATGTCCAGGCAGTCGGTGCTCGCTGAAGCTTTCGAGGAGATTGGAGACGGAATTCCGTTGGAGGGTGGACAAGGTACGCGACTAGAGCGGTGCACAGGTTAGTTCGGACTGCCAGCCAGATAAAGAGTCCAGAGAAGTTCACGGTTCGTGGGATTCCAGAGGTTCCTTAACCAAAACAAGCGAGAATTGGAGGCAGTACCACTTGGGCAAAACAGTTAGGCGTTGATGTGCTGGCAGTCCTCCCTTTTATTGCAAAGTGGCTGATGACCAGACAAGCTGCACCTGTCACCCTCCAGATCTCCATGGCTCCAGCGGCGCCTAGTGGGGAACAGCATGCTCCAGAAAGTTCAGACCCTGACACCAACTCCCCCTCAATGGCCGCCAGGTGGCGGCCCAGGAGGAGCACACTGGGAGGGCAGGAAGTCCCGGACTAAGGCTGGTTCCATCACGAAGGAGAGGGGCACCCAGGACCGGTCCTCCGGACCGTACCCCTCCCAGTCGACGAGGTACTGCCAGTCACGGCCTCGTTGACGAGAGGCCACGATCTGTGGCCTGTGGTTCAGCTGGCACCTGGATAGGTGACGAATTTGACGGAGTGGAACCAGCCGATCAGTCGGGGCCGCACGGCATCGGGAACATAGAGGCGGCCTGCATAGAACATAGAAGGGCCCGCCGAGCAGTGTCCTCTATCTCCCAGGTTAAAGCACTGACCGCAAAGCTGGGAGGTAGAATAGGTGCTATTTAGCTTTCTGAGTCTTCATGGGCGAACTAACGTGAGTGTGTCAGGTTTGGTATTTTTAAATCCGGGCCTGAAAGAAATAGACAAATTAAAACGGGAGAAAAACAGCGACCAATGTGACTGGCGTGAGTTAAGACGTTTGGCAGACTGGATGTAGGATACATTTTTGTGGTCTGTCCATACCAGCACGGGATGTTCGGCGCCCTCCAGCTAGTGACGCCATTCCTCCTGTGCCAAGTTGATAGCCAGCAGCTCCCTATCGCCCACATCGTAATTTTGTCCAGCTGCAGACAGGGGGGAGAAGAAGGCACATGGGTGGAGCTTCCCAACCCGGTCCGAGCGCTTGGAGAGCACTGCTCCTACTCCCGTATCCGAGGCATCCACCTCCATGATAAACTACTTGCCGGCGTCCGTGTGGATAAGTACAAGAGCTTGGGAGAACCGGCTCTTAAGTTTGGCGATTGCTGCATCGGCCTCTGGGGTCCAGACATAAGGTACCTTGGATGACGTGAGGTGCTGTTAATGGACTGGCCACCTGGCTGTATTTCCGTACAAAGCATCTATAAAAATTCGCAAAGCTGAGGAATCACTGTAATTGCTTCCTTGAGTCGGGTTCATGCCAGTCCAGGACAGCTCTGATCTTTTCCGGGTCTGCACGAACCTGTCCACCTTCGAGAATCAGGCCCAGGAAGCTGATGGACGCTTGGTGGAAGTCACACTTCTCAACCTTCATAAAAAGTTGATTTTCCAGTAAACATTGTAACGCCAAGCAGATATGGCAGTGGTGGTCGGTCAGGTTCCTGGAGTAAATTAAAATATCGTCCAAGTAAACAAACACAAAGATGTTTAAATAGTCTCTTAAAACGTCATTCACCAGGGCCTGAAAGACCGCTGGGGTATTACATAAGCCGAATGGCATTACCAGGTACTCAAAATGTCCCAAAGGGGTCTTCCACTTGTCTTCCTGGTGGATACGTACGAGGTGGTTGGCGTTTCTAAGGTCTAGCTTGGTAAAGACAGTGGCGTCCTGAACAGGTTCAAAAGCCTAAGAGAGAGTAATGGCAATGGGTATTTGTTCTTTATTGTAATGGAATTCAACCCTCTATAATCAATACACGGGCGGAGAGTGCCGTCCTTCTTACCCACAAAGAAAAACCCCGCTCCCAGGGTGAAGATGAGGGGCGGATAATACCAGCAGCCAGGGAGTCTGCTATGTATTTTTCCATGACCAATCGCTCGGGCTGAGAGAGTCTAAATAGTCGAATAGTGGGCAATGGGGCCCCGGGAGAGAGCTCAATAGCGCAGTAATAAAGGTGGTGGCCAGGCATTGATAACGCACAAGATTCACTGAAAACTTGTCGAAGATTGTGATAATCAGTGGGGACCATGGCTAAGTCCACCCGTTCGACCCCCTCAGGTTCTTTAGCAGGTGTTCTAGGCAAAACAGCAGATTGCAGACAAACTGACAGGCAACGGGTGGACCAGGCGTCTACCCTGAGTTCGGCCCAATTCAGGTGGAGGTTGTGGTCCCGCAACCAGGGGAAACCCAGGGCCAGAGCGCTTAGAGAGACCGGGAAAATATATAAGGAAATGAGTTCTCTGTGATTTCCAGAGAAAACTAATTGCAGTGGTTTGGTACTATGAGTGATACTGTGAAGCGCCTGCCCGTCTAGGGCCAGGACCTGGCGTGGTGAGGGCAACTGTTCAGTCTCTAAGCGAAGCTGGGTCACTAGGGCTTGATCTATCAGATTCAGCTCACAACCAGAGTCTAGCAGGGCTGTTAAAGGCACCGAATTATGATTTAATATTAGCATGGCGGGTAAGGTAAATCTAGGGGCCTTAACGTTCGTGGCCCGGCCCACCGGTCGCCCTTCTATTGCCAACGGCTGACACAAAATGGTCGGGAGAACCGTAGTAAAAGCACTGGTGGCCCTCCTGACGGCGCTGCTGCTTGTCTGGGGAAGGCCACACCCTTCCCAACTGCATGGGCTCTGAGTCGGGGGAATTAGTAGTGGCTGTGGAGGGAGCAAAGGAGCACGGGGGGGACAGTAGTAAGGTCCTCAGGACGCCTCGTTCTAAACGAGTGCGCCTTCTCTCTCTCATCCTGGCGTCCACACGGATCGCCAGGGCAATATATTTATTAAGCTCCTCCGGCTCATCAACTAAGGCCAATTCGTCTTTTAATGCCTCGTCAGAGCATGGAAAAAGGCTTTCTTTAACGCACTCGTGTTCCTGCCTGAGGCTGCTGCTGCGGTGCGGAAATCTATAGTAAAGTTGGCTAGGGAGCGGTTGCGTTGTTTCATGGACCACAGCCGGCGTGCTACAGTGGTCTGATCCACTGCCACATCAAAAACATGCTTAAATCCAAGGACAAACTGATCGAAAGTGCAGCCAAAGCGTGTGTAGTCGGTGAAGCGCGCCTCTGCCCAACGGAGCGCTTTACTGGTCAGTAACCCTAAAATATATGAAATTCTAGCATCGTCATGTGGGAAGGCATGAGGGGAACGATTAAACACCAAGGCACACTGCAGGAGGAAGCCACCACAACTCCCAACCTCGCCTGAAAATTTCTCGGGGGTTGGGGGAAGTGACGTCACGCACCTGAGGAAGAGGCCGAGCTGCTGCTCAAGAAGTGACTGGAGGGTCGCACCGTGTGACTCTATTTGCCGAGTATGGTCCGAAACTGCTCTCTGGAGTGCCTCGGCTGAGTCCGGCTGACTGTTCTGTCATGATTTTAACCGCTGACTTGACCCACATACAGAGGACAGTCAGAGACAGAGAACAATTTTGTTACTTTAGTCAATACAGGAGCATGGTCCGAGGACCTCAGAATCAGGAGCTGGGCTGCTGAGGAAGAGCAAGGGTAAGTAACGAGACACTCAGATAGAATATTGTTAGATGGAGGAAACACTTACTGATCAGGAGCCGGGTATCCACCAGGGTTTAACCAGCATACTCCAGAAAGTTCAGACCCTGACAGCACGCAGGACTTCCATGATGGTTTTCCTCCATTTCCGGGTGTGTGCTCGGTCTCGCCTTAGTCATTTCTGTCCAGTGAGCAACGATTGTCACCCGCATGGCTTTGTACAGACAAGGAGACTAGCCAAACTTTGACTGAAGTATTCTGAACTATCTACAGATTATATATTACACAGTTTTGGATTTAGGAAACGTTAACTATATATAAAGGCAAAAAGAGGATTCTTAGTTTTGCCCAACTAATTGTTTTAAATATCATGTGATGTATTTCTTGTGAGCCTAGAATTATGTATCATTACGCTCTTAGAAAACAGTAAAAAAGGACTGCAGACTAAGAGAAATCAACTGTTAAATCTTTTTAATAACTTTTTTTTTTTTAAACTAAACAATTGTTTGACAAATAACAAAGATAAAAGCACATGCTACTGTCACTTCTTTTTAATTATTAGGCCACTCTCTACTCATGAATCACTCTTGTCCTTTTGTCTTGTGTTACTTTGCTCATTTCATCTCTGAAAAACAAAACGTTATAGAAATTACCCAACCTTCTTGCGGTTTATTTATTTCACATAGTAGCAGCCGTAGATGAGTCTTTCTCCCTAGGTGGAGAACAAACCAAAACATGGTTGCTTTTGTTCCTCCAGCTAATCCACCTCAAAAGATAACACAGCAATACATGGTATTTGAAATGATACATACACGTACTCTTGTTAGAACTACAAGTTGTTGTTCTGGCATATGCTACTTTCAGTTCCACTTTTGATCCTGGTTTTAATGAAGATGATTTTTTTTATGCCCTTGAATTTTGTTTTAATTCTCATTGTCATGGATTCATAGCTGAATCATTCCTGGAACCTATTTGAAGGTTCATTGAATCTCTGTGTACTTCATAGATGGAGTGGCAAAGTTAAGTGCAGAGAAACCTTCTTTCTTTGGGTTTTGTTTTCCTTTGGGATTGTTTTTTTTGGATTTCTTTGTTATTAATCTGAGGTCTTGCCTTTGATCATTATTGTGTATGATTTTGTCGGAGTTTCCTTTGGTTAGATTGTTTTCTATCATCTCTGTTCAGCTCATTTATGTTTTGGTTACCACTCCCTGCTACTGTCATCTTGTAATAAATGTCATTCAGTCCGCCTGTTCCATGCCAATCAGTCTCCCTGTTTTACCTGTGCCATGCACTATATATACTCCTCTGTTCTGTTTGCTTCTAGCTGGTTTTCACCATTTGTTCATGCCAAGTCATGCCTGCTTTTTGCCTCATACCTAGCTATAAATCCTAGCCTTTTTATTATTATTAAACTGTTTTTACTCACCGGGCTGCATATGCCTGACTGTCTGCATTCTGGGATCCACTCTAAGGCCCTGTTCACAATGCAGGCAAATGTGGCCCAAATACGATTCTTTAATGGGTCCAGTGATCAGGTCAGGCTGTTTAAAGCAAGTGGGAACACTCATATCTGGCCCATATATGACTTTTTCAAGTCACATTTGAGCCACGTTCATATGTGGTCCTGAATCCGACTCATATCTGATCTTATGGAATGTGACTCCAGTGGGAAAGACCAAGGCGAATTAGATGTGACTTGGATATCACTTTCCATGGCATTCGTCACAATTTTCCACTACCCAGTAGGAAACGGTAGCAGTTAGCCAAACAGAGGGGGGCTTGAAAAGAACTACACAGTGGAGAGACAGCGAGACGTTAGAGCTCATTAATAAAGAGAAATAAAACTTTATTCAATTATTTATTGCCTAATTGAAAGGCTCATAGGATCTGGATGTGGGATGTAGTTTGTATTGAAAACGTTGTAAACAACCATTCAAACTGGGGACTTTAAAATGCTATTGAGGTTACCGAGCATGTGATGATCTGCCCCTGCTGCAGTCCGATACACTGGATTGCATCAAGTCTTCTGCCTGTGGAGTTGAGAGGAGAGGCACTGACATATATGATTAAAAGTTGCCCTCTAAATGATAAAGTTCTGAATAAACTCAGTCTCTGTAAAGTTGTTAACATCCCTGCCCCACCATTGCTGGCTGTGTCTCTGCATTCAAACAGTTTGTTGTGGTGAATTGGCAGTCAGATCTCTTTAAAAAGGACAGTTTCACTCTCCTTTTATTCACGTCTTTCCCACACAGCACCTTCTGACAATAAATGGCTTCTGTTGTGCACTTAAACCATGACACCTATTTCTACCTGTTTACTGCTGTGCTGTGCTTTACGCTTGTATTGTTCTTATGTGCATGCAGGTCAGTTTGAAGCTGCAACATTTTCAAAGAAATGTGAGCGATCACATAAAAAAATCTGATTCCTGAAAAAAATTTAATTTGAGCAATAAGACCTGCATGGTGAACATAGCCTAAGATCTATTCCTGACATTTAGACTAAATGTTAATGTTAACTGCAGAATTATTAAAACCCTAATATACCAACTGCTGCATTTTTTTTCTTTTTTAACTTTCAGCTTTTAAAATCTTTGTTCCGAGTGGTTGTATTTACTTATATCAGCATATAAAACAGAAAGCAGGAATTTCCGATATACCAAGGTAGTGTAAAATCAGAATCAGAATCAACTTTATTGCCAAGTTCATACATACAACAAACAAGGAATTTGACTCCGGTACACTTTGCTCTCTGGGGTTTTTTTTTTTTTTTGCGTTATAAGATATATTCTGCATATATCTTTATGTCCTTAAATACATGTATACAATATACACATATACAAGCTGGAATTGTGACTTCAGTATGAGGTTGTTTGGTACTCTATTACATGTTCATCAGAGAAACAGCCTGGGGGAAGAAACTGTCTTTGTGTCGGCTGGTTTTAGTAAACAGTGCTCTGTGGCGACGGCCTGAGGGTAAAACTCTGAACAGTTTATGTGCAGGGTGTGTGGGGTCTGCAGAGATTTTAGCAGCTCTTTTCCTGACCCTAGACCTGTATAAGTCCTAGATGGAAGGTCAGCCCTGATTATTTTCTCTGCAGACCTGATTATCCGTTGCAGTCTGGACCTGTCCTGTTTTGTGGATGAGCCAAACCACACTGAGATGGATGAAGACAGGACAGACTGAATGATGGCAGTGTAGAAGATGACCAGCAGCTCCTGTGGAAGGTTGAACATCTTGAGTTGCCTCAGGAAGTACAGTCTCTGCTGGGCCTTCTTCCGAACAGTGTCTATGTGTGAGGACCATCTCAGGTCCTCAGAGATGGTGGTTCCTAAGAACCTGAAGTGGTCCCCAGCTGACACGGTCTTGTTGAGGATGGTGAGGGGGATGTATGGGGATGGTGTTCTCCAAATGTCCACCACTATTTCCACAGTCTTGAGTGGGTTGAGTTCCAGGTAGTTCTGACAACACCAGTGTACCAGCCGATCCACCTCCTGTCTGTATGCAGACTCATCACCGTCCTGGATCAGACCAATGACAGTGGTGTCGTCTGCAAACTTCAGGGGTTTCTTGGATGAGTCCGATGAGGTGCAGTCATTTGTGTACAGGGGAAAGGGGAGTGGGGATAGAACCCACCCCTGGGGGGCACCAGTACTTATTGATCTGCTGCGAGAGAAGATGCTCCCCAGTCTCACCTGCTGCTGTCGGTCTGTCAGGAAGCTGTTGTTGATCCACTGACAAGTGGAGGGTGGGACGTTGAGCTGGGTGAGCTTCTGGTGGAGGATGTCTTGTATGATGGTGTTGAAGGCCGAGCTGAAGTCTACAAACAGGATCCTGGCGTACGTCCCTGGACGGTCGAGGTGTTGCATAATGAAGTGTAGACCTAAGTTAACAGCATCATCTGCTGACCTGTTTGCTCGAAAAGTAAACTGCAGGGGGTCCAGCAGGGGGCCTCTGATGTCTTTCAGGTGCTTCAACACCAGCCGCTCAAAGGATTTCATGACCACAGACGTCAGGGCTACAGGCCTGTAGTCATTTAATTCCAGGATGGTGGGTTTCTTGGGCACTGGGATGATGGTGGATCGTTTGAAGCAGGAGGGGACCTCACACATGTTGGGACCGACAGCCATGGTTACAACGTGAAAGGCCAGTACACACTTTCCTGGTACTTTCAAAATAAATTGCATTAACCTACTTCCGGCACAGCCAGTAAACAGGGTAACTGCGGACTTCCTGTGACGTCACTGTCCAAATAAAAGCACCGCTCTTGCTACATCCTGTCTCTTCCACACCGGTGATCATCGGGATAGGGGAGGCAAGCGTGCTAAAGTCTCTTTGCTGGCAAAAAAACATAAACTCTTCAACTGAATCAGAGAGTGTCATACGATCATCAATCATATGCACTAAGATAAGTACAAATGAATCACTGTCTGTGTATTCGGTAGATTAATTCATGAACGGGAATTAAGGTTATTAACCCTTTTATTAACTGTATTTTAAAGGTGTGTGTTTGATTCTGGTGCTAAGTTATCAGCTTCTTTTGTTATTTTTCACTGATAACAAGCTAAGAACACGTGCTTGCCTGCTAGGGAATATTTAACAGAAAGGTTTTTAGTTTTCAAGCTAGTAAATAATAGTCCCTAAACATTATTTTACTAAATCTGATAACTTAGTAAACATCATTAAGCCCCATTTCTCCAGAAGGATTTGGCTCTTTTCCAAAATATTCCCTTAATAATATTTCTTTAAATATTATTTTAATATATAAAGGCAGCTAATGAGACCCCGTTCAGAATTAGTCATCCAGAAGGTTGGTTTTATTCAGCAGATCATTCTTTAAAACATTATTTTAATAAAATTATATTTTATCTGATCTTGCATTGTGAATGGCTGTCTAATGGTATGCTGATTATTGCCTAAGTTGGTTCCATGACTAACTTAACTTAACTTCCAGATTCTTCAAGATAATCCTTGGTTCTCAAACATAAATATTGCATGGTAATGTTGCATCACTCTTTTGGTCGTGATTTTCAATCATCTTTAATCAACTTGTTTATATTGTACATAGTCCATTAGTCTTCCCTATTGTTTAATTCTGCTTGGTAGTTTAGTTGGATTGTTTTAGCCTAGTAAAGAGTTTGTTGATTAAAATATGTTTGACTTTGAGTTGACTTATTTTTGTTAATAAATTCTTGTATTTTAAGAAATTGTGTGAATTCATTCCATCTGTGGGCAGAGTTTTTGCTTTTCAATAATGTCAGAGCTCGTCTCACACCTTTCTATTTTGTCCTAATACCATCGCGTTACTGGGCTGGTATTCACAGGACAACCCTTAACAGACCGAAATATTATTTGATCAAATATTAAAATATGAATATTAAATATTAAATAATATTCTCAGATTCATAATCACAACACACGTCAGTGCAGAATGTCTTGGTCTGCACACACATATCCTCACAGAAACTGATGTATGATGTCACCACATCAGTTAGTTGGTTTAAGACAGTGGCTGAAGTTTCAAAAACAGTCCAGTCTGCTTTGATTCCTCAGTCCACTTCTTAACAGTGTGAACCGTGGGTTTGGAAGCTCTTAATCTCAGCCTGTACGTTGGGATGAGATGGACAAGACAATGATCCGAAAGTACCAGAGCAGCCCTTGTAACAGCATGATATGAGTCCTTTAAAGTTGTGTAACAATGGTCCAGTGTGTTTTTGTCTCTGGTGGGACACTTAATATGCTGTCTGTATTTGGAGAGTTCTTTGGAGAGGTTAGCACTGTTAAAATCTCCCACTATTATGATGAAAGAGTCCGTGTCTGTAATCAGCTCAGCGAGATGTTTTTCAGCAGCAGAAGTGCAGCCATGCAGTGGAAAATATGAGGCAATTATTATAAAAAAGGAAAACTCTCTCGGTGAATAAAACGGTTTACAGTTTATGGAAAATGACTCCAGATCGGGACTACATGTTTTCCCCAGCACTTTTATGTCTCTGCACCAACCTTCGTTTATATAAAAGCAGATTCCGCCTCCTCGCTTCTTCCCCGATAGCTCCTGTCACTGTTTAATCAACCGCTTCACCGATTGTGGGGGATCTTTGACCTTATCTTGACAGACAAATCAATCTTGCTCAAAATAAACACAAACGCTTTCTCTTTATCTACGTGAATATTTATTAAATCAACAGCGCTGATACACCTCGGTATTTTGATTCAATAATCTTCACCTAATCCAGCATGCAAAGGTTCTACACAAACGGGGCAAAATAACTAACTAAACAAGATAAAACAACCTTGAGTGTGTATGAAAGTCAAACCAGCAGTTATGGCAAAAACAATAGAAAATATTGTACTGGGCGAAGCTTTGGGAGCGGCCTCCACCAGGCTGCAGTCATAAAACCCCCAAAGTTGGAGCTCAGTGAAACACACAGAGTCATGAAACTGTTAGGTGGCAACCAGTGAAAAAACACGAAGAGCGAAGACAAAGGAATAGTGAGTATTCCACTATGAGGTTCTAGCAGTCCAAATTTAAGTTCACCTGAGTCTGCGCTCAGGTGTTCAAACACAGTGAGACACCCACAGCTTCAAAGCACAGCGGCTTTCAGAGTCCAACAGCAATCAAAGTTTCACTAAGCCATTGCATGCGCATACAACTTAGTACACATTGGACTATAAGTGCCGATTCTAAATCACTCTAAACTCCTACTCTATCCTGCCCAAGCTATTTCTAATAGAAATAAAAACTAAACGGGATTACTTGGTGTCATCTTCTCTGGAGCATGGGGAGAGGAGGGAGTTTGCTACGCGTCCATAACAAACTCAAAGACGGCCTTCCTCCTTTGGCAAAAGGAGAAAATATGACGGACCATCATCAGTTGACTGGAACAAAAACAGAGGAAAATTTTGTCTTCTTGGAAAACCTCCGTGGGTTTTTCTTGGGTTACGTGTTAAATCCACGTCTTTGATCAGTAAAGTAAAACTTGCAAGTCTTCCTATCCTTGCAAGCTTAACTCGTTGAGTTTCTCATGAGTTTGGTCAGTGGGGAGAATTAATGAAAACCCACATGTGAGTTTCTTCTCCTGAAGGATGCGTGCCTCCGTTGCGTGGTATCCGGTCTCCAGCAGGAAAATAGCAGGAAAAAAGCAAAGGTGGGCGTCTCCCATGCCCTTATATAGCCCACTGTGACATCAGAGCTGCGACGCCCCTTGCTATCAGCTGCAATTCCTGCTGAGAGTTGTGGTAGCAGACCATACTGGGGTATATAGTAGCAGATGACACTGGGAGGTATAGTAGCGAACAAATGGTCCAACCATAGGAACAAGTTCCCTCTACTCTATTTTATTTAAATTTTATTTCAATCAGTCAGTTTCTACTGTATGTACTGTATCATGATTATGTTGCTGACTTCAGTATTCTGCATAGTATTGCATGTCAATTCCCCTCAAGAACACTTAGGGCTTATTCAAGTTTAGGTAGTTAGTATTCTTGTCTTACTGATTACTGTTAGGTCATTGTTAAACAAGAACAGGGCAAAACCTTAATGTTCAGATTAATGTTGAGTAGTAAGAACCACCTTTTGTTGTAGAAATTTGAAGTAGATATTTTCTGTACAACTTCAGTTTCTCACATGATTGTGTGGGGATTTTGCTCAACTGTTCTTTACAGCATTGCTTCAATTCTTTGAGGTTTACAAGCATTAATTTCTACACGGTTCACTTGAAGTCCCCCCACAGCATATCACTCAGGTTTAGATCTAAACTTTGACTGGGACATCTGGATTCTTTTCTTTTTCAGTCGTTTTCAGCTGTGATTATGATTCTTCCGCTCTTTTTCTAACTGGACGTTCATGAACTTTAACATTTGTAATGCTTGCTAAGGTCTGTAGAATCAGGTGGAACTTTTCTGTTTTTGCTTTCTCCAAAGTCAAACCTTGGGGGGAAACATCCACTCCTAGGAAGATTGACAGCTTATTTTAATAAAATTTGATTTAGTTCATTTTATTAATATCTTATTAATCCTAATGGTCAGTTCTGAATGTTCCAGTTACTCTCATTATATATAAGTTTCTTCATTAGGCAATGATGGTAATGGCTCTGGGGAGGAAGTAGCTCATGCAGTGGTCTGTGTTCGCATCGGGGGATCAGAGGAAGCATCTGATTGAAGGCACTGTGTTGTTGAACTTGCTGGGTTGTAAAGAGGATTCTTGAGGCTGTCCCTTGTGCCTTTCAGTTTATGATGGGTCTTTTTTGGCCTATTACATTCTAGAGGCTTCAGAGTAGTCCAAAGATCACAGCAAAAACTTCTTTATAATCTTGCTTAGACTTTTAAAGTCACTGCCTCTTATTCTGCTGACTCAACAAGCCCTAACCCTAACCCAACAGCAGCACTGAACCCACTGAGGGAACTATTTATCTATTTTGGCCGGAGAATATCACCAAGAAGAAGATGGCGAGGGATGGCTGGGTTTTCATTCTGGACCTCTTGCCCCCATGACTCGCTGTCGGATAAGTAAAAGACAAGTGCGTGGATAGATGGATATTTTCAGGGTACAGAGATCTCCAGAGATAGGCCTGTTATGGTGATGATACCCCTGGTTCTGTTCCCATTTCATGATTTCTACCATTACACTTCCAACAACTCAGACTTGGTCTTTCGCTATCTCAGATTCACACTCATACAACAAAGGAAGACTAATCTGTTAAACTCCAGAACACATTGCACATTTGTGACAGCACTGTTTAAAAAAAAAAGTGCAAATTAGGTGTTTGGAGTTGAATGAAGGTGTCAAGGTGGGGTTTAGGGAAGGACCAACGTGCAGGTAAGAGCTGGACAGCAGCATGTTAAAGGAAAACTTCTTCTTTATTCCAGTCCTTTACAAAACGTAGCATATTCAAAATCCTTAACGTTTACAAAAACAAAGCAAAATGTAGCAAAATCACTGCAGGTGTACAAAGGTACTAAGCCCAAAAACTTACAAAAGGCCACTCTGCAGGAGCGAAGAATAAACAAGGTCTAGACGTGGTAGGGAACGGGGTAGTAACGGAAGGAACCAGCGAGGAACTAAGCACACAGAACAACTAATATACACAGAGCACAGAGAGGGGAACAAAAGGCAGGTAATCAAAGAAACAGGGAACAGGTGTGACAAGGAGGCAGGAAAGCTGAAGGGACAGGTGAAATTAATACAAAGTCTAAAGCAAGGAGAAGGGACTAATAAACAATACAGTGAACAAAACTAAGCAGAACTATAGACAAAGATAAATAAAGCATAGAATCAAGACTAAACATGAACTAGAGGAGACTGAGAAACTGGGGAAAAGACAACAACCTAAAAATCTAAGGACTTAGCAAAATAGAAACCATAAAGGAAACCTGACTACACAAGTAAACAAACCTAAACCAACACTGATAGAACAAAACGAGGATAAAGCAGTGAAAACAAGGACTAGAATAAAAGTAAACCAAGATGTAAACAATAACTGAGCTGACCTAACATAATCAAATACAGAGTTACTAAATGGGAAACTAGACAAGAGAATCCAGGGAGACAAAGAACAACAATAAAAATAATAATAATAATAATAACATAAGAAATAGGAAAGCAACCACAAAAGGAGCTAGGAGCGAAGGGGGAGAAAACACTAGGAGACAGGAAATAAAACAAACAACCATGACTACAAAACCAAACTAAATTCAAAACATAAAACCTCAACAAAGTCCAAAGATGTCATATCACTACAGAAGGTGGGAATGTTTAATGAGCGCTGCATTTAGCAAATGATATTGATGTGGATAAAGAAATGTCACGGATGAATGAAAGTGCTGATGATAACACTGAAGTTGCTGAGAAGCTGCAGCCCCCATAAGAATCTTCCTTTCTTTGCCTCTGCTTCAACAACCGTCTGATCCAAGCTGAGAAATTGGTCAGGGCTCTTTAACAGCGTCATGTTTTATTGAGTCTCTACTCTGCTACTATAGCAACGTCACTACACACAAGTCTGCTCTCCACAGTTGACACAAACAGCAGTGTGCTGATCTGTATGTTAATGATGTTGAAAGTCCTGGCTGCAGATGCTAAGATTTTGGAGGTTTAATACTGGATATCATATTCTGGTAGCAGAACCAGGGGTACAAAATTTGCTCAAATGTAATTACTTCAACAGTTCAGTCCTGAGAATCTGCCAGGTTCTTACCATAGTGAAGTCATTTGCTTAACTGCATTTACTCCTTTTTTGTTGCCAATGCTTTTATGATAAATGTGTGTTTTATACACCACAACACAGACTTGGTTTAAACAGTTGCTGACATTTTATACTTTATTATTATATTATTTGTATGAACATGGCATTTTTGTGGGCTGCACGGTGGTGCAGTTGGTAGCACTGTTGTCTTGCAGCAAGAAGGTCCTGGGTTCGATTCCCAGCCTGGGGTCTTTCTGCATGGAGTTTGCATGTTCTCCCCATGCATGCGTGGGTTCTCACCGGGTACTCTGGCTTCCTCCCACAGTCCAAAGACTGTTAGGTTAATTGGTAACTCTAAATTGCCTTTAGGTGTATGAATGTTTGTGTGTTGCCCTGCGATGGACTGGCGACCTGTCCAGGGTGTATCCTGCCTCTCGCCCATAGACTGCTGGAGATAGGCACCAGCTCCCCCGTGACCCACTATGGAATAAGCGGTAGAAAATGACTGACTGGCTGCAAAACATAATTTAACTGGAATAAATGTTTGAAATATATTAATATTTACATAATGAATCTGTCATGCCAGCCAGTGTTAAGTTTTTGAGTTTGTGTTTTTGTTTATTATACCTGGTCTGGTCGTTAGGTTACCCTTCTGTGTTTTGTCATGTTAACTGATTTTACTCCCTGCAGTCTAACCCATACCTGTTCCTAGTTCCCTGATTACCCCGTCCTGTTGTCTCATTGGTCCTACCACAAACCCCACAACATAACAGAATCTACATAAAACATGAAATTAATGAAATCATGTACCTGTAGACACACGGGGAGAGGGGATTAATGTGAAGACAGGTGAAGCATATAGCAATGCAGAGCAGGAAGTTCAACTCAGAACCTGAGATCAGGACAAGTAAAGAAACCACGGAGCTGCCTACAAAGCAGGATTAGTGGTTCAGATCAGTTTTTTCTTTAGCATGAGGCTATTTTTTTTCCAGAGTCTGTTGCCATGGTAACTTATGCTGGAATGCTAACCTGCCCCCCATAGGTTTAGATTAGAGATCAAAAGCAGAAAAGCTCAGCCTTTGATACTCTGAGAAAAGGAAAATAAATCATATTGTTGCTCAGATGCATCTTACTTTCTACAGAACATCTTTGTATGAGACATGCTCTATATTGTCAAACGTATTCATTTGTCTACTTTTACATGTAAATTAACTTTAACTAAATTATATTCTTAATCTGTAACCAGCAATAGCAACTTTAACTATTCTGTAAACATCTTCTGCAAAGTTCAGGAGTGTGTTCATATGAGAAAACCAGAATTGCAGCCTCTGCTAATTAGTGGGTTCACTCAGTCAATTGCCTCCTCATTAAGACTTGCTGATCCTGGTTTGCGTGTAAGAAAATAAGTGCATCCACATGAGCAGGATGAAGGCACGAAGCTGTAAGTGGAGGGGTGTGAGCATCGCGTACACAAGCGTGATTGACACTGTTAAGAAATTCCTCTTGGGTCCGATTTGTTGTTTCTGACCGGGACCAGTGCATTTCTGCAGATGGCAGTAGGACGACCGGAGGATCCAGAAAAGCTAAATGTTTTTTTTTCACAGATTTCTTGTCCCATATTTTACTGTCAGGATATAGTGACAGTTTTAAATATGTAAAAAACACGTTTTTGCAAGAGTTACCTACTGCAGCTTTAAGGATTAAGTTGCACAGAACCCTCTTGTAGTTTTTTTTATTTTTATTTATTACCAGCTTGCTCTGGTTATTGGGTATATGGAAAAAGTCAAGTTGACCAAAGTTGTGCACATTTTTTAAACTAAATTTATTTCAAACCCGATCACTCTTGATGTAGACTACAGTTAAATTCACATAAAAAGGTATTTCAAAGCCCTAAAATCAACTTGTCATTATGTTAAAAAAAGGCTCTGACCCACATACAGAGAACACTCAGGAGGAGGAAGTACAATAAAGATTGTTTATTGAAGATATAGCGAATGAATAATCGTATTTTCAGCATCTATTCTTACAGAAATTTCAGCCAGCAGGCCAGTCAATCAATGTGTTACTCAGTCAATCACACAATTGAAAGTCAAGCAGAAAGAGGTCTGCAACCAAACAGATGAATATATATTCCTCAGAAAAACTCCAGTATACACGCCTGTATCAGGGTCTTTATTGATAAGCAGCCTTGCTATTGCAGACACTGATGCAACCCCACACCTTTACAGCTTTTTATATGGTCGATATGGGTCACTGCACAGGACACTTTACCATCGAGGTGCAGTTTTGTAGATGTTGAGAAAAATTTTTCTTTCAGTTCCACCCCATACACTTTTCCTTTTTTGTAGTTGGTGAGGTGATGCACCTACCCTCCACCACTACCCTGAAGATTTCTGCAAAGTGTAAGTGCTCTAACAGAATACAGCAGTGCACAGTGGCTGCATAGCTATGCTAAAGTTACCCTTGGATTTATTGCTTCTGATTTTCAAAGTTCAAATTGCAGACTGGTTGGACCAGAACTGTAATGTTCTAAACAGAGGTGTACTATAGAAAAACAATGATTCTATTTATAAAAAGTAAAAAAAACATTATCAGTGTCTATTGGGCATTAGGACCAACTTAGATTAGGAGAAGCAAGAGAAGTGCAATTTTTGTCTTTGTTAGTAAAGACCAGGAGAAATCTGTGGATAATTAGACCTTTAACATCAACAGCAGAGGAGTGGCAGCAGAGAGGCTTGAAATCCCACTTATTAAATTTGACAGGGCACACCTGTGAAGTGAAAACCATTTCAAGTGACTACCTCTTGAAGCTCATCAACAGAATGCCAATAGTGTGCGAAGCAGTAATCAAAGCAAAAGGTGGCTACTTTGAAGAACCTAGAATATAAGACATATTTTCAGTCGTTTCACACTTTTTTGTTCAGTATATAATTCCACATGTGTTAATTCATAGTTTTGATGCCTTCAGTGTGAAGCTACAATATTCATAGTCATGAAAATAAAGAACACTCTTTGAATGAGAAGGTGTGTCCAAACCTTTGGTCTGTATTGTGTATATATATATATATATATATACACTCACCCGCCACTTTATTAGGTACACTTGTCGAACTGTTTGTTAATGCAAATTTCTACTCAGCCAATTACATGGCTTTAGGCATGTAGACATGGTCAAGACGATCTGCTGCAGTTCAAACCGAGCATCACAATGCGGAAGAAAGGTGATTTAAGTGACTTTGAATGTGGCATGGTTGTTGGTGCCAGATGGGCTGGTCTGAGAATTTCAGAAACTGCTGATCTACTGGGATTTTCACGCTCTACAATCTCTAGGGTTTACAGAGAATGGTCCAAAAAAGAGAAAATATCCATTGAGCGGCAGTTCTGTGGGCGCAACTGCCTTGTTGATGCCAGAGGTCAGAGGAGAATGCCTAGACTGGTTCGACCTGATAGAAAGGCAACAGTAACTCAAATAACCACTCATTACAACCAAGCCATGCAGAAGAGCATCTCTGAACGCACAACACGTCGAACCTTGAGGCGGATGGGCTACAGCAGCAGAAGACCACACCGGGTGCCACTCCTGTCAGCTAAGATTAGGAAACTGAGGCTACAATTCACAGGCTCACCAAAATTGGGCAATAGAAGATTGGAAAAACATTGCCTGGTTTGATGAGTCTCGATTTCTGCTGCGACATTCAGATGGTAGGGTCAGAATTTGGCGTCAACAACATGAAAGCATGGATCCATCCTGCCTTGCATCGATGTTTTAGGCCGATGGTGGTGGTGTAATGGTGTGGGGGATATTTTCTTGGCAGACTTTCGCCCTTTGGTACCAATTGAGCATCGTGTCAACGCCACAGCCTACCTGAGTATTGTTGCTGACCATGTCCATCCCTTTATGACCACAGTGTACCCATTCAATTCAAATTCAATTCAAATTCAAAAATACTTTATTAATCCCAAAGGGAAATTAAATGTTGTTATAGCTCATTATGAAGGTTTCCTCAAAGAGCCATTGTAGATGCTGATGGTTGTGGGCGGGAAGGATCTCCTGCAGTGCTCCGTCTTACAGCAGATCTGAAGAAGCCTCTGACTGAAGACACTCTGTTGTTGTAGGACAGTCTCATGAAGAGGATGCTCAGAGTTCTCCATAATGTTCTTCATTTTATGAAGAATCCGTCTTTCCACAATGATCTCCAGAGGTTCCAGAGGAGTCCCCAGAACAGAGCCAGCCTTTTTTATCAACTTGTTGAGCTTTTTTAAGTCCCTGGCTCTGATGCGGCTTCCCCAGCAGATGATGGCAGAAGAGATCACACTTTCCACAACAGACTTATAGAAGATATGCAGCATCTTACTGCAAACACCAAAGGACCTAAGCTTCCTCAAGAAGTACTGTCTGCTCTGTCCCTTCTTGTAGATGGCTTCACAGTTGCATCTCCACTCTAGTCTGTTGTCCAGGTGAACACCGAGGTATTTATACTCCTCCACCACCTCCACTTCTTCTCCCATGATATAAATAGTTTTTGACTTATTCCTGTTTCTCTTAAAATCTACAATCATCTCCTTTGTTTTAGTCACGTTCAAAATGAGATGATTGTTTCCACACCATGCTACAAAGCGGTCCACTACCTTCCTGTACTCAGCTTCTTGTCCATCTCTGATCCACCCCACGAGTGCAGAATCATCCGAGTATTTCTGCAGATGACAGGAGTCTGTCTTGTACTGGAAGTCTGAGGTGTACAGAGTGAAAAGGAATGGTGAGAGTACAGTCCCCTGTGGTGGTCTTGTGCTGCTGACTACCTGGTTAGACTCACAACCCTTCAGTCTCACAAACTGTGGTCTGTTTCTCAGGTAGTCTTTGATCCAGGAGATTGTTGAGACCTCTACCTGAGTCTTCTGGAGTTTCTGACAAAGCAAATCAGGTTGGATTGTATTAAATGCACTGGAGAAATCAAAGAACATGATCCTCACAATGCTACTGGCTTTGACCAGATGACAGTGGGTTTGTTGAAGCAGGTGTATGATGGCATCTTCAACTCCAACTCCACAGCAATAAGCAAACTGAAGGGGGTCCTGATGGTATACTGTTTGCTTACTCAGATGGGCCAACAGGAGTCTCTCTAGGACCTTCATGATGTGAGATGTCAGGGCAACAGGTCTATAGTCACTGAGGACTGATGGGTGAGTTTTCTTTGGTACCGGAACAAGACAGGAGGTCTTCCACAACACCGGAACCTTCTTCTGGGCCAGGCTAAGGTTGAAGAGGTGCTGCAGAATCCCACAGAGCTGCTCTGCACAGGCCTTCAGGACTCTAGGGCTGACATGATCTGGACCTGCAGCCTTATTCCTATTCAGTCTCTCCAGTTGTCTCTTCACCTGACTTCTTGAGACACACAGGTGGAATGGGGAAGCAAAGGAAGTATCAGCATCTTCTGATATGGTTGAAGGCAAACATGTAGAAGCAGAAGGGTCTAGGGCTGAGGTGGAAGAGAAAAAATGTGAGGTGTTACTGGACAGCTGTGGGTCCTGTGGGTCAAAGGAAGGTGGAATGTCTATTTGGCTGTGAGCAGGAGAGGAGGATGCGAAGCCTGTTTCTGAACTAAACCTATTGAAGAATGTGTTCAGTTCATTGGCTCTGTCCAGACCTCCATCGGTCTGATCATCCTTCTGCTTGAAGCCTGTGATCTTCTTCATCCCTGTCCACACATCTCTGATATTGTTTTGCTAGAGCTTGCTCTCCAGCTTCTTCTTGTACACCGCCTTGCTGTCTCTTATTTTGACTTTAAGTTGCTTCTGTATTCTCCTCAATAATTCTCTGTCTCCCTCTCTGAAGGCTCTTTGTTTCTTGTTAAGCAGGTTCTTCAGGTCACTGGTGATCCAAGGTTTGTTATTGGGGACGCATCTCACGGTTCTGGTGGGGATGGTGTTATCCACACAGAAGTTTATATAGTCAGTTACACACTCAGTCATGGCATTGATGTCCTCTCCATGTGGCTGGCACAGTGCGTCCCAGTCTGTAGCCTCAAAGCAACCTTGCAGAGCTTCTTCAGCTTCATGTGACCATTTTCTCACAGTCCTCTTTATTACAGGTGGCCTCTGAACAAGGGGCTTATATTTCAAGCAGAGAAAAACAAGACTGTGATCTGATTTGCCTAGAGGAGGTCTTGCTGTAGAGATGTATGAGTCCTTGACATTTGCATAAAACAAATCCAATGTTTTGTTTTCTCTGGTAGAGCAGCTGACAAACTGTTGAAACGTTGGAAGTGTAGCAGAGAGTGAAGCATGGTTAAAATCACCAGAAATTGCCACAAAAGCATTGGGGTTTTGTGTCTGTAGCTTAACAACAACTGAGCTGATGGCATCACATGCAGTGTGGGCAACAGCGGAAGGTGGAACGTAAACTGTTGCCAAAATAACACTGGTGAACTCTCTGGGTAAATAATATGGACGAAAACTTACTGCCAACAGTTCAATATCTGGACTGCAGAGATGACACTTCACAGTTACATGTCCTGGATTACACCATCTGTTGTTCACAAGTACTGCCAGTCCACCTCCTTTACATTTGCCGCTCCTCTTTAAATCTCTGTCTGCTCGTATGGTTAAAAAGCCCGGCAGAGAGACGCTGGAGTCGGGGATATGATCCTGCAGCCATGTCTCAGTAAAACACATAATACTGCATGCCCGGTACTCTGGCTGGGTCCTTTGTAGGGCTTGGAGTTCATCCAACTTGTTTCCCAACGATCTCACATTGCCCATCATAATTGACGGAAGAGATGGTTTGAACTTCCTCCTTCTCTCTCTTCTCTTAGCTCCTGCTCTGCATCCACGGCGTCTCCTTTTCAACTCATCAGGGATTTGGGGTTGTAGTTGAAATATTATTTGAGCTTTTGAGATATTAATCAGCTGCTCCCAATTGTAAGAAACAACCCCATTGCCATGACAATGCATCATAACAAATGTCCAAAAATAAAAAGTATTAAGAAAAATCCTCCAAGGTGCACAGCATCCGACACCGGAGTGGACAGTCGTCCAAAAAAAATCAACTGTATCCACCACAAGAGGAATAGTTCCCAAAAAAGAATAAATCAGAATCAAAAGTAACGGAGCTACACCAACCTGCTGCCACCTTGAGCGGCACAATTCTAGAATTCATCTTCTGATGGTTATTTCTAGCAGGATAATGCTATCATGTCAATATGGACCAAACTCTCTGAGGAATGTTTCCAGTACCTTGTTTAATCCATGCCACGAAGGATTAAGGTAGTTCTGAAGGCAAAAGGTGGTTCAACCCGGTACTAGCAAGGTGTTCCTAATAAAATGGCTGGTGAGTGTATGTATACATACACATATAAGGCTGTGTTCTTTCATCTATATCTTAAACAAAGACTGTGGAGACAAGGTGCTGTCAGAGCAAGCTAGACATTAAGGGAGCCAAGTCAAAATAATTAATTATATGTCCTAGACAAGATTTTAAGGTAAAGTCAGTTTCACTTGATGGCCACCTGTTGAAACTGTGGCAAATTTTAAATACCTATGCATATTTCTGGATAGTCAGCTCAGCTTTGCTGAAAATACTGACTATATTTTTAAGAAATGCTCACAGAGACTCTGTCTTTTAAGAAAACTGAATGGTCTTGGGGTCAGACATCAAACCTTAGAGCTTGTGTACATAATGGTTGTTGAGACTGTTTTAACTTTTCATCTCCCTGCATGGTAGGGTCATTTGAGCTGTAGACTAAAAAACAAACTTCTTAGAATAGTTTCAACGGCAGGCAAAACAGTGGGCAAACCACAGGAAGCTCTGTCTCAACCTTTTGGGAATGGAAAGACAGCAAGAAATATTTTAGCAGATAGTAGCCAATTTCAACCTTTGAGCTCAAAAAAGCATATAGGGTCCCAATGGCAACAAAAAACATTTATAAGAGGTCAATCATCCCTAGTGCAATAAAATGATGAGCTCTACAATGCATCTGGAAAATATTCACAGCGCTGCACTTTTTTAACATTTAGTAATGTTACAGCTTTATTCTAAGTGGTACCAAATTAATCTCTTTCCTCAAAAGTTTACACACAATACCTAATTATGATAATGTAAAAGAGGTTTTAGATTGTTGCAAATTTATTACAAACAGAAAACTAAGAAATCACAACTTGGTAAGCATTCACAGCCTTTGCTATGAAACACAAAATTGAGCTCAGTTACATACTGTTTTAACTGATCATCCTTAAGATGTTTCTACAGCTGAAATGGTGATAGAAGATAAGCAGTAAAAATCCATCATGGGCAAGACAAGGAAGGAATAATGTGTGGACATGAACCTGGTCAATAACAAGGGCAGGGAAAGACTGCTGGATATCTATGGCACAAGGGTGATGACAATGTGGCAGAAACTAGGAAGAGTTGTGCACAAGTGAGACAGGAAGACAATTAGGCATGGCTCAGGTGGACTGAATAAGGCTGCTTAGAGAGAGAGACTTGGCAGAAACAACATGGTGACATGAAAACATAAAACGTCCAAAGTATTTAAAAATGTAATCATCACAGTAAAGTCACTACTGTTTATTGCACTTTGGCTGAAGCACTGGAGTGTGGGCTATGTTACTGTAAGAGCTCCTGACTGTGCACTTTGCGTTAAGAATATTATTATGAAAGGTTACTATACTGACATATGAAGTACCTCAGCCTTTCTCTGCGTGCAACTGTGTGGAAAGTGTTGTTTGCCTTTGAGCGGCAATCGTACTTCACCTGAGGTCAATGTGAATTTATTTTAATCTCAATGTGCCGCCACGTTAGCACAGTGCCCCATGCTCTACAATAACAGCTGTTCCACATACAAAAACATGTCAGGAGACTGTGCTCACATTGCCAATTTCAATTGAATACAACCTAAACATTTTTGTTTGTAATTATTGCTTGACTAATTTAAAGTATTTAAAGCTGATTTGTATGTTTTATGTGTTTATATTTAAAAAAAAAGAAAAAACAAGATATGTGTATTTTTCTAACAGACATGTTTTCTTTTCTCTCTTTGTTTCCTATAGGTTGGCCTTTCTCCAACACAGTGTGTAAGATGAGTGGATTTGTGCAGGGCGTGTCTGTGTCAGCCTCAGTCTTCACCCTGGTAGCGATTGCCATTGAAAGGTAAGTCTGTGAGGTGGCTGGAGTCCAATATATTGTACAATAGGGAGTACAATATAAATAAACTAGAATGATTAAAAGGAACTGAGAAAGTAGCCAGATCCTGTATGTTAAGCTACAAGTACAAAATAAAGGATTGTCTAACCTCATCTGTCTTAAGATCAAGCTGGTGTATACTCCAGTTGTAGGAGTTGTATGTTGAGATAGTTCCACTTGTCTCTCCTCAGTCCGCCAGAGATGAAATGGAATTGAAGTTTGACAACACAGGTTTTGTTGAAAAGCTCAAAACACCTCTTTTAACTGTATTTTATTTTCTTCATATAGAGGAAGGACAATAAGTCTCTCATTAGGGGGGAGGTGAGAAGTGAATGCAACCACATTTCTGTCTCTGGAAGAAAAACTGTCAAATTGCTCTGAAACACCAAATAGTGAGATCAGAGGGCTGGGACCTATCGCTATTGACATTGTTTCATAAAAGGAAGACCAAAATGTGCTCGGCTTTGGGCAGAAGAAAAACGTGTATGTGATTGGTAGGGAAAAGGGAACACCTGCTACAAGCAATACATATGTTTAAAAGTTTTGTTAGTCTGACCTTAGTAAAGTGAATCCTGTGCAGAACTCTACACTGCATGAATGACAGACTAGCAGAAGGGGAAGCTTCGTTAACCTTTTCTAGGACCTTTTGCCACCATTTGTCTTAAAAATTTGTGTTTATTTATTTTTCCCAAATCTCTTCAAGTCTTGAAGACAGTACTGATGATATTAACTTCACTGTCTGTCCCTTTTGTACAGCATTTTGGACCTGCACTGTGTGTGCTTGTTTCAAATAACATGCATACCAAATTTCCTAAAATGTTGGGTAAAGAATTTGGTCCATGAACGCTCCTCTGGGCCATGGCCAGCCCAGTCTACCAAGTACGTCCCCGTCCCCGTCCCCAATGACGTGAATCCAGAATCCGATGAACACTACAGGCAAGACCTCCATCAGTTATCCTGGGTGGAGGGGGTGAGGAATGTGGTGGAGCCAGCGGGGATGTAACAGGAGGCCTGAGGTGAGAGACATGGAAGACCAGGTGAACTCTCGCCCAAAATAGGTAGCGAGGCCATTGGGACGGTTGAGAAGAAGCAAAGCATCTTAAAAAGCGACCCAGTTGTTGGTTGGCTCATTCAGTTTGACCATTGGTGTGCATCCGCAGACTGGCCGGGACGTCTCCCAGCCTTTCCTCTGGCCCCAATTAGACGACAAAAAGCCTTCCAGAACCTTGCGGTAAATTGGGGTCCTCTGTCTGACACAATCTCTTTGGGGAAACCACGCAATTGCACAACATGCTCAGGGGGAGTTATGCAGACTGTTTGACTGAAGGGAGGCCCTGAAAAGCCTCCCTGTAAAGGTGGACTGTATTAGAGAACCAGTCCACAATGGTGAGAACGGTGTCGAGACGATTCAACAATGGAAGACCGGTGACAAGTTGAGCCCAACATGGGGCCAGGGGCACCTAGGGACAGGAAGGGGTTGAAAGTCCCCCGCAGGAGGCTGGGTAGAGGATTTGGCTCAAGAGTAAACGTCACAAGTCGAAGCAAACTCATGTACATCATGACTCATTGAGGGCCACCAGAGAGCACAGTTGAGGAGGCGAAGGGTCCTACCCGGGCCAGAATGAACAGAGTACGAGGAGGAATGGGCCCAGATCAAGGCCTCCAAAATAATATAATCATAGTCAGTTGGTCATATCATTCTAAAGTTATTTGTCTGTCTAAGGAAGGCCGGCTTATTGCGTTAAGTCTTTAACTTTCTAAGTTAAATCATTCTAAAATACATAAGGAATATTTACTTTGGCACAGCCGGCGCACAGACTACCAGTGCGGCTAACAGCTGACATGGCTTACAGCTGCTGACCCAAAGCAACCGGCGTAAGCGGCCAAAATGGGGCCAAAAAGGATGTATCCAGCAGAGGAAGTGGAAGAAATGAAAGAATCGCAGGTCTACAACACTCGCTTTAATGGACACCGTTGAAGAAATTACAAATAGCATTGATAAAAAAATATAATACTCTTGGGCAGTTTATAGATTTAAAAAAAGCACTCGTACTCATCGTCTTCCGCTTATCCGGGTCGCGGGGGCAGCAGATTCAGCAGAGACACCCAGACGTCCCTCTCCCCAGACACCTCTTCCAGCTCCTCCGGGGGGAGCCCAAGGAGTTCCCAGGCCAGCCGAAAGACATAGTCCCTCCAGCGTGTCCTAGGCCATCCCCTGGGCCTCCTCCCAGTGGGACGTGCCTGGAACATCTCCCGAGGAAGGCGTCCAGGTGGCATCCGGTATAGATGCCCGAGCCACCTCAACTGGCTCCTCTCGATGTGGAGGAGCAGCGGCTCTACTCCGAGCCCCTCCCGGATGGGAGCCACCCTACGGAGGAAGCTCATTTCAGCCGCTTGTATCCGGGATCTCGTTCTTTCGGTCACGACCCAAAGTTCGTGGCCATAGGTGAGGGTAGGAATGTAGACCGACCGGTAAATTGAGAGCTTTGCTTTTCGGCTCAGCTCTCTCTTCACCACAACGGACCGGCACACTGCCCCCATTACTGCGGCAGCCGCACCGATCCGTCTGTCGATCTCCCGCTCCATTCTTCCCTCACTCGTGAACAAGACCCCGAGATACTTAAACTCCTCCACTTGAGGCAGGAACCCCTCCAAGAGGACAAGCCACCCTTTTCCGGTCGAGTACCATGACCTTTGACTTGGAGGAGCTGATCTTCATCCCAGCCGCTTCACACTTGGCTGTGAACCGCCACAGCGCATGCTGTAGGTCTTGGCTAGAGGGGGCCAGCAGGACCATGTCATCTGCAAAAAGAAGAGACGAAATCCACTGGTCCCCATACCAGATCCCCTCCGGCCCTTGGCTGCATCCAGAAATCCTGTCCATAAAAGTTATGAACAGGACCGGTGACAAAGGGCAGCCCTGCCGGAGTCCAACATGCACCGGGAACAGGTCCGACTTAGTGCCGGCAATGCGGACCAAACTCCTGCTCCGCTCGTACAGGGACCGGATGGCCCCTAATAAAGGGCCCCTGATTCCATACTCCTGGAGCACCCCCCACAGGGCATCACGAGGGACACAGTTGAATGCCTTCTCCAGGTCCACAAAACACATGTGAACCGGTTGGGCAAACTCCCATGAACCCTCGAGTACCCTGTAGAGGGCATAGAGCTGGTCCAGTGTTCCACGGCCGGGACGAAAACCACACTGCTCCTCCTGAAGCCAGGGTTCGACTATCGGCCGGATTCTCCTCTCCAATACCCTGGCGTAGGCCTTACCAGGTAGGCTGAGGAGTATGATCCCCCTGTAGTTGGAACACACCCTCCGATCCCCCTTCTTATGAAGGGGGACCACCACCCGAGTCTGCCAGTCCAGAGGCACTGTCCCTGACCATCACGCAATGTTGAAGAGGCGTGTCAACCATGAAAGCCCCACAACATCCAGAGATTTGAGGTACTCAGGGCGGATCTCATCCACCCCCGAAGCCTTGCCACCGCAGAGCTTTTTAACCACCTCGGTGACTTCAGCCTGGGTGATGAAGGAGTCCAACCCCGAGTCCGTAGCCTGTGTTTCCACCAGGGAATGCGTGATGGCAGGATTGAGGAGATCCTCAAAGTACTCCTTCCACCGCCCGGTAATGTCCTCAGTCGAGGTCAGCAGCCTCCCACCCCCATTATACACAGAGTTGGCGAAGCACTGCTTCCCCCTCCTGAGGCGCCGGACGGTTTGCCAGAATCACTTCGAGGCTAACCGATAGTCCTTCTCCATGGCCTCACCGAACTCCTCCCAGGCCCGGGTTTTTGCATGCTTGGCCTCACGGTACCCGTCAGACGTCTCAGGAGTCCCACAAGCCAACCACAGCCGATAGGAATCCTTCTTCAGCTTAACAGCATCCCTTACTGCCGGTGTCCACCACCAGGTTCTGGGATTCTCGCCACGACAGGCACTGCAGACCTTACCACCGAAGTTATGGGCAGCAGCATCAACAATAGATGCGGAGAACATGGTCCACTCGGACTCTATGTCTCCAACATCCCCCGGGATCTGGTCAAAGCTCTCCCGGAGGTGGGAGTTGAATACATCCCTGGCCGAGGGCTCCGTCAGGCGTTCCCAGCAGACCCTCACTATGTGCTTGGGCCTGCCAAGTCTGTCCGGCTTTATCCTCCTCCAGCGGATCCAACTCACCACCAGGTGGTGATCAGTGGACAGCTCAGCCCCTCTCTTCACCCAAGTGTCCAAAACATGCAGCCGAAGGTCTGATGATACGACAACAAAGTCGATCATTGACCTCCTGCCTAGGGTGCCCTGGTGCCAAGTGCACTGATGGACACCCTTATGTTTGAACATGGTGTTCATTATGGACAATCCGTGACTAGCACAGAAGTCCAATAACAAAACACCACTTGGATTCAGATCGGGGAGGCCATTCCTCCCGATCACGCCTCTCCAGGTGTCACTGTCGTTTCCCACGTGGGCATTGAAGTCCACCAGCAGAATAATGGAGTCCCCGGGAAGGGCATTATCCAGCACCCCCGACAGGGACACCAAGAAGGCCAGGTACTCCGCACTACCGTTTGGCCCATAGGCCGAGACCACAGTCAGAGACCTATCCCCAACCCGAAGGCGCAGGGATGCGACCCTCTCATCCACTGGGGTAAACCCCAACACGAGACGGCTGAGCTGGGGGGCAACAAGCAAACCCACACCAACCCGCCGCCTCTCCCCGTTGGCCACTCCAGAGTCCAACCCCTCTCAAGGAGATGGGTTCCATAGCCCACGCTGTGCGTGGAGGCGAGCCAGACTATTTCTAGTCGATATCTCTCGACCTTCCGCACCAGCTCAGGCTCCTGAGCTTCTGCTCAGCCTACAAAAAAAGCATTTAATATAATAAATCATAACATGTTAATAGAAAAAATGGAAAGATAAAGATTAAGGGGTATTGCATTACAATGGATAAGAAATTATTTACAAAATAGGAAACAGTTTGTAAGACTTAGACATTTTTGTTCTTCATAAGTGGATATTGTCTGTGGCATACCCCAGGGGAAAGTAGTGGGCCCAAAACTATTTATTTTATATATGACCTGTGCAATGTCTCTAAAGTCTTTAAAGCAGTGTTGTTTGCTGATTATACAAATTTGTTTTGCGTGAGTCAAAGCCTAAAGTAATTAATAGACGACATAGGAATAGAAATGAATAAATGAACATGGTGGTTCACTCAAAACAAATTATCATTAAATTTGAATATAACAAAAATAATCTTTTTTGGAAACTCTAAAGAGGCAGATGAAGTAAAATTTGAAGGTGCTGATATTAAAAGAGTAAAAGAAAATACATTTCTTGGAGTCATAATTGATGAAAAACTATATTGAAAAAGTTATATAAAACACATACAAAATAAAGTATCTAAAAGCTTGGCGATTTTATACAAAGCCAAGTATTTATTGGATCAAAAATTACTACATACAATATACTGGTCATTAATTTTATCATCTTGCAAGAAAGGACAATAAGAATCATTAATAATGCTGGATATTGAGGTCACACTTACCCACTTTTCATTCAATCAAAAGTTCATGATTTTGTGGACTTTCAAACACTGCAGATTCTATTCAAGGCCAGAAACAAACAATTACCTGCAAATATTTAAAGACAGTTTATTGAAAGGGAAACACAAACATAATCTAAGAGGATTGTGTTGTTTTCATTAAAAAGCGTTGGTGTTACTGTAAGTGGAGTAAAGAAATGGAATTACTTGAATCAAGAACTAAAACAATAACACGATACACCAGTTCAACAAGAGATACAAAAAAATTATTTTTGCAAAATATTTCATTGATAACATTTAAAAAAACTAATATAAGCACTTTTTTTTATTGCAGCTTTAGAAGGAAGCAGATATTTGAGTTTTGAGGACAGAGCTGGGACTATACAAGATATTTACTTCTACCCATCCCTATTCGGATATGTTTTTTTGTTAATTTTGTGCATTGGAGCAATGGATAAATGCATGTTATTAATATCAGAATAAACTAAAATAACACTAAAACTTTTAAGCAATCCCTTCTCCCATGTTAGCATGTTGTGACAGTAGAAACCTTTAGCAAAACTTGACTCAATTTGACCCGCAATCTGGAACAACTGACTAGGGCATGAGAAAACTAAAAAAAGACAAAACACAGAAACACTTGTCCAGGTGTACTTTCTACAAAAAAGAAGGTACACAGAAATAACTTTAACAAAAGCTCCCTCCATGGCCTTTTCTGTGAAATAGACACTGTTAAACACAGAGTTACTGGGCTAAGTATACCTTTGTTGGTTTTAAAAATGGATAAAAAGGGCATAAGGATGCTATAAAACTACAAAATAGGAGGTTTTTCTGCTGTGCAATATGAATGTGAAAAACCGAGAGTTAAAGAACCATACTTCTCAGCCAGTGTTTCAAGGATGGGGAAAATGTTCATCATTAGAAGGAGCTGACTCATTTCTAATAACAAATCCTTGCCACAGTCAGGTTTTTGTAAGACATTATGAGATTAATAATTTAGTCATTTACTAAAATACTTTTTAATGAGGAGGATTTTATGTTGAATAAACCTGTTACAACCCAGCTCAGCCAGGAAAAAGGGAAAGTTACTTTAAACCAGATGTAGGTAGTTTTTAAAATAAAAAGCAATTTATTGTTCCGTCAGTTTCAGGTGTTGAACAAAGGAGAACAAAAGGAGGGTACTAGAACTCGTACAAACCATCAGTTGAGGTTTACAAACATCTCTAATAAATAAAAAAACATCAGGTGAAACAAGGACGGTCTCTAATAGAACAAAGTCTAAGATGGAGTTTACCTAAGACTCAATTTCCAAAAGAATGATTAACCAAAAGGACTGAAATAAAAGCCAAGGGCAAACATTTTCATTAGACACCCAACAAAGAGGCAAGATGCTCAGATTAAATCACAGTCACGCTTGGTGAAAGGTGAGCTGAGTTTAAATAGAAGGGCTTCTTCTGTGATTGGAGGAGCCGGAGATGACCAGTCCAATCAGGTTCCAGAAGGATGTTTCCTCAGGAGGAGTTAGGAAAAATCAGCCAATCACAGACATGTAACTACATAGGTGGGCCAGAAAATCCTCAACCTGCAACCGCACAGTCTTATGCAAATGAAATGGCCTCAGGCTGTAACAGAACCACATTTAATTGTTTAATTTCTTTGTTCACATAAAACAGAGAAAATTATTTTTGTCATGTTTTTCTTATTTGCCCATTTTGACATGGTTTTTAGAGCTAGTGGTTTATCAGTCGACATAAATTAGACACTCAGCTCACTCAGTGTCATCAAGTGTTGCTCTAACTCTTTTAAAAAATATCTATTGTTAGGTGCTCAAAAGCCATGCAAAGAAATGAGTTGGGAAAATCTTCTAAAGTGCTGAAATGGGATTCAGCCTTTTTCTTTTCTAAACAAATAGGTTGGTGCCAAACTACCAAAATGAATCATCAAAATGAAGATATTCTTAATGTGAATACAACTCTACATGGTTGTAGGAAAACATTGTGATAACATTCAAGTATTCTAGGCCTAGACTGTGCTGACAGTGTATGAGATCAATATTGGTCTCCGAAGCCATCAAAAACCATTCTTATTCATGACCTCCTACATCCACCAAAGCAATAAATTAGCTCTGTGCAGAAATTTCAAGTACAAATGCATAAAGTAACAATTTCCTTCATCCATACTTTGGAGAAACACATACTGTATTCTCAATATTTTTACCCCCTCTCTGTCAGAGATCTAAGCTGATCCATTTTCTCTGCTAAGGACCTTAGATTTCCCTTGATGATCGAAGGAAGATAAAGCTCATGATTGATTGCTCCACCTCGGTCTTCACACAACACTCACTCATCATGTCTGTACTTCAATTTAACTGGGATTAAGAGCTGAAGTCAAGGAAGGTTTGGGACTTAAGTGACTTGAAGATAGTGCTTCTAAATGTTAACAAGTCCCCTGTTACTGCCATGGTTAACCATCATAACATATGTTAAACCACCTTTAATGCCTGGTTCACACAGCGAGATTTCAAAATTGTCGATTGATTTTCAAAACCTGAGAGACACCACATATGACGATATAAAATCATAGGTATAACAGGTTTGGTCCTACAGTGTTTGGTGTACAGATGCACAGCAAGCACAACACACACACACGAACAGATTTCACTCACGAACATTCAGATGTCAGATGGAAAATCTCGCAAACCCTCTTATATTATCTTATAACGTCATATTCTACGGGCTCCATGCTAGTTTGTCCTCGGGGAAAACACCACACGGTATGATATTGGGCCGAAACAATCTAACATGATAAATATCCCGGATTTAAGGTCAGAGCAGTCCCGACATCCTTCCGACCAGACTAGATCACTGTTAACACACCACACCCAGCAGGAATATCTCACAGGATTATCTTAAGAGCCATCACTATAATAGGGGCATGTCAGAAAGGGAAGATCAGATCATAAATTGGCATAAAAATCCTGTCGTGTGAACCAGGCATAAGCCAATAAAAGTCAAACAGCAAAAATCCTTATTTCAAGTGAAAAAGACATAAAAGAGAAAACATTGCAAATGTAATTGTAAAATTCTGACACTAATGAGGAGGAGTCATCCAATGACCATATTTTAACCAAAAGAGTTAGAGAAATCTGATGAAAAATAACAAAATTATAGCAAACTGTGTAGGAAGGCCACAATAACCAGAAGTAACACAGATGTCACAAACTTCAGTCCTAAAAACTGGGTAACTGCAACTTTTAGATGTGTTTCTCCTTCATCACACCTGACTCAAATAGTGACCTTATTCGCAGAACTCTGTAGAGCTCAACTACTTTCTAAGGAAGCAATTCTGCCATTTAATTCTGGTGTATAGAACCTCCTACACAAATAAAACTTTCCTGGACTGGGGTTTTAGACCTCTGCTTGAACAAATTATTTACCAACATTTTAGATGCATTTTGGATAACTCTCCAACTTTTCTGAAAATGGGTTTATGCCGATAGGGACACGATGACAGTCCGGATATATCTGTAATATTGTCTTTGATACGCAGCATAACACCACCATTTTATGAGATATAATATAGACAACACTAACAGTATGAGCCTATATTTAAATGTCCAGCTTTTTTTCTCTTAATATTTAAGATTATGTGTCCACACTAATTAGTTGCAATGCTCTTCTCTTCCTTTCCACTATAGGTTCCGTTGTATTGTGTACCCTCTCCAGCCCAAGCTGACTCTGCTTGTTGCCAAGGTAGCCATTGTGTCAATCTGGGTGCTAGCAGTGGCAATTACATGTCCTGCTGCAATAGTACTGACTGTGGGAAAGGTTCCTTTACATTACATGGTCTACAACAATGAATTTAATCACACGTTGCCTCTTTACACCTGCTATGAAAACTTTGCCAATCCCCACATGAGAAAGGTCTACACAGCAGTTCTTTTTGCCCACATCTATCTGGTTCCCCTCACTGTCATCACGCTGATGTATGTAAGCATTGGTGTCAAACTGTGCTCCTCTGCAGTTGTGAACAGAGAACCAGAGGCGGGAGGCAGAAGACATGCTCAGCAAGTAATATCCCAGAAAAAGATCAAGGTAATAAAGATGCTCATTGTGGTGGCTTTGCTTTTCATGATGTCCTGGTTGCCCCTCTGGACCCTCATGATGATGGCAGACTATGCTGGACTGGACAGGGACCAGCTGGACCTTCTCACCAGCTACATCTTCCCCTTTGCCCACTGGCTTGCCTTTTCCAACTCCAGTGTGAATCCCATTGTCTACGGCTACTACAATAAGAACTTCAAAAGGGGCTTTCAGGCAGTGTGCAAGACAAAGCCATTCTGCTGCGTCACCCAGCAGAGGAGCAGAATGCCTCGATGGGGACGGCGAAGAAGATCTGCACAAGCACCATGTGAAGGGACTGAACGAAGGGATGGCAGTAACAACCACAGCAACTTTCTGTTGGGACTAAGAAACCGTGTCCATAATGACAACAAACTGAGTGAAACACCAGAAATAAACAGGTGCTCAACAGTGGGGTGTGTGGTGGTCCACAAAGGTACAAGTCTCTCAGATCAAGGGATAGAAATGGTAGCCATACATAAGAAAAGCAGCAATGGAGAAGGTTCTGAGAAGGTAAGCTCTCTAGGAGTTTCAGTATATCAGGCTTGGGATAACTGAGTAATAACCTTAACAAAATATGAACCAAACAAAGCCATAACAGGTTGTAATGGTAAAGAAAACGATAACTTATGTATCATCGTTATTAGAGGGATTGTTTGTCAAAATCCACCAACTCTGGACCACATCCAGTCTAAACACTTTAAGACCACATTCCAATTGAAGCAGTTACAGCTGAATATTACTGCTTCTTTGCATGCATTGTAAAAAGAAGGGGTGGCATACTCTTATGTGGTTACTGCGTATGTCTGTAAAAAATGCAAGCTTGAATCAAACGGATGGCACCGATTGGGTGGTTGTTATCAAGAAACGGCTCCCATTTTCCAAATCTGTTTTAGTTTGGTTATGAAGAGCTTTTACCTTCAAGAAGAAAAACAGAATCTTCTTCTTCTTCAAGAAGAAAAACAGAATCTTTGAGGCTCCTGTACAAGAGTAATTTTAATGAAAATGTGCACATATCAAACAGTACAGTCTGTCTTCAGCCTGCCTAATAGATGACACAAAATGAGCCTTAAAAGCATTATACAAAGGAATAAAGGGCTTCATCACTCTGCCACTATCTTTTTTATTAAATAATTCCCCCTCCATTCATGTATATTAAAGTTCAGCATCAGTCTAACCTTCACATTATGTAAAAAGGAGCATTTACGTTCTAATTTTTGCTGCTATACCTTCCTTTTTTCTCTAACAGCTGCATCATAGCCATTTTCTTTCAGCTCCTAAGTTAAGGTGTATTTGTGCTCTGTCATGAAAATACGTCAGATACTCATAAAACAACTATCATTCACAAAAAAATGTGCCTTTAAAGAGAATAAAACTACCTATGTTGTAAATGCACAAAAGTCAGTGAAAACTCTACTTTCATACATGAAAGAAGAACTCAAATAAAACCTGTTTCAATGAAAATAAAACAGAACATCCTTGCTGTTCATAAACATTTCCCATAACGTTTGTCCCTTCTTTGAGCCTCCACCTGCTGAGCTGCTCTGACTTAAACAAAGCTTGTATCCCAAATTAGGCAAAAGCTTAGGCTCTGCTTATTCACTTCAAATCATTTAATTAGGAAAAACATTGCTTTAGGTTAAATATATATTGTTCCGCTGTTCTGGTATTTCTCTCCTTTTTGGTGTTTTTCATAGGTAATTTAATGCTAAACTGAGGCATGTGCTATCTTAACACCAGTTCTGTCTGTTTCCACAGCCAAAGATTCATTTTATTTTTGGGTATATCTAAAAATTCTGGCATGAGCTTTGAAATTCACAGATTCTTATACAGCATGTATGCTCCACAGACACTTTGTCTGAGCTAATAATGGTTAGAGTACAGTTGTGGTGACAGGCTCTGCAGTAGGGTACTCTAATGGGAATTTACCTTTCTATTCAATAAGATAGCTGATATTTTTTATGACTGAGGGGCATCCCTAGATTGTGTTTAAAGCATAGAACTTGAATCCCAAAATGGTCGGGTGATACAGAGAAAGAAAGAAACATGACGGAGACATGAAAAGGACGCACAAAATAATGTCCTCTGTCCTTCTATAGGAGATCACTGTAAGCTTTACACCATACCAAAACTCACACCACATACAAAACAGTGGTGGATCATTAATGATACACAGGTCATACATATTGCTGCATATTTCTTCTGTTTTCTTGACACACTTTATTGTTTCAGATTATCAAAGCAATTTCAATATTAAAGATAACCTGAGGCAAATATAGCAAAGCAATAAAGAAAAGCAGCTTTCAACAAATGAAACATGAAAACAGCCCCCCACCACCCCTCCACTATGATCCCGAAAATGTCAAGAGTGCCAAGACAAACAGGAAGCTTTTTGAAAGGAAAAACAAACATTATTCCGACAGTTAAACGGTGGTGTGATGTTATTGGGCTGCTTCAGATCCTGGACAGTGAACCAGTGAACACTGAAATGTGATTGCGATGTTGTGGCATAACCTCAGTCAGGGTATTGAGGCTTGAAATTTCTCCAGTGTGGCTGGATTAAAATAATCCTGCAATACAGAGTGGGCCAAATTTCCTTACCAGTGATAGAAAAGACAAGAGTGGATCAACCATTCATTAGGTATAGAAGGTAATTACGTTTTCACACAGGGCCAGGTGAGTTTGAAAATTGTTTTTGTTTGCATTTACTCAGGTTTTCTTTGAATGATATTAAAAGTTGTTTGTTTGGAAACCTTTAATTGCGACAAAAAAACAAACACAGCAGAAATCTTAAGGGAGCAAATACTTTTTGACAGCACTGTTTGACTAACATGTTTGTTTTTAAAAGCATTTAATTTTTTTTACTTATCTGTTCCATAAAAAAAATATTTTTAGTTCAAATTGGTGATGTTAGGACATCTTATCGTATGTGGCAAGAAAAGAAACAGTGTGTTCAACACTCATGGAAAAGTGGGATTAGCATCAAAATACTTATATTCTAATATTTGTCCCTTTTCTGGTGTTTGCGCTGCACAGAGCTGCTTTTACAGTTGCACTCTTTAACTGAATTTATAAATGCTCTTTACAAATGCTCTGCTATTTTCTTTCTGGAAAATACCAGAAATTTGGCTATTTTGATTCACAATTGAAACATACCAGTAAAACTCTTAAGGTGGTTGGAAATTCACAACTGCCTGAACCACAACATTTATTGTTTTTCTAAATCTGGCACCCCAATGTGGCCTTGGCAACTTCTGCTAACTGGCTATTGACAAAATATCTCCTGGATGTTATATAAACACGACGCTCTTCCCCAGCACTTCCCTACCAGCTGTGTGCTGATAGGACTATGCGGCCGATGGATAAAACGTCCACCTCTCTTCTCAAGGACAATGGCGCTCCTATCAGTGTTGACAGTCTAATTCTTGCAAACACACTGAGACTTACATATTCACACCCTCAAGATTCCACCGTACCCTTGCTAAATCTTTTCTGCTAATAGTCTGAAATATGATTTTTTTTCTCCTATCTTACTTTATCTAAATGTGTGATTTCATTACTTTTCAGATTTTCAGATTTCTCAGAAGGATTACCAGCAAAAGCCACTTATTATTAGTATTTGAAAATTTGTCTACAGCTGTTTTTACACCAATGACCAGAGATTTTTAGATTTCTTAGAAGGATTGTATTACAACAATTTCATACCAGTGAAAGCCAAACATTATTAGTATTTAAAAAGTTTGGACTAAAAATGTTTTATACCAGTGAACCAGCTTCTCTACTTAGACTTCAGTGAGTGCCCATGACTGTTACTATTTGAATGATGGGACCACAGCTGCCTCATACCAGCGACCTCAAGGATTAATATTATAATTTTTCTTCTAGCACAGGATGAATTCCTTACCACAGAGGACTTAATGAGCTAATTACCTCTCTTAGAAAGATTGGATTAGAACCAGCTCTTACCAGTAAACTCCCAAGGATTATTGATGTCATTTGGTTTGTTTTTCTAAGTTTGATTTTCTGTATCATTGGAATGTTTTTCCTCGTGTTAAGCGCTTTGAGTGCCTTGTTGCTGAAAGCGCTGTATAAATAAACTTGACTTGACTTGACTTGACTTGACTTGACTTGACTTGACTTGACTTGACTTGACTTGACAACTGACTTTAGAGACACTTTGTTTTAATGGTTTGAGATGTGTTTAAGAATCACAGGTTGAAGCAGCATTTAAAAAATACTAGTCAAAGGGTGAAAATGCCAGTGGCCTTTTCAAATAGCATTCACACTGATTGTCGTCTAAACAGGGCTTATAAATTAGATTGGTGATATTGGAACATCAGTTAGCAGGAATATTGAGATGAATACTGTAATTTGTGCATACAAACTATTTCCTGGCACAGTAATCCTTAACAGATATTCATAACACAACAGAGGGAGAATCTAATATTCACTGAAAGAAACATTTTGAGTGATGTAATGACATGAAGCTCTGGTTGTGGAAAACCAAAACCATATATTGCTTAGTACTAAATAAGAGACAGTTCTGGTACCAGTCCTGGATTGGCACTGGAAATACATTAGTGGGAGATAAAGAAAGGGTGTGAATCCTCACGGTAAGTATCTGTTTCATATTGTCTTTAAGAACACTGAAAAAATAAAGATTCAACCTCATCTGTTGGCAAACAGTTTACGTTCCACCTTTAGCTGTTGCCGACACTGCATGTGATGCCATCAGCTCAGTTGTTGCTAAGCTACAGACACAAAACCCCAATGCTTTTGTGGCAATTTCTGGTGATTTTAACCATGCTTCACTCTCTGCTACACTTCCAACGTTTCAACAGTTTGTCAGCTGCTCTACCAGAGAAAACAAAACATTGGATTTGTTTTATGCAAATGTCAAGGACTCATACATCTCTACAGCAAGACCTCCTCTAGGCAAATCAGATCACAGTCTTGTTTTTCTCTGCTTGATATATAAGCCCCTTGTTCAGAGGCAACCTGTAATAAAGAGGACTGTGAGAAAATGGTCACATGAAGCTGAAGAAGCTCTGCAAGGTTGCTTTGAGGCTACAGACTGGGACGCACTGTGCCAGCCACATGGAGAGGACATCAATACCATGACTAAATGTGTAACTGACTATATAAACTTCTGTGTGGATAACATCATTCCCACCAGAACTGTGAGATGCTTCCCCAATAACAAACCTTGGATCACCAGTGACCTGAAGAACCTGCTTAACAAGAAACAAAGAGCCTTCAGAGCGGGAGACAGAGAATTATTGAGGAGTTTACAGAAGCAACTTAAAATCAAAATAAGAGACAGCAAGGAGGTGTACAAGAAGAAGCTGGAGAGCAAGCTCCAGCAAAACAATATCAGAGATGTGTGGACAGGGATGAAGAAGATCACAGGCTTCAAGCAGAAGGATGATCAGACCGATGGAGGTCTGGACACAGCCAATGAACTGAACACATTCTTCAATAGGTTCAGTTCAGAAACAAGCTTCGCATCCTCCTCTCCTGCTCACAGCCAAACAGACATTCCACCTTCCTTTGACCCACAGGACCCACAGCTGTCCAGTAACACCTCACATTTGTTCTCTTCCACCTCAGCCCTAGACCCTTCTGCTTCTACATGTTTGCCTTCAACCATATCAGAAGATGCTGATGCTTCCTTTGCTTCCCCATTCCACCTGTGTGTCTCAAGAAGTCAAGTGAAGATGCAACTGGAGAGACTGAATCAGAATAAGGCTGCAGGTCCAGATCATGTCACCCCTAGAGTCCTGAAGGCCTTTGCAGAGCAGCTCTGTGGGATTCTGCAGCACCTCTTCAACCTTAGCCTGGCCCAGAAGAAGGTTCCGGTGTTGTGGAAGACCTCCTGTCTTGTTCCGGTACCAAAGAAAAGGTGGTGAGAAGGTGGTGGACCGCTTTGTGGCATGGTGTGGAAAAAATCATCTCATTTTGAACGTGACTAAAACAAAGGAGATGATTGTAGATTTTAAGAGAAACAGGAATAAGTCAAAAACTATTTCTATCATGGGAGAAGAAGTGGAGGTGGTGGAGGAGTATAAATACCTCGGTGTTCACCTGGACAACAGACTAGAGTGGAGATGCAACTGTGAAGCCATCTACAAGAAGGGACAGAGCAGTCTGTACTTCTTGAGGAAGCTTAGGTCCTTTGGTGTTTGCAGCAAGATGCTGCATATCTTCTATAAGTCTGTTGTGGAGAGTGTGATCTCTTCTACCATCATCTGCTGGGGAAGCAGCATCAGAGCCAGGGACATAAAAAAGCTCAACAAGCTGATAAAAAAGGCTGGCTCTGTTCTGGGGACTCCTCTGGAACCTCTGGAGATCATTGTGGAAAGACGGATTCTTCATAAAATGAAGAACATTATGGAGAACCCTGAGCATCCTCTTCATCAGACTGTCCTACAACAACAGTGTCTTCAGTCAGAGGCTTCTTCAGATCTGCTGTAAGACAGACCGCTACAGGAGATCCTTCCTGCCCACAGCCATCAGCATCTACAACGGCTCTTTGAGGAAACCTTCATAATATGAGCTATAACAACATTTAATTTCCCTTTGGGATTAATAAAGTATTTTTGAATTTGAATTTGAATTGAATCTGACTTTATGAGGTTCGAGTTCATTTTACCTGAGCACAGAAAATAAAATGCCTAATTTCAAGTTCTTGCTTTTACTAATGCAAATGTATGTTGATGTATTAATAAACAAACTTTACAGCTAAATAATATGCAAATTGCTGTGTAAATTAGACTGCTTCCTAATGAGTAATGATGAATGGGTCATGCTTATTCATGTGCATCCTTATTATATTAAACATAGTAAGAGGCAGTCTAGACTGTTTTTCATGCAACTGGCTGGATTAATATTGTAATTATTTTTAGCTGAGAATTTTGAGCTTGGAGTTTTAAACAACCACAATCCATTACATCAAGAGACTCACAGTTTCACAGCGAAATTTACACAGGCTAAAAAACTCCTACCAGTTAACTGACAGGGCTGCTTGTAGTCATGACAATGCTAGGATAAATGGTTGGAGCAGTTTCACATTTTTAGTGCTCACCTCAGACTGGAGGTACTGCTGTGCAGACGTCCAGAGGTAAACCTCAGCCTTGAGCTGTGTCTTATGAGACATAAAAAAACAACACTGTATGCATGTACTAGCAGTGTAGAAAACATAAGCAACATTTGGGTAAATCCAATATATGTTTATATTAGATTAATATGGGACGTTAAGCTCTCCAACTACACATGAAGTGGTCCTAAAGCAGGAGCTATGGGTGCAGTAGAAATATAAAAATATGTTTCTGTAAAAGTGATGAACACATTTGGTTTATCATGCTACTATAAACTTCCATTTAAATAAATTACACTGACTTCCATAAAGCTCCTCTTATCAGCGTGTGCACCCCAAGCCTTTCCTGCAGAACCCAAGCTGAACTATGCACCCAAAAGTGGTTTTCCCAAATCATGACACAGGGTTGAACTCATTGCCAGTATTTATAAAGGGGAGCAATCTACGGCCTGCGTGGTGTTGAGCAGTTAGTCGTGTTGTTGGGGCTCTGTGTCAGTTAAAGGTAGTTTCTTTATCATAAAAGTTTTGGTACTCTGGCTGGTCTCTGTCCTAATGCAAAAATAAACAGGGACAAAGTGCACAGAAAAAAGAAACAAAACAAAACGCTCTTAACTTCCTTAATTTTGATGACAAAAAGACAGAAGTTTTGTTTTTTTAGTCCTGGGGTTTTCACTGGGTCGTGAACCATAGAGCTTGGGCCTCTGAACCAGTATATAAAACCCATTATCACCAATCTTGGGCTAAAAATGGATAGTGATTTTAATCTTGACAGCAGATTCAATTCAATTTAATTCAATTTATTTATATAGCGCCAATTCACAACACATGTCGTCTCAAGGCACTTCACAAAAGTCAGGTACATACATTACAATTAATCGTAACCATTGAACAGTGCAGTCAGATTCAGTTATTTATTCAAATTGGATAAAACGTTTTTCTGTCTAAGGAAACCCAGCAGATTTGCCACCAATCAGTCATTTGGCTTCATAACAAAAAATAAAACGCAATGGCATTATGACATTTTGACTCTCTATGAGGGATTCAATGATGTTAGAAGATATATTTGAGTCAAGATTAAAAATGTATTAAGCACAAGAAACCATTTGAAGGAAAATATTGTTCTGGAACAGAAATTAGCTAAGAACTTAAAATGAGTCCAGAGCATGACCTTAACCAGGTTGTTCATGTTCAAAAACCCCTTAATCAGCTCAGTGGTGAAATCCAGCTTTTATCAACTTAGACAACTGGCAAAGGTGAAACATATTCTTTTAAAATAGGACTTTGAATCTGTGATCCACGCTTTTATCACAACATGCCTCGACTACTGCAACTCTCTGCATTATGGGGTATCGCAGACAGCCCTGTCTCGTCTCCAGCTGGTGCAGAATGCACCTTTAACTGGTACACGAAAGAGAGAGCACATAACTCCTGTTTTAGCCTCATTGCACTGGTTGTCTGTTTAGTTTAGGGTTCATTTTAAAATTCTTTCATTTGTTTTCAAATCTTTAAATTGTCTGCCCTCCTTGCTCCCATTACACATCAGTCAGGCCTCTTCACCATCTGTATTTTTAAATCTGCTCTGAAAACCCATTTTTTCTCATCAGCTTTTGATGTAGCATGACAGAGCTCACCTTATTCATTTCATTCCATTTTCTTATAATATCCTTTACGTGTTTTATATTGTGTTTTATTCAAGTTTACTGTAAACTGTGTAGGATTCTAGTTCTGTGTTTGTATTACAGGGATGATTGCAAAAGCAAAAAGTACTGCAACCATCTTGTTAGGTTTTTTTTGTTGTTTTTTTTTCAAATATTGCAGTGGAGACAGATGTTAGGCGATTGAAATAGACTACAGGAATATAGAGAGCAAAATACTGTGACAGATTAGAGAGCTATCTTTTCATGGCTTGATTGTGTGGTTTTTTAATATAGTTTCACTTTTTTTTGCCTGTTTATTTATTTATGTATTTATTTATCTTTGTTTAAACATCAAACCATGTTGTTTTTATTTTTGGGAAATAGACCAAACATAATTTAGACCTATTCTGATAAAGTGGTAAAGCAAGAGTTATTAAATTACTTCTGGAAGATTATTACAATTACTTCTGGAAGATTAGAGTACAGTTTTACAGGATTTCATTTTAATGGCCCTCATCCAATAAAGGATTGCAGACCTTTTGGACCAAACCAGAGTTTTAACATCCATCTAATGTAGAAATCTCCCACGAATGAAGATTTGTGGTACAACTTTGCTGCCATGCAGGCAACATCTCTCTGATAAAATTATTTAACATGCATGCATGAAAAAAGCTGCCCATATTTATGTATGTCTGTGTAAACTAGAGCCAGAGGAAAAAGACCAGCACTGTTTGTGACACAGTGTCAAATATAAGCCTTTGGCTTCAAGGTGGTGGTAACTAAAAAAGAAAACAGGAAATAAAGCAACATACTGCAATCCTGCCTTCATACAATATGAAAAGAATGTACAAATGTTTTTTTCAGTCTCCAAATTCTATCAAAAAATGTTTAATTAGTCCAGCAAATTCATGATTTGTGTAAATGTATGTAATAATTGTACAGTTAGGTAATTTCTGATGCCAATGCTTTTATCTCTCAGTAATTCAAGTAAAAGGATGAATTATTCCACTAATAGAAACATCTGGACCTGAAACTTGCTGTGTATAAATATTTCTGTCTCTCTGTCACTGATGTGCCTGCCTGCTGTAGCTGATGGCTTGTTTAGATTTGGAAGTGAGAACAATTGCTATGTGAAACTAAAGTAGCAGACTGCTGAACATAGTAGGTGACTTCGCATTGATGTATAATTATTGTTACTTGTTTTGTTAATAATATACTAAGACTGAGCAGATAGCAGGAAAAGATGTGCAAAATTAAAAACGAATACATGTTGTAGCGCAATGTTAGTGGATCAGAGCCAGTTTATTCAGGTTTAGGTAGCCCTTTCAGGCTCTGTCCTCTGCTTCATTGCATCCGTCAGAAAGCAGAACACAGGTTTGAGATTGTGGCTCAAGGTTTTGTGGGCATTTTGCTTATTTTTAATCCTTTGAAGGAATGTACAAATTGTTCACAAAGTTGACACAAAAATCCACACAAAAGGCCAATATTTTGCAGATTATCGCTTCAGTAAACATGCATTAACAGTCATGTTGTCATATCCCAGGTGTTTGTTCACATTAACACAGTTCTCTGTTTCTTTTTATTTGATATGATTGAAGGTGTGTAGTTTATAATCCTGATTACAGTGACAAATTCACAGTAAATGAAGAAACACAAATATGAATGCATATCACATTTTCACTGAGAAAGTGTTGGGGGGGGGTCATTTTAAATGTGTCATTTTATGTGCAAAATATGCATCATGCTTGTTACACTCATGGTCAAAGTTAAAGATACACTCTATGAGTTGGAAGATTATACATTTTAAGAATAAGAATTATACATTAGGGTCTCCATAGGATATACAGAAATTGAGCAGTCGTCTGGTACTGCATATTATTGCACCTAATGATTGATAATCAACAAGCATAAGGCTACAGTATTTGGTGGTGTGGGACATTTAGGTTTGGAGAAAAACAATGCCAGGAAGTAAAGACATCAGCAATGGTCTCAGATGGAAGGAGTTGTTGCTGCCCATCAGTCTTGGAGAAATTTGTAGCACATGATGCTAGAGGAAGAAAGGCTATTCAAAGTTTCTCAACAGCCTGAAGATGCTTTGAGGCGAGATTTCCTGAAAAGTAGCCAATCACAGTTACTTTCTCCAGTGGGTATCACACTCAAAATGACCAAGTTAACATGAGCGAGCAGAGACAGGTCCACACGCGAGTAAGACAGAGGCTACGGGTGCGTGCAAGGCTAGCCATGAGCACGCAGAGAAAGAGCATTATAGATGTGTTATATTGAGGCGTAAAACCTTCAAAATGTGCATGGAGAGAAGTTTATGTGCGTGTGAATTACATAAAACTGCTCATGTGAGTATTGCGTGTGTGCATTTTGACAGAATTCTAGCTTCATAAAAAAGCTGGTTTCCAAGAACCAATGTCCCATTTTCTAAATCAAATTGTTAAGTAAAATAAAATATGATAAAAGCACATAAATAGTGTATTTGTTTGCCATGCTATGCTGTTATCATACCAAGCTTGTATGTACATGTGTGACATGGAATTAACTACAGTACTGAGGGTACTTGTAGGACAAATAACAATTGTCCATCATGACTCATCTTTCTTGGGACCAAGACTGTATCTTGCAAATGTCCTTAAAAGCTGATGTCAGTACATGCTTATCAAAACCTGTCACAATAAATTAGAAAGGGGTCAAATAAATCACCAGGCAAAAATTCAAACATGACCCCTTTAATGATTTGTATATGAATTTAATTGATTTATTTATATTTTAGTGGCAACAGTTGAATAAAAATGGGTGGGAGAGTAAAGGGGAGTTAATAGAAAAGAAGACCGCACTTTTCAGATTTTTAGTTGTAAAAACCTTCAAAAAACATGGATTCTTTTTTTTTCACTTTGTAATACTTTGTGTTAATCCATGATGTAAAATCCCAATGAAGCCCATTGAAGTTTGTGGTTCTAACATGACACAATGTGGAAAAGTTAAAGAGAGGAATACATTCGCAGGCCATGTAAAATCTTTGAGTGGAGCTTTGGATTAATTTTGTGGGTTCACTGTGTTGCACAGGTTTTTGTCGAATGGCAACTACTGTGATGTTAATTATTTACAGATAGTACCTGTGTCACTATATACAGAATAGTCATTTTCTATCAAAGCATAAAACAGACCTATATTGTCATCGGTTTCTCATTATTAAAATCAGCTCAATGTCAAAACGTTTACATGACAAAACTGTCTGTCTGTATTTAAAATGAACGTATGCTTACTGCTGTGTCATAGACAAAGAATGTTTAAACCACAGTGGGCTTTGGTTTTGTTATTATCACTGTTGAATTTTCGTGAATTTATTATTGATGTCAAAATAGTCGTTTCATTTTACTTCTCTGGTGAGTCAGTGTTACCTGATGGAGTCTGTGTCTGTGACTTAAAATGCAAACCTTGACAGTGTGTACTGTGTTCCCTGAGCATTCTTGTGTTGTAAAACGTGTGTATAGTTTGCACTTCTGATTATATTTGTCTCAAACAATTCAACCTATGTGGTTTTCTCAGTGTTGCCAACAAGCTCCTTTTGTTAATCTTTGGGGTCATTGTTTTGCTTTGATGACAAATGCATTGAAGAACAAACGTTTCTTGACAAGCTGCAACGTTAAATAATACAGCGATGTTGACTTTGATTTAATTGTGCTTTAAAGTGAAACCTCCCTTACACACACACACACAAAATATCTGGCTACAGTACACAAGAACAGGAGCATCTCTACTTCTTCATTGTACCATCTTTTATGCTTTGTTGTGCACTAAAAGTTTTTAATCTGGACGTTCTCCTTTTGAAGCATGCTGCTATAATAAGAGCAGAATGCACATTTGTGTTGATTTGCATAAATGAACAAGGCCATGTTTGTGGCAGCATTCAGTATGTCACATCAAAGCCTGTGTATGTCTTTCAGCATTGTTGACGCCTTTACAGATGTTCAAGTAAGTCATGTGATGTGCTTTGCTGCATCCGCAAGCTATCACTGCTGAAATGTGTGAAGATAACAAGCCAGTTGGTCTTGCGACAGAATCCATGAATTTTAAATGCTGATTCTTCAGACCAAAGGATTTTTTCACTTTCCATCAGAGCTGCTTTCCAAACATTTCCTCTTACAAATCTGAAAGTTCGAGATAACATTTACCTGTGTAAAAGATAACACAGGTTATGAAACCTCCAAATAATACCAAGCATACTTTGAACCACGAGCACCTGGAAAGAGGCTACATCAAACAACTTACGTCAGAAACAAGTTTGCAGTATCAGTGGTCAGCATCAAATCCTTTGGGTTGGACGTATCCGGGATCAATTTCCTACAGTGAATATGTTGGTTAGATGAGACAACTAAGTAGCCTCAAACTTTTTTTTTAATTCTCCACTTAAAGGGTTTGAAGCTCTATTCAGACCAAAGGTCAGGGTGAAACAAGTCCAGAACAAGGATGGGAACTCAGTGTGCGAGAGGTTACAAGGGTGCTAAAAGTGTGGCCAGGGAGCCATATGTTCATTCATATAAAAGGGAAATTAAGGTATAAGCATTGTTTGACTTTTTCTCTGAGGCCTGCAGAAGCAAACTGTGTTCCAGAGAATTCCCTGCAGAGACGCTGTCTCTACGAAGCCAAGTGGAGCAGTTTTCCCAGTTTGGAAAGAGGACAACAGAGACCGCATCACCGTAGTAACGTGCAGCTTGGTCGGCCCGACAGCGCGTCACATTGCAAAATGGAAACAACATTCCTGTATTAATTATTTTTGGAATATGATGGCACTGAAAAACCGGAATGAGTTTTAAAAAGATGCTGATCTGATAACAAAAATGGAATGTCATTAGTTTATGCTGCTTGTAATAAAAGAAAGATCAAAGCCAAGAATTACAGCTTTATTGTCTGGATTATTTTTGATCTGGAGATGTTTTCCTTCACCTTCTCTCTTAAAGTGGTAAAGCTTTCTCCAGCTGTGATCCTGAAAAGATTCTATCTGTTGCCAATTAACTTGCATAACACATAGCTGCAAAATCACTTCAACTGTAACACCTGAGGAAGCAGCACAGTGATGTAACGAAATTCAAAATTAGTATTCTGTTAAAGTTTTTCACTTTTGTTGCATAAGCATATATGCTTTCATACTGCTACAGTAGTTTAAATTGATCAAATCACCAAACATTACATTGCAGTTCCTAATCTTTCTTGGAAATTGCTGATTAGTTACTTGGAATGTAAATGGAAAAAGCATCTCCACTTTTTCACTTTACAGTGCAATCATTCTTCTTCTCTAAGAGATAAGACAGGATGAGCAGCCGAAACATTCACTTTCAGCTAAAAGGATTTTAAAACATAATTGTTTTTGCAGTGTGGCACGCTTTCTGACCCACATGGAGAGCCAGCTCTGATTGTTTCAAAACTTCTCATGGTTCTGCAATGCAGCATGGTTCAACTTAGCATTCATACCTGTTGCTGGCCGTCATTAAAGCTCTATCAGAGAAGTTCTTTGTGCCCCCTCTCACGATGGCTGTCTTGGTAGCCTGCCGGAAATCATTTGATTTGGTTTTGAGGATACACTTCACCCAGAAAATCTCTCACTCCATCAGACATGGCAGATGTATTGAGAAATGTTTGTGCATAATTAGGGCACACCAACACTGCCAGCTCATTGCTTGAAGCAGTGCAGTGAAAGGCATGAGCCAGAATAGGAGCACTTAGAAAGCATCACTTCATCTACGTTTTTAAAGGCTCCTTGAGCTGCACATGTTTTCTTGTTCTCATGGAAATGAGTTGGTCTCCTGTTGCTCGGTCTCAAAGCATCTTACAGGGTGAGTAGATCATCAACTGATTAAGGATAATAGAAAAACATGACTCATGTGAAAGTAAACAATGAGATATTAAGAGTTGTGTTTGTAAAGAAAAGTGCAGGTAAACAATTATATTTCAAGCTGAATATGTGGTCATATATGTATATATATATATATATATATATATATATATATATATACATATATATATATATATATATTATGAATGCCAAGAGTGCGTGGAGCAGTAATCAAAGCAAAAGGTGGCTACTTTGAAGAACCTAGAATATAAGACATATTTTCATTTGTTTCACATTTTTTGTTCAGTATATAATTCCAAATGTGTTAATTCATAGTTTTGATGCCTTCAGTGTGAAGCTACAATATTCATAGTCATAAAAATAAAGAAAACTCTTTGAATGAGAAGGTGTGTCCAAACTTTTGGTCTGTACTGTAGTGTGAGAGGGGGCACATTTTGTATATATATATACATATAATGTGCCCCCTCTCACAATATATCATTATATATATATATATATATATATATATATACACTGCTCAAAAAAATAAAGGGAACACTCAAATAACACATCCTACATCTGACTGAATAAAATATTCTCATTGAATACTTTGTTCTGTACAAAGTTGAATGTGCTGACAACAAAATCACACAAAAATCATAAATGAAATCAAATTTATTAACCAATGGAGGCCTGGATTTGGAGTCACACACAAAATTAAAGTGGAAAAACACACTAGAGGCTGATCCAACTTTGATGTAACGTCCTTAAAACAAGTCAAAATGAGGCTCAGTATTGTGTGTGGCCTCCATGTGCCTGTATGACCTCCCTACAATGCCTGGGCATGCTCCTGATGAGACGGAGGATGATCTCCTGAGGGATCTCCTCCCAGACCTGGACTAAAGCATCCATCAACTCCTGGACAGTCTGTGGTGCAACGTGACGTTGGTGGATGGAGCGAGACATGATGTCCCAGATGTGCTCAATTGGATTCAGGTCTGGGGAACAGGCGGGCCAGTCCATGGCTTCAATGTCTTCATCTTGCAGGAACTGCTGACACACTCCAGCCACATGAGGTCTAACATTGTCCTGCATTAGGAGGAACCCAGGGCCAACCGCACCAGCATATGGTCTCACAAGGGGTCTGAGGATCTCATCTCGGTACCTAATGGCAGTCAGGCTACCTCTGGCAGTCAGGCTACCTCTGGCAGTCAGGCTACCTCTGGCGAGTACATGGAGGACCATGCGGCCCTCCAAAGAAATGCCACCCCACACCATTACTGACCCACTGCCAAACCGGTCATGCTGAAGGATGTTGCAGGCATCAGATCGCTCTCCACGGTGTCTCCAGACTCTGTCACGTCTGTCACATGTGCTCAGTGTGAACCTGCTTTCATCTGTGAAGAACACAGGGTGCCAATGGCGAATTTGCCAATTCTGGTGTTCTCTGGGAAATGCCAAGCGTCCTGCACGGTGTTGGGCTGTGAGCACAACCCTCATTTGTGGACGTCGGGTCCTCATACCATCCTCATGGAGTCGGTTTCTAACCGTTTGTGCAGACACATGCACATTTGTGGCCTGCTGGAGGTCATTTTGCAGGGCTCTGGCAGTGCTCCTCCTGTTCCTCCTTGCACAAAGGTGGAGGTAGTGGTCCTGCTGCTGGGTTGTTGCCCTCCTACAGCCTCCTCCACGTCTCCTGGTGTACTGGCCTGTCTCCTGGTAGCGCCTCCAGGCTCTGGACACTACACTGACAGACACAGCAAACCTTCTTGCCACAGCTCGCATTGATGTGCCATCCTGGATGAGCTGCACTACCTGAGCCACTTGTGTGGGTTGTAGAGTCCGTCTCATGCTACCACGAGTGTGAAAGCACCACCAACATTCAAAGGTGACCAAAACATCAGCCTGAAAGCAAATGTACTAAGAAGTGGTCTGTGGTCCTCACCTGCAGAACCACTCCTTTATTGAGTGTGTCTTGCTAATCGCCAAAGATTTCCCCCTGTTGTCTATTCCATTTGTACAACATCATGTGAAATTGATTGTTAATCAGTGTTGCTTCCTAAGTGGACAGTTTGATTTCACAGAAGTTTGATTTACTTGGAGTTATATCGTGTTGTTTAAGTGTTCCCTTTATTTTTTTGAGCAGTATATATATATATGTATATATAAATAAATTAGAAATTTTGACTGATTTTGTATGACAATGAATAAATGTAGGGGATGCCCCAATCTGATACCAGATCATAGTCCCCATAAAGCAATTTTTTGAATTATCAGAGTCCTTGACAAAAACTCGACACATGATGGACCTGTTGTTGGTCCACTGCCTGTAGGTATCTCAGCTGCACCCCCAGTAAGCCCAGTAGCCAATTTTTGCTTGGAATTTTCAACAATCATAACAATGTGCATTTTTTTGTTGAGCCCACAAATCTGAATTTAACATAATCTAAGTGTTTTTCTAACTTTGAAATGACCCTGATAATGAAAAAAAAGACTGCTGCCACTCTCAGTCTGTTTGTATCAGGTGACCTGCTTTGAGTGCTGAGCTCAGATATACCAAGCTGTCCTTGCCCCGCCCCCCTCTAGGTCAAAGAGTGTTCCACTTTAAACCGTTCAGCCATTTGTTTTGTTTGATAGCAGAGATACAGTAATCGAGCAAGACAAAAATGGCAAAAACAATGCAAAACTGTTAATGTAATAATACTGTTCAAAACACGCAGTATGGTTATGTCCTCAAGGAGCTAAAAACGAGAACAAAGCGCTAACATAAGCAGAAGGAACGATGCTACTATCACAATGGCCAGGACATCATATCAACACATAATAAATTCATGTCTAAAATAAAGTTTGTTATTTTAGTGTAATTTGAAGCTTACTGCTTTGCTGTGTCCATCGTTTCCAAAGACAGAAGGAACTGACCCCTTTAACAGATTAAGTCTTTCAGCAAATCCTTCTTGATACTGGAGGTTGCTGAAGGTTTTTGTCCTTGAAGTGGGGGAAAGAGGAATTTCCCACTTATGTGTGTAGATTTACAAGAAAAATAACATTTTAACAGGCGCTTTAAAGAGATTCTGATGCTGGGGGACGGTGGATTGTGTGGGTTAATACACCCGACAACTGATCATTTAGACTTATCAACTTGGGGCGTCAGTATACTTGAGCTTGGACTACTACTTGGACTACAAAATCCCAGCAAGAAATAAATAAAGACGTAACAGTTCAAAAAATGTAAATATAGAGAAAACTGAACAGACTGAAAAATATGACCCAAACAGAATATAAAGATATCTACGCAGAACCTGGAGAGACTAAATTAAACTTTTCTGCACTCCTACAGATTTTCCATTAAATGTCCCCTTTAAAGCTGCTACAGCTGCAGAACTTGGACCTCTGTGCAAAAGCATACAAGCAAATGGTTTTGGCAAATATAGTAAATGTTTAGAAATCAATTATACCCAAGGTGACCTTTCAGAAAATCATAGCTAAAATAACCAGCGCTGAAGTAGCATATTGAGGCTAAACATTATTTGTTGTTGGGACAAAATACCTGGGGCTGTCAAGAAAAACATACTGCAGCATCTGGAAGGTCACTGGTCAGTGAGTGCTACATGATCACAATACTAATGTAGATCATACACTATATGATGTTATTATATGATGGAACACAGTGGGTCATTTTACTGCATGTGCATGGAATTGATTTTACTGAAGCATCAAACTGAGACTGTATCTATAAATCCCTATTCTGAAATGACTTGGATCAGTGACAGGGACAAACATCCCTGATACTGATCCCCAATAACGTCACAAATAAGGTTCTAAAATCACCTCTCTAAAAAATCAATCAATCAATCAAAGACCACATTGCGTTAGTCATTGTATCTTTTTGGGTAGCCTAAGAAAGCAATGCCCAGAACACAGATGGTCATTTGGACCATGACAATCAGCAAACTTCATATGAATCTAACTTTACATTACTCTGTTTGATAAAGAAAGATTAAATAAGTAAATTTCCATAAATCTTTCTTATTCAGGTGATTTTAACAATGTTTAGAGGATGTACATAGATTCTACCAATAGAATCAAATAGGATTTAAAGCCTGTATGATTTATATTGGAATGATAAGTCATTGGGTTAAGATGATCCTGACTGGGGCCTTCTGACACAACACTAACAGAAAGACCAAATAGGTGGTTGGCAGCTTCTAATGTTAATCCACAATTTAGAAAAAGTTGGTAAAACAAAAAAAAGAAAAAGTTGTTATAGGCTGAAGTATAGGGGTTGGACAATGAAACTGAAACACCTGTCATTTTAGTGTGGGAGGTTTCATGGCTAAATTGGACCAGCCTGGTAGCCAGTCTTCATTGATTGCACATTGCACCAGTAAGAGCAGAGTGTGAAGGTTCAATTAGCAGGGTAAGAGCACAGTTTTGCTCAAAATATTGAAATGCACACAACATTATGGGTGACATACCAGAGTTCAAAAGAGGACAAATTGTTGGTGCACGTCTTGCTGGCGCATCTGTGACCAAGACAGCAAGTCTTTGTGATGTATCAAGAGCCATGGTATTCAGGGTAATGTCAGCATACCATCAAGAAGGACGAACCACATCCAACAGGATTAACTGTGGACGCAAGAGGAAGGCGTCTGAAAGGGATGTTTGGGTGCTAACCCAGATGGTATCCAAAAAACATAAAACCACGGCTGCCCAAATCACGGCAGAATTAAATGTGCACCTCAACTCTGCTGTTTCCACCAGAACTGTCCGTCGGGAGCTCCACAGGGTCAATATACACGGCCGGGCTGCTATAGCCAAACCTTTGGTCACTCATGCCAATGCCAAACGTCGGTTTCAATGGTGCAAGGAGCGCAAATCTTGGGCTGTGGACAATGTGAAACATGTATTGTCCTCTGATGAGTCCACCTTTACTGTTTTCCCCACATCCGGGAGAGTTACGGTGTGGAGAAGCCCCAAAGAAGCGTACCACCCAGACTGTTGCATGCCCAGAGTGAAGCATGGGGGTGGATCAGTGATGGTTTGAGCTGCCATATCATGGCATTCTCTTGGCCCAATACTTGTGCTAGATGGGCGCATCACTGCCAAGGACTACCGAACCATTCTTCAGGACCATGTGCATCCAATGGTTCAAACATTGTATCCTGAAGGCGTTGCCGTGTATCAGGATGACAATGCACCAATACACACAGCAAGACTGGTGAAAGATTGGTTTGATGAACATGAAAGTGAAGTTGAACATCTCCCATGGTCTGCACAGTCACCAGATCTAAATATTATTGAGCCACTTTGGGGTGTTTTGGAGGAGCGAGTCAGGAAACCTTTTCCTCCACCAGGATCACGTAGTGACCTGGCCAAGAAGAATGGCTTAAAATCCCTCTGACCACTGTGCAGGACTTGTATATGTCATTCCCAAGACGAATTGATGCTGTATTGGCCGCAAAAGGAGGCCCTACACCATACTGATAGGTGTTTCAGTTTCATTGTCCAACCCCTGTATTTCATTTGATCTTGGGCATTTTTTTTTTTTTATGGAGTTGACCCTAGCAGATAAAAACATTCAACCGTTTCTTGGCTCTTCTTGCTGCTCATTGGTTGTCTTCACAGCAGCAGGTTGGGGCAGGAAGAAAAATAGTTCTAAATGGCCTTATTGTTTTTAAGGGGATGATTTGGTGAATTGCTAAGAATTGAGAAGGGAGAATATAGTATACTCTATTTTAGTAATGTCAGCAGAAATTTTAACTGGTTTCACAGAGGAATGTGTGAAAAGGAATTTTTAAGCTTGAAAATATTTTTTTCAATGCAGCCAGGCTTGTTAAGTGCAAATCAGTCTGCCTTTTAAGGCACAATAACTCCTCCATGCTCAGTCAAACATTTGCTGCATGACAGATGGATAAAAGTATGACCTTTGGAGCCATGTTTATGATAATTGTGGTAATGGACCTCCATTACCATGAAACCCTCCTACTTGATTATTTGAATAGGAAAAAAAATAAATAAGAGGTTGTGCTTTTACGTTAGTGTAACATTTAATAATGAATTCAACTTTAAACGTAAAAAAATGAAAATGTTAAAACTCCAACACACTCATTTCTAAACAGTGAATAACTACCTGACACACCCATGTCTACAGTCCCCCTCAGAACTCCACACACCTTTAACGTCATCTGTTTTTCAATATTCATCTTAAAGATTCTGTCTAATGAGGTTCAGCATTTTATCATCCAACCATGGCTGCAGGCTGCAGTGGGCTTCAGTGATGGTCAGAGCTACACACTGAAAGCACCAACAGAAGATTAGGGGTGATGCTTTTATTAGGATTTTTACAGAATGCCAAAATTGTCTTAACTTCCTGTTTAGCTTTGGGTTTGCAGACAGCAACGTGTCAGAGTAACTCAGTGGCCAGGGGCACACTGATGAGAGGCATCTCAGTAATTTAATCGTCGGCTGCTGTCCTTGTGTGGCAAATGCCATTCAAAGGACCAAAGGCTCATTACAGAGGGTCTGTGCAATGACAATGAGTCAGAAAAGCCAAGTACATTAACACTAATTAGACTGCATGTTATGCAAATGCACAGTTGACATTTGTTAGCTGAGGGGAAATACTAACCACATTGTGTGTGGCCATACTGCTCTTTAAATGCTTGATGCATCTCTCTGTGAAGCGTAGCGCACTTAAAGCTGCATGGCTTTGGGGTCATTTTTACTTTTCTGCTGCTTACAGAGGTTATAAACTACAGATTCAGAGGATATTAAAGACATTTTTTTCTTTTTAAATTTAATCTGAAATGGATGCTGTGCTTTTTACAAAACATCTGAAGGAATAAAAAATTACCTCTGAATGGGTAAATAGTGAAAGCTGTGAATTTTTTCCAGACATCATGAAACTGATCACTGACTGAAACATGATCACTTCAAGTCCACTTCTGTTGCTTTAGTTCAATCTTCCACTGAATATTAGATGCAGCTTGTTTAATACAGGTCCTTCTCAAAATATTAGCATATTGTGATAAAGTTCATTATTTTTCATAATGTCATGATGAAAATTTTACATTCATATATTTTAGATTCATTGCACACTAACTAAAATATTTCAGGTCTTTTATTGTCTTAATACGGATGATTTTGGCATACAGCACATGAAAACCCAAAATTCCTATCTCACAAAATTAGCATATCATTAAAAGGGTCTCTAAACGAGCTATGAACCTAATCATCTGAATCAACGAGTTAACTCTAAAAACCTGCAAAAGATTCCTGAGGCCTTTAAAACTCCCAGCCTGGTTCATCACTCAAAACCCCAATCATGGGTAAGACTGCCGACCTGACTGCTGTCCAGAAGGCCACTATTGACACCCTCAAGCAAGAGGGTAAGACACAGAAAGACATTTCTGAACGAATAGGCTGTTCCCAGAGTGCTGTATCAAGGCACCTCAGTGGGAAGTCTGTGGGAAGGAAAAAGTGTGGCAGAAAACGCTGCACAACGAGAAGAGGTGACCGGACCCTGAGGAAGATTGTGGAGAAGGGCCGATTCCAGACCTTGGGGGACCTGCGGAAGCAGTGGACTGAGTCTGGAGTAAAAACATCCAGAGCCACCGTGCACAGGTGTGTGCAGGAAATGGGCTACGGGTGCCGCATTCCCCAGGTCAAGCCACTTTTGAACCAGAAACAGCGGCAGAAGCGCCTGACCTGGGCTACAGAGAAGCAGCACTGGACTGTTGCTCAGTGGTCCAAAGTACTTTTTTCGGATGAAAGCAAATTCTGCATGTCATTCGGAAATCAAGGTGCCAGAGTCTGGGGGAAGACTGGGGAGAAGGAAATGCCAAAATGCCAGAAGTCCAGTGTCAAGTACCCACAGTCAGTGATGGTCTGGGGTGCCGTGTCAGCTGCTGGTGTTGGTCCACTGTGTTTTATCAAGGGCAGGGTCAATGCAGCTAGCTATCAGGAGATTTTGGAGCACTTCATGCTTCCATCTGCTGAAAAGCTTTATGGAGATGAAGATTTCATTTTTCAGCACGACCTGGCACCTGCTCACAGTGCCAAAACCACTGGTAAATGGTTTACTGACCATGGTATCACTGTGCTCAATTGGCCTGCCAACTCTCCTGACCTGAACCCCATAGAGAATCTGTGGGATATTGTGAAGAGAACGTTGAGAGACTCAAGACCCAACACTCTGGATGAGCTAAAGGCCGCTATCGAAGCATCCTGGGCCTCCATAAGACCTCAGCAGTGCCACAGGCTGATTGCCTCCATGCCACGCTGCATTGAAGCAGTCATTTCTGCAAAAGGATTCCCGACCAAGTATTGAGTGCATAACTGTACATGATTATTTGAAGGTTGACGTTTTTTGTATTAAAAACACTTTTCTTTTATTGGTCGGATGAAATATGCTAATTTTGTGAGATAGGAATTTTGGGTTTTCATGAGCTGTATGCCACAATCATCCGTATTAAGACAATAAAAGACCTGAAATATTTCAGTTAGTGTGCAATGAATCTAAAATATATGAATGTTAAATTTTCATCATGACATTATGGAAAATAATGAACTTTATCACAATATGCTAATATTTTGAGAAGGACCTGTATTTCTTACGGGTCTCAACAGAAACAGATGAAGTGGAAGAAAACAATCATCGTTTTCTAAATCTGGTACTTAAAGCAGAAGAACAAAAGGGAACACTGGTCAGGGCTTTGATGTAAAAGTTTCATTTCCACCCACAGCTTTTATGATGTGTTGTAACATTTCTTGCAAACAGGCTTTGATGAACATTTCTAGTGGTTTGCTATGAGCCTGTTGATCAGCGCAGCCCATCTGTGAACCCGGACCAACAGCTGATGTTTGTAGGCTTGCAGATACCCTAATGTAAAAATAACACAAGGCTAGACAGTGACCCGCTGGTCTCCACGGCGATACATAAACAGTAAAAAAAAAAAAAAAAACAACAAAAATATGGCTGGGCAAAATTTATTCTGTTGGGTTTGGTTTGAAGAAAACAATAACACACTTTCCATGTGTTCAGGGTATTTCCCTTGTAAAAACATAAAATACATTTTGTGTTCAGAAAAATATTAATTCAACTGACAGGTCCAATAATTTAGGTGCAGATTGTTTTCATTCTCATCTTTATTGTCTCCACCTCCCAGCAACAAGTGTGTCCATGTTGGGATCATCTCGGTTTTCTTCCCTTTCAGGAAAGAAAGTAAAGACCCCATGTGATTTCTCACTCTATTTGGAGTTGTTTAGGACAGAGCATCAGAATAGGCTTGCAGCAATCAGTGCAGCACAGTTGGAATGATTTCTACTTCCAGTTATTTGCAGCCTCCTCAAAGATTCACAGTTTTCTATAGTTTTAAAACAGTTTTGGTTTTCAGAACATGTTTTCAATGTGTGGCTAATGTTAACATTTTAAACATACAAATATACCCATACAATGGTTTAAAAAACATTTCATTACAAGTTTTGATACTTTCTAAAGTTTTCTGTAACAAAATGACATTCCTTTAAAACTTTAAATAAAAATACTAATAATAATTAGATACCTGTTGCTTCATTGACCTGCTGCATGTCATGATTCTTCTGTCTTTGGTCTATCAATGTGTTTTTCTAGACTTGCCAGACTGTTAATGTGTGAGAAGTTCAACTATTCACAAGATTGACTTAAAATAGAACTGAAATCGGGGTATAAACATAAAAGACAATGAGGGAGTGTAAAACAATGAAGGCCTCACTGAAGGTGTAGGTTCATTACCACACACAGCCAGCAGAAATGTGATTTCTGAGCTTAATTTGCACCCAACCGAACCTCCGTGACAGCATCCCTTCATACCATAAAACACAGATACCCATATGTGCATAAACATACATAAAATAAAACTACAGACTACAGAATGATGACTGACTGCACAGTATGTGTTGACCCAAAGGAAGAAATTCTCTGCAGCTCTGCTCACGTCCTATGGATTCACTGCAGCTTCTCACTCTTGAACCTACAGGCCACGGCTGTGATAAGCGCTGCTCCTTTCCCACTGCCATCCTCTGACTTGAGGAAAGTCACCTCACACTGAGGGGCCAAATCCTGCAGGGTTTCCTGCATGATGCTCGAGAAGCTTCAGAATAAAGGAATGAGCAGAGAACAGAAAACACATTAGACTTTACAGAAGAGGTGGGAAACCTTGGTCCACGACGGCCAGTGTCCTGCAGGTTTTAGATGCATTAATTCCCCCTAGACCTGTCCAGTCAGGTGTGTTTCAAGTCAGGAAACATTGAAAAAAATGCAGGATACCAACCCTTGAGGACTAGAGCTGCCCATATTCAGAGCATATTATATAAATAACGAGCAGTGAGCTGATGTATCCAGCTCACAAAATAAAACAATTCTAAATATTTAGCTCGCAAGAACAAGATGAGATTTTAGAATCCCTTTCCTGCACTAACAAAATAAATGTCTCATACTCTTAAACTGTGTTTTAAAGAACATTTCTTGAGTGTAGAATAAGGCTACAAAGCATATTGCTAATTAAGAGTGATTGGGATTTAATGAGCAATATTGTAAAAACTGCTTGGATAGCAATAACTATAAGCTAACTGTATAAATGCAATCTCTTCCTGCTCTGTATTCCAGTATTATATCTAACGATGCTTGTTGTCTAAAGAGGGTGTTCAAATATTTTGCCCATCAAACTGTAGTGCCATGACAGTTTTTTACTGCCATTACAGCAGCTGCAATCAGATACAAGTTTTACAATAATGTCATATTGGAACAGAAAATATGCATTCAATTTTTTCCATTATGTAGACGGACTCACGCTACGAAGCAGATGGCAGCTTTAGCATTGTTAGCACGTTTACAATCATTTGTCTCTTGGATGTTTTTACTGAGCACCCAACATGTTGCCAGGTAAACATGTACAAAAGGTTTCCTTAATGCTTTTGGGTTGTTGACAGCTTGTTTTCCCAAATGCAACTAAAACATGTTCAACTGAGGTGAGACATGATTCATTCCATGGCCAATCAACAGCTGCATAAAAGCTTAAAGTTACTTAATCAGATGAAGTAACATGCTGAAAGCAGCTGGATAGCAAAACGCCAGGCAGACTATAACGTTTTAATATCTTGTAACACCTGAAAATATCTTCCTTCTACTTTTAGTAAATGTTGCAGATAATGTGCAATAACATACTGGCATATGCAAAACTTTAAGGTAAAAACATAAAAAATAAAACGGCAACAAAAACAGTGACATTAATCCTAATTCTACCTCGTTGAACACACGAGAGCGAAATAAACTGTTCCTTACTGAGGGTGTGTCTTGTAAAGGGTGCCGTCCACTCCCACAGTGATGGAGAGCTGGTTCAGGTTGCGGTTCTGCCGGATCTTGTCAACAAGAGCAGCTAAACCAGCGCCACAGAGCTGGGCTGCACGGCGAGCGACGACGCTGCACACCTCCTTCACCAGAACGCTGTCGTCACACGTGGAGCCGGCGAGGCCCAGGTGCTGCAGGATGGAGCGGACCTGACGCATGGCCAGGCGGTCGCTGTGGGAGCAGGAACAATCACACGTTCATGGACAGATTTAGGCATATTTATTCATTTTAGCTCCATAACAACATGACTTCTTGCTACAACCCTTGTTGTAAAGAAGCAGAAGAGAGACATTTGGAGGTTTCACCAACCTGTTGAGTTTTTAGTTGCAAAAACTAAAACTGTGTCAAATCAATTCTTTTTTTCATAATTGAACATGTATATTGTCATATACAATATGTAATAAATTATATCTAATATACATGAAAAACACAACCCTACATTTTTTATGTGCTATTTATATTAATACAAGAAAATAAAAAATGTATTCACGTTGTAAATTAAATTTAAACTTATTGAAAGACTTTAAACAGTACAATAAATATATAACCTGTTCTCAGTCAACTTGATCTACAGTTTATAACAAGTACAAAGAAAAACGAAAGACGATAAAAAGGGAAACGGGTAGAAAAAAAGACTTTGCTGGGATTGTAGTTTAGTAACAGTAAAATGAAACTGAAAGATGTCTGTGTAAAGAAAATATGCCCATTTTCTACCAGTTATCAAGGAAATAAGTAAAGAAATGCACAGTGGGGGAGACAGTGGTATCTACCTCAACAGTAAGTGTTCAGGTCAATAGTAAAATAGTGGCCACATTACTCAGTGTATGAGCTGAATGTACGTTCAGTGCGGTTTCATTTATTTTCAGGATCATAAGCCACCTTGCCATTGCATGAATTACTGTTTAACTCTCTTCAGGAGAGATGTATAAACTCACTACTGTGTCCATCAAACACCCAGATCTCAGGTGGACTGAAAAAATAAAGTAGAAACTGGAAAAAAGTCAGATCTGTTCAATAATCTGTTAGTAGCAAGGCTTCCTGACTAAGGTAGTGGTTTTTTTTCTTCCTTTTTTAGTTATTTATTTTATGAAACCTTTTTCAAAGGTGACACCTTTAGCTGTTAAATTATTGAATTTGTTTTAAATCTAAAATAAATATGCCAAAAATGCTAATGGACTAATGTTGGGCATATATGCCACACCAGTACCGCTTCCAGTTGCAGGAATAAAACAGACAACTAGAAAATACCCTTACAGGTTTAAGTCCATCCAGGGATAAAACGCTTTGGAATATTATTCCAACCCTTTGATCTTTTCAATTGTGTCACATTACAATAAAAAAAAACTCTATATACTTTATTGGGATTTTGTGTAATAGACCAACAAAGCATGAAGAAAAATAATAAATGGTTTAAAAAAAAAAAAAAAATTCTGAAAAGTGTGGTGTGCATTAGTGTTTAATCTTTTAGAATACACCTTTACCAGTTTCACACATCCATACACTGAAATTTTTAACCAGTTTTTGCAAAACAACATCAGTTCAGTGTGACTGGAGGGAGGGCGTCTGTGAACAGTCTTGCCACTGCTTCTTAAACAGACTGATGTATGAGCTTTGGACCATATTAACACATGGATATGCTATGATCTAAAGCATCCCATTGTACCTCTGGTTATATATTTAGTGTAATTGTGCTGTAGGAAGTCAGGCCCAGTCTCAAAACCTTTGCAGTCAGGAACAAGTCCTCTAGTTTTTATGGTGCTGGATTCCTTCCAGGATCCCTCTCCTCTGCATTTAGCTCCACGCATCTTCCCATTAACTCAGACCAGGTTTCCTGTCTCTACTTAAGAAAAGCATCCCCACCAAAGCACCTTTTTCCAAACATTTGCTGCGTCTCCTACATGGTTTGCAACAAACTGCAAACATTACTTTTCATTCTTTTTTTCCAACTACAACTTTCTTCTTGCCAATCTAATAGACCAGTCGTGTTCCAATGGGACCACCTCACTGACACCAACCTGACCCACCATGTTTTTCGGAAGCGAAATGATTAATGTGACCTTAAGACACCATCCCTGCTGTCCAGCATGGAGGTACAAACTGTATGCTTTGGGTCTATTTCTCAGCTAAGGCTACATAATGACTTTACCACACTTACCAAGTCTTAAGTACTGTTTTAATGAAAATAATGAAATACTAACCTCACTCCGTAAATGATTAAACTCAATGTGATGTTTTTCCAGGAATATTGACTGATGATCTGTAATTTTTATGAAACTAGGATTGGATTGTAAGATTGTTTTGCAGGAGCTACACAAATAAAATCTCATGTTTTAACTTTGACACATGCCCACAGAACTCAAAAGTGTGACTATGTTGATCACGCCAGCAACCAAAAATCTGTCAAGTGTTTTAATCAGAGCAGTTTGTATTTATGTCTTCAGTATTGACTGTCCTCCCACACCTGCAGTCTGTCGCACAGCACATCACTGATCATCTGCTGTACAAGATATCCTTCCCTGCTCCTCTGTGGACTCCAGCTGGAAACGCTGATGGCTAGTTAGGATCTGATGGAACATCTGATGTTCAGTAAGTGTTTCGGCCACTTTGGCTCACCCATTTTCCACTTTGTACCTGACCCTAGCGATGTGCATTTGCTTATGTACAGTCATATGAAAGATTTGGACATATTCAATTCTATTTCACATTGATGTAAATCTCTGGATAAGAAAGTGATTTAATTGGACTTAAAACCAAAAATCAACCTTGTTTTACTCATCAACAGCAATGTGTTTTCCAAGGAAAATGTTAGGACACCATGTCACCTCTTAGCTAGTCCTTTCCCTTTTGGCTGAAACACGTCTGTGAGATGCTTCGTGTTGCCATTTACCAGCATCTGAGGAAAGTCTGCCTCACTCCTCACTTTCAGATAGGCCATGTTTCATCTACAGTCACTGCACAGCAGAGGTGGGTAGTAACTACTAAAAAACATTTATCACTACTCTTAACTAGTACAAATTCTGGGTACTTTACCCACTTCTAGTTACTTCACTAAAAGAAGAACAAGCAGGTTTGAACAACAAATGCTCCAGATATAGACACACACTTACAGTTTGTGTTAGTCTTATTAGAAGACACAAGTTTTATTGTTTAAATGTTATTTTCTTTCTGCTGAACCATTTGAAGGTCCAGTGAATTTATTGTAAAGAGTACATAATGTTACTAGAACTACTTTATACTCTAACATAGATACATTACCTACTGTAAGTATTGGTTTCAAAAGGTTTATGGAGGGAAAAATCAATTTTGGACATACATGTTTCTTCTGCCTGGATTTATTATTATTTAACAATGCTAATTGTTTTTACTCAGAATTTGCACATAACTACAGGTACATCTCAAAAGGTTTGAATATTGCATGAAAAAGCCATTTTTTTTTGCCAGTCATCTTAGAAACTTAAACTAATACAGAATATTACAAATTAAGATGTATTCCAAGCCTTCCTTTCTTCTAATTTGGATGATTATGGCTTACAGGTCATGAAAACCCAAAATAATTAAGTGTCTCAGAAAATTAGAATACTGTGACATATCACCTTAGTCATCTAGTTAACTCAAAACTCCTTGAAAGGTTTCCTGAGCCTTTAAACGCTCTCTTATTCTGTGTCATAGGTTACACAATCATGGGGAAAACTGCTGACTTGACAGATGTCCAGAACAGTTATCAACAGCCTTCACAAGGAGGATACGCCACGGAAACTCATTGCTGAAGAAGCTGGTTGTTCACAGAGTTCTGTATACAAGCATATTAACAGAAAATTGAGAGGAAGGAAGAAGTGTGATAGAAAAAGTTGCACCAGCAACAGGGAGAACCGCAGCGTTGAGAGGACTCTCAAGTAAAATCCATTCAAGGATTTGGGGGAGCTTTACAAGGAGCGGATTGAGGCTGGAGTTGGTGCATTAAGAGCCACCAAACACAGATGAATACTAGACATGGGCTACAAATGTTGCATCCTCGTGTCAAGCCTCCTAAAACAGAGACAATGTCAGAAACGTCTTGCCTGAGCTAAGGAGAAAAGGAACTGGACTGTTGCTCAATCGTCCAAAGTTCTGTTTTCAGATGAAATTAAATTCTGCATTTTATTTGGAAATCAAAGTCCTAGAGGCTGGAGCAAGAGTGGAGAGGCACAGAATCCAAGCTGCTTGAACTGCAGTGTAAAGTTTCCACAGTCAGTAATCGTTTAGGGGCCATGTCATCTGGTTCTGGTCCACTGAGTTTCCTGAAGTCCACAGTCAACGCAGCCATCTAACCAGGAAATTCTAGAGCACTTCATGCTTCCTTCTGCTGACAAGCTGGATGGAGATAATATTATTTTCCAGCAGGACTTGGCACCTACCCACACTACCAAAGGTCCCGAAAAATGGTTCAATGATCATGTTGTTCCTGTTCTTGATTGGCCAGCAAACATCATAGACTATCTATGGGCTGTTGTCAAGAGGAAGATTAGAGACACCAGACCCAACATTGCAGATGACCTGAAGGCAGCTATCAAAACATTTTGGGCTTCCATTAGAACTACGCAGGCTGATCGCTTCTATGCTCCGGCGCATTGATGAAGTAATTCATGCAAGACGAGGACCAACCAAGTACTGAAAGAATAGAAATGAGAATACTCTGTAGAAGCTGGAAATTTGTGCTTAAATCATCCTGTTTTGATTAGTCTAATGTGATATTCAAATTTTTGGATAGGTTTTGCTATCAATTTAATCATCAACATTACAAGGAATAAAAGCTTGAAATGTTTTACTCTATGTGTTTTATTTGATTACCTTAATATAATTTTTTGTATTATTGATAATAATTATCCAGTCTATCCAAATATGTTGGCTGAAAAACGTACTGGCTTTGATATGGTGTCCATATATTTTCACATGACTGCATTGTGCTATGCTTGAGAACTATATGCTGGCTGTAAACACTGCTGGCACCTTGTTTGAGCATATCAGCAGGTGCCAGGTCAGCTTCAGTTTAGAGAAAGCTATTTTCAGCAGATTCATTTTGGAAGTGGGTACGGGTTATAACATTTGGTGGTCCTGCTTCCACTGTGCATTGTTCTGTTGTATTATATTGTGCTCCTAATACTATTCTCATGTGAAAGATGAAACAAGGCAGCAATCACTGCAATACAGGTCCTTCTCAAAATATTAGCATATTGTGATAAAGTTAATTATTTTCCATAATGTCATGATGAAAATTTTACATTCATATATTTTAGATTCATTGCACACTAACTGAAATATTTCTGGTATTTTATTGTCTTAATACGGATGATTTTGGCATACAGCTCATGAAAACCCAAAATTCCTATCTCACAAAATTAGCATATCATTAAAAGGGTCTCTAAACGAGCTATGAACCTAATCATCTGAATCAACGAGTTAACTCTAAACACCTGCAAAAGATTCCTGAGGTCTTTAAAACTCCCAGCCTGGTTCATCACTCAAAACCCCAATCATGGGTAAGACTGCCGACCTGACTGCTGTCCAGAAGGCCACTATTGACACCCTCAAGCAAGAGGGTAAGACACAGAAAGAAATTTCTGAACGAATAGGCTGTTCCCAGAGTGCTGTATCACGGCACCTCAGTGGGAAGTCTGTGGGAAGGAAAAAGTGTGGCAGAAAACGCTGCACAACGAGAAGAGGTGACCGGACCCTGAGGAAGATTGTGGAGAAGGGCCGATTCCAGACCTTGGGGGACCTGCGGAAGCAGTGGACTGAGACTGGAGTAGAAACATCCAGAGCCACCGTGCACAGGCGTGTGCAGGAAATGGGCTACAGGTGCCGCATTCCCCAGGTCAAGCCACTTTTGAACCAGAAACAGCGGCAGAAGCGCCTGACCTGGGCTACAGAGAAGCAGCACTGGACTGTTGCTCAGTGGTCCAAAGTACTTTTTTCGGATGAAAGCAAATTCTGCATGTCATTCGGAAATCAAGGTGCCAGAATCTGGAGGAAGACTGGGGAGAAGGAAATGCCAAAATGCCAGAAGTCCAGTGTCAAGTACCCACAGTCAGTGATGGTCTGGGGTGCCGTGTCAGCTGCTGGTGTTGGTCCAATGTGTTTTATCAAGGGCAGGGTCAATGCAGTTAGCTATCAGGAGATTTTGGAGCACTTCATGCTTCCATCTGCTGAAAAGCTTTATAGAGATGAAGATTTCATTTTTCAGCACGACCTGGCACCTGCTCACAGTGCCAAAACCACTGGTAAATGGTTTACTGACCATGGTATCACTGTGCTCAATTGGCCTGCCAACTCTCCTGACCTGAACCCCATAGAGAATCTGTGGGATATTGTGAAGAGAACGTTGAGAGATTCAAGACCCAACACTCTGGATGAGCTAAAGGCCGCTATCGAAGCATCCTGGGCCTCCATAAGACCTCAGCAGTGCCACAGGCTGATTGCCTCCATGCCACGCCGCATTGAAGCAGTCATTTCTGCCAAAGGATTCCCGACTAAGTATTGAGTGCATAACTACACATGATTATTTGAAGGTTGACGTTTTTTGTATTTAAAACACTTTTCTTTTATTGGTCGGATGAAATATGCTAATTTTGTGAGATAGGAATTTTGGGTTTTCATGAGCTGTATGTCAAAATCATCCGTATTAAGACAATAAAAGACCTGAGTTAGTGTGCAATGAATCTAAAATATATGAATGTTAAATTTTCATCATGACATTATGGAAAATAATGAACTTTATCACAATATGCTAATATTTTGAGAAGGACCTGTATAATAAAAACAAACAAGAACAGCCTCAAATAAAGCAATTCTGTCCACAGGTTATACTTATGAAGGTGGCACCCAAAAACCACAACAGAGCAACAGAGTTACTAAACTAGAAGCTACCTCCTCTGTATTGAATATGTAGCTCTATGAACTACACGGCCTCACAACTACCTTGAGACACGGGTCTGAGCAAAGGAAACAGAGTGAGACTGTTCGTTTATTTGGAGCACTCACCTTTCAATCTGCGACAGAAACTTGGTCTCAAAGATGCCCCGGGTCTTCAGCCGCTCTGATACTTTGCCTCTGAACAGCAGGCCCTTAGCAGTGTAATCCATTAGCACATTCCTCACTATCTCTCCGAGGTACATGCCACCAATCATCTTCTCATACCTTCAAAAAAAAGACATACATTAACAGACGTTTCACGCCTGCACAACATTATTATGTAGTCAGACATTTTTCTTCACAGTCATATTTTCCCACTGTCTGCTGAAACAGAAACAGAAGCATCCTTTATGTTAAAAATGGCAAAGGTGAGTTTAAACTGTTATTTATTAATTTCAGAGGAGTTAGTGCAGCACACAGATGTTCAGTTTTCAAAGTCAGGTAGGATTTTTGACCCATGAGCGCAGCTTATCAAGGCTTACACCAGCCCCGCCTGAAGAGCAAAGCTTCACCATCTGAAATAACACAGACCTTTAATAACAGAGATCCAAGCGAGTATTAGAAGCAAATGCTGCAGAGGTTTCTAACAGGTATTTACCTTATTATTGCACGTGTGTTTTATCATGACTGACACTTTCTGTAACTGACACCACACAAATCTGACAACAGATTAAGTTGATTAAGTTGATTAAGTAAAAAACTCGAATCATGATTGTTATGGTAAACACTGAAATTATTATTAATTTAAAACAATTACCAAGTAAAAAAATAAAGAATCTACTGAAGTTAAAGACAGGACAGAATTTGTCACAAAATTTCCTTGAACAGGAAACTTTTCCTGATGCTTTCTTGTCAAACCTCCTCTCAAAATAACTGTATTTATTCAAATGTAGGATATTAGCTAAAAATAATAACTGGAAATCAAAATGTAGTGTTCTTCAATGGCCACTGAAAGACAACATATTCAATTACTAAAAAGAATTTAAATAAATAAATATAAAAAATGTATATTATATATACATTATATGTCTATACATTTAAGTACATATATATATATGTATAAAATGAATAATGGGGTTAAAAAGTAAAGGTAACTGAAATACGTAAAGTAACTACAAAATAAAAGTGTCACAAAATAAAACTGCATTATAAAATAAATAATTAATATTTAAGTAAAGTAAATAAATCTTTAAGTAAATTAAATAAATCTTGACATGAATTAAATAAAATAAGATGAAAATTTCTTTTAACATAATTATTTTGTTTTACTTCATGGGGATATTTATTTATTTCATGGAATATTTATTAATAATTTATCAATAGCAGTATTTATTTAATTTTGAATGAAACAGCTCTCCATATATATACATGTCTTATAACAAATTATTTATTATATTATAAAAATATTTATATTTATTAATAATAAATAAGAAAAATATATTTTGACTAAACAAGTTTGCTAACATTTAAGTGCACTACTCCACTGAAAGAACATTTCCATGTATTTAAATCAGGCAAATTCTATTCAATAAATTTTCTATATTAGTTGAACAAAGGTAATTTCTTGTTTAACTTTCATGTAGTTTAACTCATTTGATGTTTTAACACAACAGAGTAGCACATCTAGCTAATCATGTGTTTTGGGGCTTAGAATCCAAAGGGTTTCCAGATCAACAAACTGAATCTATGTTTCTTGTTTCCTAAATGCTTCCTCTATTCCTGCTTCTCTTATTCTCCATCTTTTTGCCATCTTTACTAGCGCTGACATTTCAAACTATACCTGCAGGGCGCATGTGAGGTCAGTCTTTGAAAGCGGGGGTAACAGCAATCGCTCAATAGACAATGCAAACTGAGAGCATTATTACACAGTAGACCACCAGTTTTTTTTAGTTGCATTGTTTTGCAATTGTTTGGAGTCACAATTAAACTACAATCTGATTAACTGCCCAGCCCTACCTGACAAACGTACACATGTATTGTTGCAATGTATTTCTTTCAGATCATAACAAACTACAGTGTGGTTTTATTTACTCATGTGCAGAGAAAACCTACAGAAAAAAAACTTCTCCAGTTCTCCAGTTTCTAAAACATTGTGCTTTGCTTTGAATGTCAAACATGTTCCTGCTGCACTGCTGCCCAGCTCTCCTCTACAGACATTTGTCTGGGAACTACAGCGCAGAACAAACCAGATGATAAATACACAGGAAGCTGTAGCAGCCAATACCACTTTGTCTCTTTGTCATTGTAAAGGGTGAAAAACACCTAAATTATTTCCGGGCAGTGTACATAACTTTTCAAATTGAGGCCGCACGGCTCCCAGCGGCTGTGCTTGACATTTTATCTATGCCAACTTTGGCCCTGGCATGTGAAGTATTTCTACTCATAGGCTACCTAACTTCAACACCTTACTTCTGTAAAGTGTAAGCTTCATAACAGTTACTGTTGACAGGTTTTAGAGATCCACTGAAAACACTTTTAGCTTTTAAGCCAATTCTTGTTAATTATTATATATATACAGTGGGGAGTATTTGATACACTGCCGATTTTGCAGTTTTTCCAACTTGCAAAGCATGTAGAAGTAATTAATTTTTATCATAGGTACTCTTCAACTGTGAGTGACAGAATCTAAAACAAAAATGCCGAAAATCATATTGGGTGTTTTTTAAGTAATTATTTAGCATTTTATTGCATGACATAAGTATTTGATCACCTAATAACCAGAAAGTATCCCGGCTCTCACAGGCCCGTTAGTTCTTCATTAAGAAGCCCTCCTGTTCTCCACTCATTACCTGTATTACCTTGAATTCCTTATCTGTATAAAAGACATCTGTCCACACACTACAAGAAAATAGCCAAGCAGCTTGGTGGGAAAGCAACCACTGTTGGCGCCATTATAAGAAAATGGAAGAAGTTCAAGATGATGGTCAATCTGCGGCTCCATGAAAGATCTCATCTCATGGGGCATCAATGATCATAAGGAAGGTGAGGGATCAACCCAAAACAACAGGACCTAGTCAATGACCTGAAGAGAGCTGGGACCACAGTTTCAAAAAGGACCAATAGTAACACACTACGTCGCCATGGATTAAAATCCTGCAGCACACGCAAGGTCCCCCTGCTTAAGCCAGCGCAAGTCCAGGCCCGTCTAAAGTTTGCCAATTACCATCAGGATAATCCAGAGGAGAAATGGGAGAAGGGCATGTGATCTGATGAAACAAAAATAGAGCTTTTTGGTTTCCACTCGCAATGTTAGGAGGAAGAAGGATGAGTACAACCCCAAGAACACCATCACTACCGTGAAGCATGGAGGTGGAAACATTATTCTTTGGGGATGCTTCTCTGCAAAGGGGACAGGACGACTGCACCGTATTGAGGGGAGGATGGATGGGGACATGTATCAGAAGATCTTAGCCAACATATAATAAAATTTCCCATTGTGAAAGGTTTGTTGTGGACAGCAAAATGTTTGAATATCAATGGTGTAAACATACAATATGCCAGCTGCAAAGACAGAACTCTTTAAGTTGTTCGGCTGCTTAAGAAAGAAGCTGAAGTGAGTATTTGCTTTTTTTTTCCTGGATTGGTTCCTATTCTGATTGGTTGACATAACATGTTGATACCTCTGTTTCCCAGGGTAGTTGGAGCATTCATCGACAGCACGATCAAACTCTGTGCAAAAGTCATCCAGTTCACCATTTTCGCCAAATGCTCCCCACTCCACATTGACACACATGCGGCCCTCATTTCCCTCCACCGTTTCAATGTTGTGCAATTCCTCCATGTAGCAGGCATTGGTCCCTGTGCCTAAGGTAAGGACAGGGGTGTTAAAAAAATGCAGTTAAAAAAATGCAGATGATAGTAAAACATCAAGTTTAGAAGGTGAAAACACAAGAGAAACAGGCCACAGTGAACACTTGGAGTTTTGAAAATCAAAGAAGAAAGAACAGGAACAGACAGACTTACCAACAATAAGGCCCAGCTCACATTTGGGGTCCTCATAGGCACAGGTCATCATGGTCCCCACTGTGTCATTTACCACCGCCACAAAGTTCAGGTCAAATCTCTGGATGTAGAAACACAAAACCAATTTAAAGCTATGAACAACAAAAATAAAGAATGAAACTAAATGTTTCAAAAAGTAAAATCCCAATTAAGCCAAACAATTTGTGCAAAAATAAAGAGAATTAAATAATTAAGGTTGAATTGAGTTTTATACACTGCTCAAATAAATAAAGGGAACACTTAAACAACAACTCCAAGTAAATCAAACTGTCCACTTAGGAAGCAACACTGATTGACAATCAATTTCACATGATGTTGTACAAATGGAATAGACAACAGGGGGAAATATTTGGCGATTAGCAAGACACTCAATAAAGGAGTGGTTCTGCAGGTGGGGACCACAGACCACTTCTCAGTACCTATGCTTTCGGCTGATGTTTTGGTCACTTTTGAATGTTGGTGGTGCTTTCACACTCGTGGAAGCACCAGCAGGACCGCTACCTCCGCCTTTATGCAAGGAGGAACAGGAGGAGCACTGCCAGAGCCCTGCAAAATGACCTCCAGCAGGCCACAAATGTGGCTCCATGAGGATAGTATGAGGGCCCGACGTCCACAAATGGGGGTTGTGCTCACAGCCCAACACCGTGCAGGATGCTTGGCATTTGCCAGAGAACACCAGGATTGGCAAATTCGCCATTGACACCCTGTGCTCATTACAGATGAAAGCAGGTTCACACTGAGCACATGTGACAGACGTGACACAGTATGGAGACACCGTGGAGAACGATCTGCTGCCTGCAACATCCTTCAGCATGACTGGTTTGGCAGTGGGTCAGTAATGGTGGGGGGTGATATTTCTTTTGGGGGCTGCATGGCCCTCCATGTTCTCGCCAGAGGTAGCCTGACTGCCATTAGGTACCGAGATGAGATCCTCAGACCCCTTGTGAGACCATATGCCGGTGCGGTTGGCCCTGGATTCCTCCTAATGCAGGACAATGGTAGACCTCATGTGGCTGGAGTGTGTCAGCAGTTCCTGCAAGATGAAGACATTGAAACTATGGACTGGCCCGCCCGTTCCCCAGACCTGAATCCGATTGAGCACATCTGGGACATCAGGTCTCGCTCCATCCACCGACGTCACGTTGCACCACAGACTGTCCAGGAGTTGGCGGATGCTTTAGTCCAGGTCTGGGAGGAGATCCCTTAGGACACCATCCGCCGTCTCATCAGGAGCATGCCCAGACGTTGTAGGGAGGTCATACAGACACGTGGAGGCCACACACAATACTGAGCCTCATTTTGACTTGTTTTAAGGACATTAAAACGAATAATCAGGACTGCAGAGAGAATAATCAGGGCTGACCTTCCCTCCATCCAGAACTTATACAGGTCTAGGGTCAGGAAAAGAGCTGCTAAAATCTCTGCAGACCCCACACACCCTGCACATAAACTGTTCAGAGCTTTACCTTCAGGCCGTCGCTACAGAGCACTGTTTACTAAAACCAGCCGCCACAGAGACAGTTTCTTCCCCCAGGCTGTTTCTCTGTTGAACATTCAATAGAGTACAAAACAACAGCATACAGATGTTGCAAATGTACCTTTTTATTATATATGTGTATATTGTACATTGTAAATTTGTATATTCTGTAATGCAAAAACAAACCAAAGAGCAAACTGTACCGGAGTCAAATTCCTTGTTTGTATGTCCGAACTTGGCAATAAAGCTGATTCTGATTACATCAAAGTTGGATCAGCCTGTAGCGGGTAGTATTTTGTGTGTGACTCCAAATCCAGGCCTCCATTGGTTAATAAATTTGATTTCCATTGATGATTTTTGTGTGATTTCGTTGTCAGCACATTCAACTTTGTACAGAACAAAGCAATCAATGAGAATATTTCATTCATTCAGATTTAGGATGTGTTATTTGAGTGTTCCCTTTATTTTTTTGAGCAGTGTATAAAGCACACAATTAAGCACAAACGTACTAAATCCAGAAAAAAAAGAACCTTATCAGGCATTTGAAATTCAAGAAAAGGTTTAGTGTGTCTGAGTTGCTTATTGATGATATTCACGGATGCTTAAGCTACCTTCCACAAAGAAGGGCAGAGATTGCAGTCTCTTAATGTGAAAAGCTGGTAGAGGCATATCCAAAAATATTCACAGCTGTAATTGCAACAAAAGATGGTTCTAAAAAGTATTGAAACGTGTATCATTTTTCCTCCACTCTATCATGAGTTTGTGGTTATAATATGACAAAATGTGAACTAGTTCAAGAGGTTTAGCTGCTTTAGTTACCACAAGGCGAAATCTTTTCCAGCAGTCTACTGAAAAATAATCACATCAAGTATGGCTAAGCAGACTTTTAAAGAGGTAAACAACAACAGTGGGGTTACTCACTACAGGGTCCTTTTCAAAACTCCTTTTTGTCTTTTGCCGTTTCTTCCTTCTCTTCTGTTTCTTCTCTCACCGTTTCTTGTTTTTTTCATTTTGAATCTCAACTTACAACCAATGCAAATACCTGTAGCTTTTTCCCACTCTTAGCCTTTTGATCACAGTGTTATATTTCAAAAAGTTTAGGATTGAGACTCGGCATTTCCAAAAGCCTTTTCGTAAATGACATGGATTGATATTGAAACAAAAAATCTCATCCAGAAACTGCAGACCGACACTGAATTCAAGGGCAAGGCCACATGAAAAAAATCAAGTTTCAGCTGGTGAGTAAAAACAAGTTCGACGCTTCTTTTCTCGTTTAATCTTGATCATTTTTCTATACTTTAACCAGGTATTAGCTGGGGACTCCATTGCACCTCCACATGCTTCAGCTGCTCATTGCTGAAAAAAAAGGCATGAAAAACTTTTTCCCTGTACTCACCTCCAAACAATCACTACTTGTTATATTCTGCACCAACCTTAAAAAACAAACTGTTAACAATTTAACTCTTAAAGAGATAGTGCCCTGCTAACGGTCTCCAGGTCAAAGTTTTAGACAAAAGGTTAACAGATCTTTCATTAGATTTCATATTTTATAAATCTCTGTGCCTGGCTGCAGAAATCCAGATTAAAATCAAGCTGGCATCTCCTCTATGTGTAAGCTATCAGCAATGTTCAAGATGTTGTGGTGGCCTGAACATCCAACAGACTGAACTCTTGCTTCTTGTGAAGCACTTTAAAGCTTTAGGAGGAGGTCAAACTGGTCAAACTCTCTGCCATAGTTAAAGCCACTACTTTGGAGAGTAACAGAAGGCACGTTTCCCTTGCAGACTACTGTGTTGCAACAACATGAGTAGTTACCTGCTTCTTAAAAGAATGAAAGGGGACTGAAAGTGTTGGGACCACCGAAACGTTTCCCAGGTATAAACAAATAACACCAGTTGATTGACCATATTAAACCAAGTGGAAATGTGCTTGCTGCAGTAATGAAAATGTAAACAATAAACCCTGACATGGCTCTAAAAACTAGGTGGTTTAAACATGGCATGAGTAACAAAACAGAAGTCTGCGACTGCTCAGGCAGCGATATAGATACTAAGCAGAAAAGACTGCTTGTTTGTTTCCACAAAATGGTGAGATTAAAGTTGTTTAAGCAGAAATCCAAGCACACCGTGTGGTCTGTTAAGACAGAAGTAAATAAGACCAGAAGAAAAACGTGTGCCTTTTGCGGACACCTTTTTTACTGGGAATGCAACAAATCACCTCATAGTGTTTGGATTAATAAAAGCTTATCCAAATTCTGCTCCTCCAATTATTACATTTTAACTGACTGAAGTCAAACTGCCGGTGGCCCTACCCATTACAGTATGCTCCAATTAAAATTCAGAGCTGCCGCATGACAGAAAGACGTGGCATAAAAAAATCTCAAATAATCCTCACACTGTGGAGTCTAACAGGAACAAATAATGAAAAATAACATTTCTGAGTTGAGTTCATGAGGTTCCAGAAAGGTGAGTGGAAATAATAATAATTATAGAAAGACAGAGGTCAGTTTGAAATACTGATTACAGTTGGTAAGTTTGCAGTAACAGTTAGGCACATTGGAGAGATGACATTTACAATGAAACCATACATCTTCAGATATAATAAACTACAAGGGTGAGTATACACAGCGTCATATCACGGCGTTCTTCCTGGTAGCTGCTAAGCACAAATTGGGTGACGATCATTCCATTAATGGCGAGGAGCAAAATTACGGGCCTGCAGCCAGTACTAGCACTGTGTCAGTCATAGACAAAGACGTAATTTCTGCTGTTGGAGGGTTTAACAAGAAGAAGAAACAGGGGTCTGGCATTGATCCAGCATGGAAAGAAGCCTTACAATGACTGGAAATAACCACTGATGAAGCTGGTAGGCCTTCACATCGGGTTATTTGCGCTCACTTTTGAACCTTTGATTTTACTTAATGTTGCCTAGTCAGCAAATATAAATAAACTATCTCCGACTGTGTGCTGCCTCTTCAATCTAAGACTGCAGACTTGGTGATAGTTCCTAGAGGTTCTGAAAGTATAATGACAGATCTTCAAGTTACGACTCGGTGGAATCAGCTCCCAGTTTTTGTCTGTGAGGCAGACACTGTCTTCTTTTAAGAACAGGCTTTAAACCTTCCTTTATAGCAAAGTTTATAGAGTGGCTTTGATTCTCCTGAGCTATCGCTAGTTATGCTAGCATAGGCTTAGGCTGCTGGAGAACATAATGACCACTTTTTTCACTCTGCTACATTGTCCTACTACTCTCTGACTATGCAATATTTGCATATTTTAGCTTTTAACTTGTTGTATGTTCTCAATGTTTTTTCACTTAATAAAAACTACATTTGGGCCAGAGTTCTGTTTAGTTGTTACAGCTTCCTAGAGGGGGCCATTAGATGGGCTATTTCTGTCTATACCTTCATGTTCTTTTTCGATAGATGATACAGCTGACCTTATCTTTCTGTGTTTAACTCTTTCTCTCACCTTTACAAAGCTATTGAAGAAGCTATTGCTGTTACTATATGGTTGCCTTTAAGTTGATTCACTCAGCACAAAACAATGGGATATCATGCCACTGTAAGTCCTGGTTGAAACCACTTAATATCATGCCGTCTAGGCATATGATGCGATGACAGGACCGCCTGCACTATATACATGTCTGTCATCGTCATTAATCAGTTCTTATGCCCTAAGAACACCCTCAGAGGCTAGAAAGCTGCTGCTGGTTCGCTCTGTGTTTTGTGAGGCTAGTTGGAGTTAGCTTAACTACTTTTGTTAGAGCTGGTAAGCATGTCTGTCCTTGAGGCACTCATTTCAAGTATTCCGGTCTGGCTTTTGTGGTTCAGGATGAGCACGAAGCTAAAACAAATGAAGCAGAACTCTTCCCTGTCCTCAGGGGTGGGGCTTTTCACTTTATGACCAGAACGAGCACGAGGCTTGTCCTGTCTGTCTGGGGGACATTCACACTTGGAGAACGTTGGTGGAGCCTGTAGTGTGTTTACTCTGTCGCCAGCTTTGTCGCTTGACCCTAGTGAGGTGGGTGAAGAAAGTGTTGGCAGAGGCTGCTGTCTCACAGGAAGACCCACTACTCTCCACGTCAGAAAACCCGGTTTTCCCCAAGTCCGATGAGGGCGGCTTTTTGGTCCGAGTCCCCAATATCAGCTGGGCAGACCACACGAAACATGAGGAGGATGCTCGGTCTCAGCTTCAACTGCAACCCCTTCAGGGAGAGGAGGACATGCTGGACATCACCAAAGACATTCGTGGCATGTCGGAGGAGCAGGATGACAGGTCTTGTTTCTCTTTTTACGGGCGTGCACCTGAAAAAAACTGGATACGGCCCTCTTCCACTCCTGCTGAGAAACTGTCACGGTTCACATGTATTATCTCCCTGAGGAGATAGCTGCGGTCTGTTCCCAGACTTGGTCTTGAAACTTACGTTCTCGTAGAACAAGCCACTGTCCACTCGCATGATGATGCTTGGCTATGGACAGTATCTGGATTTGGAAGGTGCTAAACAAGTGAATATTCTGCCCAAGGTCCCTGGCAGTGTATTTGGCTCTGTCCCACAACCATGGTGTGGGTGGCCCTTCCATTTAAGACTTTCTGCCGCTCAGCTGGAAAAAAAATGTGCAGAGATTAAGCAACCGCTGCTTGTGCCCTGAGCTCCATCATCATGCTCCAGATGTACCAAGCAAGGCGCCTGGAGGAGCTCGGAACTCAGACACCACCGAAGAGCCCTTTGATACCGCTCTTAAATGAGGACAGTATCACATCCTTGATTTGCCCCGCTGTGCAGCGCTCAGTGAACTTTCAGAAAAGCTCGCTGACCCAGCAGGTTTCATTTCTTGGGCTCCATGATGAGCAGAGCACATATTTCACATATTTAACCGCTGCCTCATTCAGCTCAGTTGGGAAACTACGCTTCCAGACCATCTTAAAAACTGATATTGCGTGATGGCATCTATGATTGCAGTGGTACAATTGAGGGGTGGGTGCTCTAGCCTGCCCACTGCCCAGTGTACTCCTGATGCATTTCCCCCAGTGGAAATGATACTGCCTGTACTAAAGAGGGTGTGCAAACAGGGTTTGTCCCTGATTTTGGCCTTTGGCCAGTAAAGTCATGGTACGCTGAGAAAATAAGTCTGATGGTAGCAGAGCCCTGGCAACACCCTGACCTGTGGAAGCAGCATTCCTATCTGCTGAGAGTCCGGGATGTTGGCAAATGGTCTTCACCCTGCTGTGGTGGCAGCAATCCAGAACTCAAGCAAATCCTCCACTAGAGGCTTTTATGCCTACAATTGACAAGCTTTTGTGAGGAGAATCACATTGTTCCATTTTATGGCTCAATGGTGGATGTTTCAACTTTTCTACAGGAACTGCTTGATAAAGGTCTTTCCTTTCCGACAATTAAAGTATACCCGGCTGCTATTTCTTCCTGCCATGTTAGTTTTAATGGGGTGATTACAAGTGTTCAGACTCATGATTAAGCCCAGTATCCCTTCCTGGAATCTCACAGTGGTGGTTAAGGCTCTTTGGGACCCTCCATTTGAACCTTTGGAGTCAGATATAAAGTTATTTTTTTACAAGGTTGTTCTGCTTGTTGCTCTGACAACTGCAAAGGTGGTTGGGGACCTCCATGCTCTGTCTGTGAATCACACCCGAATACAGTTTTCATCTATTGGCTCCAAGGTCATCCTGCAACCCAATGCATCTTCCTGAGGTTATACCTTCGGAATACAGCCGTACTACAGAGCTCTAGTTTTTGTCCACCTCCTGTTACAACTAAGGAGCAAAGGAGATCCCACTCAGTGTGCCCTTTACATGCACTATGCATTTACATTGAACACGCACAGAATGTGAGGTTTTGTGATAAGTTGTTGTTGTGTGTTGCACACCCAGGCAAGAGGAAGGGTCTGTCCAAACAAAGACTCCCACTGGACAGTGGAGCCCATTTCTCTAGCTTACAACAGCAGCTGTATTCCAATGCCTAATGGTGTAAGAGCTCACTCCACCAGGGGTGTAGAGACCTCCCGGGCCCGTCTGAAGGGGTGCCCATGAGTGACAGTTGTGCTGCGCCCAGCTGGTCTTTGCACACATTTGTTTAGTTTTTTTGTTTCTGTATGACTTTGTTTCTCCTATTATTGTAGAAGGATTATCTCCCACTCTTCCTCTGGGAAAAGTTGCTTTAATTTTGTGGCTCACTCTGTTCTTTCTGCTGGGACTATGGTGCTGCACTAGCGTGCTGTGCTTGAACCAAGTTCGATGGCAGCTCCGCAGGGCTGTCTTGTACTAACTGAATCAGCTGAAAGGAAGTGTAATGTTGTGCATATAACTACTGTTCCCCGAAGGAGAGGAACAAGGTACAACACATGGCTGTCCTGCTGCTTAGCTGGGCTCGGCTGAGAGCAACTATCGAACCGTCTCCAAGAGGTGTTCTTAGAGCATAAGAACTGAGTAAAGACAGTGATGACAGATGGGTATATAGTGCAGGCGGGCCTGTCACTTGTAGTCATCCCGTAATTTGCCTAGAGGGCATGATTAGAGGTGGCTTTAGCCAGGACAAGCACGGGTTTGATATGCCATATTTCATGTGTAGTACCGCGTTCCTGTCCTTCAGGTAACAGTAGTTAAATGCACAACATTACATTTTCATCATATTTAGGTGTTTCTCTCCTTGATGTAGCCACTAAAGGAGCTTCTGCCATTACTCTTTTTTTTTTCTTGAACATAGAAAGTAGCCCTGGACCAGTTGTTTTGTGTCCGAATTGTCTTCTCAAACCCCAAGTCAGTCACGGCAGACAGCCACTCAAACTGAGCCAGATTTTACTGGTGGTCTCTTCCTGGATCCCATTATCACTGTCACCACACACATGCTCAGTGTGAGGGATTTCTAGAAAGTTAACGATTCCACGCTGTCAGCTGGAGTTTCTATAATAGAAAACCTTTTACCAAGAAGAACCCTGCAGTCAATTGAACTTGACTGCAGGGTTTTATCAGGGTTTGAATTGGTCTATATGTAAATAACTTTGAATCTGTCTATATAAATGCATTGAATTTATTATGTATTTCTGAATATAAACCTGATCTTTTTTTTACTGCAAATTCACTCTAAGGTAAGGCTGCAATGACCAGACAAACTGGAAGAAAAAAAACACAACAGCTCCATGTCAGACTGTCTTTAGTCCAATGTGCGAGGTAAGGTCTGTCAATTGAAACTTGGCTTAAATTAGACCACGGAACAGGACAGTGATCCACAAAAAAAAAAAAAAAGAAAATCTATAGAAAAATTGTGGAAAAAGAAAACAAAATTAAGAGTGAAAGGCCAAGTCAAGGTTTAGACCTCTTAGACCTCTAATCCATTGAAAATATGTGGTGGAATCTAGAAAGATCTGTGAGGAAACAAATGTGTATAAACCACAATAAAATAAGGCAAATAAAATAAAGCAATATTTTAGTGGGAGAAAATTCTTCTACAATGATAAGCGAAACAAAGTCTTAAAGAAAATTTCTGCTTTACATTATTCCTGCAACAGCTGGTTCTACAACCTACTGAAATTTAAGGGCTAAACGTACTTTTTCCCAAAACTGTATTGGAATATAGTTTATCTGCTCATGTCCAGTGGAAGTTGTGAAAGAGTTCACACATTCATGTTCACACAAACATGTTAGGTGGGAGGCGAAGCCTCTGTGTCAGTAATTACACTCTGGATGCTTAATAAAATAACACTTTTACAACCAATACTTCCTAACTTATGTTTTTACCTGGAACGTCTGGCTCAAACAGAGGTAGCCTGGACTATTTGGTTGCTCAGTGTTCAATACACATATGAAAACTATTTAGATAGATTAAATGCATTAAATGTGAATACTTTTTCTAAAGACATAAGCCTTTTCTTGCTAATTCATTTCAAATGTACAGACCTTTTTGCGCTGGACAGCCTCTTTAAGCAACATCACAACGTTTTTTCCCTCACAACCACTGGCTTTGAAACCCTTTGTCCACTTCAGAAGAATGCCCTGCACAAATGACAAAGGATTTATGAGAAATTGTGTCGCTCTACATGCTGAGCATTCCATGAAAAAGACATTTAGGGAAGAAAACAGCCCTGGAAACGTACAGAAATAACATAAAATGAGAATGTGAACTCTGTGGCAATTATTTTTCTTTTTTAAAGAAAATCCTCTCAGAAGCACCATGAAAAATTTTATTATTTTGTCGAGGTAAAAAAAAAAAATCTTACTCTTGTGGCAAACAACTAGCTAGGTCATATGGATTAATTAGAAGTGGTGGTTGGCTGTATAGTAAAAAGTCAAAAACACAATTTGTAATTTTAAATTGAAATCTCTAGTTCCCTTAATTGAAACATAGACCTTACGGAGGGCTGCACGGTGGCACAGTTGGTAGCACTGTTGCCTTGCAGCAAGAAGGTCCTGGGTTCGATTCCCGGCCTGGGGTCTTTCTGCATGGAGTTTGCATGTTCTCCCCGTGCATGCGTGGGTTCTCACCGGGTACTCCGGCTTCCTCCCACAGTCCAAAGACTGTTAGGTTAATTGGTAACTCTAAATTGCCCTTAGGTGTATGAATGAGTGTGTGCATGGTTGTTTGTGTGTTGCCCTGCGATGGACTGGCGATCTGTCCAGGGTGTACCCTGCCTCTCGCCCATAGACTGCTGGAGATAGGCACCAGCTCTCCCACGACCCACTATGGAATAAGCGGTAGAAAATGACTGACTGACCTTACGGAAAGACTAGAGTATTTAGACCAAATAACATCTCTTAAACACAATCTAATCAGTTTGTGAAATTCAGCTGGCACTAAAGTGTGTTAACATTTATTTGTTTATTTATTTGAAGCATATTTTTTATCAGACCTTACTCGAAGGGTGCATTTTTTATTTAAGAAGTGGAGCACAACATTTCTCAAAGTGCATTCTTACAAAGTAAAAGCTAGTTTTTCATTTCAGGTGGTTTTAAAAGTTTCCTTTTTTAGCCATTTTTAGCCAAAGTCATAAAACTGAAAAGAGCAAGCTAGAAAATGTGCTGCAGTCACTTAACGGTCACCTAGTGAAACAAACTGGTTATATTCTAAATACAGGCATACAGATGACAGACTTCTCTTGTAACTTCATCCTGTAGTTTGGTTAATTAATGTTTTCAGCTAAGCTGATTAGCTTAGCACCTAATCAGGCAACTGATTTTCAAGTCAAAGTACAATGATAAGGTTAAAAAGCTTTTTACATTTGCATCACATGTACTGGCCTCATGTGAACAATTCATTGCTCTGACAAGTTAGAGCCATGAGTTCCCCAGGCCTGGCCACACACTTTCCTTAAAAACAACAAACAGAAACATGTGATGGCTGTAAAAAGCACGACCGCTTGTTTTGATCTCTATGGGCCTATGTGCTTGTCCAACACTTAGTCTCTCTATCCATAAACTGGTTGTTCTTAGCTAACAAAAACACAATTCTTATTTTCACATGACTTAATACATGATGGAAAGTTGGAAGTTTTTCCATCAAAGCACAAGCTAAATGGTAAACATTAGGGTTCTGAACAACCACAGAATTTCTGATGAGTTTTCCAAACAAATCTTAAATCGTTTCTGACCTTTAATTTTTATGCAGAATATTGTCTTCAACAACTTATATAATCTCTCCACCAAAATGCTAGATTGTGTTTCTTTATATTTAGTTTGAGACTCTGTACGAATGATACCCTATTTTAGACATATTGTTTACAGACAGTGACACAGAGTTTACTTTTATTCTGTGGGGCTTCTAAATGTCGTCATCAGCTAAACGGCACCTCCCACAGTCCACTGATTGTTCAGGCTTCCAGCTGCGATGAATGATGGATTGGTAAGCACTTCTGTTTCAAGGTAATATGTTGTGGAAACTAAGCCTCTGTGAGGCTGGCTCTCTGTTCTCCCCCACCATTGTGTGATAGGCTTTTAAAACACAGCAATTCAGACTAACATCAGCCTGCTATAATCCTACTTTTGTGAGCAATAAAAAGGTGTTTTTTTTAATGCAATTTAATAACAAATTATCACCTTGTTCAGCAAAAAGCTCAACATAAATTCATGTTTTAAACCTTCAGCATACACATAATGCAACCAATATTTTAGGAAACAATTTAAAACACAGACAAACTTATTCGAATTCAACAAAAAAATACTTTATTAATCCAAAAAGGAAATTAAATAACCATACTTTGTGCAAAAGGTTTGGGTAACGATTATGATATGCAAGTAAAATCTAAAGAAAATGTTACCTCATCCAGTTTGGTTTGATCACATGGGAAGGAGAATGTAAATCCCAGAGGTAAGGATGCCCCTCTCATGCCCATGTAGTCCAAAAAGTCAGCAATGCAGTACACAATATGGTCGAAGAGCTAGGACACAGATAACAGAGTGAAATGAAAATAATTACTACAATATCCATTTTTGGATATAAAAAATTTACAAATGTTTTAAGAACAGCTTAAACACAAAGAATATGCATGAAAAAGCTTTAAATGGCTGGTGCAGGAAACGGCATAATTGCCCTGTAAGACAACCTAAGCAAGGACTGAGATTAAAACTTATACCACTGTCACACTATTGCACCTCTGAAAGCTTTTCAATAATATGACAGAGGTGCAATAGTGGGACAGTGCAAAGCTTTTCAACTGCACAGAAAAATAGGTTGCTTTAGGTAAATAATGTTGCTCTATGCATCCATCTTTCCTTTCCTTTCTACAGGCGAGCACATGCGGTTTAACATGCTTAGATACAAATGATCAGTTAAAATAATAATGGAAGTCCCAAAACATTGAGACGCCATAAACATTTACAGGTCCTTCTCAAAATATTAGCATATTGTGATAAAGTTCATTATTTTCCATAATGTAACGCTGAAAATTTAACATTCATATATTTTAGATTCATTGCACACTAACTGAAATATTTCAGGTCTTTTATTGTCTTAATACGGATGATTTTGGCATACAGCTCATGAAAACCCAAAATTCCTATCTCACAAAATTAGCATATTTCATCCGACCAATAAAAGAAAAGTGTTTTTAATACAAAAAACGTCAACCTTCAAATAATCATGTACAGTTATGCACTCAATACTTGGTCGGGAATCCTTTTGCAGAAATGACTGCTTCAATGCGGCGTGGCATGGAGGCAATCAGCCTGTGGCACTGCTGAGGTCTTATGGAGGCCCAGGATGCTTCGATAGCGGCCTTTAGCTCATCCAGAGTGTTGGGTCTTGAGTCTCTCAACGTTCTCTTCACAATATCCCACAGATTCTCTATGGGGTTCAGGTCAGGAGAGTTGGCAGGCCAATTGAGCACAGTGATACCATGGTCAGTAAACCATTTACCAGTGGTTTTGGCACTGTGAGCAGGTGCCAGGTCGTGCTGAAAAATGAAATCTTCATCTCCATAAAGCTTTTCAGCAGATGGAAGCATGAAGTGCTCCAAAATCTCCTGATAGCTAGCTGCATTGACCCTGCCCTTGATAAAACACAGTGGACCAACACCAGCAGCTGACACGGCACCCCAGACCATCACTGACTGTCGGTACTTGACACATGACTTCTGGCATTTTGGCATTTCCTTCTCCCCAGTCTTCCTCCAGACTCTGGCACCTTGATTTCCAAATGACATGCAGAATTTGCTTTCATCCGAAAAAAGTACTTTGGACCACTGAGCAACAGTCCAGTGCTGCTTCTCTGTAGCCCAGGTCAGGCGCTTCTGCCGCTGTTTCTGGTTCAAAAGTGGCTTGACCTGGGGAATGCGGCACCTGTAGCCCATTTCCTGCACACGCCTGTGCACGGTGGCTCTGGATGTTTCTACTCCAGACTCAGTCCACTGCTTCCGCAGGTCCCCCAAGGTCTGGAATCGGCCCTTCTCCACAATCTTCCTCAGGGTCCGGTCACCTCTTCTCGTTGTGCAGCGTTTTCTGCCACACGTTTTCCTTCTCACAGACTTCCCACTGAGGTGCCTTGATACAGCACTCTGGGAACAGTCTATTCGTTCAGAAATGTCTTTCTGTGTCTTACCCTCTTGCTTGAGGGTGTCAATAGTGGCCTTCTGGACAGCAGTCAGGTCGGCAGTATTACCCATGATTGGGGTTTTGAGTGATGAACCAGGCTGGGAGCTTTAAAGGCCTCAGGAATCTTTTGCAGGTGTTTAGAGTTAACTCGTTGATTCAGATGATTAGGTTCATAGCTCGTTTAGAGACCCTTTTAATGATATGCTAATTTTGTGAGATAGGAATTTTGGGTTTTCATGAGCTGTATGCCAAAATCATCCGTATTAAGACAATAAAAGACCTGAAATATTTCAGTTAGTGTGCAATGAATCTAAAATATATGAATGTTAAATTTTCATCATGACATTATGGAAAATAATTAACTTTATCACAACATGCTAATATTTTGAGAAGGACCTGTACTTCTCAGCCCTCTGCCCTCATTTTACATAATAACCAAAATTAATACAAATTATACAGTGCAACATATAAATCTGTGTTGCAAAGGTGGTTGGCTGCTCAGTCAGCTCAATCTACCTGTTGTGGCAGGTCAGACATGCACTGCTGCAGCCCCTCATCTGTCCAGACAACAGTATTAAAATTATCTTATTCGCTACAGGTTGGTCTTGAAAGAAAGCTATTATATGCTGCCGTGTTTACAGCTAGTGTTCCTCCCACTTCGCTGCCCCATGTCAGTGACCACAGTGACATACGTGTTTGACTTTTTCCATTTCCATTTGTCATATGTTTGTTAAATTCTTTCAGAACCGATGCATTAACTGTTTATAGTCAAAGCCTCATTCTTTCATCGAAATTTCCTACATACTTCATCTCCACACAAATGCATGGAGATGCATGGAGCAGCATACATACGTTATAGGGTTGAAAGAACTTAATGTTCCAGAAAATGCACTCTATTCTGATTCACTTAAAAATCCAAAGGTTTTAATCCCAAATGACATGTTACCTCCTCCCCTGTGCCTTGCATGGTCTCCTGATCAATCCTGTAGATCTTCTGGTGCATATCCACTTTCTGCTTCTTTTCACTTTTCAGCTTAACAAGAAGAACACGAAAACTGGAACCCCCAAGGTCCAAAGCCAAGAAATCTCCTTGTTCTAATAAAAAACAAAAAAAACACATATAACATAATTAAGATGTCCTATTTGAGCATGAGGTTACGGACATCTTTTCTCTTAAACCTACCTGTTCCGTTCAGGGTGGACTGAACATATGTTGGAAGCATCTTGACGCTTGTTTGGTCATGCGTTTGTTTTGACAGGCCTCGTGCCATCTCCTCGGTCATTCTCCTCTTCACCTCAAACAGTTGTTCACGACTCAAACGCAAGGTGTCAAGAATGCGCTGCCGCTCGGTGTGCTGAGCGGCGAGACGGTAGGCCACTGCTGTAACCATCGCCGCACCTTTCCCGCTGCCGCACTGTGACTGCAAAAAGCGCACGTCACAGTCTGGCACAAGGCGCCGCACCATTTTGTTGAGCCTCCTGGAAAATCTTCAGGAAAAAGACTAATTTTAATAAAGATTGTGTGAAACATAATCAGATTTATCGAATAGTCAATTGTTAAACAAGAATTTTCAATGTATGGTAACTGCTGCCTCAAACAAAATGCCTCTTTTTAAGATTGGTTGCTCTGATTTCCCAAAACACAAGATTAGAAATTATGCGTATAGTTTTTCTGTGGATTAGAGCCTTAGTCTCTGTTTGGGTCTTTGGGAGAGAAGAAGACGTTCACATTCCTAAAACTGATGAGCAGATTTGTGTTTACCAAAATCCATTTTGTTTCCCTACACACTCAAAGATAAAGGCTGACATTTCCCCCAGATACCACATCATCCCAACCTTTTACAGGACAATTATCTATTAACCCTTTTGTTGCACCAGCTTTGGTTTCAAGATTTGTTGAACTTTCAATGCACATGATGAAGAATGGAAACACATTGTCTAAGCTTTGCCTTCCTGCCCCATCCTTTTTTATAATATTTTCTGCAACTTACAAAAAATCTCCACAAATTTTGTGAAATATATATTATATATATATATATATATGTATATATATATTTGCTTGTGCCTGTGTGTATCAGTGAGGATAATCACGGCATGTTCAGTGGACTTGCCCAAAGCCTGTAGTTTAAATTCATTACCAAAGAATGCCTCGCATGTGTGTGACTGCGTGGCACGTGTCCTGTTATATTTTACTACACGATCACCAGGCTGGACAAATATTTTTGAAAGACATGGAAGTGTAGCAGGCAAATAAACAACTTTGTGAATTCTGACTCAAAGTCAGTCAGGCAAACACTGATGACAAGGGACAATAAATCCCCACTGTGTGATTGAGCTTTAAATATGTAAAGAGAGCTTAAACAACAAACATGTGGAGATTGTGCGTCTTTGTTGGAACAATTCAAATCCATTCTAGCTCAAATACACTGAGGTACATGCAGAAACACTGACAGATTAGTGAAGAAACACTCCCAATGCTCAATCCTATATGATCACTTTACCTTTCTTAATATTCTGTTTAGAATCTAGATTGAACATTTAAAGAGTGAGAGATAAACATGTAGGTGCTCTGGATCACTTACTCTGGATGATTCTTGTAAACCGATCCGTCTACTCCAATGGTGATACGCAACTTTTCAGCCGCTTTGTTGTCCCGGATTTGTCGCATTACCGCTGCCAGGGTGGAGGCACATAAGTGTGCGGCCCGAGTGGACACGATCTGACAAATCCTCCGAGTAGCTGCGCAGTCGTCAGCAGTCGGGTCCAGACCAAGGCTGCGGAGAACCTTCTCAGAACTTGCCAGACCTTCTTCATCGCTGCATGCAAAGCACAAAATGTACAATCAATCTCTACAGCTATAAGTATTCCTTATTAATTTCTGAACAGGTTTCACAGTCAGGTGCAACAATTTTTGTTCTTTAATTTGTGCTTAAATGTCCAAGATAATTGAACCTCCAACAAAACAACTGAAAGTGCTATTAAGGAGCACTTTTCCTCATCTTTGGTGTAATCATTAAATGCACTATAACACTATTTAAATAAAAAAGATTAGGACAAATATTAAGTCTACAGTACGCCTTTCTATTTAGTGTTTATTATAAAATTAAATAAAAACATTAAGACCAGTTTCCTCAAATCTTATAAAGAATAATCAAACAGGATTTATTAGCAAAAGACTCAGGATAATATTAGACGTGCCTTACACATAATGAGTTACATACAAAAACATAAAAGCAATGATTATTAGCTTAGACACCAAAAAGGCTCTCAGACTCAGTTAACTGGACCTACCTGTTTAAAGTGCTAAATACATTTCAAATAGGTGATTTAATAATAGATTATGGTTAGGCCCTTTACCCCCATCCGACATCCAACATAAGGACAACTACCTAAACAACTATCTAAAAGAGTCCCATTAGAGAGAGGAGTAAGACATGAGTGTACCTGGTGTACCTCTTTTTCGTAATGTATCTGGAACTATTAACCACCCAACATATTAGACAAACAAAAACAATCAGGGGTATCATAATGAATGGAATGGAACACAATCGCATGCTATGCAGATGACATAATCTTATTTTTTATCAGAACCCGAAAGCTCATTACCAGAACTGATGCATAATCTGGGAAAACTTGGCTCTATGACGGGTTACAAATTAAATATTGAAAAAAAAAAAAAAAACCCAGAAATTCCTGAAGATTAATCCTGTTAAATTTAATGTAAAATCTTTAAAATATCTAGGAGTAATATTACAAAAAGATATAATGGAAATTATGAATAAAAATAACCACCTTTACGTAAAGGTGAAAAATGGAACCAGATTCCACACTTACCTTTAACAGCAAGGGTCAAAAAATAGAAAAAATGTATATTATACCTAGATTCCTCTATTTATTCCAACCTCTACCAATATCCCTCACAAACTACCTTTTCACAGAATGGGACAAGACAATTTCCAGATTTAAATGTTACAAAACATTACAATTATCAAAGGAAAAAGGTGGTTGTAAAAACCTGGAGAGAAGTGGTAAACACAAATAAACTAAGCAAAGAAATGAAAACACCAAGTTGGTTTATATGTTAAAAGCTTTTTACCAAATACTATCGACTACAGATTTAAGACCTGGATAAAAGAAAAAGGTATAAAATTTAATTTTTCAGATTGTAAAAGAGAATCAAATGGAAAGCTTTGACAAATTACAGGAAAGGTTTAATTTAGAAAAAGAAGATTTCGATAAATACCAACGATTAAGAAATTATTCTAATAAGGAAATCAAACATAACACAGACCAATATAATCCACTGATTGAACTAATAAAACCTTATAGATCAAAACTTGCAGAAGGAATAATAAACAAGTTTATTGCCAATTTTAATACCTACTCAACTAGATATATCAAGGGTGAGTGGGAAAATGAAGCAGGACTTGTTACTGATGAAGAATGGAAACAAATATGTGCATCACTTTGGAGGTGCACAAAATCTTATATCTTGAAAGAATTCTGCTGGAAAAGTGTATCACGCTATTTTAATACCACCACATCAAAGTGCTAATTTTTTTTACAAGGAAACAGCTAATGCTGGAGAACTGTAGATGCCAGAGTGAACATCACTATCATGTATTCTGGGGCTGCCATATTATCCAAAACGTTTGGAAGGATATTAACAATACAGTTAAACATATTTTCTAACTTCTTTTTCATATTTTCCCTATCTATATCCCACTATATTTTCAAATCTGAGCCTGTTTCTGGGCTATAAACTCAAATAATGCAATCAATAGATGGTTATCTTTGGAATATACTTTTAGCAGCCAGGAAAAAAGCAATTACAAAAACGTGGAGGGTACAGAAGGAACCGACCATCCAGGAATGGGTTCATTTAGTAGCGGATTGAAAGACAAACATATTCTTTAAACACTGGAATAAATGGGAAAAGTATGCAGAACAAAAGATGCCGGAAATGATACTGAATACTTGTATTAAATGAATAAGAATAATACGCATAGACAGGATGCACTTAGAGTTGGGGTTTATAACTTATTAAGTTCTAATATGTCTCCTTGTTGAACCGTATCTTTATATAATGCTGTATCTAATATAGTTCACCTCTGTGGCTGTTCATTTGTTGTCTTGTCATATAAATAAAAATAAGAGAGAGAGACAGATGAAATTTTGTGTAAACTGTAAACACATACACATTTTAGTCTGTATTTTACTTCAACAGATTTGCTTGTACTGTTGTATCCATTGAATGGCTTACAAGAAATGTAAATGTCTCTATAAAAAAAAAAAAAAAAAGAACAAGAAACCCAGTTTCCTGAGACACGTGACCTGAAGAGGCATTAAATATAGTTTAATGGGACAAATAATATTATGAGATTTATTTAAAAACATTATCAACGATAAATAAAAAAGATAATTATACTTATATATGTTTATACATATCTTCCCAAGACCCTGAAACCAAGTCACATGACCAAATAAGTTTACGTGGTGCTTTGTGAGGCCTTTATTGTAGCTGTGCTCTGTGGTTTTGTTTCTATCCATTTTTAACCTTAATTAATTTACTAATACAGTGAAATACTGGTAATATTTGGCTGTGATCAGATGATTGGGGCACAGATTTTTCAACCATCTGAGGTCGGGATATGAAGGCCACTGTTCCAGGAGGAAAACTCAGATACTTCTCTTCCCAAAAACCCTCTTCAGCTCATTCAGCTCATGGTCTCCTTTCAGTGGGATGTAAAAACATGAAATGTATCAGGTACAACCAGAACAAAGTCTAATAAGGACAATAACTGAGGAGATTTAAAAAATGTTTTAATTGTCAAATAATTACACTTGTCATTGTTCTTTACTCAGGTTGCACCGTATTGTTCTTCTACTGAAAGGGTGTGCAGTGTATAAAAAGGATTATTGTAGGAAAACCACTATTAGGTTAGCTAGCACAAACTGACTGATTCATCTTTGTTGCCAAAAATATTTTTTTCTTTGCATGCAAACAACTTTATTATTACTGTTCTAAAATATATGATTGGACATTTTAGGTTATTTTAGGCCAATAGTCATAATTTTTCTCTTCTTTAATAAAAGTAAAAAATATTTACCCAATTTGTTGGGAAATCTTGTATATAGATACGTGATCAGACCACAGAACTTGGAAACTAGAGACAGAAGTTAAATGATGTTGAATAAACTTTGGAGGCCAAATGTTCAGCTCATCGCAGTGTTGTATGTTTTAAAGATAAGTCGTTCCAGACCTTTTCTTTTCATCAGACTGCCATGGTTTGATCTGTCAAAAGAATGGTGTTCCAGAACTGCCTTCTGCATTTCATGTCATTCCCTCCCCTATTTATAGTAGGCTGGGATAATGATGTGTCAGTCTCCTGGGAAGTATTCTTCACTTAGCGGGAAGTTTCTCACCAACACGTCATGTTTTTCTCAGCACATACCAAACTGTTTCATTGGCCTCTCCAGTCGTTTGCACTGCTTCACAGATAGATTAGTTGTGGTTTTGGTCTGGAACAGATGGCACATTTAATCTGAAACACAAACTCCTCCACTGCACTCTGTCTGTTAATACTAACAAGTTCAACATTTTTATTTCACACTTCGAACCTAATTTAAATATAATAATTGTTGAACTGCAGAGGAAATAATCAAGAAAAGCTGCGATTGGAAACTTTCCTCTTACTTCCTGTCAGATAAAGCTGAGTTGAAATTTGTATGCCAAAGTCACTGTGTAATGATGATGTTTAAAGAAAAAAGGAAAGTCGATGTCACATTGTTCACAAAGGTATCTTGTCCAAGCCAAATGCTGAAACGCTCACAATCTTTCTGTTTTCAGTCCTAAGGCAAAACTTTGGATTCTTCGTTTAGCAGCTCAGTACCATTAGAGCATTCAAAAATATTTCTTGCTTGTGACAGGAGGTTCCTGGTGCGTGTACCCACATTACAGCTTTTGGAAAGTCTAATTTGAGGAAAAGGGTTCCTAACAATTAATCTGGAAGTTAGAGTCGTTTTTTTAACAAACAGAATCCTCACTGTTTATTGAAAACAGAATTAAGAAGGAAAACTAGCTAAGCATTAGTGTTGGGAAGTAAAACGGTGTTTTTCTTTTGGCTAGCATAGATGTTGTTTTGATCTCACCAGTGTAATCTTTCATTTAGAAGAATAAGACCAGAGAATATGCTGTGCAGGATTAAACAGATAACAGCCACGAGCCCCTTTCAGATCACACCTAGCCACTAACCCTCCTTTATGGGTCATTTAGTCAATCCCTTTATCAAGTCAATCCACTCAGATTATTGGACCTGTGCACTTAACGTGGGACAGAAAAACCTATGACAAAAATCTAGATTTACACATCAGGAAGTTGAAGAAATAAAAGCAAAGTTTGGTAGATATTGGAGGAAACCTACAAACCGAAAGAAGTGTTTTTTAACTGGTGATGCAGTAGAGGTAGGTAAAACGGCAGAGGAAAAAGCAGAGTTGACTGTGTTTCATGGAGATATACCACTTGCCTTCTCTGGTTTGTTCAAGTGTTTAGTTAGAACGTTCGTAACCTGCTGCATCCTGAGCTCTAATCCAACACCAGTAAACTAGTAGTCAAAATTTAAGCAACAATATCTCTACAGATATGTTGATTGTGTAGCCTTAATGAACTTTTGAACTTTTGTGTTTGAGCCCTTATCTTTTTATTTATTGCTCAGTTAATTTTGTTCAGTGATAAAACTGCAATAACAAAAAAGCTCTGTCTTACATCTTTATTGCATGAGAGAGATTTGAAAGATTCATTGGAGAACGCCCTAAATTACATGTGGTAATAATACAGCATCATAAGCTTGTCTAAGCTTGAGATGTTGTTACTGCAGTGTGATCAGTGTGACAGAAATCCTGTGGTTCTCCAGCAGGATAGCAGAACCAACTGACCTGTCAGAGGCAGCTGCAGAAATCTGCATGAGCTGCCACTAGACCACTGCAAATGTTATTATCAGTAGAACAAGAACTGAATAGTAAAGTGGTGTTACCTTCATGGTGTGAAGCAGTTTCACAAGAGCAGCTAGGAGAGTGACCTAAAGGTTGTTCTTTAATTCTGGACAGCAGATGTAAAAATGGTGAGTTGCATGTATGGCTGATTTCCGATAACAGCGATGAGACAATGTTTTAGTCCCAATGTTGGGAACACATGCAGGTCACATCCTTGTCATTCAGTACTTTTGTTTTTTCTTCTGTCATTTCTTATTTAGTGTTTTCGGATATTTTAGACCCGTTTCAGACTATAAATAGATGCTGTAGTCTATTCATAGTCTGAAGCAAGCAAATGTGGTCATACGATTCCTCCAAATAATCTCTTCAGGATTTCACTCAGTTACTTTGGTATGGTTAGGGGTCATAACCTGACATATAACATAAGAGTAACCTTGGATTAAACTGATAATCAACAGAAACATGGTGTAAAATAGAAGTCTTAATTAATCTAAAATAATTCAATACTGAATTAAATCCTACAGTAGATTTTAATTTGGATATGACACTAAAAATACTTAAACTATTTGTACCTGTGTATTTAACTTTATTTTACTTTACAGGTAGGAAGTGGCAACACGCCATCAGCATGTTTAACCACACAAGGATGGATTGTTACATTACTTTGATAGTAAAGTTGTATTTACAGAATTAAGAATGACTCACCATAATATCTTTTGATTTTGATTTTTGTAACCAAGACACATATTACACAAAATGACGTTAGAAAGAATTACTGGCTTGAAATTTAAGAGTCACTACTCTCATTCGTTCACGTCAACCCCAATCATCATGCCGGATGTTTTATGGTTCTTTTAATTGGACATCATTTATGTGCATATAACAGAAATACTAACTTGTCACTCTCAATGGTGAAGATGTGGTTGGTGCTGAAGCATCCAGTGGTAAGAAGCTCTGGCGTAGTCTTGCCCTGGAACAACAGTTGATCTCTGGCCATCTTCACCAAGATGAGACGCACCAGCTCACCCATGTACATCCCACTTATCATCTTCTCAAACCTAGGAACAATAAAAAGGATCAACTTGATGACACCAAACCTTCTGTACTTTTCACTGTGTCCCCACATGCACTTTAATTGAAATTCAGCTTCCAAAAAGGCAGACTCTGCTTTGTAAGTCCCATTTTGAATCAGAAATATTTTATTGATGACACATGCTGCTATACATCTGCCTAGAAGGTTTTTAATAAGATCAGAGAATAAATGAAGATATGAGAACACAAAAATACCATCTGGATGAAATGTCTTGTCTGGATGAAATGATTAATTAAAACTTGTGCTTAATTTAAGGAGTGCTGTAGATTCACACGTACAAATTGCGATGGGGCACACAGGCCATGTCTTCATATCCATCCCAAGCTTGTTAGTCTACAAATCATCAGCCCTATTTCTGGTAAAAATAATTTAAATCAGCATTAAAGCTGCATGTTTCTCATGTTTCTTTTTTAATATAATACCAATTTTGAATTCCTTGCTTGTTTTACGTACTTTGGATACTTTTTAATCTCTAAGCCTGTGTGCAATTAATAAAATATTTTTTTATTTTAATTTGGGCTCCAAATGATCCCAGAAACAATAGTTTTTCTATCGATGTTTTGACATTTTTTCTCGTTTTATAATTTGTCTGATTCACACCAAAATTGACCTAAAACTAACAGAGAGTATGAGGTAAGACTTACAAACTGATGTTTGCAGAGCCTAACAGACTTATCAACCTCAGCTGGGCTTGTCTAGTCTCTAGACTGCAAAGCTGCTAAAAACTAAACCCAAAAGATTTACATCTGCAGTGTCCTGTACCCAAATCCACCCACTTCCTTATTATGACACTCAGAAGGGATGAATAAAAAACATGTTTACACACTTTTCAGATTCATATGAAAAAAAATTGTAAACCATTTTCCTTCTACTTCACAATAATCAAATTCACAACAGTCAATTTTATATCATAGAAAATCCTCCAATTTTATCCACACCTTAATTAATTTCAATTTTAATCCAAACAGACTAAAATGCAACAATTAGAAAATTTAGGAAAAGTTCAAATAAATACACTAAAAAGAAAACAATTAAAAGTGTTGGAACTGTACATTCATATACTTGTTGATGTGGTAAGATATTTGAAACTAAAACATATCTGAAATTTTTTATAATGATTAGCAAACATAATACACTTTAACTTTCACATTACAGCAATTATTCTATCATTAAAAAATTACCTGAGGAAATATTTTGATTATTCAGGGGAGCAGTTTCAACGTCTTTGTTTATAAGCATAAACAACATTTACTTTAGCACTGCCCCTGTTTAAGGGGTGGGGACACCCTAAAGGGTTAAGATCTAAGAGTGAGGGGCAAGGAGTGAAATGGGATTAAACTCAAATAATAAAAAAAACCTCACTGGGTTCTGAAGTTAAAACATGTGAAGATCAAAACTTTCTAACCGTTCCCTCAAGTAAAACGTTATCTCTGCTTCGCTTAATTTACTTGTAATGTGCGATAAGGATTATTGAGAATTGAGTGTCAGAGGTCCTTTCCAGGATGGAGCAGGTAGCATCATCAGTGTATCATATTCAGCTGGAGGAACTAGGAACATCTACACCAGCCTGAGGGACAGGGTCAGATGATAACAAGCCATGAACAGTTTCTAAGCACTGAAGCAGAGGCCTACAACACACACAACCCTCTAACCGAGAATTAACACCACAGACCTCTAAACAAGCTGCTGATTAACCATCCAAACACAAATTTACGAGACACAGTAACTCACTAATGTTTTGACCTCAGCAGCCAATAATATTACAGAGGAGGACCATGAGAAGAATAGTATCTGGGACTGAAGTGACTATGTTAATAGGAAAAGCAGTCAATACAGTTTGTAAGCCTAAAACCTGTAGAAGATGTCATCAAAACATGACAAGGGAGCAAATAAACAGTAGGGCAACGGAAAATAATAAATATAAATTATATTTATTATATCATAATAAATTATTAATCCACACTTATAAACAGTGGATTCTGGAAATGAACATTCAAATTACGTATATTTATTCTGCAGACAACACCAAGAAACTTATGACACTCACAACTGCTTGCCAGGGTTCAACGAGCCTGCATCAATTTCCCGGTCAATGTCCGTGCGCACGTCCTCCAGGCCGCCATCATCTCCAAAAGCTCCCCACTCTGTATTTACACACATCTGCCCCTCATCTCCATCCAGCAGCTGAAGGTTCCTCATCTGCTCCATGTAACAAGCATTGGTGCCCGTTCCTGGAGGGAAGTGGTTTTGCCAACATTGTTACAGATCAACAACATAATATACCTGAGGATAACATAAAGATCACTGCCTTCATTTACAGTAACTCCGACATGGTTGGAGCTCTATTTTCTGAACAGTTCTTAGTTGTGTCTGGACATAATAAGATACTTTTTGTTTAAATGTGGTTATTTTTTTATCTTTAGTGTGATCAGAAACTCAGATCAACACAGAGTTTTATTTTTTCTCCAGTCCTGGACTTGGGCCGGATATACCTTCACACTCATCTGCCAGTGTAGTTATGAAGTCAAAGCTAAAGGTTTAGGAGTGACAGAAATACTGTGTTTTGTGACTTTACATAACCAAGACATGTAAAAAGATTTTAGCTTTTATCGCAGTATCATATTTTCACTCAAGACACACAAACAAAAACAAAAATGTAGAAAATGCCAAATTCACATAATCCTAACTAAAGCACTTCATCAGTTTACTTCATAGATCAAACTAACTAGGAATTTTTAATTAGTTATGCGTGACTTCCTGTGTCCCTGAGGCATATAATGATCTCACACAGTGGCTCACTTTAAACCCCCTCCTAAGTTTATAAAGAGGTATATAATGAGTTAACACAATACAGGTACAAAGTGAATTGTCACTAAAAATTAGCTTGAAAAGCTTAAAGTTTACAGAACCCATCTTCTGTGTTACCTCCAAGGTTTTTGACTGGGACTCTACTTGATAAACATTTTAGAGCTCATAAAAAAACTACCAAGGGGAAAACAGTAAGATTATTCTTTTGATGAGAAAGTTTTTTGGGTAAAAGCTGTAAAGGCGGAAGTTAAGTGTGATGCTAACTGCAAAGAGTTGGTTAATTGATGACATTATGGAAAGCTAATGTTTCCCTTTTGTTACAATAGGATACAAATGCTCATAGACATACAGTACAAGGATAAATGGCCCAAGGTTTGTCATAAATGACCTGAAGCTGGGGCACTGGGTTTGATAGTGGAGCAGCCGGTATACCTGGGTTGATTAGAAACCGCACACTTAGATTAAGTATGGACACCGGTTACTACACAATCTAACAGATAGACACCACAATGGTGACACATAGTCTACTGATAATCACTCAAGGAGAGCACATCCATTGCATCGGAGTGCCAAATATAAAACTATATGTGACCTTCTATCGAGGCTCTTCGTCATCCTCTAACAGACTGCGACAGTCCGAGACGGGAGCCTCAGCGCTGATCTCTGTAATCATTCCTCTGCATTAATTTAGATTAAAAGAGCTAAAAGTTAGAAACTGTTTGAGAGTCGTTCATTTAAGAGTCAAAGTTAGATATAGTGTGTGATCGCTTCTGGGGTTCAAGTACCGAAGGAGCTCCAAGGCATCTGACCGCCAACAGGGTGTGGTAGGTCGGACAAATTGGTGTTCCCGCCAGCGCCCCGGAAGCGGAAACCACTTTTGGATAGGACAGAGTTGCCATGGAAGGACAACACATCACAACAGCGGTCGCAAACAGAGAAGGTAGGGAGATCCTATTAAAAAATCTCCAGTGTTTTTCCTGTAAAAACACTCTGGCTGTGTTGCTAGTTCTGAGTGAGTGGTTTTTGTAATTCTTGGAGGCAGAGAAATGGTTCAGAATAATTTTTGCGTACGCATTAATAAGTGATAAGACGTGTTAATAAGTGGTGCGATTTTAACGGTGACAGCCCAGGAAGAACGGTACACTCTTCCAAACTTAGGCTAAAATCTAAGGGTGTAGGTTTGAAGTTCCTTTATTGCATGCAAGGAAAGATAGTTTTCCCTCGCACACAATATAAAAGCGACCCCCTGAATGAGGCACGCAAACTCGGTTAGGGTCTGTCGGGTCCAGACGGTTCCATAAGAACGGTCAAAAGATACCACAGAGGGGAAGTATTAGGTTTCGATAGCTCCTTGGACTTCTTAAAAATCCTGAAAGCGGCTTACTTCCTTTTGAGTAAAACACGCAGAGATAGATGCGCATCCTCGGCATGGTTTAAAGGTCCTGCGGTTTTCTAAAATAACCCAAAAGCGGCGCAGAGAGGGGGTCTTGAGTTTCGATAGCTCTCTAATTTTTCCCTAAGAAAAATTTAAAAGTGGCTGGCTCCTTTTGAATAAACAGTTGTATAAATATAAAAGTGTAACATCAAACGGCCAGTATGAATGGGTGTGAGTCTATAACAGTGAGCGAAAGGAAGTGACGGGGGACATATTACACTGACGGACCTTGACTGCTACATGCTAAGCTAACAGACCCAAGCTCACTGAATAAACTCTGCTGTGAATAAACTTTGGTGTCTGAGAGATAACAGAATAGGCTCTTATGTGGACCAGTAAACGGTGCTGTACCGCCTGGTTGGCCAGAGTGTGTGAAAGTGTGTGAAGTGAGAGAATGACTGAGACGTCACTAGAAAATGAGCTCCCCGCTTGTTCTCTTGGAGCAATGCTTGGAGACAGGGAGGAGAAATATATTAGCAAGTTTCAACCACAAAAATGCTTTAACAAGTTAAAACAACAGTTTGATAGAGCTTGTTTGGGTCCTGGAAATAATTGTCAAGTCACCAGAAAAGGTTAAGAAATAATTTTAACCATTAAGTAACACAAAGTGGTTCCATTCTAAAATGCTGTATTTACAGGGTAATCAAATTGTTCATGTGGCCAATGTCTGTCCATTTTGTCTGTCTGTTTTTGTGAAATGAATGTCTGTTTCATGTTATGTAAAAATTAGGGTATATGTGGCAGGATACATTTAATTTAAATTGTTTTCTGATATGAAACTAATTGGAATTTTGAGTTTTTAGGTCTGGAGAAGCAGTCCTGACCATGGACCGCCTGCTTGAAAGGTAAAAACATTTTAAACTATCTGACACACTGATCCTCAGCAGTACCATAATAATATTAGGTCGGTTCTTTATAACACCAGAAAGGGACAACCTCTCCCCTCAAAACATGATTTTAACAGATGGTTTGACTTTTTCCGGTCAGAATGATCAAATAAGACTCAAATTTAACACAAGATGAAATGCACCTTAACAGAATTACTGGACTGGACTGAAATGGAGAAAACTTGAGTTAACTGAAACAAACTTTAGTTACTTGAAATAAATACAAAGTGTAATTTATAGCTGACTGAAACTATAGGGTGTGTTTATAAAACTGGGTAAGACAAACTAAGATTATAAGACACAACACGCGGAAGAAAAATAGAACATTCAGTAGAATAGAACATTCAGAGCCATTATAATCTTGCTGATGAATACCACAAAAATTGTTATGGAACCAGATGATTACAAGAGAGCAGCTTTATCAGGGCCAAACAGAAACATTTGCAGGGAAGATCCAATGTCCTTCGACCTGATTTTGACTTTATTTAACCCTATCGTGGCACATATTATGTATGGAAAGAAATAAAAGGTATAATTGGCAGCACTGACACCTGATTATTTCAAGGGTAACCCCTTGAGATGCACCATCTCATTTTTGAGAGGATCCTTGCAGAACAGGAAGGTAAACAACAGTAATACGACGTTCTCAAAGACCCACAAACACACACTCTCACAACCACAGAGTCACACACACTCTCACAACCACCAGCATAGCAAGTGCATGGCACATAGACTTAACATCAAGACACAAAATAAGACAACACATACAGATGCAGAGTTCATGTTCATATCTCTGTGAGGATTAAGTCCAGAATAAATGAACCTTATTCTTACTGAATGCAACAAAAAGATGTATTACAATAAAGTAAATATGAATAGCAGTGATACAGCAAGTAAGTAAGTGAGGCAAAGTATTCCAAGCTGATGAAGCTTTAAACTGAAATGCAAAACATAAAATTTTTTCTAATTCTTGGTGTAAAACACAAAAACATAACTGATCAGTATTGTGAATTAAATTGGATTAAGTATTTCTAAAAACGGAGTATTTCAAAGTTTGAGGGGATGAAGATTAGTTTCTGTGGCATGGCCATAAATAACATTGGCGTGTTCTAGGATTGGCAGCACCAGTTGTGGAAAACTCTTTTACGAGCTGGAAAGAAAAAACATTCTCAGAATGATAATGTGACAATTTTAAGGCAACAGGCTTTCAAACAATATTAAATTTAGGATTTTAGCTCGACCAGTTAGACTCAGATTTTATCTGACTCCAAAAGATTAGTTTTTCTCTAATGTCGGTATTCTCTATATGTGTTCAGATGCTCACAAGTTGGAACAATTTTCTGGGTTTTAGTTTCAGAGAGTGAAAACTTCAATTTCTTATGAATTTTCTTGAGGTGAAATTGGATCTAAATTCTCTTTGGGACGGGAACAGAACAGGACCTTCAAGATGGCGCCGACGATGGAAGCCTCAGAGCTTCGCTCTCTCTTTGTTTTTGTATTTTGTGTGTTTTTATGTTTTTTGAGCCACAATCCTGTGGTCTCATTCAGTAGAGAGGAACTTCTCAACATCAGAGAGTCCTCTCTTGGGTTTTTTTCACCATCTTTCATCGATCCGAGGTTCACTGAGCTCCTGGCAAGCGGAGCTGCGGCACTATACGGGATTCTGCGCCGAAAGCTAAAAGGGGAAAGCGCGCTGGCAAAGCTCCGCAAAAGAGGACTTCGCACACCACTGCCTTCAATCCACCTGGCAAATGTCCGCTCTCTAAACAACAACAACTCCGCGGATCAGCGGTTCTCTGCTTCACCGAGACATGGCTGAGCGAAAACATCTCCCACTGACCTAAACCAACTAACTGTTGTGGTGACATCATACATCAGTTTCTGTGAGGACATGTGTGTGCAAACCAAGACCTTCTGCACCTTTGGGAATAACAAGCCACGGTTTACTCCACACCTCAGGAATCTGGGCAGGGAAAAGGAAGAAGCTCACAGCAGTGGAGATTGGGCACGGTACAGGCAGGCCAGGAACAGACTAACAAAGGAGATCAAAGCAGCCAAGAGAAGCTACAATGAGAAGCTTAAGAACAGCCTTTCTACTGGTGACACTTCAGCTGTATGGACCGGTCTGAGAAACCTGACTGCCTATAGGAGCCCCCACACCCATCCTGAACAGAGTCGTCTCCTGGCCAACCGTCTGAATGGCTTCCACGGCAGACATGACAAGAAGCCATTCAACCCATCCCATTCACATCCCATTCAGAAACAAATTCCTCCCACAAAGCTACCAACCCCCTACCTTCAGATCCTCTGCCTGCACTAAAGATCTCCAAAGAAGATGTAAATAGGCTTGTTAGGGTTTGAAAACTTTTGTATTGTTTATCACTCATGTCTGCTCTAAGTGTCTTACATGTCACAGAAAGGGAGATGGTGAGAGGAATGAGTTATGCTTTTATCAGCAACATCTAGGGACTGGTACCGAGTCCGCACTCTCTCTCTCTCTGTTTATAATCAAGACACATGAACCCTAACCTTTCTGACCCCACACACACACACACACACACACACACACACATCCGTGTTTTACTATCTGTATAAGGACTTTTCAGTTACTTCCATTGACTTCCATTCATTTTCCTTGATTTGTAGTGCCTAACCCTGACCCTAACACTAACCCTAACCAGCTAATACCTAACCCTAACCCTAACAATAACTCTATTCATACCCTAGTCCTAAACCTAACCCCTGTCCCAAGAACGGAATTTGAAAAAGTGAGGACCAGGAAAATGTCCTCACTTTGCGATAAAAATACGAAAAATGGTTCTCACTCAGCAACAAGTACAAGAACACACACACACACACACACACCCTGAATGTTTGTTGAACTGTGTGTGAACCAGCATGTATAAATAAAGAGACAGGGGTGCCAACACTTTGTAGTCTGTACTGCAGAGCTACCCTTGCAAGTAAATTGACTGTATCGTTCTTTCCTCTGAGTTGACTAAATAATACCTAACATTAACTTGGTCCTTCGAAGCCGGATATTATAAGAACTAAACTGATCTTATTTTTCTTTGTAGTGACTGGCGGATCTCCGGGAACAGCCTGACGTCGAGTTAAGTGCTGCCGCACAGCCGCACCTAGGCCTGGTGCCTGAAAGTCCCGGTGTGTGACATTCGCATCTGGCCGGTGGGTTATGGTCTTGCTCGACGCCGGGTGACTCCGGGAGGTCCGACAGAGTCACCTAGAAGTCAACTCCGAGGTGAGATAGCTTTAAAATACAGTACATGAGATAAGAGTAAGTGCTATATAAATAAAAGAAGAAAAGTACTTAAAAGTCGTTGGTAGTGTGTCGCCGGTAAGGACACTGCATCGGATAGGTTTTATTTCGCCGCAAGGAAATAGCGATAAATTTAGGTAGGATCTCGCCGCAATGAGATCAGAAATGACTAGGTAATTTCGCCGTAAGGTAACTGGATAATTTGGTTGGTAACATTTCGCCGGAAGGAAATTAAATTAAATGTTGAATAATAAGGGAGCTCATAAACTAAGCTAGGTCGACCATATATATTGCTGAAGGGACATAAATATGTTAAAATACTAACTGTGTGAATGCTGTTGTGTGCGTTTGGAGGACCGAGCATTTTTGGAAGAATCATAGCAAGATTCTGTTGGTCCTGTTTTCTTTTGCCCAGAATAAAAAAACCTTTTATCTGGGACATTCATACTCTACAAATATATCTGGGTGAGAAGTTGCTCTGTATTATTATTATTTTTTATTATTATTATTATTACACATTAACCATCATCTCCTAAAACATTGAAGGAAAAAGTGGGGATGATTGTGTTAAATGTGCTTTAACTTGGGAAGATAAGTTTGGTTTTTCACAGAGTGGATGTTTGAGTGTAAATAAGTTAAATAGTTTCAAATAAAACAGTTGATGGATGGAGATGAGAAAAATAAAAATACATAAGAAAAAGATTAAAAAGCACAGAGTACATCAATTAAGGTGTTAAAGAGTTAAAACTTTCCTGCAGGAAGTTTCGTTTGTCTTAAATATTGCGATCAGTCAGAAAAGAAAGGAGTATAGTGCATGTTATGGTGGACAACTGACTGACTGATAATATTTCTGTGTGCAAAATCTGAACCGATACTAAACTTTTTCATCTGCCTCTCTCCCACACATACACACATGTATGCCAGCCAGCCAGCCAGCCAGCCAGCCAGCCTGCCTGCCTGCCTGTCTGCCTGTCTGCAAATCACAGTGTGAGTTTCCACCAGAACGAAACTCAGAAGAAGTCTGGCCCCAAACCCACTGAGATGGACAACTATCCATGCTGTTTGCCAGAGCCAGAAGAGCGATCCACTGGATTTATATTGAAAGCACATCTTATGCGGGCAGAAGAGAAACAGGCCGGAGCAAAGTTTCTTCTTTCTCCCTCCTGGAGAAGTTAAAGTGGACAAGGAGTGAATGTCCCACCAACAGACCTGAAAGGCTTGGGTTGTTTTTGGACTGATAGAGGACTGTGTGCCTGACAGTCTGACTGGAGCGATTTAGAAACTGATGGGGGTAACGTTCAAACACACACATATTTGCATAAATCTTTTCCTATTTTCTGCAACGAAGAACGCTTATTAACAGCTGCTCATGTGACACGCTGGCTTGACGTTGACAGATATAGCGGGTTAAAATATTATTTTAGGGTTAGAAAAGTATCGTCAAAAAGGTTGATAACGTAACTCATTTGATACTTTCCAGTTAATTCTTTTAGAGAAACAAGTTCGCTTTCGTCGTGGAATATTCAGGGTCAATTATTCTAGTTATTAAGTTATTAAAAAGCAGAGGAAGTGACAACATCTCCAAAATTCAGCAGTACCCATGTGTTTCTATGTCATTTTCAGGACAGATCTCATGAAGGAGCATTTTCAAAACCCATTGCATGTGTAATGCCTGATGGGCTTCTCTTTCAGGCATTATTTGCTATTGTCAGAGTTTGTATCGCATAAATCTAATGGTTAGAGACCTCATCAAAACTACTGCAGATGGTCTTCATACAGTCTCTGACACAGTACTTACAGTGGGGTGCAGTTTTTGTCCGTAAGTGCTGACGCTTGTGGAAGGTACAAATTCATCGTTTTTCACAGCAGCTGCTGGGAAGAGGTTATATTACTTTTTTTCTTTCCTCTTCTAATTCATGCAGCGTGTTGATTTACACTGTACCTTATCAGGTCCTGAAAAAAACTATGACAGGCTTGGTTCTGCAGGTTCTTTTTTCTCCCTTTGGGGAAGGAAAGGAAACCTAATCAGTTCTGTGCTACACAGAAATAATAAAACAATTGTTTTCTAAGATATCACCAGCTAAAACTTTTAAAACTTTTGAGAGTAATTGGTTTTGTTAAACACATTTTCCTTGGTAAAACAAACCTTTAAAATGAGAATGGGAAAAATTGGGTTTTGAAGATAAGAAAGAATCTGATTGGACAGTGGTACCACACAGAAATATTAAAACAGTTCTAAGCCAATGATAGGTTCCAGTCATTCGGTGGCTTTGAAATGCAATAATACTCAAAATTTCTACTCTGGGGAACACAGATTGGGGTTGAAGAGTTTTGTTTTGGAACCAAGGTTAGGATTTTTATAACGGAATAAAGAAAATCCTTCATTTTAGGAAAATAAAGGAAATAAAGGCTCTCTCAAAACTAAAGAGGATGGTAGGCTCAAACTCCAGTCTCCTTGTTTGATTTCTTAGGGTTTAAAGATTAAAAGAATACATGGGAGTACAAAGGTACACAAGGTAATTTCAGATTACTAAATCATAAAATATTGGAACATTTATCAGCATTTGGATTATTAAAGAGGGGTTCTAGTAATAATTTTCTCCCCAACTCACAAAATGTAAATAGCCAAATTAAGGAAAATTATATGTGTCCACCCTTTGAAACACTATGTGGACAAAAGTCCAGTTTGGAGTCAAGTTTCTTATCTTAATTTCTGATTAAGTCAAACACTGCAGTTTTTGTTTTGTTTGGGTAGACCATAAAAATGTCAACGCCGACTTAAAATACTTCTTTGCATTTAAACTGAGCAGAGAAATTCTTGAATGCAGCTGCGATCAAATTGAGCAAAACAAAAAGAGAATTATAACAATAACTCTCAGGATTGTAGTTATTATTATTACAGAGTTACAGTACAAAGAATTGGCAAAAGGTTTCAGCATCAGTAAATTTGGATTAATTTAAGAGGAAACTGTTGCTGTGCTTCTAAATAGTTTGAGATCTCTTTGGATTATGTGCACTCATCTTAAAAAGGATCCTGAAGATTGTCATAACAAGATTGATCAATTACAGCATTAAAAGATATGGCTGAGAAAACATATTCTGAAAAGAGATTGTTAAAAATTTATTTGAATTCTTGAAGCTTCAAATTTGGCCATTTGTCTGTCTTTGATGTTTTGTCTTTGTTTTGTTGGAATGAATGTTTGTTTATATGTTGCATGAAACAATAATCCATGTTTAGAATAATGTTTCTAAATCCCAGATTGATTAAAACTTTGAGTTTTCAGGAGAGTTAAGAAGCAGCTTGTTTCTGAGGTAGGTGCATGTTAACAGTTTTGCAGTTTAAGGTACACTAAGATGGATTGGAATGAAGAAACTGTGGGTCCGCCCATAGGCTGTCCATCAAAGGTTAATTCTGCCTGACTCCGCCCACCTACCAGGTTGGTTCATGTCTTCACTTTCATGGAAATGTTCAGCAACTCCCTTCCTGAGTTTTAACACTGTTTAAGAGACAATAGAATCAAAATGCTTGTAGTGATTGTTGCATTAAAAACATGTTTTTTGTATAATAATTAAGGATGTATCATGACATTTAGATTTGTGTGTTTTACTATTAAAAGGTTAATGAAATAGTTTAAACTAATTTGAAGAATTAGTTTTGCATGCAGAATCATTGGTGATTTATTAGATTGAAAGTTTTCCCTGGTGCCATTAAGCTAGCTGACAGTTCAAGACATGCCAAAAGTAAGGAATATATTCTTGACAAAGAATCAGAGTTATGATTTTATACTTGACAGGAATTACTTATTAGATAAAATTTGTAGATTGTATGCATCAACATTACATTGAATTTCCATTAATCTAATACTTATCTTCATACAAGACAAATCAGGATGATATGTGACTTATTTCTAAGTGAAATATTGATGAACTGTACAACGACTGAAGTTTGTGTTTTGTTGTTAATGGAACTGAGTTACAGTTAAAAACATCTGGATTTTATTTATGTTGCTTTCGTTAAATTCATAGAGACACATAGTTGTGTCAGAATTCATTTCTTTGGTTCTATGTAATGTGATCTTGGTTACTAGAATATTCTTGTTTAAACCTTTTGCTGGATTGTCGCATGTGTTGGACTCTGCGCCAGAATGTCAGAATAAAGTAACATGGGGATACTGCCAAGATCAATTTTTTCCACATCTTTGTGTGAAGATAAGATGTTGTTTTACAGTCAAAACCTGTCCACTGTGTTTTCTCAAGTTTCACAGACAGTGAAGGCTGCATTTCTAGAAACAGCCACTTCCACCCTCCAGTCTTTTATTCCTGGCGACTGGATTCTGATCGGAGATTCTGATCAGAATCCAGATTCTGATCTAAGGTAAAACTGTGTGAATAATGAACACAGTTTTATCTCACTGATTACTTAAATTATAAAGCTAAGAGGTTACATAAAAATACCCACAAGGAAGTAATTTAGGTTCCATTTAAAAGTATCCTCGATGGCAGCATTACTGCAGAAAACTAAATGTTTTGTCTCTGAAAGAAGAGGGTACAGCTACTGGTCCTGTCCTCATGCTGTCCTTATCTGGCCCAAAGAGAAGGGGTGTGGAGAGAAAGAGTGTGGTGGTGGCTACTGTAGCCATCAGGCTACTAGTGAGGGCAGAAAGTGGAAAGGTGTAAAAGCTAAAGCAGAAGAAAAGCTTGATGCTAAGGAATGCTCGTCCACTTTGTAATCAGCCACAAAATGTTTAGAGACAAATCTTTTGAATCATATTTCAATCCTTTTCATTTATTTCATTGCATGTTTAATTTTGAAAAAAAAAATCAAAGGAAAAGTGTTGAAGAAATAGAAAAGTCCATCACCCGGTTACGGGTGATGGACTTTGACAAATTATCTATAATCTTGCTAAATGCTGATATTATAAAGTCAATACAAACAGAACACTTGAAGCAAAATAGAGTGACCTGAATGCCTCCAAATGATTTTCTTTTGTTGAAAAATTGCCTTGGCCTTCCTTTCCGATTTTAACTTTCTTAACTCAAATTGCACTTACCCACAATAAGGCCAATTTCACAGTGACGATCATCATAGCCACAGGTCATCATGGTACCCACTGTGTCACTGATCACTGCCATGATGTCAGTATCAATGTCCTGCAATGAAAGTTTGTTTACAAAGAACAAGAAACATCTTCAAGTGAAATCTGTACACTTGAATAAAAAAATAAAAAAATTGAACTCATCTTGCTAAACAAAATTGAACTAACAGATCCAACCCCTTGACTTTCCAAACATTATTTTGCTGCCTTTGATGTAAATTTGGTAAACCTCATTCAGTTATGTGCCATCTGAAGCTGGAGTGATCGCTGACTGGGTTCCCAGCAGGCATTAGACTGGTCATCAGCCACCTGAACAGGATGCATGCAGAGACAGACCTCCTTCAGCTGTCAACACCGCTTGACTTTCACAAAAAATTTGCTTCGAATTTGTTCAGAATAAATCTACAGCCATTTAACCCCTGAGGTGACAGCTGTTCTGCATCTAATTTTGCTTTCTTCACAAATTTGAAGACATACCTCTACATTCATCTGTCAGGTTTGATGGCAGTATAGACCGAAAGCAAACAGCATGACTCGGACCCCGAGGCTCTCAGAGCTCGAACATTTGGTATGCCGTTGGATTGCTTGCTTTTCACTACATGGCTCTGTTCTGGAGTTTTCCAAGTTCAAAAGAAGTTCAAAGTCATTTCAGTGTGCTGCTCCACAGAGAATCTACATGGATGTAAAAAGTATACATACCCCTGGGAAAATGACTGTTTTGTGATGTTATTAAACTTAGAGCGAGATCTATAATGTCCACACTTTCAGCGATCTATAACCCTTACAAGAAAACTGGAAAACAAACTGAAATCTTTCAGGGGGGAAAAACTAAAGTTATGTGGTTGAATATTATCACTGGACCTGTGGCTGTATTCAGAGTTAACTGCCACTTTCAAACCTATGTTAGGAGCCTGTACACACTCACGTAAAGTCTTCAAATAAAGTTCAGGTGTTCTGGTAGGCTTTTCCTGACATTTCTTTAGTTACATCTTACACCCAAAGTCATGATTTGCAGAGAGCTGCCGAGCATCAGAGGGATTTCATTGTCTAAAGGTATCGGCCAGTAGGGGGATACTAACTAATTCCCAAACCATTAGTTATATAATGGAGCACAGTGAAGGCATCAAGTGGAGAAAAACAGTGACATCACTAAAACCTAAAAATCTCTAAAGGACTGATGAAAACACATGAAAATAACTGCTCAGGGAGACTGCCAAGAGGCCTACAGCAACATTAAGGGAGCTGTAAGGATTTAATACTGACTATGTTGTACATAAGACAACAACCCCCATATTCTTCATATGTCCAGGCTATGGGTTTGGGTGGCCAGACAGAAGGGTTATTCTTATGAAGAAAATCATCCAGGCACAGGTATTTTTAGCAAAAGCACATCTGAAGTCTCCCAAAATCAAATCATCTGGCAAAATGTGTTTTGTTCTGATGACACCAAGTTTGAACTTTAAGATTATAAAAGCTTAGATTTAAAAGCTCTCTGTGGCACAAAACATTACCACCATCATCGACCTGTCACTTGTGTCTTTTTGGTGGTGGCTCTCTCCTGACGGTTTCAACACTGTACATTATCAAAACAACAGCATACCTTCAGTGATGCATGGAGGTGGCAGCGTCATGCTTTGTGGGTGTTCTTCTTCAGCTAGAACTGGGGCTTTAGGGATGGAGGGAATCGTGAACATTTCCATTTAACAGTCAATGTTGGTGCAAAATGATGCAAAAATGAAGATTAAAGTTTTGGAAAACCTAAGACCGACACCAGACCTGAATTTGACTGAAAATCTGAGGGTTGATCTAAAAAGGGCGGCACTTACAGTCTAACAGATTTGGAGCGCTTTTGCAAAGAAACGTGGAAAGTCAAGATGTGTCATTCTAATGGACCCCAACCCAAACTCCAACCTTTCGTAACCAGTTTCTTTTAGATTGTTTATTATTTTCACCTTAAAACACTTCACTTTGTTCTATAATTAAGCAGTACAGGTTATAATTAACATTAAAGGTGAACAAAAATGATTTCTCTTGGTCCTTTTTTTACACATCACAAAAACAGGTATTTAAGCATGAGGGTGTTGGTTTTTATATTCACCATCACGATGAAACAGACGTGGTCAATAATACCCTGATACATAGTGTTTATAATGACTAACAGTTTGTGTACAAAAATGTCATTTTTTCTTTTTTTACCCCTCGTTTTTTGATAGACTTCCTCAGAAGGCTGACCACATCCTTTCCTTCCACTCCACTCAACCTGAAGCCTTTGGTCCAAGATATCAAAATGCTCTAAAGAAAAAAATAAAGGCAAAGCAGATTCAAGAGTCATTCAACCTTGCTTGAAACAACCTACACAATCAAGTGGTTGAACAGTAAACCTAAAGGATAACTCTTCTGTAAATATTTTCTTATATGTTTTAATGGGACAACACTGAAAATATGATAATTTGATATAATGTAGTCAGTGTACAGCTTGCATGACAGTGTAAATTTAAGTTGACCTTATAAATAACTCCACACACAGCCATTAACATCTGAACTGCTTAACTCTGATACTACTAAATAAAATCAAGTGCAACCAAGACAGGTCAGGGACAAAGTTGTGGAGAAGTTATAAAGAAGAAGTTATAGCAGGGTAAGGTTAAAGCTGTTTAAAGTTTTCCAAAGTGGCAAGAAGTGTAGCATAACTGCAAACATTCCAAGTCATAAACTGGCAGGCCAGGTAAAAAACAGCCAAAAGAGCCTTGAAAACTCTGAAGGAGCTGCAGTGATGCACTGCTCAGGTGGTGGATTCTGTTGAGAGGACAATAGTTAGCACTCCAAAAAGAGGAAAGCCATTGTTGAAAGAAAGCCATAAAAGTCTAATTTGCAGTTTGCCATATATGGAGAACCAATCCTGCCATAATTAAGAATAAATACAGAAAAGTAGCTAGAAATTAGTGTGCTATTAAATGCAACAAAATAATAAAAAGAAGAGATTTATTCAATTATTCATCAATTAATCTGATATAAATATACACTGCTCAAAAAATAAAAGGAACAATTAAAAAACACAATATAACTTCAAATAAATCAAACTTCTGTGAAATCAAACTGTCCACTTAGGAAGCAACACGGATTTGACAATCAATTTCACAGCTGTTGTGTAAATGGAATAGACAACAGGGAGAAATCTTTGGCGATTAGCAAGACACACTCAATAAAGGAGTGGTTCTGCAGGTGAGGACCACAGACCACTTCTCAGTACCTATGCTTTCTGGCTGATGTTTTGGTCACTTTTAAATGTTGGTGGTGCTTTCACACTCGTGGTAGCATGAGACGGACTCTACAACCCACACAAGTGGCTCAGGTAGTGCAGCTCATCCAGGATGGCACATCAATGCGAGTTGTGGCAGGAAGGATTGCTGTGTCTGTCAGCGTAGTGTCCAGAGTCTGGCGGCGCTACCAGGAGACAGGGCAGTACACCAGGAGACGTGGAGGAGGCCGTAGGAGGGCAACAACCCAGCAGCAGGACCACTACCTCCACCTTTGTGCAAGGAGGAACAGGAGGAGCACTGCCAGAGCCCTGCAAAATGACCTCCAGCAGGCCACAAATGTGCATGTGTCTGCACAAACGGTTAGAAACCGACTCCATGAGGATGGTATGAGGGCCCGACGTCCACAAATGAGGGTTGTGCTCACAGCCCAACACCGTGCAGGACGCTTGGCATATGCCAGAGAACACCAGGATTGGCAAATTTGCCACTGGCACCCTGTGCTCTTCACAGATGAAAGCAGGTTCACACTGAGCACATGTGACAGACATGACAGAGTCTGGAGACACCGTGGGGAGCGATCTGCTGCCTGCAACATCCTTCAGCATGACTGGTTTGGCAGTGGGTCAGTAATGGTGTGGGGTGGCATTTCTTTCGAGGGCCGCACGGCCGTCCATGTGCTCGCCAGAGGTAGCCTGACTGCCATTAGGTACTGAGATGAGACCCTCAGACCCCTTGTGAGACCATATGAGGAGATCCCTCAGGAGACCATCCGCCGTCTCATCAGGAGCATGCCCAGGCGTTGTAGGGAAGTCATACAGGCACATGGAGGCCACACACAATACTGAGCCTCATTTTGACTTATTTTAAGGACATTACATCAAAGTTGGATCAGCCTGTAGTGTGTTTTTCCACTTTAATTTTGTGTGTGACTCCAAATCCAGGCCTCCTTTGGTTAATAAATTTGATTTCCATTGATGATTTTTGTGTGATTTTGTTGTCAGCACGTTCAACTTTGTACAGAACAAAGTATTCAATGAGAATATTTCATTCATTCAGATCTAGGATGTGTTATTTGAGTGTTCCCTTTATTTTTTTGAGCAGTGTATATATTTCTATTTTAATGCATTATTTGTATTGAAACCACTAATTTTCAAATCTTATTTTATTATTATTATTTATTTTGTTTATTTAATACAAGTGGATTTCTTGCCGTTTTATTTTTCCTACTCCTTTAATTTCTTTCAAATTTATTACCTTATTTAAAACATTATGTTTTTCTTTAAAAATATATTACATTTCAAATTATTTTACTGTCCTTTCATTTCTTGACCACTGATATATTTTCCCCTCTAATATACTCCGGTTGTATGTTCTTACCGAATGGATTTCCCTGAGCCCATTTATTTCCATCTTTCTTTTTTCCATTAGTTGGTCGCTGTATTGTGTTTTCCTCCTCAACATGAGGAAGAGATGTAAATACAAACAGGGCGGGACAGAGACAGAGGGGGCGGTGTTTGGACCAGTGTGTGTAGTATGAATGACACAGCAACATGCGGATGAAGGTGATTTGTTTGTTTTGGCTTAAATGCAAAATGTTTTGTCTGAAGGAAAACTAATACTGCACATTATTAAGTCTCCTAATGGCCTTTCGCCAGCGTATTTGTCCAACCTGCTGCACCCCTTTGTCCCATATTGTTCTCTCAGGTCAGCTGACCTGATGCTGCAGATGGTTCTTAAATCACAGAGGAAACTGAGAGGTGATCGAGCATTTTCTGTTGTGGCTCCAAAGCTCTGGAAAGAGATTCCTCTGCACATAAGACAGGGTTCCTCAGTTAATGTTTTTATATCTTACTTGCAAACACACTTTTACTCTTTGGCTTTGAACACAATGATTACACTGTTTAGTCAGATTTTATTGTGCTATGTTAGTGTTTTTAGGATTTAATGTTTTTTATCTCTGTCTTGTGTTTTATTTGTGCAGCACATTGATCAACCATGTGTGTTTTGTTTTTTTAACAAGTGCTATATAAATAAACATGGTTGGTGCAGCTATGGTATGGTACACTGACCCTAAACATACAGCCCAACAATGGAATGGGTCAGATTATAAACATATTCATGTGTTCAAATTCCATACCTAAATAAAATTAAGAATTGGCGGCAATACATGAAAACTGATTTTCAGAGATGTTGTCAATCCAAGCTTTTTTGCAAATAAACTGGGCAACCATTTTAGTTTCTAGCTGTGCAGAGCGGGTAGAAACATATCCCAAAAAGACTTGCAGCATGTAGAAAAAGTAGTAGTCAAAGGGGTTGATTTTAATTCATGCCACAGTTTTAAGATTTAATTTTTCTTTATAAAACATGTTAAACCATGTGCCATTTTCGTTCTACTTTAAAACTATCCACTACTTTGTGTTGGTCTACCACATAAAATCCCTACAAAATAGATTAAGGTTTGCAGTTGTAGAGTGAAAAAATGTGGAAAGGTTCTATTGGTAGGAATGCTTTTTAAAGAACTGTATGTGATCCTTGCCCTTTCTTTATTAGTGTGTTAGCAGGATTAAACTGCAATATTGTCAAAGCAAAATTCCTAGAATTCATCAGCAAAACTGTAAAACCGGAGAAAAAAAGCCTCTGCCGTATTTTGTTTATACATAAGAAAGATGTTTACAATTAGCCTTCAGGTTTAGTTTCGCTCTTTATTTTTCTTCGACTTAGAATCCTCCAGCATCTCTTGCTGTTTGGGTTTTGTAGAAAGAGATGCAACAACAATCAGATTTTACTGCAGAAAACATTCAGACACATTAGTGAAAAGCGTTCCCAGACATGACACGACGGGATGTGTTGACATACTTCAGGATATGGACTACAATAACCTAGCAACATCAACACCTTTAGACAACATAATCTTTTGACTTAATTTGTTTGATTTTCTTAAAACTTCTTGACTAAAATTACATCTGTTTTCTCCAAATGTTGTGTGTGTGTGGAGAGTCAAATTTCTGAAGCAGTATGTGTGTGTGTTTGTTTTTGTGACATGATGAGGCTCCTTTCCTGAAAATATACTAGGTCGTGAGGACCCACTACTCCTTGTGGGGACAAAAACCTGTTCCCCACAGGGGAAAATGTTGATGTTGGATTAGGTTTAGGACTAAGTTGTAAATGAACTTTAGGTTAGGTTTATGTACTAGTAATGGTTAGGGTGAGTTTAGGGTAAAGGTCAGGGTTAGGCCATATAACTGAATGAAAAATGAATGGAAGTCAATGCAAAGTCCCCATAGGGATAGAAAAACCCAAGCGGGTGTGGGAGTGAGTGTGTATGTGTGAATATGTGTGAGTGTGCCTTTTAGGCTACGTTCACACAGCAGGTCTTAATGCTCAGATGCGATTTTTTCATACATTTTTTTTTTGTGATATTGTTCACATTACTTTGAAAATGTTGCGGCTCCAAACTGACCCGCATGTGCATAAGAACAATATGAGCGTCGTCATTAAACACGGAGAAATATGTGTTATGGTTTAAGTGCACAATAGAAGCAATTTGCTGTCAGCGGGTGCTGTGTGGGAAACACTTGAATAAAAGGAGAGTGAAACTCTTTATTGTGCAGTTTTAGGAAGATCTGACTGCCAATTCAGTACAACAAACTTTGGATGCGGAGACACAGCCAGCAATGGTGGGGCAGGGATGTTAACAACTTTACAGAGACCGAGTTTATTCAGAACTTTGACATGACGAGGGCAACTTTTAATCATATATGTCAGCGCCTCTCCTCTCAACTCCACAGGCAGAAGACTTGATGCAATCCAGTGTATCAGTGCAGCAGGGGCAGATCATCACATGCTCGGTAACCTCGACAGCAATTTAAAGTCCTCGGTTTGAACGGTTGTTTACGAATTTTACAACACAAACTATGTCCAAGTCACATCTAATCCGCCTTGGTCTTTCCCACTGGAGTCACATTCCAAAAGATCGGATACGAGTCGGATTCAGGACCACATATGAATGTGGCTCAAATTTAACATGAAAAAGTCAGATATGGGCCAGATATGAGCGTTCCCACTTGCTTTAAGCAGCCTGAAGAAAAAATATCAGATTTAGACCACATTTGCCTGCAGTGTGAATGGGGCCTAAGTGAGCCAAGTTCGGCTTTTGTCATTGGCTGGATGGAGCATCTGATGACTCCTGAATGAGTTTCAGTTTTCAAAAGCTGAAGTGGTCAAAAGTATGGAAGCAGTTCAAGTTAGGCAACAATAATCAGAGGACGGGACACACCAAGTTTCGCCATGAACTGCAGCAGCACAGGTACCACGAATACCTACAAACACCTACAAACACCAGCCCTGGGGCTGCTGAGGAGCCAGAAACAAAAAACACAACTAGAATTATTTTAAAGTTGCTTAATGCGCTTGGAGGTCAAAAAAATTGTCTATGCTACTTTTCCTCTATTCGTTTGACTTATTAGCTCCCCGCCTGTGTGTGTTAACGTGCAGACCTTGTGAAGATGTCCGAATGAAATTTATTTGTGTAGATCATGCACATATCTAAATGAATTAGATTTAAGCGAGACTAATTCCTATATATTACAAACAGTCATTTTAAATTTAGCCTCTCATTACTTTTTGATAAAAAGGTATATCAGAAACCCTATTTTATGACTGCCAGTTAATTCTTATATTTCACACTCTACTCAGCCTCTTTTATCTGTAAATATGTAGATATCAAGGGTTTTATTTTATTTCCCTTTGACAGTGTCACTTTCTACATATATTGTATACTTTCAGGTACAAAACCGTTCATAGCGGTTTTGATTTTGGCAACAAAAGATCACACAATCAACATAATCCTCTGAAAAAATGTTCCATGGGAACTCTTTAGATTTAAAAAGAAAAGAGCTCAAAAACACTAGATGAACAGGATTTGATACTTGTTGCTCATTTGATCTAGGTTCATTTTAATATATGTTATCAGGTATTTTAAGGAAAGAGCCAAAACGTTTTAGGGAACAACATCATGTTTCAAAGAAATAGATTGTTGTCCATGTAAAATAAATCTATTAATTTTCCATACCCGATATACCGTTTTAAATAATCGTGATTTCAATACTGACTAAAACAATTGTGATCTATATGTTTTCCATGCTCAAGTGGCCTTATTCCAGTGATGCATTTTTCTGTCAGCAACAAATGTACATTGACAATAAAAACACAGCTTGGTACGGATATAAGGTATGGATTTTCACAACAGGATTTCAGAAAATACCAAGAAAATGCTAATTTTGTATTTTAGTTGATGACATCACAGAAGGCACAATAAACATTAAGGTGGACAAACGACTTTTGACAGCTTTCTAGATAGACTGCCAAAGTATTTAAGCTATATTTTAGCACAACCTTATGTGTTTGACTACAAAGACCCCATAGACATATCCTGCAAAATCCACATTTTTGGCCCTTAAATACATTTTGTTGTGTACTTGGAGTCTGTAGAGTACAGAAAAGTTGAATTCAGTCTCTCCAAGTGCTGCATAGATATCTTTATATTCTGTTTGGGTCATATTTTTCAATCCGTTCAGCTTTCTCTATTCTCTGTTGCAATTTTTGAATTATTATGTCACAGTATTTGCTGCAGAACTGCTAAACAAGGTCATGGACTTCCATCTGATCAATACGCCTATCCGTCATTTTTATTTCTTGGAGCAATTTTGTAGTCCAAGCTCAAATATGCCGAAGCTGCAAGTGGATAAGTCTAAACGTTCAATTGTTGGGTGTAATAGCCCATTCATTACACCTTCCCCCAGCATCAGAACCTCTTCAAAGTTTCAGCTAAAATTAAATTTTTCATGGAAATGTTCTCACATCAGTGGAGAAATTCCTCTTTGTTTGCATGAAGCACTTCTAGGAAAAGTCCCCTTAGCAACCTCCACCAGTGTCAAGAAAGATTTGCTAAAGATTTCATCTGATTAAGTGGTCAGTTCCTTCTGTCTCTGGAAACGATGGACTCAGCAAAGTTGTAAGCTGCAAATAAAGCTAACATGAGAACAAACTTTATTCAAGACATGAATTTATTGTGTGTTGATATGACACCGTGGCCATTGTTTTGATAGCAGTAGCATTGTGCCTTCTGCTTATCTTAGCGCTGTGTGCTGCTTTTAGCTCAGTAAGGATATCACCTTACTGCGTGTTTTGAATAGTATTATTACAGCTTTGCATTGTTTTTGCCGTTTTGGTCTTGTCTCTGCGCTGCTAGATAATTGTATCTATGTTATCAAACCACAAAAATGGCCGAACGGCGTGGAGCGGAACGCTCTTTGACCTTTAGAGAGGCAGGGTTTGAATTACCTGGATAGCATTTAAAGAGTCTAGTCTGCACTTCAGACTAGGGCTAAAAGAAGGGCCTGAGGAGCTACAATAACAAGAAATTCAGACCAAAGCATTGAAGATCCATTTTATATAGACCAGAACTGAATGATTTTAGTGTGAAGTATTTAAAAGTATATGTTCTGTCTGCTTTAATATTGCTGAAATTCCTGCAGAATTCTGAAATATGATTAAGATATTTCTCTGCAGTCATAAAGAATACAAGTAAACACCTTTGAAAGAAGAAATAAATTAAAAACCACCCTTGAACCGCCACCTTAACATGGTGGAGGGGTTTGAGTGCTCAAATGATCCTAGAGGCTATGTTGTCTGGGGCTTAAATGCCCCTGGTAGGGTCTCCCATGGCAAACAGGCTTTAGGTGACGGGTCAGACAAAGAGCGGTTCAAGAACCCCTTAAGACGACTACAAAATCGAGGCACGTGACGCCGCCCGGTACGGCGGAGCCGGGGTCCCACCCAGGAACCAGGCCTGGAGTCGGGACTCGCTGGAGAGCGCCTGGTGGCTGGGTTGCTCCTAGTGGGACCCGGCCGGGCCAAGCCCAAACGAGAAACGCGAGACCATCCCCCAGTGGGCCCATCACCTGCAGGGGGAACCGTGAGGGACCGGTGCAAAGAGGATTGGGCGGCGGACGAAGGTGGAGACCTCGGCGGCCCGATCCCCAGATGGTTAGGCTGGCTCTAGGGACGTGGAATGTCACCTCGCTGGGGGGGAAAGAGCCTGAGCTTATGCGGGAGGTCGAGAGATATCGACTAGAAATAGTCGGGCTCGCCTCCACACACAGCGTGGGCTCTGGAACCCATCTCCTCGAGAGGGGCTGCACTCTCTTCTACTATGGAGTGGCCAACGGGGAGAGGCGGCGGGCTGGGGTGGGTTTCCTTGTCGCCCCCCAGCTCAGCCGTCTCGTGTTGGGGTTTACCCCGGTGGATGAGAGGGTCACATCCCTGCGCCTTCGGGTTGGGGAGAGGTCTCTGACTATCATTTCAGCCTACGGGCCGAGTGGTAGTGCGGAGTACCCGGCCTTCTTGGCGTCCCTGTCGGGGGTGCTGGATAGTGCCCCTCGTGGGGACTCTATTCTGCTGGGGGACTTCAACGCCCACGTGGGAAACGACAGTGACACCTGGAGAGGCGTGATCGGGAGGAATGGCCTCCCCAATCTGAATCCGAGCGGTGTTTTGTTATTAGACTTCTGTGCTAGTCACGGATTGTCCATAATGAACACCATGTTCAAACATAAGGGTGTCCATCAGTGCACTTGGCACCAGGATACCCTAGGCAGGAGGTAAATGATCAACTTTGTTGTCGTATCATCAGACCTTCGGCCGCATGTTTTGGACACTCGGGTGAAGAGAGGGGCTTAGCTGTCCACTGATCACCACCTGGTGGTGAGTTGGATCCGCTGGGGGAGGAGAAAGCCGGACAGACCTGGCAGGCCCAAGCGCATAGTGAGGGTCTGCTGGGAACGTCTGGCGGACCCCTTGGCCAGGGATGTATTCAACTCTCACCTCCGGGAGAGCTTTGACCAGATTCCGAGGGATGTTGGAGATATAGAGTCTGAGTGGACCATGTTCTCCGCATCTATTGTCGATGCTGCTGCCCGTACCTGCGGCCGTAAGGTCTGCGGTGCCTGTCGCGGCGGCAATCCCCAAACCCGGTGGTGGACACCGGCAGTAAGGGACGCTGTCAAGCTGAAGAAGGAGTCCTATCGGCTGTGGTTGGTTTGTGGGACTCCCGAGGCGGCTGACGGGTACCGTGGGGCCAAGCGTGCCGCGGCCCGGGCGGTGGCAGAGGCAAAAACTCGGACCTGGGAGGAGTTCGGTGAGGCCATGGAGAAGGACTACCGGTAGGCCCCGAAGCGATTCTGGCAAACCGTCCAGCGCCTCAGGAGGGGGGAGCAGAGGCTGGGGACTCGGGGTTGGATTCTTTCATCACCCAGGCTGAAGTCACCGATGTGGTTAAAAAGCTCCGCGGTGGCAGGGCTTCGGGGGTGGATGAGATCCGCCGTGAGTACCTCAAGTCTTTGGATGTTGTGGGGCTGTCATGGTTGACACGCCTCTTCAACATTCAAGATCCATTTTATATAGACCAGAACTGAATGATTTTAGTGTGAAGTATTTAAAAGCATATGTTCTGTCTGCTATAATATTCCTGAAATTCCTGCAGAATTCTGAAATATGATTAAGATATTTCTCTGCAGTCATAAAGAATACTAGTAAACACCTTTGAAAGAAGAAATAAATTAAAAACATTTGAACAAAAAAAAAAGAAAAATTCAAAACTACAGTACAAATACTAGCATCAAAAGATCTCAGATCTTCTGCCTTATTTATACCTAATGTGCTGTCAGCAGAGACATTTCTGCAGGGATTCTTGTTTTGTGGATCTTTTATCTTGTTAAAAAAATCTAACAATTTATAGCAAAAGAAATACAAAACCATGACCATGACACGTCTATAGGTAACAAACTACTATATCTATAGTAAGTTTGATTGATTTTACAGAAAAGTCAGGTTAGTAGCTGTAAGGATTACTTTTAAATTATTCGTTTTTGTTTCTTCAGGTAGATTACGTCACGTTCAGGTGCTTTTTATGCCTAAGTGGTTTAAAAAAAAAACACCTCCCCTGAAAACAGCCATTCAGACTCTGAATAAAAAAAGCAGCTAGGGTACAAAAAAAAGAAAACTTAAGAGAAGAACATTTTCAAATTGAAAGAAAGTCTGGCTGCTTTGAAGCAAAATCTAGATGGTACATAGACTTTTAGGCATAGCTAAAATGTTGAATAGGGTATGATGGTCACTTAAAATGACAAAAAAGGAGTGTAAAATGTCTCACCTCATCCAATTTGGTCTGCTGGCAGGGAAAAGAGAAGGTGAAACCCAGAGGGAGCTTTTTATCCTTTATCCCCATCTTCTCCAGAAAATTAGCCAGACAGTCAGCGATGTGGTCAAATAACTACAGGAGAGAAAAAGTTGTTCTCATTAAGCATGAGAGGAATCTGTTTGTAGGGCTGTAATTAACAACATTTTAGACTGCAAGGACCCCTGGGACAGTTTTATTCACTGTGAGCTTTAATAATGCATGAGTAAACAGAATAACACAGAGGAAAAGTATTAACTTATTTCTGAAATACAGGAACCAAATTACTTCTCATTAATAGAAAACACATCGCAAGGACAACACATGGTAGATGTTGCTGCTCAAGAAGATTCAAGCTGGCAAACCTCAAGGGACGTTGACTGACCTCTGCACACCAAGATCACAGAACCTGAGCTTAAGTTTGGTAATTTAAAACAGATGCACAATACATCTCATACAACATACAACTCATAACATGCATTAACCCCTACTTGTTTAGTTTTCTAACTAATACATTTACACAGCTAATTTAACATATAATACAGATAATGACAATGACACTGCTTACAAATGAGGAAGTTTTGGTCCCACAGAAAAAAAAATATGGAAATGCTTGATTTAAATTGGTCAGCACAAACCCGCTCTTCTTATATGGATACAAAAAAAAAAAAGGATTGACCAATAGCTGATTGTCTTTAAAGCAACACAATTCTGTCCCTGATTTTACCTATGATTCCCTGTCAAGAAAAGTCTGCATCAGTCTGCAGGAATTGGGGTTATTCAGCAGGGTGGGTTTGCACAAAAATGTGTTGACGTAAGATGGGATCTGAAATTTTGCAAGGGGAACAGACCCGTTCCAATCTCCAACTGGACAAACAAACACCTTTAAACTTTCTAGCCAAACCGGGACATAGTTGGGCATTGTGATCTGATCACTGACCCAACTGAAAACAACCAGGAATAGAGGCTGGGATGACATGTCCTTTTTTTTATTGTTTTGAAAACGTTATTTGAAAATATACAATTTTATAACCATAATGACAGAACAGCAATGGGTAGAATACAAAGTATCAAGTAATGACATTACAATTTCAGAATGAGCAGAACACATGCACATAAAAAAGAAGCCGGAAAATAAATAAAAACACATCATTGCCTCAGTGTTTTAGTTTGGGTTTTGTTTTAAAGCTAAATTTATGGATGAAATATTTTCCAATTAGAAGGAAGTTTTTAAGTCTGTTAAGGTGGAAATATTTTGTGGATAAAGCCTTTATTGAAAGTTGTTCCATAACCCAATCAACTCACTTAAAAAAGAAATGTTTACAAATTTTAATTTGATAAAGTCACAGGTGGAAATATTTCTGAAAAGTCCTGTTATCCCATATTTTTCATTTCAGGGCAAGCGCAGAAGAAATATAGCCTTTACAAATTCATTACCACCAGTTGGTAGCTTTGCCCTAGCGAGAGTTTGATGCGCTCTATCGCCTTGAGTAGGTTTAACAGACCCTGCAGTCTGTGATCCTTCAGCAGGTAAAGTCATAAAGTCTTTCAGTGGTGAAACAAAAATCTGCTGTAAATTCCAAGTCTTTTCAAATTCTATGAAGACTGTATAATAATGACCAACTATGAAGAAATATAATACTCTGAACTACTATAAAGTACAAAAAAATAAAGTATATATAGATATGAAACCATATCACTACATTTAGGTACAACGCTGTTCCCAAGTCATTGTTTCCAAGTCCAAGTCAAATCTCAATGTTTTTGACCCAAGTCAGAGTCAAGTCTGCAATGAACAAAATAAACATTTTCTCATATAATCCACAACATATAGAGCCCCTCTAACTCTGCATCGCTGTAGGTTAGAGATCCAAACCTGGACTAAATTATTACATGAACATTTGATACTTAAATCTATTCATATTTATTAAGTTATCTTTATAACTTATAATATTTAATTCACTATCCAAAAAGAAAAATGCCTCAATGCTGTTTTATATTATTTTGAAAATTGATCAAATGTATTATTTGCCTAATCAGAAATATAAATAGGCATATATGCTTCAAGAAAAATCATGGAAAAAAATTAAAACCTATTACTGTTGAGTCTATGAATAAATTCCACAAGTCCTTTTTATGTCTCTGGAATGACAAAGTTACCACCTGTTTATCCCTGTCTTCATATTATTCACTCATTCATTGCACTAAATTTGGTTTGGAGGGTTTTCTTTTCTTCACTCTGAGGTGGAAATGTTTTTAATAATATTTGGAAACAATTTTCTAAAACATTTCTCAATTTTAAATATTAAAGATGTTAAAATCTAAGGTAAGAACAATTAATGAGACAAGTGTAATAAGTAAATAAATGAGTCTGATACTTCTGAACGAACAGAACAGAAAGTTTCTTTTAGTTGGATAATATCAACCAAAAAGATCCTTTTAATGTCGCAGTTGGCTACACAGTGAGAAAATGTCGAAGGTAAGATTTGTATTAAAATCGTTTTGCATTTCAGAGAGTTCAGAGGATAATTCACCTGTAAATAGCACCCTTCCCATATCTGCCCTGCTTCAGCTCTGTGTCTTGTCTTTTTTTTGGAGCCTCTTTTTGCACATCTTCCAAATTCTTCCAAAATATGGATTTGGTCAGCTGGTCTCTCAATGCAATTGATAAAATTTTCTCGACGAGAAGACAGGGGTCGGGAGAGCACACTTGCCCGGACGGGACATTTTTCTCCGGATACACAATGGACTCCTGGCAGAAGTGGAGGATTGTGTGTCTGTCGATAATGTCAGTCGAGGATGTGGAAGATGTGTATATAATTGGATGTTTGATATCAGGATTTCTGCTTTTTGGAGTCAGCGGTTACCTGGCATATCGAGAAATTCTGAGAATGTCAGCAGCTGTTCTGGCCATTGTAAGGCTGCTTGGCATGTGTGATGGGATCTTCAGAGCGATCAACACTCAGACTGAGATGTTACGTGAGCTGAATCGCAGACTGGATGTGGGCCTTACACAGGATCGCAGGCAGGTTGCGGTTCCTGGACTCAGGGGTGAAATGGGATAAATCTTGGAGAAAGTTGTTTGCTCGGATCTGGCAGAAAGACCAGGAATTTGGCTGTTTGGATTTGCCTTTGAGAAGCACCAGTGAGACTCTCAAGGCTGACGGAAAATTAAGAGTCAGCCTAACCCAAATAAGTATTGTTTTTCTGAATCTGGCTCCCCTGCGCGGCCTTGATGGCTGGCTATCTTCAACTTCTCCTGGAAGTTATGTAAACATGACGCTCTGCTCCCTCTGCCCCCTCCCTTCCCTGAGGACACCTGTGGACCTGCTCAGAACTTGGCCGGTTGATGTACATTCCAACGAACCATCAAGGACAATGGCCTCTGTGACAGTGTTTCATGGACTTACTTGCACACACTCACTTGCACACACACACATGCTCAAGATAAACATTTTGCACTCCTCACACCACCTTCACCGTTCCCGGCATGTTTTGTAGATTTGTTGCTCCTTTGTGCTGAGGTTTTTTGCAATCTCAAACTGTATCCTGCTAAGGATAAAGTGTGAAATATGATTTTTTTCCCCTCTACTTACCTAATGTGGCCTCTTTTCTCATCTAGCAAGGGCAGCACCTGTGAGTGGGCAGCAAAGCCTCGGTGACCCGTCCCCCCATTATCTTGTGTCATGATGTATGTTCGGATGGGTTGTACTGGAATTCTAACTTCCCCTCGTGGATCAATAAAGTATCTTTGAATTGAATTGAATTGAATTGAATAGGTCCCCAGACTCTTTAGAAAAGATTTTTTTAATTTGTGGTGGTAGGCTGACGGGAGTGGAGGTACGTCGTGCTATTTAAAACGTATTTGAAACATTACGCATTAAGGTAAAAGATATATTAATTAACTACATTACTGTCATTCAAATGCAACATACACTCACCGGCCACTTTATTAGGTACACCTGTCCAACTGCTCGTTAACGCAAATTTCTAATCAGCCAATCACATGGCAGACACTCAATGCATGTAGGCAGGTAGACATAGTCAAGACGATCTGCAGCAGTTCAAACCGAGCATCAGAATGGGGAAGAAAGGTGATTTAAGTGACTTTGAACATGGCATGGTTGTTGGTGCCAGACTGAGTATTTCAGAAACTGCTGATCTACTGGGATTTTCCAGCAGGTAACTTCCAGTAGGCTAACACGCCATGTCATAAAGCACGAATCATCTCAGACTGGTTTCTTGAACATGACAATGAGTTTACTGTACTCAAATGGCCTCCACAATCACCAGATCTCAATCCAATAGAGCACCTTTGGGATGTGGTGGAATGGGAGATTCACATCATGGATGTGCAGCCGACAAATCTACAGCATCTGTGTGATGCTATCATGTCAATATGGACCAAACTCTCTGAGGAATGTTTCCACTATCTTGTTGAATCTATGCCACAAAGATTAAGGGAGTTCTGAAGGCAAAAGGGGGTCCAACCCGGTACTAGCAAGGCGTACCTAATAAAGTGGCCGGTGAGTGTATGTCCGCTGCATGTTACTTGGAGCCCGAAGAAAGCATGCACAAGAGGTATATTGGCTGACCCGGCAGGAGCAAGACAGACTGGAATGGAACAGAAAATTGGAGTTTTCCGTAATTTGATGGCGAACAATGGAGACCAGGTCCGTCGACGGTGACGTTCGGAGTAGTCACAGAGAATGTGGAACCGTTCTCGTTAATTAACATAACAACAGAACTGCATTTTACTAAATACTAAATTCTAGAAATTCACTGCTCCAAGGTGGCAGCAGGTAGGAGTGGCTCTGTTAATTTTCATTCTGATTAATTCTTTTTAAGAACTCAAATTCCTGTTGTGGTGGATAAAAATGTATTTTTTGGACGAGTATCCTTTCTGCTATTCAGATGTTTTTTTACTTTTGGACATTTGCTATGATGCATCAACATGGCAATGGGGTTGTTTTTTTTACAACCAGGAGCAGCTGATTAATGTCTCAAAAGCTCAAATAATACTTCAACTACAACCCCAAATACCTGATGAGTTGAAAAGGAGGCGCCATGGATGCAGAGCAGGAGCAAAGAGAAGAGAGAGAAGGAGGAAGTTCAAACCATCTCTTCTATCAATTACGATGGGCAATGTGAGATTGTTGGGAAACAAGTTGGATGAACTCCAAGCCCTACAAAGGACCCAGCCAGAGTATTGGGAATGCAGTATTATGTGCTCACTGAGACATGGTTGCAGGATCATATCCCTGACTTCTGCGTCTCTCTGCCAGGTTTTCTGACCATATAGGCAGACAGAGATTTAATTCACTTTAAATTCAACTGAAAAATACTTTATTAATCCCAAAGCTAAATTAAATTATTATTGAATCTTTATTCGATTTAAAGAGGAGTGGCAAACGCAAAGGAGGTGGTCTAGCAGTACTTGTGAACAACAGATGGTGTCATCCAGGACATGTTACTGTGAAGTGTCGTCTCTGTGGTCCAGATATTGAACTGTTAGCAGTAAGTTTTCGTCCATATTATATACCCAGAGAGTTCACCAGTGTTATTTTGGCAACAGTTTACTTTCCACCTTCAGCTGTTGACACTGCATGTGACGTCATCAGCTCAGTTGTTGCTAAGCTACAGAAACAACACCCCAATGCGTTTGTGGTAATATCTGATGATTTTAACCATGCTTCATTCTCTGCTACACTTTCAACGTTTCAACAGTTTGTCAGCTGCTCTACCATAGAAAACAAAATGTTGGATTTATTTTATGCAAATGTCAAGGACTCATACATACTGATGGATGTCTGGACAGAACCAATGACCTAAACACATTCTTCAATAGATTCAGTTAAGAAACAAGCTCAGCATCCTCCTCTCCTGCTCACAGCCAAACAGACGACCCACAGCTTTTCTGTCACACCTCAAATGTTTTATCTTCCACCTCAGCCGTGGATCCTTCTGCTTCTACATGTTTACTTTCAACCAAATCAGAAGATTCAATTCAATTCAAAGATACTTTATATATCCCCGAGGGGAAATTAGAATTCCAGTACAACCCATCCAAACATACATCATGACACAAGACAAGGGGGGGACGGGTCACCGAGGCTTTGCTGCCCACTCACAGGTGCTGCCCTTGCTAGATGAGAAAAGAGGCCACATTAGGTAAGTAGAGGGAAAAAATCATATTTCACACTTTATCCTTAGCAGGATACAGTTTGAGATTGCAAAAAACCTCAGAACAAAGAAGCAACAAGTTTACAAAACATCATCATGCTGGGAACAGTGAAGGTGGTGTGAGGGGGTGCATATGTTTATCTTGAGCATGTGTGTGTGTGCAAGTGAGTGTGTACAAGTAAGTCCATGAAACACGGTCACAGAGGCCATTGTCCTTGATGGTACGTTGGAATGTTCATCTACTGGCCACAAAGTTCTGAGCAGGTCCACAGATGTCCTCAGGGAAGGGAGGGGGCAGAGGGAGCAGAGCGTCATGTTTACATAACTTCCAGGAGAGGTTGAAGATAGCCAGCCATCAAGGCCAACACACAATCCTCCACTTCTGCCAGGAGTCCATTGTGTATCCAGAGAAAAACGTCCAGTCTGGACAAGTGGGCTCTCCTTCACCCTGTCTTCTTGTCGAGAAAATTTGATCAATTGCATTGAGAGACCAGCTGACCAAATCCATAACTCAGATGCTAGTGCTGACCTTCTTCAGCTTGCTTATTGCTGTGGAGTTGGATTGAAGATGACATCATTCACCTGCTTCAACAAACCCACTGTTTTCTGGACAAATCCAGCAGCACTGTGTTCTTTGATTTGTCCAGTGCATTTAACACAATTCAATCTGATTTGCTTTGTCAGAAAGTCCAGTCAGGTGGAGACCTCAGCAATCTCCTAAATCAAACACTACCTGACAAACAGAACACAGTTTGTGAGACTGAAGGGTTGTGTGTCTAACCAAGTGGTTAGCAGCACAGGAGCACCACAGGGGACTGTACTGTTGCCATTCCTTTTCACTCAGTACTCCTCAGACTTCCAGTACAAGACAGACATCTGTCATCTGCAGTAATACTCAGATGATTCTGCAGTCGTGGGGTGGATCAGAGATGGACAAGTAGCTAAGTACGGTGAGCTGGTGGACCGCTTTGCAGCATGGTGTTGAAACAATCATCTCATCTTGAACGTGAATAAAACAAAGAAGATGATCATATGCTGGGGTAGCAGCATCAGAGCCAGAGACTTAAATGCTCAACAAGCTGGCCCTGTTCTAGGTACTCCTCTGGAACCTCTGGAGATCAAATGAAGAACATTATGGAGAACCCTGAGCATCCTCTTCATGAGACTGTTGTACAACAACAGAGTGTCATCAGTCAGAGGCTTCTTCAGATCTGCTGTAAGACAGACCGCTACAGGTGATCCTTCCTGCCCACAGCCATCAGCATCAAATGGCTCTTTCAAGAAACCTGCATAATATGAACTACAACAATATTCAATTTCCCTTTGGGATGAATATTTATGAATTTAATTTAATTTGACTGACTTGGTAAAAGCATTCAAAATTTTACATGAGAAAAATAAACCCTCCCTCACTGTGCGTTTCCTTGAGCAAAAATCCTTGCATTAGCCAAAATCTGAAGAATAATAAATAACTGATAAAAAATAAGTGTAAACTAAAGTTGAAATGTGTCAAATTTTATAATTATTACATGCAGTCTACAAGTGCATCTCAAAAAACTAGAGAGATGTACCTCTATGTGGTATATTCCACATAGAGTGGTATATTCCACCTGCATTAAAACTTTATTTACACTGAACCTATAATACCTTTAAAGGGTGTTGTGCTACTAAAGTAAACCTATGGGACAGATTAGGCAAAATAAGTCAAGTGCTGCATATTGCTCCTCCCTCAGTACTGTACTCCTGTGTTGCTTTGGACTGCTGCTCAGAGTAAGAAACTATACAACAGCCACTATAATTCTTCTGCAGATTTATATTTGTTTATTTCCATTTATACAGCAGGAACTCTCAATGTTTGCAGACAATAAAACATGAAGGAGACAAAAAACACAGATCCAGGTATTAAAATGAAGCCATGGAATAAAACAGGTAAATGAATCAGCAACATTAACGTGTACGACTCAAAGAGGAAGGACATGTGGAAATTTTAAATTATCTAACCGACATAGACTTTACAATTAACTCACCAGTGTTTTAGAGTAATAAAACATTACCTTCAGATTTTTTTACTGCTCTAACACATGTTCTTGTGCACAAGTATTAAAGTATTAAAATGCTCCATTTTCTGTTTTAACAAATAGAATACAAGTTTCATAAATCTCAAAAAGCGTTTTAAGAAATTTCGGTTCAGCGTAAATTATCCAGTTCTGGTTTGGTTTAGATATTAAACTAGAGTCCTAGCACAATAAAACAATTAAATAGCCCTTTAATGTAGCACAATATGCTCCCATACCAACTTCAGCGTAATTAGCAGCTAACAGTTGGCTTGCTGCAACATTCACAGAGTGCTTCATGTCCAGTCTGTAACTCAATCATTGTTACTGTTTTCTACAGGGTACCAAAAGGCTGTCAGACAACAAATTAAAACTGTCGGGAGCATGAGGGCTTCTTCACTGCTTAAGTGACAGGGGTTTTTGGCTGGCCCAACAAGCATTGTAAGCAGACTGTCAATACAACTTCAAAATAAAAGTCTCAAACACAGATTCAACTGGCTTTCAAGTTAAAATACACTCTCCTTTAAACCTGGGACTCAATAATCTCTTCAAATTATTTTAAGAGATAAAAATTATGTCCTGACAGCAACTAAATAGCGCTTTTCGAGAGATACCTTACATTGACTAGAAATATTGTGTTTCAACATTAATCTCATAGTACAAGATCTAACCACAAACCCAATTTATAATGAGATTAAATGACACAGAGGAGGACTCTGCTATTTAGGTGGCGTTTGAAGGCAATTGCCTCCACTTTATTTTATTGGGGAGTAGCAAAGTAAAGGGGGCTGAAGACAAATACAACCCACACTTTTCAGATTTATTTTTGTTGAAACATTATTAGAAACCTTTATTCTGTTCTAATCACACAGAATTGTGATTACGGTAAACATATTACAGGTTGTTATTTTGTGTTACAAAAATATGAAAAAGTTAAAGTCATATAAGCAGCGTTTCCCCTACCATTACCCTGCAAGAAAACCAGGACATGTAATAAATTAATAAACTTCTGTACGTGTTAAAATGTTACTAATTTACTGGGCAGGAGAGGAAATATACTGTTTCTAATAGTTGCCCGGCACTAATAGTTCTAGATAGATGAAGACAGATAGATGAAGCTAGAAAACTGAAGACGAACAAACAGATGGAGAGAAACAGATACAAATGGAAAGATTAAGTTAAATATATAGATATATACATGGACAGATACATAAAGGAGTGTTTGTTCAATAGCTCTTAAATTATATTTAACAGTTAAAAGACCAAAATGTGATGCATACATTTCTCACTTGTCTGAACTGGAGCAGAGCTGGGTTTACCTGCCTTTGAGGAAAAGTAAGCTGCTCATACTATGCAGAACAGCAGGATAAAATACCACAGTGTCTGATGTCACCTGGAATTGTGGCATGAAAGTGACAAACTGAAAACTACAGTGCTACCTTCTTCTTTTCTTTTACAGACATATCTAAATGAAGCCCTGGTTAACATGCATATGGCAGCATTGACTGAAAGGTGTCTCTTCAAGAGTCTGTTGAAGTCATTAAATTTACACACCTCATGTCTGGAAGGCGCTTAAATGTTAGAGATCATTGGCCATCAGTGACCATCTAAAGCCTTTTGGTACATTATGCGTAGGACTGTTTTTTCCTCTCTGGCTCTGTCAGTGAGAGACATTGTTTTGACAGGTTGTTCAGCATTGCACATTATTGCTAAAAAATGAGAAAAAAGAAAGCGACACTAACTCAACATGTCAGAAATTTTATGTTCGATTGATAGTGTCACATCTTTTAAACAAGCTGGAATTCTTCAAAGAAAGATGCTGAGAGAAGAAACTGAACATTTTAAGGAAAAGGGAAACTGTTGCTTTATTAGCAAGATGTCATCAAGAATAGCATACGTCCTCTTGTGCAGGGGGGAGATTGGTCACGAAGAGCCAAAGGACAAGGCCACAGCCACATGTCATAACATCAATTAATTATCATCCCAGAGGCAAACATGTAACCCGAGGAGATGGGCAACGCTCAGACGTAACAGCCAAAATAACCAACACAGGACAGGAAAGAGCTGGTCAGACAACATTTGAGGGCTTACCTCAGAGCCGCTGCCTCTCATGACAAGCTCAGGAATGTCATAAATCTGGCTTTCCATCTCCACCTTTTGCTCGCCATTGCCCTTAACCTTGACCAGGAGAACTCTGAAATTAGATCCACCGAGGTCAAGTGCCAGGAATTCTCCTTGTTCTATGAACACAAAAACAATTGCATTCAAATGATGCATAGTGTATCATCAACTACATTTAATTTGGAATAAAATAAATATTTTACCAGATACTTTGGTTTATTTTTGCCACCTGTAAATGTTACTTTATTGGCCAAAATTGAGTGCACAAAAACATAATTTGACTTTGGTTTCACCAACGTACAGCGTACAGACATTAACCATTAATATATACTGCACAAAATAAATTATAGGAACACTTTGAAAACACATCAGATTCTAATTAAGGGGAAAAATCATGTTGGACATACAAACAGATATGGAATGGGTAATGTGTTAGGAACAAAAGGATGCCACATCATTTGATGAAAATCAAAATTATCAACCCACAGAGTGGTCCCTTTGTAGGGCTCTGGCAATACTCATACTGTTCCTCCTTGCACAATGGAGCAGATACGGGTACTGCTGATGGGTTAAGGCCCAAGTAAATGCCTGTCTCCTGGAATCTCCTCCATGCTTTTGAGGCTATGCTGGGAGACACCGCAAACCTTTGGGCAATGGCACGTATTGATGTGCCATCCTGGTGGAATTGGACTGCCTGTACTATCTCTGTAGGGTCCAGGTATCCCCTCATGCTACCGGTGGGGAAACTAATGAAAAGCAGTCAATAAAATAAGGAATGAGAATGGACTAAATGTCTGTGGCCTCCACCTGCAAAACCATTCCCATTTTTGGGGTTGTCTCACTGTTGCCCCATTAGTGCATCTGTTGTTAGTTTCATTAATCAGAGTCAGCTGTTTTAGGGTTAACGGTCCCCTATACTCCTCAACCAGCCAGATCAATATTCCAAAAGTTTAACTGACTTGTCAATATATAGTATACTTTGAATTTTTTGAGCAGTGTATAAACTTCAGAGAAATAAAAAAAAAGATAAAAATACAGTGTGTACATATATACACACACATGTATGTACGTCAAATAATGTTTTTAAATCATTTAGTTTACTTTGTCAGTTTGTGATCTCCACAAAACATTTTGTCAAAATAATACAAGGATCTACCATCTACCAGCTCTGCACATCTTTGTTTAATAGTTTCAGCTTAGTCAGACTGAATGGAGACCATCAATAAAAAGCAATGTTTAAATCTTGTCACACATTCCTAAATGGATTCTGGTCTGGACTTTGACTGGGTCCCTTTCAAAAGAATATGCTTTCACCTAAACCAATCCATTGTAGCTTAGGGTTTAGGGTTGTTGCCCCTCTAGAAGGTAAATCTCAGCCTCAAGTCTTTTTCAGCAAATTTTCTTCCTGAATAGATGTTTTTAGCTCCCTCCATCCTACCATCAACTGCCACCACCATCCCTTTCTCCGCTGAATCAAAGCATTCCCACAGCATGACAGTGCTGCCACCACCACGTAATTAGGGTAATGTGCATTGTTAGTTTTCTGACAAACAATGTATTTTGCATGCAACCCAAAACGTTCTGACCAAATTCTACTAGTTTTATTTTAAATTTACATTTTAAATTTTAGTAGTAAAAATTTAAATGTATACTTTATATTTGACTTGACAACAATACTTAACTATGTGTTGGTCTATCAAATAAAATCCCAATAAAATCCAATGAAGTTTGCAGCTGTAATGCGACACAATGAGAAAACTTTCAAGACGTATGAATGCTTTTGCAAGGCATCATACCTGCTTCTGGACTTGAAAGAATGGAATTACAGTCACTTGCATTGACTACTCTATGCAGGCCTTCACCAAATGTATGTTTTATGATGCAAACTAAATAGTGATGTAGTGAATGAAGGAGCTCGTTAATATGTGAGCATTTGAAATACAGTGTTAGGCTGCTACTTGGCACATGCTTATTTTGTATTTGAGACCAAAATAATAAAGAGGGATGCATCATTTCAGTCTGGGTTTCTTTTTTTTTTTATATGAAATTGTATTTTAGCTGCATTTCAGATCTGAAGGCAACAAGGTGCAAGGCAGGCTAAATGAGGCAAAGATAAAGTCATCTATTGTGTTTTTTCCCACAAAAGCAAATCAAATGGCAAAAGAAAAAAAAACAGGTTCACCAAAGGGAGGAAGGAGGAAGTCAGTATGTCACTCAATGTTTTAAAACCCTGAAGGTGAGGAAATCCATTTCATTCAATTTGTTGGGTTACTAATGACACTTTAAGTTTGACATTTCTCACTTTCTTACAATGTAAACCACCGATTCAAATAGTTCTCAAAGAACTCTGTCATCTGACCTGTCATGGCAGCTGTAAATATCTTTTTTCACATACATGTGAATTTATCTTTTTGGTTGTTGTCCTGCTTGAACATGAACTTTTGTCTCAATTCAATTACAAAACACTTGATTAATCCCAAAGGCAAATGTCTCAAATCTTTTCCAGTCTCTAACTGACTTTATTCCAGGATTGACATGTATTTAGCTCCGTTATTCTTAGCAGATCAACACATTTCAGCTTGTGGATCCTTACCAGAGTCGTAAAACAAAATAGTTTGTGTTTAAATAAAAAATAAGAGAGAGTCTTTACCTCACCAGATTTTTGTCCCTCTTTATGCACCTTGGGGAGTCTGTAAAGTTGTGCCAAAAACTTTTGGATCGCTCCATTTTTTCCCATTACCACTGACCAGCTTCCCTGGCCAGGTACCACAGAACATCTTTCACATTACAATGCTCAATCAGTGGCCAATGCCCGTGTTGTATCAAGCCAGATGTTATCATCAAGACTTCCTCCTGAGAGTCCGCATAGATTCTTACAGCTGTTTTAACGCTGTGGTGCATTCAAGTCAAATCGTACACCAGATTATCTATACTGAAATATTCCAAAATAAATGTGAAATTATTCAGCACATCCTAAATAAAATCTTTGAACACTTTCAGTTCATTTTACTTTTGTACAATAGTTTTGTTAATTGATAAATTATCATCAAATTTCCAGTCACATCTATGATTACCACTGCTGCAATGCAATAAAATCAAAGTATCAAATCAAATCAATATCTGTGGGGGAGGGGATTTGTGGCATTTGGGTTCGGGGGCATGTGTTCGATATTGGTGTCCTTGTTGGGGGTGACCCTGTGGGGAGGTTCTTGTTGGGGTTCTCGTGGGGTTGGGATCGGAGCTCATTGGGGGGTCGGGACTGCTTCATCCTGGGGCGGCTCCGGTTGGTGGGCTGGTTTGAGCCATGTGGACCCCTCTTTTGTACATAGCCCCCTCTCCGGAGGTGGATGAGGGTTGTTGGGGACTGGGTTCGGGGCAGTAGCCGGGCTGTCTGCCTGTCTCTGCCCCAGGAGGGAAGGGGACCACCTCCTGTGTCCAGGGGCTGGTTGCCCCAAGGGTGTACCGGCGCCTGGACCTGGGAGTATAGAGTATGCACGGGGAGTGTGATTGAGTGTTTGGCGTCCATTGTTGTTCGTCTTTACGATGGGTGCGAGTGATTTTATGTGTATGCATGAAGGTGGGAGTGGGTTATTGTGACTGTGTATGCCTGTTGGAGTCTCTGCCCGCTGGTGTACTTGTGGTTCTAGGTGTCCGGGGCCGGGTGCTTTGGTGTGTGATGGCTCACTCCCGGTGGCTGCTTGCCGGGGCCTGGCCCCCTGGGCTCTGTCGGGCCTCTGCTTGGGGGGTGGTGTGTCCCGGGGTCTTGGGCATCTGGGTCCATGGCTGGATCTGCTCGGGTGTGGATGGCTGCCGGCGGGGCCTGTGGGCTCGTTGCTGCAGCTCCCTGGGGCTTCTGCACTGTCGCTGCTGGGTGGTTCCCCTGGGACTCTCCACTGCTCTTCTCTGGGGGGGTTGCGGTAGTCCCGGCGGTGGTTCTCCTGGGGTTCCTGTGCTTTGGGGGGCCTTTGGATGTCTGTGGCTCGGATCTCCTCAGTGTCCGTCCAGGGACCATGGGGCAGGTCTGTGGGTCTTCACACTCGCTATTGCATATTTTTGTGGAGAAACCTTGTATACAAAAGCGCGTCCACACTCATACTCACAGGTTGTTAAGCTTCAGGAGTCGACAGATACACAGATGTTCTATCTTGGGCTGCACCTCTTACGAAGTACATTTTACATTCATAATTACCGTGTACTATTTTGTTAAAAAAAAAAAAAAGAAAACAGCTGCAGGTGTATAAGCAAGCAGGGTGTAATCTTGTATTCTTTTCATCCTTCTTTCTCTCCTCCAATCTTTCCTCCTTTTCTGCCCTCTTTCCCTTTTGCTCCATCTCTTTCTTTTTTGAGCTTCTTTTTTCCTTTTCATTTCAGTCTCCGTGTCCATAACAATTGAAATATTCCCAAAGAAGTTTATAATAAAATTTATTTTATAAATATCAAGCAGAGCTTTAAAGCATTCGCTGTGATGCTCTGCTTGTGAAAGTAAATCTGTTGGGCAATTTCTTGTCACTCAGACAACAATTCTGAGCGCTAAAAAATTAAAATCAAAGTATCAGAAAATGTCAATACAGTCTTAAACAAAGATATAGAGGATGGAAGAGTCAGAAAGAGACAACTGATGTGTGTGGAACAACTTTATAAGCTTGTGGACTTTCTGGAAGCAGCCTTGTTGTTACAGGTATCAGATTCATTGCAAAGGCTACATAAGTCCCTTTAATTACAGAGGTCTGGGTCGTGTCTGGGCAGATAATCAGTAGCAGCTGTTAAAAGGTGCTTTTAAAGTGAAAACGTTTCCAACATATTCCAGCAAATAACAGAACACGGAGTGTAGCCACAATTGATTGAGAACGAAACAGGAGCAGTAAAGCGAAGCACAGCATCTTCTGAAGAGAGGATCTTGTTAGCTGAATCAGAGGCTCTAATCACAAAATCACTGATTGAAAGCAACACCCGTAGTCTGGAGTGGTAGAGAAGCAGCACATGTGGAGCTTCGTATTTCTAACTACCTTAAAGAATTCATATTCGGCTGGAGGATCGGCAGTTCACTTCTCACTTTTAGCTGAAGCTGACCTGAAATAATTGTTTCATTTTTGGGTAAAAGCTTATTAGCAAATAGAGTTGCTAATATTATTAGTATTACTAATAATATTACTAGTACTTTACTTGTAGGCCAAAGAGTTTAGTTTTAGTTTCATCTGACCAGAGCATCTTCTGCTACACGTCTGCAGTGACCCCTACATAGCTTGCGGCATTTCTGATGACTTCCAATCAACAATAAATTTCTTATTGTCATGTTTTTATAAAAGGCCAAATTTGAAGTGCAGTGCACAACTTTCTGACCAGTCTTGCAGTGTTCCATGGTCCTTATAATATAGTTTTTTGAGCAATGTTCTGTAACCAACCTCGGAGGCTTTCACAGGACAGCTGCATTTTTAATGAGAAAAACAATGAGTTACCAGTTAGGTGACTTCTGAAGGATATTGGTTTCATCAGATTTTGTTTAGGGGTATTAGAGCAAAAGGGGGTGGAGACAAATGCATATCACACTTTTCAGGTATTTATTAGCAAGATTTAAGAAAAAAAAACCTATGCATCGTTTTTCTTTTCACATCAAAGTTATGCATTGCTTTGTGTTGGTGCAACATATAAAATCCCAATAAAACACAATAAAGTTTTGGCTTCAAATGTCAGAAGACAGGAAAAAGTGAAGATGATTAGGAATAAACTGTAGATGCTAGATGGGATTTTAAAACAGGCTGCACACAGTGCTTGAAAACATGCATTAAAATCATTTGAAGTCACCTGTTATGTGTAAACATTCCTTTGGTTCATCTCCTGAATTTAAATTAATGAAATTATTTACAGATAAATGGTGCAGTAAAAATGATCTTCTCAAGATGCTTAGCTACATTGAGTGAACAAACTAAGGAAAAACAGTCAGTGCTCAATGAAAAACTGAGAGCCTTTGGAAAATCCTGAAATGCATTGACTCAAATGTACTTGCACACTTCTGTACTATGTGCTCCATTATAAATCCATAAAACATTTGCCAGCTCTAAAATGACTTTTTTTGTTTCGGACTAAAGCTAAAACTTTCAAAGGCCTTTTTCCATTATTCTTCACATTCAGGATGGATTTGGCAGTATTGTGGGCCAGTTCTCTCCAAAAGAACTAAAGGTTTGATATGGACTAAGCTTGTGTTGAGAGGAGATATTTGAGAAAAAAACAACAAAAAAGAAACAGATTTGCTAAATAGGAAGACGTACCTGTTCCATCAGGAGTGGAGCGCACAAATGTTGGCAGCATCTTGACAGTGGCTGTGGGATTTGTGTCCCTGCATAAGCCTTTGTCCATCTCTCGCCGAAATCTCAAAGACAACTCCATTAAAGTCTTGTCTGACAGCTTGAACTGGTGCAGGTAATTGTCCACCTAAAAAACAAATAAAAAAACCAATAACTGGAAATGTATGGTAAACAAAAAATAAAAATGCATTAAAGACCTAATCTCACCACTATGCCCCTCTTTCAATGCCTTGTGTACTTTTGGCCCAAGAATAATATTTTGGCACTAGTTAAATGAGTTGGTGCATCGGGGGACAGTGTAGCAGGAGGAAGACAGCCAAGCTGTACACACGGCTGCACAATGGCTTTCTGCCTAAAAGGTAGAAATGGGAAAACTACAGCTAGGATACAGCAAGGATCTCGTTCCAAGACAGACCAGAGTGATTAATAGGATGTTAATTCTACGGCTTGGACAAACACAAGGTTATATGAGCCACAAAACCGGGATGATTGAGCTGACTGAGCAGCTGAAAGAACTCCTGATGCCTGGATGATCCAGATTGGCATGTTGTGCCATTTGTTGATATTTTGGTTATATGAGAGAGTAAGTGAGCATTTTGCAGGTGTTTAACAAAGAAATTTATTTTCTGTGGCATCTTCAATCCTAGAGACTTCATTAATATTTTAATTGATCCCTTTCCAATAAAACATGCTACTGTAAAAAAAAAAAAAACTATACAGCAGTCTACTAGAGCAGCTGTGGTGTTTACATGCTTCTAAACGTTGTCCTTTATGAATAAAAATCTGACAGGAATGTGAGAATGTATTTTGGAACAGTACAACTGCTGGCCTTGATTCTTCTCTCAGCTACACTTCTGCTGTTAGAAATCTTGGCATGCCCTTTGACTCAAAATTCAAACTTGACAAACAAATAAACAATGAGGTTAGGACAAGCTTCTTTAACCTATGGCTGCTAGCCAAAGCCAAAAGGTTTTAAAATTGTAATGACCTTGAAAAGGCTGTCAACACTTTTATAACTTCGCGTCTGGACTACTATAACTATTTGTATTTTGGTATAAACCAGTCTTTATTGAGTTGCCTCAAAACCATCCAGAATGCTGCTGCCCGTCTTATAACAAGCACTAGGAAACAGGACCACATCACACTGATACTTACATCCCTTAATTGGCTCCCCATTAGGTTTAGGATTAAATTTAAACCTTTAATGCTTGCTTTTAAAGTTCTAAATGGTTGGCTCCATTGTGTGATCTTTTAACTGTTTGTGTGCATGGTCGAGTCTTGAGTGCCTCAAACCAGCGCCTGTTGGAAGAGCCCAGGTCTAAATATAAGCACTGGGGTGATCAAGCTTTTTCTGTGGTAGCCTCTAGACTTTGTAATAAACTCCCAACCAAATTAAGACTTATGTCTGACCTGGGCTTCTTCAAGGCAAGACTTAAGACACATCAATTTAAGATGGCTTTAACACTTATTAGTGTGACACTTTTTACACAATCTTTGTTTCTTTTGTTGTTTGTTTTAGTTTTTACTCTAGTGCTGTTTTATTGATTGTGTGCGAGTTACAATTAAACTTACTTTCACCTTTCTTTTTTCCCACTTTGGTCCTCGCTTGCAAAATCCAAAAGGAAAAAGCGTGCTGTCGGAGGAGCGTGGTCTTCCAAAGTGCTTGTTGTTTAAGCCCTTCTCTCATGCCGTCATCATTATTTTGGTGCAGTCAGCATCTGTAAAGGCCTTAATTTGGGTCGAGAATCTGTCTTTTTCTTTATAAACCCTTTGGTACATATGTTTTTGAGGTCTAAGATTTTGTCCCAACCTATCAGAATGCCTCAAGAAATGTTATATGAGCCCATAAACAAGAGGCCTTGTTTATGCATCTGAACAATACAGCCATGTGGTATTTTGCCTTTGCCATTAGAGGGTCAGGACAACGTGAATCCCTGCTCTGACAGAAAAACCACAAGAATGCCAGGCTTATGCAAAGATTTTGACTTTTTAAGGCTATGCTCTTAAACAGTCACCAACACCCTGTTTTCATTTAATACGGTTTATAAACATTTCCGTACTATGTTCCTTTTGTCCCTTGCGACTTTTCTATTTTGAAGCTTTATTTACAACCTGCTTATGCTCCACCAGCATGAAATGCGAATAATTGTTTTTTCTTTCTGGTGTGAAGACTTGGATCCTAAGTTCATAAAATTTACTTTAGGTGTATTCACACTTGCCACTTTTGGTCCGCTTTAAATGGACCAGAGTTCGTTTCCCCCGTTGGTCCGGTCCTTTTGTGCAGGTGTGACCAAAAAACTGGGCCGAGACCCACTTTTTGAGGTGGTCTCAGTCCGCTTCTAATCGGACTCTGGTGCGGTTCGCTTATGGTCTGAATACAAACCGGCCCCGATCCGAACCAACTACAAAAAGCGTATGTCTCTTTGGACATAAAAAGCCACCGTAGCCGGTACCAAAGATGTGTGTTGTAAGGTAATCATACCTGATAAGCTGTGTTGCTTAGCAACGCTACTGGCTTGTTGTGGGACAAGGCACGTAGAGAACGTCGGCATTCAGCACGCATTCTCCGACGGGGTTCCACAATTATAAATGGAACGTCTCAAAGTCCGTGTTGAATGAGCTGCTCTTGAGTCTCACAATAATATTACAGCTGTAATAACGGCATAAATATGCAGAACACAGGTGCTGCACGCAGCACGTCTACAGCTGTTGTCCTAGTGTCTGTCCAGTGGGAACAATGATCGTCACCCGCGTGGCTTTGTTTACAAGTAATAGTTCACTTGCAAAAAGTACAATGTGAAAACAAAACGAACCAAATGAAAAAAATAAAGTTCGCTTTTGGTCCGGACCAAACAAGTGGACCAAAGGACTTTCCTGGTGTGAATACACCCTTAGTTGAACAATCTAAGCAACCTTTAAAGTCTGAATAAATGAGGGGTAAACAACAAACATGGAAAAAAAAAAGTCCACCAACTGTCTTTAATACCAAATCTCACTGACAGATGTATCAAACCTTTGACCAGTGTGCTTAATTTTACAAATCACTCAAACATTCCTGTTGTTTCAACTTGATGGACGTGCAGAAATATGGCAGAAAAGCATCGTGTTCTTATAGTTTCCTATAAGAACACAAAGCTTTCTGCCTTAATGACATTTTGAACTGTACATGTATCTGAATGATCAAAACCAGAACTTTTTCTGGACTCCTGCTAAAAGGGCACAAATGTATTAATTATGTAGAGGAGGTTCTGTGGCTCTTATGTCATGACTCACTTCAGCCTTTCACAGTTTCTGACCCTAAGGAACAGCTGCCATGAAAGATTCAGTTCTATCCTGTCACAAACACATCTGATTAAAATGAATGAGTCAAATTGTACTTGCAGTCAAGCTTAATGTCAAGCTGACAGCTGACCAGTCATTTAAATAGCATATTTTGGAATCTGCGAGCTTCTACAATATTCATCGCAGGGGGCCCCTGGAACAAAGACTGAGCAATTCTACAAGGACATTTATTGAAAAAAATATTATTTGAAGTTCAAAGTTTCACAGTGCTTGTTATTCTGTGACAAGCCATAACACCTGCTGTCAAAAGGGTCCATTAGATCCAATCAAATATGGACAATGGGATTCAAAATTAAGTTGAAATAAGTGTCATTACACTGCCCTGCTAACTGTACTGAAAATAATTCAACTGACTTAGATTTATTACAACAGAAGCAGGAACCTGAGCCCTAGTCTAGCAGCCAAATGATCTTGAGCTGTATCTACCATGGTTTACCAGGGGTCCGTAATGCCAGCTACTGTCCTGCAACTTTTGGATGCGCCAACATGGTTCAACAGCTAACAATTATCTTAGTAATTGAGTATTTTATCCATTATTCTGACAATTAATTGGATTTAAAAAATTGGCACATTCTGCAGATTTTTCATTTAACTTCTTAAGCTTATGAGTAATAGAAATACATAAAAGAGAAACTTCAAGGACCTCCTCAATCCTGCCATCACGCATTCCCTGGTGGAAGCAGAGGCTGGGGACTCGGGGTTAGACTCTTTCATCACCCAGGCTGAAGTCACCGAGGTGGTTAAAAAGCTCCGCGGTGGCAGGGCTTCGGGGGTGGATGAGATCCGCCCTGAGTACCTCAAGTCTCTGGATGTTGTGGGGCTGTCATGGTTGACACGCCTCTTCAACATTGCGTGGCAGTCGGGGACAGTGCCTCTGGACTGGCAGACTGGGGTGGTGGTCCCCTTCATAAGAAGGGTGACCGGAGGATGTGCTCAGCTTCCCTGGTAAGGCCTACGCCAGGAAATTGGAGAAGAGAGAGCGGCCGATAGTCTAACCGCGGCTTCAGGAGGAGCAGTGTAGTTTTCCTGGCCGTGGGACACTGGGTGTGCTCCAGGAGTATGGAATCGGGGGCCCTTTATTAGGGGCCATCCGGTCTCTGTACAAGTGGAGCAAGAGTTTGGTCCGCATTGCCGACACTAAGTCGGACCTGTTCCCGGTGCATGTTGGACTCCGGCAGGGCTGCCCTTTGTCACCGGTCCTGTTCATAACTTTTATGGACAGAATTTCTAGGCGTAGCCAAGGGCCGGAGGGGGTCTGGTTTGGGAACCAGTGGATTTTTCTCTTCTTTTTGCAGATGACGTGGTCCTGCTGGCCCCCTCAAGCCAAGACCTACAGCATGCACTAGGGCGGTTCTCAGCCAAGTGTGAAGCGGCTAGGATGAAGATCAGCTTCTCCAAGTCAGAGGCCATGGTTCTCGACCGGAAAAGGGTGGCTTGTCCTCTTCAGGTTGGAGGGGAATTCCTGCCACAAATGGAGGAGTTCAAGTATCTTGGGCTCTTGTTCACGAGTGAGGGAAGAATGGAGCGGGAGATCGACAGACGGATCGGTGTGGCTGCCGCAATAATGGGGGCGCTGTGCCGGACCACTGTGGTGAAGAGAGAGCTGAGCCGAAAAGCGAAACTCTCTATTTACCGGTCAGTCTATGTTCCTACCCTCACCTATAGCCATGAACGTTGGGTCATGACCCAAAGAACGAGATCCCGGATACAAGCGGTTGAAATGAGCTTCCTCCGTAGGGTGGCCGGGCACTCCCTTAGAGATAGGGTTAGGAGCTCGGCCATCCAGGAGGGGCTCGGAGTAGAGCCGCTGATCCTCCACATCAAGAGGAGCCAGTTGAGGTGGCTCGGGCATCTATACCGGATGCCTCCTGGATGCCTTACTCGGGAGGAGGCCATGGGTTCCTCCAGGAGGGGCTGGAGGAGGTGTCTGGGGAGAGGGACATCTGGATGTCTCTGCTGAGTCAGCTGCCCCCCGTGGCCCGGTCCCGGAGAAAGCGAAAGATGACGAGTATGAGTACGAGACAATGCAAGTTAACATATTTCTATTACTTTTTTTTTGTTTGTTTAATTGCAATAACAGAATTTCTAGTGCACACATAAACATTTGTAGCAAAGTATGCATCTGCAGCTAAAACAAGGTTCTAACATCATCATTTCAAAAGCTCAGCCCTGGATGACATACAGTGCTGCTAGCTGCCACTGCACGGAAAATTGTCACAAACAAAAAAACAGCATACAGTGTTTCTTGCATATTGCATTCTGGATTTTTAAAGAGATTTGTTAACATTAAAAAGCATAATGTTATCCAGGTAAAACTGAAACCTGGTAGTGAATTTAAGTGCCAAGTTACACTCCTTGTGCTTTGTTTTTTTTTTAAAGAAAAATCCAATGCCTTTGCAGTGGATGTTTTCTGCTCAGGTGTTGCAACATCAAGGACGTGCTACTATGGAATGCCTAGTCAGATTTGCAGTACATGCACTAAGCTTCGTTTTCTGTTAAGTTTAAAGTGATCCCACACTTTTGATGCTTTTTGTTGTTTTTTTTTCAGCACTTCTTTTCCTCCTCGCCATCTCCCTCCATAGCTGATAACCGTTCGGCATCCACATCCACAAGAGGAAGTAAGGGCATTGCGCCACACAGATAATAGCCCAGCCGCAACACAGTGCACTGAATAGTTCAACAGATTTTTAGTAATCGAGTTACTGGAATTATTCGAGGAATCGTTTCAGCTCTGCTCCAACACACACGCTTTATTGTGGGAAGCTGGGAGATAATCAAGGGGTTTCCCTCGGTAAGAAAGACAAGCCCAAATAAGCAGCTTCACATTCAAAAACAAGTCCAAAAGACACAACCCGCAATTCATGGGATTTGCTAACGACTTTAGAGGTAAACAAGCCCAAAGTCACTTATAATAAGCGGACCTGGCAACACTGACAGACATCCTTTTAACATTTGGGGTTAGGGTTTTAAATTGTGGCCCTTTGTGCCTTTATGTTATCCTACACGAACAAAGTTTTTGTCCCTCATTTTGTTTATTTGTATCTGGTCTTTATCTCACTGTGCCTTCAGCTAAAGTACGGAGCCTGCGGAGGGGACATTGGGGAATCTTTCTTTTGCGTCCCCACGCAATACTTTTGCGTTCACCGCAAACGTTTTCAATCACCTTGAGAAACTGTGTATTTTGGAACAGCAGCACAGATAACAAACTGCTCACAAAACAAACAACACTGATATGGCATTGGTATGGTTTATTTATCATATGCAGGTTAACATGCAGTCAACAATGTGATTAAATGGTTAAGATAAAAAGAAGTGTTCAAATCACGATAAAAACAAAAGCACTAATGGCGTCCAAAAAAAAAAAAAATACACATCATGCAGCAGCAATACACAAATAAAGTGTCACAGATGTGGTTTTGTGCAGTATTATTGTCCAGAGTTCAGTAGTTTGACAGCTTGTGGATAATAACTGTCTTTAAGTCTGATTGAAGATCCTTTTATTTAAGTCCGATTTCAAAATAAAACTCAATGAATCTCAAAAACGGGTGTAGTGTTTGTTCCATTTTTGCAGTTATCTGGTTTGGAAACTATCCCACAAAGTATTGCGAGATAACGCAAAGACTATTGCGTGGGAACGCAAAAAGTATTGCGTGGGAACGCAAAGACTATTGCGTGGGAACGCAAAAAGTATTGCGAGCAAAGACAAAAGTATTGCGTGGGGACGCAAAAGTATTGCGTGCAAACGCAAAAGTATTGCATGGTTGACGCAAAAGAAAAAAACTTCCCCCATGTCCCCTTGCGTACTCCGTAGCTAAAGGTCCATCTCATAGGGTTAAGATTTCACCAGATTTAGAATCAAAGTAACCATTTTTGTTTTTTTAACATGTCTCTTCTGACTAGAACCAGCCAGAGTCCTGATTTGAATCTGATAAAGAATCTGTGAATGGATTTACAGATTAGGGTGATGGCAAGAAGGCCTTTCAACCTCAAAGACTTGGAGATCATCACTAAAGATAAATCATCAAAATACCAGTGGAAACATGTAAAAAACTGGTCAGCAATCACAAGAAGACTTTGATTGCTATTATGCCAATAAAGGTTCTTATTATTGGATTATTGAGAAGGGCATACATTTTTTTGAAAGCTATTTTTTGTTCAAATATAAACAAAAACAAAATTTTTTTTATATTTTAAAAGTAATACCCCTTGTAACCCTAACCCTTAAGGTCTTAAACGAGTTGCCAGTGACCTTTCCTATCAGAAACAAGCTTCTTGATTGAATAAAATAACTTTTTACATATAAATCTACCACGGGTATTAATGATTCACTCAAAATAAAGTAGCTACGTAGCTTTATATTTTTAAGTTTAAGAGTTGTCCCGTCCTTCGTGTTGCTGCTCCTATGACTTTCTGGCCTTACAGGTCTTATTGACATTGTGTCAACAAACACTACAGTAAAATCATGCTAGCATTCGGGCGACCTTATTGACCCGATTTCATCTCCCAGCAGCGGGAAACGAATTCTCAGATTACAACATATTACTTACACTTCCGGTCCCCACAAATCTCACACAGTGGAGTTATTATTTCAACCGGTACTTACTTTTTGTGCGTGGTCATCGTGGAGCTCAGGGAGACTTGATGCTAACATCTTCAGATGAGTGATGTGTAAACTTTGCGTCCTGCCCCCTTACGCCTTTCGCAACACGGACACGAAAAAGTTTCTTACCAACAAAAGACTGCAGGTTTGAAATTTGGTTAACAAAAGAGCCGAACTCTAGGAAACAAGAAACTTCCAGCTTCCTGAACTGGGTGGTTAGATGACGTCGTTCAACAGTAATGGCACCGATTGGCTGTTGAAGAAGCGCGACGTGTTCCGTTGTACGTAAAATGAGCAGCTTTTCCTCTAAATGACTTTTATGTGTTGATATTCGTAATATTTTTCAACCATTAACCGAGACATTGGTTTTCAGCCTTTTTATAACAAGTAGATCCTCAGAAGGTTAATTTCTAAGTTTTCTATCTACTTTTATGAGAACAGGTATTTTAAAATTGCAGTACAACAGGACATGGACGTAATAAATTTGTTGGATTTTGTCATAAAAAGTACGAAAAAGAAAAGAAGTCATATTAATAGGCACTGAGTGTTAGGTTGAAGGATGCAGTTTAAACCTTTAATAATAGCTGCCATAATAAACTATTTATTTGCATTTCCATTGGTTTGTGAAATCAGCTTTAACTCATACTACTATGGAATTTCTAAATTATTGACTGTGTTGCTTCAGCATATAAACGTAGAAAACGCACAGAAATACATTGTTACAGTCTTGTTGAGTTAAGTAAACTTAGATCAGCAAACCCAACTGGGTTTTCAACTTGCTACTGGAACATGGTTATGCAGGATGTGATGTCATTCAAACGTCAACGTTTTGATTAAGCTAAATTAAACCAGCATAAATGGACCGACAGGGCTTGCTTCTTGGTCTGTGCTTGTTTTTAAAGTTGGTTGTTTTCATCAGAAAATAGGAATGAAAAAAAGGAGTGGTTATTTGATTTTTTATTTTAAAATATAAAAAATCAAACTGAAATACAAGTAATTTTTCTTTTTTTTCTATTCAAACATGGGTGAGTAGAATTTTAAATTTGATTTGATTTTCTGATCATGTTAAAATTATAAAGAAATCAACCTATCTGCAGATAAGGGAATCAAAAAGGATTTTAACTATATTGCCATGCAGTCACCTAATTCTGCAACCATTGGAAACTGAATATAGGGGTGTTTTTGACTCTGAATACCTCATAGTTGTTGTGCAGTATAATTAAAAAAGAAAACAAAACAGATGAGCAAGATAATAACCTGAAATAAACGAATATTTAAACATTTAGCAGAATTTGGAAAAGGATAAGTATTGTTTTTTTTTTAAATTGGTGTATTTTTTAATTGTGAGACTAAACACTCACGCTAACACAAGTTGATGTGTGGAGAGTTAAAAAAATATGTGAAAATAGGTTAATTTGTCATTTGTCTGTGGTTTTGTGTTTTTATAATTTTAAATATCAAAGAAAGCTGCTTCACTGTCAACAGCTTAAGCTGGGATTCTCAAAATATTTAGGTTGAGCATATTCATTAAAAATAGTTCTTCTCAGAACCACTTAAGGCAGCTTAGGTACCACATGTGGCAGCTGTACATATGTACAGGTCCTTCTCAAAATATTAGCATATTGTGATAAAGTTCATTATTTTTCATAATGTCATGATGAAAATTTAACGTTCATATATTTTAGATTCATTGCACACTAACTGAAATGTTTCAGGTCTTTTATTGTCTTAATACGGATGATTTTGGCATACAGCTCATGAAAACCCCAAATTCCTATCTCACAAAATTAGCATATCATTAAAAGGGTCTCTAAATTAGCTATGAACCTAATCATCTGAATCAACGAGTTAACTCTAAACACCTGCAAAAGATTCCTGAGGCCTTTAAAACTCCCAGCCTGGTTCATCACTCAAAACCCCAATCATGGGTAAGACTGCCGACCTGACTGCTGTCCAGAAGGCCACTATTGACACCCTCAAGCAAGAGGGTAAGACACAGAAAGAAATTTCTGAACGAATAGGCTGTTCCCAGAGTGCTGTATCAAGGCACCTCAGTGGGAAGTCTGTGGGAAGGAAAACGTGTGGCAGAAAACGCTGCACAACGAGAAGAGGTGACCGGACCCTGAGGAAGATTGTGGAGAAGGGCCGATTCCAGACCTTGGGGGACCTGCGGAAGCAGTGGACTGAGTCTGGAGTAGAAACATCCAGAGCCACCGTGCACAGGCGTGTGCAGGAAATGGGCTACAGGTGCCGCATTCCCCAGGTCAAGCCACTTTTGAACCAGAAACAGCGGCAGAAGCGCCTGACCTGGGCTACAGAGAAGCAGCACTGGACTGTTGCTCAGTGGTCCAAAGTACTTTTTTCGGATGAAAGCAAATTCTGCATGTCATTCGGAAATCAAGGTGCCAGAGTCTGGAGGAAGACTGGGGAGAAGGAAATGCCAAATGCCAGAAGTCCAGTGTCAAGTACCCACAGTCAGTGATGGTCTGGGGTGCCGTGTCAGCTGCTGGTGTTGGTCCACTGTGTTTTATCAAGGGCAGGGTCAATGCAGCTAGCTATCAGGAGATTTTGGAGCACTTCATGCTTCCATCTGCTGAAAAGCTTTATGGAGATGAAGATTTCATTTTTCAGCACGACCTGGCACCTGCTCACAGTGCCAAAACCACTGGTAAATGGTTTACTGACCATGGTATCACTGTGCTCAATTGGCCTGCCAACTCTCCTGACCTGAACCCCATAGAGAATCTGTGGGATATTGTGAAGAGAACGTTGAGAGACTCAAGACCCAACACTCTGGATGAGCTAAAGGCAGCTATCGAAGCATCCTGGGCCTCCATAAGACCTCAGCAGTGCCACAGGCTGATTGCCTCCATGCCACGCCGCATTGAAGCAGTCATTTCTGCCAAAGGATTCCCGACCAAGTATTGAGTGCATAACTGTACATGATTATTTGAAGGTTGACGTTTTTTGTATTAAAAACACTTTTCTTTTATTGGTCGGATGAAATATGCTAATTGTGTGAGATAGGAATTTTGGGTTTTCATGAGCTGTATGCCAAAATCATCCATATTAAGACAATAAAAGACCTGAAATATTTCAGTTAGTGTGCAATGAATCTAAAATATATGAATGTTAAATTTTCATCATTACATTATGGAAAATAATGAACTTTATCACAATATGCTAATATTTTGAGAAGGACCTGTACTACATTCATGGTGGCAAAAAAAAAAGACACCCTCTTTCAATACTGGGGTTTCACCCATCAGGGTGTATTAAAAATTATCTAATCTTTATCAGGTGTACAAGTTTCTTCAAAAAGCAAAACAGATTCCATATTGTTATTAATATTTGAAACATTTAAAATGGCAAAAAGCTGTGTGAAAATTTGGATTTAAGTGGGAAAACAGAAGCCAGGGCCCATTGAATCAAATGCAGTTTATAAATATTAAATGTTACTGTAGTACAATATGAAAAAGATTGAAAAGGAGCCTCTAGGAGAAATCCACCCCCATGTAATTAATATGGCAGCACAACTTAAGTTTGCACCTGAGGGAACCTAAACGGTTTCTCTTTGGGCAAATAATAAAACAAAAATAAAGATTTTCAGCCATAATCGAAAGAGCTATGTTTGCTGAAAACCAATAACAGCACACCAGCAAAAACAGCTCATACAAACTGTAAAGCAAGGTGGTGGAGGAGGAATGATTGCTTTTGGAGGCACAGGGCCTGGAGACCTTGAGGTCACAGAGTTCACTGTGTACTCTGTACAATAGGAAATCTCAAGTAAAATATGATCAATGAAGCTTGGCTTAAAGTGAGCAATGGAGCAATGTTGTATATATACACCTCTCATCACAATGTAGTGAGGGACTAAGGAAGTCTTACAGAAAATGACAGGTTACAGGTTATAGCTGGTGAAGAGGGTTGTTCTACAAGCCGTTAAAACTTGAACTGTTTCAGTTTCTCTGATGTAGAGTTTCCATTTAGGCTTAACCATCATTTTATAAAATAAATGGCAATGTGAAATCTGAAGTGAGCTTTAGTATGCTTAGGGTTATATATTTTGAAAATATTAGAACCTCGATCATTTTTATCATGCCTTGTTATGCAACTCTAGAGAGATGAGTCTGTAATTTATTTTTCTTGCTATTATAGAGTTATGCTCATTGCTAATGACGAGTTAATCTTCAATTCATAGATGGAGACATTGAAGGATCTTCTATCCACAGAAGAAATGTGGTAGAACCTCTACAATCTACCTGCCTGTAACATGTGTCGGGGGGGGTGGTCGACGACTAATTACACAATGCAGTTTTCCAACTGTGATTAGCCACATATTTGGCATCACCCCCCCAAAACCCCAGGCTGGATTACAGTCAGAATCAAGTTGAAATTTAAACAGAACCTTTCTGACGACATGAAGCAGGCTAAAAGATTTTAAAAAGCAACACATTATGCCTCAATCTAAAGACATTACAAAACGGACGGGAAGCAAATTAATTTATATCTCTCAGTCTAGAACTATTTAGGTGTGCGTTACAAAAATATTTATATACACCTATATATATATATATACAGGTCCTTCTCAAAATATTAGCATATTGTGATAAAGTTCATTATTTTCCATAATGTCATGATGAAAATTTAACATTCATATATTTTAGATTCATTGCACACTAACTGAAATATTTCAGGTCTTTTATTGTCTTAATACGGATGATTGTGGCATACAGCTCATGAAAACCCAAAATTCCTATCTCACAAAATTAGCATATCATTAAAAGGGTCTCTAAACGAGCTATGAACCTAATCATCTGAATCAACGAGTTAACTCTAAACACCTGCAAAAGATTCCTGAGGCCTTTAAAACTCCCAGCCTGGTTCATCACTCAAAACCCCAATCATGGGTAAGACTGCCGACCTGACTGCTGTCCAGAAGGCCACTATTGACACCCTCAAGCAAGAGGGTAAGACACAGAAAGAAATTTTTGAACGAATAGGCTGTTCCCAGAGTGCTGTATCAAGGCACCTCAGTGGGAAGTCTGTGGGAAGGAAAAAGTGTGGCAGAAAACGCTGCACAACGAGAAGAGGTGACCGGACCCTGAGGAAGATTGTGGAGAAGGGCCGATTCCAGACCTTGGGGGACCTGCGGAAGCAGTGGACTGAGTCTGGAGTAGAAACATCCAGAGCCACCGTGCACAGGCGTGTGCAGGAAATGGGCTACAGGTGCCGCATTCCCCAGGTCAAGCCACTTTTGAACCAGAAACAGCGGCAGAAGCGCCTGACCTGGGCTACAGAGAAGCAGCACTGGACTGTTGCTCAGTGGTCCAAAGTACTTTTTTCGGATGAAAGCAAATTCTGCATGTCATTCGAAAATCAAGATGCCAGAGTCTGGAGGAAGACTGGGGAGAAGGAAATGCCAAAATGCCAGAAGTCCAGTGTCAAGTACCCACAGTCAGTGATGGTCTGGGGTGCCGTGTCAGCTGCTGGTGTTGGTCCACTGTGTTTTATCAAGGGCAGGGTCAATGCAGCCAGCTATCAGGAGATTTTGAAGCACTTCATGCTTCCATCTGCTGAAAAGCTTTATGGAGATGAAGATTTCATTTTTCAGCACGACTTGGCACCTGCTCACAGTGCCAAAACCACTGGTAAATGGTTTACTGACCATGGTATCACTGTGCTCAATTGGCCTGCCAACTCTCCTGACCTGAACCCCATAGAGAATCTGTGGGATATTGTGAAGAGAACGTTGAGAGACTCAAGACCCAACACTCTGGATGAGCTAAAGGCCGCTATCGAAGCATCCTGGGCCTCCATAAGACCTCAGCAGTGCCACAGGCTGATTGCCTCCATGCCACGCCGCATTGAAGCAGTCATTTCTGCAAAAGGATTCCCGACCAAGTATTGAGTGCATAACTGTACATGATTATTTGAAGGTTGACGTTTTTTGTATTAAAAACACTTTTCTTTTATTGGTCGGATGAAATATGCTAATTTTGTGAGATAGGAATTTTGAGTTTTCATGAGCTGTATGCCAAAATCATCCGTATTAAGACAATAAAAGACCTGAAATATTTCAGTTAGTGTGCAATGAATCTAAAATATGAATGTTAAATTTTCATCATGACATTATGGAAAATAATTAACTTTATCACAATATGCTAATATTTTGAGAAGGACCTGTAGCTTTGTACTCTGTTGTAGTTAGATGTACCAGGAAGGTGTGGTTTCTGAATATTGGACTATAGTGGAGAACTTAATATAATGAGTTGAATCATCTGCCCTCATGGAGCAACATAAAAAAATTTTATGCTAATATTTTGAGAAGGACCTGTATATATATATATATAAAAGTATATAGGACCAGGAATGGAAAGCCATAAATATGGCAGAGAGAGAAGGCAACAAAGAACATGAAGTCAAAGGAAGAAGCCAGCAAAGAAAAATGAGAACTAGCAAGTACATGTACTGAGACAGGGGAGGAAACATAGCAAGTAAACCAGAAGAGCAATCAGAGAAGATGTGGACAGCTGTGGGAGGGGGAAAACTGTTTAGCTAAAGTAGGCAGAGTAGTTAACACAGATGAGCTAAACAGAGATATAAGAAAACTATAAATCAGTTGGGGAAAGATAAACAAAGATCTAAAAGGAAGAATAATTAATGTAAAAAGTGAAAAAAAATAAAATAGACTGAACTAATAAGTTCACCTAACTATGAGAGAGCAATGTAAGGATTATGATTATTGATTAATGAATATTGATCAAAAATTATAAATAAAAATCATAATTCAGAAAAAGTATTTTCTTAACCAAAAATCATTGCTTACAAATAGAAATCAGAAATGTCCTCTGATGTTGTGAATATGGGCTCAAAGCACTTAATGATTACAATTAGTTGATTATCATTAATAACTGATAATTATTAACCAAAACCACATTAAATGTCATTGTTTAATCAGCTGCTTCACCTATCGGTGGGGGAACTTTGAACTTATTTTGACAGATAAATCACTCTTGCACGAAATAAACAAACGATTATCTTTATATATGTGAACATTTATTGAAACCATATAGTCAAGACAAGTCAAGTTTATTTTCAGCAACAAGGCACTCAAGGCGTTGTACATAAGGAAAAACATTACAATGATACAGAAAGTCAAACAACAGAAGTAAATAAAAAATAAAGAGAATAGAATGATGGATAAGAAAATGAAAGGAAAATTGGACTGAAAACTTAACTAATAATGTTTAGATAACACATACAAAGGCCACTCTAAACAAATAAGATTTTAATCTTGATTTGAAGCAACTTAGGGTTTCAGCGCTTTTACAGTTTTCTGGGAGTTTATTCCAGATTAGTGGAACATAAGAACTAAAAGCTGCTTCTCCATGTTTGGTTTTGGTTCTGGGTATGCAGAGTAGATTTGAGCCAGAAGACCTGAGAGGTCTTGGTGGTTGACAACAAGTCAAGCTTTGGAATGATCTTCCTTTGGGCATAAGACAGGCCTCTTCACTCACTGTTTTTAAGTCACTCCTTAAGACCCATCTTATTTCTTTGGCGTTTGGCAAAATCTGAGATGTCTTTACTTGTTTTATTGTGTCTGTACGTTAATATGTATTTTATATTCAATATTTTTCCATTTTGCATTGTTTTTATGATTGTGTACAGCACTTTGGTCCTGTCGGTGTATAAAGTGCTTTCTTAAATAAAGTTGGTATGGTATGGTAACAAGTCTGTAATGTATTTTGGTGCTAAGCCATTCAGTGATTTATAGACTCACAGAAGTCACACCTTGACAAGAGCAGTCTCTGTACTGGTAAGCAGGAAGCCTGACTGGAAGACATCGAAGCGGTTGGTCACTGTTAGGAAGTTGTTTAACTGTTGAAACACAGCTTTTTCAATTATCTTACCGATGAAGGGGAGGTTTGAGATAGGCCTGTAGTTCTGTAGTAGCAGCTCCTCCAAGTTGCTCTTTTTCAATAGAGGTTTGATAATTGTTGTTTTTAGAGCCTGAGGGAAAACACCTGACAAAAGGGATGTATCAATTATTTGAGTTAAATCATTAGACATTATGACAGGCAAAACTTTCTTATGGAAAGCTGTGGGTGAAACATCGAGACAGCAGGAAGAAGAGCTTATTTGGTGAACGATTTCTTCTAAGTTTTTGTAGTTTACTTGGTGAAATTAGGAAACTTTGTCAAAATCAGTTCTAGTTGGAGATAACTTTGGTAACTTTGGAGGGTTTGTTAACCTGTCGACCGTGGTAAATAATGCACGAGCATTGTTAATGTTTTTGCTGATGATCTCAGAAAAGAAACATTCCCTTGCATTTTTCAGTTGTAGGTTATACACATGTGGACAAAATTGTTGGTACCCCTCAGTTAATGAAAGAAAAACCCAAAATGGTCACAGAAATAACTTGAATCTGACAAAGGTAATAATGAATAAAAATTCTATGAGAATGAACAAATGAAAGTCAGACATTATTCTTCAAACATGCTTCAACAGAATTATTGAAAAAAATAAACTCATGAAACAGGTCTGGACAAAAATTATGGTACCCCTGAAAACAATGTCACCAAAGGGACATGTTAAATCTAGGTGTGTCCATTAATTAGCATCACAGGTGTTTACAATCTTGCAATCAGTCAGTGGGCCTATATATAGGGCTACAGGTTGTCACTGTGCTATTTGGTGACATGGTGTGTACCACACTCAACATGGACCAGAGGAAGCAAAAGAAAGAGCTGTTTCTGGAGATTAGAAAGAAAATTATAGACAAGCATGTAAAAGGTAAAGGTTATAAGACCATCTCCAAGCAGTTTCATGTTCCTGTGACTACAGTTGCACATATTATTCAGAAACCTCCCTGGACGTGGCCACAGGAGGAAAATTGATGACAAAACAAAGAGACGGATAATACGAACGGTAACAAAAGAGCCCGGAAAAACTTCTGAAGAGTTTAAAGGTAAATTTCAAGCTCAAGGAACATCAGTGTCAGATCACACCATCCGACGTTGTTTGAGGCAAAGTGGACTTAATGGGAGACGACCAATATAGAACACCATTGTTGAAAACAAATCATAAAAAAGCCAGACTGGAATTTGCCAAACTACATGTTGACGAGCCACAAAGCTTCTGGGAGAATGTCCTATGGACAGATGAGGCAAAAATTTAATTTTTTGCAAGTCACATCAGCTCTATGTTCACAGATGGAAAAATGAAGCATATGAAGAAAAGAACACTGTCCCTACTGTGAAACATGGAGGAGGCTCTGTTATGTTCTGGGGCTCCTTTGCTGCATCTGGCACAGGGTGTCTTGAACCTGTGCAGGGTATAATGAAATCTCAAGACTATCAAGGGATTCTAGAGAGAAATGTGCTGCCCAGTGTCAGAAAGCTTGGTCTCAGTCGGAGGTCATGGGTCTTGCAACAGGATAATGACCCAAAACACACAGCTAAAAACACCCAAGAATGGCTAAGAGGAAAACATTAGTCTATTCTGACTTCTATGAGCCCTGACCCAAATCCTATTGAGCATCTTTGGAAGGAGCTGAAACATGGCATCTGGAAAAGGCACCCTTCAAACCTGAGACAACTGGAGCAGTTTGCTCATGAGGAGTGGGCCAAAATACCTGCTGAGAGGTGCAGAAGTCTCATTGACAGTTATAGGAATCGTTTGATTGCAGTGATTGCCTCAAAAGGTTGTGCGACAAAATATTAAGTTAAAGGTACCATCATTTTTGTCCAGGCCTGTTTTCTGAGTTTATTTTTTAACATAATTCTGTTGAAGTATCTTTGAAAAGTAATGTCTGACTTTCATTTGTTCATTTTGATAGAATATTTATTCATTATTAACTTTGTCAGATTCAAGTTTTTCAAGTTTTTTTTGTGACCATTGTGGGTTTTTCTTTCATTAACTGAGGGGTACCAACAATTTTGTCCGCGTGTGTAACTAATAATAAAACGAAACATATGCACATCGAGTGTCTATGAAGATCAAATCAGCAGTTATGGACAAAATGTGCAATTTGGGTTTACTTGGAATGAGAAGCCCTCCAGGTGTGCTGATGTCTCAATAGCGGCTATCGGCTGGTAGACGGTGGGCTGCGCCCTTAGCCACTAGCAAATGCTTACTTTTTCAGAGTTTAAGTATATAGAGTTTTTTTTTTTTACACTGTGGAGTTTTTTAGACAACAGAAAACACAGGTGACTGTGGCTCAGTAGGAAGAGTAGTTGTCTTGCAATTGGAAGGTTGTGGGTTTGATTCCAGCTTCCTCCTACTGTATGTCGATGTGCCCCTGGGCAAGGCACTTAATCTCAAGTTGCCTACCGATCTGTGTATCGGTGTATGAATGTGTGAGTGTTAGTGAGTGCAATTGGGTGAATGTGGCTCTAGTGTAAAGCGCTTTGAGCGGTCTGTATGACTGGAAAAGTGCTATATAAGTTCAGTCCATTTACCATTACCATTTAGGTAAGTACATTGGCAGTTATGTATGTACGTTTTAAGCAAATTTGAAGCAAATGTTAGTGACATCAGCTGACATTAGTTAAGTAAACGTACTGCTGCAGAAGCTAAATGTCATTCAAGGAAGATGGACCAATTTATCCGTTGTAGTTGAAGATTGTGCCAAGGAGATAGTCAGACACCATTATTCTCCCCACAGTTTTTCTCAAAAGCTGCACTTCCAGTTCCCTCCATGTTGTGTTCGCTGTGTTTGCCCTTTTCGCCTGCTCCCTCTCCTGTTGCTCTCAAAATCCAGCACTGGCTGGATTAGTATTCCCGCCTTTAGTGGCTTCTTGTGTGACTTGGACTCCTTAAGAGGACCAGTCATAGCCAATATAACGCAATAAAATCCACAATCCCTCCCCAGTTGGCCTACATCCTCCAAGCTTTTGAAAAACTTGCTATGCTATTTTGATCAGAACCGTGGAGTTATTTCCCACCACAGTACCAAATTTTGTAAGCATGCTTTTTCCTTTATTTTAAAACAGATCTGTGTTTTTGTTTTGTTCTGGGTTTTTTTTAGCATAATGTTTGTCTGAAGCTTCTTTTGAACTGGGTGAGGAGCAAATATGATGTGGGGTAAATTAGGAGCTGTGAACAAGTAATTTTTAAAACCAGAAATAATACACTAATAGGTCTGGGGATATTAAGCCAATCCTTCAATTTCTGCAGAAAGGTAACATCTTTGTTCAATGCAGTAGTACTCAACCTGTGGTTCCTGGACTCCTGAAGCCCGTGAGCCATAGATTTTGGGTCCATAAAATTATAATACTTAAATAAAGGTAGACCGATTACCTATTAAAACAGATTTAAGCCAATGATGGGTTCCAGTCATTTGGTGGCTTTGAAATGCAATAATACTCAAAATTTCTACTCTGGGGAACACAGATTGTGGCTGAATAGTTTTGTTTTGGAGCCAAGGCTAGGATTCTTTATAATGGAATAAAGAGAAGTAAAATCTTTTATTTTAGGAAAAGAAAAGAAATAAAGGCTCTCTCAGCACTAAAGAGGATGGTCGGCTCAAACTCCAGTCTCCTTGTTTGATTTCTTAGGGTTTTAAAGATTTAAAGAATACCTAGGAGAACAAAGGTACACAAGGTAATTTCAGATTACTAAGACATAAAATATTGGAACATTTATCAACATTTAGATTATAAAAGAGGGGTTCTAGTAATAATTTCTCCCCAACTCTCAAAATTTAAATAGCCCAAATTACAGAAAATTATGTTTGTTCTCCTTTTGAAACACTATGTTGGAACACAGTCCAGTTTGGAGTCAAGCTTCTTAGCTTCATTTCTGGTTAAGTTTAACACTGCATAAAAATGTCAATGCCGACTTAAAATTGTAGGATTGTAGTTATTATTATTACACAGTTACAGTACAAAGAATTGGCAAAGGGTTTCAGCATCAATAAATTTGGATTCATGTTAAAGAAAATTGTTGCTGTGCTTCTAAATAGTTTGAGATCTCTTTGGACTATATGCACTCATCTTAAAAAAGGATCCTGAAGATTGTCATAACAATATTGATCAATTACAGCATTAAGAGATATGGCTGAGAAAACATATTTTGAAAAGAGATTGTGTCACGATGTGGTTTTGGATCGGACCAAATTGCAGACAAGAGCTCAGCTGGATCATCTTTATGATTCATCGGTTTATTTACAAGATTCAAAAAAACGTAGCAAAAAACACTACAGGACTGAACTTATATAGCACTTTTCCAGTCATACAGACTGCTCAAAGCACTTTACACTAGAGCCACATTCACCTGATCGCACTCACAAACGCTCACACATTCATACACCGATACGCAGATTGGTGGGCAACTTGAGGTTAAGTCCCTTGCCCAGGGGAACATTGACATATGGCAGGAGGAAGCTGGAATCAAACCCACAACCTTCTGATTGCAAGACGACTACTCTTCCTACTGAGCCACAGTCGCCTCAGAGACCAATTACAAAAAAACTCACAAAATCACCGCAGGTAACAAGGCAAGACGTAGCATAGGTTTTCCAAGGCGAGGCAAGGCGTAGCATGAGCATGGGCGAGAACGAAGTATGACAAACACAAGGAACCAGCAACGAACAAAGACACAAAACCAACTTATATATGGTGAGATAACAAAGGCAGATAATCAACGGAACAGGGAACAGGTGCAACAAGGAGGCAGGGAAGCAGAAGGAACAGGTGAAGACAAATACAAAGGCTGAGCATGGGCAAAGTAACTAATAAACAATAAACAGAAACACAGACCCAGCAAACCTATAGACAAAGATAAATAATCAAATGGGGAGTAAGAAAACTAGAATAATCATGACTAAAATAAACAGAAAAACTAGAGGGAACATAGGAACAACAATAACAACCTAAGAACAAACAAAGAACCCATAAAGAAAACCTGAATACAAAAGTAAACAAACCTAACCACACTGACTGAAATAACTGGAAAGGAAACCGAAAATAAACTAGTAAACAAGAAGAGTGCAAAGGAACAAATTATAAAACACAATTAAACACAAAGATTCTAAAGAGAAATAAAACTAGAGAATCCAGGGAAGATCAAGAACTATAATAATTACAATAATAATAATAAACCATACCAAGTAATAAGAAAACAACCATAAAATAACTTAATGAGGGAGGAGAAAAACAAAACACCAGGAAGCAGTAGACGGAGCAAAACAAACTAATAAACTTAATAGAAACATCTAGACAAAATAAACCATCACAGGAAACCATAAAACAAAGTCCAAAATGTCACTCCGTGACAGATTGTTAAACATTTCTTTGAATTCTTGAAGCTTCAAATTTGGCCATTTGTCTGTCTTTGATGTTTTGTGTTTGTTTTGTTTGAATGGATGTTTATGTGTTGCATGACACAATAATCTATGTTTAGAATAATGTTTCTAAATCCCAGATTGATTAAAACCTCGAGTTTTCAGGAGAAGTTAAGAAGCAGCTTGTTTCTGAGGTAGGTGCATGTTAACAGTTTTGCAGTTAACTAGGATGGGTTGGAATGAAGAAACTGTGGGTCCACCCATAGGCTGGCCATCAGAGGTTAGTTCTGCCTGACTCCGCCCACCTATCAGGTTGGTTCATGCCTTTGCTCCCATGGAAATGCTCAGCAACTCCCTTCCTGAGTTTTAACACTGTTTAAGAGACAATAGAATCAAAAGGCTTGTAGTGATTGTTGCCTTAAAAACATGTTTTTTGTATAATAATTAAGGATGTAGCATGACATTTAGATGTATGTGTTTTACTATTAAAAGGTTAATGAAATAGTTTAAACTAGTTTGAAGAATTAGTTTTGCATGCAGAATCATTGGTGATTCATTAGATTGAAAGTTTTCCCTGGTGCCATTAAGCTAGCTGACAGTTCAAGTTATGCCAAAAGTAAGGAATATATTTTTGATAAAGAATCTGAATCATGATTTCATACTTGGTGGGAATTATTTATTAGATTAAATCTGTAGAGTGTGTGCATCAAAATTACATTAGATTTCCATTAATCTAATACTCATCTTCATACAAGACAAATCAGGATGATGTGTGACTTATTTCTAGGTGAGACATTGATGAACTGAATAACTAAAGTTTGTGTTTTGTTGTTAATGGAACTGAATTGCAGTTAATAACAACTGTATTTTATTTATGTTGCTTTTGGTAATTTCATAGTGACACATAGTTATGTCAGAATTCATTTCTTTAGTTTTTTGTAATGTGATCCTGGCTCCTAGAACTTTTTTTTACACTTTTTGCTGGATTGTCGCATGGGTTGGACCCTGCGCCAGAAGAGGGGAATGTCAGAATAAAGTAACATGAGGTTACAGAAGTTTTAGCACTCATGGGAAAAAGGGTAGCTCATATCTCCAGTAAGGACTTAGTGACAATGCGAAAGAGACGTTGTACTTTGTTTATATAAATGGTGCATAGCTCCCTAAGACCACATTCTGAAAACCTGTCTGAAAGTATGGTGTTAAGTCTTTTGTGAAATTTTACATCTCCACCGATTAGACCATTTTTGAAATTTCCTTTGGATATTCTGAAACTATGGAAATAATGACCTGTAATCAGGCCTTCCTCAAACATCATATGTCACATTTTTAATATTCAGAATATTTAGCTGATGGTCACTGCTAGTATACTAGGTGGAGTCAGAAGATTGATTCTCTTTGATTTTGCTGGATGTTTTGATGAAGTTCATGTAATTAAGCACCTAGGCTTGAGAATGGGACTTTGAAATTAAAAATTAGCCAAGTGTTGTGAAGGCTCTGCTTATTGTTTTCACTTACGATTGAGACTTTTGAAGTGCTGTTTGGCAGGTCTCCTAATTTGGGCATGGAGATATTGCTAAGATCTCTGCCTTCCACATCTTTGTGTGAAGAGAGGATGTTGTTTTACTGTCAAAACATGTCCACTGTGCTTTCTCAAGTTTCACAGATTGTGAAGGCTGCATTACTGGAAAAAGCACCTTCCAAACTCCACTCCTTGGTTCCAGGAGAAAACACTTGAAGTCCAGATGCTGGAACGGCCCATATCAAATCCTACTAGTCACCCACACCACTGTCAAGGTAGCAGAGCATGTTACCTGGCTCTATGCTACACTGCAAGGTGTTCACAGGAACACCACCTGACCAGCATCCTGGTTCTGAACCCCCTGCCTAGAGGGGCTTCCAACGACCCCCCACCTTTACCAGATTGGTAAAAGGGAAGCTTGAAGTGCAGAAGCCACTCAAGAAAGGCAGCAGGATTTAAAAATGTTGTTGATGTTTTGTTTTCTCTGAAAAGGGAAAAAAAACTTTTTGCTTTCAGTACCAGAAGAAAGGACATTCCACTTCAAGGTCACAATGCAGCTATATGGAAGATGGTCTGTTCTGATGCTGGTGATTGGTATTGCAAGATCTGGAGCTTGAACAGCAGCCAGCCTTAGTGGGATCCGAGGAACCTGCCAGGAAGGTAACGCGGACTGGATCAGAACCGATGTCTCCTCCCGAACCAGGAGATAAGGTGCAGAGAACCTAGGAGGATCACACAGGAGGTGAGTGCAAGAAACTTTGATGTCTAGGAAATCACAACACAGAGTAATTCTCAGGGGGCCAGACTAGTTATCACTTAAGGCAAACACTCAGGCGAAGAAGTGCAGGCTGCATCTCCCTCTTAAAGCTCCAGAGAAGATTGCAGATGGGAAACACCTGTGCCCACCACACCAAGGTCCTTGGCTCCACCTAGTGACTGAATGGTTAATGACAAGTGACAGGAGAGAAATCCCCCAGAACCCTGACATTACCCCCCCTGAAAGTCCCGGGCGGGTGGAGGGGGGTTCGTTTGGAGGGCATAACGAGCTTGTGAAGACCGGCTTTATCTGAGACATATGAAAGGTTCGATGAATGCACATAGTAGAAGGAAGACGGAGATGGACAGTGGTAGGGCTGATAACAGAATCAATGGAGTAAGGGCCAATGAAACGGGGAGAGAGTTTTCTGGACATAGCCTTAAGAGGAATGTCCCTGGATGAAAGCCAGACCCTTTGGCCTGGAGTGTACCGGGGGGGCAGGTCTATGTCTCCTATCTGCGAAGGGCTTATTTTGAGCCGCTGTCCTGCGGAGTGCCTGGACCGTGGCGTCCCAGATGCACCTACAACAGCGAATGTGGTGTCGCACTGTGGGAACAGCAATCTCCTTCTCATCTGAGGGAAAAATCGGGGGCTGATAGCCCAGAGACACTTCAAAAGGAGGTAAACCGGTAGCAACTGAGGTGTGAGCATTGTGAGAATATTCCATCCACGGCAGAAACTTACTCCAGTCAGCAGGGTTAGTGGATGTTAAGCAATGGAGGGCCATCTCGAGCTCCTGGTTCATCCTTTTGGACTGGCCATTGGACTGAGGATGAAAACCGGAAGTTAAAGAGACCTTGGCATCTAATGCTAGACAAAAATGTTTCCATACTTGTGATGTGAACTGCGGACCTCGGTCAGAAAGGATGTCCTGAGGGATGCCGTGGAGTCGAAAAACATGTTTAACAAGTAGCTGGGCTATCTGGAACGGAGATGGTAGTTTTCTGAGTGGAATAAGGTGGCATGCTTTAGAAAAACGGTCAATGATAGTGAGAATGGTGGTCATACCTTCAGATCTGGAAAGGCCTGTGACGAAGTCGAGGGAGATGTGGGACCATGGGCAATGAGGTATCCTAAGGGTTGAAGCAGACCCATAGGAGGTTGATTCGAGGACTTATTTCGAGCGCAGACTGCACATGCTTGAATGTAATCTCTGTCCTCTTTATGCAAGGACGGCCACCAGAACTTTCTGGAGATCAAAGCCACTGTGCGACTGATGCCTGGGTGAACAGAGAACTTAGCAGTGTGGAACCAGTGAATGACTTGTGACCGTAGTTTTGAGGGAACGAAAGTTCGATTCTTGGGACCAGTTCTGGGGTCTGGTTCATCCTGCTGGGCATGTTTTACTCTTTCCTCAATCTCTCAGGTGAGAACTCCCACAATACAACATGGAGGAAGAAGGGGATCAGGCTGACAGTCTAGATCGTCTGAGGCAAACTGTCTGGAGAGAGCATCTGGCTTAATGTTCTTACACCCTGGTCTGTAAGAGATGTGCAGGCGAAAATGGGAAAAGAACAGAGACCAGCGAGACTGAATTAAGGCGTTTGGCTGTCTGTAAATAAGCTAGATTCTTGTGATCAGTCCATACCAGAATTGGGTGAGCAGCCCCCTCGAGCCAGTGCCTCCATTCCTCCAAGGCAAGTTTGATGGCCAATAACTCCCGGGCCCCGACGTCATAAATGCATTCAGTCTGCGTCAGTCTGTGGGAAAAGAAAGCACAAGGGTCAAGTTTATTATCCGATTCGGCTCTTTGAGACAGTACAGCTCCTACACTGGTTTCCGAGGCATCAACCTCTAACACAAACTGTTTAGAGGTGTCAGGATGAACTAGGATCGGGGCTTTGGAGAACAGTTCCTTAAGTGAATTGAAAGCTTGGTTGGACTCGGGTGTCCAGTTGAAGGTGGTTTTGGTGGAAGTAAGTACAGTGAGGGGGGCAGCAGTCTGACTGTAGTTCCTGATGAACCTACGGTAGAAGTTTGAAAAGCCCAGGAAACGTTGAGGCTTCTTGCGTGTGTCTGGAGTGGGCCAATTCAGAATGGCTCTGATTTTCTCCGGGTCTGAACGAACCTGCCCACCCTCGAGGATGAATCCCAGGAAGGTTACTGATGTCTTGTGAAACTCGCTTTTCTCTGCCTTAACAAAAAGGCGATTCTCCAGGAGACGTTGGAGGACGTAGTCCCAGGAAACATTTCGATGGTGCAGTCATAAGGTCTGTGAGGTGGCAGGGACAGGGCGCGAGACTTACTAAACACCGTTTGCAGGTCATGGTACTCAGAGGGAACCGATGAAAGATCTGGAGGCTCCTCCTGCTCCCCCTCTGTGGCGACTGCTTGAGGTGAAACAGCTGACTGTAAACAATGAGAGTAACAATTAGTTGACTGTTGGATGGGTGCAAAAACTTGTTATCACTCATGTAAAAACCTTGTGTTGCAAGGCACCTGCACTATGCCTTCCTCCCTGTGTGTGTGAGATCTTTGTTATCTCTGTGTGAACCAGCCTCCTTTCCGTCTCACACACACACACACCCTGTCTGAACTGTCTGTTGAACTGTGCATATAAATAAAGAGATAGGGTGTCAAAAACTTTGTAGTTTCACTGCAAAGTGGGCTACCCTTGTCACAAGTAACTCTGACTGTATCGTTCTTACCTCTGAGTTGACTAAATAATACCTAACATTTATTGGTCCTTCGAGCCGGATTAATTCAATAACCTTATTTTTCTTTGCTTTAACAGTGACTCTGCGATCCGTGGGGGAAGCCTGACGTCGAGCGAAGCACCGCTGCACAGCCTCCATTAGCCGGAGTGGCGGAAAGTCCCGGTGTGTGTGAATTCACACCTGGCCAGTGGGTAATTGCCTTCCTCGGCACGGGTGACTCTCACAGGGTCCAGAGAGTCACCAAGAAGTCAACTCCGAGGTGAGACAGTTTTAAAATACAGTTCATAGGAAAAGTACTTAACAGTCGTTGGTAGTGCGTCGCCGGTAAGGACGCTGCATTAGGATGGTTTTATTCCACCGTGAAAGGAATAGTGACAAATTTGGTACAATCCCGCCGTGAAGGGGATTAAAGAAAACGACTGAGGATTATTCACCTGCGAGGGAATAGAGTAAGCGCTATATAAATAAAAGAAGAAAAGTACTTAAAAGTCGTTGGTAGTGCGTCGCCGGTAAGGACGCTGCATTGGGATGGTTTTATTCCACCGTGAAAGGAATAGTGACAAATTAAGGTAGGGCCCCGCCAAGAAGGGGGCCAAATAAAACGACTAAGGGTTATTCCCCTGCGAGGGAATAGAATAAGCGCTATAAAAGTAAAAAGAACGGAGTAAATTGAGCTCATAAAATAACACCAAGTTAACTTAGAAAAATTACAAGGTACCTGAAACTAACTGTGTGACTGTGTTGTGTGTGTTTGGAGGACTAAGCATTTTAATAGAATCAGCAGGATTCTGCTAGTCCTGTGTTTTCTTTTGCCCAGATTAAAACTACGTACTGGTGACTTTGGAGATTCAGGTCGGATTTCATTCCAGAAAATTAACACCGCTGCGAATTAGTCGCAGTAGAAGGGCGTGTTAATGTCCTCTCCTTAAAGTCTCATGCCAGTGACCTTTTATCTGGGACATTTATACTACAATTAAACTAACATAAAACATAATGGGGAAGAAACAAAGTAAACTAATTGACTTAGAAGGGGAGGTAAAGTTTATGGAGAACTATGTAAAAGGAGCAGGTATGATCTGTCATAGATGGAATAAAAAATAAAAAACATGGGTTTTTGGGCAAATTAGATACAAAGGATGTCTTAAAATTACAAGGGGATCTAAAATTAGAAATAATGAAAACTAAAAAGAGAAAAATAACAAAGAACAATGGGGAAAGAACAGAGAAAAATCTCTGATTTAACAGAAATATGTACACGATGGCATAAAAATACGGATTTTCAGGTAACTTAATTATCACTGAAATCCTAAAACTACACGGGGATCTTAAACTGGAGATTATGCATTCAAAAGATTCAAGAGACAATAAAAAACCTTGCCAGATTATAATTTCAAAGGGGACTTTTCAGTCCCTGAGTGCTCACAGTTGATAAACAGATTAAAACAAAAAGATTAATTAAAAAAACAACAATAAGAGCAGCTTTTAACTGACATAGCCATAATACTGAGGCCTTAAGAAAAGCACAGGAAAAAACTTTCAGCTTAACTGAAAACAAATAAAGGGGGGCGGACTGCCACCCATCCCAGGTTAGAATACCAAGGTAGCCCCAAATTATAAAGACTAAGAGATGGTTTTAGAGGACGTGGTAAAATAAGTTAAAAGAGGAGGTGACAATGTGGACAACATGGAAACTGTCCAACTGGACAACCCAGTGAACAATGACTAGAGTTGTTAAAGAAGTAATCTGAGAGTAAAAGATTTTGTAGGCAAGTATTAGTGAGAAACAGGTGCTTTAAAAATCATTCTATGGTGTTATACTACCAACAATATCATGATAAAATGCAAAAGATTCATTTTACAGGGAAATAATTCCATATTTGGCTCAGATTGTGTGCATTCTTGATTTTTCCTCTTTGAGAGAAGTTAAATTTCAGCTCTGTGAAACGACCTTGACAAAGAGATGCAGCTGCCTGAAAACAAAGATAAAACTTCTGCAAACAGCAGAAGCCTGTCTCTGCTGAAAGGTCTGAAAAAAATTGTAACTCTACCTCTGCATGTGTCAAACTCAAGGTCCGCGGGCCAAAACCGGACCTCAGAAGTTTAGTGATTCTCTAGAAGTAGAGCCTTTTAATATGGTGATTGTGTGCTTGAATGTTATTTTGTCAATCAATAAGCAGTTTTGTCTACATTCTGCCACAATCTGCCTTTTGAAAATGTTTTGAATCTTGCTCTTTATGTATAAAAAAAAAAAGAAAGAAAAGAAAAATTGGCTAAAGTCTGCAGACACAAAATGAACCTGGATTGAAGCTCTAACTATGTTTATTTAATCTGAGATCCTCTCCAAATGCAACAGTATATGTCAGTCTACATGAGATACTAACAACTTCACCTACTGGTATAATATAAAGATCTGATTGAATATGTGAAACAAACAATGATGAAAGTTTTTCAACAGGTGATGCTCATCCAGGAGGAAGACAGTGTTCCTAGGAAATGCAGCTCATTCATTGACAATCAATTTTTCTCTTATAGGTGGAAGTTTTGCTGACTAATCATAGGCTGGATCTATGAAACATTATGTGCACAGAACAAATGACCAAGGTTCTGACTGACTTATGAACCTCACTGACCTGACAATGATAACATGACACCCAACAGATAACACCTTTAAGGTGGACCCCACTAAGACCACCTTATTTATTCTTGGTGAATAAAAAAAAAAAGAATTGAAGCGTTCAAAACAGACCTTGTGGAAACAAAAGGGGTTATGAGGAAACAATGTGCATTTTAAGAATAATAGAAGTCAAATTATGTTAACATTTTTGCAAATAAAATTACTCTGACAGAGAAATAAGTAAGTAGTGTGTGAATGTGTGTGAATGGGAATGACTGATTTCATTGTAATGCATCTTTGAGGGACCTTAAAAGCGCTAATAAAGGTCTGATGTTCTGATGATCTTTGCCAAATTTATATCTTAATAAGGTTTCCAGAATCTTTTTCGAAAAATCATTTAAAGATGGCAAAGGTTCTACCTGTATTGAAAATACTGATAACCATAAGAAAGTTCATAGACCCATCTTCAATTTTTCACAATTATTTTACAAACAGGTTATTTAAGCTTTCATGTGGCCAAATGTCTGTATTTGACTTTCTGTTTTTGTGAAATAAATGTCTGTTTCATGTTATGTAAAAATTAGAGTCCTCAACATTACCATAATAATATCAGGTCAGTTCTCTATGGTAAAACAAAAAGATTTTAACAGACGTTTAGACTTTTTCCAGTCAGGTTCAAAATGATTGAATTAGACTCAAACTTAACATAAGATGAAATGAACCTTAACAGAATTACTGGACTGGACTGAAATAGAGAAAACTTTAGTTAATTGAAATAAACTTTAGTTACTTGAACTAAATACAAAGCTGACTGAAACTGTATGTTGTATCTATAAAACTGGGTAAGATAAACTAAGATTATAAGATATAATATGCCCTTCATTTTTTGTGTTCATCAGTGAGTGAGTTTTTATTTTTTATTTTTAATAAGAACTAAACCAAGCATTATTTATAATAATAGCAACTACCAAAAATAGTGATCTCATTTTTAAATGTAATAAGGACTTACTTTATAAAATATGATAAAAAAGAATAATAAGAATTTGGAAAAACAGAGGCTTTAAACCTCTGCAGGAACAGCACTGACACTGTCAAAAGTGGATCCTAATACAGGAATCTGGAAGCTCATTCTGGCGTGGATAGTCAAAGTCCATCTAAGGATACATTTAGATGAGGCAGAGGGACAAATACAGGGCTTAGCTGAGAGCAAAGAGAGCAACATGCATCCTGCCCTAGCTGCTGTCCCACCTGAACTGTGGTCCCAATCATCAACTGATGTAGGGCTTATAAAGGGGTTCCCACCATACAAGGTTAAACTAATATCTGAAAAAAGGCCATTAGTCCGCCAAAACCCCTTAAAGCCAGAAGCTGAAGAAGATACTAAGCCAGTAATACAAGATATGTTGAAGTCAGGAATATTAAGAGAAGCACCTGACGCTACATGCAAGGCATATCACACTGACATCGCTATTATTATCACAGCCAAACATGACTCTAAAAATATGTGCCCTTTAAATCCAAGTACTCTAATACCTACTGCAGAAGATGGAAAACCACATTCTTATAAAGCAAAAGTTGAAGAAGACACCAAACCCAGACAAGACATTTCTCAAACTCTTATACCAGATTCATGTGTTGTGTTTGTAGATGGCTCAGCATCTAAAGATGAATATGGAAAGAATAGAGTTGGTTATGCAATAACAACCATCGATAGGATAATAGAAGCTAAATCTCTACCCAATACATGCTCAGCCCAAACAGCAGAATTATATGCTGTAGTAAGAGCATGTGAATTACATGAGGGACAAATACTTACTATATACACAGACAGCCAATACGTTTTCGGATCAGTACATCACCATGCTAAGATTTGGCAAAATAGAGGTTTTAAAACATCATCAGGGACAGAACTAACTCATTTCAACCTATTAAAGAGAAAATGTCAGATCTGCTATTTATAGACACGGATGTGCTGAAAGACGCCCAACAGTCAGCACCCAAGACAGAAATAAAGGCCTGGCTAAAGAGTGGAGCACAGAAAAAAGATGACATCTATCAGATAGAAGATAAACCAATCCTCCCAAAACATTTATACAACACAGCGGCTACAGTGACACATTGGGAAGACCCACGTGTCAAGGGGGGAATATGTCACATCTGGTAAAGCATTAATGCTACACTATAAATATTTCTGACTATGCAAATCATTTTTGCAGATCATGCATAATTTGTTGCAAACACGGGGGAAGAAATATTGCCTAGTTGTAATAGATGAACCTAGTGACACATTTCTTCCCCACATATGGTATCCCACAGATTATAAGGTCAGATAATGGAACTCATTTTGTAAATAAATTAATAGAACTAAGTTCTAATGCATTAGGGTTTCAGTTAAAGATTAAGGAAAACAATGGAAGAAACAGGGAGGCCATGGCCCGGATGCCTATCCCTGGTTAAATTATGGATGAGAATAACTCCAAATCAAACTGGTCTTACTCCATTTGCCACCTACTGTACATCATTGTATAACTCCACCCACTATATTCTGAGCCTGAGATCACGTGACACCAAGTTGCTGATGTGAATTTGTATTCTCAAAGAAATAGTACATGGCAGACCGTTTTCTCTGCCCTCTGACATGAATGAAATAGAGATAGCACAACAGGAACCTTCATTAGCTGAGTGGATGAATAAAATGTTGCAGACAAAAGAAGAACAAATGTCCAATGGTCTGCCGATAATCTCTGCTCCTATCCCACAGAATGAGGCCTGGAGACCTGGTCCTGATTAAGACACTCCACCGGAAGGATTGGAGCACTCCTCGGTGGAAAGGGCCGTTTCAAATACTCTTGACAATGCCCACAGCTCTGAAAATAGCAGAGAGGCCTTCCTGGATCCATAAAAGCCACTGTAAGCCAGTTTTGCCGTTACAGGAGCCAGATCAACCGACGGGGTAGCAGAGGAAGTCCGGGTTCAAAGATGGCCCAGCGTCTCAAACCGGTGAAGAAAACAGCTGATCTGCGCCCAATTATAAAATGGCTCTCTGTAACATGTGGACAGGACTGATAAGCCTGAGCTTAATTCTGGTAGCAGGACTCTTTCTCTATCTAAAGCAGGATCCACAGGAGGTGATACCGAACCAGAAGAGATGGACATCAGACGGGACCCATCTCAGAACACTGACGGAAGAACATGACGCACATCCATTCCTACAGAATTTCTGGTATTGTTCATGGTGGCATATGCAACACTGAACTAGGTAGAAATGCACGAAAATGAAGGGGACGATTATGATGACATGTTGTAAATAAATCACATCAAAAGCCTGAGTGTACTCATACATTGTATTTCATAAAATAACCTTACAGCAGAAAATCGGAAGAAGTTGTTGCTTAAGTGAAATGAGAAAAAGTACAATGATGACATAAACAGGGCAGATTTTTTAATTCTTTTATTTTTATGATTTCAAGTATTATTCTTTTATTTTTATGATTTCAAGTATTATTCTTTTATTTTTATGATTTCAAGTATTATTCTTTTATTTTTATGATTTCAAGTATTATTCTTTTATTTTTATGATTTCAAGTATTATTCTTTTATTTTTATGATTTCAAGTATTATTCTTTTATTTTTATGATTTCAAGTATCATTCTTTTATTTTTATGATTTCAAGTATTAATCAACATTTAACTTTTAATGGTCGCCGAGGGTGGCGGGGCCGTATGAGTATTTCCCACAAAATATAATCTGTTTACCGTCCGTGGGTTTTCGCTCATACAAAGTATTTTTCTTACTCGTTTTTATATTAAATGTTTTTACTTGTGATAAAAGGAGGGACTGTTGGATGGGTGCAAAAACTTGTTATCACTCATGTAAAAACCTTGTGTTGCAAGGCACCTGCACTATGCCTTCCTCCCTGTGTGTGTGAGATCATTGTTATCTCTGTGTGAACCAGCCTCCTTTCCGTCTCACACACACACACACCCTGTCTGAACTGTCTGTTGAACTGTGCATATAAATAAAGAGATAGGGTGTCAAAAACTTTGTAGTTTCACTGCAAAGTGGGCTACCCTTGTCACAAGTAACTCTGACTGTATCGTTCTTACCTCTGAGTTGACTAAATAATACCTAACATTGACCAAGCCTCCAGCCGTTTCTCAGCCCAATTGAAGTGGGGATTATGTTGTTTCAACCAGGGGAAACTTAAAACTAGAGGATTATGTGTTACTGGAAAAACAAAAAAAACAAGAGAGAATCAGTTCGAGAAGTTTGGTGCGATGACTTATTTTATGAAGCACTCTCCCGTCCAGGACCACAACTTGTTGGGGAGAAGGGAGTGGTTGAGTCTCAATGACTGCTTGTTTAACTAGAGATTGATTGATAAAATTTTGCTCAGAACCAGAGTTTATTAATGCAGAAATCTCCAAGGCTTCCATGTTGAATAGCAGGGTGGCTGGAAGAACTAGTCAATGCGTCTCAGTGGGTATGTTTTGGTCCACCGGCTCTCCCACTAGAGAGGGTATGAAATGTTCAGATGAACCACAATAGAGATATAAATTTAACTGTCTCCTTTTTAAACGTTCCTCCGGAGTCAATCTGGTTCCCCCCACCTGCATGGTTCAGGTTCAGAATGGGGAAGAACATCAGTAGGTTGTCCTGCAGGTTGGACCCTGGCTCACTGGGCAGGTCTTAGCACAGCTCTAAACCTGTGTCTCTCCCTGATTCTTCCATCTATTCTTGCCGACAAAGCAATATAGGCGTTTAATGTTTTGGGTTCTTCAAGAACAGCTAATTCGTCCTTTAAAGATTCGTCCAGTGACTGGAAGAATGCTGCCTTAAGGGCTTCTTCGTTCCAGCCAGAGGCCGTGGCTAAAGTGCGAAATTCTATGGCGTGCTCAGGCAAGGGCCGATTTCTCTGTTTCAAAGTCCATATTTTTTTGGGAAACGTTAGTCTGATCTAATTCTGTGGAGAAGGTTTGGCGAAACTCCTGAATAAATTGGTCAAAGGTGTATCCAAACTGGTTATAATTGGTGAAACGCGCCTCAGCCCATCTTAAAGCTTTACCTGTGAGGAGGCCAAGAATAAATTAGATTTTAATGTCATCGTGGGGAATGAATTCGGTGAACAGTTGAAAACTAAAGTACACTGTAACAAAAAACCAGCACAGTTATTTCCCTCACCGGAAAATTTATCCAGATTAGGTGAAATGACGTCACGTGAGTGAGGAAGTTGTTGGGTTGCTGCAGAGCTAGCATCGCCCCCTAAAGGGGAGGAGGAGGAATTGCCGAGGGTATGCTGTAACACGGAAGCCATTTGGTCAATCTGTTGGTTTGTTTGTTTCTGTTGTTTGAGAACAGAGCGCAGGAGGTTTTTGTGGGACTGTCTAAACACCTGTGCCCACCTCACCAAGGTCCTTGGGTCCATATCATTGGTGACTTTCACCAGTGCTGTTTCAGTGCTATGATGAGCTCTGAAATCTTGCTGAAACTCTTCAAACAGATCATTGCTGTGTAAATGCTCACACACTTGAGTAGCCACTATTTTCTCAAGAATTTTAGATAAGAACGGAAGACTGGATATAGGTCTGTAATTTAGGAAATTATCTTGATCAAACCAAAGTTTCTTTAGTAAAGGTTTTATTAAAGCGTTGTAGCTATTAATTGGTCTGGGACTGATCAATAAATCGGACTGAAAGATCGTTGCTACTCCTCCTCCGTGCCCAGTATTTCGAGATATGTGCACATTTTAATAATTAGAAGAAGTTGACTCATTATAGTAATAATCCTCATGCTGCGGCTTGGTTTCTGTGAGACAAAATAAATCAATCTGATTGTCACAAATGAAGTCATTAACTAACAAAGTATTTCAAGAGAGAGATCTTATGTTTAGTAAGCCACATTTAATTGTTTTATTTTTCTTTTCAGTCTGAATTGTATTTATTTTTATTATATTTTCATTGTTTCCTCCTTTTAGATAATTTTTTTATCTTTTTGAATTTGGCCTTGGACAAGATAGTGTCCTAACAGGGTTTTGAGCAGGTAAAATTACAGAAGCTGCTGAGAGAGTTGTTGAACTATGACCCTGCGTCCTGGTGTTGTGATTATTATAATGAATATATTATGTAATATTAATATTTCAAAATTTTATTAAATAATAATTTGGTCTGTTAAGGGTTGTCCTGTGAATATCAGCCCAATAAGGCGGTGGTATTAAGACAATAGTGAAAGGGGTGAGCCAAGCTCTGACAGCAAAACTCTGGACACACATGGAATAAATTCACACAATTTTTTTTTAAATACAAGAATTTATTAACAAAAATAAGTCAACTCAAAGTCAAACATATTTCAATCAACAAACTCTTTACTATACTAGAATGATCCAACTAAACTACCAAGCAAAATTAAAGTATAAGAAAGACCAACTATTTACAATATGAACAAGTAAATCAAAGATGGTTGAAAGCCATGGCCAAAAAAGTGATGCAACATTACCATTCAATGTTATTTATGTTTGAGAACCAAGGATTATCTTGAGGAATCTGAAAATGAAATTAAGTTAATCTTAGAACTAACTTAGGCAATAATTAGCATGCCTTCAAACCACCAATCACAATGCAACATCAAATAAAACATTATTTTAATAAGAATATATAAAAACAAATGATCTGACGAATAAAACCAACCTTCTGGATTACTAATTCTCAATGGGGTTTAATTAGCTGCCTTTATTTAGTACAATAATATTTAAGGAAATATTATTTAGAAGAAGAATCAAATCTTTCTCGATAAATGATTCTTAATGGTGTTTAATTAGCTATCACACTTGGTAAAATAATATTTAGGGAAATACTATTTTCCTAGATTGGAAACTAACAACCTTTCTGGATAAATGACTCTTAATAGATTCATAAAATGATGGTCATAAGTCACATGTTACCTTAGCCATTAGTGGTTAAAGCTGAGAAAAGAATCTTATAGCTTGTACCATTCATTTAGAATCAAACATGTACCTATAAAATACCATTAGTAAAAGGATCAAAATGCATAAATGTTGATGGCACGTTATGGCCGATCTGTGTTTTAAAACCACCCTTTAAATAAAGTTTGTCTTAACTTTAAAAACACAACACAAAACACATCATTAGCGGAGCAGCAAGTCTGCTAGCACTTAGATGAGTTTTCTCAACACAAACAAAAACCAAATGTCATTAAACAAACATTATTTAGATTATTTCATTCTAAACTAATCTTCTCTGCCGAAACACTACCTCTTACGTGAACTGTGCTGAAGACAGGGTTTCCTGGACAACGAGTTGAAAAGTGAAACTGTCCCGGCTTTAAAGGGACTAGCAGTGCAGCTAATCTCCGTAGTTGTAAGGGGTCGGCTGTTTAGCTGGCCCAGCCAAACTGTATGACAAAGGCACATTGCGTCAACTTCAGTAGGAGTAGCTCTTGCTACCTGGACATGCACGCAGAAAGGCATGCAATGCTGTGGTCCCGATGACTTCTTCAGGGCCGTGGAAGGAAATCCGCTTCAATTAGAGCTGCTTCTGGAGCCCTCTGAAGAAAAGTCAAGCCACGCTTGTCTTATTACACCCTTTTTATGAATGAATGGTGGGTACTTGAACAGCAAAATCATTACTTAACTTTGTTGAATACAATTGGCGTGATCGTAGTCACTTTTGGATCCAAGGATTCTTTGAAATAGAAGCCATACTCGCCTGCGAGTTTCAAGGCTTTCAGCTGATGTGTGCTCTGGTCCCTCCATTAGCCGCTGTCCATGGCCGGAATGAGACAAAGGGGAACTCGTGCCCTTGTCAGAGATTCCAGCTCTTATTCCTACTCTTCCTGTGCTGTGTTAGGAATAGGTGTTAGGAATGGGATTTTGAAAGGTACAGAGATTCATTATGGCCTTCGATGATGTATATTTCAGAGTCCATGTTCATCCATGTTTCACTTCATGTTCACTTCATGGCTGGGGGTCCCAACATGTTTCTTTTCCTACTATAGACCATCTCATTAAAATAGTTTGAAAGCATGCAAATTTCTTATGCTGGTGAAAAAGTGGTTCACACTGGAAGCACACATTCCACTGGCAAAAGTAGATGGCAAAAATGAGTAAATAACTGCCAAAGGCCTCATGCTAAGGACTATTATAGACAGGCAATATTTTTATACAGTGTTATATCTAATTATCTGTCTGACAGAATCCAGTTTGTTCATGTAAATGATAAATCATCTTTAAACTCCAGGGTTAATTGTGGAGTACCACAGGGCTCAGTACTTGGCTCGATTTACTATATATATGCTTCCAATAGGTCAAATTATTAGGCAGCATGGGATAAATTTTCACTGTTACGCTGATGATACTCAGCTTTACTTATCCATAAATCCTGATGAGCTCAACCAGTTAGATAGACTACAAGCATGTTAAAAAGATATAAAAACTTGGATGACGTTAAATTTTTTTGCTTCTAAATTCAGACAAGACAGAAGTTGTCGTCTTTGGACCGGAGTCTTTAAAAAAGAAACTGCTTAGTCAATCACTTAACCTGGATGGCATTAAATTGACCTCTGATAATAAAGTAAAAAACCTTGGTGTTATTTTTGACCAGGACATGTCATTTAAATCCCATATTAAACAGGTTTCTAGGATTTCCTTCTTTCATCTCCGGAACATTGCCAAAATTAGAAATATCCTATCTAGGAGTGACACTGAAAAACTAGTCCATGCATTTGTTACTTCAAGGCTGGATTATTGTAATTCGTTACTATCAGGATGTCCACAAAATGCAGTTAAAAGCCTTCGGCTGATTCAAAATGCTGCAGCAAGAGTTCTGATGAAAATTAAAAAGAGAGATCATATTTCTCCTATTTTAGCTTCCCTTCATTGGCTCCCTGTTAAGTCCAGAATAGAATTTAAAATTCTCCTCCTCACATATAAAGCCCTTAATGATCTAGCTCCATCATACATCAGAGATCTGATTGTTCCATATGTTCCTAACAGAGCACTTCGTTCTCAGACTGCAGGTTTACTGGTGGTTCCTAGAGTCTCTAGAAGTAGAGTGGGAGGCAGATCCTTTAGTTATCAGGCTCCTCTCCTGTGGAGCCAGCTCCCAGCTTTAGTCCATGAGGCAGACACCCTGTCTACTTTTAAGGCTAGGCTTAAAACTTTCCTTTTTGATAAAGCTTATAGCTAGAGTGGCTTAGTTTATCCTGAGCTATCTTCCTTATTTTTTACCTCCGTCTTCTTCCCTCTCTGTTGGTTGGAGTAAGGGGGAGTCAGGTTTAGCCTAAACCGGCTCAGTTATGGTTGAGGTGCAAACACACCCTCCATTTCTGCTACCTGTATGACCCCTTCTCTTTTCCAATGGTTATAATCAGTCTGACAGAGGGAGGTATCCCAATCATTGTGTAGTTTTTAGGATAACAATGACCATCAGTGGGACCCTTTGTGAGGTGCCTTGAGACGACATTGTTGTAAAAAAGCGCCGCTTAACTAAATAATCTGAACTGAAACTATCTGTGTAGTTATGCTGCTATAGGCTGAGGCTGCTGGAGGACATAACGACCACTTTCACCCTCTTCGCTACATTCTCACACTACTCTCCAATTTTGCATTATTTGCTGTTATTTCAGCTTTTAACCTTGTTCTCTCTTTTCTCTTCCTAGAAGCTACACCTGGCCTGGCTCTGTGTCTGCCCGTGACACCTTTCTGGAGAGGGGAATTGTCCGAGCTTCTGCTGGCAACAACTTAATGCTCACCCTCTACAGATGATCCACATAGCCCTGTCTTTTAGTGTTTAACCCTTTCTCTCTCCTAGACATGGAAATTGACTGAGCTTTTACTGTAACTAATTATATGTGCTCTCTTTCAGACTCTAACCTTGAAAACTGGCTCAGAGTTTATCTGTTCTTTCTTTCTAGGTGAAACGACTAAAGGAGCTACATCCATTAACATTTACTTTTCCTTCCCATAGAAAGTACTTCTGGATCAGTGCTTCTGTGTTCTTTTTGTGTCTCTGCTCTGTTCTCTCAAACCCCAGTCGGTCATGGCAGATGGCCGCTCACACTGAGCCTGGTTTTGCTGGAGGTTTCTTCCTGTTAAAAAGGAGTTTTTCCTCTCCGCTGTTGCTACATGCATGCTCAGTATGAGGGATTGCTGCAAAGTCAACGCCAGTGACTGTCCACTGCCTCTACATGCTCATCCGGGAGGAGGGAATGCAGCAAGTCACTGACTGGATGCAATCTGCTGGGTTTCCTTAGATAGAAAAACTTTTTATCCAATTTGAATAAAACGCTAACTCCGACTGCACTGTTCAATTGTTAGGATTAATTGGAATGTATGTACCTGACTGTTGTGAAGTGCCTTGAGACAACATGTGTTGTGAATTGGCGCTATATAAATAAAACTGAATTTAATTGAATATAAAACTGTATAAAATATACAATAGTCTAATTCAGTCAATTGTTTCAATAGTTTAATTGGCATTATGAAATTGTTAGATTTTAGCATTTTTAATGTAGAATTAAAAAGAAAATGAAATCATTCATTTTAACTTCAAATGACTTATTTAGTATAGTATCCAGATTATGCAGGTCATGGGTTATTCTTTTCACCAGCATCTCCCCATATATTATCCAGGACTGGGTTGACAAATTACCCAAATTGGGTTGCTATAAGCCCCGCAGCTTTTAGTGTGAAAAGACAAAAGAAATCATTTTCCATGGTATGGAAACATAAGAATGGTTACAAGTTTAAAAACTGTGACAATTCTGTTAGACGGTTTCCCGTGGATAAGGCAGTTCCTGTGTTTTAGATACATTGATTTTTATCTTAGTTGTTACACCATCTTTGAAGAGCCTTCATCTGTTCTATATAAAAACTCTCCACCAAACGCCTTATCAAAGCGATCAATTGTTTTTGCAGCAGGCTGATAAGTGATCATATTTAGTTAGTGGTGCTGTTAAGAGCATTGTCACATATAGAAAACGGCAGGTGAAAGAACATCACCTTGAGGGCAACCTAAGCTTGAAGTGAGCACACATCCGGTTCCAGTAATTGTTGGGACACGTCTAATTAAGGCGGCATGCAGCACAGGTGTGTTTCTCCGCTACCCCGGATGTCAACTCGGGACATATATTTAATTGAAGTCATTGCGCAGACTGACATAAAGTGAAGGGAGGGTTTTCAGCGACTGAAAGCTGCTACAATGAAGGTTCCAGAAGCAGAGCTAATGAGTGATATTCTGAAGCGGTTTACCGGAGAGTCTGCTCTGCCTCTTTACTGCAGCATAGAGAAATTTAAACGAGGCAGAGACGGGTTGTACTTTGTTGCCGAGGAATTCTGCGAAACTGTTAAGAAGAGAGAGCTAGTCAACGCCAAGGAACGACTTAGAGTGGGTATTACTCAAAATTATATTGTGTGAATTTTCGTAAAAAAAAAAAAAAAAGGAAAATTAAAATGAACCCAAGTTTAGTTCTCATGAGCTAGGCTGTTCACATTATAACACGCTTGGTATTTGGCTTGTCCCATCCATTATTTACTAATTTAACGTGAAACTTATATTAATTTGTTTCACAGCGATATATTTTTGTTAATCATAATGATCACGATTTAGGCCCTACAACTAAAGAAAACGTAGGTCATCGGAAAGCTTAAATATTGCTGGATACCACAAAAATTATTTTTAATATAGTAATATTAAGTTATGTGATGTAATTGGGAAGACTGCTGTCTTGTGGATCGAATCCTATTGAAATGTTTTGTGAAAGGAAAAAGTTGAGATAGCGCACACACATGATTGTGTTTGTGTTGCTGTACCTCTAAATTGTAGCTTAAACATCACTAAGAATATTTCCTCTCGGACTGTTTTTAATAACCTAACAAGCACCACAGACTTGCTCCCTCTCAAAAGCTTCTGAACTGAAGACTTGACTAAATTCCTCTTATTTTAAGTTGCAATTGTTATTGAAATTATAACAGAATACCTGTATTAATGCATCTAAAGAAAGCTCAGTTAACTTATTCTTACAGAAATGTTATCCATCACTAAATGGGCTGCTTGGTGCAGCAGTTGGTAGCACTGTTGCCTTGCAGCAAGAAGGTTCTGGGTGTCAATCCAAGCCTGGAGTCTTTCTGCATAGATTTCGCATGAGTTCTCTCCAGGTTCCTCCCACAGTCCAAAAATATGACTGTTGGAATAGTCTCCTCAGTCCCCCATGACCCTGTCAGTACAAGCAGGTATTCACAATGACAACTTTAATCTTCTGGCATAGTCTCTCCAAAGACCTAACCTCAACCATATTATGTTAACTAGGAAAAACCTTGTAGTCAACTTACTGTTTGCTTATTTAATTAAAAGGTATATTGTTTTATCATTGAACATTAAAAATTGAACAGTTTAAAAACAGTTTCTTTATGTCAATGAGTGTATGTAAACTTCTAAACATTGCAGATGTGATATAACGAATGGATGGATGACTGCAGTGTAAAGTGCTTTCAAGTCTCTGGAGACTTGATAAAGTGCTAAACAAGTGCAGGATATTTACCATTTTGATCAGTACTGTAGGCTAAAATACTCTGCAATAAAGATTGCTTGTTTCAAATATTTCTCTTCATGAATAATTGTGTATCACTGAGATGTCCTTTTGGGACTGAATAAAGCTATCAAACTTTAAGTAGTTAATTTTCATCAATCAATTACTGCTGTCCTAATTAAAATATGTTTTGTAGTTCAGGGGTCTTAAATTCTTTCTTCAGGTTATAGAACTGAAAAATGCTGGTACTTCAGCAGAAATGTTCAGTTTAATCCATTTGCTGCAGATTTAACAACATTCTTGTCATGTTATTTTTTTATTTATATGTAACCTTTTTTGTGTGTAGATCAGGAACCTGAATGCCATGTTCTCGCGTTTGAAACGCATGGTTCCACTGATGCGGCCAGACAGAAAGCCTAGTAAAGTCGATACACTTAAAGCAGCCACTGAATACATTCGATTGCTTCTTGCTGTTTTGCACGATACTGAAAATGTAAGCACTTGATTCAGGTACATTCATTTCATGCAGCACAAGTCTGTTGTCTCAAAGGGCAGTATTGTGATTGGCTTTGAAATTATTTTTCTTTTCCCTAGAATGATGGCATGGGGACTGATTTCCTAAAGAATGCAATCACTTATGGTCAGACTGAAGGCCTAGGCAATGACTTATGGAGAATGGATGATGTAAGTGTTTTATTTTCAGGTAATTTTATCCACGCTTCAACTGTAATGCTACAAACCATTTCAAATATTAGTGTTAGCCCACATGAACCTGCAAATAGGTGCGAGCCTCCTATTGGATAATTACTACATGGGCGATTGTGTTTCAGCTGGAAACAAGTTATTTAACCCCGACTGCAATGAGTTGCTTCTCATTTCTTAAACAACCATGATGAAAGACACATCCCGTGGTCGTGGAAAAGATGTCAGTCTGTTTCATAAGGGACAAATCATTGGCATGCATCGAGCAGAGAAAACATCTAAGGTGATTGCAGAAACTGCCAAAATTGGGTTAAGAACTGTCCAACGCATTATTAAAACTGGAAGGATAGTGGGGACCCATCATCTTCGAGGAAGAAATGTGGCTGGAAAAAAATCCTGAATGATCATGATCGTCGAGCACTTAAACGTTTGGTGACATCAAATCGAAGAAAAACAACAGTAGAACTCCGCGCTATGTTTAATAATGAAATAAGAGCATTTCCACACGCACAATGCGAAGGGAACCCAAGGGATTGGGACTGAACAGCTGTGTAGCCTTAAGAAAACCACTAATCAGTAAGGCTAACCGGGGGAAAAAAGGCTTCAATTTGCTAGGGAAAATAAAGATTGGACTCTGCAGCAATGGAAGAAGGTCTGATGAGTCGAGATTTACCCTGTTCTACAGTGATGGGCGCATCAGGGTAAAAAGAGAGGCAGGTGAAGTGATGCACCCATCATGCCTAGTGCCTACTGTCACTGCCTGTGGGGGCAGTGCTATGATCTGGGGTTGCTGCAGTCGGTCAGGTCAGGGTTCAACAACAGTATGTGTTCAAAGAATGAGGTCAGCTGACTACCTGAATATACTGAATGACCAGGTTATTCCATCAATGGATTTTTTCTTCCCTGATGGCACAGGCATATTCCAAGTTGACAATGCCAGGAGTCATCGGGCTTGAATTGTGAAAGAGTGGTTCAGGGAGCATGAGACATCATTCTCACACATGGATTGGCCACCACAGAGCCCAGACCTTAAACCCATTGAGAATCTTTGGGATGTGCTGGAGAAGGCTTTGTGCAGCAGTCAGACTCTATCTTCAATGCAAGATCTTGGTGAAAAATTAATGCAACACTGGGTGTAAATAAATCTTGTGACATTGCAGAAGCTTATCGAAACAATGCCACAACGAATGCGTGTTGTAATCAAAGCTAAAGGTGGTCCAACGAAATATTAGTGTGACTTTTGTTTTTTGTTTTTTTTGGTGGTGACTTTTTTTTTGACCAGGTAGTGTACAGGTCCTTCTCAAAATATTAGCATATTGTGATAAAGTTCATTATTTTCCATAATGTCATGATGAAAACTTAACATTCATATATTTTAGATTCATTGCACACTAACTGAGTTATTTCAGGTCTTTTATTGTCTTAATACGGATGATTGTGGCATACAGCTCATGAAAACCCAAAATTCCTATCTCACAAAATTAGCATATTTCATCCGACCAATAAAAGAAAAGTGTTTTTAATACAAAAAACGTCAACCTTCAAATAATCATGTACAGTTATGCACTCAATACTTGGTCGGGAATCCTTTGGCAGAAATGACTGCTTCAATGCGGCGTGGCATGGAGGCAATCAGCCTGTGGCACTGCTGAGGTCTTATGGAGGCCCAGGATGCTTCGATAGCGGCCTTTAGCTCATCCAGAGTGTTGGGTCTTGAGTCTCTCAACGTTCTCATCACAATATCCCACAGATTCTCTATGGGGTTCAGGTCAGGAGAGTTGGCAGGCCAATTGAGCACAGTGATACCATGGTCAGTAAACCATTTACCAGTGGTTTTGGCACTGTGAGCAGGTGCCAGGTCGCGCTGAAAAATGAAATCTTCATCTCCATAAAGCTTTTCAGCAGATGGAAGCATGAAGTGCTCCAAAATCTCCTGATAGCTAGCTGCATTGACCCTGCCCTTGATAAAACACAGTGGACCAACACCAGCAGCTGACACGGCACCCCAGACCATCACTGACTGTGGGTACGTGACACTGGACTTCTGGCATTTTGGCATTTCCTTCTCCCCAGTCTTCCTCCAGACTCTGGCACCTTGATTTCTGAATGACATGCAGAATTTGCTTTCATCCGGAAAAAGTACTTTGGACCACTGAGCAACAGTCCAGTGCTGCTTCTCTGTAGCCCAGGTCAGGCGCTTCTGCTGCTGTTTCAAGTGGCTTGACCTGGGGAATGCGGCACCTGTAGCCCATTTCCTGCACACGCCTGTGCACGGTGGCTCTGGATGTTTCTACTCCAGACTCAGTCCACTGCTTCCGCAGGTCCCCCAAGGTCTGGAATCGGCCCTTCTCCACAATCTTCCTCAGGGTCCGGTCACCTCTTCTCGTTGTGCAGCGTTTTCTGCCACACTTTTTCCTTCTCACAGACTTCCCACTGAGGTGCCTTGATACAGCACTCTGGGAACAGCCTATTCGTTCAGAAATTTCTTTCTGTGTCTTGCCCTCTTGCTTGAGGGTGTCAATAGTGGCCTTCTGGACAGCAGTCAGGTCGGCAGTCTTACCCATGATTGGGGTTTTGTGTGATGAACCAGGCTGGGAGTTTTAAAGGCCTCAGGAATCTTTTGCAGGTGTTTAGAGTTAACTCATTGATTCAGATGATTAGGTTCATAGCTCGTTTAGAGACCCTTTTAATGATATGCTAATTTTGTGAGATAGGAATTTTGGGTTTTCATGAGCTGTATGCCACAATCATCCGTATTAAGACAATAAAAGACCTGAAATATTTCAGTTAGTGTGCAATGAATCTAAAATATATGAATGTTAAATTTTCATCATTACATTATGGAAAATAATGAACTTTATCACAATATGCTAATATTTTGAGAAGGACCTGTATTTGCTTTCCCAAAATCAATGCAATAGCACCATTTGGTTTAGCAGAAACCAGGAGATACTAATAGAGGTGCTAAGAAACTTCAAAGAAATGTAGAGAGCCAGATGTTTCTAAAATATTGAGGTAAATTATCTATTCCATGTTACAATGAACATATCCAGAGTAAGTGCTCAGCACATGTGGTCAGAACACAAGTTTTATAATTAAACATGCACAGACACTCAGACAAGTGGTTAGATATGACCACCACACTTGAGCCCTCCATCAATATTCTTGTGTATGAAGCTGTCATTGTTTTGTAAATTGCATAGATCACATTTTTTAATACTACACTGCTCAAAAAAATAAAGAGAATACTCAAATAACACATACTAGATCTGAATGAATGAAATATTCTCATTGAATACTTTGTTCTGTACAAAGTTGAATGTGCTGACAACAAAATCACACAAAAATCATCAATGGAATTCAAATTTATGAACCAATGGAGGCCTGGATTTGGAGTCACACACAAAATTAAAGTGGAAAAACCCACTACAGGCTGATCCAATTTTGATGTAATGTCCTTAAAACAAGTGAAAATGAGGCTCAGTATTGTGTGTGGCCTCCACGTGCCTGTATGACCTCCCTACAACGCCTGGGCATGCTCCTGATGAGACGGAGGATGATCTCTTGAGGGATCTCCTCCCAGACCTGGACTAAAGCATCCATCAACTCCCGGGCGGGCCAGTCCATAGCTTCAATGTCTTCATCTTGCAGGAACTGCTGACGCACTCCAGCCACATGAGGTCTACCATTGTCCTGCATTAGGAGGAACCCAGGGTCAACCGCACCAGCATATGGTCTCACAAGGGGTCTGAGGATCTCATCTCGGTACCTAATGGCAGTCAGGCTACCTCTGGCGAGCACATGGAGAACCATGCGGCCCTCCAAAGAAATGCCACCCCACACCATTACTGACCCACTGCCAAACCAGTCATGCTGAAGAATGTTGCAGGCATCAGATCGCTCTCCACCGTGTCTCCAGACACTGTCACGTCTGTCTCGTGTGCTCAGTGTGAACCTGTTTTCATTTGTGAAGAGCACAGGGTGCCAATGGCGAATTTGCCAATCCTGGTCTTCTCTGGCAAATGCCAAGCGTCCTGCACGGTGTTGGGCTGTGAGCACAACCCCCATTTGTGGATATCGGGTCCTCATACCATCTTCATGGAGTCGGTTTCTAACAGTTTGTGCAGACACATGCACATTTGTGGCCTGCTGGAGGTCATTTTGCAGGGCTCTGGCAGTGCTCCTCCTGTTCCTCCTTACACAAAGGCGGAGGTAGTGGTCCTGCTGCTGGGTTGTTGCCCTCCTACGGCCTCCTCCACGTCTCCTGGTGTACTGGCCTGTCTCCTGGTAGCGCCTCCAGGCTCTGGACACTACACTGACAGACACAGCAAACCTTCTTACCACAGCTCACATTGATGTGCCATCCTGGATGAGCTGCACTACCTGAGCCACTTGTGTGGGTTGTAGAGTCCGTCTCATGCTACCACGAGTGTGAAAGCACCACCAACATTCAAAAGTGACCAAAACATCAGCCTGAAAGCATAGGTACTGAGAAGTGGTCTGTGGTCCTCACCTGCAGAACCACTCCTTTATTGAGTGAGTCTTGCTAATCGCCAAATATTTCCCCCTGTTGTCTATTCCATTTACACAACAGCTGTGAAATTGATTGTCAATCAGTGTTGCTTCCTAAGTGGACAGTTTGATTTCACAGAAGTGAGATTTACTTGGAGTTATATTGTGTTGTTTAAGTGTTCCCTTTTTTTGTGAGCAGTATATATATGTGTCTTTGGTGTTTCCTGAGTTCTAAATTTTATTTTAGCTAATTTGTTTTATTTACTTAGCCTTGCATTTTTTTCGTGTGACTAACTGTTTGAGTGTTTTCTTTTAACTTCTGTATAACCAACTTGTGTTGAATTTTTGTACAACCCCAATTCCAATGAAGTTGGGACATTGTGCAAAACCTAAATGAAAACAGAATAACATGCAAATTTTGTCAAATCTATGTACAATTTGAGTACATTACAAAGACCAGATATTTAAAATTCAAACTAATAAACTTTATTTCTTTTGTGCAAATATTGTGTCGTTTTGAAATTTTATGTTTGCAGCACTTTCCAAAAAAGATGGGGCAGGGTCATGTTTACTACAATACTCAATAAGTGTTTGGGAACTAAGGATACTCATTGTTGAAGCTTTGTAGGTGCATTTTTCCCATTCTGGCTTGATGCACAACTTTAGTTGTTCAACAGTTCAGGGTCTCTGTTGTATTTTGCACTTCATAATGCGCCACACATTTTCAATGGGAGACGGGTCTGGACTGCAGGTAGGCCAGTTTAGGAACCACTCTTTTTTTTCTTTTTTTTTTTCTTTTTTTTTTTTTCTTTTTTCTTTCAGCGAAGACCTTGTGTTGTAACGCCTGCAGAATGTGGCTTTGCATTGTCAGGCTGAAATGAGCAGGGATGTCCCTGGAAAACATGTTGCTTGGATGGCAGCATATGTTGCTCCAACAAATCTCCATCAGAACCAAATCCAAACTCCATCTGAACCTGGCAAAATGCTCCATCAGTACCAGAAAAAAATCTTCATCAGAACCAGGTGCAAACCTGTATCAGAATCAGGTCCAAACTCCATCAGAACCTGGCAAAAAGCTCCATCAGAGCCAAAAAAAAAAATCTGTTGAACCTTCTAAAAAATTTTCATCAAGATCAGGTCCAAACTCTATCAGGACCAGGAAGAAACATCCATCGGGACCTGGTTTGATTAAGGTTTCTTCCAAGTTCTAACTCCACCAGAACCTGGCAATAATCTCCATAAGAAGCTTGAACAAATGTACACCAGAACAATGTACAAGCATCCATCAGAAACAGGTCCAAACTCTATCAGAACCAGGTACAAATCTTCATCAGGTCCAGGAGGAACCCTCTATCACAATCGGGAACAAACCCCTATCAGAACCAGGTCCAATCTCTATCAGAACTAGAATGAAACCACTACTCTGTGACTTATGATGATAAGACCATCTTCATAGGTCCCAGTGGAGCATCAAAACAGCGACCATTTGATGTCAGCTACTTAAACAGCTTCTACTGCTGTTCCAACACCTGAACAAGAGTGAATCATTTTAAAGGGCAATTTCATAGACTTTTGAATATAGGGTGTAGTAAGCATTAGCATTTTAGCTAATTTTAGCTTATACATTGCTTTTTGCATAGTAGATGGGGTAAATTAATGTCAGCCTTCATGCTAGTGATAACCAATATGCTAATGTTAGCATTTTAGCTTCTCTTTCTCCTCTCTTCTCTCTTAGCTGAAGAACACAATTGCCTTTTTTAGGCAATTTCTCATTTGTTTTTTGTTTTTTTTGTTGTTGTTTTTTTCAGCGTATTTGTTGTTAGTTCATTCTTTTTCTGAATTTTGTCATTTAAAAAAAAAATATTTTAGCGCTGACTTCAACTTCTTAGGCTATATTTTTGCTTCCGTCTATGCTTTTTTTTCAGCTCATCTATGGGCAGCTCTTTCCTGTTTAAAGTTTGTCAGTTCTTGCATTTCAACAACTGTTTCAACAAGTAGTTTTGAGGTAACTTCACCTTGTTCCGCTGTTTTATAGCTAATAGTCTTCCTGCTTAAACAGAGCAGATGACAGTTTTTCTTTGCTAATGTTTCTGCTATTTCTACTAATTTGTCAAATTTCAGCTGATATTCTGCTGTCAACATTAGCAACTTTCGGCCAGCTTTCAACAGGAATTTAGCATTTCTGTTTTCTTATTTTTCACATTTCAGCAAATTTTCTGCAATCAGTTTCAGCTTGTTTCTGCCAGCTTTCAGCTAACAAATTAGCTTACAGCATTCACACTACTTTTTCTAATTTTTGAGCATTCCTCAACTTTCCCCAGACTTTGGTTGCCCAGCTTTTTTGGAACATGTTTCAAGCATCAAATTCAAAATGAGTGTATATTTGCAAAAAAATCAAGTTTATCAGTTTGTACAAGAAATGTTTTGTTTATAGTGTATTCATTTGCATATAGGTTGAACAGGATTTGCAAATCACTGTATTGTTTTTGGAGCTTTACACAAAGTCCCACCTTTATTGGAATTGGGGTTGTGTGAAAAATGCTCGGTAAAGTCCTACTTTTATTGTTTGAACTTTCCAAACCAAATTGAGTGAAAATGTAAAGTAGGACAGTGGGCTGCTAAAACCGTAGACCCCCAGACGCAGTCAAATAGTAAATGTTTCTCTTAAAGGCCCACTTTATATGTTCCTTATTAAAAGACTTTGTAACTTTTTTTTTTTTAAGTAGAAAGAATTCCTGTCATTAATTTTTATTTTTCCTCTTTAAAGCTGCTGAACATAGACGAGCACCTGGATGATGGATTCACGATGCCCCCAGAACCAGCAACAGAGGACAGTGATATGCCCAGACTGGTGTTGCAACACTGTGTGATGCCTGCATACCAGTTCATCATCCAAGTTGCACCTGATCAAGCTGCGGTATTTTTTTCACTTTTCCAAATGCTAGTTTTTTTAATTTTGTGAAGGGTGGCAGATGGTCAGTGAAAATGAGGATGGGCTCCTGTTTTAATTTGAATCGAAACACTTTCTGGATTTTATTAAGGCAATACAATTTTTAGGGATCATACTTTCCTGTTGCTTGTGAAAACGTATCCCATAAAATAAATGCACGTGAAAATGATCCCTCTTCTATCTATTAAATCCTATACCAGTGAAGTAAAGCAATAGGCAGAAATCAGGAATCTGAGTTAAGTCCTGCATGTTCTAAATAATAAAAATAATAATAAAAATACATTCACATCACCTTTATTCGATGTTTCAGCCATTCCTTGTCCACGGTCAAGTTTAGTATAAATGCTACTGTAGTTTTCCTAAAAAAACAAAACAAAAAAAGGTGGACATTGTTATAATCAGACCTGGACAATTGGGGCTAAAACCATGGATCTCTTTTTAAATAGCCCTGGATCTCCTAATGGAAGAAACCTGGTGTACATTTCTACTAGTTATGCACTTAGCCCCTAAAACACTTCTTTGTTTACATGAAATATAGGCGGACTCTCTTGAATATTATTCTGTATTTTATATACGGGAATTGTTTGTTTCACATAACCTTAAACTATAAATGTCTGTGCTAAAGACTGATGTATATTGCGCATATGTGCTAACATATCCCATGACGTTCACCCGTCTGGCAAAAGAAGCCCACAATGACGCACAATTGTTTTGCGTGTTTCAATCAGTCCGTGGTAAAATGGATGAACACCATTTGCCTAGTTCCGGCTAGTGATTTTACCACTTACCTGTGTTCAAGGAACTAAAGGAGGAGGTGCGGCCTAACTTCCTGTATTTGGAGGTTTCAGGGAAGTGATGTCACAGGAGGTGCCAGGTGAAGAGGGGAGAAGAAACTGTGAAAGTATTAAGTTAACTTTAGGGTTTGTTTCTTAGTTTTGATGTGTCAGAGTTAGGATATAATTGTTAAACCGTAAACACAGGGTTGTCGCTATATAGAAGTGGCTTCAGAGATTTGAGATTATTTCTCATGTTGGAATATACCTGCAAGATGGAAGATTCCATTTGAGTTAATTGTGTTTAAAAGGGCATGAAGGTATTTAAGCAGATCAAGAAAGAAGTTAAGGAGGGAGGACCAGGTCAGTGTAGCTGTGTGCACGTGACGTTAATTTCGGTTGGTTTGAGTATAGTTATGTTTATTTTGTCACTTTCATTTTTGTACATATTTTTGGTTGTTCTTTTTTGTAAATAAACCACCTGCTACACTGGAGAACATCAGTCTGCTGCCCTTCTTCAGCCACTTTGGCCACAATATACCACACAGTCATTGTCTACCTTTTTAATATTTGGCCTTAAATTGGATACAAATCAATTTTTTATTTTTTTCAAGTTATCTCAGTAAGAACATTCATTTCATATTTCCTTGGGCTTGCATGTAAAAGTCAGCCAATTTTGTCATTGGAAGCAGAAAGTGTTACGGTCAAATATAACTGTGGAACAAGCGAACATGGCAGCTGATGGAGCCAAATGTCAAACCACAGAAGCAATACCAGAATGTTTTGAAACTGACTTCATGTACCTTTGCAGTTTTTAATGAACAAGTTTTCTTCAAACAAATTGAATTCAATTTATTTATTTATTTATTTTGTTTTATTAATCAACAATTCCTTGTAATAGTGTGTGGTTGTAGGGTTAGATAAATGCAAATCTGTTCCCTACAAATGGCGTAGTCTTCAAAACAAAGACGGACAGCCTTTGTTTACAATTCTCAAAAGATGAACTCTGCCTACAATAGGCAATTAGACACGTTTGATTCCAAAAGTGATCTGGCAGACATTGGCTCTACAATTATGACTAGCAATCAGCACAAAGCATTTGGTTGTCTAACATCTGAAACATTTGCACTATCTTCACAGTGCGTCATCAACTGATTGGATAATTCAAGGTGAAGAGGTTTAAAGCCATGATTATTTTCTGTCCTTTTCCCCCACATAGTTCACATTGGTACCATTATTCTGACAGAATTTATCTTGCACACAGTTCAGGGTTTAATGTAAGTAGCTTTTTCACTAGAGCTATGAAAATCATGGCAGCATTTGAGCCATATCAATATGTTGAGCCTTGGTCCAGATGAGGATTATTTGAGGAACTGAAAACCTAAAGCTGATGTCTAAAAAGATTTATGAGTTCAAAGGTTAATTGAAAATGATTTTATCTGGTTTCTTAGTGCATTGTCTTCCAATAAAATGTCTGAGCCTTGAGTGCTCTGAACGAATCGGATTGCTAAATATATTAAAGCACACTTAAATAGGCTTTGTCTGAGGTTAGTTAATAAAGAATATTAGAACCGTTTAGAAAAAAGGGCACCTGATTATAAATACAAACGTTTGTCAGAGGCTATACAACTAGAGGCTTCTGGTGATCTAAATAACATTATTTGGATATGTAGCATTTATTGAAAGAAAGAAAACATAAAAGGTACAGCCAGAAAAAAAAAACTGCAGTTTCGTTCAGATCTATTTCAAATTAGGTCAGCTTTATGTGGTCAAACACCCACTGTAGAAAAAGCTCACACCCTTTAATTTTCCTCCTCCTTCCTACAAAACTGTATATTCTTTCCTCAAATGCTGTTTTCCTGCTAGATTTAAATGCATTCCTATGCTGCCCTCTTGTGGTGGTAAACTTTCTAGGCTGCTGCAGACAAGTGTGACCAAGTCATGTTGCTGTGGAATTTTAAATGACGTTTAAATCTTTATGTTCCTGAATTCTTGAATTCATTATGGGTGACAAGCTCTGGTTTTTAAAATATCAAACTGGATATTTTGAATAGTCTTATCTAAGATGACGTGTCTCTGCCTTATTTCTATTGAATTGAGAAGATAATTTGGCACATTATTTTTAGAGACATTTGGGCAAACGTCTCCCTTCAAACATCATATAATTGGTGTTGATTGAATTTATTGGAGTCTTAGCTTTCTTCAGCTTCCAAAAATGATTTTTTCTTTGTCCTTCAGGCATGTTTTGCTATCGGAAGGTTAAAACCTAGAAACAATATAACAATATCTGTAAAAGCCAATTTAGACATTTAAATTTTACATGGTTGAACTTAAAATTTGATCTTTTGGCACCTTGATTCTAGCAGATTGTCACAAGCACACAATTTCTGTAAACAGTACCAAGAATAAATCAATCTGACTAGAGAATAAAAGTATTTTCGCACCGAGGTGATACTAGCGGCAAACCTGGGATACAGTAGATGATCGACTGAAGGATGATGCTTCTCTCAGTTCCTCTGAAGGATCCTTTCTGACTTTCCGATACTGTACATCTGAGTTTTTTTTTTTTTTTTAAGCCAAAATCATCCGTATTAAGACAATAAAAGACCTCAAATATTTCAGTTAGTGTGCAATGAATCTAAAATATATGAATGTTAAATTTTCATCATGACATTATGGAAAATAATGAACTTTATCACAATATGCTAATATTTTGAGAAGGACCTGTACTCCTTCCACCGGCCGATAATGTCCCCAGTCGAGGTCAGCAGCTCCCCACCCCCACTGTAAACAGTGTTGGCGAAGCACTGCTTCCCCCTCCTGAGGCGCCGGACGGTTTGCTAGAATCGTTTCGGGGTCAACCGGTAGTCCTTCTCCATGGCCTCACCGAACTCCTCCCAGGTCTGAGTTTTTGCCTCTGCCACCGTCCGGGCCGCGGCACGCTTGGCCTCACGGTACCCGTCAGCCGCCTCAGGAGTCCCACAAGCAAACCACAGCCGATAGGACTCCTTCTTCAGCTTGACAGCGTCCCTTACTGCCAGTGTCCACCAACGGGTTCGGGGATTGCCGAACCCGGTGGTGGACACCGGAGATTCATTAATGGAAATTTGATTTCCATTAATGATTTTTGTGTGATTTTGTTGTCAGCACATTCAACTTTGTACAGAACAACATATTCAATGAGAATATTCTTTCAGATGTGTTATTTGAGTGTTCCCTTTATTTTTTTGAGAAGTGTATTTTAAGCCTTTGTTTCTTGTAATTTTGATGATTATGGCTTACAGGTAACTCCTGTGACCTGAACTTCATAGAAAATGTATGTGCTGTTGTCAATTGGAAGATGAGACACCAGATCCAACAAGGCAGATGACTTGAAGGAAGCTATCAAAGCATTTTGGGCTTCCATTACACCTACGCAGTGCCACAGGCTGATTGCATTGTAGTAATTCTTGCAAGACGAGGACCAACCAAGTATTAAGTGCGGAGAAATGGGAATATTTTTCAGAAGCCTGAAATCTGTGCTTAAAACATCCTTTTTTTGTGATCTAATGTGATATTCTACTTTTCTGAGACACAGAATTCAGGATTTTCTTTATCTGTAAGCCATAATGATCAAAATTACAAGAAACAAAAGCTTGATATTTTACTCTGTGGAATAAATATAAAATATCTGTTAGGCTTTCTGAAATAACTAGCAAAAAATATTGCCCTATTATGCAATATCCTAATTTTATTTTAAGATGCACTTGTAAATATAACTTTAGCCAGGATCATAACGATGGAAAAACCCCCTTATATTTTTCACTTCAAATTGATATGCCAGTTTGTTTGTCAGTCAAATAAAATCCCATTTTAAAATAGAGCTTTCTGGTTGTTACGTAAAACCCTTTGAGTATGAAATCCTTTGCAAGGCATTGTATGAAACCCCCTTTTTTAAAAATAATTTCCTGATTCTCAGCAAAAGAAAGCATCTTTTTTATGTAATAGTCACTATTGCCGAGCTAAGTGCATATGCATAAGGAAAATTTTAATATTTCTTCTTATTTTCAGGAGCAGCTTTGAAGACATCATTGAGAAGAACTTTTTTTTTTTTTTGGTATACTTTTGTTCAAATGTAAATTTCATTGTAAATGTAACGGTTTTGTTTTATTTGTCAGCTCACTGGATGTCAAGCATTCCAGTTGTAGCAAACATAAGAAAATATGTTGATTAGAAGTTTGCATTAACATTCATGTATTATTTCATGAAAAAGCCATGGCATAAGTCAAGTAAATAAATTGATTGGCACAAACGTTGTTGACTTTTTAAAGATTACCCCAGGAATCATGAAAAATACATGAGACAGAAATTACGCGGTCAGAAAATGTGCTCTAAAAGTGTAATGAAGTATTTTGGGTTAAGTGTTAAACAAGATGCTACCAAAGCATGTTTTGGGGTTGTGGGGGTACATTTTTACTGTGTAACATGGCGCCTGTGTTCTGCTTGGGTGCTGCCATTCAACTCTTGTTGACTGTCAGTTTTTCTTGTCTTTATTTTATTGCTGCCCAACCCTCTAAGAAGTGCACATCTGCTTTTTTGAACTATGACTGAGCCTCTATTTTCACATCAGTCTGTCAAATGCCTTTTGATAATTGGGACAACTACAAACTTCTCCACCACCATTTGTGTGCTGCTCTTTACCTAAATATTTTTAATGACCCGAGCCTTTGGTATTCCCAAGTAAGGACAATAGCCTTCAATTCAATCTAGGCTTCAGTCTATGAAGACTTACAATGAGAATAATTATTTGATACACTACTGATTTTGCAGGTTTTTGTCAGGTTTAAACAACCTAAAATACTTATAACATCACAAAAAGAAAAGAAAGACAAAGAATTAGTTATTTCACTCGCTGTGAAGAGAATGGACAGGGATGTGCTTTCAGTTACAAATCTCCTACCGCTCTGAAAACCATCTGTCTGCACCTCTCTTTTTATTATCTTTGGGGATTCCCTATTTACAATGAATATCGCTCTCTAAGGATGGGAAAAACAGCTGCATCGTATACAGGTCATAAACACCATTATCTTGTAACAACACACTTCCACAGTCTCTCCCCATCTTAAGATGGGGAGAGACCCATCTTAAGGCTGATTGTGTCTGTTCAGCACAATCAGCCTTCATGAAAGGTTATAAAGATCAAATAGTCAAGTTAAAGAAAAGGAAAATATATAAGATAAATCTATATTCAATTATTCCAACAGTTTTCCCACTTGCAAAGCATGTAGAAGTCTTTAATTTTTTTTTATCATAGGTACTCTTCAAGTGTGAGTGATGGAATCTAAAACAAATCCAGAAAATCACATTGTAGTGTTTTTTAAGAAATTTGCCTTTGTTTACAATTGCAGATATCAGATGTGTCCTGTAGTTCTTGATGAGGTTTGCACACACTGCAGCAGGGATTTTGGATCTTCTCCAGATCCTTCAGGTTTCAGGGCTGTTGCTGGTCAATATGGACCTTCAGCTCCCTCCAAAGATTTTCAGTTAGGTTCAAGTCTGGGGACTGGCTAGGCCACTCCAGGACCTTAAGGTGCTTCTTACGGAGCCACTCCTTAGTTGCCCTGGCTGTGTGCTTCGAGTTGTCGTCATGCTGGAAGACCCAGCCACGACCCATCTTCAATGCCCTTACTGAGGGAAGGAGGTTGTTGGCTAAGATCTCCTGATACATGGTCCCATCCATCTCCCCCCCCCTCAATATGGTGCAGTCGTCCTGTCCCTTTCGCAGAAAAGCATCCCCAAAGATTGTTTCCACCTGCTTGCTTCACGGTAGGGATGGTGCTCTTGGGGTTGTTCTCATCCTTCTTCATCCCAACACGGCAAGTGGAGTTTAGACCAAAAAGCTCTATTTTGTGTCATTGGACCGCACGACCTCCCATTTCTCCTCTGGATCATCTAGATAATCATTGGGAATCTTCAGATGGGCTTGGACATGCGCTGGTTTGAGTAGGGGGGACCTTGCGTGCACTGCAGGATTTAAAAAAATGGCAGGGTAGTGTGTCACTAATGGTCTTCTTTGAGACTCTGGTCCCAGCTCTCCTCAGGTCATTGACATAGGTCCTGCTGTGTAGCTCTGGGCTGATCCCTCACCTTCATCATGATCATTGATGCCCCATGAGGTGAGATCGTGCATAGAGCCCCAGACTGAGGAAGATTGACAGTCATCTTGAATTTCTTCCATTATAATTGCGCCAACAGGTGTTGCTTTCTTACGAAACTGCTTGGCTATTTTCCTGTAGCTCATCCCAGTCTTGTGCAGGTCTATTTTATCCCTGATATCTCTGGTCTTGGCCATTGTGGAGATGTAGGAGTTTGTTGGACTGTGTGTGGACAGGTGTCTTTTATACAGATGAGTTCAAACAGGTGCAGTTATTACAGGTAATGAGTGAAAAACAGGAGGGCTTCTTAAAAAAAAAATAACAGGCCTGTGAGCCGGGATTCGTATTGGTTGTTAGGTGATCAAATACTTATCATGCAATAAAATGTGGAGTATTTACATACAAATCACACAATGTGGTTTTTCTGGATTTCTGTTTTAGATTATGTCACTCAGTTGATTACCTACGATAAAAATTTAAGAGTTCTACATGCTGGGAAAACCTGCAACATTGGTAGTGTATCAAATACTTGTTCTCCCCACTGTACCTTCTACTCAGGAGTTCTTTGATTTGGATTTTTTTGTAAAGGCCCATGGTATTGTGGCGATTTATTCAAGACCTCATTTGAAACCCATTATCCCTGACACTGCCTTCATTCTTTTTCTTTGGTGCCTTGAAGAATTGCACATTGCTGTCAGACTGAGTGGTTCCTGAATCTGTGAATCAGTTATTGACCTCTGATGACAAATTTAAGAGTGGAGCTCACTTTCTTAAACCTTTTATTAAATGATGCTGTTTTTATGACAAACTTGAAGTGAGCACAGTTCCTCTTGACATTAACTGCACTCAATATGGGAATGAATGAAAGATGTACACTTTATTTTTCTGCGGCAAACTTTTGGTATTTCATGTGAAAAAGCTGCAACAAAATTTTCCCTTAAGGCAAGCACTAAATTACAGTGGCCCTGAATTGCAAACCACATCAAGTTACTAAACACAACTACAAATTATAAAACGCAGCGACATTTCAAAAAACACATTTCAAAAAAATGCAATGACATTAACTAAGCACAACAACAAATAAAAAAACACAACTACATTTCAAAAAACACATTTCAAAAAACGCAACATTAACCTACTGAAGAAGGTAGGTACCAGTGGAAGACATGAGACATCGCTGATTGGTCGACCACAGTGTTGGACGGACAGCTCTTGTTCTGCGGACTTGGGTAAGCTAGGTTTCCAATAATGCACTCACCAGCAGCGGTCAATGGAGAAGGTGAGTGCCGGCATTTATCGTTTTTATACCACTATTATTTTCTGACAAAAAGTAGTTTTAAGGCGAGAAAGTCGACCTCAAAACTTCATCCATGCATTCAGTTTAGACGTCAGACGCCACGGAGTCCCTCTGGTCCTTGGTCCGCAGAAGCGATCACACTCTAAATAACACTTGCTCCTAAAGGAACGACTCTCAAACTGTTTCTAACTTTTAGTTGTTTAATTTAAATAAGGCAGAGAAATGTTTACAGAGATCAGCGCTGATGCTCTTGTCTTGGGCCGTCTGTACATGAGGGCCATAGCTAGTGATCAAACGGAGCTCTTTCACTTTTGTCTTGGAAGTGGTGGCCTAGTGGTTAGAGTAGGGGATTTTGCGTTATAGGCCACAAGTACCCGGTTTCGAAATACTGCCTGCCACTCTGGGTCCCTGAGTAAGACCCTTAGCGTGCTCCCTGGGCTGCTCCCCAATGTTCCCTAAGGGATAGTTTAAATGCAGAGGACAATTTCTTCATTCTGAGATCAATAAAGTAAATAGTATTACTTTCCTTGTACATTACACACATTTTCCCAAGATTGTCTTTTCATGCAAACCTTAGTGAAGTGTGAACTAATGTTTTCTGGTTTTATGCAGACTGATCTGCAGGAAGAGAGAGAGAGCCTACTTCCAGGTTTGGATGCATTTTCCCACAAACTCCCAGGGATCTTTACCATCATGTCCTGCCTTGGTCTGCTCCATTGTCTCCTCATCTTATTTTGCATTTTTAAATTATATTAAATACCTTGACTGTATAATCATAAGCTATCAACTTCTTGTACTTGCTAGCTGATTATCTGTTTTTTGTTTTTGTTATTCCAATAAAGAATTTACTACAAACATTTTGTCTCTATTTGTGCTGTAGTTATCTGATGAGTTTACCTGAACATAATTAAAAGGAAAAAGTGTGTTGATCAGTGTTTAGTAGCTATTGTAAATGAAACATGCAGTTGTAAAACTAACTCTGGCCAAGCACGAGTACAGAGTGAGGCAGGTGTCAAGGGAGCCCTGGGAGCTCCACTGCCGGGACTACCGTACCCCCCAGAGAAGAGCAGAGGAGAGCCCTAGGGGAACCACCCAGCAGCAATGAACCCACAGGCCCCACCGGCAGTCGTCTACGCCGGAGCAGATTTATCCAAGGACCCAGAGACCAGGGGAGTCAGGGCACGTCACCCCCCAACAGAGGCCCCACCAAGCAGCCACCGGGAGTGAGCCAACACACACCAAAGCACCCAGCCCTGTACACTCAGAACCACCAATACACCAGCGGACAGCTACTTGCAGGATGTGTGGCAGGGAGTAAATAGGCCCCACATTTGATGGGGGGCCTAAGATGATCCAGGAGGGGGAGCATTCCAAGACCCAACCTGACACAAAATAGGCACTCACAGTATTCCCACCCTCACGCAAACACCCAACGTAAAGATACACAACAATGGACACTTTACACTCACTCCCCATACATATACTTCCAGGTACAGGTACCAATTTCCCCAGAGGGGCAGCCAGCCCCCGGGAGGTGGTCCCCTTCATTCTGGGGTGGAGACAGGCAGACCGACCGACCGCCTGAGCCACCAGTCCAGACTAGTGCTGGCACCCCCCGAACCCAAACAACCCCGGCCCAGACCCCCAACAACAAGCCCCCCAACCAGAGCTGTCACAGGATGAAACAGACCCAACCCGGCAATGAATTCCGATCTCAACCCCATGAACCTCTAACCCCCATGAACCCCAACATGAATTTCCCCACAGGGCCACCCCCAACCAGGACACAGATATCAAACACATGCCCCCGTCAAGCAAGCCCCGGCCAGCGGCACGTACCTGGGGCCGACAGTCCCCACCATGGCACCTCAACCACACAAGCAAACCACATCACTGCAACAGCCCCATGGAGAAACACCAGCCAGCTCAGCTCCACCATCATCGCTCAGCCAATCCAAATTCCAGCGACCACACATCCAAAAAGAGGACACAACCACCCCACACGCTGCAACTCCTCTGTGTCACCCTCCTGCCTGCCGCCCCGAATCTCTCTGTGGTGCAGATGACACCACTGATCATTGATCTTATCCAGGACAGTGATGTGACTGCATAATGACAGAAAGTGGTTTCGCTGGTCAATTGGAGCTTAAGTTGCCCAAGACTATGGAGATAAATTAAACCTTGAGGCACCTTTATATTGAACATACACTTTTACCCTTATATCCCAAAACAGTACTTTTCTAAAAGAGTAAGAAAAATGTAATATTACTTTCTTTTCACTTTTACAGCATCAAATCTTTTTAACAGCTTCAGACCTATCCATAAATATAAAGTTTTTTATATTTTTAAAATCTTTTATCTTTTTATGCCTTTTTTTGCCCAAAAAAACCCTGATATTGTTTTTATTTTTATTTTTTTAATTTGAGATGACAAAACATAAAATATTTTCTAAACATAAACTTAAAATAGGTGGGTGTTACAGCCTTGACTAGGTCAAAAATTGCTAACCATATTGATTTTGATGCATTTTTATTTTTGGAGCATTGAGTTTAATACAAAAACTGCACTTTTTAACCTTATGTCCCAAAATGGTCCCTGTTATAAAAGTGTAATAAAATTTGAAGATAAAAAAAAGTTTCACGTTTTACAGCATATAATCATTTCAATACTTTCATTGAGACCTGCACCGTCTCAATGAAAACGTTCTAATTTCTCCTCCTCCCATGGCCAATCAGTGAAAAGCAGTCTGGTCACATCACATGTAGTCCCTATTCAGCCCTGGTTGTACCTGCTCAGGAGCATGGACCAAAAATGTAGGTACCGGTACGGGAAAAACTGTAATGGAAATGCTCGCAAAGCGAGCAGAGTGGAGTCGAGTAGGGCCAAATCGAGCCAGTGGAATAGGGGCAATAGTCCCTGCAGCTGTCCTGGGTCTTCCTCTGGGCTTCCTCCCGTTGGGACGTACCCAGAACACCACACCAGAGAGGCGTCCAGGGGGCATCCTAACCAGATGCCCGAGCCACCTCACCTGGCTCCTCTCGACGTGGAGAAGCAGCGGCTCTATTCTGAGTCCCTACCGGAAGACCAAGCTTCTCACCCTATCACTAAGGGAGAGCACAGACACCCTGTGGAGGAAACTCATTTTGGCCGCTTGTATCCGTGATCTTGTTCTTTTGGTGCTGATTGCACATTGCACCAGTAAGAGCAGAGTGTGAAGGTTCAATTAGCAGGGTAAGAGCACAGTTTTGTTCAAAATATTGAAATGCACACAACATTATGGGTGACATACCAGAGTTCAAAAGAGGACAAATTGTTGGTGCACGTCTTGCTGGCGCATCTGTGACCAAGACAGCAAGTCTTTGTGATGTATCAAGAGCCACAGTATCCAGGGTAATGTCAGCATACCACCAAGAAGGACGAACCACATCCAACAGGATTAACCATGGACGCAAGAGGAAGCTGTCTGAAAGGGATGTTCGGGTGCTAACCCGGATTGTATCCAAAACACATACCACGGCTGTCCAAATCACGGCAGAATTAAATGTGCACCTCAACTCTCCTGTTTCCACCAGAACTGTCCGTTGGGAGCTCCACAGGGTCAATATACACGGCCGGGCTGCTATAGCCAAACCTTTGGTCACTTGTGCCAATGCCAAACGTCGGTTTCAATGGTGCAAGGAGCGCAAATCTTGGGCTGTGGACAATGTGAAACATGTATTGTTCTCTGATGAGTCCACCTTTACTGTTTTCCCCACATCCAGGAGAGTTACGGTGTGGAGAAGCTCCAAAGAAGTGTACCACCCAGACTGTTGCATGCCCAGAGTGAAGCATGGGGGTGGATCAGTGATGGTTTGAGCTGCCATATCATGGCATTCCCTTGGCCCAATACTTGTGCTAGATGGGCGCGTCACTGCCAAGGACTACCGAACCATTCTTGAGGACCGTGTGCATCCAATGGTTCAAACATTGTATCCTGAAGGCGGTGCTGTATATCAGGATGACAATGCACCAATACAACACAGCAAGACAGATGAAAGATTGGTTTGATGAACATGAAAGTGAAGTTGAACATCTCCCATGGCCTGCACAGTCACCAGATCTAAATATTATTGAGCCACTTTGGGGTGTTTTGGAGGAGCGAGTCAGGAAACGTTTTCCTCCACCAGTATCACGTAGTGACCTGGCCACTATCCTGCAAGAAGAATGGCTTAAAATCCCTCTGACCACTGTGCAGGACTTGTATGTGTCATTCCCAAGACGAATTGACGCTGTATTGGCTGCAAAAGGAGGCCCTACACCATACTAATAAATTATTGTGGTCTAAAACCAGGTGTTTCAGTTTCATTGTCCAACCCCTGTATTTGTACATTTAAAAATATATTCTTTATTTCCACTATTTTATATCTACCAAAAAACAAAATCTCACTGAGTGCAAAGTGTACCGGAGTCAAATTCCTTGTTTGTCTGTACAAACCTGGAAATAAAGCTGATTCTGGTTACAGTAAGTTGTGTTTTGCATGCATGTGCTCTAGTTTTGGCTTACGCGTTCCGCACAAGACCTTCTAGAAAGCGGTGTCAATGAGTCTCTGCTTTCTGGAAGGTCCTGGCTGCGGTTCATTCACAAACCTGCAGGTAGAGCCTTTTCATATGTGGAAAACCACAGGAATTCTCAATTTTTTGATCTCCCATCCTCCATTGCCTCCTCTTCCTCCACCTCCATCCCCTCTGAGCTGCAGGGTCCCCCCTATGCCAGGCAGCCATTCCTCCGCCAATCCCTCCTTCCCCTCAATTGAATTCTCACTGTTACAAATATCCTCCTCAGAAAACACTTCCTTACTCTCCTCAGACTGCAAGAGCGCTGCAACAGCCTCCTTTTGAGATGGTCTTCTCCTCCTGGCTGTCTCCTGTAGAAATGTGTGCAAACTGCTGGCTGCAAACTATTCTCACAGAAGATGCACCTGCATAAACATGCTTGCCATACACCCAATAACTGAGAGAAGTCTCTCTTGATAAAACATAAACGAAGCCAATTTGGCTTTTGATTCTTCAAATTACACACACATATACACAGATATATAGAAAAACAATTCTATACCACATTCACACCATTCCATTCCCAACACACCAGGACTATTTTTGTCCTGTTAAATATTTTTTTGCCCTGCATTTTGAAAGGTAAGAACTATGTCCCCCATTGAAACTATATGTGAGAAAGTGATGGTGCTTGTGGTAATTTGGGGGGGGGGCATCACACCTAAAACCCGTTTCTGCAATATTTTGAAGGTAGAGGCTTAGATTGTTTTGGTGCTCATGGGAAAGGTATTATAAAATGCCAGGATTACAGTGCATCAAGAAACATGTGGTTATAATGGGAATCAATCAAATGGGTACCGAAGGTAAATGTTGGGGTTTGGGGGGTTCTATAGCTCTTGATGCTGATGGACTGCCGCTAGATGTTTTCAGAGAGCTGTGCTGGGATTCAGCAACAGGTGTTGCTCATCTGCAGCTCGGTGGGAGGAGTATTTAGGAGCCTGCCGTCAGCACTTCAATGCCTGAGTGTTTTGGGCCATGTGGCCCTTTTTTGAGAAGCGTGGCTGAATTCCAACCCATTTGGAACCTGTCACTTCGAATCCTCCAATTCATCAGTAGCAGATCACTGGTTCAAAGTTCCTGTCTGGCGGTCTGGTTCTTGGACTCACACCCCCTTCACCTGTGGCAGGACTCCATCAGCTTCATCCTCGCCTAGTGTGGACATGGCTGGCCCACTGTGATCGCTGGAAGCTCATCTGGACCCAACCCCAAGCTCAGCAGAACTGTTCCCTCCGGCGCCCCACTCTCCAAAATATCAAGTAAGCAAGCTGTGGGAAAGTGAATGGGAGGAAGTAAAAGAACTATATTCTGTGCACCAGCCCAACTAACTACCTTTGTGCCCTGGCAGGTGATTCAGGCAGCTGCCCAAAATGATGACAGAACACTCAGGCCAAGATGACCCAGCAGACCCGCTCAGAGGAGAGTTATCAGAGCAACACCGGTTAATTCAGTCTCATGATTCAATGTTACGAACTCTGCGTGAGCAGCTGAACACATCAAACCAGTGAATGGAGCAACTAGCAGGGCTTCTGCAGAATCTCCAGCCTGCCCCGCCTGACTTGGCCTCCAAGCCAGTAGATGGTGCCACGGCCCCTCAGGGCATCCAGCGGTCAGCCTTTCGTGACGTCAGTTCCCCAAACCCGGAAAAATTCTTTGGAGAAGTAGGATGTGGTGGTTTCCTTCTCCAATGTTATTTGGTTTTCAACCGTTCCCTTCATTCACTCCCCCATGAGGATGCCAAGATTTCTTTTATTCTGGGACTACTTGCAGGAAAGGCTTTGAAATGGGTGGAGGCAAGGTTCCAGGACCACTCTAGTTTCGGTTACACCTTCCAGCAATTTATTGACGAGTTTAGACTCACCTCACCTTCTCAGAGGAATTAGATTGCCCCAGCTTATCTCGCTGACTCTGCACACAGGGTGGGACTCATGTGCATTGAAACTTGCCTTTTTTCAGGCTCTGAATGAGTCCGTAAAAGATGAACTAGCCGTGTTAGACGAGCCTGACGTTCTGAATGACCTGATCTCCCTCACAGTTAGAATTAATGGTAGATTGAGGGAGAGAAGAAGACAAAGGACTGATAGACAGATGCTGGGGCTAGGAAGGGGAATTAGTGCACTCATTACTAGGATGCCCCATCAGGCAGTATCTATCGCTCCAGCCTCCGAGTCTGAACCCATGCAGTTAGGTCAGGCCAACCTAACCCTGGAGGAGAGACTGAGAAGGAGGGAGGCAAACCTCTGTCTCTACTGTGGGTCGCCCGGACATTTGGCTTCTTGTCTGGTGCGCCCAAAACACCGGGTCCGTCAGTGAGGATGGGGAGTCTGATTAATTATCCCAGCAAGAATCCTGGTCCACAGCAACTCTATTGATCTGTCTGTTTGTGAGCAGGATCTCAGAGACCGAAGTTTGGTCAACCAGTTGAGGATTGAGAACGTGGAGTTGCCCACTCCGCTAAGGGTCTCTGCCCTAGATGGATAGGATCTCTCCAGAATTAATCACAAAACCAAGCCCGTTCAGCTCATCATCTCAGGTAACCATCTTGAATTATTCTCCTTCTATATCTTCCCCATTACTCACCCACCTATAGTACTGGCATTTAACTGGCTGCAACTCCACAATCCTCACCTTGACTGGGTAGGATTAAAGATCCAGTCCTAGTCTGCCAACTGTTTTTCCTCCTTATTGCAGTCATCCATTCCACCTGCTGTGCCTCCAGCATCACCCGGGGAGGTGGACCCCAGCGACCTTACCTGTGTACCCACTGATTATCATGACCTGAAACTGGTTTTTAGTAAGCTGCAAGCCTCATCACACCCGCCTCACCAACCTTTCGAAAGCCCCATCGATCTACTACCAGGCACACCACTGCCCACCAGCAGGCTGTGTAATATATCATGTCTAGAACATCAGGCTATGGAGGAGTGTATATAAATAAATCACTGGCAGCAGGTCTCATTAGACCCTCATCGTCACCACAAGGTGCGGTTTTTTCTTTGTCAGTAAAAATGATGGCTCACTTCAGCAATGCATAGATTACCGTGGCTTAAACCAGATCACGTTGAAGAATAGATACCCCTTACCGCTCATTTCCTCTGCTTTTGAGCCTGTCCAAGGGGTGACAGTCTTCACCAAACTAGACCTCCGCAATGCCTACAATTTGGTTTGCATCAAACAAGGAGATGAGTGGAAGACGGCCTTTAAGACCCTTCTCGGCCATTTTGAGTACTTAGTAATGCCTTTTGGGTCGTGTAATGCACCTGCCGTGTTTCATGCACTTATCAATGATGTTCTACGCGATTACTTGAATGTTTTTGTTTTCGTATATTTCGACGACATCCTCATTTATTCTAAGAACCTGACCGAGCACAAGAGACATGTTCGTCTAGTTTTACAACAGCTCCTGGAGAATCGACTTTCTGTAAAGGCTGAAAAATGTGAATTTCACAGATCCTCTATCTCTTTCTTAGGGTTTAACCTTGAGGGCGGACAGATCCGTTCGGACCTGAAAAAGATAAAAGCAGTCATAGAGTGGCCTGTTACTGATTCCTGTAAGCAGTTTCAAAGGTTCTTAGGTTTTGCTAACTTTTACCTTCGCTTTATTAGGGGGTATAGTCAGACGGCAACATCTCTCACCAAAATGACCTCTGCAAAGTTCCCTTCCTCTTGGACACCAGAAGCTCAGTTGGCCTTTACTGCTCTTAAAGAAAGGTTTGCCCAGGCTCCCATACTCCTCCAACCCGACCCCCTGCGCCAGTTCATCCTAGAGGTGGATGCTTCTGAAAGCGGGGTAGGAGCTGTGTTGTCTCAACATTCAGCTCTAGACAACAAGCTTTACCCCTGTGGTGTCTTTTCACGTAAACTAATTCCTACTGAGAGAATTATGAAGTGGGGGATCGAGAGTTATTGATCGAACTAACTCTAGAGGAGTGGCGCCACTGGCTGAAGGGGGGTGAACATCCAGTGCTGGTCTGGACAGATCATAAGAACCTGTCATATTTACAATCTGCCAAACGTTCAAACCCCCGCCAATCCAGGTGGTCATTATTCTTCTCCCGTTTTATCCTGTCTATTTCTTATCGCCCAGGCTCCAAAAATGTTAAGCCAGATGCTCTCTACCCCAGATGAGTCCCCACCCACCATCCTACCATCCTCCTGTATAGTTGGCTCGTGAATCTGGGTAATTGAGGACAAAATTCGCCAAGCACAGCAAGAGGAACCTGATCATGGAAATGGCCCCCAAACCGTACCTATGTTCCTGCCTCTGTCCGCTCACAGCTCATCAAATGGGCCCATTCATCCAGGTTCTCAGCACATCATGTTTCGAACCGCACCATTGCCTTGATCACTCGTCGGTTCTGGATAAGGATGTCAGGGAATTTGTAGGAACCTGCTCAACCTATGCCAGGAATAAGCCATCACATCGGCCATCAGCCGTTCTACTTCAACCCCTGGCTATACCTGGACGCCCCTGGTTGCACATTGCCTTAGATTTTGTCACCAGACTACCCCCGTCTCGAGGTATGTAAACTATTCTCACTGTCATTGACCGCTTTTCCAAAGCTTGCCATCTGATTGCTCTAAATAAGCTTCTGTCAGCCTTTCAGACTGCTCAGTTGCTAGTCAAGCACCTCTTCCGCCTTCACGGCATACAAGAGATCCAAGAGATCCTGTGATCATGGCCCGCAGTTCGTCTCGCAGCTATGGAAACCGTTCTGCCGAGCCCTCAATGCTAAAGTCACTCTCTCTTCATGCTACCACCCCCAGACCAATGGTCAGACAGAAATGCTAAACCAGGAGCTGGAATCCGCACTCCAGTGCTTGACAAAAACCGACCTTTCAAGATGGAGTGAGTTTTTACCCTGGTTTGAATATGCACATAACTTTCACATCTCTGCAGCCACGGGCTTATCACCCTTCGAGATCATGTTGGGCTACCAACCCCCACTTTTCCCAACTGACCAAAGGGGCATCTCCGTGACAGCACCACATCCGTCGTTGCAAGAAGGTTTGTACCAACGCTGTTTCTGCCCTTCAGCGCATCATGGAGCAGAACTGTCACTATGCAGACCACCACAGAATCCCAGCACCGTCTTATGCACCAGGTCAGAGAGTCGGGTGTCCTCACAGGGCATCCCTTTAAAAGCGGTCTCTAAGAAACTTGCCCCACATTTATTGGCCCTTTTGTGATTACATCTGTTGTCAGTCCAAATAATTCATCCAAATAATACCTAACATTAACTTGGTCCTTCGAAGCCGGATATTATAAGAACTAAACTGATCTTATTTTTCTTTGCAGTGACTGGCGGATCTCGGGGAACAGCCTGACGTTGAGTTAAGCGCTGCCGCACAGCCGCACCTAGGCCTGGTGGCTGAAAGTCCCGGTGTGTGACATTCACATCTGGCCGGTGGGTTATCGTCTTGCTTGACGCCGGGTGACTGGGAGGTCCGACAGAGTCACCTAGAAGTCAACTCCGAGGTGAGATAGCTTTAAAATACAGTACATGAAGCGCTATATAAATAAAAGAAGAAAAGTACTTAAAAGTCATTGGTAGTGTGTCGCCGGTAAGGACACTGCATTGGATAGGTTTTATTTCGCTGCAAGGAAATAGCGATACATTTACATAGGATCTCGCCGAAAGGAGATCAGAAACGACAAGGTAATTCCGCCGTAAGGGAACTGGATAATTTGGTTGGTAATTCCGCCGTAAGGGAACTGGATAATTTGGTTGGTAATTCCGCCGTAAGGGAACTGGATAATTTGGTTGGTAACATTTCGCCGCAAGGAAATGAAATGAAATGCTGAATAATAAGGGAGCTCATAAACTAAGCTACAGGGGTTGGACAATGAAACTGAAACACCTGGTTTTAGGCCACAATAATTTATTAGTATGGTGTAGGGCCTCCTTTTGCGGCCAATACAGCGTCAATTCGTCTTGGGAATGACATATACAAGTCCTGCACAGTGGTCAAAGGGATCTAAGCCATTCTTCTTGCAGGATAGTGGCCAGGTCACTACGTGATACTGGTGGAGGAAAACATTTCCTGACTCGCTCCTCCAAAACACCCCAAAGTGGCTCAATAATATTTAGATCTGGTGACTGTGCAGGCCATGGGAGATGTTCAACTTCACTTTCATGTTCATCAAACCAATCTTTCACCAGTCTTGCTGTGTGTATTGGTGCATTGTCATCCTGATATACAGCACCGCCTTCAGGATACAATGTTTGAACCATTGGATGCACATGGTCCTCAAGAATGGTTCGGTAGTCCTTGGCAGTGACGCGCCCATCTAACACAAGTATTGGGCCAAGGGAATGCCATGATATGGCAGCCCAAACCATCACTGATCCACCCCCATGCTTCACTCTGGGCATGCAACAGTCTGGGTGGTATGCTTCTTTGGGGCTTCTCCACACCGTAACTCTCCCGGATGTGGGGAAAACAGTAAAGGTGGACTCATCAGAGAACAATACATGTTTCACATTGTCCACAGCCCAAGATTTGCACTCCTTGCACCATTGAAACCGACGTTTGGCATTGGAATGAGTGACCAAAGGTTTGGCTATAGCAGCCCGGCCGTGTATATTGACCCTGTGGAGCTCCCGACGGACAGTTCTGGTGGAAACAGGAGAGTTGAAGTGCACATTTAATTCTGCCGTGATTTGGGCAGCCGTGGTTTTATGTTTTTTGGATACAATCCGGGTTAGCACCCGAACATCCCTTTCAGACAGCTTCCTCTTGCGTCCACAGTTAATCCTGTTGGATGTGGTTCGTCCTTCTTGGTGGTATGCTGACATTACCCTGGATATTGTGGCTCTTGATACATCACAAAGACTTGCTGTCTTGGTCACAGATGCGCCAGCAAGACGTGCACCATCAATTTGTCCTCTTTTGAACTCTGGTATGTCACCCATAATGTTGTGTGCATTTCAATATTTTGAGCAAAACTGTGCTCTTACCCTGCTAATTGAACCTTCACACTCTGCTTTTACTGGTGCAATGTGCAATCAATGAAGACTGGCTACCAGGCTGGTCCAATTTATTCATGAAACCTCCCACACTAAAATGACAGGTGTTTCAGTTTCATTGTCCAACCCCTGTAGGTCGACCATACATATTGCTGAAGGGACATAAATATGTTAAAATACTAACTGTTTGAGTGCTGTTGTGTGTGTTTGGAAGACTAAGCATTTTGGAAAAATCATAGCAAGATTCTGCTGGTATTGTGTTTTCTTTTGCCCAGAATAGAAAGACGTATTGGTGATTTTTGGAGATAAAGGTCGGGTTTAATCCCAGAAAATTAACACCGCTGCGGATTAGTCGCAGTAGAAGGGCATGTTAATGTCCTCTCCTTGAATCTCATGCCAGTGAACTTCTATCTGGGACATTTATAGTATTGTGAACTAAAATTAAACATCATGGGGAAGAAACAGAGTAAACTAATTAACTTAGAAGGGGATGTAAAGTTTATGGAGAACTATGCAGAAGGAGCAGGTATGATCTGCCACAGATGGAATAAAAAACATGGTTTCTTGGGTAAACTAAATATTAACGATATCTTAAAATTACAAGGGGATTTAAAATTTGAAATAATGAAAACCAAGAAACCAACTAAAAAGGAACAGAGAAAGGTCGAGTATAAATTCTCAGACAAATGGCTGGAACAAAGTAAGTTAAGAAACATGCAGAGGCGAAATAAGGAGGAGAGGCGGAAGGAGAAGCTGACAGCTGCGGTCTTGGTGCGCCCACATGAGGAAACAGTGGTTGCATCCACACAGCGAGGAACGCAGCACCCTGCCGTGCAGACAGCTGCAGGGCAGGCAGCTGGAGCACAGCAAATTGGAGGAGAGATAGAAGGAACTGTAGCAGTTCCTAAAACTCCTATAAGTAAGCAAGAAAAATTAAACAATCCTTTTAAAACAGAAGAACAGAGCTCTTCTAGTGAGTCCTGGTCTCCTAATTTCGGGGCGGACACAGGAGTGCGAACTAGGAGTAAAGATAAGAAAATTACTCCCAGTATATATCTAGGTGAAGCCTTAATGGCTCACAAACAGAAATTTCATCCATCTGGAAAAAATTTAGAGGAAGACACATTTCCTTTAGTTGAGGTAGCCAATCCAAACGTAGGTGACGCTAATCACCGACAGCCGCCAACTATTCTAGTATATACAAGTCCTTCTCAAAATATTAGCATATTGTGATAAAGTTCATTATTTTCCATAATGTCATGATGAAAATTTAACATTCATATATTTTAGATTCATTGCACACTAACTGAAATATTTCAGGTCTTTTATTGTCTTAATACGGATGATTTTGGCATACAGCTCATGAAAACCCAAAATTCCTATCTCACAAAATTAGCATATTTCATCCGACCAATAAAAGAAAAGTGTTTTTAATACAAAAAACGTCAACCTTCAAATAATCATGTACAGTTATGCACTCAATACTTGGTCGGGAATCCTTTTGCAGAAATGACTGCTTCAATGCGGCGTGGCATGGAGGCAATCAGCCTGTGGCACTGCTGAGGTCTTATGGAGGCCCAGGATGCTTCGATAGCGGCCTTTAGCTCATCCAGAGTGTTGGGTCTTGAGTCTCTCAACGTTCTCTTCACAATATCCCACAGATTCTCTATGGGGTTCAGGTCAGGAGAGTTGGCAGGCCAATTGAGCACAGTGATACCATGGTCAGTAAACCATTTACCAGTGGTTTTGGCACTGTGAGCAGGTGCCAGGTCGTGCTGAAAAATGAAATCTTCATCTCTATAAAGCTTTTCAGCAGATGGAAGCATGAAGTGCTCCAAAATCTCCTGATAGCTAGCTGCATTGACCCTGCCCTTGATAAAACACAGTGGACCAACACCAGCAGCTGACACGGCACCCCAGACCATCACTGACTGTGGGTACTTGACACTGGACTTCTGGCATTTTGGCATTTCCTTCTCCCCAGTCTTCCTCCAGACTCTGGCACCTTGATTTCCGAATGACATGCAGAATTTGCTTTCATCCGAAAAAAGTACTTTGGACCACTGAGCAACAGTCCAGTGCTGCTTCTCTGTAGCCCAGGTCAGGCGCTTCTGCTGCTGTTTCTGGTTCAAAAGTGGCTTGACCTGGGCAATGCAGCACCTGTACCCCATTTCCTGCACACACCTGTGCACGGTGGCTCTGGATGTTTCTACTCCAGACTCAGTCCACTGCTTCCGCAGGTCCCCCAAGGTCTGGAATCGGCCCTTCTCCACAATCTTCCTCAGGGTCCGGTCACCTCTTCTCGTTGTGCAGCGTTTTCTGCCACACTTTTTCCTTCCCACAGACTTCCCACTGAGGTGCCTTGATACAGCACTCTGGGAACAGCCTATTCGTTCAGAAATTTCTTTCTGTGTCTTACCCTCTTGCTTGAGGGTGTCAATAGTGGCCTTCTGGACAGTAGTCAGGTCGGCAGTCTTACCCATGATTGGGGTTTTGAGTGATGAACCAGGCTGGGAGTTTTAAAGGCCTCAGGAATCTTTTGCAGGTGTTTAGAGTTAACTCGTTGATTCAGATGATTAGGTTCATAGCTCGTTTAGAGACCCGTTTAATGATATGCTAATTTTGTGATATAGGAATTTTGGGTTTTCATGAGCTGTATGCCAAAATCATCCGTATTAAGACAATAAAAGACCTGAAATATTTCAGTTAGTGTGCAATGAATCTAAAATATATGAATGTTAAATTTTCATCATTACATTATGGAAAATAATGAACTTTATCACAATATGCTAATATTTTGGGAAGGACCTGTAGTATCAACAGAAACGGGTATGAAAGCTGTAGTGGAAGAAGGGGCCCTAGTCCTAAATGAACTATCACAGCCGCATTATTACTGGTCCCTCGATCTAGGCCCCACACCAACAGCTCGAGAACTGCTGAGGAGAACCAGAGAAAAACAAACTTCCCAAGGGGCACAGTACATGCCAGATACTGAGCTCCATGTGACCATGAGATATAAAAATACTCCAGGGCCAGATCATCAGTATGACACTGTTTTTCACAGAGAAAACAATCAGACTGTTACCACACAGCACCTGTATGTTGACCCCAAAACAGGGAAATCCTCCACCTCAATCTTACTGTCAGGAAGACAGCTCCAACAGTTTAAAGGCAGTACACTTCATCTGTCATTAACTAAACCCATGGGGGGTCAGTGGAAAGAATTAGAAAACTTTATACAGCGTGTTGAAAGAGGGAGATATGAGGCATTAACAAGCTCTGACTGGAAAGTAGATCCTGACACAGGAATCTGGAAACTCACTCTAGGGTGGATAGTCAAAGTCCATCCAAAGACACATTTGGATGAGGCAAAGTGACAGATACAGGGCCTAGCTGAAAGCAAAAAAGCAACAGGCACCCTGCCCTAGCTGCTGTCCCACCTGAACTGTGGTCCCAATCATCGACTGATGTAGGACTTATAAAGGGGTTTCCACCATATAAGGTTAAATTAATATCTGAAGAACGGCCAGTAGTTCGCCAGTATCCCTTGAAACCAGAAGCTGAAGAAGGTATTAAGCCAGTAATACAGGACATGCTGAAATCAGGAATATTAAGAGAAGCACCTGATGCTACATGCAACACACCTATCTTTCCAGTACAGAAAGCCAGCACAGGAAAGTGGAGGATGGTTCAGGATCTTAGACGGATAAATAAAATAGTGTGACATGCGATTCCAAACGTCCCAAATCCACATACATTACTGCATTCATTAACTCCAGATAAAAAATATTTCTCAGTGGTAGATCTTAGCAATGCTTTCTTTACAGTACCACTTCATGAAGAGTCACAGCATTTATTTGGCTTTTAGTTTAAGGGGAAAAAATACACCTACACCAGACTACCACAAGGCTTCAGTGAAAGCCCACATGTATATACACAAGCCTTAAGATACTCTATGAGCACCTGTGAGGTGCCTGAACATAGTCAAGTCCTGTTGTATGTAGATGATATTCTTATAGCTTCAGACACTCAACAACACTGTGAGGAAGCTACCATAATAGTTCTGAAACATCTCTACCAGACGGGGCACAAAGCCTCTAGGGATAAACTGCAGTTTTGCAAGGAGAAAGTGATTTATTTGGGACATATGTTATCACAGCATGGCCGTTCCCCCCTAAGCAGCAGAAAAACAGCCATACAGGAAGCCCCGAAACCACAAACTAAACAACAAATGATGTCCTTTCTGGGACTGTGTAACTTTTGCAGAGAATGGCTACCAGACTATGCAGCCATTGTACAACCCTTGCAATCTATGGTAAAGACATGACATTAAAAGACAAAATCACATGGACTAAGGAAGGAGAAGCAGCATTCACAGAGCTAAAAAATCTGCTTCAAACAACAGTCACCTTAGCTCTGCCGGATTATAGCCAGCCTTTCACACTTTGTGTAGATGCATGTAAGGGATATATGAAAGCTGTATTAACCCAGCCATTTGGCTCCAAAAACAGACCTTTAACATTTTATTCTAAAAAACTGGACTCTGTGGCATCTGGATTTCCCATCTGATTGCAGAGCTGCACAGCTGCGGCAGAAGCTGTGAAGCAGACAGCTGAAATTGTGTTGTGCCACCCGCTCACACTGAAAGTTCCTCATTCAGTGTCACTTGTATTGCTACAGACCTCACTTCCTTTCTTGACACATGTAAGGCATATTACGTTGACCTCATTGCTACTCTCACAACCAAATATAACTCTGCAAAGATGTGGTCCACTGAACCCTAGCACATTAATTCCAACAGCAGAAGATGGGAAACCACATTCTTGCAAAACAAAGGTTGAGGAAGAGACAAAACCTAGGCAAGATATCTCTCAGACACCTCTGAAAAACTCACAAATAATCTTTGTAGATGGATCAGCATCAAAAGATGAATATGGAAAAAACAGAGTTGGTTATGCAGTAACCACTGAAACTAAAATTATAGAATCACAGGCCCTGCCCCTTACATGCTCCGCACAGACTACAGAGCTGTATGCTGTTATCAGAGCTTGTGAATTATATGAAGGAAAAATCCTAACCATCTACACAGACAGCCAATATGTATTCAGTTCTGTTCACCATTTTGCTAAAATATGGGAGAATAGAGGGTTCAAAGCATCATCTGGAACAGAATTGACACATTTTAATCTGTTAAAACGACTGCTGTTAGCTATCCAGCTACCTGCAAAGATAGCACTTTGTAAATGTAAAGCGCATCAATCTAATGAAACCATGGAAACAAAGGGAAACACCTTTGCTGATATTTCTGCTAAAATGGTTTCGAGACTTCCCCTCACTTTGAAAATGTCAGATCTCCTATTTATAGATACAGATGTGCTGAAAGATTCACAACAATCTGCACCAGCTGCAGAAGTTAAATCTTGGCTGAATAGAGGGGCCATAAAGAAAGATGACATTTATCATTTGGAAAATAAGCCAATATTACGAAAGAATTTATACAAGACGGCGGCCCATGCGACACACAGAATTTTCCACACGTTTTGGCAGAAATGGTTGATTAAACAGTGACATCTCTGGTAATAGTTATCAATTATTACTGAGTATTTAACGGTTGTAATTATCAAAGGCGTTGAGCCACAATTACAACACCAGACAACATCTCTGGTTTTGATTCATAAATGAGGATTTTTGGTTAAGAAATTAATTTGATAAAATTATGATTTTTTATTATAATTATCGATAAATATTAATTAATCAATAATCATAATCCCAACACTAGTGTGGACAAGGCTGACGGACTGTGATCGCTGGAGGCTCGTTTGGACCCAACCCCAAGCTCGGCTGAGCGTGGTTCTTCCTGCGGGTCAGGCAGCTGCCCAAAGCGACAGTAAAGAGTGTACACAAATGCATAGCTCTTGTTCTACATTCCTTGTAATCAAAAGGTAGAAGAAAATTTAAAAATAAAAAGCAAATCCTGGCAAGGTTTCATAGAACTGACCTTTAATATCTCAGTTAAGATGAGATATTGAGAATCACAAACGCCAAATAAGCAGAAAGTACACATTTGGTACCCCAGGGTGCCTCAAGAGTTAAATAAGCTATTTTCCTTTGTTAGCTATAACCGCTAAGTGCTATTGTTAGCGGCAAGAAGGTGCCATCTTGTGAGGTCCCATAGACGTTCTACTCCACTATTTAGGTACTCCACTCCATGTGATGGTTAGTCAAAATAATATTAAATCAATTGTCCAAAATATAGTTGATTTCTAAAAATGTTTCCTTTTAAATATTATCATACAAAGATAATAATGGCTGTCTAAAACAACATTTAGAATACATTGTCCAAAAGGTTATTGATTTCTGAATTGGCAAATCATTCTTTAGAACATTATTTTATTGAATGTTTCTCTCACTTAATTGATTTTCCATTGATTGTTTGAACATGAAACGATTGTTGTTCTTAAGAAGTTTCAAAACTAATTTGACCTCATTTCCAAATTACTCAGGATAAACCTTGGTTCATAAATGTCCACATTAAACTGTTATATAATTGCATCAATTTTATTGATTCCCTTGTTCCTTTTTTTGTGCATGGTTCATACATTTTCTTAATTCCTACATTTTGCTTGGTACTTCAGTTTAATTGTTTTAGCCTAGTAATGAAAATATTTTAACTTGGAGTTGAATTGTTATTAAAGAATAAATTCTTATATTTTAGAGAGATGTGAATTTATTCCATATGTGTGCAGAGTTTTCCCATTTTTGAGAATGCCAGTGCTTGAATTACTCATCTATTGTTCAAATACCACTTCCATATTGGGATGTATTCACAGGACAATACTTGACAGACCGGAAGTTATTTATGTATTGAATAAATTGAGCATATTGTTGCACAGCAAAGTTTCATATAAAAATTATAGCTGGGCAAAGTAGCACAATTAATTGATGCCAGTTTTGTTTTATTTGGGTAATATGGGGGGAGGGGTGATTTTTGATGAACTGTCGAAACTTTTATTATGATCTTTACAATAATAGGAGCGCAAATGTTGGAACCCAGCTTTGTTATATTTGAAGAAGCTAAGGCAACCAATATCACTCAGGGCTTTGACCTGTCAGCTTGCTTCTTTAGCAATATTGCTTTGAGAAAACAATTTTGAATTGTCATTTTTGCTGTAATTTGTCCTTTCCATTTTTATATTAATAACATGTAAACTGGAATTTTGCTTTAGTACATAATTGGGTTTTAATTAGGTTTTATGTAACTTGTATGTTACTGTCTTGGTAAAATTAGCGTTACATACTGTATATATAATTAGTGTTACACATATATACCACATATATATATATACTGGTCCTTCTCAAAATATTAGCATAAAGTTCATTATTTTCCATAATGTCATGATGAAAATTTAACATTCATATATTTTAGATTCATTGCACACTAACTGAAATATTTCAGGTCTTTTATTGTCTTAATACGGATGATTTTGGCATACAGCTCATGAAAACCAAAAATTCCTATCTCACAAAATTAGCATATCATTAAAAGGGTCTCTAAACGAGCTATGAACCTAATCATCTGAATCAACGAGTTAACTCTAAACACCTGCAAAAGATTCCTGGGGCCTTTAAAACTCCCAGCCTGGTTCATCACACAAAACCCCAATCATGGGTAAGACTGCCGACCTGACTGCTGTCCAGAAGGCCACTATTGACACCCTCATGCAAGAGGGTAAGACACAGAAAGAAATTTCTGTACGAATAGGTTGTTCCCAGAGTGCTGTATCAAGGCACCTCAGTGGGAAGTCTGTGGGAAGGAAAAAGTGTGGCAGAAAACGGTGCACAACGAGAAGAGGTGACCAGACCCTGAGGAAGATTGTGAAGAAGGGCCGATTCCAGACCTTGGGGGACCTGCGGAAGCAGTGGACTGAGTGTGGAGTAGAAACATCCAGAGCCACCGTGCACAGGCGTGTGCAGGAAATGGGCTACAGGTGCCGCATTCCCCAGACCTGGGCTACAGAGAAGCAGCACTGGACTGTTGCTCAGTGGTCCAAAGTACTTTTTTCGGATGAAAGCAAATTCTGCATGTCATTCAGAAATCAAGGTGCCAGAGTCTGGAGGAAGACTGGGGAGAAGGAAATGCCAAAATGCCAGAAGTCCAGTGTCAAGTACCCACAGTCAGTGATGGTCTGGGGTGCCGTGTCAGCTGCTGGTGTTGGTCCACTGTGTTTTATCAAGGGCAGGGTCAATGCAGCTAGCTATCAGGAGATTTTGGAGCACTTCATGCTTCCATCTGCTGAAAAGCTTTATGGAGATGAAGATTTCATTTTTCAGCACGACCTGGCACCTGCTCACAGTGCCAAAACCACTGGTAAATGGTTTACTGACCATGGTATCACTGTGCTCAATTGGCCTGCCAACTCTCCTGACCTGAACCCCATAGAAAATCTGTGGGATATTGTGAAGAGAACGTTGAGAGACTCAAGACCCAACACTCTGGATGAGCTAAAGGCCGCTATCGAAGCATCCTGGGCCTCCATAAGACCTCAGCAGTGCCACAGGCTGATTGCCTCCATGCCACGCCGCATTGAAGCAGTCATTTCTGCCAAAGGATTCCCGACCAAGTATGGAGTGCATAACTGTACATGATTATTTGAAGGTTGACGTTTTTTGTATTAAAAACACTTTTCTTTTATTGGTCAGATGAAATATGCTAATTTTGTGAGATAGGAATTTTGGGTTTTCATGAGCTGTATGCCAAAATCATCCGTATTAAGACAATAAAAGACCTGAAATATTTCAGTTAGTGTGCAATGAATCTAAAATATATGAATGTTAAATTTTCATCATGACATTATGGAAAATAATGAACTTTATCACAATATGCTAATATTTTGAGAAGGACCTGTATATATATATACAGGGGTTGGACAATGAAACTGAAACACCTGTCATTTTAGTGTGGGAGGTTTCATGGCTAAATTGGACCAGCCTGGTAGCCAATCTTCATTGATTGCACATTGCACCAGTAAGAGCAGAGCGTGAATGTTCAATTAGCAGGGTAAGAGCACAGTTTTGCTCAAAATATTGAAATGCACACAACATTATGGGTGACATACCAGAGTTCAAAAGAGGACAAATTGTTGGTGCACGTCTTGCTGGCACATCTGTGACCAAGACAGCAAGTCTTTGTGATGTATCAAGAGCCACGGTATCCAGGCTAATGTCAGCATACCACCAAGAAGGACGAACCACATCCAACAGGATTAACTGTGGATGCAAGAGGAAGCTGTCTTAAAGGGATGTTCGGGTGCTAACCCGGATTGTATCCAAAAAACATAAAACCACGGCTGCCCAAATCACGGCAGAATTAAATGTGCACCTCAACTCTCCTGTTTCCACCAGAACTGTCCGTCGGGAGCTCCACAGGGTCAATATACATGGCCGCGCTGTTATAGCCAAACCTTTGGTCACTCATGCCAATGCCAAATGTCTGTTTCAATGGTGCAAGGAGTGCAAATCTTGGGCTGTGGACAATGTGAAACATGTATTGTTCTCTGATGAGTCCACCTTTACTGTTTTCCCCACATCCGGGAGAGTTACGGTGTGGAGAAGCCCCAAAGAAGCGTACCACCCAGACTGTTGCATGCCCAGAGTGAAGCATGGGGGTGGATCAGTGATGGTTTTGGCTGCCATATCATGGCATTCCCTTGGCCCAATACTTGTGCTAGATGGGTGCGTCACTGCCAAGTACTACCGAACCATTCTTGAGGACCATGTGGATCCAATGGTTCAAACATTGTATCCTGAAGGCGGTGCCGTTTATCAGGATGACAATGCACCAATACACACAGCAAGACTGGTGAAAGATTGGTTTGATTAACATAAAAGTGAAGTTGAACATCTCCCATGGCCTGCACAGTCACCAGATCTAAATATTATTGAGCCACTTTGGGGTGTTTTGGAGGAGCGAGTCAGGAAAGGTTTTCCTCCACCAGTATCACGTAGTGACCTGGCCACTATCCTGCAAGAGGAATGGCTTAAAATCCCTCTGACCACTGTGCAGTACTTGTATATGTCATTCCCAAGACGAATTGACGCTGTATTGGCCGCAAAAGGTGGCCCTACACCATACTAATAAATTATTGTGGTCTAAAACCAGGTGTTTCAATTTCATTGTCCATCCCCTGTATATATATATATATATATATATATATATATATATATATATACAGTTCAGACCAAACGTTTGGACACACCTTCTCATTCAAAGAGTTGTCTTTATTTTCATGACTATTGATGGAGTTGTTCCCCAGAAACTTCTGCGTGCTCGTTTGTTTTGGTAAAGCTAAGTCCTATGCTATACAGTTTTAGTAAAACTAAATAATAAAAGGAAGCACAGAGTCTGCACAGTTTCTTCTGCCCGGCCGGAGAGAGGTGTTCCAGCTGAGTCACCAGAAACACTTCTGACTTTTCTTCCCCAGAACAGGGTTTTTATTCAAAAGCAAGGCGTGTACAATTACAAAGAAAAAACACATATTTTTTAGCTGAGTGTCAGTTGAACTCTTACACCTGGCATTCAGCTGTCTGTTCGACCTTCACAACATTCCTGTTATTCTACTTTTGGCTGTTATTTTCAGACATGTATAGAAATATCTTCACTGGTGCCAGGCAGACCACAGCCAAGTCAGACACACACATACACAGCTGTTTTGAGCAAGCCACTAAGTTACACAATACATTTTATTTCACACATTATTAAACCTAACTTGAGCATAGCAATGCAGACCCTATTAAGTATTTTAAATATTTCCCAACACTATGAATATTGTAGCTTCACACTGAAGGCATCAAAACTATGAATTACACATGTGGAATTATATACTGAACAAAAAAGTGTGAAACAAATGAAAATATGTCTTATATTTGAGTTTCTTCAAAGTAACCACCTTTTGCTTTGATTACTACTCCGCACACTCTTGGCATTCTGTTGATGAGTATCAAGAGGTAGTGACCTGAAATGGTTTTCACTTCACAGGTGTGTCCTGTCAGGTTTAATAAGTGGGATTTCAAGCCTTATAAATAGGGTTGGGACCATCAGTTGTGTTGTGCAGGAGGTGGATACAGTACACAGCTGATAGTCCTACTGAATAGACTGTTATTTGTATTATGGCAAGAAAAAAGCAGCTAACTAAAGAAAAACAAGTGGCCATCATTACTTTAAGAAATGAAGGTCAGTCAGTCCGAACAATTGGGAAAACTTTGAAAGTGTCCCCAAGTGCAGTCGCAAAAACCATCAAGCGCTACAAAGAAACTGGCTCACATGAGGACTGCCCCAGGAAAGGAAGACCAAAAGTCACCTCTGCTGCGGACGATAAGTTCATCCGAGTCACCAGCCTCAGAAATCGCAGGTTAACAACAGCTCAGATTAGAGAACAGGTCAATGCCACACAGAGTTCTAGCAGCAGACACATCTCTAGAACAACTGTTAAGAGGAGACTGTGTGAATCAGGCCTTCATGGTAAAATAGCTGCTAGGAAACCACTGCTGAGGACAGGCAACAAGCAGAAGAGACTTGTTTGGGCTAAAGAACACAAGGAATGGACATTAGACCAGTGGAAATCTGGTCTGATGAGTCCAAGTTGGAGGTCTTTGGTTCCAACCACCATGTCTTTGTGCGGCACAGAAGAGGTGAACGGATGGACTCTACATGCCTGGTTCCCACCGTGAAGCATGGAGGAGGAGGTGTGATGGTGTGGGGGTGCTTTGCTGGTGACACTGTTGGGAATTTATTCAAAATTGAAGGCATACTGAACCAGGATGGCTATCATAGCATCTTGCAGTGGCATGCTATTCCATCCGGTTTGCGTTTAGTTTCACCATCATTTATTTTTCAACAGGTCAATGACCCCAAAAACACCTCCAGGCTGTGTAAGGGCTATTTGACCAAGAAGGAGAGTGATGTGGTGCTGCGCCAGATGACCTGGCCTCCACAGTCACCGGACCTGAACCCAATCGAGATGGTTTGGGGTGAGCTGGACCGCAGAGTGAAGGCAAAAGGGCTAACAAGTGCTAAGCATCTCTGGGAACTCCTTCAAGACTGTTGGAAAACCATTTCAGGTGACTACCTCTTGAAGCTCATCAACAGAATGCCAAGAGTGCATGGAGCAGTAATCAAATCAAAAGGTGGCTACTTTGAAGAACCTAGAGTATAAGACATATCTTCAGTTGTTTCACACTTTTTTGTTCAGTATATAATTCCACATGTGTTAATTCATAGTTTTGATGTCTTCAGTGTGAAGCTACAATATTCATAGTCATGAACATAAAGAAAACTCTTTGAATGAGAAAGTGTGTCCAAACGTCTGGTCTGTACAGTGTATATATATATATATATATACACTGCTCAAAAAAATATTCTCTCTCTCTCTCTAATCCAATAACTCTAAGAGAAACAAATTTTATAGATGAATTACACACAGGATTATCTAATGAAAACATGAGATTTTACATCACACCAATAAAAAAAAACAAAAAACATTTTTAACATATTAATTTGGGCTTAATGAAAATTTTGTTTAATACCTGCTCAAATATTATATTCAAAATGTACTTTTAATCTGATGTTTTATCTTAACACATTCTAATTTGAGTCTTTGTATATGTACTCTTCATCTTTATAACAGAAGATGGCGCTTGTTTGACGCTAAAGCATATTCTTGCTCTGTTTAGTGTGGGCCTGAGCAGCTTCACGTTTTGGAAGGCAGCTCAATAAATCCACCATGACTTTGTGTGTGTGGGCCATAAGCACACAATGGTGAAGCACTGTGCCAAGCTTCAGTCCGCAGCGAGCTGACTGGCGACTGAGTTCGTTTGGGTGTCAGACAAGAAAGGCGTGGCAGTGGGATGATCCAGGCGCACCGAGCGATGGAAAAAAACCACACCAAGCTCTATTGACCTGTGATCAGCTGAGACCCCAAAGCTGCCTGATATAGGAGCACTGGCGTCACATATTAGCTTTATAATTGACAAAATCAGTGCCTCTAAGACACCTTTGGGCCGTGGATGTGCCACATACTGGACACCGTCGTGGCAATGCGCTGAGGTGAGTTGAAGCTGCGGTGTCTTTTTTTTTTTGTATACAGTAATGAACGGGTTGAGGACTGGGCGTTGTGCGAGGTTCTCTATTCTGTGAGTGTGAGCGCCTTTCTACAGAACACATATGAGAAGATGCTATCCTCTTCCTCTGTTCACTGTGTTGTCGCTGTCCTATCTCTTCCAGTGGGTGCACTAAAATAGAAATCATGACAAAAGAGCACTACAGCCACACTGTCTTCTCGCGCGCATTGGTTTTTGCCGCGCGAGTTTTTATTGACTTTAAACTTTTTGAAATACATCACAAATAGTGGTAAATTTATTAGGTCTGATGATGTGGCCGCCTATAGATTACCATAATAGACAGGGTGAGGCTGGCTAATGTGGCCCATCAGTCTCTGGGACACGGTCGGAGTCCGTGTAGGAGCAGAGCGTTCTTTTTAGCTGACCGAAATGGGCTTTTGCATTTAGCCTACGTTTGTAGAGCGTCGAGCTGCTGCCGCTCGCCCCTGCCTACCCTCAGGCTGGAGGCCATTATTCACTGATCCTGCTGGTGCTGATGCTGCAGCGCTCGCGAGTGTTGCTAGGCAGCCATGCTGCGCGCGGGCCGCTGTCGTGATGTGGACAGGAGGAAGGGAAACAACAGTATTTAGCGTTAGGGTTGCAGAGCCAAGGCGATCTGCTGCACTCACCAAAGCCAACAGTTGATCAAATAAAAGGTCCTTTTTTGTTGTTGTTGTTGTTTTCACCCCCTTTTCCTCACGATCACGATATTATGGGCTTTGCGCGTTTTGAATTTAGTTTTACAGCAACACAGCCACCATACTTTGTATTTGACAGAACAAGCCAAAAAACGAAGACAATCAAAATGATGTTCCATACGTCTAAGTGTAGCTGTATTAGACTGTATTGGCTGTTTGTGATGGTCCTGGTTTGAATTATTTGACTATAACTATTTTTCAGTTAGTCCAGTATACCCACTATACTGAAATAGCCAACCAAGAACCAGATGTATACCTTGTAATAATTACAAATGAAACTTGGTATATATGCATGCCTGCAGAAACTGTCCTCTGCATAGAAACTGTAGAGATGAAATGTGAAACACTGGTTTATTTATGTATGTCATGTTTGAAGGGCCAAATAGCAGCAGGCTGACATTTTTTAATTGGGTTTATTTTGCAGTGTTGTAAGAAGCAATATTAACGCAGTCATAATAAATAAATTTTATTTTGTGAGATCCACCATTAGATCCAGAGAAAATGGATCCTAAGAATCTCGTATGATCCACAGCAGACACTGTGTTGTTGAGGGTAGTAAAGAGGAAAGAGTGTGGGGGTCAAGTCCACCTTCATCCCCACAGTTTTGAGTGGGTTAAGCTCCAGGTGTTTTTTTTTTATTTATTTTCTAGTCAAGACGTAAACGTTTACTTGTTTTGTTTGCCAAAGTGTGGAGCGAGCACAGTCCATCTTGGATTATGGGTTCTACTGAAAGGGAAAAATATGTAAATTGAATTCAGTGGGCTGCTGTTGTGATATAATTCCACTTTTATTTCAAATTATGAATCAAAGAGATCATATTTTATTTGTTGGTGTGATTGTAATATGTGCTGCTCAACAGAACTTTCAGAATGATGTACATTGCTTAATAGTTAATCATTTCTAGCCATAGTTTTGTAATCCTTGGGTGTTAGGTTTTGGTTTCTACTTGTGTTTATGTTTTGTTTACTTCTTTGTTATTTATGTTCTAAAGGTCTTGCCACATTCAGTTGTTATTTTTTACCATTAGAGTTTTGCCATATTATTTCATTCCTTTGTGTTCAGTTTTTTTTTTTAGTTTATTCTTGTGTTCTGTTCTTTTTGCATTTGAATTTATGTCTGTCAGATCAGCGTTCGTCTTCCCTCTTTGGTTAGAAGTTTCTTTGTGTCTTTGTTCTGCTCCCTCTGTGTTAATTAGTCTGCCTCCAACAGCTTCCCTGCCTTCAGTCTGCCACGCCTATTCTCCATCTCTACCGATTAGCTCTTTGGGTTCCTTTTGTTATTCTTTACTTTTCCCTCAATATTTAAGCTCCTGATTTCTCATTGTTCGCTGCCGGATTTTTCCGTTAAACTGCCATATACTCTGTTCCTCCATCAGCCTGACTGTTTCTCTGCCCGTGCTGTATGTCCTCTTACCCTTGTTCCACACCACCTGTAGGTTTTTCTATTTTATTTATTAAAGAAATCTGTTGCCAGTATACCCTCACTTGGATCCTTCTCTAAATGAACATGACACATAGGTCCATTGGATGATAAATTTGTGTAAAAATTAGTAGAAATTTATAATATAATCAATGCTTTTCTTTATGCTTTAATTTAAAACGGAGAAGCAATAGTTGTACTTTTGGAAAAATATTTTATTGCAGCTATAAAATGTTCTAACTTTTATTTAACCTTTATTTATTTTTTTGATAAATAAACTGAAGCAAAAATATGTAATAATCACCCACTAAATTTATTAGCAGTTTTCAAGAATTTATTCAACAGAATTTTGTCAATTTTTGACATACACAGAAAGAAACGGAATAGGGGCATTGCTGCTTTACTCGCCACTCAAATCAGCCTGAGAATGTACAGGAGTTGGACAATGAAACTGAAACACCTGGTTTTAGACCACAATAATTTATTAGTATGGTGTAGGGCCTCCTTTTGCAGCCAATACAGCGTCAATTCGTCTTGGGAATGACATATACAAGTCCTGCACAATGGTCAGAGGGATTTTAAGCCATTTTTCTTGCAGGATAGTGGCCAGGTCACTACGTGATACTGGTGGAGGAAAACGTTTCCTGACTCGCTCCTCCAAAACACCCCAAAGTGGCTCAATAATATTTAGATCTGGTGACTGTGCAGGCCATGGAAGATGTTCAACTTCACTTTCATGTTCATCAAACCAATCTTTCATCTGTCTTGCTGTGTGTATTGGTGCATTGTCATCCTGATACACGGCACCGCCATCAGGATACAATGTTTGAACCATTGGATGCACATGGTCCTCAAGAATGGTTCGGTAGTCCTTGGCAGTGACGTGCCCATCTAGCACAAGTATTGGGCCAAGGGAATGCCATGATATGGCAGCCCAAACCATCACTGATCCACCCCCATGCTTCACTCTGGGCATGCAACAGTCTGGGTGGTACTCTTCTTTGGGGCTTCTCCACACCGTAACTCTCCCGGATGTGGGAAAAACAGTAAAGGTGGACTCATCAGAGAACAATACATGTTTCACATTGTCCACAGCCCAAGATTTGCTCTCCTTGCACCATTGAAACAGACGTTTGACATTGGCACGAGTGACCAAAGGTTTGGCTATAGCATCCCGGCTGTGTATATTGACCCTGTGGAGCTCCCAACGGACAGTTCTGGTGGAAACAGGAGAGTTGAGGTGCACATTTAATTCTGCCGTGATTTGAGCAGCCGTGGTTTTATGTTTTTTGGATACAATCCGGGTTAGCACCCGAACATCCCTTTCAGACAGCTTCCTCTTGCGCCCTCAGTTAATCCTGTTGGATGTGGTTCGTCCTTCTTGGTGGTATGCTGACATTACCCTGGATACTGTGGCTCTTGATACATCACAAAGACTTGCTGTCTTGGTCACAGATGCGCCAGCAAGACATGCACCAACAATTTGTTCTCCTTTGAACTCTGGTATGTCACCCATAATGTTGTGTGCATTTCAATATTTTGAGCAAAACTGTGCTCTTACCCTGCTAATTGAACCTTCACACTCTGCTCTTACTGGTGCAATGTGCAATCAATGAAGACTGCCTACCAGGCTGGTCCAATTTAGCCATGAAACCTCCCACACTAAAATGACAGGTGTTTCAGTTTCATTGTCCAACCCCTGTACTGGTAAGTTTGGCGTCTCGTTAATAAGACTTCAAACTATGGAAACGCTATGGCGCAAATTTAATGCACTTCAAAATTGTTCAATACTTTGATACCGGTAACTGTATGCATTGCATTTAGAATTTTATTTCTCTCTAACATGTGCGAGACATACAGTGTCTATATGGCTATAAGTATTACAGCTTCCTGACAGTCGAACAGATTAAGACAGACCCTAGAGGACAGTCAGTGGGGAACCATGACCTTCTGTCAGCTTTAGCTTAGTGAGCAATGAGTTCTGACTGGCAGCAGGTCTCACGGCTGTTGCTCCAATATGATCATCTCAGTAGGGGAATCTCTCTTTCCTTTGGAGGTTATGTGTAAGGCAGAGCAGATCTAGTAACAAGATGTGTTTGAGTTACCTGAATAGTCTTCACGACCAGATCCCTGGAGTCACAGAATTAGAAAGAATTTGTTGCTTTAGTCTTCTCATTTCAGTCTACTACTTCATATATTTCCTATACCCCTTTTAATATCATTTGTTGATCTTGGATTAAAAAAAAAAAAGTTCTCCAGATCTCATCTTAGGCAAGAGACATATCTGGGATTACTCAACCACACTGACCTCTTTTACACTTGATTTCATCTTAAAATTGGACCATTCCAGTCAAAAGTTTACATAAACACATTTAGAGCTTTTAATGATGCAGTTGATTTTTTAAGGTAAAATAGTTATGCAAAAAGTTAAGTCAATGATTTTTATTTATTTATTTATTTATTTATTAAACTATGTCCTGACCGGCAGAGTAGCGCTCAGAATTGTTTTCTGAGTGCCAAGAAAAAGCCCAACAGATTTACTTTCACAAGTGGAGCACTACAGTCAAGTCAAGTTTATTTATATAGTGCTTTTCAGCAACAAGGCACTCATAGCACTGTACATGAAGAAACACATTCCAATGATACAGAAAATCAAACTTAGAAAAACAAATCAAATGACATTAATAATCCTTGGGAGTTTACTGGTAAGAGCTGGTTCTAATCCAATCTTTTTAATAGAGGTAATTAGCTCATTAAGTCCTCTGTGGTAAGGAATTCATCCTGTGCTAGAAGAAAAACGATAATATTAATCCCTGAGGTCACTGGTATGAGGCAATTGTGGTCCCATCATTCAATAAGCTGGGTCACTGGTATAAAACATTTTTAGTCCAAACTTTTTAAATACTAATAATGTTTGGCTGTCACTGGTATGAAATTGTTGTAATACAATCCTTCTAAGAAATCAAAAAATCTCTGGTCATTGGTGTAAAAACAGCTTTAGTCAAGTTTTCATATACTAATAATAATTGGCTTTTGCTGGTAATCCTTCTGAGAAATCTGAAAAGTAATGAAATCACACATTTAGGTAAAGTAATATAGGAGGGGAAAAAAATCATATTTCAGACTCTATTCTGAGCAGAATAGAGTCTGAAACAGTACAAAAAAAAAAACCCAGCAGGGGTAAGCAGCACACACATAAGTAAAGATTTAGTAAGGGTACGGTCGGGTGCGAATGTATAAGTCTGAGTGTGTTTGCAAGAATTAGACTGTCAACACTGATAGAAGTCCTTGAAAAGAGAGGTGGAAGTTTTATCAATTGGCCGCATAGTCCTATCAGCACACAGCTGGTAGGGAAGTGCTGGGGAAGAGCGTCGTGTTTATATAACATCCAGGAGATATTTTGTCAATAGCCAGTTAGCAGAAGTTGCCAAGGCCACATTGGGGTGCCAGATTTAGAAAAACAATAAATGTTGTGGTTCAGGCAGTTGTGAATTTCCAACTACCTTAAGAGTTTTACTGGTATGTCTCAATTGCGAATCCAAATAGCCAAATTTCTGGTACTTTCGGCAGATCTGGAGCATACAACTTCTCCAAGATTATATCCTTAACCCTCTGAGTCCAACCGCTGCCAGGCTGCGATTCTGTTCAAGAATCGTGTCCAGCTTGTGATTCTGCTCTCTTAATATTTCAGTCTCAGTGTTGATCGCTCTACAGACTCCATCTAACATCGCAGGCAGCTTTGGAACGCTTTGAACAACCGCCCATGTTTTGCGAATCACTCGATAACCCAGGTAACCACCAACTCCAAAAAGCAGAAATCCTGTTATCAAAGTCCAAATATGTACACATTTTCTACGTCCTCGACCGACATCGTAGTCAGGCACACAATCTTCCACTGGTGCCAAGAATCTATTGTGTATCCAGAGAAGAACGTCCCGTCTGGACAAGAGGGTTCTCCTTTTCCCTGTCTTCTTGTCAAAAAAATTATATCAATTACGTTGAGAGACCAGCTGACCAAATCCATAATTTACAAATTTGGAGGATATGCAAAGCGAGGCTCTGAGAAAAAAACAGACAAAAGCAGAAGCAGGGATCAGCTGGGAGGGAGGGAGAGATAATGAGTGTCTTCCATCAAGAGCGAGATGAAAAAAAGCTAATGCTTTAAAGCTCTGCTTGATATTTATAAAAATAAACTTTATTAGAAAATGCTTTGGGATTATTTCAATTGTTACGGACAAGGAGACCGAAATGAAAAGGAAAAAATAAGAAGCACAAAACAGAGAAGTGGGACAAAGAGGAAAAGGAGAGAGAAGGAAAAAAGAATGGAGGAAAGAAAGAAGGGAGAGATTACAAGATAACACCTTGCTTCTACACCTGCAGAAACATTCATATTAACAGCTTTTTTTAACAAAAAATGTGTGATGGAAATTCTTGCAGTAAGTGTTTCAAAGTGTATGACCTTTTTTATCTTACTCCTCAGAACATCTGTGTTAGAGGAAGAAGCTGTAAAAGCCATTATCAGAAGTTTAATGGTTAAGACCCATCTTTTAGGACAATGTCAGAAAGGGCAGTTAGGTCTGTTCCTAGATAACCTTGTCACCTTTGAACTCAAGAAGGGTTTGGGCCATAAAACACAGACTCTTTGAAGTTGAGATAACACTGTCATGTTTGGTATAAATACTGTGTGTAACTGTTGATCGGGGTTCTGCTTAACTGACTTGCTCGGTGACAGAGTCATTCAAACGCTGAATGCCTTTGAATAAAACTTATAAAGACAAAGTTCGGATTTTCTCTTGTTATGAGTCAACTTCTATCCATTTGATAAGGAAATTCCACAACAAATGCAAGATGTATTTAGTGGTAAATGTGGCTCAATATAGAAAATTTGTGTATTTGTTAACACCTGCATCTAAACACCTGTGGGTCTGAGTGTGAGCGTTTCTCCATAAAAATATGCAATAGTGAGTGTGAGGAGCCACAGACCTGCCCGCCTGGACCTGGACAGATACGGAGGAGATCCTCCCCCCCCTCCCCCCTCCAAAGAAGAGCAGGGGAGAGTCCCAGGGGAACCACCCAGCAGCCACAGTGCCCCAGGGAGCTGCAGCGAGGAGGCCACAGGCCCCGCTGCCAGCCATGTCAATGATTTTTAAAAACTAGAACTGATTGTATACGCTTGAACTTCTCTTGGATTTTCTTGTTCTGTTTACCCAGTTGCAGGGAAACCATCAACTCTTTGTAGCCATTGTCAAGGTAATCAAATACATTTTGGCTGGATGTTTGACCACTCTTCATCTCTGAATTTATAAATTTGGACTTTATTTTAATGGTTTACTTGCAGGCACCCAACTTTTATGCATAGGTTGAGGTCCCGGAATTGGTTTTGATGCATATTTGGGGGGCTACTGTGGCTCAGGTGGTAGGAGTCCGTCCTGTAACCAATTGTTGGCTCGATCCCCCACCCCGCCCGTCTCGGTCGTTGTGTCCTTCTGTCCTTCTGCAAGACACTTCACCTGCCTGGCCTATGGCGCAAATTGTGAGACAGCCTCGCTTCTGTCAGGCTGCTCCCGGGCAGCTGTGGCTACAATGTAGTCTACCACTGTCAGTGTGTGAATGTGTGTATGAATGTAGTGAAAAGCGCTTTTGGAGTCCTCGGACTAGATAAAGCGCTATGCAAGTTTTACCATTTACCATTTAACATAGTTGTCTTTTTGGAACAAGAAAAATACCTTGATACAGTCAGACCAGTCAGACAAGACAAACACGGAGCTGTTTGACCACAATGACAACGTATGTTTGGAAGAGTCAAAATGAGACTTACAAAAACAAAAACATTGTAGCAGCTGTCAAAAATAGTGGTTTCTCTGCTAGTGGTACAAATGCACTGCACAAAATAGGTAGAATACAGACCTAAAAGGATTCCATTCAAGCTAATTAAACCACCCTCAAAGCAATAGCTGGACACTTGAAACCTGGTGGGCTAAGTGTGGACAAAGAAGACTAACATTAAGCATCTTAAATGCTCTGATCTCAGCTATACCAAACAAATTGTGGGCAATGCATAAAACATTGGTCTGGGACAGGAAACCAACAAATTTAAATGAGCTAACCCAATTCTGAAAAGAAGTGTGGTAAAATATCCAGCCAAAATTAATGCAGAATCCGCTTTATGGCCACAGAAACTGTGATTTCTCAGCTACTAGTAAAAGGGCAATTAAGCAAAGGTTAGTAAGCATGTTTGTACAGTCGTGAAAAATAAGGACATCTCCTTATATATTTAGTTCTTTATAAAAAATGTTCAGATCAATGTCTGTTTTTTTAATCTTTTATTTAAAACAAGGAGATTTACATGTGATTTAATTACACTTACTCATTAAAAAAAATACATCGACCAAAATGTTTTTCCCAGTTGAAGAAACAGGAGACGCTTCCCCCTTAATCTTTGGCTGAAATGACTGTTCATTGATTCAGTGAGATGCTTCTTGAAGCCATCTTGCAGGCTTTGACAGTATCTTGCCCTACTCCTTACTTTCAGCTGGGAGATATTTGAGGAGTTTCTTGCCCCACATCATCTCAATGAGATTAAGATCTGGGCTTTGACTCGGTCCATGATTTTCCATTTCTTAAGTCTCAGCCAGTTCTTGGTGGATTTACTGGCATATTATGGGTAATATAATGGTGAGCAGGTGCTGCTCCAGCAAAGCTTCACCAAACCATGACATTTTGAGCTTCAGGCTTCACAGTTAGAATGAGATTCTTTTCATGAAAGACTATTTGGGTTATTCCAAACATGTGCTCTGTTCTCGCGTCCAGGTTTAAACACATCTGTCCAAAGAACATAATTCCAAGAGCCGTGATAAGATTTTAGATCCACAAGATTCTTTTAGCATCTTGTGGATTGATTTCAGGGTGAATTTGCTTGGGCAGTTTTCAGTGCACTGAGACTGTTTTCCATACAGTGGAACGGCTGATTTCCAATTCTTCTGAAACCTTTTAAATACCTTCTTCTTTCTGATGGCCTCGGGCAGTTCTCACCAGGATCTCACCAGGCTGTTCACTTGCACTTCAACAGTCAGGAGCACTCCAGACTACATAACTGAGGTTTAAACAGGGCAAATATTTTTCAAAGTGCTGTGTAATGAGTTTCTTATCATGTGCACCTCATGTAATTTGCCTGTTTAAAATATTGTATATTTTAAGTGGGAAAAAATGTGTGGGTGTCCTAACATATTCCTCAGCAGAAAATCTTTTTTTTTGGGTTTGTCAACCATCAACCAATCAAAAGCTAAAACAGAAGAAAAAAATAACCGAAAGCTGCTAAATGAAACTCTCATCTGCCTCTGTGCTGCTGGATACCAGCTCTCACACGCGGGCATGAGTACTAAGTAAGGCTTAAAAGAATTGAATAAAAAATCCTATAAATGTAAATGACTCTCAATATTAAAATTCAAATCTCCTGTTCATTTACTTAGTGAGCACCAATCTGTTTGAGAGGAAAGTGAGAAACAGATGAATTACTTGCAGCGCTTCCATGAAATAAAAGTAATGTGATGATGCAGCAGTATCAGCCATCAGGCTGACTAAAGATAAGTAGGAGAAGCAGGGATGGAAGGCTGGCAGCCAGAGCACCATGTATCACCCTTAGTCATTAGGGCACTCCCTGGAGAGGGAGGTGGGGGCTGGTTTTCTGTCTGCTGCTTTAGTTCCCTACCCCCTACCTCTTTCACCTAAATCAAATCTATTGTCTGAAGCAGAAGAAGAAATATAGATTTATAAACATACTGCTGTTAAAACATTGATGATATTCATCTAAATTCATCCAAAGTACTTTATTTTTCTTACAATCCAAAATCAAATTTAAAATATAAAAAAGGCTCACTGTTTTAATTCTATTTTTAACTGTTTTTTGGGCAGGTGGTGTAATATTGTGTTGCATAAGGCTAATCTTGTTGGATTCGAGTACGTATTTTAATCCGGAAGCGCAGTTAAAAGTTTAGTTATTTGTCAGGTGTTTACACTTTGCAGCGCATTGAGCTCTAACAACGTCTGTGAATCTGAAACAGTTTTGGAAAATTGAGGGGCGTAACCTGAGAGTGAATGTCAGCTGAGCTTTTACAGAGCTGTGACAAATCAAGTGAGTAAGTCATTAAGTCAGTTAGAGGGATGCAGCAGAGGATAGGAGGGTGTGGTGTGTTTGGGACGTTATCTGGTCACTGCAGCACAGTTTGTGTGTATCAGGGAGGGGCCAGCTCTCCAGTGGAGATCCTTACAATAACTCTTTACTCTTTCTTCAATAACACAGCTGTCGTTTCCTCTTAGCGGTGATCTTTGCATGTGAGATCCAAGTGCTTATGCCAACATTTTCTGTCTGAGCTGCATTTCCTCCAGCCAGGACCCAGAGGAACAGCATCCTTAATGCAATGGTATAGTATTCACTTTAATGCCTCCATTTAGAAGTTACGAGGAAATAAGAACTTAATGTTCACTTTATACTTGCAAACAGGAAATGAGATTCTTAAAGTCAGTACAATATACAAAGGTATTCATAGTTGTTCTACATTGTACATGAGTGAGAACTTTAATTGAATCGTTTATGTTTTTTGAATAATTGATCAAACTGGTTGGATCTTCCATGGACTTTAATTCTCTCAAGGTTGATGTGAAGATAGGATTCTCATGATCTTTTAAAAGAAAGTACTTGAAACCATTTCATCTATTCCATCAGTAATGATAATTTTAATAAAGAAAAGGGTAATAACAAAGAGGTTACGATTTGCACAATAAGGATAGTTTCTTGTTTGTTGCAGATAGGGGGACTTATACCGACAGTGCCTCTGCAAAAGTATCCATAACCCTTTAAGCTTCCACATTTTGTCACCTTACAACCACAAACATCAATGCTTTTATAGAAGTAGAAAAATAGTGCATAACTGTGACCTGTAAGGAAAATGATACATGGCTTACAAAATGTTTTACAGATAAAATTCCAAAAGGTGTGTTATGCCCTTACTCTGATACCCCAAAATAAACAAAGACAATTTAGCTTCAGAAGTCAACCAATTAGTTAATAAAGACGACCTGTGTGTAATTTGTTAGAAAACATCGGTGAACAAACAGCATCATGAAGACCAAGAAACCCATCTGGCAGGTCAGGAAGAAAGGCTTTTAGAGTTTTAAAACAGGGTTAGGTTCTAAAACAACATCCCAAGTTTTAAACATCTCACAGAGCTCTGTTCAACTTGCACAGTGAGTCTGATGGTAACCTTGGAGGAGATGCAGACATACAGCTCAGGTGGGAGAATCTGTTGACAGGACAACTATTAGTTGCTCGCTTCATAAATCTAGCCTTTACTAAAGAGTGGGAAGCAGAACGCAATTGCTAACAGGAACCCATAAGAATTCCCGTTTCCAGTCTTCCTGAAACCATGTAGGGGACGGAGCAAACATGTGGCAAAAGGTGCTGATGAAACCAAAGAGACGAGAATTGAACATTTTGCATGACATTTGAAATGCCTTCTCTGCATTGGAAAGTAATACTGCATTTCATACAGAACACGCCATCTCCATGGTGATACATGGTGGAGCAGTAAATTAAGTCTCTAGATGGTAATGCAGGTTGAAACATCCCTCAGAAGACCTGTTAGCTGTAGTTGCAGTTGAAGGAGGTTTAACAAGGTATTGACTCACGGGGATGAATATAAATGCATGCCACGCTTTTAATATTGTTATTTGTAAAACAAAAGAAAAAAAAAAAAGTTAAGCCTTGTTCTAAAAAGCCATCTTTCATGATGGGATTGAAGGAGGACCCACATGCAGTGTAGTAGTAGCAAAATATAAAGATTTTTATAAAAACAAAATAAGAAAAACTTACAGAAACAGGGCTTAAAACCTGTGCAGAGAACCAGGGAGAACAATGGAGACATGGAGCAAAAACCACAGACCATAAGGCAAAACAATGGACATGGAGGAGACAAGCAAACAGAAGAAACCACTGAGGAACAGAGAGAAGCAGAAGCATAAATACTAGCAAAGTGTGGAAAAAGGGGATGGAGTGCAGGTGAGAGTAACCAGGTGGAAATGAGAAACAGCTGAGAAGAATTAAGGCAGGGAGCTGAAAGAGCGAGAGAAAAGTGAGCAGGATTAAAACAGAGAGACAAATGAAAGAATCTATCACATAATAATATAAACGGAATACAGAAATGAACTAGGAACCATAATGTGAAGGAATAACTAATATAAGACATAATAAACAACGGAAAAATAAAGAAACAGAAACAGAAAAGTTCAAACACCTAACAGTGCAGAATCATAATAGTATAATTTTCTTTCCACTTCATGGTTATGCACTAGTTGTTGTTGGCTTATCAGATGAAGTAAAAAGAAAAACTAAAACATTGAAGTTTGTTAAAGTAAAATAACAAAGTAACACAATTTGAAAAGGTTCAAGGGGTATGAATCATTTTGCAAGGTACTGGATGTTACACTGATGTAGCAGCGTGTCCCTAGTTTTAAATCATCAACTCTAACTGGAAAATCCCTTAATACATGCTGCCTTACATGGATGCTGTCAGGAAGGATCTCCTGTAGCGGTCTTACTTACTGCAGATCTGAAGAAGCATCTAACTGAAAACACTCTGTTGTTGTAGGACAGTCTGATGAAGAGGATGCTCAGGGTTCTCCATAATGTTCTTCATTTTATGAAGAATCCTTCTTTGCACAATGATCTCCAGAGGTTCCAGAGGAGTCCGCAGAACAGAGCCAGCCTTCTTAATTAGCTTGTTGAGCTTGTTCAACTCCCTGGCTCTGATGCTGCTACCCCAGCAGATGATGGCAGAAGAGATCACACTCTCCACAACAGACTTATATAAGATATGCAGCATCTTGCTGCAAACGCTGAATTGAAGTCCTATAGAAGGATTAAAAATAGTCACATTGTTTCTGCTTATTTGGGCTCTGTCAATGATTTGTGATAATATGATTTGTTATTGTTCATTCACAGAAACTCATTAAGCACCAGTAATCGCAACATTAACTCATCTTAGAAGTAGCAGGTTTTTCACTTATCAGTTTGGTTATCTTCATAGCAGCTTGTGAACACATCTCTTAAAGGTCCCACCACATTTCAAATGTCATGTACCTTTTTGTTGCAGGTCTCCACCAGGCTGTAGTACACCCACTATAGAACAGAAAAGATGAGCAAATCTCCCACCCCAAAGGGCACTCCAGTGCAGCGCAGCCCCAGTGATGGGGTTCCAGAGGGCCTCCATTCTCCACAGCACTCAACTCCTGTCTCTGGACCGCAGCATAAGAAACGGATCTCCAGCCTCCTTCACAGTCCGGTGAGCATGCTTCTTGTGTCTTTAGAACAGTTTTTGCCTTTTTCTTACTTTTGTTCTCCATAATTGTGAAGATATCCTTAGAAAAAAATGTCCTCTGAATTGCCTCTTTAATAGAAGGAATGTAATTGTAGTAAAATGACAGCCTGGTCGAGTCTGCTGATGTCAGCATTGAAGCAACATGTTGCTGATAAAATTTCATGATGACCGTGAAGTGAAAGGACATTTTTCAAAGGCCTAACTTTTGTTATTATTATAATATATGTTCGTAGTTCCCCTGAAAACATTTTGGATCTTATCTAAAGAGCTTTAACTGAAAATGAGACTGGGTTGTATTATTACTGTTCAAATCCTGTTTATAAACTTGAGATCTGTGATTTATGTGTGTGATGGTAGATGTTCCGATTTGTGTTTTCATGCAGTCATTCAGAGAGGAGCTGGATGTGCTGATCCAGGAACAGATGAAGAAGGGTGGCAGCTCATCCAATCTATGGGCACTGAGACAGCTCGCTGATTTCATGGCCTCTCATGGCTCTCCGGCTACTCTACCAGTCTCACCTTCCAGTACGTGCACTCTGCTATAAATCTTTTTTGTATGTACTTTATAAACGTTTATCAGTAACCAATTCCACTAAATAAAACCATTACAGTTGAAATGTGCAAAACATTTTGGTTAAAATGTAAATGGAGATTGATGTGAACGACAAATGAACACCCCCCCGCAGACCTCAACCACTCGGAGGACAATCACCGTCCTTAAAGTGCCTGTGGCATCGAATTTTCATGATAAATCCAATTACATATATGGAAAGGAAACATTGATACAATATTTTAAAAAGTAAATACGTGTCACTGAAATAAATGGTTGTTGAGACATATGGTCATAGATTTCACTGAAAAGGCATTTACTTCCTTGCGATTTTGTTGCGCTCTTTTATAGTGTCAGAGGTGAACCCCTGCATGTAAACTTACTGCTGCTGCAATGGCCAGCAGCACAGACAGCAGCAAAGAATCTTTTATTTCTTTAGATATACTGGTCCTTCTCAAAATATTAGCATATTGTGATAAAGTTCATTATTTTCCATAATGTCATGATGAAAATTTAACATTCATATATTTTAGATTCATTGCACACTAACTGAAATATTTCAGGTCTTTTATTGTCTGAATACGGATGATTTTGGCATACAGCTCATGAAAACCCAAAATTCCTATCTCACAAAATTAGCATATTTCATCTGACCAATAAAAGAAAAGTGTTTTTAATACAAAAAACGTCAACCTTCAAATAATCATGTACAGTTATGCACTCAATATTTGGTCGGGAATCCTTTGGCAGAAATGACTGCTTCAATGCGGTGTGGCATGGAGGCAATCAGCCTGTGGCACTGCTGAGGTCTTATGGAGGCCCAGGATGCTTCGATAGCTGCCTTTAGCTCATCCAGAGTGTTGGGTCTTGAGTCTCTCAACGTTCTCTTCACAATATCCCACAGATTCTCTATGGGGTTCAGGTCAGGAGAGTTGGCAGGCCAATTGAGCACAGTGATACCATGGTCAGTAAACCATTTACCAGTGGTTTTGGCACTGTGAGCAGGTGCCAGGTCGTGCTGAAAAATGAAATCTTCATCTCCATAAAGCTTTTCAGCAGATGGAAGCATGAAGTGCTCCACAATCTCCTGATAGCTAGCTGCATTGACCCTGCCCTTGATAAAACACAGTGGACCAACACCAGCAGCTGACACGGCACCCCGGACCATCACTGACTGTGGGTACTTGACACTGGACTTCTGGCATTTTGGCATTTCCTTCTCCCCAGTCTTCCTCCAGACTCTGGCACCTTGATTTCAGCATGACATGCAGAATTTGCTTTCATCCGAAAAAAGTACTTTGGACCACTGAGCAACAGTCCAGTGCTGCTTCTCTGTAGCCCAGGTCTGGGGAATGTGGCACCTGTAGCCCATTTCCTGCACACACCTGTGCATGGTAGCTCTGGATGTTTCTACTCCACACTCAGTCCACTGCTTCCGCAGGTCCTCCAAGGTCTGGAATCGGCCCTTCTCCACAATCTTCCTCAGGGTCTGGTCACCTCTTCTCGTTGTGCAGTGTTTTCTGCCACACTTTTTCCTTCTCACAGACTTCCCACTGAGGTTCCTTGATACAGCACTCTGGGAACAGCCTATTCGTACAGAAATTTCTTTCTGTGTCTTACCCTCTTGCTTGAGGGTGTCAATAGTGGCCTTCTGGACAGCAGTCAGGTCGGCAGTTTTACCCATGATTGGGGTTTTGAGTGATGAACCAGGCTGGGAGTTTTAAAGGCCCCAGGAATCTTTTGCAGGTGTTTAGAGTTAACTCGTTGATTCAGATGATTAGGTTCATAGCTCGTTTAGAGACCCTTTTAATGATATGCTAATTTTGTGAGATAGGAATTTTGGGTTTTCATGAGCTGTATACCAAAATCATCCGTATTAAGACAATAAAATACCTGAAATATTTCAGTTAGTGTGCAATGAATCTAAAATATATGAATGTTAAATTTTCATCATGACATTATGGAAAATAATGAACTTTATCACAATATGCTAATATTTTGAGAAGGACCAGTATTTCAGTCACTATCACAGAGCGACACAGCAGAGTCAGAAGAAAGTCAGCTTTCATCAGATGGCAGAGCACAAGTGCTGCGGCCTGCAGACGTCGACCAGAGTCTATTTTTGCCGGATGCCGGACACGGGCAGAGTCCATATGAATGAATCATACACCAGGAAACGGAGCAAGCACAACATCCAGATTTTCAAAATAATGCACTAAAGACGGACTAGATCTTGCTGTATTAATAAATACACACATAAATTTATATATGCACGTTCTGATAAATCCTGCAGGATGTGGTTATTAGCAGTTGTTAACATAAATTTGATCAGTTACTGGGTTAACTAAGGTATTATAAACTGAGCAATTAAAACATAAATGCACCAAATTAAGCAACACATTAACTCAGGGTACTCACCCATTGTAGAACAAAACACATGAAAATATCTGGATGCATAAAACAACAAATGAAGCGGTTTAACTGGTTTAACTTCCACATAATTTGTTGTTTTGGACTTGCTACCACATTGATCTTTTGTTTGCCTTTGTTGCATGATCTGCATTTGGTTCTTGGAGCTCCTCTGTATTTCGCAGCGGACTGGACCGGACCGGAGCAGATACAGTGTAAATCCAGTGTTACAGTAAATAGGGCACTGAGTGAAACAACCAGAGACAAAGTGAGCAGCATGGAGCAGGAGCAACAGACACAAAGGATGATTCAAGATCCCGCCTCTGCCATCATTTCTCTTGTGAATCTCTTGTGAGGTTTATTGTTTGAAGCAGTTTGCTGAGAAGTCCTCCGATCACAGCAGACTGTGCTTGGTGGGACCAGCCCATCTGTCCCTCCTCAGTGTTCCAGCTCTGGTCCTCTTTGCTTCAGGAAAATAGTGCAGACTAACAGCTGCTGTCGTAGGATTGCTGCCACCATCAGCATTGCATCGTTTTACCATATTAACGCTGTTTTATCGCAACTTGGCTTCTACCTAGACTTCCGTTATGGTGTCTAACTGAGAAGCTGCTAAACTTTGTGCTCCGACCAACACATCCTTTATATATATATATCCACTCCACTGATTAAACCATCTTTACTTGTTCCAACTTCCCAAGGCGAGTCAGTTGTTCAACTCCATATACCAGAATGCCAAACAAGCATAGAATAAAAGTGAAAGCAACTGGCAAAGAGGGTCCTGAAGACGACGCTTGCAACAAAGTGGGAACTGAGCAGATGGAGGAAGCCAGTCCTAATGCTAACTCCCAACCGACCGAGACTAACGTCCTGGATGCAATCCAAGCCCTGAAAATACATTTCTCAACTCAACTACGGGAAGTTGTAACATCAAATCAAGAAATTAAAGACACAGTTGGAGTGTTCCATGAAAGGCTTAACTCAGCAGAAACCCATATCGGTAATGTGGAAGACAGTCTCTCTTCGCTAACAAGTAAGGAAGCATCTCTGCGCAAGATGGTTCAGGAACTCACTCTGAAAGTGGACGACCTTGAAAACAGAAACCGGAGAGAGTATTAGAGTCTGAGAGTCGCCAGATTACCTGAGAAAACTGAGGATGGGGAAATCCCAACATTCCTGCAAATCTGGCTGCTGGAGGTTCTGGGACGGGACACGTTTCCAGACCCCCCATAATCGAGCGTGCACATAGACTATATGGCCAGAATGCTCATGGTGGACCTCCCTGTGTGATCATTGTGAAGTTTTTCGATTATCAAGACAAGGTGACGGTGATGGCCGCAGCTCATCAGAAGGGGAAGGTGATATATAACGGCTGCCATGTGATGTTTTTCCCGAATCTACCTACGGAAGTTGTGAAACAATGGAAACAGTACAGCCGGGTAAAGCAGCAGCTCCGTGATCTGAAGATTAGCTTCCGGCTGATATTCCCAGCAAAGATGAGGGTTTTCCAACGCGGCAGCCTTTAACTCTTCCAGACGCCTACAGAAGTGAAGGATTTCATACGAAAAATAGGTCAGCAGGCTAATGGGTAATCGCACTTCCACTTCAGATGGTTTCAATAAAACTCGACATGAACAGCATTTTGGGATCACATGTGATTGTGCCTTGGACAATATTTATTGTGAATCAGCCCTCTCTTTCCAGCAATGGGGAATAACTATTTAACTACACGGTTGAGGTGCAGTCTGGAATCACAGTATAGGTTCATAAGTGGACGTTTTTTCTGCTCCTGTTGAACTAGGATCAGTAGTATAACCAAGTCACACAACTAAGAGGAAAGGGGAGTATGGGCTTTCCACTGAAGGGGAGTCTCAAGATTGTTTTTGTTTGTAAATGTTCGATGTTTTCAAGGTGGAGTGTTCTTCAACTTGTAAATTGCGGGTTCCTGCAGTTAAGACAAAATGCATTTTGGGTGGATACTCGGGCATTAACTAAATGAGTAATGAGTCGATTGTTGAGATGGCTTTCTGCAATGTAAGGGGCCTTGGGAAACTGATCAAACTTAAAAAAATAATGAATAGGCTCAAACAATTCCAACCTAAAGTGGTCTTTATTCAACAAACAAACTTACTTATGAATCAAGTTGCTAGACTAAAGAGAAGATGGCCATGTCAGGTATTTTCAAGTTCATTCTCTTCACTTGCTAGTGGGGTGGCAAACTTATTCACAAATCCCTTCCTATAAGTATTAAAAAAAACTCATCATAGATCTTGCCGGAATATTCATCATGTTTCAGGGCTCTCTGATGAACCATAACTTAATATTAGTTAACTTGTATGGTCCTAATATCGACGATCCCGACTTCTACAGTAATCTTTTCCTCTCCATTGCTGCTTTACATGGTAATGTGATCATGGGCGGGGATTTTAATTGTACTCTAGACCTTAAACTGGACCAATCATCAGGCTCAGATTTGTCCCATCCTAAAAGTAGACAAGTTATACATCACTTCATGTCTGAACTAAACTTAAAAGATATATGGAGAGTAATGAATCCAACAAAGAGAAAATATTCTTGTCATTCAACTACTCATAATAGCTACAGCCGTATAGATTACTTTCTGATATCCAATTCTTTGGTCACCCGAATTAACAGTTGTACATATAAAAGCATAGTGATCTCACGCAATGTACATGCTTAAATTCTCAGCCTCAAATGTTTCTAAATACAGTCCCATATGGCGCTTAAAACCTCAATGGTTGCAAACACCTGAGTTTCTGAAATATGTAGAGGAAAATATTGATGATTGCTTCAGCTTCAATAAAAACGTAGACTACATCATCTATTAGATGGGAAGCCTTCAAGGCATTTGTACATGACCAGATGATAAGTTACACAAAAAACAAATCCAATAAAATTATTAAGTAGATGTTTGACCTTGAAGGACAAATAAAAGAGGCTGGACTTGAGATAAACTCAAATAATTCTAAAGAAAAAAACAAGAACTGTTGATCCTGAGAGCAAAATATGATAAACTAACTTCTGACAAAGCTTCAGCAGAATTATTCAGACTGAAACAGACCTAATATGGCCAGGTAGAGAAGGCAGGAAAACTCTTAGCATGGCACATAAAAGTTATGCACAATGAGATGGTGATAAATGAAATTACAACTGCAGATAAAAAGATTACAGATTCTCAAAGAATAAACGATCTCTTTAGAGATTATTACTCAGAGCTATATATATCTAAGGGACACACAACACAGGTTTTGATGGATTCCTTTTTTGAGTCTATAAATACCCCCATACTTGGGGAAGAAGCCAAGCAGAGTTGGATGCGCCAATATCTATAAAAGAACTTTCAACTTTCATAGACTCACTAAAATCAGGAAAATCACCCGGACCAGACAGGATACCTTTAGACCTATTTAAAATATTTTAAAACAAATTACTACTACCCCTATACGATAGGTTACTGGAAAGTTACACACTAATGGAACTACCTCCCTCGATGCGAAATGCCATCATAATGGTAATACCAAAACCTGGGAAGTCATCTACAAAGTGCGAATCCTACAGACCAATTTCACTAATAAATTCTGATGCCAAGACAATAGCAAAAGTACTAGCAATCAGGCTTGAAAACTCTCGGACCCTGACCAGAATTGATTTGTAAAAGGGTGGGAAGCTCACCATGGTATTCGCCGAGTATTGAATGCAATTTATGTAAAATACGAACATCCGGATACAGCTCTGCTATCCCTAGATGCAGAAAAAGCATTCGATTGGGTGGAGCATGCTTACATCTATAAAGTGCTTTCTCATTTCGGCTTTGGCAATTTTTTTATAAACTTGGTTAGAATAATTTACAATAAGCCTACAGGATCAGTTATAACTAATTACATTGTATCCAAACCCGTTAATCTATCTAGAGGCACGTGTCAAGTTTGCCCACTCTCGCCCTTGCTCTTTGTTTTGGGAATTGAGCCATTGGCTGTTGCCATAAGGAATAATCAAAATATTGTTGGCATTAGAATAAATAATATTCAGTCTAAAATTGGACTATTTGCCGATGATATAATTTTAATGCTTAAAAAGTTCAATTCCCCAGCTACTTAAAACTGTTAATGGATTTGGCAATATCTCCGGTTATAAACTGAATGAATCTAAATCTGCCATTTCTATTTTTAAAACAATCCGAAAGAAGCACTCCACCAGTTCACACTACATTTCAAGTGGCAAAAGACAGCCTTACTTACTTGGGTATAAAGATTACTCCAAACATAGATGAGCTGGTCCAGGCAAACTATACACGAATGGTTAACTCAATTACAGAATCAGTTAACAGATGGTCTATGTTACCCATTTCTATGATTGGCTATATAAATATTCTCAAAATGAATGTGCTCCCAAAATTTCTATATCTCTTCCAGGCTATCCCTCTCAATCCACCAGATGGCTTTTTCAAAAAGACTCAAACAATCTCATCTGGAACAACAGACGGGCCAGATTGCGTTTATCATTGTTTTATTTCCCATATGATAGAGGAGGACTAGGGGTGCCAAATCTTAAATGGTACTATTGGGCTGCTCAGCTCTCTAGCGCCTCCTGCTGGTTTTCAGCGACAGGTTTATCTTAGGTTGACTCTTGGGTTGACTCACACCACCCCCCTTTCCCTAAATCCATACATATATTCAAGAAAATATAAAAATTTGTTGAAAAATACACTAAACCCCCTGGTAAAAAATACTATTCAGGTTTGGTTTGACGCACATAAATTCAAAAATGAAATACCAGCATTATCCCAGTTTTCACCCATCTGGGGTAATATGACATTTGAACCAGGTAGAAAAGATATGGGTTTCAAAACATGGTATGATAAAGGTGTATAGGAGGTGGAGGTGGACGCTTTTTCTCTGTCTCCAGCACCCCTCCCATATCTGCCCTGCTTCAGCTCTGTGTCTTGTCTTTTTTTTGGAGCCTCTTTTTGCACATCTTCCAAATTCTTCCAAAATATGGATTTGGTCAGCTGGTCTCTCAATGCAATTGATCAAATTTTCTCGACGAGAAGACAGGGGTCGGGAGAGCCCACTTGCCCGGACGGGACATTTTTCTCCGGATACACGATGGACTCCTGGCAGAAGTGGAGGATTGTGTGTCTGTCGATAATGTCAGTCGAGGATGTGGAAGATGTGTATATAATTGGATGTTTCATATCAGGATTTCTGCTTTTTGGAGTCAGCGGTTACCTGGCATATCGAGAAATTCGGAGAATGTCAGCAGCTGTTCTGGCCATTGTAAGGCTGCCTGGCATGTGTGATGGGATCTTCAGAGCGATCAACACTCAGACTGAGATGTTACGTGAGCTGAATCGCAGACTGGATGTGATCCTTATACAGGATCGCAAGCGGGTTGCGGTTCCTGGACTCAGGGGTGAAATGGGATAAATCTTGGAGAAAGTTGTTCGCTCGGATCTGGCAGAAAGACCAGGAATTTGGCTGTTTGAATTTGCCTTTGAGAAGCACCAGTGAAACTCTCAAGGCTGACGGAAAATTAAGAGTCAGCCTAACCCAAATAATTATTGTTTTTCTGAATCTGGCTCCCCTGCACGGCCTTGATGGCTGGCTATCTTCAACTTCTCCTGGAAATTATGTAAACATGACGCTCTGCTCCCTCTGCCCCCTCCCTTCCCTGAGGACATCTGTGGACCTGCTCAGAACTTGGCCGGTTGATGTACATTCCAACGAACCATCAAGGACAATGGCCTCTGTGACAGTGCTTCATGGACTTACTTGCACACACTCACATGCTCAAGATAAACATTTGCACTCCTCACACCACCTTCACCGTTCCCGGCATGATGTTGTTTTGTAAATTTGTTGCTTCTTTGTGCTGAGGTTTTTTTGCAATCTCAAACTGTATCCTGCTAAGGATAAAGTGTGAAATATGATTTTTTTTCCCTCTACTTACCTAATGTGGCCTCTTTTCTCATCTAGCAAGGGCAGCGCCTGTGAGTGGGCAGCAAAGCCTCGGTGACCCGTCCCCCCATTGTCTTGTGTCGTGATGTATGTTTGGATGGGTTGTAGTGGAATTCTAATTTCCCCTCGGGGATCAATAAAGTATCTTTGAATTGAATTGAATTGAATATAAAATTGCAGATTTATTTGATAAAGGCACTATGATGATTTTTGAGGATTTGAAACATAAATTTGATATCCCCACTAAGCACTTCTTTAAGTTTCTTCAGAGTAGAAGCTTTATTTTAGCTACACAAAAATCTCTAACTTTACCCACTCGCACTTCACTGGAGGATTTTGCAATAAACCACCATCTGAGGAAGAGTTTATTGTCCTGATTTACAATACCATCAAAGACAGTTCCTAAGCTTCCTCAAATATTAAACAATTTGCATGGTGTGAAGATTTGAAATGTAGTATATAAGTAGATGAATGGCAGCCTGTCTGAAAGCCCAGACAATTTATTAACACCCAATTTAAATTAACCCAGTACAAATGGCTTATGAGAACACATATTACCCCAACATTATTAAACAAATTTGATTCTAATATTCCAGATATATGCGCTAAATGTGGGGCCAAAGGTACGTTGATCCATTGCTTGTGGGATTGCCCTGAGATCCAAATATTTTGGAAGGTAGTTTTGGATAAAGTTTCACATATTGCAGGTGTTAAACTAAATTATTGTCCTAGACTTTGTATCTTATGGATTTTTCTCACTGGGACTCACTTAAGCAAGGTTGACAAAAAAAACCATAATCTATTGTTTGTTACCGGCAAAACACATTATAGCCAGATCATGGCTATAATGTGTTTTATAGCCAGATCCTGGAAATCTGTTGCCGGACCTCAACTGAAAACCTGGCTATCTATGCTATCTAGCTCTCCTGCCCTGGAGGAGCCTACCTTTATGATTAGGGGTAAATACTCTGTGTTTAAAAAGATATGGGAACAGTTCTTTCCTTTTTGGAAACATGGAATTGTTTTCAATGATGAATGAGTGACTGAATGTAGCTGGGCTAATTTTGTTATATATAATATGAAAAGCGTAGAAATTGAATCATTGATATACAGCTGCCATGCTCAAGGAGGACACGTTATCAATGTAAACAAGTCATCTGAGACTTCTGGTGGACATTGCTCAGAATTCCTGGACTTAGTTCTAGTATGCGGAGGGCCCGGCTATAACAAACTTAAATTACACAGTTTCAATGCAATTTACATAAGTTTGCCACCTTGATGTTCTCTGATGTTAATGCATTTTCTTTTTTAACTTACTGTTCTGTATGCTTGTGAGATACATGTTTTGTATCTTGTTTAAAATAAAAAAGCAATAAACAAACTTTTTTGAAAAAGAAAAACAAAAAAACTTGGCTTCTACCTGAACAGTTTATCATTGGTGCTCACACAGTGAATGACCGGAGACTTCCCCTCTGACGTCACTTCCTGGCGACTTTGGACTTGCAATTTTAACAACGAATTATGTCTATTTTGTCCCACAGTTGTCTTTAATGCTAATATGATGTCCAGTTTCTTAAATATTAATTATTTCCTTTCTGCATTTGAGTGAAAAGCGTGTCACAGGCACTTTAAAATTGACACAGAATGTCTGTCAAAGAGAGCATTAACCCTAAAAAAGAAAAGCAAGAACACATGATACAATAATAAGGAAAAAAACATGCAGTGCATGTAGGAAAACGTCACAAAACACTGTAGGGCACACAAAGGGCAGTAACTTATAGAATCAGAATCAGAATCAGAAAAGCTTTATTGCCAAGTACGTTTTTGGACATACAAGGAATTTGTTTTGGCGTAGTCGGTGCAATACAGTACAAATTAAACAGTATAAACATATCTACAATATAATATAAATATATGTGCACAGTTTTAAGTGAGTGAGAGTAAATATAGAGCAGTATAAGATGCAAGAGCAATACAACAGTGCAGGTGATCATTGTGCAAGTAAAGCAGTGCAAGTAAAGCAGGAGTCCAAGCTGAGCGTTAATGTAACGCATAGAGTTACAGGTTACAAGTGTCCTGTCAGCAAAAAAAGGGGGGGGGTGTGGGTGAAAGGGAGAGTGTCAGGGTGGTTTCCGGGCTTTGTTAACCAGGCTGGTGGCAGATGGGAAAAAACTGTTCTTGTGGCGTGAGGTTTTGGTCCGGATGGACCGCAGCCTCCTGCCAGAGGGGAGAGTTTCAAAGAGTCTGTGACCGGGGTGGGAGGGATCAGCCAGAATCTTCCCTGCCCGCTTCAGGGTCCTGGAGGTGTACAGTTCCTGGAGCGACAGTAGACTGCAGCCAATCACCTTCTCAGCAGACCGAATGACACGCTGCAGCCTGCCCTTATCCTTGGCTGTAGCAGCGGCGTACCAGATGGTGATGGAGGAGGTGAGGATGGACTCAATGATGGCTGTGTAGAAGTGCACCATCATAGTCTTTGGCAGGTTGAATTTCTTCAGCTGCCGCAGGAAGAACATCCTCTGCTGGGCTTTCTTGATGAGGGAGCTGATGTTTGGCTCCCACTTGAGATCCTGGGAGATGATGGTTCCCAGGAAGCGGAAAGATTCCACAGTGTCAATTGTGGAGTCACAGAGGGTGATGGGGGCAGGTGGGGCTGGGTTCTGCCTGAAGTTCACAACCATCTCCACTGTCTTTAGAGCGTTGAGCTCAAGGTTGTTCTGGCTGCAGAGATAGAGATACCAAAAGTCAACCCACCGCAAAAATTAACTAACTGAAAACATTACACTCAATTTACTAATGTGTTCAATACAATTTGTGACAGTGTGCTGAACTTCCTTCAGCAGGAAACAGGCGATCTTATGGATCAACCACAGAGACCACCTTTTAGATCCAAGTGCATGGACATATAATAGAGCAGGAGGAGGAGCCAGGGAGTAGGGAGAGGAGCTGGGTGAAGACAAACAAATTAGTTGGCATCCCTGATGTTTAAAAAGCTTTCAAATACATGCCTTTTATTACACTATTAAAATCTGAGACTGACAAAGGTAGAAAAACCTAATCTTCATGGGAAAAGAAGTCCCATATCAAGAAATAATTGTTTTTAACAAAATTACCAGTGGCACAATTGTGGGCTCCACAAACCTTAAAATAAATGTAACTAATGCATTTGTTTATTTATACTTTACCTTTGAAAGTTCAACACAGTTTATAGGAACGACTAATTAGTATTGCAGGATTTTACATTTCCCTGGTGTACAGATGTGACATCCCATAGAGGATGACTTCTTTTAACCACTGACCACTTTGCAGGATCTCTGCCCACCTTTACCGTGCAACCACGCACAGTGTGCAGGATGATAAAGATGGTAAATAAAATGTCTTAAATGCACTGTCAGAGAACTGCAGCAAAAAGTCACAAACATTTATATGGTAAATACTGTACATGCAAATAAAACGATTGCATCTACATGTGATGCAAGAATTTTTGGCACCACTACTTGTCATTGTTTGTACAACCCAGTTTTACCTATTGCACATTACTTAGTCTTCTCTTGTAACATCGCATAGTTTTTACCCCAAAAGTTCTGTGTAGGATTTAAGTCTTAGGACCGAGTTGACCATGGGAGCTCCTAGACACTCTGATGAACTTAAAAGATAAACTATAGATAAAAAAAATGCTTGAGAATTTATTTTAAAGATTGTTAGGGGTGGCAATATTTGTACTGCAGGAGATTTTTTCAGACATTTATTGCCCCCCCAGTATATGTTAAGACGAATATCCAGGTATAGAATGTTTTTCTGTCCATCTGATATAAAGTCCCCCTCTGTACTCACTACCTCATAATTTTCTTGATGTAATATTTGATACCTAACACAGCCGTAAGTCTAACACTACCATGCATTCAGCTTAGTGAGCCTGTCCCATACAGTGCTTAAACTAGAAATAGGAAATGAACGATATACAGTTTTTATCCAACTGTAGAAAAAAGGTATATTGTCCTTTTTTTCTGGTGGTGGTGGTTGGGGGGAAGGCTGGGGAGGTGGGTTATTGTGAAATTGTATGGGTAGAATCAGAGGTGACCAATCAGAGGTGATCTTGATCACATAAAAACAAGCTTACTGAGAAGAGCAAGAGAAGGAACATCACTGCACTGGTAAAACTAAATTAAAATATTAGATTTTTTCCTTTCAACCTTTACTCATGTCTGGACCACATTTCTTCTCTGTAGACATGATGATGGTGACCTCCATCAACGACCTGCATGGATGGGAGCCTGGCAGCTTGGTGAAAGGGGAACGGTTGATGCGCTGCAAACTGGCCAGCACCCACCGACTGTTTGACCTTTACGGCTGGGCTCAGATTAGCCAAACCCTTCTCACAGTAAGTTTACAAACCAGTTTATATTACATTACTTTTACATTCCGTTTTCTGACTATTGTCTTAACAGGAGTCAGAAGAGCCATTTATCTGTGTGTTGATGATCAATATGCTTATTGTTAGTCCTGTCTGGTGCTCTTACTGGTGTATCTTACTTTCTGGCAGCTACGTGTGAGTAAAGAACAGGAACACTTCCTGGTGCTTCCAGAAGGCCTGGCCTACAGCGAGGTTACTGGATCCAGTCTGGTGAGTCAGGATTTTTCTGCTGAACATACAGGAAATGACTCAGTTCCTGTTCCAGTGTTAATGATAGAATGAAAATATATTGATTAATTAAAAGCAACAAGCCTTCTTCTCAGGAATCTGAACATGTACAAATAGAATTTCTGCAAGCTGGCAAATCTTACCTATTGTTTCAGTTGAGATTATTTGCTATTTTAAATGTTCTTCAACTAAAGACAATTTTCCCTAACATAAAATGAAAAATTATAAAGTTGAACTAATGTTGCACTTCAAAATGTACCATACTCAAAACCACTGTAATCATTCCTTGTAAGAACAGTAAAAAAACAATAAAGCAAAATTGGTAAAATCTAATTTTCATTTTAGTTTATGTATATACCGCCAATTCACAACACATGTCATCTCAAGGCACTTTACAAAGTCAATTCAGTCGAATCATACAGATTTCAAGTCAGGTACTGTACATACATTCCAATTACTCCTAACTATCACACAGTGCATTTGGATTCAGTTTATTATTCAAATTGGTTAAAAAGCTTTTCTGTCTAAGGAAACACAGCAGATTGCATCCAGTCAGTGACTTGCAGCATTCACTCCTCCTGGATGAGCATGTAGAGACAGTGGACAGTCACTGGCGTTGACTTTGCAGCAATCCCTCATACTGATCATGCATGTAGCGACCGTGGAGAGGAAAAACTCCCTTTTAACAGGAAGAAACCTCCAGCAGAACCAGGCTCAGTGTGAGCGGCCATCTGCTACGACCGACTGGGGGTTTGAGAGAACAGAGCAGAGACATAAAAAGAACACAGAAGCATTGATCCAAAAGTACTTTCTATGGGAGAGAAAAGTGAAACAGTAATAGTTGTAGCTCCTTTAGAGGCTTAATCTTGGAGAGAAAGATGGCTAAACACATCTAGAGTATGAAAGAGCGCACATACAGTTATTCACAGTAGAAGCTCAGCCAGTAGCTATGTCTAGGAGAGACAGGGTTAAACACTGAATTATATCATCTGTTGAAGTTGTTGTTAGGTTGTTGGCTGCAGCAGCTTGGCCGATGTCCCCCTCCAGTAGCTTCTAGCCACACAGAGAGAACATAAGGTTAAAAGCTGAAATAATAGCAAATAACACAAAATTGAAGAGTAGTATGGGAATGTAGGAGAGAGTGACACAGTGGTCATTCTGTCCTCCAGCAGTCTAAGCCTATAGCAGCATACAGAGATGGCTCAGAATAGCCTAAGCCACTTTAACTATAAGCTTTATCAAAATCACTTTAAAACACAATGACATCCAATCAAATGTAAGTGTGAAGCTGTGCTTGAGCTGAATGCCACTGAGCAGGGATGGCTCTCCTAAGGCTTCTAACAACTTCCTAGCTTTAAAATCCTAGTGTAACACTGACCTTAATTTACCAGCAGGGCTACAAACACGTGAACATTTTTTGTATTTTTTTACAATAGAGGAGGAAGTGATACATGGTTTACAAAATTCTTTACAAATAAAATTCTGAAAAGGGTGGCGTGCATTTGTATCGAGTCCCCTTTGTTCAGGTATCCATTAGTAAATAAAAACAAATGTTTGTGACAGTGTTTTTTCTGGTTGTGTGCTGTATGTTTACAGTGTTTTATAAAAACAGCATCCTCTGTGCTCTGTCTAAGGAAGTCACTCCTTAAAGACAGGATAGGGTAATAAATAATTACTAAATGGCACATCACTGTAGTTCAGACCTCGCTTGGTCTAAATTGCAAAAATAATTGCTTTTGGTCATTTTATTCAGACCTGTTATCAGCTGCACTGTTTATGTACTCAGCAGAACATCTTTATGACGCAAATTTGTAAAGAAATAGCACAACCTTTAGCTGGGTTAATCTGCTTCTATTTAGAGACACTTAATCCAAATATTACCAGTGATACTATTTACCAGTACTTTAGTCGCCACAAACAGGATGCTGTTTTGTCAGATTGAGCCCTTGTTAATTTAAGCTGTGATGTTGAATTTGATGCTGTGTTTTTTTAACAGGTGAAGGTGAATCTTCTGGGTGAGGTGGTGGAGAAGGGCAGCACCAACCTACAGGTGGGCACGGACAAGTTCAGCCTGCACTCTGCCATCTACTCAGCACGGCCAAATGTCCGCTGCCTACTACACCTCCACACACCTGCAACAGCAGCGGTGAGTCCATGTGGGATGACCGTTACTGAGGGTGACGTTGTTACCCAACTCTGCTCTGACTTGCTCAGAAGAGACACCTTCACACTTTTCCTGTGATTTACTATTTCTAAATTACAGTTGTTATCCATCTTTAATCTAAAATCGCAAACTGCAGCCATGCTTGGATTCTGTAAAGATGAGCTTTTATTACATTCCAAGGCTGACGGTTTACTGTCTCCAGGTTTCTGCTATGAAGAGCGGCCTGCTGCCTCTGTCCCACGAGGCTCTGCTGGTTGGTGATGTGGCCTACTACGACTATAATGGGGTTATGGGGGAGGAAGAGGACCGAATGGAGCTGCAGAAGAGCTTGGGACCCACTTGTAAGGTGAGCAGACCACCAGAGACCAGACTGAATTAAACACTGATACAGCCTTTCTTGTGTGTTCCACCCACGGTATTGAGCTTTAGGACTTAAAGCAGAGGTTCCACGAGGTGATGTAGCCTTACACTGGATTAATGATTGAAGCTTGTACTACTACCCTCAGCTTTTCTTCCCTCCAGGTTCTGGTGCTGAGGAATCATGGCATCGTGGCTCTGGGGGAATCAGTGGAGGAGGCCTTCTACACCATCTTCCACATACAGGCAGCCTGCCAGATCCAGGTACCACTTGCAAGGTGGCTCGGAAGTACTTGGATGAACATTGTAGTGACTTGTATCTACTGTGTAGCAAACCACAAATCCTAATTTTTATGTTGCTTCAATTCCCATCTTAATCCTTGCCCATAGAAAGGCAAGATAAATTATACTTTGCTTTATTTTGGACTGTCTTTTATCTATACAATAACTTCTGGTCTCATTATTGGACAAACGGTTTTAATGTACTTGTAATGTAGTAGAGGCTTTTGTGCCAGGAGTAGCTAATACTTTAACATAAGGAGAATGTGTTTAGTTTTTTTTTTTTTTTTTTTTTTCCAGTCTGTCCCTTTCTAAAGAAGGTAGCTGCAGACATAACATACAGAGTTCAAATAACTCTGTATGTGTTTTTGGCAGGTGACAGCCTTGTGTTCTTCTGGAGGGGAACACAACCTCATTATGTTGGATCGGGCCATCCATAAACCCAACCCAACCGGCACCGTCAGCTGGGCCGGCTCCACCTTCGGACCTCTGCATAAGAGCCGTAATGGAGAACATGAGTTTGAAGCTCTTATGAGAACTCTGGATAACCTGGTAAGCAACATTTAAACTAAACAAAGTCAGAAATTGTCAAGTTTGAATTCATCTGTTCATTTGCTGAGCAAGAGGGGATTTAGTGCCTTGCTCATGTGGCAGAGAGGAACATGGAATTGAAATTACAACCTTTTGTTTGCCAGATGACTTCTCCTCACAGCGAGGAGTCACATTCTCCACAAGTGACAATATCTCAGTTTGCAATGCTGTGGGTTTAAACAATCCATTTTAATGTGTCACTGACAAATCTTCTCACTTTGGAGCAGCGTGACATCACTGTCCCAGATTACCACTTGGAACTCTTGCTGGAATTAAAATCTGGTATGCTGAAGCTTTTTTTCTGTTAATGAGTTTAAAAATGAAATAGTTTTGGCTGCTTGGTTTTGCTAAAAACATTTTCCAAAAAGTGCAGAACCACCCTCACAATACTGTGCCTCTGTCTATGTGACCAAATAGTGCAAAGGTTCAGTCTGTATTTGCTGTTGTTTGCCTTCTGTTATTTTGTACTTCGGTAAGATGGTACTTAACTGTATTTAATGAATGACACATTCAAACTCCTTTACAAATGAATTCTGCAATCCAATTAGGTCTGTTTTGAACTGTCTATGATTAGTTTGCACCTTCTCTATCAAGAACCACAGACATGACATTATTGGTAAAAAGCAAATAGTGTGTTGTAGGGATTTACTGATCAGGATTTGTTTTGCTGAGAGACCAATCTGAATCATTTAGTAATAAAGAAATCCCAGTCCAATAGTTAATGAATGGCAAAATTGACTGAATTTATATAGCGCTTTACAAGTCATACCAACCACTCAAAGTGCTACACACAAGAGCCGCATTCACTCAATTGCACTCACAAACATTCATACACCAATTTGCAGATAGTCAACTTGAGGTTAAGTGCCTTAAGTACCATCAACATGTGACAGGAGAAAGGTGGAATCAAACCCACAACTTTCGAATTGCAAGACTACCCACTGAGCCACAGTCACCTCCTAAAATCAATACCGTGCCTATGCTTGAAAACTTAGCTTTAAAGTGCAGTGAGATACAGTATTTCACAAAAGTGAGTACACCCCTCTCATTTTTGTAAATATTTTATATCTTTTCATGCGACAACACTGGAAATACTTTGATACGATGTTCAACTTGCGTAACAGTGCAAATTTGCTGTCCTCTAAAAATAACAACACACAGACATTAATTTTTAAATCGCTGGCAACAAAAGTGAGTACACTCCTAAGTGAAAATGTCAGAATTGTGCCCTGTTAGACAAGCCTATTCGGTTCCGATGGTATCAAGTGTGTGTGGCAGCAGCCAGGTGAGGAATACAAAGACAAGTGTGTCTTGCCTACAGTCAGCGGCGCTGGGTTCATTTTAGAGGTGGGGGGTGTTGCGTCGCACATACTCAATTTTATTACACTATAATGTTGGTGCGTACTTAAGGGGCGTTTTTAGGGTCTTGATATATTGGGGGCTTTAGTCCAGAACCCTCCTTCCTCCTGTTCCCTCTTTAAGAGTTGCCCTTTAGAGTGTCTGTTTATGTATTTTGACCACTTTGTTTATTCCTCCTGCTACCTGCTGAGTGGGGCTCACCCCGGTCTCAGTATAAATGATGAGACTGGACAAGTTGTTTCCCAAAGAATATGTTTTTTCTTCAGCCTTTAGCAATCAGTAAACCCCAGACCCTGAAGGGCTGTCCCTATTCTCATAGAATCTAGGGTTATGTAACCCAGATTCGTAAGAGAGAAGCATAAAGAGAAGCGTAAAGGTTTCGAGCGCGTAAATACGCAGTCAGAGGCACTCTGCGCAAATGAACAGGGAGGATAAATAATCTCATCAGGGTGGAGGCTGACATGACAAACCTGCTGCTGTAAACAATGACGACACAGCTTAACAAACTCCTGCAACCCATCCAGGAGCAGCGGAAAATAAAAAATAATTTTAGATAATCAAATTAAACCTTATATGAAATATTTATTTTTTCTTGCTGTCATATTGTTGAACAGTATAGAATTAATTAAAGCATAATTAAAAGCTTTTAAACCAACAGTTTTAACTGAGTTGAAAACAATTCAATATCAGTCCCTGTATTGGGTTTATATGTTTGTACATCCGACTCTAGACGGTTCAGGGCTTCACCAGTGATGGACCTCACCGCACGTCACTGAACTGAGATCAAATATAGCCGGGGAAATAATAATGGTGGACAAATATGTTCATGTTTTAGACTATTATTACATCACAAATTATCCCGACAACAATTTTATACATTGATACACAAACCGGTAGAATAATGATAAACGGGTGTTTTCATTGTAAATTTGGTTTGTCAGATGTAATATCTCGTACTCGTCGTCTTTCGCTTATCCGGGACCGGGTCGCTGGGGCAGCAGACTCTGCAGAGACACTCAGACGTCCCTCTCCCCAGACACCTCCTCCAGCTCTTCCGGGTGGAGCCCAAGGCGTTCCCAGACCAGCCGAGAGACATAGTCCCTCCAGCGCGTCCTGGGCCGTCCCCTGGGCCTCCTCCCGGTGGGACGTACCTGGAACAGCTCCCGAGGAAGGCGTCCAGGAGACATTCGGTATAGATGCCCGAGCCACCTCAACTGGCTCCTCTCGATGTGGAGGAGCAGCGGCTCTACTCTGAGCCCCTCCCGGATGGCCGAGCTCCTCACCCTATCTCTAAGGGAGTGCCCGGCCACCCTACGGAGGAAGCTCATTTCAGCCGCTTGTATCCGGGATCTCGTTCTTTCGGTCATGACGCAAAGTTCATGGCCATAGGTGAGGGTAGGAACGTAGACCGAGCGGTAAATTGAGAACTTTGCTTTTCGGCTCAGCTCTCTCTTCACCACAACGGACCGGCACAGCGCCCCCATTACTGCAGCAGCCGCACCGATCCGTCTGTCGATCCATTCTTCCCTCACTCGTGAACAAGGCCCCGAGATACTTAAACTCCTCCACTTGAGGCAGGAATTCCCCTCCAACCTGAAGAGGACAAGCCACCCTTTTCCGGTCGAGAACCATGGCCTCGGACTTGGAGGAGCTGATCTTCATCCCAGCCGCTTCACACTTGGCTGCGAACCGCCCCAGCGCATGCTGTAGGTCTTGGATAGAGGGGGCCAGCAGGACCACGTCATATGCAAAAAGAAGAGACGAAATCCACTGGTCCCCAAGCCAGACCCCCTCCGGCCCTTGGCTTTGTCTAGAAATCCTCTCCATAAAGGTTATGAACAGAACCGGTGACAAAGGGCAGCCCTGCCGGAGTCCAACATGGACCGGGAACAGGTCCGACTTAGCGCCGGCAATGCGGACCAAACTCCTGCTTCGCTTGTACAGGGACCGGATGGCCCCCGAATGCCCCCCCCCCCCCCCCCCCCTACTTCACATTTTATCATATCTTCGGTGTTGTCCCTTGAAAATATATAATGATTATATCTTCTGGGGCTCACTTCTGTCAGTGTGCCCCAGAGCAGCTGTGGCTACAATGTACAATGTTCAGTGTGTGAATGAATGGGTGGATGACTGAATGTAATGTGGAGCGCTTTGGGGTCTCTGGGGACTTGATAAAGCGGTATACAAGTTCAAGCCATTTACCATTTACCATAGTAACATATCTAGAAATATGTGAGGTATGGACTCACATTTCATCACACTTATGTCACCATTGATGTTCCAGAAGCAGTAGTCTTTTCTATTCTTCTTTTTCCTGACAGCAACAAATATTTTGTTCCAACACAGAGGAGCATTTGATTTACCTAATCAAGCAAATGCTTATCTGAGCATAAATATAAGCTGACCTCAGCTAAGACAGCTATACTGTTCAAACAACACATCGCCTAAAACATTTCCAATCATGTATCCTAGTGAACATAGCGTACGTCTTCAATGAACTCATGTCAGGCACCTGCTGTTTTCCTGTCGTATGGTTTGGGGTGACTGTGGCTCAGGTGTTAGGAGTTCGTCCTGTAACCGTTGGGTTGCCATTTTGAACCCCTGGTCTGTCCCTCTCAGTTGTGTCCTTGGGCAAGACATTTCACCTGACTTGCCTACTGATGGTGGTCCGAGGGCTCGGTGGCACCTGTGTACAGCCTCACGTCTGTCAGTGCGCCCCGGGGCAGCTGTGGCTACATTGTTGCTCACCACCCTCAGTGTGTGAGGGGGTGACTGACTGATTGTAGTGTAAAGTGCACTAGGGTATCTGGGGACTTGAAAAAGCGATATACAAGTTCAAATGGCAAATTGAAGTCTTAAAGCGCAGCTTTGTGAAATGTTGAGTGCGCAGAAGCAGCAGCTTAATGTAGCACACAAAACTGGCATATGAACTAAAAGCTTAAACCACAAAAACTCAGCAGGCTGACTGGGAGAGTTTTAAAAAGGTTTTTAGCAACCCACAAGGCTCACTTATTAAAACCCTAGGTGATGTTGTTGTTGGTGCAACATTATGAAACCTAATGGTCATTGCAACAAAAGTGCTGGAAATGAGTGATGTGCAGTGCATGCATTAATCTTAAAACATTTAGTTTGCTGTTGTCTTCAGGGCTATCGTACCGGCTATGCCTACCGGTTCCCTGTGCTGCTAGAGCGATCGCGGACACGGAGGGAGGTAGAGGTCCCGGCGACCGCAACAGCCTTCCACCAGTTTGACGATGACTGCGTCCACACCGCTTTGAGGCAGCACCCTTTTGCTCAGCGCCAGCAGCAGGAGAGGACCCGATGGCTCAACACCCCCAACACCTACCAGAAAGTCAGCCAGGAGCAGGCGAGCCCGGGACACCAGCGCACCACTGTGAGGCTCTCGCCGTAAATATACAGGTCCTTCTCAAAATATTAGCATATTGTGATAAAGTTCATTATTTTCCATAATGTCATGATGAAAATTTAACATTCATATATTTTAGATTCATTGCACACTAACTGAAATATTTCAGGTCTTTTATTGTCTTAATACGGATGATTTTGGCATACAGCTCATGAAAACCCAAAATTCCTATCTCACAAAATTAGCATATCATTAAAAGGGTCTCTAAACGAGCTATGAACCTAATCATCTGAATCAACGAGTTAACTCTAAACACCTGCAAAAGATTCCTGAGGCCTTTAAAACTCCCAGCCTGGTTCATCACTCAAAACCCCAATCATGGGTAAGACTGCCGACCTGACTGCTGTCCAGAAGGCCACTATTGACACCCTCAAGCAAGAGGGTAAGACCCAGAAAGAAATTTCTGAACGAATAGGCTGTTCCCAGAGTGCTGTATCAAGGCACCTCAGTGGGAAGTCTGTGGGAAGGAAAAAGTGTGGCAGAAAACGCTGCACAACGAGAAGAGGTGACCGGACCCTGAGGAAGATTGTGGAGAAGGGCCGATTCCAGACCTTGGGGGACCTGCGGAAGCAGTGGACTGAGTCTGGAGTAGAAACATCCAGAGCCACCGTGCACAGGCATGTGCAGGAAATGGGCTACAGGTGCCGCATTCCCCAGGTCAAGCCACTTTTGAACCAGAAACAGCGGCAGAAGCGCCTGACCTGGGCTACAGAGAAGCAGCACTGGACTGTTGCTCAGTGGTCCAAAGTACTTTTTCGGATGAAAGCAAATACTGCATGTCATTCGGAAATCAAGGTGCCAGAGTCTGGAGGAAGACTGGGGAGAAGGAAATGCCAAAATGCCAGAAGTCCAGTGTCAAGTACCCACAGTCAGTGATGGTCTGGGGTGCTGTGTCAGCTGCTGGTGTTGGTCCACTGTGTTTTATCAAGGGCAGGGTCAATGCAGCTAGCTATCAGGAGATTTTGGAGCACTTCATGCTTCCATCTGCTGAAAAGCTTTATGGAGATGAAGATTTCATTTTTCAGCATGACCTGGCACCTGCTCACAGTGCCAAACCACTGGTAAATGTTTTACTGACCATGGTATCACTGTGCTCAATTGGCCTGCCAACTCTCCTGACCTGAACCCCATAGAGAATCTGTGGGATATTGTGAAGAGAACGTTGAGAGACTCAAGACCCAACACTCTGGATGAGCTAAAGGCCGCTATCGAAGCATCCTGGGCCTCCATAAGACCTCAGCAGTGCCACAGGCTGATTGCCTCCATGCCACGCCGCATTGAAGCAGTCATTTCTGCCAAAGGATTCCTGACCAAGTATTGAGTGCATAACTGTACATGATTATTTGAAGGTTGACGTTTTTTGTATTAAAAACACTTTTCTTTTATTGGTCGGATGAAATATGCTAATTTTGTGAGAGAGGAATTTTGGGTTTTCATGAGCTGTATGCCAAAATCATCCGTATTAAGACAATAAAAGACCTGAAATATTTCAGTTAGTGTGCAATGAATCTAAAATATATGAATGTTAAATTTTCATCATGACATTATGGAAAATAAGGAACTTTATCACAATATGCTAATATTTTGAGAAGGACCTGTAGGCTTCTGATTCGAAACATGCTGATTTACAGTGCCTTGCAAAAATATTCAATCCCCTTGCGTTATTTGCATTGTTACAACCATTAACTGCAAAGTATTTCTTTAGGAAATTAGTTGATTGACCATCAGAAAGTAGTGACAGTTAAGTCATGTGAAGTACTGGTTAGATCATGCGTGGTTTTCCAACTTTTTCCACTAAAACTTTGAAAAGCTTGGCATACATTTTTATTCAGCCCTTTTATTCTCACACCCCTAAATAAAATACAATTTAATCTCAGGATTAATCCAGCTGTTCTGTGAAGGCCTCAAACATTTTTTAGAGAACATGAAAGCCAAGGAACACTGCTCCACTGGATGACGTGGAGAAGTTTAAAGCAGGGTGTGCTTATAAAACAATATCCCAAGCTTTGTACATCTCACAGAGCACTATTCACTCCATCATCTAAAATTAAAATATGGAGTATGACAGAGCTGCAAGCCTACCAAGACATGACTGTGGTCGGAGCAGAAGAGCATTGATAACATAAATAGGAGGAGCTACAGAGATCCATGGCTGAGATGGGAGAATGGGTTGACAGTAGGGCTGCACAATCATAGCAAAACATGTGATAATGCTGGTGAATGTTTTGATAATGTTATAGCAACCAGATCTACAATGAGATGCTTTAGATCAAAGCATATTTATGTGTTAAAATGGCCCTGTCAAAGTCCAGAACTATTTTCATATAGTATTTGTGGAAAGGTTATACAACAGATTTTCAATGATGCCCTGCAATCGACTGGCGACCTGTCCAGGGTGTACCCCGCCTCTCGCCCATAGACTGCTGGAGATAGGCACAAGCTCCCCCGCGACCCACTATGGAATAAGCGGTAGAAAATGACTGACTGACATTCATTTGTTTTTATATGTGCAAAGCTGGTACTTCTTAGATTTGTATTTGTAATAATTTCATCCCTTTTCTTTGATTGGGTCATGAACTCTGTGACCTACAGGAGAATGGTTTAACTGTGTTGTGATGAATTTGGAGAAGTTAAAGTGATGAAGGCCATTAGAGCAGAAGGACCAGGGCCAGGGGTAGGATAAAAGCAAATGAGTAAAAGGAAAAGTGGAAAAGGCTTTAGGAGTTCAAGAGTTTCAGCAAGGTTTTATGAGCATTAATATTTAGTGTACACTTGCCCAGCATATTTCTGCATCCTGAGTGAACAGCCTCTTATCTGACTTTTGGATGCTTTTTCAGAGTCACGAGGATTTATTTTTGTTTTCAGATGTTCTAAAGGAAATATGACACATCCTCTGACCCTGAACAAGATTAGGCAGGTAGAAAAAACGGAAAGAGCAAAGTTTCAATTACATGAAAAAGGAAAGAGGCAGTCTTAGATTGGCGGGAGGAGCTTCACAGTCCCTCCACCCTCCTCTTCATCCTCTTCATCCTCTTCTCTGCATTGCAGAGGAAAACCCATTAGCTTGCTGAGCAATACAACAGAAAAAACTCTGCCATCTGGTGGCCACACATACTCTATTCTTACAAATCTCTCTTGGCCATGTTTTTTAATTATAATAGAACATAGGGGTTTTTACTTGACTGAAATTCAGCTTATTTTGGTACCTTTTTTACTCCGCTTGTTTTTTTTCTAACTTAGTGCTTGCACGCTTCTGTTCCTTCCAGCAGTGGCTGAAAACAGAAGAGGTGACACAGGCTGGCAGCACAGCCATCAAGATAGAGAATCCAAACCAATTTGTGCCTCTTTTCACCAACCCTCAGGAGGTGATTGAGACACGAAATAAGGTGAATCTGTCCTCACCCCCTTTTCCTTCTAAATACAGTCCCATGAATTAAATATAGTCACAAAGCCCATTGTGTTGTTCTCAGATTCGACAACAGAATCGTCAGGATATGAAGACTGCAGGACCACAGTCACAAGTCCTTGCAAGTGTCATAACAGAGGACAGCCCTCCGGTACACACATCTCTGCTCCCAGAACTTTTAATCTTTTCCCCAACTTATGATCTCGGTTGAAAACCTGTGCTTTTGTGTTTCTGCATGTCCATCAGACCCCAGTGAGCCCACCCAAAGTTCCACCAGAGCCAGAACCTCCCAACCCCTTCAACGAGCTGACTGACAAGGAGCTGGAGGAGTACCGCAAGGAGGTCGAGCGAAAGCAGGATGGAGGGACCGACGGTAATAGCTATTTAAAGTCCTTCATCAACTTTAGTTAATTTTTTTGTTTTAAAGGAGCCATTTTTTAAACTTGTTCAAGTTTAACTAATTTCACAAATGTTAACAGCTTCTAACTTTTTAACGGAACCTCTCTTCAGAAATCCTTCACTTTCATTTTAAGCAAGGTTTAACCTGCATATAATGGATGTTTTTCTCATTTCACACGTGAGACAGGATGGCAGTTTTATACAACCCAGCTAGAGCATAAGCATAACCCAAACTTTTATCATTTATGATACTGATGCTAGTTAGGAACTGGTAGACATCATTTGACAAAAGGGGAACAGGAAAATGTTTTATTGTGCTGAATAATAATAATTACAAAACAAATATTATTCCTGTATTTTATATATTTGCCTTCTATAATATTTTTATTGTTCTGCTTTAGTTTCCCAACTGATGTGATAACTTGTCATCCATCCATCTATCTATCTATCTATCTATCTATCTATCTATCTATCTATCTATCTATCTATCTATCTATCTATCTATCTATCTATCTATCTATCTATCTATCTATCTATCTATCTATCTATCTATCTATCTATCTATCTATCTATCTATCTATCTATCTATCTGTCTGTCTGTCTGTCTGTCTGTCTGTCTGTCTGTCTGTCTGTCTGTCTGTCTGTCTGTCTGTCTGTCTGTCTGTCTGTCTGTCTGTCTGTCTGTCTGTCTGTCTGTCTGTCTGTCTGTCTGTCTGTCTGTCTGTCTGTCTCTCTCTCTCTCTCTTTCTTTCTTTCTTTTCGGGGGGTTGGGGTTTCTTAGCTAATATACAGTAATAAAAACAAGGTGATGTTTCAAAAAATAAATTGAGATCAGTTAAAGATATATTAAAAAATAAAACAATTGTGTCCCATACTAAATAAACAGAGCTGGGGCCTTTTGTGTGGTGTCTGTACAGTATGTTCTCCTGTGCATAGTGTCTTTCTCCTACTGCCCTAAAACAGGCCTGTGCATGGTTATGTGACTTGCATGATGGATAGGTCAGCTGTTCAGGGTGTGACCCACCTCTCACCCAGTGAAGTTGGGCTAGGCTTCATAATGGAACAGGATGAAAAGGGCACAAAAAATGGATAGAGACCAAAACAATGAAACTTTAGGTAAAAAATAAAATAAAGAAGCATCTAATTCTGCTACTGACTATTCTATGTTAGTCTTTTCTTCATTGTTACTTCTTCATTGTTACTGTGCTGTAGCAGAACCTGTTTTCCCCTTAAGCTAGTTTCTGCGAGTGTAGAACATCCATCATAGTTCATGTAAATCCACTCAGGTGTGGTTAAGACCCTCACTTTCATTTCCTGTTCATTGATCTTTCTTTGGGTTTTGTGCACAGTCCGGAAAGTTTAATAAATTACAGTTTATTATTTCACCAAACTATAATTACAATTTATTTGAAGTATTTTCCAGGTATGGATAAGTCTGGAGTCAAATCTGCTTAAAAAAACTGTTTCCAGATTTGCTTCTATATAAACTGTCTAAAGTTACAGTCAGATTTTCTTAAATTGCACTGCTTGAAAAAGAAAAAGGCTTTAATATAAAATGCTATAACTTCATTAACAATGTTTAAACCTGGCAAACCCAATAAAATGTTGCACAGTAGTTAACTGTGAAACTTTAGGGTAGATGAGCCCAAACTGACATGTTGGTTTTCATTTAACTCTTGAATAATAGTATTATTCAGAAAAAAACATATTGTTTCTTAGAAGAAGAGCCGCACCCTGTCAGGAAGACCATAAGCCTAAAGCAGTTTCATTATTTATTTAATTTTCTTCAAAAATGTATTTGTATTCATGTTCTTTGGAGGGTGGAGATAATAAATAGACTCTATCCATCATTTACTATGACCTTAAGGTAAAGGTTTGTACTAAGGTGTACAAATTGGCCCAAAAAATGAGTTAGAAATCCCAGAACATTTGAGTGTCAAAAATAATGTGTTTTATTTTTAGTTATTGTTGGTGTTCCTTTAAACAAAGAAGGGCTCATCTGTTACTGTGCTACAAATGTGTGTAATTTGTGCTCACTCATGTTTGTTCCACAAATCCCTGTGCACAGCTGAGTCTTTAATGTCCCTCACTGTATGTGTGTGTAACAGTAGGGGAGGAGGTGGAGATTGACAGGGACTCTGCCCCTGCTGCCTCCCCTACAAAAGGCCCAGCAGCTAGCCATCCTCCTGTCTCAGGTGAGGCTTGGCAGAGCACACACTCTGTGTGTCCGGCTTCGCTCCATGCTGTTTATCTGACGCACAGCTTGCTTCAGGTTTTCTCTCATGGACTTTTGCGTCTGAGCTCTGCTTTTGGGATTCATGACAGCTGTTACACCTCCTTCTATACAGCAGATAGCGACTCACAACACTACACACAGCGGGACACGAGCAGCAAAGTTGGTAGATTTTGTTTTTATATGGAATAATTCCAGACGAAATAAAATCACTAAATTAGGAAGAATACAGTCATATTCAAAAAATTACAATATTATTATAAAAAGTTTGTTTATTTTAGTCCATCACGATGATGATTTTCATTAGAACTTTAGAATATTACATCAGATTAAAAAACATTTTTAACACAGAAATGTGTTATTAATTAAAAGTCGTTTATTGCTGCTTTAAGATTGTTATTTTCAAAAGGTACTTTTAATCTGACCATCAAGCCTCAATCGTCACACATTTTCTAATTTCTTGAAGATAACTGGATCTTCTGCCTTTTCAGGAGCTTGGCACTGCTGAACTTGGAAACTGTGACTCAGGCTCTGGCCATAATGATGCCATCTCAATGTGAAGTGAATGAAACTAAGATCATGTGTTCACTCTAATGACTGCATTAAATAGAATAATTAGTAAGTATAAAAAAAAATAAAGTTTGTTCAAAGGGTACACTTCCCTGATGCTGGAGGTCCCTATCAATAAAACAGAAGGACGTCTGTTTTCTGTAATGTAAATCTTTACATCACTTCGACCCAAGTCTTCTGTTTAATAATTTGTTTTCATTCTACGTTGCTTTGTCATACACAAAACAGCGGCATTTACACTGAGATTAAATCACACACAAGTCGACTCTATTTACCTATTAGGTGACTTCTTAAGGCATTTATTTGATAGTAACAATTTCGATTACTCATTACTGTATATTGTAGTTTACATCAATCCAAACAGAAGGCATTCAAGTTTGTGATTATAATGCACCAAATGTGGAACAATTCCAGGTGCATACTTTTGGAAGGCAATGTGTTAAAGACAGATTGATTGGAACTCTTACATGTTCTTAAAAGTTGTTAATAGTCATGCTGAACAGAATATCGTTTTGTTGGTCCTGTTTAGACACCTGGAGGAGTAACGTTGTCAGCTGTTGCTGGTGATGTTACCTTTAAATATGAGGCAAACATATTCTGCATCTGTAGGCAACAATAAAGCATGCTACATGTCTATAAACGGAATCATGCTAAAAATGTTTGAATTCTGATGATGTTTCCCTTTTAAGTTTCGTTTGGCACATTTCAGCCCATGTGTTTGTCCCGCTGCTATATTCTCTTCTTTAGTGTCTGTCTGGCCTGTTCTATTGCTCCACACTGGTTCTTAGGATCCATATTTTTGGTTGTGTTGCTCTAAGTGATTGCAGTTCCAATCAGAACAATATATCCACTCATTATCAGCATTGATGTCGTATTCATTTTTGTCTTTTAGTGGTTAATTTGGCTGGACTGATTATGCAAGACACAACTTTAATGCATTTTAAAAACAAGAACCAAGTTTGCAAGTTAAAATATACTGTTTTTTTATCTTTAATAAATACAGGGTAAAAATTATACATACAGGCTCAAATATATACACCTATAAATTATTCATACTCCTGGTAGATTTTAATTTAAAATACTTTCTGGCAGAAAACGAGATCTCTAAAAGCATACTAAACGATGTAAAAGAAGTTTCAGTTTTGAAAAAATAATGTATCTGTTTTTTTCTGGTTTATATAGAAGAAAATAGCATGCCAAATCTTTTGGAGTTTTACAGCAATGAACCCCTTCTCTTCATTGCTTTTTGCAAGTTTCCACTGGTGTTTTGATTTATCTTAGGTGATGAGCTCCAAGTCTTTGTTATGGCTTGCGAAATACAGTGCCTTGCGAAAGTATTCGGCCCCCTTGAACTGGTCAACCTCTTGCCACATTTCAGACTTCAAACATAAAGATATAAAATTCAATTTTTTTGTGAAGAATCAACAAGTGGGACACAATTGTGAAGTGGAATGAAATTTATTGGATGTGTCAAACTTGTACTCGTACTTGTTGTCTTCCGCTTATCCGGGACCGGGTCGCGGGGGCAGCAGACTCAGCAGAGACGCCCAGACGTCCCTCTCCCCAGACACCTCCTCCAGCTCCTCTGGGTGGAGCCCAAGGCGTTCCCAGGCCAGCCGAGAGACATAGTCCCTCCAGCGTGTCCTGGGCCGTCCCCTGGCCGGTGGGATGTGCCTGGAACACCTCCCGAGGAAGGCGTCCAGGAGGCATCCGGTATAGATGCCCGAGCCACCTCTACTGACTCCTCTTGATGTGGAGGAGCAGCGGCTCTACTCCGAGCCCCTCCCGGATGGCCGAGCTCCTCACCCTATCTCTAAGGGAGTGCCCGGCCACCCTACGGAGGAAGCTCATTCAGCCGCTTGTATCTGGGATCTCGTTCTTTCGGTCATGACGCAAAGTTCATGGCCATAGGTGAGGGTAGGAACGTAGACCGAGCGGTAAATTGAGAGCTTTGCTTTTCGGCTCAGCTCTCTCTTCATCACAACGGACCGGCACAGTGCCCCCATTACTGCGGCAGCCGCACCGATCCGTCTGTTGATCTCCCGCTCCATTTTTCCCCCACTCGTGAACAAGACCCCGAGATACTTAAACTCCTCCACTTGAGGCAGGAACTCCCCTCCAACCTGAAGAGGACAGGCCACCCTTTTCCGGTCGAGTACCATGGCCTCGGAGTTGGAGGAGCTGATCTTCATCCCAGCCGCTTCACACTCGGCTGTGAACCGCCCCAGCGCATGCTGTAGGTCTTGGCTAGAAGGGGCCAGCAGGACCACGTCATCTGCAAAAAGAAGAGACGAAATCCACTGGTCCCCAAACCAGACCCCCTCCGGCCCTTGGCTGCGTCTAGAAATACTGTCCATAAAAGTTATGAACAGGACCGGTGACAAAGGGCAGCCCTGCCGGATTCCAACATGCACCGGGAACAGGTCCGACTTAGTGCCGGCAATGCGGACCAAACTCCTGCTCCGCTCGTACAGGGACCGGATGGCCCCTAATAAAGGGCCCCCGATTCCATACTCCTGGAGCACCCCCACAGGGCATCACGAGAGACACAGTCGAATGCCTTCTCCAGGTCCACAAAACACATGTGAACCGGTTGGGCAAACTCCCATGAACCCTCGAGCACCCTGTAGAGGCTATAGAGCTGGTCCAGTGTTCCACAGCCGGGACGAAAACCACACTGCTCCTCCTGAAGCCGAGGTTCGACTATCGGCCGGACTCTCCTCTCCAATACCCTGGCGTAGGCCTTACCAGGGAGGCTGAGGAGTGTGATCCCCCATGTAGTTGAAACACACCCTCCGGTCCCCCTTCTTATGAAGGGGGACCACCACCCCAGTCTGCCCGTCCAGAGGTACTGTCCCCGACCGCCACGCAATGTTGAAGAGGCGTGTCAACCATGACAGCCCAAAAACATCCAGAGATTTGAGGTACTCAGGGCGGATCTCATCCACCCCGAAGCCTTGCCACCGCGGAGCTTTTTAACCACCTCGGTGACTTCAGCCTGGGTGATGAAAGAGTCCAACCCCGAGTCCCCAGCCTCTGTTTCCACCTCGGAATGCGTGATGGCAGGATTGAGGAAATCCTCGAAGTACTCCTTCCACCGCCCGATAATGTCCTCAGTCGAGGTCAGCAGCCACCCACCCCCACTATAAACAGTGTTGGCGAAGCACTGCTTCCCCCTCCTGAGGCGCCGGACGGTTTGCCAGAATCGCTTCGAGGCCAACCGGTAGTCCTTCTCCATGGCCTCACCGAACTCCTCCCAGGCCCGAGTTTTTGCCTCTGCCACAGCCCGGGCCGCAGCACACTTGGCCTCATGGTACCCGTCAGCCGCCTCAGGAGTCCCCCAAGCCAACCACAGCCGATAGGACTCCTCCTTCAGCTTGACAGCATCCCTTACTGCCGGTGTCCACCACCTGGTTCTGGGATTGCCGCCACGACAGGCACCGCAGACCTTACGGCCGCAGCTATGGGCAGCAGCATCGACAATAGATGCGGAGAACATGGTCCATTCGGACTCTAAGTCTCCAACATCCCCCGGGATCTGGTCAAAGCTCTCCCGGAGGTGGGAGGTGTGTCAAACTTTTTTAACAAATAAAAAACTGAAAAGTAGGGCGTGCAATATTATTTGCCCCCCTTGCATTAATACTTTGTAGCGCCACCCTTTGCTGCAAGTCGCTTGGAGTATGTCTCTATCAGTTTTGCACATCGAGAGACTGAAATTCTTGCCCATTCTTCCTTGCAAAACAGCTCGAGCTCAGTGAGGTTGGATGGAGAGCGTTCGTGAACAGCAGTCTTCAGCTCTTTCCTCAGATTCTCGATTTGATTCAGTTCTGGACTTTGACTTGGCCATTCCAACACCTGGATATGTTTATTTGTGAACCATTCCATTGTAGATTTGGCTTCATGTTTTGGATCGTTGTCTTGTTGAAAGATAAATCTCCGTCCCAGTCTCAGGTCTCTTGCAGACTCCAACAGGTTTTCTTCCAGAATGGTCCTGTATTTGGCCCCATCCATCTTCCCATCAATTTTGACCATCTTCCCTGTCCCTGCTAACGAAAAGCAGGCCCAAACCATGATGCTGCCACAACCATGTTTGACAGTGGGGATGGTGTGTTCAGGGTGATGAGCTGTGTTGCTTTTACGCCAAACATATCGTTTTTCATTGTGACCAAACAGTTTGATTTTGGTTTCATCTGACCAGAGCACCTTCTTCCACATGTTTGGTGTGTCTCCCAGGTGGCTTGTGGCAAACTTTAAACGAGACGTTTTATGGATATCTTTGAGAAATGGCTTTCTTCTTGCCACTCTTCCATAAAGGCCAGATTTGTGCAGTGTACGACTGATTGTTGTCCTATGGACAGACTCTCCCACCTCAGCTGTAGATCTCTGCAGTTCATCCAGAGTGATCATGGGCCTCTTGGCTGCATCTCTGATCAGTCTTCTCCTTGTTTGAGATGAAGGTTTAGAGGGACGGCCTGGTCTTAGTAGATTTGCAGTGGTCTGATACTCCTTCCATTTCAATATGATTGCTTGCATAGTGCTCCTTGGGATGTTTAAAGCTTGGGAAATCTTTTTGTATCCAAATCCGGCTTTAAACTTCTCCACAACAGTATCTCGGACCTGCCTGGTGTGTTCCTTGGTCTTCATGATGCTCTCTGCGCTTTGAACAGTACCCTGAGACTATCACAGAGCAGGTGCATTTATACGGAGACTTGATTACACACAGGTGGATTCTATTTATCATCATCAGTCATTTGGGACAACATTGGATCATTCAGAGATCTTCTGGAGTGAGTTTGCTGCACTGAAAGTAAAGGGGCCGAATAATATTGCACACCCCACTTTTCAGTTTTTTATTTGTTAAAAAAGTTTGACACATCCAATAAATTTCATTCCACTTCACGATTGTGTCCCACTTGTTGTAGATTCTTCACCAAAAATTTGAATTTTATATCTTTATGTTTGAAGCCTGAAATGTGGCAAGAGGTTGACCAGTTCAAGGGGGCCGAGTACTTTCGCAAGGCACTGTAGGACCCCAGAATGCAGACGAGCAGGCAGAGTGACGGTAGGTGAAAAAGGATTTAATAACTAAAAAACAAAAACTGACTCACAGAAGGATGCAGAAACCAAAACAACAAATGGACAGGCAAGATATGCAAAACCAGACATGGGCAGGTTGGCAAAGCAGGCTTGGCGTGAGTAACAGGACAAGAGCATGATCTGAAAACAAGACTTGAGCATGAAAAATGTTTCCGCGATGTGTGACTGAACCGGTGTGTATTTATGGAGTGTGAACCAGGTGAAGCAAGACAGGTTAACTAGGTGCAGGTGAACCGAATGAACTTAATTGACAGGAGAGAACAAACGTGACTGGAGCAAAACAGGAATTCAAGAATACAAACTAATAGAAACAGAACTAGAAAAACATGAAACAAAAACATTACCAGATCCAAAAACTTAACCTGACAACACTTGAACAAGACTAAAACATGACCAGAAAAATAAACAGAAACATGATTCAAAACCTTAACTGTGAAACAGACCAACAAAACCCTAAAACACCCACAAATCATAACAGTCTTTGAGACTGGAAAGCCTCTATACATCACCCTAATGTCTCCACAGATTCTCTATTAGATTAAAGTCAGGATTCTGGCTATGTTGGCGAAAACCTTAAAATTACTTTGGGTCAGAAACACGTTGGTAAAGGAAAACGGTTACTTTTCTCAGTCATGAATGATTTTGGTCTTAACTGTATGTATGCCACCAATGATATGATGATTTTTTTTTTACCTGTAATCCATAGTAATCAAACGAACAAAAAACAAAGGCTTGGAATATGCACTTTTTTGCATGTGCAAAATCTGCGAAACTGCGGGTGCAAACTTCTTAGCGTTTCTGCCTTCATGAATATGCAAAACATATGATAATGACCCAAACTCGCAAATTCATGGGAGGAGAATATGCAAATGTCATTAGCACGTTTGAAATGCAGGCGCTAACTGGGAGGCAAAAATGTTTGCTGTCACTTTGGCCAGAAGGAGGCATAGATAGAATAACAGATGACAGGGAGGGAGAATCTTATGTACATTTGCCAAAAGATTTGGGCTGTCAAAAATGAAAATATTAAAAATAGATGAGAATAGAGGATTATATGTAGGATTATCTAAACTCTGATTTTGAACCAATCACAAACCAACGCCATGGTATCTCTTCTATGGTAAAACTCCTTGCAACATTTCATTCATCATCATTCCAGCGTAACATCGCTGCCGGTGATCATCTGCTGAATGCGCACAAACCTGATCATGGCAAAATGACACATAACTGATCATCGTGCATAGCCTATAAACGCACATCATACAAAAGACCCACTGTGCTCTGATGATGATTCTACAATTAATAGGAAAGAACTAAAGACATTATAAGGCAGATTGAATCCTTCATTTGCAAATTGAATGCTAAAATAACTTCTTAGCAGGTGAAAAATCATCACTTTATGCCAGCTTTATTGACAGTAATGTTATGTCATTGCAGGGCAATCGGAGCTGGATCAGTTTGATTACATTGTTTAAATGTGAACATATGCCAGGGGAGGGTTTTGTTTATGTAAAAAACTATTTAAACAATCAAACACGTTGTATATCGTTAAAATATTGGCAAACAAACAAAACTAATTTAGTAAATTGGAAAATAATTTATTTTTACGTACATAAATGTTCGATTTGACTTTTTTGCTGGACAGTTATGTGACGCTATGTTTTAAAATTAGCAAAGCTATAGCATACAGATTGCCAACTCCTACAACAATCTATTTTTATGTTGCTAATATTACATTCAGGCTTAAATATTGTGACTGTTTATGATAAACTTCGAACTCTTCAGACATATACTCAAAAAAACAACAGAAGCTCGTGAGTCTTCAAAAAGAATTAAAAGATCAAGGGAGACAAATTAATTAACAGACATATTTGTCTTTTATATTGTTAATATTGATTGGCCAATTTGTTGCGCGTTACATAGAGCAAGAAATAATCTCATCAGGGCAGATGATAAACCTGCTGTGAGTAGCACAACAAAAGTAAACAAACTGTAACAGTCCAGAAAAGCAAGGGCCAAACAGAACAGAAGGAAAAAATCAGCAACTGGATCATTTATAAAGATGCTTTGAAAATCGCACGCAACACGCCCACTTATAGCATGTGCAATTTTTTTTATAGTACACGATCTTTGAAGATCAGGCCCCCACTGTATATGTGTAATTATGAGATTTTGTAAATTAGAGAAAATCCACATTAATTTAAACTTGTGCATACAATTCATTTAAAAAAATCACTGAAGTGGTATAATGTATAAACCTTCCACCATGGAGAAAGAATAGTTCAAATGCATCATTCAAAGCAATTGCATCATTGAAAGCTCAAAAATGAATATGACATTCTTCTCCATCATGACTGCATGTAAACTATTGACTGTGATTGTAAGTATACATAGGTAATTTGGAAACCCACGCCCTATTGGAGAGCATGTTCATCTGCAGAAACATTTCCCACAGCAGCACCACGGTCAAGTGTTGTATGTTTGTATGTCATATGTTTGCTTATTGTTTGATGCTGTCTTTGCTCCCTTTTCAACCATTGTTGCAGCATTGGATGTACAGAGCAACTCTCCAGCCATTCAGAATGGAGGGGAAGAGGAGAAGCAGGTGGCAAAAGAACTGGTGGAAGGGATGAAGGCGCTTTCAACCAACGAAAACTCCTCCACTCCTACTGTGGTGCCAATCAAACTGCAAGGTGGCACTCCAGAGGGCTCGCCGTGCAAGTCTCCGTCCAAGAAGAAAAAGAAGTTCAAGCCGCCATCATTCTTGAAAAAGAGCAAGAAGCAGAAGGAGAAGGAGAAAGTAGAGACCTGAGATGGTCACACAGACATGTCAGACCTTGGTGAAGTGCTACAGGTCATCATGTGTGATGGAGCAGTAGATGGAACTGCATCACAATCATCCAGAGCAATTTCAATGTCAAACCCAGACAAGGTATCTTAGAGTACCACTGCTAGCCACTGAATTTGATGTTTGTGGTGATTCATTAAGTTAAAGAGCTCCTGTAATTTTTTTCGCCAACTATTTGATCCAGATCGGATACAACTCACCCACCCAGTTTGACTCACTTTTTGAAATCACTCTCACGGTTTCTGTACTCCACATATGCACCATAAGTTTGTTAAATCACTTCACTGTACAGGAATTCAACAATGTTTCTTCTTCAAATCAGGCCTGCAATGTGGATCCTGTACAAGTGACACTTTTGTTTTTCTAACAATACACATTGGAAGGTAAAGTCTGTTATCCATGTATAGCACTTAACATAGATAGATCGATGTTCTTGCACGTCTTATTCTTTCATCATTATACATTTCTCTTAGCTTTTTGTTGTAGTTATCAGATAGATGTCACAGGTTTTGTCTGTGAGGACAGTTGCAGTACGTGTAGAAACCTACTGATAGCTATTGATTGTGCTCTGAGTTATTAAAGTAAAGCTAAAGGAAAGCAGGAAAACATTGGCTACGTACATGTTGCAATGAATGTTACCAATCACAATGGATAAAAATGGCTGCTGATTATACTGAGAGTAGTAAACATTCCACTTTGGTTTAAAAACATACATGCGCAAAATCACTCCTTCCAAGTAACAATTTTGAACTAGTAGCTGTTACCCAACTGCTGATGTGTGATGTTGGCTCATTGGTTTGAACTAATTTTATATAAGAATGTCTATGTGAGTGTTGCAGGGTTGCTATGTATCAGTCATTAAAATTCCAGTTAGGTTTCAAGTCCACTGAGCTATGTGTCTGTCTGTGTATGTCTGCTTGTTTATCTTGCAGTTTAAAGTTATTGTACTCCAGTGCAGCCTAGTCTAAAATTTCAAGCCACCTTAACTAAAAGACCATAAAAAAATAAAAAAATACTAAAGATTCAGTGTTCGGAAAATGAAGGTCCATAAAATGACAATGACGTGATGAGGTTTTGAACAATCCACTTAATTGACCGGAAGAAGGAGCTTATAGTTCAAATAATAAATCTAATAATTATATTCATCAAATAGCCATGATACAAATCAATATTTATTGACATATGTTGAACTAACCATGATAATTTTAACTCATAATATCTACATAGTAATGTATTTAACATTGATTTTTCAAAATTCATACCATTGAACTTTTACATGTTTTCTTACTGTAAAACCACAAATCTTGTATGTCTATATGCAATATATTAGGTGAGTTGTATTTTTGGTGATTAATTTTGTCATTGAGAATCCATAATGTTAATAAACCTAAGAGTAAAAGCGAGCTTTGGCCTTTCTTAGGAGAATATTTATTTGTGCACAAAGTAGCACGGGTTAGGGTTATTTTAATTCACACTACTATATAGTTCCTACCCTCACCTATGGCCATGAACTTTAACCGAAAGAACGAAATCCCGGATACAAGCGACTGAAATGAGCTTCCTCCGTAGGGTGGCCGGGCACTCCCTTAGAGATAGGGTGAGGAGCTCGGCCATCCGGGAGGGGTTCAGAGTAGAGCCGCTGCTCCTCCACATCGAGAGGAGCCAGTTGAGGTGGCTCGGGCATCTATACCGGATGTCTCCTGGACGCCTTCCTCGGGAGGTGTTCCAGGCATGTCCCACTGGGAGGAGGCCCAGGGGACGGCCCAGGAAACGCTGGAGGAACTATGTCTCTTGGCTGGTCTGGGAACGCCTTGGGCTCCCCCCGGAGGAGCTGGAGGAGGTGTCTAGGGAGAGGGACGTCTGGGTGTCTCTGCTGAGTTTGCTGCCCCCGTGAGCTGGTCCCGGATAAGCGGTAGACAACGAGTACGAGTATGAGTACTATATAGAACAGGAGGGATATTTGTCTAATAAATTTCACCGTTATTTGAATAATCTAATTGTGAATCTGGCATAAATTATTTTCCTTTATCCAATGGCCAATAAGATATTAGACATGTAAAAAGCCCAGGAGTCAATCTATTCAGCACTGCTACCTGTCTATCAGAGATAAGGACACATCTCCAAGACAAAAATTCAATTCAGTATGCATGCAGTGACAGTGGAAAGGAAATCGTCTCTTTAACAGGAAGACCTTTCCAGCAGAGCCTGGCTCAATGTGAACGGCCATCTGCCATGACCGACTGGGAGTTTGAGAAGACAGAGCATACAAATAAAACAAAGAAACACAAAAGCACTGATCCTGGAGTACTTGCTATGTCGAAGAACAGAAAAGTAAAAAGTTAATAGCAGTAATAGCTCCTGTAGTGGCTTCATCTAGCAGAGAAACATGACTAAGCAGAAAATCATGCCATTTTTCAAGTCTATAGGATAAAAGAGAGCACATAGTTAGTCACAGTAAAGCTTACCCAATAGCTACAGGTCCTTCTCAAAATATTAGCATATTGTGATAAAGTTCATTATTTTCCATAATGTCATGATGAAAATTTAACATTCATATATTTTAGATTCATTGCACACTAACTGAAAAATGTCAGGTCTTTTATTGTCTTAATACGGATGATTTTGGCATACAGCTCATGAAAACCCAAAATTCCTATCTCACAAAATTAGCATATTATTAAAAGGGTCTCTAAACGAGCTATGAACCTAATCATCTGAATCAATGAGTTAACTCTAAACACCTGCAAAAGATTCCAGAGGCCTTTAAAACTCCCAGCCTGGTTCATCACTCAAAACCCCAATCATGGGTAAGACTGCCGACCTGGCTGCTGTCCAGAAGGCCACTATTGACGCCCTCAAGCAAGAGGGTAAGACACAGAAAGAAATTTCTGAACAAATAGGCTGTTCCCAGAGTGCTGTATCAAGGCACCTCAGTGGGAAGTCTGTGGGAAGGAAAAAATGTGGCAGAAAACGCTGCACAACGAGAAGAGGTGACCGGACCCTCAGGAAGATTGTGGAGAAGGGCCGATTCCAGACCTTGGGGAACCTGCGGAAGCAGTGGACTGAGTCTGGAGTAGAAACATCCAGAGCCACCGTGCACAGGCGTGTGCAGGAAATGGACTACAGGTGCCGCATTCCCCAGGTCAAGCCACTTTTGAACCAGAAACAGCGGCAGAAGCGCCTGACCTGGGCTACAGAGAAGCAGCACTGGACTGTTGCTCAGTGGTCCAAAGTATTTTTTTCGGGTGAAAGGAAATTCTTCAGAGACTCAAGACCCAACACTCTGGATGAGCTAAAGGCCGCTATCGAAGCATCCTGGGCCTCCATAAGACCTCAGCAGTGCCACAGGCTGATTGCCTCCATGCCACGCCGCATTGAAGCAGTCATTTCTGCAAAAGGATTCCCGACCAAGTATTGAGTGCATAACTGTACATGATTATTTGAAGGTTGACGTTTTTTGTATTAAAAACACTTTTCTTTTATTGGTCGGATGAAATATGCTAATTTTGTGAGATAGGAATTTTGGGTTTTCATGAGCTGTATGTCAAAATCATCCATATTAAGACAATAAAAGACCTGAAATATTTCAGTTAGTGTGCAATGAATCTAAAATATATGAATATTAAATTTTCATCATGACATTATGGAAAATAATGAACTTTATCACAATATGCTAATATTTTGAGAAGGACCTGTATGTCTAGGAGAAACACAGGGTTAAAGATTGGAAATCGTTGCCAAGTGTATCATCCACAAGAGTAAACACCCCAAGCTACTACTTGAAACAAAAGTATACATTTATTATTAATCCAACTATCCATATTTATACTCTATATATTCTATATTAAGCATTTCTGACAAGAAACCTAGATAACAAATAAAAACAATAAATACACTGGTGGAACTAGAACCTTTAAATGATCAGTGAGATAGCCAGTTAGATAGAGTAAGAACCAACATTTATTTTTCTGCTGCAACAGGAGAGTAACAGACAAAACCTTCAGGTTTTACAATGGTACTCTGAAACACAGCTACCACTCAGAGCGTGTTATACATTCGCTGTTTCATTGTTTCAATAAGCTTCTGCAATGTCACAAGATTTATTTCCACCCAGTGCTACATTAATTTATCACCAAGATCTTGCATTGATGATGATAGAGTTTAACCGCTGCACAAAGTCTTCTCCAGCACATCCCAAAGATTCTCAATGGGGTTAAGCTATGGACTCTGTGGTGGCCAATCCACGTGTGAGAATGATGTCTCATGCTCCCTGAACCACTCTTTCAAAATTCAAGCCCGATGACACCTGGCATTGTCAACTTGGAATATGCCTGTGCCATCAGGGAAGAACAAAATCCATTGATGGAATAACCTGGTCATTCAGTATATTCAGGTAGTCAGCTGACCTCATTCTTTGAACACATACTGTTGTTGAACCCTGACCTGACCGACTGCAGCAACCCCAGATCAAAGCACTGCCCCCACAGGCTTGTAAAGTAGGCACTAAGCATGATGGGTGCATCACTTAACCTGCCTGTCTTCTTACCCTGATGCGCCCGTCACTCTGGAACAGGGTAAACTCGACTCATCAGACCATATGACCTTCTTCCATTGCTCCAGAGTCCAATCTTTATGCTCCCTAGCAAATTAAAGCCTTTTTTTCCGGTTAGCCTCACTGATTAGTGGTTTTCTTAAGGCTACATAGCTGTTCAGTCCCAATCCCTTCAGTTCCCTTCGCATTGTGCGTGTGAAAATGCTCTTATTTCACTATTAAACATAGCCCGGAGTTCTACTGTTGTTTTTGTTCGATTTGATTTCACCAAACGTTTAAGTGATCGACGATCATGATCATTCAGGATTTGTTTCCGGCCACATTTCTTCCTCAAAGACGACGGGTCCCCACTATCCTTCCAGTTTTTAATAATGCGATGGACAGTTCTTAACCCAATTTTGGTAGTTTCTGCAATCTCCTTAGATGTTTTCTCTGCTTGATGCATGCCAATGATTTGTCCCTTATGAAACAGACTGACATCTTTTCCACGACCACGGGATGTGTCTTTCATCATGTTTGTTTAAGAAATGAGAAGCAACTCATTGCAGTTGGGGTTAAATAACTTGTTGCCAGCTGAAACATAATCGCCCATGCAGTAATTATCCAATGAGAGGCTCGTACCTATTTGCTTAGTTAAATCCAGGTGGGAACTTTTTTTTTGGCCAGGCAGTGTATAAACAATGCAGTTATATCACAGTTCTGTGTGAATATGTATGTTTAAAAAAGGTGTGTTTTGAGGAATTGGGATAAATCTCAAGTTAGCTTTAAATTTAAGAACCATTAATGGCATTTTCTATTTTTTCAAATGTCGTGATTTATTTTGTCAATAGTTTTCAGGTAAGGTGCCTTTAAGAAAATGAATGTTAAATTATTCTACTAAACATGACAGATGAGATATAGTCTTAAAGCAATCTAACAGATCTAGAGATTTATTTGCAACATATAATTTATAACAATTTCTTTCTAACATTAGACACACTTTGCACTTTACTTGCATGATGGACATTTCATGCTGCCTTTCTTTACGTTTTCATATTCTGTAATGTTTCTGTTGAGGAACTGGGCATGGACCCATCTATCACAGTCATCACACTGGATCTGTTTCATGAGACTGGAACAGTCTCATGAAGAGGATGCTCAGGGTTCTCCATAATGTTTCTCATTTTATGAAGCATTCTTCTTTGCACAATCATCTTCAGTTTCCAGAGGAGTCCCCAGAACAGAGCCAGCCTCCTTTTTTAGCTTGTTGAGCTTTTTTTAAGTCCCTGGCTCTGATGCTGCTACCCCAGCAGATGATGGCAGAATACATCACACTCTCCACAAAAGGCTTGTGGAAGATATGCAGCAAATTGCTGCAAACACCGAAGGACCTAAGCTTCCTCAGAAAGTACAGTCTACGCTGTCCCTTTGTAGACGACTTCACAATTGGATCTCCACTCCAGTCTGTTGACCAGGTGAACCAGAGGTATTTACACCCTCCAACACCTCCTCTTCTTCTCCCATGATGGAAATAGTGGGAAAACTCAGCTTTCTCTGATCTCTGATCCACCCCACAACTGTAGAATCATGCGATTATTTCTGCAGATGACAGGAGTATGTCTCGTACTGGAAGTCTGAGGTGTACAGAGTGAAAAGGAATGGTGAGAGTACAGTCCCCTGTGGTGCTCCTGTGCTGCTGACTACCTGGTTAGACTTACAACCCTTCAGTCTCACAAACTGTGGTCTCTTTGTCAGGCAGTCTTTGATCCAGGAGATTGTTGAGGTCTCCACCTGAGTCTTCTGGAGTTTCTGACAAAGCAAATCATGTTGAATTGTGTTAAATGTTCTGGAGAAATTAAAGAAGATGATCCTCACAATGCTGCTGGCTTTGTCCAAATGGATTTGTTGAAGCAGGTGTATGATGGCATCTTCTACTCCACAGCAATAAGCAAGCTAAAGGCGGCCCTGATGGTTCATTGTTTGCTTACTCAGGTGGACCAACAGGAGTCTCTATAGGACCTTCATGATGTGGGATGTCAGGACAACAGGTCTGTAGTCATTAAGAAATGATTGGTGAGTTTTCTTTGGTACCGAAACAAGATAGGAGGTCTTCCACAACACTGAAACCTTCTTCTGGGCCAGGTTAAGATTAAAAAAGTGCTGCAGAATTCCACAGTGCTGCTCTGCACAGCCCTTCAGGACTCTAGGGACCTGCAGCCATATTCTGGTTCAGTCTCTCTAGTTGTCTCTTCACCTGAATTATTTTTATTTTCTTTTATTTTCTTTTTTTTTAACCGTGTCCTGTCCGGCAGAGTAGCGCTCAGAATTTCGAGGCATTTAGGAAAAAAAAAATCTGCCAGTGTTTGACTGACTTTTAGAGCTTGAGAAAAATTGGCATCCAGTGATTTTGTCTGTGGTAACAGGTACCAATTGGTGGTACCAATACTACAGCTGGTTGCAGCGTGAACAGAGCGGCCTGTGATGACAACACAGCAGATGTAAGGGTGGCTACCGTCTTAGCATTAGCAAATTCTAACTTTAGGATCAACAGCTGAGATAACGGAGACACTATATAGAATGTTTAAAGGGACTATGTGGACATTTGCATGTTATTTAAGAGGAGATAAAGGGAAACGCTGATAAAACAGAGTAAGCTCACTTTGCAGGAGTAAAGTGACTCATTACCACTCATCAACTTTGTGAAGCAGATTTGTAGCATTAAGTTCAATGCTACACTCTCGCTAGCCTCTTCTTGCAGTTAAGTACCACAAACAAAGCAAAACAAAATAAAATATACAATATTTAAATTGCTTCATCCAAAACCAATTTTCTGCCCAGACACAACCTCTCACATGAACTGTTCTGATGAACAGGAGGACGTCCGATACGGCCAGTGTGTTGCATGGTGGCCACTCTGTGGGTGAGAGTCTGCTCAGACTGGTGAGCGAAGCTTTGGTTTCAGTGTCATCCTCTTCAGGCAGTAGGACAAAACTTCTTCCTCAGCATAATAAGGGCACCTTTTCTTCTTGGGGAATCTATAATTCTTTAAGATTCTTTTTTGCAGGAGCCAGGCAGACAGGTTCATGCAGCTATAGTCTTCAGGAGGGGCGCAGTCACCGAACACACAAACAGCAGACTGTACTTTAATTTGGATCCAAGGTACCTTCAAAGATGGCGTCTTTTACTCAGACAGTGAGATCATGACGATCACATGCATGCCCTCCCCAATGCAATCTGTGGAGGGCTGCGGGCAAAGAGGAAGAACGCTGTTCTACTCAGAGTTTTGTTGCTTGATGAGGTCACAGTGACTCCAGCTGTGAAGCTCCTCATTCCTCAGAACTGTTGTAAAAATGGATTCTTAGATTCATAGTTTTTACCAGTCTTATCTCTGTGTGCATTTCAGTCCTTTCTGTTTCCCCATGGCTTGGTCAAACAATAACTTTTGGCTTGTATACAGATGTTTACACAAAGCACAGCAGAATAGAAAACCCAATATTGTAAACATTTGATACAGTTAAAAAATCTCTGTTCAAAGGCAATAGTTTAACAGCTGATAATATAATGTTTACTAAATAACTGACACACAGCTGAATGTTATGGGTTAAACTGGAATAACCCGAGTTGATTGAGGTCCAAATAGGACAAAAAGGCAGGCCTGGAAATTCTTTCAGTTACAGTAACACTCATAAAAGTGGGACATTTGGGGCTGATGATGTTCAGTGTGGAAAATAAAGAAGACAAATTATGCCTGGAAATGTACAGGAAGAGCTGGCCAGGCAAAGAAAGGGGCCTGGGGAATGGAGCCGGTAGAGGGAAAGAGGAATGGGACAGGGAGAGGGACCATTGGCCCAGAGATGTGGCCTATGGGGAGGACAAAGGAGAGGAGTAAAAAGGGCTTGTTTTTAAAAGGGCCACAAGTGCAGTAGTAAATGATGAAATACATGTCACCATCATAGACCATGTTGTAAACCATGGTCTCTCACTAGAAGAGGCTGGTGAGAGTGTTCAGCTAAATCTCAGGTGTTAAACTGTTGCCTCAATTATCCACATCTTCAACTAAACCAGCAGGTAAATAATGCATTTTACATTGGCTGCTTCTATTCTCAACCCACCAGTGCTAATGCTAATGTCTGATTTTTGCCCTGTAAAGGATGTAATGTCTTCCTTCCTCAGGGGGAAGAGGAGAGCTCCTCAGTATTGATTAGGAGCTATAGCTACAAGTATTCAAATAGTTATCATTACTAAAGCTATACACTACTACAACTGGTCTGAACCTCACGTGTTCAGACCGGATATGAAGAAAAACCATTGTCAATGAGGGCAGCATCAGTGTGACAAACCTTTGTTCAGACTCTATTCAAATAAAGTAAAAATTTATTAAATCTACACTCTTCCCTTTGAAAGGATCAGTGGGTGGATCAAGTAACCCTTGCATCAGGTATGATGTCTATTCAGTCTCCCGTTCTATGAACTATACACAATGCAAGTGTGCATTTAGCTCCCAGTACAGTTAGATATGATGAAGGAAATTAACATCATTTGTTTTTATTTATTTTTTTCAGAGAAATTAAGTTGGGCGTTGACATCCCAAATGAATTTATCTATGTAGAGAATGACCTAAAAATGGCTAAAGGGCCACAGGAAATGTACCATGTCAGAGAGGAAGGAACATCATAATGTGAGCTGCAATTTTATTCTCTGGATTGGTCCTTCAATTAAATTTATTTAAACAGCGCCGGCCGGGGGTCTTTCTGCATGGAGTTTGCATGTTCTCCCCCGTGCATGCGTGGGTTCTCACCGGGTACTCCGGCTTCCTCCCACAGTCCAAAGACATGCCAGTTAGGTTTATTGGTCACTCTAAATTGCCCTTAGGTGTATGAATGAGTTTGTGCATGGTTGTTTGTGTGTTGCCCTGCGATGGAGTGGCGACCTGTCCAGGGTGTACCCAGCCTCTCGCCCATAGACTGCTGGAGATAGGCACCAGCTCCCCCGCGACCCACTATGGAATAAGCGGTAGAAAATGACTGACTGACTGACAGCGCATGTCGCCTCAAGACACTTTACTAAGTCAATTCAGCCAAACCATACAGATTCCAAGACAACTACATACAGTCCAATTGATCCTCGTTATCAAACAATGCAGTCAAATTCAGTTTATTATTCAAAAGAGTTCAAAAGTATTTCTATCTAAGGAAACTCAGCAGCTTCCATTGAGTCAGTAACTTGCAGAATTCACTCCTCCTGGATCAGCATTCGCTTGCATTCTTTAATGATTTTGCAGCAGTCCCTCATATATGTAGCAATGCTGGAGAGGACAACTCCTCTTTAGCATAAAGAAACCTCCAGCAGAACCTGGCTCAGTGTGAAAGGCAATCTGCCACAACCGACTGGGGGTTTTTAAGGAACAGAGCTTACACACAAAAGAAACATAGAGGCACTAATTTAGGTGTACTTGTTATGTGAAAGAAAAACAAAACTTTAAATGCTTTAGTAGCTTCTTCAGTGACACCTAGGAGAGAAAAACAGCTAAGCAGATAAACTCTGAAGAGAAAGAAAGAGAGTACAAACAGTTAGTTGCAGCAAAATCTCACCCAATAGCTATGTCAAGGAGAGAGACAGGGTTAAAACTCAAACACAGGGCAAAGTCTAATTGTAAAGGAGAATGTTAAGGGCCTGATCGTCAAAGATTCCAAATAAGAAGCAGTAAATTACTTGTGCAAAAAAAATGTTGCACGTGCAATAAGTGGCCGTGTTGCGGGTGATCTACAAAGATTGGGTCTACAAAGTATGGATAACAGGTGCAAAAGTTGTTTGCACCGCCCTATTTTGTTTTTTATTGAATTTGTTTTCTTCTTTGCCGTGTCCTGTTGGGCATAGTAACGCATAGAATTGTTGTCTGAATGCCAAGGAAAAGCTCAACAGATTTACTTTCACAAGTGGAGCATTACAGCTAACGCTTTAAAGCTCTGCTTGATACGTATAAAAGAAACTTTATTAGAAACTGCTTTGAGATTATTTCAATTGTTACGGACACAGACAGAAATGAAAAGAAAAAAATAAGAAGCACGAAACAAAGAGAAGTGGGGCAAAAAGGAAAAGGGGAGAGAAAAAAAAAATAATGGAGGAAAGAAAGAAGGATGAAGAGAATACGAGATAACACCCTGCTTGCTTCTACATCTGCAGAAACGTATATATTAACAGCTTTTTTACCAAAAAGTGCATGCTACTTATGAATGCAAGATGTATTTAATGGTAAATGCGGCTCAATATACAGGGATTGGACAATGAAACTGAAACACCTGGTTTTAGACCACAATAATTTATTAGTATGGTGTAGGGCCTCCTTTTGCGGCCAATACAGCATCAATTCGTCTTGGGAATGACATATACAAGTCCTGCACAGTGGTCAGAGGGATTTTAAGCCATTCTTCTTGCAGGATAGTGGCCAGGTCACTACATGATACTGGTGGAGGAAAACCTTTCCTGACTCGCTCCTCCAAAACACCCCAAAGTGGCTCAATAATATTTAAATCTGGTGACTGTGCAGGCCATGGGAGATGATCAACTTCACTTTCATGTTCATCAAACTAATCTTTCACCAGTCTTGCTGTGTGTATTGATGCATTGTCATCCTGATACACGGCACCGCCTTCAGGAGACAATGTTTGAACCATTGGATGAACATGGTACTCAGGAATATTTCGGTAGTCCTTGGCAGTGACGCGCCCATCTAGCACAAGTATTGGGCCATGGGAATGACATGATATGGCAGCCCAAACCATCACTGATCCACCCCCATGCTTCTCTCTGGGCATGCAACAGTCTAGGTGGTACGCTGCTTTGGGGCTTCTCCACACCGTAGCTCTCCCGGATGTGGGGAAAACAGTAAAGGTGGACTCATCAGAGAACAATACATGTTTCACATTGTCCACAGCCCAAGATTTGCGCTCCTTGCACCATTGAAACCGACGTTTGGCATTGGCATGAGTGACCAAAGGTTTGGCTATAGCAGCCCGGCCGTGTATATTGACCCTGTGGAGCTCCCGACGGACAGTTCTGGTGGAAACAGGAGAGTTGAGGTGCATATTTAATTCTGCCGTGATCTGGGCAGCCGTGGTTTTATGTTTTTTGGATACAATCCGGGTTAGCACCTGAACATCCCTTTCAGACGCCTTCCTCTTGCGTCCACAGTTAGTCCTGTTGGATGTGGTTCGTCCTTCTTGGTGGTATGCTGACATTACACTGGATACCGTGGCTCTTGATACATCACAAAGGCTTGCTGTCTTGGTCACAGATGCGCCAGCAAGATGTGCACCAACAATTTGTCCTCTTTTGAACTCTGGTATGTCAAAAAGAGGACAACAATTTGTCCTCTTTTGAACTCTGGTATGTCACCCATAATGTTGTGTGCATTTCAATATTTTGAGCAAAACTGTGCTCTTACCCTGCTAATTGAACCTTCACACTCTGCTCTTACTGGTGCAATGTGCAATCAGTGAAGACTGGCTACCAGGCTGGTCCAATTTAGCCATGAAACCTCCCACACTAAAATGACAGGTGTTTCAGTTTCATTGTCCAACCCCTGTACAACATTTTTGTATCTGTTAAAACCTGAATCTAAACACCTGTGGGTCTGAGTGTGAGCGTGCTTGTGTATACACGGTTTCTCCATAAAAATATGCAAGACTGAGTGTGAGGAGCCACAGACCTGCCACCCTGGACCTGGGACATATAAGGAGGAGATCCAAGCCACAGACATCCAAAGGCCCCCCAGAGCACAGGAACCCCAGGAGAAGCACCGCCGGGACTACCGCAACCCCCCCAAGAGAAAGAGAAGAGCAGGGGAGAGTCCCAGAAGAACCACCCAGCAGCCACAGTGCAGAAGCCCCAGGGAGCTGCAGCGACGAGCCCACAAGCCCTGCTGGCAGCTGTCTATGCCCAGGCATACCCTGCCATGGACCCAGAGACCCGAGGCCCCGGGACATATCACTCCCCAACCAGAGGTCCAACAGAGCCCAGGCAAGCAGCCACCGGGAGTGAGCCAGTACACACCAAAGCACCCAGCCCCGGACACCAAGAACCACAAGTACACCGGCAGGCAGAGACACTAACCACCGGCAGGTAGTGTGGCGGGGAGGAAATAACCCCCACATTTGATGGAGGGCCTAAACTGATCCTGTTATCCGCCAGAAATGGATAACAGGTAGGGGGAAATCCAAGAGTGCTGGGCCGAGATCAGGCAGCGGTTAATGGGAAAGACCCCATTCAGACACCCAGTTGGCTTAGCAATCTGACCAATTCATACATATTGACTCTGACCGTGCTCCTCCAGCAAAAATTGAATGGTTGAATTGGAAGCCGTACACATGTCGCAGCACTTTTGCTCTGCTATCTTATGACAGATGACTTTCTTCTTCTGACTCTGCCTTGTCTCTCTCTGATATTGACTGAAATATGTTTATAGAAACATCAGATTTTTTCCTGCTGTCTGTGCTGTCAGCCATTGTAGCAGTGGTCAATTTACATGCTGAGGCTCCCCTTTTATGTCATAAAAGAGCACAAAGGAGTAATCTGGAAGTTCCTTTCTTGTGAAATTTATGACCATATTGTACAGATGTATATGAACAACAACTTCATTTCAGTGGCAAGAAATTACTTTTTGAAATATTTTATTAATGTTTCCTTTGCATAAATGTAATTGGATTTATCATGAAAATTCGATGACATGGGCACTTTAATAATCAAACAAAAACTTACAGGCAGGCAGGAGGTGGACGAAAAAGGTGGATGGAATGATGCCGATTGCCAGCTGACTGTGGCAGGGAGTGTGAACAAGACATAGTTGGAACTGAACAGGAATACAAGGACATGTCAAACTTAACACAACTTGGAAAACATAATCAGAATCAGAGAAAACCCCAAAACACTTCTCCTTCCATCCCTCTCAAGACGTAGCCACAAGTTTTGAAGCCTAACCATGTGTTGTGCCCCAGCCACGAATAAAAACATGGATGAAACATGGACCCAGAACTGTGCACAAACAAAAATGCAGATAGGAAACTTTGCACCTTTAAATATAGTTTTTAACCTACACAAACAACTAAACAAAGATCGGCCCTAATGTGCTGCCAGCACTCATGCGCACATTAATAATGATATTAATTGTAGTTAAATGTACATGTTTGACTTCAAAGAAGTCAAACATGTACAGGGGTTGGACAATGAAACTGAAACACCTGGTTTTAGACCACAATAATTTATTAGTATGGTGTAGGGCCTCCTTTTGCGGCCAATACAGCATCAATTCGTCTTGGGAATGACATATACAAGTCCTGCACAGTGGTCAGAGGGATTTTAAGCCATTCTTCTTGCAGGATAGTGGCCAGGTCACTACGTGATACTGGTGGAGGAAAACGTTTCCTGACTCGCTCCTCCAAAACACCCCAAAGTGGCTCAATAATATTTAGATCTGGTGACTGTGCAGGCCATGGGTGATGTTCAACTTCACTTTCATGTTCATCAAACCAATCTTTCACCAGTCTTGCTGTGTGTATTGGTGCATTGTCATCCTGATACACGGCACCGCCTTCAGGATACAATGTTTGAACCATTGGATGCACATGGTCCTCAAGAATGGTTCGGTAGTCCTTGGCAGTGACGCGCCCATCTAGCACAAGTATTGGGCCAAGGGAATGCCATGATATGGCAGCCCAAACCATCAATGATCCACCCCCATGCTTCTCTGGGCATGTAACAGTCTGGGTGGTACGCTTCTTTGGGGCTTCTCCACACCGTAACTCTCCCGGATGTGGGGAAAACATTAAAGGTGGACTCATCAGAGAACAATACATGTTTCACATTGTCCACAGCCCAAGATTTGCACTCCTTGCACCATTGAAACCGACGTTTGGCATTGGTGAGTGACCAAAGGTTTGGCTATAGTGGCCCGGCCTTGTATATTGACCCTGTGGAGCTTCCGACGGACAGTTCTGGTGGAAACAGGAGAGTTGAGGTGCACATTTAATTCTGCCGTGATTTGGGCAGCCATGGTTTTATGTTTTTTGGATACAATACGGATTAGCACCCGAACATCCCTTTAAAACAGCTTCCTCTTGCGTCCACAGTTAATCCTGTTGGATGTGGTTCGTCCTTCTTGGTGGTATGCTGACATTACCCTGGATACCGTGGCTCTTGATACATCACAAAGACTTGCTGTCTTGGTCACAGATGTGCCAGCAAGACGTGCACCAACAATTTGTCCTCTTTTGAACTCTGGTATGTCACCCATAATGTTGTGTGCATTTCAATATTTTGAGCAAAACTGTGCTCTTACCCTGCTAATTGAACCTTCACACTCTGCTCTTACTGGTGCAATGTGCAATCAATGAAGACTGGCTACCAGGCTGGTCCAATTTAGCCATGAAACCTCCCACACTAAAATGACAGGTGTTTCAGTTTCATTGTCCAACCCCTGTACATCAAGCTATAGGCTAAGCCGTCCTTTGTTAGCTAAAACCACTAACAGCTGATTCTAGTACCAGAGAGGATGAGTGTATGTATGTATGTATGTATGTATGTATGTATGTATGTATGTATGTATGTATGTATGTATGTATGCATGTATGCATGTATGTATGCATGCATGTATGAATGTATGTATGTATGTATGTATGTATGCATGTATGCATGTATGCATGCATGTATGCATGTATGCATGTATGTATGTACAGGTCCTTCTCAAAATATTAGCATATTGTGATAAAGTTCATTATTTTCCATAATGTCATGATGAAAATTTAACATTCATATATTTTAGATTCATTGCACACTAACTGAAATATTTCAGGTCTTTTATTGTCTTAATACAGATGATTTTGGCATACAGCTCATGAAAACCCAAAATTCCTATCTCACAAAATTAGCATATCATTAAAAGGGTCTCTAAACGAGCTATGAACCTAATCATCTGAATCAACGGGTTAACTCTAAACACCTGCAAAAGATTCCTGAGGCCTTTAAAACTCCCAGCCTGGTTCATCACTCAAAACCCCAATCATGGGTAAGACTGCCGACCTGACTGCCGTCCAGAAGGCCACAATTGACACCCTCAAGCAAGAGGGTAAGACAGAGAAAGAAATTTCTGAACGAATAGGCTGTTCCCAGAGTGCTGTATCAAGGCACCTCAGTGGGAAGTCTGTGGGAAGGAAAAAGTGCGGCAGAAAATGCTGCACAATGAGAAGAGGTGACCGGACCCTGAGGAAGATTGTGGAGAAGGGCCGATTCCAGACCTTGGGGGACCTGCGGAAGCAGTGGACTGAGTCTGGAGTAGAAACATCCAGAGCCACCGTGCACAGGCGTGTGCAGGAAATGGGCTACAGGTGCCAGGTCAAGCCACTTTTGAACCAGAAACAGCGGCAGAAGCGCCTGACCTGGGCTACAGAGAAGCAGCACTGGACTGTTGCTCAGTGGTCCAAAGTACTTTTTTTTGGATGAAAGCAAATTCTGCATGTCATTCGGAAATCAAGGTGCCAGAGTCCGGAGGAAGACTGGGGAGAAGGAAATGCCAAAATGCCAGAAGTCCAGTGTCAAATACCCACAGTCAGTGATGGTCTGGGGTGCCGTGTCAGCTGCTGGTGTTGGTCCACTGTGTTTTATCAAGGGCAGGATCAATGCAGCTAGCTATCAGGAGATTTTGGAGCACTTCATGCTTCCATCTGCTGAAAGGCTTTATGGAGATGAAGATTTAATTTTTCAGCACGACCTGGCACCTGCTCACAGTGCCAAAACCACTGGTAAATGGTTTACTGACCAGGGTATCACTGTGCTCAATTGGCCTGCCAACTCTCCTGACCTGAACCCCATAGAGAATCTGTGGGATATTGTGAAGAGAACGTTGAGAGACTCAAGACCCAACACTCTGGATGAGCTAAAGGCCGCTATCGAAGCATCCCGGGCCTCCATAAGACCTCAGCAGTGTCACAGGCTGATTGCCTCCATGCCACGCCGCATTGAAGCAGTCATTTCTGCAAAAGGATTCCCGACCAAGTATTGAGTGCATAACTGTACATGATTATTTGAAGGTTGACGTTGTTTGTATTAAAAACACTTTTCTTTTATTGGTCGGATGAAATATACTAATTTTGTGAGATAGGAATTTTGGGTTTTCATGAGCTGTATGCCAAAATCATCCGTATTAAGACCAACACCATCAGCTGACACGGCACCCCAGACCATCACTGACTGTGGGTACTTGACACTGGACTTCTGGCATTTTGGCATTTCCTTCTCCCCAGTCTTCCTCCGGACTCTGGCACCTTGATTTCCGAATGACATGCAGAATTTGCTTTCATCCGAAAAAAAGTACTTGGGACCACTGAGCAACAGTCCAGTGCTGCTTCTCTGTAGCCCAGGTCAGGCGCTTCTGCCGCTGTTTCTGGTTCAAAAGTGGCTTGACCTGGGGAATGCGGCACCTGTAGCCCATTTCTTGCACACACCTGTGCACGGTGGCTCTGGATGTTTCTACTCCAGACTCAGTCCACTGCTTCAGCAGGTCCCCCAAGGTCTGGAATCGGCCCTTCTCCACAATCTTCCTCAGGGTCCGGTCACCTCTTCTCGTTGTGAAGTGTTTTCTGCCACACTTTTTCCTTCCCACAGACTTCCCACTGAGGTGCCTTGATACAGCACTCTGGGAACAGCCTATTCGTTCAGAAATTTCTTTCTGTGTCTTACCCTCTTGCTTGAGGGTGTCAATAGTGGCCTTCTGGACAGCAGTCAGGTCGGCAGTCTTACCCATGATTGGGGTTTTGAGTGATGAACCAGGCTGGGAGTTTTGAAGGCCTCAGGAATCTTTTGCAGGTGTTTAGAGTTAACTCGTTGATTCAGATGATTAGGTTCATAGCTCGTTTAGAGACCCTTTTAATGATATGCTAATTTTGTGAGATAGGAATTTTGGGTTTTCATGAGCTGTATGCCAAAATCATCCGTATTAAGACAATAAAAGACCTAAAATATTTCAGTTAGTGTGCAATGAATCTAAAATATATGAATGTTAAATTTTCATCATGACATTATGGAAAATAATGAACTTTATCACAATATGCTAATATTTTGAGAAGGACCTGTACATACATACATGCATACATGCATACATGCATGCATACATGCATACATGCATACATACATACATACATACATACATGCATACATGCATGCATACATGCATACATGCATACATGCATACATGCAGGCATACATGCATACATGCATACATACATACATACATACATACATACATACATACATACATACATACACACATGCATACATACATACACACATACATGCATGCATACATACATACATACATGCATACATACATGCATTCATGCATACATACATGCATGCATGCATGTAGGTATTACATACATACATATGTTTTTGGGGATATAATCTTTTTCTAGTAGAAAATATGAAACATCCTGGTTTCAGAAGAAAGGGAATCCTAATTTGTTTTTTGCCCATTATTGATTCGGACAAAAACAACCAATAATACTCAAACTGCTCAAGTTTTTTATTCTCCTCAAGGAGGTTGTTGTTTTCCTTAATTAGCTTTCTTACCTTTTCTTCCACCATGGACTTTTCATTTTCTATTTGGTTTAATTTTCCACTGTACTGTAAAACATTCTGTTTACAGTCCTCCAATTCTTTGGCAAGCCTTTGTCTTTCTACCTCTGTCAATAACACTGTGTCCTTCACCTTAATAAGTTTGCTATGAACTACTGACAGTTTCTCCATCTCTCTTGCTTCTGTCTCTTCCTTTTGCTTCCCCATCTGCTCCAGCTAATCATCTAAAGACTGATTCTTAGATTTGTTGCCTTCCAGCTCTGCTTTAATCACGCTGATCTCATGATCTAAGGTCATGTTGAGCTCCTTTAGTGAAGCATTTTCTTTTTCAGATTTACTGAGATACATGTGAACATTTAATAATTTGTCCTCAACATGTTTGATCTGGTTCTTGAAGGTTGATACTTGGATCGCAAGCTTTTGTTCGTTGCCCTTCCTTCCTTTCACTTCCTTCTTCAAACATTGATTCCCCTGATTTAGGGTCAACGCCACACGTGTGTTTCTCTCCCGGTCATTTTCAATTTCAAGATAGAGTTTTTCTAATTCAAGCTGCATCCCATCTATGATTTTGCAAGTCTTTACAGCCTCTTCTTCCAGACTTGCTAAATGCACATCTTTTGATTGCAATTCTCTCAGAAGATTGTCACTCACCGAGGTTTTTATCTGAAGTAACTCTAACAGCTCTTTACTTTTCAGGTTTGGACCCTGAATTTCTTCTTTCAACATTTCAATGTCTTTTTCAAAAGACTTTGCTTGTTTTCTAGATTTCATCAGTTCACCCAGGAGTCCATCTTTTTCACTTTGTAAGCTCTGTAATTTGTTGTTCAAAGCTGGCAAAGTCTCTGCCTTCTCAGACAATTGGTGTGTGCTCAGCTTTTCATTATTGAATGCCTCCTGGACATTCTTACTCTTTGTGCCCTCATTCTGTAAGAGGTTCTGTAGTTCCCGCATTTTATTTTGCTTTTGCTGATCTTTCGCTTTAAGATCTTTATTTTGATGTTTTAACTCACTTATGTCTGATGTCCTTATTTGAGCTTCTTTTTTTAACTTGTCAAAATCTTCAAGTTCTCTTGCCTGCTGCTCCCGCCATAGAGTTTGAACAGCATTTTTGTCGCAAAGTGTCTTGATTTCCTTTTGAAGAGCCATTTTTTGCTCTTGAATTCTGCTCAGACTTTGGGCATTTTCCTGTTGTTGTTTCTGCAAGTCTTCAATTGCCTCTTGCAATTCTTTTATTTTGTTATTGGAAGAGCTATGCATTTTTAGATCCTCCTTAAGGCAGCCATTGTCTTTTTCTAGTTTTAAATTTTTTTCAACAATTTCCCTTTTACACTTTTTGTTTTCCTCCATAAGCAGTTTCTCATTCTTCTCTGACCTCAACAGGGCTTTGGTCTAAACAGAATTAAATGATTGAAACATTTTGAAATGTATGTCGCTTGTTATATGATGATTTAAGCCCAATTTCCCCCAAATTCATGAACTGAGTTATGTAATGCTTAATCCCAAAGACAAGTTATATTGTTGCTGCATGAACTACTGAGGAAAGAAGAGATAGATTACCTTTAATGCTTTTAAATGTCACCTCCTATATAACTTGGCAGATCCAATCAGATTATGTTAAATGTACTAAATATACACAGAATATTTTAAACAAGATGAGTCAGAAGAATATGGAGAAAATGCCCCAGCAAACAGCCCTGTGCAGCAAGGAAACAGTTTCAGTTAGTTTTAGCTAGATTCCTTTAGAATGTAATGTGACTGGTGTCATACTCCAATAGTGACATCAGTGACTGTGACATCACCACATTCCATGTTTTGCAATGACTTTATTTCACCAAAAGTATTCAATTCAATTCAATTCAATTCAAAAATACTTTATTAATCCCAAAGGGAAATTAACTGTTGTTGTAGCTCATTTAAAAAGTAACAGAGCTACTCCAACCTGCTCCCTGCTCCCACCTTGAGTGGCGCAATTCTAGAATGTTCATTGGCTCTGTCCAGACCTCCATCGGTCTGATCCTCCTTCTGCTTGAAGCCCGTGATCTTCTTCATCCCTGTCCACACATCTCTGATATTGTTTTGCTGGACCTTGCTCTCCAGCTTCCTCTTGTACACATCCTTGCTGTCTCTTATCTTGACTTTAAGTTGCTTCTGTAAACTCCTCAATAATTCTCTGTCTCCCTCTTTGAAGGCTTTTTTTTTCTTGTTAAGCAGGTTCTTCAGGTCACTGGTGATCCAAGGTTTGTTATTGGGGAAGCATCTCACGGTTCTGGTGGGGATGATGTTATCCACACAGAAGTTTATATAGTCAGTTACACACTCAGTCATGGTATTGATGTCCTCTCCATGTGGCTGGCACAGTGCGTCCCAGTCTGTAGCCTCAAAGCAACCTTGCAGAGCTTCTTCAGCTTCCTGTGACCATTTTCTCACAGTCCTCTATATTACAAGTTGCCTCTGAACAAGGGGCTTATATTTTGAGCAGAGAAAAACAAGATTGTGATCTGATTTGCCTAGAGGAGGTCTTGCTGTAGAGATGTAAGAGTCCTTGACATTTGCATAAAACAAATCCAATGTTTTGTTTTCTCTGGTAGAGCAGCTGACAAACTGTTGAAACGTTGGAAGTGTAGCAGAGAGTGAAGCATGGTTAAAATCACCAGAAATTGCCACAAACGCATTGGGGTTTTATGTCTGTAGCTTAACAACAACTGAGCTGATGGCATCACATGCAGTGTCGGCAACAGCGGAAGGTGGAACGTAAACTGTTGCCAAAATAACACTGGTGAACTCTCTGGGTAAATAATATGGACAAAAACTTACTGCCAAGAGTTCAATATCTGGACTGCAGAGATGACACTTCACAGTAACATGTCCTGGATTACACCATCTGTTGTTCACAAGTACTGCCAGTCCACCTCCTTTACATTTGACGCTCCTCTTTAAATCTCTTGTCTGCTCATATGGTTAAAAAGCCCTGCAGAGAGACGCTGGAGTCGGGGATATGATCCTGCAGCCATGTCTCAGTGAAACACATAATACTATATTCCCGGCACTCTGGCTGGGTCCTTTGTAGGGCTTGGAGTTCATCCAACTCGTTTCCCAACGATCTCACATTGCCCATCATAACTGACGGAAGACATGGTTTGAACTTCCTTCTCTCTCTTCTCTTAGCTCCTGCTCCGCATCTACGGCGTCTCCTTTTCAACTCATCAGGGATTTGGGGTTGTAGTTGAAGTATTATTTGAGCTTTTGAGATATTAATCAGCTGCTCCTGGTTGTAAGAAACAAACCCGTTGCCATGGCAATGCATCGTAACAAATGTCCAAAAGTAGAAAAGTATTAGGAAATATCCTCCAAGCTGCACAGCATCCGACACCGGAGAGGACAGTCGTCCAAAAAAAAAAAAAAATCAACTGTATCCACCACAATAGGAATAGTTCCCAAAAAAGAATAAATCAGAATCAAAAGTAACAGAGCTACTCCAACCTGCTGCCACCTTGAGCGGCGCAATTCTAGATGGTGATATCACTGTAAAGTCACAAAACCTTGGGGAATTATGCTGCATTCCATATCAAAATGCCTAAATATGTGACACTTATATTACATATAGATTCTAAAGCACAATCTTTAAATGGAAAAAGTTCATATTTTTAATATTCAAGTGAAGTCCTACTCCATCATATCAGAATCAGAATCAGCTTTATTGCCAAGTTTGTACATACAACAAACAAGGAATTTGACTCCGGTACACTTTGCTCCATGGGTTCCTTTTTTGTTTTATAAAGTTTGGATTAAATTTAAAGCTGGTTAAACTTGACTGCTGTCTCTTAAAAAAAAAAAGCAATATCTTCAGGTAACAAACTAATTTGCATTTCTTTACCAAAAGTAGAAATACCTTTTTAGATGATTTCTAGAAATGTAGTCAGCAAAGATTTGAGTGGCTAAAATAAAGAGATAAGGGAAAATTTGGCAACCTTGCCTAATTCCTTGATTACAGGATAGAATCTAGGGGTGGTACCGTTTTTCATTTGACAGAGCAATTAGCGTTATTATATAATATTTTCATTGTATTGCAGAAGAAAAGACCAAAGCTGAATTTATGAAGACAGCTGAAGATGTGATTAATGCAATCAAAAGCTTTGTAAAACCCTAAGAAGAGTATGAAGCTATTATCTGTGATTAACTCTGAAAAATCCAGAATATCAAGAACAAGCCATTTATTATTGGAAATGTGGATATTTTGCATAAATTTAGATTGTGTCTCTCTAATAATTGTTTTTAGGACCCATTTAAGTTGTTTTGCAAATACTGATGCCATGATTTTGTAATCATTATTTAAAAGACATATAGTACGCCAATTATCAATGAGTAGTTAGTATTTTTGGGGCTTAGGTTTAAGGTGAGTGTGGTGGGAAATGTCATTGGGATACTCGGGAATTTGCCGGCAGGGGGCGCAAATGCATCACTGCACATCCTGAGTAGTGTAGTTAAGCAGAGCAGAAGAAGGCACTTCCTGTATGTTGTCTGCTTTGCCGTGTTTTAACATAAAATTACAGGTAAGGCGATTTGATATACCTGCTGCTGTTCCAGGACCTCTTAATTATGACTATAACCTGCTCATTTTAGCGAAACGTGCTGGATTTGCATTGCTTTCTTAAAACATAGTCAGAAGGTAAAATAAAACGCGTCCTAAAATTGCGTTTGCAATACTGTTAGGTGACATTTTACAACACATTTGCAAGTGTATTATCTGAAGAGGTGTGTCACCAAGAACCGGGCCCTGTATGCCGATAACGCTGTTAGCCGAAAAAGCTAATATTCTGAATTCAAGTTAGGTGAAATTTGCACAAATTTCTCATCTGAATCCTACACAGGGATTTTATGTTAATGCTGTTATGCTTCTGTTTAAAGTTTTACAGTCATGCCATCCTTTCGGCTTGCAAAAATTACCGTAATGTGTTGATTTTGATGCTGTGTTAAACTTTCAGTATGGAACTATATTCCTGTTTTAAAGCTGTGCTCCGAAGCAAAAGCAGCTTCTTATTAAAACCAAATCAGACCACAAACGGAGGCAAAAACAAATTTTACTAAAATAAAAGTGTAGCTAGGAGAGCACAGGGTGCTGTAAAACATCTGCTAGAATAAAGATCTGCCATAAGCTCCACCAGATTGCATCTGCAAATCCCTACTAGCCAAAGCTGACGTTGCTCATCAGTCACCCTCTGCTCAGCCTTGGTGAACAGAATGTTTCCTTCTATCCTTCTGTTTAGTTTGTTATGGCATTTGAACAGACTTGGGCAAAATTGTATGTTTTATTCATAAGCAATCACAGAAAAAGAGAGTCGTTAATTATAATTTTGTGAATCTCTGTTTTCTGTAAAGTGTTGTTGAACTCTTGAGAACTTTTGCATTCCGAGTTCTCTTTAAGAATATTGATATAAAAACATAACCGGATTTCTTTGTTTTTCCTGTGGTCATCGGTCATTAATGATGTATGTTAAGAGTAGAGCCAAAACGGCTATGTGAGAGACCAGTCGATGTAAAACAGGATTTAATGTTCTCTTAAAACAAAATCAAAAATATTATGGAGTTGACATTTAAACTTTTAGGCATCCTATATTAGCTGTAAGCCAGGTTAGCACTACTAAAACAGTAGTCTTTTTGTGTATATTGTAGAGAATGTAGATAGTTGCCCTAAATGTTTGATTTTCGAAAGGTCACCAACACCCCTAAATCCAGCTTGCTCCATGTCAAAGGTTGAAAGGGCAAAAGGAGAAAACAAAGCATGTTTGCTTTACTTGTTCACCCTTCCTGTTATCTGCTGAAACTGTTGCTCTCTCTCAAAGCCTGAAATAACTGCAGACATGTCTTTGCATATCATAGAAAACCCCTTTTAAATTGCTTCTTACATCTCCGTGCTTCCTGTGACCCGATCTCACTGATATTTAAAATGGCAAGAAGGCCATTACTGTGATTTGCTATTGTGCAGCTACAGTGTGAATAAAATGGGACTCCAGCTCAAATAGCAGTGATAAATACACTAGCATTAAACACTTTTGATGTTCTTTTAAGGTATTTATATATATATTTATATTATAAATTCAGCTGCTTTGCCCCAGTCCAGGAGAGGGCCCTGAATGGTCACAAAATTTGCTATTCCTTGCTAGGACTCTGTCCTGAAAGGTTATGTTTCTGTGGTTTAATCTCAATCCTCTTTAAGTGTGGGCTGGGGTGGAAGTCCCTGCTAATACCCTCCAAAGCCTGGCCTGTTAGGAGATAAACCAGGGAGCAAGAAGCCAGCCCTTCACCGTTAGGGCATTGAGTATTACCTGGCTGGTTAAATGGGAAAGTTTTACAGTCACATGGTGAAGGCTTGTCTTAAAAGTCCACCTGCTCTTTTTCACATGCTGTCTTGCCCTCTCTGTTTGCAGGGATGGCTCAGTGGGGGGCCATCTTCTCTATAATTGCTGCTCTTGGAGGAGCAGCAATGTTGGCCTCAGTGCACAAAATTGATGAAGGACACACAGGAGTGTACTACAGGTGAGCCTGAAGGATTACTTATTTTGTGTGTTGTGAAAGTAAAAGTAAGTGTCTGATTAAAAGATGTCTCTTTTTTTAAGCATCCTCATAGCTGAACAGTGATGATCATGAATAACATTAGGGTTACTCCACATGCCAGCTGTGCTTTTAGGCAAATAATAATAATTGTAATCACCAGCAAAGACATGCCTTGTCTGTGCTGGAATGACTAAACTTTTTTTTTTTCTTTTGATTTTGGGGGACTGTTCATAAAAACATCATTATCTTCTGATTTATGTTGTTGTTGGCACATATTCTAGAATTGGTTTTGTAATATTTTCCCAGGAATTGTTTCTTATCGTGTTTCCATTGAAGTAGGTTGATTAAGGTTGTACAAATTGTCTGTGTTGCAAATTTAGATTCAGTGACCAGCAGAATAGAAGTGAAGTGAAGCACCACATTAGGTGCAAATTGTTTTCTAGGTTCTTGTCTCCAAAACGCGGGGAACTCTGAGAGTTATCTGTCTTTAGATAAGTTTTTCCACAGGAATATGACTCATAATGTGCCTTGCTTGTGTGTCGCAGGGGAGGGGCACTCCTCACTACCACCAGTGGCCCAGGTTTCCACCTTATGCTTCCATTCATCACCACATACAAGTCTGTACAGGTGAGTTGGGTTAGATCAAGCAGCTCGGGCTCCTTACTGTATTTATCTTTTCAAACACAAATGTGGTAAAAGTTTAAAGTAACCTATATCGGTGATATACAAAAGCATATATGTACATATGCTACAAATGATTTGTCTTTACTTCTCTGGTTTTCGTATGGGAGATCAAAAGCAGTGCGAAAAATACTTCTTTGACAGAGACCGATAAGGTGTATGTTTTTATATTTATCTGTATCATGTCAGTAATTTCTGTTTTATATGAAGATATTGGTTGTCATTTTTAACACAAAAATAAAATACAGTGCTTTGCAAAAGTATTCATACTTCCTCAAACCTTTATACATGTTGCCATGTTACAAACAGAAACTTCAAAGTACTTTATCAAGACTTAATTTGACAGACAAAAGTAGCACATAATTGTGAAGTGGAACAAAAGTGATGCATTGTTCAAAAATTTGATTGACAGCTTTTGTTTAGCAGGGACAGATTCCCTGTCTCTGCTAAACAAAGGTACCTCCACACCATGATGCTGCCACCACCATGTTTCTCGCTCGGGATGGTGTGTTCAGGATGCTGTGCAGTATTAGTTTTCTGCCACATGTAGTATTTTTACATGCTCATCCAGGAGGAGTGACTGCTGCAAGTCACTGACTTGATGCAATCTGCTGGGTTCCTGAGATAGAAAAACCTTTTAACCAATTTGAATAATAAACTAAATCTGACTGCACTGTTTGATAGTTAGGATTAATTGGAATGTATGAACTTGACTTGAAATCTGTATGATTTGATTGAATTGACTTTGTAAAGTGCCTTCAGAGGACATGTGTTGTGAATTGACACTATATAAATAAACTGAATTGAATTGAATTGAATTTTACATGTCAGCCAGAATGTGCAATATTGGTCTCATCTGATCAGAGGATATTCTTCCATGCTTTTGCTGTGTCCCTTAAATAGCAAACAAATTCATGTCTTTCTTTCAAAAATGTTTTTTTTTTTTTTTCAAACTGGCCAGATTTAATGAGTGCACATTAACAGTTCCATCAATAGATTCTCCCACCTGGAAAGTGGATCTCTGGAGCTCCTTCATAGTTACTATGGACCTCTGCTTCTATCCTGACTAATGTCGGTTTAGGTGGACGGCCATGTCTTGGTAGGTTTGTGGTTGGGCCATACTCGTTCCATTTGTGGCTGATAAATTGAGTGTTTTGAAGTTTGGCATATTATTTTATACCCTAGCTTTGCTTTAACCTACTTTAAAAGGTTCTCCCTGACCTGTCTGCTGTGCTCTTTGGTCTTTATGAAGCTGTTTGTTCACTGATATTCTCCAACAAACCTCTGAGGCCTTCATAGAACAACTGTGTCTATACCGAGATTAAACTACAAAGTTTGACTCTATTTACTAATTAACTGACTTCTAAGACTAATTTTTTGGCATTCGTTTTAATTTAAGTGTAACACTGTCACAATGTGTTACTTTCAGATTTATTTTTGCAAAAAATTAAAATAATACGTTTCACTTCACAGTGAACTGCTACTTAGTTTTGGTCTATCACATAAAATGCCTTTAAAATACATGGAAGTTCCTGGTTTTAACAAGAAGTTCAAGGGGTGTGGTTGCTTTTTCAAGGATCTGTATTGTTTGTATTAAAATGTAGCTTCTGTTAATCTATGTGCTTTTTATGAACTGAACACAGGTTGTCCAGATCTGTTAAGATACCTGGCTGTATGCCAAAAGCTTGCTGTTATAATCTCTGCACCCATACATTATCTATTTGTCTTGTAACAGAGCTTTATCATGCTAGAAAAGAGAACAAAAGTTATCACCAAATCATGCCTGGATTTGTTGGAAGAATTTGCTCTCTGGAGGATGTTTTGATTTCACTCTGTTAGGCTGATTTGTGACTAACCCCTCTTCGCTGGCTTCGCTGCTATACTGTTGGCACCACACGTGGTTACTAACACCTTGGCTTCTCTAGGCAAATGATTCTCCAGATGCAACAAAGTTACACGAACATTCAGCTGCTCATCTTTGTTCTACCTGCAGAATATAATTCTGTCCTGGAACATGTTCCTGAACATAAGAGACATCTTTACTGTTTTTCTTGGCACAGGGCCATTACCCAAACATCTTGCCACCACTCAAATCTACCCTCTGCTGAGGTTCGGCTAGCTCTGTAATGATGACAACATATTTCCATAGAACACTGCTCAGTAGGAGACAGTACTGGTCCTTTCTGGAAACTTTTGGACAAACTGAGGCCTTGTTGGCTCCCACTGAATGACTCATGATTAAGTTTGTGGTCATTTAGAAAACTGCTCTTCTGGGGTGCACATTTTTCTTTAGAGCTAACCATTGCTAAAACAGCATGAAAATAATTTCAAGCACATCTGCACAACTTAAAATCAATCAGTCTGGTAATCAGGATAATAAAGTCATTTCAGCTGGACTATTTCACAACTCCATCTGTGCTTACGTTGTGAGCTTGAATAAGGCTGTAGGGTTTTGTGTCAAGAATAGAATTATCAGCACAAAATTGAGCAAATTGGTTGGTTGCAACTGTAGATCTGCTGTGAGAAGCTGTTTCCCAGACACTGACAAGGGTAGAAGAAAGATGTGTGTAATGAGTCTAAAATAAATCTGTATTAAATTATAATCTGCCAAGAAGTAGACAGCAGAGCACCACTTTTATGTTGCTTCAGGAAGGAAATTTATGGCTTTTCAGTTGTTTCTTCACACTCATTAGCTTTAAGGCAATCTAGTACAACAGGCCCGTAATGCATTGGTTTTAGTTTTGGTTTAGTATTTTCTGATACTAGGTTAGCTCTAATTGATGTTTATTTTCTTGGAATTCTGCTTTTATTAATTTAATGCACCATTAGCTCTGGTTTTATGCAGCGCTGATAGGTTTGCTCCCAGCTACAGGGTTGTTTTTGTTTTAGTAATGATCTCAGCAAAATAAAAGTCAGATGCAGAACATAAGAATATATTACGAAGAACTTGTAACCATGTGCTTTGACCTGCAGACGACACTGCAGACAGATGAGGTGAAGAATGTACCATGTGGGACAAGGTGGGTAGTCTGTTCTGGCTAGCTTACATAGATTTCTCTTGGTTGATGTAGCAAACATACACCTGTATATTGTCTTTCAATTTCCACTAATGTTTGGTAGAAAGACCTTTGATGTGTATCTTCTTTCAGTGGAGGAGTGATGATTTACTTTGACCGCATTGAAGTGGTGAACTACCTCATTCCCTCAGCAGGTACTGAGAAAACAGCCATCTTTTCTGGATGCAGTTTAAACACAGATGTTAAGTGTTGCTGCACACCCAGAATCATCTGTCTGTGTCTGCGGTTGTGTAACACCAGCGTTTTTATTTTCATCTGCAGTATATGACATAGTGAGGAACTTCACAGCAGATTATGACAAAGCTTTGATTTTCAACAAAGTGCACCACGAACTCAACCAGTTTTGCAGCGTTCACTCTCTACAAGAAGTCTACATCGGCTTGTTTGGTGAGTAGAGAAATGGTACAGATTAAGTACAAATAAACTAGTAATTTCAAAAAATGTTTTTTGTTCTTTAAATTTCAGATGTTATTCATATGTATGTTGCCTTTGGTGTGTTTTAAGTCCTTTGGCTATATTAAATCTCCTCTTTTATTTTCACAATCTGTCTGCCTAACCAAGAGAAATATGTGACTATTTGACATTCCTTACTGTATATCTAGAAAAAACACTTTGAATGTGGTCTAAAAGCAGATGGAAGGTATTGCAGGGGCCAACCTAATCTCTTCTCAAGTAGTACTTTTTATAAGAGTTTTGTTGTTGTGACAACAATGTGACGGAAGATTCCTTTTGGGTATAAAGGAAGCCGAAAAATAATATTTCTTTTAATGATTCAGCAGAGCTCAGCCCGTTTCTTTTTTCTGTTTCTTTTTTTTTTTCCATACAGACCAAATCGATGAAAATCTCAAATTGACACTACAAGAGGATCTAACATCTATGGCGCCAGGCCTTATAATACAGGTACAATAACACCTTGTGTCAGTTTTGATAGACACTAAATATTTGAGGTGTACTGACTTAATGGACTGACCCAAGATCCTGCAGCTATATAACACTGAAGATGAAAGCTTATATTTTATTTTTGTTTAATCTGTGGGATTTAGTTGTTACACAGCTCAATACACTAGACAACAACAACAACGAGAAAAGAAGAGTAATAACAGCTGTAGCAATAATATCTGTTGTAGTATCAGTAGTATTAATAGTTGTAGTTATAATAGCAGTAGCAATATTAGTAGTAATAGTAGTAATGATAGCAGTTATAATAGTAGTAGTAATAGAAAAATCAGAACTAATAAAAACACAATGTTCCACAAACATGATCACTTCTTGTTGTACAGTCTAATAGCAGAAGGTACAAATGAGTGTCTATAGCGCTCATTCTAAATCATTGGTGGTATGAAGCACTGGCAGAGAGAAAGAAGGTTAATAAGGAATGTTCTTACGTTATCCACCATCATTTTCTCACACACCGACTCTAAACTCTCGAGTTGCAGACCCACCACAGAGCTGGCTTTTCTCACCAGCTTCTTCTGTTTGTTGGCCTCTCAAGTCTTGATCCCACTTACCCAGGACACCACAGCAAACGATCGGTTGGATTTATACTTTCTTGTGGTGGACGTCTGTGTTATGCAGCCAGTCCAAGTTTTTGTTAATGTGCACGCCCAAGTACTTGTACCTGTCCACCCTCTCTACTTCCTCACCCTGAATGAAAACAGGAACAGTCTTCTGTTCTTATGAAAGTCCACCACTGGCTCCGTGGTCTAACCGAGGTTGAGCTTCAGATGGTTTCTGCGGCACCATTCCACAAAGTCTTGAATCGGACTTCTGTACTTCTCCTCTTATCCTCAGTAATACATTCCACTAAAAAGAAACCACCAGAAAATCTCTGAAGGTGGCAGAAACCAGAGTTGAAGTTGAGATCAGAGGTGTAGAAAGAGAAGAAGAATGGTGCTAATACAGTACCCTGAAGTGCTCCAGCATTGCTGATTACAATGTCAGAGACACAGCTACCCACACTGACATATTTTAGTTGAGCTGTAAGATATTCTGTGATACAGGAAGTAGTGTATGGGTTCAGTTGCATGTCCAGCAGCCTCTCGTTTAGTAGGAAGGTCTGAGTGGTGGAGAAAGCACTGAAAAGTCAAAGAACATGACTCACAGTGCTTCCTTGTCTTTTTAGGTAAGAGAGAGCCTATGTGAATCAGATAAACGATGGCATCTTTCACCCTGATGCATGGCTGATATGCAAGCTGCAGTTGGCACAGAAATGCTGTTAACTGGGTCCTCAGATGCCGTAAAAAGCTCCTCTTTAAGGTATTCGTGAGATGGAATGTCATAGCTACAGGTCTGTAGTCATTCAGACCTCTCTGTGACCGTTCTTTGGCACAGGTACAATGTAGGATGCCTTTCAGACCACAGAGACCATCTTTAGTCTCAAGGAGAGATTGAACAGATGCTGCATGGGAGCCGTAGTTCTTCAGAGCAAAGCTTTAGTAACCGGGAGGAGATGTTTTTAGGTTCCCTGGCTTTGCTCTTCTGAAGCTTGGAGAGCTCCTGCTGTATCTGGTAGGTGATGGGTTTGAGGTGAGCTGGTGGGTGGATCTGAAAGCATTGAGGTGTTGCCAGAGAATGTGTAGCAGGAGTGTATGGAGAGGAAGCTGAAGGATCCTGATTCTATGTCCTTTTGCGAGAGGGGCCAGAGGAGAAGATAGGAGAAACTCTTGTGGAGCTGTGGATGGATCCAAAGGTGTGAATGGGTCCCAATGGGTCCCAGCCTTCCTATTATCTGAGTTCACCAGAGTGGGACTTGATTCAGATCAGAAGCAAATGGCTGATCTCCCTGGAGACCTTGTGAAGACAGACATTGTCTAGTCATGGACTATAACACGTTATACAGCTCCTTGCTGTTTTTTGGGCCAGGCTTTGTCTCAACCCTATTCTCAACTGATGTTTTTTGCGTCCTTTTTCTTCTTCTTGAGTGCTTTTAGGACAGTCTGTAGCCTCACTCTTTCTTTTGCCAAAAACTTTTCTTCTCAGCAAACCCTTAATTTCCCTGTTAACCCAAAGTTAACAGGGAAAACATGGACATTCCCGGTTGGTACAATAGAGCCCTCACAGACTTGTATCTAGTCAGAGATGCAGCAAGAGAGCCCCTCATTGTCCTCCCCAGAATCCGGGAATAGTTCTAAGTTTGGTTTTTTTTTTTTTTTTTTTTTTTTCAGACAATGATTTCGGTAAATAAATCAATTTCAGAAATGCTTATAACAAACAAACAAATATCCAAATACCATACAAAAAAGTGTTTGGTAAGCATTAACTTAAATTTCCAGTTCCAAATAAATTAAATTAACTTAAACACAAATAGCAACCAGTAAAATAAACATTTTCCAACAAGCAAACTTGTCAGTATATTTAACTTGAGATCTGACATTGATTATTAATTAATATAAATTGTCTGAAAAGGGGTATGAAGAAGTAAAACTTATTTTTAATACCCCTTCTCCCTCTAATTGCACTTAAATTAACTGAGTAACCTTCCTAATTAACATCTATGTTTTTGATCCAGAATTCACAAACCAAAAACTAATAAATAAATATATATACACAATTATCTATATATATACATATACACAAATATACACATATATATATCTACACATATATACATACATACACATACACATACATACATGCATATATACACATACACACATACATACATATACATATGTACACACACAGACAAACATGAACCTCCACATATGTACATGTAACTGCACACATGCATACCTACACTCACAGAAACACACCACACATTAGGCCTAAATCCACATTCACATTCTTGTATATCGGCACTTAGAGACCCCCCCCCAAATCATCAGAGCCACAATCCAACACCACAGCTCCACCAAGTTTGTATTCTGAAAGCCCTCCTGAAAGCCCTCCTGAAAGGCCTCCTAATTATCTTTGGTTCAAATCTTTACAGACCTTGTGCTGGCCACCTGCATTGCATGACCAGTGGCTTGTAGCTACCCAGCAGTTGGATTGAGGTAATGTTCAGACCCAGCAAGGGGAGGGAGGGGAGTATGGGAATTTTGATCTCTTTTGTGTAAATGTGAAAGGGACATTTTTGTAGTTGCACAACTGACCTACTGTTTAAAGTTTGTCAGTGTTGTATAAAGGGAGAGATGGTTGAAATCCCTGCTGATCATCACCAAAGCACGAGGATGCTGAGCCCCTGTTTAAACTACGTTTTCTAGTGAAAATTGTATGATTTAGTTGTGTCTACACGACAGCTGCGCACGTTTTCTCTAAAAATGGCACAATTTGAGGACGGGTTCCAGAGTAACGGTTTGAAAAGGTCTAAGTCTCTCTTAACGTGTAGAAAGTAGAAATTAAATCCATGTATGTTTCGTTGATTGATTTTCCCGTTAATAAACAAAATGGCAAAAGGAAAATAACCGTGTTGTTTTATTGTTTTTCCGTTTTTAAAACCTAAATGTAAAAATGTAATATCAAACTAATTAAAATTGCGGCTGTTGTTTTAATTTATAGCGATAACACTGTTCCACTGGACGATCTGTGCCTCTGCACCTCGTCAGATTTTTCTACCGCAGTGCGTCTAGACGGTGCTACCCTTTCATGCTTTCATTGTTAGTGTTGATGTTAAATATAATCATCAGGAAACATTCTTCAAGTGACAGGATTGAAGTGGCAGTTTAGCTGTTAGGCGTAGCATTGGAACAATTTATCTGAAAGATGAAAACTTTTCTAAAACCACTAGAGTATCCTACCTGTTTTATTTTTTCATTCTTCACATGCATATTAAACAGTATCAGAAGAGCTTTTATTGCAAATAAATTGAATAGACATCTACAAATACAGGTTATCCCTGCAAACAATTTGTGCATAAATAAGTTGTGTGAGAGTCTTTATTATATCTGGCACAGTGAAAATGTGCCCATCAAGTGCACAGGCCACAGTGCACCTGAAATGACAAAGTGACAGATACAGAATAATCACTACTCAAAAATATAGAAATGTAGTATAATTATAAGCACAAAATAGCCTGCAAAATAGACCGTGTTTGTCGTGATTCAAGTGGTTGATGCTAAACAATGGGAGTAATTTGTGGTTTACAATATAATAACAATAGACGTCAATACTAAAGTCATTTACAAGTATGCTAGAAGCTCACTGTCATGTAAACTTAAAAAAAGAAGTAATGCAAATACTTAAGGAAAATAAGACATAAAATAAATTAACTGAAACTTTCCGAAACCTTCGCCGAGTAAAAGCTTTCACAGGTAGGATGCCTTGATAAGAGGGCTTTCAGGTAAGCAACCTGTGACGTATCATTGGTGTGCGCATGCGCGTTTCCACAAGGTAGGATTGATTTTCAGGTAGCACAGATGTAGGACAGATTGTCGCGTAGCACACATAGACCACCGTAAATGACTGATGGTTCCAAAGAGGAAGCCTTTTGGCTGGAAAAATATGGAAAATAAATCTGTAATTTCTCAAGATACTGGCAATGGCTACACTCTATTTTTTAGGATCAAAGCTATTTTTTTTAACCGTGTCCTCTCTGGCAGAGTAGTGCTCAGAATTGTTGTCTGAGTGCCAAGAAAAAGCCCAACAGATTTACTTTCACAAGTGGAGCATTACAGCTAACGCTTTAAAGCTCTGTTTGATATTTATAAAAGAAACTTTATTTGAAACTGCTTTGGGATTATTTCAATTGTTACGAAACACGAAAAAGAGTCCCAGGCGAACCAACTAGCAGCCACAGTGCAGAAGCCCCAAGGAGCTGCAGCGACGAGCCCACAGGCCCTGCTGGCAGCCGTCTGTGCCAGAGCAGATCCAACCATGGACCCAGAGACCCAAGACCCTGGGACATATAACCCCCCAAGCAGAGGCCCAACAGATCCCAGAGGTCCAGGCCCCGGCAAGCAGCAAACAGGAGTGAGCCGGCACACACCAAAGCACCCAGCACTCGGACATCCCCTCCCTACAGAGGCGTACCACCACAGGTGAGCTCCATCCCAGAAAAGCCAACGAAACCACACCCATACAGTGCAAGCTCCACCCACCCCCGCTACTTTTGCCATGTGAATGAGATTAGAACCTCGTCATGTAGCTGTGTTAACAGACGTCGCCTAAACAGGGCCTGAGTCAGAAGTCCTACGATAATTTTGTGGATGATGTCACATGCTCTCGCTGCTGTCGTGGACGGAGACACATAGTCACAATGGCGGTGTGTGAGAATTCACGTGGTAAATGGCCTGCACTTGTAAGCGCTTTATCTAGTCCGAGGACCCCAAAGAGCTTTACACTACAATCAGTCATTCAACTATTCATACACACATTAACACACTGACAGTGGTAGGCTACATTGCTGCCCTGAGGCAGACTGACAGAAGTGAACACGACTGAGACGGATGGACAGCGGGGGTTCAAACCAGCAACCCACCGTTACAAGATGAAGCCCTACCACCTGAGCCACCAGGGCTTACGCCAACTAACAGGAGCTCACTGTCAGGGGTGCAGATGCATTCTTCAATGCAACACGCCCACAATGACACCATTTAGAATTAATAAAGACAGCAAAACCTCCCTCTTTTTCTTAGTGCTTAGTTTACCTCTATCCGCACGAACAAGTCCAACCCCAAAAGGTTCACAGCTGGATTGTGAAACCTAAATGTGTGTGGCCTTCAACCCACAGCATTCACTCTAGGTAATTTGCAAAGAGTTGTATGTCAGCAATTTCCCTTTTCTGCAGCTTAGTGCTGTGTCGAGGTCCTCATGCAGGCTGTTCAAATTCATGTAGCGCTTTGAATACTAAGTTATGCTTAGCACCTACATTAGATTCTGCTGTTCAACATATTTCTCAAATTAGACACTGGAAGATCATCTGGATTTCTCCTGCTGCTGCTGTGTTTGCTTTGCAACATACATCCGTCACTCTCCTTTTGCCAAAATGATCTGTCTGTTTGTCTTTTCTGAAAAGAGCTTCTCATAAACATGGCATTGTTTCTAGAAATATCTTTGTCTGTATGAAAAAGAAGGAAAACTACCCAGAATTGTGTAATAACTATGCCTGTAAGTGGTGCTGTTACACTACCACAGAACTACATCAAAGACAGGAAAGCTAATATACTAAAGAACTTCAGGTTCAGAGTTTGGCCAAAAAAATTCTTTCCCCTGGAACTGGTTTTATAGATGTATCATTTGGGTGCTCGTAAAATGTCGGAATTTTTTTGGCTGAATATTTACAGCATGTAACATAATGTCAGAAATTTTATGATTTACACATTCAAGGGAGTGGGTGGAAATGTAAACCGATATAAACTCTTTATCCTTTTATCCTTACAGCGCTAACGTAATCTTACAGATATAATATATGAATCCATTTGGACATAAGAGCAAAACAATAAGCAGCTTCTCTGCTTTCACAAGACCATGATTAGACTGTACCTGAGATCACTGCTGATGTCTTTCCACCCTGACATTGTGTGAACATGTGCTGCAAAAGGAAGTTATGGACTCAACAAAGAAATAAGGTTAAGACGAGCCAACATTTTATGCCATATGTCATTCGACCACAGCATCGTGTTTTCTAGCTGGGTCAGGCCACAGAACCTCAGCCATATCACAGGCCACATTCACCCTTTAGCATGCCGGGTCCATTCTTGGCATGCCTCCACACCTTCCTCAACTGGCCTATACTGGCTCCCTCATCATTAGCCAAAGGTGGAATCAATTTTGAGTCATTGTTTTTAGCTGCTGGCACCTGTGCCTTAATTTTGATCAAAGTATGCGGCATGTATTTACTATTTTGCACAGCAGGTCCATCATAATGCAAATGTGTTTGCAAGCAGTGTCTAGTGATGAGTAACATGCTTTGGGTTTTTATCACAAGGGGACTGATTTGATACATTGGTTTAGGCTACTGAAAAATGAGAATGGTATGTAGTGTTTAAGCAATTTACTTACACAAATTTTCTCATTCATTTTGCATGTTGCTTTGTAAACCAATAATGACTATGTAATGAGTCGAATAACTGATTTTGTGTTTAATTCATTTTAGGACTTCTGTGTATGTTTTAAAACAGCAGCAGGTGGTGAGGTTTGACTGGGCTGTGAGAGAAAGTTGTTAAAAAGACAAAACTTGTGATTATTCGCTCTATTTCAGGGAAAAGATTAACTGTGTGACATGGGGAAGATCGAGTCACAAATCGGCCTAAAAAATCCTGCTCTGTGAACCAGGCCTTACTGTATTGGGAAGAAACTAAGATTTTATGGTTTCCAGACTTTCCAAATCTCCTGTGTTACTTATCTCATTGACTAAGGTCATTGTTTCTTCGAGGAAGTTAAATATTGCACAACATTCTCAAGCTCTTAAGTGACCCAACCAAAACCAGCCTCATCCTATTCCACCTCTTTGTTTATTATTAATTGTTATTATTAATAGCATTAATTGCTTCACTGGGCATAAAGAGATTTCTGTTTTTTTTTTTTCTGTCTCTTGAACCAGTTGTAATAACAGTTTCTGTGAGGAGTTAATGGTCTGGGGTGTTCATTGGAATTGTGACTACATAAACATTGCCCTTGAGGTTTTTTTTTAAGTCTTTTTATTAAGCTGTGCTTATTTTGCATCTCCACAAAAATGAATGTTTTGTCTGTTTGTCCTCTCTCTGTTCCTCAGGCCGTGCGTGTCACTAAACCCAACATTCCTGAGAGCATTCGCAGGAACTACGAGCTCATGTAGGTTCTCTTTTTCTTTCTCAAAAGAAAGTTGGCCCTGAATGATTTTTTTTTTTTTCGTAAATTATAGAAGGTTATGTTTAATTCCTGCTGCTGGGTTCTGTGGTCGGGAGACGGAGCTGTTTCATGTCTGTCTGTAATGCTGCAGCGTGACCAACCGCATGGGATTTGTCATGGAAAAACACAGACTTCCCGTAAATGATGCTCATCCAGTGAGAAGCACACAATGAGACTGCAGCTTGGTAGTGTTTAAAGAACTTAACTATGGATGTATTTTAAAAAGGAAGCATGCACAGGCATCACCATTACTTCCAAACAGTCAGTCAGTCAGTCATTTTCTACCGCTAATTCCATAGTGGGTCGCGGGGGAGCTGGTGCCTATCTCCAGCAATCTATGGGCGAGAGGCAGGGTACCATTACTTCCAAACAACTAAAGTAAAACAAAACATTTTAGGGTTTGTCAAATCCAGACCATAATGTCTGCTGTAAGAGATAACAAAGGGTGCATGCTTTGCGCAGTAATAAGACATGAAGCTGGATACAATCCTCAGGTTAATAAATGCTCAGGATGTCTTCATCTGGTCAGACATTCCTGGAGGAGGTACCAACCAAAGATAAATACTTCCAAAAGTTTCTATAAAACCTTTGAACTATCTTCCAACCTCATTAAACATTCATCTATTTATATGTTATTGAAATAGGGGTTTGCAAAGGGGAATTTTATCATATTTTGTGGTACTATTGTTATAAGGATAAAAGCAACTATAAAGGAGTATTTATTTACTTCACCCTTTTTTTATGTAACTGTGGCTGTGACTTCATGTCACAGCAATCAAAACCCCACAAATACACATACTGCTCTTAAAAACATTTCCATTTTTAAAATGGGCTTCGTCAGGACACCAGGTACACCAAAGTGTGATTTTTATTACTAAGTTGCAAACAGTAAATGCATTTCATCTCATTTTCAAATGTATTGATATGTACTGATGCTCTCATGGAACCAACAGTGGAGAAAATAGTAAAAATAACCATTCTGACAATACAGTCAGTTTCTGAGGTTTTCAGACATCATTATTTTGGAATTTATCATTGTAAGAATAAATCAAAATTTTTATCGTGATAAGTTGTTCATAAAAACGATAAATTGTACGATAAATGCCCATCCCTAATTGAAAGTATTCGAATAAACAGTGAAGTTACAGGCCACAATATTACTTTGAAGCAGCAACCTAAACTTTACTAGAAGACAGCTCAGAGCTGAGAAATAAAATTAATTCTGTAACAATTAAAGTTACGTAACTTGACATAGAGCAAGCCTAAACATAGCCATAACACTGTTTCAAATTAAAAAAGAAAAATGCTAAATTTCCATCCCCTACTTTTTTCTATTGTTACAATTTCATTCCATTTGTCCAGGGTTGACTTTAATACATTTATTTCCATTTACTGTCTAAGGTGCTTGACAACTATCTACAGATCTGGATTCAGGAGAAGCTCTTGGGCTAGAACCAGTTTTGCTGTCCTATCCTCACAAGTTTCTTTTATGCCTGCAAATTCCAATACAGTGATTACCCAAGCAAATTACAACTAATTGAATCTACAAAGACAACAGCTTTATAGTTGTATTCCTTTTCCACATGGAAATTGTTTTTCTGTAACAATAGTTATTTGTCTTTTCAAAAACAAGAGGTTTTTTTACTATAATGGCATAATGTCTCGAAATGTTTTCATACACAAATGATCAAAATGTTGCAGTTTCTATGTCAGGCCTGTATGTGGTGATGCAACTATAAAACAAAAAGAAAAATTAAAGGAGGTGCATAGCATGTTTTTAAGCCTTGTTACGTGTGACTTGTTTGGGGTCAAATGCTAGGTTAAAGGTGGAGCCATAAAGTTTTCAAATAGTTGCTTATTGGTTATCTACACAAAATACTTAGTGATCATATGTTGTGTGTGGAGGTAGTGGAGGACCCAAACACAAACAGGAATCATGCAAAACATGGTATGAAGCTGTTGAATAAAGAAACAGAAAAGACCGTTTATGAAATAACTTGTAAGAAGCAGGAATACAACAGTAGTATCTGGCTGTGACTGACTGAACTGGGGAGTATAAATACCGATGGTGGTGATTATAGGAGGGAAAAAGCTGTGAGGGAAGCTGGAGCTACAGGAACATAAGGGAAATATGGCTGAACAAGATGAACAGAGGGAATACAAACTCCCTAATAAATCTCTACAATTCAGAAAAAGCAATTTCTTCAATTCACAACAACATTGACTTATAAGGATCTTTTCATAAAAAATGGGTCCCTCAGAACCTCTGGGAACCAGGAAAGTTCCTCAGTAAGTCTTTTCTTTGTGATGTTATCGACATTTGTATGCATTTTACTTTTGGGAAAATGATTTTAAGACTTTGGATATCTCCTTTCATCAACGAAGCCTGCCATTTTCTTTAAACTTATTTATGATGATTGATCAAAGTGTCATTTACAACAAATATTGGCTGATAACTATGAAGGGTCAAAGTAACTGAATTGAAGGTGTGAAATACTGAACATGGTAAAATTGAGTGCCGTAACAAACGTGATTAATTTCGACTCTGTGAAAATTAGAATCTGTGAGCCAGCTCACTTGGGCAGCTGTCAGCCGACTGAGCAGCGTTCCCTCCCTCTTCCGGAGAATGCGCCTGATTCCCGGCTCATCGTGTTGAACATACCACTGGGTTTAACTACTACGTGGAAGAGTGGAACCCACATTTTCTTTGTCCTTTTCCTTGTTTCCCTGGAAATAAACCTTTGAAAAGATATACTCTTGTTTGTATATTGGACTCTTTTGAATAACAGGTTACTGCCTAAACTACAAGCCCATGGTGCGCATCAGTGATTATTTGAGTCAAGTCCTTAGTTTGGTTGATTTGTTTCCTTTGACAAATAGTCACCACACGTAGCCTGAAAATAATCCTGAGGCTATTTGTTCATCTGGAGACTCAATCTGGGCGCTCACCGCGTGGCCAACAAGATCACTGCCGTGCTGTTGAAATGCATGCAAATGGCTATGGACTACAAGTACTCTGCTGTTGCGCCGGGGCTGCTGCCGTATTCAGATCTACCGGAAGTAAAAAAAATTACACTGTGAACGCAATGAATGATGAAACTGAAGTAATAAAAATGGTTGCGCCAAAATCAAGGCAGTGAATGAAAACGGACGTTAAATTTGATAACCTTAGTATTTATAACATTAATATTTACCATGTTATCATTATAATGACCTCCAAATTCACGAATTCTAATTTTCACAGATGCGAAATTAACCACGTTTGTTACGGCACTCAATTTTACCATGTTCAGTATTTCACACCTTCAAATTATTTCAAATTAAGTTTTGTTACATAGATAACCACTGGTAGGACCCTATTCAGACAATCTGTAATAAATACATCTTATTAAAAGAAAGAGTTATTGAGGCCTCGTGTTCGTTTTGTGGCTGCTATAAGCCTCTCCTTCTCACTTCAATTATTGTATGAAGGATTTGCAATCAGCACAACTGTCATCTTTAATTTTAATGCAGAGTGGTTTTGGACCGTGGCATGTTTATGCTGGATCCAGTTCTAATAAAACACACTCTAATAATACACTGTTTGGAACCAACACAAGCTAACTTCCTGTGGTTTCTGTGTTGTTTAACACTGCTCCAGTGTCAGACATTTCGCAGCAGTTCATTTAAACTGCTTTGCACAAGACTACAATGATGGCATGTTTACATTTTATACTTAAAGTATGTTCCAGAATGTACGTGTTCTTTTTAGCAATACAATTTATTTCCCTGCAGTTGAAAGTAAAACCCCAGATTTAGTGTGTGGACAGAACATTTGGGTCAGTTTTTCCATGACGATGCAGAATTTAAAGTCTAACCTTAGAATTTGAAACTAATGCCTCCAAGTGACCCAAACACTTGTTTTGCCAAAAGGTTTCTGAGTCCAAGTTGTTGTGAAATCATTCAGTGATCAAAAGCGGTTTTGTGCCCATCTCGTAAATCATGCTTTCTTGAAATCTCCAGACTTATTTAAAACAAGATCCCTCTATTGTTCAGTGGTAGAAAGCACAATGTGATTGTCAACCTGTAACATAATAATGTGCTTGTTTTTTGTTTTTTTGTTAGGGAGAGTGAAAAGACAAAACTGCTGATCTCCCAGCAGACACAGAAGGTTGTAGAAAAGGAGGCAGAAACTGAGAGGATTAAAGCTATCATAGGTGAGGAAGAAATCAGAGAATCACGGTCTGCCAGTGGCATTTTCCACACTACAGGTCTAACGTGAATAGTACTTGCTTTGTTTTCTAGAGGCTGAGAAAATGGCACAAGTCGCAGAAATCAAGTTTGAGCAGAAAGTTATGGAGAAGGAAACTGAAAAGAAGATCTCTGAAATTGAAGGTTTGTATGGAGGCTTTGGATTTGAAAGGTCTTAGTTTTTAGCTGACTAAAGAACCTAAACAGTTGATTTGTGCTCCTGCCTGTAGTTTGAGGTCTTACATGGTAACTACTGACTTTTATGTTGTCCTGATGTAAAGCTAGACAGTACAGAAGAAAAAAAAAACACAATAAAAATCTGGTCCTTCAGTGAAGTTGCAGTGTAAAACCTGTGTTTGTTTGTTATGGACAGATAACGCATTCCTGGCCAGGCAGAAAGCCAGGGCAGATGCAGAGTTCTATACAGCACTGAGAGCTGCTGAGGCCAATAAGGTAAACCGACAACATCTTTTCCGGCCGCACGTTTCACTCATTCAGCATATATTTTTCTTCGTGGTAAATCTGCCTTTTTCTTTTAAACAAAATTCCTGCCATGACTTTTCATCCATGGATGAGTTTGTCTACAGTCCTTGGAACAAGAGAGTTCACCCTCTTCATTTTAGGTTTTGACGTATTGGGGCCCAATATTAACAATCTTATCTCTGACAGGTTCCTAAAATTATTTAAATGTAAAAATCAAGTTTACAAAATTTCACAGCAGAGTCCATACTGTCATTATCAATCAAAGGATTAAGCAAAACTGGAAAAACCTAAGTTCATTCTTAAAGCTTCTGCTGGAATTAAGAGAAAAATCAGGGTAGGACAACATTTCTCCACAACAATTCGTAAAAGGTGGGTCTACAACTGGGTAACTAGTTGTTTTTCTTACACAGCATTTTGGTTTTATATGTGTTGAATTAATGAAAGTGTGGAATCTGTTTTGTGTTTTTTTTGTACACTAGGTTTGAGATTCAAATCACAGCAAGATCAGTTTCATTATTTCCAGATACTTAAAACTCAAAAAGAGAAACAAAAAGAAAAGCAACTGAAGCTCAAATAATCACTTGTTACAGCCGAGGTGTGCAGAACACCATCTCTACACACAGCACGTCAGACCCGGAAGCAGATTGGCTTCAGCAGCAGAAGACCACACCAGGTGCCGCCACAGACAACCAAGTGCAGGAAAATAAAATTCATACAGGCTCATTAAAATTGGACAATAACAGATCTGAAAAACATTGCATGTTCAAACGAGTCTTGATTTTAGCGTTAACAGATGTGGAGTCAGAATTCGGTGCAACCAACATGAAAGCATTGATCCATCCTGCCTTGTATCAGTAGTTCATGCTGGTCGTTGTGTCATAACGGTATGAGGGATTTTTTCCTGGGCACATTTGGGCCCCTCAGTAGCTTCATTTTAATGTCACAGCCTACCTGATTATTGTTGCTCATTATGTCTGTTCCTGTGTGACCAGTCTATCCATCTTCTGATGGCCACGTCCAGCAGGTTAATGCACAATGTCTTAAAACTATTCCTTTCGAATTGGTTTCTTGAACATGACCGTGTACACTGTACTCCAGTCACCAGATCTGTTTCCAACTGATCACTTGTGGGATGTGGTGAATCTGGAGTTTCTCATTGTGGATGTGCAGCTGACAAATCTGCCACTACAGGTCCTTCTCAAAAAATTAGCATATTGTGATAAAGTTCATTATTTTCTATAATGTAATGATGAAAATTTAACATTCATATATTTTAGATTCATTGCACACTAACTGAAATATTTCAGGTCTTTTATTGTCTTAATACGGATGATTTTGGCATACAGCTCATGAAAACCCAAAATTCCTATCTCACAAAATTAGCATATCATTAAAAGGGTCTCTAAACGAGCTATGAACCTAATCATCTGAATCAACGAGTTAACTCTAAACACCTGCAAAAGATTCCTGAGGCCTTTAAAACTCCCAGCCTGGTTCATCACTCAAAACCCCAATCATGGGTAAGACTGCCGACCTGACTGCTGTCCAGAAGGCCACTATTGACACCCTCAAGCAAGAGGTTAAGACACAGAAAGAAATTTCTGAACGAATAGGCTGTTCCCAGAGTGCTGTATCAAGGCACCTCAGTGGGAAGTCTGTAGGAAGGAAAAAGTGTGGCAGAAAACGCTGCACAACGAGAAGAGGTGACCGGACCCTGAGGAAGATTGTGGAGAAGGGCCGATTCCAGACCTTGGGGGACCTGCGGAAGCAGTGGACTGACTCTGGAGTAGAAACATCCAGAGCCACCGTGCACAGGCGGGTGCAGGAAATGGGCTACAGGTGCCGCATTCCCCAGACCTGGGCTACAGAGAAGCAGCACTGGACTGTTGCTCAGTGGTCCAAAGTACTTTTTTCGGATGAAAGCAAATTCTGCATGTCATTCGGAAATCAAGGTGCCAGAGTCTGGAGGAAGACTGGGGAGAAGGAAATGCCAAAATGCCAGAAGTCCAGTGTCAAGTACCCACAGTCAGGGATGGTCTAGGCTGCCGTGTCAGCTGCTGGTGTTGGTCCACTGTGTTTTATCAAGGGCAGGGTCAATGCAGCTAGCTATCAGGAGATTTTGGAGCACTTCATGCTTCCATCTGCTGAAAAGCTTTATGGAGATGAAGATTTCATTTTTCAGCACGACCTGGCACCTGCTCACAGTGCCAAAACCACTGGTAAATGGTTTACTGACCATGGTATCACTGTGCTCAATTGGCCTGCCAACTCTCCTGACCTGAACCCCATAGAGAATCTGTGGGATATTGTGAAGAGAACATTGAGAGACTCAAGACCCAACACTCTGGATGAGCTAAAGGCCGCTATCGAAGCATCCTGGGCCTCCATAAGACCTCAGCAGTGCCACAGGCTGATTGCCTCCATGCCACGCCGCATTGAAGCAGTCATTTCTGCCTAAGGATTCCCGACCAAGTATTGAGTGCATAACTGTACATGATTATTTGAAGGTTGACGTTTTTTGTATTAAAAACACTTTTCTTTTATTGGTCGGATGAAATATGCTAATTTTGTGAGATAGGAATTTTGGGTTTTCATGAGCTGTATGCCACAATCATCCGTATTAAGACAATAAAAGACCTGGAATATTTCAGTTAGTGTGCAATGAATCTAAAATATATGAATGTTAAATTTTCATCATGACATTATGGAAAATAATGAACTTTATCACAATATGCTAATTTTGTGAGAAGGACCTGTATACTGTGATGTTATTATGAAGTGGAATTGCTGAGGAATGTTTCAGACACCTTGCTGAATCTATGCTGCAAAGAATAAGGGCAGTTGTGATGGCAAAGTAGCTCCAACTCGGTACTAGCAAGGTGTGCCTAATAAAGCGTCCATTTAGTGTATTAACTTCAGTGTTATAGAGATGGATAATAAGTACCTGTTCTCAGACAGAGAACAGCTAAATGATGCTGCCCATTGCCTCTAAAAAGAGTACAACATTGTTGCCTTGAAGTACTTTGCAAACAGCTTTAACAGCTGCTACTCCTAAATCCTTCTAATACTATGCTTAGCTGAGTGAGTGAGCAGTTCAAATAGCTTCATTTTATCTCCATGCAGACAAAGCAGGGACTGGAGGATCCAGACTGTTCTTCCTTTTTCTGAACTCTGTTGCTTCTCTTGCAGTTGAAGTTAACTCCTGAGTATCTGCAGCTGATGAAGTACAGTGCCATCGCAGCCAACAGCAAGATCTATTTTGGAAACGACATACCTCAGATGTTTGTGGACTCTGGCTCCACAGCGAGCTCCATCAAGGCCTCCGCAGCCCTGGATGTCATTAGCGATCAGGTTATAGACCTGGATTAATGAAGAAAGTAGTGGGACCACTCAAGTGTGGCGGACTCTTTGCAGGTAGCAAAGGTGCTCTCTGTTCCCAACGTAATCTGCTGTCGAGAGCCGGTATTTCTCAGACAATTCAGAACCACTACAGGAAATCCTACTGGACGGATGAAGAGGATACAATTAAAAGTTCAGCTCCAATGCAGAAACTTCAGTTAACACTAAATTGTAGGTTAGATAAAATGTTCATCAATCCAAGGTCCATTGAAATGAAGTTTAGCTAAAAAATGGCATTGAAGATTTGTTCATTTATTAATGCTGCTGCACTTCTTAGAACTGTACTAACAGTCAGTGTAGTTACATATCAGGTATTTTGCTGCTTACTATTAATTATTTTAACATGATCTTGTTTTTGTGTGATCCCGTTTTTCATCCTGTCCAGCTGTCACTACAGTAAACTGAAACTTTTAGGTGGTCTAAACCAGACAAAGGCAATCCAATAATTTAGAGCACATGTTCCTTAATTAAAATGGGATTAAATTGGTTATTTTTGTAGCCTATTTCTCAGGCCATTTAGCAGATTAAATCAATGTTGGCTCAGGAGTTAGATGCTGAGCACCATCCCACAATTTCCTGTTTACGGCAGATACTGGACTCATTTCAATTCAGGAATCATCTAGAATTGGTCCTTTACAGTCTTGTAAAATGTCTAAACATCCCATAACTTTAGGATACACCAAAACATGCAGTATCATTAGCCACGAGGCTTTAAAGTTAACCCAAAAGACTCCAAACTTAAAATACACTGTGATCTTGATAGAGTTGACTAAAACAGGAGTGTTTCTACAGCTCAATTGACTGTCTGTCCAATCAGAGGACTTTTTTATATTCATGTGATGCCATTTTGTCCCTGTCTACTTCCTACAAGCAATCATTTCCATACTTACATTGTCAACTATTGTAACGTGGTTCATTTTTTGGTTAGTTAGGTATTTTTGATCAGTTATTATATTTTGTAGTTTGTGAACACCCTCAAGACCAATTCACAGCTATGCTGTGATGCAGCCGGGTAGGAAATGCCCCAGTAGCGGGCACATAAATGGCTCCTGGCAGAAACCCCGTTTGAACTGGAACTGGAACAGGAACTGCAGGAGGATGAAATGACGAATGCCTGAGTTAGTAGGGTCCCAATCTTTTCAGAAACATGGAAACAAATAAAATGTCCTTGTTCCTCATAGTGAGATCTGCTGGTAAAATGTTTCTGTTGGCCTGGAAGAGGCACCATCTGCACCCCTCAGGGGGGTGAGGCTGCATTTCTGACCTGCTTGATAAAAATGGGCTTTGACAATAACAGCAGACTGCAAGCTCAATGAATGTACTGTGGTAGCTGCTCACTGGCTCATTTCAAATCACTGTTTTGTATTATTGGCTTTTTGTGCACACTTACTTCACTGCATTTGTGAAACTAACTTAATCATTTTTTTGTAAGTGTGCAACACTTTTTCCTGTTGACTATTCTGTTTGTCATAGAAAGTTGTGCCAAGAGCATCTTGGATTGTCAAACAGAAAGCAGTTTTTTACTTTAGTTTTGACATCCAAACTAAACATTCGACATTGCTCGCCTCTAGACAATGTTCTGCTTTTGCTGTGAGAAGTTACACTTGCTGTGTGGTGTCTCATGTTTACTTCTATTTTGATCTTGTTTTTTTTTTTTTACTTTTTAAGTGACATTAGTTCCATGGTGGATTAAGAAATTAAAAACCAAATTCTGGGTTTTCCAAAAAAAAAAACATTGTATATCCAGAGCTAAGCTTGTTTGTTAATGGACAGCACCCTTTAAAGCTATGGGAACATGCCCTAATATTCATTCCAGTGTCTCAGGTGGGAAAGACACTGACTCTACACAACATTGTCATTGCACTGGTTTTAGTGATAAATGTACAATCAAAATGATGTCTTCTGATAAACTGCTGTTTTAATCAAGAAATGAATAGCAATGAGAAGCTTCTATTAACAAGTGCAGTAATATATATTTAGGGAACCTTTTTCACTGACGGAGTGTAAGCCTGTGTTCTAACACACAATAAACTCCACAGAAGCTAATAACTGCTCCAAGTGTTTTGACCTTTAAAAATTGCAAAGCCTGATTGAAAAAAAAAAATATATATATATATATATACACACAATACTGTTAAAAAGTTTTGGAACACCATTTAATGGTTTTCTTTATGACTGTTAACATTGTATGTAGATTTTCACTGAAGGCATCAAACCTGTGAATGAACACACAAGCAGTTATGTAGCAAACAAAAAATTGTAAAAACTTTGTTTTAGATTTTAGTTTCCTTAAAGTAGCCGCCCTTTGCTGTAATGACTGAAATATTAACTTTTGGCCGTCTCATTGCATCTCTGGGAAGTTCTTTCAAGACTTTTTGGAAACCATTTCAGGTGACCACCTGATGAAGATCATGGAGAGAATGCAATGGGTGGCTATTTATTTTAGAACGCCTGAAAAAGGCGTTCTAAAACTTTCGACCGGTAGTGTGTGTGTGTGTGTGTATATATATATATACATATATAAAATATACGTACATACACACAACCGGTCAAAGGTTTTAGAAACATTTCTCACTTAATGGGTTCGTTTGTTTTCATGACTATTTACTTTGTAGATTCTTACCAAAAGCAACATAATTATGAACACACATGGAATCATGTAGTAAACGAAAAGTGTGTTTTAAAATCAGAGAATACAATCTGTTAACAGGAATTAGGCCAACAGGTTTCAAAATCAACCCAGAAACAAAGGCTACGTAATACTGTAGGCAATGCGGCCCAAATCCGACTTTTTCTTGGCAGTGAGAACAGCTCAATTACAATTTTGATCACCTCCAGAAATGTCAGATTTGTGCCATTTATGTATATCGTACTAAATCAGATACGTATTCATAGTCTGAACTGTCATGACGCATTTCATCCAACTTTTATGTCCTTCTGCAAAAGGCCATTGTAATTAGTTTTGCTCTCTTTCTTTTTTTCTTATCGTCGTCTTATGTGGTCATAATATCGTTGGCTCCTATTGCTCAACTGTTTATTTGACCACTCAAAAAAATCGGGTTTCAGCAAAATCGGGAATTGACCATCAAGACCTGCAGTGTGAACATTGTCTAAATGATGGACATCCGTCAGTCTGGAAAGGGTTATAAAGCATAAGAGTTCTAAGTTGGGATGTGTTGTAAAATGGGAGTTTTTACTCTCTTTCCTCCCTGTGCACCACTGGGTCCGTTTCTCTCCAGTTCCGAGACCCAACCAGTAAAACCAGCAAAGTATTTACCTTGTGAAATAATGAGAAATGGTTAAGTATAAAATCAAGATTTAATGCCAAAATGATCAGTGTACAGAGTATACAATTGAACAGATACAGAGTGACATTCACCTTTGGTACAGGTGTTACGTCGATTCGCGTTTCTTGCCGCTCACGCGGCAAAAAAGGCACGTGCTTGTTTAGCGCTCGTAACCAGTGTGCCGTGCTTGCGCCGCAGGAGATCTACGGACACCGTGAAAGCTCAAACAACGTGTTTCGGCGAAGCTGTCTCACTTTTTTGCAACTGTGCTCTCATCCGAGATTATATATATATATATATATATATATATATATATATATATATATATATATATATATATACACATATACATACACACACACACACACGTTTCCTCTTGTGTTAAACTGGGTGATATGAATGGTGCCATCTCTTTGAAATAGTAGAATCATCACTTGGATATTAGTTTATAAAAACATGTCTGTTTTTTTTTTTTTGCCCATTAATGTCCCCTAACTTAACATTATGTTTTCTCTCCCTTGCCTATTAGAAATGAATGATCACACCTTTTACCACAACAGTAACATTTTTATACATACTTTGAATTGGTCCAGATAATATTTATTTACAGCTTCAACATAAGAAGACCATAGACAGACATATTGGCTGGACAAAAATTAAAACTAGACAAATTTACACATACCTCATTACAAAACACCACAGGAATAATTGTTTTTAGGCTTAAAAATTAAAAGATACTGTCAAACTTTCAAGAACATGCTTAAACATAGGTCATTCAATTAAGATAAGTATTCAACATAAATACAATGTGCTTATTTTTAAAATCTAAAATAAATAATAGTATAACAACAATTGGTGTAATTCCACCTGTAAATAAACACTGAACAAATTGCAGAGTTGTGAAAAACTTCAACAAGTCATCTTCCCTCAACAGGCCTTACAAATAAAAGCTGCTGATGTGTTTGGACATCCGCAGCAAACATGGCGAAACCACCTCAAGCCCACATCACAGGATATCTGCAGAACAAAAAGATTAAAATTTATTGTAATATTTCATCTGTCATGTAGGTACACACATAGCATATATTTTAATGTTTCATCTACTATTAAGACTTATTGCCTAAGAGTGTAAAATATTTGATCTTGGGATCTATATGCAAGATTAACTGTTAATAGGGAAAGTCAGTTAATCATCAGTTTACTTCCTTTTGTAGTTGACTGATTTGATGCAAGGCTCACCTTGAATGATCTGTATTTTATACAGGAGCTCCTTTGTGGCCCTTTGGGAGAAAGTCCCAGTCACAGCAACTAACTTGTCTGTTTACTGTTTTCTTCAAGCCATATCTGGAACTTATGTACACTGACAACATCATAGTATGTGTCAGTGCTTATTACAATACTCTTACAGACCCTCTCCATCCATAATCCTTCATCACAGGCAAACATTATTCTGTGCCAAATCCAACAAATAATTGGGACTCAACAAATCCAAAAACATTTTTGAATAATTAGCCTTCTTTCAATGTACTTAAAATATATGTAGCTGTCTTTCATATACACACTGACACAAAAGTAAATGTTTGGATTTTGGGGCTTCCTTCTTTCTTTGTGTGACATAAGGCCATATCCCAATGAATGTCTTCGTGGGAGGTACAGTCACACATGTCTGCTTCAAATGCCAAATAAGCACTTGGGAACTCCTTAGCCTGGACAGTCTGGTCCAGGAGCTACACAAAGCACTTTCCTTGCACCTCTGAATTTTATTTAAAGTGTTTAATTTTTATTTTAACATAATTCTAGCAGCAATAATATTACCTATTAACTTTTTTGTACTTTATGATTTCATGTATAAAATATTTATCTTAAAGTGTCAACATTTTCTAGAACACTGTATTGAGAAATATGATTATACCCAAATGATGCTCTTCTTCTCTTTGGGATCGTCTTTCTGTCCACAGATGCAGCAGATATCTGTCAAGTCATCTGCAAGGATGAAAGTGGTTATAAACTAATTGTCCAGTTTGCAAACTTTAGTACATACCCTAGAAACACAGATAGTTTTACTTTATGGAGCTAAATGGACCTTTAATTGATGTAGTTGTTATCTTTTATGAGAGCTACTTTTGTTACCCACCTGATGCCTCCAGCACAGTGACTGCAATCTGCCAACGTAGCATTTCCACATCCTTACGTCCGGCAGGAAAAACAGGCTGTTGTCCCTCAAGTATTTTCTCTACAAACTGAAGTACAAACACAAAACACATATAGCCCAACATGTATCTCAAGTGAATATAGGAGTACATTTTTTAATACCTTTATGGCAAACACGCTGCAAGAGCTGGAGTCAGGTTGTAGGGGGTGTGGAAGTGTGTTGCACTCCCACCTTGACACATTCATGCCGTTTCTTCACAAGAGCTCTAAAAAACAGCAAGGTATTAGCAATTAACTGAAACATGCCTGTTTCATGCAGAACAGTAAGTTTGCTTTGACAAATAACTTTTAAAAATAAACATATTTAGTTCCTTGCGTTCCTTTCTAACTTACCAAAAAAGAAATTGCATACATCAAAGATATTTACTTGTGTATATGATTTGACCAATTTGTTATGTAATTTTGCTTCATGGTTCATCCTGGAGGATTTGTGCCATATAAATAAACACAATTTAAATTTATAGAATTATCCTGCCATCACATTTTTATTGATACAACTCAAAGAAATACAAAGCATGACAGGAGAAATAACTGATAATGCAAAGGATACACATTTTGTTTTCAAGGACAATTATGTGCCATTTATGATGTTGATGTTTGCAATTAAAAGTCTCGCCATTTTATAGACTAAAAAGGCTGTATATCACAGCAATTACAATGTGATGCAATATACCACGGACCGCCTGCATCCACACTTGAAAAGGCATGCTTAGTCATCGAAAATATTGAAAAATAAACGCCTTTAGGTTTGTCTGATGTAGATCTACTGATGGTCTCAAAAAAGTATCCAAATTATTTCATTCTCAACTACCCAAAAATAATAAAACTTTGTCATGAAAATAAAAAATCACAAAACATACACATACCTTGATATTTCTTGACATCTCTTCAACTTCTGACTACTTTCCCCAAGTGAGTCCAGAGGAAGAGATTTTCTCTGTTTTGGAAATATAATCTGAAAAGACATCAACAGATATGATTTGGCTACTAACTGTCTGCCTTGTATTGCTTTAAAGGCGCATGAATGTAAGATACTTGAATTGAGAAATTCAACACCTGTGATGGACTTTTTAAAACTTTGATTAAAACAAAGGAATTGGGGAGGAACGGTGTCTTTATTGATTATATGCAAACACTTACAATGACAAACCAGTGATGGTTGTCATTAACAATGCCATACAGAGTGCTGTAGTCTGTTGGATCCCACTGAAAAATTGAAACACTGATGTCAGCATCATGATGCCTTTTAAGGTAATTGTAAAACAGTTCAAACAACCAACCTTGAAGCGTGGAAATTTTTTTTGCCACACAGCAGACATGCCAAACGAGTCGATACACAGCACTTTCTCTGCTGAGGATGTATTATGCTTTCTCTCCAAAAATTTCATGTAGGCATTGATCAACTAAAAAGATAGGTCTTTGTTAACTTGCACAATCATATTATTATAAGAATACCCATCCAGTGCAGTGACATTTCTAAATTGGGGATGGTTAGAAAAACTATGTGTTTTACCTCGCTCTCGAGTTCCCTTCCTGGTGCTGTTCTGAAAATATCAAAGTAAAACAGCTTATAAGGCCCAATTTTAGAAAGAAGAACAGCCGCTGTCATGCCATCCCAGGCTTTCCGGATATCTAAAATAAAACAGGAAAGAATTTGAGATTTTGGATGTGAAACTCATACAATACACATGTACATTATATTTACATTGAAAAGTGTCCAAAAACATACCCTGCTCTACTTTTGTAGAGCCTGAAAATGGTGGCACAGCAGGATCCATAGCAGCTTCAACACCTTGAAGGGTGGAGGCTGGATCCCCAGCAGGTTGAGTGGAGGAAGCAAGGTCCCCAGCAGGTTGAGTGGAGGAAGCAAGGTCCCCAGCAGGTTGAGTGGAGGAAGCAAGGTCCCCAGCAGGTTGAGTGGAGGAAGCAAGGTCCCCAGCAGATTGAGGGGTGGAGGCTGGATCCCCAGCAGGTTGAGTGGAGGAAGCAAGGTCCCCAGCAGGTTGAGTGGAGGAAGCAAGGTCCCCAGCAGGTTGAGGGGTGGAGGCTGGATCCCCAGCAGGTTGAGTGGAGGAAGCAAGGTCCCCAGCAGGTTGAGTGGAGGAAGCAAGGTCCCCAGCAGGTTGAGTGGAGGAAGCAAGGTCCCCAGCAGGTTGAGGGATGGAGACTGGATCCCCAGCAGGTTGAGTGGAGAAAGCAAGGTCCCCAGCAGGTTGAGGGATGGAGACTGGATCCCCAGCAGGTTGAGTGGAGAAAGCAAGGTCCCCAGCAGGTTGAGGGGTGGAGGCTGGATCCCCAGCAGGTTGAGTGGAGGAAGCGGAGGAAGCAAGATCCCCAGCAGGTTGAGTGGAGGAAGCAAGGTCCCCAGCAGGTTGAGTGGAGGAAACAAGGTCCCCAGCAGGTTGAGTGGAGGAAGCAAGGTCCCCAGCAGGTTGAGGGGTGGAGGCTGGGGGGAGCAGGTTTTCCAGTTTTTATAATGTTCTGAGGGATTATTGGTTCTTGTTCAATGAATAACCAAAGCTGATCTATGTTCACTTTTGGCAGAAAAGCGGTTGGGGATTGGAGATCTGCACTTTTGTGGATTAAGTTAACAATGGTGTATGGGCCCGTCCAGTTTTTCTCAAGTTTGCCACCCTTACGCTGTTGGCTTCTTATGTTGAGTCGTAGAACCTTTTCTCCAACCTTAAAAGCTCCCAGCCACTGTGGTCTTGTATTTTTGCTGAGCTGTTTTTATATTTTGCTGAACTAGTTGGAAAATTGTGTCCCGTTTTTTTATTGCCTCCAACACCGACTCCTTCCCCAGAGTGTCTTCAATCTTGCTGTCAATCTGGGTAAAAAGAACAAAAAATATATATATATAAGCAGATTTCAAATACCTTAAGGTGTCCACTGTTGAATATTGGATATTTCAGATGTGAAAACATATCTGGCAGACCAATATTTTCCAAAACCATAAACATGGTGGTTATCCATAACCACAAAAAATTTGAATAACATTTAATGTGTTTTAGGACAGAAGGAAATAAAACAGGTGGATGAACTTGGTACATTAATTGTGAATTATTGGAAATTTCTCTTACAAAAATTTAGATTATGATTGCAATTTCTTTGTCTGTTATTAATGTAATATGTTACCTTATCACAAAATACCACCAGAGATACTGCTGTTTTATTTGTACATTTATAAAAAATTTCCATCAAGAGTCAAAACTAAACATGACCTAAAATATTGTCTTTACATCTACAGGGCTCTGCATGTAGAATGTAATACAGACAGACAGACGAAATCATGTCTCACCAGGATGTTCTCTGGAACCTCACATGGCATACAAGCCTCTGTTCCAAAGAGGAGGAAATATGGTGAAAACTTTGTTGTGTATTGTTTTTTGGTTCTGAGTCCAAACATCACAGCATCCAAGTAGGTGTCCCAAGTGTCTGGTCGCTCGCTCACAAGTTTGCACAGTGCTCTGAAAAACAACATTTTATCATTTGCTTGCTAAATTAACTGAAAGAAGCTCCCAGCCACTGTGCCAATGTGGACAAATTTACCAATCCAGTCTTGGGAGTTTTCGACCTAAAGAAAATGATAACCCATTCAGTAATTGAAGTCACAAAAAAGTGCGGGGTCACACAAAGGGGATTCCACTGCAGCAGGCCATTAACTCCAGGGGAGCAGAAGATCACACCAGCATAAGATGAACAATTTCCAACTTCACAGAGAATAATGGCATCAACACTTGGAGAAGAATGTAAGGGAGTCCAATCTATGTTTCTGTACATGATGGAAGACATCTGTATTTCACTATCAGCACACAGGCCGTACTTTACCACATTGTCAAAGAGGACAAAGTATGTACTGGCATAATGTTCATGCAGAATGTAAAAAAAACCCACTTTTGAATAATTACAGTTAAATTCTGAAATTTTAATTACCTTTAAATTGTCCCATTGAGCTTTTCTACTAGCCCATTGGTCTGAGGATGATAGGGAGCACAAAGGCTGCGCTCAATGTCCAGCATTTTGCAAATGTCCTTGTTCAACTGTTGGTCAAAAATGAATAAATGCTTTAACAGATAAACATCAACAAGAAATAACTGATCACTAAATTACTAACCATTTTCATATTGCATCATACATCGGTCCATAACACTCAAAAGTATTTAGCAACACACCTCATTGACAAATTCTTTCCCCTGGTCTGTCAGGATTCGCTTAAGGGCCCCAAAGCGATAAAAGAACTTCAAAATGCATTGTGCAACATCTGCTGCTGTTTTAGACGGTAAAGGATAGGCTTCAGACCATTTTGTAAAATAGTCAACCATGACTGCAATGTACTGGTTCCCAGCCTCTGTCTTAACCACCTTTCCTATAAGGTCCATCCCAACAAGCTCAAATGGTTGACTCACCTGAAAAAGTAAAAGAAAACAGAGAATAGCACTTTTGACCAGGGATTATAAAATATCCTTCTTGTAGTGTTTTGATATGTATGTCACTTACTTCAATTGGGATGGGTTTTGTCTCCTGCTTAATTGTCACTGCACTTTGCTGGTGTTGCACACATTGATTGATCTAAAGAACCACATTTTTTAATAAAATGTCAACCATCAAAAAGCTGTTATAAGCTAAAACAATACATTAATGTAATAGGATTTTGATGTGTTTTCTGTTTATTCTGGATTTAGAGATTTCATAATTTCATAATTTGTTATTTGTGTTTTGCCCAAATTATTCTTTGTCTTGATTAAATCAAGCTATTTCTGTTTCTTTTTACTTTGCATTTATTTCAGTTATTGTTAGTTGAGTTTGGATTCGTGTTTCTTATTTCCCTGTTAGTGTTAATCCTCCTAGCTCCACTGTTTTATCTCTTTCTCTCTCCCTCAGCTGTCTCCTCACACCTGCACCTTCTTTTCTAAGTATCACTGGTCCATTATTTCAGCATTCAACCTCCAGTTTTTAAGCAACTCTCCTTGATTCACTTCTCACATAAGCCTAGTTATTCTCCATGTGCTCCTTGTTCTCGCTGTCATCTCCTTGTATGAAAGTTCATTAAACATCCACCAATTAACTACTCTCCACATCCACCTATTACATTTGTGTTCAACACCATCTACTAACTAGACAATGACTTGTTGTAACAATGTACACTGTAAACCCAGATTTTGTTTGAACTCAAAGAGACTTAGTTCATATTACTTAAACAGGTCTAATTTACTGACATTACTTGTTTATTTTGATTAAGCTGAATTTTTTATGTCCTTTTTTAGTGTAATTATGTTTTTAAGTACAATCAATTGTTTTTACTTAAACACATTGAATTAGTATTACTTAAATATATGTAATTTCTTTATATTAATTAATATTTCTGAGTAAACTGCACTTTTTGATGGCGTAGCTTATTGTAATTATGTGTTTGAGCTCAAACAACTCAATATCATCAAGTTTTGCCTTTCACGTCACCCACATGCCCGCGAAAAATCCAGTTTCGACCGGTTTTGAACGAGTGGAGCGGGAGGAGCTGGCATTGAGGAGCTCTGAAGGTTTTAGGGACAGAACAGAGACAAAGAATTCAGCGATTTTGATATTTTCGGCAAGTGAAGTTTTAACAAACAAGTCATTCGACGGACATTTGAAGCAGTGAGTGAAAGAACCAAATTCAGCCTCAAAACAGTTAGTTGGAACTCTGTTTTGCTACTTAGCTAATGTTAGCTTGTCAGCTAACCTGTTCGGTTGGAAAAGCAATTTCAACTACTCATCTTGAGAAGCTTTATACTGTTAGCTAACTGCAATTTTACTTAGTTCACGTAATTTTAACCAGAAAAATGGACTGGAAGTGTAAATATTGTGGTTTTATTTGTGGGAAGAGGGCGCAGCTATTTAAACACTACTGCCTAAAACATGGAAGCTACACAAGGACAGTACCATTCCCTTGTTTGCATCAGGACTGTCTGTGTACATTCAAGTCCTTAAACAGCCTTAAAGCACACACTCTAAAACTAATGAGGAACAACCAGGACAATATGAAGCTGTAAAAGTCTGCTGTCAATTGTGAGTTCACTGAGCCCTGCTCTGAAGCTGAATTTTTCAGCCACCTCTGAAGCAGACACTTGAAAGTTAACCAAAAGGTTCAGTGTCCGTATGCAGGCTGTATATTTGAGAGCAGTGTGTATTCAACTTTCAATGCACATAAAAGTAAAGCACATAGAGAGGACAACTTGAAGATGTTCAAGAAAGAAATAGTTATTTTTGAAATACGTGATGAAAATAGAGTGTGGTTTTCCAAATGAGCAAATGCCAATTGAACACATGGGGGACTATCCTCCATGTACCTGAGAGCTCTGTACAAGAAGTTATCAAACAGCTTTGTGATATACATTATTTGTCTGAGCCACTTCTGCATCACAAGGTGAAGATGATTCTCAAGAAGTATGATTCTGAGATAGATGAGTCAGTTGTGAAACAAGTGAGCACTGCTGTTTCTGAGACCAATGTTATGACAACATTTTGCGGCAAAGATGGCTCCTTAGCAACAACCAAAAAGAAAGCATCCTATGTGTCTAAAGAATTTCCCCTGGTGATGCATGTTGAGTATGTAGTTGACAAAGATAAGAAATCAGTTGTATATGTTCCTATACAGCAAATGCTGCAGAAGTTGCTGAGCAGGACAGATGTGTTGGACAAAGCAATGTCTGAAGAGATACATGTTCCAAATGAATATAAATCTCATATAGACGGTGCATACTTCAGAGAAAATTGTATTCTTACTATTGATGAGTTCACAATTGCCATTGGGCTGTATATTGATGACTTTGAAGTTGCCAATCCGTTAGGAACGTCGAAGAAGAAGCATAAGATGTGTGCTGCCTACTGGGTAATTGCCAATATGCCAGCAAAATATAGAGCATCACTCAACTCTATCCAACTTGCTCTTATATGCAACACAACCACTGTAAAAGAATTTGGTTATGCTAAAGTCCTGGACCCACTTATACATGATCTTATGTCACTAGAAAAGGATGGTGTTTATATAGAGGCCTTGGGTGCAAGTGTGAAAGGAACTGTTTTGTATGTAGCTGCTGACAACCTAAGTGCTCATGCAGTGGCAGGATTCTATGAGAGCTTCTCTGTTGATACGTTCTGCAGATTCTGTATGGCAAGTAGAAGTGAAACTCAAGAACAAGAGGTCCGCTCTGGTGCCTTTGAGCTCAGAGACAAAGACAGGCATGACAGACAAGTGCAGGAAGTTATGGAAGACCCAGAACTCGGTAGAACATATGGTGTGAAAAAAGAGTGCCCTTTCACTGCAAAATTGGAGCACTTTCATGTTGTTAAAGGTTACCCTCCTGACCTCATGCATGATCTTCTGGAGGGCATAGTCCCCATGGAGTTGTCTTTGTGCCTTTCATATCTGATTTCCAAGGGATATTTTAGTCTAGGAACACTGAATCAGGCTATCAGGTCCTTTACATACACATTTACGGACAAAACTGATAGACCACAGCCACGAAGGGCTTTTCCACAAAACGCACAATCGGGGGAAATGCGCATGAGAACTGGTGCCTAATTAGGCTTTTACCATTTTTTGTTGGTGAGTGTATTCCTCCAGAGGAAAAGGCATGGGAAGTTCTCATGCTTGTCAAAGATATTGTGGAGTTAGTAGTTGCTCCCAAGTTTACTGAAGAGACACTGTACTTCCTGGAGTGCAAGATAGCAGAGCACAGAGAATTACTGCAGTCTACTTTCCCAGAGTTTAGATTACGACCGAAACACCTCTACATTGAACACTACACTTTGCTCATTAAGGCATTTGGTCCACTGTGTGATGTCTGGACTATGCGTTTGAGGGCAAGCACAAATCTTTTAAAAAGGTTATCCGTGATGCTCAGAACTACAGGAATATAGCCCTTACACTTGCTGTGAAACACCAGAGAGCAGTCAGCTATCATTTGGACTCATGTTCATTTTTCAAACCTTCAATCGAGATGGAAAAGGTCACTACTGTCTCTGTCTCATCTTTTCCTGAGAATGTTGAGAGGATACTAAGTCCGAAAATCCAAAAGCCAGCAGCAGTTCTTGTAGCGTCGTCCGTTTGTGTGGATGGAGTTACATACAAGGCAGATATGGTAGTCTCTTCTGGATCCTGCTCAGGTCTCCCTGAATTTAGGCAGATCACTAAGATAGTTGCAGTTCACACAGAAATATTGTGTGTCTGCAGAGTAATGAGTGCATGGTACCACGAGCACCTTAGATCATACGAAGTTTGCTACTCCGATATAACCACGCCTCTGTGTGTGGTTCCATTGTCAGAGCTTAATGATGTTTTCCCCCTGTCAGTATACAGAATAGGTGGAAAACTAATGGTAATTCTCAAACGTTTTATTTTGTGCTGAACAATATCTCTCTTTATCATCAGATGGCAGTGCAACAGAGAATGCTTGTAAGAGTTATCATCACTGAAGCAGACATACGGAAGGTGGAGCTGGCAACAAAGCCTGATACAGTCGACCTTTTGATTAGGTCACTTAAATATGTTCAATTAAACTACAACTTCAGCTTACAGTTTAAAGATCCCAACTGCTCGACAGACCATGGTGGATGAAATGAAAAAGAAAACCCCAAATGGAGCCCTCATCAAGCAGAAGATGGATCTGACATTTGCTCTTCGAAGGAGTGAAGTTGTAAAGGACAAGCCTGCCATCACACAGATATGTGAACGCTGGCCTGCTCTCTTTACTGAACAACAGGTAGACCTGTAGACTTGTCTCACATACTGTGTCTACAGGGCCCCTCTGGTGACATTGGATTTTTAAAATTTACTGCATGGCTATGAATTATTATTGTTTTCATTTCTGTGCACACCGATGATTGTTGATTTAGCCAAAAAGTATGGACAACTTGGAATTAAGTTCATATATAGAATTGAATTACAATGACATGTTCATGTTTGTTGGCTTAAGCAATGATCAACAGTCTGCATGGAAATGATTACAGTACTAATTTATGGCCACGCATTTACAAAATAATCCCAATGTCACCAGAGGAGCTCATCAAACTTGTATTAAAGTGTAATATTGGAGTCGGAGTTGTTGCATCAAGAGATCACATTATGATGTCAGCTCATTTGAACATGAACATGTTTTTTCTTTTTCTTTTGCATGTTTCAGGTGTGTCTGGAGTTCAGCAGGGTGGTTGGTAAGAGTCTGAAGCAGGAGTTCTACGAGGCCCTTGACCATCATAGTCCCAGGCTCATGGAAATCTTCAAGACAAAGAGGGACCTCACAGGGCAGGTGTTGGCTGACATGATGCAACAAACGAAGGTTTGGTAATTTGCACCTCTATATTTAAGTCTTAGAAGCCCCCCACCCCCAATTTTAATAGAGTAGTGCTATAGATGATAGATGGATGTGTGCTCATAGTTTTCAGGGTAACATATAAACCCTATTTTAATTTTGTGATGTCCTCTCTTCTCCCTCAATCTACCAGACTTTGAATGTGACAGAAATCAGATGCCTTGTCCTCAGGGGGCTTCCTGTAATTCTCGGCGATGATCCTTCCACCTTCTTCAAGGCCTGCGTTGTAAGCAACTATGATTTTTCTCTCCCTTCTTTCCCCCTCCCCTCGTTTACTACCTCTTCTCCCTTCTCCTCTTACCACCTGCTTTTTATATCTCCCCCGTTCTTAACCTGCCTTCCTCTCTCTCCATCTCTATCCCTCCCATACATATCATTTTAAGGTGTTTATTTAAAAAAAATGTTGTTTTTTTTTCTAAAAAAATTCTCTTTGCACCTGTCCTGACTGATTTTCTGTAGTAATTTCTGAACAAGGCAGTAGGTGGACAATGGACAGGACAGACTTTGGGCTGTGTACCTATAAAGGCTGTTTATAACAAGATGTTGACGTGGTCATGCACTGTTCCTTTTTTCAGGACGTTGATGATGAGGGTTTATACAATGATATCCCTGTGGGGATCCTCTACCATGAACAGGAATACATCACTCCACAAAAGCAGTCCCTTCACCACAACGCATCCTCGGTGGGAATCATCTTGGAGGGAAAAATTGTGATGGATGCTGAGAGCCTTCCCCAGGCCGTGTACATTGTCTTTGGACTTACCTATGCACTCCATCTCAACTACCCGAAGTACATGAAGAACAGTTTTGATTTTTTTCAACAGGTACTTCTGAAATTGGGTAAGACAGATCTGAAACCTAAACTTCAAACACTTAAGAATCAGCTTGCAATGTAAGATCCAGGATCTCTTCTCCACAAGTTTTTACATGTCAGGTTTTTTTTTTTTTGATCAATTGGCAGTAAAATTATTTATTTTCAACTGGCCGTAAAAGAAGAAAAAGGAAATAATAAATCTGGCCATTTGTTAATTAAAAGTTTGATAGAAGGGAATGTATAGATGTAAGGAGAGAGGGCAGGACTGAAAAACAATATGTGTGGGATAGAGAAAGCAAGGGGGGGTCACGAGGAGGGAAGGTAGAGGTGGGAAAGTGTGGGCTCTAGATGGGGCATCTACTGTTAGTTTTATTTTTCAACATTGTTCTGTATCATTCACTTTTTGTTATCCTGAAAAAACATTTTTTGTTAACTTCACAAATGCCAAGATGATGGTGTGGGGTAGAGGCGGAGGGGAGAGTATGGCTGTTATCTGCTCTCTGTTGTTTTTTACCCTCCTGTTCTCTCCTTTTTCAGTCTCAACCCCTTTTTTGTTTTCTTCATAGACAAATTTGTTATTTCGAAACGTTAAAATGCCAGTTTTCAGTAGGGCTTCGGCTTATCTTGCCTGTATCTCTGCCAAATTTGAAGAGGCACAGTATGATGTTGTAATGAGTGGAAGTGAGTGAGCTTTGTGTGCCAATACATTAGACAAATTTTTTTTTACAGATCAGAATATGCTCACTAAAAGCCTTTTGGGCCATGACTGTTTCTTTTGATGCTAAAAAGAAAATGTTCAATAAAAACAATTATTCAATAAAATGTTGCAGTTGTATGTATTTTGCAATTCCTGCTTAACAAGCTGAGTTAAATTAACTGGTGGAAAATTACTGTTTAAACTAGATATCTTCAGTTACTATAACTTGGTTACTAGTAAAAGCAACTTAAATATTCTATTCCATTCCAATAGGGGCTCAAGTTCATTGAACGTAGTTCACTTCACTCATACAACTAATGCCTCATTACTTAACTTTTTTAAGGCAACGAGTTACCTTGATTTTTTTAAGTAGATTCTACTTATCCGGGTTTACAGTGTACCCTTTAAAATATTGTACATTAACAATGTAACGGTCACAATGTTTTCTGTTTGTGAGCCTTGATTTATAAGAAATACATATCCACTTATCGATGTCTTTTGTGATGCCTGGCCAGTAAAACCTTCTGGTGATAGCATCTCTGGTTTTAACTATGCCACAGTGGGCACCAAAAGCACTGGCATGAAACTCCTTAAATATTTGTTCCACTTCGTCTTTTGCATTCACAACCTTCCGCTTTGACTGACTGCTTCCCTTGCAGTAATACAGTACTCCACCTGTCAAAATATCACAAGTTGAGAAAAAAATTCAAACAAAGCAAACTCCGTGCTTAATCAACAAATAAAAACCTACTTCAATATGAATGTATGTGAATGGGGGTTCCTGATGTAGTTGGTGTTGTGCAAAAAACATAAACAGTAAGTATTCTGTAACAATCTTCAAATATGCAATTATATTTTTACTTTGATGCGTTTGCTATAGATAGAAAGACAGAAATGACATAAATGTCATGTTGGGTAATAATTTTCTAACCCACATACAGATTTTCAATGCGATTTATTTCTTAATTGCTTATTGCGACAGGCTTAATACCTTGAAGTAATTATTGAATTTCGTTTTTTACTGTGGCTCTGTGGTGTTATAGATAATTCAAATGTATGCTTAAAAAGGAAATAAGGCTATGCAATTGGTGCAACACAATTCAACATACCCGAAAGAACTTATTGCTGTATAAATTAGGTAAGGAAAAGACTAGAGGCCTTTCTCCAACAGTTAATTTTAAGAAAACATATACCGTATTTTCCGCACTATAAGGCGCACTTAAAAACCATTAATTTTCTCAAAAAATGACAGTGCGCCTTGTAATCCGGAGCGCCTTATATATAGATCAATTGGTTGATCCATACTGGTTGTACACGGCGCTCTGTCAAAATGTTTCAGTACGACTGGTAAACTACAAAGCCGCACCGCTTGCAGCATTACGGCTACCGTAGTCAGGGGCGTCGCCGAAGTAATAGCGGTAAACACCTGTACTGTGCTTACTCCTAGTCCAACACCACTTGTGTGTGTATAACGTTTGAATGTACTGTTGCAGGAATTGCCTGAACTATATGTGATTAGAAGCTCAGTGTGTGGGGTGTATGTTTTGTGTGTGTGTGGAAGATGTTGACATTACTCCTCCGGACAGAGGTGGCGCTGTGTGCTGCCGTAGCTGAGAATCAAGAGTGAAGGAGTGACGTCGGTATTATTGTGTGTGTGGGGTGGGTAGAGACGGCGACCGGAGCAGCGGTGTATGAGTCTGTAAGCCCTGTGTTTTTACGTGCTGCAAAGTCATTAAAAAGAACCCCGAATCTCGTCAACAACTCAGTGTTTTGATGCTGTTTCTTCCTGCTCAACTCAGCAACGTATGAGTGAGGGAGTTAACCCCGAGGAAACTAGTAACTTCGGCCCTGGAGAAAGCGTCTCCCCTGTGTCATCAGACTACGGTCAGGGGACAGAAACAGGAAAGGTTAACAGTACTAATGTTTGATTTAGTGCATCAAACTGTTTCTTTTACGTGTTTACTGAATCAGGGAAAAGTTCCCTTTCACGTTTTAACTAACGTTTGATTTCAACTTCAACTTCATAGACTCCAATGCATTCCTAACGTGCGGTTGGCTCTATTCAATAGAATTCTATGTAGAGGAGACCTTACCATGAGAGTGAATGGAGTTATCAGAACGCTGGTTTGTAGTGTATTAATAAAGTTTGACTGACTGACTTATCTGACTGTTTTGTTGACATTCTCTTTAGCACAGCTCCATCTAGTGGATGCATAACGCAACCCCAGTCAAACGTTTGACTGCAGTAGCTTCTATTCTATGCGCCTTATAATCCGGTGCGCCTTATAGTGCGGAAAATATGGTACTCACCATCAACTGCAAAGTCAGCTGCCCGTCTTATCAAATATTTTTGACTCTTAGAAGAGCCTTCAGGGTAGCTTCCAAGCGATAAATACTGGAAAACATTGCTAAATGTTAATGGATCCATTTCTTGCTACTTTTAAGAGTCGGGCGAAATTTACCAAGGTACCAAAATTACATAAGCAACGTTAAAAGGTTTTCAAATGTACAATAATAGCTAATTGGTCACGCAGCCACCAGTGTCTATCGATGTGAATGAACCTCGTCAATTATCGAATTTTCACGTTCTTTCTAGTGGTATTTGGCGTTCCCCAGATTTATACATAGAATCAAGATTCGTGTAGTTTCTGAAACAAATAGGAAATTTCAAGCTCTAAATATTAAAAGTAAGAAAAAAAAATGCGTCTGCTTTAAAACTGTGAAGCAGTGACTGGGGATCTTTCTTGAAGTACAATATACAGAAAACGTATTAAAGAAAATTGTATTGATGTGTTTAAATAAAATTAAAAAAAATTGTAAACCATAATTCGAGAACAACCTTGACTAAAAAGAATAAAAAAATAAAAATATAGACCGGTCAGATGTATTCAACTAAAACATTACTTGGAAGAAGTCCATGACTTGATAAAGGATGCTGTTTTACCTAAATGTATAGAATATTTTTGAAATATCCAACAAATTATCCAAGATGATATGGATATGCCAAAAGAAATCACAATTAGACATTAGAGGTTAATCTTTTAAAGTGGCAGAAAACAGAAAATCAATACAGATGGGTGATATTGGGCCATCAGGATGCGTTTCCCCTGTTTAATACAGGGGAAATCTGACGGGGTTTATAGTACATTTATAGGACCATATAGGATCACAACAGTATAGATATCTGTAGTCTCTCTCTCTCTCTATATATATATATATAGATATATATATAGATATATATATATATATATATATATCTATCTATATATATATATATATAGATAGATATATATATATCTCTCTCTATATATATATATATATATATATATATATCTATATATATATAGATATATATATAGATATATATATAGATATATATATATCTCTATATATATATATATATCTCTCTATCTATATATATATATATATCTATATATATATACGTCTGTGTGTGTGTATATAAATATGTGTCGTTATATTTACATCTATCTATCTATCTATCTATCTATCTATCTATCTATCTATCTATCTATTTATCTATCTATCTATCTATATATATATATATATATATATAAATAAAATGATGATATATTAGTTTATCTAATAACAACACACTAGCTCAACAAATGTAGATCGACTTCTCTGAAACACGACATTTGAGCTTTCAGGGTTACCGTAGCTCCCTTGTGGCGCGAGCACAGCGCGACGGTTCCGAGCCTGCAACAAGCACGCGCCTTTTTTGACGCGTGAGCGGCAAGGAGACGCTGGGGAAACCGTATCTGATGGGGAAACGCGAATCGACGTAACACCTGGCCCATCTTAGGGATGAACCGAGAGGAGCAAAGAATGGAGCGTGAGTCCTACTTTTATCTGTGCCTGTTCTTAACCCTCCTAAAAGGTGTCATCCTCTTGTATCAGTTTATCCTTGACTATGTGTTGCATCTTATCTGATATCAACAGTTATGTTGTGTAAGCTGTAGCAGTGAGCGGTGCGGCAGATAAGCAACAAGGGCAGATATATTTAATTAGGGCAGCAAAGAGATGATTAGAAAAGGCCACAGAATCATACATCCATAACAGATGGGTACCGAATTCGGTACTTTCATAGGTACCGAGTGAATTCCGTCGGTACTACCAAATACCGATTCACGTCAAATCAAACGGTACCATGTTTCGGTACCTAAACGCATCATTGTGACATTGAGGGAGTGGAAGGGAGGGCGACTTTCCATGCCGGACATGAACACAGCATTGCACGCACAAGAGCGTAATGACGTCACTAGCCGCTGGTACCGTCAACAAAGCAAGCATGGCTGATAAAAGGCGCTGGAAAGTATGGCTCCACTTTTCAAAATGCGATGCAGATTACGCTCACTGCAATATTTGTGATGCAGTGTGCAAGACCAGCGGCGGAATTACTTCTAATCTGAGGAAGCTTCTGCAGCGTTTCCCCTAACAAGGGGGGCGTCCCGCCCCACCCAAGAGGATCACGGGATGTAGTAATAGTATGTTTTAACAATTAATGTCATTCGTTTTAATAGATCACGTCGTGAAGGATTTCTGTCCCTGCGTCCTTGCCACTCTACTTTCTATCATTATCCTTTCTGTCAGAGGTGACATTATCCCCCTGGATCTATAAGACTGAGCTTGGCAATTAAATACATACATGATAGATAGAGAAAAGAAAGAAAGAGATGGAAAGAGACAGAAACAGATGAAAGAGGTGGTAAAAAGTCAGAAATATGGAGAGACAGTTAAAGATAAAGAAAAAACATAGATATAACTGTAGGTAGAAGATAAACATTTCATGGTTTTTTTCGTAATAATTTTCTGTCGAATAAGTAGCTTAAACAGGCGGCAGTCAGAGTCTTTGATTGTTCCTCTCAGAAGTCTAGGTACTCTTTTGTGCTCTCTTCACTTCAGCTCAGCCAACAGATGTTTTATAGGACTGAGGTCTCAAGAAGGTTGGTGTCTCTATGGTGAACCATTTCTGTGTTGGTTTGGCCATATATTTTGTATTCTTATCCTGCTAAAATAGCAAATGATGACATTAAATTTAGTTAAGGCTTTCAACACAATTGTATCAGGAGTGATAGCTGTTTTTTTCCACATCTAATTGTCATTTATTTTAATAACACAGAAAATATAGGTAATATAGGTAAATGACAGAGAACCAGCCAGGAATGTGTCAGATGTGCTTTAATCTTCTGAGGAAAATTTGTGGGGGTTATGAGTGGGTGAGCACAGTGACTGCTCTGATTATGAAATAATCGTGCAGCACAAAGAACATAAAACTAAATTTAGCACAATTCCTATAAACATGTACTTACAGCTGTCCGAGCTACCGCAACCTGTTGGCGGTCAGATGCCTCGGAGCTCCTCCTGTACTTGGTCCCCAGAAGCAATCACACACTTTATCTAACACTGACTCTTAAAGGATCAGTTTCTATGAGCTCTTTTAATCTAAATTAATGCAGAGGAATGTTTACAGAGATCAGCGCTGAGGCTCCCGTCTCGGACCGTCGCCGTCTGTTAGAGGATGACGAAGAGCCTCGATGGAAGGTCACATATAGTTTTATATCTGGTTCTCCAATGCAATGGATGTGCCCTCCCTCAGTGATTATCAGTAGATTATGTGTCACCATTGTGGTGTCTATCTGTTAGGTTGTGTAGTGGTGGGTGTCCATACTTAATCTAAGTGTGCTGTAGCTTTCTAATCAAACCAGTTATACCGGCTGCTCCACTATCAAACCCAGTGCCCCAGCTTCAGGTCATTTATGACAAACCTTGGGCCATTTATCCTTGTAATGTGTGTTTATGAGCTTCTTATCCTATTCTAAAAACAGGGAAACATTAGAACTTGTATTTTATATCACTATGGTATAAATGGGAAAAACAGCTGTGAGTCATATTAATAAAGTTTATTCCTAACACAGCAGAAGAGCAGTTCAGCAGATTTCACTTTGTAAATCTGAATCACATCACAGAATTAAACATCTGTTTTAATGTACTTTCCCCCTACCTCAACACAGCAGTTGTAAAGGTTTTCTCAAGAACTTATTTTAATAGAGTTAATAGAAAGTACCTGTGGTGTAGAAACTGTTTGCAGGTATGGTCTAAGTAAGTTTCTGTCACCCTATAGAGGAGGATTTATTTCCTGAAACTTGCTATGTTCAGAAGGCTGTGAATAAATGTTCTGTCATAAGCAGATCATGTCCTGTTCTGACCTCGCCTCCATAGTCTGAATTCCCCTACGTTTCCAGATACCAACTCTGTCTTTACGCTGGTGCCTTTACATAGTACTAATACGGGAATTTACCACAAAAACTTGTTAATGGCAGACATGTGTAATCATAGCGTGTTGGCCCCAAGGCCCCTCCTACCCCAGTGTAGAATGACTTGGTGTGCTGCTGAAGAATGAGTCTGTGTTGCAGTGAGGGGAGCAGCTGAAGAAAGAATACAGAGAAAACCTAAATCACATTGTCCGGAAGAGGCAACGGCGCACGAAAGATGAAGTAGATGACCGAGACGTGGACACCGTAATGAACGAACCCACCGCAGAACTCGGGGATGCACATGGGCCCCTCTTGCAGGGACTGTGGGAGAGCGTGAGAGTGGGGCAGCAGCAGATCGTGCTCTCTCCTTACCTGGCCGCATCCTGCGCCTTCCTGACTCACCTGGCGTTCTGCGCACCTTTCTTCGTGCTGGACGCGCTGGGGAGCGTGTGTCAGCGCGTCCGCTCGTGGAGGATCGCGGCGGGCTCGGGCCCCCCGCCGTCCCTGCGCCGGTGGTTCGAGTGCTTCTGCAGTATCCTCTTCAAATACACCACAGCGGTGCTGCCCGCCGCGGCGCTCCTCCAGCTGCTGCGGAGCCCCAACTTACCGGAGCTGGCCCCGTCCTGCTGGCAGCTGTTTGTGGAGGTGGTGGCATGCTTCCTGCTATTTGACACGCTCTTTTTCATATGGCACTACTCTATGCACAGGTAAGAAATATGGTTTTAAAATAAGCCCACTGTGATATAGGGTGAATTGTGTGTAGCCTGAATCACTTCAATCTTGTCAAAAGAAAACAAACGAGTAAAAAAAATAAGTTAAATGCAGGCGCCTCTGAATCAAATGGAACATTAGGTTGCACCAGTAATAATTCTGATATGGCAGGGGATAGAGTTTGTGGAATGGTGGAGGCTAGAGCTAATGGTAGGCCTTAAATGGATTTTCTATGACACTTCCTATTTCATTTATTCAAAATCACACCTGCACTCCCATTAAATGTTAGAGCAGAATTGGACCAAGGTTGTATTGGGATTAGAGTTACACCTATCAAAGATATTGTGGCTGATTTCCATTCAGCATTTTTTCCCCATCGCTCTGACCTGCCAGTATCAATTTTACTACTTTATTTTTGCTTTCTGATCAAATTGAACATTCATCAGTGAATAAACAAAGATTTTCTCAACAAGCCCCCAGCGATACAGAGCTGTCTCTTACTTTGACTGAAAATCCACAAATACTATAAAATCCTCTAGGTTATGGGACAAGGTATCTGTATAGGGAATCACAGTTTATTGCTCTTGCTCCTTTCCAAAATAGAGGGTAGCTCTCTAAACTTTTCTTTTCTATAAGATTATTTTAATATAACTAATAATGGTCCAAGTTAATATTTAAAAGAAAAAAATCTCCAATTTACTTCCATATGTCAGATTGTTAAATCCTTTATTATCTAGTGTTACTATACGGTGGTAAAGCCTTAAGTAGACTTTTACCACCGTGTTCCATGACAGACAGATTTGAACTCTTCGAGCAGAAAAAACAGCATATTTTGCTGTAATATGTTGTAATATGTAATACTCCCTTTTGTGGAAGTCTGAATGAACAGGCAACATTCTTCAGTAGAAAATACAGGTTGTTCTTTACCATAAGCTTCTTACAGGCTTTGACATCCCTCTAACTTAATTTTTAAACGTCTTACATATAGAAAATGGCTAAATAAGTCTTCTACACATAAAAGTGTTGCTGCAACCTGGTAGTAAATAATGTGTATCTTGTGTATTCACTCAATGGAAAATATCAGATGTTTATTTTCCATCAGGCCAATCACAGATTAAATCCAGACAACCTTTAAATTGTCTGATTTTGGTTAGAATCTAATTGCTCTTATTGGGACCTAAGCAGAATTTTATTCGAAACTCCACTTATAGTTAAGCCTATTGCCAGGACGCCAGCAAACTATTGCGTGTCACAGTCTATCTAGCTTAGGCAACATGTTACAACATAATAGTGCATGCAGGTACAGATCCTACATAATGAACCTGAGATTAAAACTTTTCAGCAACTGATGTTTTGGTTGTTTAATTGGAAATACAGCTGTATTTGTTTCAGTGATTTAAAGTTTACAGAGTATGTGCCAAGTTTCAGCACACAAACAGCATGTGGCATGACAAAACAGTGGGAATAATCTGCAGATTAATCCGTCATTCTAGATACGGTTCACTCTACTGTGTATCCATATCAGCTATGCTATCTGTATGAAGGAAGTAAAAAATGGATAAATTACTCTGAAAGTTATATTTTATAATAATGCAAAATACAGAGCCTTCAAACATGTTATCAAATATTTAAAACATTGCTTTTCAAAATCTGTTAATATACATAAAAAAGTTAAATAACAAAAATGGTGAGCCTACTATTCCAGTTGGTAAAAATTAAATCCAACCAATTCTATCGTGTCATTAAATCTGCAGCAATCCCTCCTCCTGAATGAGAATGTAGCGACAGTGGAAAGAAGAACTTCCCTTTAACAGAAGGGAAGAAACTTCCAGCTGCACAAACAGAGGGTTGGAGAAGACAGAGCATACAAACACAAAAAAATACAGAAGCACTGGTGCATGAGTACTTTCTATATTAAAAAGCGAAGCGTTCATGGCAACAGTAGCTCCATTAGTGGCCTTTTCTAGAAAAGAAACACGGCTACACATAGAAGCTTTGATGCAGTAGTAAAATCTATGGGGTGAAAAACAGCGAATGACAGTTTGTCTAGGAAAGAGACAGAGTTATAAGCAGAAAGACATGAACAAGAGTATCACCTATAGCAAAAGAACATAAAGTTATTAGTAGCAATTGTTCAGCCGATGCCCCCTCCATTTCCTGAGCTGTTTGATAAAACCATTAAAAATGTCATGATTCTAGGTACGGATTTGACCCACATGCAGAAATACACTCAGGAGAAGTTCACAGATTTAAAGAGGTTTATTTTCACAGGAGTGATTATGGCGAGAGAACCAGGACCGGTAGATCACCAACTGCACAGAGAAGGGGAGAACAGGTAAGTCCAGAGTGATGATATGAATATAGTTACTAAAGTAATATGTGTCGCTTACAGGAAGAGATGACTGAACCGCCAGGGAGAAAGAGAAATGTGGAGTCTGGGAGCACAGGACCGGAGATGACTGAGGAGGTAAGTTAATCCAAGGTAAGTTGGTCTCTGGATACTCGAAGGTGGTTCTTGGAAAGTCAGGTCAAGCACAGTCCGTGGTGTGTGAGATGGTGGTGTGGAGCGCTGGGTGGAGGTACTTGCACGAGAGCACATTGGAGGGTGAACAGGGTTCGCTTATGATTGAGGCCGGTTGATCGCAGAGCCAGGAAGTTGCCAGCTTGAAGTTTGTCCGGAGAAGGTAACTGGAGGCTTGAATCTAGATCCAGAAGGTTCTTAATCCAGGAGTCAGGAAACACACTTAATCCAGAAGTCAGGAATTGAACTGGAAGAAAAGCTGGTCATGACGGGCTTGATCTGGTAGACGTGAAATGTCGGATGGATATGAAGACTTGAAGGCAGACAAAGATGGACCGCAATGGGACTGACCACAGACTCTATTTCATAAGGCCACGATGAAACAGGGAGAAATCTTCCTCGACATGGACTTGAGGGAAATGTCTTGAGATGACAGCCAGACCTTTTGACCGGGGCGATATTCAGGAGCCATCCTGTGCCTTTTATCAGCGAATTTCTTGTTCTATTCTGCAGTGCGGTGAAGAGCTTGAATGGTCGATCCCTAGATGTTCTTACAGCGGCGGATGTGGTGACAGACTGAGGTGACTGCAATTTCTTCCTCGTCTGCAGGAAAAAGGGGTGGTTGATAGCCGATGGAAACCTCGAAGGGCGAGAAGCCAGTGGCAGAGGATTTGTGTGAATTATGTGCATATTCTATCCAAGGGATAAATGAGCACCAGTCTGTTGGGCTGGTGGAAGTGAGGTATCTGAGAGTGGACTCCAGCTGCTGGTTCATTCTCTTGGCCTGTCCATTTGATTGTGGACAGTAGCCAGAAGTTAATGACTCTTTAGCCCAGAGAGCTAAGCAAAACTGTTTCTAAACCTGTGAGATGAACTGGGGTCCTCGATATGAAAGTATGTCCTGGGGGATGCCATGCAGGTGGAAGATGTGCTTGGTGAGTAGCTTAGCTGTCTGGAGGGCGGATGGTAGCTTCCTTAGAGGAACAAGATGGCAGGCTTTAGAGAAACGGTCAATAATGGTGGTCATACCTTGCGAGGTAGGGAGGCTGGTCACAAAGTCAAGGTCGATGTGGGACCAGGGCCTTCTAGGAATGCTAAGGGGCTGGAGAAGACCAGAGGTGATTATTAGACTTACTTCTAGTGCAGATAGTACCGGCATGAACATACTCCTTGACATCTTTGTGCAATGATGGCCACCAAAATCTTCTTGAGATCAATGCGGGAATCCTGCTGGCTCTGGAATGGGCTAAAGATTTTGTAGTGTGGAACCAGTGTATGAGTCAAGGGCGGACAGATGAAGGCACAAAGGTTCAATTGGGTGGTCCAGTTCCTGGATTGGGTTCATCACGTTGGGCTCGAGTAACAAGATCTTCAATCTCCCATGTAAGTGAACCAATAGTCCAATTGAGGGGCAGAATAGGCGCAGGTTCCTTCTCTGAGTCATCTGCAGATAACTGTCGGGAGAGGGTGTTGCAGCCTCTGCTCCGATGTGTTTGGAGAGGTAAGTGGTAACGTTTGAGCTAAAATGAAGGTCAGAGACGCAGCCGACGTCTTTACTCCATTATGCTTTATTCAAAAGACCTCCCACACTTCTTTGCGCAGGCGCACAACCAGTTCTAACAAAAGCAATTGATCTGAGAATCATCAAACTTTTACTGAACTGTAATTAGTACACATAGAATAACTCTTGTACCATATTAGCGATGGTTTTTAATTCTTAATTAATTGTATTTAATGTACATAGTATTTAAACCTTCTCTAGTGCATTAGCAACATTTGAAATGGAATTCTAACAAAAATAATAATTAGAAAATGTGAGACTATAAATTCTATTAACCTTTTTCTAACCTGTACCGTTTAACCTATCACAAGGGCATCAGGCTTAGTATTCTTAGAATCCAGTCTGTAAGAGATGGACAGATCAAAACAAGAGAAAAACAAGGACCAACGGGACTGGCAAGAATTCAGCCGCTTGGCTGACTGCAGGTAAGCTAAGTTTTTATGATCTGTCCGGACCAAAACAGGATGTTCAGCTCCCCCTAGCCGGTGACACCATTCCTCTAGGACCAACTTTATTGCTAAGAGTTCTCTGTCCCCAGTTTTGTTCGGTGTTGCTGAGTCCGTGGGAAACAAAAGGCACAAGGGTGTAGTTTTCCATCTGTTTGAGAATTCTGGGACAGAACTGCCCCCACTCCTGTTAGTCGTCAACTTCCAAAATGAACTGTTTGAAGGGGTCAGGATGAACCTGGATGGGAGCCTGAAAGAACTTTCCCTTTAAGGCTAGAAAAGCTGTGTTTGCTTCCTGCGTCCAGGTGAATGTGGTATTGGAGGAGGTTAAGGCAATAAGGGGAGCGGCTGTCTGGCTATAGTTCTTTATAAAACTCTGGTAAAAGTTTGCAAACCCCAGGACACATAACTGTTGCGGGAGTCAAGTACTGGCCATTCGAGAACTGCTATTACCTTATCTGGGTTTGAGCGAACCTGTCCAACCTCTAGGACAAAACACAAAAACATAACAGAAGATCTGTGAAATTTGCATTTCTCGGCAAACAAAAAACTGGAGGTTTTTAATAGTACTATAGATAGATGAATCAATATCCCTTAATATTATGAAATGTGAGGCGGATTTTATCAGCCAACTTTGACCAAAAATTCTGGTATCAGATAGGTTTAAGGACTTTTAAAATAACTAGTAACCCCAGTTTACAATGAATACAATACAAAATCGTTCATAGAGTAGAGTATACTATACAGGTCAATAGATGTTCAGAATGGGTTTTGCACTGACTATTACTTGCTTACATTGCACAGGCAATATACCTGACAATTACATCCACGCACTATGGTTAGGTACACCTGTTTAGAGGTTGACATGGTGCGTTATCCTGCTGGAAGTATCCATCAGATGATGGGTACACTGTGGTCATAAAGGGATGGACATGGTCAGCAACAGTACCCAGGTAGGCTGTGGCATTGACACGATGCTCAATTGGTACTAAGGGGCCCAAAGCATGCCAAGAAAATATCCCCCACACCATTACACCACCACCACCAGCCTGAACCGTTGATACAAGGCAGGATGGATCCATGCTTTCATGTTGTTGATACCAAATTCTGACCCTACCATCTGAATGTCGGAGCAGAAATCGAGACTCATCAGACCAGGCAATGTTTTTTCAATCTTCTATTGTCCATTGGTGAGCCTGTGCGAATTGTATCCTCAGTTTCCTGTTCTTAGCTGACAGGAGTGGCACCCGGTGTGGTCTTCTGCTGCTGTAGCCCATCCGCCTCAAGGTTCGACGTGTTGTACATTCAGAGATGCTCTTCTGCATGCCTTGGTTGTAACGAGTGGTTATTTGAGTTACTGTTACCTGTCTATCAGCTTGAACCAGTCTGGCCAGTCTTCTCTGACCTCTGGCATCAACAAGGTATTTACGCCCACAGAACTGCCGCTCACTGGATATTGTCTCTTTTTCGGACCATTCTCTGTAAACCCTAGAGATGGAAATGCGTGAAAATCCCAATAGATCAGCAGTTTCTGAAATACTCAGACCAGCCCGTCTGGCACTGACAACCATGACAAGTTAAAAGTCACTTAAATCACCGTTCTTCCCCATTCTGATGCTCAGTTTGAACTGCAGCAGATCGTCTTGACCATGTCTACATACCTAAATGCATTGAGTTGCTGCCATGTGATTGGCTGATTAGAAATTTGCGTTAACGAGCAGTTGGACACGTGTACCTAATAAAGTGGCTGGCGAGTGTATATGTACTGTATGTATAGTGCATATATAGTATATATATATATATATGAAGTCCAAATTAAGAATTTATTTAAATATCAAATTTCTAAGACTTTTTAAAACAAAATATGCAACACATGAAAATATAGAAACTATATATAGAAACAAGTTCAGAACCCTGTGGATCACCGTACATTACTTTGGCGTGTACAAAACCTACACACATATAAAGCCCGTAATAATTTAGCTCCATCATACATCAGAGATCTGATTGTTCCATATGTTCCTAACAGAGCATTTTGTTCTCAGACTGCAGGTTTACTGGTGGTTTCTAGAGTCTCTAGAAGTAGAATGGGAGGCAGATCCTTTAGCTATCAAGCTCCTCTCCTGTGGAACCAGCTCCCAGTTTTAGACCGTGAGGCAGACACCCTATCTACTTTTAAGGCTAGGCTTAAAACTTTCCTTTTTGATAAAGCTTATAGTTAGAGTGGCTTAGGTTATCATGGAGGGAGCCTTCCTCCCTCCCTGTTCTGTTGGTTGGAGTAAGGGGGAGTCAGATTTAGCCTAAACCGGCTCAGTTATGGTTGAGGTGCAAACACACCCTCCATTTCTGCTACCTGTATGACCCCTTCTCCTTTCCAATGGTTATAATCAGTCTGACAGAGGGAGGTATCCCAATCTTTGTAGTTTTTAGTATAACAATGACCATCAGTGGGACCCTTTGTGAGGTGCCTTGAGACGGCATTGTTGTAAATAAGCGCCGTTTAACTAATTAATCTGAACTAAAACTATCTGTGTCGTTATGCTGCTGGAGGACATAATGACCACTTTCACCCTCTTTGCTACATTCTTACACTACTCTCCAATTTTGCATTATTTGCTGTTATTTCAGCTTTTAACTTTATGTTCTCCCTCTTTTCTCTTCCTAGAAGCTACACCTGGCCTGACTCTGTGTCTACCTGTGACACCTTTCTGGAGAGGGGAATCGTCCGCGCTTCTGCTGGCAACAATTTAATGCTCACTCTCTACCAATGATACACATAGCCCTGTCTTTTAGTGTTTAACCCTTTCTCTCTCCTAGACATGGCGATTGACTGAGCTTTTACTGTGACTAACTCTATGTGCTCTCTTTCAGACTCTAATCTTGAAAACTGGCTCAGAGTTTATCTGTTCTTTCTTTCTAGGTGAAACGACTAAAGGAGCTACATCCATTAACATTTACTTTTCCTTCCCATAGAAAGGACTCCTGGATCAGTGCTTCTTTGTTCTTTTTGTGTCTCTGCTCTGTTCTCTCAAACCCCCAGTCGGTCGTGGCAGATGGCCGCTCACACTGAGTCTGGTTCTACTGGAGGTTTCTTCCTGTTAAAAGGGAGTTTTTCCTCTCCACTGTCGCTACATGCATGCTCAGTATGAGGGATTGCTGCAAAGTCAACGCCAGTGACTGTCCACTGTCTCTACATGCTCATCCAGGAGTGAATGCTGCAAGTCACTGACTGGATGCAATCTGCTGGGTTTCCTTAGACAGAAAAACTTTTTATCCAATTTGAATAAATAACTGAATCTGACTCCACTGTTCAATTGTAGGATTAATTAGAATATATGTACCTGACTGTTGTGAAGTGCCTTGAGACAACATGTGTTGTGAATTGGCACTATATAAATAAAATTGAATTGAATTGAATTGATCAATCACATGTAAACTGAAAAGTTATTAGATGACAGTGGCTTAGACCAGTTTGAAAACAGTGCCTGCAAAATTAAGCATGTGATGTTGTGATCATGGGTGTCAAAGGTAGCACTGAGATCTAACCAGCACAGCACAATGGATTGTTGAATAGATTTTATCCTTGGAATGTTCCCACAAATGTGCTGAAACAAACAGTACATTTACAGTGTTTGTGTTCCTCTTCAGGGTTCCCTGGTTGTATCGCACCATCCACCAGATGCATCACCAGCACCATGTGCCTTTTGCCTTAGCAGCCCAGGATGCGAGCTCAGCTGAACTCCTGTCACTGCTGCTGCTTGCTCTGAGCAGTGCCTGGTTGCTGGGCTGCCACCCTCTCAGTGAAACCCTCTTTCACTTCCTCAACAGCTGGCTGGCAGTGGAGGACCATTGTGGCTACAACCTGCCCTGGGCTCTACACAAACTACTTCCCTACATGGGAGGAGCCCCTTACCACCAAACCCATCACAAGAAACAGAGCATCAACTTCGCCCCCTACTTTACCCACTGGGATTACCTTTTTGGTACTTACTGTAAATCAGCACTGGATTTTCATTCAGAATGAGACATTTCTGTGCAGTTATGAACAGAAATGTATGTAATCTGAAGTTAAAGACAAACGAGGAGAAATCAAATTAATGAACCTGAGAAAACAGCTTAACTGATATGCTCTTATGACTTTGCATTTATCTGTGTGTGTTTGTGCAATTAGGAGAGTGGTTATCGTCAAGTACTCATATGAAGGCATATTTTGTTTGACTTTGGCATGTTTCATTGCATGGGGAAAAAGACGTGTGAGCTCTCCAGGAAGATGAGCAAATGCAGCTAATTTGGGTGAAGAAAAAAATCCTATTACTTCTTCAACATTACTGATATTTTTGGATTGTGCATCTAAAACAGTAAATGAGAGCACACTATATATATATATATGTCTATATCCAGGGGTGAAAGTATTAAATTCTTGCCTGTACTCATGGGCGGAGCTAGAGGGGGGGCTGGGGAGGCACTGGGGGCATATATGCATGCATATATATATATATGCATGCATATATATATATATGCATGCATATATATATATATGCATGCATATATATATATATATATATGCATGCATATATATATATATATCAATTGTTAAAGAGCTGCCATGTCTGAAGCAATGATAAACCATTTTCTGATGCATAACTTTTCATCTTCAGTTTCCGTCTTCTTTTGAACAAAGAAGTTATTGTTCTCTGCATTGTGGTCAAGTTTTGATTTCATTCAAATTAAAAATTAGAAAGTTCAGTTGTTTTCTTGATTTTTATTTAAAAGTCTGTAGATGGTAAGTGATTTATTGTTCGTCCTGTCCTAATTCAAGGGGTGTTTTTGTATGTCTGTGCACCACCAGTGTAATTGTGTTGTTGTAATTCAGCAAAATAACATGAACCATAACTAGTTACTCTCCCTTTCCTTTTAACTGGGCTATTTAGCAGCGAGCAGACAGACATTAAACGTAGCGGTGCTCGTTTAAAGGCTGGCCGTTCACAAAAACCTCAGGTTTCGAGGGGAGAGAAGCAAAGCAAGAGCATTGAGGCTCCAGTATAGCAGAACAGTTCAGAAACAATGTGGAATGAGGGGAAAAAAAGCTATATTTATGTTTTAGACTGGCTTTTGGTAGCGGATCTGATATTCTTTGTGTGCTTGTGAATTTTTGCAGCCGTAACTGGTTCTGGATGAGGGCTTCATAGCATACAGCCGTTCCTCCCTCTTCCTGGTACCGCGTACCGCCGCAGAATCTTTTAGTGGTACGCAGTACCGGACCGTACCGGCTCACTTTCACCCCTGTTTATTTCTATATTTAAAAGCATTTTATTTAAATCATCTACACCTAAAAGACAAATCCCATTAGTGTTTCCTCTGCTTCTACTCTTAACCCTATCAGTATCTCTTGTCCCTAAAATTAAATGTTTCTTTGGACATCACTCCACTAAAGTTGAGACATCATCAGTTCTCATCAAATCAGTTTTACATTAAAAGACACAAAGTTAATGCAACTAGTATTGGCAATTAGCAAATGTTTTTTACTGTTAATACTTTTGTTGCCAAAACTGTCCTGATGCCAAAAACCCATTGAAAAAGTTTTTTTGTTTTTTTTTGTTTGTATTTTCACAAATTGAATAAACGTTTTGTAGATGTCTGTGTTTTAGGTGATCTCTGTTAAGGGTAGAATTATCCAGCTCAGGTTTGACCAGTCGAAGTATTTTAGGTTTTGAACTAAAGATGCAGGATTCCAGATTCATTAAAATTACGGTTAATTGACCTGTTATCTAGTGCAGAGGAAGCTGCAAATCTGGTTTCAACTCCAGTCAGACGGGGTCCACAGATATCTTTACACACAGTGCTTACACTGTAGCACCACACAGGGTGGCGCCCACTCCCCACAGATGGGACATTTAAATAAGCAAAATAAAACTTGTTCATGGTGTAACTGACAGAAGACTAGTTGTTTTTCTCCCCTCCGAGTGCTCACGCCGCTCCCTGACAGACTGGCACTCTTGGTGATGAGCCGTGTCGCTCATATCAAAAACTGCTGCTAAACAGAAAAAAATACTAAATGATCATGAGAGTATTTGCTGGAGCAGCTCATGCCTCGCTTAAACTGAACCCCTAAGATCTCTGAAATCGTCCAGTTCTAAATAATAAAATAATAATGGTAGTAATGATAATAGTAATTTAATATTAGCAATTGTTCCCTCACCTGTGGAAGAGAAATATCATATCATAGTGAGTTTGAAGTGAAGAAATACTCAGTGGAAGAATAACAGCTAGCCAGATGTAACCAAGGGTTGAGTAAACCTTTGGATTTTGCGACTGGCTGCCATTTATGCAGAAGTACCAAAGAAGGTACATTCCTGTGGTTTTCCAGTTCTCGTAATTATTAGTAAACTATCCAGGTGGACTGGATGGGTCACTATCTGCTGATGTACCCCATGGTAAATATTTTCAATTTAAGTTGTTTTGAAAAGCTAAAATCAGCTAATATTCTGCACTCACTGTTGGCCTTCCACTGCTCTTCATTTTTCAACAAACATATCAATATTGCACATGTCTACTACAATACAGGTAAGGAAACTGATAATAAATTTGCATAGCTTAACTTACAAAAATACAATTTTTTCTTTCAATAGTCCTGACTCCTTGCCCTTCAACATTCCCCACATTGCTAAAAGACTAACGTATCCAACTGCAGACTGTCACGTCTTTTTCTGGTACAGATATGCACCAAAATATTTGCTCTCGGGCCCAAACCTCTAAACCTAACTAGGAAACTAAGCATAATCCCTAATTTAAAAACAACATTTAGAAAATATATGGATAAATGGAATTGGACCAATAGTAGCTGCTCTTCGGTATGAACTGGCAAAATGTAGTGGTGGGGCAGTTGGGAAATGGAAAAGGACTCATTGTAAGATGGACCTTTCAGTGCTAGATATTTTATATTATTGACTATAATAAAACTACATAAAGGCAAGGCAGACTTAATGTTTTATATATTGCCACAAGTTTTGGTTTTCCTGCTAGAGTCAATAAGTTTGATTTCCTGGGCCACTCTGCTGTCTCATTTTCACATCAAACCAGTTACTTGGGAGTATTACGTAGTCAAAACCACATTTGCTTTTGCTGCTTTCTGGTTTTGCACATTGATTATCATCTGTGCAAAAAGTTGAAGCAGCAACAAAATTCTTATTGTTTTCTGCAGTAATCAGTCAAGATTGTGGGGGACAACTCATTGATACTTGTTATTTTGGTACTTTTGCTCTTTTCACATTGGAACAGGGTACAAAAGAGCTTTGTGCACCTCATCACTGAAGCTAAGCCAGAAATACAATAAATGCAGGGTGGAAAGAAAACTGCTGACTCATCGTGCTGACAATCAGGAAGATGGAGTCCTGAAAACAGTAAAGAAGAGCATTAATTAGGAAGCTTAGATAATCTGCTAAAGAGAAACATGACCACCAAACTGTTGGAAGGTGCACTTCAATGTAAACATAACTTGAAAAGCACAAGTTAAAGCAAGGGGGCAGAAATCACAGAGAGGAATAGGAAATGAGAGTAGAAGAGATAACAAGTTTTCTAAAAAGGGACCAACATTCAGATTAAAAACATCTGGTAAGAGGCACAGCATGGGTTAGTAGAGATAGAGATGTTACAGCAATAAGCCAAAGTTGGAGTGCGAAGAGAGGCCCAAATGAAAATAAGAAACAGGAAGCTGAGAACAGATCAGGAGAATTAGAGAAGAACGTAAGAGAGGCCTTCTTGAAATTGAAGACTTAAGTGCTTTAGTCACACATGAACTTCTTAAAGGGACAGTTGTCAAAAAATATTAAAGGAGTTTAAGTACCCACTACTTAATTGTTTTTTATACACCCTTACTTATCTGTTTGGTTGTTACTCTGACTAGAAGCACTTTACATGCTCCATTCTTAGTACATGTTTCCACACAGGAAGATCATTAGTGGCACACCACCTCCTACATTCATTTATCAGCTGCTTCAATTAAAATAGCAACCCAATGTAAAGGTTATAACAATTTAAAAGTTCGTGAAATAGTCTTTGCGTAAACAGCAATATTCAGTTCATTTTAGTTTATTTATATAGCGCCCACTCTCAATCCATGTCGTCTCAAGGCTCTTTGCAAAGTCAATACAATCGAATCATACAGATTTCAAGTCAGGTACATGCATTCCATTTAATCCTATCAAACAGTGCTGTCAAATTCAGTTTATTATTTATTATTTGTTAAAAGGTTTTTCTAACTAAGGAAACCCAGCAGATAGCATCGAGTCAGTTTCTTGCAGCATTTATTCCTCCCACATAAGCCTGTATTTCTGAGATCGGAGTTAAGGCAATGTTGAGGTGCAACATTTTGGTCTTAGTTGTGGTTTTGTGTTTTGACTTTAGTTTGGTTTTCTAGTCATGGTTGTTTGTTTATTTCCTTCTACTGCCTCCCAGTGTTTTGTTGTTTTCTTTCCTTTTCAGTAAGTTTTCTTTATGGCTGCTTTCTTATTACTTTGCATGGTTTTCTCATTATTATTATTATTATTATTATTATTATTATTATTGTTATTATTATGGTTTCTTGTTCTCCTTGGATTCTTTAGTCTTGTTGCTCATTTAGTATCTCTGTGTTTATTTATGTTAGGTATTTGTTCTCTTTTCTAGTTTAGTTCCTCGGTTTAGTTTCTATAGTTCCAGCCTCCCTTATAGGTTAGCTTTAGTTATTGTTTACTTTTGGTTCGCACATATTCTAATTTCTCTGTTTACTTTAGTTAATCATTATTCAAGGTTCTTATGTTTCTTTTGGTTTATTATCTTTGTCCATAGTTTTGCTTAGTTCTGTTTCCCTGAGTTTTGTTATTTATAGTTTTGTTTTTGTAGTCAAGTTCCTTTGGTTATGTTATTGCCTAGCTTCCCTCATGTTCCCTTTTGTTTTATAGCCTGGTCCTCTAAGCTACCATTCATATTCCCTCAGTTCTCTGCAGCCTGGTTCACACCTGTTTTCCATTCTCCTCTGATTACCTGCCTCTGTTTCTCATTGGTTCATACCTCACTCCCCTCTGTTTATAAGCTCTCTGGTTTTGATTGTTCTTCGCTGGTTCCTTCCGTTACTACTCCGTTCCCTTCCACGTCTAGGTTTTGTTGCTTCGCTCCTGCAGAGTGACTTCTTGTGAGTTTTTGGCCTGGCACCTTTGTACACCTGCAATGATTTTGCTACGTCTTGCGTTGTTTTTTGGAAACGTTAAGGATTTCGACTATGCTACGTTTTTGTTAAGTTTTGTAAAAAACCTTGGAATAAAGAAGAAGCTTTCCTTTAACATGCTGCTGTCCAGCTCTTGCCTGCACGTTGGTCCTTCCCTAAATATCTGTTGCCTGTCGGGGTGACAGGCAACAGATATTTACTTTTGGTTTTAGCCCCTTTCAGATTGCTGTTAGCTTCAACCTGGGGCCAACTCATCTGCATCTATTCTAAATTAATACACTATACTGTCTGATTTAAACGAAAATTAGTATTAATAGAAAAAATGTATAGCTGTAAATGCTATTTTATAGATTTTTTTTTCACAGCTTTACTTTCAAAGAAATACTTTGACTAGAAGCGCTTTACATGTTCAGTTCACTGTATTTAATTCCTCCAGGAAGATGATTGGTGCAGTGCCATCTTCGACCCCCATTTGTAGTGGAAATGATCATCAGCGTCTGTATAAAAAACCAACCAATGCAAATGTGACAACGGTTTTCTGGTTTACAAACTGCTATAAGATTGTATGAGACTGTGCAAGACTTCATTGCTGAAGAAAAAATATTTAAAGGCTTGTTTAAAGTTTGCTGCAGAAGATTTAGACTAGCCAGTGTAATTCTAAAAGAACATAGTCTGGTCTCATGAGGCCAAAGCAGAACTATTTGGATGTCATTGGACACACCATGTTTGGAGGAAGAATGCTTCTGCAACTAAAACACCATGCCAAATGCGACGTTTCCTGTAACTGAAGGAAAGATGAATGAAGAAATGTACCGGGACCCTCATGATAAAAATCTGAAAATGAAATGAGTTGTTTTACAACACTAGAAGTCTGCTTTAGTCTTGGTCAGGTACTAGTTTTTAGCTTCAGCCTTTGGGACCAACTAATCTTGAAACAAACCTGAATCCCTGTAGAAAGCTAAATATTAAAGTGGTATAAGTGAGCACACTTTTTCTGGTTTTCACACTGCCTTACGCCAAATACAGCTAATTTGTATAAAAGTGCCTGAGTTCTAAAACAGCTCATTCTGAAAGGAGCTCAAAAAAGGGGAAGTGAAATCTCATTATCTGAGAATGATTTTGTGCGAAAAATGTAGTGAACATGTTTTGTAAAGCCCGTACACCTATCTCAAATGTTTCAAAGAAAGTATAATAGGTAACCTTTGAGTAGTGACTCTGACCAGCATTTTTTTTTAATGTTTTGTTCTCAGTATGTGTTTCACACAGGAATATCACTGTTGGCACACCGCCTCCTACCTACCTTTCCTGTTTGGATATTCATCAGTTTCTGTGTAAATAACATAACAATGGTTCAAACGTTTGTGAAAAAGCATCCGCAGAAACAGTGACGTTTTTGAGATTGCTGATTTTGTAAGACTATAGAAGTCAATTTTGGTCTTGGCCCGCCTCAGACTGACCATTAGCTTTGGTTTCTGTGACATGAAATATAAAATGCTCATAACATTTTAACAGAGACTAAACCACCCCTTCTGAGCACAAGTGCAGCTTTTTTAAAGAGATACTCATCATTGCATAACGCAACCCTTAAAATAAGCTTTTCTCACAATTCTTTGTACAATGTTTACTCTATTTTGAGTCTATCTGGGGAGTAAAAGGCATTACTTGTCATAAAAAATAAAGGGAAAAAAAATCATTTTGCTGAGATATTCCTCAGAGTTGTAAAACCTGGCCAAGTCACTGACTGGATGCAATCTGCTGGGTTTCCTTAGATAGAAAAACTTTTTATCCAATTTGAATAAATAACTGAATCTGACTCCACTGTTCAATTGTAGGATTAATTAGAATATATGTACCTGACTGTTGTGAAGTGCCTTGAGACAACATGTGTTGTGAATTGGCACTATATAAATAAAATTGAATTGAATTGAATTGATCAATCACATGTAAACTGAAAAGTTATTAGATGACAGTGGCTTAGACCAGTTTGAAAACAGTGCCTGCAAAATTAAGCATGTGATGTTGTGATCATGGGTGTCAAAGGTAGCACTGAGATCTAACCAGCACAGCACAATGGATTGTTGAATAGATTTTATCCTTGGAATGTTCCCACAAATGTGCTGAAACAAACAGTACATTTACAGTGTTTGTGTTCCTCTTCAGGGTTCCCTGGTTGTATCGCACCATCCACCAGATGCATCACCAGCACCATGTGCCTTTTGCCTTAGCAGCCCAGGATGCGAGCTCAGCTGAACTCCTGTCACTGCTGCTGCTTGCTCTGAGCAGTGCCTGGTTGCTGGGCTGCCACCCTCTCAGTGAAACCCTCTTTCACTTCCTCAACAGCTGGCTGGCAGTGGAGGACCATTGTGGCTACAACCTGCCCTGGGCTCTACACAAACTACTTCCCTACATGGGAGGAGCCCCTTACCACCAAACCCATCACAAGAAACAGAGCATCAACTTCGCCCCCTACTTTACCCACTGGGATTACCTTTTTGGTACTTACTGTAAATCAGCACTGGATTTTCATTCAGAATGAGACATTTCTGTGCAGTTATGAACAGAAATGTATGTAATCTGAAGTTAAAGACAAACGAGGAGAAATCAAATTAATGAACCTGAGAAAACAGCTTAACTGATATGCTCTTATGACTTTGCATTTATCTGTGTGTGTTTGTGCAATTAGGAGAGTGGTTATCGTCAAGTACTCATATGAAGGCATATTTTGTTTGACTTTGGCATGTTTCATTGCATGGGGAAAAAGACGTGTGAGCTCTCCAGGAAGATGAGCAAATGCAGCTAATTTGGGTGAAGAAAAAAATCTTATTACTTCTTCAACATTACTGATATTTTTGGATTGTGCATCTAAAACAGTAAATGAGAGCACACTATATATATATATATATGTCTATATCCAGGGGTGAAAGTATTAAATTCTTGCCTGTACTCATGGGCGGAGCTAGAGGGGGGGCTGGGGAGGCACTGGGGGCATATATGCATGCATATATATATATATATATATGCATGCATATATATATATATGCATGCATATATATATATATGCATGCATATATATATATATATATATATGCATGCATATATATATATATATCAATTGTTAAAGAGCTGCCATGTCTGAAGCAATGATAAACCATTTTCTGATGCATAACTTTTCATCTTCAGTTTCCGTCTTTTCTTTTGAACAAAGAAGTTATTGTTCTCTGCATTGTGGTCAAGTTTTGATTTCATTCAAATTAAAAATTAGAAAGTTCAGTTGTTTTCTTGATTTTTATTTAAAAGTCTGTAGATGGTAAGTGATTTATTGTTCGTCCTGTCCTAATTCAAGGGGTGTTTTTGTATGTCTGTGCACCACCAGTGTAATTGTGTTGTTGTAATTCAGCAAAATCAACATGAACCATAACTAGTTACTCTCCCTTTCCTTTTAACTGGGCTATTTAGCAGCGAGCAGACAGACATTAAACGTAGCGGTGCTCGTTTAAAGGCTGGCCGTTCACAAAAACCTCAGGTTTCGAGGGGAGAGAAGCAAAGCAAGAGCATTGAGGCTCCAGCATAGCAGAACAGTTCAGAAACAATGTGGAATGAGGTGAAAAAAAGCTATATTTATGTTTTAGACTGGCTTTTGGTAGCGGATCTGATATTCTTTGTGTGCTTGTGAATTTTTGCAGCCGTAACTGGTTCTGGATGAGGGCTTCATAGCATACAGCCGTTCCTCCCTCTTCCTGGTACCGCGTACCGCCGCAGAATCTTTTAGTGGTACGCAGTACCGGACCGTACCGGCTCACTTTCACCCCTGTTTATTTCTATATTTAAAAGCATTTTATTTAAATCATCTACACCTAAAAGACAAATCCCATTAGTGTTTCCTCTGCTTCTACTCTTAACCCTATCAGTATCTCTTGTCCCTAAAATTAAATGTTTCTTTGGACATCACTCCACTAAAGTTGAGACATCATCAGTTCTCATCAAATCAGTTTTACATTAAAAGACACAAAGTTAATGCAACTAGTATTGGCAATTAGCAAATGTTTTTTACTGTTAATACTTTTGTTGCCAAAACTGTCCTGATGCCAAAAACCCATTGAAAAAGTTTTTTTGTTTTTTTTTGTTTGTATTTTCACAAATTGAATAAACGTTTTGTAGATGTCTGTGTTTTAGGTGATCTCTGTTAAGGGTAGAATTATCCAGCTCAGGTTTGACCAGTCGAAGTATTTTAGGTTTTGAACTAAAGATGCAGGATTCCAGATTCATTAAAATTACGGTTAATTGACCTGTTATCTAGTGCAGAGGAAGCTGCAAATCTGGTTTCAACTCCAGTCAGACGGGGTCCACAGATATCTTTACACACAGTGCTTACACTGTAGCACCACACAGGGTGGCGCCCACTCCCCACAGATGGGACATTTAAATAAGCAAAATAAAACTTGTTCATGGTGTAACTGACAGAAGACTAGTTGTTTTTCTCCCCTCCGAGTGCTCACGCCGCTCCCTGACAGACTGGCACTCTTGGTGATGAGCCGTGTCGCTCATATCAAAAACTGCTGCTAAACAGAAAAAAATACTAAATGATCATGAGAGTATTTGCTGGAGCAGCTCATGCCTCGCTTAAACTGAACCCCTAAGATCTCTGAAATCGTCCAGTTCTAAATAATAAAATAATAATGGTAGTAATGATAATAGTAATTTAATATTAGCAATTGTTCCCTCACCTGTGGAAGAGAAATATCATATCATAGTGAGTTTGAAGTGAAGAAATACTCAGTGGAAGAATAACAGCTAGCCAGATGTAACCAAGGGTTGAGTAAACCTTTGGATTTTGCGACTGGCTGCCATTTATGCAGAAGTACCAAAGAAGGTACATTCCTGTGGTTTTCCAGTTCTCGTAATTATTAGTAAACTATCCAGGTGGACTGGATGGGTCACTATCTGCTGATGTACCCCATGGTAAATATTTTCAATTTAAGTTGTTTTGAAAAGCTAAAATCAGCTAATATTCTGCACTCACTGTTGGCCTTCCACTGCTCTTCATTTTTCAACAAACATATCAATATTGCACATGTCTACTACAATACAGGTAAGGAAACTGATAATAAATTTGCATAGCTTAACTTACAAAAATACAATTTTTTCTTTCAATAGTCCTGACTCCTTGCCCTTCAACATTCCCCACATTGCTAAAAGACTAACGTATCCAACTGCAGACTGTCACGTCTTTTTCTGGTACAGATATGCACCAAAATATTTGCTCTCGGGCCCAAACCTCTAAACCTAACTAGGAAACTAAGCATAATCCCTAATTTAAAAACAACATTTAGAAAATATATGGATAAATGGAATTGGACCAATAGTAGCTGCTCTTCGGTATGAACTGGCAAAATGTAGTGGTGGGGCAGTTGGGAAATGGAAAAGGACTCATTGTAAGATGGACCTTTCAGTGCTAGATATTTTATATTATTGACTATAATAAAACTACATAAAGGCAAGGCAGACTTAATGTTTTATATATTGCCACAAGTTTTGGTTTTCCTGTTAGAGTCAATAAGTTTGATTTCCTGGGCCACTCTGCTGTCTCATTTTCACATCAAACCAGTTACTTGGGAGTATTACGTAGTCAAAACCACATTTGCTTTTGCTGCTTTCTGGTTTTGCACATTGATTATCATCTGTGCAAAAAGTTGAAGCAGCAACAAAATTCTTATTGTTTTCTGCAGTAATCAGTCAAGATTGTGGGGGACAACTCATTGATACTTGTTATTTTGGTACTTTTGCTCTTTTCACATTGGAACAGGGTACAAAAGAGCTTTGTGCACCTCATCACTGAAGCTAAGCCAGAAATACAATAAATGCAGGGTGGAAAGAAAACTGCTGACTCATCGTGCTGACAATCAGGAAGATGGAGTCCTGAAAACAGTAAAGAAGAGCATTAATTAGGAAGCTTAGATAATCTGCTAAAGAGAAACATGACCACCAAACTGTTGGAAGGTGCACTTCAATGTAAACATAACTTGAAAAGCACAAGTTAAAGCAAGGGGGCAGAAATCACAGAGAGGAATAGGAAATGAGAGTAGAAGAGATAAGTTTTCTAAAAAGGGACCAACATTCAGATTAAAAACATCTGGTAAGAGGCACAGCATGGGTTAGTAGAGATAGAGATGTTACAGCAATAAGCCAAAGTTGGAGTGCGAAGAGAGGCCCAAATGAAAATAAGAAACAGGAAGCTGAGAACAGATCAGGAGAATTAGAGAAGAACGTAAGAGAGGCCTTCTTGAAATTGAAGACTTAAATGCTTTAGTCACACATGAACTTCTTAAAGGGACAGTTGTCAAAAAATATTAAAGGAGTTTAAGTACCCACTACTTAATTGTTTTTTATACACCCTTACTTATCTGTTTGGTTGTTACTCTGACTAGAAGCACTTTACATGCTCCATTCTTAGTACATGTTTCCACACAGGAAGATCATTAGTGGCACACCACCTCCTACATTCATTTATCAGCTGCTTCAATTAAAATAGCAACCCAATGTAAAGGTTATAACAATTTAAAAGTTCGTGAAATAGTCTTTGCGTAAACAGCAATATTCAGTTCATTTTAGTTTATTTATATAGCGCCCACTCTCAATCCATGTCGTCTCAAGGCTCTTTGCAAAGTCAATACAATCGAATCATACAGATTTCAAGTCAGGTACATGCATTCCATTTAATCCTATCAAACAGTGCTGTCAAATTCAGTTTATTATTTATTATTTGTTAAAAGGTTTTTCTAACTAAGGAATCCCAGCAGATAGCATCGAGTCAGTTTCTTGCAGCATTTATTCCTCCCACATAAGCCTGTATTTCTGAGATCGGAGTTAAGACAATGTTGAGGTGCAACATTTTGGTCTTAGTTGTGGTTTTGTGTTTTGACTTTAGTTTGGTTTTCTAGTCATGGTTGTTTGTTTATTTCCTTCTACTGCCTCCCAGTGTTTTGTTGTTTTCTTTCCTTTTCAGTAAGTTTTCTTTATGGCTGCTTTCTTATTACTTTGCATGGTTTTCTCATTATTATTATTATTATTATTATTATTATTATTATTGTTATTATTATGGTTTCTTGTTCTCCTTGGATTCTTTAGTCTTGTTGCTCATTTAGTATCTCTGTGTTTATTTATGTTAGGTATTTGTTCTCTTTTCTAGTTTAGTTCCTCGGTTTAGTTTCTATAGTTCCAGCCTCCCTTATGGGTTAGCTTTAGTTATTGTTTACTTTTGGTTTGCACATATTCTAATTTCTCTGTTTACTTTAGTTAATCATTATTCAAGGTTCTTATGTTTCTTTTGGTTTATTATCTTTGTCCATAGTTTTGCTTAGTTCTGTTTCCCTGAGTTTTGTTATTTATAGTTTTGTTTTTGTAGTCAGGTTCCTTTGGTTATGTTATTGCCTAGCTTCCCTCATGTTCCCTTTTGTTTTATAGCCTGGTCCTCTAAGCTACCATTCATATTCCCTCAGTTCTCTGCAGCCTGGTTCACACCTGTTTTCCATTCTCCTCTGATTACCTGCCTCTGTTTCTCATTGGTTCATACCTCACTCCCCTCTGTTTATAAGCTCTCTGGTTTTGATTGTTCTTCGCTGGTTCCTTCCGTTACTACTCCGTTCCCTTCCACGTCTAGGTTTTGTTGCTTCGCTCCTGCAGAGTGACTTCTTGTGAGTTTTTGGCCTGGCACCTTTGTACACCTGCAGTGATTTTGCTACGTCTTGCGTTGTTTTTTGGAAACGTTAAGGATTTCGACTATGCTACGTTTTTGTTAAGTTTTGTAAAAAACCTTGGAATAAAGAAGAAGCTTTCCTTTAACATGCTGCTGTCCAGCTCTTGCCTGCACGTTGGTCCTTCCCTAAATATCTGTTGCCTGTCGGGGTGACAGGCAACAGATATTTACTTTTGGTTTTAGCCCCTTTCAGATTGCTGTTAGCTTCAACCTGGGGCCAACTCATCTGCATCTATTCTAAATTAATACACTATACTGTCTGATTTAAACGAAAATTAGTATTAATAGAAAAAATGTATAGCTGTAAATGCTATTTTATAGATTTTTTTTCACAGCTTTACTTTCAAAGAAATACTTTGACTAGAAGCGCTTTACATGTTCAGTTCACTGTATTTAATTCCTCCAGGAAGATGATTGGTGCAGTGCCATCTTCGACCCCCATTTGTAGTGGAAATGATCATCAGCGTCTGTATAAAAAACCAACCAATGCAAATGTGACAACGGTTTTCTGGTTCACAAACTGCTATAAGATTGTATGAGACTGTGCAAGACTTCATTGCTGAAGAAAAAATATTTAAAGGCTTGTTTAAAGTTTGCTGCAGAAGATTTAGACAAGCCAGTGTAATTCTAAAAGAACATAGTCTGGTCTCATGAGGCCAAAGCAGAACTATTTGGATGTCATTGGACACACCATGTTTGGAGGAAGAATGCTTCTGCAACTAAAACACCATGCCAAATGCGACGTTTCCTGTAACTGAAGGAAAGATGAATGAAGAAATGTACCGGGACCCTCATGATAAAAATCTGAAAATGAAATGAGTTGTTTTACAACACTAGAAGTCTGCTTTAGTCTTGGTCAGGTACTAGTTTTTAGCTTCAGCCTTTGGGACCAACTAATCTTGAAACAAACCTGAATCCCTGTAGAAAGCTAAATATTAAAGTGGTATAAGTGAGCATACTTTTTCTGGTTTTCACACTGCCTTACGCCAAATACAGCTAATTTGTATAAAAGTGCCTGAGTCCTAAAACAGCTCATTCTGAAAGGAGCTCAAAAAAGGGGAAGTGAAATCTCATTATCTGAGAATGATTTTGTGCGAAAAATGTAGTGAACATGTTTTGTAAAGCCCGTACACCTATCTCAAATGTTTCAAAGAAAGTATAATAGGTAACCTTTGAGTAGTGACTCTGACCAGCATTTTTTTTTTATGTTTTGTTCTCAGTATGTGTTTCACACAGGAATATCACTGTTGGCACACCGCCTCCTACCTACCTTTCCTGTTTGGATATTCATCAGTTTCTGTGTAAATAACATAACAATGGTTCAAACGTTTGTGAAAAAGCATCCGCAGAAACAGTGACGTTTTTGAGATTGCTGATTTTGTAAGACTATAGAAGTCAATTTTGGTCTTGGCCCGCCTCAGACTGACCATTAGCTTTGGTTTCTGTGACATGAAATATAAAATGCTCATAACATTTTAACAGAGACTAAACCACCCCTTCTGAGCACAAGTGCAGCTTTTTTAAAGAGATACTCATCATTGCATAACGCAACCCTTAAAATAAGCTTTTCTCACAATTCTTTGTACAATGTTTACTCTATTTTGAGTCTATCTGGGGAGTAAAAGGCATTACTTGTCATAAAAAATAAAGGGAAAAAAAATCATTTTGCTGAGATATTCCTCAGAGTTGTAAAACCTGGCCTAGACCAAACAGAACATCTGTATTTCATTACCAATGCTTTACAGAGACTTAGATAAATTTCACAACAATAAAGGCAAACTGTAAGAAGGCGCTTCAACATCTGAAGTTGATTTTGCATGTGAACAAAAAGGCGGGATTGAGCAATCTGTACTTTTCCTGGGAAGAAAAAAGTTTCCAGAACAGAGTGAGAGATGGGCTGCTGGGTGGTGGAGTTGCCACGAGATGAAATGATAAAGAGCATGACCCAAAGCAGGAAACAATCAGGCCCTATTACAGACCACACGTCAGAGTTAGGGCGAGTCATGTGGCTCTGGGTGGCACACACCAAAGACACACGTTCACAGCGAGAGGCACATCGAGGTCCAGCAGCAGGCGTCATGATGTCAGCCGGTGGGGCATCTCAGGATTCCAAAGGACTTGGAAGTGTCTGCGCAGTCACTGCTGTATGGATTGTTTACTCATTGTTTTATACCCTCATGAACAGATGGAGACAGAGAAATTGATTTTAAGCTACAGTGTAACAACTTGCAGACAGCCTTGTTTGCATGTGTTTTTAACACATGCAGCAGTTTCAAAACAATAGCTTTAAAAAGCCCAGAGCACACTCCAGCCATCCTTATCATCAGACCATATGCTGCAAGCTTCCCATGTCAACATACCCCCTGTACAGTTGCCATCAGAAGACAAAAGCCAGATTCATTTTTCTTCTAGAGTTCTGTAAATATTCAATTAGAGATCCTGAAATAGCTGAGCTTTCGTCTTTTTACAGTAACTAAGGTTCTGACACTATAGTCATTAACCTTTTTAAGATGACCTTTGCTCTATCGAACATTAGAGGTCTCTCAATGTCCAACTGTTTCCATTCGGAAACAAATTCATGCACTTGTCTTTAATGGACTTTTGCCAGTTGACAGTTTTTGAGACAACTGCAGCCATTGAGAATGCAGACAAGACATAATTACTTGACTGTTCAGTAGCTGTTTTTAGCACAGATATGCAGAGTTTTTTACAAACATTTTCATATAGGTTGAACTTTTCACATATAGTAATGTTACAACCAAAAACTCTAATGTATTTTATTTGCAGTATTGCACACATGGTTTTTCTCTGTTTACACATTTCTGATGGGGCCACCGAGACAAAATTTGCATCAGATGTTTGTAACATACCAAGTATGTTACATATTAGTCCAAGAATATCTAAGCAAATTAGTCCACCAATGAAGTAATGGATTACTAATTGACATGGCACAAGGAATAAATATTGAACACATAAAGAAAATGACTTGTGAAAAGACACAGAAAGCCAAGAAACCAACTGAAATAAGTCAGGATTTACAAAGCATTCCTGTTGCCATGAGAAAATTAATATCAGCTGTTTTATTGTTAACTGAGGGCCTATAACAAGGCTTCTTATTACCAAAGTATTATATTAGGTGGTATGATTAATAAGCAAAGTAAATCTAAAGAATCCTTTACAACAAAACTTACTGTTGCAAAACATACTGATGGCAATTGCTACAGCTGCAACTCTAATCTTCTGAATGTTTCAGTGTGCACCATTAAGACATAACCGAGAAGTTTAAAAAAAAACTTAATTTCACCATAACCAGTCATGGCTACGTGGACCTCGTAAAATTTCTAACAAAGGTGTCAAAGGAAAAATAATAGGAAAAGTTGTCTAACAGTCGAGAAGAACTTGCAGACCAGGAAAGTTTGCTGCAGAAGATTTGGACAAGCCAGTGGAATTCTAGAAGAACATCATCTGGTCTCATGAGGCCAAAGCTCTATTCTTTGGATGTCATTGGACACACCATGTTTGGAGGAAAAATGCTTCTGCACCTAAAACACCATGCCAAATGTGAAGTTTCCTGTAACTGAAGGAAGGATGAATGAAGAAATGTATCGGGACATTCATGATAACAATTTGAAAATGAAATGACTGTAGATTTCATAGCAACAGACAAGAGAAATCTACAATTGTGAAAAGGAGAGAACATGATTGATGGTTTTCAAATTATAAAAAAAATCTAAAAAAGTACATAGATAGTTTGCATTCAGCACCCTTTATTCTGATACCCATAAATAAAATTCAGCGCAACCTTTCTGTCTTCAGACATCATGTAATTAGTAAATAACTCAGCTGTTTATAATTAGATCTATAATGTCCCTTCTGTGAAGGGACATTAGTAAATTAACAACAGTATGACATCAGAGGAGCACAGCAGACAGGTCAAGGATACATTTTTACTGGCCAGGGTATAATCTGTGAAGCAAGAGTTGCATGGTAACTCTGGAGGAGCTGCAGAGATGTTCTCCCCAAGAGGGAAAATTTGTTATAACTAATAGTGATGCACTCCACATTTCTGGCATTGATGGAAGAGAGGCAAGATGAAAACCATTGTTGAAAGAAATCCATAAAAAGTCTTGTTTGCAGAAGGACTCCAGGAGGCACCACAACCCTGTGGAAGAAGTTGCTCTGGTCAGATGAGAGCGAAACCTCCCTTTTTGTCCCTGAGAAACTAACAAAACTAATCACCCTGACCATACACTCCACATACATGGTGAAACATGGTGGTGACAGCATCATGCTGTGGGGATGCTTTTCTTCATCAGAGATAAGGCAGTTAGTCAGAGCTTAGGAAAGATAAAGTTAATTACAGACCGAACCTGGAAGAAAACTAGTTAAAGACTGATGGTGGGGCGAGGGCTGCTGCTGTTGTAGAACAAATTATAAAACAAGAAGACAAAGCACAAAAAAACTTGCAAGGATCTGTCAGTCAGAAATATCACCACCTGGATATTTACATGCCTTTTGGTTATATATTCTCCAAATAACTGTCTGCAGCCTGCCAGCGGTCAGTGCAGACAACAGCCCACCCATTTTCTTCATTAGAATGCCTTCCACTTATTTTCCCATGGTTCTCTGTTTGTGTGTTGCACATGAACTATGACCTTTGAGCTGATATCGGTGGTATGAATGATCTGAATGTCAGCAATGCCTTCTGTGTCTGCTCCAACAACTTCGTCCTGTTAGAACGGCAAAGACAGTTGACAATTCAAGATGCTCTTAGCAATGTTTTGTGAATGTAAGAAAAAATTTCAGTCTTGGTCAACATTAAAACTTAATTTTACTGAGAAAAATTGGCTCACAATATTAAAATGCATCTTAATATGGCATTTTATATGTTTGAGACAGAGACAAGCAGTGATTTCAGTACTTTTTTTATTGTTTTACAAACTGTTACCATTTCTCTTCCCAACAAATTTTACTTGTGCTGCAATTGCATTGTCATAAACATAAAATCTCTGTTCTCACTTACAAATGTACATATATAATCATTTACTCTGTTGTAGAAATTAATAAATTAGAACAATAAATAGTATTTTATTTGACACAAGCAGCAGACATATCAAATGGCTTATAACAAAGAAAAGTATTTCTTTTAGGTATTGTATATTGTGACAATGTGCCCTCTATGCCACATTTACATCAGATTTAGAGTCAGTTCTTAACCAAAATATGTTCAAAGAAGTGATGGATTACTTAGATGTAGACATGCAAGGTCCACATGAACCTGGGTCAGTTAGTTGAAAAATTTGCCCAGGAACGTGGACAACCCCTGGCCCCTTTCTTCACTCTCCCATGCCCCCACCACATCAATGGCCTCAAGTCCTCCAATCCTGTGGTAGTGTACATGTTTCTCAAGCTCCATCACCTTGCTATCGCTGTAATGCTGGGGGGTGGAAAATAGCCATGTGAAGTGGGAAACGGGGTCGAGATAAACAACCCTGCCAACCGGACCCCTTCGCAGACCTCACGTATCAGGCAGCGGCAGGAGGCAGGAGCTGAGCCTGTAGAGTTCATGGCTTGTCAGGTTGCCGGAGGCAGGCCATTTCACTCCACCAAGGCACATGAAGTGCTGATTAGTGTTTGCATTGCATGGGGAGGCCAGAGATAAGTGGAGAGGAAGACAGATGTCAGGGGAACAGAGAGGAAAGAGGCTGACTGACCCACTAGTTCCCACCAGTCTGCACAAATTATAAGAGGCTCAGTTCTTAGAGAAATCATTTGCATTGTGCATTGTGGATATGAGAGCATACCTTTACATCATTGGATACCAAACTGACTGTAGATCTGTTGCACAGCTCTACTTTCACTCCACTCTGTGACAGATAGCGACTAATATTCATGCCTTTCCTCTACAAGATGAAGTACTTGTTTTATTTTACGGTACAATATACATGTTTGTCCACTTGCAGTGCACAAATGTCCATGAGTTTTAAATTAGCACTTCGAGTCTCACAAAACAAGCCTCAAAGAGATTTCAATCATTGTCCCTTGACTCAATTTTTTTGCGACTTATGTTTTGTATCTTTCCTGTTGTGGTAAGACTTTATAGAGAGTTTGAATGCCTGAAGGTGTGGACTATCTGCAGCCGCACTCAGCTACCACCATTCCCTCATACTTGTACTTGTAAGTTACTACGCCTGTGTCATCCAGGTAGAGTAAGGAGATGGGCTCCAGCTTGGTTGGCACACAGCAGGCTCTTGATGCCTTCTGAGGACTGTTAATATTTACTAGTGTCTGGACTATGGCATGTTTGGTAGGTGTGACATGCTTTGTCAATGGGTATGAACAAATGCCAGCACATTCAAAGGCCTCATAACCAGTGGGTGCAAGAATCCAGCTATCCCACCCAATGTCCTTGAACTCTACGTACATAGATTGTTTCTTGCAGTGGTTTCCTTTGGCATTGCGACGAATGCGGGATGCTGTGTCATAGATCAGGTTTGAACGCATTTGGATGAGGTCTTCCTCATCTGGTTCAGCCTCACTTCTGTCCTCACCCCACACCCCACTCAGATCTGTCCCAAAGTCATTCTGCAGAACAGCACTAGAAGTCTCATGGTCAATCATCTCATTCAGCTCACGCCTGTTGTCACGGTGATCACTACTCTGATCATCAGAGAAAACAATCAGAAGAGGTTTATGTTTTTCCTCTGGGCTGTTTTCAATCCTCATGTCACCTTCAGGTGTACCCTCATTTTTGCTGATCTCTTTCATACTCTCAGCATTCTCGTCATCACCAATGCTGGAAATGTGCACTTCCAGCCGGTGTGTTGTTGCTCCATCAGATTTGCACCAACGCTGCACAGCGGCAGTGAGGTCAAAAGCTTCCCAACTGTTATCTGTCCCAAACACCTGACGTGAAGCCAGTTCCAAAAAATCAGTCCTGTCCTCTACCCCTGCAAACACATCTCCCCTCACTGTCTTTTCATCTGTCATGTTAACCGAGTCATGTGATGTCAGCTCATAGATGGTGACCTTACGATCCACACCGGCGTAGAGATGTCTGTCAGTCTGGACGAGGGTGTAGAGGCGTAGTTCAGCTGCCGTGATGCGCTCATGATGGGGCATTGACACGTTGAAGAGCAATGGGTGACGTCTCACCCCTCCAACACCCACAACACTGGGATTTGAATCTAGTCAAAAAAAAGTTATTGGATTAAAGTTCTGTGTTGTATCTGATTTTTTAACTGCTCTTGAGCTGAACTGGGAAATGTAGGTGCATATCATCTGTGTCTGTGCAAGGACATTTTCTCTCTATCTCAAACTAAGCAAAGCATGTTCACACAAATATTTTCTTGCCAAGAATATTTTAAAGTATTTAAGTTAAAATTGTGCATACAAGTGAAAGAGCTAATACTGGACAAGAGCACTGATAAAACTTAAAAAACTAATCTTATATCATGAATTCTAGCAACTCCTTAAATTGCACTAAACCCTTTGGTTTAAAGACTTTGAAAATGAACTTTCACCTTTTTTTAACAGTTCCATATATATATATGGAATATATAATATATTGAGCACAACTGTACCTTCATTTTTGAAGCTGCGTATGATGTTGGCTGTGGGCATGGCAGTGCGGTCATTAGCAAAGCGGTTATAAAGCTCCATCATGTACTCAGGCGGATCCTCCCGTGCATTTCCAGGTGGCAGGTTTGAAGGGCTCATTCCGGACAGGTTAAATGTCCGCAGAAACTGCTCCTTCAGGCTCTCCAGTAGGTTTTGCATCTTTGTGCTACCATCCTGCTGTAACAGAGATGGATCCACCACCCCTCCATGCCCGTCACCCAGTCCTGGAGCAGGACGATACCTCTGATGAGTGCTGGAGATGGGACTGCTCTTACCAAAAAGAGGCTCCCTGAGCAGCATGAAGGAAAACAGCAAGAACAAAGTCTTGGGTATGCAAATGGTTCCCAGTTGAGAGACCCAAATGCTCGCCATGGGAGAAAAAAATCTGCAGCAATCTAATTTATGCCAATGGCCTATGGATGAGCTCAAGCAACAAGGCCAGAAAACAATACTGTATTTGGCCAAACGTTTATTTAAGGTGTGGTCAGTTCACCTACGGCCTGAGACAGTTCTAGCTTCCTCACAGCAGCTGAAGAGGTATTGACCCTTGCATTGATCAACGTAAAGCCCTTGTATTCTCCTGGTGCTCCTCTCCAGATGTCACAATATTTATTCTCATGCGCACCTTTTGAAGTTCCTTGCAACAGGACGGTGGTTGTGGTGACAGGGTGGCCAAGGCTCGTCTTTGTCTATCCGACTCATCTCTGTTGTGTCCTCTCCTCCGTCAGACTGTGTCTGTGCTCGCCTCTCTTCCCAGCTCTGGGTCTCTGTCCCTTATCTATAATATGGTGGGCTACGCATTGCAAAGTGCTTATGGTCTCCTTGTGGTGTGTGTGTGTGTGTGTGTGTGTGTGGCTGCCTTCCCTTCAACTTTGTGTGATGCAGTAGTCTGTGTGTTATCTCACAGCTTCCTTAATGAGGATTTTGTAAACACTGTCCTGTAGCCTCTTCCTTGTGGAAGGGCTATTTTGTTTTGGTGGGCGTTCCGGGGATGATACTGTTCATTTGTTTATTTGCTTTGTAAATGGTGGAGTTCTCCGAGCGGCTGTCCAGGCTACATTGAGCATTTCGTTTTGACAAAATACACTGTTGGTCTGTTGATATGGTTGAATGTAGCAGGATGCTTTCATCAGACAACGTTGGTCCAAATGAAATAGAAAGGCAATGAGGTGTAGGGCCTCCATAGTAGCTAACAGCTATCACGTTTACTTTGAGCCAAGTTGCTCTTAAATCTCAACAGTGCACAATAATTCAGTAAAGAAAAAAAACACAGTTATTGTTTTGTTTTTTTAATGTTCTTCACATCTGTTTAGATACCATGTTTGTAATTGACAAAGTACTTCAGTATAAAATGTAGTTTACACTGCACATACAGACAAGGACAAATCAGTAAACACCCTTGGCAAAGATATGTAAAAAGTCTTAAATGAATTGTGTCTTTTAATGCAGTAGCATAATCTTGTTCTGATTTGATCTTTTGAGAAATCTGACTTTCATTTGAATTATTTTATACAGAGGACATGACCATGATCATTTATGCGCTGATTTTGGACCTAAGACCTTATGTTTCAGACAATTATCCTGCCAGACCCATTGATTTCCTATTTTCAGTTTACTATTACAGTCTGCCAGATTTTGATATGACATGTTCTGGTATTACAAGAGTCCATAATACCGTGCACTCCAATGAGGTTCCCAGAAAGAAAGAAAAGCCCACAGCATCACAGATCCTCCACTGCACTTAGTGAAATTTAGAGTTTAAAAACATTTTTTACTATTTTGCTGAATATAGAGTTAGGATTAGCCTGGTGGCAAGATAAATTTGGATCCCCAACCACCCTTGTGGCCAATCACTAAAAGAATTTGATCTCTGTGTCATGTTGTAATTTCACCACTGGGATGTAGAAAAACTTGGAAAGATGAAGATTACTTATTAGAAATTCCCAGACACTCAGATCAACTTTAACTTTAAAATTGAGTATAAATTAAAAACTAATTTGTTTACATTTATTTGAAAGGGATTGTTAAGGGTACCAAAGATCATTCCACTTGGGATTATTTTTCCACCCTAAATAATTGTAGTCAAATTTAAAGGTGGGACTTTTCTAAAATGTTTTGTGTTATATTATGCTGCTGTAATAAACAATGGATTTCTTTTATGGCTTTTTGAACATTTGGTGCCAATATGTGTTCTATTTACAACACCAGACGAGATTAACTGCAGTCCTATTAAATGGTTCCATCAAGACATTCCTCCTGAATAGGAAGCTAACAACAAGTCAAAGGTGAAGTCTGCTAAAGCCTGGTGACTCAAGATTTTTCCCATCCAGCGATTTAAGAGATCCAAAACAGCTGCACTCTATGTGATGCAAACTTTCACAGCGACCTGCTCTGCTTGCATTAACAGTCGCTGGCTCCTCAAAACATCTGAATAGCTTCTCCGTTAGTCACCTGAACCCACTTCCGCCATGCAATTGTCCGTCATTCCTGAGCTTCTTCGTGTGACCCCCCAGATACACTCCTGATTTCAGTGCGTCACAGAGATTGGAAGGAATGAGCTTTTCCTGCCTCTGCCACTCATCTGCCAGGCTGACAGTTGACAGACATGTTGTTATCTGCTGCTTTGTTGAACTGCTGCAGCAACAGCCTATCACACCTTCCTGATGGGCTTAGGAAGGCTTGATAGTGGCAGTGTCCTTCTGCACACACAGCTCGACCTGGCCTGGCTCCATATGGTCTCCATTACTGGTGTTCGGGTGTAATAAATGTGGATTTGTGGAGGCAAAATAAACTGTGTTTGGACCGAATGCTCAAACAGGCAATACTTTATGCTCGTATTTAGTTTTTCAGTTTTATGATATCCAGCTGTTTGCCCAGTAGAATAAAAAGCTGGAATGAAAATAACACCAGCACATATTAACAGTCACTGTAAAGGGTGGGAAAACAATGTAATGATTGTTGCATTTTAAACCCCACTTGCCTACTAATTACAAATCCATCAACCTTCAATTGTCATTGTGTCTGTGGTTAATGCGTGGATCTGTTTATGACTTTGTTCCTGAGGGAAAGATTTGGTCATGCGCCTGCTAAAAGCTCCTTAATGTTTACAACTAAATCATTCTTTGTTAATTTGATGATGCGTATGCAACATAATGTAGCTTATTGCTTTTTACTAAAAACAGCTGTACAAAACACCCAAATACGAGACTAAACACTGATGAATAAGGGCAAATTTCTAAACAGTAATGAAAATCATCATGACAAAGCTCACGAAAAGAAGTTCCAGTAAAATAAAAACACAATTTATCTCCAAAGTGCTCACAGCCTTGTCAAATTAAAGAGTTTTGTGACATCAAAAACTAGGCCACTGTTGATGTAACATATATTGTGCATTTTGAAACTTAAAAGCAAAGCAACAGACTGGGGTGGAGATGCAACTGTGATGCCGTCTACAAGAAGGTACAGAGCAGACTGTACTACTTGAGGAAACTTAGGTCCTTCAGTGTTTGCAGCAAGATGCTGCATATCTTCTATAAGTCTGTTGTGGAGAGTCTGATCTCTTCTGCCATCATCTGCTGGGGAAGCAGCATCAGAGCCAGGGACTTCAAAAAGCTCAGCAAGCTGATAAAGAAGGCTGGCTCTGTTCTGGGGACTCCTCTGGAACCTCTGGAGATCATTGTGAGTGAATGCACTGTTAAACTAATACCTTGTTAAAGTACATTTTGAATTATTTACACCATTCAGTCTTCATTGGTAGGATTCTAGCCACATGTATCTTGACCTGGCAAAAATAAGCTACAACAAGATTTAATTTCCCTTTGGGATGCATAAAGTATTTTTGAATTGAATTGAATTTTAGTTTACTTTGATTCAGGTTAATCAAATTCACCAGGCAGTTGTGCACTCAAGAACAATGAAAGGATGAACTTCAATCTAAAATGTTCAGGCGTGTGCACACTAACGCAACCAGATTATTAATGCTTAACTTGTTTATATGTATCTTTTCTCATAACAGATCTGTTTGGTTTTTAGTTGAATAGTACGGGATATATGCAACATTAAAATGGGAAAAGGTTTTGAAATGATGGATTCATTGACATTTTAACAGAGGTAGGCACGATCCACTGTATTCCAAACATTTACTCAAAACAACACCTCCTCTGTGCTGAAGATGTCAAAATTAGACATCAAACTTAATTAGCAAATTTTATTAGCAGATGCCCCAAGAGGGAAATTTTTAGTACTATGCTTCTTATCAACAAGTTACATATTATTTGAGACTACAAAGAAAGAAAATTAATCTTGGTGGATGTAAACAAACGTTCAACATTTAACTATTGCTTTCTGTGTTTTTATTCAACCATTAAACTCTTTTCTTACACAACATTCTTGTTTTCAATTTTCAGTAATCTTAGCCCTTCCCAGGATATTTAAATTGGTTTTTTACATAATTAAAAAAAAAATATATATGTATCTAAAACAGCCCTTATGGTTGTTGATATAGAACAATGCTGACGGAAGATTTTTGCTTGTCCATAAAACGGCTTCAATTTGTGCTTTTCACTGACTCGCGATAGAAGACATGGATATCTAATGTGCCATCCTTGTGACATTCTCAGCAGCTTCTACACAGTCCTGCTGAATCTGATTGAAGAGTTTTCAGAGAGCTCCTGTTGTTCAGTCATGTATTCCCAAGTTATTTTCATTCCTCACAGGTGTGGCTCTTCCTTCCCTCTATACGCTCTGTGTAAATGCTGCACCCGATAACAGCGACTGGATGCTAAGGAGGCATCTGCTCAACTTTAAAGTCTCTAACAGTGACATTAGACTTTTCTCAGAAGCACAATCAAATGAACCCATAACTTATCTCCAATGTCCAACAGAAATGAAATAAAATATTCCAGCAGTGTCAAACGGTTACTTTTAAATTAGTTCTGGTAAAGTTATCAGACTTATAAATACATAGACTGTTGACAAACTCATTTTAAGTAGGAGCTTGTTTTTCTTGGACAAGGAACTGCTGAATGTCTCTTTGCAATTCGTCATTGCGTCTCTAGGCCTCGTCTCTGTTGCGTTCTGCGTTCTTCAAACAGATCTCTAGAGCTGCCACACGGCGGCGCTCTGCCTCCAGAGCAGCCTGGAGCTCTGCTACGGCGGCCTTCAGCTCCTTGTTCTGCTGTTGCAAGCTGCAATAGTCAAAGAGAAAGAGAGCGAGAGTTCAGATGGGCAGCAGAAATGTGGAATTAAAAGAACTGGTACCACTTTCAGCTGAACTCACTTCTTTACAAGCTGCTCAGGGTCATCCATCTGTTCTGGCATGCTGTTGACCTGCTGCACTGGCCTGTTCACCATCAGGCTGTCCACGCTCTTCTGGTGAGACAACACCCGCCCAGGCTGGAGGTTACTTTCAGGTTTCTGGGAGCCAGCAGTAGAAGAACATGTGTTGTCAGTTCCCCTTCGTTCCGTTAATCTACTCTCACTCTCCTTGGTGTTTATCTTAGATCCTCCAAAAAATGACCCTGAAGTCCGCAGGTCAAGGATTTTGAAAATGTCCTCAGAAAAAGTCCCGCTCTTCTCCTCCCCGCTTTCATGGATGCGGCTCCACCTGTTAAGGGCATCTGCCTTGGCTGCCATCCCAGTGAGGGGGCAGTTGAAGGAGGGTAGGGTCTGGGTGCGTTTGCGGGGACTTCCAGACCAGTCGTCTGAGCCAGGTGAGGACGGCTCCTGGAGGAATACCTTGGAGCTGAAGTCACTTCTTAGTGGAGCTGGACTATCAGCATCCTCCTCCTCTTCGGGAGACTCAGACATAGATGCATCTCCCAGCTGAGCAAAACAAATAAGGTTAGATTAAACTGTATGTAGTGAAAAAATTTGATATTTAGGAACAGAGGTGGAGAAATAAATACTTTTATGTGGTTTATCTTGATACTGTTTTCTAGACATCTGGCTTTATTTTTATATAAACTTCAAAATGGGATTCTAAGTTTTCTTTGGTTTGACCTATAGCAGTGAATGAAAAATTATTTGTTGCTTAAATGGTTTGTTACATTTATGGGCTTGTCTTCTATCTTTCTGGACTATATCTTGGTGTTGTGGTTTTACTGAATAGTTAATAGACCTTTGACCTGTTTTTATTACATAACACCAGATAATGTTGGTAAAATGTGACAATCTAACAACCCTATTGTCTTCTACTTATATGAGATAGAGTCTCAGGGTCAGCGGGTTTAGGAGGGGAAATCCACACATTGCCCTGCCCAGCGACACTCTCCAGCTCATTCTGTGGGGATCTACAGGCGTTTAGGTCATTAGGGATATAGTCCCTCCAGCGTATTCCTGTCTGCCCAGGGATCTCCTCACAGTGGAAGAGCCCCAACAAAACGCTCTAGGTGAGTAGCTCATTTCAACTGCTTGTATTCAGGGTCTTGTTCTCTTCACAATCCATAACGAATGGTCATAAGTGAGGGTTGGTCCTGCAAATCAAAATCTTTCCAGCGACAGACCAGATCTATACAAATCCCCAGCCCATTTATCCACCTCCTTTTTCATCAGTAGAGAAAAAGATACCAAGATACTTGAACTCCTCTGCTTGAGTCACAGACTGACCCTGAACCTGGAGGAAGCAGTCCACATTTTCCTGGCCCTGACTATCAGTGAACTATAGCCTCAGACTTAGAAAAGCCAAATTTCATCTAAAATCTGACATTTCAAAACGCATTTTGGTCTAAAAATATGCAATTACAAAATTATATTAATACTGTACATCTTTCTTCAGTTTTAACGGGGACAACGTGCTTGCGATTTGGCTAAATGCTGTTGTCAGAACACTGACAATGGCCTTTACATATGCAGTGAGTGCTGGGTATGATTTTTACATACACTAAACCATTTTCACATGGTGGTGAAAATGACAACTGAAATGAAAACTGATAATAACTAATAACATTTATTTTCAATATTAGATGTAGAGAACCCATCTGTTTAAGACTGCGAATATGTTTCAGTACAAGCATAAAATCAAGTTTATATTACTGGTTTCAATCTGTTCACCACCTTGTAAAATGCTTAAATGCTGGTGGCCCTATGTACTTCCTGATAGGCCACATGTATACTGAGGACATTTTAAAGCCTACCTTCATCATTATTATTTTTCTGTCCTTTGATAAAATATTGTAATTGGTTTCTTACCCAGCACTACTCGGATCTTAATTTAATCACAGTTAACATGCACCCGAAAGCACACTGAGTTACTGTGCTGTTTGCTTACTCTGGCTTCAGTTGCTAAGAATATTGCAAATTAGCCAGTGCTACTTTGCACTAAATGCACTAATATTACGTTTGAAGCTATAGTAGTGCAAACTATTGCCTTGGAAAACCGGATCTGGGAATGACGTCACACTTGCTTTGACGATGTTCCAGGTGCAAGTAGAGAAAGCAGTGAGATTTGTTTGTTGTTGTGCTCAATAACCCGGCTAACTTTTAGCAATACAAGCCAATGTCAATGTGTTTCTGGATTTTGTAGTTTGAAAACGGTTCGTTGACAGAGGTCATGCAATTACATTTATTAATAAGCTGTCTGGCTATCACTATGTATTATATGCAAGGCAGTCACAATAGATTTTGTGTTCTGAATAGATGAGGGGCCTCCAACCGTTCAAGTCAAGGAAAAAAAGATCTTTTATAACAGGGGTATGTTGAATGGATGGCTGTCCTATTTGCAACACAGAAAGTAAAAGAGTAAAAACTCTTTTCTCTCCTCATTCTGCTTCTCATCAAAGCTACCAATTTTATGGTATCGTTCTGTCTGTTGTTTCAACATGCTCGCTTTGAAAAACCAGACCAAATTTAGCAAAAGTGACTAAAACTGCTGCAAAACCAATGTTTCTTCCCACACCCACCAAAATGAATTTAATAACAAGGCTGTTACATGCGTCACAATTTCAATAGAACATAACTTTACACAACCACTAATCTAGCCCCATTACCCTGAGGGTGCAGGTACCATGAAAGGAGAGCCTACTTTGGAAGAAGACTGATTCCCTTCAGCCATTAAATCCATCAACAACAGACCCAGCAGAATGAGATTTACATGTTTGAGATGAAAGGGTGGAAGGGTGGCAATATAGCAGCAAATCTAAAAAAGGTTAGAGGTCTAGGAGTTTATACCTCTGCAGACTCCCAGCCCACAAAGCTTCGAGGGGTATTCTTCTGAGTTTCAGCCTTATTTGAAGGGGAGGGTGGAAGTATGTCTTTGGAGATAGGAAACAAAGTTTCATGCTGTCTGATCATCACTGTCATGAGCTTTTGGATCTGAGAAGTCTCTGTGAAGAAAAACAAACAAATAAGGGAAAGATTATCTTGGAAGTGTTTTTTTAAGCTTTTAAGAAAATTTTTCTGTTCTTTTTTGTCAACCCTTAACAGATCATTAGGTTAGTTCACTGGTTACTGGACTTTCTATTTTCTATATTAACAGTTAATACAGATAGAGATACTCGGCAGTCAGTGACAGCCTTGTAAGGGTTGGAGCTACATGTTGAAGGTCAAATTCTGTTTTTATAATTTTGTTATCCCATAGAACCTGATATATTTTATGGGTTCTAGAGTATACCATTTGCAGAGATTGTGACAGTTTAGTATCAAAGTACCAAAAAATGGCTTAAATACTGTACTACAGTAACAGTATCTTAGAGTACAGAAGAGAGGCCAGTGAGTTTTAAGATGATCTCACCCTTCATTACAGTGACTGGATCTTTTATCTGAGGTTTGAGAAGGTTGATTCCCATCACAGTAGCCAGGTTCTCCACATTCATCTTATTCACATTGGAGTGTCGCTGCACCTCAAACAAAAACCTGACAACAAAGGGACAGCAGAATTTCTCAGACCTGGAACATGTCCTGATCATACAGTGCCTTGTAAAACTGTTCATAACCCCTCAACTTTTTCACATATTGTCATGTTATGACCACAAACCTTAATATATTTAATCTGGATTTTAGGTGAATGTTGTAAAGTAGTGCATACTTATTAAATGGAAGGAAGCAGAAACGTGATTTAACATTTCTTAGAAATAAAATTGTTAAAAATGTGGCAATGCTCCACACACCAGTGCCTTTGGTCATCTTAGTGCTCAAAGGACAACACCAGACAGAATAAACTTGCAGAGAATATATTAACGCTGTTAGTTTATGAAGCAATATTCTTAAGGGAAATGTGGTGGCAGCATCATGCTGTGGGGATGTTTTTCTTCAGTTTGGACAGGGAAGCTGGTTAGAGTTGATGGGTACATTATGGAGATAAAATGCTTGAAAGAAAACATGTTAGAGGCTGTAAAAGCTTGATTTTCATTTAGAACAGAACCCCCAAACACAGCCAGAGTGACCACAGAATGGTGTAGTGTAAGGCACTGTATGTCAAAAAGGACAAGTCAAAGTCCAGAGCTTAACGTCAACCGGGAATCTGTTGCAAAACCCTATAATAGATGTTCACAGATGTTCTCCATCCAATCTGGCTGAGGTTTGAGACATTTTGTAAAGAATGGACAATGCAAGTCAATACCAAGTTCTACCTGAAAGCTGAATACACAATTATGCTCTACTTTGGGTTGATCTATAACATAGCAACCCAATACAATAGATTGAAATTTGCAGGTTGGACAGGACAAAATGTAAAAGGTTGAAAGGGTATGAATACTTCAGCATAGCACAGTAGCTGCTGTTTTTACCCAAGGGAGGGCTGCAGAGTCTGGTGGGTGCATTAGTGTTTCACTCACCGACAGACATAACTGAGAATGTTGTAGTTGGCTCTGGGGAGAAGAGCTATTTGTTTTTCCAGTTTTTCCCAGCCCTGCAGGGACAAATGAGCCACAGGTTCAAAGCTTGTTTAATATATATAAGACTGGCTTGTTAGAAGTACGGTGCTCAGATATGTTGATATATTGAAAGTCAAAACAGCAAACCTCTTGGCTGCAGGGATCCAGTAAATGGGTGCAGTCCAAAAAGTCATGGTACTGTGACCATGGCACCACAGGTTCAGGCAGCTCCCGCAGGTACAGCTTGAGCAGTGACGCCACCGTGTGGACATCTGTTTCACTGTGGAAACATTATTCAGGGAGTATGCTCTAAAAGCATTATGGTCTACTTAAACCAAGCATCCAAAACCATAATTTCACTGTTGTATTGTTGGATGATTTTAAATTATTGTGAATTTCAAATATTTTCCACTGCATTCCCAAAGCTTTTAGTCATGTAAAACTGAAATAAATATGTTCCCGGACTTTTAACCAACAACCATTGTGATGCAATGGAAACCTTTTTAAATTGAAATTTCTAATTTCGAAATTAATTTCAACAAGAAAATACAGAGTCATGCTAAAACAACTACGTCTTCTAGGGTTTCAAATATACGGTCATAATGTACATGATCTTTACTGGGTTTAAAAAATGATTCAGCACCAGATCAACGAGGGAAAGACATCAGCAATGACCTTAACAAATCATTCATATTGCCTATCAATTAGAGAAAGGTTATACAGCCATTTTTAAACAATTGGAAACCCATCATTCCACAATGTAAAGGCTCATTCACAAGTAGGACTCATTTCAGCCAATCTGACTAGATCTCAAAGCAAACTCAGCCCACGGTTAGACCGTGCAATGACCAGAGAACTGGCAAAAAACCAGAGAGCTCCATCTCACTCTACAGGCCTACACTAAGTTACATGTTAAAGTTCAGAACAGTAGAATTAAAACAGACTAATAAAGGGATTGGTCCTGTTACATATCCTGTTAAATCAAATGTCACAGTAGTGTCCCACATGACTGAACATTTGTTTTTAGTTGATTTTAGGCCTGCATTGTCTTTTGTTTCTTTGCTTACTCTGGCCTTAGCTTTTTAACCTGACATACATAAGATTACAGACAAAAAGTTGTGGAAAAGGGATGTTCTAGTCAATAGTGATCTGTCAGAGGAGCTTGTGATGTTGAGTCTATCAGAACAGGATGTGGTCTCGCCCTCAGCTCAGAGAATACTGAAATCTCTCAGTCTCTCTCTACTTCTCTCTCTTCTCTCCTTGTTTTTTTCTTCATGAAACACTGATGCTGTTATCTCCTTTTATGGCTGTGGCTTTCTTTGCTCATTGATGATTCACATAGTTTAGACTTAGATTTGTGAAATGATATTCCAGTACACCTGTGCTCACAATCCCTTTTTAGTACAACTAGTATCACACTACTTGGTGTACAATTAGCAACACGTTGAAATCATTCTGAATATGCAGCTCATATTGTTTCTGTACATTACCTGGGAAAGGAGGGCCTTTCTCCTGCATCAAAGGCATCTCTAAACTGTTTGACAGTGTTGTCCTGACCAGGAAGGCGGAAGATTCCCTCCTCATTCAGCCCATGCTCTATTATGAAGTCTGCACACTTCTGCACCAGGATTGGTACTGTGTGAGGTCCGAAGCGCTGTTCATATGTTAAAGTGTCTATCAGACTCTTTCCAAACACTGTTGGAGAGGGAGCACAGGTGTATGATCAGATGATTTGTGAATATTTTTATATTATATATATATTGTTTTTGCGGCACTAGTGCGGCACTTTATATTTCCCAGTATTTTTTGACAGAGGTTAGACAGGGAACAGGGGCAGAGAGAGAGGGGGAGATATGCAGCAAATGGAGCCAGGACTTGAACCTGGGACAGTCGCGTTGAGGACTAAAGCCTCTGTATATGGGCCGCATGCTTAAACCCCTACACCACCAGCGCCATGCCCATTAGTGATATTAGATTAGTGATAGACATTTAGAGCATTTATCCACAAATAGGGAAAACATGGGACAGTGGTGAACCTTTCCAGCAGTGGCCGGCCTACCAAAATTAATCCAAGAGCGTATTAGCGACTCATCCAGGAGGTCGCAAAAGAAGCAAGAACAACATCTAAAGCACTGCAGGCCTCACTCGCCTCAGCTAAGGTCAGTGTTCATTATTCAACAACATAAAAGAGACTGGGCAAAACTGGCATCAATAATAAAAACATTTGCTGACGAAAAAAACACAAACGTCAGTTTCACATTTGCCATTTCAATGACTTATGGGAAAATATTCTTTAGACTAACATAATCTTTTTTCAAGGCATGCTTCCTTTTCCATCTGGCATAAAACTAACATCACACCAATAGTCATACCTGGCATTGGTAGTGTGATGGTGAATGGCCAGTAAAAGTCTTGACCTATATCTAAAACCTGACCAAAAATCCCAACAAATCTGAAAAGAGGCAAATACTTTCTGACAGCATTGTATTCTATCCAGTTATAGCATGTGACGCTCATGGTTTTTTTTTTACACTTTATTTTTGTTTTCATAACTTCCCCTTATTCTTGTGTATGAAGACAAGGAAAGTTTTATGTTTGAAACACTGTGTAACTGCCTTTAATCCAACTGCTGGAAGACCTGTTGCTGTGGGTTGAGTTGAACAGGTTGAAAAGTACATTATTTAGTTATGGAGTGAATATGGAGTTTCATACAATCCACTGTTATCCAGAACACAGTGGTTTGTCCATCGTCCAACCTAATGCGCACTGGCTATACCCACACATTATTTATTTAGAATTAAGAAACCACCCGCTGGGTGATATTTTTGCAACCCAGTTGACATAACTGACAGGAAATTTCAAGTCTTGTTGCCTAAGTCATTTGACTTAATATGACAATTATGCTATGAGGCTAATGATATGTAATATCAACAGCATTTAGTTTAGAATAATTTTAAGAAGTTGTGCAGAACTCAGTTGTTATTTATCCAGTTTTATTGTTGTTCATTCATTTATTGTTTTGGGCTTATTTGGGCTTTCATTTGGGACTGCTCCGTATTTAGCTTCATTATTCCTCCCATCAACTGTCCCTGCTGAAGAAAGGTCTTCACGCAGCATGATGATGTCACCACCATGTTTCACTGTGGGGATGGTGTTTGCGGGGGAATGTGCAGTGTTCAGCAACACAAGTCATTTTACATGAAGGCCAAAATGTTACATTTTGATTTCATCTGATAGCAACTTCTACACATTTGCATTGGCTTTTTGAAGGCTTGTGGTAAACCTCAAATACGACTTCTTTACAGGCCAAATTCTTGGAGCTCACGTCTAATAGTTATTGTGGCGACCTGTCCTTAATCTTCGTGATGCTACTTTACTACTGATGTTCTCTAACAAAATCCAACTGCTTTTAGAGGTCAATTATTCAGCAAATAGAGTCCACGTGTGTGAAATTTAATCTCAGTGTAAATCCAGCAGTGCTCTAAATGCAATATAAAGAAGAATGGAAAAGAGAACAACGAAAACTCTGAGCTTCAACACTGACTAAATTATGCTGAAATATCATGAACTTTAATTTGCAGCAACGTTTATAATTACCCATCAGACGCTGTCAATGCTGGTGGTCACTATGAAGAATGTACACAAACCTTAAATGTTGTTTAAAAAAAAAACTTTATATTTTAGGGTTAACATTTAAGGAATTGTATGTGTGTTTTTAAAGTGAGCTTTTTTGAAGTAATCTTCTGTACCTGCTGCAGACAAACATTTTAGAGAAGTGAGTTTGTGGAAGGAAGGAGAACTTACTTTTAAAATGCATGGGCTCATACTAGTGTAAGCCAATTTTAAACCTGTAACTCAAAATGATACAATTTTCTTAATTTTTTGGTGCCTATTTATCCATCAGATCAGATTAGGGATGTCTCCGTCTCATCCCAAGTAACAGCTTAGTCACCACAATTTTGAATGATCAAGAAACTGACTACACTCAAATCCCCGTACCCGCTGTTGACCTACTAAACAGTTTTATGTCTTCTACAGCCGCTGTGAACCATTGGTTCACAGTTCGGTTAGCATGTTTGCAGTTTGAAGCTGTTTCAAAATAAAAAATGATAGCTGTTGAGTTGTTAACTGCAACATCATTAGTTCAAAATTCTAATGTAGCGAAAGAGCTACATCGACAAATATGACTTCACCCAGCGGACTCTGGAAGAACGTAAAGCAACGCACTGTGTTTCAGATGCCCCGAGCATTGTGGGTTTGATTCCAGGTTTCTCCTGTCTCATGTTGATGTGCCCTTGGGCAAGGCACTTAACCACAAGTTGCCCACCGATCTGCGAAACTATGTATGAATGTGCGTGTGTTTGTGAGTGTGACTGGGTGAATAGGGCTAGTGTGAAGTGCCTTGAATGGTCTTTATGACTAGAAAAGCATGTAAATTCAGTCCATTTACACTTTAAAAGAAACTCTAGAGAGAAGAGATGTGATCCTGCTGAGAATAGAGAAGTCCAAAAGAATAACACAACAATGACCGATTTATCGTTCTTGGTGACCAACCCATCACTGCAGTGGTGAATAACGGTTTTCTTTTTGTGAAAGGTTTGTTTGTCTTTTCTTGAGAGATCTGGAGTTCAGCAATTTGCCTGATGCTGCTGCTGGTGTCCACATGGATAGATTTCTAATCGATTGAATAAAGGCTGTGCAGCATCTCCATATGTTTCATGGATCTTGCGCAGAATATAAGCAAGCAATTTCTACAACATTTTATGTGATAATGCAAGAAATATGGAAAAAGCAATGGATCATACATTCAAAGCAGGGGCTGCTTTTTGCACATGCTTCAGCTGGTCATAATTGGGGGACTCAAGCACCTTAAACTTCTGTAGAGCTACTGTTGTCTCAGTCATAAACATGGCAACGATCGTAATAACTGGAATTATGGTATGTAGTGAACAAGTCTGTGCTGTAATAAAGACAGGTAATGAAATGAGAACCAGTAACAGCGAATAATTAATGTTGAACACATTGGATAAACATATTACATTAAAAATCATGACTGCGACATCCCTTGCTGAGAAAGTCTGCGTATCTCCAAGTCTGCTAAGAGTTGAGTGAAAGTTTGGATCCTCTTCAATCAAAAGGTATTTTTTATAAATGTAATTTTATCACTTCACTCTTAGTCTTTCCAACTAGCTGTTATTTCTCTGTATATTTCAAACATAAAACATGAAAGGTCCTGACAAAATGCAGCTCATTTCTAAAATCAAAAGCACTCATTTTGATTGTATCAGAGTTCCTTTGCAAGTGCATCAGAGGAATGACAAGTGTCAGCTGATATATAGTCATTAATGTTGCATAGTAGCACAGATCAGGTTTGGCTGAGAACAACGGAGACAAACCAAACAGCAGCCAAAATGTGCACTAACCTCTGATATATATAGCTCTCACTTTTCCTAGAATGAAATGTGTAGTTAGAGTTGCTTTATGTTGTTGAAATCCACTTTATTTTAATCCGCCTGGAAATTAGCTTTACAGTACAAGAAGTTCTCTCTTTTATTGCAATCTCACTTTGATTCTTGATTTGGTTCTTTGTACTTTCTACTTCACAGAATCCCACTTAAAAAACTCTGAAATATTTCTCTGAGATATGTGCTGACAGGCAAAATTTGTTATACAGTTCGCAGTCTTCCACAGACATACAAAATACAGCGATGCAACCCGGATCTGAGTTGATGAGAAGATAGATGTTGCTAAATACAAGGCGGTCCATGCAAAATCCAAACCCATTTACCTTTTCCTTGTGTACAAAAAGGCCGAATACTGCTTGGTGGAGAAACATGTTTCCAGCCATAAAAACAGTCATGGAGTGGAAATTCAACGGAAGGTACTTGTGGCAGCATATCTGTTGAACCAGCTGTCAGCAGGCTGGCTGCAGATAGCCCAACTAATTAGTATACTTGTGTTAGAATCTTAGAAACTCAAAAACTACTACTAAATGTATCGAGTCATTATTTAGTCATTTTACTATTAAGTCTATTTATCAAAATCAACATAACAAATAAATGTTGTAAATAGCCAGATCATATCTGTAAAAATGAATGCATTAAATTCTTTTCAGCAGCAGTAGGAATAATGGTTATTTTTTTGATTTGAAAGATCGTGTTATACATTTTAGTGTTGTGATACAATGAAATCAGCATACTTTTAGCTAGCACAAAGTGAGAATCTTAGGCCAGCTTCTACCTAGTGTCTACTTTTGTTTAAGTCTCGCAACAAAATAAAATAACAATTGTCACAATGACTGTCATATACTTTAGTCCCTTTTCTAAATGTGTCAGCTCAGTCCAAACCGATTCATTTAAATACCAATGGCTGCTCTGCAAAGTAAAGTAAAAGGTTTCAACCTACCTCCACTCGTCGGTACTCCAATGACTCTGCGCAGTGTACGCACCCAGTCGTCTAAATCACTTTGGGAGTTGGCCATGAGAACATACGGACATCGCTCCCTGTCTCCAGTCGAACCTGAGGAATGTCAATTATTTTTTCTCGTGACGGATTTTGATAAGGTAACAGTATAGTACCTTTTATCATGCAAAATGTCATAAAAAATGGTAGGGAACAAACCTTTCCTGGTATCACACTTTTACTGAATACTTTGTCTTACACCATCTTTTTAAAGGTTTATTATATGCTTACGTGGTGTGATCTCAAAGAGGAACTTTCCAGGGTCATCTGAACTTGGTGGGAGTTCACTGACTTTGCTGAAGCGCATCTGGATAACTCCCTGTACACCAAAAAGAAAAGCTCAAATAAAATAGATGTGATATATTCCAAACTGCTAGCAGAATAGGCTATTTAGCTTTATACCTACATTACACGAGAGAGGAGATGTTTACAGTTTATACACACTTTCCCTACTTCTTACAGTCCAAACATCTACAGTCAAATATGGTTATTTACAGCAGAAATTGGGAAAATTGAAAACATGCATTAGAAGATGTAGCCAGAAACCAAATATGGACACCATTTATTTTAAAATTTTCCATTAATTGATAGATTCCAGTCATCATATAAAGGGTGCTGCACCTATTTGCTTCTGTGGAAAAATACCTCTGTACGTGTGTTTTGGGTGACTACTATTGTTGACTGTGGTTTCACACAGATGATCCAGTTCTTTGCAGTACATGATAAGCTACATGTGGCATTTACATGGTCAAGAATGCAAATTCAAGTTGGGGGTTTAACTTTGGCCGCTTCAAACAAGCCAGTTGAAACATTTTAGCGCTATATTTTTGTTAGTTTCCATTCATGTTTTCGGTTCAGAACAGATCTACAGCATGGTATTGAACACTATTAAGCCCTGGTTGCATTTTGATAAATTGCCACTGTGAAGCCTCGAGCATCAGACGTTTGTGAGCAGGAAGTGCGCAAAGCTAGGCACAAGTGTGTGCGGTGTTGATTGGAAATGATAAAAAGCACAGTTCTTATGAACCTAAATGAAGCAACATGCATGATCCAACTCATGCTTGCCTTTTTTTTACTTGACCATTGCACACTAAGGAATATTTGGCCATTTAGTCCAGTGTTGGAAATGTCTTGAATTACAGTCCGTTTACTTAGAAAGAAGTAAGTTCTAATGTTCTAATGCGTTGGTCAAACTTTTCTTTGAAAAGCACAGCCCTCTTGCACAGTGTCTCACCTGCACAGTGGTCTCCTTGTCATCTTTGTGGTAGGTCAGAGTGCTTCCTCTCAGCACAAAGTAGCGCTGCTGCCAGTTCTTCACCAAGGACCTCTGTTGTTTCTTTAGCCAGCCGGCTTTCAGGGGCCTCTCCATGGATCTGGGAGAGAGTGGTGAGCTCGATCCAGGGGCACCCTCTCCAGGAATCACGCTCTTGGATCGGGCTGCCGAAAACCACAGGAAAGCACTTGGTCAACCAGTTACAGCCCCCTTCAGCTTACTGTCTATCAGCCAGAGCAGTAAAATACTATCAAAACATCAGGGGCATTCAGCTGCTTCACCACACTTCCTCTTCTCTGTATGATTATGCATCAGCGCATCAGTGCTGACTATAACCTATTAAGTTCAGTTGAAGCTGAAAGGAAACTGCTGCTGTTAGCTGAGCCATTTCCTGTTGAGGGTGCATGAACACCGCTTTCATTGCTCTACAGACACAAGCATGATCGGAAAAAGGCAGATGATAAGTGAGAGGTCAGACATTAAGGCCCAACTATATTGTAATTGCACCAAACTCAATACAATAACACTTTGTATGATTAGTATTTTTAATAATATCCCCATCTCTGACACCTTGCACGTAAGATTTCTGTGGTTTAAGAGGCCATTATGTGAAGGGACAAAGGGATGATGAAGAAGTAGCAGAATTGTACGTGCCATAAGACGACAGGGTTGGTGTGAGACAGCCTAATTAACACCCAGGGTGGTGGCAGTGCAGAGATAACTGGATTCAGACAGAGCTCGCTCCTTTCAGTTGTTCTTAAGTCTACCGTGTCTTTTTAAGCAACATGATAGAGGAAAACAGAAGGGTGGCACAGGAGTAAACAGGAAGTTGTCACATTCCTGTCGGAGGCTCGCTACACTTTGAAGGTCTCCACCTACAGGCCTGAGAGTCCCTTGGTCTATCTTAAATAGCACCACCCTCTCCGGGATCAAGCGCTTTTCAGGAACCATGACCCCAGACGCAGAGCCTGGTTTCACACCACACCCTGGCTTCAAACTGGGCCCACTGTGTGGGCCCACCATTCACGGTGGTCGCTGGGGCAACCTCATCAAAATCTGAACCACCTTCAATAACCCCATTCAATGTGGAGTAGCAGAGGCTCTACAACCAAAGAAGAAGGCTCATTTCAGCCTCTTATATTTGTGATCTCATGACCAGAAGTGAAGGTTAGAATGTAGTGCATAACTAGCAGAGGAGGCCATTCCACCCTTGCCACTTCCACAGCATTCTTGCGTGATGGAACCAACCAGGTATTGCTAATCAAATGTAATTGGTTGATCTTCATTGTGACCATCTCCATTTTGGCAGTTTGCTGGTTGGAGCAATCAGGTGGACAGCATTTACAGAAATATGTCTCAACGACACATGTAAGCAACAGTCCACTGTCCAGGAGGAGGGATTGCTGCAAATCAGTGACTCGATGCAATCTGCTGGGTCTGCTTTTAACCAGTTTGAATAATAAACTGAACTTGACTGAATTATTTGATAACTATGATCAATTTGGAATGTATGTACTTGACTTGGAATATGACTGTATGATTGGATTGAATTGACTTTAGTCAAATACTTTGAGAAGACTTGTGTTGTGAATTGGCACTATTTGAATAAACTGAATTGAATTGAACTCAATGTGAACAACAGGCTTAAAGAACACTTTAAGAAGTGGGGGCAAATGGTACCTTTTCAGGACACAAAAAGACATGTCAGTGCTTTTTAAAAAAAGAAAACATTCACTTTTTACATTGTGTCATTTTGTCACACAATTGCCTGATGCAATGTGTCAAAAACACAACATCCTTGAATTGGGTTCCTATTAATCTATATTTATATTATCTCCACATAATCATGGACTACCATTAAGGAGGAGGAAGTATTTAAGTACATGGTGAGTTTAATGTAGTGTTGCAGACTGAAATACACAGCTGTTCTCAAACAGTTTATGTTTTCTAAACCCCTGAAAATGACCTTAACTCCTGCCATTAGTTTAGCTATATCACCCAAATGCATGTTTTCTGGTGCTCATTGAGTGCCTCAGAGACATAATTACCAAAGATCTGACGCAAGTACAATTTAGTCATGTAAATTCATAAATCATAGGAAAAAGGAACAAAGAACCATAATTGTTGCTTTTCAGAGGCAAAACTAAGGAAGACATGAATGGATTGCTTTGTATTTAACAGATATAAACTGTAGCGACCTTATCAGAGAAATTGCCATACAAAAGCAATCGCGGTCCTTCAGCTTTTTTAATTTTGACATTTTACAACATCTGACTTCAGTGTATTCTACTGGGATTTTTTGTGATTGAGCAACACAAAGTAGTACATATATGTGAGCTGGAAAGAAAATGATACTTTCTACATTTTTTACAAATGAAAATTTAAAACGTTCAGCATGTATTTGTATTTAAAATAGTGTAATTACAGCTGCATGTCTTTTAGAGTATGTCTCTACCAGAATGGCACATCTACAGACTGACATTTCTGCTCAATTTGCTAAATAGTTCAGGGACAGTCAGATTGGATGGAGAGCCTCTGTGAACATACATTTTCAAGTTTTGCCACAGACTCTCAATTGGATTGAGATCTGTACTTTGACTGGACTGTTTAGGGTCATTGCCCTGCTGGAAGTTGAACCTCCGCCCCAGTCTCAAGTCTTTTGCAGACTATAACAGGTTTTCTCCCATCCATTTTCCCATCAACTCTCACCAGCTTATCTGTCCCTAAACAACAAAATCATCCTCAGAGGAGGATGCTGTCACCAGCCTGTTTGTCAATGTATTCAGTGTGATGTGCCGTGTTGATTTTCCACCACACATAACGTTTTGTATGTAGGCCACAAAGTTACATTTTAGCCCGACCACCTTCTTCCACGTGTTTGTTGTGTCCCATACATGACGTGTGGCAATACGCAAACAGGACTTCCTATTCTCTGGTTAATGTACTTCTCTACTAATTAGGTGACTTGTAAAGGCAATTAGTTGCACTGGATTTTATTTAGGTATATCAGCATAAAGAGGGCTAAATAGAGATGCACACAATCTTTATTAGAAAAAAATTAAAACTATGTATTCCTTTCCTTCTCAATAATGCACTACATGGTCTTTGTCCATCATATAAAATATCAGTGAAATACATATAAGTTTGTAGTTGTAACGTTACAAAATGTGAAAAGGTTGAAGGGATCTGACACTGTAACAAAACAGAATAGATTAAGTTCATTTTGCAAAATGTGAAAACATTCACTGAACATTGCATACAGAGCCGGATGAAATCATCAGGAAATTCTGTCAGGTTTCTTGGTTTTGTAACATTCACTCTGAAGGTCTTAACTTGACCTTTCAGATCCTTTCAGAAGTGAAATTATGCAGCATGATTGTGCAGATACACTCACACACCCATTTACATCTCTCTCCATATAGGGGAACTGTAAAGACTTCTATTCATTTGTGCAAACTCTAGTACTGACACATACCCTAAACGTAACCCATCATCCCAAAATGATGTTCCGCTGCATTAGGACTGGGCTGAGCTGAGCTGGGCTGGATGAAAGTATCCATCGGCCCTGAGTAGGTATGTGATGGCTAAGAAGTCCTAAAGAGGCAACATAAGCAAGTATAAGTATACTCACACACAGCTTTGAACTCGTACATATAGGGAGGCAGAGCTACACAAGGATTTGGAGAAACCCAGGTCTTGCATCAGTTTCCTGTTGAAAGCCTGCATCAGTGCACTGCTAAGGCAACAAATCAGTCACTCGTCACGGTCTGATGAAAACATCTCAGGGGACATGGAGATTTGAGAAATATGTACCTCATAAAACTAAAAGATTGTGGACCACGGCACCGTGTGCACTGGAAATTACTTAGAAGCAGATAAAGTGAACACACATGCAGGCAGCTACTTCCTTCCACTGTGCTGAACATCCAGTTAAGCTGATTGTAAAACCTGATTAGCGAGCAGGCAGAACTGATGCTCGGTGTTAGCAGCTTCAGGATCTCTGGTGATGTGAATGTTGCAACCATTGTGTCACGAGGGGAACTAAGGCAAGCTACCGCACTGAGCCCAACCTGAGCAAACACATCTCAATGTGGTATTAGTAGGTCTAGCCAGCAAGTGCATTAACTCTGAAATACAAACACATAGTTCAGCATACACACAGGCATGAAAATGGTGAACCACTGGCAAATACTTTAAAGTTCTACATGTCAAAACAGATAACATATAATATGGATAACAGTGATTTGTGCTTTGGAAAAGGTTCTAAAAACAAATCTGGTTAACATCAGCATTTAGAACCCGCACTGAGAACACTACAGGCAGTCTTTTTGTTCTATTATAAGAGACACACACCAGTCATTACATTTATGTAGCAAATCCCTTAAGTTTAAAGACAAGAAACGAGCAAGTAAAGAAGGAATACAAACATTTTCAGTGTTTTTTTTTATATCTAGATGACAGCTTCAGTTAAACTACAAAGTGTCTGTAAATGTGCAGAGAGGAAGCTGAGCATCCTCTGACAGCCAGCGAAGCGAGCGCCATCCCAGCCTTACCTATCCGAGCCGTCTCAGCCTTGAAGGTGCTGAAGTCCCAGTTGCGAGGTAGTTTCAGAGACATTATCCAACAGCACAGGTAGGTACTTAGGTTCCCACATGCACCTTACTGAAACACACACACATACACACACACACACACACTCACACAGACACACACAAACTGATGATCATGTAGATCCCACTTCCTGTTCCTGTGTGTTAATTGCGCTATTTTTTTCTTCTGGCAGATGTTTGTAATCTATCATTTCGCCACTTCCAAGTTTGTGCCTGTCCTCATAAAGCTGACCTGAGGTGGATTCACTGGAGGGTGCCTGGGCGTCATCCAGTGCAGAGTCTTCAAGTGACTAATGTTCACCGATGTCAAAAGATGAAAAAAAAAAAAAGAGAAACCACCAGCGTCTTCTTGAAGGAAATGGTTTTATGCTTCTTGTTATGACTGGTTCAGTGGGCATGTTGCCTCACAGCTCGGGCTGCAGTGGGACAAATCCATCCAGCTGCTTTATCGACATACTCACTTCTCTAAAAGGTAAAAGCCTACTCCTTCACTGCCTGAAAGCCAAGATCATCAAACACCTTTTATATTGGGCTGTGCCAGGAAATCAACTGAATATGTTTCAAAATGGGGAAGATGACAAAAAAAGAGAAGGAAGCAGTCTCACAGGATGCCACATGATGCCTTTAAATACATTTATTTTTTGCTGAACATATTCAAAACACATTTCAGCATTAAAGAATACCGCTTTTTCTCTATATCGTACAATTTAACAAACCATTGCACAGATAAATACATATACTGAAATTTTACAGATTTTTAAGATAATTTATGCACATGATAAAGTATAATGTTCACATAGGAGAGCCTGTACAGCACAATGGACAGACATAACTTCCATACATTCCTCTGAGATGCTCCTGGCAAACCACAATGTACAGCTGTTCAATGGAGCCGTCAAAGGTCAACATGACTGTTTCTTTAGTAATCCAGCTCTTTCGTTAGGGGGCAGTGGATTGCTCTAAGCAGAAGTAACAATAGGCCCAATATCTCCAATAATGTGCAGCCTTGACGTCAAAATCAACAGGCTGAACACAGGCTCCCTCTAGTGCCAAACTATATCACCAGGCAGTGAAAGGACAGTGCAGAGCTGCAGAGCCATAAGGAAATTAAGTAAAATGTAACCACTGCAGAGGCGTTGAGGCTCAACAAACATGGGGTGCCTTCTCTCGTGTTACTTTTGGGAAAGCTACATAAATCAAAAGCAACGAGTAACCAAGCTGAAGCACAACAGCAAACAGGACAGGAGCCTAACAGCACCACAGTTACTGCGAAGAAACTCTTCAGCTACTTTTACACGTTTTCTCACATGGCAATAAGGAATAATTTCTTTATCTGACAAAAAAAAAAAATACTAAAAACACCAACATATGCTTTAGAAATACAATAGAGTTAGAGATTAAATAAATAAGTCCTTTCAGAAAGATAAACTCATGTCTGGAATGACATAATCACAGAATTACATTTAAACACTGAGAAAAAGTAATGTCTGGGTTTTCTACTGCACACAGATGGTAAAATGAGAATATGGTTTATTAAATAAATGTACATGCAAGAAATACCTCTAAATAAAGCCATTAGTTATTCTCCCTGCTACACTAATTATTTCTTATGTATTGTAGCAGGTACAGGGTTGTTTTTTGCACAGCTCCATCATATCTCAACAGAAGTCATCTGGTTTTATTTAAAAGAACTAATAAGTCCCTCAATACAATCGCATGACTGCCGCTGTCATAAAAAAGAAAAACAAAAAACTGCAATGGACTCAAAGACAACAGAGGTGGTTTAATGAGTGGGGTGTCACACTTTGAAACTAATTATTATCTAAAGCACCACTACTGCAAAACTTTACTTGAACAGCTCATCTAGAGCTAGATTTTATTTTAACTAATAGGGGTAACACACAAAATTCTAAAAAATGTATAAATTAGTTTAAACACTGAGATGGATTATTTCTAATAATATTAAAACCCAGATTAGAAAGCTTTAGAGGACAAAAAACAAAAACAGGGTGAAAACATTTAGAACTTAATTTCTATAGAGTTGGGAACTGACTGATAGCTTGTAGTTTATGTCAACTGAAATCCCAGCAATAACCTGAATATTTTTGTAGATTCTAGTAGAGCTGCACAATATATTAAAACACTGTAGTCATTGCAGTGTCAATGTACATAATTACAGCTCACAAGACTGCTTGGATGCAATATTTAAAAGGTCATTGTATTTCCATTACCAGGCATTAAGGCTCTGCATGGAAAACATTGTTGTGCTGCCCTTGACTCTCACACCTGATACAGATTTTAGTAACAGAAATGCAAAAGTTCATAGACAATGGGCATAGTTTTGTTTGGAAAGAAAGAGAAGAATGAGGTAAATATGAGTTGATGGCTACAGATACTGCAATCCTCTACAATAACATCACCATTGCATGTTTTCCTGTAATCACGCTGCCTTGGATTCCAGACAGTAAAGGAAGGGCTATGAGTCGGCAGGTATTTAAAAAATGGCACATATCTTTACGTCTTGATATGTCTCAGCCAAGTTAACTAGTGGACTGATGTTTCATATCCAGAAAATATTAGCGAAATTCTGATCCCAGTCTAAGAAAAACATAAATCAAAAAATCAAAAAAACCGGAGTCAAATGATACAGAAGTAATACATTTAGGAACATCCCTAAACGAACAACATTAAAAGTTTCAATTATTAGAGGAATGCCACGAAATCGACCGGCTGAGAATATTAGCCGATATTTCAAAAATGGCCTCTGGGTTTTTGCCCAAAGTGTTGCTGTGTTTGTATAGAAAGCATACGTGTAAAATACTTCTAACAGCCTCTTGGCAATCAAACCGCTACAACCAGACCCAAAGGACCAGTCAGCGGTGTGTATGCTGTTGGAATATTGGTGACCATTAAGAGTTCAGACAGGCAGTGTCTCAGGGCAAACCTATTAGTGTACAAAGGTTTCAGGCCCCAAAAAGTGGCAAAAAAACTGATCTTAGTTAATCGATAAAATCAATCGGTGTGGGATAATGCTAAAAGAACAAAATTATTGGATGTTTTAATAGATTTCAAACAGCCAAAGGCCGATAAATCTGTTGACTGATAAATTAGGCTAATATTTCAACAGTGGCAAATATCGGCCTGATTGACAGCTCCTGAGGCAGGCCTATTATTGGGCTGACGTTAGCCAAATTATGAGCTCAGGTTAGAACTAATTATATATAGGAAAACACACCATGAGTAAAGTGTGGAATGTCCACATCAGCCATGGAGAAACCATATCGGTGAAGATCTGTCAAAAAGGATTACTCTTTCTGTAAAGAGCATACTAACCTAAACATCTACTGGTGTGTATATTAAAGTGTACAGGCATGTGAACCAGAAAGAAACAAAACACTAGAGGCTTAAGCTTATGCTTTACTATCAAATCACACTTGGCATAAATAACACATAACCTTGCGAATAAACCTTGAGGAACGAAAACTGTCATGTAGAGTAGCTGACAGTATTGGCAAAGTGCAGCATGAGAAGATGTGCCTGAGCCCAACTTGCTAACATTACTGAGGTTCAGTGTATGACCTGTGTGAGCAGAGAGTCTCTGCTGTGAAGAACAGAAATGGCAGTGCAGTAATCATTGTGCCGCAAATTGTCTTACCACCCTACAGGTCAAACAGAAAATCCTTCAAACAGCAGGTCAGCTGCACTAAAAAAAAATACTTTAAAGAATTAATGACATACAATAAAACAGGTGAGAGTGAGGTCAATTGCCTTCAGAGATATTTGCTCGCAGAACGCTGCTTCAGGAATTTATCTGACTGAAAGGTTTGGTGGGATTCACACCTCTGCGTGATGATGTAAGGATAATAATTTGGCCAAGCATGAGAGGAATTGAAATGACTAATGTAAACAAAGCATAACCAATAATCCAAAAAAAAAAGACACAAATATCCACATAAGTTTGAATTAAAGAGACAACATTAAGATCAAATAGAACTTATGAAATATAAAAACCATCTCTGTATAAATAGAAATCACAGTCAAAAGAAAATTCAACCAGACAAATGTGGGAGGGTGAAGCTGTAGTAACATTACAGTGTGTTAATGGCTTTAGATTAAAAAACATCAAACAATATAATATTAATACACGTGAACCGATTATATCGAGGATATTGTGTAAACAGGCAGAACTGTACATCTGACCAGAAATTAGTTAAACAGCGTTGATAGAAATCTAAAATCAGCTATACTGGTAATGAAGGACTCAACAGTAACCCACCAGCATTAGCTGAAAACACCAGTGGCAGAAAAATGATTAAGAGCAGACAAAGACAAAAACACACCACGCTCCAACCCAAATGAAACGGAATGACCCAAAGCTGAATGTTTTTCTAGGTTTTCATTGATGTGTCTTCGCTCACAAATAAACACAGATTCTCTCAGAGCGCAGAGAGAACGAAAGCCCCCAGCAAAACCGGGAGTCGCTGTCTTCACCACCTTCAGTGGGAAAGCAGCTATGGTGGGGGCGGGGGACTAAGCAGCAGCCTCCACAGCTGGCAGCAGGCCTTTCTCTGTCAGATGAGCCTTCAGGGAGTTGAAGATGTAGAGCTGCTGGTCGGGTCGGAGCGCCAGGAGCTGTTGGATCACCTTGCTGGGGTTGGGGCCCCTAAGAGGAAACAAGACATGAAGCAAACATAAATCTTTTTAAAAAAGGAGGTGAGGGGCCTTTTCTTTACTGGAAAATGTTAACACATCAAACATGGAGCAAAGATTAATCCACCAATGGTCATGATACAATCAAGTTAGTATGTTAGAGAGGTAGAAATCGGACTATTTTGCGATAAGCAGGGCCCTGATTGGTGATCGGCCAGTAAAAAACATTCATAAAAAAATATATCATTTTTCCAATGAGTGAGCGCTCCACAGAGGTGCTAACAGGTGGCGCTACCAACAACCCTCTTTGGTAGAATTTTGTTATTTCCAATAGCAGTGAGGTGTTTAGATTAACATTGATTTTAGAGCCGTTAGCTGCTGCAGTCAGAATGCAGAGAGATATCAGGGGAGTTGTGTGAGTAACAGAAGAGCAAGCGCTGTTTCTGTACGCAGATGACATCTTGCTTCTTGTTAAGGATCCTTCTTCTTTAATTCCAAAAGTTCTATTCACAATACAGACATTTTCAAAGATTTCAGGCTATAAGATCAATAGGCAGAAATCAGAGGCTATGCCATTGTCAAAGGGGTGTTTCCAGGCCCTTGGTTCTCCATTCCAGCTCCGGTGGATTCTTGTTGGGATGAAGTTCTTGGGGATTAGATTATGCTCCAATTTAACTGATATTATACCTATAAATATAGATCTGTTGCTACAAAATAAAATGTTAAGTTGGATAAGTGGAAGGTGCTAAATCTCACACTGTGGGGAATGCTTGCATTGTTGACTGTAGCAGTGGCTACTGACGTCATTACGCTCTTGTGCGTGCAATGCTGTGTTCATGTTCTGCATGGAAAATCGCCGCTTCCACTCCCTCAGTGTCACAATGATGCGTTTAGATACCGAAACATGGTACTGTTTGATTTTACATCGATCGGTACTCGGTAGTACCGACGGAATTTGCTCAGTACCTATAAAATTACCAAATTCGATACAGAATCTCATTTTGAAAAGTGGAGCCATACTTTCCAGTGCTTTCTATCAGAAATGCCTACTTATTTATTTATTTTTGCTTCAAAATCTTTATTAGAATAAACTTTGCAACATACAAAGACAAATCACATAACAGGAATTTAAGATGAAGTTATGAACGATCGCCAGGGGTTTTATGCATAACAAAACAGTAACAAATATCAACATGCATACAAATTGCAACGTTTTTTAAGTTTTCTGTTATTGGAAGAGGACAGAGCAAAAAAATAAAAGCTAATAATATAAAAGATGCACTAGAGGGTTTGGTCATAATAACCTTGTATTTATGAATATATAAAATAGGATTACATAAAAAGAAATGGTCCGGCAGGTCTTTCTTATAATTTGTGATCCCAAATAAAATTGCATCTGATCAATATCCTTTCACATCCTTTTGTCAACATCCAGAGAGATTGCGGCATGGGTCAGCCTGAATATTCCCTCTGCTTTGGAGAGTAATGTTCTGACCCGAAGGGGTTCTTAACAACCATTAGTTCACACCTGTTCACACTAAGGTAAAGACCAGAAGCATCAGAAAATACTTTAATTACTTGCCAGAGGGACTCCAGAGGAATCCTTTAAGAAGATTGTTGTATCATCAGCCAATTGACTGATGATAATTCCTCTGTCCAGAATTGACATTCCTTTCAACTGGCTATGTCTAACATGATTAGCTAATAGTTGAGTTGATCAAAATAAATATGGGGAAAAGGGACACCCCTGTCATATTCCACGTTTTAAATCATATCTTGGGGGAGTTCCATTCTTTAGTCTAATTGAGCTATTTCCATTATCATACAAAGTTTTAATCGCACTGCAGAAAACTTTATCAAAGCCAAATTAATTTTAAAGATAAATTTGTGTTCAACTGAATCAAATTCTTTGTAGAGTCCAGGAAAATGATAAAACTTTCATTATTGATTAAATCTGGGTAATTTAATAAATCAAGCAAAAGCCTAATGTTATTGGAGGTGTGTCTGTTCTTAAAAAGTCTGATTGTGTTTCCTCAGCGACATTATCCAAAACTAATAGATAACTCAACGCTTAGCAAATAAAGGGGCCAGGATTTTGCAATCATTATTTAGTAGACTGGTCGGGCGCCAGTTCTCAATAAACAGAAAGTCCTTCTTTGGTTTAGGGATGAGAGTATCAGACATGCTTGCTTTGTTGATGTATCAGCGGCTACTGATGTCATTACACTCTTGTGCGTGCAATGTTGTGTTCATGTCCGGCGTGGAAAATTGCCCACTCTTCCACTCCCTCAGTGTCACAATGATGCGTTTAGGTACCGAAACATGGTACAGTTTAATTTTATGTGAATAGGTACTTGGTAGTACCGACGTTATTCGGTCAATACCTATAAAAAGTACCGAATTCGGTACCTTTTTTGTAAGCTGTACATTGACTACTTCACATTCAAACAAAGTGTCATATTTTCAGTGTTGTCTCATTAAAGGTCAAATAAAACATTTAGAAAACTGTGAGGGGTGTACTTACTTTGTGAGATACTGTCAAAATGGAGAATCCATGTGTGGAAAAACTAAGTAAAACTAAGTACACTCTTAATGCATCCATCAGAGGTAAAGTAACACCCATCTCATGCTAATCAAGTACTTCAGTATTTTAGGGCACCTCCAAATCTTCCCAGGATTGGACTTCCCATCAAATTCACCCCAAGGTTAGAGTGTTCGATGCCCAGAGACATGACCAAACCAGCATAGCACAAACACCTAATACTAACGGTCCAGCATGGCGGTGGAGGTGTGAGGATTTGGGCTTGTTTTGATGCCACAGGACTTTAAACACCGTGCAATATTGAATCATCCCTAACCACCTCTGTACAGCGAAGGATTGTAGAGTCCAGCGTGAGATGATCTGTCTGTCAGTTGAAGCTCAGCAGAAATTAAGTTACGCAACAGGACAATGAGCCCAAACTAACCAGCAAATCTGAATCAGAATGAACAAGTCGCTGCAAACATTAGACCTAAGACAACTAGGCAAAAAACAGATATCTGTTAACCTTCATGACTCACAAGCAACGTTTTAAAGAATAGTGAGCCACAATTCCTCCTTGTTAAAAGTCAATGAAATTATACAGAAAATGACTACATCACATCATTGCTCCTGAAGGTGGTTCGTTAAGCCACTCGTGGAGTTTGGGTGAGAAATCATGGCTTACTTAGCTAGTTTTACATTTATTTTACAACCTGAGAAAAAACAAATCATGTATGTGATATAATAAGTATCTCTAGAACTAAAAGAGGAAGCATTTTCTTTTTATGAGTGATTTCGATTTAAACAGATTAACCTGATTAAACTTTAGGGGGCTGCTTGTCCACATTTAGAGAGAATTAAGGCGTGTTCATGCAGAAAAAGACAGTTTTTTTAAACACCATGTTCATTAAAACAAGTAAAACAAATTGGGAAAAACCCAACATTTAACAAATAAATGTGAAGCTTGTGACTGAATGTGGCAGATTAATGCTTTCAGAGAGCTTGTCCAACACTTTGAGAGGTCAAAGGGGATATATACTGGCCTGAGAGTTTACCTGATGAAGCTGGCAATGTAGACATTAACGAATGTGGCCATTAGGTACTGGCAGTCAAATCTGTCCATAATGCCTCCGTGACCCGGGATGGTGTTGGCAAAGTCCTGAAAAGAAAGAAGACACCACAAAACCTTTCAATGTGCAACGAAATTCAAAACACACGTCTGCAAATATATGGTGATAAACAAGCAAGGAGTGAAAGTTGGGTGGTCAGCGGGGATGCCAACAGCATCCTGAGGTCTTGCTGCTACATTCCTACCTTGATCTTAAATGCTCTCTTGAAGCCGCTGGCAAAAAAGCCACCAAAGGGTCCCACAATGGAGGCAAAGGAGGAGAGAGCGATGCTGTGGATCTGGAAAGGATATAAACGCACTGTGGTCTGTGGAGAAAAGACGACAGTATTGGAGTCAAACATCCAACCAGGACCTACAGTTTCCAGCATTCTACGTCTGGTTAACATACACGATCAAATAGAAGGTTTTATTATGCCCTATGAGGGAACACAACTCTAACATGAACTGACAAATTACAAAAAAACCGAAACCTATTTGGGGTGGTGTTGAAAGGTCATGGGACTTTTTTTCACTTCTGTCTGGGTTGGCCTTTAGGTTGCAGTCTGGGGGAGTGTCAAAAAATGTAGCACTTTAATTTGTTTGGTGCACTTTCACACTGAGCTTTTGAAAACGGACTAAAGTGCCTTGACAACATGACAGCTTCAGCAGCCGCTTGATTGAAGGTACTATGGTGAGAAGCTGCCCAGTATGAGCAGCAGGTGAGGCAACGAGCCATCAGCATGTTGCTCTGATTACATGAGATAAATGCAGAAGTACACAAAGAGACAGAGGAGAGGGAGAGACTATAATATGATGCTGTGGTTACACAGGATTGAAAGGTCTCCGGGTCATATATATTTCCTGTTGATTACTGATCACTTCCTCTTTTTGGTTAACATTCTCTTTTTGCTTTACATGATAGTCCATTTGCTTTTTCCCCTGTTAGAAAACCACCCAGGGTTCCATTGCAAGTAAACCGAGACCCATGTTTTCAGGCCAAGTTCAGATGAGCTTTCATTCCCACCCAAAGAAGAAAATTAACTTTGGTGCATTTAAATTGGATCAAAGAGCTCTGGTGTAACTGCAGCCTTAGAGTCCACCAAATACCTACTGGAGGGAATTTGAGGTCCTCCCCTACACCTCCTCAAAGCACCAGTAATGACGGGTAGTCTCTCCACAACACTGGTAGGAGAGATCCTCTACCCTTGGCACCGAAAAACATGCACACAATGGTTGTTTGGGATAAAATACAACCGAAATTTGTTGATCAACATGGTACAGCACTAGTGTTTAGTTTGGATTTTCGGAAGTGACGATGTAGTAAGGCATTATAGGTAATAGTTCCCTCACATGTAGTAGAGAGCTCTCACATCAATGAAAGCTTGATGGAAATTCAATAACTCCTCAGTGTTGGAAGCTGACAAGTTAATCAGATCATGATTTTTTCCCCCCATAACTGGTCTGCATGTTTATCCAATTAGTTTGAGATCGGTCTTTTGTTTCTTTGTGCTTAAAGGTTTTCTCCTATTTTTTTACCACAGCACGGCCATAAATAAATGCAGGTGTATAGAAAGAACATTTAGTGTATCTAAAAATCAAATGAGGACAAAGATATGCATGTAAAAACTTTTTTTTTTAAATCCATTTGGAGCCCAATGTATAAACATTCCTCCCTACCTTATGAGGAAACAAAGTTGCGTAAAAACCCACTTTTCTAATGCAAGATGATGCGTGGAGAGGTTGGGATTTTTTTTTGGTCAAGTTTTGAGGGAACGCTAAAGGATGGTGTCAGTATTAAAAAAAACCAAGCTCTATTCTGTCACGCCAAACAAAAAAAAGCAGCGTTGCAGTTATGTGCTATTAGCTGCACCTGGATATTGGCCATGTTATCCACTAAATCGTTTTTAATTCATGATTTACATGCTTTCATGTTTACCTCAGCCCAGCCCTTTGTGTTAATGTTTAATTCTATGACCAAAAATATATAAAGCACTGCAAAGAGGAATGTAGTGGTGAGATAAGGCCTTTAGGGATTTTTAAAAAAAGTATTGCGATCATACTAAAGGTCGTCCTTGAATTTTAAAAAGTGGCAACTCTACAAATTTGCTTGCATATTTCCTACTATTGATATGTTATTAAGGTGGATTAGTCAAAGTAGGATGGATGATAAACACTGACTATTTTTGATCTACTGAAGACAGATAGGAAAGACACAGGTCATACCCATCCAGTGACAGACTCCAGGACTCCAGGCAGAGTGTAGTCCTGGAGCTGAAACAGTTCTGACGGCTCACAATCCACCTGGAAACTGTTGGAGTCGTTGTTAAACTCCACAGGACAAACAAAGTAGCGGTATCCAGCCATGACGTAGGAGAGCTGAAAGGAGAAGGAGGATCCATTGCTCTTCAGTTAAAGCTCATGAAATTCATTTTTGCTGCATATACAAACATGACCTTTAAAAGGACTTTTCACTTTTTTATCTATTTATTAGAAACTAAATGTACATCTCACCATGATGCCAAACACAATAGTGGCGAAGAATCCACCAATAAATCCCTCCCATGTCTTCTTCGGTGACAGCTGCAACAGCCAAAATCAAAGATTATTATATTGTCACATCTAGCTCCATATACTTTATGTAGCTCAACTTGTTTTTGACTAAACCTGACCAAACACCCCCTAGAAACATGCAAAAGATCAACATATAAATATTTTTTCGTGCAACCTTAATGAGTGGTGTTCGGCCGAAGAAGAAACCAAACATATAGGCCATGATGTCGTTGCAGATCACACAGGAAATGGGAACAATGAACCTATTCAAATAAAAAAAGAGAAATACATAATCTGAATCAGTCTGCAGAGATATGACCTTACAGTGGGGAAAAAAACAAGGTTTGCTAAATAGGGATTAATTCATGCGTGGCTGTAATCAGACACAGAAAGCAGTGGCTAAGTACAGACCGAAGGACTCACCAGATCATCCCCTCAAACAAGTTGTGAATGATTAGGTGGGACTGGGTCACTACGATTAGCAGAGTCACATGGGTCCAACCAAACTGTGGAGAGAACACGGGCAGCTCAGAAAACCGGATATCTTTACAGCAAATTGTGGTGCAGAAATATGAATTTACCGTACTGTTGATTTTTCTCTGCATAACAACTTGTGAAAATTATATATAGAAGCTAAAATGTATTTGTACATCCTTACTGATATTTGTATAGATGCCCCTTAGCCAGCTGCATCGCATCCAAAGAATTTCAGAGTTCATTTAAATTAATTGGTTTCCTGCCATGGGCCTTGATTTCAGACATTGAAGAAAGCTTCCAATTATCTCCACGTTTTAACTGTCTGACCCAAACTATTTATATATGTGTATTTTATTTATATATGTGTATATTGTACATTGTAAATATGTATATTCTGTAATGCAAAAACAAAACCAAAGAGCAAAGTGTACCGGAGTCAAATTCTTTGTTTGTATGTACAAACTTGGCAATAAAGCTGATTCTGATTACAAAACGTGCCATGATTAAATCTTATAGCCTCAATGACATTAAAAACGTTAAGAGGAGTTAGGGTGAGGCTTTTAATCCAAAGACCATATATTAAACAGGTTGGTAGAGTAAGCATCATGCTGTGGAGCCTTTGTGCTGTCAGTGTTGCAGGTGGTTATTGATAGGGGTGATATGGCTTTCTGTAAATGGCAGCATGACCTAGACATATTCGACAAAACAGGAAGAAAACTAACACAAAGAAACGTTTTGGGATTAAGAACAACACCAACATGTTCAGCTGTTTTCCATCTCACCTCGTCAGGACGTCTCATATCTAACACAATGTTCTCTGGCTTTAGATTTTAAAGGTTGTAATTAAGTAGAAAAAATCTGTGAAGTTTACTCTCAAAAGCAGTGTTCAACTTCACTTAGATTCCTGTTATCCAGTCCCGTTTTATCATACAATACTGTCACACCCGCCGGCGGCCAAACAGACCAGGCAGGAGGAACCCTATGTACCACTCGTTCTGCATTGCATTGAGTGGTAAAATATAGTCAGCAAGCAAAACGCTAGGAGCTTGTTGATGACTACAAATAGTATGGCCGAGGTACACTATTATGCCAAAAGTATTGGGTCACACCAACAAATCAATGAATTCTGGTGTTTCAATCACTTCCATGGCTGCAGGTGTATGAAGTTTGGTGTGGAGAAACTTCACTGGCGAGTCCATCCTCCCAGCAGAGTAGGGAACCCTATTGTTTTTGCTAGTTTTTTCCATTATTATTATTATTATTACATTTTAAAGGTTGCTTCAGCATTAATTCACACACATTAAAAAAAAAAACCTGTTTTTATGGCCGACAGGATTTTCACAAAATTTGGTACATTCCTTCAGGATACTACCTAGAGACTATGTTATCAATATGCTAACGATTGGCTGAAGTGGGCGTGGCTTATGTGCAGAAATGTACCTCCGACCTTTGATTTATAATAAAATTCCCCAAAAATCACTTGAGGTACCTAGAGAGCTTAAACCTTCAGGATATGTTCTGTGCATAATCATAATCATAATAAGTAGTTCTGTCATGAAATGCTTCCTCTAGCAACATTTAAGATTTTAAGGAGACACTGGATTCTGTAATGATTTTTTTAAGTTTTTCTCCAATGCTATAAATTAACCACAATGCATTGTAAGGGCTAAGCCTGTGAGGTCTGAGTGCTTCTGCAAGCAAGCTCTAACCTGACCTTATGGAGAATGTACTCGTACTCGTCGTCTTCCGCTTATCCGGGACCGGGCCGCGGGGGCAGCAGACTCAACAGAGACGCCCAGACGTCCCTCTCTCCAGACACCTCCTCCAGCTCCTCCAGGGGGAGCCCAAGGCGTTCCCAGGCCAGCCGAGAGACATAGTCCCTCCAGCGTGTCCTGGGCCGTCCCCTGGGCCTCCTCCCAGTGGGACGTGCCTGGAACACCTCCCGAGGAAGGCGTCTAGGAGGCATCTGGTATAGATGCCCGAGCCACCTCAACTGGCTCCTCTCGATGTGGAGGAGCAGCGGCTCTACTCCGAGCCCCTCCCGGATGGCCAAGCTCCTCACCCTATCTCTAAGGGAGTGCCCGGCCACCCTACGGAGGAAACTCATTTCAGCCGCTTGTATCCGGGATCTCGTTCTTTCGGTCATGACCCAAAGTTCATGGCCATAGGTGAGGGTAGGAACGTAGACCGACCAGTAAATTGAGAGCTTTGCTTTTCGGCTCAGCTCTCTCTTCACCACAACGGACCGGCACAGCGCCCCCATTACTGTGGCAGCCGCACCGATCAGTCTGTCGATCTCCCGCTCCATTCTTCCCTCACTCGTGAACAAGACCCCGAGATACTTAAACTCCTCCACTTGAGGCAGGAACTCCCCTCCAACCTGAAGAGGACAAGCCACCCTTTTCCGGTCGAGTACCATGGCCTCGGACTTGGAGGAGCTGATCCTCATCCCAGCCGCTTCACACTCGGCTGCGAACCGCCACAGCGCATGCTGTAGGTCTTGGCTAGAGGGGGCCAGCAGGACCACGTCATCTGCAAAAAGAAGAGACGAAATCCACTGGTCCCCAAACTCGACCCCCTCCGGCCCTTGGCTGCGTCTAGAAATCCTGTCCATAAAAGTCATGAACAGGACCGGTGACAAAGGGCAGCCCTGCCGGAGTCCAACATGCACTGGGAACAGGTCCGACTTAGTGCCGGCAATGCGGACCAAACTCCTGCTCCGCTAGTACAGGGACCGGATGGCCCCTAGTAAAGGGCCCCCGATTCCATACTCCTGGAGCACACCCCACAGGGCATCACGAGGGACACAGTCGAATGCCTTCTCCAGGTCCACAAACACATGTGAACCGGTTGGGCAAACTCCCATGAACCCTCGAGCACCCTGTAGAGGGTATAGAGCTGGTCCAGTGTTCCACGGCCGGGACGAAAACCACACTGCTCCTCCTGAAGCCGAGGTTCGACTATCGGTCGGACTCTCCTCTCCAATACCCTGGCGTGGCCTTACCAGGGAGGCTGAGGAGTGTGATCCCCCTGTAGTTGGAACACACCCTCCGGTCCCCCACCACCCCAGTCTGCCAGTCCAGAGGCACTGTCCCCGACCGCCACACAATATTGAAGAGACATGTCAACCATGACAGTCCTACAACATCCAGAGACTTGAGGTACTCAGGGCGGATCTCATCCACCCCCGAAGCCTTGCCACCGCGGAGCTTTTTAACCCCCTCGGTGTCTTTAGCCTGGGTGATGAAAGAGTTCAACCCCGAGTCCCCAGCCTCTGTTTCCACCACGGAATGCGTGATGGCAAGATTGAGGAGATCCTCGAAGTACTCCTTCCACCGCCCGATAATGTCCTCAGTCGAGGTCAGCAGTCTCCCGCCCCCACTATAAACAGTGTTGGTGAAGCACTGCTTCCCCCTCCTGAGGCGACGGACGGTTTGCCAGAATTGCTTCGAGGCCAACTGGTAGTCCTTCTCCATGGCCTCACCGAACTCCACCCAGGTCCGAGTTTTTGCCTCTGCCACAGCCCGGGCCGCAGCACGCTTGGCCTCACGGTACCAGTCAGCCGCCTCAGGAGTCCCACAAGCCAACCACAGCCGTTAGGACTCCTTCTTCAGCTTAACAGCATCCCTTACTGCCGGTGTCCACCACCGGGTTCTGGGATTGCCGCCGCGACAGGCACCGCAGACCTTACAGCCACAGCTACGGGCAGCAGCATCGACAATAGATGCGGAGAACATGGTCCACTCGGACTCTATGTCTCCAACATCCCCCGGGATCTGGTCGAAGCTCTCCCGGAGGTGGGAGTTGAATACATCCCTGGCCGAGGGCTCTGCCAGGCGTTCCCAGCAGACCCTCACTATGCGCTTGGGCCTGCCAAGTCTGTCCGGCTTTCTCCTCCTCCAGCGGATCCAACTCACCACCAGGTGATGATCAGTGGACAGCTCAGCCCCTCTCTTCACCCGAGTGTCCAAAACATGCGGCCGAAGGTCTGATGATACGACAACAAAGTCGATCATCGACCTCCTGCCTAGGGTGTTCTGGTGCCAAGTCCACTGATGGACACCCTTATGTTTGAACATGGTGTTCGTTATGGACAATCCGTGACTAGCACAGAAGTCCAATAACAAAACACCACTCGGATTCAGATCGGGGAGGCCATTCCTCCCGATCACGCCTCTCCAGGTGTCACTGTCGTTCCCCACGTAGGCGTTGAAGTCCCCCAGCAGAATAATGGAGTCCCCGGGAGGGGCACTATCCAGCACCCCCGACAGGGACGCCAAGAAGGCCGGGTACTCTGCACTGCCACTCGGCCCGTAGGCTGAAATGATAGTCAGAGACCTCTCCCCAACCCGAAGGCGCAGGGATACGACCCTCTCATCCACTGGGGTAAACCCCAACACGAGACGGCTGAGCTGGGGGGCAACAAGCAAACCCACACCAGCCCGCCGCCTCTCCCCGTGGGCCACTCCGGAGTAGAACAGAGTCCAACCCCTCTCAAGGAGATGGGTTCCAGAGCCCACGCTGTGCGTGGAGGCGAGCCCGACTATTTCTAGTCGATATCTCTCGACCTCCCGCACAAGCTCAGGCTCCTTCCCCCCCAGCGAGGTGACATTCCACGTCCCTAGAGCCAGCCTAAGCATCCGGGGATCGGGCCGCTGAGGTCTCCACCTTCGTCCGCCACCCAATCCTCTTTGCACCGGTCCCTCACGGTTCCCCCTGCAGGTGGTGGGCCCACTGGGGGATGGCCTCGCGTCTCTCGTTCGGGCTTGGCCCGGCCGGGTCCCGCGAGGAGCAACCCGGCCACCAGGCGCTCTCCGACGAGTCCCGACCCCAGGCCTGGCTCCAGGGTGGGACCCCGGCTCCGCCGTACCGGGCGACGTCACGTGCCTCGATATTTTATTCTTGTGTACATATTAAATGATGATCACAGGCTGGGTTGGCGGGGTGCGTGACGTGGCGTGCAGGGAGGAGCAGGGCTGGGGGCGGACTTGTTGGGAAGGGCTTGAATCCAGTTTATAACTACTTGCAGATCTAGTTAAAGTTGCTATTGCTGGTAAAGGTGGGTCCAACAACAAATTGGACCTTGTAGAATAACTTTGATGACATCCTATTCTTAATCTATATTTAAAAGTTGACAGGCATATACTTTTGGCATAAATTGCTAACCAAATGTCAGACAAATATTTTAACTTGTTCAATTAGATTGTATGATTTTGACAAGGTGAGAAGTAGAGAAAATCCTACTGAACCTCTATGTCAGACGATCATTTCACCTGAGAAAACTGATAAAACGCATCATTAAAAGCTCAATATACATATGCATGGACATTTCTGACTGGCAGTGTACTTTCTAAGTGCAGGTGTGGCATTCAAAATATCAGACACAAATGTAATATGAGTGTTTTCTACTGAATAAACAAGAAAGCAGTTTTTGGTCAGCAATCGTTATTGGAAAAAGTCCTGCTGTAATTTTGCATTTTCCTGAGTGGCTTTACAACAGCTCATTCTGTCAATAACACAGCCATCACGGAGGATGGGAGGAAGAGGCATGGCGACCACTCACCATGTAGAACTGAAGACGATAATGTTTCTTCACCAAACTCAGCACAAACATGCAGAAACCTACAGGAGCAGAACAATGTATGAGAAACTAATAGGTTTGGAGGATGAGATTAAATCATTCGCAAATGAGGTCATCCATGGTTAAACTGAATTCATACTAAATTTAGCTTGACCTATTTTAAGATTCTGTGCTGTGGTAACAGAGCTTCAGCTTTCATTTTCCATGACTGATGTGAGGAGAGGAAGCTGAAGAGCAAAGAGAAAAAACATGCTTTCACTGGATACAAAAAAATAGATTGCGGTAGTGATAATGGAGGCTAAATTTGTCAGAACCATTTTCCATCCAGAAGAGATATCAAAGCCCAGAGAAACAGCACTGTAACGTAGTTTAGGTTTCACCTTCAAGCTAAAACACAGGACAAAAAATAGTCAGGGTGCCTCGTTCCTTCCTCCCCACATCCTGTTTGGCGCCAGTGAGAAGCTGCAGTAGTGCGGAGTTACTAACTGACATTCTGCAGCTCAGGAAGTGGGACATGACAGTTTCCATAGTGACAGAAATACCCCATCATTAACCATTTTTCATCTCTCATGTTTTTACATTTTTGTTCCAATACGCCAGGTCAAGGTTTAAAAAGCAAAGCATTCAGCTAAAGATCTGCAGTCAAACAACAGATTTGTCACCAGTCAAAATAACCTGCAGAGCGACTGAAGTTGATTACCTCTAATAATCATTAGAAACACACACTCCTTCCACCATGTTGAGCTTGTCCACATTTTGGCTTGTAACAACCACAAACCTCAATGGACTGGATCACTATTTCATCATACAATAATAAATAAATGGGAAGTGGAAGGAAAATTATTTTTTACAAACACAATCTGTGTGGTTTCTGTTTGTATTCAGCATCCCTGAGTCAATACTTAGTAGAAACATCTTTCACTGAAATTTCAGCTGCAAGTAGTTTGGGGGTGTGTCTCCACCAGCCTTGTAAAGACTGACATGTTGCCCATTCTTCTTTGTAAAAAAGCTCAATCCTAGTCAGACTGGATGGACACCATCTGGTTTACAAGTTTTGCTACAGGTTCTCAAAAGGATTTAGTTCTGGACTTTGACTGGGCCATTCTAGCACATGACTATAACCTGGTCTGCGGTCAGTGTCCTACTGAAAGATAAATCTCTACTTCACTCTGAAGTCTTCTAACAGGTTCAATATGTTCCTGCTTTTAGCTCCATCCAGCTTCCCTGAGATTGTTGGACAAAAGTATCTCCACAGCATGATGCTGCCACTACCGTGTTTTACCATGGGGATGGGCGCTCCAGGTGATGTGCAGTGTAGCTCTTTAGTAGTTAACTGAAGGTAGGTGGTTGCACTGGATTTTATGTAGAGGTAAAAGAGTAAAGGGGGCTGAATACAAATGCTGACCACAGTTTTCAGATTTGAAACAGGATTGATTATCCTTCCACTTCACTTTATGATGATGTATCAGAAATTCCCATCAAAAACCCCTTTGCAGTGAACTAAATCTTTTAATTCTCTCTGCAATGCATGGTACATGAAAGAGTTACTGCAAATTTAAATTGCATTTTTCTTGAAATGCCCATTGAATGATTTTACTTTTAGCAGTATCACAGTGCTGGTGAGTGATTTTCCAATAAGAGTTCAAAACAAAATGTACCTGCAATATAAAAAAAAATGCAGAAAGTAACCCTGTCTGTGATAAGCAACTAAACAACGGCATGATGAAGGGATTCCATTTCAGCTTTTACTCTGGACGTGCATACCTGTGAGGTAGAGAGCAAAGGAGATGAAGCGATGGTATTTGCTCAGGATGCGTAGCGGCTCCTCTCGTTGCACCAGTGTGAAAAAGTAATCAGTCACAGTCTCACCGTAGAAGAAGTAGTTCACACACAAAAGGAAGTACCTGCAGGGCACAAGGTTGGAGTAAATATAGATGTTGGACCCCTGGGAGGTCAGCTAATCAGACCAAGTTCAACATGCCTGAAGGAATCCTGATAGACTCACACAAGGAGTCTGCAATAGCATTGATTGTTCAGCAGGTTATTTTTCAGGCTTGTGACATAATAAAAATAAGTGTTCACACTACAATGCACCCTACTGCTGCTAAAACTCACAATGATGGTTCACATCCTGCTGCTAATATTTACTCATTAGGAGAATAATCTACAAACTGAACAAACTACAAGAGGCCAGAAAACAAACCTCAGGACATCTGCAACAAAATAAATATTAGGACAATGTAATGAGAAACAAGATGGTTTATGTATTATATATTCATATTTAAGTGCTATATGATGGAGACCTTACCAACTCAGCGTCCTAAACCAGGGCAGGTCGTAGGAGTGGTACACACTGTACCCAATTCTGATGATTTCATGGAAACACTTGATCTGAATGCAAAGGACCTGCACAGAGAAAGACGTCAACTTGGAAATCTCAACTCATGTTAAAACTGACTTCAAAAGATTTCTGTCAAGAGAACTTCCAAAGCACAAAAGCTGAAATGAAGCACATTATTACAGTCCGTTTAAATTACATCATCGTAACGTAAAACAAAAAAGAAAAAGCTTTCTTCTGGCTCAGTTAAGACCCCCAAACAACAGCTGTGGCTCTGGTTATATGTCACATGCCCCGTTACACAGTCCGACTAAAGGCTCACAAAGAGTCGGGTGTACTGTGAGCAGTTTACATCATGTTTAAAATACAGAGTAACATTATCAGAGAAAGCAGGAGAAAGAAACATGGCTGGAGGATGAGCAACAGAGCACAGGATTAAACATCTAAATGGATTTGACTAGCTGGAGGAAATTTAGAAGAGATCCTCAGCTGTCCAAGCTTATTTCCATAGAATGACTGAGGACTAGGGGTGAAGCAATCCATTAAGCACACTGGATGAGACAACACATGATACTAGGTTTATAAGAATAAGCAGAGGCTCTAGCTGTGATTTAAAGAACTTCTGCTCAGTGTAGAATCATCCAGAACAGAGATACAAAGGGTCAAGCTTAAAGAACACACCTTCTAGCTCTTATAACACCTGCAACTACCTATAGTTAGCCTGTCAGTTCTATTTGATCTATATAATGCCAGCACAGGTCTTCTAAATGCACTTTAAAAATATGTTTTTTCGGCACTAGTGGCCTTTATTTTGTATTTTTTGACAGTAGGTAGACAGGAAAGGGGTAGAGAGAGGGGGAGACATTCGGTAAATGTCGCCGGGTCCAGGACTCGAACCTGGGACAGCAGCTTCGAGGACTATAGCCTCTGCATATGGTCGCGTGCTCCGCCCCTAAACCATCAGCGTTGCGCCCCTTCTAAATGCACTTTACAAGCTAAACTACATCAAATTCATTTACAGTAATACAGAAATACACAATAAACCCAATTCATACCAATAGAATCTAGTTACACAGACAGGCCCACGATTAAATCAGATCCTAAACGTAAAACAAGCCCGTCTAGTTTAGTTAATAATGTCAACAGGTCAATAGTTATCTATTGAGTTTTTGAATTTGCTGCAGTCCCTCAGCCTCAGCAAGAAGAAGGCGACAGTGGGCAAAGAACAGCATGACGTAGCTGACTGAAGAAATCCCTCAAACACCGAAAGTGGAAAGGAACAGCTCCCTTTTAAAATGAAATTATTGTATTTTTACTGCAGAAAAGCATCCGAATGCAAGACATTACAATATTTACCATTCTGTGTGTATTCCTTTATAGCCAACAAGATGTCATTTCAGTTTCTTCTAATTTTGGCTATAAACACCCAGAATTTGTTTTTTTTATTCAGAACAGCTTATTTTTTACAGATAGGGTACGAATCCAAGTGTGAGACAAAATATTGGGAGGTCTTGTATCGCGAGATTGCATTAGACCCCTAGGAAATAAAAAACAGGCATTGGCTTTTTCTTAATTTCAAAGCATAGCACAGCTTTAAAAAGGTTTCGTGTCACAAAAATGTTGTCTTCTCCTATTGCTGGGATTTGAACTGTTTTAAATGAGATGCCAGAGACAATGTGGCCCTTTCGCCAGTGTACTGTTCTCCTTTTCCCACTTTCATCGCAAGCTGTAAAATACTGTAAAATTGGGGTATTTGGGTCATGGTTGAGGACTTCATATCATCCACTGCCTGGAAAATACTAACCATTCAGCTTGCGTGTTCTGCGCTCTGCAGCAGCTTAGTTTTATATATGTACACAGATTCATGTATTTGCATGTCGATGGGCGGGGCTCGGGTAGAGTTTCATATCACACGATTTCAGCAGGTCTACTACCAGGCCTGCATGGTGCTGCTTCACAAATAATTTTCTAAGAAGGCAGAACACATTTAAGAAAAATTGTTCTGCCATTTCTGATTTCTGAAACTTGTGAACTTTCATGTGCCACATTCGTTTGTACTCACAATCATCATGAGCACCATGGGGCCTAGGTAGATGATGAAGAAGAAGAAGGAGATCATGGCTAGTGTCAGGATGCCTCGTACCCACCAGTTCTTCCATCTATGGACAACAAAAGAGAGAGCTGTCAGTCTCAGCTGATCAACAGAGCGATCAAACCATCTAGGTATTGGTAGATAAATAGATCCAGAACTGGTATTAGACTTTTAAATATAACGCATACAGAGCACGTCGAGAACAGCCTGGAGGTGTACCTCGAGGAGAGTCCAGACAGGGCCTTGTTGAGAACCTCGGGGGTGTCATCAGGAGGGACTGGCACCTCTGGGACTCCCGAGTCCACCTTGGACTCGTTGTCTGAGACTCCATCCTTCTCTGCCTTCAGCTCGCTGTCTGAGCACTTAAACACACACATAGACACACGTGAAATAAAACAGGTTTGGTTTTCTAGCATGAAAACCATCAATCTGGTAGACGAATGTTTACCTTTTCGGTTTTGGAAAACCAAGACACTAAACTAAATGTCAGTATAAAAACTTGCTATAGAACACATGGAATATAGAGGGTGCCAAGCCTTCATACTAAACAACCTGAGTCATCGGCTTTTGTACAAACATCGTTAGGTAATCAGGAAAAACAGTCAGCTGATTGGCTGGAAGCTCCTTGTGTAAAGATGTTTTATTGGTTTATTACGAACAGTCATCTGAACTGCCTGCATGGTATCCTGTTATAGTACACAGTATAAAAACAGCAGACTAACTAGGATTTCCCTATTACCTTAACAGCAGATGATTTACCATTTCAGATATAAAAAACACACACATTTTTACACCAACAGCTGGTTGGTTTTGTGAAAAAGGTCTGTGTAACTCTAGAACTGACACTGTGCAAAGTATGCAGCATAATACAGGACAGGGAAGCTGGAATGTTTAGGTAAAATGTTTTCATTTTTAGGCAACCCAAAAGCTTTGAACAAGAACTCTGAACCAGGAAAGGGCCTGACTTCATGAAGCTAAAACTAGGCATGTTATTATCAGTGAGTGATGCTGGTGTTTGTGCTCCAGTGTGCTGCTGGGGATCAAGCTCCCGGCTGCAATGTCCTGTTAATCACAGCTTTATTTTTGCTACTGTGGGTTGAAGTTTCAAGACTTTCTCATGATAATGGAAACACACCTGTCCATTACCTATTCTCTTAATTCCTGGTAATGAAAAGCTTGGGGATTATTGTTGAAGTTTTAATCCGACAAACACAGATGAGCTGAATGTTTTAAATCAACCTATTAGTTAGTTCATGCTAATGTTAGTACCTACAATGATGTGAAAAAATTAAACAACCTACAACAGCCTGTATGTTTCTCTAACATATTTGGATCTATGGATAATTAACATACATTTTAACACTACAGAAAAAGTTCAAGTTATATAAACAAACAATAAAAACTAGAGAAAAGACTGGAATCCGGAATTTGAGGGCCAGTGTGTTCACACTTTCTGAGCTGGAAATCTAAAGGGGGCATTCAGGTTAATTTTCCAAACTTGGACCTCAGATGTTCCTACATCAAGGTTCAAATGAATCATACAGTTAAAGTTAATAGCTAGCTAAAAAGAAGCTTATGTGCTACAGACAATAAAGCAAACCATGCTAAACAATAGGCTGCTTTCCAGGTATTAGCAGTTTGTAGCTTCTTCAAACAAATTACTTTACCTTCGGACCTAACGCCAAAATCTCGCTCTTAATAAATCACTTGGAAGGTCATTTTAACATAAGAACAACTGAAAAGCTCAGGAGCAACCTCTATTCATGGCGAACAAACAAATGAATCCCAGGCTGAATATAGTCAAAACACAAAGCCACAAAAGCTTTACACATGTTGAGCATGCAAAGTTGCTGCATCAGAAGCCTAATACACCATTTGTTTCATGTAGTGCAGATTTGCTTTAACAGATGACGACATGCGATGAAGCTGCTGGGTGATGTCTGTCAGCTGTATCATGTCAGAGGTGGACGCATTAAATTTAGAAAACCAGACTGTCAGTGTAGTGCTGTGTGTGGGAGGTACAGCACCAGGCCAAGAATCAGCCTCCATGAGGCTGAATTCTCAGAGCCGTATGTTGACTTAATGAAACAGTCTGTGCCATTCCATGGTTAACAATTAGGAAACATGAATGTACTTAGACAGAGGGAACATCTACATCCTGTGGCACTCTCTGGCTCTGTTTACAATGTTTGATTTTTTTCTAGTAAAAAAATTCTATGTCAGTTTTAGCACAATGTGCTGGAAAACATATATAATGAAATATACAACATTATGCAATGTCCTGCACAGGACACACTGAAGATTTGTAGGCACACACATACACACAGTCCCTAAACTGTTTTCTATGTGCTGGTTTCTAAGGAGACAATATCTGCCATTCAGGATGCTCGAGTTAAAAATAGGATCCCCTTTCACTTATACACTCCTCCCATTTCATGTTGCCGTCCAAACCAGTGGCAACTCTTTTTTTTCTTCTTAAAGAGACCAATCCATGAGCAAAAGCTGCATTTTCAAACCAAGAAAGACTTCTTCCAGCATAAGGGCAACGTTGCACAAAGTGGAGCTTTCCTCCTTCATAAATAAAGCACCGTCAATCTGGAAGTCATCTAACTGGGTCATATTTTACATATTTTGAGTTCAAATACTAATTGTAAATAGCAATTCTATTTTTTCAAAGCTAAACCACATTGACGTTTTTTGGACAATACGACAAGAATATACAGAAAATATAGCGAAATAAAAATTAAAGAAACAGCCGACAGATGTTTCATTTATTTGCTTAAATTCCATCATCACAAATGTTCCATTACAGAGCCCACCACTGCTGTGTGAGCAATGGGTACACTGGGTGATGATTATACATTTCAGTCAAGCTAAATTAGTACAGTAAATTTATCAGCATTGATTCACTGCCACATGATGCTGCTGTTAGTTATGGTTGTTTCAGCTGAAAGAAAACATCTTCACAGCGTTTGTACAGAACCAAAGGAGCAGTAAGAGCTTCCTGAAGAACCTCAGTGCAACCTAGTATTCAGTCCAATGTAACCAGCAACACCAGGCTTTAAGTTAAAGGACTCCTAAAAATGTTTGAATGTTGCACTTACATACAGAGCTGTGCAAAAATATTCACATCTCTTAAACTTTTCCACATTTTCTAACATTGCACTGCATTTCATGTGACAGAGCAAGACAAACTAGTGCATAATAGTGAAGTTGAAGGAATGCACTTATGATTTAAGTGAAAAGAATATGAGAGGATTAATCAGAGCAGCTATCAACATACCCAGGGTAACTCTGGAGGAACTGCAGAGATCTACAGATCAGGTGGGAGGAATCTGTTGAATGGACAACTTTTAGTCATGCGCTTCACATATCAGGTTTCTATGGAAGTGTGGCAAGAGGAAGTCGCCACTAAAATAAAGTCATAAGAAGGAATGTTTGCAGTTGACATAAGCCAGATAGGAGACAATGTGCGATCTGGTAAAAGTAACACTGCACATCTCTCTGAACTCACCATCCCCACGGTGAAACATGGTGGTGGCGGCATCACTCTGTATTTCTGCTTTTCTTCTGAAGGGACAGGGAAGCTGATCAGAAGTGATGGGAAGATGGAAGGAAATAGATACAGGACAATTCTGGACATAAACATCTTAGAGGCTGCGAAAGTCTTGAGACTAGGGTGGAGGTTCACTATCCAGCAGCGCACCAACTCTAACCATGCAACCAGAGCTACAGTGGACTGGTTTAGATTAAAGAAATGCCATATGTTAGAAAGGCCCAGTAAAGGTCCAAACCAGATTTCCAAGTAAGAATCTGTTGCAAGACTTAAAAACTGCTGTTAATGGAAACTCTCCATCCAATCTGACTGAGCTATTTACAGTGTATATGTGAAAGGCTGGTAGATACATACCCCAAGGACCTGCAGCTGTAATTGCAGTGGCTGAGTGCTAATTCCGTTTTTTAGAAGCAGAGTGTGTGTTATGTCTTGAACAAAGCAGACTAAACTAAAGCTACATCTGCAGTTGTATCAGTAAAGGCCAGAACCTTTTAACTGGTTGATAGTCTCCACCCTCAGCCCAGACTGAACGCAGTGCGTCGTTCATATCCAGAAAAGTACAGCAGAACTGAAGGAGCCCGGGTTGTTTGGTGGTGGGTGTAATGGGACACTTTGGGTTGGGAAATCCTTGGTGTTACAGTAAGATTCTTCTTGCTCAACAGGGAATAAACACTTAGTAAAGCTAACTGTGTTAGTCATGCTAATTACCAACTCTGTGGTCATGTCATATAAATACTTTATGATTCATCACAACAAAAAGCCTTTTTTAAGGCTCCTGTATACTAATAATAAATGACCGAACAATTTAAAAATCTAGTTAATTGAGCTTTTTCCCCTGAAATATTAAGTTAGACACAGTTGTTTTGTTTGGCAATTGTTTTTAGGAAAGTTTTATTTTCCCGGCTGCTTGTAGCTGCTCTCTGTGATCATGTGGCTCTAAACGGATCCATACATCCGTCACTCCAGCGCCACGCCCCTTTAATGGCTGATTATGCGTTAAGACGTGTTTAACAGATCCAAGAGGACATCATAAACAGAAGGCACCTTTACATCCTTCCACTGTGAGAAAAGCACGAATTGCATCATGCTTTGCAACACTGAAACGTGTTTCTGGAGCATTCCCACCAGTCAGGCTATAGCTTCAAGCCCAGGCAGGCTAGTGTGCCTCCAGGCACTAACCGTGTCACCAAACATCACTTTTGTTTTTAAGCGCTTTCTCGTTGCCTCAACCAAAGTAGCAATGATGCATGGTTCCATGATGAATAAAGCAGTTGAGGCATACAAGGCTTTTGTTCTATGCTTTGGCGTATATCATACGTAAACAATGCCCCATTTTGTTTAACAAATTGGTGTTTTGATTTTAGGTTTCCCATGTTTTCCATGAAACGTTCATCCAGAGAGATAAATAAGAGCGTCAGCCAACGAAGAGTACAATCTGTTAAAACTGACTAATGGTTTTTAATATGATATGGTGTCTCATGGCGGGTTATAGAGTAGTCGAGAAAATAAATCTAAAAGATCTCGCCTCTGAAGTCATCTGAAACCAGATGACGTCGGGACGCTTGTTTCCAGCCACAGAATAACATCACCCCGCTAAGCGGCTACATGGTGTTAGCATCTGAGCCCAGGCTAACGTTACCTTGTCCTCTGATGGCTGCTGCTCTAACGGAGGTTCGCTGTCCTTGGCTCCTCGATGCCGCAGCTCTGTCATCTCAGCTGGTGGAAGCCTGACGTTAACAGCCAAGGTCCGGAGGTCCCGACAGCAGACTGCTTGTTGGATAAACTTCTGCTAAGATTTATGCTAAATGTTGCACGGCGACACTTTCTTCCACTCGAGAGGCGCAATCGATGACAAGGAGATTTTCCGGTTTTCAAAATAAATGTAAGGCGCCCATTCATACACAGACTTATTCAAGGGGCGTCATATGATAAATAAAACAGTTGAGATTATATAATCACATTGATAGCACGAAAAGGGCAGTACAAAAAAATGCAAGAATCACATAAGGAAAGAAACATTATAATGCATTTTTCAAAGATGTATTTAAGATGTATTTAGACCAAAATCCATTCCTTCAGTGTCTTATACTTAGTCAACATTTTAAATGGTATCGTTTTACAAACAGGGAAACAGTGCAGTGATTTAAAGACAGGTGTAATGTTCATTTTCCTGGTGTTGGTCAGGATTCTGGCAGCAGCATTCTGGATGGACTGCAGCTGCCAGGTTGGGTTTTCGTACAGAGACCTGTGTAGATACTATTGCAACAATCTAACCTACAGAAAATAACAGCACACGCAGGGCTTTCTGTCTCATGTTTGAACAGGGAAGCATTTATTCTGGCAACAGTTTTAAGGTCGCACTTTTAAGGGCTGATTTACTAATAGACATAAAGTTATACTTAAAATCCTTAAATTTTAGGACCGAAATCATATACTTTGGACTTTTTTGCTTTGAGCAATAGAAAATATTTTGAATATAATTTAGTGACTGTAGAGCACTGGCCAAGTGATGACACAGAAATATAAATGTGTGCCATACTTTAAGAGATGTTGTAATTACTGTTGTTTAACTTAAAACATCATGCGTTTTAATTTGATAATTTGCTTTTATACAATCAAACTGCCCAGGTGCCTTAATGACTAAATCCTACATATTTACATGATAGATTGAAGTGCTAGTGCAATTTAGTGCATTGTCTGTTTTAAATAAAGTAAACAAACTAGAACATTAATTCATAATTCTGGCTATGAGTGTTCGGGTTTTGTTCAGTGTTCCTACCATTTTTATTTGCACCCTTGTAAAGACATGTAGAATAAAATCAAATCATATTTTATTGCAGCACCATAATCCCACACTAACTTTTTTTTTATTTGAGTACTTCTGTATGATGAGAAAAAAATAGCTTTTAAGAAATAGTTGCTTCTAGCAAAATCGAAAGTATTACCATTATTAGTACCCCCAACAATTGTTATACTTCATGTGTCCCTAAGGTAAAAAAAAAACTGACTTGATATATTTCTTTTAGCCCCTTTGTACTAGGCTGGAGCAAGGCTCATGTTTATCCTGACATCACACATTGTGCAGGATGGTGAGGGAGGTAAAACAAATCCCCAAACCTCAGTGTTTGAGTACTGCAGCAAAGAGTGGACTCTTAAAGTTTCCCAAGTCTTCATAACAATTTTTAGACTCTGCATGTCAACTGGTTGCTTGGCAGGGAAACCAGAAAAAATCTTTTTCTGTCCTGCCATCACAAAAATAAACATGCAGAGGTAAATAAATTCTACTGGGACTTTAACTTCAACCGTGTGCCGTTTGCTCATTGAGACTAAGGGTATTTTCACACCTGAGATGTTAAGTCCTTAAAACCCACAGCAATTGCACTATGGTTGAGGACCAAAACAACCGTATGAAACCTTTTGGAGGAGGTGGTCTCACCAATATGAGGTTCCATTAGTGCCAAAAATATGTCTATGTGTCTATGTAAGCTGTATATGTACTGTGCTTATGTCTATGTACGCTGTGTATGTTATGTGATTATGTTAAGTGTATATGTTAGATGTACATGTTAGGCGCCGTTTAATTCAAAATGAAAAGAAACACTGTTATTATAAATTATTAATAAATACTATATTCAATAAATAACTGCCCCCATGAAACAAAACAAAATATATAATAGAAAATGTATTTTTTTAGTTTGTCATGTATTTACTTACTTCCAGATTTATGCATTTAAACTTTATTTATATTACAATTTATTTCAAGATTACTCTAATAATGGTATTTTATTTTTTGATACTTTTATTTAGTAAAGCTACTTTAAATATTTCTGGGACTTGTATTTATTTTTTACTCCATGTATACTGACTTCCCTCCTCTGTTTTTTTTTTTTTTATCCCCGTGAGGGGATGGGTGGTTGCAAAAGTACAGATACAGTGTCATCACCATTCTAGCAGCTCACTGGGGTTGAGGGGAAGTGCAGGGTGCTTGGGGGTGTGTGGGGTATTGGTGGGAGGTGGGGACTAACATAAGCGCTTAACATACACTTAACATAGACTCGTACTCGTACTCGTCGTCTTCCGCTTTATCCGGGACCGGGTCACGGGGGCAGCAGACTCAGCAGAGACGCCCAGACGTCCCTCTCCCCAGACGCCTCCTCCAGCTCCTCCGGGGGGAGCCCAAGGCGTTCCCAGGCCAGCCAAGAGACATAGTCCCTCCAGCGTGTCCTGGGCCGTCCCCTGGGCCTCCTCCCGGTGGGACATGCCTGGAACACCTCCCGAAGAAGGCGTCCAGGGGCATCCGGTATAGATGCCCGAGCCACCTTAACTGGCTCCTCTCGATGTGGAGGAACAGTGGCTCTACTCCGAGCCCCTCCCAGATGGCCAAGCTCCTCACCCTATCTCTAAGGGAGTGCCCGGCCACCCTACGGAGGAAGCTAATTTCAGCCGCTTGTATCCAGGATCTTGTTCTTTCAGTCATGACCCTGAATTCATGGCCATAGGTGAGGGTAGGAACGTAGACCGACCGGTAAATCGAGAGCTTTGCTTTTCGGCTCAGCTCTCTCTTCACCACAACGGACTGGCACAGCGCCACCATTACTGTGGCAGCCGCACCGATCCGTCTGTCGATCTCCCGCTCCATTCTTCCCTCACTCGTGAACAAGACCCCGAGATACTTAAACTCCTCCACTTGAGGCAAGAACTCCCCTCCAACCCGAAGGGGACAAGCCACCCTTTTCAGGTCGAGAACCATGGCCTCGGACTTGGAGGAGCTGATTTTCATCTTCCGCTTCACACTCGGCTGCGAACCGCCCCAGTCCGTGCTGTAGGTCTTGGCTAGAGGGGGCCAGCAGGACCACGTCATCTGCAAAAAGAAGCTCACTGGGGTTGAGGGGAAGTGCAGGGTGCTTGGGGGGGTGTGGGGTATTGGTGGGAGGTGGGGACTAACATAAGCGCTTAACATACACTTAACACAGACATAAAAAGCCCTTAATGATCTAGCTCCGTCATACATCAGAGATCTGATTGCTCCATATTGTTCCATATTGTTTCTAGAATTACGCTGCTCAAGGTGGCAGCAGGTTGGAGTAGCTCTGTTACTTTTGATTCTGATTTATTCTTTTTTGGGAACTATTCCTCTTGTGGTGGATACAGTTGATTTTTTTATTTTTTTTTGGAACACTGTCCTCTCCGGTGTCAGATGCTGTGCAGCTTGGAGGATTTTTCCTAATACTTTCTATTTTTGGACATTTGTTATGATGCATTGCCATGGCAACGGGGTTGTTTCTTACAACCGGGAGCAGCTGATTAATATCTCAAAAGCTCAAATAATACTTCAACTACAACCCCAGATCCCTGATGAGTTGAAAAGGAGACGCCGTGGATGCAGAGCAGGAGCTAAGAGAAGAGAGAGAAGGAGGAAGTTCAAACCATCTCTTCCGTCGATTATGATGGGCAATGTGAGATCGTTGGGAAACAAGTTGGATGAACTCCAAGCCCTACAAAGGACCCAGCCAGAGTCCCGGGCATGCAGTATTATGTGTTTTACTGAGACATGGCTGCAGGATCCCTGACTCCAGCGTCTCTCTGCTGGGCTTTTTAACCATACGAGCATACAGAGATTTAAAGAGGAGCGGCAAATGTAAAGGAGGTGGACTGGCAGTACTTGTGAACAACAGATGGTGTAATCCAGGACATGTAACTGTGAAGTGTCATCTCTGCAGTCCAGATATTGAGCTGTTGGCAGTAAGTTTTTGTCCATATTATTTACCCAGAGAGTTCACCAGTGTTATTTTGGCAACAGTTTACGTTCCACCTTCCGCTGTTGCCGACACTGCATGTGATGCCATCAGCTCAGTTGTTGCTAAGCTACAGACACAAAACCCCAATATTTTTGTGGCAATTTCTGGTGATTTTAACCATGCTTCACTCTCTGCTACACTTCCAACATTTCAACAGTTTGTCAGCTGCTCTACCAGAGAAAACAAAACATTGGATTTGTTTTATGCAAATGTCAAGGACTCATACATCTGTACAGCAAGACCTCCTCTAGGCAAATCAGATCACAATCTTGTTCTTCTCTGCTCGAAATCTAAGCCCCTTGTTCAGAGGCAACCTGTAATAAAGAGGACTGTGAGAAAATTGTCACAGGAAGCTGAAGAAGCTCTGCAAGGTTGCTTTGAGGCTACAGACTGGGACGCACTGTGCCAGCCACATGGAGAGGACATCAATGCCATGACTGAGTGTGTAACCGACTATATAAACGTCTGTGTGAATAACACCATCCCCACCAGAACCGTGAGATGCTTCCCCAATAACAAACCTTGGATCACCAGTGACCTGAAGGACCTGCTTAACAAGAAAAAAAGAGCCTTCAGAGAGGGAGACAGAGAATTATTGAGGAGTTTACAGAAGCAACTTAAAGTCAAGATAAGGATAAGAGACAGCAAGGAGGTGTACAAGAAGAAGCTGGAGAGCAAGCTCCAGCAAAACAATATCAGAGATATGTGGACAGGGATGAAGAAGATCACGGGCTCCAGGCAGAGGGATGATCGGACCGATGAAGGTCTGGACAGAGCCAATGAACTGAACACATTCTTCAATAGGTTCAGTTCAGAAACAAGCTTTGCATCTTCCTCTCCTGCTCACAGCCAAACAGACATTCCACCCTCCTTTGTCCCACAGGACCCACAGCTGTCCAGTAACACCTCAATTTTTTTATCTTCCACCTCAGCCCTAGACCCTTCTGCTTCTACATGTTTGCCTTCAACCATATCAGAAGATGCTGATGCTTCCTTTGCTTCCCCATTCCACCTGTGTGTCTCAAGAAGTCAAGTGAAGATGCAACTGGAGAGACTGAATCGGAATAAGGCTGCAGGTCCAGATCATGTCAGCCCTAGAGTCCTAAAGGCCTTTGCAGAGCAGCTCTGTGGGATTCTGCAGCACCTCTTCAGCCTTAGCCTGACCCAGAAGAAGGTTCCGGTGTTGTGGAAGACCTACTGTCTTGTTCCGGTACCAAAGAAAACTCACCCATCAGTCCTCAATGACTATAGACCTGTTGCCCTGACATCTCACATCAGGAAGGTCCTAGAGAGACTCCTGTTGGCCCACCTGAGTAAGCAAACAGAAAAGCATCAGGACCCCCTTCAGTTTGCTTATTGCTATGGAGTTGGAGTTGAAGATGCCATCATACACCTGCTTCAACAAACCCACTGTCATCTGGACAAAGCCAGCAGCACTGTGAGGATTATGTTCTTTGATTTCTCCAGTGCATTTAATACAATCCAACCTGATTTGCTTTGTCAGAAACTCCAGAAGACTCAGGTGGAGGCCTCAACAATCTCCTTGATCAAAGACTACCTTACAAAGAGACCACAGTTTGTGAGACTGAAGGGTTATGAGTTTAACCAGGTAGTCAGCAGCACAGGAGCACCACAGGGGACTGTACTCTCACCATTCCTTTTCACTCTGTACACCTCAGACTTCCAGTACAAGACAGACTCCTGTCATCTGCAGAAATACTCGGATGATTCTGCAGTCGTGGGGTGGATCAGAGATTGACAAGAAGCTGAGTACAGGAAGGTGGTGGACCGCTTTGTGGCATGGTGTGGAAACAATCATCTCATTTTGAACGTGACTAAAACAAAGGACATGATTGTAGATTTTAAGAGAAACAGGAATAAGTCAAAAACTATTTCTATCATGGAAGAAGAAGTGGAGGTGGTGGAGGAGTATAAATACATCGGTGTTCACCTGGACAACAGACTAGAGTGGAGATGCAACTGTGAAGCCATCTACAAGAAGGGACAGAGCAGACTGTACTTCCTGAGAAAGCTTAGGACCGTCAGTGTTTGCAGCAAGATGCTTCATATGTTCTGTTGTAGAGAGTGTGATGTCTTCTGCCATAATCTGCTGGGGAGGCAGCATCAGAGCCAGGGACTTAAAAAAGCTCAACAAGCTGATAAAGAAGGCTGGCTCTGTTGTGGGGACTCCTCTAGAACCTCTTGAGATCATTGTGGAAAGACGGATTCTTCATAAAATGAAGAACATTATGGAGAACCCTGAGCATCCTCTTCATGAGACTGTCCTACAACAACAGAGTGTCTTCAGTCAGAGGCTTCTTCAGATCTGCTGTAAGACGGAGCGCTACAGGAGATCCTTCCTGCCCACAGCCATCAGCATCTACAACAGCTCTTTGAAGAAACCTTCATAATGAGCTACAACAACATTTAATTTCCCTTTGGGATTAATAAAGTATTTTTGAATTGAATTGAATATATTCCTAACAGAGCACTTCGTTCTCAGACTGCAGGTTTACTGGTGGTTCCTAAAGTCTCTAGAAGTAGAATGGGACGCAGATCCTTTAGTTATCTGGCTCCTCTCCTGTGGAACCAGCTCCCAGTTTTAGTCCATGAGGCTGACACCGTCTACTTTTAAGACTAGGCTTAAAACTTTCCTTTTTGATAAAGCTTATAGAGTGGCTTAGGTTATCCTGAGCTTTCTCTGTAGTTATGCTGCTATAGGCTTAGGCTGCTGGAGGACATACTGTCCACGTTCACCCTTTTCGCTACATTCTCACACTACTCTCCAATTTTTCATTATTTGCTGTTATTTCAGCTTTTAACTTTGTTGTCTCTCTTTTTTCTCTTCCTAGAAGCTACACCTGGCCTGACTCTGTGTCTACCTGTGACATCTTTCTGGAGAGGGGCATCGTCCAAGGCTCTGCTTGCAACAACTTAATGCTCACCCTCTAACGATGATCCACATGGCCTGGCCCTGTCTTTCAATGTTTAACCCTTTCTCTCTCCTAGACATTGCTACTGACTGAGCTTCTACTGTGACCGACTCTATGTGCTTTCTTTCAGACTCTAACCTTGAAAACTGGCTCAGAGTTTATCTGTTCTTTCTAGATGAAACGACTAAAGGAGCTACATCCATTAACATTTACTTTTCCTTCCCATTGAAAGTATTCCTGGATCAGTGCTTCTTTGTTCTCTTTGTGTCTCTGCTATGTTCTCTCAAACCCCCAGTCGGTCGTGGCAGATGGTCGCTCACACTGAGCCTGGTTCTGCTGGAAGTTTCTTCCTGTTAAAAGGGACATTTCCTCTCCACTGTCGCTACATGTATGCTCAGTATGAGAGATTGCTGCAAAGTCAACGCCAGTGACTGTCCACTGTCGCTACATGCTCATCCAGGAGGAGTGAATGCTACAAGTCTCTGACTCGATGCAATCTGCTGGGTTTCCTTAGATAGAAAACCTTTTTATCCTCTTTGAATAAATAACTGAATCTGACTGCACTGTTCAATGATTAGGATTAATTGGAATGTACAGTACAGATCAAAAGTTTGGACACACCTTCTCATTCAAAGAGTTTTCTTTATTTTCATGACTATGAATATTGTAGCTTCACACTTAAGGCAATATAACTATGAATTAACACATGTGGAATTATATACTGAACAAAAAAGTGTGAAACAACCGAAAATATGTCTTATATTCTAGGTTCTTCGAAGTAGCCACCTTTTGCTTTGATTACTGCTCCGCACACTCTTGGCATTCTGTTGATGAGCTTCAAGAGGTAGTCACCTGAAATGGTTTTCCCTTCACATGTGTGCCCTGTCAGGTTTAATAAGTGGGATTTCAAGCCTTATAAATGGGGTTGGGACCATCAGTTGTGTTGTGCAGTAGGTGGATACAGTACGAAGCTTATAGTCCTACTGAATAGACTGTTAGAATTTGTATTATGGCAAGAAAAAAGCAGCTAAGTAAAGAAAAACGAGAGGCCATCATTACTTTAAGAAATGAAGGTCAGTCAGTCCGAACAATTGGGAAAACTTTGAAAGTGTCCCCAAGTGCAGTCGCAAAAACCATCAAGCGCTACAAAGAAACTGGCTCACATGGGTCTTCCTTTCCCCAGGAAAGGAAAACCAAGAGTCACCTCTGCTGCGGACGATAAGTTCATCCGAGTCACCAGCCTCATAAATCGCAGCTTAACAGCAGCTCAGATTAGAGAACAGGTCAATGCCACACAGAGTTCTAGCAGCAGACACATCTCTAGAACAACTGTTAAGAGGAGACTGTGTGAATCAGGCCTTCATGGTAAAATAGCTGTTAGGAAACCACTGCTGAGGACAAGTCACAAGCAGAAGAGACTTGTTTGGGCTAAAGAACACAAGGAATGGACATTAGACCATTGGAAATCTGTGCTTTGGTCTGATGAGTCCAAGTTTGAGATCTTTGGTTCCAACCACCGTGTCTTTGTGCGGCGCAGAAGAGGTGAACGGATGGACTCTACATGCCTGGTTCCCACCGTGAAGCATGGAGGAGGAGGTGTGATGGTGTGGGGGTGCTTTGCTGGTGACACTGTTGGGGATTTATTCAAAATTGAAGGCATACTGAAGCAGGATGGCTACCATAGCATCTTGCAGCGGCATGCTATTCCATCCGGTTTGCGTTTAGTTGGACCATCATTTATTTTTCAACAAGACAATGACCCCAAACACACCTCCAGGCTGTGTAAGGGCTATTTGACAAATAAGGAGAGTGATGGGTTGCTGCACCAGATGACCTGGCCTCCACAGTCACCGGACCTGAACCCAATCGAGATGGTTTGGGGTGAGCTGGACCGCAGAGTGAAGACAAAAGGGCCAACAAGTGCTAAGCATCTCTGGGAACTCGTTTAAGACTGTTGGAAAACCATTTCAGTTGACTACCTCTTGAAGCTCATCAACAGAATGCCAAGAGTGTGCGGAGCAGTAATCAAAGCAAAAAGTGGCTACTTTAAAGAACCTAGAATATAAGACATATTTTCAGTTGTTTCACACTTTTTTGTTCAGTATATAATTCCACACGTGTTAATTCATAGTTTTGATGCCTTCAGTGTGAAGCTACAATATTCATAGTCATGAAAATAAAGACAACTCTTCGTAAACGTCTTTGTGAAGGTGTGTCCAAACTTTTGGTCTGTACTGTATGTACCTGACTTTTGTGAAGTGCCTTGAGACGACATGTGTTGTGAATTGGCGCTATATAAATAAAACTGAATTGAATTGAAAACTGAACATAAGCACCTAACATGTACATTTAACATATACATCTAACATAAGTGCCTATATAAGTGTTATTCTAACATATGCACTCAACATATACACTTTACATATACACTTAACATAAGCACAGTACATTCACAGCATAGATAGACACATAGACGTGTTACATAGACATAGACACATTACATATACAGCTTACATAGACACATAGACATGTGCATAGACACATAAACATAACCATAGACACATATACATATTTTTGACACTAATGGAAGCTCATACACCACAGGTCACCCTGAGGAACAGTGAATTCCAGTGTGGAAGCGTCATCTGTTGCCGCCTGACAGTAACTCATTCACGAAGTTTTAGGTCATGTAAAATCACAGAGCAGGGTCAGTAGATGTTGAGAGGTCTGAACGCTTACATTCATTTGATTGATGTAATTAGGTAACACTGAAACTAAGTGGTTGAATTACTTTTTTTGTCAGGTCAGTTTATTTGGGTTACACCATTCAACTTTATGTATCGACGAATATGCCCAGGTTCTTATGGGTGAAAGTCAGCGTTTGAAAATCATCTTTAAAATCTAGCGTTATTTAGACATTTAACACTAGATGGTAGCAGAAGCTCTATTTGCTACACCATGTGTGGATGTGTGCTGATATGGTTGCTCTGCGGCCTGTCAGCAGCCTGCAGATATAAATATTTAATAACCTACCACTGTTGCAGCAGGAATGGAAGAGGAGAGCACTCTGCAGCCCAAATACAACAGCTCAATAGGCTCTGTCTGTAGAAGTTAATGATTGCTACACATTTGAATGCAGTGCAACAAATATTCTTCCAACTAAGTTTAATGCACAAAGTTAAATTTGAGAGTTACTTGCACTATCATGAATAAGGGATCAAACATGGAACATTTACAAAAAGTTGTGTTTCCACACAGAGGCTCATAAAATTCCTCAACTAATATGAAATGTTTATTTTGGAATCTTCAGATTCTCATTTGTTTTTATGTTCTTTCTGCCATTTATATTAAGTTTTATGACGAGAGACAAGTTAACAAGATAAATGTGTTCTTTCTTGCTTTTTTTTAATGATCTCTGCTGATATTGCTTTAGAAATTAAATGAGTAGCTTCACCTGATGGCAAAGAGATATCAAAGAGAAAACTGTGCAATAATATCACACTGGCATAACAGCTTTCAGACCCACCCACCCAAAGATTAGGACTGCAGTGCTTTTAGGTTTAAACTGTCTCATCCTGTGCTGCAGTGCAATCTCTTTGCTGCACGCAGCCATCGTGGTGTGACTGTGCCCTCCTGTGTTGGACAGTCAGTTTGCTGTTTCTGCTTCTCGTGGCTCCGAGTCACAGACGGCCCAAATTTTGGCCGGGGCTCCTCAAGAACTGCGGGGCTCTGGGACATCTGCAATGCAGGAGTCTAAATTTAGCATCAGAGGTACAGGGATAGGAGGAGAAGGAGAGGGAGACACAGACAGACATGGAGACAGAAGAAGGACGAGAGGACTAGGAACAACAATGATACAAGTTCTGCAACAGCAGTCCACGTCTTTCATCATGCTAAATGCTAACTTTTCCTTTAATTTCTCAAAAACTGTCCAGTTCTGTCTAAACTTAAAAACAGACAACTTAAACATTCTTGTTACTGAGTAGAACAGCAGAAACCTCATAGAAAGTTAGGCATGAAGAGCATTTAACAGTGCAGGTGTTTAAGTCTCATAAAAAGCAGTAACCCAAGGACATGCTTGCGAGACTGCAGCAGCCTGAGCAGGAATGGGTGGCTCTGAAATGTTGTGCTGCAGTGTTTATGGCTTTATCTCAAATGGTCCCGGGAGAACCGAGCGGAGGGAGAGGTTTAATTATGTATGCAGTTGCTTCACAACAGAATTTGCTGACAGCTAAGCTCAGGACAGATAGCAGCAGCACGGCCAGATGAAGGACGAGTCCACAGAATGTCCATCCGGGACCACCAGCCTGCTGAGCTGATCGGACTCTAATTTAAGTAAATGTGGCACACTCCCAGTCTGAATTGGTCCATGCTGAGTCTGGACTTTCTGTGTCACTGCAGGGAGATGACTGTCAATGATTCTGGGTTCAGATAGCTGAGCAACCTACTCATGCAGTAGCATGGAATAACAAAAGCACTGTTTGATACCCCCTTTAAGGTATTCAGGGTGTGGTCAAAAGCCTCATCTTGGTTTTATCCTGAAGCTCTGCAGCAATGTTGACTTCCTTCTGGTCAGCAATAACAAAAATATCAGATTCACTCCCTTTGAAATTTCAATCATGGCTGAAGCCTTTTTATTCATGTTGTTGGGACCTACAGCCATGGATTTCAACAATAAAACTCCGAAGTGGAAAAGGGGGGTAGCAGAGGACTTCCCATGATGCCACTGCCCGTATAAGACCCCCACCCTTCCCACATATCGCTCTCTTCCACACGGCCTTCCAGAGGGACCGGATAGGGGAGGAAAGCGCGCTGATGTCTTTTGCTGGCAAAAAGACATAAATTCAACTGGATCCAAAGCCATACGATCATCGGTCATATGTAAAGTTAAGTAGAATTAAATACTGTCTGAGTATCCGGTATTTTCATTCATGAATGGGGATAATTAAGGTACAAGCATTGCTGACTGTCTCTCCGAGGCCCCGCAGACGCAAACGGTGTTCGAGAAAAGCCCCGGCCTGAAGGAAGACGGCAGAAACTACAGCGGACAGGACGAGCCGCCAGCTCTCCGGAGCTAACTCTTTTGTTCATAGAGCGAACGCAGAGGTTAGCTACCGAACTAACCGCTTGTTGACTGTGGATACCTTCTTCAAACTTCGCCCTTGGACAACATTCCCTCACCATGGTCAGAGGTTAGGTTTGGGCAGATTAACAGTTAGGATGAAATAATCTGAACATTTTCATTCTATGAAGTTTTGTTTTGTGGAACCTGGCTATCTTAGTGCTAGTAGGCTAGCTACGGCACGTGACGGTTCTGTGTTCTTTGTATGTTTTAATGTTAAGATAAACTTTATTTAAAGGGTGGTTTTAACCAGAACATTGCTCATAACGCGCCGTCCGCGCTTATGCATTTTAACCCTTTCATTAATCCTGGTATTTCAAAGGTATGTGTTGATTCTGGTGCTAAGCTATCCGCTTCTTTGTTAGCTTAACGGCTAACCGGTAGAGAACATGTGCTACTAAAGACTATTCAAAAGAAAGGTTGTTGGTTTTCAAGCTAGTGAATAATAGTCCCTGAACATCATTTACTAGATTTGATAACTAAGTAAAGACCATTAAGCCCCATTTCTCCAGAAAGATTTGGCTCTTTTCCAAAATACTCAATAATATTTCTTCAAATATTATTTCAATAAATAAAGGCAGTTAATTAGACACCGTTGAGAATTAGTCATCCAGGAGATTGGTTTTATTCAGCAGATCATTATTTAAAACATTATTTTATTAAAATAATATTTTATCTGATCTTGCATTGTGAAGGGTTGTCTAGATGTTGCTGATTATTGCCTAAGTTAGTTCCACGACTAACTTAACTTAATTTCCGGATTCTTCAAGATAATCCTTGCTTCTCAAACATAAACATTGCATGGTAATGTTGCATCACTCTTTTTGGTCATGATTTCTAATCATCTTTAATCAACTTGTTTATATTGTACATAGTCCATTAGTCTTCATTATTCTTTAATTCTGCTTGGTAGTTTAGTTGGATTGTTTTAGTATAGTAAAGAGTTTGTTGATTGAAATATGTTTGACTTTGAGTTGACTTATTTTTGTTCATAAATTCTTGTATTTTAAGACATTGTGTGAATTCATTCCATATATGTGCAGAGTTTATGCTGTTCAATAATGTCAGAGCTTGACTCACACCTTTCTATTTTGTCTTAATACCATCGCCTTACTGGGCTGGTATTCACAGGACAACCCTTAACAGACCGAAATATTATTTGATAAAATATTAAAATATTAATATTAATTATTAAATAATATTCTCACATTCATATTTACAACATAGTGGCGTCCCTGGGTGGGCATTATCATGAACATCTTACACTGTACATAAATGTGAATGAATAAACCACAACTGCACATTATAGATGTACCAAGTGATTAGCTTAAAACCAGCTGTCACTGGTCACAATAGGACTCAAAACATCAGAGTTCTAACATCAGATGTCACTGATTATATTTAAGAGAACAGTATAACTCGTGACATTCCAGGAGTTCACAAATTTAGACTTTCGTCAAAATTAATAACTCCAATATCTCCGTGCTAGTAACAATCAACTCTGCTACATAAGCAAAATTTTAGATGTTCTGACTCAGTCTGGTTTCTTCTGTGTAAGCAATAACTTGAGACTTGGTTTAACTTCAGTTAACCTCACTGTCCAGACAGTTGCTGCACATCTGTATCCAGTGGCTGTGTATGGTGTAAGACCACAATTTGAAACTAAATTGACTTTGCAGTTAGTTTAGTATCTGACCTAATTTTGATGCATGTATCAATTCAGGAACTTTATAGTTTGTTTTATGGTTTGAAAGAACAGGATTTAATCTAATCACCCTGCCTGCCATAAAGGGGGGTGAATCAAAAGTCAAATTGCAATTATTACACTTAGGAGGTGTAGCAATTTTCTTTTTCCTTTGTATTGTAAACAAAATTCCCTTAAAGGTTAAGAGTAGTGTCTAATCACTAGCTCCTCCCAAGAAGGGTGAAAAATTAACTAAAATCACAAATATCCTTAGAGAAAGGAGTAGCATCGTAACACTTGGAGCATAGTGTTGTCATAAGTCACAGGTTGAATGATCAACTGGTGCACCCATTTTATTTTCAAATGTTTCCAATATATGTATACATATATAGCTGGACATACATTTGTTAGATGTTGTTGCTTTTAGCAACATTCTCATAACTTTGTTGTTGTTTTGTAGTGTCTGCCAGAATGATGGAATCACACTCCATTATGAATTCAGCAGACGTGGAGATGCAGAAGGTGGTGGTTGCTGATCTCATCCGTTTGTCTCCAGATGAGCGGGATGCTTTAAATCAATTTGACCTTGCTGCATGTGATAAAAAGATTCAAGAATTACTTGACCTAATTGAAAATCCGACTAGAGATGCAACTTGTTTATATTGTACATAGTCCATTAGTCTTCGTTATTCTTTAATTCTGCTTGGTAGTTTAGTTGGATTGTTTTAGCATAGTAAAGAGTTTGTTGATTGAAATATGTTTGACTTTGAGTTGACTTATTTTTGTTCATAAATTCTTGTATTTTAAGAAATCGTGTGAATTCATTCCATATATGTGCAGAGTTCATGCTGTTCAATAATGTCAGAGCTCGTCTCACACCTTTCTATTTTGTCCTAATACCATCGCCTTACTGGGCTGGTATTCACAGGACAACCCTTAACAGACCGAAATATTATTTGATAAAATATTAAAATATTAATATTCATTATCAAATAATATTCTCAGATTCATATTTACAACAATGTCAAGATAAATAATTCACTGGAAACATTTGATAGTTCTAGTCATGATCTTGGTTTAGTTGGGTTTGTTTTATTTGTCTTCTCTCCATCCCCCTCCCTCACTTCGCTTCTGACTGAGCATTCAATGTGCTCTTCAAGAACAGCAGAAACACTGTCCGACAGCCAGATTGTGATACTCAAGTTCTGCCTGTTATGTTTAAAGTAGCACACAGACATTTACCAGAAAGTATACAGACACTTTGGACTTCTCTGCATTGTCTTACAATTTAACAACAAACCTTGTTTATTAGGTTTTTATGTGATACAGGTGTTTCCCCCCAGGCCCCCAAGAATCCATCTTGGGGCCCCGCCTATACAATATCTACATGCTTGCCCTAGCTTAGCTTATGGCAACCAACAAGATAAGCTACCATAACTATGCAGATGACACAGCTCTACGTTACAATGTCACCAGGTGACTATGAACCCATTTGAGCGCTGGGTAGATGCATAGAACAAATCAATATGTGTATGTGCCATAATTTTCTTCAGCTGAAAAAAACCAAAACTGAAATAATTATTTTTAGACCAAATGAGAAACCATCAAGAGTAAATACACAGCTTCAACAGTTACAACAGCTTAAAAACACTGATCATGCCCAAAATCATCCAGGTGTAGTGACTGACTCAGACCTGGATCTCCAGAGGCACATAAACACAATTACTAATACGCCTTTTCCACTAGTCAGTATTCAGAGCGATTCGGCACAGCTGACCCTGCTGAAAATGCGACGTCAGAGGACTTGCGTTCACTGATTTATAGGGACCGATGCCAATAGGCACAGCATATTTTTATAACTAATATCTTCAACCATTAAATTATATGCTGGGCTCACTGTATACATAACCACTATAGTAAGCTAGCATTGCTGCCTTGCTAACGGACTACCAAACTGTGTAGAGCCGACCCGACCCGAGTCCAGTCAGGTAGATACTAACAGAAAAGTGACATAAGTCCACCTTCTATCACCTGAAGAACATTTCCAAGATTAAAGGGCTAATGTCTCAGCAGGAGTTCAAAATACTCATCCATGCATTTATCTTTAGTCGATTTGATTACTGCAGCAGTAATACAGAAATACATTTCTGAGTTGCTTGTCAAATATAAGCCATGTAGGCCCCTAAGGTATTTGGAGACCTACTTACTCAGTCATTCCAGGGCCAGAACCAAACAAGATGAGGTAGCATTTGGCTTCTTTGAATGAACTTTATTGGCGCGGGCCGGTGAGGGGGAGAGGGGGTATCCAAAATAACAGAAAGCTCAAAGAAATATCAGAACAAACAATCAAACTACAGTGTGTAGCGTGTGACTTAAATGAGTGGTGAATAAGCTGCAAGCTTTCCTTTGTTAGCTAAAGCTGCTAACCGTTGATGCTAGCACCAGAAGGGCCAAATATTTTTATCTGGCTCATCGCCAAACTTCCAAACTTCATGTGATTAGGAACAATAGGATCAATTGTTCAAAAGATTATTGATTGGCAAATAATATTTCCTTATCAATTTCCTTATTATTATTCCTCATTAAGGCAGGCAGCTGAGGGGAGGAGAGTAATGAACACAGGAGCTGAACAGAGAAACAGAAACACTGGGAAGAATCCAACAGAGATATCTAAATGTGCAAAGAAGACAGGAATGAACTAAGAAACTAATACAGAGAGGGATGAACTAAAATGGCAACAACTAGAGAACATGACAGAAACTCAAAACAAAGACATGTAATGATCACAATACCTCCAGAGTTACCAAAGGCCTCTTGGCTGCTTCTTTCATTAAAGCCCTCTTTGCTCTGCCTCTCAGTGTCGGCAGACGACCATGAATAGGCAGGTTTGCAGTTGTGCCATACTTACTGTGTTGCGTGAAATAGCTTGATAACTTGGCATACAGAGATGATAAGCTAAAGAGGGATGCCTCTCTCAGGTGCTGGTCCAGGTCTTTGCTGGAACGTATCCTCTAAAAATACACTTCCAAATGTTGTTTGTCTGTTGGTAGTATCTTTTTGAGACTTGTTATTCAATTATCACCTGTCAAAATAAGGTGAGATCTTTCCATGTAATCCATGCAACATTTAGTAACTGCTCACAGTTAACTCCATAAAAGTTACAATAAATATCTTTATGTGTAATCCATGCAATAATTATTAAAACACACAGTTGAGGCAGTAGGGAATGAAACAAGCTTGTTCTCATATTCTGGAGCTGAGAGACTGGAGAGGCCTGTGTGGAGTCCCATATTATTAGCCACATGTTATCTGTCTTATCTTTTGCAGAAGTATAAACAAGTATATCCAAAGAAATGATGTATGATGATTTTATATTCTTTCACATGTATTGAATAAAATTAGTAGTCTTTGATTAACAAGTTAAAAGATGTATGATTGACATTTGGTTAAGAACTGAGAATTAGAGAAGGAAACATTAAGGTTTGACATTCTAAATCAGCTATATATGAAAGAAATATAACATGAATCATTTGTAAAGCATGAATAAAAAGAATGAAGTGATGGTTTTGTAACTGTGTTTTAAAGTAAATGCAGAAAGCTGAGAATGGAATGTGCAATGCTGTGTAAAGTTTAAAACTGAGCAGATTAAGGAAAGAACTGTAGGATGACTGGGAGTGACGAGAGCCAGCTGCGTGCTGACAGCGAACCTTTTCAAGGCAAACGGGAGGAAGGGAGGATGCGACTACAGACCAGCTGCGTGGCTATTATTGGCATCTCCAAGGCTGAGAAACAGAATCAGTAGGTCACAGTGACCATGACTAAAGTATTGAGCAATAATCAAGCAGCTGAGCCGAATAGGTTGCGCAATAACTGAGAAGCCTAATAAGGGGCTGATTGGTGAAAGCATCAAGCACCATAAACGCAATGCTGAAGGAGGGAACAGGGTTGTTTCCTCGCTGAAGACCAGCGAACAAGATTGGTTGGAGAAAAGAAGCTTAGATGGAAAAAGGAACAGAGACACAGGCCAACTGATCAACTGCATTAAAAAAGAGGATCAACCCGTGGGCCCAGAAAGGACTGTGCCTCAAGATTAAGAATCTGATTTCATCTAAAGCCTTTTTATCCAGACAACAGAAGTGAACTTGATCGGTGAACAGCTGATTGCTCTAAGTTTCAGGCTTCTGGAAGTCCTGAATCAACCTCATTTATGTCTCCGGGTTTCCTTCAACTCTTCAGCCTCTGGAAACTACTGTCTTCGGAGACATATAACAACAAAGATCCTGTTTAACCATTAAAGCCTGGAGCATCAGTGCCTGCCACTTAAAGGAAGAAAACTGAAGATTAAGTCGTATTCCCTTCAAGAAACCACTCGTTACCTGAAGAAACTTCTCCATCAGGTGCATGGATGAGCCTCCGTCTTCAAAGCCTCTTCAAACTCACTAGTTTCAGCATCAAGGAAAGACAGGTGAGTTGATTGATTCATTTCTATTATTGAAATTATTTTGTGTTGCCAAATTTAAGCTGTTACTGACCCCTGCAAAAGCATTACTAATTAAAGAAAGCATATAAAATTCTAGTTAAATCGTGGACATTCAATTATTTGAGTCACCGTATTGTTGGTTTTTCATTGGTGGTAAAAAGTCTTGTTGCCTGGTTCTAAGAAATTTTAGGAGGTATTTATAGGTTTCCTTAGCGAAGTTTTTTAAAACAGCACCCTTGGGGCTCGTGCCGAGCCACTAAAATTAACCTAGCTATATACCAAGAGCCAGTTGTAATATTAGGGAATGAGCAGCCGTGAACAAAAGTGAGTGTTGAAAGTTTGGATGACTGCAGTAGGCTACTCAGTCGTCCAGACCTCCAGTTGAAGACGGGCGAGACTTTTGTATGAAGGCTGTCAGAGGCTAGGCTAGTCATTTCTCGACACCAGCTTAAACAGAACTTTCATTAAACCTGCTTAGTAAGACCTTTCAGGTTTAGGGAAGTCCGGACCCGTTGGATGGAGAGCTGGATTGAGCAATCCCTTTAGACATAGGGAAGTAGGATGGAGGGGTTAGCTCATCAGACAACAAAACACCTTATCCACTTGTCTGTTGTTCAGTAAGTAAGTGAATACAGTGAGCCATGATAGTCCCAAGACTTTTATCAAGTAACTTTCAATACCTTTAATGGACTGAAGTCCAAAACTACTGATAGCACTAAGGGCACGGTAACTAAAAAAACTCTCCACTTTAGTTAAGAAAACTAACAACAAAAAAATGAAGTTTATTTACTAAGAAGATAAAAAAAAAAATCTCGGCTCGTGTTTAAGTTGTTGTTTTTGACAGCTGTGCTGGTGAGCGTGTGCTGGCATCTGTTGCCCATCTTATCCCACCCTATCTTAACTCTCGGTACTGGCAGGCAGAAGCAGAGATGAGCCAGCAGGAACAAACTAAAGACTTTATCTTGCTTGCTAAGGAGCTATTGACTGCACCCTGCAAGGTAATGAGGCAGGCTGTGAAAGGAGCTAGACTGGAAAACAATTATTTCTTAGAGATATTCTGTCATTTCCTTACTCTGCCATGTGCAGTTTAGGTAAAAGGAGTTAAAATAGTCAGTTCATGCATAATGTTAGAAAGGAGTGCCATTAAGAAAAATAAATAGAAGCAGATTTCCTGTCAGTGGACGCATAAGAAAGGAACACAGCTCAGTCAATGTGAATTTATTAAGATCTGAATTACAGTGCTATGAAAAATCTAAAAAGACTTAACCGGCTAAATCCTGACTAATGTTGCTCCACTCTATCCTATTAGTGTTGGAAGTTTATCCCTTTTTTATTCACTCACTTTATGAGAATTGAATAAAAAGTTTTTGAATTAAGATCTGGGGGGTTTTGTGGCCTTGAACCCAAAACATCTGTCTTCGACATGCTGGAAAACGCTTAGTTCTTCACCAAATTGCTCCTGGAATGTTTAGTATCTCATTCTTTATTGAAGGAAGATTTTTTTTATGCAACATTGTGTTTAAATGAAAGCAATAGCAGGGGGGGATTGCTTGTTTCATCGGTCCAGAAGGTAAGTGTTATATATGTAATTAAACCTAGGATATTTTAGGCCAGTCAATTTTGATGCATAGAGAAAGTAAGGAAAGAGTAAGAGTGCAGCATCCTAACATTTGCCACTTAAATCCTCCTTAACTGCCTTTCTAAAAGGATATTGGAGAGCAATTTTCACAATAAGACTGATTTTTAAACCTCACTTAAGATTAGAGGACAATGTGAAACCTAGGAACTTAACACTGTACTCTTTGAACAGATTGGTCCCTCACGTTCCTAGTGTGTTTAGTTATTACAGTTTTAGATGGGTTTTTTTCAATAAATCTTTTTTTTACAGTAATCATTTACCATCGTTTATGATCAGAGCAACCACCCTCCTTCGAATTGAACAGCTTTTCCTTGTGTACTTGTTTATGCAGGTATGCATAATTAAGAAAAAACCATGCAATAGCCTTTAGAATTATTATGTTACAAATCGGTATCTAAATACTTTAAATGTTAAAAAAACCCACTTTTTAGACTGTAAATGTTTTCAAGCTTTTTGATTGGTTTTATTCAACTATTTACACAAAGAAAAGAAATGTTTTGTTTATTAAATGTCTTTATTTGGCTTTGAGAGGAAACAGCAGCATGTACAATCACAGTTGTATAGCAGAATCTGGAAGGTGTCAGCACTCTTCTGTCTTACCAGGAATAAGTCAGATTCAGGTGAAAACATGTTTTATTTTACTTTCCTTTATGGTTAAGGCAAGTTTTTTTTATTTAATTTTATTTTTTTAACTGAACACACAACAAGCAGAAATCTTTCTCATCCAGCTAATATTCAGTCTCCAGTTGTCAGGCCATGCATTCAGACCTGTTGCTTGATTTATTTGTCAAAACAAAAACAAAACCAAGGGAGAGAAATAAAGAACAGTAGCAATGAAAAGATTTCAGGGCAAAGTGAAAGGAAGTCATGGTGAACATAGCCCTTATTTATGACTCTACACCATAAAACCCAACATTTATCAGCTGACAGACTCTCACATACACCAACTCTTTTCCTAGGTCGAGCTTAATGAAACAAAGGGGCTACTGTGTTTACATGAGAGGAAACAAAAAATGTGTTTTTTAATAACATGTGAAAGAAAGTCTTTGACAAATGAATCAATCAAAGGTAGGGATTGGTTATAGTCCCCCCCCCAAAAAAAACACACAGCAGCAGTTAAAGCTCTACTATTTAATTCAGCACCACACTCCCTCTCAGACCCTTCCACAGAAAGCTTTCTCCAAGCTCAGGGTTGCAATGCTGCAGCAAATAAAGGCAGGGTGAAAGCAGAACTAAGTGGACTGAAATGAGTTGGAGCATTCGAAATGTGAGTTTGGCAAATCCTACCAACATGAAAGCATTTTTTCCTGCTGATATTTCTGCTTTAAAGCAGACATTCACATTTAGGAATAAGCTGGTGGGGCTGTGTTCTATGATAAAGTCCTTCACATAACGGACTCCCCCAACTTGTATATGTAAAAATCAAATAGCACCATTAAAGTTGGACTGGCTGTTTCTCATGCTTCAGGATCTATGCATTTATCTTCAAAGACTGTGTGCTGACTACGTTGTAACCTCTTAGTTGGGGTTGCTCTTTTCATTGTGGACATGGATCATCAATGGCACATGTTGCAGGAGGAAACATTCACGTTTGGATCTCTTTTCCCTTTTGTGGCCATCATGCTGGCCCTCTGCACCTCAGAGTTGTGAAAACAGAACATCAGTGGACAGAATAAATATTTGAACTGTTCTGCTACTGTAGTTACCATTTATTCCTTGCTAAAGCTACTTCTCCATCTGACCATGTCTAAAGTGATCCCATCTGATCTGCAGAGCAGATCCAGAGACGTGTGAATGTGAGAGGATGTGTGTGACTGAGTGGGAAACATGGAGATAACATGAACAGGAAGCAGACCCAGAGGTGGTCGGTGGGATGTAAGATGAGTTATTGATGTTGATGACACAAGCAGTTTAGCTCTTGCTGTTCTTTCCGGTGGAGCTCTCCTTCTCCTTCCCCTTCTCCTCCTTTTCCTTTGGCTTCTCCTCTTCTTCTTCTCCTTCTTCCTCCTCCTCCTCTCCTTCTCCCTCACCTTCCCCCTGATCCTCTCCCTCTTCTCCTTCTGCCTCCTCACCCTCTTCCTCCTCTCCTTCCTCTTCTTCTTCCTCCTTCTCCTCTTCTTCGCCTGCCTCCTCTTCCTCCTCGTCTGGCTTGGGCTTCCTGTAAGCTCCTAGCGCGTAGGTGCGGGCCGTTGTGTAGGACAAGCCAGGGTAGCCAGACTGGACCATGGCGCTGCCCACTGAGCTGAGGCGGCACTCCTCCCCTTCCAGCAGCTTCCTGTGCAGACAGAGAGGCAAACATGAGGAGGGTAAAGGACGTGGCTTCCCTGCAGTCTGGATTTGAGAAGTTTCTCATGTCATTTTGAATGAGGAATTGTTTTCTGTAATATGAATAATGTTTGCAAGCTGTCTTATCAGATCAGTTGCCTCAATCTATCTTGTTTGACTTTAAAAAAGCAGCAAAGGTGAATGTACAGTTATCCTGCAACAAAACATGTGGCTTTACCGTGATCAAGTTAATTAGAGACTCATATGTAACCTAGTAAACTTGGAGCAAACATATTCTGTTTTCACAAAACAATCTCTGTATTGCTTTCCAGTCAGGCTTTTGACCACAGAACTGAGACTGCACTGGTAATAGTTTTAAATGACCCAAATCTTAACAATGATGCTTTAAAAACTAATTTATTGGATAGGATCTCATAGGCTGTGTTTAAAACAGCTGACCATGGCATACTGATTGATGGACTGCAAAAGTAGATGAAACTGTCTTCCAAATTGGCTCTGATGTTACTTGGGAGACTGGGACTACTTTGGATCATTTGGCATTTATAAATAGGAAAAATGATCACATGTGGGGTTCCACAAGACTACATTCTTGGGTCACTTTCAAACTTCGAATTTCATCGAACTTAATGCAAACAAGACAGAAGTGGTTGGTTAGAGTCCAAAGATGCAAGGTAGAACTCAGCTATACAGAGTGGGGCTAAAAACTACAGCGCATACCAGAAACCTTCATTGTTGTCATGTACTGAGCTACACTATAATAACCAATTGAAGTTTATTACTTAGCCTGTCTACTACCATCTTAAGACATAGTTTATTGTCAAATGAGGACACAGAATGATTTTATTCCCAGTATTTTAGAATACCATAATTGTGTCTTGCCAGGTGTCAGTAAAAAAATCAATTCAGCAACTGCAGCTCATTCAAAATGCTGCTTTCAGAGTTCTGACCAACACCAGGAAAGTGAATCACATCACACAAGCCTTTAATTCAAGGGCACAATTTAAAATCTATGTATCTGTAAGGCACTGAATGGGCTTAGGCCTATAGACATGTCAGAGTTACTGGTCAGCTATGAACCATTTTAGACCCCTCAGGTCATCAGAGACCCATTAACACAAATCCAAAATCATTCAGAGTTGAGTTTTTGCACTTCATGCTTCTAACATTACAGTTTTTTGTTTTTTCTGCTTCAAAAGAATGCCCATTTCAGTATGTTGTAGAGTAATCTACTCTCACAAATATAATGGTAACCTGCAACCATTACTTATTTCTACTCTTTGAAATTACATAAACAATGTACCATGTGAAGACAGTTTTGATAAACATTATTAATGCTCTGCAATGATTGTGGATTGGTTCGCTCTCCCTAAAAGGATTATTGATGTTTACTTTGGAAAATAACCTGACCTGTAAGCAGCAATCTCAATGTCCAGGGCCATCTTGACATTCAGCAGGTCCTGGTATTCACGCAGGTGACGAGACATCTCTCCCTTGGTGCTTCGCAGGGCAGCCTCCAGCTCCTGAATAGTGTCCTACATGCAACAAAAGTTACGGAATGAAATCTTGTAGCCCCTCTAACAATAAACTTATATTATTAACTGATCATTAAAAACACGCTTCATCTGATCCTCTGTGTTGCTAAGAGTACATGAATAATTTACTTACTTGCATCTCTCCAATCTCATGGTTGTGGCGGTCCTCCATCTCAGCAATCTGCCTCTCCAGAGCTTCATTGTGCCCCCTCAGGGACTCAATCTCCAGGGTGCGGGCTTGCACCTGCCTACGGTACTCGCTCAGCTCCTCCTTTGAATGCTTGATGGCATCCTGGTTGCGCGCAGCAGCCTCTGTCACAGTGACAAACTTGGAGCGGTACCACTCCTCGGCCTGAACCTGGTTCCTGGCTGACAGGTTCTCATACTGAGCCCGGATGTCCTTCAAGGCCGCAGTCAGATCCGGTTTACTCATGTCCATCTCCACTGACACCTTAATGAAGGAAAGCAGACAAAGTTTGCAAACAAGTTTTTTTTAAGTACTTAATTTTGTTTGACTGGTGGGGATGTTCTGCCACACTGAGATGTGGTACATCCCTTCAGAGGAGAGCGAGGGGAGCTGAGAAGGTCATTGGAGTGTAACTAACCCCTGTCCAGGACCTGTTTCAGAGCAGCTGCTCCATTGGTGTCAGACGATTAGTACAGCTATTTTTGAATGCATTTACAGGCTATTATGTTCACATTTAAAGAAAGAGTAAAAAGGTTTTTTTTCAGCGGACCAAAATGTAAAGTTCCACCATTGGAACCATAATGAGGCATCCCTGCTGGGGACTGTCTTTACAGATGCATGAGGTGAGCTCTGTACTGAGCTTCGGTCCACTTAACTGCTGCAGGACAGATTGCAAGACTACTGACTCAGGCTCTTCTGCTGCAGAAAACTGCAGTCAATATCTTCCATGACAATCATGTTCCCTGCGGGGCAGTGTAGAGACACTGGACAAATCTACCCAGCAACCACAGCCTGACTAACACGCTACCTAGCAGTAGTGCATGTTGTCACTTTTTCTATACAGTCTGTCATAACATAAGCCAATGATATTTCACAACTGCACTCATTTTTTTATGTTTTTTTTTTCACACACGTTGTGAAGTTGTGCATTTTAATCAGTACATTTCTGAGCAGCGATGTTGTCTCTGGGAGCAGCATACTTCAAGCAGAGTGCGCTCCCTGCTGTCCGTCAGGACGACCGCACCCCTGGATTTATGCGCTATAATTCCGGTTTTTTTCCCAACCTTTCACCCTCTTTACCCCCTAACCTTTATCAGTGAGAATGACGCCTTCTGAAATATTGCTCACTGGGCGCCGTACTCCAACATTAAAGACCTCACCACTTATAAACTTATGTGTTTCATTTTAAGGAGCCATATACGCTATTCATATTTACAAGTAACAGGACATCATATCCCTACAATTCAATTAAGTCACGAAAAAGTTTATTAGCTTGAAGATTTTGATTAGGGCAGCTGCGTGACGAGGCGAGTGGATTTGCAGGGAGGCTCCCGCGAGCTCAGAGAGGGCGGGATAGCGCGTGGTGCTGAAACGGAACTGCAGAGTCATCAATTTCCCAGTGCGCAGTGCTCAGAGAGTGGAGGGCTCAGGGTGAGGAAGGTGCAAAGGAAATGTGTTCAAAGCTCCTATAAGTTAGACTTCACAACCTAAACGCCTTCTTGGTTGTTCGAGTGGAACAGTAACCCGTGTTTTTGGTGGTTTACATAAGCTGAGCTGATGTCATTTTAAAGACGGGTTAAAATATGACAAACGTGATGTCATTTTATATTAAAATTCGCAGCGTTCGAGGATATTTAAAAGTGCGTCACAATGCGGGGCTGTCCTACAAAGGTATTGGATGGTCGGATGTTGGCGAGAGCTCGTCTATATTTCAACCAAACAAATGTGTTGAAAACGGAACTTACTTCAAATTAAGTCTGATTAAAGAAGTCAGGCCGTTAACCCATTAGTTCAACCTTCATGCACATTTAGATTCATTTATGTAGACGTTCTTTACAAGCATATATTGTTTGTTTGTTCTTTTTTTTTTTTACACATTTTTGCTCGGGGCTTCTCTGTATTCATGTTCACCTGCGTTGCCTGCAGGGACGCCTGCAGCTCCTGCAGCTCCTCTTCATGAACTTTCCTCAGGAAGGCAATCTCATCCAGCAGAGACTCTACTTTCTTCTCCAGCTCCAGGCGCGCCAGGGTGGCGTCGTCCACGTCCTTCCGGTAGCCCTTCAGGGCGCTCTCCGCCTCCTCCCGCAGCCTGCTCTCCTCCTCCAGCTTCTCCCTCACCCGCTCCAGCGTCTCGTTCATCTGCACGCAGTCCAGGTGCATCTGGCTCTTCTCGTGCGTCAGCTCCTCCACGCGCGCCCGCAGCTCGCGGATCTCCTGTTCATACAGCTCGTGCAGGCGCGATGGCTCGTTGTTACGCTGGCGCAGCAGCGTGACCTCGGCCTCCAGGACTTTGTTGTGCTGCTCCAGGTTGTGGACCTTCTCGATAAAGGATACGAATCGGTCGTTGAGGCCCTGCAGCTGCTCCTTCTCGTTGGTGCGGATGATCTTGAGCTCGTTGGTGACGGCGGTGGACTGGGTCAGATCCATGGCGTCCGGGATGGAGGAGAAGACGCGGCCGGGTGCCGCTGTCCTGCGGTAGGTGGTGGAGGAGACCACAGAAGGGGAGCCATAACTGCGGTGGCTGCTGCGGTATCCTGCGGAGTGCAGGCGGGACGGGCTGCTGCTGCCGCCCAGACCCACTCGACCTGACCGGGGAGCATCTCCAAAGATCCTACGATAGGAGCTGCTGCTGTAAATGTCGCTGGAGTAACTCATGTTTCCTTTACCTTAGGGAAGAGAAGAGAGAGAGAGCGCAACTGTGTGTGCGTGTGTGTGGAGCTCAGGAGTGTGTGATGGTGAGTGCGCGGGAAGGACAGAAAGTGAGATGCGAGTGATGTCTGGCCCGGACAGGTGCTTTTATAGTCAGGGTGCTGCGGCTCATCATTTGACGCAGCAACAACACAAAATGGGGGGAAACCTGCAGACTTTTGCAGAATGGCTCCACCCTCCTGGGAGACACCGAGTCACTCATGCAGCCCATCTGTTTTTACACTGCAGTTCAAGAATAAACAGAACCTGTAATGATGGCCACAATTTGCATTCAGGTTGAATGCTCAACATTTGGCACGACATATTGTGTGCATCCGCCAAACTTTTCATTTCATTATAGGGTATTTATTTCATGTTAATTCATATTATAATTTAAATAGTAATAAAATTGTACCTGTAATCTCAATATTGTCGACCTTTTTTGTTACCTTATAATCAATTCTGTCTACTGCCGCTGCAATTTTCTTAGCTGAACCTGCAGAATAGCAAATGGGATCAATGTGCACAGCCAGGATGCGTGATGGTGCTGCAGTCTGCATGCAGTCACCCTCAGTACCTCCAATCCGCATTATGCTGGTCTGACTCGTGAGCTAACCAATTAGAATAAAGAAAAAACAAGACATAAGCGACTTTTTTAAAAGATTACTGAGTAAAAACTGGAATGACTGTGTGTGGGGCACTAATTTATACTTAATCCCAAGCACCAAAACGAAGGTCACATATCCTTCACTTTAGAAATATTAACAGCTCTGGGGAAAATGTGAAGAAGTGATGTGAGATACTGAGTACAACCGGCACTCTGATGAGTTTAATGCTGCGCTGGCCTTGGTGCTGATCCAGGCACTAGGCTGGAGGAGAACCACGCCCCTGTGTGGAGGGGAGACGACCCCCACTGCTTCGGGGACTGCAGCCTTGCCACCCCCAAACATCCTACAAGGCGCCTCCAGAGCAGTTGAACACTGACTGCCCGGCCCACAGCCCAAACTGCGCAGTCATCTTAAAGAGACCTGGATCGTTCTTTACTTGTTTTTTGTTTAAAACTCAAGAAATAATTGAAAAATTAACATACATCAGGTAGTGAGTAAACTACCAGATGTTATGTCAGTCTAAAAAACAATCACAATTATACAACACTGCAACAATATCGATAGCACTTACAAATGTTTTATGGCACACCCAACCACAGTCTTCAATGTGTAATGGGGTTTTATGTGATAGACCAACACAAAGTAGTGCCCTGTTGTGAAATAAATGGAAATTGATACATGGTTTTCAACATTTTCATAACTGTATTTATTTTTTAATATATGTTCAGCCCTCTGAGTCACAGCAATCACATCTTCAAGACTATTCAGGTAACTCTGCCACCTTTGCACATCTACCGACTGATATGTTGGTTAATTAGTCTTTGTAAAATGGTTGGAACTAAGTAAGAGTGGATGGAAAATATCACTGAGTAGAGAGCATCATTCTGAACTGGACTTGGTTCTTCGGTTTGACTGAGCCATTCTGACACATAAATATGCTTTGATCTAAACCATTCAATTTTTGCTGTGGCTGTATGTTTAGGATTGTTGTCCTTTTGGAAAATGAACCTGTGCCAGAGTCTCAAGTCCAGGTTTGCCCTGTATTTAACTCCAGTCATAACTTCAACAACTCTGACCAGCTTCCTTGTTTCTAATGAAGAAAAGCATCCCCACAACATGATGTTTCCACCACTATGTTTCCCTGACATGGCACTAAAGGTTTATTTAGTTACATCTGACCAAAGCCCCTTATTCTGCATGTTTAATGTCTCCTCTACATTGCTTGTGGTAACCTTTAATAAAATTTCTTATTACTCTCTTTCAAAAAAAGCTTTTTTTTTGTCACTATTCCATAAAGGCCAGTTTTGTAGATTACATGACCAGCAGTTTTTGCAGCAGCAGATTCTTTCATCTGACCTGTGGATCTCTGCAGCTCCTCTAGATGCCTATTGACTGCGTCTGTGTCCTCCTTGCCCATTGTAGGTGGACAGACATGTCTTGGTAGGTTTGCAGTTGTACAAACCTAGTAACATCTCCACAACCTCCTCCCTGACCTGCCCGCTGTTTTCTTGGTCTCCATGATGCTGTTTGTTCAGTAATGTTCTCTAAAATAACTCGGAGGCCTTCAGAGAACAGATGCATTTATGCTGAGATTAAATTAGACAGATGGACTCAATTTACTAATTTGGTGACTTCTGAATTGGTGTCCTTGACATTTATTTAAGGATAGCAGAGTCAAAGGTGGCTGAATATAAAGGCACAGCCATGGTTACTTATTTTAAAGACTTTCCAAAAACCATTATTTCTATCACTTCACGTTTATGTACTTCATTTGTGTAGGTGTGTCACATAAAATCCCAATAAATAGTTTTGTAATTGTAATGGGACAAAATGGGACACCATATACTGGGCCCGCAGATATAAATTAAAACCACTAGAAGGCACTATAGTGCCATTATTGCACAGTCTCATGATCTCATTTCCTACACGACGATATAAATACTATGGTTTACTTAAAATGTAAAACTATAAGCTAACCTGTAGCTGGAATGGGAAATTTATGTTGCATGACTGAAATACCAGACTGCACATTCCTGAGCGTTTAAGCCGAAGATTTTTGCAGGTCTCTGGGTTATACTGATGTTAATATTAATACTAATAATTTATTGAATTTGTTCTACACTTCACATTTTTCAATCTCAAAGTGCTGGAGAATAAAAGTAACTAGAAAATTGAACAAGAACTAAAAGCAGTAAAATTAAAAATACATTTAAACTCTATACAGTAGACTAGTACAGCCTACAGTGCATGTGACTCAGCAGGAAGTTCACTGGTTTCTAGAATTAAGTGTCTAAACTATGAAGACAAAACAGAGACATACGGTTTTTAAACACGGAAGCTGAGAATTAGGTTTTTTCTTGTAAAAGTACTCTTTTCATATAGAGCTTTAATTTTTAAGGTGATGTTTGAAACGGCAAGACAAATATACTACGCTAAATATGAAAAAATGAACACAAAAACTAAAAGTATACAAAATGTACCTCACAAAAAAACTGAACTAAATTAACTTTACAATCAAACACAAAACACAAAACTTTGAAAGAGAGCACACTTTAGCCTCACTTCTCATTTCAATTCCTAGACTAAAAATTGACATTCAGTTTCAATTTATATTTTTATTCAGGTTCAAAGGATTTATACTGTATCTATAAGAACACATTCCTTGCAACCACTCTGCAAGCTAAGGGTTTTGCTAAAAGATGCAAGGCTGTGATAATTTATGAAACCAGGTTAATCCAGTTCCAAAATAATTTGTAAAGCACTGAAAACACAAACATTTTGTTGTACAGAAAAGCAAAATTAAAAAAACACTCATCATCTAATCAATCTGTTTGATACTGTATATTTGACCTGTGCAGGAAATATGTCTGATTATTTTGTGGAAAAGGTTTAGAAATGATTTATCAGGGTCCCATGTTTTTAATTACAAAAACTTGGTATTTAAAAGGGGTTGAATAGACTTTTTATTTCAGTTCTAGTTAACCTTTATTTAACAAGGCAGAACAGATTAAGAACAATTTGTCATTTACATCTGCGGCCCAACAAGGCAGGGCCTCTTGAGGGAAAGAAGAAAAAAGGGGCTATAAAATAAGACAAAACTACACTAAGTATGTATATTGTTAAGGATAAGGGGATGCACTATAAGAGCTCTGTAAGTCCCTAAATACCCTCTTCATTTAGTTAGGATCATTTGGCTGTGGTACAGGGACTATAGAGAAGCTTATTTTCCCTTCAAAGACTCGAAAGCAACACACCACTAAACCTATCACTGAGACCTTCCTCCTTCCTGCTACCAGGACAACCATGCAGTGTGCACCGTGCTTCATTATAAGCCAATAAGTGAAAACACTTTTACAAAGATCCCCTCCTGAACTTTACTTGCACAAACCTCCATCTACAACATGTGCCCCTATATTGTAAAATCTAACAGTGTAATAGTGGAGATATCTTTTTGCATTACATTGCCTCCACTACTAGATCTCCACTGAAGCCCAAACACAAAACCACTCTTCCTGAGACTGGTTCCTTTGAAGCTGGGTTCTCTTTGCTGCTTTGATATGCCAGGAGCTCGTCACAAGCACTAAGTGAACGGTTCTTTGAAGAACTTCACTATGAGTTCTCTACAGGCCGCCGGGCTCTCCCACTTTTTTTCTGTGTTTGGATGCACTGATGGTGTGTGATGTGGCCTCTTCACTCTACTCCCCTGAGATCCTTCTTCTCCTTCACGCAGAGATGTCCATCTGTTTGCAGTAACACACACGTACTCTCACTCAGCTCTCCATCCCTTGATCTGAGCCATCAGCTGCGATGGAGGATGATGGTGTAGTGTCGTCCTCTTCCAGGCACATAGCCATGTTGTATCTGGCAGCTGTACAGTTTCACTGTGAGCCATAAAATCAAATGATGCTCATTTTTCCACTGTGGATAGAGATCCTGTGTCTGAATAATGAGTGCGAGTATAATAAATTGCTATGGGAGCATTTTTCTAGTATGATGTTAAAGAATTTGATGTTTTTGGGTAAATTTTAACTATTTCTTTACTTAATTCCCAGGTTTATGTGAGTTCTTCAAACTAAAAAGGGGAGGCGTATTTTCTAACAAATAGGTTTTACCACAACCTTTAGATGTGATTTACTGATTGGTTACTAGCTTGAATTTTAAAGCATGGATAACATGCCAACTGTAAATCTAATAACTGCTGAATGATCAAAGACACATTCTCTCTAATAAACAATAAAAATGGCTATTAACTGAAAACTGCCAAACATGACAAACTGGCGTATGTGGTAAATGTGAATACATCTGATCTTGACTAAATGTAGAGAACAGAAATGGAAGCAGTCCCACCTACACACTGGTCAATTGCGGAAGCTTGCTTCTACAGTGATTTACTTGCTGTCATTAGAAGGCAGGTGGGATACATCACAATAATATACAATATGTAGTACATAACCATATGACTAGTATGGCTGTTGACTGACTTGACAGTTCTGATGTGACGTATGTTTTCTATGTCAAACTGAGACATTTAACTTCTACATTCAGTACAAGAATCTGTCCTTGGGATAGTTTTATTTACACAGTTCATGGTACCTTTGAGATATCTTCCACAAATGTTTAATCTTCTTACAATGCAGATGATACGCAGATTTTCATGGTCTAGGTTCACAATCTGTCCTTCAGGCAGTCCATTCTAAATTAAATGAAGGATGCAAAATGCTGGATGGCTACTACGTTTCTTCAGCTGAATGCTAGAAAGTTGGAGATTGTGGTTTTAGGTCCAAAGCAAACATTTCATGGAACCCATTTGGCCAGTATCATTCAATCTTCAGACCCATGACAGGAAGTCACAGCAGGTGTTACTTTAGATTCCTGTTTTAAATTTATTGCACAAATTCACTGTGGGATAAATGTTTTTGTCACAGCTCAGAAACATTTCCCAGAATCAACCGGGACACATCTGTACCAACCGTTTTCAAGGTGAAATCCTGAAACAGCTCTGTCCTCCCACTGATGTTTATTCAGCCTTTCACTGCAGTCAGTGGAGGAATTTTTGCTATTATGACACATTTTCTAAAATGGGTGGAGATGTGGCTGATGAGCACACATGATAGAACTGACTAGATTTCTAGATGCCTGTACTGTGTCAGTCAAAATGCAATTTTACTAACTTAATTATTACAACATAGGTTAGGGTGTCCTAAATTAATGACTGGATTGTTGCATATAGCCAAAAGACAAAAACAATACAGATTCTAAATGGAAGTGCCTACCATCCAGAAAGACCAACCCTTTTCTGAGCCCAACATGTCCACCAACAACTCTGAGAGTTGGAGTAACAGAAAATGCTCAAGTTGACTAGATGGCCTGTTATTGACTGAAATATGTCAAGCATTTTACAGCTACGCTGTAAAAAAAACTATTTTGTTTCATATTTGTTAAAAAATACAGTACATTTAAAACAGGATTGTTGCTGATCCAGTCTAACATTGTTCTTAGTTTGATAAACGTTAATCTGTATTACCAATCCAAACAAACAAACAAAAAAAAAAGCTTAACTGAAAATTTCAGTTTAAATGAAACATTTACTAAATACATAAAATGTAATTACAGAACATTGACACTAGGTGGTAGAGTTCTTTCTTCTTTTTCTGGTGATGTAATCTGTGAGGTTCACTTAGTGTGTGCTACATTCCTTATATTTTTTGTAAACAGAGGAGGATGTGGTCTTAGGGATGACAGAGTATGATCTGATGCATAAATACAAGTCTAGGCTGTCATCGCAGGTTTTTAATATTAAGTGCGTTAGATTATCTGTACAGATGTTTTTGGATGTTTCCAGTTCTGGATTAATCTGTAACTGTTCCTTGAGGAACAACCTCCCTGTCTGTCAAAAGGAAGCCTTCTATTAATGCTTTGGTGCCACTTTTGTAAGGAAAATGCATTTGTGGGAGGACTATTGTTTTGTGTTGAACGATTGCAATCTAAAGAAACAAGACATAATGATAATTTAACAGTTTTTTATTAGTTCAGCAAACAGGGGCCAGAATAGTGCATGGGAGAACTGTACACAATCACAACAGCCTGGCTCATCCTCCTCATGCTGGTCACCAGCTTGGCCACTCATTGCTGCAGGATTTCATCCTATTCCTCAGTCAGCATTGTTGCAAGTCAGGCAGTGTGGTTGTGTTGGTCACTATGGCATGAACAGCACTCCCAAACGGATCCCAACGGTGTTCAATAGGATTGAGGTTAGGACTGCAGGTAGGTCATTACATCTTCTAGCAACTATGACTAGCTACTAACTAAAGCTAACAGGGTGAGGAAACTGTCTTCTTGTGGTGTCACCTAGTTAGGACCTCCACTTTGCAGTCTTTCTCTCTGTTACAGGGAACTTGGTCTATAATTTGAAGACAGCATGGTACTATGGATCATTCCAAATAATGTTGCAACTTTTTGCAGAGACCAACTCACTGCAGGATCTGTGCTCACAGGCCCTTCTAATCAGCCAGCTCCCGGGGTCCCAGAAGTTTAAAACAAGAGTCAATAGCAGAATAAGCTGTTTGGCAACTTCTTAATGGCCACAACCCTTCCAATCAATTCTGCTGCTCAACAAAAACATTTTCCTTACAAACATGGATTCAACTGAAAATAAACAGTTTTTTTCCAATGCTATGAGGTTGCTTGTTGTCAACTAGCACTATGTTTAAAGAGTGAATTAATCTTAAATATTATTCACTGTCAAACCTCATTCAGTTTCAGCATGTTCTCTGTGCATGATTGATGGGTGTGGAGAAAATGATGTATAATGCAGATAAAAACACATGACTGCATTTAAACATTAACCACCACAACTGCATGTATAGTCATGGGGAGGACCGGGGAATTTTCTGCACATGATTAACCACTATTTGACAAACTCCCTTTAGTCCATGTTCAGGGCTTGGTGTTTTAATTGCATACTTCATTTGCTGTTGAGTTGTTTTCTTTGGGTGGGTGTGCTGTGTGGGAGTTTCTGCTACACTAAGTTTTTTAATGCAGGCTTGTATGAGCAACTTCATATGTATGATTGGTCAGGGTGGCGCAGGGAGGTGAAGGTCAAAATAGGTGTCCAGGTCGTGGATAAGCTGCTAGATTTGACTTATCTGACCAATGAGGATATGCAGAGGAAGTGCAGTGACCCTGACACACAAGCAAACACCTGCTTACATAACACTGTCAATAACTTTTTATACACACACACCAGCAAGAAGGTTATGTCAATATATTTAGCAAAAATGCTAATGCTAAGCTGCATTCCACTGCTTGTACTTGATGCTGTATTTTCAGTTATATAAACAGAAAGGAACATCCACAAAAAATACAGTCAAATTCAAGAAATTAGAATATCATTGGAAACTTAATTTATTTCAGTAACTCTATTCACTAAGTGAAACACATTTTATAGATTAATTCCAGACAGACTCATGTTTTTAAGCATTTATTTCTGTTAATTATGATGATTTTCTGCTTGCAGCTAATAAAACTTTACATTTAAGGTTAGAATATTGCATCAGACCAATAAAAAATAAATTTGCTTAATGGTTGTTATTTTCAAAGTGTGCTTTTAATCGGACAAACGAGCCTCTTCTGAGCCCATATTCTAATTTATTGAATATGACTGTAGTTGAAAAGGCAGAGATATGCATCAAGAACTGGATTAATTTTTTATTTAAGTTGTCAACGTAAAGACACCCACAGAAAGGCACAACAGTAACAGCTTTCTGACAAACACAGAGAAGGTGCTGTTATGGTCTGGGCCTGATAGCAATGGCGGGGTTTGTTGAGAATGAATGGAGGTATGAAAACTGAAAAATCCAGTTGGAGATTCATCCACCTAGCAATATGATCTCGAAAGTTTCTGACTGGTAGCGTCTTCATTTTTTAGCAACACAGTAATCCTAGAGACTCAGTCATGGACTGGTCTCCTAGCAGAAAACAAAAAAGCCTGCAAGGAGCGCGATTCCTTTCGACTCCTTCAGCAAATGACAAGAGGAGCTGCTGAGGACAGATCCGGCTCGGCTGAAGAGTATTATTTATGGTGTCAATCCAGCTTTCAAACTCACGGGAACAACACAACTGTTGGTGTGGTTTCAAGAAAAAGCAGCAAATTTTTTTCCATTGGCATTTCAGTTATAAGACCTAAAGGGGACATTTGCACAGGCCCTAGCTTACATGTGAAGAGTATTTCTCCTAGCTGGATCTGTCATTTACTGCTGGTATAAAAAGTATATATGCTATTTCAAAAAAACTATTTAAAATGCATGATGTGAGACACTTAGTCTTTACACCGTAAGAATTTTTCAAAGACTTAGCTAGTAAGGAGAAATTAAGATTAAAAGCAAATATATTCCTGTATGATTTAGATTAGCCAATTGCAGGTATTTTGGGTAATGCGGTCCAAACTCCTGCTCCACTTGTACAGAGACCGGATGGCCCCTAATAAAGGCCCCCGACTCTGTACTCCTGGAGCACCCCCCAAAGGACACCGTGAGGGACATAGTCGAATGCCTTCTCCAGGTCCCAAAACATATGTTGACTGGTTGGGCAAATTCCCATGAACATACCCTGTAGAGGGTGTAGAGGTGGTTCAGTGCTCCACAGCCGGGATGAAAACCACACTGCTCCTCCTGAAGGCGAGGTCCGACTATCTGCCTGACTCTCCTCTCCAATACCCTGGCACAGGCCTTACCAGGGAGGCTGAGAAGTGTGATCCCCGTATAGTTGGCACACACCCTCCTTCACCCTTGTGAAGGGGGATCACCACCCCAGTCTGCCAATCCAGAGGAACTATCTCCAACCGCCAAGCAATGTTGAAGAGGCGTGTCAACCATGACAGCCATACAACATCTAGAGACTTGAGGTACTCAGGGAGGATCTCATCCAACCCCGAAGCCCCAGTCTCTGCTTCCACCAGGGAATGCGCGAGGGCAGGATTGAGGAGATCCTCGAAGCATCCTTCCACCGCCCGATAATGTCCACAGTCAAGGTCAGCAGCTCCCCACCCCCACTGTAAACGCCTTCATGAGGACTACTAAATCGAGGCACGTGACGTCACCCGGTACGGCGGAGCTGGGGTCCTACCCTGGAGCCAGGGCTGGGGTCGGGGCTCGTCAGACAGCGCCTGGTGGCCAGGTTGCTCCTCGCGGGACCCGGCCTGGCCAAGCTTGAATGAGAGACACAAGGCCATCACCCAGTGGGCCCACCACCAGCAGGGAAACCACAAGGGACCGGTGCAAAGAGGACCGGGCAACAGAAGTAAGTGGAGACCTCAGAGACCCCATCTCCGGATGTTTATATTACTTTTTACTTACTGATTTCATGATCAACTAGATCTGGTCCTTTTGTATTGGACCTGGATAGAATTGGGATATGTTTAATAAAAGTTTGTGTGACTGAATTCTAGCTGTAATAATCTAAGTTAATTTTATTTTTAAATGATTTTTTAAACACATTTGGACAAGAAGATAAGGTTAGGGAGTGATGATTGAAATCTTGTTTTCATATGGCTCACCGATATTCAAATAAAGGGGAATGGATCTAGCTAGTGAGTGTTTTTTGTGGTTGCACTTAATGTATCTAGACTCTACATATGAGCTGGATATGTCTAGGGATTTGTTTCAACTTTTAAAGGTCACTCCCTGACAGGGCAACAGGGTCAAAATACATCACATCTAAAAGTGTTAAGGAAACAAATGAGACCTTAAACAGCTCTAGATGAGATATTGAAATAACATGTATAATTTCCCTCTGCAGTCAAACGCACCCAGAAGGGGCGCGAGACCTTTTTAAGATGCACACTCCCCCCATTCTGGTCTGTGATGCATTGGTTATGGAGCAGCAGTCAGATGGCTGAGATCTTACAAATCTGGGATTTAGCCAACAGATTACTTTAAAACACAGGGATGGGTGAATCCTGAATACTTCTAATCTGCTGAATACTCATGCGTGTCACACATTTCCGATTTTTATTTGTAGAAAATTTTGAAACCTATCAATTTCTTTCCACTTCACAATTATGCACTTTACTTTGGCCTGTCACATAAAATTGCACTAAAATACAGTAAAGTTTGTGGCTCTAACGTGATAGAACAGGAAAAGGTTCAAGACATTTGCAAGAATCTGTAATTGTATCTAAAACTCATAAATGTGACAATCTCTATTCTGGAATTTGACCTTTGAATTCCGGTTTCTGCTGTATTTATCTGTCTGTGTGGACTGTTGTCACAGAAAAACCTTGTATTTTTGAGCAGATGTTAAACTAGTGAGATGGGTTCCTTTGAGCCTTTATTCATCCTTTTAGCAGCAACATAGCTGAAGGTTTAATGCTAGAAAAAAACATTGAAACACAGAGACACATGGGTAAACAAGGGTTTCAAATAGTTTATTCTTTATTATCACTGGTAAATATAAACTGCTGCTCCACAATTCATTGTCCAAGGGCATTTCAAGACCCAACATAAGTGATTTGTTTAGAAGACAACGTTCAAATTCTCCAATTTCTAAAAAGTAAGTGCAGAAAACATCCCATTACCCAGGAAACAGACAGTGGACCTTCTGGAACAGAAAAGCGGCAGGTGATGACGATGTTCATGGAGCTATGACACGGTGTGTGTCTGTGAGTGTTTTCTGTGTGTAATGCATGAAAGAGCGTCACAATGAAAAGGAATGACCACAGTGATCCTTTTCTGTACAATAGAAGCCGTCACGCATGTCTTTACTTGTGTGAGGTCACACTTTAGTTACCGTTTTAAGGCATGGTTAGCCACCTTGGATGCAGGGAATGTTTCCCTGGAGCTTAAACGACTGGTCTGACTGTAGGCTTGTTCTTCAAGAGGTTCAACACCGGCTTCTTAAGGCAGATGCTGAGAGCACCGGCGGTGTCATGTTGAGGGAGGAGTTCAGCGCCTGCTAACAAGACGCTCACATCCATCTTTGCCTGCACATGCATAATGTGAGGAAGGGAGGGGGTCGTGCTCACACATGGTTGCTAGGCAAATTAGTGGATTCACACACACAGGTAGTAAGCACAGAGGTGGATTTGGTTTGGGGGGTGGGGGTGGGTTCACCATGAGACCGATTAGAGGTTTTCATTTTTTTAGTAAACAGGAACCAGAATACAGCCAGTGTTTCTTGGCCACCCACCCTCTGCTACCCCAGAATAAAATTCTCTCTGAAGACAGTGACGAAGTAAACACACACACACATCAACAGATGGCATTTCAGAGAACACACCGGCCCACTCACACCTACTTTTAAGTCCATATCCCTGTAATCGTGGCTCCACAGTTCCTCTCCGTTTCAGGGTTTTAACATGACAAAAAAAAAATGCAGCATGCCACACTCACAGACCAAACAATCCTAAACTAGTTTTTTTTCAGATTTTAGAGGATTTTTTCATTGGTGTACCATCTTAATGCTTTAGCTGAGCTTTACAAGTGGAGCATGCATGAGCAGAGAGCTTCCTTTGGCGCAGCGCTGCTGCACTGCAGAGTCTTTGTACATTCAGATATTAGTAAAGCCCTCCCAGCCTGTGACCACTGGCAGCTACCAGTGAGGGCAACATATTTCTCACAGAGCTGAGCGGCCATGTTGTCTGAGCATTTTAGGTGTGGGGGCGATGCAATTAATTCGGGTGGCCGAGTGGGCTTGGATAATCGCCTCCAAATTTCTTTCATTAGGGATGCACCAATCCCTTGGCCAGAGCCTGGAATCTACCCAATTTTCCTTGAATCTGTACTGATTAGTGCACGGGTGTAAAACGCCAGTCCTCAAGGGCCGGTGTTCTACAACGTTTAGATACTTCTCGGGTTCAACGCACCTGAATCAAATATATAGGTAATTAGCAGCACTCTGACAAACTGGACTACATACTGAGGATGCAATCTAACCTCTGGATTCAGTTGTGTTGGACCAGAGAATAGAGATGGGCAATTATCGTATCCTTCATCGTTATTGTGAAAAATCTTTTCTGGCATCATGACAATTTTGATTTATCATGATTAACTACTGTATGATGCTTAAATACCTAAAAAAAAAACTAAAACTTAAAATTTTGGGGATTGTTACTTTGTCCTATTTTTCCACAGTTTGTTTTATGAGAGCAGCAATAAATAATAATAATGAAAAAATATGATTAGATGCATTTATTGTGTGCTCTTTAGCAATAAAACTGCACTAGTTATTGTAACTGGTTTAGCCTATTGAATAAGAGGTAAGTTATTATTACCAATTATTTCATTAGGAATAATGCTTGTAGGGCTTTAATGTGCAACTTTTCATCATCACCTTTGTTGTTATTGCAATAAATACTACAAAATATTGTGTTAAACTTTTAGGTCCATATTGTCCATCCCTACCAGGGACATATCTTAACGTTGCAGAACACCAGCCCTCAAAAACTGGAGTTTGAATTAGAGTATCAAATCATGACTAGTCTCCAACCATTTTGGTCTACAAATGCATCAACTACTAGCATCAACTAGTGGCATGTAACAACTAATATTTCTATCAAAGGGCCTGAAGATCAATTGTTTTTTTTTTTTTTTTTTTACGTGGTAAAGTCCATAGAAGAAAAACAAATAAATCTAAATCACCAAATCAAACATCAAAGAAGTCAGTATCAGCCAGGACAACCCTGATCGGTGCATCTCTATCACTTTTAAACTTTTTAATTCATATTTTTCTAAGGGATTCAGATTGTTTTCTGTTCCATTGTCCCCCCACACCATTAAGAGGACAGGACGCCTTTTACACATGAGAAAAACTAAAGGAAATGAACCACTACGAAACAGCTCTAGGAGCACTGTGCCAAATTCAACAGACATAGATGCCTCAAGGCACAAACGACTCTTCTAAATACTCTAAGGATTGACTTTCCTGTGCAAACCAACTACGTTGTAGGAAACTCTCAATAAACCACACATAAATGAACATAAGCTATGACTAAATATATTTCTACAGACTCATCTATATATTTAGGATATCTAATAAATACATTTGGTGATAGACATAGAACTCTTTCTGAGAACTATTTACAATAAAAGGTGTACATTTCTCCAGAAATAATAAATAGCTAGGATGGCAGGTTAAGGGAAATCCTGTGGTTTTAACATTGTAGTGCTTTTCAAAGGAGAAACACAGAAAACTTTGGGCTTCTGACTACATGTTCCCACTAAAAACCCGTCGTGACTTAAGCTGAACTCTTTTTTACAGATAATTAGTGTAAAGGTTATTTTTCGAAAGTGGGTACTCAAACAGTCTTTTCCATGCCACCTGCTTCACTACTATATTGTGGAATGTGCTCAGGTCTCTCGACTGCTTTAGGTAGATTGGCTTTTCCCTTCCCGTTGACAGCTGCTGAACATGGCAGTGGAGGATTAGTGTACAACAATGTACTAGCACCTGGGAAAATATCCCAGCATCCGCCCTGGTGGCTGCTGTTAAAGGCCGTCGCACCCACTGCCAGGCCCAGACATGCCAGCCGCACATTGTGGGGAAGGGGAAGCTGTAAAAACGCCACCGTCATCAGAGAGAGGCAGAACTTGTCGAACCCACTCCCACAAACCCTCCCATAACCCCAAACCCCTTTCACAATCTCACACTGCATCTTTGCTTTTCCTTTTTGCTGTGAATGGCAGAGGTGGACGTGAAACTACAAAGGAGCCTGCCTACTAAAGCTTAGTTACTACAGAATGTATTGCTGCCGACTCAGATAGTTTAACACCATGCGCAGTCTAGTTTAGTGTCCAGAGAGTCTGCTGACAGACATGTTTCACAAACATTCACTTCATCTGCCACCGCAGCACTAGGGGTCTTTACAAGAGACAGTGTCTGAAAAAGATTTGTTTTGTTTACAAAAGCAATTTCAAGTGCAAGGTACCATGCACTGATGGTTTACTGGTGAGCAGGGCAGAAAAAAGGAGCACCATGTCACCTATGAGAGGTCTCACAACTAGGAGAGATGGAAGTGTGTATGTGTGTGTGTTCATATATGTATATATGTAGGTGTCATTCAAGAGAAGAATCTCATAAGTGCTTCCCATGGCTCTTGAGGCATAGAAAAAGAGGCAGTGGGACATTGTGTGGTAACATTCTCTGGCTGAAAGTTATGTTTTTGGAGGACGAAAGGACGAAAGGGCCAAAGTGTCTTTAAAATCCCACTCATTTGATTGGCACAGAGCAGAGCGGGCGACACCCTTAAGACTGACCGCTGATGAAGAGCTGGATGTGCGTGGGTGTCTCAGAACTGTTGCAGTCTGAATGGAAGTCAGACCTTACTGTAGAAGAGGCTTCTTGCTTGGTCAGTCCTGACAGAGGGGGGGGGGGGTCTGAGCATGTAGAAGTGGTAAGACGCTGACTGAGGGGAGGTGGGTGTTCACTCGATGATCCGGGCTTGCTTATAGGCCACAGCCCAGCTGCTTTGCTATCTCCTGAGTGTCCTGCAGGCGCTGCAGGCTAGCACTGGAGTAGCCCTCATCGCTACAGCTGCTACGCAGACTGCCTCGCTCGTCTCCTGAGTCACTCACACTGCTGGTGCTCCACTCTAAGTCACCAAGCAGGTAGTCTGTCCCCTCAACATCCACATCCAGGTCCTCTGTAAAACACAGGGAAAGCAAACATGGTTACAACTTTAGATTTCAGAAAACTCTGTCATATCATCAACTCTGATTTGGAGATGAAACGACAAATCTGCTGCTGAGCGAAGTCTGATCATTTTCAGCCTGATCGGTAGACAACACCACTGTTCGCTCTGAAAGACTCAAAGTTCACCATTTTCAGTATCAGTGAGGTGTTCCAAACTGAAGTCAGAGTCAGAAGGCTAGAGATTTAAGAAGCGTAACAGGAAACTGTATTTTCAATAATTTGTCTGAGGTAGGTTCATTCAGGCTGCGAGAGGGCAAGAGAGAGTGAAACTTTTAGAGAAAACAGTAGAAAGGCTAAACGGAGTACAGGGGAGTTGCTTTCAACCATTGCCGGTAATGGAACGTGGCTGATCTGTAAATAATCTACATTCTCTTGAACATACACACAAAAACAGCAGCTTTAGCAATGCTAACAACATTAATCTAAGACTAACATATAAGCTAAAGTCAGTTTTAAATGTCAACTCTGTAGTAATTTTGTCTTTGTTTAAAATATCAATAAAGCCCTGTTTACTCCAACTTAGTAATGCTTGCACTCAAAACTTCTGCTTTCTTTCAAATATACTCTGTTCTCTCTCAAATCTGGGGTGCGCTTGTTTCCTTCAACTGACTGTGCACTTCTTTCAGTTGCAGCAACAAGAATCAAGTTGGATTTAACCTTAACGGCCTTAATAAAACCTTACTCCCTTGAAATCTACAACACAGCTGATGCAGATGATAACTCACTTACTGTGTTTAATCCATCATGCCTGGTTCAGTACATGCAGTCTGTGTGCTGACGTTTATAAAAGTCCAATTTTCCAAAACAGCAGACTACAGTCACACAGGACACAGTTGCAGGAACCTGTAGGCTTACACATAAGGATAAGCAGGTGTGCTGAACGTGTTCTTTCTAATAGAGGAGTCTGAACGCATGCAGAGAAGCTGGTTGCTACCAGGGGCAGCTGAGTGGGTGTTCTGCCTTCTCAACAAAATTCACACATTTCTGTTTCATTTTTTGTTGTTGTTTTTGATTCTGCGTCGTAGAGCAGGACCTTTAGTCCATGTAAATGTTTCAGATATTTCCGGGAAGCATGGTTAAATGTATCCTTTAAACTGAAACACAGAAAATCTAGATTCAAGCTTTTAGTCTGGCTTAAAAGGAATTTTCTGTCCCATTGATCGCATAATACCTGTAACATATCAGGTTCCTAACTGTGAGATTTCTTAGGTCATGGCTGAGGATTACACGAATGTTGGTGGGTAGAAAAATATATTACTCAGAAGACGCAAGTGTCCACACTTGAGCCTGTGTTGGAGCTCACCCTGGTCAGAGTCAGACTTGTCCGAGGAGTGAGCAGAGCCGGTGCTGTCCATGCGGGTCCTCTCCACCCCCAGCTGCTCTAGGCGCCTCCTCAGGTGTCTCCGCTCCCGCTGTAGCTGCTCCAAGGTGTGCTGAGCTTTCCTATCACTCTCCTCTAGCCTCTGAACAGTGGGGAAGAGGAAACAGAGCCCTTTAGGAGCTGCTAATACAGCCTGTACGAATGTGTGTGTTCTTTATCTTAGGGTGTTCACACCCTTCAATGTTTTTCAGATTTGTTCAAACTACAACCAAAGATTTTTATGTATTTTATTAGGATTCCATGTGCTAGGCCAACACAAAGTAGTGCTAAGCATTAGGAACATGATCCATGGTTTTAAAAGTTTTTACAACTAAAAACCTGAAATGTGCAACATGCATTTGTACTCAGTCCCATTTGTTCTGATTCCCCTGAATTAAAATCTAGTTCAACTAACAGCCTTTAGAAGAACCTATAAAGCAAACAGAGTCCACCTTTGTGTAATTTAATCTCTGTGTAAATCCAGATGGCCTTTGAAGGCCTCAGAGGTTTGTTGGAGAACATTAGAGAACAAACAGCACGATGAAAGCCAAGGAACACAGAGAATGGACGAACAAGACATTGTAGTCCACCTAAACTGACAGGCTTGGTAAAAAGTGTGCAGTAGAAAACTAACACTGCACACTGCCCAGAACCACCCCTGGTGAGAGCAGCATCGTGGTGTGGGGAAGTTTCTCCTCGGCAGGGGCAGGACAACCGGTCAGAGTTGGTTTAGGTTCAAGGATTATCTATTGTTGCAAAGGTACAGTAAAATCTAACGGAGGGTCTTGTGGAAAGGATAAAAATGGATGTTCAGAGATGCTCTCCATCTAATCTGAGTTTGAGATGTTTGGTAAAGAAAAGCAGCCATAGTTTGAGTCTCTAGCTCTGCCAAGTTGTTAGAGACATGCCCAGAAAGACTTTGTATCAGTCTATCACATAAAATCCCAACAAATGAAGGTGAAACTTTGGTTGTAACATGAAAAAGGGTGAACATGAATGAGGGAACAAATGAATCTAAATGCTATTGTAAGCCACTGTACTAAAGACGTTCTCGTCACCTAAACACATTATATGAACAAATGATCCTCCTCAGTCTAAATGTGTTTTATACATATGTGTACCTTTATATGTTCTTTGGCCTTCATCAGCAGGCTGAGGGTGGTGTGCCTGTTGACGTCTGGTCCCAAAGGAACGAGAGATTTCAAGCGCTCTAGGCACAGCCGTAGATGTGCCCGTCTGGAGAGAGAAGAAAGTCAAATAAAAACAAAAAATGGATGAAACTATCAAATTGTTTTCTCCTCCCTGAAACAGAAGCAAACATCATCACCATTGTGATTTAGTAAGTTCACAGTATGTACACATCTAACCAGCTGGACCCATGTTAACTCCATATCATGTGGGCTGAGCTATTCCTAGACTGCACTGCTTTAAAACGTTGTGATCCATACTGCCTGCTAGACTTTACGTTTCAGGAAGGACAAATGGGATGAGAAATCCACCTCCTCCACCAACGGCTGGTTCCAGTCGTACTTAAAGATGCAAGCTGTTCAGCATCACATGCTAAACTGGATAATGTCATCTAAACATAAACTGACTTCCTTACAGACAGCTGAGTATTACCATAACATACAGCATGAGGACATCATTTCTAACATGTAGTTTAGTGATAACCATGCCCACGCTGCAATTATTGTTCTGTATATTGATCACACATTACGAAAGCCCAAAAAATATGGAACCATGAGTAGGAGGATGTCCATTCATCGGTTTCACTGTGAATAAAACGAGTGCATCACAGTTACAACACTGGCTCTCTAACATAGCCAAGCAAATGCAGCACACTTATCTACTTTTGATTTAGATACGTTTTAAAAAGCCAAAAAACAGTTAAATAGCTTGGTGTCAGATTTATGACCTAATATGTGATCTAGTGCAGTGTGCTACAAGAACAAGGCGATTATCCCTGCTGTGTAACAAGTAGCAGACGTTTGTCAGCCTGCATCTCTCTGTTGTTTACGCTGAACGGTTAGTTAAAAACCCGATTACTGTGATGTAGAAACAGAATAAGACATGAGCAGTCGCATGTCGAGGTAGAGAACGCAACGTTTTACGCACTTCCTGTTCTGACAGAACAATAAACAACAGACAAGGAGTACTTCCTAATTATTGAAAGTATTGCTGCTAAACACGTGGAAGTTATAGCCAAACTCGGCGCTGACGGTAAAGATGGGAGTTCAGAGTTACTGCAGTAAAACAAACACACACTAAAATAAATTAGCAAAAACGTTCATGTTATTCAGTGGGGGAAATGATTGCCATCTTAAAAATACCTGTTTTTACAATTATTTGCATGCCTAAAAGCCCCTTTAGGATAAATGAAGCTGAATAATTGGTTTATTTATAATTGGCTTTAATCAGTAATCCATGACTTCCCGTTTCTCTGGGGAGCAAATGTACTGTGACACAGGGGCGCCTTCTCTTTTAGCCACTGGCCACTAGGCTGTATGAGGAACTATATTTATCTTGTCACCACAAACAGTGGGGAGGGTGATAAAAAATCTCTAATGCTCACAGTTGGAGAACTGCAGCAAGGAGTGGCATGCTGGGGTCATCATGTCTCCATATAAATCATTAGACACCATCTCCATGCCAACAGGTTGTTTAGGAGGCATGTGATAGAAAAGGCCTTTTTTTTGTCTAACTGTCACAAATCTAAACATCTAAACAGTTTGCTAAATACTACTTGGACTTTAACTGGAACTGTGTGTTTTGGTCAGATTAAGTACAAGACATTTGCCAGATGGATTTGGTGTAAAACATATGATGAATATATGGATAAGCACATTCTGCCCACTGATAAGTAGAGTGGAGGGCCTGTGATGCTGTGGGGCTCTTTCTCTTCCAAAGGCACATCACATCTTTGATATACAGAGATGTTTTTTTTAAATCTTATCTCAACTGAGAATAAGTCATGACATAACTGGGTCGTTCTGCAGTTTAATGACCCAAAACATACGACCAAATCAAAACAGAACTTCCGTGACCATCTCAGTCCCCAGACCTCCTACAGAAAACCTGCGTGCTGAGCTACAGTAACCAGAACATCAGAGAGGATCGAGGTCTCTGGACGATCTAGAGCAGGTGTGGCTCTTTGGACCTTCCACAATGACTTTTAAATACTTCAGCTAAAAACTAGAAAGAACTAACTAACATTTCCAAATATAGATACAATAAGAGATGCAGGTTTTAGCAGTATCCTAAGGAATTTTTGCATTGAACTTCCACAACAGAATGGAAACTAAGTGCTTTTTTTATTATATAATTTTACACAAATATCACATCTCACATAAGAAAATGTATCCAACCTCTTTTTGCAAAAGTTTCTTCATTTTAAAACCTAAGAATAGAAATAAAATGGCAGTTATTTGAAACTGACAACAAATTTCTCACAGTAGATATTTATGAAAAACTTCAAAGTTATCTTTTTCAAAAGGTCGTGTAACATTCACAGCTCTAAATGTGTTCTACTTAGCTGGACTGAGGCTGAAAATGGCTCTTTGGACTGGAACTCTGGGAGACTGTAAAAGGAGGAATGATCAAAGATCTCTGTAACTGTATGCTCCAACCTCGTCAGACGTTAAAGGTGAGGACTATAGTCTGTTTAATGGAAGAAAGGGGCCTGTACAAAGCATTGGGATTGGATTAAAGGTTGGACCTTTCTAAAATTTCACTGAGAGATTATGCTACTGTAATAAACAATGATTTTGTTAAGGCTGTGTACACATATTCCACATGCTGCTTGTTGTTTCCTGTTCTTCTCTTTCCAAACAATCAAATTCAACCGCTTCTGTTTGACTCCCTTTAGGACCAGAACAGGTTGAGTAGCAGTAAAAGAAGAGCAGAAACCAGATAAATTCTGAAACCCTGAGATCATGTGACCAGATTACTAATGCAACCTCCTCAGTTCACATTTATATTTCTTCTCCCTGATGTGTTTCCTGCATTAATCTGTCAGCCCTGGCAGCTGCTAAAGTTTGGTGCGTGGAGGTAGCCACTTGACCCCACTGTTACACAACACTGCCTTGTCAGGAGTGTGTACGTGTCTGAGTGCTTGTGTTTGCCTGAACGAGTGGGCTTGTGTACGTCAGACTCCTCCTGACAACGAGTGTTTAAATGTTGTGTTTTGTTTCCCTCCCATCTTATATGGACAGCTGAAAGCTAGCAGGATGTGTGCCTCTGTGCCTGGGAGTTATTCAAATTAGACACTGAAAGATTCAAAACTGATTTAAGTGTCAACAGAGGATGCATTGAATTATATTCTGACCCATGCCATGTGAGAACATTTGAACACAAACACACACACACACACACACACACACACACACACACACACACACACACACACACACACATACACACACACACACACACACACACACACAAGCTGCAGTCACAAAACAAGCATCTATTTCTCAGCTGCCTCAGTCCAAAGGGCATCCAAAGTGCCGTTACATAACATGGAAATGTCCCCGCCCAGGGTGTTCTGACATAATAAGGGATCAACAGGGCAGGCTAATGTTTGCTAATCAACACCGGTGAGAAGCAGACTCATCAAACAGCGCAGGTCATACCCAACAGACATGGCCACAGCACTCTGCAATTTATCAGCAACAGGTTATTCAGGTTTAGTGTGTCAATAGGTGAAAATACATAAGTAGCTGCAACTCTCGGTCTAAAGACAGAGAAAATTCCAAACTAATTGCTGAAGGTCCACACAGTCTGAGCTACTAGGTCCAGCTGTGTTGTCCCCTGCAGATGAAAATAGTTTTGTCTTCAACTCAGAACTACATGTAGGTCAGCTGGAGCCCTCTGCCCCAACAAGCAGTAAATCACCTCGATGTCCTCACTTTCACCCTCTCACCCCTCAAAGCAAGCGGCCACAGCCTGCACGGAGAAGCTTGCATGGAAATAGAAAATAAGCTGGTGATTGGAGTCGGGTTACGCCGAAATAAACAGGCAAACACACACAGGCATGCTCCAGTGTATGTGTGCAGGCTTGTGGAGAATAAGGCTTGGAAATATTGGAAGGTGATCTCTCAGACCCAACTTTGCTGTACAGGGAGGTGGCTCTGCCTGCACTGTGCTGGTTTTCCAACCAACCTAATTTACTGCTTGGGATTTCTGGTTATCAGGGATATTGGTGGCAGGAACTAGATAAATGTTCTGACAGTACTCATGAGGGCATGATTTTAATTTTGCTGTTGGGAGCCATTTGTGTAAGACCAAACTGTCCTAACAGACAGGAAACATTAGCAACCTCAGCTGCCAAGCTGATAACAGATGACTAATTCCCAGTCCAAGTCAAGTCTTTAGGGACTAAAATAATCTTCATCAGAATCAGCTTTATTGCCAAGTTTGTAAAGACAAACAATAAATTTAATTCCGGTATGTTTTGTTCTCAACAATAAAGAATATCTTTTTAAATGGACATATATACACAACTGACTTTACAATAGAATAGGATGTGTCCGAGTATGCATGGTGTTGTTCTGGAACTCTGAGTGTCAAGAGTTCATCAGAGAAACAGCTTGGGGTAAGAAACTGTCTCTGTGGCGGCTTTGTTTAGCAGACAGCGCTCTGTAGCAACAACCTGAAGGTACCATGCCATCTAATCTGCCTGTGACGCTGCACTTCTCCAAGTTTCACAAACATTTAACAATTTTTGTTTTTTCAATATTTGAAAGCCATGCATTTACAATTAAAACCTTTGTTGCATGTCATGTACCAAGGTACACAATAAAGTACCACATAATAAGTAAGACAAATTTCTGAATGAACAAAGAGCAAAGTCCTTTTACTTTGTAATCAGGTAGTGAATTATTTTTTTTATTCCTGAAAGAAGTCAGAAGATTCAGGCTTTAGCCAGAGAGACGTGTCTGGTCATTAAAAAGTTGAAATGACAACTACAGTGAACGGTTCGCTGTGACCCTTTAATAGCCTGTGGTCTGTGAATGTCGTCGGCCATCAGGTCAAGCGCATCTTTTCAAAGGAAAACATGGGCATGCATCGCATCGCTTTTCAGAGCGGAGGTCTGTAGCTTACATGTTGGCCCGCTTTTACTTCTGTTATGTAGAACTTGAGTCCAACTAAGACTTTTCTGCGACTTAAATGAAGTCAGTCTAAAAACCGAGTCGCCATCTCTCCCACTAGGTGGCATATCAGCCAAAAGATAACATTGTATCTAATAACCAATGAGGGGTCGTTAAATGGAAACGGAGGGTAAATCTCTGCTTTATTTGCCGTTAGTTATTAGTGTTAATTCCCATATTCTGCTCCGACAATATTAAAACAAGTCGCTCATTAAGATCCATACCATCCTGCAGGGGGTAAATAAACTTGTAAAAAAAAGTTGTTCTTCCCCTGAATAAATATTCCCAACAAAATTAATGCACATAAGAAACTACTGGACAATTTCCTGACTACACAGATTCATGTGCATCGCATGCCCTGTGAACTGCTGGGCTAAATATGATGAATTGTAATCTAAAAAGGAGTAGATAAAAATGTTAAAACAAGAAAATTCCTGGTCTAAAAATTTCAATACATTACAACCACATACGTCAATGTTTTCTTTGCCACTTTATGTGACAGCCCAACCTAAAGTAGGGCACAACTGTAACACTTTGTTTTCAACATTTTATGACAAAAATCAGTAGTGTTCTTATGCATTTTTATGCAGCATTGGGTTCTGTACTTTTTAGGATTACCATTCTCTGCAGTTCTTTTGGGCTAAGTCTCTAACAGCTTCGTAGACCTAGAGACAGACATGTTCTTCACAAAATAGCTTCAGCTCAGTCAAAAAGGTCCACTTTAGTCTCGTCTGACCAGAGCACCTTTCACGTTTGCTTTGCCCCCTACATGCAAATGCAAAATGCAAATGGGTCTACTTTTAGTTTGCTTTCAGTAATGGTTGTCTATACCCTAAAGCAAAGATTTGAGGAAATTACTCACAGCTGTCCTCAGCTTACGGATGGAACATAGATGTTTAGTTGGGATATTGTTTGATAACCTAACTGTTCTAATATATTCATAATATACCACACAGGTGTACTCCATTTATTAATTAGGTTCCTTCTGTTGGAAATTGGTTCTACATTTTATTTTGAGGTAACAGGGTAAAGGGGACCGAAAACAAACCACTCCACATTTTTTACAATAACATTAATGGTACTTCACAATTATGCAGTGCCTTCGGTTGGCTTATCACAAAAATAATGTTTTTTGAAGATGCTGTATTTTGGTGAATTATTGTTTAACTGTGCAGCAATGACCTTAAAAAGTTTCTGATCTATTGTTTTCATGAACAGTGGGTTTTCTGTATCTGCTGTTAAACACCACAGTTTGAAAAGAAGGCTAACCTAGTTTGATAAATCTCACTAGAAGGGTTTTAGTAAAATGGCGCCCGTACATACCAGCAGCATGGGTTTCACCCTGATGATTAAATATTTTTCAGGGACCATGGCTGACGGAGTGTATTGGGGTGATCTGGGTGCCATGTGATGATGCTCACTAGTTCAGGAGCAGCAAAGACATGCAGAGACAAAGAAACACACACACACACACACACACACACACACAGACATGAATACTTTATTACTGACCTGTTCTTTTCCATCTCATTGTGTGTAGACCTGCAGAGGTAAACAAGACAGAAGAACGTGAGAGAAATCAAATCTAAAAGAACCAGTGATTACACAGGGTGAGTAATTCTTTCTACATGTGGCATCACTGCAGTCCAGGATCTAACTGTGGAGGAGTGAGCACTAGAGAAAAGGCTGTGTGGGAGTGTATGAGTTGTCAGAAAAGCTAACAAAAAGAGATTCCAGAAAAAAAAATTAAGAATAAGCTGCGTATTCTGAGGTCCAAGCCTGGACAACACAGGATTTTTCCCTTTAGGCTTATAAATACAGAATCGATTCCTTTTGATTTTAAATAAAAGAACAGCAAAATGCACAATGTACCAAAGAAACCATTAGTATTTCAAAAGCATATTTTATTATTATTATTTTGATACACGAAGAAATCAAAAAAAATTTTCCACATAAAAACTCTGAACCCGCTTGTTAATATGGCAGCCATCTCCAACCTAAAGAGGGACAAGAAAGGCTTCCATGTTGTGTTCACAAGAGTCAATGAAACCTATATAAGAACAACTCGGTATAATTTTGTTTTGGATGGGACTTTATTTCATATTCAGAGAAGAAAGACACACTTGCTAGCTCTGAATTTTAAATATCTACACAGGTAGATGTTGTAGGCCATTTTAAGAGATCGTTTGAAAAACATGCTAATGTGATATTAACTTTTGCAATGATAATAGTGACGGCAATTAACCTACAATTTTTTTTTCTAGTATCATGGTTTTTCTACAGCCCTCTGTGAGTCCATACAATTGGCCATATCATCCCTGGCATGCAGATTCTGCGCACTGGCAAACTATCATGCAATAATGAGCTAAATACTTGTTGAGTTTAAAAACATTAAACTCCAGTACAGACTTTCCTGAACTTTCAAAATAAATTGCATTTAACTGACTTCCAACTGAGGAAGGGGGGTAGCAGCAGACTTTCCATGATGCCACTGTCTGAATAAGAGCACCCGCTCTCCAACAAGCCGACCTCTTCCACACTGCCTTCAAAAGGGACCGGATAGGGGAGACAAGCGCGCTGATGTCTCTTTGTTGGCAAAAAGACATAACTCTTCAACTGGATCCAAGAGTGTCATAAGATCACGCGATCATATGCACAAGTATAAGTGAATAACTGTTTGTGTACCCAGTATTGGTTCATAAAAACGGGTATTAAGGTACACGTCTAGCTTGACTTTCTCTCTGAGGCCTGCAGAAGCAAATGGTGCCCCAGAGAAATCCCTGCAGAGACGCTGTCTCTACAAACCGAGTGAAGCGGTTTTCCTTGCCTGAGAGGAGGACAAACGAGTAGCCGCATTACGGCAGTTGACTTGCAGTGTGGTCGGCGGACAGAACGAGCCGTCTTCCAGCCAGAGCTACGGAGGTTAGCTAGAAGCTAACCCTTTGTTCACGGAGCTCTCTTCAAACATCATCGTCGCCCGGACAGCTTTTCCTCCAGCAGGCCACAAATGTGCATGCGTCTGCACAAACGGTTAGAAACCAACTCCATGAGGATGGTATGAGGGCCTGACGTCCACAAATGGGGGTTGTGCTCACAGCCCAACACCGTGCAGGATGCTTGGCATTTGCCAGAGAACACCAGGATTGGTAAATTCACCACTGGCGCCCTGTGCTCTTCACAGATGAAAGCAGGTTCACACTGAGCACATGTGACAGACGTGACAGAGTCTGGAGACACCGTGGAGAACGATCTGCTGCCTGCAACATCCTTCAGCATGATCGGTTTGGCAGTGAGTCAGTAATGGTGTGGGGTGGCATTTCTTTGGAGGGCCACATGGTCCTCCATGTGCTCGCCAGAGGTAACCTGACTGCCATTAGGTACCGAGATGAGATCCTCAGACCCCTTGTGAGACCATATGCTGGTGCGGTTGGCCCTGGATTCCTCCTAATGCAGGACAATGCTAGACCTCATGTGGCTGGAGTGTGTCAGCAGTTCCTGCAAGATGAAGACATTGAAGCTATGGACTGGCCCGCCCGTTCCCCAGACCTGAATCCGATTGAGCACATCTGGGACATCATGTCTCGCTCCATCCACCAACGTCACGTTGCACCACACACTGTCCAGGAGTTGGTGGATGCTTTAGTCCAGGTCTGGGAGGAGATCCCTCAGGAGACCATCCGCCGTCTCATCAGGAGCATGCCCAGGCATTTTAGGGAGGTCATAAAGGAACATGGAGGCCACACACAATACTGAGCCTCATTTTGACTTGTTTTAAAGGACATTACATCAAAGTTGGATCAGCCTGTAGTGTGTTTTTCCACTTTAATTTTGTGTGTGACTCCAAATCCAGGCCTCCATTGGTTAATAAATTTGATTTCCATTGATGATTTTTGTGTGATTTTGTTGTCAGCACATTTAACTTTGTACAGAACAAAGTATTCAATGAGAATATTTCATTCATTCAGATCTAGGATGTTATTTGAGTGTTCCCTTTATTTTTTTGAGCAGTGTAGATGTGATTTAGGTTGAAATGATCTAAATGTTTTTCATTTTATGAAGTTTGGTTTTGTTTGTGTTGAACTCAGCTATCTTGGTGCTAGCAGACTATCTGCACCACACGTGCTCAGGTTGTGTTCTTTGTGTGTTTTTAAAGTTAAGACAAACTTTATTAAAGGGTGATTTTAAACAGAAGATTGATCATAACGCACTGTCCGCACTTATGCATTTCAACCCTTTTATTAACGGTATTTTTAAAGGTGTGTGTTTGATTCTGGTGCTAAGCTAGCAGCTTCTTTTGTTAGCTTTAACTGCTAACGGCTAAGAACACGTGCTTGTTGCTAAAGAATATTTACCCAGAAAAGTTGTTAGTTTTCAATCCAGTAAATAATATTTCCCTAACATTATTTTACTAAATTTGCTAACTAAGTAAACACCATTAAGCCCCATTTCTCCAGAAAGATTTGGCTCTTTCCAAAATATTCCCTTAATATTTCTTCAAATATTATTTCAATAAATAAAGGCAGCTAATTAGACACCGTTGAGAATTAGTCATCCAGAAGGTTGGTTTTATTCAGCAGATCATTCTTAAAACATTATTTTAAAACATTATTTTATTGAAATAATATTTTTCTTCAAGATAATCCTTGGTTCTCAAACATAAATAACATTGCATGGCAATGTTGCATCACTCTTTTGGTCATGGTTTTGAATTATCTTTAATCAACTTGTTTATATTGTACATAGTCCATTAGTCTTTGTTATTCTTTAATTCTGCTTGGTAGTTTAGTTGGATTGTTTTAGCATAGTAAAGAGTTTGTTGATTGAAATATGTTTGACTTTGAGTTGACTTATTTTTGTTAATAAATTCTTGTATTTTAAGAAATTGTGTGAATTCATTCCATATATGTGCAGTTTTGCTGTTCAATAATGTCAGAGCTCGTCTCACAACTTTCTATTTTGTCCTAATACCATCGCCTTACTGGGCTGGTATTCACAGGACAACCCTTAACAGACCAAAATATTATTTGATAAAATATTAAAATATTAATATTAAATAATATTCTCAGATTCATAATCCCAACATACTGCACCCATGCTGTTCTTTGTGATTGTGATGTTGCATATGTTACCATGCAGATGCAGACAGTGGGTCTATACAGGTCCTTCTCAAAATATTAGCATATTGTGATAAAGTTAATTATTTTCCATAATGTCATGATGAAAATTTAACATTCATATATTTTAGATTGGCATACAGCTCATGAAAACCCAAAATTCCTATCTCACAAAATTAGCATATCATTAAAAGGGTCTCTAAACAAGCTATGAACCTAATCATCTGAATCAGCGAGTTAAGTCTAAACACCTGCAAAAGATTCCAGAGGCCTTTAAAACTCCCAGCCTGGTTCATCACTCAAAACCCCAATCATGGGTAAGACTGCCGACCTGACTGCTGTCCAGAAGGCCACTATTGACACCCTCAAGCAAGAGGGTAAGACACAGAAAGAAATTTCTGAACGAATAAGTTGTTCCCAGAGTGCTGTATCAAGGCACCTCAGTAGGAAGTCTGTGGGAAGGAAAAAGTGTGGCAGAAAACGCTGCACAACGAGAAGAGGTGATCGGACCCTGAGGAAGATTGTGGAGAAGGGCCGATTCCAGACCTTGGGGGACCTGCGGAAGCAGTGGACTGAGTCTGGAGTAGAAACATCCAGAGCCACCGTGCACAGGCGTGTGCAGGAAATGGGCTACAGGTGCCGCATTCCCCAGGTCAAGCCACTTTTGAACCAGAAACAGCGGCAGAAGCGCCTGACCTGGGCTACAGAGAAGCAGCACTGGACTGTTGCTCAGTGGTCCAAAGTACTTTTTTCGGATGAAAGCAAATTCTGCATGTCATTCGGAAATCAAGGTGCCAGAGTCTGGAGGAAGACTGGGGAGAAGGAAATGCCAAAATGCCAGAAGTCCAGTGTCAAGTACCCACAGTCAGTGATGGTCTGGGGTGCCGTGTCAGCTGCTGGTGTTGGTCCACTGTGTTTTATTAAGGGCAGGGTCAATGCAGCTAGCTATCAGGAGATTTTGGAGCACTTCATGCTTCCATCTACTGAAAAGCTTAATGGAGATGAATATTTCATTTTTCAGCACGACCTGGCACCTGCTCACAGTGCCAAAACCACTGGTAAATGGTTTACTGACCATGGTATCACTGTGCTCAATTGGCCTGCCAACTCTCCTGACCTGAACCCCATAGAGAATCTGTGGGATATTGTGAAGAGAACGTTGAGAGATTCAAGACCCAACACTCTGGATGAGCTAAAGGCCGCTATCGAAGCATCCTGGGCCTCCATAAGACCTCAGCAGTGCCACAGGCTGATTGCCTCCATGCCACGCCGCATTGAAGCAGTCATTTCTGCAAAAGGATTCCCGACCAAGAATTGAGTGCATAACTGTACATGATTATGTGAAGGTTGACGTTTTTTGTATTAAAAACACTTTTCTTTTATTGGTCGGATGAAATATGCTAATTTTGTGAGATAGGAATTTTGGGTTTTCATGAGCTGTATGCCAAAATCATCCGTATTAAGACAATAAAAGACCCGAAATATTTCAGTTAGTGTGCAATGAATCTAAAATATATGAATGTTAAATTTTCATCATGACATTATGGAAAATAATGAACTTCATCACAATATGCTAATATTTTGAGAAGGACCTGTATAATGTGCACCTCTGATTCTGAAGCTCTTTGGCTCCATTTGAGTTGCAAGGGGTTCAACCTTCATTCAACGTTCAGTGTTCAACATTTGAAACTGAGTTGGTCTTCAAAGACCATTACTCCATAATTAATACTGTGGATGGCAAAGGTGAAGCAACGGCAACAATAGCAATGATTGTCTTCACATCTTTACCTGTTACAAACCCAGCGTTACATTTTGAAATGTAGATGATGAATTGTGCTTGTATCACTTCACTTCAGTTATGCGATCCGGTTAAACAGAGGCTTTGCAAGAGTATGGGAGGCTGTACTGCGCTATGCATAGTGGAGGACTGGGCTCCTACGTTTGTCTGACCGGTGATCCTTTTTGGCAGAAGCAGTAGGTGATTCAGCAGCTCTGCAGTAAACATTGCTGGGACTTTAAAATCACCTTAATGGAATACATTGACCAGACTGTATAGTTTTTTTTTTTTTAAAACAACTTGGCTCAAGGTGATTGCTGAAAGGCTTTGATGTAAACATTTGGTAATTCCAGTCTGCCCTGGTCTTCTTCACAAACCACTACCCTGTCATAGTTGAAGTCAGATTTTCCTGGAATCCATGCAGATTGTCAAATATGTTTTAAATGTTTTGTTTGTGTGCAGCTATAAAGAATACATGTTAAATGTTTTTAAGGAACATTTTCAATGAACATGTGAATACAAAGAAAAATGACAAGAAAAACAGTGAGAATTGATCAGCTCCGTATGCCATATGTGAGATCATCAGATGTATGTGCACGTGGAACCTTGTTTCGGGGAATGCAGATTTATATTGATTAAATAATGACTTAAAACAAAATAGTAAAACAAATAGAAAAAAGACCTGTTGTTCTATAGGCAAAAGTTATAACTAAGGGGAGATTTTACAGGAAGGTCTGGTAAACAGCTATACGTTTGTTTTAAATACTGATCTAATAAAGAGAGCCGGAGGTGTATACATAGTGACAGTGACCAAAGAGTGAAGGCTTGTGAAGATTCCACTAAGCCTGTTCATGTTGCTGGATCCTTGGTGAACATGTTGTCCTGATCACTGTAGGGCAAAGCAAAGCAGAGGTAAAATGAGAGATGGAGGTGTGCTGATAGCTAGCATCGCTCCTGGATTGCAGTTGGGCATTCAAACACAAACTCAAATGCAAACAGAGTGGGATGCAGATTTTGGGCAAAATCTGACCTTTCGAAAAAAAAAAAAAAAAGGGAGTAAACAGCACGGAGAAACAGTGAGTTAAGATCATCCACCTCCACCTGACCCCTGATCCCCTGTCCCTCCACAACTCCCAAAATAACCTCTGCATTTTCAGCGGTGCTAACCCCCAGGCTATCACTGACTGACTGACTCACATACACGGTGATGCTGATGCAGGATGTTAAACACATATCACAACTTTCTGCTAGGAATAATCTTAATTACAACTCCTAAAATGATGTTTCATTTTGCAACGGGGGAGACGTTTAAAGTCTGTGAATAAATCCTGTTCTCCTGATGTGGCAAGGAGCTGTTTGTGTGGCCATCATCATGTTTCCGGCAGCCACTCAGGGTGCTCGGTTTCTCGCCTGGCCCCCCTCCAGGCAGTGTACATTCCTGTGCAGGGCAGACAGCCATAGGTGACATAACAGATCTGGTAATGAAGGGATCCTACATATTCAGGCTTGATTTTTAGCTCTGGAACACATTACACCTCCTGCCTTAGTCCTGCATTATTTGCCCCTCAACATGTAGCAACCATAGCACCGTGGCACATTTGAAATTAAGTTATCCTGCATTAACATTTGGGTCTCAAGTGTTTGCAGTGTTCTTTTTCAGATCACACAACTACCCAACTGGGATACAAAATGTGCAAACTTTTAGGCTGTGATTTTGACCGAATAATATCAGGGTAAGGTTCATTTAGGGTAACATTATAACTCATTCAACAACAGAAAGAGATGCACAGAGAAATCTGCCAGAGACTGACATTTGATAATTTGACCTCTGACCGCCCCTGACTGGTGATTAGTGATTGGCTGGTCGGAGACTAAAAATCTAATCTTTTTCCATTCCGTTAATGCACCAGAACACACTGAAGACACCACTCTTCAGTGAGGAAGTTGTGTTTTATCCATACCATTTGTCAAGGGACAGGCTGAATTAGGAAATGCTGGCAACCTTTTGTAAGTCTCAATGTAAATCAAAAGGATTTTCAGTGCGCACCCACAGTAAATTGAAGAGAGGGATACATTAATGTTGGTTATCAGCGTTCGAATCTTACTGTAAATGTAAGAATCTACCAACTCTACAAGGAATTTGCACTTAGTAAAGCTAACCATGTTAAACTCACTGAACAAGCTCATCAGTAATTTAAGACTCTAAAGACAGTTTAGCAGTTTGTAATCAATTTGTCTTTGTTTCAAAATATTAGCAAAATTAGCATTTAGCAACAGAGCTGTATATTACTGACTGCTCTCTCACAGTGTGACATCGCCAGTGGTCCTAATATAAATAACTTCTAACAGGTACTGTATAGGTACACTATATAAATGAATGGTTTAATAATTTAATTTAATTTAATTCAACAACAGTTCAGTTTATTTATTATACAGTGCCAATTCACAACACATGTTGTCTCAAGGCACTTCACAAAAGTCAGGTACATACATTCCAATTAATACTAATCATTGAACAGTGCAGTCAGATTCAGTTATTTATTCAAATTGGATAAAAAGATTTTCTGTCTAAGGAAACCCAGTCAGAGACTTGTACCAGTCACTCCTCCTGGATGAGCATGTAGAGACAGTGGACAGTCCCTGACGTTGACTTTGCAGCAATCCCTCATACTGAGCATGCATGTAGCGACAGTGGAGAGGAAAAACTCCCTTTAACAGGAAGAAACATTCCAGTAGAACCAGGCTCAGTGTGAGCAGCCATCTGCCACGACCGACTGGGGGTTTGAGAGAAAGAACAGAGCAGAGACACAAAAAGAACACAAAAGCACTGATCCAGGAGTACTTTGGGGGGGAAGGAAAAGTAAATGTTAATGGATGTAGCTCCTTTAGTCGTTTCGCCTAGAAAGAAAGAACAGATAAACTCTGAGTCAGTTTTCAAGGTTAGAGTCTGAAAGAGAGCACATAGAGTTAGTCACAGTAAAAGCTCAGTCAATTGCCATGTCTAGGAGAGAGAAAGGGTTAAACACTAAAAGACAGGGCTATGTGTATCATCGATAGAGGTTGAGCATTAAGTGGTTGCCAGCAGAAGCTTGGATGATGCTCCTCTCCAGAAAGGTGTCACAGGTAGACACAGAGTCAGGCCAGGTGCAGCATCTAGGAAGAGAAAAGAGAGAACATAAAGTTAAAAGCTGAAATAACAACAAATAATGCAAAATTGGAGAGTAGCGTGAGAATGTAGCGAAGAGAGTGAAAGTGGTCATTATGTCCTCCAGCAGCCTAAGCCTATAGCAGCATAACTACACAGATAGCTCAGGATAACCTAAGCCACTCTAACTATGAGCTTTATCAAAAAGGAAAGTTTTAAGTCTAGCCTTAAAAGTAGACAGGGTGTCTGCCTCACGGACCAAAACTGGGAGCTGGTTCCACAGGAGAGGAGCCTGATAACTAAAGGATCTGCCTCCCATTCTACTTCTAGAGACTCTAGGAACCACCAGTAAACCTGCAGTCTGAGAACAAAGTGCTCTGTTAGGAACATATGGAACAATCAGATCTCTGATGTATGATGGAGCTAGATCATTAAGGGCTTTATATGTGAGGAGGAGAATTTTAAATTCTATTCTAGATTTAACAGGAAGCCAATGAAGGGAAGCTAAAGTAGGAGAAATATGATCTCTCTTTTTAATTTTCATCAGAACTCTTGCTGCAGCATTTTGAATCAGCTGAAGGCTTTTAACTGCATTTTGTGGACATCCTGATAGTAAAGAATTACAATAGTCCAGCCTTGAAGTAACAAATGCATGGACTAGTTTTTCAGCGTCACTCCTGGACAGGATATTTCTAATTTTGGCAATGTTCCGGAGATGAAAGAAGGAAATCCTAGAAACCTGTTTAAAATGGGATTTAAATGACATGTCCTGGTCAAAAATAACACCAAGGTTTTAACTTTATTACCGGAGGTAAATTTAATGCCATCCAGGTTAAGTGATTGACTAAGTAGTTTCTTTTTTAAAGACTCCGGTCCAAAGACGACAACTTGTCTTGTCTGAATTTAGAAGCCGAATATTTTAAGTCATCCAACTTTTTATGTCTTCAAGACATGCTTGTAGTCTATCTAACTGGTTGGGCTCATCAGGATTTATGGATATGTAAAGCTGAGTGTCATCAGCGTAACACTGAAAATGTATCCTATGCTGCCTGATAATTTGACCTACTGGAATATATATATATAGTAAAGAGAATTGGCCCAAGTAGTGAACCCTGTGGTACTCCACAATTAACCGTGGAGTTTGAAGATGATTTATCATTTACATGAACAAACTGGAATCTGTCAGACAAATAAGATTTAAACCAGCCTAGCGCTGTTCCCCTGATCCCTACAGCATATTCCAGCCTTTTTAAGAGAATATTGTGATCGACTGTATCAAATGCAGCACTGAGATCTAACAGGACAAGTACAGACACAAGTCTATTATTTGAGGCCATAAGAATATCATTAGTGACTTAGTGAACACATAACAGTAAATCAAAACTTATCCCTCCAAAATATCAGACACAACTGTTATTTACAGAACAGAATCAGCTAAAATCTGAATAAGGGGGTCATACACTGGCAAATATTGGTGATTGGGAATCGACCACAAAAATATCTGTTTGGTGGATCACTAACAAAAACAGAGCAAACCCATTTTTTGAGGTTTCATCTGAGCTGTGCAATGTTGTGATATCAGCTAATTTGATACCAACCTAAAGTCTACACTGTAATAATGCACTGAGCTAACTTTGGCTAAGGCTAAAACAAAGCCAAAACTAAAGTTAGCTTCCAGTTCACATCAGAAAAGGTCATAATTTCTTCACTTAATTACCAAATCTGGAGCTTCAATTCCAACCATATTATATTAATCTGCATAGGCTACATTAAATAAATAAGCCTGAAGTGTTATTACTGAATACACTCTACTGCCCTATACTCAACAGGTGTCAAATTCAGAAAAGTATAAACAGCTAAATTACTGAGCCAATGTCTGACTTGCTATAGTTCACACCACAAGAACAATAACAAAACAAACACACAATGGGAACCTGAAGCCTAACTCAAATTAATTCTGCTAGTTACAACAAGACTGCAGCAGTAACAGGTTATGTACGGCTTCCAGCAATGCAACCTGCAACATGCTGTCTAAAGCATGACAGTGGTGCCATGGCCACCATGACAGTGGTGCCATGGCCACCACTGTCATGGTGGCCATGGCACCAAATCCTGTTCCAGTTTTGGTGTTTCTGCTAAAAGTTTAAACTAATCAGGCTAAAATAAAAGAACTGAAAGACAAAATTGTTTTGCAAAATAATTCACCAGCACATCCGTTTCTGTGCTCAGCTTACAATGACACTGTTCTTCTGTCGACATCATCGTTCTACACAACACCACCACTCAGCGATGAGCACTACGTGGCTCCATTTGCCCGTACAACGACAACGGCATGAGCTCTATGGTGTGTGGTTGTAACACATATGAATCTGGATGTAGGGTGGGGGTGGACGTTAAATGTGCAATGGAGGATCTCCTTTTCTCCAAAGACAGTCAAAAGTGAGAGAACAAGGCATGAGAAGATGGAGGAAGAATAAAATATTAGAGGGTGAGAAAAAGGGATGAGGGCCAATCTCTACATGCGACATGCATGCATATGTTCATAGCAGAAACATAGTGACTCCCCTCCCCCATTATTCAGACATCCAAGCACTCAGGATGCATCATAAAACTGGGAGGGCATCACATGAGGGTTTAGGGTTGATTCCAGTTATAACAAACATGACTGACTGCGCTCCATTTTAATAAGAATTATGTTCACTAAAACAAAGAAAAAAACAGAACCTGCATGATCTATTGCTGAACCGTCTCCCCCAACATTAATCTGTTATTTTCAAAGGACCCTTCCTCATTCAGCAGTATTGTGGGTGTCCTTAAAACCGAATAATAATTTCTGCTCTGCATAAACCTTCTTACCAAGCTGTGGCTTTTAAATAGAAGGAAGAGCAGAACAAGTGTTTAGAGTTGACAGGAAAGTCACACCAGAAAATCAGAACCTTATCTATAACCAACAATGAAAAGGAAGCAAAATTTTAGGAAGACAAAGCTTCACTGGAAACGAAGGCAGTTCTTCAACTGAACCAACATGTTTTATGCTTGACGTGTCTAAACTGCAGCCCTGTATTACGTGTTCACACATGATCTAAGCTGAAGGCACACTGTGCATGGCTGGTATCTCTTTAAACATGGTGGGAGTGGAAGAACAGCTAATTTGTCACCATCAGTCATGGTTCTATCAAACACAGACTCATAGATAATAATCTCGCTTGGCTAATATGTGTCATGTGGCACAACATACCTTATTTATGCTTGCTAAAACATTTATGTTTGATAAATCAATTTTAAATCACTTCAAACACCTGCCAGAGTTTACATCAGCTGCCACATTTAAATCGTTTTGGAATAGAGAAAAAAAGAGAGAAAAATGTGCAAATGCTTGGAAATAAACAGTAAGGCTATGTTGAATTTATCAAAAAGTTAGAGGCTTTAATCCTCAGACCTTAAGAAAATATCCAACGCTAAGACAAGCTCCAACAGCAAACACTGGGAAGAGATCGGAATGAGCCACCTTTTATCATGGTCAGCTCTGATCAGGGATCAGCAGGTCAAACGTGGGAAAATTCTGATTCTTTCTGGTATTTATTAAATGCATCAAAACTAAGACGTCCTATCATTATTAGTTCACAAATGCATCAAAACAGCATTTATTGGGATGTAAATATTATTTAAAAATCAGATAATGGTTAGAGACATATGCTTTGATGCATAAATACGGATAGGCTTGTAATTTCTTATTGTCTTTTGGATTCTGAACTACTATCTCTATGAAAGAACCTGCAGCACATTTGACTATTTTATGTGTCATAGCCCTATAAAAAAATCTAAACTGGCAGGTCAGCTGTCAAAGAAAACAGAAAATCAGTATTGCCGCTGTCTTTTTATAAAAAAGGATTGGAACCACAGTGATGAAAAGTTTTGTCGCCGTTTTGACAATGTAACCTTTAAAGACTTAGATATACATTGTGATTGTTAACTGCTCCATGTCTAGTTGATTCACTATGTTTAATAGCCAATCAGAGCATCCTCTCTCTGGGTGTACATCCTAGTTTGAACGACAGACTGAAGCACAACAAAATCATCAAAGTAACAAGAGAAACACAACCCTACAGACACGCTGGACTGCAGAAGCAGCAGACAGGGTGGTCACATGTTTTTCAATTCAATTAACCACAGACCTCTTGATAAATAGTTATCTGATGCAAATTTGATTGCAGTGTACTGTTTTTTCAAAATACAAACTATGCAATATTACTGAGTGGGGAGCAGTTATAACATGGAAGAATTTCAGCTTTCTGTCACCAAGTTCTGACTGAGATTTACCTAAAAAATAAATAAAATGAAATCCCTAGTGAGCTATCTACTGCAGGTACGACATTCACTGGACATAACCTCTCATCAGAAACCAACAAAAAAATCTGAGTTACCCATTCAGAGGCCTTTAAACAACTGATCTGTTAAAATCTTATTTAATATAATTTCAAAGCTTCCATGCTTTTCAAGACCTCGGTTCAATACATCAGTTTAGTTCTTTTCTGCCATTAGACTTTTGTGAATGAAAGGCTTCAGGTCAATTCACCTCTTTGCAAATCCATGCCTTTTTTTTTCTGAACCACGTATTAGCATTTCATCCCTTCCTACTTTTAGTTCATACCCATGTTCTTAAACTGTTTTGGGTTGGACTCCTGTTTGAACCAGATGAGTCCTATGGAATTACGACCTCTGATCAAAACCAAAACAACTCACTCTTAGGGGCCTCTGTCTTTGTGCTGGGTATGACATGATCAAAACTACTAAAGATAGGAATTGGTAAATGGAGGAGGAACACAAAAACATTTAAACAGCTTTTAATCTTGGAACAATACCGTACTTTGTTCTCAAACACACACAGCAGTTCAGACATGTCTAGTACATTATGTATGAGGCTCCACAGGTAAAGAACATTCTGCACATCTTCTTGGAAGAAACTGAACCAACACATCGCACACTGGTATGTGTACCACAGGTTGAAGACACGAGGTTTCTGATGTAAAACACTATGACTGCATCAACCCCCAAGGAAGTGAGTGGTTCAGTCACATGCCTTCTGACGTCAAATGTCTCCATGTCACCATGACTGACCCGGTAAGTCTCAGTGAGACGCTGCTGACTTTAAAGCCAAGCTGATGTTTGTTGCAGTAAGTCACTTGCTTTAGATAATACATCACCAAAATCTAAAATTACTCCTCAAACTCAGGCGGTTTGTTACAACAAAGGGGCAGCTCCACTGTTTTACATAGATTAGCTATTTGTCACCAATGGTTTATTGTTTACAGTTTTGCATTGCTTTTCTTATCATTTTGCAAATGCACAATAATAGTCAAGTTGTAACAGCAAATTAGAACTGGGGCTTGAAACAGAAACTTGCCTGGGAAAAATGGTCTTAGTTTGGACCTCACCAGACAAAAACAGCCAAAGAAATTGGTGACTTATGTCAGCAATTTATTTTTAAATTCACCGTATACAAATAGGAAGGGAAATTTTAATTAAATATGTATACAAGTGACATTTATAACCTAGTCCTGAACCTCAGAAGGATCCAACACATTCAAAAGCCTGATTTTGTTATAGTATTAAGACCCACCTAGTGAGCTTTATTTATGTAAAACAATATCTAAATCATGTCTGGATAATCCATAAATGTCTAGGCAAAAATAGAGATATATGTAGTTTTACAGAGTAAAAGCTGGAATCTGTCTTGTTAGAAGTTTTAAGCCCTTAATGATTTAGCTCCATCATACATCAGAGATCTGATTGTTCCATATGTTTCTAACAGAGTACTTCGTTCTCAGACTGCAGGTTTACTGGTGGTTTCTAGAGTCTCTAGAAGTAGAATGGGAGGCAGATCCTTTAGCTATCAGGCTCCTCTCCTGTGGAACCAGCTCCCAGTTTTAGTCCGTGAGGCAGACACCCTGTCTACTTTTAAGGCTAGGCTTAAAACTTTCCTTTTTGATAAAGCTTATAGTTAGAGTGGCTTAGGTTATCCTGAGCCATCTTCCTTATTCTTTTACCTCCATCTTCCTCCCTCCCTGTTGGATGGAGTAAGGGGGAGTCAGGTTTAGCCTAAACCGGCTCAGTTATGGACCCTTTGTGCAAACACACCGTCCATTTCTGCTACCTGTATGACCGCCTCTCTTTTCCAATGGTTATAATCAGTCTGACAGAGGGAGGTACCCCCAATCCTTGTAGTTTTTAGTATAACAATAACCATCAGTGGGCTCTAGATGGACAAACTTTACCAGTTTATTATTTTACTAAATGCCCCTACACGTGGCCCGTTCTGGGATGGCCGGGCTCTGGCACTCGGTGGTTTGGTCTGGCTTCCACGGCAACCCCGCACCTTTCCGGACCCTTTGTGGGGTGCCTTGAGACGACATTGTTGTAAATAAGCGATATATAAATAAATAAACTGAAACTATCTCTGTAGTTATGCTGCTATAGGCTTAGGCTGCTGGAGGACATAATGACCACTTTCACCCTCTTTGCTACATTCTCACACTACTCTCCAATTATTTGCTGTTATTTCAGCTTTTAACTTTATGTTCTCCCTCTTTTCTCTTACTAGAAGCTACACCTGGCCTGACTCTGTGTCTACCTGTGACACCTTTCTGGAAAGGGGAATCGTCCGAGCTTTTGCTGGGAACAACTTAATACTCACCCTCTACCGATGATCCACATGGCCCTGTCTTTCAGTGTTTAACCCTTTCTCTCTCCTAGACATGGCAATTGACTGAGCTTAACTGTAACTAACTCTATGTGCTCTCTTTCAGACTCTAACCTTGAAAACTGGCTCAGAGTTTATCTGTTCTTTCTTTCTAGATGAAACGACTAAAGGAGCTACATCCATTAACATTTACTTTTCCTTCCCATAGAAAGTACTCCTGGATCAGTGCTTCTTTGTTCTCTTTGTGTCTCTGCTCTGTTCTCTCAAACCCCCAGTCGGTCGTGGCAGATGGCTGCTCACACTGAGCCTGGTTCTGCTGGAGGTTTCTTCCTGTTAAAAGGGAGTTTTTCCTCTCCACTGTCGCTACATGCAGGCTCAGTATGAGGGATTTCTGCAAAGTCAACGCCAGTGACTGTCCACTGTCTCTACATGCTCATCTGGGAGGAGGGAATGCTGCAAGTCACTGACTGAATGCAATCTGCTGGGTTTCCTTAGACAGAAAAACTTTTTATCCAATTTGAATAAATAACTAACTCCGACTGCACTGTTCAATGGTTACGATTAATTGGAATGTATGAACCTGACTTTTGTGAAATGCCTTGAGACAACATGTGTTGTGAATTGTCGCTATATAAATAAACTGAATTGAATTGTTTAAACGTAAACTTGATTTAGCCACGATGGACAAGTAAATAGAAACGAAAACAAACCAAGAAATAGTAACTAAAACTTGGAGCCTCTCATTTATCAGCATATTATCGTTTCCCGATGAGCTACACAACCACATAGTTGAATGTAAGCATCTCATTTAGGTCTAAAATCTTTTATGCATAATAATTATGGTTTTATTGTTGTTGAAGGCTTAACGATTTTTTTACTGATACAAATTAAACTCTGTTCTATCCCTCCCATTTTGTCAGCGCTGCATCCTCTCTGTCTGAGTTAACTTGTGGGTGTCCAGGTCTGTTTGGAAACTGAATAATACTCAACAATTTCCAGTTGTCTTTTGTACAAATAACATCCTTTTTATCTCTGGTTATGTCCAGTTATCATATTGCTGTCAGTGGACAGCATCTACAGCTTCACTGTGGAGCAACACCATAGATTATAATAGTTGTATCCATCAGCCTGTTCAGAACAAATATGTAAATATGTCATCATCGTTACCAGTATTCTCTAAATATTTTATTGTCAAATAAAAAAATGCAACCGTTTAGTGCTCAATAATATTATTGATGCAATATCACAGCTGAAACAGGAAGATACTTGTTCATTTATACTGAATTAATTAATGCTGTTTTTGAGTTTCCGTTGTGCTCTTTAGCATATCTGTTAGAGTTTATTGCATATTTTCAATTCTTAGCCTAAGCTTAGCTCACCTTTAGATAAGGCAGTTTAGTTTGGTCCAAGCCTAGACAAAATATATATAGGTCTAAATCAGGGCAACGTCCACAGCTAACATTGACTCATGTCTAAATGAGGTCAATGTGTAGCCTCAACATGGAAATAAGGTTTATTGCTCAGTGGGTGACCTCTTTTGACAACTTCTCAGATGTCCTTTCTATATTTTCTCTCCATATTGTCTCTTTATTTCTCTCACTCTTCAACCGGCACCTACACGCTGGGGTTTAGTGAAATTGCCAGGTAGCTACCAGGTACCTGGAAGGTACTGCACTATGGCATTCACAGGCAGTTTATACAGAAATGGATTCATCTGCGTAAGATATACATTTATTTTAGTATAACTATCAATTACTCATGTGAGTTTCGTAACGCAGTTTTTATTAGTGATTGGCAAAAAATGTGAAAAAAAAAAAATGTAACCATGTATCTAAACTTGTTTTGAACCACTTCAACATTACTCTCTGAGAATTACTGTGCCTGACCAGATGATAAACAATCAGTAATTAGACCAAATTAGATTTACTGAAACAGACTTTACTGCAGAATACAATGGGCAATTTATGTGTGCTTGCCATACTTTTTTTTTGTACAAACTGGAGACAAATGTATGTCATTTGTTGTTCTCATGTATAATTGAAGGTTTCTCAAAGTGTCAGAGTGCAACAAGATCCCATGTCTACAGAGTTATGCAAAAAAAATGGCGTACAGCTTTTACCTGCTGGTTGTGTTTTTCTTGCTCTTGTTTTTTGTTTTCAAGCTTTCCTTCTCCCGACTGCTGATGAAGGGTGGCATGGAGGCATAGCCATGTTCAGCTTCTGCAACCATATAAACAACACAGTGGTCACATGTCTTGTTATTTGGTGGTGCAAAAGATAGATCACAGTAGGAATGAACCAAACCTATAAAGGAGGAAGCCTTACAAGATGTGCCCCACATGAGCCAGATCCTTTGGATCTCAGGTGCAATGTTTTTATGCAAAGGTGCACGCATACTAATTATTTATTTCATGCAGCATATTGATACAGTAACCCCCCCCCCCCCCCCCCCCCCGTTTGGACAATGATGTCATCCTGAACGACAATAAACCCCACTTGCTAACCACAACACAAGGAAAGGAGGGGCCTTCACTGAAACATTGTGTTCCTGCACATCTGAATGCCTCTGCAATATAATTAATTCACTCTTTATCCGAATTGCAAGGCTATCTTTGCGCCATTTAAAACACAAAAAATGTTTATTAGGATTAAGACATTATTATCACTATCACGAGGATTAGCAACCCACTGGGAAAGGTACACACTGTTCAAACTCCAAAAACAATAATAATACTGAATGTGTAGTCCGATTACTTGTTGCAAAATAAAGAAAGGCTGCAATCGCATTTATGGTGACTGCACAATTATGTTCACAAATTCTAGTCATTTGTGAAAAGACTGCCATTGTACGTTTTCTTGTAAATAAAACAAAGGAAGTAAGAGAATATATGAACTTTACCTCTTTCCCTGCGATCGAGGTACTCAGCAGCTTCAATCAACATCTGCACCATTCCGATCGCCGCCATTTTCAACAATAACACTAATATTATAACAATCCGAAGAGGGATTCCGTAAGTGTATCCAACTTGCTTTAGGTCCTTCCCCTGATTCTCCTTTCAACACTCAGGTGCTTTGGCTGTTCTATCAGCGTTTACTTTAAAAGGCGAGGAAGAGACGTCTGTGGAGTCAAAGTTACAGTGTGTCACTCTATATATTTAAAAGTTAAAGGTCCAACAGCATAAAGCCCCAGTCAGTTAAATACCGAAACTGCTCTCCTTCCTGATGAGCACTCAGATGGTTATTTAAAGGGCTTGATGGAAGCTAGCTAGCCGTGGCTAACACTCAGGGGACTGTCCTTTAAAACTACTTTGCAAGCTAAATACAATGGTTAAATATCGGTAGGTCTTCGAAGAAAATTGGGCTTGTAGATACAACACAAAGAAAATCCTTTCCTGGAGAGTAAAATGTTTTTAGATTGCAGATTTGTTTGGAGAAAAAAAGTTGGCTAACGTTAGCAAAAATGTCAAAATTCCAAATTAACGACGGAAAGTTTTTGCGATCTCGGTTGTATTTTGGAAGCGTCACCCAAAGGAAGAAAAAAACATTGGCTCATACAGTTCCCTGAAGCTGCCAGATAGGAAAATGCTATAAAAAGGAGCTGCCAGTGTTTAAGTCAGTCCAGTGTTACTGGTTCCAGCTTTTAATCTGGCTGGTTCTGTGCTGGTTTACAGCTCATGGAACGCCTGAAACGTCTTGTTGGATGCGAACGTACCGAATGACAGTTTGTCAAAGTGCTTTTAAAATACTGCCTTGTTAATGTGGACACCAGCTACTTACTGTAGTGTAACACAAAGCCTGTGTGTGCTATCACACGATTGGATGCCGAGAATAAAGACTCAATCTGCTATTGGCTAACTGAGCCATCATTCGTCAAAAATAATTCAGCACTGCCACTGAGGGGTTAATTCAGCCATTTTGGCTCTGAATACCATTATGGTCGTAAGAACATATGGAGCCGAAATGGATGTAGTTTCATGTGAACACACAAATGCAGTGATTGGCTAGTTTTGACAGACGTTTTAGCTATTGGTTTACCCAAAAGCGAAAGGTAAAATGACAACTTCCTTTTATAAGTAGCCACGCCTCTTGTGCCATGCTCTTTAGCGTTGTACAGCAATGATTGGCTACCATGGTGTTGTTTGGTTTATTTCGTCCTTCGCGATTGGTTTGATGTCATACTCGCGGAGGGTGGGTACATTAGATACCAGTCAGCCGGAGGTAGGAGCTATAACGATATAGAATGGGAGGAATTTTTCTCTTAAATGAAGAGTGAACGCGACAAGGGGAGGTAGGGCAACCAGTCGGAACGATCTGAGTTCATTACGTCATTAATTTTGTGTCATTGTTTTAGACAACAGTGTTATCTTGGCATTTAAACCACTATTTTAAGTTTATTTTAGTTACGTGGTCAAAGTTGGCATCCGCTGCTCTCGCCAGTGTGACTGAACGGAGCGTCACAAGAATGCGCCGGCTGGTGCGCCGTTTCACAAATGGGGCGTACAGCGCAAGCGCAAACCGATGTTCAGAATAAAACTAAACTAATCTTACAGGTCATAAGAAGCAAACGAGGTTCTTTAAAACCGACCGGAAGTTTCACATGGTAGATTGATCAAATTATCAGCATGGTGGCAACCTCTAACAAATCAGGCAAATAGTACATCCAGATATTACCCATTTAGAGACTTGATCAAAATTATATATTTTTCAGTAATGGACCTGGAATCACTGGGAGAAAGGAAGTTCAAAAGTCCTCTTGAACATTTACCCACCTTTCTACACAAATCACTTCTCAATTTTATTTTCTATTTTTGATTGAGGTTGCTAGTCAGTTTTATCCCTTGGTGGTGGGATTGATGTGGAGTAGACGTGTGTAAATGCATGCTGTAATGGTGGAAAATCTCCGCGTTCTTGGCACAGATGGTCCATGTTTGGGGAACTTACTGCTACTAGTATGAATTACTACAGAAGTGACACTCATTACATACTGTTATTTTCACCTAATCTAAACAGGATTCTTTGGTTTGTCAAACCGTTGTTTGGTACATCCTGTAACCTCTTGCGCCATGGCTTACCTCCTTGGTCAGTTTGTAACTGGTGCAGACCTTTACAATCGTTACTTCATATTCAGTCCAATAGTAATTAGATAAAACAGTCAGATTTGAACGTGGACAGTTTATGTCTAATAATAAGAATAATGTGGATTGCTTTAGTTCTGAAGAAGTGTTTCAGATGAAACAGGTTGTTGCCTGTTGTTTACCTTTCATTTACATGATGACCTACCATTTGACCTCTCATTACTGACATTGGAACAGTGTACTGTATGGTTGTTGTTACCCATGCTGCCTGCATCCTCACTAAAACTAAGTAGAGCAAATCACCCCAGTTCTGAAGTCCTTACACTGGTTCCCTGTAAATAAGAGAATAGACTTTAAAATACTGTTTATACATCAGTGAATGGTTAATCACCAAAATGTATTAAAGATTTGTTGTCGTTGTATGAACCTTTCAGACCACCCACATCCTCTGGTTCAGGTTAACGTTGCACCCCCAGAACCAGAACCATACATGGAGAAGCAGCATTCAGGTCTTGCTCCACTGATCTGGAACAAGCTCCCAGAAAACTGCTAAAATGCTGAAACAAAGTTCTTTTGAATCAAGGTTAAAACCCATTTGTTTAGCATTGCCTTTGACTGTTAAACATCATTAACTTCAATCTGTAGTCCAACATTTCTTTCCTTTCATTTATTATGCTAGTTTTTTTTTATTTTTATCATGTATAGCACTTTGAATTGTTTTGTTGCTGGATGCAATAAACTTGCCTTATTAAAGCGCATTGTAATTGTATTCATATCCCTTAAACCTTTCAAATGTTTACATTATGACCACAAATTCTAATGGATTATAAGATTTTATGATAGAGCAACACAAAGTAGTGCAGAACTGAGTGGAAGATGACACATGGCTGGTGTAAATTTCTCCACATCTTCCTGCCCATCTACTAGGTTCCTTGAACTTCATGGTGACTCTGAGGCCTTCACAGAAGAGCTGGATTTAAACTGAAAGTAAATTACACGGAGTTACGCTCTAATTCAATTATTTCTGAGAACAGATGGTTGCATTGTGTGTTTTGGGTAGGCTATCAGAGTAAAAAGAGTTCAATACACAAGTACGCCACCTTTTCCAGATATTCAATGCAAGACACAATGCAGTCAATGGCTGTAGCTTGACGAAACACGGAAGAGTTGAAGGGGTTTGAGTTACTTTGCACATGCTCAGCACAGATAATACCTGCATTGTTCAATCTCTTAACGCTGTGTTTAGATGGGTATATATTTATGTCATATTAAACAACTAAACATTTAGATTTTATAGTATTTCCTGCAAAAGTTTAAACTAGTTGTTGCAATGTATTGACAAATAAGGTTTATGTTTCAAAGCAGGTACTTTACACAGACTTGCAAAGTCATAAAAGCTGTGACTCTTAATTTAAAATCTTTAAATCAAAAACGTTTACTGTCCAGACAGATGGACACAATAATCGAAGATTAATACATTCAGACAATGAAAGATAAAATTAAACTATGAAAATACTAATATTTTCCCCATACTTAACAAGATCTGGAAAATACTGAGTAAGAACCCTGCAAACGTTCTCCGCTGTAAGAAAGCAATCACTTTCAGCAAATGTTTGTTTTATTTCACTAACCGCAGCAACCAAAGGAAAATGTGCACAATCTGCTTGCCTGCAGTTGATCTGCACTAAAGGTACAGTGACTGGTTCTAACCAGGTAGTTTGCTGCTTTAAAACACCTGCTGGCATATTAAGATTATATTAATTTACTACAGGGGTAGAAAATCAAAAACATTCACAAGAAAGCTAAAACAAACATCATCTCTGAGAGCAGAGGGATGTAGATTCAATGACAACAAAACAAGAGCAAGACATTTTCATGAATAAATGACTTAAAGATGGTCAAAAATAGACATTTATTGTCAGCACTGCACCAACATTTTTAAAAGTTTATTAGGAATACAGGACTTCTCTCAACAACAAAATGCTTCATCTCCTATCAGTTCTGACCCGAGAAGGACTCGAGGTTTAACTATTTACAATATATCGTAAGATAAAAAAAATAACAAAAAAAAACCAGACTTGCTGAATCACAAGACACATTTAATAAGAACTAGATTTATATTGTCCTTGTCCTCTTCTCAACCCTCCTGTAGGGGAGAATCTCCTCGTGAAATACACCTTTAAGCGATGAAGTCCAGTGGTCTGTTAAATCCTCCCTTTCTGTTCATATACTGCCTAAAGAAATAAACACAGCATGATACATTACATCATCACTTCCTTTGCAGCACTTGCTGATTACATCATCAACAGGAGGGCTGGGATCTGCATAGAAACACCTGCAGAGGTGATTGGCTAGTTTAACAGGAGACCATGTAATGAATGCTAGGGAGGAATGAAACCTTTACGCTCTGACTTGGTAACATTTACTGAGGCTCAAACAAACCCTTCAAACAACTAACTTGATTGATATATACAGAGAGTTAATCTGCTCTAAAGCATTACGGTGCTATAATGATGATGTACAAGCATCACACAGGAAAAGTGTAATAAAACAAATTCTTTGTGTGCAAACATACCTGTATTTCCGCTTCATGGTAACATTGACTGCATATGCATTCACAGATCCGTCGGTTTTCCTCCCCTATGGAAAAACATTTTTGGTGTAGGGTTCAAAGCTGTCACAAAATAATATCAGCATAATGCAGAACACTGCGATATTGTTTGATAGAGTGTCTGTCAGCAGATGCAGTAGGTAGTTATTTTCCTGTCAAATCTTTCATTGTAGACACTCGGACATAAGACAGAGGCGCTTAAATCGAAAGCAAGTTTGTGAATCCTCAATTTGTCTGTACAAAACACTAGATTGCACTCGAGTCAACAACGCCTCCTTGTGGCTCCGCAGCATACAACAACCCCTGTTGCACTCACCTTGGTTGTATCAAAGGAAGCAAATCCCATCATTTTCATCATCTCAATTTCCTCTTCTGTTTTGCCTTCCATATCCTCAGCTGTAACAGCAATAAGAAAAATAAACAGTTTATCAGTTCGGCTCCAGGTTTCCAAAGCACTGAACAAATGTTAATGATGGCAATACCTGAGATCTGAACGGCCTTTCCGGATTTGTCTTTCCCTTCATCGTCACGTCTTTCCTTCTGCCTTACAGGAGAGAGGGAGGAGGAGCGATGGCGCCTCGGAGGAGTCCTATCAGAGGAACACCATGACTGCTTCAGGATGGGTTATCACAACTACTGGCAGATCAAATAATTGTGACTAAAGTACTCATATTTAGTTCACATTCAGTTTGTCCCATTTAAGAATCAAATGTCCAATAAATTTAATGTACTGATAGTACTGGTAGTAGAAGTATATGAAAACATCTTTAGAAATCTCCAAGCATGGTCAGTACTATTGTATTTAAAGTATAGCTTTTAAAAAATATTGCAATATTGCAATAGATCAGCTTTTCTGTCCTGCCAGATACATCTTTAAACCATAAGTGCCTTGTACTGCATGCTGGATGCTTTGCATCTAGACATCCCATCACTTCATCTACTACAAACAGGAGACTCTGAAAGCAAATAAGCCACAGTAAAAAATATTGTTTTTCTTTTTTTTGTGGCAGGTACAAAAATTGTTATTTTTTTGAGGTACCAGAGAACAAGTTCGTTGATGAAAACGATCTGAGGTAAACAACCTCACGCTGATGTGCCTTTCTAACACAAATGAATTTGACATCAGAGGTTGCTCCATCTGTATGCACGTTATGCCCCTTTTCCATGGGCTCCACTTTGGCCGCCTCCACTCCACTCAGTCCGTTTTGCACCCGTTTCTATTATTGGTTTTTCCAGCCCGGTACTGGTGGTTTGGTACCTGCTCGTCAGCAGGTCCCAAATGGGACTTGAACAGACTGATGTTCACCGATTGTCCATGAGCGTGGTCAGCTGTATGGCAGGGGCACAAGAAAGTGTTCGTAGAGATAGGAGAGAACGACAAGCCATGGATTTTACAGCACACTGCAGTGCTGGGAAAAGCTTTAAAAACGACAAGAGTGACTATAAAAATATAAAAAGGACCACAATGGCTGGAGCAGGTCAAACCGAAAGCCGCGGTGGTGGTTGGAAGGGGGGCTTTAAGCTGTAACTCCAACAGCTTTCATGCGCAGCAGAGCTTGATCGAGTTGAGTGGAGCCGTGCGGTGCTGGGACCCTGAATGGAAAAGAGGCTATTTACTCCACAATTGTTTAGGTTGAACTGTGAATGCATATGATGACAAATAGTTAGCATAATTGCCACGACCCACAAATATGTAAAGCCATATCTTTAGCTAGCTAAACTGTCACATAGCTAAATCTCAGGGGGTGGATCTACACCCTGTTGTAGAGCCTTGCTCATCCAGCTGCCCCCCTACTTTTATGTCCATAAAATCATCGTAATTACTTATCACTTTGTCCAAAAGCCTCTTACAACCATCAAATTAAACATTAATTTACCAAAAATATATAATTGTAGATGTGATCTGAGGTCCCTGAAAAATGTAGTGATGGCCCTGCGATAAACACAGTCTGCCTACTGCTCGGCGGCCGCATGTGCGTGCGTCTCAGGCACATCAACGAGGCCGTCTGTCCGCAGCCCAGCAGAGTGGAGCAACTGAGCAGTTAAAGTCAGTTTGCCCAGGGTGATGTGAAGTCAACTTAAGTTTGCAATGAATGAAATGTCTGCTGAAGTGACCAACGTTCACAGTGTAATACGTTTATTAATGGTTTGATGACACTGACTAACTCACATGTGATTTGTGAGAGCGTTAGCATTTTCCGTGTTAAGTTTAGCTGACAATAGGCACGATAAGAGTTAATGAAAAGTTTAGCTATGAATAAAAATATTTGGATTTGCTTTTTTTAGGGGCTGCAGTTTTACTGACGACTCTATATGATTAATATCACAGTAATGAGGCACAATTAAACCGGCACATCCATTCAGTCAGATCGGGAAAATAATAAACTGGCTGCCATGAGAATACATTTTTACACTTATGAGAGTTATTGTCTGCGCACTGAATGATCCTTTAACACTTCAGGTTTTACTTTTTTAAAGAAAAAAAAACTAAAAGACTTAATTCCTTAATAGACATCAGCATTAGAGCATTTCAACTTTTTACTTCTCAGATTTTCTATGAGTTTCATGCTCAGATTAACCTTTAATGTCCCTTTGGTCCCAAACCTCTTTACTTTGCTAACTTTTTAAAATTCTCAATATACAATTTCATACAAGGTTACAATACAATACAATATACAAGGTTAATTGGATGAAATGTGACCAGCATTTAATTTTAACATTCCTTGATCCCTTCTATTGTAAATGTATACAATAAAAGATCTGCATATATGCCTACACTTTTAACCCTTGCAACTAACTTGGTCCCTTTGACTCTGTGGAGGTTCCTCCAGCTATTTCACAGTGTTAGTAGTTTAATGTTTCTTCTACACATGGATGTTTGCTAAGCTGGGTGCACACAGTTAGTAAACAGCCTATGTTTGTGCAGATTAGTAATTGTTTGTTTCTTTTGCTGAGGTGGAAGGAACTAGCTGGGGGGAGCAGATATGATGCGACACCAGGAAGTGGAGGAAGCCATCAGGCTGGTGAAAAGAGGGGACTTAACTCTGGAGAAGCTGTCAAACTCTGAAAGCTCCATTGTTTAAAAACTGTTTGGTGTTAGAATGTCTTAGTTTTTATATTTATGTTGTAGTTATGATTTGTAAGAATGAATTAGTTGTTTAGGTTTATTTATTGTTTGTCTTAGTCTTCTTGTCCCTCCCTTCCTTGTTTCATGTAGGCTAGCCTGTGTGTTTAAATTCCCTTGTGTTTGGTGTAAGAAGCCAGTCCTGGTTTGTCAGTTTTGGTGAGGTGTTGGTTGATTCTTTCCTATGGGCTCATTTTTCTAGATTTTTTTGTGTGCTTTTGGTGGATTTATGTCAACTTTCATGGAAGAATAAATGGAGAATATTTCTTGTATACTTTTGTCCTTTGTCCAACTGTTTGGTCCCTGACAGACTCCCAGCAAGGGGAAACCAGTTTAGGTGTGATTATTTATACATCCTAGTGAAATACAAAGTGATCTCGAGTGCACCGACAATCCGACCTTGAACGCCTTCTGTGTGGAGAGCGTGAACGGGATCTGCGGCGCTCTCGGTCCCGATCCCTAGAGCGAGAACGGTCCCTTCGCCTTCGCTCGTGTTCCCGTGAGGTAGAGCGGGATCGTCTTCTCTCTGACAGAAAGGTATGACATCACATCATTCATTAGCTGTAGGATGTTAAATAGCACACCAGCAGCCGTGCATTGTAATGCGTTGCAAATATCTACCAAGTTACCACGTTTGAACAACAGTGAAACAAAAGCTTTCATCCAGTTTGTCATCAGAAACCCAGTCTGGAAACATATAAACTATAATTTAATAACAAGGTTCTTTGATGTCTAAGCTGTCAATTCAGATTTTCTTTCAGTGGACTTTAACACGTAAATGGCTTTCCTTTAATAGTTAAATGTATCAAACACTGACAGTAAAGAATATGGCAGGTTCTTTTAAAATTAGGGGTTATCAAGATTTGGTTTGATGCCTGTGGTGATCAGAAAACTTTGCTTTGGCACTATTCCACCTGTTGATCAATATTCAAATATCTAAAGGCAATACCCCAACATTTACATCTGCCCCTTTAGCAAACAAATACTGGTAAACCCAGAACACGGCGTCAAGTCCTCTCAGGACACCGGAAACACTCACTGGTGCTAAGAGGACAGCCTCCAATGCTGCCATTTTCACTACAACAATGTATGGGAGGAGTTTTAACATTTCAGCAGTCCTGGACCAAAATGTCAAAAAGACAAGAAGAATTTGTTTTACCAGACACCATTCTTTCATGCAAACCTGTTTCAATAATCCTTAGTACTGTTCCACATAAAACGTTAATAGTTTGAACTATAGCTCTATACCATAATATCCAGTGAGATCATTGTTACGTTAAAGCAACATTGCAGGCAGCTGCACTTTTCATATCTGACTGAAAATATTTCTACAACACAGTTTTAGAGTTACTCACCTACTTTAGGAAGAAATACAAGACATCTTTATTATTTTATTATTCTGCTAACAGTTTAGAGAATATTCTTTTATTAGATTTACAATAATTCAAGTAAACTTTTATTTAAAAAAAATTTTTTGTTTAAAGGTTTTCATTTTTTCTTCAAATAGGCAAAAAACCGAGAGACTAATGAGCAAACTGCTTCCCATTGATAATCTACATAAAATGGATTCTTATGCAAAACAAATGATATCTTTGTCACCCAATCACAACAGTGGTTGTTTTTACAATAATACATGAGTAGTAACAGGTCCTTAAAATAACTAATCATGGATACAACAGTATAAATGTGGACCTTCCGATCACGTTGATTTTATAACACGTTTGTATGGAGCTGTCATCTGCCAGATCTGACTCAAAGCAAATGCAGATAAATCAAAGAAAATGTAATCAGGTAATCCGACAATTCAAGTACAACCTATCTTCTGATATCAATGACAGTGTGAAAAATTTACAGAAAAGGCTAATTCGGTGCTTTGAAGTAACCCAAACTATCTTTGATTAACTCAAAGTTGGCCAGGCTCAGCCTTAGGGACAGAGTGAGGAGCCATGTCGTCCAGAGGAACCTCGGAGTAGAGCTGCTGCTTCTCTGCATTGAAAGGACTGAATTCAGATGGTTCAGGCATTTCATCAGGAGACCTGCTGAGCGTCCCCCTTGGCAGGGTTTCTGGGAACATTTCACTGGGAGCAGACTCCTGAGAGACTTATATAAACTGCTCAAAAACATAAAGGGAACACTTAAACAACACAATATAACTAAAAGTAAATCAAACTTCTGTGAAATCAAACTGTCCACTTAGGAAGCAACACTGATTGACAATCAATTTCACATGATGTTGTTCAAATGGAATAGACAACAGGAGGAAATATTTGGTGATTAGCAAGACACTCAATAAAGGAGTGGTTCTGCAGGTGAGGACCACAGACCACTTTTCAGTACCTATGCTTTCTGGCTGATGTTTTGGTCACCTTTGAATGTTGGTGGTGCTTTCACACTCGTGGTAGCATGAGACGGACTCTACAACCCACACAAGTGGCTCAGGTAGTGCAGCTCATCCAGGATGGCACATCAATGTGAGCTGTGGTAAGAAGGTTTGCTGTGTCTGTCAGCGTAGTGTCCAGAGCCTGGAGGCGCTACCAGGAGACAGGCCAGTACACCAGGAGACGTGGAGGAGGCCGTAGGAGGGCAACAACCCAGCAGCAGGACCACTACCTCCACCTTTGTGCAAGGAGGAACAGGAGGAGCACTGCCAGAGCCCTGCAAAATGACCTCCAGCAGGCCACAAATGTGCATGTGTCTGCACAAACGGTTAGAAACCGACTCCAAGAGGATGGTATGAGGGCCTGACGTCCACAAATGGGGGTTGTGCTCACAGCCCAACACCGTGCAGGATGCTTGGCATTCGCCAGAAAACACCAGGATTGGCAAATTTGGCACTGGCGCCCTGTGCTCTTCACAGATGAAAGCAGGTTCACACTGAGCACACGCGACAGACGTGACAGAGTCTGGAGACACGGTGGAGAACAATCTGCTGCCTGCAACATCCTTCAGCATGACCGGTTTGGCAGTGGGTCAATAATGGTGTGGGGTGGCATTTCTTTGGAGGGCCGCATGGCCGTCCACGTGCTCGCCAGAGGTAGCCTGACTGCCATTAGGTACCGAGGTGAGATCCTCAGACCCCTTGTGAGACCATATGCTTTTTGAGCAGTGTATATCCTTTCTGGAATGGGAATGCCTGGGAATGGTGCAGAATGAGCTGGATTGTGTTGCCAGGGAAATGGCTGTCTGGGTCTCCCCCCTGAACGTGATAATCCACAACCCAATTTAGCATCGTTGCTTTTAAATTTGGACCACTTTAGTGTTGTTTAATTGCCACAAAACAATTGAAATTCCCCTTTTGTGATTTCATAAAGAGTAAACCTTTCTCTAACCATAAATTATGTTTAAAGATGCTTTCTGATTTATTCGGACAGGTTTTAAACTAGATTTTATGTTTATCTTTAAGCATAAACATGCTGGAGATTTTCTTGCAGGAAAATACTTGCCAGCTTTAGCAAATCTATATATTATGGTTTTAACTTGGATTCAATCTAAAAGGGCCTAAATGAAGAAGAAAATAAAACCCTTGAAACACAAACCTGGGTTTAACAAGTTAAAAACTGCATTTCAGAACTTCTGCTGCTTTTATGTTTTATGTCTTCATAATCCTTTTCAGACATAATCACTAAATAAGGTGGTGTATTCCTGCGGGTATATAGTCTTACAGTTGTACATTATAGGTAGCTCTTGTTTATAATATTAGTTGATTTGTATTTATGTTGCATTCAACATTCATTATAATATGCATCATGTACATATTTACACTGAGGAATGTCTTTAGTGGTATGTTGGAAATAATATTATTTGTTCATTCATTCATTCAATCTAGTATGTCCAAATGATGCACAAAAACAAACACTGATTCAAAGAATCTGCATCACATGATGGAAAATCAAGACCTGACTTAACCAGAGTAAGAAAAATCAAAAGACATAAAGGTTGCTCCGTCTGTATGTCGTAAACCTCAGCTTTTCCCTTTCAAATATAAAGCTGTGATTTATTTTGTACCGATCTTGGAGACAACAAACCGACATCTAATGATATGATGCGCAGTTTCAGTGGTAAAAGAAAAGCAAAGGTTACTACAATTCACCTTTTATAGGAGCTGTGCTGTAATTCTTTTTAGCAGACTGGTATCTGCACAGATCTGTATTTGTAGAAATCGTTGTAATGTTTTAATATACCCAATTTTTATAAAGATGGTTCCAAACGATCACAAAACGTCTGATCGCTGCAGTTTTCATGTTCATCTCAGCTAGCCGAGTTTCAGCTTCAGCAGACCCCGATCAGACTCGACCGGTTGCTGTGAACATTTTGAAGTAGACCGATATTCGTGTAACACCCAAAAAAACGTATACGGTGTTAATAAATCCCAATGCTAATGAAAGTGTGAAGGAAGAAACGAGATTTATCAGAACATAACAGTGGATCATATCCAGTAATGTGAGCTAGCGCCCCGTTAGCTACCTGGCAGTAACAGCGTTGGGTTTCCTTACCTCGTCTCGGCGGTGTTCGGCTCCTGCTCCTTCCCATTCTTCTACTACGGATGAAAATAGCCTTACTTATAACCAGTAATTAAAACCCAGTATTCAACTAAGCACAACCAAAAAATGTGGACGAAACAAACGACTGCTGTGCGTCCGGTTCTTCTTTGTCCTTTATGATTGGTCGCTCTTTACAGACTTCCGCTTCCTTCCGTGGAGCAGCGTGCCCTCTATCGAGCTGTATGACCGGCACATTCCGGTGTCGTGCCAAGCTAGTTGACATTCAGCAGGAAGAGCGAATCCAGTCAACTCCGCCTCATTTTCAACCAACTAGACGTGGAAATAAAGATGTTTTACTTTTGTGAACGAAGTAAAAGAAGAGTGTCGTTACATTATCGTTCAGTTAGTGGGTTTAAAATGAAAACGTCACTTAGTGTCATCACGTGGTATCGTACGGGATTGTTTGAACAAATCGAGAACGTTTGCCTAAAATGAGGACAATCGCGTCTGTTTAAACTCGTTGATCACGCAATATAACGCATTCTCAACAAGTAAACGGCGCTGAGGTCATTTCCAGAAGTCTCACGGAAATACTATGCTTTGAGTTATTAGATCGTCGCTTGTCTGTCTGCTGAAACCAAACATCCACCTTCCTGAGTCCATCACAGCATGAATGGATCATATAAAACAGATCCCAAATGTAATCAAATCAACACTGAATAAGTTACCGCCAAAATTATTTTTATCTGACAGATCTAGATCCAGTGAGATTTTATTTCAATCAAGAAGTATAGAAACGAGACTTAAAAAATATAACAATGTATAATGAGTTTTTTTCATTTTATTAGAATGGCATGTTCAAAATTATTTAGACTTCTCAATACTGAATGTTAAACGTTTTACAGATTTGAAGCACTGCAGCCCATTTTTTAAGTGCTGACCAGTTTTTGTTTTACATATTTCTAATGGTATTTTGACATTTGTCTTTGGGGCAGTCATGCAGGCTGCCTGGAGACGTATCCTACCATCAACCTTCTTTTCAACATCAGGCTTCGTATTTTATTTTACACTGCTATCCTTAGATTATCATTAATGGTCTTTGTATTTTGAAGTCTTTCTGTCCTAATCTTTCACAAAGTCAGCCAACAAATTTCCACTATTTTTTGGGGGAGACAGACTCTATCATGCTGAGCCTGTCAGGATTTGTATCCCTTTCCAAAAATGGACTAATAACTACTCCTGAAATTTTGAAGCTGTTAGCTTTTTAAATGTCAAAGTTACAGGGGGATACAAAAAATATCAGGTTGACCCTGCCACAGTTTGTATCCCCTCCAAAAATGCGCTAACAATATCCCACATGTATCTGTACATTTTGGTGTCACAAGTCCACTGAGGGACGTTGCGTGCCTTTCTTTATTTCCACGTCTAGTTGGTTGAAAATGAGGCGGAGTTGACTGGATTCGCTCTTCCTGCTGAATGCGCGCTCCCGACGCAGGGGACACAAATTCTGTCGGGGATAACTACCTTGGCACGACACCTGTCGCTCTGAGTAAAGCTAAATTCTTTAAAACACAACGTCGTGGAATTCGTACATAATAATACATTAATAATAACGAACAATTATATGGACATGTTTGAATTAACATTGTTTTTAGCATTTAAGCAATATTGCATGATCTGTTTCAGTCGGTTAAGAGACTGGAAAAAATAAGCCACTTAAAGCCACTAATATTTGGTGAAGTTATTCGAAATATGCTGGAACTCAACCACAGGCTTTTCATTGCCACCAACAAGTTTCTCACTTATTCCTGGCTGGATATTCCATTAAGATACTCGTCTTATTAAAAGGCGGTAAGTTTCATTTAAACTGGTTGGTTTTCTAGCACAAAACCAGTTTTTGAGTATAGTTCAAACATGTTTCAACAAAGTTCAGATCTGGACTATAACAGACTTTCAGTGTTTGCCAGCTTTATCCGAGCCAAAATACGTTTGATGTGTTTTTGGGATCATTGTCAACCTTCTGACCCAAACTGTCTCTCCCTCAAAAAAACGTTAGAAAGGTTAGAAAGAGAAACATTTTATGATTACATGGGACGCATAGAGCTGCCTGGACACCAAAACATTTATGTTTGTAGCAGTGAGCACCAGGCTTTCAATCCTAAGACCACTGTCCCAACAGTCAAGCAAGGTGGTGGCAGCATCACGATGCGGGACTGTTTTGCTATCAGTGGAATGGGTGAACTCGATAAGGTGGATAAAGAAAAAAGAAATAGGACTACTGTCAATTTATTCAGCTTCGCCTCAAGACAACAGTTAGTAGCTAGCTAGAACCTGGACACAACTGGATCCAATGATCTCAAACACACATCATATATAGTTTTGTAATGGGTGGAATCAACAAACATCAAGCTGCAAACATCTGATAAGATAAAAAATATTTGCATAACTTTTTTTTGTTGTACTTGTCCAGATCATATAATTTAGGTCTTTCCATAAGTGAACAGCAGGGGGAGACAGAGACCATATTGAAATGTGACTTTAAAAGCCTGCAGTATTATAATGCAGTCCACCATGACCTGTAAACTGTAACATTTCAGAGATTCTTTTATTCTGTCTCGCATCAGATTTTACATTTATTTCTAGATGGCTGACTTCTGCATTCATTACAGAACTTCTAAAAAGGTAAAAAAAAAAAAAAAAATCCTTTATTTAATCTGCAGTGGTTGACAAACCATTTAAAGTGATACAAATCAAAGTTTTCTGGGAGCCACAGGAATCAGAGCAGTCATGTTTCATTTGCTCAGGCAAAATTTGAACTTGTTCATTTGTGTGGCAATGCCAGGCTAACAACTGAGAGCATTTATTCTTAAACGACTGCGGTGCTTTATTTTTAGGCATCGGCCTCTTGAGAAATTTACAAGGACCAAACCTAAGCCCAAGGTACTGCTGTGGCAGCTCTGTGTCATGCATTTTAAACGAGGCTGGAGGGGGGTGGGATTGCAAAAGGGAACAACGGAGCAAGGGAAAAGAAGTTTGTCAGAGTTCATTAAGTATCAGGGGAACATTGCTGGAACTGGCAGAGTAAGCCGCGCCGGGGCCCTAGTGCCATTAATCACGACTGACATGAAACCAGGGGATGAGGGAGGAGGTGGAAGGAGGGGAAGGCAGCTCTGCCAGAGACTCTGGTTGTGATTACAGAATGTGGTTTGGGCAGCTCAGGCCAGGGGTGTTGAAGGTAAAACACACTGTTGCCAAGACTGCAAAGTTCAGCTAACCTCACACAGATCACCCTCACATAATCACAGGTAGACTGTGAGGAGAGACATGTGACTCCAGCCTCTGAAAACATGACAGAGTAATTGCTGAGGGGATGAAGAATTTTAGCCTCAGAGGTAGAGTGTGAAGAAGTGCAGAAGCTGAATATCTCCCTCTGTGTCCCCTCCCACCCTCCTGCCTGTCTCCCCCATGCTTCTGGTTTAATAGCGAGCAGAAGGAAGAGAGTGGAAGTGCAGTATTAACAGGGCGCTGCTCATACATCTCTGTCGCCTGCCTTATTTTCTCCTTGCACCCCCAAGAAATTTTGTGCTGGCTTGCCACACTGCTGCTGCCACCCTGGAAGAAGAAATAAATGAGAGCAAGAAAGCAGTAGGAGAAAAGAAGGAGGAAAGCTTGTGACTCGTGAAGTTGGAGGCCTCTGTTAAGTGCCGTGCTTGAAAGCCCGTCCAGCTTCATTAGCTGTCAGTTGTAACAATACCGAGCTGGCAGCAAAGACTGCTCCCAGTCTCGGTGCCATAAATCACAGGCTGACAGGACCCAGACAGGGCTGGGAACCAGCACACATGCAGAACTAGCTTGCGTTTTGTCTCTCTGTTGTTTTTTCTTCTTTCACCTCAGTCACTGTTTTACCACAGCTAATTCTTTCCTCCACTGTATCTCTCCTTTTCTCTCTCTCTCTCTCTCTCCCAACTCAATCTGTCTCTATCACACAAACTTACGACACACTAAAACATGTCAGCAGACAAATCAGAAGACATGTGTTTGCATATTTGCTTTATGCACCAATTTCTTTTTTATTTTAAGGAAAAGTGAACCAGACAGAAGGGATTTGGACAAGTCTGTCAAGTCTTGATGGATGTGATGTGTTACTGGATCTGGATACTTATCCCATCTCTTTTTTCCCAACCATTTCTCATGTATGTCAACACACAGTAAAGCTGTGTCAAAATGCTGAGTACATAATAGGTCTAAAGCATGTTCATTGTAGTTTATTTAAAAGTGTAGCAGGTCTGACTCGCATTGTTATTACATGTCAGATCAGTGTGACACCATAGCAGAATATAAGTCAACCTGAAGCTGGACTAGAGAAGATTTGTGGAACCGGTTTTTTATGCAACATGTACAGTTGAAACCAGAAATTAACAAACATACATGTATAAAAAGACACATGGCTTGTTTCTTCCTCATCATCTGACATTAAATCAGAACAAACTTTCCTTGTTTTAGGTCAGTAGGCTTACCATAATTCAGAGAGGAAGAAGAATTTACGTTAACAAGTAACATAAAGCCAGATTACATTTTGCACATGCACTCACAAAGATCTTAATTTTGGAGACATGTACAGTTATCTTATGAAACTAAAATTGAAGCATTTGACCATAATGGCCATCATGACATTTGAAGGGAAAAAGGAGAAAGCTTGCAAGGTTGAGAGGAATGAGCCCAAATTCCACTAAACTAATGAGAGACACTTGATATACCCAAAATATTAGATCTTTACAGTTTAACAGGTAATTCTACCAAATACACAGGAAATATATGTACATTTCTGAAGTTAAAACAGTTTAAAAAGTTGGCATTCAGCAAATAGACCTATTTTTTGTAATCTTAACTGACCTAAACAGGAAACAGTCTGAAAACATAATCGGTCATGTGTCTTTTATACATGGTATGTAAATATCCAGTGTTAACTGTATAACAGTGCTCTTCAAAAACAATCATAACCTTTAAACTTTTTCACATTTAGTTATGTTATAACCACAAACTACAGTGTGTTTTATTGGATTGTAAGTTATTCATTAACACAAGGTAGTGCATAATTGCGAACTGAATGAGAAAGGATCATCTGAAAAGTGTGGCTACACATAAAATACAGTGCCACTAAATGGTTTCAGAAGTAATTTAATTTAATTTAAAGAGTCCACCTGTGTCTAATATAACTACACACAAGTGTAGACCCACCAAAACATGACTGTCCATCTAAATTAAGTGGCCAAGAAAGGACAGCATTATTAAGGGAAGCAGCCAAGAGCACCATGCTAATTGGAGGAGCTGCAGAATTTCCACAGCTCAGGTGGGATAATCTTTCAACAGAATCACTATTAGTGGAGCACTCTACCAAACTGGCTATAAGAAGTTCTGTTTGCAGTTTGCCACATGCCACCTTGGGAACACATCCAACGTGTGTCTAGGGGACACATGTCTGGGTCCTCATAAGGTGCTCTGGCCAAATAGGTCCAAAACTGTACTTTTTTGCCAACAGGAAAAACACAACAAATGGTAGAAAACTCACACTATACATTGCCCTACACATACTATCCCCACAGTGACCTGTGGTGTTGGCAGCATCATGCTGTGGGATGCTTTTCTTCAGTAGGCACAGTGGAGTTTTTTAGAGTTGATGGAAAGATTGAGACAGGTAAAATAAAAAAAATAAAAAATTACATGGTTGCTTTGACTTGCCCAACAGATCATCACACCCTGTAACTCCCAATAGTACTACTACAGTAGTACTAATCATGTTTGGTATTCTGTGGGGGCATAGTGAACTGTCAGACTGAATGCCAAAGAAGCTTTTAAAGGTTATGCTAGTTTATGTTCATACAGCTATCTCTAAAAGACACATATATGCACTTGGGAGACTCAAGTGTCACACTAGACCCCCTAAGATTTATCTGTAAAGACAGATAAAAGAAGGGGCTCCTATTGTAGACCAATATGTGAGTTTGCATTATAACCAACATCATTTAATAGTCAAAGGAAATCAGATTATCAAAAATACTAAAATAAAGAGTTTCAATGTATGGAGCTTTTGTAAGTTGCATAATTAAACACCTTAGACATTTGAGATTCCCATGTACAGCTCCCAGTGTGAGTATTTGTCTGAATCACCATATCAAGTACCTTATGGTTTGTTTGCAGCCATGAGGCCAAGGAGGAGCTGTAGCCGCCTGCCAGTGCCACTTATGGTTAGGCGTGATGATGTATGTGGCATTCATGGGCAGGAAGGAAGTACAAGAAAGCACGGCTGTGGGTCATTAATCGCTGCTCTGTGGCACGTGAAAACACACAAACACAGATATGAAGTTTAAGGGGTCAGTAGGTCAGAGCATGAAGTTAAAAAAGGCTCATCTGGACATTTATAAACAAAATAAGTAAATCTAAATTCCCATTTTTGTTAGAGCCAGATATTAAGCATCACTTTCCAAAACCATTTTCTAAAAAGCTACAGTAAATGACAGGTGTGAATCCAAAATGAACCAATTATAATTATTATAGCCACCACAAACTATACGTTGATAAAGCATTTTTTAGCAAACTGTTAAGTATACCACCCCCAAAGATGACACCTATTGTATTCCTTTTTCAGGTCATGTTGAGAATGTCATCTTCAGTGTTCCAGTTGTAGCCTGAATAGCTGTTATCTGTACACAGGGAAAGCTTAGCCCTTGAAGGTTTGATAAGCTGCTAGTGGGATGTCAAAGTTTCTGTTGTGAAAGGCACCCAAGTGTATATTACTGCTGTCGGAAACTGAATTTCAAAAAATGGAAACTTTCAGCAAATAATAAAAAAGTATTGCTTCTAAATATACAGTACAGACCAAAAGTTTGGACACACCTCATTCAAAGAGTTTTCTTTATTTTCATGACTATGAATATTGTAGCTTCACACTGAAGGCATCAAAACTATGAATTAACACATGTGGAATTATATACTGAACAAAAAAGTGTGAAACAACTGAAAATATGTCTTATATTCTAGGTTCTTCAAAGTAGCCACCTTTTGCTTGGCATTCTGTTGATGAGCTTCAAGAGGTAGTCACCTGAAATGGTTTTCACTTCACAGGTGTGCCCTGTCAGGTTTAATAAGTGGGATTTCAAGCCTTACAAATGGGGTTGGGACCATCAGTTGTGTTGTGCAGGAGGTGGATACAGTACACAGCTGATAGTCCTACTGGATAGACTGTTAGAATTTGTATTATGGCAAGAAAAAAGCAGCTAAGTAAAGAAAAACGAGTGGCCATCATTACTTTAAGAAATGAAGGTCAGTCAGTCCGAACAATTGCGAAAACTTTGAAAGTGTCCCCAAGTGCCGTCGCAAAAACCATCAAGCGCTACAAAGAAACTGGCTCACATGAGGACCGCCCCAGGAAAGGAAGACCAAGAGTCACCTCTGCTGCGGATGATAAGTTCATCTGAGTCACCAGCCTCAGAAATCGCAGGTTAACAGCAGCTCAGATTAGAGAACAGGTCAATGCCACACAGAGTTCTAGCAGCAGACACATCTCTAGAACAACTGTTAAGAGGAGACTGTGTGAATCAGGCCTTCATGGTAAAATAGCTGCTAGGAAACCACTGCTGAGGACAGGCAACAAGCAGAAGAGACTTGTTTGGGCTAAAGAACACAAGGAATGGACATTAGACCAGTAGAAATCTGTGCTTTGGTCTGATGAGTCCAAGTTTGAGATCTTTGGTTCCAACCACCGTGTCTTTGTGCGGCGCAGAAGAGGTGAACGGATGGACTCTACATGCCTGGTTCCCACCGTGAAGCATGGAGGAGGAGGTGTGATGGTGTGGGGGTGCTTTGCTGGTGACACTGTTGGGAATTTATTCAAAATTGAAGGCATACTGAACCAGGATGGCTACCACAGCATCTTGCAGCAGCATGCTATTCCATCCGGTTTGCGTTTAGTTGGACCATCATTTATTTTTCAACAGGACAATGACCCCAAAAACACCTCCAGGCTGTGTAAGGGCTATTTAACCAAGAAGGAGAGTGATGGGTTGCTGTGCCAGATGACCTGGCCTCCACAGTCACCGGACCTGAACCCAATCGAGATGGTTGGGGTGAGCTGGACCGCAGGGTGAAGGCAAAAGGGCCAACAAGTGCTAAGCATCTCTGGGAACTCCTTCAAGACTGTTGGAAAACCATTTCAGGTGAATACCTCTTGAAGCTCATCAACAGAATGCCAAGAGTGTGTGGAGCAGTAATCAAAGCAAAAGGTGGCTACTTTGAAGAACCTGGAATATAAGACATATTTTCAGTTGTTTCACACTTTTTTGTTCAGTATATAATTCCACATGTGTTAATTCATAGTTTTGATGCCTTCAGTGTGAAGCTACAATATTCATAGTCATGAAAATAAAGAAAACTCTTTGAATGAGAAGGTGTGTCCAAACCTTTGGTCTGTACTGTATATCCATGCTGTTTGGTCAACGTTACATGCTCTTTTTGATACTTTCACTGGAAATGAATCAATAAAACCCCAGAAGTATGTGAAAGGTGATCAATAGAGTTGATTTTCACAAGAAAATCAACTTTATTGATTTTGAGGGCATGAGCAAAAACACAGACATGAACATGGGTAGACTTGGCATAAACAGAGCAGAATAAACCAGCATGGAACAAACAGAACTGAAGACTATATATGGTGCCACACGCAGGTGAGACAGGGAGACTGACTGGCATGAAGCAGGTGGACGGAATGAAGCGGATAATGGAGGCAGTGGCTGAGAGTAGAGACAAAACATGATTGGAAATAAACAGAGATACAAGGACACAATAAAACCAAAGGATAAATGTTACGGAAGTAACAGAATTAAAATGCACCATGAACAGAATAAGTAAGAAAAGCAAACCTAACGAAATGGATTAAAGCACCACCTGGAAAACAAACAATCATGATCAGAGACAAGACCCAAAACAAAACTCAAACACCTTTAAATTAAGACTGAAAATATCAAAACAGAGACGCACAACTTATTTTGAGAAATAACAGAAGAGAAAACTCTGCCTGTTTTTTCTGCATGGTAAAACCTTTCACCGGATGTGTGTGTTTGTAATTGAGTGCATCCATGCACATGTGGGTGGATATGGCAATTGGTCCTGTGAAAATGCTCAAGTTGTCTCATGGCACATGTTGCTGCAGTGTATGTACAGCATGGTGCATCACTGAGCTGTGGGGGTGTGGGAAAGCGATCACTGTGGACTTCAGAGGGAACTGAGGAAGAAAGGGGAAATTGCAGACAGATAGGCTTAATAGCCGCGCTGAGCGAAGAGGTTGTAGGGCCAACAGCTGCTAGCTATCCATCTGGGCCAGCCTGGACCGGACCACTCGGCAGTGACGTATTCACCTTTAGGAGCCGAGTGTACTGGGACTTTCTATTAGAGCTCTGCCAGTAACTGTCAAATAAAGTTTGTTTTAAAATTAAAAGTTCAGTTTATTCAGATCTAATAATACGAAACAAGACTTATGGCTGAGGGTGACAAAATCCATTTTCCTGTCTTGTAATGCAACTTTACTAATATTGAAACCTTTCCTGTACTGGTAAAAATCCTGGCAATAACAATGTTCCAACACAGCAGAACAATTAATTGGATTAATCTTGATTATTTGATTATCAAAATAATCGTCAACTAAATTAGTCGAATAATTATTAACAGGAGTATACACTCAAAGCAGTAATTAAGGCAAAACTGTACAGAATATATATACATTTTGTATTTAAGATTAAAAATAAATTTTTCTGTAAATATGCTCTATACAGAACTCCTCAAGTGGCCTAGCTTTAGCTTCACCTGGTTCAAATTCTGTAAAAAGTCTCCTATTAGTCTTTTGCTATCCGATTATTAATAGGTTAATTGAAAAAATAGTCAACAGATTAATCCATGAGCAAAATAATTGTTAGTTGCAGCTCTAGCTGTTTGTTAGTTGTAATGAGGGATCACATTATTACACAGAAATCCAAACTTCCTTAAGATAGTTAGCCCCCTTCAGCTGGATTTCATGTCCTCACTTTACTGTTATCCCTTTATTTAAAGGTGTCCTCTGTTGTACAACAAGTTTGGTTTAGCTATGAATAACTATTACAAAATGCCAGAGGCAATTATTGACAAAGTAGGTAATTTAAATCAAAATTTCCAAGTCTGGCCACCCCCAGATTATAAGGAATTAATAGACAAACAGCTCTTTGTCTCTGTCAGTTAAACAAACAGCTTCTCTCCAAAATACAAGAATGATTCTTTAACTTTAGCTCGACTAGCAACATTCAACTAAACTACTAAGTAAAAATGAAAACAAATAAGGGAAAAACTAATAAACTACAAGAAAAGGAAACAAAAGAATTAAATGCAAATCAAAAACCAATAAAATGATTCAGTGATATCACAGTTGAATGTGAATAAGTTTAAGAACCAAGGTGTGTTTTGAGGAATTCGGAATGAGGCCAAAGTAGCTTTAAACCTAATTATGAACAACAACAAAATAAGAAACATTGAGCAGCTGGATTTAGAGAAGGTTTAGAGAAGGTCACATTAATTTCATTTGTAAAGGTTATAGTGCATTTCAGGTTCATCCCGAAAGGCACTTCCAGGCAAGTCTCAAGTCAAGACCAAGTGCACACTTATTGCCATACATTGTAACTGATTTTGTTTTAAACAGTCAAAGCACAATGTGCACACATCATACTTGACGTCGTACCAAAGTTTATTAGATTCACATTGCATAGTGTGCCATGGAATAGTCCTATAAGACTGCTAAAATAGCACAGTGTAAGAATGCCAGAACAGCTTTTTTATTAAAAGTAACCAAAGATTGTTGTGTAAATCAGCACAAAGTGATAGAGGTCAGAAGGTTTCTAAATTTGTCATTTGATGAACTGCTGTGAAATGTTTGAAAAATAATTAAGCTTATTAGTAATACACTATGGAGTTGGCCATTTTCTTTCTAGCTGTTAGCTGGAGCTTACAGGAAGATAACCAAAGTTGTGCGTTGAGATATTTACTACAGGTCAGATATTTACTGCTTATATGCTCTTCACATAGCAGCACTTGAAATAATAACTGTCCCTTCAAAGTGATAGTTCTATTATTTATTAGGTGAGATTCTGTGAACTTCTCTGAATATGTTCATTTACTTGTTACAGAAATAATATCACAGAGCGTTTGTAGAAGCCCTCGGAGACTGACAGCTAATCAGTTTCATCAGATTTTCTTCTATTTAAAAACAACTCAAACAGAAAATGTTCCCATCCTGTGGTATACAACTCTGTAGCAGATAATAAACTTCCAAACATTCACAAGAGAACATTAAATGTATCACTGAGTTCTCAGCTAAACAATGTCTGTGTTGTTACAGGAAATCACATTGGTTGACAGTACTGCGACTCTATAGTCGACTCTACATCTGCCAAGAGTGGAGCTAACTTAGCAACTGGCTGTCATTTGTCCAACGTCATCAAAGATGGAACGTTGCCTTTCTTTGCCAGATCTTGTAGTACGAAATGATCCCAGAGGACTTGCAATCAGCCAATCAGGTTGATTTATACAGCAAACTATGTCAACCTGCATAACTTTAGAATAATAGAATTGACATTGCTCAGCTGAGAAAACAGCAACAAATGTAATAACTGTCGGGGTTTTGGGTTCAGTGTGTGTGTTTGTGTTTTGTCTGTTTTGTTGTGTTTTGTTTTCAGTTTCCAGATGGTGCTGGAGTTTCTCAGGTGTGCTGAGTGACAGGTGCGACTGATCTGCTGATTGCATTGGAGGAGTATTTAAGCAGGAGGCTGCCAGAACTGTGATGCCAGAGTGTTTGTCTTCAGTGGTAACAAGCTCAGCCACTTCTAAGCTATGCTTCGTTCTTTGTCTCTAAGCTGATGTTGTTTATGTTCCTTCGCAGGCAGAAACCTGAACCTTCTGATCATTCTTCTTTGAACTTTGACTTCGGTTCCAGAAGTTTCTGGACAATCAAGATTACCTATGTTTGGTGGATTTCGTTTGGATTTCGTTTCCAAGTACCAAGCTGGCAGCTTCCTGTTATCCTTCGTCTCTTGAACCAAGGCAGAAGCGTACCCTGTCCACTCTCCAACGCAAGTACCTGAAGTATCTGAACATTGAATTAACTCCTGAATTCACCAGAACTCACTCTACAGCTCAAGTAAACCATCTGGATTTTCTCCGCTTCACACACCTGGGTCCCGACTCCCTCTACCCCTGGCGACCTGACTTCACTCACTTTTAATTCCAATAAATTTCATTCCACTTCTTGATTGTGTCCCACTCGTTGATTCTTCACACAAAATAAGAATTTTATATCTTTATGTTTGAAGCCTGAAATGTGACAAGAGGTTGACCAGTTCAAGGGGGCCAAGTTCTTTCGCAAGGCACTGTATCTAAATAGTAAACGAGGAAATGCTTTGCGGTTAGGGTAGCAGCAGCAGCCCTGACTGACACTGCTCATTACCTGACTTGCATCACGTGCAGTCCAGGGCCAGACGCTCCACAGGGCTATACCATATTAACACGAGATGCAGTGCAAGTGACGTTAGACACTGTTGGACAACATGCAGTAATATATAAATGTTTAAAATAAGGTTGGGTTTGGATTGGACGGCACGTGGGTCCGGATCTGGACCCTGGTCCGCTAATCCGAGACCTCTGCTTAATGCTAAGGTAAGCTAACCGATAGCTTTACAGTGATATGTGGGATGTTGATACTGTATTAATGCTGTATTGGTTTTCTTTTGTACCTGTTGACAAGAAAGCAAATAAATTAATTCCCCCAGATATCTAACTATCACTTCTGGATTTCAAGCTCATTTAATTTGAATTATTACCCTGCTCTATATGACAAAGGGTGGTTAGGTACAACAAAGTCCACATTAACTATAGATGGACATCATTTACAGTTCAGGAATAAGAGGAGTATTGTCCATTCTGTTCCAATCTGGCCTGTGTGGTGGGATATTGGGAAATGACAGATGAAAACCTAAGTAGCTCTGGACAGCAGCTTGATTCATTCTGGGTGTAGCATTGATTTCTAGCTGTTGAAGTTCAATCATGGAGCCTTAAAATAAATAGAAAAGGGCCTCGGCTAACAGTCTCTGGTTTGTGTTGTTGATTTGTCAGAGCAGAGGGTGAAAGCTGATGAGGTAAATTTTCTTCCAGCACTCCTCTGTGTTCTGATCTTCACCTCCTGTGGTCAAGTGAACAAACAGCCTCCTTTTTCCCCCATCTAAGCCTGCGCACACATACATGCACTCATGCATGTGCACACAAGCGCAAGGTTTGCCCTCACCCATGTACACACAAACCCCTCCTGACTTACTCCCCATAACCTCACTATGGTCTTACACAGCAGGCCTGCCATAAATCAATGGACAGGATCATGTCTGCCAGTTAGACTAAACAAGAGCATTTGTGAGGATTTGCTCTCACTCATTAATCATCCTGACAGCTTGAAAAACACATTTCCCCTTTAATAACTGTATTTGGATAATCAGCTCAGTTTCCCTTCCCACCCTCTCCCTGGCTTTCCCCCGTCTTAAAGTCCCCTCCCTGATTTCTTCCTTTTTTTTCAGGCCTCAAGCACATTCACAGACATGTGGGTGTTTCACTGTTACAAGAGAAAAATAAGGAGGATGGAGTGTGGAAGCGAAGAAGGTATCCCTCATCTTCTGAAATGGTTCGAAGAAGAAAACTTAAAATCAGGAAACCTTTTTTCCACCCTCAGCAAACCTCAACACATGGGTTAGTATAGAGTGCCTTTCCGTCATATTGAGAGCCCTTAAACGTTTTCACATATTGCCACGAACGTCAATGTATATTACTATTTTATGCAATAGACAAACACAGTAGTGTATAACTATAAAGTGGAAGGAAGTGATACATGATTCTCAATATTCTTTACATCTAAAAACATCTGAAAAGTCTGGGATGCATTGGTTTTAAACCCTTTTACCCTAATTCCTTTAAATAAAATCCAGTTTAACAAACTGCCCTCAGAACTCACCTAATTAGCAAAAAGATTTGTAATTAGTAAACGGGTCATGAATGCAGTAGAGGTTTGTTATGGAGTTAGTTATGTACAAACAATATCATAAAAACTAAGGAACACAGCAAACAGGTCAGGGAGAAAGCTGTGGAGATGTTTAAAGCAGGCTTAAGTTATAAATCAATATCTAAGATTTGATCATCTCGCAGACCTCTGTTCAGTACATTATCTGAAAGTAGAAAGAGTATGGCACAACTGCAAGCCTACCAAGACATGACTGTACGCCTAAACTGACTGGCCAGACAAGGAGTGCATGCAAAAAACTGTAGAGGAAAACAGCATCACCCTCACAAAACATGGTGGTGGCAAAATCATGCTGCAGGAAGGATTTTCTCCAGCAGGGCCGGGAAACTTGTCTGATGAAATTGGAACATGGATGGCGCTAAATATGAAATAAATCCTGTTAGTGGCTGACAGTGACAGCCCAGCAAAAGTCCAGACCTAATTGGGAACATGTGGCAAGAGTTAAATTAAGTTAATGTTCACAGACCTCCTCCATCTAATCTGACTAAGTTTGAGCTAGTTTGCAAATAAGAATAAAACATTTTTAACTGTCTTTTTACCCATTCTTATCCACAAGTTTCACGAAAAAATCAAATACACTTACAATTTACAATCAGTTGAGATGGTCACTTTTGTAATGCACTGACATTTTTAGTGTGTTCTCACAAAACCACACGTTCACAGTTCTGCTACATCTAAACATAGGGAAGCTGGTGAACATTGGCAAGATTAGACAGAGATGTCTTAGGACTGAAAGTCACAGAACTTTGTGTGGTGGATAAGATTCAGGAAATCCAGTGAGAGAAAATGAAAATGCCAAACCAATTTGGTTTTTATCTGCAGGACAATGTAGCATATCAGTGACAATTCAGGCCACCAAAATATGGGGTGTGTTTTGTAAAGTTACACAATCAAAAATTGACAGTAATATTTGGGGTTAACTAGCCTTTCTTATGAGAAGTCATTATTCACCATGTCATTCACACATTTTTAAATGCTACAGTTCCAAGTAAAATATTTAGCTCTAAATTAAATATTTACATTACAAACTAATTATTTAGCTTCAAATTATATATTGACTTTTAAGTAAACATTTACGTTGTTAACTAAATATTTATTTTGCAAGCTAAATATTTTACTTTGGAGCTAAATTTTTAGTAATTCATCTTATTAATGCTCTGTAAAAAAAAAAAAAAAAAAAAACAAACAAAAAAAACAACATATAGGAACAAAGCATAATGAGAACCACAGGTCAAGGATAATGTTTAAAGCAGTATTAGTTATGATACGACATCCCAAGTTCTGCACCTCACAGAGCTCTGTTCAGTCCATCATCTGAAAATAAAAAGGGAGGCCCAACTGTAAACCTGCAGACATGACTGTCCACCTCAACACCAGGCAAGGAGAGCATTAAGGAGAGAAGCAGCCCCATGGTAATTCTGGAGGAGCTACAGAGATCCACAGCTCAGGTGGAAGAATCTGTTGATAGGAGTGTTTGTTGTGCACTCCATCAATCAGGTAATTTCTAAAAGAGTGGAGAGTAAAAACGTATTATTGAGAAAAAGTCCCATTTGCAGTTTGCCAAAGCCATGTAGGGGATAGGGCAAACACTCTTACTGCATCACCTGCAACATGCCTGTAATTAGCCTAATCCTACTACCTGGCCACACTATGCATGCACCTGTACTACAGCTTATACCATCATCATCATCATCCCAATCAACAACAGAGACAGGAATTAAGAAAAAATATCCCATCCTGTGACTTTCAGAAAGAGAAACCTTGTTTGGATAAACTAAAAGAGAAAAAGTTTAAACTGTATGCAGTGACACTGTGCAGGGATACATACAACTATTTAAGGATAAATATGTCATTTACTCTTTTTACAAGTGGCAAATATGCAACAGAAAACCTTTCATGTGTCCTCTCGGTGCATGCATGAGTTTTCTCCCGGTTTCTTTAAGTGGACATACATTACTGTCTTGCTTCAGCATCCTAACCCCCCACCCCTTTTCAATGACCCTGAGCAGGATTAGGTGGGTAGTGAAATTCATTCAACTAAAGGATACAACTAGCATTAATATGATGCTGAACAAACAAATACCTTTGGTGTGTATGTGATGTTTTTAAAATTTTATTATACCCTGTCAGTTCTGGGTATTGTCCAATCTCATTTAACTCTCAAACACTTCCTCCTATCCAGCAAAAATAAGAATTAGAACTGGAAGTGTGAGAGGAACTCGCCCAAACCAGCACTCAGCCTGGAGTTTGTTTTGTGTCTATTGAGATTATTATCATTATTTTATTGTGTTTCAACATCCCTGACTACAGACATAAAAGAGAGAGGATTTGAAACAGGCATGTAAAAGAGTCAACCACAGGGTTTATGTGGAGAAATGAAGCACAGATTGTGTGACAGGTCCTGATGAGGGATGTGTTCAAGCCATATGGGTTGCTTTAACACTGCGGTCACTGTTGGATGCCGAGGGCTTTGTATTGTGTCCTGATGTTAAACACAGAGGTGGTAGTCATGGAGTTGAGGTTAATGTTTTGTTCAGAAGACAAGGAGAGATAGAAAGAAAGAGAGAGAGAGAGGGAGAGAGAGAGAAAGACCAAGATCCCTTCTTCTGCCTCTCTGTCCAATCTGTCATCAGCGACGGTGAGCCCGGGTAGAGCTGGCGTCTAATTGAGGAGCAGCTCCACACCCTGTCGTCATTAATCACCGAGCCTGTCAGCCGCTGCTCAGGACCTCACAGTGGCATTCTCTGCACTGTCTCAGCTCTGACGCACAGAGCGTCCATCACCGTCACTGACTTCAATGATACCACAGTACTACTGCTCTGATTGCTGTTGTGAATCCAGCACCCTGTAAAAAGGAATTTGGGGGGCATATTAAATATTAACTCTTCAAATTTGAATTTAAATTACATGTATTGGTTTGTAAATGTAATGTATATTAATGGTTATGAACCACTTTGGGAAGCAAGACCTCCATAAACACTTTGATTAGATTTCAATAGAAGATGTTGGTTCTGTCAACTATTATTTTTATTTGTCAGATTGGAAGCAGAGGCGATGAGGCTTATATGTTTATATGGGTTGAATACGAATGAATACATAAGAGCATAAATCATAAGACTTGGGGTTCATCAAAGTTTCTGTGTTGGAGCAAGAATTTTGTATCCAGCTATAACTGGCTTAGAAAAACCACTAATGCTAAAGTCCAAGTTGCTAGCAAGTTGGACTTAACCCTGAGGCAGTGAATGGCAGTAAACCGCAGACCCTACCTGTGGTTGTCATGGCAAAGGTTTGCATGCAACCTTGTTGGAATAGATTCAAAACGTTTCCAATGTGTTAGGTACATGGTGGCTCAGGCATCATGCTATGGGGATGAATCTCATCATATTGTGTCTGATTATCACATACCACAGGTCCATTTTAATAAACCCAAACATATAAAGAGGTCATGTTTTCTTATGCTGAAGAGGAAATGCCCTTGAGATGGGTGTTTCAACAAGACAAGGACCCTAAACGTACCAGTAACCGAGCAGCATCTTTGTTCCACAGCAACCAAATTACCATTATGCAGAGGTGCGGATGCGAGTCCAAAAAGACTTGTTATCTTACACCAAATAGAAAGTGTGTAACAAAGGAAAAGCGGCAGGTACACAGTGATGGAGCCGTGCTAGACACGCTGTATATTGTAGTTACATGGTTACATTCCCAGTATTTCCCATATTAAGATTGAATGATTTCTTCTGATTATTATGCGTACACGGAAAGTGTATTATTTAAACAACAGAGTTTAAATAATATGAGTTGTTATTTTCATAATCTTACGATACTAATTTATTATTGTAAAAGCACTTTTGTACTGTTGGAGGTGGTTAACATGGAAAGAATTTGCATACAATCTGGTTATATTGAATTATGGATCAGTTTTCTCATTATTTTCAAAATTTACTTGATATTTGGTTTGTTTTGGACAATATTTACAGTAAAAGGCAACATCTGCTCTGATTTTGAGATGATTTTGAAATTCCCTTGCACTTGCTAGTTGTTATGGGAAACAAAAAAAACTTTTAAAATACTCAACTAATTTAAAATGGAAAGAAAAAAAACACTATTTCTCTCATTAAATTACATATTTAGTCAAATTACCTATTCAAGTGGCAGATTAAAAGTTTAGGACTTCAACTCAACTTGAGACTTGCATGGCTGTTCCTGCCTTGGTTGGAAAGACTCAAGACAAACTTGTGACTTGCAAAACATTGACCTGGTCCCAATTCTGCTGTTATGGAGCGGCCAAGTTAATTCCCAGACCATTTTTCAGTAGAAAACTTGTGTGTTGAGATCAAACATGCTGTTTCTGAGGGAAAACAAAAAAGCGCAGATGAACAGTGGAATGTACTGTAGTCCTATCGTAATGGGCTGGAATACCTGTTCCAGAAGTTGGTGGACTCAATGCAGTACATCAGTGAAGCAGTTCAGAAACTGTTCAGAAGCAGGAGTTATACAACTAAATATTAGTTCTGTGATTCACAAGAAAGCATAAATCTTTAAATATTTTTCAGCTTTTATAGTAAATGTTTATGTTTGTAAAGAAAAAAGCCAACACAGCTTTTTTAAACACAGCTATTTTTGCTGATATTTAGTGCCAGAACAAAGTGCAGTGTTCATAATGCATGTGTATGTATAAAAACAAAAACTATTATAGAAAATTTGAGCTTTACTTTTTTAATGACAATGCTATTCATTTTTATATAACTGCACACTCTACCATCTTGATGGTTAGAAACTCTTAATTGTGCAACAACTATTGACAGTTTTGTCTTGAATATAATTTATTATAAAATATAACTGGTAAAGCTTAACAAATTTATTATAATATGTTAAACAAATTATTTGAGCAAAAAACATTTTTATAGGAATTTGACAGTTTTTAGGGCCATTTTTAAAATAAATATTTATTAATTCAAATGTATTTAAGCTTTTAAACATTCTCTTTTTTTACAGAAAAAGATTGATTTAAACAAACTTAAATATAATTTGTGAAAATTCTATTAATTAAATTCTAACAGTTTGCTTCATCAGTGCACCATTACAGTGGAAGCAGCGTGACATTAGCATTCTTGTGTTCAGATCCCATAAGAGACTTGCACACTATTTCTATTTATTTAAAACACTTTCAGGAATGAAACAAAAAGATGCTGGAAGGACTCCCTGTTTAAAGGCCTTTACAACATATATATTGCTTTGAAAAAATATTTACTCTGTTACAGATTTCTTTTGTTTTTACACTTGTGTCCCAAACACAATTTTAATATCAGACAAAGACGACCTGAGAAAATTCAAAAAGCAGTTTTCAAACGATTCATTTATTAAGGAAAAAAGCTTCCAAACCAACATGATCCTAAAGTAATTCCCCACTTCTTAAACCCAACTGTGTTTAAACATATTGTTAAAGGTGAGTTCAATTTCATTCTGCCGTGATTGCTGCCAGACCTGTAGAATCAAGATATCAGTTAAAAAGAACTTGTGAGACAGCATGAAGAAGGCTAGAAGATCTCAAAAAGCAACACATTATGCCCCGATCAAACGAAATTAAAAAACAAATGAGATATCAGGCCTTGGGACCCTAAGGGAACCACAGTGAGAGCAGAGGTGAACCTTCCCAGGACAACTATAATTAATTACTCCAAGAGTGTATCGTTGACACATCCAGGAGGTCACAGAGGAACCCAGAACAACATTTAAAATACTGCAGGCCTTTCTTGCCTCTGATAGAAATTGTGAAAAAAAAATGGCCTCAATGGGAGAGTTTCCAGTCCAAAATGACCGTTGACCAAAAATAACCCACAGCCCCATCTCCAATTTTCCAGTAAACACTTGACGACCCTCATGACTTTTGGGAAATAATCTGTGGACTTATGAGGTAAAAGTAAAGCTTTTTGAAGGATGTGCATCCTGTTACATTGGTGTAAAACTAACACAGCATTTAAGAAAAAGAACATCACACCTCCAGTCAAGGCATGCTTCTTCATGACATGGAAGACTAGTTAATTTACCTTTGAATTGAACTTATTAAATACATGAATAGATACAATCCTGAGGTAAAATGCCAGTCATCAGACCATAAATTTAAGTTTAAGCACACGTGGGTAGTGCAGCAAAATTATCCAAAAAAAATCTGCATGTCTGCCTATGAATTAATTAAAAAACTAACAGCTTATCTGAGTGGCCTAGTCAAACTTAAATCCCATAAGGATGCTGTAGCGTGACCTTAAACAGGGAATTCATGTTTGAAATCACTCCAGTGTGGCTGAATTACAACAGTTCTGCATTAGATGCTATTAGGAAGCTTTTAACAATGTGTCCGGTTAGTTTGGTTATAGCTTGGCCATAAATGAAACCATTATTTAAAATCAGCTTTGTCTTATATGAAATTTGTCAAATCAAATAAATTAGTTGAGGTGGAAGATACATTTTCAGAGAACTGTATGTCATACTTGGTGGAAAAAATTAGGTGAGTAAAAAAACAAAGTAATAAAAAAAATGCAATAAAATCTCAAACTTCTCCTTTAATTGATAAGGTAGCAAACTGTTTTTATCTTCGTTGTTTTAACATCTAAAAAAAAAAACATGACATGTTATGGCTACAAATAATTTAAAGTCTGCTCTCACTTTGGTCATTATAAAGTCCAGCTACAAGAAAACCCTTTGTAAAATGAATATTACTTGATACTTTACTTGTAAGATGCATCTGTTTATGTAATTTAATGATTTTGGATTCAAAACAAGTTTTGCGATTTGAGAAAATTCTCCTCCCATCTAACAAACCTTGAACTGCAAAATATTTATACTTTAGAAACTACACACATATCTTACTTACAATGTTACTTACTTACAGGATGTTATGTTAAAGAAGGTAGAGCTGATGTGTGTTAATGAGAAGACGTTTGTCCAGTATAAAGTCACGATGTTGTGTACAAACACTGTCTGGGTCACAACAGACTCTCAGCTATCCCACCTCATGTGTCATCCTCTGTGGAGAAAAGTCTAAGGCCGAACACACACACACACACACACACACACACACACACACACACACACACACACACACACACACACACACACACACAGGGGTGACATAAATGGAGTGTGTGGGTGTTGACTCAGCTGGGAAAGTAAGTGTGTGTGTGTGTGAGAGGGAGGCTAGATGTGGGAGATTGATGAGAGCTGGGATGGGGCAAATAGTAAGCCAATTGATGAATGAGTGTAAACTTGCAACACTAGGATTAATTCCTGGGTAAAAACTCTTACCCTCCACATGAGCTCCAGTTTGAATCACCTTCACATCCAGGCCAATTTAACCAGCTCTCTGTTTACAGTTCTAGAAACACCACCACAACACCAACTGTCTCACAAACCTGAGGCAAGATAACGCCATAAGATGTTAAGAAGGTTTTCTGGGAGAAACCTTTCAGAAAAGTATCACAAGTATTGTGAAGTAAGCAGGTTATCCAGAGTGCTACAAAAGTATTTATACCCACTAAAATTTTCCACTTTTATTAACTTTCTGACCACAAACTTCAATATTTTATTGAGTAATATTTTCTGTATTGGTAATATTGTAATATTTTATATTCATGCAGTATCCAGAAAAGTATTCAAGCTTTTAAAATGTTTTTACATATAAAATCCTGAAACATGTTTGTGTTGTGTTCAATGCCCTTCACTCATATATCCCCTAAATAAAATACTGTGGTGGTAATTGTCTCCATAAGTTATGTAATTAGTAAACAAAGTCCCTTTTGTGCTTCATTTAATCTCAGTATAAATCCAATCGTTCTCTGAAGGCCTCATAGATTTATTAGATAACATTAGAGAACAAAGCATCATAAGGACCAAGGAACAGCAGACAGGTCAGGGAGAACGTTGTGGAGAATTTTAGAGGAGAGTTCTCACAATGTACTGTTCAAACTATCATCTGAAAATGGAGGATAGTTAAAAGAGGCTGGTTCAACTGCATACTAAAACATGGCAAATAGACTACTGATCAGATAAGCAGCCAAAAGGCCAATTGTAACTATGGAGGAGCTGCATACTATGTGTTTCACAATGAGCATCATGGTAGCACTCCAGAGTTCATTGTGTGCATATATGATGTGCCATGACAATAACTGTTTGGTAGAAACCTCAACTTTATAACAAAAGGTGAGGCATGAGGAAAGACATTGCTGAAAGAAAGCTAAAGGAAGTCATTTTTACAGTTCGAAACAAACCATATAGTGGACACCATAAATACATGGGAGAGAGTGCTCTGGTCAGATGCCAGTTTTCTGGCCCACACGCCCATCTCTAAACATACGATGGCTGCATCATGCTTTATGGATGCTTTTGTTCGACAGGGACAAGGAAGGTGGGCAGAATTTTATGAGAAGATAGAGGGGGTACATATAGAGCATTCCAGGAAGAAAACCTGTTCGAACCTGCAAGTGACTAGAGGGCTGAGCAGAGGTTCACATTCCACCAGGACATAGAGATGGAAATACAATGGAATGGTTTTAATCAAAGCATCCACATGTGTCAGAATGTCCCAGTTCAAGTCCAGAACTAAATCAAAGAATTGTAATTTTGGTTAGCTGATTGAAAAACTATCTACCTCTTCATCTACTTCACAATCATGTTCACATTGTGTCGGTCTATCACATACAATTAAAATAAAATACAATGAGGTTTGTGGTTTAATGTAACAAAATGTAAAAAAGTTGTTTACTTTTACAAGATTATATGTAGTGCATATGTTTGTTAAAAGGTTGTTTAGTTGACATTTGTGCATAACTGTGTGTGTGTGTGTCTGTGTGCGTGTGTGTGATGAGGTGGGTGGGATAGAATTTTGCTTTTAAAAAGGTAAATAGGTTTACCATGAAAATCTTTTAAGTAAAAAAAAAAGTAGAGATTTCTGTAAATTTTCAGCATGTTTTTCACTAATCCAACTTTAGGGGGCGACAAACTCCTTTGGATTCCAGTGGCTCAACTTTGTAAATTAAAATAAAATGTTGTGCACTAAAAACCTAAAAGTTACATTACTAAAATCTATATATCCTAAAGAATTTAGCTCTAGACCATATTTTCTTTAAAATTCAGTTAGACCAATAAGAAAGATCTGTAAAAACATTGCCACATTGTCTAAAGAAGTGAAATAAGTGTTAATCTCCAAAGAGCTCCACAGAGCAGCAATCAGGGCACCGTGACCTTGCTGGATGCTGTTTGGGAGGGTCATCCATTTTCTTAATGGTCCTGTCAAGTGACACCTGTGCTTGCCTCTTCCCTGAGTGGAGTGCTAATGAACCACGAGACCAGAGGAGTCTGGGAGTCCGGGTCAATAGCTGCCTCAGAGACTTGAGCCTCGAACACTCTGACAGCCAAACAGAGTCGAGACACAGTATCTTGGACCAAACACTCAAATGCCAGATAAACTGACACTTTCGGTGTGAATTGGTGTCTCAAACTCAAGAATGCTAACGTAGCAAGAAAACAGGTCCTCACATGAGCTCAAAGGCTTCCTGTAAGAGAGAGTCTGCTCTCCTCAGGGGACGTCTCAGCGTGTTGATGAATATTTCTCTATTAACCGCCTCCCATTGTCAGCTATGGCCTTTGTGTTACGGGCCAATCCGTCAGATGGGTGAGGAGATCCTGGGTCAACACCTCCCTGAGGTCATTATTGAAGTCCCAGTGACCTGCACAGCACATCCACTTTGCTGAGGAGGCCGTTTCTCTCCCGCCTGTGCACACTAGAATCAGCAATTAAAAGCTGCAAACAACAAAAGCAATGCAGGGGTGATGGAAGAAGAAGGGATAAAAGTCCTTGGAGACTAGCTAACAGGACTAATGTGACCCAAGATGCCCTCTTCAGGACAGCTGTCAAGTGATATGAGCCATGAAATATCACACATGGCCACATATAGCGCAGCTCTAAGAGCCGAAATGATAGATAGTCTTAGATAAGTGCAGCGCTGCAGTCGAGAAAGATTTACTGTGTCCTCTAAGGCTCATCAGAGAAAGGTACACCAAGAAACTATATATAGAACCCAATGAGGGGAAGAAAACAAGGCAAATGCAACCATGTATCATTTATTTAAAATACGACCTTTTCCTGTTGGTCAGACAGCACAGCCATCATTTTTGTTTATGTCATTTCTAATCTCTGCACCATTTGCGTAGGTGACCCCCCCATCCCCAACTTGCTGTTCCCTTGTAAGCTTGAAAAAATATTACATCTGTGCATATTTACAAATAGAAATAATAAAGTTGTTCAAGATAATTCTCACCAACATGCAAATCTCCAAAGTCTCTGTATGCACACTAGGATTTCTGAAAATTCAAAACAAGCAAACAAAAAGCAGAAAGGAAAGGAGTTTAAAAAAATAAAACTCCCCAGAATAAAGCCTCACAATCCATCTACATCAGAGTGCAACATTTTTATTGTTTAATGATATGATAATAATGGTGTTATAGTTAAATCAATCTCTTCCCCCTTAGAATACTTCAGAATGTAACCCCCCCCCCACCTCTTGATTTGAAAACCAAGAGCTTCCATGGAAAATAAATACAGACTTGTAATTCTGGGGGGAATAAGTTTAAAAAGCAAAGCAAAACTCAAAACTCTAGAGATAATCTCATAATTTTTAAAGTCCAGTTTCCTGCTGTCTTTAATTAAAGTCTGTTGTTTTTCTGTTGCAGGCAATTGCAGGCCTTTTTCCTTTTGGAACACTGGTCACGATCCTGAGACAAACAGGTGGTATTTTTGGCAGGCCTGCAGGCATGATGCCTTTGCACTCACAATGACCTTAGTCTCATGAATCCATCTTAAGGCTGGCTCACGACAGTCCAAGGTGGGGCCTCCAGTACATGGGTGTCAGTGGTGTTTCGTCTTATCACTGATATCCCAGAGCTGAGGCAGAGCCAAGTCTCTGGTTATAGAGGGCGTAGGGGGAGTAGTAGGCTGAGGAGGAGGGAAGAGTTGGCATCGGAAGTCCTGGCGTGCCTGGCAAGTGGGATTTGCCGTAGGGATGGTAGCGTGCCAGGCCTAATCCGGGAGAGCCTCGCAGGGAGAAGGAGCTGGGAAGGGCTCCTGGGCTGCTGTGTGGGGGCAGGTGAAGATGGCACGATGCTGTAGATGAAACCGATGAGGGATAAGCCGACAACAGCTTGCTGTCCACCATCCCAGGCAGGGATGTATGGGTACGCAAGTGGGCTAGTAGCTCCTCTGATGTGGCAAAGCGCTTGTCACAGGGCCCGCTGACAGAAACCCAGTTACAGGCATGGGGCAGGGGCTCATTTGGGACCATGAAACCATATGTGTAAAGTGGGTGGGAAAGGGAGGGTGTGCTGCTCGATGAAAAGGAGCCAGAGTGTAAGGAGTGGAGGTGGTGTGAGGGGTAAACTAGGGGAAAACCAGACTTTAGACTTGAAGGGTCATGGACACATGTGGAGCAGTTACTGCCCCCCAGGTGGGGGGCATTGGGGTAACTCAAACAGTAAGGGTCCCGACACAAACCCTGCATCAGAGATGGAGGGGAAGCTCCAGTTAGTGGGCTGGAGCTGGGGTGCTTTCCTTGAAGTCCTAAGCCCAAACTGGACTTGGTGGGATCTAAGCTGGGAACAAACTGCGAAGGATAGCTGGCATAGGCCCCCACAATTGAACCGTGGTATCCCATAGTAGCCGGGGGCAAAGGGAAGACAGAATGCCCGGGTTTGAATGGAGAGACTGGTGCAATGTGTCCAGAACTAAGAGAAGGCTGTGAAGAGGCCTGAGGTTCCGTCTTGCTCTCTGGCCGTGGGCTGCTGGCTGAGCTGGCGTTGCTGGAGTTAGCGCTGGCCCTTACTTGGCTGGAGTTGGCTAAGTGAGCACCATCCACCCCTGGCTTTGCTGCATCAGAGTCTTTTTTGCCAGCAACATTGCTGCTATTATCCGTGCTTGCCTGGTCAGGTTTGCTGTCCGTATGTGGTGTCTGGGAGTGTAATGGAGGCTGTATGGAAGGGGAATGGCTCTGTCTGTGGGGCAGAGGAGGAGAGCTGGAGTTTGGTGACCTGGAATGGGAGAGAAAGGATGGACATGAAGTATTTCCTCCACTGGAAATTCCATTTGGCACCCTTAAAGCCGCTTTATCTGATGCCCCCTTTGTCACCAAGACATCCTTACGACAGTCGCTTGATGACTTGGAGTAAGGCTTGAAGCTGGATTTGTCATCCAGGGACTGGTGCTGCTCTCCGGGCTTGGATGACCTGCCGGACGATTCCTTGTCTCCTAGCGCACTGGAGGAGAGCGAGGCCAACTTGGAAGAGGAGGGAGGGTCGGGTTTGCCAATTTGAGAGCAGGTCTGGGCCAGCAGAGCCAAAGGACTCTTCTTTGCATCCAGCTGAGAAGAACAAGAGAGGGAATATTGTGAACTTTGCTGTGAAAATGTATTGAACTCTAAATTCTAAAGAGAAAAAAAATCGCAAGGACCATTAGTTCTGAACCCAAAGGAAAACAGAAATCCCTGTAAACCTTTTTTTAAACATAGAACAAAATAAAAAAAAAAAAAAAAGATTTTCCGTTGTTTTTATAAACTAAATCTACATATTTCAAGCAAACTACTGCGCGTAAAGTGTGGCATAAAGCGCCATCAAAAGAGAAACAATACTGTAAGAAAGCCTTTCTAAAATTAAACTGTTTAAGGAGAAAAATGCAAGAAATAGCACATGCAGTAAGAAGAATGAAACTTCTTTTTGGTTTTCTTTGTTTAATGATTAAAAAAAACTTACTTCAATGCTAACCGGCGCAGAAGTGAGGGGCTGGAGATACTCCGGGTGCAGCAGGTGGCCGCTGTGAGCCGTCAACATCTTAACAATCCGAACGGGAAGCCTTTTAGCCTGGCGCGACGGGTCCGCGGGAGAAGGGAGAGACGTGGGTGTGGGAGCGGACGTGCTCTCTGCTCTTCTCCGTTGTGAATCACCGCTGCGCTCCCAAGACTGGCTGCGTAAAAGCTCTTCAGATCCACTGGGGAGATATCTCATTTGGATCTGGGCGTAAACAGAGCCAAGGGCATGCGGGGAACGGACGCGGAGTTAACTTTCATTTATCTGCACATTTCATGATGGAAACTGAACAAAACACAGTGCGCTAATCCAAAATGGCAGTGCGCAAAAGACGCGTTCTCCGTCTCCGAATCAAGCTGTTTTATAAAAAAACAAATACCCAAAGTGTCATCCTTCAGAGGTACCCGCTAAGTACTCAGAAATCCTTTATCCAGAAAATTGATTTAAAAAACACCATCAAAATAGGACGTAAGTTGTTGGAATAACCCCGCAGAGGAAATAGTGTGCGTCAGTCCTGCGCGGTATGCGTTGCTGCGTCTCCCACTGCAGCTGCCTCTCAGCCTCTCACTCACTTGTTCTTCCACAGACTGAGGATGAGGGGAGGAATTTCAAAGCAAGGAGCCGCCCTCCAATCACAAGCGGCTGCGTGCAGAGAGGGAGGAGGACTACGTAAAGGGGCGTGGTTTGCCTACTGGTCTCATCATTATGCGTGTGAAGCTGCAATGTTGCTGGAAATTTGTGCCACTGACCTCCAAATTTCATATGCCGGCCTTTAACAAAACAATCTCAGTGCATGGCAAAACACATCTATCTATCTATCTATCTATCTATCTATCTATCTATCTATCTATCTATCTATCTATCTATCTATCTATCTATCTATCTATCTATCTATCTATCTATCTATCTATCTATCTATCTATCTATCTATCTATCTATCTATCTATCTATCTATCTATCTATCTATCTATCTATCTATCTATCTATCTATCTATCTATCTATCCTCCCATAAACAAGTTCCCTTGTGGACATGCCTCTGGTGACATCACATTAGGCAATAAGCTACTAAATTATCTTTTTTTTTGCATTTGCATGGTTTTATTCAAATTTGTCCTTCAAAGGTGTTTCACTTGTATCCTCTATGGCTGCGGCAAAGAACACAGTACGGATTTCAGGATTTTTTGTATTTTTCTTTCTTCAATGTATTTCGTGAAATCCTGTACTGGAAATCCATACTTTCTTACCCAGCTGCGTTTTTTTTTTTATCAGTGTACTTTTGTTAGTGAAAAAGATAACTACACCACTGAATAGTATCTTTGACATCATGCAGTAAAGAATATTGAGCTGTACTTCCTGGGAACTTCCAGTATGGGTGAAAAGATCAAATGGCTTGCACTGAAAGCACCACATCTGTAATCCACAATACACTGTCATTGTGCGTTTTAAGCAATTTAAAGAATCTGTAGTTGCAGGCTGGGGAAAATTACAGCAAGCCTTTCTTCTGAGGTCTGGTACAGTAAAAGCTGTTTGACATTTCACAGCACCGGCTGGCCTTATCAAACTATAGCCTGATTATAATGACTGCTGCCATTTATCTGCGGCTAAGTGGAAAAGCAACATAAGTAGAATGAAGTCACTTCAGCCTCACTCAGCGGCATCTCTGTTTGACCTGTCATCATTAGGCTTAGTTGTCACTCATCACCCACACACTGCCGCTCACGCTTCAATGACCTGCCAGTATGTGAGCTCAAACATGTACGGCGCTGCTTTAAGTGTGGTTCGGTCTTCGTTTGAATGGGTCTGTTTGTTTAAAACTGTCTCTCCCCACAATGGGGCTGAGACAGATAAACGGGTGACGCATAACAACTGTGTTCTCACACTGAAATTTTAAGGTGAGGCTTGAATCGCAACATGAGGATGACATTTTTCATTCCCACTGCAGACTGTGGATTAAATTGTGATTGTTCCGATGTGCTATGTCTTCCATCCACTTATCTAAAGGGTAGGTGGGTGAAGTTGCTGAGGCGTAGGTGGGTCTTCACCAGCAAAGAGGGAGGGAGAGGGGTGTTTAACAGGAAACCAAAGTAGGAGGGCGCTGGGAAAAGCCAGACAAAAGCAGAGAGAGAATAAAACAAGGGAGAGCTTAGACAGCAGGGAGCAGCTCCTTTCATGTGTCCCCTTGATGTCGGCTTGTAACAGCTGTTTTGGCGTGTCGATGACTGATGGTTGTTTCCTGTTGTGGGTATTTTAAAGGGGGCAGCTTTTTACTTTAAGAGGTCTCTCAGCATGTCCAGGTCCAGCTCACCCTGGAGGCATTTTCACAGGTTCCTGTGGCCGTGTTGGAGCTACAACAGGAACTGCACAAACTAGAATGAGACGAGATTAGATTTTAGCAATATTTTTAGAAAAACTAAGAAATACACATTTTCTGTTTTCAAAAACTAGAGTAAAGGATTCATAAGTCCTTTTCTAAACAATCTGTGACCATTAGAATATTCAAGTTCAGATTTGACTAGTCCAACTATAGCAGTTTGTCTAATTCAAAGGTGGTTCTAATGCCCAAAAATAGTTAAAAGGCTGACATTTTCTATTCTCAAAGATGGAATAAATAAATGTAGATGGAATAAGAAAATATGAAACTGATTAAAATTTCATAAATCTTACTCTGTGTTTTGAAGAATCACACTACAGTGTACTATTATCCAGTTCAGGCTTAATCAGTCCAAATATTTCACATTTAAAAATACAAATAATCAAATACTCTCCAAACTTATAACAAAACTTTGAAACAGCCCTTGAGTTTCAAAGCAGATGCTAACTTTAGCATCGTTAGCAGTACACATCTCGCCATTTGCAGTTTTCTCACCAAGCTTCCAAACTGTGTAATTTCTTACAGATTAGCCAAATAATTTTAGATAAATTATGGAGGCTTCTACAATGCTTTTGTAATTGAGTGTTGTCAGCCAGCATATGGGAAATCTGTATAAGTGAACTCCTTCCATACAACAGGGTGACTCAAGAACCTTTTCCTTCAAAAAGTGTCAAACTCTTGACATCTAATGTGTAAAAAGGATCTTTTGGATTTAATTGAAGGAAGGTGGTGTGAAAGTATTATCAGTAATGGTTCTCTTACAGGTCGTAGACAGATGTTAGATTACAGTGGGTTTGTAGACAAACAAAGAAATCCACAGATTGGTACAAGGCTAGCAGCAGTCAGTTGGACATCAGATGAATTTTAGCTAATTAAAAAAGCTTAAACTGAAAAGGCTTATATCACTAATATACAATGCTATTTTAGTGGCTAAATGCCTACACTTTCACAATTGGATATTGTCATGATCTGTGGGTGTTAGGTGTTTTTTTTATTTCATTTCATGCCTCTGTTTCCTTATTTCCTTGTTTATTTTTTAGATATTGCCTAATCAGTTCATTCCTCTTTGTGCTTAGTTTGTAATTTATTATATTCTGTGAGATTCCTTCCCTGTGTTCCTCCCTGTCTGGCCCTGCTATTATTCTGTCTCTCCCTCAGCTTCCAGGATTAATTCTCCTCAGCTTTTGCTAATTCTCACCTGATTGCCCTGCCATTCTCTCACTCTATGCCTGTATATATACAGGTCCTTCTCAAAACATTAGCATATTGTGATAAAGTTCATTATTTTCTATAATGTAATGATGAAAATTTTATATTCATATATTTTAGATTCATTGCACACTAACTGAAATATTTCAGGTCCTTTATAGTCTTAATACGGATTATTTTGGCATACAGCTCATGAAAACCCAAAATTCCTATCTCACAAAATTAGCATATTTCATCCGACCAATAAAAGAAAAGTGTTTTTAATACAAAAAATGTCAACCTTCAAATAATCATGTACAGTTATGCACTCAATACTTGGTCGGGAATCCTTTGGCAGAAATGACTGCTTCAATGTGGCGTGGCATGGAGGCAATCAGCCTGTGGCACTGCTGAGGTCTTATGGAGGCCCAGGATGCTTCGATAGCAGCCTTTAGCTCATCCAGAGTGTTGGGTCTTGAGTCTCTCAACGTTCTCTTCACAATATCCCACAGATTCTCTATGAGGTTCAGGTCAGGAAAGTTGGCAGGCCAATTGAGCACAGTGATATCATGGTCTGTAAACCATTTACCAGTGGTTTTGGCACTGTGAGCAGGTGCCAGGTCGTGCTGAAAAATGAAATCATTTCCATAAAGCTTTTCAGCAAATGGAAGCTTGAAGTGCTCCAAAATCTCCTGATAGCTAGCAGCATTGACCCTGCCCTTAATAAAACACAGTGGACCAACACCAGCAGCTGACACGGCACCCCAGACCATCACTGACTGTGGGTACTTGACACTGGACTTCTGGCATTTTGGCATTTCCTTCTCCCCAGTCTTCCTCCAGACTCTGGCACCTTGATTTCCGAATGACATGCAGAATTTGCTTTCATCCAAAAAAAGTATTTTGGACCACTGAGCAACAGTCCAGTGCTGCTTCTCTGTAGCCCAGGTCAGGTGCTTCTGCCGCTGTTTCTGGTTCAAAAGTGGCTTGACCTGGGGAATGCGGCACCTGTAGCCCATTTCCTGCACACACCTGTGCACGGTGGCTCTGGATGTTTCTACTCCAGACTCAGTCCACTGCTTCCGCAGGTCCCCCAAGGTCTGGAATCGGCCCTTCTCCACAATCTTCCTCAGGGTCCGGTCACCTCTTCTCGTTGTGCAGCGTTTTCTGCCACACTTTTTCCTTCCCACAGACTTCCCACTGAGGTGCTTTGATACAGCACTCTGTATCTGTTTGTTCAGAAATTTGTTCAGAAATTTCTTTCTGTGTCTTACCCTCTTGCTTGAGGGTGTCAATAGTGGCCTTCTGGACAGCAGTCAGGTCGGCAGTCTTACCCATGATTGGGGTTTTGAGTGATGAACCAGGCTGGGAGTTTTAAAGGCCTCAGGAATCTTTTGCAGGTGTTTAGAGTTAACTCGTTGATTCAGATGATTAGGTTCATAGCTCGTTTAGAGACCCTTTTAATGATATGCTAATTTTGTGAGATAGGAATTTTGGGTTTTCATGAGCTGTATGCCAAAATCATCCGTATTAAGACAATAAAAGACCTGAAATATTTCAGTTAGTGTGCAATGAATCTAAAATATATGAATGTAAAATTTCCATCATGACATTATGGAAAATAATGAACTTTATCACAATATGCTAATTTGTTGAGAAGGACCTGTATACTAGTCGGTTTTCATTGTTTCTTTGCAGAGATCTTCCGTTACCCTACTCCGTGCTTCATACTCTTCGTCCTCTGGATTCTTTAACTACTTCTTATTTGTTCCATTCCTCCAAGTTATTATTAAATCTTCTACTCACCAAGTGGCTCTCAGGTTCCTGTCTGGACCTTGGTGCACCTACTCCACGCTCTATGACAGTTGTTAGGTTTGTTGCTGTTTTCTCAGCTAAGCAACTTCTGTGTTTCTAACTTTAAATTAGTAGAGGCTCTATTAGTGTCTGTGAGTGTAATTTCTGAAGAGCTATGAGATCTGAAAAAGCACAGGTACATACTTTCTTAGATGCTGCCCACCTGACAGTCTGTTGATAAATCCGAGAGTTTTGTCCACTCTTGGCGGATTTAGAGCAGACTAAGGAGTCAAAGCTGATGACATTGACTCAATCTCAGCCAGCCTAACTTTACGGTAATAATACAATGTTGTTCTGCTGAGAAATCAACAAAACACTTGATGTGTAATGCTAACTTTTAATATTTGCTAACATAGCATTACATCCCATGGTTCTAAACATCCTTAGCTTGAGTTGTTTTAAATACTAGATGGTCTATCTGACTAGCTGTTAGCCTTCAGCTAGGTTTATACTTGACGGATTGAACAGGGCGCAAGGATGCATGCACCAACAGTGACAAAATCGTGTCATCCCTGCCCCAGCACGCGGGCTCCTTGCACTGTCACGGCGCTTGGTTGTGCCCCACCAAATTTTTGTAACTTTTTGTAACGTGGACCGCACGTGCTGCTACATTGAGAATAAACGAAGTTGAAGGTGCAAACATTTCTCACACAAATAAATCCCTTCTTCATGAACAGAAGAGAGTAGCAGCAAAGAAAAACAACAAACAAAAAAGGTAAGAGAAACATAAATGTGTTACAAAGTTTGATTGCATTATAAGTGTTTAAAGATTTTCTGTTTTTTTTTTATTGATAGGAGTCTGAAATTGTATCTAGGTATAGATTTGATCCTTTACAAAGAGGTCAAAAAGTGGTTTCCTCTTCATTGTTTTACTCTTATGAATCTGAAACTTTGCAAGAAACAAAAAATCATGTTGATAAGAAATGTTTTAGATAGTGCATGCAGCCATTTTTGGTGAGTGATGTCTAGCGTTTCTTCTCTCTTTTACTACGTTTCCACTGCTTATGTAGCATACCGCCCACTGTGTTTTTGGAGAATACTGCACCAAAGTCAGCGTCAAGTACAAACGCACCACCCCAAAGTGCAACTATAGCTGAACCTTTTCAGTGTTTTCTAACTTTAAAAAAAAAAAAACTCACAGTGATATGACACATGTGTAGCACAAGTATGGGAACCATTACTGAAAACTTAGAAGAACATCACATAAAAACCAAAACTATCCATTTGAGCTTAAAGCATATTTATATCTGGGCCTCATAGTAATAGCTTAGACTTCACCAATGAAGTTAAATGCTAACAGGAACTGAATGGTTGAGAAATATGGTGATGTTTTTATAATTGCATGATCTCGTGCCACAAGATCTTGTCACACCCCTAATTTAAACCCCTCCAGGAAAGGCTCGATAAGAGTAATGGAGTAGCGGACCCCCTCTTGCCCCATTGATCCTGATTTAAAGAGCCGCAAAGGCCTGTTATGGACGTCATAGCTCTGTGACAAGCTCTAATTCACTCGCGTGTTTCAAAGCGGCCACTCGCCTTACATCAAGGTAAATATGCAATGCTTGACATTAGGCAGCGGAATTCCTCAAACCTGGCCCGAGCAAACCCTCCTGTGCTCGTTTGTGTCTACTCCATGTTTAGAAGTGCCAAAGTGTTTTGTGGCACACATAAGGATTAACATAGACACTCTGTGTGATTGTTTAATGAAAGGGTGACATTGATGGGAGCTCATATGAGTCTTGTTTCTTCTTTTTATTTTATTGTCAAGCTATAATATTTCAACAGAACTTCACTAGTGTCAGCCAGACTTTGACAAGGCCTGGCTGTCTGCAGTACTATACAAAGAGCAGCAAAAAATGGGAAAAGCAACAGAGGCAAAGGAGGAGAAAACGAGTGTAAATAACTTCTATTTAATTATCTGTGACTGACTTATGGGGTGTGTGGAATGGGAATAGAGGCCCTGGGCTGGGGCTCTGCTCTATCCCTTGCATTTGCTCCAGCAGTAATAAAACCGAGAGGAAAAAAGTGGATTAAGACAGTTTCATGGGGTGTAGCAGACATGGCATTTAGAACCAAACACTTAAAAAGAGCCTCGCAGGCCACATTCCAGACAGGAGAGATTGTTGAAACAAGGATTTCCTTGAGCTGAAAGGTCCACAAACAATGTCTACACAGTGTACTTAATGCATTCACACTTCCTCATTTGTCTTTCTGCGGTTGCCTCTCCCTCTATCTTTGACACACACGCATACTAATCCTGTCACAGTTGAGTGTGCAGGCAGTCAAACGTGGAGACCCGGCCTGTGCTCATAAACATAAACAGACAGGGCTTGCTGTACATGATAGCATCTTATAAGAGTGTGTTTTTGAAGTTCTTCCAGAGACTACCATCTATCTGACTGGGCTTACAGTAAATCTGTGTGTCAGTCAGCGTGGCTGACAGCCTTATCACAGCAGTTTAGGTGGGAGATTTTCTCTCTTGTCAGCTCATCACGTCTCACAAGCTAACGCTCTTATCCACTTTGCCTACCTGTCGTCTATCTGTCTGCATTACGCCAGGATAATAGGCACCCCCACCCCCCCCACACAGATTGGCACTTTTATTTCTGAATCCAACGTGCCTTTCAGAGTTCTGCCTTGTCATACTCTCTACACCTGCAAATGTACTCCGATGCAAGCAAGAGGGCTGCGCAACGCCCACAGCCGCGCAGGCACTTGCTACACGCTTGGGAAACAAAGCCACCATTGTCCTTGGTGGAGGGAAGTTATCAACAGCACAGAGAGAAGAGGTGAAGAGGAGATAGAGTAGAGAACAGACCTGCACTGTCAGACAGTATCTGCATCAAACCAGATCATCCGGCGGCGTCGTGTGAAATATCAGATGACATTAAAACATGTTTTTCTTCACACTTTTTTTTGGTCAGGTGACAGGGGGTGTTTTGACAGCAGCACAATCAAGGTATTCAAAGTCTGGACGCGTGACAGGTCTGGTATAAGGAACAACAAGAGGCCAGACAAAGGAAATCTCCCAAAACAAATTCTTCATGCCTTTTAAAGACAGTGGTGCTTCCTTTACCCAGGGCCAGGCTCAAACACCTGGTCTTTCTTATCCAACCTTTGTTGAGGCAGATGCCACTGGGAATATCCACTCTGTCTCAATCTCCTTCTATGAAAATGTTTAGATTTTGTCATAATACCAAAACCATAGCTGAATTTCTCATCAGGAGCTGGGCAAGAAAACAGAAAATCTAAGTGCCTAAGCCGAAGTGTTCAAACACAGCCCTGGCCTATTTAAAAGTACACGTAGCTTGGATTTGTGATCTGGCAGACCTTACTGCAGTTCCTGCCAAACACAAGACGATGAGAGGCACGGTAGGAAGGGCCCTGCAGTAAACCTCAGTCATCAGAGGCCGCAGTGAAAGCGAGTCATGTAATCAGCCGGTTCTTTGATTTGACAAGGAGTGGCATCGCTCAGTTAAAGCTGATGAATGTGTAAGTAAATCAGCACCTCTCAGACTTGCCACATCAAACAAACGGCTATAGAGGCGGCCCGCCCATGCCAATAATCTTGCTGCGTCTGTGCGTGCCAACTCCAGGTCATGGCAGGAGCAGAAAAAACTGCAACCTAGATCATTTAATGTAGAAAAAATGGTCACAGTCAAAAGCTACCATCATATTTAAGTATCCCACTTCATTGAGTTGACCTAAATAAAACTACGCAGGGTTAGGGATGTATTTTTTTGTGGTAAATTTAAAATCAGAGACTTATGAGAAAGGCCTTCCAGATCCACACCTGGTAAGGTCAAAAAATATTTTTCCCAACTGTGTCCTTGTGTTGACAGAGCACCAGCACCATGCTCGTATCTGGCAGTAATTCACAAGCTCAGACGAATTCATGAATGTGAAGCAGCACCATATATCACCCCACTTCCCTCCTCCAGAGTACCCCATGTGAGCAGAGCAAAGTCACGTACGGCCTTTGTTATGTGGCTTTCGTTTCGAACTGTGCGTTGAGGGCAGCAGGCCACACTGACACCTATGAAATATTTCCCTTGCTGACCTTAGATACAGCCTCTGCTGGAGAGATTAATTCTTTGCTGGCAACAAAAGCAGAGGAGTACACACACACACACACACACACACACACACACACACACACACACACACACACACAGGGCAACTGTAAGAAACAAAGAAATAGCAACAACTCTTCTTAATAGTAATGATTACTGCTTCTGTAGAGCTACTTAAGCTAAACGTGATAGAAAACGTGTTAGAATATATTGAGCTCAGGAGATGTTTTTTTTTGCAGATAATAAAAGCCCTAAAGCTAAAAATCTGACAGTTGAACCACAGCATGACCTTGGTGGATCTGGTCATCTCCTTCATCATGTGATCAAATAAATTACAAGTTAGAAAACATTTGTGAAGTACATTATTTCAGTAATTATGACTGAGTTTTGGAGAAAAAAAACTGAAAATATCACTATTTATCAATAATGCACATATTGCTAATTCTACCACTGCTTTACTGTTCAAACCTTGAGGAAGAGCAGCATTTCGAACTGTTTCTAGATCAACCTTCCAGAAGCATCTTTTTTTTACACATCCCTTTTCTTCTGCAGGCTGACCAACTCTGTCCAGCTCTGTCCTCTATTTCTAGCCAGATTTTGTCTTTTGTGAAAGGTTATTTTGTTGCCATGACTGGGAGCAAGATGCTCTTGCAGTTTCTTGCCAGAGCGTTGTTCTGCTGGTACATCGTAAATTACTTGAGACAGTGTACAACAACAGGGTGTATGTGGGGGGTAGGGAATGGGTTTGAGCTGAGGAGGTGAGGAAAAATGGGAGAAGAAAAAGAAGGGGTGAAGGATTAAGTGCAGTTTTCTTTTTGGTCCTCGGTGATGAATGGGTTTCTGAACAAGGCCGAAAATACATCATATCACCTCTAATGGGTACACATTTCTGCAGTCATAACTCAGTGTTTAAAAATAGGCAGGGGAGGGTGATATACGACATCATATATTCCTTTCAGCGACACTTTTACGAGTCCCCCCTCTGCAGTATAAAGGCATTGATTGCTATTTCAAAGCTCGGCGTCAGAGCCAATGTGAGTTGAGTACCTCCAGCTGCCAGTGACTTATATGCATTGGGTCCTGAATATTGCTGATTTCTGTTGAGGAAATGCAGCAGATTATGGTGTTTACAAAATGAGGAAAATGTCTGCTTCCATCCTTCTTAAATATGTTAATTACAAAGGATAAATGATCATGTGGTGTTGTTTAGATAAAATTCGAACATGGAGTACTAAGAATGTTAAAAAGCTACTAAAAACTCACCCAGAAACACAAAAAATAAAAGAATATCCTTACAATGTTGTATATCTCTATTGAGGCTTACACATAAATGTTTAATCCAAAAATATGATGCCCAAGCCATGATGGATGCTAACAACCCTGCAGAGGGTGAAATGGTGGTGGTATGTATGGTGGTGGTAGCGTCATGCTGTGGGGCTGATTTTGTTGACATTGGTACTGCTACACAATCCTAGTTCTTCAAATTAATCTCAAATCAATAACAATGATAATCTTTAATCAGTTTCAAGGAATATCTCTTAATGTTTTCAGGACACACACAAGGAATGCAGACTTGTCTGGAATCAGGACATTGCATTTTCTGATACCAATGAGTTTGGTGTTATAGTTCAACCTTTGTTATATTTGTGTGCCTCTGAGAACTGTGAGGCTAGGGACTGACCTCTCATACTAAAGTACCATGCTTCATCTGTCACTGGGTATGAATTCTGTCCAAATTGAATATATGAGATCCATGCATTTTTAACAAGGATGCTACGTAGATTGCACACTTTTGCAGGAACAAGAGAGAGAAAAGGGCATGTAGATGGTTGGAGTGAGAAGTGGCTGATTGGACTAACGGCAGATTTAAAGTTGTTTTTAGTGAGCTGTTCCCAGCAATAAATCCGCAGCGTCTGGGCAAGCTGCCATATAAAAAAAAAATCCATTGTCTAGCCAAGGCTGTTCAGTTAAGAAGGCCTGCAGAGAATAATTCTTCTCCTGATGAACCAGCTGCCTGTCAGTGACGGGGAAAAAGACAGATAGGAACATCATCCTGTTTTTGCATCTCATGTGAAGTAATTTAAATTTTTTTTCTACTAAATTAGTGACAAATGATTTAAAGCTGAAAATTATAGGGTTGTCGGTGAATAATAGTGGAGCAAATGTATCCTTATTTTTTAATCAGAGAATGGTAAGTTGCAGTTTTGCTCGCTGGCTGTTGATGTTTTAGGCCAATTAACCAATTATCATAATCACCAAAATTAGACAATTAAAGGTACATAACCAATCCTACTAACCCCTCTAAAATATTTGACAACTGACAAAACAGGTAACAATGGAATCACATTTTTGGGGCAGATTTGTAGTTGCACTGTTGTCAGTCAAGTGTCTCGTTCTACACAGGACTCTTTACCACAGTCATAAACATCCTGTTTGGCTTTACTGTTGCTGCAAACAGAATTTTAAAAAACACCGTAGCACATAAAGCTGCTGTATTTAAATCAAGCATGCTCAGCTGAGTAAAACTAGATAAACTTGGAGCCAAAAGTAGAATGATGAAAAGCTGAATTTTCTGTTTTTTGCTTTAAGTTGAGTTAGATCACCAGTTGAACAGCATTCATCTGCAGAGATGGGAGCTCTGCAAAGGAATTTAATCTAACAACTATTTTACATTTAATGTAGTGACTGAGATGGCTTTAAGGCTTACACAAAGATAATAACATGCATTTTACCATGCAGTCAGATCATTGCATTCATATTTACTGTTGTTTCTGTGTTTAGGGCTGTCTTCAAAAGGTTGAAGAACTCCTCGATTCTAGATAAGCTGCTCAACATAAAGAAAATATTCCTTTTTTAACTATTTCACAGTCACTCATAAAGTTGCTTACTACTTAGTTATGGTACAGTGTCCACTATAGAGACTTTTTCTCTATAATCACACAAACAAGCATGTTTTAGCCAATAAATTATGTGTCTCTCTTTAGGTTTAGACTCGCATTTGAACATTACGCTCAGCATGTCAGGATGATATTACAGATGTAGTCAGCAAACAGGCTAAATACTTTTAGAGTTAAGGTCCGATTTAAAACACAATGCTTGCTAATATCTATAGTATCAGCATGAGCACACAATTATGATCCCTGTGTATTAACTATCTACATGGGTCCAACCCTAACTTGAAAATATATTATGCTTATTTGCCCCATGGTATTTGAGAAATATAATAAAAATCTATTATTCTAACTCCTACATTGAGAACATGCCTAATTACCAGCATAATATAAGTTCAATTGTCATGATCCCAAGGTGTTAGGTTCCCACTAATGTTTTAGGTTGTTTCCATTTCCATTCATTTGTGTTGAGTTGTTAGTTCTTTCATTTATTCTCTTCATTGTGCATTTTGGTTTAGACTCATATTGATATTAGTCCTCAGCTTTTGGTTAGTTAGATCCTTTGTGTTTCCATTCAGCTTCCCTTGTGCCTATAGTCATTGTTCCTCCAGTTTCCTGGTTGGATTCTTCCCCAGCTGTTCTGTATTCTATTTGTTGTATTTACCTGGTTTCCATGCTACTTATCAATCCTCTTCAGTACTTAAGCTCCCTGGTTTCATTATTCATTGCTGGATTATACTGTTGTTCTCATACTTATTCCCATATTCTGTGTTTTTGCTTATTAAAAAAAAGATATTCTTTGTTTGTGAATCTTCTTTCCATCATACACCTGCCTCTGTCCTGTTTGTTGTTAGGTTCTCATCATCTACACCGATACAAAGCACAAATTCCAGGACCTCTTTTATCTTCACTTTTGTTTGCAGAAAAAGAAGGTCACTAGCTATTGTTGAAAATGTGTTTGAACAATCATGTGTCAAAATATGATGGAACTAATGGTGCTGGAATTTATTATAGAGTTAATGCTCACAGATGGGCCTCCGTGTGTCATGATCTAGAGGTGTTTGGGTTTTCCTTTTCTTTTGTGTGTGGATTTTAACCATTATTCATTAAGTTCTTTAGGTCTTGCTTTTTAATTTTTTTGCCTTCGCTCATTATTGTTAGGTGTTTTCCATATTAGTTCATTCTTGTGTTTAGCTAGTTAATTCTAATGTTCTTTGTACATTTAGACCTAATTCTCTTAGATCTCTGTTTGTCTCTTCCTCTCGCCTTGTAGTATCTTTGTTCTGCTCCATTCATGGTAATTAGTCTCCCACCCTTAACCATGGCCACCATGCAATCAACTAGACTCTGCTCACCTGTCTCATTTATTGCAGAGCCTCTACCTGTTTCTTTACCCATTTAAACTCTTTTTTAATGCATTCTCTGTTGGATCTTTCCATTCCAATTGTTTACCTTTTCCATTTCCTGATGTCATAATGCCGTATTGCTATTCCTCATGCCATGCTGTATGTTTTTGTTTTTCTTATTTTCATTAAAATACTTTAATTCATTATGCCGCTCCCGCAATCTTGTGCATTAGTATAGCTCGAAGCCCACAGTTCTTGCATCATGTTTGTAAAACCACTCAAATCCAGTTTTTTGGAAACTGGCTTTCAGTGGAGTTCTCTAGGTTGCTTGTGCTAGGCCATTCAGTCTATTATTGTAGTTCACGATGTTCAGCTGTGCTAATGCTCATATGTTACAATTTTACATTGTTTCTGAAAGGTGAAACATAGAAGTTTGTAATGCATTAAACCATTTACAAAGGCACATGAGTCATATTCCTCCCGTCTTACTTTAAAGTCACTCTACTCTGTATCCTGTAATCCCTTCCAGCCTGGCCACCTTTCTGATGCATAAAACTCTCTGAGAATTGATTTTCTGGTAATGCATTAAAATAAGGAATTAGGTAATCATTATAAGACAACCCTTTTTCAAGATCAACTAGCTTTTAAGGCATTTAATCTGACTCTAATGCACCAACAGTACGTCATATAATTATACTTTGACTCTGCCTTATTCATCAATCATTGCGGTCTTAAAGTTGGACTTAGTTGCCTCCTTTGTTTCATTTGACCAGTTTTACCTATTTGTAAAACGATAATAATCCCAAATACTGGTAAATCACATGGTATTGACATTAGGTTTTGGAGTCTACTGTATTGTTTTCAGTTTTTCAACACACCCTCAGTGCCAACATAGTTTGCAGCACTGGATTCTCAACCCATAAACATGAACATCCCATAACCACAGCTCCCCTCCAGCCAGCTGAACCACCACCTCCAAGTAAACCTGACTCAGTACATACTGCATTACACACTTCTGGATTCATCTTACTCACTACATCGCAAAGTGCCACTTCCTGGAAACCCGGTCCTGAAACTAGAACACAGAAACGTATTAATGTACAATAAACCTACATGTGGGCAGGGTGACAAATTCAATTATTATCCGATTTTGTTCAACAAGTAAAGCAAAACAAAACAAATCTTTATCTGTTTAGAAATCCCTGAAACTTTGTTCAGTAATATTTGATGTGACTGGGGTAAAACACACAAAATGTAACATACCTGGAATACTTAATTTGTCTTTCAGTAGGGTTTTAACTGCGTACCAGCTAAAAGGGTCATTTATCATGATTACAAAAAAGGACATTCAAAACAGTTTTTTTCACCATTGATCTAAAAAATGCATTTAAAGTTGCTGGAACTGTATAATAAAAAATTCTAAAAAAAAGAAACAACAATCTTTATTTATCAACCCTGTTGCAGTATAATGCGACAAAATCCCATTTTAAAGTGAATTCAGCTCTTTTCACCACCTCAGTATTGTTGTAACAGATCAACCTGTTCAAACCTGCTAAGACAAAATAGAATAATTACTGGGAAAAATCCTAAAAGCTTTTACAAAAAGAAAGCTCTTCCCAGTCAACCCAACACTAAGCTCTCTTTCTGTCTGCCACTCATCATCAACACATATAAGACACAAACAACTCTTACACTAAGCTTACTATATTGAGAATCTAATCTTCAAGTTAACAAAACTTTTTGTTAACTAAAAATACACTAAGATTATGTTTGAGTTTGAGAATAAATACTGTGCATTTATTTTTCCTTCTTTTTTTTATACTTTGCCTCCAATGAGTCTGACTTTTTAAATATTTTCAAGTGTCCTGAGCTACAGTTCCTGCTCAGCACCACTCAACAACACCAGTTGTTTTAGAGTTTTTGTTTGGACTTTGGTTGCTTGATCACTCTCCTGTGCTTTCTTGATTGTTGTGAAAAACATAGTTTTTTTTTTATATACTGTGACGAATTAATCAGTCAACCAGAACCACATACCTAAACAAATCAGGTTGGATTGTATTAAATGCACAGGACAAATCAAAGAACATGATCCTCACAGTGCTGCTGGCTTTGTCCAGATGACAGTGGGTTTGTTGAAGCAGGTGTATGATGGCATCTTCAACTCCAACTCCACAGCGATAAGCAAACTGAAGGGGGTCCTGATGGTTTACTGTTTGCTTACTCAGGTGGGCCAACAGGAGTCTCTCTAGGATCTTCATGATGTGAGATGTCAGGGCAACAGGTCTATAGTCATTGAGGACTGATGGGTGAGTTTTCTTTGGTACCGGAATAAGAACCTTCTTCTGGGTCAGGCTAAGGTTGAAGAGGTGCTGCAGAATCCCACAGAGCTGCTCTGCACAGGCCTTCAGGACTCTAGGGCTGACATGATCTGGACCTGCAGCCTTATTCTGATTCAGTCTTTCCAGTTGTCTCTTCACCTGACTTCTTGAGACACACAGGTGGAAGGGGAAAGCAAAGGAAGCATCAGCATCTTCTGATATGGTTGATGGCAAACATGTAGAAGGGTCTAGGGCTGAGGTGGAAGATAAAAAATGTGAGGTGTTACTGGACAGCTGTGGGTCCTGTGGGTCAAAGGAAGATGGAATGTCTGTTTGGCTGTCAGCAGGAGAGGAGGATGCGAAGCTTGTTTCTGAACTGAACCTATTAAAGAATGTGTTCAGTTCATTGGCTCTGTCCAGACCTCCATCGGTCTGATCATCCTTCTGCTTGAAGCCTGTGATCTTCTTCATCCCTGTCCACACATCTCTGATATTGTTTTGCTGGAGCTTGCTCTCCAGCTTCTTCATGTACACCTCCTTGCTGTCTCTTATCTTGACTTTAAGTTGCTTCTGTAAACTCCTCAATAATTCTCTGTCTCCCTCTCTGAAGGCTCTTTTTTTGTTTGTTAAGCAGGTCCTTCAGGTCACGGGAGATCCAAGGTTTGTAATTGGTGAAGCATCTCACGGTTCTGGTGGGGATGATGTTATCCACACAGAAGTTTATATAGTCGGTTACACACTCAGTCATGGCATTGATGTCCTCTCCATGTGGCTGGCACAGTGCGTCCCAGTCTGTAGCCTCAAAGCAACCTTGCAGAGCTTCATCAGCTTCCTGTGACCATTTTCTCACAGTCCTCTTTATTACAGGTTGCCTCTGAACAAGGGGCTTATATTTCGAGCAGAGAAAAACAAGATTGTGATCTGATTTGCCTAGAGGAGGTCTTGCTGTAGAGATGTATGAGTCCTTGACATTTGCATAAAACAAATCCAAAGTTTTGTTTTCTCTGGTAGAGCAGCTGACAAACTGTTGAAATATTGGAAGTGTAGCAGAGAGTGAAGCATGGTTTAAATCACCAGAAATTGCCACAAAAGCATTGGGGTTTTGTGTCTGTAGCTTAGCACCAACTGAGCTGATGGCATCACATGCAGTGTCAGCAACAGCGGAAGGTGGAACGTAAACTGTTGCCAAAATAACACTGGTGAACTCTCTGGGTAAATAATATGGACGAAAACTTAATGCCAACAGTTCAATATCTGGACTGCAGAGATGACACTTCACAGTAAAATGTCCTGGATTACACCATCTGTTGTTAGCAAGTACTGCAAGTCCACCTCCTTTACATTTGCCGCTCCTCTTTAAATCTTTGTCTGCTCGTATGGTTAAAAAGCCCGGCAGAGAGACACTGGAGTCGGGGATATGATCCTGCAGCCATGTCTCAGTAAAACACATAATACTGCATGCCCGGTACTCTGGCTGTGTCCTTTATAGGGCTTGGAGTTCATCCAACTTGTTTCCCAACGATCTCACATTGCCCATCATAATCGACGGAAGAGATGGTTTGAACTTCCTCCTTCTCTCTCTTCTCTTAGCTCCTGCTCTGCATCCACGGCGTCTCCTTTTCAACTCATCAGGGATTTGGGGTTGTAGTTGAAGTATTATTTGAGCTTTTGAGATATTAATCAGCTGCTCCCGGTTGTAAGAAACAACCCCGTTGCCATGGCAATGCATCATAACAAATGTCCAAAAATAGAAAGTATTAAGAAAAATCTTCCAAGCTGCACAGCATCCGACACCGGAGTGGACAGTCGTCCAAAAAAAATCAACTGTATCCACCACAAGAGGAATAGTTCCCAAAAAAGAATAAATCAGAATCAAAAGTAACAGAACTACTCCAACCTGCTGCCACCTTGAGCGGCGCAATGAGATGAAATTCTAGAAATTGCATTTCCAAACAAATACAACAATGTTACTGAATTTAAAAAATGTGAAATTGGTCTCCAGGTCAATTCATCCTTTCAGGTACTCCCATTGCATACACATTGACATGAAGAATTTACCTGATGACAGTGGTTAGGGAATATCATTCCTATGGAAAAAACATTGACGGTCTGGAACAATGTTTGGGTGGGAGGTATACATCAAAGTAATATCCACAAGGTTGCTAGCACAGCATTCCTAAGTCATCTCATTGTCAGCTCTCCTTCTTCCCATAGTACATCCTGGTACTGCATCCTCTTCAGGGAAACCACACACACACACGCACACACACACACACACAAACTAAATGTTATTGATTAGACAAGGACACATTCATCCATTGCTCATGGTCCTAATCTGATTCATAGGTTATGTTGCAACTCTTCCACTTTTAATAGACATTGATCACCACAGACTGAGACCACCCAACAAGAGCTTCAGTTTTGGAGATGTCCTGATCCAGTCATCTAGCTATTATGGTTAGGCTTTTGTGCAATTGCTTGCTGATTTGTCCTACTGGTATCAGATTTGAGAAAGAAAAAACATGATCTTGCTGCACAATATATTTCACAAATGTATTAACTTTACCTCAGTAGCCATAATGTTATGCTTGATTGGTGTGAAATAATGTCTAATACTTCCTAACTTGCTTTCAAACTTATCTCCCCTGGAGCACTTCTTTCATCAGGGATGTAAGCAACGTTTTCAGTCGCTTTATTAAGTCTCCCATGTCTTTTATCCAGATTTGTTTAGGAAGAACAAATCATTTTACAAAGAGAAGAACAACCCCTTTGAGCATGAGGGAAAAGGACAAAGCAACTTCAACCTGTTCAGGTGTTTGTATGACCTCCCCGGATCATTCCCCTTTAGACAGAATAAAGGAAATCCACTATTCATTGAGGATTATAACATTATATGTACATGCTTTATATGATGAAAAAGAATCTAGCATCTTTCCTGTCTTTTTTCATGCTCTTGCTTCCTTTTAGACAGATCAGAGCCATTACTTGGGCCAACCTGTTGGAAGCAGATCTAACAGAAGTAAATCATCTTGTTAATTCCTTGAATTATTTTCTCGCCACCTATGTGTTTTACTAGCATCGCTTTAAGGCGTCGCTTTTCTCTGATGTGTCAGCCAGCCTGGCCTGTCGGGCCAGCTGACATGACACTGACAGCAATAAATTACTACTGCTTATGATCAGTGATTATGTAGGTATGCTGGAAGACATCTTTGTTGTTTTTATTAGGAAAGATTTACTTGTAGCAGGTAAATTATGGGGTTGAGTTCTCTAGTTGTCATGACTGTCATCGCCTGTTGTGGCTGCTTGACAGTTTTAACAATAGCAACTCTCCCGTTTGTGTTGTCAGTGGTGACATTTTACTGCCATCATAAACAAGCCACTGCATCTTTTATGTAGACACTTATTAATCTTACTTTTGTTGACATGCAATGAAAATGCTGGTGTCTTGGAAAGAGACCTAACTGTTTGACAGACATTACTCCACCGTAGTACATTTGAAACTTCAACAACTTTTGCTAATTCATTTACTCTTTATTATGTATTTTTATGTGTAGGCTTATTGTTGAGTTTGTACACAGAGACTATGGTCTCAGGTGTTTGATGTCCATCTGGGTGCTTTACTGTGTGAAGTTTTGCTTTCATCAGGTACTCTGTTTTCTTTACAAACTGGGCTAAAGTATCGATGATAGGAAGACATTTATTTTACTGTGGAATACGATGGCTACTGGCATTTCCAAACAAATACAACAATGTTACTGAATTTAAAAAATGTGAAATTGGTCTCCTGGTCAATTCATCCTTTCAGGTACTCCCATTGCATACACATTGCCATTTTGTTGCTTCCTCCTAACATTCTGTACCTGTAAACAAACTATTTGGTATCCAAATAACAAGGCCACTGCAGATCAGTTAATTGTCTTTTCATTTGAGTACTTTTATGAATGTTCAAATTTCAAACATAATTTATATCAATTATACATTATTTTCTGAAAGGGCTGGTTTACGTCCTATTTTGGGCCAGTTTGGTCTTACAAAATATGTCAGAATATGATCCTTGATCAAACTAAATTATCCCATAGCAACCTTCTGCTGCTGTTATTTACTGAATATTAAAACCCAGAAACTACACTAGACAATATTTAATTATAGAAAACTATTTTAAATCACCTGTTGTCAAAGCAGATATGAGACGTCCACCTAGTATGTGCAAATCGATCCATGATAAGTGGGCAGACTGCTTTATTTTGTACCTAAAAAGACTAAAACTAAGGAGCAACACTGGAAACGTCTTGGCCTGGGGTCAAAAGATGAGCACAATAGTATTTTGAGTGGAGCTTGGATTCAGACGGGGGCAACAATTTGTGTCAAAGCTTGTAGAGGCATACCCCAAAACAATTGCAGCTGTAATTGCAGTTTCTGCTTTTGACTCAGGGGGACTGAATGGAAATGTAAGCTCCACTTCTGAGTGTTATTAGCAAAAGAATGTGAAAACCATATATAATTTTCTTTAAACTTCACGATTATGCCCTGCTTTATGTTGGTCTACAGTATCACATCAAATCAAATAAAAAATAGATCCTAATAAACAAAATGTAATTGTGGTTGTCAGATAAATGTGAAACAGTTAATGAATTCTTTTGCAAGGCATTGTGAACACTTGCATCTCGTCTTTAGAGGAAAATAATCAGAGGGGCTATCACGAATAATCTATGGCAATGTGTGCAGTTTCCTCTATTCTTTTGTGTGATCTGCCGCAGCTTGTGTTGGCTGGCAGATGGTATCAGCAAACATGGCAGCTGGCTGTACTTTACATGCTGCAAGACAAAATAAGAAGAACAGGGTTTAGTGATAAAACCATTAAGGATTAGACATCATTTGGCGGGCCATGGTGGTTCGCTATCAGGATAGATTTTATAGAAGAAAAGGAATGACAAGAATGGAAGGATGATGGAGGAAGCAAGATGAAGGAATGCATGTGTGAGGGGTAGTGGGCTTAAGATGGCAGAAATGAGCGGGCGGTGGGGGGTGTGGGTGATTGTCATGCTTGGAAGATGATGCTTGCTTGCTAATTTCTTGCCCCATTCCTCTACTTCCAGGCACCCTCCACCCCCTGTCGAATGAGCAGAGTGTCACTCACATTTTGAACTTGCTAAGCAAACACAGTAGAATGATTGGAGCTGTCAGTCAAACTAATGTGCTGTTTGCCACAGGAGGAGCAGAGAGAAAGATGATATTTAAAGTTGTAGAATACATGGTTATGCCACGTTCATCTCTGACTTGGAAAACAATACCTTTGAAGCAGAAGCAATATAGATGCAAATCTGTACAAACCATATAAAACACATGAAGTGTGTATGTCCTCTGGGTCTAGCCGAATTAAAATCCTAAATAGGTTGTTGTTAGATTGGGGCTCTAAACTGGGGGTTTGTGCAGACAGAGTGCTGTTCCTGAACTCCTACCAGCTGTCTTGAAGTATCTTCTTATGTTCATGGACATGATTACTTTAGCTGAGTTTGCCTCTTTTTAGACTGCAGTATTTTGCACAACTCTAAAAAAGGTTAATAAAGCATTGACTAAACCACCACCAACAAATACACATATACACAAGGGCTCCATTTTAGCTGCCAGCAAGGATCATGGCAGCTCATTTTCGGTCCTGATGGGTTGGTCTAAAATTATTAAAATACACCAATATTTTAAGAATATTTCAGAAAATATAAGAAGGTTATTGAATATTTGTTAACTCGCAGCAGTGTGACAATCCTCCATTTACAAAGTTGGAAGGAAAGGCAACTTTAGGGTCCTATTATACTGCTGAGGTCATGTATTTGATTTATGTTCATGGTGAAAAGAAAGAACACCCCATTCAAGTTTTAAGATTTGCATGTGTCAAGGGTTTTTGGGGTGCATCTACTTTTCTACAAAAACGTTATTTTTGGCTAAATGCTTGCTTAATAAACAATGACATTATGAAATCTGTGCAGTTTGGTTTTTGACACTTGAAGTTAGATTTAAATACTTTTACAACCTGGTAAATGTCAGCTTATGAAATAAAAGTGGTGAACATGAACACACAGATCTGACCTTTTGGCCTCAAGAACTTCTTTTACAGACGTCTTAAATTTATTCACTACAACCTTTTATCACACACCAGTGGCATCATTAGATACTTCAAAATATGAATGTTTTTATGACCCTTAAGTGTTTGATCCAGTGTGTCAAACCCACTGAGTCAAATTGAACGACTGTTAATACGTGTGATATGAAACGTCTTACTTTACTAATTTAGACATTTAGACTGACTTTTAAAAATAATTCATGATAAGTTAACTTAATGTTTGATTAATATTTTTAAACACTGAATAGGAACTGTCTTTTTATTCAACACAATGATTACATATGACATATACACTCACTGGTCACTTTATTAGGTACACCTTGCTAGTACCGGGTTGGACCCCTTTTGTCTTAATCCTTCATGGCATAGATTCAACAAGGTACTGGAAACATTCCTCAGAGATTTTGGCTCATATTGACACGATAGCATCACACAGATGCTGCAGATTGTCAGCTGCACATCCATGATGTGAATCTCCCGTTCCACCACATCCCAAAGGCGCTCTATTGGATTGAGATCTGGTGACTGTGGAGGTCATTTGAGTATAGTGAACTCATTATCATGTTCAAGAAACCAGTCTGAGATGATTGGTGCTTTATGACATGGCGCGTTATCCTGCTGGAAGTAACCATCAGAAGATGGGTACACTGTGGTCATAAAGGGATGGACATGGTCAGCAACAATACTCAGGTAGGCTGTGGCATTGACACAATGCTCAATTGGTACTAAAGGGCCCACAGGAAGCTGAAGAAGCTCTGCAAGGTTGCTTTGAGGCTACAGACTGGGACGCACTGTGCCAGCCACATGGAGAGGACATCAATGCCTTGACTGAATGTGTAACCGACTATATAAACTTATTTGTGGATAACATCATACCCACCACAACCATGGTGCTTCCCCAATAACAAACCTTGGATCACCAGTGACCTGAAGGACCTGCTTAACAAGAAAAAAAGAGCCTTCAGAGCGGGAGACAGAGAATTATTGAGGAGTATACAGAAGCAACTTAAAGTCAAGATAAGAGACAGCAAGGAGGTGTACAAGATTAAGCTGGAGAGCAAGCTCCAGCAAAACAATATCAGAGATGTGTGGACAGGGATGAAGAAGATCACAGGCTTCAAGCAGAAGGATGATCAGACCGATGGAGGTCTGGACAGAGCCAATGAACTGAACACATTCTTCAATAGGTTCAGTTCAGAAACAAGCTTCACATCCTCCTCTCCTGCTGACAGCCAAACAGACATTCCATCTTCCTTTGACCCACAGGACCCACAGCTGTCCAGTAACACCTCACATTTTTTATCTTCCACCTCAGCCCTAGACCCTTCTGCTTCTACATGTTTGCCTTCAACCATATCAGAAGATGCTGATGCTTCCTTTGCTTCCCCCTTCCACCTGCATGTCTCAAGAAGTCAGGTGAAGAGACAACTGGAGAGACTGAATAGGAATAAGGCTCCAGGTCCAGATCATGTCAGCCCTAGAGTCCTGAAGGCCTGTGCAGAGCAGCTCTGTGGGATTCTGCAGCACCTCTTCAACCTTAGCCTGGCCCAGAAGAAGGTTCCGGTGTTGTGGAAGACCTCCTGTCTTATTCCGGTACCAAAGAAAACTCACCCATCAGTCCTCAATGACTATAGACCTGTTGCCCTGACATCTCACATCATGAAGGTCCTAGAGAGACTCCTGTTGGCCCACCTGAGTAAGCAAAAAGTAAACCATCAGGACCCCCTTCAGTTTGCTTATCGCTGTGGAGTTGGAGTTGAAGATGCCATCATACACCTGCTTCAACAAAGCCACTGTCATCTGGACAAAGCCAGTAGCACTGTGAGGATCATGTTCTTTGATTTGTCCTGTGCATTTAATACAATCCAACCTGATTTGCTTTGTCAGAAACTCCGAAAGACTCAGGTGGAGGCCTCAACAATCTCCTGGATCAAAGACTACCTGAGAAACAGACCACAGTTTGTGAGACTGAAGGGTTGGGTGTCTAACCAGATAGTCAGCAGCACAGGAGCACCACAGGGGACTGTACTCTGCACTGTTGTATTGCTCTTGCATCTTATACTGCTCTATATTTACTCTCACTCACTTAAAACTGTGCACTTATATTTATATTATATTGTAGATATGTTTGTACTGTTTAATTTGTACTGTATTGCACCGACTACGCCAAAACAAATTCCTTGTATGTCCAAAAACGTACTTGGCAATAAAGCTTTTCTGATTCTGATTCTGATTCTGATTCCTTTTCACCCTGTACACCTCAGACTTCCAGTACAAGGCAGACTCCTGTCATCTGCAGAAATACACAGATGATTCTGCAGTCGTGGGGTGGATCAGAGATGGACAAGAAGCTGAGTACAGGAAGCTGGTGGACCGCTTTGTGGCATGGTGTGGAAACAATCATCTCATCTTGAACGTGACTAAAACAAAGGAGATGATTGTAGATTTTAAGAGAAACAGGAATAAGTCAAAAACTATTTATATCATGGGAGAAGAAGTGGACGTGGTGGAGGAGTATAAATACCTCGGTGTTCACCTGGACAACAGACTAGAGTGGAGATGCAACTGTGAAGCCATCTACAAGAAGGTACAGAGCAGACTGTACTTCTTGAGGAAGCTTAGGTCCTTTGGTGTTTGCAGCAAGATGCTGCATATCTTCTATAAGTCTGTTGTGGAGAGTCTGATCTCTTCTGCCATCATCTGCTGGGGAAGCAGCATCAGAGCCAGGGACTTAAAAAAGCTCAACAAGCTGATAAAAAAGGCTGGCTCTGTTCTGGGGACTCCTCTGGAACCTCTGGAGATCATTGTGGAAAGACGGATTCTTCATAAAATGAAGAACATTATGGAGAACCCTGAGCATCCTCTTCATGAGACTGTCCTACAACAACAGAGTGTCTTCAGTCAGAGGCTTCTTCAGATCTGCTGTAAGACGGAGCACTACAGGAGATCCTTCCTGCCCACAGCCATCAGCATCTACAACGGCTCTTTGAGGAAACCTTCATAATATGAGCTATAACAACATTTAATTTCCCTTTGGGATTAATAAAGTATTTTGAATTGAACTGAATTGAAAGTGTGACAAGAAAATATCCCCCCCCCCCCACACACCATTACACCACCACCACCAGCCTGAAATTGAAGGCAGGATAGATCCATGCTTTCATGTTGTTGACGCCACATTCTGACCCTACCATCTGAATGTTGCAGCAGAAATCGAGAGCCATCAGACCAGGCAACGTTTTTCCAATCTTTTATTGTCCAATTTTGATGAGCCTGTGTGAATTGTAGCCTCAGTTTCCTGTTCTTAGCTGACAGGAGTGACACCCGGTGTGGTCTTCTGCTGCTGTAGCTCAGCCGCCTCAAGGTTCAACGTGTTGTGCGTTCAGAGATGGTCTTCTGCATGCCTTGGTAGTAACGAGTGGTTATTTGAGTTAATGTTGCCTTTCTATCAGCTCGAATCAGTCTGGCCATTCTCCTCTGACCTCTGGCATCAACAAGGCATTTGCGCGCACAGAACTGCGGCTCACTGGATATTTTCTCTTTTTCAGACCATTCTCTCTAAACCCTAGAGATGGTAGTGTGTTAAAAATCCCAGTAGATCAGTAGTTTCTGAAATACTCAGACCAGCCCGTCTGGCACCAGCAACCATGCCACGTTCAAAGTCACTTAAATCACCTTTTTTCCCCATTCTGATGCTCTGTTTGAACTGCAGCAGATCGTCTTGACCTTGTCTACATGCCTAAATGCATTGAGTTGCTGCCATGTGATTGGCTGATTAGAAATTTGTGCTAACAAGCAGTTGGACAGGTGTACCTAAAGTGGCCGGTGAATGTACAATGACTACTGATTTGTGGTCAGAGGGCTCGGTGGCGCCTGTGTATGGCAGCCTCACGTCTGTCAGTGTTCCCCAGGGCAGCTGTGGCTACAAAATAGCTTACCACTGTCAGTGTGTGAATGTGTGTATGAATGGATGGATGACTGAATGTAATGTGAGCGCTATACAAGTATAGGTCATTTACCATTTACATGTTTGATACCTTGAATATGGAAAGACCTTCAGGATGAACATAGTTTTATCTATGAGGACAATTTGTTTACATTCTTGGGCTCTTTTTGAGTAAAAATAATTTATTTAAAAAAAAGTTAAAGCCATTTTTCTTATTGGCTGTCTAATGCGACATGGCCACTGGTCTCCTAATATCCTCCTCTGATTAGCTGATCATGGGCTTGTTTCGACTCCTTCTCCTAAATCTGATAGCTCCAGAGGCGGCTCACTTCTGGGACTCACACCGTGAAAGTAAAATGAAAAGAACCAACTTTCCAAACTTGTTTTACAAAAAAAAAACCTCGACAAGGAGTAACCTGACATTTAGCTGACCTTACATGAGTGATCATGAGTTGAAACCTCATATCTGGAAAAAGTGTCAGCGAGGAACTATTTATTCTTAGTGAAATTAAAAACATTCAGCTTGAAATGCAATCCTGAACCCTGTCTTTAGGTACAACAGGTTGCCAAATCCGATGTTCAAATATTGTTTTATAGGTGACAAGTATCCCTGCTAGGACCTGCTTTACTTTTGTTTAGGATGAAATTCAATTTTTTTTCACTGTGAATTGAGTTAGCAGCAATTAGAACTATGTATGTTGATAAGTCATGTAAATACAGTACAACCATATGTCTGATTTATAGAACTGCTTATTGGACCACAGAACAGTCACCATGAAAGGAATCAGAATCTAATTCAGGGTTGCCAAGGAAACATTTAAAAAAAAAATCATGCACCATAAAGTGTTGTAGCAGATGTTTCCATGTCAACTGAACATAAGTTCATGTTGTCAGACAGAATCAGTTGGTCTGACGCACAGGGATGGGTACCTTTCACATATAAATGGATACGATACCGATACACAGTACCTGGGAATTAATATCGACACTCAACAGTACCAGTTTTTAATACTTTTTTGTGTGTTTATATGGTAATAAATGTTAATTAGTTTAATAATAAAATCGCAAAATTTTTCAATTTAACATATTTATTTCTCAATATATAAACTTGAATTATTATAACATCACAGTTTCAAACGATTCTTCTCCCATATTGCTGGCTGCAGACGACGAGTTAGCAGGCCTGCTAACGGTGCCGAATGGAGGAGTTGCAGCCGTATATTCAGGGCTGATGAGAAAAATCTTGTGCTTCTCCAGGTGCTTCCTCAGAGTTCCCACCGCTGGCCTTGCACTTCACTTCACAAATATTGCTGCTAGCGTAATCTGCAATGCATTTTGAAAAATGGTGCCATACTTTCGAGTGCTTTCTACCAGCCACTCTTTCTTTAACTGTAGCAGCGGCTACTGACGTCATTAAGCTAGTGTGCATGCAATGCTGTGTTCATGTCAGGCATGAAAAATCTCTTCCACTTCCTCTGTGTCACAATGATGCGTTTAGGTACCAAAACTGTTTGATTCTACGTGAATTGGTACTTGGTAGTACCGCAGGAGATGGGTCGGTACCTATAAAGTACTGAATTTGGTACCCATCCCTACTGATACATAAATTCTGACAAGCAGTTTTTATTCCATTACATTCAGCATTTATAAACTGCAGTCACGCCAAAATGCAAGCACAACTAAGCTAGCAGTGCATGTTGTATATTGGTTTGCTTTTTGAAAAGTGTCTCTAGCAAATGTAACTTAATAAGTAATAAATAAGAAACAAGTTTTACTGATTAGATTTTTTTTAATTAAGGCTAGGACTTTAACATGCTAATATCAATTAACTACCCACAGAAAAAATAAAGGGATGATTAATATAATTTAAGCATTTAATCGCACTGTGGATCTTAAAACCTTATGCCATATGAACTTAAGTTTAAATTAGTAAATATCAGATCTCCAATACCAAGGCAATGCAGTGCATAATAATCTGTGAGCATTGCACTTCTCCCCCTCTCACCTGTGTTTTGTTGGTGGCAGGGAGCACGCAAAATTAATAAACTAATGCCAAGGGATATCTGTGGTGAAGTGAGAATATATATTAGTGTTGCCAAGTAATAATGTTTTCAACCCAGAAAGATTTAATTTTGTTTTAAAGGATTAAAAAAAATCACATTTACACTAAATTGCAGTGACCGTAAAGAGTGACACAGACAGAGGTTGAACACCTCTGACTATAGAACTAAATGTTTCCTAACATAGTTGTCTGATTTGTGAGTATAAAGTGTGAAACTGCTGGTTTAATAAGACATCTGGAATATGACTGTATACATTTTTGCGTTTCACACAGGAGTATTGTTTGTGGTGCAAACCTTCTTACCGCCATTTCCTGAGTAAATGATAACTAATTTCAGTGTCAATTGGCCCTCAAATGCAAACATGACTATATTTTTGAAAGTTCACAAAATAGTGTTCACATAAACTACTGTTAAATTATTTGTGTTTGGTGTTATTTTCAGATGGTAAAACTCCACATTGGTCTGTGGCTCTCTGGGAATAGCCATTAGCTTCAGCCTCCCGGATCAACTTGTTTGGATTTGTATCAAATAAAGATGAAAAGAAAGTTACAGTATCTACTGCAGGTAAGATATTAACTGCTCAAAACCCTTTAACAGAATCTAACAGAAAAAGCTGACATACCTCTTGTTGAAGGTAACAAACCTGAGATCTGTTGTATTGACTTGAGTAATCATCCACTTTTAAATTTTGACCTCACTTATTCATGCCTGTTAAGTTTAACTGCTGTATTCATTATGCAGTTACGTGACCATCATTAGAATGGTTGAAGTCACGAGTGACAGCTAAAACGGGGCAGCTTAGTCAGTCTATCCTGAAATGCCTCTCAGAGAATCTACAGTGGAACATAAGTAGAGCCTGAGTGGAGGATGTCAGATTTTGCTTCATAGCATTGATGTTGAGTCTAACACGATATGCTTGGCACTCAAAGTATATATGATAGCTGTCTGCAAGACTGAATTTAATAATGATATTCAACCAACAAAATGTTGACTATAAGCATCTTCTCTTAAGACCAAACTAGATTAAGTCTAAACTAAAGAACTTTCAGAGAACATCAGAACAATTCCTCAGGTTTCTGCCTTCCAAAGGGACAGCTGAAGCTGTTCACCTGCTTGGAGCTAGCCCAGCCCTCCAATAATGAAAACAGACAGATGAGGGGGAAAGATGATGCATGTGAAGGATGTGGGGTTAAATAAAGTGTAATCAATGTTTTACAAAGTCAGCCTTTTCCCTTAGGGTGAACCTTCTTGTCTTTATTTTTGTTAGAAATTAAATGATAATTCCACCCTCCCCCTCTGTCATTCAGCCGTCTTTCTGCGAACTTTAAGGGATTAAACTTGCGAGGGCTGGCTGGTAGTTATATCTGCAGGCTGGACTCCTCGGGTTTCATTCAGGGCTGCTTGTCTCCCCGAGGCGACACGAAGATGTCAGCGTCTGTCAGCTTCTGTCTGTCATCGGAGCCCTGTTAGCGCAGGCTCTGCCAGCGCTCCATCATGGCTCTGTCGCTCGGAGTTTCCTTCAGGCCTGTGATCTGAGACACCCAGGCAGTGCAACTGGCCTCTCAACTATTCACTTTACCTTCTCTATCCCTCGCACTTTCTTCTTTGCTGGTACCTTGTGGGCCACAACAAACACAAGGTCAAGGTATTTGTCATGTTTCACTGTGCAGATTTGAGTGTAAGAGGCGTTGTGTTGTCGACGGCGCATCACAGTCAGGGAGTGTCACGTTGCCTGTGTGTGTACGGGTGTGCAAACGTGAGGCAGGCTGTTTTGAGTGACAGCGTGAGTGAGGTGCAGCCAGGCGGCGGCTCTTTGTAAAAGTGCACCTACCTTCTCTTCTCACAAGTCCCTCCCGGCAACAAACTGTCATGGCTGACAGCCCTCACAAAAGAAGAAGCGGGAAGGGAGGCAGGGGGTACGGGGATTAAAAAAAAAGTTTAAGAGATGAAATTAAAGCAAAGAAGGGAACCTGACAGCACCTTGAGAAGAGGCATTGTCTGTGAGGGGAAATATATCTGTGCGAACAGGCTTTGATCAGTGGAGGATGAGAGTAAGGAAGAGCTTGCAGAGCTGGATCCTAAAGCCCATTGAAAAGAGCAAGAGAAGACAGGAATGAGTCTCACAATTACTTTCCACTCGGGACCAGAGTATAAGCAGTTCTCTCATGAAGAGCAGCTTGAGTTTCTCTTGGTCTTGATGGTATGGTTACCAGATCAGATTTTCTTTCTTTCTGTCTGTCACGTAACTCAGTGGAAAATGAGCTAAAAAACAATTGGCCAGTGACTGAAGAAGGATAACTTTAACCTGAAGGGCACTGATTGCTGATCGGCAGGTTGTAAATGAAAAATACGACTTTTTTTCCGATGAGAGAACACACAAACATTAAAAGGCATGGAAGGACACAACAAAAATATTCCTGGGGCTTGTGAACTGGGTCTGGTAAAAGTTTCCTTCAGTCACTAACAACTGTGGGAGAAATAAACAAAAATTGCAAATTCTACCTGCCTGCACCAACTGTATGTTGGTACAGGCAGGGTAGTGGTTGCTGTCACTATCATCCTCCTAATTGTCATCATCACTCAGGTCCAATATGTCGTCTTTATCATGGCCACTGTCTTAGATTATGTGTGCTTCCACATCATCAACATCTTCACTACTGCTTTACCAGAATAGAAAATCTTCCAAATCTTCTAATGTCATGAATTATTTGTCAATGTAATTCATGACCAAAAACCAGTGCTTTATTTCTCTCAAATATTAAGCTGAATCCAGCTGTTATTTGTTTTGAATTGATCTCAAAAGGAAAACAAAAACAAACCATATCTTAAGATATAGTGCAAATTTGTTGTTATTTATAGCTCAAAAACACAAATTAGAATCAGCCAAATATTGGTACCAACAGGTCAACGCTTTATAGTTTCTGCTCTCTGCATCTCTACAAAATTTAGCAAACATATGCCTTAAGTAAACCACATTTTCCCAGGAACATAACAAGTGTTGAGGTGTAGAAGAGGCAAAAGAAAAGCAAGAGCAGAGGTAAGGTAAAAGGAAGGTAAACGAAAGGAGGACGTTTGAAGAGAGAGACCTTTGAAACATATGAAGAAGAACACAGAACGAGGAGCTGAAGGCAGGAAAAGGGGAGTTGGGGTGGAAGTGCCCGTGGGGGGTTGCAGGAGATTATCACTTTTATTTTGAGATTCGGTGATGTGGGGGGTGTAGCCGCCCTGCTTAAATGAGAGGGGAGGGTGAGGAGTGGTGATGAAGGACTGCTCCAGTGGCCCTCGATGCTGTGGGAGCACTTTGATAGACAAAGCAGCGTGCTGAAGGGGAACCTCCTGCTGGCAGGATCTGAGAAAGCTGTTTACAGAAGAGCTTGTCAGATCCAAAGCTCTGCTTGCCCTGTTGTATGGAAACACTTGGCCTTTCATGTCTCTGACTTTCTAAATTTATTTCTTATTCTTATTTTCTCCCTGTTTTTCTGTGGTGCTGCTGCTGCTGCCTTCTCTCATTCACACATATCAGGGTCTGCTTTGCATTATTCAGTTTGAGCCTGAGGAGAGATAATGTATTCTACTACGAGATTTCCACAACATTTCTTTTAAAGATGCCAACTAAAGAGGCAATGATGTGTGTGTGTGTGTGTTTGTGTGTGTGTGTGTGTGTGTGTGTGTGTCTTGGTGAAGCTATGAAAAAAAGCTTAGTAAAAATTCAAGGGTACTCTTGAGTGTGTAAATGAAACATTCTACATATATTTTTTTCTTTTTTCTCAGTTTGACTTCCAAAATATTGCATGTGCATCCCTGGTTTGTGTGTTTTAGTGAGAGGACAGGACCCAGTATCTGGTAATCCATAAAGAAATGTTTTCGTAAGTCATTAGAGGTTTTTATTTAACCTTAATCAGGCCTTAGTCAATGCATAACTTTAACCAATGATTTGTTAAGCATAAAAGGGCAATGAAAAAGCGACTGAAAACTTACATCCAGTGAACCCCAACTTTTTTCCGTGACGTCTTTGTAAGCTAAGTGCACAACTTCACCACCCAGTCATCCCAATATACTACTTTTATGAGCATATTGTTAGATTTGGTAAAGACACTCATTCATTATGGACTTTGGACAAGAGACAGGTAGGATCATACTGAGGTAATGTACTTCCAAAACCTGGAGGAGAAAACAGGAATGACCTTTGAGACAAGGTGAGTGTGATTACTGAAAGTGAAACAGCTGTATGGTTACCAGAAAATGATATAAAGGAACACAAGGGAAAATAACTGATGAAGATGAGTTAAACAATTAAAAAACACGACTGAACACATAAGTGGACACAAAAAACACAAGAGTCCACTGGAAAATATAAAACTAAATTCGTAAACAAATCCAGGGTCCCTCATTCCCTTGTGGCAGCTTTTCAGATGCCACAAGAGTCCAAAGCAGTCAACCAGAAACTAGTCCCCAAAAATCATGTTCCAAACAGCGACATTTAGAAACAGCAAGTACAGTGACAGAGAGAACAATGTCTTCATTGCAATTTGTCTGGCATTTGACAGGTTCAGTGAAGAAGGTCAAATGTTTCTTACTTGCATATAAATGAAAATCTGTTTACTAGTCCATGAGGACCATTCAGTTGTCAACTAGGTAATTTTTCTATTTTTAGAAACAAAATAAACAAATACTTTGTTGAACTGCCTTTTTCAATAAGGATGAAAGCCCTGTAGAGTCATTTCAAGCTTTTCTATGGAGTATCCTGGCACAGCTGATCTAGAATGGGTAAAACAGACAAAGATACGCTTCTATGTTTAGCTTTTAGTGATCGATAAAAAAATTGCCCTGCGATGACTACCGACCTGTCCAAGGTGTACCCTGCCTCCTGCCCATAGACTGCCGGAGATAGCCACCAGCTTCCCCGCGAACCACTATGGAAGAAGGGGTAGAAAATGACTGACTGACTGACCGATTGATAAAAATATACTTGCTTTTGATTGTTGAAATCTCATAGTGTCCAATGAGTAAAACTGATGCTGGAACTATCCCCTAAAGCCCCAATTCCACACAGACCACAAATAACACAAATCACCAAGAATGTCAAGATTTTAGGAATTTTCGTTGAATTGCAATAAGTTCTTGAATTTGTAACTGAGTCGTATTTTATTCTTAGTCAGTTCTCGCAAGCCCTAAGGCATCTGGAATTTGTGGCACAAGTTGTGGCAAAACAACAGATTCCTCTGTTTTAGGATTGATTTATACTGCCTGTAATTTCCCTTTAATCCATTGACATTATCTGCTATGAATTTATGGACCATTAATTGTATGAGAAGTTGGAATGTAAATGAGGTGTAATAAATCAAGTCGGATGGAGCATTTGAAGCATGACAAGTCACTTGCATTAATGTGAATGCATTTGTAACTGCATTTGGCTAATCAGATCCTGGTTCTGTATTATTTGTCGTTTGTCATTGTATCAAACAGAAAAAAGATATTGATTTCCTTACAGAAGGACAAAACATAGGTTAAGTCTTGGCAGAACAAAATATATTTTCTGCAAAAGGTCTGCCTTGTTTTGCTGTTGTGTAAGAGTCGCTTTCCTTTTTTGTAAGTATTTCCCTGGGCTATCGCTTTGCATAGGTCTCAACATCGTGCAGCTTTTTCCTTGCTTGGAACTGCTTGTTGTTTCTGCTTTATATGCAAATGTTTCATATCAAAAGGCAGCTCTTACAACCAGATGTCTTATTTTCGCTACTGTGGTGGGAAACCAATAAATGTGTGGTATTCTGGAAAATGTGCAAAGAATCTCGTCTGGACTTTCTCTTCGGCTGCTCATTTCACACTTGGACTTCACAGCAGGAGTTTCCTGTATATAGCCCCTAGCATTATTTTTAGAACTAATGCTAGAGCGTTGTCTGTGTAAACTGCAAATCAAGGTCTGGAGTGAATTTTATGGATATTTCAAATCTGATGCAGCAATTTCACATGCCAGGGGAATGACTGTTTTACTCCATGTTCAACATTTTCATTTGGGACTGTAACAGCTCACAATTGTGAGTCAAATAGACATGTGGATTATAGGTTCTATGATACTTATATGTTACATCAACACACAAAGTATTTTAATATTTTTAGCACACAGTTAATATATATTTGCTTCCTCAGATGTTTTCTGTGTTTGTGTCTTGTCACACTTAAATGTTTCAGAAATTTTAATTTCATACTAAGATAAATGAAGAAAATACTGAAAGCAGTTTTCAAGTTTTTCAGCATGATTGCCCGGTTGTTGACTTTGACTAGGCCGCTACATAACCTTGTTATTTTTTTTGTTCAACCTTTCATGGCGTATCTTTCCTGGTGTGCGTTAGGTCATCTTCCAACTGTATATTTTAGTGCTCAAGGTCACAAACTGATTACCTGACTTTCTGTTAGAGAGGACAATTCACTGTTCCATGAATTTAAGCAAATTATCCAGGTCGTGAAGCAGCACACCAGCCCCAAACCATCACACTACCACCACTGTGTTTGACTGTAGGTATGTTTTTGAAATGTTGTGATATTCTTATACAAGATGCAATGAGTCACAAACTACTCAAAAATATTCCTTCTTCACTTATGTTGGTTGGCTTACAAATTCTTCTCCACCGTTCAATGTTTCTTCTTTGTGGAAAATGGCTTCAACTGTGCTTTGCTGAAGCCTTAGAAATGGCTTCATATCCTTTCTCATCTATTCTTAATTTTTGGGGATCTTTTAGCCTACTTCAAGCTGTCAGATGGTTTTATTCAAGTGCTTTATTGATTTTACAGACCTGGTAGCAATCATGCCCTGGGGTAGCAAATGAAATTTATCTCAGCTTTCCAGCAAATTTGATCAATCACAGTTCAATTCCTGATTTAACAAGGAAAGCATGAACGTTTTTAAAAGAGTTTTGTATTTACTCTGGTTATCTTTGTCTGTTATTATCATTTGTCAAAGCAACATCAGAATAAATCTGCATTTCAGCAGTGCCTATCAATAAAAAAGCTCTTTATCATAAGCCTGAAATTATATACAGGTCCTTCTCAAAATATTAGCATATTGTGATAAAGTTCATTATTTTCCTTAATGTCATGATGAAAATTTAACATTCATATATTTTAGATTCATTGCACACTAACTGAAATATTTCAGGTCTTTTATTGTCTTAATACGGATGATTTTGGCATAGAGTTCATGAAAACCCAAAATTCCTATCTCACAAAATTAGCATATCATTAAAAGGGTCTCTAAACGAGCTATGAACCTAATCATCTGAATCAACGAGTTAACTCTAAACACCTGCAAAAGATTCCTGAGGCCTTTAAAACTCCCAGCCTGGTTCATCACTCAAAACCCGAATCATGGGTAAGACTGCCGACCTGACTGCTGTCCAGAAGGACACTATTGACACCCTCAAGCAAGAGGGTAAGACACAGAAAGAACTTTCTGAACGAATAGGCTGTTCCCAGAGTGCTGTATCAAGGCACCTCAGTGGGAAGTCTGTGGGAAGGAAAAAGTGTGGCAGAAAACGCTGCACAACGAGAAGAGGTGACCGGACCCTGAGGAAGATTGTGGAGAAGGGCTGATTCCAGACCTTGGGGGACCTGCGGAAGCAGTGGACTGAGTCTGGAGTAGAAACATCCAGAGCCACCGTGCACAGGCGTGTGCAGGAAATGGGCTACAGGTGCCGCATTCCCCAGGTCAAGCCACTTTTGAACCAGAAACAGTGGCAGAAGCGCCTGACCTGGGCTACAGAGAAGCAGCACTGGACTGTTGCTCAGTGGACCAATGTACTTTTTTCGGATGAAAGCAAATTCTGCATGTCATTCGGAAATCAAGGTGCCAGAGTCTGGAGGAAGACTGGGGAGAAGGAAATGCCCAAATGCCAGAAGTCCAGTGTCAAGTACCCACAGTCAGGGATGGTCTGGGGTGCCGTGTCAGCCTGCTGGTGTTGGTCCACTATGTTTTATCAAGGGCAGGGTCAATGCAGCTAGCTATCAGGAGATTTTGGAGCACTTCATGCTTCCATCTGCTGAAAAGCATTATGGAGATGAAGATTTCATTTTTCAGCACGACCTGGCACCTGCTCACAGTGCCAAAACCACTGGTAAATGGTTTACTGACCATGGTATCACTGTGCTCAATTGGCCTGCCAACTCTCCTGACCTGAACCCCATAGAGAATCTGTGGGATATTGTGAAGAGAACGTTGAGAGACTCAAGACCCAACACTCTGGATGAGCTAAAGGCCGCTATTGAAGCATCCTGGTCCTCCATAAGACCTCAGCAGTGCCACAGGCTGATTGCCTCCATGCCACGCCGCATTGAAGCAGTCATTTCTGCAAAAGGATTCCCGACCAAGTATTGAGTGCATAACTGTACATGATTATTTGAAGGTTGACGTTTTTTGTATTAAAAACACTTTTCTTTTATTGGTCGGATGAAATATGCTAATTTTGTGAGATAGGAATTTTGGGTTTTCATGAGCTGTATGCCACAATCATCCGTATTAAGACAATAAAAGACCTGAAATATTTCAGTTAGTGTGCAAAGAATCTAAAATATATGAATGTTAAATTTTCATCATGACATTATGGAAAATAATGAACTTTATCACAATATGCTAATATTTTGAGAAGGACCTGTATATTAATAATTTAAGAACTGTTATTTCCTTATGTTTCAGATGAGAGTCTCACAGTATGATAACTATGAATAAAAAGAACACATAAATGAAATATTTTTACAGTAGTTAAAAAACATAAATGGTCGTAATAACTAAGGCAATAAAATATAATAAACATCCTTTAAAATAAGTAGTAGTTTAGAGTAACATGCTCATTGTGCAGAACACCATATCATTTTTGGTCAGTTCTTTATAAAGCACTGCATCATTGGCAGTCTAACAAGCCTAATTAATGGGCTTATCTGCTCGGGTATAGCCTACACATGGTTGCTTAACAGAAATCCTGCTTGTACCTTGCCAACTGTAATTTCACAACAGAGTCACCTTGATAAATGTCTCCTTCCTTTAGTTTATTCTTACTGGCTCATTTACAAGTATTCCCAAAAAGCTGGATTTATTTTTCTTTTAAGAGAGGTTAAACTGTGGGAGCCCTCTTTCAGCCAGCTGCACAGCAACAGGTGGGGATGGGGCAGCATGGTAAACAGATTACAAAATCAAATTTTTGAAGTCATACTAACCATGCCAAGTTACCAGTGTAACTTGGTATGGTTAGCACCATTCACCCAACACCATTCACAATATTTACACACACGATCATACATCATGAATCAGTAGTCAATTTGAGGTTAAGTACCTTTTCTAAGGGTACATTGACATGTAGTAGGGGGATGCTGGAATCTAACCCCCAATTTTCCAGCAAGACAGCTACTATTCCCATTGAACCACAGCCACCCTACACTGTGCTTCTCCCCTTACACAGCTGGCTGGAGAATAGACCGGTCACTCCTACACTTTCTCTTTCATCTCATTAGACAGACTTGTAACTGGGGAATGGTATGCCTGAAAAACATTGCCAGTTTTGAAACTGCAATTTTTTCAAACTATGGTACATCTTGATATCAGAAACTGGCACATAGCTGTTGTCTTTGCAAAAATTTCCAACAGATGGTCAAAAATAACATTAAATCAACTCAATGACGATACAAAAGGACAGAACAAACAGCCCTAACCTATCATGGCATGGACTCCATTAACCCCCCTGAAGGTGTGCTGTGGCATCTGGCACCAAGATATTAGCAGCAGGTCATTTAAGTCTTATAAGTTAAGATGTAGGGCCTCCAGGCATCTTATTTGTCCGGCACATCCCACAGATGATTCAATCGAGATCTAAGTAATCTGAAAAAAAAGGTCATAACCTCAAACAAATTGTTGTGCTCTCCTAAAACCATCCCCAAACCATTTCGGTTTGTTAAAAAGTTTATTATCCTGCTAAAAGAGTCAGCAGCAATCATGAAATACCATTTATATTAAAGGGTACACAGGGTCTGCAACAGTGGTTAGGTAGGCGATACATGTAAAAATAACATCCACATGGATGACCTAAGGTTTCCCAACATTGCTTTGCCCATAAATACTTGGGTAAATCTTTGCAGTTAGCCATTTTCCTTCTTCTAACACATTATATTTGTGAACAAAATGTCCAATTGTGTCCAAAGGTTGTCTTGCTAACAAGTGACATTATGTTCTGCCTGACCGGTGTATGTAAGCTCAAAGGCTACCAAACTGTGTTAAAACAAGCCTTTAGAGTGTAGGGTATTTTCAGAGCAGATTGAGATCAAATAACAGCAGCACTGACATATACACAGCTGGGTGTCACAGCATGTCAGTGTGGCTTCCACTGCCCAGCTATCCCCATAACTCACACCCTACACCACTTTGACCTACACCGCTGCCTATCGCCTCCCTTGTTTGTGGTGTCTTCTTTGGTATGATAGTATGGCTTTGTTTGAAAGTGCAGCTTGAGGTCCTCGGAGTTGACAGGCTGCTGGGCTTTATTAGCATGCCGATGATCTATTGGGCAGAGACAGATGGGGCGATGTAGCAAGAGGCAGAACAGATAAACGCAAAGAGGCAGAAAAAGAGAAAGGACAGATAGTGATTGCTCAGGGAAGCTGAATTGGAGTATCTGTCCCAACAGAGTCTATAGAGTAGAAAAACAGGGCGGATTTTGAGTCAATTTCTCAAATGTTTCAGCCGCCTTCACATAATAGACTTGACTTCTGCCAATTCCTCTGAGCCATTCCACTCAATTGGTGGACAACTGGCTTCGACTGAACTCACCCCATAACCCTTCCTACCCTCTCTGTCCCTCTTGTCAGTCTGTATCTCATCAATGTCAACTGCTCATAAGAGTTTCCGGCACAAACTCACCCTTGCCTCCACAAGGTTTCTACATTGTCAGCACGTCAACTGCTGCGACAGATTAGATGATGAGACCCATGCTATCAGTTCAAACAGGAGACAGGCATAAGATTAGACATGTGATTCAATGTGAAGAGGGCAGTAGGAAGGAACCCTCCCACCCACACCCTCACCACAAAGACACGCAGATACCCTTCATCCCCACCATGACCAATACTAATCGTAAACATATGATCGCTGCTCCTCCTGCAGTCGAATGCCATTTTCCCTGCTTGCTGCGTTCAACCTGATTCAGCCTAGTCACTATCAAGCCCCAATCAAAACAGTAATGTGAAGAAAGCCAGGGCCCACCACCGCAGTGGGGTGGCTCAAATTGAAAGTGACAGCTTGACACATAATATGGCACCCGTAATGTGATTAGGCCAGCGTGGCACTCTCTTCTTAGACTCCCACATCCCGAAGAGCTAGTCTCCCGTCCAACTACGTCAAACACACTCAGGCTATGCGCTCTAAGAGAGGGGGGGGGGGGGGGGTACAGAGAAGGCCGTCTTGTCTCCCACTTTAGTTTTCTCTTACGATGGCTCACGCTTTGAGACGAATTGAGATGATGCCGGTGTTGAATCATAACCCCCTGGAGGGGAATTGCAAACACATGTATTGGGGGCGGGGTGAGAGGAGAGGCTTTCTGGGTTTAAAATGCATCTCTGCCAAGAACAGAGGAGCTGAGTGGGAGAAAGTACACAGCCGTATGGGTTAGATCAGCCATTATCAGAAGCAAAGCTGGCCAGTGTTCCTCTTGTCAATCCGTGTGATGGAAATGAGCAGTGACACAACAATGATATCCCCCGCAGCTATCCTTGACAGAGTGAGGAGGTGAAATGCTAAGAAATATCAGGGAAAATAACGACAGATCCAGATGGAGCAATGATGATTGCAGTTGATGTGCCTCGGAAAGGAACTTTGGCAATGTTGGAATAGTTTTTAGTCTTTCACCATGTTGCAAAGCTGTTTTAGTGACAGAAAAGTGAAACAGCAGACAGATCTAGGTTTAAGCGAAATATAAAAGGACTTTTGAGCTGAGTCCAGCAGGAAATTCAATAAAAAACTTAAGAGACCAAAGCTGAAGTGAAAAATTCCATCATTTTAAAAGTGGGAAGGAGAAATGAAAAAGAATGATTGCATTTGGCAATGGGAGGAAGGAACATGAGCTCAAAGCTGCATTTCCAAATGAGCCATTGCAGATTGAGAGATTTTGGCTCCGTTCACATTTAGCAAGGAATGGAGAACTGGTACACATGTCTCTGAGCCTTTACCAATCCTTTTTTCCATCCTCCAGAGGAATTCCCTCTCATGTTCCTGATGACAGAATGAAAGATACAGAGAAAAACTGAGCAGGAACACATTTTGTGAAATGAACAGATGAGGGATCTAGCAGTTGACAGGGAATTGGACATCCAAGCAAGCCTGAGTTGGTTTGCCAACCACAGATAAAGTGAAAGGCTGCGGATTTCCAGAAATGAGGGTCATTTCTCAACCGTGTTTAAAAGTATGTGAACAAGCTGGAAAGCTGACTTAATTTGCCAAGTTTCTTGCCAACAAAAAATATATATTTTAAGTAGAGCCATCCCCAAAACATGCCCTGTAATAAAAGCAAATGAGTGTTTAACACCAGCCCCAGAATCCATTGCTTTCTTCTTTCAAGGTGCCTTTTTCATTTTTTTTACCAGACTCAAATCTCCATGACTCTCCTCCCCAGCCTTTTAGTTTAAGAAAAACCTGTCAGAGGAAATCAAGTCGAGCTGAGGACATAGTTGAGCGACAGTGACAGGCTGAAAGCCACTGAAATGGGTCTGTAATTAATCTAATAATGGTGTGGGTGAGCATAATTTAGCAGGACTGAGGCCCCAGTAGGGTTAAACGACCAGAGGAGAATGATGACTGCAGCGGTGGTCAGTGGTTCCATGATGGGCTTTCATTCTCAGTGATAAGACAAGGCTGAAGCAAAAGGTGGACAAGCTCCAAAGCTGCCAGTCTCTCCGCAGGCTGAGCCCTGGGGGCTGAGCCACAGCCAGACCTGCTCATCACAGAGCACTGAACTGGAAAATCACACATGACTGGTTGCTTCCACGGGGGCCTCGGCTGCCTCAGCGGCGACCCTCATTCCTTTGAAATAGAGAACTGAGTGACCTCACACTGCCCAGGGTGTACATGTTAACTGTATCTCTCCTTGCCAATGCATACAATATGTGTGTGATTGTGCGATGACATGTGGGAACTGGTGACAGGCTATAACCAGAGGCTAATCATCTGCACTCCCCAGGGAGATGACTCCCTCAGGACAGGGTAATCAAAAGTCCCCTGGCAGAAATCAACAGAGCGATGTAAACAAACACAATTGCACACAGGCGAAAGTGCAGCACAGATGCATGTGCAGACTTGTTCAATAAATTAGCATCGTATTTAAATGTTAATTTATTTCAATAACTCAGTTCACTTAGTGAAACACATTATATAGATTTTTTACACACAAACTGATTTTTCAAGCCTTTATTTCTGTTAAATATGATGATATTCCACTTACAGCAAATGAAAACAAGACATTTAAGATTAGAATATTACATCAGACCATTAAATAACTGAAAAGTATATTTATGACCTGCTTAAAGGTTGTTATTTTAAAATAGTACTTTGAATCTGACAAATGAGGCATGTCTGAATGCATATTCTGATTTATTGAATATGTAAAAAATTTACAATGAAATGACATTGCATTTCTTCTGTCTGCAATATTTGGATAAAGTAGAGTCTTCATTTAGATGTAGGAAGTCAAACAGCAAATGGGAGAGAGCAGCACCTTTTCCACTTCTTGACTTCTAAGCAGCAGGAGTGGCTATGTAGCCAGTGTAACTCCTTGGTCAGCAATGTCTGTCCACCAATCTGCATTCAGTCTCCATGATAACCAATTATGGTACTGGCTATGGGGGGGTAGTAGTTTCTACTAGTTCTATTTCAGTTTTTAGTGAAACATTTACCACAGTCTCAGGATATCTCTTAGCAAACCCACTGCTAAGTTGTCTGAACAGTATAAAAAAGCTGTCTGCCCTCAGACACCTTGCTATGGAGACTCGTACTTGTCGTCTTCCGCTTTATCTGGGACCAGCAGACTCAGCTGGCAGACTCAGCAGAGACGCTAAGACGTCCCTCTCCCCAGACACCTCCTCCAGCTCCTCTGGGGGAGCCCAAGGCGTTCCCAGGCCAGCTGAGAGACATAGTCCCTCCAGTGTGTCCTGGGCCGTCCCCTGGGCCTCTTCCTGGTGGGATGTGCCTGGAATACCTCCCGAGGAAGGCGTCCAGGAGGCGTTCTGTATAGATGCCCGAGCCACCTCAACTGGCTCCTCTCGATGTGGAGGAGCCCCTCCCGGATGGCCGAGCTCCTCACCCTATTTCTAAGGGAGTGCCCAGCCACCCAACGGAGGAAGCTCATTTCAGCTGCTTGTATCCGGGATCTCGTTCTTTCGGTCATGACCCAAAGTTCATGGCCATAGGTGAGGGTAGGAACGTAGACCGACCGGTAAATCGAGAGCTTCGCTTTTTGGCTCAGCTCTCTCTTCAACACAATGGACCATCACAGCGCCCCTATTACTGTGGCAGTCGCACCGATCCGTCTGTCGATCTCCCGCTCCATTCTTCCCTCACTTGTGAACAAGACCCCGAGATATTTAAACTCCTCCACTTGAGGCAGCAACTCCCCTCCAACCTAAAGAGGACAAGCCACCCATTTCCGGTTGAGAACCATGGCCTCGGACTTGGAGGAGCTGATCCTCATCCCAGCCGCTTCACATTCGGCTGCGAACCGCCCCAGCGCATGCTGTAGGTCTTGGCTAGAGGGGGCCAGCAGGGCCACATCATATGCAAAAAGAAGAGACAAAAACCTCTGTTCCCCAAACCAGAGCTGGTCCAGTGTTCCAAAGCCGGGACGAAAACCACACGGCTCCTCCTGAAGCCGAGGTTCGACTATCGGCCGGACTCTCCTCTCCAATACCCTGGCGTAGGCCTTACCAGTGAGGCTGAGGAGTGTGATACCCCTGTAGTTGGAACACACCCTCCGGTCCCCCTTCTTATGAAGGCGGACCACCACCCCAGTCTGCCAGTCCAGAGGCACTGTCCATGACCGCCACGCAATGTTGAAGAGGCGTGTCAACCATGACAGCCCCACAACATCCAGAGACTTGAGGTACTCAGGGCGGATCTCATCCTTACGGCCGCAGCTACGGGCGGCAGCATCGACAATAGATGCGGAGAACATGGTCCACTCAGACCCTATGTCTCCAACATCCCTCGGAATCTGGTCAAAGCTCTCCCCGAGGTGAGAGTTGAATACATCCCTGGCCAAGGGTTCCGCCAGACGTTCCCAGCAGACTCTCACTGTGCACTTGGGCCTGCCAAGTCTGTCTGGCTTTCTCCTCTTCCAGCGGATCCAACTCACCACCAGGTGGTGATCAGTGGACAGCTCAGCCCCTCTCCTCACCCAAGTGTGTAAAACATGCGGCTGAAGGTCTGATGATACGACAACAAAGTCGATCATTGACCTCCTGATGGACACTTTTATGTTTGAAAATGGTGTTCATCATGGACAATCCGTGACTAGCACAGAAGTTCCCACGTGGGCGTTGAAGTCCCCCAGCAGAATAATGGAGTCCCCAGGAGGGGCACTATCCAGCACCCCCAACAGGGACGGCAAGAAGGCCGGGTACTCCACACTACCACTTGGCCCGTAGGCGGAAATGACAGTCAGAGACCTGCCCCCAACCCGAAGGTGCAGGGATGCGACCCTCTCATCCACTGGGGTAAACCGCAACACGAGACGGCTGAGCTGGGTGGCAACAAGCTTGTTGCCACAAGCTGGGTTGTGGCAACAACGGCAACAACGGCAACAACGGCAACAGCAACGGCAACAAGCAAACCCACCCCAGCCCGCTGCCTCTCCCCTGTGGGCCACTCCAGAGTAGAAGAGAGTCCAGCCCCTCTTGAGGAGATGGGTTCCAGAGCCCACGCTGTGCGTGGAGGTGAGCCCGACTATTTCTAGTTGATATCTCTTGACCTTCCGCACAAGCTCAGGCTCCCCCCCCCCCCCCCCCCCCCCACCGGAAAGTTACATTTCACGTCTTAAGCATCCGGGGATTAGGGCGCCGAGGTCTCCACCTTCGTCCGCCACCCAATCCTCTTTGCACCAGGCCCTCACGGTTCCCCCTGCAGGTGGTTGGCCCACTGGGGAATGGCCTCGCGTATCTCTTTCGGGCTTGGCCCGGCCAGGTCCCGCGAGGAGCAACCCAGCCACCAGAGCAGGCAGAACAGCAATGTGTTTGTTGCAGCAGTTGGATGGCTTTCACAGCTGGGGACTTTGAGTGTGTTTAGGAAAGCAGTTGCAGCAAACCAGGGGGTTGTGGGAGACATCCATCAGGACCAAAGCTGAGCTCTAGTGAACCAGGCAGATGCATAAGCTGCCTGCTTTAGCCATCCGCCACCTCATCAAAGTGACTTTTGCAAAGTTGAGGTGACGTGCAGCAACCTGAGCCCGTATTGAGTTATAGATCTGGTGAAAGGGATGCAGGAGAGGTTTCACATTTCTGTTTTACTGAGGAGGGCTGGAAGCACAGAGTAACGTTGGATCAAACCTCTTCTTATACTTTCCTCTCTTACTCAAACTTTCACCTGCACTCCTACACCTCACTGCTGAAATTTCCCTCTGTCTTCCCTTCTGTCTTAGGACAGGCACATCCCAGTGTGTTTGGCACTCTGGAAGTGTCTGATGGCTAAACTGAAGAGACAGGCTGCTGACAGGCCCTGTGCCAGAGCAGAGCATGCCAACAGAGGGGGGATTTGTGAAAATATGCCCTGTGTCATTTCCTCTCCAGTTCCCTGACAACTTTACTATGTCAAAATGCCTATGTGTGAGCGCTTAGCTCGGTAGGCGGGTGTGTTTGTTTGCATGCATATGAGGGATAAGATAGTGTAAACGTACGCGAGCGACAAGGCGGGAATTAGATATCTGTGTGTGTGCAATGAAGAAACTGAGACAGAGCCTTGCATTATGCTTATGTCACTACAACAGAGTCTGCAGAAGTTGAAGCTGAATGATGAAATCTGCCTTGTAACTCTACCTTAAAGTTCAGCTGTTTTGAACCTACACTTTTTCCCTTTTTATTGTACTCCCTCTTCAAACAGCTCTCCAAATCTGCCCTGAGTTTAATCTTTGATCCCTCCCCTTGGAATGCAGGCTGTGAGATAACATTTCATGCAAAGCAAAGCGGAAGAAAACAGCCTACAGAAAGCCGGCGCACCGAACATGCTCGCTGTCAGCCGCTTTCGCTTAATTTGATGCCTCTGTCTCTACCGCCGCCAATTGAGTCTAATCTCATTGAACGCTGGAAATGAGCGTTGGTGACAGGGATGTCAACAGCAGTTTGTTTTGAGCTCAGCAGGAGAACAGTACCTGCCTGTGTGTCTCTGTTACCCAAGTGCCGCCAGTCTTCACCCACACCTCCCCAACCCCCCTCTTTTGCCAAAGTCAGCGGGCATTACTGTCAATCCCACAGGCTAGTAGTGACATGCTAAATCACCCTACACCACTAGTGCACACATTTGCATTTCCCAGTGGCTGACAGCATAAATAATTCTCACCTCACCACTCATTTGAGAGCCTACCAACCCAAAGCTAATCTTGTTTTTGGACGAAGTCTTTAGAAAATGATCTCCAACTAGAAAGTGAGCAGGTGAGAATATCACCCGGCAAAGACTTTGGTAGTTTGCACAGAGGGTGTCATATCAACTTGTGTAATCTTCTCCTGTGCATTCTGCCTTCAACTAGTCTCCTCCCTGGGTTCAATAACTCCCCCACAGCTGTTGGTCACCCTGTGTGGCCTGTGGAAGGCGTGTCCTGCAGAGGGCCTGGACCCGTTAGTAGGGGTCAGAAGTTCAGAATAAAATGAAATGGAAATCTTTGACTTCAGGAAGAGCGTACAGTAGAACACATCAACATCCGAATTGTGTGTTTGTGTATGTGTGTGCAGGAATCTTTGTCTCAGCAAAACCGATGCAGAGCAGATCCAGCATGGCACATAGACAGTGAATCCGATTCATTGTGATCAAAGGCTGCCGTCAGTGACAAAAGACCATTTTGTTTAGGCTGACAGGTATCTGAGTGTCATAAATTACAGCAGGAATTAGATGAGGTTTGCAGGATTTCATGCTCGTGTGCCTGTCTATTTGTCTTTGTACAGCACACACATTCGCTCACAGATTCAAAGCCACGCAGACCACACACACACACACACACACACACACACACACACACACCCACACACACACACACACACACACACACACACACACACACACACATACACACACACACACACACACACAGATGCACACAAAAGGTGGTAGGGTATCAAGGATGAATCTGCATGTGATCGTGAGAGATGGGAGATGGCATGTGTCAGGCACTGAATGAGAGGTTTAAGAGTATGCAGGGCATAACACAAAAACGAACAGACGAACATGATAAACTGGTTTTTACAGTGATTGCTTTGCAATTAGCTCCATCCATCCTCCCATCAACTCTGACCAGCTTCCATGTTGCTGCAAAAAGGAACAGTCACTATAGTATGATGCTGCCACCAAGTTCAGAGATGTTCAGCGTTCAGAAAACAGAGCGTTTTATGACTGAATTTCAACAATGTTTTTCTTCTTGCCATTCTTCCAAGGATCAGATTTTTGGAGTATACAACAAACCGGTCTGTTAATAGATTCTCTCATGTGAAGTATGGATCTCTGTAGCTCCTCCAGAGTTACCATGGGCCTGCTGGCTGCTTCTGTCAGTTTAGGTAGACAGCCATGCTTGATAGGCTTGCAGTTGGGCCATATTCTTTCCATTTTTGGATGATGAATTGAGCAGTGCTCCCTACTTTAGACTTCTCCACATCTTTCTTCTTGACTTGTCTGCTGTGTTCCTTGATCCTCATGATGCTGTTTGTTCTAATAATAAACCCCTGAGGCCTTCAAATAACAACCGGATTTATGCTGACATTTACTCACAGTGTGACTCTAATGACTAGATAGATGACTTCTGAAGACACTTGGTTGCAGTAGATTTTTGTCAGGGGAATCAGAGTAAAATTTGGCTTTATACAAATGCACCAGACACTTAAGGGCTTTACTTATAAATGGTTTCTGAAAAACGTGTATCATTTTCCTTCCACTTCTCAATCATGCTAAACCATCAACCAATAATTTTCTAAAGGTTGGTCATGGAGGTAGCAGTGCAGATAAGTTCATGATTGGGTATCAGTGAACTAAGAGTTATGATGAGTTGGCTCAGAAGTCAGATTCAAAGTCTTGTTCAGGGGTCTGCAACCTTTACAATCCAAAGGGCCATTTTTGCTCTCTGTCCAGCGTAAACAAATTTGGTTAGAGCCGCAAATGTTACATCTTTACACCCTTTGAGGGGTCCCCACAGCAAGTCAGCTGTCGCCATCTACCCCTGTCTCCTGCATCTTCTTCTCTCAAACCCATTGCCTTCATGTCCCCTTTCACTCCATCCATGAATCTCCTCTTTGGTCCTCTAAGCCTCCTGCCTGGCAGTTGCAGCCTCAGCATCCTTCTACCAATGTACTCACTATCCCTCCTCTCTACATGTCCAAAACATCTCAGTTTGGCCTCCTTGGGTTTATCTCCAACACATCTAACATGAGCTGTCCTTCTCATGTACCCATTCCTGATCCTATTCATCCTCGTCACTCCCATAAAAACCCATAACATCTTCATCTCTGCTACCGCCAGCTCTGTCTCCTGTCTCCGTCTCGGTGCCATTGCCTCTAAACCATACATTGCTGGTGTCACCACTGTACAACTTTGCTTTCATTCTTGCTGCTACTTTTTTATCACAAAACACACCTGAAACTTTTTACGTCCTTTTCATACTCACCATTGCTCCTAAGTACTCCTCCACCTTCTTCATCTCTTGTTCCCTGTAACCTCAAGGCTCCACTTGGGTCCCTCTCATTCACACACATGTATTCTGTCTTGCTCCAGATAACCTGAATTCCTCTCCTTTCCAGGGCAAACCTCAATCTCCTTAGATGTTCTTCCACCTGTTCCCTGCTCTTTCCCCAGTTCACAATGTCATCTGCAAACGTGATAGTCCATGGAGCTCCATATCTAACCTAATCTGTCAACCTGTCCATCACCAGGCAAGAAGGAACTCAGAGCCGATCCTTGATGCAGTGCCACGTTCACCTTGAACTCCTCTGTCACACCTACAGCACACCTTACCACTGTCTTACAGCTCTCATACATATCCTGCTCTACTCTAACATACAGGGGTTGGACAATGAAACTGAAACACCTGTCATTTTAGTGTGGGAGGTTTCATGGCTAAATTGGACCAGCCTGGTAGCCAGTCTTCACTGATTGCACATTGCACCAGTAAGAGCAGAGTGTGAAGGTTCAATTAGCAGGGTAAGAGCACAGTTTTGCTCAAAATATTGAAATGCACACAACATTATGGGTGACATACCAGAGTTCAAAAGAGGACAAATTGTTGATGCGCGTCTTGCTGGCGCATCTGTGACCAAGACGGCAAGTCTTTGTGATGTATCAAGAGCCACGGTATCCAGGGTAATGTCAGCATACCACCAAGAAGGACGAACCGCATCCAACAGGATTAACTGTGGATGCAAGAGGAAGCTGTCTGAAAGGGATGTTCGGGTGCTAACCCGGATTGTATCCAAAAAACATAAAACCACGGCTGCCCAAATCACGGCAGAATTAAATGTGCACCTCAACTCTCCTGTTTCCACCAGAACTGTCTGTCGGGAGCTCCACAGGGTCAATATACACGGCCGGGCTGCTACAGCCAAACCTTTGGGCACTCATGCTAATGCCAAACGTCGGTTTCAATGGTGCAAGGAGCGCAAATCTTGGACTGTGGACAATGTGAAACATGTATTGTTCTCTGATGAGTCCACCTTTACTGTTTTACCCACATCCGGGAGAGTTACGGTGTGGAGAAGCCCCAAAGAAGTGTACCAACCAGACTGTTGCATGCCCACAGTGAAGCATGGGGGTGGATCAGTGATGGTTTGGGCTGCCATATCATGGCATTCCCTTGGCCCAATACTTGTGCTAGATGGGCGCGTCACTGCCAAGGACTACCGAACCATTCTTGAGGACCATGTGCATCCAATGGTTCAAACATTGTATCCTGGAGGCGGTGCCGTGTATCTGGATGACAATGCACCAATACAAACAGCAAGACTGGTGAAAGATTGGTTTGATGAACCTGAAAGTGAAGTTGAACATCTCCCATGGCCTGCACAGTCACCAGATCTAAATATTATTGAGCCACTTTGGGGTGTTTTGGAGGAGCGAGTCAGGAAACGTTTTCCTCAATCAGTATCACGTAGTGACCTGGCCACTATCCTGCAAGAAGAATGGCTTAAAATCCCTCTGACCACTGCGCAGGACTTGTATATGTCATTCCCAAGATGAATTGACACTGTATTGGCTGCAAAAGGAGGCCCTACACCATACTAATAAATTATTGTGGTCTAAAACCAGGTGTTTCAGTTTCATTGTCCAACCCCTGTACGTCTCTGCTACTCCAGACTTCCTCATACAATACCACAGCTCCTATCTTGGCACTGTCATATTCTTTCTCTAGATCTATAAAAACACAATTGAGCTCACTCTGACCTTCTCTGTACTTCTCTATCAAAGTAAATCATGCATCTGTAGTAGTTTTTCCTGACATGAAACCATGCTGCTGCTCACAGATGTTCACTTCTGACTTCAGTCTAGCTTCTTCTACTCTGTTCCATTACTTCATTATATGGCTCATCAACAATTCTGTTGTGGAAATTCAATTCAATTATTCCAAGAAAAAAAAGAAAATCTGGCAAAACCTGCTTTTGTTGATATATACACTGCCCAAAAAATAAAGGGAACACTTAAACAACACAATATAACTCCAAGTAAATCAAACTTCTGTGAAATCAAACTGTCCACTTAGGAAGCAACACTGATTGACAATCAATTTCACATGATGTTGTGTAAATGGAATAGACAACAGGGGGAAATCTTTGGCGATTAGCAAGACACACTCAATAAAGGAGTGGTTCTGCAGGTGGGGACCACAGACCACTTCTCAGTACCTATGCTTTCTGGCTGATGTTTTGGTCACTTTTAAATGTTGCTGGTGCTTTCACAGTCGTGGTAGCAGGAGACGGACTCTACAACCCACACAAGTTGCTCAGCTAGTGCAGCTCATCCAGGATGGCACATCAATGCGAGCTGTGGCAAGAAGGTTTGCTGTGTCTGTCAGCGTAGTGTCCAGAGCCTGGAGGCGCTACCAGGAGACAGGCCAGTACACCAGGAAGCGTGGAGGAGGCCGTAGGAGGGGAACAACCCAGCAGCAGGACCGCTACCTCCGCCTTTGTGCAAGGAGGAACAGGAGGAGCACTGCCAGAGCCCTGCAAAATGACCTCCAGCAGACCACAAATGTGCATGTGTCTGCACAAACGGTTAGAAACCGACTCCACGAGGATGGTATGAGGACCCGACATCCACAAATGGGGGTTGTGCTCACAGCCCAACACCGTGCAGGACACTTGGCATTTGCCAGAGAACACCAGGATTGGCAAATTTGCCACTGGCGCCCTGTTCTCTTCACGGATGAAAGCAGGTTCACACTGAGCACACGTGACAGACATGACAGAGTCTGGAGACACCGTGGAGAGCGATCTGCTGCCTGCAACATCCTTCAGCATGACCGGTTTGGCAGTGGGTCAGTAATGGTGCGGGGTGGCATTTCTTTGGAGGGCCGCATGGCCCTGGGTTCCTCCTAATGCAGGTCAATGCTAGACCTCATGTGGCTGGAGTGTGTCAGCAGTTCCTACAAGATGAAGACATTGAAGCTATGGACTGGCCCGCCTGTTCCCCAGACCTGAATCCGATTGAGCACATCTGGGACATCATGTCTCGCTCCATCCACCAACGTCACATTGCACCACAGACTGTCCAGGAGTTGGCAGATGCTTTAGTCCAGGTCTGGGAGGAGATCCCTCAGGAGACCATCCGCCGTCTCATCAGGAGCATGCCCAGGCGTTGTAGGGAGGTCATAAAGGCACGTGGAAGCCACACACAATACTGAGCCTCATCTTGACTTGTTTTAAGGACATTACATCAAAGTTAGATTAGCTTGTAGTATGTTTTTCCACTTTAATTTTGTGTGTGACTCCAAATCCAAGCCTGCATTGGTTAATAAATTTGATTTCCATTGATGATTTTTGTGTGATTTTGTTGTCAGCACATTCAACTTTGTACAGAACAAAGTATTCAATGAGAATATTTCATTCATTCAGATCTAGGATGTGTTATTTGAGTGTTCCCTTTATTTTTTTGAGCAGTGTATATTTAAAAAACATTAGTTGGGTCTTCATCATTTTTCGCCAAAGCTATCAAGAGCCATTGTAAGAGGTGCAAAGTGCCACTTATTGCAAGTCAGTAAACAGTGGGATTTGCTTTTTACTTTGGTGCTAACTAATATTAACAATACAGCACAAGCTGATACATGTTCTCTATTTTATGCATTTACTAAAACACTAAAAGAACATGTTCACAAATATATATTGTACAGTACTGTGTGTGCACATAGTTTATTGAGATATAAACTGTCAGCACCTATAGTTGAGATATAAGCTGTCTGCACCTATAGTTTATGTCAGCAACATTCATTACATTGTAGATGTACACAGCCATACTGAATACTGATTTACTTACTGGGTTACTTAGCCAGCTCTGACTTTCTTATTCACAATACTAACTTCAAGAGGTGTTCTTGTTGTTTTTCCAAATAGGAACTGAATATGATTAAATTGCTTTTTTGCAAGTGTAAATTTATTATCCCTCCCCTGCTGCCTGCACTTCCCTTCCAGCCTGATTGAACACACCTGCTCACAATCATTTCCTTTTCCTGTGTGTATTTAGCCAGTCTGCTACCTTCCTTCCATGCCAGTTTGTTTATTTCTACCAGGAAGCGTTCCAGCATTTATTGCCAAGAATTCTTATCTCAGGTGACCTTTTTGACCCATTTTGTGCTTTTGACTCTGCCCCAGCCCAGTGTTTTAGATACCTCTGCCCTTTCTGACTGATTCCCTGTATACCGACCTTGGATTGCTATTAAACCTGTTGACTTTGGAATCTGTCTAAGTTGTCATTTGAGTCCAGCCGGCCTAGTTCACTGCTACACCATGAAGTGTTTGGCTTAACTGGCAATTAGTATTTTACATCTCTGTGGAGGAATTTTAGCCCACTCTGTTATGCAGAATTATTTTACTTTTAGGGTTTTCCAGTCTAAAGGGCCTGTTTAAGGTCATGAATTAGCATCTTATTCGATTTTAAGTCTGGACTTTGGTTTGGCCACTCCAAAGCCTTCATTTTGTTTTTTTAGCCATTTAGAGGTGGACTTGCTGGTTTGCTTTAGATTACTTCCCTACTGCATAAACCCAAATATGTTTGGACTGAAGTTCATAAAACCTGGATACTGCTTGCTGGATATTCTCTTTCAGGATTTTGTGGTAGAGAGCAGCCATGCAGAATTCATTATTCTATGAATTACTGCATGTCACCAAGGTCCTATTGCAGCCCAGCAGCCCCAGATTATCAGACTATCACCTATATGTTGCACTGTAGGTATGCTGTTCTTCCTCTGAAATGCTGTTAGTTAAAACCGAATTCATAGATCCAAAAAGTTCAACTTTTGTCAGTCAACAGAACATTTCTTTCTAAAAGTGTTGGGGATCATCAAGATGTATTTTTGGCAAGTGTAAGACTGACTTTTGTTTTCTTTTTGGTCAGCAGTGTTTGGCCTTCCTTTTAATGTGAGGTGTTTAGTTGGTTTTGGAAATAATTTTAATGTTTGTTCTAAAAAATTTTTTATTTCCACCTTAACAAACACAAATACAATGTTTTGAGGGGATTGTGCAAACATTTGGAATTTATGTTAATTGACCAGATTCTAATTACCTCTGCCGGAGAGGTTATGTTTTTGTTGCCATTAGTTTGTCTCTCCGTCCTTCTGTCTGTCTGTTGGCAAAATATCTCAAAAAGTTTGTGAAAGGATTTGGGTGACACAAGGTGCATATTAGGACAAGGAACGGATGATTAGATTTTGGTGATGATGCGGAGCACCATCTGGATCCAGAGGTTTTTTCAAGGATTCTTTATCATTGCCAGACCATGGTGCTGCAACTTGGAATTCCCACACGTTTCCTCAACCTTTCAGGAGCTGACATACAGTGACCTGAAGTCATTCAGAGTATAGCTCATCAAAATGGAAAAAAGCTGACATGCATCAATGACCCTATTGCCTTGGTGGAGGTCTGCACCAACTTCTCTAGTTGGAAAAAAATTGTATCCATAAATATCAATTCTTCCAAACTGACCCCTTTATTTTTTGAATGATGGACTTTATTTGAATTTTTTAATTTTAATAAGTCCCATTAATCAATTAATTAATTTAGACTATTTTAGTCTTAAAATTTGTGTCCTTTTCTTTAGTTTCTGCTATGTGTTTTCCTTTGTTTTTGTCACTTTTTTGTTTACTGTTGTGTGCTTATGTTTTATAGTTATACAGGTCCTTCTCAAAATATTAGCATATTGTGATAAAGTTCATTATTTTCCATAATGTCATGATGAAAATTTAACATTCATATATTTTAGATTCATTGCACACTAACTGAAATATTTCAGGTCTTTTATTGTCTTAATACGAATGATTTTGGCATACAGCTCATGAAAACCCAAAATTCCTATCTGACAAAATTAGCATATCAATAAAAGGGTCTCTAAACGAGCTATGCACCTAATCATCTGAATCAACGAGTTAACTCTAAACACTTGCAAAAGATTCCTGAGGCCTTTAAAATTCCCAGCCTGGTTCATCACTCAAAACCCCAATCATGGGTAAGACTGCCAACCTGACTGCTGTCCAGAAGGCCACTATTGACACCCTCAAGCAAGAGGGTAAGACACAGAAAGAAATTTCTGAACGAATAGGCTGTTCCCAGAGTGCTGTATCAAGGCACCTCAGTGGGAAGTCTGTGGGAAGGAAAAAGTGTGGCAGAAAACGCTGCACAACGAGAAGAGGTGCCCGGACCCTGAGGAAGATTGTGGAGAAGGGCCGATTCCAGACCTTGGGGGACCTGCGGAAGCAGTGGACTGAGTCTGGAGTAGAAACATCCAGAGCCACCGTGCACAGGCATGTGCAGGAAATGGGGTACAGGTGCCGCATTCCCCAGGTCAAGCCACTTTTGAACCAGAAACAGCGGCAGAAGCGCCTGACCTGGGCTACAGAAAAGCAGCACTGGACTGTTGCTCAGTGGTCCAAAGTACTTTTTTCGGGTGAAAGCAAATTCTGCATGTCATTCGGAAATCAAGGTGCCAGAGTCTGGAGGAAGACTGGGGAGAAGGAAATGCCAAAATGCCAGAAGTCCAGTGTCAAGTACCCACAGTCAGTGATGGTCTGGGGTGCTGTGTCAGCTGCTGGTGTTGGTCCACTGTGTTTTATCAAGGGCAGGGTCAATGCAGCTAGCTATCAGGAGATTTTGGAGCACTTCATGCTTCCATCTGCTGAAAAGCTTTATGGAGATGAAGATTTCATTTTTCAGCACGACCTGGCACCTGCTCACAGTGCCAAAACCACTGGTAAATGGTTTACTGACCATGGTATCACTGTGCTCAATTGGCCTGCCAACTCTCCTTACCTGAACCCCATAGAGAATCTGTGGGATATTGTGAAGAGAACGCTGAGAGACTCAAGACCCAACACTCTGGATGAGCTAAAGGCCGCTATCGAAGCATCCTGGGCCTCCATAAGACCTCAGCAGTGCCACAGGCTGATTGCCTCCATGCCACGCCGCATTGAAGCAGTCATTTCTGCAAAAGGATTCCCGACCAAGTATTCAGTGCATACCTGTACATAATTATTTGAAGGTTGACGTTTTTTGCATTAAAAACACTTTTTTTTTATTGGTCGGATGAAATATGCTAATTTTGTGAGATAGGAATTTTGGGTTTTCATGAGCTGTATGCCACAATCATCTGTATTAAGACAATAAAAGACCTGAAATATTTCAGTTAGTGTGCAATGAATCTAAAATATATGAATGTTAAATTTTCATCATGACATTATGGAAAATAATGAACTTTATCACAATATGCTAATATTTTGAGAAGGACCTGTACATGGCTTGCAGCTAAGTCCCAGCCTCTCTTCATTTATTGGCTGTGGACAACATGTGTTTGCAGTTGAGTCGGTGATCAGTTTTAATAGTTGACTGTGTCCAGATTTGGCTTAAAAAATGTTTGTTTGCCTGAGACCAAGGTCTGGTGAAGTCCCCTCACACACTTGCAGACACCCCCTCATACACTAACAAATTTTAGTACTGACTCGCTCTGCCCGACTGTCCCCAACTACTATAGACTAATGCTGACTTTTCTCAACAGGATATCTTGGGGAAAACTGGGCAAAAAAATGTGCAGTGTGTCCCCAGTTTTAATGTAAACAGTTATCATGCAGCGGCTTTGCCTTGATATTCAAGACATTTGTTTGTTTGACGCACAGAGCCAAAGGCATCACCTTGTTTATTCTACACTGGCATGTTTGGCAAAAACGTGTCAATAGTAATTATTCCACTTTAGAAAAACATGACTGCTGAATTAACTAAAATAATAGTTGTTGATGAGCTCTGAATGTTGATCTGATGCCTGAAGGTTTTTCAGAGCCCAATCCTTTGAAGGCAACCCACAGAGATGAATTGTGCCTGGGCGGGAATTAATTCAGGCCTATTTCTATACTGGGGAACTGATGGATTTTTGTTTCAGCAACGATGATTTACAGCTGAAGGCTTTTAGTTTCAGGAGTTATCTTTCCTGAATACTACAAGGTAATGGGAACTTAAATTCTGGAAGGCTTGTGGAAATAAAAACTGCAATGAATTTAAAGTATAAGAAAAAAACAAGCAAGGTTTGACAAATTAGTTTGAACACTTTTACTGTCAAGTTGTTAATTTATGGCTAAGCAAACTTCCATGTGTTTAGTTTGGACACCTAACACAGAGGCCCACAGCTCTTGGAGGTGACTGGTATATGAAGCATGGAGCCAGCAGAACTATTTATTTATTTCTGTTCTTACCTGGTGCTTTCATGGCCCTTTTTTTTATCCTCGCGAGTGTTGTAGAAAATTCCTGTTCACATCAATAAAAACAATATTTCTCAGAGTGAGGGCTAATGGTCAAAGTACAAATCTATGACTTTTTCCAACCTGGTACCATAACTCAATAAGCAGTTTTTTAAATTGTTTTTTAATTTGCCTCTTTCTGAGTCATCAAAGACAAACTGTACTATAGCTGCTATTTTCTGACTTGGCCAAGCTCTCATGGTGGTCTGAATTTGTTTTATGAGACTTAGATGACAATACATATATTTTCTTTTGCCTATTAACATTCCTAAATGTGACAGGTTTAGTGCTAAGCTTCTAAAATGTCTCCAGGCTGCCAATGAGGCGATATAACTCAGCACTAATTGACTTTTTCCACTAGGTTTACAGCTCCTAAAACGCATATGGACAGGTATTTCAGTGCGTAACAGGTCATCACTTCACAAAATAGTAAACTATAGTTCTATGAAATATTCTAACAAACACCCACACATTTATTCAGACTTTAAATGACTAAAATCACACACAGGCTTATCATATGTGGTGCTAATGATGAGGACATTGTCATTCATCATTTTAAAAGAAGTTTGCCCTGTTTAAACCTGTTGGTTACCTGATTCTAGGAACAACATGAGACCCAACCTAACCATGTTGCACTTGCATTTAAGTTTAAAGTTTGAAATTAAGTTCAACAACCATTGCAATTTACTGTTATGCTCAACCAGGCTAACTTCTATTAACATTGCATATTCCTCTGCAGTATGTATTTTCAAAAACTACATTAATCATAATACATTGAAACAAGAAAATCTATAATCCTAAATAAAATATAAGTGAAATGTGACCATTTGTATACAGGTCCTTCTCAAAATATTAGCATATTGTGATAAAGTTCATTATTTTCCACAATGTCATGATGAAAATTTAACATTCATATATTTTAGATTCATTGCACACTAACTGAAATATTTCAGGTCTTTTATTGTCTTAATACGGATGATTTTGGCATACAGCTCATGAAAACCCAAAATTCCTATCTCACAAAATTAGCATATTTCATCCGACCAATAAAAGAAAAGTGTATTTAATACAAAAAACCTTCAAATAATCATGTACAGTTATGCACTCAATACTTGGTCGGGAATCCTTTTGCAAAAATGACTGCTTCAATGCGGCGTGGCATGGAGGCAATCAGCCTGTGGCACTGCTGAGGTCTTATGGAGGACCAGGATGCTTCAATAGCGGCCTTTAGCTCATCCAGAGTGTTGGGTCTTGAGTCTCTCAACGTTCTCTTCACAATATCCCACAGATTCTCTATGGGGTTCAGGTCAGGAGAGTTGGCAGGCCAATTGAGCACAGTGATACCATGGTCAGTAAACCATTTACCAGTGGTTTTGGCACTGTGAGCAGGTGCCAGGTCGCGCTGAAAAATGAAATCTTCATCTCCATAAAGCTTTTCAGCAGATGGAAGCATGAAGTGTTCCAAAATCTCCTGATAGCTAACTGCATTGACCATGCCCTTGATAAAACACAGTGGACCAACACCAGCAGCTGACACAGCACCCCAGAACATCACTGATTGTGGGTACTTGACACTGGACTTCTGGCATTTTGGCATTTCCTTCTCCCCAGTCTTCCTCCAGACTCTGGCACCTTGATTTCCGAATGACATGCAGAATTTGCTTTCATCCAAAAAAAGTACTTTAGACCACTGAGCATCAGTCCAGTGCTGCTTCTCGGTAGCCCAGGTCAGGCGCTTCTGCCGCTGTTTCTGGTTCAAAAGTGGCTTGACCTGAGGAATGCGGCACCTGTAGCCCATTTCCTGCACACGCCTGTGCACGGTGGCTCTGGATGTTTCTACTCCAGACTCAGTCCACAGCTTCCGCAGGTCCCCCAAGTTCTGGAATCGGCCCTTCTCCACAATCTTCCTCAGGGTCCGGTCACCTCTTCTCGTTGTGCAGCGTTTTCTGCCACACTTTTTCCTTCCCACAGACTTCCCACTGAGGTGCCTTGATACAGCACTCTGGGAACAGCCTATTCGTTCAGAAATTTCTTTCTGTGTCTTACCCTCTTGCTTGAGGGTGTCAATAGTGGCCTTCTGGACAGCAGTCAGGTCGGCAGTCTTACCCATGATTGGGATTTTGAGTGATGAACCAGGCTGGGAGGTTTAAAGGCCTCAGGAATATTTTGCAGGTGTTTAGAGTTAACTCGTTGATTCAGATGATTAGGTTCATAGCTCATTTAGAGACCCTTTTAATGATATGCTAATTTTGTGAGATAGGAATTTTGGGTTTTCATGAGCTGTATGCCAAAATCATCTGTATTAAGACAATAAAAGACCTGAAATATTTCAGTTAGTGTGCAATGAATCTAAAATATATGAATGTTAAATTTTCATCATGACATTATGGAAAATAATGAACTTTATCACAATATGCTAATATTTTGAGAAGGACCTGTACAACTCTACAATTCCATAAAAACACCTAAATGCCAAGAGAAATAAGTTGTATGGTAATGGTTAAATATGTGTGCACCAAATGGTTTGTTTATGGGATGGAATGGAAGTAGAAAATGCAAAATTGTAATGTGTGGATAGAAAATCGGGTGTAGTTTAGCAAAATGACCCAGAGCCTTTACATGTAGCAGTTCTTATAGAATTTTGTTTAGAAACCTCCAACTTTCCCACTCAGAATGATGACTTCATACCAATAAAGCAGGACCAACAAGAGACAAGGAAGGTGATGTTTTTTCGTTCTTTTAAGAAAAAGCACAACAATAGAAAAAGCCAAGCTCCTGCAAAACTGTCATATCCACTGATCTGTGTGCAGGTTGTTTTGGTGTTTGTCTCTCCTCTTTCCTTCTAGGGTGTGACAACTGCAGCTTGTTTAGAATCAGAATCAGAATCAGAAAAGCTTTATTGCCAAGTACGTTTTTGGACATACAAGGAATTTGTTTTGGCGTAGTCGGTGCAATACAGTACAAATTAAACAGTACAAACATATCTACAATATAATATAAATATAAGTGCACAGTTTTAAGTGAGTGAGAGTAAATATAGAGCAGTATAAGATGCAAGAGCAATACAACAGTGCAGGTGATCATTGTGCAAGTAAAGCAGGAGTCCAAGCTGAACGTTAATGTAACGCATAGAGTTACAGGTTACAGGTGTCCTGTCAGCAAAAAAAGGGGGGGTGTGGGGGAAAGGGGGAATGTCAGGGTGGTTTCCGGGCTTTGTTAACCAGGCTGGTGGCAGATGGGAAAAAACTGTTCTTGTGGCGTGAGGTTTTGGTCCGGATGGACCGCAGCCTCCTGCCAGAGGGGAGAGTCTCAAAGAGTCTGTGACCGGGGTGGGAGGGATCAGCCAGAATCTTCCCTGCCCGCTTCAGGGTCCTGGAGGTGTACAGTTCCTGGAGCGACAGTAGACTGCAGCCAATCACCTTCTCAGCAGACCGAATGACACGCTGCAGCCTGCCCTTATCCTTGGCTGTAGCAGCGGCGTACCAGATGGTGATGGAGGAGGTGAGGATGGACTCAATGATGGCTGTGTAGAAGTGCACCATCATAGTCTTTGGCAGGTTGAATTTCTTCAGCTGCCGCAGGAAGAACATCCTCTGCTGGGCTTTCTTGATGAGGGAGCTGATGTTTGGCTCCCACTTGAGATCCTGGGAGATGATGGTTCCCAGGAAGCGGAAAGATTCCACAGTGTCAATTGTGGAGTCACAGAGGGTGATGGGGGCAGGTGGGGCTGGGTTCTGCCTGAAGTTCACAACCATCTCCACTGTCTTTAGAGCGTTGAGCTCAAGGTTGTTCTGGCTGCACCAGTCCAACAGATGGTCCACTTCCCATCTGTACGCGGACTCGTCACCATCAGAGATGAGTCCGATCAGGGTGGTGTCGTCCGCAAACTTCAGAAGCTTGACAGACTGGTGACTGGAGGTGCAGCTGTTGGTGTACAGGGAGAAGAGCAGAGGAGAGAGAACACAGCCTTGGGGGGAACCGGTGCTGATGGTCAGGGAGTCAGAGACGTGCTTCCCCAGCCTCACGCGCTGCTTCCTGTCAGACAGGAAGTCAGTGATCCACCTGCAGGTGGAGTCGGGCACACTCAGCTGGGAGAGCTTCTCCTGGAGCAGAGCTGGGACGATGGTGTTGAAGGCAGAGCTGAAATCCACAAACAGGATCCTGGCATAGGTTCCTGTGGAGTCCAGGTGCCGGAGGATGAAGTGAAGGGCTAGGTTGACTGCATCATCTACAGACCTGTTGGCTCTGTAGGCAAACTGCAGGGGGTCCAGGAGGGGGTCGGTGATGTCTTTTAGGTGTGAGAGCACAAGGCGCTCAAAGGACTTCATCACCACAGAGGTCAGGGCGACGGGTCTGAAGTCATTAAGCCCTGTGGTCCTTGGCTTCTTGGGAACAGGGACGATGGTGGAGGACTTGAAGCAGGCTGGCACATGACATGTCTCCAGTGAGGTGTTAAAAATGTCTGTGAAGACTGGAGACAGCTGATCAGCGCAGTGCTTCAGGCTGGCTGGTGAGACAGAATCCGGACCAGCAGCTTTCCGGGGGTTCTGTCTCCTGAAGAGTTTGTTGACGTCCCTCTCCTGGATGGAAAGAGCCGTCCTCGGCGTGGGTAGGGGGCTGGTGGGGGTTGGAGGTGCCAAGGCCCCTCTTGAGGTTGGGGAGGTGGGGGTGGTGGATTGTGGCTGCAGCTGTTGGGGGGCGTCGTGGGAGATGGTTGCAGGACTGTCCCTTTGTCTTTCAAAGCGGCAGTAGAACTCGTTCAGGTCGTTGGCGAGGCGTCGGTCGTTGATGGAGTGGGGGGCTTTCGGCTTGTAGTTGGTGATTTGCTTGAGCCCTTTCCAGACAGACGCAGAGTCGTTGGCTGAGAACTGGATTTGGAGCTTCTCAGAGTACAGTCGTTTGGCCTCTTTCACTGCCTTGCCAAACTTGTACTTGGCCTCTCTGTATATGTCTTTGTCCCCACTCCTGAAGGCCTCTTCCTTATCCAGTCTTAACCTTCTGAGTTTAGCTGTGAACCAGGGTTTGTCGTTGTTGTAACTCACCCTGGTGCATGATGGTACACAGCTGTCCTCACAGAAGCTGATGTAGGAAGTCACAGCCTCTGTGTACTCGTCCAGACTGTTGGTAGTAGTCCTGAACACATCCCAGTCTGTACAGCCTAAACACGCCTGGAGATTCTCCACAGCCTCACTGCTCCACTTCCTTGTCGTCCTCACAACAGGTTTGCAGAGCTTTAGTTTCTGCCTGTATGCAGGAATCAGGTGGACCATGATGTGGTCGGATTGGCCCAGTGCAGCACGTGGGACGGCGTGATAAGCGTCTCTGATGGTGGTGTAACAGTGATCCAGAATGTTGTCCTCTCTGGTCGGACATTTTATAAACTGTCTGTATTTGGGAAGTTCGTGGGTCAGATTACCTTTGTTAAAGTCACCAGCGACGATTACTAAGGAGTCCGGGTTGGTCTGCTCCACACTCAGTATCTGGTCGGCGAGCATGCGCTGTGCGACCTGCACGTTAGCTTGCGGTGGGATGTAAACACCGACCAGGATGAACGAAGCGAACTCACGGGGGGAATAGAAAGGCTTACAGTTTATGATGAAGGATTCCAGGTCTGGAGAACAGTGCTGCTGAATCACTGTCACGTCGTTGCACCAACCACTGTTGAGGTAAAAACAGATTCCTCCACCTTTCGCTTTGCCGGAGAGTTCCGTGTCTCTGTCCGCTCTGTAGAGCTGGAATCCTGCCAGCTGCAGCGCGGAGTCCGGTATTAATCCACACAGCCACGTCTCCGTGAAGCACAAAACTGCCGATGAATAAAAGTCCCTGTTTTTCCCCAACAACAGTTGTAGTTCCTCCATTTTGTTGGGAAGTGAGCGCACGTTAGAGAGAAATATTCCAGGTAACGGTGTTCGTAGTCCACGCTGGCGAAGACGTACCAGCACCCCAGCCCGTTTCCCTCTCTTCCGGCGTTTCACCGCGTGAACAAAGGTGAGCGCACCTTTGACCAGAATGTCCAAATATTCCAGAGCAGTAGGTAGAAATGTTGGAAATAACTCCTCTGGTGTAGTAGCCCTGATGTTCATGAGTTCTTCTCTGGTGAGAGAGCTCCGGGTACCATCACAGAAGACCGTTTTAAAGCAAAAAACAAAACAAAACAATGCGCACCAACACGCCGAGGCGACCATCTGCGGCGCCATATAAAAAACAAGGTAATGAGCTAATCAGGAGTAGCTTTAAAGAGAAGCAGGATCCTCCAGACAGACACTAACTTCTTTCAGAAAGAGTCAAGAAGTAAATGCTGGGCGGTAATGCACCTTTAAGTTAAAGCTGAAAAAACAACACGAAGAACAGAAAAGCTCCAGATTATTTGCTCACCTGAGCAGTAATTAGGCTCACCCCCCAACGTTTTTGCCTTCTCTCAACCCAAGTTTGCTGACTTTCTTTATCCTCCTCTGCAGAGCTTCCAGGGAACCTCCCTTTTATGTCTTTGACCGGGATTGCTGGAGTCCGTTTCTTGGCACTCAGCCGGTGAGTCTCAGTGTCGGTACCTTCCCTGGTCCACCGCTTTTCCGTCAACCTTCCTGTTAACTTCCTCTCAGGTCCTTACCTCCACCTCTCCTCCATTCACCTGCCTGTCCACCCTCCTTCGCTCTACCACTCCTCGGATTCCTCCTGGAAGGAAAAACATAACAAAATAACGCAAAATCAAACAGTAACCTCAGCTCACTTATTTGGCTCACCTCCCCTGGATCACCCAACACCTCCAGAAGTGTAAGCTTCTCAGGTTCTAGTCACTCACGCCACTGAGGGTCTCGATGATGCCTCAGCTTCTGCCCATGCCACTGAGGGTCTCGGCGACGCCTCAGCTCCTGCCCACGCCACTGAGGGTCTCTGTTTTGCTCCAGCCATGTTTTATTCTGTTAATTAAGTTTATTCGGTTCACCTGCTCCAAGTTAATCTGTTTCCTTGCTCCACCTGGTTTTCACTCCATAAATACACACCTGTTCAGTTAGTCATCGCGGAAACATTTTTCTCTGATCATGTCTTGTTCACAGATCATGTCTTGTTTTTTGCTCATGCCATGCCTGTCTCGTCTGCCCATTTGTTGTTTGTTCCTGCCTCCTGCTGTGAGTGAGTTTTTTGTTATTAAACCTTTGCACTTACCATCACGCTGCTTGCTCGTCTGCATTCTGGGGTCCTATATCTTGCAAACCGAAACATTTGGCACGTCCAGAGCAGAAATAATCAGCTTCAAATCAATTTGCCCCTTCACCAAAGCACATCCTCATTTCTTACCTATGAGCTGCCATCTCGTTACTTCCTTCTTCCATATCGTACACATAAAAACGCCATTTCGTACACATGTACTTTTTCCTGACTTAATTATTTGCATATCATTGTCTTTTTCCTTTAAGCTTTTCATGAATTTTGGAGATAGATTTTACTAAAATGCTGAAGTCTCATTGAGTATTTAAGTTGAATATGTCCTGAAAACTTTCTATTAAAGCTTTTTCCATGCATTTTTGGCTTGAAAGCCTGTCAGGGTCAGTCAACACTCATGAGATATGACAGATTAGGACCCCTGATCAAAGCAAAATAAGTTTGAGTGATCTCCTGCCAAGAGATGGTATTAATTGGAGTCGTATAACTGTGTTTTCTTACAGTAGCTATGACCAGAAAATAGAAAAATATTATAACTGGTTTACACATGGTCGGTAAACTGCTCCTTCTCAAGCAACTATAACTACAAAGATTTAAATCAGCGATAGGGCAAAATGACCAGTACCTGAGGAATCAGCACAAAAGCAAGAAAAGTTTTGGAATAGGTTTAAAGCATTTAATCATTCAGCTTATGACAAATGTCAAAGCCGTCTCAGCTTCCCCAGGTTCGTTAATTTGGGCACAGGTTTCAAAATAATGAAATAAACAATCAGTACAATCAGCTTAAGTTCGCCTCTGCGCAGAGGGAGAGAGATGCCCCAGCCAACGCCTGCGAGCAACAACTCTGCTCTCTCTCCACTTCCAGCTCGTTTTATTAAGTCTCCAGGGCGTGTTCAACATTTCCTTTTTTACATATATCATATCACTTAGTTGTACAGCATAACAGTTCCTTATGTCCAAATAAGGAGTGCTTCCTGTTATTACTTCCAGCAGGCTCATCTTATCCTGTCCCCTTCACTCCCTATCCGCTGCTACCCTGTCCTTCACCAATTTATGACCTCTATCAGCACATTCCAGTTACACACATAGATAGTTTATATTCTGCAACCCCCCGTTCTGAACTCTCAAAAGAGTTCACACCCTAAAATGTCCTTCAACCAAGTACTTCTAAGAATAAGTAGAAATAAGTAAAAATATTACTGTACCACCTGTAAAACGAGAAAATCATTAAGAAAACTTGCATCCGTCTTATTATGCGTCCATGAATTCACACTCTGAGTCCTCATCCTGGTTATGGTCAATTTGCAACAGTGGCATTGTTGTCTTTGGATCCCTCCCCTCAATTGTGGAGGTGATGAAGCGCACCATCAGAGAAGGAATGCATGGTACACAACAACATCCACAGGTCACCATTATCGCTACAAATACTGCAATAGAAATCATCAAAGACATTATCAAACCCTTCCAGTGTCCTCATTTTTTTAAACTTATGAAACTTAAAACATAAACATATAGAGTTAAATCATAACCTCAAAAAGATACAGAAAAATCAAAATGTAGTATCTCTCAGGGCAGACTAACTCTGGGCTAATTTCTCTCACCCGGGGATTATTCGGCCCCTTCTTGGTTGGGAAAAGTGAGATTGTCTTTTCCTGTGTTTTCGCTCAGATCTTCCTGGAACTGAGAAAGGGATCGTTGAGGTGGTTCTGCTCCTGCACACTGGCTCCAGTGATACCAAGTGTCACCTTTGCCCTTCAGCCGGACTGCATGGGTTGTCCTCTCTGTGATCTGAAATGGACCGGTCCACCTTGGCTCTGACCACTTTGTTTTGATGACTTTCAGGAGGACCCACTCGGCTTCCGAGGTGGTGGTTCAGACCCTGGTCTCTGGTTCTGCTGGGATCTGTTTGGAGAAAGCTGTAACAAGACTGTGGAGAGATCTGTAATAATCACGATGAGACAGATTGTTCACACTCAGTGAGAAACGGTAACCTTGTTTGGGGGCCTGGAAATGGCCTCCCTGTTTGCAGCTTATGTGGGGTCAAACCATGTTTCTGATTTATAGAACTCCGTACAGACATCAGAGCTAATGGTAAGGCAGTAACCCAATTCATTTTGGTCTGTGCACAGATTTTAGCCAATTTGGTTTTAAGGGTTTGATTCATTCTTTCAACCTTCCCCTGTGACTGTGGATGGTACACAGTGCCAAATGAATGTTTCAGTCCCAGGAATTTTTCCACTTCCTTGAGTTCCTCATTTTTTAAATGTGTTCCATTGTCAGACCTTATTTTAGTTGGAAAACCGTGTCTAGGGATATAAGGATTTATCAAACACTTCACCACAGATTTGCTGTCTTACTTTTTTGTAGGCCATGCCTCCGGCCATCCAGTAAATGCATCCACACACCAACAGATATCTGAACGCATTTACTCTCTCAGTCATGTCTGTATAATCAATAATAACCTCTTTTCCTGCTATTGGATCTACTGGGAACTTTCCAGGTGCTGGCTTCAAGGTTGGTCTAACATTGAACTGCCTGCACATCTCACATGAATTAATCCAATGCACTACCATTGGTTTCAAAAAAGGATGCCACCAGTGTTGAAGATTTTTCAACATTTGCATTGTTCCCACATGTCCTACTCCATGTGCTTCTTCTAGAGCTACTTTGGTAAGACCTGGTGGCAAGATGGGACGTCCGTCTGGGCTTCTCCAGAGACCACTCTGATCCTCTGAGCCCCCTCGGGCCTTCCAAACTGATTTTTCCTCGGGAGAGGCCCACTTTTGTAATTTCATTACTTCTTCCAGGGTGGGTTCTGGTGTCCACCCTGCTTCTGAACACAGCAATATGTGCCTGGGCTGATATCCTGCACACTGTTTAGCTGCCTGGTCAGCTGCCTGGTTCCCTTGTGCTACTCTGGTGTTACTGCTGTCATGTCCTTTGCATTTAATGACGGCTACTTCTTGAGGGAGCAACAAAGCTTCAGCCAACTTTCTCATTTCCTGTTCATGTTTAATGGGTTTCTGTCCTGCAGTTCTGAATCCTGTCCTCAGCCACTGTTTGAGTTCTACATGTACCGCTCCTGTAGCGTATGCGGAATCTGTGTAGATGTTAACCTTCTGTCCTGCTCCTAGTTCCAGAGCAGCTATTACTGCCAGAACTTCTGCTCTCTGCGCTGATTGTGCATCTGTCAGTTCCTCTGCCTGTACTGTGACAAAATCTGTCCCTGTGTCTTCCACCACCGCGTATGCTGCCTTAAGTCCTTCTGTGTCATGTCTAAAGCAGCACCCGTCTGTGTACAGGTTTTGGGCGTCTGTTAGGGATGTACTTTGTAGATCTGGTCTGATTTTTTCATTGAACTCCACTTTTTCTGCGCAGACATGTGGTGTACCGGTAGTTATTCTATCTGCCATGTTTATTCCTTCATGTGTGTATGTGATGTTTGGGGCCTCCAGCACCTTACTCAGCTTCTGTTGTCTCAATGGTGAGAGTGTGAAAGCCTGAGAGTTCACAAAGGCCACCACACCATGTGATGTCAATATGTTAAGAGGATGTCCCATCACTACATGAGCTGTTTTTTGGATTATTTTAGCCATCCCTGCTGCGTGTCAGGTGCACTCATGATGTCTTTGTTCCATATTGTCCACTTATGTACATTAGCACTGTTCTTATTCCCCCTTTTTCTGGAACAGCACACCATTTGCCATGTATGCTGTGACAGAAACATCCAACTGGAGGGGCAACGTGTAATCTGGGTGTGCCAAATGTGCAGCTTGTTTGGGTGGGACAAAACTGCAGATTGGTGAGCTGGGGACATCCCTGTGCCAGGTTGGGAAACAACTCTGCCCAGAAAGTCAACCTGGCATCTGCAGATTTGGAGTTTGGCTTTGCTAAACTTGTAGCCTTTTTTGGCCAAATGCGACAGGACAATTGCTGTTGCCTCAAGGCATTCAGGCACAGTGGGTGTTGCGAGGAGAATGTCATCCATGTACTGAATCAGAGTGGTATTTGGTGGTAATGGGCAATCTTGGAGAGAGTCTTTCAGAACCTGATTGAAGATTCCTGGAGAAAGCGCGAATCCCTGCGGCAAACGAGTGTATCTATACCTATGGGATTTATAGGTAATGGCAAAAATGTCCCTGCATTCCTCAGCTAAAGGAAGGCAGAAGAATGCGTTGGCCAGGTCAATGCAGGTAAACAAGCAATGGTCAGGGTTAAGATTTGTCAGAGCAACATAGGGATTGGGCACGGGAACGGTAGGGGTGGCCAAAGCTGCATTTATGGCCCGTAAATCATGTGCCATGCGCCATTTACCCGTCCCTTTTTTCTCCACTGGCAGAATGGGTGTGTTCCATGAAGAGGAATGTGCGGACTCTAAAACACCTGAGTTCCAGAGGCCTTCCACTGTATCTTTAATGCCTAGTTCTGCTGCTGGTTTGTGAGGGTATTGGGGCTTCCATATTTGTTGGTCGGTGGTCAACTGAAAGGTAATGGGGGAACATTGAATCAGGCCTAGATCTGTGGGTCCCTCTGCCCAGAGGGTGGAAGGCATTTTTCCACAATAGCAGCTGCCAGTGGATGGTCTGTTTTTTCCCTACCATGGTGTCTGTCTAACTGAACATGCTCCAGTGTGCCCACATCCGTGGAGTGGTTGAATATGCGATAAGTGTTACCTGAGGACGAGTAAAAGAGGTTGGGGGTTGCCAAAGGCTGCCAATCCTGTAGGCTCAGGGAGCATTTTAACACACCTCCAAGTTCATGTGCTTCATGACCTGGGTGCAGAGCCAAAGAGACATGAGGCACGCCATCAGACCACATCCTAAACCACACTTTCTGCTCTTCAGCCAAGTGAACCTCGGCCACCACTCCTTCTGGTGCTACATAAATGTCTGTGGTGAAAATGTCCCAGTACCTCTAACTCGTCAGCAAAGCTTTCCTGGTAGCATTCACAGTTGTTTCTATCATAAAACAAGGTGACATGCGGGGGGTCAGGAGGAGGTACATAGGGCGCCAGAGTGGAGACCCAGGATTTCCACCGATGGAAAGTCGAGAGAATACCTCTGTGTGCGGTGGTTTCAGGTTGCAGCAAAACCCAGTATATGTCAGCCATTGCATCCTGCAGTGGCTGGAGGAGGTATTGTCCATGTGAAAAAGAAGTGTTATTGCCACAAAATAACTGGGTGCCATTGGGCAGGTGAACCTGCAGTCCATCACTCCCACATAAAATGGTTGTTCCCGTTTTTATCAACATGTCTCTACCCAGTAAATTTACTGGTGTGTCAGTGGAGACTAGATAACTGTGATTCAGTGTCTGTCCACCAATTTCAGTCTTTAAGGGCTTGGTATATGGCAGGACCTGTTTTGCCCCCGAGAACCCCATGACAGTTGTAGTCCTGGTGGAGAGTGTGTTTGGAGGAGCCTGTTTGATGGTTGAACATGTGGCCTCAGTGTCCACCAGAAAAGGAAGGCTATTTCCGGACACAGTCACAGACAGCAGGGGGTCCGCAGTCCCGCTGTCTTCGGGGGTCGGTGGGGACCTTCAGCGGTGCTCAGGCCAGAGACTAGGCTCGTCCCAGGCCGGTAATTGGAGTTGTGGTCTGTGTGCGCCGCGTGCGGGGCCACCTCTGCCTCTGTATGGATGGGCCGGAGGAGCCATGGTGGGACCATAACACCCATACCCTCCGGGTGGACCATTCTTATGGGGGCAATCTCGGGCCCAATGTCCAGGCTCATTGCAGTAGTAACACACATCAGCACTACCCAGTCTCCTCTGTGGTCCTCTCTGGAATCCCCTTGCTCTCGGCCCTCCACGTCCCCCAAAACGACCAGCATGTCCCTGATATGGGACCGGAGCCTGATGCTACTGTCCTACTGTTTCTCGATTTCCAGGAAATTGAGGAGCTTGAGGGGGCTGAGACACTGCACCTTCATACATAATTTTAGGTGTTTTACCCTCCTTTTTCTTTTCCCCCACCTTCTATTTAGCTTCTGCTAATTGCATTTTCAGGAGCTAAGTTTGTAACATTTTTAATTCACTCTCCTCATTTTGTTTTGCCTCTTTGACTTTAGATAAATGATGCATCAGATGGCGCTCCCATTCTCCAGTCTCTGCCCCAGGTAGGTCGGGATTATCTTCCATATTAGTTTTAACCTGCAATGGTAACCCTCTTAAGACAGCATCCCAGAACCAGTCCCTTTGGGGACCAGCTCTGTCTGGATTAGTTCCTGCCTGTGTTTGCCACATGGATTTGCACTGATCTAAGTATTCTCTAAGATTTGTGTTTGCGTTCTACTCAAATTTTGGAATGGTACCTCCTCTGGTTACTGGATACATTTGTCTAAGAGCAATGCCTATGAGAGTGGAATAGAAGGTAAATGGGTCCCCATCTGGTGCTGTTGTTATACCCGCAACAAGCTCTATGTCCCTACAGCTGTGTGGCTTCATGCATCGTCCAGCAATGGCCCTGTAATCACCTAGAGCTAAAGTGGTGCCTGCTGTCAGGGAGTCCAGTGTCTGTAGCCATATAGAGGCACCTTCTGTGATAGGGGGAGGTTTCTCACACACAGTGGTGAGATCTCCCAGTGTGAATGATTTGTATGTTTCCTCCAAATTGTTGTTGGAACAGTGGACCCATATAAGAAGGTTTGGGCTGGGTTCGGGGTCTCATGTTATAGCCATGTCCAGCAGGGGGAGGAGTAGCCTCAGGTACTGGTGGCATTGGGGTTGAGGGAGATGACATAGCTTCCTCATTTTCAATTGGTAACTGATTCTGTACTGTAATAGGTGGTGCATGCATAGCAGCGTCATAATAAGTTACCGCAGTCAGTGGTTCTTCTTTTACCCATTTCCCTGACACTGACATAATAACTGAGCCCTCAGTTACATCTGGTTTCAGAGGTGTGACCAACTCCATATCACTAGGTGAATGGGAAGTATACGGGTGGAACATCTTTTTGGGCCAGAGGCTGCCAGCAATTTGTCCCGTAGTACCCGGTCAGAAAATGGGTCAGTTAGTGGAACCTGTGAAATGAATGAACCTCCAGAGGACAGTTCAGACCCAGCAGTGGAATGTGAGCTGAGAGAGGCGGGGGCTGAGGGGGAGGGAGCAGGCGGTGATGGGCCAGGAGGAGACTGGCCATTTACTGGCAGCAGATCACACACGCTCACGTGTCCCCCAGTAACTTGCAACGTGGGGTATAAACCTGCGGGGGGAGGAGTGGGGGGAGTGGTGTGTGCGGGAAGTGTATAAGGTGGCGGCATTTCAACTGTACTGCTATCTTTAATCTGTCTGCTTTTCCTGTCTCTTTTCTCAGTCATAGCATGGTCACTACTTTGCCACAGCAAACCCATCTGTGACCAAAAGTTTTCATCCTTTTCTACCTTGTCTTTAAGTTCCTTCCACTTTCCTCTGCCCAACCACCTGCTGTCTTGTCTCTACACTGTTTGTCAGCAAACTCTTTTTCCTGTTTTGACTGTTTCGTCTTCAACCAGAACTACTTGCCAACATTCTCTCTATCTGTCTTGCTTTTTGTTATGATTCTGGCACGTCTGCTCTACCCTGTCTCCCTGGCTGCAATCAGCAGATTAGATGCACCTGGTGGCTGCTGCAGTGTAGTGCAATCTGTGGAATGCCAAGCACCTGTGTCTTCCCTGATATATACTGACTCTGACAAGCAGATGGTGCCAGATTTTTGAAAGCCATCGTGTGAGTAGATATCCAGCATTCCTTCCTGTCTGATCATTGTTCTTGACCTTGCCTTGCCTTTTGGATTTATGCCTCTGCCTGCTCCCTGTCGGACTATTTGGATTTTGGTTGTCGACCTTGTTTCCTGCATCTGGTTTATGCCTCTGCTTGCCCCTTGCCCGACGCCTCTTGTTCCGATCGTTGACCCTGTTTCTGTCCTTGGATTATTGAGCCAGCCTAGCCCTTGGATTATTCAGCCTGGAGTCACTTCTTACCTGTACTGTGGAGATCACCGCCTGCCGCCCACTGAGGTTTCCCCTATGGGTTTCAAGTTCCACTCAAGAAAAAAGCAGGTTAGTGACTTTTCTGATCCATGCAAAATCTGGAGAGACTACAAGTCACTAATCCCTCTTTCTGCCTCAGTGATTCCTGGAAGCTGTGAGGAGTGTTACCTGTGTGACGTTTTCCTGTGGCTGAATAAACCTTTTAAACTTTCAGTACTGTGTCTGGCTGAATCTTGGGTCCGCCTTTATCTGATTCATAGCAGAACAATCTGGACAAAAATGGACCCATCGCCAGCACAACAGTGGCGTACCCACTTTGATGAGACCCTTTCCTGGTTGGGTTCCGGCATGGAGGAAATAATTTCCACATTACATTCTGGCAATCTTGTCTTTGAGCCGCCACCGTCACAAAGAAACCACGCCCAAGTAACACGTACAACAGCAGAGGTAAGGGAGCCACGCCTCTCTCCGCCTGAGATGTTCAGGGGAGACTCAGACTAATGTCGAGCTTTTCTAACTCAGTGTGAAATTCATTTTGAGCTTCAGCCGTCATCCTTTCCCACTGAACGTTCCAAGGTGGCGTTTGTTATATCTCTGCTGGCAGGAAAGGCAAAACAGTGGGGAACTGCTGAATGGCATAACAGGTCTGCATCTTGTAATCTTTATGAAACTTTTTCCAAGGAACTCATTCGAGTTTTTGACACGGTCATTCCAAGTCGTGAGGCCGCAAGAGGATTATTGTCTCTCAAACAGGGTGATCAGCCTGCCTCGACCTATATAATTGGCTTTCATTTGTTGGCTGCAGAGAGCCGTTGGAATGAGGCATCACAAATGGATGCATTCGTGAAAGGATTAAACGAAGACATCAAGGATGAGCTAGCGACCCGTGACTATCCTTCTTCCCTGAAACAACTTGAGGATTTGGCTGCTCGCATTGACATTCGGCATTGAGACCATGCATTGATTTTAGAGGCCTTAATGAGATAACAGTTAAAAATAGATATCCCTTACCACTCATGAACACAGCTTTTGATCAGATCCAGGGAGCCAAGATATTTTCTAAGCTGGATCTAAGGAATGCATATCATCTGGTCCGAATCAGAGAAGGAGATGAGTGGAAAACGGCTTTCAACACGCCTACGGACCATTATGAATACAAGGTCATGCCATTTGGACTTACTAACGCTCCTGCAATTTTTCAGTCATTGGTTAATGACGTTCTAAGAGACATGGTGGGTCAATTCGTATTTGTTTATCTTGATGACATACTGATTTATTCTCAAGATCTGAAAACCCACAGAAAACATGTCAGAGCTGTTCTCCTGCGTCTTCTCCAAAACCAGTTGTTTGTCAAGGCAGAGAAATGTGAGTTCCACATAACTACCACTTCCTTTTTGGGCTTCATCATTTCCCCAGATCAAGTGCTTGTCGACCCCTCCAAGGTTAAGGTCGTATTGGAATGGCCTGTTCCAAATGATCGCAAGCAACTTCAAAGATTTCTGGGCTTCGCTAACTTCTATAGGTTTATTAGAAATTACAGCCTGGTTGCTACTCCCGTAAACGCTCTTACCTCTTCCAAGGTGAAATTTGTGTGGAATAAGGATGCAGAGAAGGCCTTCAATAGGTTAAAGGAACTCTTCACATCAGCTCCAGTGTTACGGTCTCCTGACCCAGAGAGACAGTTTATCGTGGAGGTGGATGCCTCAAGCCCTGGGGTCGGAGCTGTATTAAGCCAAAGAGGTGAGGATGATCGTGTTCACCCATGTGCCTTCTTTTCAAGCACTCTGTCACAGGCTGAGCGGAATTACGACGTGGGAGACAGAGAGTTATTGGCTGTCAAGTTAGCATTGACAGAGTGGAGACATTGGCTGGAGGGGACTAAGGAGCCGTTTATGGTGTGGACTGACCATAAGAACTTGGAGTACCTGAAATGAGCAAAACGGCTAAACCCCAGACAGGCTAGGTGGGCTCTGTTTTTCGGTCGTTTTAATTTTTCCCTTTCTTACAGGCCAGGGAGTAAAAATGGCAAACCTGACGCCCTATCCCGGATTCAAGACCCTGAAGAATGTCAGTCTGCGGCTGAAGAGGAGTTTATCCTTCCTGAAACCGTCAGGTTGTCTGTGTCCCGAGTGGAGGTGGAAAGGGAGGTCCAGGAAGCCATTAGAGATCTGCCTATCCCATCATCATGTCCACCTGACCGCTGTTTTGTCCCTGAACGCCTTGTGCCTAAGGTACTGGAGTCGTGTCATTGCTCTCGTTTAGTTTGTCATCCAGGAATCAGCAGAACCATTCAGACAGTTCGAACTCAGTTTTGGTGGCTATCGGTGGTCAAGGATGTCAAAAACTTTGTTGCTGAATGCACTCAATGTTGTCGAGCCAAGCCTTCTTGTCGCCCCCCTGCAGGGTTGTTGCACCCTTTGCCAATTCCCCCTCGCCCATTGTCACATATTGCGATGGATTTTGTGACAGGTCTACCGGTTTCTAATGGTCACTCTGTACTACTAACCTTAATTGACAGATTTTCAAAAATGGTTCATCTGGTGCCCTTGGAAAAGCTTCCATCTGCTAAGGAGATGGGTGAGATATTGACCCGAAAAGTTTTCAGGCTCCATGGAATCCCAAATGACATTGTTTCCGATAGAGGACCCCAATTTGTGTCACGTTTCAGGAAGGAGTTTTGTTCTTTGTTGGGAATTTCTGTTTGTCTTTCCTCAGGGTTTCATCCTCAGTCTGATGGCCAAACCGAGAGAGCCAACCAAGAAGCTGAAACCAAACTTCGTATCTTATGTGAGTCTGACCCGACCAAGTGGTCACAAAATTTGCCCTGGGTTGAATACGCCATGAATCCTGAATTCTATGCAATCAAGTGCCACTGGTTTGTCCCCTTTTCATGTTGTGTTTGGTTTCCAGCCACCCATGTTTTCAGTTCAGGAGAGAGAAGCTAATGTTCCGTCCGCCCAAGCGGCTGCCCTAAAGTGCCAAAGAATATGGAGAAAGGCCAGGAGATCGATGATCAGAATGTCACTGGTTCAGTCAAGAACGGCCAACCGGAGACGGATCCCTGCCCCTAAGTACCAGGTGGGGCAGAAAGTTTGGCTCTCTGCCAAGGACCTCCCATTAAGGGTAGAATCCCGGAAATTGGCACCCCGATTTGTTGGACCTTTCCCAATCTCCAAGATCATCAACCCTGTCGCTGTACGACTGAGATTACCCAACTTCATGAGGATTCACCCCACGTTCCACGTTTTTCAGGTCAAGCCCTTCGTGGAGCCCCGACAAATTCTGACAAAACAACACAATTCTACAAAATCAAATACAACAACTTGGAAGAAATTGTACATTAACTAAGCTTCTCCTCCTGCTGTCTCGAAATTTTATCCAAAATTTTGCCTGTTATAGTATCGGATTTGATTCAAGTTATAAACTCATCCATGGTGTCAGTGTTTTCCAATAGGGCCTAAAAACAGTAATTATCACACCACGGTAACAAAAGAAGAAGTTGTTACTGCAAAATTACAGGCCCATCTAAAACCTCCCATTCACCAGTAAGGTTATTGAAGAAGCTGTGTTGCTCAGTTAAATACCTATTTAACAATGATCAGCCACTTTGACGTTGTCCCGGCAGGTTTCCTCAGCACAGCATTCCACACTGTTGATCACGGTTTATTACAAGAGTAACTGGAGAACTGGGTCAGGTTTCTGGTACAGCGCTTGGCCTGTTTGAGTCTTACTTGGAGTACAGGGATTTTTGGGTCAGTAAACTTTAAATCAGAGTTGACAAAAATGACTTGCGGAATGACTTGCGGGGTTCTCCAAGATTCCATCCTGGGACCCCTCTTATTTAATATCTACATGCCCTAGCTCAGATCATAACAAACAACAAGATAAGTCCCAGATGATACGCAGCACCAGATTACAATGTCACCGGATGACTATGAAGCCATTCAAGTGTTGGCTAGATGCATAGAACAAATCAATGTGTGGATATGCCTAATTTTCTGTGGTTGAATAAAAACAAATCTGAAGTAATTATTTTTGGATCAAAGAAAGCTATTAAGAGTCCACACACTGCTATGTACTTTTTCTATTATGTAAAGCATATTGAATTGTCTTTTTGCTGAAATGTACTATATAAATAAACTTGCCTCGCCTCGCCTCGCCAAGAGTGCAAAGTTGGGTTCACATTGTATAATTATCAGCTGCCCTAAAGAAAATTTTCAGTCACAAATTTTGCTGTTTCCTTTCCAATGACAACCCTTGGTAATTATCAAGCAGTGTCATTTAAAATTCTGAGAAAATCGTGCAATGTGAACGCTGCTATCAACTGGTTGAAGTCCTCTTTTGCTCAGTCATGAAATCCCTCTTGTTAGGGCTCAACTCACTATCACATATCACTGCCATAACTTCTTCTCCATTTACTGTTGGACTGAAATCAGCAATTGTACAGTCTGCTATTTTCCATAATACTGTGTGACAGAAGTTCCCATCAAGAATGTTTTAGAATGCTGAGCCCACACAGTCTGACATGTTCAGGTCGACGCAATCTGTGCCAGTTTTTAAAGGTGTTGACTGAATCCTGTTGGATAGTTTGAGTGGGGGGTCAAGAGTGTGTGTTGAGATATGGAGTAGCGCAGAATCCCATGACCCTGTGACCTGGGGGAACTTTGTGCTTCTGTTTGTCTAGCTGATTGACAAATGAAGGGGCACTAAGCAGGGGGGCTGGGCATCTGTGTGTGTGTGTGTGTGTGTGTGTGTGTGTGTGTGTGTGTGTGTGTGTGTGTGTTTGTTTGAGAGAGTTCCACAGGTATGTCTGGACAAAGCACATGCAGTTCAGTATTAACATAGTAATGCTTGAATTTATGTTTGGGCAGACTTTCCAACATGTTTGAAAGCATAGATAAACCTCCTATGAACAGGTGTTAGCCAGTATCTAACATCCAACACACCAGATCTAGAATCTGCATGTGTGCTTTCTCTTGTATACATGTGTGTATTTGCCTCTGAATTCCTGTGGAGTTCACGGTGAGGCCAGGCCCCATGGCGCAGCGCCGGGAGAGGCCATTAATTACAGAGCCATGACACAGGGACGGCTGGGCCTGTAATTGATGCCTCCTGTGCAGCAGGAGAGGCGCTTAGTCACACAGCAAAAAGGAAAGGGTCACCATGCACGCAGGCCAGGGTGGGTGTTGACAAGAGGAACGGCGTAAAGGGATGATGGTGGAGGTAAATGGACCATCAGCTCTTTTACTTGCTTAGTTTGAAATCAGCATGACTACTTTTTATTGTAGTTGCTAGCATGATGAATTAATATTTCATGCAATAACTGTATTCATAATTATTTTTATTCCCACCAGCAGCTTTAATTACATTAATTAAATAATTAATTAACCAATGTTTGTTCCATGCTTCCGGATTTAGGTAAAATACATGATAAGTAGAAGTTAAACGACATACCCAGCTCACGAGACAAGATGATACACTATAGTTAACAACAAGACAGGCAAGATATTGGCAACAATTTGGGAAAACTAAAAAACCCCAATTTTTATATAAGAACTATTAAGACTATGAAAAAGCCTACCAGAAGCCATTATTTGCTAATTTTAGCTTTGATAGTGGCTGGTTTGCCAGTCAGTCTTCTCACAGTGCTTAGAAACTGTTTGCACTTTGTCACCATTTTCTTTTTTTACTAATTGCCCATAATCATGCCCTGCAAACATTTTAAAGGTGCTACTTCACTGCTTTTGCAACCAAGTGTTGTCAACCAGCTTGGCCTTTGTTAGCTGACTCAACAGAACTCAAAAAGTACTTCCTTTCTTACCAAAATAAGAGTCTTGAACATATATGCAAGGTTTCAAGCATAAAATTATCACCTTCATAATCATGGCTTCAACTTTAACATGTATCCAGAGGCCTCAGTCCTCGACGCAGTTGTCCGGGATTGACTGTCCCGACCCCAGAGACCTGTGCTGCATGTCTCTCCCATCTTTTCACCCCACTTCCTGTCTGCCTACTTTTGAAAAATAAAAAAAAATAAAGGCCACTAGTGCCACAAAAACAGTCAGTCAGTCAGTCATTTTCTACTGCTTATTCCATAGTGGGTCGCGGGGGAGCTGGTGCCTATCTCCAGCAGTCTATGGGCGAGAGGCAGGGTACACCCTGGACAGATCGCCAGTCCATCGCAGGGCAACACACAAACAACCATGCACACACTCATTCATACACCTAAGGTCAATTTAGAGTGACCAATTAACCTAACCGGCATGTCTTTGGACTGTGGGAGGAAGCCGGAGTACCCGGTGAGAACCCACGCATGCACGGGGAGAACATGCAAACTCCATGCAGAAAGACCCCAGGCTGGGAATCGAACCCAGGACCTTCTTGCTGCAAGGCAACAGTGCTACCAACTGTGCCACTGTGCAGCCCTGCCACAAAAACAATCTTAAAAAAAAAAAAAAATCGGCTTTCTGCGAAAAAGTAAGCATTAAAGCAAACTACAGCCACGATACAACAAGGATGTTTTTAGGAGACCGGGAACAATTAAATAGATGCTTATATGTTATCTGGACATATGAGGCCATATGAGCCAGGGAAATTCAGCTAAATGAGCAACGGAATTAACAGCCATCTCCTGCTGACACAGATTAGTATGTTGTAGTAATGTTATGCAAGATTAGTGTTTTGCAGGTGTTTAGCAGATAAATAAATATTCTGTGGTGTCTTTACTTTTTATTTTTATTTTATTCAACCATTTTCGCGACACATACTAATTTAAATAAACAACATGGTTGAGTCAGCGGTGGTATTTACTGGATGCTCCTAAACTCTGTCCTTTATGACTATAAATCTAACAGGAATGGATTGAGAATGATTATTGTTCTTCATGATTTCTATTAACAGGACTGAACAAATCAATAGTAAAAAACATGACACAACACAGCTGTTAGCTCGCCAGTTAAGAGCAAATCACAGCTCTTTTCTTCTGCTAATGTGGCTCTACTTCACTAGCCCCTATGTCTCTTCCTGCTCAATGTTCGTTGCAAGGATACAATGACGGATTCTTTAAGTCTGCTAGGGGAGCATGTTTGTCATCTGAACTTGGATTTGTGGAACATCTCTGAGCTAAAAGTGGACTTGAGGCTGGAAGCAGAGCGGCCCTGCTTTGAATGTAGGATATGTGACACACACTTCTTAGTTCCTGCATACGCTATTCTTTAATGTTCCTATGAAAACGCAGAAGCAGAACGTTTTAGCACATTTTCAACAAAAGGAAACGAGCAAGCAAACTAAAAACATATGTTTTTTTATGGATGGTAATCAAAAATAAACACAACCCATCCATTCATCTCCACTGGTTTTGTCTTCATACTATGTCATTTTCAAGTATGGCAAAGAGCAGCATTTTCACCATCCAGCCAAAAAGTACTGCTCAAAATGTCAGGAAAAATTGTGTTTTTGGCGTACTTATACAAAATAAGCAAAATGTTCATACATTGTTCAGTTGTTCATTTATATTTGTTTTGTGGAGACAAAAGTTTCGCTCTGTTAAGTGAAATTTAAACATGAACGTCGTTCAGACATATTTCTGTTTAACATGTTTTTTAAATAGGCATTGGCTGATTACTGGTATTAAGCTATAGGTTTTCAAAAACACAAACATATTCTGTCATACTGTCCACAAAGGGCTTAAAATCCTTCTCTGTGTACGTATATGAGTACTGTTTTAACCTTGCGGACAAGCTCACAGCTCTGTTTAATTCAACTGAACAAAAATGGCATTCCACCCTGCCATATACAGTTTTCACTATAGCCTCTTAAAGGGGTAATGATGCACTTATTTAAAAAAAAAAAATCTACTGACAAGAGGAGAAGAAGAAAAGATCTGTCAGAAAACACAGTGATTTCTACAATATTAATATTAAAGTTTTTGTATCCTTGTTGTCCCTGAGAGATAAATTATCCACACTGGGAAAACAGTAGATCGCTCCTCACTGTATTTCTTTATAAACAAACATGGTTATTTTTCTTCTTTCTGCTTACAATTTGACTTGTTTTTGTTATCGGCTGGATGTTTGGCACCACCCTAAGAAGTTGATTGTGTATGCTAGCATAGATGAGCACAGTCAGATGATGAAATGTATTTATTTTGTGTCAGACAGGCCTTGCAGTTGAGCGGACTGAAAAGCATACTGGTCTTTATTCCACTGCTGAAGTTTTCTGTGTGCTGCCAGTCAGCTGGCTGAATCAAAACTCATGAATGTATATAAGAAAAAGAAAACTGGCTGTTTGAAAAATAAAACCAGGTTGTTCTATCCTGGCTTTCAAACTGCTGCATGTCAGTTAAGCAGCCAACTGTAGACACTCACTGCCGAAGAAGATTCTAAAACTATAACAAACTAATGTCTGCATGTTAGACTCCTGTTGTTACTGTAAAAGGAGTCATGGCAAAAGCTATGTCTGCACAGTTAGCATGTTTACTGCTATATAATTCAACAGTTGTTTTATATTTTTACTTGAGTTTGTGTAGAAAAACTGAATAAATAAATAGATAGATAGCATTGTTATAAATGCAATAACAAAAAATGTAGGGTATTTTTTCAGTAGTAGGACTAATTATTGCCTTTCTATTTTAACCATTACCCAATACTCTAATTTCTGGGGGTTTTGTGTATATTTGGTAACCTTTATTTATTTAGTTGCAGCTTCTCCAGTGTGCCGGATTGCATCGAAATGCTGCCTACTGTGGTACTTCTTATTAAGGCTCTTTTATTTTCTCACAATGGCAGCATAAACAAACAGCAGCTTATTGAGCTCATGTTTGCTGCTCTCCACTCTCCACTCTAATATTTTTACCCAAGAAACAGGCAGAGGTAGGAATCGAAATTCAGAAGGTGCTGCACTTAGAATTAAATGTTATTAAGAACTTAGGTTAAAATCTCAAAATAATAATAATAATAGGGTCCTTTCACTTCCTGTCGTTGTCCTTTGATATGTCTGATGATTAATTACTGCCCTGTGAGGAGCCATGCAGGCAGACACAGCATCCTTGTGTGTGTGTGTGTGTGTGTGTGTGTGTGTGTGTGTGTGTGTGTGTGTGTGTGTGTGTGTGTGTGTGTGGACAGAGGGCTTTTACATGCGGTGAGAGGGGTTCTTTTCAGGGAGACAGCCTGCCCATCCCGATCAAACACACACACACAACAGAGGAAGAGAAGAAGGGAGGAGGAAAAGTGTCTGAGGAGACAGGGGTCATTGAGAAAAGACAGAGAGGTAGGTCACGCCCAGGTCACCAGGAGACATGCTCAGTAACCCACATACTGTGATAAAACATCTTCAAGAGAAAAAGATACCCTCTCCTACCTTTCCGAGTGGATAATCTGCTCTGTTCTGCTTTAAAAAGTATTCCTAAACTGACTTTGCAGTCTAATTTGGTTCTATTTTAGCAATGGCGATCTTTATGTAGACCCAGTTATTGTGCTTCCGGCTAAACATTCTCACCTTCTTATTCTACGCATAGAGACAGACAGATGGGCTCATTGGATGAAAAGGCAAATGTAAGGAATGAGAAGCAGGTGTGTGAAGGATGGTAAAACAATTAAACAGACAGAAAGGAAAGGGAGTTTATGTTCTCAGTCCACCTAAGCCAAGGGCCAGCAGGTCAACGAGGGGTCAGCGCAAGGGGAAGAAGGTGTATCCAGAGATCTGTGACTTGTTAGTTTAAACAGGTCACCCTCAGCTAGTCGCCAGGGGATTTGACCTACAGCTGGCCCTGTGATTAGTTACCGGTTAGCCAACAAGCATACTTTCCCTTTGGTTAACTGGTGTGGCATGTTTTATGTTGATTCTTTGCTCCCTGAACGGCATGAGTGACAGTGCTGCTTTGGCGGGAAGTCTTTGTCTTGCCAATTGCTGTAGCCGGGCCTTTTGTTGCCTTTCTGCAAGCCCTCAGGAGAGATCACAGGGGCTGTCAGTCAGGGCGGGCTTCCCACAGAGGACAGGAATGATTGACAAGCACAAGGAATGACAGATTGCTGCGTTGGCTGTATGTGTAGTGTAAATGACTGCTGCTGTTTCAGCATGGGGCTAATGAACAAAGATATTTCTGTTGTCACTCTTTTATGTGACATGACTGATGAGAAGCAGCTCAGGTGGGATCAAAGTAAGTAAGATCACACAGAGGAATTGGATTTGGGATTCAAGCATTTAAAATAACACTGTGGTATGAGTGAGTCCTGCATGACATGTATAAAGTGGCTGTCGCAGGAGCTTTTTGCTTTAAGTAAGCCATTGTATCTGTACCTTTAGATTGCCTTCCCTTCCAACACTTAGGGAGAGGTTTTGGCTTTGACTGGGTCATTATAACACATTGATTCCTGCCTTTTCCACCTTTCTTTGGACATTTCATGGTGTGTTTATTATCAGTGTCTTGTTGTAGCCCAGGAACCAGTCTTCTAAAGGTTTCAGCTGTACATTTGGCATTAAAATACTGTGGCATTCAGAGGAGTTCATGGGGACCTCAGTGACTGTAAAGTGTCCAAGTACTTAGCTGTAAAACACAACCAGATCATGACCCATCTATCACCGTGCAGCTGACAACTGGTATGCAGTGTTTTTGGTTATATGCAGTGCTGGGCTTTTACCAGGCATGCTGCTGCACATTCCATGGCTTTACATCTCTTCTTTGGTGTCATCTGTCCAAATGACATTTTTTCAGAAGTTTTGTGATTCAGCCAGATACAACTTAGCAAACCTGAATCCCTCTGAGGTTTTCTTTGGTCAAGAAAGCCTCAGAGGGATGGTTTCTTTAAAACCAACCATTCCTTTTCAGTCAATTTTATACATTCAATAACCATAACATGCTAACTGGGGACTTTACAGTCTGAACTGAAACTCTTGGGATTTTTTCTGACAATTTTTCTGATCATTACACAGTGTACACTTGGGGTGAATTTGCTTGGACATTCCCTCTTAGAAATATTGCACATGTCCTTAATATTTTCCTCTTGGGAATAATCTTTCTCACTCGAGAATGATTAACTTTAGACTGGTTGGACATAGCCTTATAGGTCTCCCATATTTATGGGAAGAAAAAAGTTATTATTTAAGGTTATTGCTGATGTCTTTCCATCTCGACATAGTGTTTTTTTTTTGTGTTTTTTTAACAAAGAATGTCCCTAGCTCATGAAGCTGAGTGAAGCATTTTAATGATAAAGCAGGAATCGTAATAGACCATTTGCTACTGCTGTCAGGGACTGATCAAGCTCCCCAAAAGGGTCCCAAATCCATTCCAAAGGCACACCTGACATTTTAATGATTAAACCCGAGCAGCAATTTATCCCACGGACTCCAATGAACTTTTAACACAGACAACGGTGCATTGAAGAATGCAAATAATATGCACCCCTCTTGAAACGTTTACAGGAAAATCTGCAGCAGCAGCTGATTATCTAAACACTCACAGATGATTTATTAGCCACAGGATACATCGGCTTGGGTTGAAAGGAGATCCACAAACCAGTCCAGGATCAAAGCTAAACAGGAATAAATCCAGAAAAAAGGGGTGGGTGTGGAGATGGAAGGAACTGGAAAGAAGAGGAGATGGGATTGGTGGATCATTAATTTATGTCCCTTTAGGTCTTATGTCACCCACAAACACCCTTTCTTGTGAGAAGAAGTGGCTTTCCGCACTTTTTCACAATGTTGTTTAACATGTACAGAGCCTTGCAAATGTATTTTCATCCCTTTGACTTTTTCACATTACAGCCACAGATATTTATATGAAATACCAACACATGGGGGCTGCACGGTGGCGCAGTTACTCCCACAATCCAAAAACTTGACTGTTAATTGGTGATTGAGTGTGTGCATGGTTGTTTGTCCTGTGTTTGTCTGTGTTGCCCTGGGATGGACTGGCGAGGGTGGCCACGGTGTACCCCGCCTCCCACTCATAGACTGCTGGAGATTGGCACCAGCTTTCCCGTGATCCACTATGGAAGAAGTGGTAGAAAATGACTGACTGACTGACCAACACACGGTTGGGCATAACTGTGAAGTAACAGGAGCATGGTACATGGTTTTTAAAACGTTTCACAAGTCAAACTATGAAAAATGGGAGTGCATTTGTATTTGGCCCCTTTAACTTTGATATCACAAAATAGAGGGCAACCAATTGCCTTCATAAGTCACCTAATCGAAAAATAGAGTCCCCCTGTCTTTACTGATGTTAAGATTGATGGAGCTAAATACAGGAATACCCTGGGGGGAAAAGCCTAGCAGATGTTGCAAATGATTTGAAACTAAGGCAGAGGATAACCTTCTAAAAGAACAACCCTAAACATAAAGGTAGAGCTACGATGGAATGGTTGAGCTCTATAAATATTAGCGTATTAAAATGACCCAGTCAACGTCTAGACCGAAATCCAAATAAGAATTTGGAGCAAGATTTGAAAATTGAATTAGATGCTCTCCATCTAAACTGACTGAGCTTTCCTCAAAATTTTAGTCTCTTGATGTGCAAAGCTTGTAGAGGTATTCCACAAAGTTTCCCAGCTGTAATTGCTGCGAAAGGTGACAAAGGGAGTGGGGAGGTGGGGTTGCAAGTCACAGATGCAGGTCACATTTTTTGCACTTTGATTTGTTATAAAAAAGAAAATCAGAAAACCTTTTCCTTCCCCTTCAGCTTTATGTGCTACTTTCTTTTGGTCTATCACATAAATTTAATTAAATATATCAAAGTTTGTGGCAGTAATGTGAAAAAGTTCAAGAGGTGTAAATAATTTTACACTGTAGCTGAAGCCCACCAATGAGACTGTTTCATCTTAATGTACTCCACCACAGCCAAAAATCCAAAGAGCTTCATATGTCAATCTTTGTAACTTACTCTGTGCAAGCAAACTTTTTCTATTAACAGAGCAACAGTTTAAAAATAATGTATTAAAAGTGGGTGTTGTGTTGCTGGGTGTCAAAATGATGTAATGATGGTCACCACAGAATGAAAGGATGCCTGTTTCATTTTTCAAGCAGCGTGGAAGAAGAGGAGGATGGAAAAGAGAGATGTGGTGGAGGGGAGCAGCAGCCAGGGAGGAGGTGAATGAGCAATATGAGTGTTGAGAGAGCTGAGGGGAAAAAAAGAAGGAACGCCAAGGCTTCAGGTTTGATGTGGGCGTTTTTCCTGACAGCTATAATTCTCCAGCCTACAGAATTTCATCAACACAAGTTGTGTTAAAGCTGTGCCGCAGGGCTGCGGCCCTTTCAAGTCCCAAGCTCTGACAGGTAGATTTATTAGTCCTGAAATTTGTACAGATCAGACGTCACTCATGGCAAACTGTCAAAGTGTCAGCGAGGCAATGTTCCTGCAGGGGCCCTTTGCTGTTTTTCCAGCGGCTCTGCAGGGACAGGAGATTTTTCACCACCGTTTTAACTCCAAACATTATGAATGTGCGAGCCAGAACACAGAGAAGCTGAATTTATATCCCACTTAATTCTCTTGATCCAAACATTTCTGACATTAGGCGGAAATAAAGAGTGACATAAATCATAAAAAAGTACATTTGTCTGAAAATAGCTGCAAAAGAGACAGGATGAATAAGTTAAAGAGTTGCAGTGGGACTTTTTTTTTCTAAGAGTCTTTGAGCAATAATTCACCAAGTTGGAGTCTGGTTACCCTCTCTGGGCTCAGGCTCAATACCTCACTAAAACCTAAATATTTGGAGGTGGAGTGAGAAAAGAGAGCCAGTTGGTTGGGAGGGAAGAGAGGGAGCGAAATAAATCAGGTGGAGGTGTTGAGTGTCACAGATGGGTAATGGAGGAGGAGGTGAACACAGGGCATGTGCAGGTTAACTTCATGCTGTCAGAGTTATGACCTGGTTCGACGTGTTGGTCCTCAACAAGATGGACACTACCTACAAAGAGGATGTGTGGATTAAAGGGGAAAATATTTGAGAGCAGCAGAGGGTTGAGAGTGGAGCGACAGGGAAGGAGAAAGCAGGCCTTGAGTGAAAGAGGAAGGTAGGAGGTGAGTCAGTTCTCTTGGCTCCCTGTGAAGAACTTCCTTCAACTCGACATCTGGTTCTGATATTTCAAAGTTAATTAGTCATATTGGGGCTGTCTAAAGATAAATTTATCATCCAGCAAAGAACACAACATGTTGAAAAATGAAAGGAAGTGGGGTGTCACATTGGCTGACATTTAAATAAATCATTTCAGCATGATTAAAAACTTACGGCCTGTTGATGGGCGCGAGCGGTTCAGGAGGGAGGGTGGAAGTGGAGGCAAAAAGCCCGTCACACAGGGGAAACCTTGTCTCTGCTTTCTAATTATGGCGCTTGCTTGCTGCGTGTGACTTCTCTACATGTGACGATGAACAGATATTCAGTTATAGAAAAAGAACATCTGTGACACCTCCCACAGCAGCTTTGTATCATGTGCATCTTCATCAAGTTCATCCTGACTTAAATGAAAAGCATTGCCTAATGTCCTGTCATGGTACTTTCTGTTGCTGTGTTTTTTTTTTGTGAGACAGATTTAATTTAAAGAAAATGTTCAGAAAAATGCTGGGTTTAGCCCCTTTGCTTTTGATGCCCGTAAATAAAATCTACTGAAACCAAATGTCGACATATGTCACCCTGATTAGTGAAGTCAACCTGTGTGTAATTTCATGTAAATTCACGTGTTCTGTAAAGGACTCAGAGGTATACTGGAGAACATTGGTAAAAAAAAAAACACCAGGTAAGAAAGAATGTTGTATTTTAGACCAAATCTGAACATTTTGGCCTTCAGGCAAAATGCTTAACATGGTGGGAAACTAAGACTGCGCATTAACTAGGACACATCATCCACACCTTGAAAGATGAAGGTGATTCTATGGGGATGCTTTTCTTCAGAAGGGACAGGGAAGCTGGTCAGAGTTTATGAGAAGATGGGTGGAGCCAAATACGGGGCAATCCTGGAAGAAAACCTATTTAGGGCTGCAAAAACCTTGAGACTTGGGCAAAGGTTCACAGGACCATGACACTAAACATACAGCCAGAGCTACAATGGAATCAAAGCATTCTGATGCATTAAAATGGCTTAGTCAAAGTTTAGACCTAATTCTAATCAAGAATTAATGGCAAGACTTGTAAGAAGAACTGACAAAATTGTCATGCTCCAATTGAGGAAACCTGGTAGAGACATAACCTGAAAGATCACAACTGTAATTGCAGTGAAAGAGGGATCTGCAAGGACTTTGGAGATAAATAAAAATGCCCACCAGACTTTTCAAATTTTTGAAAAAATATGAAAACCATGTATTATTTTCTTGCCACCTCACTAATGTGCTACTGTGTTTTGGTCAGTTACATAAAGCCTCAGTAAAATACATTGAAGTTGAAGTTGTAACATTACACAGTGTGGAAAAGGTTGAAGCACTGTCAATATTTTTGCAAGACACTTCATAAGTTGGGCTTGAGTGAAATATGCAAATGCTATCAGAGTCAAATTTGACAGGAATACATTACCAGAGCTCAGAACATTGTGTCAAAAATTTAAATGTGATAAACTGTTGTAGAATGGTGGGAATCCTGAACTATTCCTTTAAAATCCCACTGTTATGGTTTACTTGTATTGTATTCATTTTACTTTTGTTGTGCAACTTAAACGGCATTACACAAAGAGCAACTGAGGTGCTGCAGCACATATTACAATTGATTAAGTCAGCCTTGCAGAAAGGCCTGAGTTAAAAAAAATATGACTGGCAACCAAAATGGTGTCTGTCAAGATGGAGAAAGGCAAGATGAAAGAACATGTCAAGGGAGAGATGATATCTCTTCTGAGCCCAGGGCAAATGCATGCACATGCACACAAGAATACACACACTCTCTGACAGAGTTTTAATAAAACCTGTCCGACACCCTCTCCCTGGGTAAAGTGTGAGTGATGGCCTGGATAGACTCCAGGCTGAGCTCCAAACATAAAGCCAGACTCTCTCCCACACACACACACACACACACACACACGCAATAGGAACAAACAGACAGACAGGAAGACCTCTGACTGACACCTATGTACCTCACTTGGCTTCACCCAAATACTTGGCTGCCTTTGTGTTGAACTCTGTGTGCTTGGGTTGCACTCTTACTTTTTTTGTATGAATATGTCTTGATGTGCAGAAAACTGAACCTGGGGCTTAACCATGTACCTGGGCTCTGAACGCACACATTGGGGAGGACATATTCAAAACATTGTGCACAAAATCAAATTTGTATCTGGATGGAGACACTTCTTTCTGCATCGTTGCCTACGAATCACAATCCTTGCAGACAGATGCTTTATCAATATTTGTTAAGTCAAGAGGGTGAGTTTGTGTTTGATGGAAAACCTCCAGCTTCTAATTACCTGCAAACCAAAGTGTGTATTTGTCTGCAGGAGATAGAGGCCAGACCTCCATGAAGAGGCCTGTATGTTTGATGTTATCTTGCCTGGTGAGCCAACGAACTGCCCTGAAGATCAAACTGACATAACCAAATACCTCAGTGATTTCAGGTCTGCATTCTCGTGTGTCTGTGCGATCATTAGTGAGGGTACAACAACAAGATGACATGGTGCAAATGTCATGTGGGTACACATGTTGACTAGCCTGTCATCCCAATGAACTTGTCAAATGTAGTTGCTGTTCATCAGAGAGACATAAATAGAAGGGCAGTGAGAAAGAAACAAGGAACAGATGGAGGTCAACTCTGAGCGTTGATTCAAGGAGGATAAAGAACACGGAGACTTCCACCTCCGCTGTGATTTTGTTGGGTCTAAATTGGTTGTAAATTTGGTTATCTGTGTGTTTGCTGCAGGTACAACTTGGGACTCAACAGTCAGGTGTCTGGGCTGAAGCAGAAGAGTAGATCCACTTCTGGCAGGGCAGCCAAACAGAATCAGCACGACTGTCTGTGCTGGATACATCAAACACAAGAAACGTCTCCAACAGAAGCGAATCCAACTGAGCAACAGACCTGATTCCACCTCTAAGGGTTCATGTAGAGCTCATTTAAACATCAATCAATATGCAGCCCTGATTTAGAGCTAAATCTTTGTCTAGGTTCAGCCCAAGGAAAGTGCCTGTTCTAATGTGGTCTAAGATTAGACGTAGAACTAAAATTTCATCTAGTCTTCAAAAAAGTCTTTAACTCTTGTAAAAATTTTAAGTTGTAATATTGCAGTAATAAATTGCAAAGAAATACAGTCTTTCTGTTTATGTCAGAGCTTCAAGTTAAATGAATAGTGGTAAACTTAAAAACATGGTTACATATTCATGCAGTAATGAAAGATGGAAGCAACATACAATTTCATCTTAATGGTTATTTGATCTAGATAGCCTCTGCACTTGTTTATTAAAATAAAAATGAACTGTTATTAAGCAAGACTCATCATTTTCTACCAGAACAACTACACTCTACAGCAGTAGCACCTCTGTGGCCAAAGTGCTAGTAAGAGATGAGGCAATGCTGAATGTCTCTGAGGCAGATTAAAAACAGAGTTTAATTAGAATTGTTAAAAAGTCATTAATTCATGACTCATTCACATTATGAGTCCTGGATTAACTTTATATATCATTTGCATTCACCAACACTATGCCAAATTCTGCCTAGATATCTATGAACCTTTTAGACATTGTTTACATGTACTTTCAGTAAAAAAGTGCTCACTTTTAAGTTTACATTAAAATTGTGACTGGTGCACATGAAGAGCCCTGGACCTCTACTCTATTCACACATTGTGTGATGTTAGATTGAGAAGCTCATATGGCAAAGCCATTGTGTTAGAAATAAAGTTGTCCTGAGCTCAATCCCAGCTCATTCATCTATTCTCAATCAGCTTAAATAGGTATACATATAGACATCTAAAAAACATCTAAAAATAGATTGAAAATACTTTCAGTTTAATATAGCCTAGATATATTTAAACCATTTAGGTATTTGTTATGAAAGTATTTTAAAAAAAATAGTTGCTGGGGTATTTCTCCTTACAGACATTAAGCTTATGTTCCCAAGTACCTCTGTCTGAGGTGGCACCAGGTTCATTTTGGTAGTGGTTCTGAGGTGGACCAAAGATGCAACATGGGTAGGTCAACTTCGACCCCCCATTCTGTGTCAACACCTTCCACGTGATTGCTAATCGACAGAACAGATCTCTAAACTCCAACCAAGGAAAATTCCTTCAGATGCAGGGATGCTTAACAATGGAACAAAACAGATATGGCGTAATACACCACCAGGATGGTTACCCTTTAGAAAGTGAGATGTCTGGTACACAATGTATGCCTAAGGTTCTAAATCCACTGGCTTGAGGCCTTCGAAGGATATACAAATTTTTTTTTAGATATGATGTCAGGATATATTCATGTCATCCTTGCATAGACTGATAGAAAATGCATTATAAGACCAATGGGTTTTTACTGGGCAGTGAACAGGTACTATATGGTTACAGCAACCCAAGCTATGAACTGCACCTCAGCAGACCTGTCTGTAAAACTCCTGAGATTTGCAGATCACACCACTGTCTTTGGTCTGATCTAGGACATTGACAAGTCTGCATACAGACTGGAAGTGTATCAACTGGTCCAATGGTATGGTCAGAACCAACTGGAGCTTAAGCTGCTCAAGACTGTGGAGATGAAGGTGGACTTCCGGAGAACACCCTCCACACTGCCTCCCCTCACAATCCTCAACAACACTGTGTCTATTGTAGATCACTTCCTAGGAACCACCCTTTCTCTGGACCTGAGGTGGTCCTTACACATACACACTGTTTGGAAGAAGGCCCAGCAGAGACCATTCCTCCTGTGGCAACTCAAGAAATACAGGCACAAAAGATGTCAGCAGAGTCTAAGGAGAAGAACTGGCTGTCTCTCAATGCTTGGCTTCAGATAGAGGAGGGTGGATTGTAAACCTAAGACTTATTTTACAGGCAGATGAATGGGTGTTGAATGAAAGTCGTAATGATGCTGACAGGTTAGAAATGACTGTACTGACCAATCTTTGAGCCAGAGCCAGGAGAAGAAAACAGACACACATTCTGAAACATGAGGTAGACAACAGAAATCAAATCTGACATACTTAAAAAAGAAAGTAACATAATGAGGTGAATAAGTTTGCTGCTTCCACTTGTATTCCACCTGCTGTCTGCATACAGACAGCAGGTGGATCGGCTGGTACACTGGTGCGGTCAGAACTACCTTGAACTGAACCCACTCAAGACAGTGGAAATGGTGGTGGACGTTCGGAGAACACCACCCCCATACACCCCCCTCACCATCCTCAACAACACTGTATCGGCCGTGGACCACTTCAGGTTCTTAGGAACCACCGTCTCTGAGGACCTGAGATGGTCCTCACACATAGACACTGTTCGAAAGAAGGCCCAGCAGAGACTGTATTTCCTGAGGCAACTCAAGAAGTTCAACCTTCCATAGGAGCTGCTGGTCATCTTCTACACTGCCATTATTCAATCTGTCCTGTCTTCATCCATCTCAGTGTGGTTTGGCTCATCCACAAAACAGGACAGGTCCAGACTGCAATGAATAATCAGGAATGCAGAGAGAATAATCAGGGCTGACCTTCCCTCCATCCAGGACTTATACAGGTCTAGGGTCAGGAAAAGAGCTGCTAAAATCTCTGCAGACCCCACACACCCTGCACATAAACTGTTCAGAGCTTTACCTCCAGGCCGCCGCTACAGAGTACTGTTCACTAAAACCAGCCGCCACAGAGACAGTTTCTTCCCCCAGGCTGTTTCTCTGTTGAACATTTAATAGAGTACAGAACAACAGCATACAGATGTTGCAAATGCACCTTTTTATTATATATGTGTATATTATACATTGTAAATATGTATATTCTGTAATGCAAAAACAAAACAAAAGAGCAAAGTGTACCGGAGTCAAATTACTTGTTTGTATGTATGAACTTGGCAATAAAGCTGATTCTGATTCTGATTGGTGCCTTAATCATTCACGAACTGAAACAAAAGGTACTGTGGTCGAGATTCATAGAAAGGGAATATGGCTTTTACTCTAAAGCTAATTCACTGAATTTTATTTATAAGCCGAATTTCTGGAAGTCAGTAACATTCCTGCGAGGGCAGTGTTTCTAATGATTTGCATGTTCGCAAGATGTGTGCTCAATCTTCCAGGTGAATGTTCACTGTTCAGAGACAAGGGGAATCATGCCTGTGAAACTGGGTCAAGCTCATGAGGGGTTTCAGAGAAGAGTGACAGTGGGAACATGTGTATCAGTTAAAGCATGTAAAGACAGTTGATGCAGCTGTGTTTGCCCCCAGCTACATCTAGCCAGTTGCAACACTCTGGGCACTGAAGGGTGAAGTAAGCCACAGTTAGTAAAAATAATAACATTGTATGCCACACATCAGTGGCTTTTGGGGGATGCAGAAATGAAATGTTGGATTAAGCTGGAACAAAATTAAATATTATGAAATACAGTCCAAAGGTAATCCGTTTACAGTGTCCTTGCAAAACTATTCATACCCATTGATCTTTTCAAGATTTGTTAATTTACAACCAAATATTTCAATGTATTTCAGTGGATTTTTTTTTAAATAGACCCGCACCAAGTAGCGCATTTGTATATGCTCCCCTTTACTCTGGTAGTCTTAATTAAAATCCAGTGGAAGCGGCTATTTTCAAAAGACACCAAATTACTGAATAAATCTTGCCTGTGCGTAATCTCGGAATAAGTCCTAATATAATTTCGTCTGTGAATACATCAGGGTGTCACGTTGGGGTTTTGGGGTGGACCAAAGTGCAGACAAGAGCTTGATTGGAAGCAGCATCTTAAATAAATCCTTACTTTATTTGAAGGATCAAAAACGTAACAAGAATCACTGCAGGTACAACACAGAACCGGAATCCAAAAACTTATCTGAACACTGCAGGAACATGGCATGAACGAGGGTAGCGAGTGTGAGCGAAGGAACCGGCAAAGGACAATGACACAAACCAACCAATATACAGAGCGAGAACAAAGGCAGGTACTCAAGGAACTAAGAACAGGTGTGACAAGGAGGCAGGGAGGCAGAGGGAGCAGGTGAACCTAATAAAACTAAAGCATGAGGAAAAGAACTAAATGACAAGACAGTGAGCAGACCTAAAGAAACTATAAACCAAGATAAAACATAAGAATCAAGAATAAACATGAACTGAAGGAAACTGAGAAACTGGAGGGGACACAGCAACCTAAGCACTTAGCAAAATAGAAATCATAAGGGAACCCTGACTACAAAAGTAAACAAACTTAAACACAACACTGATAGAACAAAACTGAAAAGGAAACAGAGAACCAGAATATGTACAAACCAAAAATAAACAATAACTAAAACTAACTTATAAGGCTGGAAAGAGAACGAATACCTAACCATAAATAAATACAGAGATACTGAATGAGGAACTAAGCTAAAGAAACCAAGGAAGACAAAAACTATAATAATAATAATAATATCACAAAGTAAAAAGAAAGCAACTACTAAGAAGCTGAAAACAACAGGAGAGAAACACAACACACACTAGGAGGCGGGAAAGCGAACAAAACTAACAGGGGGCAAAGGAAGTAAACAGACTGCAAAACCCAAACTAGAAACACCTGGATGAAAAGTAAACAATACAAAACCACAAACAAAAGTCCAAAAGTCACATCCTGACACAGGGATGTCTTAGAGAAGATTTGTGAACAAACAGCATTGTAAATACAAAGGAACACAGCAGATAGGTCAAGGAGAAAGTTGTGGAGAAGTTTAAAGCAGGATTACAGTATAAAACAATATCTCAAGCTCTGAACATCTCATTTAACACTGTTCAGACCATTACCTGAAAATGGAACAATGGCACAAGTGCATTCCCCTAACTAAACTGACAGATTGGGCAAGGAGCGGATTAATTAAGGAAACAAACAAGATGATAACTCTGGAGGAGCTGCAGAGATAGGGGGCGCTAAATTGATCGTACAAAACAAATTGCATGTTCGTATTGCGCAGTTTTCAAAGATTGCCTGTGCAATGGATAACAGGTGCAAAAGAGGTGCTGACTGCCTTATTTAAATGAGGAAATGGCATGTGCTACTGGCTGGCCCCTACTGCCCCCAGCGGAACAAGAGGAAAAGCAAACAAAAGCTGTGGCACTTAAAACATGGTGGGGTTGTTGCGCTGCATCATTATAAATGATCCAGATGCAGATTTTTTCCTTCTGTTCCGTTCTGGTCCTGCTTTTCTGAACTGTTACAGTTTGTTATCCTTTCTTGTCGCCATTTACAGCAGCAGGTTTGTTATGGCAGCCTTTGCCGTAGGTCGCCTCTGAGTACGTTATTGTGCACACAGAAGGCTGAGTTCTGTGAGCAAATGTTTTATGTTTGTGGTCCAGAAAGACGCAGTGAGGCAAAGATTACATCCTACTTAGCCTTTAATCAAAATGATGGATTATAGGCCATTGTGCATGAGGACAGAGTTGTATTCAGAGTGGCGAGTGCCCTCCGCCATTGGTGTGTACACAGGGCAGATTTTCAGTGTTGTGTCTCCACCACAGGACACGCACAGCTTGTAAACTGTGTTGCTTAATTCAAAACTGCTGCAGCTAAGAAATTGGCAAGTTTAAATTTTAATTGGTGTCATTCATGTGCCAACTGCAATGGCAGCTAATTCGAGTAGCCCATGCTTGTGATGGAGTAGGGTGATATTCTGTCTGGAAAATGGGAATGTTTAAATGCTCGAAGGATGAGCTCCTTCGCTTGCTGCACAAAACGAGTGGGATTAAACATCTAATTCCATTTGAGATTAGGAAACCTTTTAGAGGATGCCGAGCTGGAGCCAGGATAAAGGTGAGGAGGTGGCCGAACAAACCCCTCATTCCATCAATATTAAAAGGGAATGTCAATTCTTTGCGTAATATGTCTGAGGAGCTGGAATCATTGGGTAAGACTTTTGGAGTGTACTGGGAGTGTTGCCTGTATTTCCTGACGGAGACGTGACTAACAGACAATATCGCAGACTCGCTTTTCAACATAACCAGCTTCTCCATCATAAAAGCTGACCCGGACATGGAAATGTGTGGGAAATGTAAGGGCGGTGGACTTGCCTTGCTGGTAAATAACAGATGGTGTAATCCCGGTCACATCACAGTGTGGTTATTTTGAGACCGTACTATCTACCTCGGGAGCTTTCTCACAATGTCGTCATTGTTGTTTATATTCCACAGTGAGCAGAGCCAACAGTCGCGTGTGATGTCATCCTAGAAAGTGTCACAAAAACTCAGAATTCATTTAGATGCACTGATTGTTATTTCAGGGGACTTCAGCCATGTTGATGTTGGCTCTCATCTAGGGAGTTTTACACCATATGTGGACTGTCCTACAAGGCATAACAACATTTTAGATCTATGTAACATTAATCTAAAGGACACCGACTGTGTTGCCTCCCCTTGGCACGTCTGACCACAATTTAATCCACCTCACACCAGTATATAGACCATGTACAGGGGTTGGAAAATGAAACTGAAACACCTGGTTTTAGACCACAATAATTTATTAGTATGGTGTAGGGCCTCCTTTTGCGGCCAATACAGCATCAATTCATCTTGGGAATGACATATACAAGTCCTGCACAGTTGTCAGAGGGATTTTAAGCCATTCGTCTTGCAGGATAGTGGCCAGGTCACTACGTGATACTGGTGGAGGAAAACGTTTCCTGACTCGCTCCTCCAAAACACCCCAAAGTGGCTCAATAATATTTAGATCTGGTGACTGTGCAGGCCATGGGAGATGTTCAACTTCACTTTCATGTTCATCAAACCAATCTTTCACCAATCTTGCTGTGTGTATTGGTGCATTGTAATCCTTATATACGGCACCGCCTTCAGGATACAATGTTTGAACCATTGGATGCACATGGTCCTCAAGAATGGTTCGGTAGTCCTTGGCAGTGACGCGCCCATCTAGCACAAGTATTGGGCCAAGGGAATGCCATGATATGGCAGCCCAAACCATCACTGATTCACCCCCATGCTTCAATCTGGGCATGCAACAGTCTGGGTGGTACGCTTCTTTGGGGCTTCTCCACACCGTAACTCTCCAGGATGTGGAGAAAACAGTAAAGGTGGACTCATCAAAGAACAATACATGTTTCACATTGTCCACAGCCCAAGATTTGCGCTCCTTGCACCATTGAAACCGACGTTTGGCATTGGCATGAGTGACCAAAGGTTTGGCTATAGCAGCCCGGCCGTGTATATTGACCCTGTGGAGCTCCCGACGGACAGTTCTGGTGGAAACAGGAGAGTTGAGGTGCACATTTAATTCTGCCGTGATTTGGGCAGCCGTGGTTTTATGTTTTTTGGATACAATCTGGGTTAGCACCCGAACATCCCTTTCAGACAGCTTCCTCTTGCGTCCACAGTTAATCCTGTTGGATGTGGTTCGTCCTTCTTGGTGGTATGCTGACATTACCCTGGATACCGTGGCTCTTGATATATCACAAAGACTTACTGTCTTGGTCACAGATGCGCCAGCAAGACGTGGACCAACAATTTGTCCTTTTTTGAACTCTGGTATGTCACCCATAATGTTGTGTGCATTTCAATATTTTGAGCAAAACTGTGCTCTTACCCTGCTAATTGAACCTTCACACTCTGCTCTTACTGGTGCAATGTGCAATCAATGAAGACTGGCTACCAGGCTGGTCCAATTTAGCCATGAAACCTCCCACACTAAAATGACAGGTGTTTCAGTTTCACTGTACAACCCCTGTATATAGACCATGTGCAAATAGACTGCCAATAACAAGTAGATCCTTCATACAGTAGACCCCAGAGGCTAGCGAAGTTCTGAGGGACTGTTTTACATCTACTGATTGAAACACATTTTTCAGGCTCACTTTTGGGTCTAACTGCGACATTGGTGAAGCTGTAGGCTGTGTCACACGTGAATAAGTTTGTTCACACGATAACTCATTAAAAAACATGGCAGCGACAGATGGCCGCTTCAAGATCTTGGTAAATGCTTGCATTTCTTTGGTTTTTGGAATCCAAAATGCTGGCAATGCCCCTGTAGCAAACTAAATAAAAAAAAATACTCCTTCTCCTTAGAATCCAAACATGCCATTATGCTCCTACTACTTCCTGTCTTTGTCGCCAGTAGTACCACCCAGTTGTTGATCACATGACATGTGATGCGAAAAAAGCTTTTTCCATTGCAGTTTTGTGAAATACACTTATTTCAATACAGCCAAAAAAAACCCACCTCATCCAAGTGCAAAAAAGTTTTGTCGAAAAATGGAAGTTTTTTTCGAAATTATTGTGTTTCCATTAAGTGATTTTTTTTTTTCGTAATTACAATTTGCGCAATTTGATGGTCAATGGAAACGCAGCTGGTGATTTTAGTATCCACTTTGAAAATGATGGATTTATTCTTTCTTATAATGTTTTTTAATTATATTATCGACATCACAAAACAGTGGGTCCTTTAGATGATGTGCAATTGCAGTTACACAGGCTGTGTGTGCTTCTCTGGTTGAACCTTTTCATCAGTTTACATGATGTGAAAATAAAGTTTTAGGAGTTGGGCCTCTCTTCCACCGCATTCCTGTGGTACTCCTTCTAGCCTTGTCCATGTGGACTCAAGCCCGCGTATGGTGGTATGCACCACCCGAGTCACAGCTGTGCTGCCTGTCACTCAGAAAGGAGCTCCATTCCTCCTTAGTCCTCCTCCACCCACCTCTTCTTTTCCCTTTTGGACCAGAGAGCAATGCTCACCCCTTTCAGCACCCAAGTATAATATGGCCTGTCACCACAGCCCAGTTGACCTCAGGCACGACCCGTATGAGACCAAGGAGGAAGAGGAGGAGCTCATATTCTTGCATTGCAAGGTTCAGGTACTGTAGATCGCTTAGCATAGGTAAATGGTAAATGACCTGAACTTATGTAGCACCTTTCCAGTCATACAGACCACTCAAAGCGCTTTACACAAGAGCCACATTCACCCAATTGCACTCTCTAACACTCACACACCGATACGTAGATCGGTAGGAATCGAACCCACAAACTTCTGATTACTAGACGACTACTCTTCTCACTGAGCCACAGTCGCCTCAAGCATGGTGTATTATTGATCAAGATTTTTTAGCCTACTAACCAGTCACCTAATGGTCCATAGAGTTAAACATAGAAATTGTAAGGATAGTGTGGTGGTAATTGAAGGTTTTTGAGTTTAAACAAAGCATTTTTTTTATTCTTGTCAATCTTGGCTAATTATACGTAGATCTATATTTAGACTTCGAATAAAAGTATTAAATAATTGTTTACACATGTTCTAATCTTTCACTTTTAGATCAAAGATATCTCAAAATTAGTGCTGAATGTCTGTGGACTGTTTAGACATTGTTTAGAAATATTTAAAACAAAACATACGCTGCTGGAAACTCTGTCAACACAAAAGGAAACTTCAAGAACCTCTTTCTTTCTGTCTTCTGAATAGAAATCTCAAAAACACAGCAGGATGTCAAGCTTAGAGCACACTTTCATATACAAATCACAAGGCACTACCTATCAGGTTGTCTATGGAGGTTTAAATACATATTGAAAACTTGCAAACTGACGTTTGGAGGCGTCTAACCTTTCAGAACGTTGTGATTACTGAAAATACAAGGTTCTTATCAGCAGCTGGCTGTGAGTAATTTTTGAAACTTTCTAAAGTTGTCTTACTTATAATTTGGTGGAAAAATGTTCTTTATATTCACAAGTTTACTAGCTTTTAGCAGAATCAAGCACAACAAACTGAAAAGAAAATACAGAATAGAAAATGAAACCCGTCTGCTGGCACATAGTTTCTCTATGAAAACTACGGGGACAATGATGTATTTCATTGAAACTTGTCCAATTAATTATATTCTACACTTTGACTGCCAGAAGCAATCAGTTACAAAATGGCATGTGTGGTGTGTGTGTTTTCATTTTAAAGTTAAGAAAAACTTTATTTAAAGGGTGGGTTTTTTTTAACACAAATCTGCCATAATACGCCATCAACACTTGTGCATTTAGATCCTGTCGTTGATGGTATTTTAAAGGTACATGTTTGATTTTAAAGGAGTGGTAACAAGCTATAGGCTCCCCTTTTTGTTAGCTGAAATGGCTAAGGCTAAACACGTGACTTATGACCCCCATCTTATGAATCCATTAAGAATTTATTAATTTATCCAGAAAGGTTGTTAGTTTCCAATCTAGGAAATTAATATTTCCCTAAATATTATTTTACTAAATGTGATAGCTATTTAAACACCATTTAGACTCATTCAACCAGAAAGGTTTGTGTCTTATTCAAAATAATATTTTCTTAAATATTATTGTAATAAATAAAGGCAGCTAATTAAACACAATTGATAATTAGTCATCCAGAAGGTTAGTTTTATTCAGCAAATCATTCTTTAAAATATTATTATATTAAACAATTGTTTTATCTGGTGTTGCATTGTGAATGGTTTGAAGGTATACTAATTATTGTCTAAGTTCCAAGACTAACTTAACTTCATTTCCATATTCCGCAAGATAAGCCCCGTACTCGTACTCGTCGTCTTCCGCTTTATCCGGCACCGGGCCGCGGGGGCAGCAGACTCAGCTGAGACGTCCCTCTCCCCAGACACCTCCTCCAGCTCCTCCGGGGGGAGCCCAAGGCGTTCCCAGGCCAGCCGAGAGACATAGTCCCTCAAGCATGTCCTGGGCCGTCCCCTGGGCCTCCTCCCAGTGGGTCGTGCCTGGAACACCTCCCGAGGAAGGCGTCCAGGAGGCATCCAGTATAGATGCCCGAGCCACCTCAACTGGCTCCTCTCGATGTGGAGGAGCAGCGGCTCTACTCCGAGCCCCTCCCGGATGGCCGAGCTCCTCACCCTATCTCTAAGGGAGTGCCCGGCCACCCTACGGAGGAAGCTCATTTCAGCCGCTTGTATCTGGGATCTCGTTCTTTCGGTCATGACCCAAAGTTCATGGCCATAGGTGAGGGTAGGAACGTAGACCGACCGGTAAATCGAGAGCTTCGCTTTTTGGCTCAGCTCTCTCTTCACCACAACGGACCGGCACAGCGCCCCCATTACTGTGGCAGCCGCACCGATCCGTCTGTCGATCTCCCGCTCCATTCTTCCCTCACTCGTGAACAAGACCCCGAGATACTTAAACTCCTCCACTTGAGGCAGGAACTCCCCTCCAACCTGAAGAGGACAGGCCACCCATTTCCGGTCGAGAACCATGGCCTCGGACTTGGAGGAGCTGATTTTCATCCCTGCCGCTTCACACTCGGCTGCGAACCGCCCCAGTGCGTGTTGTAGGTCTTGGCTAGAGAGGGCCAGCAGGACCACGTCATCTGCAAAAAGAAGAGACGAAATCCTCTGGTCCCCAAACCAGACCCCCTCCGGCCCTTGGCTGCGCCTAGAAATCCTGTCCATAAAAGTTATGAACAGGACCGGTGACAAAGGGCAGCCCTGCCGGAGTCCAACATGCACCGGGAACAGGACCGACTTAGTGCCGGCAATGCGAACCAAACTCCTGCTCCGCTTGTACAGAGACCGGATGGCCCCTAGTAAGGACCCCCCGATTCCATACTCCTGGAGCACCCCCCACAGGGCATCACGAGGGACACAGTCAAATGCTTTCTCCAGATCCACAAAACACATGTGGACCAGTTGGGCAAACTCCCATAAACCCTCGAGTACCCTGTAGAGGGTATAGAGCTGGTCCAGTGTTCCACGGCTGGGACGAAAACCACACTGCTCCTCTTGAAGCCGGCGTTCGACTATCGGCCGGACTCTCTTCTCCAATACCCTGGCGTAGGCCTTACCAGGGTGGCTGAGGAGTGTGATACCCCTGTAGTTGGAACACACCCTCCGGTCACCCTTCTTATGTAGGGGGACCACCACCGCAGTCTGCCAATCCAGAGGCACTGTCCCCATCCGCCACGTAATGTTGAAGAGGCGTGTCAACCATGACAGCCCCACAACATCCAAAGACTTGAGGTACTCAGGGCAGATCTCATCCAACCCCAAAGCCCTGCCACTGCGGAGCTTTTTAACCACCTCGGTGACTTCAGCTTGGGTGATGAAAGAGTCCAACCCCGAGTTCCCAGCCTCTGTTTCCACCAGGGAATGCGTGATGGCAGGATTGAGGAGATCCTTGAAGTACTCCTTCCACCACCCGATAATGTCCCCAGTCGAGGTCTGCAGCTCCCCGCCCCCACTGTAAACAGTGTTGGCGAAGCACTGCTTCCCATTCCTGAGGCGCCGGATGGTTTGCCAGAATCACTTCATGGCCAACCGGTAGTCCTTCTCCATGGCCTCACCGAACTCCTCCCAGGTCTGAATTTTTGCCTCTGCCTTTGCCACTGCCCGGGCCATGGCACGCTTGGCCCCACTGTACCTCAGGAGTCCCCCAAGCCAACCACAGCCGATAGGACTCCTTCTTCAGCTTGACAGGGTCCCTTACTGCCGGCACCCACCACCAGGTTCTGGGATTGCCGCCGCGACAGACACCGCAGACCTTACGTCCGCAGCTACGCAGCATCGACAATAGATGCGGAGAACATGGTCCACTCGGACTCTATGTCTCCAACATACCTCGGAATTTGGTCAAAGCTTTCCCGGAGGTGAGAGTTGAATACATCCCTGGCCAAGTGGTCCGCCAGACGTTCCCAGCAGACCCTCACTATGCGCTTGGGCCTGCCCAGTCTGTCCGGCTATCTTCTCCCCCAGCGGATCCAACTCACCACCAGGTGGTGATCAGTGGACAGCTCAGCCCCTCTCTTCACCCAAGTGTCCAAAACATGCGGCCGAAGGTCTGATGATACGACAACAAAGTCGATCATTGACCTCCCGCCTAGGATGTCCTGGTGCCAAGTGCACTGATGGACACCCTTATGTTTGAACATGGTGTTCATTATAGACAATCCGTGACTAGCACAGAAATCCAATAACAAAACACCACTCGGATTCAGATTGGGGAGGCCATTCCTCCCGATCACGCCTCTCCAGGTGTCACTGTCATTTCCCACGTGGGCGTTGAAGTCCCCCAGCAGAATATTGGAGTCCCCGGGAGGGGCTCTATCCAGCACCCCGACAGGGACGCCAAGAAGGCCGGGTACTCCGCAGTACCACTCGGCCCATAGGCCGAAATGATAGTCAGAGACCTCTCCCCAACCCGAAGGCACAGGGATGCGACCCTCTCATCCACTGGGGTAAACCCAACACTAGACGGCTGAGCTGGGGGGCAACAAGCAAACCCACCCCAGACCGCCGCCTCTCCCTGTGGGCCACCCCAGAGTAGAAGAGAGTCCAGCCCCTCTCGAGGAGATGGGTTCCAGAGCCCATGCTGTGCGTGGAGGTGAGCCTGACTATTTCTAGTCGATATCTCTCGACCTCCCGCACAAGCTCGGGCTCCTTCCCCCCAGCGAGGTGACATTCCACGTCCCTAGAGCCAGCCTAAGCATCCGGGGATCGGGCCGCCGAGGTCTCCACCTTTGTCCGCCGCCCAATCCTCTTTGCACCGGTCCCTCACGGTTCCCCCTACAGGTGGTGGGCCCACTGGGGGATGGTCTCGCGTCTTTCGTTCGGGCTTGGCCTGGCCGGGTCCCGCGAGGAGCAACCTAGCCACCAGGCGCTCTCCGACGAGTCCCGACTCCGGCCTGGCTCCAGGGTGGGACCCCGGCTCCTCCATACCGGGCGACGTCATGTGCCTCGATTTCGTAGTTGTCATGAGGGGTTATTGAGCCGGCTTTCTCTGACCCATCACCTAGAGCCTTTTTGCCATGGGAGACCCTACCAGGGGCATTTAAGCCCCAGACAACACAGCCTCTAGGATAATTCGAGCACTCAATCCCCTCCACCACGTTAAGGTGGCGGTTCAAGCAGGGGTCATCAAACATAAATAACATTCAATGCTAATGTTGCATCATTTTATTGGTCATATTTTTAAGCATCTTTGATTTACTTGTTCATATTTTATATATAGTTTATTGGTGTTCCTTATTCTTTCATTTTGCTTGGTAGTTTAGTTGGATTATTCTAGTATAGTAAAACGTTTGTTGATTGAATTATGACTTTGAGCTGATTTGTTTTTGTTAATAAATTCTTGTATTTTAAGAAATTGTGTGAATTTATTTCATGTGTGTGCAGTTTTCCTGTTCAGTATAGTCAGAGCTTGGCTCACCCCTTTCACTAATGTCCTAATACCACCGCCTTATTGGGCTGGTATTCACAGGACAACACTTAACAGACTGAATTATTATTTAATAAAATATTAATATATTAATATTAAATATTTAATAATATATTCAGTACAACAATCACAACAATACTTTTTCACTGTAATGATCTAAATTATTGTATTGTATCTCTGGTTGTAGGTTTAGGCCAGTGTTCTGTCTAATTGGGGGGGGGTTCGTGTGTCAGCCTGCATTATGTAGGCTCAATCCATCTTTGTAATCTAAAGTAAAGCCTTCCCCTAGCCTGATTCTGCCACCACCATGTTTCACTGAGGTGGTGGTGTGTTCAGGGTGATGCACAGTGAAGTTTTTCGCCACACATTGCATTTTGCAAGTAGGTTGCAAGCTTTTCCCGTCTGACCAGAGTACACTGTTGCAAAGTCAAAGTCAAAGTAGAAGCGTTTTTATTTGTCTAATTTGCTTTGGGCAGAGGTTAATGTCAATACTATATGTTTCTCTGTCCCCTACATGAATTGTGGCAAACTACAAACTGAACTTTTTATGGATGGCCTGCTTTTTGTCACTCTTCGTCTTCTTCACAGCTTTATACCTGTCTGCTGTGTTCCTTAGTCTTTATAATTACATATGTTCAGTAATGTTCATTAGCCAACGAATAAGGGTTTCACAGAACACCTGTTTTCATACTGAAATTCAATTACTTACAGATGGACCCTAGTTACTTTAGAGATGACGTCTGAAGGCAATTAGTTGCCCTGGATTTTAAATAAGGGGATCAGAGTAAGGGGGCTAAATGCCAATGCATTCAGTTATTACTTTCTGCTGATGCGTGACTTGTGTTGTTCTGCAAGACAAAATACATGGGGAATTGTAATTGTAACAGGACAAAATGTGGATTATGATTACTTTTGCAAGATATAGTACAAAGCAAACTCATTAACCTTGAAGCCTAAACACCCTCAGCTTAACTTTTAGAAGCCTTCAAACTTGAGGATACATTTAGGCCTTTCAGGTGTCCTTGTAAAGTCTGAATAGAAGCAGTGGAGACAAGCATGCAGATTAAATGTCACGAGAAGGAAGAAAGGAAACTGATTACAGTTGGAAGAAATCGCCTTTGGGGATTTTGTTGTCAACAGGCCAAAAAATAGGACTTAGATTCCAGTTAGACTGGGAGGGGACTGTCACACAAAACGAACAAGCTCTACTATGTGGTAGCTGACATTTTCCTATTTCACTATAATGATTTACACACAAATGCTTAGCATTTCACCATGCCACAGGGCAATGCGTTGGCCTATTTGATAGTTTTCCAGCTGCCAGCAACTTTTGTGTCATGTGAACTGAATGTGACCCGACATAGTGCTGATGTTTCTACAGTTACACCCTCCAGCTTCACATCATTAGACGTGTCAGTGTGCGGCCCTTTACACATTTATTGTTCTGTAACGTAAAAGGAGTCTGTCGTGCCCAGTCACGAGAGAGCAACCAGACCGCTATTTATTACACTGCATCTCTTTGTTAAATCTGACTTATTCAGATTATATGTTCAAGGACTTATTCCCAGGTGCCTGAATCAACAAGCCTGCTCTATTTCAGTAACATACACACACATCGTTTATATACACACAGGTGACTTTGTGTGTTTGGATATGGGGCATGTGATTCAGTGTTTTGCAAACTGAGGACTGGCCAACCCTATTAAAAATGTGTGTGTGTGGTGATGGGGGATTGTTGTTGGCTCGACTGTGGCCTTTGCAGCTCGCTCGCAGGATAATTTACAGCCCCTTCATCCTGGCGGAATGTGTTTGTAGCCAAACGTAATGGAGGCAATCCATTCTTCCTGTCAGTGTTGGGAAACACTTTTTTTGCTGGCTATGGGAGGAAATGTCTGACGGGGAGAGGGCAAAGCTGTTTCTGTGCATGTTAGTTTGCAAGCGCGGATCATTTGTGTGCTTCAATGTTTGGGAATAAGGGGTGTGTGAAAGATGCTGGTTGTTTGACCTACTTTTCATCTTAAACATGGATTTACTTGTTGCTACATAAATGCAAGAGTTGCACAGTCTGCTGTACTGTAGATCGAAGCTAAAAGCTTCTCAAAGGCATCCACATTTGCAGCAGAGGCTACAGTTTGCACTCTGTTTATAGATTTTTTCCTGAAGGACGTTCTATTTCTGTGGAGCTATACCATCTTGTCACAAACATATCACAGCATCTTTTGCTACATTTTACAGAGTGTCACTATGTTTCAAAAGAACTAGGAGAAAAATTCATCCACCATAATGAATATCTGACAAGCCCTCCTTAGCAACACAAGCTTGTTGTGAGAACACAACTGTGGTGAGGATCAAACAGCTGCGGTCTGACAAACTTTTGGAACAAACATGACAGAAAACAGCTGCAGCTGCAAGAAGGAGACAAAGAGCAGTCCACAAGGGGTAGTAATGGCACTAAATCTCTGGCCTTTAGCGCAGCCTTGAACCATTAACAGCAGTGGGAGGTTCTAAAGTGATGCAAGTCAGTGTATCACATTTGATGTTATTTACGGACCTTAGCGATGAGCTTTTTCCACCTCTGAGAATCTACAGGGATCAAGGAAATGCTTAGCTCCAAAATAGGTGAGCAGCAACCCATCCACCATCACCTTGGCCATCCCTGTATGTCGAGGCCAAAAGTTTGAAAACTGGCAGGATTTGTTTTTTCTGCAAACTTTACTTATTTGATTTTACTGAATCTTTTCACCAGATGATTTTATAAAGTGAAGTTCATTAACAAACATTTTATCAGTTTCAAAAGCGTTAAATGAAAACTACATAACATTTAGGTTTACAATGGCATAAAGATTTGTGGGGTATTCTGGCCCTTTACCCAACATTTTGATGTTTTGATGCTTAAGCCACTAACTTTTCAGTTTTGCATTGTGTCGTGGCGCTCCATAGTGTTGAAAAAAGCTCTGTCCATCAGCAAACTGATCTTGGAGGTTCTCTTGAAGGAGGTTTTGATCCTATCCTTTATTCATGGCAGTGTTTTAGGCAGTATTGTCCCTCAGATAAGAGGGAATGCCACACATAAATGGTCTCAAGATGCTTCACTGTTGGTGTGAGGACACATGTTGATATTAACCTATTTTTCTCTTGGCAGATCTTTTTTTTCTAGATGTCCCCAACAGTCTAAGGCTGGCTTCATCAGAGGTATAACCTTTACCCCAGCCCTCTATATTACAATCATGATGCCTCACTGAAGAATATCAATCTGTCTTACTTACTTCCTCTTTGGAAATTATCGGAAATTATCTTGGCTCTTGTTTGACTTACTTAGATATTCTGGAACTTTCTTTACAGCCATTGAACTTCTCTTTAAAATTATTGATGATTTGAGAAATAGTTGACGTTGGTGCAATCTGACTAGCCCATAAATCCCTTTTGATATAAAGTAATATAAAGTGATAAAGTGATCACAACACAGGTTTCCTTTGAGGTAACAATTGCTAAGACATGAATGATTTCAAGCACCACTCCATTTTATTGCTTTATATAGCATTCTAAATAACATGGTGGTATTAGCTGCCCTGTTTACATAAACATTTCCATTTAACTTAAGAATTGGAGTTTGTAAAAAACACGATTTCTGTTATACTCCTATCATTGTATATATGCCTTTTATTTCAGTGGTCTAAGAAGACATGAGGCTAAAGGACAATAATTATCCTACATTGATAACTGTATTTAAAACTGTAGCATGCACAGTTTGATCACCAGATTAGCCAAGCTGTCAGGGACCATTTTGGATGTCCAGAGAAATTTTGCATTATATCTAACACACAATGAATAATTCACATCTAGCATCTTTAGCATTACAGAATCAACACATTAGCAATCACCCAATAATAACAACTGGTAAAATAATGCTATGCTATGTAGATTCTTCACTCACCTCACCATGCAGGATGCTTGGAACTGACAGTAAAAGTGATGGCATGACTTATTTTCGTATAATTCTGTCTAATAATTGTCTGATCACTCACTGAGCATTCAATTTAAAGAAATTTAAAGAAATTAGACTGTAATGTCACAGCAAAGAATTCCCAGTCCCGATGCAGATCAATACTGTGAATTCCACACACCTGATAAAATCCGAAAAAGGTTAAAAAATAAAGCAAGTGGACATTTGTTCCTTTTTGGATTTGCCAAGGTCTGGATGACTGAGAATCTTCACTGACACACTCCTAATCCCAATGGACACACAATTCAGAACAGGAATACATCAAAAGCAACACCTTTCAAAGGCATGACAACACCAACAGAGCTACTACTATTTATGTTTTACTTTTCTTTCCCATTTACCATTTGCCATTTCTTTCCCCAGAAAGTACTCCTATATCAGTGCTCTGCTCTGTTCTCTCAATCTCCCAGTCAGTCGTGGCAGATGACCGCTCATTCTGAGCCTGGTTCTGCTGGAGGTTTCTTCTTGTTGAAAGGGAGGTTTCCTCTCCACTGTCGCTACATTCATGATCAATATGAGGGATTGCTGCAAAGTAAATGCAAGTGACTGTCCACTGTCGCTACATGCTCATCCAAGAGAATCCAAGTGAATGCTGCAAGTCACTGACTCGATGCAATCTTCTGGGTTTCCTTAGATAGAAAAACTTTTAACCAATTTGAATGATAAACTGAATCTGCACTGTTCGATACTTAGGAATAATTGGAGTGAATGTACATGACTTGAAATCTGTATTATTCCAATTAATTGACATTGTAAATGCCTTGAGGCAACATGTGTTGTGAATTGGTGCTATATAAATAAATTAAATTGAATTGAATCATTTATAATTTTAAATATGCCCATGCATGTGCAGAGCAACATAGGAAATGTGTAACAGCAGCTTAAGCCTCAAACCTCTTGGACTAGACTGTACTGATAGCTGCTAAAAAGTAAATCAAAGGCACAAATGGTACTTTTTTGTTTTTATTTACACACATGCATCTGATTTGGTGTTGCTGTAGGTGGTTTGCTACCTCAATTGATTCCCCTGTCCCTTCAAACCAAGGGCCAAACCTTTCCCTGTTGAGCTTTGACGACTGACTCTTGTTAGCTGCGCAGCAAGCCGGGAAATGACTGAGTCTGACAATATAATTTACATTGTCTGTGGAGAGCGTTCACAGCACAGCAGCCGTATTTATGCCACATTAGGGGATTTGCCTGAACTGCCGTCTCCAGGTCCAATCCATCAGATGGCTTTTTTCCTAACGCCGCTTTACTGAAACGTGCCCTTGAGAGAGTGCTGAGTTGCAGGAGTGTGTTTATCTGTGTGCACAATGGTGCTTTGTGAGTAGGTGCACAAGCATTTTTTGTGTATATGTGAGGAGTCTGCATATACATTAGTAAGAGTGTGTCGATTCAGTTGGCTGGCCATAGCCTGCATTGTTAGATAAATGGATTCCATTCTACAACAGACCAAATTACAGCAATAACTTCAGGGAGAGAACAATCATTACTAGGCCATTGTCATAACACTGTGCATGCACAGCAGAAAAGTGGCCACTTTCCTGCCATGCCAGGGCTTCCCAGGCAGCGAGGCTGCCACTAGAACACTGCAATCCTTCCTCCTCGGGTTGTCAAGTTGTCCTGTATTGACTTGTCTCCCTTTGTAATGGTCCCAAATTACTGTCAACTCATTCCCTTGGCATGCATTTCACTGGATTGCTGTCTTGATAAGTGAGTCTGATGCAAATTGACACGGACACCCACACAGAGTAAAAGCATGGCAAAAGGCTTAGTGCACAGGAATATATATGGGAGAGCTCTGGCTGGGGAACAGTGTAATGAACGACACAGAGAAGCTCATTTTTCACAGAGGATACAAAATGTCGGGTCCAGAAAGACAAGTCTGTGCTGAGAGGCGACAACACATGTGGCTCCAAGTGCTGCTCATTAATCATGAGCCAGGGAGTGGTGGCGAGGAGGGACCCGTATTCATCTGTAGTGTACTTATGAGAGTTTTATAAATGTGCTGCACAGCTGCTTGACTCAGAGAGTAAACAACTAAGCCTAGCACTGCACAGTGTGTCCTTACAAGGACACTGAGCCTAAAGCACCTGTTAGTACAATCTGAGGGCGTAATATTCACCTGCTTAGCATTGGAACCACAAAGCATGAACCCAAAATGTTTTCATATTTAGAAAATGTACATCAATGATCAGAAAAATAGAGATGCACCAATCTCAAGTTTGTTGCCAATCTCTTGTTTTGTGAAGAAATTTTTTTTCTAGCCTTCCTTATATCAGCGGCCATTAATTATATTTTTAGGCCCAGGAAACATCACACTGTGTTTTAGCGAGCGCTAAACGTGGGTTCTAATAATTTTAAAGAAAAGACAAATTGATTATGAAGATTACATTTTAAACTGTCTTTAGCAGCTTACAGTGTATTGTGGTCATCACAGCTAGCATAAGAAAAACAGCAGTCTCCATGTGTATTCCTTAGAAAGTGGAGATTTTTACCCTAAAGCTGAAATTTCCATAAGGCTGTCAACATTTCCAAGTCCAGCAAGTTTTATGATAGAAGTTAAAAGCTCTCAAAAATAAAACTTAATTACATTCTACATACATTCTAGTTGGATTTTCCAAGTTCCCAGTTGATAAGACAACAACAACGTACCCCAAAGCCTCCAAGACACTTTCATAATACTTTCGTATCTTATTAAACCTGTGATACACTTGTAACTCTACAGCCTCTATTTGGGAAAATGTTGCCTTAGTGTTGGCACATTCTTTGTGTGTTGTATTGTCTATAACAGCAATACAATATTTAGAAATGTTCAGGTCAACAATTTGTGACTGACAAAAGAAAGTGCACTCATCTCTAAGTCCCAGATCTACCCTCTGAATTCCTCAATAAATTGAACACAGTTGTTTATCTTCAGGAACATCTATTCTGTTTTCTGCTACAAAGTATTGCTCTCTTTCACTCTCCTGCACCCTTTATGGATCACAAAGATGTGTCAACATAAAGTGGAAAATTGTCTCATTTTAGCATTTTGTGCTTCCTCTAACTTCATTTATGATCACCTCAGTGATCCTAAAAACAGTTTAATTCGATCAGTAACAGCACTCAACACTGAGGATTGCTGTTGTCAGTCCAACCCTGTAGCACCAACAATGGTGCATTAACTGACTGGAAAAAGGAAAAGATAAGTGCATAGACTGGTTACTGGCTGATCAAATTTGCTTAATTCTGTCACAAGGCAATTTCTCCATGCATCTTGACTAACAATGCACCACTTATATTTAACACAGCACACCATTCTCCAAAATAATTGCAGCTGTGAGAAGATTTAAGTGAAAGGTTTTTGAACCTTATAACTCTGAACCATACAAATTAATTTAGCTCTAACACCTAACCTCTTCACCCCACCTTAATTCACCAGGCTCATACTTGCCCCAATGTATATCCTGGGGGTACAGGGCAATTTAGCCTTTAATTAATTGATGCAGCTTTCTTACTGTGCAAAGACGGTCAATGCGAACACGTTGTGAGACAACGTGTAGGATCTATGTGTACATCTAATTTTTGTACAGGACCATGGAGGGCACGGTGGTTAATAAATTAGGCAGAACTGAACTTTAGAAGATACCCTCACCATCGAGAGGGGAAATGAAAGATAGGAATAGTGCAGGAGTCAGAGAGTAAGGATGACGAGACAAATGACAAGGCCTATCACAGTGATGGAGTGGCTGTGCTACTCTTGGCTGCACACTGCTTGTTCGCTTTCTCTCTCATTCTTAGCCTGTTAAGAAACAAGGACAGTGACTTGATGCTTTTCTAATGCACATTCACCAAATCTATTACCCAGATTACTGGACTTCACCTATAGATAGTTTTATCACAAATGTATGCATGCTTTTGAATAGAGTAGGTTAGAAAAAGATTGCTGAGTGCCTTGAGGAGTTGGCCTTTGACCAGATGCTACTGATGTGGATTGTATAATAGAGATCAATTGGAGCTTATTTGAATCAGTGGCATCTCATGCCAATTGTACTTGAATATCTGTTGTGTCCCATCACACATATTCATGCTGTCTATCAGTATATCTGGTTCATGAAAAGAGGTAATGGATAATATTATTTTCATAGGACACGGCAACATTTTAGTGATGTTTTTGCACCAAAGAATACCCCTTTTTTGTTTACACATTTTCAAGGTTGACAAATCACAAATTGTGCTATAAATAACCGTAAAATCAGTAAAGATTTACATGTATTTCATGTTGTAGAATATGGGAAGTTTGACTAATCTAATATATTGCTGCTCTCAAGTGGTCCTAATGTCCTTTTGTGTTTTGTAAATACCCTGTAGTTTAGTGCCGACGTTTGAAGCAGATGCCATCAGTTGCTAAATGGTAGCTAGTTGCAGTATTCTCACTCTGCTTGGAATTGAACTTTCATTTTGTGACTGTTTCTGTTTTCTACTGAGTACCCAACATGTTGTCATATAAATTAGTTAAAAGTGGTGGAGACTTTTCCAGTGCTTTAATAATCGAATGTTTGTCAGCCGGCCAGACACAAAGTCCTTATTATTAAACGTTATCAACACAATCTGGCAACTCAATCACTATTTCCTTTCTTACTTTAAAATAATAGTCTCAAGCATAGTATTACCTTATTAGCTCACTAGACAAAGTCACTTACTGGCAGCCCCTGGATATCAGTTAATAAGACAGTTTGGTGAGAAACTAAGTGGAGTTTTAATCAGGTAAATGGATTTACAGTTAAGCCTAAAACATTTTTATGAGCCTGACAGATTTAGGCTTAAAGTCTTTTAAATTGACCAAACTGTTCCTTCTTACTGGAAGGAATCTTAACATCTTGTAGGGATCTAAAGATTAGGGTGATGGCAAGGAGACCTTCCGCCCACAAAGACGTAGAGCTCATCACCAAAGAAGTGTGCAAAGAGTTTTTCTTTTTTATAAAAACATTGTTACATTGTTTACATTGTTTTATTATCTTATGAAGTAAGCCTGTCTCATTTCTAGTCAGAAACAAACTTCTTGGTTGCATGGAAATATTTTTAAATCTATATCCACCAATGTTTAAAGTCATACCAGCTAATCAAAGCACTTTTATACTATAGGTCTCACTCACCCAGTCATACTCACAGCATTGACACTCATACACCATCACAACGTTTGGCAGGCTTTTTGGATTATAAGGGCTTGCCCAAGAGCACATTGACAAGTGCTGGAGGGAAGCCGGAATATAACTCATATAATTAATATACTAATATAATTAAAACTTTGCAATTGCAAGGCAGCTCTTCTCACTGTGCTGCAGGCACATGATCTTGTTACATCCCTAATATTTAAATGCATGTATTTGTGTTTAGAAACATTAAGAACGTGTTTAGAAAGTATTGTCGATGGCTATTGATTAATCATTGGTCTTTGAAAAGGCTTCGTCGTACACCTGTTTGTCTCCATACAGGGCAAAGCTTCCGCTGTAAACATGATAGGAGGACTTATTTTTCTTCACCTTATTTTTCACCGAACAAGATGTTCCCCAACATCAACAGGAGCACCAACATTTTTATTCCCATTTTCTGCAGTTGCTGCATCATATTTTCATTCCTTTTCCTGAGGGTCTGTAAGATGTGTCCCGTGGTGTTGTGCTTCTGACTTCAAAAAAGTCATTTATGGTGTTTATGTCTGAGCAAACAACAGCATCCTCATAAGGATGTTGGAGAGCAGTGGAAGAGTGAAGAGAAGTCACAGGATCCCTTCAGCTCAGGTTCAGAAAAATGTGGGCAATGCATTTTTATGTTTCAGTTCTTCATTCTTGTTTATGCAGTTTGACCTGCTATTTCAATTGTTGTTTTATCAGATTCAGGCATTGAGGCCTCAGACCCTTATACCAACACACATTTATGTCAGGTAGTTTTTAGGTTTAACAAACTCATCCCTTCCTATTCCGTTGATCATGTTGAGTCATGTGACATCCTGCAAATTACTAATTTCACTGGCTGTTCAAGTTTGTAGGTCAATTAGGGACTGGGCAGCATTTTTGCACTGTACATTTGAGCCAACCAGGACTTTAGCATGTGTGCAATACATACCCAACAGAAAAGAAGATGTGATTAATTATCAGCAAATATTAAAATTAATGAGGACCATGCTATGGTCTAAATAACATGGCCCTGACCTATTATTATAAAGGACAAAGCAGGCACTTTATGCCACTAGCTAGAAGCCCCCACCTTAATTCTCACACACAAAAACAAATGCAACTAGGGAGGAACAGCTGCCACAGCGGTTAATTTAGTAGGACAGAGATGTGGGTTGCACGGAGCCTCTAAACTGCCACTGGTGGTTAGAGGAGAGCTCTGGGGAACACCTGTAGAGAAAAGGGCACACAAAGCAGGAAATTGTGTGTATTTGTATGTGTGAGAAGTACACGTGTCCATATTAACACAATTAAGTGTACAGTTTTATTATGTTTTTTGTCTTGTGGTTAACCCACTATTGTAAGTTTTCCTGCTGCCTTTTTCACCATCTTGTAACTGTAAACGTTTTAGGTCTGCACAGGTGCAAAGAAGAAGTTGCAAATGCCTCAAACATGGTTGACCTGTGGGTAACAGAATTAAAAATGTTAGACCTGTTAGCTGACTGGTCCATTGTTGTATTAATTAAGATAACAGAGAACCCTTGAGATTGCAAAGACTGGTCTCTGACATTTGTTTCACTCATTCATATTGATGAAAATGTGCTGCTTGAAAAGCATACATTTATAAGAATTGTAGAGATGTCAACACCTGGAGCTCTTTCTGCTCAATCTATTTTTATTTTCATCAATTAAGATTTACTGAAAGTAATCCTCGCCTTGCAGTTGCAGCAGTGGAACAGCATTTTTTAATGACAGGAAATGTATATGTAATAGTGTTTAAGATGATTTATGACCCAATTCCTTCTAAAATGCAGCTTAATTGTAGGAGCTATTAACATTACATACTGCCAAACTGATTAAGTTGTCTGGCTGCAGGAGCATGTTTCCTGTGGGAGCATTTAAGGTTCATCACCAGCTAAGGAGCGCAGTTGTTTTATTGAGGTATAGAAAAGATTCTAACCACAGAGACATTATGGCATATTCAGCTATGTAGGTTGTGTATATGGCGACAGCAGAAGAGTAATTACGCTTTAGCACTATATAGCTATGTATGCCTTTTCACATGGGTGCGTCGACAGGTGCCAAGGAGAATTACAGTCTTTTTTTTACCTGGATTAAAAAATTGCCTTCAAAAAATGCTCAGAATACTGCTTTGAATTGAAGATAGCATTTATACCCAGGAAGCATAACTTTCTGATTGGTGTTTTAAAAAAATTATTTTATGTGATGTCAATTACTGGCTTATCACTTAATGATGAAATTCATAATGAAATAAGAAGTAGGTGGTTTTATTTGGTCAAATTGGGGGTGTTTTTTTAATGAGACAAGCTCAACAGCAAGATAAAAGGTTTGTCAGAAGGAATTTAGGTGCATTTTGGTTTTAAATGACCTAAAGTAATTTAAAGCAGAGTTCTGTTTGACAGACATCATTGCCGTCATTATTATAAAGCTACCACAGGTTTGTACTTGTTACTAGGGGCCAACTACCATCACTACAATCACTGCTAACTGGGTCAAGCGATCATTGCTCATACTCGAAATAAGGTATGTTTTTATAAGCTTAAGCTTATTAAAGGATCTCACAGCAGATGCAACCATCAGGCATGGTAGAAACCCTTCATCCTTTGCCTGTATCATCTCTGCTAAGTCATATGGTCAAACAAGCATTATTTAACAGCTTTAAATAATTTACACATCTTGCTAACGCACTTTTTCAACATAAATAATATTTAAAAATGAATCACTTGGTTCCTACACTTCCACCTAATATTAGACCAACCTGTGGCCTAGTTTTCCTGATTCTTTCTCTCTCTTCTTCCCTTCTTTCTCTCCATCCTGTCAGCTAAATTACATGATAAATACTGCAGTCAAGCCACATATAAAAACATGAAAGTTTAATTTGAAATGATATCCTTGTTGGATATCAGTTTCTGATTGGACGCTGCATCTTATCAGAACGTCACAAAAGCACTCTAGTGTTATATCCCAGTGAAGACCTCTAAACTCAAGCATATCTAAGAAGGATATGCTTGAGGTAATTCAGCCAAGGAGGTAATTCAGCCTTTTGATTCAGGTATGTGGGTTTATGTGACATCCCATGTCTTTAGACCACAGTCCCCTTTCGATTGCAGGGACTTTGAGCCATTACTCTGGCTTTTGAAAGACCTCTGCGCATTTTGACACAATTTTACCTGAGTCATTTCACATTCCTGGCTCCATACATTTCATGGATAAAAGAGCCTAGTCTGGGATAGTTCTTTTCAAATTACAGATTACTATAATTGTTAAAGTGGCAGAGTTCTAAATGCAAATTGTTGGTACCTATGGAAAGGTAAGACATAAAAGAATAATTTTCAAGTGGAATCACTATTGCATCTCTTACTATGTCTGAATTATTTGTGATTAAACAAAGACCAAATCCAACTTTTTTTACTCCCTTTGCCAAATAGCTGTTTTTTGTTTTTGTTTTTTTTACTAAAAACATTCTGTTTCTGTGCTCTACATATTTGGTAAGACTTAACCTGTTCATAATAATAAAAGTTAAATAATTTTGTTAATCAGTGTTAAGTAGTTATTGTAAATGAATTGTGCAGTTGTAAAGCTACAGCTCTGGCCAAATTCAGGTTGGTAAAAAAAGGAAAGGAAAATAATTATTTAAGCTTTTCCTGCTCATGGATCCATTGCAAATTTAAGGAAAAATAGAAGGAATTAATCCATTGCAAAACTCTAAAAGCTGGTCATCATCTACTATTATTTGTTAGTGACGACAAAAAGAAATTCGTAAGCTAATAGTCATTCGAAGGGAGCAAAGAAGTAAAGCAAGTTGTGCCTTCACCATTTTGTTTTGTTAACAAATGTCTGAAAATGGGCTTTTTTTGCTCACAACTTTCAGTAGAGCTCGTTGAACTTTAAACCACGGTGGAGCTTAAGGAAGCACTGCAGGAGACGATGGAACCCTCGGCGAGGCCCTGAAGAGCGCTGCTGGAACCGCTGGAACCCTCAGCGAGGCCCTGGAGATCAGCATTGGAAGCCAATAAAACTCTCGACGAGGCTCTGGGGATCGGCGTTAGGAGCCTTGATGTAGCCCAGATGATAAGCAGGTGAACCCAGATGCTCTGCGGTGGAGCCGTCTAGCATTATCCTGAGGATTTGTGATGAGGAGGGCTGGATCAGCAGTGTAGATGGCAGTGGTGAAGATGACAGTGGCCGGGTCTGGGGTGTAGATGGCGATGCTGAGGAAGGCAAAGCCAGATGTGTAGATGACAGTGAAGGTGATGGTGATGGCTGGTCTGGAGAACACAGGAATAATGATGACTGGTCTAGAGAAGATAGCAATGATCATGGCTGGTTTGGAAAAGACCAGCCGTCATGCTGATCCATTGAGGCAGAAACTAGGACTGAGGTGACGAGCAAACCCTCAATAAAGGCAAAAGCTGGAGCTGAGGCATCAAGAAGACAAGGACAGCTGGTGGACGAGGGACTGAAGAGAACTAAGGGAGAGTGACTAATTAACACAGATGAGCATTGAGTGCAGGGAGGTAACAAAAAGCATTTGAGTGAACAGAAATAGGTAAACAAACAAAGACACTTACAAAACATAAACTGGGAGGAATCCGATCTACCGTATAAGGACATATAAACTAACACATCTAACACAGGAAGCCAGCAAAGTAACAAAAACTAAACATCAGAATAAAATAAAGACCCAAAGTGGCAGGCTGTGGGATTCGAACCAGGGTACTTGAGGCTTCTCCAGGACGCAAATGCCCTGCTCTCTAACCACTAAGGCCACCACTCCCCTATGATGAAAAGACAGCCTGGTAGCAATGTGTTTATAAGATTTATGCTTCTTTCCAAATCTTTCCTTTTTTCTGACATATGGTAATATTTGAATGCAGTTTCCGGAGTTCACACAAACATATTTATGTTAAAACTGTTGGGACAAACCTCAGGTTATTCTTGATCCATCTATTCCATCATCCTCTCTCTGTCAGGATCTGTCTGTGTGTCCATTCCACTTTGTTTTTTTTTTCAGCAGGTTCAGTTGGAGGGTGGAGCTGCGCGCTGCCGGAAGACTGCTCCTGGATCCCTGGGTCTTTCATTCTCGACAAATCCCTCATCCGGTATTTCGAGGCTTCCCAATGTGGTTCGTCTACTTCTGCTGGACCGCCTGGTGGCAGTCGTTGAAGGAGGGGCAATGTCAGGATCTGTCTGTGTGTCCGTTCCACTTTGGTTTTTTTTCAGCAGGTTCAGTTGGAGGGTGGAGCTGTGCGCTGCCTCTCACACCTGTGAGTCGTTAGGCTCGTTATGGCAGCTTCTTAAGGAGAGGGATGCTGAGCATTCAACGCCTGAGTGTCGTCCTTTGTGGTACCTCAAGCCCTGTATCCTGTTCTTATTTTACAAGCTCTCAGAGATCTTCTTGTGACCTAGCTCTGTTCCTTTTTTAAGGTGCCTTCCTGGATCCTGCAACCTGTTCTCACTCTCCTTCTGAAGTTCCCCGTTTGGATCGCAGGCTTACCATCACCGGGTTCTAGACGCTCAGCTGCCTAACCTGTCCGCCCTCCAACGAACTGCTTACTTTTTGGAAACACAGACTTTCCATCCAAGAACTGACCACCCCTCCCGGACTCCATTCCTGCCAGCAACAGTAAGCCTTCATCAATCAATCTTCCCCTCCTCACTCTGAAACAATACTCACCGCTCTGCTTTCCCTCCTCAGAGGACATTCCGCCGGACCTGCCCTGAATTCCTCATTCATGTCATATCCCTTCTGAATGAATCTCTTAAAACTTCATTTGTTTCCTGAAAGTTTGTGCATGTGGGTCAAGAAGCTCGGTAAAACGATGACAGAACACTCAGGCCAGGCTGACCCAGCAGTAACTTTCAGGTCCACATTGGATGAGCAGAAATCCCAATTGCTCACCCATGAAAACGTCCTCCGGACTTTAGTTGAACAACAAAACCAGATTACTCTCAGCATGGAATAGATTGCTGCTATGCTAAACAACCTGCAAGCTAACCTCTCTGCTACTCCTCCTTCCGCAGCGCCACCTAGTGCTCCGGATCCGCCCATGCCATCTCCTCCGACCTTTCGTGACGTCACTCCACCTACTCCTGAGTTGTTTCAGGAGAGGTAGGTAGGTGCGGAGGTTTCCTTTTACAGTGCACACTTGTTTTCAACCGTTCTCCTCACCACCATCCCTGGTGATGATGCCAAAATTGCCTATATGATAGGTTTGTTCAGAGGAAAAGTTTTGAAGTGGGCTGAGTCTCGTTTTCATAAATATCCCCATTTTGGTTTTTCGTTTCAGGAGTTTGTTAATGAATTGAAGCTCACTTTTGACCATCAATGGAGGGAAGCTGAAATTTCCAGGAAAATCTGGAAGTTGAAACAAGGGCAACAGTCTGTCTCAAAAAGTGTCCCTTACTGCAACAGTAAGGGACACTTTATTGCCAACTATCCCGTGCGGCCAAAAGATCTGGTCCGCCGGTAGTTACGGGAGCTTTGGCGGACCAAAATCAGTCAGGTGATAATATCTCTGCTCTCATTGACTCTGGGTGTGAACAAGACATTATGGATTCAGCATTTGTTTTTTCTCATGGCATTAAAACTGTTCCTCTCCCCTCTCCTATCAAGGTGTCAGCTCTGGGAGGTCAGTCTCTTCCTCCCATAACCCATCGTACCATTCCTCTGGAGATCATCATTTCTGGAAATCACCCTGAAAGAATTGAGTTCAACATCTTTTCCACCCTGGCTACCCCCGTGGTCCTAGGTTTCAGTTGGCTGCGGAGACACAATCCTCAAATTAATTGGATCACACTCTCTGTTGACTCCTGGTCCTCTCCTTGTCTCTCTTCCTGCCTCCAGTCTGCAGTCCCTCAATGTACCCAGCCTATAAATGAGAAGGGGGTAGACTCCTCCGATCTGGCTGGAGTTCCAGAAGAATGTCTAGATTTGAAGGGGGTGTTCAGCAAGAGTCGGGTACTTTCACTTCCTACCCATAGACCCTACGACTGTGATATCGAACTGCTCCCTGGGGCCCCACTACCCTCCAGTCGGCTATACAATCTCTCCAAGCCTGAGCGGGAGGCCATGGCAAAATACATAAACGAGTCATTGGCTGCAGGAATCATTCGTCCCTCCTCGTCACTCTTAGGAGCAGGGTTTTTCTTTGTTTCAAAAAAAGACGGTTCACTCCGACCTTGTATTGACTTCAGAGGCTTAAATAACATCACCATAAAAATAAATATCCACTTCCCTTAATTTCATCTGCTTTTGAGCCACTACAGGGATCTACCATTTTTACCAAACTTGACCACCGGAACGCATATCATCTTGTTCATATCAGACAAGGGGACGAGTGGAAAACTGCCTTCCGCACTCCACTCGGCCATTTTGAGTATCTTGTAATGCCTTTTGGGCTCACTAATGCGCCTGCTGCGTTTCAGGCATTAGTAAACGACGTTCTTCGTGACTTCCTGGATATTTTTGTTTTTGTTTATTTGGATGATATTTAGATTTTTTTCTAAGACTTTACATTAACATCGTACACACGTCTGTCTAGTTCTCCAACGTCTCTTGGAGAACAGACTGTACGTGAAGGCAGAGAAGTGTGGCTTCCACCTCAAGTCGGTGCCTTTCCTGGGCTACATCTTGGAGGGCGGACAGGTGAGAGCTGAACCCGAAAGAATCAAGGCAGTTGTATATTGGGCTGTTCCGGAGAACCATAAGCAGCCAGAACGTTTTCTGGGGTTCGCCAACTTCTTCCGGAGGTTTATAAGAAATTACAGTCAGGTTGCCGCACCTTTGACCACCCTCATGTCCATCAAAACTGCCTACTCCTGGACCCCCGCAGCTCAAGCAGCCTTTCTGGAGCTCAAGACACGTTTTTCCACAGCCACCATTTTGACCCAGTTCATCAAGAAGCTCGGTAAGACGATGACACTCTCCTCATTGGTTGGTTTGGTTGTAGTCATCTTACAGTTTCACTTGTTAAGGCATGAATCATATCTCCTTGTAATAAGCCATTTATTAATAATAGGGCCCTACAAACATGCAGCTGTTACATGAAGGCTCAATCCTGAACTCAAGGGAAAGTATAGCGCCTCTTAACTGTATGAAGTAGCTTTATCTTAAATGTTTTTCACTTACAGCTATGAGGACCAACAGTAAATGTTGCCACACTTAGACAACCTCTATTCATCAGTTAAAAAGCAGCCTCATAAAGGCTGAGGCTCACAGAAAATATTAACATCACTCAAGAACAGGCCCGTTTTCACATATTAGTTTAGAATAGTGCTGTAAAATCTGACAACTAGGTAAAAAGGTCCTAATTATGTTCTAACATTCATGTCACAGAACCAAAACATTTTACTTACTGTGTTCATGTTATTCTTACTGTCTTATCACACATTCCATGTCACTAAAAACAACAAATGCCTTGCACTTCCTTACATAGTATACTATGTTCTGTGTTTGACAAATGTCTATAAACATTAAAAATGCCAGACTTATCTACAGAAATCATTACAGCAGCATATCATTCAAACCAGGATAGATAAGAATCTCTATCTAAGTTCTATCTTTATCTAATGGTGAAGGTGAGGTACCAGTCTAGCATGGAGTCTAAATCACAATCCACTTCTGTAAATAAATGAGCAACAATACATTTTTTTTATCACATTATATGTGATAGACGAACATACGGTTGTGCGAACTACAATAAAAAATAATAACTAATAATACATAGTCTTTTTTCTCAATGTTTCACAAATAAAATGCGAAAGTGTGGTATGTAGTTTTAATTCAGCCCCTCAATGCTGGTAGTCCGAAATAAAATTTTATTCAACAAATTGCCTAGAGAAGGTCCCTAAATAGTAATAATTAATCAAGTATAAGTTGATGAGAAGGTGGATTGAGCTAAATGGAGGAGATCATTGAAAGAAAACCACTCAGAGGATGCAGAAGACTTAAAACGTTCCAGCAGGACAACAACCATAAATCTACAGCCGCAATGAAATAGTTTAGATCAAAGTATCCAATCTGATTGAGAAAGTGTTATTCGGCAAGACGTCTGTAGACAAAACTGTAATTGCAGAGAAAATTGGTTCTACAAACTATTAACTCAGAGGAGACTCCAAACAAGTTAAACTTTTTAGAGTTTTATTTGTAAAACATTTGAGAAACATGTATCATTTTCCTTTCACTTCACAATTATCCACTACTTTGTACTTTGCTTTATCCCTTAAAATTGCAAAAAAATACATTTACAAGGAAAAATTAGAAAAGGTTAAAGAGTGATGAATACTACAAAGCACTGCAAGAAGGGTTTTTGTGTTATGATTCTGGCACGTCTGCTCTACCCTGTCTCCCTGGCTGCAATCAGCAGATTAGATGCACCTGGTGGCTGCTGCGGTGTAGTGCAATCTGTGGAATGCCAAGCACCTGTGTCTTCCCTGATATATACTGACTCTGACAAGCAGACGGTGCCAGATTTTTGATAGCCATTGTGTGAGTAGATATCCAGTGTTCCTTCCTGTCTGATCATTGTTCTTGACCTTGCCTTGCCTTTTGGATTTATGTCTCTGCCTGCTCCCTGTTGGACTATTTGGATTCTGGTTGTCGACCTTGTTTCCTGCATCTGGTTTATGCCTCTACCTGCCCCTTGCCTGACGCCTCTTGTTCCGATCGTTGACCCTGTTTCTGTCCTTGGATTATTGAGCCAGCCTAGCCCTCGGATTATTCAGCCTGGAGTCACTTCTTACCTGTGCTGTGAAGATCACCGCCTGCCGCCCACTGAGGTTTCCCCTTTGGGTTTCAAGTTCCGCACAAGACAAAAGCAGTGATTCCTGGAAGCTGTGAGGAGTGTTACCTGTGTGACATTTTCTTGTGGCTGAATAAACCTTTTAAACTTTCAGTACTGTGTCTGGCTGAATCTTGGGTCCGCCTTTTTCTGATTCATAGCAGAAAACGCTGGCCAAAAATGGACCCATTGCCAGCACAACAGTGGCGTACCCACGTTGATGAGACCCTTTCCTGGTTGGGTTCCGGCAGGGAGGAAATAATTTCCACATTACGTTCTGGCAATCTTGTCGCCGAGTCGCCACCGTCACAAAGAAACCACGCCCAAGTAACACGGACTACAGCAGAGGTAAGGGAGCCACGCCTCTCTCCGCCTGAGATGTTCAGGGGAGACTCAGACCAATGTCGAGCTTTTCTAACTCAGTGTGAAATTCATTTTGAGCTTCAGCCGTCATCCTTTCCCACTGAACGTTGCAAGGTGGCGTTTGTTATATCTCTGCTGGCAGGAAAGGCAAAACAGTGGGGAACTGCTGAATGGCATAACAGGTCTGCATCTTGTGATCTTTATGAAACTGACCCGGTCATTCCAAGTTGTGAGGCCGCAAGAGGATTATTGTCCCTCAAACAGGGTGATCAACCTGTCTCGTCCTATATAATTGACTTTCATTTGTTAGCTGCAGAGAGCCGTTGGAATGAGGCAGCACAAATGGATGCATTCATGAAAGGATTAAACGAAGACATCAAGGATGAGCTAGTGACCCGTGACTATCCTTCTTCCCTGAAACAACTCAAGGATTTGGCTGCTCGCATTGATATTTGGCTGGCAGAGAGAAGGAAGGAGAAGCGCCATGAGAAGGGTCACTCATCATTAACTCAGCGATCTGCACACCGGTATGAGAGAAGGAGTTGGTCACCTCTCACTGTGGAAAATGATAATTGTGAGCCCATGCAATTGGGCAGAACCAAGATTACCCCTGAGGAGAAAGTTCGTCGGAGAAGATTTAAGCTCTGTTTTTATTGTGGAGAGAAGGGACATTTAGCACTCCGGTGTCCACTAAAAGGACAGGCTCAGCAGATGAAGGGAGGTCTCTACTGAGCCGAAGTCAACTATCTGCCTTCTCCTTCTTGTTTCCTGCCAATTTTCAAACCCCTTCTTTGTCTCTAAAGGGGGCCGTGTTTATTGATTCAGGAGCAGATACTGAATTCATGGACGAAACATTTGCAAATAAGAACGGCATAAAACTTATTCCGTCAGCTGACACAAGAAACGTGCTAGCTTTGGATGGTCACAGCATGAACAATTCACATCTCAGGACGGAGGAGATTACCTTAACAGTTGGAGGTAATCATCAAGAAAAAGTAACTTTCATGATCATTAATTCACCTGAACTTCCTGTGGTCCTAGGGGCCTCCTGGTTGCAGAAATACAACCCTCACATCGACTGGAAGAAAAAAGAAGTTTTGGGTTGGTCTGAGTCATGTTCCGCTGACTGTCTTTTGTCTACTGCTACAGAGATCAGTGTGGAGAATGAGGTTGAGGAGACCTATCCGGATTTATCCAAGGTAACGCAAGAATACCATTATTTAAAGGAGGTTTTTAATTAAATCAAGGCCACAGCTCTGCCACCCCATAGACCTTATGATTGTGCTATTGATTTGCTTCCTGGCACATCACCCCCTAAAGGCAGAACCTATTCATTGTCTGGTCCAGAGCACAGGGCCATGAAGAGTTATGTTGATGAGGCATTAAAGGCAGGGCACATTCAACCCTCTTCCTCTCCTGCAGGTGCTGGTTTCTTTTTTGTTGGGAAGAAGGATGGTTCATTGAGACCGTGCATTGATTATAGAGGCCTTAATGAGATAACAGTTAAAAATAGATATCCCTTACCACTCATGAACACACCTTTTGATCAGATCCAGGGAGCCAAGATATTTTCTAAGCTGGATCTAAGGAATGCATATCATCTGGTCCGAATCAGAGAAGGAGATGAGTGGAAAACGGCTTTCAACATGCCTACGGGCCATTATGAATACAAGGTCATGCCATTTGGACTTACTAATGCTCCTGCGATAGTCGAACCTCGGCTTCAGGAGGAACAGTGTGGTTTTCGTCCCAGCCGTGGAACACTGGACCAGCTCTATACCCTCTACAGGGTGCTCGAGGGTTCATGGGAGTTTGCCCAACCGGTTCACATGTGTTTTGTGGACCTGGAGAAGGCATTCGACTGTGTCCCTCGTGATGCCCTGTGGGGGGTGCTCCAGGAGTATGGAATCGGGGGCCCTTTATTAGGGGCCATCCGGTCCCTGTACGAGCGGAGCAGGAGTTTGGTCCGCATTGCCGGCACTAAGTCGGACCTGTTCCCAGTGCATGTTGGACTCCGGCAGGGCTGCCCTTTGTCGCCGGTCCTGTTCATAACTTTTATGGACAGGATTTCTAGACGCAGCCAAGGGCCGGAGGGGGTCTGGTTTGGGGACCAGTGGATTTCGTCTCTTCTTTTTGCGGATGACGTGGTCCTGCTGGCCCCCTCTAGCCAAGACCTACAGCATGCGCTGTGGCGGTTCGCAGCCGAGTGTGAAGCGGCTGGGATGAGGATCAGCTCCTCCAAGTCCGAGGCCATGGTACTCGACCGGAAAAGGGTGGCTTGTCCTCTTCAGGTTGGAGGGGAGTTCCTGCCTCAAGTGGAGGAGTTTAAGTATCTCGGGGTCTTGTTCACGAGTGAGGGAAGAATGGAGCGGGAGATCGACAGACGGATCGGTGCAGCTGCCACAGTAATGGGGGCGCTGTGCCGGTCCATTGTGGTGAAGAGAGAGCTGAGCCGAAAAGCAAAGCTCTCAATTTACTGGTCGGTCTACGTTCCTACCCTCACCTATGGCCATGAACTTTGGGTCATGACCGAAAGAACGAGATCACGGATACAAGCGGCTGAAATGAGCTTCCTCCGTAGGGTGGCCGGGCACTCCCTTAGAGATAGGGTGAGGAGCTCGGCCATCCGGGAGTGGCTCGGAGTAGAGCGGCTGCTCCTCCACATCGAGAGGAGCCAGTTGAGGTGGCTCGGGCATCTATACCGGATGCCTCCTGGATGCCTTCCTCGGGAGGTGTTCCAGGCACGTCCCACCGGGAGGAGGCCCAGGGGACGGCCCAGGACACGCTGGAGGGACTATGTCTCTCGGCTGGCCTGGGAACGCCTTGGGCTCCCCCTGGAGGAACTGGAGGAGGTGTCTGGAGAGAGGGACGTATGGGCGTCTCTGCTGAGTCTGCTGCCCCCGCGACCCGGTCCTGGATAAGCGGAAGACGACGAACGAACGAACGAACGCTCCTGCAGTTTTTCAGTCATTGGTCAATGACGTTCTAAGAGACATGGTGGGTCAATTCGTATTTGTTTATCTTGATGACATACTGATTTATTCTCAAGATCTGAAAACCCACAGAAAACATGTCAGAGCTGTTCTCCTGCGTCTTCTCCAAAACCAGTTTTTCGTCAAGGCAGAGAAATGTGAGTTCCACATAACTACCACTTCCTTTTTGGGCTTCATCATTTCCCCAGTGCTTGTCGACCCCTCCAAAGTTAAGGCCGTATTGGAATGGCCTGTTCCAACTGATCGCAAGCAGCTTCAAAGATTTCTAGGCTTCGCAAACTTCTATAAGAGGTTTATTAGAAATTACAGCCTGGTTGCTACTCCCCTAAACGCTCTTACCTCTTCCAAGGTGAAATTTGTGTGGAATAAGGATGCAGAGAAGGCCTTCAATAGGTTAAAGAAACTCTTCACGTCAGCTCCAGTGTTATGGTCTCCTGACACAGAGAGACAGTTTATCGTGGAGGTGGATGCCTCAAGCACTGGGGTCGGAGCTGTATTAAGCCAAAGAGGTGAGGATGATCGTGTTCACCCATGTGCCTTCTTTTCAAGGACTCTGTCACAGGCTGAGCAGAATTACGACGTGGGAGACAGAGTTATTGGCTGTCAAGTTGGCGTTGACAGAGTGGAGACATTGGCTGGAGGGGACTAAGGAGCCGTTTATGGTGTGGACTGACCATAAGAACTTGGAGTACCTGAAATCAGCAAAACGGCTGAACCCCAGACAGGCTAGGTGGGCTTTGTTTTTTGGTCGTTTTAAATTCTCCCTATCTTACAGGCCAGGGAGTAAAAATGACAAACCTGACACCCTATCCCGGATTCAAGAGCCTGAAGAATCTCAGTCTGCGGGTGAAGAGGAGTTTATCCTTCCTGAAACCGTCAGGTTGTCTGTGTCCCGAGTGGAGGTGGAAAGGGAGGTCCAGGAAGCCATTAGAGATCTGCCTATCCCATCATCATGTCCACCTGACCGCTGTTTTGTCCCTGAACGCCTTGTGCCTAAGGTACTGGAGTCTTGTCATTGCTCTCGTTTAGTTAGTCATCCAGGAATCAAAAGAACCATTCAGACAGTTCGAACTCAGTTTTGGTGGCCATCGCTGGTCAAGACTTTGTTACTGAATGCACTCAATGTTGTCGAGCTAAGCCTTCTCGTCGTCCCCTGCGGGGTTGTTGCACCCTTTGCCAATTCCCCCTCGCCCATGGTCACATATTGCGATGGATTTTGTGACAGGTCTACCGGTTTCTAATGGTCACTCTGTACTACTAACCATAATTGACAGATTTTCAAAGATGGTTCATCTGGTGCCGTTGGAGAAGCTTCCATCTGCTAAGGAGATGGGTGAGATATTGACCCGAGAAGTTTTCAGGCTCCATGGAATTCCAAATTACATTGTTTCCGATAGAGGACCCCAATTTGTGTCATGTTTCTGGAAGGAGTTTTGTTCGCTGTTGGGAATTTCTTTTAGTCTTTCCTCAGGGTTTCATCCTCAGTCTGATGGCCAAACCGAGAGAGCCAACCTAGAAGCTGAAACCAAACTTCGTATATTATATGAGTCTGACCCGACCAAGAGGTCACAAAATTTGCCGTGGGTTGAATACACCATGAACTCTATGCAATCAAGTGCCACTGGTTTGTCTCCTTTTCATGTTGTGTTTGGTTTCCAGCCACCCATGTTTTCAGTTCAGGAGAGAGAAGCTAATGTTCCGTCCGCCCAAGCGGCTGCCCTAAGGTGCCAAAGAATATGGAGAAAGGCCAGGAGGTCGATGATCAGAATGTCACTGGTTCAGTCAAGAACGGCCAACCGGAGACGGATCCCTGCCCCTAAGTACCAGGTGGGGCAGAAAGTTTGGCTCTCTGCCAAGGACCTCCCATTAAGGGTAGAATCCCGGAAATTGGCACCCTGATTTGTTGGACCTTTCCCAATCTCCAAGATCATCCACCCTGTTGCTGTACGACTGAGATTACCCAACTCCATGAGGATTCACCCCACGTTCCACGTTTCTCAGGTCAAGCCCTTCGTGGAGCCCCGACTTGGGCCCACCTCTGGGCCCCCTCCACCCACCCGGGTCATTGATGGGGGTCCAGTGTTCTCGGTCCGGCACATTCTCAGGTCCAGGCGAAGAGGACGTGGAATGATATACCTGGCTATGGGCCTGAGGAACGGACTTGGATTCCTACGAGGTTCATCATTGATAAGGACCTAATTCGTGAGTTTCATCGGTAGATTAGATGCACCTGGTGGCTGCTGCAGTGTAGTGCAATCTGTGGAATGCCAAGCACCTGTGTCTTCCCTGATATATACTGACTCTGACAAGCAGACGTGCCAGATTTTTGAAAGCCATTGTGTGAGTAGATATCCAGTGTTCTTTCCTGTCTGATCATTGTTCTTGACCTTGCCTTGCCTTTTGGATTTATGCCTCTGCCTGCTCCCTGTCGGACTATTTGGATTTTGGTTGTCGACCTTGTTTCCTGCATCTGGTTTATGCCTGTGCCTGCCCCTTGCCTGACGCCTCTTGTTCCGATCGTTGACCCTGTTTCTGTCCTTGGATTATTCAGCCTGGAGTCACTTCTTACCTGTGCGGAGAACCATAAGCAGCCAGAACGTTTTCTGGGGTTCGCCAACTTCTTCCGGAGGTTTATAAGAAATTACAGTCAGGTTGCCGCACCTTTGACCACCCTCATGTCCATCAAAACTGCCTACTCCTGGACCCCCGCAGCTCAAGCAGCCTTTCTGGAGCTCAAGACACGTTTTTCCACAGCCACCATTTTGACCCAGTTCATCAAGAAGCTCGGTAAGACGATGACACTCTCCTCATTGGTTGGTTTGGTTGTAGTCATCTTACAGTTTCACTTGTTAAGGCATGAATCATATCTCCTTGTAATAAGCCATTTATTAATAATAGGGCCCCACAAACATGCAGCTGTTACATGAAGGCTCAATCCTGAACTCAAGGGAAAGTATAGCGCCTCTTAACTGTATGAAGTAGCTTTATCTTAAATGTTTTTCACTTACAGCTATGAGGACCAACAGTAAATGTTGCCACACTTAGACAACCTCTATTCATCAGTTAAAAAGCAGCCTCATAAAGGCTGAGGCTCACAGAAAATATTAACATCACTCAAGAACAGGCCCGTTTTCACATATTAGTTTAGAATAGTGCTGTAAAATCTGACAACTAGGTAAAAAGGTCCTAATTATGTTCTAACATTCATGTCACAGAACCAAAACATTTTACTTACTGTGTTCATGTTATTCTTACTGTCTTATCACACATTCCATGTCACTAAAAACAACAAATGCCTTGCACTTCCTTACATAGTATACTATGTTCTGTGTTTGACAAATGTCTATAAACATTAAAAATGCCAGACTTATCTACAGAAATCATTACAGCAGCATATCATTCAAACCAGGATAGATAAGAATCTCTATCTAAGTTCTATCTTTATCTAATGGTGAAGGTGAGGTACCAGTCTAGCATGGAGTCTAAATCACAATCCACTTCTGTAAATAAATGAGCAACAATACATTTTTTTATCACATTATATGTGATAGACGAACATACGGTTGTGCGAACTACAATAAAAAATAATAACTAATAATACATAGTCTTTTTTCTCAATGTTTCACAAATAAAATGCGAAAGTGTGGTATGTAGTTTTTATTCAGCCCCTCAATGCTGGTAGTCCGAAATAAAATTTTATTCAACAAATTGCCTAGAGAAGGTCCCTAAATAGTAATAATTAATCAAGTATAAGTTGATGAGAAGGTGGATTGAGCTAAATGGAGGAGATCATTGAAAGAAAACCACTCAGAGGATGCAGAAGACTTAAAACGTTCCAGCAGGACAACAACCATAAATCTACAGCCGCAATGAAATAGTTTAGATCAAAGTATCCAATCTGATTGAGAAAGTGTTATTCGGCAAGACGTCTGTAGACAAAACTGTAATTGCAGAGAAAATTGGTTCTACAAACTATTAACTCAGAGGAGAGTTTTTTTTTAGAGTTTTATTTGTAAAACATTTGAGAAACATGTATCATTTTCCTTTCACTTCACAATTATCCACTACTTTGTACTTTGCTTTATCCCTTAAAATTGCAAAAAAATACATTTACAAGGAAAAATTAGAAAAGGTTAAAGAGTGATGAATACTACAAAGCACTGCAAGAAGGGTTTTTGTGTTATGATTCTGGCACGTCTGCTCTACCCTGTCTCCCTGGCTGCAATCAGCAGATTAGATGCACCTGGTGGCTGCTGCGGTGTAGTGCAATCTGTGGAATGCCAAGCACCTGTGTCTTCCCTGATATATACTGACTCTGACAAGCAGACGGTGCCAGATTTTTGATAGCCATTGTGTGAGTAGATATCCAGTGTTCCTTCCTGTCTGATCATTGTTCTTGACCTTGCCTTGCCTTTTGGATTTATGTCTCTGCCTGCTCCCTGTTGGACTATTTGGATTCTGGTTGTCGACCTTGTTTCCTGCATCTGGTTTATGCCTCTACCTGCCCCTTGCCTGACGCCTCTTGTTCCGATCGTTGACCCTGTTTCTGTCCTTGGATTATTGAGCCAGCCTAGCCCTCGGATTATTCAGCCTGGAGTCACTTCTTACCTGTGCTGTGAAGATCACCGCCTGCCGCCCACTGAGGTTTCCCCTCTGGGTTTCAAGTTCCACGCAAGACAAAAGCAGTGATTCCTGGAAGCTGTGAGGAGTGTTATCTGTGTGACATTTTCCTGTGGCTGAATAAACCTTTTAAACTTTCAGGACTGTGTCTGGCTGAATCTTAGGTCCGTCTTTTTCTGGTTCATAGCATTTTGGATGTTTTTTTGTTTGAAAATACTTTAGACATAGTAAATCAAATGTTTTACTGTGGAGCAGAGACACCCTTCACACAAACCTGCACTGTGCCAAACAGTTTTAAACATTTTAAAAGATCTGTGCTGAGACTCAGAATGTTGACAATAGAGCTCCACTTGCAACAACAGGCTGTCAATCTGTTTGTCTGTCAGGTCAATTTATCCAACTCTATAATACACATTTACACACATCTAAATACCATTCTTTGCATTTCTGACTGCAGTTCCCCCACTTCTCTTTTCATTCTTTTGTTCTTTCCCACTTTCTCCCCTGTGCTGTCCATCTCACTTGTGTATGTGCTCTTTGTCTTCCCTCACTGAGGAGGACAGGGAGGGTGTGAAAAAAGCTGCCAAGTGACGATAAAGCTATTTGGTTCTGTCACAAGTCTCCCATTGAGGAAAGAGAGGTGGGGGGGCAGCTGAACAAGCAAAGGGAGCAACTGAGGAGTGGATCCCTCCATCCATCACGACCACGCAGGACTGACACAACAAAAGATGGAGTGCTGGGAGAGGCCTCTCAGCTGCAAGGGGCCAGGAACTCGAAACAATATTTTTTGGCGCCTGTCAGGCTGTCCAATAAAAGAGGCCGATATATGAACTATCTACCACTGACGTAATGCACCTCATAAATCTGCTTTAATTACTCGGCTTGGGGACAGCCAGTGGGAGCCTGCGTCTGGATTTATGGCATCCCTGCTTGGCATCTTAACGACTCTGTGCTTTTAATATCATTACCCTGTAATTTATTATGCTGCCAGGGTGCACACCCAAACCTTCAGCATAACTCTTGTTTATTTATGCCTCTTTAAAGGCCACTTCAGTGACACAAGCATTTAGCACATTTCAGTTGGGCTTTAATCATTTGTCCTAATGAGGCCATTTTACAGTGGTGTCCTCTGGCTGGCTCATACTGGCGGTTGATGGTTGGGCTGAGTCCTGGGAAGCCAGTGAGATGGCAAGACAGGGCTTGCTAGGTCATGATCCCATGGGTATGTGGGTCCAGATCCAGTGCTGCTGTACTCTCTCAGCTCTAAGTCAATGGTTTCCAAACCTTTTGCCTGTAAAGGAAAATTGCCAAGGTTTAACTCATTGGTCATATAAGATTGATTTTTATAATTAAAATACAAAAATAATTTAACTGCGATTTCCTTTATCTACTCAACACATGCAAAACTAGAATAAAATAAACAAAGGGGACGTGTACATTTCTCTGGATCTTAAACATAAAAAGGGTCTTAAATGTTTTCCTTAATGAAAAAAAAGGCATAAAATTGCCAACATTTTTGGGTTGATTGTTTTGTATTTTCTTTTGGTTCATGCACTTGAAAAACAAAAATAGCAAAAAGTATTTTCTGTTGTTTACCTACAGGGGTTGGACAATGAAACTGAACTTGTTCAAAGAAGTTTCTCACTTCTTCGAACAAGTTGCTTGATGATGTGGCAAATCCATGCAAATGATTATGTAACATTCTCTGCTGTTTTCTGCCTACATTATCAATTAATTTTGTCAAGTTGGTCAAAATGTATTATAATAGGTCACTGTTAAATAGTGTCACCCCTACAACATTTAGGCACTGGTTCATCGTCTTTACATGAAAAATGGTTGAACAAGTTGTCATAAAATGTCATATGCATAAAAGCATATTTTAATACGAACTTTCTAAATCTGTTCTCAATTGTTCCCAGGTGAATTTTGACTTTCTGCAATGAAGGGAAATGTGTGAAGCATTAAATAAACCAATTAACAAGCACTTTTGCACTTTTCTGAATTAGCTCTGTTGATTAACCATCAACTAGCAAGTATATATATATATATACATATATATATATATATATAGCCAGAGCACAACGAAATGTTACAATGGTTTGATAATGGAAGGACAAGAAGTTGTTCTATTTGAGTGAGGTTGCATGGCGGAGGAGTTGGAGGCAAAAAAGAGGAAAAAGCACAAGAGGCTGAGGACTTGTGCGTGTTCCGGATAAGCGCCACACCTGTAGACCACGTCCTCAGTCATGGGCTTTCAATGGCCAATGCTGGTAGAAGGGTGAACTGAAACGTCTACTCCAAGCAAACATAAAAGAAGCAGTGGATGCATATGAACTGGTGAGTCGTATAGTTGTGGCAAGAAAACGTAAGGAAGCTTGAGACTTTGTGTTGATCTGCATGAACCTAATGAAACTACTCAGATGATATTATATTGTATGGACTTTCCAGAGAATTAACATGATGAACAGCCACAGGCTGTTTTCCATTGACTGAACGATATTGGTCTGCAGATGAATTTCAGCAAACGTTCATATGGGCAGAAGAAAATTCTGTTCCTGGGACATGTTATTTCCAAGGAGGGCCTGTGCCCTACCCCAGACCCCTTGACTGTCATCACTAAAGCTTCTGCACCAAAGGATATTACTATGCTTTGTTTCTTCTTAGGCTTAACTTCATGGTTGAATGTCTACCAAATTATGAGCTACTGCAAGGGCTACTTTGGACAAAGAATATGTCTAAACTGGAATGGACTGATGCAGCTAATGAATGTGTAGCGAATATCAACTGCCATCCATTTTTAGTCGCTTCTGGGTGCGGGGAATCCAGGTCCTAACACACTTATAAAGTAATGTCCAGACTGGGAGATAAGTATGGGAATGCTCCCATTTATTGAATACAAGCTGAGTATTGAATGAAATCCAAACTCCAGGGTGCTGGTTTATGGCAGCATGCAAAAAGATGGCAATTATGGTCAATATGTGGATACAATGAAGCTAAACCAGTATGCAACAGAGAGCATTAAAAACGGTATGACCTCCACACACCCCAACACCTGATGCCCTCTAACCCTGACCTATGTAGATTTCCCCCACACCGCCACCAGTGGTAGAGTAAAATATACAAGGGTTGGACAATGAAACTGAAACACCTGTCATTTTAGTGTGGGACGTTTCATGGCTAAATTGGACCAGCCTGGTAGCCAGTCTTCATTGATTGCATATTGCACCTGTAAGAGCAGAGTGTGAAGGTTCAATTAGCAGGGTAAGTGCACAGTTTTGCTCAAAATATTGAAATGCACACAAGATTATGGGTGACATACCAGAGTTCAAAAGAGGACAAATTGTTGGTGCACGTCTTGCTGGTGCATCTGTGACCAAGACAGCAAGTCTTTGTGATGTATCAAGAGCCACGGTATCCAGGGTAATGTCAGCATACCACCAAGAAGGACGAACCACATCCAACAGGATTAACTGTGGATGCAAGAGGAAGCTGTCTGAAAGGGATGTTTGGGTGCTAACCCGGATTGTATCCAAAAAACATAAAACCACGGCTGCCCAAATCATGGCAGAATTAAATGTGCACCTCGACTCTCCTGTTTCCACCAGAACTGTCCGTCGGGAGCTTCACAGGGTCAATATACACGGCCGGGCTGCTATAGCCAAACCTTTGGTCACTCATGCCAATGCCAAACATCGGTTTCAATGGTGCAAGGAGCGCAAATCTTGGGCTGTGGACAATGTGAAACATGTATTGTTCTTTGATGAGTCCACCTTTACTGTTTTCCCCACATCCGGGAGAGTTACGGTGTCGAGAAGCCCCAAAGAAGCGTACCACCCAGACTGTTGCATGCCCAGAGTGAAGCATGGGGGTGGATCAGTGATGGTTTGGGCTGCCATATCATGGCAATACCTTGGCCCAATACTTGTGCTAGATGGGCGGGTCACTGCCAAGGAACCATTTTTGAGGACCATGTGCATCCAATGGTTCAAACATTGTATCCTGAAGGCGGTGCCGTGTATCAGGATGACATCGCACCAATACACACAGTAAGACTGGTGAAAGTTTGGTTTGATGAACATGAATGTGAAGTTGAACATCTCCCATGGTCTGCACAGTCACCAGATCTAAATATTATTGAGCCACTTTGGGGTGTTTTGGAGGAGCGAGTCAGGAAACGTTTTCCTCCACCAGTATCACATAGTGACCTGGCCACTATCCTGCAAGAAGAGTGGCTTAAAATCCCTCTGACCACTGTGCAGGACTTGTATATGTCATTCCCAAGATGAATTGATGCTGTATTGGCCACAAAAGGAGGTCCTACACCATACTAATAAATTATTGTGGTCTAAAACCAGGTGTTTCAGTTTCATTGTCCAACCCCTGTATTTTTAGACTTAAGTTCAAAATTGAAACAATTTAAAAGTGTAAATGACAAGAAAAAGTGGAGAAGTAAATCAACAATAAAGTAAAAATGACATTGGTGAAAAGACGTGGGGAAGCCATGCCTTGTGTAAATAGGCTTATAACTTCATACTTTAGAATAATACTTAATAACAAGGAAATTGTTGTCTTTTACCATATAAACATCTTGACACACACTCTTATTTAGCACAGAGGCATTTTTAATCTGCTTAGAAAGAACATAGCAGTTTCAGCCTTCTGCCTTTTTCCACAATTTCTTTTCTTCCAAGTGACTCTAATACTCCGTCGTAAGAAGAGGATATAGGTCACTCTGAAAACACTAGCTGTATTTATCTAGTGTTTTAAGTTTAATAAATGATTAAGCACAAGTGTGGAAATACCTCCAATTAGTAAAAATCTTAGCCCAAAAATGTTTTGAAAAATTTCCCTCTACATCAACCACCTGGGGTGGGCCACATTTGTACATTCTTGGGTTGTGGTTGCAAGCCGCACAAAATTATTCCTAGGGGTATAAATGGTTCATAGGCCGCAGTTTGGACAGCACTGTTCAATGATCTGAATGTCATCATTCTTCAACTTTTACATATTATCTTCTGGAAAAATGTGTTTTCCTTTGTCTTCATCATTCCAACTGGATAGAAAACTGTTATCGTTCTCTTTCACCATTTCCTAAATTTCCTACTGTTCACCTCTAATTGCCCCTCCATGTTTCCTTTTCTCTTTTCATTCTCTTTGCACCCTTCTTTCCCCAATTTATCCTTCTTCCCTCCTGTTTGACTACAGATGAAAAAGGAGTTTAGAGCCATGAGGGTGGGCTGGATAAAAAATGAGCTGGGGTTGATGACAGACTTTACTTTTCTGCTGCCATGTTATGCCTATGGTTTCCAGATCAGCCTTACTATTACACGGGTGCGATAGCGCCTCCGTAACGCTAGCTGCTAAACGCCTGCACAACTGCCAGTGACAGTTACATATTAGTTTTGCATCCCTATGCAATCTGATACCTCAAAGTTTGCCACCATACTAACGATTTGATTAATGTTGTTCCATTTGGAGGCTGTAATTGGCCACGACTGGAGCACAGAATAATCAGGTGTTTCTATTCGAAGCAGCCAGCGAGGCAGAGAAAAGGGGGCAGTGATGCTAACGAGCAAGCTAGGTAATTAAGCCTGCAGCACATTGGCGACAGTTACTGATGACTTCTATGACAAACTGCCCCTACTCCTCTTCGTCCACCTCCTCCTGCTGCTGCTCCACATGTTTCCTTTATTCTAACATCTAACGTTCAGTCTGGACAAGGTGCTGAGAGCAGAAAGGCAGGGAAAACCGTTTTTTCTCTGACTAGGCAGAGGTCAATTATACAGAGATCCAAACTGAAACAACTGATGCAGAAGAACAACTTTACTGTAATGACCACTGAGTTTTATTGTCATGATGATGAAGGTGTAAAATTAAAAATACTGAATGTACAAAATGTGCTGATAATGTGTGGCCTAATTTTCTCCATCTATGTGTTCTATAGAAAAATAGTTACCAGTTTTGGTGAAAATAAAGTTGTAAATTGTAGATCAAGCTGGCAGCTTCCTGTTTTCCCGCCATCTGGAAAACAGATGGCGTTGGAGGGCGTACCCTGTCCACCCTCCAACGCAAATACCTTCATCCTGAATTCCTCACTGTTCTTCGCAAATCTCTCAAGCAGCATCAGAGAAACTTCTGTGTCATGCGCTCAGACTCCGAATCCCTCAACCCCCTGGTGGTTAGACTACTTCTGCATAGTGAGCTTTTTCTTTAACTTCAGTAACCAGGTTAACTGTAGCATTTTGATTCACTTGCCCCAGGTTAACTGTAGCATTTTGTTTCACCTGCTTTTTCCCCCTTCTCTGTGTGCAGTTGGCGTTCTACCAGTTCCAGATCATTTAACACTTATCATTGTTTAAGAAAATAAATCTCCTTCATAGTCCTGTCTCCTCTCCTGAGTGTTTATCTGCATGTGAGTCAGAACTATCTCGAAAAAGATGACAGAACACTCTGACCAACAAGACCCTGCACAAAACACTTAGACGAACTCTTTCTGAACATGCAACCCAAATCCATTCTCATGGTTCATCTCTTCGTTCTCTTGTAGAGCAGCAACAACAGACTAACCAATAGTTAGAATAAATAGCTTCCATGCTACAGCACTCCCTAAGCACTCAGTCCTCCACAAGTATAGATGTCGCTACAGCACCTCCGGTATCTCAGCAGCTTCCTCAATCTGGTGATGTCATTCTCCCTAACCCCGAAAGGTTTTCTGGAGAGGTGGGTTATAGTACAGGTTTTTTCCTCCAGTGTACTCCTGTTTTTTTCCACTCTCCACATTCCTTCCCACACGATGACGTTAAGATTTCATATATCATTGGATTATTAACAGGCAGGGCTTTGCAGTGGGCAGAGGTCCGGTTCTCTAATTGAGTTTAAGCAGACTTCTTCCCCTGAGGTTGATCAGACTGGTACAGGTCACCAGTTGTGGTCACTAAGTCAGCGAAATAGACCACTTACAGAGTTTTCAATAGAGTTTCGTACCTTAGCAGCAGCCTCCGGCTGGAATCGAAATGCTTTGAAAGCAGCGTTTTTTCATGCTTTGGATGAATCTTTAAAGGATGAGCTAGCTCTTATTGACGAGCCTCCCACACTTAATGAGGTCATTTCTTTAGCTACAAGGGTGGACAACAGGATGAGAGAAAGGAGAAGGACTAGAGTTGAAAGATCTGTTTACAAACCATAGTCACTTACTAGTTCACCACCCAATGCCAAGCCCCCACCTCAGCAATTAGCTCCTGAATCTGAGCCCATGGTGGTGGCAGGTACACGCCTGACCCCAGAAGAGAGACAGAGAGACAGAAACGCAGACAAACTAAAACAGTGTTTTTACTGTGGTTCTCCAGATCCTTTTGTAGCTGCCCTGGGCAGCCAAAAGACAGAGTCCGTCAATCATGAAGGGGGGGTTGGCGAACCACTCTCCAAACCACTCTCCAACTTGCAGAGCCCCCAGATTCAGCTTACCAGCTACAATCATTCTTAACCAACACACTTTGAACCTGTCTGCACTGGTGGATTCGGGCAGCGAACAAAACCTGATAGATTCTGAGCTGGTTGATAAAGCTGGAATCGGGGTGGAACCTCTGTCTTCACCACGTTCAGTTTTAGCCTTAGACGGACAGAGGTTACAACAGATAACACAGCACACCCAGCCCTTAGAACTCGTGCTGTCAGGTAACCACAAGAAAAAGATTTCTTTTTTTGTATTTCCTGTATCTCAGAGCTCCATAGTTTTAGGTTTCCCTTGGTTACTTAAGCATAACTCTCATCTAAATTGGTCCGAGCGTCGCGTCTCCAGTTAGCCTTTTCTCCAGGTTTCCCCAAGCTAACTTGTGAGGAGGATGAGACACTAAACTTGTCTCATGTTCCTACTGAGTACCATGATTTAAGAAGGGTTTTTAATAAGACCTCCTCACAGACCCTATGACTGCGCTATTGACCTACTTCCGGGTGCTCCTCTCCCTTCGAGCAGACTCTATAACATCTCCCGACCAGAACAGAAATCTATGGAGAATTATATCAATGAGTCACTTTCTGCAGGTATCATTTGGTCCTCTTCACCTCTTGGGGTGGGTTTTTTCTTTGTGGGGAAGAAGAATGGGTCTTTGCGTCCTTGTATAGATTTTAGGGGTTTAAACCAGATTACTGTAAAGAACAAGTATCCTCTTCCCCTTATCACCTCTGCGTTTGAACCAGTACATGGTGCTAGTTTTTTCTAAATTAGACTTAAGAAATGCTTACCATCTCATTAGAATTCGCCAGGGGGACGAGTGGAAAGCGGCCTTCAAGACGCCCCCTTCAAGACGCCCCCTTCAAGACGCCCCTTGGTCATTTTGAATACCTGGTCATGCACATCGTGACAACGTTTCGACAGTTTCTGAGTCTTCTTCAGGTCTAGTGCAGGTAAGTATTTAGCTTTAGGCACCCCCTTATCTGTTCCTCTCTCTTGTAATAATGAGCTTTCTCTCCCTTCCAGCTTGCTTATATGCACTAGGCTCCACCCACAAAATAAAACTTAGGGGCAAAATAACAGAAATGGGTTTAGGGTTAGAACAAAATAAAACAGCATTGCTCCTGCTGTATTCCAGGCCCTAGTAAATAATGTTCTCAGAGACTTTCTAAACATTTTTGTTTTAGTGTACATGGATGACATTTTAATCTATTCTGAAACACATTGAAGAGCATCGTCGGCATGTCCGCCAAGTCCTTCAGCGCCTTCTGGAGAATCGTCTATTTGTGAAGGCCGAGAAGTGTGAGTTCCACCAATCTTCCGTTACAGTTTTTGGGCTACATCTTAGAGGGTGGACAGGTACGCTCGGATCCAGAATACATAAAGGCAGTATTGGAATGGTCTGCGCCAGACTCCCGCAAAGCATTGCAGCGGTTCTTAGGGTTTGCAAACTTTTATAGGCGTTTTATCAAGGACTATAGTTAAACAGCCATCCCCCTTACCGCATTAACCTCCTCCAAAATTACATTCTCCTGGACACTGGAGGCTGACAGAGCCTTCCGGGCTTTAAAGACGTTTTCTCAAGCACCCATCTTAGTTCACCCAGATTCTTCAAAACAGTTTATTTTAGAGGTCGATGCTTCAGATATTGGGGTCGGGGCAGTGGTGTCTCAAAATTCAGAGGATGGAAGAATACACCCTTATGCTTCTTTTTCCCGCAGACCAAGTAACACTGAGAGAAATTATGATGTGGGTGACAGAGAACTATTGGGTATCAAATTAGCCTTAGAAGAATAGCGTCACTGGCTTGAGGGTGCCGAGCATCCCATTCAGGTTTGGACGGATCATAAGAACCTGGCCTACCTACAGTCAGCCAAAAGATTGAATCCACACCAGTCCCGTTGGTCTTTGTTTTTTTCTCGTTTTGATCTATGCATGTTTTTCAGACCTGGCCCTAAGAACACGAAACCTGATGCTCTTTCCAGACAGTTCGCAGTTAATGATTCAGAGAAGGAACCAGCTCCAATCCTGCCTCCCAGTTGGTCTGTAGGGTCGTCATACCTACGACCTCTTTAGCTTATCACTGTCTGTGTGTGAATGTGTGGACGAATGGGTGGATGACTGACTGTAGTGTTAAGTGCTTTGGAGTCCTCTGACTTGATAAAAGCACTATACAAGTGCAGGCCATTTACCATTTTACCACACTTGTTTAATCTTTTTCTTTTAAGTGTTTTGCCGTTCATGCCAGCCAAAACTTGTTCTCAAACTAAAGCAATGCACTGCAACAGTCCAAATCAAAAACGACTTCTGAAAACAAGTCAGAGCCAGAGGCAGGCTATATATACTGCTGACACAAAGTCGTGCAATGCCCTGACGCCTAGGCCTTTTCAACTCATAAATCTAAAACACCACGATGGCCCACCTCTAAAATCTTCGATTTTTATTTCAGTGGTGATAGCTTTAGCCTTCAGTCTGATCTGCACGGTGGAAACACCGCAGCCGCCTGCTCTCTTCAAGAAAGTTTTCAAGTTCGGGCCATCTGCTATGATTACCTCTGAAAGCTTTTGTCGTCTTTTTGCATCGACTCAGTTCTTCACTCTGGCATCTCCACCGTCTCACCATCGATTCGTTTATGCCAAGATGACGTGCAGCAGCTCGATTTCCTTCTTTAATTGCCAGATCGATAACATTTAACTTAAAAGCTGCATCATATGCTTTTCTTCGAGTGTTTTCCATGTTAATGAGTACCGGTACAAATGACTGATTTACAATACCGTAATGTATCGCATAATTTTATTGGATGTCTGAACTACACATCAATTTTATTGGTTTACTGTTACCAGGCAAAATGTTTTTGGCTCCATGAAAAAAAACAACATGCATTAGCCGCACCATATTATAGGCCGCGTTGTTCAAAGTGTGGGAAAAAAGTAGCGGCTTATAGTCTGGAATTTACGGCAACTGCCCATTTTGGTTTAAAAATTTAGCATACTGTTGATACATGGTCTTCTAGCACTTATTGGAGGATTGATATAGGCATACGCTGATTATGTATAGAACATGGTGAGGACACAACAAAGTGCTTTAGGAAGATGGAAAATTGCAGGGAAAAAGTAAAACAGCATCATGATTGTCTTCACACTTTAGAAGATTTTTGAAAGGTGGAACGATGCAAGCACATTCTAATGGATTCTATCGGTTGTGAAAAGCAAAAAGGCATCTTTGTTAAATGTGAGTAGTCTTAGCCATTTAATTTATAGTGACCTCCATCCGAATGCATTTCTAAACTACAAACAGCTCATGCTACATACAGCATCTCACTAGAAATTATTCACACATAGCTACTCTCCCATATATACTACTATAGCCTTTAGATAGTGAGGTAACTCACTAAAAACACTGTTTCAATGATATGATGTAAGGGCTTTAGCACATTTCAAGTTTTTGCACAACATGTGTTTAGTAGTTATGTAATTGTTGTTGTTAAATGCTGGGTTTATACAGTTTGATCTACCCTTTTCAGTGGAAATTAGTTCCATATATTAACAAGCAGCAAAGCAAACCTAAAAAAAAAAAAAACTAAGAATGTCGTGGTGTTGCTGCTAATAGCAAGGAAGTGTTGCATTGTGTGTGTGCGACCGCTTAGCCGAGGGCCGTCACTGAACTGTTAAACAGCAATTAAAAGAGCGATGGATTCATCATGTTCAAGTCACAGCCTTGTCTCCTGGCATTGCTCACAGACACAGAAAACCTTTCCTGAAAGACAATAAGGGAGTGGCTGTCAGAAAGCAAAACCAGCACATTTCTACTGAATAGTAACATTATAGGACCAGAGTACTGGTTTCCGTTTGTTGCTTCAGAACTCTGAAATGTTGCTTGACAGTGTTCGGTATCAGGCCAGCGCTATAAGAAGAGAGGGATCTATTTTTGTTCCTTCTTGATGAATGTGGTTGTGATGTTTTCTACAATATTGGGAAACATTTCTGAATAGCAGTGCACAATTGATTTTTTTTTATTTCAGTTCCACCGATTAGATTTTGCATTTTTTACTCGATTTTTTCTTTTTCTTGTCTGCTTTAAATCCATTTGAGTTAACATTTCTGCAATTTCTGATATGTATAGTTGTACAAACATGAGCTACTGGGTCAGCTTAGGCACTTACTATTATTCAACCTGGAAAGACTCACATAACGGAGAAACAAGAAGAAGACTGTTAAAGAATTTATTAATGAAAGATTATTTCTTTGGTGCTCGGACCCCTGAGGAAGACCTTAACGCTGAGGGTGAAGTAGGTTTGAATAAACATCTTAGGATTATGATTAGGTACGTCTTCCCCCTGAGATCCGATCCTGGTGGTGGCGTAGGCCTTGGTATGGATGGAGTTGGGAGCCTGTGGTGGAGAAGGGGTGGAGGAGGGTCGAAGCTCAGCAGAAGAGCAGTGTTTTCCATCCAGAGGGTTTTTAAAAGTGATGCCCTGGGAGATGATTGGCTGAGGAGGAGTGCGGACCTGCCGTTTATTGGAGCAGCCAGTGAGGAGTGCTTGAACGTGGCGGAGTGGTGAGTCTTCCATGTTGAATTTTCGTTTAAACTCCATTTCAACCTGGAAAGACTCACATAACGGAGAAACAACAAGAAGACGGTTAAAGAGTTTATTAATGAAAGATTATTTATTTGGCGCTCGGACCCCTCAGGAAGACGTGAACGCTGAGGGTGAAATAGGTTTGAATAAACATATTAGGATTATGATTAGGTACGTCTTCCCCCAACTCCATGAAACTCCATTTCATAGGTAAACTGCAAACAAAGCTAATGAGATAATGTACTAACAAAATGTTTTCTGCCAGTAGTGAAAAATGCAATATATTGTAGGAATCTAACTGAACAGTTTACCTTCATATAAGTCAGTTTACAGGCTGTAAATGGTTTACTTGTTCTGTTCTCATTAAGTTTCATGCAGGAAAATAATCTGTGCTGCACCACCTCTTTCCTCCATTTCCATTCTAAAATTCTCTTCTGTGTAATTAATCTAATCCAAACGTGATAACTGTGTAAAGGCTCATAAAGTGGCATTTGGATCATCCACAATTAAATTTTTTAATTTTTTTAATCTGTAGATATCCAATATTTTGTTAAACACTATCAGACTTGCCCTTTGTTTCAGCCTCTTGCTCTGGATTTAGGCTAAATGACGGTGCCAGGAGCATCATGTAGTGCATGTCAGTTGGATGTTAGAGGCTTATAACCTTTTCACAGAACCTCACTTCAAAAATCCTGGACTATTTCTTTAAGGTCTTTGGAGCATTCACTACACATCATGCTACACATTACATGTTCGCAATCTAAATGAATTTCCTCTTAAATAGAGGAGGATTTAGCAAGGAAATTATCACTAGGTTTCTTTTTTTTTTTTTACTTTTTACCTCATCAATGAAGTTGCCAAAATCTGCCTGCTGTAGAATTTTACACCAAACATGGTTGCTTACGATTCGGGACCTTTCTACAATGTGTGTGCGTGTGTGTTTGTTTTTTGTGTGAGTTGTGAAAGCAGGAGTGCAATACTGAAGGTGATGACTATATATGAGAGCTGTGTGTAGAAACGTTTTGGCCTTCTAGTCTGAGAGATCTCTGCCTGTCTTCTTGCGGGTGTGTGTGTGTGTGTGTGTGTGTGTGTGTGTGTGTGTGTATGTGTATGTGTGTGTATATTCAGTGCTGAGCTGCCATCCTATAGACTAGTGACAAGACAAACAGCAGGTTAATTGTGTCTCACTCACTACCTGTATGCTTATGTGCTGAAAGCTTTCTGCTTCTCTGAGCTCACTGACAGTTGTGACATTACTGAACAGCAGGGCCGACAGTCCTTCAGGGTGTGTGTGTGTGTGTGTGTGTGTGTGTGTGTGTGATGTGGCAGCCTGCTGTGTGTAGTCATTTATGTGTAATGGATGCTTATGAGGATAAACAGATGGTGTGTTAACATGGTAAAATATGATCTGCTGCCAGACAATATGGTGGCACGCTGGTGTTTACAACACACACATTACACCCTGGGACAGGAGAGCAGCTTTGAAGAAGCCAGCTTTTTGAGTGGCATGAAAATACCATTCTCATACTTGCACTGAGGCTGCTCATTTACTTTTTTTCCTCAATTTATGTATATCAACACATCTGGGTTTTTTTCTTAAATCAGTGTTATAATTATTATATTATCAGTATGAAAATACCAAACATAATACAAACAGTTGCTTTATATGACTACACTATGAAACCTATTTTTAATAGTCCACCTTATTAACTTTATTTTATTTGTAAATGTACATAAATTTCAGCAATTTCAGGCAGGAGTTACAACCCAACAAAACCCATGACACTAAAGCTTTTACTAATTTCAGATAATTTCAGATATTGATATACCCTCAGCATTTCACAGATGTTTGGCTAGGAATAGTGAGCAAAAGGATTTTCTGAAGCCAATTTTCCTCAAAATCTTTTGCCTTTAAATGGCAGTTTTTCATGGTAATCTGAACATCTCTCAGCCGTGATCTCAAAAATCCATCCCTACAACATTTGGAGAGTTACATAATATTTGGTATGTATTAATCGCTTAGGGTTAGGGCTAACCCTTTCTATCATGTGGATAGCCGCTGAAAAGAGCTTCCAGATGGTCATACAGGAGAACCATTGTTTCTACATATGCATGAAATGATCTTTGCCACCAACACCACAAGCATGTCCAGCTGGATCACTGAATCAGAGAGGTTGCCATGTAGTCAGTCAAAAACAAAAGCCCAGCCTTGCTTTACCTGAGGCTGTACATACTGCGTATGTATTTGCAGGTTTAAATAATCCATCTCGCTATCAAAGTGATGAACATAAGCTGAAAACAGGCTTATGTTGTGCTTAAAGCTGCCCCTGCCTGGAAGTTCCGTTGCTGAGCCTCCATCTCTAAGAAAATCCTCGCCTGGTCACATGGCTGTTTCTCCTGCAGTTTGTTTTCCAGTTTAGCCTTGATAACCAGACATCCTTTTGTTTCAATGGCATTCGTAGAAACAGTGCCATGGGAAACTAACATTCCTCGCCTTACTACACATTTCATAATGTAGCATACACAATTAGCATAGCATGTACAGGTGTTGGACAATGAAACTGAAACACCTGTCATTTTAGTGTGGGAGGTTTCATGGCTAAATTGGACCAGCCTGGTAGCCAGTCTTCATTGATTGCACATTGCACCAGTAAGAGCAGAGTGTGAAGGTTCAATTAGCAGGGTAAGAGCACAGTTTTGCTAAAAATATTGAAATGCACACAACATTATGGGTGACATACCAGAGTTCAAAAGAAGACAAATTGTTGGTGCACATCTTGCTGGCATATCTGTGACCAAGGCAGCAAGTCTTTGTGATGTATCAAGAGCCACGGTATCCAGGGTAATGTCAGCATACCACCAATAAGGACGAACCACATCCAACAGATTAACTGTGGACGCAAGAGGAAGCTGTCTGAAAGGGATGTTCGGGTGCTAACCCGGATTGTATCCAAAAAACATAAAACCACGGCTGCCCAAATCACAGCAGAACTAAATGTGAACCTCAACTAGCCAAACCTTTGGTCACTCATGCCAATGCCAAACGTTGGTTTCAATGGTGCAAGTAGCGCAAATCTTGGGCTGTGGACAATGTGAAACGTGTATTGTTCTCGGATGAGTCCACCTTTACTGTTTTCCCCACATCCGGGAGAGTTACGGTGTGGAGAAGCCCCAAAGAAGCGTACCACCCAGACTGTTGCATGCCCAGAGTGAAGAATGGGGGTGGATCAGTGATGGTCTGGGCTGCCATATCATGGCATTCCCTTGGCCGAATACTTGTGCTAGATGGGCGTGTCACTGCCAAGGACTACCGAACTATTCTTGAGGACCATGTGCATCCAATGGTTCAAACATTATATCCTGAAGGCGGTGCCATGTATCAGGATGACAATGCACTAATACACACAGCAAGACTGGTGAAAGATTGGTTTGATGAACATGAAAGTGAAGTTGAACATCTCCCATGGCCTGCACAGTCACCAGATCTAAATATTATTGAGCCACTTTGGGGTGTTTTGGAGGAGCGAGTCAGGAAACGTATTCCTCCACCGGTATCACGTAGTGACCTGGCCACTATCCTGCAAGAAGAATGGCTTAAAATCCCTCTGACCACTGTGCAGGACTTGTATATGTCATTCCCAAGATGAATTGACGCTCTATAGGCCACAAAAGGAGGCCCTACACCATACTAATAAATTATTGTGGTCTAAAACCAGGTGTTTCAGTTTCATTGTCCAACCCCTGTATACTGCCCATGTCCCATAACTACCACAGAAACATCACAGCACAATGTGATTCCCATAAGGCAAGTTGATTCTTTACCATGAGAGGAAAAAGTAATGCTGATATCACTGTTAAAGATATACAATTTGGCCTGATGCAGTTAAACACTGTGAATTCCACAACTTAGATGTGATATATTGCTGAGTTTTTGTCGGATCAATATGCAGATGAACATTCGGGAGCAGCATGGTGAGTAGAAGAGATTATCTTTGATAATAAGAAAAAGAACACCAGAACAACTTACAAGGGAACCCAGATGGTGTAAACGGACATGGAGGAAACAGGGAAAGGGACCAATGAACTGAGGAGGTAATCAAGGAGGGAATAGGGTGCAGCCGGTGGAAGAGGAAATGTTGGAGAACTGCAAGCATGGGGTGAACATGCAAACTCCATGCAGAAAGAACCCTGACCAGGAGACAAACCCAGGACCTTCTTGCTGCAAGGCAACAGTGCTACCAACTGCACCACCATGCATCCTCTAAAAGTAAACAGAATTAATCTAATTAGCCTGAGTAAACTGAAAATAAAGCAAGTGAAGAACATGGTTGTGCAAAAAAGGTAAACAAAACTCAAATCCAAAACCTGAAGGGCCACACATATTGTAAAGAAATACTTCAAAGACAGGACAATGTTCCTTAATAAAATCTCTTTCAGTTCCTTCATATGTAGACTCACATGACAAAACGATTTTTCATATCGGCATACGTGACAAGATAACAGCGTGACAGCAAATTTATGTACAAAAACGAAGGGTTAAGCCAAAAGAATAAACGACTTGTAAACCTGCTTAGCCCTTCATAACCAATTCAAGTACTAACATTGGCAAGGACGTGTAGACCTTTTATATCAGCTATTTGTCGCTCTGGCAGTATTTGTAACAATGTGTCAGTTTACTCTTTGCAAGCATAGACTCACAATTTTTTCATCATAGGTTAGGATAAATCAAACTAAGAGAAAAATGTTAAGCTAAACTGGATGGTAATTGTTGAGTGAATTGTGATGAGTTTTACTGTTACAGCATATTTGTTTAAAACAATCAAATTAAAACAACTTTGTATTTTTTTCCTCAGTTTGCCAATAAAGAAACTTTTAAATATTTGTTTCGTACATTCCTTTAGAAGGTTAGCTCCATAAAAACAAAACTTTCACCCCCCACCAGCACAAAGACACACACTCCTCCCTGTGACCCTGTGCCCCAGCTGTCGGTGATGAACGATGACAGAGGTGTGACAGAAGAAGTCAGACTAAAGAGTGATGTACAACCTGCTGCAGGAGGCACATCTATCACCCACACTCACTGTCTCACACACACAAGCAGAATGACAGATGGTTCTGCCCACTCTTTTGCCTCTCCTTTGCTCTGGAGGCTCAGTAATATTCCCACTATTATTTCCTCCTAAGTGCCGCCTTTGCTGTCACTGATGTGTTGTTGTTGCACATTAACTGAGCTCTGTAAATGATCGCAGGCAGGCAGGAGGGTAAATTGTAACTTCCCTTTCTGACATGTTTGGGATGGCTGTATACAGCCTGACTGAAAGATAAAAAAACAGTAGGTGGCACTTTATTATTAAGCCTCTTTTACATTTTCACAGCCTTGCAAAGGTTCTTGCAGGAAAAAGAAACCACCGCAGTGACAAGTTCTATGGAGCTATGGATCCTTCACACTGACTGACCTGCAGATTAAGTAAAGATTTACTCACGGTGGTTCAACACTTGCTGCTATTATGTAAAGATTTGGGCTAACAAATTCCAGTGTTCATCGTTGAAGGCAGCAGTCTGCGCAGTAAAAGAATTAGGTTTCTTTGTTTTCTCTTGACAGCCCTTAAAAATGTTAATCTAGTGAATGAGCTCTATTTAAATAACTGTATGGAACTGGATGACTTTTGGTGTGTTTGACCAAACAAATCATGGCAAAACATTTTGTTAAGAGTAGCTAAAACCCTGATGTGGCAGGTGAAGAAGGGAGAGCAACTCTTCAGAGGAGAACCATAACAGATTTTACTGTCATTGTTTGCTGACTGAGAAGAGGAAGCAGTAGAAGGAGAGAATTGTATCCTCGGCCAGTAAGTGGAAATGTTTTTGTACGGCTATGATTATCTTTTTATACTGTTTAGCTGGGAAATACCGTTTTAAAAAAGCAAATAAATATGTATTTGAGCACAGAGTGTGGGGTTTTGGTGAAAATCTGTGCCTGTGTGTGCACTGGGTGATGGATAGGTGCTTTGCTTACCTGTGTGAAGTTGTACAAGGCCTTTTGGACTTTTAGTTTACTGTATACATGTTGAAGCATTCAGGAATTACAGCCTTTTGAAGTTCATATGTAGAGGTGTTTTCTAGAATGCCCATTCGGAGACAGCAAATAGCCACGTTGGAAAAATGCAAGGACCCACCAAAAAACCTCTCCAGAATCGTAATTTTTTTGCTATTGCTATCATATTTGTAGTAGGTAGGGCTTGTATCTATTGCTTAATTTGATTTCTGAGTGTGTATCTTTAGTCCTCAATGTAAAGTTACATAAAAACAAAAACAAAAATCCAGATGAGAGAACAAAAGTAACATTTCAGTGTAATCCAACTTCAATAACTACAAAATAGTTACATATACAATAGACTTGTCTGCCCAGGTTAAATATTCAGAATGTTATCTTTACGAAGAGAATGAGCTTTTGATTTTGCTCCAAAGGGATGAAGAACTGCATCTTATTTAATTTGGGTATGCATTTTCCATGCATTTTTAGGTGTTTTGGGAGGAATGTTAAGAGGTTAAGGTGTATGGGTGAACACAGTAAGAGAGTCTGGCATGACATAAACAAAAACAGGCTATTGGTGACTGTTTTTTTTTTCCAAATGCCACTCAGTACCACTCAGAGTTTAGTGATAAAATACACATCTCCCAACTTCTAACTGCTCAGTATGTCATGCCAAGATGGTGCTGTGAAAAAGTATATGCCTGATTACAGATTTTTTCTGTTATTGTTGCTTTGTTCCCACTTACATTTTTCTGATCCATACATCCATTTTCTATACCTGCTTCTTCTGTATAGGGTCGTGGGGAGCTGGTGCCTATCTCCAGCTGTCTACGGGCAAGAGCCAGGGTACACCCTGGACAGGTCGCCAGCTCATCGCAGGGCAACACATAGGACAAGCAACCATGCACACACCCATTCACGCCTAAGTGCAATTGAGAGAGATCAAGTAACCTAACAGTCATGTTTTTGGACTTTGGAAATAAGCCGGAGTAACCGAGAGAACCCATGCATTCACAGGGAAAACAAGCAAACTTCATGCAGAAAGACTCCTGGCTGAGAGTTGGACCCACACCTTCTTGTTGCAAGACAACAGTGCTACCAAATGTGCCATTGTGCAGCCCATGTTTCTGATCATCATACACATTTAATATCAGACAAAGATAAAAAAGTTTTTTAGCTGATGATTACAGTTATTAATTGAAAACGCTATCTAACCCAAGCTGGATCCCCAGACCTAATAACTGGTTGTGCCACCTTTAGTATCAACGACAGCGGTCAAGTGTTAGTGACACCTGGCAATGAGTCTTTTACATCACTGTGGAGGAGTTTTGACCCACTCTGCTTCCAGAATTGCGTTAATTCAGCCACACTGTACAGTTTTTGAACATGAATGATCTGTTTAAGGCTCACTGAGTCGAGCATATTGTGAATGTTGACTGAACAGCATGGACTCTGCTCACACTGTTTGCGGACGTTTGAGATTTCATGGTCAAGCATACCAATTTCCTATATTTCCGGTGACAAATTCATACATTTTCCACACTTTCTGCTATGGCTTCATTGGATGAGGAGAAAAAGCTAATTTCATTTGTAGCTTTGGAAAAACAAAAAGAAAAGAAGTTGGTATATAAGGCTATTAGACGGACTTGGGACAAAGAATGGGAATACACCTGTTAGTGCCGCACAGAGAGTGGCAGTGACATTGCGAGTCCTCACGACTGGTTGCTCAGAGCAGTGTTCCACATTTAAAACCGTTCGACGTAAAGACTTTTGTCCACCTTGCAGCTTATTGTGTGAGACCATGCTCACCTACATGGTCATAAAAATTGAGCTTTGTTTGGATGTGTCCAGTGGACATCTGCTTTGAGTCCACCTTAAGTACAAACGGACATCCGTCAAGTCTGTATTCCCGACTTTGTGGGAGCCTTTAATGTCATGCCACAGCTTCCCTATCGGATTCAACTCCAAATTTTGACTTGGACTCTACAAAACCTTCATTTTGTTTTTTGAGCCAGTTAAGGGTTAATTTGGACTTTTCGAAGCTAGGTCCTGTGAAGCATTTATTGGGAATAGTTCTTATACCTGTAGTAGAAAGATGTCATATCACTATGTGCACAAATAAAGGTTTCACAAATTAAACAATCTTTTAAAAATCTCTTTTCATTTGTCAGGTTTGACAAATACATTTTCTTTATATTTTAGAATAAGGATGATCAAATGCCCTTTAGCTCAGCATCGGTAGGAAGCTACGAAGCTGCTAATGGTTAGCCAGTACTAGTATTCTCACAGAGCTTAAATCATTTGCATCTTGTCTTTCACCAAATATGTTGCCAGATATACTATTTAAAAGTGCTGGAAGATTCTTCAGTGCTTCTAGCCCAACAAGTAGTTTTTTTAAGCCAACATTGTTACACAACATGATAACTCAGGAACTGTTTCTTTTCTTGCTTTAAAATAATAGTCTCAAACATAGATACAGGGTGTCAAGGTTAAAATAATCACCTTCAAGTAGCCTACTTAATAGGTTTTACTTCACCATCGGAATACCATAGTGACAGCAATTGGATAACAATTTTTAAGACAGACAAAAAATATTGCAGTATTTTAATATCACTTAATCTTGTGGTATGAGACTTAGTAAACGATCTTGATGATGTCACAGCATCAGACTTTCACCAGTCTAAAAGATCACATTAGAGATTTTGTTCCAGTTTTAGGCTGCCACTTGTTACAAAATCTGAAACACTTTTGTAAATCTTGAGACAAATTCAACTTTCAGAAAACAATTTAACATTTGAGCAACAGGTTGCAACATCAGCAGTAAAAGATACGCGGGCTGTCGTTTTTGTGGAAGCCAATGCTAATTATTTGCAAATAGGTTGTCATTATGGTTATTAGGTATTGACTGGTGGCCAGTAATTACTTTAAAATGATGATGTCATTATTGGTTTTTATTTAATAAACTGTTAGACTCATAATATAAGGTGACTATTTTTTGAGATGGAAACTATGTCATAAATAACATTATGTGTGTATGCATAATGTGTTAAAAGGATGATGAAGAGACATTGCACAAACAGTCAGTTTATTATAGATCATAAATGGTTACTGGGATGTTACTTACAGAAAATGAAATGAATTACTGAAAAACATGCTGACACTCTGTAGAAGTCCCTGGCCATGAGGGTGCCACAGCTTCCCAGAGGGTGCCAGACCAGTTGTAAGACGCTATGGTGGCTGCCTCTGTTTTACTGCAGTCAAGCCAGCCTCCACTTCGAAAATGACGATGAAATCAACCCTCAAGCAGTTTTGTTGTGCCCGAAAACATGAATTACAGCAGCGATGCTTGCTGAGATCTTAGTGAAATCAATAGGTTTTAAATTAACCAACTCCTGGTGGTTGATGTCATTCTTGCTGTTATTTATATTAGATATTTAAACGTCCACCTGCGAATGTATAGATATAACATTTTTATTTTTGAAATGCTGCAAGTCACTGACTCTTTGCAATCTGCTGATAGTTAAGATGAATTGGAATGGATGCACCCGACATAAAATCTGTATGATTTGACGACACGTGCTGTGAATTGGCGCTATTTACATAAAACTGAATTCAATTGAATTGAATTTTTGTCACTGTTTTATGTGGTAATTTGTGTGTTCATTTGAGAATGTCCATTTATTTTCCCGAAGCTTCCGCACTTATTAAAATAAAATTGTTTCCAGTGACCAGTCTATCTTAAGGTTGACAGAAGGACACCTCCAGGTGTCACGCATCAAATTTCACCAACATCTGATATGGAATATCAAAATTAAAGCCCGTGCCGAATATATCCATGATATTGTGTATTATTGTCCGATCATTTGTGATCTCTTAGTCATCCTTAAAACATTTTTCTAGTGCTATCTGCAACTGCCACACCTATTGCAGTCCAGTATATAAGCAACTGAAGGGGTAGTTGTGAAAATGGGGCAATCGCCACTCGATTGCTGTCCATCTTGGATCACCATGAGCGCTCCCAATCACTTCCGGGTCATCTTTGGAGTTTGTACATTCCCTTTCCATTAGATTTTGTCATTTGTAAATTGTTTCTGGTGTTGTTAAAGTGTTTTCTGAAATGTTAATGTTTGTTTTCTAACATGTAAATTTCTTTTCTCAAATGTAAATGTGTTTTGAGACTTGTAAAAGTGTTTCACATCTTGTTCAATTGTTTTCTGAAATATGAATTTGGTTTGTACCTCCCGGCCACCGTAGCCGCTAATTATTATTATTCTTTTTGATTAATCTAACATTTTTTCCTAATAATACCTCCAGCATGATAAAATGAAATCAAATGAAGCGCTTAATATTTATTTATTGACATTAAAAAAGGAGTATTCAAAATGTTAAATATGATAAGGCTAAACTAGAAGTAAATTCAGACTGCAACTCCAAAAGGAAAAATCTACTTCTATTTCATAATTTATATAAAATGTTATAACAGGTTTTACATTAATATATAACAAGTATTTTTAACTGTGTGTGCCATTTAGATATTTGTCTAGATTAAATTTGATTCATTTTTTTATTTACATTATATACACGATTAAATGTGATAAAAATGGCATGATGTAAAATTAATTTGGACTTATGCGCATTAACACATGCTGGCAGACAGATAAACAGTTAAATAAGCAAAGTGTAGTGAACACATAACTTGTCAAACCTTAGTCAGCTTTGAGCAGGTTGAAAAAAAAACTTTTTATGGCCTATCTTCAGGTCCCTGGGTCTGTCTTTTCAGCTGCTCTTTTAGAGCTCCTGTGTTGCTTCCATTTGCAGCAAAACGTACAGTGTCCAAACTTCCATTTAATGCCAGATGGCTCAAATTGCTTCCATACATCAGAGAACGTTGGCCTTTGAAAACTCTGACAAACAATTAGAACCTGGCTCATTTGGGAATAATCAGAAGCATTTTGTTTTTAAACAGTAATAATAGCAAGGCTAATGACTTGAGCCAAACTTGGCTGGCTTAAAGGCAAGCACTGACACACTGCTGCAGACCGCAGGTAGGGGGGACTCTGCACACACAGCTGTTTGGAGGAAAACAGTTACTGATGAAATCCAAAAAGAAAATTGTAGACTAAGAATTTTGATGTGGAAGAATTGCTATAGTTGAAGCCTTTGATTATTTTTGATAAATCAGCTTTATTGAAGTTAAAATTGCATTGATGACAAATGTTAGGCTTCGTTAACCAGAGGAGCAATGAGGAGATTACAGAAGGTATTTCCAAAATTAGTTCTTCTAAGAACGGCAAGGACTAGGAGGCAGTAGGATGAGGTCCTGGACATAACAATGAACTGGTTTCTGACAAGTGTTTCTGCAGAGCAGGACAACAAGGAGATAAGCAAAGCACATAGGATAAACATGTGCAAAAGATGATTAACATTCTATGAGTAGGAACGATCTGGCATCTATCTCAGGGGAACCCACTCCTCTTATGCCCTATCTATACGGAGTCCCTCTCTACTTCGCCACGCATTGGAACGAGTTCTGCTGTAATTATGCACCCTTTATAGTCAATGAGACCATTTACACTGCTTCCAAAGGGTGGTATAGAGCAGCACTGCACACTGCCATCAGCCCAAATTCGACCCAGGTCTATTTTTGCCATTAGGTTGCTCCTGATGAGCCTTGATGAGCTGCAACTGTGCGGAATCACCTGCCCGTTACACCCTGATTTGAATTGGCGATGCACACACACACACACACACACACACACACACACACACAAAAACACACACACACACACACATCTGTGTTTCACTATCTTTATGAGGACTTTTCAGTTACTTCTATTGACTTCCATTTATTTTCCTTGATTTTTAGTGCCTAACCCTGACCTTAAAACTAACCCTAACCCTAACCATAACTCAATTTATACCCTAGTCCTAAACCTAACCCCTGTCCCAAGAACAGAATATGGAAAAGTGAGGACCAGGAAAATGTCCTCACTTTGCGATAAAAATACGAAAAATGGTTCTCACTCAGCAACAAGTACAAGAAAACACACACACCCACACGTCTATTGTTTATTATCTTTATGAGGACTTTTCAGTTACTTCATTGACTTTCATAAATTTTTGTAGTGTTTAGTACCTATCTTCCAAGCCCACTCCAATTTAAACCAATTGTTAATGAGCAAAAAATAAAGTTGAAGTTGGCTTATGGTGTCACTAAACCAACTTTTGGCCCTGTCACAGATTTGTCCGGCCTGGATAATGCTCTGATGGTGCTATTTTGGATTCAGTGTCCTTGTTGCAAACTGTGAACTAAACTAGTTTAGTTTACATGAATATGTCCTGTTAGCAGTCTATAATATTTTTGCTGTCTAGCTCTGATTCACAGTCAATAACTCAGTCAGGAACAAATACCCCCCCCCCAACCCCCTCCACACGCACGTGTGCACACATACGTGCACACACACATGCATGCACACACTGCCACTGTGCAATCAGGATGGATCCCACCCCATGCAACATTTTACTGAGCAATCATCAAAGCACCATTAAATCAGAAGTGACTGCCAATAAAGGGAGGAAATTGCGGGCAGGGATTACAATGTTTGCATGATAAGGGGTATGTGTCTGTAGGGGGGTTGTAATCTGAGGGAATCACAAGATTTATGTAGCATTTACTGTGGAGCAAGTCATAAAGTGTAATTACAAAGGGGGTGTCAACACGCCATAGAGCCGTGGCCCAGCAGGCTAGCTGGCAGGAAGGCAAGGAGACAAGTGATCAAGGACTATTTATCCATGCTGTCTCTCCATTTGTCTCTTTCTCCATCTCCCTCTCCACACTGCTTCAGACCCATAAATCAGCTGCAACAAGTCCAAGTTCCAGCGTGACAACAGCTGAGCCGTCTGACATGAAAAGGTTCATGGAAACAATACTGTTTGGATGGAGATTTACTGACTGACATTTCTGCCATTAAAAAAAGGAACACAGACCCCAGCAGCAAATTTCTCAGGATGCTGCATATGTTTAATAAATATGAGTTCCATATTTTTCCAGATTCATGTTTTTAAAAAATCTGTATTTTTCAACCTATTTAATAAAAATACTAAAGGTCACAATGAGTTTATAGGAATCATTAAGTGGTGGTCAAGCTTTAAATATGGAACCTGAAAAATGTAAGGCAGGGAAAATCATGGATGGATAGATGAAGACAGAGAATAAAGTTTGAAAATATAAATATTTTTCCATACTTTTTTTGTCTTGGTCCATTCCTGGAAATACTTCAATCACTTTCTCTAATTTTTCAGACATTTCCAGAATAAGTAAGGTCTCTAAATCCTAATAGTTTAATGTGACTGTTGTGTAAATTCGTTCTTCTGATTCAAACCTCTTAAGTTGTTCTACCTTTTCACCTCTAGTTTACCATGTTGACCTTTGAGTTCCACCTCTCTCAGCATTTCTAACAGTACATTGGATGTCAAAGGTCAAAGTATGGAAACTTATCAAATGGTCTTATTTCATAAAACATGTTGATCTAGTTTAAAGCCTAACAGAAACAGCATTTAGGAATTATTTCCACAGTTTTAAACTTCAGTGGTGAACAGCATCAAATCTCTTTCAAGCCTCAGAGCGGGAGTGGACAGTTTTTGACCATGTCAGCCTCTTAGACACATGGGTTATTTCCACCACAATTTCTGTTCATTTTCATCTCTGTTTAAACGGATGGGACATTTGGAACCTTTTAAATCGGACCTAGTTTGTCTGGAAGCTTTCAAAAGCTCAGACCTACCCCACGTAAGAATATATATCTCAGCTGGCAGGTGTCAGCATAGCAAGCCTCATATCCTAAAATAAAAGGTCTAAAAGTTTTCATCAGATTCATCTGGGTATATGGAAGTCCAGAGGTGCCACTACAGACTAACAGAATCAACTTAAATTAAATTTCCCTACCTAGGGCACGGCACAAGCCGTAGCAGTAGAGTGCATGACCGATATATAGAAGTTTCAGTCCTCAACGCATCTGTCCCCTGGTTCTTCACCCCACTTCCTGTCTGCCTACTTTCGAAAAATAATAAAAAAGGCTACTAGTGCCACAGAAAAAATCTGAAAACACATAAAAAATTTCCCTACTTGAATGACTAAAATAATGATGAGAAAAACTTTTAAATACACAGAGATTAATAGTATCTTAAATAAAGCAGGATGTATTTTTTGCTCTGATTGTATTTTCACAGATAAATCAGGAACATTTTCTGGCCTCATAAATGGTTAATTTATTTTCGTTTTAAAGGCTTAGGGTTTTTTGTGCTTAGGATCTTCTTTGTACTTTCTTTAGGTAGTACAATGACAAAAAAGAAAACACTTTAAGGCTGAAGGATCTAATCGTTTACCTTTCTAGGATGGTTTATGTTCATTTCTGGGAAGTTGCAGCTCAATTGTTTTTCTCATAGCAGTCAAAATATGAACTCATCTGAGCACAGAATGAAATAAAATGTAGAAGTTCAAAAGCAGGTTGCATTACAGAAACAAAATGGTCGACCATAAAAGAACCAGAACTATACAAGTAGAGATGATCTCATCCAAGTCTTTGTTCGGTTCTGGTACGATCCTGGTATCTAATTTTAAATATTTGCCAATATTAATATTTTCAGATGCAAAATACGCTTGCATAAACATTTGGAGTTGGTGGTTGTTTATTTGTTTATACGAATAAACCATACAGAAGTCAGTTATACTGCTGTATTGATATGTATATGTATATACAGGGATTGGACATTGAAACTGAAACACCTGGTTTTAGACCACAATATTTTATTAGTATGGTGTAGGGCCTCCTTTTGCGGCCAATACAGCGTCAATTCGTCTTGGGAATGACATATACAAGTCCTGCACAGTGGTCAGAGGGATTTTAAGCCATTCTTCTTGCAGGATAGTGGCCAGGTCACTACGTGATACTGGTGGAGGAAAACATTTCCTGACTCGCTCCTCCAAAACACCCCAAAGTGGCTCAATAATATTTAGATCTGGTGACTATGCAGGCCATGGGAGATGTTCAACTTCACTTTCATGTTCATCAAACCAATCTTTCACCAGTCTTGCTGTGTGTATTGGTGCATTGTCATCCTGATACACAGCACCGCCTTCAGGACACAATGTTTGAACCATTGGATGCACATAGTCCTCAAGAATGGTTCGGTCTGGGTGGTATGCTTCTTTGGGGCTTCTCCACACCGTAACTCTCCCGGATGTGGGGAAAACAGTAAAGGTGGACTCATCAGAGAACAATACATGTTTCACATTGTCCACAGCCCAAGATTTGCGCTCCTTGCACCATTGAAACCGACGTTTGACATTGGCATGAGTGACCAAAGGTTTGGCTATAGCAGCCCGGCCATGTATATTAACCCTGTGGAGCTCCCGACGGACGGTTCTGGTGGAAACAGTAGAGTTGAGGTGCACATTTAATTCTGCCGTGATTTGGGCAGCCGTGGTTTTATGTTTTTTGGATACAATCCGGGTTAGCACCCGAACATCCCTTTCAGACAGCTTCCTCTTGCGTCCACAATTAATCCTGTTGGATGTGGTTCGTCCTTCTTGGTGGTATGTTGACATTACCCTGGATACCGTGGCTCTTGATACATCACAAAGACTTGCTGTCTTGGTCACAGATGCGCCAGCAAGACGTGCACCAACAATTTGTCCTCTTTTGAACTCTGGTATGTCACCCATAATCTTGTGTGCATTTCAATATTTTGAGCAAAACTGTGCTCTTACCCTGCTAATTGAACCTTCACACTCTGCTCTTACTGGTGCAATGTGCAATCAATGAAGACTGGCTACCAGGCTGGTCCAATTTAGCCATGAAACCTCCCACACTAAAATGACAGGTGTTTCAGTTTCACTGTACAACCCCTGTATATATATAACAGAATCAGAATCAGCTTAATTGCCAAGTTCGTACATGCAACAAACAGGGAACTTGACTCCGGTACACTTTCCTCTCTGGGTTTTTATTTTTTTGGGGGCTTTTTGCATTATAAGATATATTCTGCATATATCTTTATGTCCTTAAATGAATATATACACATATATAAGGTGGAATTGCGACTTCAGTATGAGGTTGTTTGGTACTATTAAATGTTCAACAGAGAAACAGCCTGGGGAAAGAAACTGTCTGTGGCAACTGGTTTGAGTAAACAGTGCTCTGTTGCGACGGCCTGAGGGTAAAACTCTGAACAGTTTTTGTGCAGGGTGTGTGGGGTCTGCAGAGATGTTAGCAGCTCTTTTCCTGTCCATAGACCTGTATAAGTGCTGGATGGAGGGAAGGTCAGCCCTGATTATTCTCTCTGCAGACCTGATTATTCATTGCAGTCTGGACCTGTCCTGTTTTGTGGATGAGCCAAACCACACTGAGATGGATGAAGACAGGACAGACTGAATGATGGCAGTGTAGAAGATGGCCAGCAGCTCCTGTGGAAGGTTGAACTTCTTGAGTTGCCTCAGGAAGTACAGTCTCTGCTGGGCCTTCTTCCGAACAGTGTCTATGTGTGAAGACCATCTCAGGTCCTCAGAGATGTGGTTCCTAGGAACCTGAAGTGGTCCACAGGTGTTGTTGATGGTGAGGGGGATGTATGGGGATGGTGTTCTCCGAAGGTCCACCACCATTTCCACAGTTTTGAGTGGGTTTAGTTCCAGGTAGTTCTGACAACACCAGTGTACCAGCCGATCCACCTCCTGTCTGTATGCAGACTCATCACCGTCCTGGATCAGACCAATGACAGTGGTGTTGTCTGCAAACTTCAGGAGTTTCTTGGACGAGTCCGTTGAGGTACAGTCATTTGTGTACAGGGAAAAGAGGAGTGGGGATAGAACACACCCCTGGGGGGCACCAGTACTTATTGATCTGGTTCGGGAGAAGATGCTTCCCAGTCTCACCTGCTGCTGTCAGTCTGTCAGGAAGCTGTCGATCCACTGACAAGTGGAGGCTGGGCTGTTGAGCTGGGTGAGCTTCTGGTGGAGGATGTCTGGTATGATGGTGTTAAAGGCCGAGCTGAAGTCTAAAAACAGGATCCTGGCGTACGTCCCTGGACAGTCGAGGTGTTGCAGAATGAAGTGTAGACCTTTGTTAACAGTATCATCTGCTGACCTGTTTGCTCGGTAAGCAAACTGTAGGGGGTCCAGCAGGGGGCCTGTGATGTCTTTCAGGTGTTTCAACACCAGCCGCTCAAAAGATTTCATGACCACAGACGTCAGGGCTACAGGCCTGTAGTCATTTAATCCTAGGATGGTGGGTTTCTTGGGCACTGGGATGATGGTGGACTGTTTGAAGCAGAAGGGGACCTCACACGTCTCCAGTGACTTGTTGAAGATCCGGATGAAGATCGGAGCGAGTTGATTTGCACAGGCTTTCAGGCAAGATGGGGAGACGTTATCAGGTCCTCCAGCTTTCTTTGTTTTCATGCGCTGAAAGAGCCTATTTACATCTTCCTCGGAGATCTTTAGTGCAGGCAGAGGATCTGAAGGTAGGGGGTTAGTTGCTTTGTGGGAGGAATTTGTTCCTGAATGGGATGTGGAGGGGATGATTTGAGGTGTGAATGGCTTCTTGTCATGTGTGCAGTAGAAGCCATTCAGAATATTGGCCAGGAGACGACTCTGTTCAGGATGGGTGGGGGGGCTCCTATAGGCAGTCAGGTTTCTCAGACCGGTCCATACAGCTGAAGTGTCACTAGAAGACAGACAGACAGACAGACAGACAGACAGACAGACAGACAGACAGACAGACAGACAGACAGACAGACAGACAGACAGACAGACAGACAGACAGACAGACAGACAGACAGACAGACAGACAGATAGATAGATAGATAGATAGATAGATAGATAGATAGATAGATAGATAGATAGATAGATAGATAGATAGATAGATAGATAGATAGATAGATAGATAGATAGATAGATAGATAGATAGATAGATAGATAGATAGATAGATAGATAGATAGATAGATAGATAGATAGATAGATAGATAGATAGATAGATAGATAGATAGATAGATAGATAGATAGATAGATAGATAGATAGATAGATAGATAGATAGATAGATAACCTAAGCCACTTTATCAAAAAGGAAGGTTTTAAGCCTAGCCTTAAAAGTAGACAAGGTGTCTGCCTCACGGACTAAAACTGGGAGCTGGTTCCACAGGAGAGGAGCCTGATAACTAAAGGATCTGCCTCCCATTCTACTTCTAGAGACTCTAGCAACCACCAGTAAACCTGCAGTCTGAGAACGAAGTGCTCTGTTAGGAACAAATGGAACAATCAGATCTCTGATGTATGATGGAGCTAAATCATTAAGGGCCAGCCTTGAAGTAACAAATGCATGGACTAGTTTTTCAGCAACACTCCTGGATAGGATATTTCAAATTTTCAGAATTAGAATCAGCTTTATTGCCAAGATTGTACATACAAACAAGGAATTTGACATTTAATTGTTTTATTTTTATTTTTAGTCTGAGTTGTGCTTATTTTTATAAGATTTTCCTGATTTCCTCCTTTTAGATAATTTTTTAATCTATTCAATTTTGGCCGTGGACAAAACACTGTCTTAATAGGGTAATGGGTGGGTAGCAGTACAGAAGCAGCAGAGAGGAGTGTTAAACTACGACCCTGCTTCCTGGTCTGAACCCCGGGTTGTCAGAGTTTTGGAGAACTAATAAATTTGGGCTAGATTCCAAGAAAGAAAAGCTGATCCATCCAAAGTGGGATGGATGCCGTCTCTGCGGATCAGACCAGGTTTTAAACCAGTTGAGTGCTGTACCAGAAAGGCTGACCCAGTTTTCCAGGCACTCTAATAATATGGAGTGATCAACAGTGTCGAATGCTGCACTAAGGTCCAATAATACCAGCACTGTGGTTCTTCCACAGTCTGCATTTATACAGATGTCATTGAACACCTTGACAACAGCAGTCTCTGTACTGTGGTGAGCACGGAAGCCTGACTGGAAGACATCGAAGCGGTTGGTCGTTGTTAGGAAGTTGTTTAACTGCTGAAACACAGCTTTTTCAATAATCTTACTGATGGTTTGATATAGGCCTGTAGTTCTGTAGTAGCAGCTTGTCCAAGTTGCAGTAAGTGATGAATATGCCTTACCAAGTCCATGCTCAATTCTGTGATGGTGAGCTCACCAGTTCCTACTGCAGCAAAGCATCCCCAAACCATTACACTTCCAACTCTATGCTTCAAAGTTAGTATGGGTTTTCTTTCCTTGAAGGTTGTATTAGAGTTAACGTGTCCTTTGTTCTGGTTTCCAAATAATTACATACATTACATTACATGTACACTCATCTGTCCAAAGGACATCATTCCAGAAGTCTTTGTGGATGTTCTTTGTGGCAAACCTTTCTTTGTGCAAGGAGCAAGCAAGGAGGATGCCTTTGTTTGCTCTGATGCAGTCTCTTTCCGATTGTACAGGGATGTATTTTAACAATACTAGTAGAAGGATACTGCTGTATGACCAGTAATGGCATTTTAATGTTTTTTAAGACTTCATTTTGCATCTTGCAGTCTGTTTTCAGGAGAAACATGCTTGGACAGCAAGACCTGGACATGCTGACAGTTGTTTTGAATGTCCTCCACTTGTAGACACTTTTCTGTAGAGTCAAAAGACTGATTTACAGTTCTTTCAAAACATTGTTAAATCTCTTATCAGACTGATAGACTTCAGTGTCCTTACTGAAGGACTTACATGTCTCTATGCATTTCACCATAGTGTTAACTCACTTCAACAGTCAGGAGCACACCACACTAAATGTATGAGGTTTAAAACAGGTAAAAACCTCCTTCTAAATGCTGAAAATTGTGATGTTTGCTTACGTTTGTACTGAACCAAAGTGCACACAGGAACTTGTTAACAGCATGGTGAGCATAAATGATGTAATAATGAAAAAATATAAAAAGGCACGGGGAGAACAGAGCAGTGAGCATGGACAGAAAACTGGGTAGAACAACTTGGAGGAAGCAGGCATGGAACCAAAGTCAGACAGAGCAATACAGCTGTGAACAATGTGAACCAGAGAGCTTAAATACAGAGGCCGGGTTTAAGAAAACCAGAAGAACAATCGGAAGGGATTTGGAACAGCTGTGGCAGAAGGCAGAGCTGAACCGAGGTCCTGGAGTGTATGCAGAATCCAGACAGGTAATCCAAAAGGCTCCAAGCGCTAGAGGAACGATGATAGGATCGTCGCACACACAGGTTACAGTTTCCTAAGGCGAAAACACAAGTCAGAACAGACCGAAAACAGAACTGATCAAAACCAGAAAGCTGGCTTGAGCTGGTTACCACATAGGCTCAACACTACTCAGGCGACGAGTAGCAGGCAGCCACGGCTTAAGTAGCGTACACAGCAATCAGAAGATGGAAAACACCTGTCCACGTTCCTCCTGTAGCTTCGACACCCTCTGCTGGATGAATAAGGTTAGCAGAAAGCAAAAAACAGACAGACTCCCAGATCCCGACAAAGAGTTTAAAAGGCTTACTGAAATAACTTCATAAATGGTTAGTGAGATCTTCATTCTGATTGGGTTCTTCACTGGGCAAGAAGAAATGTGTACGGGAGCAAAATGATCAGAGAAATGAGGAAGGAGATAAATGTAGGCTTACTGGTGGCTGCAGAAAGCAACGCCATGGAAATGAGCACAATTTGCGGGTGTTAGGTCCGTGTGTATGTGAGATGGAGGGCAGAGAAACAGGGAGTGTTGAGGTTGTTGACTTGAGCATCGGAGGGCAAACAGGTTGCACAGCGAAGAGGGAAATGAGAAGCCTTGAGGTTGCCTGCAGTGGATGAGATTATCCTGAAGATCTTGTGAGGGGGTAGATGGTTTGAGATTTGAGGTTCAGGGATTCTCCAGTATGAACCCGGAGTTAGCACAGGGAAACTTTCAACAAGAAGCAGACGAGAAGAGAGAGTCAGACTAAGCTGATGCATGAGGAAACACAAGGAGTCTCAGGAGGCTTGGGTTACCATTGTGGGTTAACAGTCCAGCATCGAAGGACTGGCGGCCAGCTCCTCATATACTCCTCTAATAGACAGACACACGCAAACAAAACACAAACCACCGCATTCCTGACATCAATGGTGGATGCTGGTCTTTCAAGGAGGGGAAGCTCAATTTCAAGACCGCTGATTCACTCATTTTGCTGTCAATCAAAAAGGGATTCAGCCTCAGACAGATCATCCAATCATTATCCAGAAGCTGAGCGTCCGGGCCAGCCGAGGCCAGCCCACTGCCCCATAGACCCCCAGAGACGCTGAGCGTCCGATGGGCGGGACAAAGCCCAGCTTTTATCCAATGACTCGTCTCGTTTCGCTGCAGCCGAGGCTGCCCCATAGACTCCCAGAGACGCTGAGCGTCCGCTGGGCAGGACAAAGCCCAGCATCTTTGCTTCGCTATTGAACTCACTGTTTAAAGCACTGTGAAGCTGCGGAAATGAGTGACAGGAAAGCCACATCATTACCAGTGATAAAAAGCTGATTCTGAACAAATGTTGAGCGCGTTGTAGCACATATTTAGTCAATGACAGGTACACACAACAGTATATATTTGATCACTTATTTTTTGACATTTTAGGGAAAGCTGAGCTCCCCTTGCAGTCTTAGAGCAATCACCACTGCCTGACATCACCCCCCTACCAACGACCACTACCGGGCATTCCAGATGAGCAGGATGGTAACAAGGACTCATAGTCGGTGATCTGAGAATCGTCTAGGATGAACGACTGTAGAACCCAGCAGCGCTCTTCAGGAGGGCAGCCCTCCCAGTCAGCGAGGTACTGAAAGCCCCGACCTCGCCGATGTGGACAGTTGGAGGGGGTTTGGCAGAAGGGCACAAGGTGATTGAGTGGACTGGCTTGATCTGGGACACATGGAATGTGGGAGGGATGCAAATGTTGCAGGGAAGGCGCAAAGGGACCGTGGAAGGACTGATGACGGAGATTATTTCAAAGGGGTCAATTAATCAAGGAGAGAGCTTCTTGGAGATAGATTTCAGAGGAATGTCACTAGAGGATAGCCATACCTTTTGGCTGGGTGTATACTGGAGAGCAGGTGTTTGTTTGGGGTCGGCAAATTTCTTGCTCTGATGTGAGGTGTGGATTAGAGCGGCTGATGTGTTGTTCCAGATGAGCTTGCATTTGCAGATATGGTGATGAATGGAGGTGCCTGTGTTGTCCTTTTTGTCTGAAGGGAACAAGGGAGGATGATAACAAAGGGAGAATAACCAGTAGCAGAGGAAACTATGAATTATGAATTATGAACATACTCGATACATGGAAGGAACTGGCTCCAATCGGATGGGTTGGTGGAAGTGTCACATCTGAGGGTAGCTTCAAGTTCCTGGGTTGTGTTCTATTTGACCATTTGACTAGGGATGAAAACCAGATGTGATACTGACCGTAGCATAGAGTGCAGTGCAGAACTGTTTCCAGACACGGGAGATGAATAGTGCTGCGGTCAGACAGAATTTCTTGTGGTAAACCATGGAAACGGAATACATGTTTAATGAGAAGCTCTGCAGTCTGAAAAGATGTAGGACATTTTTTCAAAGGGATAAGGTGACAAGCTTTTGAAAAATTATCGATGATGGTGAAAATGGTGGTCATACCTTTGGATACTGGAAGTCCGGTGACAAAATAGATGGCTATGTGGGTCTAAGGGTATGGCGAGAGGTTAAAGGAGCCCAGTAAGAGGGTTTGTTTCCAATTTCGTTTTCTAGGTGGGACAGGCAAGGATGTAATCCTTGACGTCTTTGTGCATGTTGGGCCACCAAAATTTGCGATGGAGAATGGCAATGTTACCAGGATGACAGGAGAGTTGTGCGGTGTGAATCCAGTGATGAGTTTAGATCGGACAGATGATGGGACGTAGATGCGGTTAGGTGGTCCAGTACCAGGGTCAGGTCAAGTCATTTTGGCTTGTTTAACAACATCCTAAATCACCCAGGATCCAACAGTGCATTCAGGTAGGAGAATGGATTCTGGAGTCTTGTTTTCATCATCAGGGAAGAACTGGCGAGATAGGCCATTAGGTTTTACATTCTTGGAACCAGGACGGTAAATGATGGAGAAGTTAAAGAGCGAGAAAAATAGGGACCAGCGGGACTGACAGGAATTGAAGCGTTTAGCAGCCTGCAGATGGGACAGATTCCTGTGATTGGTCCACACCAGCATGGGATGTTCTGCACCCTCCAACCAGTGTTGCCATTCCTCTAAGGCCAGTTTTATGGCTAACAGTTCTCAATCCCCCATGTCGCAGTTCCGTTCTGCGGGGTACAAGTGGCAAGAGAAGAATGCACATGGATAAGGTTTAGAAACCATATCTGAACACTGTGAGAGGACGGCCCCCACCCCAGAATCAGAGGCGTCCACTTCCAAGATGAACTGTTTCTTGGGGTCAGGTTGGATCAGAATGAGTGCGTGAGCAAACTTTTCTTTGATGTCAGAGAAGGCTCTTCTTCAGAAGTCTAGGAGAAGGTGACCTGTGGAGAGAGGGCATTTAGAGGAGCTGCTGTTTGGCCGTAGTTGCGTATGAACCTGTGGTAAAAGTTGGCGAAGTCGATAAACCTTTATAGGTGTTTGAATGTTTGTGGAATGAACCAGTCCAGAACTGTCTTGGTCTTGGTCTTTTCGGGGTCCGTCCGCCTTCAAAAATGTAGCTGAGAAATGTGACAGATGTTTGGTGGAATTTACATTTCTCGGCTTTGAGAATAGCTGGTTTTCCAGAAGGCATTGCAGTACTTGGTGGACATGTTTCTGGTGGAAAGACAGGTTCTTGGAGTAAATGAGGATCTATAAGTAGACAAACACAAAGAGATTAATAAAGTCATGGAGAACCTCATTCATGGGCGCTTGAAATACAGCAGGGGCGTTAGTGAGTCCAAAGGGCATGACAAGGTATTTAAAGTGTCCCAGGGGGTCCGAAAAGATGTCTTCCACTCATCCCCCTGCTGTATGCAAACTAAATGGCAGGCATTCCGAAGATCCAATTTGGCAAAGACAGTGGTTCCTTGGACAGGTTCAAAAGCAGATGCTCTGAGAGGAAGAGCGTATTTATTTTTTGTTTGTATTTGGCCTCAATAGTCATTGCAGAGTCTAAGGGATCTATCCTTTTTAGACACAAAGAAGAACCCTGCTCCTAGGGGACAAGAAGAGTGACGGATTATGCGTGCAGCAAGGGATTTGTTAATAAACTGTTCCATGGAGATGCATTCTGGTCCAGAGATATTGTATAAACAGCTAGATGGCAGAGAGGCTCCAGGAAGGAGATCATTGGTGCAGTCGTATGGTCTGTGTGGTGGCAGTGAGAGGGCCTTGTGCTTACTAAATACCTGGCTGAGTTGTTGGTATTCCTCAGGGACCTTAGAGAGGTCGGGTGGTTCCCCCTCCTCAACACCCACCGAAAGTGATTGATATAGGACAGTAGACTGCAGGCAGGACAATAGACAGGCTAGGAACCAGGACTCCACTGAGGTTTCAGTCCAGTTAGGATGAGGGTTGTGTATAGAAAGCCAGTCGAACCCCTGCACTATAGGATATATTGGGAAAATACAAAGAATGAAATTCATTCGTGATGGTTACCAGAGAGGACTAACTGTTAGGTGTTAGGGCTTGGTACGATGAGTGATCTGAGGAAGAAACTCTAGGTACTCCTACAGACAGACAGACACACAGAATATAAACCCCCCGGATTCCTGACATCGGATCGTAACAGTATTGAAGCTATCATCATGTGTACTTGATGTCATACGCCTGTGATCCAAATATATTTCTCACCAGAAACTGCAGTTTTATTGCATTTGACAGAAATATTTAAAAGGCCTTTTTTTATTTATGTTGTACTTAAATGGTTCAATGGCCTTTGCTAAAATTTATATTAAATATCTTAATGTTTGCACATGGTAAAAAAAAAACACGGGCTTTCATACAACTGTTAATCGTTGATGAACATTTAGTGTAGCAAAAGTATGCAAATGAAATAGTGCAATGTAATCTGCAGCTGGCAACAGATTCTAAAATTATTCATTTTTTAGAATCTTCCCTATAAAAGCTACTCCTTCAGAAACTATTCCAATAAAGTTCACTGTGTCTGTATGCAATATAGTCTTTAGGTTCTTTTCTTATTAGATACACAATTCTCCATTGAAACATGCCAGGTATGTCCTTAGGGACAGAAAATTGTGTGTCTAATAACAAAAGAACCTAAAGAATACCCTACTACTATTTGAATGTGAACAATCAAAAGATAAGCTAATTAAATCATTGCTGATATGATTAAACAATTAATGATGAAGCTTTTAAACCCATTTTCTGTTTCAATTATAGTGATTGGGTCAATTAAAACAAGAAGTCCAAAGCATTTCATGTTTTACTTCAGTTGATTGAGATTTATTTACATCTGTGGAACATTTTTCTGAACTTCTGAACATAACACTACAATCCAAATGGATTTAGTTTTAAACATCCATCACAGGCGATTTGCCCTCCTTATCTGTGGGGTCAAATAAAGAATACAACTTTTAAAGCACCAACCCCTTCTATTTTTCAGGTCCCTACTAAATCACTCATCAACTTGCTCATTCTTGGAACCCTGCTGAAGGGCCTGGGTTCATGGAGAGATCAGAGTGAATATTCCAGGGTCAGCGTCAGGTCAAGAACTCATTAAGTCTGCTCTTCTTCTTTCCCTTCCTCCTCCACCTACTCCTTTCCAACACATGAATCTTTTTTTCTGCTGCACCCGTCTATCTCTCCGCACAAGCTGTTTTTCTCTGTTTGCTGTCATCCTTTAAACTCAAACACACACATGCATACATACACACACGCACACACACACACACACGCACACACAAACACACACACACACACACACACACACACACACACACACACACACACACACACATACACACACACACACGCACACACACACGTATCAACCCAAACTGCCAAACACAAGCCCATATGGAAAAATACTAACACCTGCACAAAAACACAAATGTTGGCAGAGAAACTTTACAAGGCAGAAATATGTCGACATGGACTTTGAACGCATGCTTTCTCTATGTACCAAGTTGTTTCCATAACATTCTGTATGTTGATTCTGTTGCCAAATTTCATGTTCTGTAATTATGATTACAATAACATATAGGTAACAGTAATATATTAAGCAATGTTAGCAAAGTCAGCTGTCAGTACTGATTTTTACATACCAAACATAAATCTGCTCTGCTACAAATGATGATTTAATGATGAGTAATTTTTTCAGTGTAGGTATTGTTGTGTTTATGAGTTTAAACGGTGTGAAATGGAAAGAAATGGCACAACTGCCAACCTATCAAGACTAGGCCATCCACCTAAACTCACAGGGTGGGCAAGGAGAGCATTAATCAGATAAGAATCCAAGAATTATCTCATTGATACTCTGGTGGAACTGCAGAGATCCACAGGTCAGGTTGTGAAAATCAGTGGACAGGAAATCAGTTAACCCACACAGGCATTTGCTGAGTTATAAAATTTGTGCCATAGGTATCCTTTAAACATCCCTCACTAGCTGACAGCCGATAGAAGAGTGCACAATTTAGATTTTTTGATTTAAAACATTTTTAAAAACATGTATTGTTTTTAATCCAATACACAATTATGCAGTAATATTATGTTGTTCTATTTGATCAGATTCAACTAAAATGCATCGAGTATCCATGCAGTTAGCGTTTTTAATGTACAAAAATGAAAACAAATCATGCATCAACAAATTAACAATAATAATCAGCAGTGACAACTGGCACTCTGCAGCATTTCCTGATGTCTATGGGCAAAAAAAAGTTTTGCAAACACCACCAAGGGTATGACTGATATGTTTGCAGCTGTCACAAAGGTCAGTTACAGTAACTGGTAAACAGTTCCTTTATGTTTGTTTGCGGTAAATTTCATATTGCTTTAGGGAGAGAGGGGAGAAGGGAAGTAGAAGGGGGAGGAACAGTGCTGGGGAAGGAGTTAGCTGAGGGGTGGCGGGTTGTGGCTGGCCTGACAGAGATCCATTCATTCTCCATGCTGGAGCAGACACAGAGCTGGCACAGAGGGACACAGCCCATAAATCAGAGACTATCGCACCCTTCTCTTATACTCCAACACACACATAAACACAGAAAAACTCTTATGAGAAGACAGGAATTCATAGTTCCCATAAAAAAGTCATAATGTACCGTTGTGTGCACATATTTCATGCACACACATATGTGTCTCTGCACAGCAAGACATAGACTCATACATGTTGTCACAGAGTTTATTTTACAGGTGCACAAAGGTTTTTTGACACATTATGTCATCCAGTCCCTTTACATGTTCTCAGTAAAGGTAACAATTCAGTTCCTACATCTTTCTCGCATCACTTCCTACTAAAGCTCCCCTTCTTCCTCCTCAACCCGTGGCCTGCATCCCCTCTCGCTCTTTTGTTTCAGTTTTGTGGCTTTGACAGAAGATGCAGTCTAGCAGGCTAATGATCGCCTTGGTTGGGAAAATATTGATCACGGCCATGATTGATCTGTGGATTCTTCTGATTATTGGGTCATTAATCAGTCTTGGATTAGCCTGTCAATGGATATGCCACTGACTGACCCAGTCTGAAGATGGATGACTTGCTTGGGTGAGGTTGGTGGGAGGTGGGGGGTTGCATGAATGGATGTGCTCTGGAAAAAGGAGGGCAGAGACATTTAGAAAATAAGACGTCATTTTAAATGAGAATGTAGTTTTAAAACAGATTAAATGAGAAGTGCGTGATTTACATCTGTGATAAGAAGGAGTGGTAAGGCGTATTGCGTTTCTTCCTGTTTTCACTGTTGCACTTGGTGGATTGTTTGGTATGTGAAGGCTCTCTTGATTTGATCTGATTTCTCTCTACTGTGATATATCTTACTTGTTCTAATACATAAGCAGGTTAAAACACATACTTTCTGTTGCTGCTTTTAACATTGGGGCACCCTCCATGTTTTACAAGGTTTTTCTCGTATTTGTAAGGGGTCCCTAGCTTAACCTTAGCTTTAGCGCCACCATGGCTTTCTATTTTGTTGTTTCTCCATCTCTCTCTGAGTCTCCTCCTTTCTCCTGATCTCTGTGTCAGATATTCAGTTACTCCTCTGTCTCCCTTAGTGATAATGATACATGTAATTAATGTAGCATTTTTCTAGCTTTGGAGGCGAGGATGTCGGAAATGGGGGCCTGTCTCCACGCTGTTGAATAACCAGCAGATAGCCGAGGGCCCTTAGCCAGCGCGGAGCCACCGAGGCTTGCCGCTGGCTGGGGACCTCTTGCCGGATGAATTTATCCTGTCTTGGTGTGGGGTTGGGGGTTCCAGTGTGGGCTCGGTGCTCAGTGTCTGCCCTGTTGCGCCTATGGGTGGAGGCTGGGGTAGCATTGTGTGGGGCCCTTTCTTTGCCGTAGTGGCGCGCTGTGCGGTGGGGGGCAGAATGAGGCAGGGGTGCTTGGAGCAGGCTGTGTGTGGAGCTTGCGCTGTGTGGATGTGTCTACCTCGGCTTTTCGGGGATGAAGCTTACATGTGGGTTGTGCCCCTGTGGGGAGGGAATTCATGGCGCTTGGGTTTGTTGGCATGTGTTCAATATCTGTATCCTGGTTGGGTGTGGGCCTGTCGTGAAATTCATGTTGTGGTTCATGGGGGAGTCATGGGGTTGGGACTGTTTCATCTTGTGGCGTCTCTCGTTGGAGGGCTTGTCTGGACCAGGTAGATGCCTCTTTTGAGTGAGTGTACGATGTCTATTGTTTGTTTTTATGCTGGATGCGTGGGTGTGAGTGTTTTTATGTGTACGCATGAGGGTGGGAATGTGTGGTTGTGACTGTGTGTGCCTGTTTTGGTGTCAGATTAGGTCTTGGGTTGCTCCCTCTGCTAGATCAGTTTAGGCCGCCCATCAAATGTGGGGCCTATTTCCTCCCCGCCGCACTACCTGCCGGTGACTAGGGTCTCTGCCCGCTGGTATGCTTGTGGTTTTCGGTGTTCGGGGCTGGATGCTTTTGTGTGTGCCGGCTAACTCCAAGTGGCTGCTTGTCAGGGCCTGGGGTCCCTAGGCTCTGTCTGGCCTCTGCTTGGGGAGTGATGTGTCCTGGGGTCTCGGGTCTCTGGGTCCATGGCTGGATTTGCTCTGGCATAGACGGCTGATCTCCTCCGTGTCTGTCTCAGGTCTAGGGGGGGCAGGTCTGTGGCTCCTCACACTCACAACTGCATATTTGTATGGAGAAACCATTTATACACAAGCGCGCTCACACTCAAACCCACAAGTGTTTAGATTCAGGTGTTACACAACTTTTCTATATTGAGCCGCAGTTACCACTTTTTGGTAACAATGCTGTTATTATATATGTTTCTGCAGGTGTAGAAGCAAGCAGGGTATTATCTTGCAATCTCTTCATACTTCTTTCTCTCCACCATTTTTTTCTCCTTCTCTCCATTTTTCTTTTTTGCCCCACCGCTCTCTCTTTCGTGCTTCTTATTTTTTCCTTTTCATTTCCGTCTCTGTGTCCGTAACAATTGGAATAATCCCAAAGCAGTTTATTTTATAGATATCAAGCAGAGCATTAAAGCGTTAGTCGAACTTGTGAAAGTAAATCTGTTCCGGCTTCTTCTTGGCACTCAGACATCAATTCTGAGCGCTACTCTGCCAGACAGGACATGGTTAAAAGAAAAGGATAAGTGTAAACACAGTAAGATTGTTATTCACGATGGCAGTAAAGATGCCTGGTTACACCAACGGAGGTCACCAAAGTTGATGTAAAGATCTCGTTTATTCTGAGTTTGTTGATGGGCAAAGCTCTAAGGTGGGCCTGTTTCACCAACTATAACCCATTTGGTTGTACCTATGAGGAATTCATACACGAATTCAAACAAGTTTTTTCCACAGAATCTGACCAGACAAATGTAGCTCGCAGGCTGTGGACACTTAAGCAAAAAAATCGTTCAGTTTCTGAATTTTCCATGGAGATCTGCACTTTAGCAGCCGCATCAGGTTGGGACACTTGTGCTTTGAAATCAGCTCTTTTCAGTCCTTAGATGAGCCTTTGAAGGATGAATTAGCCCTCAGGGATCAACCTAAGTCGCTTGATGCGCTAATAGCTCTAGCTATCAGAATAGATACCATGATGAAAGAGAGAAAAACATCTAAAACTGAGAAACCTGTTTTGAAACCACCATTACTCCCCAGTAATCAGTATCGATCACTCTCAAACTCATCTTCCGAACCAGAGTCAATGCAAATTGTGAGAACTCATCTAACACCTGAGGAGCGACAACATCGAAGAGTTTCCAACCTGCGTATTTATCATGGTTCTCCCGACTATTACATTGCTTCATGCCCAGTACAGCCAAAAGACAGGGTCTGTCAGCTGTAAGAGGAGAGCTGACAGACCACTCTCTCAACTCCAAATCCCCTCGTTTCTTCCTGCCTGCAGCCATAATTTACAATAATAAAAGCATCGGTCTCTCTGCTCTTGGTTGGAAAGTAACTCATGAACTGGGAGGGCTACGGTCCTGAGGACCGATATTGGGTTCCCCGCTCTTTCATCTGTGATCCGGCCTTGATTTCTGAGTACCAGTCCTCTCTTCCATCCACTTTGTGTGGGCCGCCAGGCAGCGGCCATTGAGGGGGGCATGATGTCAGGGTCTGGGAGACTCTGTCTCCTTTTTTGCCTGTCTCCTGCTGCTTAACCTGCTTCACTCTAGGTGGTGACAGAGCATGGTGCCTGGAGGTGTAACAGGTGCTTCTCATCAAGCCTCATCATCTGAGCAGGATAAGAGGAGCCTGCTGTCAGTACTTCGGTGCCTGAGTGTTAACCATAAGTGGTAATCTCTAGCCCTCTGTAGCTCTTGTTATTTCCTTGAGAAAGTTACTTACGTTGTTGTGTACTCCTCTTCAAGTGACGCTTGAAACCCTAAGTGCCCACATCAGTGGCATACTTACCTCCTGGAAATAACTTAACTTAACGTCTGACAACTGTTCCCCAATCCATCATCTATGGGCAGTACTCCTCACTCCCAGACGCCGCAACCTTGTTACCCCCTGGCGGTTCATCTACCTTTAACCTGTAAGCATGGAGCTCTGATTAACACCTGCAAATAATCCCGAAAGGTACTAACTTTACCTGTCCTCCTCCTCACACAGTCAACGTGCTCATGGTCCCAGATTCCTGCAAAAATTATTTACTGTTACAATAAACCTGTTAACATTCTCCTGTTTTCTGGTTCTATTCTGCATGTGGGTCAAAGCAATACCTAATGCTATGACAAAAATGGTAACACGGGTTGATTAATTCAGATATGTATTTGGATAAAAATTATCTTATCACTTGTTCATTGAGCACTGAATGTTTATTCCCAGGTGGTTAGTCAGAGCTTTAATATAACAAACTTTAATATAACAAACAAATATATAAAAGGAGGCAATGATGTCACAAAAAAGTAACGTACCTGGGTATGATGCAGCAGAACACTATGAATTCCACACTACTGATCCCAGTGTTGTGATTATTAATTTGAGAATATTATTTAATATTAATATTTTAATATTTTATCAAATAATATTACGGTCTGTTAAGGGTTGTCCTGTGAATACCAGCCCAGTAAGGCGATGGTATTAGGACAAAATAGAAAGGTTTGAGACGAGCTCTGACATTATTGAACAGCATAAACTCTGCACACACATGGAATGAATTCACACAATTTCTTAAAATACAAGAATTTATTAACAAAAATAAGTCAACTCAAAGTCAAAATTATTTCAATCAACAAACTCTTTACTATGCTAAAACAATTCAACTAAACTACCAAGCACAATTAAATAATAAGGAAGACTAATGGTCTATGTACAATATAAACAAGTTGATTAAGGATGATTGAAAACCATGACCAAAAGAGCGATACAACATTACCATGCATTGTTTATGTTTGAGAACCAATGATTATCTTGAAGAATCTGGAAAGGAAGTTAAGTTAGTCCTAGAACTAACTTGGGCAATAATCAGCAAACGTTTAGACAACCACTCACAATGGAAGATCAGATAAAGTATTATTTTAATAAAATAATGCTTTAAATAATGATCTGCTGAATAAAACCAACCTTCCGGATGACCATTTCTCAACAGTGTCTCATTAGCTGCCTTTATTTATTGAAATAATATTTGAAGAAATATTATTAAGGGAGTATTTTGGAAAAGAGTCAAATTTTCTGGAGAAATGGGGCTTAATGGTGTTTACTTAGTTATCAAATCTAGTAAATGATGTTTAGGGACTATTATTCACTAGCCTGAAAACTAACAACCTTTCTGTTAAATACTTTTTAGTAGCAAGCACGTGTTCTTACCGGTTGGCAGTTGAGTTAAAAAAAGAAGCTAATAGCTTAGCACCAGAATCAACACATACCTTTAAAATACCGTTAATAAAAAGGTTAAAATGCATAAGCGCGGACGGCGCGTTATGAGCAATCTTCTGTGTTTAAAATCACCCTTCAAGTAAAGTTTGACTTAACTTAAAAACACACAAACACAGAACACAAAAGGGCACGTGTGCTGCAGATAGCCTGCTAGCACTAAGATAGCCGAGTTTCACACAAACAAAACAAAACTTCATAGAATGAATACGTTCAGATCATTTAATCCTAACTGTTAATCTGCCCAAACCTAACCTGACCTCAGACCATGGTGAGGAAATGTTGTCCAAGGGGCGAAGTTTGAAGAAATGTCCACAGTCAACAAGCGGTTAGCTCGGTAGTTTCGCGGGGGGTTGAAGGTGCGTTCGCTCTGTGAACAAAAGGGTTAGCTCCGGAGTTGTAGCTGGGTAGCCCGTCCTGTCTGCTGACCACACGGGTTAACACGATGATGCGGTCTCTGGTGTCTTCCTTCCAGACTGGGAGACCGCGTCTTTGCAGGGGCTTCTCTCGAACACCATTTGCTTCTGCAGGGCTCGGAGAGAAAGTCAGCAATGCTTATACCTTAATTTCCCCTCTTTATGAATGAAATCACCGGGTACACAAACAGTGCTTCACTCATACTTAACTTGTGCATATGATCACGTGATCTTATGACACTCTTGGATCCAGTTTGAAGAGTTTATGTCTTTTTGCCAGCAAAAGACATTAGCGCGCTTTGTCCCCCTCCTATCCCGATGAACACGAGAGAGCGGATGTAGCAACAGCTGTGCTTTTATTTGGGTAGTGGCGTCACAGGAAGTCCGCAGTTATCCCGTTTCCTTGCTGTGCTGGAAGAAGGTTAATGCACTTTATTTTGAAAAGTTCCAGAAGAGTTTGTACCGGAGTTTAATGTTGAAATCCATGGCTGGGTCCCAACACCAGTATATTTAGAATAGAAGCATGTCAAAGTGACACACATACTTCAAAGATACAGTAGCACTTCATGTTCTCCAAAACCTTCTAATTTCCTCATGCATACATGACCAGGAAACAGTGTGATAGCAGCTAATGCCCCTTTTCCACTGGCTCGATTTGGCTCAACTCGGCTCCATTACTGTTATTTCAGTACTGGTACCTACTTTTTTGGTACCTTCTTCTTAGCAGGGCTAAACGAGGCCAAGTCGGTACTGTACGTGATGTGAACAAGGAATGAAAATCTGTTTGCTGATGTAGCCAATGAAATGGTCAGCCAAGGTTTTTACCGCAAATCGCGGCAGTGCTTCATTCGCGGTAATGCAGCACAACACATGATGCTTTAAAGCCACGTCTCCAGGAGGTATTCCCTTCACCGGAGCGAAAGCGGGTCTATGCAAATGCAACACACAACGTGCGGAGCCGTGCGAAGCTGTTCCGGGCTGGCCAAATCGAGCCAGTGGAAACGGGGCATAAAAAAAGTAGGAGAGGGTGAGATGCCACCAATACATTTCTACTAAGCCACAATAATATGCCTGTTGTTCAAACATTTTGATACATCAATGGACCATAAAAGTCAATCAAATATTTGTATTATTATATTATTATTAATATTTTGTTACTGTACCTCCTTTCATTTTGGTTTCCTGTCAAGAATATTTTGAAATATTTATCATTTTGCTTGGTCTACAAACACACAATCATTATTGTTTTTCTACATACATCATGGAAATTACAGTTTCGTTGATTAACTGTGCGATACAACAGCTTAAAAGTAGTCGCAAACTGTTTGAACAGACACAAACATACATCTAGTTAGGCACCCAGACTTTATTGCTCCCCCCAGTGGATTTGCTCCCAGCATTGTACCATGGGAAAGAGTGTCTGGATCTTCTTGTGGTGAACCAGCTGAATGTGAGCCTGGGGAAATGTGCACAGTCCACATATCTGTGGTTGTCTAAAGAACATTGGCTGTATTATGGCTGTCTCGATGTGTTTGTCCGTGCTGATCACAGACACTGACTGACACACATGCTTAACTGAGAGAAAATAACCCAGTGTCCCAAGTTAGGAATACTCAGAGGGATTTTGGTTCACAGGCATAAACACTCCAATTACCCATGTGACCATTATGAGTCAAATATCATAAAAGTCTATGAGAAACCTATGAGAAAACGACCCTACTTTGTTACTTGATTTATTTCCAATATATTTTTTTGAGTTCAAGGTCTCAATTGCTGATTTCTGGTCTGCTCCAATATCAAATTATAGTCATTTTGTAAATTAGAGTCCCATTTTTAGTAAAAATAAGTGAAGAAAGCAGGGGTTGGTTCCAACTATATCTAGATTTTTTAACTTAGACAATTATAACAGAGGCCAAATTGCTCAGTAATGGTGAGGAGAATTAGAATCTATTATAATTGCTTAAGGTGTCTTTATGAGATGGTCATCACATTGCTCAATTACTTTATATCATATTAGCATTACTGAAAAGGTCTAGACTATAGATTAAATTCAAAAGGGAGGTGTAGAGATCATCACAGCGCAAAACACAGAGACATACAACCACACACACCTTAGAGCAATCTAGAGTTGTCAATGAACCAAATGTGACTGTATGTACCAACAACCAAACCACCATCTTAGACTCCTCAAAACTGGTACGCCCAAAAACCACAACTCTTTGACAGGCTGAAACTAAGTTCTGCTTCAGCCATGGGATTGGAGCGGAGTTATGTAGATTGACCAGGGCAACTAATCCGCTGTGCCTGCCTGATTCAAGGAATTAGATTAAAATGTCATAGTTCTACAGATTTGCACTGCATTGCAAAACAATCCACAGTTAAGTGACAGAGTAGGAACAGGAAGATTTGCTTCATTCTTTGCCTTAAACGTGTGTCTTTCAGAGATGAGTTCTGTGCATTTTAACTTCAACTCTGTGTCATATCTGTCTGACTTTTGAAGGCAGCGCCATTGGGTTCTGTCAACAGCTGCAGTTTCAGCCTTGACATGTTGGTTTTATTTTCAGTGACATTGAGGCTTGGCACAACTGTACAGTAGAAATTACTGGCTTTAACAAAAATGTTTTGACAGGAATAAGATAAATTGCCATTTGTTCCAGATCTGATTTGTTGCAGAACTTTATGTCCTTAACAGATTGCTTGAGAGAATCTTAACCTAACCATCAACATAATTTGTCATGTTTTTAGGGATTTTTTGTGGACTCCAGTTCAAGAACCAAGCAGCAAACAAACTATTGGAAAGTGGGATAATACTGCTTATTTAATAAAACCTAATGTTGTGGGAAGGTTTAATGTCCAATAAGTTATCTGATAGGGACAGGAGGAAAGTTAGATGTGTTGAGTCAGGTCTGAATTAAAAGTTTATTCTTTACTTGGTAGGGTGGTTTGGGGCTTAGGAGGAGGTAATCGTGGCTCCAGGGACGGCTGAGTTTGGCTACAGAGAAGTATGTGTTTGTTATTAGTGTGTGGCTGTTAATCTAGGGCTTCCTGCTCCAAAGATCAGCAAAGAACTCTTCAGAGTTGAAGTTGTGCAGAGGTGGGCCAGACTAGAAAGTTGCTGGAGAATTAAGGTGAAGCTCCAGTGGAATCATGACGTGAGTTCCAGGTAGGTGACACTTGGACACAGAGAAATAGCAATTAGATTAAGCATAGTAACAAAGCTTGACAACTGCAACTGTTGACATCGATCAGGCATGTGGAGTAAAATCTTGTTGCTTTCTTTTAAGTACTGAGGTTTAATGAGTCATGAAGTAGCTGTGGCAAAGAGAAAATTGTACTGTTCCTTTCCTGAGTTTCTGTTTGAATTTTCAGATTCAATCTAGGTGAAAAAGAAACCCGCGTTGTTAGTCAGACTTCACCTAACTTTGTAAAGAAAATAAAAAGCAAGGTTTTTATTTGGCATCTATTTTATGCTCTAACTTTTTATTAAGTTCTTTATGTATACAACTTTAAATATGTTGCCAGAAATTGTTCAGACCTAGCTTCCCTTTGTGAAAATTTGTGTGTGTGTTGAGACATTCCTTGTACTGCTCATAGAGATTACATTTTAAAAGAATCAAAAATACGCAAGACAGTCCTGCAAGCATAATCAATCACCAAACTTAAGACATGTGTATGTGATTGTTTGTGAGAGGGAGAGAGGGAGCCAGAGAAACTGATAGACAGAGAGAGACCAAGAGAGGGAGAGGGAAGAGCAGCCTAGGAATAGGGAGAGCTGTTGAGGGGGACTAAAATACATACATAGAGTTGGGAGTGTGGCCTGCGTCTATGTGTCTGCACTCGGGAATTGGAGTCATAAATCAAACAGCCTGTCAGAAGTAGTGGGGGGGTTTGTTGGAGAACATGAAGAGGGGGTGGAGGGATGAAATGAGGGAGCAAGTGGGGTAGAGCCTCCAAGACATTCGCAAACCGCATCACACTTTCAGCCCGAATGCAATTTCCCCTGAATGTCAGGCAGAGATGCGAGGTGGGTCAGATAAGAAAACTGAATATGTTTGTGTATGTGTGTGTGCGTGTGTGTGTCTGTCCTCGTCTCTGTCCTCGACCCCAGGACACGAGACACAGGTCCAATTCTCATTATGTCGACATGATAGAAGTTGCTCTCTGTGTAACCTCATTATCCGCGCTGTTAGATAAGGTGCTGTAATTGCTCACAGCAACAACATTCACACTGAAATGCCTGTTTTAGTGCGTTTGTCTACACTGTGTGATAGAATGTGTTTAGAAGTAAGTTAGATTGCTTTATACCAGGCAGCCGTCTATGTCATCAGTGATGCTGCTTTTTCAGTATTCAACTCATAGATACAACACATAGCGTTTTGAGTTCTGGTTCAGTTTGATCAGCTTGTTTAAGGGAAGAAGTTGCTGAGGCAGTAGCCAGTTAACTGAGATGAGTGAGTAAGAATGTAAGGTATTTGGTGCTCTTGGATATGGAAGTCATGCAGCAGAACCATTAGCTTGGTTCACACCAGCAAGAGACAACCACAGTAAAGTTTGTCTGGCTAATGTTCATCTTCAGGACAATGATATACCATGGAGTAAAGTATCTGACTCACTACAAACAAGCCATAATTCTGGCTTCCATAAATTGATTATGTGCCCTGGTGGCACTCACATTATAGTCAATAATTCAAACAATTACATATAGATACTTTTTATCTTACCTTCTTATGTGTATAAAGCACACCATTACCAAACAATTGCTTTATTATTCTCCAATCCAGTTCATTGCCATTAGCAAGAACAAAAAGCCACAGCATGTCAGGACCAAGATAGTCGATCCGCGCAAGGCTAGCAAGAACTCTGTGAGAAGGTGACAGTTGTTGCTGTGACTATTTAGCGATTAAAGAAATATAAAATGACCAGCAATTTTCCTCAGTCTAGAGCTTCATGCAAAGTCTTGCCTCAGGAGGTAACACCCTCCTGGGTGCATCTATTCTCCAACACACCTGAATTAAATGGCTGCATTCGCTCATCAGCATGACACTCAGCTCTGCAGAGGCCTGGTAAAGAGCCATTAATTTGATTCAAATATGTTATAGAAGGGATTAATCTAAAAGTTACAGGATAGTAACTCTCCAGGACAGGATTTGGGCACCCTTGTCGTAGGATGATCCCTCACCTTTCTCATTAAGGATGGCCTACAACTTTATGGGAGGAGATGTTAATGATCTGGAGACATTTGCACAACAGTCACCAAAAATATGATAGGGAATACACTACACTGTAATGGATTGGAATCTTCAATTCCTGTGTTGTCACACTTTGGTGTTTTTGGTGAGGGAACCCAAGTGCAGTAAAGAGTGAGACAGTCTCATAATAAATCATGCTGTAAATGAATTAACAAAAAAAGTAAAAAATCTAAGAAACTGAAACATTGGGAAAGGAAAGGGGGACAAAAATCATGGATGTAGTATAGCAGAATGACAGAAAACCGAGGAGATGTGATTACTGGAATGTTTTACAGGTGAGTAAATTAATATTTGATGAGGCTGTGACTCACTCTGAAGAGTAATCGCCTTGCATTGTGAATATTATGGGTTTGATCCCAGCTCCCTCCCCTGCCACATGTCGCTATGACCTTAGGCAAGCCATTTAACCCCAAGCTGCCTATCTGCATATCGATGTACAAATCTGAGCATGTTTGTGATGTAGCTATGGTGTAACTACAATGGTTCAGCCCATTTATCATTAATAGAATGAATGGGGAACAGGACAGAGTGGCCTTGGGGAAAGTGAGCAATGAACATAAGAATACACAGGGATCTACGGAAACTAACTCAGAGAAAACCCCAAAAAAAGAGTTCAAAGTATGAAACACAATGAGCATGAGGAATCTCAAAACAAAACAGTGAACCAAATACAGAATACCGCACATGACTGTGATGGCCGCACCCATGGCCACACTCCAGTAAGGTCGGTAACTCTCATGCACATTTTGTTTGTTCATTTATGCTTTTTCATTCATCCAAACACAGTGACACAATTTAGTTTCCAATAAAGGTTTATTGTAAGTTTTAAACATATTTATTTTTATCAGCTGAATTGTCACCTTTGGTTTGTGATTATTACTAATTCTTGTTTCTTTTACTGTATTTTACTTAAGCCAGGGCTCAGAGCACCCAAACTGAGTGAATAACTGTAATGCATCACCTTTTACACGTCTTGTTGAAGAGACGTGTCAACCATGACAGCCCTACAACATCCAGAGACTTGAGGTACTCAGGGCGGATCTCATCCACCCCCGAAGCCCTGCCACCGCAGAGCTTTTTAACCACCTCGGTGACTTCAGCCTGGGTGATGAAAGAGTTCAACCCCGAGTCCAAAGCCTCTGTTTCCACCACGGAATGCGTGATGGCAGGATTGAGGAGATCCTCGAAGTACTCCTTCCACCGCCCGATAATGTCCTCAGTCGAGGTCAGCAGTCTCCCGCCCCCACTATAAACAGTGTTGGCGAAGCACTGCTTCCCCCTCCTGAGGCGACAGACGGTTTGCCAGAATCGCTTCGAGGCCAACCGGTAGTCCTTCTCCATGGCCTCACCGAATTCCTCCCAGGTCCGGGTTTTTGCCTCTGCCACAGCCCGGGCCACAGCACGCTTGGCCTCACGGTACACGTCAACCGCCTCAGGAGTCCAACAAGCCAACCACAGCCGATAGGACTCCTTCTTCAGCTTAACAGCATCCCTTACTGCCAGTGTCCATCACCGGGTTCTGGGATTGCCGCCGCGACAGGCACCGCAGACCTTACGGCCACAGCTACGGGCAGCAGCATCGACAATAGATGCAGAGAACATGGTCCACTCGGACTCTATGTCTCCAACATCCCCTGGGATCTGGTCGAAGCTCTCCCGGAGGTGGGAGTTGAATACATCCTTGGCCGAGGGCTCTGCCAGGCGTTCCCAGCAGACCCTCACTATGCGATGGGCCTGCCAAGTCTGTCCGACTTTCTCCTCCTCCAGCGGATCCAACTCACCACCAGGTGATGATCAGTGGACAGCTCAGCCCCTCTCTTCACCCGAGTGTCCAAAACCTGCGGCCGAAGGTCTGATGATACGACAACAAAGTCGATCATCGACCTCCTGCCTAGGGTGTCCTGGTGCCAAGTCCACTGATGGACACCCTTATGTTTGAACATGGTGTTCGTTATGGACAATCCGTGACTAGCACAGAAGTCCAATAACAAAACACCACTCGGATTCAGATCGGGGAGGCCATTCCTCCCGATCACGCCTCTCCAGGTGTCACTGTCGTTCCCCACGTGGGCGTTGAAGTCCCCCAGCAGAATAATGGAGTCCCCGGGAGGGGCACTATCCAGCACCCCCGACAGGGACGCCAAGAAGGCCGGGTACTCTGCACTGCCACTCGGCCTGTAGGCTGAAATGATATTCAGAGACCTCTCCCCAACCCGAAGGCGCAGGGATACGACCCTCTCATCCACTGGGGTAAACCCCAACACGAGACGGCTGAGCTGGGGGGCGACAAGCAAACCCACACCAGCCCGCCGCCTCTCCCCTTGGGCCACTCCAGAGTAGAAGAGAGTCCAACCCCTCTCAAGGAGATGGGTTCCAGAGCCCACACTGTGTGTGAAGGCGAGCCCGACTATTTCTAGTCGATATCTCTCGACCTCCCGCACAAGCTCAGGCTCCTTCCCCCCAAGCGAGGTGACATTCCACGTCCCTAGAGCTAGCCTAAGCATCCGGGGATCGGGCCGCTGAGGTCTCCACCTTCGTCCGCCACCCAATCCTCTTTGCACCGGTCCCTCACGGTTCCCCCTGCAGGTGGTGGGCCCACTGGGGGATGGCCTCGCGTCTCTCGTTCGGGCTTGGCCCGGCCGGGTCCCGCGTGGAGCAACCCGGCCACCAGGCGCTCTCCGACGAGTCCCGACCCCAGGCCTGGCTCCAGGGTGGGACCCCGGCTCCGCCGTACTGAGCGACGTCAAGTGCCTCGATATTTTATTCTTCATGAGGGATTCTCGAACTACTCTTTGTCTGACCCATTACCTAGAGCCTGTTTGCCATGGGAGACCCTACCAGGGGCATTTAAGCCCCAGACAACATAGCCTCTAGGATCATTTGAGCACTCAAACCCCTCCACCATGTTAAGGTGGTGGTTCAAGGATATTATGTCTATATCTATCTTTTTTCTTTGGCATGTTTCTTTTTAGCGGCATGTTTTTCTGTCCATTGTCAGGAGCCTGTGTTCACCTGCTTATGAGCACACGTAACTCAGTGCGTCAGCATTGGTGACACAGAGTATGAGGAGTGTGTTTTCGTCCAGCTTTTGTAATGTTTGGCCATAAAGGGTAGAGTAGCAACGACGCAGGGACAGAAATCCTTCACGACGTGATCTATTAAAACGAATGACATTAACTGTTAAAACATACAATTACTACATGCCGTGATCCTCTTGGTGGGCGGTCTGGTTGGTGGGGCGGGGCGGGACGCCCCCCTTGGTAGGGGAAATGCTGCAGAAGTTTCCTCAGATTAGAAGTAATTCCGCCACTGGCCTTGCACACTGCATCACAAATATTGCAGCGAGTGTAATCTGCATCGCATTTTGAAAAGTGGAGCCATACTTTCTATGGAAGCAAATTGTTACCATATTTCAAATGAAAAGCATTTTCAGAAATGCTTTTTCATTTTAAGAATGTGGCTGCATTATTTGACCCATAAATAAAATTAGTAATCAATCATCCTATTTGCATTTGCATTTTCTTCTTCAAGACTGCACATTTTATGCCATAATCAAAAAGAAAACAAAGCAGACATTGCTTTTTTGTTTTTGTGGTCTGCCCGCAAAGTACTGCCCAGAACTCGAAAACGAAAAAGCAATCCGAGCGGCGGGCGCAGCAGAGTGACGTCAGCAGCCGCTCTTCCTCAGCTCCCTGCTGACCGAGCTACCCAGCTTGTTCGGTAGGGGGCGCTGTGCACGTCTGCATCGGCTGTGGCAGTTCCGCTACAGCCTGTCGCAGGGTGGCAGGGGATTCCGCAAGGATGCCAGAAGGTGCCAGACCGTCCGTAAAAGCTTGCCAATGCGGTTGCTGCTGTTTTTGTGGAATCTGATGCTGATTATCGGCAAATGGGTTGTCATTATTGTTAAGTGTCTGTGGAGCCACCAAACTCCTTTTGTCTTTATATTGATGAACCTTTTTTATCTTAACATATGTTTTTAGAACTGCTGGCAAACGGGATGTCATTGTCGTTATAGCCCGTTACCTTTAAATAATGATTTCATTATTGATTATTATTTAATAAACAGCTTTAGACCCATAACATAAGGTGATTGTATTTACTTGACATGGAAAATAAATAGCACTATGTGTATGTGTGACGTGTTGAAAGGATGACAAAGATTTATTGCACAAACAGTCGGTTTATTATAGAGCACGAGCGGCTATTCTGAATTGTCACTCACAGAAAATTATAAATAAATGCTTAAAAACACGCTGGATGTCCCAGGCCATAAGGCTGCCACTAGGGTGCCACAGCCTGCCACCGGAACTGCCAGTTCTGCTGCCACTGCCACAAATTGAGCTCGGCCCTGCTGCAATTCAATCAATTTCTCGGCACGTTTGCAATGTAATGCAATGCAGATGTGCAGAGCGCCCCCTACCGATGGGTAGCTCGGTCAGCAGGGAGCTGAGGAAGAGCAGCTGCTGACGTCACTCTGCTGCGCGTGCCGCTCGGAATGCTTTTTCGTTTTCGAGTTCTGGGCAGTACTTTGCGGGCAGACCACAAAAACGAAAAAGCAATGTCTGCTTTGTTTTCTTTTTGATTATGGCATAAAATGTGCAGTCTTGAAGAAGAAAATGCAAATGTAAATAGGATGATTGATTACAAATTTTATTTATGGGTCAAATAATGCAGCCACATTCTTAAAATGAAAAAAGCATTTCTGGAAATGCTTTTTCATTTTCAAATTTTACATTTCAAATTGAATTTTGGTATCTATTTGCTGGGGTACATTTTGAAAAATAAATCTCAAATGTCTTTTTCTTATTCATTTTAATTAAGTGAAAGAATGAGCAGTCTTGAAGAAGAAAATTAAAATGCAAATAGGATTATTGATTACTAATTTCATTTTTGAGTCAAACAATGCAGCCACATTCTTAAAATGAAAAAGCATTTTCAGAAATGCTTTTTCATTTTAAATATGGTAACGATTTGCTTCCATATACTTTCTAGCTCTTTCTATCAGCCTTGCTTGCTTTGCTGACGATACCAGCAGCGACTCACGCCATTACGCTCTTGTGCGTGCAATGCTGTGTTCATGTCCGGTATGGAAAATCGCCCTCTCTTCCAATCCCTCAGTCACAATGATGCCTTTATGTACCGAAACATGGTACCGTTTGATTTTACGTGAATCCGTACTTGGTAGTACCGACAGAATTCGGTCAGTACCTATGAAAGAATCGAATTCGGCACCCATGCCTAACAGTACCTTGCAAAAACCTTTATATCCCTTGCCCTTGTCTTTTTTATTCCACTTCACAATTAAGCACTACCTTGTGTTCACGCCTTACATACAATTTAAATAAAATACAAAATGTTTTAGAGGTTTGAAAGGTTTTTGCAAGACATTATCCTACTAGGATTTAATTCTAACCTCAAAAATACAAAACACACACATTCCAATATATAATTTTTTTTATGAGCAAAAATGGAGAAGTTTGTTTTAAAATTTATTACACCTTAACGACCCTAAATATGCTGAAAATATGTTAAAACACAATAAAGGGGATGTTGTTTGTTGTTACCATTAATGCAGCTTGGGTAACATATTTAAAGCAAACTAAAACATTTTTTGATGAACCAGCATCTATTTAATTATGAAGTTAAGCAGTAATATTATAATTTTGTGAGTTTTGATTCAATCTTGGAGCTGTTTTTTGTTTGCAAACTTGTTTTTTTTGCTTACCCATAGAATTGTCTTTCTTTTGTTTCTGTTGCTCCTATCCACACACGTGAGTCTGGTTCTGTCTCTTTTTGCCAGGAGTTGCCATGAGGCTTCCTATAGATCTGTTTTAGTTTTAAATATTTTATAGACTCTATATTAAACTACAAGTGACCTTCCCAAGATAAAATTGTGTCAACCTGTAGAAGCAGGTCCACCAAGTATTGAAATGTAGCACATTTATCCATCTTGTTCCTAGCAGTGTTGCTGTAGCATTGATTGTGGGTTTAGTTTCTAATGAAATGGATACAAACAACGACTTTGTTTTTATATACAATTTATTAAAAAACAGTATGTTAAAAATTATTTACACACTTCTCAATAATTCATGGAATTAGTTTTATGCTTTATAGCATTCAAACCCCTTATAATTGTTTCCACTGGTATTTTAAATATTTAAATCTAGTGATGAGCTCCAAGTCTTTGAGGCTGGAAGGTCTGCTTGTCATCACCCTAATGTTTAGATCCCTCAAAGATCCTCTATCAATGTTCAGATTCTAACAAGGCCACTCGAAACATGTCGGTAAAATAACTTTAAATGATCAGCTTAAAAGTGAATCTGTCAGAGGTATGAACAAATTTGGGCTTTCCTGTGCACAAATTTGTCCTGTTGATATTAGTTATGACTAGGGAATTCAAAATAATACACAAATACACCAATATACATAGCAACCGACCAGACATCCAGACAATCCACATAGCAATCACTAGCAGTAAACATGTCCATATGTCTGTCAAGAAAATTAAGTCGGTCTATGGCTGTTCTCTGCTGGGATGCTCGCTTTTTAAATGAACTTTTGCGTTATGGAGGCAAATTAAACGTTTGCATCAGCATAAATGTGGTGCAACAGGCTGTCTGTGTGTGAACCTTTTCAATGGTACTTTAATGCTATGAACATGCTCAAATAATTCCATATCATAATAATAGAACGGGCAAAGGCAGAGCTGTGGCTGTAATGTTAAAGAAAAAAAAGCAGATTCATGTTAGAGAAAAAAAAGCATATTCACCTACAAAGCCAGCCATCTATGTTGGCCTATTTCTTTTAAGCCATGCCTTAATCTGGGGGTTTCCATGCAACTTTAAAGGGATTAAATCAGGTCAGCTGACAGCCTTGCCTGGGCCTGGGACAAAATAAAGTGAGATGGGTCCCCACCCATGACATTCTGTAACTAGTAGAAAATAATTAGTATTTACCTGTTAAAGACACGATTGACAATAATCTGTCCCCTTCCAAACCCCACACCACCTCCCTACCCCCACCCACACCTCCATGCTTCTGATTTTTTATGTACTAATTTGAATTACAATGGAAATGTCAAATACATAAATAAATATTTTTCAATATATCTTTAGGGTCTCGATTCATGACTTTATGCAGTAATTAAAAAAATTTATCAAATGTATGTTGAAATTATACACTGCTCAAAAAAATAAAGGGAACACTCAAATAACACATCCTAGATCTGAAAGAATGAAATATTCTCATTGAATACTTTGTTCTGTACAAAGTTGAATGTGCTGACAACAAAATCACACAAAAATCATCAATGGAAATCAAATTTATTAACCAATGGAGGCCTGGATTTGGAGTCACACACAAAATTAAAGTGGAAAAACATACTACAAGCTGATCCAACTTTGATGTAATGTCCTTAAAACAAGTCAAAATGAGGCTCAGTATTGTGTGTGGCCTCCACGTGCCTTTATGACCTCCCTAAAATGCCTGGGCATGCTCCTGATGAGACGGAGGATGATCTCCTGAGGGATCTCCTCCCAGACCTGGACTAAAGCATCCGTCAACTCCGAGACAGTCTGTGGTGCAACGTGACGTTGGTGGATGGAGCGAGACATGATGTCCCAGATGTGCTCAATCGGATTCAGGTCTGGGGAACGGGCGGGCCAGTCCTTAGCGTCAATGTCTTCATCTTGCAGGAACTGCTGACACACTCCAGCCACATGAAGTCCAGCATTGTCCTGCATCAGGAGGAACCCAGTGCCAACCGCAGCAGCATATGGTCTCACAAGGGGTTTGAGGATCTCACCTCGGTACCTAATGGCAGTCAGGCGACCTCTGGCGAGCACATGGAGGACCATGCGGCTCTCCAAAGAAATGCCACCCCACACCGTTACTGACCCACTGCCAAACCAGTCATGCTGAAGGATGTTGCAGGCAGCAGATCGTTCTCCACGGTGTCTCCAGACTCTGTCATTGTCACGTCTGTCACATGTGCTCAGTGTGAACCTGCTTTCATCTGTAAAGAGCACAGGGCCCAGGTGGCGAATTTGCCAATCCTGGTGATCTCTGGCAAATGCCAAGCGTCCTGCACGGTGTTGGGCTATGAGCACAACCCCCATTTGTGGACGTCAGGCCCTCATACCATCCTCATGGAGTCGGTTTCTAACCATTTGTGCAGACACATGCACATTTGTGGCCTGCTGGAGGTCATTTTGCAGGGCTCTGGCAGTGCTCCTCCTGTTCCTCCTTGCACAAAGGTGGAGGTAGTGGTCCTGCTGCTGGGTTGTTGCCCTCCTACAGCCTCCTCCACGTCTCCTGGTGTACTGGCCTGTCTCCTGGTAGCGCCTCCAGGCTCTGGACACTACGATGACAGACATAGCAAACTTTCCTGCCACAGCTCTTATTGATGTGCCATCCTGGATGAGCTGCACTACCTGAGCCACTTGTGTGGGTTGTAGAGTCCGTCTCATGCTACCACAAGTGTGAAAGCACCACCAACATTCAAAGGTGACCAAAACATCAGCCAGAAAGCATATGTACTGAGAAGTGGTCTGTGGTCCCCACCTGCAGAACCACTCCTTTATTGAGTGAGTCTTGCTAATCGCCAAAGATTTCCCCCTGTTGTCTATTCCATTTGCACAACATCATGTGAAATTGATTGTTAATCAGTGTTGCTTCCTAAGTGGACAGTTTGATTTCACAGAAGTTTGATTTACTTGGAGTTATATTGTGTTGTTTAAGTGTTCGCTTTATTTTTTTGAGCAGTTTACATAAAAACTGAATAATTTCAAATTGCTTTTTTGCTTCATGTGCTAAAGTATATCATGAAATATTTGCTCATTTCTGCTGTGCCTCGCAAAATAAACCATGACGTCTGACTGGTTAATCTGCACACCAGCTCAGCTGGCGACTGCCTTACAAATCAAAATTCCTATGATTGATTTTCTTGTAGCAAGAATGTTTTTGATTGGTGAGGCGAGAGGATAAAATAAGTCCATGATGTCCTCCACATAAAGCAAAGAAGTTAAAATATTTATTAAATAATTACAAATAACTAAATGAAAAAAAAACATTATTTATGTATTGACGACAAACATGGATAAATTATTTTGATGCATCCATCTCAAGTTTTTTTAAAATTTTCAAAACCATAGATATATGGTGTTTAAGGCCAGTGCTTATGTGACATGTTTAGACCTGAGGTCAAAATGCCATTGTCCAAAACTTCTTTTAGCATGTGAGGTTATAGTATTTTCATTTAATTTATCAGCCTCCAAACGTCACCTATTGGACCTATTCTAATTATACCTTCCACTAGTAAAATTACACATCATGTCTTGGGGTGTTCATCCCCACTTCTGCAAGGACAATTTGGAAGAAAAACAATTAAAAGATAACTGAAATAGTAGTCCCCTCCCCCAATGGGTCTGGGACAAATGACCTGGTTGTATCCCTCATTTAATAAAAAAAAAACTGTAAACCTACTTTGATTTTGTAAATTACTTTTTACAATAGCCTAAAGATTGTAGCCTACCCTGACCCATGTAACTGTGGCAATAAGATGCAATTGCATTATCCTGTTTAAAGAGCAGAAATTGGTGTTTTTATCCAAATTTTTTCTGCTATAGACCACTTACATGTAAGACTGTTGGTATGGAAGTTGTGCAATTTGTGCATCGCATTATGGGTTACAAGAAAAATAGGGATCGAGTACACTAGTGCAGCTGTAGGGGGTGATAATAAATAATAAGTGGATTATAAACCATCTTCCTGCTCATGCTGACACCAGTGAATTGTAGAAAAATATACATTTGTAACCTCACACTTATAAACTGACTTTTAATACCAATGAGTGTATATTACTCATGTCCATCAGTGCATGAAAGGAACTGAAGAAAATGTGCAGTACATGCACAAACAATGTCTGCTGACCTCTGAACCAAAGAGAAGACTCATGGGACATCCCAAATGAGTGTTTTCCCTCAGAGCCATTTGTTCAGCTGAAATCAAAAACTGCAAATGTATAATTCTGTAAGGAAACTAAATAGCATGTGGTGCTTATGTGTGTGTCACTATGCATGGGTTCGACCACCCACAGTACACGTCTCTGGATGCTTCTCTCCTTCTTCCAGCCAAAGGCAGCATAGAAAAGCTAGCTTTATGAGCATGTGGGCAGCAAAGAAGCAGAGGGGAGATTTGTAGCAAGACCATAATGGAGACAGATGATCTTGCTCTGGGTCTGTCAGCTGTTGAATCAGCGCTGTCACCCAGTAAGGCAGTCTGCATCCTCTGGTTTGCCTTTCTTCCAGTTACTTCTATCTTTATCTTGCGGCCCTCCTTCTCTATATAATCTCTGAAGATAGCAGCCATACTCTTTCTGCACAAAGTCGCCATACAAAATAAAGAATGGCTGCAGGCAATGACATAAACAATTCTCTCTATAAGAAAAACAAGGAGGTCGTAGACTGCCACATACTTTTTTGTACAGAAGGCCTTGTGTCTTGCAACTCTCCTACAAACCACCGTACCTGTCCCCTTGATCTCTTACCTATCAGTGCAGCTGGTCTGTTTTCTGACCCTAACAGGTGCAATGACAATTCCTTTTTACTTGATTTTCTATTTAACATATACAGTGCTTTGCAAATGTATACATACACCTTGAACTTTTTAACAATTTATAACATTCCAACCATAGCCTTTAATGTATTTTATCCATCAAATTGTGAAGCAGAAGAAAAATGATACATAATTATTTTAAAAAAACTTATGAAAATCTCAAAAGTGTGGCTTCCATTGGCATTCAGTCCCCTTGAGTCGATGGGTCATTTGAACACATGATAATGCACTAATATATTCCTTTCCATTGTAGCTCTGGCTGTATGTATGGGGTCGTTGTCCTGCTAGAAGGTGAACCTACACCCCAATATTAAGTCTTTCACAGTTTTAGTTAGCATAGTCTATCTTCCCATTAACTCTGATCAGCTTCAATGTCCCTACTGAAGAAAAGCATCCCGATAGAATGAGGCTGCCACCAAACCACCATGTTTCACCATGGGAATGGTGGTTTCAAGGTGATGCGTGGTGTTATAATATACCCATGTTTTTTTGCATGGAGGCCAGAAAGTAAAATTTTGGTCTCCTCTGAATCCAGCACTTGCTTCTGTCCTCTACATAGCTTGCATAATAGTTGTCCTTTCAACACATTTTCGCACCTGAGTTGTGGATCTCTGCAGCTTCTCCCAAGTTACTATAGGTATCTTAGTTATTTCTATGATTAATGCTCTGTATTCCCGCATCTAGGGGTCGTCGATGTTATGGTAGGTATGCAGTTAGCTTACAGTATGATTTGATGAGTGTTGCGATCATATTGACATACAATACATTGATAAATCTGTCGGCTCTTTCTGCTTTGGTTTACATTATTCAGTTCAGCTAATCAAGAAAAACTGAATTTCATTATTAACATCTCAACAATGTGTTTTTATCTAAAGACCTGCATCTGGCACCATCTGTGGTTTCGGCAAAAAAACAACTTAGTAATGATTTCCTAATTACTTTAATTTCCACCTAAAACATTTACTGCTGCATTAAGAACAAGCATTGTGAATACATTGTAGTATGATCAACTATTTATTACAATGCTTTGTGATACACTAATTTCAGATATTGATATTGTGTACAGTGATATAGCTATAACAATAAATGTCCAATGTACTGAGCAGCCCTATTTGTAGTTGAGTAAAACTCTGTCCATTGGTGGAGATATCTGAATGAAAGTTTGAAAAAGGCTAAAATTGAAATGTTCAAAGCTTGGGATATTTTCTATAACAAAACTCTCCACACAAAACATCTCCACAACTTCCTCCTTGACCTGTCTACTGTGTTTATTGGCCCTCATTATGCTGTTTGTCCACTAAGGTTCTCTAACAAACATGAGGCCTTCACAGAACAGCTGGATTTATGCTCAGATTCACCAGTGCACTCTATTTACTAATTAACTGTGCGTTGGTCTATCACATGCAATTATCATAACATTTATTGAATTTTGTTGTTGAAATGTGACAAAAGGTGAAAAACCTTTTAACTTCAGCTGACAATCTGTATCTTGGAGCCATCTTCAGGCTACAGATTCAAATGTCCTTAAATCTCCTTTATTATTTTATGCATTTTAAAAACTTAAATGTCCAGAGGCAACATCCAAACATAAACATCCGCATCAATCCTTTCCATAACAGAATCATGACTAAAAATAGTTTAATAGTATTTAGAATGAAGAAAAGCATACAAAAACATCCTTCCTGACACTGTTTAGACTCAGTCCTAGTACAGCAGGACACTACATGCTCTATAGTGTGGACTGAAGGTTAAAACTGTAAATGGCATTCTTGTTCTCAGCCTTCTTATTATTTTCTTTTCTTTTTGGACCCTAACTGCTTGATAGGGAGGTTGTCTTGACAACCAATATACTGTTGTGGATGCCACTGAATGTTGGATGGTGTCAACAATGTTTTTCCACACTTTACTGTCCATGGAGTTGTCTTAGTTTGAAAAGTCATATGGTTGGCTTTGTGCATCTCTGCTCATGTTGAACTCTCAAGTGTGCAAGTCACTGGTGCCACAAGAGTTTCTGTTTCAGTCATAGCGGTCATTCTACTGATGCAGCTGAACCTCTGCAGCCTGCTTTACTTTAGTGGTTGGCTACTTCTGATATCATTCTTGGATGGTGTCATTGATAATTAAGTCTTTTAGAGAGATTCCATGAATCTGATGGGGAAAACCAATTTGAAAAAAACCCCACTTCGTTCAAGTTGGTTCAAGTCTTGTAAAAGACAGGGTTCTATGTCTTACAGATGAATAGATGATATGATGATAGACGATATGATGTTGTGCCAGGTTGACAAGAAGTAATTCATGTTCATAGTTCACCGTATATATATGTTTGGACCCCTGCCATGGGTTACAACATGGATGAACATGGACTCTGAACTGTACACACAAAGGCTGGTATGAACTTTTCTACACCTTTCAGCATCACACTAACTTACGCCTAACCCAGCCCAGGAAGAGGAGTCATAGATGACTACCCGTGACATCACTGTTTGAACAAAACATATTGTTCCGAGATGTTGGCCTCTGCCACACAGGTCTCCAGCAGAACCAGACAGAGAGACACAACACACATGAGTTGTCTCCTAGCTGACAAGAAGGCACTCTTCAACTTGGATCCAAAAGTGAGAACGATCACAGCGATCGTTATGAAACAAAGTTAAGTAACGATCTGCTGTTCAAACATAATCTATCATTCATTCGTAAAAGGGGAGAAATAAGACAAGTGTGGCTTGACTTTTATTTGAGGCCTGCAAAAGCTCCCTTATTGAGGTGGTTTTCCCCGGCCTGACAGAGGACAGCTGGACCGCAGCACCACACGCCTGTCTGCGTTCACGTCCAGGAGCACCACGACCACTGAAGGAGCCGCAACGTTTCTTCATCGTACAGTTCAGCCAGGCCGGCTAACCCCCACCCCCCCAGATGAACTAATCTGAATAACGTTTATTCCATAACGTTTGCTTTTTGTTTGTGTTGAAAAAACTCAGCTAAGTGCTAGCAGGCTAGCTGCTCAGCTACTGATGTGTTCTGTATTGTGTTTTTAAAGTTAAGACAAACTTTATTTAAAGGGTGTTTTTTAAACACAGATCGGCCATAATGCGCTGTCCACGCTTATGGATTTTGATCCTGTTATCGATGGTATTTTAAAGGTACATGTTTGATTTTAAAGGAGTGATAACAAGCTACAGGCTCCCCTTTTGTTAGCTCCAATCGCTAACTGCTAAGGCTAAGCAAGTTACTTCCTGCCATCTTATGAGTCTGTGTGTGTGTGTGTGTGTGTGTGTGTGTGTGTGTGTGTTCCTGTCTTGGCATCACAGTGAGAACCATTTTCCCAATTTCACCATCTAATTGAGGACTATTTGTTCCAAAGTGAGGACATTTTGCTGGTCCTCACGACCTATTTTGCTAACGGTTAGGTTTAGGACTAAGGTGTGAATTGACTTTAGGTTAAGGTTAGGGTTAGGCATGCACTGGTAATAGTTAGGTTTAGGGTTATTGTCAGGGTTAGGGCATAGAAAGGGTTGAAAATGACTGAAAATCAATGGGAGTCAATGGGAGTCAACACATGGTCCTCACTACATATAGTAAAACAAGAGTGTGTGTGTGTGTGTGCCACCTTGCTTAACTACTCATAGAGCTGTGCTGCAGTTCGTAAGGGGAACTCTAGTTGTTATTATTTAATGGATTTTCATATTTTACAACAGGTTTGCTTTAACATGCTGCCAAACGGTATTTCTATGCTCTAACATTGTCACAGCCTTGTTATTGTGTAACGATCATGAGCCAAGCTTGCCAATTAGTTTTAAAGTCTTTGATTTCCTTGTACAGATAAGCTCTGAAGGTTTTAGATGACCATGAAGTGGCATCATTGTGAAATCTAGAAAAAGCATAATCTCTTAAACTCTGATAGTTTTATATACTTTTCTTCATAAAACTTATAAATGTGTTCCAAGATCGCAAACATCATTTGGATGAGCTTCTCTTTCATTTAAAGGAGCCCAGATTTTGAATAGTTTGCCGCCAGTAATCAAATAATTGACTAACGTTAGAGCTTTTACATCACACATGAAAAAATGGCTGAAACAGAGCCAAATATGTGGACTTCGAAGAAAATAATGCACAGCGCATTTCTGTTGTCATTATCTTGAATTTGTTTGTGAGCTTTTCCTTGAGTCTTATTTAACTGGTAGTTTTAAATAGGTTTCCATGTATTTGTAGTTTTAGACTCATTTCTAAAACAATGGCCAGGAACTGGGTCTGCAAATTAGTGTTTGGCTAGTGGGCCTGTGGACAGGACAATGGTTGCGTTTTTTTTAAATGTAAAAGTGTTTTTTTTCTGGTCCCTGTTTAAAAGAACTTTAAATGAGGAAGTAAATACAATCAATCAATGGAATCGAATCGAGAAACCAATTCTAAAACTATTTGTAGTTATTATAAATTGCATTAATTTTTAAAAGTGCAAACACACCACATCAGTAGTAATGGTTGCTCAGTAATGGGAAATGAAAATTAAATTAAGCTTTAGCTCTTTTTGATTTTTTTTTTTTTTTTTTGAAACCCTGCTGGCTACCTGTCCAGGGTCTACCCCGCCTCCCGGAAATATACTGCTGGAGATAGGCACCAGCTTCCCAGCGACCCACTATGGAAGAAGCATTAGAAAATGACTGAGTGACTGATTGTTTTTGAAATGTCTTGCAGGCTAAAACTGAACTCCAAACACATGAGGACTTTGAACATAAAAAAATTGTAGGACCCAACAGTTGCTGACATCCTCAAAATCATGATGTTATCTATATTGAGCTTTATAGCTTGTCTTGTGACCAGTACCCATGTCTGTTTTGGGTTGTTAACCTCACAAAAGGTACCGGCAGTCCAAGTGGCATGCGGCTGGGGTGGTTGCTGAGGCAAAAACTTGGGCATGGGATGAGTTCGGAGAGGCCATGGAAAACAAATCCCATAGGCAATTCTTGTCCACAATCCCGTGGGTGGTACTCCGTGAGTATGGGGTACCAGGCCCTTTGATACGGCAGTCAGACTCGTTTCCGGTGATGGTTGGACTCCGCCTAGGTTGCCTTTTATCACAGATTCTGTTCATAACTTTTATGGACAGAATTTCTAGGTGCAGCCAAGGTGTTGCAGGGATCCGTTTTGGTGGCCGTAGGATTGCGTCTCAGCTTTTTGGGGGTTGGTCCTGCATCAAGTGGAGGAGTTCGTTGGGGTCTTGTTCACGAATGAGGGAAAAATGGAGCGGGAGATCGATAGACGGATTGGTGCTGCGTCAGCAATGATGCGGGCGCTGTACCGGTCTGTTGTGGTGAAGAGAGAGCTGAATCAAGAAAGTTGTCTCGATTTACCTGTCGATCTACGTTCCTACCCTCATCTATGGTCATGAGCTTAGGGTCGTGACTGAAAGAACGAGATCACGGATACAAGCGGCTGAAATGAGCTTCCTCCGTAGGGTGGCCGGGGACTCCCTTAGAGATAGGGTGAGGAGCTCGGCCATCCGGGAGGGGCTCGGAGTAGAGCCGCTGCTCCTCCACATCGAGAGGAGCCAGTTGAGCTGGCTCAGGCATCTATACCGGATGCCTCCTGGACGCCTTCCTCGGGAGGTGTTCCAGGCACGTCCCACCGGGAGGAGGCCCAGGGGACGGCCCAGGACACGCTGGAGGGACTATGTCTCTCGGCTGGCCTGGGAACGCCTTGGGCTCCCCCTGGAGGAACTGGAGGAGGTGTCTGGAGAGAGGGACGTCTGGGCGTCTCTGCTGAGTCTGCTGCCCCCGCGACCCGGTCCTGGATAAGCGGAAGACGACGAACGAACGAACATAAAACACAAGCAATAAAAGAATAGAAATAGAAAAAAATAGAAAGCAATCGAAAAAAAGATGTAAAAAGTGTCACACTAATAGATATTAAATAAAAATTCCTAAAAAAATACCTTAAAGAGGACCAGGTCAGAGATACGTCTTAATTTGGCCGAGTTTATTCCAAAATCTAGGAGCTGCCACAGAAAAAGATTGATCATCCCAGTGCTTATTTAGACCTGGGCTCTTCCTACAGGCGCTGATTTGAGGCACTCAAGACTCGGCCATGCACAAAAACAGTTAAAAGATCACAAATGTACAATGGAGCCAACCATTTAGTGCTTTAAAAACAAGTATTAAAAGTTGAAAATCAATCCTAAATCTAATGGGGAGCCAGTGAAGGGATGTAAGTATTGGTGTGATGTGATCCTGTTTCCTAGTGCTTGTTATGAGATGGGCAGCAGCATTCTGGAGTGTTTGGAGGGAACTCAATAAAGACTGGCTTATACCAAAATACGTGTAGATACCCTTTCCAAGGTCATTCAAATTTGAAAACCTTTTGGCTTTGGCTTGTAGCCATAAGTAAAACAAACTTGTCCTAACCACATTGTTTCTTTGTTTGTCGAGTTTGACATTTGAGTCAAAGAGCATACCAAGATTTCTAACAGTAGAAGTGTATGTCACGATGTGGTTTTGGATCGGACCAAAGTGCAGACAAGAGCTCGGCAGGATCATCTTTGTTATTCAACGATTTATTTACAAAGTCAAAAAACGTAGCAAAATGACTGCAGATTTCCCAAGGCAAGACGTGGCAAAAAACAAAGCATAATTATGGACGAGAACGAGGTGTGACGAACACAAGGAACCAGCACTGAACAAAGACACAATACCAACTTATATACTGTGAGATAACAAAGGCAGATAATCAACGGAACAGGGAACAGGTGTGACAAGGAGGCGGGGAAGCAGAAGGAACAGGTGAAACAAATACAAAGGCTGAGGAGGGGCAAAGTAACTAATAAACAATAAACAGAAACACAGACCAAGCAAACCTATAGACAAAGATAAATAATCAAATGGGGAATAAGAAAACTAGAATAAGCATGACTAAAGTAAACAGAGAAACTAGAGGGAACATAGGAACAACAATAACAACCTGAGAACAAACAAAGAACGCATAAATAAAACCATAATACAAAAGTAAACAAACCTAACCACACTGACTGAAATAACTGTAAATGAAACAGTAAACAAGAAGAGTGCAAAGGAACAAATAAAACACAACTAACCACAAAGATACTAAAGAGAAATAAAACTAGAGAATCCAGGGAAGACCAAAAACTATAATAATTACAATAATAATAATAATAATAAACCATACAAAGTAATAAGAAAACAACCATAAACGAACCTAAGTAGTAAACAATAGGAGGCGGAAGAGAGAGAAAAAAAAAACATGATACAAAAACCAAAATAGAAAAATCTAAACAAAAGGTAAACAAACACAAAGCCACAAACAGAGTCCAAAAATGTCACTCCGTGACAGTGTAGCTGAGAGAAGAATCAAGGCCAGCTGCTGTACTGTTCCCAAATACAATACATTTAGTTTTTAGTCATTTAAATGTAAAAAAAAAATTCAGCCAGCCACTGCTTAGTATCTGACATACAGACAGACAGTGAAGTAATTGTTTCATGTCTGTTAGAATTGACTGGCAGATATATTTTTATGTCATCGACATAGCAATGAAAGGACAGATTGTGTTTGGCAATGATTGATCCCAGTGGTAGCATGTAAAGAGAGAAAAATAAGTGTCCAAGGAGCCTTGCGGGATGCCACAAAAGATTACACAAAAGAGGGACAGTAAAAGAAGACAGTTCACCAGCAAACCAAATATATTAAAAAAAAAGTATGAAGCAAACCATTTAAATGCCGTAACTCCAATTCCAACATTTTGATTTAAACCTGAGAGGAGGACTGAGTGATCCAATTTGTCAAACGCTGCCGTGAGGTCAAGGAGGACCAAGACAGTTGGGTATCCCGCATCAACAGATCACGCAATATTGTTGTGGACTTTTAAAAGTGCAGTCTCAGTGTTGTGATGGGATCTAAAAGCAGACGAAAACCTTTCAAAGATTAAATTAGTTTCTAAGCAGCTGATTCAAAACCACTTTTTCTAAGACTTTAGAAAGAAAGCAGACTTGAGATACAGATCTAAAATTTGAAAGTACAGAGGGGTCCAAACTCGACTTTTTGAGGAGAGGTCTGACAAAAATAAAAATAAAAGCAGCAGGGATGACTCCTACAGAATGACGCCTATTAATAAAAAAAAGAAGAGTTGGCTCAACTATATTAAAAACTGATTTAACCACTCTTGTAGGGACAATGTCCATAGGACAGTTAATAGGTATTAAAGATCCCACCATTTTGCACAAATTTGCAAATAAAGGTAGTTGAAACTGATTGAATAGAACAGACTGAGCTTGATCGAACATCAGGGGCCTCATGTATGAAGCTTAATTATGAACAAACACCTTGCGGCGCAATGATTTTCACACAACTCGGCATGTACAAAAATTAATGCTATTTAGAAGTGTGTGGAAATCCACTCAAATTTTTGACCTGCCGTGAAAATTTGCGGACGCCGCACAAACATTTTCAATTTGCAATAAAAAACTACAGGGAACTAAACCTCCCCTAAATACACTGAAAAAAAGTCTCTATTCAGTTTTATTACATTGATGGAGCATCAAACCTGATGCTTTTTAATGAGATTGAGCTTTTATGTGTCACGTTCTGTGGTTTAGAGTGACCAAAGCACAGACAAGAGCTCGGCAGCAGCATGTTTAAAGGAGTCTTCTTACTTTATTTAAAGAATAATCCAAAGGTTTTCCAAAGTAGCAAGAACGTAGCAAAATCACTGCAGATACAAGAAATCCCAAAAATTACGAAGTTGATACTGCAGGAACATAGTAGGCAAAGTACATAGACGAAGGTAGGTGAACAGAGATATGAACGGGGATTCGAACGGAGATGAGAACGGAAGGAACCAGCGAGGAACAAACAAAAACAGAGAGTTTATGAATAGAGGGAAGTGGAGTATGGACCAATGAGAAACTGAGGCAGGTAATCAGATAAGATGGAATTCAGGTGTGAACCAGGTAGTAGAGAACTGAGGGAATGTGAATAGTTGCTAAGGTGACAAGGCTAGAAACAAAACGAAATGCGAGGGAAGCTAGATAAGAACACAACCAAAAGAACCTGACTACAAAAACAAAACTATAAATAACAAAGCTCAAGGAAACAGAACTAAGCAAAACTATGGATGAAGATAATAAACCAAAAGAGACATAAGAACCGAGAATAATCATTAACTAAAGTAAACCGAGAAACTAGAGGGAATAGAAGAAACACCAAAACCTAATAATTAACAAAGAACCCATAAAGAAACCCTGACCGACAATAAACAAAACCTAAACCACAGAAAAGGAACCAGGACGAGGAGGAGCAGAGAAAATAAACTAGTAAACAAAGAGCGCATGTGAACAACTATTTAAACATAAATAAACACAGATATACTAAAAGGGAAACTAAACTAGAAACTACAAGAAAGACAAGGGAACTAGAATACAATGAATATAATAATAGTCATAAGAAAACCATAACAAATAATAGAAAATAAACTACTAAAAGATGTCGCTTCATGACATTATGGTTTAAAGCCGAGCGATTAAACTGAATCATAATACATCTCAGAAAATGATGGAAACCACCTGAGTAAACTGTGAAACTTCCTGTTTTTGTCATCTGTAGATGGAAATGTGCATTGGTCTGTCCACTGAGGAGCATAAAATCCATGTGAATAATCCAAGAGGCACTTTCATTCTCAGTGAAAAACAAAACAGTGTCCGATCAGCTAATTAATTTCTAACTAGTCAGGTTTGATGATTTGTACGGTGGACAAGCTGTAGACAATCACACATGTCCATAAATAGCTGCGTAAAGATGTGCGTAATTGTGGATCATGGCAGCTTTGGCACAGCTGGAGGACATCACCAATGGAAGTTTTTTTCAGAGGTCGTACTAATCTGCTGGCACATGATGATGGGTGGTTTATTAGCCAGTTTATTGCCAAGGGAAATTATTTTGGAGCTCTGCACGAAGCTGGCCTCAGTGTCTTCGGGGCCAGTTCAAGTTCTCACTACGCTGCGGTCCTTTCAACCGGAGGTTGAACAGGTCGGTTAATGGTCATCCCTGAGCCAGGCTTCATCCATATGTTGCTCAGATATAGAAAGTTCTCCTAAACTCTCATTTGCAGTGAGGAGTAAATTTCTGAATGTAATCAGAGCTATGAACTGCACTCATACTGCTATAAGAGCACCACCTGTGAGTGAATATGAATTTGTGAATAGAAAGCATTTTCATTCAATAAATGTGCAACCTATTTGTAATGTGCAAATGTGTCACAAAATGCAATAGCATGTTGGCCTCCTCAACTCATGATTCCTTTATACTAAAATAATAATTCTAATAATTCTAATTATAATAGTTGGGATGGGAACAAATCCTCAATCAGGCTCTGTGCGCGATGGCGACTGCTTTTATTTATTTTATGTGACGTCCTGATTGGTTTAATAAATTTCACATAGTGTGTGTGGTGACAGTCTCCCTAATAGAAATATTGGAGGCATATTCACATCATTACAATAATCAGCAATGAGCTGTAAATGAGCTTAGTGCTGCAGTTGGACAGCGCCGTTTGGATTTAATACAGACATTGTAGAACTAAACGCGTTCTAGCAGACAAATGTTTTATTTTTTATTATTTTACATTTTATTTTTATAATTTTATTATCAGTCAGGTTTGACTCACTGATGTCATTCCAGTAGCTGTTGGTTTGCTGAAATTCACTACAAACATCCCTCATGGTGCATATTTCCACCAAAAGGAACCAGTTTGCTTCTTTGACTGTCACAGCACCATTGCCATGGTTATTTGGACACGTGGTGGGTGTCTTCCAGTTATTTATACTACTTTGCATATATATTTTGAGGCGGGGACTGGGCGGTCCAAACGCCACGTAAAGCTACATCAAAATTCTTTTCAAATTTGAATGAATGAAGGGTACGTGTAAAGTGACATGTTTACACACAGTTTCGTACATCTGAATATTTTTGTGCCCAGGAGGTTTCAGGATTTCTCCCTAATGCAAACGTTTAGTATCAAAGCGGCACATTTTTCGTACATGAGGCCTTAGATCATTACCACTATAAACATTCATTGTTCTGCTAGTGATTTGCCTTACAGAGTGCACTTTACCTACAAAAAAACTAAGAAAACTTGGCAGTTGTAACATCAGTCATAACTGAAGGGCATGGAAATGTCGAAGGGAATAAGTTAATTTTTTATTGATTTCTGGATATTGTAGTACTTGAATGAAGTGAGAAAAAGAGGCAAAATTCTTGTAGACTACCTTGAAACAAGAAAGAAAATCAAGAAATACAGTAGTTGCAGGAAGGTGGGAGGACAGTACTTGGATTCAGATGAGTAGATTCATCAATGTGACTGACAATGGAACCGGCCAGCTGCTGTCCTGCTGCATGGAGGAAGGAGGACAGGATGAGAGTTGAGGACAAGGATGTGTGTGTGCATGTCTGTCTTTTTGTGCGTGGCTGCATGTTTGGGATTTGAAGTCAGTATGTCGCCTTCATCTCTTTGTGAGTGCCCCCCCTTCTGTGTGTCTTTGTCGATGCCTCTGGCTGCAGGGCGGGTTGACAGGCTGTGAATGGCCGTCCTTGCTGTGCAGAGGCAGCTTGCCGCGCGGAGTCAAACCCTCGGCAGCCCCTATTAGTCCGAGCAATGCACAAACATGACAGGACTCTGGGAGTGTGCATAAGTGCGTGTGTTTACTGGTTTGCTTGTTTCTTTCCTTTTTATTGTCAGCCATTCAGTCCTTTTTTTGGCATTTTGGGAAAACTGTTCTGTCATGAGGAATAATTGTAGTGAAGAGAGGGATGGAAACGCAGGAGGTCTGTGAAAGAATGTGTGAAGCAGTGTGTAGGAGAGAGGCCAGTTGGGCTTTTTGTCTGTGTTGCCACGTCAAATGCCACCCCCACCCCCTCTCCCCTGTCCTCCCTCCTTTCCTTTCTACTCTGACAGTGATTAATGATCTTCAGCTGTCAGGTACATTACTCACTGTGCTCCATCTCTCTCCTTTTCCCCACATTCTACCACCTCCTCTAATTTTACGTCTTCTCTGTTCTCAGAATCCTGTGGAACCTCATGAGAGGACACATGGAAAAACATCAAAGATGAGCAGAAGTGAAAAACATTAACCAGAACCTTTTCTGTTCCTCCTTCAAGACATGAAGATCAGCCAGAATCGACCTTTTACCACTGACCCGATGCTGAAAAGAATAATACTGCTAATGAAAGGTAAGTCACAGGAGCATGAGTCGGAATATTTCATCCGCTCTGTGAGTGTGAGGGCCGTTCATGGGTGTGAGCAAGAATCCCTCTTCATGGGTAAGTCTGCGTGCGTGCGTGTGTGTGTGGTGTGTGTGTGTGTGTGTGTGCGTGTGTGTGTTTACATGTGAGTGTGGGCCCTAAATGTGCCATGCAGAGGCGTTTGAAAGAGGCCAGACGCTGTCTGTCAGACGTTACTCTGTCTTCCCTCTTCTGCCCCCCTCACCATTCCACAGCCTGCCCGATGATGGATGACAGCGAATGAGAAGTTTCCTCTCCTGGACTGCTGACTGGAGCCAGCTGCCGTCACAGGAACAGCCATCTGCTTTTCATTGCAGGGGCCAGTAGGGGCCCTTGGGTTTGGACCTGGGTTTTGGCCTTGCCTAGCAGTAGGAGAGGGCAAAAAATCAGGGTGGGCTGCTAAGCAATAAGGGCATCTGTAAAACCTACAAATGTAAAACAAAAAACAGACAGTTTATTTTAAACCAAACTGGAAATGTCATTAATCAGTCCAGAGGTATTTTGGTATTTGGTGTATTTTGGTGTGGTGTGCTATTTCAATGCTGAAAACAGTATTTTTTATGTCGGTCTATATTTAAAACTCCAGTTGGAGAAGAAAAAAAAAACATTTGAGATGAATGATCAGTCATCTGAAAATACCCCATCTTGTTTTGAATCAAAACTTCCCTCACTATAGATGCTTTCTGCTACAAGAGATGAATATTCAGTACATTGAATAAAGTTAACTATTCTTCATTTATTTTGAGCTACATCAACTATTAAGCAGTTGTGGAAAGATTCGGGGGACTTAAACTTGCACACCTCTGTAAACACAGACTTGTTAAGACCAACACAAAGCACTCCATAGCGGTTTAGTGGAAGGAAAAGGATACATGCTTTTTCTTTTTACAAGTGAAACATCTGAAAAGTGTGGCGTGCATTTCTGTTCAGTCTCTGTTAGTAAACATTTTCAAAAATGTCCTTTTCCTGCAGTTACATCTCTAAATTTTTTGGTGTCTGTCACTTCTAGCTTTGCACATAGCACCTGAAATTTTGGCCCAGTTTTCTTTGAAAAGTAGCTCCACCTCAGATTCTATGGAGAGTTTCTGTGTACGTCAACTTTCAAGTCACAGATTCTTGGTTAGATTTAGGTCTGACTGGACCGTCCTATCACACGAATATACTTTGATATTAACTATTCCGTTGCAGCTCTGGTTGTATGCTTTCTATTCTGCTGGAAGGTGAACACCCTCCCCGGTTTCAGGTCTTTTGCAGCCTCTTACCAATTTTCTTCCAGGATTGTCCTGCATTTAGCGCAACCCATTTTCCCCATTAGCTCTGACCAGTTTCAGTCCCCCTACTGAAGAAAAGCATCCCTACAGCACGATGCTGCCACTACCATGTTTCACTGTATACATGGTGTTTTCAGGGTAATGTGGAGTTTTAGTTTTCTTCCACAAATATAATTTTGCATGTCGGCTAAAAAGTGTTGTTTTGGTTTCATTTGACCAGTGCACCTTCTTCCAAAGGTTTGTTGTGTCCCCTACACGGTTTGTGGCAAGTTACGAAAGGGTCTACTTTTGGCTTCTTTTAACAATAGTTTTCTTTTCGCCACTCTTCCATAAAGGCCACATTGGTGGAGTGCGTGTCTGATAGTTGTCTTGTCAACAGATTCTCCCAACTGAGCTTTGGATCTTTGCAGCTCTTCTGAGTTACCATAGGCCTCATGGCTGCTTCTCTTACGCAACTTCAAAAGTAACTTGTTGCAATGGATTTTTTAATCAGGAGTATCAGAGTAAAGGGGCCTGAATACAAATACTTTGATGACTTTCACATGTTTTTTTCTCTATGATTTTCTATCCACTTCATAAATAAAAATTTCCATCAATGTAATTGCCCAAAAATGCATTGATGTTTCTGGTAGTAACATAAAATACGATGTAACAAAGGTTTACTTATACCTAGCAAAGTCACATAGATTTGGTTCTAAGATCATACTTCACAGCATCATAAAACATATCAATGACACAAAAACACAACACAGAAAAAAATGACATAAATAACTTGTTTAATCTGACCAGAAAAAGTTGTAGTTTTGTTACAGTTTTGCTCACTGAAAGCTTGGGCTGAAAACAGATGATTAAAACAAGTGAACAGGGCCAGATTGAGCATATCAGTTCACATATCAGTTATTATTTATTAACAGTAGACATATTAATACAGCAACGAAGATTACTGTCTATACTGAGGAGGAAAAACCATCAAGGGGAAAAAATAGAGGGACTTAGTGGAAAATAATTACTAAATTTGTTACGGCTTACAAGATATAGGACCCCAGAATGCAGACGAGCAGGCAGCGTGATGGTAAGTGCAAAAAGGTTTAATAATAAAAACTCACTCACAGTAGGAGGCAGGAACAAAACAACAAAAGGGCAGGTGAGACAGGCATGGCATGATCAAAAAAAAAAAAACAAGACTTGGTTTGAGAAATGTTTCCGCGATTACTAACTGAACAGGTGTGTATATATGGAGTGAAAACCAGGTGGAGCAAGGAGACAGATTAACTTGGAGCAGGTGAACCAAATAAACTAATTGACAGGCAGAACAAAACGTGGCTGCAGCAAAAACAGAGACTCTAATATACAAACAAAACCAAACTTGACAAAACATGAACAAGATTAAAACATGACCAGAAAAATAATAAACAAAAGCATGATTCAAAACTTGAGCAGTGAAAAACATAAGGAAAAAACCCGAAACCAAAAGCCAAACAACCCCAAATCATAACAAAATTATTCTTTCCAGGATTCATTACTTGGACATTACCCCCTTACTTTTCTGTAAAACACATTCAACAAGACTAAACGTCACATTTATCAAGCTGCATGGATTAGTGCACACAGATCATAAATAGCACAAAAGAGATTGTTTCTTCTACTAAAGATCAAAGCTGAAACCAGATAATTTCCATTACCAAAGTGTTATGAAAGTACAATATGCTAGCTCAAAGTCCAATCCAAGCAGATTGTCGGATAATCAGAAATTATTCTCTTGGTGCAACAACACAGGCAGCAAAACCTATGAACTGGATTGAATAACCCATTGAGTTATTTTGGATGTATTTTCACTCTCAGAGATTTAGCATATGTATTTTTTACAGCTTTACACTGTCTGATAAGATTCAGACATCAACCCGACATGAAAATGTTGATTTTCCACATTAAAGACAATGTCATTATTGGCTTACTAGTATTTGATGTAGCTTAGAAAGAACACACCAGAACTTAGTTTTCACACATATCTCATTGTTTTAACTGAGGTCTTTGTAAAGGCTCTTGTTGGATTCTTAGATGTTGGTAAAACATTATTTTTTCTTTTGAGTGAAGCTGAGAGAAGTTAAACCTTTAATCAGCCTAGATTAGACTTTTAACATCCTTTTTTTCATGTAGTAGTGTTTCTTTTTCCTTTAGTTTTCCAAATTTAGTTATGAGGAAATATATCTTAGTGTGATTAATGATAAATATAACCCTTGTTTTTGTGTAATTTGTTGGATTGGTGAATGTGGTAGATACTTCTTAAATCTAAGAAATAAACTGAATCTTTAGCTTTTGAGAAAAAACACTTTCTCACTGGACAGAAAAGGAATACTTCCTACAGACAGAATTTTGATATATTTTTAGACTGGTTATAATACTAATTATTTATGCACATTTGTATAAGCTAACAATTTTTTTAAAACTTACAAAGAGTTGGCAGGGCATTTGTTGAATTTGTCCAAAGCCTTTTGACGTATACATTGTTAGTCTTTGCACATACAAGGTGAGTCACCACTTAGCATTCTGAATTCTCATGGGAGAGGCTCTTTACAACTAAACAAGAATCTCCAGGCCCACAAAAGCCATCCATCACATCCCACTTCTTCCACCCTGCGCTCCCACACATATCCTGTCCATTTTCCTTTACTTTTTTGTTGTTGTATTCACAGCACCAACTATATCATCTCAACATTTTTCTGAGGCTGAGGTAAAAAAAAATTCCTACACACTCAGCAAGGTAAATGGTTTTCCACCTAGGACTTCTGAGTGGTAATCCAAAGCTGGTGCTACAGTTTGTTCTTAACCAAAATAGCAGTGTGGGTCTTCCACATATGATTACATCACTAAAAACATCTCTTAGTAAATGTTTGCCCCTCCCTATTTGTGATCTTTCTTTTTGTTTGAACTGAATCTGAGGTAGATGATAACTGAGTAGGTTGACAACTTGTGTTTTACAATCACATATTTGATCTCATTATTTCAAAAAAATATATTTATATTTATATATTCATTTATACACACACACACACATATAAATATGTATTTTTTTATACATTTGTTGAGAATAAACAATTATTAACTAGTTAAGTAACTTAACAACTGTACACTTCTTCTTTTTTTTTTTTTGATAAGAAAAACAAAAGAAACTACAAAACCCACCCACCCCTCAATTGTATACAGTTGAAATTCAGTTTAACAATTACATTTTGGCTCAGACATTTCGGAAGCCTTAATTTCCCTCGTACTGAATGGTGGATCTTCTCAGGAGTTCGTTAATCCAATGTTTCTAGGTTGGAGGATCTGTAGATTTCCAGATTTTGCTGCAGTAAAAGCCAGCAAAATAAAGTATCTCCTGCAAGGAAATAATTTGAGTGATGCAACATTCCCAAGTATACAGATTTTAGGATCAGAGTCCAAACCAGTTCCACACACCTCTGAGCTTATTGTGATGACATTATCTCAGTAACCCTGCAACTGTACACAACTCCATAGTACATGAATAAGATCGCTTACAGATGCTTTACACCTTTGACATTGGTCAGAGATAACATTACTAAGCTTACTCATTCTATATGGAATATAGTATATTCAATGGAGAATATTATATAGAATGTGTCTGTTTAGAAGATGCCAATATTGTCTGCGATGAATTTAGAAACCTGCTCCAATTATTGTCTTCATACTTACAGTTTAGATCTAATTCTCACAAACACGTTTCAAGCAGAGTTTCCTCTGGTTTTTTGGATATATTCATAAAGCTTGGCTCCTGACCCAATGCCTGAACTGTAGATATTTAAAAATTATTTTTGTTTAACCGTAAAATTTAGATAATTGACTAAAGCTGGCAGATATATTATTAGGTACTCATGCATTTTGAGTAACTCAAAATGCAAGATAGGTGGGTTTTAACGTAAGGAAAGGAAGCAGGTTTTGTGGAATTTCAAGCATTGTTGCATGTTTGAAGTACAGGGGTTGGACAATGAAACTGAAACACCTGTCATTTTAGTGTGGGAGGTTTCATGGCTACATTGGACCAGCCTGGTAGCCAGTCTTCATTGATTGCATATTGCACCAGTAAGAGCAGAGTGTGAAGGTTCAATTAGCAGGGTAAGTGCACAGTTTTGCTCAAAATATTGAAATGTACACAACATTATGGGTGACATACCAGAGTTCAAAAGAGGACAAATTGTTGGTGCACGTCTTGCTGGCGCATCTGTGACCAAGACAGCAAGTCTTTGTGATGTATCAAGAGCCACGGTATCCAGGGTAATGTCAGCATACCACCAAGAAGGACGAACCACATCCAACAGGATTAACTGTGGACGCAAGAGGAAGCTGTCTGAAAGGGATGTTCGGGTGCTAACCTGGATTGTATCCAAAAAACATAAAACCACAGCTGCCCAAATCACGGCAGAATTAAATGTGCACCTCAACTCTCCTGTTTCCACCAGAACTGTCCGTCGGGAGCTCCACAGGGTCAATATACACGGCCGGGCTGCTATAGCCAAACCTTTGGTCACTCATGCCAATGCCAAACGTCGGTTTCAATGGTGCAAGGACCGCAAATCTTGGGGTGTGGACAATGTGAAACATGTATTGTTCTCTGATGAGTCCACCTTTACTGTTTTCCCCACATCTGGGAGAGTTACGGTGTGGAGAAGCCCCAAAGAAGCATATCACCCAGACTGTTGCATGCCCAGAGTGAAGCATGGGGTTGGATCAGTGATGGTTTGGGCTGCCATATCATGGCATTCCCTTGGCCCAATTCTTGTGCTAGATGGGTGCGTCACTGCCAAGGACTACTGAACCATTCTTGAGGACCATGTGCATCCAATGGTTCAAACATTGTATCCTGAAGGTGGTGCCATGTATCAGGATGACAATGCACCAATACACACAGCAAGACTGGTGAAAGATTGGTTTGATGAACATGAAAGTGAAGTTGAACATCTCCCATGGCCTGCACAGTCACCAGATCTAAATATTATTGAGCCACTTTGGGGTGTTTTGGACGAGCGAGTCAGGAAACGTTTTCCTCCACCAGTATCATGTAGTGACCTGGCCACTATCCTGCAAGAAGAATGGCTTAAAATCCCTCTGACCACTGTGCAGGACTTGTATATGTCATTCCCAAGACGAATTGACGCTGTATTGGCTGCAAAAGGAGGCCCTACACCATACTAATAAATTATTGTGGTCTAAAACCAGGTGTTTCAGTTTCATTGTCCAACCCCTGTATGTGTGCTGTTTCTAATGTTCCCTCATTCCTCATGCAAAAATATTGGTATGAAACCTTTAAAATTCAGTTTCTAACTTATCAGAATAATGTACGCTAACTTTATCAATATAACGGCAAATGTTAGGTCCATTTATTTCTGTTTAAAGGTGCTGACAGAAAAGTCAGAAATACATATGTGTGTCGGTGGTTGTGTAAGTTTGAGGGTGACTGAACCATCCATAAATAAAGCATTTTCATGGAGTCCTCAGCCACCTGCCAACCATCTAACATCTCTGTCTCTCTCCTTTTTCTACATTCAGCTCTACTTCAATCCTGATTTTGTTTCTACTGACACCTGTCACCTCTTCTTCTGTGCATGTGTGACACCTGTGCAAACATCTGTGCCTCCTTGTTTTCATTAGGTGTGTTTCATTTTCAAGATTCCACTACCCAAAAGCGGATTGATCATGGTCTTTAGTGACAGGAAGAGAGTATGGATCATTGATAAGGGGGCAAATGAAGTGATTAGCAGAATCAATAGTAATCCTATAGGTAAAAATTATAATTTCTTGTAACTGGTGAGTATCTATCAAAAAAATAAAAGCTTGAGGATTAAGGGAGATAAAGTGTATCTGAATAAAGTCTGGTAAAGCTGACTAATATCTGTTTTTCTGCCCTCTACCTCCACAGCACAAGCTGAGCACCAGCTCATATTGTGTGGACAATTACAATACATAACATTCTTGATGTCTTTATTTTGCATAAATCCACATTAGTGGAGACTGAAGTTTACCTTGACAGAGGTTTAGACCAAACCGGACTACTACCATCTTAAAACAACTCCAGTCTCAAACACTTCATGCCAGTGTTTTATATACAAATCTCTACATACTGTAGGTTGTTAAGTTCTTGCCTGTGTGATTATGTATGTGTAGATCTCAGTACGGTCTGATTTCTGAAGGTATTCTTCTAATGTCTGTTTCCAAAGTCAGAATAGAACTAGGAGAAAAATCCTTTTAAATATCCTGCCCTGGTTTCACTGAATCATTTACAAGAGGACATAAAACTGTCAAAACTGCTTCCTCTGGGGATGTATCAGTCAATTCTAATAGACTTAATACACTTGGTCAGTGTGAGTGTTTTTGTTCTCATTTTGCTCCTGGGTTGTCTGTGAACTGGCTTATGCTGGTTAATAGTTGTATTTGTCTGGAAGGAAGTGATTGTTTTTATGTGTTGTTGCCGTCTTGTCCAGGTCTCTCTAAAAAATGCTACTTTGTGACCCTTTACACAGATAATGATTATTTACACAGAACGTAGAGGTTGGAGGCGGTGTGCCACCACTGATCTTCCTGTATGAAACACATGCTGAGAACAAAACACATCAAGATTTCCAGTCAGGCTACCTGTCTGATGTAAAATTAAAATTATGTAAAAAGCAAAAATAAAACAGTTAATTAAGTGAAGTCAATTTTATTGATTGTTGATCTGCAGCCGCCACAGAGACAGTTTCTTCCCCCCGGCTGTTTCTCTGCTGAACATTCAATAGAGTACAAAACAACATCATAGAGATGTTGCAAATGCACCTTTTTATTTATATATGTGTATATTGTACATTGTAAATATGTATATTCTGTAATGCAAAAACAAAACCACAGAGCAAAGTGTACCAGAGTCAAATTCCTTGTTTGTATGTACAAACTTGGCAATAAAGCGGATTCTGATCTGATTCTGATCTGTCTAACTTGTCTATTGTAGTTGTCTAAGACAGAAGAAGATCGTTGTGTTCATGGCCCCTCTCAGATTAGTTGCTACCTTCAGCCTCCAACACCGACTAATTTGGATTTATACCAAATGAAGACACCAAGAGAGTTATTTACCATAGATTGCATAATAACTGCTTATAACATTTCAGCAGAACCTCAACTCAGATTTTCTGATATCTTCCTTTAAATTTTCACCACATACATTTATTTTACTGTCAGGCTACAGTGCCTTGCAAAAGTACTCGGCCCCCTTGAACTGGTCAATCTCTTGCCACATTTCAGGCTTCAAACATAAAGATATAAAATTGTGAAGAATCAACAACAAGTGGGACACAATCGTGAAGCGGAATGAAATTTATTGGATGTGTCAAACCTTTTTAACAAATAAAAAACTGAAAAGTGGGGCGTGCAATATTATTTGGCCCCTTTACATTCAGTGCAGCAAACTCACTCCAGAAGTTCAGTGAGGATCTCTGAATGATCCAATGTTGTCCCAAATGACTGATGATGATAAATAGAATCCACCTGTGTGTAATCAAGTCTCCGCATAAATGCACCTGCTCTGTGATAGTCTCAGGGTTCTGTTCAAAGCGCAGAGAACATCATGAAGACCAAGGAACACACCAGGCAGGTCTGAGATACTGTTGTAGAGACGTTTAAAGCCGGATTTGGATACAATGAGATTTCCCAAGCTTTAAACATCCCAAGGAACACTGTGCAAGCAATCATATTGAAATGGAAGGAGTATCAGACCACTGCAAATCTACCAAGACCAGGCCGTCCCTCTAAACCTTCATCTCGAACAAGGAGAAGACTGATCAGAGATGCAGCCAAGAGGCTCATGATTACTCTGGATGAACTGCAGAGATCTACAGCTGAGGTGGTAGAGTCTGTCCATAGGACAACAATCAGTCATACACTGCACAAATCTGGCCTTTATGGAAGAGTAGCAAGAAGAAAGCCATTTCTCAAAGATATCTATTAAAAGTCTTGTTTAAAGTTTGCCACAAGCCACCTGGGAGACACACCAAACATGTGGAAGAAGGTGCTCTGGTCAGATGAAACCAAAATCGAACTGTTTGGCCACAATGCAAAACGATATGTTTGATGTAAAAGCAACACAGCTCATCACCCTGAACACACCATCCCCACTGTCAAACATGGTGGTGGCAGCATCATGGTGTGGGCCTGCTTTTCATCAGCAGGGACAGGGAAGATTGTCAAAATTGATGGGAAGATGGATGGGTCCAAATACATGACCATTCTGGAAGAAAACCTGTTGGAGTCTGCAAGAGACCTGAGACTGGGACGGAGATTTATCTTCCAACAAGACAATGATCCAAAACATAAACCAAATCTACAATGGAATGGTTCACAAATAAACATATCCAGGTGTTGGAATGGCCAAGTCAAAGTCCAGACCTGAATTCAATCGAGAATCTGTGGAAAGAGCTGAAGACTGCTGTTCACGAACATTCTCCATCCAACCTCACTGAGCTCGAGCTGTTTTGCAAGGAAGAATGGGCAAGGATTTCAGTCTCTCGATGTGCAAAACTGATAGAGACATACCCCAAGCAACTTGCAGCTGTAATTGCAACAAAGTGTTGCGCTACAAAGTATTAACGCAAGGGGGCCGAATAATATTGCACACCCACTTTTCAGGGGTTTTTTTGTTAAACGTTTGACACATCCAATAAAGTTCATTCCACTTCACGATTGTGTCCCACTTGTTGTTGATTCTTCACAAAAAATTAGAATTTTATATCTTTATGTTTGAAGCCTGAAATGTGGCAAGAGTTTGACCAGTTCAAGGGGAACACTGAAATAAGTTTGTGTTTTTCTTATACTCCAGCCACATGCTGATATTTCAACCAAATAGTCACCAAAATTAAATTGTTATCCTTTTCAAAATCGTCTGAACTGGACTGATGGAATCAATTTTTTTAAAGTCTACTGTGGTTATAGAAAAAGTCAAGTAATAACAAAAGATAAACTTTTAGCCTAACCCCTCTCTTCTTACTTATTAAACCCAGTATCCCTAAGTTTCCTTCAGTCAAAGCAGCAGAAACCCAGTTTCAGCAACATTTATTCCAGAAGGTTCTGTTGTATCTGATAACACATCATTCTTCTGCAACACATCTCCAGTTTCACCTTAAGGAGCAGTCACTTTATGAATATGTATTGCATGTATACATAAAGGATTAAGATCTCTCCTCCAGTTCGTCTCTGACTCTTTCTTCCTCACCCAGCCTGTCTCTCCTCTCAGCTGTTCAAATATTGTCTTTCTATTTATACTGAGCTTGGGGAAATATTTACCCTGGGCCACTGAAGCAGGGTGGATATGAATGGGCATCATCTCAGCTTGTCAAATTAGCTGCTGCTTACTGCTTCCTAATGTCTGTAATTGGAATGGCTGGGAGTACAGCCTGTCTGACTGATGCTTTGGCATGGCAGTCATGTGTTTTTGCCCATCTCAGAAGGTCAGGAGGCTATTCAGCAGCCACCAAGGGCATTTAACCATGTACATATTAAAACCATTTAAATAACACTCCTATCCCCAGTGAGCAGCAGTCTATCAAACCTTTGCAACCTTACAAAATCAGACATTTTGAACAAAGATGCTTAAAGTTGAGCTGGTAAATACTTATTTATGTAGTAAAACAGATGAACATGTACACAGCCAATAATAGCCCCTGTACACAAAAAGGTTTTTGTTTTCAATTGTATTGCAGTATCTCATAGCCATAACATTTTTGTTATTTTCACACTTTGAAAATGTGCTTTTAAATGCAAGATGAATTATAATTAAGTGGAAATAAAGATAGTATCGGGTTTTGAGCATTGTTTGTGAGGCCAAATTGCAGACTTAAACTCAGGAGAGACATGGTGAGTAGAAGATTTTAATGATAAAAAAGGTAAAAACGTATACCAAGTCATGAGGAGAAAAGGACATGGAGCATGGAAAACAGACATGGTAACGGAAGGATCCAGCAAACAAAAATGAGAATCAGAGAGCTTATATAATGAGGGAGGTGTGGAGAACAACACTGGATAAAAGTGTGTCAGTCAGGTGATTAGTGGAGCAGTTGAGACAGAAGGTAAGCAGGTTGACTGAGGAAGAGACACTAATTAACACAGAGAAGATGTACTAAGACACAACTTTATACTTAACCAGAGAGAAACATAAATATTAACCTAAGGGGAATAAACTAGAATACATAAGGAATAGAACACAGGAAAAAACCAAGAAACTAAACAGAAAGAAATTATCTCAGGAGATAACACCTTTCTAACAATAGCTATCTTTACATGCACAAAATCACGATCGGATTGAAATGTATTTGGTCTGAAAACCAAAAAATAATCAAAATCAAAAAATAGCAAACAAAGCAATAGTGTACCAGTTTGCTTGTCTTCTGAGTGCCCAGGATGGAATTGCACCAGGTTCTAATCATGGTTGAAACTTTATTGAACTTTGTTGGGACCACAGCCATGGTTACAACATGAAAGGCCAGTACAGACTTTCCTGTAACTTTCAAAATAAATTGCATTAACCTACTTCCAGCACAGCCAGGAAACTGGGTAACTGCGGACTTCCTGTGACGTCACTGTCCAAATAAAAGCACCGCTCTTGCTACATCCTGCCTCTTCTACGCGGGTCACCCTAGGGTCTGTACGGAGAGACACAGTGCACTAATGTCTCTTTGCTGGCAAACAGACATAACTCTTCAACTGGATCCAAGGGTGTCATACGATCATCAATCATATGCACTGAGTTAAGTACAAATGAATCACTGTTGGTGTATCCGGTAGATTCATTCATAATATAATAATATAATAATAATTAAGGTAAAAGCGTGGCTTGACCTTTCTCTATGAGATTTACAGTGATTAACTGTTCCTAGAGAGTTCTCCACGAATCCGAGTGGAGCAGTTTCCCGAAGTAGGACAACGGACGCATCACCGTGGTCACCAGTAACTTGCCGTTTGGTCAGCGGACAGCGAGCCCCCCTCCCAACAGCTCCAGAGGTTAGCTGAACCTAACCTTTATTCAAAGTGGATGTTTCTTCAAACTTCGTCGTTGCCCGGACAACTCCTCCTCAGCACGATTCCTACGAGGTTAGGGTTTCTTTAAATATTATTTTAATAAATAAAGGCAGCTAATGAGACACCATTGAGAATTAGTCATCCAGAAGGTTGGTTTTATTCAGCAGATCTTTCTTTAAAACTTTATTTTATTAAAATAATATTTTATCTGATCTTGCATTGTGAATGGTTGTCTAAAGGTATACTGATTATTGCCTAAGTTAGTTCCCAGACTAATTTAACTTCACTTCCAGGTTCTTCAAGATAATCCTTGGTTCTCAAACATAAATATTACATGGTAATGTTGCATCACTCCTTCAGTCATGGTTCTCAATCATCTTTAATAAACTTGTTTATATTGTACAAAGCCCAAACCAGACTCAAAACGAGCTGGTATTTTCCAAATATCCTTGCATAATTACACCTGGACTTGTTTTCACATGGACTGGACTCGGGTTTCAGTTTCTGGTGCATTTTTTATTAAAATGTGTTTGGCCTTCATTTAGTGAAGTGACTCACAGCCAGGGGCAAACTGGCATACGGGGCAACCGGGAATATCCCCGATGGACCGCTGGCTTAGTGGGACAGTGGTTCACCTTAGCCCGTGAAGTGAACCACCATTTTTCAGGTTCACGTTTTTTCTTTTGAACAAACTTTTATTTTTCAAGTTTACATTTTTTTCTTTTGAACAAACTTTTAAGGGCTGCATGGTGGTGCAGTTGGTAGCACTGTTGCCTTGCATCAAGAAGGTCCTGGGTTCGATTCCTGGCCGGGGGTCTTTCTGCATGGAGTTTGCATGTTCTCCCTGTGCATGTGTGGGGTCTCACCGGGTACTCTGGCTTCCTCCCACAGTCCAAAGAGATGCCTGTTAGGTTAATTGGTCTCTCTAAATTGCCCTTAGGTGTATGAATGAGTGTGTGTGTGTTGCCCTGCGATGGACTGGCAACCTGTCCAGGATGTACCCTGCCTCTCACCCATAGACTGCTGGAGATAGGCACCAGCTCCCCTGTGACCCACTATGGAATAAGCAGTAGAAAATGACTGACTGACAAACTTTTATTTTTCAGGTTCAAATTTTTTTCATTTGAACAAACTTTATGGCCCCAATTTATCTCCATAAAAGTAGACCCCCTTTGCTGTAATGACTGAAATATTAACCTTTGGCCATCTATCAATGAACGTCTGGGAAGTTCTATCAAGACTCTTTGGAAAACCAATTTAAGGTGATCAACTCACGAAGCTCATGGAGAGAAGCAGTAATCAGAGCAAAGGGTGGCTGTTTTGTAAAAATCTAAAATGTAAAAATGATTGGAGTTATTTCACAGTTTTTGTTTAGTACATAATTTCATGTGTGTTCATTCACAGGTTTGTTGTCTCTGGTGATCTACAATTTAAATAGTCATGAAAATAAAGAGACCCATTAAGTGAGAAAATGTCCTAAAACTTTTGACCGGTGATGTATATCCATGTAAACGTAACTAATGAGCATAACAAAATTAACTGAATAAGGCAAGAATATAGTAAACAACAAGGAAATAATCAAAACACAAACAAAAAATAGAATCAAAACAAACATCTGTGGACCATGACCAGAAGGTTTTAATTGGTACTGCTAAGAATAAAACACTGTGTTGTAAAAGATCATCTTCATAGAAAGTGATTTACCAGCTGTGTGTAGGAGAGTGCAAAGTTCACTTTCCATAATGGAAACACATTTACCCTCTGTGATGCCTAATAGCACCATTACAATATTGCATACTGCCTTGCATTTTGATGGCATAGAAAGACCTTAGGTAAATGATGCCATGGACAAAGCAGTGCCTCCTGGAGCTGAACTGGCAACATGGATTAAGTGATGGCTCCTGGTGCCAAATCTGGCCCTTCTTTTTCAACATTCTATCTTTGAATTTTAAGTTTTTTTGAACAGGCCAGTTTGGGTTATAGGGTATATTTATGTTTTTATTGAAATAAATTATTATTCATTTTTATGTCGCATTCTGTTTTTTGGTTCTCAGAGTTGCTCTTTCCCTGAGCCAAAGTCTTAAAGTCATAAAGTCTTGTTTCAATATTTTGCAGAAGAGATGAAATTTAGTGTTTAGATTTTGTTTTTGTTTTTATGTCCTCACCAGAAAAACATAAAATACAAATAAAATACATTGATATTTGTGGTTGGAACAAGACAGAATATGGAACAGTTCAGGTGGTATTAACATTTTTGCAAGGTACTATTGCTCCCTACAATAAAATACTGCCAAAGATGGACTACTTTATTTTCTTTAGCTTGTGCCTTTCACATTTGAAAAACACATTGTTATAAAACAATCTTTCAATGTGAGTATAAATTCATACCAACTGTTAAATAAGAAAATAACACATGGAATCCCACATTTAAACAAAGAAAAACAAGCAGACAGGGAATAAAGCAGAAGTGGGTGTTTACTCTTTTTAAAACAGCTGATGTAGAGCAGGCAGTAAAACCGTGATGGAAGCGGTCAGCAGCCCACTAAAAAGGACCTGCTGCAGGAAAGGCGATGAGCTCAAAAGCAAGAGCAGCGGGGCGGAGAAGGGAGGGAAGAAAAGCAGCCGCCGAGTCGATATCGATCTTCTGCCATAGAGATTGATAGAGCAATAAGGAGTTGAGGAGAGGAGGGATGAGGAGTAGAGTAACTGGTGCAGACGTGCAGGAGGAGGAGGACAGGAAGGGAGGGAACAGGGAATTGCAGAGTACCAGATGAATAGAGGGCAAATGGAGGGACAGAGAGTAAGTTCAGAAAAAGAGAGAAGCGAGAGTCTGAGAGAGTGATAGACAAAGATGAAAAAGAAAGAGAATAGTTGAGGTGAGGTGATAAACTAGGTGACACCATTTGGGACATAAAAGATCAGGTGTCTACTCTCTCTAATTAGGTCAAGGAGAGCAGAGCGGCAGGCTGATGGATGAATTAGAGAGGAATGAGTTGTAGAGGCAGGAAAAAAGGAATGATTGGATTTTATGTGGCAAAAGAATAAGGAACATCGTTTGAGGAGCTGAGACACTAAAGGTGACCTCCAGTTACCTAATGGCTCTATACATATCCTTTAATGAAGTCACCAGGAAAGTGGAGTCACATCAAGCTGTAGCTCCACTGGCTGCTCCTGAGTGCTAGGTCAGGAGATCTACGAGTGTGAGTGTGTGTGCTGAGACAGACTGTCAGACATATGAATTATAGTATGGTAACTATTCATTCTGCAGCCTCCAGGTGTGTGTGTGTGTGTGTGTGTGTGTGTGCGTGTGTGTGTGTGTGTGTGTGTGTGTGTGTGTGTGTGTGTGAAGCATGGTGATTGGAAGACTGGTGCAGCCATCACTCAGGTCCAAGGCCTAATGGAGAGGAGAGTCCTGGCAGACAGCTTGCTGATAGATGGCCTGACCAACACACACAAACAGGAACACACGTGATTATCAGATAACACTACTAAAGCCTGACCTCACTCACTAAATGTCCTTCAGTGGCAACACAGAGAAAAGAGAGGAGAAGAACAGAAACAAGAAGCAGCTTAGTTTGTGGGTACCTGTGTGTGTGTGTGTGTTCCTGTCTTGGCATCACAGTGAGAACCATTTTCCCGATTTCACCATCAAATTGAGGACCGTTTGTACCAAAGTGAGGACATTTTGCTGGTCCTCACAACCTATTTTGCTAACGGTTAGGTTTAGGACTAAGGTGTGAATTGACTTTAGGTTAAGGTTAGGGTTAGGCATGCACTGGTAATGGTTAGGTTTAGGGTTATTGTCAGGGTTAGGGCATAGAAAGGGTTGAAAATGACTGAAAATCAATGGAAGTCAATGGGAGTCAACACATGGTCCTCACTACATATAGTAAAACAAGAATGTGTGTGTGTGTGTGTCTGTCTGTCCATGTAGTTCAGTTCAATTCAGTTTTATTTGTATAGCGTCAATTCACAACACATGTTGTCTCAAGGCACGTCACAATAGTCAGGTACATACATTCCAATTAATCCTAACCATTGAACAGTGCAGTCAGGTTTAGTTATTTATTCTAATTGGATAAAAAGTTTTTCTGTCTAAGGAAACCCAGCAGATTGCATCCATTCAGTGCCTTGCAGCATTCACTCCTCCCGGTGTGAATTGTAGTGTGAATTGTGGATCGGTAGTATGACTCCATGTCAATAAAATATCGATTCACTTGTTAGCTGCTTTCCTCAGTTTGCCAGGTGCCATTAACATCACCAGTTTTCCCAACTCCCTAGACAGACACATATACTATTATATTCATTTATTATTTTTGCATTAACGTGGCCAGCACAAGATTTATTTTATCACTTATTAACAAATTTTTTCATCTGTTGCTCACTGACTGTGAACACACATGCACACACAGACTTACCCTAGGGTCACTGGAAGGTTTGGATGTTGATCAGTATTGGCTTTGGATGGGCATCATTGCACGTCTCAACGAAGGGCAGCTAGCAATAACTGAAAATGGAGACAGTACTTGACTTTTACATCGGCATTTTCATTTTAAAACTCCTTCTGACAGCAGATTGGATAAAAGCAAAGTTATTTGGAAGCATTGGAATGCTGAATTTCCTTACCAATTGAATAGTTTGAGTATGAAATATAATTTGAATTCAATACACACCGTTGGTGCTAGCAAATCACCCAACATAACAGACACTGGGAGCAGGCTTCTGCATACTACGATTAATGCAGTGGGTGGGAGAAGCATAGGTAAAGGCAAGACAGGCTAACAAATGCCTAAGCGAAGTGGACAGCTGCAAAAAGCAGGCCGATTCGTATTGTGGAAGAAACCAGTGTTACACCATATTTTGTGACCACTGTATATTGTGACTTCCAGGGCTGTGTGCTCGCCTCACGCAACCGGATTCTCCTCACCAGTCTGTTATCTACTCACCCTAATATCGCAGAACTCATACCTGATCCTAAAGACGTCTGTGGAAACACTATAGCACCTACTTAAGTCAAAATATATGGTGGTCACAGAATATAGTGTAACACCTGTCTGTGGTACGTTTTTAGGATCACAACAAATGACGGCATGTATGAGCCTCCTTCAAGGCGTGTTTATATGTTGAGATTTACTAGAACTACTAAGGAAACACTGCTGTTAAAAAGTACATTTATATTTTTATTTTATTTTTAAAGTGTTTGTAAACATAAAACAGTACCTCAAAATGTGATATACACATCTGCAGGATGACACAAATGCATACAAACTCATGTGCGTGGGCTACTGAAGCCACATGTGTTTGGTGTTGGTGCACAACCTGCCTTCAGTCTTCATCAGCCTTCATTTGAATGAAATGTTTGGAGACATTAAGGTAATGTTACAAGCTTATAAAGTATTTAAAACCCCCTGGGTGCCAGAACAGGGAGGGTAGCATGGTGGGGTAAAGACACCGGGGGGTCCTGCAGAGGACGGTGAAGATGATGAAGACAAAGACTGGAATGAGTGTGCCCAATCTAATAAATGTTTTGCTGCTACTTTCAGTTAATGTAATTTACTTAATTCCAAAATGGTCTTAGCAAAAACATTTACGAGCATAGTATGATATAAAAAAAAATAAAAAACACGCCTCAGAAATGTTCCAGTCCCAATGAAGAGTCCAGTGAGACGCAAAAATGTCAGAAGACATTCCCATCACAAATAAATCACATGTGGAAGCTACATGACTCCATGACTCCATCTCTCTGATGTATGGTCACATGACCTGTGTAATGATAGCTTTTTGAGTTTCAGGCTCTTCAGCCATGCATTCCTGCTATTATTAAGCTGTATTTGTTTTCAGGGTCTCATAAAGTTTATCCCTCTGAGTCACAGAGTTCAGTTGTGCAATAAATATCAGCACACACCACTGAGACACACTGTTGCGCCACAGTTTTTCATTGCAATAAACAGGATCAGGCCCACATTCACTGTGCAGCTGCTGAACACAAAAAGTGTATGAACTCACAGCTGAAAATTTCCTCCTGTTAATAAACATGCTCCTACTGTTTAAGCAACACTGGCAAAAAGCTTCGGGGAGTAGCTTTTAGAGGAAAACTGTTCTAGCCATTTTTACTTACAGAGAATGTTTTCATACCCTATTTTAAAAGATATGGATCAATGCAACAACTAAGTTGGGTAAGTCAGAAGAGCTTAAAGGAATGCACTACATGAAGTACTATAACTTACTTACTCTGCTTACACTGGGCTCATAATATTACTGTACATGGACATGAAACGTTTTGCTTGATTTAAAGCCTCTAGTCCAACTATAATGTAATATCAAACAAACATACTTTAGATGTAGTTTTTTAGGCTTTGGTCAGTTTTCCTTTTTGTTTTGCTACTCTGTTGTAAATCGTTATTTAATCAAGATCAAATCTACCCTCCAAAAAACAAGCTTTGACAGACACCTGCTCTTGATGACATCACTTAAGGCATAAAGAAATTATTTTGCAGTTGTATATTTAAATCTTTCTTGTTGTCTTTTTATCTTTATTCGCATTTTCTTACCTTACAGGTTTCACTTGTATCCTGTAAAGTTCAAGCAAACATTTTGGAGAACGTGTTTGTTCAGCAGGACAAATTTTTACCGAGATCAGTAAAGATTTTAATTTTATACACATTTAAAAAAAAGGAAATGACATGATCTGCAGAATAGCTCTCCAGATATTTTTTTTAAATTCATATATTTTCCTCTGTGTGTAAATATGTCTGTGTCTACATGGGTACACTCCCAGTATTACCAGTATGTGGCAATATTATCCACCTGAGTGACATAAAAATTAAAGGAACGATTCTTCCAGGCCTTACATTAACAACATTAACTTACTAGGAGATTACTTACGCACAGAGTAAAGGCTGAGCAAAACAAAGAAAACAGATCCAGCATTGTAGTTTTTAGTGCAGAAATCAATCGTAGACGTAAGCCAAGTAGGCCACAACATTACTTCTAAAAAATTATTTTTCTTTTTAAATAAGATTGGACAGTGCATCTTTAAAATGGTTGGTTTTCCTCACCAAAACAGTTTGAATTTGCATAGAGTACATTCTTGTTCCTCCATAAAATACTTAAATTGTCCTTATTAATTCATCTGAAAGGCAGGACACAACAGTAAGGAGGGAGAAAATATATAACATATGTCTGCTGTTATTATTTTGACAGTTTCCAATGGTTTCCAGTGGGACCTCAGACAGAGTATCCTTTCATTTCCTGAGCTTTTTTGGATTCAGCTTCTTGAAAGGGATCATCAGTGGTCAACCTGACCTAGAGCAAGTGGAATGAGACCACAGACATCCATAACCTTGAACCGTCACCTTAACGTGGTGGAGGGGTTTGAGTGCTCAAATGATCCTAGAGGCTATGTTGTCTGGGGCCTAAATGCCCCTGGTAGGGTCTCCCATGGCAAACAGGTTCTAGGTGATGGGTCAGACAAAGAATGGTTCAAGAACCCCTCATGAAGAACACAATATCGAGGCACGTGACGTCGCCCGGTACGGCGGAGCCGGGGTCCCACCCTGGAGCCAGGCCTGGGGTCGGGACTCGTCGGAGAGCGCCTGGTGGCCGGGTTGCTCCTCGCGGGACCCGCCGGGCCAAGCCCAAACGAGAGACGCGAGGCCATCCCCCAGTGGGCCCACCACCTGCAGGGGGAACCGTGAGGGACCGGTGCAAAGAGGATTGGGTGGCGGACGAAGGTGGAGACCTCAACGGCCCGATCCCCGGATGCTTAGGCTGGCTCTAGGGACGTGGAATGTCACCTCGCTGGGGGGGAAGGAGCCTGAGCTTGTGCGGGAGGTCGAGAGATATCGACTAGAAATAGTCGGGCTCGCCTCCACGCACAGCGTGGGCTCTGGAACCCATCTCCTTGAGAGGGGTTGGACTCTCTTCTACTCTGGAGTGGCCCAAGGGGAGAGGCGGCGGGCTGGTGTGGGTTTGCTTGTCGCCCCCCAGCTCAGCCGTCTCGTGTTGGGGTTTACCCCAGTGGATGAGAGGGTTGTATCCCTGCGCCTTCGGGTTGGGGAGAGGTCTCTGACTATCATTTCAGCCTACGGGCCGAGTGGTAGTGCAGAGTACCCTGCCTTCTTGGCGTCCCTGTCGGGGGTGCTGGATAGTGCCCCTCCCGGGGACTCCATTATTCTGCTGGGGGACTTCAACGCCCACGTGGGGAACGACAGTGACACCTGGAGAGGCGTGATCGGGAGGAATGGCCTCCCCGATCTGAATCCGAGTGGTGTTTTGTCATTGGACTTCTGTGCTAGTCACGGATTGTCCATAACGAACACCATGTTCAAACATAAGGGTGTCCATCAGTGCACTTGGCACCAGGACACCCTAGGCAGGAGGTCGATGATCGACTTTGTTGTCGTATCATCAGACCTTCGGCCGCATGTTTTGGACACTCGGGTGAAGAGAGGGGCTGAGCTGTCCACTGATCATCACCTGGTGGTGAGTTGGATCCGCTGGAGGAGGAGAAAGCCGGACAGACTCAGCAGGCCCAAGCGCATAGTGAGGGTCTGCTGGGAACGCCTGGCGGAGCCCTCGGCCAGGGATGTATTCAACTCCCACCTCCGGGAGAGCTTCGACCAGATCCCGGGGGATGTTGGAGACATAGAGTCCGAGTGGACCATGTTCTCTGCATCTATTGTCGATGCTGCTGCCCATAGCTGCGGCCGTAAGGTCTGCGGTGCCTGTCGTGGCGGCAATCCCAGAACCCGGTGGTGGACACCGGCAGTAAGGGATGCTGTTAAGCTGAAGAAGGAGTCCTATCGGCTGTGGTTGGCTTGTGGGACTCCTGAGGCGGCTGACGGGTACCGTGAGGCCAAGCGTGCTGCGGCCCGGGCTGTGGCAGACGCAAAAACTCGGGCCTGGGAAGAGTTCGGTGAGGCCAGGGAGAAGGACTACCGGTTGGCCTCGAAGCGATTCTGGCAAACCGTCCGGCGCCTCAGGAGGGGGAAGCAGTGCTGTGCCAACACTGTTTATAGTGGGGGCGGGAGACTGCTGACCTCGACTGAGGACATTATCGGGCGGTGGAAGGAGTACTTCGAGGATCTCCTCAATCCTGCCATCACGCATTCCGTGGTGGAAACAGAGGCTGGGGACTCGGGGTTGGATTCTTTCATCACCCAGGCTGAAGTCACCGAGGTGGTTAAAAAGCTCCGCGGTGGCAAGGCTTCGGGGGTGGATGAGATCCGCCCTGAGTACCTCAAGTGTCTGGATGTTGTAGGGCTGTCATGGTTGACACGCCTCTTCAACATTGCGTGGCGGTCGGGGACAGTGCCTCTGGACTGGCAGACTGGGGTGGTGGTCCCCCTTTATAAGAAGGGGGACCGGAGGGTGTGTTCCAACTACAGGGGGATCACACTCCTCAGCCTCCCTGGTAAGGCCTACGCCAGGGTATTGGAGAGGAGAGTCCGACCGATAGTCGAACCTCGGCTTCAGGAGGAACAGTGTGGTTTTCGTCCCAGCCGTGGAACACTGGACCAGCTCTATACCCTCTACAGGGTGCTCGAGGGTTGATGGGAGTTTGCCCAACCGGTTCACATGTGTTTTGTGGACCTGGAGAAGGCATTCGACTGTGTCCCTCGTGATGCCCTGTGGGGGGTGCTCCAGGAGTATGGAATCGGTGGCCCTTTATTAGGGGCCATCCGGTCCCTGTACGCGCGGAGCAGGAGTTTGGTCCGCATTGCCGGCACTAAGTCGGACCTGTTCCCAGTGCATGTTGGACTCCGGCAGGGCTGCCCTTTGTCGCCGGTCCTGTTCATAACTTTTATGGACAGGATTTCTAGACACAGCCAAGGGCCGGAGGGGGTCTGGTTTGGGGACCAGTGGATTTCGTCTCTTCTTTTTGCGGATGACGTGGTCCTGCTGGCCCCCTCTAGCCAAGACCTACAGCATGCGCTGTGGCGGTTCGCAGCCGAGTGTGAAGCGGCTGGGATGAGGATCAGCTCCTCCAAGTCCGAGGCCATGGTACTCGACCGGAAAAGGGTGGGTTGTCCTCTTCAGGTTGGAGGGGAGTTCCTGCCTCAAGTGGAGGAGTTTAAGTATCTCGGGGTCTTGTTCACGAGTGAGGGAAGAATGGAGCGGGAGATCGACAGACGGATCGGTGCAGCTGCCACAGTAATGGGGGCGCTGTGCCGGTCCATTGTGGTGAAGCGAGAGCTGAGCCGAAAAGCAAAGCTCTCAATTTACTGGTCGGTCTACGTTCCTACCCTCACCTATGGCCATGAACTTTGGGTCATGACCGAAAGAACGAGATCACGGATACAAGCGGCTGAAATGAGCTTCCTCCGTAGGGTGGCCGGGCACTCCCTTAGAGATAGGGTGAGGAGCTCGGCCATCCGGGAGGAGCTCGGAGTAGAGCCGCTGCTCCTCCACATTGAGAGGAGCCAGTTGAGGTGGCTCGGGCATCTATACCGGATGCCTCCTGGACGCCTTCCTCGGGAGGTGTTCCAGGCATGTCCCACCGGGAGGAGGCCCAGGGGACGGCCCAGGACACGCTGGAGGGACTATGTCTCTCGGCTGGCCTGGGAACGCCTTGGGCTCCCCCTGGAGGAGCTGGAGGAGGTGTCTGGAGAGAGGGACGTCTGGGCGTCTCTGCTGAGTCTGCTGCCCCCGCGACCCGGTCCTGGATAAGCGGAAGACGACGAACGAACGAACGAAAATCCATAACCTTTGTTAGTGCAGAACCTGTTTCACACATTTATTACATTGCTTAAGTTTTCCTGACAGTTTCCAGACAGGCTGTATTGGAAAAATTAAAGGTTGCTTAAGACATAGAGCGAATTTTTTAAAAGCCTTTATTTCTTGTAATTTTGATGGTTGTGTATAGATAACGAAACTCAAAATTTCAGTGTCTCAAAAAATGTGATTATTATGACAAAGTTAAATAGTGGAGCCTTGTGGTGTTACACCCTTATCAGCTAATTCACTCAAAACCTGAGCCTCTAAATGGTCTTTTGGTCTTGGTCAGTCAGGCCACACAGCCATTGAGAAGACTGCTGATAGTCACTGACACCCTCCACAAGGAAGGTGTCAGAAGATGGTTGTTCAGAGTGCTGTATCCAAGTGTAATTATAGAAAGTTGAGTGGAAGGTAACAGTGTGGTAGGAAAAGGTGCATCAGCAACAGGGATAACCACAGGCTTGAAAGGATTGTCAAGTAAAGCCCAATCAAGAATTAGGGGGAGCCTTACAGGGAGTGGACTGAGGCTGGAGTTATCGCATCAAGAGCCATTACCCATGTATCCTACACATGGGCTACACATGTTGCATTCCTCGTGTCAAGTCACTCCAGAGCCAAAGACAATGGGTATATCCCAATTCAGGGGCTGGATCCTTCGAAGGACCCGGTCTACGTGGGCTGGGTCCTTTGTCAACCGCTAAAACCACGGAGGCCGGAAGTGAGTAGCTGCGAATTGGGATGGTCTAGCCTTTACCAGCTGTTGGCACATTCCAGTGCATTTCTTCATCAAAAATGAATATTGAAAAGCTTATTTATTATCAATCACACTCTCCAGCAATACAGTAAGGTTGCATAAAATTGTCCATTTATTCAGGTTAACTTTAATATCACCTGTAATGTCAAATCCATTTACATGAACAAATGACACAATAAATTTAAATAATACTAACATAAACTGTTAGAAATCACTTGTGTTTAACATTCACTGTTATGACTGCCAGCGGGAGTTTAGTGCCGGGAGTCAGGTCAGATCTCTCCAGCTTTAGCTTGCCTCACCGGCGGGAAGGCTGGCGAGGCAAGCCGGCGGTTGTTACTACGGGCGGAAAACTCCGAACACGTCAGAGCACATTTGAAATTAAGCGATGTCTTGATAAATCAAGTAGATGTTTCACGTCTACACAGTTATATTCCCGCACTGAAAACATTGTAAAGGTTCATTTGTGTCACAGTAAGTGTAATTTTTTACAATTTACACACAGCTTTTGCTGCTTTGGTCCACCATGGCTGTCACTGCTTGACCAATCCGCTTCGACCCACAAGGAATCATGGGAAATGATGGACCACAAAGGATACTTACGACCAATCCTTCAAATCGGACAAAAGAAGGACACATTTGTTGGCTGCATTTCAAGGAGTCTCGGAAGGATTTGTGAATTGGGACTGCCTTCGTTACCGCACTGTAATGTAATCGGTCTACAAATGCGACCTTCGAAGGATCCACCCCCTGAATTGGGACACAGCCAATGTCAGAACCTAGGCTAAGGACAAAAAAGAGCTAGAATGTCGCTCATTGGACCAAAGTCTTTTTTAAAGAAGAAAGTAAAGTTTGCATTTAGAATTATAGGTCCCAGAGTCAGGAGGAAGACTGGAGAAGCACAGAATCCATGTTGCTTGAAGTCCAGTATGAAGTTTTTGCAACCAGTGATGATTTGGAGTGCCATGTCATCTGCTGGTCTTGGTCCACTGTGCTTTTTGAAGTTCACAGCTAATCCAGTCATCTAACAGGAGATTTTAGAGCATTTCATGCTTCCTTCTGATGATAAGTTTTATGGAGATGCTGATCTCATTTTCCAGTATGATCTGACACCTGGCCACACTGCCAAAAGCTGGTTCAATGACAATGATTATAGTGTGCTTAACTGGACAATACCCCATAGAGAATCTGTGAAGCAGTTTTAGAACCCAGTAACACATTTTTCATACATAGACATACCATGCATGGTAAGATAGAAAACACTGCAACAGCAGCTTAAAGAAACATTGAAGCTATTGTTAATGGTGAAACCCCATTTCTTCCTGGTTTGTAGAGAACTTGTCAAAGAACGTTCAGCTCTCCAGACATTGTCTTGCACTTCATTTTTTTGATGTCAATGTATGTGTATGAGAGAGGTTCAGCTTTTTCTGCTGTCCTCACACACCTCACAAACCTGTATCTGAAGCATCAGAGAAGGAGACATTAACCATCAGCACAGCAAACCAAGCCTACCAAGCCTTCAGCTCCAACAACAGCAGACACATTAGGAATGGATCCTGCTTTGTGGACAATAGGCATAGTCTAGCTCCATTGATTTCTCGCCAGCTTTTATTGCACTCTATCGATGGCTAATGCCCCTAAGATCCTGCCACAGTCTGCATTATTCAGCAGGAGTGTTTTGTTTTTGTGTCAGGGCCGCTGGGGTAATTCTAGATCAGTGATATCTGATGATCTCCTGCAGTAGTGAAATGTCTATTGACTTTTTTTAAGCAGCTATGGGCTCAGATGAGTGCATATCATCTTTTGCCGAGCATCTGTACCAGGTTGAAAAAAGGCTAGTGACTGAGTGATATTTAGCTTCTGGCTGCAGTCCAACATCGTCCCGAGCTGCAGCAAGGCTTTTCACATTGAAATAGGAAAGACAGGTGGAAAGAGACAGAAGAAGAGATGACCGACTTCTTAGTATCAAAGGAGGAATTAAACGAGGCATTGATGGAATGGTTCAGAAGTGCAAGGAATAGCTAAAGATGAAAGAAAGATGCAAAGACAGAAGTGCAAAGAGGAAGCGAGTAAAGACAATGAAGAAAGGCCACTGAGGAGGAGGCAGCAGCCCAGAGGAGATACAGGAATATAAAGAGAGGGAGAAGGAGAGAGAGTGAAGGGAAGGGAAGGGAAGAGACTAGAAGAGAGGACAAAAGTGCGTTGGTTAACATTCAGGGCAGGCAGTGGCGCGGGGCTATCATTACCATACATCAGGACAATAAATGAGGCTTTCAGCAGGCCGTAATAAGAGTTTGATAAATCATCGCGGCCAGAATTAACTAGATGTCAAAACAATGTGAGGACTCTGACGGATGGCAGAGGAGGGGCCGATGGCACAGATTAGTCTAGCTGGAAGTGAAGGAGCACTGAGGGGATTGAGAGGGAGGGTGAGGGAAAGAGGGATGGGGGTAGATGTGAGGAGCACAAGGACAGAGACAGACTGACTGTTAAACAGACAAACCAGTTGAGGGTTTTCTCTCTCACATTCAAATAAGTTAGAAAGTTTCCATCAATCAGTGGTTAAACCAACAAGCGTGTCTAATTTGGTTTGTTTGCCCACTTGTGTGCATGTTTTTATTTTTCTGCTGACGTCCGACCTACAGAGAGTGTTCCTGTAAAAAGGTCCTGTAACTTTATCATTCCCCGCATGTAGGAGCACTGCTCTTCATCAGCATGCACGACTCCCCACAGCTAATCTGGTAGGTTATCATGATGAGAGGTTAGTACTGCACTGCTCTGTCCCCATACTTCAGCCCTCCCCACCACAACCCTTCCACCCTCCAGTGGGTCACTTTAATTGCCAGGCTCTGACCTTTGCCGAGCGGCAGTGACAAGTCCTGTCTGCAGTAGTGGGCGGTGGTAGAGGCTCGATTAGCTCTGACAGTGGAGTGGGGCAATCGCAGGGAGGGAGGGGGCTGGTGGAGTGGGAGCAGAGAGCCACCGCTGACTAATTGGAGCTGCTCGACCTCGGAGCAGTAAGCTAGAGAGCAGTTGCTTGGCTCTAGGGCATGGTGTGTATGTTTGTGTGTATGTGTGGGTTAGGACCAGCAGTACACACATCAGGTTTTTGTGGCTGATTTCTATTATATACATGTTTTTAATTCGTCAACCTGCTGATAGCAATTTTAGTCGATTCCAATTTTTCTAAGACCTGTTGTGTAAGAAGACATGGGAACAGCACTGAAACATCAAACCACTGTGTTACATTGGTAGCATTGCTAAAACAGCAATTCCTCTTGTGTATATTCTTTCCTTACCAGATCCTTACCTTTGAGATTTCAAAAAGGTTGCCAGTATTTCTAAATCCAACATATTCCATGACAGACACAGGGTGAAAAGTGTAAAATAGCAACTTTGTTTTGCCATATTCAGCCTGCCTGTTAAACGACTCGCCATCCCACGCATTCTAGAGCCTGAATGAAACTGCAGTGTTCTTTTAAGCATCTTCTTATATCTCTTTGATTCCTTGGACTTTATTTGAAACACCTCGCTGTCCTGTCCTGGCAGCTTAGGCAAACAGTGTGCTGGGTCTGGTTGCCTAGCAGCGACTGAAATAGGATAGGATATTTGAGGTTCTGACTGTCTAGTCACTGGTCAGTGTACATCAAGCTGAAAATGATTTCTGATTATGGTCAGCAGTCAATATCTCGGTGCATCTCAAGTTTGGATGTTTGACAATGGAGTCACATCTACTGTATTCTGCTCCGTTAGGAGCAATACCTGTACAGTTTGAGTGTATTTGGTCATTTCTGTATTTGAGTTGCTATAAGTCTTGTAAGACAACACCCCTATTTAACCAATCTGTCTGTGGTTTGTATACGTGTTTTGTTAGACATACTGTATTTGTCAAGCCTATTTGGAGCACGTCGGTGTGTGTGTGGCCAAAAGCCACTGAGTGGAATAGACAGACAGATAGATTGAACAGAATGAGATACAATTACCAGGTGACGCCGAGAAGATAATGTTGTCCCAATTTAATTCTCCCCAGCTATTTCTCTCTCAGCCACATGAACACACTCTGAGTGGCACAACCAACCAACAAACAAACATTCACACAGGTGGAGACCACCCAGCCAACATCCGCTGTGTTTCCCCTTTTCCATCCATTGAGAATTGAGCATTCAGGTCTGATACGTACACAGACATAGTTTGATTCCCACAACACTGCCTGTCAACAGTCTGTTTAATGTTATATATCCTGTCAGAAGGAAAATAAACTTTGAAAAGATACAGCAAAAGTTGTATTTAAATTTCTTAAAAATCTGTCAAATCTGTCAACACAACAGGACAATTTAAAGTCTACTTCCTTTCTTACCTCAAAACAAGAGACTCAAACATCAATACGGTCTTTGAAATTTAAAGCGCTCACCTTCACATCCGCCATTCATAACCACCACTAACACTTATTTCGCCAGACAGTCACATGCTGACATTATCAGAAATATTGTAGTGTTTTAATATTGTGGGATGGTATACCACCAGACACCCAAAAGCAAACTGTACTGCTTGCTGAATGTACAATATTAGTTTGCTGCATTGTGATACTAAAATTTGTAGTTTTATTCAACAATTATGTACAACAGGATATGGTTTGTCTTGCAATATGAAGCTAGGTTAGGCAAGAAGTTAAAGTACAGGGAATAAAATGTAAATCGATAGATTTCACTCTTGGGATACTTCTATGTCTGAGGCTGAAAGGCTCCTAAAGGGGAGTGATCCTGCTAGTGGGGTAAAAATATAAAAGATAAATGCAAATCAATTTTAACTCTATTTAACTACAATTTTAACACATAGAGCCACATGTAAAGTTTCTAAAAATATTTGTTTGCCTTTAATGATGTCTACTTACTGTATTTCGGAATCAAAATAGTGGGATTCAGTTTTAAAAGCATGTTTAATCAGTGAATCAAATGGTTTAACATTCTTTCCACAACGAAATCACAGTCTCCATTGGAAATCGCTGTTCTCCAGTCAAGCTTAAGTGAAATACATCAAAGATCCTCTGTGATAAGATGGTTTTGGAATCCCTAGCTCTGGCTGAGTTGTGGTTCAACAGTAAAAACTACTTTTTACTTGAATTATTCTGCTGCATTTCTTCCTGACTTCTGGAATGTGTTACAAAGAGGGTGACAGCATCGTGGATAAAAGAGAGAGGAAACGAGCTGTAGTCTGAATTAATACACAAAATGTCATAATCATGTCACACAGGCACGCTCAAAACCTGAGCTGAACCTGGACACTTCATATCTTTTCAAACTCTGTTGGAACAGAAACAGCTCAGTCCAGTTTAAATAGACAATGTACTACCATCCTGGCCTGTTTCTAATGTTAAGCACAACCACAAAATGAATATTGAAGCCATAAAGACTATATTTCTTGTCAAAGATCAACACTGGGTTTGAGACTGCTATGAATCAGAAAAAGGCGGACCCAAGATTCAGCCAGACACAGTACTGAAAGTTTAAAAGGTTTATTCAGCCACAGGAAAACGTCACACAGGTAACACTCCTCACATCTTCCAGGAATCACTGAGGCAGAAAGAGGGATTAGTGACTTGTAGTCTCTCCAGATTTTGCAGGGATCAGAAAAGCCACTAACCTGCTTTTGTCTTGAGTGGAACTTGAAACCCAGAGGGGAAACCTCAGTGGACGGCAGGCGGTGATCTCCACAGCACAGGTAAGAAGTGACTCCAGGCTGAATAATCCGAGGGCTAGGCTGGCTCAATAATCCAAGGACAGAAACAGGGTCAACGATCGGAACAAGAGGCGTCAGGCAAGGGGCAGGCAGAGGCATAAACCAGATGCAGGAAACAAGGTCGCAACCAAAATCCAAATAGTCCGACAGGGAGCAGGCAGAGGCCAAGTCGGGGCTCCACGAAGGGCTTGACCTGAGAAACATGGAACGTGGGGTGAATCCTCATGGAGTTGGGTAATCTCAGTCGTACAACGACAGGGTTGATGATCTTGGAGATTGGGAAAGGTCCAACAAATCGGGGTGCCAATTTCCGGGATTCTACCCTTAATGGGAGGTCCTTGGCAGAGAGCCAAACTTTCTGCCCCACCTGGTACTTAGGGGCAGGGATCCGTCTCCGGTTGGCCGTTCTTGACTGAACCAGTGACATTCTGATCATCGACCTCCTGGCCTTTCTCCATATTCTTTGGCACCTTAGGGCAGCCGCTTGGGCGGACGGAACATTAGCTTCTCTCTCCTGAACTGAATCATGGGTGGCTGGAAACCAAACACAACATGAAAAGGAGACAAACCAGTGGCACTTGATTGCATAGAGTTCATGGCATATTCAACCCAGGGCAAATTTTGTGACCACTTGGTCGGGTCAGACTCACATAATATACGAAGTTTGGTTTCAGCTTCTTGGTTGGCTCTCTCGGTGTGGCCATCAGGCTGAGGATGAAATCCTGAGGAATGACTAACAGAAATTCCCAATAACGAACAAAACTCCTTCCAGAAACGTGACACAAATTGGGGTCCTCTATCGGAAACAATGTCATTTGGGATTCCATGGAGCCTGAAAACTTCTCGGGTCAATATCTCACCCATCTTCTTAACAGATGGAAGCTTCTCCAACGGCACCAGATGAACCATCTTTGAAAATCTGTCAATTATGGTTAGTAGTACAGAGTGACTATTAGAAACCGGTAGACCAGTGTCAAAATCCATCGCAATATGTGGCCATGGGCGAGGGGGAATTGGCAAAGGGTGCAACAACCCCGCAGGGGGGCGATGAGAAGGCTTGGCTCGACAACATTGAGTGCATTCAGCAACAAAGTTTTTGACATCCTTGACCAGCGATGGCCACCAAAACTGAGTTCGAACTGTCTGAATGGTTCTGCTGATTCCTGGATGACAAGCTAAACGAGAGCAATGACAAGACTCCAGTACTTTAGGCACAAGGCATTCAGGGACAAAACAGCGGTCAGGTGGACATGATGATGGGATAGGCAGATCTCTAATGGCTTCCTGGACCTCCCTTTCCACCTCCACTCGGGACACAGACAACCTGACGGTTTCAGGAAGGATAAACTCCTCTTCAGCCGCAGACTGACATTCTTCAGGGTCTTGAATCCGGGATAGGGCATCAGGTTTGCCATTTTTACTCCCTGGCCTGTAAGATAGGGAGAAATTAAAACGACCAAAAAACAAAGCCCACCTAGCCTGTCTGGGGTTTAGCCGTTTTGCTGATTTCAGGTACTCCCAGTTCTTATGGTCAGTCCACACCATAAACGGCTCCTTAGTCCCCTCCAGCCAATGTCTCCACTCAGTCAACGCCAATTTGACAGCCAATAACTCTCTGTCTCCCACGTCATAATTCCGCTCAGCCTGTGACAGAGTCCTTGAAAAGAAGGCACATGGGTGAACACGATCATCCTCACCTCTTTGGCTTAATACAGCTCCGACCCCAGTGCTTGAGGCATCCACCTCCACGATAAACTGTCTCTCTGGGTCAGGAGACCGTAACACTGGAGCTGACGTGAAGAGTTCCTTTAACCTATTGAAGGCCTTCTCTGCATCCTTATTCCACAAAATGTCACCTTGGAAGAGGTAAGAGCGTTTAGGGGAGTAGCAACCAGGCTGTAATTTCTAATAAACATCCTATAGAAGTTTGCGAAGCCCAGAAATCTTTGAAGCTGCTTGCGATCAGTTGGAACAGACTATTCCAATACGGCCTTAACTTTGGAGGGGTCGACAAGCACTTGATCTGGGGAAATGATGAAGCCCAAAAAGGAAGTGGTAATTATGTGGAACTCACATTTCTCTGCCTTGAAGAACAACTGGTTTTGGAGAAGACGCAGGAGAACAGCTCTGACATGTTTTCTGTGGGTTTCCAGATCTTGAGAATAAATCAGTATGTCATCAAGATAAACAAATACGAATTGACCCACCATGTCTCTTAGAACGTCATTGACCAATGACTGAAAAACTGCAGGAGCGTTAGTAAGTCCAAATGGCATGACCTTGTATTCATAATGGCCCGTAGGTGTGTTGAAAGCCGTTTTCCACTCATCTCCTTCTCTGATTCGGACCAGATGACATGCATTCCTTAGATCCAGCTTAGAAAATATCTTGGCTCCCTGGATCTGATCAAAAGCTGTGTTCATGAGTGGTAAAGGGTATCTATTTTTAATTATTATCTCATTAAGGCCATGGTCTCAATTAACCATCCTTCTTCCCAACAATAAAGAAACTGCCTTTAATGCCTCATCAACATAACTCTTCATGGCCCTGTGCTCTGGACCAGACAATGAATAGGTTCTGCCTTTAGGGGGTGATGTGCCAGGACGCAAATCAATAGCACAATCATAAGGTCTATGGGGTGGCAGAGCTGTGGCCTTGATTTTATTAAAAACCTCCTTTAAATCATGGTATTCTTGCGGTACCTTGGATAAATCCGGATAGGTTTCCTCAACCTCATTCTCCACACTGACCTCCGTAGCAGCAGACAAAAGACAGTCAGCGGAACATGACTCAGACCAACCCAAAACTTCTTTTTTCTTCCAGTCGATGTGAGGGTTGTGTTTCTGCAACCAGCAGGCCCCTAGGACTACAGGAAGTTCAGGTGAATTAATGATCATTAAAGTTACTTTTTCTTGATGATTACTTCCAACTATTAAGGTAATCTCCTCCGTCCTGAGATGTGAATTGTTCATGCTGTGACCATCCAAAGCTAGCACGTTTCTTGTGTCAGCTGACGGAATAAGTTTTATGCCGTTTTTATTTGCAAATGTTTCGTCCATGAATTCACTATCTGCTCCTGAATCAATAAACACAGCCCCCTGGAGAGACAAAGAAGGGGTTTGAAAATGGGCAGGAAACAAGAAGGAGGAGGCAGATAGTTGACTTCAGCTCAGTAGAGACCTCCCTTCCTCTGCTGAGCCTGTCCTTTTAGTGGACACCTGAGTGCAAAATGTGCCTTCTCTCCACAATAAAAACAGAACTTGAATCTTTTCCGACAATCTTTCTCCTCAGGGGTAATCTTGGTTCTGCCCAATTGCATGGGCTCACAATTATCATTTTCCTCAGAGAGAGTTGACTGAGTCCTTCTCTCATACCGGTGTGCAGAAACCTGAGTTAATGATGAGCGACCCTTCTCATGGCGCTTCTCCTTCCTTCTCTCTGCCAGCCAAATATCAATGCAAGCAGCCAAATCCTCGAGTTGTTTCAGGGAAGAAGGATAGTCACGGGTCGCTAGCTCATCCTTGATGTCTTCGTTTAATCCTTTCATGAATGCATCCATTTGTGCTGCCTTATTCCAACGGCTCTCTGCAACCAACAAATGAAAGTCAATTATATAGGTCGAGACAGGTTGATCATCCTGTTTGAGGGAAAATAATCCTCTTGCGGCCTCACGACTTGGAATGACCGGGTCAAAAACTCGAATGAGTTCCTTGGAAAAAGTTTCATAAAGATCACAAGATGCAGACCTGTTATGCCATTCAGCAGTTCCCCACTGTTTTGCCTTTCCTGCCAGCAGAGATATAACAAACGCCACCTTGGAACATTCAGTGGGAAACGATGACGGCTGAAGCTCAAAATGAATGTCACACTGAGTTAGAAAAGCTCGACATTGGTCTGAGTCTCCCCTGAACATCTCAGGCGGAGAGAGGCGTGGCTCCCTCCCCTCTGCTGTAGCCCGTGTTACTTGGGCGTGGTTTCTTTGTGTAGGTGGCGGCTCGGAGACAAGATTGCCAGAATGTAATGTGGAAATTATTTCCTCCATGCCGGAACCCAACCAGGAAAGGGTCTCATCAACGTGGGTATGCCACTGTTGTGCTGACGATGGGTCCATTTTTGGCCAGATTTTTCTGCTATGCATCAGAAAAAGGCGGACCCAAGATTCAGCCAGACACAGTACTGAAAGTTTAAAAGGTTTATTCAGCCACAGGAAAACGTCACACAGGTAACACTCTTCACAGCTTCCAGGAATCACTGAGGCAGAAAGATGGATTAGTGACTTGTAGTCTCTCCAGATTTTGCAGGGATCAGAAAAGCCACTAACCTGCTTTTGTCTTGTGTGGAACTTGAAACCCAGAGGGGAAACCTCAGTGGGCGGCAGGCGGTGATCTCCACAGCACAGGTAAGAAGTGACTCCAGGCTGAATAATCCGAGGGCTAGGCTGGCTCAATAATCCAAGGACAGAAACAGGGTCAACGATCGGAACAAGAGGCGTCAGGCAAGGGGCAGGCAGAGGCATAAACCAGATGCAGGAAACAAGGTCGACAACCAAAATCCAAATAGTCCGACAGTCAGCAGGCAGAGGCATAAATCCAAAAGGCAAGGCAAGGTCAAGAACAATGATCAGACAGGAAGGAACGCTGGATATCTACTCACACAAATGGCTTTCAAAAATCTGGCACCGTCTGCTTGTCAGAATCAGTATATATCAGGGAAGACACAGGTGCTTGGCATTCCACAGATTGCACTACACTGCAGCAGCCACCAGGTGCATCTAATCTGCTGATTGCAGCCAGGGAGACAGGGTAGAGCAGATGTGCCAGAATCATAACAGAAACATGGCCCAAGCAAATGTGACTGGTTCAAAGTACGGCACTGTTTGAATAGGACGTACACCATTTCCTGTCTACTTGTTTAACGTGAGACTATTTCTGCTAAACCTTCTGGAATGAAAGATTTCAATTAGTTTAAGTTGCTTAAGGTGAAACTCTGGTTGACATTAAGGATATATTTAGCCATGCATCACCAAAGAATATGTTGTCTTGGACAGTTCCTCTTTAAAATGTTACCGCATTCAGGACTGAAAGACAGCCGTAATAACGTATTAAAGGTTTCGAATTTGAAATTGCAGAAACATTTTCTTGCATGATTTCTATGCTTCAGGGTCATTTTAACGAGACACCAGAGAAACTGCCTGATTAATCAGTTTTCTTGAGCTCTTTAAAGCAGAATAAAGTAGTGCTGCCCCTCCCCCTTCTCATTTCTGCACCCTGGCGGTCAGCTGGCCAACAAAACGGGATTCTACAACTTTCTCCCTTACAATCAAGACATAACATTTTTTAAAACATTTATATTTTAAAAAACACAAATAGTTATGTTGGTGAAACTGAAGGAGTTCCACCTATCAGTCTATTTAAGCTAACAGATTTTTTAGAACTACAGACGTCAAGCTACTAGTGGTGTCTGTTAAACAGCTACACACAAAAGATAAGCCGACTAATTAACAGAAGCTTGTTAACCTTGGGATTCTCTATAAAGAGCAGAGCAGCAGCAATGTAATGCAAAAATGCAAAACAAAACTCAATTCAGGCACAACTAAGAGTCTCTCTCTTTTTTTATCTGGTTCTCGTGCGCCAATCCACCTAAACATATTGATAGTTGTGGTATAAAATGACAAAATGTGGGAATGTTGAACGGTATTAAAACTTTTGTAAGGCACTTTGTTTAACCATGACTGTATGAATATGATTCAAACACTGGATGCACCTGGAGTAGGATAAGGATGTGTGTGCACAGTGCTGAGGGTGGTGGTCTCCCTGCATACTTTGTATCTAATTTAATGTAGCTCTCCTAGAGAGAGAAATATGTCCCAGAGTTATTTTTACAGTACTGTTTCCCTCCTGCTCTGTTAGTAATATTAACAAGCCCTATATGGTGTGGTAGCTAGTCTTTGACAGACAAACAGCAACGTAATGACAACCATCTGGTTTGGTAATGAAGGCTGCAGTGGGAATGAGATGTTTTAATTAATGGAAACCACTCCATTAGCGCTGATGAGTGGCTTATCAGCTCTGGCTCATTATACAAATGGAATTAAGATCACTGAGCGGCCTGCATCATTAATAATAGAGACATTAGGGTGTTTTGTTTAAAATGACTTCCTTTGAAAAAAGCTGCCAAAGAAGGTATCAATTGTTTTAGTCTAGTATGTGGAAATATAACTTTTAATCATTCACCTACACTTGTAATGAAGACCTAATGTTATGGTACACATTCTAAACATCTGTATTGCTTTAAAACCACAAAGCTGCTCTTTTCTATACTTTCTGTAAAATTAGTCAGCCAGTCTTTAATCAAAACTAATACATCTAATTTTGCCAGTTGCTTTCCTTGTGTACACTGCTTAGCCTCTTTTGGCTCTTGACCCACAGAATTAATAATTAGCAAGATTTTAAATAGCAAAAAGTAACTTTAAAAATTTTTTAATTCTTTAGGATTACCAAATATATTAGCTGCTCTAAGTATTCCAACAACCCTCTTGTATCCTGCCCCTAAAATATGGTTTTGACAAAAAAGGCAAAAAATGTAAAATGTCCATTATAAATCTTGGTTAGTTGCTTCTGGGGAAATATAGAAATTAGGGCAACATGGTGGAGGGTAAGGATAGTGATCTGAAGCTGGTTTGCTTGCTATATTCTGAATACAATGTGCAAAATGCAACAATTCTACTCTAAGAACCTAGTTGTAAAGGTAATGAAACATTTCTGCTTACAAATTGAAAATTTCCGAGAAAGTTTACAGACCGAACCTATAAATTCAGTCTTGATCTAAATTGGCTGAATGTACAAAAACACATTCCTGTTTATAGCAGAAGCTGATACAGCCATGGGCAAACCAAGAAATTCAAAGATTCAGCAGTTTGCAGAAGTACAGGTTCATCCAAATAAATTAGAATATCATTGAAAAGTTTGTTTATTTCAGTGACTCAATTCACTAAGTGCAACACATTATATAGATTCATTACACTCAGACTTCCTGTTAATTATGATGATTCTCCATTTACAGCTAATGAGAAAACACCATTTAGACCTAGAATATTACATTAGACAAATAAAAAACACACTTCTCAACGGTTGTTATTTTCAAAAGGTACTTCTAATTTGACTAAACTCATCAGGAAACATAATTTACTCTGATGTACCCGCACCTTTATCTGCATCTGCAATAACTTAAAAGAACCTTCTAAAAATAGTTTCTGTATGAATTTATCAGTCTGTTGCTTCAGTTGATTGAGGTTTGGAGGTATTTGGTTCATCATTGCTGTCTGAAGGTCTTACCACAACATTTCAGTCATGTTAAGGTCTTAACTTGCTCTGAGCCATTGCAACACCTTGATGCTTTACGTTTTCAGCAATTGTGTTATAGATATGCCATTGATATACTGATATGTTTGGGATCATTGTATCTTTCTTTACCAAAATTTTGGTCTGGCATGAGCTGTTTCACAGTTAATACAGGTCCTTCTCAAAATATTAGCATATTGTGATAAAGTTCATTATTTATATTTTAGATTCATTGCACACTGACTGAAATATTTCAGGTCTTTTATTGTCTTAATACGGATGATTTTGGCATACAGCTCATGAAAACCCAAAATTCCTATCTCACAAAATTAGCATATTTCTTCCGACCAATAAAAGAAAAGTGTTTTTAATACAAACAACGTCAACCTTCAAATAATCATGTACAGTTATGCACTCAATACTTGGTCGGGAATCCTTTGGCAGAAATGACTGCTTCAATGCGGCGTGGCATGGAGGCAATCAGCATGTGACACTGCTGAGGTCTTATGGAGGCCCAGGATGCTTCGATAGCGGCCTTTAGCTCATCCAGAGTGTTGGGTCTTGAGTCTCTCAACGTTCTCTTCACAATATCCCACAGATTCTCTATGGGGTTCAGGTCAGGAAAGTTGGCAGGCCAATTGAGCACAGTGATACCATGGTCAGTAAACCATTTACCAGTGGTTTTGGCACTGTGAGCAGGTGCCAGGTCGTGCTGAAAAATAAAATCTTCATCTCCATAAAGCTTTTCAGCAGATGGAAGCATGAAGTGCTCCAAAATCTCCTGATAGCTAGCTGCATTGACCCTGCCCTTGATAAAACACAGTGGACCAACACCAGCAGCTGACACGGCAACCAGACCATCACTGACTGTGGGTACTTGACACTGGACTTCTGGCATTTTGGCATTTCCTTCTCCCCAGTCTTCCTCCAGACTCTGGCACCTTGATTTCCGAATGACATGCAGAATTTGCTTTCATCCGAAAAAAGTACTTTGGACCACTGAGCAACAGTCCAGTGCTGCTTCTCTGTAGCCCAGGTCAGGTGCTTCTGCCGCTGTTTCTGGTTCAAAAGTGGCTTGACCTGGGGAATGCGGCACCTGTAGCCCATTTCCTGCACACGCCTGTGCACGGTGGCTCTGGATGTTTCTACTCCAGACTCAGTCCACTGCTTCCACAGGTCCCCCAAGGTCTGGAATCGGCCCTTCTCCACAACCTTCCTCAGGGTCCGGTCACCTCTTCTCGTTGTGCAGCGTTTTCTGCCACACTTTTTCCTTCCCACAGACTTCCCACTGAGGTGCCTTGGTACAGCACTCTGGGAACAGCCTATTTGTTCAGAAATTTCTTTCTGTGTCTTACCCTCTTGCTTGAGGGTGTCAATAGTGGCCTTCTGGACAGCAGTTAGGTCGGCAGTCTTACCCATGATTGGGGTTTTGAGTGATGAACCAGGCTGGGAGTTTTAAAGGCCTCAGGAATCTTTTGCAGGTGTTTAGAGTTAACTCGTTGATTCAGATGATTAGGTTCATAGCTTGTTTAGAGACCCTTTTAATGATGTGCTAATTTTGAGAGATAGGAATTTTGGGTTTTCATGAGCTGTATGCCAAAATCATCCGTATTAAGACAATAAAAGACCTGAAATATTTCAGTTAGTGTGCAATGAATCTAAAATATATGAATGTTAAATTTTCATCATGACATTATGGAAAATAATGAACTTTATCACAATATGCTAATATTTTGAGAAGGACCTGTATATATCAATGACTTTATGGTTAACTCAATGATCACAAGTCGCTCAGATCCTGGGACTGCAATACAAACCCAGGTCATCATTCTTTCGCTGTCAGCTTGGCAGTCGGTGTAAGTTATTTTTGCTGATATGCTATGTTTGGCACTCTGCAAATACAGATCTGTACATTAAGGTTTACCATCTCTACTTTTCTATCATCTGTCAAAAGAAAATGGTTCCATAATTCTTTTCATTCATTCAGATGCAACTTTGCAACCTTAGGCTTTGCTGACATATTCATTTTTAGAGAGAAAATGCTTTCTAGGGCACTCCTTAGGGTTTTTCACAATATCTGTGACTGCCATAATGAACATGGCAAACTGATGTTGGGTTGAATTTACTGAGATGTCCATTCCTGGGAAGATTGGCAAGGGTTTTTCATTGGCTATCTGTCTCACTGTAGCAAAAATGTTTGTAAACAGACGTCTAACCCCATAGATTCGTGGACAAGTTTTTCTAAAGTGCTAATGTTTTTTCTTCTGTAAATTGACTGCTATGAAAACTTTCTTTTTCCCGTACACATGTCCACTAGTTTTGTTAAAAGAAAACAAAAATGTAAAATTGATATTGAATTAGCCAAATATGTACCAAGGTTTGCTGTGGAAGAGACTGGTGGTAAGGTAGACACAGGCCCAGAGGCAATGCATCTCAGAGCGAAGACTGTATTTATCCCTGAAAGCTGATGGGGGCCCATTTGACGTCAGAAGAAGTGACTGATAACTGGGTTTGTTTGGATGAACTGTCCCCGCTGTTTGCTTACGTCACTAAAGCACAAGGCAGATATGTAATACTGTGATAGGGGTATTAGGATTGAAAAACAGTCCTGCTCGGGGCAATTTTAAAAAGGTCCCAAATGAAGAAGCATTTTGGAAAGTTATGCTTTACACTCTTTGCATTTGAATGTGACTAAATCACATCTTAGGTTCCTTTATGAAGATTTTTTGAAACTCTTTAAAAAGGGAAAAAATATATATATTTTGTATTCAAGTCTGTGTGGCAACTTTTTTTCAGAAGCAGAAAATGTGTTTTTTCAATCTTGGAATCTGATGATGTGCCAGTATAGATGCTGTGCTCAACATTATAGAATTATGTTTTAATTTTTTCTTTCATATATTGCTTTTTTACTGCTTGTCATGCAGTGTGTGTGTGTGTGTGTGTGTGTGTTTTCTCATATTGTGCAGGGTGCTGTGTCTCTGTTTGACCCTGTGATCATTAATCTCACTTGCTGTCAGGGTAATGGACACTGATGGACAGGACTTTGTTTGCCCACTCTCTGTCTCTTTCTAAAACGCATACACACACACACACACAGAGTTCCCTGATGACAAATAGACCCTCTACACACCGACATACACACAACATACACACACACGTGCACATACACATCAAAACTAGTTACTAATTCACAGAAGATGACGACCAATCACTGTGCACACTCTGAGCTCATCAGCTTTGTTGCAAATGTTTGTGTTTTTGTTTTTCATTCAGCGTCCACTCCCCCTGCTGGTCAGTCAGAGAAAATTACTCTTCCAGCCTGGCCCTACTCAATCCCTTCTGAGTTTCCCCTAACTCTCCAAAACATTTGTATGGTACATTTCTACAGTCACACAGAGGTTAGCAGCACAGCACAGCACCTCATCACCACCACTAACCACACTGCTTTGTCCAGCCCGCCTGCTCGCTTCCTCCACATTTCAAAGCAATTACTCCATGTTGATTTAGCTGTCATTGGGGGCATGTGTTCGAGTGTGATTTATAGAGCCCCCGCCTGGTGCCAGTTGACTCGCGATAAATTGCACAATATTCCGAAAGGCTCATTTGCTTAGCGCTACATTAGGGGACCGATGATTGCTACACAAAGCCATGTAAATGAGTTCTGAGAGGGGCCCCATCACTCAACATGTCATGTAGCCATTCCCATTATTATTTATGACTGGAGCTGGGCCATGTTTCCTCAGAGGCCAGGCGAGGCTCATATGTGTGCAGTGACAGCTCTGCTCAGCTTGTGTGTGTGTGTGTGTGATATAGGCCATATCTATAAACTGAACAGGAAGGAGCCAGGCTATCTGTTTTATCTGTTTTAGGGTGAAGATTAGAAGATGGTGATGATTGTAGACTTGGAAAGATAATAGGATGATGGCTAACTTACTAATTTTTCCCAGTTGATGCTCTCTTTTGTTTCTGATATGGTTTCTCAACACACACACTTATGAAACTAAGAAGTCCAAGGACATCCCTGAACAAAAGGTTCTTTAGTGCATCAACAAGGAGAACATTTCAGTTCATTGTGTTTAATCACTCTTATCTCTGTCATGTCAGGGCCTGTGTGAAGAATAGCCTAGACTGGGGCCCCTGCAGTATTTTGCCTTTTTCATGGCTGCTCAGTCATGTCATAACACTACTTACATTCACTGCTGTCAAACATGTCAGCTCTCCAAACCATAACAAAGATAACAGAGGCTCTACTTTCAGATACATCTCTCTGCAAATGGATATCAAAGTGTGTGCGGGTTGACATTACAGCTGAGATGTTATTTGATCAGAACAGTGATCTAAGTGTCTGTGGTGATTAGCTGTAATCTGCTTTCCCGGGCTGTGATCTACGATCTGCAGCAAGAGATGACGTGTGTGTGTGTCTCAGGGCATGTGTTCATGTGCATGTGACAGAACCATAGAAATTATGAAAAAATGACAAACTAGCTGCCTTGATATTAGTAACAACTGAAAGGTAAACACTGTGCATATACAGTGCTGTGAAAAGGTATTCCCCCCACCTTATAGTTTTATTCAGTGTTTGCTTATTGCCACACCTACATGTTTTAGATCATCAAACTAACTTTAATATCAGACAAAGATAGTCTGGGCAAATACAAATAGCAGTTTTCAAATGATAATTGAATTTAATAAGGGAAAAAACTATGCAAAACAACCTGGCATTAGGTGAAAAAATAATTGCTCCCAAAACTGGTTGGCCCCAAAACCATAATTTGTTGGTTCACCCTTGGCAGCAACAACTGCCACCAAGCATTATGAGAGCTAGCAATAAGTCTTTCACCTTGCTGTGGACGGATTTTGGCCTGCTCTTTGCATATTTGTTTTCCTCACCCATATTGTAGTTTTTCAGCACAATCAGCCTGTTTAATGTTACAACTGAGTATTTCCATCAGATTTAAATCCAGACTTCAGCTGGGCCACTCTGAGACCTTTACTATGTTTTTTGTTTCTTTGAGCTATTCAGATGTGGACTTGCTGGTGTGGTTCTGAATATGGTCATGCTGCATGACCCAAGTGTACTTATGCCTAATAATTTTGTGACAGAGCAGAATTCACGGTTCCTTCCAGGTCAGGAAACAGCAAAGCAGTCTCAGACCACCACAACACCACTAATGTTTCAGTATATATATTATATACTGTTTTTTTTATTTTATAAGTTTTACTCCGGATTTAATGGGACACACAACTTCCAAATGTTTCACTTTGTCTCATAGATTTACTATGTATTTTCCCAAATGTCTTGAGGATCATTAAAATATTCTTTGGAAAATCTGAGTTTTTACCTGGTCTCCTGATGTTTGAATCGTTACCACAGACCTTAACTGAAGCAAGTGAGGCCTGCAGTGGCAGGTATTGCTCACTTTGTTTCTGATCTGTTCTTGGTGCATGATGTGTTGGGCCAGGTAGGTTTAAATATCTTTTTGATGAAATCATGGAGACTGAGTTGTATCAGTTATTCGGATAAATAGTCAGTCTAGATCCCCAGAAAGGCGACCCTTAGTCCATCTTCTCCAAAAGCAGAGGTAATGGGAGGATTTAAGTGTCCCTGTCTAGAGCTGTTTGTGGAGATCCTTTGGAGGCAGTCTCAGCTTCCTTTAAACCCGGTCACTGCTGCTGGGTCCATGTGCCTGGATTCTATTATGTTTTTTGTGGAAAAGGAGGAACAAATACAGACAGGAAATCAGCAGGTTTGCAGTGATATGAAGATTTCAAACTGCATAAATAAAAGCTTACAGAAACCCATGGAAGAATAATCCAAATATAAACACAAGTGAGAACCAAAAACTCAAACATCTGAAGATCATGACAGTTCTGGGTTCGAATCTGTTGAGTCTGGAGTCAGTGTATCCTGCCTCTCGCCAACTTACCATTGGAGACAGGCATGGCGATTTAAGATTAAAATATCATAACAAATATTTTTAATAAAGAAATGTGGGCAAAATCAAATGTGTGTTTAATACCTGCTTAAAAGGTTATTTTCAAAAGGTATTTTTAAATTTGACAAACAACCCTTATTGAATGACATTCGTATTTACTGAAAATTACTGTATATGATGCTTATATAGATTTTAACTCTACAAGAAATACAGCAAGTGAAACATGAGTTTAGAGAGAATCGAATTGCCGCATTTTAATTTTAAATCATTCATTCATCTTCTATCTGCTTGTTCCATAGTGGGTCACGGGGGAGGTGGTGCCTATTTCCAGCAGACCATGGGCAAGAGGCAGGATACACCCTGGACAGGTCACTGGTCCATCGCAGGGCAACACAAAGACATACAGGAAAAACCACACACAGTCACACCTAAGGGCAATTTTGAGAAACCATTTAACCTAACAGTCATGTTTTTAGACTGTGGGATGAAGCCGGAGTACCTGGAGAGAACCCAGGCTTGCACAGGGAGAACATGCAAACTATGCAGAAAGACCCCTGGCCGGGAGTCGAACCCAGGACCTTTTTGCTGCAAAACCCTTATGTAATTTTTTCCTACTATGAATAACTCACAATTTGGCATTTACTTTGTTTTTCTAACTAGATAAGTGTTTTAAAAAAACAGTTTCCTTGCTCATCCTGTGCAAAACGAACACAGCAATAAGCCAATTACGTTATAGCGAGATTATGTACCACTGGGGACCACTAGAAGCAGCGGAATCTACAGTCTGACAAGAATTTCAAAAACCTGGGCCGTCTTAATTGGAAAATCCTAAACGGATATCTAGCTTCTCATTGGCAATTTCTTTCCACAGGATTATAAAACATAAAATATGCAGATTCTTGATCAGAGACAGCTCATGTCAATGTCAAGACAGAAAGCCTGAGCCAGCTTCTGACCATCAAAATGGCCAATGCTGACCAGAAAGGATGAAATTTCTCATCATTTTACCATGATCTTTAATGATGTTTAGAGTGAAAAACATTTGATTTATTGAAATAGCCATAAACCAATGACAGCTGTCTTCCCATTTTTTTCTTCTTTTTCTTTTACACACACACACATTTGTTTTCTTTTTGTCTGAGCCAAATGAACAAGAGAGTGTCCTCTGACTGTATCAGTCACCTATTTTACCATCTCCCATCCATCACGTGTGATTTGCTTAAAGCAACTTTTGAAATCAAGCTGTTGTGAGAAAATTGCAAAAAGACTTTGAGTGGTCAAATGTCTTTGGAATAAGATATAAACTGCTACACTTCAGCAGTTAAAACCTTGCAACTAAAAGTAGATTCTCAGCTACTTCTGTCATGATGAGTTTTGAAGTAGGACCCAAATGCAGGATTGAGTGGAGTACATGAAAAAGTGTACTAAAAAAATATACTTACAGCTGACCAGGCACAGGAACTCAGGCTGGTGAAAAACATAAGCCACATGAACATCCAGGCAACAGTCATGAAGGAACTCAGGACCAGACCAGAGCAAAAACACAGGGTGTGTAACAAGGCATAAACGGAGTATTTACAGAAGGACCCAACAAGGAGCAATGAAACTAGAGAGCTTAAATACAGAGGGGAGTGAAGTGAAAGCCAATGAGCAGGGAGACAAGGTAATCAGGAGCAACATGACACAGGTGTGAACCAGGGGTGCAGGGAGACAGAGGGAGTGACTAATTGAACCTGATTAGCAAGGGAAATAACTGGGACATGAGAAACTGAAAAGAAGATAAACAAAGAGACTAGACTAGATAACAAAACCAAGGGAAATGTAACCAAACACATGAAACACCAGAATCCAGAAAGTAACAAAAACTAAACAGAAGAGATCTAATAAACCTGAATGAACAGAAAACACCTGGCTGAGAAAAGTAAACAAACTCAAACCAGCGATTGGAAAACGTCTGTTATGATTCATATGGTTAAACTGAGGGTAAAGTGTTGCCTTGCACACTACTGGTTAGATTTAAATCCCTTTAGAGCCTGATAGGAAGAAGATGAATTCTATCATGTACTGACAGAAAACCCCCAAACTGAAAGAGATTGTGTACCCAGTATTTTACCACCACCAAGGTGCATACCTTGTTGCAAATATAACATACTGGGTTTTTTTAATTTCATTCTGATTTGTTGGCTCTGAAATCAATAATTATTGTTGTCGCATTCATTATGTGGATCATATTTGGCATTGGCATCAGTATTGTTGTGTAGGCAAATATATGTATGGAAGACACATTTTGTTCAGCTGTGAAACGTTCTCTTTCAACAGTCCCTTTGCTGTATTTCCATAACCATCTTAGGAGGCCATTTGAGATCAATTTTAGCCCCCTCCAAATCAAAGAGGGATCAAAATTGTCACCAACACAGGTCACTGACTGAGCAGTTGGTTTTTTGCATTGATGTGGCTTGTAACTGAGCACTAGGTCAGAATTAACAGCACTGGTGACATGTGGAGTTAGTTGGCAGAGGAATATAATTTTGGACATTTTTACTGCCGCCGCAGGAAAACACGTTGAGAGCAAATAGCTGACAACAAAATCATCCACCTTTCAACTTCCACTTTAGTAGTTTGATTCCTGAAAATTAAATTTTCAGCAGCATACTACTTTAACATTTTACATTCATTAGCTTGACATGTGAGAGTATGAGTAATTGCTTTAAAAAGCTTACAAATGAGTGTATTTAAAGACTTTTTAGCTGTTCAAACTTAGTGTATTTCCTCCAGTGTTTCTCTTTGCTTTGCTCGCTTACTTTCCTGTTCTTCATTACCTCTCTTCGTCATCTCCTCCCCTACTCTCTGCTGGAGCTTTTCTTGGTTTTTTAACGGATGAGTTATTGACTTAAGCAGGGCCAATTAATCAGGATGTAATGGGGCAGCAGGGAGGCCCAGGGAAGCCATGCATCATGAGCCAGAGATGAGCTCTGTCAGCCTGCTCATACAGCCCTCCTCAATCACTCCCACATTTAACACCAGGCAGAGATGATGGCGAAGAGGAGGACTGGGAAGGAAAAACAGGCAGGAAAGGAGATGTACGCAGGAGAGAACAGGAGTATGAGGTGATACATGTGGAGTAATGGTCCAACTGATGTGTGTTGTGTTGTGCGGCCAGGACCACACGTATAAAGGGATTTGATGTGCCACCCAAGGGTTTCAGCCCAGCTGTCTTCAGTAGCTGTACCTTTAAGTGTGTGTGATGAGGATGGTGTTGTGTCTAGGTCAGATCGGATCAAATACCTGACTGCACTTTACACCCAAACACAGCATGCCGGATGGAGATCCTGCCCCCATCAAAACACAAACAACACACACACACAAAAAACTGCAAAACAGTTATGACACCAAACCTGAGTAACAATCCATTATTGTATGCAGATTGATGGATGACTTTTTTTTTGGAAGAAATAAATGTATAATTATCAGTTTATCAAAGGTTATACCATTTCTGCAGTTATAGTTTGTATTAATGTAAGAAAACCATTTAGATATCCATTGGTAAAGATTATCTGTTGCAATGCCAAATCATTCACGCCCCTTGAACTTTTTTTATGTCATGTTACAACCAAAAACCTCAATGTATTTTATTTAAATGATATGTGATTATCCAACACAACGTGGTGCATTGGAAGGAAACTGTGTTATAAATAATCTGAAAATTATCTTTGCATGTGTTTTTATTCAGCACCTCTGAGTCATTGCTTAGTAAAACCACTGTTGCTACATTTACAGCTGCAAGGTTTTCGGTATAGGTCTCTATCTGCTCTGCACATGTAGAGACAGATTTATTTTCCTCATTATGTTGGAAGCATTTATTAGTTCAGTAACACAGAGGTCAACTGCACTTACATGCTATGCTGTTGCTGAAAATAGGCCCCATGTGATAGGCTGGTTGTGGTCACATGGCAAACATGTAGAGAGCAAATGAAAGCATCCCAGACTGCCTTCTCTGTTTTAATCCTGTCACTGACCTGACCTTACACCTCCCCTTCAGGCCCAAAAACCCAGTTCACTGACTAGTAATTCTCCCAGTTTTCCCAATTAGCCACTCCGGGTAATGTTTCATAGTATGGGTGATGTGTTCATCTGTACCATTCTTATGTTGTATTTTGTTATCTTCCTTCCCAAGTTTGCAGTTTTACCTACTTGGCTTTTAGAAAACTTTACAAATTAGGTTTTATGGCTTTCTTCTTGTTACTCTTCTGAAAAGGTCATATTTAAACAGTCCTTGACTAATTTCAGCAGATTCTTCCACCTGAGCTCTGTATCTCTGCAGCTCCTCAAGAGCTACCATGGTTGCCTCCATGGTTTATTCTCTGTTTGCCCTGCCTGTTAAATTAGAGTCATGTTTCAGTAGGTTTGCAAGTGTGCTATACTTTTCTCCTTTTCATGTGATGGACTGAACAGTGCTTCCTGAAATGTTCAAAGTTTGGGATATTGTTTTATAACCTAAATCTGATTTCTTCACAATGTTGTCCATAACATTGTCACAACGTTGCCCCTGTGTTCCTTGGTCTTCATGATGATTCATGAAGTTTGTTACTGAGGTTAAACAAAAAACAAGTGGACTCTGTGGAATTATGTGACCTTTGAAGGCTTCATCAAATCTACAGTACATACATAGAGGTATTCAAGTCTGCAGCTTTATGTAACTCTTTCCTCCTTTTACCATTTTCACATCTCCGTGGAGTTTTCTTCCTAATCTCTTGGCCTTTTGGAAAGCTTGTCATTGTCTTTATAACAGTTTTCTGTCATGATGTATTTGTAAGTTTGACATACTATGCATCAAGTAAAAACTAGTATGAATTATATTAAATCATTTTTTTCAAAAAAATATGATATGATGTTAAAAATATAAACTGTAACAGCAACTATTAAATATGTTGAAAATATGTAAAACTCTTCGTGCTATCTAGTTCTGGGCATAATGTTATCATCAGTTTTGCATCAGGTCACCAGTTCACTTTGAAGGTAAACAACCTCATTGAGCACAGTAAAATCTTGGTGTATGTTAGATGAAAAGATTGGAGAGCATGGAGCAGATCACAGTAGCAACACAACCATACAGACAAAAAGGGGAAAAACAGATATCTTTCTTATGTTACTCTGAAGTGTCTTCTCTGGAGTTCAGATATTGAACTGGTAGCCGGATGTTTTCGCCCATATATTTACCCAGAGAGTTCACCACTGTCATTTTGACAGTTTATGTTCCATTCTGTTGATTTTAAACCAGTTTCAATCTCTGCTACACTTCCAACGTTTCAACAGTTTGTCAGCTGCTCTACCAGAGAATAATAAACGTTGGATTTGTTTTATGCAAATGTCAAGGACTCATACATCTCTAAAGCAAGACCTCCTATAGGCAAATCAGATCACAATCTTTTTTTTTCTCTGCTCAAAATATAAACCCCTTGTTCAGAGGCAACCTGTAATAAAAAGAACTGTGAGAAGATGGTCACAAGAAGCTGAGAAGCCCTGTGAGGTTGCTTTGAGGCTACAGACTGGGATGCACTGTGCCAGCCACATGGCAAGGATATCAGTGCCATGACTGAGTGTGCAACCGACTATATAAACTACTGTGTGGATAACACCATCCCCACCAGAACCCCACCAAGAAGAAGCTGGACAGCAAGCTCCAGCAAAATAATATCAGAGATGTGTGGTGAGGGATGAAGAAAATCACAGGTTTCAAGCAAAAGGACAATTGGACTGATGGATGTCTGGACAGAGCCAATGAAATAAACACATTTTTCAATAGGTTCAGTTTGGAAACAAGCTCAGCCTCCTTCTCTCCTGCTCACAGCCAAACAGACACCCTCATATGATCCCCAGCTTTCCTGTCACACCTCAAATGTTTTATCTGCCACCTCAGGCTTGGACACTTCTGCTTCTACATGTTGGTCTTCAACCAAATCAAAAGATGCTGATGCTCCATTTGCCTCTACCTTCCACCTGTATGTTTCAAGAAGTCAGATGAAGATGCAACTGGAGAGATTGAACCGCAATAAAGCTGCAGGTCCAGATCGTGTCACCCCTAGAGTCCTGAAGGCCTGTGCAGAGCAGCTCTGTGGGATTCTGCAGCACCTCTTCAACCTTAGCCTGGCCCAGAAGAAGGTCCCAGTGCTGTGGAAGACCTCCTGTCTCGTTTTGGTACCAAAGAAAACTCACCCATCAGTCCTCAATGACTATAGACCTGTTGTCCTGACATCCAACATCATGAAGGTCCTAGAGAGACTCCTGTTGGCCCACCTGAATAAGCAAACAATAAACTATCAGGACCCCCTTCAGTTTGCTTATCGCTGTGGAGTTGGAGTTGAAGATGCCATCATACAACTGCTTCAACAAACCCACTGTCATCTGGACAAAGCCAGCAGCACAGAAACTCCAGAAGACTCAGGTGGAGGCCTCAACAATCTCCTGGATCAAAGACTACCTGACAAACAGACCACAGTTTGTGAGACTGAAGGGTCGTGTGTCTAACCAGGTAGTCAGCAGCACAGGAGCACCACAGGGGACTGTATTCTCACCATTCCTTTTCACTCTGTACACCTTAGACTTCCAGTACAAGACAGACTCCTGTCATCTGCAGAAATACTCGGATGATTCTGCAGTCGTGGGGTGGATCAGAGATGGACAAGAAGCTGAGTACAGGGAGCTGGTGGACCGCTTTGTGGCATGGTGTGGAAACAATCATCTCATCAGGAATGTGAATAAAACAAAGGAGATGATTGTAGATTTTAAGAGAAACGGGAATAGGTCAAACACTATTTTCATCATGGTAGAAGAAATGGAGGTGGTGGAGGAGTATAAATGCCTTGGTATTCACCTGGACAACAGACTGTAGTGGAGATGCAACTGTGAAGCTGTCTACAAGAAGGGACATAGCAGACTGTACTTGTTGAAGAAGCTTAGGTCCTTCAGTGTTTGCAGCAAGATGCTGCATATCTTCTATAAGTCTGTTGTGGAGAGTGTGATCTCTTCTGCCATCATCTGCTGGGGAAGCAGCATCAGAGCCAGGGACTTGAAAACGCTCAACAAGTTGATAAAGAAGACTGGCTCTGTTCTGGGGATTCCTCTGGAACCTCTGGAGATCATTGTGCAAAGAAGGATGCTTCATAAAAAGAGGAACATTATGGAGAACCCTGAGCATCCAGTGCAGAGGATCATAAACACTGACCAAAAGTTCATCGGCTCTTTTCTGCCCATCCTGGAAAACATGGCCGTGTTCTGCTCCCTCAGTAGAACAATGGCCATCACAGGTGATTCCGCACACCCCGCCAACTGGCTGTTTGACTTGTTGCCCTCTGGGTGGCGCTACAGGTCAACAAAATCTCACACCAGCAGACTGAGAGTTAGCTTCTACCCTTGGGCGATGCGCACTGCAAATAAACAAGGAACACAACCAACCACCACCCCTACCAACTTCACTTTGCCTTAATTAATGTTGACTTATAATTTAAAGCTGCTTTAAATTTTAACATTGCAGTTTCAAAATTTATTCATCCTTCAACTGTAATTTATTCACTTTGAAACTGTTATTTACTATTACATCCTCTGATAGCCATGTAACATATGTACATATTTATAAACATATACATATGTCTGCTGCGAATGGTCAGCTTGTTTTTCATCACCGGTCGTCTTCTGTTTACCTTTTTTTGTTTTCTGAGGAGGTGCCGCTCAAGAAATTGGCAGTTTTAATGTTAGGTTGTTTTTCCACCATTTGCACTGCTGTAGCAAACCAGCAATTTTGAACGACAGTACGCAATGTGCAGAGTAGGTGTGAGCAGCGCGTACACGAGCATGATGAAGAGCGCTCTAAGACATGTATCCTGGCTCTGCTTGGTTGTTTCTGACTGGGAGCGGTGTACTTCTGCAAATGGCAGTAGGACCACAGGGAGGAGCTGTAGGAGCTTGATTTTTTTCAAAGATTATCTTTCTCATATTGTACTGTCTGGATATGGTGACAGTTTTAACAAATATGTGAAAATACATGCTCTGTTTTCTGGGACTCAATATTGTGTATTCTCTCATTTCATGAGCTGGATATATTATACATCTCACAACCACACCTAGTGGCCAGTAAAGTGTAGAGAACAAGTGTTTACCAGTGTAATTCCAATTTGCAGTTTTGTCCCAGCTGTTCTCCAACACCCTCCACCCTGCCTATAGGCAGCAGCAGTATTGTAGCGGGGGGTTCGTGTAAAATTCATAGCTGACAATGTCAGAAACATGTTGCTTAGCTCAGCCTGATTGACTTATCTGACACTCAATGTGAGAGTCTTATACAAATATAGCCGACATTTGTCAGTCAGTGGTTTTAGGCCTACCAAGCAGCTCTATGTCATATTATAATCCTCCCAGTATCACCACAGTTACACCAGTGTAAAATATCCACTTAACATGCCGTCCATCACTTTTATCTCCTTCAGCAAGTGCTCTTCTTCTGTCTGTCCATCAGTCTGTCATGATGGAAGCTGAAACATTGCTTTAAAGTATTACTTTTTTAAGAGCTAAGGAAACAGGATGAGGATAGAAAGGTGAAATATCTCAAGTTCTAGAACCGTCTTTATTAAGGTTGTCCCTAGTGACAGGTGATCCCTGTTCTGCTCATTGACCACTTTACCCTTCAATCTACCAAAGCATACAAATCAGCTTTAACATTTCCCCAAATATAACCCAGTTCCAAAACAACCTGACTTTTGGATTTTTTTCCAAGCATCAAAACATCCCTGGGCCCTTTATGAGAACCAGCAGCCAAGAGCAGAATGTTGATTTGTTTAAGTACTGTCTCAGGAGCCAAAACTAAAGATCAGCTCAGAAAAAGAATGCACATAACGGTCTCATTCTTCCCCTGAAGTGGAGAAAATCTGGCATACAGTGGAGTCAGAAATATTTTCGCTTTAAGGGGTTGAGGCGTATTTCCAAGCAAACCTGAGAGAGAACACCAATGAAAAAAAGTGAATGATCCAGATGATAGAGGGTTGTCATTTACTCACTTTTTCAATTTTATCCTACAAGTGTGTGCTGGTAGATCACTGCAGAAAATCAGACGGCAGTCAGAGAGAAAAGTAGTTTTAGGATTTTAAAACAAATTCAGAATGCCCTTTTGGTTATAATTATGAAAAATGCTGAGCTTATTGTTTATTTTCCCTGAGCTCACAACAAGAATGTTCTCTGTTTGAAGTAATCTGTATAAAACTATGAAAACATTATTATAACTAAATGAATAAATAGAAAATAATAAGAAATGTTTTTGTATAAGCAAGAATGCCTTATATATGTTTTTTGTCTGTTCTGGGGACTGCTCTGGAACCTGTGGAGATCATTGTACAAAAAAGGATTCTTCATAAAATGAGGAACATTATGGAGAACCCTGAGCATCCTCTTCATGAGACTGTCCTACAACAACAGTGTCTTCAGTCAGAGGCTTCTTCAGATGTGCTGTAAGACAGAGTGCTACAGGAGATCCTTCCTGCCCACTACCATAGCCATCTATTACAGCTCTTTGAAGAAACTTGTAAAATATGAGCTACAACAACAATTAATTCCTCTTTGGGATTAATAAAGTATTCTTGAAATTGACTTGAATTGAACTGCTCAGTAGGAAAAAGTCTCTACATCAAACTGTTTTGTATGTGACACACTGCTCCGAGCAACCACTCGTGAGTACCCTCACTGCCACCTTTCTCCGCGGCACTGACGTTTATTCCCTTTCTTCATCCCTTGTGTGGTTTAATGGCCTGTCATACCACCTTCTTTTCTTTTTGTTTTTCCAAAGCTACACGGCAAATTAGCTCTGCTTTCTTGTCTGTTGGCGCCATGAAAAAAAGACTTTAGTTTTAGGTAGGGTATTGGATATTCGTGCTCCGTGGATTCAGTAAGGTCTTCCTTCCATTTGATCCGATGCAGGCAGTCTGATTATAGGACTGTTCTCTGCCTGCTTTTTCCTCCTGCCTACACTGGTTCGTTTAGGGACCGTCAATACATTTCTGAACCAAACACGCTGTTTCATGGTGGTATTGTTTTGTGTGTTTTGGGGTTAATGTACTGTATGTGCATCTAAACAGCTGATTTTAAGTGTGATTAGCTGGTTTAGGTTGTTATTAAGTACAGCACCCCCTACCTGTACACTTTGAACTAAAGCTTAAAAATCAACTTTAACATTTCCCCAAATATGACCCAGTTCCAAAACACCCTGACTTTTGGATTTTTTTTCCAAGCATCAAAACATCCCTTGGCCCTTTATGAGAACCAGCAGCCAAGAGCCAAATGCTGATTTGTGTAAGTACTGTCTCAGGAGCCAAAACTGAAGATAAGCTCAGTAAAAGAATACCCATAACGGTCTCATTCTTCCCCTGAAGTGGAGGAAATCTGGCATACAGTGGCTGATACGAGCTTTTTCTTTCAGCCTTCAGGCGTGGTTTATGATTTGTAAATAGTAACATTCTATCTCGATTTGACCTGCTCTGGCCATTGTGGTCCTTAATATTATTGTAATCACTTTTGGGTTTAATTAACGTTTCCCTGCAATACCTCATCTTAAACCTTCTCATTTCTGCTGGTCCAGGCTGCTATCAGATGGCACTGACACCAACACTATTCGGTGTGGACACACACTTTGTCAAGATTAAACTATTTTTAGTATCATGAGGTGTTTAAAAAGTTGTCAGATGTAAGAAGCTAATTATTAAGAAGAAGCTTAACTTAAAAGATGTCTGTGGTTCATTAGGGCTGTAATAGAGTGAGAGAGAGTGTAACTTTAAGAAGACAATATGAAGGCTAAGCAAAGTACAACAAAGTTCCTGTGTTTCATCCTTTTGAGCTTTCAACCACTGTGTGCCATGAAATATGCTGTAGTTGGAAAGTCTTTTGTTAACCACTGAGTTAAGGTAAGGATCCACATTCTCCAGGGAATACTGTCATCGTTCTACCAAGCTTTTTGACCCATATGCAGAAACTCTCAGGAGGCTAGGGAAGTTTAAGATATTTATTTAGAATAACAACAATGTGTCGGGATCTTTCGGCAGCTCTGGCGGCTCGTCTTCTGGGGAGGGAAAGTAGAAAGGTGAGCTTGGATTCAGAACGGGGGAGGAATGGTCAGAGTGAGGATTGCTTACAGATGTGGAGTCCGTGAGGGGAGGTCAGGTCCGAACAGGTAGTTCTGTGTTTGCAGGAGATAAGCAGTTCGTTGGAGGGCGGACAGGTTTTGGTAGATGGAGCGCTTGAGGCAGGTAGGAGTCAGGCTGCAATTCGAAACGTGGAAGTCCTGAGATAAGCTGGACCAGGCTGCATGGGGAACACCGGGAGGCCTGAGGGGGTTAGTCTCAGGAGGCACCTTATGCCCCTTTTTCACTGGCTCATTTTAGCCGCCACGGCTCTGCACCACTCGGTTTCGCTCTACTCGGTACGGTAACTGTTGTTTTTCCACTAACCCCCCCAATGGCTGAAGCTATGGCGACTGAAGCCCCGCCTCCGGCCATGAGTGTAGAGCGCTGTGCTGCTATTAACATTACTGCGTTAAGTTGTCACATTAATCTGCGTGAATTGATAAAAATAAATAGAAAATAAAAACATAAATAAACTAAATACTAATAACGTTTGTAGTAATATACATGCAAGAATATCTTATTTATGTTTTTATGTCTAAAATGATCCACTGGGATAATTATCTGGACCACAGCTCAGCCAGAACTTATAAAATAAGGCACAGGGTTTCTGATGTTAGGGGCCGTGGCAGGAGGGGCAGAGAAGAGAGACGCTGCTGTCTGGATGGTGAAGCTCCAAAGTGTGCCTGAAGAAATTACAATTTTGGACTTTATGAAAACGTTTTTGTCTCAGCCATGGTAATAACGAGGATAAGGACTTTAAAGCACAAAACTGCGGACTTTTGACCTTCGAAGTTAGTTTTAGGTTGGATATTGCATATCCGTGCTAGGCAGATTCGACGGATTCGTCTTCCTGTTTGGTCCGATGCAGGCAGTCTGATTACGGGGCAGCTGCTCTCTGCCTGCTCCCTCCTCCTGCAGACGCTGGTTCACTAAAGGACCGTAAATAAATCTCCGAACCAAACACATTATTTCATGGTGGTTTGGTTTTTGGGGAAATGTTTGTGCCTCTGAACAGCTGATTTTATGTGTGATCAGCTGGTTTGGGATGTTATTACATACAGCGCTCTGCCTACATGTAATTCAGAAAGGTAATTTGTTCTTTTTCTTTTCTGTCATCCTTCAGGCATGGTTTATGATCTGTAAATGGTAAAATTACATGTTTGACCTGCTCCAGCCACTATGATCCTTATTATTATTGTAGTTGCTCTTGAGTTTTAATAAACTTTTCCCTGCACTGTTTCAAGGAAAACCTTATCATTTCTCCTCCTCCCACGGCCAATCAGTGAAAAGCAGTCTGGTCACGTCACATGTAGTCCCTACTCAGCCCCGGTCGTACCTGCTCAGGAGGAAGGACCAAAAAAGTACCTGTAGGAAAAAAAATTAATGGAAACGCTCGCACAGCGAGCCGAGTGGAGTCGAGTATGGCCAAATCGAGCCAGTGGAAAAGCGGCATTAGAGGAAGGAGCAGAACTTGAGGTTACAAAACGTTTTTCTCAAGGTTTGTAAGTCAGGATCGAGATACGAGGGCTTGAGGTACCACAGAGGACGACACTCAGGTGTCGAATCATCATCAACCTGCTCCTTAAAAGCTGTCTTAACGAGCCTGACAACTCACAGGTGTGTGAGATGGCAGCAGCGCAGCTCCACCCTCCAACTGAATGTGCTGAAATAAACAAAACAAACACACACACAGATCCTGGCAAATACATACTGTGTACACCGCTGTTTCAGTAATGCTAGCACCACTAAACACTAATGTACCTATGTCAAATGCATAATCATTTAATCTTTGTTTTAAATAGGTAAACCTTGTTTGACAGGGATTGCTCTATCTCACATACAGTGTTACATATTATGGTTTTGATAAATAAATTTGATTAAATAAAGTTTGTATTGGTAGGTAAAATGTAAAAAAAAAAAGGCCAGAAAACTGTCACAGAATTCTGATCAATGCATCTCTGCTTTGTTTTAAATCAGCTGTAGATGTAAGTAAGCATGAGAATTTGTTTTGGTCCATTTGTGCTTGTGTTAGCCCTATAATGACTGCACACCACTCTTTGGCAATGATGGCCGAGGTACGCCCTAATCACTATTAGGAAGGTACTCATTAAATACTGTATAAGAAAGCAAGAGAGGGCATACTGCACCTGAACAAAACCAAAAGACAATTCAATTAACTCATTGAGGGGGAAAGGACAATAACAGAATGATGAAAAAACCCTACATCTGCTCATTCAAACCAAATCACTTTTTCTAAACAGAAGTTACTTCGCTACAGTGACAAGGATGATTATCTTCACTGATATGTTGTGTTGTCCTCATGATGACTGGCACTGACGCCACATAAGCTGTAACAATTCATGCTACTGTGTGCCTGTATGCAGACACTGCCTTTACCTGGTAGTGTTTTGTTGTCGACGAGTGTGCGTGAATGTGAGTGTATGTGTACACGTTTGTTATGACAGGAGGCATTGGCAGGAAATGGACCTTAGAGAGCTGATTGTGCCTTTGGATAGTAACTGAAAAACGTGAGGAGAATGGTGATGACTATTTTTGAGAAATGACGGTTTCTGCTATTGCCCCCTTGGGCAGACAGAAAACCTTGTTTTGACATGTGGCCCTCGACTCCCAAAATCCAGCTTTATTTAAAGTCTTAACACAAAGACCTGCTGGAGCTATACGTTTATTTCTCAAATCAAAATCCCAGCAAGATATCTTTTCACTTCCAGTCTTGGCAGAAAAAAAAAAAACTACTTCATTCTAAACATTCTAATGTTGCTTGAAAGATAACTAGAAATATGTTTTTCAAAACCAAAATTATTTTGGTCTAGTCATCAGTGTTGTTAACAAACACATTCAAATGAACATGTTCATAAGTGGCGTCAACCTTTTTAGATAACATTGAACTTTATGATGGATTTGAAGTGAGGGGAGATCTTCAGATGGTGCTCTATTTGGGAGCTGTGAACTGAGAACATTTTGGGTAAATTTTGGGTATTAGAGTAAAAAAGAGTTGATCTATGTGTTGGGAAATCTTTGTTCAAGCTGTTATGCACACATATATCTGTCTTTGTGGTGACCTGTTAATTATGTATGCCTCTTCCCGTTCTTTAAACTTGAGTTTATAAACTGGCCCTGGCCATTAAAACCAGTAAGTCATGTATTGGTTCTGCACATTGTTTCTGTTGTTATCGTATGAAAGCCAGCTGCAGGCAGGGAGTGAGTCCAGGTCTGGTTGCAGATACAGTGGAGATGAGTTCAGGAATAAAGCCAGAGGTAGATTAAATTCCTTTTTAAAAAAAAATACATTTTTAGGAATCATTGTGTAGGTAAGTATACCCAAATAATAACACAGATGTTGTGTATTTTACAGTTTAAAAGCGTAGCTGCTTTTCACTCAGAAATTGAGTCTTAAGTTGCGTTCTGACAACTAAATAAAAAAATGAAGATGTGAGCAGCTTTGCCGAGAATTCCCCCAAATTAAAATGCAGCTTTAAGTACTATAGAATTACATAATCAGTATGCTAATGGGTAATGGGTAATGTTAGCTCTAATATATTTTTTAAAAGAAGTATAGACCAAAACTAGTTTATATAGTGTGAATTTGATTCAGCATTCTGTTCGATTTGGCAGGACGGATGGACAGATAGATATAGAGTATGCAGATATAAGTATATATATACACACAAATGTGAAAGTGGTCAGAGAAGCTTCCAAGGGGCAGCAACACTGAAGGGGCTTCAAGCATTTCTACCACATGTGAGTTCTGTTCAAATTGCAACAACAATCGCTTGTATCCTCAGCATGTTTGGATTAAAGAGTTGCATTGGAGGAAAGAAGCCTTTTTCTTACACAGAAAAACATGCAATTCTGCTTTTAAATATTGTGGGAGGATGTATTATTGTTTGATGAAACTAATCATACATGTTTGGGTCAAGCACAATAAAGCAACTATACCCACAGTGAATCACAGTGGTAGTAGCATCATGATCTAATGTTGCTTGTCTTCAGATTAAACTGGATTTTTGTCAGGGTCAATGAAATTCTGAACAGTTCCAAATAACTTTAAATTTTGACCCATGAACTTTGGTCTGCTACGTGAAGATAAAGAAGGATTTACTTTTTCAGCATCACAACAGTGATGGCTGGAGATAAATCAGTGGCTGGTTTTGGGGGGGGGCGCACTAGTGGTCGGGGATTACAACACAGCAACAAACTCTACTTGAACATAAATCCGTCCAGGGTCACCTGCCTGCTGCTGGATTTGTTTAACTCTGGTCAGCCCAGTCCAGATTCCTTTATCTGCTCTTGTTTCTCCAGCGAAAGCCGCATGTAATTATTAATCTGCAAATAAATGAATAAAAATAATTTTCTTTTGCTGCCGCCATTGTCTCCTTTTCTTGTCATGGAGGTTGTCTGACTCTTCTATTTGCATCATTTAGTTTGAGTGACACATGTCTAAGTTGCCAGGGTGTGTGTGAATGACATGTATAAAATAATCAGGATGAATGGCACAAAAAGCGCTGCACAAATAGAGGAGAATCTTTAAGGAACCAATCAGAGACTAGCATGAAGTGACACAGAAGCCAAAAGTTTAGAATCATACATGCAAACTCATTTGGCAAGCACCCCCTGCCATTAAAACATATGTATTTTGACCAGCACAAAAGAAATAACCCTGATGAAACCCAAAATGCAATGAGATTTCTGAAATAAAGTTCCGATGCATTTTTTGAGTGAACAGATGTGATAATTACGTTTTGTTTAATAATTTCTGTTTGCTGCTTCTATTTTTAATGCTATTGTGATGGGGGTGACGCCCTAATGCCCCCTATTTACAAGTTGACCCTGATCCCAACTAAACACATATCTCAGTCAACAATAGAATGACTTCACCAGAAGAAAATACACAGTTTTGGAATGGCCTGACTCAGTCAAACCCTAAATCTGACATAATCTGCGGAGCTACCTTAAAAGGGCTGTGGATAAAACATGTCTTACAATTTGACAGATTTGCAGAGCTTTGTAATAATTAAGCAAGTATTACCCAACTATTACCATGTCGAGACGCCTGCCAAAGTAGACCAAATTATATCTTTAAATCAAAATATACTTTAAACAAGTAAACAAGTATTCGTTTTAGAGTGTGCACAAAAGATTCTTTTTCCGTCTAATTGTTTACACCAAATAAAAACTGGCATTTTAACATGGGTGTGTACATTTCTGAGATCCATTCTGTATTGTGTAAGTGCTATTATACCCCCTATAATAAAAATACTGATGTAGTATATACACTGCTCAAAGAAATAAAGGGAACACTCAAATAACACATCCTAGATCTGAATGAATGAAATATTCTCATTGAATACTTTGTTTCATACAAAGTTGAATGTGCTGACAACAAAATACCACAAAAATCATCAATGGAAATCAAATTTATTAACCAATGGAGGCCTGGATTTTGAGTCACACACAAAATTAAAGCAGAAAAACACACTACAGGCTGATCCAACTTTGATGTAACGTCCTTAAAACAAGTCAAAATGAGGCTCAGTATTGTGTGTGGCCTCCATGTGCCTCTATGACCTCCCTACAATGCATGGGCATGCTCCTGATGAGATGGAGACCTCAGTGTTAACCTGCTTTCATCTGTGAAGAGCACAGGGCGCCAGTGGCAAATTTGACAATCTTGGTGTGCTCTGGCAAATGCCAAGCATCCTGCATGGTGACAAGCTGTGAGCACAACCCCCATTTGTGGACGTCGGGCCCTCATACCATCCTCATGGAGTCGGTTTATAACCGTTTGTGCAGACACATGCACATTTGTGGCCTGCTGGAGGTTATTTTGCAGGCCTCTGGCAGTGCTCCTCCTGTTCCTCCTTGCATAAAAGCGGAGGTAGCGGTCCTGCTGCTGGGTTGTTGCCCTCCTACGGCCTCCTCCACGTCTCCTGGTGTACTGGCCTGTCTCCTGGTAGCGCCTCCAGGCTCTGGACACTACGCTGACAGACACAGCAAACCTTCTTGCCACAGCTCGCATTGATGTGCCATCCTGGATGAGCTGCACTACCTGAGCCACTTGTGTGGGTTGTAGAGTCCATCTCATGCTACCATGAGTGTGAAAGCACCACCAACATTCAAAAGTGACCAAAACATCAGCCAGAAAGCAAAGGTACTGAGAAGTGGTCTGTGGTCCTCACCTGCAGAACCACTCCTTTATTGAGTGTTTCTTGCTAATCACCAAAGATTTCCCCCTGTTGTTTATTCCATTTACACAACATCATGTGAAATTGATTGTCAATCAGTGTTGCTTCCTAAGTGGACAGTTTGATTTCACAGAAGTTTGATTTACTTGGAGTTATATTGTGTTGTTTAAGTGTTCCCTTTATTTTTTTGAGCAGTGTATTTGACATTAGCTACAGCTCGCTCATAACACAATCATAAAAGAATTGTGGGCAACTTTGTCATTTAGAGTAAATTTTCCACAAGAATTGTTAAGTAAAGGTGAACCAGGTGGGGTTGTTTTTTTTTGTTTTTTATTTACACCATAATGCATATTCTGCATTTTAATCAAATGTTTTCTAAACTGGAATATGCTCATCAATAGGCGCATCAATCTGAGTTTGTTACTTGTAATTAGAAATGTGTATATTGCTTTGTTAGATTACTGGTATCCATAGATTCAGTCATAATTGAGATATAAGGTTTAGATCAGAACCCCAAAATCTCTGGCAACAATTCCAATGGACACCGCTAACATCCCGGGAACACACCAATTTATGTTTTTTTAAATGTAGGCTATATCTGGGCTTCATACTAAAGACAGGTTCCATTTGCTGGTTTCACCGCCAGCTTCATAAAATCTGTCACCTTGTGCTCATGCTTAAAGTATTAATATATTGCTGCCCTGTAATGTCAGACTTATTTAGGCAGTAGCTGTGGCTTTAAGGAACACTGATTAATGTAATATCGCAGCCTGCACTGATCTTGGACAGCCTCTGCTTTTTCTCTCAGAAATTCTAGCAGTAGTGTCTAACTTACTTTTTCAGACCTTTTGCAGAGGTCTTTGTTGGTTAGGGCCTTAAGGTTAAAGCCAAAATAAATATTGAAAATGAAAAACAAATCATTCCATTGGTGTGTTTTCTGATTCATAGTGCCTCACAAACATTTCTCCAACTCCTCCCTCCCCCTCTCTCTGGTGGTGCTTTATGGGTAATGTCGAGTGACACATTTAAGCGGGAGCTGTCAGCCCTGGGTATGTACTGCTGAGTGGCAGGACCACTGATCACAAGCGACAAACAGACAAACACACACACACACACACACACACACATGCATCTAACTGTCCATTACTCTGTCACCCAAGGACTGCAGAGGCCTCAATGCAATTTGTACTCTGAAAGCTTCCATACACAGACACAGACGTTCAGTGACTTGCAGAAGTATTCACACCTTTCAGCGTTAACACTTTTGCCATGTTACAATCACAGTTTTTTGTGGATTTTACTGGGAATTTAGGTAATAAAGCAAAACACAAAGTAGTGTATAACTGTGAAGAGGAAGGAAAAGAAATGTGGTTTTCAAACATTATCCTCCAACTTTTCCCTTCAGTAGTGATCTAACTAGAAAGCGGACTGCAGAGCTGAAAACCTAAACTAATAGGCCAGACGAGAAGAGCATTAATCATAAGCCCCTTTTGCAAAGGACTTAAAGACAGGATCAAGGCACCTTTTTGCCATCCCAGTGTGTTTTGTGAAAGGACCGATGCATCGAGGGAGGATGAATTCAGCCCACCTAAACAATTTTTAACATACAGCCAGAACTACAACAGATTAGTTTAGATCAAAGCGTGTTCATGTGTTAGAATGGTCTAGTCAAAGACCTGCTGAAAATATGTGGCAAAACTTTAAATTACTGTTTACAATCTATCTGATTAACCTTATGCAACTAAGAATGGGGGGGAATATTTCGTTTCTAGATGAGTCTAGATCTAGTGTCCCGAACTAAATCTGATGGAAAATCTGTGGGGTAAACCAAAGAAGGCTGTGGAGAAGAAATAGGATAGAAAGAAGTTTGTGGATGTAATGTCAGAAAAAGTGAAAAATATTTTTGCAAGACTATAAATGTACATAATTAGGTGACCGGGGCTGTGTTTATGTACATTCAAGAAACACCTTCTAATCCCATTCCTTCATCTCCTACCTTGATATGTGCTCAGATTTTTCCTCCACTGTCCAGAGCCATGAAGCTGTCAGCGGTACGACCAGCGGGCCAAAATTGTTGAGAAGACGGAGCAAATCTGGAACACCAAGCTCGGTGCTGTCAGAAATCTCCTCTTCTTCACTGACGTTTGGATTTACACTTCTCATTTTTCTGAGTGACAAAGTACATAAACACATGCTTCAAATGCCGGAGCTTGGCTAGGCCTTCTGTTCCAACACACACATCCACTCATACAGCCTTCAGTCGGTTTTTTTGGATGAATTTAAGAAAAGCGAGGGGGATCTGACATCTCGTCTTTGATCCATAGAGCTCTCTTCTACGCTCTCTGTGCTGGTGATGAGTGATGAGTCAAGTCAGATGGGGGATTTTTTTATTTAGTGTCACAGATATTCTCAATGGGGAGGGGGAGTTTGTTGCAGGCTTTCTTTGTCCTATATCAGACTTCTCCAAGACACCCACTAAACTGTGTGTGCACAGGAAGCGTCTCAGCCAACCAGTGTCCTTTGCTGGTGTCTCGCCTTTGCCTGCTTGTTGGCGGCGCTGACAGCTTGAATGATGAAGTGACACACACCTGTCAGCGCTGAGCCTGTCACGCCTCGACAGACACACAAACACAACGGTGAACAGCTCGCACATGTACAAACAACAAAAAAAAACGACCGTGAGGAGCCGAGCACAAACACACATCAGATGTGGATTCCAAACACTCGACTGCCCTGACCTGTACAGTGGTGGGGGTGTTTTACCCCACAAGTGGAGAAATGTGTTTACACTGAGAGCACAGTTTCATCTTTATTTGCCTGCTGGATTATTTAAGTTGTGTTTGCTACAGTGATGATAAATCAGTCATGACTGTCTTGCGAAGACCCTGACAGCCACAAAATCACCTCAAAGTCTATTTACAAATGCCAGGTATGTGACTTGCTGCTCTGGCTGTATACAACACACATAATAAAGCTGTCAAAGTTATAAACAGGGAAGCAGAGCTCAGCACATAAAGTTTGTGTAGTGTCAGCTGTTGATGTAGTGGTTAGCTCAAATGTCAGGCCAGTGTTGGCATTTTGGGAAAAGGGGATATCAGCAGCCAGTTTGATATATTAAATGTTATTTGGCTTTCCCGCTGCAAATCTGTGGTGAAAGGGCCAGCTCACCCAAAGCAAACATAACTCTGAACATTTTGAATAAAAGACAAGTCAAACTGAATTTTTCTCTGCACAGAAATATTTCAAACCCTCCACAGGAAGATCACTGGGCAAATCAGCGAGTTGCAAGTTTTGATAATAAATCACTGAGAAAAACACAGATCAGACATTATATTGCGACCACTGAGAGGTGAAGGGTATGACGCTGATTATCTGATCATGATGGAAACTCTTAGTGGGTGGGATATTTTAGGCAGTGAACATTTTGTCCTCAATGTCAATGTGATAGCGGCAGGAAAAATATGCAATTTAAGGATCTGAGCAAGTTTGAAAAGGGCCAGATTGGTATCTTTATCTCTAAAGCTGAAACTCTTGTTCAGCATCTACCAAAAGGGATCCAAAAATAGGAACAGTGGTGAACTGGTGATAGCTTCATGGCCGAGGTTGACTGATAAACACGGAGAGCAAAGGCTGGATCGATCCAACAGATAAGGTACTGAAAGGACCTGGAGGGTGTAATGCTGGTTCTGAGAAAAACAAGTCAGGATACACACTGTATCTTATCACAATCACATCAGACCCCCTGCTGACCCCCTCTCCAACATCTAAAGCACCAACAATGGATACATGAACTTGAAAACTGGAGCTTTTCTTTTAAAAGGAAAGGCCAGGTGTGTGTTTGCCTATCTGAGAAACACATGGCACCAAGATGCCCCTAATGCAAGATGAGAAGAAGGCAAGCCAGTAGAAGCAGTGTGAAGTGTTGGACAATATTTTGTTGGGAAACATTTGGTCCTGCCATCCATGTGGAAGTTACTTTACACCCTCAACCTACCTAAGCATCAGGCTAACAATGTACACAATATTCCCTCATGCTCCTTTAGCAGGATGATGCCCTGCCCTCACAAAGTGAAAATGGTTCAGGGATTATTTCAGGAGTACAACAAGGAGTTTGAGGAGTTGATTTAGATCCAAATTCCCCAGATCTCAATCCAGTCAAAAATCTGTGTGTGTGTGTGTGTGTGTGTGTGTGTGTGTGTGTGTGTGTGTGTGTTCCTGTCTTGGCATTTTCCCGATTTCACCATCAAATTGAGGACCGTTTGTACCAAAGTGAGGACATTTTGCTGGTCCTCACGACCTATTTTGCTAACGGTTAGGTTTAGGACTAAGGTGTGAATTGAGTTTAGGTTAAGGTTAGGGTTAGGCATGCACTGGTAATGGTTAGGTTTAGAGTTATTGTCAGGGTTAGGGCATAGAAAGGGTTGAAAATGACTGAAAATCAATGGAAGTCAATGGGCAAAACAAGAGTGTGTGTGTGTGTGTGTGTGTGTGTGTGTGTGTGTGTGTGTGTGTGTGTGTGTGTGTGTGTGTGTGTGTGTGTGTGTGTGTTTGTTGTTTTTTTTTTTTTATTGTTGTGTTTTATGGAGGGGCAAATTAATTTGCCCTTTGGGAATCAATAAAGTTTCAGTCAGTCAAATCAATCATTCAATCAACAAGACTCACAAGGATCTGCTGCCAACATCTTTGCATCATGTACCACAGGACATCTTCTCCTGGCACATGCTTGCTCAGGATAAGCGATTTCAGCAAAGCAAATGACTCGATGCAATCAAATGGGCTTCCTTAGACAACCTTTTACCAAAAACCATGAAGAGCTCTCTTATGGCTTCAGAAAGGACATTGTAGCAGCTTGTCTGGTAAGAGATTTAAACAGATCTCAAAGGAATTTCAAATTAGCCATTTCAATGTGTGGAAAATAGTCTACAAGTGAAAGACATTCAAAACAACTGCCAGCATGCCCAGGACGTACTGCCCAAGGAAGTTAGTCTTAGAAACAGACCACAAGATGCTAAAAGAAGTCTCAAAAACACTAAAATATTATCACCGGATCTGCAGCAGTGTTTTGCTACTCAAGATATGAACGTGTCTGTACAATCAAAAAGAGACGGTTCTAATTTACCTTTCATGGGAGGTGTAAAATGAGGAAACCTATGTTTTCTCAGAAAAAGCATGAAGGACAGTCTGAATTTTGCCAGAGAGAATATAGACAAAAACCAGGACTTCTGGAATAATCTTCCTTGAACTGATGAACCTAAAACTGAATTATTTGGACCCTGGAGCACTGGAGATTTTTGGCATAAAACAAATACAGCAGTAAGAAATATAAATATTGGGTCAAGTCAAAGCCCAGATCTTGATCTCATGGAGATGAGAGGTGACTTGAAATGGGGTGAGCATCCAAGACTGCCCTCAAACATCTCCTGGCTGAAAGTGAGAAGTGGGGCAAACATTCCTCAGATTAATGTCAGAGAACAGGGAGTTGAAGGACACCTTATATCTTGCAAATATATCTGGCTGCACATTCTGAAATCAACCCATTGAAAATAAAAAACTTGTTCAGAGAACCCAATATTAATGCACTTTTTTTTAAACTCACCATCAGCAAGTTTTTTCATGTGATCATTTCAGGTATTTATTCTTTGTCATTTCAGGAACCAATATGGGGATGTGTTAAACCAGCTTATTCAAACACTGCACAAAGAACTGCCCACTTTTGTTTATAAAAGTTTCTTATGTTCAAAAAAACAAACCATTACCTTCTCTAAAGATCACATTAATTTGGCTGTTGTCCCTTTAAAGAATATGTGCCATTCATTATTCCTCTAAGATTTTGATTCATTGCTGTTTGTCACTTTGGTTAAACATGAGTTATTACCTCACTGACAAAGTTGCTTAGCTAAAAATAAAAAACCTTTGAGGAACAAATATGACGTCTGAGATTACACAAGTTTTTCTTCCCTGCACAGACGTGAACCAGTCTTTCCAACGCACACTCAATGTTCACTGACAGAGTATGCAGTGTGACAGAATGCCTTAATTATGGATTAATTGTGTCATTAGCAGGTTTCTGCTGTTGGCACCACATTGGGCCTGTCAAGGTTAATTACTGGAACATGTTTATTTGCTGTCAGCCACTGCAGCAAGCTGTCACTCGCATGGAAACACAGACAAACATGCACAAACGCTTCACTCAAACAATTCACAGGATACCCTGAGTCCCTCAAGCCCCAACATTTTCCACAGCTCTTTTTACTGCTGCTTTAACACACACTGTACACACACACACAGACTTATCAACCACGGGCAGTTTACCGCCATTCAAAAGAAAAGCAAAGACGGTGTTTAGGTTTTTTTCTCCATGTGGTCATCATGCAAATCCGACAGTTGGAACAATCTGAGAGCGGGAACAGAACATTTTAAAAACTTTAAAAATCCTTAAAGGAAAATGAAGGTGGGTGTACAATAGTAGTCATCTCATTTGTATCAGTACAGCCCTGTCTGTTTGGCACGCATGTGTACCAAATAAATACAGTGTTGTTGTAAACCTGAACACATGCAGAATGTTTCTGTGCAGAAATTCTGCATGTGCACATTCTGAAGCGCAACTTTAAAAAGCGACACCACAACATAACAAAGAGGACTCCCAGCTTTTACTAAACTGTATTTGGGAACATTAAGGTTTCTCGTGCAGCTACAGTGCAGAAAGAAAGGTGGACCAAACCAAAACTTTATGTTGATAGAGGAAGAACAGTACAGCAAAATGGACTGAATAATACTCTTGTACAGTAGCAGCAGAAGATGAGGAGCAACCTGAAGGCCAACTTTGTTGAGAGTGTTTATGAATGTCTTTGATATGATATTCAAAGGTAAAATAATTGTCCAAGGAGAGTCCAGGATATTTAAATGTAGTTACATTCTCTATTATGTTGGTGCTGAAAGTGGCCGTGATGAAAATCATTTCTTTTTTTTTGTCAGAGTTAATGTAGAGATAATTGTCTGCATGACCTAGCTCTCAGAGTCTATAAAAGATTGCGAAGTATTGAGGAGAACCAGAATTGCAGTATCATCCGAGTATTGATAAAAAGTGGTGATGTCTACCGAGCTAATACAGTCATTTGTGTACAGCCCGTGGAGGAAAGGACTAAGGACACATTCTTGAGGAGTCCCCGTGTTGTTAATAATGGGGTCGGATATATTAGTGCCTATCCTCACTGTCTGTGGTCTGTTGCTCAGAAAACTATGAATCAGGTGGATGATGTTAGAATTAAAATTTCATTACTGTAGTTTGTGTCATTGGATTGTATTAAATGCAGAACTCAAATCTACAAAAAGAAATGCTGCGAAGTTACCAGGTATGTCCAGATGTTGGAGGAAAGCATGTAGGAGACATACTACAGCATCCTCCGTACCTCGCTTGGCTTTGTAAGCAAACTGATTTTTATCTAGCTGTTGGTCGACAATTGGCAATATAGCACATAAAATCAATTTTTCGTAACATTTGCTCACTATTGGTGTTAGTGTAACAGCGCTGTAGTGATTCGGTTCTGAAGGACATAGTTTCTTTAGCAAACGGAAGATTATTGATGTTCTCCAAGGTCTTGGCCACTACGCAGTACGGTAAGGTTTTTGCATGATGGAAAACAGTACAGGACAGAGTTCCGTGGCACAGAGTTTAAGCACCTTGGAAGAAATGCCATTGGGTATTTACATACGTATCTTTCAACAGCAATGAGGTACTGTGTGTAGCTATATATATATGCTTGATGATGTTTATTAATCTTGACCTATTTTTTGTGGCCCCTGTCAGTCAGTGGCCCTTGGAATTGTCCTAACTTTTCCCCCCAATACGGCGCTACTGTCTTGCTTGCTTGAATGGGCTTTCTGGTCAGAACACCCTAACCTTTTAATAGTTAGTGTTACGCACTTGTCTACATTGTTTCTGTATTCAAACTGTATTCTGGCCTTTATGTTTTTCCTTAGAAAGCAGATGTTTCCTACTTGAACACTTCCAATGAGCAGTCCAATGTGCAGTCTCTTTCTAATTGTACAGATATACTGTTTCACATCAGCAGTAGCAAGAGCCTGCGTTAGGACCAGGAAATAACATTTTCGGGTTCTTGAAGACTTCTTTTAGCATCTTGTGGTCTGCTTGTAGGATGAACTTGCTTGGACGGCCAGACCTTGGCGTGCTGGCTGTTGTTTTGAAAGTCCTTCACTGACTATTTTGTGTACAGTGGTACATTTGATTTCAAATTCCTTTTAGGCCCCTCAACATTGCCATGTTAAGACATCCATTTAGATAGGTTAGGTAGATGTCCCAGATGTAGAATAGAATGACAACAGCAAAAACACGCCTCTGAGGGACTCCACATATTGAATTAACACCGTTCATTGTTAATAAATATTGAACTCTCTATCCAACAGGTACAATGTAAAAAGTATAAAGATTTTATAGTGATAAATATTATTCATAGATATCTTTTTATTTTAATCAAGTCTACTTGGTTTGTAAGTGTAAGGTACAATAATGGCCAAATTCTGTCAACATTAACAACTTTTTTGTAAACAAATCTCACCTAAACACTTCGATTAGAATTGAAGAGAACATATACAGCAGTTATTCCTATCCATAATGTGCAGTGAGAAGGTGGCAATGCTGATAGCTCATTTTATGAATGCATATATCAGCACTAATTAACTATCGAATGACTTGTGGTTGAGAAAGTTTCTGTGTTGAAACAAGAAATGAAAAATGTATCTAGCTTTAACTGATTTAGTGATAGTGTTAATGCTAGCTGTGGTTGTATTTACATGCCCGCCTTGTTAAAATAAATGTTAAAAGTATTACAAGTTCAATTATGTTTTATGCCTCAGTCCTAAACCAGTTCTTCTTTAATGGGGTTTTTTTTTTTTCTTAAACTAAAGGACATACCAGATGAGCAAAAAAGATTTTATGATGTCACAAATGAATTTTGCTAAGTCTATTTTAAAAAATTGGTATCAATGTAATTAAGTTTATTTAAGTTTAGTTAATTTTTTAATTTTCTTGAAGTGCTCTTAAACGTATGTAAATTATAATCTCATGAATATAATAAATTAAAATTAAAATATATATGCTGTAAAGAAGATAAAGAATCGAAAGATAAAGATGCTGAACAATTTACAACACTGGTTGTTTTCCATTATTAACACATTTTTGTAGAACTGAGAGTCAGTTTCAAAAAAAGAAAAGAAAAAATGAGAGGAAGAGCAGATAAAAAAGAAAGGAAGCTGGGCTCCTTTGATTGATTACAGCTGTAATCTGCTCACTAAGTCATCTCCTGACATCTCTCTCTCTCCATCTCTAAGAGAGTCTGCGTCCATTAAAGCCCAGCCAGGAAGACACAAATCATTTATCAGCCTGTCAGCTCTTGCTGCTGGTGTTTTTTCAGACCGTTAGGATTTACTCAGACTGTGGAGAGCTGGCACTGCTCTCTAGTAGGCCACCAGAACACATACCGTACATCCACTCCACACACAGGTCAACATGTGCCTCAGACTAAAGGTTTGATAAATACATGATAGAATAAAGTGTTTGTTTGTATGAACTCACACATTCACCAGTCTGATCATTTATGGCGTCCTGAAGCAGAAACTGGTGATCTTTGGTACGTTCTACTGTTTAACCAAAGTCTACTGGCTGCTCCTAAACATGTGTGGAAATGTGGACAGATGGTGCCATCTAGTGCACAAGCTTGCATACACAGTCCTCCTGTTCAAATACTGATTTTCCTCACTGTACCTAAGTAGACAAGCATTTTGAACTTAAAAAACCCCTTAAACATAGAAAAGTGACAATGCATTTTGTTACATGTTGCAAAGTGCGATTGTACTATACATTTGTGAGAACATGAACAATGCTTAGGTGAAGCTAAAGCTTGGCCACTTGAGAAGTTCTGGATAGAGCATTTTTACAGATAAAGAGGGTCTTTCATCTGAAATGTAAGACATATTTTCTGTATAGTTTAGGCCCAATTACTGCTCTGAGTGGGCTGTTCTTTCAGTAAATGGCATGTTTTAGAGTCTGTATACTCCAGTTAAGGGTTCAATTACTAAATGAGTTGACGATTATTTCAATAATCAATCACGATAGATCCGATTTACTGTTTCAGCCCTAGTTTAGTCGGTCTGAGATTCTCCATTGAGAAGTGTCCCCTTGTACTACTGTAATCTTTGTTTTTTGTGCTCCAGTAAAAATAACCCTAGGCTATAGCTTAAAACAGGTCATGGTATGTCGGTAGGCACTGCTTAGTTAAAAGGTTGGCCTGGTATCAAAAATGGTATGGACTGTAATGTTTTTCATGTTTGTATCAAGTTTGAATTTTTTGTATCGTGCCATCCCTACACAGGACATGGCCTAGAAGCTGGTATTGAACATCAGTCAGTCATTTTCTACCGCTTATTCCATAGTGGGTCGCGGGGGAGCTGGTGCCTATCTCCAGCAGTCTATGGGCGAGAGGCAGGGTACACCCTGGACAGATTGCCAGTCCATCGCAGAGCAACACACAAACAACCAAGCACACACTCGTTCATACACCTAAGGGCAATTTAGAGTGACCAATTAACCTAACAAGCATGTCTTTGGACTGTGGGAGGAAGCTGGAGTACCCGGTGAGAACCCACGCATGCACAGGGAGAACATGCAAACTCCATGCAGAAAGACCCCAGGCTGGGAATTGAACCCAGGACCTTCTTGCTGCAAGGCAACAGTGCTACCAACTGCGCCACCGTGTACCACATATCAAAAATGGTATGGACTGTAATGTTTTTCATGTTTGTATCAAGTTTGAATTTTTTGTATCATGCCATCCCTACACAGGACATGGCCTAGAAGCTGGTATTGAACATGTCAGAGAGAAATGGAGAAGCTGCACCTGGACAAAACTGTTGGTACTCCTCTGGTAATAAACATAAAAACCCACAATGATCACTGAAATAACTTTAAACTGACAAAAAAAAATAAAAAATTTACTGAAAATCAACCAATGAAAATCAGACATCAATAATTTTCTTTCTAACCTCCCGAGACAACTCTCTCTCCTTTGCATCCTGTGGTCCATGTTCAGTTTAGTACACAGCATGTCACCCTTTAAATAGCAGACTGACTGATTACAAGTTTGAAAACACTTTAGTTCAACATGTCAGTATAGCCAAATTATTTTTGTCCAGGCCTGTTTCATTAGTTGATTTTTTTAAATGATTCTGTTGAACCAAAATTCAAAAGCAATGTGTGATTTTATTGGTTGATTTTCCGTATTTTTTCCAGTAGGACTGTTCTCCTCTTGGTATGCTTCAGATGTGCCTTGCAAAAAGCTCCAGTTTTATCTCATCTGTCCAAAAGACATTTTCCCAGCTTTGTGGCTTGTCAATATGAATTGTGGCGTTATTACTTTTGTCACGTTCAAGTTATTTCAGTGACTATCGTTCATTAACAGAGGGGTACCAACAATTTTGTCCATAAAGTGAAATTTATTCATTGCCCTTTTTTATCACCAGCCCTTTACCTGCATTAGAAAACTATGGTGAGTGTCTTCATCAGAGCTGGGTTCATTGCTGGCAACACCTTCACAAGTCTGAATTACTTTCACCATCATGTCACACAACTTGTAGCTTGAAGTACATACCAAATTTCTCCCCAGCAGAAAATCAGTATCCATAAACCTTTCATTTAAAATTTACGGTTTAAAAAAAAAGGTGAATTGTAATGAAAGAATATTTTCCATCTCAGAAGTCAAACATTTTAAAACTTTGACCAAACACAAACACCACATGAATACAGTGGCTTGTAAAATTGTTCCTACTTGAACCTTTACCCTTTTTTTTTTTTTTTTTTTGCTCATTCTTCAAACTCAAGCAGATTGGCTGGGAACCTCTGAACACCAGCTTTCAAGTCCGGTCACATATTCTCAGTTGGATTAAGCTGAACTTTAACTGGACCATTTCAACACATGGATATGCTTTGATCTAAACCGTTACATTTTAGCTCTGGCAGCTCTGGCTCTTGCAGCCTTTAACAGGCTTTCCTGCAGGATTGCCCTGTATTCAGCTCCATCCAGCTTCCCTGTCTGTGCTGGAACAAAAGCAGCTCCTAAGCATAAGGAGCCTTTTGACTGCTTTTCTGATAATGCTCTCCTTGCTTGGCCTCTGCTTAGGTGGATAGACATGTCTTGGTAAGTTTGCAATGGTGCTACATAAAGAACAGCACAAGACCATATTAAGATAGTGTCAAGATGTCTAAAATAAAGCAATGAAAAATGACAAAAGCAGGAGCCTGCTGCCATTTTCTCAGTATTTTTGACCCACATAATAAATTCAGCCAGAGACAGAATTTCATGCTCTAATCTGACTGCTGGAGAATAGGATTTAGAGAAAACAGAGTAAAAGGGATGCATACAAAAATCCAACAATTTTCTGGTCATTTCTAAATAATCTTAAAATCCATGTACCATCCAATGTGACGGAGCTGGAGCCGTTTTGGCAAGAAGAAATGGCAAAGGTTTCAGTTTAAAACTGGTGGAGATCCCAAGACCTGCAGCTGTAAATGCAGCAAAAAGTGGTTCTACAAAGTACTGAAACAAACCCCGTCAAAAAAAACAAAAAACAAATGCAGGCAGTGTGGTATATGTGCATTAGCATTTTAATTGGACAAAGCAAAAAAAAAAAAGAAAGAAACATTGATTACAGTAGCAGAGTCAACAATTCTTAGGGCTGAACACCTTTCTAAACAAAAAGGGTTTGAAAAGGTCTGTAGGCACTGCCTAATTAAAAGGTATCTTGTCAGCTAAAAGAAACCAGCTCTATAAGGCAACAGTTACAATGTAGGCCTCCCCATTTCTCTGGCAAAATGAGCAAGTGTAATGGTTGAATCCACTCAGTTTCAATATAAAATACTGGCGTTCCAATATACTTAAAAAAAACCCAAAAAGCTTCAAACATACATATTTACCTTTTAACATTTGAACTCTGTTAGATTTAAGTATGCACTGCATGGCAATGCTGTTGTATCCCTGCATGGAAGAATTGTGTTCACTGTACCAGTGTCACATTTAAATAGTGCCACTCTGCTACGTACAATGTTGGAGCCAACTGTTGAATTATCAAAACTGAAAGCAAGCACCCACAGTAAACAGTAGCATTTTACATACATTGTTCCAAATGAATCAATAGATGGTTATTTACACATGGAGAGAAGAAATGGAATGCAAAAAGGAGACTCCTTGTAACCAAACCTGTCTGCCGAGTATAACAGAAGGAAAAAAGCTGTGCAATATTTACCTGCCCTTAGAGAAACAGCAGTGACAACAATCCCTGCAATTGATTTAATCCAAGAAAATAAACAAAAATCATTTCCATTTCTCAAATATTTCAGTTCACAAATTATGGTGCGAGTCGGTTTCTTGGGGGGGGAAGGAGATCCACCTCTTGGTGGCTGTTGAAGAAAAGACGTGAAAATGGAAGCAATTTGTAAAACCCAGAAGAAAAAAAAAAATGTCAAAAGTTTCTTCTTTACAGTTTTATACTCATTTACAGTCAACTTAAAAAGGTAAGACCCCTGGATCATGGCCAGTTTTCCCACCACTAATGGGTGTAAATACCTGTGTGGGTCAAATCGCTGCTCCCTGGCTCCCGTTATCTCAACCCCCTCCCTCTGCCCACCCCATGAAAATCCATTTACATTTTACAGATGTCAACCTTCTTGTTTAAGGTTCTACATCCTGTAAAGAGTCTTATTCCTGCCACAAACTGGGGCGGTGTTAAACATCCCTGCAGGGCACCGTGCAGCCAATAACAGGCTCTTCACTGACAAATCTCCCACCCTGTCCACCTATCAGTGTGTGGGGTATCCTGCGGCTCCCATACCAGGCTGGTTGGCTAGCATACTCCCATTCAATCCCTGCGTAGGCTCCATAACCCCACCGTTACTGATGGCGCTCATGCCAGTCCACCCAGCACTGGCCGGTAAGTGACTGCAAAAGAAGAGGAATGGGGGAAGGGAGAGAGAGAAAGAGAAAATGCCAGCAGGTTAGAAGAGACAAGGCGAAAGGGAACCAAAAGGATGTTTCGTGTTAAGAGTTACTAGAATTTGAACATGCTAGAGTCAGGACAAGAAGGTGGTGAAGGTGAAAAAGGCTGGATTAAAAAAAAAAACCCAAAAAAACGTGAAGCTTGCAACAAAATTAAACAGAAGTACAGGAAGAGAAGGTTTCATTTGATGGGTGGACAAGCAGACAAAAAGCATACAGACTTAGCACAGCAGCATAGCAAGATAAATAATCCATTCCACCCCCCTTCCTGACAAATAGGGCCTCATTTCACACAATAATGATGTCCTCTTCAGCTGGGATAGCTTACTCCTACATGTGAACAAATAGTTTAAGAGTCACAGGATGCACTTTAAATCCCATCAACCAGGAAATAAAGCTAAATGTAAGTTCAGCATGTGAACATGAGAAAATTTACCTTCAAGTTTCAAGATTTCTGTTTACATTTTAACATTTAGATCCCCCTTTTATCTTTAAATAGAATCAATTAATACAGCTGTTAGACAATGTCAGACTTTCATCTTCTCCTTTATTATTGTTGAGTGCACACAGCACTGCACATAGGTCATCTAAAAACACATTCTGCAAACCCACAGACTGCCACATTCATATTCCGACCAAATCATGAAAAATAGACTTTTAATAAAGAAAAATGTAAAATTCCACAGTATGAATGGACAAAGAAAAATCTTTTTAAACTGCTTTCTTAAATGCACTGCTTAGAATTTATTAGGGGAAAATTGAAAAGACAAACACATTTCGTAACAAACTTCTTGAAATACCAGAATGTGCCGTCCAGAGTGAGCAGTGATACAACCCTGAAGGAAGTGTTAATGTCAAACTTTCAGTTCAGATCAGATCAAGGTGACTGCTTGTTTCTTAATCTTCTGAGGAAGAGGATGAGGAAGGGGAGTGTCTAGGAAGGCAGGAGGGAGCAGGCTGGGTGGCATGATATTGCTCCCTCCCGTGGCTAGAGCTGGTTCTTGCTCCCCCAGTCTTGAAGGTGAATCCTGTTGTGCTGAAGTAGGAGAAGATGGTGAAGAGCAGCCCTGAGCCCGCCATGCTACTTACTTAAAGCCCTGCTGGTTCCACGCCTGGCTGTAGACGCCATAGGTGGGGACCTGCCACCCATTTGGGACATACTGGCTGATCTGGGGCCCATTGCCATACCACTGGCCCCACTGGCTGTAGGGCTGGGCTGCCGCAAAGCCAATCTTGTTCTGCTGCAGGGTGTAAAACAGAAGGATGTATGAAAGACATGAAATCCTGCAGCACTATCCACACACTTCTGTTGATATTGCTCTACTTTCTTTAGGCTAAATAAATGTAGGACCTTGAAATAGGTGCCCTGTAAGTATTTTCCTTTCACAACAGAAATATCCATTTCCACTGAATAATTAGTAAGAACTCAATAATTCTATTTTATTTACATAGCACTAATTCACAACAATCATCATCAGGCACTTTGCAGGACAAATGGGTCAAATTTAAATCCAGTTATTTATTCAATCCAATTCTATTCAAATACATTCTAGCTCAGAATCACAGCCAATAGTACAAATTCAGTCCAATCTACAGCTAAGCCCGGACGTATTCATACCTCTGGCAGTATTTTTTAATATTAACAACATTTCTACGGGTAGAAGAAGGGTATTTTTGTCAAAATGCAATTTTTTTATTAAGTGAAAATAACTGAATGAGTGAAGAAGCGTAAATGTGAGTTCATTTTAGAAACCAGTGAAGCGTAACAGAAAACTGTTTTCTACACCGGGCTGTTTATAGTTCCTTTAGGCTGCAAGAGAGAGCGTTAGAGTGAGTCTTTCATCAGATTATGACAACAACGATGGAAAACAGCAAATATGCTGTTTAATCCTTCTAGTATTTCAGCCTCTGTCTGTTAGGGAACATGGTGGATTTGGAAATCTCAAAGCTAAGGATCGACATTCTCCAGAAAACACACATAGAAACAGCTGTTTTAGTAACACTAACTCCACCAATCACTAATAAAAGAAGCTAAAGACAGTTTGAAATCATTTATCTGATTGTAAATCAGTGACTGCTCTCTGCTTCTAATATAAATAACTAATGATTGATGATGGCAGTAAGGCTAGACAAAAATATTTAAGGCTTTTCTAATATCTTCTTGTATTATAGTTCTCAGAGAAACTGGAATCAGCCAAAATCTGCATCAGCAGGGTAAAGGTTTAACAAAAATGTTGGTGCAGAAATCTGCCACAAAATTCCTGCCCTCTTGGTCGTCTCCATCAGATGTGAGCATCTGGTGCAGTATGACTCCATCCAACCAGCTGACCCAGTTTTCTGCATGCACAGTATTAATTGATGACACTTGAACAATAATCCCCAACAGTTACTTCTTTCCAAACAGTGTTTTGCTATATCAATATTATGCATATTAATGTTGTGATTTTAATATATTTGCCATATATTGCGATGCTCCATCTTTACCCAATGTATGCAACTAAATTTCTCACTGAAGTCCGTGAATCACATAGCATCACTCGACATGGTAATGCCATGGTCCTTTTTCTATTTACATTATTTCATTTTATTTTCTACAAGACCATTGCAGGCACTGATTTCATCCTGCCTTTTACTTCCTGACATCAAGCATCAGATGTTATGCAACAGAAATGCAAAGACATGAAAATTGTCCAGGTCTATATTAGTTCAACTAAATATGGCTTATACTCAGACTGTTTTTGTTCACTGGATGGGCTACTTTCTTTCTATTTAGCTCTACATTTAACAATTAAAATAACTTGTAACTTCAAGTATTTTACAAACTAATTACTTCTGCCTTGTTCAGATTTACACATATCTTGCAAAACAGAGATCTGCTGCTTTTTTCAAAGGTAAAGAGTTTTTAAATGTAGTGTTTGTTCACGAACAGACTGCATTTTTGAAAATTATTAAAAGTAATAAGGTAAAAGCCCACTTTATACAAGCCTTTGATGCTAGAAAACAAATATATTTAATAAAGTAGTTAATTCCCACATCAGTCTACATTTCCTTTAACTCGGTTTCCATTAACCTAAATTGACCTAAATAACCCCTACCTACAAAAGGCTAAACTCTTCTAACCTTCAAAGGAACCAGGTACATTTGGACCAGCATTTCATATTGTGGTTGCAAACAAATCAGCAACTGGCAGAGATGCTGCTCTTCTGCAGAAGCCTTACCTGGGGGACTGACATCTGCTGCATCGAGCTCATCATGTCTGGCGTCTCTTTACCCCAATAGCACTTCACTATGTGGCCCTCGACTGAAGAACCATTGACAGACACAATGGCATGGGCTGCTGATTCATGGGAGTTAAACCTGAACACAAAATAGTTGGAGAAATGAACCACAGAGAAGCTATTTCTATTCATATAGCCATGTTCAAAAATAACAGCAGTCCAACTAGACTAACCAGCTCATTCAATGCTTTTGGTAGAAATCACCTGAACACATCACAAATAATTGCCTTCTATGAGTCATATAAAAACCAATAGAACCAACATGCATGATATGCACGCTCCTGAGTCAGTGTAATAATAATAAATAATTGATTGAAAGAGGCGTCTTCAAAATAACAGCAGTGTGGAGTTCGGTTACTGAAGTCATTGATTCTGTGAAGAAGCACGTGTCAATAAGTGGTCCTTATTTAAAGAAGATGATGCGTTTCTCTCTAAAAATCTGACAAAAACAGGTCGTTCCATGGATTGCTCAGAAGAACAGTGTACTTTAAGACATTGATTGGAGACGAGAAAATGTACAAAGAATTGCAGAAAATGATAGGCAGCTCTGCCAAAATGATCTCCGATGCTTTAAACCAGTGGAATCATTGGAAGAATAGCCAGAATGGCAAAGACTCAGCCTACGACCAGCTCCAGGATGATCAAAGAAGGTCTGAATACTGTGAAGCCAATCTATAGACAAGCCCCTGCAAAGTCCTTCTTTTAAAAAAAAAAAAGATGCGATGAAGAGATCAACTGGCCTAAAGAGAAATGGAGAAACATTTTGTTTACTGATGAAAGTAAGATTGTTATTTTTGGGTCCAAGAGCACCAAACAATGAATTGAAGCCACAGTCCACTGATGGTGGTTCAAGCATAATGATATGGGAATGTTTCTCTTACTACTCATCACATGTAAGTGATCATGGATCAGTTTCCACATATCAGAATAGTTGAAGAGGCCCTGTTGCTTATGCAAAGAGGAAATGCCGTTAAAACGGATGTTTCGTCAAGACAGCGACCCCAAACACACCAGTAAGTGAGCAGCGCCTTGGTTCCAGACCAACAGAATCAAAGCTCTGGAGTGGCCGGCCCAATCCCTGGACCTTAATCCAAATAAAAACTTCACAAATGCTGTTTCTGAGGCAGAACCAAGAAATGCTGAGGGACTGTGGAATGTTGTCAAATCATCCAGGGCTGGAGCAGGTTGACGTTGGTCGACTCCATGAAGCACAGATGTGAAGAGATTCTCAGAAACGGTGGTTATACAACTAAATATTAGTTTAGTGATTCACAGGAATGATAAATCCTAAGATTTTTCTATTTATACAGTACATATGAGTTTGTAAAGAAAAATGCAGACACCGATTTTGTAAAACAATTAAAAGGTTGTTAGATATTTTCTTCTTGGTTTAAATTAGAATATAATGTACAGTGTTCCCAGTGCATGGAAATATAAACTATTCCAAGGATTTTGAGCTTTACTCAGTTTTAAAAACACACTGCTGCTATTTTGAAGACAACTGTATACACTTATCCACTAGGTTAAAAAAAATAAAAAAGGATTGTGTCAAAGGAGAAATAACAGGCATCAGAAAGACCGAATGCTCTCAAGCAGAACATAATCACTTCTTTGTATACAACTAATGCATCCAAGTTGCAGCAGAGACCTGAAAAACCTGTTCTTATTCATGCATAGTCGTAATGAAGTATTGTCTCTTAAAGCAGGTCTAGTACAAGGAGCGTACTGTGGTCTTGCTTAATTTCACATACCTCACAAATGAATAGCCCTTATCTGGAAAAACCCTGACTTCCATGATCTGTCCAAATGGGGAGAAGGTCTGTCTCATCAGTTGCTCTGAAAGCAGAGAGAAGCATTAATGACTTTGATCTGGTGATCAATAGGGTCTTTAAATAATCACCAGCAGGGCTCTAGACAAACTTATTTAGCTGGTGCACATTTTTGTTCATCATCTAGATGCACCAGCGAAATTTCAGATGCACCCAAAGGTTCACAGCTTCTTAAGTACAATCACACTTCTAGAGGTAGCTATGTCATTTCCTTAGATCGACAGGCTGATTAGACTGACTTGCTGTAAATTGAATGGTACTTTTATATAGTTTTTAACAGCATAGCTTAATACATATATTTATTAAAAATTGTTAGAGATTTCTGAAAGTCTTTTTTAAAGAAAAAAGCTGCAGTGGGATTGTGACATATTATAAAAGACTGAACATGTTTTCAGTCTTTTTTCGGCGGTAACTGAAGTTAAACTGGTTAACGCTCGACAGTTGCTTTAGCTAGCTATACACACACATACAGAGATCGCCCTCATCTTAAACAATTAGATGTGACCCATAATTAGACAAGGTCAGCTCCTCCTGCAACATCTGTCTGGATTCTAAGACATGTACTTTTATCTTAGGGCCACAACCGTTTCAGTCTGCTTCCTCCACCCAGACTCTAAACAAGAAGTCGTTCTTTAGGTTTTCTGTCTTTGTCTGCCAAGTTTGTACTTGTTTAAGCCTTACTTGCAGTCCCATTCGTCTGTTTCTTAAATCTGTTTCTCTGGTTTATTTTTATATTTCCTATGTTTTTTTAACAGCGTTTTGTTTAACATCCGCTGCTTTCAAATTGTTTTAGATAAATCTGACTTGAGTTTGATTAAGTTAGTTTGTGTTTGGGGAATGCAGCTCTAATGACCAGTCTAGTTGTCGGTGCTCTGAAATTATGAACGTAGACAGATTTAGATTGCTGCTGTGTAAAGTAATACACACGATTTTTTTTACTACAGAAATTATTTGGCAACCTTTGATTGGACAATCGTCAGGAGAACCAGGTTTCATAATCTACACCATCAATTGACTATCAAAGAGGACTAGGGGTCTCTATTACTAAGGCAGACACTACAGCTCAAAGGGTGTAAGGTTTTTATAGCACAGAAGCTGTCAGGATGAGAGCAACACCAAAATATTCTGTATTATCAAAAAGGTGAAAGGCAGACACACATGAAAGCTTGACGTTACACACAGGACTGTTTAGTTTGGATATTATGAAACTGTAAAAAAGGAAATTATGTTTGAAATCACCTAAACATTAGAAACAACAGCATACAGACACATGCCTCTCCAAAAGGAAACAAAAAAGTTAGAGATCCAGATTTGGAAATATGTAAAGACAAGATACTTTGCATGTTCAAACAGGATTTTTTTTTATTGCTAACAGAAAAAATAAAGCAAACCTTATTTAATACAAAAACTAGGCACTGTTTCTCTGGATTCCCTCGTATTACCAAGGATCCAGGAGAGATGATGTCCTGGGTTTGAATTAAGGATGCAGAACAGGAATATCTTAAGTCCAATTTTAAAGATTCCAGACTCTGGAGAGGGGCTTTTCCAGAGGGGTGCAGCTGAGCAAAAGGCTCTGTCCTCCATGGTTCGGAGCCTGGTGGAGGGACCTGCAGGAGCCGGCAGCTGGATGGTCTGAGGGTGCAGGTGGAGGTTTGCAGTGGAGTGAGTTCTTGTAGATAAGATGGACTGTGACCTCTGATGCATTTATGGGTGAGCAGAAGAATTTTATATTGGCTCTGAAATGGCACTGGGAGCCAGTGGAGGGAGTATAGGATGGGTGTGACATGCTCGTATTTGCGTACTTGCATGAGGACTCTTGTGGCACCATTTCGGATATACTGTATAATAATTTTTGAATGATTTTGGAGGAGATCCCTGTAAAAAGCTCATTGCAGTAATCCAAATTGATCCCTGGGGGACACCACACATAACTCACATGATTCCAACGAAACATTCGGTTCTGTCAGAGAGGTGTGATTTAAACCACGGTAAGGCGATTCCTGACAGTCCGGCAAAACTTTATGTTCTCAATGGCTCACAAATATCAGCCACTGGCATGAAAGTGAAGATGTATGAGCAGAATTTATTAGGACAGGAGGGCTCCATTTTCACCTCTATAAATATTTCCAGAAGATAATGTGATTCAAAACGTCACATCTAAACCATACTTAAAACACTCAATGTAAGGAGTCGTTTGTCGATGAACAACATTTTTTTTAAACATTATAGTTGTAACTAAAAAGGCAGAAACTATATAGGCGGCTCCCACGTTTAAGAAGTACTAAAAGGAAAACTGCTAAACTACAGTTAAATTCCCAGTGGTGTTTGCTTACTGCATTACCAACCTGTGAGTCCTGTGCTGACCCCACCACAGTACACAGTGCAGTTACTGGGGCTTGACTGGCTCAAGACGTCATCGAAGGATAGATGCTTGGAGTTATCTGGCAGGGCAAATGTCAAACCTTACATTAATGTGTCAAATCAACATACCAAGTAAACCAAAGTAGAACAAGTGTTTCTACTGACTCTCATAGGTGGCCTTTGGAGCAGGGGGCTTTCTTGTGGCCCAGTTGGTCCGTATCTGTCTGCCACCTAACCACTGACCCCCCATGTGCTGAATGGCATTCTCTGCATCCTAGAATAAACAATCAGATTGTCAACTAGAATCCAACTAAATTAAAATTAAAATGCACAAACGACAAAGCTCTCTAAAGCAACACGCTCAGGTATATCTTATTGAAGATCAATATTGCTTTTAAGATGCTGACCATCTACATTAGATGGAACACAATAATGACTCCTTACCCATTTATTGAAGAAAGAAACAAAGCCGTAGCCTTTAGATTTCCCTGTAGCCATATCTTTCACAACACGAGCATCTCTGTTCAGAAGAAGCACAATCCGCAGCACACCATCAACATCAGTATCATACACATACAGCACAAAAAACACTAAGCAGATTCATTCTTTGTCGTAACAATGCTTCTCGGCAACAAATATTATACTGTTACAAAGTCTATTTATTTCCCCCTTAAATGGTGGCACATTACCCAGGAAATGCATTTGTGAGTGGAGCAGCAGAGTTGAGAAGATGGCTACACCCATGACATTTATTAACTGGATGACAGCCTAACAACTCCTCCTGATGTTGGTCACATACTGCTCTGGGATGGCGTCACATTCTTCAACCAGCATTTGACACAAGCCAGCCATTGCTGTGTGCTGACATAAACAGCAGAGTTCAACGGTGTAAAGGTCCGGCATGCAGGCAGGTCATTCCACTCTCTCCATTCCCAAATTACAGAGGTAATCTCTGATAAAATGCCTTCTATGTTGTCATTTGGGAGGATAGAGCTTGCTAACTAAGAGTGGACATGAGATTGCCACTAGTTAGAAAATGTCATTCTCAGATCTCACAGCAATGAGACCACCCCTAATGGTGACCAGCCTTGTTTTTCCAGTCAGGGAGATGCTACCCTACATCACATTGGCTCCATTAAAAGCTGTTTGGCAATGGCAGAGAGGATTTGACAAGTTTTTTATCCATATTCTCAACTCTGCCACTCAACAAACAGATGAATGGGTGCAACTTGCGGAGGAACATTTATCCAAATATTTGTGGGGGTTTATGTATGAATTTGAGTGTGGATGTAAAATGTGAACTCTGTATGGCTTATGAAAATCCACAATGATTCAGATTTGTCTCCCCTGTAGTTGTTTGTAAGGCACTAAAGCTGTGCGTGAAACCCTGCCAAAAGAAGGGTAAAATGCAACTAAAAGCCTAAAATAAATACAGTATGCATGGCCATGATGAGTGTATGTAGACCTCTGAACAGCACTGTATGCACTAAAGGAGGTATAACATCCATTGCATGTCCTCTCTACAAAATAATTACATCATACCAAGTATTATAGCTAATTAATTTCTCAAAAGTTAAAAAGGTTGACTCTAACAACCATGTTTTTTTTTTCATTCTGTTCATATAGTGATGTCCTTCTTTGTACAATATGCCTCATAGTTACATTTATTAAGGACTAACAATGGTTTGATAAATACTCAAAACCTATATTCACAATCCTATTTCAGCATTTTACAGTTACAACTTTCAAAACATTATATTTATTACTCATTATTTACACTACAAGTATTACTAGTCTGTCAGGAAATGATGCTGTGTTGCCTTCTGGTATCAGAGCAGTCTGTCCCTCATTTAAGACAAATAAATAAATAAAATTGCCAATCAGTTTTATGCTCAACACTTACGATATCCTGCCAAAAGGGGCAAAGGCAGCTCTGACGTCTTCTGTTGTTATTTCTGGACTGAGGTCTCCAACGAAGACATGAAAGTGATCTGGAAGGGGAAAATATTTTGAGTTGAGCCATTTACCTTCCAGAAATATCGATTTCTCCACACAACATCAGAAATACCAGATAATGTGGTCACATTGGCATTTACAAGTCATTCTCTGATTTACCATTCGATTTCTTTTCTACTACTTAATACATTTCCAATATGATGAATAAAAAACATCCCCAAATACAGAGACTGGTACTTACTACTTGTGTCTTTTTTCTGGCTGGATGGTGTTGTGGCCCAGTTGACTTTGACCTCCTGCAGACAGCAACAGAGAAGGAACGCACCAGGTGGGGTGTGTTTACATCAAAAATGAAAACTTTCACAATAAGACTACCTTAAAGACGGACCAAAATACAATTAAATCAGAACATGTCTTTAAGAACTTTAATATTTAAAAATATTGTTCTCTTTGCAGAATACAATGTTAACAGTTTACATCACTACTCTAGATAACTTTGCTACATTACACTATTCTGTCAAATTTGTAAGGACCTTGTATTATGTCAAGGTTCATCATTTCATTTCTCATATTTTACCCAGACAAGAAACACATTCAACTAAGCAAGTATATATTTTACAGTACTCATAATTCAAACAAACAGATTCATCAGCTCTATTCTTATGTTCTGTATGACTAATCCAATACACGTGTAACTTTTCTTTTGAAAAGCCCATAGACTTAATCTCCCATCCCCCACTCACCCTGTAGATACGATAGCTTACCTTACCCAATATTTTCCTTCCATTCATGGCTGCCAATGAGGCAGCAGCATGCCTGTGATCATAGAACTCCACAAAGCAGTATGGATCATTTCCAGCCGTCTGTCAATAGTAAAATAGTACTAATCATAAGTTAACAATTCAGTCATTGTAAAAAAACTCACACAGCTGCCTGGTGTGTGAGGTCTGCTACAACTGAATAATAGTCATAGGTATATACTAGAGAGACAATGAAAAATGACAGAAAAGGACCAGTTTTATGCTTTGCTAGCCATGATCAGCCAACTGGTCAGAAACCAAAAAAATCCTATTGTTTTCCTAATCAGCAAATGCACCATACATAACTATTACACTCCTTAGTGTGGAAGTTGTTACTGTGAGACATTTAAATTAGTTATTTTCAGCATCAGTGATGTAGTTAAACAAAGGGAGAACAGTAAACTTATTGCAACACAGTTGCTTCGTTGTATCACTTTTAAAGGTCCAGTTCTATGTGTCATGGAACAAGCTAGATTTGGGAATCTTGACAGAGTTTTGGAAACCCACAATTAAGTGTCCAATTACCTGCACATACTTCTGGGTTGCAGTTAGTAAGGCTAACCAATACTGTAAGATCCTAAAGACGATTTAAAATATCCACCCTGATATCATGCCTGTAGTTAAAAAAGCTACATCCCATTTAACTTAGAGCTGGGTAATGCAGACGGCTCTCTCACACACACTGGTGATGTTGCCTCTGCTCCCCATATTGATATTGACTGATTACAGGATTGCTCAACTGCCCAGTAAAACTAGTTGGATTATATCTGTATGCATGCTTCTGTTTAATAACCTGGACAATTTTACTGTGAGACCGCTCTGTAGCCTGGTCCTGTTTTTAAATAAAAACGTTTTTAATTTGACAATAAACATTTTGTAAAGATGGTTACAATTTTCAATTTACCAATAGTTGAAAACAATGTTATTTACAGTAGGTTAAAAGAACTTGGAATGAGCTAAAACTGGTATCAGCTGATCATGGATTGTGTACCACTAGTATTTGATCTTTGTAGGCATCATGTGAACAATATCTTGATCTTGATCTAGAGATGTAGATATACAGGACAAACGGCACTTACATCATTAATCATTTTGCAGCTCTTACAAGGTCCTATCTGTTGGAAGACCTGTAGAATGAGGGGCTCGGTGACATCCCTGGACAGATTTCCTACATACCTACAAGCAAAGAGAGAGAGAGATGGGTGAACGGAGTCCCAGTCAAACAGGAAGTAGCGCGCAAACAAAGGCTAGTTCGCCGGGGTAACAACAGCAGCAATTTCGGATGTAATCAGAAGAATAACGAAAATGAGTTACTATTAAATAAGACTATAGTTTATGATTTCCACAAGCGACTCGGAAAACGGTCGCCCCCACAGTCAGGGGTGCCCAGTGTGCTCTGTGAGCGCGTTGACGTGGCTCGTCTGCCAGCTAGCTAGGCTAAAGATCTCGCTAACCGGTTCAGGCCTCGGGTTACGTTTTGGCTCAAAACATACTTTCTGAAGTCTCGCCAGTACACACACGTTATGTCTTCTCTTCAAACACCACAGTAATTGTAAATATAAATACATTTGAGATAAATGTAATAAAATGGCGTCCCATCTTTAGCTAATTGTAGCAGAGTCTAGCTAGCTACTCAGTTTCAATTCAAAGTGAGTTACCCAACCATTTATTCAGACTTGAAAATAATACCCTAATTCGGTGTTCCTACAAATATTTTTTGTGACTTTCAATATAAATAGTTGACGAGAGGAACTATAAGTAAAATAAACAAAATATTGTCAGTCAAATGACAAAGGTTTACAGCTTCATAATTGTAACAACGTGGAAACATTTTGCAGAAGCTAGACGAAGCCCGAGCATTCCGGGACATAGACAGGGCCACAGTTACTCACAGGGTTCTGGGTTGTTCGTCGTCCATCGTCGGGGTTCAGTGGTCAAGTCCTGGGAGGGGACTTTATTCCAATGACATACAACAGGTCTGGACAGAACCTGAGAGACCAAGAGCCCAAGGGCTATATCTTCTGTTCAGTGAGAAATCCGTTTCCTACCCTGGTCTCTCGCACGCAGTACACAGCCCCCTCTCCGTCTGATGCAAACAATAGGAAGTTGAAGATGGCGGAGGAGCCGCGTCAAAATCGTCAATGTAGCAGCGCGCTGAAATGAAGCTAAAATCAAGCGCTCCTTCTCGCACTCAAAGATGTGCCCTCCACATCTGTTGACATCTACTGCAATTTCACACTCTTACTATTCGTAAAATGAAACTGTGCAATAAATAGTTTCCTATGAATCAGTTTGTGGTTATTTGTTAGGCCCGAGCAGGAAAACTGCAAGGGCCTATTGTAATCGCTTGAATTTTTACTCTTTGTTTTTTCCGGGGACTTTTGGCGGGGCAATATGGGGACTTTGCCATGCCCCAAAACTCACCAAATTTTACCCAAAATTGTCCCCCGCGTGAAATTTTCGTTCTTTAATGTCGTCGTCAGTGGGCGTGGCCAAACCACTTAGCCACGTTCCCAAACGTGAGATAGGCCGAACCGTAAGTCGTGGAGATCTTGGCACAATGCTAGAACTCCTCAAACCAAGAAAAAAAGTCTCTTGGGGGTATGCCCTAAAATGCACAGGAAGTCGGCCATTTTGGGTCAAAGGCCGATTTTTGCCAGTTTTTCACTTTTACTCACCTCGAACTTTAACGAACTCCTCCTAGGCATTTTGAGCTATCGGGTTCATATTTGGTCTACATGCAGTTAAGGCATGGGGGATTAAAAGTTATCAAAATCGTGAGTTTTTGGCTATGTTTAGGGGGCGTGGCCGGGCCACGAACTTGGCGTTCGCGCTGAAAGTTAAAAATTGCAATAACTTTCCCAAAAAAATTCCACATCACACCAAAGTTGGCATGAAGGAGGACCTTCGGGTTCCCGATGATCCTATGGGGTCATATGCTGACATCATCAAAGCCACGCCCCCTCAGAACCGGAAGTCAATTTTTTCACTAGGAAAGGTGCCTCTCTGACCCTCTTGACCCAATCAACTTGAAAGTGTGTCAGAAGACAGATAACTAGTGGGTCTAACTTCGTTTGAAGCACAGTGACTTTTCATAAAATGGCCATACGTTTGCCTCTAAATTCCACATATATCATCTGATCTGCACCAAATTCAATGTGATTGATCCTTCTCCAGTCCCCAACAGAGATCTGATGACATATTCGGTGGCCGTGGCCTAATTCGTACACAGCGCCCCCTAGAAAATTTTAAAAAATCACCCCCAAGCCATGCTTTGACCGAGAATTCTGAAATTTGGTACACATATGTAACTTCTCAAGACCTACAAAAAAGTCTATTGGAGCATTGGTCCAAACACCACAGGAAGTCGCGCATTTTGGATTGAAGTTGCCATTTTTACCATTTTTTGGGCGATTCTAGCCCACATATCTGAGCAAACTCCTCCTACAGATTTTCACTTAGAGACTTGAAAATCACGCAGTATACTCTTAAGGCATTGGGGATCAAAAGTTATCAAAACATTTTTGATACATGAAAGCGTGTGGGCGTGGCCACGCCTCAAAATATGACTTCTCGCCATAAAAGACTAAATTGACATAACTCCTACAAGGAGAAAGTCACGACACATCAAAGCTTCTGGGATTGATCTGCCTCTAGGCCTGAACAATATTCACTGGTCAGATGCTGACATCATCGAAGCCCCGCCCCCTGTGAACAGGAAGTGTCCCCTTTTCCTTTAGAGAATCAATGTTTGATGATCTTCACCTTATCAATGTTAAACTGTCCCAAGTAACAGATAATATGATGGTCTTAGCCAGTCGACAGTACTGACTGCTTTAGCTGGAGGGTGTGAATATGATGGCGTGGCGAATTCTGATGTCACGCCACGCCCATACGTTTGCCTCTAAATTACACATGCATGGTCCGATTCACTCCAAACTGAATATGCTTGATCTTTGTCAGCCCCCAAACAGCTCTCTTGGATTACATTGAAATTTGGATCAACAGCGCCCACTAGGACACTTCAAGGGCTATATCTCCCTCATACATCATCGGATCCACTTGAAATGTAGTACACATGATCATGACTTAATGATGGACATGTTGACACAGTCAATTGATGATGTCGTTTTAGCCCCGCCCACAAACAAACAAGTGAGTGCAGCTCCCATCTGGAAGGTCCGATTTACTCCAAATTTTGAATGCTTTTTGCCAGACTGAAACTCTGCATGACCGAAGATCATATGACATGTTGCTCAAAGGGCCACCTACTGGCGACGTGTTGAAGTGACGCGGTGTCATCGTATGTGGCGTGTATGAGGTGATGCCAGGCTCCTGCGGTCGCTCAACAGCCCGAGTTGCGCTGAGGGGTGCGAGGGCATTCAAAGCTGCTTGCAGGTTTCTAGTTATGTTTGCATCCGCAGAAAACATAAACATGGGGCTCATTGTCATTTTTGTACCATTATATGTGTTCTTTATATGTGTTTTGTTTTAATCAAGGGCATCCCCACAACATTCGTTTAAACCAGTGGCACAATGTTTCCCCTAAAAGAAAAATAACACTACGTGCGCCGCCCGGGAATCGAACCCGGGTCGCAAGAATGGGAATCTTGCATGATACCACTACACCAGCGGCGCAGATACAAAGAAGTAGTGAGGAGAAATCCTGACCCATCTATCCCTGGGCTGGAGGCCGTGGTGATTGTGGTAGTAGTTTTGGCATGTTTGCATATTACTGCTCCAACTATTTTTACTGAAGTTGTTTTTAGCTTCTTTATGGGTCTTTATAAAGCTGACACATTTAAACCTTTTTATTTTCACTTAAACTTTTGATGATATTCTTTCATCTGATACAATGATGAAAGAAACTGATGGATGTAAAGAAGAAAAACACTTAACAGTCTTTTGTGTCATATGACAATGCAAAGATCTAAGATGAAGAATCTTTGATATTTACAGGGGCTTTCCATGCAACCTGGTCTCTGAGTGTTTTGCGCAGGGGAATGAACTAACGAGTCGTTTTATGTAACCCACTGTTATACAGGTCCTTCTCAAAATATTAGCATATTGTGATAAAGTTCATTATTTTCCATAATGTCATGATGAAAATTTAACATTCATATATTTTAGATTCATTGCACACTAACTGAAATATTTCAGGTCTTTTATTGTCTTAATACGGATGATTGTGGCATACAGCTCATGAAAACCCAAAATTCCTATCTCACAAAATTAGCATATTTCATCCGACCAATAAAAGAAAAGTGTTTTTAATACAAAAAACGTCAACCTTCAAATAATCATGTACAGTTATGCACTCCATACTTGGTCGGGAATCCTTTGGCAGAAATGACTGCTTCAATGCGGCGTGGCATGGAGGCAATCAGCCTGTGGCACTGCTGAGGTCTTATGGAGGCCCAGGATGCTTCGATAGCGGCCTTTAGCTCATCCAGAGTGTTGGGTCTTGAGTCTCTCAACGTTCTCTTCACAATATCCCACAGATTCTCTATGGGGTTCAGGTCAGGAGAGTTGGCAGGCCAATTGAGCACAGTGATACCATGGTCAGTAAACCATTTACCAGTGGTTTTGGCACTGTGAGCAGGTGCCAGGTCGTGCTGAAAAATGAAATCTTCATCTCCATAAAGCTTTTCAGCAGATGGAAGCATGAAGTGCTCCAAAATCTCCTGATAGCTAGCTGCATTGACCCTGCCCTTGATAAAACACAGTGGACCAACACCAGCAGCTGACACGGCACCCCGGACCATCACTGACTGTGGGTACTTGACACTGGACTTCTGGCATTTTGGCATTTCCTTCTCCCCAGTCTTCCTCCAGACTCTGGCACCTTGATTTCTGAATGACATGCAGAATTTGCTTTCATTCGAAAAAAGTACTTTGGACCACTGAGCAACAGTCCAGTGCTGCTTCTCTGTAGCCCAGGTCTGGGGAATGCGGCACCTGTAGCCCATTTCCTGCACACGCCTGTGCACGGTGGCTCTGGATGTTTCTACTCCAGACTCAGTCCATTGCTTCCGCAGGTCCTCCAAGGTCTGGAATCGGCCCTTCTCCACAATCTTCCTCAGGGTTCGGTCACCTCTTCTCGTTGTGCAGCGTTTTCTGCCATACTTTTTCCTTCCCACAGACTTCCCACTGAGGTGCCTTGATACAGCACTCTGGGAACAGCCTATTCGTACAGAAATGTCTTTCTGTGTCTTACCCTCTTGCTTGAGGGTGTCAATAGTGGCCTTCTGGACAGCAGTCAGGTCGGCAGTCTTACCCATGATTGGGGTTTTGAGTGATGAACCAGGCTGGGAGTTTTAAAGGTCTCAGGAATCTTTTGCAGGTGTTTAGAGTTAACTCGTTGATTCAGATGATTAGGTTCATAGCTCGTTTAGAGACCCTTTTAATGATATGCTAATTTTGTGAGATAGGAATTTTGGGTTTTCATGAGCTGTGTGCCAAAATCATCCGTATTAAGACAATAAAAGACCTGAAATATTTCAGTTAGTGTGCAATGTTTTGTTATTTGTTCTTTTAAGATCAACAGAGTATTAACTACACTTTACTCTGATGTTAGTTCCTGTAGCCATTAAATGTAGATGGGGTTTTTTTTTTTTTTATCTGTGCCATTCTGGATTGGTCAAGTTGTTTTCCTGCCATGGATCTTTACACATTATTCATGTGTTTACAAAGGCCTCAAGCTGAAATGTGCTCACCTTTGTTTCCACATTCAAGTAGAAAATTGCTCAACAGTGAAAGCTGGTTCCAGGGGTAACCAGTGATTATGTAAGGTGCTGCAATATTTAGAAGGCAATCAATTTAGATGTAACATTATAATTATCGTGGGAGAATACCTTCAACACTGTAACTGATGTAACACTTAGTGTTAAGATAAGTAATATTGGACATGAGACAAGTCAGGATCCGTGCTATAAAGTAACAGTGATCATTAATCTAGAACACTTAGAATTAAAAGTGCATTTAATGAGACATAATAGAGAAGTACGGTATCTGAAAGACAATTAAACTGAATAAAAATGTTCCTTCTTTAACCAGTCAATATCTGGATGACATATTTGCTATAATTGTTACTTGTGTAGTTTTCATTTTCTATTCATTAGAGATCAATCCACCATTTAAACTGGTGAGTAAATAATAGGGAGAAGAAAAGCAAGAAACAATACCCCCTTTTCCATTGCTGGCGGAAAGCTTCAGGCTTTTGAAAGACCTTAAAAGACCTTGTGTAGAGAAACTTCTGTATCCACAGTACAGTTCATACAATGGAACGAATCCATCTTCTGTTTGCTAACAGTTTAAAAAAGGTTAAGTTGTTTTTGGTTCAATACGCTTACATCGTGTTTTATGGCTGTAAAAGAAATGGACATAAAAGATTAGAAATATAGCAAGTACAAACAGTGAGAACAAGGCATGGTGCATTTAAAGCATCTCAGGATAAAGTTTAAGAGTAAAGATGGGTAAAGTGCCTCAGTGCATAAAATCAGGCTAATGTGTAGCAGGTTGATTTGCAAGGACACTGTCAAGCAATCTCATCATGTAAAGGTCAGTCAAGACTGATAGGGGCAGAGCAAAACAAAAATGTTAAGCTTTAGTTTGCACTAGTGATAGAAAAGCAACAGATTTTGCAGCTGCATTTGGGACAAAGTGCGGACATTACTCACAACAGAGAAGTTTATATCCAAGTGAAGTACTGACACTCAATTATAAATATATATTTGCTGAGCTCTTTGCAATACTCCACAACCAGCTCAGAGTTGCAAACATTAATTGGGCTCTTTCTGCAGTAAACCAAAATACATCTACTAAGTTTTTTTATGGAATAGAAATTTGTTCATGCTGAAAACATGAATTATCTCGCAGAAGAGAAAATATTTTTAGAAGTGAATATTCGTTCTGGTGCTTATCTTTCAGTCCAGCAGATGGCGGTAATATGGCTTTCAGTTAGTTTGTCAACTGCGGCCGAAACGGAGGGAAAAATAAGTAGACGAGTGACAGAAAGCAGCGAAGAAGAGTTAAATGCCGGAGTAAACATGGCTTCGTCCGTTGGCTGTCAGCATTATGTACGTAGCTGCCTCCTGAAAGTGAGTAAATTTGAGGACATTACCGCAGCCACACCAGAGCAAAGCAGGGATTTGTTCAGTGGAAACTTGCTTGTTCAGTTATGAACTGTTTTAACAGAAGCTCAGAGCTCTCCTGTCAGTTACTGCTTCGTAGCTTGGTTCTGAGACTGTTATTACATAACATAACGTTGTAGTGACTGATCAGTTATTTTATTGATTATAATGTCATAATGTTTCACTGCAAAGACATTTAAAGAAGCCATTCATGGTCTTATCGGCGTACTAGGGCTATTTACTACGTTAGCTGAAACGCGGAGACTGTTCCGGATATTTGCTCCTCAATCTGGACCTTTATACTTTTAAAAGTTGTTGGTTTGAAAATCTTAAAGCTCTGGCATGCAAGTGGGGGTTACACAGATCTTCGAGATGCACTATTGCCATCCATGAAGACTGTTTCAAACTAATACAATTTTTATCCTGAATTCTAAAATATACTTCAAGCCAGTGAAGGGAATCTATCGCGGCCATGTTGTTTGACTGTGGTAGGAAGCAGAGTGGGAGGATTCTGAAGGATCTGCAGGTGACAAAGTGGTGTCTGATCCCATCCTATGTACAAATACATCGGCTGGATATGTATGGAATTTGATCCAAGGTCTTTCACCTTACAAATCTGAAACCTGAAAGGAGCTTGTCTTTACACCAGAGCTTATTTGAGTTTTAGAGATTATGTTCTTTAGCTAAAGTAAAATCAAGATTTCTGGCTGTTGGATGACAGAGAGAAGTTGGAAGAATAATGACAACGTTTTAGCCACCATAGACAGTCAAATTTTAAAATGCAATGACTTCTGTTTTTTTTATTGGTATTATTGTTTTCCACTTAAGACACTATATCTTTAATTGAACTGAATCAGAGCTATTAGCTTGAATAGGCAACTCGATCTGGTCATTATCAGCAAAGATTGTTGATCCTATGAGGTGATGATGCATTTCCAATCTGCAGGCTCCATGCTGTGGGAAACTGTATGTGTGTCGGCTGTGCCACGATGCAGAGGAGAACCACCAGATGGACCGCTTCAAAGTCAGGGAAGTTTTTTGCTCAGCGTGTGACACCCTGCAGAAGGTAAATGAAAAGAAGAGAAAGACAGATGGGCGTCAGCCATAGCTTTGTGAACATTTTTAGGCTGGGATGCTATAAAGCATGTTGATGGTTCATAACAATATTAATGAGAATTTATTTATTAAGGTAACACATTTGTTTCCTCTTAATATTCTGTTTTTGGCAGCAGTTATCTTGACTAATATCAATTCTTTCAAAAAATATCCTCTTCTCATTGTAGTCACCAAGTAGCCCAGTCTCTGTCTTGTCTCACCAAATAACCTTTGTACACAGGGCATCTGGTTTCTTTATGTGAGCAGCTACAAGTTTTAGTTGCACTTGAAGGTCTCACTTGTTGAGCAGATCAAGTGTCAGCACCTGCTCAGTTCATGTTCATGTTAAACTGGCTTCACCGTGGACAGAGACACTGGTGTGGTTTCTAATTATTAGCAGGTTAGTGGTTCCTGCACTGTTTCTGAAATTTCTAACTAATTACATTTCATCCAAGGATGATTGTGTGGGCTAGACGTTTCGAACTTGGACACAATTAGGCTTTCTAACAGCACAATGAGTCTAAATCTACATTAAAAATGTACTTTTGTTTTGGAGCTTAGGCTTCTGGAATGGCATTCCCAATGCCCTGATCACAGCCAGTCTCGCCACAAATAAATTTGAATTTGGGCACCCAATTCTTGTTTAAACAGCACAAAATGAATCTAACATTCATGTCTTTGATGGATGTATGTAAACCTTCGACCAAAACTGTAGCGGCATCATTCAGTGATGTTACATGTTCTTTTTAGGCCTATGTTCTATACCATGATTAGCTCGCAGGATACCATAAAGGGAAAATAGTAAAGTGTTGGTTACTGCTCCACTAGGCTCAGAAGACCTGTCAGGAGTGTCACGCGCAGTTCGGGGAATATTACTGCGATATCTGTCACCTGTTTGACAAAGATAAGAAGCAGTACCACTGTCAGCCTTGTGGAATATGCAGGTGAGCAGTCGTAGAAAATAGGTAAGAACTCTTTGAGCGTTGCTTCTTTATTTATTTATTTATTCACAAACAGTCAACAGACATCTTTAATAACAGTTTTCTAAATGGATTTCTAATAAACCTGATGGTTGATTTTATTGTGTGACCATAATCCCACCATATTATGTTGTAAGAAACAAAACTGTATGATCTCTTTGACTCTTTTTTTCCACATCATAGGTTGTGGAGCATTTAATGAAGATGCACAGTTAAATTTGTTCCTATATGATCTCTCTCAAAGACAGTAGACTTAAAGTTGTGATTCAGATGCCCCAAACTGTCCCAGAACCTTCAGAACAAAATGCGAACTGGACTTTCAGGGAAAAATACTTCTTCTTTTTCCTCCATAGGATTGGGCCCAAAGAGAAGTACTTTCATTGTCAGAAGTGCAATTTGTGTTTAGCCCAGGATCTGCGAGGAAATCACAAGGTGATCATTATGAATCCACAGCTACGTATTTTCTCTCATGAGACTGGCTGCTTTTATCTATGTTTTATGTTCTTTGTTTCAGTGTGTTGAGAATGTATCAAGGCAGAACTGCCCAGTGTGTATGGAGGTAATCACACACACACTGGGTTTTAATGTATCTTTTTCTGTAAGTTTTAGTGGGACTTTATATCTAAAATGTTTTCTTTGATAATGCAGGATATTCACACTTCCAGGATTGGAGCTCACGTTCTTCCTTGCGGCCATCTTTTACACAAGTAAGACTGGATTTTGTCCTCAGTCACTAATGCGTGTTTCACCAGCCCTCCTTGGACCAATGTTTGGATGACAGTGATGAGATTAAAACAGTTTGCAATGATATCCAAAGTTTTGAATGCCATTTTTTATTCAAAAATAAAAAAGTGCAAAAACAACTTTTCAAATTAGTTATCAGGAACTTTTCAATAAGTGAAGTAAGTTCTTGCAGCAAAGAAGAAACTACCAAGGAAAATCCAGAAACACCACAGCCTTCTCTGGTAGAAGGTGATGGTACAAGGGATGGAATAATGGTTTCACGAGGGGAAGTTGAATGATTCATAGATCCACAGTTTAAAATACGAGTTTCACTGCATGAAATGTAATTTATGTCAATGTTTTAAACTGGTTGTTCTCATGTTCCTTTTCCTGGTACTCAGAACAGGTTTAGTATCAACCACTAAAGAATGAGCTAATTATCTGAAACAAGCTGAGCTGTGGAGTTAGCTAAAAAGACTGTTTCTAAAAAAGTGGTTTAAGAATGATGTAACCTTGATTATAAAGTTGTCACCAAAAACCGCTGTAATAAATACTATAGTAGAGAATATATGAAACTGAAGTGTGCTCCAGTGAAGTGGAAGCGGTGAGGTTCTGTTATAAGTAGCTGATATCTTACCTGCATTAGAGAACTCTTGGTTTTTCATTTAGTATAAATCCAGATTAGTTCTTCTGGCTGAAGGCTAAAGCTAACTGCTAGCCTCAAGGGAGCAACAACCAAAGCAGACTTCTGCCACCTTTGAATCAGACCATCATTTACTCAGAAGGGAATGATTATTTACACATGAAATAAAGGTAGCAGGCAGTACGCCACCAATGATCTTCCTGTCTAAAACATATACTAAAAACAAAACCTGTTAGGAGTTTATGGTCAAAGAAAGTACCACTTAGAAAATAAAGGCAGTGTAAAAATCAAGAAAACAGCATTTAATTTAAACCAATGTAACATTTGAAGTTTTTAAAATGCTTTAAACTGTCCTAAAGTGCTTTTTACACGATGTTACCTGTGGCAACCTCCCTCCTCCATTTCCAGTGTAATTAATTATGTGCCTCCTATTTCTGACATGAAGGCTTAAAGGCTCAGAAAATATAAATCACGGCAACATGTTTGTGATTGGAGTTGTTGTTAGACTATAGAAGTCCACTATGGTCTTGGCACACTCAGACTAGCCAATGCCTTCAGGCTCCCGGAGCAACCAATCTGAACACAAAATGAAAACTCCTAACAGGGTTATCTAATAAGGTGAAGATATGAACTAGTTATAACCTAGGGACAAATAAATGATTAAATGACAGAAATGCTACATTGCTGATTTTTTTGTTGTTGTATCACAAATGCCACTGGAGAAGCCCCCTGCTTTATACAAGGAAAAAATGAAAAGAGGCTGTATACAGGTCAGAATTATATATGAAAAAGAAAATAAACTATTTAGTTAAGCACGTCCTTATTAGTTTGATATTTTTGTTGAAAAATCATACGACATGCAATGCAAAATATTGCATACAAGGAAACAGTATTTCTGAGAACAGTAATTGTTCACACTGTTTCTAAAATAATTTAACATATTAATCAGTACAGTTATAATGTTAACTGTTTCTTATTATGATTTAGAGTTTTTCCATAACTGTGCTTATTTCACAGAATGTAAAACACAGTGGCTTGTAAAAGTATTCATACCACTTGAACCTTTCCATTTATTGTCACATTACAACCACAAACATAAATATATTTTATTGGAATTTTATGTTAGATCAACTCAAAGTGGCAAACAATTGTGAAGTGGAACGGAAATTATACATGATTTCTTTTTGTTTTTACAAATAAAAAACTGAAAAGTGCGGTCGGTCTGCAAACGTGTTCAGCGCCCTTTACTCTGAGCACAACCCTCAGAAGTTGCCTATGATTGCTGATGACTAATCACCGCTGTAGCTCTTTGCCATTCTGCTCTGAGAATTATAACAAGCTTTTACCAAATAATTCCAAATAATAAATTGTTGAGTTGTGGATCTGTAATGATATAATGTTTAACATTTGTCTTTGTTCACAGGACCTGTTTTGATGACATGGTCAGAACAGGGTATGTTGAATGAGTCATTTGTTTCTTATTACAGTTTAGTTGGCTACAATGTGCTGCTCTCTCTGCTTTGCTGTTGATAATAATATTAGCAGTTTTTCCATATTCTATATTTTCATGAAACAACTTGTTTAATCAATTTTGCCCAACTGACGAGTTAAATTTTTAGGCCTCAGAGTGTGTGTGCTTACAGATTCGCAGTGAGTGTTACAACGTAGTGAATGAAGCCTGTAAGCCTATCTTTGCCTGTGTGTTTCAGAGCGTACCGCTGCCCTCTGTGCATGCATTCTGCCTGGAACATGGAGGATCACTGGGAAATAATAGACAACGACATTGCTCAGTCACCAATGCCCACTGAATACCAGGGTGCTACTGTCAAAGTAAGAACTCACTAACTTAATTCAAATGCGTAACGGGTTTCTTCTTCTCATCCAAATAAACTTTGAGAAGTTTTAGACAACCTTATTAATCACAGAGGAAAATTAGGACTCAGTCTAAATGTACATCTCACAAACAGATAATATCCAATAAAAATTAAAACCACTCTGAAGAATGATTATACAGTTATTTGCAAAAAATAATTTTTGTTAGAACCACAAATTTGAATGTATCTAAATGGGATTTTATGTGATGGACTAATGAGTGAAGCAGAAGGAAAATGATAGATGGTTTGCGAACCTTTTTTTTTTTTTACAAATATCGTTTTATAATTCTGGCCCCCTGAGTGAGTACTATGCACACACCCTTCGCTGTAATACAGCTGCAGACCTTTTAGGCCAAGCTACTACCTGCTTTTCACACTGAGAGACTTTTTTGTTCAACATAAGCCCTCACAGATTGAATAGAGGACATCGGTTTTGAAGACATGCAAAAAAAATCTCTATTTGATATACCCTCTCAAAAAAACTTAGAATATTGTAAAACAACTTTCAATATTTTTTGTCGCTCATTTCAGAAAGTGAATTTATATTATTCACTGCATTTCAAGCCCTTATTTCTTGTAATTTTTCATGATTATGGCTTACAGATCATAAAAAAAACAAAATTTAGTGTTTCAGAAAATTAAATATTGGTGAAAATGTTGGAAACTCATGGTGATACACCCTAATCAGCTAATTATCTCAAAACACCCACAAAGATTTCCTGAGCCTCTAAATGGTTTCTTAGTCTGGGTCAGTAAGCTACAAAATCACAGAGAAGACTGCTGATTGGACAAATGTCCAGAAGACAGTCACTGACACCTTCCACAAGGAGGGTAAGCCACATTGCTAAAAAAGCTGGTTGTTCACAGAGTGCTGTATTTATGCATAGTCATGGAATGCTGAGTGGAAGGAAAAAGTGCATCAGCAATGAGGATAACCACAGTCTGGAGAGGATTGTCAAGCAAAATTCACTCAACAATTTGGAGGAGCTTCACAATGACTGGACTGAGGCTGCTCAGTGCTCCAGTCATCTAATAAGATAAAAATAAAGTTTCATTTGAAAATCAAGGTCCCAGAGTCTGGAGGAAAAGTGGAGATGTACAGAATCCATATTGTTTAAAGTCCAGTATGAAGTTTCCACAGTCAGTGATGATTTGGGGTCCCATGTGGTCTGCTGGTGTTGGTCCACTGGGTTTTCTGAAGCACACAGACAATGCAGCCATCTACAAGGACATTTTAGAGCAAGTCATGTTTCCTTCTGCTGACAAGCTTTATGGAGATGCTGATTTTATTTTCCAGCAGGACTTTGTACCAGCTCACACTGCCAGAGGTAGCAAAAGCTGGTTCAATGACCATGGTGTTACTGTGCTTAAATTGCCAGCAAACTGGCCTGGCCTGAACCCCCATAGATAATCCATGGGCTCTTTTCAAGAGGTAGATTTAGAGACACCAGACCCAACAGTGTAGATGACCTGAAGGTCGCTATCTAAGCAACCTGGGCTTCTATTACACCTCAGCAGAACTACAGGCTTATCTCCTACATCCCATACCTCACTGATGCAGTAATTTATGCATAATTAGGGCCAACCAAGTACTGAGTGCATAGATATGAAAATACTCTTCTCTAGTCTGACATTTCTGCTTAAAATATGCCTTTTTATTACAAGAAAACAAGGTTTGAACTATTTCACTCTTTCATTTGTAATGAATCTATATTATTTGAGTTTAACATTCTGAAATTCGTGAACTTTTTCCGCAATATTCAAACTTTTTAAATGCATCTATAGGTCTGGACTTTAACTGGAGCATTCTTACATCAGTATGCTTGGATCTAAATTATTCCAGTGTAGCTCTGGCTGTATGTTTAGGGTTGTAGTCCTGCTGGAAGGTGAACCTCCACCCCATTCTCAAGTCTTCTGCTGTCCCCAACAAGGTTTCTTCCAGGATTACCATATATTTATTTGGATCCATCTTCCTGTCAACTCTGACTAGCTTCACTGACTCAGCTGAAAGCTTCCCCACACATCCCCCACATGGTTTGTTGTTGCTAAGAGTAACTTACAGGCAAGTGGACTCAATTTACTAATTGAGTGACTTGTGAAAAGGAATTGGTTGCGCACAGTTTTATTTAGGGGTATCAGAGTATAGGCCTGATCCACTTTACACTTTCAAAAATATGTAAACACTGAATCATCTCCCTTCTATTTCACCATTATGGACTACTTGTGCTGATCTATCACATGCAATCCCCCAAAATGCATTAAAGTTCATAGTAAAAATATGACAAACATTTGGGAAAGGTTCAAGGGTTATGAATACCTTTGCAGGGCTCTATAAACAAGTGGAAACAGTGTTTGATGGACACATGTTAAAACATTTCCTGTGGCATCTTTTATAAGCAATTTATCCCCCACCTCTTCACTGTAGGTCATTTGTAATGACTGCCAGTCCCACTGCACTGTGCCTTTTCATGTGTTGGGGATGAAGTGCGCTGAATGTGGCTCCTACAACACAGCGCAGGATGGAGGACTCATCCAGCAGCAGCATCACTCGGACTCGTACACGGAGAATGAGCCTGAGCCACAGGATCAACATTAATCCCAGATGCCGCGTTAAAAGCCAGGATGGATGACTGTTGTGCTTCTGACATTCTGGTAATATAAAAGCAAGGAAACCACAAACCGACGCTGTATTCTACATATTAAGCAAGTAAACCCATCCATTCATGTCCTCCATCTCACCAAGCACGTGAGATGAAGGAGGCATCAGTGATTGGTGTTTGTTGAATCCTAGGAATCTCTAATTAAAGCCTACAGACAGTTTACAGTCACAGACCTGACCGCTTTTAGACTGGGACAAACTGGGGGTTCATGCAGCTGACAGAAAAAAGGTACAGAAGCCTTTTTGCAGCCAGCTTCTTTAGCAGTGTGCAGCAACATGTGTGGCAGGGGCTTATGCTGCATTTCTTTGTGCTCCATACAGCCGAAGAAAAATCCTCTCACTCCAGCACTATCTCTGGAATTAAAAGGCCCTTAAACACCAATATTTACTGTTGAAGTAAAACTTGTGAAAGTAATATTCATATGTACCAAAGCCTTTGATGGTTCATATATAGACTTGTACCTTGCCTTTGTTCCCAGTCCAGTTTGATTGGGGATTGTTTGAGCTGTATGAAAAAGTTTCAAGTGTCATATTATTGAGTATTTATTGCTTAAAATCTAATGGCTGTAGTTGGCGGTTGTTGCTGCTGTGAACAATGCCCCATATCCAAGGGCACATTTAAAATTTGTAGCTACTAGCCTTTATTAACTGTAATGTAAGCCCCCTGTTATCATTACTTTATTGGATTCAACATGAATTGAAAGACACATATATGTAAGTACAGTATTTTTATTTTTATTTTTTACTTTTTAAGCATTTGAGGTGTTGTCTTTTTATGTGTTAATTCAACTAATAAAGCGCTTCAGTTATGTTATACATAATGTAGGTCAAATGTGTCCATTGTGTGTACGTAGCAGCCACCTACACTAGAACCATACGTTCATGAACAACGATGTGATACAGTCAGGCTCATATGCTGTCTCCTCGAGGTGGAGCCGGCTCAGAGGTTGTACGCTGGATGGAAAAACAATCTGGGGTATCATCAGCAGGGATGGCCAAGGGCGTGTCTGTGGAGAACAACAGAGGTGTTGGTGTAATGAGATGCATGGGAAGGGGTGGGGTTGCTTCCTCTTGGAGGCCTTGATATGTGCTGGTTCCTTTTGGTTTCTTTGTGCTTGTGATTACACCAGCATCAAGAGAGTCCCCTGCTGTGTCATGACAGTTGTCCATATGGAAAGCAGTTTGACATGGGTTCTCCGGGATGGGTTGTAAAGGGTCAATGTCTGTGGAGGTTTGTGGGTCCTCAGCCATTGGCAGTGTTGCAGTGTCGAGTGTGGATGAATAAGGACTCGAGTCCAGGTGGTCCTTCTGCATGCCTGTGTCTATAAACACTGGCTTTGAGGGTCCGAACTGGACGTCGGTCTCCTCCGATGACATCGACTCTTGGGACTCTGATGATTTTGATGAATTATCTTCCACATGTAAACAAACCTGTTTGAAAAATGACTTGTCATTGGTCCATATATTCTGTATTAACAGGTAGTCATAAAGAAGTGAGTTACTCACCGGTTTAGAAGTCACCACTGTCACCATAAAGACTGCCCAAAATATGGCCCCTACAACTCCCATCTTTTTCTTGTATTTGCAGAAACAAATGAACAGTAAACCCACAGAGTACCTGTTTGTAAGTATTACTGCACAGCTCAGCAGTTTACATCCACTTATGGAGATTAATCTCATTTTAGCTCTGGGACCTTCATGATACATTTGAACTGTTCATATTTCAGGGTGAAATTATTATACTACAAACATCTGTGATTCATTTAAAACAGAAATAATTTGTGGGCACAAGTTTGAATTTAGTGTTGTTTTTTTTTTTTATCCAAACAGGGATAACATTCTACATACACCTTTAGTGATATTTGGTCAAATGCCCCTTCAAGTTGCAGAGAAACCACCATCTTTTAGTTTCCATCAACAAGCTTCTGACAAATCTGGCTGGATATCTGGCCACTCGTGTTAGAAATGATGGTCAGTTTAAATGAGCATAGCCATAGTCTATACATTTTCATTGGAGTTGAGATCAGGAAATTTCAGAAGCTGAATATTGGCCTTTTCTTTGTCCATTTGTAAAACTGTCAGATGTGTGTTTTTGATCATTGTCCTGTTGGAACTCCCAGCTGCATCTTTTATTGAACCATCCAGCTGCTGTTTTGTGATGAAGTTAGAGAATTTAGAGGTAGTTCTCTTGTTTCTATATTCCACCACTTTGTGTGATGCACCAGTACCACTGACAGCAAAACAACCCCACAGCTAAATGCCCCACCACTGTGTCTGACAGCTTATACTGTGTTCTTAGGTTTAAATGTCACACCTTGACTCCTTCAAACATACTTCTCTTCATTGTGACCAGACAGCTTAATCTTTGTCTAATCAGAGAGACGTTTAGTCGGCCCATCTAGAAAGCTGCAGATTTAAGCCAGTGCCACTATGAATATTGGAGCAGGGTCTTCCTTTTTTGCTCAGCACCCTCTCAGTCCATGGGAATGTGAAATCTTCTTTATGGGCTGTGACTTGCTTTTTCAGAAGCTTCCAGATTAAAAGCGGAGTCCATGCCAGGAACACAATTTAAATGAGTTCCAGCATTTTGGCCAAGTAGAGTTGTTAAATATCTAGTTGCTTGAAGCTTGTTGATGTCTTCAGGAAGCATATGGTTTCTCTGCATCTTTGCTAAGGAACATTTAAGCTAATATCTGTAGGTGGGTATATCTGAGACTGTATGTATAATTTGGACCATTTATAGATTCAAAACAATCATAAGATTCAATCCTGTGCACAAAATTGTTCTTAAAATTCATGTTTTGTCATCCTACCCTGGAAAAAGAACAATTCAAGCAAATCATTTAAATCCTTAAAGACATTAATTCCAATAAGGAGTGTATGTCTTCTAATACATGATGCACTGTGTAGTGAAAAGCCTTGAATAAAAGTACTTGAAACAAAAGGGTACTCTTTTCAGACCTACCTTTGAAAGGAACCTTCAAGAAGATGTTTGCCTCTTCTATGTCCTGAATGAGCTGAATATCTGAGCTGGGCATGTTTTTATATGGCTATTCAAATATGGGCTACACACCAGCAATCCGTTAGTCCCTAACATTATACTGTAGTGAAACTCTCTAACCATTGAAGCTGAATCATTTAACACCCACACACAAACTGAAATTAAAGCATTTAAAATTCTTGCTAGAAAATAAGACAATAAGTACACCATAAGTGGCTTCACAGCCAAAGTAAACATGATTTGTGGTTTTATGTAAACAATAGAATGAATTTGGCACAGACTTTAAATGCATCTAAATGTCAGATTCTGGGCTGAACAATACACTGGGGTGCCATGTTGATACTGCTTGCAACAAAAATATGCATCAACTCAAAATATCCTCACTGTGGTACACACTAAGCAGTTTTATCACAACAGCAGAATGGTTGTGGGATTCTGAGCAATAATTTAAATACCCTCAGCCAAAGAGCATCTTGTTTTTTAGAAGTTTAGATAAGATTCCTCTTGCAGAAAAAAACTAAAATTTGTTTTAGGTTGTATTTGTATTATTACACTAAAGTCTTCTGGATTTTTTTTACATTGGTGCTTGTAAAGTATTCAGATACACTGCTGTACCTTGCTAGAACCAAGCTGAACAACATTTGTCCTCAGAAATTCCTTATTTCTTCATGGCAATATGCTGAACGGATCAGAGGCCTCTGGAGTAGTGGCTCAAAAAAGTCAAGTCAAATTTATAAGCCCCATTGTATTCAATGAGCTAAAAGCAAGCAATACACATGGTAAAACAGCAATAAAACAATAAAGATAGCACAATTCAAATACCATAAAATGAAAAAATAAAAGGTAATAAAAACAGGAAAGATAAGGATTTCCAAAGCTAAAAACATAAGCCTAGCTCTAGGCTCGAGAAAATAAATATGTTTTAAGTTTGCTTTTAAAGTTGGACAATGTTGAAACTAATCTGAGGTGTTAAGGAAGGGAATTCCAGAGAACTGGACCATAATGACTAATGGAGCCAAAAGCTAGTCTAGAATTGATTCTAGCTATGACCAGAAGATGCTCACTACAAGACCTAAATCGCATGTCTCAGAAATATAAGAAGGGGCCAGACCATTTAAAGCTTTAAAAACAATTAGAAGTATTTTAAAATCAATTCTCTGTTTAACTGGTAACCAGTGAAGAGATTTCAAGACAGGAGTTATATGCTCGACCCTTGTGGTTTTTAGTTAAAAGCCTAGCTGCAGCATTTTGTATCAGTTGAAGTTTATTAAAGCACTTTTTTTTTATTTTCTATGTCAGTTTTGTGACAAGATGCATCTAATTTTAGAAATGATCCTGAGGTGATGGAATCCAGACCTTAATATGTTATGGATGCGTTTTTGAAAATTGAGGCTGCAATGTAGGGTCACACCTAGGCTCTTAACGTGCTCATGTGGTTTAACCAACAGAGACATATGCACAGCTGTGTATCATCAGCATATAATTGATGAGAGATACCATGGTGTCTAATAATGGAACCAAGAGGAAGCATATATATATATATATATATATATATATAGTAAATTGAACAGAAGAGGACCCAGAACAGATTCCTGTTAACCCTTGTTAACCCTTGTTAACCCTATTAGATTCAAAGTTGTTAATAGTAACAGAAAATGTTCTACCCATGAGATATGAAGACAACCAATTATGAATAGGACCATTTAGACCTATAACATGTTCAAGATGCTTAAGGAGTATAGTGTGGTCAATTGTGTCAAAAGCTGCACTAAGGTCAAGGAGTTAGTTTATGTTGGTCAAGACTAATTTTCAGATTGTTAACTCTAACCAGTGCCGTTTCTGTACTATGATTGTTTTTAAACCCAGACTGGAAAGTATCAAACTGTTTTAGATTAAATGCATATGAAGTTGACGATCCACCACTTTTTCAAGCTTCTCAAGAAATGGTAAATTAGAAAAGGGTCTGCAGTTATCCAAGGAAAGTGGGTCCAGTGCTAGTTGGAGATTATCTGAGCTTAGTGACATGCTTTATGCTACTGGAAGCAGTCATTAAAAGATGGAAAGACAGGCCAAATGAATGAACATTTTCAGCAATAATATTTAGCTGGGCTGAGGCATTTAAATTATGTAATTGGATTAAGGGTCCCAAAGCATGCCCAGAAAATATTCCTCACCCCATTACAGCAACACCAGGCTAAAATAAAATGCTTATGCCAAATTCTTGTCCGATTTTGACAAGTCTGCAGTATTGCCTCAATTTCCCATTTTTAACAGAAGAGCTCCACCCAGTGTGGTCATCTGCTGCTATAGCCCAGCTTTAAAGAGCTGACATGTATTCAGAGTGAGTATTCTGCATCCCTTCATTGAACGTTTGGCTTCTCGCCTTCATCTCAATCCAGTTTTGGACATCTGCAAACTCTTTAGAGGTCTTTCTGGCACCAACCACCACTGTCATTCAAGTCACCTTAATCCTTTCCCCATTCCAATCTTATGAACTTCAGCAATTAGTCTGCATCTTATCCAGAGTTCTCTCATTGTGATTTTGCATGTTTCAGGTGTTCCTGAAGTGGGCAGCGGGTAAGAAGCTGTGAGTGGATGAAATATTTTCGGCCATCTAGACCAAGTAGTGCAACCCTTTAGTGTTTGATACATTAGCTCCACATTTTGCCATTTAAGGTGGAGTATAACCCTTGTTCCAGTTTTAAGGAAACCTTTAGCTTCTTACTAGATTAATGAACACATGTTTACTTTGCTATAAAAGGTTTATTACCTAGCTAGTAAATGTGGTATGAGGACATGACATTTTCTCTTCCAAACTCATTGTCACTTGCATAAATGCTTCCTTTATGCATTTCATAGGTTTGTATTCACATTTGTTTATATACATAAGAGCAGATTGTCTCCAATTACAATTGAACTAAGGTGTTCCAATTGCTTCACAACCTTAGGAATATCTTTTCTGTTCCGACATGCAGTAACAGAAGAGTAATTTTAAGTATTAAATGCTGGTGTGTAATTTGCAAGTTATTATAAAGTCTGAGAGGACCTCAGAAGCCAACTGAAATTGCAAACTCTTTATTAAAATGTTTGTCAGAATTAATCCACAGAAGATACTGGTTCCTATAAAAAAAAAACAAAAAAAAAAACATATGTACAGTTTTACAGCTGGAGGACAAAAGGAACAGGTAAGATTTAATGCTTGTCACCTCTTGCTTCTCTGAAGCTGCCTGGGCATTTTGTGTTCTGGGTGTAGTTTCAACTTTCTCCAGGTCAGACATGTTTGTTTCAACTGTTGCATCTGGGCTTCCTCTCCTGTAACCAAGAGATATTTTATAGTTGTTGCAACAAGATACACATCTATGGCAACAGTTATTGTACTGGAAACTTAGGAAATGTAAAAACCTTGAGGCAGTATTTTTTTTAAGGACCACTGCTATCACAGCAATGACAACAATTATGCCACAGATACCAACTGCACCATAAATAATGGGGCCCTGCATGGTTTTCACTGCTTGGTCTTTACAGGAAGACCCACTGTAGCCCTCTGAACATTTGCATGTAGTGACCCCGCCGATTTCCAAACAGTGCCCGTTCCCACTGCAATGGTTTTGGCTGCACTGTGAAGCTTCCAAGTTCATGAGCTCACTGCCAGCAACTGGGGCGTTTCCCACAGCTGTCCCTGGGGAGATCGCGCGAGGAGATGAGGTGCTCTGAGGACTTTGAGTAGAGACCTTGGTTCCTGACCCATTCCTGACACCAGCACCTTAAAAGACAACTAGGTTTCAAGCAAGTGTGTAGGGCAACTTAAGGCCAGCTTTAGAGTGTATGTATATTTAAAAGAAAAAAAAAATATATATATATACAGTTTTCATCTGAGTGATCAGAGCAGTCAGCATAACCATCACAGAATTTCTCAGCTGGCAGGCAGGTTTGGTCCAGACATAGTCTTCTGTCAGGTGAGCAGCTTTGATTTGGGCTGCAGTTTGTGTCTTTTGTAATGAAGTCATGGGCACATTTGCATGTCCGTCCTGTTGGGGTGGCAAGGCACAGGTGCTGACAATTGCCGTTGTTTTCTGCACACTGGTTTGAACCTGAAGGTTTGAGATGTAAAGCAGCTACAGTTTAGGCATATAGACATTAGCATTGCAAGGCAGCTTACTTTGGAGACAGCACTGCATCCCCTCAGAACTTTGTTGTTACTTACCTGACTGTGTAGACTTGCTGAAGGCTTTCAAGCCAGCTACTTTTGTGCCAACCTCAAACCATAGCTTTTGCTGCTGATTTTCTCTGTACCAGAGTCTTGTCATGTCTGAGTGTAATGACAGGTACAACATTAGTATTGATACTCATTGCATTTAGGGACATGGAGAAAAAAAAAAAAAAAAAAAAAATTATATATATATATATATATAAATAATAGTGTTAGTTTCTGCACCCTTATTACCACCGACAGTCATCCAGATTGGCATGTCTTCACCAAGAGCCACAGCAGTCAGCCCATCACCAGCCTCCAATTCTTTGTATCCAGATCCGTCAGCCTTGACAGAACTGATTGTTCCGGTTCCTGTGAAGATTTGGGGGAAAGTTTAAGCAGGTTCTTCAGGAATAACAGCATTTTAATGAAGTCATACCTGTGTTAGCCCAATAGATTGTATCCCCATTACTGGAAAAGACTAGAGATGCTGGCTGGACCGCTTCCTTCCACACAACTTTGTGCTCACCACCATCCATGTGAGCACATTCTAGCACAGCTTTACTGCCAACATCTTTTAGATCTAGATTTGTAAAACAAACTCTGCCACTTTGAGGATGAAGGGCAATAGAACCCACTCCAGTAATCCCTTCTTTTATGAGAATTGCTGTGTATGCGCCAGTTTTGGAGGTGACGTGCAGCCGGGACTGCTTGTTGCTGCTCCAGTACACATTAAGGGTTACCCAGTCAAGAGCCATGGCAGTGATTTGGTCATCTAGTAGTTTGAGAAGCTGGCCTTGAGCAACCAAGATAGAGTCCTTCAGCTTGAAGGAGTTGACCGAAGTTGTGCTGTCATCCAACAAGATGAGTGTGTGTTCATGCATGCTATAGTCCATGATCTTTGCTTCACTGACACTGGGGATCTGCAATGCAAAATGCTCTGGCCATCCTTTTAGCCCTGTTGCTTGTTGGGCCTGCAAGTAGATCTGCAGAAATCATGGGAGGTGAAACAAATTAGTCATGCAGGCTATTAAAAAAAAAAAAATCCAAAGCACCAGTTCTTAATTGCATTGGCTCCCCATTTGTCAAAGAATAGATTAAATTCTGTTGTCTACAACACACCAAATGTCTGGGGTCAAAATATTGTTGAGTTTGCTGTAGGAGCCTTGCACAGCCCCAAAGTCTTCAGAGACCTGACAACTTCTCAGGACCAGAACTTGAGCATTTAGTAAGAAATAAATAAAAACCCTAGTTGACTACCTGAAGAAAGAAACTCAAGTAGATTTTATGTTAATATTCATGACCCCCCCCCCCCAAAAAAAAAAAAGAAAAAGCAGCTTAAAGTTGCCTTCATGAGTGACACCTTTGTGACAGTTTGTTGTGACAATAGCAGCAGGAATGTTGATGTGACTAGGCTGGAACAGGTCAGACCATCTTCAGCCAGAGACAGACCAGAGGGACACTTGCACACAGCTTTGCGTCTTGGTGCCAACACACACATATGTGAACAGGCCATCTTCTTGCAGGGGCTCTCCGTATCCATCTGGATTATTGGGTGGATAATCTGAAAGCAGGAAAGTTGTTTAATAAGTGTCAAACTCTCAGTACAACACATACCCCCGGTTAAGTTTATATTGTACAGGTAAATGCCAAAGGTCACAACTGGGGCAGTGGGTTTAGTTCGACTACACCAGCTTCAAGTAAAGTCTCACCTTAACAGCAAACGGTTGTCCAGGTCTCTTCAGGATAACTTGCCGGTTCTTACCAGAGAGTTTATTAGCAGCTTGCACTACTCTCTTCTTGGCATCAGACCAGTAAAGCATGTCATTGAATACAGCCACAGAAAATGGATTTGTTGTCTCCCTCATCTGGAGAATCTGAAAGATAATTCAGTGTTTTAGACCATGTTATGAAGCAAACAATACAGAAACTCTTGTATTGGTTCCACAAGTGGCAATTCAAAAGTCAGCACATTTCTCAATTCCTATGTTTTTATGGATCACAAATCTCCTGTAGAGCCACTTGTAAATTTTGCAAAGGCCTTTAGAGCCAACTTATGCATTCAGTTAAGCTTGGGAAAAAAAACAAACAAAAAAAAAACATCCAAACTTCATTTACCTTTATATTGTTACCATCTAGTGTGGAAGAACCAATTGCACCCAGTTTCTCATCCGTCCAGAAAATCCTTTCTGAAAGGATATCCACTGCAATTCCACCTGGCCAGCCCAAGCTGGAGTTTACCACTGCCCTCTTCCCAGACCCATCCATTCCAGCACACTCAATCTTCACTGGGTTACCAATTTCTGTCCAAAACATCAGCCTAGGAGACAGATAAAGTATGAATGCCATCTTAAAATTTTGACCTTTAAAGATTCCTAAACCAACCCTTTTTGTGGTAGCAGGGCCAGAGAGCGAGGCTGATCCAAGTCTTCATCTAAGATGATGCTTTGGTCCAATGACTTGACAGTAGCTTTCACAAGTCTGATGGCAACAATCTGACTATTCACACCATCTATCCAATAGAGGTTCCTTCCAAGCCAGTCCACAGCTACAGAGTCTGCTCGGACACCTGCAACAGGAACATTTAGGTTATTCTTTATACCTGTTCCAAGTCACCTTGAATAAAGTTGTCATTTTCCCCTGCCCCAACCTTTAGTCAGAATTCCTGTAGTCTTCTGGTCCATAGAAGACCACCGGATAGTTTCTGTGTCCACACCAACCCAGTAGACTTTCTGGTCCCTCCAGTCATAGTCCATAGAAAAGATGGCCTTTTTGGCAGATGATGACAACATATCTAGGCTTCTACTGCGCAAACCATACATATACAACTCTGTTTGGACTGATGTCAACAGGAATGGTTCACCTATAAAAAAAAAAAAAAAAAGCGATCGGCAAAGATATACCATCTAAATATTTATTGAAAAGCCTTGTTTTGTGCATTCTTGCCCATCAAGTTAATCTTTTAACATTGCAAACAAAATCTAATTTGGACAAACCCTATTACTCATGCCATCCTTTAGAAATTGTCTAAACTACAGGAACCATTAAGTCAAACTCAAGGCATCCCCCTGTTATTTTCCCAATGTTGAGAGTTTACTTTGAATACCTTACCTGTTATTTTGCATTGGTAATCATCTGCCTCCATTATAAAGCCTGGATGGCACTCGCACTGGTAGGACCCAGGTGTATTGAGACAAAGATGACTGCACACACTTTGAGCCTGGCCTTCACACTCATCTACATCAGCACATGTCTGCCCATCCTCCAGAAGCCTGTACCCTGCTGTACACAGACAGTGCTACACACACACACACAAAAAAAAAAAGCACATTTCCACTAAAGACTGAACAGTTGGATGCCTTCAGTGCTTGGCCTCAAATTGCCTTTCAGATTTTAGCTGGCCCCTTACTGGTCCCTGGGGTGTGCTGTAGCAGCCCTGTGAGCAGCGGTTGTCAGCCTCCATGCAGGTCATCTGGCAGCCAAGCCCCTCATCTGAACCATCTGCACAGTTGGTAACACCATTGCATACCAGAACTGGATCCACACACTCCTGGCTGCCACACTGGAACTCATGAGGGGGGCATGCCACTCTCCCACCTGGCAAGTTTGTGCAGTCTCAGTTTATCAAAATGACCAGTTTAGAGCAGTCATAGCATTTTAGGAGCTGAATGTACAGGCATCATGTCCACTTATATTCTTTAGTCATTTTTTGCTTACATTTACCTTCACTTATTCAAATAGGATTTTTTGTGAAACTAATACATTAACTCACATTCAGCCTCATCACTACCGTCATCACAGTCCTTCATGGCATCACATCTCCAGACTGCAGGAATACATAAAGTCTTTGATTTACAGAGCCACTGGAAGTCACCACAGCTGACTGGAGCCACAGGGCAATCCTAAAGGGTCAAAAGGGATACCATTGCAATGGCGATTCCCTGTCCAGCTCTAGAGCCAAATTAATTAAGACCTTAGCAAAATACCCTCAACTTCAGGTTTCAAGAGACAAATGACCCTAGTTTATTACACTTAACATTCACCTTTTCATCTGAGCCATCTTTGCAGTCCTGGTCTCCATCACAGAGCCACTCCTGCACCAGGCACTCCTTGCTCTGGGGACAGCGGTGTTTGGTTGTGCAGACTGGTGGTTTGGTGCAGTCTTCCTCATCAGAGCGGTCCCAGCAGTCAGGGTGACCATCACAACGCATTGAAGCCAAAACACACTGGGCACTGAGGCACTTAAACTCTGTAGAGCTGCACAGAATATCAGCTGCAGGAGGGCATGGGAAAATTAGACTAGTCCTAAAGAGCTTGGTCACCAATTATTAGTCATACAGACATACCACAGGTGGCCTCATCACTGCCATCACTACAGTCCTGCTCTCCATCACACAGAAAACTGCTGGGGATGCAGCGGCTGTTTTCGTCACACAAGTGAGCACAGCCCTCCATGCGCTTGGCACATCCAATTTCATCAGAGTGGTCCTGACATTGTGGCACACTGTCACACACTTTGCTTTTCTCTATACACTTTCTTCCATGGGCACACTGAAATTGGTCTGCAGAAGAAATAAAAACAGATAATCTTGGGGGGGGGGGAGGGGAACAAAAAAAAAAAAAAAAAAAATTGACGGCAATTACAAATACTTTTTATTTTTCAGTACACCAAGCACAATGCCTCCATACAGCCAATCCTGTATGAGTGTTTTAATTATAGCCAAATTTAGTTAACCTACCATTTCCACATTGTGACAAGCAATCTTCCTCATCTGAACCATCTCTACAGTCTTGTTCCCCATCACAGACATGATTGTAATGGACACAGTCTGATTTGTCTTTGCACATCTGTGAGCCCAAACCACACCTGATGGGACGAGACTGACCAGAAGAAGCCTGTGCAGGACCTGCTTTTGTCCCCACTTCCTCTTGGTCCTCTGAACACAGAGGACATGCAAGTTGAAAACTACACTAGAACCAGAGGGATCAAAATGCAAGTCGCATACCACAGTTTGCCTCATCAGTGCCATCCTGACAGTCCTTTTCGCCATCACAGATGAAGCTTGCAGGCAGGCAGGGGCTCTTGTCATCACAGTGGTGAGCACAGTCTTCAGAGTGTTCCTGGCAATTTTGTTCATCCGAGAGGTCCTGACACTGAAGTACACCATCACATACCTGGTCCTTGTCTAGACACTTCTTACCATGAGCACACTGGAACTGATCTGTTTGGGAGCATTCGTTTAATCACGTTAAACTCTGTGCTAAACAGTCACCTTTAAAAAACAACTTCAGTAACTTGATTGCAACAAGATTTTACTGAAACCATAGAGTTTTGGCAATCCACATTTTACAAGTTAAGAATGCACAACAGATTTAAAGAGTTTTAAACATGCATTTTAACTAAACTTCATGGCATCATTACATTATAGGGAAGTGAATGGCTGTAAAAACTAACTACACAGAAAAGAGCAGCAACACTTCTCTTTGAAAGCAAGAGCTCACAATTTGTGTGCACTTTGACAATTGTGTGCACACCCATCATATGCCAATTGTCACGTTAAGCTTCAGTTCTTTGAAAACTGGTGAACAAATAGGACCCAGTTCAGGTAGAAACTGAATTCAGCTAAATGTTTAGGTGGTGAGCTATGAAAGGGAATTAAGTTCAGCTCCAGTAGTTTAAAACATAACCCAAGTTTTTGTCAAGGGTGGCCTCTCAAAATTGATATTGTACAATAATTGTTTTGACTGTAGAAGTTACTCCAAGCATTGCCAATATATTAGAGCTTAAATACAATGTCAAAACCCAGTGAGACTTGTGTTTTTGCCTAATGTAGAGGGTAAACTCTGATTTAACCCAACATTAACAGTCATACCAGCACTGCATCCCAAATCACAGGCCTCTTCATCAGAACCATCCTTGCAGTCCTCCTCTCCATCACACACATGGCTGAAGGGGATACATTCTAAGCCATCCTTGCACAGACTATAGCCCACTTTGCAACGATTAAGACCACTTCCAACTGGGAAAACCACACAAAGGAAATTTGTATCAAGCCAAAAAAAACAAAAAGCAAAGCAATATCCATAAAAACAAACAAAAAACCTAAAAACTATAGTAAAAAGTTGCTTACCTTGCAAGTATACTGTCAATAAAACCACACAAAGCCATAACCAACCACCCATTGCCAAAGGCAGATCAAAACAAACCATGTGCCAAGACATGTTGGGGTGTGGCATCTTTTAAGGGCACCAGGGGAGGCCAATTGAGCCTAATTGAACACCTGAGAGAGAAGGAGTTGCTCAAACTGTTAGGGGTAACAGTACAAAATGTTAAAAGTGCCACAAATCACAAAATAAGTAGCCAATTATTAAAAGTTTTATGTATGTGGTAATTTAATTAAACTGCATAAACATAGATAGATAAATAAATAAATGTTAATAATTTATGAAATACGTAACAGAAATATAAAATGTGGAACTTGAACTTGATAGCGAGGCATTGTGAAGCAGTAGAGAGGGTCTCCCACATGTGGAGGCTATATATATATCTATAAGGAACAAAAGTATCATAATTCCAAAAATAAAAACAAAATGATTAAATTGTTACTTAAACATAGTTTAAATTATTCTGATTTGACCTAAATGCTTAAGTTCTTTAACAAATAAATTGTTCAATAAATATATCAACAATAATATTTATTTTACGTGTCAGCCTTAGACGTGAAAATCAGTGGGTGGTACTAATATCGCTGTTGATAAAGGTGATTGGTCTGCAGGTAATTTATTGTGCAGGTTCACCAATCAGATGTTAGGGTTTTTTTTGCCCGTGGTTACAGCTTGAATTGTTTCATGGTGAACTGTAACAAAGGAACAATCAAATTATTTAAAATAAATTAAAATAATTATAAATGATTTTCAGCATAAAATCTGATTTGATTAGTTATGTCCTCATTTAAAAATGTAATTATGCATTCATTTATGAACTACCACATTTTACAGATACAATAATTTATTAATTGAATGTATAGTTCTTAGTTTTATGTACATTATTATAACTTTCATACCTAATTGTTGAAGGATTTATTTAGTTATTGGATTGTAGCATTTTTGGCACTCTACAGTATGGACTGGGTTAAAAAAATATTCACTGGTTCACCCATTCTCTCTTTATTTGTTTATCTCATTTCTAACAGACCTGGAAACATTGAATGTTCAGGTTTGGCAGCAAAGATTTTTAATGCAGGTTTGGTCCTTTTTTCTAATAATCTCACAAATCCTGTAACTCAGTGTGAGGAAAAAAAGTGTTGCTGCTCTGTTTGACTACTTATTTCATGACTGGGTTACCATGGTGCACTGGTGGTGTAGGGGTTAGGCGTGTGACCATGTGCAGAGGCTATAGTCCTGGATGCGGCTGTCCTGGGTTTGAGTTCCACACTTGGCAACCTTTGCCGAATGTCTCCCCCTCTCTTTGCCCTCTTTCCTGTCTACCTACAGTTGAAAAATAAAGGCCTCTAGTGCTGAAAATTTTTTTTATTTGAAAACAAATCTTATTTTCAGGCTCAAATTGCGTGTTGACATTTTGAACACAGATCCAGTTGTTTCATAAGCACCAACTAGGCCTACTTACTGAACGTGGAGCCATCATACATTTTTATTAGCTTCTTTCTTTCTTTCTTTCACCATTGCAGATGCAGATAAATTACTGTTTCGTAAAAGACGATTTTATTTTCACCTTATGAATGTTTAACGCATGATTATCTCCCTCTAGTTCATAGAAACTATTGGAAAACACATTTTCTTTTTAATTTTAAGAAATCGTCCAATGAGGAGGAACTAAGAGCTCTTGCGTCACTGTTACGTTTGTAGCCTGTTCCGGAGTAGCTAACCCAGCTAACGAGCAACTGTAGCGTTGGTAGCAACTAGAGAGAAGCCCTGTTTGATTTGAATGCTGAACTGTACTCAGAACATACTTTTATGGGTGTTTAAAGGTCTTCGCACAGTAACCGCCGTCTAAGCGGGGTCTTGGACTTTAAAGGTGGGTTAACTATTGAAATGCTTCTCTTTGCCTTTTCGGCTCCGAAGTGTGTTGTTTTGAAACAGCGGTGATGTTCCCCTTTAGCCAGCGGGAGCCTCAACTCAGTTTGGAAGAGTTCGTCCAAGATGCTAACACACTTTGAAGCGGGTATTTTAGGGTAGCTGCGTTGAAGTGAAGCAACATCGCATTTAAATGGTCGAACCGTTTATAAAACACTGGGTCTGAATCGGATGGGTTTTGCGTAAAACTGTCGCTAGGTACCGAAGTAGCCCCACTTGACTGTTAAAATCAGGAAGGTTTTCCGCGGATCATAACAAAAGGATTTTGATAACAAGCTGACTGCTAGCTCCATGAGGCTAACGTCAGCTCCTTTAGCTGGAGTTTGTAATTGTAATTAATTGAACTTATGTTACTGAAATGTACTAGCTTTCCTTCGCCAACTTTTATTTGAACAAATGTTCTTTGGACATGTTGGAAGCTAACGCTAGTCATTGTATTGTAGTTTGAGTCCAGTAGGCCCCCCTCCAGGTAGCTAACAGTCGGCCCTCTGAAGGCACCAGGTTGTTGTAGCTCCACTGGCCCAGAATACAGTGCCACAGAATGCAGTGCCTTGAAGTCATTTGGCAGCATTCTTTGAGGTGTTCATCGAGGTCGTGGATATTTCCGATTGGCAACGGAAGTCCTGCAGTTGTGTCAGCTTGAAAACCAGATAGCTTGGATGTCTATAACAGGCTAATATCAAGTAGAAACCTCTGCTGGTCATCGATTATTTAGTTTAGCATTAGAGTGATGCTTCTTTAGTCGTTGGAACTTGGATTATTAATCAGATTCTATTGTATTTGGTTGTTAAGCTTGGAAAAGTTTTAGGACCACGGTGTGGCATCAGTATGAAGTAACAGGTTTTATTTAAACCAAGCTAACAGTGTGTCATCTCCAGCATTTCTTGTGGTGGCACAATATCTTCATGATCATCCACTCAGCTCTCAGATTGTAGTTGTAAGTTTTCACTAAATTGAATCTCTAATATCAGTTAAGGTTTGCTGTTAAAGGGCACATTTTTTCTGCAGCCAGTTTCATAGTTTAAATCGAGATGCGTAGGTCAACCATTTCCTGGCCCACCAATCTCTGGTGTTCTTTGAGATCTGACATGATTTAGATTTTGTTTTTATTCCAACAACTGTGACGTCTAAAAGAAACACATTGTGTGGCTGTATCACAAACGTGTATCTCAATACATGCTGTTGGTTGATGCCTTTATAGACCAACAATGGTGAAATTCTTTCTTTTAGATGCATCTAAGAAATTAGGAAAGAAAATGTGAACTTATTAGACATTTAACCAGCAACAACCTGCTTTGCCTTGGGGCGGAGAAACTAAAAAACGAAGACATTAACTGATATCTAAAGCTTAACCTCATAAGCATGTACATAAGCATGCATCAAATATGTCTCTGCATCAGCTTTATCATTCTTCAAACTGTCTGCTACTGACTTCACCGGACCACAACATCTGTACCATACCTAAATATAGAGATACTCCAGACTTGTGATCCCGATCCCTCAATTTTACTTGGATTGGGTCTGACCAGTGATCTGCCGTTCAACAGTTATATTTCCTGTTTGCGAAATGCACCAGTGTTTATTTTCAGTTTAAAAACCCCCTCACACAGCATGTACTGTGACACTGTTTGCTTTGGGTTTAATATAAATTGGTTATGGTCCTATGCTTTTAGGTATAAATGAATTTGATCCCTTAATTATTTAGTTTCTTTTGGTTTACAAACTATTACCTCAAAGAAACATGTAGCACACATTTTACTTGTTAAATTGAAACAAATAAACAGAAGTTAATTTGGTTGTGTCACAAGTCAGTAATTGTCCATGAAAGGCCCCATTATTGTATCATTATTGTATTTCTGCTTAAATATTAATATCATTGCAACATTTTGTCTAATTATATTCACAGTTCTGAAAAACATTATTGTCCTTGTCATGTTTGTTTCTAACTTTATGATTTGTATTACTGTTTTTTTTTTTTCCCCAAGGTGTTTGAATCTTTTGGGTGACCACAGCTAGCACTGGCTTCCACCCTGTGACTCACTAGTCACCAGAGGGGGTCCTCAGAGCAAGGGCCCAAAGCTGTAGCTCCAGGTCCCACTTTGGAGAGAGAGCTTATACCCAAATCTACTGGAGACTTTGAGCATCAAGATGTCGTCCATCTTGCCATTCACCCCTCCTGTGGTGAAGAGGCTCTTGGGCTGGAAGAAGTCGACAAGTGGACCAGGGTTAGCGGGAGGGGGCGAACAGAATGGGCAAGAGGAGAAATGGTGCGAGAAAGCTGTGAAAAGCCTGGTGAAGAAACTAAAGAAGACAGGTCAGCTGGATGAACTGGAGAAAGCTATCATCACACAAAACTGCAACACAAAGTGTGTCACCATCCCGAGGTAAGCTGCAGATTTCCCAACAACTGTTTGAACTTGTCAGTGAAAGATCTGACTGTTATTTTCCTTCCCCTGTAGGTGTGTGGTTGAAAGCTTACCTACACTTACTTATTCTTTTCCTGTCATTTCCGGCATTCATGAAAGAACATGACCAAATATACAAAGATTTATTTACGGATGTAAAACACCTGAAGATTGTTTCAGTGTGGGTGTTAGCTGAATATTACTATGTTTAAATGCAGCTGTGCTGACAGTCTGTAGGCTTTGTTTAAGGTCAAGAGAAGATGTTCTCTTTATCAGGCAGCCAGCCTTGGTAAGCCAGACTAAAGCTCAGTGGGAACATTTTATGAAAGATTTGTTTCTCATTGAAGCGTTTCCAAGGATTTTCTCAGATGTTTATATGTTTATAGATAGTTGGCTGGTTGTTATTGCTTAAGGCTTGTTCTGTGTAGACATGGGGGGAGTCTTAGATTCTCACAGTATGTTGCCATGGTACTTTGATATTACAGTATTAATGCTAAAATTCAAAACTAAAATGTGCAACATGATCCTGATGTTTTTATTTTAAACTAAAATTGTAACAATTATGCCTGCTACTGCTTATCTAATCAAAAACAGGTTAATTGTTACATGTATAATCTGTATCATTTAGATTTTATTACATAAACGAAAGGAATTGAACTTCCCAACTGTGGTTTGAAACAGCCTTCAATAAGGGTCATGGTTGATGCTCCTTTGGAATTACACATCACAACTAGAAATATTTCCAGACTGCCAAATTTGGCTTTCCTTTAACAGAAGAAAAAGCAAAACATTGACAGTGTGCAGCAACATGTAGGGGAGGGTCAGTGCCGCTTTATGCTTCATAGAAACAGAGAAAATCTTTTCACTCCGCTACATTCTCTGGGGTGTCTGTTAAAGGACAACATGAAACAAAGGTATGGAGGTCGGGAGTCAAACCCCAACTGCTGATTTGAGGAATAGTGGTCTCCGTATATGGGATGCCTGCTCGACCACACCTCCAAACTGCATGTTTCTAGACCCCAGAATACCTGGGTATCCTTTACCAGTCCGTGCCTACTTCTTAGCCATTCAGATTTTATGCTAGTTATAAGCTGACCGACACCAATGAATTTATCTGTGAATAGTATCACATCATCCTAATGTGTATAAACTGGATTAAACTAGAGCCAGTAGAAGATCCAGTTTAGTTAGGCTAAATAGATTTGAATTTCAATTTTGATTTGAAATGACTAGAAAAGACATGTAATCTACAAAATAATTAAGAGGTTTACCCTGATACCGGTACCCGGCCCATACCTGGTTTTATTCTACACTATTTCTAGATATAGAGTTGCTTTCTGTTTCAAATGTCTGTTAATGGGTTAAACACGTACATTATGCCTACATTAAACTCCCACAAACAATACTGAATAAGGTCGATTTTTAAGAATGATTAACGGACTGAATCAGTCTGCTTGCCACTTACACAGATATACATTTCCTATTTGATTTGTCTCCTCTATGATCACCCTGCATCTTTCTGTTTATAGTAGAGCCTTAGTGTCTAAAAGCTTGGCTGGTAAAAAAACATTGGTATTTAAGTGGTAGTTACAATATCCCACTGTAATCATCAAGTCTGCTGTGTGGCATTGTGTCTCTGAAGAGTGTAACACTTTGTTACTGTCCAACTATTCAGAAGCAACTACTCATTTGTCTCCATTTCCACTTTTTATGGCCACTTTTTGTGAATGTTTTAAGAATTTCTGAATAAAGTTTTTTTTCTTTCTTTTATTTAGTTGAACTTGCCTCCTCCTCTCCTCTGTTTTGTGCCATTGTGTGTGTTCCATGTTTTGTTTGATTGTCTCCAGATAAGTTCTGACATGTCTGTAGAGAAGTTATTTTTAGCGTTCAATAGTGTCACAATGTGGAAGATGGCTTTTTAATCTCATGTCATTGTCTTTATAGTTTCTATTTCTTTCCTTAATTGCTTGAAAAAGGCTTCTCTTATTTGACGTCCCTGTCGATCATTTCCGCAGCTGGATCTGAGGTCTTTAGCTTGACATAAAGCTCTAATAAAAGAGGCCTTTTACACACCCATACTGATATATTTGAATGAACCATGTCCCATGTTTATCATTTTTTTGTTTGTTTTGTTGTTGTTGTTTTTCTCTGTGCACAGCAATTGCTCTGAAATATGGGGACTGAGTACACCAAATACGATAGAACAGTGGGATACGTCAGGCCTATACAACTACCCTGACCAAACCAGGTGACTATCCTCAACTTTTGTATGGTGTTGCATACAACTTTGAGAGTTATTACAATGTTAACGGTGAAGGACATCAAAAACATATTTGTTACTCATCACCATTCAGTCCATCTCCATTTACCTTAACTTACCTGCGTGCCCCAACCCCTCTTCACCGGTTCTGCTGCCTGCGTCACCTCTGTCCTGTTTGCTGTTCAATCAGATCCCTAGATGGCCGTCAGCAGGTCTCACACAGGAAGGGCCTTCCTCATGTTATTTACTGCCGCTTGTGGCGGTGGCCGGACCTTCACAGCCACCATGAGCTGCGTGCCATCGAGGCCTGTGAGTATGCCTTCCACCTGAAGAAGGACGAGGTGTGCATCAACCCCTACCACTACCAGAGGGTGGAGACCCCAGGTGAGAGGACTGTCAATGTGAATGTTTCTTAGCTTAATCCATGTTTGAGTGCAGGCTGCATGAGTTAGTGATATAAAGATTTATTTAAATGATTTGGATTTTCTACTGTGAAATCCAAACTTGGCTTTTTTGTTTATTTCTTTTTTGTTTGTGTAGTTATTTATTATTATTATTTGATCTAATTATTCATTTTAACCCTCATTATGCGGTATGGTATTTCGTTTTTTTCTTCGTTTTATCGTCTATCCGTTGTATTCAACATGGTTTTTTACCACTGCAGATATTTTTGTTGTTTGTTTAAATCCAATAATTGAGATTGAAGTGGATCCAGAGCTGAATAAAATTAGCAAATCGACTGCCTGATCAAAGCATTTTTAAATGAGTCTGTGATTTTAATATTTGTCGGTCTCTCAGCAAGGCCATGTTGCATAGCTCATCCTGTACGGTCGCAGCTTTTTTCCATTTCCGCGGGTTGCTGATTCGGATTATTAGTTGTACACATAGTTTGAATTATTTAAGGAATGTGGGTTTTCCCACATGAAATTAAGCTATCTAGTAAAGCTATGAAGAAAAACTGTAGCGTCCTGATCACCATAGTTCAGTGACCTAAGCATGACGCTGCTCAAATGCAATATCATACTTTTCTACATTTAAAGCACTGAGCTTTCAAGCATATACTGTACATGACATCGATTTTATTTGAACCAAAATGAAGTATCAGACTGGGGCTTGTTATCAAAAAATATCTGATCTTATCGATTTGTATCAGAGACAAAAACAATCTTGATTGGATAATTCGTGATTAAACACTAAATGACTAGGAACTGAATCATCAATATGTTTTGGTCTGATGGTTAATGAACTCACATCTTCCTATATTTTACCCATCGCTGTAGTGCTGCCTCCTGTTCTTGTGCCAAGACACTCAGAAATCCTGCCAGAGCTACCACCTCTGGACGACTACACTCATTCCATACCTGAAAACACAAACTTCCCTGCAGGAATCGAACCTCCAAACAACTACATACCAGGTAGGACCATCTGGATTTTAATGCAGATACACATGACACCATCATTTTTTCTGGTGTGTGTGGTGTGTGTGTGTGTGTAACAGGCCATGTTACATTGTAACGGCATGTTGACTGACTTTTGTTTTTTTCTGCTTTCTTTCAACAGAGACGCCTCCACCGGGCTACATCAGTGAGGATGGAGAGACCAGCGATCAGCAGATGAATCAAAGTATGGACACAGGTACCCTAGAATGGCTCATCCTCCTCTCTTGGTGTTGATTAGTTTGATGGTATCCTTTTGGCCTTTACTTACAATTTTATCAGAAGAGGGGAACCGCCTGTTTACATAGACACCAGATGATGAGTGGTCCAACCTCTGAAGAAATTAAAATAAAATCTGATATTTCCATCTTTGCCACACAGCTTTATGGAAAACGTTTCTGCTGTGCTGGCATTGAAACAACTCGGTTGTAATTTTTTTTGTGATTTCACCAACTTACCTCCTCTGTACTTTCTAAAACTTTTTATTCTGCATAAAACAAGAAGTGCCACCAATATTGCCTGCATAGAGAGCCTGAATGCATAGTACCTAAATAATGATCTGACACTTATTGCAGTCCAAGCAGTTCTTCACTATATCCAGATTGTGTAGAGTGATATTGCAATGATAAATTGGCAATATATTGTGCAGTCCCAGATCTGATATAATGTGATGGTCTGCCTTAAAACTGTGTTGCTTCTGTTTTTCTTCGTTAGGTTCTCCACCAGAACTCTCTCCCAGTGCTCTGTCCCCCGTCAATCACAGCATGGGTGAGTGTACTAACACTACGGCGTTACTGTGGAACACACTGTATTTTCCAAACAGATGGCACACGTGAATATATTTTTATGACTGTTGCTGTAGTGCTGTGATGAATGTGATAAACGTCTGGTTTGATCCCGTACTGCAGACCTGCAGCCGGTGACGTACTCTGAGCCAGCCTTCTGGTGCTCTATAGCATACTATGAGCTCAATCAACGCGTGGGGGAGACGTTTCATGCTTCTCAGCCTTCGTTGACAGTTGATGGATTCACAGACCCATCAAACTCTGAGCGGTTTTGCCTCGGCCTGCTGTCTAATGTTAACAGGAACGCCACTGTGGAGATGACTCGGCGGCACATAGGTATGGCACAGCTGCCACCAGTAGCCTTAATTTGCTTATTAACGAGGGGCACTAAAAGAGTAGCTAGCAAACGTATTCATCCCCTACAGTGAAACATGGTTGTGGCAGCACTGTGATAAGTGAATGGTTTTCTTTAGCAGCATAAAAAAAGGTGGTTCTGTTGAGCATTTTTCACATTTATTTTCTATGTTGTAAGTTTATCCCAAAAATCCAAATAAAGTGCAATGAAGTTAGGAAATCAGTGGGTGGGGAGTTCCAGGGTATGAATACTTTAGTAAGACACTGTACACTATAACACATTTTTCTTTTAGTTTTCTTATTTATCACACTTGATTAATAGCATTCTGCTTGTTTGTTTACAGGAAGAGGAGTTCGACTTTATTACATTGGAGGGGAGGTGTTTGCCGAGTGTTTGAGTGATAGCGCTATCTTTGTCCAGAGTCCAAACTGCAACCAGCGGTATGGCTGGCATCCAGCGACAGTGTGTAAAATTCCTCCAGGTAAGAGGCTGAAAGTGGCACCATGTAGGGGCCAGATGAACTCTTACTTAAGAGTTATGGTAATTACCTTCTTTTAAAATAGATTTTATTTGCAATTCAGCTAAAAAACAGTTAATTTACAGAAGGTAAAATAAACATTATTATACTGTAATGCATAGTGGCCAAAAGATGTTACAAAAGCTGAGGAGTAATTGGCCAGACGTGCATGTTGCTTTTTATGTATTGCTTCTATAAAACACGGTCCGGTTTATCTCTTTCTTCCTTCAGGTTGTAATTTAAAAATCTTCAACAACCAGGAATTTGCAGCCCTACTGGCTCAGTCAGTCAACCAGGGCTTTGAGGCTGTCTACCAGCTCACCAGGATGTGCACCATTCGGATGAGCTTTGTCAAAGGCTGGGGAGCAGAGTATAGGTGAGCAGTGGCGTAAATAGCATTCATTATCGTCAGTATAGAGCCCTGTTCACATTAACACAGGTCATACCCTCTGGTAGACACGGGGGGGGGGGGGTTCACAGAGCTCACAGTCTGTCGTGGTAAAACGGTCAAATTACCTAAACTGGGATTAGAACCAAAATAAAGGAAGGTAGTGTGCAATGTTCAGAAATTAAAAAAATACTTCATAGAAAACAGACCTCTTATTCCATAGTTTGAGTACATGGGTTGTTTAAGGAGTTGTTCATAGGGAGGGACGAAACTGCAACACTTGGGCACCAAACTTGGTTAGGGATTAGCAAAGGCCCAAATTGCCCTCAAGCTGCTAAATGTAGCAGAAACATCACAGAGGTTTTAGGGTCTTTTCCACAAAATGCTAAAGAAAACACAAGTAATGATTCCTTTAACGAACTGTATCCTATTGCAGGCAACGTTCTTGAGTCTCTGCCATCTCAGGTCCCAACATTACCAGTGCTTTTCCATTCCATAAATTCTTTGCCTTTGAACCCTAACCCTTAAACGTACCTCTAATCGTAACACCTGGCCCTAACCCTGAGCCCCTTTTCCTAAGTTTTGCAATTATACATTGTTTATTGTCCTTTGCGCAGTGGCTAACTGAAAGCCTTTCCAGTTCATGCATGAAGCCATTTCCTGACTGTGGGGGCTTAGAGTGATGCTGGGTCTTAAGTGGTGTTGAGACTCTGCAGCTTTTTACTTTTGGCTTTAGCTATGCTCAGGATCTTCTTTTGAATTTTAAAGGCATATAGGGAATCAATGTTGCCACCTGCTAGTGTGGCGTATGCATTACAGCATTTTGGATTGAAATCCCACAGATTGTAGATGGATATTTAATATAAAAAGTATTAGTTTGAAAACATCTGGAGCTAGTTAACAAACTAACACACAGCATTTTTAAAAGTCTGGTTGAAGTGCCTAAAACGCCGTTGGACACAGCCACCTTTTCTATAAATGATCATGGGTGTAGAACAAGTGGATGAAGCACATCTGGAATTCTGTGAAAACAGCTTACCAATGCATTTTTAATTGGCTATTCCTCATGGATCTCATATAATGAGATGACAAAGTTAATGCAGAGCCATGAATTGAGCTGGACTGAGATATTTATCGTTAAGGCAGCTTTTTGTTTTACATGGAGAGAAAATGTTAATGTTATTGGTGTTTCTTTCACTCTGCACGTGGGGGAGGTGCTACTTAAAGGAAAAATAAATATTTGATGAATTGTTGGGACAACTTAAAAGCAAAACTGCACATTTTGATTTTCCAGGCGACAAACTGTCACAAGCACTCCATGCTGGATCGAGCTGCATCTGAACGGCCCGCTACAGTGGCTGGACAAAGTTCTCACCCAGATGGGCTCCCCATCTGCACGCTGCTCCAGTATGTCCTAAACCTCAAAGGAAATGCCCAAAGTAAGCCCATCACAAAGATGACTACACTCCAAATCTGGAAAAATATCCATAACAGAATTTGTTTTTGTAACATTCTTCATAGTATTTGTGGCCTGGTTCCACATCCCAGTTTTAATTGAGACATACACTCACAGAAGAACAAATGCACCCACACAGTTCCACTTACAAATATATACACACGCAAATTATTTTATTGAAAACTAAGAAAAAAACGAGATTGGCACTTTGTTACCCATCTATGTCATGCACCTTGTTAAATTGCTTTCCCCAAATCCTTAATATTAGATCTATTTGTGGTACAAATAAAATGTATATTGGTTGTTGTCTGGGAAGTAGAGGAAAAACCAAAAATGTCTGAATAGATTCTCAGTGTTGAAGATTGCTTGAATGCTGAAGGATTTTTTTGTTCCAGCCCACCACAACCATTGTTCTGAACCTAAGTTTACTTTTCTCTGGGAGACTCAGGCCCCATCCGTTGTCAGGGGGAGGTGGCTTATTGAAAAAATGATGGCCTTGGTGGCTGTTTTTCTCCTGAAGGAAATACCACAATGTGTTTGATTTGATTGCCTCTGCCACAGTGGCTCCCTTTTTAACTATCACAGTGTGTCGTTCTAAGACATACCTTCAAAAATGGACATATAGAAATGTGAGTAATAAAAATATTTCCGTAGCTCTAGAGTAACTGCACTATCAGACTGGCTGTAGTTTATTTTAGTTGTTTTTTTTGTTTCTTTGGTCATCATACGGCGCTCTTCATTCTTTTAGCTGATTTGCATCCAAACTGATGCCCCTGGTTTTATAGCTATCAGCCAGGCTTTGCAGGGCGCGCTGGGCAGGGACCAGAAAATATCAGGAGTTATCAAAAATCTTTTTTATTTTTTTATTTTTTTGATGTTTTTGTGTTTTTTTTTTATCAACACTGGGACTCCTTGAGCTCTGTTTGGTGAAGCATTTAATGTCTCATCAGGAGAATTTTGATGGTATACATTTTACCCTAAATTCTAACAGCATATCTTTGTCTCAGTACAACAAAAGAAAGTAATCACTGCCCTTATATCATACGTAGCCTGTATCTAGCCTTTCTTTTTGCTTTTTCTTTTTGGTTTTCCAATGAAATCTGGTGCGTTTAAAGCTCAGAAAACAGATTTGACTGAAAGTTTTAATCCAGTTCCTTGTAGGTATTTTTAGATGTTTAAAATTGGATTTTACCCATTCTTTTCTTTTTGTGTAATTTTTATCCAAGCACCTCCTCTACCCTTTTGGTGCTTCGTCAAGCAAATTCAACTCAGCCACACACAATTGGCTTTTAAAATGTTAGCTAAACTCGATGGGAGTGAACGTGCCTCTACACTGGGACATTATGTGTTAATGTGCGTATTGTGTTTGTTCAGTCCTTAAAGAACAGCTTGTACAACAAGACTTACTACCTTAAAGTCATTACTTGGTTGTTGCGAGTTTATTATGTCCCCAGTTCCACCTGTTGATGTACACGTGTTTACCATATGGCGCTAGAGATTGTACTTGAAGTGCACCTAGTGAATTTTGAAGTTTTGGGGAACTGAACCATGTGTTTCGGTCCAGTGTTACATTGTTTTAATCTTTGGCCTACAACATATGAATGTGAAAAAAAATACAATACAAAAACTGACGTGGACCAGATGTGCATATGCATAAAAGTAGTACATTATGTGTGTATTTAACAGTAATCTTTTTGCAAACCAGTCAGTACTGTAGACGTCGCAGTTGTTTTACCAATAGAGGGCGGTATTGATAGAGCAATTCTTCTTTTGTTTTGTTTTTTTTTACCTTGAGCTTCTCAGGCGTGTGGCATATTATGCAGACTTCATAAAACACTAATAAAAGATTTTTATTCTCATGATCCTGGCTGTGTTTATTGCTGTAAAAAAATAAAAAATGTTATCACATTATCGAACCTGTTTACCTGCAAATTTCAAAATCTTAGTTCTTTGTGTCCCCCTGCAGACGGTTTTCAGGTAACCTACATGACGGAGGCAATAGTAATGGTTGATTCTACTTTCATTGTCTAGTTAAACGTGTAGGCTTATATTAATGTGTAAATCTGATTCTGGTCTCCAATAATTTGAACCATTTTGCAGCTTAAAACCCTTGATGTTCAATATTTATTTATAATATGTACATCTTTAAGTAACACTATAAAGTAACAGAAAATTGCCTTAAAGACTGTTCTGAACTAAATCTAGCTTAAAATTAAAATAGGAGCTTCCACCCTAAGGGGACTATTGTAACGCTCTACTCTTTTCTTTAAGCATTTGTATTCGGCCCCCCTGAGTCAGTATTTGTAAAATCACTTTTCCATCAAAGCTCACGCTTCTTTGGATTGGATGGAGAGTGTCTGTGAACATGAAATTTTAAGTCTGGTCACATATTGTTTGGAAGTTTGTACTTTAACAGGGCACCTCAGTCTGCTTCCATCTGACCCGTTCTATGTAGTTCTGGCTTAATGTTCAGGATTGTCCTACTGGAAGGTTGGTCTTCACCCCAAACTTAAGTTTTTTTCCCCATGATTTAGCTCCATCCATCTTTCCATCAACTCTTGAGTAACTTTCTTGTCCCTGCTGAATAAAAACTATCCCCACAGCATGATGGTGCTAGTACCAAGTTCAGTGGTGGGAATGGTGTGTTTAATGTGATGTGCAGCGTCAGTTTTCTATCACAATATTTCATATACAATGTGCTGTGATGCATAATTTGCGGTTCTTTAAAAACGACAGTAGATTTTTATCAAGAATAAAGTGGTCTCTTTTCAAAAGGTAATGTAACATTTGTGGCTCTAAAGGGCAAACGTTGCTCTGTGAATTGCAAAGGTTGCAGACACTTGCAGACAAAGGTCTAGAGCGACAGCCATGTTTCTACAGGTTTGCTGTTGTGCTGTGCTCTATTTTAACATGATAGACTGAACAGAGCCCTGAGAGATGTTCAAAGCTTGGGAGATTATTTTAGAACTTTGCTTTGCTTTAAACTTCATCACAGCTTTCTCCTTGACCGGTCTGCTGTGTTTCTTGGTCTTCATGATGCTGTTTAGTCATTAATGCTCTACGAACCTCTGAGGCCTTCAAAGAACAGCTACATTTATGAGGCTGAATTACAGACTGATGAGCTGGATTTACAAATGAGCTGAATTCCCGAGGCCAGTGGGCGTACAGAAGCTAGAATACAAATACAATCCACACTTTTACTTTTTTTATTTATTAAACCAAATTGAACATTGTGTATTTTTTCCTTCTACTTCACGGTTATGTGGTGCTTTGTGTTGGTCCATTACACAAAATATAGGAAAATTCAAGGGGTGTTCATACTTTTGCAAAGTACTGTCACGAAACAGCAGTTACTTTTAAAAGGATGCGAATCACAGACGAGCGCGAACTTCGACCACCTGAACACATTTTTCCACCTTCGGCCACCGTACTCTGCGTCATAGGTAAATAGCTTCAGCTAGCCTGCAGTTAACTGCTGGAGACCTACCATGGCATTTACTTTGTACTCTCTAATCCAAGCAGCTATCCTGTGTATTAACGCTGTTGCTGTTTTACACGAAGAAAGATTTCTAAGTAAAAGTAAGTAGCGGAGCCTTTAAATCCCCTCCTTCTTTCATCCTCCACTCATTGGACAGGGCAGCTGGATGTAGCTGCTTTGTTAGCTAGTGCTAACTTCCTAAATTACAGGCTGATCAGCATTAACTCTGGTAATAATCTGATAGCAAGATGGAACAGAATTATAACTTGTGTTTTTCCCTCGTTTAGTCGGCTGGGGAGTGGACCAAAGTGTCGGAGGGTTCGGTGATGAACCAGGCATCAAAGTACAGCTGATGAACCTCATCCGCTCTGTGAGGACAGTGATGAGAGGTGCCTGTTTGCTCTTTAATATTATTTGAACACGTCAGAGCTGTAAAGATCGCCATGGAAATATTACATCATATACAGGTCCTTCTCAAAATATTAGCATATTGTGATAAAGTTCATTATTTTTCATAATGTAATGATGAAAATTTAACATTCATATATTTTAGATTCATTGCACACTTTTATTGTCTTTATATTGTCTTAATACGGATGATTTTGGCATACAGCTCATGAAAACCCAAAATTCCTATCTCACAAAATTAGCATATCATTAAAAGGGTCTCTAAACGAGCTATGAACCTAATCATCTGAATCAACGAGTTAACTCTAAACACCTGCAAAAGATTCCTGAGACCTTTAAAACTCCAAGCCTGGTTCATCACTCAAAACCCCAATCATGGGTAAGACTGCCGACCTGACTGCTGTCCAGAAGGCCACTATTGACACCCTCAAGCAAGAGGGTAAGACACAGAAAGACATTTCTGAACGAATAGGCTGTTCCCAGAGTGCTGTATCAAGGCACCTCAGTGGGAAGTCTGTGGGAAGGAAAAAGTGTGGCAGAAAACGCTGCACAACGAGAAGAGGTGACCGGACCCTGAGGAAGATTGTGGAGAAGGGCTGATTCCAGACCTTGGGGGACCTGCGGAAGCAGTGGACTGAGTCTGGAGTAGAAACATCCAGAACCACCGTGCACAGGCGTGTGCAGGAAATGGGCTACAGGTGCCGCATTCCCCAGGTCAAGCCACTTTTGAACCAGAAACAGCGGCAGAAGCGCCTGACCTGGGCTACAGAGAAGCAGCACTGGACTGTTGCTCAGTGGTCCAAAGTACTTTTTTCGGATGAAAGCAAATTCTGCATGTCATTCGGAAATCAAGGTGCCAGAGTCTGGAGGAAGACTGGGGAGAAGGAAATGCCAAAATGCCAGAAGTCCAGTGTCAAGTACCCACAGTCAGTGATGGTCTGGGGTGCCGTGTCAGCTGCTGGTGTTGGTCCACTGTGTTTTATCAAGGGCAGGGTCAATGCAGCTAGCTATCAGGAGATTTTGGAGCACTTCATGCTTCCATCTGCTGAAAAGCTTTATGGAGATGAAGATTTCATTTTTCAGCATGACCTGGCACCTGCTCACAGTGCCAAAACCACTGGTAAATGGTTTACTGACCATGGTATCACTGTGCTCAATTGGCCTGCCAACTCTCCTGACCTGAACCCCATAGAGAATCTGTGGGATATTGTGAAGAGAACGTTGAGAAACTCAAGACCCAACACTCTGGATGAGCTAAAGGCCGCTATCGAAGCATCCTGGGCCTCCATAAGACCTCAGCAGTGCCACAGGCTGATTGCCTCCATGCCACGCCGCATTGAAGCAGTCATTTCTGCCAAAGGATTCCCGACCAAGTATTGAGTGCATAACTGTACATGATTATTTGAAGGTTGACGTTTTTGTATTAAAAACACTTTTCTTTTATTGGTCGGATGAAATATGCTAATTTTGTGAGATAGGAATTTTGGGTTTTCATGAGCTGTATGCCAAAATCATCCGTATTAAGACAATAAAAGACCTGAAATATTTCAGTTAGTGTGCAATTAATCTAAAATATATGAATGTTAAATTTTCATCATGACATTATGGAAAATAATGAACTTTATCACAATATGCTAATATTTTGAGAAGGACCTATACATTTTTATGAATGCCTTTAACGTGAGTCATCGCCATACATCGAAAAGTATTCAATCTTTAGAAAAAAAGAGACACCAGTTATTGCCTGAGCCTGGGAGCGTGACGAAATGGATCTAATGAGAAAACTTAAGAGGTGTGACAGAATGTCTTTACTGTATCTCCCAGCTATAAACAGTAATATCGGATGCATAAAAACAATTAGATCTATATGTGATGACGTTTAAAGCAGGAGCCTTCAGTTCATATTCTTACGCCTAATGTGAAGCCGAAGGCGGGGTAGTCACGTTTAAAGCAAGCAGAGACGCAAACATTCTCACAAACAAGGTGAAAACCTGGCCGCATGTGCGCTTTATCTCAGGGACGTCTCTGCTGCTCACACACAGACGGGCCTGGGTACACTTGGCTGAAAGTTCAGATCTGGCTGTGAAATGTGAAGAATCAGCGCATGTGATGCAGCGCAGCCAAATTAGACTCTTTTATGAAGTGTGGGATCCCCGGGTTCGAGAGGTGGGCCTGGTCCTGGTCCTGGTCCTGGTCCTGGGCCTGGGCCTGGGCCTGGGTACACTTGGCTGAAAGTTCAGATCTGGCTGTGAAATGTGAAGAATCAGCGCATGTGATGCAGCGCAGCCAAATTAGACTCTTTTATGAGACACTCAGCGGTATTGTGGCTAGTTACTGCATGAAATACCCAAAGATTGCCCCTGAAAACACAAAGTCAATCTTTAGTTTACGGCCAAATAGAGATCATACTGAGCACTGTTCAATGACATTGGTCACAGCAGGGTTCACTTCCGGTTTGTCATGAAAACAACAGCATCATTCATTTCAAAGTTCTCCCAACACTGAGCTCCAGCTCCACTCATGCATGTCTTCATGCTCAACACAAAGTTTATTGGTTTTAGTATTCTATTCACTAAGTGGAGCAGATTATATAGATTAATTACACAGTCTGGTGTTTCAAAGCCTTTATTTCTGTTATTTATGATGACTTTTAGCTCACAGCTAATCAAAACACAATATTTAGGATTATAACACTACTTGAGACCAACAAAAAAAATGATTTTTAATACAGAAATGTGGCTTAATGAAAGGGTTGATGGTTATTTTCAAAAGATACTTTTAATCTAAAAAAACAAGCTTAATAGGAATGCATATTCTAATTTATCCCTGTATATGAAAAATAAACACACTTATACACAAAATGTATTTACTTTGATGTATTTTTAGTTTCCATGTAGAATATACTACCCTTTACATTTATTTCAGGACTAAACTGTTCCATTAAAAGCACAATTTATAGTCTCATAGCTACATTATATTAGCATGCATAATGAGATATTAGCATTTCATTTTTTAAGAAAAATAGTAAAATCTTTCATTTTTACTGACCTCTAAATTCATCCCGTTTACCATTACAGACTTTTGCATTAAATAGTAGTTTTTATGCTTATTTCATTAAGCTTAATAGACTGTAGTGATACACAGCAACGGGGTGGCACGATATATTGCAGATCTATTGTTATAGCAATATCATTGTGTGCGATATTAATATGGCAAAGGACTGTAATAGAATAATTGTTATACAGTAAAAAAAACAAAAAACGGGTCAACGTTGTCTGGTTTCCTTCCAATCCTATATATGCCATACAAACTCTTTACATACTGGAAAACTATAAAACATGATATTGTAAAGGGAATTAAAAATAAAAAAATTCTAAATCAAACTGCAATGGTAGCTTATTCCAAAGTGGCTGCAGCCTTTTAAATGGCCCGAAAAATGGATACAAATTCTTCTGTTTGGTTCATGAGGCAAATTTAAGACTTGGAAAGAAAACAAATCACCACAAAATGTTCAACCTGGCCAAATTGTATACCATTTACATCAACACATCCAAAGTTATATAATAAAACTGTCCATGAAATGTGTTAAATGTTACTTTAAATAACCTTGTCTTCACCTGTGTCCCCCTGCAGTGCCGCTTATAGGAGTGAATTCAGTCTGCATTGTGCTGCTGCTTCTGTTTGGATGAAGAACAGTGAATGAAGTTTGGATAAGCCAGCCTACTGCCACAGATCCATCCGCTCAGTAACCACTCCGAAGAATCAGCTACTTAACATCCCCCGTCAGCCTAAATATGAAAGCAACAGCAATAAAGTGATAAATCTGCTAACCTTTCCCCTGAAGACATGATAAGCTGATCACAGGTTTTAAAATGTAGACTACTGTCAAAGATTTTGACTCATATAAGTTTATTTGGAGTTTAGACAAGAGATGGGAATCAGTTGTTAAAAATGTTGTTTTTGTCACAATGCTCAAGAATAAAGAGTTTTTCAGGGCCACTTAGTGCCTACCATCCAACACTGTTTCGATTTTCTTGTTTAGTCCTTTTACACGTTGACACATTAAGAGAATCAACAATTGCCCAGCAGAAATGAACTTGTTGTTTGAATGAACCTTCTTAATAATCTTACCCTTGAAAGAGATCTGATGACTGTGTGATGTATCTCGAAGGCCTGAGAACTCTCTTATTGAGATGGAACAAATATAAAAGTCAAAGGATTCTTTTCAATGGCTTCTCCTTGCTTTTTCTAAATTATGATCTCTTTTTAAAGAACAACTTAGTCCCTTCAGTGCTGTGGAACCTCCTTTTGCAATAGTATAACCTTCACAATCGTGAGTTTTTTATTTTTAAGAATACCTTTGAAAGTCCCACCTTATTCTGTTACTGAAGGTTTAAGTAGTAAATGAGCATTGCTGAGGCCTATTATCTGCCTGACAGCCATCTTTGTAATATTTCAACATGTACAACTAAGTTTTTTATTTTGAATTGTGAGCTTCAGTCTGAGAGGCCAAAAGAAGTGTTCATTCATGCGCCATATTTTAAAAGGCCAACACAATCCCTTTTTATCTACCCCAATAGCTCCAAAATACTTTTATTTTGAACACCCAAATTACTACCCCTTTTGATCCCTGGGCCAGGCCCATTAGGTACTTGCGACATTCTCTGGTAATAGTCCACCTAGGACTGAGTTTGTTATTTTAAAGAGTATACGTTGGGTTTTATTGTGCAAATCCAAATGAACCCTTTGTTGATCACAGACGTGGACTCCTTAACCTTTAAAAACCTTTTTTAATAATACAATATACACTCACTGGCCACTTTATTAGGTACACCTGTCCAACTGCTCGTTAACGCAAATTTCTAATCAGCCAATCACATGGCAGCAACTCATGTGATTGGCTGCCATGTATGTAGACATGGTCAAGACGATCTGCTGCAGTTCAAACAGAGCATCAGAATGGGGAGGAAAGGTGATTTAAGTGGGCATAGTTGTTGGTGCCAGACGGGCTGGTCTGAGTATTTCAGAAACTGCTGATCTACTGGGATTTTCTTGCATCATCTCTAGGGTTTACAGAGAATGGTCAGAAAAAGAGAAAATATCCAGTGATCTGCAGTTCTGTGGGTGCAAATGCCTTGTTGATGCCAGAGGTCAGAGGAGACTGGCCAGACTGGTTTGAGCTGATAGAAAGGCAACAGTAATTCAAATAACCACTCGTTACAACCAAGCATCTCTGAACGGACAACACGTCGAACCTTGAGGCGGCTGGGCTACAGCAGCAGAAGACCACACCGGGTGTCACTCCTGTCAGCTAACAGGAAACTGAGGCTACAATTCGCACAGGCTCACCAAAATTGGGGGGGAGGGTATTTTCTTGGCACACTTTGGGCCACTTAGTACCAATTGAGCATCGTGTCAACGCCACAGCCTACTTGAGTATTGTTGCTGACCATGTCCATCCCTTTATGACCACACTGTACCCATCTTCTGATGGTTACTTCCAGCAGGATAAAGCGCCATGTCATAAAGCACCAATCATCTCAGACTGGTATCTTGAACATGACAATGAGTTCACTGTACTAAAATGGCCTCCACAGTCACCAGATTTCAATCCAATAGAGCACCTTTAGGATGTGGTGGAACGGGAGATTCACATCATTGATGTGCAGCCGACAAATCTGCAGCATTTATGTGATGCTATCATGTCAATATGGACCAAAGTCTTTGAGGAATGTTTCCAGTAGCCTGTTGAATCTATGCCACGAAGATTAAAGGAGTTCTGAAGGCAAAAGGGGGTCCAACCAGGCGGCACAACACTTGTACTAGGAAGGTGTACCAAATAAAGACACCGGTGAGCGTACATATGAATGCGGCTCTTATTTTGAAAAATATCTTAGTTTATAATGAACAGTAGTCTGATTGATAGCTGTAATTTGAAAGCATAAATAAAATCCCTTGTCATCACACCGGCTTCGCTATGGAATGTATTGCTTTCCATTTACTGCTACAGGAGGCACCAGTCACTGCGAAATACTCGAGCATGTATGTCTCATCGCGCTTGCCGTAGAATACAACAGTATCCAACGCTGTGACCTCGAAGTTGAAACAAGAAAGTCTGAGAGGTATGGGCAACACGCAAAGCTATATTGCTGCGTCGCTATCTCTATGTTCTGTGTACTTAGGCTATATATACATTTACCGCTCTCATAAGTTGCTGCATAAAGCGGCTCTGAATGGCGACAAACTTCCAAGTTTTGTGTATCTTTACATCAAATACTTGAGCAGAGCTGTGACGCGGAGAACAGGTCACCTGTACGCAGCGCGCGCCAGCAGGGCGCGTGCGGTTGTTTACACAGTCCTTAACTGCAGGTGAGCAGAGTGACGAAGCAGTTCAAATGAAAGCCAGGCTGCTGGACACTCTCGTTTTAAGTTCGTGTATCTGTGCTGTTTTTAAGGCTGGACAGATCCTTGCTGAGGAGGTTCTGCGGCGCAGCAGGATATGGTTGGGATTACCCGGACACTGAATACAGAGACATCCCGCTGTGTTTCCCGGAGGTTCTCTGCTCCAGACCTATGCTCATGTTGTTAACTGATGGCAACTTTAGGCTCAGCCCAGCAGGTATGAGAATAAACACGTTAGCAGGTCTAACGTGACGGACTAGATGAACAAATGCATACAGTTCCTTGCAAAAGTATCGATAACAATTGAACTTTTTATGCCACGTTGCAACCACAAACATCAGGGATTTTATTTTGATTTCATGTGACAGACGAGCACAAAGAAAAACGATACATGGTTTTCTAAAGCTTTTACAAATTACGTGAAAGTTGAGGGTGCGTTTGTATTTACCCCCCTTTATATGACACCCCTAAATAAAATCCAGTGCAACTAATTACCTTTAGAAGTCTTATTTAATAAGTAGCGTCCAATTCAGTTTAATCTCAGTATAAATTCAGGTGTTGTCTCAGAGGTTTGTTAGAGAACTTAGAGACACGTGCACACCTGTAAAGACATGGCCGTCCACCTACAGTCACAAGTCAGGCAAATGGAAGTAGCCAGAGGGCTCATGGTAAGGAGCTGCAGAGATCCACAGTGCAGATGCAGATGGGAGAATCTATTCGTTAAACAACTGAGACGTCCACGAAATGATGTTCACAGAAGCCCTCTGTCCAATCTGACTGAGCTTGAGTTATGTTGTAGGGAAGGACTTGCAGCTCTAATTGCAGTGAAAAGACTTCCAGTACAAGACAGACTCCCGTCATCTGCAGAAATACTCAGATGATTCTGCAGTTGCGGGGTGGATCAGAGATGGACAAGAAGCTGAGTACAGAGATCTGGTGGACCGCTTTGTGGCATGGTGTGGAAACAATCATCTCATCTTGAACGTGAATAATTAAAATTCAATTCAATTCAATTCAAAACTACTTTATTAATCCCAAAGGGAAATTAAATGTTGCTGTAGCTCATATTATGCAGGTTTCTTCAAAGAGCCGTTGTAGATGCTGATTGCTGTGGGCAGGAAGGATCTCCTGTAGAGGTCTGTTTTACAGCAGATCTGAAGAAGCCTCTGACTGAAGACACTGTTGTTGTAGGACAGTCTCATGAAGAGGATGCTCCGGGTTCTCCATAATGTTCTTCATTTTATGAAGAATCCGTCTTTGCAAAAAAGGAGATGATTGTAGATTTTAAGAGAAACAGGAATAGGTCAAACACTATTTCCATCATGGGAGAAGAAGTGGAGGTGGTGGAGGAGTATAAATACCTCGGTGTTCACCTGGACAACAGGCTAGAGTGGAGATGCAACTGTGAAGCCATCTACAAGAAGGGACAGAGCAGACTGTACTTTATGAAGAAGCTTCGGTCCTTTGGTGTTTGCAGCAAGATGCTGCATATCTTCTATAAGTCTGTTGTGGAGAGTGTGATCTCTTTACCATCATCTGCTGGGGAAGCAGCATCAGAGCCAGGGGCTTAAAAAAGCTCAACAAGTTGATAAAGAAGGCTGTCTCCTCTGGAACCTCTGGAGATCATTGTGGAAAGATGGATTCTTCATAAAATGAAGAACATTATGGAGAACCCTGAGAATCCTCTTCATGAGACTGTCCTACAGCAACAGTGTCTTCAGTCAGATGCTTCTTCAGATCTGCTGTAAGACGGAGCGCTACAGGAGATCCTTCCTGCCCACAACCATCAGCATCTACAACGGCTCTTTGAAGAAACCTTCATAATATGAGCTCCAACAACATTTATTTCCCTTCGGGATTAATAAAGTATTTTTTTAATTCATTTAAATTGAAAGTGGTTTTACACCTCTATCTAGCTCCACCTCTCTTCTCATAAACTCTAAACAGCCTTCCTGAGCTTGCTGAAGATAGGTATCCTTAGCACATCATGCTGCCACCAGCGTCTCTCAGCGGGAATAACGTTCTGTTTGATATTACTAAGATTTATGTAGATTAGGCAGTTTGTTAAATTAAACAAGTAAATGGACCTCAATACAAGTATGCACAACACTGTCTAGATGTGTAAAAAAATGGAAACCAAATATTATTTACAATTATGCAATTCTTTGTGTTGGACTATCATTAAAATTTAACTAAACAGTTTAAATTCTGAGGTTGTATCATGATGAAAGACTTTTGCAAGGCAAATGCCGAGCCTTGCTGATTTTCATCAGACCTGACGTCACTGATGCCAGTATTTCACCCATCAGAACCTTCTGTTTTTAGGTTTAGTCCGTGTGCGACAAAGTTTGAAAACCCTTCAGCCAATCGATGAGCTGAAGAAGGGTCCTTTCTTGCTGCAAGTCACAGTCCAGGGGTATCAGCAGACGGATGCAGGGGTCGAGGTGGATGTCTGTTTGTCTGCTACATCCCGTTCTGGATGCCCAGTGTGGGAGAGCGTCCTAACACTGCTGTCCAAAGACAGGCATCACAAAGCCAGCAGAGACTTACTGAGGAACAGCAGCAAGTGTGACCACTGCTATGGTGATTTCTGCTCATACTCTGTAAAGACCCCTTTTTAGAAGCAACATTTGAACTGTCCTGTTTGAGGACTTGGCCATTGTGTTCTTACTCTTCTTTGACACATATGGATTTATTGTTCTAGAAGAGCAACCAGCTAATGAAGAAAATTTGAAGCAGGTGGAGATCAGAGTTCCCAGGACAACGGGGCTGCGGTGTGTATGGTCCTTCACTGACTACTCCCCCCATTGCCTTCTCTCTCTGCCAGCCATGTTCTGCAGCCTAAAGTCTCAAACAGCACCAGCTTTCTGGATGCTGTCGGTCTGCTTGGCTGAAATAGAAAAACACAAAGGTAGGAAGCAGCCAATTACTGAATGTAGAAGATTGATCTGCAGCCAGGTGAATGAAATGCCACAGTTCTATTGTGCCTCCAGGTGTTGAAATCATCACAGCTCCTGTCAGCATCACAGCCCAGTTTAAGGAGACTCAGCCAGCGCCGGGAAAAATAACGATCAGGTTCTGGGAGATCAGCAAAAAATTAGGCCAGTCTGCTGATAAGGACATACGTTTCCAGGTGCAGCTGCAAGGACAAAGCACCGCTCAAATGGTGGGACTGATCTCTAGGGCTAAATTAATGTAGATGATTGACAATCTTGTGAAATGCTTACGTTTTGATTTATTGTGATGGTTCTGTTTCTGTGTGAACAACCCTTTGTAAGTACAACCAATTTTTCCATATGGCTGTTGTGTAGAATTTTGACCACCCTTCTTTACAAAGTTGCTTTGGTTCATTGCGAGAGAATTTAAGTACACCCTTTCGTCAAACTTTTTGACGGGTGGGCGGGACTTCCGGTGAGGGCGGGACTTCCGGTTGGGGCCATGTGGGCTGGTGGTGTGTCCAAGGGGGGGTAACCGTGGATGCTGATTGGTTGTCGTCATTAGGGGCGATACCTTAAATGAGCCAAATAAAACACAGGGGTGTGTTTAAGGGTGTTACGGGGAAGACCTTAAATGAGCCAATTAAAACACACAGGGGTGTGTTTAAGGGTGTTATTAATAATCTGTATGTTTTTCAGGCGTTAATACATCTAAAAACAAAAAGACATGCATCCTTTTATATTTTAAAGGTATAATCAACTTAATGTTGACCTGTCACATGAAATCCTAATAAATGAACTGTGTAACCTGACAGAACTGTAAGTTCATTTTGCTTTACAGCAGGACCTATTTGTTGAATATATGAGCCAGTCTAAATCAGTTCAAAATAGAAAAGACCTAAAAAAAGTAAATAAAAGATTGTGCTTCCCTACATCGATGGAACGAGAAAACCTTCAGCTTCTGCGTCAACAGACTGGAAAGCAGGTAAAAGAGGTAAGATGAATATGAGATTAACAAGTAACGTTGATGGTAGGACAGATTGGCTACAGAAACGGACAGCGCAGGAAGACAGTCTCTACAGCCTCACGGGATCTTCGTAATAAGGCCTCATCGTTAACGCTTCTGGCAGCATGTCAGATTCTGTTAAAGAAGCATTTTGGTGACATCAAGGTGATTTTAAACTGAACTGATCACTGTGTTTTTTTGTTTTTTTTTCTGTAGGTTTTATTTATTATTTTTTTTCTGTAGGTTAGTTTTATTATTATTGTTTTTCTTATGTTCATAGAAATGGATAACCGAATCAGACTTGCCCTGGATGAAATAAGAAATTTAGTAATTGAACTTAACGAAATTCCCGTTAATGCAGAAGTAGCAGATAACATCGTTTTAAATGCATCTCCTGCTAACAGTGAAAATGTAATAAATGAAGATTAGCACGGTGACTTTTTAAACGTAATCAATCAGGCTCTTGAAGATTTAAATAGAGCACCGTCTCCACTCAGCATTCAGCAAAATGATTCACCTGACAGTCATCAAAATCCTTCAACGTCACCTGCCGCAGATCAGCACGGGGGTCATTTCAATACGGAGGTAGCGGTTAGTTCTGATCAAATAGGGCGAGATCCTCCACCCATGGTTGAACGTGAACATTTTAATAACCATGAAATAAGGAGACCTTTTACCATACCGCCGCCCTGTCCAAGTAACGTTCCAGATTTAGCCGCATTCTATACAGACATCATGCGTATTATAATTGAATTAGCCGACGCTGCGAGATCGTTAACCAGACGCAACGACGTTGTGCAGCTGGAATTAGTGGGTGAAAATCTCAATCGTCACATCACATTTACTGTTACAGATGATGGAAATATGATCCTGCCTGCTTTCGAGAACTTCCTCGACGATTTAGTACAATCGAATGCAAATATACCTGTAGATAATAACATGGAATTTGTTCTTCAGGTTGTTAATGACCCAGCAGGAGGTTCTAAGCGTAAAGCTGCAGGAACGTTAGACTGTGAACTGTTTAATAAGAAAATGCGTCATTTGTATATTATAAACAATACCGGTAATCAGTTATGTTTTGCAATCAGCCTCGCACACGTCTCTGATCCTGAGCTCACGGATCACCGTGCTGTAGAACAGGGGAGGAGAAGGCAGCATCAGGCAGGCCTCGACGAGCAAACAGCAGTTACCTTTAGTGATATTGGTAAATTTGAAACCATTCTGAAGAGAAAACTTGTAGTGTTTCACAGAACCACGGGCTCTACTGCTCTGTGTAAATTTGAGACCAGTTTCCCTGATCGTTCAAACCCTCTGTTTTCGCTGTTATTTCAAGGTCATTACTATGGGATAAAAAATCTCAAAGGTTTTATGGGGTGCAGATATATTTGTAATTACTGTTACGCCAGCTATCAGAATGCCAATACACACCATTGTGAAGGTTATTGTCCAGTGTGTCGAACATATAAATGTATGCAAGAGATTAGCAATCCTGTAAGCTGTGCAGGCTGTCAAAGAATCTGTCGTAATTCCTCATGTTTCAGTAGACACAGGGAACCGCGCATCAGAAATAGTGCTGAAAGGCCTATGAGTGACTGTGAGTTGGTAAAACTGTAAAGTATGCAAACGGATATACGTTATTCCAATCAGTAAACCGAATAAACCACACGTGTGTCATGTAAAATGCAGTATTTGCGGTGAAAATGTACCTCCCAGCCTAGACATTACATGCGATGATCATAAGTGTTACATTCTGCCTTGCAGTGCAATTAATCAGCTTGATGATAAACTGATTTTTTATGATTTCGAATGCCTCGTCAATGAGAGCGGCGTGCATACCCCCTTTCTGGTCTGTGCTAAAACGTTGAAAGGTGATAAATGGCATGCTTATGGACTGAATTGCACCCAAAAATTTCTCCTGCATTTCAGGAGGCCGATGTACAGAGGCTACACCTTAATAGCGCACAACGCGCGTGGGTACGATAGCTACCTGATCCTCACCGCAATGCTGCAGTTAGGCATTAAACCTCATCTCGTCATGCTAGGAAGTAAAGTTCTCTGTTTAACCGACCCTGATTACAGGTTAAAATACATTGGTAGCCTGTCCTTCATGTGTATGAAGCTTAGTGCCATGCCGAAAGCGTTAGGCTTTACCGATCAAAGCAAGGTTTTTTTTCCCCACCTATTTTCCTCTGAACAACATCTCCAGTATGTGGGGGCTTTTCCTCCTCCATCCTGCTACGCTGTAGAACGCATGAGTCTTCAAGAACAACAGGTGTTTAGCAGCTGGTACAGAGAAGCGAGCAAAGAGGTCTTTGACTTTAAGAAAGAAGCTATTCGTTATTGTAAAAATGATGTTGAAATTCTTTCTCAAGGATGCTTAAAATTCAGAGACGAGTTCTTTAAGGAGACAAGTGTGAATCCGTTTAAAAGTATCACAATAGCATCAGCCTGCATGAAGGTTTTTGTAACCAATTTCCTTCCTCCTCAAACCTTAGCCATTCCATCACCTCTGGACTACAGACGTAGCAGTAAAACGTTCTCCAGCGCATCCATTCAATGGCTCGGCTGGATTGCAGACAGCAGAGCCATATTTATCGAGCATGCATTAAATAGGGGTGAAAAGAAAATCGGGCCATATTCAGTGGATGGGTATGCAGAGATTAACGTTGTCAAAGTTGCGTTTGAATTTTACAGGCTGTTTTTTCCACGGCTGTAAAAAGTGTTACATGCCTCATGACAAGTGTCCGTTGAGAGCGGTCGCATTTGAACAGTTTTACGCAGCCACTGTTGAGAGAAGCAAGGTGTTACAAACTGTGTACGGCCTTCGTCTCGAAGTCATATGGGAGCATGAGTGGATTGAAATGAAAAAATCAGACCCAGGGGTGATCAGCTTTCTTGAGAAAGTTAATGCACCCGAACCGCTATCACCCCGGGATGCTCTGTATGGTGGACGCACCTGTCCTATGAAGTTGAGGTACACAGCGGAACCGGATGAAACTGTACACTATGTGGATTACACATCTCTGTACCCTTATGTAAACGCCAACTGCGTTTTTCCCCTCGGACACCCCACCATCATTTACAAAGATTTTGATGACCCCAGCAGCTACTTCGGTATAATCAAAGCTGTGGTCTACCCACCACGTAACCTGTTGTTCCCTGTTTTACCTTACAGAACATCCCAAGGTAAACTTGTGTTCACTCTCTGCCGCACATGCGCTGAAATAAATAACCAGTCAGGTCCCTGCATGCATAATGATGAGGACAGAGCTCTGACGGGTGTTTGGGTGAGTGTAGAACTCTGTAAAGCGTTACAGTGTAGTTATCGTCTTGCTAAAATCACAGAGGTGTGGCATTTTGAAAAGAGCAGTAACACAATCTTTAAAGGGTATATCAACACCTTCCTGAAAGGTAAGCAGGAGGCTTCAGGCTATCCGTCTGAAGCAGTGCATCAGGAGAGTAAGTCAAAGTATATAAGCGACTACAAACTGCATCAGGGCATCCAATTAGACCCTGAGAAAATCGAGGTGAACCCTGCCAAAAGGCAGGTTGCACAATTGTGTTTAAACAGTTTTTGGGGGAAATTTGAGCAAAGAAGTGATCTGTCTCAGACCACAGTCATCACTAACCCTGAAGAATTTTTCAGCTTCATGTTCTCGAGTAAATACAGGGTTAACTATTTTCATTTTTTCAACCCTGAAATGTGTGTAGTGCAGTGGAATTTCAGTAAACGTGTCATATATCCACCAAGTAAGACAAATAATGTGTTTATTGCAGCATTCACCACCGCTTATGCACGTTTAAAACTTCTCAGCAGCATGGAGAAGTTACAGGACAGATTGATTTATATTGACACGGACAGTTTGATTTATGTGAGAAAAAGTGGTGAAACTCCTCTGGAATTGGGAAATTATCTGGGTGATCTTACTGACGAGTTAGATGGTGACAGCATTTCGGAGTTTGCATCGACAGGACCCAAGAGTTATGCATACCAGACCAAAAACCGTAAAAAAGTAGTGATACGTGCTAAAGGCATCACTCAGACGCATGAATGCAGCGAGAGGGTCAATTTTGACAGCATCAAAGGGCTGGTCGAGGGCTACTTACAGAGGTCAAGTGAGGGTGTCATTGAAATCCCTCAGCACACGATCAGGAGGGATAAAAAGAGATTCCGTTTGACAAACGCGACATTTCTTAAAAAGTTTCGATTGGTGTATGATAAGAGATGTCTTTTTTCTGACGGGACAACTCTGCCTTTCGGTTATTAGAGTTGAAGAAGAAGAAGAAATAAAATAAAAAGTCACATGGATTTACAGGAGATTGATTTTGATCCTAGATTTAGAGCACCTTTCTCATGTATGATAGTTGGACCCAGCGGCTGCGGGAAAACTTTCTTTGTAAAAAGTATTTTACAAAACTGTAATCATGTCATGGATGTTGTTCCAGAAAATATTGTATGGATTTACACATCTTTTCAACCCATGTATGCTGAATTGCAGAAGATGAATAAAAATATTACCTTTGTGGAAGGATTACCTCATTCTTTTGAAGATGAAAACCTGTTTCCTCCTGATCAGAATCATCTGATTATTCTAGACGATGTTATTGCTCAAGCCTCAGATGATGAAAACGTGATGAAAGTCTTTACCCAGTATCGACATCATCGAAATATGAGCATTATTATGCTGACTCAGAATGTTTTTCATCAAGGAAGGTTCAGTCGCACCATTAGCCTGAACGCTAATTATATGGTGTTGTTTAAGAACCCGAGAGATAAGCTGCAGCTGAATATACTGGCCCGCCAAATGTTTCCATCTCGAAAGGGTCTCTTCTTGGAGAGTTTTGAAGACGCAACGAGAGAAGCTCATGGATATTTAATCATCGATTTTACGCCTACCTGCCCAGAACATTTCAGACTGAGAACAGGCATACTTCCTCACCAGTGGCCTGCTGTGTATGTGCCCAGAACAAAGTAAGTCATCATGTCTGCGTGTATAAAAAGGAATTTACCATTATTCAGAGCCTTGTTTGAGGCCACTCCGCAGAAGCGCAAAGATATTCTCGCACACTGCTCTCCCGACTTTATTCAGGCTCTGTGCGAGATTGCACTGAATATCCTAAAAGGTAACATTAAACTATCACCCTATCAACACCGACAATTGAAGAAACAAAAAAATATCATCAGATTGTTGGGTGATAAAAGAACCGGGATAAAAACTAAACAGCTGGCTCTCAAAAAGCAACGAGGTGGTTTTATTATCCCCATCTTAACGGCTCTTGCTCCCTTGATCGGTAATCTAGTGGGTGGTATAATCCGGAGATAATGTCTCTCAGAACATCGCAGAAGATGTTTCTCATTTCACCTCATCAATTCAAGCGTCTGACCCAGTCAGACACGTCCATCAGACAGACGGCGGAGGAGAATTTGGATGCTGAAATGAGAGCGATATTAAACGAGCCGGGTTTGACTTCTTATGAAAAAATCAAGAGATACGATGCTCTTCTCCAGAGGTATCTGACTTTACTTAAGCAAGGTGTCAAAGAAGAAAAACAGCGGGTCAGTTTAACGCTGCAGCGTGACACAGAGGTTCCTGAACATGAGCGGTCCCAAGAAAAACAAGGCCCAGGGCAGGACGAGGCCCCTAAGGATCAGGTTCTTACAGAAGTACTGAAAAGCCTACCGAAGCATAACCGTAAAAATGCCGAGTACATTTTGAAGAAATTATCCAAAAGAATTGAGAGTTGGACTTCGCAAGGTGAATTTGTATTTAAAGGAAATGTTGTAAAAGGGTCCCACATGATTGATTTGTTGAAAAATCTCATGCTTCCGTTTAAAAAATCTGGAGCATCACAAACCCGAGGATGGTCTGACTTTCTACACACCTTGTCAGAGGTAAACATCCCTATATCTTCAGTCATTAACCCTTATGCTCGTGAAGAATATAGACGTTTCAAAACAGAGGGTACATCGATTGAAAATGGGGGTACACCCCCCAGCGTTAAGCAGAGAAGAAAAAGAAGAAGAAGGCAGATAACTCATTCTCCCCACTGGTCGAGATCTGAGCTGGAAGATCCAAAAAATGCTGATGGGAGATCAAAAAGGTCTCTTCGTAAGACTGGATTACATTTTCACCATAAACCGTTATAAGAAAATGAAACATGTAGCCTATTTTTTTTATTCAATAAAATATTTATTGATTATATTTTTCAAGTCTAACTTCGTTCTCTACTTCACACACTAAGATATGATGTCATTACACAAATATTAAATCATAAGAAAAAAAAAACAATGAAAAAAAATAAAAATAAGACAATTTAAATTCCATAACAATCCATAAATATCTCCAAAGAGCATGTTCCGTGAGTATAAAATGTACAACTTTGATTAACGACACATTTCTGATATTTTTTCACAAAGTTAGATACCATTAAATTATTCTTAATCACATCTCCGGTGTATTTCGACAACACTTGCTGCATTGATAATCCGCACGCTCTATGACATAGATAAAAAATGCAATGGTGACCGCACACAGTGGACAGAGTGTTTTGAAGCTGATTATTATGATACAATATTTTTGAGGATCTGTCTTCTAAAAATGTTACGATGCTTGACGGGTAGAACTCGAAATCCGGAGAGAATCCATAAGATTCAAAAAAGCTGGATTGACCATTCTCATCCAAAGTCAGAGCTAATCAGTGTTCTCCAGGCATGTGTGAAGGATGTGTGTTCACAATAAAGTAGGCCGGCCCTGGGAATTTGTCAGCAGCGGGAGCTGGTCGCACGGCCATACACCACAAAATAAATCTCCCAGCAGATGACGCATCAGGCTCTCAATTTCATGATTATTCATGTCTGATTAGATTAATAATAATCCACCAGCACACGCCTCTTTGAATCAATCTGTAAAATAGAGTCATAACAAGCGTAGATGATCAGCGTGGTGGTATGAGGCAACGGGTTTCTGAAGCGCATTTCCAGTCTTAAATTCCCACTGGAAACTGGAGATAGAGCATCTGTGTCCTCACCCGGGTTAAGATTAAATGCAAATAGAGAGTATCCTTGATTAAATTCAGCTATTCTTGCAGGTTTATGTAGAGTATATGTATCTTCTCCTGATAAAAAATCTTTAACTTTTTCAACCACAACCTTCTTTCCCGTTTCATCTTGCATAACCCTCCTCAGCCTATCTACACCCCCAAAACTTCCCGGATTTGAAGGGCTATAATATACTTTCTTCATCAGCCGTCTTCCTGCCATCTCTGCCTTATGCTCACTCTGCCGATTACTTGTTAAATAATGAGAAAAAACACACAGGAGGGTAGATTTATCCTTATTTTTTTTTATTTTTGTATTTAATATAAAAACAAAAAACAAAATCAGATAAAATGCAGATTAATGCAGATGAATTCAAACACTACTAGCTTTTGAACAACACTTCTGGGAAAGGTTACTATGTTCCTACTTTAATTGTATTTAATAGTAAAAAGAAAAAAAGAAGAAAAATCATATGATGCAGATTAATTAAAGTACTGGAATACTAAAAAACAAAAAATGATACAACAAGTCATCAAACATGTGAGATCAGTTTGTCAGTCCATAGCACTCTGAAACAGAGTTAAGTTGTTTGAGATGTTTCTCTTCGACCATGCGATCATAAACGTGCGCTATTGCACTGTGGATGCCTTGTACCGATTTCAGTTCATATAAAACCATCTTGGCAATTGTCTTCACTCTGAAGTCATCCGCTTGTATGCGTCAAAGTACCAGAAGATTCTGAATAGCAGGAACGAGTTTGGGGGTTACGAGTCGTCGTACGATGCGTTGAAAGTTGACTTGGTAATAATCCTCCCCCAACACCTCCAGGCAATGGTGCTGACGCTGGCTTGGGTGGTTCGTTATACATCCATAGCAGGTTTCTCTGAGATAGTTCAAAGAGGTTATGTTGAATAAATGAAGTATCGCTGTTTTCACCATATTGATGAGGGTGGTTGAGAACCAACCGTCAATTTCGTCCTCCTGGTTACTCTCATCCTCTGCTGAAGGCTGAGGGTCCTCCATCAGTTCCAGGGTTTGTGTAGGGGCTTCGGTAGAGGGTGAGTAGCCGGTGGCTACCTCCTCCTCCACGACCACCTTCATGTCTTCAGGCAGGACATTCGCATCTACAGACTCAGCCATGAATAGCGGCGATGGTGAGCAGAGGTCTGGAGAAAGCGGTAGATATTTCATGTTGTATCCTGTAGGTGATGCAGGACTGAAGTGGTTCTCCGAGAATGAGGACGTTGAGGTGAATGGTGAGAAGAGGTCAGGGGAAGGCGGATGATATGGTCCAATGTTGAAGCTTTCATCGTGCTCAGGAGAGAAGTGGATCTCTGCTCGGTGGTTGTAGAGATCCCTGTATGGTGTCGGTCCACTCATTCTCATGATACGATTCTCAGTGTCTGTGAGCTTGCAGTTATCCCCCCGTATATATATCATAGGAAGGGGCGTGTCCTCAGAAGAGGGTTCGTTCTAAACGTAAAACAGGAAACGTCAGGTTTTTTTTCACTGACATAACATCGATCCAACTTCGTGACTTATGGAAAAGGTCGGAAAGACGATGTCCAATTTCACTCATCTTCTCTGCCCAAGCTTCAAGCGGCAGAGCCAGCATTGTCTTGAATACGCCGCAGTCCTGATTGAAAGCCTCCAACACAAACAGATCTGAGGGACTCGTCCGGTTGTTCCTGCGTCTGCTTGCCCGAAAAGACCAGCGGCCATTTGCTGTGGTTTTTGACCCCCACACTGCGCTAAAGAGAGGTTCTCTCTCAGCTATTTCAACATCGGATGGTATATGAAACATTCTCGCCCGTTTTACAGGTTGAGGAAACAGTTGATTTTCTTCTTCTTCTTCCTCCCTCTCCTGCTTTGAGACTGTTTCAGGGGTATCATTAAGGTGCAGGATTGCAAGCCTTAACACAGCCCAGTCGCTGTGGGTGAGAGTACACAGAGCCAGTGATCCATTAAATACCTAATCTTGATCCAATTGATACAGGCAAAGCTCTCCTATTTCATACATGAAAATATAACCCCAGCTGCCAACCAGGCCATATGACTCCAAAGACCATTCTTCCTGCAGAGTGTCGAACGGGGGTCTTTGTACCCTGCAGATGTAGTATGTTGATTTCTTAGGAGCATTCAATTCACGGGATGAATGCTGGTAGACGGTCACTGGGGTTTCGCACAGAACTGACATACCTCTTGGCCGACCCGAGGTCTGATTTTCAACCATGGTTGTTGAAGTTGATGTTGGATCCTCATCATCGGTAGAGTATGTCATGACGGGAATTCTGATAGGTATCTCAGATGAGGAAGTAGATGATGCAGTTGCTTGTTCATCATCATCTTGGCACGCGTTGCGTTTCTCCTCCGCTTGAAGATAAACTCTCTTAACTCTAGCCATTGTTGAACGGGTGTTCTTTTCCAACGAATGTTGCATGTAAAGTGCAGAGTTTTATCTCTGTATTTAAAGTAAACACTAAAGCACGCACTATTGTTTTCATTGGGTTATTCAAGGTTTAACGATGCTTACAAACACACCCCTCTATTTTTAATTGGTGCTGATGCCAAACAGTTTCCGATAATACCATATTTGTCTTGTTCTATTTATAACAAACACACTTCTGTGTTTTTCATTGGCTCATTTAAGGTATCACCCCTAATGACAACAACCAATCAACACCACGGTTACGGCCCTTGGACACACCCCCTGTTTGACCACGTGACCTCCCGCCCACATGGCGCCAACCGGAAGTCCCGCCCTCATCGGAAGTCCCGCCCACCTGTCAAAAGTTTGACGAAAGGGTGTACTTAAATTCTCTATTGCGGTTTGCAGACATTTGGTTTGTCTGACTTGGACATTTTAGCTGAGTTGTTTTCTTTTTCAATCGTTCTGTTATATTCCTCTCCACACTCATGCATGCAGCAAACTTCCATAATTTCTGCTTTCATCGAGGCTTCATTAAGGCTGGCAATGATCAGCTTATCAAGTACATTTCATTAGCAACAATTGGCTATTACTTTCCTGCCTAAATTCCTTGGAAGCAGCAAAGTTAGTGTATTTAGTGAAAATAATATACATAATGCCCACGAGAAACAACAGATTGTAGTTTTGTAGATTGAATACTGTTGTTGTCGGACAAAGTAGCGCATAACTGTGAGGTAAAAAAATTATACGTGGTTTTCAACATTTTTATACAAGTAAAATCCAAAAACTGTAACATGCATTAATATGTAACCCTCCTGAGTCAATACTTTCTAGTTGATCTTTATGGGTATGTCTCCACTAGCTTTGCACATCCAGACTGCAATTTTTGCATTTTTCTCTCTTTTAGGCAGGTTTGATGAAGGGTGTCTGTAAACAAAATGAACTCAAGCACAGATTTTCAGATTTTCTTTGACCACACCATCCTAACACATGAACATGATTTGATCTAAAGCATTCCATTGTCGCTCTGGTTGTGTATTTTGTTTCCTTGTCCTGTTAGAAGGTGAACCTCCAGTCCAGTCTAAAGTCTCCTGCAGCCTCTCACAGGTGTTCTTCCAGGATTGCTCAGTAATTAGCTCCATCCTTCTTCTCATCAACTCCACAGCATAATGCTGCCTCCACCATGTTTCTTTGTGGGTATGGTTTATTCAGACCAATGTCAGTGTTAGTTTTAGACCACACATAGCGTTTTGTTTGGTTCAGGAACTCCTTCATGGACTTCAGTCATCATCATCAGAAGTTTTAAAATATCAATTGTTAAAAATCAGTGATGATTTCTAATTGTTATTAGAGTACAGGATAATATATCACCAAAATAATGTACATTTTTATTCTTTAATAAGAAATGTATATTTTGTTTGTGACTGATATTTTCCTCTTAGAAAGTGCCTTTCATGTTGCCAATCAGATTCAGGTTATGGTGTGAGCTGGACATTTAGTACACCAAATGAACACTTTGTCTACCAGCTGGCCATATTAGGTTAAAGTAAACATCCTTCCTGCAGTTAGTGAACACTTTTCAATATTTCATCACTCCAGTATTTCTGTTTGCAACTTTCATGTCTGTCTGTCTTCTTGGATTATTTATATAAAAATCTTTATGGCACCGAGAGGAATGGCTGTTCATGCATCGCTGCACAGCTGAAACATTTTGGTTCAAACAAGAAGATGGTTTCCAGCAGAAAGGGAAGGACAGTCAGGTTGATGTATTTGGGCTGAAACAACACAATGAACTAAGACACCTGGTTTAGTTACAGTTAGAATGCCTATTACTGATTCCAGGTATTTTTCAGTGTTAGATTTTCTTGTTAACATTAGGATTTGGATGAATGGGTTTTCTTTTAGATCATTAAATAGTTATGACTTCCTTGCAGTTCCTGTCTTTCGACTGAACAATACTCTAATGGCATAATCAGGGTAGTTTTACAAAGGTCGGACAATGGAGACTGCCAGCCGGTCACACCATTTAAACATAGTTTTTTGTTTTTTGTAATTGTGCCCTAAATTATTTCGTTAAATTTCCTCTATGTTGTGTCAGGTCTTTGTAATAAAGCTCTATTAACCATTCTGTATCAACTCAGTAAAGATTGTTACTTTTCAGCTGTTTCAGCCTTCATTCTAAACTAATCCCATAAAACTAAAAGATCAACAAATAACAACCATGTAATATGATGGCATCCGTTTTATAATGATCTAATAACTATACAGGTACATCTCACAATGTCAGCAAAAAAGTTGTTCACGTCACTATTTCTTTTCAAAAGTTGAAACTCATAGATTTGTTATGGACAGAGGGATATATTTCTGTTAATTTTGATGACTGTTTAACAGCTAATGGATGCCCTAAATTGAGTTTCTCAGAAAATTTAAATATTGCATACAGCTGTACGTTGGGGTTCACCCTGATGAACGAGAGGGTAGTCCTCCTTCACCGACAGGTGGGGGTATGGGTTCCAACAGTTTTTTGTGCTTATGCACCAAACAGCAGTTCAGACTACCCAGCCTTTTTGAAGTCCTTGGATGGGGTGTTGGAGAGCACCCTTCCGGGGGACTCCCTTGTTCTGCTGGGGGACTCATGTTGGCAATGACAGTGAGACCTGGAGGGTGTGGTTGGGAGGAATGACCCTCCCGTTCTAAACCCGAGTGGTGTTTTGTTATTGGACTTCTATGCTCATCATGGATTGTCCATAACTAATCCCATGTTCAAGCGTAAGGGTGTCCATATGTGCTCTTGGCACCAGTACACCCTAGGCCGTGGTTCGATGATCAACTTTGTTGTCGTGTCATCTAACCTGTGGCCGCATGTCTTGGACACTGGTGAAGAGGGGAGCAGAGCTGCACTTTATGTAAATACTTCATGATATTTCATACTTCAGAGATGTTTTCAGCTGCTATAAGTGCTTATAATTTTTATTTGTGTGTTTCTTTTGTCTTAGTCGAGTGTCTCAACAAGAAATGTCATGATGGGTCCATGACAATAACAATTCCTGATTGATTCTTGACTTTTGTTCTGGGTTTTCGTCAGCTGTAAGCCATAATCATCAAAGTTAAAACAAACAGCTGAAATATATCTCTCTGTTTGTAATGAATCTATAAATGAGTTTTAACAAGAACAACTGAATTACTGAAATAAATTAACCTTTCGAAAATCTAAAAATGTTTTTAAGTGAACCTGTACGTAAAAGCAAGTTATTTCTCCATTCAGGCAACCATGTTTGTGAGTTTGATTTAAGGGTGTGGTTTGTTCTCTGAGTGCCTCTCTGAGTAGTTGTAGTTTGTTAGAGGAGGGATGGGATTGTGTGAAGAGTCTTTGTTTCCAGACTTCTGCTCAGATGAGAAGTCCGTTTCACCGGCTGTGCAGAAGATTAAAGGGAAGCATACGGCACGGCTCAGCTTGTCTCTGACATGGGAGGGGTTCGGTTCTGACGTCTTCAGGTAAAAACATTATTTAAAGGGTGTTTTGTCATTGGTTTTAGCCTGAATCTACTTCTGTACTGTTATATGCATCCTTGGTGGCTTTGTGTAAATAATATGTACACAATGCAAGGAAGCAAATTTAGACTCACTGCTGAGACAAAACAGTTATATCTATCGTTGGTTCAGTAACCTTACGTAGCTCATGTTTACGTGCATATTGTTATTATTCATTTATAGAGTCCCAATTCCGTCATGCATATGAGTCAGTCAAGTGTAACGCAGTCATTTAGTCATACAAAGTGTAGTGCATTAAGCTTATAAAGCCAGAAATTGGAAACATCCTTTATGATGTATTTCAATTTGGTATTTACCATGATATCCAATCTAACGTATCTTAAATCAGCGATGGTTTACTTTTATAAATAAAGATTTCTGCAGCCATATTTGAGGAAGTACTTACAGATATAGACAGATTTATTGGCAGTCCTGATAAAAATGTGTAGAAAGTTTTAAAATAAATGATTTTTATACATGATCTGATACTATTTTATTTTACAATCTAACTTTAAATATGAGCAGGGCTATGTTTATTTAGTAAGGGAAAAGTCCTATGTTAATAATTGTTTTTGACAAAATAACCGGTGCCACAATTAGTGGTACCCCTGCTCTCAAATAAATTTGCAGCATTTGTTTTTTAATATAGCTTTTATGACATTTTAAATAGCAAGTATTTTTATTTTCCCATAAATGCGTCTTTCAACATTCCAACTAGTTGATGGAAGTGATGCCAGAAAAAAGCCCGTGCTGTCCTACCATAACAAAAGTAAACATGAAGAGTTTACCAAATTCTATTGTCACTTTCACTTGAACTATTTGCTTTGGTCAGATGACAAATGTTTATGTGTAAAAACACCTCATGCCCACGGTTAAGTAGGTGAAGGATCTGTGATTCTGTGGGCCTGTTTCTCTATGAAATGCTTTGGGAACTTTGTTAGAGTGCATGGTATCATAAAATACCAGGAGATTTAACTTAAAAAAATATGCTAGTCTCTGCCAGTAAACTGAAAATGGGACATCACAGGGTCTTTCAGTAGGACAAGGATCTAAAACATGTGACCATCAACATAGAAATGGTTCACACTAAATCAGCCTTCTTCCTTAGCCATCTCAATCTCCAGACCTAAATTGTGGATAGACTGTTTCAAGAGTTATTATTTCTTAATGTAGGATTATTTTTCTTCCATGAATAAATGTACTCCAGGGTTGGATTTTTCTCAATTGTTCAGTGTGAGATTACACAACTGTAATAAAAGATCTAGATTATTACTGGGAGGCCAACACATGTACCAGCATCTGTGGGCCTCAGTACATTAAACCCACATCCATCTTCTGCAGAGTGATGTATTCTTCACTTCAAGTGAAATGTTTCTGAAGAGAGAAATGGAAGAGTATGTTGTAAAGACATGAAACAATCCCTGTCTTTCTCTGGTCAGAGCAAATTAGAGCAAATAATCAGTATCAAAGTGTCTTCAAAGTGTGAATTCTCAGGGAATGCAAGTTACTTTCTGCTTCTTTCAGGAGTGCAGACTTAGTCCAGTCGTATCCCAAATGACGGCTTATTCTCTCTCTGGTTTATGAAACAACTCCACTGCATTTGCCATTATCTGCTCCAGTTACTGTATCAGTGTGATATATCAACAGTAGTGGAAAAGAGCAGACGCATGCAAAGAATAATTTGAATGAAATATGGCAAAGAAAAAAAAAATTGTAGATGCTAAATTGTCTGCAGCACTGTTTTACAAGTGTAAACAGCAGCTACACACCTCCATAACCACAGTTCTTGATATGTAATGGAAAATGAAATAGTAAATATAGGTTAAGAGTTCAATTTTTGATGTTTTTCATTGTTTCCCACTCCTAAAGCCTCTCTGACAAAAATAAAAAAACTGTTCAATGTATTAGGATATAAAAATGATTTTGCTTAGGTTACAATATATTTAAATTTAGAATACGTTGGCATACAGAAGGAGTTCATGAGGGGTTCATCATTAACACCTCACTGGAGACATGCCATGTGCCAGCCTGCTTCAAGTCCTCCACCATCGTCCCTGTCCCCAAGAAGCCAAGGACCACAAGGCTTAATGACTTCAGACCCGTCGCCCTGACCTCTGTGGTGATGAAGTCCTTTGAGCGCCTTGTGCTCTCACACCTAAAAGACATCACCGACCCCCTCCTGGACCCCCTGCAGTTTGCATACAGAGCCAACAGGTCTGTAGATGATGCAGTCAACCTAGCCCTTCACTTCATCCTCCGGCACCTGGACTCCACAGGAACCTATGCCAGGATCCTGTTTGTGGATTTCAGCTCTGCCTTCAACACCATCTTCCCAGTTCTGCTACAAGAGAAGCTCTCCCAGCTGAGTGTGCCCGACTCCACCTGCAGGTGGATCACTGACTTCCTGTCTGACAGGAAGCAGCGCGTGAGGCTGGGGAAGCACGTCTCTGACTCCCTGACCATCAGCACCGGTTCCCCCCAAGGCTGTGTTCTCTCTCCTCTGCTCTTCTCCCTGTACACCAACAGCTGCACCTCCAGTCACCAGTCTGTCAAGCTTCTGAAGTTTGCGGACGACACCACCCTGATCGGACTCATCTCTGATGGCGACGAGTCTGCGTACAGATGGGAGGTGGACCATCTGTTGGACTGGTGCAGCCAGAACAACCTTGAGCTCAACGCTCTAAAGACAGTGGAGATGGTTGTGGACTTCAGGCAGAACCCAGCCCCACCTGCCCCCATCACCCTCTGTGACTCCACAATTGACACTGTGGAATCTTTCCGCTTCCTGGGAACCATCATCTCCCAGGATCTCAAGTGGGAGCCAAACATCAGCTCCCTCATCAAGAAAGCCCAGCAGAGGATGTTCTTCCTGCGGCAGCTGAAGAAATTCAACCTGCCAAAGACTATGATGGTGCACTTCTACACAGCCATCATTGAGTCCATCCTCACCTCCTCCATCACCATCTGGTACGCCGCTGCTACAGCCAAGGATAAGGGCAGGCTGCAGCGTGTCATTCGGTCTGCTGAGAACGTGATTGGCTGCAGTCTACTGTCGCTCCAGGAACTGTACACCTCCAGGACCCTGAAGCGGGCAGGGAAGATTCTGGCTGATCCCTCCCACCCCGGTCACAGACTCTTTGAGACTCTCCCCTCTGGCAGGAGGCTGCGGTCCATCCGGACCAAAACCTCACACCACAAGAACAGTTTTTTCCCATCTGCCACCAGCCTGGTTAACAAAGCCCGGAAACCACCCTGACACTCTCCCTTTCACCCACACCCCCCCCTTTTTTTGCTGACAGGACACCTGTAACCTGCAACTCTATGCGTTACATTAACGCTCAGCATGGACTCCTGCTTTACTTGCACTGCCATACTTGCACAATGATCACCTGCACTGTTGTATTGCTCTTGCATCTTATACTGCTCTATATTTACTCTCACTCACTTAAAACTGTGCACATATATTTATATTATATTGTAGATATGTTTATACTGTTTAATTTGTACTGTATTGCACCGACTACGCCAAAACAAATTCCTTGTATGTCCAAAAACGTACTTGGCAATAAAGCTTTTCTGATTCTGATTCTGATTCTGATCACTTGATTTAGTGATGGCAAAATTTATAATTGTAAATAATCAATTATTAACAAAATTAACAATGAGGTTTAAACATAGAATCCTAACCAAATGTAAAAATAGGGGCACCACCTGATTTGGACTCATTAGAGGGGATTCAAGCTCTGGTGTTCAGTAACAGCATGCTCTGCACACATAATGAATAAACACAGACAACTTCTCTCCAAAATGTGGGAATTTATAAACAAAACAGTTCAACACCTAGTTATAAGCTTAGAAGGATTAATAGATTTTTAGTTTTCGTAGAAGGATTGTATTTTTACCAGTAAACCCCCAAGGTTTATTAATGTCATTTGATTTGTTTTTCTGATTTTCTGTATCATTGTAATGTTTTTTTCCTTATGTACAGCCCCTTGAGTGCCTTGTTGCTGAAAAGCGCTATATAAATAAACTTGACTTGACTTCTTTAAGTCGTATCTTTAACTACTATTATTATTAAGGTACGTCTGTGCACCAGTGGCGCTTTATGGCTGATCGGTGTTCAAACCAGTCATTCAGATAAATTTTGTTATACCTTTTTATCCACAACTAAACGCTCAATAGCTATAGGCATTAGCTTAGCAGGTAGCCTGCTACCACTCAAATGTTCTAACTTTTAACATTACAAGCAAAAGCAAAACACCATGAAATAAACAATGTTTAGGTTGTTTTATCCTAAACTTATTTTTGCTGCCCAGACACAACCTCTCATGTGAACTGTTCTGATGAACAGGAATGGAGAAAATCCAAAGGGTGTTGAGTTGTGTGGCAAAGGGAACAAAAAAGACTGCTCTTGGTAGCAGCTTGGGGTAGTTTTTGCTCAGACTGGCATGCAAGAAGGCTTGTGATGCTATGATTTAAATGCCTTCTTCAGGCCATGGAGAAAACCACTTTGATTAGAGACACTTTTCGTCTCTAATCTCTCTTGTCACGTCTCTACTGGGTGGAACCTCTGGCTCAGATTCTTGTCTGTAGAAGCTCAGAAAGAAAGATTTAGATGGTTTGTCTTAGTTACCTGGATAAACAAACAGCAGATTATGACTTTTGGTTTTTCTTCAATTGATGGATACACTAACATCAGATTGTAGTCAACTTTGGGTCTGGATTCTTCAAAGTAGTAGAGTCTTTCTCAGCAGCTAGTTTCAAAGACATTCAGGTGTTCCCGTGCTGTCTCCCTGATGTGATCAGCTGCACTGTCACGAGTGAAAGAGAAAGAGGCATGACTGGAAGAAGTGATTTGTTAGTGACTCCATGACTCCACTAGGATGCCGGCTGTGACTCTTCCTTCCTTGGCTGTAGCAAAAGTAGATTAATGTGCTGCATTTAGGGATTCAGAGATTTTACCAGTCACATTGTTTCCGTACAGTGCAGTCCACATTTTATCCCATGGCTACATCTAAGGTTGTATTTAGCTTATTTTAAGGCTTGGCGAGCATTAGATAAATCTGTATTATTAAAGTGTCTTATCTTCAGTGTTGTCATATGAAAAGATATAAAATATTTACAAAATGTGAGGGGTGTACTCACTTTATGAGATACTTTATGTAAACTTCAGCTCTTTGGATGCAGAGGATCAGCAACTGTACCCTAAGACAGCGTTTGTCAAAGTGGGGGCCTCAAAATATTTGGGAAGATAAGAAAAAGATATGCAAAAATGGAAAGATAGAATCTAATTATATTTTAAATCATTATCATAAAATATGATCAATTTTATTAATCATTACTATAAAATATAATTTGTAAAGGTAAAACATAACCTCCAGGAGGGAGTTACAGCAATGTTCCCACCACTTCACCAGGAGCTGCTGTCATGTGATCATTTGGACTCCATCTCTCCATTAATTCAGTCCCACATGGAGCCCCTCCAGGGATATTTCAAAGACAATTTCCCTGACCTTGAAAACACACATTTGTACTGGGTTAGGAGCCCTTTTTATTTGGTTCTAGTCTGGACTTAAAAGTCACAGGTGGAGCTGACTGAGATGACAAACTGACCTTTAAAGCTCCACACCTGTCTGACTACTGGCTATATAAGAGAAGACTATCACAACTTCACTGACAGGGTACTAAAATGCCTGCTCCTTTTGCAACAACCTACTTTGGTGAGTCTGGATTTACATCTTTAAATGTATTCAAAACAAAACATGGAGCATGTCTACACATGGAAAATTACATTCATATGGCACTGACAGACATTAAGCCCAGACTTGACAAACTGTGTAAGAGCCAGCAAGCCCATCCCTCCCACCAGTTTAATCTTTGCCACTTCCAGACTCACACACACAAACTTGAGAGAGGTTTGATTTATTTTGTTCTGTTCTTATCGTCAACAGTTTGTTGAAAAGTTTGTTATTTAGTGGGAATATAATACAGTGGTAAAAACATGCTCTTATGTTAAACAAATGTAGTAATTCTTTAATCGTGAATAAAAGTAAGAAATTACATTTGTAAAAGTTGAGATTTCTTTACAAATTTTGTAGTATTGTCTGTAGGTTTGCAAGGGGGTCCCCCGCCAGAAGCTAATGCTGTTTGGGAGACCACTGCATGGAAAAGTTTGGGAACTCCTGCTCTAAGACACAGAAGTTTAATCAGGAAATAGTTAATCCCAAAACCAGGTTATCTGAACTTCTCCAGTGGAGAACCATGACCCAAGACTTTGATGTGCCAAATCTCTTTCCAACATCTCAACATTCTGTTAAGTGTTTCGAAGGACCTTTAATAAGGGCGACTTTGGGGAGATTTTCTCACACTTCTGACTTGTCCTTTATGTAGCTTCTTTGCCAGGATTATAAAAATATCCAAAAGGCTATTTTTACTATTAAGATGTAATAAATGTCTTAATTATAGGATTTTTTAAAATACGAATTTAACTTTAAAGTAAACCGCCATTTTTGTATTTTGTCTCAGATTGACCAGGACAAATATATGAAGAAGCGAGAAGACGACACTAACAGCACCTCCCACTCTCCTCCACCAGGGAGCAGCAGTGTGGAGGGCTATCATGACTGCCTCAAAGCGGGTTTTAAAATGTACCCCAGGAATGGCCATGCTATGGAAAACATCTCTCACAGACAGAGAGACCAGCTCTACAGCCGACATGATACAACATACAAGATTTCCTCTGCTCCAGATCTGATTTCTAAAACGGAAAAAGAACAAACATTCAGCATGAGAGATAACACATTTCATAGAAACTCTACACTGATCTTGAACTCAAGCAGCCAAGTCTATTCAGGGCCAGAGGACAACACCACTGAGCCACATGAGTCCCTGACAGAGTCTTCCACTATCACCTTTATGGACAGCTACAATCTGGATGAGTCAGTGGAGAACCACACTCTGCAGGGAGTGGGGATGATTTACCTCAAGGAGTTTGTGTTGATAGATGATGATGAAGATGGGGACATGTCACTGAGAGAGAAAACAGTGACGGACTTCTCAGTCAGGGATGGGAAAGCTGCCGACCTGGTGTGTGGGAGGCTCCTGTCCACATCCACTGACTCGTTGTCCGAGTGCAAGGATGAATCTTCAGTTCGTGGTCCCCCTCCACCTGAGGCAGCCGAGGCAGTACACAAAAAGAATCCCTGCTGTTTATGCACATTACTATGACTGTTCAGGAGGTTCTGAAACCTAAGTTAGGTTTTTAAACTTCTTAAACCCAACCCCAGTACTGGGGGAAGAATTTAACCTTTTTTCTACTTTCACTACTGTAAGTTCTTTTAGTTAAATATAAACGTGTAGTATGCACAGAGAAAGCTAAAAGCTGAAATAAACTATTTCTACAAACTCCAAAAACAGTTAAAACCACAACAGTTGAATCAAAGAGTAAAAAAACTCTACAAAAAGGCATCACTGCAAAACTTGGTCTCAGCTGGTCCACCATTATGTCTGCTGAAAGCAGTGATCTAACAGATTCCAAAAATGTATGTTCCATCACAATCCAGTATTCAGTCAACCAGCAGCAAAGGAAAACCAGAGTTGGCACTCGCATTTGAAAAACATAATTTTTAACATAATTATTATTTAGAGTTTGTAATTTCTGAGAAAACCTGAAATAAATTTGGGTACATTCCAACTAGGGATTTGCCAATATGAAAATTTGGTCAGATATTCAATATTAATATTCCCGTAATGGCTGTGACTGATATTGTATATATTATAAATATTTAAAAAAGGCAAAGACCCACTAAAATGTGCTTCTTATAGACCCTTCTCATTATTAAACTCTGATTATAAATTGATTTCTAAAGTGTTGGCCAGCAGGCTTAGTTTAGTGCTACCAAAGATAATTAACCCAGACCAGAATGATTTCATTCAAAAACGCCTGCCGGCCAATAACTAAATAATTTTTAAATATAATCCATTTAGCAAAAACCGGACCTGACCATAGTGTAGCTATGGTATTAGAGGCCGAGAAAGCCTTCGACAGGTTGGAGGGGCCCTATATGGATTTGGATTTGTAGAAGTATTTCTTAATTGGGTAAAAACTCTATATTATAAACCCAAGGCAAGGATATCTACTAAAGGGCAAATCTCGTCACTGTTCTCCCTAAGTAGAACTAGTAGACAAGTCTTTCCGCTATTCACAAGTCTGTTTGCCTTAGCCATTAAACTCTTGGCAGAGGCAATCAGAAGAGACCATGACATTAAGGGCTTTAAGGTTGGTCAGACAATCCATAAAATTAATGTATTTGCTGATGATGTTCTGTTTTATCCAAAGGGCCCTTTACATCCTCTGACTCGATTAAGGGACCATTGGACACTTATGGTACTGTTTCAGGATATAGAATTAATTATGATAAAAGTAAAATTGTTCCATTAGTAACATTTAATATTTCTGTTTATCAAAGTGCATCTGCGTTCAAATGGGCTCCAACTGGATAAAATATCTTGGAATAGTTATTGACAGGAATTTGGGAAATCTTTATAATTTAAATTATAACTCGCTCCTAAAAGAAATTGAGAAAGACTTACATAGATGGATTAACCTCCCCATCACTTTGATCGGGAGGATTAACTGTATTAAAAAGAATGTTTTGCCATATTTTGTCAAAAAAGACGGATAATGCAATTTTATTACATTTAAATAAGCTTTGGTATGATGTACGTAAAACCATTGTAAGGACATTGGACTGTCACCAAAGTCACATTTAAAGCAAAATGAGCTGATTCCTATGACAGTAAATAATAAAATCCTGGATATATGACACCATAATGGAATTCCTACATTGGAGGACTGTTATGAGAATTGACTCTTTGTGACCTTTGAACAATTAAGAGGGAAATATGATTTGTCAAATGTTTGCTAAATTTGCTAAATGTTTTCGATGTACCATAGATGTGGGCTCTTTCCTACATTGTACTTGGTTATGTATCAAGGAAAGAAACTTTTGTATTGACCTCTGTGATATTTTGACTAAGATTACTCAAGTATTATTACCTGTTCATCCAGAATTTTGCTTGCTTGGGAATTTTATGAAAATTGAGAAACGTTTAAACCAAATTTAAGATAAAAGTTTTTGGAATTGCCGTGACATTGACCAGAAAATGGATTGCTATCACATTGAAATCTGATTTCCCTCTATTAATACCTACATGGTATTTAGAGATGAACTACTCTGTACCCTTAGAACAAATAACATATAACTGTAGAAAGAGATACAACACCTTTATTAAAATCTGGCAGATCCTACCTACATTATGTGGATAAAGTTAATTGAAATGTGATTGACTTCCAATTAATGTATATTTGTTTCAGGTTAGTGGAGCATCCTTTTGGGGGTGGGCAGTTGGGGGTTGATTATTTGAATTTCATTTGATTATGTCTGTATACGATTGGAAAACTTAAAGTATTCTAAAAATATATATATATTTCCCCACCCTTTGAACATCATGATGAAAATAACCAAATTGCTGATATTGCTTCTCTCCTTCAGTTGAACACCCCACAATCTTATCACTATCTCTGCCACATGCCCAAACAACTACCTCCAACTCCTGAACCACATACACAAACGGCAACAAGATGAAAGGAAACTGGTTATTAATATTGGCCCATTTTGTACTTATTGGACTACTACTGTTATGTTAAAAATTGACTAACATTGACCAATACCAATTTTATTGCGGATATTTTTTGCATCCCTAATTACAACCACAAACTTCAAGGTATCTGATTGGTATTTATATGACTGATGAACATGAAGTAGTTGTTAGGTGAAAGTGCAATGATACATGTGTGGCGTGCTTTTGTATTTAGCCATCTGAGCCCATCCTTGGTAGAACCACCTTTCATTGCTTAAGTTCAGTCAGATAGGATGGAGAGTCTCTCTGAACATCAGTTTTCAACTCTTGCTACAGAATCTCAAAGGATTTAGGTCTGGACTTTGACTAGACCATTCAAACACAGGAATACATATATTTGGATTTAAACCGTTCCATTGTAGCCCTGGCAGTATTTTTTGTGTTGTTGCCACCGCCATCATTCGGAGTGGTATGTTTGTTGGGTGTTAATCAAATTTGTCATATTATTATGAGTAAACAAATTCTGACTATGGTGTACTTTTTATCTGTCTTATCCCTGAAAGTTTTTTGCACTGAAATCTAGGTTACAGATTCCCAGACTGTTAAATCATGCTGCATCCAGAGATGGTTTAGTTTGATTTCTGTTCACAGTATCTAAGTTTAGATGGTCAGACTTGAGGTAAGCAAATACTTCTCTAAAGTTTGTTGCAATTTCTAAACCAAATGCCTGTAAGACCTGATCAGAGTGACAGATTTTCTGGAAACTACACAGAAAGTCATAAACAAATGGGTGCTGACCTAAAATAAATAAATCTTTGAAAGATGTTTTGTTTATTCTGGTTTGTTTTTTTGACCCAGTAAGGTCAAAAGGGATCACACCAACTTGACTAGTGACTTAAGAGATACTCTAAGGTTTAACAGTTACTGTGTGCTTTGGTAGATGAAACTAAAGCCTCTTTCACAAAACACTTCAAGCTGGAATTAAGGAGTCTTTTTACCATCTCCGTCTGTTCTGTAACAAGGTGGAAAATGTGAGCCTGTCTCTGTTTAGCCCATTACGCGCCATGCGAGGTAGTCAAAGGCCAGTATCAGCTGACTTGTATGGGGCCAGGTTGAGGGAGTGATGTATTATGATTGACGAGAACATTTAAAACTTAAATATGAAACATTTGCTGGGCCAACAACAAGATTAGCCTTTATGAAGCAAGGGAAGAACATGTGGAAAAGAACGCCATGGTCACTGTTGAGTATGGTGGGGGATCTGTTATGCTCTGGGCATGAAGAGAAGGGAGCATAAGAGAAGACGCAGGACTATGTATGCTCCAATCTTGTTAAATGTGATAGGATAGGAATAAGCGTTGTCCTTTTGGCAAAAGGAGGCTGTACAAAGTATTAACAGCAGAGGTACCAAACACTGATTTTACCAGTCCCACTGGCGACGTTAATTTAGTAAATGACTATTTAACACAGGATTTTTCCACATTGAATAAATATACTCAGATTAATGATGGCTTTATCAGTGGGACGTAATGCTAATGGTTGAATTAATTTTAAGGTTTGTTATACATCTTTACATAGCTCAACCTGAACTATGACCCTTTTCAAATTAAAATAAATCTTGTGTAACAACTGCTGACAAACATAGAATTAAGTGGTCCTCAAATAGTTTTTAGTTTATATCTCTTGTTTTTTCATGAGCTTTTTAGATAGATGTTTATAGTCTGAAGTGTATACTTGGAAGTTTTGCAGAAACCCCCCTTTAGACGGAGGGCGGGGGGACCATTTTACTGCTCTGGATGACAGCAAAACTCCAGTAAGGACCCTGCTGGGACAAGATAGGAGCTTACCAGACTTATCTCCCCCTCCCACAGCTCACCAACTTATAAACCCCCCCCACGCACACACACACACACACTTCAGAAAGGTCCAGAATAGATGTTGGGTGTCAGTTCAGTAAATAGCAAAAGCAAAAACATGTTAATAGTGTCTTACAACTGAAGATGTTCCAGGTTTGAACAAACCAAGATGCTAGTGATTTTTGAAGATAACTTTGTATGTGTTATTAAAATCCTGCACCAGAACCTGTTACACAATACTGAAGCAGAACTAAAAATATTATTTAAAAAGATATTTAATTACCGGAGGTTACATTTTTCATTTAACAAAAGGAAATAACATCAATAAATTAGAAATTCCAAAGGAAGTCCAAACTTCCCATTGACAAACTGGAAAAAGTCGACCCTATCACTGGTTTTAATCAAAATCCAGCAGGTTTCGTTCGACCAAATATAGCCACTATCAGCTGCAGCAGCATGAGTGTGCAGTTTACCAGAGCAAGCACTGGAGCTATCATCAGCAGTGGCTACTGAATGTGCCAGGGGGTCTGATGAAGCCTCAACAGCAGTATCTGCATGAAGACCATTGAGAAAAGAAGTCATTCTCAGTGTGACCTCAGTTCACCCACTCTCGGCAGCGCCTCAGCAGTGGTTATCGAATGTGTTCAGTGCTGCAACTGTACGAGGGGAGGAAGTGTAAAAATAAAGGAGGAAGGGGTGAAGAGATGGAGTGAGGAATGGAGTGAAGACAGATGCTGGGAGACTCTCAGAGAAAACGAATGAAGGAAACAGAAGAATGATGATGACGATTAATGTTTTTCTGCTCCTAATATTTTCAGGTGAGTAAATATGTTCTCTTTACCTCCACACCATCTATCAGATTTGCTGATCAATGTGTATCTTTGAAATTGTTAAAAATACCTTTCTAGTGGAGATTAATAGGACAAATATATCAACCAGTAGATGTTTCATCTATCTTTCAGCCATCCCAGCATGGAGCCAAACTCTGCTGGACGTGTGTGCAACCTGCCACGCTAACGCCACATGTGAGGACAAGCCAAATGGCTCTGGTAAAGTCTGTAACTGCAAGTACGGCTTTGTCGGAAATGGGATAACCTTCTGTCAAGGTAAAAAAAAAAAAAGCTCTTTTTTACGTATTTGTCACATGTGAAATCATATTATGTATTTTCATCATAATCAGCTTTTTTCTGCGAAGGAATGTGTGTGCAATCAGAATGATACTGGGCAGCCATAGATCTAAAAGTTTAGGGATGTAAATCTATTTAATTTTGAAACAGCTGATGACTATATCCTTACTGTGCTGCTCACTACAGAAAGTTGCATTGTTCCCTATACAGCACCTTCTAAAAGTAGTCACCATCATGTTTTGTTGCCTCACAACCTGGAATTAAAAAAAAGGTCAGTACTTAGTAGAGCTACCTTTTGCAGCAATTACAATTTACCTCTAACCCTTTGGATAAGATTTTAGGAGCTTGCCACATCTTGCCAATAGGATTTTTGCCCAGTCCTCAAGGCAAAACTTTGTCCAGCTTTCAGCTGGTTTTTGCTCGTGAACAGAGATCTTCAAGTCTAACCACATATTGCCAACGGGATTAAGGTACAGACTTTGGCTAGGCCATTCCAACACATCTAGATATTTCCCCATAAAACACTTGCGCTTTGCTTTAGCAGTATGCTTCAGGTCATTGTCCTGCTGGAACATAAACCTCCGTCCCAGTCTCTAATCACGAGCAGACTGACACAGGTTTTGCTCAATAACATACATGTATTTAGCACCATACATCTTTCCCTCGACTCAGACCAGTTTTCTACTCCCTGTTGCTGAAGAACTTCCACACAGCATGATGCTGCGACTACCATCCTTCACTGTAGGAATGGTATTCTTGGGGTGATGGGATGTGTTGGGGTATCATTTTCCTTGGTGGCCGGAAAGTAGAATTTTAGCCTCAACTGACCAGAACATCTTCCTCCGTACTTTGAGGAATTGTCCACATGCCTTGTGGCAAACTCAAAACGTCCCTCCTCTCTTTAAAAGGAATATTTTAAAGAGAGCAGGTTTTCAGGCTTGTGTTAGACATTGTTGTCTCTGTTGTTTTTCCAGATAAAGATGAATGTCAGATAGGAGCCAGTAAGATCTGTGGGAAGCACACCACATGCTACAACACATATGGTAGTTACTACTGTACCTGCCTGGCCGGCTACAGCCCATCTAACAACATGATGGCCTTCATCCCAAATGATGGAACCCATTGCCAAGGTGAGTTTAGGCTGGACACAGTCACATTAAATGTTACAATGTAGGTCTGAAAGAGTGGATAGGTGACTGTATTTGGAGAAATAATGTTGCCGTTCCTTTTGTTTCTGCAGATATTGATGAGTGCAGGATCACAGGGCTATGTGGAGAGGGAGGCCGTTGTAGAAACCTCGAGGGCAGCTTTGATTGCAGCTGCCAGGTTGGATACCGAGTCCACAACGGAGCTGAGCCTTTTCACCCTCAGAGAGACACAGCTTCCTGCAAAGGTAGACAAACCCTTCTGGAATTAAACATGACTACGAACACATATGTCCTATGTGTATGTGTTGTTTGTGTTGTTGATCACATAATATATATAACACACTTAAGTTTGTTGTGACAAAATTAAAAAAAGTTCAAAAGTTGAATACATGTGCTAGGTGCTGTATCCTGTTTGGTTCTGCCAGATCCCTGTTTTGTTAGTGTAATTCTGTAAGGTTGAAAGCAAGGATAGTAAAGTCGTTCTTGCACCTGCCCCCACTCAGTGGTTGACTGTGGTCAGCCCACCCCAGTGGAGGACACGGTACTCCTATCTATTACAGGAACCACATACGGTGGTATGGCCACCTTTGGTTGTGATGAAGGCTTTGTGTGGCGGAGAGGACACAACAGCTCTGAGTGCAGAGTGAACGGGTCGTGGAGCGGGCCCACCCTGGTCTGTGAAGGTAAATTGTCTTTGCTGCTTTATACAGCTAACATTTGACGAAATACCAAACATCTAAAACTCCACCAATAAATGTTTGTTTTCTGTTCTGTGAGAATCATGTGCCAGCTTCAGTTTACCTGAAATTAACTCATGTTAATAATGCACTTGTATTCAGCAAAGAGCATCTCAGTTTTCAAAGTTTTGGTCACATTTAGTTGCTATACTAGCATATTACATTTTCCGTGGAGATTAAAAGTGTTATAATCCACAGTGAGAATGGGATAAATGTGAATGTTTCTCTTAATTTGCTAAGTGTGAACTTGATTTCCTGACAGGAACATGTTGCGTTGCGTTGCGTTGTGTTGTGTTGCACCCTAGGGGTAAATGAAATCGGCTGATGTAGCTTTAAGAAGTTAAGACTGGTACTATTTGAGACTTTTTACTAAATAATCACATGATGAATGTGTTCAATATATCATAGTATTACAGCAAATGAAGAAGAGCAGGCAGCCCGAAGTACACTGAGACATAACATGTGACTTTCTGTATGTCTCAACGGTTACCTATTGTGTCAGACAAGCAAACTAGAACACAGTGTAAAAATGGCCTTTCCTTCCCTTTTATGTTAAGTAAAGTTGGTATAATTTTCTAAAATACAAGAATTAAAACTTGCCTTTTCAGTTAACAATTCTAACTTTGGTGATGGAAACTTCAAGACTTACAAACTTTAGTTTTTCCAGCAGAGGTGGGTTGTTGGTCGACAATTATTTTAATCTGCATTCTTCTGTTCAACAACTTCCCTCACAGTTCAGTAGGTTGATGGGGGCAATGGACCGTTGCAGCTGAAGTCCTGAATTTAACAAGAATGTGCACAGATTCCTCTTGATAAGTTGCAGCATTCAATACTATGAAATCTGACAGTTAAACTCCTTTAAAAAGGAAGTTTGATTTAACACAATGAAAAACATGCCTTTTTCTGTATTACTCAGATCAATTAATCAATTTAGATTTTCTTCATAGAGAACTTTCATACCGGTACATCTAACACAAAAGGCTTTACAGAGGTTAAAACAAAGGAGCAATTAAGCAAACAACAATCACACCAGAAATTATCAGGTAAATGAACTACCACCCTTAAATGTAGAACTGAGGAATGTATTTGCATTTGTATTTGTAATGCAGATATATTAGAAACAGAATTAACCAATATAAAAACACTGAAAAATGAATAAAGATGAAGCAGAAATGTTAATTTTTGATGATGAAAGGGATATGATTGCAAAAACTAGAAAAAGATTACAGGAATTAAGACCAAACAAAAATAGAACCAAAGTTAAACAAAATTAAACTGCACTAATGTTTTGGTAATATTCCTCTTGCCGTAGAAGTTTTCAAGATAAGAAAAATGCTGCCTAAGTTGGTGGGTATAACAATAGTAAATTATCCATGTCCTTGTTTTATCACTACTTGTTTTATCTTTGTGTGAAATGTTTAAAAAAAATCCCACAGATTACGCTAAATCACCTCTACTTTTTGATGTTGCTGTAACATTTGCATGATATCAGCATTGAGGGGGTGGGAGGAGTCTCTGACAATGTTTCTGCAGTGGTTCTTGGGTTTCTGGAAGGTGGGTAGGGTTGCTCCATTGGCTTCTTTAGCTCCCCTCACTATCCTGTGCAGGGCCTCTCGTTTCAGCCATACTGAGTTTTGCACTTTATTGATCATTTCAGTGTTAATATATGTTTTTGGTAAATGTTTTCCCTGTAGAGATCTTGTGTGGGAATCCTCCTTTGATTGAATTCACAGAGCAGGTGTGGAACAACAGTTTGTCACCTGGCAGCGCAGTGCTGTATCTCTGTAAAGAGGGCTTTCATAATAATGGAGGATATAATGTATCCATCTGTGATAAAAATGGTCACTGGACATCTCCAACTTTGTTGTGCCAAGGTAACACACAAGATGAATACATTAATTTCCTTATTTAAGCATCTTTGTGACAGCAGACATTTTGGCATGTTGTTGCAGTAAACACTCAGCCAACCAACCCTACCTAAGGATAGTTCAATAACGTCAGGCTTCCCAACAGGAAATTGGGCTAAACTGGATACAATTCAAGGTATTCCTTGAATTTTTTGATCAAACAGTCTGACCATCTTATTGATTTATTTACATCTTAGTTGCACAAAGAATAATTAGTTAAAAAATGTACTATTAGAGCAAATAGCAATATTATTTTAAGATGTTAAAGAGAAAAACAGCAAAACAAAAAACGTATTTTAAATACTTTTGGATCTGATTTATAGTTGTCCCTGTTTGGTTACTGCTATGTTTTTCTTGCAATGACAAGTCAAAATGTAAAAAAAACAATCCCCCACTTTGAGAGATTTAACACTTTGCTTAAGATAAACATGTGTGGGACAGAAACTTAGCAGAAAAGTAAGGAAAGTTGTATTTGGTTGATTATTTCTTAGTTGTAGCAATTTGTCCTCATAATGAATCTTATATCAATGGGGAGCCTGTTTATTTTCCTCTTAATGGTAGATTATGTGAAAGATGCATTTTGGATTAAGTAGCAGAGTTGAATATGGGGATTCCAACCATGTAAAATGTTAAATCCTCTCTGTCAATGTCAAACAGCTTATTGACTCTTGCTTGGTGTTGTTAATTGGATTGAGTGATTGAAATTTTGAGAAAGGGACTACATACTAGGAATTTAACAATTTAATTTTAAAATTCCTAGTGTGTAGTCCCTTTCTAAGGAGAACCAGAGAGGTTTATGTTGGTCAGTCTGGCATGAAAAGAACATCCAAGATGATGCTACCAGTGTTCAGTGGGTTTGAGGTTGGGACTACTGGCAGGCCATCTCCATCCTCTCCACTCCTGAATTCTTGAGGTAGTCTCAGATGAGGCCCATGCTGTGGGGGCAAATGTCATCTTAGAGAAAAGATATAGGATTGCCACTGGTTGCAGAATCTATTGTTGATGACTTTCTGCATGGAGATAACCTCCAATGATTAGAGAGATGATGCTCCACACCATAACACTACCTCTACCAAAAACGATCTACCACTGGAGGAGAGGATTTGGCAACTTTTTAATGGGTACAACTCACTAACTTAGCTCTGCTGCTAAAGCCACAAATGCATTTTTCCAACAAATGTGGTACCATTAAAGGGGAAATAAACTGGCTTTTCAGCTGCAATAGATTTATCGAGACAAAGCACTGTTACAACAAAGAAATAATCAAGCAAACACTAATTTCCTCACTTATTCTGCTTTTCGTAAAGTTTTCTTAAAATGGGTTACATTTTGAGATGTTTGTTTTGCCGCTTTAATCTAAATGTACATCATTTCCTGTCTCAGAGACATTGTGTGCAGATCCGCCTGTTGTGTCCCACACTGCACAGGTGTGGGATGGCAGCTTCACTTATGGAAGCACAGCAACTTATTACTGTAATATTGGATTTTATCATCTTGAAGGTAGCAATGTATCAGTGTGTGCAGATAATGGTTACTGGACAGTGCCTGGCATTCTGTGCAAAGGTAATATTTTTCTCCAAAAATGCCATGTGGCTCATTCTGATGCTGTACATGTGGAATGTTTCCTCATCTCTGCTAAATAATGAATTTTCCATTTGTATAGAGGTTGACTGTGGAGAGCCCATTTCTATCCCTCATGCAGTAATGGTGTGGGAAAGAATTGCTACTGTGGGCTCTAAGGTTGTTTATATGTGTGACAATGGATATGTCAATGTTGGTGAAGGAAATGTATCAATTTGCACTGCCAGCGGAAGATGGAATATGCCCTCTCTGTCCTGCCAAGGTATTACGTATATATTCATCTATATGTAACTGTAATTAGTTATTAGTGCAAAGCATAAGGCTTTAAAATCTTGTTTTTCAGAATTGTGAATTGTGTCAATATACTATTCATGTTTAAAGAGGCTTGCAAAAGTATTTATGTATTTTTTTGGGATTTTATGTGATAGACCAACACAAATTTTTCCAAAAGTTTGAATAGGAGGAATAGGATGATAATACAGGTCCTTCTCAAAATATTAGCATATTGTGATAAAGTTCATTATTTTCCATAATGTCATGATGAAAATTTAACATTCATATATTTTAGATTCATTGCACACTAACTGAAATATGTCAGGTCATTTATTGTCTTAATACGGATGATTTTGGCATACAGCTCATGAAAACCCAAAATTCCTATCTCACAAAATTAGCATATCATTAAAAGGGTCTCTAAACGAGCTATGAACCTAATCATCTGAATCAACAAGTTAACTCTAAACACCTGCAAAAGATTCCTGAGGCCTTTAAAACTCCCAGCCTGGTTCATCACTCAAAAACCCAATCATGGGTAAGACTGCCGACCTGACTGCTGTCCAGAAGGCCTCTATTGACACCCTCAAGCAAGAGGGTAAGACACAGAAAGACATTTCTGAATGAATAGGCTGTTCCCAGAGTGCTGTATCAAGGCACCTCAGTGGGAAGTCTGTGGGAAGGAAAAAGTGTGGCAGAAAACGCTGCACAACGAGAAGAGGTGACCGGACCCTGAGGAAGATTGTGGAGAAGGGCCGATTCCAGACCTTGGGAGACCTGCGGAAGCAGTGGACTGAGTCTGGAGTAGAAACATCCAGAGCCACCGTGCACAGGCGTGTGCAGGAAATGGGCTACAGGTGCCGCATTCCCCAGGTCAAGCCACTTTTGAACCAGAAACAGCGGCAGAAGCGCTTGACCTGGACTACAGAGAAGCAGCACTGGACTGTTGCTCAGTGGTCCAAAGTACTTTTTTCGGATGAAAGCAAATTCTGCATGTCATTCGGAAATTAAGGAGTCTGGAGGAAAACTGGGGAGAAGGAAATGCCAAAATGCCAGAAGTCCAGTGTCAAGTACCCACAGTCAGTGATGGTCTGGGGTGCCGTGTCAGCTGCTGGTGTTGGTCCACTGTGTTTTATCAAGGGCAGGGTCAATGCAGCTAGCTATCAGGAGATTTTGGAGCACTTCATGCTTCCATCTGCTGAAAACCTTTATGGAGATGAAGATTTCATTTTTCAGCACGACCTGGCACCTGCTCACAGTGCCAAAACCACTGGTAAATGGTCTACTGACCATGGTATCACTGTGCTCAATTGGCCTGCCAACTCTCCAGACCTCAACCCCATAGAGAATCTGTGGGATATTGTGAAGAGAACGTTGAGAGACTCAAGACCCAACACTTTGGATGAGCTAAAGGCCGCTATCGAAGCATCCTGGGCCTCCATAAGACCTCAGCAGTGCCACAGGCTGATTGCCTCCATGCCACGCCGCATTGAAGCAGTCATTTCTGCCAAAGGATTCCCAACCAAGTATTGAGTGCATAACTGTACATGATTATTTGAAGGTTGACGTTTTTTGTATTAAAAACACTTTTCTTTTATTGGTCGGATGAAATATGCTAATTTTGTGAGATAGGAATTTTGGGTTTTCATGAGCTGTATGCCAAAATCATCCGTATTAAGACAATAAAAGACCTGAAATATTTCAGTTAGTGTGCAATTAATCAAAAATATATGAATGTTAAATTTTCATCATGACATTATGGAAAATTATGAACTTTATCACAATATGCTAATATTTTGAGAAGGACCTGTATATTGTGTGTATGAAAGTATATGTATGATATTCCAAGATCTGACATAACAATGTTCAGTCCAAATGATGAAAATGACACAACCGTAAACCTACCTAGGCATGTCTGTCCGCCCAAATGGACAAGGAGAGCATTAATCAGACAAGCAGCCAAGAGGACCATGGTATCTAGAGGAGCTGCAGAGATCCACAGTGTCATGGTATGCTTGAAAAGGACCCAAGAGTGAGCTCATATGCTGAGGCAGAGGTGGAAAATGAAAAAAAGAGCCAGAAGAAATAATCGAAAGAAATGTGGAACGACTGAGACGGAATGAAGGCAGAAGCTGAGGGAGGGAGACTAATTAACCTGAATAGAGCTGAACAGAGATACAAATAAACTATTAAACCAAGGAAAAAATGTGTAACAGAGATCAAACAGAAATAATTTCATATGTACAAAGAAAGAACACAAAAATAAACTAAACCTAAACACAAAGGAATTAACAAATATGGCAAACCCCTAATAATAATAATAATTTGGACTTTATTGGTCTCATAATGGAGAAATTATCCATTGCATTTAACCCATCCCTTAGGGAGCAGTGGGCTGCCATTGTGTGGCGCCCGGGGAGCATTCGGGGGCCAGGCTGTAGGATTTGAACCAGGGTACTTGTGGCCTCTCCAGGATGCAAATGCCCTGCTCTCTAACCACTAGGCCACCACTCCCCCAACAGAATAGCAACATAAATAACAGAATATAACAAGATCGGTTAGAATAAAACAACAAGGAAGTCATAAACACACACACACACACACACACACACACACATACACACAAAAACCAAAACACCTGGAAAACGTGACACACAGCTCAGGTGGGAGAATTTGTTGGCAGGGTAACTATTTGTTGTAAACTACACAAATCTGATCTTTATGAAAGAGTGGCACAAGATTTGAATAGAAGCCAAAAAATTCTCTGAAGTTTACCATGGGTCATAATGGGAATTCAGACAACATTTGACTAGGGTGCTTTGGTCAAATGAGATTAAAATGTAAAATGTTTGCCTATATACGAAATACTAAGTGCCGCATAACTAGCACCCTAAACTCACCATGCACACCATGAAACACGGTGGAGGCAGCATCATGCTGTGGGGATGCTTTTATTCAGCAGATGTATTGAAGCTGGAGTTGATAAGAAGGTGGATTGGGCTGAACACAAAGCAATTCTGAAAAAAAAAAGTTATAGATGGCCAACCCTACACATACAGCCAGAGCTTCAAGAGTTTACAATGGATCAAAGCATTTTCATGTGCTTGAATGACCTAGACCAAAATGTAATTCAGAAATTTTGCAAGATTTGAAAACTGACATTCATTGACACTCTCTATCCACTCTATTTTACTAAGAAGAAATGCAGAAATATTGAGATCTGCAAAGCCAGAGTATAAAAATTTGAGAGCTGAAAACAAATGTCTACCACACTTTTCAGATTTTTTTGTAAAAATGTACAAAAATATTTTCTGTCCACCTCACAGTTATGTATTGCTTTTCATTTGCCTATCACATAAAATCCCAATAAACTTTACTGAAATGTTTATTTGAAACCTAACAAAAAGTGAAAGAGTTCAAGGGGTGTAAATACTTTTGCAAGGCACTGCCTATTGTGGCCAGCTTCCGGTGGTCTCCTTTCACCTTCTGTCTTCTTGTTGTAGAAATCAGTTGTACAGAGCCTCCTTTTATAGAGCATGCTAAAATGCAATGGGATGGCACACCACGCATTGGTAATGTGGTGTATTACCAATGTGAGAAAGGATATTATGCCAGAGGCCTGAGAAACTACTCGTCATGTGGAGAGAATGGACTGTGGGAGGATGTTGATCTGTCATGTGAAGGTGCAACATTTTATCACCCAAGAAAACTGATGGTTGGATTTATATTTTAACATCTAGTTAACAGTTTAGAGCACAAAAGATGGAATGCATAGCAAAGACTGTTGTATGGCAGATTTATTTATTTTAATTATACAGAAATCGCTGTAACACAATTTGATAAAATTTTGTTCATTCTCATGTAAATGCTTTATTCATTTTGGCAGTTATTGCACTTTGTCATTGCTCCCAGTTTGTGCTAAAACAAAATTGCAAAGGCGTTGTTAGATGAGAACATTTGGGGCTAAAGCTAAAGGTAAACTTTGAATTCCCCTGATGGGAACATCTAAAGAAAATAAATATCCATTAAAGTTTGGCATTGATCTGTTTAAATACAATTTTAATTTTATAATGTTTAAATAGCCAAAAAGCAAGCTTACTTCTCTGTGTCATATATCAGGCTTTTTGCTTCAGTACAAAAAGGTCCCAGTGTAAAAACAGAAAGTGCCAATAATAAAAAATGGAATGTTATGTTACATGTCACAATAACCTACATAATCAGCCTGTGTTTTACTTTTTTACATTTTACTTTTTTAAGCACCCTGCTGCAATGTAGCTTCCACACGCTTTTCGAAGCACACCATCTGTTACTTCACTCAAAGTCTATAGACCTGTCTGGAGTTGAGTTTTCCAACAATAACATGTTTAAGGTTCCAAAAAGTCACTTCAGACTATTGCTACACATGTAATGGATAAAAGGGAATCCACATGGCATATGCCGTCAAATCTTATCTCCTTCATTTGGTTCAGACACTAAGAAAAAAAAAACTGTGCTGATACAGTTAATTGTTGTGACTAAACATACAGGAGGATGGTTTGGAGAGCGGGATTTTTGACTTAATGAAATCTGCTGACATCTGCAGATGTGTTTTGATGACAGAAGAGACATAAAACTTAAAACACATCGTAAAAGAAAGCATTCTTTAACCTGATAATTATTATGCTCACAAACAGCAGTCATCTCGATGAGCTGGCTGCTGACTCACTTCTCAAGCTATTTGTCCTTGCCAAGGTATGATCTGGATTGTGTCCTAATCTCTCAGCTTTGGGATGTTCCTTCACTTAAATCCAAAACTAAAAAAAAATTTGTCCAATGGAGAGACTGTTTTTATTGGTGAGGAAAATATGACATCTTCACCTGCTTACTTCTACGGAGCTAGCCCACATTTCCAGCTGCGTAGATGATTTTTGTACCAAAAGCAAGGTGGTGCAGATAGTAGCACTATTGCCTTGCAGCAACAGAATCCCAGCATGGGTTCATTACATGAGTTTGCATGCATGGGTGTTCTACGGGTACTCTGACTACTCCCGCAGTCCGGAAAAATAACTGTCAGGTTAATTGGTCTCTTTAAACTGTTGTTGGTGTGTGTGTGCATGGTTGTGTGTCTTTATGATGTCCTATGGACTGGTGACCTGTCCAGGATGTTCCCCACCACTGTAGATGGGCACCAACCTACCCCAAAACCCTGCAAGGACAAACAAAAAAAATGGATCATGCTATTGTTGTATAAAAATATAATTATGCCCCAAGTGTTTCAGCATTCTAACAACGCCTCTGCTTATTTATATAGAAATAAACTGTAATACCCCAAAAGTTCTTCACAACAATTTGCTTAAAGATGTGAGTTGTGTCAGTATGTCATTTATGTTTCCTTGTTGTAGAAATCTGTTGTATGCAGCCTCCTTCTATAAAGCACGCTAAAATGCAATGGGAAGGCACACCACGCATTGGTAATGTGGTTTATTACCAATGTGAAGAAGGATATTACGCCAGAGGCCTGAGAACCTACTCAGTGTGTGGAGAAAATGGATTGTGGGAGGATGTTGATCTGTCATGTGAAGGTGCAACATTTTATGACCCAAGAGTTAGCAGTTTAATTTTAATGTTGGACTCCTAGCTACAATTCTGAGCTCAAAAGAAAACGTTTTTTCTTTTACGTTAAGCGTGTTTATGTTGCATAAAAAGTATTGTGTTAAAAGTGTTGATGTTGTGAGGTTTGGTAAAATATATAAAGGTGCATTTCAATTACTTAAAATATCATAGATTCAATACATTCAGAAAGATAAATATCAGGCTTTTATGTCTCATATTTTTAACAATTATCGCTTACAGCTGTAAGTATATTAATGGAATGTATTTGGACAACATGAATGAGGGCGGCAACCCAAAACTCAGCCAGACAGTAGTGAAAAACCCAAAACACATAAACAAGTAATGCACAGGTGAATACTGCAAGTTATTAGCCGTGCCCCTTTGGTTCAGTAATTCCCTATATGCTCTGCAAGCACACATCATGACCTCTGCAGATTACTTTCTATGTTGTGAAAGCACAAAGTGAGCCATAATTGGGGGTTCATTGTTGCATGTTATTGCGGAACTGGGATCTGAAAGGGGCCCAGGACTTGGACTACAACAGCTGTATTCCATGTGTTAAGCCATATCTTTTAGATGTCTCATGTAGTGTTCAGAAATGCATCACTCTATATAATATACAAGTCTGACCTTTTGAACTGAATTGCAGAAACACATTTTCATCTTAATGGCAATCTAATTTACTGAGATGCATCTGTACATTAAACACAATTTACTGTAACATATGTTATTCACTAGATGTTTATCTTGTTAGGCACCTCTCCTAACCTTGTGACTTTCTACACTTATTGCACCCAGTCCATGCTTATTTTTATTTGTATACAGAAGTAAACTGCGGTCACCCAAAATGTCACCCCAACACTAAGCTGCTGTGGGACGGAAACAGCACACAAGGCAGTGTTGCACAGTGTGAATGTGTGGATGGGTTTTACCAAGAAAGTGGAAATAATTTGTCAACATGTTCAGAGTCAGGAGTGTGGGAGGAAGTATCTGTAAAATGCAAAGGTAGGGTAACATTCTTTATATATGAAGACAATCTTTTCAGTCGTTGTTGCTTGTTTGATCTCCTTGCATGTTCTCAAGCATGTCACTGGTATGTATCTAATCTAACCCTGCACACTCTGTTAAAAGTTTGGGTGTCGGACATGGACTTTGTGCCAACTTAAAAAAAAACTGCAGGTGATTCCATTTCTATCAACAATGGCTTGCAGCGTTCACCTGCAACCAGCACAGCAGGACACATTGGTGTTTGTTAGACATGTGTTATTAGTCAAATCATTTCATTCTCTTTTGGGTGCATGCTGAAAACAAATGATGACTTTTCTATGTGGGGGAAATGATGCCATTCCTGAGTGAGGGTTCAGTTCTGATATTTTTCCAGCTGAATGTGGCCCTGTTCCATTCCTTGCCAACTCAGACGTAGTGTGGCACAACAGAAGTGTTGTGATCCACCAATGTGCAGCGGGATATCACAGCTGGAGGGGCACAAACATGTCTGTGTGTGGCAGCTCTGGACTATGGCTGAGAGCTACTCTGACATGTATCGGTAAGTCTAAAAGTAGCAGTACTTGTACACTATGGTGTTTCCATCATTGACCATCATATATATGTAAAGTGAGTAAAATAAGTATTGAACAAATCAAAATTTTTTCTCAAGAGTGACACAGGGAGTAAGGATTGAACACATGAAGACAAAATTGTGCAAAAAGATATAGAAAGCCAAGAAACCAGCTGAAATGTGTCAAGTTGGAAAACATTTACAAAGCATTCCTATGTGGGGAAGAACGATTCTCCAAAAAAACAATGTCAAATGAGAGGTTAGCAGAAGGGTACATCATAGTGTGGTTGGTCTTACAGCATATGCTACTGGCTGACTTCATGTAACTGAACAGAGAAATGTCCTGAGACATTCTTGATAAACATTTGATGTTTGACAATGAAATGAGTGAGGATTTCCAAACAACAAAATAGTCCCAAACATACAGCCATGGAAACTCTGTCATACCTGCTTGTGTTTTGAGTTCTTGAGTTTGTGTCTTTGAAATATTACCTGGTCTGCTCCTTTGTTTTCTGTCTCCCTGCACCCCAAGCCGACACCTGTTCTGTGTTTTCCCCTGATTGTCTTGTCACGTTGGTCATTGGTTCCCCCTGCTGTTCAGTTTTGTATTTAAGCCTGTTTGTTTCCGTTGTTCCCTGCTGGTTCTTTATTTTATGTGTATGTGCGATCTTGTGTGTTGGCTACCCTGTCTGTGTGCTGCCATGGATAATAAAGACTCACCTTACCTGAAAACCTCGAGTTTCAGGAGTTCTTCCCTGTATTTTGGTCCATCAAAAAACCAAACTATGACAAACTCATAATATGTCTCATCAAAAGAAAGTAAAACTTCTACAATGACCCAGTCAACCACTTGACTGTATTCAATAAAAAATCTATGGAAACGTAAGATCAGAAGGCACAGAAAGAACCTCAAGAACCTTCAAGATCTCAAGGCAGTATCTGTGGAAGAAATGGTCGAAATCATACCTGAGAAATACATGTAACTAGTTTCTTTATACAGATGTCTTGAAGTTGTCATTACCACCAAGGTCCCCCCACAAGTATTTAATACATTTCTGTAAGTGTGTTAAATTCCCTGTGCCATTCCAATTTTGTAACCATAAATTCATTTGTAGACTGATTTATTTTGATTTCTTTCTTTGTGAATTAAATGGGTTGTTGCCCCGACTTACTAGTAAGTTTTATTTTAATCAGAAATTTACACAGAGAAAACACTGACCTGTTTAAAACATATTTTACCCACTGTAAATATGCTGTAGGATCAAAAAATATGAAAAGCTTAAAATAATATACTGTTGAAGCACATTAAGAGTAGATATAAACTTCTGACTACAACTACTAGTATCTTTTATTTATTACAGAAATCAAGCCACCTATTAATAAGCTACTACTCCATAATGGAAACTGTCTGAAGTGGAAGGCAGAGAAGTATGAGGAAGATACAGAACTTTATAAGGTAAGATATATTTCATCTTTCTTTCACCATATCTACAGGGAACTTCTTTACCTCTGACTGAACATGTGGATTCAATTATTTCAGGTCATTTATTTTGGATTCAGAGACTACCAGAGATCATTTCTAGACAAAGGACAGCATTATTTGAGGTCCAAGGATGATTGGCTGAGAATTTGCCTCAAGCTGCTTCCATTAACAAATTACAGCATTTCTATCACTGCAGTAACAGCCAGATTCACAGTCACCATCACAGCCAACACTAGTTTAACAGGTACGACACCGCCTACTGTTTAAAGATCGAGTGATAATGAATATTTAATTTTCTTGTGGTTATAGTTTATTTTCTGTAGTCTTTATCATATTGACCAGAGAACATAAGCCGTTGGTGAATAATGTGTGTTTCTTTATTCTGAAAAGTACCTCCAGCACCAGTTGTCTACTACACAGAGGAGGAGACTCCAGTACCAACTTTGAGGTTGCAGAGATCTCCCAACACACTGGATCCTATAAGGTAACATCATTAATACCAAATTCCCACTGTCTAACATTCACAAGGGAAATGGTGGCTTTTGCATGACAGACTAAGAGCAAATTAGTTGTGCAAAAACACTGCCTTGCAAAAGTATTTATGCCCGTTCAACTTTTTCACATTTTAACATTTTACAACCAAAACTATCAAATAAATTAATTTGAGATTTTTTGAAACAAAAACTGAAAAGTGAGATGAGGAATTGTATTTATTGTATTTTCCTATACTTCAATAACAGCTGGAAACCTTTAGGCTATGTTTCTACCAGCTATGCACATCTGGAGGTGGACTTTGTTGCCCACTATTGCTTACAAACTGATAGAATGATGCCATACAATGAAGATAAAAGTTTGCATTTTGTGTTTTTGATTTGTCAGCTTCTACCAAATCTTTGTGCTTCCTGTTGAGGAGATTCTCATGTTTGACTGCACCTCTCCTGTGAGCTTAAACCCTTTAAGCAGGACACAATCACCAATTGAATACATGACAGCCCAGCTTGTTGTCCAGAATCTTGCAACAAAAGTGAACTTTACTGTGGGGGATGGATTCCTGTATGGGGGCTTCTATAATGCACCATTGGAGAGTGGTAACACCTACTTTATTGTCCTACGAGTTGTCAGTCAGTGGAAAACGGTGAGTTGAAACTTCTATATGTTGTACTATTACAAAATAATTACAGTTATTTAGTTATGCTCTAGAAGGTTGGCACACTTACCTAAGTGTTTTCCTTTCAAGATGTCGAGAAGCTGCTGTGTCCTTTGGGCTAAAGTAGCAGGTACCTCCCTTTGTTGTTGTATTCTGATGCTACACCAGAAAGCACCAGATAGTTGTCTTTTAAAATTCAGAATGTACAAAACCATAAAGGAATAGCTGACATTACTTACTCACTAAAAAAAAATGTTTTTTCCTTTCAGGTACATCTTATATTCTGAGGGTTTCATCGCTGTCTGCTGCTGCATGTGTAGGAGTGGTTGCCCTGGTTTTATTAGGGGGATACAGCTTGGCCTGGTATGAACAATATGTTACATTTTATCAATACTTTTTGTCATTAAGTCAAGTCAAGTTTATTTATATAGCGCTTTTCAGCAACAAGGCACTCAAGGCGCTGTACATAAGGAAAAACATTACAATGATACAGAAAATCAAACAATAGAGGTAATTAAAAAGAATAAAGAGAACAGAATGATGGATAAGAAAACGAAAGGAAAATTGGAAAGAAAACTTAACTAATAATGTTTAGATAACACATTCAAAGGCCGCTAAACAAATAAGTTTTTAATCTTGATTTGAAGCAACTTAGGGTTTGGGCGCTTTTACAGTTTTCTGGGAGTTTTTTCCAGATTAGTGGAGCATAAGAACTAAAAGCTGCTTCTCCATGTTTAGTTCTGGTTCTGGGTATGCAGAGTAGATTTGAGCCAGAAGACCTGAGAGGTCTGGCTGGTTGATACACTGACAAGTCTGTTATGTATTTTGGTCCTAAGCTATTCAGTGATTTATAGACTAACATAAGTATTTTAAAGTCTATTCTCTGAGCTACAGGGAGCAAGTGTAGGGACTTTAGAACCGGGCTAATGTGCTCCACCTTCTTAGTTCTAGTGAGGACGCGGGCAGCAGCGTCCTGGATCAACTGCAGCTGTCTGATCAACTTTGTAGGCAGACCTGTGAAGACACCGTTGCAGTAATCAATTCTACTAAAGTTGAACGCATTAATTAGTTTCTCAAGGTCCTGCTGAGACATTAGTCCTTTAATCCTGGAGATGTTCTTTAGGTGATAGAAGGCCGACCTTGTTACTACCTTTATGTGCCTCTGAAGGTTCAAGTCTGAGTCCATCACTACACCCAGGTTTCGAGCCTGAGTGGTGTTTTCTAGCTGTATTAACTGAAGCTGTGTGCTAACTTTTAAATGCTCTTCCTTTGGTCCAAAGATTATTACTTCAGTTTTATTTTGATTCAGCTGAAGAAAATTTTGGCACATCCAAGCATTGATTTCTTCTAAGCATTTACCCAGCCCTTGAATGGGTTCATAATCACCTGGTGACATCGTAACGTATAGCTGTGTGTCGTCTGCATAGTTATGATATCTTATGTTGTTGTGTATTACAATCTGAGTTAGGGGGAGCATGTAGATATTGAATAGGAAGGGCCCTAAGATGGACCCTTGGGGAACGCCACATGTGATTTTTCTGGTCTCTGATGTAAAGTTACCTACTGACACAAAAAAGTCCCTGTCCTTCAAGTAGGATTTAAACCAACCGAGTGCTGTATCAGAAAGGCCGACCCAGTTTTCCAGGTGCTCTAATAAAATGGAGTGATCAACAGTGTCCAATGCTGCACTAAGGTCCAATAATATCAGCACTGTGGTTCTTCCAGTGTGCATTTATACGGATGTCATTGAACACCTTGACAAGAGCAGTCTCTGTACTGTGGTGAGGAGGAAGCCTGACTGGAAGATATCGAAGCGGCTGGTCGTTGTTAGGAAGTTGTTTAACTGCTGAAACACAGCTTTTTCAATAATCTTACTGATGAAGGGGAGGTTTGATATAGGCCTGTAGTTCTGTAGTAGCAGCTTGTCCAAGTTGCTCTTTTTCAATAGAGGTTTGATAATTGGTGTTTTTAGGGCCTGGGGTAAAACACCAGACAAAAGGGACGTGTTTATTATTTGTGTTAAATCAGATGTTATTACAGGCAAAGCTTTCTTAAGGAAAGCTGTGGGTAAAAGATCGAGATAGCAGGAAGAAGAGCTTAGTTGGTGTATGATTTCTTCTAAGTTTTTATAGTTTATTTGGTGAAATTGGGAAATTTTGTCGAAATCAATTCTAGTTGGAGACAACTTTGGTACTGGACTTGATGTGGATGATTTGACTGCCCCTTTGATCTTTTGGGTTTTTTCATTAAAGAATTTAGCAAATTCATTGCAGGCCCTGGTAGAGTGGAGTTCAGATGCTACAGTTACAGGAGGGTTTGTTAACTTGTCGACCGTGGCAAATAATCCATGAGCATTGTTAATGTTTTTGCTGATGATCTCAGAAAAGAAAGATTCCCTTGCATTTTTCAGTTGTAGGTTATATCTGTATAGTCTCTCTTTATAGATAATATAGTGAACCTGGAGTCCAGTCTTTCGCCACCTGCGTTCAGCTATTCGACACTCCTTTTTTTCACTTCTGACTGGTGGAGCACTTCTCCACGGAGACATTTTCTTCCCAGAAACAACTTTCACTTTAATTGGAGCAATTGAATCAATGATGTCCGAGATTTTAGAATGAAAGTTGTGTACCAGCTCATCTACAGTGTTACATGGCAAAGTGGAGGTAGAAGAGTAAATCTGGTTAAAGGTTTCAGCAGCACTGTCCTTAAAGATGCGTTTTCTTATCATGTCTCTTTGGCAAACTGAGTCATTGCAGATGATGCTTTCAAAAATAACAGATAAGTGGTCAGATAGGGCAACATCAGTTACAGACACCTTGGAAATGTTTAGACCCTCAATGATGATCAAGTCCAAAATATGTCCCTGTTTGTGCGTTTGCTGTTTAACATGTTCAGTCAAACCAAAATTTCTAAGAGTGTCACATAGATCTATTGTACTTCTGTCTTCAGGATTGTCCATGTGAATGCTGAAGTCTCCCACAATAATTAAACAGTCAGAATCAACACATATCACAGATAAAAGCTCATTAAAATCACTGATAAAGTTTCTTTTGGACTTAGGAGGCCTGTAAATATTCAAGAACATCATTCAGACCGGACTCTTTACCTGGAGAGCCAAATATTCAAAAGAGTCAAATTTGCCCAGAAATACTTTTTTACACTCTAATAAATCTTTAAACAAAGTGGCCACCCCTCCACCTTTTCTTTGCTGTCTGCTATCACAAAGAAAATTGTAGTTCAGAGGCGTTGCCTCTTTCAGAATGGGAGCTTCATTAAATTCATGTAACCATGTTTCTGTTAAAAACATAACATCAAGATTGTGGTCAGTAATGAAGTCATTGCTTAAAAATGATTTTCCTGACAGAGATCTAATGTTCAATAAAGCCAGTTTATATGACTTAGTTGCTGATATTAACTCTGTGTCTGGTTGTACCTGACAGTTTATGGCTTTTGTTGATTGTTTATTACTGTCTCTTATCCTTTTGGCTTTCTTCTTTCTGTCACATATAAGCACAGAGATTTTACAACTATCTCCTATTAGGGGTCCAAGTTTTTCCTGGACATGCTCATTTCTGATAGAGTTACCACTGGGGCCCAGACTGTATCACAGAGAAATGATTTGAAGGTCCTGATTAGGAGGAGATAGATTAGGAGGTGGTGGAGGTCTGCAGCATTTGGAAGATGTTGGTTTAGTAGCTGGGCCTCAGCCACGGGGGGTGTTGAATGGAGAAGATGTCAGAGCCATTTGGGTCCCGATTTTAAGAGCTCCTTTCATGTTATCAGAATCCAGTAAAGCAAAAAGCGGGCTCAATGGGGAGATGGGAGAGTTCTGTGCGGTCTGGGTTGGGGTCTGGGGTGAGGGGGGTTTACCGGGGGTGTCGGTCTGGGTCTGGGTTTTGGGGGAGGGGGGTATAACAGGGGGGTCCACCTCTCCTGTGGATTTTGACGGGGAGACCTTTTGTGATGACCTCTCTTTCTCAGCCAACTGGCCGGTTGTTTCTGCTGGAGCTGCTGGAGGCAGCGTTATCATTGTTGTTGATACTCCATGTTCTCTGCTGAAGGTCGAAGCTGCTGGCGGATTATTTACTGAATAGAATGGATTAGATGTGAGACGTCTGGCTCCTGGCTTGTTCAAACAGAAACCATCTTGCTTGAAGAGTTGTCTTTTTTCCCAAAAATTATTAAAGTTGTTGATGAAGTTCACAGGTGTGGTGGCACATGTTTTTTCAACCATTTATCAATCATCAGAAGTCTGGAAAAAACGTAATCTCCACAGAAAATCGGGGCAAAGGGTCCGCTGAGAAACACCTTGATATTGAGACCTCCAACAATATTCAGCAGACGAGTGAAATCCTCCTTCAATCCTTCTGACTTTTTCTTAGCCACATCATCCATGGCTCCACAGTGTATAATAAGGTTTTCTAGAGACGGGCGCTTTTCTGTGATTGCAAGAATATTCTCTGAGATAATCATAACTTCTGTGTTTTTCTTGTTGCAGAAGTTTTTCTGTGTTCCCCACTATTAGGGATCTTGGTCCGGTGGGGCGCTTATTCTCTGACAATTTAGGAGAAGAATGTTTAGAATGAAGGTTGTTCTCAAACCTTTTATTGTTCTCGGAAGATGGATAGTTTTCCTGGTTTTCATTCTGTAGTGGGGGATATCTGTTTTGTAGGGGAATTCCATTGTTTCCAGCTGTCTCACTTCTATCATTTGCTGTGACAGCAGCTCACTGTCGAAGTCTCCTTTTCCCAGGGGAAACTGGGGCATTTCTCTGTAATTCTGGCCATTCTAATTTATTTAATTGCTGAGATCTTCCAGTGAGTAGTCCACCTTGATTTTTTGCGCATGCGCCTAAAACATCCCAGGGGGTCTGCTGGTAGGTTTATTCTCAGTGTTCTGATTGCTGGCTGAGTTGTTGAACTGGCTGTCACTGTTTGGGATCACAGGCAGAGTTGAATCATCATTGTACCCCATATTCACCTCCACATTCACTTCTAGTTGGTGGATTTTCATCTCCAAAACAGCCAATTTCTGTAAACGTTTGTCGAAGTCCTCTGTGGTGCAGGGAGGCATTTTGTGCTGATTAGCTGGCGTCAACTTATCCTTCTTTTGAGTTCGATTATAAAAACATCAAAATCCTTTAGAAAAAAAATAAATATAATAATAATCCTTGGGAGTCGCTGGTAAGAAGTAGTTTTAGTCCAATATTTCCGTAATTTTTGCTAAGAGATAAAAAGTTACGAGTAAAAGAATGCAAGCAAGCAGGGAGCTTAGGAGAAAAGCATCTGAGCAGGCAGAGAGGTGGAAGCAGAACTCTCTGCCTCCATTACATTCACTTATAATAAAAAAAGAGTAGTATTAACTGCAACTTAAAAATAAATACTTAAAGGCACCAACGGGTTTAACAACTTGCTATGACTATTTTTGTTTCTGTCAGGATTTTGTTTTCAGTACTCCTCTCATAGCATTGATATACACATAAGAAATACAGTGGAATGTACAGCTTGATTTGGTTTGGTTGGAATTAGGTGTCATGAATTTGTTGGCAATAATGGGCACAGTATAAAGAATAGGATACTTTACAAAAGAAACACCTGATTTCTATGAATGAGCCATCAGCAGGCTCCTGTACAAATATTTAAATGCCACATAAAAAATGTAAAGGACATGAAGGCCCCATCAAAGGCTTAGAATGTGAAAGTGTGATGTCACAAGAGAGGTTTTCCACTCTGGTTCAATGTTTCAACATTGTTTGTTTGAGGCTAAGCTTGTTGATGTTTCTGTTTGTCTGTGAAGAGAATGATGTTGCATTTTTGGACTTCAAGTAAGTAGGATGCTATTCTTTCTTACATTGAGCCATCATCAAGTAAATTCAAAACAACCTTTAGGGCTAATTAAAGACATTATAATTGTTTTGGATTGATGAACATTAGTTGCATTGGCACCCTTTCAAATTCTCCTAAAAATTTCAGTTTGATTAATTTGCTCATGTTTCTTTCCAGAAAAATGTCCCATGTGTGGGGACACAGCTTTAACTTCTTACACAAATAATCTACTGTATAAGTTAGACAGTTAAGGTGAAAAAGCTAAACTTGGAAATTCATGTTATTTTACGCTCTCTTTCAGGTGTGTGAACAGGACCTAACCATCCTCTGCACCAGTCTCTTTAGTAATAGTAACAAATAAAATGTTTCTAAACTGTACATCCTGTAAATACTCACTTCATATATTATCATAAATTGTCATTATTATTATCATTATGACATTCAAAATTAATACACTTCTGTTTTCCAATATGTACCATATTAAGACTTATTATTGATTATGGAATGTGATCATTTTCTGGCTGCTGTGTTGACACTGTTAGTTTGCAGACTTAAATTTCTAACTTAAAATAATAAACTACTGTTTCCTTGCTTGATGGGTTTTCTCTTCAATTCAAAATGATCTAAAATACTTGACATCAAGTGTTAGATGGCTCATCAAACTGGTAAATCTTTGTCCTTTTCCATGCACATGCGAAGTAGGTTAAATTGTGCCAGAAACTTTTGGATCTCTGTGACCTTAAGGTTGCAAGTATTTTGGGGTATGTCTCTATTATCTATCTTTAAAAGAATTACAATTTTCCCCATTCTTTGTCAATGACCCCAGCTCAGTTAAAGAAGATGGACACCATCTGGGGACAGTAACTTTTAAAACTTTGTCACAGATTGCCAGTTGGATTTAGATCTGGATCTTGATTGGACCATTCTAAGACATAAAACACACTTTGATCTAAAGAAACCATTCCATTGAAGCTCAGATTGTATTTGTTTAGGGTAGTCGTCCCTAAAGCCTCTTCCCAATCTCAAGTTATTTTCTGTCCGCATTGCACTCTGTTGAGCTCCATACATCTTCCCATCTGCACTGAACAGGCTCCCTGTTCCATTTGCAGAAAAGCATCCTCCCTATAGCCACCACTATGTTTTGCTGTTGGGATGGTCTATTAAGGTTGATGTGTGGTGTTAGTTTTCCATCATACATAGCAATTTGCTTGGAATGTGCTCTGGTCAGATTAAATCAAAATTAAACATTTTGGTCTCATTTTAAGAAGAACATTTTAAAGTTTTCTTTCAACGATTGCCCTCTTCTTGCCATTCTTCCGTAAAACCATGTAAGTTTGCAGTTTAGCCATACTTTTCCATTGGATGAAAAAGCAGTTCAAATTACCCAGCATTCTTGGAATCTCCGGATGGCGTCCTGGAAGGGGTGCCATGTGTGGATTCAGTGGTGCTTCTAGGGAACGACGACATCACCTGTAGGGCTGTAATCAGGAAGAATGGCCTCCCAAAATTGATTTGTGAGACATGGAATGTCCATAACAAACAACATGTTCAAAGTACAAGGTGGTTCATAAGAATACCTAGTACTAAGTCACCTCAATGATCGATTTTTCTAATTGTATTATCAGACCTGTTGTGTTGTCTTGGACACTGGGTGAAGAGGGAGATATTAACCCTCCACCACCTGGTAGTAAGTTGGATATGGTGGCAAAGGAGGCTGCCGAACAGGGGCTTAGGGACATGGAATCTAGTAACCACAGAAGCTGCAATCCTTCTGGCAACCCGGTACTGCTCAGCTGCTTTAGGAGTCCCTATGGACAACCAAGCCCTAAAGGCCTCCCTCCTCAGCCTGACAGCTTCCATCACCTCGACTACTACTACCTCACTAGATTCCATGTCCCTAACCCCCCTGTACAGCAGCCTCCTTTGCCACCGTATCCAACTTACTAAACAGACCATGTTCAGGACTTCCATTGTGGATGCTGCTTCCTTGATACTGTGGCCAGAAGGTTATCTGTGTCTGTCGAGGTGGCAACCAGAGGACTACCAGCGGTAATGGAAGCTGTCACGCTATGGAAGGAGGCCCTTAGGGCTTGGTTGTCCATAGGGACTCCTGAAGCAGCTGAGTACTACCCGGTTGCCAGAAGGACTGCAGCTTCTGTGGTTACGGAAACAAAAACTCGGGTATGAGAGGAATTTTGAGAGGCTATGAAAGGGACTTTTGGCTGGTCTCAAGGAAGTTCTGGAAATTGATTTGGCGACTCAGAAAGAGGAAACAGGGACCATCCTAAGCTGCATTGTCTTTGGGAAGGAAATTGCGGACCAGGAGTGAAGACAACATTGGGCGATGGAAGGAGCACTTTGAGGATGTCCTCAATCTGGTCACCATGTCCTCTGAAAAAGAAGTAGAGCCTGAAGATTCAGGATTACATCACTGAGGGAGACATCGCCAAGGTAGTTAAAAAGCTGATCAACACCTGGCCACTGAGGTTGATAAAAATGAAAGGCAATACTGTGTTTTCATAGAATTGAATTAGAGATTTGTCTCTAATTCAAGAGTACAGACACGTCTTAGCCAATGGGTGTTACCACCGCATGCTTACTTTCTTAAGCCCCAAGGGATTTTGTGAAGTTTGTGCATGAAATAACACGCCCAACTTCAGTTTTTCTCAGAAATTACAAACTTTATTTAAATAATCAACATTTTAATATATATATATATTTTTTTCAAACACCAGTGATAATTCTGGTTAGGGGCTAGGGTTATGCCAGGTGTTTCTCAGTGTGTGAAAGGAAATGTGTGACTTTTCCTTTTTCTATTTTTTTCTGCTCTCCTGTACTCTCCTGCCAGCTCAGTCTAGGTTTGCTCTGAAAACACAGTCACAAACTTACAAGTTACAAACTGTAAAGCCACGAGATAAAATAAGATCAAGAGTGGTTCCATGAGTAGGACCGGACACAGACTGCACAAAATAAAAAGAGTCAATGAGATTTAAAAAGTCTTTGGCCAATGGTTTTGCAGGAAAGTAAATGTGAATATTAAAGTCTCCAACAATTGGAACTTGGCCAAATTGTGGCATAATGTTTAACAAGAATTCAGCAAAGTCACTAATGAGGTTTGTGAGGTATTTAGGTGGTCTGTAAACAACAGTGCACAACACCCGAGGATGGAGACAAGATCAAATAAGTTGGACTCAAAGCTGAAATAAAATGAGCTTGACTTAATCATCCGGTAATCAGTCGCTATGCCTCCTCCACGACCTGATGTTCTTATGAAATTAATGTATGCGCAGTCAGGTGGCAAATGATCAGAGAGAGCACTAGACTCACCCATAGTCATCAAGGTTTTGGTCGGTCACGCTTAGAAAATCCAAATCTCTGGATGTAAAGAAATCCTTAAAGATCAAAGTTTTATTCGAAAATCATCTAGCATTTACCAGGGCCTTCTCAACTAGAACAAGAGCCGGTGGATCATCCATCCAATAAAACAGAAGCAAGCAGCCACAGGTTGATTGTTCCTCATCCAAGCAGATCACAGGAACCAGAGAGGAGCTCATCGGATCCGGATAGCGAGATTGTCCCTCATTCTCACTAGCTTCCTACTTACCCCTTTTCCATTCCGGCTCCCCAACCTGATTTTGAACCGGTGTCGCATGTTTTCACAGATGAAAAAAGGTTCCAGAGCATGAATTCTGGTTCAATTTGGACACCTCAGAATACTTCTTCTGCACAAACTGTAACTGTAATGTCACCCGTGGGCGGGTCGAAGCTACAGACAATAGAAGCAATAGGTATGGCAGCAAAGACGAACAATGTACCTTATAAACATTATTTATGTTTGCAAAAATACACTAAACACGCAATACTACTTTTTTCCGTTACATTCACAGATACTGAACATATGCAAATGAAAACATTGTACATACAGTTGTTTTTGCAAGGAGTCAATGGCTCCTTTCTGTATTAACTGTAGTTTATGGATGCTCTCTTTTTGCATTAAAAGGAATACTGCACACAGTTCAGCAAGCTCCGCTGTCTCGCTATCACGTTTCCCCCCGCATTGTTGATGACTTATGCTTGGTTCCCAAAACTGGTGGAAATGCACGTTGAAGCTCAACAAAACACCAAAGTTTGAAGGCATGCTGTCAGGATCTCCCATTTTGGACTTTGTTTTGTGTTTGTTTTGATTGAGCTGTTTACCTAAGTTTATTTACTCCTGTGTTGTGCTTAGTTTTGTTAGTTTCTTCCTCCTGGCTTTAGACCACTTTTTGTTATGATTTACCCAGTTGCTTGTTTCCCTTAATATTAGTTGTTCTTTACCAGCCTTGCTCTTTAGTATAGTTCCTCGTGTCCCTGCTTTGTCCAGTTAGTGTTCCTTCCAGATTTAGTTTTGTGTTTTATGTTAGGGTTTATATTTATATGAAGGTGTCCTTAGGTCTGTTTCCCATTAGTTTAGCTTTTCCCCATGCCCCTGGTTAGTTCTTCCTAGAATTACTATTTACGTTGGCTTATGTTTCTTTTCCCTGTTCCTCCCAGTTTAGTTCAGTGTTTAGTTTCCCCTCCTGTCTCTGTGTTCCCTAGCTCTTGTCACCATAGAAACCTCCATTACCTTGGTTCCCTTCACCTGGCCAACACACCTGTAAGCATTCATCTGATTACCTACTCCTCTCGTTCCCATTGTTTCACCATTCATCTTCCCTGCATATAAGCTCACCGGTTTCATTTGTTCACCGTTGCCTCGTCCGGCCAGTTACCTGCCGTAATTCTGCAATTCACCTGTCTTGCTCCTGCATTACTCCTGTGTTCCTGTCTACCTAGTTCTTGTTCAGCTGCTGTAAGTTCAGTGTGTCTTGTTTACCTGTTTCCCATACTCCTGGTCTAGATTCCTGCACTGTTCAATCTTCAAATAAATATGACTCACAATCTTACCTCATGGCTCCCGAGTATCTCCCTGCAAGCTGGTCCGACCCACAACCACTCCATGACACCTGCGAACCGAACCGGTTCAAGAACAAGAGTTCTTGTGGTGGAAATACTTTTGGTGGGAAAACATAGTTAGAACCCAGTGTCTGCACCTTCTACATGCATGCAGACCAAAAAGGCACAGGTAAACTGTTACACCAGAGATGCAGAAGAAAAAGACTTTCAGTCTATTTTTGTCTGCGTTGATCAAAATCATTAAGGGAAGGTTGAAGATGTCAGGACTGTTTGGCGATCATACACCAGCAGAGTTAACATCGGTAGTAAAAAGCCACAAATATAATACAAATACAACAAACATTTGGAGAGACAGAGGGCTGCCAAAACACAGAGGTGCCATCTTAGAAACTACCAACTAAACAGTGCACTGTAAGATGTTCAAAGTTTGGAGTACCGTTTATTACCTAAAACTGCTTTAAATGTCTCCACAATCTGATCCCTATGATCTCTGCTGTGCTCCTTGTCTTCAAGATGCTGTTTGTTCCCTGATGTTATCCAAAGAACCTCTAAGGCCTTTTTTTAAATTAAATTACACAGAATTGAACTCTATTTAGGTAACTGCTGAGATCAATTGGTTGCACTCTGTTTTATTTACGGGTATCAGAGTAAAGGGGGCTGAATACAAATGCACTTGTTAGATTTTTATTCATTAAATATTTTTAAAAACCGTTGTCTCTTTACAATTATGCAGTGCTCTGCATTGGTCTATCATATAAAATCCCCAATAAAACACAGCAAGGTTTGCGGTTGTAGAATAACTACGTGTTTCAAAGTTCAAGAGGTATGAATACTTTCACAAGCCAGTATAAATCACGTTGTAAAGCTGATGCAACCAAAAACAGATAAACTATGGATACTTTATGGAAGTAGTGATGATCAGTTTTAACATTTTAACAGATGCTAAAGGGACTGATCTCCTGAAAGAAAGAAAGAAAGAAAGAAAGAAAGAAAGAAAGAAAGAAAGAAAGAAAGAAAGAACTTTGAATAAAAGTAACATTTTTGAGGTTTTTCCTTTGAATCCACAAACAAGCTGACGACATGAAAAATGGTCCACAGGTACTGGGCCTTTAATTGTTTTGCATCCGGAGCAGCTCCCTCTTTTCCTCAGGCAGTCACAGGCCAGGATCCTGCCGACAACAACGCAGCTACAACTGGTTTGTTAACAAGTAAGTAACAGAAACACAGCGCTTCATTACTGCTAGAACCTGCAATAAAGACGGGACAAACACATTGTGTGCAATGATTGCGGGAGTCACCTGAGCTGTTAGCTTGAAAGCTATGGAGTAGGCCGTTGCCACGACGCTTTATGAAGACTACAGTCATGTAGCTTCACCTTAAAACATGCTATCTTCAAGCATGGTTGTTTTCTATGTCATTGTGCCCAGAGAAGTCATCGGGAAAACTGTTTTCCTAATTAGGAGATGAGCACTGACCTTACGTTTGCTAGAAGGATGAGTTAATTTTCAGGTCAGCTCGGACATGGAAAATTGCTCAGAAATGAATAATTTTGCAGAAATAACATATTCAGCTGCAAGCCACCAGCTATTAACAATAAAGTAATTGCATTATTTTAACACATGTTATCGTTTAGTACAATAAAGCTGTCGGCTGCTGGCTGTATTGACCAGTATTTAATATTGTGTGTATGTTTGTGACTAGTCCTCACAGTGATGGGAACTATGGCTATTTTCCGAGATCCAGATCATTTGGCTCATCTCCCCTGTAAGAATCGGCTCATTTTTAGCTCTAAACGTGTCTTTATCATTACTGCAGCGGCAGTACCGTGGCTGGATAGATAGATGGATGGATCGGTAGATTATTATTCCGGGAGTTTAATTGTTTTACAACCGGCTGAACAGAAACAACATAGAAAGTCAGTATAAACAAGAGGATAAAGTGACATTTCAAATCAGGGAACACAGTTAACAGCAGTCCTTTGCAGAGATAAATCCAAAATACAGTGGATCTCAGACATGTGCACACCTCTGTCAAATTGCAAGATGTTTTGATTGAGAAAAATCAGTTAGTGATAAATTGTTTGAAAATGATTTCCACCTTAAATGTGACATATGTCCTCTACAAGTTAACCCCCCCAAATAAAAAAACCAATACATCTGTTATGCTAAATGTAAAAATAAAAAAGATAACTTATAATCTAGTTGCATAAGTGTGCTAAATGTTTAGCTTTATGCCTATTTTAATCCACATTTAGTCTTCTTGGGTACTGTATACCACTGGATGTTTAACCAAAGCTTTGAAAACACATAATGGAAACTGGTCAGGAAGCTGCCAATAAGTGTGCAGCAACACTGAAAAAGGATTTCTGACAAGTACTGGTTGGGTTCTAAATGTGAGAACAATCCCCTGAATAATTTGCACCAATCAATTTTAACTCGAAACCTTCCGATGAAGAGGGATTGCATTTTTCAGCATCACACTGAGTCTAAGCACACAACTCACAGCACCAAATAAACGGCTTCTCCCGAAAAATGGACCTAGAAAGAGTCAAGATCTAAAACTGTCATGAAATCTGTGGGATCACGCAAAGAGAGCGGCTTACATTTGGAGAATCTAATGTTAAAGATTCAAGACGTGGGACACAGGCTCCTGACCATAAAGACTAAATACTGAAATTAAATCACAAGGTGTTTCAACAGATTATTAGTTTAAGGGTGTGGATACTTATACACCCAGGTTATTGCAGCTTTTGTATTTATTTATTTTGTTTTTCAGTTGGATTAGACAAGGTCTATGTTGCAAAAAGTATGAAAAATAGGAAAGAATTGTGTTTTTCTATTGTATTTCTTTACCGAACTCATAACATTTTAACTTGGGTGTGTAAACTTTTGAGGGCCAATTGAATTGTTTCAAATGGACATACATGCTATATTTCAGATTAACATATTTTCAAATCAAGTCTCACTCCAAGACCTCGTCATCTTTAGTTTTAGGAAGCCCTCGCTTTGAGAGTTTGTTGCTGAGACAGGTCGTGTTACTGAGTTATGCAAGCTCATCATAGCTTTATCACAGTTTAATTTAATACAAAACCATATCATGATTTATCAGAATTTAAACTTTTACTGTTTGTATGTAGGACGGTCTGCTATCTAAACACAATTCAAGGTGGAAAAATCTGATAATTTTATATCATGAAGGATTAGAATGTGGCCAGACTGAAGAGAAAGTGGCGTTGTCTTTATGGAGAAATCTCCCCTTTGCTGTGCGATGATCTCGTACAGATGCATTAGTTTTATGACCTTCCTTTTTCTTCAACTGCATAAATTAGCTGATATATCGTGTAAGAGTGTTATTTACTGTTTGAATTATAATACATTTTGTGCTCTAGGCAATGCAGTCTGAGACTGCGTGTGCTTCAATTCTTATATAGTAATCTCAATTGTACTTGACATATTCATAAAATTGAACAAACTGAATAAATGTTCTAAGTAGGCCTTCACAGTATTTGCGCAAAAAGGTAAAATGGTGAAATTACTGTTGCAATGACTACATCAATTGCAATCAACCTACAAATTATTCCAAATAAAACCATATTTTCCTCACCTCCTGTTTTTTTCCATCACAGTGTCCACCCTGCTGTCTGTGAGCAATAGCATCTAAGTCACAAAATAGGTCCTCACCAGTGAGTGGTCAATTGGAAATGGGAGACTCTGAACTTTTACAAAGCGATGAGGGCACCATTCGTAATGTACTGACAGGTTGCACTAACGAGGACCCTTTTAGGTCTGGATGCTGTTACTAGCTGAGTTAGGCTCAAAGGTAACTATTTTCAAAAACAGTGAGGTGTTTAAAATAAATTAACAGGAAGCCCAAAGATCAAAGAAGCTTTTTAAAAGGAAACGTTTTATTTGGTTAAGAAATGTCTGAGGTTCATTCAGACTGTGAGAGTGATACTTTCACTTGATAACAGGAAGGTTGAACAACAGTATACCAAAGTTGCTCTGTTTTATCCGTATGAACTTTCATATTTGCAAATGTTTGCAGGCTTTCACAAAATCTCAGTGTAGGAAAGGATTTACATTTTCCAGCAAATACACAGGGAGAATGTAGTTTTACTATTGCTAGTCATGCTAACTGCTAGTAAAAGATGCTAAATGCAGTTTAAGATTTAAACTTTGTAATGCCACAGTAATGGGGGCGCTGTGCCGGTCCATTGTGGTGAAGAGAGAGCTGAGCCGAAAAGCAAAGCTCTCAATTTACTGGTCGGTCTACGTTCCTACCCTCACCTATGGCCATGAACTTTGGGTCATGACCGAAAGAACGAGATACCGGATACAAGCGGCTGAAATGAGCTTCCTCCGTAGGGTGGCCGGGCACTCCCTTAGAGATAGGGTGAGGAGCTCGGCCATCCGGGAGGGGCTCGGAGTAGAGCCGCTGCTCCTCCACATTGAGAGGAGCCAGTTGAGGTGGCTCGGGCATCTATACCGGATGCCTCCTGGACGCCTTCCTCGGGAGGTGTTCCAGGCACGTCCCACCGGGAGGAGGCCCAGGGGACGGCCCAGGACACGCTGGAGGGACTATGTCTCTCGGCTGGCCTGGGAACGCCTTGGGCTCCCCCTGGAGGAACTGGAGGAGGTGTCTGGAGAGAGGGACGTCTGGGCGTCTCTGCTGAGTCTGCTGCCCCCGCGACCCGGTCCTCGATAAGCGGAAGACGACGAACGAACGAACTTTGTAATGTGTTTTAAAATAATAGTAAAGCCAAAATCTCCTCTCAAGAGCTTTCTGTGTGAGATCACCTGTTCCCCTCAGATGAATAATTAATGACACGACAGAAGGGTTAGAAAAAATGACTTTGAATGCTCTTTTTGTGTTTTCTTATATTATACTTCCTAAAGAGATATCAGAATCAGCCAAAAATCAATGTCAGCAGCTCAAACTTTGGAAATTGTCCACAATTGTCTGCAGTTTGGTGGTGCCAAATACACAACGAAGGAAGAAAATCAACAAGACAAAGTTAGGAGAAATGTGCTGTTTTCCTAGCAAGCATAATCTATCTCAGGGACAGCAACTTTACAAAACTGCATTTATATTCTACTGAGATATAACTTCATTCTTTTATTATTTTTGTTTCTTTGCTTCTCTTCTTCTGGGTACAGTGTTGTAGACCAGCTCATTAATGCCCCCAAACAAGCTGTAGTAAAAACCGGATGTATTTGAGTGGAATGCTGAGTTTTTCATCTGAGCTAAGCATAGTATGAACATGCATAACTGTGGGGTTCAGTCACATGAGTGTACATGAGGTACACGGACAGAGACACGGACACGGAAAGTCACACCCTTAATTAATATCTATCTTGAGAGTGAGCATCCGGCCAAATATGCAGGATCCAGGCAACCTTATACAATATCCATTCAAATATTGCATTCAAGCTGTTCTTTGCCATAAGAATATTGTACATGTTGATATTGCAATGATGATTACAGTTTCATATTCTGTGCAGCTCTAGTGTAATTATGATAATTTTAATAGCTTTGTTTTTACCTCAGAATGTCGTAATAAAACTGATATGTGTGAGAGTATCTGTAAAAAATCTTGATGTAAAATTTCTGCCACATCACTCACCCCTCGTCGCACTCAGAATACACACATATTGTGCTGCTTCTCAGGAGAAGTGATCATCTGCTTCAATTTGTCTTGACCAGGTGTGCTGCTGTTGCTGCTGCCCAGTGGTTCACTATGGCCCAGAACCAGGTGATCCTGCAGTTCCGATTCGCGACGTTCGGGGACTCCATGCTGCAGAAGATGAACCTTCTTCGACATCAGAGACGCTTCTGTGACGTCACCGTCCGTATCAACCAGTTAGAGGTCCCTGGTCACAAAGTGGTGTTTGCTGCTGGCTCGTCTTTCTTGAGGGACCAGTTTATTCTACAGCAGGACTCCAAGGAGGTCCAGATCTCTATGATCCAGGAGGCAGAAGTTGGCCGACAGCTGCTGCTTTCCTGTTACACTGGTCAGCTGGAGTTTCCTGAGCTGGAGCTCGTGCATTACCTGACAGTGGCCAGCTTTCTTCAAATGGGCCACATCGTTGAGCAGTGCACCCAAGCCCTCAGCAAGTTCATCAAACCTCAGGCCTCACGCCAGCTGGAGGTGGATCTGGACATGAGGAGGGAGAAGGGAGGCGAGGGTTCATCCTCTCAGGCTCATAGGGAGCATGAGTGTTCCGAGGTGCGGACTGTACCTGAGGGAGAGGAAGAGGACGATGAGGAGGAGGAGGATGAAGCGGTGTTGATGGGCCAGGTTGAGGGAGACAACAATGGTGAGAGTGATGATGATGATGATGATGATGATGACGACATCATAATGCAGCCCAAGAGCCCTGTCCAGGTTTGGAGGAGGCGTCCAAGGCCAGGTTTGGTAGAAAGTGACATCACCATAGTAAAAGTGGAGTCTGTGACTGATGTAGCAGAAAACACCATCACTGGTCACTTTTCTGCCAGCCCCCCTGTCTCGCTTCACTCCCCTGAGCCCCAACACTCGCTCATCAACTCTACCGTGGACAGCCGTGGTAGTGAGATGGCAGTCCCACCTGGCATGGCCGGTTACCCGCTTAGCCCTCCTCCCTCATCCCCGCCCACAGAGAAGCACAGCGGGCACCAAAGGAACTATGACAAACCTCTGCAGTGGTACCACCAGTGCCCTAAATGTGCGCGGGTCTTCCGCCAGCTGGAGAACTACGCCAACCACCTCAAAATGCACAAGCTGTTCATGTGCCTCCTGTGCGGGAAGACCTTCACTCAGAAGGGCAATCTGCACCGACATATGCGAGTGCACGCCGGCATCAAGCCCTTCCAGTGCAAAATCTGTGGCAAGACATTTACGCAGAAGTGTTCGCTGTTGGATCACCTAAACCTGCACAGTGGCGACAAGCCGCATCGCTGCAACTACTGCGACATGGTGTTCGCTCACAAGCCCGTTCTACGCAAGCACCTCAAACAGATCCATGGCAAGAACAGCTTTGACAACGCAAATGAAGGTAGCCTGCACGAGGGCAGTCTGGAGTTTGATTTCGGACGAATGTAACATTAATTTTTTTATCTTTTTGGTTTTCTTTAAAAATATGATGGTCAGTTCTCAAAGATCCTCAATGTGGTCAGCTTATATGCTTTAAATAGTGACCATAACTAGGGTTGGGCATTGAGTCTCGGGAATTGACTGGAACTAAGAGTAACAGTAGGATTCTCCCAGAATCTTTCAAATTTTAAAATTTTGATTCCTAGTTTCGATACCTAGTCCGCTGACCGGAAAAAAAAGCAGCCGAACACCAACGAAGAAGAATCTCCAGGAAGTGTAAGTGCAAGTGCCGCGTTTTTGACGGGCTGCGCCGGCCTTCCTCCGCTGTCTCTTCCTCTGGCCCAACCCTAGAAATAAACCTATCTGCACTTCTCCATGGCTTCATTACTGTGGACTGTTGTCTTCTGTGTACAATGCAGTGCAGATGCCTTTGTGTCATACTTGAAACTTAAACACTGAACCACAAATATAATGACTGAACATCTTTAAAGAGCCCTGGCCTGTGTGTGGTGTCTTAAATAAAAGGAAAACAGCAAAATAATCTGTTTGTATATTGTGTTTAATATCTGTAGTTGTTCTTTATTATCAGTATGAATTTGACAACAGGATGTTTATAAGCAGAAGAAACTTGAAATAGTGTTGGTACTAAAATATTGTACTGGAGGCGTTCCGTTGTTTGTGCAGATAGAAACTGTTTGTATGACCTGAGCTGTTTTCTATAGACCCAATGTCAGAGATAAAATTGGACCAAAATACCAATGTCTTTGTTCATGAAAAAAGATAAATAAATAAAAATTAAATACAAATAATATAAACATTTCCTCTTTTGATCAGATGTGTTTTCTTATTAGGATTTTATCAAATCTTTACTTACAGACATAGGCAGATTAATTGACACCCCTTGTAAAGATGTGTGAAACACTTTCAAATAAAAACGTGCTTATTGCAGTAGCATAATCTCACACTGGAGATTTCAGAACCTTTCATTTGAGTACAGTTGTTCAATGGGAATAAAAATTGGTGTCCCCAAAAAAGATAATATGGTACATTGTACAAGGTTGAAGCATACAGAGAGAGGGACCTTTGACCTCTTTGCACAATATACTGTTCTGTGTCCCCTCATGTGTTCTCGTCTTCAGCTCAGCTCACAAGCCTTCTAAAGGGTTTAGTCACTTAGACTGAGCCAGCCATGGAAGACGGTTGATTTGGTCTAGTTTCTGTGTTGATTTAAATTTATCTTTTGGATTTTACCCTTCAGAATGACTCAGTCCTGACCCATTTTTAGTTTAATGGTACTGTCAACCAGATTTCTATTTAAAACATCCAGGTATTTTAAAGAGTCCATGGTGCTAATTTCCCAGCCATTTAGAAGAGGAAAAAGCCCAAAGCATCACAGAGCCACCACCATACTAGACAGTGGGTCTATTCTATTTTCTGCTGTGGTCATGATTTGAAGCATTTACTGGATGCAATGGGTGTTGAGATAAATAAATTTGGTAAACATTAAATCTGAATAGAATTTAAATATTTTTTTGGAGACGACTGAATACACATTCTTATGGGGTTAATATTGAAAAGTGCAATAGAAATTTGATTTCTTGGGGTAAAAACATGAAAAACATAGCTGGAAAACATTAAATAAATTTATTCAGAAGCATGAAGAAGCCTTGCAGCTCCATATAAAGCCAAGCACGTACTTCTAGTACTTGGTGGTTTCACCTTTTTTAAGGTATTTTGCAGAGGTCTGAATATTTTACAGAATATTTTACAGTATGGGTTTGATATCTATAATATCAAACAGCTTAAATTATGTTCAGTGCAAAAAATGAACAGTTACCTAGAAATAATTAAAAGATCTATTTCTAAAGGGAGAGAATTATAGTTTAGGGGCTGTATGCAACTTTAAAACTGCACCATCAGAAACATTTTTGTGTTACTGTGTGTGGATTCAAACTGGATTATTTTGAAGGTGGAGTTAAAGAAAAGTCCAACTACGAAGCAGTTCACAAAAAGGTAAAAATATGAATTTCATGAAATACCAAGCAGAGAAAAATGCCTTAGTATCTACATCTTATTCATCGGAATTTATCGGTAATATTATCTGTAGTATAATTGATGACTGATACTGAAGAGTTGGAATTAAGTAAATGTACACTCCGCACTCCTTTCCTGACATCTTGGCTTTATTGTTGAGGATCTTATTTTAGTTGCTTGCTTTTATTTTGTGAATGTGTCTGTATATGTGTTTATATATGCATGAACATATTGCTAACATGTTCAAAATAAAAAAACGCAAACAAAATGTCCCAGGAGAGTTGAGTAACGTTTACATGTTTTTACATTTGTAATGGTAGGACAGGAAATACCTTTTCTTGGCATTGAACGATAATGGCTGCTCTGGAAACTTGATGACCTCAAGATGTCGCTGTTTGCTGCAGCTCTCTAACAGTAAGCTTCAGACATTGTTACCTCCATCATCTTCCTGGTCAAGAAGAGAGCCTCTGCATCACAACATAATCACACTCCAGGAAAACAAAATGTTCCTACAAACTCTGATCAACTTAAAAGGAGCAAAGTGGAAAAAAACCTCAGTAAGTTACTGTATTAGAATTGTTAGTGGTACCCTATGTTTTTGTCAAAATCAATAATTTTATGACATCTTACTTTTTCCAGTGAATAAATGTACTCAAAACACCTCAGTTTTTTAAAATTCCTAGTGTCAGATTGTGTTGCTGCAACAAAAGATGAATTTGTTTTAAGGATTGTTGTCAATATTTCCCAGATTGGTCCGTGTCTGTATGTATAAGCTAAAGCAATAATGTAGAGCCTTCTTCTGTGCGCAGGCATGTCGTTTCTCTCAGAGTAGTATCTGATGTATCTGACATGTAAATGTGGCAAGTCATTTCAACAATGACTTCATTGTACATTTTGTACTTTGCCCAAGTATCTACAGAGGAGAAGGGAAGGCCAGCACATTTTGCATGAATTAGACACAGCCTTGCTCCTTGGTCATGCATCGCTCACAGAGCGACATAGTTATAGTTATGTAATGAGTTTTACGCTGTGTTTTTAAAAAGTGCATGCATTGTTTTACATAGGGAGTCCCTAGCAGGTTTTCTTGAAACATGAGAAGGTCCCACTGCCACAGCTACATCAGTATTAGTTTCAATGAAAGAAGGCTGCCAAGGTATGTAAAGTGCTCAGAATTTTCAAGTTTATTCTTGGCAATGAAAATCTTTGGTGGTTTGACATGCGTGTTTGTGGTGGGGGATGACTAATAAAGGAGTGGGGCTGTCTTGTTGATGGCCAAACCAAACTGCTTTTTTGCTGAGTAGCTTCCAGAGTCATAATTGTCAGCAAAACCATGATAGATAATCCTAAATCTCTCGACATGGCTCGATTTAGCCAAAAGTTCCATTTTGAAATTTGTTGCACAAATAATAGTTATTATGTTTATAGAGTCTTTAACCTGAGCTGTGAATCACTGCAGCTCCCCCAGAGTTATCATGGTCCTCTTGGCTGCTTTGCCCAGCCTGTCAGTTTAGGCAGAATGTCATGTCTTGTTGAGTTTGCAGATGTGCCTTTCTCTTTCCAAGTTTTAAGGATGGATTAAACAGTGATCCATGAGATGTTCTCAGGTTGGGAAATTGTTTTATAACCCAACCCTGCTAGGAACTTTACTTCTAAAGGTTGTATTGGATGGGGACATGGGAGCTGAATATCAATCCATGTCACTCTTTTAATAAAAAAAAATAAAAAGAAACACCCATCCATCCATTTTCTGTACCCTTTTAGGCCCTGGCCATGGGATAAAAACATGGATGAAACTGAACTGTACAAAAAAAGGCCAGTAGGAACCTCTGTGGACCTTTAAAAATTATACTAGCCTACATACGTCTAACCCAGCCCAGGAAGAGGAGTCAGAACTGGAATCCCAGAACAAAAACACTTTCTTTTGTCTTGCAGCTAAGGGGGTGGCAATGTCTTCTTTGCTGGCAAAGAGAACTAGCTCTTTAAACTTGGATCCAAAGTGACCACAGTCTGACAGTCAAATATCCACCGCTCGAAAGCAACCACAGAGTTAAGTATAACATGCTCAAAAATGCTGTAGCAGTCATATGAAAGGGGTAATTAAGACAAGCATGACATTAACTTTTCTTTTGGAGGAATACAGAAAAGCAACTGGTGTTCCAGAGAGTTCCCAGCAGAGACCCTATCTCTAACAATGTCAAGTGAAGCGGTCTTCCCCACAACCTGGAGAAAAAAGGTTTTGGAAGCACAGTTCTGCATGCGGATGCAGCCCAACCCTGCTACCATTGAGAGTAGACGCCAGTCCTTTGACCTACCCGCCACGAGGTTGGACCAGATGAGATCAACTGGGCTTTCCTAAATCAGTGCCCTATGGACCCCTTCTGAACCAGTCATGTAAGAGGTGGTGTTTGGGCAGAGAAAATTAGTTTGGGATGAAATGATCTAAATACAGTTTATTTCATGATGTTTGCTTTGTTTGTGTTGAGAAACTCAGCTACTCAAGTCCTTGCAGACAGTCTGTCCAGCTAATGTGTCTTTTGATCTTGCATTGTGTTTTGGGTGTTAGGAGATATACCAATGACTTCATTTCCAGGTTCTTAGTACTAAGACTAACTTAACCTCATTTCCAGGTTCCTCAAGATAAACCTTGATCCTAAAACATAGGCAACACTGAATGGTAATGTTGCATAATTAAATTGGTCATGGTTTTTAACCATTTTTATTGATTCCCTTGTTCCTTCATCTGTATATAGTTCATTAATTTCTTTATTAATTCATTTTGCTTGGTAGATTTTGTTGAATTGTTCTAGTATAGTAAACAGTTTGTTAACTGAAATATGTTTAACTTTGAGTTTAATTGTTTTTGTTAATAAATTCTTATATTTTAAGAAATTGTGTGCATTTATTCCATGTGTGCAGAGTTTTGCAGTTCAGTAAAGCCAGAGCTTGATTCACCCTATTCTCTATTGTCCTAATACCACTGCGACATTGGGCTTGTATTCACAGGACAACACTTAACAGACCGAGTATATATAATAACATAAAATTAATAATAATAATTACAACCAGCTTCTTCTGTACAGGGTCTCGGGGGTGCTGGTGCCTATCCCCAGCAGTCTACAGGCGAGAGGTGGGGTTAGGGATGGCTATTTGAAGTCGAGTTGTGAAGTAGGGATTTCACATTTGAACCGATACCCTACAGATACCCGGTACCTGGGAATTGTTACCGGTACTTAACAGTACCAGTTTTCAGTACTTTTGTGTGTGGTTATATGGTAATAAATCCTAATTCGTTTAATAATAAAATCTCAAAATTTTTCAATTTAACATATTTATTTCTCAACGTTAAAACTTTAATGAATATATCAAAATAACATCCAGCTGTTTGTATTGGAAATATCAGTTGTTTCAAGCATTTCTTCAACATAAAAACCCTTAACTGACTACGCTGTGTTTTTTCTAAAAAAATGCACAAATTAAAATCCAGCCTGGCGGGAGCCAAGAAGTCACTAACGAATGCAGGCAAATGAAAGGAGTTGTAGCCGTATAAGGCTGATGAAAATTGTGCACACTTGAGAAAAATCTTGTGCTTCACCAGGTGCTTACTCAAATTAGAAGTATTCCCGCCCCTGGCCTTGCACTTTGCGTCACAAATATTGCAGCGAACATAATGTGCATCACATTTTGGAAAACACAGCCATGCTTTGTTGACCGGCGGCTACTGACGTCATTACTTTCTTGTGTGTGCAGTGCAATGCTGTGTTCATGTCCTGCATGGAAAATCGCCCACTTTTCCACTCCAACAGTCACAATGATGCGTTTAGGTACCAAAACCTGGTACCGTTTTATTTTACATGAATCGGTACTCGGTAATACCGATGGAATTCGGTTGGTACATATAAAAGTACCGAATTTGGTACCCATCCCTAGGTGGGGAACACCCTGGACAGATCTCCAGTCTATCGCTGGGCAACACAGGACAAACCAATTTATACATAAGGGCAATTTAGAGAGACCAATTAACCTAACAGTCATGTTTTAGATTGTGAGAGGAAGCCAGAGTACCTGGAGAAAACCCATGCATGCATGGGGAGAACATGGAAACTCCATGCAGAAAGACCCCCAGCCAGGGGTCAAACCTAGGACCTTCTTGCTGCAAGGCCATAGTGCTACCAACTGCACCACCATGCAGCCCCAGTTTAAAAACCACATATCCTTTTACTTCTACTTTTTAATGATGCACCATTTTGTGCGTTCCTATCACACAGAAAACATTATTTGCTTGCATACAACATCACTAAAGTAGGTCCACAATAATGGACTAACAACTGGATGCTACATATAACAGACCATCCTTTATAGGGGACCTATTATGCAAAATTCTCATTTTGGCTATAAATTAATGTTTTGTTTTTTCCAAAAACACAGTGTTTCAAACGTTGTGTAGCTGGGACGTCACAATTACACTGGCACCTAACAATGTTACCTGAATCTCACCCCTGACTAGCAACTGAAGCGGAGCTCCTCCCATTTGATTTTCAGTAGAGGATCACATCTCGTCTAGTTTACCTCACATGTGCTTTACAATGGCTACCCTCAAAGGCAGATGTTCTGTTGTTGGTTGCAAAGACCCACATGTCCATGCACATTCTCCCGCTGTTGGATAACAGAGATTTGTGGCTTCATCTTATTTTTGAGGAGAATGTTCCAGTCACATCGCCGAAGACAGTACTAGTTTGAGTGAATCACTTCACCACTGACTGCTTTGAGAACTCACATTAGTTCACATCAGGACTTGCACAAAGACGTGGCAAATCTGCAGATCACAGAAATGTAAATACTTATTGTTTGGGTTTAATTTTCACATGTGCAAAGTGCTGGTTGGGGACGTGGCCAGATACAGCTTATTTGCATAAAAGTGGCTGAGCCCTAAAACAGCTCTTCTGAAAAGAGCTCAAAAAAGGGAGAGGTGAGGAGGTGAAATCTCATTATCTGAGAATTATTTTGTGCGAAAAATGTAATTAACATGCTTTGTAAAGCCCATCCCAAATGTTTAAAAGGAAGTATAATAGGTTACCTTTAAAATTAGGTTTATTAGACCCTATATTATTTTTTGTTTTTGTTGAAGCAAGTAAGTCATTTAAAAGGGCAAGCTTCAATAAATGTACTAAAGTCATCAGGGATCTCCCATAAATACCAGAATTTTAACACAGACCATCGATCTTTGTTTGTTTATTAAAAATGACATGCTATTAAATTTGATTTGACAGTTTCAAAATAGATAAATTAAAATATTTTATATTGTTTAAAATTAAAATTTAAAGGAATTGGCAAGTGTACTTTATAAAAGTAGTAGTCTTTATTGTTTGTACTTTTATTGTTGTTTTAAACCCCGCCAATAGAACTTGAGCCCCCTAACTAATGTCAGTGGTGGTAATGGTCTTAACATGAAGATGGGCCACAAATCAAACTCTGCTTAAACCGTCATATAACCTTGGGTCAGCTCTGTCTTAAGGCAAGGCAAGATTAATTATATAGAATCATTCAGAGACCAGACATTCCATAGTGATTTACAGGAGTTCAAAGGAAAGACAGAAAGAAAACAGTAAAGCATAAGAATAAAAGACAAATATGTTAAAATACAGATATTAAAGGCATGAAGGGAACAAATGTCTCAAACAGTTCATTACACAGATTCTTTGATCAAAAGCTGTAGTAAAATATGTTTTCATGCCTAATTTAAAGGAACCAACAGTTTCTGTACATCTCAGGTTTTCAGGCAATTTCTTCCAGAGCTGAGAAGCGTAGAAACTAAATGCTGCCTCCCCTTCATTAGGTCCTGGGATCACGTAGTAACCAGGTCTCTGAAGACCAGAATGATCTGCACGGTTCATATCTGACAAGCAACTCAGAAACATTTTTCAGCCCAAGACCATTTAGTGCTTAATAGCCCAACGCGGAATCTTACAACCTATTTTTGGACAAACTTTGGGCCAGTACATTGATTTAAGAGCTGGTGTGATATAATCTGTTTCACTGGTGTTGGTCAGGACTCTGGTGGCAACATTTTGGATGAGCTGCAGTTGCCTGATTTATTTTTTACAGAAACCAGTAAGGACACCGTTGCAGTAATCTAACCTACTGTCATAGAGTGACATTTTGGACTTTATGGTTTCTTTTGATGGTTCATTTTGTCTAGATGTTTCTATTATGTTATTAGTTTGTTTTGCTCCCTCTACCATCTCCTTGTGTGTTTTGTCTCCCTCTAGCTCTTAGTTTCTTTTGTGGTTGCTTTCTTATTACTTTTTGTGGTATTATTATTATTATTATGATTATTCATCTTTGGATGTTAGTTAGTATCTCTGTGTTTTTAATTATGGTTAGGTATTTGTTCTTATCCCAGCTTTAGCTATTGTTTACGTTTTGTTTATTTATTTTTGTAATTTAGATTCTTCTTGTGGGCTCTTTGTTTGTTCTTGGGTTATTGTTTTTGTTTCTATGTTTCTCTCTCGTTTCTCTGTGTACTTTAGTTCATAGTTATTCTAGTTCTTTATTTCCTCCTCTGATTTATTCTCTTGTTCAGTTTGTGTTTTCTGTTTATTCATTTCACTCTTCCTCAGCCTTTGTATTTGTTTCACCTGTTCCTTCTGCTTCCCAGCCTCCTTGTCGCACCTGTTCTCAGTTCCATTGATTACCTGCCCTTTGTCTCCCTCAGTATATTAGTTGGTTTTGTGTCATTGTGTGTTGCTGGTTCCTTGTTTGTTTTCGTCACCCCTCGTTCCCGACCATGATTATGCTTTGTTTTGCTTTACCTTGGAAATCTTATGCTACGCTTTGCCTTGGAGTACCTGCAGTGATTTTTGTAAGTTTTTTTTGTATTTGGACTACGGTTTGTTCCTGCAGTGTTTTTGCTACGTTTTGACTCCATAAATAAACCTATGAATTATAAAGATGATCCTGCTGAGCTCTTGTCTGCACTTTGGTCCGATCCAAAACCACAACGTGACACCTACTAAAATATCAGGTATGCACCAGTTATCTGTGTCCTGTTTATTCTGGCAATGTCTTTAAGATGATAATACACTGATTTACTAACTGACTTTAATTGATCTGTTACAAAGAATATATGTGACTGCAGCCACACTAACTGTACTGTATGTACATAAACTTAAGTGAAAATTAGGTTGGACCTTTCACATACCTACACTGCACCAATCTTGATTTTTATTTTTTATTTTTTTTTTATTAGGCAGGGGCCACAGAGGGCCTATTGAAAGTTTAATATTTTTTTAATTGTTCCTATTCCTAAAAATAGCCTTTTGATGGCAAAAACAAGTTTGAAAAGCCAGTAATTGTGCTAAGATGTCAGGGGTTGTACAAATATAAGTAATCTAAGGGTCAAGGAAACATATTTAGAAAACAGCATCTCCTTGAAGTCTTTTGAAATGTTTTATTTTGGCTTACTTTGATATAGAGGTATGAAATTTGGAACATGTAAATTTCTCCCAGACCTAACTTTTTTTTTTTTTTTTTGTGCTATTTTTACACTCTACATTCTATACTTTTCTTCCTTTTTCAAAGGAAAAGTCTCTGACACATTAACTTACAAGTCAAAGCAGAATAAAAGTTAAAAATATGATGGGAATTTACCTCAACTTGTGCAACACAATAGGTTCTGTCCATGTTTTATGTCAGCTAACACCAACAAAGCTGTTAGTACAGTTAGAGCTAAACAAGAAAATGTAGCAAGGCCTATGCAGAGTTGGTTTAAACATGCCTTACACATCACTGTTAGGTGTGTCTATGTAACATTTGAATATAAAGATTTGAATAAAGACAGCAATTGTCCATTTATCATGATTGCTCAGTTCATTATTGTACATTGTGCAGCGATGAGCAAGTCAACAGGCAGCTGCCAGGGCTTTCTACATTATGCGTTTGACTATGAAACACCAAAAACGCTGGTTATTCCCAGCATACGTGTTGGATTTGTCTTCAGGTTCATCCAGTTCTTGGTGGCACTGTATGTGGTGGGGTAAGTAAAAAAACAAACAATTGCTATACTTTTTTTGAGCTCGCAAAGTTTAACTTCACCTACTTTCTGTAGGTATGTGTGTGTGGTGCAGAAAGCTTACCAGGAGAAAGACTCTGTCATCAGTACTGTTACAACAAAAGTGAAGGGCTTTGCCTTTACCAACATATCTGATATGGAGCTGCGTTTTTGGGATGTGGCAGATTACATTATCCCCTCACAGGTATTTGTAATGTGCTGGACTCTGTCTAAAATTTGACTACAAAATGACTGTGATCAGAATCTTCGGCATCTGTCCAACAGGGAGATAAAACATTCTTCGTGTTGACGAACTTGGTAATGACCCCCGGACAAACCCAGTCACGCTGTGCTGAGGTAGGAGCAGATATTCCCTGAAGTGGTGACTTATATCACAGGGTGACTTTATGATGTGTGCTCATATGTATGTTGAGTAATTGGAGAGTGTTCAAACTGACACCTTATCAGTAATGTGATGTAGGATATACTGTAATTCCAGAGTGCGTGCAATTTTTTTCCTCTTATCACTGCAGGTAGTTTCTTCTTTATAATCATAGGTACAGTGTGCAACAAGCCTTGTGTAATTTCCATGTCAGTTATTTGGAATTGATCTGGTTGGCAATTTTAGGTCATGAGGGTTTGAATATGTCAAAACACAGTATAGCAGGTCATTGAAGTCCCAAGCTGTAATGTACCCATGTTCTGATGATATTTGCTACCCTGTCAAATTTTCCTACCATGGCAAGTCTCAAAGTGCATTTGTTGGTTGGTGCTTTCCTACCAGAAACTACTTTCATAACACGCACAGCACAATGGACAAGTGTAAAACAAAACTTTAAACTAGTAAACTGGTAACATTGTAATGGACAGTTTAGTGCTTCTGGGTAAAACAAACTACATACAGCATAAATAACTTGCTATAAAGCAATATCAGAATGACCTACACTTTTTTTTTTTTTTTTCTTTTTTTTTTTTAAATAAAAAAACATTGTAGCACATATTGATGAATTAAACTCATCAGATTAACCTACATTTATGACATATGGGTGGGAAATACTGACACACTAAAACATCATATCTGATTATCCTAACTTGATAAAATACATAGGTATCACATTTATAGACCAAAACACTTCATCAGAATTTCTTACTTCTGGGTTCAGGGGTATGCACCTTGATGTAGCTGTTGACATGATCATAACATATCTCCATTTTTCATGATTTTATTTTTATTTATTTTTTTTGCAACAAACACAATGTCAGTTAATTGTAACCTAACAACAGCCTCACACTGAAACTAGAACACCCTAAAAATAAAATACCTATATACAAACTAATCTATGGGAAACCACCAAGGACATTACTCTAAATTAAGTTACATACACACATAAGATCAAAGGTTTTCAATATATGTGTGAGAGGTGGATTTCATGTGTTTGTGAGGTAATTCTGAATGTCATAATCTGCCTGGGTGTTGGGTTTTGAGTTTGGCTTCTGTTTACTTTCTCTGCACAGCCAGGTTATTCTCTTGCTTTGTTTTAGTTAATTCAGGTTTATTTGATTCATGCTGTTTAGCTTTTTTTTTTTTTTTTTTTTTTTCCCTGGATTCCTGTGTTGGAAGTATCAATTTATATTTCTTTGTGGATCTGGGGATTCCTGTGTTGGAAGTATCAATTTATATTTCTTTGTGGATCTGGGGATTCCTGTGTTGGAAGTATCAATTTATATTTCTTTGTGGATCTGGTTCCTCCCTGTTTATGTTCTGAAGTTTATTCATTGTTTACTTGTTTTCTGTTTTCTGCACTTTGGTCCTACAACAACCTCACAAGCCTGACAGAATAATGGCCGTGGTGGCTCCCTATACCTGAGCAGTGGTGTTTATAATACAAAAAAAGGATAAATTTAAATAAAAAGTAAGATATATGTTGAAAAATATAAAGATAGAATAGACATTTCCTGTATTGTACCTCAGTGGGAGAATTGAGGTATACCAGCAGGAAAGTGACAGACGCATACAGATTCACACAAATGTTAAAATACAATAATAAAAAAATATGAAATAAGACACTTACTGTAAGGGAAAATTTACAACATAAGGTGCTGTACAGTTATTAGAAACAACATTCCCAGATTCCAAGAACTGTGCAACTAAGTAGGATAATCAACAAAATGTACGAACTGTGCTTGTATATTTGTATATCATGTACGGTGCCTAAAAACATCAACAGCAGACTATTTACAAGAATATGTTAAAAATGTGCAAATATTAGCAGGGATATGAATGCTTGAGTTGTTTAAAATGTGCAAAAAAAGATGTTGCAATGCAAAATAACCTCTACTTCTCAGCAATTAAAGTCAAGACATAGAGGTCCACCTTCTCGTTCCCATAATCCAAGGCATGGAAAAGGATGAAGGAAGTTATTTTTGCTTCAAACATCACTTTAGCAATTACCCTGCAGATTTCTCTTCCAGCTTCCAAACCCTTCAACTACCTGTGTGGATGACTGTGACTGCATTGAGGGATATAATGATCCTCTTGGCAATGGTAGGCTTTAGTCCTAAATATGCCTTCATACACCAGCTTAAAATGTTATAACACCATGTTAATTCTTTCCTCCAGGTATACGTACAGGACTGTGTGAAAATTATTCCTCCACTGTCAAGACCTGTGAAGTTCTCTCATGGTGCCCCCTTGAATTAGACACCAAACTTCCCAAGTAAGAACTGAAGCAATATTGAGGAATCTATCAAGTTGAAACTGTTTTAGGTGAGGCTTGACATGCTATTTTCCTGCCTAACAGGCGTGCACTCCTGGCTGCAGCTGAAAACTTCACTGTGTTGATCAAAAATAGCATTACGTACCCAAAGTTCAACATTCACAAGTCAGTATACTCGATCTGGATGTAGAGAAAAACGCATGCCGGAAGCTAGCAGGCAATTTTGTAGAGTGATTTTGTATTTTATTTTTTGTAAATGCTTATCTTCCTTCCTCTAGAGAAAACATACTGCCTCATATTAACTCCTCATATCTGAATACATGCGAGTTCAGTCATAAAACAGACCCCGACTGTCCCATATTCCGCCTCAGGTACATTGTTTCAGAGGCTGGAGAGGACTTCCAAGACATGGCTGTAAAGGTAAAAACAATATTAACTGTTAGTGCCTGGCAAACGTATTCATTCCCAATGAGCTTTTTCACATTTTGTCATGAAATAACCTCACACTTCAATTGATTTTATTGGAATTTTATGTGACAGACCAGCACAACGTAGTTCATAAGTGTGAAGGGAAAGGAAACAAATACAAATCTGAAAGTGGGGCATACTTTTACAGGAACACACCAGACAGGTCAGATTATAGCGTAACTGCAAATTCTACCGAGACATGGTCGTCCACTTAACCTGACAGGTCAGGCAAGAACAGCATTATTCAGAGAAGCAGCCAAGAGACCCATGGTAATTCTAGAGGAACTGCAGAGATGCATAGCCCTGATGGAAGAATCTGTCAACAAGGCAATAGGAAAGTTGTTGAAGGAAAGCCATAAAAAGTCATGCGGACAGTTTGCCATGTAGAAAACGGCAAACAAATCAAGCAGGGGAAATGCAGTAACATGAGGAAAAAATAAATCTTCTACACAGATAGTCTCCATCTATTGTGACTGATCTTAAACTACTGTCGCAAACAAGAATGGGCCAAAAATGTATTTCTCTAGATGTGCTAAACCAGTAAATACATATGCCAAAAAAACAAGAGCTGTAATTGTTGCTAAAGGTTGAACTACAAGGTATTGCCTGCAGAAGACAGGTTACAAATGTAACATCACAAAGTGCCACAAAAAACCTTTCAAATTTTTATTTGTGAAATGTTTGAAAACAATGTAGTGTTTTTCTTCAATTTCACAATCATTTTTTATGTGGTGTTGGTTCAGTAAAGTATTGACTTTCCTGATTTTCCTTTCCCTTTACAAATATATGCAACTTAGTTTTGGTCTGTCACATAAAATGGATAAAATAAACCAAAGTTTGTTGTTTGAATGTGATTAAAATGTAAGGAAGATCAGAGTGTGAATCCTTTCGCAAGGCACGCTAGTTACACCTGCTGACTGTAGTTTTCAACTTGCTGCTGTACATGTTTTAAAGGGGGGTGTCCTTGGTATTCTTATCGACTGGAGCTGTGACCTGGACTGGTGGGCTGGGAAGTGTCATCCCAAATACACCTTCCGCAGGCTGGACAACACACACCTATTCAATAATGTGGCCCCAGAGTACAACTTCAGGTAAATCTAGTTTTCATGGACATTTTTTTCCAAAAAATGGTTAAACAAGATAATAAAACCACTTTCTTTAGGTTTGCAAAATACTACAAGACGCCAAAGGGAGAGGAACAAAGAACATTATTCAAAGCGTACGGGATCCGTTTTGACGTCATTGTATTTGGAACTGTGAGACCTCAATAGATTTTTTTTTTTAATTGGAATCATTATTGAATAAAATAAAGTGTGTTCACTTTTCACTGATTGAGATGGATTTGTGTTTCGCAGGGAGGAAAATTTGGAATTGTACCAACCATAGTAAACGTGGGTGCAGCTTTGTCCTTTATGAGTTTGGTGAGTAAACATTCACATTGTTGGGGCCAAAGAGAGATGTCAGGCAAATTGAGTACCTTGTATATGTCCCTTCAGGTGCCCATGGTTGCAGACTGGTTCATATTGACCTGCATGAAAAAAAGAGACCTTTACAGCAGACAGAAAGTAACATATCTGGTTGAGGAACCTGAAAAAGAATCGGTACGTGACGTCCACTCATACTTTGTACTTTAACATGTGTTTCCCAAACTTTTCAGTCTCTAAGCAATAAAAAAGCAGAGACAGACTTGTGACTACTATAGTTGGTTTGTGTATAGGAACAATGCTCACAAGCCAGTTAAGTGTTAATGATCCTGTGCCCAGGACCTTTGAAGGACCAACAGGCTCACAGCATCACACATCCTATTTTGTGGGTAACGGTGGTCTTAAGCTGTATTCTGGCCTGGGCTCAATGCACACATCCATTTTAAAGAAGTGCTGCCCTGTGTTACCAGTTAGATTCCAAGAAAATTAAAGCTTACCTTCCACCTGTGATTTATTTTACAGAAAGTTAAAGACAGCTTCCACTTAATTTTTTTTTTTTACAATACTAATTAAATGCATGTGTCAATACTTAAAATATTAATTATTTTTAATGTCAGATTTTTTTTCTTTTTTCTGAATCCAGACATCAATGAGCACAACGTATGGAACCCAGTAGCAGACTGGAGTGAACATGACCACACATTTTCTGAAAATAATTTCAATCTAGCTCTAAAAATGTCAGACTGTTGGGTTTAAATCCTTCAATAAAACTGTTCTTGTGTGTAAATGGAAGGTCTGTTTGAGTGATGTTTTAGGGTTCTTAAACTGTGGTACAAATACCAGAGGTGGTACTCGGTCTGCTCTGAGAGAGACGAAGAAGAAACACTGGCATCAGTTAGTAGAAGACAAATGTGAAGCAAATTTATAAAATAAACTAGTATGTAGGGCTGTGCACACAGCCAAAAAGATGAGCATTAGTATGTTTATGTTGGCTTAAATCAAAAATTATTTTAAAGAGAACTGCAGCGCAGAATATTTTGGGGTTGCCCAATAAAAACTTAAGTGGATGACAGTGAAGCAGAAACATATCCTGGTGGCCTGTTTATTCTGAATTACATTTTTCTTTGCAGTCAGAACTAGGATCTGGGAAGTACATCACAACTAACTTGCTGTGTTCCAGTAGTGAGTTAGAAAACCCGTGGGAAGTTGGTGACCAAGCTCACTACAATTAACAATACGAGCCTATAATAGATTTCTCTACATGTCATGCATTCAAAGGCTGTTGCAGCATATTCAATTTAACAAATATTATACAGTTATAAGATTTTTAGCTACTTTAATAGATATACAAATTAACAGAAGTCCAAATAAATTGTTCACTAAAGCCATAGCAAGTTAGTGAGAAACCACATTGCCAGCTGAAATTCAGGGGGATTTCCTGTTTATTTTTACCACTTCAACTTTGGAAATTCTGAATACTGATTATAAAATGAAACAAATTTAAACTGCATCCTTCAAGCAAACATTCAAACCTAATGGATTAGAACTACTTCTCTTCTATTCAACAGAATACAACAAACTGGAAAAAGATTAAATGCTCTCGGACTGCTGTTGTGAATAGCTTGATGATTGGAAAACATATGGAAAAATGTTTTAAGATGTTCAGAGCAAAATGCATCACATACTTAAAGAGCATGGCTGTTTGCAGATTGTGTGTGGGTACCATCTGCTGAAAGCAGCTGATAATTTTAACAAAGGAGAAAAATTCACTTTAAAAAAAAGTGAACTGCTGAGCAAGAATGTGATAGGATTAAATCCCTGTTGGGTCTTTCTGCTTACAGATTGCATGTTCTTCCTATGCATGTGTGGGTTCTCTCCAGATAGGTCCTCCTGCAGTCCAAAAAATGCATGTGATGTTACATGGTCACTCTAAGTGTGTGTGTACACACACACGTGCATGGTTTTCTGCCTCTGTGTTACCCTAAACAAGGAAGCTGTTGCTTTTTTGCCCTTTGACTGTTGGAGATAGAAACCATCCCCCTCTTGAGCCCGCAAGGATTAAGCAGGTATGGAAAATAATTGGATTGATTAAATTTTCTTTTCAAACAGATTCTTTAAATTGTGTTTAAACGCATGTAGCACTCAGAATTCAAACGAGGTATGGCTTAATGTTCCAGAGATGCTGCACATGCAGATGTAAATAAAAAGAACTCAAATTCATTTTCACTGTAAAGATCCATCCATATAGCACAACTTGGGTTGCATCAAATAATCTCTGTTCTGCTTGGCCATTTACTTGAGAGTGAGAAGATGGCCCAAGGGTAGAGTGAGGAGTGGCAAGGGGATCCACAGGCAGCCCATCTGCAATAAAGATAGAAGGCTCTCTTTTCATTTACTTACTGGAATTAGCTGGAGGTCAATGTGCACAAGTACAGGTCCTTCTCAAAATATTAGCATATTGTGATAAAGTTCATTATTTTCCATAATGTCATGATGAAAATTTAACATTCATATATTTTAGATTCATTGCACACTAACTGAAATATTTCAGGTCTTTTATTGTCTTAATACGGATGATTTTGGCATACAGCTCATGAAAACCCAAAATTCCTATCTCTCAAAATTAGCACATCATTAAAAGGGTCTCTAAACGAGCTATGAACCTAATCATCTGAATCAACGAGTTAACTCTAAACACCTGCAAAAGATTCCTGAGGCCTTTAAAACTCACAGCCTGGTTCATCACTCAAAACCCCAATCATGGGTAAGACTGCCGACCTGACTGCTGTCCAGAAGGCCACTATTGACACCCTCAAGCAAGAGGGTAAGACACAGAAAGACATTTCTGAACGAATAGGCTGTTCCCAGAGTGCTGTATCAAGGCACCTCAGTGGGAAGTCTGTGGGAAGGAAAACGTGTGGCAGAAAACGCTACACAACGAGAAGAGGTGACCGGACCCTGAGGAAGATTGTGGAGAAGGGCCGATTTCAGACCTTGGGGGACCTGCGGAAGCAGTGGACTGAGTCTGGAGTAGAAACATCCAGAGCCACCGTGCACAGGCGTGTGCAGGAAATGGGCTACAGGTGCCGCATTCCCCAGGTCAAGCCACTTTTGAACCAGAAACAGCGGCAGAAACGCCTGACCTGTGCTACAGAGAAGCAGCACTGGACTGATGCTCAGTGGTCCAAAGTACTTTTTTCGGATGAAAGCAAATTCTGCATGTCATTCAGAAATCAAGGTGCCAGAGTCTGGAGGAAGACTGGGGAGAAGGAAATGCCAAAATGCCAGAAGTCCAGTGTCAAGTACCCACAGTCAGTGATGGTCTGGGGTGCCGTGTCAGCTGCTGGTGTTGGTCCACTGTGTTTTATCAAGGGCAGGGTCAATGCAGCTAGCTATCAGGAGATTTTGGAGCACTTCATGCTTCCATCTGCTGAAAAGCTTTATGGAGATGAAGATTTCATTTTTCAGCACGACCTGGCACCTGCTCACAGTGCCAAAACCACTGGTAAATGGTTTACTGACCATGGTATCACTGTGCTCAATTGGCCTGCCAACTCTCCTGACCTGAACCCCATAGAGAATCTGTGGGATATTGTGAAGAGAACGTTGAGAGACTCAAGACCCAACACTCTGGATGAGCTAAAGGCCGCTATCGAAGCATCCTGGGCCTCCATAAGACCTCAGCAGTGCCACAGGCTGAATGCCTCCATGCCACGCCGCATTGAAGCAGTCATTTCTGCCAAAGGATTCCCGACCAAGTATGGAGTGCATAACTGTACATGATTATTTGAAGGTTGACGTTTTTTGTATTAAAAACACTTTTCTTTTATTGGTCGGATGAAATATGCTAATTTTGTGAGATAGGAATTTTGGGTTTTCATGAACTGTATGCCAAAATCATCCATATTAAGACAATAAAATACCTGAAATATTTAAGTTAGTGTGGAATGAATCTAAAATATATGAATGTTAAATTTTCATCATGACATTATGGAAAATAATGAACTTTATCACAATATGCTAATATTTTGAGAAGGACCTGTATTTATTTTTTATTCTGATATATTTGTAGCTTTGTCCATTTGTAAAGAGAACATGGAATGATTTTATAACCTGATATAATACTCTTAAATTAATATTTTATCCACAAATTAATCAGTCAAAGTAAAGACTTTACAATCTAAAGCGCTTTAGATTGTAAAATCTTGTGGTTCTTAAAGCTTAAGGAATGCTTCTTCTGGTCAGGACCTGACATTCTCTGTTAATTAAGATAATATGAAAACATTATTTCTTCATCGTTTTGGTCACTCCTTCAGCAGCCGTGTGTATGACTGAAAAGAGGGAAACGTTTTGCAAAAGCATTTGTGAATTGCTCCCATCTGCTGGATTGGCGTGTTTGCATCTGCATGTATGTAGTCCGACGTCCTTCATCATTCCAGCGTAGAAATAAGGCAAGTATTTGGAGCAAAACAATTACAAAACATGGAGGAGATTGCACTGCTCTTGAATCCCTCATTACTTAGTTCTCATTAAAGTTTGAGAACTACTTCTGCGCGGCGACTCCGCCGCACCGCACGGGGGCAGAATAATAACAGATGGCAGAAGCAAACACGAAAAGCTTCAGAGTAACCTAGCAAACAGCTGAGAAGTGAAGCAGAGGAACGAGGCAGACGTAACGTCGGACTCTCTCGTTGTTTTGCTCCTGTAGTTGATAATTGTATGTTTTTCTTGGATTTCGTGTGGAAGCCGTCTCGGACGTTTAGGCAGCGGGCATGTCAGCAGTGTTAAACTGGTAGCTAAGCTAACAGCTGGGCAGCTCAGTTCTCGTAACTCGTTAGCGTCGATGAGGGAAGCTGACACCGCCTTCAGAGCGGTAAACAAGGCTCCCCACCTCGTCCTGAGTTAGCTGGCCTCCTAACACAGACAGAACCCAGCAGAATGACAGGTGAGACAAATGCACCACCTGGCCGTCTCTTTTATATGAACCGAGCTCTAGTTCTTTAATGGTAGCTTCAGTTTTTACGTTTCTGATCGGGTTTTGGGGCTTGTGAAGTGAAACTAACATGGTTGCTTTTCTCAGAGGATGCCATCCTGCTGAATGTACCCGTCATTCGGCAGCTGTACCACTGGGACTGTGGCTTAGCATGCTCCAGGATGGTCCTGAAGTAAGTTCTAATTAAAGTTAGTCGCTTCTATAATTAGTCTTCTCATGTTCCACTGACCACACAGAAATCGACTGGAAAGATGTTTCCTCCTATACTGAAACCGCCTCAGCGTTGCCATCACCATTATTATTATTAAAACCCAGGCTGTTGTCTGACAGGTACCTACACCCAGTGAGTGATGAGGAGTTTCAAAGAGCATGCTGGGAGTTGCAGTTGACAGAGAGCGTGTGGACCATTGACCTGGCCTACCTCATGTCTCATCTAGGAGTCAAACACTGCTTTTGTACACAGACTCTCGGTGTAGATAAAGGCTTTAAAAATCAGGTACCCTGAAGAATCTGAGCTTACAGTCTCCACACTCCAATTTCCTCTACTCTGTGCATGAGTGAATGTATTCTGGTATGATTCACAGTCCTTCTACAAGAAGCATTTTGATACAGAGGAAGACCGAGTGAACCGACTCTTCCTCAAGGCTGAAAGTAAAGGTGTGGTGGTGAAGAAATGGTGAGTTTTCTGTTTCATTTTTGTCCTTCCAATTAGAGTTGCACTGATCAGAGATTTTTTGGCAGATTACTGATCATTGATTTTCTGATGGTGTGACTCAACAATACAGGTTTTAGCCTTTTCACTCTTTCAGAACTACTGATAGCAGCAAAGTCACTTGCTTTATTTTTTGTAGGGATTGAAAAATGACCTGTATTACCAATAAAAGGTTTATAGTAGAGTTACTGGGGAATGTGTAAAAGTAAAATAAAATTCAATATTTTATATTTTTTGCACACCTGAAAATGTAGAGGTGTACTATAGTAAAATGCCTTAATTTTTGTTCTCCAAGGTTATTTTAAACTGAATGACTGTCTAATTTGAGTGAGAGGAAAAACTTAAATCATCATCAAACTTTTTAGAAAGCAGTCAGTGTTCCTCAGCTCTGCAGGTTAACAGGATTCCACCATTATTCCAAAATAAATGCAAAATTACAGAGTTGACATTTTAGACTAACAACTAGGGCACTTATTATGGTGTGTATTCCTAAGTGTGTTTTCTTTTTAGAGTTGGAAAACCCATGCCTTAAGTGTGATTTTTATTTTTTTTCCAGATCCAGCATGTGCTGTGACTGGATTCTGGAAAAGGATAAAACAGAGCAACTTTGCTGTATTATGTTCAGTTTACTGTAACGTACAGATGTCTATCTCTCTGTTTTGGGCACCTGAGTGAGCATTCAACCTGCCATCATAAAACTTACAGTTCCTTTTAGCTTTTGTGCTCATTCAACTTCATTTGTAAACACCTCTGATTCTAAAAAGGCCAGAGTCTTCTTTCTTCAATAACTGTTACTGTGACCTGGTAGCGCTTGGGTATGATGCATTCACTGATTGGAAAAGATCTCATTTTTAGTTTCTAACTGGCCGGTGACCGATCACGGCCTTTCAATCCTGAAATCAGCCCTTAGCTTGTCTGCATCTCCCATTCCCATGCCAGCTTTTGCACTGCACTCAATAAATCAGGTTCTGTGCTTTTCTTTTTATAGTTCAGTGACGGTTCAGGAAATCCAGTCTCATCTGGAGCAAGGTCACGTGGCCATAGTGCTGGTCAACGCCGTTGTCCTGATGTGTGAGTCATGCTCTTCGCCTGTCAAATACTGCTGCTTCCTGCCTGTGGGACAGAAGTGTTTCTGCAGGAGGCCAGAGTACCAGGGTCACTTTGTGGTTGTGTGTGGCTTCAACAGGACCTCTGGCTGCATCTTCTACAACAATCCTGCATATAATGACAGTGAGTAATCTTGTTTGTCCAACAGCTTGGGTTGGAAGGGGATGGCAATTTCACGATTTTTATGACTTGGTTAATGCTTGGTTTACACCTAGCGCTGATATGACTTGTGTCGGATAAGAAGTGCTGTAAATGCATCATTCACAAAAAATTTCTGCTTCCTCCTTGTGTGAAACTACAGCAACAAAACAAACAGCAAAGTACTAGAGCTTTGAAAGTAAGGTTTCAATATTGTTTTAAGGATGCTTAGTTTAACTTCTAAAATCTGGCCTCTCAATCTTTATTGGGCTAAAAGAGCTGACGGCTTTCAAAACTGGTTCTCTGTAAAACGGCGAATATACTCTACGAATATACCTGGGAAGAGAAGCACTAATAAGTCGGATTCACCAGTTCATGCCAAAAATACTAACAACACCTGTTCCAGTAGGGGCTGTTGAGCTCTAACCATGTAGACTGAATGAAAACTAATGAGGAAAAACATGATTTGTACAAACATAGAATCCTAAAACATATTTAATAATATCTAAAGGTATCAAAAATACAGATTTCTACACAGTGTTGAAGTACAGAGCTTGCTGTAAGTGTTTTCCAGGTGTGTGTGTATATGTCTGAACAAAACCCAATAGCCTCTGGAAAAACATGTACAGGGGTTGGACAATGAAACTGAAACACCTGGTTTTAGACCACAATAATTTATTAGTATGGTGTAGGGCCTCCTTTTGTGGCCATTACAGCATCAATTCGTCTTGGGAATGACATATACAAGTCCTGCACAGTGGTCAGAGGGATTTTAAACCATTCTTCTTGCAGGATAGTGGCCAGGTCACTACGTGATACTGGTGGAGGAAAACGTTTCCTGACTCGCTCCTCCAAAACACCCCAAAGTGGCTCAATAATATTTAGATCTGGTGACTGTGCAGGCCATGGGAGATGTTCAACTTCACTTTCATGTTCATCAAACCAATCTTTCACCAGTCTTGCTGTGTGTATTGGAGCATTGTCATCCTGATACACGGCACCGCCTTCAGGATACAATGTTTGAACCATTGGATGCACATGGTCCTCAAGAATGGTTCGGTAGTCCTTGGCAGTGACGCGCCCATCTAGCACAAGTATTGGGCCAAGGGAATGCCATGATATGGCAGCCCAAACCATCACTGATCCACCCCCATGCTTCTCTCTGGGCATGCAACAGTCTGGGTGGTACGCTTCTTTGGGGCTTCTCCACACCGTAACTCTCCCGGATGTGGGGAAAACAGTAAAGGTGGACTCATCAGAGAACAATACATGTTTCACATTGTCCACAGCCCAAGATTTGCGCTCCTTGCACCATTGAAACTGACGTTTGGCATTGGCATGAGTGACCAAAGGTTTGGCTATAGCAGTCTGGCCGTGTATATTGACCCTGTGGAGCTCCTGACGGACTGTTCTGGTGGAAACAGGAGAGTTGAGGTGCACATTTAATTCTGCCATGATTTGGGCAGCCGTGGTTTTATGTTGTTTAGATACAATCCGGGTTAGCACCCGAACATCCCTTTCAGACAGCTTCCTCTTGCGTCCACAGTTAATCCTGTTGGATGTGGTTCGTCCTTCTTGGTGGTATGCTGACATTACCCTGGATACCGTGGCTCTTGATACATCACAAAGACTTGCTGTCTTGGTCACAGATGCACCAGCAAGACGTGCACCAATTTAGCCATGAAACCTCCAACACTAAAATGACAGGTGTTTCATTGTCCAACCTCTGTATATTTGTGGGCTGTATTTTCTGTAATAGTTTCTAAAAGGCAAAGAAAATCTCAATTCCTAAAAATATCTTAAACTGACAGATTTTCACATTGATGTTGCATAGGATAGACAGTCATCATAAATTCACCTTTTGCTTCAGTAACCAAGTATCTCCTTAGTCAAACATTTTTATCTGCTGGAAGAGGTGGTCTAGTGGATTAGAGAGCAGGTATTTTGTGTCCAGGAGAGGCCACAAGTACCATGGTTCGAATCCCACAGCCTGCCACTCTGGGTCCCTGAGCGCTGCACAATGGCAGCCCACTGCTCCCTAAGGGATGGGTAAAAGGCAGAGGATAATTTCTCCATTGAGAGACCAATAAAGTGTAAATTATTATTAATATTAGAAGTATCTTGTTTTCTTTCCAATTACTGTCTAATAACCTGGAGCCTGATGTGCGCCCTGCAGGGAAACATGACTGTCTCTTCCACATGCGATGAACTGAGGACCAACTTTGTTCAGAAGTCAAGCTAGCAATTATCTTTCTTTTACTTGGTATGAACAGTTTTATGTCGGACTGAAAATGACATGAGTCATGCAATAAAGGCCATAAAGTCAGTGGAGAGTAGTTTTTCTTTTTATTATTTTCTTTGTCCCGTGCATCATTTCACCAAAATCCAAGTCAAGAAGACTTCACTTCCAGCTTATATCAAGTTAGTGGAAAACCATCTTAAATAACTGCAATTTAAAGATGAATGTTGATTATTCATCAACCTGCTTTATAAAACCGAGTTTTACTGAGCACGGGTTTATCAGTGACGTAACATGATCATTATGATTTAATGTAAATATTAGCATTTAAAAGATTAAATGAAATAAAGTGACAAAGTCCAAGAATCAAAGGAAATGTTTACCAGGTGTTGACTGACATCCTAAACGGTGAACAAGAGAAGAGGACGGATCTGAGGTGACAATACTAGATTCACATTCACTTCAACGTCTTTATTTCTCATCTTTATTTAAGAATATATTTAATAGACTAAAATAAATTGGTGTGCAAATGAAATTTGCACACATTACAACTCAAAATGTCAACATTGTTCTAAATGTGTTTATTTTTTTATCTCATTACAGCAAAACATATAGTTTAATGTTAAAGGAAAAGATGAACTTGTGAAAGGCAGGAAAAAGGAAAAACGTTGGAGCCTCCATCCTTGTCTAGTATCCTGGAAGTAACTTCTGTGTTTGCTTTGTTAACCTGCTATTTAACTGAGGTGTAGAACATAGTTTTCAGTTGTTTGAAATGCTTTTTACGTCTTTTGAAGCATCAGTGCCCCTAAATAAAAGCTCATCCCATTGTGTTCTAGAAAGAAAATTCTATATAAACCTTTATGTAAAAATGTGACATTCTTAAATTATGTTTTTTTCAAATGAACAGTAACTTCTAGTAACACTAATTGTGTTTACCCAACACACGTGTGTTTCTGTGTGTTATCCAGGGGTGTGCTGCACCAGCGTTAGTAATTTCGAAGAGGCCAGGCGCAGCTACGGAACAGACGAGGATATACTCTTTGTCTTCAAACAGAGCTGATGAACAACAATGAGGATCTTAGATTTGATCACCATCCTGTCAGACTGCTGCAACTCCTGGTCTAGTGGCACCACCTCCAGTGTGCTGTCAGAGTTTCAACAAACTTTTCCCCACAAAGCTCAAATGTTCTCCCACCGATGGATGTACATGTCCAGGTCATACGAAAGGCAAAACTACTCAAAGTTCCTCATTTAAGATGGATTATTTTTCTACTTCTACTAGTTCGTATGAATTTTACTGTCTCTATTTCATTTTAATGCCTGTAGCTGTACTCACAGTGGATCAGTTGAGCCGTTGAGCTCTGGGGAGTTCGGACTTGTGCAGCTTTGGATGAATTTTGGGAAATGTGGCCTTGAATGTGAATTACCAGGGACCAACATGCACATTATTCAGGGCTTATCTTGATAACTTACAGTATTGTGCATTTCATCTATTTGTTGTGTTCAGTGTTGATGTGAAGCTGCTCATCTTTACCCCACCAGCCTTGCCTCTACCTGCCTTTTAGGAAGATCCTAACTCCCTTTTCATTCAGAAAGGTCTAAGAAGGTCTAAGCAGTGTTGTTGTGATCGTCTCAGGTAATTGGTCCTCTGAAGCATGCTAGCGCTCCATCAATGCAACACTCTGACTGCTGGACTCTGTAAACACGAACCCCAAGAGACACAAGTTTGTCGGTTTTACTCGTTTAATGGAGGAGCAACTCAAGTCGAACGGTTTTGTCTCATGCTGCAGAATAAATGGGTTCACTGTTGGTCGGATGGATTTTACGTGATTTTCCTCATTGCCTCTCGTTTTATTTTTAAAGTTGTGGTAATGTAAATACATATTTGCACTACATTTTTCATACCAGACTCGATTGTGTTATTTAAAAGAGAATCCTTTTCTAGTGCTACAAAATGTCTCCACCGCCTGGTTGTGCTCTCTGGTTAAAAAAGAAAAAACAGCACATTTTAAACCACAATCTTTATTTTTTTTTAAACATAGAACTGCATTTATAAGCTGTAATTAAAAGATTTGAACATATGCTACATTCTTGGTGTTTTTTTATCCTCATAAATGAGTCAATAAAATATAACTTGATTAGGAAACTGTTGATTGTTGCCAAGGATAAATTTTATGCAGATTTTACTCATTTCTTTAAATCCCTTTAAAGTATTCTGTGGGAGCCTACAGCAAAGTTACTTCATATATTTGCATATATATTGAGATTAACATACTGCACCAGAGTGCCTTTACTTGGCTGCATTAAATCTATAGATTTTTCCTGAACAGTTACATACACAGGGAGCTCTGTGTGAAGTCTGTTCTACTCCTTTATTATTTTGGGTTTGAAGTCATGTCTTGCAGCCTTTTTGAGTTCTTCTGCATACTCTGCATGCCGCCCTGTCATCTGCAAAATAAGGTACAGTAAACAATAAATTAGACTGTTGATTAGAATGCATTTAATATACTAATAGTCATAATATTAAAGAGGTCCAGGGGTTTTTAAAATATCAAAATGTTTAGTGATTAAATAAAAAAAAATTTGATGTGCTTCAAGCATTTTTTTCTGTTTCTTTTAAGATTTTTTCATTGCAGCACAAGTGGCCTTTATGATACTGGAAGAAGGCAGCGAATGTTCTGAAGTTGGGACTTGAACCCCATACAGCTGCTTTGAAGCCTCATTGTTTCCGTATATAAGTCACCTGCTTAAATACTTTTTAATACAGCATCCCTTTTTTAGTCTCCTGTAATCTATTTTTTTCAAGAAACCAAAGTTTAGCGTTCTGTTAACTCTAATCCACAATCATCAAATTTAGGAAAAAATGTCTTATTTCTGTATTGAATTATTTCACAAAGCGTCTGCATTCTCTAATTGAAGATACACCTGTAAAACTGGGTTTTCAAAGTTCAATAAGACCGAAACTGTACCTTAAAACTCCATTTGTCGCTGACTTGTCTGTTGAGATTTAGATCCATCTCCACCACCAGCAGTCCATCACGGGTCCTGGAGAGCCCTGGGGTGCGACTGCCATCAGGACCGGCCACATAACTGGACCCATAGAAATGACCAAAGTCATGGTGAGCTGTAAAAACACAAGAGCTGTTATCGTCTTGCAAGTATTTATACTCTTTGATTTTTGTCTCTTTTTTTATTTATTTTATTTTGTCAAAGATGTTCGAAGAAGCTTTCCATCTATTTGCTGTTTTGCATAAAAGACTTTGGAAATGGAAAATACGAAGGAACCCTGAATATCTTATCTAAGAGGTTGTATGGTAGATGCATATTCCAAAGAATTTTCAGTTGTCATTCCTCCAAAAAGTGGTTCTACCAAGTATTAACTCAGGCCTAGTTACAAATGTATGCCACATTTTCTCTTGTTTGTAAAAAATATTTAAACCATTTATTATTTTCTTGCAACCTCACCATTATGGGCTACCTTCATTTGATTTGTAATATGATATATGACGTTTGTGGTTGTAACAAAACAAAATGTAAAAAAAAGTCCAAGTGGGCTGAATACTTTGGCTAGACTTGTGGTTAAAAAGTACCACTTTCCTGTGACAATATGATATTCAAGTTATCTTTAAAGGCCATATCTACTACATGTTTCTGTAATGTGATCATAATGTCACATGAAAACATTAAGAAAATGATCAATTTGAGAAAATAAAACAAAACTCCACCTTTTTTTCCATCCCCAGATGTGAATTCACTTTTAAAGTGTTCCTGTTGAAAACACATTTTACTTCATGATTCATATGTTCTGATGAATCAACATCAGCTCATGTTTTAGCAAGACGGCAGTGAACTTACTGTCCCAACACGGTTGATGGCACACGTAAAACAGTGGTTAGCTATTGCTGCGTTCCTGGCCTCTATCGGCCACATGGGCTCACTGTGGAGAACAAAGAAAATTAAGGAACAACCTCTATTTTTACATGTCATTAGATTACAGGTGGATTTTTTTAATTTTATTTTTATTTTTTTCATTTTGTATGTGTAAAAAAAATGTCTTTTGAATAAAGGAAAAATAACTCATGCATCAAATCTTGGTCCAACAATCATCAGCCACGGGCTTCTTTAAGCAGCTGCCAGTTTTAAAATTAATCATTATACCTATGTGCAAAGCCGGAGAATAACTTATGAAGAGAGAGTGGTTTGTTCTGTAAATAAACAGTGAGGGTCAGGCCACAGCCCAGAAGACAAAATAACTGCACACAGAACAGCTCAAAATAAAGGAAATAGGAATCACAGTCAGACTGTGGGATCTTTCAAAAGATTTAGCAGATCTGGAGATCTGTTTTAGTTCAACTGTTTAGCTACAAACTGCATGAAGAGAAAAGTGAAGTGTAGCTAAGCCATCTTGGTAATGGATTTAGAAGCACTGAGGTGTTGACCGAGCCTCCAAATTCCCCAAATCTCTAGCCAGCAGTGCATCCATAGGATGTTCTGGACAAACAAGTCTGATCCAACCAACTCACAACTTGGAGGACTTAAAAAATCAGCTGCTTACATCTTGGTGCCAGATACCACAGTAAACCTTCAGTGGTCAGATGGAGGCCACGCCTCGATGGAATATTAGGCTGGTGGTCATAATGATATGCCTAATTGAGAGCCAATGATGCAAAAAAGAATTAGTTGTCTCCTTCATTTATTCCTAATAAAAGGGAACCGGGCTTTGGCTTGACGTTTTTCAGTCTGTTTCCTACCTGAGAGCACCAATTGTGGCAGAGGGGTTGAAGATGACCTCTGCTCCGTTCATGCTGTACATGAGCCAGTTGAGGGGATGGTGACGCCCATAGCAGATGTTCACAGCAATCTTTCCAAACTGTGTCTGGAACACTGTGTGTCCTGTGTCGCCCTCCATATAATATGTGGACTAAAGGTAAAAAAAAAAAAAAAACACCGTCTTCTGCTGTACTCCACAGCTGCAGTGAAGATCATAGTGTGCCTGCTAACCTCATTAAAGTCTCCGACCCTGGGAATGTGGTTCTTCCGGCTCTTTCCCAGCACGTTTCCTGAATTGGAGATCACCACCGCTGTGTTCCACAGAGTGCTATGCAATTCCTCTCGCTCAAGAATTGGGGAAATGACTACCATGTTGTATTTTTTGGCAAGCTAATGGCAGAGAGAGAAAAGTCAGGGTTGTGTTCTGCAGAGCCTCATATTATTTGGCTGCAGCAAGTCTTTATTATCTCACCTCTTGGCAGAACCGTGTGGTGTTCCCTTCCTCAGCAGATTCTGCAAACTCTGTCCATGGATCTTTCTCCCGGGTGCAGAAAGCAAATGGCATGGCTGTAAACACAAAGACCTCAGCATGCCTCCTCTGACCTTTGTTCTCGCCTGCCATGAATGTATTAATTATGTAACTCACTCCAGGTCTCCTGAAAGCAAATGATGTTAACACCACACATAGCAGCTACCTCGACAACTTCACCAACACGGCTGTGCATGGCGTTGATCTGTGAACAGAAGAGGATTTGATGTGCAAGACAATTTTCCTGTATCCAGTATATTTCACGCTTGGACACCAATACTTTCAGAGAAAACAAAAACGGATTTCCACTACTGTGTCTGCATCTAGGTTTGCTGACATGTGATGCTGAATGTACGGTGGATGCCTGACCTGGTCCAGGATTGGGGCATCAGTAGGCAGAACAATGTGGTGCTGAACCAGTCCCACTCTGACTGCTTTGGGTGGCCTCAGCTGCTCCTGTGCAGCGTCAAACTTGTATCCTTTCAGCTCAAATTCACGCTCAGCTGCAGCTTTCACAGCACAGGTGGGAAGCTCCAACCTCCTATGAAAAGAGCAGATTCTGCCTGATCCCTACAGGTTAAGCATGGTGGTGGGAGCATCATGCTGTATGGAAATTGCTCAAGGGTTGTGAGAAGAAATGGTGCAGCATATTAGGTACATTAATGTAGGCAAAAGAAATGGTATTTTTAACAGAAAAATATTTTCCCTCTAGGCATCAAAGAAATCTTATGGAACTTGAAGTCACTAAAATCTTTGAAAAAACATAGCTGGAAAAAAGAAACAAAGAAACTAGAAGATGGTCAGAAACACTTCCCAACCTTTCTGAAGGACTTTGATTGATTTGCCAAGAAAACTGGGATACAACAATTTTAAAATGTCTAGTGTCTCCACAAAAACCTTGCTACTAATGGGGCAAAAAAGTTCTTTAAAGATGATCTGTTGGTCAAATGTGCCCAAAATATGTTAAACTAATTATTGTAAGGATCAGAAAAAAGATTTAACTCATTCATGGGGAATCTATGGCTGACTTGGGAAAAGTACTGAAGAAAATACAGCTGCAAAAAATGTTACTGATTACTACCCACCTCTGTGTATGCTTCATCTTTGTGAAATGTTATAGAAGACAAAGTGCTGTCTTATTGATAAAAGTGCTGTCAAGCAAGGTAGTCAGCAAGGGGCACAAAGTCATTGTGTCAGGGAGGGGTTTTATTTAAACAATTATGTTAACTCAGAATGTTTCTCTCTGAAAAAAAAAATGAATTCAAATTAAAGGTTGGATTTTTCTAAAAAACAAAAAACAAAAGTGAAATTATGCTGCAGCAACAGAAGGTTAATTTATTTTGAGTCTTTTTACACCACGGTTCCAAAAGATTAGTCCAAATCAGCATGTCTTTATGACATATTGTTAATGTGTTATTATTGAAACCTTTAAACAGGTCATTCTTCCTTTGGGAAAAGTTGTGGGTTACTTTACAGCTCTGAGGGACCTGACCAAAGTCCACCGTGCAGAATAATAATTTACCAGGAACAAGTGGAAAAGAAAACAAAGCAAAAAGCATGGCTCTGCTTCTTAAGCGGCATATATAGAAATGCAATAGATGAAGAACTCACTGTGTTTCTCTACCGAACAGAACGCGTTTCACCTCTGCCAGCTCGGCCTCTGGAAGGTGGGACTCCAGAGATTTCTCCAGCGACTCAAACTCGCATGTGGACATTTTTGCGGCTTCTTTGCGTTCGGAGCTGCTCTGCTGCAACAGCGCCTTCAGTCCTCCAGTTACTGTCCCTGTTACATAACCATAGTTGCTGTCCAAACAGGACCCTCAAACTGAGAAATTGCAGGTGGTCGTTGACCTGAGAAACACTACCCAGTGCAGACTGGGGAGCTTCCAGAAGGTTTTGCAAGGGGTGCCGGGATGGGGCCACTGATAATCTTGGAGTGGCACACCAAGTAACAAAAGCTATACCAGAATACCAGTTTTATTTAGGTTTGTTGCTATGGTGGAAATGAAGATTTAGGCCAAATAAAAAAAAGATCCTCCTTCAAGTTTATGTTTTTCAGGTGTCTACAGTTGTGTTCAGCAGTGTGTCGAAAACAGAGAGTAAAGTTCAAAATTCCTACAGTAATTAAAAAAACTTCATAAACATTAATGCATTGTGAACACGGCACATTCTATTCCAAAGCAAAACATAAAGAACATAAAGTTATATACAGACCCATTCAATAAATTCGGATATTGTTAAAAAGTTTATTGATTTTAGTAAGTTAGCTCATTAAGTGAAACACATTATAAAGGTTAACTGCATACAAACTGATGTTTTCGAGGCTTTATTTCTGTTAGTTATGAGGAAAACACGACATTTAAGATTATAATATTACATCAGACCAACAAAAAAAACTTTTTTTTAAAACAGAAATATGGGCTTTTTGAAAGGTATGTTTTATACCTGCTTAATGGTTATTTTCATAAAATACTCTTAATTTGGCAAACAAGCCTCATTGGAACATTTTTTCTAATTTACTGAATATGATTGCATCAGATTGTTAAAATTTTATTTTTTTGAGCAGTGTATATATTTATATACAGTACAGACCAAAGGTTTGGACAAACCTCATTCAAAGAGTTGTCTTTATTTTCATGACTATGAATATTGTAGCTTCACACTGAAGGCATCAAAACTATGAATTAACACATGTGGAATTATATACTGAACAAAAACGTGTGAAACAACTGAAAATATGTATTATATTCTAGGTTCTTCAAAGTAGCCACTTTTTCCTTAGATTACTGCTCCGCACACTCTTGGCATTCTGTTGATGAGCTTCAAGAGGTAGTCACCTGAAATGGTTTTCCAACAGTCTTGAAGGAGTTCCCAGAGATGCTTAGCACTTGTTGGCCCTTTTGCCTTCACCAAGGTGGGGTCCAGCTCACCCCAAACCATCTCGATTGGATTCAGGTCCGCTGACTGTGAAGGCCAGGTCATCTGGCGCAGCACCCCATCACTCTCCTTCTTGGTTAAATAGCCCTTACACAGCCTGGAGGTGTTTTTGGGGTCATTGTCCTGTTGAAAAATAAATGATGGTCCAACTAACCGGATGGAATAGCATGCCGCTGCAAGATGCTGTGGTAGCCATGCTGGTTCAGTGTGCCTTCAATTTTGAATAAATCCCCAACAGTGTCACCAGCAAAGCACCCCCACACCATCACACCTCCTCCTCCATGCTTCACGGTGGGAACCAGGCATGTAGAGTCCATTCGTTCACCTCTTCTGCGTCGCACAAAGACACGGTGGTTGGAACCAAAGATCTCAAACTTGGACTCATCAGACCAAAGCACAGATTTCCACTGGTCTAATGTCCATTCCTTGTGTTCTTTAGCCCAAACAAGTCTCTTCTGCTTGTTGCCTGTCCTCAGCAGTGGTTTCCTAGCAGCTATTTTACCATGAAGGCCTGATTCACACAGTCTCCTCTTAACAGTTGTTCTAGAGATGTGTCTGCTGCTAGAACTCTGTGTGGCATTGACCTGTTCTCTAATCTGAGCTGCTGTTAAGCTGCGATTTCTGAGGCTGGTGACTCGGATGAACTTATCGTCCGCAGCAGAGGTGACTCTTGGTCTTCCTTTCCTGGGGCGGTCCTCATGTGAGCCAGTTTCTTTGTAGCGCTTGATGGTTTTTGCGACGGCACTTGGGGACACTTTCAAAGTTTTCCCAATTGTTCGGACTGACTGACCTTCATTTCTTAAAGTAATGATGGCCACTCGTTTTTCTTTACTTAGCTGCTTTTTTCTTGCCATAATACAAATTCTAACAGTCTATTCAGTAGGACTATCAGCTGTGTACTGTATCCACCTCCTGCACAACACAACTGATGGTCCCAACCCCATTTATAAGGCTTGAAATCCCATTTATTAAACCTGACAGGGCACACCTGTGAAGTGAAAACCATTTCAGGTGACTACCTCTTGAAGCTCATCAACAGAATGCCAAGAGTGTGCGGAGCAGTAATCAAAGCAAAAGGTGGTTACTTTGAAGAACCTAGAATATAAGACATATTTTCAGTTGTTTCACACTTTTTTGTTCAATATATAATTCCACATGTGTTAATTCATAGTTTTGATGCCTTCAGTGTGAAGCTACAATATTCATAGTCATGAAAATAAAGAAAACTCTTTGAATGAGAAGGTGTGTCCAAATATATATATATATATATATATATAAATAAATATATATATATATATAAATATATATAAATATATATAAAGTGTCAAACACCTGAAAATTGGACAATGAAACTGAAACACCTGGTTTTAGACCACAATAATTTATTAGTATGGTGTAGGGCCTCCTTTTGCAGCCAATACAGCGTCAATTCGTCTTGGGAATGACATATACAAGTCCTGCACAGTGGTCAGGGGGATTTTAAGCCATTCTTCTTGCAGGATAGTGGCCAGGTCACTACGTGATACTGGTGGAGGAAAACGTTTCCTGACTCGCTCCTCCAAAACACCCCAAAGTGGCTCAATAATATTTAGATCTGGCAACCGCGCAGGCCATGGGAGATGTTCAACTTCACTTTTATGTTCATCTGCAAGTCACTGACTAGATGCAATCTGTTGGGTTCCTTAGATAGAAAAACTTTTTAATCAATTTAAATAATAAACTGAATCTGACTGCACTGTTTGATAGTTAGGATTAATTGGAATGTATGCACCTGACTTGAAATCTGTATGATTCGACTGAATTGGCTTTGTAAAGTGCCTTGAGATGACATGTGTTGTGAATTGGTGCTATATAAATTAACTGAAATGAATTGAATTAAAGACAGCAGGGTGAACAAGCTAGTCAGAAGAGAACATGGAGATGCATCAGATATTGTATTACAGTGTTTTGATAAAGTTGATATAAGACAGGGAGAGACGTATTTTTAGAAACTCTAATAGTGGCTGTAACAGACCAGTTTGCATCTTAGGCAAAATTAGAACACAGACATTAATAGAGGTTTCTCTGACCTTTTAAATCAGTACTTTATATGTTTGTTGGCAGAGTAGCTTATCAACAGACAACATATTTCTAATTAAATTCCTATTTTTAACATGTTAGTTTAAATTAATAATGCAGGTGTGAGAGAAGGTGGTTCAGTCTTTGATATGCAAATCACCATTGCCAACTTAGGAGTTGGAGGGGTTTCATAAATTAATTAGAGAAATCAGAAACGTTTGAGGTTACTTATTGCTGTCAGTTGAAGAGTTGTTTTTACACCTTTGTGTATGTCCTCTTCTGATCTTTCTTTCTGACTCCTTGCAGGAATTTGACACTTTCTTCAGCAGTTCTGCAAAAAAAAAAATCAGATGCCATAACGTAATTTGACCAGCAGGGGGGCCCAATGAGCCGCCAGTTGTAGTTGTGACTTAGTTTTATTTATTACCTGTAAATTCAGGGTGACTCTTGGTGTTATTCAGGAGAGAGACATATTTGCAACCCCCAGATTCTTCATCCGCTTCTAGGAAAAATGAAATGAAATCATGAATGCCCATTACAGACAGCTTGTGTCATTCTGCCTCATTTGGCTTCAAAAACCTCAAGACTTCAACATGTGTAGTATTTCATTTATACTCCCTGTGAAACTTTGAAAAACAACCTAATTTTGTTTGTATTCTCATTATGTAGCATAGTATGGGATCTAATACGTATGGCCAGACATAGTAAACATGATTCAGCTTTGAGTTTTTCCTTTGAAGTTGTGCTGATGGATGGAACCGACAGACTCACTGCAGACTCGCAGGAGAACGTAGCGCTGCCTCTCTGCCAGCACGCTGCTGGCTGGAGCCACGCTGTGCTGCAATAGCTCCAGGTTCATCACTCGACCGCCACTGTCCATCAGCTCCACATAGTCTACAGGAGGAAGTTTCTGCTTAGGTTTTGGTCCATTCAAGAAATGTTGCTACTTTGTAAAAAAGCTTAGATTTTTATTTAGTTCAGGTTATTGATACAATGTACATTTATTTAAAAAATATGTAAGTTCATATGCACCCATTAAACATTTTCACATTACAACCACAAACTTTAATGTAAGGCCTCAGATGTTGTTCTTCGAAAACATTACTGGCATAACAGCATCATGAAGACCAAGGAACACAGCAGACAGGTCAGGGTGAAAGATGTGGAGGAGTTTAAAGCAGTTTTAGGTTTTAAAACAATATCTAAACCCATGGAAATCTCACAAACCTCTGTTCAATCCGTTATCTGAAAATGGAAAAAGTATGGCTCAACTGCAAACCTACCAAGACATGACCATCCAACTAAACTGACAGGCGAGGCCTGGAGGACATTAAGTAGGGAAGCAACCAAGAGGCCCATGGTAACTCTGGAGGAGCTACAGAGATCCACAACTCAGATGGAAAAATCTGTCAACAGGACAACTTTTAGTTGTGCACTCCAGAAATATGGAAGAGTCTAAAAAAGAGTGTTGAAAAGAAACAATAAGAAGGGCTCTTTTCAGCTTACCACAAGTAGACACAGCAAATATGTGGAAGAAGGTGTTCTGGGCAGATGTGACCATGCAAAATTACTTGTGTGTAATAAAACTAACATTGCATATGACAGGGTGATGGCAGCATTATTTTTTATCAAAGCTTATGCATGCGCTCGAGTGGCACACACAAAGTCCAGACCTAAATAAATTTAAAACATGTGGCCCAACCTGACCGAGCTTGTGCTATTCTGCAGACAAACATGTTTTAAAAAATTGGTCTCTAAATGTGCAAAGCTGTTATAGACATACACCAACGACTTGCAACTGTAACTGCAGCGAAAATAAAGTATCGACTAAGGGCTGTATATAATGTTTTTTTTGTATGTATCATTTTTCTTCTGTGTGTTGGTCTTACATATAAATCTTCATAAAATACATTAAGGTTTGTGGCTGTTTTGTGATAAAATATGACAAAGTTCAAGGAGTATGAAAACTTTTGTAAGGCACTGTATAAATAAAAATTGAAGTTTAACACAGATGTTTGTTTGGCTGAAAGCCTTCTTGTCAATAAAAGGCTTTGACTGGTTTAATTTCAGCCATCACTGACATAAGTTTAGAGATATATTCAGTTACCTTTGAAATCCAGACCACACTTTTCCTTCAGATGATGAATGAAGTTGACCAGTTTACAGTTAAGATTTACCATTTCCATCCTGCCATCTGTTAAAATAACCTCCTTTGTCAAACCAGTAATAGCAAAAATCAACAATGTGGAAAAATTAATCCAGGAAATATTCTGACCTCCAAACAGGACAGTGACAAACATCCTTTGACTGTGTTTATGCTCCAAACCTCCAACAAGCTCAACCAAGAGCTGAAATGTACTGCAGAGTCAATGATGTTTGGAGACAGATCCTGTAAAAATGCTTTGTCTTGTGCTGTGTACTTTTTTAACAACAATCTTAGGGTGAATGAATGAGCTGGCATGGAAAACCTCACATCCACACGTTCTTTGAATTCACCTCTTCTTTTCCTTCACAAAGCTCAAGTCTTGTAAACGAGGAAAGAAAGACCTGCTGATGCTTGTGTCCATGGAGTCTCTACAAACAGAAAGCCTGGCTCTCTGCACCTCACAGATGTTTATTGGATAGTGATGTCAAGACGGAGAAAAAAAATGGCTTTAAAGTTTCATTGCTCTTACTGGGAAATGCTTGTTAAATAATCCAATCCATTCGTGGAGCTTGTCCTGTGTGTACAGTGTTAGAAGAGTCTTCAATAACACTCTGTCTACTGTGGATCATTTCTGGTTCCTAGGAGCCACCCTTTCTAGGGACCCAAGATGGTCCTCACACTTAGACGCTGTTCGGAAGATGGCCTAGCAGAGATTGTACTTCCTACGGCAACTCAAGAAGTAAAACCTTCCACAGGAGCTGCGTATTTTCTTCTACATGGTCGTTATTCAGTCTGTCTTGTGTCTCTGTGTGGTTTGGCTCATCCACAAAACAGAACAGATCCAAACTACAACAAACAATTAGGTCTGCAGAGAGGCTTCTTAAGGCTGCCCTTCTTTTCATCCAAGAGATGTCTAGGGTCAGGAAAACGGCAGCTAACATGTCTGCAGACCCCACACAAACTGTTTAGACTTTTACCTTCAGGTGGCGCTACAAAGAGTTATTTGCAATAACCAGCCGCTACAGAGACTGTCTCCAGGCTATCTGTATGATGAACACTACACTTTAACAGTCAGAGTACCCAGATCGATACCATGCATATCTGCACTAATTCTGTCTTCTCTTCTTCTTTGTAATAACAATGTATATATACACACCTACAAGAAATAATATTTCCCAAAACTTTTGTATATTTTAATTTTAAAATGTCTTCATTGAGAGCAAAGTGGAACTTAAGTCAAAGTCTTGTGTGTGTTTGTGTACACAGGCTTTGCAAAAAACACTGATTCTGATTAATTTATGTTACAAAGCCCAAGGATGTGGGCCTCTTTCCAAAATAAAACAATAGAGATGCAAAGCATAACATATTTAAGTCAAAATTAAGCATTTATATTATTTATCTCTACAGATAAGGAAAAATCATACAAAGACAACCTATAAGATGTTGTAGCATTACATGTTGTCACCCAGCCCTATTGTATTTTCTCCTTCTTTAACTAGTACTTTGGAACCAAATAAATGCTTTTTATATAAATTAGTTTTTTACATTCTTACTGCATTTCAACAGGCTGGGGTCTGTGCTTCTTAATGCACCAAAGATTTTCTCCAGGTGAAGACAGGCCAATCACTGGCGTTAAAGTTTTACTAAGTACAGATACATCTAAATAAATTAAAATATCACCAATAACCCCAAAGTATTTTTCATTTCTTGGCATACTGAAAAATATGTAGTGTATTTACAATCAATACCTAACCTAACCTATTCTAACCTTACCTAATGGTCACTCTAAATTGCCCTTAGGTGTATGAATGAGTGTGTGCGTGGTTGTTTGTGTGTTGCCCTGCGATGGATTGGCGACCTGTCCAGGGTGTACCCTTCCTTTCGCCCATAGACTGCTGGAGATAGGCACCAGCTCCCCCCGTGACCCACTATGGAATAAGCGGTAGAAAATGAATGAATTAATGAATTTACAATCAATACTCCTTTTTGGCTCCTTTTGCATTAATAAGATGTGTCAAGGAGGTGATCAGGATTGTTGGCTTGGCTGTTTCTCATCTTCCTCTTGACAATACTCCATAGATTCTTTTCAGTAGGGTTCAGGTCAGACCAGCTTGTTGTCCAATCAAGAACAGTGAAACCATGATCATAAAAACAGGTATTGGTATTTTTGGCAGAATGGGCAGGTACCAAGTCCTACTTGAAAATGAAATCAGAACCTCCATACAGTTTGTCAGCGTAGGGAAGCTCCAATCTTCCTCGAGACTCATGGACTTCCTAATGAAATGCAAAAATGTTATTTCATTTGAAAATAGGACTTTGGACCACTTATAAACACTCCAGCCCCTTTTCTCCATACTCCAGGCAAGACACGTTGAGAAGTGACTTACACAAGGAATGGAACAGTTGTTCCATGTTCTGGATAAGTCTGCATGTGGTGGCCCTTAAAGCTCCGACTACTGCCACAGTTCAAACCTTGTGAATCTCCCCTAAACTTTGACTTCATAAGCTATCAAATAGTGTTTTTACCTGGTGCTCACGAAACATGTCTTCCTTCCACTCAACTTTCTAATAATAATACTAATAAGTATAATTGAATTATTTACTGATGTAAAACATTCCAGAAACCGTCAGCAATGAGCTTTTGTGGCTTTATAGAGGGTGTCAATGACCATCTGCTCAACAATTGATCGACAACTGATAAATCAGCAGTCTTCGCCATAATTGTGAAGGCTGTAACATTTCTATTTGAAAAATCATTTTTATTGTTCGAACATAGGATTGAAATTTTCTGACAAACTGAAATTTGGGTTTTCGTTTGTTGTAAACCATAACCAAAATAAAAATAAATAAAAATAAATGCTTTAAATATATTATTGTGTATAATGAATCTATATAAAACATTACACGAATTTCACTTCTTGAAAAATAATATAAACTTAGGCAATGTTGGAAAGAAAGTTGGACCAAAATTGCTCACAACGATGCATTGGAAAGAAACGCACAAGCTATTAAATCATGGGGTGTACTTAATTTTTTATATAAACATTTGTCATTTAACATTAACAAGGTTGATTCTGTTGTGTGGTTTTCTAAACTTTAGGTTAGATTTAGATCATTTTAGACCAGATCATTTTTATTTTGGCCTGTTACATAAAACCCCCACCAAGTAGGTGTACTTTCTTTTTATCAAGACTGTAGTTGGCAGAGGTCCGTGTTGCATCTGGGTTTAAATCTTGGCCTTGGCAGTTTCGGGTACATCCAAAGATCTTTCCTTACATTAGGGCACATTAGCCATTTGCCTTTTTAGTCCAATATTCTAAGCACAGATATAATGTAATTTAGATATTGAAAGGCAAGAGTCAGCATGGCGTTCTGAAGCAAACGGTCATGTGACCCGGCTGAGGAGACACTACAGGTCAGCAGCAGAGCATGAGGTCTCAACGGACAGGATGAATCTTTTTAAAAAACAGTTCTAAAGATCCCGGAGAGGCTTTCAAAAAGAAGTGGGCCCTGAGCCCTGGAACCTGAACCCACAGGGGAGGAGAGATAAAAGCTGGGAAAATAAAGAAGTCTAGGCTTCGTTGGAGGGTCTAACTAACTGTTTCCCAACATAGGAAAGAAAAGAGCTCTGACTCAGTTTGTTAGGCTTCCAAATCTGATATGAAACATGTTCCCGCTTAAAAGGCAGGAAAACCTGGAGCTTTACTGAATAATGTGTGGGATCACTTTAGAGCCATTGTAGAATTTCGATACACATTGTTAGAGCATCTATTTAAAGACAGGACTTTGTGCAAGCCACTTATGAGAGCATGTATAATGTTAGTTCTTTCAGAACAAACTCATCACAAAATGTTTATTGACGTTGCAAGAGACTGAGAGTCTACAAAGTTCAAAATGCAATCATTTATAATCCTTGATAAATTACTTTTTTATTTTACATTTGAATAAATTTAACAACACATTAAAGCTTGTTGAGCAAACAGTAACACCAGTTTCCATTTTAGCATTGCATTATCCCATTTCCACCCTTAGATTTAAAAACAACATGAAGGATACCAGTCTGAACTGTTGGAGACCCTGGGATGCAAATAAAACTGAAAGTAGGTGATCCAGTGACAAAATTCTGACATTAAAAGGGGACAGAATAGAACAGGTAAAATGCATGTGTAGCCCTATATATTCTTATTTCAGAAATTTAGAAAATAATTATTTTCACAAATGGCTCAAGAAAGTTTAACCGCCCGCATTGGGTCAGGTAGTTTACTGGACAAAGTGCATTTTCAATGACCTCAACTTAGTTGTAAAGTAAAAACAAAAGTATTTGGTGGTCTTGTCTGCTAAAACGAACAGTTTCATGATTGCAAAGGACCTTGAGGTTGAAGATGGATGTGTCAGCTGCTCCATCTATTTAAATCATTGTCCTCTGTGTCGGAGGTGAACAGGCAGTTGAGAGGCTCCAGACCACAAGCAATGCTTTATAGACTCCTCTGGCTTACATAAAAAGTCAGTGTATTTAATTTATCTCTGTGACTTTTATTGCCTGTTATCCGTTATCACTGCTCCCATCTCCTCTCCAATCCCCAGAGGACATTTGATCGCTCTGCTCCTGAATTAGTTCCCCATCCTTCCTGTATATTTGTCAGGACACTCTTTGCAGCTCACAAAAGCAATTTTTCCTGTTCTGGTTGGTGAACAGCGGAGAGACCTGGGTCGAGCTGAGGTTCTGTTTGCCTTTTTCCTCTGGGATTTCTGTTCCTGCACAGTCAAGCTCTCGTTCTTCAAAACAAAGATGACTGGCCTGTGGGATTTCAGTCTGCCTAAGGGCTTGCAGTGCAAATGTCCCTGCATGAGGACAATTGGAGATGACGACTGACAGAGGAGGGTGAGAGACTGCCACCAGGCCGTCCTCTACAGGAGACATGTGAGCAGGGCGGCTACTAGAGTTTTTACAGCTGTTGCTTCTGCTGGATTCTGTGAAGAAGTCAAATTTAAGGCCGTTTGCTTTGAGTCTGATGGAGTCCGTTATGGTGTTGTGTGTTGAGCTGTGCTCACTGCTGCTACTCTCGAACACCTGATGCCGACCCAGGATGTGGCGTCGGATAATCTTACGGAAGGTCTGCCTGAACTCCCGGATGCGGTAGGCATAGATGAAGGGGTTGATTACGGAGTTGGCATGAGAGAGGATGATGGCCACGTACATAATCCAAGCGGGAGGAGGATGGCACTTGAGGCAGAACAGGTTGAAGCAGTTGATGATGTGCAGAGGCAGCCAGCAGACAGCAAACAGCCCAACAATGACGGCCAGCGACTTGGCCGCCTGGACCTCCTTCTGAAGGGTGGAGCGCGACTTTTCTCCGTGAAAGGCTTTCACTTCAATCAGCTTCAGCTGATGGCGCGCTGCCATGAAGATGCACAGGTAGATCGCCAGCATCAGCAGGAGGGGGATTAGTACACAAGCAAAGAAGTTGAAGTAGACCATGTACTCCATGTCCACCACCTCCTCAAACAGGCACTTCATCAGGCCAGGCTGGCAGGTGCTGTTGGTGCTCTTGGTACTGTTGTACACTTTGTGCCAGCCCATCATGGGGATCAGACCAATTATGATTGATAGAGCCCAACAAATGGCGATGATGCCTCGGGCCCGCTGACTTGTCACCAAACTATTGTACCTGGAGAAAGAGGAAGTGCAAATATTTAGCATCAGTTCTGACTGCCAAGTCCTATGATGTTGTAAACTAGGGGTGTAACGAGATCTCGTGGCAGGATATACAGTACAGACCAAAAGTTTGGACACACCTTCTCATTCAAAGAGTTTTCTTTATTTTCATGACTATGAATATTGTAGCTTCACACTGAAGGCATCAAACTATGAATTAACACATGTGGAATTATAGAATTATAAGAAAAACGAGTGGCCATCATTACTTTAAGAAATGAAGGTCAGTCAGTCCGAACAATTGGGAAAACTTTGAAAGTGTCCCCAAGTGCAGTCGCAAAAACCATCAAGCGCTACAAAGAAACTGGCTCACATGAGGACCGCCCCAGGAAAGGAAGACCAAGAGTCACCTCTGCTGCGGACGACAAGTTCATCCGAGTCACCAGCCTCAGAAATCGCAGGTTAACAGCAGCTCAGATTAGAGAACAGGTCAATGCCACACAGAGTTCTAGCAGCAGACACATCTATAGAACAACTGTTAAGAGGAGACTGTGTGAATCAGGCCTTCATGGTAAAATAGCTGCTAGGAAACCACTGCTGAGGACAGGCAACAAGCAGAAGAGACTTGTTTGGGCTAAAGAACACAAGGAATGGACATTAGACCAGTGGAAATCTGTGCTTTGGTCTGATGAGTCCAAGTTTGAGATCTTTGGTTCCAACCACCATGTCTTTGTGCGGCGCAGAAGAGGTGAACGGATGGACTCTACATGCCTGGTTCCCACCCGTGAAGCATGGAGGAGGAGGTGTGATGGTGTGGGGGTGCTTTGCTGATGACACTGTTGGGAATTTATTCAAAATTGAAGGCATACTGAACCAGCATGGCTACCACAGCATCTTGCAGCGGCATGCTATTCCATCCGTTTAGTTGGACCATCATTTATTTTTCAACAGGACAATGACCCCAAACACACCTCTAGGATGTGTAAGGGCTATTTGACCAAGAAGGAGAGTAATGGGTTGCTGCGCCAGATGACCTGGCCTCCACAGTCACCGGACCTGAACCCAATCGAGATGGTTTGGGGTGAGCTGGACCCCACCTTGGTGAAGGCAAAAGTGCCAACAAGTGCTAAGCATCTCTGGGAACTCCTTCAAGACTGTTGGAAAACCATTTCAGGTGACTACCTCTTGAAGCTCATCAACAGAATGCCAAGAGTGTGTGGAGCAGTAATCAAAGCAAAAGGTGGCTACTTTGAAGAACCTAGAATATAAGACATATTTTCAGTTGTTTCACACTTTTTTGTTCAGTATATAATTCCACATGTGTTAATTCATAGTTTTGATGTCTTCAGTGTGAAGCTACAATATTCATAGTCATGAAAATAAAGAAAACTCTTTGAATAAGAAGGTGTGTCCAAACGTTTGGTCTGTACTGTACCTTGAGGTGCTAAAAGTCTGTCACACCTCTTCCGAAAATATTTAGCATTTTGTGCCTGTAACCAGGTTCTAAGTACAGCTTCAAAATGCAAGAAGAAGAAACAGGAGCAAGAGACTGAATACTACCCCATGTGTACAATATTATTTTTCCAAAAGAAGTAGGGTAGATATTCATTTTTAGAAAGACCCGGCTACGTGTGTACAAGGCCCCAGGCCCCTACTGATGCCAACTGCTGCCCAAAGACAGCATCTGGAGATGAGGGTCTACACAGGTACTGTCTACTCCCACACCACAAACATGCTCTTTTGGACTTTGCAACAGAACACCAAACATGGGACCTTTTTTTCTCTGATAAGAATAAAGTTAATCTGGATGGTCCAGATAGCTTTCAACATTACTGGCGTGACAAGAACATCCCACTGGAGATGTTTTCTGCACGACACAGGGAAGGAGGTTTTATCATGATCTGGGGATTTGTTTTCCTTTGATCTGACAATAGAGCTTCAGGTTGTGCCGGGCCATCAAACTGTTGCTGTCTAGGTAGAGTTGTTGCATCGATCGTGACTGAGCGGCTTCATCTGTGTGGTGATTAACGGGTCTTTCAACAGGAAAACACTGTAGCTCAGAAGATCCCTAACGTCCCTCTTTTGGACCATCCAGTATTTTCCTTGATTTGAATCTCATTGAAAACCTTTGAGGATTAGTGGTAAGGGGGGGTTCCACTGACTGGATGGAGCAACATGTCCAGCAGCCTATTGCAAAGTCTTGCATCAAGTATTCGTAAATAAGTTTTGAAGGGATCAACAAGAGTGGCATAGCTACTCGTTACCGAGTCCTTTTCTGATGCTTTTATGTTTGGTTTTGTTTTTTTAAGGCTATGCTCTCAAACTTTTGATCAGCTGAAGAACAGCATGTTTGATTCAAATTTGATTCTTAATAATTCACCTACGCTATTTGTTTTGTCTCTAGCAAGCATTTCTTTTTCTGACAAAATGAGGCTCTACCTACGACCTGGTTATGATCCAGCTGTGCAGCATCTCAATACTTGTCATTTCCTCTTTGTGAAGTTCTCTTAAGAGTGAAGTCTGCGACTTCATCTGGTGGAATAGTGTCATCTACTTGTACCCAGAAGTCCAATTCTGAGTTCCTAGTTGAAAATACAACAAGGACAACCCATGAAGTTGGAATTTTGACAGGTAAAGTCTATGACTGCCTTAGTGAAAGTTTATGTCATGCACACCAGATAAGTGGGAGTGCTATGATTTAACCCTGACACCCTATGACTTTTTAAGTATTAAAAGAACGTAATTTCGTAGGTCCCCCTGTTGTGTTGACAGTCAACTAAAAAAGCCTTCTAGCACCACTTGGTTACATAACCACTGAAGTAGGCCCCAACACTTTTAAAACACGTTTGTGTTTTGAGTTTACTGTTAGTTGCTAACAGCATTTGCTATCTAGCTTCCTATTGGCGCTAAACTGAACAATTGTTTCAATGTTCTGTAATGCATTTTTAATAGTGGTTAGACTCGTTAAACTTTAACTGAATAATTTTACAAGGGATAGATATTCTTTAAAACACAGTTTGTGATCCATGAAATCTTTCTTCTGTTTATGAAACCAGAAGAAGGAAGCATATTTGTTGCTTATTTGGCATTGGGAATAACTAAGAATTAGACAAGCAACTAATGTAGCTTTTTTATGTAGTGCTTACTGGCCACTTCAAGACTGCACCACCCTGGGTGATAAGCCATATGTATTATATCAAAAATCGCCACAGTCTGACACGATGTATTTTTACAGCCCTTTTGTCATCTCTAACAGAATTAGGCCTATGTCTCAAATAAAGATCTCTCAAGGGATGATTTCTGATGTTTATATAAATGCAGAAAAAAATAACAAACCTGCAGTTCATGAGCTCTGATTTATTATTTATTGATTTCTCTGTGTAAGCACTTCTTGTTCCGGGACTTATCTAATGATAAAGATAAACTAAGGTCTTTGCAGGATTCCTCAAAGGAAGGAGTCTATTTTGGGTTTGCTGGTTGCGCAGTGTGGGAGAGCAGCTGAGATATTTGGCTTGTTTCTATCACATTCTTGAGATGTTAAAGTGCAAAGGTTAATGCTCCAAAAACAAGCCCCCCCCATCCCATCAGGGATGCACAAAATAACACAGAGAAACCCTTGCGTAGAGTATCTCAGCAGGAGGAAGAGGCTGTGTGAAAACAGTCTGTTTGAGTTTGTGAGACAGGAAGGCAAAGTGGCTCGGTGCATCGCTGAGGTCAGGCTAATTGTCTCAGGGTGAAGCCACATCATGAGTGAAGGCATTACTGGAACTGAGGCTGGTAGTATCTGTTGAGATACTGCAAATCTGAGTGTAACATAGCACACAGGATGCCTGATCTTGTTTTTACAGTAAAGTCCTACCGCACAGGGAGTTACAGGCGATTGCAGAGTCTGTATAAGCAATCATTGCAATATTTAACTGATTGGTCCAGGGGAATACAGTCCCACGGGAAACTCCATTTTTGGAGACACTTATACAGCCAAAACATTCTGGTACAAATGGCTCATATACATGAATTAAATTTAAACTCTAACTGTGAGGCTTCTGTTGCCTGGAGCAAAGAAACACTTTAGAAAAACCCGAGAAAGAAAAGGTTGTTGGGCATATTTATTTTGGTTAAGAGCAAGGCATCTTTTTGTTACTCTTCTATACTGTACTGCTCTGATAACCAGATTGATATGGGCGAGAAAATAAGGACGCTTATAAATCAAAATGTGCAATTGCACAACAGGAACATTTTCTATTAACTATGGAAGTTTCCCTGGACCATTAGTACTGCTCAGGATTTCCACTGTTTTTAACAAAGTAAAGAGAAAATACCATGGCAGAAAGTTACTCCAGAAAAGTCACTGGATTGGAGGTAGCATTTCTCATTTACCAGAAACGTTTAGACGGATTGTTGTGAAGGGAGACCTTTTAAGCATTTTGAATTGGTTGAATTATTTTTACCTTGTAATTCAGTCACAATAGTTTATAATTGTTGAGGCTCATTTTTTCTGTTAACTTTACCTATAATCGATTTTAAATTATTGGGGTTTGTTTACAGCTCTTTGTTAAAAGAGGGAGTAAATCCGTCAAGTAATATTTTAGGGTTTCAAAGCATGATAGGCACACAAAAAATCTTCTAAACATTTGAAATATCCATTTCACAAATTAACTGGCTTTGGAATGGAAAAGCTAAGCTTCTGGAATTTTCTAACTAAATCGTCTTTTTCAAACATATTGCAAATTTCTTTAAAAGCCAACTATGTGCCAGAAAAATAGTTGAAAACATGTCAATGACTACTGATTCTGTTCGAAAGAGAGGTCAAACATCCAGGCAGGATTACCAAAGACGTGCAACATGGTAAGGACCTTTAAACAGAATGCTGAAATGTTAGTGCATGCATATAGTCAAGTCGGAATGTAGAATTTTGACTATGTGTAAAAAAGAGAAAACCCGCAATTAAAAATGCAAGCTTCTTCCTATAGTACAGAATCTGCCCTTGTCAAGGTGTTCAATGACATCCGTATAAATGCAGACTGTGGAAGAACCACAGTGCTGGTATTATTGGACCTTAGTGCAGCATTCGACACTGTTGATCACTCCATTTTATTAGAGCACCTGGAAAACTGGGTCAGCCTTTCTGGTACAGCACTCAATTGGTTTAAATCCTACTTGAAGGACAGGGACTTTTTTGTGTCAGTAGGTAACTTTACATCAGAGAGCACAAAAATCACATGTGGTGTTCCTCAAGGGTCCATCTTAGGGCTCCTTCTATTCAATATCTACATGCTCCCCCTAACTCAGATTTTAATAAACAACGTAAGTTATCATAACTATGCAGACGACACACAGCTATACGTTACGATGTCACCAGGTGACTATGAGCCCATTCAAGCGCTGGGTAAATGCTTAGAAGAAATCAATGCATGGATGGGCCAAAATTTTCTTCAGCTGAATCAAAACAAAACTGAAGTAATAATCTTTGGACCAAAGGAAGAGCGTTTAAAAATTAGCACACAGCTTCAGTTAATACAGCTAGAAACCACCAGTCAGGCTCGAAACCTGGGTGTAGTGATGGACTCAGACTTGAACCTTCAGAGGCACATAAAGGTAGTAACAAGGTCGGCCTTCTATCACCTAAAGAACATCTCCAGGATTAAAGGACTAATGTCTCAGCAGGACCTTGAAAAACTAATTCATACGTTCAACTTTAGTAGAATTGATTAATGCAACGGTGTCTTCACAGGTCTGCCTAAAAAGTCGATCAGACAGCTGCAGTTGATCCAGAACGCTGCTGCCTGCGTCCTCACTAGAACTAAGAAAGTGGAGCACATCAACCCGGTTCTAAAGTCCCTACACTGGCTCCCTATAGTTCAGAGAATAGACTTTAAAATACTTCTGTTAGTCTATAAATCACTGAATGGCTTAGGACCAAAATACATTACAGACTTGTTGTCAGTGTATCAACCAGCCAGACCTCTCAGGTCTTCTGGCTCAAATCTACTCTGCAGAACCAGAACCAGAACCAGAACCAGAACCAAATATGGAGAACCGCCTTTTAGTTCTTATGCTCCAATAATCTGAAATAAACTCCCAGAAAACTGTAAAAGCGCCGAAACCCTAAGTTGCTTTAAATCAAGATTAAAAACGTATTAAGTGGCCTTAAACATTATTAGTTAAGTTGTCAGTCCAAATTTCCTTCCTTAATTTTCTATCTTTTTTATTATCATCTTATCATTTATTTAATAATACATAAACAAGGGCCAACAAATAAAATGGCATTCATAAAAACACTGAGTGTGTATAAACTTTTCAGTGAAACTGTATTTTTGCTGTCACAACAAATGTAGCGTGGTAGTCAGGGCTCTTCCCTCACAGCAAGAGAGCCTCTGGCTGGAATCCAGGCTGTGTGGGTTTTTCTGTGTGGAGTCCGGATACTTTTTCCATCAATGTGTAGGTTTTCCCTGGGTATTCCGGCTCCCTCCCATAGTCCAAAAATGTAGATGGGTTTAAATTGATCCTGTACGTGTGTGTGCTGCTAATCTGACAGGGCCACCTGTTGGAGTTTGCCTGACTAATGCTCGTTTGCAAAGACTGTAAGACTAACCTTGTCATGGATAACAATACATGCAGTAGCAACCCAACCCAAAGGATTTAAAGCAGCTCCTTAAGACGTAAAACGCTAAAACTGAGGAACATTCACGTGACATGTCTTGCTTACTTTAACTTGAATAAAAACAAAGGGTAAATTTGTGGAACCCCAAATTTATGTGATTTTACCTACCAGGCAGGTCAGTGTTAGGTAAAACTTTATACCACAGCTAAACTGACATATTGACTGAGTTATTAACCATTAAGAAAGCTTAAGAAGGTCTGTCCTGTTGTACACTGACCTGAGTGGTATCTTGATTGCAATGTAGCGGTCTATGGCGATGGCGAGCAGGCTGAAGATGGAGTTCTGTGTGAGAACCAGCACAAAGCAGGCTATGAAGAGGCAGCCATAGAAGTTGGAGCAGAATCCGGTGCTGATGACAATGGCGAAAGGGATAGCCAGGACTCCCACTGCAATGTCAGCCACGGCCAGGGACACCACGAAGAAGTTGGTGATGCTCTGCAGGTTACTATTGAGGCAAACGGCCCAGCAGACCAACACATTTCCCAGTACGGAGAACACGGCAATTAACAGCTCTAGGACAATGTAGAGGATGGAGGCGGCAGAGTCGTCAGGCATGGTGACACAAGAGGAGAGGTCACTGATGAGGAGGGAGGGAACCTCTCAAAGTCCATAGCTGCAGCCTGCCAGCCGCTGAGCCTCCTTACCTTACAGAAGCCTCCACTAGGGAACAAAAACAACAAGGCTGAGTTCACATTTGCTCAGCCCAAAAATAAAAGTTTTATTCAGCTTCTCAAATCCACATATACGACTCCTGGAAAAAAAAAGCTCCTCTTCTGTTTGCTCTCTCCCCAACTCCTTCCCATCAGCGATGTTTTTCCAGAAATCCTCTAAGGGTTGAGATGATGCCAGTGACATACATCACGGAAACATCACTGGAGATAAAAGATGAGCAAAAATTAAAAAAAAGGAAATGCTGGTACTATAAAGGAAGTCACTTTAAAGACTGATAATAAGATACACTTAATGGCGAAAACAGACATCTTGTTCCTGAAAGTGAATACATGTACATATATATATATATAAATATATATACACTGCTCAAAAAAATAAAGGGAACACTCAAATAACACATCCTAGATCTGAATGAATTAAATATTCTCATTGAATACTTTGTTCTGTACAAAGTTGAATGTGGTGACAATAAAATCACACAAAAATCATCAATGGAAATCAAATTTATTAACCAATGGAGGCCTGGATATGGAGTCACACACTAAATTAAAGTGGAAAAACCCACTACAGGCTGATCCAACTTTGATGTAATGTCCTTAAAACAAGTCAAAATGAGGCTCAGTATTGTGTGTGGCCTCCACGTGTCTATATGACCTCCCTACAACGCCTGGGCATGCTCCTGATGAGACGGCGGATGGTCTCCTGAGGGATCTTCTCCCAGACCTGGACTAAAGCATCCGCCAACTCCTGGACAGTCTGTGGTGCAACGTGACGTTGGTGGATGGAGCGAGACATGATGTCCCAGTTGTGCTCAATTGGATTCAGGTCTGGGGAACGGGCGGGCCAGTCCATAGCTTCAATGTCTTCATCTTGCAGGAACTGCTGACACACTCCAGCCACATGAGGTCTAGCATTGTCCTGTATTAGGAGGAACCCAGGGCCAACCGCACCAGCATATGGTCTCACAAGGGGTCTGAGGATCTCACCTCGGTACCTCTAGCGAGCACATGGAGGGCCATGTAGCGCTCCAAAGAAATGCCACCCCACACCATTACTGACCCACTGCCAAACCGATCATGCTGAAGGATGTTGCAGGCAGCAGATCGTTCTCCACGGTGTCTCCAGACTCTGTCATGTCTGTCACCTGTGCTCAATGTGAACCTGCTTTCATCTGTGAAGACCACAGGGCGCCAGTGGCAAATTTGCCAATCCTGGTCTTCTCTGGCAAATGCTAAGCGTCCTGCACGGTGTTGGGCTGTGAGAACAACCCCCATTTGTGGACGTCAGGCCCTCATACCATCCTCATGGAGTCGGTTTCTAACCGTTTGTGCAGACACATGCACATTTGTGGCCTGCTGGAGGTCATTTTGCAGGGCTCTGGCAGTGCTCCTCCTGTTCTTCCTTACACAAGGGCGGAGGTAGCGGTCCTGCTGCTGGGTTGTTGCCCTCCTACGGCCTCCTCCACGTCTCCTGGTGTACTGGCCTGTCTCCTGGTAGTGCCTCCAGGCTCTGGACACTACGCTGACAGACACAGCAAACCTTCTTGCTACAGCTCACATTGATGTGCCATCCTGGATGAGCTGCACTACCTGAGCCACTTGTGTGGGTTGTAGAGTCCGTCTCATGCTACCACGAGTGTGAAAGCACCACCAACATTCAAAGGTGACCAAAACATCAGTCAGAAAGCATAGGTACTGAGAAGTGGTCTGTGGTCCCCACCTGCAGAACCACTCCTTTATTGAGTGTGTCTTGCTAATCGCCAAAGATTTCCCCCTGTTGTTTATTCCATTTACACAACAGCATGTGAAATTGATTGTCAATCAGTGTTGCTTCCTAAGTGGACAGTTTGATTTCACAGAAGTTTGATTTACTTTTAGTTATATTGTGTTGTTTAAGTGTTCCCTTTATTTTTTTGAGCGGTGTATATCTATATACAATGCTATGTTATTTATATCAGTCTGGACAGTTAGCTTATACCACTTAAAGTAAATAGGGAAGTAATGACAGTGACAGAAAGGAAAGGAAACCGCTTGTCAAAAAGGACAGATTCACCAGAAATATAGAACAACAGTTTTCTTCACTGAAATGTATTGCGACATATAAACTGAAGTGTTTATTAGTCAGTCATGACTGACTGACTGTGTTTGTTAGTAGTATTCTAAAATTATTATTGAAGAAACATATATTTTTACAGATAAATGAGTGTGACTACACTTCTTCCAAGGCTATTTTCAATAGTCAGTCAGTCATTTTCTATACCGCATCTTCCATAGTGGGTCATGGGGGAGCTGGTGCCTATCTCCAGCAGTCTATGGGCGGGAGGCGGGGTACACTGTGGATAGTTCAGCAGTCCATCACAGGGCACACAAACAACCAAGCACACGTTAACCTAACAGGTATGTCTTTGGACTGTGGAAGGAAGCCAGAGTACCTGGAGAGAACCCACACATGCACAGAGAGAACATGCTAACTCCATGCAGAGAGACCCAAAACTGGGAGTCAAACCCAGGACCTTCTTGCTGCAAGGTAACAGTGCTACCAACTGTGCCACCGTGCAGCCCCTGTTTTCAATAGTAATTAGTAAAACTGAGTAAATAATTTTTACATGAGGTGATCATTTTTACAGCACACTAAAGCTCCTCTTTGTTTATCTCTTCAGAGCAATTGAGCATTTAGTACCTTCTGATTCTAATTAAGATTTTCTGACCTTTCAGTCCTGATGACAAAACAAGACTCTCATTTACTGAAGGATTAGTATGGATACCAGTTCTGACCCGGTGTGGATCTGCCTGATGTCGAAGGTCTGTCAGAATAGCTGGAGGAGAGAACAGAACCGGTGGATGAATGTTTTACACTGAGTCGCTGCTTGTATCCAGGCCTGAGGAGGTGCTAGGTTTTACTGACACTGGACCATCATTGTTCCTGTACTGCCAAACTACTCTGTGTTTCTGTGTAGTTTCCCAAGCATAAACTCTGGGTGAATTACAACAGAAGCAGATAAGAGAAGATACCAGTTATCACATTTCAGATACCTTCAACACTATCATACAGACATCCTCCACCAGAAGCTCACACAGCTCAACGTTCCAGCCTCCACCTGTCAGTGGATCAACTGCTTCCTGATGGACCGACAGCAGCAGGTGAGACTGGGGAGCATAGAGTCATCAGCATTTTACTGTATACAATCCTCCGACTGTGCATAACAGTCTTATTTTCTCTGATATTTTGTCCCCTGGTGCTGTTGAATGCAAAGTGTGAATATGATAATCTCCATGAGGCGAATGTGCTTAACACTATTGCCAATGAGGGAGGTGCTTGTTTAAGCCAGTATTTAGTGATGGCTTTTTTACATGCAGCAGCTGATAAAAAAGATACACATCATATTAAATAGTCTGGGACAATACCAAGAAACAAGGAGTAAAAAGATAAATCAATTTGAACACCCAGTGGTGAGAACATTAGTTGAGATTGCCATCCCTCTATCCAACTCTCTTCAGGTATCTCCACCTCTAAATCTATTTCCCACTGATGCTTTATGTGAGCCTATGTGTCATTGTTCAATGAACTGAGAGCAAAACAAAGCGTTACAGATTTTTTACCCTTTTTAGTCTGGCTTACAAAACCTGCACTCTACTGAGGCAGCTCTTTTGAAGGTTTGTAATGATAATTTATTGGCTTCTGGTGTTCCATAATAATTTGTCTTGATCTCAGTGAAGCCTTTGATACCATTCACCATATTATTTTAGTGAATAGGCTGAGGGTTTCAGCTGGTGTCTCTAGTTCTGCACTAGATTGGTTTTCTTTCTATTTATCTGGAAGGACTTTTGCTGTTACGGCAAACAAATTCACTTCTAAGATTGCCTCTCTAACCTGTGGGCTACCACAGTGGTCCATTATTAGTTGTTTTTTACATGCTTCCTTTAGCTAGCATTATTCAATCTTTTCATGACCTTTCTTGACACTTTTATACAGATGATATTCAACTGTATATGTTAAGCCTCAGCAGCTAGATAGGCTGTCCACCCTAGTCCACCGTTTATCTCAGATAATTCCAACAACTACTTTGTTTTAAACACCAAAAAGACTGAGACCATGATAATCGCTCCTCCTGAACTACAAACAAGAATCAGTCAGGCTCTTGCTTCTTTTTGTCCAACTCATAAGTCCAACATTTGAAATCTTCGTGTAAAAATCAGTTCTTCTCTGGGCTTTGACTCACATGTAAAATCTTGGTCTTGTTCTTTCATTTAAAGAACATTTCTAAACTGCGACATATGGTCTTTTCAGCTGAACTGGAAAGAATAATTCAAGCATTTGTATCATCGCGTTTACATTATTGAAATGCCTTGTTTACTGGTTTGGATAAATCATCCCGTCTATGCCTCAAAGACGTACAAAATGCTGTGGCCAGACAACCCACATGTTCCAGCAAGCGAACTTATATGACCCTTGCTTCATATTCTTTACATTAGCTACCTATAGATTTTAGGATTTGTTTTCAAATTTTCACACTAACATACAGAGCACTAAACAGGAAGGCCCCAACTTACGTAACTAATCTTCTCATTAAAAATACTGCTGGTCGCTGTTTTCATTCTGAGGCTCATAATTTTCTAGTTGTTCCACGCACCAGACTGAAAACCAAGGGGGAAAAACCCATGGCATCAAGGCTGTGGAATAATCTACCTCTACAGCAATGTTTGACTCTGTGGACTGTTTTAAAAAGTTTTTTTTTTTTTAAATAAACAGGTTTTGTGTGTTTTATTGTGTGTTACTTTATTAGGACTTCATTTCAATTGTTCCTATATTGGTTTTCTGTACAGTAATTAGTGATGTTTTTTTCTGTGAAGTACCCTTAACAAATAATATTAACTAATACTTACCATAATCATTGACATGAAAATATATTTTCTTACTTTTTAATTATGTATTATTATGGCTTTTCTGACTTTCTGTCTTTTCACACACAAAAAAAAAACGTACATAAAATACTGTTCATTACTTTGTAAGTAAGCAAACTCAGCAGGGGATCAAAATATTTATTTCCCCACCATATAGCACTTGTGAGAAAATGAAGTTGTTTGGAGTTGCCTGGACAACGGCTGCTTCCTCATCTGTCACAATATGGCAAAACATTCTGCAGGGACCAAATCCTAATTATGTCTTTGCTTAAATGTTGAGTTGAATGTGTCAGGATATTTTGTATCCATCCACAGTAGCAGATTCCTGCACAGTTCTGCATTAAAGCAATTATGTTTCACAGATTCTCAATCCGTTTGGTCTGAATAGTGAAGCTACTATTATCAGAAAGCATGATCTGAAAGGATAATTAATAGATGGTGTAATTAGATTGCTGGATATCTGTGAGCCTTCTGTCTCGGCATGACAAACTAACAGATAGTTGCTGTTTTTATAAAGCCGTTTCCCTCAGAGGGAAAGCTTCTTGACGTTGCTTTTCAAAGATAACAGCTGCACTGGAACACAAAGGTCTTTGCTCTCCCAGTCAGACTTTTCCCCTCTGGGTTCAATAAGACATCTTTTCTACAGACTTGTTATTTTTGTAGTGTGTGCTATCAGTTTTTATTTAGATTATTTTGATTCTTACAAACAGGGTTCTTGTTGTCTAGGTCTCCAGTAAGTTATTAAGCAATGATACAATGAATTGCATGAAAGTATGCCTCACCAGTGTAAAACAAAAATCCCAGAGGACAATAACGGGAGTTATGAATATCTAAAATGGCAATGATACTCCCATGATAGCAATGTTTCCTACTGAATATAACTGACCTAAAATGGAATTACAGAGTTCAGCTGAGATACTCCAGGGATTCACAGTGAGACAGGCCTCACCCACCTGTAAGGTCTGGTTTCGTTTCGCAGCAGCTACTTCAGGTCATTATGTTAGCTTAAACCTTTATACTTTAGACTCTTATTGTTTCATATTCCTTGATGTCTCAACAATCCTACATTAAAGCTTTGTTCTCTGCTGCTGCAGCTGATTGTTCAGTGTTCCGTGTTTAGCTCACTTGTACTTCTACAGGTTTATTAAAATAGGCCCAAAACTGCAATCCACAAACCACTTGTGCCATACACGTGTCACACACGGTCATTAAACCTTCAGCTTCCTGACAACACAGTGTAAAGCTTACAGTGACAGCATGTCTGCTGCAGAGTGATCAGACTCTATCAAGACCTGAAAGGAGCAGCTTCACTGACAACTATCTGATCAAATCAAGTCTTATGAGCTGAACACCGAACACTGAACAAGCAGCTGCAGCAGCAGACAACAAAGCTTTAATAAAGCTCAAGGAAAATGTCAGCAATCAGTTGGGACCTGCGCTAGGAGAGCAAAAAGAATGCCCACATTTAAACCGATTAAACACAAATCATTGAGTAAGTGCTCTAAATACATGTGAACTGATGCTGGAATTGCTAAATGGGTCATGTTCCATTGTTCCGCTCTGACTGGTGATGTGCAGTTACAATACTGCTTTTCTGATCTGATTATTTTTTCTGTTTATTAAATGCATCATAACTAAATACGTATTGTTTAGTGTATTTTGTTTGAGTTTTGTAAAAATAATAATCTGATAAATGTTGCTTTGGTGCAACATTTATCAGTTATCAATGGATTTGGATGAAATTTTCAGACAAAGTGCGTATTAACAAGGAACAGTGGATTAGATGTTGGTGGTGATGCGGAGCACCATCAGGATTCAGGATTTTTTTGAAGGATTCTTTATCACTGCCAGACAATGGTGCGGCAATTTGGAATTCCCACATGGTTCCTCACCCTGTCAGCAGCTGACAAATAGGGGCCAGAAGTCATCCAGAGTATAGATCATCAACATGGAATAAAGCTGACATGCGTCAATGACCCTTTTGCCTTGGCGGAGGTCTGCGCTTTCTGAGTGCTTTTCTAGTTGTATGTTGTTTTCTGAATAATTTATATAACATCGGATTTTCTTTGATTGTGGTTCTAATCCCTGTTTCCACCTGTCAGCTGAAATATCACAAATTAGGAGCCCAATCAACATTATTAATTGGATTAACATGTTCACATTTCCTTACAATAGAGAATGTGTAGACTTCAGAAGATTATTTCACATAATCCGTTGTCAAAGCGGGCACAAAAGGATCTAAAAGCAGTTTGAACTGTCACATGGTCGCCATGAAACGTCACAGCACCTTTTTGTGATTTCTTTTCAGGTAGAAAAATACCAAAAGAGGCAACGTGACTAGAAGCCGTTTTTAGGAAGACAACAGGAATTTGACAAAACTGGAATCGGAACTACAAAACAGGAAATCTGTATTGACCAGGAAAAGCCTGTTTGGCAAATCATAGTTGAAACTATTCCAAGTAACCAATAAAAAGAGTGTTTTTTGGTTTTTTTGCCCTAAAAAGGTCAGGTTTAACAACAATTAGCCTTTAAGCACACGCTCCATGCCTCCGTCTTTCTTTTTGGTTACTGCCCGACAGTAACTGCAACGTTCTGGGTATTTTTTATTTGGATGAAGATATTTCTAGAATTAATGAATTTTAGAAAATCTAAGAGCAATTTGCATGTCTCTAACTGTGACGACCTCTCAAGGCATGATATCACGGGATTAAAATGCAGTAATATTTTTTTTAAAGAGAAGCCTGTCTCATGAAGTTGTATTTAGTTGGTGTTTGAGTCCAGGCTTATTGTTAAGAGCCCTGGATATGTAGATGATGATTTGAGCTCAATGCCCTGTAACTATGTTTGAGAGTCTTATTTTGAAGAAACATAGGAAGACGTTCTTGGGTTGTTGTTTGGTTGAATGATGGAGTTGCCCAGTAAAGATTGCTCCCAGAACTGGCTAACAATAATCATTCATGTAACCAAAATGCCTTCTACCACTTATAAATAGTTTGTGTGGCAGCATTACTTGTACTAGTTAATCAAAGGCAAAAGTAAGAGAGCGACATAGATGGTACGAGCAATTTGTAAAAACTGTAAAAACAACTCATCTGGCTAGCGGTTCGCTGGCAGTCACGCTAAAGATACCATTGCTTCCAAGCTTTCTATTGGTGCTTAAAGACTCATTTCACTGACTCATCTCACTATTTCACAGTCTGGAGTAGGGCTGAAACAATTAATCCGATTAATCGGATTAATTGTGATTAATCGATTATTGAAATAATTGTCAACTAATTTAGAAATTGAATCGTTAACTGGAGTATACAGACTCTGAAACATGCCTTTTGCTGAGAGAAAAACCCACTCAGAGCAGTAATTAAGCCAAAACTGTATAAAAATCTATGTTTTGCATTTTAGATGAAAAAAAATTCTTTGTCTGTAAATATGCTCTATCCAGAACCTCTCGAGTTGCATCGTTTTAGTTTCACATAGCATTGTTCAACATGCTGTGACAACATGCAACAAAATGCATTGGCGATTTTTAAATTTAAATACTTTATTATTAAAATGCCATGTTCTGAGCATTCAACTGAGTTGTTTTACATTATTGCCATTTACAATGCATTTAAAATGTGCAATAAATGTTTGTTTTTTAAGTTCAAAACACTTGTTTATTGAAATATGAAACTTGACTAAGAGTACCCTCTGTTAGATTAATCGATTAATCAAAAGAATAATCACCAGATTAATTGATTACTAAGATAATCGATAGCTGCAGCCCTAGTTTGGAATGGATTTTTTACACCCCTAACTCATAATCGCAATATAATGGCCAGGTCAACCCTGGGCAGAATAATTTTACACTGAATACTCACTGATGACTCTCAGCTTTACTTATCCATAAATCCTGATGAGCCCAACCAGTTAGATAGACTACAAGCATGTCTTGAAGACATAAAAACTAGAATGACTTTAAATTTTCTGCTTCTAAATTCAGACAAGACAGAAGTTGTCGTCTTTGGACTGGTAACTTTGAAAAACAAACTGCTTATTCAATCAATTAATGTGGACAGCATTAAATTGACCTCTGATAATAAAGTAAAAATCTTGGTGTTATTTTTGACCAGGACATGTCATTTAAATCCCAAATTAAACAGGTTTCTAGGATTTCCTTCTTTCACCTCCGGAACATTGCCAAAATTAGAAATATCGTACCCATGAGTAACGCTGAAAAACTAATCCATGCATTTGTTAGTTCAGCTTTTAACTTTGTTCTCTCTCTTTTCTCTTTCTAGAAGCTACACCTGGCCTGACTCTGTGTCTACTTGTGGCTCCTTCCTGAAGGGGGGCATCGTCCAACCTTCTGCTGGGAACAACTTAATGCTCCCCTCTACCGATGATCCACATGGCCCTGTCTTTCAGTGTTTAACCCTCTCTCTCTCCTAGACATAGCTACTGACTGAGCTTTTACTGTGACTAACTCTATGTGCTCTCTTTCAGACTCTAATCTTGAAAACTGGCTCAGAGTTGATCTGTTCTTTCTTTCTAGATGAAACGACTAAAGGAGCTACATCCATTAACATTTACTTTTCCTTCCTATAGAAAGTACTCCTAAAGAAAGTATCAGTGCTTCTTTGTTCTTTTTGTGTCTCTGCTCTGTTCTCTCAAACCCTCAGTCGGTCGTGGCAGATGGCCACTCACACTGAGCCTGGTTCTGGTTCTGCTGGAAGTTTATTCCTGTTAAAAGGGAGTTTTTCCTCTCCGCTGTCGCTACATGCATGCTCAGTATGAGGTGATTGCTGCAAAGTCAACGCCAGTGACTGTCCACTGTCTCTATATGGTCATCCGGGAGGAGGTAATGCTGCAAGTCACTGACTGGATGCAATCTGCTGGGTTTCCTTAGATAGAAAAACTTTTTATCCAATTTGAATAAATAACTGAATTTGACTGCACTGTTCAATGGTTAGAATTAATTGGAATGTATGAACCTGACTGGAAATCTGTATGATTCAATTGAATTGACTTAGCTCATTTTAAAGGTATCCACCTTTTACACAATGCAACAGGAAACAACACTCTCCAATTATTTTTACCTCCATCTTCCTCCCTCCCTGTTGGATGGAGTAAGGGGGAGTCAAGTTTAGCCTAAACCGGCTCAGTTATGGTTGAGGTGCAAACACACCCTCCATTTCTGCTACCTGTATGACCCCTTCTCTTTTCCAATGGTTATAATCAGTCTGGCAGAGGGAGGTATCCCAATCCTTGTGGTTTTCAGTATAACAATGACCATCAGTGGGCTCTAGATGAACAAACTTTATCCGTTTATTATTTTACTTAGTACCGTTACACATAGCCCATTCTAAAATGGCCAAACTCTAAAACTCAGTGGTTTAATCTAACCTCCCCAACAACCCCACACCATTCCAAACCCTTTGTGAAGTGCCTTGAGACGACATGTGTTGTGAATTGGCACTATATAAATATAGCTGAACTGAATTGAAACGAATAAAGATTCTTAAAAACACAGTTTATAATCCAGTAACGCTCTAATGCAGCAGTGTCCAAACGTTTTGTCACTGGAGTGGAAATCGTCAAGGCCACAAAAATGTTATTTTGTCAAATTAAAAACTTCTCAAAATGTTTTTTTTTTTTTTGCAAATTTTTGTAATCTTTTCAATTATACACTAAAAATGCATGTTACTGAAATGAACAAAAAAGTCACATTTCTTTTGAAAAGGGTTCGACAAAAACAATGGAAAATGAAACATTTGTCTTGTTAAAAGAAAGCTTGTTTCCTAATTTTATTTTGGTCATTTGTTTTCTGTTTTGTTGGTCTAGAAACAAATCTTTAGCCTGTGCTTGGCAACAATGGCAGCCTGTCGTCTCTCTTTCTTCAACAATGCTTTAACTCGCAGTATTTAGCTAAGTTTAATGAGCGAGTGCACCCAAGTCACTGGATGTTTGTGGTCTTACTCAAAATGAAAATAAAATTAAACCAAACAAAGTAAATAATAAAAGATAATCTTGGTGTCGTGCCTAACATTGTTCAATTCAATTAAGTTTTATTTATATAGCGCCAATTCACAACACATGTTGTCTCAAGGCACTTCACAACAGTCAGGTACATACATTCCAATTAATCCTAACTATCAAACAGTGCAGTCAGATTCAGTTATTTATTCAAATTGGATAAAAAGTTTTTCTATCTAAGGAAACCCAGCAGATTGCATCCAGTCAGTGACTTGCAGCATTCACTCCTCCTGGATGAGCATGTAGAGACAGTGGACAGTCAGTGGCATTGACTTTGCAGGAATCCCTCATACTGAGCATGCATGTAGCGATTTTTTTTTGGGGGGGGGGCCCCCGTGGCCACACTTTGGACACCCAAAAATTGATTACCAGCATTCTCTGTTTATCTTTCTTCCTTTTTTAATGTGGGAAAGGTGTACATGTTTCGGCTAATCGTCTTCGTCCGCACAAATGAAGAAAGAGAGTACTGGTTATTAAGTTTTGGATGTTCTCCTGAACCATGAACCCATCAAGCTGCTTTTACTTTGGAGTTGTGCACACTGACCATTTTCTTTGCATTTTGAACACCCCTGCTGTAATGTGAAAACTAAAGAAACTGGATTCTGAGTATTTTTTTCTTTCACCGTTTCATCTTTGGTGCCAGGATGTAGTACAGTAGTAAACAAAACCTGTGTGGGCACCAAATCTGCCTTTAGCCCAGGGGCTCATTTCCTCTTACATCTGGCCCAAATATGGTCACAAAATAAATATTGCAATAACCCAGACAAATACCTTCATAAAACATCTAGAGTCTTAACAGTAGCAAGTACACTAAATGAAACTGATAAATTGCACAAGTGTATGGGTGAATAATAATTTAATTATAGAAGTGGAATAAAATGGAACTAGGAAACCAAAAATGACAAGTTGACAAAGGCTAGATAAGAGTAACTTTTAGAAAAACAATATTAATACAAAATAACAGTAATGGCTAAAAAGTAAGCCCCCGCTTCTATTAAAGGAAACTAGTCACGATACAGGCAGCACATAATTTGCTATATTGATTTAATTTGATAATGTAAAAGTTCGGGTGCTATAAGTCCAAATGGAAGAATAAAAGCAGTAATATTACTAGAGGGGACCCACTTAACCTCCACTCCCATGAACACACATGCAGACCCCGGAGCACGGAGCAGTTGTGGCCCTCATCTAAACAGATGCTCAGCACTGTTGGGTCTCTACAAGAAGCGCCTACAATCAACATTCCTGCGTGTTTTTCTTTTCACAGGTGAAGAAAACCCAACACCGCACAAATGCATCTCCCGCAAACTTTCAAAGGGCTTTCTCACGCTGATCGGCATTCATATTGAGCTGGTCCTTCCTCCACAATCACATAATTCACTGTAGAAATGGTGTTTATCAAAAATCTGCATGTAAACGGACTTACCGATGCTTCACCGCGCTCACAGAGAAGAGTCGCTTCAAAATAAAAGTACAATTTGTTTTTAGTTTAAGAGGCGAGCTGCAGCTCAGAATGACATGCAGCTGAGTCCAGGAAATACATGCAAAAGCAAGAAGAAGAAAAAAAAAAACGGGGTATGATCTGTGTTTCCGTTTTCCTGTGGAGAAGTTGCGCTCCTGCCTCAGTGAATGACTTAAGAAAGATGAGAATAGCTCCTTTCCTCTGCCTTTGTCTCTCACACTCCCCTCCCTCACTAAATATTTTCTGGAGGATTGTGGCTGTTTCCTCTCTAGGGGCGGATCACGTAGAACCATTGTGAAGATGATGATGGAGCCCCCAAAAACCCATCTAGCTGAGACAGCCACTAAAGCTGCTTCTCTTCAGAAGGAGAATTCAGGTGCATCTCAATTAATTAGAAGATGCTGAAAAAGTTCATTTATTTTAGTAATCCAATTCAAAAAGTGAAACTTAAACACTCATGACAGAGAGATGGATTTCAAGCGTTTATTAAAAAGATTATTGCTTAGATGTACTAAGGAAAATCCAAAATTCATTTTTTCTTTAATATAACATGAGACTAATGACTAAACTTGATGGAAGGTTTAGTGAAAGGAAAAAATTCTGGCTGAAAACGCGGCACAAGAAACCGGTATAAACACAACATAGGGAGGTTCTAAGCTAAATCCATTCTAGAGCTTGGAGGAGATTGATAAGCAGTGGACACCCAATAAAAAATAAAAAAAAGAGAATTTGATGCTTCCCTTTGCTGCCAAGCTTTATGGAGATGCCAATTTAATTTTTCTGGACTTGGTACCTGCCCACACTTTCTAACTACCAATACCTGCTTTAATGACAAATGGTAACACTGGGCTTGATTGGCCAACAAACTGACCCCACCTGAACCCCTTAAAGAATCTAAGGAGTATTGTGAAAGAGGAGATGAGATACCAGATCCAGCAATGTAGATAAGCTGAAGATCTCCATTAAAGCAACCTGGCCTTCCATTACACCTCAGCAAAGCCATGGGCTGATTACCTGTATGCCACCCTGCAATGATGTTCTAATTAATGCTCCGAACCAAGTACTGAGAGCATATACTGTACATAAACCACAGTGCATGGACATGATTTTCAGTAGGGGCTCGTTCTCAAAATTAGCAGAAAAAGGTAGAAATGTATTACTTTCAACCTTTAAAATGAATACCTGAAAACAAGACTTTTGGAGGATATTCTGATTTTCTGACATGCACCTGTAACTAGTTACAGTCCAGTTCCCAGCAAAATGAAATGCACTTCTGAGTGGATCCTACCAAAATGCAACTTGAGAATAGTCATCACCCAGTTAATGGTTTCATGGTATAGCAATGTTTCAAAGTTCGTTTTTTTAAAACCACACAAAAAATATCTTCATGGCTTTCCTATAGTTTAAATGACTTTTAACGAGATGCCAAATATAGTTCTGAACCTAATGACATTTTCTGCTCGTCTTGGTTGAATGGAGCATAGTGCTCCTCAGCCCATCCCCCACCTGTTGCTGTGCAAAGCCTACCTGCTAGCTAGAAGAGGGTTCCTACTTCTTTCGGTGGCCGACATGAAAACTATTTCATTAACCTGCACTTTATTCTATATTTTTGCTCAAGTCTATGTACAAATATCCAATTATTAAAAAATATATAGATGACATTATTGTACCTGTGATGATCAATATATTATTTTAGCAGCACTTTGAATAATTGTTGCTTATCTAAATAAAAGCAACTAGGTCATGTTATACATTTTTGTCTATACTGAGAAAACATCAGATTTTTACTTGATGTCGTCATACAGTGAGAATCTCCTACTGTCCTATCCATAATTGAGAAAAGCTAAAGCAGAACACAAAGATGACAAAAAAAAAAAAACACTGTTCAATGTTCTTTAATAACTACAGGAGAAAAAGCAACAAAACAATTACAGCACATTTTCTTACAACTGATAATCATGATTGTGTGCCCTTAATACTGTAGCTTAGTGGCTTTTACACTCGCACTAACACACACAAGTCTTTCAGCTTTTACTTTCACAAATGACTCGTTCATTAATGCATGTATGTGATTTAGAAAAAAAAAAATCTCAAGACTGCATTAACAAAAAGGCATCGTGGAAACAATGCAGCCAAACTAAAGCAGGTTCAGTGGAAATCTCAGAGACTCTTCAAGTAAACAAAAATAAATGTATTGTGATGAACTCTTTAAGGACTCACTTCCCAGTTCAGAACAATGCACTATAAGGGCATCTGGGGTCCCTAAACTCTGTGACACGCCCATCACGGCTGCATGGCGGGGAGGTGGAATGTGCTTCCTAGCTTTGGCCAGCTGTCTGGTTCCTCCTCAGTGTTCATCAATCACTCCACGTCGGCACATGCTGGACCTCGTGAAAAAGAAGTCCCCTGGATCACTAAAGCGTGATCAAAACACATTCTGCTTCAAGGAGGCTTCAAATCTTACAGATTCCTGTCAGGAGCAGTAAAACACAAGGAGGCTGGCAGTGGAATGAAAACATGGCACTATAAACCTTAGACCGATAATCAACACCATGTTGTCACATATATCCTCATGAAAAGAAGCCAATTCCGTGCAATTTCGGTAAAAATCTCACTCCATCTTGTAAGCAAAGCAGATTCAGCCATTGTTGAACGCCCTTGTGCTATCTTTAAATCACAATGTCCAAAGCAGATGTACGCTCTGCAGTGATGAGGCCTGGCAAGCGCTGCAGCCTCCACATCCGAGGCAAAAATAGTGCTTTTACTTGTTGCTATTGATCCCGCTGGCGGATTCAGATTGAAACAGTGTGTGGTCACCTTTGTAGAAACAGATAAGTGAGCTCAACTTCTGCTTCCAAAAATGGTTCAAGAGCGTTTCTCAACAGGCACGAACGAGGCTGAGCATTTTTTTGGATGTTCCCAACACTGACGCCGACCTGGTGGGGAACGCAAATCTAACATGTCCAACTGTCAGTAGCAGAGGCCTCAGCTAAACTCTTAAGGCAAAAACATTAGTGTAGCATACCAAAACAAAAGCTTATCTCAGTGCAGCTACTTGCTGTGTGCAATAACTTCATAGATAGGTAAGACACTCAAGTAATGACTTCATGGAAACTTTGCAAATAAATAAAAAAATAATAACTTGGTATGTGAGGCACAAAGAGCACAAAGCAGTCCAACAAATGTAGATTTGTCACACTAAGCAAGGACACCCACACAAAAATCATAGTTGCAGAATGGAATATACACTTTTTGTCAATTAAAAGTACAAGAAAAGTCTTACAAGTTGAAAGAAGTGTTTGACATTTGGGAGGTTTACCGAGCAGCTGAAATCAGATCAGACTCATATATGAAGTCAGGGCTTCACACCAAGAAAAACGGTTGCCTCGGAAACAAGTTGGAGATTTCACAATAACTGTTTTACACAAAACATGTTATTAAGCATGGCAGCGCCAGACAAAACATACAAACAAGCTGTGCCGATACCCCCTTCCAATTATTAAGAAAGAACAAAATGCATTAATCCACAAGTCAGACTATTGATTCAAATACTTTTTCTGTGCTGGATGCTCAAAACATGACTTTTCTAGAGTAGAATCCAATCTGCTGATGACTACATTCTGTTCATATTTTTGGTTCTGAGGAAATGACATCATGTGCTCCTTGTGCCAAATGAAAACAGTGGAACTGCAATGCAAACATATTATACAGCGGTTAAGTAAAGCGTTAGGATCTTTATACACATTAAATGAATATTTGTCAACTTTCACAGATCTATAAGTGAAGACTCATTACAAAGAGTGTGTTAGTGTTGCCTAAACTGTGTGGCAGGGTTGGAGAACCTAACGTGCCGTGTCAGTTTATCCTGGTTACAATAGGCACAAACAACTAAAGGTTCATGATACTTATTTGGCAACTTGAATCCTCAGCTTCACAAACTGTCACAGAGCTCATTTTCTGGTTTCCTGCATGAAACTCACAGGCACTTCATCCATTGAAAAAGAGGCGTCTGGATCATACTGTAATGTCTGGAAGACTAGGTGCAAAACAACGGGATCTTTCTGAAAGCTTTCCAAAAGAAATTCTTGATATGAGGGGAATACTACCCTCATGCTTGTTGTGTGAAAATTTGAAACATTAAGCAAAGAAGATCCACCAAATATTCCGAGATAAACAAAGTAAATTTTGACAATTTGCGAGTTATTGAATTTAGGTTGGAACACCGTCATCGTCAACATCCTGGGAACTGGGCTAACATAAAAACAATGTAAGACAAAAGCCAAAAAGAAGGCACTGAGACTTTGTTTCTATCTTTTGCAGCTCCTGCAGATATGAACTGAGGGCAACTCATGATCCACAGGATTTCCCTGAAGATCAGCTCATACTTGGTTGAGCCAGCTTTAAGCAGTTACTTCTCATGGCTTGCTAGTGTAACAGTAAACATATGATCGAGCCCCAGTTGTGTAAGGTCTAGGTCAGCTGTTATCGCCATTAAATAGTGAGCACAGACGTGTGCGGTGTGGGGGAGGGGCGGTGAGGTATAACAGTTGATGACGGAACAGTTGCCGAGAGCTCAGGAGGGTCGATGTGGCTCTGATTGTGCTGTAGCTACAGGGTGGGTGAGACGATGGAGTCAGAGGTCAAGTCTCAAAGTATTTGTAGATAGCTGTAACGTATGTCATGACGCTCTGCCAGTCGGGCCGCTCTGTGTGGACCATCTCATTAATGTCCTGCAACAGGAAAGGAGCCAGTTTAAACAACAGCAGAAGAAGATGGAAGCAGATGGAAAATATGCCCATTAAAGAGGACAAAAACACAGAGAGATTACTTTTTTCCACTTAGTGGTTAAAAACATGTCCTTCCTGTAGGTAAGGTTACCAGGCAACAAAGCCACTGCACCAGTTTCTGTGCAACAGCTGTGTTTCAAGGTGGATGTCTTTATCGTGAGATAACGCTTTCTCTCCGCCTGTTATATTTGCTAAATGAAAATCCCACTTGCTGTGGCCTATTATTTAAGGACATAAAAGTGAATGAAGCCATTTCAGTAAATGTAGGCTTAGTTCCTCTTAATCACGGAAACAAAGATAGTTTATAGCTTCTAAGCAAAGTGGAATTCATTCTTCTGAAAACTGCTATTTTAGAAAGGGGATAATTAATTTCCAGCATCCAGCTCATGGGTCGAGATCAGATCCAATACCAGGTTCACAAGAACGAGACAAGATTTTGGAAATATTTTGGTGGAAAAATAATATGCCCATGGCACTATTATGTATCTGCCTCTCATGATGCATCAGAGAAATCAAGTTCCAGCATCACCTTACTGTGCATTTAGACTCAGATTGTTCAAACATTTAGCTGCATGAGTAGCAACAGGTATAGCACAAATATGCACCCCTGCAGCAGAATCAGCGCAACTGCGACTTAAATATGGCAGCAATAACCAAATAGTAACTTTACCTAATAATCACTTGGTAGCACTCATAGAATATTAACACTTCATTCACAGATTATAAAATGATATTTAAATATGATGTAATAAGGAAGTAAAACAAGACTGTGATGTCATGACAAAACAGGACCATGTTTCTAATACGTGACAGGACTTTGTAGTCTGCAGAATCCCTTCATTTTCTCACCTTTATACCACTCTGTTTTTTCCATAATGTCAACATGGCTGAAAGCAAATAATGTGACAGCAGCTTAAGAATCACTATTTTACAAATCACAATCTGTGTGATTATAGATTCTCTTTGATTATGTTTGGACTAGGCCAACTGCAGTGTTTTGCTTGTCTGAATCCAAGGCGGTCCTAACGTCAAATAAAGCTTTAAAAATGGTGGTTTTGTGAGTTTTTACAAATACACATATAATTACAGATTTCCTAAATCTGCCAACATTAACCTTTTGACCTGCTTAGTCGGTCACAGTATTCTCAGTGCTTATGGACCATGTTGCATCTTGTCTGTCAAACTTTCTTTTTTCTACTGAGAACTCAATACAACAGGTCTACTTCCTTTCTAATTTCAAAATAAGAGTCCACAGATAGATGTCACTTCCTATAATACTCATCCCTCCAAGATAAGTGTTCTTTATGTGTATCTTGAATTTGATTTGACTTCCAGCTTACAACAACCAAAAGCCATGACTGGATCTCAGGTCACAGCTTAAGTACGGGGCTTACCAATGTGCATTTGATGCCAACGCTCTCTGCAGCCTGGAAAGCTAAAGTGAAGTTTCTCCTCTGAGGATAAAAAAGGTGAGATTTTAGGTCACATGTACAAAAAAAAAAAAAAAAAAAAAAAAAAAAAAAACATAAAATAACAAGTGGAACTCTGCTTACCTTGTCCTGGCTCGTGAGCTCCTGGTAAGGGATGTGTGCAGGCAGGTAGGTGTGCAGCAAAGCGCAGAAGGCGAGGCCATCATTCCAGCTGCTGCTGAAGTTGGTGATATCGATGTTCTGAAAGGCAAAGCGATTAAACAGTTAAGCTTTGATTTTATTTACTGGTGGAAAATTTTGTCGTTTACAACATGGACATCACAGACGTCCACAGTGCAGCTTTCAACATTAATACGAAAATTATTCTCATGATAATGTCTGCTGTCGGAGAACAGTAACTGAATCTGAGAACAGGGCAGGGATCAGCATAACTCATACCATCAATTATTGTCTCGACCTTTAGAACGAGCGAATAAAACCCTACGGCAAGCAATCGCTGACTCGTATGTAACCACGTGCTCTAAGCTCCTCATTATCACAACTCACATCTTCTTAGTATGTAGTGACCAAGCAAACTCAGTGTTTTGACAGTTTGTTAATTACAGGATGTGCCTAATGTTGCACACTTCCTGGAGAGGACACAGGAAGCCATGGTAACAGTGACCTTCAATAGGGAAGAAAAAGACAATTTCCTAGACCTTCTCTAAGTCACAGCACCTTTGCACCATACTGAAACATGTTTAATAATACAGCTGTGGATTCTCCATTGATACCAATCAACTGGTTCTAGAAAACAGTGCTTTAAAAGTAAACCTTAAGGAACACCCAAGAATAGGTAACAGCGAACAGTCACCTGTCTTTAAGCAACAACACTGGTTACATGTCCATTCAACACACAACCACAGCCCGAAGTTCAGGATTCTGTAGTCAGTTTAGGGCAACACGCATTAAGATCCGTGACAGCAGCAAAACAGGACTGAAATCTACATGTGAGGGGCATGCTGAAAATAAAATGATCACCAACACTTGCAACCAGCGCAGCTCCAGTGTATGTTCAGACTAATCTGGTGTCAATACAGTGCTTTTTAAACACAATCACAACTTTTTCACCTTTTGCCAAATTACAAGCACCAACATCAATGTATTTTATCAGGCTATTTTGTGAGAGACCAACACAATAAACTGTGAAGTAGCCGAAGAAAAACCTGAAATGTGAAACGTGCATTTTGATTCAGCCCCCTGAATCAATACTACATTTTTGCTGCCATTACAACTGCAAGTCGTAGGGGTATGTCTACTAACTTTGCACATCTAGAAAAGTGTCTCCATTTTTTTGTCAACTGCCACAGACTCTCAGTTGGATTTAAGTCTTGGATTTGACTGGCCCAATTGTAAAAGCATAAATGTTCCTTGATCTAAACCATTCTGCTCTGGCTGAGGGTTGTGGTCCTGCTGGAAGGTGAACCTCTGGCATAGTCTCAAACATGTTGAAGACTCTAACACGGGGTTCTCCAAACCCCATTCCTCCAGGGCCACTGCAATTTGTATTTGCTTTTCTGCCCCAGCACACCTTAATGAAATGGCTGAATTACCTCTTTAACGTGTCATCAGGTTCTGCAGAGACCTGGCAATGGACCATGCATTTGACTCAGATGTGTTGGAACTACGAAGCATCTAGACTTTGCAGCACAGAAGCTCTTGAGGGCTGAAGTTGGAGACCTGTGTTCTAACAGATTTCCATCAAAGACTGTCCTGTGTTTAGCTCCATGCTTCTTCTCATCAACTCTGACAAGCTTCTCTTTCTCAGATGAAATGCATCCCCACAGCATGATGCTGCCCCCTCCATGTTCCACTGTGAGGATGGTGTGTTCAAGGTGACATGCAGTGATGTGTTATGCTGAAAAATTGGGAAAAAACTTAAAGAGGTACGAATGCTTTTCCCAAGGCACAGAACAGTGACTTTACCAAACTTTATTTGGATGTTTCCAGAGGCGTCTGTGTGTATAATTAACCATCTTCTAAATAAATCAAAAGCCACCCCCAAGGTTCCAGACACATTTGTTCCTATTGTTGAGATGTCAGATTGTATGTAACCAAACAGGAACACTTGTCACATGTTTGTTATGTTCATAAAAGTAGAATCTAGAAGCAGAATGGGAGGCAGATCCTTTAGTTATCAGGCTCCTCTCCTGTGGAACCAGCTCCCAGTTTTACACCATGAGGCAGACACCCTGTCTACTTTTAAGGCTAGGCTTAAAACTTTCCTTTTTGATAAAGCTTATAGTTAGACTTAGGTTATCCTGAGCTATCTCAGTAGTTATGCTGCTATAGGCTTAGACTGCTGGAGGACATAATGACCACTTTCACTCTCTCTGCTATGTTCTCATACTACTCTCCAATCTTGCATTTTTGGTGTTATTTCAGCTTTTAACTTTAGCTATATCTAGCCTGGCTCTGTGTTTAGCTGTGGAACCTTTCTGGAGGGCGACAACGGCCAAGCTGCTACAGCCAACAACTTAATGTTCAAAGTCCACAATTGGCCCTGTCTTTCAGTGTTTAACCCTGTCTGTACTAGCTATAGCTACTGGCTTCTACTGTGACTAACTGTATGTGATCTCTTTCATACTCTAGACTTGAAAACTGGCTCAGAGTTCATCTACTTAGCTGTCTGTCTTTTCTAGATGAAGCCTCTAAAGGAGCTATAACCATTACTTTTTCACTTTTCTTTCACATAGAAAGTACTCCTGGATCATTGCTTCTGTGTTCTCTTTGTGTCTCTGCTCTGTTCTCTCAAACCCTCAGTTGGTCGTGGCAGATGGCCGCTCACACTGAGCCTGGTTCTGGTTCTGCTGGAGGTTTCTTCCTGTTAAAAGGGAGTTTTTCCTCTCCGCTGTCGCAACATGCATGCTCAGTATGAGGGATTGCTGCAAAGTCAACACCAGTGACTGTCCACTGTCTCTACATGCTCATCTGGGAGGAGAGAATGCTGCAAGTCACTGACTAGATATAATCTGCTGGGTTTCCTTAGATAGAAAAACTTTTTATCCAATTTGAATAATAAACTGAATCTGACTGCAGTGTTTGATAGTTAGGATTAATTGAAATGTATGTACCTGACTTGAAATCTGTATGATTTGATTGAACTAACTTTGTAAAGTGCCTTGAGATGACATGTGTTGTGAATTGGTGCTATAAAAATAAAACTGAACTGAATTGAATTGAAAAGATAAAAGCAAACGAAAGACATACACTGTTAGTTTCTATATAAAACTCCTTCTTTTGAACGACGACACACCCACCGATATGGGAAAGTGAGGGTAGAAGATAGAAAAAAACAAGAGTCAGCCACAGAATTTAAATAGCAAATCTAAATTCAGTTCCTCGTCATCTTTGATGTTACAGCTGACACCTTCATTGGCCATGATGCAAGCAGACAAGTGACAGCTTCTGTTGATAGTGTCCTTATCACTGGTGATAGCTACATAGTCTACACAGCGTTCCGTCCACATTCTCCCTGTGTGTAACAACCTATGGCGTTTGTGCTCAGTCTTGCTGTTTTGTTTGTGCCCAAGCCATTTTTACAGATTTACTGATTTAGTTTAGATCATGTTGGGGCTCATACCTGATAACCTTCAGTCTTTTTTTGGCACCACTTGAGTAAAGCATTTCTCTTGGAGCCTCCATACTCCCTGGCCAGTGCTGACAGAGGGTCCTTTCTCTCCTCTCTGTTAGAGAAACAAAGAGGAGACAGATAGGCTTGGAAAAGATGTACTGAGTCAAACAGGCAAACATCTTATGTGGAAGACTACAGTATTAAGCTTTTTTCAGCCATGTGCTTTGTGATTTAGATGCATTGCTGCTGGAGTTTCAGGTGATTTCAGGCAGATGCAGAACAGGGATAAAACATCAAACATGAAGACAGAGATATTATAACCATGCAGCCCATGTGAACACACACCACACATTTATCATTTAGCACAAAATCTGATGCAATGAGCTGTGTTACCTCAGGCGGCTGCGGGTTGTGGGCGTGATAGAGGCTGTGGGGGAGGAGGACAGGGAGAGTTGGGAGGAAGCAGCACTCATAGCCATAAGGGATGTGGAGGAGGCCCCATCTGAAGTTGATATGTCCCTCTTGATCTCCTCACTGCTCCTGCGCGACACTACAGAATGCAGATTACAAGCAAGTTTTGATTCAAACTGACCTGCCGTAACAAAACAACTAATTTAACTTAGCTAATATCTTGAACCTGAAATAGCCTTGGTGGAGTCGATGTTGGAGACCCTCTGCAGGACAGGAGGAGGTCGGCTGGTTGGGGTTCCCCTGAGGAGGTGGTCAGCTGTGGGCACATGACAACTCCGAATGATTTTATGACAAACTTCCGCTGAAAGTTGATGTAACGGGGTTCAGCTAAGAGCCACATTCTAGTCCCCTGTGAGTTTAGGAAATACGGACGCACAAGGACGACTCGCTCTCCATGAAAACAATAAATCATTGAAAAAGTAAACAAACAACACAAACTATGGCCAAATTGCACGTTCACATTAAATACTTGAGCTCATTGCTGTAGAGAAGCAACCAAGGCTTCCTTACTATTGCCCCCTCATCGTCCACTACGCATAGGATCCTGCTAAATCCCAACTGTAATCTCAAGAGAAAAGCAATCCTATTTATATCACGTGAAAACGAACAATCTCATTTTATTTCCATGACGACATATAACAGTGTACAAACACGACACTACTTGGTGCTTTTTCACATCTACATCTGCAGTGCCAAACAAAAGTTTTTTTTTTTTTTTGCATGGCACTGCACATCTAGACACTGACATTCTTCTTTTTAGCTCAGTCTCATTCAGATACGTTGGAAAGTGTTTGTGGACAGCACTTTTCACGTCTTGCCACTAATTCTAAATTAGATTTAGAGACTGGACTTTGAGTGGACCAGTCAACCATATAAATATGATTTGTTTGGGACTATTCTTGCCCTGGTTGAATGTTGTATAAATGAAATGCATGAAGAGCACATTTACCTGGCATGGTTATGTCTGTGTAACTGGGTCTCTTATCATTCAAGGATGACAGGGGTTTCGTTGCTGATATAGACCCAGGTATGGAGTGTCTCTGAAATGGCAAAAAGAAACTTTAACAGCTTTACAAGGTAAACAAAATGGGTACTTGTGGCAGACAATGTGGATCTTAGGTGTTATTTTTGGTTAAAAAAATAAATAAATAAAACATAGGAGACATGTTAAACAGATTAAATAACCAGGCAACGGGCAACTGCTACTAAAGCAGGAAAGAAATGAAAACTTGCTATTCGCCGTAGGACGAGACATGTTGTCAAAGGTTTGCTTTTAGAACATATTGTATATTTCTATAAGTTGATTTTTTGTAAACAAGAACTGGGTGCACAAGTTAAATTTTATGGGGGATTTTCTCTAATCAACATTATTTCTCTAGTAAAAAGTATGCATACAGGTGCAAACATATACATAGCCCCCCCCCCCCCCCAACTAATATTTGCATTGATGACCCTTAGCAACCTGCACCTTGACCACATGCTTTTATATAGTCATCAACAAGGCAGAATTCTGGCTGGATATTTCAGTCGACTTGTTGGCACAATTGGTGAAGTGAATTAAAATTATTTTCCACAGCCCCTCCTTTTAAGCATAGATTATACATTCTCAATGGGATTGAGGTCATGGTTATTCCACATTCTTAATGTTAGGTTTTTTTATCCATTTCAGTCTGATTCCGTTCCAGTGTTGATGTATTTTTGGGATCATGTCCTATTGGAAAACCTAATGTGTTTAAGTTTCAAGCTTCTGGCCCACAGCCATGAATACAAAATGAAAGGAAATTAGTTTATGTTCCAGAACAACTCAAGAACCACCAGGACTCAAACTAATCATAAACCGGAACATCACTGCGACCCATATACGACACGGCTGTACCGGGTTTGAGTACCGGCCCCAGCGCGATTTGCCACATGTTGCCCTTTCTCTCCGCCCCCATTTCCTGTTTAACTACTGTCAAAAAATACTGGAAAAATAAAAGGGTGCTAGTGCTGCAAAAAAACGTCCAAAAAACACCTTCAAGCTTGGTTGAAATCTGTACCGACCCACATGGTCAAATATGTTCTACAAGCCTCCAGAAGAAAAGCTTTACATTCAGACTAGACAATGATGAAGTTATTTGGGCACAGTGGGGAACTCAAGGTGAGACTTTCAAACCTAAGAAATCTGTGTCAACTGTGAAGCAGGGTGGTGGCAGCATCATGCTGTGGGGCCGTTGTGCTGCCAACCATACCTGTGCATCGCACAAGGTAGAAAGAACAATAAAAGAGGAAGACTGCCTCTAAATTTAACGTCACCTCATAACAGCACCTAGATGTATGAAGCATATACCCAAATTGGGCTTTCCAATGAGACGAAGAGCAAAAACAAACATCGAAACCGGTTGGGGAAGTAACAACATTAGACTTAACATATGGCCCGAACTAGGGCTGCATCATTTCAGGAAAATATGTAATTACAATACTGTTGAACATCGTGATGATGATTTTCTGGTTAACACACATTTTTCTGATTCTTTTTTCTTTTACTTCATCACAATATTCCCACCATGCTTTGCCAGCTTCAGCATCTTAGCCACTAAACATCTACACCAAGTGTTGGAAATAAGGGCAGTGAAGGTCTATCCAACAGGCCAAAAATATCAATGGCATGCAGATTTTGTGTGCATGTCACTTGAACTAAATGATATTGCAACCAAGCATTCCTTCACTGCTGCGATGCTTCACACAATATTGCAAAGACGACTGCACATCGTAAACTACGGAGCTCCAGCTCCAAGCTTAACCTATTAAAAATGTAGTGACGAGGTTTAAAAACAGAGTCTGTGCCAAGAAACCAACAAATTCAATAGAAGTTGACCAATTCTGCCAATAAGAGTCAACTATCCATCCAGAATTATACCAGAAGACTATTTATGGCTGCAAAAAAGTGGGTGGTTGAAGTACATGTTACTGAGGGACATTTATCTAATCGTGAATATTGGGCATGTATGTTTATCAGGATAAACAACAGCTCATATTAAATCATTTAAAGCCCAAAAATAATGACATTTATGGCCTTGGCAATTGGATATAAACTTCTGACCAGAATCGCATTTTGTTTACCATATTGTCTTTCATTGCATAAGCGGATATCAAAAAAGAGATCCAAATTGTTTGCAGAAAACTGATGCAACTGAGAGGAAACATGAAAGCTCCCAGCTCATCTCCAGGTTGTTTATGCATTTTACTTTTATATTAAATGACCAACAACTACAGAATTAGGAGAAAAAAAAGGGAAAAATCTGTGTTTTCTGTCATAATGGTAAAAATGTGAACATCCTAATAATCCAAATCTTTTTCCAACCCATCACCTGCATTGGTGAAACAGCAGCTGCTGGGGGGGTCTTCATGGGGCTGGGGCTGAGGGGGGTCCGAGATAATGGGGGAGCTGAGGCTGTAGGAGCTACAGTGGCACCATTAGACGGTGGACCTACATAAACAGGGAGAGAATAACAAAAAAGCTTTAAAATTTCATCTTTAACATGTCTATTATTACGGATTCATAATTCTGCCACATGAAAAGAAGGCAACATAGTTTACACCAACATACAATAAAAGAAATCATATTGAAACATTGTACCAAATTATCAAACTATAAACAGGAAAAGAAAGTGGCAGCAAATGATTGCATTGACCAACATAAGAAAAATATCTGTAGAAGACGTGGTACCTTGTGAGGCACTATCAAAGCTCTTGATGAGTGTTTTAACAGTGGGTGAAGGCTCTGAGGAGGTGGAGGATCTCCGACTGAGACCCATCCCCTGTCTAAGAGCTGCCAGGTCCCTCTCGACTGCATTCATGTAGTTGTACACTCTGCCTCTCTCCTCCTCCTGCCTACAAAACCAACAGCGCTCTGCTCACAGTATTCACACAAATCTACACAACTCCCATAGGTATTGAAATAAAAAAAGTTGATGTGTTTGCATTTAGAAACACAAAGTGGTCAGGATCTTCTGAGCTTGTCAGCCTGTTGCTCTTACTTTCGGCTCTTGACTTCGTCCAGCTCTTTGCTCAGCTTCTCGTTCTTCTCCTGGGCTTCCTGCAGCCGGCGCCGCAAGTCTCCTATCTCTTCCTGTGCCTCGGACTTGATGTCATTAGCAATGACCACAGCTGTCTGCAGATCAGCCTGGAACTGACGCCACTCCATCGACTCCTCCTGCAGATGAACATACATGAAAAGATAAGGACCTGAGCATTGGCCTAAAAGTTTACATGATCCATGCATTCAAGATGAATTCTCTCATGTCCTGCAGACTTTCTGTGGCAAAGCTGAACTAAGCAGCTGTGAATGCAGCTCTAAAGCTCTGGATCCATATTACTGCTCCTAAACACTGATGTACAATGAAATACAAGAGACCCTGTACACGTCACACACAGTATCCAAGAATACAGGTCCTTCTCAAAATATTAGCATATTGTGATAAAGTTAATTATTTTCCATAATGTCATGATGAAAATTTAACATTCATATATTTTAGATTCATTGCACACTAACTGAAATATTTCAGGTCTTTTATTGTCTTAATACGGATGATTGTGGCATACAGCTCATGAAAACCCAAAATTCCTATCTCACAAAATTAGCATATTTCATCCGACCAATAAAAGAAATGTGTTTTTAATACAAAAAACGTCAACCTTCAAATAATCATGTACAGTTATGCACTCAATACTTGGTCGGGAATCCTTTGGCAGAAATGACTGCTTCAATGCGGCGTGGCATGGAGGCAATCAGCCTGTGGCACTGCTGAGGTCTTATGGAGGCCCAGGATGCTTCGATAGCGGCCTTTAGCTCATCCAGAGTGTTGGGTCTTGAGTCTCTCAACGTTCTCTTCACAATATCCCACAGATTCTCTATGGGGTTCAGGTCAGGAGAGTTGGCAGGCCAATTGAGCACAGTGATACCATGGTCAGTAAACTATTTACCAGTGGTTTTGGCACTGTGAGCAGGTGCCAGGTCGTGCTGAAAAATGAAATCTTCATCTCCATAAAGCTTTTCAGCAGATGGAAGCATGAAGTGCTCCAAAATCTCCTGATAGCTAGCTGCATTGACCCTGCCCTTGATAAAACACAGTGGACCAACACCAGCAGCTGACACGGCACCCCAGACCATCACTGACTGTGGGTACTTGACACTGGACATCTGGCATTTTGGCATTTCCTTCTCCCCAGTCTTCCTCCAGACTCTGGTACCTTGATTTCTGAATGACATGCAGAATTTGCTTTCATCCGAAAAAAGTACTTTGGACCACTGAGCATCAGTCCAGTGCTGCTTCTCTGTAGCCCAGGTCAGGCGCTTCTGCCGCTGTTTCTGGTTCAAAAGTGGCTTGACCTGGAGAATGCGGCACCTGTAGCCCATTTCCTGCACACGCCTATGCACGGTGGCTCTGGATGTTTCTACTCCAGACTCAGTCCACTGCTTCCGCAGGTCCCCCAAGGTCTGGAATCGGCCCTTCTCCACAATCTTCCTCAGGGTCCGGTCACCTCTTCTCGTTGTTCAGCGTTTTCTGCCACACTTTTTCCTTCCCACAGACTTCCCACTGAGGTGCCTTGATACAGCACTCTGGGAACAGCCTATTCGTTCAGAAATGTCTTTCTGTGTCTTACCCTCTTGCTTGAGGGTGTCAATAGTGGCCTTCTGGACAGCAGTCAGGTCGGCAGTCTTACCCATGATTGAGGTTTTGAGTGATGAACCAGGCTGGGAGTTTTAAAGGCCTCAGGAATCTTTTGCAGGTGTTTAGAGTTAACTCGTTGATTCAGATGATTAGGTTCATAGCTCGTTTAGAGACCCTTTTAATGATATGCTAATTTTGAGAGATAGGAATTTTGGGTTTTCATGAGCTGTATGCCAAAATCATCCGTATTAAGACAATAAAAGACCTGAAATATTTCAGTTAGTGTGCAATGAATCTAAAATATATGAATGTTAAATTTTCATCATGACATTATGGAAAATAATGAACTTTATCACAATATGCTAATATTTTGAGAAGGACCAGTATAACCGTTGCTAAAGTAGCTGATTTTATGAATTGATATTATTTGTTTTTTCTTTAGAGCTGGCAAAAAAAACTGTAGCTTTTTAAAGCTTTAGTCTGCATCTATCCTCAGGTCGTGTGCTGATTTCTGAGCTGCAAAAACTGAAACTGTTACTTTACAGACGGTTATGGTATGGTTGTCATCTTGGGCCACCCCCTTCCCTCCATTTGACGTCCCATAACCAATCAAAATGCAAGAAATCATCTGTAATCCAGGCCAGGATAAAATGTAGGGCGGTGTCACAACAAGCATGTAAACCTGTCTCCCTGTTCTCAGCACCAAACAAAGGGAGCCCACATAAAAGCAATAGAAAACATATTATACAGAGAGGGACTGAAGCCCACAGCAACTGCAGAGTCCAGAGTGGAATGAAACAAACATGTCACTCAAAACTTTATAGAAATGACCAGATGTAATAGATTTTAAATAAACTGTGCTGATTGTGTCACTGTTCTGCCAGCGAGTGTGTTGGAGACGGGATTCGGAAAGAAGTTCAGCAAAAATAAAAAGCCATGATTGTTTTTTATTGATTTTTAATAATTAAAGCGTTATGTGTTCCAAAGGAGCATGAACCGCACGCACTTAAACTAAATCATTCAACCAGCAGAAATGAAGGATTTATGGATCTACATTAAAAGAATATTGTTTTATTCATAATGTTGGTTTTTAACTAGATTAACAATAATTAACCTAATAAGATCCGTCACAGTAACACCACAATTAATATGAAACAGTATTTTATGCTTCTTGGCTGTTAGAAATATTTTTCCAAAAGGACTTAGGAGAATAATTTACATTTTCAGCATCAAACCGTCTGTTTACCCTGAGTCTGCGATGAAGAGTCTTTGTCTCTCGCTCCATGTCATGCTTTTGGTCTTGCAGCTTTTTCACAGAGTCTGAAATAAAAATAAAAACATTCAGACTTTACTGGAAAAAAAATACCTAAGGCTAAAAGCCATGAGAGAAATGTTATAATGTCCATAGCTTTTATATAGTACATTCACAGTAAACATTTTAAATATTAGCACATAAAATCAGTTTGGATTTCTCATAATATTCTCTAAATAATTACAGGCTGGCAGCTGACATGAGGCTGCACACTTTTAAACCTGAGAGGTAACACTGAGGCTGAACTGCGGCAACACCTTCAGCTTCCAGCCACTTACTCTCCAAGTCTGAGATAATGAGGTTGTCATGAAGTTTCAGAGCTCGGTGCTGCTCTACTTCGTCTTCCAGCTCAAATATGGTTTCCTTCATGTCGCTGATCTCAGTCTCTTTCTCCTGGAGCTCCACGCGCTGCTTCTCCAGAGCGCCTTCCTGCTCGGCTATCTGCTGCTGCGCCTGCTCCTGGAAATCTCTGTATTCACTGTCCAGCTGCAGGAAGAGCAGCATCCTTTATTAGAATATCAAAAGGCATTGAGATCATTCGTTTATCTCACAGGGACATCTCTTGATTTTCTTTTTTACATTATTACCACAAACTTGAACGTATTTTATTAGACTTTTGTGTGATACAATTACACAAAGTAGTGCAGCGTTATCAATTGAAAGGACAAAAATATTACAGTTGTCAAATTGTAAGTGTTGGTGTGTATTTGCAGTCCTGTCCCCTTTCCTCTGATACCTCTAAATTAAATCCAGTGCAATCAACAGCCTTCAATAGTCACTTATTAACAAATAGAGCCCCCCTCCCCCCGCCCAAGTTGCATGGCCATGCATCTTAACTGACCGGCTGAGAAATGACAACATTATTCAGAGTATCAGCTAAAGGGCTCTCAGTAGCTTGGGAGGAGCTGCAGAGATCCACAGCTCAGTTGGGAGACTGTTGACAGGAGAAATCTGGCCTTTATGGAAAAGTGGCAGGGAGAAAGCCATTTCCCCTTTAATTAATAAAAGGTTGCTGATCTTTGGTCTATTACATAAAATCACAGTAGATTACATTGAAGTTGTGGTTGTAATGTGAAAAAAGGTGGAAAGTTCAAGTCATAACATCTGTAAGGCACTGTAGGCAGATCTGGCCTTTTCAGTGTCATCTTTTGTAAAAAAAAAAAACAGTGTGCTCCTGAAAACCAATGACTTCAAGCAGTCCTGGTGCCCCAGAAAATCCTGCATTCATTAACTTCAGATTTAGTTTTCATTAGGGTCACACATCTTAATTCAAATTCATATTATTCCAGTTATTTAATGCCACACACACACTGAGCTTTAACCTCAGGTTTTCTAACCTTGCTGAATGTCTCCTGCAGCCGGTTGAGCTCAGTATGCACTTGTCCAAGCTCCTCCTGCAACTTTGCTGCCTTAGCTTCTGCCTCCTCCTTCCCCAGCCGCACCGCCTCCAGCAGCTGGCAGATGTCATTCTTGTCACCGGCGGTGTGCAGAGAGTACAGTTCAGCCACCCTCTGCCTCTCCTGGTCCAGCTGGGATCTGCAGCGGTTCAGTTCTGCCTGGTCGTTGCTCACCGCCGCCTTGTACTCATCCAACGCGGCCTCCAAGGCAGCTCGATCCTGTCTCTCTGATTCCACGATGCGTTCCAATTGGTGGTTCCTCTCCTTCAGTGCTGTGATCATCTCCTGGGCCTCAGCATTGTCCTGCTCAGCCATCTTCAGCGTGTTGGACAGATGTTGCTGCACACCCAGCAGCTGCTCCCTCTCAAAGCGGGCATTGTCCGCCAGGTCTGCGTAGCGCTGCTCCAGCTCCATGTAGCGCCCGCTCTTGATGTCTTCCTCCAGCACGTAGGAGATATGATGTTCATCCAGAAGCGAGCGCAGGTATTCAATTTGTCTTCCATACAGCTCCAGCTTGTCGCTCTGTTGGCACAAGGAGTCCATGAGGATGACCTTCTCCTCGCCAAGCCGTTCGTTCTCTCCATTCAGCTCCTGGGTAATTTGCTGCAGATCAGCCAGCTCCTGCAGGGTGGCCTGAAGCTCCTCGGCGGTGCTGTGCTGGTTCTCCTCCATCTGGTGGATGCGCTCCGTCAAACAAGCCACTGACACCTCGCTGCCATTGCCACAGCTGCCCCTCCGCAAGCGCTCTGCGCTCGGAGCGCACTCTGACTCGGACGAAGAGGAAGCTCCAGAGGGTGCATCCAGAGCATCATCGCTGGAGGTGACAGCTTGGTAGACCTCACTTGATTCACTGTCAAGGTTGTCCACTGAGCCTCCATGCTGATGCCCTGTGAGCAGATCCTCCAGAGAACCAGGGGCGGAGCCTTCTACTGATGATGTCAGTGTACCTGTGCAGCCACCGTCACTGTGTGCACCGCTGGCTGACAGGTCTGGACTCAGGGAGGGGTAGCTGAACAGCTTGTCAGAGCCATCCAGCTTTTGCTCCAGAGAGAAGCCCAACGCATTGAGCCGGTCTTTCAACATGCGATTCTCACTCTTGAGCAGGTTGAGCTCCTCTCTAATGGCTTGATTTTGCTCTTGTAAGAGAATCAGAGTGGACTCCACATCAGCGGCTGTAATGGCTGAAACCTGGGGCTTCTCTTCCTCTCCAGCCTCCTGCTGCGATGCCTCCTTTCCCCCGAGGCCAAGCTGGGCCCTCATGTCCCTCAGCTCACTGCGAAGGTGGAGGATCTCCACATCTTTGCTCTTAGCCAAACTCAGCAAATCTTTTACTTTGGCTTCTAAAGCAACCTTATCACTGATCTGACCTTCTGATTTAGACTTGCTCATGCGGCCCTCTGACTCGGCCACGATCTGGCTCCGGGAGCGCTTTCCTGAGGCTACATCCCCCGCTGCAGCCACTGATACCGACTGCTTTTTAGCAGCTGAACTCCTTGTTGTCCGGAGACGATCTCGTGAAGAATTTGGTTCCTTGGCAGCTGTTGATGTTGTACGCTTGGTCAGAGACCCTATAAAGACAGAAAAGGAAATATGCAAAACTACAGACAAACAAGGGACAGATTTGTAGAAATGCAACGTCAGATACCCGATGTGGTTTTTGGCTTGCTTTCTTGGTTGTTAGAGCTACTTCCAACAGTGGCGATCTTCTTGGCCTTGGAGACAGAATTCCCTCCAGCCATGCCTGCTAGAAGATCATCGTTGCTTTTCACCTGAAAAATCCAAACCAACAAGATCACACTCAAAGAATAAAAAATCTAATTCCACCATATCAACTGCTAAATGCTCCATCGCATGATGAGTTTCACCTTATTCAGAGGAGCGGCACTTTTGGCTGAGGACTTTCCGGTGCCAGCAACCTCCGATCTCCCTCGTTCTCCGCTGATCTTACTCGCCACTGGCCGGGCCGACTTCTTCATACTGAGTGCTCTGATGCTGACACATTTATAGCTCAAGCTGAAACAAAAGGAAGGTGGGAGGAGAAAGCTTGTGTCAAGACAGGCTGCAGAGTGGCTGCTCCAGTTTTCCAACAGAGAGGAATTCTGGAAGCTGAGGCAATCCCCCAGCTGCAACCACTAGTATTTAAGATGTTTTTCTGAGAGGTAAGAAGTAAGGCATGGTAAGTGTAGTTACACCTCTTGAACTAAACATGTTTTACAAAATTATGTAGAAAAGTGTGACAGGCATTTGTATTCAGCCCCTTTTACTCAGATACCTCCGATTAAAATTTTGTGTGACTTAAGTGGTGCGTTGTGCAGAGATAGAGCCTATGTACCATATACAGAGGCTGTGAGACCTCGACGCAGCCGTCTGGGGTTCGATTTCCGACCCTGGGACCCTTGCTGCATGTCTTCCCTTCTCTCTCTGCTCATTTCCTGTCTGTATACTGCAAAATAAAGGCAACTAGTGCCAGTAAAAAAAAAAAAAGAATATATATATATATATATATATATAAATATATATATATATATATTATTAGTAAGCAAAAGCATTGGTGAACAAACAGCATCCAAAAGAGCAAGGAACACAACAGACAGGTCAGAGAGAAGGTTGTGGAGAACTTTAAAACAGGGTTAGTTTCTAAAAACAGTGTCCCGAGCTTTGAACCTCTCACGTCGAATTGTTCATGGTACACCTGCAAACCTACCTGCCCATCTAAGCCAACAGGCTGGGCAAGAGTATTATACAGAGACACAGCAAAGAGGCCCATGGTAACTCTGGGCGAGCTGCAGATGTCCACAGCTCAGGTAGGAAAATCTATAAAGAAGAATGGCAAGAAGAAGAAAGTTTGAACAAGTCTGACTAAAGCCAGTTTGCCAAAAGCCATTTAGGGGTTACAGGAAACATGTGGAAGAATGCACTCTGGTCAGGTGAGACCAGCATGCCCAACCAACCCTGTGTGTGGTGAAAAGAATTACATGGCAAATCCCCCTGAAAAAAACCATCCTCATGGGAAAACATGGTGGTGGAAGCATCATGCTGTGGAAATGCTCCCCCTCATCGAGGACAGGGAAGCTGTTCAGCTTTGATGGGAGCATAAATGGAGGGCAATCCCGGAAGAGAACTTATTAGAGGCTACAAACAACATGAGACTGGAGTGGAGGTTCATCTTCCAAAAAGGCAGTAATCCTGAACTAACAACCAGAGCTAAAACAGAATGGAATACCTCAAAGCATTTTCTTGTCTTAAAATGGCCCAGTCAAAGTCCAGACCAAAATCCGATTGAGAATCTGTGAAAATACTTTCTATTTACGCACAATTCATCCCATCTGGCTGTGTTTGAGCTGTTCTGGAAAGAAGAATAAAAAGAAATGTCAGTCTGTTGAAGTGCAAAAATGGCAGAAAGAGATCTGCAGCCGAAACTGCAGTAAAAAGTGGTCCTACATGATATTGACAAAGCGTGGCTGAATACAAATGCATCAAATATTTGTATTTAAAAAGTTTCAAAACTATCGTTTCCTTCTGCTTTCCATTAACGCTCTTCTTTGTGTTGGTCTATCAGGTAAAATCCCAATAAAACATACTGAGGTGTGTTGTCTGGGAAGCAGCGAAAAAAATCTTCCTTCAGTCACCTAAAGGCGGTAATAAAAACGGCCTTCATCCAAGTTAAACCATTCAACGTGTGCAGGTGGAGGACACTTATTTCTATTACTTTGCCTTTATTCAAGCGTCACGTAGTATCCGACAGCAGCAGAAGACTTCCCCGGACTCACCGCTGCAGCAGAAACAATGAATTAAAGCCTCCACAAGATGGCTCCCGTGTATTTGTCAAGTTGATTCTGTCAAAACTCACATGTGCCTGTCAGTCGCATTAAAAATCACACTAAATGAAAAAGCTTAAAGTAGTTACTGTTGAAAATGTCTGAAGCAGTCAGTTTGATCATCTAGTCATTGCGGTGCGAGGAGAAACAGCCTTTCTCCCTCGTTTCTTCACAAAGATTAGCAGAACCAAATAAGGAAGTCTCTCACAGATGAAATGGAAAGCTGAAAGCAGAGAGGCTGGCAGCAGCAGAAAAACGACTCATTTTCATCTCAAAGTCAAGGAAAGACGAAGCGTCATGATTGTGCAAGCTGTCATTTCACACATTTAGCATCAACACTTTATTTTAAAACCTTGAGAAGCCGAAAGATTCTTATTAACACATTAAACCAATAGAGCAGATGAGCTCGTTTCAAATGTGCTACCGATTTGTAACACACTGATTCAAATGTAACGCCTGGACTGTAGGAGTTTTAATCTCCCCACTAAACTGAGTTAATTTGGCAGTGAACAAGGCATTGATTTTGGCTGGGGCAGTTTAACAAAACCTGTCCATAAAAACACTGCAAGTCGTTCTTAAGATGCTGATGCCACAAAACCAAGAAGAGTAAACCAGGGCGCAACAGGAGACAAAGTACTTCAACGTCAAATGTTTTGGAGCTCCCGCAAAGTGACAAAGTGAGATGAAATTATTTATTGTACACGGGAAACCCAGCTACAATCTACATGTGAGTCAGAACTCTGTTTGGATGCGAACAAAAATACAATCAGGCTTTAAACAGAGAGCCAAGAGGCTGGCCAACAAATCTCAGCAGGGCCACAAATGTTTAGGCAACCATGGGAATAAATCTTTAGCTGAATGTAGAAATAAATCTGCCATTTTCATGCCAACGTTCTCCCCCAACGGATTCAGCAATGATTTTAGCAGATGAGCACTTTTCTGAAAACCAGAACCTTCAGTAATGGATTTTAGCTGTTAGTCCAGGTACTTCTGCATCCAGCGGTCCGCTTTGACTCTTAAAAGGCTCGTCACGCTGGGAGGTGTTCGGCTGCAAAACAAACCTACTAGTCCTATTGTGCTAGCTGTGTGAAGAAGAAGCCACAGATCTTTCATAGCCCAGAATGCACACGGTGTCTTGGAACTCTTTCACATTAGTTCTACGTTACCACCACAGAGCATCTTACTGGGTTTTTACGTGACAGACCAACACAAAGTAGGGCATAACTGGAAACGCTCCACCTAAACTAACAGGCTGATGACGGTGGGCACTGATCAGAGAAGCAGCCAAGAGGCCCATGGTGACTCTGGAGGAGCTCCACCGTTCAGGTGGAAGAATCTGTTCACTTCCAAGTGGTTATTATTATGCACTGTGTACTGTATAGGCCAGGAAAAAAAAAAACAGTAAGTACTACAGTGTTCCAAGTATCAGAAAACACAACAAAACAATCAGAAAACTTCCAGACATTCTTAAACATTAAATCAGAATTTACACACTGGAGTCTGGGTCTCATGAAAGTACATTTAGTTCAACTTGGCAAAAAAGTACAAGTAAAACCGATTCCATATTAGAGAGTAAGGGCATTTACTCTTTATTATCCTGACGATCATTCTTTGAAACAGTCATAAACAGAACGTATTCAACAATTCACACTGTCTGAAGGGTTGAAAACATCACAATGAACCCCACAGAAAGAAGACACTAAATTATAAGTTCAATGCCTGAGAAACAGGTGGGAAATGGAGAAGATCACTCTTGAGATGAGTCAGAACAGCCACCAGAAAAACACACACAGATAGATGGCAGCTGACTGGGCCCGAGGGTCAGGAGAACAAACTGCACTCATGTGCTTGTGGAAGGCACCAGTTGTCGTTCTTGCAGACGTATAACTAAATATTTAATGAGTCACTGAAGCAGAACAATTTTCCAAACATACCAGTGAACTGCTGAAAAGAGTATTGTGCCTCATCCTAATATTTTAGGACCGTTCATCCCTGTACCTCGACTATTCCCCACTAGAATGTTTGGTCGTCATGCACATATCACTTCTGGCTCTACTTGATTTTTGTGAAAATTAAGTGAAGGCTTTGGTGGCTGAGATAAAATTCGGAAAAACAATTAGAAAATGGATGGATACCAGGATGCTGTAAAGGAGATCAGGCCTGTAGAACAGTTAAAACATTGTATCCATGGCTTTAAATGAGTACTTGAGTCAGTTTTGTTGTCATTTTTACAGTCTTATGATTCAAGCCAAAAAAAACTATTACAGTGAGCAAAACTTTCAATGAAAGAAACCTTAAAAAAACACAATTTTGGATACAAAATAATTCATAAGCCAAGTTTTTTACTCCAAAGAAAGAAAATAGTGTAAGAAAAAGTAAGGCGAACATGTTTCATGAAGGACGAAGCTGCTGCTCTACCTTTTCACCACAGCCTCTATCTTATGACAGTTTACAACACAAGTAGTCATTATAATGTTTGTTTCAGTAGAACCTCTTCTGTCTTTGTGCATCTAATTGCTCGACTTGTGTTTTCAGTTATGCTCCTATGCCTGCAATTATCTGCAAGTTTCAGCCACCCCCTCCACCAATAAAAGCAAAGTACTGACATGTGCACTCAACATCTAGCCAGGTCTCTGAATAGCTGAATGTGTGTCAAAGCAGATGTCTGAAATGGGAGAACTGCTAGCTGGAGCACAGCCCTTTTGATTCAGGCTGAAAAGACGTGGGAGCGATCGCTGGGGACCAACAGAGCAGATAAATGAGGCACAGTCAGCAGGCTTTTCTCTTCCCACACTGCGAAACACTTTGCTCTCTCTTTACCCTGTAGGGCTAAACCATCAACACAGCTCTTTATATGTAAAATATATCTATTTATGCATATATATATATATATATATATATATATATAAATTATACAACCATATGCATTTAATAAAACAAATCTGCCGCTCTGATAATTGTGCTTATTAAGCATCTAAATGTCCACCATCAGCTGGGAAAGACCCATGATTTGGCAGAGATGCTCTCAGCAGAATTATTTATATGTGCACAACAAGCCAATGGTGTGTAACATATAAGCTGTCTAATGCAAGGTGATGTTGCCAGGAGAACACCAACACTTGACCTAATTTAGATCAGGCCAAGAGTGACGGATCCAAGTATTAATGAATGCAATGGATCAGATTCAAGACTCCCAAAGCGACAAGAGAGGACACGGTTCCCTTACAGACAGCTGAACAAAAGCATGGGACTGAGGGGAAAGAAAGGACAAACAGCCCAGGAGGAGAAGTCGTGGGGGTAGTAGTGGTCTTCTAAATACCCCTCTTCCAGCTCTCCTGCCTTATTCATGCTTTAACTGCAGGGAGGTGTGTCGGTGCCATAACATCACCTTCCTGTGGTGCCGTGTCCTCCTTCAGAAAAATAATCAGAATTTAAGCATCAACTCTACAGAGGCGACAAAGCACCGGTCTGCCTGAGAAAGAGCAGACGTTGTCCGAGTCTGAATTTATATGACGTTATTAAAAGGAGGGGCTGCAATGTGATTTTTCTGCTTACAATGTGGCCTTCGGTCACGGGGGAAGATCCAGTATTCTACTGCCTTACGGATCAACTTTAAGGATGTCTGTAGAAAGCTGACAAAAGTGGAAATGATCCTGCAGCACTGCTGATCAGCAGCAAAACCTGTTTGTGAACATGTACAAGGCTTTGCAAAAGTATTCATACCCCTGAAACTTTTTCCTATGTCATGATGTTTCAAAATGATACGAGGTATTATGCCAAATATTTTGCAAATAAAACCCGAAAAGTGCAATGTGTGTTTGTAATAAGTCCCTCTTACTCCATCTGCATTTATTTGCCAGAAGAAGTAGTGAGTAGAAACCACCAGTTTGCAATCTCATCTCAGAATAAATAGTTTTTCTTTGAAGATCTCAGAAGTTTGTGAGAGGTCATTAGAAAAAAAAACCCAGCATCATAAAGACAGAGGAATGCAATAGAAAGGTCAGAGGTTAAACAACACCCCACTGCTTACCTACTTGCCCACCTAAACTCACAGGCCAGGTAAAGAGAGAACTGTAGAGAGAAGCAGCAAAGAGGCCCATGGTAAATGTGGAGGAGCCGCAGAACTCCACAGCTCCGATGGGAGAATTTCTCAACAGGACAACTATTAGTCCACATTAAAAATCTTTTTCCTTTATCGAAGAATGGCAAAAGAAGAAATCCATTGTTGAAAGAAAGCCATAAAAATGTCCATAAAACATGGCTCTGATCAGATGAGACCAACATTTTTTGGCCTACATGCAACACGCTTGGCGTGGCTCCAAACTAACACTGAACATCACCCTGAACACAGCATCCGATTCGTTAAGCACAGTGATGGCTGCATTATTGTGTGGGAACAACTTTTTTTTCCAGCAGGGACATGGTTAGAGTTGAGAATATAGATTAACCTAAACAAGGAAATCCTAGAAATGGATAGATCACCTTAAAGCAGAATGCCCATAAATCCAGAGCCAAAATGGAACAGAACCTCCAGTGTATTATTGTCCTACGGGTTAAGTTTAAAGCTGCCTAAAGAAAGCTCATGGTTTATTACCTCTGAAGGTTTGTTTGGCAGCAGCACACTTAACAGTTGCCAGATAAATGCCCATTTTATGAGCTGCATAGAATATTCACTCATTTACACTTTTTCCGCTAACTCTGTAATTCAATGACACTTTTAGCCCCACGATCCCAAGACCATGTGGGGCTTTTCCAAAATATCTTTTCTGAAGTCAAACCAATGATCAGGCATGGCCGTAAACGCGTGTGATGTGGAGGTTAAATATTACTGTTTCCGAAGTATTCTGGAAGAACCGCAGAGTAGTAGAGAGGACTCTAAACAAGCCCCAAAAAGCTACTTTTCTAAATGCCACCAATACGACACTGATGAGTCTTCTCAGGTGGCAGTGAAAGCATTACATCGTTGACAGCATTTACATCAGAAGCACCACAGCAAAATGCTAGCCGCAAAACAAACAGCATCTCACCTAAATGCATTAGCATATACTTCCCGCACACATTATGAGGAAAGCAACGAGGTCACTCTTGATGAGGAAAAACGCCAGGAGAAGCTATTTAAAATGAAAGCTACACTAGCTAGTTAGCTCACCTGTGAGGCAGTTCAAGTTGAACGTCCTGTTTGATTCTAGACTTTCAAAACAAAAGCACGAAGCAAGACACGTAATCAAAACTCGCAATGACCTGTATGAGTAACAACCACATATGAAACTATAATAAAAACATTACAAAGGATATAATACATAGGGTGTCAGTAATCTGATGCAGCCAGCACAGGAGTTGCTGGAGTTCAAATTATAGAAGCATAATAATCCACATGAAGCTACAGCTACAACAAAGCCTTGTTTTGACATTCTTAAGCGGAGACTCAATCATGCATTAGCTAACTTGACAGTTGAACTTAGAGCCACTCTGATAAATAAATCGACATTCTAAAAAAAAAAAGGATAACATGGAAATGGCTTGCCTTGATAAAGTTTGTTACATTTTACATAAGAGGCGCGGTTGTTTTCCTGAGTGAGTTACGGAGAACTTTAGGTAGTTAATGCTAACATGATGCTAACAATGTTAGCATAGCCGGGGTGAAAAGACAGCCTTCTTGTTTAGTAAACTGATAAAAACACAGATCATACCTTTGGTTCTCCTATTCCTCCCAACTTGATAAATTGATTAAAGCCCGATGACGATCCATTTGCAGCCGCTGACAGTCCATTTATCCCACAACTAGTGAAGGCAGCATCGGTGTTTCGGTTGCTTTCTTTCTAGAGGATCCTCTGCCCCCCTCCGGGTCCCTAGTTTCATCAGCTCAGCATCAAGCTGCACATCATCATGAAAGCCCAATGAAGTGGTTCATACGAGGTGAAACAAGTGCGCTAACAGTTAGAAAAATACCGGAAAATGTTAAACCTGCGTAATCTAAATATAACAATAATAATAACAGAATGACTAGACTAAAATGTCATTTAAAATGTATAAAATCCAGAACTGAGGAAAACGTTGAGACTGCCATAAACTCGCTGAAACACTTCTGAAACACTTGAAACTTTAAAACACAGAACAAATAAATAAAGCTAAACATGGAACTACATTTGATTTACGATCATCTAACAATACTAAAAACTAAACTATCATAGAAAGTAAGGACAGTTTTGTTTGGTGGATGTTTTCTTCTTTGTTGTAACAATGCTTCTTGGCAATAAATCTAACATTGAAAAGTTAATTTTTTCCTGAAATAGTGCCATATTTGTAAGGAAAATGCATTTGTGAATTGAGCAGCAGAGTTGAATATGAGGATTGCGCCCATAAAAAACCCAACAGCGTTAGGTGGAGGCAGTGTGATGGTTTGAGGCAGCATCTCGTCCTCAAAAAACAAGGTCTGGCATCGTTAAAGGCTAAAAAATATCAATGTAGAGAAATACAGAGATGATATTTTGCAACCAGAGGTAATCACATATCTCCACTATTGGTGACCAATCTCTATCCACCAAGATGCCAGTGCCTCCCCCTAATTTTGTACAGCAACAAAATAGAAAACACTAGACCCAAAAAACTTAGGAAACTACACACCTTTTTTTTTTTTTATTAAGACTCGTTTTGGATCAATAGTTTGTTCTTTTCAACTATGTTTTAAGAAAATATTACATGTTTAAGTTTTTGCTGATCAGATCAAAAGAAAAATTAACAATAAATGTGATTTGTATTTTTTCATTGGGAAAAAAATTTGGCCCCCCGAGTACTTTCAGCTTGGTGATTTTGGCCCACTTGCTGACAGACAGTTTAGAAGAAAAAGTTGAAACTTGTGTCGTTTTGTTGAGTTCAGGCAGACATTTTATACACAGTGAGAAGAACACCTGCAACAATTTTGTTTGAGTTTTTATTTACATAAATCAAATATATGATACAATGGAAATCCTAAACATCTCTAAGAATTATTGCTTATTAAACATGAACCAAAAGCTGTTAAGGTTACAGTTTGTGTTTGATTATTTGCAGAGAATTGAAAAAAACCTGCAAGCACATAGTGTATGCATTTTTACAGACCTCTGCCAGAACTGCTAGGGTGGCTAGGTGTGAGTGCTGCTGCACTTTGATTGTCCTACAGATAAATATTTTGTATTTTCAGATAATGCTCTTATTTCTGCAGCTGTGGCAGAATGCAAATAGGGAGTGCAAAGAGCAACATATGAGGTCCAGCTGAAAACATTTCTGCAGACACAATCTAAAACTGGATAGTTATGAAACTCAGACAAAAAGATGGCTTTTTAATTGAAATTACACACGACAGGGTATACATTCTATGTTAGGCAGAGTAAAGGGTTCGGCTAGATGTTGAAATGATTTTCCTTTCACCTCGCTCTCTGCACCAATAAAAAAAAAAACACTCATATCCACCCTGTAGCCCATCGGAACATTACAAAACAAACCTGGGAACGTAAGAGGTTCACAGAAAACACAACATCGACTGGTCAACTCAACATGCCTGCATGTTGTTGTGTGCTGACTATAGCGTTAGCCTCTGTACAAAATTTAAACAGTGTAAACATAAGGAGAACAGAAAGCTCTATTGGTCATGGAAACATTGGCACAGGTGAATTTAAACTGTCGGCAGGTGGGATGGGTTGGGAGGCGATACATATATACACACAAGAAAAATATGTCTCTTTATCCAACTATCCACAGCCGGAAATAACTATTATAAAAATCCAGAAACAGCAAAAGTAATTCCAGTGTGAATATGGACATAATGTGCACACAGACAGAACAGGGCATCAGAACAACAAAGCACAGGAAATATTGCTTCTTCAGATTTAAATAAAAAAAAAAATGAAATGATATATTTCACCTATAGATCTTGAGGGAAGTTTTCTACTGACACAGCAGGTTGACATAAACAGACCGCATGATTAGCTCCTAAAGAAATGGCTCCGATCATGGTTGCTGCTTCCAGTTTTCACAGAGGGTGATGGCGCCTCCTGGTGGCTAACGGAAGTACGGATTTGGCTGCACAGTGCCAGCTGACATTCTTCCACAGAGTGGGTCATTATGGTGCAGGTCCTTCATGTTCCTGTTATACCTCTGTAGAGAAGAGGAGGCTTTGGCGCTTGCTGTCAGGGGCTGGAATGCGCTCCAGCTGAAGGAAGTAGAGAAGGACTTGAACCTTTAAATAAACACAAGAGACGGTCACAAATATTCCAAATAATACAGTAATGTGGTTTGCTATTTTAGCATGGGTTTTACCTGAGCCATGACCTCAAGAGACCAGCTGTCATTCATGGAGATGGGCTGGGAGCTGGACGGGGATTTGCTCTCTTTTTCAGAAGGTCGAAGCAAAGTGGGACCGAAAACAGTAGCCAGGTTGTGCAAAGACATCTTGTTGACGCCCTCATTTTCAGACACCCTGTAAAAACAAAGCCATTATCATATTTTAAAGCCTGAAAGCCTAAAGTATGCAACACAAATAAATCACAATCAGCATTCCCATTGGTTTTCAAAGAAGATTAGTATTTTAAAAATCTTCTCTGACACAAAATTGTCTTTTGAGTATCACCCACTTAAAAAGGAAGTTACTACCATATATGGATGATAACATTTTGACTGTTACGGTACCATCTTGAAGCCCATCACTCTCTATGGTTGTAAACAATGAATGGATTTTTTTTTTTCTGACAAAAAAGAATTTTTAATAAGAACATGTTGAATTGATGTGTGGCCACTTACTGGCAACACAGAAGCGGGCACATTTGCTACTATGCAGGAAGATAGGGAGGATATACAGGTCCTTCTCAAAAAATTAGCATATTGTGATAGAGTTCATTATTTTCCATATTGTCATGATGAAAATTTAACATTCATATATTTTAGATTCATTGCAGACTAACTGAAATATTTCAGGTCTTTTATTGTCTTAATACAGATGATTTTGGCATACAGCTCATGAAAACCCAAAATTCCTATCTCACAAAATTAGCATATCATTAAAAGGGTCTCTAAACGAGCTATGAACCTAATCATCTGAATCAATGAGTTAACTCTAAACACCTGCAAAAGATTCCTGAGGCCTTTAAAACTCCCAGCCTGGTTCATCACTCAAAACCCCAATCATGGGTAAGACTGCCGACCTGACTGCTGTCCAGAAGGCCACTATTGACACCCTCAAGCAAGAGGGTAAGACACAGAAAGAAATTTCTGAACAAATAGGCTGTTCCCAGAGTGCTGTATCAAGGCACCTCAGTGGGAAGTCTGTGGGAAGGAAAAAGTGTGGCAGAAAACGCTGCACAACGAGAAGAGGTGACCGGACCTTGAGGAAGATTGTGGAGAAGGGCCGATTCCAGACCTTGGGGGACCTGTGGAAGCAGTGGACTGAGTCTGGAGTAGAAACATCCAGAGCCACCGTGCACAGGCGTGTGCAGGAAATGGGCTACAGGGGCCGCATTCCCCAGGTCAAGCCACTTTTGAACCAGAAACAGCGGCAGAAGCGCCTGACCTGGGCTACAGAGAAGCAGCACTGGACTGTTGCTCAGTGGTCCAAAGTACTTTTTTCGGATGAAAGCAAATTCTGCATGTCATTCGGAAATCAAGGTGCCAGAGTCTGGAGGAAGACTGGGGAGAAGGAAATGCCAAAATGCCAGAAGTCCAGTGTCAAGTACCCACAGTCAGTGATGGTCTGGGGTGCCGTGTCAGCTGCTGGTGTTGGTCCACTGTGTTTTATCAAGGGCAGGGTCAATTCAGCTAGCTATCAGGAGATTTTGGAGCACTTCATGCTTCCATCTGCTGAAAAGCTTTATGGAGATGAAGATTTCATTTTTCAGCACGACCTGGCACCTGCTCACAGTGCCAAAACCACTGGTAAATGGTTTACTGACCATGGTATCACTGTGCTCAATTGACCTGCCAACTCTCCTGACCTGAACCCCATAGAGAATCTGTGGGATATTGTGAAGAGAACGTTGAGAGACTCAAGACCCAACACTCTGGATGAGCTAAAGGCCGCTATCGAAGCATCCTGGGCCTCCATAAGACCTCAGCAGTGCCACAGGCTGATTGCCTCCATGCCACGCCGCATTGAAGCAGTCATTTCTGCAAAAGGATTCCCGACCAAGTATTGAGTGCATAACTGTACATGATTATTTGAAGGTTGACGTTTTTTGTATTAAAAACACTTTTCTTTTATTGGTTGGATGAAATATGCTAATTTTGTGAGATAGGAATTTTGGGTTTTCATGAGCTGTATGCCAAAATCATCCGTATTAAGACAATAAAAGACCTGAAATATTTCAGTTAGTGTGCAATGAATCTAAAATATATGAATGTTAAATTTTCATCATTACATTATGGAAAATAATGAACTTTATCACAATATGCTAATATTTTGAGAAGGACCTGTATTCCTCCTCACCCATGAAAAACAGAATCTTTGGAAAACGTTGTTTGTGAGCATAAGGTTTATGAAGTACGAAATTACTTTCTTTTACAGGAGTTTTACCTTTTTATGTGTCCCCCATTGACATCTGTAAATGTCTGCTAAATGGGATTTTGACAACTCACAATACTGTGGTGCAGTTAAACCCTCATTAATAAAATATAAACTGATGATGTGGAGAAAAGTGAGACCTGCATGCCTTGCTAATCTAAACCAGGCTACTAGGGTGACACTGTTGGGGAGATCATGGTAGCTTATGTCTTCACATCAGAGTAACAATGCTGGTCAGAACTGGAATAGAAATCCAATAAATGTTTATGCCTTTAGAATTGTAGCATTTCAAATTAAAGATTTTGTTTCAAGCTGCCGTTTGCTACTGTGCGGACTGAGCCACAGAGGTTGTTTAAAGTCCTCCACGAATGCCAGTTTACGTCTCCAAGCTACTGCTCCTATGAAACAATTCTCCTGTAACTTTAATTTATAAACTCAAAATTTAGCTGACGAGTTTTCTATCACTACATTTGTCTTGGGGTAAACATTATGTAATGCATCGATGCCCAGGTTCAGCATTACAAACATGGTACCATCACTCTTTGACACCTGTTGGCTGTGGTTTCAGCTCCCTCGTGCTTGCTTTTCCTCTTTCACACCTTTTTTATACATTTCTAGAGTGACCAGAGTTGACTCCAGCTGTGTGAAGCATAGAATAATGCAGGAGAGTCTCTCATCCACCTACTACTGGATCCTGCTGGTCAGCTTGCTGAAAAAAAGGCTCCTACACATTTTTGCTGCAAACAAGCTTTTTTTCTTTGTATTAAAGAAAAGCAATTAGATCACGTTTTGCATATTTGTTTTAAGCATCTCATACTGGCATATGCTTTCTTTACTACAGATTCACCCATGCATAAAAGGCACATAAGGTAGGTCTTCATTTTACAAGGCAATTATTTACCTTTTTAAGTGGTCTAGCAGAAAGAGAAAAGTCACAAGATTTGGCTCTGGCAGAGACAGCAGCAGGTTGAGCATGCAGCTCTCCTTAGCCACACTGTCAGAGAGGGCTGGAAAACAGAAGCAAAGATGGATTTGCTGCCATCAGAACACACACTAAATTAAGAGTGACCAATGACAATGATGAAAACAAAAAAAGTGATGACTGACCGATGCCACCAGCAAAGTTAGGATACAACTCGTCAGTGAAGAGAGGCTCCGGCAGCTCACGGAAATACAGCTTCAGTGTTCCAGCAATAGCGTTTACGTCCATCTCCCTCATCATGATAGACACGTCTTTATTGTCTGCAGAGTGCAAAAGAAGAGCGCCAAAGTGACCTACTACACTTACAATTTGTTTAAGTGCAAAGAATATTTCATATTATCCTGTCCTGGTGTTTCTATGACAGGAGAGAATTTAAACCGAACTCACTTGAGTCAAAAGCAGCCTTTAAGGTCTGGATGTCGGTGGCAACACCAGATACTCTATAGATCCCCACTTCGTCCATCCCACGTCTCTCAATCTCCTCCACACACTGGCGAACAATCAGCGGGACTTTGGAGCGTTCGCGTCTAACAACAGAGATGCAGAAAAACAAGGCTTTAAGAGGCAGATTATGAAAATATAGTAAATCTATCTTGTATTCTGTGTATACCGAGTTACTGACACATGAAAGATCCATTGAAGAAGCATGACACTGAACCACATATTAGAAACTTACTTTGTGACAACGTGGATTTTCACTCCGAAGACGCCGGACTGTTTCCGTGACGGCATCCGCTTTAAACTGAACTCCCTGCTGGTGAACTTCATCGACAGCTTTACCTCAATCTACAACAGGTCAGAGGAAGCAGTTGACCAACATTAGATCATAAGCCTGATTCCATGCAATCTTAGGACTTTGATTATGGTGTCAGATAAGAAATAAAATGATTTTTTCTTTTACTGAAATTATCCCAATAATGCCCACATTCAAAGTCATCTGCAGTACTGCATCTTGCATCTTGTTGTTGCAGAATAAAACTCACCCCATTCATGGCAATGACTGTCCTCTGCCAATCTTTATTCTGCAGTGTTTGAGGATCCAGCTAAGAAAAAAGAAACGAAAATTTGACTTATTTAATGAGCATTTTTCATGATGTTCTCATTTTTAAATAAATTATGATTATGATCAAAAACCAAATTTAGTCTGTGGATGGTGAGTTACACCTGAAATATTGCAGACCACACACTCCCTGAAACATGACGTACGTCTTAATGATGAGTTAAAAACATCTGTCTTAGTTTTACTGGATCTCAGTGCTGCATTTGACATCGCTGATCATAACATACTGACTGGTAGGGAAAGTGGGCAGAATTGTCTAGTGTTGTGTTAAACTGGTCCAGATTTTATTTGGCAAACATGGCCTACTTTGTGTCATTTGGTAATTGTAAATCTGAGCAGACAAAGATCACATTTGAGATTCCTTAAGGTTCCATTCCCTGGCCATTAACATACAACATGTGCATTATCCCACATAACTCCGATTATTGAGTACTACAGCATAGCATAGCATAGCATAGCATAGCATAGCATAGCATGGAATAGAATGGAATAGTCTTTATTCATCCCACAATAGGGAAAATTCTGTTATTAATGACTAGACCTACAAAATCCACACATCTTATACAAAAAATATAGGAATAGTTAATAAAAGAGACCATCTAAGAAAAAAAAAACATTCAGTATGTATAAAAATATATACCTTTCTACACAGCTATATATAATTAAACAGATTTTTGTCTGGAATGAATGCTGATATTGCACGGGTGTATGATGGATATGCATTCAGCGGACAGTATTGCACATTTATGTGACCCAACATTTCTTAGTCATCAGAAAGCTGTTCACCTAGTGTCACCAAGGAGGTAAAAGATTCCTTCATCTGTTCATGACTCTCAGGGATTACAATTTTATTTATTTTAAACCTTCATCATTGTTCTTTGGATACATTTCATTTATTATGTGATTCTCTTCTCTCAGTTTCCTGTTAAGCATTTTGTAAAACCTTGTGTATAAGTAATACTAGTACTATACAATTGCAGTAAACCACCTGTATGAAGGTATACTGAGATTTTAGAAAGTTACAGTTTTGAACATTTTCTGTCAAAATGTTCCTACAATTTAAAATCATTTTTCAAATTTTTATTTAAAATTGTTGTATTAATACTGTGGTATGATGAAACCACAGTATTTTCGTCAGAATCTTATGCCAGCCTACTCCTGCACAACATGGCAGATGTTCTTTCACCCAAGAAACCTCAAAATCTCATTACAATAATCCTTTGTTAAAAAAATTAAAAAATAAATCTATTTGCTTACATAACAGTTTTTTGTTTTTTTTACCAAAAAGACAGACCAAAAAAATCAGAGGTGGTACAGTGCTCTCACCTAAAACTCAAAGACAGTCAAGCCCAGGAAAAAAAACCACCATTTTGGAGGACGTCAAGCAGGGTGTAACAAATCTCCAGGACACAAGAAGACACCCGTTAGTCATCCTTCACAGTAACCTACAGTCTCCAGCCCTTTACCTTTGGTTTGAGCAGACTGTTGCGGACCCTGTCCCACAGACGCGCTCCTGTACCCGGGAGCTTCCTTACAGCCGGGTCTCCCTCTTCTTCAAACCCGATGATGGCCCAATCCACACTTTCTTCTTCATAAAGATTACTCTTACTCATCTTTTCTGGCATTAGTCTTTTAAGTTTGTGTCTCTAGCTAACCAACAACAAAGAAAGCAGTACTACCCTACAAAACACAACTAATCTCTAAACTGCAGCACTAACAGGAGCAGAAAGGCATTAATCCCTGAATAACGAGCCATCGATTTTGTCTTGATGAATCTTGATTATCTTCCTTGATTCTTAACACGACATTCGTTGACATCTTCTTTTACAGCCGCTGTTGCACTCTCGCTGCTTTCAGAAAAGAAACAAAGCCACGCAGATGCGCCTCAGTGTTGTTCTACTGCCCCGATGGATTTGTAGGATTAACCCCTGAGAATCCCCTCCCACCCCTTCTTACCAACGTGCTCTCGCCTGCTGCTGTGAAGAGTTCTGGATGACGGCATCTCAGGTAGCCGAACAGGATCCTCTTAGACCAGGCACATATAAGTACGAGTGCCCTTTGACACTGGAGCACGTGCTCCATCTCAAGAAGATCTAAACCACTGTATTAAATCTAATGTGTAAACATTAAATAAGCGTTTTTGTAATCCTCCACCAGAGCAGATCTCAGTGCCCTGTCATTTTCCACCTGGATCTCATTTTAATTCACTTTCATCTATATGATTAAAAGGCACAGCACTCTTCCAGAAAGAATCGGTCAGGTCATGAATTACATTGAAGACCACAGATAGTGAAACAGTGTTAAAAACCAAGGATACACAGACAAAGTGTTTTCCTAAAATAGGAAGACATATGAGGCAATAATCACGTTTAAAAAGCAAATGATTTACAAGCTTTAAAACTTGAAGTTTATTACAGGGCCACTCATCTACAGCGCCTTGCAAAAGTATTCCCCGTCCTTGAACTTCTTCACATTTTATCACGTCACCACTTACTTGGTGTTATTTGGATAACACCAAGTAGGACAAACCGTGCTGTGAAAAATAAACTTCCCCATTTATAAATTTATTTTGCTTCCTGCAATGTTTTAAATCATCAAACAAATTGGACCCTCAGACAAAGATAAGAGTAATCACAAAAAGCGGTTTTTAAATGATAATTTCATCAAAAGAGGAAAGAATCTCTCAAAACCAAAAAAGGCCTATGTGAAGCAGTAATTGCACCAGGTTGTGTCACCCATAGCTGCAACAACCCCAGTTAAGTGTTTGTGTTAACTGGCAATGAGTCATTTACATCCCTGTGGAGGAATTGTGAGGTACTCTTCTGAGCAGGGTCCGTTTAATCCAGCCACATGGGAAGAACCTGCTTAAGGTCACGCCACAGTATCTCAGTTGGATTTAAATCTGGACTTTGACTAGACCATTACAAAACATTGGGGTTTTTGGTTTTTTTAACGCATCCACAGGGGGACTTGCTGGTGTACTTCTGATCATTATTACCAAGTGGGCCCGTTTTCATCTTGGTCAGCACTGGTTTTGGCCTAACAACTCCCCCATAGGTGCCATTTTGCCCATCTCTTATTGTTGAACCATGAACACAGACCTCAACGGAAGCAAGTGAGGCCTGCAATACTTTATATGTTGTGGGTTCTTATGTGACCTCCTTGAGGTTTTCTTCTCATCTGTTCCAAAATGTATTTAGAAAGGGGCATGCCATGTTGCTTATGAGATTTTTATGCCTACTTCATGTTGTCAGAAAGGTTCTGTTTAATATTATTCTTGACTGTACATGTCTGACAGTATTCAGGTGAGCATGTGGCTAGTCTTAAGTTTGTCATGGTAACATGAAAATGTGTGAAAATGTTCAACGGGTTTGTATACTTTTGCAAGGAACTGTAGATGTAACTAGGCTGGCGTAAAAGTGTTAAATGAACACTATAGGTCAAGAAATGACTCTCACTGCTGGCTCCTAAACAATAAGCCAAGTATGTGACACCCTGCAGCCCCCACAGGCTCCTTCCCTCAAAGACTCTTCTGTGGTTAGACCCACCTGTCCACAGCAGGAAAATCCCTTCATCGGCTGATCAACAAACACTCACTGTCTCCCTCCCTGTGTCATACAGCAGAACAGTGCCAGCATTTGGTTAACCTATAGTCTAATCCACCCTCTGTCACAACACCCAATCAGGAGGTCAGGCTTGACTCACCCAGTAGCAGCCTCATGGCTCGCTCCTTCTAAAGCAGTAATATGTCCTTGAAGAGGAGATTAGCCAACAAAGACACCAATGTAGAACAACTGGCATCATTAGGCTACAGGGAGAAAGCTCATTTCTCACACAGGAAGATGTTTTTCTTATCAACTGGTTTTCTTGTGCTAAAGGGGGTTTATGTGGCTTTAGAAGATGCTCTTTGGTCACTACAAAACATTAATCTGAGGATGCTCTCTAGACTTCTTTGTTTCATTTCAAACAAATTTAGATGCTAACGACTACTTTTTCCATGACTCAGTTACAAAGGTGTTATAATTATTTATTTTAGACCTTAAAGTTAAGGTTGTTAAGGCAGAAATGGGACACATGCATGATGTCTGAAGTTATGCACAATTTGTTTTGGATAGTACCAATATCAATAATAAATCATAATTTGTTCTATAAAGCTTTAAACACAACGTACAAAATTTGTTTATTGAGTGCACTGATGAAAAAACATTTCTAAAATGTTTGGCGTGCATTTGGAGATCAGTCATTTTGAACTAAGACTGCACATATTCCTGAACACACAATCCATGGTGAAACATGGTGGTGGCAGCATCATGCTGTGGGGATGATTTCCTTCGGCAGGGACAGGGAAGCAGGTCCGAGTTGATGGGAACATGGATTAAGATAATTACAGGACAATTTTGGAAGAAAACCTTTTAGAGGCTGCAAAAGATATGAGATTAAGGCAGAGTTCACCATCAAGCAGAACTAACCTAAACATACAGTTTGACTTAAAACTGAACGGCAGTCGGGTGGGGCGGTGGAGCATGTCTTGTGCCTGAACTGGGGCGGCTGGTGGGTTGTGCTTGGCCTGGGGCGGTTGGCTTGCCCGGCCCGGTTACCTGGCATCTTTCTCTCTCATGGACTGGCGGGCTGGGGCTGCTGGCCAGATCGTTAGGCGGGGTTGGCGGTGTGCTGCTCCGCTGGCTATCGTGTCCGGGCAGGGGGTTGTGTCCTCTTTTTGGATGTGGGGTCACCGGCATTTGAATCGCCTGAGTGGTGCTGGTGGAGCTGAGCTGGTTAATGTTACCCTGGGCTACCATTGCAGTCGTGGTGATGTGGTGTGTTTGTGTGGCGGGGGCCGCCGGGTGCTTGCCGCTGGCTGGGGACCTCTTGCCGGATGAGTTTGTCCTGTCTTGGTGTGGGGTCAGGGGTTCCGTTGTGGGCACTGCGCTCAGTGGGGTCTGCCCTGTTGTGCCTGTGGGCGGAGGCTGGTGTGGCGTTGCGCAGGGTCCTTCCTTTGCCGTCGCGGCCCGTGTGTGTGAAGCTTGCGCTGTGTGGGTGTATCTTCATGGGCTTTTTGAGGATGGAGGTCATTGGTGGGGGTGTGCCCCTGTGAGGAGGGGATTCATGGCATTTGCAGTGTGCCGGCTCACTCCCGGTGGCTGCTTGCCAGGGCCTGGGTTCCTGGGCTAAGTTGGGCCGCTGCTTAGGGGTTCATGTGTCTTGGGGTCTCGGGTCTCTGGATCCATGGTTGGATCTGCTCTTTTGTAGATGGCTGCTAGCGGGGCATGTGGGCTCGTCGCTCCACCTACCTGGGGCTTCTGCACTGTGGCTGCTGGGTGGTTCACTTGGGACTGTCCCCTGCTGTTCTCTGGGGGGGTTACAGTAGTCCCGGCGGTGGTTCTCCTGGGGTTCCCGTACTCTGGGGGGGCCTTTGGATGTCTGTGGCTTGGATCTCCTCCATGTCTCAGGTACAGGGGGCAGGTCTGTGGCTCCTCAAACTCGCTTTTGCATATTTGTATCCAGAAACCGTGTATCCACAAGCGCGCTCACACTCAGACCCACAGGTGTTAAGATTTAGGTTTTAACATATACACAAATGTTCTATGTTGAGCCAAAGTTACGACCAAATACATCTTGCATTTATTAGTACCGTGAACTTTCTGGTACCAAAGCTGGTATTTTATATGTTGCTGCATGTGTAGAAACAATCTTCTAAGGTGTTTTCATGTAATCTTTTCATCCTTCTTTCTCTCCTCCATTTCTTTCTCCTTCTCTCCCTTTTCCTTTATGCCCCACCTCTCTGTCTTTCTTGCTTCTTATTTTTTCCTTTTCATTTCTGAAACAATTTAAATAATCCCAAAGCAGTTTCTAATAAAGTTTCTTTTATAAATATCAAGGAGAGCATTAAAGCGTTAGCCATAATGCTCCACATGTGAAAGTAAATCAGTTCGGCTTCTTCTTGGCACTCAGACAACAATTCTGAGCGCTACTCTGCCAGACAGGACACGGTTAAAAAAAATTAAATTAATAAAAACTGAACGGCTTAGATTCAAGCATACTCGTGTTTGAATGGCCAAGTCAAAATTCAGATATAATTCAGAATTTGTGGTAAAACGTTTGCAAAGAAGAATAGGAATAAAATATGTTTCCAGATGTGCAAACCTGGTGTAGATAAAACCACAAAGACTTGCAGCTGCAGTGAAAGGAGGTTCTATAAAACATTTGCTCAGGGGAGCTGAACACAAGTGTCACACATTTCACACTTTAATTTGAAATGTTTTTTTTTTTAACTAAGAATCATTTTCCTTCTTAATCACAATTTTGCACTACTATGCTGGTCTATGATGTAAATTCCCAATACAATTTGTGGTTGTAACTTAAAAATCTTTATAAAAATTCAAGAAGTGTGAATATTTTTGCGAGGTACTGTAAATTGATTCTTGTTTCAAAAGTTTCAAATCCTCTGATTTCCAAAAATCTACCCCTGCTTAGGCTTTAACTGGGAAAAAAAAATCAATGTAATCAGCATCTTCAGCTATACCCCAAGTACATCACAGAAAGCATTTTCTGTGACCCATATCACCTCTTCCCTACCTTTATTTGTCCTTTGGCCACAATCTTATCTGTGATCTCTCCTTCCTCTTTGCTCTGCTTGGTTTTGCCGCAGTACTTCTCGTAGCACAGTAGCCTCAGAGTCTGAGAGCCCTCCAGCTCGATTTCAAACTCCTTGCAGTGGAAACAGTGCAAATCATGTTATGTGAACCTCATCTGGAGAAATCCATGTTTCATTTTTCAAACTGGTTTACTTTCATGAGGCTTTCCTTTCTGTAATCTGAAATGCTGCCTCACCTCATTCCAGTTGGGCTCTGTGGAGTCTCTGTACACACGTGTCTTGGCTTTGTTGACAAAGTAGCCGTAGGAGTCCACCTCCAGGGAGCAGTAAAGATCTAAAAGCAGAACGGCTTTTAGGAGTAGGGTCGAAGTGAAACTAAAGCACAAAGGATCTGTGTTAATCATCTGGTTGAGACGTACCACACTGTTTAAGGGAAGCGTCCCTTAGGCAGCATGATGCCTTTGGACAACCACATATCTCTGTTCCTCTCCAGAGTGACTTGAATCTTAATATACTGAGACAATGAGACTACCCCTCCTTGAACCGTCACCTCAACGTGGTGGAGGGGTTTGAGTGCTCAAATGATCCTAGAGGCTATGTTGTCTGGGGCCTAAATGCCCCTGGTAGGGTCTCCCATGGCAAACAGGTTCTAGGTGATGGGTCAGACAAAGAATGGTTCAAGAACCCCTCATGAAGAACACAATATCGAGGCACGTGACGTCGCCCGGTACGGCGGAGCCGGGGTCCCACCCTGGAGCCAGGCTTGGGGTCGGGACTCGTCGGAGAGCGCCTGGTGGCCGGGTTGCTCCTCGCGGGACCCGGCCGGGCCAAGCCCGAACGAGAGACGCGAGGCCATCCCCCAGTGGGCCCACCACCTGCAGGGGGAACCGTGAGGGACCGGTGCAAAGAGGATTGGGTGGCGGACGAAGGTGGAGACCTCAACGGCCCGATCCCCGGATGCTTAGGCTGGCTCTAGGGACGTGGAATGTCACCTCGCTGGGGGGGAAGGAGTCTGAGCTTGTGCGGGAGGTCGAGAGATATCGACTAGAAATAGTCGGGCTCGCCTCCACGCACAGCGTGGGCTCTGGAACCCATCTCCTTGAGAGGGGTTGGACTCTCTTCTACTCTGGAGTGGCCCACGGGGAGAGGCGGCGGGCTGGTGTGGGTTTGCTTGTTGCCCCCCAGCTCAGCCGTCTCGTGTTGGGGTTTACCCCAGTGGATGAGAGGGTTGTATCCCTGCGCCTTCGGGTTGGGGAGAGGTCTCTGACTATCATTTCAGCCTACGGGCCGAGTGGTAGTGCAGAGTACCATGCCTTCTTGGCGTCCCTGTCGGGGGTGCTGGATAGTGCCCCTCCCGGGGACTCCATTATTCTGCTGGGGGACTTCAACGACCACATGGGGAACGACAGTGACACCTGGAGAGGCGTGATTGGGAGGAATGGCCTCCCCGATCTGAATCCGAGTGGTGTTTTGTTATTGGACTTCTGTGCTAGTCACGGATTGTCCATAACGAACACCATGTTCAAACATAAGGGTGTCCATCAGTGCACTTGGCACCAGGACACCCTAGGCAGGAGGTCGATGATCGACTTTGTTGTCGTATCATCAGACCTTCGGCCGCATGTTTTGGATACTCGGGTGAAGAGAGGGGCTGAGCTGTCCACTGATCATCACCTGGTGGTGAGTTGGATCCGCTGGAGGAGGAGAAAGCCGGACAGACTCGGCAGGCCCAAGCGCATAGTGAGGGTCTGCAGGGAACGTCTGGCGGAGCCCTCGGCCAGGGATGTATTCAACTCCCACCTCCGGGAGAGCTTCGACCAGATCCCGGGAGATGTTGGAGACATAGAGTCCGAGTGGACCATGTTCTCTGCATCTATTGTCGATGCTGCTGCCCATAGCTGTGGCCGTAAGGTCTGCGGTGCCTGTCGTGGCGGCAATCCCAGAACCCGGTGGTGGACACCGGCAGTAAGGGATGCTGTTAAGCTGAAGAAGGAGTCCTATCGGCTGTGGTTGGCTTGTGGGACTCCTGAGGCAGCTGACGGGTACCGTGAGGCCAAGCGTGCTGCGGCCCGGGCTGTGGCAGAGGCAAAAACTCGGGCCTGGGAAGAGTTCGGTGAGGCCATGGAGAAGGGCTACCGGTTGGCCTCGAAGCGATTCTGGCAAACCGTCCGGCGCCTCAGGAGGGGGAAGCAGTGCTTCGCCAACACTGTTTATAGTGGGGGCGGGAGACTGCTGACCTCGACTGAGGACATTATCGGGCGGTGGAAGGAGTACTTCGAGGATCTCCTCAATCCTGCCATCACGCATTCCGTGGTGGAAACAGAGGCTGGGGACTCGGGGTTGGACTCTTTCATCACCCAGGTTGAAGTCACCGAGGTGGTTAAAAAGCTCCGCGGTGGCAAGGCTTCGGGGGTGGATGAGATCCGCCCTGAGTACCTCAAGTCTCTGGATGTTGTAGGGCTGTCATGGTTGACACGCCTCTTCAACATTGCGTGGCGGTCGGGGACAGTGCCTCTGGACTGGCAGACGGGGGTGGTGGTCCCCCTTTATAAGAAGGGGGACCGGAGGTGGTGTTGCAACTACAGGGGGATCACACTCCTCAGCCTCCCTGGTAAGGCCTACGCCAGGGTATTGGAGAGGAGAGTCCGACCGATAGTCGAACCTCGGCTTCAGGAGGAACAGTGTGGTTTTCGTCCCAGCCGTGGAACACTGGACCAGCTCTATACCCTCTACAGGGTGCTCGAGGGTTCATGGGAGTTTGCCCAACCGGTTCACATGTGTTTTGTGGACCTGGAGAAGGCATTCGACTGTGTCCCTCGTGATGCCCTGTGGGGGGTGCTCCAGGAGTATGGAATCGGGGGCTCTTTACTAGGGGCCATCCGGTCCCTGTACGAGCGGAGCAGGAGTTTGGTCCGCATTGCCGGCACTAAGTCGGACCTGTTCCCAGTGCATGTTGGACTCCGGCAGGGCTGCCCTTTGTCGCCGGTCCTGTTCATAACTTTTATGGACAGGATTTCTAGACGCAGCCAAGGGCCGGAGGGGGTCTGGTTTGGGGACCAGTGGATTTCGTCTCTTCTTTTTGCGGATGACGTGGTCCTGCTGGCCCCCTCTAGCCAAGACCTACAGCATGCGCTGTGGCGGTTCGCAGCCGAGTGTGAAGCGGCTGGGATGAGGATCAGCTCCTCCAAGTCCGAGGCCATGGTACTCGACCGGAAAATGGTGGCTTGTCCTCTTCAGGTTGGAGGGGAGTTCCTGCCTCAAGTGGAGGAGTTTAAGTATCTCGGGGTCTTGTTCACGAGTGAGGGAAGAATGGAGCGGGAGATCGACAGACGGATCGGTGCAGCTGCCACAGTAATGGAGGCGCTGTGCCGGTCCATTGTGGTGAAGAGAGAGCTGAGCCGAAAAGCAAAGCTCTCAATTTACTGGTCGGTCTACGTTCCTACCCTCACCTATGGCCATGAACTTTGGGTCATGACCGAAAGAACGAGATCACGGATACAAGCGGCTGAAATGAGCTTCCTCCGTAGGGTGGCCGGGCACTCCCTTAGAGATAGGGTGAGGAGCTCGGCCATCCGGGAGGGGCTCGGAGTAGAGCCGCTGCTCCTCCACATTGAGAGGAGCCAGTTGAGGTGGCTCGGGCATCTATACCGGATGCCTCCTGGACGCCTTCCTCGGGAGGTGTTCCAGGCACGTCCCACCGGGAGGAGGCCCAGGGGACGGCCCAGGACACGCTGGAGGGACTATGTCTCTCGGCTGGCCTGGGAACGCCTTGGGCTCCCCCTGGAGGAGCTGGAGGAGGTGTCTGGAGAGAGGGACGTCTGGGCGTCTCTGCTGAGTCTGCTGCCCCCGCGACCCGGTCCTGGATAAGCGGAAGACGACGAACGAACGAACAATGAGACTAGATGTGTAAAAACTAGTCTCATTGTCTCAGTATATTAAGATTCGAGTCACTCTGGCTACTTTCCCACACTAACCTTTGTGGCATAAAGTCTAAGCAGGCAGTTATGTGAGAGGCCATGGACATTTTAAGGCAGCTTGTACACAGTGTTCCTGACTAATCCCACTTGTTCCCCTCCAGCTGCCCTCCCAGCTGGCAGTTGCACAGAGAGCGACACGGAAAGTGAAAATCAGGGTTCATGATGTGGTTTTCTGATCAAATACACAAGATAACGATGCTTACTTAAGCTTTGTTTAAGTCCCGACGCAGAGTGGACAATGACATTCAGGAAGCCGTATAAACCAGAAGATTCATCATCTGTGCAGGAAGAATTTAAGTTAAAGATTAAAATACAATGCAGCATACATTCTGGTGAACTAAATCTTCAGAAATGCACTGAAGTGGTGTCTCACCTTCCTTATTCATGGTCATTGGAATAGAGTGAACAGTCTGGAGTTTCACACATGAGTTTGTGAGCATCTGCAGTTCCAGGGAGGTCAAAGAGAAGCTCTTAAAGCCTGAAAGACATCATTTTGGGGTGAAAGAAGTGAGACACTGCTGCTATGAAAGAAAAGCTTGAAAAATAAAATTTTATTTACATTTCTTCTGCTGCTCACGAATGATCTCCCTCCACTCTGCTCGCTCATAATCAGAGGAGATCAGAAATGTGAATCCCTGAAAGGAAGTAGAAACAGTTATCCTGGCTCCATCCTGTAATTATACACTGTCAACAACAGAGGGCAGCAAAAGCAAACTTAAACAATGAAGTCGATATAGCCGGGCAACAAGATATTCCCTTGAAATCCTCATCAGATAAACACAATAATGTTATTTTAAAACCCTGTCAGACTCACTTTGCCGTTTCTGTTGGCCACTCTGAACGCCATGTTGGGGGACATGAGAAGTAGCAGTGATTCTTGTTCAGACAACTTCTTCTTCAGTCGCTCTATCACCTTAGCTCCTTTAGTCGTCCTCTACAGATAAAAAAGGAAGATAATTATTGCTCTGCAGGGCCACCGTCTTGATGCTTCGCTCTATTCACATGCTGTTGTCTAAGTTCCCCAAGTTATTTTTGTTTGTCTTGCCCACTTTCTTCCACAAAATTGCTTACCTGCAGGTGTTTCGAAGTGCAGTGGGTTAAAGTAACAATGACATTTTCAGAACAATTTTGTAGGTTAGTGTAGAATTAAATGTAAAGTGGAAGGAAATGGTCTTCAAAATTATACCACTTTCCTTCCAGTGCACAATAATGTACTACTTTCTATTGTCCAATCAGATCAAATCCCAAAGTCGTGTTTGGGATGCACAAGTTTCAGAGGACCTGTTCTCACCTTCTCTCTCTGCATTTCATTCTTTATCTGGGATATCTTTATCTTGATCGCATCGATCTCCTCATCCTGGACCAGAGGGATGGGACTAGACTCACAGTCATCAATGGTTTGGAAGGTCAGGTCAGCCAGTGGGATGTACCATTTGCAATCATACTGTTGCCCTTTGCTTTAGAAAGACACATGTATCAATAATAAAACTTCTTAAGATTCCCCATTATGGTAATGTGTTTCGATCTCTCATTACATGTGTTGATGGCTGAATTATAAGCAGGGATAATGGAAATTTACTGATCATGAGCATCTCTGACCAGGACTCACCCTGCAGCCTGTTTCTTCAATTTGGTGCAGAGCAGCAGGTCTGTGAAGAGGAAGATGTGACGGAGTTTCCTGGAACCTTCAACCAGCTCCACCATGAAGCAATCCCTCAGCAACTGTCGGTTCTGCCACAAGACCAAATCAGCACATCCATCAGTCTTAAATCTGTTTTACAAACCGTTTCAGTTCTGAGGAAATAATGTTTGGAATTTAAGTCTTTAAACTGACTAAACTCTGAGCGATAACACTAACAGAACTGGTAAAACAGCCACAGTATCCATACCCCAAACATTTTATGTATTTCATTTGGATTCTGGGTGAGAAATCAACGCCAACAGTCCATAGCTTTGAAATAGAAGGTAAAGCATATACTGTTTTCTATTTTTTGACAAATAAAATCTCTAGCTCAGATTTGATGGACAGAATCTGTGAGCAGCAATTTTCAAGCCTTGCCACTGATTTTAAACAGGATTTGGATGTGAACTTTAACTAGAATAATCTGGAGTGTCCCAACATCACCACAGCATAATGCTGCCACTGCCATGTTTCATTGTGGGGATAGTGTGTTCAGGGTGATGTGCAGTGTAATTTTTCTGCCAGAGTACCTTCTTCTACGTGTTTGCTGTGTGTCCTACATGACTTGTGGAAAACTGCAAACAAAGCTTCTTGTGGCTTTTCTAAAGAATGGCTTTTACCATGTGGTAGAACACAGCTAGTCTATCACATAGTAAAACCCATTGAAAACATTGATCTTTGTGGGTTTAATGTGACAAAATACAAAAAAAAGTTAAAGGGGTATTAAATCTTTTGCAATGCACTGTATGTCCATATTATCATTTGCTTAAAAGGAGTGTCCACCTAAATTCTTCCACTGCCCTCTGACCCCTGCACAGAGGCACAGCCCCTGTGAGAGACCGCCTCCTCACACCAACCACAGCTGGACAACAACAAGGAAACCATGCTTTTCCTCTGCTGCTTTTCCTCGCGCTCCAGCTCACTTCAGGCTTGTTCCAAACACACTGGTGTGGGAATCTAAAGCGTCCGATGAAGCCCTCGTTTTAGAGAGCCGCACCAGGGTAACGTCCGCCTATTGTTTTGGGACGCGAACGTGACCACAAGTCAATAATCCGATGGAAAAATAGGAGTTGTCACTGCACGAGATATAACGCTTCAAACACTGTGCCTCTGTTTTTGTCTGCACAGTAATGAGAGGCTGAGCACTGGGGTATGAACAAGAGGAACAGTTAAATAAACTCTATGGAAGGAATGAATGGTCAGGGTAATTACAGGTAGTTACAGTGCAAAACATCAGCAGAGATACAAATTTAGCCAACAGCTGACCAAATAAAACAACAAGCTAGTATTTTAAAGTGAACGTCAAGACATGGATTATTATCAGTGCATTTCTTTGTGGGATCTCAGACTTCCTAAATAACATGCAAAAGAATGTTCTTACTGGTTTAAATCCTACCCTTGTGGGCAGGACAAGTTCCCAGGAATGAACAGAGGAAGTTCCCAATCAGACCATCTGAAGCCAAGCAATGAGATGTGTGTTGTACTGGGGGAGTATAAAGGGGTCAGGAAACACAAAGTCAGTACACACACCCCCAGTGCAAAAGGTTGGTCAGACAGCCTAGTCGATAAGGCATTGCGCGTCATTTCTGGGAAGCATATCTGACACCCCAGCAGGGAAGGATGGGAGTGAGCACGGCAGTAATCACTAATTTTTCTGGTTTGCGACACGGAGAACCCTGCCTCCCGTGTTTCTGCTGTTTGGTCACAATCTTCCTGAACAATCTGCCTGTTTCACTACAAGCAGACTGAAATGAGTCAGCAACCATCTGACTCACACTCCTGTTTTATTGCAGCTTTCAGACACCTTCTGCTCTGAGCTTTTTACCGTCAACGGTCAGAACAGGAAGGATATTATAGGGCCAGGTACAAACCCGGAATCCACAAAAATGCCTTTATAGAAACAAGATCTAATAGAAATGTTACAGTAACAGTACAGAAACCTGGAGGTCAGAAGGGTAATTATCTTTTTTTCCCTAATGGACATGGCTTTTTCTTGATGGGGTGACATGACACACGAGATACATTTAGATCTGAAACCAGATATTTTTATTCACTGCATTAAAAAAAACACATAACCTTTTATCCTCACTGTCTGACATCAGACAGTTTCCTGTTTTAGCTCAGTAAGTATTAGCAAAACTGTTTCAATTTGCTCAATGGAAAAATACTGAAAGATAAATCCATTATTTTCTTCAATTTCTGTTGTTTACATACAGTAGCTTTAATAAATTTGGGAAATTATGATGTCATCTAATGAATTCATAATATTTGAGGTAAAAGGAGGAACATCCATGGATCTGTCCTTGTGTGACATAATGGGGAAAAAAATCAAAAGAAATCAAGCAAGATATGAGGAGAACTGTGGAGCTCCACACACCTGGTTCATCTTTAGGTACAATTTCCAAATCCCTGAAGGTGCCACGTTCAACTGTTCAAACAATTCAACGCACCTATAATCAACATGGGAATATCTTCCTGCCTCACTTTATTGAGAAAGGAGATGCTTTCTGTGTCCTAGAGATCCAGTGTTTTGCTGCAAAAGGTGTGAATCAGGACAAACGCAAAAGACCTGATGAAGATGCTGGCTGAAGCTGGTAAGAGTGTCATTATTCACAGGGATATGAGCCATGTACCAGCATGGGCTTGAACGGCCACTCAGAGAAGAACCCGCCATTACTCCAAAAGCATCTTAAAAAGGCAGATTACAGTTTGCAAATGCACTAAAGGACCAAGACCTTCATTTTTGGAGACATTTCCTGTGGTCAGATATAACTAAAATTGAAGTGTTGACCTTTGAGCATTGTTGTGAAAAGAACAGGAACTCTTGCAAACCTGGGAACACCATCCCAACTATGAAGTACAGGGTGGTGGCATCATGCATGGGTGTTTTGCTGCAGGAGGGACTGGAGCACTTCATAAACTTGATATCATCTTGAGGACGGAACACTTGTGTGGAAAAATTGAAGCAATATCTCAAGACATGGCCAGCTACAGGGTTAGTTCTGAATGTTTGAAGTTAAGTTGTGTGAGGTGACTATGGGAAATAATTCCCTCACCAGTAGTAGAAAGATCGCCTATCATTCTAAGCTTCCGGAAAATCTAAATACATTTTTAGTGATGAAAGCTAACAGCTAGTCAGACGTAGACCATCCTTAGCTGGATTTGGCAGTTGAAAACAGGTCAAACTGAAAATATTAATACCAGTGGGATTAGGGCTGCTAGTTGTTGGGAAAACATGTAATTGCGATAATTTTGTTCAACATCGAGGTGATGATATGGATTATGAATAATCCACATTTTACTGACTCTGAATTTTCTTCCTTTTCCTTCGCTGCAGTTTCTCCAACAGCTTCTTTGAGCTTTAGCATCTCAACCACTAAAACATATATATATGGTGTGCATCAAATGCAGTTAGAGCGTTCAACTGGCCAAATTTATTACTAGCATGCAGAGCATGAATGCATGGCATTTCCAAGATGATATTCAAAACAAATACTGCACCAAGTAAAAGTTGTGATATTATAAAAATTTATAATGCTATGACAATTGTAATTAGATATATTGTGCAACACTAAGTGGGATATGCTGCTATGTTAGCGGATATTATCGGTCTGCAGTTTCCTAAGAGATGGTTGATGCTGATTTTTCAGCTGAACAAGTACCGTGTTTCTACGTGGAGTTAGCTTGGTTGAACCTAACCGGTTATTTACTCTGATATAATGACAGACAGTAAAAAAGGATTATATGTGATTTTATAAAACGTGTATGTAAACAAGGACTTCATGATATTAGGAAAACATGCAATATGCGACAATATTGGTAAATGTTGTGCTAGGGAGATGATTTGCAATAAAAAAAACAACTGAACCGTGTTAATGTCTTTCTGCTTTGGGCTCATAGCAAACACAGACCCTAGACAATGAACAGTCTGTCCAGATACTGAAAACTTTATTCTTTTTTCCATCTCAGTAACAACCTTTTCTTGAAACAGTGGCTTCTGGCCGACTGCCGTCTTGACTCTGAAACAACTTAGTTCTAGTTTCCTAATAACTTCTACCTTAACACCTCTTATCCTTCTAAAACATTTTTATGTTGCAAGGAACAAGTTTTTACTTTTTTTATGAGTCCTTTGACCTTTTCTGCTGGCAACCCTTTGTTTGAGGTTTTGTTGTCCAGATCCGGTCCAGCATTGACAAAGAAAATCATTAAAACTGTTAACAACTCAGCCATGTTATATGCAGGTTTTGTTTTTATTGTTGATTAATAAAATAATGTGGGTAATGTACTTGACTGCTGTTAGGTTTAATAATACTATTTAATGTATTCCAGATACATCTAATGTTATTTTATTATTATCTTATCTATTTATTATAATAGTAGTATTTACACAATGTTGTAGTTAAGTTATTTTTATACATTTGATATTTGCTTGTTTATGTCAGATTTTATGAATTCTTTGTACAAGTTATTATTTTTTCTCCAAGCATGTTTTAATGCTTTAGGTAATCTAATCCATAGGTTCAATTCAATTCAATTCAAAGATACTTTATTGATCCCCGAGGGGAAAATTTGAATTCTTTGTATTTTTAGATGTCTTATTGAACCGTCTTACTAGACATCTTGACAATCTGTATAAAACTTTTATTTGGGTTGTTAACATCTTTTTTGTTAAATTTAACTTCCCAATTTTATTTTTCCAATTAAATTTTTTTATTTATTTATAGATTCTTCAGTTCTAACCCTTTTTGTAGATTATTCTGCTTCTATATTTGAACGAGGTGTTCTGTATGAATATAAACCATGTAAAACTAGCAGGAGCAACACATTGCATGGAGGTGGCAATCAGGTCCCATTGTCTGTGCAAACACAACTTTTAAAGTGATAGATTTGTTTATGGCCAAAAAGTAATTCTTTTGTCTGGCTGAGTTTTCCCTTATGACTATTTAAAATCTGGTGGATTTAACAGACTTATTCTGTATACAGTGTTACTGAAATGTGCGTCTTACATTTAGGAGAGCAACAACTTGCATTACTCAGAGAAAGCCAATCCCATATTTGCATTAGTATTAAGTTAGGCTCTGTACATTCATTTATCGACATTAGGTCATAAAGTCCATAATCCAATCCTAAGGCAGTAAAGTCAACAGGTTTCCATACTCACCTCTCCCTTTTTAACAGTCATGGACTGTCTGCGTGGGGTGATCTCTTCATTAATGCTGGACAAAAAGTTCTGGGAGATGCGCAAGGCATCCTGTAACAATGGATAGTCCGGATGGCTGGAGGGTGTGTGCTTCAGCAGGTCCTGAAAGAGAAAAAAGAAAATCACAAATTCAGCTTTAAGGGTGGCCCACCATGCAGGCCAGTTGTGGCTCCCAATAACGGACTTACATGGAGAACAAGAGTGCTGCGTGTCACCCGGTCCACAGGCTTGTAGAGGAGAGCTGTGGAGGAGGAAGAGTCAGCTCACAAGGGTGGTAAAAAATGTATTCCAATACCAGTAAGAAATGCTTTTTAGTCAGAATCAATACTCACTTTCCAGAGAATTTTTAGCTGACTGGTCTTTGCATTCCTTTGTGCTTTTCACTTTGAGATTCTGACAGAGATAACAGGAAAAACAAAGAAAGCAAAAACAAAACACCCTCATTAATTCACAGTAAGCTCCACTGACTGCAGCTGTGCAACTCTTTAAGCTGTGCAGAAAACTGCCCTGTCATCACTTGTCTCAGGCGGCAGTCCAACATCAATCCCCTACATGCTGAGGTCCCGCCGTGCGTAGCATGACTACATACCTCAGATATCTCTGCAAACTGAGCGTTTGCCTGGCAGCACTTGTCAGCCGTCTCCACAGCAACCTTATAGTTATCCACAAAGGCCCGGTACACTCCGAGCTGGCTGGCCTGCAGTGAACAGAGACAGCACAGATTAGACTCACTCCTTAGCAGAAGATAGATTTTATTGGTGACTGCTATTGCAACGTCGCAGCACGACATGCTCGGGCCTCAAGTCACCTAACTGACACAGCTGAGTGTTATTCAGAGTTCGCTTCTATATATAAACCTCTTTACGTATGTTTCTTTAATCTTTTGCCTTCAGCAGCGAACACTGAGGTAACCCTTTATGCATCAACCTCCTACAGAGCCTTCCATGCTCCTTTACTGCTTTTAATGTGGTGAAGCGACTCTTTTATCTGGCCAGGAGATGCCTTCAGGCAGTCTACTCAGATGTAAGCTCCACCAAGAGCCACCGAGCATTAAAATTAGAGCCAGAAACGATCACCTTTTCACTCTGTAAGTCTTTGCTCTTTAAACAATCATTAACAATCAAGGAATGACATTTAAGCAGGGCTGTAATTAGTTTTTGAAAGTTACTCACATGCTAAATGGTGGTGTCTTTGATGAAAAAACCCACAAGCTATGTGGTGCTTCTTGTTATCTGATGCTGGGTATTCTTACCCACAGAAAGATTTAAATCAGGTGAAACAACAACCACTCTGCTTTTGGTATTTTTGCAGTTGTTGGAGGTAAAAGTTGTTCAAATGTAAATCACATAATGATGATAATCACATCATTTTACCCATACCAGCCAATCTTATACTTAATTTTTTTTTCCTGGGTTCAGACTTCCTTATTTATGTTTTTTAGTATTAGCCTCAGCTTCAAGTTGGACCAAAGTGAGTGGAAAAACGAGTTTTGCGTGTCTAAGCATTTGTCAAGACATGTTGACTTTTCTCTTGAATGCAATCACCCATATAAAAACAAAAGGTGTTACATCTCATTTTTACAAGGAATCATTTCACGTGGCTAACACAAACGCGGTACCGCCAAGATTTATGGGAGAGCGCCACAATTTTAGATTCACATATGAACCAATCCCACCGAAAGGGAAGTCAAAACCTGTGTACCAGCTTTTGGAAGAGGTCGCCCACACACTGCTGGTGGCTCCAGTCTTTGACTCGGGGCAGCAGAGCGTCGTAAAAGTCCTTGTGGATCTCATGGAGCTCGGGCACTTTGAAAAAGATTGTCTCTATCTCCTGGATGGTCAACATCGGCTGGGAGGTTGTGGCTGCGGCCTTCAGAGGCTTCATAGGCTACAAGAAAAAGAAACACAGGCAGTTTGTCAGACAGTGTCAAAAAGTCTACCTTAAATGTGTATTTAGAAATTCTTAAGCACTGCACTCTATCAAAATACCCAGTTAATCAGTTTTTTAAAAGGACTTTATCTGATTAGTGTTTTCGTTTATTTGCATCCAGCAAATGTTTATTATTTATTTATTATTGGTTTTCAGGCATGTCATGTGCACAGATGTATCTGGATTTTCTGAAGCATACACATACGTACTATACAATGCCTGTTAAGTTTATTTTATTTATTTAAACACCAGTACAAAATGCGTTGTCTTTTGCCAATATGCTGATTTCCTGAAACATCCTCACTGGCAGCCATTCAAACAATTAAATAGGGACTAAATATATAGCTACCAACAATTTTCACATAATTAGCTTTTCATACATCTGTTTTTATATCTCAATTTTTCTATTTAATTAAATAATTGTTCTTGTGATTTGTAACTATTATGGTCTGTTTTCTTCCAAACTTGAAATGCATTTTTTTGGGAACTCCTTTGGCACCAGATCATATTAAACATCTAATCAATGCTGCTGTTAAACAACACTGTGAGCAATATGTGTTCTTCATCAATGAGACCAAAGGTCTTCCTCGGACAGAGATCTCTGCCTCCAGATCCATGTCGGGAAGATCTCACACAGAGATGCTCCCAAAATAAGATCTAACCTGCATCATTCCTTTAGGGTGTTTTATTTTTTTTAACTTGTGAAAAAACACCTTAAAAAGGTATAGTGCTGTGAAAATGGATTTGTGTTCTCAAAAATGTCTTCAGGTTTTACTTTTTTGTCCCACTTGGATGTTTTAAGTCATTGAAAAATATTTTTCATACAGAGACAACCTGAGAAAACAAAATTCAGTTTTCAAGTGATGATTTTACCATGTGAAAAAAATATCATACCCTCCACCACTTGTTAAATCTGTTAAACTGTGATTAACCACATTTTTCCTAGCCACACCTCGGTCTGTTTACTGTCAAACCTGTAGAAACAAGAAATCAGTTGCATAGAACCTGTCTGACAACATGAAGTAGGCTAAAATATCTCAAAAACCAACACATCATGCCCTGAGCTAAACAAATTCAAGAACAGTTGAGAAACAAAAGTCAATCACATATCAGCTTCCAAACAGCTACAAAGTAATTTCTAAGACTTTAGGAGTCCACTAAACCACAGTGAGATCTATTATCTGCAACTAGTGAAAATATGGAACAGGTCTATTAAAATTACTCCAGGGGAGCATCAGGTCACAAAAAACAGAACAATATAAAGCACTGTAGGCCTCACCTGCCTCAGATGAGGTCAATGTTCACGATTCAACAGTTCAAAAAGTTATTGAAACACTTTTTCGTTTATTAAATAACAGAATTAATCAAAAATGCTGATATTGAAATTCATTTGATCATCTAAAACAATTAAGCGCAACAAAAGACCAAAAACAAAAGAAATTTAAAAGGGAGCAAAAATCTTTTTTACAGACAGAATATGTCTTGTACCTTACACAGTATAACTAGTAGTCCTGACTATAGAAAACTGACCAACCAATCACACCAAGGATGCATAAAATAATTAGCGATTCTAACATGTGTATTAGATAAATTAGATTAAAATTGCATGTGTCTAATTACCGCCATCTCTTAGTAAATTAGCCGATTCCGGTCAACCAGACAATTATTTGAATGTATATGTTAAACATAGAAGCTATATATAGCATAAAGAGCTTTTACATACTATCAGCACGGCCTCCAGGTGGCTGAGGTAGGTTTCCTCACTGGCCAGGATCCCAGACAGGACCCACTTCCTCATTTCCTGCCCCTTTTCCTGTTCCAGCTCCACCTGATACAAACATGGTATGGGGCAAAGAAAAAGAAACGCTCACAGATTTGAAGAGATTGTATTTCTTACTGACAACAACTTGACATGCAAAACATAAATGTGGTTAAAATTTAATAAATAGAAGACGTTTAAGACTTTTTAAGGACACAGATTTGTAAACCTGAAACCTGAAATTTGTAAACCTGAAACGTTATCACGCTTTGTAGGAGTTTTACATTCCAAGAGGCCTGCACCAGACACTCCTTGCCTCTTACAAAAGACAAATGTTTGGATTTTTTTCCCCTCACCAAGGAGTTAAACAGGTCAAAGACATCAGTCTTTTGAGTCAGAATAACTGTCAGTAAAAAAAACTTGGCAGAGGAGTGAACTGAGCAGCATCAAGTTCTGCTATTGTTTGTGCTGGATGAAAAAGGAGCAGAATGTTGCTTGAACCCATGCACCCCAACCTCCACCACGATTTAGGCTTTGAAAATTGCCATCAGAGGATAAGAATACCACAGATAGAAGGAGGACGGAGCAGAAAGGGGGAGGGACGTTTAGTCTTTTGAACACGTGTTTAGCCACAGTATGCTTGTTGACTGTGTGCGCTCTTTTCACTGACGCCCTGCCTCACAATGAAAAGCCTTCCCCATCTGGGAGCTATATGCTGCTCTCTATTTAATTGGTGGCATGTGGGTGCATCGGTGGGTGTTATTGGCATTTTTATTTAGATTCTGACCAACAGCATAGCAACACAACTATGGAAACAGAGAATATTACAATAGAAACATCAAGTAATTTTACATTTTAATTTGTTATACTGAAACTTTTATGATCCAGCAAGTAAATCTATTATAAGCGAATGTACTTGGATTGAGTCAAATTAACCTAAGAATCCCAAAGAATCAGCTCTTCCAGCTAGATTTAAATTTTCTTTTGAGTGAATGTAAATAGAACTCAATATACTAATTCAAAGACAATATTTAAGTAATATTAGTAACTTAAACACATTTTAAATGTATAGTTTGGATTAACTGAGGTGCAGTCTTGATGTCCCTTGAACCTTTTCATGTTTTCTTAAATTACAACCAGAACTTTAACAAGTTTTACTGGGATTTATTGTGAAACACCAACACAAAGTAGTGCTTAACTTTGAAGTTAAAGCAACATTTTAATTGTTTTAAAAACTTTGCACAAATAAAAATCAGGACAGTTTGGCATACAAATGTGTTCAGTCCCATTTAATCTAATATTCTTAAATAAATCAAGTGTAGCAAAATGCCTTACTATAAGTGCAACTGTCCAGCAAGTCAGATCTAAGTTTCTGGTGTGCATGAAAAACACTAAGTGGAGGTAAGCTAAGTCATTATCCCCAATGTGAAATATGGTGGTGCTACCATCATGCTGAGGGGGGGCTTTTCTTGAACAGGGATAAGGAAGATGGTCTGAGTTAATGGGAAGATACATGGACCTAAATACATGGCAAACCTGGAAAAAAACCTGGAAAAGATCTGAGGCTAGGGCAGAGGTTCAACTCCCAGCAGGAGAAAGGCACTAAACATACAGCCAGAGCTACAATGGAATGGTTTAGTTTAAAGCTTAATCATGTGTTCAAATGGCCCAGTCAAAGTCCAGACCAACTGAGAAGGGCAAGAATTGAAAATAAATAATCAGCCGCTCTCGATCCAATCTGACCGAAGTGTCTGTAGATTATGCTGTTCATTCAATAGGTTGATTTATTTTACTGCATCAAGCCATTAAAAACAGCTTTAATGTTTTTTTGAGGGTCTAAATCAGCTTTTTTTTCTCCACATATTTAATCTGAGAACCTCGATGGTTAGTATAAAAGTTGTGGAAAACAGTCAAACAGACAACAACACACATCATACGAAAACAGCTGATTTGTGTTTTCAAATCCCAAAATAATTAACAAGTGATGTAAAGTTCACTGGAACAAAATACCAGTGGCAATTCTGTTAGATGCATTTTTCATGCTTTCAAGCATGTGAAAGATTATGTTGTAGCCTCATTTTAAGCAGACAAAAAGAATAAAGGGTTGAAGTAGTTATACATAGCTGAATAACACGAAAGAAATTATGCTGATAATGAAAAAAATCCATCTACCCAAAATGAGAAAACAAATGTTGCTTGTTCTTGTTAATTACCACAGATAGCAGAAAAAAACAAAGCAACAACTTCTTAGCTTGGAAGGAGGAAAACACAGACACTGAATGTTGTGGAACGGAGCGTGGACAGAGGACACTGAAGGACAATGCAGTGACAAAGAGCCAAAAGCAGCAGCAGAAGCAGCTGACAGATAACGTGTCAGGGTTGTCTGCTGCAGTAACTTTACCGACTGGGTGGACTCCAGAGAACCGGAGGACTGCGTGTCTCGGCTGTTCCGGTTCTTGGAGCGGAGCCGTGGCGAGGAGGAAGGAGACCCGCTGAAAGATGGAGGCTCGTGGCGAGGCTGGTGCTCCTCGGAATGCTCCAGGTCATAGCCATATGACGGAGGGTTTTCGATGTAGGGAGCGTCTAGGAGAAAACAGGCAAACAAAGGACAATAGTCACATGGTGTGCTGGTATACTACTAGGTCATGTAGTTAACACAGAGACACATTATGGGCAAGGCACCAAGTTGAAGCACCATTTCCAGCTGGAATCCTAACCCGATGTCATTGCAGGATAACATCTGTGCTAGTGTGTTGGTCAGTTTGTGCAGTGGTCACTTCTGAAAAGGTCTTTGGTGTAAAATTACAGTTAAGATATAAAAGCTGATAAAATGTGTGTCTAAGAGGGCATGGCGGTGACCCGGGCGACCTTTGCTGCATGTCTTTCCTCTCTCCTCCCCTTTCCTGTCAGCATACTGTCGAACAAAATGAGAAAAATAAAGGCCACTAGTTTTATTTGGCTGTCACTGGTAAGAACATCTGCAGTAGAGCTATTATTCAGTATTAACTGAACTGATTATTTTTTTAAAGCCAGCTGAATTAATTTTTCTAAGTGTAAAAACATAAAGCAACTATAATTCCAAAATGTATGGCATGTCAAACTCCTTTAAGCCAATACATTGTACAATTGAGATGGAGTGTCTGAGCAGCAGTTTTTATGGGTTTCCACAGATTCTCTATTAGGCTTAGGTCTGGGGTTATACTGGGCCATCATCCCATTGTAGCTCGAGCTTTATGTTTAGGGTTGTGAACCTCCACCCTAGCAACAAGTCTTTTTCAGCCTCTATAGGTTTACTTCCAGGTGTGTCCTTTATTTATCTCCTGCCATCTTCGCTTCACCTCTGACCGCCTTCTCTGTCCCTGCTGAGGAAAAGCATCCACAGAGCATGATGCGGCCACCACCATGTTTTTATGGGGCTGCAAATTTCACGTAGGTCAAAAAAACTTTCATCTTGTCACTATTAAACAAAGGCCAGATTTGTGGAGTGTAGAACCTATAGCTGCTCTGTCAAACGATGCTCCTACCTGAGCTGTGGGGCTCTACAGCTCCTACAGAGTTACCATGGGATTTATGGCTGCTTCTGTCATTAGTGCCTGCATTCACTGTCCAATAAGTTAAGGGAGATAAGTTAGGTCTGCAGGATTTTACAAAACCATGAAATGGCAATAACATCGTTTCAATTTCCTATGATATTAGTTGCATTACATTCACATCCATCTGTCACAGCTATTAGCATTTACAAAACAGAGAGTCCCTCAAACAGCCTGAGTATAACAATGGCAATATCAATTAATTTTGTTCTGTCATTTATTGCTTAAACTTCACATGAAAGAATCGGGTAGTTAACTATGACATACAGGTCCTTCTCAAAATATTAGCATATTGTGATAAAGTTCATTATTTTCCATAATGTCATGATGAAAATTTAACATTCATATATTTTAGATTCATTGCACACTAACTGAAATATTTCAGGTCTTTTATTGTCTTAATACGGATGATTTTGGCATACAGCTCATGAAAACCCAAAATTCCTATCTCACAAAATTAGCATATTTCATCCGACCAATAAAAGAAAAGTGTTTTTAATACAAAAAACATCAACCTTCAAATAATCATGTACAGTTATGCACTCAATACTTGGTCGGGAATCCTTTTGCAGAAATGACTGCTTCAATGCGGCGTGGCATGGAGGCAATCAGCCTGTGGCACTGCTGAGGTCTTATGGAGGCCCAGGATGCTTCGATAGCGGCCTTTAGCTCATCCAGAGTGTTGGGTCTTGAGTCTCTCAATGTTCTCTTCACAATATCCCACAGATTCTCTATGGGGTTCAGGTCAGGAGAGTTGGCAGGCCAATTGAGCACAGTGATACCATGGTCAGTAAACCATTTACCAGTGGTTTTGGCACTGTGAGCAGGTGCCAGGTCGTGCTGAAAAATGAAGCATGAAGTGCTCCAAAATCTCCTGATAGCTAGCTGCATTGACCCTGCCCTTGATAAAACACAGTGAACCAACACCAGCAGCTGACACGGCACCCCAGACCATCACTGAGTGTGGGTACTTGACACTGGACTTCTGGCATTTTGGCATTTCCTTCTCCCCAGTTTTCCTCCAGACTCTGGCACCTTGATTTCCGAATGACATGCAGAATTTGCTTTCATCCGAAAAAAGTACTTTGGACCACTGAGCAACAGTCCATTGCTGCTTCTCTGTAGCCCAGGTCAGGCGCTTCTGCCACTGTTTCTGGTTCAAAAGTGGCTTGACCTGGGGAATGCGGCACCTGTAGCCCATTGCCTGCACACGCCTGTGCACGGTGGCTCTGGATGTTTCTACTCCAGACTCAGTCCACTGCTTCCGCAGGTCCCCCAAGGTCTGGAATCGGCCCTTCTCCACAATCTTCCTCAGGGTCCGGTCACCTCTTCTCGTTGTGCAGCGTTTTCTGCCACACCTTTTCCTTCCCACAGACTTCCCACTGAGGTGCTTTGATACAGCACTCTGGGAACAGCCTATTCGTTCAGAAATGTCTTTCTGTGTCTTACCCTCTTGCTTGAGGGTGTCAATAGTGGCCTTCTGGACAGCAGTCAGGTCGGCAGTCTTACCCATGATTGGGGTTTTGAGTGATGAACCAGGCTGGGAGTTTTAAAGGCCTCAGGAATCTTTTGCACGTGTTTAGAGTTAACTCGTTGATTCAGATGATTAGGTTCATAGCTCGTTTAGAGACCCTTTTAATGATATGCTAATTTTGTGAGATAGGAATTTTGGGTTTTCATGAGCTGTATGCCAAAATCATCTGTATTAAGACAATAAAAGACCTGAAATATTTCAGTTAGTGTGCAATGAATCTAAAATATATGAATGTAAAATTTTCATCATGACATTATGGAAAATAATGAACTTTATCACAATATGCTAATATTTTGAGAAGGACCTGTATTGTTCATTGTGTGTGTTGGGTTTGTATACAGTATAAAACTAGTTAGAAACACAAATTTTCAAAGAAAACCCTTGTATGTATTACAGTGGTTATTATGATGTTAACAGCAGACAATAAATTTTAAGCAGCTCGTCTGTTTCAATGTTTACCTCAATAAACCTGTGACCTACATAAGTCCAGCATACAGTCCCAGTCACCGAGGTGAAGTCAGGAAAGTGGACAAACAAGTGAAAAGGCAGGACAAACACATGTGCCCTGCTCATTATACAATGTCTTCCTTCACCTACATGCTTTACGTTGTAAGGGAACGGGACCATGTAGCTTGGGGTGAGATTCACTTCTAACTCACGTATTCAAGGAAGTCTTAAAACTCACAGAGCAACAGATCGTTATCAGAATCCTGTAAAAAAGGCACAAAAGTAGAGCTCAGCGTGGGTCATGTCGCAACAGAAATGCCCGCAGCCAGCTTGTGCTGGAAAAACACGTCAGGAATATATATATGACACTTATCATTCAGTCTTTTTAAGATTAGCAGTCTGCATACTGTAATTACTGTCAGCCACACTAACTCACCAACACATATAATCATTATGATCTTTACTGTTCTCAAGTATTTGGCAGCTCACTGATAGAATATAACAAACATCTAAAAAAGTAGTCCAAAAAAGTAGTCAGAAGAAAGAGGATGTCAAAGATCTCTTGCGAAGTATTTTAAGAGGACAGCATAAAACTGGTTTACCGCAGCATGAAAACAGGAAAATAAAGGATTCCGGAAACTGGGGGAAAACGGAGCCATGTCACTCCGGAGAGACTAGAGGACTTGACATCCAACAAACACTCAAACCCAGGAGGCAAGGATTAAAAAGGAGACTAGGGCAGTGCAAGCAGCTTCAGCAAACTGAGGAAGTTCTACAGAAAGGGTACACTGTGCTCAAGACATCTAATACAGCAGGCCTAGAAAAGGATGAGCAACACATCCTCCCTGAGGAAACCGGCTCAGCGCCACCAAAACAAACTGTTTTAAGAGCCAGAACTTATCACAGCTACATCAGGCAAGGTATTAAAAAAATGTGCTCTTGAACCTTTACACTGAGACGTTTCTGTCCTATATGGAAACAAGTTGCTGGATGTGGTCAGTGTGAGAAAACTGACATTACAATAGACCCTCAGTGAGTGGATTTGTTGTAGCGATCACAAGGACGCCAACTGAGGAAGTGTCCAGGCAGGTCTGCCCGGAAAATTTTGCAATTCATTTGATCCCGATAGGAAACAGGCTTTCCACACAAGGTCGTCTCTGCGCAAACAGACCTTACTCATACTCCTAACACAGCCCCCTAAAGTCACAGCCGTTGTATTTACATCCCATGTTTACAGAGCCCCTACACTTTGAAGGGCAGAGATGCATAGTTTAATAGTCTAATAAATAGCTTCTGAGGCACTTTAACACACTATTTTTACAACGTTTTCCCCGTTGTGCCTCAGGCAGCAGTAGTTGCATATGATTTTAAAGCAATCTACCCCAAAACAATCGTCAGTCCTCTTTACTGCCAATTTGAAAGGGTGTTCCCCAAGGTTCTGTACTTGGAACAATCTTATTATTGCTTATTAACATAGTCTTTATTGTCTCAACACAGTTTGTTTTTTTGGCACAGGTTTTTATTTATGGAGTTGTTTTGAATCTACAGCTAATATTCAGTTTTTACACTAGTTCCAAACTGTGCTGAGACAAATTCCGTGTTTTTAAATCTAAGAAATCCTGATAATGGTAATAGGAACTTTCCTTCACTCTTTAATACAATTACAGTAAAAATGCATTACCTTAATGATCTATGCAGGGTTGTGGGGATACCAAGTTCGAAAGTAAATTGTTTAAGCAGGACCCAGAAGTCTTGGACTAAATTAATCTTAAATCTTAATTGTGGACAGACAGCTAAATCCACAGTCCAATACTGTAACGATTTCTCCTAGCAGGTCAATGTTTAACACCATCATGTCCGTATTGATGAAATGATGGGTGACATGGAGGTGACCAACATAATATTAGTCAGAAGGCTTTGCTGGTTGACTGACGGCCATATTTCATACAAGCCTGCAGCCAACCAGGGCTTCTAAAGTCTCTTGACTCTATAAAACTCCAAGGCATAATTATAACAGAGTGTTTTATTGATAGAATATAGACACCCTGTACATTTATTTTACTCTTCCGATTTAAAAAAAGATAAAAAATAATACAAATAGTTTCCGCGTAGTAGATTTGTGTTACTTCGACCTAAAATATTTTTTTCTGTTTTATGTAACAGGCACATCTGCCTTTAATGGATTTCCCGTAAATCAGTCGAAACGTACATACAGAGAGACGAGTTGAACTGCTCCCTCAAACTATGGTCGACTGATAGAAACCCATAATTGATATCCACTCCACTGTAACTAGACAGCCCTTATTTTGCGTGACTCACAGTATTAGGCATAAAGCTGTAGGGTGGTAAAGATGGCACTGATCATGATGACATGCCTGCCTGCCCAAAAAACTGTGTGCAGCTTAAAATCCTTTCAAGCTCTGCAATCGAAACGTAATAAATACATTCTAATGACGTTACATAAGACTAAACAGCTGTGGGTTTGAGCTCTGTAGAGTGGGGATCAGAGAGGAGCTGATTTCACTTTGGGCCGTCACTGAACTCTTTAAATCTGTTTTTCAAGAATTTCATTTAAACCTATTCCAGTGAGTCAGGTTTAACCACATATAATACAAAGATACACATGTGACATTTAGCTTTAAAAGGATTTTTTTCCCTTCTGTTTTTTGTACTGACACCCAGAACATTTTTAAAAATAGACCCACAGAATATACAAACCCTCTGCCAAACAAAGTGGCTCCTAAATCTCAAGCCTGTTTCTAGTGAACAATTAGTCATCATGAAGTAGTTTTCCTTCCTGCAACATGTGAACAGGACACACTCTCAGGACAGTTACAACAAGCCTGCTGGACATTCACCCATGACAAAGCAAAGCCACATTCAAAGCCCTGATCCTAATCCATACAGATGAACTAAAATAAAACAGATAGAGAGGGAGTGACAGATGTGCAGAAGAGACAAAGTCAGCTTCTCTTTCACTGAAATAACGAAGTACCTCAGTTTTGCTATGAGACAGCCTTTAGGAGACTCACATTTTCCATTTTAACTTCTGTTAAAACTGACAGCGATGAGATTAATGTCCTTATGTAGCAGCAAACACATGAAGGCTGTTCCAGATCACAGCAGTCTTTGCTTCTGCTGATTCATGCTGGAGGAGAACAAGGTCAAAAGTTGCAGTCTAATATCTGATTACTGAACCTTGATTCACCATAGCCATAGGGGACCACAGGGGAAAAATATCAATTTTCTTAGACTAATAGCATCAAATTCAGACACCAGTTCCCAAAAGTAAAAATCAACAGAGCAAAAAGGTCGATGGATCGAGCCCAGCTGGAACCAGAATAGCAGCATCCATATTCCCCCCGTTCACCAATAAGAAAACAGAACACAGTCCAGACTCGTGAGTGCACAGGGACAATCAACGCCGACTTATTGCTCCCTGCTGTGACCATACTGATCATCCACGCAGAGGACAGCCAGGTGATGGACAGATATTTGATCACAAGTTCCCCCAAATAAACAATGATTGATTAATGCAGCTCAGAATAGGCCTGAATTTGAAATTTAAGCATTTAATGCTCACAGAAAGGAATAAACGTCCAGTGAAGGAAGGCCTGATGCCAGTGTGAGAGGTTTAAAATAAAAGCTTGTCAGTACTGTATGGGTCCAGAAAATGGATTCTGATCTGGACTGTGCCGTCACTGGGGAGACAGGAACAGCAGGGAGGGTGCCGCAAACAATCATCTTGACTGTGAACTCTGAAGACTTGAAGTTGTTCTGTGCAGGACACTCTGCATGTACTAAATTATTTTTATATGTAAAAGCTAATTTTGCCTCATCCTGTAACCAGGCCATCTGTCATGCCATATTCAGACACAAGTTGTGGGTTTTGGGGCAGAGTGTAACAAATGCAAGCAAGCGTCACACCTTATCGCTTTTGTAAAGCGTCTGCTGAGTTAGGAGATCTGCTGAGGTCCACCAGCACATGGTTCCGATTGGTTGTAAGAAAACCTAAAATTAGTGCCAGCCATATAGCGGGCAAGGGTCAGAAATGAGCCGCCCAGCTCCCGTGCACCTATTAATCAATGTACATTGAAATAGCTCAGGTGATCAGACTTCACCTCATAATGTGCCACATTACAGATAATGACGTCTGATAACTGCTGCAATCTGGTAAAATAAACAGACTCTTGTGTTAAATGCACAAAAGGTTTGCTCATTGTCATTAAGAGGAATCAATCGTTCCTAAACTTGCTTTTTGAATTTAGAATTTGCACTAGAAGCTGTGAAGAACTTCAACCATTTTGCTGGTATTAAATCGACAGATGACAAAAACTCTTCTGACAGGCGAGTAGAGACAAGAAGAGAAAAACAAATCAGTGGCCTCTTGGTTCACTGAAATATTTATGTACATATGTAAACGGGATTAAATATTAGTGAACGAATGTGACCTGATGTGTTTTAATGTGACTGGAAACAGAGAATCTTCACATTTAACACAATGTTTGATCCACCAACGAACTGGGCCTGTACTGGCTCAACCAAACCATCTCCGATTTACTTTATTTAAGAACACAGTCCCAAAAATCAGTGCAATGTCTTCTAGTTTTTACATGGGTTTTGTTAAGTCAAGACATCAGCTGTTGAGATTGATATTCATTTATCTTCTATGGCTGTAAAGTGCTTTGCAAAAGTATTCATACCCCTTCAAGTTTTCTACATTTGTTCGCATTGCAACTGCAAACTTTAATGTGTGTATTCAATGTATTGGGCTTCTATGGGACGAACTCAAAGTAGGATATTTGTATTCATCTCCTTTTTCTCTGTTTTTCCTGAACAAAACCCTTGTCAACCAATGGCTTTAAATAGTAAATATAGTCTAATATAAACACATTCCAGTAAGACCTTTAGAGATTTGTTAGGAAGGAGCACTGCAGACAGGTTAGGGAGAGGAAAAAAATATCCCAAGTTTCGAGGAGCTGGATGAGGTGTCTGGAGAGAGGGACATCTGGGTGTCTCTGCTGAGTCTGCTGCCCCCGCGTCCCGGTCCCGGATAAGCGGAAGACTACGAGTACGAAGAAACTGGGACACCCATGCATCATTTATTTTTCACTTCTCACTGGTCCGTCACAATGAATCACAATGGAGGACTTCACATTGTGCTTGTGATAAAATGTAAAACTTGTTTAAGATGAATAAATACTTGACAGCCAATGTAGAGAAAATTTTGAAAAGTGATCATATCTAGCAGAGTAGGTCTGAAAACATATCTTCATTTATATGTGCTGCCATTTACATCACTTTGAGGTAAAAGACTGGCCAAAATGAAAAACTCTCTGTATCACATAAAAACAAGGTCCACAGGTCAGGCTCCTGTAAGGGAGGTGAACACATGCAACACTTAACATTTCATTAACCACTTCCCTCCACACCCCACAAGCAGCTGAGACATTCCATAAACACTTGGCCTGCCAGCCTGCAGGACAGAGGGCCCTTTGAGTGGGACCAGGGAGGGGAGCTGAGCCTGCAGGTCCAGAGGGCTGAGGCTGACCACGAGGGAGGATCACCGAGGTAGAGGGAGGTCTTCATCCACAAAAATATGCCAAACATTGCTTTCTATCAAGATCGCACATGGAGAGATGTATGCTGTTATGTAAGTGAACAGTGGGATTAACAGGAATGTTTAGAATTAACAGTTGAGCGTTGCTTGCATTCAAGTGTGTCTGTTCTGCTTTCTGATTGGCAAGGAAACAAAGACTAATCATGCCTTCTACTGTTAGAGCAGCTGGGGTGGTCTGGCCTGGTGTACTGATGAACTGCCAGCCTTTGAGCTGGAGAACAGGTGTCTTACTTTCACTCATAAATACATCACCGCACCAAGAGCCGCCAGGACTTCCTCTTGTACGCCTACGTTTACTTTAGGAAAGGGAGAGGCTGAATTCTTTCGCGACCACCGGAGCTCAGCTGTTGATACGCAGGTACGACGACAGGTCTGTCTGGGCTTCTACGAGGGACCTCAAATATCCATGAGTCTGCAATTAACTGAGAGGGCAGACTTGCACCAGTGTGACTCCTGCAGAGGCAGCAGTTTTTGCCAGCCTCTGGGCTGAAGCAGAGGCGTTCAGACAGACACTAATGGAGCGGCGGCCCCAGATAGACCACTTTATGGGCCAAATATCCTGACTGAGGCGGTCTCAGCTAAATGCATCCTAAAAGACAATCTGTTGGTTTTTGCGAGGATTATTATTAAATTAATGGGAGATTTAGTATCCTTTTTTAGCCGACCTTTTCTTTAACACACAGAGAGTCAAGACCCTTCCTCAGTCGTGGCATAATGCCTGAAGAGGCACAGGCATGTCAGCGACGTGATGATAATTAATTATGCAAAAATTACCCATCAGAAAGTTGGCCTCTTTAAAAGGTCCACAGCTAATCAGCAGCGATATTTAACAGCCAGGGTTGACAACTGGCCTAGATAACCAGAAACCAGGAGGCAATGCTCATTTATCTACTCTGTAGAGATGTGTCGGTTTTCAAGAAGACTTAACAGGAGAATAAAGTCAAGAGACATTGGGACAAGCAAAGCTTTGTCTGTGACAACGAGGAGATGTCGCTAATGGTAAATCACACATTTTGCTGAAGAAGAGAGAAACTGCCCCCACACCAGATGCGCATCACACAACATCAGCAGGACCCATGTCGGCTCACTCTGCAGGATATCGATAGCAAAACCCATATTTAGTCATCTATGTTTTTTATTTGTGTGATTTTAAAGTACATGAAGGTGAATGAATATTGCAAAAATATCCCGATCCCTTGAATATTTTTCCTTTTTGTCACGTTACAACTACAAACTTATATTTGTAAAGGGGAAGAAAAACATAATTTGTCTTTACAAATAAAAATCTGACAAGTGGCGATCATTTGTATTCAGCCCCCCGGTCACTTTGTAAAACTACCACTTAATGTATTTCCAGCTCCAGATCTTCAGGGGTTCGTCTCTACAAGCTTTGCCCATCTAGAGACTGAAATCTTTGCCCAGTCCTCTTTGCAAAATAGTTCAAGCTCAAGCAGACTGGATATCTGTAGACATACCTTTTCAAGACTTTGACTGGGCCATTCTAACATAACTATACTTTGATCTAAATCATTTATTGTAGCTGTGGCTGCACATAAATATCTGACAGGTTTGCCGCACACTCTAGCTGCAGATGATGAACAACAGTGCATATGAGATATTCAAAGGTTGGGATATTGTTTTATAATCTAACCTTGCTTTAAACTTCTCCCCAGCTTTCTCCCTGACCGATCTGCTATGTCCATTGGTCTTCATGACGTTGTTTGTCTTCTAATTTTCTCTAACAAACCTCTGAGGCCTTCACAGAACTACTGTATTTATACTTAGTGTATATATGGAGTAAGAAGCATGGTTACAGCACTGACATTGGTTTGACTTGTTTGGTTTAGTGATAAATGTAGCCAAACCAAATATTCCAAATGCTGCTTAAAAGGCCATAAAGCAACAAACAAAGGGGCAGTTTTTCCAAAACCCTAACTTCCAGCCAGCTTCCAGTCTGACGCCTAATCCAGCAATGTGCCACGTAATGTCGTTGCAAAATCAGAAAGTAAACCCAGACTGCTGGTAATCCGCAGAGCAAGGTCCACATGAGACAGCTGTGCCCTTAGGTCAGGAACTCAGAACAAAGGCTGCACCTCAGGCTCTGAGACACCGGGACTTAGTGGGGAACCAGAGATCTTCCACAGGAAAGGTCAGCTGACTGGTCACATGATGAACCACTGCTTGTTATAACATCTGTGAGCCTTTGATTCCACTGCTGACCACAGAAATGGTAGACAAAAGAAAACTATCACAACCACTCAATGCCCGCCTACTGTATTTCACAGTCCTTGTCACCATGACAACTGAGAGGTTAGCTTTAATGACTATTTACACTTTTAGTCTACAGCCGGCTATTTTTAAATGGAAATAAGATAAACACCCTGTATACCTGGGGGGGGGACCCAGATGATTTCAACATATCAGTCATCCAAGCTTCATGCTAGGTTACACTTAATGCTGATTATGTCACAGAATATCTGCTTGTTTGTCACATGTTGTGTGTCAAGAAGCTTTAGGCTGGATATTTGTATGACAAAAAAACATGTTCTGCTCATCTGCCTAATCCAGTCCTCAGTGGATCGCTTTCACACTGAAACACACACCTATCCACACACATCACACCCACTTTGGCCAGAGTGGCTTCAGTCAGCAACAACACATCCATGTGCATTACTCGTTTTAAAAGACACTAACCGTGGTAAGGGTCCTTTTCTAATAAAAAACGCACACTAACAATAAAAACACAGCTGGGTAGTTACGTATAGATTTCCTCTGCAGGACTTCACAAAACCGTTGCAAAAAGTGTACAGAAGGCGAAAAAAATGCTAACTCTGCTTTGTTTGTATTTTGGTTGATGACATCACAAGAGGAACAAAATTTGAGGTCAGCTGGCACTAGTAAATATTACTGCAGAAATACAGATATATTTCCTCATACATTCTAAAGCATCAAAGCTGAATTTGACAATGACAAAGACTGTCTTCAAACCTTTACTGGTACAAATCATTGGTGTTTTTTAGGTGAAGTGTTGTTGGAACCTTACTGCACAGCAACTCTGGAAAACCCAGTTAACTTTGCATTTCGACCAGAACGAGGTTCAGTTCAGTTTATTGTGTTTGAAGTAATTAAGACAATCAATTTTTAGTTAAAATTTCCTAAATTTGTATCATTTGGATACTCTTTAGCTTAACTGGTCCTCTTCAAAAACAGCTTCCAGGTGATCCATTGTTGCTCAATTTTCCTAGAAATCCATGCAGAGTTTTCATATACAGGACATTGGAAAGTAAACCCCTGTGAAGTAAAAATGTTATTAAAAACATGGATGAATCTGACTTATGTGACGTCACCACAAAAATGTGCGCTTGGCGGCTTGTTTTTGGACTGATGCATTTTTTAAATCCTAACTATAAAAACAAAACAGCAAAACAAACAGAAAACCGAATTTACAGTAAGTGTGATTGATTTACCTAAACGTCTGGCTAGTAGCTTTAACAGACTTTCTTGTAGGAATAAAACCAGCTACCACCTCTCGTTCTATCCTTGGGACTAGCAAGTTACCTGAACCACTTTCCTTATCCCACTTAGCATTGTTATATTTATACTGTGCCAATACTGGTGCTCAGTGAGTGATTCTTCTATTGTGTTCACACATCTCGACAGGAAACACTAATGGCTGCTGGTTTGATTGAAGGCCACGTGACACTTTGAGCCTGGCCATCCTCTTTCTTTTTTTTTCCACTGACTTGTCTGAGCTTTTTTGAACCCACCCCGTTTGACAAAGGGCCGCCCCAAATTTATCACGCTAGACAAACCCCTTTAAGTTAATTACTCCGTGTCGAGGCCAACAACGCCGATGTGAGCTGACACGAAAACTCTCAGGGCGGACCTGCTGAGCGACCGGGAAGGCCTGGGGCACCCACTGCCTCGCTGCATCCCCCTGAGTATAATGCAGCACTCTGAGGGGAAGGAACAGAAGGGGGTGAAGAAGTGAGGGCAGGCCTGTTTACAAAGAGTAAAGAACGTAAGATTTCAATAGATGCAAACACATTCTTTTCTAACAATGTGATTAAAGATGATAAAACCTCCCAGGAAAGAGTTAATATCTCCTCTGAGCTCCATAAGTGTGGGTGCTGGAAGGAGAAAATTAAGCCCTCATTAAAAAAAAAAAAAGAAAGTTAATTCATTTCAATCAGACATGCCCTCCTTTTTTACTGGGCCACATACTTTAGAATAAAACACCTCCCTTTAGTTCAACTATTTGAAACCTCAAGTTGTTAAGAAACTGTGTCAATACATATTATTCCCAACTCCAGAAAAAAACACTTTAGGATGGATTTAATATATCGGGGGCAAAAAATGAGGGCAGCATTAAAGAGATTGCAGGTGCATTTTATGCATCAGTGTGTCATGTGCTGATGTGCTTCATTTCAGTGATTAAAGCATCCCATTAATGAAGATGCACTGAACAGACCTGCTGATTCCATAAGAGCCATAATATACAAATGGTAACAAATGTGTTGCAGCTTCACTGATAGAGGTGGTAGATTTGAATCCAACAGCAAACAAAGGAAGAGCAATATTATCTCCATTTATTCATCAAAGGATTTGTCCCCAACTGACATTTGATTTTTAACAAACTCAACACAAAGAGCATGAAAGAACATTCTACTGAATAATGTATTTATAAATAATAAGAGTGGAAGATCTCATTTTTTGATGCCGCGTTTTCAGTATTTGACCTGCTAATTTCAGATTAGAGCCAAATAAAAAAAGGTCCGGTTCTGATCTGTGGCTGATTACCTAGTGAATCACTAGCTTTTAATCTCTTTTCTCTTACATTATTATCTTCAACAGTTGTTCTTCGATTGGCTCTGATCAGAGATCAGCAGGTCATGTACTGAAAAATTGTTTCTCCCCAACACATTAAATTATATTTGGTCTATAAATGCATCAAACAACTGCATGTACTTTCACCTTTTTAAGATTAATGAAAAGCAGATGCAGGTTAGGAACATAGGTTTTGATGTATAAATGAGGATAATCTTGTAATTCCTTTATTTTCATTTGGATACAAAACCGCCACCCATTTTTCCCCTTTCTGTGTTATAGTCCTTGGAAAATAAAACTCTGATCCAATCACAATCGCAATCAGCAGGTCTGACCATAAGGAATACCAGAAATCGGTACTGGCCAGGCAAAGCCTGATTGACGCATCTCTACTTTTGTGTTTTAACTTCTGAAGAATAAAAGAATCAGAGAACATGTGTGTTCTTGCAGGGACCTACCCAGATCTCCTTGAACACTGTTATCATGGGAGGTCCTGCTGGACGTGGTGGAGTCCCCATCACTGGGCCATATCTGGCCCCTTTTACGGATCCCGATGATAGAGGGGGCGCCGTGCTGCTTCAGGCATTTCTGTGACAGAGGGGTGGGTGGGCTGCCGCTGTCAATGGATAGTTGTGAGTGCTGGGAGGGAGAGCGACTTTTCTCCCTGAACATAGGGTAGGTGGTGGGGCTAGGAGACACTTGGCTGGACTGGCCCGAGGAGAAGTCCTCCTCGCTGGATGTCAGGTTCTCGTTGGAGCTACAGTCTGGTGTGTAGCCGCCCCCAACATCATCAAAGCTCCCGGGGGAGTAGGAGCGCCTTGGCCAAGTGAGGTGAGGATCCTCCTCTACGCTGCGGTCCCTGATGTGGATCACCCGAGTGTCTCCTTCACCCATCATTCCTCCAACATACACACTGGTGTAAGGCTGGCATTCGACTGGCTGCCTCTCTGACTTCCCCTCAGTGGACCTGACTGAACTGTCTTTCAGGAAGTGTGGGCTGACCTCAGTATCATCAGGTGACCCATTGAAGCTGCAGTTTCCTTCAGTGGATCTGCCTCTCTGAACAGGCTTGACAATGTCCGCTGTGGCAGCCGACAAGTTCCCTGGCAGGGAATGCAGGGACCTCTTACGCTCCATCTGCATGGCCTGACAGCCCAGGGTGCTGATCTTATCCGAGACCTCCTTATCGTTCACCCTCACCAGCCCTCGATCGTGATGGTACTCCATGTTCACGTAGAAGGGTTTCTCCTGGCTTCCCATCACTGATAATCCCCTACTGTCCCCTGCTGTGTGAGAATTGGCCCTCCTGATGCGCTCGAAGTTGGACCTCAGAGCTGCCACAGATCCTGTTCCCACTGGGAACTCAGGAGGCTCAGAGTCGTGGCGAACAGGTGACACCCTTTCTTTCTGTTTTGCTGTAGACAAACCATCTAGTGTTTCCTCTGGATGTCCTATATTTCTTGGAGTCTTGCATGAGCTCCTCTGCTTCTGCTCCTGCTCATCTGCCGGCGGCTCATCGGTGTAGGACCTCCTGTTTTCTGATCCACTGGGCAGATCTCCATCATTCATTGGTGGCATATTTTTAAAGCCCCATCTCTGCCCGTCATAGGATTTCCTTTCTTTAGCGAGGAGAGTCTGCAGGTAGATCATCCGAAAACGCTCCTTGTTTACTTCTTTCTCCAAGAGCCGGATAGAGGACTTGCATTTGTCCAGCTCCTGTTCAATGTCCCCTAATGAGTTAAGATCCATTTTAGGGGGATCAGACTCCGGGAACTGGGCTCTCCATGCATCCACAAACCCCAATGGTTCCACCATTGCAAAGACCCGTATATAAAACTAATCTACCAATAAGATCCACTGATCTACAGCTTCTGCTTGGCTTGATTGTTTACAACTCACAGCTTCCATAGTTCAGCAGCACGCAAGAAAACAATAAAATTATACAGCATCAAATTCACCGGTCCGGCTTTATTACCGCTTTCAATAAACTCCAAGACATGCGACTTTCTCCCAGTTTTCCAGCTCGATCCTGAGAGGAGGCAGTGCGGTCTCTGGAGATCCTCTGTCTCTGGGTTTGGTGTCTGTCTGACTCGCAGCTCTCTGCTGTTTGGCTCCCCGTCAGTCGCAGCACGAAGAGGAGGGGCCACTGGATGCAGTTCAGATTTATGCCTCAACTAAATAAAAAACAAGCTTTACCCGCTTTAGGATGGTTTCTAACTGTAAACGGTTAGAACTAAAAAAAAAAAAAAAAAAAAAATCCTTCGGATCATTTAAATTCGAGTTAAAACGTAAAAACAATTTCGCTTGGCTTGCGTAAAACTGGAGACACATTTAAAGTGAAAAAAAAGCGATAAAAGCTTAGTTCTTGCGCAGCTTCGAATGGTCACATATAGTCCAGGTCAGATGGGTAGAGAAAGGAACTTAGTTTTGAAGGTTCCTCAAACTAAATATATCTCTGGAACATACTAATCTTTTCCTCTTTTCTATCCAGCAGCTCCAGACATGTGGGTTAATCACAGCAGCCGTGTACTTTCAGTTGCGTGCTATGAAACCTCTGAAAACTTGGCCTAATCCCGCTGCCGTTAACATCTGAGGCTGCCTCGTGAACACTTCGCCACCTTGCGGTTCAACTGCTCAACTGTTGCATTCAAGCGCAATCCCAACTTTTCAGTTTTCACATGCGAAATGGTGTGTTCGCAAGCTTTCGTGTACGACGCTTAAAATACTATAACTTTCTATTCGATACTTAACTAAAAGGCTGTTTCACTGCATTCAATGAATCTAGAAAACCTTTAATTCGTTCCAGTCAGGGGCGCCACCAGAAAGTTAGCAAAGTGAATACCAGATGGTCTTACTTCTAATCTTGGGGTAGCCTTGGCTAGAGTAACATCTAAGGTCATGAACGAAGAGGACTGGGGTCCTTGTATTGATTCACAGCTATAGTTCTCCACTATATTAAAGTGTGATTATTTATTTATTGTTTTAATATTTGGAGAGGGGCACAGGAGAGGCACAGCCCACCATTAATTCAAGAACCCTTAACAGGGGGTAGTGGGCTGTTACAAATTCAGCTTTGACACTTACAATGGTCAAAGCTGAATTTGATTATTTTATGCTCATTACATATTCAATAAAATCAATCAGTTTGTGATAATAACGCAGTATCAGAACGTATGAGTTAAGGTGATGCTTTCAAGTTTGAGAATATGTTATGAACTGTCAAACATGGTGGTAGCAATATCATGCTGAAGATCTGTTCCAGTGGCACTGGTGCATCGCACAAACAGGGTAGAATAATAAAGATGGAGGACTACCTCCAGATTACAACAGCAAGATGGTTGAATTTGTGGATGCAGATGGGGGTTTCCAAAAAGACAATCACCCAGACCATTTTAAAAAGAGGTTTTGCAATAGATAAACGAGGCTAACATTAAGATTCTGGAATGGCCCAATGTCAACCCTATTGCAATTTTTTAGATTATACTTAAATGCTGGATCAATGTCAGGAAACCAACCAGTTTAAATAAATTTCTTCTATTTCTGATAAGAAGTGGGGTTAAATAGGTAGACTCATGTCATGACCTTGTTTATGCAACAAAAAGCCTGTTAGGAATGATAAAAGGGCTTTATATGAGACTTCAGACCATCTTCGCAACGCATTAAAATCCACCTTTTTTGAGTTTTTTAAAAATAAAATTAAACTATATTTTTTCGAATAATTCTGGCCAAGTCTGTGCTGTCTGGATATTGTAGGGTTCAAGATGGATCCCATGTAAGGCGGTCGCAAGCCAAAAAAGCCTTAAAATAGCTTTATTTTCTGAACCAGATTTTGGTGTTTTTTTTTTTATAGTATTACTTGTTAGTTCTAAAAATAATGTTTTGCTTATCCAATCGTTAAACTTTGAAGATATTAGAAAAACCCATATTTCCTGAACTAACCAATGAGGCACTTCCTGTTAGCAACCAGTTCATGACGCCTTTACGGTATCTATGGAGCAGATGACAACCGTTTTTGCTCTTTATTGATTTAGCGAGTCAAAAACGCATAAAACTAACAAAAGAAATCTAGAAGCCCGTTTTGTTGATTGATGCTTGTTCTCCGACGTCTTCGGGAAGCTTTAGAGTGATATTTTTTATCGCCCAGCTAGGCTAACTTTATCAACGACAGGGAGCTTTTTACGTTAGCGTTAGCTGGTTAGCTCGCTTATCCACCACACGAAGAGCTATTTTAATTTGGAATACATTTCTAAAGGCCCACTATGAGCGAACAACTGAAATTCATCGTTGAACAACTGAACAAGGAGCCCTTCAGGAAAAACTTTAACCTCATCACGTTTGATTCTCTAGAGCCTATGCAGCTACTGCAGATTTTGAACGACGTTCTGGCTGAAATAGACCCAAAGGTAAATGGATAGTGTAACCTTTGTGTCCATGAAATAAATGGCTCCATTGAACGCCACTGATTGACCTTCTTGTTCATGTAGCAATCCATAGATATCCGAGAAGAAATGCCTGAACAAACTGTGAAGAGAATGTCCTCCCTGTTGGGGATGCTGAAATACAAACCTCCTGGGACCCTCTCTGATGTGTGAGTGTTATTCCATATATCCATCAAATGATGAATAAATACATGCTGCTGGTATTATCTGCTGTCTGAATGACGTGCCTTGCAAAACTATTCGTACCCCTAGAACTTTTTCACATTGTGTCACGTTACAACCACCAGTATATAATTGTGAAGTCGAGGTAAAAAAAAAAAAAGTTTTTAGATTATTATTTTCTTTTCAAATAAACTTCTGAAAACTGAAAAGTTATTGTTTGGAGTTTGCCACAAGCCATGTAGTGGACCCACAAACATATGGAGGAAGGCGCTGTGGTCAGATGAGACCAAAATCGAGCTTTTTTGCCAACTAGTAAAACTAAAACAGCACCTTGTCCTGAACAACCGTTCCCACGGTGAAACACGGATGATGTGGGGATGCTTTCCTTCAGCAGGGATAGGGAAGCTGGACAGAGTTGATGAGAAGATGGGTGGAGCGAATTACAGGACGTTCCTGAAAGAAAGCCTGCAATAGGCTGCAGCATTTGGGATAATATCAGAGGTTTACCATTTACCAGGACAACAACCCTAAACATACAGGCAGAGCTACAATAGGAATGGTTTGGAGCAGGGGTGCCCAAGACCTGTCCTGGGAAGATACTATCCTTCAACTTTTAGATACATGCCCTCTTCAGCACACCTAAATGGTCAAGTTAAAGTCCTGATCTAAGTCCAATTGAGAAGACTTGAAAATTGATGTTCAGAGCCTCAACACATCCAATTCGACTGAGCTTGAGCTATTTTGCATAGAAGATGCTCAGAATTGTCAATCTATATGTGCAAGACTTGCTTTTGTATTTGTAATGCACAGACTAGAAAATCCTGTATTATTTGTCTTCTAACTTACAATTATGCACTATTTTGTGTTGGTCTAGCATACAAAATCCCAATAAAACACATAGTAGTTTGTTCAAGAGGATGAATACTTTTCCAAAGCACTGTATGTTTTTTTTCTTTTGGTGTTTTATCTTAAAATGTTCTGTCTATTTGCAAACATGATTTTATGTTAAAGAATTGTAAGAATAACTGAGTAATATAATAATAAATAAACAGTTCTGTTGCATGTGCTTACTTGTCTTTTTTTAATAAAGTATTTTACAGTTTGAATGGAATTCAGTTCCATTCGAATTCAAGAATACTTTATTAATCCCAAAGGGAAATAAATGTTGTTGTAGCTCATATTATGAAGGTTTCTTCAAAGAGCCGTTGTAGATGCTGATGGCTGTGGGCAGGAAGGATCTCCTGTAGCGCTCCGTCTTACAGCAGATCTCAAGAAGCCTCTGACTGAAGACACTGTTGTTGTAGGACAGTCTCATGAAGAGGATGCTCAGGGTTCTCCATAATGTTCTTCATTTTATGAAGAATCCTACTTTCCAAAATGATCTCCAGAGGTTCCAGAGGAGTCCCCAGAACAGAGCCAGCCTTTTTTATCAGCTTGTTGAGCTTTTTTAAGTCCCTGACTCTGATGCTTCCCCAGCAGATGATGGCAGAAGAGATCACACTTTCCACAACAGACTTAATACTTTTAATCAAATCCCAATTCAAAGCTTCCATTTTCATTTCTTTGTACGTTCATATGGTATTTTATCTTCTGTCTGCCTACCAGTTTTCGCCTTTAGTTGTTCCGAATGAATGTTTTACATTCAGCTTAGAACATGTTAGCCTCTTTATATACTACACACGTTAGTATGCGTGTGTGTCCTTGCAAAGATACATTTTGGACCATGGTCTTTTTTCGTCCTTTCGTATGCTTTATCTTTGCTTTAATGAAGAGGCACAGTGAGACTCTTCCTTTTCTTTCCTTGTGCAGGAGCAGCTTCAGACAGGGTCTGGTGACTGGCAGCAAACCTGTAGTTCATCCAATCCTCCACTGGTTACTGCAGAGAGTTGCTGAACTAAAGAAGAGGGCTTACCTGGCCCGTTTTCTGGTGAAGCTGGAGGTACCCACTGAGTTTTTGCTGGATGATGTCATCAACGACACCTATCATCAGGTGTGTTGTAAAGAGATGTTACAATCATCATGCCATTTTTAGTGTTTGGACGTGCAAACTGTCTAAATCGAACCGTCTGTGCTCTCAGTATGAAGAGCTGGTGGAAGGGTTTAAGACGTACCATAAGGAGTGTGAGCATCTGAGGAATTCCGGGTTCTCCACAGCGGAAATCAGAAGGGTAAAAAAATAATGTTGACTGTTTGCTAGTGGAGATTCAAGTTAACTTGTGCTGTGTCAAAGACTGTTGTAGAAAACAAATGGTTTTTTTTTCAGTCATAACCTCTGTTTCTATTGATCTACTTTATACAAAGTATTCACACCCACTGAATGTTTTAACATCCCAAGCTTAAATGTATTTTATTGGGGTCTTATGTGGTAGACCAACAGAAAGTAGTGCATAATCATAGACTGTGAAGGATAAGCACATGGTTTTCAAACTTCTAATAACAATCCAAATATTGTGGCTTAAAGTTGGTTTTACAAAATATTTTCAGTAGTTTGTAAAATTAGCCTTTACTGTGCACATCTGGAGACTGCAACATAGATCAGGTTCAGTCAGATTGGATGGGAGAGCATCACTTAACATCAATGTTCACGTCTTAGTGCAGGAGTTAGGTCTGGTGTTTGATGGGGCTATTCTAACATAAACAAATATATTTAGCTCTAACCCATTCCCTTATACTTCTGCTTGAATGTTTAAACTCGGTGTCCTGATGGAATCTTTGCTCTTTTATTTTAAACAAAGATTTTGTGGCACTAGTGTCTGTTATTTACGAGTAGCTTGACAGAAAGAAAGGAAGAGCGAGGGGATGACATGCTGTAAATGGTCTGGGGTTCAGAATCAAACCCAGGGCAGCTGCGTTGAGTGTCCTCCATATATGGTGTATTTAGCTCCATCCATCTTCCCGTCAACTCTGATATGCTTCTTTGTTCCCGGTGAAGATAAAGCATACTTGCATGATGCTACCAACACCACGTTTCACAGTAAAGACCGCATGTCCAGAGTGATGTGCATTATTCCAGTTTTCTCCCTATCTTAGCCAAAATGTTCCGTCTTCATCTCACCTGACCAGAGCACCTTCTTCCACATGGGTTGTGTTTAATTCCAAACAGGACACATTCTGGCTGTCGTTCAACAATCACGTTCTACTTGCCATTCTTCCACACAAGCCAGATTTGTGGACTGTATAACTAATAGTTGTCCTGTCGACAGCTTCTACCTGAACTGTGGGTCGGTGTGTTATAGTTGGCATCTTGGCTGGTTCTGTAATTAATGCTCCTCCTGCCTGGCCTTTCAGTTGAGGGCAGCCATGTTTTCAGTTCTCTATGAAACGTTCAAAACTTGAGATATTGTTTTAGAACTTAACGCTGCTTGAAACTGGAGTCTATTTACCAAATCGTTTTGGTTGTTGTAGGTTTTATTTAAGGGAATCAGAGAAAAAGCTGCTGAATACAAAGGGATGTAAAACTTTTAACATTTTTAGTTGTAAAGAAATTTGATAACTATATAATTTTTCTTTAACTTCACAATTATGCACTACTTTGTGTTCATCTATAAAATCAAATAAAAAACAAAGCAAAACATTGTTCGTTGTTGTAATATGATGGTGAAATGTTTAAGGGGTGTGAATACGTTTTAAAAGGCTGTGTATTAATGTCATTAATATACCTTATGCTCAATTGATTAGAAGCACTAAAATGTTTTTTTTAATAATACGACAGGACATTAATGCCATGGAAGAAGAAAAAGATCAACTCATTAAACGTGTGGAGAGGTTGAAGAAGAGGGTAAGACAGACTGTTGGCTTTGTGATGCCTGGAAAGCTTTAGGATTTATTGAGGCATGAAAACATGATCTTAGACATATATTATCAGCTTCCATGTTGGACTCAAGAGGCAGCTGACAGTCTGTCATAGCAAGACTGAGAAGTAATGAGGTGTTGAGTTAATGGGTATTACTTCTGGGCTTCGCCAAAAGGTGAAACCTGAGTGTGACAGGCGTGCAAACTCATTCCTTACAACTATGTAAAGGCATTCCAGTGGGCATCATTGCCGTATTGTTGACTTGTTGATCCACTAGGTGGAGTCAGTATCCAACCATCAGCGCATGTTGGAGCAGGCCAGGCAGCTCCGAGTGGAGAAGGAGAGAGAGGAGTCACTGACTCATCAGAAGCAGGAGCAGAAGAACCAGGTGAACCCTCTGGGTTACATTACACTTCAAAACATTTATATAAGACTACACAAGTACACTATATAGTGTTTGACCCAGCACATTTTTTGACTTACTTCAATTGAAAGAGAGGGATGGGTGCTGCATATTTGCTGCATATTAACTTCACATCTGTCAGCTTTTCAAATCTATGTGTCTTAATGTGTTTTCATGTACGTATAGACATTTAGGACAATGTTTGTTTCTGTGTCATGACTTCATAGAATGAATGAACACTTGATAGAGAGTGGTGGCGTACATTACTTTGTCTTGTATCATGTCAGAAATGTCCTGTCTTTCTTATGGTTGGTGCTTGGGTTGCTTTACTTTTTTCTGTCAAAATGGTTAAATCTGTTGAGAGGTTAAACATCAGATAAACGTAGCAATGGAGGGAGAGGATAACCTATGAAGAAGAAAAACAAATTTTTCATGCTGAATCCAAGGTCTGCCAATTAACAAGTAGAAATGAGCTCCTACAAGATCAGTTATAAAATGCGATATATTATCAATTTTACAACTTGTGCTTTTCAGCTGCCTCCAGGCTTATAACTTGCGGTAGTTTAATTCATTTCTATGCCCAGAATCAATATAAAAAGCGTAAAATAAAAGAAGAGAGAACAAGGTGACCAAAAACAAAGCCAATAGTTCTCAAAGAGGGATGATGTTTTGTCTGGACCACCAAACTCGGTCCATGACACAATGGGCACCTCAAACAAAAGTAGTAAATTTGAGCTCATAAAGTGAAGATTTAGATGGCAGTTCTTTCGGTGAGGAATCAGAAGGCAGCAGCTTGGAGACTTAATAAACAGTCACTCTACTGAGAGATTTAAAAGCACACTGTGGTGAGCCCACTCCAGTTGTAATTCACTGACTGTCACACCACTGAAACTCTGTAAGCCTGTCTGCACTTCGTTTTCTCACACTAATATATCATTTGGCTCTAAAATCACTTTAAGTTAATGATGTACATGTGTTTTGTGGAAGGAATGTTAAAATATTTATACAGCACATCCTCTTACCTAATAAACGTGATGCTCATAAACAATGCCCATGGTTGTTTTGGTGGTCTTTTCTTGCTGGAGCTATCTGTCCTACCCAAGGCATGAACTCTGTTGGGTCTCCATCTCTTAGCTTTGGTTTGTTGTTTCCTATAAATCTGTGTTCACTTCCACTGTGTCACTAATAAGCAGCCACATATCCATCCGATATATTCCTGAATCCAATTTATTCTTAGATTACGGTGAGAACTTTCCAGTAGATGCAGTTCCAGACACAACATCGTCATCCATATATGGTAGAACCTACCTGCTTTAGTGGGTGTGACCCAAAAGAATCTTTTTGTTTAACAAAAATGTGTTTTAAATTTACGTATCTGCTTTGAAAACCAATAGAAAAGCCAGCTGGGACTAATGTCCCCTTCTTCCAAGGTTTTTAGGTTATCTGGTTCCAAAGTATGACTTTATCCGTTTAAGGTAAATAAACTGTAATTGTTCCAAATATACATACTGATCCAATCATGTTTTCTCAATGTGTGTTTCTAGATTTATATGCAATAAAATATATTTTATCTTGGAATGTGTTTTTTTTTTTTTTTTGCTTTTGCAGTGGACAAATATTTGGAATTTGTTAGGAAAGAATGTCTAACTGTAAAAGTTGCTTCTCTGGTGTGTGCATGCCAGCAGCATCCTGTGGTTATTGTGTTGGGTCTTTGCATGGAAAAGAAAAAGAGAAATGGAACAAAGTATACCAAAATGAGATTCTCTGATATGGACCTGTTAATGTAGACATCAGGCACCTAAATCCAACTGAAACAGGGGTAAGCTCTAGCTGTTGATAATTGTTTTTGTGTAATCAGCTATTTCAGGCAGAGCAGAGACTTCTGAGGTTGCAGCAACAGTTGAAGGATTTGCGACAAGCAGCCGCAGATGCCACCCCAGACAGTGAGTAGCCCTGTGATCCTTCTGACTCTGGAAGCTGGGCGAGACGTATAAGGACACTGCACAGTGTGAGACGGGGGCGTGTCAGCTGACATGCTGAGACCCTCTGATTATATTGATCTTTGATGTGCTATTATAGAGCTTATCTGTGACTGGTTATTATCTTTAATTCTGCTATGGTACTGGCCTCTTAAGCTGGGGGAGAGATTTACACCATTGCAGTTTCTAAATTGACCTGCGTTCTGCAGACATAGATCAAGCTACTCTGTTAAAATAACTTGTGAAATAGGAAATTCAATGTTGTTGGTTTAATTATACCTTATTCTAAAATGATCTACTGATCTAAAGGCTGTGAAATGTTTAGGCTTGAGTTTTAAAATAAAACATCTGTGTTTTTAAGGCTTGATGAGACGACTTGAAGAAGAAATAAAGATCAACACCTACATGGTCACTGAAAAACTCCCCAAAGAGCTGGAGGGCATGAGGCGCACAGTTCAGTGCATGCAAAAAGTAGTGTCAGAGCCTGCAATGGGCCAAGGTGATCTCCAGGGGATGGAGGACAAGGTCTGTACTAGGATGGAATTTTTTTTATGTGTTATACTTTCATAGGGTACGCTGTAATTTAATCAATACTTTCTTTAATGTTCACTCTCACAGATTAAAGCAGTCGACTCTCAGATAAACCAGCTTATTGAGAAGAGGATGATGAGAAATGACCCCATAGATGACAAACTGACTCTTTACAGGCAGCAGGTGCTGGTTCAACTGTGTTTCTGGGATGTCTTTTATTTTTGGGGGTTTTTGTTCCTATGGGTGTTTACTTTGAAGTTGAAGAGCATTAAATATATTCTATGTAAAGGTTATATTCTTCTTTTTTACAACTTAATCTCGTACTCGTACTCGTCGTCTTCCGCTTATCCGGGACCGGGTCGCGGGGGCAGCAGACTCAACAGAGACGCCCAGACGTCCCTCTCTCCAAACACCTCCTCCAGTTCCTCCAGGGGGAGACCAAGGCGTTCCCAGGCCAGCCGAGAGACATAGTCCCTCCAGCGTGTCCTGGGCCTCTTCCCGGTGGGACGTGCCTGGAACACCTTCCGTGAAAGACGTCCAGGAGGCATCCGGTATAGATGCCCGAGCCACCTCAACTGGCTCCTCTCGATGTGGAGGAGCAGCGGCTCTACTCCGAGCCCCTCCCGGATGGCCGAGCTCCTCACCCTATCTCTAAGGGAGTGCCCGACCACCCTACGGAGGAAGCTCATTTCAGCCGCTTGTATCCGTGATCTCGTTCTTTCGGTCATGACCCAAAGTTCATGGCCATAGGTGAGGGTAGGAACGTAGACCGACCAGTAAATTGAGAGCTTTGCTTTTCGGCTCAGCTCTCTCTTCACCACAACGGACCGGCACAGCGCCCCCCTTACTGTGGCAGCCGCACCGATCCGTCTGTCGATCTCCCGCTCCATTCTTCCCTCACTCGTGAACAAGACCCCGAGATACTTAAACTCCTCCACTTGAGGCAGGAACTCCCCTCCAACCTGAAGAGGACAAGCCACCCTTTTCCAGTCGAGTACCATGGCCTCGGACTTGGAGGAGCTGATCCTCATCCCAGCCGCTTCACACTCGGCTGTGAACCGCCACAGCGCATGCTGTAGGTCTTGGCTAGAGGGTGCCAGCAGGACCACGTCATCTGCAAAAAGAAGAGACGAAATCCACTGGTCCCCAAACCCGACCTCCTCCAGCCCTTGGCTGCGTCTAGAAATCCTGTCCATAAAAGTTATGAACAGGACCGGTGACAAAGGGCAGCCCTGCCGGAGTCCAACATGCACTGGGAACAGGTCCGACTTAGTGCCGGCAATGCGGACCAAACTCCTGCTCCGCTCGTACAGGGACCAGATGGCCCCTAGTAAAGAGCCCCCGATTCCATACTCCTGGAGCACCCCCCACAGGGCATCACGAGGGACACAGTCGAATGCCTTCTCCAGGTCCACAAAACACATGTGAACCGGTTGGGCAAATTCCCATGAACCCTCGAGCACCCTGTAGAGGGTATAGAGCTGGTACAGTGTTCCACGGCCGGGACGAAAACCACACTGCTCCTCCTGAAGCCGAGGTTCGACTATTGGTCGGACTCTCCTCTCCAATACCCTGGCGTAGGCCTTACCAGGGAGGCTGAGGAGTGTGATCCCCCTGTAGTTGGAACACACCCTCCGGTCCCCCACCACCCAGTCTGCCAGTCCAGAGGCACTGTCCCCGACCGCCACGCAATGTTGAAGAGACGTGTCAACCATGACAGCCCTACAACATCCAGAGACTTGAGGTACTCAGGGCGGATCTCATCCACCCCCGAAGCCTTGCCACCGCGGAGCTTTTTAACCACCTCGGTGACTTCAGCCTGGGTGATGAAAAAGTCCAACCCCGAGTCCCCAGCCTCTGTTTCCACCACGGAATGCGTGATGGCAGGATTGAGGAGATCCTCGAAGTACTCCTTCCACCGCCCGATAATGCAGTCGAGGTCAGCAGTCTCCCGCCCCCACTATAAACAGTGTTGGCGAAGCACTGCTTCCCCCTCCTGAGGCAACGGACGGTTTGCCAGAATCACTTCGAGGCCAACCGGTAGTCCTTCTCCATGGCCTCACCGAACTCCTCCCAGGTCCGAGTTTTTGCCTCTGCCACAGCCCGGGCCGCAGCACACTTGGCCTCACGGTACCCGTCAGCCGCCTCAGGAGTCCCACAAGCCAACCACAGCCGATAGGACTCCTTCTTCAGCTTAACAGCATCCCTTACTGCCGGTGTCCACCACCGGGTTCTGGGATTGCCGCCGCGACAGGCACCGCAGACCTTACGGCCACAGCTACGGGCAGCAGCATCGACAATAGATGCGGAGAACATGGTCCACTCGGACTCTATGTCTCCAACATCCCCCGGGATCTGGTCGAAGCTCTCCCGGAGGTGAATACATCCCTGGCCGAGGGCTCTGCCAGGCGTTCCCGGCAGACCCTCACTATGCGCTTGGGCCTGCCGAGTCTGTCCGGCTTTCTCCTCCTCCAGCGGATCCAACTCACCACCAGGTGATGATCAGTGGACAGCTCAGCCCCTCTCTTCACCCGAGTGTCCAAAACATGCGGCCGAAGGTCTGATGATACAACAACAAAGTCGATCATCGACCTCCTGCCTAGGGTGTCCTGGTGCCAAGTCCACTGATGGACACCCTTATGTTTGAACATGGTGTTCGTTATGGACAATCCGTGACTAGCACAGAAGTCCAATAACAAAACACCACTCGGATTCAGATCGGGGAGGCCATTCCTCCCGATCACGGCTCTCCAAGGTCACTGTCGTTCCCCACATGGGCGTTGAAGTCCCCCAGCAGAATAATGGAGTCCCCGGGAGGGGCACTATCCAGCACCCCCAACAGGGACGCCAAGAAGGCAGGGTACTCTGCACTACCACTCGGCCCGTAGGCTGAAATGATAGTCAGAGACCTCTCCCCAACCCGAAGGCGCAGGGATACGACCCTCTCATCCACTGGGGTAAACCCCAACACGAGACGGCTGAGCTGGGGGGCAACAAGCAAACCCACACCAGCCCGCCGCCTCTCCCCGTGGGCCACTCCAGAGTAGAAGAGAGTCCAACCCCTCTCAAGGAGATGGGTTCCAGAGCCCACGCTGTGCGTGGAGGCGAGCCCGACTATTTCTAGTCGATGTGCCTCCCGCACAAGCTCAGGCTCCTTCCCCCCCAGCGAGGTGACATTCCACGTCCCTAGAGCCAGCCTAAGCATCCGGGGATCGGGCCGCTGAGGTCTCCACCTTCGTCCGCCACCCAATCCTCTTTGCACCGGTCCCTCATGGTTCCCCCTGCAGGTGGTGGGCCCACTGGGGGATGGCCTCGCGTCTCTCGTTCGGGCTTGGCCCGGCCGGGTCCCGCGAGGAGCAACCCGGCCACCAGGCGCTCTCCGACGACTCCCGACCCCAGGCCTGGCTCCAGGGTGGGACCCTGGCTCCGCCGTACCGGGCGACGTCACGTGCCTCGATATTTTTTTCTTTATGAGGGATTCTTGAACCACTCTTTGTCTGACCCATCACCTAGAGCCTGTTTGCCATGGGAGACCCTACCAGGGGCATTTAGGTCCCAGACAACATAGCCTCTAGGATCATTTGAGCACTCAAACCCCTTCACCACGTTAAGGTGGTGGTTCAATCTCATAATTCAAATTCAATTGAATTCAAAAATACTTTATTATTCCCAAAGGGGAGTTAAAAAATAAATTAAACTATGTATCAGTCTATTGTATGCCTTTAAATTCTGGTAATATTTGTAGAATGATCAAAATACAGTATGTTTACATCTTAGCTTCTTTCTGTTCTCAGTGGTGGGATTATTTAGATCATTTCAAAACTAACAAAATTCTCTTCAACAACAGCATAACACACAAAAGGTCCTATAGGATACCGTTAATTTTTTACCTGATACTGGAGGTAAACCCATCATGGTCTGTCCTCCTTAATGACTTAAACTGTCAGATGCTGGAGATTTTGCACATTTGTCGGTTCTCATCTTTGCAGTGTTGGTTGTTTTGTCCCCTGCTTCGGGAACAAAATGGAGCCCTCTCCCATGAGACGTTTAACATTTTCAAATTGGTGTTCAAACAGTGAAGATTTATATGCTGATTCATTGAGTAAGGAGCAGGAAGTCAGGAGAAAGTTGTTCTGTGTAGTAGTTTGGAGACATAATGAATCGATTTACATTGGAGAGATTTCAAAGTGCTATGTGGTGGGCCCAGACTTCGTCCACAACGGGTGAAAACTGTATTTCAAAACACAAACATTCAGGTTCAGACATTGCAATTTCTACTATGGCTCTCAAATGCAGAATTACTTTAAACCTCATAGACATTATTGTGCAATTCTCACTTTTCTCCTCATAGTTCAAGCCTGTGTTCAACTCTTGAGGGTTTAACAGTACTACTATAATGTGGTATTGAACCATTATTCCAAGCACACCATCTCTCACACTACTTAAACTATCAGTTAATCTACAGTTTTTTTCTCATGCGAAGCTGTCCTTTGACCCGAAAAAGTCAAGTCAACCTAAAGCTACAAGTGTTATGGTTGTAGGGGATGTGAAAATACTGAGATGACATCAGAAATCAAATGTTCACTCCTTCAATTGGCCCACTCACACAGAGGAAAGACAATTTTGTTAATTATCAGAAACAACATTTTTTTTACCTGATAAACTTTATGCTCACAAACAACACCTACAGTTCCCTGCTCAGCCTAACTGTACCTGAGGGATGAACTGTGTTGTGTACCTCCTAGCTTTGGGTTGTTGCCTCCCTTAAATTAAAGATTCTTAATTGTTTCCATGCCTGCATTTACTTCCACGGAAATCGTGTTTGTTTCAAAAGTGCTTGCCATATCCTTTTTCTATGTCAACATTAAGTAGCCATGCATCCATTTGACAGTTAAAAATAATTGTTTTATGTCAACACCAATAGTGAGTAACAGGCTTCCACACGGTCCCGCCCTCGTCTTCATATTCCTGTATTGGTGGGCCTGACTTAGAAGGGTCTTTATTTCAGAATTTCATGCTTTGAAAACCGGTGGTGAAATGGATTGTGATTTCTTTCCGTTCCACTGTTCAATAATGTTCAGTTAAAAAGTGGCATGGTGACAAATTAAACCGGACTTAAAAAAATCTCTGAGCAAAAGCCACTCTTTCATTACATGTAACCACTCTTTCATGTTTGTGTATCTAATGCAACATTACTCTTGTAGGCCTCTATTATCATTCGAAAGAAGGAGACAAAGGCAGAGGAGCTTCAGGAAGCAAGGGAGGAACTGGCCGCTGCAGAGAGGGAGCTGAAGCAGAGGGGCAGCCATGGACAAGGCCCACATGGGGAAGAAGTCATCCGTGGTGACGAGGTAAACTGTTACGTTGCTTAGAACATTCACACAGTGATGCGATCCATCAAAGATGAGCAATCTTTAGCTTCCTAGCTAGGAGTCTCCGAATGTTACTGTCAGAAACTGAAAGAAAAAAGGACATTTTAGCCTTATCAAACCATGTTCTAGAAGATTAGTAAACCACTGAAAACGCAAAAGCTATTTCTGTCCTTATCCAAACACAGACAGGCTCACTGTCTAACGTTACTTATCCTTTTTTCCCACTCTTCCCCCACATTCCCATGTAAGCCATAAATAGAACACAAAAGGGAGAATGTCCAGAGCAAGGAACTGCACTGGACAAACTTCCTGAGAGTTGGCTTTTTTCTTTATCTATACTGTAACAAATCTTCAGTGCAAGTCATCTGGCCCTATGAAGCAGAGCTGGATTACAGAAACATCAGTCTTTATTTATATTTTATCCTGAGGATGTACCTCCTCCCCCCTCCTGTTGCAGAGCCTCATACCATGGTCTCTTTTAAACTTCCAGGACAAGTGGAATTCAACTCTTGAACAAGCAGAAATAAATATATACATCATGTTGCACAGCAGTCTGAACATGTGCAAAGTTAAAGAGCTGACTATACATTGGTTTTGTGTCAGTGGAGAAATGCTGATGAATGGGGCTGGTTCTGGGCTGATCTTTGCAATGGAGGCAAAATTAAAACATTCACTGTTGAAAATCTGTTATAGAAGAAGTGAAATATCGGTGGAAAAATTACTCTGAGCATGTTTATTCTCCTCAGGAAGAGCAGGAAAAATAGTCCATATAGCAAAAATCTTCTCTGACATAAAGAAATAGGTTCAGATGGTCTAGAAAATGTAGCTCCATTTTTATTTTAAACATTAGCTGCCTTTTGCAAGGACACACATTTTTCTCAATTATGTCAGTACACTGGAACTGAGGGCCTTTAAATCTGACTTGAATTACAAGTGGGAGCTGTTTGTAGAGACAAAGAGGTGCTTGAAGCGTTACATGAATGAAGTTAGTGGAAAATGTTTTGGCAGACTTCGTTTATCGGACTCCTGTGTCAGTTTGGGCCATCAGCCATGGTGGAGATGATCGCTTTATCAGAGGTGTTTTCCATTTTGACGACTAAGTGTCATCATCACGTGTCCAACCAACTGCACGGACCCTCTGACGGACGTGACTGCATCTGTTCGGCAATGCTCGATGGTAACAAGTGGCCTCATCACCTGGTTAAAAACTGATTTAAATCTGTGTAACAACTTTCTTTTCTTGTAATAAAGTGGAAAACCTAAAAAAATAAAATCAAATAAAAAGGCAATCTCTTCAAAAGCTTTAATATTCTGAATTATGCCTTGCAAAAGTATTCATACCCCTTTTCACATTTTGTATCTTTACAACCACAAACATAACTTTTATTACGATGTAATAGGCCAACATAAAGTAGTGTGTTCTATCCACCAGGCTTCAATGGTGGGGTAACATAAAGGAACAAAATAAATAAAGAAAACCTGAAAAGGAAAATCCTAAAACGAAAGCCATATCACAGGTTAACCCAAAACTCCAAGCAATAATCCAACTAAGCAAATCTAACACAACCTAAACATAAGCGACAAACCAAACAAATGAAGATCTCAGGAGGGAGAGGGAGGCTCCAGCGGCTTGTGTGGCAGTTCTTAATAAGCAGGCAGCAATTAAGCCAACCACCAGCACCTGCAGAAGGCCTCTCACACAGCAAAAAAGAAAACACCTGGGACCGTAACAAGTGCATAATTGAGAACAGATAAAGTTCTGAAAGGTGTGCATTTGTATTTACCTTCAGTTGCCGATGCCTTAAATTGCCTTCAGCATTTAATTAGTAAATGGAGTTCACCTGTGTGTAATTTAATCTTGGGATAAATCCAGCTGCTGAAGACCAAAGAACGTAGCAGACAGGTCAGGGAAGACGTAGCGGAGTAGTTCAGAGCAGAACTGAATTAATTAATTACAGAGGACCGCTCATCCATCATCTGAGCTGTAAACCTATCGAGACATGTCCTTCAACCTAGACTAATAGGTGGGAAGCATTAATCAGAAAAGCAGCCAAGAGACCCATGGTAACTCCAGAGGAACTGCTGTTTATTGCAAAAAGGAATATGCAACATTTTTTGTCTTTACACGTGGAAATCTGACAGTGACATACATACGTAGACATACATGTAGATACGTTTGCAAGCCAGTGTGAATGTCCTGCATGTCAGAGTTACAACCAACAACTGAGCAGCAGTCCAGTTTCACAGCAGTTGTTATGGGGACACAATGTCGCGGACACTGTGCTGTATTAAATCCTCTCACCACCATGTCTGCCCTTGATGTCCGAAAATACGCAAAGAATAAATGTGTATGCACAACTGCACGCAGCCGGCTAACCGCCCACTCATTTACACACACACACACACACACACACATTCATGGATACCCGTGGGACATGAAGCACATTCTGTGATTTCTAGGGCTGTTCTCCTGTGTCTGTGTTCATTTATAGCTGCTCTTTATTGTGGAGGAGTTTCAGCATGTCCCAGCAGACATTGGGGTGGGGAGTGACTGAATATCCACTCGAAACTGCTATTTTGTTTGATGAAGATGTTTCCTGTCTTTAGCTGACCGTGAATGTTAAAGGATAGAGTGACTCTTCCAGATCGTGATATGGCCCCCAGGCCCCTCTGCCGTTCTCTAATCTCTTCCCTCCAAATCATCTCCTCCTGAGGCCTTTCACAGTCTCCGCTGTCACTGATGTCAAATTTAGGCTGTATTTTCCATTCAAACAGTTGATTTTTTCTGTTATTAAAATCTCTGTAATCAGTCATCTTTATATGGTTACAGTTTATCATTCTTCTAAAATGTTTTAAATATTGTTGATGTACTGCAAATAAGAAAATGTCAGGTTTTTTTTCTTACATTGTTTTTTTAAATATTTTTTTCATTATTTTCTTTTAGTTGAAACGCTTAGTGGCGAAATTGCGCAGCAAAGGAACTATCTACAAGAAGAAGAGGCAGGGAATTGCTGAGCTGAGAGCAGAATATGGAGTCCTCCAACGGACTGAGGAGATTCTCAAACAGAGACATGACACCATCCAGCAGAAACTGGTAACCAAACTAACTACTGCTTGGAAACTTTATTCTAGAACTCCCTTAATGGAAATGTGCTGTTTGATGCAGAAAAGGAGAAAGGACTAAGAGCCACGTGTTGTCTGTGAGAAACGGCCAATACCTTGAGAAAATGTGAAATTTATTAGAAACTATAGACTTCTTTATTACAAATTTTTCTTAATCTTCAGTTTTTTCTCTATACTGACAGCTAACCTTGAATTGTTGCCTTGTTTAAACAACTCAAACCCACAAGAGTATCCATCTTACCACTTTCCTTATTCTGTCCAGTCTGCCTTTTATTACTCAAACGGTGTGATCCAGCACCCTCCATGCTCTAAAACTCCTGTCCAAATGTCCACATCCGCAGCCTGTTTTTACAGTGAAGTGACCGAAGCTTCGTGGAAATGGATTCACACCTTTGTGCGGTCAGATTACCTGACTTGTTGAGGGCCTTTGTGACGCAGGCTAAGCGGCTATTTTTGACAGCAGCATCTGCCTGCATCCCACAATAGGGTTTGTTAAAGCAAGTTTTCCTTCTGATCACATGACTGGCTGACGATGTAGGGACTTCTTCTATCGTAGGGGCCGCAATTCTTTTTAGCTGAATTGTTGTTGCATTCCACAGCTTTTTGCAATAGACACTGTATTAAATAACAGATGGCACATTATTGCCCTGGATAATGATGTTCTTTTTCTTTTTCTTGTTTTTTTTCAAATTTTGCATTTTAAAAGAGTATTAATTCAGTTTTCACTGTTTAAGTTGCAGCACACATTCTGATTGTTTATTATGCATTTGTGTTGGATGGATACAGGATATTAGTACATTTATTAGCATTGTTTTGAAAATATTTTACCCCGTGTTTTATAGCAAACCGTGGAAGCTGAGAAGGGCATCTCTGGATACAGTGACACCCAAGAGGAGCTGGAGAGAGTGTCGGCCATCAAGAGCGAGTTAGATGAGAAGAAGGGTCGCACTCTGGATGACATGTCTGAAATGGTGAATATTTACGTGCCTATTGGTAGAACTCAATTGGTTGACTTTGGCATGTGCAGTTAATGTAAAATAAATACCTTATGAATAAGTTATTACATGAGCTAGTCCAAAAAAATCATAGGATCTTAGTTAGCCAAAATCGGCATATAGTTGCCAAACAATTTAATAGCACTGATGGACGTACAGAGTTTTTCTTGTAATGTCTTAAAACTGTTCAGATACACTTTGAGAAAGAATCTCATTGTATGATAACATTGATATTAGAGCTACAATATCTATCTGTCTGTCTGTCTGTCTGTCTGTCTGTCTTAGGGCTAAAACAATTCATCGGATTAATCACAATTAATCGATGATTGAAATAGTTGTCAACTAATTCAGTAATTGAATAATTGTTAACTAGAGTATAAAGACTCTAAAACATGCCATTTGGTGAAAGAACAACCATTCAGGGCAGTAATTAAGCTGAAGCTGTACAAAACATAATATATATATTTTGTATTTAAGATGAAAAATCTTTGTCGGTAAATAAGCTCTATCTAGAACTCCTCAAGTGCTATAGCTGTATCTTCACCTGGTTCAAATTCTGGAAAGAAATCTCCTATTAAGCACCTTTACTATCCAATTATTATCTGATTTTTTTTGAAAAAATAATCAACAGATTAATTGATTAGCAGAATAATCGTTAGTTGCAGCCCTAGTCTGTCTGTCTGTGAATGTTTAGTAATCTTATTATTTGACAGGTTAAGCTCTAATGGTTATCCAGACTTCAACAGACTTTCATGAAGCCTTGTATGAAAAGATCTCCACTAAATCTGATTTCTTGTCTGATATAAGAGGAAAATGGGAGGAAAGGGTTTGTTTCTTTCGCATGCAGTCTTACCCAGTTTCAGATCAGCATATTAACACATAATTTTCCAACCTTATGCCTGTTTGGAAACATCAGCTACTTGTTTTCTAGCTCTCAGGCTCTCAGCAGTCTGGCAGGATAGCAGTCCATATCTTTATCTCTCTGCCATAGGAGCAGGACAGTCTGTCCAATATGACATTGATGTTTGGATGGATGAGTTTTTTGGACCAGCTGAGACCATGTGTCAATGCATGAAAAGAAAAGGGTTACTTGTCAATGTTTAGCTATGAAACGTTCCCAGTGTATGTCAAGGCAACACAGTCATGGAAAGAACAGTCTCTTATCCAGGAATTTTTGCAGGGAAAGATTCTATTATATTATACAGTTCTTCTTGAGAATCAAAGGTGTAACAAAATCATAAAAAAGATTTAATCAGCTAGGGTTCTCACCTTCAAATGAAAGATTAAACAGGTCAGATATTTGAGAGTAGGGCAGCAGTTAGATCTTCCAGGGTTTCTCTTAGTTGATTAGGAACATCATGACCTTTCAAGGATATGGTCCCATATGGCATTCCAAGTTTATTTACCCAAGAGTCACTTCTTTCCCACAGTTTCTTTTCCAACTTATTTGCACCTTTTCCCCTTGAAGCTGTGTTAAGCACAGCTTTTTTTCTTCTTTAGAACAGTAAATAATGACACTGTTGACAATTAGCAATTGCAAGTGAAAAGCTGAGCAAGTCAAATGTGATTTAGTTAAATACTCTCCACTCATTAATACGTGCATAAGCACCAAAGTCTGGTTTTCTTGGACCACCTTACCACTGAGCCTCGTTTGGAAGTTCTGACTTCAGTTTTTAAGACTTAAACAGACAATGCAACCAACATAAAAGGGAAGTAAATCTGGGGGATTGTTTATTTTATTAAAACCTTTTAGTCTTCTTTTTCCCCTGTTACTGATGACGGCTAAGTTTGTTTTAAGCACTTTCATTTTATTAGCATGTTTAAGACCTGGGAAGCTGGAGCTTCCATTATTATCATTACTCTTTGCTTTTTCTGAGCAGATATGATAGATACCATGTGAGTAGCACATGTGTAAGTGACAAAATAAGCAACCATATATCTAGCTGCTTCGGTTTCAGGGCTCTGGTGTGGTGTGTGCTGGCTTACTATCATAGTGTTAGCCTTTCATTGCACATATTTTAACTTGTCACAACAAGCTAAAGCACAACTCCGAGAGCGTTTCATGTTCGCTGCAGGAATTTCTTTCACACGGGATACAGCCATCAATAAAAAAGCGTTTGTACTCTGATAGGAAACATTTACCTAACTTCAGCAGAAGGTACATTAGCCCAGTTGAAAAAAAACCTGTGTGGTTTTTCTAGCTTAGTCCAAAATTATTCATAACCTGACTGATTTAGAAAGTAATCTTTTGACATGATCAACATGTTCCTGCTAAGTGGAAAGGATATAAATGTGTGTCAAAATAGTAGGTAGATAGAGTGTGTTGAAGATTTCAGCAAAAAAACTGCTGTTTTCATCAGTTCATGATAGAGAATCATTTAATGGAGCTAAAGATTAGGGTGATGGCAAGGTGGCTTCCACCCTCAAAGATATGGAGCTCATCACAAAAGATGAATGGTCAACACAACCAGTGGAGACATGCAAAAAGCTTGTCAACAATTATGAGAAGTGTTTGGCAAGTGGCAAGAGTTGAAAATCGATGTTCACAGATGCTGTTCATTAAATCAGTCCATTCGCAAACAGTCTTTCTTCACAGTTATATGTTACTTTCTGTTGGTTTATCATATAAAAGCCTAACAAAATCAGGTGACGTTTTTGGGTGTCATGTGACAAAATTTGAAAAGGTTTAGGATGTATGAATACCATTTTACAAAATATTGTAGCTACCCGGCTAAGTAAGACAAGTTAAAACATATCTGTAGGTTTCTGTGGGTTTTATAATAGTATATCATTCACTATCCATATTGTATCCTTTACGGAACATTACACAAAGGCATTTTTGATTAAAATAATCTTACACCTAATTTACATTTTAGATGGATTTAGTAGGTTTTCCCAGCTGTAATGCATTTTATGTTGCTGTGATGTCTCCTTTTTTAGGTGAAGAAGTTGAACTCAATGATCGTTGAGAAGAAATCAGCTCTTGCACCAATTATTAAAGAGCTGAGGTCCCTGAGACAACGGCGAGTCGTAAGTATCTGAATGAGAAAAATCTCAAGGTTCTAACAAAATCAAAACTGACAAAATTAGGCAGAAATTACCTCCAGCGGCCATGACCTTTTGTCACTCTTTTATATACAGATTCCAACAAAAAGCTTACACTGAAATACACATCGTTGACTAACTGGATACGAATGGGATGTAATTATTTGATTAAAACCTCAACCCAATAGGATTTTTCAGTTATTACTGTTGGTGTTGACTGGAATGTCTCAGAGGAGAAAAATAATAATGTTGGAATCTGTCATAAATGTAAAAACAAATGCAGGGATTTTAACGTTGTCCCTGCAAGCAAACTGGGATTTAACCTGTATTGTGTGTTATCCTGAATTAAGTCCATTAGGAACAATTTACATAGTGTCTGAATAACATACACAATGGTAAAGCCCCCCACATCGCTGAGCTGGGACAGAGGATTAAATTTTCCTACATGTGTTCCCAGAATTGCTCTTCCATCTTACTGAGTAATGTCTGCTAATAAAGATCTGCAACAGGAAGACATAAATAGATTTTGTTAGAGCCTGTTGGAAGTTAAACTGCTAAAACACCATCTGGGATTTTACGCCGACATGAAACCGTGCACGTCTGTACCTCTTGGTTTTCCTACTGTGTGCTTGTTAGTAACCGGCTTATCTCTCTTTTCTTTTGCCCAATGCATGGAAAACTATCAAAATAGGAGCTAAGTCAAGATTATGAGGAGAAGAAGGCTCAGTATGAAAGTTGTGCGGCTGGTTTGGAGAGTAACAGATCAAAACTGGAACAGGTACAGTTAATTTTAGTCCTGCTTTTAACGGTAAAGTGATTATAAGATGTTTAAAATCTTTTTTTTTTCTGCAATGATGAAAGTTGTTCTGATTTGTTAATTCACAGGAGGTGAAAGCACTGAGAGAGGAGATGGCCCAGAAGGAAAACCGATACCATTATATCAACGCCATGTCAGAGGCCAGTGTTTTTACTAAATAACTGCTTATTGCCAAAGAAAAATACCTGTTTGCCAACATGTGTTTTGCCACCTACAGCTGGGACATTTTCCAAGTGCCCTGCCCTTTTACAAAACACCCACTCTCACAATCAACTTGATCTTTGCATCTCTGTCATCTGCAGATCATTGAGATGCAAATTCAACGGGCAGCTGAAGAGATGAAGGCCTACGTGTCCTCTGATCTACAGGAGAAGAAGAAGGCCATCAGGTGAGCCTGTCAGCTGCTCGCAAGAACAATATCTACTTTTCTTTAAAGCAGTCTCTTGTCATGACACTAATAATCTGCTGCCACTTTATTCTTTCTGTCCATACAGACAACTCTGATTACCACACCTTTTAAAATAAAGATATGCTGATCTACCACACCTTTTTAAAAGAAATACTGGGTGATGAATTGCTGGATGTGTTTTTTTCTGCTTTATTTCAGGGATGTCTACATGAAGAATATTGCAGAACAGGAATTACTTGGAAAGGTGAGAAAAGACAATCTAAGTGCTGACTAAGGAAAACCACAGGATCTATACTTGGAAATGTTCCTTTATTCTGTCAAAAACAGGCTGAAGACTGACAGATTGGAAAAGACGGTTTACTGGAAGCTCACAGAGCTGGAATCATGCAGATTTGGCCTGCAGATATTTGCTATCATGTGTAAAATATTTTTAAAGTACAGGAACCAAACCTATAATACAGGCAGTGTGTTTGTACATCTATTTCAGCAAATACTTAAACAGCAGAAATAAAAGGAGACAAATGATATACTGCACAATCACATTCTCCATTTTTAAACACAGTCAGTCAGTCAGTCATTTTTTACCGCTTATTCCATAGTGGGTTGCGGGGGAGCTGGTACCTATCTCCAGCAGTCTATGGGCGAGAGGCAGAGTACACCCTGGACAGGTCGCCAGTCCATCGCAGGGCAACACAGTTAAACAAAATAAAATTTGCTTCTATTTTTTATAAGTTTAAGTGTGTTAAGATATAAAGGATTTAAAAACCTTTGAATAATGTCTATCTGTTCTGTTTTAAAACTGAGGTTCCTTTTAAAGTTCTAATCAGAAATTTAAACCCACTCATCCATAATGAATGGTTTACTTGCATTATATAATGTTGCATGTAGTGTAGCATGGAGAGTGAGAAAGCTTTGAAGCACCGATGCTCCAACATTGTGACATTGATTACTGTGGTGTTATTCTTTAATAATATTGTTCTTTTATTTTCTTTTTTTTTCTACCATGTCCTGTCTGGCAGAGTAGCGCTCAGAATTGTTGTCTGAGTGCCAAGAAATTGCCCAACAGATTTACTTTCACAAGCGGAGCATCACAGCTAATGCTTTAAAGCTCTGCTTGATATTTGTAAAAGAAACTTTATTATAAACTTCTTTGGGAATATTTCAATTGTTACGGACACGGAGACTGAAATAAAAAGGAAAAAAGAAGCTCAAAAAAGAGAGAGATGGGGGGAAAAAAGGGAGAAAAGGAGGAAAGAGTGAAGGAGAGAAAGAAGGATGAAGAGAATACAAGATTACACCCTGCTTGCTTATACACCTGCAGCTGTTTTTTTTTTTTTTTTTTTTTTAACAAAATAGTACACGGTAATTCTGAATGTAAAATGTACTTAGTGAGAGGTGCAGCCCAAGATAGAACATCTGTGTATCTGTCAATACCTGAAGCTTAACACCTGTGAATATGAGTGTGGACGCGCTTTTGTATACAAGGTTTCTCCACAAAAATATGAAATAGCAAGTGTGAGGACCCACAGGCCTGCCCCATGGTCCCTGGACGGACACTGAGGAGATCCGAGCCACAGACATCTAAAAGCCACCCAAAGCACAGGAACCCCAGGAGAACCACCGCCAGGACTACCGCAACCCCCCCAGAGAAGAGCAGTGGAGAGTCCTAGGGAAGCCACCCAGCAGCGACAGTGCAGAAGCCCCAGGGAGCCGCAGCGACGAGCCCACAGGCCCCGCTGGCAGCCGTCCACGCCCGAGCAGATCCAGCCATGGATCCCAGAGGCCCAAGACCCTGGGACACACCACCCCTCAAGCAGAGGCCTGACAGAGCCTAGGGGGCCAGGCCCCGGCAAGCAGCCACCGGGAGTGAGCCAGCACACACCAAAGCACCTGGCCCCAGACACCGAGAACCACAAGTACACCAGCGGGCAGAGACTCCAACCACCGGCAGGTGGTGTGGCGAGGAGGAAGCTAATCCAGGAGAGGGAGATGTCCAAGACCCAACCTGTCGCAAAAAAAAAAACAGGCACACACAGTCACAATCACCCACTCCCACTCTCATGCATACACATAAAATCACTCACACACAACGTAAGGATAAACAACAATGGACGTCATAATCTCACTCACACTCCCCATGCATACTCTATACTCCCAGGTCCAGGTGCTGGTACCCCCTTGGGGCAACCGGCCCCTGGACCCAGGAGGTGATCCCCTTCTGGGGCAGAGGCAGGCAGACAGCGCCGGTACTGCCCAGGCCCGGGCGACCCCGGCCCGGCTCCCGCCCCACGCCCCAAACCCAGTCCCCAACAACTCCAATCCACCTCCGGAGAGGGGGCTATGTACAAAAGAGGGGTCCACATGGCCCAAAGCAACCCGCCAACCGGAGCCGCCCCAGGACGGAGCAGTCCCAACCCCCAACGAGCTCCGATCCCAACCCCATGAGTCTCCCACCCCCAGTGAACCCCAACAAGAACCTCCCCACAGGGCCACCCCCAACAAGACCAAACAACGCCCCCAACCATCCAAGGCCAACCACCCATCCCCACCCCAGAAGGAAACCTACACCCAACCCAACATTCGAACAACTCCCAGAGCACATAAGACATTGGACACCCAGGTTGACCCCGCCCCAACCCTCCCGCAGACCCTCCTCCCCACCAGCAGAATTTGCTCCTTGAAGGAAGGAGCACCTGCAATGACATGGGACCTACCCGCCAGTTTCGGAGGCCCTTATGCCCTCCGATACACCAAAGGTCCCTGAGCCAGGGCCGGGCGCCCGGGCATGCACCAGCCCAAAACCTCGGCGACATACCCGCCAGGACCCAAAACCCCAAGGTCCAGCCAGGACCCCAGCCCGGGGGCGATACGCCCCAGGGACCCCAAGCCCACCCCAGACCCACCCAGGAGCAGCACGGGCACCAGGCCAATGACCTATGTCCGTCGGCACAGGCCCCCCAAAAGCATTGCATGCAGCTACCAGATGTCCCCCCCAAGAACCACCAAAGCCCCACCCCGGCCGGGACCACCGCCCCCAGCGCCAGACCCCCCAGCGATCCCAGCCCAGGGACACCCCAATGCCCCAACCCAGACACGAATCCGAAGAACCCGAATCCGCCACAACGCCCCACAGGATGAAGCCAACGGCGCCCCACCCCCACTAGGTGATGTAGCCGATTAAAGGAGCCCAGAGAGATTGATCTCACATGGAGGCAGAGGCTGTCTCAAGGCTACTTGTCAGTTTAAAAGTTCTGGAACATATCTGAGACCAGAATGTTTGGTCAAAGTTAACTGATAAGTCCATCTCCCATTTTGTAATAGGAAGGGAAATTGATTCATCTATATTAGACAGTGTCCTGTATATTTTAGACATTAATTTGGGGGAGTTGAGTTTTAGGAACTCTAGTACACTTGATGGCATTTGTAACCCAACGTTATTAAGTCTAAATTTATTTTTTATTATAGATGTAATTTGTTGATATTCTAAAAATGTATTCTTGTCCATCCCGTATTGTATAATTAATCTGTTAAATGGGATGAACTGAATTCCTCCAAATATATGTTCCAGGTATTCAATTCCTTTACTCCTCCAATATGGAAAACTTATCATATTATTTTTTTGTAGGATGTCAGGGTTGTTCCAGATGGATGTACGTCTGCATGGGATTAGTGAAGACCCTGTCATTTTTAGATATTCCCACCATGCTGTCAGAGAGGTGCTGACGTTGAGACTTTTGAAGCATACATGACGTTTTATATTTGAGCTAATAAATGGTAGATCGGAAATCTTTATATAATTGCATAATGTCTGTTCTACGTCTAGCCAGGGTTCATCTAGAGGACTGTGTTTAAACCATTTTGAGATGTAATGTAGCCAAGAAGTAAAGAAGAAGTAAAGATTAAAGTTAGGCAGATCTAGTCCTCCTTTATCTTTGGTCTTTAGTAGTGTTTTTAGGCCAAAACGTGGGGGCTTATCTTTCCAGAGAAATTTAGTGATGGAGGAGTCCAGAGATCTAAACCAGTCAGATGATGGTTTATTCGGAATCATTGAGAATAAGTAATTGATTTTTGGCAAGACCATCATTTGAAGCAACCCTGCCCATGAGTGATATGGGTAGAGATTTCCATCTAACAAGATCATCTTCCACTTTTTTTAAGAGCAGGATATGGTTTAGTTTTGTTAAATCTGCCAATCTAGGAGACACATTAATGCCCAAATATGTAATATTCCCTGATTGTAGTTGTATATTAGGAAAATTGTTGAAAGAACAATTAATTGGAAGAACTGTCGATTTTAACCAATTTATAGAATAGTCTGAAATTCTTGAGAAAGAATTTATCAATCCAATCACCTGAGCGACAGAGGTTTGCGAATGCTGGAGAAAGAGTAATACATCATCTGCATAAAGACGTATTTTATGTTCAATATTCCTGCATTCTATGCCTTTAATATCTTTAGTTTGTCTGATTGCTGCTGCTAGTGGTTCAATACAAATAGCAAATAATGAGGGCGAAAGTGGGCATCCCTGCCTGGTGCCCCACTGAAGACAGAAGAGGGAAGATGTTTGGTTATTTGTTCTGATACATGCCGCTGGGGAACTGTATAATATTTTTTATCCAGTTTATGAAAGAGCTTCCAAAACCAAATTTAGTCAAGGTTGCAAACAAGAATTTCCAGTTAACTCTATCAAATGCTTTTTCTGCATCTAGAGATAATATATTGGTCTCAATATTTTTACTGTAGGAATAATCTATTAGATTAAGTAATCTGCGTGAATTAGTGGATGAATGCTGACCTTTAATAAAACCAGTTTGGTCGGGATGTATTATGAGAGGAGTTACCTTTTCTAGTCTTTTTGCGAGGGCTTTACAGATTATTTTGAGATCGACATTAATAAGGGATATGGGTCGGTAGCTGGTAGGGAGTACTGGGTCTTTTCCTGGTTTTAACAGGAGAGTGATGTTGGCAAAATTTATATTTGGCGGAAGTTTGCCATTTTTTCCGGTTTCCTGCATCATTCTTTGGAATATTGGGACCAAAATGTTCCAGAATTCTTTGTAAAACTCTGTTGGGAATCGATCTGGGCCTGGAGCCTTTTTATTGGGCATGCTTTTTAGAGCTTCTTGGATTTCGGCTGAAGTCAGTGGTACATCCAGGGCCATCGCTTGATTACCTGATAGTTTAGGAATTGTTATTTTATCCAGAAATTGATCAATGTCATTATCTGACAGGTCTATCTGTGGTGAGTTTAAAGCTTGGTAGAAATCTCTGAAAGTGCTGTTTATTCTTTCAGGTTCATAAACTGTATTCCCTGTCGAGTCTTTTACAGCAAATATCGTTGTTCTTTCTTTATTTATTTTTAGTTGGTTAGCTAAAAAGCTACCTGATTTATTGCCATGTTCAAAGTTTTGTATACGAAGTCTTTGTACAAAGAATTGGGTTTTTTGTCGATAATTTCATTTAATTCTAGTTTGGCTTTACATAGTTTGCCCAACTTTTCTTCTTCCTGGGAAGCATCTAACAGTTTAAGGATTTCTTCTAATTCCTGTGTATGTTTGTTTTCTTTTTTCTTCTTATGTGATGAGAATGTGGTGTTATTTTTTAATAATATTTTCCAAATGACTGTGTGCCTTAAATTCACTTAAGTTGTGATTTTTTTGCTACTTTGGATTCCAGAAGTTACGTGAGGAGCAGAAGATTGTGAGGGAAAGCCACAGCGTCAACATGGAGCAGATGAAGATGTGGCGTGACCTGGAGCAGCTGATGGAGTGCAAGAGGCAGTGCTTTATAAAAGCACAGAACCAGGTTTCTATCGGTCAGATCATTCAGGAAGGAGGGGAGGACAGGCTGGTGCTCTGAAGACACGATGAACTGCTGGTCCTATTTTCTCCATCCACCAGACTAAATGAAACTTAATATTCTATGTCCAAAACATCTGATTGTTCCTGGAAACTGTTGCATTATAGGATTTCTGTCATTGTTCACTGGGTTAATTTTCCCTCTCTTAAGTGTTTTGGACCAGGGATGTTAAGGCTCACTGGATCGTTTATCTTCTTTGCAAACCAGATCTCTAACCTCTGATGATGACCGTGACTTAAAGGACACATGTCTGTGGACATGCTGCAAGTCAAGGGGTTTCACTTTTGTCAGCCTGTGGGACAATCCTTTTAACACGTCTTTAAGGATACTCTTTCTGTCAAAGTGTCCAAACATATCAGCATACAAAGTGGTACACTTGGGTTGTGACACCGGTCAACTATTTTTGGCAGCACAAAGCATGACCATGTGCAGGGATTGGGAGTCCAGTTTTGGATCTCACTGGGACCACCAGGACTTTGGATATTGGGGATAAAAGATTCCTGTATTTCTACTTGTTAATTATCATAACTGACACTCAAATATTGATGTGCAGTTTCTAATTGTGTTTTGTATTAATTTTGTTTTATTGCATTAAAGTTTCAGTTCTGAAAAAGCTATCTCCACCTACTTTATACCATTGTACTCATTAGGTGAGATTAAGAATCTGCAGTTTTGTTGTCCAGCTTCTGTTACTCAGTCATGAATAATATTGCAGATGTCCGAGCTCTTATGAAACACCTTCGGAGTGTTTGAGTGCCTCACGATGTTCTCAGCAGTCCAACTGTGTCTGCATGGATGTTTCAGGAGCCTAGTCTGCCTGCCTACAGAAACTTAATCTACTGCTGACAGCCCAATGAGGCTCTTGAATCCAACAGATGAGGTGTGCTTTGTGAAAGACAACTTCGTGTCCAACTGGGCGTAACTGCTGCTATTCCACCACATTGAACTTCTTGATGCCTTATTAAGACATGTTAACAGATGATGCACGCCAGACCTGTAGAACATCTAACAGCGATACCCCCTGAAGAACACAGACGAGGCTGGGGGATTGACCTAATGCCCTCCTACCTCTTCAACAAATTAGCTCTTTGTACAGTTGTTGTGTAAGTGGGGTTGATAACTCAGATTTATAGATCCTGCAAAAAAGACCCTCTGCTAAGATCTTGTTAGATCATCCTGTCTGTGCTCTTAGCTGCTGTCCATCTGTTAAGTTACTGTCTCTAACATGGCTTCAACGTTTGGCCCAAGTCATTCCTGTTATCACCTTGTGAGGTTGGCTGATAAAGTAAAAGGTACGTGATTTTTTCTTATTTTTTACATCCACATGATTTAAAAAAGAATCAAATTTTTACTGATGTCTTGCGAAAATCAATGAAACAATTTTAAGGAATAATTCTTAATATTAATTGACTGGTTATTTATTGGGTGTCAAAATCTCCCTCGAAAAATCTGAAGCCCCCATGGAAGAAATGCATCTGAATTTCACTGGAAACTCAAAACATGAACTTCCAGATCATTATGAAACATTTTTCTAGTGTCATTTTGAAGGATGGTAACTTTTAGCAAACAGCAGACAAAAAGCTATACTGGTATGTAATAACTTACTGAGGTCCCTGAGTAGAATGTGCTTTATGAATGCTATGATGCATCTGCACACATGTTATTCTTTACATTTCAATAGAAGTCATACCATCCAACCAGACATTTGTGACATGACGTTATGGAGAAGTTTCAAGCAACGTTAGGTAAACAATATACCAAACATTTCAATCAGTAAAAATTGAAAGAATGTGGCTGACTGCAAACTCACCAAAACAGTTTACCTAAAACTGACAGGGTGGGCAAGAAAAGAATAAGAGATGCAGACAAACAGCCCATGGTAGCTCTGAAGGAGTGATGAGAAGAAAACCATTAGAAGTCCCATCTGCGTTTTACCACAAGCCATGAAGGGAACACAGCAAAAACGTGAAGATGCTCCAGTCAGATCAGACCAAAATTTTATATTTTGTCCTACATGCAAAAAGCTGTGTGTGAGAGCTCACAGTGCATGTTGCCCTAAACACATTCCCACCACCTTAAAACATGGTGGTGGAAGCATCATGGTGTGAGGATTCTTTTTTTTTTTTTATCTGGGGCAAGGTCAGAAATGATGGGAAGGTGGATGGCCCTAAATACAGAGCGATTGTGGAAAAAAATGTATGACTTTCTGTAGACCCTAAACCTACACTTGTCATTACAATGGGATGGTTTAAATGAGGGGGGCCCAAGTCCAGTCTTGGAGAACTACTATTCTGCAACGTTTATATAGATCCCTTCTTAAACACACTGAATCAAACGAATGTCTTGTTACCAGGGACTTCAGCCATTTGATCAACTGGCCTTGTACACTGCCTGGTTTAGATCCTACCATATTCATGTCTTAGAATGGCCTAGTCAAAGTCCAGACCTAAGTCCAATTGATAATCATGATGCAGGATATACACATTTTTAAAACAATGTAGCGTTTTCTAATTGAGAAGTTTCTGCTACTATGTGTTGGGTCTATCAGATCAAATCCATCTAAAATACAAAATATGAAAAAAAATCTGTCGTAGGTTTGTTACAACACTGATCCTGGTGGCAGCATTTCACGGTAGATATTTGCTTATCTGATGTATTTGTATATTTGGAAAATATGTGCAGATATATTTGGCCGTCTATATTTCTTCAATTTGCTTCTGTTTGTTTTTCTATTTTTCCATTTCGTTCATGCAAGACTAGAGTTTTTTGATCCTCACACCATCATACACCAGTTTGAGAGGGTATCACCTACAACATTCCACCCTCTCGCTTCCCAGCCACTTCCTGGGTTCTTTCATCTCCCCCTAGTTTGGACGTAGCTGCTAGCGCTCCTCCAATGACACGAGTCCACATGCAGCTCGGGGAAGAGAGGCAGCGGTGAGGCGCTTTCATAAAGCCAGACCGAGAGCACCGAGTGGAAGCACAGAGAGCTGCGCCACGGTGAGGCAGGAAGCAGCACCGGGAAGACTGGACCGAATGCAGACCCGAACACAGAACACTGCCGCAGACAGTTTCACACCGACAGCGGAGACAAGCGGACCCTCTCACTGACCTTCATCCGGACAAGAAAGAGAAGTTTGGCTCACTCATACAGAAAAGAAATATTCGTCATTCCTGTGAGGATAATCTCAACAGGGGTTGGGGGAACAGGTTACACAGCCGTGGACAGCTAACCGAGAGTGAATGCACAGCTCGCAGTTGGCAGACTCATTATTCCTCCGAAAGTACTGACAGAGCCACCGGGTCTCCAGTCCTCACACTGTCAATCAGGTGAAGCTCAGCCGGAAGGATCCGTCCGCCATGGAGAACACTCACACGAAGACTGTGGAAGAAGTTTACAGTTATTTCTGCGTCAATGAAAGCACAGGACTTTCCCTGGACGAGGTGAAACGGCAGAAGGAGAAATGGGGCCTAAACGGTACGACAGTTTTAGTTCCTCGCCTACCACTGAGGCTCGTTGAGCTGTGAATGAGACACGTTGTGTACATGTTACTGTAACGTGAGCGGCGTGCGCTCAGCGTCCTGTATAGAGGGTAAAAGTCATCTACATCATCGGTGATACCCGGCTCCGGACAGGGAATTTGGCTGACGTCATCAGTACTGACCTCCAGGGTTTCCCACCATTTCCATAGTAACAAGTTAGTCATTAGTAAGAGCGTTGCTTATGTAAGGTATCATAACATTTTTAGGTCGTGTGTAAACATTTTGAGTGTGTTACCCATGGCCACACTGAGGTCTGGCACTGTTGAAAGGGACTGTGTGATATAATGACAACATTGTCTCATTGTTGAACACATCAACTCTTGTGCCTGCAGATCTGGCAGGGAAATGGCACCCAACAGTGACCCCCGGGTCACTGAAGTAACCATCATGTGTCAGAGTTAATCTCTGTTGTCCCGGGCTTTAACAGCTGCTTTATAATAAATCCGCCTGACCTTTACACAAATGGAGATCTCAGTGCCTTTTACCTCATTGTTTAACACTCAGTGGTTTAAAATCAAAGGCAATGTAACTGTTGGTAGCATGAAAATATCAATTATCTTCAATTATTACCGTACTAGAAAGCCTTCGATGACTGTAGTAAAATGGCCGACCAGAGATCTTTTTACCACGAGAATGAATGAAACACAATGCAAGAAGCTTTATCTGACAAAAAACAAAATCAATTAAACAACTGTTGTCTTTTTTTTTTCCTGGGTGATGCCTGGATCAACTCACACGTGTCTGCCCACAGAGTTACCAGCAGAGGAAGGTAATCGCACATGCCACTGATTGGTTGTTCCTGATAAGGTTCTGTGATGAATCGTTTTTCACTGTTTGCTTTGTCTGCAGGGAAATCTTTATGGGAGCTCGTCCTAGAACAGTTTGAAGATCTGCTTGTTCGAATTCTCCTGCTGGCTGCGTGCATATCTTTCGTAAGTCTACATCCCACTTTCACCATTCGGCTCACCTGTACACATTTTTTAGGATTGCTGCTTCTTTGGTTGGTAGAATAAATCACACAGTGAATGTTTCCAATGACTTTCTTGTCACGTCCTGCATCCTGTATCCTCTGAATTGAAAACCTGATTCACTAACTGAGAATCCATACAAACTCACTTCCACAGTCATCCAAATGTTTACATTAAGCCACACCAGCTGATGGGGGTTTAAATAAATCCAGGGTGATGAATGGCAGGCGATGTTTAATGTGGCGCATAGCGCTGAAGTGTGAACGCCTTCGGTTTGCATAGCTGTGCGAGGTTACACTCACTTAGGAAGGAGCCAAACAGCTGAGATGGCTCACAGCTCATCTGAGGAATGGTGACAACAGCAGTAGTGGCGCTGAGTTGCTATCACCCAGTGCTGATGAGACGCCAAGCATGACTACTTGGGAATGACCCAAGCCCGTCTCATCTGGGCTGCTCACTTTTAGTGCTACATGGATAAATGTTCAATAGTGACTGGACATTAGTTATGTAATGACACTTTCACATAATGTAAACACCAGTTAATATTTTAGCGTAAAATAGTCTTAGAAAGCACGATCAATCCTTTTTATAATATTTGTGCTTCCAAATGAACTTAGACTGCCTAAAGACATGTTTTGCCATGCATCCACAGCAGGAATTAATAGTTAACACTGTAGCATTTATTTGTGCAAGGCTACTTTCTTTTTTATGCTGCTGGAAAGGCCTCTAGTCCAGATGAGCAGATGGCAGAGGGACACGGTGATAGCTGAGCCTGCCTCTGTGTATGCCTGTGAGCTGGTATGTAGTTTGCCATGTCTGTCAGGTGATACAGAGGTGTCTGTGGCTGCTGTCTGACAAGGGAACAGAGCACCACTCCAGACCAAATTTGGACTCTCACCACTCTGTGGGAGGGTTCTCCATTCAGCTACTGCACACCTCCATGTCACCGCTGACCCACTCCTATAGCTGCTTCCCTGAATCATCTCTCTAAATATTTTCAGTAGTTATTTTACGATGATTTTGGTTTGCTGAGAAAATGACGAATATCTCTGAAGAATTCCTGTTTTAAAAGATATTTTATTAATTCTCTTCTCAGAATATTTTGTTCCCTGTTAGAGATAAATGAGTTAGTTACTTTGTGGTTTTGTTGCTGATTATTAAGATGACTGACCTTAACTGTCTCATCAAGAGTTTCTGTTTTGCATGTTTAATGCCATCACTAAACTACAACAGATTTATGTTTTCAGCCTCTATGAGATTCTCATATTACAAGCTTGAGGAAAAATACCACAGTTTCCAGATATTTATGCACAAGCCGAGTATAAAATGATCTAACAGCTTACATTTGACATACTACTACGTATTCCTGATGCTGCTAAGATATTGAATCAATGGAACTTTATTTGTTAAATCATTTTCAGAAATGTAACACAAACTGTACAGAGGTTGAAAACAGACAGCCAGATAACAACGTGGTCGACATGATCAAAATAAGTAAAGAAAAACAAGAAATAGATTGAAATATGATAGAGGATGAGGAACTGAAATGCATCATGTAGTGAGGAAAAATCAGAATTAGATAAAATCACATCAAGACTCCAGCTTTCCAGGGTAATCCATAAATTGCCAAATAATGGCAAATGCAATAGAAATTGATAAGAATATGAGGTTTGTTAGAAATATCCAACGTCTCAGCTGGCCTCAGGTCTTCAGGAAAGATGTCCCAGAGCTGAGGGCCAAAGACGATGCGTCACAGAGGGTTTCAGTTCACACTTATTACCAGAACACCGGTTCCATGGTGTTGAAAGCAACTCTGATAAATAGGGTGGACTACGACCATTAATATTTTTTAAAACCACACAAAGCACCTTGAAAACATATCAAGATTCACCTAATGTGACATCATGAGATTCACAATATATCGAATCACAATCATCATCTCAATGTCAGTTGCTATATGATGCTATATTTGGTAAGATATTGTATTTCAAGTGTCAGGCTTTCACATTCTAAACACCATTAATATCTTTGCCCAGTCGGATGGGCTCCAGCTGCCCTTAATGCCCACACTGGATGTATATCTGTAGTGGGTGACGTGGTGAAGCTCATGGAGATTATATAATGGTAAAGGAAAAAAAGAGTCGGGGCCTCCTTTCAGCCTGCTGCCAAGCAGTGCAGAGCAACAGGTGGTGGAAGGGCACGCGAGATCTTGGTCCTCAACGCAGGCTGTCGCGGGTTCGGTTCCTGGCCCGTTCGATGTTTACTGCATGCCCTTCCCACTCTCTCTCCACACTGTTTCCTGTCTATTTACTTTCGAAAAAATGTGAAAAACAAAGGCCACTAGTGCCTAAAAACAAAATATTTTAACTGTATAAACAGTATCTTGGAAAATTTGATCTGTTTCACAATCAAATCATCATTACCTTGATGCAGCTGGGTGCAGGAACAAGGCCACGTCTAGTTTCACTGCCTGCTGTTCTCTGTTGGGCTCCACAGATACGCAGACATGTTTAGTGGACTTTTAGACACACTGCATTTCAGTTTTATTGCAATGAAGGGATTTTTTGTCAATTCATATAGATACTTTAGATAAATGGCTTTGATATCCTCTGCAGTAAGATATGCAAGGACTTTGTAAAACTAATTGTTTCATTAAATTATGGAAGATTAACCAGTAGCTTGTGACGCACAAGATACTTTTAGAACAGTTTCTTTTCCTGGAACACCTAATTATCTCATAACGACCTGATGACACATACGTCTCTGCTTCAGGTTTTTATGGGTTTAATGAGCTTGTTTTTTTTTGTTTTTTTTTCAGGCAGAGATTCATGTCTATTCTTTATGCAAAACCCATAATATCAGGGTTAGAACTGGTGTGTTTCTTTCATTTTACTTTACTCCAAAAACCTTCTCAGCTCTGTTTGCATCACTCAAGTTTCATTCAGTGCTTTTGAAGAGGATTTTTCCCTTTAAATAAAACAGTTGAGCAATTCTGTGCATTTAGTAATAACAAATACACAGAGGACTAAATGAGCAGATTTCTAGGTATTGGAAATAAAATGTACATATTAATAACATGGTGCTAGGTGGAGATATATATGATTTTGAAGAAATATCCCCGAGGACTTTTATTTGCCAACAGTCCTCAGTTATGATCGTGGCAACTGATAAAACCTTGTACTTCACTCAGACAGAGGGATTGTCTTGGCTTTAACACTGAACACAAATCATACCTTTTAACTTTAAGCCAGTGATGAAGCCAAGAGAGTTCCTAGAGTTATATAAATAATAATAATGTGTTTTCTCACATTGCTTTCAGGTCCTGGCCTGGTTTGAGGAGGGAGAAGAAACAATCACAGCGTTTGTGGAGCCTTTTGTCATTTTACTTATTCTTATAGCCAACGCCATCGTCGGAGTGTGGCAGGTGAGACAGCGTGTCAGATCCTGGGAAGTCCTTGTATTTAAATTACTTTGCAGCTCCTCTGTGTGGTTTTTAAAACTGACAACACTTGGGCATTTTGCAGAGTTGTCTGAGGGAGTTTACAGCAGAACTTAAAGGGGACCTACTATGCAATATTCACTTTTTGATCATTTTTATACTTCCATTTGGGTCTCTAATGCTTCTAGAAAGAGTCCAAACGCAAAACAAACCCATTCCACTGTTTTTTTTGGCTGATGACTGTTTTATTTTTTTCTAGAAAAGCTGTTTTTAGAAGCTGTTTAATTGTGACGTCACAACTACACTGGCACCTAGCAACGTTACCTGAGTCCCACCCCTGACTAGCAACTAAAGCTAATTTGCATAAAAGTGAATGAGCCCTAAAACAGCTCATTCTGAAAGGAGCCCAAAAAAGGGGGAACTAAGGGGGTGAAATCTCATTATCAGAGAATTATTTTGTGCAAACAATTGAATTAACATGCTTTGTATAACTCATAGACCTATCGCAAATCTTTAAAAGGAAGAATAATAGGTCACCTCTAAAGCATATTGCAAAGTCTGTGTGAAATCCAGTCATCATAATAAGCCAGATTCTACTGGTGCAAGTAAATAAAGGTTTAAATTGGGGCCAATATAATTCTGTTGCAGGACTTTTTAAAGTCTTAAGTCATGTTCTGCATCTTCGAGTTAGATTCTACCAGGACTGTAGGTGAACACTGTGTACTGGAAGTTATTTTTAAAGAAGGCTTCATATTGAAGAATAAAATAAATGTGTGGGCTGGCCATTGTGAGTGATGTTTGCCTGGCTTATAAATGACAAAACATTCTGGTGAAGGGAAACTGGGAAAAGACGAAAGGAAAAGGTTTTTAAGATTTATATAAAGCTGAAATGCAACCAACTAAATTATGAACACATGTTTGCAGTGCCTCGCAGAAGTGTTCGTACTCCATGAACCTCTCCATAGTTTGTCATGTTATTTTCTGTTGGGATTTTATGTGTTAGACCAACACAAATTAATGCATATTTTTGAACTGGAATGAAAAATATTCACGGTTTTTAAATGTTTGTTTACAAGTTTTTCTTACAAATAATTATATAAATATTATTGTTGCTCTCCTGGTGAAGGTGAACCTTCACCCAATCCTCAGGTCTTCTGCAGCCTCTGACTGATTTTGTTTCAGGGTTGCCCTGTATTTAGCTCCTATGAACTCTGACCAGCTTCCTTATCTCTGCTGAAGAAAAGCATCCCCCCAGCATGATGCTGCCACCGCCATGTTTAACTGGGAATGATGCATTCAGGGGAATGTGCATATAGGCCAAAGAGTTAAATTTTTGTCTTTTCTGCCCAGAGTACCTTCTTCAACATTTTCTGTCTCCTACATGCCTTGAGGTAAACTCTGACGATGCTTCCTATGGCTTTATTTCAATAATGGCTTTCTTTTTCACATTCTACCATTAAGGGCACATGGCTGAAAGTTGGCCTCTTGTTAGATTGTTTCACCTGAAGTGTGGATTTCTACACTTCCTCCAAAGCTACCATGGACCTTCTGGCTGCTTCTCTGATTAATGCTCCTCTGACGTGGCCTGTCAGTTTATGTGGGCGGCACTGTTTTCATTTGAACAGTGCTCGATGTTCAAAGCTTGAGATATTGTTTGATTAACCTACTGCTTACAACTTTGTTGTTCCATGGTCTTCATGATATTGTTTGTTCTCTAATGTTCCACAACAAACCTCTGAGGCCTTCACAGAACAGCTGGATTTATACTGAGATTAAATTCCACATATGTTGACTCCATCTACTCATCAGGCAACTTCTGTAGTAGATGAGAGTGTACGGGATCTTATTTAGGGGTATCAGAGTAGAAGGGGCTGCATAAAAATGACAGTTACCTGATTATGATGTTCTGAAAATGTTGCAAACCAGGTATTATTTTCCAATCTACGTTACAATTATGCACTACCACGTTGGTCTATGACATACAATCCTAATGAAATAAATTGAAAGTTTGTGTTTAAGTAGAATTATCCAAAATGATGAAGAAATCCAACAGATATGGCCATTTTTGCATGGCACTGCAGCTGCTGATGTGGCTCACATTAGAGCAAATCCAGACGTTGAACCAAACTCGTGTCTTCCTCACCAGGAACGCAACGCTGAGGATGCCATCGAGGCTCTGAAAGAGTATGAGCCCGAGATGGGGAAGGTGTACCGGCAGGACAGAAAAACTGTGCAGAGGATCAAGGCCAGAGACATCGTACCGGGTGACATTGTGGAAGTGGCTGGTAGGTTTTCCTGCATTTCGCGCTCTGCTTACAAATGCTAGACTTGCTTTCTTGTAAAAGCCATATAACGATGTAATTTGGGCAAGATTTAGAACTACTTGAGGTTGACCAAAACCACTGGTTGGTCCGTGAAAGAGTGGATATTTTATATTAGATGCTTTTTCTAGATATTAGGACAGAGACCTTTTCAAATGATAGTTCCTGAACTTACTTGGCTCTGCTGCAGATAAAGCCTATAATTCCACAATGGTCACGATTTCCATTTAGCACAAGCTCAAACCTCTCCATCCCCAAGAGCCACTGCAGAGGTGACTCACTCTCCAAAGGGGATGTATTTTGAGATGTTCCTATTCACCTATTATCTCTAAGGAATGGGTACAAATAAATGAAGATCCACTTATCTTTTTGCTTCTATTGTCCACACAAACCTAGTTTAAATTTATCTCCTGCATCCTCCCGACGCAGAAGTTTCCCACCATGCTGTCGATGAATTGAGCGCTGGGGTAATTCAGCAGCTAGAAATCCTCTGGATGTAGAGCTTAGGTTTTGAAAGTGCCCACTCGCTTATATAATTCGGCAGAGGGATGAGCGGAAACTGGGGTGCCGGGGAATGCTGGGGTCCTTAGGAACTCTAGCTTTATCTCGATACTCAGTTTGACCTTAAGCCATAGAAGTGATGCTTAGAGTTTGTGTGCATAGCTGGGGGGTTTATTTTTAGCCATCTTTGGCTGTTTAGATTATGGAAAGCTGTATTAATAGAGGCTCTGACAGTCGTGAAAATGACAGGTGTCTGGTCCCACCCTGTGCGTTGCCTGCCCCTCCTGATCATGGAACATTGCTACAGTGGGACTTCATGGTAACCTTGACAAGGACAAACTGAGTTTCATTATTAGTCCTAATCTTAATGTTTGGGATTTTCTCTGTTGATAAGAAACTGACCAAGGACAGCTTAAATGTTTGGCTCAGGCTTGAGGAGAAACTCGTGAGTGGGATGCGCTCTCCTCCTGCAGGAGCTCTTGATTGAAAGCGGTAAGATGCCTTGATGCCACCAGCAGGAAGTTTTCTTAAAAAGAGCATCCCAGCAGGCAGCAAAAAGGGGACGTTTTATCCTGTGGTCAGGACAAGCTCATCAGCTGTTTGTGCTTTCTAAATCCTCCACATATCTGTTACAATGGCTCCTGGTAGGCTATTTTCCCCGAGCTTCAAAGTGACCCGTGGCACGTAGAGGCGGAGTGTGATGACGCAGAAGCTGGCCGGGTGGCTGCTGAGCTGTGATAGAGGACACAGAGATGAGTCCTCTGTGGGTTCCTCCACTGTGGGAAGAATAGCTGGAAGCCAGTTCTGCAGCTATCTGCTGCTGTTTTTAGCTGGTAAATTTGCCTGATCACAGCCCTACTGTTGCAGTTTTAACTCAACCCTGATCAATGTGAACTGATGGTGTTTTGTTTAATTCATTTCCACAACAAAATTGGTAATCGTATCAGCTGCATTCCTTTTTTTTTCTCGTTTTATGTCAGGAATGATTATTTATGGATTTACTGCCATAAAAATAATCAGATAGTTTTATGACACTGGCTAATAAAGTTTGTTTACAAGCTCTATTTGGATTTAAATCCTTGTCATAACAGCTGCCAGTTTTCTGTTTGGTCTTGAAGGCTTGTAAATTTTGATGTTCTCAGAGCATCAGAGCTTGCTGTGGAGTCACATTATGAGTCCTGCTCCTATTCTACTCGAGACAGAGAGAGAGAGAGAGATGACCTTATAGGGAAGTGCTTCTGCAGATAACCGTCCCACCCTGCTGTGCTCTCTACACTACTGCTACTGTACCCATCAGCACCCGCCACTGAGATTCCAGACACCGTGGAGAGTAGTGGCATTTACTGTGGCCTGGCAAGTGTCCGTCGTCACTGAGAGACGGTGTTTTGGCAAAAGGTTCACCCTTGTCAGCAAGACAGAAACGCTCCCATTTAGCCATCCGGGAACACAGACTTTAGAAACACAAACTCGGACAATCAGAGGTGCAGACGGAGAGGTTCATTTAGGCTGACCAGTTTACACCGTGTTTAACATTTACTCTACATGAATGTAATGTACTTACTGCAGAATCCTCTAATGATAGCACAGGCATTTAGGTCTATACAGATTCTTATCACAACGAGTCCCCTGCTCTAGCCTTGTTAACTCTTCTGTTTTAGCGGTGACTGCTGGGAATCCGTGCTATGCTCTCTGGTTATAGATGAGACGTTGAGATGTCAGTCTGAAGTGAGAAGCCCCAACTGAGAGGGCTGGACTTGGGACATGAGAGGAATGCAAACCTCCGGCCTGCGGATGTTTTCTGTGGCTGCAACTAATTTAGATATTTTTTAATAAACTTTAAATTGAGTTCTGTAGTTTTATGTCATCTTCCGCCCACTACTTTGAGTTTTTATTTTTTTAAAGACATTTTTTGCAGTAGACCAAGAAAAAGTAGCACATATCTGTGAAATGGAAGGAGAAACATCCTTCAGTTAGTTCCAAACTAGCAAAATGTCTCCCTGGGTGTAATTTACAATAATAATAATATAAGTGTGCACTACTTTGTGTTGGTCTATCACATAAAATCTGAGTAAAATACATGACGTTTGTGGTTGTATGTTACAAAATGTAAAAAAAAAAAAAAAAGTTCAAGGTGTATGAATACTTTAGAAAGATGATGTGCTTTTAGAAAACCAGCACAGTGGTTGATCCTGGGAGATCAGTGACAGACATGATCAAAGTGTGTATACCGTGTTACATGTGTTTGTAGTTTCAGGTATGCTCTGATACACCTGCAGGTTTACTTGGCTGGAGTTGAACTCTTGGATCAGTTTAGTTGCTGTGGGACCAGAACCAGCGTTGTCCTGCCTTTAGAGGCTATCTGCTGTTGCTGCTGATTTATGACACTGAAAACATGGAGATCTTAGAAGACGATGTGGAGATGATGCTCTTATAAGCCGGAGAGTAGGTGGGGACCAACTCTCTATTAAAGCTAACATGTTTACATTGGTGACAGCCTCAAACAACAGGAAGCCAAGAAGCTAGTGACCTGTTAAATATTGATTTATCTGTCCCATCAGCTGCTAACTAATCATTCTTGTGCTAACGCTGTTGCCAGGGGAAACGGATACCTGTGTCCGGAGTCGTGGCTAAATGGTCACAGTTAAAGGAACTTGTACAAAGAAGTAAACAACACATTTGCATGCACAGAACCGTTAATTAGGTCTCCTCACTTTCTTTCTCTCTTTATTGATTTCTCATTTGTATTTGCAAGGGAAAAATGTTAATGGTAGCAAGCAATGAAAGGTTATAGGCTGTTGATTTATGGATTTGCATTAAGTATTTGCACACATATAAATGGAGCTGATGACTTAATCAGTAGGAGATTTGTTGGGAAGCCTGTTGATGTGAGACGACCCACTCAACGTGACAGGATGCCGGTCTTTGTTCAGCTGCCATCAGCACATGGAGCCTTCAGGCTGTCTCTGAGAAAGCTTGGACTGCTGTCCCCTAAAAAACACCAGGTGCAACTGCCACTCAAAGCTGGAAGCTTGGGCTCAGTCCTTGCCTCACCTGCTATTTAAAGGTCTGTTTAAAAGGCACCTTTGGGAGTCGGACTGGGTTTAATGCATTGCCAGGTGTGAAGTCAATTCAGTGAAAAATGTCTGCAATCGGTGGACGTTGAGAGGCGTTGGCACTTGACAGGCAGATGTAAAACAGCAGTCGTGCCTGAGAAGATGCTTGGACAGCAACCAAAGAGGATGTTAACATAGAAGGACAGAGGATATACACATGCTTCGTCAATGCAGGTCTGCAGTGGGACATTCTGGACACTTCCAGCTTTTAAAAGAGTCACAGATTTTTAACAGGGAGCATGACTTTTATTGTGTGCAATAAAAAGCTACGAATGCTCCAACTGAGATGGTGTTTTACCCTCAAAAGTAAAGATGTAGGAAGTAACACTTCCTGTTTTCATGGTCATCTATGTGAGATGTATTTGTAAGTTTTGCTCCTGTGATCTAAAACATAGAAATTAAATAACAGATACAGGCAGAGCCTGAATTTCCCCACTCTGCCCTCTGGTAATGAAGGCAGCCTGTAAGGCACAGTGTGAACCACTCTCAGTCGACGAAAGGGTTGCACTGAAGAAAGGAATGCTGATCTAACTACACAACTAGTGGGGTCCATTCAACTTGCCAGTCACTGTTTTCCTCTGTTACATACAGTGCTTCGTAAAAGTCTTCATACTCCTTAAACCTTTTCACATTTTGTCACATTACAGCCACAGACTTCACTATATTAAATTGGTGTTTTATGTGATAGGCCAACATAAAGTGGACATTATACTATAGTAGAAAGAAGTGACACATGGTTTACAAAATGTTTTGAAATAAAAATGTGTGACATGTTTCCATTCAGTCCCCTTTCTGTTGGCCCTAAATGAAATGCAACCAAAGGCCTCACAGGTCTGTTAGAGAAGATTAGAGAACAAACAGCATCAGGAAGATTAAGGAGCACAGAAGACAGATCAGGGAGAACGATGTGGAGATGTTTAGAGCCAAGGTAGGTTATAAAACAATATCCCAAGCTTTGAACATCTTACTAAGCTCTGTTTAATCCATCATTGTAACATGAAAAGCGTATGGGACAAATGCAAACCTGCCAAGCTTTTTTCAACACCTACAGGGAAGCTGCTCTAAGTTAATGGGAGGATGGATGGAGGTAAATCCACTGCAACATTGGCTGAGAATATTTTAGAGGCTGCAGGAGACTCGATACTGGGGCGGAACATCCAGCCATAGCTACAATGTTGCGGTTTAGATCAACGCATGTGTTTGAATGGCCCAGTCAAAGTTTAGACCTAAATCCAATTGAGAATCTATGCTGAGGCTTGAAAGTTGATGTTCACAGAAGCTCCTCCATCCAATCTCAACGAACCTGTGTACATTTAGCAACAAATAGGACACTGACATTTCAAGCAATATGCTGGTTTCTCAGCTGGGATGTAAAACCATCAAACAAGCACTGATGGAGGTGTCTTGGATCATTCTCTAAAACTCTGTGAATTATGAGGATTTATTGCCTAGAAAAGCAAAGCCAGTTTATAGAGATGATGGGTCTGGGTCTATGTGTAGCTATCAGTACTTTACAGTTCTTTCCACCCTCAAATTTAAACGTTTAAAACTTCTTCTGCACAATAAAATGACGGCTGTGTTTTTTTTCTGAGCAGTTGAGCCGGAGGGGACTACGTACAGACCCCTAAGCAGCAGTGATTTCCAGAACATGTCCTCTTTTAATCAAGCAGGTTTTAAAAAGATTTCTGGCGCAGGAGCTGCAGTTTCGACCCTAAATTGTGTTATAACATTAGATATTTAACAAGCCCGTGTTGTTGCTTTAATTCTAATCATACTATTCTTGTGAGTCTTTTATAACATTGTGACACAGTTAAAAACATTTTAATTGCTTGGTCTATATGTGGATTTTGCCTATGGAACTGTGCCATACCATGAACCAGTTCCCCAGTTTCTATCCCCTTTTATGTACCATTAGGATCTTGAATTGGGTCACAGCAATTCCATTGCCTCAAAATTGGCCTTTTCCTTTGAGACAGGCCTTTTATGGCTCACAAGTCTTTCATTTCCTCTTTTTGTTTTGGTTCTCCTTCTCTTTTCCTGATAGTGATTGCTGCAATGTTTTCCTGCTGGGTGGCACAGCAAACATTTTGTAATGAGCTGCACTTTATCATTTCAGTTTACACTAATCCTGTGTAACTGCCTTCACAAAACAGACATCTCATTTGCTTAGCCTTCATTTGGCCAAGATACACAAAGACAGCTCTCACCAGGAACACGTGTGTGTACTTGCCTAACAAAGCCTCCTGAGTTGAGAGGTTGCAACTGCTAAAGGAGCACCAGTCATCTATGAATCCATGTGAAGTCAATGTTCTGATTGTGTTTCTGTCTTCTAGTCTAGTTTGTTTGTGCACTTTCCCTAATTGGGACCATGTTTGGTTGTAGTTGGAGACAAGGTACCTGCAGACATCCGCATCTGTTCAATCAAGTCAACAACTCTGAGGGTAGACCAGTCCATTCTGACAGGTGAGACTGACAACATCCCAGACAAACTCTTTTCTGTACCTTTTTATTCAGCACTGTTATTTTTTATTACAAACTTATTTTTGTCTGACATTCAGCATTTTTAAGGGTCAGTCACTTGCAGTTACAACTGATTACAGATCAGTTCATTAACCGCTTCACGACAGAACAATTGGGTGACAAGTAGGCGTGGATCAGTATAAAATCCCACAGTATGACGACCTTTGAGGAAAAATACCACAGTTTTATGCTATTCACACACAAATCCAGTTTCTTCATTTCATAGTAACCTTCTTTTAGCTAGCAGACCAACAGTGCACAGCAACAGGGTGGGGATCGCTGGATTACGCGATGATCCATTCTGTCAGGTAAATCTCCATTTATTCTGGCTCTAGCTTTTTATTAGAAGGATTTTACCCTATAGAAGCAGTTGGATGTTTTTAAAGCCACGGGATGCATCGATACTGAAAACAACCCCTTGTATCAAGGTAGTTAGAACTGATTATAGGATGGTCAATTCTAAAAATTTTCAGCATAAATTAAAACATTCCTTTGGAAACTAAATGAATAATTGCACACGGGTGGGCTCTTTAAAAGATGGCTGGCTGTAAAATCAGAATCCCCTGACAGGTTAAAGATGATTTGACCCGATGGTGTGTGTTGTTCTCATAGGTGAATCTGTGTCTGTCATCAAACACACTGATCCCGTCCCTGACCCTCGAGCAGTCAATCAAGACAAGAAGAACATGCTCTTTTCTGTAAGAATAAATCTACCCACTTTCTTTCAAACATTCTTGTAAAAACGTCATTTATTTGTAGTTTTCTTTTGTTATTTCAAGGTGTGTGTAATGCTATCAGGCGCCTTTGACCAAACCTTTGTGTGACTTGCTGTTTCAGGGTACCAACATTGCTGCGGGGAAGGCTGTGGGTGTGGTCGTGGCCACAGGTGTAAACACAGAAATCGGTAAGATCCGTGACGAGATGGCGGCCACGGAACAGGAGAAGACGCCTCTGCAGCAGAAGCTGGATGAATTCGGTCAGCAGCTGTCCAAAGTCATTTCCCTCATCTGCATTGCCGTGTGGATCATCAACATCGGCCACTTCAACGACCCCGTTCATGGCGGTTCCTGGATCCGTGGAGCAGTCTATTACTTTAAGATTGCCGTGGCTCTGGCTGTTGCCGCCATTCCTGAGGGTCTTCCTGCTGTGATCACTACCTGCCTAGCTCTGGGTACCCGGCGCATGGCCAAGAAGAATGCTATTGTCCGCAGCCTGCCCTCTGTGGAGACCCTGGGCTGCACCTCTGTCATCTGCTCTGACAAAACTGGTACTTTGACCACCAACCAGATGTCTGTCTGCAGAGTGAGTCTCACAGAAACACACACACACATCCGTGTTTTACTATCTTTATGAGGACTTTTGGTTACTTCCATTGACTTCCACTCATTTTCCTTGATTTTTAGTGCTTAACCCTGACCCTAACACTAACCCTAACCAGTTAATACCTAACCCTAACCCTAACAATAACTCAATTCATACCCTAGTCCTAAACCTAACCCCTGTCCCAAGAACGGAATTTGAAAAAGTGAGGACCAGGAACATGTCCTCACTTTGTCAAAATGTCCTCACTTTGCGATAAAAATACGAAAAATGGTTCTCACTCAGCAACAAGTACAAGAACACACACACACACACTCTTTGTGCATTACTAAGCAGTTCTCTCATCAGTGCTTTTTCGTCTTTGTACTCCCTGCCTGCAGCCTGAGCACGGTGTCAAAATTAAGACTGTTTTCTTTATTATCAGGTATCCAGGTTTTAACTAGCATATAATGTGCTGCTGCCTCTCTTATCTACATGGAGCTGAGGACTTGCAGTGCTGCTGCTGTTGCATAACTGACATTGCGTCACAAAGTAGCAAGCCAGCCAGTCTGTGCTTTCTTTTTATCTCTGTATTAATCAGCAACACCACACAGCTACTTGACCATGCATTATGAAAAAGCAGTAGATTAATCCCCTTTCTTTACAGTTTTAATATCCCACTTTTGTATTGTAGATAGCTGTTACTAGGAAGCACGTTGTACTGGAAATGCTCGAATTAGAGATGCACTGGTCAGGCTTTTCCTGGTATCGATTTCTGGTTTTCGGTGAGGTCTGACCTGCTGATTAGTTTTCTTTTTCTAAGGACTATAATAAAAACAGAACAAACGTGGTGCAGGTTCCTTGATAGAAGTAGTAGTTTAGAATCCAACATAAGATAACAGATTGCAAGATTATCTCCATGCATTCATCAAAGGATGTCTTGTAACCTTTATATGATTTTTATAAAACTAAAAAAGTGAATCAATCCAAATGCTGTTGGTTGATGCTTTTATCGGCTATAAATAATGGGAGTTGGATGCAATTAATGAATAGGGATAATAACCTGCTTTTCTGTATTCCACCTGCCAATCACAAATCAGAACCAATCAATTAAAAAACTTGACCCATTTTGATCGTGGGTGGATTGATTGGTGCATCTCTACATAAATCAGACAACATAAAAGAGACAACATCTGCACTGTAGGTTATCACAGTGTGGGTTGATGGGTAGAAGTCTATAAACCTGTCTACTGGTTTTATCTTCTAGTTTCTTCCAAGAAGACGACCTAAATCTGTTTGTTGTTTTTTATGCACGCTAGTAGTTAGATACACACTGATCAGAGAATTCGGATTGCTTTACGACCTAGTTTTTTTTTTTAAAGCTTTTAATACTGATTTCCCTATAAATAACAGGGTTGAAAGTATTCTTTTCTAGTCTTCCTTACATGTGCAGCCATTAATTATTTACATAAGCAGCAGAGGCAACGTCACACTGTGTGAGAGAGAGAGTTGTTGCTGGAAAACAGGGTTTGACTCTATTAAAACACAGGCAAAATCATGATGGAGCTAAACTGGTTTAAGCATCCTGTATTAGTGATTAGCATGGTTAGCATTACTAACTGTAAACATCAGTCTGTGTGTGAGAGAATGTAGATCCTTACCAGGTACAAATCTGATATCCTTTGGTGAACAATAACTCTTTGTACACGAGTAAGTCAAGTAAATGACCAGAACCTGCCTGAGTCTAGCTCTCAGTTGTTGGAGCCTGAATGAGACGTTGACGTGCTTCCATTACATCATGTTCCTTTGAAATGGCTTCGTACACCTCTGTGATTTCTCTGGCTTCGTTTTAAAACGACGCACTGATACTGAAAATAGCTACACAGTCCTCTTCTTACACTAACAACTGCTTCACATAGTGTTGTTATTAGCTTGAACTGGTAACATTTAGGTGTTCACTGATCAGAGAACATTTTTCCAAAGGCCAGTCAGCTGTCAGGGGTGAACATCTGCTAATTTTGTCTATCGGGCATCTCTACTTGTAGTGCATCTGCTTTACCAGATCCATCCCAGTGGCTAGGTTAAGATCCTGCAACGATAGTTTTTATTGGGATTTCACGTTTAGTTAATAGAATAAGGAGGAAAATCTTATTCTTATCAATCGTTTTCTCCCTGTAGCCAGTGTTGATGTGCGTTCCTGGAGGAAACAACCAGGCCTGGCACTGTGATCGCTTCCTCTTGGTCCCAGATTTACTCTTTCTGCTGGCCTCCTGGCATTCTCCTGTGTTTACTTTTGCAAAGAAACACTAGCTTCTCTCGTAAAGCAGAGAGACACTAAGCCTGGAACTATCAGAGACACACTTTGTAGTACTGCAGGCTGCTCACTGCCCTAACGACGCATTCACTTACTTGATTCGCCAGGTGTTTCTGGGCTTTGTGCTGCCCTCTGCTGTGTTAGTAAAAAAACAGTTGACTGAAACATGGCAATGACAAATTCATATCTGCTTTTGGGAAACAAAGATCATTCTTCATCTCTGTTCTATTGACTCTTTGGATATTTAGATGTTCATACTCAACAAAGCAGAAGGCGAAAGCTGCTCTCTGTCAGAATTCACCATCACAGGTTCAACCTACGCCCCTGAAGGAGAAGTGTGAGTATAATGAACCAATCCAGGTGACAGATCAACTATGTTTGGGAATGAAGATTTGCACAAACACATCTCAGACCAAGAACCCTCTTCACAGGTACCAGGACAGCAAACAAGTGAAATCCTCCCAGTATGATGGTCTGGTTGAACTGGCCACCATCTGTGCCCTGTGTAATGACTCCTCCCTGGACTTCAACGAGGTAGGCACAACTGGCTTCGTCTTGCACTGTCATATGATTCAAGGAGCATGTGGTTAGTAGATTATCGGGATGACAAGGAGAAATATAAGTGAGTTGGATTGTGTTGGATTCCTCAGGTGAAGGGTGTGTATGAGAAGGTCGGCGAAGCCACGGAGACGGCGCTGACTTGTCTGGTGGAGAAGATGAATGTCTTTGACACAGAAGTCCACAACCTGTCCAAGATTGACAGAGCCAACGCTTGCAACTCGGTGAGTGACAGCCGCCTCTCCGCACACCCATAGCTGACTCAGCAGGTTTTCTCACTGACCGTGCTTTTATTGCATCAGGTGATCAAACAGCTGATGAAGAAGGAGTGCACCCTCGAGTTCTCCAGGGACAGAAAGTCAATGTCTGTCTACTGCACCCCGAACAAGTCTCGTTCCACCATGGGCAAGATGTTTGTAAAGGTAGACAGAAAGACAAAAAAAGCGATGAGACTTGGTCTGCAGTTGTGGAGTCAGTGTGAATATTTAGCATCTCTGTTCTGCATCACAGGGGGCCCCTGAAGGAGTCATCGACAGATGCACTCACGTGCGAGTGGGCAACACTAAAGTCCCGCTAACACAAGGCATCAAGGAAATGATCATGTCTGTTATTCGCGAGTATGGAACAGGTCGGGACACACTGAGGTGTTTGGCTCTGGCCACACGAGACAGCCCTCCTAAAATAGAGGACATGATACTGTCCGACACCGCTAAGTTCACAGAATATGAGGTGAATATTTACCATTTTCACTCATTAGCTTTTTTAATAGTAGTTTAAACCCAAATCCTCTGACACTCATTTACCTCTTTGTCTCTGTTTCTGCCTCCAGTCCGACCTCACCTTCGTTGGCTGTGTTGGCATGCTGGACCCACCCAGGCAGGAGGTGGCCGCGTCCATCAAGCTGTGCCGCCAGGCTGGCATTCGGGTCATCATGATCACGGGCGACAACAAAGGCACAGCTGTGGCCATTTGCCGGCGCATCGGCATCCTGATGGAGGATGACGATATAGAGCACATGGCCTTCACCGGACGGGAGTTTGATGAACTGTCACCCTACGCTCAGCGGGAGGCCGTGACCAAAGCTCGGTGCTTTGCCCGTGTCGAGCCCTCCCACAAGTCCAAGATCGTGGAGTTCCTGCAAGGATTTGATGAAATAACAGCCATGGTAAGCAGGCTTAGGAAGCAAGTCCCTGATACACCTGCAGGCCTTTTCTTTATATAGGTCATTGTGTTGATTTTGCTGGTGTTACAGGGTCTCACAGTTATCTGCTCTCTTTAACATGTTTGTCTTCAGACAGGAGATGGAGTGAACGATGCTCCTGCTCTGAAGAAGGCAGAGATCGGCATTGCAATGGGTTCTGGCACTGCCGTGGCCAAGTCCGCCTCAGAGATGGTCCTTGCGGATGACAACTTCTCCTCTATAGTGGCTGCCGTGGAAGAGGGCAGAGCTATCTACAATAACATGAAGCAGTTTATCAGATACCTTATCTCCTCTAACGTGGGTGAGGTCGTCTGGTGAGTTTCCTCTGGACCAAATGAAAGCCCCGCAGCTACTGATCTTCTCTGATTGTTCAGAGCTCTGTTTAGAGAGAGAAGTAGCTTATATTAAATAAAACTAGACAGTTTTTTATAGTTGTGTCCCCCTTGAACCTCCTCATATTTGTTGCAACCACAGACTTCAGTGAATGTTATTGGGATGTTATGTGATAGACCAAAGCACAGTAGTCCATAATCCTGAAGTGGTAGGATAATAAAACTCCAAGTCTCTGCCAGGTTTGCCTTCTACAGACTGAAGGGTTTGGTCTTTCTTCTTTGCAAAATAATTCAAGCTCAGATTAGATCGAAAGCAACTGTTAACAGCATTTTACTAGTCTTGTCACAGATTCCCAATAGGATTTACCATTTTAACAAATTAATATCCTTTGATCTACACCATGCCATGGTAGCTTTGTCGGCATGTTTAGATTCATTGCTCTGCTGGAAGGAGAAGCTCGAACCAGTTCGAAATATTTAGCAGGTTTTCTTATATTTAGATTGTTTTAGGTTTTTAGATTTGTTTTGTATCACTTTCCTTCCAATAACTGAATGCACTACTTTGTGTTGGTCTGTCACATGAAATCTTAATATAATACGTTCAAGTTTGAGGTTGTAATGTGACCTAATGTGGGAAGACATAAGAGGTAGGAAGAATTTTGTGAGGTAAAGTGAATCAGGGTGAATGTAATTAACAAGTAATAAATAAGTAGTGCATTTTTGAGTTCAGAGTTGCTCCAGTTTGTTGCTGACAGGGATTTTCCTCCTGACAGCATCTTCCTGACTGCGGCTTTGGGTTTCCCTGAGGCTCTGATCCCAGTTCAGCTGCTCTGGGTCAATCTGGTGACAGACGGCCTTCCTGCCACCGCCCTTGGCTTCAACCCACCGGATCTGGACATCATGGAGAAGCCTCCTCGCAATGCCAAGGAGCCTTTGATCTCTGGCTGGCTGTTTTTCAGATATCTGGCTATTGGAGGTTAGCAGATTAAATCACAAATGAGCTGGTACTAAGATATGAATAAAAAGAACAGCGCCATCTTCCATCTACCTTCATGCAGCTTTGTCCCTCTTTATGTTCTGTATTACGGAGATGTTTTGATGTCTCTGCTCCCAGGCTATGTGGGCGCTGCCACAGTGGGAGCTGCTGCCTGGTGGTTTACAGTCTCTGAGGATGGACCACAGATCACTTTATACCAGCTGGTAAATGTGCCAACATTGAGATAACGTTTTTAGCTTCTCATAGATCCCCTCTTCAGCCTCATTCTGTTTTACCTTCTCTTCACAGAGCCACTTCCTGCAGTGCAGCCCTGACAACCCTGAATTCGAAGGTTTGGACTGCCACGTGTTTGAGTCGCCATATCCAATGACCATGGCCCTCTCTGTGCTCGTCACTATAGAGATGTGCAACGCTCTGAACAGGTGGGTAGATTTTTCTTTGTCATTAAAGGAGGGACATTTGCAGTCAGGAGGAGTACATGCTGCGTTACTGAAACAACATTTGCATTCTGTTCTCTCTTCAGTCTGTCAGAGAACCAATCCCTGGTTCGGATGCCTCCCTGGGAGAACATTTGGCTGCTGGGGGCCATCTGCCTCTCCATGTCGCTCCACTTCCTTATCCTCTACGTGGAGCCTCTACCTGTGAGTTCTTTTTCTCCCTGTTTTATATGGTAAACATCTTCAAACTGTCAACATTTTGAACAAGCTGTTTTTTAAAAAGGACAGTCTGACTCATTATGGAGCTTTTGTCCACTAGTGGACATATGCTGTTATTACAGCTTGGTTCTTGACATGCTGATACCATTTTGATCTAAATGACTTTAGTTTAAAGGCATAGTTTGATATTTTTGAAGTTGACGTTTTGTGAAAAGGTTATATGCAAAAAAATATTTTACCTGATTCTGTATTTGGTATAGACGCAGATTACTTGGTCCTGGGAGATAATAGGTTTGGTAATCATCTCTTAAAATACAGAATTTCTTTGTTGTTATGCTTAAAAATATGCATTCCTGAATGATTTATTACAGACTGCACTTATTTGTAAAAATCTGTTTTTAAATTTGTATGATACGCAGCTCTCCCTAAACTATTCCTCTCAGTAATCCAGTCTGCGAATCCATAACTTACTGATTGTAAAGTCGCAGGCTGTCATTTACAACCAATCAAAAGTGTTGTCAGGGCATTAAGATGTTCTGTTAAAGTCATTAAGATACTTGAACTAAGGTGTTTGTTTGCCAGAACAACAGATGGAGCCGGATGCAAACATGTCAATAAAATCATGCTGTTTAAGTGGAAATCATGCATTTCATTGTTTTCCAGTTGCAGGATAAATGGTTCACTTTGCGGGGTTTATTATTACAAAATTCACCAACATTATCACATATCTCATATTTTCCAACTTTGTTAAATTACACATAAAATAGCTTATTTAAATGCATAAACAAGAGAGGAGCGCAAGTCCAGTCTTGGAGAGCTGATGTCCTGTATCTTTCAGATGCATCCCTTCTCCAGCACTCCTGAATCACATTAAGGGTTCCTTTCCAGGCCTCTGCAGAGCTGAATGACTGATGAGGGAATTTAGTCATTTGATTCAGGCATGTTGGAGCTAGTGTGCATCTGAAGGTTGTAGGATGGTAGCTCTGGAGAACTGGACCTGGGCACCCAGATAAAAAGTGTATATGAAGCTGTTTAGGATCTAGTTAATTATGAAACCATCAAAATAAGAAAATTGATCTTTGTTGCTTTTCTATGACTAGAATAAGTGCAAGAAATGTAAAAAATAAATTGCAGGGTTAAGTTTTACTTCAATCATTGAGTCTTACAGTTACTTAACATAAGCTTTTCTTTTAAATGATATTAGCTTCAGCTTCCACGTCGCACTAATCTAAATGTGATCTAAATGATGACGTAAAGAAAATATTAACGGTACATATATATGTACTGAAACGTTTCAGGGCAGGCCTGTCGGTTCAGGACTGACCTGTACTGAATAAACACAGCTGTTGTAAATCGTGTAAACGTGTATGTGCAGAGCTTGACGTGCTGACTTTTAACTTCCGTCCCGATTTAAAAAGCGACAGGAAAACAAAGCTGAGAGGAATTCAACCTTTCACTGCTATTGGGGAACATTAAGGTTTCTCCTGCAGCTGCCGTAATGATGGAGAAAGTATCTAAGCCAAAGCTTTATGTCAGCGTTTTGCAACAATAAGGTTCATAGGTCTTAATTACTCACCTGAAACAATGTCAGGCAGAATGTGAGCAACACTGATGCAGAGGATAATAGGTTAAAGGCCAAACCCAGCTACCTGTAGCATTCATTAGCCCCAAACGTTGTCAGTCTTTAACAGAAGACACACAGACTGGGAGTCCATTTTCTTTACAGGTACTCTGTTGTGCATTCACATACAACCCATACACTAGAGGGTTTACATCTGAAAACAACACCAAAATACTTGAAACATTTTTATTATCAAATCTCAGCATAGTCAGCAAAAATTCCGAAAAAAAACCCCCAACTTTGATCATTTTAAAATGGTTTATTGTTGTTCAATCGTAACCATTGTCCATACCTGAAAATCTCCAGTCAGTTCCAGGCCGGCCACTTCTTGCATTGCTAAAACAGAATGATGAAATCAAATGAAGTCATATAATTTTTACTTTCTTTGTTCACTACTGAATAGAGTAAAAAAAATATTGATACGTTTTTGCTTCTTTCTCTTGACTACAATGTATGATAAACAAAGTTGGAGTCAGCAACACTGTATTATTTCTTGCAAACCAATATTTTCATATTCTCCCAGGTCATCTTCCAGATCACTCCTCTGGACACAACCCAGTGGATGATGGTGCTGAAGATCTCCCTTCCCGTTATCCTGCTAGATGAGCTGTTGAAGTTTTCTGCCAGGAACTACTTGGAACTGGGTAAACAGCTGGAGAAGCCGACTAGCAGAGGCTGCTCCCTGTCTGCATGCACCGAGGGCATCTCCTGGTCCTTTGTGGCCATCTCCCTGCCCCTGGTGCTGTGGATCTACAGCACCGACACTAACGTGACCGCCATGTTGTGGCCCTGACTGACTCCAGTGCACTAGCCTTCCTGCACATCTGTGTGAAGTGGACATTAACACACACCTAACAGTTACATTAACTAAGAATAACTCGTCGTAAACATTTGCACCTGCTTTGACCACTGTCAAACATGTTCTATTTACATTTCCACTGATACATATGTTCTTTGGGTTGTGGGGGTTGAAGGGGGCTGGTATTTAGTCATATTTTAATGACTGATTGCGCATCTGTTATTTTCCTACCAGGCGTCTCCCCTCTTTGAGCACCACTGTGACCAGTTAGGGGAGCCTCTGATGGTGGAGCTTTGTGTTTAGCTGTACAGATAATTTACACTATTTTCTATTAATATTTTGTAATTTTAGGAAGGGGACAAAGAGTCTCAGTGTGTGAAGAGGGACATGTGTGATTCTAAAAACTGAAAAGTGCAGAACTAAAATGAGGGCAATGTCTTGCGATATATGAATCTCAGTTATTTCTGAACTCTGTACACCTTCATTATTTTCTGCACTAGGCAGAGCGCAGCTACCTCAATGCTGTTATTATGACCAGAAGTACCCATTTATCTAAATAGCCTTTCAAAGGTTATCACTAAAAGTGTTGAGGTACATACCACTTTGTTTTGCAACTCACATGCTCACACATTTTAATCTTTTCTTATATTTAAATATTGTTTTCTGGTTTTTATGTAAAAAAAAAAAAAGACAAAAATGTTTTACCAGTTTGTTTAACAGCAACCTTTGATACAGCCTGTTGTTAAATATACAGATGCAGACAAATGAGTTGGGACCCCTGGTAAAGGTGTTTAAAAAGCTTTAAAAAATTGATTTAATCTGAGTACATTTATTCAATGGGGGTTTCATAACACATTTTTAACAAAATCAAACAATCCCTTTGAATGAATGTATCTGAAGCATTATTTTCATTTATACTTTACATTTATTCTAATTAGATAAATAAATGTCTAAATTCTGGTTAGTAATGCATGACGTTCTGTTTCCCTGGCGTATGAATATGATGTGACACAGAGGCCCATTTCTTCTAGCTACTAGGCTGGGGGCTGGTGAGGATCCATATGTAACTTACCACCACAAACCGTGAGCAGGGCAGTCAGAAAGTTTTAGAAAAGCTCCAGAGTTCACCATGTCAGGGTCACTAAGTCTCCATGACAACCATTAGGCTCTGCTGGGGCTTTAACTGGAACGGTGCGATTTGTTTAGATCAGACTAACAGCAAACTCTTCCAGGTGGATTTGTCAAGAAACAAAAGGATGGAAGAATATAAGACCCACTTGTGTTAAGTAAGGTAGTGGATTTGTGATGCTGTGGGCCTGTTTCTCTTCCAAAGGCCTTCAGAACCTTGTTAGGTTTTATGGCATCATACAAACGCTAATATACCCGGTGACTGGAAATAAAACCTGGTGCAATCTATCAGAAAACTGAAAATAAGGCTTAAGCATTATGATGATCATTAACAAATGGCCAAATCAACACAGAAATGTTTAATCAGACGTAAAATCGACCTTCTTTGGCCACCTCAGTCTCCAGACCTAAATCGTATAGATAACTTATGAGGTGAGCTGAGAACAAAAAAACATTAGAAAGGAACGAGAAGTCTAGACAATCTAGACAGATTGTGCAAAGATGGATCCCTCTCTCTGTTCACTCCTACCTTGAAGTGTTTCAGGAGAAGACTAAGTGCTGTCCTGTTAGCAAAAAGGAGTTGTACAAAGTATTAAAAGCAGGGATGCCAATAATTGTTCAGAGTAAATGTACTCTAATTAAAGGTTGGATTTAAAAAAAATCCAATGTAAGATTATGCTACTACAGTCAAATATGAATTTACTGAACATTAAGCAAACATTAACTTAACATTTAGTACATATCTATACCAAAGGTGTCAACAGATTTCTCTGCATCTGTGTGTACTTGAAGAAAACACTTTTTTTTTTTATCTTAAGCTTTTTCCGTTAGATTCCGTCTTCTTTTGTTCATAATGTTATGACCTAAATACGTGAGTATCGAGCACATACAGTACTTGAATATGTAAAAAAAAAAAAAAAAAAAAAGCACCAAGCAGCCGTCAAGTCTTATCAGCAGAGCACAACATGAACAGTTAAAAAATGACTCGTGAGGCTAAAACAGCTGATGTATATCTGTACATAGAATACAAAGTAGAATCTATGTGTATTTTATTTGTTTAAGTGGAAAAGCAGTAAACATCAACACTAGTTTACTTACAGTGTGGACGTAGCCTCTCTGGAGGCATGCCTACTTCACGCCAGCGCTGGTTCTGTTTCTAGATTAGATTAACTGTCGGGTCCTCCACAGGTGAGATCACTCTAATCTGCATGCCAGCTACCAGCGTCTGCTCATCACTGCTGTATGTTTGTTAAGCTTTAACAGAAACACTTTAAGGTACAGAAACAGAGTGCCACCAAGTGCCAGTGCCACACTGACTAGGAATGGAAAGCGTTTATGTATTGATGCTTAGTGTCACTGGTGCTGCTTGTTTTTGATTGTGAGACTGGCAGAAACAAGTGCCCATACACTATTACAGGATATAACCTTTTATTATCATTTAATAAGGCTTGTGTTTTGTTGTGACCCGCTTCAGTCCCATCGTGATGATTTTCTTGTCAGATATTCTTGCACATGATTTCTGCCATCTGATTTCTTTCTTCCTGTCTTTCTCTTTGTTTTTGTTTTTTACAGGAAAGGACAAGTAGGCTCAACCGCTGCATTTTCTTTTTCAGAATCATTGGGTTTTGTTTTGTGTGCATGTGTGTTTTGAGCAGCACATCTTTGCAAAGAGCTGCATGCTGCGATGTGATCCTGTGACAGGGGGCTCGTTAAGTTTATCCAACATTTTAGAAACGCAGTAAATGAATGTCTATCCCAGTCAGTCCCAGTTTGTTGTCCTTCCTGCATGAGGAGCCTTGGATTAAACATTTATCCCTCCATCTTTGTAGGCTAATATAATACACTGTGCAGGTCATTCATTTCTTCCTGCTGCATGTCTGCTCAGTCAGCTGTTTTATCAGAACCTTCTAATGAACAGTGTGTAGTATTAGTAAACACATCTATTAGACATTCGTCAGATAGTACAAATGTCAGTCAGTCAGTCATTTTTTACCGCTTATTCCATAGTGGGTCGCGGGGAAGCTGGTGTCTATCTCCAGCAGACTATGGGCGAGAGGCGGGGTACACCCTGGACAGGTCGCAAGTCCATCGAAGAGTACAAATGTTATGAAGCTTAAAAATCTGTTAATTTTTTTTTCTAAGGAAATACTTTTATGCGATATTTGAAAACAAAACTTAGCTTTTTTTTTTTTCTTTGTTCTTTGCTTTGCACTGAGATGTGCAACATGTTTGGAGGATATTTTGCCATATCTGGGAAGGCGGATGTGCAGTGGTGCATATGTTTAACTGTAAGTAAGTCAGGCAGTACCTCCACTGGCATTTTGTTGCCAAACTGCTGTACTGTATTTTCAGATAATTGTACTATGTTTCCCATGAACCGTTTCAGGTAAATAAAAGTGTCATACATGAGGAATTTACACTGTTTGTCCTGGTGTTTTTTTCAAAACACAACAGTGGCTCTTGCTTTCTATTAAGATAGAGGTGCAAACATATATTTATCAATTAGCTGGCTGCTAAAGGCTCTTTTGACATTTCTTTTGGAGGTAAAAAACAGTTCACTTCCTACCACTGTTATTCCAGTAACTGTAGTGAATGGATAAGATTTATAAATGGTCAGTCATGAATTATTAAGCTAAATGATGATATCTTTAATTCAAAAATCATCTCAGTCTCCATCCATCATCTATAACTGCATGCTCATGGGCTGTGGAAGGGCCGGTGCCTATCTCCAGCTGTCACTGGGCAGGGTCTGCCCTGGACGGGTCGCCAGCCGATCACAGGGAAACGTAGACACGCAGGACAGACAACCATGCACACATTAATACCTACTGTTTAGAGAGACCAATTAACCTAACAGTGTTTGGACTGAGGGAGGAATCCAGAGAACCTGGAGAGAACTCACGCATACACTGGGAGAATGTGCAAACCATCCAGAAAGACCCCAGGCCGGGATTTGAACCCAGGACCTTTTTGGTGCAAGGCAACGGTGCTAATAACTGCATCCAAGTGCGTGCCCCCAAATTGGTTTCATTAAATACAATTTTAGAGTCAAATCTATTATAAATCATTCCTGAAGGAATAAACTGTATCTATCAGAGAGCCTTCAACACACACTTTAAAGAAATGAATGAGAGGATTACATTATAAAACTATATTAAATCTCAGAATCACAAGATTAACACTTTAGGCCAAGTTGAATATTTGAACTGGATCCAGTCAATTATAGAATTAGCTTTTTCAATCTGGCCAAACAATACCAAAGCAAGCTTTCTGGGTCAGGTCTCGATGGAAGGAGCACAAAGGCCCAACAAAGCTGGCTGGAACGGTGAACAATATCAAAAAGGTATGCAGAATAAAAACATTGCTTAACTAATTAGGCTCTCAGTTCTTGGTTCTGTGCCTCTTCCTCTTTCTGACCCTGCATTAATCAGCAGACAGTCCCCCCATTGTGAAGTGAAAAGGAACTGACTATCTGAAGAGTTTAAAACACGTGTGTTCAGGGCACACTATGATTATAATAATAACAAAAATTATTAGTTTTTTTTCTTTCAAACCTTTTTATCTTTTCAGAAGAAACTGAACACTGTTCTTTCTGGCTGCAGACAGGAGTCTAAATGAAGGAGAAATACACAGAGATGCATTTAATGTAACAGTCTAAAGGGTCATGAAATGACTATTGATCATATCAGCAGCTTGCTTACTAGCAGAGAAAGATCAATCTCTTTAAAGAGCATTAGTCATGTAGACTTGATTTCTGATATTTGCAAATGATATGGAGTATGTGCCTACACTGAACTACCTGAAGGAAGCTTAGCAGAGAGACCTCAGAATATGCATCTGTGATCCTCAACGGCCCAAGGCTCGGAATAACATTAATTCTTAGTCTGCGCTCCACATACAGGTCCTTCTCAAAAAATTAGCATATTGTGATACAGTTCATTATTTTCCATAATGTCATGAAGAAAATTTAACATTTATATATTTTAGATTCATTGCACACTAACTGAAATATTTCAGGTCTTTTATTGTCTTAATACGGATGATTGTGGCATACAGCTCATGAAAACCCAAAATTCCTATCTCACAAAATTAGCATATCATTAAAAGGGTCTCTAAACGAGCTATGAACCTAATCATCTGAATCAGCGAGTTAACTCTAAACACCTGCAAAAGATTCCTGAGGCCTTTAAAACTCCCAGCCTGGTTCATCACTCAAAACCCCAATCATGGGTAAGACTGCCGACCTGACTGCTGTCCAGAAGGCCACTATTGACACCCTCAAGCAAGAGGGTAAGACACAGAAAGACATTTCTGAACGAATAGGCTGTTCCCAGAGTGCTGTATCAAGGCACCTCAGTGGGAAGTCTGTGGGAAGGAAAAAGTGTGGCAGAAAACGCTGCACAACGAGAAGAGGTGACCGGACCCTGAGGAAGATTGTGGAGAAGGGCCGATTCCAGACCTTGGGGGACCTGCGGAAGCAGTGGACTGAGTCTGGAGTAGAAACATCCAGAACCACCGTGCACAGGCGTGTGCAGGAAATGGGCTACAGGTGCCGCATTCCCCAGGTCAAGCCACTTTTGAACCAGAAACAGCGTCAGAAGCGCCTGACCTGGGCTACAGAGAAGCAGCACTGGACTGATGCTCAGTGGTCCAAAGTACTTTTTTCGGATGAAAGCAAATTCTGCATGTCATTCGGAAATCAAGGTGCCAGAGTCTGGAGGAAGACTGGGGAGAAGGAAATGCCAAAATGCCAGAAGTCCAGTGTCAAGTACCCACAGTCAGTGATGGTCTGGGGTGCCGTGTCAGCTGCTGGTGTTGGTCCACTGTGTTTTATCAAGGGCAGGGTCAATGCAGCTAGCTATCAGGAGATTTTGGAGCACTTCATGCTTCCATCTGCTGAAAAGCTTTATGGAGATGAAGATTTCATTTTTCAGCACGACCTGGCACCTGCTCACAGTGCCAAAACCACTGGTAAATGGTTTACTGACCATGGTATCACTGTGCTCAATTGGCCTGCCAACTCTCCTGACCTGAACCCCGTAGAGAATCTGTGGGATATTGTGAAGAGAACGTTGAGAGACTCAAGACCCAACACTTTGGATGAGCTAAAGGCCGCTATCGAAGCATCCTGGGCCTCCATAAGACCTCAGCAGTGCCACAGGCTGATTGCCTCCATGCCACGCCGCATTGAAGCAGTCATTTCTGCAAAAGGATTCCCGACCAAGTATTGAGTGCATAACTGTACATGATTATTTGAAGGTTGACGTTTTTTGTATTAAAAACACTTTTCTTTTATTGGTCGGATTAAATATGCTAATTTTGTGAGATAGGAATTTTGGGTTTTCATGAGCTGTATGCCAAAATCATCCGTATTAAGACAATAAAAGACCTGAAATATTTCAGTTAGTGTGCAATGAATCTAAAATATATGAATGTTAAATTTTCATCATGATATTATGGAAAATAATGAACTTTATCACAATATACTAATATTTTGAGAAGGACCTGTAGATTCCTGCAGATCAAAGTCCTACATAGACCACATTTATCCAAACAGCTTTCCAAAATGTTTCCTGGTAGACTTTTAGGGGTTGTCCGAACTTATTTACTTTGTGGACAAAGATATTCCAGATGTCTGAGGTTTGCCATACACAAGTCCAGAACCAATTCCTGCATTATTTGGTGTTGCCCCCATTAAAGCCAATAAACATAAAATATCTTCAAGCTTGGAGGCTTATTTTCTTGAATTAGAAACAAAAGAACCCAACATCTTTATTTCAACCTGTTACAGGATATAATGAAATATGTCCAATTATAAAAGATGCAATTGACCTGCCCACCCACTCCCATTGTATGCTTTCAAAAAACTCAATAGAGATGGAAAACTGAGAAAAAAAAAGTTTTTTTTCCTTTTTTAAACAAAATGAAAGATCTTTGCGCTGACTCAAGAACTCCTGTAAGGTTTTATACTCCAGACCTCATTGGATCCAACACTACAAATAAGACGACTAAATGCATGCCAGAATCTTTGCACTGTTTATTATACATTTACTAAAATATGTACAAAAATATAAACATTTTACTTATGATTAAGGGAAACTTTACAATTTAGTGAGTTAATCATGTTTCTTTTCTTCTTGCTTTTAATACAGACAGACACACAAAGCGAAACCCATAAAATATTTGAAATGAATAGAAGACAAAAGTATATAAAGCAGCCAAAATATTGAACACTGTCACAGAGTTCAGGCATATTCACATCCCTTGGTGTGGCACTGCGGACATCAGGTCAGACTCAAACACAATTGCATCGTTTTGGAACATATATATCAGATTTGTTTTGTCTCCGCCCGTCTATTCTTTTACACAGCTGAGGAGTACTAAATCTAACTGCTTGCCTCAAAACACCTCTATACAGAGCAGACCTCAGTTTAATAGCAAGTTATGTACTGCATGACCTGAACGCTAACGGACGTGGTGTCGCACCAAAGATCATTTAAAGACTAAAAGTCGAAGAAGTAAAATGTTTCGTTTACAAACCAAATAATCGCTCGTTTTTCTGTGGTTGGATGCCCACCGCTTTTATCAAACTGCTGCAGTGACTGATGCAGGTAAATAAAGCTGAAGTAACCTCAGGTGTTGGTAGAATAATGGCAAAAGGGTTTGGCTTGAGATCTGCATTAAACTGAATCTCGGTTAAAGTGGGTGGGTACTCCATGCAAAGTCCCTCCTGTGTTGTTCCCAATCAGGATAAACCAAAACATCAGCAGCAGCTGCACGGCTTCCAGGGTGTCACCAGAGGTGTCTATTAGACTGCCACAGTGGCTGAAGGCGTCTGGTGTGCTAATGTGTGGCAGTGACTGAGGGCTCTTCTGTGGCCCTGGGTCATTGCATCCCAAACCACTGCTCCTGATCAGCCCACTGAGCAGCTTCACTGTCACTGCCCTCGAGATCTCCATCCTCCCCACTGCCCTCCATGTCATCACCATCCAGCTCCACTGTGGCATCTGTGGGGCTCTCCTCCTTCTCCATCTTCTGCATTCCCTCCAAAGACTTTTGGTCATTAGGATCCAAGCTAAAAGAAGAACAGAGTCAACTACACAAGCAATTTAAAAAACTTTTGAGTTCTAGTATCTCCATTTAAAAAAGGGCTGAAAATTTTTGGTTTGGGTAAAAAAAAAATTACCTCAATGCTATGCTGTACTGGTCCATGGCCTCTTGGTAATCACTGACAGACACCAGGAAATCTCCCAGCATTCTGTGCAGGACACAGTCACTTTGATTGGCCAGGGCATTCCGTAGGAGAGCAATCCCTTCATCATATTTCTGTTCCCGATCTTCACAAAAAAAGAAATGTTTCATTTGTATTTAGACAAATTCTTCGCCCACAGGTAAAAGAGAAAAGACTCATGAAGCCCGTTACGCTCCAAGTTAATTTAGTTTTCTTCACGCAATCTAAAGTTTGTGTTGTTACTGGTACTTACTGAGCAGTTCGGCCTTTTTCACCACAGCCTTGGTGTAGTCGGGTCTCTGAGCGAGGGCTTTGTCCAGCAGGCCTTTGGCCTTTTCTTGAGTCACAGGGTCTTCCAGGCACACAGTGGCAAGGATGGTCAGAGTCTGTGCATTGGCCCCCAGAGTCTTATAGATATTGTTTGCCATCCCCATAGCTTCTCGAACCCCATTGGAAGCCAGGTAGCAGTCGATCAGACCTGAAGTTATTCACACGCCGGTTAATGGATGCAGATCAGATATACAGGTCCTTCTCAAAATATTAGCATATTGTGATAAAGTTCATTATTTTCCATAATGTCATGATGAAAATTTAACATTCATATATTTTAGATTCATTGCACACTAACTGAAATATTTCAGGTCTTTTATTGTCTTAATACGGATGATTTTGGCATACAGCTCATGAAAACCCAAAATTCCTATCTCACAAAATTAGCATATCATTAAAAGGGTCTCTAAACGAGCTATGAACCTAATCATCTGAATCAACGAGTTAACTTTAAAAACCTGCAAAAGATTCCTGAGACCTTTAAAACTCCCAGCCTGGTTCATCACTCAAAACCCCAATCATGGGTAAGACTGCCGACCTGACTGCTGTCCAGAAGGCCACTATTGACACCCTCAAGCAAGAGGGTAAGACATAGAAAGAAATTTCTGAACAAATAGGCTGTTCCCAGAGTGCTGTATCAAGGCACCTCAGTGGGAAGTCTGTGGGAAGGAAAAAGTGTGGCAGAAAACGCTGCACAACGAGAAGAGGTGACCGGACCCTGAGGAAGATTGTGGAGAAGGGCCGATTCTACTGCGGAAGCAGTGGACCTGCGGAAGCAGTGGACTGAGTCTGGAGTAGAAACATCCAGAACCACCGTGCACAGGCGTGTGCAGGAAATGGGCTACAGGTGCCGCATTCCCCAGACCTGGGCTACAGAGAAGCAGCACTGGACTGTTGCTCAGTGGTCCAAAGTACTTTTTCCGGATGAAAGCAAATTCTGCATGTCATTCGGACATCAAGGTGGCAGAGTCTGGAGGAAGACTGGGGAGAAGGAAATGCCAAAATGCCAGAAGTCCAGTGTCAAGTACCCACAGTCAGTGATGGTCTGGGGTGCCGTGTCAGCTGCTGGTGTTGGTCCACTGTGTTTTATCAAGGGCAGGGTCAATGCAGCTAGCTATCAGGAGATTTTGGAGCACTTCATGCTTCCATCTGCTGAAAAGCTTTATGGAGATGAAGATTTCATTTTTCAGCACGACCTGGCACCTGCTCACAGTGCCAAAACCACTGGTAAATGGTTTACTGACCATGGTATCACTGTGCTCAATTGGCCTGCCAACTCTCCTGACCTGAACCCCATAGAGAATCTGTGGGATATTGTGAAGAGAACGTTGAGAGACTCAAGACCCAACACTCTGGATGAGCTAAAGGCCGCTATCGAAGCATCCTGGGCCTCCATAAGACCTCAGCAGTGCCACAGGCTGATTGCCTCCATGCCACGCCGCATTGAAGCAGTCATTTCTGCAAAAGGATTCCCGACCAAGTATTGAGTGCATAACTGTACATGATTATTTGAAGGTTGACGTTTTTTGTATTAAAAACACTTTTCTTTTATTGGTCGGATGAAATATGCTAATTTTGTGAGATAGGAATTTTGGGTTTTCATGAGCTGTATGCCAAAATCATCTGTATTAAGACAATAAAAGACCTGAAATATTTCAGTTAGTGTGCAATGAATCTAAAATATATGAATGTTAAATTTTCATCATGACATTATGGAAAATAATGAACTTTATCACAATATGCTAATATTTTGAGAAGGACCTGTACTCTCCTCCCAAAACAACCAGACCATCAAAGTGTATTAAAGAAAAAACAAAAAAAGACATACCTTCGTAGCAGTCGAGTCTGCACGGGGCTAACCGCATGGCCTCTCTGAAATGGATGATTGCTTCCTGAACCCGGCCCATGTTTCTCAGGGCTGCCCCCTTCAGGAGGAGAGCCTGGACACTGTTGCTGTTCAGCTGGATGGCCTTGGCCCCAAGGTAGAGGGCCCTGGAATAGCGCTTGCTATAAAAGCTGTGGCAGCTGAGCAAAGCATACAAATTTAATGACTTATACCACCCAACCAGAAAGCAATGTCACCACTAAGTGAAATAATAACTTGTAAAAGTCTCTCTGTCCCTCTAAAAGTATATAAAATACAAGATAATTTAGTTGAAGACCGAGACCCAGGCTTTTCATTCTAAGACTCACCCAGAGATCACCCAGGGTTCAGCGTGTTGGTCAGAAATATTAAATAATCGCCCTCCAAGGACTTCAACATCTTCCAAGTGTCCCTCCCGGGCCATTAAATAGCCATAAACATCCATCCCTGTAAGTAATGAAAAGCAAATAGTTTTATGTTTCTATGTAAATGTAAAATACAGCAACTGGTGGTGATGTCATGAAACTATATTTGTGAATAAATGCAAGATTTAACATTTCATCACAAATGCTTCGTCATAAGAAAATAACCATGGGAAGTCTCGCCTTTGATGAGGTATGGGTCCAGCATCTGAGCTTGTTCAAATTTAAGAATGGCATTTTTGGTGTCACCTGCCCTGAAATGGACATCTGCCAGGCTCACCAGGAGATCCGCATTGTCCCGCAGCAGAGACTTCTTCTCCAAAGAGCTGAAGCAGAACGGTTTAGGTATTATTGTAAGGAACAAGGGGGGTGAGGGGTGTATAGCATCAAAACTGTTCTCACCAAATAGTGTTGATGGCTCTTTGGTTGTCCCCTGCATGTATAAAGGCATATGCTTTGATCCACACCGACAGCCAGTCCAAATTAGGAAGACTCTGAATCACATCCATAGTCATGGAAGCCACCTCTGCTCCTTTAACTGACAGAGAAAGAAGGCCTGGAAGAGAAATACACATTTTTATTTTATATTCCAGGTTAACTGGAATAAGTAATCAACTAAATCCCAGCAGGTAAATGTAAAACTAATCGTCCTGGTACAAAATAATCTACTTAGTGAAGTGCACCAGTCCCTCCTGCAGCAAAAGGCCCACTGCCCTGTATTTCGTAGTTCAGATGGTATGGGTGGGGTGGAGGGGGTTGTGTCCTCTTCTTGTATGTGGGGTCACCAGCATTTGGATCGGCTGAGCGGCGGTGGTAGAGTTGAGCTGGATAATGTTTCTCCCTGGGCTATCGATGCAGTGATGTGGTGTGTTTGTGTGGTTGGGGGGGCTTGGTGGGGGACGCTGGCCCCGAGTGCTTGCCGCTGGCCGGGGACCTCTTGCCAGGTGAGTTTATCCCATCTTGGTGTGGGGTTGGGGGTTCCGTTGTGGGTGCGGTGCTTGATGGTGTCTGCCCTGTTACCCCTGTGGGCGGCGGCTGGGGTAACTTTGCCTGGGGCCCTTGCCTTGCCACCACGGTGCGCAGTATGGTGGGGGCAGGATTCGGCAGGGTTGCCTGGAGCAGGGCTGTGTGTAGAGCTTAAGCTGTGTGGCTGTGGCTCCGTCGGCTTTTCGGGGATGCAGCTCACCTGTGGGGGTGTGCCCCTGTGCTGTGGGGAGGGGATTCATGGCATTTGGGTTCGGCGGCATGTGTTCAATATGGGTCCTGGTTGGGGGTGGCCCTGTGGGAAAATTCATGTTGGGGTTCATTGGGGGGGGGGGGCTCATGGGGTTAGGATCGGAATTCCTTGGAGGTCATCCTGTGGCGGCTCTGGTTGGCGGGCTAGTTTGGACCATGTAGACCCCTCTTTTGTACATGGCGCCCTCTCCGGATGAGGATCGGGGTCGTTGGGGACTGGGGTCGGGGCGGGGGGTCGGGGTCCGAGCCAGGGTTGCTCAGGTTCAGGCACCAGCCCAGCCTGTCTCCACCCCAGAGGGAAGGGGACCACCTCCTCAGTGCGGGGACTGGTTGCCCCCATGAAGTGTCGGCACCTGGACCTGGGAGTATAGAGTATGTATTTTGTGTGAGTGAGTGTACGACTTCCATTGTTGTTTGACTTTACGTTGGGTGTGTGGGTGTGAGTGCTTTTGTGTGTACGCATGAGGGTGGGAATGTGCGATAGTGGCTGTGTGCCTGTTTTTTGTCAGGTTGGGTCTTGGACTGCTCCCTCTCCTGGATCGGTTTAGGCACCCCATCAAATGTGGGGCCTATTTCCTCCCCGCCACACTACTTGCCGGTGATCGGTGTTTCTGACACCAGGCCGGCAGGTGCCCGCTGTTCTCACTCCTGGTGGCTGCTTGCTGGGGCCTGGACCCCTAGGGTCTGTTGGGCCTCTGCTTGGGGAGTGATATGTCCCGGGGTCCATGTTCTATATTGAGCCGCATTCATCACTAAATATATCTTGCATTCATAAGCACTGAGCACTTTTTGGTAAAAAAAAGCTTTTAATATATGTACAATTAGGTGTTAGGAGTAAGTGTTCTTTCTTTCCTCCATTCTTTTCTCCTTCTCTCCCCTTTTCCTTTTTGCCCCACCTTTCTCTCTTTCGTGCTTCTTATTTTTTTCCTTTCATTTTTGTCTCCGTGTCCGTAACAATTGAAATAATCCCAAAGCAGTTTCCAACAAAGTTTCTATTATAAATATCAAGCAGAGCTTTAAAGCGTTAGCCATAATGCTCCACTTGTGAAAGTAAATCTGTTGGGCTTCTTCTTGGCAATCAGACAAGAATTCTGAGCGCAATTCCGCCGGACAGGACATGGTTAAAAAAAAAAAGAGTTCAGATGGTATTCTAAGGACTGCAAACTTTTTTCCTCAAAATGTAACAAACACTTCAATTTAAGTTTCATGAGACCACATGTCATGTCTCCACAAGTGAGGTCTTTGTCCCTGAGGGCTTTTGTAAACAGTAATCTGCCTTTCTGAGTGGCTTTTGGAGTAATGAGAAGCTGCTTTTGTACTGGGGTTGATACACATTTCCCACCAAAACTGGTTTACCTCTGGGACGCAGAACCAGTCTCCTTCTTGAACAGTATGATGGCTGGACATTTCCATGATGTTTGTACCAACGTGGTTTGAACAGATGAACGAGGCACTTTCAGGTATCTGGAAACTGAACCCGATGTTGAACCAAACTTGTGGAGCTCAGTTCTCTCCCTGATGTCTTTGCTGAATTCTTTTGATTTTTCCATAACGTCTCAATTTACCGTATTTTCCGCACTATAAGGCGCACCGGATTATAAGGCGCATAGAATAGAAGCTACTGCAGTCAAACGTTTGACTGGGGTTGCGTTATGCATCCACTAGATGGAGCTGTGCTAAAGAGAATGTCAACAAAACAGTCAGATAAGTCAGTCAGTCAAACTTTATTAATACATTACAAACCAGCGTTCTGATAACTCCATTCACTCTCATGGTAAGGTCTCCTCTACATAGAATTCTATTGAATAGAGCCAACCGCACGTTAGGAATGCATTGGAGTCTATGAAGTTGAAATCAAACGTTAGTTAAAATGTGAAAGGGAACTTTTCCCTGATTCAGTAAACACGTAAAAGAAACAGTTTTATGCACTAAATCAAACGTTAGTACATTCACAATATAGTAGCGTTAACTGTTGAATTCTCTCGCTGCTGCTCTATTCCCATGTTCGACTGCGTAGCTGACAGCCTTGAGTTTGAACTCAGCATCGTAAGCGTGTCTCTTGAAAGGTGCAATTTTGGGGTCGTTATACACACACAAGTGGTGTTGGACTAGGAGTAAACACAGTACAGGTGTTTACCGCTATTACTTCGGCGACGCCCCTGACTACGGTAGCCGTAATGCTGCAAGCGGTGCGGCTTTGTAGTTTACCAGTCGTACTGAAACATTTTGACAGAGCGCCGTGTACAACCAGTATGGATCAACCAATTAACCAATTGATCCATATATAAGGCGCTCCGGATTACAAGGCGCACTGTCATTTTTTGAGAAAATTAAAGGTTTTTAAGTGCGCCTTATAGTGCGGAAAATACGGTAACTCAAAATCTTAGTGTATATAAACTTTTAAGACTTCTCATTGTTCTGGCATTTAGCAAATAAAAATGATTTGTCATCCCAACTGACCTCAAACTGGAAATATTAGTCTGATTTAATGTCAGTGAAAAAAGAGCTATGTGTTTTTATGATATGCACCTACTTATCTGGTTTCAACTGCATGTGATGTTTGTAGGTGGATTACAGAGTAGGTGGCTGTGCATACCGATTATTGCATCCAAGGCAAGAGGACACTGTCTGAGCACCTCTTTGTAGCTCGTCACGGCAGAACGTTCTTGACCGGCTTTCCTGTACAGATTAGCCAGCATCATGTTGATCTGAGGACAGCAGGAATAACACAGCATCCAATTTGAGTCACTATTACATGAAAAAGCAAAAATACACTGTCAAGTCTGATGCAAATGTATTTTATTTTTTGTTCATATCATGAGCTCTGCTCCTTTCTTATGTGCCTACATTTCTGACAACAATAAAAGCATTTTGGTACTTTGACGTTTTTAGTCTTAAAAGCTAAAACAAGGTTTCTGTCACACAAACTTTCATGGACTTTCCAAAAGTGTACTTTGTTCTAGGGCGGAAACGATTCCTCAGATAATTCCAGTAACTCAAGTACTAAAATTCCTCCAGGCTTTGTTAAAATCTGTTGAACTATTCAGCACTGCAAAACTGAGTTATATTCCATAGTAGCACGTCCTCGACGCTGCAACACCTGAGCAGGAGACATCCACTGCAGAGGCGGACCCTCCCAGCCCCCAACTCCCACGATTACGTTGTACTTTTAGCATCAACCTGCGCTTCAAAAACACCCCAGAAAGTCAGATTTAACTGATGGAACACCTCTGTAAAGAACTGATGTCTGCAGAAGGAGACCATGGTGTGTGCCACGAAACTGGCAGTGAAGTTTGATTCATAAAAGGCAGTATTTATTATGCCTGAATTTAAATATGGTCGGTAAAGTGGAATTAATTTTTATTCCTCGTCTGTTTTTGCTCTAAAAAAACAAGAGAACTCACTACCAGGGTTCAGTTTTACCTGGATTACATGAGGGTTTAATGTCAAAAAATCTCTTTAAAAATCCAGAATGCAATCCACAAGAAACACTTTATGCACTTTTTTGTTTGTGACCATTTTCACTACAGTGGCAGATAGCAGCACTGTATGGATGTTACATCAACCAGAAAGTTGACATAAAGCTTTTGACATGTTGATGTTAGATGTTGACTCAGTTGAAAGACCACTACTGTACCTTTGGAGTTCTTTGTCTTGATGCAATCCCATCCAGCACAGCAATAGCATCTTTATCCAGTTTCAAAATGGTGTAGCATTCAGCTATCTTGTACTTTACCTCTATCTCTGATGGCAAACTCTGAAAGAAAAAAGACCCTGTTGAATAAGCTTTAGTCAGGAACCCCAGAGCCCAACATCGCATCTTTAGGACAAGGAGATCAAAGGTTTATTTTAACTGCTGGTAAACATAATTAGAAATTCAGGGCAGTATATCACAGAGCACAACTGTGATACTTTAAGGTATTATTAGATATCAAAACAGGGAATTTTATATCCATATTATAACACTGGCAATTTTTTATTGCACATTTGAATAATTACTAAACAGGAACACACAAAAAGCACTGAAAATTCATCAGTTTCCTTTAGTCTAGTTGACACGTCAGACACTAAAACACAATCAGCAACATCTATGCATACATATAGCGACAACTAGAGACGCACCAGCTAGAGTTTTTGTGACCAATTTCCAGTCTCCATGCATGAAACGTTTTCACCTGCCAATACAGATTTCTCTCCAAGAACTACAAGTAACAGCATTCAAAATATTACCTTCTAGCTGTCCTGCCATGAGTGGTCAATAATCATTTATATCTGCAGCAGAGGCACCATAAATAGTAACTGTAAACAGCCTGTGTGTATTCCCCGGTGAATGATTATTCTTACCTTGCCTGAGATTTCCAAAAGGCTTCCAACATTTACAAATCCAGCATTTTCCATGACAGACTGAGGTTAAGAGCTCAAAAGAATAAAGCTGAGCAAATCTGCTGAACTCCTTTCAGCCTTCCCGTTGTCTGAATAAGCACTGCCAAGGTTCTTTCTCGAATCTCATGACCAGCACCTTCCAAAGTTTTGCTCCATGTCAATATGCCTCCACAGAAAATACAGCTTCTTATAAAATATCATCTTTTCCGTTTTTAATCCTTTTTATTCCACTTTTAAATACCTCAATGATTCTGAAAATATTAGTGAGCTAGAACTTTCAACACACAAAACACCTATTACTCATAATAATAATAATGCACAGGAAATCTAAAGTGGTGACGGCGTACAATAAGCTGCTTTATAGATGTCACGAAGAAAAAAAAAACAACAACCTGTGCCTGAATGTTGGCTGCAGCTCCACCAGTAGAAGAACGAACTTTGGATGTTTTGCTGAGAACCTTCTTCTGCTGCAGGGCCATGCTGTATTTGCAGGCAGCATTACGGTATTCCTTATCATGAAAGATGGCATCAGCATGATAAACCAAGAGCTGGTACTTCTGGGCTGGTGAGAACAGTTCTCTGGAATCGCACACATCCAGATTAATTCACAATAAATCAACTACAATAAATTGTGAATAAATAAATATATATACACTAAGTAAAACACATATTGACTATTTACAGACAGACTGATGTTTTAAAGCCTGTTCTTCTGTTAATTATGATGATTTCTTGCTTACAGCTAATGAAAACAAGACTTTTAAGATTAGAATATCAGACCAATAAAAAACATTTTTAATGCAGAAATGTGGGCTTAATGTACAGTATGTTTACCTCCTGCATAAAGGTTTAGAAAGGTACTTTTTATCTGACTAACAAGCCTCATCCGAACGCATATTCTACCTTATTAAATAATTTATATATATATATATATATATATACACACACACACACACAGGTCCTTCTCAAAATATTAGCATATTGTGATAAAGTTCATTATTTTCCATAATGTAATAATGAAAATTTAACATTCATATATTTTAGATTCATTGCACACTAACTGAAATATTTCAGGTCTTTTATTGTCTTAATACGGATGATTTTGGCATACAGCTCATGAAAACCAGAAATTCCTATCTCACAAAATTAGCATATTTCATCCGACCAATAAAAGAAAAGTGCTTTTAATACAAAAAACGTCAACCTTCAAATAATCATGTACAGTTATGCACTCAATACTTGGTCGGGAATCCTTTGGCAGAAATGACTGCTTCAATGCGGCGTGGCATGGAGGCAATCAACCTGTGGCACTGCTGAGGTCTTATGGAGGTCCAGGATGCTTCGATAGCGGCCTTTAGCTCATCCAGAGTGTTGGGTCTTGAGTCTCTCAACGTTCTCTTCACAATATCCCACAGATTCTCTATGGGGTTCAGGTCAGGAGAGTTGGCAGGCCAATTGAGCACAGTGATACCATGGTCAGTAAACCATTTACCAGTGGTTTTGGCACTGTGAGCAGGTGCCAGGTCGTGCTGAAAAATGAAATCTTCATCTCCATAAAGCTTTTCAGCAGATGGAAGCATGAAGTGCTCCAAAATCTCCTGATAGCTAGCTGCATTGACCCTGCCCTTGATAAAACACAGTGGACCAACACCAGCAGCTGACACGGCACCCCAGACCATCACTGACTGTGGGTACTTGACACTGGACTTCTGGCATTTTGGCATTTCCTTCTCCCCAGTCTTCCTCCAGATTCTGGCACCTTGATTTCCGAATGACATGCAGAATTTGCTTTCATCCGAAAAAAGTACTTTGGACCACTGAGCAACAGTCCAGTGCTGCTTCTCTGTAGCCCAGGTCAGGCGCTTCTGACGCTGTTTCTGGTTCAAAAGTGGCTTGACCTGGGGAATGCGGCACCTGTAGCCCATTTCCTGCACACACCTGTGCACGGTGGCTCTGGATGTTTCTACTCCAGACTCAGTCCACTGCTTCCGCAGGTCCCCCAAGGTCTGGAATCGGCCCTTCTCCACAATCTTCCTCAGGGTCCGGTCACCTCTTCTTGTTGTGCAGCGTTTTCTGCCACACTTTTTCCTTCCCACAGACTTCCCACTGAGGTGCCTTGATACAGCACTCTGGGAACAGCCTATTCGTTCAGAAATTTCTTTCTGTGTCTTACCCTCTTGCTTGAGGGTGTCAATAGTGGCCTTCTGGACAGCAGTCAGGTCGGCAGTCTTACCCATGATTGGGGTTTTGAGTGATGAACCAGGCTGGGAGTTTTAAAGGCCTCAGGAATCTTTTGCAGGTGTTTAGAGTTAACTTGTTGATTCAGATGATTAGGTTCATAGCTCGTTTAGAGACCCTTTTAATGATATGCTAATTTTGTGAGATAGGAATTTTGGGTTTTCATGAGCTGTATGCCAAAATCATCCGTATTAAGACAATAAAATACCTGAAATATTTCAGTTAGTGTGCAATGAATCTAAAATATATGAATGTTAAATTTTCATCATGACATTATGGAAAATAATGAACTTTATCACAATATGCTAATATTTTGAGAAGGACCTGTATATATATATATACAATTGCTGCCATGACAATAAACACAAAGAGTATAACATACTGCCCTCTATCTTGGTAAATAATTATTACAAGCCGCTAATGTTAAAATAAACCGCTTTAAAATATGAGGACTTAAAACATCAACAATACCAATGACAAAAGATCATGGGTGTTTTAACTGCTGGAGACACCGTTACATGCCAGAGCCTATATTCGACTATGTGTTGGAACTAGATACGCCATCGTGATTTATAATAATTTATCGACCAAATTTCATGAGGTAATATTCAAAGCAGAGCTGCGTGAAAGTTACAACCATTACTGTTAACCCTTGTTAGCTAGTTAGCGTTAGACTGTCACCATCAGGAAGATAAAACGTGACAATATTGGTATGGAAGCCCACTCATCAGGAACTAGACGGGCCCACACTGATATTATTACTTACGGGTTGTTATTACTCATCGTCAGCAACAAACTGCTCAATATGCGGACATTAGAATAAAGGCCGGCTGCAGCCATATCCCGAACATGATCCACTACATTCATTTTGGATAAGAGCAAGGGCTTGTTGAACCTTTCCGCGTCCAGTTTGAAGTTTCAGTCAGTAAACAGCTAAAAGCGGCTAGCATCCGATGTATTAAATATGGCGCCGCGCTGCCTTCCTTCCGCGTTCAGCTGCCTTCAGGTACTCCACACTAGCTCGTCTTTTTCTACACCACAAGAGAAAATATGACGTCCTTAATATTTCGTTTGCAATTTGCAATTTGTTTTTAATAACTTTATTGTTGTCATATTTTCTTTGTTTTCTAAGTTTCCTCTCTGTTTTAGTAATGAAGTTAGGAGATTTTAAGCTATATTTCCGATAGCTTTGAACGCATCTAGAAATTATGACCGCTTTTGAGCGAAAGAGATAAACCAAAAAACTTACATTATAAAATATTACGAAAGCAATTCAAAATAGATTTTTGTATAATCTTTTACGGATTTAATTTACATGGCCTCATATTTATTTTTATTTCCAAAGGACATAAAATAGTTCTGAGTATAAAATAAGTGAATTTAAACTCCTTATGAGATAATATATATATATATATATATATATATATATATATATATATATATTATCTCATAAGGAGTTTAAATTCACTTATTTTATATATATATATATATATATAATGCTAAATGTATGTTTTATCTCGAGAGGAATTGAAATTCTTTTTCTTTTCTTACTCAAGTTCTGAGTATAAAATAAGTGAATTTAAACTCTTTATGAGATTATATATATATATATATGTGTATATATGTATATATATAAAATGCCAAATATATGTCTTATCTCGAGAGGACTTGAAATTCTTTTTTTTTTTTATTACTCATGTTACAATTCACAAATGGAGTCCAAACGAAAATTCAACATGGAAGACTCACCACCCCGTCTCGTCCAATCACTCCTCGCTGGCTGCTCCAATCAACGGCAGGTCCGCACTCCTCCCCGGCCAATCATCTCCCAGGGCATCACTTTTAAAGACCTTCTGCTTGGAAGACACCGCTCTTGAGACTACTTCTTGTGGAAGACGGTTGGGAGTCGAGAGGGGGGCAAGGCGAGTGAACAGGGAGAGTCGCAGGAGGAGATCACCTCAAAGTGTCGAGAAGACTGTCGAATTGGAGATTGTGGGAAAGAAGTGCAGGAAAATTGTTGTAATTGTGGAGGGCAACATAGAGTTACATTTGGGGGATGTGAAGTAAGGAAGAAAGCAAAAGAAATTCAACAAATTAAAATGATTAAAAACATAAGCTATGCTGAAGCAGTCAAGAATGTCCAGAATGAAAGAACAAGGGATGAAGGTCAAATTAAGATTCCAGCTTATCAACAAAGAAAAGTAGAATCAGAGGAAAATGTCACACTGTCTGTGGAAAAACTGATATTATTTATAGCTTATCTCATTAACTGCACTGAACAAGCTAAACACAAAACAGAAAAGATTAAAATAATAGTCAGAGGAGCAGAAAAGTTCTTAGGGTTTAAAGAAGGATCTTGGGAATACATTAATAAAAAGTTGGAAACAGATGGAAGGCAAGGAGGAACCCCAGCTGATAGAAACATATGATAATATTACAGTGGAATGAAAGAAGCTTTATAGCTAATGGACAGGAATTTAAAGGGTATATACAGGTCCTTCTCAAAATATTAGCATATTGTGATAAAGTTCATTATTTTCCATAATGTCATGATGAAAATTTAACATTCATATATTTTAGATTCATTGCACACTAACTGAAATATTTCAGGTCTTTTATTGTCTTAATACAGATGATTTTGGCATACAGCTCATGAAAACCCAAAATTCCTATCTCACAAAATTAGCATATCATTAAAAGGGTCTCTAAACGAGCTATGAACCTAATCATCTGAATCAACAAGTTAACTCTAAACACCTGCAAAAGATTCCTGAGGCCTTTAAAACTCCAAGCCTGGTTCATCACTCAAAACCCCAATCATGGGTAAGACTGCCGACCTGACTGCTGTCCAGAAGGCCACTATTGACACCCTCAAGCAAGAGGGTAAGACACAGAAAGAAATTTCTGAACGAATAGGCTGTTCCCAGAGTGCTGTATCAAGGCACCTCAGTGGGAAGTCTGTGGGAAGGAAAAAGTGTGGCAGAAAACGCTGCACAACGAGAAGAGGTGACCAGACCCTGAGGAAGATTGTGGAGAAGGGTCGATTCCAGACCTTGGGGGACCTGCGGAAGCAGTGGACTGAGTCTGGAGTAGAAACATCCAGAGCCACCGTGCACAGGCGTGTGCAGGAAATGGGCTACAGGTGCCGCCTTCCCCCGGTCAAGCCACTTTTGAACCAGAAACAGCGGCAGAAGCGCCTGACCTGGGCTACAGAGAAGCAGCATTGGACTGTTGCTCAGTGGTCCAAAGTATTTTTTTCGGATGAAAGCAAATTCTGCATGTCATTCGGAAATCAAGGTGCCAGAGTCTGGAGGAAGACTGGGGAGAAGGAAATGCCAAAATGCCAGAAGTCCAGTGTCAAGTACCCACAGTCAGTGATGGTCTGGGGTGCCGTGTCAGCTGCTGGTGTTGGTCCACTGTGTTTTATCAAGGGCAGGGTCAATGCAGCTAGCTATCAGGAGATTTTGGAGCACTTCATGCTTCCATCTGCTGAAAAGCTTTATGGAGATGAAGATTTCATTTTTCAGCACGACCTGGCACCTGCTCACAGTGCCAAAACCACTGGTAAATGGTTTACTGACCATGGTATCACTGTGCTCAATTGGCCTGCCAACTCTCCTGACCTGAACCCCATAGAGAATCTGTGGGATATTGTGAAGAGAACGTTGAGAGACTCAAGACCCAACACTCTGGATGAGCTAAAGGCCGCTATCGAAGCATCCTGGGCCTCCATAAGACCTCAGCAGTGCCACAGGCTGATTGCCTCCATGCCACGCCTCATTGAAGCAGTCATTTCTGCCAAAGGATTCCCGACCAGGTATTGAGTGCATAACTGTACATGATTATTTGAAGGTTGACGTTTTTTGTATTAAAAACATTTTTCTTTTATTGGTCGGATGAAATATGCTAATTTTGTGAGATAGGAATTTTGGGTTTTCATGAGCTGTATGCCAAAATCATCCGTATTAAGACAATAAAAGACCTGAAATATTTCAGTTAGTGTGCAATGAATCTAAAATATATGAATGTTAAATTTTTATCATTACATTATGGAAAATAATGAACTTTATCACAATATGCTAATATTTTGAGAAGGACCTGTAGATGGAATTGATGTAAAACCAGAAATTATATGTATACAGGAGACGTGGTTAAAGCCAAACCTAGATTTTGTGTTTAAAGGGTACAATAGTATCAGAAGAGATAGACAAGAAGGAAGTGGAGGAGGATGTGGAATATTTATAAAAGAAGGAATACAATATCAGATATTAGGATAAGGTAAAAATTTAGAATACATAGTAGTTGAAATTTACAATAAAAAAGAAAAATGTAAGATAGTAAATTTTTATAATCCATGTAAAATATTATCATTGGAGTTGATGGATGACTTAATGGTGTATTTAGAAGGAAAGGTAATCTGGTGTGGAGATTTTAATACTAACAGCACATTATGGGGAAAACGTAATGATAAAAATGGACAAGTTATTGAAGAAATAATGGAAATGAAAAATTTGGTATGTATAAATGATGGAAGAGGAACAAGAATTAATGTAAAAACAGGTAAAGAGTCTGTGATTGATTTAACAATAGTATCAAATTCTTTAGCTAATAACTGTGAGTGGGACATTGACAAAGATACAAAAGTAGGCAGTGATCATTACCCCATTAAAATCACAACAGGAATATTAATAAATAACAGGAATACAGGATTATATAAAAGATGGAATTTTAATAAGGCTGATTGGGAAAAATTTTAATATTTAAGTCAAAAGAAATTGGAAGAAATAAATGAGTCAATTGATATAAATAGTTTAAATACAAATATCTGTAAAAAGAAATCTTACAGGCTGCAGAAGAATCAATAAAAAAAGGAGGAAGACAGAACAATAAAGAAATTGTGCCATGGTGGACAAAAGAATGTAGTGAAGTAATAAAACTAAGAAATAAAGCATTTAAAACGTTAAAACTAATTGAGTACAAAAGAAAGCAGGCAAAGGTAAGAAAGATCATTAAGAATGCAAAAAGAGAATATTGGAGAAATGTTTGTAATACCGTAGGGAGAGAAACAAAAATTGATCAAATTTGGAAAACAATTAAAAGAATGAACGGTATTAGAAAAGAATATGGATATCCTATATTAAAATAGATAATACAATTATAACGGAAGATAAAGAAAAAGCTTAAATATTAGATAAAACATTTAGTAAAATTCATAGTTCAAGTAATATTAGTGAAGAGGGAAAGAAAGGTAGGGAAATCACAAAGATGAAATATAAAGATTTAATGTGAAATAAGGTAGATACGAATAAATTAATAAATGAACCATTTACAAATTCAATTCAAAAATACTTTTTTAATCCCAAAGGGAAATTGTTGGATGGGTGCAAAAACTTGCTATCACTCATGTAAAAACTTTGTGTTGCAAGGCACCTGCACTATGCCTTCCTCCCTGTGTGTGTGAGATCTTTGTTATCTCTGTGTGAACCAGCCTCCTTTCCGTCTCACACACACACACCCTGTCGGAACTGTCTGTTGAATTGTGTATATAAATAAAGAGATAGGGTGTCAAAACTTTGTAGTTTCACTGCAAAGTGGGCTACCCTTGCTGCAAGTAACTCTGACTGTATCGTTCTTACCTCTGAGTTGACTAAATAATACCTAACATTATTGGTCCTTCGTAGCCGGATTAATTCAATAACCTTATTTCTCTTTGCTTTAACAGTGACTCTGGGATCCGTCGGGGAAGCCTGACGTCGAGCGAAGCACCGCTGCACAGCCTCCATTAGCCGGAGTGGCTGAAAGTCCAGGTGTGTGTGAATTCACACCTGGCCAGTGGGTTATCGCCTTCCTCGGTGCGGGGTGACTCTCACAGGGTCCAGAGAGTCACCAAGAAGTCAACTCCGAGGTGAGACAGTTTTAAAATACAGTTCATAGGAAAAGTACTTAACAGTCGTTGGTAGTGCGTCGCCGGTAAGGACGCTGCATTCGGATGGTTTTATTCCACCGTGAAAGGAATAGTGACAAATTTGGTACAATCCCGCCGTGAAGGGGATTAAAGAAAACGACTGAGGATTATTCACCTGCGAGGGAATAGAGTAAGCGCTATATAAATAAAAGAAGAAAAGTACTTAAAAGTCGTTGGTAGTGCGTCGCCGGTAAGGACGCTGCATTGGGATGGTTTTATTCCACCGTGAAAGGAATAGTGACAAATTAAGGTAGGGCCCCGCCAAGAAGGGGGCCAAATAAAACGACTAAGGGTTATTCCCCTGCGAGGGAATAGAATAAGCGCTATAAAAGTAAAAAGAACGGAGTAAATTGAGCTCATAAAATAACACCAAGTTAACTTAGAAAAATTACAAGGTACCTGAAACTAACTGTGTGACTGTGTTGTGTGTGTATGGAGGACGAAGCATTTTAATAGAATCAGCAGGATTCTGCTAAGTCCTGTGTTTTCTTTTGCCCAGATTAAAACTACGTACTGGTGACTTTGGAGATTCAGGTCGGATTTCATTCCAGAAAATTAACACCGCTGCGAATTAGTCGCAGTAGAAGGCCGTGTTAATGTCCTCTCCTTAAAGTCTCATGCCAGTGACCTTTTATCTGGGACATTTATACTACAATTAAACTAACATAAAACATAATGGGGAAGAAACGAAGTAAACTAATTGACTTAGAAGGGGATGTAAAGTTTATGGAGAACTATGTAAAAGGAGCAGGTATGATCTGTCATAGATGGAATAAAAAATAAAAAACATGGGTTTTTGGGCAAATTAGATACAAAGGATGTCTTAAAATTACAAGGGGATCTAAAATTAGAAATAATGAAAACTAAAAAGAGAAAAATAACAAAGAACAATGGGAAAGCGACAGAGAAAAAGCTCTGATTTAACAGAAATATGTACACGATGGCATAAAAATACGGATTTTCAGGTAACTTAATTATCACTGAAATCCTAAAACTACACGGGGATCTTAAACTGGAGATTATGCATTCAAAAGATTCAAGAGACAATAAAAAACCTTGCCAGATTATAATTTAAAAGGGGACTTTTCAGTCCCTGAGTGCTCACAGTTGATAAACAGATTAAAACAAAAAGATGAATAAAAAAAAAAAACAACAATAAGAGCAGCTTTTAACTGACATAATCATAATACTGATGCCTTAAGAAAAGCACAGAAAAAAACTTTCAGCTTAACTGAAAACAAATAAAGGGGGGCGGACCGCCACCCATCCCAGTTTAGAATACCAAGGTAGCCCCAAATTATAAAGACTAAGAGATGGTTTTAGAGGACGTGGTAAAAGAAGTTAAAAGAGGAGGTGACAATGTGGACAACATGGAAACTGTCCAACTGGACAACCCAGTGAACAATGACTAGAGAAGAGAGAACAGAATGTTGTTAAAGAAGTAATCTGAGAGTAAAAGATTTTGTAGGCAAGTATTAGTGAGAAACAGGTGCTTTAAAAATCATTCTATGGTGTTATACTACCAACAATATTATGATAAAATGCAAAAGATTCATTTTACAGGGAAATAATTCCATATTTGGCTCAGATTGTGTGCATTCTTGATTTTTCCTCTTTGAGAGAAATTAAATTTCAGCTTTGTGAAACGACCTTGACAAAGAGATGCACCTGCCTGAAAACAAAGATAAAACTTCTGCAAACAGCAGAAGTCTGTCTCTGCTGAAAGGTCTGAAAAAAAAAAAAAAAATTGTAACTCTACCTCTGCATGTGTCAAACTCAAGGTCCGCGGGCCAAAACCGGACCCCAGACATTTAGTGATTCTCTAGAAGTAGAGCCTTTTAATATGGTGATTGTGTGCTTGAATGTTATTTTGTCAATCAATAAGCAGTTTTGTCTACATTCTGCCACAATCTGCCTTTTGAAAATGTTTTGAATCTTGCTCTTTATGTATTAAAAAAAAAAAAAAAGAAAAGAAAAATTGGCTAAAGTCTGCAGACACAAAATGAACTTGGATTGAAGCTCTAACTATGTTTATTTAATCTGAGATCCTCTCCAAATGCAACAGTATATGTCTGTCTACATGAGATACTAACAACTTCACCTACTGGTATAATATAAAGATCTGAGTGAATATGTGAAACAAACAATGATGAAAGTTTTTCAACAGGTGATGCTCATCCAGGAGGAAGACAGTGTTCCTAGGAAATGCAGCTCATTCATTAACAATACATTTTTCTCCTATAGGTGGAAGTTTTGCTGACTAATCATAGGCTGGATCTATGAAACATTATGTGCACAGAACAAATGACCAAGGTTCAGACTGACTTATGAACCTCACTGACCTGACAATGATAACATGACACCCAACAGATAACACCTTTAAGGTGGACCCACTAAGACCACCTTATTTATTCTTGGTGAATAAAAAAAAAAAAGAATTGAAGCGTTCAAAACAGACCTTGTGGAAACAAAAGGGGTTATGAGGAAACAATGTGCATTTTAAGAATAATAGAAGTCAAATTATGTTCAAATTTTTGCAAATAAAATGACTCTGACAGAGAAATAAGTAAGTAGTGTGTGAATGTGTGTGAATGGGAATGACTGATTTTATTGTAATGCATCTTTGAGGGACCTTAAAAGCGCTAATAAAGGTCTGATGTTCTGATGATCTTTGCCAAACTTATATCTTAATAAGGTTTCCAGAATCTTTTTCGAAAAATCATATAAAGATAGCAAAGGTTCTACCTGTATTGAAAATACTGATAACCATAAGAAAGTTCATAGACCCGTCTTCAATTTTTCACAATTCTTTTACAAACAGGGTATTTAAACTTTCATGTGGCCAAATGTCTGTGTTTGACTTTCTGTTTTTGTGAAATAAATGTCTGTTTCATGTTATGTAAAAATTAGAGTCCTCAACATTACCATAATAATATTAGGTCAGTTCTCTATGGTAAAACAAAAAGATTTTAACAGATGTTTAGACTTTTTCCAGTCAGGTTCAAAATGATTGAATTAGACTCAAACTTAACATAAGATGAAATGAACCTTAACAGAATTACTGAACTGGACTGAAATAGATAAAACTTTAGTTACTTGAACTAAATACAAAGCTGACTGAAACTGTATGTTGTATCTATAAAACTGGGTAAAACAAACTAAGATTATAAGATATAATATGCCCTTCATTTTTTGTGTTCATCAGTGAGTGAGTTTTTATTTTTTATTTTTAATAAGAACTAAACCAAGCATTATTTATAATAATAGCAACTACCAAAAATATTGATCTCATTTTTAAATGTAATAAGGACTTACTTTATAAAATATGATAAAAAAGAATAATAAGAATTTGGAAAAACAGAAGCTTTAAACCTCTGCAGGAACAGCACTGACACTGTCGACAATAGATCCTAATACAGGAATCTGGAAGCTCATTCTAGGGTGGACAGTCAAAGTCCATCCAAGGACACATTTAAATGAGGCAGAGGGACAAATACAGGGCTTAGCTGAGAGCAAAGAGAGCAACATGCATCCTGCCCTAGCTGCTGTCCCACCTGAACTGTGGTCCCAATCATCAACTGATGTAGGGCTTATAAAGGGATTTACCACCATACAAGGTTAAACTAATATCGGAAAAAAGGCTATCAGTCCGCCAATACCCCTTAAAGCCAGAAGCTGAAGAAGGTATTAAGTCAGTAATACAAGATATGTTGAAGTCAGGAATATTAAGAGAAGCACCTGACGCTACATGCAAGACATATCACACTGACATCGCTATTATTATCACAGCCAAACATAACTCTAAAAAGATGTGCTCTTTAAATCCAAGTACTCTAATACCTACTGCAGAAGATGGAAAACCACATTCTTATAAAGCAAAAGTTGAAGAAGACACAAAACCCAGACAAGACATTTCTCAAACTCTTATACCAGATTCATGTGTTGTGTTTGTAGATGGCTCAGCATCTAAAGATGAATATGGAAAGAATAGAGTTGGTTATGCAATAACAACCATCAATAGGATAATAGAAGCTAAATCTCTACCCAATACATGCTCAGCCCAAACAGCAGAATTATATGCTGTAGTAAGAGCATGTGAATTACATGAGGGACAAATACTTACTATATACACAGACAGCCAATACGTTTTCGGATCAGTACATCACCATGCTAAGATTTGGCAAAATAGAGGTTTTAAAACTTCATCAGGGACAGAACTAACTCATTTCAACCTATTAAAGAGAAAATGTCAGATCTGCTATTTATAGACACAGACGTGCTGAAAGACGCCCAACAGTCAGCACCCAAGACAGAAATAAAGGCCTGGCTAAAGAGAGGAGCACAGAGAAAAGATGACATCTATCAGATAGAAGATAAACCAATCCTCCCAAAACATTTATACAACACAGCGGCTACAGTGACACATTGGGAAGACCCACGTGTCAAGGGGGGAATATGTCACATCTGGTAAAGCATTAATGCTACACTATACATTTTTCTGACTATGCAAATCATTTTTGCAGATCATGCATAATTTGTTGCAAACACGGGGGAAGAAATATTGCCTAGTTGTAATAGATGAACCTAGTGACACATTTCTTCCCCACATATGGTATCCCACAGATTATAAGGTCAGATAATGGAACTCATTTTATAAATAAATTAATAGAACTAAGTTCTAAAGCATTAGGGTTTCAGTTAAAGATTAAGGAAAACAATGGAAGAAACAGGGAGGCCATGGCCCGAATGCCTATCCCTGGTTAAATTATGGATGAGAATAACTCCAAATCAAACTGGTCTTACTCCATTTGCCACCTACTGTACATCATTGTATAACTCCACCCACTGTGTTCTGAGCCTGAGATCACGTGACACCAAGTTGCTGATGTGAATTTGTATTCTCAAAGAAATAGTACATGGCAGACCGTTTTCTCTGCCTTCTGACATGAATGAAATAGAGAAAGCACAACAGGAAACTTCATTAGCTGAGTGGATGAATAAAATGTTGCAGACAAAAGAAAAACAAATGTCCAGTGGTCTGCCGATAATCTCTGCTCCTATCCCACAGAATGACCTGAGGCCTGGAGACCTGGTCCTGATTAAGACACTCCACCGGAAGGATTGGAGCACTCCTTGGTGGAAAGGGCCGTTTCAAGTGCTCCTGACAACGCCCACAGCTCTGAAAATAGCAGAGAGGCCTTCCTGGATCCATAAAAGCCACTGTAAGCCAGTTTTGCCGTTACAGGAGCCAGATCAACCGACGGGGTAAGCAGAAGGAAGTTCGGGTTCAAAGGAGTTGGAGGACCCATATGGCCCAGCGTCTCAAACCGGTGAAGAAAACAGCTGATCTGCGCCCAATTATAAAATGGCTCTCTGTAACATGTGGACAGGACTGATAAGCCTGAGCTTAATTCTGGTAGCAGGACTCTTTCTCTATCTAAAGCAGGATCCACAGGAGGTGATACTGAACCAGAAGAGATGGACATCAGACGGGACCCATCTCAGACCACTGACGGAAGGACATGACACACACTCATTTCTGCAAAATTACTGGTATCGTTATGTGTATGACACAGCTAAAACTCAAAATAAAACTGATTGTTATGTGTGTTCTATAATGCCCGTGCACTCCCAAGGCCCCACCATATATGTCAAAGCTATGAACCTCACCGAGACAAGTTGTGCCATATCAATGGGCCTGATAGGATATACAAATAAAAAGTTCTTTCTTATGCCAGACCAATCTTTCAGTAACCAGAGATTAAATTACAGTTGTGACCCAGAAAACTGCACTTGCGACAGAAAACAATGGCAACCTCTCAACATTACAGGGAAATCAGAACCATTCAAAGCATATGTAACAGACCCCGGAAACCATCGACACTGCATAAGACAAAATATTACAGGGAATCATACTCATTTTGTAGGGAATACTACAAAATGTAACTACTTCTACACTTACAGGAATAATCCCGGAAACGGCACATACTGGATAGAAGGGGTGGCATGGTTATGTGATAAGAACGCTTATGTACTTCCACCCAGCTGGTATGGTGTATGTGCCCCAGTTTTCACATCAGATCACACTGTGGTAAGCAGACTATAGTTATACCACATAGGAGATCAAAAAGGGAAATAGATGTTAAACCACATGACCCCATTTGGGGAACAAATGTCCCAGATGAATTTAAACTTTGGTCTAAAGATGATAAAACATTATTATCTCTCTTACCCTGGTTAGGTGTGGGCAAATTAATGCTGCGCGTGGAAACTTTAAGTTATCGATTTGGATTGTTTCTACATAACTCCATAATAGTAGAAGAGGGTCAAAACAAAGAAATGAGCGCTATGCGAGCCATGATAATTCAGAACCGCATGGCTTTGGATATTCTAACAGCATCAACGGGGGGCGTTTGTGTTCTATTGAATAACACCTGTTGCACATATATCCCAGATAATATACACTCTGCAAACATAACGGGAGCATTAAACAACCTACGGAATCTGCAAAATGTCATGACACATGACCACCCAGATCCTAACTCTTCTTGGTTAGATTGGATGCTCACAGGGGGATGGATAAATCTGTTTAAGGTTCTCTTAGTTGCAGTAATAGCATGCATGGGCCTTCTGTGTCTCCTGTCAATATGTATTATCCCATGTTGCAAATGCATGGTACAAAGAATAGTAACTCAGTCAGTCACGGTGGCATATGCAACACTGAACCAGGTAGAAATGCACGAAAATGAAGGGGACGATTATGATGACATGTTGTAAATAAATCACATCAAAAGCCTGAGTGTACTCATACATTGTATTTCATAAAATGACCTTACAGCAGAAAATCGAAAGAAGTTGTTGCTTAAGTGAAATGAGAAAAAGTGCAATGATGACATAAACAGGGCAGATTTTTTAATTCCTTTATTATGTTTTACTGTTTTCATTAAGTATTATTCTTTTATTTTTATGATTTCAAATATTATTCTTTTATTTTTATGATTTCAAGTATTATTCTTTTATTTTTATGATTTCAAGTATTAATCAACATTTAACTTTTAATGGTTGCCGAGGGCGGCGGGACCGTATGAGTATTTCCCACAAAATATAATCTGTTTACCGTCCGTGGGGTTCTGCTCATACAGAGTATTTTTCTTATTCGTTTTTATATTAAATGTTTTTACTTGTGATAAAAGGAGGGACTGTTGGATGGGTGCAAAAACTTGTTATCACTCATGTAAAAACTTTGTGTTGCAAGGCACCTGCACTATGCCTTCCTTCCTGTATGTGTGAGATCATTGTTATCTCTGTGTGAACCAGCCTCCTTTCTGTCTCACACACACACACACCCTGTCTGAACTGTCTGTTGAATTGTGTATATAAATAAAGAGATAGGGTGTCAAAAACTTTGTAGTTGCACTGCAAAGTGGGCTACCCTTGCTGCAAGTAACTCTGACTGCATCGTTCTTACCTCTGAGTTGACTAAATAATACCTAACAGAAATTAAATGTTGTTATAGCTCATATTATGAAGGTTTCCTCAAAGAGCCATTGTAGATGCTGTGGGCAGGAAGGATCTCCTGTAGCGCTCCATCTTACAGCAGATCTGAAGAAGCCTCTGACTGAAGACACTGTTGTTGTAGGACAGTCTCATGAAGAGGATGCTCAGGGTTCTCCATAATGTTGTTCATTTTATGAAGAATCCGTCTTTCCACAATGATCTCCAGAGGTTCCAGAGGAGTCCCCGGAACAGAGCCAGCTTTTTTTATCAGCTTGTTGAGCTTTTTTAAGTCCCTGGCTCTGATGCTGCTTCCCTAGCAGATGATGGCAGAAGAGATCACACTTTCCACAACAGACTTATAGAAGATATGCAGCATCTTGCTGCAAACACCAAAGGACCTAAGCTTCCTCAAGAAGTACAGTCTGCTCTGTCCCTTCTTGTAGATGGCTTCACAGTTGCATCTCCACTCTAGTCTAACTCCAGGTGAATACGGAGGTATTTATACTCCTCCACCACCTTCACTTCTTCTCCCATGATAGAAATAGTTTTTGACTTATTCCTGTTTTCTTAAAATCTACAATCATCTCCTTTGTTTTAGTCACGTTCAAAATGAGATGATTATTTCCACACCATGCCACAAAGTGGTCCACCACCTTCCTGTACTCAGCTTCTTGTCCATCTCTGATCCACCCCATGACTGCAGAATCATCCGAGTATTTCTGCAGATGACAGGAGTCTGTCTTGTACTGGAAGTCTGAGGTGTACAGAGTGAAAAGGAATGGTGAGAGTACAGTCCCCTGTGGTGCTCCTGTGCTGCTGACTATCTGGTTAGACACCCAACCCTTCAGTCTCACAAACTGTGGTCTGTTTGTCAGGTAGTCTTTGATCCAGGAGATTGTTGAGGCCTCCACCTGAGTCTTCTGGAGTTTCTGACAAAGCAAATCAGGTTGGATTGTATTAAATGCACTGGAGAAATCAAAGAACATGATCCTCACAGTGCTACTGGCTTTGTCCAGATGACAGTGGGTTTGTTGAAGCAGGTGTATGATGGCATCTTCAACTCCAACTCCACAGCGATAAGCAAACTGAAGGGGGTCCTGATGGTTTACTGTTTGCTTACTCAGGTGGGCCAACAGGAGTCTCTCTAGGACCTTCATGATGTGAGATGTCAGGGCAACAGGTCTATAGTCATTGAGGGCTGATGGGTGAGTTTTCTTTGGTACCGGAACAAGACAAGAGGTCTTCCACAACACCGGAACCTTCTTCTGGGCCAGGCTAAGGTTGAAGAGGTGCTGCAGAATCCCACAGAGCTGCTCTGCACAGGCCTTCAGGACTCTAGGGCTGACATGATCTGGACCTGCAGCCTCATTCCTATTCAGTCTCTCCAGTTGTCTCTTCACCTGACTTCTTGAGACACACAGGTGGAATGGGGAAGCAAAGGAAGTATCAGCATCTTCTGATATGGTTGAAGGCAAACATGTAGAAGCAGAAGGGTCTAGGGCTGAGGTGGAAGATCAAAAATGTGAGGTGTTACTGGACAGCTGTGGGTCCTGTGGGTGAAAGGAAGGTGGAATGTCTGTTTGGCTGTGAGCAGGAGAGGAGGATGCAAAGCTTGTTTCTGAACTGAACCTATTGAAGAATGTGTTCAGTTCATTGGCTCTGTCCAGACCTCCATCGGTCTGATCATCCTTCTGCTTGAAGCCTGTGATCTTCTTCATCCCTGTCCACACATCTCTGATATTGTTTTGCTGGAGCTTGCTCTCCAGCTTCTTCTTGTACACATCCTTGCTGTCTCTTATTTTGACTTTAAGTTGCTTCTGAATACTCCTCAATAATTCTCTGTCTCCCTCTCTGAAGGCTCTTTTTTTCTTGTTAAGCAGGTTCTTCAGGTCACTGGTGATCCAAGGTTTGTTATTGGGGAAGCATCTCACAGTTTTGGTGGGGATGATCTTATCCACACAGACGTTTATATAGTCGGTTACACACTCAGTCATGGCATTGATGTCCTCTCCATGTGGCTGGCACAGTGCGTCCCAGTCTGTAGCCTCAAAGCAACCTTACAGAGCTTCTTCAGCTTCCTGTGACCATTTTCTCACAGTCCTCTTTATTACAGATTGCCTCTGAACAAGGGGCTTATATTTTGAGCAGAGAAAAACAAGATTGTGATCTGATTTGCCTAGAGGAGGTCTTGCTGTAGAGATGTAAGAGTCCTTGACATTTGCATAAAACAAATCCAATGTTTTGTTTTCTCTGGTAGAGCAGCTGACAAACTGTTGAAACGTTGGAGGTGTAGCAAAGAGTGAAGCATGGTTAAAATCACCAGAAATTGCCACAAAAGCATTGGGGTTTTGTGTCTGTAGCTTAGCACCAACTGAGCTGATGGCATCACATGCAGTGTCGGCAACAACGGAAGGTGGAACGTAAACTGTTGCCAAAATAACACTGGTGAACTCTCTGGGTAAATAATATGGACGAAAACTTACTGCCAACAGTTCAATATCTGGACTGCAGAGATGACACTTCACAGTAACATGTCCCGGATTACACCATCTGTTGTTCACAAGTACTGCCAGTCCACCTCCTTTACATTTGCTGCTCCTCCTTAAATCTCTGTCTGCTCGTATGGTTAAAAAGCCCGGCAGAGAGACGCTGGAGTCGGGGATATGATCCTGCAGCCATGTCTCAGTAAAACACATGATAATGCATGCCTGGTACTCTGGCTGGGTCCTTTGTAGGGCTTGGAGTTCATCCAACTTGTTTCCCAACGATCTCACATTGCCCATCAAAATCGACGGAAGAGATGGTTTGAACTTCCTCCTTCTCTCTCTTCTCTTAGCTCCTGCTCTGCATCCAAGGTGTCTCCTTTTCAACTCATCAGGGATTTGGGGTTGTAGCTGAAGTATTATTTGAGCTTTTGAGATATTAATCAGCTGCTCCCGGTTGTAAGAAACAACCCCGTTGCCATGGCAATGCATCATAACAAATGTTTCTGAACTGAACCTATTGAAAAATGTGTTTATTTCTTTGGCTCTGTCCAGACCTCCATCAGTCTGATCATCTTTCTGCTTGAAGCCTGTGATCTTCTTCATCCCTGTCAACAATTCTTTGATATTGTTTTGCTGGAGCTTGTTCTCCAGCTTCTTCTTGTACACCTCTTTGCTGTCTCTTATCTTGACTTTAAGTTGCTTCTGTATACTCCTCAATACTCCATTCTCTGTCTCCCTCTCTGAAGGCTCTTTTTTTCTTGTTAAGCAGGTCCTTCAGGTCACTGGTGATCCAGGGTCTCTTATTGGGGAAGTATCTCACTGTTCTGGTGGGGATGATGTTATCCACACAGAAGTTTATATAGTCGGTCACACACTCAGTCATGGTATTGATGTCCTCTCCATGTGGCTGGCATAGTCCGTCCCAGTCTGTATCCTCAAAGCAACCTCGCAGGGCTTCTTCAGCTTCCTGTGACTATTTTCTCACAGTCCTCTTTATTACAGGTTGTCTCTGAACTAGGGGCTTATATTTCGAGGGTAAATACTATGGACAAAAATTCACTTCTAACAGTTCAATATCTGCACTGCAGAGAAGGCACTTCACAGTAACATGTCCTGGATGACATCATCTGTTGTTCACAAGTACTGCTAGACCACTTCCTTTACTTTTGCCCCTCCTCTTTAAATCTCTGTCTGCTCATGTGATCAGAAAGCCTGGCAGAGAGATGCTGAAGCCAGGGATATGATCCTGCAGCCATGTCTCAGTGAAACACATAATACTACATTCCCAATACTCTGGTTGGGTGCTTTGTAGGGCTCGGAGTTCATCCAACTTGTTTCCCAACGATCTCACATTACCCATCATGATCAATGGAAGAGATTGTTTGAACTTCCTCCTTCTTTCTCTTCTCTTTGCTCCTGCTCTGCATCCACGGTGTCTCCTTTTCAACTCATCAGGGATTTGGGGTTGTAGCTGAAGTATTATTTGAGCTTTTGCGATATTAATCAGCTGCTCCCGGTTGTAAGAAACAACCCCGTTGCCATGGCAATGCATCATAACAAATGTTCAAAATTAGAAAGTATTACAAAAAATCCTCCAAGCTGCATAGCATCCGACACTGGAGTGGACAGTCATCCAAAAAAAATCAACTGTATCCACCACAAGAGGAATAGTTCCCAAAAAAGAATAAATCGGAATCCAAAGTAACAGAGCTACTCCAACCTGCTGCCACCTTGAATGGCACAATTCTAGAATTTACAAAAGGAGAGTTGAACTTTGTAATCAGGAAAACAAAAAATACATCACCTGGAAAAGATAAAATTTACTCATTCGATCCTGCTAAACAACTAACTCTTTCCGATCTAAAGTTCTATCCCAATCAATTTAAAATTTATCTTAAACATTACAAAGGAAAAGGTCCTTGCTTCATCTTCACTGCTCGTTTAAATGGTCCATTCTGCCCTTTTCATACCATGTTTAAATTTGCCATCAACGCCACAACTCTTTCCAACCTCCTTGCCCATCTTCCTTACTCCGGAGGACTTCCCATGACTGCTTCTTGGTTCCTCAACCATCTGAGACGAATTTTAGTTCATGCAATCTTCCCCCGAGTCGGTTCTCAAGTCACTCATTTCCAATCGGGGCGGCCACTACAGCTGCCTCACTACGAGTTTTGACAGCTTCGCTCCAACAACTCAACCGCTGGTCCTCAACAGCATTCTCTTTGTATGTTCGTCCTGACCTCCCAACTGTCTTATTCGCCCAACGATTTATCAGTTCTTAGGTAAGAACTCTCACAATTACTGGTGGTGGTCGGCCTTATCCAATCCTTTCCTCTGGCTAGATCAATTATTAATCTTCCTTCTCTATTCCTGGCTCTCATATCTAACCTCCTTAAAATACGCATATTTATTATCCTATTTCAATTCATTTACCACGTTTTTAGACCGTTTTATTTTAGTTTTCTCTCTTTCAGATGGACCTCGATCTTCGCCACTGGCAGGCAATTCAATTCAGTTTTATTTATATAGTGCCTATTCACAACTCATGTTGTCTCAAGGCACTTCACAAAAGTTAGGTACATGCATTCCAATTAGTCCTAACCATTGAACAGCGCAGTGAGAGTTAGTTATTTATTCAAATTGGATAAAAAGTTTTTTCCGTCTAAGGAAACCCAGCAGATTGCATCCAGTCAGTGACTTGTAGCGTTCACTCCTCCTGGATGAGCATGTAGCGACAGTGGACAGTCACTGGCGTTGACTTTGCAGCAATCCCTCATACTGAGCATGCATGTAGTGACAGTGGAGAGGAAAAACTCACTTTTAACAGGAAGAAACCTCCAGCAGAACCAGGCTCAGCGTGAGCAGCCATCTGCCACGACCGACTGGAGGTTCGAGAGAACAGAGCAGAGACACAAAGATAACAAAGAAGCACTGATCCAGGAGTACTTTTTATGGGAAGGAAAAGTAAATGTTCATAGATGTAGCTCCTTTAGTCGTTTCACCCAGAAAGAAAGAGCAGATAAACTGAGGCATATCCAACCAAGCCTTGTCATGCTCCTCATTCTGCCTTTTCAGGCCCATCAGTCTAGGCTATTGACAAGCGTATCGAAATATGCCTTGGCAGGCATAGCAATCCTGCTTCTTTAGGCTCATCACCATCTACGCCATTGGCAGGCGTTTCAATCAGCTATCGGGCTAACTCATGCCATTGGCAAGCATTTCATCTAGATGGTTAGGCTTCTCTATCTCCGCCATCTCCAAGCGCTTTCAATCATGCATTTACAGGCATCTCAATCTAGATGGTTAGGCTTCTCTATCTCTGCCATCTCCAGGCGCTTTCAATCATGCCTTGGCAGGCATTTCCATTTAGAAAGTTGGGCTTTCATGATCTCCGCCATTGGCAGGCGCTTTCATTAATGCCTTAGCAGGCATCTCAATCCTATGCCTTGTCAGGCATTCATCTAGCCACCTTGACGCCTGTCAGTTGCAGCCCATCTTCACCCGACCTGTCATCGGTCATCCACGCATCTTCAGTTATAACTCAGGGTAAGCCCATCCGAGTCTAATCCATTATAAAATTTTGGTCTGAGTTTTTACTCCCTGCTCACCTCAGATCATCCATAACTAATCTCCGTTTTTCTTCAGTTCAGCCTCGGCCCTTTTGGGGGAAGACGTACCTAATCATAATCATAAGATGTTTATTCAAACTCATTTTCATCCTCAGCGTTTACGTCTCCCTCAGGGGTCAGAGCGCCAAAGAATCTTTCATTAATAAACTCTTTAACCATCTTCTTGTTGTTTCTCCATTATGTGAGTCTTTCCAGGTTGAAATGGAGTTTAAACGAAAATTCAACATGGAAGACTCACCACCCCGTCTCGTCCAATCACTCCTCGCTGGCTGCTCCAATCAACGGCAAGTCCGCACTCCTCCTTGGCCAATCATCTCCCAGGGCGTCACTTTTAAAGACCTTCTGCTTGGAAGACACCGCTCTTTTGCTGAGCTTCGACCCTCGTCCACCCCTTCTCCACCATGGGCTCTCAACTCCTTCCATACCAAGGCCTACACCACCACCAGGATCGGATCCCAGGGGGGAAGACATACCTAATCATAATCATAAAATGTTTATTCAAACTCATTTTCATCCTCAGCGTTCACGTCTCCCTCAGGGGTCCGAGCGCCAAAGAAATATTTCATTAATAAACTCTTTAACCGTCTTCCTGTTGTTTCTCCATTATGTGTCTTTCCAGGTTGAATTGCACAAGTGAGTCACAATTGTATGACAAGTAATGCAGATATTTAATATAAAACAACATGGAGGATCACTCATACAATACAGAAATAAACGAAAGACTCAATAAAATAATTATTGGGCCAAAAGGTAACTAGACATTCATTAGAGTGCCATTAAATGCAGCAAAAAAATAATTCATAATTATTTGAATAATTCATTGAATAAATTGGGTAGGCAGCTCGTCATTGAGGCCTGCTTGTATTTTGAAAGTGGTTCTGTAAACATGTATGACTTATAGTCCTTGGGCACAATGAAGTATTCTCTCAGTTAGAGTCAACAGGATACAGTGAACTATCCCGACTAACAGCGCTATCTACCACCAAATCCACAATGCTCCTGACTTCTTTAGCAACAACATGACAGAAATTAGCTGCTAAATGAAATCTGTTGGGTAAGAAAATACAAAAGGGGTATATTAGCGGAGAAAATATACCAGTGCTTAAGAAAAGGATCATTTGAAAAAATAAAATATTTGCGAGAAAAAACATGTTTAAAATGTATTTGGGTTGTAATAAATATGAAAGAAACAAAAGTGCTAGGAAAAATAAAACAGCAAAAAATGCACCTGTATTAAATAAACAAAGGAAAAAGTTCAAGAAAAAAGCATGGCAGAAAATTAGTGGTTTAGAAAAGATTTGCATAATAGCAAATAGATCATTTACAATAGTTAAAGATTAACATAGAAGTATATATTTATATCTCATCAATTGAACAGATATTTAATAAATCTCTCCTTTTTAATATTTTGTTGCATTTAATGGGACTCTTATTTTTTTTTTTTTTACTAGAACTGCACTGTTCAAGGTGGCAGCATGTTGGAGTGGCTCTGTTACTTTTTCTTCAGATTATTTTTAACAATACAAATTCCTCCTGTGGCAGATAAAATTTCTATTTTTTGGACGATTATCCTCTGCGGTGTTGGATGCTGTGCAGCTGGAAGGATTTTTGCTAAAACATTTTTACTTTTGGACATTTGTTATGAAGCGTCACCATGGCAACGGGGTTGTTCTTACAGCCGGGAGCAGCTGATTAATGTCTCAAAAGCTCAAATAATACTTCAACTGCAACCCCAATTTCCTGATGAGTTGAAAAGGATGGATGCAGAGCAGGAGCAAAGAGAAGAGAAGAGAAAGAAGGAGGAAGTTCAAACAATCTCTTCCATTGATCATGATGGGTAATGTGAGATCGTTGGGAAAAAAGTTGGATGAACTCAGAGCCCTACAAAGCACCCAACCAGAGTATCGGGAATGTAGTATTATGTGTTTCACTGAGACATGGCTGCAGGGTCTTATCCCTGGCTTCAGCATCTCTCTGCCAGGCTTTCTGATCACATGAGCAGACAGAGATTTAAAGAGGAGGGGCAAAAGTAAAGGAGGTGGTCTAGCAGTACTTGTGAACAACAGATGATGTCATCCAGGACATGTTACTGTGAAGTGTCTTCTCTGCAGTGCAGATATTGAACTGTTAGAAGTGAATTTTTGTCCATAATATTTACCCTCGAAATATAAGCCCCTAGTTCAGAGACAACCTGTAATAAAGAGGACTGTGAGAAAATAGTCACAGGAAGCTGAAGAAGCCCTGCGAGGTTGCTTTGAGGATACAGACTGGGACGGACTATGCCAGCCACATGGAGAGGACATCAATACCATGACTGAGTGTGTGACCGACTATATAAACTTCTGTGTGGATAACATCATCCCCACCAGAACAGTGAGATACTTCCCCAATAAGAGACCCTGGATCACCAGTGACCTGAAGGACCTGCTTAACAAGACAAAAAAAAAAAGCCCTCAGAGAGGGAGACAGAGAATGGAGTATTGAGGAGTATACAGAAGCAACTTAAAGTCAAGATAAGAGACAGCAAGGAGGTGTACAAGAAGAAGCTGGAGAACAAGCTCCAGCAAAACAATATCAGAGAATTGTTGACAGGGATGAAGAAGATCACAGGCTTCAAGCAGAAAGATGATCAGACCGATGGAGGTCTGGACAGAGCCAATGAAATAAACACATTTTTCAATAGGTTCAGTTCAGAAACAAGCGCAGCATCCTCCTCTCCTGCTCACAGCCAGACACCCTCATATGACCCCCATCTTTCCTGTCACACCTAAAATGTTTTATCTTCCACCTCAACCATGGACCCTTCTGCTTCCACATGTTTGTCTTCAACCAGAAGATACTGATGCTCCGTTTGCCTCCACCTTCCACCTGTATGTCTCAAGAAGTCAGGTGAAGAGACAACTGGAAAGATTGAACCGGAACAAGGCTGCAGGTCCAGATCGTGTCACCCCTAGAGTCCTTAAGGCCTGTGAAGAGCAGCTCTGTCGGATTCTGCAGCACCTCTTCAGCCTTAGCCTGACCCAGAAGAAGGTTCCAGTGTTGTTGAAGACCTACTGTCTTGTTCCGGTACCAAAGAAAACTCACCCATCAGTCCTCAATGACTGATGCCTCAATGCCCTGACACCCCATATCATGAAGGTCCTAGACTCCTGGTGGCCCACCTGAGTAAGCAAACAATTAACTATCAGGACCCCCTTCAGTTTGCTTATCTCAGTGGAGTTGGAGTTGAAGATGCCATCATACACCTGCTTCAACAAACCCATCTGGACAAAGCCAGCAGCAATGTGAAGATCAAGTTCTTTGAATTCTCTGGTACATTTAAACAATTCAACCTGATTTGCTTTGTCAGAAACCCCAGAAGACTCAGGTGGAGACCTCAACAATCTCCTGGATCAACGACTACCTGACAAACAGACCACAGTTTGTGAAACCGAAGGGTTGTGTGTCCAACCAGGTAGTCAGCAGCGCAGGAGCACCACAGGGGACTGTACTCTCACCATTCCTTTTCACTCTGTACACCTCAGACTTCCAGTACAAGACAGACTCCTGTCATCTGCAGAAATACTCGGATGATTCTGCAGTCGTGGGGTGGATCAGAGATGGACAAGAAGCTGAGTACAGGGAGCTGGTGAACCGCTTTGTGGGATAGTGTGGAAACTGTTCAACTTTACTATTGTAATCGCTTACTCAACATGTTTCAATACTGCCGCCTGTTGCTGTTGTTATGCATGTCACTCCTGGTGTGCACATGTGCGACGTCATTATGTCATGATTTTTACGTTTTACCTTTGCTGTAGAAGATGGCACTGTAAGTGAAAAGGTTTACATGTAACTTTGTTAAAGTTCTTCAATAAATATGCCTGATAGAGGCTGAAGAAACTCACAGACTCACTTATTTTAATCTCTCTGCAACGTAAATACTTCTGCGCACCACTCATCGCAACAGAAACAATCATCTCATCTTGAACGTGAATAAAACAAAGGAGATGATTGTAGATTTTAAGAGAAACAAGAATAGGTCAAACACTATTTCCATCATGGGAGAAGAAGTGGAGGTGGTGGAGGAGTATAAATACCTCGGTGTTCACCTGGACAACATACTAGAGTGGAGATGCAACAGTGAAGCCATCTACAAGAAGGGACAGAGCAGACTGTACTTTCTGAGGAAGCTTAGGTCCGTCAGTGTGTGCAGCAAGATGCTTCATATCTTCTATAAGTCTGTTGTGAAGAGTGTGATCTCTTCCACCGTCATCTGCTGGGGTAGCAGCATCAGAGCCATTGACTTGAAAAAGCTCAACAAGCTAATTAAGAAGTCTGGCTCTGTTCTGGGGACTCCTCTGGAACCTCTGGAGATCATTGTGCAAAGAAGGATTCTTCATAAAATGAAGAACATTATGGAAAACCCTGAGCATCCTCTTCATGAGACTGTCCTACAACAACAGTGTCTTCAGTCAAAGGCTTCTTCAGATCTGCTGTAAAACAGATCGCTACAGCCATCAGCATCTACAACAGCTCTTTGAAGAAACCTGCATAATATGAGCTACAGCAACATTTATTTATTAAATTGCATTTGTCTAGCTACTTTTTGGCCCCGTAATTATTTTTTTGAGTCTATTTATTTCTGTATTTGTTCTTAATTATGACAGGGTTGGTACTTGGGATGTGAGAAAAAGCGCTTTCCAGATTAGAGCTTGTACATTTCTAGAGAAACACTGGGTTCTAGACTGTTTTTAGGCGCGCATGCGCACACTTCTCATCCAGCAGAAGAATATTGTGTCAACGTAGCCAGCAGTTGGCATCGCAGCGCCTCGTTTCTGTCCCAGTTTAGCTCTGTCCTTACAAAGGTGTTTGCCTACAGACAGTGTTTTCCCTCGGTTCCGTTCGCGTACCATGACCGAACAATCAGCTTTACTTCTTCGAAAACAATTAGCAGGTAATATAACCAGTAGTCTTTACGACGAAACAAATGTGTGTAACCGCTACGCTAATGTTAGCTCTTTTCTAAGCTATGAGAGGCGATGTTTACGCCATAGGACTGAGCTCGGAGAGCTAACACAGCAGCATAAAGGGTGCCTTTATCAACACACCTCAGCGTGGGGGCTAAGCTGCTTTGGTTAGCTAATCACGTTTAGGATTCAACACGTATATTTAGAGCTGTAACTGACAAAATAACCATCTAAACTAGTACATACTCGTAACGTGAACCCTGCTAGCGGCTAGCTAGTTTGGTATTAGTTGTCAGACAGAACAAAGGAATAATCAATCCAAGAACATCTCCTGTCTTGATCACTAATACAGCTAATGATTTTTGCAAGTACTCCAATACTTTTATAGGAGCACACGCTCCCACGTCTGAACCCAATTAGTAGAAATGAATACAGACTCGAAATCTGTATTTTAGGTAATATCTCAGGTGTCTATCCAGAGCTGTGATGCTGTTAATGTGCTAGTTTGACGCTTAGTATTTTAGTAATCAAGGCATGTCTATTGGTTTCTTTATCTTCACAATGTTTTTAAAGGGTACGTGATTTTTCCTGCTAACGCCGAACACCTGAATCTCTTCTATGGAATGGCTGCTTATTTATTTACATGTCTTATCAGCTCGCAAGTTGTTTTAAACCATTTTAGAACCAGATATTGAGACCAGGGTTTATACATAAATAGCATGCTGATGTTAAATTGTTACTTACATTTCTGTTTAAAAAAGAATTTTGCCATGTTATTACAAAGATCGCAGCAATGATTTTAATTCAAGCAGCAGCCTAAGTTTCCCTTTTTTTGTAAAATCGTTCGTGTTACAATGACACTGCAAGGCAGTTTGCTATATGTGTTGTAACAAAAACCACTTTCCAAGTCATGAATTAAATTGGGAATGTTCATTTTCATCTGGGCTTGAAATTACAGAAACGGGGTCAAAACTGTTTCCATTTTGAAGGACTGGAAATGTATTTTGCCCTCACTGCACAATATGTCAGATATACTTTTGTCGTGGCGTTAGTGTATTGATCAGTGATTTAACTTGGATCTCTTTACTGTTGTGCAAGTTTGCACATCACCGATAGACATTTTAAGGAACTCATTTTTGGTAGAGGTTTGATAGAGATTCATGATCATCTTCCTGGCTGATGCTAATTTCAGATCTTCTTTGAGTTCAGGTCCAATGTTAAGTAGTTTTCGTTGGTGTTTAAAGAATACAACAATCTATTTTGTACATGTTTGACTTGCTGATCATCTATCAATCAACCAATCAATCAAAGAAAATTTGGCCAATTCCAAACCTTGGCAGATTGATTGGGGCAGCGTTATTTAATGTTGACGAAACTAAATATCATTTTGAAAGAGTTTGCTGTGGTTTAAAATTACTACCTGGCTGTTAGGAACCAACCTTAGTAAAATTCTGTAAAAAAACGAGTCCTGCATTGAGGAAACTAGCACAGATCTGAGCTCCATGCAGGGCATTTCTTATACTATAACATCCTTAGAATGAATTGTGTCCTGTAGTTGTCAGCCTGCCTGTGTTTAGTGTTTGCTTTATAAACATTTATTTTAGGGGAATCTTTTCAAAACTGTCTGTCCTTTTCAGTCTGTCCTGTCTTTGTCCATCTTAGTGTGGTTTGTCTCTTCCACAAAACAGGACAGGTCCAGACTGCAACAAACAATCAGGTCTGCAGAGAGAATCATCAGGGCTGACCTTCCCTCTATCCAGGGCTTATACAGGTCTAGGGTCAGGAAAAGGGAAGCTAAAATCTCTGCAGACCCTGCACACACCCTGCACACAAACTGTTTAGACTTTTACCTTCAGGTGGCGCTACAGAGCGCTGTCTGCTAAAACCAGCCGGTACAGAAACAATTTCTTCCCCAAAGGCTGTTTCTTGATGAACACTTGACAGTCCAGAACAACACCATGCATACTTGGACTGATCTCACAATATATTCTGTTGTAAAGTCAATTGTGTGTATATGTACATTTTCCAATATATTCTTTATTATTGAGAACAAAGTGTACCGGAGTCAAATTCCTTATTTGTCTGTACAAACTTGGCAATAAAGCTGATTCTGATTCTGAACCACTATTTTCTTTCTCCTGCCAGAGCTCAACAAGAACCCAGTGGAGGGCTTTTCAGCTGGTCTGATAGACGATGACGACATATACAAGTGGGAAGTTGTGATAATTGGTCCACAAGATACTCTTTTGTAAGTGAGAAAATAATGATTTGAAGAGATGTGACAGAAATATTCAAAAACATAAAAGATTAACATTTTTCTCTACTTTTTTTTTGTCTCCTCTGCAGTGAAGGAGGGTTTTTCAAAGCATACCTAACTTTTCCCTATGACTATCCGCTACGGCCACCAAAGATGAAATTCATCACAGAGATTTGGCATCCAAATGGTAAAGACAAGTCTCAGCGCTCTTATGTTATTGAATAGGTTCATTGACACATTATTATTTTATGGTTTGCAGATAAAGATCCAAAGTATTTTCCTTATTTAACTGCTTTCAAGACTACAAAGTATTCACTCTCTTTCAATTCTTTCTCACAGTTGCAAAGAACGGGGATGTTTGCATCTCGATTCTGCACGAGCCAGGAGAAGACAAGTTTGGTTATGAAAAGCCTGAGGAGCGCTGGCTTCCAATCCACACAGTAGAGACAATCATGATTAGTGTTATCTCCATGCTTGCAGACCCAAACAGTGATTCACCAGCTAATGTGGATGCTGCAGTGAGTTATGCTACCTTTCCTTTTCCCCAAACTCTAAATTTGTTTTTGAAGTCTCACTATCTATGCAGTTAAGGAAAACTGACGCTTTGTCGCTTCAATAACATGATGTTGCTCCTACAGAAAGAATGGAGGGAGGATCCTAATGGAGAATTCAAGAAGAAGGTGGCTCGCTGTGTAAGAAAAAGTCAAGAGATGGCCTTCGATTAGGGGTTCGTTATGAATTTCAGGGTGAGTAAACGGACCTGTTTAGCAAGACTCGTGTCTTAAAACATGACACCTGAAAGTGATAATAATTTCATTATGCTTTTGTGCAGTTAAAGGAGATGCCTTCAGCGGGAAAACTTCAGCAAAAGGCTTTTGCACCCTTTGTTTTGCCAGTCAAAGGATTTGGTTGGCCCCAACCACGTTTTTGTGAAAGGTCTGCCAGATGAGCCAATTTGAGAACATTACCAGCGAAATTATCCTGTTTCCTACCTGGAATTGTATATTTAATTTAATTTATTTTGAAAATAGGAATGATGTAAGATATGTCACTACTGTAAATGAACTGGACTTGCTTTTTTATCTGCTGCTGAACAGTTTCTACTTTATACCAGGTTTCTTATGCAATTTAGTGCTCAAGATTGTGTAGAAAGAAACAAAAGCCTGTCCTCATTAGGTCGTCATTTGTCCTCCTTACTAACCCACCCGATTGTTGTCAACCCAACACGTTTGTTAGTGGATGTGATTATTTTCAAAGCTGTCGTTGAATCACCGTTGCCTTCTGTTGGCGTCACTTTTTCACAGTTGGCTCTTTGTTTAAAGAAACAAGATGAGAACTTTTAATGCGACCTTAGAGTTTTCGTGTTTTCTGAAAAACTGCCTCCCGATTGTGTTTTTTTTCTAATACCAGCGTGTGTTAGAGATGTTAAAAGCCATGACCTTCAAATGTGAATAATCCATTTAGATAGCTCTATTGTTGTTCATTCTTTGCCAGGATTTTTTTTACAACCTACACGTTGAGTTCTTCTGTTTAATGATATATTATCTTGGACAGGTGTAGCAGATGGTACAGGAAGGTTTGTGCCAACGTGTCAGGATCAGGTTATTAAAGGTCTTGATTGGCATTTAATAAGGTGGGTCCCTATAAATTGCTGATCTTCATAGGTGGCGATCGTGGACAAGAAGGTTCATGAGTGATTGTAAACTCAGTTTGCTTGTGTTGGTATAAATCATGGCCAGTCAAATGCCGTCTTTGTTTAAAAAAAAAAAAAAAAAAAAGCTCAGACTGTGAATATTCTACATATAGACTGGTTAACTGGCTCTTGATCTTCCCTCATGTTATACATGGCAAATATGAGCAGGTTTATGGATGAGATTCTTGGTCTGTTCGGGAAAGGCTTCTGATTTTAGAGTCTCCATAGTTCAGTTAGATTAGTGGTTCGTTTGCAGTGGCACATTATGCTTTAATTTTTATTAGTGTGTGAATTAAATCACATTCACTTCTGGGTTTAGATTCTTGATTAAATCTAATTTCTTCTGTCTAAAGTTTCTATTGAATATTTGAAATTTCCATTGTTAGCAATTATCCCATTGGAGATGTTATTCTACCATCCAATAGAGTTTTGACAAATCATCCATATGGAAATGAACACAACCTAGAAAAAAAGGCATACATGGTTGATATTAACAGACTTATTAAGCCATGATTATCATCTATTTAAAATTGGGTTATCCCTGATCCATCTGTGACAAACACTGAAAACAGCGGACCATCTTCTGGCGGTCATGATCAGAGATTAAGGAGTGAGGTTATGCTTCAATAGGATACCGCTGCTGGTGCACTCTGGGTGAATGTGATGTGTATAGGTAGTACATTTATGCAGACCTGATGGTCACATTACTGGTGTTGACATTACCATTTTTACTGGAGAGTTTTTCAGACCACCATGACCTCCTCTGACCGGTGTTCACTGTATTTGCACAGATGCGGTGCGTTTGAAACGTCATTAAGCAATACCCTCTGAAAATAGTAACGTGTCCAGGTGATCCACCATGGCGCCATTATTTGTTTCTTGTAGGTTGTTCATTTTTTTGTTTTATTCTTTTGTTCCATTTTGTGTCAATGCAATGTATATTGGACATGTTGCTCAATAAAGTGTATAAACCAAAGGCCTTGTGCTTTACTTTGTATGTTTACATTTTAAATAAGGGGGGGGGGCATATCAGATCTCTGCTCTGTAATTGGAAGCCAGTTAAATGGGGTCACATTTCAGGACTGGCTACACTTTGCTCTGATATGCTGATTTGACCTCTGGCACATGGACAGTATTAATGGGGATTGTTTTTTTAAGACGAGGAAGCAATAGAAATAGAAATATTCAGTTATTTTAGCTTTCAGAATTGAAACTGTCAACAATGTTACAATTTATGTTGTATTTAATATTTTTACTTTGCTAACCCGAATGGCATTTTCTGCCATATTGAGTCAGAAAAGCACTGTTCATTATGTGGATGAAATGCAGTTTCTCATAGAAGTATTGATGCCTTGAGCTTTTCACATACAATACAGGTCCTTCTCAAAATATTAGCATATTGTGATAAAGTTCATTATTTTCCATAATGTCATGATGAAAATTTTACATTCAAATATTTTAGATTCATTGCACACTAACTGAAATATTTCAGGTCTTTTATTGTCTTAATACGGATGATTTTGGCATACAGCTCATGAAAACCCAAAATTCCTATCTCACAAAATTAGCATATCATTAAAAGGGTCTCTAAACGAGCTATGAACCTAATCATCTGAATCAACGAGTTAACTCTAAACACCTGCAAAAGATTCCTGAGGCCTTTAAAACTCCCAGCCTGGTTCATTACTCAAAACCCCAATCATGGGTAAGACTGCCGACCTGACTGCTGTCCAGAAGGCCACTATTGACACCCTCAAGCAAGAGGGTAAGACACAGAAAGACATTTCTGAACGAATAGGCTGTTCCCAGAGTGCTGTATCAAGGCACCTCAGTGGGAAGTCTGTGGGAAGGAAAAAGTGTGGCAGAAAACGCTGCACAACGAGAAGAGGTGACCGGACCCTGAGGAAGATTGTGGAGAAGGGCCGATTCCAGACCTTGGGGGACCTGCGGAAGCAGTGGACTGAGTCTGGAGTAGAAACATCCAGAGCCACCGTGCACAGGTGTGTGCAGGAAATGGGCTACAGGGGCCGCATTCCCCAGGTCAAGCCACTTTTGAACCAGAAACAGCGGCAGAAGCGCCTGACCTGGGCTACAGAGAAGCAGCATTGGACTGTTGCTCAGTGGTCCAAAGTATTTTTTTTTGGATGAAAGCAAATTCTGCATGTCATTCGGAAATCAAGGTGCCAGAGTCTGGAGGAAGATTGGGGAGAAGGAAATGCCAAAATGCCAGAAGTCCAGTGTCAAGTACCCACAGTCAGTGATGGTCTGGGGTGCCGTGTCAGCTGCTGGTGTTGGTCCATTGTGTTTTATCAAGGGCAGGGTCAATGCAGCTAGCTATCAGGAGATTTTGGAGCACTTCATGCTTCCATCTGCTGAAAAGCTTTATGGAGATGAAGATTTCATTTTTCAGCACGACCTGGCACCTGCTCACAGTGCCAAAACCACTGGTAAATGGTTTACTGACCATGGTATCACTGTGCTCAATTGGCCTGCCAACTCTCCTGACCTGAACCCCATAGAGAATCTGTGGGATATTGTGAAGAGGACGTTGAGAGACTCAAGACCCAACACTCTGGATGAGCTAAAGGCTGCTATCGAAGCATCCTGGGCCTCCATAAGACCTCAGCAGTGCCACAGGCTGATTGCCTCCATGCCACGCCGCATTGAAGCAGTCATTTCTGCCAAAGGATTCCCGACCAAGTATTGAGTGCATAACTGTACATGATTATTTGAAGGTTGACGTTTTTTGTATTAAAAACACTTTTCTTTTATTGGTCGGATGAAATATGCTAATTTTGTGAGATAGGAATTTTGGGTTTTCATGAGCTGTATGCCAAAATCATCCGTATTAAGACAATAAAAGACCTGAAATATTTCAGTTAGTGTGCAATGAATCTAAAATATATGAATGTTAAATTTTCATCATGACATTATGGAAAATAATGAACTTTATCACAATATGCTAATATTTTGAGAAGGACCTGTATTTCCACAAACGTCAGTGTAGTTTATAGGGATTTAATGTGATAGACTAACAAAAAGCAGTGCATAAGTGCAAAGTGGAGGAAATATACATTACCGGTCAAAAGTTTTAGAATGCCTTTCTCACTTAATGGGTCTTTATTTGCATGACTATTGTAGATTCTCACCAGAGACAACAAACTTGTGAATGAACACACATGTAGTAAATGAATAGTGTGAAATAACTAAACATTTTTATATTTTAGATTATTACAAAATAGCCTCCCTTTGCTTTGATGACTGCTTTGTTCTCTTGGCATTCTCTCCGTGAGCTTCATGAGGTGATCAACTAAAATGGTTTTCCAAAGAGTCTTGAAAGAACTTCCCAGACGTTCATTGAGAGATGGTCAAAGGTTAATATTTCAGTCATTACTGCAAAGGGGCTCTACTTTAAGGATTCTAAAATATAACATTTAAAGTTAATTTACAATTGTTTGTTTGCTGCATAATTGTAAATGTGTTCATTCACTGTTTTGATGCCTTCATTGAGAATCTACGTATAATGTAAATAGTCATGAACATAAAAAAAAACATTAAATGAGAAAGGCGTTCTAAAACTTTTGACCGGTAGTGTGGTCTTCCTTTTTTATCTGAAATGTGAGCCGTACATTTATATTCACCCTTCCCTGGCATAACTGAAAACCTACTGAGACAAGTCCACCTAAAGTGATAAAATGACCCAGTCAAAGTCCAGGCTAAATCCAGTTAAAGAATTGAATATGAGGGCTGCATATACAGGTACATCTCAAAAACATAGATTATCAAAAAAAGTTCAGTAATTTTTGTCACTCATTTTAGAAAGTGAAACTCATTTAGTTTACAGATCCATTATATATAGAGTGAAATATATCAAGCCTTTAGTTCTTGTAATTTTAATGAATATAGCTTACACTGAAAACCCAAAACTTAAGAAAATTAGAATAATACATTAGATAAATAAAGGAGATTTTAAACAGAATTCTCAGTCTTTTGAAAAGTATGTTAATTTCAATGCTCGCAGTACTTGGTTGAGCTCCTTTTGCTTGAATTACTGCAACAGTGCGGCGTAGCATGGAGATGATTGGCCTGTGGTTCTGCTTAGGTGTAATAGAAGCCCAAGTTGCTTGGATAGCAGCAATGTGGTCATCTGAATTGTTGGATCTGGTCTCTCTCATTTTCCTCTTGACAATACTCCATAGATTCTTTCCTTAGCCCAGGTAAGATGCTGGTAGGCCATGTGTAGGACACGTCTGTGGGTAGTGGCTCTTGAGCCGATGACTCCATCCTTCCCCAAAATCTTGAATGGATTTTACTTGACAATCCTCTCAAGGTTGTGGTTATTCCTGTTGCATCTTTTCTTACCACACTTTTAGCTTCCACTCAACTTTCTATATAATTGGATACAGCATTCTGTGAACAACCAGATGAGTTTTTGTGGCTTAATCTCCTTAAGGAGGGTGTCAATGACTGTCTTCTGGAAATCTGTCCAATCAACAGTCTTCTTCTGTCTTCTTCTGTAGCCTAGTGACCCAGACTGAAAAACCATTCTGAGGCTTTGGAAACCGTTGCTGGTGTTTTGAGTTAATTAGCCTATTAGAGTGAATCACCATGGATGTCCAGTATTTAACTTTTCCACAATATTCAAATGTTCTGAGATATAAATTTGGGTTTTTTATTATCTGTGAGCTACAATCAATAAACTTACAAGAAATAAAGGGAAGAAATATTTCACTCTATGTGTAATGAATCTATATAATATGAGCTTCACTTTCTGAAATAAGTGATAAAAAATAATGAACTGAAGATTCTAATACTTAGAGATTTACCTGTATGCACGGCTGACAATTGAGATTTTTTATTTGTAAGAAATTTTGAAAAACATTTTATATTCTTTTCACTTCAAAGTTGTATAATCTTAAATCTTGAAGAAGTATAAATATTGACAGGCACTGTTTTCACATTTGTAAGCTCTGTAATGGAATCCAATACTACAATCATCCTGCATGCAAATGTCTTCTGTTAAGAAATTATGTAAGAAACCCACAACGTCTAACTACATTTGTTATAAAAAATTTATTGTTTATTTAATACTTTCAATACCTTTGGCAGGCTTTGATTGTCTACATCACCAACATGTGAGGGAAATGTACAGAGAAACAAACACAGATGCGCTGCTGGGAGCCAGCACATGCAGACATACCCACTTCCACAGCTATGATGTTTCACATGTAGCACATGTCAAGGTGGATCATATTTTTACTTTCCTGTGTTATGTTTTATGTCAGGGCATATAAAAAGGTCAGAGGTAAAAACCCATCATCCCACCATTTTAAACTACTATATTTGCTCATAATTTGTTCAGAACTACCTACATTTGTCTTAGATTTTATTTAAATATCCATATATACAAAAAAGTAAGAAAAATGCATAGGCAGCTGTAGGGTGTCCTAATTTATTTTCACTTGACTCTACAGGCAGTCATGCCACAAAACATTGAGCATGCCAAAACTGTTGGCACACAAATATAATAAAAAAAAAACAAGTTATGTCAATCATTGTACAGTCCCTTGCAAAAGAACTGACACCTCATGAAAGTTCATGTTTTCTATTTTAAAAATACAAACTTTGTAGTTGTATTTTTCAGTCTTTCACAGGACAGCTGTTTATACAGAGTTTAGATCACAAACATTTAATTGAAAAAGACTTGTACTAATAAGGTGGCATCCGAATGTAGTTAGCTGCACTTGATTTTATTTAGGGGCATCAGAGTAAAGGAGAGCTGAATATAAATGCGTGCCACACTGATTTTTACTTGTAAAAACTTGCCAAAACATTGTATCCTTTACCTTCCACTTCACGATAATGTCATGATATGCACACTTTGCAAGTCATTGTATTAGTAAGCAAAATGTGTCTGGCTGAAAGCCTAAACAGCAGATAACAATAAACAAACTTTCCTCACTGTAAACATGGTGGTGGCAGCATTATGCTGTGGGAATGCTTTTCTGCTGCAGGAATGTGGAAGCTGGTCAAAGTTGATGGAAAGATGGATGAAGATGGGGTTTTTAACTTAGGGATGTACTCACTTTTGTTGTCAGCAGTTAAGACATTAATGGCTGTGTGTTGAGCTATTTGGAGGGGACATTACATTTACACTGTTATACAAGGTGTACACTGACTACTTCACATTGTATCAAAATTTAATTTATTCAGTGTTGTCCATGAAAATGTAAAAAAAAAAGTTTTCTAAAAAAATGTGATGGGTGTACTCACATTTATTAGATACTGTATGTCACTCTGATTTTGTCATGTGAAACCCGTCAAACAAAAAGAAGAATGGACAACATGGTCCAACAGGGTCTACAGGGTTGACCTTTCTCCTTTGTTACACAGCATAGGCTCTTTGAATGGGTTTGTTGTGTGTATTTTGGTCTGGGATTCTGCTGGTTTAGCAGCACACTGTGTTCACATTTAAACAATTTTTCCAAAAACAAGACAAGTTTATGTCCAATGTACAACCCCAAATCCAATAAAGTTTTAAGTAAAACCTAAATAAAAACAGAATAAAGTGATTTCCAAATCATGTTCAACCCATATGCAATTGAAAACACTACAAAGACAAGATATCTAATGTTCAAACTGGCCAACTGACTGTTTTTCTTTTTTGCAAATATTCACTAATTTTGAATTTGATGCTTGCAACACATTCCAAAAAAGCTGGGCAACAAAAGACTGGGAGAGTTGAGGAATGTTAAGAAATCACCTGTTGAAGGTGAACAGGTTAACTGAAAACAGGTGAGTGCCATGATTGGGTATAAAAAGGAGCATCCCTGAAAGGCTCAGTTGTTCACGAGCAAGGACAGGGTTAGGTTCACAACTGAGTGAGCAAACAGTCTAACAGTTTAAGAACAATGCTTCCCAATGTACAATTCCAAGGAGTTTAGGGATTTCATCATCTACAGCCCATAATATCAACAAAAGATTCAAAGAATCAAGAGATCTCTGCACATAAGCAGCAAGGTCAAAAATCAACACTGAATGCCCATGACCTTCGACATCTTAGGAGGCACTACATGAAAAACCAGCATAGAGCGCTGCGCTGGTGGTGTGGGGGTTAGGACGCGACCACATATAGAGGCTATAGTCCTCGAAGCGGCTGTCCCGGGTTCAAGTCCTGGACCCAGTGACCTTTGCCGAATGTCTCCCCCTTTCTTTGCCCCTCCTTCCTGTCTGCCTACTATCAAAAATAAAGGCCTCTAGTGCCGAAAAAATTCTTTAAAAAAAAAAACCCAGCATAAATCTGTAACAGATATTCCCACATGGGCTCAGGACCACTTCAGAAAACCTTTGTCAGTTAACATAATTCGTTGCTACATCTACAAGTGCAAGTTAAAACTCTACCATGCAAAGCTAAAGCCATATATCCACAACACAGAGAAATGTCACCAACCTCTCTGTACCCGAGCTCATCTGAGATGAACTGACACAAAGTGGAAAAGTGCGGTGTTTTCAGAAGAGTCTTAATTTGAAATTGTTTTCGGAAATCATGGACGTCGTGTCCTCCTGGCCATGGAGGAAAAGAACTATCCGGATTGTTATCAGTGCAAAGTTCAAAAGCCAGCATCTGAGATGGTATGAAGGTATGTACTGCCCATGGGATAGATAACTTGCACATCTGTGTATCATTAATGCTGAAAGGTACATACAGGTTTTGAAGCAACATATGCTGCCATCCAAGCAAGGTCTTTTTCAGGGACATCCCTACTCATTTCAGGAAGACAATGCCAGGTCACATTCTACAGGTGTTACAACAGAGAGGCTTCGCAGCAAAAGAGTGTGGGTCCTAGACTAGCCTCCCTGCAGTCCAGACTAAAAATAAAGCGCAAAATACAACAACGGAGACCCTGGACTGTTGAGCAATTGAAGTTGTACATCAAGCAAGAATGGGAAAGAACTCCACCTTTTAGTGTCCTAAGTTCCCAAACGCTTATTGTGTGTCGTTAAAAGGAAAGGTGATGTAACACAGTGGTAAACATGCCCCTGTCCCAGCTTTTTGGAATGTGTTGGAAGCATCAAAATTACAATGAGTGAATATTTGCAAAAAACAATAAAGTTTATCCGTTTGAACATTAAATACCTTGTCTTTGTAGTGTATTCAATTGCATATAGGTTGAACAGGATTTGCAAATCAATGTATGTTTTACACAACGTCTCAACTTGATTTGAATTGGGGTTGTAGACCATAGGCTATGTAAGTATGTTTAAATAAACTTTGGTCTAGACCCATGGTTCTGAAACAGCAGTACAAGTACCATTTGTGGTACTTGGACTCCCTTAAGTGGTACGCAGAAGACTTTTCGGTCCCATTTATTTGCAAGTTAAATACAAATAAACTAACAGTGACACCAAAAATAACAGTTGTTGAAGGACATTGATCTTTGCTTCACTAAAGGCTTCTGGGAAGATCAGTGCAGTGGACATGAGAACTTCCAGTTTGAATTGTTGCACGCAACAGTGAACCAGGAACAAGAGCTGGTGGCAGCTTCTGCTGGATTCCATTTATCTCTGATGTTGTAAACTGGATATGGGAATGACATCAAACCCAACATAAAGCAGTCCCTGTTACAACTTTGAAAATAAGTAGGATTCACTAATTCATTTAAGTGTGAATTAGTAATACAAACTAATACAAATCTAGATCTCTGTTTTGGACTTTCAAACACTTTAGCAACATGTTTGTTAAAAGTGGTTTTAGAGTACTTAGTGTTTGTACAGTAATCTACTTTGTGTGTAAAAAAGGATCATGATACAAATCATTAGCAGTACAAATAAACTGATTTTTACTGTGGCTAAAGTTAAGTTTTACATGCAAGCTTGCCTAGCCCAGAAGGGTGGTTTATACATCATTGCTTGTGTTCATGGACTACGTTGGTTTACAGTCTCGAGATAATCCTAAACCCTGATGCTAAAATATAGAATTAATGATTTGTTGTGTGTGTGTGATTCACCAACATATGACTATTTAGACTGTAATTAAATTATTACACATTTTAGTTTGCCTGCTTTTCAGATCTAGCTTATTCGTCGTTAGCCGTTAGCTTTGAGCTAAACCCAGTCCACGGTTCACGTGCCTTAAGTTCTTCGGGTCTGCGCTCGTGCTTTTAGCCTCATAACCAGCTAGTTAGCTTGTCTGCTGTTGGTAAATATGAACAGCATTATTGAAGGGAAAAACGTCAAAGGTAGTAATAACAGGGGCGACTATATATGAGTTTAATTTCGTTTGCAAATAACTGACTTTCACAGTGATTTTAATAAACTAAATGCTAGCTTGGCTAAGTTGAATATAGATTTGTTTATGATTATTCGCTAAGCAAGCTAAAGTTCTACATCAATTATCGGAAGATTGCGGTTGCTACACGTCATGAGAGACAGAAAAAGCTATGTAATTGGTTGACATTTAAAAAAACTGTATGAGACAATAGTGCTAACTTTAAACTGTGTTCTTTTATTCACAGTCTTTGGTAAGGCTATTATTGCGCTGTCACGGATTGGAGATGAGCTGTGGCTGGACCCCATGGTCAAAGGGGTGAGCAATATTAACTAAAACTATTATCAAGCTTTAGGTTTTAGTTATCCTATTGTTAAAAAGTGTAGTTTAGGATAGCAGCTTTTTTCATAATATATTCATTTGACCGTTTTTGATCAGTATCCTTTCAGTTCATTTGAAGTAAGTTTCATCTTGTCTTAATTTTTTGTCTTTGTCTCTTTTTCCGAAGCTGGCTCTGAGATCAGTCAATTCTGCTCATTCGGCATATGGCGGTTTCCTGTTCTCACCCTTGTTCTTCCAGCAGTACAGCTTGGGATCAGTTTTAAAGCAGGGCAGTGAGGTAATCAAATGCAAACTGCTCATGAAGGTAAATCCAGCCTGCCTTCTTTTCTTTAAATTATATTTTGTGATTTGTGAAAATGTATTTTATTTGTGAAAACACAAAAAGGGCTATTTTGTAGTTTCTTTACTATTTCCATGACTTTAAATTGAATCCCTCTTAAAAAGCTGTTGTACGCAGACAAGTCAAACCAGGACTGGAAAACGCTGTTTCATTGTGTCTTTGGCATTTGCAGCACTTTAAATAGAGTTCTACTAGAAAAACCTTAATTCATAGACAAGTCTGGAATTCACTCTGTGTATGTCATCACTGCTTTGTTATGAAATGTAATGAAGAAGTTGAAATTTTGAACTCATCTGTTTGTCTTTAAGTCAGTGCTGCCACTGTTCCGGAGTCTGACCTCCATTGAGCGCAGTGTGGAACGCTGTCTTATATCAGTCAGCACTGCCACTGATCGAGTAATAATCCAGTTTTTCTGCAGACATGGTAGGAAACAGTGCATTTTGGACAATAAACTAGTTCTACATAAATTAACTTATCTGTATTTGTTTTGTAGATATCAACAATATTACTATTTATTACTCTATTCAGACCTAGTGCTAGATTTCCTTTGCTGCAGAAACTATGTTGCAGGTTGTGGACACTTGGTGGCAGTCTGCCCCTTAAACTTGTCTTTGCTCTTCCAGGCATCATTAAAACCCACAACATACATTTCCAGGAAAGTGAAGCTCTACAGGCAGTGTTTGCATCACACCTCTGTCCTAATGTGCTGAAGGCTCCAGGCAGGTTAGAACTTGATAGTTTATCCATTTAGATCCATCCATCCATCCATCCATGGCTGCAGGGTAAGATTATATCTAACTTGCTGTTAAACAGTTTATACTACTTTCTACTATGCAGTCAGTACATTTTATGTTGAAATTGATACAACTGTGACTAAACTGAACCATTAAAATACATTTTAATCCCCTTACCATTAGGTTTCAGTGATGGTAAAACAGATGAATTCATTAGACCCTTTTAGTGCATATAATCTGGAAAGTCGCTTTCAGTCAGTTGGACAGAAGCTGCCTGATTTTGCATTAGAATGCATCTGTTTTGTCCTCTGCTCCTGCAGGCTTTTTGCTGATCTGGTGATGCACTTTCCCCTGTTTCAGGAAGAAATCACTCTGTCCATCACTGCAATAAAAGTCAGTCTCAGAAATGACCAGGACGGTGGAAAAGGTCAGCTGACATTGTCATGTCTTCTACTTGCTCTCAGGGGTTAAATTCGAGCTGCTGTTGCAACATCTTTGCCATGAACATTTAATATGTACAGACATGGAGACATTTGTTCCCGCCCCTTGTAAAGATGTGTAAAAAGGCCTATAATGAATGAATTTTTTATAGCAGTTGCAAACTCTAACCCTGAACAATTTAGAAAAAACAGCCTTTAGAGAGAACATTTATTACATTAGCATTTTAAAAAAATGTACTCTACTTTTTAAATCATTTTTAAATCTAGTTTTTCCTAATTTTCATTTTTTTGTGGAATAGATGTGATATGAAACAGAGGCCAGTGTTCGGTAGGCTGAAATAGGACCTGTATTTATCTTGCAACTACACACAGTGAGCAGGATAGTAAGTGAGGTAAAATTCCCTAAACTCACTGTTGGAGAACTGGAGCAAAGACTGGCATCTTGGGTTACCAAGTTTCCATGATAACCAATAGACTTCATCTACATGCCAACTGGTTGTTTGGGAGGCGTGACAGAAAAAACGCATTTTAGACCTGCCATGACACACATAAACATTTGGGGTTTCCTTAACTGTACCGGGCCTTCAACTCCAACCATGTGCTTTGGTCAGATGAAAATTTGATTGAGTGTCTTTGTAACAAACACTCTAAGTGGGTTTGGTGTAAAAACAAAGGATGTGTTGTGGAAAGCACCTGGTGTGGTGGAAGATCTGTGATGCTGTGGGCCTGTTTCTCTTACAAAGGCAAACTTGTTTGCTATTTGAAATACCTGGAGGTTCTTAAATAAAAACTGCTACCAGAAAACTGACAATGGGTTGTCATAATGTCTTTTAACAACATAATGATGTGAAACATATGGCCAAATCAACATTGAATTGAAACAATAGACTTAAAATCAGCCTTACTTACATTACAGTGCATAGAGCCAAATTCAACAGAAAATCTGTTAGATGAGCTGAAGAGGGCGCTAGAGAGGGCCCACAACTCTTAATGGTCTAGAGACATTATTCAAAGAGGAATGGTCAAAGACCCCTGTCTCAGCGATACTGTCATATTGGGAGAAGGGGGTTACACAAAGTATTAACGGACAGCATATGTACCAGTAGTTGTGGCACAGGTGAGTTTGGTCATAAATGTACTGAAAGGTTAAGTTTTTCAGAAATGTTCAGTTGTCAGTCAGTCATTTTCTACCGCTTATTCCGTAGTGGGTCGCAGGGAAGCTGGTGCCTATCTCCAGTAATCTATGGGTGAGAGGCAGGGCACACCCTGGACAGGTCGCCAGTCCATTGCAGGGCAACACACAAACAACCATACACACACTCATTCATACACCTAAGGGCAATTGAGAGTGACCAATTAACCTAACAGACATGTCTTTTGACTGTGGGAGGAAGCCACAGTACCCGGTGAGAACCCACGCATGGGGAGAACATGCAAACTCCATGCAGAAAGACCCCAGGCCAGGAATTGAACCCAGGACCTTCTTGCTGCAAGGCAATAGTGCTATCAACTGCACCACCGTGCAGCCCCATGTTTAGTTGTATGAATTTAAATTTCACATAGAATCAAACACATAAAAAGTTACACCTTAAAATAGACAAAAAAGCCTAATAGAACAAAAAAGGGTTTAAATAGTTTTTTAGAAGCGTCCAGAGAGTCAGTGAAGCTAAGTTGCATGGGCAACTTGTTCCACAGACTGACAGGGCCTGCACCCCTTAGATTCTTCAATTAATTGAAGTACTTGGATGTATTTGTGTGACAGGTCACATGAAGACGATGTACACAGAGATGTCCTTACACCCAGACGAGTTTGACTACTTTCAGATCGGGCTGGACTCTGACATAACTTTCTGTCTGAAGGAGTTAAGGGTAATTGAGCTTACTTTAGGAGACTCTCTGTATTTTGTCACTTGAGTATATTGTGTGTATTTCCTGTGTGAGATCATATTTTCTGTGTTAAAGCACTTTGGTTCATATTTAAAATGTCCTCCTGGTCTTGTTTAGAAATATCAGGTAGACTTGATAGTTCTTTGTCCAGTTAGCGACGCTTGGCCTGCATTACCCTCAACAGCTCTCGTCCCCTAAGGTCTTGGAATGTTTGTTGAACTCCCCGCTGTGAGACTCCTCATTAGCCAGCCTCAACATCTTGTTCCTCTTGGTTTTGGATAATCTGGTTTAGATGGGATTAAAAATTAGGCTTTGAGTTTTAGTCAGTCAAACTTTCAAGCACTGATGCTTTTGTTTATCTCAACCATTGTATGTCATTGTCACAGTCATGGCATGCACACAGAGGAGCATGTGTAATGTTTGGTTAGTAAATTGTTCTATTTTTCAGGGAATATTGTCCTTTGCAGAGTCTCACAGCCTTTCAGTGTCAGTATACCTTGGTGCAGCAGGAAAGTAAGTCTCCTGACTTTTTTTTTTACGTTTAATTGTAATCATATCTGAAGTTACACCACCTGTTTAGTTGTGAAATAGCAGGCCTATTAATACCTTCAAACAGGTCCGTTTTTCTTTGTCTCTGACTGCTGAGTCTGGTTGTTTCAGCAGTTTTCTCACCATTTGATTGGTTGTGGTAAAGTTTCCCTGTCACGTATCTGTTAGTGTATTATTTCTGTTTGCAGGCCAGTGTGCTTCTCTGTGGAAGATGGGGTCCTTGAGGCAACTGTGCTGCTGGCAACGCTGATGGATTCTGAAAGCAATGACCGTTCACCAGCAGAACCTCTAAGCCCCACAACACTCAGGTAACAAACAGTGCCAGCTAATGTCAGTAACAACAAGGACAGAACAAGCAGCAAAGTATCCCAGATCAAATTTGTTTGGAAGGTTTTTTGACCAGGTTCTGTCCTTGTCATATCTGTTCTATTTCCTGGTTGTTGAGACCTACAGCGGAGAACATACACTGTCTTGCAAATGTACTAATACACCTTGAACCGGTTTCACTTTTCGCCGTGTTACAGCCACAAACTTCAGTGTTTTTTGTTCGGATTTTAAGTGATAGACCAACACCCTAATCCTATGTTGCTTGGTCTTCATGGTGATGTTTATTCACCAATGTTCTCAGACAAACCTCTGGGGTCTTCACTGAACAGCTGGATTGGACTAAAATTAAATTACAAATAGGCAGACTCAACAAATTGGTTGATTTCTTAAGGTAATTGGTTGCACTTGGCCTTTTTGTTTTAGGGTATCAGAGCCAATAGGGCTGAATACAAATGCAGGTCACACTTTTCAGATTTTTATTTGGAGACATTTTGAAAACCATCTATCATGTTGCATCTAATTCGCAATTACTACCAACCTATGTCGATCTATCACATAAAATACATCCAAGTTTGTGGCGGTAAAGTGACAAAATGTGAAAAGGTTCATGGGGTATGAATACTTCTGCTACTTCGGCTCTATCTTCACTCAGTGCCTTTATCTGAGCTTGACTCTTGGCATTCCACCAACACTAGTTGCCCTCATTGACTGTTTTTAGCCTCCTAATAGGGTACAGTTTTACTGCAGCCAGTCTAGTGTCTGAGTGAGAAAAATAGGGCAAGCGTAGGTTAGAAGCCTGTCAGGGAGACTCTAATCCGCTCATCTCCTACGCTTGCCTGCTCTGCCAGTGTCACTGTCCTGCTTTACTTATTTGCTCACTTTTTTCTAAGTCTGCTTTGGGCTCCAGGTGGTTTTTACACAGCATCTGATTCAGGGCTTTAACTCCTTGGTCATTAACAGTTTGTTGTTTTTTGGTGGAGTTCTTCTGACACTGAGGTTGCTGCTAATGAATTAAACCAAAATTACTGCTTTACCTGACATTCATTTGTAACAAATAGTTGTTTATAAACTATTTATGTTCCTCTTGATGTACATGCTCATAACAATTCAATAACAGCAGACTTTCATTTCCTATTGGGGATAAATAAATATTTAATCTTTCCATCTATCCCCATTTATCTATATGTGCTTGCCAGATGTCTCAGAGACCTTACAGCGAATTAGCGCAGCAAGAGTTTGTTTTGGAACATTTTGAAGCTGGCCTGTTCTCCTTATGCTCCTTTCACAATGTCACGTAATGGCGATGAACTGGTGGTGGAAGCATCATTCTGTGGAGATGATTGTCTTCAACAGGCAGCCTAATAACAAAGCTTGGTTACATGCATAGCAGAGCTGCACAATATATCGAATCCCAGTCATCATTGCAGCGTCAATATGTGCGAAAGCACAATCCCGAAGGACTGACTGGACACAGCATTTGGTAAAAATATATATTTTATATTACGTGTGATGCTCGCAATGTTAATCATTCATTTGGTTTGGGTAGACTTTCAGAGCCCTAAATGCTTAGACTTGGTGTGTGTTTTAATTAGCTGAGATGCTAAAAATTAGAACGTTTGGACATGATGTGATGAAGGAAAAGAATTAGGCAAACGTGGGTTAATTTTAATCGATATTGACATTGCAATAATCAACAATATCACGGTTATGTTTTCTAATGCAGAGGGTTGTTTTCTTGTTGCGGTGAATAAACTATTGTGGGCAACAAAGCCAGACTGGTATTTCTTGTCAGCCCTACTCTGTGATTAACATCTGTGGAATATCTTCCTTATTTTCCAGATAGCTCGTCACACATACCAGTTTAACAAGTGCTTGTCCTCACAAGGCTCAGAGATAAGTCACACGCTCATGAGTCAGATTCCCCTGAGACATAACGTGATTGGGCTCCATAAAAACAGCTATTCAGTAGTTATAGAGGGTGGATATGTTCAGGTTGATTTATCAGCACGTTAAGTACAAACTGTTTCTGCAACCATCCCACCAGCCTTTTAATAAGTGAAATGTGTCTTGTGTGGTTTCAGGTGTGAAAACTCCTCAGCTCAACCTGTGGATGTGTTTGAGGAACCCAGCAGCATGCATCACAACATACCTGATGAGATGATTGCATCCAGCCAGGCCGGCACTATAATCAGCTCTCCCAAGCGAATGCGTCTACACCCTCAGATCATGGGGCGTACCTGCCTCGGTGTAGCCAGCAAGGAATGCAGCAGTGCCTCCACAAGTCCTGCATCTACTAAGGTAATGAGGTCTTCCTGTTCTCTAAACGGTGTCAGTTTGTTCTGTAATATTGTTTTGACTGGTATTGAGAAGTCTGACCTAAGGCTGTAATTCCTCACCATGCTGCTGTTCAAATTTCTCTATTATTCTTATTTCTCATCACTATTAGTATTTACCCCCTTTCAGTATTAAACCCCCCACCCATTTAAAAAGTATTTAAACTGGTCCTTATGTGTACACATATTTGTACAGATATTTGTTTCTGAAGTAAAACCAGTCACCAAACAGTGGCTAGGATGAACTACTTTAAATCTGCAGCTAATTTGCATGCAATGTGAGAAGTTAGCACAGTTTGGAAGAACATAGGAGAGGCTACTTCATGTATCGACGTTAAGAAGCACAAAGTCAGAACATGTGGAGCCAGGTTTCTGGCCCTAAAAATGTTTAAACTATGACATCACAGACTAAAGGTCTGCAATCTAAAGATGAACTGGGATATCTAAAGATTTTCAGCATGCTAGGCCCCAACGTCTTTTTAATGCCCCCCGCTGTAGCTCCTACATGTAAGCTGTAACACATTTTCAATACATATTAACATCTGAAGATGTGTATAACTGTGGTCCAATGAAACTGCTACACATATGCTCTAAATTGACAGGCATTGTGGGAAAATAAATGAGACCTTGCTCCTTATTTTCCTTGATTCTTACAATGCGTGCAGCAGGATTCGTTTGGCACAGCTTTAGAGGCATTTGAGGACATTCTCCGAGTAGATATGTTACTCATCGACTGTTTTATTTCCTATTTAAAGGTTTGTTCCCTTCTGTTCAAAGCCTTGTCCTCTGAGCAGGATGCTGGTGGCCGTGCTGCCCGACTGCCTGTTCTGGCATGTTACAGTGATGAAGAAAACCCTGATGACAACCATCCAAGAAGCTCTTCACGATGAGAGATTATGCAAGTCATTTGTCATAACCTCGTGTGATTTCTGCTAAAAACAAGGCAACATTGTTATGGATTCACAATGTTCATCTGATGATTAATCTATTGTTCAGATGTTTTAAGAATATTGTTAACATTACAAAAACAGGTTTTACTTTTGTTTTTGTTTAATAATTGTCCAAATCTTCAACATTTTGACATAATTCCCCCGTTTCTGATACCTGATGTCTCAGACATGGAAACTGCCCTAGATTTTGTCTGAAAATATTAACACAAAGCTGACATACGTGCCTGTTGTTGGCAACTTGTAGCGTTCCTGATATCTGTGGAAGGACACATCTTGTTCAAAGTGTTCGTGAACTTGATGTTATCCCGTTCATCCAAAACAACCCGACCTCAGAGGTCAACCTAAAGGCATCCAGCCAACAGGTAGTGAAACAAATAACAAGCAAAAACAATCTTTGTAAACAGAAAAGTGAGAACATTTTAAATAAATACTATTATCTTTATTTAAATATCATACAGATTTCATTTTTTTCCGCAGAATTTATCTCTGCATTTAACTGTACACTGTATATACATGCTGTGGTTGACCAAGTGCGTTTAGAGAGAAACAGGAAGAGCCTTGGTGCAAATGTGAGTCATGAGATGGGAACCAAGTGACGGGGATAACAGATTGTCCTTGGGATAAGAACACCATTTATATTTTCTGCTAAATCCTCTGCCAGAATCCGATCCAACCAGTCGTCGTCTTAAAATGATACCTGGTTCTGCAGCTCTTATTGTGAACCGAAATTTATCATCAGGGCAACAATGCTGAATTTGATTCTATTAGTGCAGATTGTAAACAATGACAAAAAGAAATCCACAGGAAAGATTTTCTGACCTAGGTATGTCTTCATCACTAGTCAAAGATCTTGACCTAACACACAGTGGTAGATTTTAAGAACAAAACAAAAGAAATGAAAATCTCTTGACTTTAGGCTGCAGGGCTGTTTCAGCTTCGTGGTTACGTTACAGTTTCAGGGTTCTCAGCTCAGTACAGCATGCAGATGGGTTGGGGTTTGCCAGTATCAACAGCTCCTGATACAAGGCACATCATAATACAAATACACAACATATGAACCTTACAGTGACATCTTGCTGAGTGAAGGTAAAAGTTGCGGAACACGCCTAGTGCAAATCTGTGGTGGTTTAAAGGAACAAAGACGACTATAACTATTAAAACCTACCTACCTTGAACTCTACAGCAGACGGGAGAGAAAAGGAAACTGAACAACTTGAGCTACCCTGAAGCAACAAAAGTTACAAAAATACGTTTGGTCACTTGACCGACTTGAGCTTTTTCAGCTGTGCTCCTTAAGCTTTGTGCGTTTAAGGCTGCCAGACTGACCAAGTCCAGTGGATATGGAGGAGTCTGGAGACTTGACATCCAACCTAACAACACCAGTCATTCGTCACTCATATCCATACATACATCAGACAAAAATGACTATCAAGACTTCACCAGCAACGGCTGCAAGATTAAAGGGAGGACATTGGTTTGACAAATATGTCACATATATCTCGAGTCATTAAATTATAAATACCCCTCCCACTCAGTATGAAAATTGCACTGGTAAGAAAAAGGCAGCTGTCACTCTTCAGTATAAAATCTTAACAGATCAGCCTACCCACACATCTGTCAATGTCATAAGCTGTTTTTTGCCAGACTCTCTGAACACACCGCCGAGCCACATCTCATCGAACATTTGCTCCATGCGCCTATAAAATGTTCCAGAGCTTACGATGAAGGTCTTGAGACGTCTACATCATCTCCCAGAAGATAAACTTGCTAAATGCAGCTTTGTTATTTAGCCCTAATGCTGCTATTCCCTTTGATACTCCCAAGCGCTTTTAAATTACCTTATGGTGACCCGGGTTGCTGCCATTTTGATATCCCTGTCCGCATACACTCAAGCCTCAACTTTCTCTCCACCCCAACCACCCATCAGGAAAGAGGTGACTTAACCTCAAACAGGATGCTTCATCTCCAACCAGCCCAATGACTGCTGATCCTTGGCAATGGGATTAGCAGGTGAGCAGTGGAAAACTACAAAGATGCCAACAGTCCAAAAGTATGTTTTAGGCCTCTTGTTTGCATAATTTGACCTCTCACTGTCTGTTTTTCAGTAGATGTGGAGGAAGCCTCAGATGTCAAACCTACATCCCGGCCAGCAGGAATAGAAGCAGTTCATCACCTCCAGAGGCCAATTACCAACATCCCAGCCCACAGATTCTAGTCTGTGTATTCTGCAACGATGGACAACAGTACTGTGATGTCGTCTGGCTTTCCTCCTGCACAAACAAAAAGACGTAAACCAGTTAGGATGGTGGTACAAATATATTTTTCTAAACCGTGACAAAGAATAAACGTTTTTCTGGAAAAGATACTATACAACTAATGAAACACCAAGAAATCAACCAGTTTCAGGCTGACTGTCTCTAATCAGTGAAAGTAAGAAGGATTATTTTCCTGCTCAGTAAATGCACCGTACTAACTTGTATCAACTCTTAATGCAGCTACTGAGAAAAAAAAAAGTTGGCCATTTTCAGCTTTGGCGAGATGCTTCAAATGAAGTCAGACAAGGACAGAGGTGTGAGAAACTCTTTGCAAGGAAACTTTTCTACCACATGTAACGATACACCTGTGATTCATTGAGGCTACGAGACGACAGAGTGCACCAAAGGTGATCCGTTTTATCATTTTGAGCTTTTGATCTTTGTTATGGGACATGCCGTTTTGGAAATGCTGGCAGCCTTTTGAGCGTCTTGAAGTTAATGAAATGATCTAGATTTTCTTAAATAAAATAACACGAGTATTTCAGTCATGCCATCCATGCCAGTCACTACTATAAGAACCTAAAGACTGCTTCATGTGTTAAGCTGTAATTATTATTTTGTCTTCGTTTTAATACAGTAAAACTGCTGCTGCACGATATTAGGAAAACATGACATTTCAAAATGGTAAATATTGGAAGGACAGTATGAATTGCGATTAGCCCACATTTTTCTCACTACTTTCTTCTTTTCCTGTCATCAGGATGACCCCACCACTCTCCCTGAACTTTAGTGTCTTGTTCACTAAGATCTAAATCTGGTGTGGGCATAAAGGAAGAGTGAAAGTACATCCAACTGGACAAATATATAACTGGCAAGCTGAGTTTTACTGCATGACCCATGAAATATAATAGCCTCCTGAATGCTGCATCCAGGCAGTCCTTTCCGATTACAATACTGAACACACCACACCAATTCAGAATAAATTGTAACTTTAAAAACAATCTTACCTCTGACATTCAGTCCATTGTCACATGCAAACTGTGCAAAAGGTGACATGTAGTTGGGGTCATACGCCAGTACATGAGCTTGTTCTGCAATGCTGCGGGCAGTCTGCTGAATGCTTTCATAGTTTGAGTTCTGATGAGCAAAAACAAAGCAAGCATTACGTTTTTATTCTAGATCCAGACTCCGTAGCAACCATGTTTATCACTTACCTTCAGTTTTTTCAGCTCTTGGAGGATCATATAATCAGGCATGTTGTCGAACAGGCCGTCGGTTGCGGTGAGGATTATGTCACCTAGCTGCACGTCAAATGAGGAGCTGTCTGCAGATTCTGGACTGCAAGCACAAAAATTCAGGCATGGATACTGTCATTTCAGTCTTTGATGAAAAATGTGGTTGAAAATAGAGCACTACGAATTAAGAAGCATCAGAAAAACTGCAATAACTTATCTTGTTAACCCCGTTCATTTTTTATGAACTTGTACCTGAATCACATCCCTGTCCCATCTAACCAGATAAGTCCATTCAGGCCTGTAACCCAGCTGCTCTGGAAAACTGCCATTTACAGCAGATGAAATTGCACTGATACAGCTTGAATCGATTCACGGTGGTCATGGAAACAATCTTACACAGGGAGTAAAATGTATTCAGGAAAACTATCGCATGGGATCTTAGAAAGGAGAGCCAGGTCTATTACAACATTACGTGGTACAAGTCCAGAGAGCCAGTGCTTGGCTTCTTGGAAGATGCCCCCACTCTGCTGCACACCCACTACAAAGTTATGAATGTGATTCAATTTAAAAAGGTGTCTGGACTGCATCAGGACACAGTGAACCAAAACTCCCAGGAACAATCTGTCCTGTGCTGCATTAACTATGAACTGAAAAAACACTGAATGGCCTTTTAGCTCCATAGCGCTACAGACAGGAACTATGGGATACTCAGCGGCAGCAATGAAAAAATACAAAACTGATTAGTCTTATTATACAAATATTCACTAAAGGCCAAGTCAGATTTCCAAAAGCCAGCAAGATCAAAAACCTGCAATCTATACACTCAACTATAAATATGAAGATAATCATCATCAAGAAGTAGAAACTGTCCTCAAATTTGTGACATATTTCCTATTAAAAAGGACAAATGGTTCATATAAACCTCCCTCTGTATAATATACAGTGTAGGACTTTAATTTAGCAGATCCTTCCTTTGCAGAAACATGTTTATATAGTTCAGTTTTGAACCATGTCTTCTTTAACTAGCTGCTGTGTTGGTTAACTAGACGTTTGATTTACTGGTGTAACAACTCATAGCAGATTGGCAGAAACTGAACTTGGGTCAATTAGAGTTGATAAAACCCATGTAGCCCACCTTTACTTCACACTTTACCAGTTTTCTAAGAAACACATTTAAGAGTCTTCAAATAATCTACTGGATTAAAGATGAACAAGTAAAAAGGTGGCTGAGCCTCTGGCAGCAGGATGACTGTGGACATTTCATTTTACCCATCAGCCCTCACAGACTTTGACCTGGGTAAGAGGGAAAGCTTGGCAAACATCCTGAGCTCTACTGACGTCTACAGTGCTGCTGCTTGGCACGCCACAGCAACGAGGCCCGGCAGCACGTGGCCCCTGACCCGCCGTTACAGTGCACTGAACAGCACTACATGTGGGGGACACAGGCTAGACTAAAAGCTCTGCAGAGCAGATCGTTCCAGATAATCTCCTTTGCGTGTTTGCATCCAGACAGTCTTTGTTAGTAGGCTGCATCGAACGCCCCTTTCCCACCGGCTCTATTTGGGCGCCGCGGCGCTGCTCCACTCGGTCTCGCTCTACCCGGTACAATACATTTTGTGTTTCCGTCGACCCACTGACAAGTTATGGCTTGAAGCTCCACCTCCAGCCCGTCAGCATGCACCTATGCTGCCATTAACATTACTGTGTGACACTCAACAAAAATAGCGTGAAACAATTGGAAAAAAAATATAGAATACAAATAATGTTTGTACTTTTGTATATGCAAGAATGTCATGTTTTTTTTTTTTATGTAGAAAATGATCAAATGGGTTCTGGAACTTAAGAAAGTTACCATTTTGGGCTTTATGAGGAGGTTTTTGTCTCAGCCTTGGCAAAAACAGGGACAAGGATTTTAAAGCACAGAACCATGGACTTTTGACTGCGGTGAAGTTAGCTTAAGGTTGGATATTCCTGCTCCGCGGATTCACCGGGGTCTTCCTCCTGTTTGATCCGACGTTGGCAGTCTGGCTACGGGCAGCTGCTCTCTGCCTGCTCCCTCCTCCTGCAGATGCTGGTTCTCTTAAGGACCGTCAATGTTTGCACAGCTGATTTTATGTGTGATCAGCTGATTTAGGATGTTATTAAATACAGGGCTTGCCCGTGTGTAATTCAGACAGCTGATGTGTCTTTTTTCTTTTCTTTCAGCATTCAGGCATGGTTTATACTTTGTAAATAGTAAAATTATATTTTGATTTCACCCGCTCCGGCCATTGCGGTCCTTAATATTATTGTAATCACTCTTGCGTTTAATTATCTTTTCCTGCACTATCTCAGCGAAAACCTTCTTTCTCCTGGTCCCACGGCCAATCAGTGAACAGCACCCTGTCCACGTCACATGTAGTCCCACCTCAGCCCTAGTCAGACCTGCTCAGGAGCAAGGGACCAAAAAACTAGGTACCGGAAATCCTCGCAAAGTGGGCCGAGGGGAGTGGAGCCGGGTCAAAATGAGCCAGTGGACGAGGAACAATAGCAGCTGCGCAGAACACTCTGATAGTGGCTCGCAATAGTACCAACTTACTCTATTGTTTTCAGACTTTTCATACTTAAACGTAACACAAAAAGAACATGGTGTTATAAGCATTAGATTGGGACCAAACTACTTAAACATTAAAAGGATATTACCTGGAGAGATAACAATTAAAAGGAAAACAAAGATCTGAAAAAAAGAGATCCAAACATCTGTGAAAAAGGCTACCCGACATCATTGACTGAGCAGAGGGAGGTTCTTTTTTTTTAGAAAAATGGCTAAACTGAAAACTAAACTGAAGCTACTGGCCACCAAGTAAATAAAAAAGAAAAGTGCTGATTTATTATTTCCCCATGAATCCCAAGAACACAATTCGTTAAAAACATGTTGGTGGATGAATTATGCTTTAGGAATGTTTTTTTTCCCCCCCAGGTGACAGATTGCAGAAAAACTGATTAAGACTGAAGAAAAGATGGATGGCAACAATACAGAGATACACTGATCAGAGAGTTCTTGGTCGATTCATAGACCAAGATTCCTGCTTTTTGCGTAGATTGAAAAAAATAGTTGACTATAAAATGTTTGTAGTAACAAAGCATAAAACAAATCAAATTCTCAGAAACATCCCAAAGTTACAAAGCTGTCTCTCTCTGCAACACTGAGGAATACAGCTAGGTCCTACAGATCATGGGACGGGGTATCTATGAATAAAACTAACTTGTAAAAGGAAAAACAATCTCATTTTACAAGATTGATAGCAGCTCACTGACCTTTCATTTTTTTCCCACAAATAAAAGTGACCTAATAACATATCCAACTTCTTTCTACAAGACTTGTCAACAATAAATAACCGCTTAATAGTTCGGGGGCAAAGCTCACATTTTCTGTAATGGGTTGGATCAGTCAGTCCTTTATTGTACTGCAACTAGACAGGAGCCTTAAGAAGCCTTATTGTGATCAATCACCAGGAGTGACTTGTGTGCGTGAGAGGGAGAGAAGTCATCTTTACGAAGCTTTGCAGTTAAGTAGCATTTTCTGTTTGTTTAAACAAACCTGACATTTAAACTGTGTTTAGTGTCCTGTAATAGCAATAAGGGAAGTTAGGTCTGTGTTTGTTCCCCGGAGAGACAGACCTTTACCTCAAATGTCAGGAGAGTTGGGTGATATGACCGTACCGGGTAGAGCAGTGATATGACAGTGTTCGAAAACGCAGACAATCAAAGCAGAAACATTGTGGTATTGTGACACATCCTGTCAATGACTGTTCTGTGATTTGCACAGTCAGCTTTATTTGCCATATTTCTGCTGGACGTCTCACCTGTCACTGAGCACAGCTCCTTCGGCCCCTGGGGGAGCGATAGACAGCTGGAAGGGTGTGTTGAAGTAGTGCTGCTGTTCGTCTGAACGGTGGATCACCTCCCCACCTCGGACAACGAGGAAACCTGAGTCTCCCAGGTTGGCTGTGTGCAGCTGGTGACTCTGCCTGTCCAACACCACAATGCAGGCTGTGCTGCTACCTACAGACACAAACACACGCATGAATTCGGTCAACAGCTCCTAAAACAAATGCAAATGTTCTCATCGGCTGTAGGTGAACACAGACACTTTTTTCAGAGCATTGACTTTTCCTGACAACGAAACTGTACAAGAACTTAACTGACCTATAAATCTGGGAGACAAGTTAGCCTGAACAATCACAATCTTTAGATATGTTTTGGTAAATGTCCATTTGTCTGCAGGAGAGACGAAGAGGAGGAAACCTGAGCTGGTGGAGCAGGCGGACATCATGAGGCCAAATCCTGCTGGTGAGTCATCTGGCACGCCAAAATATGCTCTCTGGGATCAACCTTCAAACCCCTCAGCCCTTACACACCGTGACTCAGTCCTCTACAGCTAAACAATTACACACGCCGCCTGCCATAACAGCATTCCTCCCGCCATACAAAGAAAGGCACAATCTAACGGCGTCACTGGTGCGTCCTCAGTGGAAAACTACCAACACTTGCTGAGACAAAGCTATGTCCCAGACATGCTCCTTCGCTGATGTTACATTGCGTGCACGGGCTATGTTTTGATGCAGCGCTACGAAGGAGGAAAGGCATACTGGTTGAGACATTCCCAGAACTCCTTAATGGGATCTGGCTGTTGTGAGTCATAATGCAGACATCTCTTTCCAGCCACCAATAAACTGAATACATGTAAACCGCCTAGGCCCGGATAAAGCAGCTCAGATCTAAACCACATGGAAATGTCCCTTTTTCACTGCAAGGCAAACCAGTTCTATACGGTTAAAATCTGAAGCCCTGTAAACCGCCTGGCAGTGGTTCGAGTTTGCGGAGAGGTTTGTTGTCATTCTGTAGGAGAATAAATAATGATCTCATGCTCAGTTCCAAAAAGAAAACATATAGTACAGGTTACTAAATTACATTACATTTATTTTTTTCCCCACTCACTCACTCACCCAATAGAGGCACTTTGTTCTGTAGTAGCTCATAGTAGCTGGTCGTCAGGACTCCCACTGGGTTGCTGGGGACAAAGCGCCCTTCCTTTACCAGCCTCTCGCACGTCTTCATCAGCGTACCAGAAAACTGCGATGGGTCCACCCCATAATCCCTCCAGCCACCAACTCCATCCGCAACACCTAAAAAGCAGACAGGTGAGACAGTTCTTTTGTCGCATCAAGCACTGAAATGCAGTTATCTTTGGAAAGGGTCAGCCTTGTTCCACAAGAGAGAACAAACATGACGAAACAACAACTGAATATGGAGAAAAATAGTCGCTATGAAGAAGATACAGAGAGGAACTGGCAGGGTCAGAAAGAACAGATTTAAGGAGGCCAATGGGTCAGTTTAGTGTGTGAAGCAGCCAATATTTCTAAAAAGTTCTTTTATCCATCAATGTTTCTTTTGTTTATTTCTGCTCATGCTCAATAAAAATCTATCCAGCAATCTACAGATGTGGCTAAACATGATAGAGTTTAGTCTAGTTTATGTAATTACAAAGAGTACCTCAAAAAAGGGTGTATGGGTAACACTAATCATACCCCTTTTATGTGATAGACCAACCCAATCTCCATCCATGTCCCCATCAACTCTGACCCGCTTCCCTGGCCCTACTGGAGAAAAGTAATGTCACAGCATAATGCTGCCACCACCATGCTTCATCATGTGGATGCTGTGCTCACTGTGATGTACAGTTTTGCGACACACATTGTGACTTGCTAAAAAGATTTGAAAACCGTGCATCATTTTACTTCCACTTCATACACTAATTTGTGTTGTTCTGTCACATAAAATTAAAATACAGCATTTTGATTTGTGGTTGTCAATGAATATGTTTGCAAGGCATATATGCCATCAAGTTAGCTAAATGAAAGCCCTAATTTTAGTTGAGATTAAAACTTCTTAAAGATCTTGTGTTTATGATCCTTCATTTGTTTTGCCTTGTACAGGGTTGGACAATGAAACTGAAACACCTGGTTTTAGACCACAATAATTTATTAGTATGGTGTAGGGCCTCCTTTTGCAGCCAATACAGCATCAATTCGTCTTGGGAATGACATATACAAGTCCTGCACAGTGGTTAGAAGGATTTTAAGCCATTCTTCTTGCAGGATAGTGGCCGGGTCACTACGTGATACTGGTGGAGGAAAACGTTTCCTGACTCGCTCCTCCAAAACACCCCAAAGTGGCTCAATAATATTTAGATCTGGTGACTGTGCAGGCCATGGGAGATGTTCAACTTCACTTTAATGTTCATCAAACCAATCTTTCACCAGTCTTGCTGTGTGTATTGGTGCATTGTCATCCTGATACACGGCATCGCCTTCAGGATACAATGTTTGAACCATTGGATGCACATGGTCTTCAAGAATGGTTCGGTAGTCCTTGGCAGTGACGCGCCCATCTAGCATTGGCACGAGTGACCAAAGGTTTGGCTATAGCAGCCCGGCCGTGTATATTGACCCTGTGGAGCTCCTGACAGACAGTTCTGGTGGAAACAGGAGAGTTGAGGTTCACATTTAATTCTGCCGTGATTTGGGCAGCCGTGGTTTTATGTTTTTTGGATACAATCCGGGTTAGCACCTGAACATCCCTTTCAGACAGCTTCCTCTTGCGTCCACAGTTAATCCTGTTGGATGTGGTTCGTCCTTCTTGGTGGTATGCTGACATTACCCTGGATACCGTGGCTCTTGATACATCACAAAGACTTGCTGTCTTGGTCACAGATGCGCCAGCAAGACGTGCACCAACAATTTGTCCTCTTTTGAACTCTGGTATGTCACCCATAATGTTGTGTGCATTTCAATATTTTGAGCAAAACTGTGCTCTTACCCTGATAATTGAACCTTCACACTCTGCTCTTACTGGTGCAATGTGCAATCAATGAAGACTGGTTACCAGGCTGGTCCAATTTAGCCATGAAACCTCCCACACTAAAATGACAGGTGTTTCAGTTTCATTGTCCAACCCCTTCTTGGTGGGATCCAAAATTTGCCCAGAAAGGAAGCTTTTGCCCTTCTACTCCCAGGGCGCTAGAATCTGTTCTGCTGACCATACAAGGACAGCACCACTGCATCTTCCCACCCAGAATCAGACAACAGAGACAACCCTGCAAAACCAGACCTGCAACTTCAAAAATAAGTTAGCCAGTCCAAAACAAGACGATTTAGATAGAAGTTAAATCTGGCAACCCGATCTACTCTGTGGGTGTCAACACATGCAATCAGCTTAGGTGGTCGGATTTCACACAAGACTTGGATGACAGGTTGTCCACACAGATCAAGATCTCTATGTCCCAGTGCTGTTTTAATCGATTCCACAACCAGCAGCTTTAGAGAATTTTATAGTTTCAGCTTGTTTAGGTTTTAGACAAATCCAAACGGACTTTTAATTAAGGCATGTAGGACCCCGTCTATTATTTCTCCAAAATGTGATCACACGACTTTTCAGCCTTTAGTTGCAGGCTGTTAAGCTGCAAGTCCAGAATAATGCTACGCTGCGTTATTATTACTACAGCAAACGATAGCAGGCACTTACCCAAAACATCGGCGGACCTGTGCCGGGCGATGAAGCACGCGTCGTCCCCATAACACATCCCTTTCTTCAGGATGCCTCTACGGAAATCTTTGCCGAAGCCGCAGCTCGCTGTCACCAGGCTGTAGTCGCGGCTGTCTGTCTGGGAAAGTCCGCCAATGACAGCTCTGGCAACAAGTCTACCGTAAGACAACACCGACAACATCACCTCCGCACCAGCTCCGTACAAAACCAACCGGCCAAGCTAGCAGCTGAGCTAGCTTAGCGTCGATGCACGCACGAAATGTTCGACAGGCGAACCAGGCTAGAGAAGTGTTGCTACCCCCGATAACGGCGACCACACACCAAGTCGAAGCCTCTCGCCGACAGTAAAAATAGTCTCCCGAAGCTTTGTCTTAATGCGCTAAACAGAAAGAAAGTCAAAGAAATTCGTCTGTTCGTCCCTTGAAGACTTGAGAGCGTTGATAGTGAGCGGCCATGCTGCCGCTTCGCCTCCGAGTCACTGCGTAAAGGGAGCAGCTGCTATGTGGCCTCAGACCGCACTCAGAGCCCGGTCTTGTGACTGCTCTGACGTCAGACGTTATTACCAAATCAACGTTTCCTAATATGGAAACACAACGTTGTCTTTACCGACTGGAGGCCACGATGTACGCTAAATACATCAATGCAATATTAGGAAGTGATGAAACTTAGTAAGACCCAATTTAAGCATAAGAAAAATGACAGAACGTATATTAAATTAGTTGAAATGCTTTACGTGGTAACGTGAAACCCTGCCAGACGTGTTTTAGGTTACAGTACATTACAATTTACAACTTTCCCTTTAATTTTCAATTTATTAGGTCTGAGAAATGAAAGCTTTTGAAACAAATAACACTCAGTTATCAATATTCAACCTAAATCACACTTAAAAGTTTATTAGAAAGATTTAGACATTACAAGAGTGCTTGTTTATTATTTTAATTTAGCACAAGACTTACCGGTATTTAAAAATGTGATGCAGTGTAGTCAATTCTCTATGAAACTATGAGTAAATTACTGTAAATAAAGATTACATTAGTAAACCTCTGTGACTTTCCTCAAACTTTTATAACCATTGTTAACAATTACAGGTGAATTAAATGACAAATGAAAGACATGAAATAAACTTGAAAAATTTTTGCACAGCTTCAAACAAGGCATTCCTGTGCATAAGTAGCCATATTATTACATTTTTCCTGATTGAACAGTCATATGTGGCAAAGACTAGCTGCAAAATGGAGTGCAAAACACCTGAGGTTTTCCATGGTGACATATCAATTTACCCCTGTGGACAGTAAAACAATAAAATATTTTGCTTTCATCAAGTAGGAGTGGATATCTTTTCGGTATTGGCAGCGTGAAAAATAACCAATCCTTTGAATGCAGAAGATGAAAGCAGACCAGAAGAGTGCATCTCTGGCCATTTGGTCCCTAGCCCGTCCCCTCATTTCTTGGCTTGCTTGGTGACCATATTGCGGGGGGGAGTCACAGGACGGCTGCCGTTGGGCTTTTTCTTTTCAGCTGGTTTTAAAATCTGTACAATAAATAGAAAAAAAAATATATATATATATATATATATGAAAATAGAAAATGTTTTCAGAAAAAAATATTTGCAAATTAGCATATTAAATTTGCTCCCAAAATTTCAGATTTCCTCATTTTGAGATTAGGGTTGGTACCCTCACTTCAGGATCCCATCCCGTTTCTTTTTCAGGTTACCTGAAATGAGCACATGAGAGTCTCATCAACACTCATCATGGCACCAGCATTGTCGAACTCCCCACAATAATTCGGTGCAGAGAACAATGTGACGAGCTGCCTCTTTGCAAAAAATTCATAGCCATCCTCAACAACCTGCAAACAAGACAATCAGAACAGAACAGAAAAGACAAGATTAAGAGTTCTGCCCAAGAGGAACCTTGTAGTGAATTATGTAATACATAGATGATGCTAAATATAGTCCAGCGCTCTAGCTACTGACAGCATTAATAGGGATGTCTACATTGGGTTGGTCACATGATGAACATAAATTGTTCATTCAGTTAAGTGGTACATGGAAGTGGGACTGCATGAAGGATCGGTTCTGAGTCCCATCTTGTTTACTGTGGTGATGGACAGGTTGATAGGTGAGCTTAGATTGGAATCTATTCAATCTCCAAGGTCTATGTTTGCAGATGACATTGTGATCTGGGGAGAAAGCAGGGAACAGGTGGAAGAACATCTAAGGAGATTGAGGTTTGCCCTGGAAAGGAGAGGAATTCAGGTTAGCTGGAGCAAGACAGAATACATGTGTGTGAATGAGAGGGACCCAAGTGGAGCCTTGAGGTTACAGGGAACAAGAGATGAAGAAGGTGGAGAACTTTAAGTAATTAGGGTCAACAGTCCGGAGCAACGGTGAATGTGGGAAAGAGGTGAAGAAATGGGCCCAAGCAGGTAGGAACAGGAGGAGAAAAGTGTCAGGTGGGCAATGTGATAAAGTAGCAGTGAGAATGAAAGCAAAGTTGTACAAGACAGTGGTGACACCAGCAATGTATGGTTTAGAGACAGTGGCACCGAGAAAGAGCCAGGAGACAGAGCTGGAGGTAGCAGAGATGAAGATGTTGAGTCTTTTTGGGAGTGACGAGGATGAATAGGATCAGGAATGGGTACATGAGAGGGACAGCTCATGTTAGATGTGTTGGAGATAAAGCCGGAGAGGCCAGACTGAGATGTTTTGGACATGTAGAGAGGAGGGATGGTGAGTACATTGGTAGAATAATGCTGAGGCTGCAAATGCCAGGCAGGAGGCTTAGAGGACCAAAGAGGAGATTCATGGATGGAGTGAAAGAGGACATGAAGACAATGGGTGTGAGAGAAGAAGATGCAGGAGACAGGGGTAGATGGTGACAGATGACTTGCTGTGGGGACCCCTCAAAGGGAAAAGAAGAGGACCAAACAGTAATCACTATTTGGGGTCTATGGTTATAATGAAACCAAAGCAAATTAAAATCAACAGTTTGATTAAGTATTTCATTATCAGAAGTCATATCCCTGTTACATTCACCAACCTTATGCATATATAGCATGTTTTATGAGTATCATGCAGCTCTACCAAGCATCACTTCATTTTTTTTCCTTCAACAGATTAAAATAAATACATTTAAAATCCACAATTTACATTAAACTCTAATTCTACACTTTACAATGGTTCTTATTTATTGTGTTTTTTTTAGATCGTGACCAACAAAAGTTCTTTGTGGACAATTTGAGGTTTTTGTAAACCCTCATATTTCAGGAATTTAAGTAGCTTTTATTTTAAAACCAAGGAAATACATTTAGTTGATCCAGGGACACACATTAACACATCAAAAAATGACCAAAGGTTTACAGAAACAAAACAAAAAGATCAAGAACACAAGTTCACTCTCCGCTGTACGCCAGCCAATTCTCGGCACTGGATGCGATGTCCTCGTACAAACGCGCTCACATAATCACATCTGTTTGTAAATACAGGGGTACTGGAGTTACCTGGTGGGCACGGCAGATCAGGTCCAAGTCATGCTTGTGCAGGAACTTGGCTACCACTTCTGAGCCAAAGGTAAATGAGACGCCCCTGTCATTCTCCCCCCAGCCCAAAACATCTTTGTCTGGGTCGGACCAGAGCAAATCGCACAGCAGGCCCTGGTCAGGCACATCAGTGGGACGCATGATGCGTCTGATCTGCTCCATGGACTGAAGGTCGGGTGACAGTCCTAGATGCAAAAACACAGCAATGATACCAATAAGCAAACAAATACAGGGGTCAGAATCTATTAGCCGTGGGTCAGTCCAAATGCCGGATGATGAAACGGCAGAGACAGCATTTCACAATGACAAATAAGAACACCTGACGTCAAAGCTCTACTATGCTTTGAATGCAGTTTTCACATAGGCCACAGATGTGAACAAAAATCTACCAAAAAGGATTAAACTGTGTACAGTGAGATAGTAAAAACAAGAACCTACCTCCATGGCAGCAAAAGATCTTCTCATCAACAATTGCAGCAATAGGCAGGCAGTTAAAACAATCTGTGAAGGTCTTCCAGAGTTTGATGTTGTACCTTCGTTTACCTAAATTATGATGACAACAAAATGTGTTTTAATTCATCACTGTACAGGTCCTTCTCAAAATATTAGCATATTGTGATAAAGTTCATTATTTTCCATAATGTCATGATGAAAATTTAACATTCATATATTTTAGATTCATTGCACAATAACTGAAATATTTCAGGTCTTTTATTGTCTTAATATGGATGATTTTGGCATACAGCTCATGAAAACCCAAAATTCCTATCTCACAAAATTAGCATATTTAATCCGACCAATAAAAGAAAAGTGTTTTTAATACAAAAAACGTCAACCTTCAAATAATCATGTACAGTTATGCACTCAATACTTGGTCAGGAATCCTTTGGCAGAAATGACTGCGTCAATGCGGCGTGGCATGGAGGCAATCAGCCTGTGGCACTGCTGAGGTCTTATGGAGGCCCAGGATGCTTCGATAGCGGCCTTTAGCTCATCCAGAGTGTTGGGTCTTGAGTCTCTCAACGTTCTCTTCACAATATCCCACAGATTCTCTATGGGGTTCAGGTCAGGAGAGTTGGCAGGCCAATTGAGCACAGTGATACCATGGTCAGTAAACCATTTACCAGTGGTTTTGGCACTGTGAGCAGGTGCCAGGTCGTGCTGAAAAATTAAATCTTCATCTCCATAAAGCTTTTCAGCAGATGGAAGCATGAAGTGCTCCAAAATCTCCTGATAGCTAGCTGCATTGACCCTGCCCTTGATAAAACACAGTGGACCAACACCAGCAGCTGACACGGCAACCAGACCATCACTGACTGTGGGTACTTGACACTGGACTTCTGGCATTTTGGCATTTCCTTCTCCCCAGTCTTCCCCCAGACTCTGGCACCTTGATTTCTGAATGACATGCAGAATTTGCTTTCATCCAAAAAAAGTACTTTGGACCACTGAGCATCAGTCCAGTGCTGCTTCTCTGTAGCCCAGGTCAGGCGCTTCTGCCGCTGTTTCTGGTTCAAAAGTGGCTTGACCTGGGGAATGCGGCACCTGTAGCCCATTTCCTGCACACACCTGTGCACGGTGGCTCTGGATGTTTCTACTCCAGACTCAGTCCACTGCTTCCGCAGGTCCCCCAAGGTCTGGAATCGGCCCTTCTCCACAATCTTCCTCAGGGTCCGGTCACCTCTTCTCGTTGTGCAGCGTTTTCTGCCACACTTTTTCCTTCCCACAGACTTCCCACTGAGGTGCCTTGATACAGCACTCTGGGAACAGCCTATTCGTTCAGAAATTTCTTTCTGTGTCTTACCCTCTTGCTTGAGGGTGTCAATAGTGGCCTTCTGGACAGCAGTCAAGTCGGCAGTCTTACCCATGATTGGGGTTTGAGTGATGAACCAGGCTGGGAGTTTTAAAGGCCTCAGGAATCTTTTGCAGGTGTTTAGAGTTAACTCGTTGATTCAGATGATTAGGTTCATAGCTCGTTTAGAGACCCTTTTAATGATATGCTAATTTTGTGAGATAGGAATGTTGGGTTTTCATGAGCTGTATGCCAAAATCATCCGTATTAAGACAATAAAAGACCTGAAATATTTCAGTTATTGTGCAATGAATCTAAAATATATGAATGTTAAATTTTCATCATGACATTATGGAAAATAATGAACTTTATCACAATGTGCTAATATTTTGAGAAGGACCTGTAAATGCATCTAAACTAAGATCTTTCACGAGTTTCAGTCATAATTTACTCAACCAACAGCATGTTTTTACTTTCACTTTTTTAAGTAAAAATAAAACATTCAGGATTTATGTGTCTGTTGGAACCTATGGCACATTTTTCTCCTTTATGGGTTAGAATTATGAAATAAATGAATCCGAATCAGCAGGTCAGACCTCAAACAAAACAGAAAAATGGTATCTGATAGGTGCATTTCTTCTATATAGTAAGAATATAAGAGGCCCTTTGGTATTCTTGTATGTGAGTCAAGCTCACCCAAACAGTTTACCCTGCCTGAGAAATTCTGTGTTAACATCTGAATCCTATTTAGCTGCTAAATGCTCTTTGTACACAATACACTAAAATGTAATTTGGTTCAATTAAACAAAACTCACACTCATCGTAAAAACCATATATTCTGTTGATTGATGCACACTCATGGTTTCCCCTCAGTAGGAAGAAGTTCTCTGGGTATTTGATTTTGTAGGCCAAGAGAAGACAGATTGTTTCCAGGGACTGCTTCCCCCTGTCCACGTAGTCACCCAGGAACAGGTAGTTGCTCTCTGGAGGGAAGCCCCCATATTCAAAAAGCCTCAGGAGATCATAGTATTGCCCATGGATGTCACCTGCAGGTCAGGAGAAAATAAAAATATTTGACTTGCAAAACCACACTGGATATAAAATGGCTTTGTTGGGACGGCGTTCCTAAAAGATATGGCAAGCCGTTGCAGTCCAGAATCAACCCTGTAAAATCTATCAAACAAGGTATGAAGATGGTAAATAATTTCAAACACCGTATACTCTGTTTTAATCTTTTTCTTTCTTATGGTTTTGAACTTGAGAAATTATTAAGGTTTTAAAAGCAGTATTATTTGAAAATTATTACATGATTTTTTTTTTCTTTAAAACATTTTATTAGTGTTAGTCTCTGCCCAAGCCTGCCTAACTCCTGTCCAAACACTAACCTCTGAACCAAAAATGAACTGTTGAACTCTGCCTACCTGCAGGAATCCAGTGACTCTTTTCACATGGCTGAGGACGGATGTTTAGCCCCAAAGACTGTGGGCTTCATCTCATTCTTCGCAACTAAAGGGGGATGTTGGGACCCAGCCATGGATTTCAACATTAAACTCCGGTACAAACTCTTCTGGAACTTTCAAAATAAATTGCATTAACCTACTTCCAACACAGCCAAGAAATGGGGTAACTGCGGACTTCCTGTGACGTCACTGTCTAAATAAAAGCACCGCTCTTGCTACATCCTGCCTCTTCCACACCGGTGATCATCGGGACAGGGGAGGCACAGCGCGCTAATGTCTCTTTGCTGGCAAAAAGACATAAACTCTTCAAACATGATCCAAGGATGTCATACGATCATTGATCATATGCACTAAGTTAAGTACTGATGAATTAGTGTTGAAAGAATCCGGTATTCATTCATAAAAAGGGGTAAATTAAGGTATAAGCATTGCTTACTTTCTTTCTGAGGCCTGCAGAAGCAAACTGTCCCAGAGAAGTTCCCAGTAGAGACACTGTCTCTACAAGCCGAGTGAAGCGGTTTTCCCTGCCTGAGAAAAGGACAACAGGAGCCGCATCACCGTGGTTACGGTAACGTCCAGTTTGGCGGCCGACAGAACAACCGCCACTCCCCACAGCTAAGGAGGTTAGCTGTAGCTAACCGTTTAAAGACTGGTTTCTTCAAACTTCGCCGCCCTGGTCAACGTTCCTCACCACAGTTCATGAGGTTAAATGTTTGGGAAGAATAATATAGAAGTGATTTAGGTTGAAATGATCTAAACGTTTTTCATTTTATGAAGTTTGGTTTTGTTTGTGTTGAACTCAGCTATCTTGGTGCTAGCAGAATACCTGCAGCACACGTGTTCAGGTTGTGTTCTTTGTGTGTTTTTAAAGTTAAGACAAACTTTACTTGAAGGGTGATTTTAAACACAGAAGATCGATCATAACGCGCCGTTCACGCTTATGCGTTTTAACCCTATTATTGACGGTATTTTTAAAGGTGTGTGTTTGATTCTGGTGCTAAGCTATCAGCCTCCTTTGTTAGCTTCAACTGCTAACAGGTAAGAACACGTGCATGCTGCTAAATAATATTTACCCAGAAAAGCTTGTTAGTTTTCAATCCAGTAAATAATACTTCCCTAAACATTATTTTACTAGATTTGATAACTAAGTAAACACCATCAAGCCCCAATTCTCCAGAAAGATTTGGCTCTTTTCCAAAATATTCCCTTAAATATTTTACCACTTCCTTAATAATATTTCCTTAAATATTATTTTAATTAATAAAGGCAGCTAATGAGACATCGTTGAAAAATGGTCATCCAGAAGGTTGGTTTTATTCAGCAGATCTTTCTTTAAAACATTATTTTATTAAAATAATATTTGATCTGATCTTGCATTGTGAATGGTTGTCTAAACGTTTGCTGATTATTTCCTAAATTGGTTCCAAGACTAACTTAACTTCATTTCCAGATTCTTCAAGATAATCCTTGGTTCTCAAACATAAACATTGCATGGTAATGTTGCATCACTCTTTTGGTCATGATTTCTAATCATCTTTAATCAACTTGTTTATATTGTACATAGCCCATTAGTCTTCCTTATTCATTCATTCTGCTTGGTAGTTTAGTTGGATTGTTTTAGCATAGTAAAGAGTTTGTTGATTGAAATATGTTTGACTTTGAGTTGACTTATGTTTGATAATAAATTCTTGTATTTTAAGAAATTGTGTGAATTCATTCCATATATGTGCAGTTTTGCTGTTCAATAATGTCAGGGCTCGTCTCACACCTTTCTATTTTCTCCTAATACCATCGCCTTACTGGGCTGTTATTCACAGGATAACCCTTAACAGACCGCAATATTATTTGATAAAATATTAAATAATATTCTCAGATTCATAATCCTTACAGCTTCTAAATCAAATTCGGCCAATTTATTTTGTTGCTTAAGGATCTGGATAGTTCCATTTATCACCAACCACAAATTTTGAGGGGAGCCTCCAGCTCCAACAGAATGGGTTGACTGAGAAAGATCTCCCTGGACTTCAGGCATAATCCACGAATCTCATTCTCCTGCAGCTGCACATTCTTGCCAGGCTTTGCTCCTCGGACTGTAACCAGACAACATTAAACAGTCAGGATAGATAACAGTCAGTACACTTGCTGCCAAGTCAGCAACACCTCATGCATTATCTATTTGGGCTGGTCGGGTGGAAAAGAGATCAGCAATCCGTGTAACTCAAATTAAGGCATACAGTTGTTCAATAAGGCTTCGTCATAATGGCTCTCATAATAGTAGGGCACATTATGTGAATACTTTTTTATGTAGTATTTAACGTGGCCAATTGAACAATTATCGTATAACAGCAGATGTTCCAGTGACAGTCGGACAGTTTAGTATCACTGAAACTAACGGGAGACAAAGTTCACAAATCGAACATTAATAGCTTTATAACACCCCATAAAGAGGGGGACTGGACATTCTTCTTGGTAACCGAAACTAATGCAGACGATGCGTTTGGCGGCCGCTGGAAATCCTAATCAGGTCACACATCTGTAGGGTCACAGAAAGTGGCGCTACACCGGTATGCGCAAATGTCAGTGATTTTTTTAACGAACCATTTTCTAACATTTAGGTGTCAGATTATCGGTCATTAAACACATTTGGTGATATCTGGTGGTTAGTTCCAATGAGAACTAAATACAATAAAATAACTGAAATAACAAAATGATTCGCCTTTCAATCGCTATAGCTAACTTCACATTTACTACCGTTCTTGTCACAACAACCTCTAAATGATCAAACGAGCTTAATTTATTATATTTGTGAGCCTACTTACCTTCTAAAAGGCGTTGAATAATACTGTCTATGTTGAGCTTGTCAACATCAGCCATTTTCTGCGTCTTTAAAAATCGATTCAGTCAGATCTCGGTGTTAGCACACTTGTGAAAGCTAGCCCGCTAGCTATCCTAGCATTAGCTACAGGCTAGTAGCTTAGCTCCTTTATTTTTTCGACTGAGGGTAAAATTTTTTTACTGAGACCCAGGTTCGGTTTATATGCTCGTTGACGATTTTGGAAATCCTATAAGATACTTTTACATCACCATTTCCATAAAAAAAAAATCAAACCCAGTCTCGGCTTTTGTTAAGAAGGGGCATAAAAAATAAACGTCAACCGAACTAGCTGTTAGCTAGCGATGATGTCTCTGTTTTTCCTCTGCCGCACCTTGAAGAGCTTACAGCAGCTTCTGAGAGGCTGCCGCTGCCAGCTGACCCGCTGCTGCCCTCTACTGTTCCGAGTGGAGAAAAGGCTTTAGGAGTTACCAAGTGTGGAAAACTAGGACAAATAAACATGATGCTTTTTATGTTTCAATTTGGTTTGACTGAAAATGAGGTCTCTATAGTGCATGTATCTTGAGGTTAAGTAAAGTATGAAACTAATGCATGAACCCAGCATTAGCCTTTTTGGATTTTTGGATGTATAAAAAAGATGCTTTGTGTGTAAAGCACAGCTAAAGCAAAAGGTTACTGCAGTAAAAAGTTTAACTGGTACATCAACTAAAGCAAGGATGCCTTCATAAACCACTGGACACTACCAGAAATGATACAGTGGTTTCCTAGATGTTGACTGAAAAAGATCAGTGTTTTTGAATTCTTGCTAAATTCTTGGTGTTTTCAGTTAATTCGTGGGGCATTTCGAAGAAATGAAGTATGAAAATCAAAAAAGGTATAGTAAGAAATCAATCTGATTCCTAAAGTGTGTTTATTATGATCATTAAAATGTGAAATGACTCATTTTTAATACCTACAAGAAAATGAAAGTGTTATAGTTTGTGTAATTAGGGGATAAGTAAGCCTTCTAGAGATTTTGTGAACTTGTTAGACGACCTACTGTGCAGGAATTTATTGCTACAGAATGTTAAAGACAGTCTCTGTGCATCTGCCACTTTCTCCGTAATGTCCATCCCCAAATGTTGTCTGAAAGCCGAGAGGTGTTGGAGTCCAGGATATATATTACCCTGGCATGAATCATGTGATGATGTCCAAGTATTTCTGATAGTCCTCATAAGTAATGAAATATCAAATGTTTTTGCTGTTGTTCTTTCTCTCTCTTATCTTGGATTCCTCTAATGAAGTATCACAATCAAAACCAGTAACTGAAATGAAACTAAAAACTATTTATCAATAACCAAACACTGGACATGAAAAACCTCCCTGCTACTAAAATATGGATGATAACAATTATTCCTCCCAATTTTAATACACTTTAACACTGACTTTCTAATCATGTGGTGAATCTGACTTAAAAGCATCAAATATCATCAAAATAATTTCTAATCCATATTGCTTCAGAATGTCTAGTTTAACACATGCTGCTAACTGCATGTGCTTTTTGTAATTGAATGTTCTAAGTTTGAGAGTGTTGGGATGAACTCCTGAACAGATATTTTATTGTCTTTGAAATGAGCTCTATAAGAACTCAGCTTAAAGCAGCCGGCGGGCACTTTCTGGGTAATGAGCTGAAGCTACTCATTCTAGCTAATAAACCTTCTCATGGAAACCTTTTAAGGAAACATAGCTTAGCCTGCATCACCCTCTGTTATATTTAGGCACTTCAAGAGCTTTGCAGTAACATTAGGACTTGAAGCTGCATGGTTCTGCCGCCTCTTTACTGCCGCACTGTCAGCACAGGATTAAAACTTAAATGACTACATGCAGCTATAATTAGACATCATTACTGACAATGTGTTCCTGCTGTAACAATAGGAAGCCAAGCCACACACACAGCTCTAAAACAAGAAACAGTGAGATACGGGCCTGGCCTGCTCGTCACTGTGTAGGCTGCAGTTATATTTGGTGTAAATGTTAGTGGACCCTCATGAATGTTTTCTATTGTATTGTGTGGATGCCATCAAACGTTCCCTCTTTGTTCATCCACCTAAAAATATTTTTACATGCATATTGTTCTATATGCACCATTTAATACATTTATGTATGACATGTTCTGTAGGTGTTCTTTTTCTTGTATTTTGGTAATTTATTTTAGTTTATTGCCTGTTACTTTGGAAAGAGATTTACCCTTTAGTTAGACAGTTCTGTATATCTGATCAGCTCATTCATGCTTACTTGTTCACCACTCTCAGCCACAGCCATTATGCAATAAGTAGATTCTGCTCACCTGTGCGAAGTAATTTCTCTCCGTTGCCTGGACCTGTTCTGTCTCCTTATAAGCTCTCCATTTCCCATTGTTCCTCACTGGATTATACTGTTCACTCACTGTGCCTTGCCAGCTCATGTCCATGACTGTTTCTGTCATTGTTTCATGCTTCATTCACCTCATGCCTGCCATGTACGTTTTTTTTGTTCTTATTTATTGCATTTTTTCAGCTCGCCGTACTGCTCCTGCCTGCCTGTCAGGATTTGGGTCCACATCAAGAACTTCCTGACAATGTAGGAAAATAAATATACTCCAAATAACAATATATAGACCTATACAAATTACATGACCTGTCAAAACTATTCATAACCCTTAAAAAAAGTCATTATTGAGGGGAAACCATAAGAAGTCCCATTTACACGTTGCCACAAGTTTTATAGGGCACGCTGCAAACATTTAAAAAAGGGGAATCACATGACCCTGAACACAACATCATCACAGTGAAACATGGTGGTGGCAGCATCATGCTGTGGTCCCAGTTGGTGGGGAAGTAGATGCTAAAAGGAAGGGCAACCTTGAAAGCAAACATATTAGAGGCTGAGAATAACTTGAGACTGAGATAAATGATCACCTTCAAGGAGGAGAACAACCCTAAAAATACAGTCAGAGCTACAATGGAATGTTTTAGATAAAAGAATATCTGTGTTTAAGAATGGCCCAGTCAAAGTCCAGATCTAAATTAAATTGGTTATCTGTGTATTTGTACAATTGATTTTTCAGATATTTATATAAATATAAAAAAGTGAAAACCATTATTCTTATCTTTCCACTCCACGAGAACTTTACTAGTTGGCCTATCAAACAAAATCCCAATGATGTTGCTGGCATCTCACAAACTTATAGTACTTGATTAAACTATAGTTAACACAGTTAGAGAAACTGAGACCAAATTTCTTTTTAACTTTTTATTCAGACTTTGGTTTGTGCTCTGTTGTATCTGAACACAAGAAGGATCCATGAGGCAGACGCCCTGCCCTCTATTCCTGGTCTTTCTCTTCACCATGTGTTATGATGTGGACCAGGTTCTTGTAATCTAGGTTCCCTGCTACATCAGGAGGAAATGCTGCAAACATCTGTTCCATCTGTGGACATAAAATAAGAAGAATAAAATCGTCTATATGTTCAGTCGAGTTCAAACAGCTCAAAATGTCACAAGATGACGCAATGTTGTCAGAGGTGGAGCACGGACCTCTTCAGCTGAGAATCTGTCTGCCTGAGTCGTCAACATCTCTGTCACACTGTGAAAGCAAGCAGCGAAGGTTAGCAAACCACATGACCACATCTAAAATGTTAACCTTATACTGTTACTCACTAATCTTTCTTTAGTGTTCCTGTTCCCTCAGGGTCAAAGACTTTGAAAGCATTCAAGATGGTTTCTTCTGGGTCAGCACCTGATGAAAATGTTAATCACTTTTTTGTCGGATTTTTAAAAGCCTTTTATTGATATAAAAAATGAGGTGTGAACACATCCTGGATCACCTTTTAGCTTCTCCCCAAACATGGTGAGGAAGACTGTAAAGTTGACCGGTCCTGGAGCCTCCTTCAGCATATCATCAATCTCTTCCTGGTTGACATTTAAACGACCTGCAGAAAGACATAAGTTAGGGTGGAGTGGAGTGTGGGGCTCTGGCTATAATGATTTTTTTTTTTTTTTACCCAATCACATTTATATATATATATTTATATATAAAAGTAGTTAAAGATTTAATGGATAAGCTGAAAAATAGGTTCAGTGAAACCAGGACAGAGGAACACATACATGGACACACACCATGCTCTCACCTAAAGCTGCAAAAGTGTCCCTCAGGTCATTCTTGTCAATGAAGCCATCTCTGTTTTGATCCATGATGGTGAAAGCCTGCAGAAGATTGAGAGTTACAGAGTGTGACTCGAGTATGCACAGCAAGCAGTCAATGCAGGGTGAAGTGTCTGGGTCCGTTTTGCTGCTCACCTCTTTGAACTCCTGGATCTGCGCCTGCTCAAACATGGAGAACACATTGGAGCTCCCTCCGTCTGCTCTCTTCTTGGCTTTCTTGGGAGACTACAGAATTTGACCAAAACAAGGAGATTGGACCCAAACTACTTGCTTTATCATCAACTTCTACAGGGTTAACAGGCTTAGCTTGATGGCAAGTTGGACTTTCGCTAAACAAACTAAAGCTGGATACAAACTTAAATTCTTGGTCCAACACAGAAACGTTCTCAATCACTGATCATTAATAACAGAACCCATATAAACATATCAGCACACCATGAATGAGAATAACTGCTAACTAAACCAACATCTTCTGTTAAATTCTAGTCAAAATGTTTCAGTATCGTCAAAAGTAAAATAGCCAATATTGTTAACTGCTGTAGAAAATGACACTTACAAACTAATGTGCCTGTTTATAATTGAAATATATTAAATGGTGATGTTAGTTAGTATTTTTAAAGATTTATTACAATCTACCTTTAACTGTCCATCACTTGTCCTGGGCCACACTGTGTTATATGTGGCAATGCTATAGACAAACTCCTCAAATTTGGTCGTGGCTTTTGGTTTTTGTGGACCCCAAGAGTATCAGTGGCCCACATGATAACCACCCTCATTAAAACTTTCTGCAGACACCCCTGCAGCAGCTCCATTAACTTCACTCATGGTTGTTCTTTACCGTCATGTACTTTTACAATGACAAGCCAATGACGAGTGAGGAACTGTTTGGGCGCTGAATGTGGGGCAGACATTTTGTAAAGAAGGATTAAAGACTATGTCAGTTGGTCTTGAAAATATTATTCACACAAGTATCCAGTTTTGTGAGACGCAGCCCTGGCCTGTGGGGGGTGTGGTCCGTTGCGTGTACGTCCATAGTTCCAGGATCACATGAGAGATTATTCCGCAGGGCCTGGATGATGACAGGATGGTACTTTGAGTCCTGTTTGATCAGAAAACCCTCGGAGGGAGGGATTATGTTGAGCTATTTACATGACTGCCAAGGAACTGGGGAAAAAACAGTGTGAGGGAATGCAGCGCGATGACATCATTTTGGATTCACAAGCCTCTCGACAGCTGAGGTCTAATGCTTGCTGTGGATTAGCTCTGGGGCGCTTGGATATCCCACAGACGGGACCTCTGGTGCCCAAAATTATTTTCTTGGTTTGTGTCCTTAGATGGTTACATATATTCTCAGGTGAAACGATGCAGAGATTGCTGTTTAGCACCAAAAGAAACTTTGCTGGTAAAAGGAGAAAAAAAGATGACAAATTATTTACCTCTTTGTAGCCTGCCTTATTTATCTCCTCTCCAAAGTGTCCCCTCTTTTAAAAAGGAATTTTAAATTACATTATATTCTAGCCATTAAAATTATAAAGATTTTACCCAAACGTACTAGTTTTTAAATGTATTGTTTAATGATGGTTGATTTCTTCAAACTTTTTTAAATAGAATTTAACAGAAAATTGGTTCAGTCAGTTTTCATTTATTTGCAATGTGCTGTGAGGAGGTGGTAAGGCTTTATGACTATCTCAGTGTATTCGAGTATTTGACTTATAAGCAATCTCACCTTCTAAGCCCAGTCATTGCTAATAAAAGGCAAATCTTAGCTGTTGTTGTCAGGGGAAAGGTTTATATGCCACCTTTTTGTATCTTTTGATAAAATGCTGTTTTTTATTATTTAAAGAATGTTTTATTCCTTCATTACAAACCAATCCTTATTGTTTTCTTTCCTTTGAACATGAAGGACTCACGAGAAGAGTAAAATAATCTTAATACTTCAACTATAACTACTGGATTTAAAGGTCTTTTAGTCATTAAACTTACTCAACTTCTACTCAGCAATACTGATTACAATCTAGGTACACAAAATTAATGCCAACTGTAATACCAACAGTTCTGGATTTAATTCTGCTTGCTTTATCAGTGTTTCAGTTTTAATTGATACCACTCTTCTCTGTTTCCTTCCATTATTGCTGTTTTTTCATGCGTTCTCTGTCTTCTATGTTTTGTCTGTTTTTGTTAATTGATTGATGTATCAGGGCTAAATCCCTGAAATCAGTCACAACAGTTACCTATACAGCTTTGCTAAATATTTAAAAGCACATTAACCATACCGCACAACCTAAAAGCAGGGCAATGCCAATAAAATCTGCATCTACTCACCATTTTTCCTTGTGACGTGAACCAAGCAGTACCCTTGCTGCTTTATGATGAGCAGCACACAAAACAATGGCTTGATATGCTGACCCCTTTCTCCCCTAATATATAATGGTGCATATGGACTATAAATACTCCATGCCTTCTTTAGGCAGAGGCACAGGTAAAGAGGACTATTCTCTCCCTGCCATTGACCACCATTGTCTGAGTTCATGAGATTTAGGGATAATGGCCAAACGCACATACCCCCATTACTGAGGCCCCAGAATAACAACAGGACATAGCTCTGGCCCAGGAAGGACAGTTGTGTTTTGTGACTGACAGCTGCACTTGATAGGATCCATCATCCAGCCGTCCTGTTAGTGGTCCACAGAGGGCCTGGGCTGGGCCAGTGCCCTGCTGGAGCTGCTTCATGGTAGCTCAGTAAACGGAACTGTTAGCTAAAGTTCACTGAGCCCCAATTACTCTAAGTCATAAACAGCATGCTACGGCGTGGAAAACATTAGCTGGAAACATTGTCCATTTTATGGAACTCATGAACTTTTCATGATCTTTATTTTAGACTTACTGCAAAAATAAAAAATAAAAAGAATAAAAATCACTTGTGTAACCATCTGTAAGTCTTCCATGTCATTAACAGTGAATCCCTTAAGTGTTAGTGGAGTAGCAAAAGTATTCAACGTTTTACAATTTGTGCTGACACAGTACAAATGTCCAAACATTTCATTGGGCTGTTGTGTGATAAACCAACACAAAATAGTGTGTATTTGTGGATGGAAGGGAAATAATGCCTGATTTAAAAATAAAATCACAGATAATAATCTGAAAAGGGTGGTATGCATTTGTTTTTTACCTCCCTAATCTGTATTTTGCTGCATCTTTTCCACCTTCTGCTATAATTACAGCTGCGTCTTTTTGGGGGTATGTATCTACAAGCTTTGTGCCAGTCATTTTGGATGGAGGGCATCTGTGAATATTAATTAATTAATTTTTTCAAGATATTTTTTCAGCAGTAGTGGCCTTTATTATTTTTTTGACAGTAGGTAGACAGGAAAGAGGGGTAGAGAGAGGGGGAGACATTCGACAAATGTTGCCGGGTCTGTGACTCTAACCCAGGACAGCCGCTTCGAGGGCTGTAGCCTCTGTACATTGTCACGCGCGTAACCCCTACACAGTGCCGCACCCTGAATATTAATTTTTAGGTCTTGCCACAGACCATTCTATTGCTTCAGCTGTATGTTTAGAGTGGGTGTGAAGGTGAACCTCCACCCTAGTCTTAAGTCTTTTGCAGCTCCTACCAGGTTTTTTCCCCCAACTCCTGTATATTGAACTCCATCCAGTTTTTCCGAGAACTCTGACAAGCATCCATACCAATGTTTCTACACAAGGGCGGTGTGTTCAGAGTGATAGTTTTTACACACTTTGTATGTAGGTCCTAAAGTTCAATTTTGGCCTCATTTGTCCAGAGCACCTTCTCCCACATATTTGCTGTTTGCCCAGCATCTCTTGTGACAAACTGCATACAGGAAATCCAATGGATTTCTTTCAACAATGCCTTTCTTGTGGCCCCTTACATAAAAGCCTGATTTAGAATAGTGGTCCGATTCTCCCACCTGAGCTGTGAATCTCTACATCTTCTCCAGAGTTAACACTGGCCTCTTGACTGCATCTGTGATTAATACTCTTCTTACCTGGCCCATACGTTTAGGTGGATGGACATGGCCTGAGTAGGTTTGCAATTTTGCCATGCTCTATTTTGAGATGATGGATTGAACAGTGCTCCATGAGTGTTCAAATATTTGAATATTTTTTTTATAATCTAACCCTGCTTTCCCAATTATTTACATGGAAGACTTGCATCCATCCATTATCTATACCCAGTTATCCTTAAAGGGTTTGGGTGGTCAGATCTCTGCACCTATCCAGCGGTAATTGGATGGGAGGCGTAGTACACCTTCGAAAGATTGCAAGGGTGGAAAATAATAATAGCAATAATCTTTATTTAACCAGGTTTTTCCCATTTAGATGAAAAGATCTCTTTTGCAAGACAGACCTGGCCAAGAATGGCAGCATACAGTTAAAAAACAGTCAGTTACAGCCCATAACCATATAAAACAAAGACATACAATACAATATTTACAAAAACAGTTAAAAATTTAAAAAGTCTTGAGTTTGAGCTCTGACTGCAAAATGGTCCAAGAAGTTGGAACAGAAAAGCTACAAGCTTACTTCCATGTCGGGGTCTATGAGTTTGCTGGTAATTTGTATTTGCCTGCTATTTACTCTGCTTGGTCACTAGATGGTGTTGGAGTTCACAGGTGTGAGGGGACAGGTGCTTCGCATTGACTAATTACCTGGAGGTGTATTTAGGCAGGAAGCTGCCAGCACTTCAATGCCTGAGTATTAGCCACCAGTGTTAACAAATGCTTGCTCTAGTTGTTGGTTTCCTGCTTCTTCCAGAACTCTAAGTGATTCAAGTGTGTCTGCCTCCTCAGGTTGTTTCCAGACCTGGCTGAGTTCAAGCTGGTTTCCAGACTCTTCTTAAAGAGCGTTCTCTGGGTTCTGGATAAAGGATTCAAGTCTCCAGTTATCTCCTCCGGATCAAGTTCAAGCTGGCAGCTTCCTGGCTCTTTGACCACGTGGATCTAGTCATAAGCGACTCCTGTCCACTCTCCAACCAGCTCTCGTGAAAGTACCTCCAACCTGTGTTCCACACCATCATTCCACTCTCATCACACAGTCCTGGATCAGAGCTCCTAAGGATCTACCTCCTTAGAACTGCTCCTGTGTTGCGCTCTCAGACCCTGCATCTCTCATCCCTCTGGCGGTTCAACTTCCTCCCCCAGTAAGCATAGTGACAAACTGGCTTTACAATAACTGTTTATTTCCTCTGGTCTTACCTTCTGTCCTATCTTCTGTGCAGTTGGTGATTTACCAGTCCAGGATCTCAACCCCATATCACTCCCATGAAAATAAAACTTTTAAACTTTCTATTTATCTCCTGAGTGTTATTCTCCATGTGGGTCAGATCATTAACAAACTATGACATTCCCATTCTCTGTTCTGACCCAGGGAACATTTTAGAAATTTAAAAAGTCCTGATACCGGAGACTGTATTCACTATTCCTTGAAATTTAAAAAGATGATAAAGATGCATTTTAAGAATTGCCTTGTAAATCCAGACACGCCAATGGTCAAGTCAGAGCACATGCAAAGAAGGCCATTTTGCTTTGGCATATAAGACACAGTGATGTGTTAAGGCTCCAAAGTTTGTGATAAATCTCAAAGCGCCGTGATGCACACTCTCCAGCATGTGGAGATGACAGACTGGATAGAGCTTGCTAATTGTGAATTGCTGTTGCATTCAAGACAAGTTGAAGCTGACAGAGTTGTTCATGTATTCTGTTAGACGCATTCTGCAGACATGTAAACACTTCTGTGGGTGTAGGTACAAAGTAATATATTACTGTTATCGGTACAAAGGAAACATGTAAAAGCCATCCAGAAAGCCCACAGGCAGGGATTCAAATCCACAACCTTTTGTCTTGCAAGTTAACAGTGCTAACAACTGTGGAGCCGAGACTTATGGCACACATATTAAAATGCACACCGGACATCTCTTTGAGTTTAAATGTCATTAATGAATAGGATTTTTTAATAGGAAAACATTTTCTTATGTTTGAAGAGCACCAAAGACCACACTTCATCTGAAACACACCATTTTCTCAATGAGGCATGATGGTGGCAGCATCATGCATTGGGGAGGCTTGTCAGCAACAGGCCCTGAAAGGCTTGAAAAGGCAGAGTAGAACATGAAAACAGAAAACGTATTGCTAAATCCTGGAGGATAAACAGCAAAAGCTAGACAAAAAATGGTTCAAAGATGAGGTGAATGTTCTGGAGTGGCCAAATCACACCCCAGATTTCAATACTTTTAAGACTGTGTCAGGACCTGGAAAAAGTGGTTCAAACGAGTTTCCTAGGCAACCTGACAGAGCTTGAACGGTTTTATAAGGAAAAATAGAGAAAGATTGCAATGTCCAAATGTGTCAGCCTGATTGAAACCTTTCCACACAGACTCATTGCTGTGACTGCAGCCAGAGGTGCGCCTACCTATCGACCTGAAGGAGGTAAATATTCATGCAGTGTTTAACATTATTTTGTAAAAATATTATTTTCAATAGCTTATTTTGCACATTCTTGTCCTAAAAGCCTAATTATATTGTCCAGAATTTCTTTATAAAAGCAATTAAAGAGTAAAACATCCAAGGGAGATTGTATTGGAGACCCGTCATTTCATTACTTCATGAAACGTAAATATTGATATTATGTGATGTATGATTGAGGTCCAGACCAAATAGTTGGGTTATTTGAGTTCTTTATTGTAGTTTTTTCAATCGAGGAGACATTGAGGGTATAAATGCTTTTGGAAGGTATTGTTTAGTAATTTTCACTATTTGTAATGTTATTCTTAAGGAGTCAAACCAGTTTTAGGTGCTCAGTGTGAAACAAATCTGATAAAGACTTGATTAAGTACAGAGTCTAATGATTAATGATTCAAACATTGATATGTTTAAAAAATACTGTGGAACTTATTGGCCTTTTAACACACAGCCCATATTTAGCTGGATCAGAAATATTGCACGCTGCATATTTATTGACGAGGGGTTGTTTGAAGTTCATCCATCAAAGAGCTTGCACATGGTTGATCGAGAGTTTAGAGCTGACATTTAGACTGAGGTGGAGCGGTCTGTCAATATGAGGAGCACAGAGGTGACCATGCAAGGGAAGGAGATAAACAAAGGAACAAACAGAGAATAGTTCTATGGGCTGGTGAAATGAAAATCAATCTCTATAAAAATGACCGAAAGAGAAAAGGTGTAGAGGCAACCCCACCTCCTCTGACACACACTCAAACACATATACCCCAGAGACAAAACACAGCTTCATCTGTCACACTGGGAAGTGTATTTGTCATTGCTAGGGCATGCATGGCTGTCGGTGCAGCCGCCACACCGGCATGTCCTAATCTCACAGCTGATGGAAATGACAGGAAGAATTTAGAGTACTAAAGGAACATTTTGTGTGTCAAATACTTTTAAATGTTTTGTACCGAAGGCGTCATGATTCTTGGCTGTAAGGTTTTGGTTTTCATTTGTGTTTGTTTTCATTATTCCACTATGTTCCTTATTTATGCCATATTCTATTAATTTCTCTGTGTACTTTAGTATCAGTCCTTACCTTATTAGTTCTTTTCTTTGTTAGTTCCTTTTATTCCCTGTGTATTTAAGTTTTTTTCCCTTAGGTCAGTTTTTTTTCTCCGTTGGGTTAGTGTTTTCCTTGTGTCTTCAGTTCAGCTTCTCATGTGAATCAGTCTCTATCCTTCAGCTCTGCTGCTTACCTTCAGCTGCTCCATGTTATGTTCCGATTAATACACCAGTTTTCGATGTCATTCTCATCACCTCCCTCAGTATATATAAACTCACTCATTCTTATTGTTCTTTCTTCTGCTGGATCCTGCTGTTACACTGCCTGTTGCTCTGTTGTGTTCCTTGTCCTGTTTTTCTTGTGCCTTCTCATAAAGTATAATTTTAGAAACAGATAGGAAGGAAATTTTCAGGTGTTCAAATCCATGCACAATGCTTGACAACCAACTCTGGGAAAACGTTGAAGAGAAGGGGCCAGTCTGCTGGTTTGAAAGTGTCTCACTTGATTTGAAAAAGGCTGTGTGACAGTTTATAAAGAAGCCAGAACTGCTCATTAATAATTGAGAAGAACAAGAATGATCCTAGGTTTTTTTTTTATGATATAGTCTGGCTGACAAATAGTAACAACTCACGTCAACTATGTATTCCTTTAACTCTTAGAATTCATGAGCTATAACAGAAAAAAACACTATTAATAAATTATGAATACTTTCATTTCATTAACATTTTCAGGTTTAAGAACATTAAAATTGACAGTGAAAATCTTACGGTAAAAATGTAAAAAAAAAAAAAAAGTGTATCAACCACCTGTGCTGATTAGCGCATTTTGTATTGTAGTCGAATTGTGGTTGCTGGCTGCCAAAAATCATTCCAAATGGCCATCTGATTTAGATGTTTACAGGTTAAAATGATACAGGCTTGTACATGTGCCTTCTTTATTTGGGGCCTGTAAGACTTCTTTCCATTATGGTATAATTTGTTAACAATGTTATTCTTAAAGGGTGTGGTCCAAACTGCCTTTACATAATTAGGATGCTCCTCATAATTAGTTGTGAGCTGATCCTTTCTCATGATCACCCTCATCCCATTTGAGGACATATTGGATAGGGGCTCCAGATTGAGGGCGACTAATGGTGATTTTACATTTACACCTTAACCATAATCTAACCAAACATTTGTAACCTTTTGACCAAGCATCGTTTGGATGTTACTATAGCTCATTCCAGCCTTGTTCAGATCTACCATCTTGTCCCTGAGGTTATTTCATTCATTGTTCTGACTCATGCTACTGGATGGAAGAAACCGATTCTGTGGAAGTATTGGATTTATACATGTAGTGTGTGGTGGTCAGGGCTATCTGTCACACTGATTGATTGATTGATTGATTGATTCAGACTGGGTTAGATTAAATATATATTTCACACAATGACAGACAAATCAAACTTGAACTCTTTATTATGAAAAAATCATGTGCAGAGTCTCAAACTTGTGTTCCACGAGAAGCAGTCTTGATCTCACCTCTCTTTCTGTAGCTGTGGTTCTCAGCTTTGTACTAGTACAAGTACTAGATATTCTGTTGAGAGACCAGCCTGTGTTATTGTTCCTGTAGCCTATGGGATAAATATTGATGTGTCTCTTCTCCCAGCTTGCTGCTTCCAAGCCTATGATGTGATGCTTCCATTGATCAGTTACAAATAAATATTAGTAAGGCATGATTGGTGCTCTCATCATTCACTGTGGCAAATTACTAATCAATATCATAAACATGTTCATGGGAAATGGTAAGATGGTAAAATAATACTGAATAATAATTACTTTAAACTGCAGAAATAATTTTGCACCTTAACTAATTTTAAGTTACATAAATGTGAACTCTCAGCTCTGTTGCTTTGCAGCAAAAAGATCCAGGGTTCCTTCCACCATTAAAAACCAAGCAGGTTCATTAAATAAATTACGCTGCCCTTAGATATGAGAGTTCATGTACATCCTGTGCATTGCCTACTGGAGGTTATAAAGAAAATAAATAACTGGTATACAAGATGGACGGATGATTATGTAGTGATATAAGGACTTTGTATTTGAGCTTTTGTATTTTTAGTCTTTCTTGTGTTTAAAATGTTTGGTTTTGTCTTTTATTTGTAGGCTTACATTTATTTTTATATCAAAATCTTTTTCTGGCCCCTGTGTTTTCTTGTGGTGTTTATTTTGTGAGCAGTCATCTTCTATTACATTCCCTCAGTGGCTCGGCTCCTTGATGCAGTCACATCTTTTCTGCATCCATTAATCACTTACCTGTTCTTAGTTTCACCAATCTCCTCCTTCTCACTACTTATATTCTTGGGTTCTGTGCAGCCATTGTCAGATCATCCTTGCTTCCCCTCTGGGTTATGCTGGGCTGGCTCACAGTGTGTGCCTGGGTTTTTGCGTTTTCTGTTGAAGTTTATATCTATATTGTCCTGCCTCTTGCCTTTCCGCATTTAGAGCCAACCATAGACTATTGAGCACTTATTACTTTGGTCAAATCCCAAACTACTCTGCTGGGTTAAATCAACCCATTCCTGGAGTGAATTATATTCACTCCAGGAATGGTTCACAGTTGGTTATTTTGAACAGCCTTTCGTAAACCATAGAAAAAATACTCTCCACAGAATAACAGAGGCAGCATAATTCTTCAACAAGGAAAATATTTGAGTGTTTATTTGTCTCACATCTAAACTGATGTGGTTAGGATACTGTTTAACGGGTCCTTTCATAGGGAGTCATTTACTCAGTTTGTCCAGTAGATAGTGCTAGCAACCTACCACATTCAGCATCTAAACTGGTGCACAAGGCTGATTTTGACTCTCAGTCTTATTTTGTTTCTATGTGCACCTCAGCAGCTTAGATAAAATGCATAGTGCTGAAAGTTATTTTCAAGCTGTTTAAACTTTTCATAGGTTTCACACCTAACTTGAATAAAGTCAAAGTGCATATGCGCTGTGGTGTTTAAGCAGCGTTAAACATGCTTGCTTTGCCGGCTATTGTGAAAAATATAGTTTGATATGTTTTGGATAAGCGCACAATGAAGCCAGACATTTAATTGTTATACTAGAATTGATCAAAATTATATCAAAATGCATGTGATTATAAGACTTAAATTTATTCCTGCTAGATGCGATGAAGTGGTTCTTCTCTTAGGTATGTGAACCTGCTCAATCACAGCACAGATCTTTCTGATGTGCACCTAGACACTTAAAAAAGGTATTTTATGAAATTCTTACAATATTGCACATGATGATTTATTTTATATAATCAGCAATTAAGTAGGACTAAGGTAATGTTCCTTTCTCCTTAAAGTCACCATACAAACCCAGACTAGCTGCTACTGTTCATTGAAAATAAAACGTGCTATTAACTGTAAACTGTCAGCACTTTCAAATAAAGAAAGTCTTTAATTTAAAAATCCTAGATCCATGACCTCATCAAAACAAAAGCTTTAAAGCTTCTGGATAATTTCCTATCTGTGTCCTAATTTTAAATAACCAAGCCCTGCCTTTTAGATTAAGCTTTTTTCTAGTATGCTTTAATTTGAAATGGGTCAGAAGGTTACTGGAAGAAGCCCTCAGTGCTTTGTTGGTGACGGTGGTGAACACGAGTCTACGATTACATTCAGAACCAGAGATGATTGAGGCCATTAGATTCAACATTTTTTCCCTAAAGGCTGCGTGAGGATCAGGGAGCGAGACCAACAACGCATCAACTTCCAGCAGTGGAGATTGGGAGTTCAAGTCCTGCCTGGTTTCTCACAAAGTTTGGGTGCTGCACATTCCCATTGAGCCAGAGCCCAGTGTTCCTATCTGACATTTGGACAACTCTTAAGATTATAAATACTCAGTTTGATCTGTGGACAGCGAGTGTGCCAAGGTTGTGCTTTATGGGCACTACGACAAGACTAAAGAATTAGGTTAGAAAAACAGTTTATGTACTGTAGGTCTGTGTACTTGCTAAAATGTCCAGATCCAGATTTTCAGGCTCCTCAGCATTAGTCTTTAACTGTGTTGTACAAATAATCATTATTTAGTAAATACTATCTTTCAAAATGCAAAACCCTCCTCAAATGTTTTGCTCAGTGAATATTTGAAAATGCAACTACACAGTTTCTAAATGCATCAGTTAATGTATTAAGGCCTTAATAATATTCTAAGTGGCATAACCCTTGAACTTTTTGTTTTACATTTTCTCACTTTCCAGCCACACAATTCAGAGTATTTTTTACTACTTTATGTGATAGACCAACACAAAGAAGTGCATAACTGTCAAGTTAAAATCTGAAAAGTGTGGCATGCAATTGAATTGAACCCCCTTTTGCTCTGAAACCCCTTAATAAACCCAGGCGTAACCAATTGCCTGCAGAGTATTATAAACAGAGTCCTGTAGTTAGTATATACTAGTCACAAAACATTAGGGATATTTGGGTTTTGGGTGAAATGTATGGAAAGCGGGCTGCACGGTGGCGCAGTTGGTAGCACTGTTGCCTTGCAGCAAGAAGGTCCTGGGTTTGATTCCCGGCCGGGGGAGTTTGCATGTTCTCCCCGTGCATGTGTGGGTTTTCACCGGGTACTCCAGCTTCCTCCCACAGTCCAAAGACATGCCTGTTAGGTTAGCTGGTCTCTCTAAATTGCCCTTAGGTGTATGAATGAGTGTGTGTGTGGTTGTATGTGTGTTGCCCTGCGATGGACTGGCAACCTGTCCAGGGTGTACCCTGCCTCTCGCCCATAGACTGCTGGAGATAGACACCAGCTTCCCCGTGACCCACTATGGAATAAGCAGTAGAAAATGACTGACTGTATGGAAAGCATAAAACATTCATGCTCAGCGATATCATAAAAGTTGGGCATTTAAGTAGAAAACTCCAGCAGTGATTTCCTCATCTAACAAAAGCCAAAAACAGTGGTGGGTAAACCACAACAAAAAATGTTGATGTCTCAATGTGTCATGTGCCCTTGAGCATCAATTACAGCTTGACAACAACATCTCATGCTGTTCACAAGTTGACTTATTTTCTGCTGAGGCATGGCATCCCACTCTTCTTGAAGGGTGGCCTTTAGGTCATTGAGGTTCTGGGCTACAGAGTTATGAGCCTCTAGATGGCAACTCAGCTGTTCTGATTAGAGAACGGCTGCCAATCAACTGGAGCATTGTTGTCCATGAAGATGAAATTAGGCCTGTATTGTTCATGCAGGGGCACAATGATTGGAATAATGATGTTATTCGGGTAGTATGGGCTTAACACTGGACCATCCACAAAGTGTGGGGCAGTTCTGTATTGACATGACACACATGCCCACACTGCAGCACCATCCGTCAAGGATGTTGGAGGCCATAATTTCTATTCAACATGAATCGACTTTCATCAGAGAACAGCACTGAGACCCACTGGTCTCTCATCCAGCGTAAATGCTCTCTGGCCAATGCAAGAAGATGATGTCTGTGCCTGGTGGTGTGGTCAGGTACACTTGCAGGTTGTCCAGCATGCTGACCACGCTGATGTAAAAAGTTTCGAATGGTCTGAGATGACACTTGGGTGCCCCCCTAAATGTGCCTGAAATTGAGTGCCTTTTATCATCCGGTTCAGCAGGGCACCGTTTAAAATTCAGCAGTCATCAGTGTGGGATGTGGCCAAAGGACGTCCACATCTTTGCCTTTCTGTGACTCTTCCAGTCTCTCTGTATCTCTGTGGCAACCCACTGCTGAAACTCTGTAACACTTATTGCTCAGTGACTGTTTCCGTCTGATAACATCCTTTTTGAAGCCTTGCAAAGGTGAGGTACTGTTGATCAATTGTTTGGTCTCATGATGTCAAAATGTGAACAGCAGGATGAGGACGACTGTTTAAATACCAATTCTGATTGAAGCAGGAAATATATTGGTCGATTTATGAATCAAACACCTGTTGTGAATTATGCTGTTAAGCTCCTTATTAGAGAACATCAATTTGTGCAAAAAGTACCGAAACACTGAGTAGCTGGATGTGAACATTCAAAAGTTAGGGAAGGTCACATTAGTTTCACCTGTAAAAGTTATAGTGCATTTTAGGTTCATCCTGAAATTTCACCTGAAAGCCGAATATCCATAACTTTTACGAGTATTGTATATGCAGCTGTTCTCTGAAGGCCTCAGAGGTTTGTTAGAGAGCATTAGTGAACAAACAGCATCATGAAGACCACCAAATACAGCACACAGGTCAGGGAGAAAGTTATGGAGAAGTTTAAAGCAGGGTTGGGATATAAACCATTTACAAAGCATTAAAAACAGAAGCCTGTAAACACCTATGATAGCTCTGGGGGAGCTGCAGAGATCCAAGGCTCAGCTGGGAGAATCTGTCAACAGAAAAACTATTAGTCTCACATCCCACAAATCTGTCCTTTATAGAAAACTTTGTAGAAGAAAGCCATCGATGAAACAAAGCCACACGCAGTCCAGTTTAAAGTTTCCTATGAATTGTGCAGCCCAGCAAACATATGAAAGGAATTGCTTTTCTCAGATGAAACCAAAACGTTTTGCCTAAAAACTAACTACTATGTGTGAAGTACATGACTCTGAGCACAACATCCCCAGGGCGATCTGCAGTGGGGGCAGCATCATGCTGTGGCCATGCTTTCCCCCAGCATGGACAGGAAAGCTGGTGAGAGTTGATGGGAAGATGAATGAAGCTAATTACAGTCCTGGGTGCAAAGAAAATACATGTCACGTTTCAGGTTTGTATTTGAAAAGTAAATGTCCCATGTGCCATTTTCCTTCCACTTCACAATTATTTACTCCTATGTGTTGAGTCTATCCCATAAACATCAAACAAAACAGTTTGTAGTTGTAGTGTGACAGTATGAGGAAGTGCTCGATGGGTATGAAAACGTTAGTAAGACACTATCACCAACATGCTGATTCAAGATTTTAGCTTCTGCCTAAAAGCCATAAGACAGCAATTTTCCTTTTATTTCTTGGCTTGAATATTTGGCAGGAACATGTTTTTAATGGCTTGAGGTATTTTTAGATTTGGATCCCATTCCGGACTTATTTTCATCAGGGAAACCAGGTAGTGAAACAAGCTTCTGCATGCATGATGATTGGCTGCCGGAACGTGGTGCAAACCTTTGGGTGTGAAGAATACCTTCGCTCTGTGAGAACTGTGTATATAGGATGGGTATGAAGGAAATCATACTGTGCCCGGATGCAGGTACTGTACCTCTTGACGGCGTGGTGTCAGCAGGGGGAGCACCTAACAGCATTGTAGTAACAGCACAGAACCTCATGTTCCTTGACCAGAGGTATTACTCACTTTGAGCAGAAAAAGAGCACCCTCATGCTTCATTAGGTTAGATAGAATCTATCTATCTATCTATCTATCTATCTATCTATCTATCTATCTATCTATCTATCTATCTATCTATCTATCTATCTATCTATCTATCTATCTATCTATCTATCTATCTATCTATCTATCTATCTATCTATCTATCTATCTATCTATCTATCTATCTATCTATCTATCTATCTATCTATCTATCTATCTATCTATCTATCTATCTATCTAATTTACATGGGTTTATTTTAGATATACTGCTCTTATAATTTGTTTTAATGTGCCTGATAAATTGTACACTTAGTTTAAAAAAAATATAATGTCAGGTATGAATATATTTTTCACAATCTAAAAACAATCCTAGTTATATAGCGGTTTATGTATGAAATGTAGGTAAATTTCCCTCTGATGAATAATGCGATGTTCACTCAGTGACATACTAATAACAGTATTGATAATGCAGCCTTTTTCAATTTACCTCACTGTCTCTTAACTGTAACGTTTCCGCGGAATCCTGTAATAAACACGCGAAAAAAAGGGGGAAAAGTAGGCTTGGCTATTTCCCTAGAACTTAACTTATGTACACATCTACTCTTTCTCTTTTCCAGACCAAATTGATCAACCCCGGGCTTTACGGCAGTATTGATCACTTTGATAAAGCAAAAATAAAGAGCGATTGTCCGTTTAATATTGCGGACGAAGAGAAGGATTCACTTTGCTTTTTATAATTTTCATAGAAGCGGAAAAATATAGCTTACGCCCCCCCCCCCCTTTTTTTTTTGGTGCTAAAAAAGAAAACAAGCATGCTGGCAGACTTGTCAAACACATCTGTGGACTCTAGTATTGAGTACTTTTCTTAAAAAAAATAGAAAAAAAGTGGGACCGGTGATCGTAAACGTTGTTTAACGAGGGGAAATCCAGCCCACATATTTATTGCAGCCGCTGAAAAAAAATCTCCTCAATATCCCCCAAGATGGCCGCCGATGTAGGATCGATGTTTCAATATTGGAAGAAATTTGATCTACGGCGGCTTCAGGTTAGTGCTATTCCCACCTTTATCTGAGTATTTCTGCAGCGGTATGCCTTCTAACAGCACCCCGACGCGCGTTAACTGGATCCGGGTGAAAATAAGCGAAGAGTCGGCGCTGTTTGCATTGATAGTTATTAGAAATTGATCCCTGTTCTGCCTTTGTTCAGTTCAATCATTGATCAGCGGTGGAGAGACCGCGGAGCAGCACAGGCTCAGTGTTAGCCACACCGATCTGGGATCAGCACCGCGGACAGCACTGCTGTTTTACAAGCGTTATCCTTTCTGCTGTTTTTGCTCTTCATCATCCCCGACCAGCTCGGCCATACTTAGGTGTAGGGAAACTTTTAATGCGCCTCTGAATCGCTGTTCCTGGACGTAGCTGCAACTTTTCTCAGGCTTCGTGTTTTATGCGGCTTGTGTCGACGGCCGCTGCGTTGCTGCTCGCTTCTCTCAGCGAGCTACGGGGAATTAAGTTTTAATTGTTACGTTTTTGGACCGCGGAGAAAGTTTTTTATTTGTGAATTGGAAAGTTGTTTTTTTTTTTTTTTTTTGACATTAGTCGTAACGCTCGGACATTTTATTGGGGATGTATCTAGAATAAATGAATTTAGACCGCGTCATGGTCGCTGATAGTGTTTTAATTTGAGCCTTTTAGGTGTTTAGAGGCAGGGCCGCCGGACTGTGTTGTAGCGGCCAGCAGAATGTCTCTGAATAATGGCGTGGAGACTGAGGCAGGTGAGCAGTTTGTTTGTATCACAGCCTTCATTTAGGCTCCTCTGTGTTACAGCATCATGTCAGCCCCGTGTGTAGCCTGCTGTAACTGCAGCCACTCAGCTGAAAGTTGGATTTATAAACCACGGTGCTGACAGGATGGATGGTTGTATCCGCTGTTGTCAGGGTCCACCTCTCTTCTGTCCTCCAGCCGCATAGGGCTGCTCGGTCCGGGTAGGGTGGTGCTGGAGGTGGTTGGCGGTGGGGGCTGTGTAATTGTATTCCCCGCTAATGTTTGTAAATCAGCCTCAGCCGGCGCAAGGGCACCGTCTCTACCGGTTGATTGATGTTCTGTAACATGAGAAATGACAACAGCGCGGCAGTCCCGCCCGGCTCCCGCGGAAGAACCAGACCGTGGAGCAGAAATGAGACCCGGTGGCTCTCTGTCCTCGGTGGGTCGTGTTGTTGGCTGGACCTTCCTCTCCTCCGGCCTGAGATAGATCCACGGGGCCGGGGGCGGGGATGGAGGAGCTGCTATTGTTGCGATGTGCACCGATAAAACTAACTGTTAGAGATGAACCATTCAAATTTATGCAACAATTTGCGTATATTATATTTTAGAACATTTGACAATATTTCTGATTAGAATGTGTGTAACATTAACAGCTCAAAGGCATGCTGAAAACATTACTTACACTGATCAAATTTGAACAAATTACTAGGAATATTTGGGTTATCTGGTTTGTTCTCCCATATTAAAAAGAAACAACATAAGAAATAAGTCAAGATGAAGTCATGCAACACTAAACACTATAATGGTTAAATCTATTTTACCAAGGTGACATATAAACCGTTCCACTGATGAGGCATTATATTGCAACCAGTCGTTTTCAAGTGAGCTTAAATTTTTAGCAATAGTTGTTGCTAGAAAAAGATGGAAAGGAACTTAAACTGCAGGTCCAACAAAAAAACTTTCTCAACCTAAAGTATTATGACAAATCTCAACTTTTCCTATAGGTTGATAATGTTTATTCATATTACAACAGATATGAACATGTTAGCCTTACTGCCTCCTAACCACAAGGCTTGAACTAGAATAACAGATTGACTGAACGAACCTGTTCAGCTAAATTCTGACTAAAATATTTAGGTTAGATCTGTGATCAAAATGAAAATAATGTTAGAATTTAATCATTTACACACAAATATGCCTAAATAAAATTTCAATATTATAATAATGACTAATATTTAATACCCTCCAAAATTCCTTTTTATAGTGCCTCTCTGCTGGTTGTAATGTCTCTTTCACCTGACTTCACAGGACTGTGGTCCAGTCATGGGAGTTTAAAGATGTTAGTAAGATGAAATCTTCCTCAGCAGCCTTGGAGCTAGATCTAAACTACCGTTCCAAGAAATCTGAGCCAGTGTCATCAGCTGGATCATGGGAAAAGAAATAGTCCTAATACCTAGAGTTTGTTTTCAAAGCATTTACTGTAAATTCTGATTTAATAAATCATTTTAATATCAGTTAAAGAAGTAAACCTTTTCCTGATTGATGAATAGGCACAAGGTGGATAGCTATTTCTGGTTGATACTGATTTCCAGTTCTCTTTCAGGTCTAACTAGCCAATTTACATATTTTTTAAAGGACTAAAATGCATAGCAAAGAAAATGTCCTGCAGGTCATTTAATGGGGGAAGTAGTTTTGAATTTAACGGAAAATGAAGAAATTGCAAGATTATTCCAATCTATGCACTTAAGCCGGTGTCCCTAACTTTTATTTGATTGTTATTAAACTTACAAAAGTGCATCAAAGAATGTGCCGTTGGTTGATGTGTCTATAATCTGAAAATGGTGGGTTGATGCATCGAATGGATACAGGAAAAATATCAGATTTTTTTCATATTTGACCTAATGAGAGCTGGTCAGAGGAAAAATTGTCAGATTCAGATCTCTGGGCCATTAATTGCTGTGTCTCTAGTTTTTGGATTATAATTATGAAGCACTTAGCTGAAGGCAGATTGAAATCTTAATTAGTAAACTGCATATGTTTGGAAACAGGTGACTTGAAAGCAGAAGAATAGATTTAATGAAAGCTAATGTATAAAAACAGACTAAACACGTGCCTAAAAAAGATATGTTTTGTTCATCTAAATTGAAGCTATTTGTGCAATAGTTGGATGGTCTGGAACAAAGCTTGCTGTGTGTGTTTGGTGACTGTCTGATCTTTTATTTTAGAATTCCTGTTTTTGCCAGTAACTGATTATAGAGATTTATAGTATATGAATGCATCCACTCTTCATCTTTTCATATTGCATAGCTCATATCATGGTTTACAGAGTTATTCCTAACTCTAGTTTACGCCACTTCTTCTACACTAATCTATACTGGTCATCCTTCATGCTCACCACCTCAGTCACTGGATGTTTTCATATACCAAGCAGTTCGGGGTAGACTTTCTTCTTTCTGTTGACCCATTTTGATTTGGACACCAGGAAATAAGTCTGTCTAGTGGGGATAAAACAAAAAAAACAGTGGTTTCTGAGAGTCAGAACTGAGCTGGGAAAGACAGTAGGTGGGTTGCTGTCTCATGTGATGCCTGAAACAATCATCCATCTGAACTTTATCTGCAAACAAATCTATCCCTCAATATATTTAAAGCTATAAAGAAAACTCCAAAGTCTAGACTAACTGTGTACAAATGTTTCTGGGTATCTTTGGTGATGTATTGCACTACTGTGCTGTGTGATTTAACACTGTACCTTGTTGTATATATTTGAACTGTGCTTCTGTTACCTTGGTCAGGTCTCCCTTGCAAAAGAGACCTAAACGGGAGGTGTTGAACTGCAGTCATTGATAGCCAGTGTCCTGCACCTGCTAGATGTATCCAACACCTCTGAATCAAATGTCTGGATTACTTCCTCATGCACTCAAGTTCTACAGAGTCCTGCTAATGACTAAGTTATGTGATTCAGGTGCGCTGATGCAGAGAAGCGTCTGAAAGTTGCAAGACACCAGCCCTTGTGGACTGGAGTTTGACACCTGTAATCTAAGGAAATGTTGCACTGAAGCCTTTACCTTCTCTCTGCAACTCTTTTAAAAGTGAACTTGCAGGCTTCTGGTTGTAAGCATGCCTGTAGCTTAAATGTGACACCTTCTGCAACACGTGTCAGAAATCAATTAAAGCACTTATTTCTCATTCAGTCATGGTCGGAGCCAGTTGTCACCACACCTGTTTCACCCTCTCTGTCCATATTTTCAGCGGCATTCTCACTTTATCTGAGGCCATCTGTGAGCTATTTATTCTCGGAGTTCACACTGGAGCATTTATTTTCTCATTACAAGTTATTATATCAGCAAACTGAGTGTGCACTTTTTTAGCATTTGTTCAGTGGATTTGTGCCCCTGAGTTCCACAGGATGAATAATTCACCTGCAGGCTCAGGAAAAGAGGGCAGGGAAAGTGTGAAGCGCTGAGGTGGAGTGACCTTGGTTCCTGCTGGCTGCAGGTCACCCGGCCGTTGCTGTGGTAATCATTCACACCAGCCAGATGGCATTTCTGTGGGCGGGCATGAAAAGGACGGGTCAGGGTCTGTCCTGCCAGGTCCTGCCTGGCCCAGAGACAACTCACAGACCAGTGATGTACCTGGAGAGAGGTTAGAACTGCAGGAAGAGTTTGGACTGTGAGGTCATGACAAGGAGTGGTGAAAAAAAGTGTAAATAGTGTTTGATGTGTGTGCTTTACAGCAATTTACCCCTTTATAAAGTCGAACATCAAGGATGTTCAAGGATATTGTCAAAGGAGACTTGATTATTCCCTGTTAAAACTTTGGCTTGGTACTTTTACTGCAATTTCCTCTAATCCCTCTTTTGTTTTTGTCCATGTCGCAATGCTGCGCTCATATGGCGAAATAATGCTCCACTTGTTTGTTACCATCTTTTGCGCCCAGTTTCCAGCCTCTTTTTCATGAATCTCCGAGGCAGTGTGGGGTTTTTAGATCAGGAATAAAAGCTTGTGATTGTACTACATTTAGCATGACTCAGTTGCTCTGGTGTCAGCTCTAATCCACACACAGAGACAACAGTATTGCCAAACAGTGAAATTGCTTTGCAGCCTGTGAGCTTCGCTGCCTCCGCTGCCAGCCTGTTCTGTGTGCTGTTTGCCAGAATCTCCTACACACACACACACACACACACGCACACATGCACACACACACACACACACACACACACACACACAACAATGTTGTCAAATTGGCTGTGAAAATCGCTCTTTCTCTTTCATTCATGCTTTCATATTTGTTTGCTGATATTGTTAATGTCACATGCATCAGTCTAATCTCATTCTGCTGGAGAGCAAAGAAGTCCACAGTGTCTCAGATCTTGCTTTATTAATTCTAATAACTGTGTCATTTTATTTGTATGCTGTGATAGATTATTATAGAAAAGCTTTAAAGATGACCTGCATGTATTAGCTCATTATCTATTTGTTTTAGATATTTGTTGTTGGCTTCTTCAAATCCGACAAACCAGGGGATGGATTTAAGGTAGAAGCTACAATAAGAGTATGGAAACTTTACGATTTGATGCATTGCAACCATGAGCTTTGATGTATTTCAGGTGTAAGACCAAAGCAAAGTAGTGCATACTTGTGAATGGAAGTTGTTTTTTTTTTTTCATTTTTTACAAATAGAAATCTAAAATGTGTTTCTACCAGCTTTGCACATCCACAGACTGAAATTTGCAAAGGAGACTATCAGAATTGAAGCAAGGCATCCTCATATAATTATGCTGCCAGCACTACAATTCACTGTAGGGATGTGCTGTTAGTGTTCCTAGGCCAAACTGTAACAAAATGTGAGAAAGTTTAAGCAGTGTGAATAGTTTTGCAAGGCTCAAATCTAATCATTACGGTGGGGCATGTTACTCATGATTCCCTATTTGCTTAGTTTTCCCTTCTGCGATGGTGACAACTGAGCAAATAGAGAAAAAACAAGCTCTTGCTGGACTGTCTGAGGCAAATTGAGACGTGAAATCCAGGAGCTATAACATGGATGCATGAAACGGATGGAACATTAGAGAGTGAGAGGAGTGAAATAGAGTCGAGCATTAAGCTGTTTAACCTCTCTGTGTAGCATTAGTGGTAGAGACTTCAAAGCAGATGGTTTGGCGTTGGAAACAGAATGACAAATGGGTTTAGAGACAGCCACGGTGAGCATTCTCACAGGAAGACTAGGCCTGTCATTAATGTCAGCTTAATCACTTTGACCTTCCTTCAACTAGATTTCCATACCTATCCTATCGTTTTGCTGTGCTGTGCTCCTGGTTGGTGGCTACAGTATGCATTGCAGTTCGATAAGGCTGGGTGCGATGAAGCTACTGTTTATATCAGAGATCGTTGGTCCAACACATCCTTTAAAAGTTTTTAAAGTTTGATTCCTTCGTATCACAAAAGTTGATTTTCTTTTAACATACTTTTGATATGATCTGACTTCAGTTTGCTTTCAAGGGATTAAAAAAAGTTTCCAGCTTTAACAAATACCTCAACTGAAAACCACGACCTGTTGTTTACAATGTTTTAATAAAAAAAAAGTAAATTTCATTAACTGAACAGATGAGGCACATTTTTCATAAAAGACTGCTAATACTTGAAACTATAGAAACCAAAACGCAGTTTTTTAGCAGTACTCGGTAAAGACTCGTATCCAGAAATAGCAGTACTGAGTTCACCTCTAATCAAGCAAAAAAAGAAGCCTTGAGCTAATTTTGACTAAATTAACACAAAGTTTAAATTTGCCACATTTTGACCAAACCTACTTGTAACCTAAGAGCCTGGAGGCTTTTCTTTCAAAGGACTGTAGGAATCTTTCTTTTCTCTATTTCCTTCAAGCTTTAAAGCACAGAATACAGTCATATTCAAGAAATTAAGATATTATTGAGAAGTTTATTTATTTCAGTAAGTCAGTTCACTAAGTGAAACACATTATATAAATTAATTACCCAGACTGATGTTTTCAAGCCTTTATTTCTGTTAATTATGATGATTTTCTGCTCGCAGCTATTGAAATACACCATTTAAGATTAGAATATTACTTTAGAACATTTTTAATACAGAAATGGGGGCTTGAAAAGTATGTTTATTACCCACCTAAAAGTTATTTTCAAAAGGTACTTTTAATCTGAGAAACGAGCTTCATTGAAACACATTTTCCACATTTGACTAATATTACAGTCATTGACTCTGACTGTATTATTAGACAATTATTTTGTTGAATTTTAGGAACTATTTTCTTCTTAGTTGGGACTTTCACAGTGGGGTCAAAATATCTTCCCTGGAAGTTTTAGTTCCTGGTTCCTACTGGGGAAATAGAGGGGGTTCAGGAAGGGAATCCAGTGAAAGGTTTTCATTTTCTGAAAGAAACCAAACCAGTGACTGTGATGGATTAAACTTTTTCAGTTGGAATATTGTTTTTTGCTTTTAGATTTGCTTTCCCTCTTCAGAGCAAATTTGTTCTTTCCCAGTTTGCTCTACTGTCCACCTATCCGCTAAATGTGTCACGTTTGTCGTAACCTGAGAAGGAACTTCTGTGGATGTCCGTTCGATGTCCAGTTTTTTGTGACTGCGCTGACTGTGTGTACTGATAGCAGTAATACTCCCACTTAAGGAGTGGGACCAAGCAGGCAACGCTAAAAAAAAAAAAGTTAGTCTGATCAGAAGCAGAAGGAAAAAGGGCTATGCTTGATTTTAAGAAATGCAGCATGGGAAGAACGGTTTATCTCACAGGGACCTCAATGAAATTGCATTAAAGCTGCTTCCGTAATAAGAAACCACCTTAGTCTTTGAGTTCAGTTCTTTTCTTCTTCTCTTCTCTGCCCCCCCACCTTTGAGGCTGTTATGAAAACTGAACATCTCTGAGTGGAAGGCTGTTGTCAGCTATGTCAACATGTCAGCAAGGTCAGCAGTAGGATGTGGAGACCATCAAGCATGTTTTATTCACCTTAGTTATAAAAGAAGATGGGCTTCTTCATTGCATTGTGTCTTCATTGTAGATCTGGATCAATTCTTGAGAAAAACCCACAGTAATTTCATTGGAAAACAAATGGTGATTCTAGTAGAGAATCAGAATCAGTTTTATTGCCAAGTTTGTGCACACAAGCAATGAATTTAACTCTGGTACACTTCGCTCTCAGTGAAGATTTTTATTTGTTTTTATAAAATAATGGAAATAAAATATATCTTTATAAATGTAGATATATACACAATTGACTTTACGATAGAATATAATGTGAGATCAGCCCAAGTAGGAATGGCGTTCTTCTGAAACTCTGACTGTCAAGTGTTCATCAGAGAAACATCCTGGGGGAAGAAACTGTCTCTGTGGCGGCTGGTTTTAGTAGACAGTGCTCTGTAGCGCCAACCTGAAGGTAAAAGTCTAAACAGTTTGTGTTCAGGATGTGTGGTGTCTGCAGAGATTTTAGCTGCACTTTCCCTGATCCTAGACCTATATAAGTAGAGGTGAGTAAGAATCCAATACAGAAGAGCTGGAAATGTTGCCATGATTTGGACCAAAGTTTTTCTGAATATTGATCCCAGCCTGCTTTGGCTATGGATTACTAAAAATATTGTCAGTAACCTTTGTTATACTTCACATTAACACTCTAGCTCCTTCCATAATGTAGCTTTGTTGAGAAGGGGGGAAAAAGCTATGCTTTCCATGTTTTAACAGGCAACCCCCCCGATTGTTGACAGTGCTTCATAGCAAGAGATGCCACGTTTTTCATAATGTTGTGTTCTTCATCCTGCTGCCCCAAGGCTGGAGCCATTGCTTTGCAGGAGTAAATAACCGGCTTTAACAAAACTTCAGGGACACATTAGTGTGCTGGAGGATGGCTCCGTGGCGGCAGGGCAGCCTCTTCTACGCTCGCAGTGAGCCAGGCGGAGTTATCAGGAGGTGCGAGGTAATAGCTCTTTGGCATGGGTGTAAAGTTGTGTCCTTTCTCCCTGCTGACAGCCAGTCCCCTGCCCAGTAAGACCATATTGAGCTGCATTCTCCACCGTCTAAAGCCACAGCAGATATATTGAGCACACCGTTATTTTCTTGTTCAGTTTGCTAGTCTTATGAATTCTATAGTGTTCACTTGGATTTGGCACAGGTTCACTGTATTTTACTCAAATGTAGTTTTGTTCTTAATAATAAGGCTTTTTGGGAGGATAACAGTTCAGATTTTTGAGAAAAATGCAACCTCCATTTTTTGGTTTCTTTAAAATGACTTTTTGTCATCATACAGGGATTGTACAGTGGAATTTCAAATAATACATTTAGTGGTGCATTAAGGTAACATAAAAACATTAAAACATAATATAGAAGTAAAAGTAAAGGTTTCACAATTAAGTCAAAAATTGTTTTAAAAATCAGCACAGCGGTAATGAAGGGGCAAAACCGTCACCCATATTCAGAGGCTTCAGTCTTGCCCCTCTCTCGACTCCGTTCCGGTCTGCTTACTGTCTAAAAGATTAAGAAAAATAATGGCCACTAGTGGCACATAAAAACATATATATATATATATCTAGTCGGTCAGTCATTTTCTATCGCTTATTCCATAGTGGGTCGCGGGGAAGCTGGTGCCTATCTCCAGCAGTCTATGGGCGAGAGGCGGGGTACACCCTGGACAGGTCACCAGTCCATCGCAGGGCAACACACAAACAACCAAGCACACACTCATTCATACACCTAAGGTCAATTTAGAGTGACCAATTAACCTAACAGACATGTCTTTGGACTGTGGGAGGAAGCCGGAGTACCCGGTGAGAACCCACGCATGCACGGGGAGAACATGCAAACTCCATGCAGAAAGACCCCCGGATGGGAATCAAACCCAGGACCTTCTTGCTGCAATGCAACAGTGCTATCAACTGCGCCACCGTGCAGCCCTATATATATATCTATATATATAAAAACTGTAATTGGTGTAGAAAATTCTGTCCAGGTTTGAAAAGTCCCTGTTTTGCAGTTTGGCTTAGCCTACACTGGTTTTAATGCTAAAAAAGGAATAACATTGAAAATGCTTGTTGTGTTTTCATAAATATATTAAAAGCTTCACAAGAGCTTTTTCAGCCAAGTTGTTGAGCTATACTAGAGGTCTTTAATAGTCAACTCTATCGCCACAACAGGGCAAATTCAGTGTCGCCAACTCCTCAGTAAGGGAGGTAACTATTAACTAGGGGTGGGCGTATTGATCTAAATATTGGTAGTATCAATACCAAGGTATCGGATCAAAACTAGCGTGATGAGATTGATAGTTGCAGGTTTTCTTCTATGCAGGGGCATGTCTAGAATTTATTTCTCGGGGGGCAGGTAGGGGAACAGATTTTAGACCGGTGGCACACTGAAACTGTACTCTAAGATCTAAAGTGTAAGCTATTATGTCTTTGTTCTCTGTTTTCATTCGGTTATGTTTCTGTTTATCAATACAGGTTAAAAAAAAAAACTAAAAAAGTCCACAATCCAAAAGCTGTCAAAATTATATCTGATGGTAAAAACCTTTAACCCTGCAGCACCAAATAAATTTTAACCTAATAGTTGTTTTTGTTCATTGCATGTTGCAAGTTATTAATTAATATTACATTTTTGCATGTTCTCCCTGTGCATGCGTGGGTTCTCACCGGGTACTCCGGCTTCCTCCCACAGTCCAAAGACATGCCTGTTAGGTTAATTGGTCTCTCTAAATTGCCCTTAGGTGTATGAATGAGTGTGTGCATGGTTGTTTGTGTGTTGCCCTGCGATGGACTGGCGACCTGTCCAGGGTGTACCCCGCCTCTCGCCCATTGCCTGCTGGAGATAGGCACCAGCTCCCCCGCGACCCACTATGGAATAAGCGGTAGAAAATGACTGACTGACTGATTTTTCTGTATACAGTCTGTTTTGCTATGTTATGTTTTGTTCCTAATACAACTAAAAATATAATTCATACCATCACCAGAATAAACAAAAATTCTTTGAGTTAACCCAGAAATGAAAAAAGCGGGAAGACAAAGTTCAATGCAATTTTTAGTTATACATCTTTTTTTTTGGATCAAAGTGAATTAGGGGTCTAAAAATGCACTATATCTAGTGAAAAAAGTGCTAATTTGGCAACACTGATAACCTCTCTGCAAACTCCTATATAAAACCTGATGTGTTTTATCATAATCATGATCATAATCAACTAAAGGCAGAATAAGATAATTATTCAGTGATCATGACATTTCAAATAAAAGGTATTGGTATTGCCAATACCAGCCCTGGATTTATGTGGTATTGGATCGATACCAAAATTTCCAGTATCGCCCACCACTACTAGTAACTGTCCTGAGGCTGCGTTCGGTTGAGTTGTAGCTCAGAGCTAGAAATGACATCAACGTTGAGTTGAGAGGACTCTAGTTGCAAGTCGGAAAACAGTTGGATTTCCTATTGTGTTGGTGCTAAATATTTCTATTTATTTTGTTTAATGAGTTTAAACAAAAAAGCATGTTCACAAATAAACCTGGTACAAATGGTAAAGATTATTTTCCTTTGTTCTAGCAATGCTTCCTTGTAATAAATCTTCCGCTGCTTAACCCGCAAATGCATTTTCCCCTCAGATCTGGCACCATTTAAGTGGGAATAAACAGGGTTTCCAACGTTATAAGACTCATAGCAAAGGAGCATGGTTACCGGTATTATAAAAAAACTGTTTTGTTCCAATCGAGAACTCAGAAAACCCAACTTCAGAGTACAAATAGAACACACCACAAGAAGTAACTAAATGATGTTGTTGCCTAGTTTGCATGACTGGTCACATGCAGCTAATTGTAATGAATGCTGTAGGGGAGAGGAATAATGGTGTGGGAGAAATAAAAGGTGAGTATGAAAACACCATAAATATCTTTAGAACTACCAATAAAATTTCTTCAGTTGATTATTTTTTGTCACAATTACAAGCCCCCTACTTTATCTGGGCTTTGGACCTGCCGAAATGACCCAGTTTATTTATGTATTTATTTTTTTAGTTCGGTTTTCTTCAGTTTGATTTAATTTGCAATAATTTAACATTGTCTTCCACTTTTGTAAAAACACATACAGTATATATACATATTTACAAAAAAACATTTTATTTCCCAACATGTGTATTTAAAATGTCTTTACTGGGAGCAAAGTAGAACCGAAATCTGATTCTTTGTTTGTGTGCACAAGCTTGACAAATAAAGCTTATTCTGGTTCTGGTTTTTAACCTTACTGTCCACTATGGAGCATGCAACAACCCAGGCACTGGTCACTTTGCAAATTGTGACTGTGCTGCGCAAAGACTAGGCAGTCTGTGAGTGCTTTTGGACAGGGGAGGATCCCACAGCATCTCTTGCTGTCACTAGTTGCGTTTTCGAAAAAGAGTTGCCAGAGTCTGATTACTCTTATTAAATATAGCTAGAAAGTCATTCAGTGGACAACAAAGGACAAATCAAGAACCACCTCTGAGTCTGAAAAAAAGGGTGAGAAAAAACCTTCATAAAAATATCTTCTACCCATTTCATCAGACACTTCACTGTGACAAGGAATATTGTGGTGTTTAACTTCGTGAGATCTCATTCCACCACTAATATTTTTTCCTCCCTATTGTGCAGGTGCTAGGCTTTTGTAGACTGCATGTTCAGTTTCTGGTTGTCATGTGGGGTTAGCACGGCGTACAAGGTGCTCACGAGATCAATGCTTCACTAACCTTCTCCAGGTTGTCTTTGGGGATTTCCGCTGTTCTCATTATGTGCCTCTGCACAGAGTGTTTATCAGACAAGAGGAATATAGAAATCTTGTGCATGTCGCTGATTTGTAAGGCCCATTTGTCCTCATTTAAGGTGGATGAGGGAAGACTCCAGAAACTGGGCCTCTTGGTGGTCTTTTGAGTGTTAAACTAGCATTTGTTATTACAAAGCAGATACGCTCTTATTTATCAAAATAATACGAAAAGGTGGGTTATAGCAAAGGTAGATGGATCAGGGTTATTCCTTGTGCAGCTGCTACCCACACACACTCTTAATTACTCTCTTATTCATCCCCAACAATGGGAGGGGGTAGAATCTTGCTTCTTCACCAGGAAGATGCAGACTGCGAACCCTGAAGCAAGCAGAGTTCCTTCAAGAGGTACAGTTTATCATTTTTAATGGAGAGGTACAGGAAGTGGAGACATGAAGCTGGGCCCTGTGATTCATACATCGCTACAGTCGGGGGGAGATAAGAGCAAGTCTGTCTCGCTGTCCTCACCTCTGGTTTGCAGTAGTTCCTGCTCAAATCGTCCCCCCCACCTTTGAGTCTTCTGGGCTCATCTTGAACACCATGAAAATATACTTTACCTGACCCTCTCCAGGGAAATAAGGCAAATAATTTACCTAACCATCTTATTATATATAACAAAGGCCTGTTTATGTATTTAGTCTCCAATTACATATTTCTCCTGTTGTTGCTTTTCTATCACTGCTAGATGTTTCAGATCATTAGACAATTTAAATATCAGATAAAGATGATGCGAATAAATATTAAAAGCAGTTTTTAAATGTTTTCATTGACCAAAGGAAAAAGACTATCCAAACCAACCTGGCCCCATTTAAAAAAGCAACTGCCTCCTAAACCTAACAACTGGTTGTGCCAGCCCTGGTGGCAACAACTGCTGTCAGGCTTTTTTTTTTTTTTACATTGCTGTGACGAAAGTGCGGCCCACTCTGCTTTGTAGAAATGTTTTAATTCACGAACACTGGAGAGTTTTTGAGCATGAACACTGAATTGGACTTAAGTCCTAACTTTTACTAGGCCACTTTAATACATTAATTTAATGGGTGTTTGTTAGCTTTTCAGAGGTGGACTTGCTGGTGTGCTGTGGGTCATTGTTCTGCTGCATAACCCAATGACCAGACGTTCTGCTTTAGGAGATTCCAAGCAGAACATTCATGGTTAAAAGTTGTCCATGCGCTGAAGCAGCAAATAAGCCCCAGACCATCACACTACCGCCATCCTGTTTGTATGTGTATACGATGTATTTATTTTTGTTTTGAAAGCTGTTTTACGCCAGATGTAATCGGACTCCCACCTTACAAAAACTTTCACTTTTCTCTTATTGGTCGACAGAATATTTTCCCAAAATTCCAATGTGAGATGGGTCTAAGTGTTTCGGCCTTGGAACTCTCCCATCGATGCCATTTTTTGCCCAGTCTGTCTGTCTTATTGTTGAATCATGAAAAACTGATATTAAATGAGGCCAGTGGAGCCTGCAGTGCTTTTGATGTTGTTCTGGGTTCTATTTATGACCTTCTACATGAGTCGTCAACTTGTATTTTACTACCTTTTTTAGACTCTTTTAGCCTACATCATGTTGTCACACAGGTTCTACTTAAGTGATTTCTTGGTTTGTCAGGTCTACTAGTAATCAGGCCTGGGTGTGGCTGGCGAAACTTTCCAAAAAATATGGGTTATCACAGTGAATGTTATTTAACAAGGTGGGCAACTACTTTTTCACATATGGACAGATTGATTTGGATAGCTTTAATGAAATAATCATATTTATATAAATATAATAATCAAAGGTTTCTTTTTGTATTTAATGAGGTTATCTTTGTCTAATACCAAAATAGGTTTGATCTGAAACATTTGAGTTTGACATCAAGACAAACACTGAAGAAATCTGTAAGGGTGAAAATACAATTTCACAGCATATTCTAGCATATTGGACACCTAGTAAGCCTCTAAATCAGATGTAGTTTTCCATTGTCCCCTGGAGCCTAGTTTATTGTGCTCTGTTGTACACTGAAAAAAGCCCAGTGATGTCATGCCACCATTGTCACCTGTTCATTTACTTTCGTAAAGGAATCGGGGTATTGATCAGGATTTGCAACTGTGTTAACAGCTCGGCTGGTGTGTAAAATAGGCCTTGAGGCTATTCAGTTTTTTACGCTCAGCCTCCAGAGTGCTTTCCGGACCTTGTAATCGTAATTAAATATGCAAATTTTGATCGCATCAGGGTCACTATTTTTGAATTGAAATGTGGTCATGCTCACCCTATCTTGTCAGCTGAGAGCAGAGAGAGGCTTTTCAAACGTTAATGGGAGGGAAAAATACTGAAGAACAAAGAAGTAAATTGAGATCCTTCCTTTTTCAATTTCCCTTGTTAGGCTTCTGCTGCATTCCCTCCTATAGTTTTTTTTTCAGATGGGTTTTATGATATTTTTCTCCCCTCCCCACAGCATCTCTGCCTCTTTTCTTGCTCTCTCTCTCACTTCTCGGCAGTTTTCCCCAGACAGGTTCCACAGTGTTTTAGAGGGGATGGATTTAATTGCTCTGTGGGGATTGGTTGGCTGTGCTGGGCTCGGCTGTTTAATTAGTGTACCCTGCCGGGATTGGTTTAATGCTTCATGATCTTGAAATTGTCTGATTGTTCAGCCCTCTGGGGAATCTCACTGCCTACGTAGGACAGCAGGTTTAGCTAAACATTGCTCTAGGCTTTTGCTGTATGCAGCAGGAACAAGATATGCCTAAAGGAGTGGAATTTGGCTTACCTGGGGTGGGGGGGTCAACTAATATGACAAAACATTATTGTTCTCGGTTGCTTGACTGTATAAATTCTATAAAGACCTGGTATAGATGTGGGCATTTAAAATACTTGATCTTGCATAACTCTGACTGGAAATGATCAAACTGACTATTAATGCAGAGCCAATATTTGTAATATGCAAACACATGAGTTTTAGCTGCGGAATTTCCTTTTCATGTGGTTCTTGTATATTTTTCACATTTATTTTCTGAATGGTTGACATAGTTTTTTTGTTTTATGTAACTTTGCTGTCTTGTTTTACATTTCTTCTTCAACAAGACGTCCAGAATCCTCCGACATGGACCCTGGAATTTTGTTCTTGATCACTTTGTCTGAGTGTATAAGAGGAAATTACATTTTTGAACGGGTGCTGGGAGGGTCTATGTCCCTTCTCTACTCCTCTGCCAGGTGCCCTTGGTTTGGTACAATCAGGGCTGCTGCGTTGAACTTGGCAGGAAACGTGCTCAGCACAAGATCCTGTAAAAGGGAAACGCTTCTGTTGTAGCGGCGCAGCCTAGTACATGCAGCGTCAACTGAAGGCTAAACTCATTCCGCTTCATAAGGCTGATCAAGCCCACTCTGTCAAAGAACTCAACCTTGAAGCGCATAAATCTCTAGTGGAGGATAATAGGAATACCATTCCCTGCCTCTCTGCCTGGACTTGCTTGTCCTTACAGAGAATGATGACTAAGTGCTCCATTGCAGAAATTATTACTTTTTGTCTGAGAGCTTTCTCTATTAGGAATCCTCCAGGTAGATGGAACACAAATGTTGCACTCTGATGTTGTTGATCAGATTATCTTTGTAACACCTATGGATGGGGTTGGTGCTCTGTTTAGGACTGTGTTTACACCCTCTGAGTTACCAAGTGGATGCATATGATCATGAAGGTGACAGACCACATAGCAACAAAGTTACTCCCATATGAGAGTTGCACCCATTTGCTATCTCTCTGGGGGGTGATGCCCTGATTACTGAGTGACATAGTGCTGAGGTTGAGGGCCCTCTCCAGCTCTAAGTATTGTTTGTGTGGCGATGACTGGTTGAGAATAATGAGAGTTAGGTGATGCAGACACATTTTTAGAGATGCACTAATAAGAATTGTTTTCAGCCAAGATTTATGTTTGGTTTTTGAGGAGCTTTAACCTGCCAATACCGATTATAGGTGATTTTGATTTCTCTTCCAGGACTATTAGCTATTATTTTTAGTCTTTCTACCATAAATAGACTACAAGACTAGTTAATAGTTTGTATTGGCAGCAGAGGCGCTGTCATTCTGCTTATGTAAGACTATAGTTGGTATAAAATGGGGTTTTACGACATTTCAAACTTAGGCAAAATGATTACAGAACTGACATTTAAAATTTTCTTAAGCATCTTATGTTTGCGATTAGCACTGCCACATCATTAGCATCACAAAAACAGCAGTTTCAGTGTGCAATCCTTGGAAAATGTAGGTCCTTACCTAGAGTTGCCACCGTCCCTTGAAAAACGGAATCGTCCCGTATTTAGAATAAAAAGTACGCGTCCCGTATTGAGCTGAAACGGGACGCACATAGTCCCGTATTATTAGGTGGATCAAAAATCTTCACTAAAATGTCATTAGAATTAATAAATGATGGGGTGCTTCATATTTAACATTACGGTAAATTCATTACCAGCCATATCCTGCTCTGTGACCAATGAGCTGACATAATATTTCGGCTCATCTCATTGGCCAGCAGGTACCGTTGCTAAGGATAGATACAGGTGTTACGTTGATTCGCGTTTTCCCATCAGATACGGTTTCCCCAGTGTCTCCTCGCCGCTTATGCGACAAAAAAGGCCCGTGTTTGTTCAGCGCTCGTAACCAGCGCGCCGTGCTTCCACTGCAAGAGATCTACGGACACCGTGAAAGTTCAAACAACGTGTTTAGATAGATAGATAGATAGATAGATAGATAGATAGATAGGAACAGCAGAGAGGTAGATGCAAGTTCCTCAGGCAGCTGACATCCCCAACATCCAGGCTATTGTACCCTTTGTCCTCAGCATCCCTTCTTCTAGTGCGTTTGTGGAAAATATTTTCTCCATCATGAAAAATAAGTGGACTGATGTGAGGAACAAATGTTCTACAGAATTAATGAGAAGTGAGCTAATTGTCAGTCTAATTAATGAAATGTCCTGCTCAGAGTTTTACTCGGTAGTCCTGAAAAGCAAACAACTCCTTGCAGCAGCAAGAGCTCAAATGAAATATAAATGGAAAAAATAGGTTGTTTCCACATAATTCAGCACTGCAGTTTTTAGTTCACTAGTTAAATATTTTTTTCCCTACACCTGACTAACCGTAGTCATGGCCTTTAAGGCACAAGTGTTTATGTTTACAACTTTTCTACAGACTTTTTGTTTGCACTAAATGCACTATTACGAAAATGTTCTGCATTATACTGTTATGCTTTTTTATATTGTTTTAAGTTAAGCAGGACGGAGGTCTTTTCAATAGTGGTTTATTTATTTTAGAAGGATATTTGTTTTTGTCTAGTAATTTTATTTTGCAAAAAGAATAAATTATTTTATAAATTGCTGAATAATTATTTTTCCACGGATATTTGTATCAGTCGAAAACATGCATCGAATTAAACTTGGGTTCGAGTCCAATGTTTCCAAAGTCATTTCACACAAAGAAAAAGGGTGAAAAAAATCACCAGGCCGGTAGAGGTGCAGACAGTGGGGTTGGATAGCCCTACCAGGAGGTGTCCCTTATTTATTTATCAAGGGGTTGGCAACCCTATCCTTACCTTACCCATTTTCCAGAAGGGTTCCCAATGTTTCCAGATCCTGCATGTTCCATGACGGGTTGAAAGCTCAAAAGGATAAAATAGAAAAGTTATAAGCACACAGTCTGGCTCTCTTTCACTTTCTTGCAGCCTGAATAAATGGCAAACTTGTCTCAGCATGGCACAGAAAATGTAGTTTTCTTTCAAACTGACTTGGTTTTAAACACTTAGCTGACACTGAAAATAGCTATCCTTGAGTCTATTCTTTCTCTTCTTTTTAAAGCTGCTGTTCTGCTGTGTTGCTACATTTTGATCAGTAGAACTTGTGCATTTGATTTTTATTTTGCACCAGTATGAATGCTAAATGAAAATGACTTCTAGTTATATCTGTGGCTTTGGAGATGCTCAATGTTCTGTTTTTAAAGAGGGGGGAATCTCAGGCCAGCGGAGGATCATGGTCAAAGTCAACAATGCTGCTCTTATATAAATAAGCCCCAAGACTTAATATTGCAGGCTTGGCTCCCTTCAAAGATAAAAAAATATTATTGCATCTCAACTCCATCCCCCTCCGCCTTTTGGGCAGGGCGTGAGTTCAGCGTCCGTCTAGACGTGCAGCATCATTAACCCACCATGACCTCGGTCCCTGATGAATTCCCTCTAACATCCCCTGCACCCTGGCGTTAGCAGCCATTTTCCTGTCCACTGGGAGTCAGGGTTCCTCTGGACTGGCCATTAGAGCCACTAGCCTCTGCTGGCAGGCATTAATAGGCCAAGTGGCCGGAGCCTCTTTCAGACTGCTGAATAATTCAGACCGTCTGGGCTGCGTCCCAGGGTGCAGGGAAATGTGAACTGGGGATCGGGGTGCAGGGGGCTTCATGGAGGTGCAGGGGTTAATAAAAGGTCTGCCTCTGTATCAGCAGCTGCTGTCACCCCCCTTCCTCAAACCCGTAACAAACACGCCCGACCCCACCTCACATATGAAAGAATCCTATTCAGCTGATTAGATTTTTCAAAATGGATCAATTTTTAATCAGCGGAGCATCTGACAACGGTCAATAGCTCTGTCGCTGGGAAGACAGTTGCTGGACAGCCGTCTTTATTTACAGGAATGTTTATTTGTTTTTAAATGTATGCAGATGGGTAGGCAGTAAATGGCTAACTCAGGTCATTGCAGTGTCTGACTTATCCAGATAGAGTATTGCCCTTCTGATGTAAATCTGCAACAACACCATCCTGCCTTTGGATAAAGCAGCTGTGAATCTCTTCCTGCATTACTGTGGGCCTATCCAAAGAGATCCTTGTTAGCCATTTGATCTGGATGAGTAGGAGTGAGGAGTCGACTCACTGGATGTGATACTGCCATCAAAATTTCATTGGACTGTGGGGAGATCCTAACGTTAAATAATGAGGATCCCATAAACCTAATGTTGAGAACCTCTCTGGAACTGCTGACGGTGCCTAGTTATGATGTGGTATGTAGGCTGAATTATGAGGAGATAATCCTTCTTTGGAGTGCTCCTCACTGTAGCCCAGCTGGTTTTTAAACATCCAACTCTCAAATATTATTTGTGTGATAGCTTCAAGGACCTCTTGTTAAATTTACACGTTTACAATAGAAGGAATGTTTTCATGCTTTGGTTAAAATTTGAGATTTAGAAAAATAAGTTTACTTGCATGTTTTCTGGAACAATATTAAAGGCCTCTCAAAAGATTAAGCAGCGATGTTGCATTTCTCAAATAAAGTGCGTAGTGCCTTGCAATAGTATTTTAATGTTTTGTCATGTTATAGCCACAAGCTTCACTGCATTTTTAATGGGTTTTTATGAGATAGACAAACACAAATAGTGTATAATTGTGAAGTGGATGGTGAATAATACGTTGTTTGCACCATTTTCCTCTTTTTGTATGTTTTACAAATAGAGGATATCTCCCAGCTTTGCAAATGTACTGACTGAAATGACTGAAATCTCTAAAGGTTGGAATTGAGGTATTGGTCAGGGTTGAAGAAAAATATTGCCACAACATGATACTGCCACCATTGTGTTTAATAAGCAAGACCAGACAAGTTTATTTGTATAGCACATTTCAGCAACAAGACAATTCAAAGTGCTTTATCTGATGACAAAAAACATTTAAAAAAAGTACATTTCAGTGGCATGATAAAGGAAAGTAAAGAAAAGTTGGACTATAGACCTTAACTTACCCTCTGCAGAAAAACTTTAATCGTTAACAAATTTATTGAAAGTGGGAATAGTGTGTCCAGGGGTGTCGTGTAGTTTTCCTTTGCACATGGTGTATTGCATAAAGGCCAAAAAAGGTCAGTTTTAGTCTAATCTGACCAAATAACCTACTTCTACATGTTTGCTTGGTCCCCTACATGGCTAATTTCAACAATGGTCTTATTCTTGCCACTATTCTACAAAGCACAGATTGGTGGAGTGCACAAATTATAGTAATCATCATATTCCTTATCTGAGCTGTGTATCTCCGCAGCTGCTCCAGAATCACCAAGAACCTTTCAATTACTTCTTCAATGCTCTCCTTGTCCGGCCTGTTGGTTTATGTGGATGGGCATGTCTGTAGTAGGTTTACTGTTGTGTCATGCTATTTCTATTTTCAAAAGAAGGCTTAAATCATGCTCTGTGAGATGTTTGAAGCTTGAGATATTTAAACAACATAACCATGTTTTCAGTTGCTCCACAGCTTCCTTCCTGAGCTGCGTGCTATGTTCTTGGGTCTTGACGACACTGTTTGTTCTTGAATGTTCTCTAACAAATCTCTGAGGCCTCCGCAGAGCAGCTGAGAGCAAATTACATACAGGTTTATTTTAGGATATTTGAGTAAATGGGGTTTAATACAAATGCAAGCCACACTTTTCAGATTTTTATTAGTGAAAAATTTATAAATCCTTCTATCATTTTCCCTGCATTTCACAATTATGTGCTAGTCTTTGTTTGTATTACCTTAGGTACCACCATAAAATATATTGAAGTTTTGTGTTTGTAACAAAATGTGAGACATTTCAAGGGATATGAATGTGTTTGTACTGCACTGTATTTCATTTCTAAATTCCATTCATTTGAGTTATTATAGAGGTTGAAATGAAATCTTGCATAAAGGAAGTTGGCTTCATATGTACAGAAAACAGAATAGCTCTCACCGTGTTCCCCTTCCAACAGCAAAATGTTTTAGTAAACAAGGTCAAATGGTGCAATGTAGTCTAAAATCAATAAGCCTCTCTCCTGGTGCAGCCAAATCAATTTATCAAAGATAGAAAACATAGATTAATCAATGTTATGACAATACAAACACTTTTAAAAATATCAGTTTGTAATGTGCTTTGCTCTTTTCCATTTAAATGTTTCAGTAGTTTTTATAGGCCAAATACATTACACAAAAAAGAACAGCTGAAGATGAAAGCGGAGGTTTCATATAACTAAAATACAAAATGTCATTTTCTGTATTAGTTCATTTTCTAAAGGAGATTAAACTTTTACTTCATTGTTCTATACCTAATAGAGCAAATAAAAAAATCTATACTTGTGACATTAAAATGTTTTATGAAAAAAGTATATCTTATCCTATTAGTGTCAAATAAATCAGGGCACCAATTATGATATGTAGCATTTTGACATTCCAGAAGAACTCATACTAATAAAATACTTTACAAGTGTCACAAATGAATAATTTGTGTAACTGTGTGTATTTCATTCCTACAGGCACATTTAGAACTACATGATATATTACCCCAGGACTTCGCAGAACAGTTAAAAAATGCGGGAAGAGCAATCTGTTTCTATTCACTAATATTCTCTGTGCAGTATATTGTATATTGTCTTTACGTATTGACATAGTGACTTAATAACCTGACGTCATGCCTCACTTTCGTATTGATTTCACACCATATCAGCAAAATCGCATATTGACGTGGTGCTCTGATTAGACCTTGACATGCCATCCAATGCCATGATGTGAGCCATCAATTTGCGTTACAGTGCATTACGTTTAATATCACTGCAGGGACTTATTTATATACTGTTTCAGTCACCAAATGACATAGTGCTTTACTAACTTAATTATTGACATTTTTGGCTGTTGATTATAATAAGTATTATGTTATTTTGTATATATTAAATCACACAATGAAACTGAGTGTACTGATCAGTCAGTGTAACTATTTGATCAGCAATAATGTCCGTCCACCTGTCTCTGTTCAGTCTCCATGGTAACTGTTGTACTGGCTAATGGATGGTGGTAGTATCCACTACTTTTATTACCGCATCAGGTTCCAATTTAGACACTCTCCACAGCATCAGGATCTTACAGCACACCCACCTCTTTGAGGTCCGAGTGGAAATATGTTAGCTGCTAGCCTGGAAGTACATCCCGCTTCATTCAGAAACTTTGCTGTGGAGACAGTCAAAAACAAATGTCAGTGTTTTAGTGGTGGGATTACATTCAATGTGAGTACTTAAAGCTATAAATAAGAAATTCTTTTGAGCAGGTCAACTCTTTGCCATGTTCGCTAACAGCAAATATATCATCAAATCACATGCAAAGATATTTTGACATGTAGATCTAACAAATATAATAAAACCTTTTTGCTATATATTAATACATTAACAAGTATGGTAAATGATGCAATGCATGAAACAAAGTTGATTCAAACACATTGCAAATGACACAGATCACATGGTGTCATGTTTGCTCATTAACATGATGGAGTCAGTCAGTCTTATAAGGAATTGCTTGGTGCTAAAGCACAGACTTAATACTGGGATCCTGTTGCTTGAAGCCAGTGTCATTGTGCTTCCTTGTGTCAGCGCTTGCTGCTCATCTTCTATAAGATTTTAGAAGACATTCAGAGATTACTTCATTGCTGTGTTAAAGTACTGTTTTTTTATATTTTATACTGTCTATAGTGTTATACGAAATAATTCAGGACAGAGGCAGATCAACAGAAATCCATTAAAGTACACGTTTGTGTGCCTACAGGTCCTTCTCAAAATATTAGCATATTGTGATAAAGTTCATTATTTTCCATAATGTCATGATGAAAATTTAACATTCATATATTTTAGATTCATTGCACACTAACTGAAATATGTCAGGTCATTTATTGTCTTAATACGGATGATTTTGGCATACAGCTCATGAAAACCCAAAATTCCTATCTCACAAAATTAGCATATCATTAAAAGGGTCTCTAAACGAGCTATGAACCTAATCATCTGAATCAACGAGTTAACTCTAAACACCTGCAAAAGATTCCTGAGGCCTTTAAAACTCCCAGCCTGGTTCATCACTCAAAACCCCAATCATGGGTAAGACTGCCGACCTGACTGCTGTCCAGAAGGCCACTATTGACACCCTCAAGCAAGAGGGTAAGACACAGAAAGAAATTTCAGAACGAATAGGCTGTTCCCATTGTGCTGTATCAAGGCACCTCAGTGGGAAGTCTGTGGGAAGGAAAAAGTGTGGCAGAAAACGCTGCACAACGAGAAGAGGTGACCGGACCCTGAGGAAGATTGTGGAGAAGGGCCAATTCCAGACCTTGGGGAACCTGCGGAAGCAGTGGACTGAGTCTGGAGTAGAAACATCCAGAGCTACCGTGCACAGGCGTGTGCAGGAAATGGGCTACAGGTGCCACATTTTGGATGAAAGCAAATTCTGCATGTCATTCGGAAATCAAGGTGCCAGAGTCTGGAGGAAGACTAGGGAAAAGGAAATGCCAAAATGCCAGAAGTCCAGTGTCAAGTACCCAAAGTCAGTGATGGTCTGGGTTGCCGTGTCAGCTGCTGGTGTTGGTCCACTGTGTTTTATCAAGGGCAGGGTCAATGCAGCTAGCTATCAGGAGATTTTGGAGCACTTCATGCTTCCATCTGCTGAAAAGCTTTATGGAGATGAAGATTTCATTTTCAGCATGACCTGGCACCTGCTCACAGTGCCAAAACCACTGGTAAATGGTTTACTGACCATGGTATCACTGTGCTCAATTGGCCTGCCAACTCTCTTGACCTGAACCCCATAGAGAATCTGTGGGATATTGTGAAGAGAATGTTGAGAGACTCAAGACCCAACACTCTGGATGAGCTAAAGGCCGCTATCGAAGCACCCTGGGCCTCCATAAGACCTCAGCAGTGCCACAGGCTGATTGCCTCCATGCCACGCCGCATTGAAGCAGTCATTTCTGCAAAAGGATTCCCGACCAAGTATTGAGTGCATAACTGTACATGATTATTTGAAGGTTGACGTTTTTTGTATTAAAAACACTTTTCTTTTATTGGTCGGATGAAATATGCTAATTTTGTGAGATAGGAATTTTGGGTTTTCATGAGCTGTATGCCAAAATCATCCGTATTAAGACAATAAAATACCTGAAATATTTCAGTTAGTGTGCAATGAATCTAAAATATATGAATGTTAAATTTTCATCATGACATTATGGAAAATAATGAACTTTATCACAATATGCTAATATTTTGAGAAGGACCTGTATAGTTTAGATGCTCCAGTTTTTGACTATAGTTAAACATGAGAGAAATATCACTGGGATGGTGTAATTTATAAGTAAGACCTTGCACTCCATCTAATCTTCCCTCTTAACATCAAACTTATGCAAAAAGCAGCAATGCTTTCACTAAGAAGTCCTTTTTTTTTTTGTTCAGTAATGAAAATGTTTTTAATTTTTGCTTTGCCAATTGCGTTTTTCTCTTTTTACTCTCTGATAATAGAACTGTATAAACTGGGTGAGATGTTGAATTCTTGACTGACTGAGTGCCTGCAGCCGTGCACTTTCTTTGCCTTCCTTTACCTACATCTTCTGATGGCCTCTTCTTTCTGTTTCTGTAGAAATAAGGTTTGATTTATGCTTTTATGCAGACTTGATGCTGATATAAGTTGAAAAATGCATGGTGCAGTTACTGGTACCAAGATTTGTAAAAGCTAAGGTTTCAAAACTGTTTAAAGTCATCTGAGAAAGATCCCATAGAAGGTACAGGAGTGACCAGAAATTTACTTGGCTGTAGCACAGAATGGCACGTTGCTTTATTTTGGAAGTTTTCTCACGTATTGTATGTTTTGTGGATGAGGATGGTCTCTAAGACACTGTTTTATTAGGGTTTTTTGTACTATGATTATGCTTTTACACTTTGCCTTTACTGGTGCTTCTTAGCCAGCCCATTGTTGTAAAGGAGGATCTTCTCAATCCACTTACAAGGTTAAATGTAGATTAAATAAAGAAAACGCTAAAGAATAATCAGTCAGATCATGAACAGAAGTAAAAACAGCCACATTTGCCTTTACAAACACTTAACCTGATTGACACTGAAGTCTTAATCCACAGAGGGTTATTTATGTGAATTATTTTTTACCACTCTTCCAGAGGTGCATTTGTGAGGTCAGACACTGATGTTGGACAAGAAGGCTTAACTCTGAGTCTCTGCTCAAATCATCCCAATGATGTTTGTTCCTGGTCTGGTCTCTCTGCAAAGCCCAGACACCCCCTGATGGCCAGACAGAGAAGCATGATTCATCACTCTGGAAAACTCCATTGAGTGTCAGATGTGTAAAACTCTGCGCTGCACTTGGAGTTCCAAGGCTTAGATGCAGCTGGTCGGCCATGGAAACCATGTCCATGAAGTGCTCTGCATGCTGTTCTATAGCGAATCTGAAGGTTAGATGAAGTATATAGGACTGGAGCTATTAACTCTGTGGGCAGTTGGTGTCATGTGTGCACTAGGTCCATTTGTGATTTTACTTTTGGCCTACCTCTTTTAGGCTGAGTTGCTTTATGGTAACCACTAAAAGTTGACACTGAAAATTTTTATTTATTTTAACTTAAAATTTTAATAAAATTGAACTAATTGCAGAGATGGCATCCCATCACGGAACAACACTGGAATTCACTAAGCTGCTTAGAGTGACCCCTTCCTTGACAAATGTTCGTAGAAGCAGCCTGTATGCCGGGGTGTTGCACTTTGTACCTCTGTGACCAAAGAGGTGATTGGAACACCTGAAATGAATGATTTGCAGGGCTGCTCAGTCCTTTACCCAATAGACAGCAAAATAGCCAAAAGGTTTAATATTCTATGCAGTAAGGGCTTAAAAACTAGTACAAAATTAAGCAGATTATTAATCAAAATGTATGCTTCAGTAACTTTAAATGTCAGATAACAATAACTGTGGTAATCAATAAATCATCTAATTTTTAGAATGGCTATTATTACTGCTTTTTAAAATGAAAAGTTATAATTTTTAAGATTTTTGTCTTTATACTTTGATACTTAATGTAATCTTGTCTAGTATCAGCCTATGCCTAATCATCTGTAATACAATTATGTTTAATATGCTCCTGGTGAACTCGTCAAATCCCTTCTGTACATACAGTGTTATTAGAGTCCTCTGTTCCCCAGACCATCAACACTGCTGGTGTTCAGCTGATCTCTTGTCCTTCAACACTGTCCCTGTTGTCTGTTTGCCTGTTTAATATGCGAAGGCGGTCATTTAGGGAGTCATTTTGGACCAGTGTAAACAAGTTGGCAACAATGATTAGCTGGAGTTGCAGAGGAAGTGTCCATCATTGTGTTAGTGCATTTGGAGATCATCATTCCTCCCATAGGTCATCCTGCTTGAGTCTGGTGGAAGATGCATTCTGGAAAAACCCCCAAACAGCACCAGAGGAAATACACTGTAAGTGGAGTTACTTAATGGGAGATTTTGCATGGCTAATTGCAAGTATGGATTGAAGGTCCATTAAGAGACATCAGAGTCCAACATACAGTTTGAATAAACTCGAGATGGATTGATCCATTGACTTCCTGGCTTTTCTATCTGAAGAAGTAATTAGAAACAAGGAGCGAATACTGTTTTGAGCATGATGAAACAAAGCATTATCAATGTCCAGACATTCCTGATGCTGGACATTTTTGTTTGTGCAGCGTATGCAAGCATGTTTCAGGTTGGCACCATGGAGGTCCCGTGGGAAATATCAGCCTTATTTATTGGAGCCTTTTTAGCCCCAGCTCAATAGCGGTGGTCTGATGGCTTGGGTACAGAGGGACTATCTGGCAGAATGAGGAGGGTGGAGGAGGAGCTGGAGCCTGGCGTCAGCCCCACTGACAAGCTCTTATTTACTGTCCAGATCTATGACTCATTTTATGTACCTAATCGTAAAGCACTGAGATTTATCGGAGGTAACGGGACAGTGGGGAATACCCCAAGAGACTGGCAGATTCAGCCCAGACCTCCCCCCACCCCCTACCTCTCACTCATGCTTTTCTGGCTAGGCTTCAGGATCACTCTACCTGCCCCAGCACGGCAGCGTCTTCTGGGAAAACAGGGAGTGTTGCAGACCACATAAGGAAACCCATAATACAGTCAGATATAGACAGCTGATGGCTCATCAAATAAAGAACAGGGTCATAAACATTGGATAGCCTAATGGATGACTGTGAGGATCAAGAACAGCTTATTGGTCAGGTAGAGTGACCTCTGACCAGCTCCACATGCAGAGTAGCATCATGACCATCACCAATAAACAGAAGGCGGACGTTTGGGGAGTTAAAAGGCAACATAAGTAATTTGTGTTTTGGTTTACGAATCTTGGTTTGTGAATTGCAATCACTTTTTTCTGGGTTATTAATAATGCATGCAGGGGGTGAGAAAAAAATCTAAAGGTTGACATCTTTAATTAGCATCTTTTTTTTTTTTTTTCATCATGTCTGGCGATATAGTGCCGGCAAAGGGGAAGCAAGTACAAGAAGTTATTCTAAAGCTGTCTTTGTTCTTATGGGCGGCTGTTTTTGTATTCCTGCCGAAATGAAAATTAAACTTTCATTGTTGTGCATGCTGTTTAATCCAATAACGATCTGATGTAACAAACTGCTGCAATATCTGCCGCCATGCTTAATCGGAGCAGACTTAGCCCTGTCGCTTTATATTAACCTCTGCTGCAACAAGAGAAGGGCCTCGCTAATCTGCCATTGTGGGCTTTGGCAGGGTGTAGCTGGTGCAAAACAGATTTGGCAGCGAATGCGAAAGTAAAGGCTTTATAATGACAGCAGGGCCTCTCTGCTATTTGAGCTAATAATGTCAGAATCTAATAATGCTGTGGCCCTTGGAATTAGATGGGAGGTGAATGGCTGGGCGTAGTGTTGATGTAAAGGGTTTTAGGGAGGTGGTGGTGGTGGGTGGGGGCTCAGCCAAATCCACCTTCTCTCATTATGTCATTCACTTTTTAGAATGCAAATTGGCAAATAATTTAATCCCTAATAATCTTTAAATACCCCATCCAGGATCCAAGAATGTGCCCACACAAGACAAGCCAGCAGCCACTGGTTGTTTTTATGTTCTGTGAAAGATGTATAGATCTGCTGCATTTCATATTCCCTCTGGTTTAATAATTGTCCTAACTAGAGATTCACAGAGAAATTGATTGGTAAACAGAATCAGTATTTTCAGTTTTACTTATCCTGGGTGCTGACAACCTGGTCCCAAACTCAAAAATTCAATCTTCTTCCAATCCACTGAACCCACCATACCTGAAAGCAGATGCTGGAACTAAAACCACCCTCGCTGTGGAAGTTACTGAGGGAGGAAGATTGAAACTTACTTCTTTTCAATATCAATAAGGTGTTTGAAAACAAAGTCAGAAGACCACCAAAAGCAGTTAGACGCTACTAAAAATGAAACTGTATTTTCCATACCAGCATGTCAGCTGTTCATTTAGGCTGCTACAACAGAGAGCTGAACTTTGGCAGGTGCTGGTCATTTCGCTCCTTCGCCATTTTGGACTTGTTAAGTTTTCGTCATTTGATATCTGATTTTTCTTTCAGGAATTAAGAGAAGTCTGCCGCGGGATGTGAATTCCTACCCACCTTAGGGACATTTTGTTGATCTGGCAAGGAAGCGAGTTCACCCTGAGCTGATTACAGCGGATAACAGGAAGGCTGAACTTATAGTAAAGTTGCTCTGTTTTACATGATATAAGCTTTCTGTCTGAACATGTTGGATTTGAAAATGTTGCCAAAACACTGCCTTTCAGAGTTAAGGTGACGGTCTAATTCTCTTGAAAAAACACAGACTGTTTACACCTGATTGTGCTAAACACTCAAAGTGCTAAACCCAAATGTCACCTCAGTAATGGTTTTGTCTTTGTTTTAAAATGATAAAACCATAATTTGCAGCGGCTGCTCTCTCTCACACAAGCTACAACGTTTCCTCGGCCTCAATATAAATGACTACATGGCAGGAAGACACAAAGATTATATTTTGAACATTGGTAATTATAGTTCTTGAAGAGAAATCAGAATCGGCTGAAATGTGTTTCGGCACGTCAAAGCTTTACAGCATCCACCTGATTAAACTAATATTGGCATGCACAGTGTGAATGCATGTTCTATTTTCGCTGTCCATTTTTTGCATGCTTAAATATTTTAGCCTACCAAATATCGCATCAAAACTCATGATGACAGCTGTTCGATATATAATACAGCCTTAGAAATCGGCCACAAAACAGCAATTGGTGCATTATCTAGTTTGAACAGGATGTTTTTTTTTTTTTTTTTGCAACGGACAACAGTAGCTTAGAGTACCAGAGTGACCTCACACTCCACAGCAAGGCTCCATCTGCAGCGTCATCACTTGCCTCCTGCCTCCTCCCTTTAAGCAGCCTTGTAAATTAAAACAAAAATCTGATTGGCTACTTCCTCAGCCTCCCTTCATCCCCTCAGCTGTGAATGAGACCTCAGCACGGGAGTTAAAATAGCAGTTGTTTCTCATGTGCTATGCCATTTTGTCAGTTTGACTCTTCCACTTATTCAATGTTTTTTTTTCTTTTGACTCGCTGAGCTTGAGGGGATGAGGGTGCCATTTCGCAGCCAGATCTGACTTGTGTTGATTGAATTAGACAAAGTCGGGAGATAATTAAGAACCGCAAGGCGCTGCAAAACTGTCTGCTTCTAAACTGGCGAAAATGAGACGCTGCCACATCAATGAGCTTCCTGGCTCTGCTTGATGTCAGTGCTGGGTTATATCAGTTGACACCCTTACCTCCTAGTGCTGGAGCCCGTTTCCTCCTTTCCCTTTAATGTTTCTCCAAATATGATTAATCACAAGCCATAAAACCGTTGCATCTGACAGTTCTCCGCGTTTGCACAGCTTTGTTTGTTTCTTTCATGGTGGTAACATGATCCTCGCCTGCCAAGTTGAGTTTATGGCATTAACGCAACCCCAACAAAGTGTCTCTGAAACTCAGTTGGCCTGCAGCATCTCTCATAGCTACCTAACCTGTGATGTAGTACATCTGCAAGCTTGTTTGCATTTACCCAGCTGTCTTATGGAACAGGTTTCCCTTGTTGGTCAAAATGAACACTAACAGAAACATTGATTTTGGGAATTTCTTCTGTTGAAATTTTATCTGATAAACCCCTTTTCATGCACAACTGAAACAAAACCAATACATGGCTGTCCACCTAAACTAACAGGCTGGGTAAGAACAGTATTTATCAGAGAAGCAGCCACGAGGCCCATGGTAACTCTGGAGGAGCTGCAGAGATCTACAGCTCAGGTAGGAAAATCTGGCAACAGGGCAACTAATATTTGTTGACTCCACAAATCTGGATAAGTTAGAAGAAGAAGCAGTCCTGTTTGCGGTTAGCTACCATGTCGTGAGGAAGACACGGAAAACATTTGGAGGAATGTGTCATCTGAATGGGCCTGAGCTATTTTGCAAAGAAGGATGGGCAAAACCTTTAGCCTTTAGATGAGTCGAACTCCTAAAGCTGCTTTATCGTGAAAAAAATTGAAAAAGTTCAAGACGGAGAGAATGCTTCAGCAAGAGATTGTACATTCAGCTCTCTAATCGGTTTTCATCTTGCAGTGTTAACTTTGAATGTAAAAAGCAGTGGCTTCCAACATCTTGAGTACTGCTTCAACTTTTTTAAAAGTATTTTCTTTTATTCAATGGCAACTTTTGCAGAAAATTCTTTATAAAATAAGGTTTGAAAGTTCAGGAAGCTGCGTCCCTTGTGTGCATTCAGGCACCTCTCCACTTCGCTTTTCCCCCATTATATTTTTACCAGATTTTATGGTGCTCGCCAGGTTGCTGCTTCTCTTCCATTTCCATCCCTGAACTTTTGAAGTAGCTGCGAGGTTAATGTTGGGAATCGTATAGCTCGAGCATAATAAAACTCACAACCAGGGATGTGTGTTTATAGCTGCGACTAGCTGTGTGCCCCTTTTTTTTATTTGGCATGAAGCTGAATTTAGGAAAGGCTCTGGACTTGTTGGAGACCCCCTGCCCTATCAAAAAGGGGCTGGACTTCATTCTAGAAGGGTGGGAGCATAGTGGAACATGGGGTGTCAAAGGCTAATTTTCAAAGCCACTCACGGGCGCTCATCTCTCACTGTGAAGTGGCAAACGTGGCAAGTGGCTTGCTGGTTGTCATGGATACTAAAGCATGGGACCCCAGAGATGGGGAGCAGGGGATGAATTGCTGCCCTGTCTATAGGATTTCTGTCAGGTCTGGCCTGATAGATGGCATTGATGGATCATTTGTCATACTGTAATTGTTCTCAGCAAACACAGAAAACACACCAGTATAAACAGTAGTGTGCCGCAGGGCTAATAAAGCGGGGAAATGGAAGGGGATTCACTGATCCGCTGCCTCTTTCACTTTAAGAGACAATGGCTCTGTTGTCCAGGCAAGGCGGTCTGATTAGAGCGCTGAAGGCTGAGAAAAAGCAACGGCCGCAAGAATAACACAAGGCAATCATAAAGCAAACGGCAGTCACTTCTCTGTATCGATGTGGCTAGGCGGGGGTGAAGTCTGTGAGAAGTGTTGACAGCTGAGGGAACAACAGGAGTAGGTCTGAGAGTGATTCATTTTCTCCCCCCTCTCTATTTGGCTGGAGAAACGGTGAGGGAGAATGCTTGTCCAAGATAACAAATACAGCACAAGTGTGGATGCATTGCATGGACTTGGAGCTCTATCTCCACCGTACTCTAAGATAGCCATGTGCCTGAGCTGGGTATAAATTACTCTGGGTCCGAAGGTACCATTTGTTCAGCCTTGTTTTTGTACAGGCTGTTTGCTGTTACTGTTTGGGATTAACCTACTGCCATCTTCCTCCTTTGTGGTTTAGTCTTCTTTTAAGGCAGCTCAGGCACATGCAGCTGTCATGCGACGACCTGGGATTTTTTATATCAACATATATTACCTAAGGTCTAACTAAACTTGATTAGTTGTAATTTTAAAGGATGAAAAATTAAGTAAATCTTTCAAAGTAATAGACAAAAAGTTACAAATGGTAGAAAGTGAATGGACAGCATGGTTAAGGTAACGATTCTCTACATAATATACACAGAGGCTGTTTGAAGTTATCAATGCTAACTTTGCTAATTGATAATGTAAGTTTCTAAAGACAGTGTAAAGCGGCAGCTCTACAATCATGTTGTTTTGTTTTTAATCACTGAAATCCTGTTTTACATTGAAATCTCTCTGACACACGATGGGATGTCACCACTGCTCCTAATATGGATCATTAATGACGCTCATGGTAGCTAAGCTGGAAGAAGAGATTTTGAATGCTGTTGATCACAGTTCTGAAAGGGAATTTGGAATCAGCTGAAATTAATATCAGCAGGTCAAAGCTTTACAAAATATTGAAATTTGGAAATTACCCACAAATCCCTGATCTGTGCCTCTCTAAATAAAGGTTCTGGCAGAGAGCCAAGGCACCAGCTGGACGCAGTAGTCACAGAGCACAGAGTTTGACATCAGTCATCCTATCCTTCATTATTAGGATTTTGCTAAATTAGATCAAACTTGTCAGGTGCCCACACTGTTTTTCTCTCATCTGCTCACTCTATACTTGCCCCTGCTGCACGGCTTTGCTGTAAGCGTTTTTCTGCAAGAGGAGGTCAGTAGGTGGATGATGTGTTGACTAATATGCATGCTGGGGGGAGGCCCGTGTCTCTGTGTGGTGTGCTGAAGCGAGCGGTCCTGGCACTCCTCGTGGAGTACCTCGCCCCTCACTGACTGTACCTGACACGCTGTGACGCCTGGAGCACTTTAGGCTGACCCGGCTGCTCACCTCCCGCCTGATGGACAGATTAAAGGGCCATTAAACATAATTACTGTTTCAGTTGGAGAGGCCGACTCATCCCGTCTGAAATGGTTGCAAGTTACTGCACCTCTGCCCTCTGTTAAATTCAGAATTTCACTTTGAATGTCTACTTTCTCATTATCAACAAGTGAGGGCTTTGAAAATGGAAAAGTGTTTGGTCAGGACATTAAAAATACAAAACTGTCAAAAATGCAAATTAGACTTCATCGGGGGTCAGATTTTTTTAATTAAGTTTGGTTTTAAACAAGTTTATTTCACCTTTTGTCAATCAGTGGATTACGCATGGGCCAATGTGAGAATCTAGAGGAAAAATAACATGGTTTTACACACAGACGCACGCACGCACACACACACATATACACACACACCCATATAAAGCTTAATTGTACTGCACCTTGACCCAGGTAACTGGTACTTTTGTTCAGTGCATCGGAGCATTCAAATCAAATCTGATCTCTGGAGAGGAGCAATGTCAGTGTGTGGTCTGTGGCGCTGTCTGCGTGATTATGTAAAATCTGGTGAGGTGGTGTTACTCTGGCTGTCTGTTTTAGGGGGTTGCCAGCTTCAGAGCGGCCCATCGCCAGTTTTGCGACAGAATGTGTGACGTTGCCTCCCCCGTCTACCCATAGTTTAACCCATGCTGCAGCCTCGGGAAACGGGTCGATACCATCATCACAGCTGGAGACTGTGGCAGCAGACAGAATTTCCCCATTTTTACATCAACACTGGTGTTTATTTTGAAGTCTACTTTTATTCCTAACCTGGCCCGCTTTCGCCCCTTCTCTTTCTCATTTGGCCGCTTATTACACCCATGGCGAGAACAAACAGTTTCCCTGCTTAATAATTCACATCACTTTCATCTGATACTAAGTTACCATGGGCAATTTAGTAGTTGAATAATTTTGTGAAAAATTCATTTATTATCGCTGCGCATTATGAATCTGGAGAGATGGAGAGTGGAGTAGTAGAGGATTTTAAATTGTGCCCGCGGAGCGAGGGATCCGAGGGTAGGTAATGTGTTCTAATGTTCTCAGCCATATGCATTGTTTTCAGGGCTCATCGGTTTTACATCGATTCCCACTGAAGTGTTTAATTGCATCATGAATATGATCTAATTCTGTCCTTTTCACTGAAACTGGAGCACTCTCTGCAAATGATGTACGGTCTTGACAGCACCACATCAGGATGTATTTTATATGGAATGTAAATTATAATGTTAAATTAGCCTGGAAAGATAACTAGCTGGCACGGGGGAATGGACTTAACAGTTTAATTTAGTGTCAAAAGGCCGTGAAGGAATAAATCACCGCTCCCTCCCCTCTCTACTATTCCATATTAGGCCTTAATCTTTCTCCTTTTACTTGTAATATCATTTGTTTCTCACTTCTAGGACCTCTTGAGGACTTTACTCACAGCATCAGCAGCCTGGTTATAAATGTTTTGGTTGACGCATTTGAAAAAAGGTATTTTGCTGCAGTTAATTTGCCCTCGTACAGTTTTCTTCTTTTTTGCCCCAATCACATGTCTTTTACCATCTAACTGTCCAAGACAACCTTAATAAATATAAAAAACAGTTTCCAAATGATGATTTCATTTATCAAGGGAAGAAAAGCTGTCTAAAGAAATTTAAGGATAGATGAGATACACAAATCTGCAATTTTTCAGTCTGGAATTCGATATAGAGCAAATTTTAAGGGATTAGGACTCCGGCAAACCACGGTGAGAGGAATTATTCACAAATAGAGAAACATGGAACAGTGGTAAACCTTCCAAAGAGTGGCAGGTCTACCAAAATTACTTCAAGAGCGCATCGACAACTCATCCAGGAGGTCACAAAACAACTCACAACATCTAAAGCATTGCAGGCCTTATTTGTCTTAGTTAAGGTTAAAGTTCACAATTTAACAAGGAAGGGACAGGGCACAAATCATTGCAGCTTTGGCCAAAAAGTGCCTTGATGATCCCCAAGACTTTTGGGAACATATTCAGTGGTGTTTTTTTTTGTAAAACTAACGCAGCCTTTTCGAAGAAAGATCATCAGAATTACAGCACAACGTGGTGGTGGTGGTGGTGATCTGGGTCTGCTTTGTTACTTCATAATGTTGACAATTTGTCATAATTGACAGAACCTTGAATTCTGCTCTCTACGAGAAAGTCTGAAGAATGTCCAGCCATCATTTTTTAATCCTAAACTCAAGCCCACTGGCTTAAACAGCAGGACAGTGATCCTCAAAAAACAACATGGTATTGGAGTGGCATAGTATTAAAATCCAACTGAGATGCTGTGGCTTGGCATTAAACAGGATCTTCACACTCTTCATTCTCCAATATGGCTGAATTAAATAATTCTGCTAAGAAGAGTGGGACAAATTTTTCCACACAAGCAAAAAAATTAAAATAAATAAAATATCTTTTACATTTGTTTTGTTGCCCCTTAGGAAGGCCCAGCACTTTAGGCTTTTCAACACAGGACCAGGGTTGATTTAGGTATCTTTTTTTCCTTAAAATGAAATCATATGAAAACAGCATTGAGTATTGAGTGTGACTAAAAAGAAACACAGAAGATATCTGTAAGAGCGCAACCACTTTTTCGGACTCTGTAACCCTAATGTAACATTCCACTGTTAGAAAAAAGCAAGTGAAAATCACCTTGCTTTCTTATTACCAGCAGCAGCAGCATGTTCTATAATGGCAACTTTGTAAAAGGACATAAGCGTTTAAATGACTCTGCAGTACAGGTCATTATTGCAGAGACTGGTAGGTGGGGTAACCAATGAAAGACTTTAGGTAAAGTCTGGTTTAGAAGAAGGACCTCTCCATATTTCCTGTCCTCAAGGCTGGAGTGTTTGTCTGAGTGGCTCAGCCATTATACAGGGTGACCCAAGTAGGCTGCTGTGCCTGGGAGTAGTGCTCTCGCAGCCTGGCCTGTGCAGGATGATTGTGTATGAGAAGAAACCACCTGGCCAAAACCTGTTTGTCTTCATGTGAGAACGTACATAGCTTTGTGTTCCCAGGGTCCTCACTGTGAATTGCCATTCAGTCTGATTCACTTCTTGTCTTCTTGGTCTCATGGAGGGGGCATGGAAGAGCTGAGAGCCCAGATACCAGTAGGTGATGCAACCACCTTTAGCCTTTCTACAGTGTCATATACAGTGGAGGTGTGTAAAAAGCTTAAAAAATAAATGATCTTTTATTGCAGTGGCATTATCTCACAATGATAGAAAAAAAATCCAACCTTTAATTTAAGAACATGTATTTAGTTAGGGGAAAATCTGAAATTTAGAAATAATTGTTTTTGACAAAATCATCAGTTTGACCATTTTTGGCACCCCTAACATAACGGTATCTGTTCCATAAGTAAAACTTATATTAAGAACCAATGTTTATTTTCATCTTGTTACCATTTGTGTATGTTTTTCAGGTGGGGGGTTGGCCATTTGGTATTTGTTTGGGCATGTGACACTGATGCAGCACAGGATTGTGGGGTGTTTTACTGAAGCAGAGAAGCAATGTTAGCAATATTGTCGTTCTTTTTCAGGGTGTTGAAAGGGTAGAAAAATCTATATGATTATCAGTAAATACTGGTTATTGGCACAAATCTTCAGAATGGTGCATCCCTAATATAAACAGAGCAATTTTTGACTACCACTCTGGGCACAATAAGTCTAAATCAATGAACCATTTTTTGTGTTGATTTGGCCATATGTTCTGGATCATTATCCTGTTAAAAGAACCTATAATGACCCATTTTTGGTTTACTGGTGAAGTCCAGCAGTGGTATTTACGTTCATGATGACATTCTTCTAATAATTATTTTACAGACCTTGGAAAAGTCATGTCCAAATGGATTTTGAGTTTTAGAGTTCTCTGTTCTGGTTCTTTTATTTCGTAATTTTGTGTGTTCGATGTTTAGCTCTGTTTCCTTAGTGTTAATTTTTGCTTAGACGTAGTCCTGTGTTCTGTTGCTCAAGTATTTAAGTTATAATTAAGCTTGTAATCTTTGGTTCCTCCTTTCTGGTTTTTGTTTGTGTTCTTCAGATCTCTGTGCATTCATTCTGTGTTCACAGCTCCGCAGTTCATGCGTCGCCTTCTGTCGATAAGACTTACCAGTTCCAATGTTACCGCCCTCTCGTTTCTCAGCCTTTTTTGCTGTTTGCTGTCCTCCTGTAGCCATGCCTCATTTCTGTTGGTCGACCTGAATCTTTGTGGTTCCTCTATGTACTCCTTGTAGTCCAGACCCTCTTGCATCACCTTCCGTAGTTGTCTCTGTGGTTGTCTCTTTCTGCAGTAGATTATCTCCTCAAAATGATACTGCTAACTTCCTGTTTGCACTTGGGTCTAACTCAACAACATCATGACAGGAGCAAGCTCACACCTTCACACATCTTCCACTTTACATAAAAATGGCTTCGATCTTCTCTTTAAATGTTTACTATAGGAAAAACTTGATCTTAAAGAGCCCAGTTCCAGTTATTGTCCCAGTAGAGTTTCAGCGAACTCAACTATAACGTTTGTGAATGTAGTTTTTTTTCACAACTTGTTAACAGCCTAACAACCAGCTACTGCTTGGCATGTTGACGGATCCTATTGTTTATGGAGACATGGTGACCCCAAGATATGTCTCGTTTCAAGTGCTCTCTAACAGAGAACCTTTGAGATTTTTTTTTACTCTGTACAACCTAAAGAGCATATACAGGTCCTTCTCAAAATATTGGCATATTGTGATAAAGTTCATTATTTTCCATAATGTCATGATGAAAATCTAACATTCATATATTTTAGATTCATTGCACACTAACTGAAATATTTCAGGTCTTTTATTGTCTTAATACGGATGATTTTGGCATACAGCTAATGAAAACCAAAAATTCCTATCTCACAAAATTAGCATATCATTAAAAGGGTCTCTAAACGAGCTATGAACCTAATCATCTGAATCAACGAGTTAACTCTAAACACCTGCAAAAGATTCCTGAGGCCTTTAAAACTCCCAGCCTGGTTCATCACTCAAAACCCCAATCATGGGTAAGACTGCCGACCTGACTGCTGTCCAGAAGGCCACTATTGACACCCTCAAGCAAGAGGGTAAGACACAGAAAGAAATTTCTGAACGAATAGGCTGTTCCCAGAGTGCTGTATCAAGGCACCTCAGTGGGAAGTCTGTGGGAAGGAAAAAGTGTGGCAGAAAACGCTGCACAACGAGAAGAGGTGACCGGACCCTGAGGAAGATTGTGGAGAAGGGCCGATTCCAGACCTTGGGGGACCTGCGGAAGCAGTGGACTGAGTCTGGAGTAGAAACATCCAGAGCCACCGTGCACAGGTGTGTGCAGGAAATGGGCTACAGGTGCCGCATTCCCCAGGTCAAGCCACGTTTGAACCAGAAACAGCGGCAGAAGCGCCTGACCTGGGCTACAAAGAAGCAGCACTGGACTGTTGCTCAGTGGTCCAAAGTACTTTTTTCAGATGAAAGCAAATTTTGCATGTCATTCGGAAATCAAGGTACCAGAGTCTGGAGGAAGACTGGGGAGAAGGAAATGCCAAAATGCCAGAAGTCCAGTGTCAAGTACCCACAGTCAGTGATGGTCTGGGGTGCCGTGTCAGCTGCTGGTGTTGGTCCACTGTGTTTTATCAAGGGCAGGGTCAATGCAGCTAGCTATCAGGAGATTTTGGAGCACTTCATGCTTCCATCTGCTGAAAAGCTTTATGGAGATGAAGATTTCATTTTTCAGCACGACCTGGCACCTGCTTACAGTGCCAAAACCACTGGTAAATGGTTTACTGACCATGGTATCACTGTGCTCAATTGGCCTGCCAACTCTCCTGACCTGAACCCCATAGAGAATCTGTGGGATATTGTGAAGAGAACGTTGAGAGACTCAAGACCCAACACTCTGGATGAGCTAAAGGCCGCTATCGAAGCATCCTGGGCCTCCATAAGACCTCAGCAGTGCCACAGGCTGATTGCCTCCATGCCACGCCGCATTGAAGCAGTCATTTCTGCAAAAGGATTCCCGACCAAGTATTGAGTGCATAACTGTACATGATTATTTGAAAGTTGACGTTTTTTGTATTAAAAACACTTTTCTTTTATTGGTCGGATGAAATATGCAAATTTTGTGAAATAGGAATTTTGGGTTTTCATGAGCTGTATGCCAAAATCATCCGTATTAAGACAACAAAAGACCTGAAATATTTCAGTTAGTGTGCAATGAATCTAAAATATATGAATGTTAAATTTTTATCATGACATTATGGAAAATAATGAACTTTATCACAATATGCTAATATTTTGAGAAGGACCTGTATTGAAAAAGTGTTCTGATTACTAGAATTGTTTGGAGTACCAAAATTTTTTATTGTAGAGATTTTGTAAAAAAAAAACAGTATCTCTTCCATGGTATTTTTTCCACACTCCAATAAAGGAGTAGTTGATTTTTGTTTATTTTACATATCTTTACCACGAAGGAAGCAAATTTGTCCACCTTCTATGTTCCTGTGAAAACTAAACACTGTGGTTCTGATAATGAAAGGTCTCTGGAGAAAAAATCCCTTGAATCAAGTGGGGTTCCTGTTGTTTTGCCTGTTTTTATCTCCTATTATAAGTGACGGGTGAAGGGGGGCAGTGTGGGCTTTAAGGGGGGGATTGGTATGTTAAATGAGCTATGGGAGGTCTGCTTCGTTTTTTTCAGAACGGGGGAGTTCAGTCAGACGAGAATTGCTGCGTTGGGCGTTTGAGGCAGCTGTGTGAAGTCATTTTCCGGGAGTGCAAGCGGGAGAGAGGTGCGGATTAGGCAGCGCCTCTGAGCCGGAACAAGTCTGTCTGGGAAGGGATGAAGGGCTACAAACCATAGATCTAATTCCTGCTCACACTGCTAGACAGCCGCAGACACTTGCACATAGCCAGTGTGAATTAAGCCCATTTGCTCCTCTCAGTCTGAAGTGAGCGAAAACAGGAGCCGACAAGGAGAAGTTGACAGACTCCTCTCACCCTGCCCTCTTTCCCAGCTCCCTGCGAGGTTTCCAGCCCACCTCATTTTTTATTGTTTCTTCTGCTGCAGGTCTTTATTATTGCTGACATTAACATGAAAACGTGGAGAAACAAGCCCCCTTGTACTCATGTGAGGAAGGGCATTCCACTGGCAGTGCAGGAAATATTTGCACCTGTGGCCCCATTGATTGCATGCTTGAAACTCCAGTGCTCACAAGTTCATTTCTTTTTAATGTGTGTAATGCTTTGCCTCAGGTCATCGGATTGCCTTGAGGTTATGGAAGGTCCATAAGGAAATGTATGGTTGGGAGATTTGCCGACTCGCTGTGGTCTCTTTTTCCTTAAAGCGCCATTTTCCGCCATCTGCCTCAAAGAGCAGCCAACCATACCACGTTTCAGCACACAAAACCTGATCCCAGAACCACGCAGGGTAAGGACTAAGATCAGTACGGCTGAGCCCACATATACTATTCCCCCATTTATGTGCAATTAGACTGTTTGAGGATAAAGTCCACAATGGTAGCAGAGGCAGGATTGGAAGTTGCAAGCTAGAGTCAAACTGAGGTCCGAGTTTTGTCCATCATGTTAGAGATGTCCAGGATTTGTTGCCTCTGTATTAGTTTTACCCAAACAGCATTTTTGCTTTTCCTCTCTTTTCCACCACCATTATAACCCTTACTTTTTTCAACCTGCAAAAATCAATGGAATTGCTTTTGTTATTGAAGCTGGTTTTAGAGCACTGTTACTTGTAAAGAAAGATGGAGATGCTGGCATAAAGGGTCTCCCCCTTGTTCTCTCGCTACTGTACTTGTCTCTTTCCCATCACAGCCCTCTACACCCTGTGTGCCCAGTAATGAGCTGTATTACATGCTCTGTGGTAGGCATGTCTTGTGTTAGAGGGGCTGCATTCAATCTTTGCGCCGTGAGTGCAGGGGAAGGCTCTTTGTGTTTCTTTCAGATGCACTCGGTTGAAACGGTGTGCACCGAGTGAAGCTGATGAGGAAAGAGCGAGTCCTGAGAGGAGCATGTGGATGCCTGGCAGGCAGTGAACACTCTTCTATGCTTGTGTGCACTCATACACAGACATGCATCTTACTGCACTATAAAAAGGAGTTTTGGAGGAGATTAAATATTAGCTATTAAACTTTTTTTGCATATTAGTGTGTTATAGACATAGGCCAGTTACATGGATCAAAGTATAGAAAGAGTTTAAATAGATATGACTTTAAAGTTGCTAAAATCTTCCATCATATAATTTCCTTTGTTAAAAGGAAGCCAGAAAGTGCAGGAGGGATTTTTGTTTCTAATATCATAGTTCTATCCCATCTCATCCCAATGTTGCTGCACACTGCTGGTAAGCTGGCTGAAAGAGGGCTACTTTCTCTTGGACTTGCATGAAAGTCTAATTCAGCAATTAGGAAATTATCCTGTTTGTGAAAAGTACAGATTGTAATGACATGGAAGCTAAAGGGCTCACCTACTACTCTTAAGATGTCTTAAAACTACAACAAATGGGAAGCCCCCACTGTGGCTCCCTTCAGTCATTTCCATCAGAGAGTTGTGATTTCTGTTAAAGGCTTCCCCCAGCCAAATGTTAGCCTTCTCCCTGGGCAAGATACAGAATAAGATAAGATGTAACGATCACATCGTTAATGTGTGCAAAATGTAAGTACTTCAGTTGACTTGGTACGTTTTAAAATTTTGTTTGCAATTTAACTGATTTATTGAAGTATCTTTTATTTAAACTTGCATACTTTCTGCTAAGAAATTTAATTTAAAATCTATCCAAATAAAAGGCATGTTGTTACATTTACTTTTATTCTTGAATACATCAAAAAGAATGTTGTGGCCAATTTCCAGTCTACGTTTTGACCTACCAATAATGATTTTATCCCAATCTGATTTCTTCTTAATATGTAGATACAAGAACAGTATTTAAAATATTTTTTCCAGCCATTCTTCCAAGAGCAGTCATTAATGATAATACAAGCAATGCCCATGCTTACAGTGTGTGTTCCTGAAAAATCAGGCTTTGTTGATTTTAAAACAAAGACAAAAATAGTTTATATTTTTAACTATCTTTAGCATTTATTATAGTAATTAGTGTGGCTAGCAATGCTAGATAGCTTGTTGGCTGCTAGTATTAACTGGAGTCTTTGTGTTCATCCCCTAAAGAATGTACATCCTTACCTTAACCGCTGCCAACATTTCTAAAACCAGCATGTTTTATGGCAGACAGAGGTTGAAAGCTGAAAACAATAAAAAAGAGCAACTTTCTTGTAACACGATCAGCCTTCCTGTTATCTACTGGAAGTCTTGCTATCTCGCTCTCTCCCAGCCTGGATGAAATGCAGAACATACAGTTTCTTTTCTTTGGCTTATTGCATCTCTGTGCCTCCACTGACCTAATTTCATAGGTAACTTTGTGTGTTCTTCATTCACTAAGACACTTCAGGTTGTCGTGTGTCTACACAACCTGGTTGGACTTACTGATTGTGGACTCACTGTTTGGATTTTAGAGTTTCTGACATACAGGTTAACAATAAAGGCCAATCAAGCTAAAAATCGGATGAGCCCAGGAACAGCCAGTGTTGTGGTGCATCTCTAATTCCAACGGTTTGTTTTATCAGTGTGTGTCTGCATTTTTGAGGAAGCTGAGCTGGTTGAGAGTTGTATTAGCTTTAGTTATTTGGTTTACTCATTCCACAATTTCAAACAGCATTTCAAGAAGTACCCTAGCTTACATTATATGAATGGAGCTCTACTCCAGTGGGCTCATTCATCACTTGAGCCTCTCATTGTGACCTGTTCTGAGGACCGAGGAAGGACCTAGCTTTGGGCTAAGTGATTTTTATGAAGCAGCATCATGGGGCTCAGGTCTTATTCCTTTTCATGGGAATGCATTTTCTACTTAGGTGGCAACAAACTGCATTTGCACTTAAAACATATTCTGTAATCTTCTGTTATTTTACATACAAATTGCATCCAGGGCGATGCATTCATCATTGCTCATATTCAGCCCACTCTTAAATGAAAAATGTATCTGAGATGAATAATGGATCTCTCTGTAGTATAATTTTGTGTTTCTTGAATATGGTCGAGAGTTCCTCCTCGACTATATCCTCTAATAGTTTTTTTCCTTGCATGAATGAAGTTTTGTAAATGAAGAAAAATTACTTATTTACCCCTCTTATTGTATACCTGAAAGTTTCTACAAAACAAGCCACTTCAATGCCAATAATATGAGGAAAAATATGTGGCAAAAAGCACAGTGTCACTTTGGATGTTGGTGTTGTAACTTGGGGACACTTCATATTTGAGCCCTTGTCGATCATGATCATGTATTGTACCTTGTAGTGTGTTTAATCTGTGGTAGACCAGTTAGTTGGGAGATGAGTGGCTTGGAACAGGCTGGTATAAACAGGTGTCAATGTAGTGACCATGTTGTAGTGTTTCCTCGGGGATCTGTGTGGGCAGCCTTGTGTGAAACTGGAAGAATTGAGGTTGAGTAGCTGAGCCCTCTGTGTTTATCTCTAATTACATGGTGAGGCATGGGGAGATTGGGCAGAACTGTAAAGCCCCCGCACATAGCTCCAGGGCCGCCTGGCTGAATCACAGCAGGGTCTGAGGTTGTGAAGCAGAACCAGGTCTGTTGGGGCCTCTAATCCCAGCACAGATTTTCTCCCCAGGGAGCCCCCTGTGTTGTTTTTTCTTCACGTCAGCTTCCCAACCCACCGCCATGGGAGAAGCACGCCGAGCCTCCAAGCAGCCCACTCTGTCGTGCTCCACTTGCTCCTGTCGCTTTTCTGCCGTCCCCAAAGTTTTCCAGGCCGTCCTGGGAGACATCCTGACATGGAGTTGCAGATGGGCGGCATTGGACCGAAGCAGCTGGTGTCACAATGTGGATTGGAATTCACTGCTGGGATGAAATATGAAACAAATATGTCATTACACATATGTTTTCTGCAGTTTGTTCACCCAGCTGTTTCCTCCCTCTTTCTGTGTCATGAAAACCTTGCTAGGATGCCTAGTAATAATCCATAATATGTCCCGTTGTACCCCATTTTTCTTTGAGTGGGTGTTGCAGCTCATAAGCATTACCTTCAGTAGGTTTTGCTTCAGGATTGCAGTGTTTACGCTTTATTGTTTTGATGGAATGAGGCAATACCATCATAAGTCGGCAAAGGCGATACTCCCCTAAGAATAGAAGGTGAATTTCTCCCAGTCAGATAACTGTCCTTTTGATTCTTTTGCAAGTTTAATCTGCAGGAATCAATAGAAGGATGCACGTTGGGTTTGGGGAGTCAACAGGAGCTGTGTTTGATGGGTAAACAGACAACCGAATGGATGATGTGAGGGAGCATTCATCTTTCTTTAGGCAAATTGGGCTGCTACGGCCCGGCTAATTGATTGATTGCATGACTTGCTGATACAATCAAAGCCTGGCCTGATTTATGGCGATAAATCGATTGATTAATAAGGTTTTGTGTGATGAGGTTGATTCGTGGCGGCTGTGCAGAGTGGGGCGAAGACACCTCCAAATCGCACATCTGTCTAGGTGCAGCCAGCCTTGTTGGTTTAGTGCCGTAATAAGCGAGGCCTGGATCTCCCAGCTGACATTTACAAAGAGCCGAAGGGCTCCGACCTGCTTCCCAGATTAACCTCCACTTGTTCTCATAAGCGCCTCTGATATTAAAAAATGGGAAGCTGCATCAGACAAGAATAAAACTAAATATGGACTTCTGTCACTTTGCCATATGCATGTGGGGAAACTACAGAAATCAATTAGGTAATCCAGAATCCATAAACTAATGTCAGGGTCTTTGGATTACATTTGGTCGAATATTGAAATTCTGATTTACATCAAGATAGAGTCTGTTCCCTCTAGTCGCCTGCATGCCTGTCTGCTTGCCTGTTCGGAATATGAAATGGAAGTTAAACACTGTGAATCTCCAGTGTGAGGAGGAGGGCTCGGGACGTGTGGGCAGTGTAGCATCAAATAGATTGTGTTTCCTCCCGTGTAAATGTCTAATGTGTGCCGAGCGCTCTGACACAGATGAATGTAAGGAATTTGCTGTAAGGACTTTACGGCCCTTTTGAGAGACATGGCTAGAAACTGGTAGTGCTTTTTGCCCCCAAACCTATCCCCCACCCCTCTTGCCCCCCAATCCCATGTCTGCACACATGCACATACACACGTTCTGTCACAAATGCTTACACATGCACACATGTCAGGGAACACAGCCCTCTGAGGACAGCGACTGCATCAAGCTGGCGAGGCTTGTGCAGACATCAGGGAAACTTTTTATTTGCTTTGGGTCAGAAATGGGGGCGCTGATGATGTGATGAGAATCATCTTGCAGACCTACTCAACAACATGAGCTCTTTTATGGCAAGGAATAATCCCGGTGATCCTCTTCACCTGACTCGTCATTACATCTATGGGAGCACACTGCCTTCAGGTGCACAACAGGGCAGATTATAACAAAATTCATGTATAACTGATTCTACCGGTTGCTAGTTTGTGTTCACTGGCATTGAAATAAATCTTCTGGATCTTCAAGGCTTTTTAATGCCATTAAAAAAATTTTCTGAAAGGGATAATTCAGGATTTTCTAAGTGTGCCTATGTTAATTCAATTCAGTATTTTTATATAATGCCAATTCACAACAATTGTTGTGTCAAAGCCCTTAACAAACTGATCCAATTTATATACAGAAATATAAAGTTAACTCAATCATATAGACAAATTGAGTTACAAAGTCAGTTACTTATATTCCAATTCGACCCTGGTTATATGTTGTTAAGTTTGGTGTATTATTCCAATTCAGAAAGTTTTATTTTTAGAGAAACCAGACCAATTGCATCAAGTCTCTGACTTGCAGCAATCCCTCTTCTTGAATGAGGATGTAGCAACACCAGACAGTCGATTGCATCAAGACATTAACTAAGTAGCAATCCCTCATAATGAGCATGCATGTGGCAACAATGTAAATAAGAACTCCCCTTTAGCGGGAAGAAACCTTCAGCAGAACATGGGTCAGTGTGAGCAGCCATCTGCAGCGACTAACTGAGAGTTTAAGAAGAAAGAGCATACACACAAAAAAACACAGTACAAGTATTTGTACAGGAGTACTTCATATGTTAAAGAAAAAGTAGATAGTTAATAGCAACAGCAGTGGCTTCATCTAGGAGAGAAACACAGCTAAACATGTACGTCCTGAGTCAGTAGTAAAATCTTTTAAATGAAAAACAGACTACATATACTTAGTCACAGCAATCGCTCCATCAGTTGCATTGTCTAAGACAAAAGCTGTATTGAGAGAGAACATGAAATCGTTGGTAGCAATGTCTGCCAACAACGCCCTCCAGGAAAGTGTCGAAGCTATGCAAAAATGCTGGACCAGGTGTAACGTCTATGGTAAGAAAAAACAGAAAAAGGACATAAACTTAATGGGAGCGAAAACTGCACATAATGCATAATTGGAGACTAGTAGGAAAAAGTACACTAAAAATAATTGGATTTACTTAATTCAATTGTGGAGATTGGTTGCACACAAACCTTTTGCTTTGGCAGCAATCTCAAGTGTTGAGTGAACACAAATTTCGTGTGCTAAGTTAACTCAGATATTAAGTTCTGTTGCAAAATGATTAAAATTATTTTAAATAAAGTAAATTAAGCTCTGCAATCATTTCACTCCTGTGCAATTTGGTCACTTTTACTTCAACAGAACTCAATCCCTTTCCTCTAATTGGTTCCCATTTTGCTTTGAGAGACTCTAGGAACCACCAGTGAACCTGTAGTCTGAAAAAGAAGTGCAAAGTTGGGATTGTAAGGCACAATCAGATCACTGACATAGGAAGGAGCTTGATTATTAGAGGCTTTATATGTATAAGGGGAATTTTAATTCAATTGTGGATCTAGCAGGGAGCAGATGAAGGGACGCCAAAATTAGAGCAATAATTTAAATTCTCATCAGAGCTCACGCTGCAGCCCTGCAGCATCAGCTGAAAACTATGTACTAAATGTTTTTTTGACCTCCTTGGAGTAAAAAATTACTATAGTCCAGCCTTAATGCAAAAATATATAGGCTGGTCTGCATCACTCTTGGACAGGATAAAAGAGGTTATACACCATTAATATCTTACCTGCTGTTTCTTGACATATTCATTTAGTATAAATGCAGATTAGTTGGTCCTGCAGGCTGAAGATAATAGCTAGACCATGAGGGGCCAAAACCAAACTAGTCTTCTACTGTCTTTAAACAACTTCTAAGTGCAATGGCTAGAGCAGTCGCCCACACATCTGGGTGTCTTCCAAATAGCCTTCTGTCCCCATTCCTCTAAATCTAAACTGTCAAAGAAAGGCCACTAGTGCCTCAAAAATCCTAAAAATATTTGTTTGATAGTTAGGATTAGTTAGACTGTATGTACCTGAATTGAAAGCTGTATGATTTGCTTCAATTGACTTTGTAAAGTGTCGTGAGACGACATGTATTGTGAATTGGCGCTATATAAAGTAACTGAATTGAACTGAATTGAAACGAGTTTTAAAAACAGCAAGAGTATGGAGCCTGCCTGACTTCCAGAGGCAGCTCATTTCACATTTTAGGAGCTAAATCTGCAAAGGCTCTGTATACTCTGGATTTATAAAATGTCTTCAGGACAGTCAAGGCATCTGGTCAGACAATGTGAGAGCATGGTTTGGCACTTACGGGTGAAACTGTTTATTCAAATAAGAAGGGGCTAGACCATTAAGAGACTTAACCACAAATAAAAGAATTAAAGTTCTGTGCTCTCGTTTACTCGTACCAGTTAAAAATTGTGCCGCAGCATTTTGTATAAGCTGCAGACTGGAGAGGGAGGTTTGCCTAACTCCAATCAAAAGAGAGTTACAATAATAAATAAGATGATAAAAGCATGGATCACTGTTTCTAGGAGGTTTCTAGACAGGAGAGGACGATGTTTGACAGGCGCCTCAACCAAAAGAAAGAGGACTTTACCACAGCGCTGATATGCTGGTCAAATTTTAGGCTGGGATCCATGATGAGGTTGGAGTCGGTGTGCAACTAGCTAGCTTCCTCTTTGAAACATATTGGAACATGTAAAGTATTTGCAATGAGAGCAACTGTCTAATATAAAAGGAGTGGAAGACTACTTTGGTCTTGACCCGTCTTGAGCTAGCTTTTATCTTCAGCCTGCAAGACCAGCTAATCTGCAAATAAAACTAAATGAATATGTCAAGAGACAGCATGTAAGGTATTAACTGTTTATAAGCTCCTATATCTTGTCCAAAAGTGTTTCAGTATGGGCTATAGTAATTCTTTACTATCAGGCGTAAAATGCAAAAAATATTGACGTGGATTTAACTGAACATAATTTTATAGATCTTTCTTCAACCTTACTGTTTTTCAGGTAGTTACTCTGTCTGGAATTGCTTTACATGTTTCAATTTTTCAACGTATTTCACACAAAAGATTATTAGTGGCCGTTTCCTACCTCCATATTTTCGTTTAAATAATCATCAACTTCTGGGTTATTATCTATCAACTGCCAACCTAACAAATGGTTTAAAGGATCATAACATAGCCTTCATGTAAACTGGTGTTGTTTTAAGGCAATAGAAGTCTAATTTTAGTTTCATCGTTCGGGATCCACTAATCTGGATTTACCGGTGCATCTCTTTTAATAGACATGGAGAAGTTAATTTATTTTTATACTTCAATTAACCAAGTGAAACCTGTATATTATTTAAATTCACTACATAGTGTGATATATACAGCTCAACTGTTTCTGTTCATTTTAATGAATTTGTCATACTGTGCTGATTCTGGACTTGATAAAACACAATACAGCAGATACCATGGTCCCTGAACTCATCACTGAGTTTGTGAACTTCACACTGGACCTCAAACAGCCTTGATTTTATGCCTCTTTGCTCTTCCTACAGACTCCTTTTAATTTCCAAATTAAATCCAAGCTTTGTATTTATCTGAAAAGAGGACTTTGTACCACTAGACAACAGTCCAATATTTCTCTTTAGCCTGGGTAAGATACTTCTGATATCTCTGGTTTAGGATTTGTTTTAACAAGGAACGTGAGTGATGTAGACCATGTTTTGGTTACATTTGCATGTGGTAGTTGTTGAAGCCCTGACTCCAGCTGTCCTCCACACCCTTCGATTCTTTACAAACCGAATTTGTGCCTCAAGGCTGTGGTTTTCACTGTTGCTCATGAATCTTCTTTAACGCACTTTCTCCTTCAACTTAACTGCATGGGTAAAGCCCTCTGAACAGACATCAACCTTACCAATGACATTTGGCCTATCCTCCTTGTGGAGGGTCTCTATGACTCTAGTGGACTCTAGTGGACTGCTGTCCAGTCAGCAGTCTTCCCCATGATTGTGCCATAACATGGCCTTTAAAATGAAATTACTGTTTTACAAATACATTTTTCAATGATATTCTAATTTATTGAAATATACCTGAATATCAAATGAAAGTTATGTACTGCAGGTGAGACATTAACTATTAACAGAACCTCACTTGAAAAATCCTGAACTATCCCTTTAATGTAAGCAGTGGTTTTATTCCCTCTCTCCTCGCTCTATTTAGATTCATTTATTTTTGGTTCAAATGCTGTAAAATAAGAGTGTGGTGAGGAGAGGGAGGGTAAAAGAGCACTCTCTCTCTCAGACAGGTGGCCCCGGTTTATGTCGCCAGGCCCCCAGGGGCCCAGCAAAGTGAGCCTGAGCAAGAGGAGGGACCAGTTTGTGCGTGCTACACAGGTGGTGTGAAATGCAGTCCTCTCCCTGCACCTGAAATATTCAGATTCTTCCAGCGGCATCGCTTTGATCTCTCTGCAATCGACAAGGGAAATCGGGGAGCGTAGGGGGGAGTAAACAACAAAAACAAGAGGAAGAGCAGCGCACCTGAGAGCGAACAGATTGACATTTCTTAAGAGAGAATAAACAATCGCAGGTTAGCTGTGTTCAAGTGCTGCAGCTCATCGTTCCAGGTGAAAGTGGGCCATCACGGGGATGGCTGCATCTTTGGAGCCTTTCTCTCCTCCCACTAGCTGACCTCGATGGAGCTTCACAGGAAAATGTCCCCTGCAGTGCACTACTACCATTTTCCCCCCACTCTGATAGCTTTACAAAACAGGAAAACAAACCCCGTCTCCAATTTAGTATTTGTTCATCTTGACAGTGTTGCTGCTGTTTCAAATTTTAATGTGTCCCTTTGTAAAAAAAAATCACTTTGGAGACATGAATGTGTATTCCGACTAAAGTTAGCGTTTCTCCCAGGTTGTAATCCACCAGTCTGCTAATGAATCACAGGACTGTGTAATTAGTCACCCTGGATGTACCACACAGTGACAATAGACACCCTGATTGTAACCACAGTTTGAAAGCAGCAGAACAATGGTGGGACTTAATGATGATGTAAGGTGCTGTAATTGGGCTTCGTTTGGAGCATTCAGTCATAGATTGTAATTTGAAGATTTTAATGGGGGACATTAAAAGTTATTCATGGGATTCAGCATGGATACAGGATTGTTTCAAAGTGCCACAATAAGATGCTTTCCTGAGATCTCCTGATACTATTTAAAAAAGGAAAATTAAATTAGAGCCTCCCTGACCATACCAAGATGCGTTGGCATTGCATTTGTGAGAAGTAAAAAAAAAACGAAAAAAAAAAACGGCGTGTGCCCATGTCTTGAAGTGCTCATGTTAGAATTAAAGAGAGAGAAGTGTTGACAAGTAGGCTGTGCTCCAGTGCATCAGGCGCTAAAAACTCTCTGAATGAAGCAGGGTATGACGAATAATGGCTGACAACACCAGTCACACCTTTCGCTGATGATTTTAACGCTCACGCGCTTCTCCTTCCTTTTGTAAGATTTAGCATGCTGTTTGAAGACAGCCTGACTGACTGGGGATTAATTATTTTGGGTGATTTATCAAACTTTCAAGTCCAGAGTTTAGAAATGTGTCAAAATGAAATGTGATTTATTTCTTTTTGGCTTTGTCGGTAATTCCTGGTCTACATGGTGTCTACATGTTTCGGCGCATTGTAGCCAGCAGTAACTGTTATAGGGTGGACAGGTGCAGACTCTACAGTATATCTATCGGAAGACGTGGGGCAACAAATATTTGTGTCACAATGTAGAAAATATTTGTACCTTGATTTTTCTTTTTTGCTTTTGACATTTTTCAGTTTTTTTCTATTTAGCTTTTTCAATTTTGAATTGATGGCTGAGTCACTCAGAGTAGCAACACCAGTATGAGTGGTGTAGGGCTGATTTTTTTTTTTTCAGGTGGAGGGATGATTATTTGCACTTGGTTTACAGCCGCATGACGTGCACCCTAAATACTTGGTTTGACCATGATTTCACATTTTAAACTGGCTTTAGCTTCTCATGTTGGTGATTAGCACAGCAAGCATTGAGAAATTATCAGTTTCTGTGTGTTTATTCTTGAGAATGTGGATCCTCATCTTAACTGTAAGATTTTAAAGGTTGTCAACATTTCTAAATCCAGCTTGTTTCTTGGCATACAGAGCATGAAATCTCAAAAATATTAAACAAAGTGGCTTAACTGTTCTGTGGTCAGCCTTCCTTTTATCTGTTTTAACTCTTGCTCTCTTAATGCTAAACCACAGAGACAGACATGAATATAAAACATCCTTTGAAATGTGTTAAATATATATACTTTTTTATTTTATTGTTGAACACCTAACAGTTACAAAAATGACTGACTTTGAGTTTTCTTCACTCCATAACAGCCTCTAACTTGAAGTATTATTATCAGCTCAACTTTGTTGCAATTACATGTGGTACATTAACCAATTAAAAAAAAATGGGATATGTGAGTTTGGAATTAGCTGGTTACATATCAGGTCCATTGAAATTAAAAAGAATTAAATTAAAAGAATCTACAAAAGCAGCTTATGATCTCATGTAATACATTAGACCTGAATGTGCACTTTTTCCCCAATGACTGTATACATTGACATTATTGGCAATATGATGAAAATTCTCAACATGGTTTCCACAGAATGACACAGTGATCATAATGAATACATGTATTATGTTCTTTATCTGAGCAGTACCTAGCATCTTGGTGGTTGCTTTAGTGGTAAGACATTTCTGTATTCTTTCTCAGTGTTTCTGTGTGTCACAGTATTAGCTGAGCTCCATTCTTTTATGACTTGCAGCAATTTGAAGCAAAATCTTGGGATGATATGCACTCCGGATTTGACCTGCATGTGGTCTGACTGTATTATAATGCTGTTGTGAGTTGGAACAGCTTTCGCTAGTCTAATGGAGAGTAGAGAAGTGGCACTTTTTTGTAAACAGATGGAGAGAGATGCCAGGTGACTGCAGCCCCCCAAGAGTTTGCCTGTCAAAAGCCGCTTGCTCCGATTGAGTTCACAGTGCTGGGTCACACAGGTCAAAGGCTCCTCCCCCCCTTTTCTCTCCGGACGGTCCAATACACGCATGTGCCCACACACACACACACACACACACACACACACACACACACACACACACACACACACACACACACACACACACACACACACACACACATGCCATTGAAATAGTCTGTTTGTTGTGCCTTCAACGGCTGCTCAGTCGAAACAGGCCAGATAAGAATCCATTTTGGATCTTTACTATGGATAGACGCCAATATACGCCTTTCCTGCTCTCTCCCCCCTCTCCAAACCACTGCCAGTAATAATGTTGAGGCCAGACCAGACTGCAGTGATTGGGACTATTGATTGTGGTGCTTTGATTTATTGATCAGCGCACCCGCTCAAATGTGGTGTCTGAGATGTGGGGCTAATCTGAGGCAGCTATAGACAATCTTATGTCTTACAGAGAATGGGAGGCAATAAAGACTGTATGAAAGTAAGTACACTTATCTTAATCACAGAGCGGTCCCTGCTCTGCCTTGCTGCAGACCCCCAGCGTACAGATGTCAGAGCACATGTCTACCGAACCGCTCTTTTGTTGCGAGACCTAGCGTGCAAGACTGTGCGCTTTTGAATGGGTGTTCATGTGTGGTGGGGGGTTGTGAGGCAGTACAGTCACCAGGCAGAACAGAGTGGATCTATAAATTGATGGAATTCAAAGCCTCCAGCATCGATTACCATTATAACAAACAGCAGCACACAGAATGTCTGATTATTTTTAGACAAAGATTTTGTGCTCTCAGCAGCAATTTTGCTGATGCTGTCACACTTTCAGACATCTGCCTATGATTGCAATTAAATGGGATACAAAAAGAAAAATAATACCCCATCTGCATTTTCCCCTCTCTCCTCCTCTTTCCTGTGTTTTTCTTCTCTTTTAATTTGTGCTGTCCATGCCTATTCCACACAAAAGAGACTCACTCTACCTCATTTTTGCAGTACTTTGAAAGTTTTTTCCCCTCCAGTTGTCAACATTTTCCTCTATGGTTTGTCTTTGAGAAAGGCCAGAAAATAGCTTACGCGTAGAGATGTTATCAAGATGCATGAGGTTTAATGAATCAGTGTCAAATCTGCTCAGACACTATATGAGTTGCATTTAGCTAAAACCTAACTGCTCTTAGCACAGATTATCACATTATTTCTTAGAGAGATATAGTTTTGCTTCCATCAATGTAAAGTGTTTAAATGTCTCACATTTGTTGGTATTATATTTCTCTACATTTGTTGGCGATGTTGACATCTAAGTGTATAATGAATTTATTCAACACAGAAGATGAAAATATAAATGGCATTGGGTTCAAACAATGATCTTTTAGCAGTATTTTTGGGAAAACTGAAGAATCACAATTTCTGAAAAAGAAAGTGAATGTTTGACAAATAACTCAGTTTTATCAAATCTGCTATCAGTATGAATAATTCAGTCCACATCTCACTTGTCCATGGGTGCACTTTAGAGTTCAACTTTGGTTGATAGCATAAGGTCAGAACCTGTTTTTTTTAACAAAACCAAATAACTCACGGAGTAACAGCATATTCCTTCTGCTGCTGACATGTCATTCAGTTGCAAGTCCCATTTAGCCTGTTGGTCCTTTTAAAACCAATAAGATTGTTTTCTTGGTCTTTGTTTTCGAGTAAGAAGTCTCTAAAATTGCCATCCCCTGGCTTATTGACTCAAGCGCAACAGGACTGGTTCCATGCTCGTAATCTTTCGTTCCTGCCCCTCTAGTGCCTATGACAGCTCCACCCTCCCCAGAGGAAACTCATCAATTATGGCTGGATGTTTGACTGGCAGAGGCTTAATGACAGGCACTCTGTATTGACCAGACTGCCACACACTTAAAATCTGGTCCCAGTCTTTCTTCTTAAAACCTGTCAAATGATTTCTGAGAAGCCCCTTTTTGCACAGCAAGCTGTAACTCACCTCGTTTTGGAGTTGAGGAAAGCATCTGCACATTAATGAAGATTATTTCATGAAAGATGAAGCTCTCCATAATGAAGGCAGATAAGTGAATTATTTCAGAGGTCTCAAAGGTGCCCTAGTTGTAGGTTGAAATGGATCACATCTGATTAAGAGAAGGGGAAAAATCTTCTTTAGTACTTTTCCCTCCTGAGACGACAGTACTATTTCAGCAACACTATATTGCAGAGTTCCTCCCATCATCAGTCTGGAAAAGACAACCAAAGTAGCAAACAGTCTGTTCTGCCTCACTTCTTTCCAGAAGGACAGGCAGGAAGTTTCATTTGATGGGCTGTTGCCCAGGCTCCCCTCCCTCATAATGGTCTAGAAACTGTGGGGATGCTTTCAAAATAACCATGCTACAATGATTGCACTGTTTGACTTGCATACTGCATGAGTATCCAGCATTCTTATCATCCAAGCTGCAATAAAAGTGAACCCAGCTCTACACACAGGCCACAGAAGCACAAGCAGACTTAGAATCACCATACCGTTATATCTTAAGCAGTTTAAAAATCCACTCAACATCATTTCTAGAGGAATTTTCTATTGGCAAGATTAGCTGGTCTGGTGCCATTTGAATCTAACAGAGGTTGCCCACTTCTCTGAAAGCCCTCTCTAATCTCTAGCAAGGCTCATCCCAGATGGACTGTGAAAGGGAAAACAGAGATTTATAAAGTTCCGTCGCCTTATCCTGTACTGTAAAGTCCTTTTTCAGTGACAGCACTATTCACAAGGAATGCCACACTAGCCAACCCTATTCTAGATATTTGGATACTTTATTAGGAGTTTAATTAAATGATAGGGGTATGGAAACCAGCAATTTTGAACTTTTTTTTATTTCTAAAGAGAATAAGACCTGCGGTTTCTGAGGTAGTGAAGTTCAGTTTTGTGTTTTATGGACAAAGCAGTTTGCCTTCAGTTCCAGTATGAGAATCTATTAACATTTGTCAGAAGGGTTAAGCTTCTGGGATAGTTTCTTATCTTGCCACATTAGCTGGTATATGTTAAAACATGCATTACAGGAATCAATATGTGAAGAAATGAAGTGCATTTGGTGGAATATAAAATCCCGTTACATCTATGTGGTATGTGTGTCGCTATACAATACTGTTTTATATAGTGACTGTGAATTGGGTGGAAGGGTTAGGAATTCAGAGTTCTACTGCATCAGAATGGGGCATGTTACTTTTGTCATGACCTTACTGTCTTGTTATATATTTTTTTCCAAACATGGATCTGAAGATGAACATTCAATGCATTTTACACAGAAAATGAGTGCCTCCAACTGGTAAATAATTTTTAACTACATTATTCAGGTTATAGGCCAGGCTGTGGTCAGTTGGAGCTGCTCCGATCAGACATCAGTGCAGACAGTGGCTTCATAGTAAAGCATAGAATGAGGTTAAGTGAGGTTATTCTTGCATCATTGCTGCGTCACATGTACCATACATCTGGCATCTTGGAGGTGTTATGATTGTGCCACAAAATATTTCAACATGTCAAAAAAACTGTGGCAGCTTGGCTTAGATAGTGATAAAGATTTTTATGCTACAATATTCAATGCTTAAGAAAGCGATGCTGAAGCTTTATTTATGTAAGGCATCTTATCTTTCTACACCATCGAAATGCAGTGAAAAAATTGCAGTAGTGTGATGGAGTATTAGTCTCTGTGGTTAATTGGTAATACATCTGAGCATTTGGGATTTCCTGAGGATTGCAAGTATCGCATAATTTAGAGTTTCAGTTTCATGTTCCAGGCCATTAGTCAAATACAGTGGAAAGGCGAATGTAATGCCAAATTACCATGAGATGATATTTAAGTTGTTTTACGAACTTATTTTATTTTTTTGCATATGTAATCTAGCTGCATACAGTTGCAACCCATCCAAACAGTTCTTACTTTCAGTTCTCAGTATTATCATTTCATTCACACTTTTACAGTTTTATGGCAGAGAAACAGAATGCAACACATTAATCAAAGATGTTTTAACATATGTTAATATGTCAAAAATCTGTTCTGTTATGAGATAATTCAGGTAGTCAGGTATTCTTGATTTTTCTTATGTCAGTAAAATTAAGTGAAACCCAAATCCTTAGCTGACTGATCCTGTAGGTACCTATGTCATCCTGAATATCACTTCAGGAGCATCAAAAACTTTATAAGTGCCTGAATGCAATTACCTAAATTGTTGAACTACTCTTGTGAATTTTCTATTTCTGTATATGTCCAGTTCTAGCACTCAAATTGTTCAAACAATTTGAGTGCTAGATTTAGTGTTCAAATGCACTTTTGGTTTTGACGCGTTGAATACCAGGGAGGACATTTCTTTGTGGAGCTAGCCAATGGAACCACCATTATATTTTCTCAGCTCAGGTTGTGTGTTTTTGTTTTCTTTTTTTGTCTTGTGATGTACAGAAAAGATGAGAGCATAGGGAACAAAAAGGAAAGGTGAAGATTAAAGATATCCTATAAAGTGGGATTAGTGGCCTATTAGGACATAATGTCAGAGTTTTAGTGTCACATGTGGTTGGTATAAATCTTTTAATCAGGCTGGTACCTGGAACCATAGTACCTGATCCTTGATTAGGACTCTGATTGGATACTTGGACTTCAGTCAGGATGTAGAGGATTTATGGGTAGCAAAGATAAAGGGCACTGCTTGCTATCGCTTACTTGAGTTTAGGGTTAGTTTGAGTCAGTTAATATAAAAGCCTGGTTTTATTTAGCTTAATTTGCAGGATATCCAGCCAACTACCATCCTTTTGTTCCTTAATTTAACCAATCAAAGGCCACAACTAAATTTAAGTCTCAAGTGTTGTGTTCAAAATCTAAATCCTGATCTTTGTTAGTCCTCCTTGCCTAGGTCGTAAACACAAAAGGCCCATAAATATCTACCATTAACAAAAAAAGGTTGTAGAAAATTACCCAGTCTGTTGAAATGTGAAGAATAATTTTTTTGCATCTCTTACTTTTATCTCCTTACTCATCTCTACTTTAAGCGTCGTCTGTATCGCCTGTCCAGGGACCTGAACCAGCAGCCCTTCAATTAACAGCTGCTTCTCTGACCGACAGTCTTCCACCATCCCACGAGGCTGCCCCCGTTAAAGTTTCATCTTTCCATTTCCTTCTCTTGTCTTGCTTTGTGAGATGATTTATTAAACTGCCTTTAACTAAGACTGCAGATTAATTAAAACACAGTCAATTTAATTTCCCAGCGTCATATATGAATTTGCAGTGATAATTGAATCCCCTACTCTATTTTTTATATTTTAACCAAAAGAGGCTCCTCATCAATTACTGATAATCACAGTCAGAACGAAGTGGGGCCTAACAGCCAGTTGTCTATGCTAGTCCGGCTCAGCACAGAGAAGCAGAGTTGGAATCAGTTTTCCTTTTTTTTCTGTTTGCTGAAAGGGTTGGGAATTGGATGACTGATCAATAATATTGGATTTGTGGATGGCATGCAGAGCAGCTGAGTCCAGCATGAATGCAAGGTTCTAATGAAGCACATACTACGCAGACAACTTTGAATAGTGGATCAGACATGTTGCTGGGGAGGAACTTGGATTTGGCATAACATAGATATGTAAACAAGCAATGTGCAGCAGCATTAATGGAATAGCAATAGGGGCTGTTGCTGCGGCAGAAGGGTCATTTGGTTAAATCTATGAAGGCTGCTGTCGTGTATTGACAATCTATGCAGAATCAATATAAGGATTGGTACAGGTCGAAGGGATATGGATTGAAAAGAGGCTGAAAATAGATCAGAGCTGTGGTAATTACGGCAGAAAGCAAGGCCATTGTGTGCCAGAATCAGGTCTCGGCCAAGCTCATAAAACAACGCTTCATTTTAGAAGGAAGCTCTGTGTGTTGGTAAGAGTGTTTGTCAGGTTATTGGGTCTTTACACGTGACTCCTCCTCACCTCCTCCCCTCCTCCTCCTCACTCTCTCCATGTCTCTGCCCCCTTCCTCTCGTCCCACTTGCTCGCTGGTGCTCTATAGCTGTTGCAAGTGTATTGATTATTTCAAATACTGATTATCTAAAAGGCCTTCTGCTACTGTAGGCATTGGATTTATTTTGGCTTAATTATTTATGGGCCAGGGCTAGCTGTAAGTATTGCTGCTGTGAGATCATGAAGGATTAGATTGTTAATATTCAGCAGTGTATTTTTATTTATGTTCACTCGAAGCTATACCGGATGAGCTTTGGCAGGCCACATAAAAAGAAAAAAAACCTGTGTGCCTTTTCTTTACTCTCCCCACCCCCCCTTAACATTTCTCTCTCTTTCTCTCTTCCATTTTTGTGTTTTTGCAGAGGGAGCTAAACTCTGTTGCCTCTGAGCTGGCCGGTCGACAGGAGGAGAGCGAACATTCCCACAAGCACCTGGTAGAGCTAAGCAGGGAGTTCAAGAGAAATGTCCCAGAGGTGAGTCTAGCACCCTGCCCCCCATTATCTCAGCCGTATGTGTCATTTTCCTCATCTTCACCTCAGCAGGTACCGGCTGCCTAAAACAGTGGTGCAGCTTGAGCCCCCGTGTGTACTTATCAATGGGGAATTATATACAGCTTTTGGAAAATCTGCATCAAAGGACTGTTTGCTACAAGTTCAGGTACTTCATGAATAGTCACAGATAACTCCCCTCTGTTGTAGCTGAGTTAATATTTAAATGCTAAGGGATTGTATTAGCCTCTGGCTTGGACTGATGAGAGTCCAGGGGGCCCATTTACAAACACAAAGCCCAACTTTGAGAAAAAGTTACTTAGCTGTCTGAACTGGTAGCCATTTAGAAATTCCTGCAACAGGAACTAATATGAACCTGCGTTGAGAGGCACTCTTGAAACAAGCTATCCTGAATACAACTAAGGCTGAGTGCCCTTCTGCACTCACCATTGCACATATTACATTAAATTTCATCTTTTTGTTCTGTGCCTTAACATTGAGAAAAAATTTATACAACTGCTGTTATGAAAAGTAGTGTGTTTTTAGGCATTAAAAATTAATCAGTAACTCTGGTCAAGTTAAAACAAATAGGGCATTATTTTAAGAATTTGGCTAATTTCTGGAAGGAATAGAGATTTCAGTTAAACTTTTTATTTTTATTTTTCTGCCCATAAAAGATGCTATAGATTTGACTTCACTTACCCTTAATTCGCAAAAAATATGTTATTGAGGCTAGTGTGAGCAGACTTTTATTGTAAATGCTTATGTTATTAATATTGTACCTGTGGTACATGACATACAACTGTCTCCTCCTAGTCAACATTCTTTGTTTTCAGATTGAGCCTTACAAAAGAGGAATCTTGGCGGACATGAATTCTCTGCACAAATAAACTTGATTGTATGAATAAGGGCTGCACAATATATTGCAAAAGTATCTTTATCATAGTATCACCATATGCATTATCAATATAACAAAGAACTCCTTGGACAGCAATAAATATCATCTAATTAAATAAGTACCATACATTTAGGTTCTCTATAACAGTAATGTATTTGGTGATGATTATTGTTTAATGCAGCAGAAACTACAGCCAAGCTGCTTCAAAGCCAAAATTGCAGATGATGCAGATGTAACTTGTTCAATAAAACCATGTTGTTGACATTGAAATAATGAATTTCTTTGGAGAGAGTTATCTGTCTGGGCTCTATGTTTGTAATGTACCAAAAGTAGAAAGACATGCACATTAAGTATTTGTTTATCACAAGTCATTGTATAATTCCCAAACATTCACACATACCACATACCACTTGTTTACACAATATTGTTCTAGCTTATGAGGGCTGTAAGGATAAATCAAGCTTATGACAGAACCCTATATAAAATAGTCAGTTCACCAGAATAATTAGATTTTATGTATATTTGTAGAAAATGAAGACTCTGCTATAGGGATAGGCAGATCTCTAATGGCTTCCTGGACCTCCCTTTCCACCTCCACTCGGGACACAGACAACTTGACGGTTTCAGGAAGGATAAACTCCTCTTCACCCGCAGACTGAGATTCTTCAGGCTCTTGAATTCGGGATAGGGCATCAGGTTTGCCATTTTCATTCCTGGCCTGTAAGATAGGAAGAAATTAAAACGACCAAAAAACAAAGCCCACCTAACCTGTCTGGGGTTTAGCCATTTTGCTAATTTCAGGTACTCCAAGTTCTTATGGTCAGTCCACACCATAAACGGCTCCTTAGTCCCTTCCAGCCAATGTCTCCACTCAGTCAACGCCAATTTGACAGCCAATAATTCTGTCTCCCACGTCGTAATTCCGCTCAGTCTGTGACAGAGTCCTTGAAAAGAAGGCACATGGGTGAACACAATCATCCTCACCTCTTTGGCTTAATACAGCTCCGACCCCAGTGCTTGAGGCATCCACCTCCACGATAAACTGTCTCTCTGGGTCAGGAGACCGTAACACTGGAGCTGACGTGAAGAGTTCCTTTAACCTATTGAAGGCCTTCTCTGCATCCTTATTCCACAAAATGTCACCTTGGAAGAGGTAAGAGCGTTTAGGGGAGTAGCAACCAGGCTGTAATTTCTAATAAACCTCCTATAGAAATTAGCGAAGCCCAGAAATCTTTGAAGCTGCTTGAGATCAGTTGGAACAGGCCATTCCAATACGGCCTTAACCTTGGAGGGGTCGACAAGCACTTGATCTGGGGAAATGATGAAGCCCAAAAAGGAAGTGGTAGTTATGTGGAACTCACATTTCTCTGCCTTGACGAACAACTGGTTTTGGAGAAGACGCAGGAGAACAGCTCTGACATGTTTTCTGTGGGTTTCCAGATCTTGAGAATAAATCAGTATGTCATCAAGATAAACAAATACGAATTGACCCACCATGTCTCTTAGAACGTCATTGACCAATGACTGAAAAACTGCAGGAGTGTTAGTAAGTCCACATGGCATGACCTTGTATTCATAATGGCCCGTAGGCGTGTTGAAAAACATTTTCCACTCATCTCCTTCTCTGATTCGGACTAGATGATATGCATTCCTTAGATCCAGCTTGGAAAATATCTTGGGTCCCTGGATCTGATCAAAAGCTGTGTTCATGAGTGGTAAAGGGTATCTATTTTTAATTGTTATCTCATTAAGGCCATGGTCTCAATGAACCATCCTTCTTCCCAACAAAAAAGAAACTGGCTTTAATGCCTCATCAACATAACTCTTCATGGCCCTGTGCTCTGGACCAGACAATGAATAGGTTCTGCCTTTAGGGGGTGATGTGCCAGGAAGCAAATCAATAGCACAATCATAAGGTCTATGGGGTGGCAGAGCTGTGGCCTTGATTTTATTAAAAACCTCCTTTAAATCATGGTATTCTCGCGGTACCTTGGATAAATCCGGATAGGTCTCCTCAACCTCATTCTCCACACTGACCTCCGTAGCAGCAGACAAAAGACAGTCAGCGAAACATGACTCAGACCAACCCAAAACTTCTTTTTTCTTCCAGTCGATGTGAGGGTGTGTTTCTGCAACCAGGAGGCCCCTAGGACTACAGGAAGTTCAGGGGAATTAATGATCATGAAAGTTACTTTTTCTTGATGATTACCTCCAACTGTTAAGGTAATCTCTGTCCTGAGATGTGAACTGTTCATGGTTTGACTATCCAAAGCTAGCACGTTTCTTGTTTCTGCTGACTGAATAAGATTTATGCAGTTCTTATTTGCAAATGTTTCGTCCATGAATTCAGTATCTGCCCCTGAATCAATAAACATGGCCCCCTGGAGAGACAAAGAAGAGGTTTGAAAATGGGCAGGAAACAAGAAGGAGGAGGCAGGTAGTTGACTTCGGCTCAGTAGAGACCTCCCTTCCTCTGCTGAGCCTGTCCTCTTAGTGGACACCTGAGTGCTAAAAGTCCCTTGTCTCCACAATAAAAACAGAGCTTGAATCTTCTCCGACGATCTTTCTCCTCAGGGGTAATCTTGGTTCTGCCCAATTGCATGGGCTCACAATTATCATTTTCCTCAGTGAGAGGTGACCAACTCCTTCTCTCATACCGGTGTGCAGAAACCTGAGTTAATGATGAGCGACCCTTCTCATGGCGGTTCTCCTTCCTTCTCTCTGCCATCCGAATATCAATGCGAGCAGCCAAATCCTTGAGTTGTTTCAGGGAAGAAGGATAGTCACGGGTCGCTAGCTCATCCTTGATGTCTTCGTTTAATCCTTTCATGAATGTATCCATTTGTGCTGCCTCATTCCAACGGCTCTCTGCAGCCAACAAATGAAAGTCAATTATATAGGTCGAGACAGGTTGATCACCCTGTTTGAGGGACAATAATCCTCTTGCGGCCTCACGACTTGGAATTACCGGGTCAAAAACTCGAATGAGTTCCTTGGAAAAAGTTTCATAAAGATCACAAGATGCAGACCTGTTATGCCATTCAGCAGTTCACTGTTTTGCCTTTCCTGCCAGCAGAGATATAACAAACGCCACCTTGGAACGTTCAGTGGGAAAGGATGACGGCTGAAACTCAAAATGAATTTCACACTGAGTTAGAAAAGCTCGACATTGGTCTGAGTCTCCCCTGAACATCTCAGGCGGAGAGAGGCGTGGCTCCCTTATCTCTGCTGTAGTCCGTGTTACTTGGGCGTGGTTTCTTTGTGACGGTGGCGGCTCAGAGACAAGATTGCCAGAACGTAATGTGGAAATTATTTCCTCCATGCCGGAATCCAACCAGGAAAGGGTCTCATCAACGTGGGTACGCCACTGTTGTGCTGGCGATGGGTCCATTTTTGGCCAGATTTTTCTGCTATGAATCAGAAAAAGGCGGACCCAAGATTCAGCCAGACACAGTACTGAAAGTTTAAAAGGTTTACTCAGCCACAGGAAAACGTCACACTGGTAACACTCCTCACAGCTTCCAGAAATCACTGAGGCAGAAAGATGGATTAGTGACTTGTAGTCTCTCCAGATTTTGCAGGGATCAGAAAAGCCACTAACCTGCTTTTGTCTTGAGTGGAACTTGAAACCCAGAGGGGAAACCTCAGTGGGTGGCAGGCGGTGATCTCCACAGCACAGGTAAGAAGTGACTCCAGGCTGAATAATTCGAGGGCTAGGCTGGCTCAATAATCCAAGGACAGAAACAGGGTCAACGATCGGAACAAGAGGTGTCAGGCAAGGGGCAGGCAGAGGCATAAACCAGATGCAGGAAACAAGGTCGACAACCAACATCCAAATAGTCTGACAGGGAGCAGGCAGAGGCATAAATCCAAAAGGCAAGGCAAGGTCAAGAACAATGATCAGACAGGAAGGAACGCTGGATATCTACTCACACGGTGGCTTTCAAAAATCTGGCACCGTCTGCTTGTCAGAGTCAGTATATATCAGGGAAGACACAGGTGCTTGGCATTCCATAGATTGCACTACACTGCAGCAGCCACCAGGTGCATCTAATCTGCTGATTGCAGCCAGGGAGACAGGGTAGAGCAGACGTGCCAGAATCATAACAGACTCCCCGTGGTGTCACAAATTAAAACTTCAATCTGTAATCAGTGTAGAATTCCAATCCAGATCTACCTGGTTTATATATTTGGCTTCTTTCTAGGTATTTAAAAATGGTGGAGACTTCTCCAAAACATTTGTAACTGAGCCCAGATAGCTCAGTTAACCAGCTCTGTCAAAACAACATGGCATAACTAAAAATGTACTTTATTTCTTACTTCAAAATAAAAGTCTCAACCATAGATAAACCAGGGTGGCAAGCTTGAAGCAATCACCATTATACCCAGGGCTCATTTTAGCTTAGACCTACAGGAATGATAATGTCATATGCTGACAGCAAGTTCAGAAAGTTAAAATATCGTGATGTTCCATAAGATCTCATTCCACCGTTACTTGATACTGAAATTAAAGTTGTTTTGCATTTATTGACATCTTGTGGTCAAACTGAAGATAGCAAACCCCTTTCACTTCTATCTGGCAACGAATTTTACCAGTACTGGTAGTCTATACATGTTGAGGATAATGCAATAATCTTTATGCATAACTGATCAGAAAAAAATAGTAGGATTAGTTTTTTTTAATTTTTTTATTTCTCTTATCACATTTTAACTTTGCTTATTTGTGTTTTTGCTGTTTTGCTGCCCCATGTTTTTATTTGGGCCCCAAACCTAGGGGATCTAAATGGTTTGTTTGAAGTAAATAAAAAATAATTTTGGCTAAGGGATCATATACTGAATTGAGCATCTACAATTTGATGCTAGTAATGTTACTACACAGCTTTACTTTAAGCAGGAGGTTCTGTTAAACACTAAATTGCGTCAGACAGTTTTGTCCCTTTAAATCATAAGCTGGTAACCCATCTTACTGTAATGTCAGTTTGCATTAGGCAAACCAAAATGTCATTATTGTTTTGCATACAGTGCTAATACCTGCTGAGATGCCATCTGTGCATCACTGTGCGTCAACTTTTCTTTTCTTCTCCGTTACAGTAAGACTCTGTCCCTTTGCTCCATCTTACTTTTAAAGGTGGATTGAACTAAATGCAACAAGAGATAAATCTATGAAAGAAATAGATATGATTTTGTCCCTTTTTATAATTTTCTGTGATTTAGTCATCTATTGACTTTTGGCTGAAGTCAAAGAGAATATTTTTATGTTTTATAAATGAACCCTGAGGCTATTTGCTGTGCTGCCTCCCTATCTTAGTTGGAGTGTTTGGTGTCGTGCTGGAATCTTGTCAGCATAATGCAGGCGTTTAAGACAGGATCAGGCTGTCACCGCTGGCAGCACAATCCCCTTACCTGTAAATGGGAGAGCTTGCACAAGTCAGGTTTTCTGAGCTCTACAGCAAGCTATTGGAAAGCCCTATTTTCTAGCATCCCCACTCAAACCCTATGAATTTAATATCCTCGCCCTACAAAACTATAGACATCACTGGAACCTTAAAGATGTTTTAGTCGACTTTCTTCCAGAGTTGTTTGTGCCTCCCAGGGGCCAATCTGATTTGCTGAGCAGGTGTAGCATGTATGCAATAAAATATGCTGAGACAGATTACTTTTTTATGTGTGCATAGGAAGTCCGGGAGTTGGTGGCACCTGTTCTCAAGAGTTTCCAGGCGCAGGTGAGTCGCATGTATCTGCATCTTCTATCTTACAGGCTCTGCAGAGTCAGGAAACCACTAAATGCTTTTTATTGATGATTTCCTTTATTTCTATTCCACAAATATTACATAAAGCAGACTCTCCTGTTGGATACTATATGAACATTGACCAGAACAGATTGCTGTGCTTCTTGAATGAATGATTTGGTAGAGAAATCCATGGCGTACTTTTCGTGTTACTGCTCATCTAGTGCTTATTGACTGATGCCTTTTCTGTCAAAGGGAAGTAGCATCTATCTGCCATTAGATGATCAGATATCTTCTCATATTTTCTTGGCTGAGACAAGCCCTCATTTCCTGTTGTGATGGTACATTCACTGTGCCCTCTCTGACGTCGCCATATTGAAAAAGTCATCTGATACCTACAAAGATTCTGCTCCAGCCATTAAACCAAGGTCATAAATCACATTTGTGAGCTGCGTTATGGTCCGCAAAGCAAAGGCTTATGGAAATGATACCGCAAATATGTTTCCAGTCTTGTTCTCCCCCCCACTATACTCCCTCTCAGCACGAACCTGAAAGCCCTATCATCTGTAAACATGAGAACACTCAGCATGGATTGTTCAGATCTCTTGGAAGTGATTATTGGCAGCTCCATTTTAATGCTTTCTAATTGGCTATGCCAAAGCAGCCATGTTCCCGAGCAGGGGCTATTGTGCTCCGTGCTACACTCTCCAGTGTTCTGTGGTTGATTTCTATGCTAATTGAATTACTCCTACTGAAAAGTTGCAGAAATATCTGAATCACCCGTCCATATCTTTATTGTGTAAACAGGAACCCAAAGGATTAATTTAAACACCATTGATGTCTGACAACTGGGATTTGAAAGCTGCCTTATAGTAGATAAAATAGATGGCTGATAAAGAGTGATGATTTAAAAGAAAATCTCCATCTTCTTTTTAGCTGCAGGCCTCTCTGGGTACCTCCTGGTCTCTCTTGTGTAACTTGATAAGTGCACTTGCTGACTGAGGAAGCAGACTCATGTACAGATAAGAAGTTCCTGTACAAATATCATTGGGACTGATTAATGTCTGTTTTTAAACCTGCATTTAAAATGTTCTATTTTCATTGTAGACTGATAATAAAACATCAACAGTTTTTTAAAATAAGAATCGATTGCATAAGTTTGAATTTATGATGGATTTTCTTTTATTCACAAAGCATCAAAATCATACATTATGTTAAATGCCTATTAGCAAACTGCATTGAAACCACACACCACTTATAGTTAAAATTCTAGCAGGTTTGATTGAGGTAGAGGTAATCAAAATTCAGTGGTTTCCGGGCAGGACCCCACTTTAAAGTATCGTCCATACATTTTCAGTCTGGCCTAGCTCAGGCTTACGCTTGATGTAACCCAGCTATCTCCACCAGTACTGATGTGACTGGGATTACAGGTCCTTCTCAAAATATTAGCATATTGTGATAAAGTTCATTATTTTCCATAATGTCTTGATGAAAATTTAACATTCATATATTTTAGATTCATTGCACACTAACTGAAATATTTCAGGTCTTTTATTGTCTTAATACGGATGATTTTGGCATACAGCTCATGAAAACCCAAAATTCCTATCTCACAAAATTAGCATATCATTAAAAGGGTCTCTAAACGAGCTATAAACCTAATCATCTGAATCAACGAGTTAACTCTAAACACCTGCAAAAGATTCCTGAGGCCTTTAAAACTCCCAGCCTGGTTCATCACTCAAAACCCCAATCATGGGTAAGACTGCCGACCTGACTGCTGTCCAGAAGGCCACTATTGACACCCTCAAGCAAGAGGGTAAGACACAGAAAGACATTTCTGAACGAATAGGCTGTTCCCAGAGTGCTGTATCACGGCACCTCAGTGGGAAGTCTGTGGGAAGGAAAAAGTGTGGCAGAAAACGCTGCACAACGAGAAGAGGTGACCGGACCCTGAGGAAGATTGTGGAGAAGGGCCGATTCCAGACCTTGGGGGACCTGCGGAAGCAGTGGACTGAGTCTGGAGTAGAAACATCCAGAGCCACAGTGCACAGGCGTGTGCAGGAAATGGGCTACAGGTGCCGCATTCCCCAGGTCAAGCCACGTTTGAACCAGAAACAGCGGCAGAAGCGCCTGACCTGGGCTACAGAGAAGCAGCACTGGACTGTTGCTCAGTGGTCCAAAGTACTTTTTTCAGATGAAAGCAAATTTTGCATGTCATTCGGAAATCAAGGTGCCAGAGTCTGGAGGAAGACTGGGGAGAAGGAAATGCCAAAATGCCAGAAGTCCAGTGTCAAGTACCCACAGTCAGTGATGGTCTGGGGTGCCGTGTCAGCTGCTGGTGTTGGTCCACTGTGTTTTATCAAGGGCAGGGTCAATGCAGCTAGCTATCAGGAGATTTTGGAGCACTTCATGCTTCCATCTGCTGAAAAGCTTTATGGAGAGGAAGATTTCATTTTTCAGCACGACCTGGCACCTGCTCACAGTGCCAAAACCACTGGTAAATGGTTTACTGACCATGGTATCACTGTGCTCAATTGGCCTGCCAACTCTCCTGACCTGAACCCCATAGAGAATCTGTGGGATATTGTGAAGAGAACGTTGAGAGACTCAAGACCCAACACTCTGGATGAGCTAAAGGCCGCTATCGAAGCATCCTGGGCCTCCATAAGACACATAAAACACTTTTTTGTTTTTGGTCGGATGAAATATGCTAATTTTGTGAGATAGGAATTTTGGGTTTTCATGAGCTGTATGCCAAAATCATCCGTATTAAGACAATAAAAGACCTGAAATATTTCAGTTAGTGTGCAATGAATCTAAAATATATGAATGTTAAATTTTCATCAAGACATTATGGAAAATAATGAACTTTATCACAATATGCTAATATTTTGAGAAGGACCTGTATATTCCTGTTGCAACAACCGATTGTGTCCAAGTTTCAACCAACTAACTGTTGATTTGAGGTCAAGCTGAAGTATTTGAAGCTAGTTCTCCATCTGGATTTGTCCACCCAACTTGCACAATGCACCAGCACCCCTGGCAATGAAACAGAAGCTTGAAGCCACTGTTCAGCCATTCTCCAAATTGCTTCAAATGAACTACCATTTTTAATATGAAGAGTGAGCATATATCCAGCCAGAACTATGCCAGGACTTTGGTCATAACTATAGAAATCATGTAGTTTCTTAATATATTTAAGCCTGTATCTATAATGATGGCTATACGTAGATAATAGAAAATGCAGGATAAATTCAAAATTGTTCATCCAATTCTAGATGATGAAAATCATGGAAGTTGCTTGTTGTATATTCATCATTCCAAAATGGAGAAAGAACAGTTTTATGTGCAGATTTATTGACATTCATATCCATCAGTGTGTGAAAACTTCTCACTGACACTGTGTAGTTTTTCATTTTGGTTGGGGAGGTGAAGCGTGCAGCTCCGCGCAGCACAACACTGTAATCCTCTGGTGTTTTCTGATACACTTTGACCTTATTGGTAATGTCAAATAGCTTGCAGAGGCTCGTGAACTTTACCAGCAGTAGTCTGCACGACCTCAGCGTGAGATGTGGGACCTCGACCTGCTGCTGCTGTGGTGTTGTGGGGGGGTTTGGGGTTGTAAGTGTAAAGAGGAGGCTGGAGTTGGACAGGCTGTGTGGTTCGGATTAGACTAAGGCTTCCCTGCAGCTGTGCCGTACAGGTGGCAAATGACAGAGAAGACCTGCCATGTGTGTGTGTGTGTGTGTGTTTGTTTGGATACATACGTGTGAGAACAAACTGGGTCCTTGCTTCCCCATCAACCCCTCCCCCTCAACCTCAGTTCGGAGGCCCAGAGGAGTGCCTCGTGGTATTTGGACCCTCATCATGCCACTTCTAAAGGAGAAGTCGGCTCCTTTGAAGTGTTTGCAACATGACAGGTTCCCTTTCTTTTCTTTTTTCATTTCAGTGTTCCCCACCCACTTTCTCTCTCTTCTCCCGTTCAATCTTGCCTTCTAATTATCACTAACCAGGCGACTGATTAGAAACATGTTGCCGACCTAGTTTTTCTGCAGAGCTGGAGGAGGAGAAAGGGTTAATCCCAGAGCTGGTGGCTGTCATTGGTCGCTTCCCTCCTTCTTCTCCTCTTTTCGTTCCGCTCTCCTCTTTCGCTGGAAGTTTGCTAATGAGGTCCCGTCAGAGCTGAGGAGAGGTGTTAATTTGGCCTTGTGAAGTAGGAAGGAGATTAAGGACTGTGAGGAGTTGAGTTTACGGCTTAAAATACACCGCTGTCCTTATTAATCCACAGGGCCCCTGAGAGACCAGCGTTTTTGGTTTTATAATGAACACTGTCTTATAATGAAGGTAATTTTAATAAAAATTTACAGGGAGGAAGCAGACATGGTACATGTCTCTGTGGTCTTGGGCACACCTTTGGGGCTGAGGGATATGACGGTGATTTCTCAAATAACCGATCGCAGGAGAGTCGGGCCCATTGGACCTCGCTCTTCGCAGAACTTTCACTCAGACTTCTCTCTGCCCTCTGAACATACACTAAACAGTCTCACCAAGACTTTGTGGGCTTCTCAATGCAATTTACACCTCCCTTTCACTTTAGTGTGTAAACTCCCCTCAGGATAAACCTTTGTGAGGCAGAGAGAAGAGAAAGAAAGAACAGTGACTGATTTCTTTTGCATCTCTTCCAGAGAGGCAGATTCCTCCTAGCATCCGAAGCATCGGGCCAAAATTAACAAGTCATTCTATTTTTCTCCTCTCTTTTTGATGTCGTTTTGTGCTCTCAGAATAAGAAAACAGCAGTATGGTTCCCTAATTACTGAATCTTGCTTTACAATGATAATCCGTGGAGTAATTTAGCGTGCACAATGAGAGCTGTGGTGGTTGCGCAGATGGAGATTCTGATAAATAGTTTGTAACGTGTAATTAGCAGCTCTGCCGGTTACATACCATTAACCCCTCAAGCCCAGGAATCATTATTGGGCCTCATTATCAAGCAGCAAGGTACGATCGAGCTGACTAGACATCAAAAACATCAAACAGCTATTAAAGCACAGCGAACCGGGGGCCGGTGGACACCTGTTTATGAGTCTAACAGTGCCATTCCTTCCCCTGAGGTTCGAGAGGGATAGTGTGAGGTTAGACAATGTTTTTTATGCTGTTTATGTTTTTGCGGTTGTTGCTTGTTGTTTTTGAGCAGCTTTTGGGAGGTATTTTGAAGACACAGCAGTTTTCTTTCTCCTCAAAACTATTATTGGCGAATGGCTGCAGTTTTATCTGTGTTCCTAAGATTTCACACTCTAAAAAAAGTTATACTTGTATGATCTGTATGATGAATGACAGCAGCAATACAACAAATGCAATAAATAGAGATACACCAGTCATGAATTTGTTGCCAATTTGTGGTCTCTGACCTTTGGAAAGATTTGACTTGCTGATACCAACTTTAGCAGATTCTGAATTTTCTTTCAGAACTATCAATTTGATGGCCACTTTTTTAGATACACCAGGCTGCTACAAGGATGGAATAGATAAAAAAAAAATCTGTTGGAAGGACTCCTTAGAGATTTTGATTGCATCATGCAATTACTGCACATCCATGATGCAAATCTTCTGTTAAACTACTTTTCTAAGGAGCTCATTTGGACTAAAGTCGTGTGACTGGAAGCCGTTGGAGTAGAGTGAACGTGTTTTCATGTTCAAGAAACTAGTTGGAGATGATTTGAGCTTTATGACATTGTGCATTATCTTGCTGGAAATAACATTCAGAAGATGGGTAGATGGTTGGTCACAAAGGGAAAAACATCTATAATTAGTTAGGCTGCAGCATTTAGACAATGTTTAGTTGGTACTAAGGGGCCCAGAGTATACAGAAAATATATTTCCCACACCATTACACCAGCAGCAGCCTAAACCATTGATACAAGGCCAGTTGGATTCATGCTGTCAAGTTGCTAATGTCAAATCCTAATCCTATCATCTTGATGTTTCCTTTGACAAAGAGTTAATTTTTCTACCTCCAAGCTGGATAAACTTGAATGCTTAATGGATTCGAGGCATAGCAGGTGATGTGTATCTGTGTAATGAGGGAGGGTGTGGCCTATAGAGGTCAACACTCTGTGTCAAAGTGTGCATAATTATTAGGCAACTTCTTTTCTTTTGGCAAAATGGACCATAAAATATTTAGCTGTCTCTGAAAAGTCAAAAATTACCAAAAGTCTTTCAGAGGGATGCAGCACTCTTGAAATTGCTAAGATATTGGGGCATGATCACAGAACCATCAAATGTTTTGTTGCAAATAGTCAACAGGTTCGTAAGAAGTTCGCAAGAAAAAAGCTGCAAATTAATTAAGGATTTTAGAAGAATCTAGCGTAAAACTACCAGGAACCCATTCTCTTCCAGTACTGTCATATTCCATAACTGCAACCTACTTGGAGTGAAGGTGTTAAGGATGAAAAACATGGCCTGTTCAAGTGATCAGGCAAGGACAGAGGCCAGGTTTTTCATCCGTCTGAACAGTGTCTGGGAGGCTGTGGTTGCTGCTGTAGAAAAAGTTGATCATCAACAGATCAAGAAACTGACAGACTCCATGAATGGAAGGCTTACCACTGTCATTGAAAAGAAGGGTGGCTATATTGGTCACTGATTTTTTAATTTTTAATTTTATTTTATGTCACAAATGTTTATTAGAACATTTTTGAAGTTGTTTGTTTATTATTCTCACCTAAATAAATGACAATAAAAAAGTGAGACGGGAAATTTGTTCTTCATTTAGTTGCATAACAATTCTGCACAATAATAGTTGCCAGACACACGCAAACACCATGAGGGGGGGTTGTGCTTACGGGGCACAGCATGTTCCCCGGGCTTCTGCCATATTGGGTGGGGACTGGGTCGAGGGATTGCCATGGGGTCTCTGACGGCTGCAGGGGCTGCGCTGGGCTGTGGTGGGTGTTTCACCCTCTAGACCTCTCGGGGAATACAGTGTGCCCCTCCTACCTTCATCCCTCCGTGTTCTGGCTGCTGTGGTGCACTGGTGCTTGTCCAACATGTTGGGTGCTCTTGGGGCCACTACTTCTTGATGCCAGGCGGTCTTTATGCTGAGGCTTGCACATGATTATTCAAAATGGTTAAAGTTCATACATACATAGGTTACTAAAATATACCTACCTTGATGCTGGATTTAATTTGGAATTAATAGTTAATCAGGCAATTTAGGATAAAGATATTCTTTTTGTAGAGCAAAAGTGCCCTGGCACATGTAGGCAGCCATCTGCTTCATATGATATGCTTGAAACGGACACGTAAAAAAAAAGAAGACCAATGATGAAAATTATATCTGTACTGCTGAGTTTGTTTGTGGTGTGCTTACAATAAAATTGGGGACGTGGGGGGGCCCAACTAACACACTCTATGTATGATAACAAAACACATGTAACTTGACCCGCTTAACATATTACAATGTGCTGACAGAACATAAACACACAAAGAGATGGCCACACCGTCACTGAATATAATGGCTATCGTTACAGAAGCCAAGTGGATTATTCATTTAGTCACACGGGGAACAGTAACAGGTCTGAAATGCTGCATTTCCCTCCATGTGTCAGAGTCACTCAAACATGGGTCAAAAATCCCTGCATGGTCTAAGACATAACAGTAACATAGTTAAGCCGATAAACTGACAGTAGCGCAACCAAGCTAAGTTTTGACCGAAGTTAGCAGCCTATTTGTTATGTGGAAGTATGTGGAGTTATGTGGAAAACTTTAAGCCTACTATTAAATTTATCACAAGCAGATTCTCGAGTAACATTGTATGTATATGATAGATTAACAGGACTTATTGTAACTTACCTTTAAAAGAATATCAGTGTGGTGAGTCTTAATATTTGTGGTATTTTCCTATTTTCCTACCTAGTTTGTAGCATTTACCGCCTTCTCTCTCTGCAATATATTTGTTTTTTCTTTTGGATGGATCATATCTAAAGCCTTTCGTGGTTTTCTTTGCAAAATGTGTCGCGGTCGCCATGGTACATCATTAAATTAATAAACTGGGTGTGACCAGACAAGGCTAGAGTGGAGCAGCATTGCTGATAGTTTTTAGCTTTTGACTGACAGATTACATGCACAACAGGCAGGAAAGTCATGCATGTTGAACGTCTGACTGATCACCCACTAACATTTTCGTCAAGTCTCATCTAGTCAATGAAAACTCACACGTCTTGCCATGTTTTAGTCATCAAAAAGCCATGTTCAGCTTGTCATCGTCTCTCTATTGTCGTGAAATAAAGGGGAGTCTAAAAAATAATTTAATCATTGTCATTGTTGAAGAAAACAACACTGCCTGATAGCCCTTAGGTACGTTGCATTCACAGATTTATTCTTTTGTTTTTCAGCTGGTGTGTCACCGGTTAGGGTTTAGCAAAGTAAAAATCATCCAGTTATGGTTAGGAGCTGATCCCATGGTTCATCTCTTGCCAAATATTTATGTGCGTTTCTTCCTTAATTATCAGAGACAAATACAGAGCATTACAAACTTCTGTGAACCTTTTATAAAGAGGATCTGGCCGATGTGGAGGAGTTGATGTTGAAGTGCTAAAGATCTTTCTCACAGTGACTTACCCAAAGCTTGCCTTCCATGCTTCCAAGCAAGGAGGTAGACAAACTATTTTTGATGATCCATCGAGAGGCGAGAAGTTCTTCCTCCTTTTTGACTAATCCCTGAAGGAAATAATTTCTCTTGAATGTATGAATATGTTATGAATAGTTGAATGAATCAAAGAATCAAGGATGATAATTAATTACAGCGTGATGATAAAAGGCTGTGGGTGTTATGACGCAAGCTTCCTCTGTGACATTATGAGAGGCTCCGTAATTACCTTTCTGCACGAGCCAGCGCTCCTGGCAGTGCTGGTGGTGAGAGTGCCGCTCATTGAGTGAGTCTAACGGTCATAAAGCTTTTCCCTGCCTAATTGTCTGAGGGACTCTATGGCACTTTCATAGATGAGGGACTGCACCGTTAGGAAAAATGCTTGGCGACACTACAGCTTTTCCAGCTCAATGAAGACAGATCTTCATCACGGGCTAAACCTTGGGCTTATTAGGTACAGATTGCCTGAGCGGATGGCTAACTTGGGAAGGTGGTGTCAGAATGAGTGAGCAGCACTTTCATACAGTCTGATACAGTTTTAAAAGGCAGGCTAGTGCGGATTTCTGTGTACATCATATATTATGGACTCATAATTCTGTACCAGTAAACTAGATCCCTGCCTTCGAGTTGGCTCTGAATATACCCTTTGCGTTATTATTCATGCTCTACCTTATGTAAGGGGCATTTACGACACCGTCAACACTCTTACTCCCACTCTCCCATCTTCTCTCACCTGCCCCCTGGCTGTGACCAGACTGCTCCACACTGGGCTGACGAGGTTTCTCTAATGTCTGTCTGCTGCTTGACTGTCAGGCTCATTGAGCAGCGGTCTAGGTCCAGGATCTCAAGGCCATTACCAATTCACAGCACGTCTGGGTCTCCAGCCTATTGTGGGGGGAACATAATGGGCTCTGGGGCCATGTAAACCACTGGCTTTCTGCTCCAAGTTTATCACTTGTGTCCTCTTCATACTAAGAGCAGTGAATGAAGGTGGGAGGCAGGAAGGTAGAAGTGAGGAGCGGGAAAGAGAGAGAAAGGCATAGCTGAGGGGGAGAGATGTAAGGGGTTTGTAGGAGTGCAAGTGAATATTAGATAATACCTTCCTGAAGTCTCCTGTGTCTCCTGCCACTCTAGAGGTTTTTCACTTCAGTGCAGCAACGTTCACCCATACTTAAAGCACTTCTTTTTATATACTGTTTACATACCTTTATTACTTTAAGGTTTATAATCTATTCATTAACATTAATCAAATATAATATTCAGCATATACTGGACCAAGTTGTTTCCATCTTCCCACTGCATCATGAAGCCTAGGCTCATAGGATGCAAATGAATAAACTGCAAGACATTTCAGTCTGTTTTCTTAATAGCAGTCTAGTTTACACACACACACACACACACACACACACACACACACACACACACACACACACACACACACACACACACACACACACACACACACACACACACATATATGTTGTTCCATCAGGGATTGATCCACACAAGGTTAGACGGACATGTGCACAAACATGCGCATATTCACTTTACATCCACGGACCGTTCTGAGGATGGTTTTCAGTTAGCTTCTGTTTTTCTATTAAAGTTAAATAAAAAATGTTAGCTACTGTGGACTTAGTTGTTACCATTTCAAATTCCAAGTAACAATAAATACTTAAAAGAAAATTAAAGTAAGTTATTAATAACTAAAAAGTTATTTAATTTATAGTTACAGGTCCTTCTCAAAATATTAGCATATTGTGATAAAGTTCATTATTTTCCATAATGTCATGATGAAAATTTAACATTCATATATTTTAGATTCATTGCACACTAACTGAAATATTTCAGGTCTTTTATTGTCTTAATACGGATGATTGTGGCATACAGCTCATGAAAACCCCAAATTCCTATCTCACAAAATTAGCATATCATTAAAAGGGTCTCTAAACGAGCTATGAACCTAATCATCTGAATCAACGAGTTAACTCTAAACACCTGCAAAAGATTCCTGAGGCCTTTAAAACTCCCAGCCTGGTTCATCACTCAAAACCCCAATCATGGGTAAGACTGCCGACCTGACTGCTGTCCAGAAGGCCACTATTGACACCCTCAAGCAAGAGGGTAAGACACAGAAAGACATTTCTGAACGAATAGGCTGTTCCCAGAGTGCTGTATCACGGCACCTCAGTGGGAAGTCTGTGGGAAGGAAAAAGTGTGGCAGAAAACACTGCACAACAAGAAGAGGTGACCGGACCCTGAGGAAGATTGTGGAAAAGGGCCGATTCCAGACCTTGGGGGACCTGCGGAAGCAGTGGACTGAGTCTGGAGTAGAAACATCCAGAGCCACCGTGCACAGGCGTGTGCAGGAAATGGGCTACAGGTGCCGCATTCCCCAGGTCAAGCCACTTTTGAACCAGAAACAGCGGCAGAAGCGCCTGACCTGGGCTACAGAGAAGCAGCACTGGACTGTTGCTCAGTGGTCCAAAGTATTTTTTTCGGATGAAAGCAAATTCTGCATGTCATTCGGAAATCAAGGTGCCAGAATCTGGAGGAAGACTGGGGAGAAGGAAATGCCAAAATGCCAGAAGTCCAGTGTCAAGTACCCACAATCAGTGATGGTCTGGGGTGCCGTGTCAGCTGCTGGTGTTGGTCCACTGTGTTTTATCAAGGGCAGGGTCAATGCAGCTAGCTATCAGGAGATTTTGGAGCACTTCATGCTTCCATCTGCTGAAAAGGTTTATGGAGATGAAGATTTCATTTTTCAGCACAACCTGGCACCTGCTCACAGTGCCAAAACCACTGGTAAATGGTTTACTGACCATGGTATCACTGTGCTCAATTGGCCTGCCAACTCTCCTGACCTGAACCCCATAGAGAATCTGTGGGATATTGTGAAGAGAACGTTGAGAGACTCAAGACCCAACACTCTGGATGAGCTAAAGGCCGCTATCGAAGCATCCTGGGCCTCCATAAGACCTCAGCAGTGCCACAGGCTGATTGCCTCCATGCCACGCCGCATTGAAGCAGTAATTTCTGCCAAAGGATTCCCGACCAAGTATTGAGTGCATAACTGTACATGATTATTTGAAGGTTGACGTTTTTTGTATTAAAAACACTTTTCTTTTATTGGTCGGATGAAATATGCTAATATTGTGAGATAGGGATTTTGGGTTTTCATGAGCTGTATGCCAAAATCATCCGTATTAAGACAATAAAAGACCTGAAATATTTCAGTTAGTGTGCAATGAATCTAAAATATATGAATGTTAAATTTTCATCATGACATTATGGAAAATAATGAACTTTATCACAATATGCTAATATTTTGAGAAGGACCTGTATTTAATTTCCTCTGTTGGGAAAATACTCATAAAGTAGTGTCTTTGCACCGTGCAGGTAACCAGTGCTTTTCACATCTCTTAATACTTAAGCAGTTGCCCAACAAATGAATGTACTTCCATGGTGAGCGATTATGTCTGTCCACCTGTCCATGTTTAGTCACCATGGTAACCAACTGTTGTACCACCTAGTGGGTGGTGGTAGTCTCCACTATTTCCATTCCTGTATTAAGGCTTAATTCTGATATTCACCACAGCATCAGGCCCTTCAAGTTGTTGCCTGGATGGAAGGATGTTGCTGTAATCCTTTCTGATCAGAACCAGGCCTGTTTATTGGAAAAGGAAAACTGTTTTGTAGATTTTTCCTAGGGATCTGCTCTAAGCTGTGCTTATCTATAATGTCTGCTGCTCAGCCTCTGTTTCAAGCACACCACATTCCATGTGTTCTCACTCACTGGACCCCCTAAGCCAACTGCTGAGGGGGCACACTGTTTGTCTAAACCACACTGTTTGTCTAAATAAAGCAATTCTTAGTGTTTTCTGAGAATGATCATCTGTAATCAATGATTTACAGGTCAAATACCAAAAACGCTTCATTCCTTTTTCCCTGTGCATTTAGTGCATCAAAACTGGAAACTACATTTGGTCTTTAAATAATCATAAAAACAGCATGATCTTCTAAACTGTTTGATAGTGCTTAGAAAAAAATGGAAATTGGCAGGTCAGATCTCAAATACATCCAGAAATCAGAACGAGGCAATAAAAGCCTCATAGGTGAATCTTTATCTATTTTATTACCTGAGGTACTTGAACTGAACTCGGCTGACTGGTTCCATTTAACATAATTCTACTTCCCAGTTAACATCAAAACTCCATTTACACTCATCTTCCTTCTGTTGTTCAAAAGTTTTTTTCCCCTTGACAAGTGTACATGTAAATATAAACACATCACTTCTACAAAAAAAAATACAATTTTAGTAACTGTGTGCACAAAATGACCAAGATTTTAAAAATAACTCTTTAATAGTAAAATTTTCAGTATGAATTAGTAGTGTTCTTTTGCCTTCTGATAACAACAGCAACAGAAATGTGTAAATGAGAGTAGCTTTATTATAAATTTGTCAATAATAACTGTATAAAACAAATGTCTAAGTAAACTCACTGATGTTACTTTCCAAAATGAACAACTTCATGTGGAGGTCTATATCTAAAACAAATAAAAATGAATTAACAGAATATGAGTTAATTAGTAGTTAATTATGAACACCATCTCAATTAGGAACTTCTTTTTTGTTCCCGTGTCATTGAAGATGAGACATGTATACCAAGGATCAATAACGGGTCACGGTCCCTCTACCCTATCTCAATATTAACTCGCTCATCATTAATGTTCTGAGTGCTGGGGCGGGCCTATATATTTTCTTTACAGTGACATTTTTGGTTCAACAGGAAAAACAAATACCCAGTTTGCACCTGTGTGACAAGTGCTAAGCTAACATTAGCATGTTTCCTCTCAATTTTGATAAGTCTTGTTGATACTTCAACTTGTAATATATTTCAGTGCGGCTCCAGTTCATTATGATGTCCCAGTTAAGAATGTGTTAATCACAAACAAAATTAGCAGAAACATGTGTTCTCCTGCCTTAAACATGTGTCCCTGTGCCTTGAACATGATTAGAAGTTTAGTAGTGTTTCAGCTGTGCAAAGCAGGGCTCATGACCTAGACAGGTTAGGAGTTTCAGCAGCCAATACAGACTCTTTTTCACTGGAGAGTCATTGTAAAAGTTAAGGAAAACCTTGACATAATAGAATAGAACAAAATAAACTGCGTGGTGTAAGACACAGTTTTGCAAGCTCTGCACATGGAAATAGGCTGTGACTTTTAATGGGTGGCAAAGCAAATTACTGCCGCTTGGCGGAGGGTGCAGCAGACAAAAAACATACAAAGTACATCTACAGCAAGAATCCAGAGTTGATTGTAGTCAAAGATTCTAAGAACCATAATTTAGCAAGGCTTTGATCGGGACCTCTGTCTCACGCTTTGCTTTGGTTTTAGTGTTTTAGGAGCTTGACTTGGAACTTGTTCTTGTAAAGGGTGAACTTGCAAAAAACTTTCTGTCTATTCAGTGAAAATAAGTCAAAACATATTTTCTTCTTTCTCTTTCACAAACAGATTTAGCTTTTTTGCACCTGCAGTATTTGAATGCTTCCTAACAGTACAAAATATGACCTAAGAATTTCTGGAAAAAGCCATTAGTCATTTTTATGTAGGCTCTCCTGGTAAAAAAAATAAAATGCCATAAATTCAGTAAATGACAGCATAAACAAACTTAGAAGATGGGTGGCAGTGTTTTACCAGTGGGGCTCCATATTTCAGCTCCATGTTGGGCCTTTTGTAAAAGTTGAATCTATCTGACTGCTCCTGTTTGTTTCCTGTGAGGTGACTGATGGCTGCGATCCTACTGTGTGCTTTTATGGCGAGACGCCTCAACCCGTCCATCAGCCTTCTCTGTGTCGGTCTTATCCCTCCTCTGCTGTGCACTGATCTGATGGCGCGTGTGCGTGTTTGTTTTCCTGTCCTGACTGATGCCCTGTCGGAACATCCCGGGCGGGCGTATTCATCATTACGGATGCATGTTTAGAGCCAGGGATGTGCACCAGGTAAAGACGAAGAAGGGGGGTGGTGTGTGTTATAAATAGGCACTTGGCTCTCTAGCCATGTGGAATTGATGAGTTTCAGCATATTCTGCTCTGCAATGCCAGGTTTAATTTCTACTGCCCTGACAGCACAAACCTCAGAGCCCAGAGACGTCAAGCCTGACCTCCACTGCTGTGCAAATGTTAGCCATGTTTGAGGATGGACACATGCATTGCACTGCCTGCCCTGGTGCTGTTGGACATCTGACTAAATGTAGACCCCCTTCTTTTAGCCCCCTGGCACTATAAGAGACAAGCAATCAGATTCACCCCCTAACCTCTGACCAGACAGCGTTTTCGAAGACGTTTTTAGGACCTAGTCATACTTCCCCTGGTACCCTTTAGTCTGAGAACAGCAACATTAGCAGAGAGGCTGTAGCACCATCTCCGAAATTCTCCAACCCCTGGCTCAGTCTGAGCTGCTGGCAAGAGCACAGTCAAATTAGCCAATAAAAATGTGTGAAATCGGTGGCTCTGTGCCAGCGTGGACATGCCAGGAGAAATAAACATCAGCCCTCGCTCAACCAGCAAAAGCTTGTGTGAGGAGGAAAAGGCAGAACGAGGGGGGCCGCCTCACCGTGATTCTCTGATTTCAGGCGCGGAATCGGAACTGAGCGCAGAAACGGCTTTGCAGAGAGTAAAACTGTTCCTCTGCTCCACTGAACACAGAGACGCAGCCTCCGATCAAGACAGTGGCAGCACGAGTCGAAGGAACATGAGCTTCTGTCAGAGGCTACACAGCCCTCACATGCTGAACTGATTTAATTCCCTCTGTTCATCTGCAGTGTGTTTCCCCCCTGCTGCTGGCCTGGGAATACCAGTCTTCATTTCACTTGATGCTTGGCTGTGAAGTTTAATTCCAGCAAAATCTAAACACACTAATTAAATATCATAACTTTCCTAAGAAGGCTGTGGTAAAGGTACCTGAAATTTTAATTTAGACTTCAAAAGAGCGAAGACTTTAAAGCAAATCTATTGTTTTTCATTTAGACTTGCAATTTTCTTTTCTCTGCAGTACCACAGTACGTAGGTTATGATTGATCTGGTAATTAAAATATGCAGAGAGTGGAAAAATATTAGCTGCTCCCTTTTTTTACGCTTTCTTTTTGTTTTAGAAAACAGCCGACACATTTTCCTTCTCTTTCCAGCGCAGATAATTAAATTTTGCACATTGATGTTCTTTACACAGCATTCATGGGCCTCATTATTTTTCCATTTTCATCTTTCTGCCGAGAGATCGATAGATTGATAAAATGATGGAGCCTATCTTAAATAATGCAAGCCAGAGAAAAGTTACACTCGTTTTGCTGCTGGCTAAGTGTTTGAACTTTTATTCTTTCAAATTGTTTTTAATATCCCATGAAGGTAGATCTTGCAGTATTACTTGCTGGTATAAAACATTCATTCCCATTTTTTTTGCTGTCCCTCTGCAAAAAAAAAAAAAAAAAGCTCATCTCCACTTTTAGTGCGTCTGCACTATATGGGATGATGCTTGTCAAGGCTAATATCCCAAATGATAAAGAAAGTGGCAATTCAAAGAAAGACAGCATAAAGTAGGCCAATTAGTACCTAGGGAACATTTTGCTAGAAGAGATAGCAGCTCGAAATGTCACATGCACGAACATTAGGACCGATTGTTTATAATATGACCTGACAGTTTGGGTCTCTTTAATATGGGATTAACTACAATACTAATTAACATGTGGCTCTATTAAAGCAAGCGGCTGCAAGGGAAGGAACTCTGCTGCCTGAGAGAGAAGCGACTCTTCTGATGTCCACCCCGCATTAAAGGGCTGCTTCTTCTTCCCAACAAATCAAATGTTTTCACACATGTAAGAGACCTATTTGTTTTATTCGTGTTATTTTAGAGATGTGACATTTGTGAACCCCCCTTCAACCCTATTAAAGCCCCTAGATCAGAGTGTTCTTCTCCTTTGTCACACACAGAAATATGTTTTGAAGGCCCTCTGCAAGGGCTCGCTGTTTCATCAGACTCGTAATGTGGCCACAGTGGCCCCTGGAGAGTGTTAAACACATCCTCAATTAAAGCAAAGTAACTTTGCATCTTCTTGTGATTTTGCCCACAGTCACTGTAATTGGGTCTCTGTGGATTTAGAGGGAGAGCTGTGGCTCTTGTTTTGGAGTGGGGGGCCCAGCCTGAAGAGGGGTTAAGGGGCAGATCAGTGTGGAGATGGTGGCTGGGTGGGTGGTTGTCTGAGCGGTGAGCTGTCTGGTGAGGGTGGGGAATTTCAGCTTCTGGGAAGAAGCAGTAAAAGCTGGCTGTGGTCGAACAGGAATACAGGTGAGGGAGCTCAATAGTGTTTCACCCAGAAGGTGTGGACTTGGTTGAACTCACATTAGTAGCTGAACGTAGCTAAGGTTTTAACCTGACAATATTGATTAAAGCCAATGCCCATTATTTCCCTCTAAGTACTGTAATTAACAGTATTCGTAATTTTGTTTTTCTTTTTATATAATTGCGTATTGACGTTTTTTTGTGTGCAATATTTGTGTTCTTTTTTTAGTTCGCATGACACCAATATAAACATACTAGAATATGTATATATTATTTCCAATCTTTCTTTGTTCCCCATATATGTGTATTTTTGTTTGCATGCTTTCTTTGTCTGTTTCCCGTATTTGACACAATCTGTTCTGATTGGTTTGTGTGTTTGTTATTGAAAATGAATAAAATATAATTTCAAATTTATTTTTTTCTAGCCTTCATTCACATTTATATTAAAAGCAGAGGCATCAGTCAAGGAGAGCAATCACTGTAAAACAAAGTTTTACGATTTTAAAACAAGAACAGTGATAACAGCATTAGCAATCTGCCCAGTTAGCATTACTAACTGCAATCATAAGCCTCTGTCTCTGGAGAAACTGTTAAATTAACCCTAGTTTTATCAACTAAGTGTATTGCAGCAGGTTTGATGTAATACACCCAGCTTTTCTTTGTATATGCTAAAATGGCTTTAGATCAATTTGTCCCCATACTCATTTGATAAAATTTTATCAACCTGGGTATGAATTGATGTGCCGCAGCTTCTTTCCATAGTCAACAATGTTTGATACGACATGACCAAAACCTGTAAAAGTACAAAATAGCATCGTGGCAAAATGAGCAGCAGCTGCTGAAGTCTAGCGATCCATTTTAGCTGCCTAAATTAACAGCCTCCTTATAGGAGGCAGTTTTAGAGTTTTTGTGTGTTTACTGATGGGAAAAGATTAATTGGATTTTGGAATTTGCATCCAATCTGTCAAGTGAAGTCTGAGGGCACCATTAACTACATCTACTGGCACAGTAGATCCTTTAGGTACTGCGTGAGCCAGGTCTTACTGTAAATGCCATCAAACTAATTAAACTGGATCTGGGGAGTTTGAAGACCTCGGATCCCTTGTTAAAAGTTGCAAAGTACCTTGCGGTGTTAGCACAACTTCTATTATATTCTATTTAAGGTTCGTCACTTGTGGTTTGTCAAAGACACTGTTCTAATATACAGTTAGCAGGTTTTAATATTACCTGTAAGTCATTCTGTGTGCTTCGTAAACAAATCAGTAGCTGTAGAGAAAGAAAACCGTACATACTATGGAGTACTTTAATAACTTTAGGCTGAGTGTCTCATATAGTTCTGTGGGACCAGTGAAGAAAGGAGCTTTGAAGTTTTTTCTTAAAATCTCATAAGCCCGGCACACACTGTGCAATTTTGAAAATTGTACTGGGCTAGAACCTGTCACAGTGTAGCTCGATGTGACAGTAACTCCTATCAAACTGCACCATGGAAGATGACAGACTGCACGACTTGTTGCTGCAGCAGAATCTCATCAAACGGGTCCGACAGGCTCAGGCCATCAGCAAACAAAAAGCAAGGTACAGGTGTTTAATGTGCTTATTGGTAAAGAGGGATGCTGAAAAGAGGGAGAGGAAAAGGAGGGAAAGGAGACAGCAGTCACAGCGCTTATAGCTAGGTTAAAGAGGACAAAAACAGTCTAGGTCATCTTTGGTCTAGAGAGAGCTATATCAAATATCCAGTTGAATGACCACAGACAACTGATTCAAGCTCACAACTTCGATTTACATATTTTACCCCAACAGCAGATTATCTTCATGTGTGTCCAGTTTGCTGATGGACAACTGATTCACTGGCAAACATTTTCTTAGAAATTAGTTTACCCGCACCCGCTCTGCTCAGGCTCACCTGAACAGAGCGGGTGCTGCACAGGCTGGCTGGCTTCCACACTAGAGGAATGCTTTATCCATTCTTGCCAGTTTATTTTTTTATCTCTTCTATTATGTATTTCCTGTGTCTTAGATTATTTCAGATTACTTCCTTTATGTTTTGACATTTTCTTTGCTTTACTCGGATACTTTCCGATTTTCTTTATACTGTTTAGACCGAGCTCTTTGAGAACAACCAACGTTGTTCCACCATAAATGCAGAATTACTTTCTGTCAGTCAGATTCAACAGCTTGATACGGTCTGCAGACACTTATTTGCTGAAGTCTTATTTACATATTTAGACGTATGCAGCTGTGTTTTAGAAATGTAAATTACAAGGTCCTTCTGATTTTCTTTTCTGCAATTTTGAAAGAATCTTGTGAAGGCGATAATGGCGAGCGGTTAAAATATATGCTTATTGTTTTATTTAAAAAATAAATTAATATATAAAGATTGTTTTTTGTCGAATAATCAAACCTTTATAAACCTTCAGAGATATGGACACACACACACCCACAGTCACTGGAACTGTGTGTGTCAGCATGTGTGAGTATGTTTGCCAGCATGTGTCTTCTCGCGGCAAGACATGTGAAGGACAGCCGAAGGTGCGGAGAGATCCAGTGATGGGCCTGTTTTATTACATCTCATATTGAGACCAATCTTTGTCCATTCACCTGAAGGACAGCCAGCTATTCCCTAACAAAATTAGTCCGCAGCTGTGGTGTGAGAGGGCCTCCACAGGCATGCACAACCACTCTCTGAAACAGAGATGCATGCAGTCACAGAGGCAGACACAGGCAGACATCCAATAATGTGCAGTTTTTTTTCCCACCCCATCTTGTTCCATCCAAAAAATTCAGACAGATATTTTAAATTGTGTGTTCTGTCACTCACTTAAACTTATACACACAATTCTCCTCACACATTCCCCTGTTGGGGCCAGTGGATGAGGGGAAATTGCAGTCATCTAGGGAGGTTGTGTGTATCCCTGTCAACAAGGACCCCAAACCGCCTCATTTTGGTACCATGTGGCACAGATCACGGTATTGTAGCAAACCTGGTTATCACAAGTGCACCTCCGCGATAGATCTGCCCTTAATGTAGCAAATGTTTTAGCTTAGTCTGCACAATTGCTGAGAGACAGAACATTCTCTTTGTGCTTTTTCTTCCCTAATGAAATGTCTTTTGTACACCCTGTTATATATATATTTTTTTGTTCACTCACTGTGGATGTTCTAATGAGGCAAAGCCTGAAATAGCGGTGGGCCTAACACTGCAGAACTATGAGATCCCATGTGAGAACTTGCCCAAATCACAGTGGCTGCAGCCGTGCGTCAGGTACTTTATTTATAACCCACACTGAATTGTCCTACACTCTGAGCATATGGAGGCTTATGTAACTCAGCATTCAGTAGGTAACTGCTAAAGTCAGAACCTATATGCTTATATAAATCTTGCTGAGGACTTGTTTTGAGGCTGCACAAGATCGATTTATCACTCCTGAATGTCTGCTTTACAGAGATTGTGTTTTTTTTGCTGCCTCTCTTGCAATAATGTAAAAAAAAGGGTTATTTTAAAGTACGAAACCAAATGACTGTGTGAACTGAAAGAAGAACTGCAGTGATTTTGCAGCATCTCTTTCAAGGTGCTTAGAACACGTAAGTCTGTCAAGTGCATTAACAAGTGTACTGAGAAGATCTGCGACTGCTTTTAAAGGGCGAGCTGGGGAACATCAAGGCTGATTTCATTGGAGCTTTTAACTCTGTACTTGGTGTGACATTGAGTGATTCAGATCAAAACTATTTGTCTCTATTTTTCGCAGCATTTCAAAAAACATCTTTATTAAAGTCTAAAGCTTTTTCAAAGCGTTTAAGAAATGTCTGCCTCTTTCCTGCATGGGAAAGATTTAGTGGATAGTAGTCATATTAATCAAAAGTTACAAAACGTTTAGCTGTTGTTTTATTTAAAATTGGTATCAAATACATGCCTAATACATATGCATGGCTCACAAAATTATAATAAGTACAAATCGTCAAACCATGTATCAGTTTTTTTTCATTTTACAATCTAGCACTACTTTGTTGGTCTAATATCCCATTGCGACCTACTGAATTTTGTGGTTGTAACATGACAGAATGTGAAAAATTCCTAGGTTTCTGAATATTTTTGTAAGGTTTTAAAGGTTAAAATTAAACGCACTGATTTCATCAGTTGTTGCCAGGATATGCATTTGAAAAACAACATCGGTGCCACTGCTATTAGAATTGTCTTCTAATTAGGCCTCATTCAGTCAAATTGAAATGCCACCTCGTGCCTGTCACATTGTATATGAGTGATCAGGCTGAAAGCTGGTCATTACAATCATGACATCAAATGCCTGGCAGCAGAGGTCAATTAGTGTACATTAACCAAACAGAGCTCATTTGTTTTACAGCTTTTAGTGGCGTGTTGGCTCTTGCGTACATGAGCTTTAGGCTGGCATCCAGCGGGCACGGGTGGGCCTCCCAGCAGAGCAGGAGCAGAAGCAGGATGGGTCTTGGCCAGCCCTCTAACACGCAAATGTGAAGGAGACAGAGCGGGGGATGTATGTGTGCCCCCCTTACCCCAACTCTTCAAGCACTCTGCTGATTTATGTGAGCAGAATGAACTCCTTCACACCGGACATTCATAAAAACCTAAATGGTGTAAAAACGATCGTCAGGTCACCGTCAGAAAGGTGCCCTATCTTTGTCCGTCCTCTTTTTAACTTTCTCCTTTTGAAGCCAACACTTTTTAATCTCTGGATGCTGGAAATGACACTGCACTGATGCATTAGTGTGGCTTGGTTTAATGGCAAATCCACACACACCTGGCCTACAGATCCCTCTTAACCCTCACCTGGTCCTAATTATAACCGCTGAAGCCATATTTTAGTGGCACGCTGGTGATCCGTCATCGACAGGCCCACTCCAGCCTGGCTGGGAGTGATATCTCTCTGTAAAATATGTATGACATCAAAAAGCCTTAAAGGTTATTACAAATTAATAATGAGTAGTGGGGCTGAGAGTAGTAAAAAATAGCCTTCCCTTGGTGTCATGTTTAAATGTTTAATTTAACATGCCCTACTATAAATGTGGACTGCCTCCCAGCAATGTCTACATGGGCCCTGGGGCCCCAGCAGGCTGGTAGCTGTGTGAAGCATACAAACCCTAACCACCAAGCTCACTGGTATTAAGATCGACATTTAGATTAGACTGTTTCATGCAGACGTGAATGATCATGTCTGGAGATGCTGCATATTCTCTTTTTAAAAAGGCGCCTCTCCAGCTCCACGTCTCTTAACAGCACACAGACACACAGAATTATAAAGAAAAAAAAAAACACTAAAGGAGGCAGTTTTACTTGCATCAAGCTCAAATTCTCTGTAGACTCTGAGACATAGAAAAGCTCTCTCTGAGCTCTTCTCTGAAGTGAGTCGAATTATTGGCCCTGAACCTCTCTCACAGTAATGTCAGAAGACACTGTACAAAATTGCCTTATTTATGCCTGTAATGTAAGCTGTCTGTTCTAGTGTCGCTCATTCTCCGTGGAACCAACGACGGTGGCAGCCGAGTCTGAAGTGAATTTGCTGGGCGACTACCTGGGAAACATCAACAGTCATTAATTATGTAAAACCCTTGTCACAGTGGGAGCAGAAAGAGCTGCATAGAGCTGCAGCGCCCGCTCCTATTAGACTCAATGTACTCTACAATGAGCCCCCACTGCCTGGGGGCGTGGAGGGATTAGCAGCCTACCGCCACGACCCCCCATAGGAAGACACACACACTGCAATATACAGTAAGCACGCACACACACGCTTACACATTAAATGTGACGTTCTATTAAGTTCTGCATCAATGTATGCATGTGTTAGGCTGAGAGGAAGAATAACACAAATCTGTGCTGTCTCTCCTCACCAGTCACCCCATCATTCACTTCTCTACTTCACAGGTTCTGTTTCTTTCTCCCTGGCAATTGTGTGTTGTTCCGGCTTCCCTGCTGCAATAAGTGAAATTGGCAAATCTGACGGGTCGAATGATATGCTGTGTTTGTCAGGAATGCCGGCGAAAGGTTTGGTTGTAGATGGTGCTGGTACAAACATCACAGCAGTGTGTCCTGGTTGGAGTGATATATACTCACTGGGCACTTTATTAGATACACCTGTTCAATTGGTTCTTAACACAAACAGCAGCACATGGCAGCAAGTTCTTGCATTTAGACATATAGACGTGATGAAAATCACTTGCTGAAGTTCAAACCAAGCATCAGAATAGAGAAGAATGGAGATTTGAGTGACTTTGAATGCTGTATGGTCATATTACACTACTCTACATTGCCAAAAAGATTTGCTCATCTGTGTAAATACAGGCACACTTTTCTTAATCTATAGGATATAATATGATGTCGGCTCAACCTTTGCACCTAGACACACTTTAACTTTTCAGGAAAGCTTTCCACAAGGTTTTGAAGTGTTTTAAGGGAATTCTTGTCCATACCTACAAAATCACATTTGTGAGGTCAGACACTAATGTTTGATGAGAAAGCCTGTACACTGTTGGACTGTTTGAACAGAAAGACTCCATCTCCAGTCAGTCAGTCAAAAACAAAAACATAGAAATAACCAAAAGACACAAACACCAACAATACCACAAATAATCAAGAAGAAAAGAACAGCAAAATACAGTAAAACTGTAAATAAAACAAAACATAAGACAAATAATTTAAAAATCAGCCGGATATTTTTGCTCAACTGAAATTAAAACCAAAGTTAAAAAGATGGTTTTTTAAAAGGGACTTAAAATCATTTAAGGTATTAGCCATCCTTACAGCAAGAGGAAGATTGTCTCCAAATTGCTCCTGCAAAGTTGTCTTGGTATGGTGAAACATTAAGAGTTTCTGTCATTACAACTAATGGATGAGGTTCATCTCCTAAAAAATCAGCTCACAATGCAGCCAGGCAAATGTGCTCTGTTGACGACTACCAACCCATGACTGATGCATTGGACAGAGAAGCATGATTCAGCTCTCCAGAGGACATGGCTCCACTGCTCTAGAGTTCAGTGGTGCTTTACACTACTGCATCTGACACCCTACATTGCACCTTAAGATTTAAGGTTTGGATGCTCCTGTTTGGTCATGGAAACCCATTCAATGAAGCTCTCTAGGCAGTGTTCTTGAGCTAAGCTGAAGGCTATATGAGGTTTGGAGGCCTCTAGCTATCTACTCTACAGAAAGTTGGTGACCCATGCGCACTTTGCTATCCAGTCTGTGATTTTACGTGGCCTCCTACTTCATGGCTAAGTTGCTTTCATTCCTAATCGCACAAAAAACACAGAAGAACTGGTTCTTTTCATGTTACAGAAAAAGTAAGTTAATGCTAACAGTGTCTCTTTAAGTGGCTTCGGCTGGGAGAGAAACACAGCTAAACAGGCTTGGAGCCTTAAATAAAAGTAAAAGAAGAATATGGGCTAAAGCAGTGGAAGACATTGCTGGGTACCACTCCTGTCACCTTAGAATAACAACTGAGGCTCCAATTCAGAAAGGCTCACCAAAATAGCTAATTGCAAAATGTCCATCCTTCCTTGTATTAATATATTAATGTATTAATATTCAGACTGCTGGTGATGGAGATATGGTATGGGGCATATTTTCTGAGCTCTTGTGGCTCTTAGTGTCAACCTGCTTCTACCAACTTTCAGTTTTTTTTAATATTTTTTTTCTGGCACTAGTCGCCTTTATCATTTGCACTTTTAGAAAGTTGGCAGACAGGCAGCGGGATTCTAGAGAGAGGGTGAGGACATACAGAACAGGCTTGCAGACTGGGGATGACACTTGAACCCGGGACAGCTGCATCGCGGTGCTGAGGAATCCGTATATGGGTCGCACGCTCTACCCCCATGCGCTTCGCCCCTGTTTCTACCAATTTTCCTGACATGACAACGAGTTCATTGCACTCCAAAGGCCTCCAAAATCCTAAAGTCTCAATCAAACAAAGCGCCTTTGGAATGTCATAGAACGGGAGATTCTATGACAGCGGGAGGTGCAGGTGACAAACCAGCAGCAACTACGTCATGCTATCATGTCAACATGAACCAAAATCTCTGAGGAGAGTTTACGACACCTTGCTGACTCTATGCCAAGAAAAATTAAAGAGGTTCTGAAGGCAAAAGGAGGTCAAACATGATACTAGCATGGTGTACCTAATAAAGTGTCAGGTGAGTGTGCAATGCCTTCCTGAGATGCTCCTGCACACACTGGCACTGACAATGTCAGATTCATCAGGCAAATATTGGAGCTAATTTCTAGACCATGTGTTTTCAAACCATCTTCTGTTCACAACAAGACTATTGGGCAGACTTCGACTCATGTCCACGACATTCATTCCTCTATCAGCTGCGCACCTCCAGCCGGTGTGCAGGGATCGTTGATCATTGCTGTTCTTTTTGGCGGATGCAGCTATGGCATGATGTTCCTCCATGCTTAAACAAAGGCAGCGTTGACACCTGTAATTAATTAGGCTATTATGCATTCTGCAATGATAATTGCCTCACTGGAAAGTCACCAGCCTTCTAAGAGGGAGAGAGAATAGAAGTGGATAGAGAGCACTATCCATCATAGCGGAGTGCTCTCTCTGCCTCTTTCACTCGTCTCTCTTCCCCCAGTGTCACGCTGTCTCACCTTGACTAGTGCGGGCAGGACTTGAGAAATGCTGTCAACATGTGTCTGAGGGTGAGATATGCAGCTGTGGTTCTCCAGTGCCAGAACCGCTCCAACAGCAGCCTCCCAGGGTCTGTCCACTCCAGGGCTTTGGCTCACATTGGCACAGTTACCCATAACACCCCATCTGTTGTGGCTTTGTTCACTCTTGCAATACAGCACTGAGATAATGGGGGCGCTTCATTTTTATAATTAGTCCTTACCTGCACTTCTCCCCTCCTCTCACCTCTTATCAGCCCTCCCAGCTCTGAAATCTGGACCAGGAGCACTCAGTACTGCTTTTCACAGCCTTCTCTTTCAACACGTCAAGCTTGTGCCTTCATCTCGTTCTTAGCACGCCTGCACTCCTTCCCATCAAGCGCTGATAGATCAATTTTCAACAGGCACACTTTCCTCAAGGCTTAGGTCATTCGCTGCATGAAAGGTTTGAAAAAGCAAGCTGAAAGAAAATGACAACTCCTGTCTTTTGAAGTACAAAGACACTGAGAAAAGATTTGTTTTCTTCTTTGCGTCTGTCTCTCGACTTTGACTTTGCGGTGACTTTGAGGCTGGTGCTTTGTGAATTTTATTGAGAGAGCTGGTAACACAGTGGTTCTGCCGCCTGTCGATGGAGAGGAGGACCCAGAAGCCACCTGCTGCGTGCTGGAGACAGCGGGCCCTTTGATCTCAGTTTAATGTAGTGCCATGTTCTGCCTCTCAGGCAGCTCCGTATGCCATGTCCTCTGGGATTACGTCAGCTCCACCTTGATCTGCCATCTTTCCAAGCCTGGGTCATTGTCATCATTCTCCTAAGGATGTTGACCCAAAGTTTCTATAGTACCTTATATCAAATATCCTAATGTCTTACAGCTGTGGGTATGGAAATGTCAGTCGGCCTCTTTACACTTTGATCCAAACTGAAATATTTTTATGGGCTGCACTAGTGGAGAGGGGTTGGTCCAAAGGTCTGTAAAAGAGGAGCATAAAATCTAGCTCTCCATGTCAAATAGAACCTAATGAAATGTTCAAAAAAGATGCAGTGAGGGCACATCAGATGCAACCCAAGAGGATTCGCTGGATATTCAGCTCTCAGGCACGGCTCTACATACAGGTCCTTCTCAAAATATTAGCATATTGTGATAAAGTTCATTATTTTCCATAATGTCATGATGAAAATTTAACATTCATATATTTTAGATTCATTGCACACTAACTGAAATATTTCAGGTTTTTATTGTCTTAATACGGATGATTTTGGCATACAGTTCATGAAAACCCAAAATTCCTATCTCACAAAATTAGCATATCATTAAAAGGGTCTCTAAACGAGCTATGAACCTAATCATCTGAATCAACGAGTTAACTCTAAACACCTGCAAAAGATTCCTGAGGCCTTTAAAACTCCCAGCCTGGTTCATCACTCAAACCCCAATCATGGGTAAGACTGCCGACCTGACTGCTGTCCAGAAGGCCACTATTGACACCCTCAAGCAAGAGGGTAAGACACAGAAAGAAATTTCTGAACGAATAGGTTGTTCCCAGAGTGCTGTATCACGGCACCTCAGTGGCAAGTCTGTGGGGAGGAAAAAGTGTGGCAGAAAACGCTGCACAACGAGAAGAGGTGACCGGACCCTGAGGAAGATTGTGGAGAAGGGCCGATTCCAGACCTTGGGGGACCTGCGGAAGCAGTGGACTGAGTCTGGAGTAGAAACATCCAGAACCACCGTGCACAGGCGTGTGCAGGAAATGGGCTACAGGTGCCGCATTCCCCAGGTCAAGCCACTTTTGAACCAGAAACAGCGGCAGAAGCGCCTGACCTGGGCTACAGAGAAGCAGCACTGGACTGTTGCTCAGTGGTCCAAAGTACTTTTTTCGGATGAAAGCAAATTCTGCATGTCATTCGGAAATCAAGGTGCCAGAGTCTGGAGGAAGACTGGGGAGAAGGAAATGCCCAAATGCCAGAAGTCCAGTGTCAAGTACCCACAGTCAGTGATGGTCTGGGGTGCCGTGTCAGCTGCTGGTGTTGGTCCACTGTGTTTTATCAAGGGCAGGGTCAATGCAGCTAGCTATCAGGAGATTTTGGAGCACTTCATGCTTCCATCTGCTGAAAAGCTTTATGGAGATGAAGATTTCATTTTTCAGCACGACCTGGCACCTGCTCACAGTGCCAAAACCACTGGTAAATGGTTTACTGACCATGGTATCACTGTGCTCAATTGGCCTGCCAACTCTCCTGACCTGAACCCCATAGAGAATCTGTGGGATATTGTGAAGAGAACGTTGAGAGACTCAAGACCCAACACTCTAGATGAGCTAAAGGCCGCTATCGAAGCATCCTGGGCCTCCATAAGACCTCAGCAGTGCCACAGGCTGATTGCCTCCATGCCACGCCGCATTGAAGCAGTCATTTCTGCAAAAGGATTCCCGACCAAGTATTGAGTGCATAACTGTACATGATTATTTGAAGGTTGATGTTTTTTGTATTAAAAACACTTTTCTTTTATTGGTCGGATGAAATATGCTAATTTTGTGAGATAGGAATTTTGGGTTTTCATGAGCTGTATGCCAAAATCATCCGTATTAAGACAATAAAAGACCTGAAATATTTCAGTTAGTGTGCAATGAATCTAAAATATATGAATGTTAAATTTTCATCATGACATTATGGAAAATAATGAACTTTATCACAATATGCTAATATTTTGAGAAGGACCTGTATAGCCAGAGTTTAAATGCATTTTATGTGTTACATTGATTATGTTGTCATTATTATGAAAATACGGTTCTGGTCAGAAGTGTTCATCCACTTATCATTGGCATGAATGCTATATTAATTTTCAGCTTTTATAGTTTTATTTGAACGGTTCTTTTTTAGGCAATGTCGATAATGCAACATACAATTTAAATTATTTTTTTTCTTTAATTTGGTTCTGAAGTTTGAATTCATTGTGGAATTATTTGGATATGTGACCTCTCTCCTTATCAGAAATGGCAGGGGTAGTTTAAAAGTGTTGGATTATTTGCTGGCAAGAGTTTAAGCATAGTGCGTGGTTTCAAAAGTTTCACCCCTATTGAATACCCCCATCCCTTATCATATTGCAGAGGGTTTAGACCAGAGAAATTCCAGAATCTTAATATGTCCAAAACTAGTTCTGATCCCAGGTGTGTTTCGAATCATTGTGTTGTTGGAACATCCTATTCAGGTTTACCTGGCTGACTGGTGACTTGAAATGAATGAATTGAAGAATTCGGAAGAATTTCTCTGTCATCATTATTTTACCAAGTTTGTGTGATCTGCCAGTAACACCAGCAGTAAAACAGGACCTCAGCATGATGCTTTCTCCACCTTGCTGGACAGTTGGTGTTTTTAGGATTGAAAGCCTAACTCTGATTCCTAACATTCTTCTTGTCTTTGTGGCCCACCAGTTCAATATTTCACTTCTGCATATAAAACATTTTGTCCAGAAGGCATTTGGCTTGTCCATGTGGACAGCTGCAAATTTTAGTCAAGCTTAAAGGTTTTGACTTTGGAGCAGGATCTTCTTATTTCCATTATGTTGATGCTAAACTTGAGCAGTATCACTGGCATTCCAGTGTGCCTGTGTCTGACAGACATTAGTTGTGTCAGGCGTTTAGAAGTCAGTTTGGTCAGTTTTGTGTTTTATGTACAATTTTAACCCCAATACTTTTTGTAGGGTTGTTCTATTGAGGCTAAATAACAGCAAATCCCCAAACCTGCTTAGTAATCAAAGCTTTTTTTCTCTGTGCTTATTGCATTCTGGCAGATTTTATTCAAATTCTGAACATGGTCACCCTAAATAACTCTTGATCGTGTTTGTCAATGGTGGTCAGGTTTTGTACATAAATATCTTTCAGACCTTTGAACTGCACTGCTCAGTGGATCTTAAAAGCTTGTTAAATTCTACACTCTATAAGCCTTAGCTTCACGATATCACGGTACCTTGAAGATAGTCATACTCCCTGAACGTTTCACACATTTTGTCATGTTACAACCAAAGATCATGCATTTTATTTGGATTATATGTGACCAAATCAAAGTAATCAATAACTGTCAAGCAGAAGGAAAATGATACATTGTTTAAAGGCTTTAACAAATTAAAATCTGAAAAATACACCTTGCATTTGTATTCACCCCACCCTGACTCGGTACTTTGTTGAGACAGTCTTTTGTTGAGAAAGTCCATTGCGCTATGTATCCACAAGCATTACACAGCCATAAACTAAATGATTCGCTCATTCTTCTTTGGGGAATAGCTCAATTTGTCATGAACATCAATTCTCAAGTCAGGCCACAGATTCTTAGTTGGATTTAGGGCTTGACCATTACTGGGGTAATTTAAGATATGAAAATGATTTTATCTAAACCATTCCGTTGTAGCTCTGGCTGTAGGTTTAGGGTCGTTTTCCGGTTGTAAGATGAACCTTCGCCCTAGACTCCAGTCTTCTGCAGCCTCTAGCAGGGTTTCTTCCACAATTGACCAGTAATTAGCTCCATCAGTCTTCCCATCAACTCTGACCAGCTTCCCTGTCCCTGCTCCTCATTCCCCACAGCATGATGCTGCTGCCACCATGTTTTACAGTAAGAAAGGTCAGTTCAGGGTGATGTGGAATGTTAGCCTGCAGCCACACATGGTGGTTTGCAATTAGGCCACAAAGTTAAGTTTTGGTTTTTGTTGGCCCACATGTTTGCTGTGTCTTCCTGCATGGCTTGTAACAAACTGCAAGTGGGATGTCTTATGTCAACATTGGTTCCTTCTTGCCTCTCTGCCAGAAAGACTACATTTGTGGAGTTCACTACTCATAGTTGCCTTATTAACAGATCCTCACACCTGAGCTGTGGATCTCTGTGGCTCCTCCAGACTATGGGCCTAGACATTTGTGATATATATATATTTTTCATTAATAAGTTCATTAATGTTTTCTAACAATCCTCAGTCTTCACAGAATAGTGTGATGTAGACCTAAATTACTCACAGGTGGGCTACTAATTAGAGGTATTTGGGCAATTAGTTGCCCTGAATTTTATTCAGGGGTGTTGTGGGAAAGGGGTGTGAATACAAAGGCAGGTGACATATTTATGATTTTTATATGAAAGATATTTTGAAAATCATGCATCATTGCCCTTCTACTTGACTGTTAATGTGTGACCTTGTGTTGCTCTATCTTATAAAATACCACTAAAATCCATAGAATTTGCAGTTGTAACTAAAACACATGATAGCGTTTAAGGATAATGAGTCCTTTCTTAAGGCTCTGTAATTTTACTACATTTCAGTATGTAGACACATGAAGATAACTTGTTGCAAACAAATATCAGCGTGGTCAGCATCAGCCATCTTTGTTGGCTGAGCCGGCAGCTCAATGAAGACAGAGCGGCTGCGGCGTCAGTGTGCTTTGACTGACAGGCACCACTGATTGGAATTGACAGGGCGACGAGACGTGTGTCAGTGCTCTGACTGCTCATCTCATCGGGCATCCAAAGATGGCCGCAGCCACCGCCATGCTGCCACCACAGCTCCGAGACGGGTGTCACCATGATTAAATCTGCCCTCAAACACACGCAGTGTGCAGGGTACGTGTGTGCGACAACAATTTGCTGTGTGTGTTTGCATGCCTCCAAGTTCAAGTGTGTGTGTGTATATGTGTCTGGGTGTGGGTGTATGCAGGTCTCTCACCAGTTCTAGACTGTATTGCAATAGTGTTTACCTCTGCCCCTCTCCTCCATCCACTCATCAGTCACTCCTCACCAACTCATCTCTCTGCTCCCGCCTCTTCTATGAACCTACACTCAAAGCAGGAACAAAATAAAAAATTGCTGGCAGAAGTGCTGGGTGGCAGAACCAATATATGATCTTTTCCCTTCTTCTGGATTGAAAATTACTGTTGTGCATTTTTTTACTAAAAGAAGTTGTTTATTTTAACATGACACAATTGTGGTGACCACATTTTGACTTGTTTTCTCAGCCAGCTTGCCAGTGGATTACTTTAGAGGGACTGATTTTGAATGGTGGTGTGGTGGTGGGCTTTCTCATGGTTTTGTTCTAATAAGCATGGAGGGCGCCTGGGTTGTTGTGACATCCTGTCAGCCTGTGGGCTGGACTGCTGTTCAACGAACAGCTCTGTAGGATGGAGTCCCTATGATTGTGCACTGACCTTTGCATCATGAGGAAGATGACAGGTAATTTAGAGGCCTCAGGGACTGTGAAACCATACATTTGCTGTCCCCAAGCCATGCACAACGCCAACCACATTCACTATAAAATGGAAGTAACGCATCCATTAGCACTGCATATGCACACACACACACACACACACACACACACACACACACACACACACACACACACACACACACACACACACACACACACACACAAAGACACACACTCTCTTGTACAAGGAAAAAGTGAAGAATTAAAGTACTGTGTTCAGGATTCATAGACTGCCCTAAAAGGTATGGAATTTGATTTGAATATGTTCCAGGTCTGCATACAGAAAAAGAAAATCTACAATGGGAAATATAGTTTCTAGATTTTCCTTAGATTTTCCTGTCCCATTGTGTTAAAGTCATCCATCCATCCATCCATCCATCCATCCGTCCATCCATCCATCCATCCATTATCCATCCATCACTACAGCTAGAACTATAATGCTCTGCTTGATATTTATGAAAAACCTTTTATTAGAAACTGCTTTGTGATTATTTCAATTGCAATGGACACAGAGACTGAAACAAAAAGGGTTAAAAAAGGGGCAAGAAAGAGAGAGAGGTTGGGCAAAAAGGAAAAAGGGAGAGAAGAAGAAAAGAATATAGAGAAAAAATGATGAGAGAATACAAGATAACACCCTAGAAGACTGCTTCTACACCTGCTAAAACATATATAACAACACCAATGTTACCAAAAACTGCACGGTACTAATGAATGCAAGATGTATTTAGTGGTAACTGCCGCTCAATATAAAACATTTGTGTATCTGTTAACACCTTAATCCAAACACCTGTGAGTGTAAGTGGGAGTGCACTTGTGTATAAAAGGTTTCTCTATAAAAACATGCAATAGCGAGTGTTAGACCTGCCACCTTGGACACAAGACAGATACGGAGGAGATCTGAGCCACAGACATCTAAAGCCCCCTCCAGAGCAAGAGAACCCTAGAAGAACCACCGCCGGACTGCCACAACCCCGCCCAGAGAAGAGCAGAGGAGAGCCTTAGGGGAACCACGCAGCAGCCATGCAGAAGCCCCAGGGAGGTGCAGCAACGAGCCCACAGGCCATGCTGGCAGCCGTCTATGCCGGAGCAGATCCATCCATTGACCCAGGGACCAAGACCCACCGCACCCCCCAAGCAGAGGCCTGACAGAGCCAGGGGGCCCAGGCCTGGCAAGCAGTCACCAGGAGTAAGCTGGCACACACTAAAGCACCCAGCCCTGGATACCAAGAACCATCAATACACCAGGCAGTGACAAATGAGGGGTCTACCTGGTCCAAATGAACCCGCCAACCAGAGCCATCCCAGGATGAAACGGTCCCAGCCCCTCAATAAATTCCGATCTCAACCCCATGAGCCCTCCACCCCCGATGAACCCCAACATGAATTTTCCCAAAGGGCCACTCAGACAGGGCCCAGAGCCACAAAAGGAATCATTGGCGGGTTCCATACTTAAAACCTGAACCCTGTAGAACTATCTGCAAAAAAATTATAGTGAACTTTTGTTCTTTTTTAAGATGGTCTAATAAAGGACTGTGAAAGTTGGTTCTGGAGAGGTCTGGAATTTTATTGTAGATCTCTTCGACCCCTCTGTGTTTAGACACAAGCAAGCACAGATGCACATGCAGGCATGCTTCAAGCATTCACGATTTTATTTGCACACACGCAGTGCAACCTCAACACGCTCCCAACACCCCAGTCATTGTCACATACTCTAATCACCTACATCGTCACAACTCGTCCTCAAACAACCAAATCACAAGGGGTGGCAAACTGGTAATGCAGAGGGGGGAAAACGATGATTTAGAGTGATAATTGCATAATCACCAGTTGTGATAATTGTAATTGATGACTGCATAATTGCTAATTGCGCTCTTTATGGGAGCCTCTCTTTTCCGTTGTCTCTTGTCTCTCTCTGCACGTCGCTTTGTAGCCCTCGACTCTCCTCCCTCTTATTCACTACAGATTTGTTCTCCCTTCCTTCATTTGTTTTGCACTCCCCTTGTTCAAATACACACACGGACACACTCACTAGTAGGTACAGTAAGTATTCTCAAAGGCTTATCAGTAAGTATTTCCCAGCAGCCCTGTCCCAGAGGCTGTGCTCTGCCCACTCTTTCTGCCTGAAGAGTTATGGAAGAGCCCTAACAGGTTTCCTTTGTGTCTCTTTTGCTGCTGTGCCCCAGGCTTTACTCCTGCTTGTAAAATCATCCCGAGGCCAAGCCCATTCCCTTGATAGCCATATCCTTTTATCCCAAACGGGTGAAAACAAAGAAAGCACTGTAAGCCAGAGCAAGAGAAACAGTCATATTTTCCAGCCAAGGAGGAGAGGAGATTTCCCAGTCATAGTCCTACATCAAGCTGCAACTCTTTGTGCAACAGACCTGTCTGTCATGACATAGGAGCTCAAAAATGCCAGCTGTTTTACTAGTGGTGACTTATGCTGGATGTGACAATGACTCTCAATCAGCCTTTTTTATGCATGACAACTGTGATTGCTTTGATGATAGCAAAGGCACAGTTGTGTTGGTGGTGGTGGGCTGGGGGGCTGGGGTGGGGACGTTGGTCATATGTGTACTCATAGTAGGACCAACATTAGAAGGCATCAGGCAGGTATGTGATTGATGTCTTTGCTAGCATCTGTGGGCAGGTTAATGGTGTGATTTTGGAGGTGTTCTCTCGTTAAAAGATGATGGAGGACCAGCATGTCTCTAGAAAATGGAGTCCTAGTTGCTGTCTCTGCAGGACTTCTAGTTTATTCGTGTATTTCTTTAAATATGGAACTGGGGACCCTATTTGATGAATATGCTTCAGGGGAAGAATGAGAAGTCGGCCAGCCAACTGTCAGTGAAAGTCTGATTACCAAGGGCTGGTGCAACCACTCCGCTGCAGTGGTCATGTATTTCAGGTGTAATCTGAGATTGGAAGTAGTTTGTCTTGGTGTCACAAAGTGCTCTTGATGGTTAATGTGCTGTTGCACTGAGGAGCTGGCTAGAATTCAAACGTGATCCTGGGCTGCACAAAATAAAAAGAGTTTGAATACTGGTGGGAATCTTTGCCTAAACAATTCAGTTTGTTTATGTGCTCTACTGTGAAAAATGTCCCAGTTTCTGTTATCAAATCACAATAAATCCCAGTGAAATACATTGAATTTTAGGGTTTTAATGTGACAAAATGTTAAAATGTTTAAGGCAAAGCACTGGTTGCATCTCCCAGCACATGAAGTTGGAAAAGGTATTTTTAATAGTTACATGATTTATGAACCTTTTCTGTTTATTGCCACCACATAGTTTCATGAAGTCCTGCCGGGATGAAAGGTGATGGGAGGCAGATGAGGGCAGGTGTGTGGGTGGTGGAAGGTTAAACTGGGGTATGGCTTAGTGAAACAACAGCCCTGTGTATCAGGGAGCCTAAGAGCTGCAGACTATTGCATCTGTATTGATTAGGCTCCAGCCTTTTCCATTTTCCATGAACTCCTCTGAGTTGCTACGAGTGGGAGTGATGGGGGGAGAGATTTGCTTGATCTTTATGACATTTCTTTAAACATGATGCTGTTGTTATGCCTCCCTGGGGAATGCGCCAGCCATTTCCAGTAAATCAAAGGCTTTCCGTCTCATGCTATTTTCCACACACCTTATTTATAACCCCACTAAACAGCTCCAGCGCACTGCCACCATTCTCATAAGTGTTTTCAGCTTTTTCGAAATGAATGCTTTTTTTAAGTGCAGTTATGCTACCCAGGAGCAGCCCAGCTCCCACATGCCGCCCACTTGGCCCTTTGCTGGCCCCACTGAACTGATGAGACTGGGGCTGTAATCAACAGTGACAGAAAGGACATGGACAATAGATGACAATAATTTGAATCCAGCCGGTTCTTGCTGAGCTGTGGGTCATTCAGAAGAGCCTGGTCTGGTTTTACTGTTGTAGAGTGGAAGGGCATCAAGAAGAAGGTACTGCATGTCCTCTTATTCACAAACAGACCTGAAGTCTTAGTGTGAGCTGAGAGCGGCTAACCCACATACCCACTAGTGCAGGTGCCCTCTCCATGGGGCCAGGTGGTGGCTAATTTGCTTTCTTTGTCCCTCCTAATGAATCGTTAATTGGTTTGCGTCACCCGCCGAGTGGCGGATAGTAGGTGCTGAGTGCTGCTGGTGATGGAGGCCACTGGCGAGTGTCCTCGCACATACCGGCACCTACATTTACCAGGCCAAATGTCACCTCGCAACATGCAACAGCTTGGGAGTTAAACAGGAGAAATATTGCCACAGTTTCTCAAGATGTCACTGATTACTGTTGAAAACTCTGCCCTCTGCAGTCTTTCTCATTGAAGTGACATTAGAAAAGATCACTATTTATATTGTGTTCCTATGTAAATCTTTCCATGGCAACACCTAAGCTGGTAATGATCAGTGAATTTATAGTAGGGCTGCGCAATATATTGAATAACAATTGTCTTTGCAAATCATTGTGTGCAGTCAGCATTGAAGACAACTGCTTGGGTGCAACATTTATAGAGTCTTACATTTCAAGTGCCATGCATTCATTCTTTACATGCTAATAATTTTTGACGTCAATATGCAAAGGTTCAGAGTGATGGGAAGATCGTGGTGATAACACAGAACACAAAGAGGGAGCAAAATCCGGGTTAATAGCGAGAAAAATGTGCACTGTTATTTTCAGTAATACTAGTGCAATTAGAAATTTTATTTTAGTTACAACTATTGTGCATATCTAAATGTGAGTTAGATGAATGCAGAGTTTTGGCAACTCTGGCAAAGTTTTCATTATGGTGTAACTAAAGTGAAAAGATGAAAGAAGGCCCAGCAGAGACTGTACGTCCTGAGGCAACTCAAGAAGTTCAACCTTCCACAGGAGCTGCTGGTCATCTTCTACACTGCCATCATTCAGTCTGTCCTGTCTTCATCCATCTCAGTGTGGTTTGGTTCATCCACAAAACAGGACAGGTCCAGACTGCAACGAATAATCAGGAATGCAGAGAGAATAATCAGAGCTGACCTTCGCTCCATCCAGGACTTATACAGGTCTAGGGTCAAGAAAAGAGCTGCTAAAATCTCTGCAGACCCCACACACCCTGCACATAAACTGTTTAGAGTTTTACCTTCAGGCCGCCACTACAGAGCACTGTTCACTAAAACCAGCCGCCACAGAGACAGTTTCTTCCCCCAGAATGTTTCTCTGATGAACATTCAATAGAGTACAGAACAACAGCATACAGATGTTGCAAATGCACCTTTTTTATTAGATATGTGTATATTGAACATTGTAAATTGTAAATTTGTATATTCTGTAATGCAAAAACAGAACAAAAGAGCAAAGTGTACTGGAGGCAAATTCCTTGTTTGTATGTACGAACTTGGCAATAAAGCTGATTCTGATTCTGATTCTGAGTATTCAGTACATGTCTTTATTTCGATTTTAGTACAGTTACCATTGAAATTCCTTCACTTGGGCTTCAAAGTGACCAAATGGGAAAGAGTTCACCCCCCCCCCCCCCCCCATTCTTTTTATTTGAAATATCTTTTCCCATTCTTTATAAAATGCTTATTGCAAAAACTGTTGGGTTCTCTTGAAGGAGTAGCTGCTGAAATGAGAGGTAACTTTTCCTGCTGCAGCAGCTATCCATGTTTGAAATTAGTCCTTTAAGACATTTTGTTATTCAAATTTTATTCATAATAATAATTCATAGGAAACTGGCTGCAGCTTGAACCTTTGATTATGATCACTCCTTCATTCCTTTCAGCTTTTATTTCTAATGACATCGTGTTTCATAAATCTTCTGGAGCATTTTTGCACATAAGCAGGAATTTGTGAAAATCTTTTATTTTGTTTTCAGACTTCATCTAACGTATAGAAATAAATTAAAAAAAGATGTTCGACCTAAATGAAAAGTAAAACTAAGATAATATGATGGCACATTAAATGCAACACACGAGGCAGCATTTCAAATTTAGATGGATGGGAGACATAAAGGCATCATTGTATTTTGTGTGCCTCATATAATAACATACTGTATGTTGTGGTTAGTATAAACTATACACAGTTTTGTCCTGTCCCAGCATGTATGCAGGGGGTTACTATTAGACCAGATGTGTTTGATAGTTTCACAGCTTGCTTCATCAGACACCAATCTTCAAGAACATCACTGAACATAAACAGGGATTTGTGGAAACGGTTTTTTTTTGTCTTTTAGATCCCAGCTGTAATTTAAACATATCTGAACTACATTATAGGAGTTATCAATAATGTTCAATCTTACACGTGATGTTCTTGGGAGATCAGATAATCTTCACTTCACTTAATAATTCATACCGCCAAAAATGTACTCTGTACCTCGGTTATGCAAGTCCATGTTTACCTTAATGGCATCTTCTTCCTTGCAGGTGGTAGCTCTGAACAAGCGCAGTAAGGAGGCAGAGTCTGCATTCTTGGGAATCTACAAACAGCTTATTGAGGCCCCAGGTGAGTCTCCCACTAAGACCAGAGAAGTGCATCTTCACAAACAACACCACTACACTCGACATCATTACTTCTAGAATTACCTTTCTGCCTTTGAAGATCAATCTCTAAAGATCAATTCCCTGTCAAATGTTACATCTATGTGTGGACCAGTTTTCTCTGCGTTCTTGCAGAGACGTTTCACATTAAGAATCGCCCGCGCAAACCAAAAAGTAATTTTCTCACCATGGATACGGTGGATATGGTGCAGTAACACATGGATATAAGATACATAAAACCCTATACCCTGTGGCTCTTATCTATTTTTCAAAGTCTATGCTCTAAGAGTGGTTTCCAAAACTCTGCATGAAGCCACTTCAAAACCCAGCACTGGTCCTTGAGTGTAGCCTGACTGAGGAGCAAACACGTTCTTAAGGAGCTTTGCTGTTGATTGTGGAGGACCAATTAAAATACCAACTGAAGGTTTGTGTTGAACCTGATGAGGCCAAAGGGGGAAAAGGGATAGTGGTGCAAAAGGCAGAAAATTAGGGTGAAGGAAAAGCAGATTCTGTGTTTATTCAGTTTTTTTTTTCAGTGCCAGGGAACATGTAGTTTATTGCTCTCTGTTGCAGGAGACAGCAGCAGGATGCAGCCCAATCTCAGTCTAGATCAGAGAAGCACTTGTGACAGGGCTAGAGAATGCTGTTTACAGATTCAATGAATACAAGATAAAAGCCCACGTCAGAGAAATAGCGGCGGTGGCAACTGACTTTTAAAGGTCTCCATTTTTCCTTGAAGTCCCCTGCTTGATATTGCGCCACCACCCACCCAGCCACGCTAACCCTCACACACAGACACACATAAACATAATCCGACTTTGAATGGACTTATTTGCTTGATAAGAAATACCTTTCTTTAAATATGTATTTAGTTTGATTTATCTACCCTGTACCTTTTGCATTATGACCTTAATTCCACCTCCAGATTTCAAAACTGACCTTTCTTATGGAGGAATTTAACTGTTCTGTGGAAGATGACAATTGTTTTAATAAAAAAAGCAGAGGAAGCTTTTATTCCACGTCAGATTTTACATTTAAGAATAATACCGGAGTATTCTCCCCTTTATTATTGTATTGCAAAGTATTTATTCCAACATGTTCTTTTTGTAACCATTGTATTGACTTGAAGGGCATAGGATATCATGTACCTGGTTACATCAGGCAATGTTGCTCAGCCCATCTCCATTTGACCTTATAATTAGCAAAGGGAGGGGTCCTGTTTCCTTATTCATGCCACAAATATATTAGTATATTTTAAATATGCAGTGCTTCGCAAAAGTATCCATATAATGTGAACTTCTCCATTTGTCACAGTAGAACAAACTTCACTGTGTTTGACTGGCATTTTATGTGATAGAGCAACACAAAGTACGGTAGTTTATTATTATAAAGCAGAGGAAAAACAATTTCATAGTTCAGGCACCCTGGGTCAATACGTAGTGAGTGTGGTGCCATAGAGGGGGAGAAATTAGGACAATTCCAAGGGTCCCCGAGTCACAGGGGCTTGTCCTGTCAGTCATGACAGCTGCAAGCGGTGCTGCACCCCGCTTAGTAAAAGCACCTTTCACTGCAAGTCTTTGAGAGTATGTCTCTGCCAGCTTTGCTCATCTAGATGCAGAAATGTATTTTTTGTAAAATAGCTCCAGCACAGCTAGTAAGGTCTTGCATCAGATTCTCCATTGGATTTAGGTGTGGGCTTTCATAGGGTCATGCTTACTGGCTGTGTGTTTAGAGTTCCTGTCCTGCTAGAACAGTGGTGTCCAAAGTCACTCCTCAAAGGTCGGTGACGTGAATGTTTTAGATGGTGCGCTGATTCAATAGAGCTGAATGAAATGAATGGTTCATTGGCAGGCCTCTGCAGAGCTAGGTGATATGCTGATGAAGTGGCTCAGTCATTTAAATCAGCTGTGTAGGATCATAGACACATCTAAACCCTTGCAGGGCCCTGGCCTTTGGGGACCGAAGCTGGACCACCCTGTGCCTAGAAGGTGCACCTCTACCCCAGCCTCAAGTCTTTTGCAGCCTCCTACAGGTTAGGATTTTCCTGTACTTAGCTCCCTCTGTTAAACAACTGCACATCACGACTTCCCTTAAAGTAAAACTCAAACAGTTACCTCTATCAATGTGACATTCATTTTACTAGCAGACAGGTTTTTTTTTATGTATCTCTTTCTTTGTAATTGTTCTGAGGTGTGTGCTAACACCCAGTAGTTACACTTGTCCATATGGTTTTACATTGCATTAGGATCAGCTTGTTAGTTATATCAAATACATCTATCCGTCTCAAGGGACACCTTAACTTGTTGAAAAACATGGTTGCTGCTTACTAATACTGTCTTGTCAAATTGGAAGATACAGGGATATTTAATAAATTAGGATATACGTTCTGATAAACCTTGTTTGCCAGATTAAAAGTACCTTTTGAAACATAGGAAATACATGAACTTTTCAATATTATTCTGATTTTTTTGAATATGACTGTATACGGGTGCATCTCAATAATTTAGAGTATTATTGACAAGTTAATTTCTTTCAGTATTTCAATTCACTAAGTGAAACATTTATACATATTAATTACCCTCAGTCTGATGTTTTCAAGTTTTTCTTTGTGTTAATTATGACTGTCTGCTTACATCAAATGAAAACACAACATTTACGATTGAAATATTACATTAGACCAATAAAAATACATTTATAATACAAAATTGTTGGATTAATAAAAAGTGTGTTTAATACCTGCTTAAAGGTTGTTATTTTTAAAAGGTACTTTTAATCTGACAAATAAGCCTCATCGGAGCATATATATTTCAATTTGCTGAGATGTACCTGTAGTATGCGGGTGTTACCAGTGGTGCTCTATGTTTGCTTCCACCTCCTACAGGCTGTTAACCAGCTGATCCTGTGTAGTTGTGGGGGTATCACTCATTCATTCTTGTGATCAGCCTCACTTCATCAGACAAGATTTCACCTGAAGCTCTAGACTGAGGGCAATTCATGGTCATTTAGTATTCCGTCCAATATTTGAATGATTACACTATCAGTTGTCATCTTGCAGCCTATTCTAGGTATTTGGTGCTGGGGCAGTTAGAGTTGAAAAAATTCTGTGGAAAGATGTGCTTCATACACAAACAGGGGTCAATCAACCAATCAATTGGTGAGCCACATTTGTACCTGCAGGAGGCAGAGGTCTGGCTGTGTTATGGCTTACGAAATAGGACCCCAGAATGCAGACGAGCAGGCAGCGTAATGGTAAGTGAAAAAAAGATTTAATCAACAGAAATTCACTCACAGATGAGGCAGGAACAAAACAGAAACAGGCTGGCTAGACAGGCATGGCATGGTCCAAAAAGCAAGACATGATTTGAGAAATGATTCCGAGATGAATAACTGAACAGGTGTGTATTTATGGAGCGTGACCAGGTGAAACAAGAAGACAGATTAATAGGTGCAGGTGATCTGAATAAACTTAATTGACAGAAGAACAAAACGTGGCTGGAGCAAAACAGAGACTCTTGAACACAAGCTAACAGAAACTAGAAAAACATGAAACAAAAGCATAACCAGATCCGAAAACAAAACTTCAAACAAAAACAAAGTTCAGGCGGGCGACCAGGAGGTCATCCCGAGCAGGCGCAGAGTTCAGGTGGTCGATAGCGAAGGTGTGGAGACCTAGGCGACCGACGGCGAAGACCCGGTGAACCCTCAGATGCTGGAGCGGAGCCAGGCAAACCCTCAGAAGCTGAAGCGGAGCCAGGCGAACCTCGGCTCTGGGTTCAGAGGCCAGAACGAGGACAAACTGTTCCTTGAACCCCTCGTGAACAAGGTCCGGGGGCGCTTCCTCCTCGAACCCCTCGTCTCTGGGTTCAGAGGCCGGAACGAGGACAAACTGTTCCTTGAACCCCTCATGAACAAGGTCCGGGGGCGCTTCCTCCTCGAACCCCTCGTCTCTGGGTTCAGAGGCCGGAACGAGGACAAACTGTTTCTTGAACCCCTCATGAACAAGGTCCGGGGGCGCTTCCTCCTCGAACCCCTCGTCTCTGGGTTCAGAGGCCGGAACGAGGACAAACTGTTCCTTGAACCCCTCATGAACAAGGTCCGGGGGCGCTTCCTCCTCGAACCCCTCGTCTCTGGGTTCAGAGGCCGGAACGAGGACAAACTGTTCCTTGAACCCCTCATGAACAAGGTCCGGGGGCGCTTCCTCCTCGAACCCCTCGTCTCTGGGTTCAGAGGCCGGAACGAGGACAAACTGTTCCTTGAACCCCTCATGAACAAGGTCCGGCGGCGCTTCCTCCTCGAACCCCTCGTCTCTGGGTTCAGAGGCCGGAACGAGGACAAACTGTTCCTTGAACCCCTCATGAACAAGGTCCGGCGGCGCTTCCTCCTCAAACCCCTCGTCTCTGGGTTCAGAGGCCGGAACGAGGACAAACTGTTCCTTGAACCCCTCATGAACAAGGTCCGGCGGCGCTTCCTCCTCGAACCCCTCGTGTCTGGGTTCAGAAGCCAGAACGAGGACAAAACCCTCAGTGACGTGAACAGAAGCTGAGGTGACGCCGGGACCCCCGATGCCTTGAGCCAGGGTGTCCCTCTTACGACGTCATCTGCGACATGTGGGGGAGGTTGAGGTAGACTTAGGGTCAGTCAGGTCCTAAGTCAGGCTGTGGAGTGTAAGGCTGTGGACCTGACATGGGCTGCTCTGCAGCAGCGCTCTGGAGACCTGACATGGGCTGCTCTGCAGCAGCGCTCTGGAGACCTGACATGGGCTGCTCTGCAGCAGCGCTCTGGAGACCTGACATGGGCTGCTCTGCAGCAGCGCTCTGGAGACCTGATGTGGGCTGCTCTGCAGCAGCGCTCTGGAGACCTGACATGGGCTGCTCTGCAGCAGCGCTCTGGAGACCTGACATGGGCTGCTCTGCAGCAGCGCTCTGGAGACCTGACGTGGGCTGCTCTGCAGCAGCGCTCTGGAGACCTGATGTGGGCTGCTCTGCAGCAGCGCTCTGGAGACCTGACGTGGGCTGCTCTGCAGCAGCGCTCTGGAGACCTGACGTGGGCTGCTCTAGCGACCTGGCGTGGGCTGCTCTCAGGAGCAGTTTGGAGACATGATGTGGGCTGAGCTGCAGCATTGTCCTGCAGGCAAAGGTGGGTGGCAGTAAAACTGCCTTACTGCAGTCTCATAATCCCTCTCCATCTGCTCAGGAGAGGAATACATGATGCTGGTTGTCCTGAAGCTCTTTATTTGGCATGCATAGAACCTCAAACGCTGCTCCAGCTCGTCAGGTGTGGCCTCAGAACACCGGGCTGGAGCAAGCAAAGACGGCATGGGCGGAGCTGCAGCGAGCCTAGGAAACTTTGCAGTGGCAGATGAAGATGCGGGTTTACTTGCTGCAGCCCTCACGTTGGCTGGCAGGGAAACCACCTCCTCGCCAGCCAAACCACAGGGAGGTGCTCCACGCCGACGTTTGTTGCGGCGGGAGGAGGACATGCGCTTCACTGCCGGATGAAGGGGAGGAGAAGAAGAACGGCGACGCAGGGGACCTGTCTTCAGACATGGAATCGCCAACCTGGATCCGTCAAAAGCCGACTGCGGCACTGACAACCCTGCAGAACGGCGCAGTGTCTTCTCCGCCTCCCGAGACAGGAAAGTAAAGAGGTCCATGGAGCTAGCCTGATGCTCATCCGCGAGGTCCATCGTTGGCGGAATCATTCTGTTATAGCTTACGAAATAGGACCCCAGAATGCAGACGAGCAGGCAGCGTAATGGTAAGTGAAAAAAAGATTTAATCAACAGAAATTCACTCACAGATGAGGCAGGAACAAAACAGAAACAGGCTGGCTAGACAGGCATGGCATGGTCCAAAAAGCAAGACATGATCTGTAAACAAGACATGATTTGAGAAATGATTCCGAGATGAATAACTGAACAGGTGTGTATTTATGGAGCGTGACCAGGTGAAACAAGAAGACAGATTAATAGGTGCAGGTGATCTGAATAAACTTAATTGACATAAGAACAAAACGTGGCTGGAGCAAAACAGAGACTCTTGAACACAAACGAACAGAAACTAGAAAAACATGAAACAAAAGCATAACCAGATCCGAAAACCAAACTTGACAAAACATGAACAAGACTACAAAACTAAAGCATGACCAGAAAAACAAACAGAAACATGATTCAAAAATCTAACAATAATAATAATAATAATAAACATAAGAACGATTCAAAATCTTGACTGTGAAAAACATAAAGAAAAAACTCGAAACCAAAAAACCAAACAAACCCAAATCATAACAGGCTGTGGTGTGGGTGAATGAAATACCTTTTAGCTTCAGATTTAAAATAATATTTTGCTTACTGCTTGTTTTTGTGTTATAAGGGAAAATGTGTACCCTTACAAATAAAATCATAAATATATAGATGGTAAATCCGTTTTTGTTTTGTATGAGGATTATCAGGCTAAACCTGAAAAATAAATGAAAATTTATTTTAAATTGGTGTAACTTAAGTTCTTTCAGTGTGGAAGGTTTGGTATTGGTGTTACCTACCTGGTAAGTTACCTTCACCTTATTGCTGTGGTTGCTGCCAGATCAGAGGCAGAGCTTCAGTGTGTTGGGGCCCTCTCAGTATGTATCATCTGTAAGGAGGGCTCACTGTATTCTGTCCCTGTTTGTCACTGTCCTGCCTGCTGCTGGTGTCCAAGGTCACACAACACCCCACCCACCACCCCCCTCGGACCACCTCTCGCCAGAATGGATGACTCCAGGTACACGGGAGGACACTCATTTGGCTGTGGCCCCACTTCATTTCTCTCTGCCCCTCAAACACAACAGCTAGCATTCCCACCATTCCCTTCAACAAAAGCCACAGCTCATGTATTTTTAATCTTTCGACAGATGCAATTATTCTTTACACGCCATGCTCGTTAATCTTAATGCAGTTATTACTATTCATGGCATGGCGTTTTTCCCCTCCTATTATTTCATTTGAAAGTGCCTGTCCCTCCGTATGTGTGTGTGTGTGTGTGTGCATGCCCAGAAAGGCTGGGGGTCCAATCAGAGCAGGCCAAAAGCAAAGTTAATAAATGCAGGAGGGGCTCAGGGGACAGAGGGGGAGCTGCTCAATATGTGACCTGTTGTATCTGGATGCTGTTAACACCTGGTCACATATCTGTTATCCACTTTACTTTACTTACTGTTGAAAACAAGTAACAAAGCCGTCACACATGTGAGAGTTCATTATGACATGTTAATGCTTTGTTACTAACTGTATACAACTAGAATGCAACAGTAAACTCTGAGCAAAAAAAGTGAAAGTTTTGATGTGAGTGATTGAAGTATTTTTTTAATCTCATTTCTTGGGGCCCCGAAGCCAACATGTCAATCCACCAGAGTGTTTCATTAGCGTGCTATATTTTGATTTGCCTGTGACACTTCCCCATGCTGTGCGCTGGAATGCTGACGCTTGAAAGAGGCCTGTTAACAGTGTTTCCCTAACAATGTTTATATCACCTCCGCACGGTTTTGATCAGCGCACATAAACACATCCTGATCACTAAACGCTCAAAAACAGTGGCAGCCTCTGCCCACATTCTCCTTCGCCTTCCCAGAGATGCACCGAACCTTTCCTCCTCGTCTGCCTCATTCTGCTTATCTCTCCTGGAGTTTACGTGTATGTGTGTGTGTGTGTATGTGTGTGTGTGAGTGTGCGTGCATGCTGGGGGCTTTTGAACGCCTGCGTTTGTTGCCACCTCTGTGAGAGCAGCGAGGCCCTGTCGCCAGGGGCGTAGCCCTGAGACTGACACTCCAGGTGTTTGCTCTTCCTCGCCTCCTCACAGTACACACACTCATCCCCCAGGATCTGCCCTGCTCCCCCTCTCCTTTTTAGAACACATCTCCTTTTATCTGAGCAGAAAGCTCATGGAGAGTTTGTGAAGATTGTGATCTAAATACACCCCTCTTAAGTGTGTGTGCGTATGTACACGTGTGTGTTGTCGGGGCCTACAGCATGTCTGAGGAGTGTGTATGTCTATATGATGTGTGTGTTGGTGGAAGTGCTAGGGCAAGAGTGCTTGCTAGTGGTGACCATTGGTACTGCGGGTAGAAGTTAGTATTTGTCTTTTTTTGTTTAAAGGCACCATACAAATGCAACTTAATGAATGAGGATATCATTAAAAAGTTAATTTATGTTTTTTTTCTATGATTAAGTAAAACAAATGCAACTCTTGTTACTTAGATTCACTACAAACATTTCAAGGATGAATTCAGTTATTCAGAAAGGTAGAATATTACACACGAAAAATAAAAAATGACCTTTAATTTAAAACTGTAGGGTGGGATTTTAGCTGCTTTTTAAAAAACCCAAGGATCCTAAGACCTCAAACTCAAGGCGAGAGTTTACCAGAGTCCTGGTGCTGCTGCTGAGAAGGCTCTGTCACCTTTAGTTTTCAACCCTATACATGGCACATCCAGCTGGCCATGGTCACAGAATCTTAGGGACCTGCTATGTATGTGTTTGTGTGTGTGTGAGTTTTAAGTGCTGAGATGTATGCCAGTGCTTGTCCATTCAAAGCCGTGTACCCAAGATCTTGTAATGTATTCTAAAGTGAATGGGGAGCAAGTGTAGCTGGATTAGGACTAGAGTGTTACAATAAACTTTGTTTATTTGGTCAAAAGCCTGGCAGCAGTGTTTTATACAAGATGCAGATGATTGAAGAGTGCTTTGTTCTGGCAGGTAAAACATGAGTTACAATAATTGAATCTCTAACAAATAAAAGCATAAAAACTATTTCCACTTCTGACTGGGAGACTATAAACCTTAATTTATCAATATTTCTTAAGTGAATAAAAACATAAGCAAACCAAAGACTGGACATGGACATGGAAAGTAAAACCAGATTCAAAATCTAGCCCAAGGTTTCTGACAGAATACTTGGCAAGGGGACCAATAGTTTCCATTACTAGAGGTACATGTTTTTCTGGAGTACAAGCAAGGATTTCTTTTTATTTGTTAATAATCTGGAGAAAAATTTAGCCATGCAACTTTTTATACAGTCTAAGCACTTTTGAAAGTGCAGTTTAGAGACCTCGGGAGGCTTAAAGGGGACACATCATGCTTTTAAATTAGTCCTTTTCACACTTAAATCATTCAATTGTGGTCTATGTAAAATGGAACTGGAGTGCTTTGGTCTGAATTCCTTGTTATTGCAGCTCCACAGGCCCCTCTTTTACCCCTGTTCTGAGGTGCATCTGAGAGCAACTCGTTTTGGTGTGGTCTCTTTAAATACTACCGAGCCACTTCACACCCCGCCCCCCTCCAGGTCAAGGAGCCCTGCACTTTAACCCGTTTGGCCATTTTTGGAGTTCGATAACACATATCTAGTGCCGCAGAAACAAGACAAAAATGGCAAAACAATGTAAAACTGTTTATGTAGTAATACTATTTAAAAAAGTTGAATTTAGTCCTTGAGGACATACGGTTATGTCCTCAAGCAGCTAAAAGCAGCACCCAGCACTAACGTAAGCAGAAGGCACGATGCTGCGGCTATCAAAACAATGGCCAGGACTTCATGTCAAGACACAATAAATTCATGTCTAAAATAAAGTTGTTATTTGCAGATTACTGCTTTGCTGCGTCTGTTGTTTCTATAGACAGAAGGAACTGACCCCTTAATCAGATGAAGTCTTTCAGCAAATTCTTCTTGATACTGCCGGAGGTTGCTAAAGGCACTCATGCTTGAAGTGGGGGAAAGAGTAATTTCCCCACTAATGTGGGAACATTTCCATGAAAAATAAAATGCCGGGGGATGGTGTAATAAATTGTGTGGGTTAATACACCCAACAACTGAATCGAACTTATTCTCTTTCAGCGTAGGCATATTTGAGCTTGGACTACAAAGTCGCAGCGAGAAATAATATGCCGGATACGCCAAATTGATCAGGCGGAAGTCCTTGACCTTATTTAATTGTTCTGTGGCAAAAACTAAGATGTAACAGTTGGAAATAACGTAACAGATGATAAAGAAAACTGAAAGGACTGAAAAATTTGACCCAAACAGAATGTAATGATATCCACGCAGCACCTGGAGAGACAAAATTCAACTTTTTTGCATTCCTACAGACTCCAAGTACACAACAAAATGTATTTAAAGGCTAAAAAAGTTGATTTTGCATGATATGTCCCCTTTAAGACATGTATAGCGGAATATCATCTGCATAGCAGTGACATGAGACATCTTTGAAAGTGCTCAAAATGTGCCAAACAAGGGGCATGTAAACCAGAAATAACAAGGACCCAAAAACAGAACTCTGAGGTACACCACAATGAAGTGGACATTAGGAAGACATCTGATTTGAAGCAACCACTGTAAGGCAGGTCCTGATACATCAGCCCAATATGTCAGCTTATCAACCAAGATCAGGCAATCAACTGTAAAGGCTGAGATTAGGTCCAGTATAAATCGGGCAGAACAGTTTCCTGTGTCACTTTGCCAAGATGGTCTGGCTTTTAAAGCAACCTGTGGTTCCTTAATACCTCAACAGAGCTACAAGCTGAACACCTCCATGGCACATCATGTTGACGCAGGAATTCACTTTTCAGTAGGACAATACTGCTTTGTTAAAAATAATTTATTATTGGTCTTATGTAATATTCATATTTTGTGAGAAACTGGGTTTGGGGTTTTCATTATCTTTAAGCCATAAATCATCAAAATGAATTATTATAAATTCTTGAAATATATCACTTTGTATGGAATGAATCTATGATATGAGTTTCACTTTTTGATATTATAATTTATTGATCATCATCTGGTTTATGTCTTGTTACAGCATGGTTAGAGCAGGATCCTGTGCTGCCTTAAAAAGCGCAGAAAAGTCTGGAATTGGCTTTGATCAATTTGTTAGGTCAGGATATGTAGGGATAATGGGAAAGTGAGTGTGCAGTTAATAGACTTTAATGGAATATTTCATGGTAAATTTATTTATTTATTACATTAATTTATTTCATGGGACATTCACATTTATTTAATTCATATTTATTTATATAATGTTGTCCCTTTTGGCCCTCCATACACCTCAGCAGTCACATCACGGTGATTTTGAAAATCATCTGGTGATCCCCCTCCCCACTTGGTTTTTCGCGATCTCCCAGGGGGTCCCAATCCCCACTTGCTTTATACCCCTGCTTTATACCACTTTAATTCAGGGTATTAAACTGGACCTGGGGAACTTAAACTAGGCTTGGCTTCAATGCTTAACTAATGCTTTGGGTCGCTTCATAAACAAAGTCTTTTTACAAGGAGATTTGAGTGTCATCGATCCCAAGCTTGGCTTTAAGGAATCTGTATTTAGTTTAAGATAATTCAGTCCTGATTTAAGTAGTCTGTGTTTATTACTTTGAATCAGAAGACATTGTGTTGATTTAAAATATGTGGAAAATACTGATAAAATAAGTTGTAATCTGACATTTAGACTCTAGAGTGTAAGATATACAGCCAGAAAAATGTAGAAGTTTGAGTCTGGAATGGTGTTGATTTTTGAAAACCCTGTTAGTAAGTGCCGTACCTATTCACAACAGAGGCTGGCTTCGGCTTTCCTATGAACAGGAGGCTCTGACCTCAGTGATTCGTTGTGATTCATATACACAAAGAGCAGTAGTCCTTCCTCAGCTGTCCCATAGACAAATGCAAGCACCAGAAAGCGAGGCCTGCGAGGCATGGCTAGATCGTTTTATTGTAATTGTGTTGCTGAGTACCTAGAGTTGGGGTGAGTCTGTTGGAAAATAAGGGCATATAAAAGCTGACGGAAAATGAAAGCTCTCTGGGCGGGACGAGATTATGCACAAGTGATTAATAAGAGCAGTAATAAACAAAGGCCCAGGAGATGTTTGAGGTGCTTAATAATGCATAATGTTCATAAAAGAGCCAGGCCTCTCCAACTCATCCCTGTGGAGTTGGAGACCCCAGAGGGACCAGGAGAAAGTGTGCTCTCAAAAGTCAGCAGCTGTGTGTGTAGGAATGTGTGTTTTTTTGCTGGGATGCAGAGATAAAAAGAACATAGAATTTAATGCTGTTAATTCATTAAGAATTGGATTTAATAAATCAAAAATAGATAGTTTAAATTTTTTTTCTTCCTGTATTCTTTCCAGTTCAGTTTGGTTTGGATGTCACAGGAGCTTCTTTCTTCATGGCAGCATCTTGTGTTAATTTTAAACGCTGCATAGCTCCCCTCTTTGTTACCTTTACACCCCCCTTTGTTCGGAGCTTTAAAATGCCTCGGTTTTGATGTTGTTCCGTCTTCGTCCTCCAGTTTGTCAAAGAAACACGCCGAGCCGCAATAAAAAAGCACAGGTTAAAAAGTTTTCTCTCTCGGCTTTGTTTTGCTTCCGCAGAAAAAGCTGCCGCTTCCCACAATTGCACCTTCTTTCCCTTTTGTTTTCATTTCACGGATCTTTATATTTGACTATTTTTTCCCTCCATCTGCCACATCAAGGGAAGAAGGAGTCTTCGCTCTGCCATCTGAGTGTCGAATGCTTGATAGTTTGAAATATGCCACAAACAGAAGATGGCTCTGAATTTGTCGCAAGCAGTTTGTGTTTCTTTATTCAAAATTGTTCCTTGACAGGCTGAAGACAAGAGGCACATTTTTTTACATTGTATATCTCTTCACATTGTGTGTGAAGGTGAAAGTGAAAGTGCTCCGTCAACCCAGTTTTAGTCCTTGACAACAATATTACGACAGTGTTGCTGTTTGTTGCAGCAGCAGCAGCGGAGCACGTTTGTGGACCTTGAAGTCCACTCGCTGAGCGAGGAAGAAAAAAAACAAGTCTGTTTTGAATGAAAAGAAAAAAACCTTGGAGCACAGCCTTGTAAATTAATTTGTTCGTGTTGTATGATGGGAACACAGCTGGCCTCATTAACATGCGCGCAACAAATAATTATAGCTTTTTTTTCCTCTTTCCCCCTCTCTCTTCAGCCAATGCTTGGCTAATGGGCTTGCTGGGTTAATTATGTCAGAGCGTAATTACACAGAGCCCAGGGAGACATAATGGTGCACCCTACTGCGCCCACACCGCCTAATGATGGTGTATCGCTGACAGGGCCAAGACGGACCGCCCTGACACACCTGCTTGTCTTGGCTCGCACTCCCCACCCACGTAAACCTGCGCCCCCCTCTTCTCGACAGAGCCACCCGCAGCATTCTGAGCCGTCCAGCTTCTAAAGCTGTAGCCACCTCCTTTCAGATGTGCAATATGATGGTGACCACAAGCAGGCAGCTTCAGGGTGGTAACCTCATTACTGCTCAGCCAAAATGATGAAACTCTGTATCAATCCACCTAAAACTAAAAAGTCCTGCAAACTTGCAGATTGCTTGATATTGAAAGATCATTACATTATTCTTGTTTGTGCAGAGTTTGGCATGCCCTATTTTGCTTTAATTGCACCGAAATTTATAACCAAAACAAGTTCTAAGTGACAAAAAGTTTCAATCAGCATAGAAATCGAAATTGATTTTCCTACTAAGCTTGTGAAATAGCTGAAACGTGCCTTGCAAAAATACTTATGCAACTTAAATTGTTGGCATTTTGTCACATTAAAACCACAAACTTCAATGGATTTTTCATAGACTAGAACCCTGGTTTATTTCAGAGCTGCGTACTTTAAAGCACAATGTTAGAAAATTGGAGAGAAAATGGCACTCTACACACCTAGAGGATTCCTACTTAATCTGGAAAACTAGCCTACTGTTGTATAAAAAGACACTTCACCAAGCTAGAACAGCTTGTTTCTCATCATTAATAGAAGAGAATAAGAATATTCATGGATTTCCCTTTTTAGTACAGTTGCTAAACTTACACAAAGTCATAGCTCTGTTGAGCCACCCATTCCCTTAGCTCTCAGCTGTATTGACTTCTATTAAAAATATAAATCATAGGCATACTTCCGAACATGATTATTTCATCCCCAGTAAGCGAGACAACATTGTAAGTAATTGTAGAAACTGGTCTGTTTGGACTGTTTTCATCCAGTGGAGCTTCCTGAGTTATCAGAAATATTAGCTTCATCTAGCTTCAACTTGTATGGTAGACCCAATCCCAACCAAATTATTTAAGGAAGTGTTCCCTCTGATTACCAGCCCTATTTTAGATATGATTAATTTATCCTTAGTAAACGGATATGTACCACAGGCTTTTAAGGTAACTGTAATTTGCTTAAGGAACCTTCGCTTGATCAAGATGATTTAATAAATTACAGACCTATGTCCAATCTTCTGTTTTTATCTAAAATTCTTGAGAAATTAGTTGCTAATCAAATGTGTGAGCATTTATACAGCAATGACCTGTTTGAAGAGTTTCAGTCAGGTTTCAGAGCTCATCATAGCACTGAAACAGCTCTGCTGAAAGTCACTAATGATATTCTTATGGCCTCAGATAATGGACTTATGTCTGTTCTGGTTCTGTTAGATCTCAGTGCTGCATTTGATACAGTCGATCACAAAATTCTCTTAGAAAGGCTGGAATATGCTGTAGGGATCAGGGGAACAGCGCTAGGCTTGTTTAAATCTTATCTGTCTGACAGATTCCAGTTTGTTCATGTAAATGATAAATCATCTTTAAACTCCAGGGTTAATTGTGGAGTACCACAGGGTTCAGTACTTGGGCCAATTCTCTTTACTATATATATGCTTCCAATAGGTAAAATGATCAGGCAGCATGGGATAAATGTTCACTGTTATGCTGATGATACTCAGCTTTAGTTATCCACAAACCCCAAATAGTTAGATAGACTACAGGCATGTCTTGAAGACCTAAAAATTGTATGACTTTAAATTTTCTGCTTCTAAATTCAGACTAGACAGACGTTTTCGTGTTTGGACCGGAGTCTTTGAAAAATAAACTGCATAGTCAATCAATTAATGTGGATGGCATTAAATTGACAGGCAGATCCTTTAGTTATCAAGCTCCTCTCCTGTGGAACCAGCTCCCAGTTTTTGTCAGTGAGGCAGACACCTTGTCTACTTTTAAGGCTAGGCTTAAAACTTTCCTTTTTGATAAAGCTTATAGTTAGGCTTAGGTTATCCTGAGCTATCTCTGTAGTTATGCTGCTATAGGCTTAGACTGCTGGAGGACATAATGACCACTTTCACTCTCCTCTCTAGTACATTCTCATATTACTCTCTAATTTTCTGTTATTTACTGTTATTTCAGCTTTTAACTCTATGTTCTCTCTCTGTTTTTCCTTCCTTGAAGCTACATCTAGCCTGGCTCTGTGTCTACCTGTGAACAACAACTTAATGCTCACCTTATACAGATGATACACTTGGCCCTGTCTTTCAGTGTTTAACCCTGTCTCTCCTAGACATAGCTACTGGCTGAGTTTCTACTGTGACTAACTGCATGTGATCTCTTTCATACTCTAGACTTGAAAACTGGCTCAGAGTCCATCTGCTTAGCTGTCTTTCTTTCCTAGATGAAGCCTGTAAAGGAGCTATAACCATTAATGTTTCACTTTTCCTTCCCATAGAAAGTACTCCTGTATAGGGCTTCTGCTGGAGGTTTCTTCCTGTTAAAAGGGAGTTTTTCCTCTCCACTGTCGCTACATGCATGCTCAGTATGAGGGATTGCTCCAAAGTCAACCCCAGTGACTGTCCACTGTCTCTACATGCTCATCTGGGAGGAGAGAATGCTGCAAGTCACTGACTGCATGCAATCTGCTGGGTTTCCTTAGATAGAAAAACGTTTTAACCAATTTGAATGATAAACTGAATCCGACTGCACTGTTTGATAGTTAGGAACAGTTGCAATGTATGGACACGACTTGAAATCTGTATGATTTGATTGAACTAACTTTATAAAGTGCCTTGAGATGACGTGTTGTGAATTGGCACTATAAAAATAAAACTGAACTGAATTGAATTTTATTTAGGGTTTATGATAAGCAAACACCAAGTGAAAGAAAAAGGATGGATGGTCTTCAGTATATATTTTTGCAAGTACTAATCTGGACAGTATGGGATATATTCAAATGTAGAACCACATTTCACTCTTTACGGATGCAGATTTGTTTTGCGGAACGTCTCTACCATATTCTTATCTAGCACAACTCTGTTTTATACTTCTCCACAACTTTATCCCTGACCTGACTTCTGTGTTTCATGGTCTTCATGATGCTATTTGTTCGCTGATGTTAACTAAGGCAACCAAATTGTATTTAGTGTGATCTATGTAAAAAAGGGGCTGAATACAAAAGTAGGGCACACTTTTTTAGATTTTATTTTCTGTACTTTGTGTTTATCTATGACATCAAATCCCAATAAAATACATTGAATTTTGTAGTATGACAAAATATGTTAAGGTGCAAGGAATATGAATGTCTTTTTCATGCCATTGGATGCAGCCCAAAAGAGGAAGAAATAATGTTAGGACTGCTGTCTGTAAGGTGTTCATATGATCTAGTGTTGGCAGATTTCATTAAATTTCTCAGTGGGTCTGGCAGGCTGTGTCAAAGAAAGGTTTTAATTCTTGCTTCTGTCACCATGTATCCCTTTTTTGGCAATGGACCCTAAATATTGACAGCAACCGCAAAGATATCAAAAATGTTTTGAAAGCTGTACCCCAAAAATCAAAAAGTGGGTGTAGTCAAAACACATGTCTTAAAGAAAGAGGAGACAGCTGATCCCACTCATAGGAAGGGTCCTTGGAGAATCGGACCTTTTAAAAGTGTTTGACATTAACCTGAAAGGATCATTTCCCATTCTGATGGAGTACCACCAGTCTGAATGGGTTGGGATGAATGTACACATCCATGAGCTCAGATTAGTTCGTTTATTATTAAAGGTAAAAATAGTAAGCTATAAAATTATGGAAATAAAATGGCATCCTGGATAACTATGTTTAGAAGACAACCTGGACAATAAGGTTGTGCTGATTCTAATATAGCTACCAATTTGAATATTCTTAAAAGTACAGACTTCAAGCATATTTTGTTTCTTTTAATGGTTTGAAAAAGATGGCATTATTCTGAGAAAATTTTTTGATCCCCTTTCTTCGTTGTTTAATAGTTGGAATGATGCATAAACAGGGAGACAAAAGGGCAAAGTTCCCAAAATGAAGATACACCTCATTGCAGAGAATAGGAAACTCTAAAACAACTGAATTTGGCTTTACAAGATCCAGTTAAAGGAGGGGAAAAATGACAATGTACTGAGATTTAATGATTTCTTTGTCTGCATGAATAAGAGGGTTCAGGTATTACTTGTTATAATGGGTGAGATTCTGGACCCAAGTGCAAGCTCAGAGACAACGGCAGACAGACAAGTGAATGTTAGCAATAGTTTAATAACAAGAGTAACTTCTAGTTGAATGATTGCCAGGGTCTTGGTGTGTGTTGGGACAAATACTGCAGTGGAGGATGCTTGAATCAGTTGGAAAGTCTAGGGTGGAGCAATCTTACTGTGATGACAGACAAGTTGATCTTGCAAAATTGACACAATTCTAGAATTGACTTTATTGAAATCTAGCTGCCAGTGTACTACTGATAAAGAACTGACAAACTGGCGAGGTGTGGCTGGAGGCACCGGGCTTCTAAGTGGGAGCTTGATCACGTTTGATGGGCAGCAGGGGCTTCTTGTCAGCATGAAGGGCACACCGACCGCTCCACCTCACACCACATGTGAACATGACAACACACAGAAGGGAAAGGAAAAAATCCACACTGGGAAGACAATGGGGGGAAATAACCTGATTCCCTAACATTACCAGCTCATGAAGGGAAATCAAAGACTAGTTGACCAAGATTATTTCAGATTGTTTTTTGTTTTTTTGCTGGAAGTTCTTTTGATTATTTTTTTCTATAATTGTTCTACAGTCTAGAAAAACAGCTTACTGAGATGGTGAGAAAACTCATAATAATCAGAAAGGCTATTTACTTTTATAATGGTGTTCACTTTTGACTTTTAGCTTATTTTCTGTGTAATTTATATAATTATACAAGCAAAAAATAAATCTTATGAATCTACTATTTAAGATATTGTGACAAAGTTAGCTTATGATCTGATCTGAACTTACTAAATATAAATGATCAGAGGTACATTCATTTTAAAATGTAGCTTTTATATTTTTTCTACTTTGCATTCAGTTCTTTCTTAGAAAAATCCATTCAAAGATCTCATTCTTGTGACGATGTCACTACGAAAGGTCACGCAGATTAACAGTGAGCAGTCGGTCAGTTGTACATGTTGCAAAGAACTAGATTCAGATTGGTCACGACTCCCTTTCATCTGTACCTGTTTTGGCCAAGGAGAACGATATATTACATATTATGTGATTAAATGGCTCTAAGCAGTTGCTGTTACTGTAACTTGAGATCTAAGATCCCCTCACTCCTAATTAAGATAAAATGTAACCATATAGTACCAACCACATTTGTTTGCATTCCTGATTTAAAAAAAATAAATAAATAATGTAAAAAAAAAAAACCTACAGTAAATTCACCTTTTATTGTAGTCGCATAATTTCACAATGGAAAGTTTACTAAAATGTTTCATGGGAAATTAAATTTTTTTTAACATCACCAGTGAAAAGCTTTTATTTTTATTTAGCTGCTACTTCGGAGTCCATAATGACAAGGTTTCCAAGGCCTTTGGACCGGACAGGCCCACAGCATCACAGATCCTGCAACTTACTTTAGAGTGAGCACAAGGTGCATTTCTACAGATTCATCATATTTGTTGGTGAAGAGCTTAACTGTCCTCATTTGAACAAGCCACTCAGTTCTACTTTTGTAATGGTAGGACAAAAAAAGGCTTTCTCCTGGCACAACTTCAGAAACTGATTGGCATATAGAGAGTGCCTAATGCTTCCTTGGAGATTTGGGGAACCTAAGAAGTCAGCTTTTAGGATTTTCTTTTGCCCTCATTAACATCCTCTTCAGTGTAGGTAGCAGCTAGATGTATATGGGTCCTTATCCAGCCTGGAGTCCAGTAGTTTAAAGAAAAAATTTGAATGTGAGATTATGCTACAACAAAAAAAGATGAATTTATTTGAAGGATTCTTACTCATTTTTGTGCTTGTGTTTGTAATAATTAGCAGTGGACCAGAACACGAGCTGGTTAGAGTAGAATTTCTCCTCCAGGTTATGCATTGTGGATTTACTGTTGGTGCTGTTTCAAAGAAGGGGCTCTGGTGCATTTTATTAGCTCCATCAATTAGTGGCTGCATTTTCCAAAGTTAGAAGCAGCCTTCCTGGGCACCGTCAGTAACTATAGATCCCGGGCCCTTGGAGAAAATCCCTACTGCTTGACTTTGATGGGGGTTAATTTTGTATACAGACTTAAGTTATATCCCTTCACTTTAAATTTGACTTTACTTCCTTCCCCTGCCACTGATTGATAATCCTGGCTTGTTCGTACGTGAGAGATCCCTTAACATAATCTCTGTCCTTTGATCATTAAAAGTTGAAAGGATATATGGGAAAGAGGCTGATAAAGTGATTTCTGTGACAGAGTGTCGATGATATAGCAGTGCTTTAAGTCATCCTGTTTGTCTTAGATGGGCTGTGCTCTTAATAGTGATGTCCCTTGTGACTGATGCAATAGCTTCACAGTTGGTGTAACAATGAATGCAGACAATGTTTGACTGTAAACGGTCCTGGGAAAAAAAATGGTTCATCAATTAAATTGTCCAAATGTATTGTCTGATGAAAATGCAGATATGGTGCGCTGCAATGCATGACCAGGATTTCAACAAATTGCACGCGGCAGAGCTTCTGCCTCTCTAAAGAAAATCTTTCTCCGTAGCCAGCCAGCCAGCCTCAGAGTTTGGATTCTCTCTGTTGCATCTGGCAAAGTTTAAACGTCTGTGGCTCCAACTTCTTATAAAACGTCACTTCAGTCGGTGCCCGTACTGAAGAAGGGATCCAATTGGGTTCCATACAGAAGTCTTAAGATGAGCGGATGAAAGCTGTGGCAGAAAAGTTTGTGCAGCAAAGCAGCGATTTTCCTCCTCTTTTAGAGTTTTGAAGGGCTGCGGTGTGCCTGTGTGTTTTAGTGCACGTCTGTCTGTGCGTGTGGCTCCACATCTTGCCAGCCTCCCCTTGTCAAGGAGCTCCCCTGAGCTTCCTTCTCTGTGCTTTGGCACTAGAAGTCACCTCCTTTGGTGTTCGGCAGGCAGGTACACAACAGGAGCAGCTCTCTCTCTCTGAGCTGTTGAACTTTTCGGGAGGGGAAGAAAGGGAAGGGGAAGATTAAAAACAGCCCTGTGATGTGGAGTGCCGAGCTGCCTCTTGAGAATTCCTGGCATAATAATTTAAATGATCAAATGATACAGAGGAGACTTGTTAGCTGAGAAACAGCCTCCTAGTTGGCCCCATGGGCCCCGTGCTGCTGCGCATGCATTGCAAAACAGCTCTTCTGTTGTGCTAAAGAATCCCTCTTTTTTTTTTTTAACCCCCTTTTCAGGAGCAGACTTTTTCCACACTTTACCTAGGTGTATATTTGGCACTTAAGCCTCTGTCTCATATTTTTTGTAATCTTTTTGTCAACTTTGCCATTCATCAGTGTGGTAAAATGCTCATTAGATTTCATCTTTTAGCTCATGTGGGTAACTCTTGTGTCATTAGGTCCAGCCTGTGAGATTTTCAAAAGCAACTGACTGAGGAAAGTCTAAGAGTCACTCTTTGGAAACAAGTCTCTGTGGAATAGTCTGCTGGAGTTGAAACTGTGGAGCAGAAAACTCTGTAATGTGCTTTACAGGAAGCGTATGCCGTAAAACAGCTTTTTAGCTTTTTTTTTTTTAAAAGCACATTGTGTGTCTATGTGAGTCTCAGTACTTCTTTTGCAGTGATTTGTTTTTGTCTTTTTTTTTTTTTACAGATCCAGTTCCTGCGCTGGAGGCCTCCCACTCCCTGGAGGAAAGGCTGCAGCAGCTTCAGAGTTCGGCCCCGGACAGTGAGGCCCTGGTGCGAGAGATCAGCGGGCACTGGAAGAAACACCTGGAGTGCCTTGAAAAGACAGGTCAGTCCAAAATTATCCCCATGAAGGAACAATCAGATAGATCCTTCAGAACATGTCTGCAAGAGAGGCTGCAGGTCTAAGGTTATACTGAAATATCTGGAAATGTTTGAAAAATAATTATCTTTTGAAGACTGTATGTTTTTCAAAATGGAAGTGCTGACTTGATAGACTAATGGAAGCTTTCTATACTCCTGCAGAGCCCTCAGAGGACGGAGCAGCAGCTGCACCTGCATCAGAGGCCTCAGAATCCACCTCTCCAGTTTCCCTGATGACCCCAAACAGCACACCGGCCCCTGAGGCCCCAGCATCTCCACAGCAGAACCACCAGGACCAAACTGAGGTCCAACGGTGAGATTAAAAAAAAACTTCTGTTTTTGTTACTGTGTATTTATACCTACTAATTTCTAAGTAGTTTATTGGGATTTTGTGTGATAGAATAACACAAAGTGCATAATTGTGAAGTGGAAGTAACATCATCAATGGTTTTGAAATAGTTTTTTTCAACAAAAATTTGGAAAAGTGTGGCATGCAGATGTTTTCAGCCTCCTGAGTCAATACTTCGAAGCAGTCTTTGCTGGAATTGCAGCTACAAGTCTTTTGTTGTATTTCTCTACATGCTTTGCACATCTGGAGGACAGTTACCCAGCCTTCTTTGCAAAATTGCTCGGTCCACAGTTTGTCAATTAGATTTAGGTATGAACTTTAACTAAGGCGTTCTAACACACAGATATACTTTTTTCTGTTCTGTCCTGCTGCAAGGTGAATCTCTTCAGCCTTCTGCAGTCTCTTACTGGGGCTTTTTTCCAGGATTGTCTTGTATTTAGCTCCCTCTATGTTCCCATCAACTGACTAGTGTCCTCTTCCCTGCCAAAGAAACACATTCCCCCATTATGATGCTGCCACCATGATATTTTACAATGGGGATGGTGTGTTCAGGTTGATGTGGAGTGTTAGTTTTTCGCTACATAAAGTGTTTTGCATGGTGGCTGTTTTCCCTGTATGGCTTGTGGCAAACAGCAAATGTGGGTCCTGATGGCTTTCTTTTAACCATAGCCTATTTATTGGCACGCCATAAAGCACAAGTTTTTAGAATCCATGATTATCTGGTTTCCTGTCCATCTCCAGTTTATCTGGACTACCATATTTTGGGAGACTTACAGTTGTCCCATACTCTTTCCATTTTCAGATGGTGGATTGAACAGAGCTCTGTGAGATGTTCAAAGCCTGGAATATTGTTTTCTCTACTTTAACATCTCCAAAACCTTCTCTCTAACCTGTCTGCTGTGTTCTTTGGTCTTTGTGATGCTGTTTGCTCGCTAATGTTCTCTCACACACCTATGAGGCCTTCACACAACAGCTGCATTTGCACTGAGTTAAAATTACACACAGTCGTTCTACATTTACTAATTAGGTTACTTCTGAATGCAGTTGGTAGCACTGAGTTTATTTAGCAGTATCAGGGTAAAGGGGGCTGAATACAGACACACACCACACTTTTCTAATATCATTTGTAAACAATTTTTTTAATCCTCATTTTTTATCATTTTGCTTTTCACTTTACAATTATGTGCTACTTTGTGTTGGTCTGTCACAAAACATTTTAATAAATAAAAGGAATGGCAAAATTCCAGTAATATATTGACGTTTGTGTGTGCAACATGACAACATGTGAAAAGTGCAAATGGTGTGAACACTTGTAAAATGGTGACATCAGTCACCATTCATGGATGTTCATTTAGCTATTTGATATTGTAAAAAAAACACAAAATATCTTAGATGCAATATATATGAGTTTCCTTGTAACAACTGAAAGGTCTGACTTTGTAAAACATGCAGGAGAAAGTTGAACACAATTGTGTTTTAGGATTGTAGTCAATAACACTTCAAATGTGGCTCCAAGAGCTTCTGAAACACACAGATTTCATTTTTATTGTGTCTCTCTTTGTTGTGAACTCCACCACACATGCCCTCGCTAAGTGGGAGGAGGTTGGCATTTACATATTTTCTTTTTCAGCCCCGAGCCCTTTATTGTAGCTTTAAATGTGTGCCCGTGATATAGTGAAGGAACTGTCAGTTTGTTCTCGTAGGGAGGAGGAGGAGGAGGGCGCTCATGTTAGTTTGGTTGACAGACTATCAGAGGCCGAGGAGAAGATCAAAGTTCTGCATTCATGTAAGTAGTTTAAACACTGGCATGTACTGTAGCTGCTGGATTTAATTTCAGTTTATTAAAAAGACACTTCATTTTGAATTGCAGTTTGGTGCCCCCTGCTGAAATCCCCTGTCCCACTGGAGTTACTTACATTAATGACTTAAAATAGGCTTTATTTTTAAAGGCAGGGGATTGAATTTCTCACTAGGTAACAGCATAATCTCATCTGTAGATTCTTTGACTGTGGCAGGACTCTTTATGTTACAGTTTACAGAAAATGACCTCAAATTAGACTAGTAAATCGATCTGTCATGTAGTTTTAAGGTCAAAGTTCATGTGTTTTTTGAGTTAATATCTCACATCCTGTGGTTTCTTTCCCAGCTTTGAATACTGCACAGACAGAGCTGCTGGATCTACGGTGCAAATACAACCAGGAGATGGCAAACAAGTAGGAATCTCTCTTGTTGTGACATTTGTCCTGAAACCTTCCGACATTGTTGCCCCTCCCACCCCCCCACCTCTTGCAATCACGATGCCATTAAACCCTCCTCCCCTCACTGGTGTTTAATGCAGCATTTCAAGTCTTTTTTGCCTGCATAAAGTCATGTCCAGTGTAAAGCTGAGGAATGCCATTGTAAAGGCAGTGACTCAGCGGCTAATGCAGGTCGATGAGAGAGGTCTGTGTTTGCCTTCTCTGGCAGCTGGGCCTTGACAGCCCTCAAGAAGAATTGCTCCATTTAAAGATTGCTTCAGAAAACACTCTACCTTGTCCTCGTCTTCGAGCTCAATGTATCCAACGCACGCCTGAAATGAATCTGAGCTTGTATGAAAGATGTCAATAGACATTCAAAGTAAACAGTTCTTTGTTTGGGTTGTGCTCCAGTGCACAGTCAGCCGCTGCTAATGGATTTTCTCCCAGGCTTAATCCATGATGCAACTGAAATGATGTTTCTAGAGCCACTGCCATCTGTTTAGATGGACTAGACACATTTTCAGTTTGACGCTCCGCCTTGGCGAGGAGAAGGAGTTTGAAAGACCGTTTCCGTAATGTGGTGTGTCACATGGTGGTGGTGGTGTTCGCTGATCACATTCCTATGGGCTGAAACCAGCTTCCCTGACCCCACAGCTCCATTCATTCATCCTTTCATGACACAGAGCTTCTTAACGCAGAGCAGGCATCTATTATTCTTAATGGCAGCTCCCTCTTTGTTGATGAAAAGGACTATTTCTCTGCTTCACTTTGAGTGACTGAGCTGCCACTCCATAAAAAATATTTTTGTCAACCACAAGCTCCTTTAGACCTGTTAGTGTCTTAGTGTCACCTGTTAGGGCTGTGAAAGTAATCTGATTTTTATTTCAGTTGTGATTTCTGCTTGAAGTGATCACACTAACAATGCAATCAACAAAAATATTTTGCACTGAACAGTAAAATATAAATATACAAAATGTATATACAGGTCCTTCTCAAAATATTAGCATAATGTGATGAAGTTCATTATTTTCCATAATGTCATGATGAAAATTTAACATTCATATATTTTAGATTCATTGCACACTAACTGAAATATTTCAGGTCTTTTATTGTCTTAATACGGATGATTTTGGCATACAGCTCATGAAAACCCAAAATTCCTATCTCACAAAATTAGCATATTTCATCCGACCAATAAAAGAAAAGTGTTTTTAATACAAAAACGTCAACCTTCAAATAATCATGTACAGTTATGCACTCAATACTTGGTCGGGAATCCTTTTGCAGAAATGACTGCTTCAATGCGGCGTGGCATTGAGGCAATCAGCCTGTGGCACTGCTGAGGTCTTATGGAGGCCCAGGATGCTTCGATAGCGGCCTTTAGCTCATCCAGAGTGTTGGGTCTTGAGTCTCTCAAAGTTCTCTTCACAATATCCCACAGATTCTCTATGGGGTTCAGGTCAGGAGAGTTGGCAAGCCAATTGAGCACAGTGATACCATGGTCAGTAAACCCTTTACCAGTGGTTTTTGCACTGTGAGCAGGTGCCAGGTCGTGCTGAAAAATGAAATCTTCATCTCCATAAAGCTTTTCAGCAGATGGAAGCATGAAGTGCTCCAAAAGCTCCTGATAGCTAGCTGCATTGACCCTGCCCTTGATAAAACACAGTGGACCAACACCAGCAGCTGACACGGCACCCCAGACCATCACTGACTGTGGGTATTTGACACTGGACTTCAGGCATTTTGGCATTTCCTTCTCCCCAGTCTTCCTCCAGACTCTGGCACCTTGATTTCCGAATGACATGCAGAATTTGCTTTCATCCGAAAAAAGTACTTTGGACCACTGAGCAACAGTCCAGTGCTGCTTCTCTGTAGCCCAGGTCAGGCGCTTCTGACGCTGTTTCTGGTTCAAAAGTGGCTTGACCTGGGGAATGCGGCACCTGTAGCCCATTTCCTGCACACCGCCTGTGCACGGTGGTTCTGGATGTTTCTACTCCAGACTCGGTCCACTGCTTCCGCAGGTCCCCCAAGGTCTGGAATCGGCCCTTCTCCACAATCTTCCTCAGGGTCCGGTCACCTCTTCTCGTTGTGCAGCGTTTTCTGCCACACTTTTTCCTTCCCACAGACTTCCCACTGAGGTGCCTTGATACAGCACTCTGGGAACAGCCTATTCGTTCAGAAATGTCTTTCTGTGTCTTACCCTCTTGCTTGAGGGTGTCAATAGTGGCCTTCTGGACAGCAGTCAGGTCGACAGTCTTACCCATGATTGGGGTTTTGAGTGATGAACCAGGCTGGGAGTTTTAAAGGCCTCAGGAATCTTTTGCAGGTGTTTAGAGTTAACTCGTTGATTCAGATGATTAGGTTCATAGCTCGTTTAGAGACCCTTTTAATGATATGCTAATTTTGTGAGATAGGAATTTTGGGTTTTCATGAGCTGTATGCCAAAATCATCCGTATTAAGACAATAAAAGACCTAAAATATTTCAGTTAGTGTGCAATGAATCTAAAATATATGAATGTTAAATTTTCATCATGACATTATGGAAAATAATGAACACAATATGCTAATATTTTGAGAAGGACCTGTAGTACACATTTGGATGAGTATTAACACAGAAAAGATGAATACAGTGCAGTAAAAATATCTTAACAGGTTTTTGATAACAAAATGTAGTTTCACTGTCAGCCATATAAATTCAAGAAATCATTTCAGCAGAACCTGTCTGACAACATGAAGCAGGCTAAAATATCTCAGATGAGAAACAAAGTCACCAATATCTATTAGTCTTTAAATAGCTTTAGGACTCCAGAGAACAACAGTGAGGACCAAGATGTCTACAAATAGAGAAAACACGGAACAGCGGTGAAGTTTCCTAAGATAGGTCGTCACTCCAAGAGTGCATTAATGACTCGCCCAGGAGGTCATAAAAGAATCAAGAACATTATCTAAAGTGCTGGTTCTCAATCAAGGTCCTTGGGGCCAACTTTATGTCATATTTTAGATGTGTCTCAATTTCAGCACACCTTATTCAAGTGATTGTAGCACTTCCTCAGCATGTAATCAAATGCTTCAGAAGCCTGTTAATCCCCAATTCATCTAAGTCAGGTGTATGGCACAGGGAAATACTTAAGACATGTAGGACAGTGGGTCCTGAGGACCAGGGCTGAGAACCACTAATCTAAAGCACTGCAGGCCTCGTTTGCTTCAGTTAAGGTCAATGATGATGATTCAACCATAAAGTAGAGACTGGGAAAATGGCTTCAATGTGTGAGTTCCAAGGCCAAAGCACTGATGACCAAAAACAACTCAAAGGCCCATTTCACATTTGCTAAAAAAACATATTGAATTTCCCTAAAACCCTTGGTAATAAGTTTAATTTGAACTGACCAGACAAGACCTTTTCGAAGGTGTGAGTTCTGTTACATGTGATATAAATCTAACACAGAATTTCCAAACAAGAACATCATAGCTTGAATCAAACATGGTGTTGGTAGCGTGATGATCTGGAGCTGCTTTGCTGCCTCAGGTCCTGGACAGCTTAACATGGGTTATGGAGTCATATATTCGGATTTCTACCAGAAAATCCTGAAGCTTTATTCCCTTAATAAATCAGGGAGGTTGTCCGCCCTTTACCGTAACATTCCCAATAAAAGAACGATGACAGAGAGAGACTGTATTCGTTGCTGCAGGTCTATTTCTGTGATGTGACCTGCTCAGCTAAGGCTCCGGTCTCACCCGCACAGCCATGTGTGGTAGAGACTGAAGCAGAGGGTAGCTGAAACACAAACTGAAGCATTTACCGCTTTACTTAGGTTACGCTCTCCAAGTTATGCACAACGTTTTAAAGCACACTTAATGTCAAACAAAAGGATTTTGTGTATTTTAGCACCCTTACTCTTTATGCAGCACAAGCTTTAGAGATGGTTAAGAGAATAAAGGGGTTGGCATTGAAAACAAGATCTTTCCTGTGTTTTAAAGAGGTTTGTGTTATGCCTTAATGTATGAAAAGTACCCTATAAATACAGCTTGACTGATTGATTGAGCTAAGCTGGAAACAGACAAAGAAAATCTTAGAAGACAAAAATAAACTGGTGTTTAATCTTGAGAAGACTGTTTAGGATGAACCTCGTTACTGGCTTGTAAACTGTATCAAATACATGTAGGCATTGTAAGAATGCATGTATGTTGCATCTCCTTTACCCAGCGCAGTCATAAAAGTAGGAGCAACTAGTCTTACTGAAGTGCAAGAAATGACAGATCATTAAAAAAAATCATAAATACTGACAATGCTAGACTGGCTAAACACTAAAATAAGCCGTCATTTATGGTCTGCTATTAGGCTTTCGTTGCAGATTTGAAAACTACAGTAAATACTAGCTGGCATTTAGCACAAGTCTAAAATTAAATAAAGTATTTTGAACAGTGTAAAAAAGAAGGCTTGTTGAAGAAAACTGGGGAATCAGGTGTAGTAGGTTGTAGTTGTACAGCATAATCAACATAAACTAAAATGTTGCAACTTTTGTGATCAATCATTATTTGGCAGTTAAGTTGAAAGTGTACATAAACCTTCAATTTAGATCCTTTGAAAGATCAGCGTTGAGAGTGGTGCTAGGCTCAAGGTACTGAAACACTAGTAAAGAGACCAAACTGCATATATCTGCAAATGTATTTACAGTATAACAGTATAGATGTAAAGTGGCATTTCTACACAGAATCCCACTTTCATGAATAATTACAATATTTAAATAATTAATATCAACTGTATGAGTAAACCGGTACCTGAGTGCTAATCAATGTGCTAGAAAGGTTGATAGTGCGTTGTTGTTCTTTTTGCATTTAATTTCTCTTAGTCTTAAGTGAATTCTTCACTCAATGTTCAAGGTTTTTGGTGCAAAACTCTTCTGTTTTTCTAAATAATGCATGAGGACGCTAGAAATGTGATTTGCTCTGAGATTTTTACATCTCCTGAGCCATGAACAACTATTGTCAAGCATTGGATTTGCTCCTTGAAGGGTTTTAAAATGTTTTTTAAAATGTAAAAAAACAAAAAAAAAACAATATTGGTTCTGTGAATGCTTTCTGTTCAGTGGAAATATGTTCCTTTAATCCACTTGTTCTGTGTCTGGTGTGTTTGTATGTGTTCCAGGAAAGCTGAAGTCAATGCCATCATGGCGAATCTAGAGAAAGCGAACCAGGCGAGTACAGTCTCTCTGTGTACATTTCTCTGATTGAGAAGCTTCTTCGTTAAGATAATCACTCCTGTAATCAAGCCCTGGCTTTAATTAGACACACTCTGTCCCCATCCTCCCCCTCCACTCTTCCTCCCCTTCCCTGAGTGTGTGATTAGTGAGTGTAAACTGGAGCGCCTGTTGGTGGGCACACCATGGCAGTGCTCTGCAGAGAACGGGAGACCTGCAAATGCGATTGATGCCACACAGCTGAACACTAGGGTTCTTGGTTATCTCATTCCCTTGATTGCTTACATCCCAGTGATACTTCTTTCTTTTCTCCACTCTCTTGCTCTCTCTCACTCTGCTGCTCTCTGCCAGCAGCTCCCAGATAAATGTTCTCAAAATGAATCATTAATTAGCAGGCCGGGTGTGACAGAGCAGGTAAACAGTTTGGGGAATAAAGTGGGCTGACTAAACAGCCCCCTCAGCAGAATAAACCCATGGCTGCACTCGTCTGCTCTGGCCCCGTGCTCATGTTTTCAGTCGGCTCTAAATTTCCAAGCAGGGGCGCCTCCTTTGATTTATGTATGCACGCTCGCCTTGATCCTGTCATTAGCCAATTGATGTGGCAGGCGTGTAAAAACACTGATACTATTTCTGTACACAGAGAGCAGAAATGGCTCAAAGGGAAGTGGAGCGGCTAAAGGAGCAGTTAGCCAGTGGGCCGACTGCAACAACAGGAAGCTGCCATCCAGCAGAGGGCGCCACTAGGGTAAGAATGATTCTTAATGATAGCTCCAGGGCTTTTACAGCTTAAAGAATCAAAAAACCTCTGGAGTGATAAAAACGTACTCAAATCTATCTTACAGATGGCCACCGTGTTGGTAAACATCTAGCCAGAATTGTTCCTGCTTTCAGGATACCTTTAAGTTTCATACTTTTATATTTATTATGATTTCTGTGTACTTACTAGTTGGACTTCAGGATTTTAGGTCATGCCTGCTATTTTCAAATCATGCTATATCGTTTTTATTAAGACGTAACACTTGCTATGTCTTGCATTAAGTATAAAGTCCTTGAATTCCAATAAAAAACATTTTATGCACTTTTATTAACAGAGCCATTGTTACTTTGTTTTTTAATGGTTTCAATTAAGGGTGTTCTGATGACGATTTTTTTGTATCCTATAACAATCCAAGTCTTTGAAGAATCAATACCAAGTCCCTATGTTTCACTGAAGTTAATGAAAGCAATGCCTTGAAAACCTAACAGCTTTAAAGTCCAGTTAAATAACATACTACATTTCAGCACTATTCCACTTACCAATGACATTTAGGAAGCTGAAGTCTCTCCTATCCATTTTCTTGACAGTGACAGATATTGTGACCCAAGAGCAGTTTCTGCAGAATAACTCTAATATGCTCCTCCAACACCGGTTAGTTTTAGTTAAAAAACTAATATATTGTTAGCATATAACAATTAGTGGTGGTACGTGATAGAAAAAATATGTATCTGATTTGAGGCTTTGTAATTAAACAATCCCCACTAATTTCATTGTTACCAAATATCAATATTTGACACAGTAATCAAAGGTTTTTCAACTATAATACGTTTTTGTTTATTACTGAATCCATACATTGTAAAAACACAATTTGTATTATGCTGATTTACAGTAATATCTACCTTGATTGAGTGGAAACTGGAATGATTTGTTTTTATGCTGTGGTTCATCCGGCATTTCTGCCGTGTAGTTCTATTTCCAGAAGTGTTCAAACTCTCTCTGTGTCAATCCTAAAGTCTCACACACGCCTTGTACGGCAAAACTAAAAGGTTATGCTGCTGCTCTGTCAAGGACGTAATCCTTCATTGTTAGAGATCTTTGTGCTCCAGTATATCTACCTGCTGGCCCTGAAAAGATAAACATAACTAAGCTGGTTAAAAATACTCCAAATAGGAAACATTGTGAATGAAGAGCTTTGCATGTACAGTCATTACAGTCATCACTGAATCTTTGTGGAAATGTGACTTTATATCCTCTACATGAAATTCATTTTTAACATGCCTTTCCACCCTGTCTAAATTCTGTATATAATTAACTGAAAGGCAGAAATCATGTAAAATAGAAATAAAAATTAAAACATTTGTGGTTATAAAGTTTACATGTTTATCATAATAATTATGTAAGAGGTTCACTCTCAAAACCATTATTCTTATACTTATGTTATTCCGTGGTGTTTTAATCATATAACAACTTATTAAATGGGGATGCTCCCTGCGACCAGGCAAAAAGGAAAGAATGACTCTTCAATGATGCATTCACTTGCACTCTGACATCTGATATTTGCTCATTTAAACATTATTTCAGGGAGCCTGTTTGTTAACATTCGCCAGTACGTTGTATTTTTTACTTATTTTTTTCTGTAATTAATCTAAATTAACATTTTTAACTCACAATGCATCATCTAAAACTCACATATCTTTATCATTGTTTCTAAACATATTTTTCTGACTGAACATATAAAGTTACTCTCTTTAAGAACACCCCATCTTGCTAGGTGTTTTGTATGTGCATTTGCTTTCGTGTTAGACTAACATTAGTACGTTATTTCACTGTTTTGATGTGACTCATTGATAAGTCGGCTCATTTTTCCTGTTAATCGTTTTAAGGAAAAACTTATGGTTAGTGCTTCAGTTGCTCCCTCTCACCCACACAGGGGGCTATCTGAACCTAACTTCAGCACGCAGGACAGATCACATAACTTTCCACATTTTATTCCTTGAGTGCACCTGAAGAACCCAACTATATCGTGCTGTTTGTAAAATTAAACAGTCAAATGTTGATAGCAATATTTTTGAGTTATTTAGCCAGTCATAAGAGAAAAAATGGGGGTTACATTTTTAAGTCATATTTTCACCATGTCATTCACACATTTATAAATGTCACAGTTCCAAACAGCAAGTTAAATATTCCGTTTATGCACAAAATATTTAGTTAGCAAGCTAAACACACTGCTCAAAAAAATAAAGGGAACACTTAAACAACACAATATAACTCCAAGTAAATCAAACTTCTGTGAAATCAAACTGTCCACTTAGGAAGCAACACTGATTAACAATCAATTTCACAGCTGTTGTGCAAATGGAATAGACAACAGGGGAAAATCTTTGGCGATTAGCAAGACACACTCAATAAAGGAGTGGTTCTGCAGGTGGGGACCACAGACCACTTTTCAGTACCTATGCTTTCTGACTGATGTTTTGGTCACTTTTGAATGTTGGTGGTGCTTTCACACTCGTGGTAGCATGAGACGGACTCTACAACCCACACAAGTGGCTCAGGTAGTGCAGCTCATCCAGGATGGCACATCAATGCGAGCTGTAGCAAGAAGGTTTGCTGTGTCTGTCAGCGTAGTGTCCAGAGCCTGGAGGCGCTACCAGGAGACAGGCCAGTACACCAGGAGACGTGGAGGAGGCCGTAGGAGGGCAACAACCCAGCAGCAGGACCACTACCTCCACCTTTGTGCAAGGAGGAACAGGAGGAGCACTGCCAGAGCCCTGCAAAATGGTTAGAAACGGTTAGAAACCGACTCCATGAGGATGGTATGAGGACCCGACATCCACAAATGGGGGTTGTGCTCACAGCCCAACACCGTGCAGGACGCTTGGCATTTGCCAGAGAACACCAGGATTGGCAAATTTGGCACTGGCGCCCTGTGCTCTTCACAGATGAAAGCAGGTTCACACTGAGCACATGTGACAGACGTGACAGAGTCTGGAGACACCGTGGAGAACGATCTGCTGCCTGCAACATCCTTCAGCATGATCGGTTTGGCAGTGGGTCAGTAATGGTGTGGGGTGGCATTTCTTTGGAGGGCCGCATGGCCGTCCATGTGCTTGCCAGAGGTAGCCTGACTGCCATTAGGTACCGAGATGAGATCCTCAGACCCCTTGTGAGACCATATGCTGGTGCGGTTGGCCCGGGGTTCCTCCTAATGCAGGACAATGGTAGACCTCATGTGGCTGGAGTGTGTCAGCAGTTCCTGCAAGATGAAAACATTGAAGCTATGGACTGGCCCGCCCGTTCCCCAGACCTGAATCCGATTGAGCACATCTGGGACATCATGTCTCGCTCCATCCACCAACGTCACGTTGCACCACAGACTGTCCAGGAGTTGGTGGATGCTTTAGTCCAGGTCTGGGAGAAGATCCCTCAGGAGACCATCCGCTGTCTCATCAGGAGCATGCCCAGGTGTTGTAGGGAGGTCATACAGGCACATGGAGGCCACACACAATACTGAGCTTTGTTGGGATTATGATTATTGATTAATTAATATTTATCAATAATTATAATTGAAAATCATAATTTGACAAAATTAATTTCTTAACCAAAAATCCTTATTTATGAATCGAAATCAGAGATGTCCTCTGGGATTGTAATTGTGGCTCAAAGCCCTTAATAATTACAATTATTAAATGCCACTGTTTAATCAACCGTTTCTGCCAAAACATGGGGAACTTTGACCTCATTCTGACTGACAAATCACTCTTGCACAAAATAAACACAAACGGTTTCTCCTTATCTATGTGAATATTTATTAAATCAACAGCCATGATCCAATTCGCTCTTCTGATTCAATAATCTTCAGCTAATCAAACATGCAAACACTACTAACAAGGGTAAAATATCTAACTAAACAAAACAAAGCAAACAGCAGTATGGAATCAAACCAGCAGTTATGGCAGTTATGGCAAAATTACAAAAGAAATATGGTTGAGCGAAGCTCGGGGAGGCCACTCCCCAAAGTGTAGCTCAGCGGGACACAGGCAGTCATAAACGTCCTCCAAGCAAAGTTGTAAACCCAGAGGACAAAGGATAATAAAACTTTTGACGGCAAGCTAGTAAAGCACGAAGTTGAAGACAAAGAAAATGGTTGATTTTCACCATAAGGATATTATAGCAGTCCAGTTTCACTGCGCACCTGCGCTCAGGTGTTCGCACAGTAAAATCACAACTTGCGAGACTCGGCGGCCTCCGAAATTCAACAGCAGTCAAGTTTGAAAAAACGGTTGCATGCACATACAATTCAGAACACATTAGACTATAAGTGGCGACTCTAAATCACACTAAAACCTACTCTATCCTGCGCAAGCTATTTCTAATAAAGAAATAAAAATAAAAGGATGGATTTTACTTGAGGTTGTCCCTCTGAGCAGAGGGAGAGAGAAGGGGGGGGGGGGGGGGCAGAGTTCCACGCGTCCGTGGATACTCAGCAGTCCGTTTTACGTCCTTGTGACCTCCTTGGCAGAAAGGTGACAAATATGATGGACCGTCACTAGTTGACTAGAACAAAAAAAAAACAGGGAGGAAAAATTGCGTCTGCTTGGTTTTTTGGTTACATGTTAAACCCACGTCTTCGATCGGTAAAGTTGAAAACTTACAAGCCTTCTTATTCCTGTGAGCTTAATTCGCTTAGTTTTCTCGTTGGCCAACGGGGAGAATGAATGAAAGTCCACGCGGGATTCCTTCTCCAGAATTGATTCTCCAGTTGCGTGAGAACCCCGTCTCCGTTTCAGTTTGAAAGCAATGGTGGGCCGTCTCATACTCTGTTATATAGTTGACTGTGGCATCAGAGCTGCGACACCCCCGTCCTATTAGCCGCGGTGGCCGCTGGGATTTGTAGTAGCGAACTGTCCTGGGATACAAATGGCCGATTATGCCGGAAGGCATCCTGGTGTCCAGCAACTTACAAATGGTCCAATATTAAGCAAAACATGGTCCAACAGCCTCACTTTGACTTGTTTTAAGGACATTACATCAAAGTTGGATCAGCCTGTAGTGTGTTTTTCCACTTTAATTTTGTGTGTGACTCCAAATCCAGGCCTCCATTGGTTAATAAATTTGATTTCCATTGATGATTTTTGTGTGATTTTGTTGTCAGCACATTCAACGTTGTACAGAACAAAGTATTCAATGAGAATATTTCATTCATTCAGATCTAGGATGTGTTATTTGAGTGTTCCCTTTATTTTCTGAGCAGTGTATTTAGTTTAGTTGGTAGCACTGTTGCCTAGCAGCAAAAAGGTCCTGGGTTCGACTCCTGGCAGGGGTTCTTTCTGCATAGAGTTTGCATGTGCTCCGCGTGCATTCGTGGGTTCTCTCTGGGTACTCTGGCTTCCTCCCACAGTCCAAAAACGTGACTGTTAGGTTAATTGATCACTCTAAATTGCCCTTAGGTGTGAATGTTTGTGTGCGTGGTTGTGTGTCCTGTGTGTCTCTGTGTTGCCCTGCGACGGACTGGCGACCTGTCCAGGGTGTACCTCGCCTCCCGCCCATAGACTGCTGGAGTTAGACACCAGCTTCCCCGCGACCCACTATGGAGGGGCGGTAGAAAATGACTGACTTTGCAAATGGCACCCTATACCCAACCATACTTTTTGTTACTCAGCTTGAATTTCTTTTTGTTTCCTTGTCGCAACAATGCCAGAGCTTAAACAATACTTGACAACATTTTATGAAACCTTTCTTCTACAGGTCCACTTCTAACTTTAAAAAGCGATGATTTAACATGCATTTGCTCCAAACAAATAGATCAGAAATCTCCATACGCAAAGATGTTGGATTGCGTTTATCAGTTCTTTTGCTTTAGTCTGTTTTCTTTGTCATCATACCTACCCCTACCCTCACCCTAAAAGGACAAGAATGAGAAGAGCGACGTGTTGTCAGCCCAGGTGGAGGCTGCCTTGCTGGCTAAAGACCGCGAAATCCTCCGCCTTCTTGAAAACATTCAGCGGCTGCAGTTCACACTACAGGAAGTTCAGGAGACTTCATCTAATCAGATCCTTCAGTTGGAGCGCCAGTTGGCATGTAAGAAGGAGGCTATTGAGGTGAGAAGTGACAGAACATACTGCACACTGTTTTTATGGCTTGATAATAAGTCACGTCTAATTAAGTTAAACATGTTTGTTTTTTTGTTTTAGAGATTAGAGGCTAAAATACAGTCCCAGATGGACTATGAGGAGATTAAAACTGAGCTCAGGTAAAAAGTGGTGCAGTGTGAATCTGTCAAGAACTCATAAAGCTCATATAGATCCAATTAAAATCATTGTTCTCTGTCTCTAGTATTCTAAAGGTTATGAAGCTGGCTTCAGCAAATGGTAACTCGTCCCAGGTATGTAAGCTCCAGCTCACAAAGCACTTTATACATTAAAAGTCCTCCATTTGCCAAATTAGATGGCTGTTAATCATCTATTGGTGTATGGGAAAAGAAAATAGCCACTGCAGTGCTATTGAATGCTTCATTGATCCATCACCCATAATAAGGATATCGACAGCCACTGCCATTGACTAATCAGAAATTAACAGTGTGTGTGTGTGTTTGTGTGTGTGTGTTTGTGTGTGTTTATAGGATTCTGCCAAGGCTGCAGAGGTTCTTTTGTTAGACAAAGAGGTCTTTCTTCCATCTCACAAGTACATGGGAGATAAAAACAGAATATTGCACAGTAATGGTAAGCTTCAATTCTTGTCAGTTTCTATAACTCAAACAATGCTGTGAAAAGGTATCTACCCTCTTACAGATTTCTTCCCTTTTTGCTTTTTGTCAAACTTTATGCAAAAGTACAAAAAAATTATATCAGACAAAAAGGTGTTTTTAAATGAGGATTGGATTTACTAAGTGGAAAAAGGCTATAAAAACCAACCTGGACCTATGTGGGAAAAGTAATTGCCCCTAAATCTAATAAGTGGGTGTGCCTCCTTATACAGCAACAGCTACCATCAGGCATTTGAGATAGCAGCAATTGTTGTTTTTGAGCCATTCAGAGGTGAACTTGCCAGGGTACTTTGCCTTTCCGGGTGCCTGGGGTTAAGGTCACAAACTGATGGCTGGATATTCTCCTTTAGGATTTTCTGATATAGAGCAGAATATAGAGCAGAATTCCTGTCTTGAAATTGTCTAGGTCCTGAAGCATCAAAGCAGCTCCGCCATTACATCATGTTAGACTGTCTGTATGGGTTTTCTTTTTTTCTCAGTGCTATACTAGTTTTACACCAGATGTAACAGGATACAAACCTTCCAAAAAGTTCCACGTTTTGGATCGCCAAGATGTTTTTGGCAAACGTGAGATAGGTCTTTGTGTACTGTTTGCTCAGCAAGATGTTTTCACAGTGATTGTTCCTGGCTCTTTTGTGTCCTGCTAGACTAATCAGCAATGTGCTCTTTTTCAAAATGATGGATGCCAATAAATTTGTTTCTTATCTGTTCTTACTTTAGATCCAGGCATGATGTGTTGCTTTTTGAGATCTTTTAGCTTACTTCGTGTTGTCAGACAAGTTCTACTTAAGCAATTTCTTGATTTCACAGGTGAGGCAATAATCAGGCTTATAAAATTGATAACAAATTGTGGGTAATCAGTCAATTCATGATTTAATAATAACTTGTTAACACCAGGCCAGGTGGATCTGGATAGCTTTTTGAATGAATGAACTCATTAGAGAATGGCTTTCTCTATTTGTCAGGTTATCTTTCTCTGATTTTCAATTAAATCAGCACAAACAGAAAAAAATCTCCCAGTGGTAAATACTTTAAACCCCACTATCTTTTATTCAGTTTAGTTCGAAACACTGTGAACATTCGAGAATTTTGACGCCATCTTTTAACATCTTGTGTATTTTACCAAGAGGTGGTCAGGCTCCACTAATTATATAGTCACAGTTTTTTTTAGAATCAATTTATTTGCATAAAGTAAGCATGCAAGATGCAGTCTGAATTTGCAAGACAAGAAGGCAAGTCATTTATATCTTTTACCATCGGTAATCTTATAGAGAGCAACAAAACAGCAGCATGAATGAGACTTTGTTTTTTCATTGATCAGATGATAACCACTCTGAGGATGCGGGCAGGGAGACGAGCAGGCCGCCTGGCTCCCATTCTTCTTCCTCTCAGGCAGAGAGTCGTGCCTCCTCCAGTCCAGTTCCCCCCACCTTGGATGGTTCCTCCTCCAGCCACGACCTCCCCCGTCCTTTCTCTGTGTCGCCGTCTTCTGGAGACAGAATGTCGGGAGACCACATTCTTCACAAGCAGCTTCTCTCTCCACACTTTAAAAAGGAAGGCCTCATGGCTTTCCCCACCGCCCTCTATGCAGCAAAAGTTGCACTCATGTCAGCCTCTCAAGGGTCTGTAGGGGCCGGCAGCATTGATGCCGGCCTGCCCAGCGACCAGTCGGAAAGCGGCAGTTCAACCGCAGGAGATGAGGACCAGTTGGACACAGCGGAGATCGCCTTTCAGGTGAAAGAGCAGCTGCTGAAGCACAATATTGGCCAACGAGTGTTTGGCCACTATGTGCTGGGCCTCTCCCAGGGCTCAGTCAGTGAAATTCTGGCAAGACCCAAACCCTGGAGGAAGCTGACTGTGAAAGGCAAAGAGCCTTTTATAAAAATGAAACAGTTTCTCTCTGATGAACAGAACATCCTGGCTCTCAGGACTATTCAGGTCCGGCAGAGAGGTAAGTAGGAAACACTGCAGCAGAAATCTGTATAAATAGAAAACATACTGTGCCTTCCAAAAGTATTGCGACACCCTGTTTATCTTTTGTGCCAATTCACAAAAAATAATAAGACACATGATAACCGCAGACCTGAAAGTATTTTATTATAATTTTAATTGATATGTCAACACAAAGGTTGACCTATCACAGCTAAGTGTGAATGGGAAGGAAAAGAAAATCATGATGATGAACATTGTTTTTACAAATTTTAAATCTGAAAACTGTAATATGCATTTTCATTCAGCTCCTTAAATCGATACTTTGTAGAATCAAATTTCACTCCATTTACAGCTTCTAGTCTTTTGGGGTAAAGATATGCACATTTTTGTTTATTCTTCTTTGCAAAATGGCTCAAGTTCAGTCACATTGGATGTAGAGCATCTGTTGAGATCAATTTTCTACTCTTACCGTAGATTCCTAATTGGATTTAGGTCTGGCTTTGTTTCAACCATTGTAACAGAAAAATATTTTGATCCAAACCATTCCACTACAGCCCCTGGCTCTATGTTTAGTGTTGTGGTCTTGGAAGGTGAACCTCCACCCCAGTCTCGGGTCTTTTGCAGCTTCTAACAGATTTTGTAACAGGATTGACGTGTATTTAGCTCCATCCATTTTTCCTTATTCTCTGAGCAGCCTCTGTGTCCCTGCTGAAGAAAAGCGCCCCCTCTGCACGATGCAGTCACCACCATGGTTCATCATGTTGATGTTGTGTTCAGGGTGATGTACAGTTTTAATTTTCCACCATACATCATTATGTATGTAGACAACGATGTAATTTATTCAGAGCACCTTCCCCACGTGGCTGTTTTCCAACAAACCTCTGAAGGATTCCCAGCTGCATTTATATTGAGAAAAAAACCATGAGCCACATATTTCAGATTTTTATCTTCACAGCATTTTGAAAACCATTTTTCATTTTCCTTCCACTTCAAAGTTAAGCACTACTTCGTGTTAAGTGATCACATAATGTCCCAATAAACATTATGGTGGTGCTTAGGATGTGACAGAAGGTAAAAAAGCTGAAGGGGTGGGAAACCCTTTGCTAGGCACTGTACAGTAATGAAAAAATCTATTTCTACCACATTGATCTAAGCAGCCAAAGGTGTTGGAAAAAATGTATTTAGGAGCTTTTAGAGAATTTTAAACCTATTTAGCTCCAAGTTTGTTTTTTTATACAGATGTAATTGTGTCATTTTGTTTTCTGGACCTGTGTATGTGTAAACCTTCTTAATCCACTTGGAACACATCCTTGACTTCGTCACCACTGCCTTGTGCCATGTTTATAGTGTTACTTCTAAACTTTGTTTTCTCCCTAGATTTACAGCTTTTGAAAGTTGAGCTTCCCGTATACTGCAACCTCAGACAGCACGCGCTCAAAGGCAGCCATTGATCTACCAGTCAAAAGCAAAGCCTTGGAACTGCTCTCTGATCAACCATCCCACTCACCCCTCCCCTCTCTCTCTCTCTTTCTGTTACCCTCTGTGGCAGGGAGCATCACTCCACGCATCCGAACTCCTGAAACTGGGTCAGACGACGCCATTAGGAATATCTTGGAGCAGGCCAAGAAGGAGATCCAGTCACAGAGAAGTGGTAAGGATAAAGGCTACAAACTATAAGTCACAGTTATAAGCTAAATTGATTAGTGTCTATTTTCAAATTGACATAGTTTTTGCATTTATTTTGATCACTACTTAAATAGATCTGAGTTGGAGAGGTGAATCAAGGGTGCATCAGTGTCAGTATGTGCGTTTTTCTTCTTCAGGTGATGGCAAGTCATCTCTGAACAGCTCATCTGGCAGAATCAGTAATGGAGCAGGCAGCAGCTCTGATGAAACTATAAAGAACATCCTTGAGCAGGCCAGGAGGGAGATGGAGGCTCAGCAGCAGGCCCTAATGGAGATGGAGGCTTGTGGAAGGTCCTCCACTGCCAGTTCAGGGGTTCAGGTTGAATGCCTCGGGCCCCCTGAGCGCTCCAGGGTCCTTCCTTTGCCCATCTCTATCAAACAGGAGGAGGGGGGATGTGTCGCAGTATGCATGGCCAACTCCATCAGCAGCCCCCAGACACCACTCAGTGTTCTCTCCCCAGCTGCCTTTGTTCAGAACATCATTCGCAAAGTCAAAACCGAAATTGGTGAAGCAGGCACTTACTTTGATCAGCACTGGTCCCAGGAACGGGGAGCTGTGATACTTGGTGGCGGCGTTAGCTCCCGACCCTTTAGTTCAGTCTCACCCTCCTTGTCTTCCTCCTCCTCGGGGCCCCCTACCCTGCCCCGCCCCTGGCCTCGCCTGGAGAACTGTGACGGCCTTGCTAATAGCGAGGAGGCCTCAAATGCAGATGATGAGCTGGGTGTGGGCCGGCCGGTGGAGGTGAAGGTGGAGTCTGACACCTCAGTGAGTGGCGAGTCCCCAGGATCAGGTCCAGGCCGCCTTTCTTACTATCCAGCATACATTCCACGTGCCCTGAAGCCCACCGTGCCCCCTCTGACTCCAGAGCAGTATGAGATGTACATGTATCGAGAGGTGGACACCATTGAGCTGACCAGGCAGGTGAAAGAGAAGCTGGCAAAGAATGGCATCTGTCAGAGAATCTTTGGAGAAAAGGTGCAAAGTTACTCATTAACATCTGCAATTCCTAAAAAATGTCTTTCTGTATCCAGACCAAACTATCATAATTAACTAATCAGTGTCATAAGTTATGGTATATATTGAATTTTATCTAAATTGTGTTAGTCTATGATGCTAATAAATTAAAATTAAAAGGATAATTTATCATTTTGAGGTGAGGTCATGCTATAAGGTTATAAGTAGTTAATATTTTACCTGCTGTGAATAACTCTATTGGTGTCTTCATTTAGTATACATCCAAAATTAGTTAGCCTGGGAGGTTAAAGCTAACCACTTGTCAGACCAGTCAAAACCAGTGCAAACCTTGACCGTCATAAATCATTTCAGATCTCAAAAACATAGTAGTTTGTGCAGACACTCTTCAATAGACTTTTAAATCACTGTAACATTGGATTTTTTTACATAGAAGCCGATGATTAAATACATGGGAAATGGAAATAAGAGAACCGTGTGAAACATGTACCAAATTTGATACATTCCGTTTTGAAAGTGGTACAAAAAGCATATACAGGTCCTTCTCAAAATATTAGCATATTGTGATAAAGTTCATTATTTTCCATAATGTCATGATGAAAATTTAACATTCATATATTTTAGATTCATTGCACACTAACTGAAATATTTCAGGTCTTTTATTGTCTTAATATGGATGATTTTGGCATACAGCTCATGAAAACCCAAAATTCCTATCTCACAAAATTAGCATATTTCATCCGACCAATAAAAGAAAAGTGTTTTTAATACAAAAACGTCAACCTTCAAATAATCATGTACAGTTATGCACTCAATACTTGGTCGGGAATCCTTTGGCAGAAATGACTGCTTCAATGTGGCGTGGCATGGAGGCAATCAGCCTGTGGCACTGCTGAGGTCTTATGGAGGCCCAGGATGCTTCGATAGCGGCCTTTAGCTCATCCAGAGTGTTGGGTCTTGAGTCTCTCAACGTTCTCTTCACAATATCCCACAGATTCTCTATGGGGTTCAGGTCAGGAGAGTTGGCAGGCCAATTGAGCACAGTGATACCATGGTCAGTAAACCACTTACCAGTGGTTTTGGCACTGTGAGCAGGTGCCAGGTCGTGCTGAAAAATGAAATCTTCATCTCCATAAAGCTTTTCAGCAGATGGAAGCATGAAGTGCTCCAAAATCTCCTGATAGCTAGCTGCATTGACCCTGCCCTTGATAAAACACAGTGGACCAACACCAGCAGCTGACACAGCACCCCAGACCATCACTGACTGTGGGTACTTCACACTGGACTTCTGGCATTTTCTTCTCCCCAGTCTTCCTCCAGACTCTGGCACCTTGATTTCCGAATGACATGCAGAATTTGCTTTCATCCGAAAAAAGTACTTTGGACCACTGAGCAACAGTCCAGTGCTGCTTCTCTGTAGCCCAGGTCAGGCGCTTCTGCCGCTGTTTCTGGTTCAAAAGTGGCTTGACCTGGGGAATGCGGCACCTGTAGCCCATTTCCTGCACACGCCTGTGCACGGTGGCTCTGGATGTTTCTACTCCAGACTCAGTCCACTGCTTCCGCAGGTCCCCCAAGGTCTGGAATCGGCCCTTCTCCACAATCTTCCTCAGGGTCCGGTCACCTCTTCTCGTTGTGCAGCGTTTTCTGCCACACTTTTTCCTTCCCACAGACTTCCCACTGAGGTGCCTTGATACAGCACTCTGGGAACAGCCTATTCGTTCAGAAATGTCTTTCTGTGTCTTACCCTCTTGCTTGAGGGTGTCAATAGTGGCCTTCTGGACAGCAGTCAGGTCGGCAGTCTTACCCATGATTGGGGTTTTGAGTGATGAACCAGGCTGGGAGTTTTAAAGGCCTCAGGAATCTTTTGCAGGTGTTTAAAGTTAACTCGTTGATTCAGATGATTAGGTTCATAGCTTGTTTAGAGACCCTTTTAATGATATGCTAATTTTGTGAGATAGGAATTTTGGGTTTTCATGAGCTGTATGCCAAAATCATCCGTATTAAGACAATAAAAACCTGAAATATTTCAGTTAGTGTGCAATGAATCTAAAATATATGAATGTTAAATTTTCATCATGACATTATGGAAAATAATGAACTTTATCACAATATGCTAATATTTTGAGAAGGACCTGTATATATTACAGTGGTTTACGTAAACAGCATTCTATAGATTCTTACACTGCCAGTTACACCTTACATCTTTTGTGTTTCACATAGAGGATTATTGGTGGTTTAGGACCTCCAATCCCCAATAATATCCATCTTTTTTGTAAATAACCACCCAAACCAAACATGATGACATCTTTGAAGTTCATAAAATGACATTCAAGAAATTGCCAAACCAAACCAAAAGAAAACATAAGTCTTGAATCATGAATTGAAAAAGGTGGGTCTAAGATTTTCTGTAGAATGTTGTTCTAAACACTGCAGTGAAAATGGTAGTTGGTTTTCTTTTCTGCAGTGGATCAAATAAGAAAAGACATTTTAGTGTAACAACCATAATTTTTTGTTCTCCGAGTTTTACCTTCAAGAGGTGTTAAACAGAACGATGTCAGTGTTGTAAAATATTATATTAGTGAAGTCCCATGTAGGCTGGAACTGTTCTATAATCATCTATACTGAGGTTTCAAAAACAAGGAAAATTTTCGTTTTAGGTTATTCAAAACACATATTTGTTGCCCTGAAAAAACCTCCCTAATCATACGGATTACACTATATTGCCAAACGTATTTGTCTGTCTACTTTTGCATGGATGTGCATAAACTTTTATGACATCTTATTCTTAAAAAAGAGCCAGTTTGTTGATGGAGCCTGTAAAAGTCTTCCACAAGGTTTGGGAGTTGTTTTATAGTTAGATCAGGACCAGAATTGCAGCCTCAGCTCTAATTCCTCCCAAAGGTGTTCTAGAAGGCTGAGGTCAGGACGCTGTGCAGGCTAGTCAGGTCTCTTCACTCCAACAATTTATACACCTGCAGCCATGGAAGTGATTAAAGCACCGGAATCCATTGATTTGGTGGTTAGACTTTATACTATTGGCAATATAGTGTATAACAATTTCAAAATAAACAAATTATTTGTGGTAGGCTGTCTCCCTCTTGTGGTAGCTTACTAAAAGTTGCCAAATTCTTACATTTAAAAAGCACCAAGATTTCCTTCTGCTTTTAAAGTAACAGATGCACCAGTCAGTCAGCCAGCGATCAGAATAGGCTTCTCTTCCAACAGTCGACACTGACTGGTGATCAACAGGTCAAATGGTGAACATTGTTTTTTTTCTGTTCATTAAATTTAACAAAACGGAAAATTTCCACAATAATCAGCATTAACACCATTTGCCACCACCTTCTATAAAGGCATTAGCCAACAACATGAACTATAATGCATTTTTTGAGTGTGATAAAAACCAGATAAAGGTTCATCACATTTACGTCAATGGATAAATAGGAATAAATTAAAAATTCCTTCATGTTTCCTATTTTGTGCATTATAGTCCTGAGAATAAAAAAAATCTGAATTGCTCAAAATCAGCAGGTCATACCTCAAAGATAAGCCTAATCGGTATATCTCCAGTTAAAATAATAAAACAGTTAATCTACACTATTTTATAATTAGAGTTAGAGTCTGATGTGCCACAAACCATGATTTTTAGTCCATTTGCATTGAACAGGTGCTTGGCCTATCTCAAGGCAGTGTCAGTGACATGCTGTCACGTCCCAAACCCTGGAGCAAGCTGACCCAAAAAGGCAGGGAGCCCTTTATCCGCATGCAGCTGTGGTTACTGGATCAGCTTGGCCAAAGCCTCAACCAACCTCCGAACCAGGGCCATACTCAGGGTGAGGATGCATGCATGTTCACTTCTATATAAACCAACATGAAAACCTATCGGAACCACTTTATATGCTGTCTGATGAAGCCTTTTGATATTAATATGCAGTTGCCTTGCAGAGGGACACATACTAATGACACCTTATGAAATGTTCTTAATTCCAGATAAAAGTCCGGTAACAACCCAGTCATCTCCCTCCCCACCTCCTAGTCCAGCAGAGAGTCACCCGAGTCCACTGGTTGAGCCTGTCAGTCTGTCACTAGAGAGCAGCAAAGAGAACCAGCAGCCTGAAAGCCTTGGTTTGGGGTTGCCGAGCAATCCAGAAGGTGGGAAATCCACTTCTAGTCTCATGGGTCTGCATCACCCTACAACCCCATTAGGAATCCAGGAGCTGGTCGCTGTGTCTCCAGAGCTAGACACATATGTTATAACCAAAAAGGTCAAGGAGGTGCTAACAGACAACAACCTAGGTTAGTTTGATTTAACAGTGGCAAACTTTGGTGGGGGCAACATCATGCTGTGGGGATCAAGCTGACATTCCCTGTGAGGGCATGCACCATTCTGATGTCACACTTACTTCTTGTCTTTTTGCAGGCCAGCGTCTTTTTGGGGAGACCATCTTGGGTCTGACTCAAGGTTCCGTGTCTGACCTGCTGTCCAGGCCCAAACCATGGCACAAACTGAGTCTTAAAGGCAGGGAACCATTTGTCCGAATGCAGCTGTGGCTCAATGATCCTCACAATGTGGATAAGTTGAGAGTCATGAAAAAGATGGAGAAAAAAGGTTGGGGACTAAAGATCTACACACGCTTATAAGTTTAAGTGCTGTATGTGTAGCCTAATCTTGGTGGACATTTCTGTTTGCTCACTAGCTTATCTGAAGAGGCGATATGGGCTGCTGAGCACTGGCTCTGACAGTGACTCACCCAGCACTCGCTCTGAGTGTGTGAGTCCTGCCCTGGCCTCATTGGATCTGTGTCCCTTCAGCCAAGTAAAGAAGCCTCGGGTGGTGCTGGGAGCCGAGGAGAAAGAAGCCCTGAGGAAGGCTTACCTGCAGGAGCCCTACCCCTCTCAGAACACTATAGAGATGCTGGCATCGCAGCTCAACCTCAAAACCAACACTGTTATCAACTGGTTTCACAACTACAGGTCCATCCAATGCCCTTTGTAAAAAGCAAAAATGACTGCATTTATTCGGTTAAATATCTAAAGTGTCATTTGGAAACATACAGTGCGTTTCAAAAGTATTCATTTTGAATGAACTTTGGCATTGTGTGACCTTACAATCTCATACTTCAGTATATTTGTTGGCGGATTTTATGTAGTAGACCAACACAAAATTGTGAAGTTATTGTGAAGAAAAGGGAAAATAAAACATAGATTTTTTTTTTTATAAATACAAATCTGGAATGTCTGCTATCCATATGTATAGAGCCAATTGAGTAAATACTTTGTAGAACCACCTTTCACTGCAATTACTGCTGCGTTTTCTTTGGGGTATGTTTCTACTAGCTTTGCACATTTAGAGGCTGAACATTTTTCATTCTACTTTACAGAATTGCTCAGGTTCAGTTGGATTTGATGTAGAGCATTTGTAAATATAAATTTTTATATCTTGCCACAGATTTTCCATTTGATTTAGGTCTGGACTTTGACTGGGCCATTCTAACACATGAATACGCTTTGAGCATTCCCTTGTAGCTCTGGCTATCCTGCTGGGAGGTTGTCCAGGTTCTACTGAAGAAACCCATTGTCACAACATGATGCTGCCACCTCCCTATTTTGTGGGTGGGGATGTGTGTTAGGGGGATGTTCCTCATTTTGTCCCTAACCCATGTGCTGGGTGGTCTTCATGATGCCTCTGATACCCCTGAGGCAGAGTAAGGGGTGGTTGCATGATGCACTTTTCAGATTTTATTGGTAAAAAAGCTTAAAATCATGTATTATTTCCTTTCCACTGTATAAAGATTAGTTACTCTGTGTTGGTCTATTACATACAATTCCAATAAGACACATCAAAGTCTGTGGATGTAATTTGACAAAATGGAAAAAAAATTAAAGGGACATGGATATTTTTGCAAGACAATGTAAACTTCAACATTTCTGTCTTTCCATTAAGAGACTTTCTAACCAAAATGTTTCTGTGCAGGTCCAGGATGAGGCGTGAAGTGCTGATGGGGAGTCTACCGGATAATGACACAGATGCTGACCCCAACAGCTACTCCCCCTCTGTAACACAGAGCCCCAACTCTGATGGCGAGGACAGGAGGCTGCTGCCCCCCTCAGGACAAATCCATTCCAGCCTTCCTCTTAGCACTAATGCTGCACTTCCTCATGTTAAACAGGAGGCAACATACAGGGAAGAGGATGATGTGGATGGAAGAGAAGCCTCACAGAAAGAAGTAGGAGTACAATGTTTTCCCACAGCTGTAGCATTGTCTCCTTTGAAAAGTGAGCACGAAGACTCCATCTCTGGTTGTCATGAGCCTCACCTGGCTAGCCAGAGCCTGATGCAGGATGAAGGTGCGAGCAGCCAGATTCAGGGACTCCACCTTTGTACAGCCTCCACAGATGGTCCTCAGCGATCTAACAAGTCCAGGTATGATGGAGAAGAATCAGGGAAGTCCCCCGTTGATCCAGTCAGCTTCAAGGCATCATCGGAGCCCTGTCGCAGCAGCCTCGAGGTATCCCTCAATTCTCCTTCTGCCGCATCATCTCCCGGCCTCATGATGTCAGTGTCTCCAGTTCCCTCTTCCTCTGCTCCCATATCACCCTCGCTGCCCAATCAGGCAACAAGCACCAACCACAGCATGGATGCTAACCCGCTCCCTCCGTTCCAAAGCCCCAAACTCAACAGAAGCACTCAGAGACGCAACGAGAAAATGGCCAACCTCAATAACATCATCCACAGGCTAGAGAGAGCAGCGAATCGGGAAGAAACACTGGAATGGGAGTTTTAAAGCCTCCTTTGCTGTATCTCATCCAGAAGACTCTTGCTGCACACAGGAAGGTTGGATGGAAGCTTCCTGCAGACCTGAATGGAGCTTGGCTCCTCAAGGCCTGTCGTCTTGGACTGGAAACAGGAATGCAGAGGAGAACATGAAGCTGAATTTCCTACAATAATTTAAGAGTTAAAAAATTTATAAAAGTGTATTTGTTTTTGTTTTTTTTCTTCTTTTGATAACGCATACTACTTTGAAATGTATGTGACAGCACTAGCTGTTGTTTTACCTTATTGGACTTGACATGAAGACTTTTGCAGCTATGGTGTCATAAAATGTACACTGAAGTTCTGTAGATTGCCACTGGGTGAGATTAAAAAAAAGACCTCTGTCTTAAGCCATTAAAAGCACTATAACTATTTGAAAAAAGACACTGACCAAATTTGCTACTTTTTGAATAGCAGTTTTTCAAATTTTGTCTGTCAGACTGGACAGTTTAAGTCGAGTAACATGAATTCCAATTACTGACTGAGGGATAGTCCTTTAAGACTCTAAATATACAACATCTTGTATGTACTTAGTTTCTTGGTGATATGTTTTGAAACATTTGTAACTCACACTTATAAAATGTGGTTGTACATGTTGTAGAACTGTCTGCAATAGCCTTCTCTAAATCTGATGTAGCATGGTACTCACCTGACCCTGTTATCCTCTGTAGTTAGTCACCTGTGATTATACTTGAGCGAAAACAAACAAAAAAAAAAAAGAGGTTAAACAACAAATAGTTGAAAAACCTGCAAAAAAGGAAAAAAGTTCATGTCAAACAAAGAAATCCTTTAAGTGTTTTTTTTTTTTTTTTTTTTTCTCTTTTTTTAATAATACTTGAGGTTTACAGTTTAGGACCCGTGTGCTTTTTGGTACACACAGTTTCTTTCAGATTTACGTCTCCGACTCTCTAAGGCACTGCTTCTCAGATCGTAATGGGCCACGATGCCTGATGCTTGGTTTACCTCAGATTAGGTTCACGCACATCATGCTATGATTATGCACTTCATAAACAGAAACACGAACCAACCAAACATGAGTCAGGAAAGGAGATGTGCTCTGCATCTGCTATGGGTCAGTTCGCCCCTCCACTAATTTCTACCCATGTACTTAAACCATTCATCTTTATAGTTATTAGGCACTGGCTGCTTATTGGGTACTAGTGTATAACACAAGTTTAAAAATGCTTATGGTTTTCCAAATCCATAAACAGTTTTCCTTCCAACAGTTTAAAGTCCATTTATAAACATGTCAGACAAAGTACGGAAGTGACAACAGTGTTGCTCTGGTTGAATGGAGCAGGGCTGCCTCTCCTCTAGGTGTTGCTGCACACTGCCAGTCAGCTGGCTAAAATGAGACACCTATGGTTTTTTTTTTTCATGCTGACAGAAAAATTGTTAAATTAAAAAGACAGTGGTGGTGCAGAAACTAATCACCTATAACCTAAGGTAATTCAGTTTTACAACTATAGCTGGCAACCTTTTCTAAATAAAAGAATTGTGTAATATAAAACATTTTTATTTGAAATATGTCTTAATATTGTCAACCATGTTATTTTTACTAAAGGTTATACCATGAAAATCTTATACTGGCCAATGCCTAAAAAAAAATGTTTTCATGAACAAGTAGATAGGTAACCAGAAAAAATGCTCAAATCTCATGTGTAATTTAATTCTACAGTTAAACTATTCATACGCCTGGCAGATTTAGATTTAAATTTGTTTTCATTGAATCAAGAAGTTTTTTTTCTGTCAGGAAATGAGACTGGCATTGCTCAAGAGATAAGACTATCTCTTAAAATACTAGGGATAACGTTTTTTTGGGGAAAAATTTGTTTATTTATATTTAAACAAAAAAATGGCATGTCAAAAATGATTTATACCCTTCTCAATAAGCAGTGGATTTAATGCCTTTATTGGCATTACAATAATGAAACCCTTTTTATAACTGATGGCTTTTTGCCTGTTTATCTTTGTTGATGAGGTCCAAGTCTTTAAGGTTGGAAGGTATCCTAACCATCACCCTAAACCTTTGCTTCCTCCACAGATCCTCTGTTGGATTCTGGTCAGAACTCTGGACTGACCGGTCTAAAACAATATTACTTTCACTTAGAAGAAACATGGTGTTAAAATTAAAATATGAGCGTTAAATCTAAATCTACCAGCTGTATGAAAACATTTGGGGTCAACTATGTATTCTTTTCAGAAGACACCATATTTCTATTTATTTCTTCTGATTCCCATTTGACTCAATTGGTTTGTGAAACATGACAGATATCGACTTCAAATTGATGCAATGTCAGTATGACGTCTCCTGTGGTAGATGGCTCAGTTTCATACCTGAAAAGGTTGAGTATGCAATGACCAAAACTGCAAAGGTACAAAATAGTGTTGGGGCGAAATGAGCACTACTTTGTGCATCATGGCTCACATGAGAGTTAACTTCTCAGAGAACCAACATGAAGCAGGGTGCATGGTAACTTTTTCTTTGTATGTGTACAGATGCTCCTCACTGGTAACTCCTGACTGAGTTCACATTCTCAGAACGGGTCTTTTACAGTTGTTGGAATAAATAACACTTTCAAGGAACAGCTACCGAGAACTAAAACATGGTTTAGCTGGGCATTCGGTAGCACTGATGAGTTGTGCATTGATCTACTTTGGGGCTAAAGCTCAGTATACCTGAACCTGAAACACTTCAGTCTGTAAGTACAATATATTAAAAGAGCACCCCTTCATATTATCTTTGACCACTTGTGTATTGTGTCTGTAGCTGTTTCTTTGTCATGCTTGCAGGATGTTCTTTATGTATTTTGCCTCTATTTTATACTGTGAACACTTACCTAGATATCCAATACCTCCTGTATGAAGTACTTACAGCACTTAGATTTTTGATAATTGTGAGAACTCCAAGAAATTTTCAAATATGAACATTATCCTTACTTAGCGTCCACAGGTCTTTGCCTTTACTGTATTGTTGGATTTGGTAGTAAACACTTGCACATGACATAGTTCAGAGGACTTGGATTGTATTATGTAGAGCTATATATTACACAATTATTAAAAATAACCCTACATCCTGGGTACAAAATGTGCTGAATATATTGAGATATAATGTACAGATTTAATAAATCAAACCCAGTCAAGCCAGTTCTTATCTGGCAAGCTTGCCCACATTTTAGACCTTCTCTCAGGGTAGTCTTGCTTTTTAAAGCTTTACTGAAATGGATTCTCTCATCGGTGATGGTGATTATGATAAACATGTGGTGTAGAGAATGACTCTGTTATGATCATGTGGCACTTGTATGGTTATTGGAGTTTGAGCTATCACATAAAATTGTGGTTTGCTTGGAGGATTGACGCAGTTTTGTAATTCATTACACCGATGTGTCAAAGTACAGTACAGACTGGAAATACTAGGAAGAGGCTTAAGGGTTGCTTATCTGAGATCAGTAGATTTGCTCTCTAAAAACACCATTTTCTTTTCTTCTTGGAGCTGGAAAAGCTTCTGTGCTGCTTTTCTAACATCCATATTCTGTGCATAGTATACTCTGATTAGATTTGACTAGATTTTCTTATGAGAAAACTTCATTGTTTTTCATATTAACATGGTCACACGAAAAGATATGTATTTACCTTGACCATCATCTTCTCATGTAAACATCTAATTGTTTTGCATGCAATTAATTCTGGTCACATGACAAGGGGATAGACTCTTTTTGTGTAATTCTTCTTACACAGGAATGGTAAATCAGTACTTAAGATCCTTTTTACATTAGTAATGTCCATGCATGGTGCTGCTGATTGAAATGACTCTTGCAAAATCATTACGGTTCTGTTGAAAGTTGGAACTCAAGAATCAGCTTACTTCTAGGTTAATATTTAAATTAAGGTTGTTTTGTGCCATATCATATGCTTCATGCATTTTCCTTACAGAGAAATTTCTTGTGTGGAGGCTGTTTGTAACCCAGTTCAGAAAGAAAGCCAAGCTTGGTTTTTAATTATGAACTTTAAATTTAATTGTTTTATTTTATAATTGACATTAGTCACTAAAAAGAAAATAGCTGGTAAGCAGAAAGTAGATAATTATGATCCAAGGTAATATAAAAATTTTGGTTTCAGCTGTGGCACTGAGGGTTTGTCCCAAAGACAATTTGTTTAAAGGTTGGCTGTGATTCTGTAGGGAAGGCTTAAAAAAAGTTTGAAAAGAACTTTGTAAGGCCTAACATGTCAGTCTATCAAATGTTGAAGAATGGTCAATGGTATGCCAATTTACTTGGAAAATAAACTGCATATGTAAGGCATCAGTCAATACATTTTTAAGACCTGTTGTGTTGTGTATTTATTTTCTGTGAGGAAGAAACTTTATGGGTTTTCAGAAATGAAATGCAAAGATATACATGTTTTTGGCAATGGAACTCAATAAATATGTATTCTAAGACGGGACGGTATTTTATTAACTAGACCTATATGCTGTGCGCCGAACCAGCAAATGTATGCTTCGCCACTATAAAGTATTTTGGCAGTAATTTGGCAATGATACAGTGTTTACATGATTGTACCGCGTGGTGTTTCTGAGCCACACCCCCTGACGTCGGATCGCTCTAACGTGATGACGTCGCCGGCACGTATGCTGTCGGGCTGGAGATTTCGCGGCGATGGCGACGGAGGTTCGGCGCTAGAAGGGGACGCATTGATAGCTGGGCTTTGGCTTGGATATGACGGATGCGTATTTGTTGGAGATTGCTTTGCTCTTCAGTTTTTCCATTGGCTTCGGATAAATCCTCGGCCGCGGACTTTTCAACACTCCTTTGACTGGTGAGTCAAGTGGCTGTAGCGTCGTCCTCGGTGTGTTTTGACAGAGGCCTCCGTCCCGGGGTCCGCCCTCCATCTCATAACAAAAACACTCGCACGGAGCGGCTAGCGCACGCAGCTACAGGGTTGCTAGTGAACTTGCTGGCTGCTCAGTGGTACAACCAGCGCCAGGACATTGCAACATAACAGTGCAGTGGCAAAATCATTAGAGCTACTTGTATTTCTTATATGACCACTATGGAGTATGCTTTAGTTTACTGTTTAGCTAAGATTGTCAGACGCTAGCTAGCTAACTGTTGATGTTAACGTTAGTTAGCTTACCCAGAGAGAAGGAAGAGTAGTCGTAATTTTACCGTTTTCTTCGTAACGACTTTAGTACGTTGACGTAAAAAGGTAGCGTTAGCGGCTAGTAGCCTGCCATTAAATCATTTCTCTGAAGTTTTGTTTCGAAGCTCTAAAAATAAGATGACTGTAGTTAAATTTCCTTTTCCAGCCTGACGCTTTTTCCATAAAAAGCGCCGAGGGCAACAGTATCGTATTAAATAGCGTTTGTCTGAATTGCTGTCATGAGAGGTACATTTTATCCATTCGATCAATATTTTTTGGCGCTGTCCAGCCGTAAACGCCCGGTTTTCAGTGCACTTCACCGAGCTGGTTGTCAGTTTGGACTTTTAAACTAGCTAAACGCATGGAGGCTGGGTGATGCTGCGGCTCTGTCACGGGACAGGAGTAACGTTAAGGCTCTAACGGAGCTTATCGTTCAGTGTGTGGTTCTGAGTGAAGCCAGCCAGACTCGGCTCATAAGCCTTCTGCTGTAAACAGACCCGTGCGTCGGCCAGATATGCTTTATCAGGTAGCACCAGCAGTAAAAGCACTAAAGTAATGACCTCATTCGGCCGCTTCTTCCGAGACGAGGCCCCGTTTTAGGGGCTCATCTGTTACTGGATTTTCCCCCAACTTTTCCCTTATCCCTTTCCTTTTGCCTGGACATCTTAAATGTTCATGAAGTAGGTGTGATGTGCTCCTGAGCTGCATATTCACTGGCCCTCTTAGATCAGATTTCAGTCTCTGCAGCAGGAGCTGACCTTTTCAGCTATTTGTTTGGCAGTTTGCTGAGATATCCCTAACAGGTTGCCTTTTCAGAAGCAATATGTTTGGTACGTTTTTGTGTATTAGTTCTGTATAGAAAACTTAACAGTATAAAACAACACACAGTTATTACATTTATTATTGGAATGTGTTACCGTTCTTGATGAATGTCATTTGCACCACCCTTGGCATGAAATAATACCATTCACCCTTACTAATGCAGGATGCTTCACACTGCTTGACAAACTTTCTGGGCATTTAACCCAGCGTTTGGTCTTCCATGCCATTTGTCAGTTTATTTTAATCTGAAGAAGTAGTTGCATTAGCTTAAAGATGCTGTCAATGGTGTATGTTTTGCCCTCTGACAATGGATCCACAGCTGGGTAATGAAGTATGGATTTTTACTGCATGATTTTTCTAAATGCAACTTTAAAAAAAAAAGAAAAAAAAAGAGCAAATTCTGTCCCGTATGCCTTTGGGGGAATGACATAAGAGCCAGAAGAACGATTGTGATCACCTGGGATGAATAAACATTATGTCGGAAAATTTAGCTTTTGTGAGATTTCAACATGTGTTTGTGCCAGAGTATGACGCTGATGTCATCAGATCCATGTGAAGTGGAAGTTTGCTTTTGGGATGATAGACTTTTTTCTAGATTAAATAATAATTTACAAGAAACTGATCAACTAAAATCTGACCATGCCTTATTGTTCTGTAGATGACAAACTATGTTTGCAATCAGTTACATTTTTCTAGAAATCTCTGGCTTGTTGCTTTAAAACATATTCTGTGTAGATTTAGGTTTCATGTGATCAAAACTCATAGCTTGCTAGACTGTGGACTTGGTGCTTAAGGCACCAGTTGGCATTTTGTTCAGTTCACATCTGAGTTTAATTGGTATCTGAAAGCTCACATGCATCCCACTGTGACCAATAGTTCATCATGTTTGCCAAGAATCAAAAGGGCTTCTGTAGTTTGTAAAGCAGCCTTCTGTTAGTGAAATATAAGGACATTTAAAAAGTAAAAAAAACAAAACAAATGTCTCACAATTCCTGTTAATTTTCACAGATTTCCATGTCTTGCTTGTGAGAATTTCCGAACAGATTTTCCAGGACAGCAAATTGTTCATTGCCAAGTTTCTGCGGTAAGTTTTAGGAGATGTCTCCCACTAGTTCATGAGTCATAATCCTAATCTGTGATCACTGACTACAGATTGTTTTTTTCTCATTTTAAAACTATGTTGGTCTGATCATAGGTTTCAGAAACCAGAGTTGTAACATCGAATCGCATTAATGGAACATGAATGCGTTTTTGACCCAATAGTTGAAAGATTCCTTGAAGTAAAGTATTTATAATCAAAGCCTATTTGTCTTTCTGTGTTGTTCATGGACAGACACGACTGAGTCGGAGTTCCTTGTTGGGAGACCCACACTCCTTCACAGGGGCCATGGTAACGTATTTTCACCTTTTACTGCGTTGAATAATAATTGCTGTCTCCCTTGTCCTGCAAGCCATCTACAAAATGGGAACTCTCCATTGATTATCACTTTCAGTCAGCTCTGGTTATCAGGAGGCAGACAGTTGTGTCCGCTCTAAAAGTGTCAAAGGTCCTCTGAGGACAACTTTCAGTTTCCACTACAGAAATATTTGATTGTTACTTTGTGATGTAAGCAGCTGAATGGATGTGCATTTCTCATTTGAGCTGGTTCTGTTTTATTATTTTTAATTCTTTTAGTTTTGGCTGGATTTAGTGTTATGCTACAGCAGTGGCGATTGGTTAACAGCTATGGTTATGCTGAGCCAGCATCACACAGGATGTTTTACTACTGTCTGATATGGTCTGTGTCCTTCTTACCACCATGATCTGTTTTTGTGTTGCGTTTAGTCTAAACTCCCGAGCAAACACGTGACATTACAACCTCAGGATCTGCCAACCCAGGACTTTCATTTACCCTTAAATAAAAATCCCAAACTCTGCTTTCATAAGTCATGCTTTGCATTTCTTATAAAATGCTTTCTCTGTGAATCTTGTTTTTTTTTTTTTTTTTTCTTTCTGAATTTCCTATTTTGGGAGTTCTGTATGTTGCCTTTGTTGCTCATACCATGGTTTGTTGTACAAGGGCTGATTATTCTGAATCGTCAGGGTTGCACAATACGCTGTGGGTGAAAAAGAAGAAGACAGTCCTGACATTTTGACCATTTCCTAATAATTTAAAACACAACCAGATAGTTTTTGTGGCCTTGCATGGCGGGAGGGCTGAAATAAGGCTTGGAGGGGAGATAAGCAAGAGCAAAGGAAATACTCAGCTAACCACGTCCTGTCACATGTTTCTAAATTAAATTAAATTAAAACTTAAGATAAATATGATCGTGTTAGAAAGTTGTGGTTGTGAAAGCTGATGCTAGTTTGTTCTCAAATAAACATGCATATTCTCTACGCAGGAGGAGGAGGGGCAGCAGAGCCTGGAGTGTATTCAGGCCAATCAGATCTTCCCCAAGAAGTCCCCAGTGCTGGAGGAGGAAAACATGCAGGTGAGCCACCTGATGTCCTCACTGATCATCTTAAGCTGCAAAACACTTGATTTCTACTCTGTAATGAATTGCCATGATAAGTCAATAAAAGCTTACCTTCAGTTTATCCATAAAATAAATGAAAGAAAGGAGAACGAGCACCATTGTGATCTTGCAGCAGCAGTTTGTTTAGGTTACTAGACAACATATCCTTTTTTATTTTACTTTTGCTTACGCTTTTTTAGCTGATTGCTATTTTCCTTTACAAACTGCAGCACAAGAAGTTATAAGAAAAACATTTTCATATCATTATTTATTTTCGATCAGACAACACTGCTCTGCAAGCGAGCGGTTGCTTTAAGTTAAGGTTTTACCAATATTTCAAACCAAGAAAATAATCAGAGTTGCCTTTTAAACTGTCTTCAGCATATTGTATTTTTGGTTAGCGTGGCCAGAATTCATAAAACAGCAGTCTCTGTCTGCATTCCCCAGATAATAACTTTACTCTGAGGTTTCCAAAAGGCCACCAACATCTCCAGATCTAGCATGTTTTATGACAGGCAGAGGTTTTAGAACTCCGAAGTACTGAAAAAAGAGCGAGAATGCTGCACTTTGGTTAGGCTTCTTGCTCTTTCTCGCTCCCTGGCATGCAGAATGAGCCACAGATAGGTCTTGACATGTTCCAACTCTCTGCTTCCTGGTTTCATTTTAAGATACTAAAATGATCTAACTTTGACTCTTTACTTGATAACAACTCTCACAGTGAAGAGAGCACAACCTGGCAGCTTTTTAGTTTCTGGTTGGCCCGTCAGTGGTCAGGTTCGATCAGGTTGAACACCAGACCAGATGTATTTGCTCGTCAGTTGAATCAGACTGCTCGCTCCAGCAGAACTGTCCAAAAGTTCCTTCGGTTTCACCTACCTTTAAAGCACCTTTAACCTAGAATGAAGGAGAGAAAAGTAAGGTAGCAGGTGAAATGTTTGTTCTGAGAGACTGCATTTGCACCATTATTTTCTCCATTATTTTCCCAGCAATTTCTTCGTAAAGCAGAGAGGAACAACAGACTTTTATTGTGGCCTTGTGTAATGGCAGACTGCCTCAACTATAACAGATTGATGAGCTGCTGTTCATAAAACATGTCTGAAAAGGCTGTTCTGCAGGTAGTCTTTATATGCAGAACAGGTAGGTTTATTATAAAATTCCTACTAATTGCTAAAATTGTCATGACGTTTTTTAAAATCATCACAATAAAGAAATTTAGTGACATTGAATGTTCCACTTTACATATGTATTATCTGATCTGTGTGGCTTTGCAGTTCATGTCAGATTTTTATCTCCTGCTGTTGCTAGGTGCCCTTTCCTGAGCTGCATGGGGAGTTCACGGAGTATGTAGGGAGAGCAGAGGACGCCATCATCGCAATGTCCAACTACCGCCTACACATAAAGTTCAAAGAATCCGTTGTCAATGTAAGTGTGTCTTAAAAGTTTCCATTGAGCTTTAAAGTTGCAAATCCGATCAGTTATTTGTTGGAAAAAACTGCAGAATGAAGTGCACTGTGTGTATTGGAGGCTGTGTGGAAGTGTGTAGTTTTGTTTAGTGAATGGACAGAGCTAGCCTGTCGAGCAGTGCTGCACAACTCCTCTCCACCTCTGTTTCTGCACTCGCCTCCCTCTCCCCTTTCTCTCTGGGCTTGGCGTTGCCATGGTTGCAGCTGCTCCAGAGGGGATGCACAACAGTCAGGCCCTCTATTTGGCTCTGCCAACCCCTTTTCACCATATGAAGAGACAGACTGGTTTGTTGTCATCATATACACCTACAAAGAGGTTTAAATTTGAAATTTGTTTGCGTTTATCTTAATATAAATCATGGGATCTGCAGTTTTATTACAATGGGAAGCTAAAGGGCTTACAAATAATTTGCTACATTTTTACATGTTTCATAACAAGCTTCTTGCCCTGTGCAACATTGTGGTTTCTTCTTACCCAGAAAAAAACTGTCATGATGATTTGAACAGTGCATTTTCTCTCCACTCTCTTACATGAAGTTATTCCAAATTGTTTTGCTACCAAGTTAAATATTTACCAAAAATCATCTTAATTCCTTAGATTGCTCAAGAAAATCTGAGTTTTGTTGAGATGAACTGGCATGCAAAGACTGATACTGATACAGTACTGATTTAAGCAATTTCCATTCCTCCTTAAGAACCAAAGTTAATTCAGAATATACTTTCTAACATGCCTTCTTTGAGCAGTTATTATATCAGGAGCAGAGCCAATATCCCACCATATGTAAAGGAGCAGTTGCTGGAAACATAGTTTTACTATTTTAAAACGGCAACAAAATGATTTGGTATCGGTATCTTAACTGTTAGAGATTAAAGGTTTTAAATCTGTAACTGTGAACAGCAGTGTATGTATTCCCTGGAGAAAGTAGAATCGTATCTTAACTCTGAGACTCCCGAAAGCCTTCCCACATTTCAAAATCTAGTACGTTCCAGGACAGACAGAGCTCGGAAGCTCAAATGGATAAAACATGGCAACTTTGCTGTAAGGCTGTGGGTCAGTTTGCTTTTTCTGCAGTTTTTGAAAACATCCCCAAGGCAGGAACAAATTAACCTCCTGCAGACATCTTCTTTTCGTACCTGCAAAGACACAGAATGACCAGACCTGCTGAAGTCCAGTGCTTTATTGTAGCAACTTGGATAAAGAGCCAATTGGGCTCCTGCAGTAAATGCAGTTTCATTTTAAATCTCCTCTCACAATCTCCTCTTGGCGCTTCCTGTGGCTTTATTTGTAAAAAATTGATACTGGTCACCATTGAGGGCCACCCAATCGTGCCCTGTTATTCACAAACTGGTTTCCCATATCGTCTATACCGACCAACACAGACATTCTAGTTGAAAAATATCAAATCAATGTGCTGAAGTAAACGTTCCTGGAATGTTCACACTAAAGCTTTTTTAGTGTGGTCTGTATGAATGGGCTTGGTGCTGATCCACAACCACACAAAGGAATGGCTGGATCAATGCTTTATTTGTTTTGCTGCTTTCATTGCATGTGCTGACTGTACAAAATGTCGAATATTGTTTTAATGATAATTAATTTAAGTAGGCCCCATGGCAATTTGTGGCGTTTGCGGTCATTATTCTGTGTCAGTTAAGGATGTATTTTAAAGGTGGCCAGAAATAACAGCAATGTTAATGCAATTTAGGTTTCATTTTGAAGCTTCCCACAAATGTCCTCTTGGATGCGGAACCCTCTGATTTAAATTGTTTTACTGAAACATAAATTTGTCAAAAAACAAAAAAACATTAGAAATGACATTCAATAAAAAGCCAGAGTTAACATTTAAAGCCGACAATAATCAGGACACATCAGCTTTGTATGAGGGAAAAATAATAAAAACAAAACACAACAGAAAATTAACTGGGTTAGTTCAAAAAGTGAAGGAATATATTTGTTATTATGCTGCGTGAAGGAATGTTTTTGAGTTTCCTGTTGCTGTTTGCTGCCCTTACGTATTCCAATCGGAGTTTTAATGACCCTCTGTTTAATGGCTTACATTTGTAAGAGCCAGAGTTCCCCTCACACATACCAGGTTTAGCTGACGAGGCATCTGTGCCACATGGCTTCACTGTCGGAACCTAGAAAACAGAAGTGAAAAGTGCTGGAAGAGGGCGAGCGAGAGAAGTGGTTAAAAAGCGCTTCAGGAATTTTCATGATGGCCAGATTAGGGATGCAGATTGGAGAGCAGGAATTAAATTGCGACAGCAGGATGTGGAAACATCCGGAATATGCAGTGATAGCAGCCCTGCACTCACATTAAAAAGTTAAAACAAATGGACATTCATCTGTTTCATGACTGTTGTCTTTGTTTTTCTTTTCTTTTTTGGGTTTAGAGTTGTTGTTGTGAGGTTTCAGTAAGTACCCTGCAGAACTGCATGGAGTGGAGTGGTTGAATTTTAACTGCAGAGTTTAGTGTGTGCTTGCCCGCTAACTAGCTGGTGCCTCGGGGGGTGGAACCTTTATTGTTCAACACCAAATGTTTGTTTTAGGTAGTTCCTGTCCAATAAAAAAAAAAAAAAAAGATTTTATGTTCATGCAAAATATTAAGGCTACCAGCCTCCAATCCATCAACAAAACTGTAACCTGCCTTTGTGTTCTTGTAATGGGAACTGACTTGTGCATTGGCTGACTGGCATCCATGCATGATCACAGACTCAGCTTCAACTTTAAAAAAAGAAAAAGGAAGCACACCACTATAAAGTGCTCTTAACTCATTGCCAAAGTTTAGTCAAAAGTAGAAGAACTGACTCCCTGCACTGTTCAGGTTTTATTTAGGCTTATATGCATTTTGCTTATGCATTAGTTTTGCCTATAACTGATAGGATGACATCCTGTGTCAAGTTGAACATACAGATACAAGCAAGCTCTTCATAGTCTGTAGTTGTTTTGTGCTGCCACTCACAGAGCTCAGGGGCAGCTGTGCTGTGTTCATACCTTAATCAAATACAGCCTGACAGAATGGTTTGTGTAACCTGACAATCGTATGCATGATGGTGGAGGATGACGATGTTGTTTAGTAATGATGTACATTTAAAGTCAACGTCATGCTGCGGCACATGGCGGTTAATTCCTGACCCTAATCTTTTACTGTGGTGATCCTGACTAATTTGCCAAAGGAATTTTCAGTTAGCTATGACCCCACGTCCTATACCGACTGCATGAGCATGATTGGTACATGTGTTTGATACTCTGCAGGGGATCCAAAACAGTGTTGTATATGTCATATCTCACATTTTGTCTGTGCAGGAACTGCAGATTTACAGCAATTCTTTACCTTTACGTTTCGTCACGTTACAGCCATAAGCTGAAAAATGTGAGGTGCATTTCTATCCCCCCACCCCTTCCTACTTTATCACTGGCTTTTTGTGTTGCAAGTCTTTTGTAGCCTCTAACAGGTTTTCTCCAAGAATTGTCGGATGTCGTTTTACTTTTCATTGTGGTGCACAGCGTGAGTTTTCTCCCATACTTGTTGGCCAAAAAGTCTAAGTTTAATTTAATCATACATGACATGTTTGTTGAGTCCCCTATATACCTTGTGATGAACTGGAAACAAGATCTCTTATGACTTTAAGTGATGGCTTCCTTCCTGCCACTCTTCCATAAACCTAGATTTGTGGAGTGAATAATTAATAGTTGTCCTGTTGACAGATTCTCCCACCTGAGCGGTGGATCTCTGCAGCTCCTCCAGAGTTACAAAGGGTCTCTTGGCTGCTTTTCTGATTACTTCTCTCTTTGGCCAAGCTGTCGGTTTAAGTATTCAGTGTTAACGTTCAATGTTTGGGATACTGTTTAGAACCTAACCCTGCTTTAAAACAATCTCCGCGACCTTCTTCCTGACCTGTCTGCTGTACTCCTTGGTCTCCATTATGCTGTTTGTTCACTGTTGTTCTCTAACAAACCTCTGAGGCCTTCACAGAACCGCTGCATTTCTACACTAAGATTAAGCATTACACACCGGAAGGACTTTAATTAGGGAACTCCGGGAGGCAATTCATAGACGTGATTTTTTTTTTTTTTTTTGGAGTATTATACTAAAGGGGGCTGAATACAAATGCACGGCATACTTTTCAGTCTTTTATTAGTAAAAGATGTTAAAAACCTTGTCCCATGTTGCTTTCACTTTACTATAATGTGCTACTTGTTAAGTCTGGTTGTGACGTGACAGAAAAATGGAAAAGGTTTAAGTAGTGTGAAAAACTTTGTCAGGCATTTTAAATGTACCCATCAGTTTAAGGTAATGCTTTTCCCCTCCTGTTCCCAGGTCCCCCTCCAGCTGATTGAATGTGTGGAATGTCGGGATATGTTCCAGCTTCATGTCACCTGTAAGGACTGCAAGGTTGTCAGGTAAAACCCAACTCATCCTTTGTTGTTATATGTGCAGAAAGAAGGCATTTTCCTATTTCTAATTACAGGGAAACAAACTTCAGCTGTTCTTTTAGCACCATGATGAAGCAGTTTAACTAGTTTTATCACTGGCTTTTTGTGCGATCTGTGTATGGTTCTGAGAGCTCCTCCGGGCTTTGCAGCAAACCGGACCGGATACAGGTTTACAGTAAACACGGCACTGAGTGAAACAACCGGAGGCGACGTGAGCAGCATGAAGCAGCAGCAGACACAAGAGATGATTTAAGATCTGAAGACACTACCTGGTGTCTTTTTGTTTTACTTTATATTAAAATCTTTAGAGAAACATTTATTAAAATCTTATTTTAATAATAATTTCAGATTATTGTTATTATTAATAAAATAATTTCGTTAATTTTTAATTATTAACAATAACTGCTGATATCTAAATGTACTTTTGTGACAAGTTAATGTTCCTACCTGCTGAGCCTCAATCCGTTTAGCAACAGCAACAACAACCTTTTCTTTGGCACTCTTTTCCCATCAGATGCTCTGAACATCAAGGCTATAGCATCTGCTTCAACTTTCTCCTTCATCTGTCAGGTATCCTGACCTCTGACATAATTTCTCTTGTGAATTCAGAGGTTTCTTGTTTGAAGCAGTTTGCTGAGAAGCCCTCCAATCACAGCAGGATGTGCTTGGTGGGACGAGCCCCTCTGTCCATCCTCAGTTTTCCAGCTCTGATCCAGGCAGCTCTGATCCTCTTCGCTGCAGGAAAGTAGTGCAGACTAACGGCTGCTGTCATAGTATTGCTGCCACCACCAGCAATGCATCGTTTTACCATATTAACGCTGTTTTTATCGCAACTTGGCTTCTACCTGAACCATTTATTACTGACTTTCACACAATGAATGACCGGAGACTTCCCTTTTGACGTCATTTCCGTCATGTCAGTTACTGCCCAATTCCTTCAATATATAGATTTTTCTTTTAATTTCTGCATTTGTGTGAAAAGTGTCTCACAAGCACTTTAAATGTTACTTGTGTTTAACAATTTTCAGATGATCTGATATTCATTGATTAAATGAGGCCATTAAATGTGAATGGCAGGTCTTCACCCACATCCTGATTGGATATGGGTGTTTAATTCCTTCCTTAAAGTGTTGCTGAGAGATGTTCTGCTGCTTCATCAGTCAATGGTGTTGGATGTTAAGAGTTGATCTTTAGGTCCATCAAGCCTGATTACTGTAGCAATGTCTTCTATAAATCTATAGTGATTTTTCTTTTCTTTTGAAACTTAAAATGGCCTTTAAAGTACTCAAGCCTGGAAGATTTAGTCAAGAAACCTGTGAATTTATAATATAAAAAATGTATAGAAACCCTTCTGTTAGCATTGGTGCGTCGCTTTTAGGTTGAAAAATAGTTTCCAAATGAGACAGAGAGGTTTTAATCTAGAGCCCTTATTAAGAATGCAGGTTGGCTTGATCCTGGAGATATCAGCCGGCTCAGGGCTTTTCTACGTCAGCCACTATTTGTTTTCAGCTGATGATAACAATAGGGGCCATGTTTGCCTGTCTGCAACACTGCCATTTGGAATGAAGACGGCACTCTTTCATCACCCAAAAGGGCCAAGTTCCTTTTTCATAACTATAATGTACCTCTCAACTGTCCTAAACTACGGAAAATAAAAATAAGATGGGAAAGAGATGGCATGTAAACTATTGCACACCGTAATTCCAGAAAGCAAAGATGTCCAACTAGAGACAGCTGGAGTTCAGGATCAGTGGGTGTGCACTAGATCTATTCTGTGGACATCCCCAAAACATTTAGACTTTCTTATAACCGAGTTCATATTTAATGGGCAACATAGTGGATCTTTTTTTTTTAAATAAAAATTCAACTATGTCCAAAATGTGAATAGAGCAAAATTTGGAAACTTTACAAATCTGAGAGTTTAAAGCCTGCTTGGTTATTTTCATTTTGCCAGTAAATCCCATGTTGGAGTCCAATGCCTTCTGCCTTGTTTTGTGAGTTTTCTAAACTCAAATCAAGTTACTGATCAGGAAACAATTGGTATTTCTTCTTTTAGGTGATGTGGCTGCATTCCCTCCCTAATACCCCAACTAGATCGACCCCTACTGACTTTATTACAGCAAAATTGACCGGACTGTTATTACCCTGTGTGAAACAGGGTCAGGATCTAATATTGATAAAATATCTTTTGTTCCCTTTTATACAAATGTGATGGTTGATCTGCTGTCCCATTGAATTTCCAGGTGTCAGTTCTCCACCTTTGAGCAGTGTCAGGAGTGGCTCAAACGTTTGAACGCTGTAGTTCGACCGCCATCTCGCTTAGAAGACCTCTTCTCCTTCGCCTTCCACGCCTGGTGCATGGAGGTGTACGCTGGTGAGAAGGAGCAGCACGGCGAGCTGTGCCGGCCAGGTTTGCTGCCTTCTTCCACGTTTCCTCCCATTACTCCACAGAGAGGTGTACTTCAACCCCGGTCTTATCGGACATCATTACTTGTTTTTCTGCAGGAGAACATGTGACCTCGTGGTTTAAGAATGAGGTGGAGAGGATGGGCTTTGACACTCAGAATGCCTGGAGGATATCGGACATCAACAGCAAGTTCAGGTAAAAAAAAAAAGGCTCTCATTTTAGATTCTGCTGCTGTGTTGATGTTCTTCCCTCGCAACCAGAAGACAGTCCTGTCCTTTGCTGTCACTGGCCAACAACACAACTCTGTGTAGGTGTCGGACACAGGGCGGCTGTGTTATTGTACTCTGCCGCTGCTGGGCGCCTGGAGAGATAAGGGTCCAAACCAGGATTATGTGTCTGTAGACAGAGACTTTTGTTGAGCCGTCAGAACCCTTCGGGGCTCCATCCTCCTTGTTTAACTTTGTTCTCGCTGGCTCTCCGTCCTGCCAGGCTTTGCCCCAGCTATCCTCAGCAGCTGCTGGTGCCAGCCTGGATCACTGACAAGGAGCTGGAAAATGTGGCTGCTTTCCGCTCCTGGAAGAGGTTTCCTGCTGTAGTTTACAGGTCGGTGTATTTTTTTTCTTTCACACCATATTTGTTTAATTTATTTTCTGCTGCACAGAAACAAGACATGTCTTTAGGAAAGAGCTGATGCAGTTGTCTGATTAAATCTTTATGGTTTTATATCAGACTTCAGGCCAGACTTTATCTTAGCATCACACAGAAATGAAAAGCTTCTTTAGGTGGATGAAAATTAGCTATTGAGAGATAGAGTCTTTATGGCTGTTTATCATTGCCCAATGGCCTGATGACTTTAAAGTGCTTAGCTCATGCTATAGACAGAAAACTGTGAAACTCATGATTAGAAATGTCTCCGTGCTGCTCTGTGTCTCAATAGTGACACCAATGTCGTATATAGCTGTGTGGCCTGTTTATAGCAGTAAATGCAGTTTTCTTGATAAAAGGATTGAATCTCAGTTAAAAAGCTGTCTCACTGAGAGGAGCTGGCTGTGGCTTATCATCTTTGTCTTGTTGCTTCCCCAATACAGGCTTCAGAGCACAGGAGCTGTGATTGCCCGCTGTGGCCAGCCAGAAGTCAGTTGGTGGGGATGGAGAAACGCCGACGACGAGCACTTGGTCCAGTCCATCGCCAAGGCCTGCGCCGTGGACAGCAGCAATCGCAAACATCTTCCAAATGGCAGCTACACCAATGGCTCAGACCTGCCTGATACTGATTTTGGTGAGAGCTCTGAGGAGCTATGCTGCACATACCCTCACAGAATCACACACTGCTCCTGAAGGCAGACACACACACACACACATGCAGGCACGCATTCACTACAGTCAGAGGTCTTGCTATCTGCAGAATTTAGATTAGACTCTGTTGTGCAACCCTACCTGTTGGAGCTTGCATGTAGCAGCTGACTGGCACAAACACACATTACATTACATCATACTGAAGCTACGTAAAGGCATCTAGTATGCGAATTCCAGAACTCTGCTAAAGTTTTTATACCCCTTAAACATTTTCACATTTTGTTTGTATAACCCCAAACTTCAGTTGATTTTTATGTAAAAGTAGTGGATGGTTGTGGAGTTAAAGGAAGATGATACAAAGCTCTTGCATAACGTTTGCAAATAAAGATATGAAAAGTGTGTTGTGCATTTGTATGTATTCAGTGATATCACAAAATAAAACCAATTGTATCTGGCTGCTTGTTGAGGTCAACTTAGGAATAAACTTGTGATGAAGTTTAAAGCAGCATTAGGTTATAAAACAATATTGTTAGCATTGAACATCTCACATAGTTCTGTTCAAGCCATCAGCCATAAATAGAAGAAGTGTAGCACAACTGCAAACCTCCAAAAGAAAAAAGGTTGTGCACCTAAACTGACAGGCCTGGCAAGGAGAGCATTACTCAGGTAAGCAGTCAAGAGGCTCACTGTAACTCTGGACAAGCAAACCATTGTTTAAAAGAAAGCCATCAGAAAACCTGATGCATTTTGCTTCAAACCAGGGGACACTGCAAACAGTAATGAGGTTCTCTGGTCAAATGACACCAACATTGAACTCTTTGGTCTACATATTAATATCAGTTTTCAAAATGGTTGAGACTGGGGAGGAGGTTCACCTTCCTGCAGGAAATCACCCCTAAAGAGCTCGGATGGAAAGGTTCAAAGTCCACACCTAAATCTGATTATGAAAATAGTGCAAGACTTTAATAATTTCATGATTCATTCATTCATCTTTTATACCGCTTATTCCATAGGGGGAGCTGGTGCCTATCTCCTGCAGTCTACGGGCGAGAGGCGGGGTACATGCTTGAGCTATTTTACAAAGAAGAACGGGCAAAACAATACTTTCTAGATGATCAAAGGCTGTGAATGATCATATTCTCGTCACTTTACACTCTGCATGAACTACTTTGTCTTTGTTTACCACATAAAATGTTGATACAAAACAATGAAGTTTGTGGTTATAATGTAATAAAATGGGAGAACTTTTAAGCATATTTTGGTAGAGCAGTTGTCTTAGCGACATTCTAAATATTTCTATTTAATCTGAAAGACAGTAAATACCTCCTTTGTTTCAGAATCCTCCATTACCAACAGCTCAGAAGTGGAGACTCTGGCCATCCAGCCCCACAAGCTGCTGATCCTGGATGCTAGGTCGTACGCTGCAGCTGTAGCTAACAGGGCTAAGGGGGGAGGCTGTGAATGCCCAGGTAGGCTTTGTGTCTCGGTTTAAGGTTTCAAGGAGATTTAGGTCAATGCATGCTGCAGAATCAGAAGCTCACTTAGCCACAAATGCAATTGTTCTTTGTGCTAAAATTAAACAGGTTTAGTTTTTTGGGGTTTTTTTTTTCTTCTTTTTCAGAGTACTATCCCAACTGTGAGGTTGTATTCATGGGAATGGCCAACATTCACTCCATCCGCAAGAGTTTCCAGTCACTGCGTTTTCTCTGCACTCAGATGCCTGATCCAGCCAAGTATGGTTTTTCTGGGTTTTTTTTTTTTAATTATAGTACCCTCCAGCAATGCTTTTAGATTCCTCTAGTCACAACATTATGACCATGCAGGCTGAGATTACAACTACAGCAAAGCTTTGCTTGCTGGAGGTACCTAGTAATCACTGTTGTGTTAGGGCCTTGCTCAGACATCTGTGCCTGATTTAGAGCCTGGCTCCGTCCCAGGTAGAGGATCTCCTTCTATTTGAACACTCCAGGTTACTTCCTGGTTGATGTATAATTAAACTCCCTTGCTTTAGGAGAATGCTGTTGAATTTAGTCAGACGGTCAAATGTGGATACTATTTGAGCGTTATAATTTATGTACCAGTGTGGGATGTGTATATTTTGAGGAAACTAAAGGACTGCACGTTTGTTACTATTCTTGCAAAACTTATATTTGTTTGTATTTGTACCATTTTGAACAGTTATACTTTGTATGGTTGGACAAAATAAAGCACTGGGCTAACAGAGTAACTGGTAAATGGCCTGTACTTGTATAGTGCTTTATCAAGTCCGAGGACCCGAAAGCGCTTCACACTATGATCAGTCATCCACCCATTCATCCACACATTCACACACTGATGGTGGTGAGCCACATTGTAGCCACAGCTGCACAGAAGGAACGCTCAGATTTATAAATCCTAGTCTTTGTAAGACACTAAAGGTTTATCAATAATCACACAGTGCTGGCACTCAGAACCCCCAGAAGTAAAACATTTACTTATATTTGAAGTAGACCGTAGTTTAATGATCTCTTTTTCTATGATAATATAACCAGTTGCTAAACAGTAATTTACCCACCATTTTAGTGCATCCAGATTTAATGAACCTGTCTTTATATGTCGAGTTGTTTTTTAAAATCTGATCTCAGACTTGTTATGTGCTTAAAAAAAGGCTTTTATTGTTTGTTTTTTGTCTAGTACGCACACTTCAGCTGCAAAGTTAAATCAGAAACATTGTCAAATCAAATTGTGAAAAACATTCTATTTTTTTTTTCATATAAAAAAGGAGGGTGCCCATGTTAGTTTGTACTGTTTTGTCCCAATATGTTAGCCTTTTAAACACATGATTTAAGGAATTGATTGAAGTGCTGGACTGATATGTGCTCTGTGACTATCCTTGTAAAATGTATGAGAGGTAAAAGCAGCGGTTGAAACTTTTCCTCTTGCTGTGTCTTCACAGCTGGCTTTCTGCACTGGAGAGCACCAAGTGGCTGCAGCACCTGTCTCTGCTGCTGAAGGCGGCCCTGCTGGTGGTCAACGCAGTGGACCGAGACCACAGACCTGTGTTAGTGCATTGCTCCGATGGCTGGGACCGCACACCGCAGATTGTTGCTCTGTCCAAGCTGCTTTTGGACCCTTACTATCGCACCATCGAGGTATTGATGTTTGCTTTCTTTACATTTCTAAAACTGGTTGAAGTTGGAAGTTGGAGACATACAGTAGTACCTCTGACCTGCCGATTCTAATTTTAGTCTGTTCAGATTTTACTTTCTAAACAATAGTATGAGAACATGTAAGAACGGCATTCAAAGTGTCTCCACATGTTATTGGTGCGTTTCTTTTTAAATACCGTCTTACATCTCTGGGCTTCCTGGGCTGATTTCTCCGAGCATCTCTAACACGTATTACTGTGAATACAACACAAGTCTGAACTGAAGCCCTCACAGTAACAGATACACACAGCAGCAGTGGAAATCCAGCATATTTTATCAATGAATCAACAAAACAGCTGCCAAAATATCCTCCATTCTTTTGTTTGCAGCAACTTGTTTTAGCATCAGAAGCAAAAAAAAAAAAAAAAACCCCATGGTGTTGAACCTGTGGCATTGGTCGGACTCTCCTTCCTATCTCCATTTCAGAGAATTTGTATTAGCTTATTGGGAATTGCAACGCTAAGGGGAAAAAAAGATACTTGAAAACTAACTTGAAACTTTGGGATTGCAACAATCCTTCAGAGCCTAAATTTACAGACAAGTGAGATTTTTAACTGTTTTCGTCCACCAGTGTAAAAGACAAACACTGTCCTGTGGCTTCCTCATATTACAGCCATGTAAACTAATTAGGACATGGTTTAAAAATCTGTGTTTCTCTATCGTATTTAAACATATGGATATTTAGTTTTAAGTTCAGCAACTCAAAATTCAATTTCAAAATTCAAGAAAACATGTTCTGTACACTTAAATACAAACTACATTATTCTGGTAAGGAACAAATTAGGATGCCTCCACATTTATTCCCGCTTGAAATTCCCAGTTAAAATCACACTCAGGTTTATCACACAAAGTGCACATGATGAGGAAATCATTTAAATTGAATGTGCTCCAAACAAAGAGCTGCCTGAGGCTTTCTAAAAGAAGATTGAAGCAGATTAAGAGTCTGGTTACAGATTTAAAGAGGTCTCAGGAGAATTTGAAAGCAACCAATCCACTGTTTGGAAAACAGTCTACATAGGGAGGACATTCAAAACATTGGCCCAGTTCTGGCCATCCAAAAAGCAGACCACAAGATGCTAAAACGTCTCAAGAGAACCCTGAAATGTCATCACAGGACATACAGCAGGCTCTTACTCCTGTTGATATGAATGTGCGTACCTGTACAGTCAGAAAGAGTAACAAAGTTTACTTTTCATAGATGTGCAAACAGGCTGTAGATGCAGCAACCCCTCAAACATCCCAGATCTAGATGTGAAGAGTGCAGCACATCAGACTGATTTCAGAGACTGGTAGATGTGTCTCACTTTTATTTCAGCCAAAGGGGGTAATACTAACTTTTAAGGCATACTTTTCGAGTTAAAAAAAAGTCTGAAATCAGCGAAAGTTTATTAATGTGTATTTAGGGATTAGACCAATGGGGCCTTCACTGTGCTGTTGGTTAAAACATGTGAAAGCTTCATATTTGTATAAAGCATTACTTATTTATCTCTTTTAACACCTGAGACTTAATGACAGCAGACCAAAAAAGCTTACTTTCTGCATGAAATGAATATTATGACACTAAGAGGGGGAGATATTTTGTTTCCTAAAAGTGAAAACATGTGATATCTTTGTGCAGGGCTTCCAGGTTTTAGTGGAAACAGAGTGGCTTGACTTTGGTCACAAGTTTGCGGACCGCTGTGGTCATGGGGAGAACTCTGAGGACCTGAACGAGCGCTGCCCCGTTTTTCTGCAGTGGTTGGACTGTGTTCATCAGCTACAGAGGCAATTCCCATGCTCCTTTGAGTTCAACGAGGCCTTCCTGGTACGTGTTCATCACTCAGTTGCATTTCCCAACTCTGAATATTTTCATGTCTAAAAGTGAGGATGGCATTTGTCTAATTATCGCATATCTGCACATCTCTCAGCTCCCTTCAGTTGTTAATAATACAGAGAACTTCTTTTGATCTGTGCACTTGTCGCTCCTCGGATTTGTATACAAGCCTCTGCATGTCAGTTTGTGTGTGTACCTTTAGGTGAAGCTGGTGCAGCACACCTACTCCTGTCTGTTCGGCACCTTCCTGTGTAACAGCGGCAAGGAGAGGGAGGATCGGCACGTTCAGGAGAGAACCTGCTCCGTGTGGTCACTGCTCCGACCAGCCAACCGCATGCTGAGAAACATGCTGTACTCCTCCCACTCTGAAACCGTATGTCTACCCTTTCATCTCCTTTAGCTGCTTTGTCCTTCTTTCACTATGCATTTCTAAGGAGGAGACGTTCAGGCTTTATCACATTCACGGAAAGTTGAGCCTAACAAGACAAAGCATGAGAATAAGTCTATTCTGAGAAATGTTTGACTGTGGAGTCTAAACAATACTCATATTCACTACAGACAGGATGAAACCATAAAATTGTCTTTCAGCGTTATAGATTTATTGCCAGTTGTTATGCTCTCAGACTTGATTTAAAGCCTGTTTCAAAGTGCTGCATTGTTGTGGTTCCTGTTGTTTTTCCTTGCTGTTATTGTAGGCAGTTAGCAAGTTTGAAAACAACTTTCTGACAACTTGTCTGCACTCAGATGTTCTTGTTCAGACTTCCATCTTAGAGTTTATATCTGTGTGATCTGTGTGTTTGTTCTCCGTGCAGGTTCTCCACCCTGTGTGTCATGTGCGGAACCTGATGCTGTGGACAGCGGTTTACCTGCCCAGCTCCTCCCCCACGACCCCCTCCGATGACTCCTGTGCCCCCTATCCTGAACCCGGTGCCAACTCGGAGGATGTGCCCCTGGGCAGGTGAGCCTGGCGTGTTGGCCCCCCCCCCCCCACTTCCTGCTTCATGTAAGATAAACACAAACTGAGGACTCCCCACAGCCAGAGGGTCCCAGCTAAACAACCATACAGCTTCTTTAAGTTGCTCTTACAAGGCCTCACTGCAGGTTTATCTTCTGTCATCCAGCAGTCAAACAGTGCCTTGAAAGGTTTTTAAATTTATCGACTGCATTCAACACGTTTCAGTTTTTTTATTTGTGAGAAATATTTCAAAATTAATTATTAGCTGCTCTGTGTTGGTTTATCGCAAAAAAAAGTAAGTAGAATTTTTATGGCTGTAACATACCAAGGTGTTTTAAAGGTTACGTATGAATATTTTTGCAAGGCGCTGTAGCGTCATGAAAAACAGTAAAAGGTTCTGTTAAAACAGTTTAGCCACAGGTGGATTAAAAAGACTTTGTTCATTTTGGAATTTCGTGCTTTTTTTACCTGTTTTAATGAGGCTGATTTGTTAACAAAATATTTAGTCTGATCACATGTAAATCTTTAGAACAGCTGAGACAGTTTAATGGTGTTTTCGCTGCTAAATTGTTTCTTTTGTTCCCTGTCTAGACGTACAAAAACTCGCTCTTTTGACAACTTGCCCAGTGCATGTGAGCTAGGAAGCGCACTGGCTCCCAACCGTCGCTCCAGTGACCCGAGCCTCAATGAGAAGTGGCAGGACCACCGGCGCTCTCTGGAGCTCAACATGGCAGTGGGTTCCGAGGGAGGGGGTTATCAAGAGATACAGCCCAACGGAGAAGGGCCATGTACTGATGGACAGCACTCAGAATTAGGTGAGAGCCAGCAGTCCCAGGAATCCCGGACTGTGCTCCGACAGGACATCCCCGTAAGCCCAGCTGGAGAGGAGGTAGAGAAGGCGGAGCTCTCTGTAGTGGTCGGTGTGGCTGAGGGACAAATGGAGAATATCCTTCAGGAAGCCAGAGAGGAAGCAGGAGCAGATATACATGGACAGAGACCTGCTGCTGTCATTAAGGGCATTACTGCTGCTGACACAGAAGTGAAAAGTGAGGGGGAGAATCTGATGATTGTTAATGGAACTGAGATGCACAGAGATATGTTTGCAAATGGTCACCATCCTAAAAACATTGTGGCGGAGGCTGAGGAAGATGGTGATTCTGCTCCTCTGCCTTTACAGAAGGAAGAGAGGCTCGATCAGCACCCAGGTGACAACACTCAAACACCAGAGGGCGATGTTGAGCAGGGTGTCAAGTACGCTTCTGTTAAAGAGGAGCCCCTCTCAGGAGAGCAGCAGCCATCTGCAGCCCATAGAACTGTCACTAATGGCTTTGTGGACAGGTCACCTGAGGAACAGGATGTAGATGAAACCTGTCCTGTCTCTGAACCTGAGCACGGTGTCTCAGAACTGGGGGAGCAGGTGGATAAGAGGGTGTCCCTCATGGAAAGCTCCACAGAGACTTTAACTGAAGAAGCCTGTGGCAAACTGGAGCCTCCTGGACAACAAAGTGTTTTACTGAACCGTCAGCTGCAATGTGATGGCAGGAGCCAACATCCTTGCTTCCGGAAGGACAAGGAGACAGCTGAGCATGGCTTTAACAGGACTTTAAATGGGAGCATCAAACATGCCTCAGTCAGTGCCTTTCAGTCTGCCAGTGCTGAGCTAAGCAGGGAAGGGCTATGTAATGGAGACTGCACCGATGGAGACCCCTACATTGGACCTCATTGGTCCAAAGGGAACGGGGAACGAGCCCCTCTGAGTCGACAAGTGTCTATTGCAAGCTGCAACTCCCTGATCCTCTATCCTCGAGGCAGTTGCTCCCAGCACCGCTGGTGCCATGCTGTGCTGACCCGGGCCACTATTAGCCCGGAGCAACCCTCCCGCAGCCACCTGGATGATGATGGGCTGACCCTGCACACAGACGCCATCCAGCAGAGGCTGAGGCAGATCGAGGCGGGACACCAGATGGAGGTGGAGACTCTGAAGAAGCAGGTGCAGGAGCTGTGGAGTCGCCTGGAGAATCAGCAACATGCTGGCTATCACAGGATCAATGGAGATATGGGAGATGAAGTGGTGAGATGCTGATGCAGAGCAACCCGACTGTTCTCCCTTCTCTTTTACCTTTTATATGGAATCAGCTGTAGCAAATACATTTTTGAGCATTTAAGTATTCCCATGCTGGTTAAAGCTGGCTTATAATGACTGCCTCCTTCTATGCAGACCTCAGTGACCGACTCCGAGTACAACTTGGACCCAAACTGTTTGTCACGCTGCAGCACAGAGCTCTTCTCAGAGGCCAGCTGGGAGCAGGTGGACAAGCAAGACACTGAGGTGGGCAGATACGTCGATAAGGATAATAACCAAGAATGGAGGGACCAGAGGACATTCCCATAGACTGTTTTCATCTATTCACATTGGAAAAGAGAAGATTTATTGGTGAACTACCAATGGCTTTGTATGCCTTATGCAGGTCACTCGCTGGTACCCTGATCATTTGGCTGCCCAGTGTTACGGCTGTGAGAGCAGGTTCTGGCTGGCTGCGAGGAAGCATCATTGCAGGTGAGTTCTGAGGCGTGTCACTCGTCTCTGATTCCCACTGAGCTTTTTATATTCTGCAGGGGCTACTCTATCTAATCAACACTGCTGGAATTTTTAGTAACATTGCTTTCCTTTGATAGCTCTAAACAAAATGGTGCTGATGCTGATGGTGTAGGGGTTAAGCGCGCGACCATATGCAGAGGCTGCTGTCCCGGGTTCGAGTCCCGGACCCGGTGACATTTGCCGCATGTCTCCCCCTCTGTCTACCTCTCTTTCCTGTCTGCCTACTGTCAAAAAAAAAAAAAAAAAAAAAAAAAGGCCACTAGTGCTGAAAAAATATCTTTAAAAAAAAAATGTATGTGAGATGGAGAACTGACATCGCGCATCACTCTGAACACACCATCCTCATGCTGAAACATGGTGGTGGCAGCATCATGCTATGGGGCTGCTTTTCTTCAGCAGGAACTGCAGAGGTTTTCAGTCAATGGGAAGATGGATGGAGGTAAATACTGAGCAATACTGGGAGCAAACCTTCTAGACTGTAAAATACCTTCATATAGGGTCTTACCTTCCAGCAGAACAACAACTCTTAACATACAGCCAGCGCTACAATGGAATGGTTTTGATAGTGTTAGATTGGCCTAGTCAAAGTCCAGACCTGAATCCATTTTAAACTCTGCAGCAAGACCTAAGCATTTTTATTTTCTATGTTCTGAGCTGGAGATAAACGTTTTTATATGCAATGCTGTTAGAGACATGCTCCAAAATACTTGCACCAGTGTTTGCAGCGAAATGTGTTTCAACATATTGACTGAGTGGGGTTTAATGAAAAGGCATGCCACTCTTATTTTTTCAGTTAACATTTGCACTAATTTCTGTTGGTATATCACATAAAAGTCCCAGAAAGTGCACATGGTTGTAATGTGACAAATTGTGTAAAGGTTTCAATACTTTTCCAAATATTTCCTCTAACTACTAAAGATGGAAGTTTTTACTAGCGGTAGCACATCTGTCTGTTGTAGTTAAATGGTTTGTTCCCATGGTGAGTGGTTGAGTTGAACTTTGTTGTTGTCTGATGAAGGTAAAGGTGCTGACATATTCTGGATGAGATGATTGTAGTGGATGTTTAGCCCTCTGCTTCACTGTTTGTTTCTCTCATTTTACTGTGGTAGTTTAACTGTATTCATTTTAACGAGAGATATCTAGGAAGACGTTTTTTTTTTGTGGGTAAAATAAATCTGTGGTTGGTCGGGCTGTGGATTCGAATTCAGTTGGCGTCGTCAGTCCTAACACAAATGTTGAGCAGGAAGTCTGTTGATGTGTGTTCATATTTTCTCCTATGCTCAGACATTTCTTGTCCATTGTCTGCCCCTTTTCCTCCTCTACAGTTGCAGAGAGGCTGTCCAGGAGGTCTGGTGAGCTCCCACTCCCAAGTCCCACCCCACCCCAGTCCTGCCTCAGCTGCACCCTCCTCCTAACCCTAATCCAACCCCTTCCTCTCCTCACCTGCTGTATTTGTATTCATTTTACTGATCAGTAGCTTCACAGGGACATGTTGATTTCTGCTAGATGAGTTTTCTTCCTGCAGCTGCTGTGTGGTTCCACTGAGCGTTGTTTTAATTGGCTGTCATGGTGCGGTCAACAGGCCAGCTGTGATAGGTCGAAGGCTGATTCTAAGTTCATCAGACAAATTGATTTGGTAACCAGAAGAGAAGTGGACTGCCTCAGCCTCAACCCACCATAGCGGCACATCGGCTTCCTTGCACCTACCCGGCGGCAGACACCCTGGCAGCATGCTGCCCCAAACCAGCCCCCTGCATCTCACCCCCCAGCACCAGAGCATGGCATCAAAAGCTACTCGGTTCACTTGGTTGAAAAAGCTGGAGACTTAGAAAACGTTTTGTTTATTTGCTGGAGTTCAGTACCGGACAGGAGGAGTGCACCACTGTATGTGTGCGCATGGCCTTACATCTGAATGTGAGCATGGGGATCTAAGTTTTAGCTTCTGTTTTGCTGAATGATGAATAAAAGTTTACTTTGTTCAGAGATACACTGATCACAATTTTGCATCTGATCTCCAGATTTTGTAAATGTTTAACTTGTCGACACTGATTTTAAATGATTTTCTCTTTAAGAACAAGAGGATGAAGAAGTTAAAAGAACAGCAACACAAAAATGATTTGTTCTAGCCTTTTTACAGATAGTGATCAATAATTATTTATAGTAGGAGCAAAAGGTAACATCGCATTGTGAGTGAGAGCTGGCACTATAAAACCAGGTTGTAAAATTTAAAAACAAAGTAAAAATGACTACAGAATAGACACTTTAAACTGGTGTTGGCATCTTAAATTAGCAATTAGCACAAGTAATGCAGCTGGCATTACAAAAACATCAGTCTCCATGTGTATTCTCTAGAGAATGTAGATCCTTGCTATCACTGTGATTTGACAAAAGCCTGCCAGCCTTTTCAAATCCAGCATGTTCCATGAAAGACAGAGGTTACGAGCTCAGAAGGATAAAACTGAGCTTAAAATCATACCTTAGCTAAAGTTCAGTTCACACTAAAGAGTTTGGTTTTTTTGTGCGACCCAGGAGCAGTTTAGCTACGGTACGTTGACGGTTCAGAAAAAGACCTTTGAATTTCTGACTGGCAAGTCGTTGATCAGTGACAATTAAGCAGAAAGTGAGCTGAGTCAGGTCACCAACTGTTAGCTCACCTCAGCACACATGCATGAAGCAATATTTCACTACAGAGGTAAACACATAAGTGGTACTTGTGTGTGCCTTTTTTTCTTGCCGTGTGTTTGCGGGTGGTTAAAATGAACAATTATGAGAGCTGTTGATCATTCAAATCAACCATATATTGCATTTAATGTAAGAGGTGTATGGTTCATATTGGAGCAAAAGAAATGCCTGGTAGCTGAGGATGTAAAGTTCCCCGCTGACCTTTTTGTCTCCCTCTGCAGGAACTGCGGTAATGTATTCTGTGCCAGCTGTTGTGACCAAAAGATCCCAGTGCCAAGCCAGCAGCTGTTTGAGCCCTGTCGTGTCTGTAAGAACTGCTACAGCAGCCTTCAGCTTACCTCAGCTCCTCTTGACCACGAGCTCGAGAAACCCATCACGGCGAGCTCCAACTGACGGATGACTGACAAGAACTCAGAGGAGCTGGGTCGAGCCACCAGCCGCTGACACAAGCGCACTGCTCAGGAGCACAGGAGCTACGCAGATTGTCCCACATACCATGTGTGTGGGTGTTTCAGATCTGGAATTTCAAGTGTGTATATATTTAGGATGACATGCTGGCAAAGCAACAAAACTCTGAATGTTGGTGTGTGTGTGTGTGTGTGTGTGTGTGTGTGAGACAGAATTTCTCACACACATCAGTGGCAGTGATGAAACTGCACTTCAAGGAGCGAGAATGGACCTCCTGGTGCCTTGGCCCAGAAATGCTGAGAGAAGCATGTATCACTGTGTTCGCTGATACCAGGAGGAGCACTTTAGCTGATTGTTGCAGTATCTCCCTACCCATCAAGAGCCCTCCCCAGACTGATGAGTTACATCATTTCTTAGGTTACATCTAGATTTTTGTCTGGACAGCGGAAAAGCAAAAGAAACATCCTGGCAGTAAACAGAGAATCTCCTCGTATTGGAAATATTCACACAAATGGTGTAAAGACAAGAACTTGAGAGGTCACCGCAGAGATCTCAGCACTTAGGTTGTTGGCACCATTTGGGCTGCTACTGCTACTTTCTTTATTTGCTGGTTAGCACATCATGCTGTCTTAACAGTTCTGTTGTCCCAAGTAAAATCTCAGACATCAGGCAGGTGTGAACTTAAAGAGTAGTAAACCAGGTTAAATGTTTTTGTTTAATAACAGGACAAAAAGAGCAGAATTTTTAAACATGAAAGCATCTTGAACCAGAGTTGCGGTTTTGCGTTTTCTTGGTTATTCTTATTTTTTAGTGATGCTATTACTCTTTCAGAAAGTTGGATTCCACATTTCTCATAAAACCAGTTGTCCAAATCAGAATGTAAAAATCCTCACCATCTTTCTGTCTGATTTCGTGGTCTTCATTTTGACTCATTTTTGCTCTGGAGGATTTTTGAAAGGCTGTCAATATTTCTAAATCCAGCCTTTTCCAGGGCAGGCAGAGATTAAAATTTAAAACAAAAAACTGCAACTTTGATGTACTTCAGTCAGCTTTCCTGTCATCAGCAAGAAAGCGTCACGTTCTTGCTTAGACACAGCCTGATTGAACAGCACCCATTTCAACATGTTATAGAAAATAATTTTCCCCAAAGCAAGCTTCAACATCTCAGTCCTTTGGCTTCAGTTTAAACACATAGTTGAACCTCAGCTAAGTTTGAGTCTTCTTCCCTCAGTAGCAGTGTCATTGCAGAAGTACTTAGATACTAAGTAGTCCTGTTCACTAGTCAAGAAAAGATTGACGCTGACTGGTGAAAGTAATCAGATTCCACGATTTCCCCACGCATCTCCACCGTCGACCTTGAGAGTAACTTGGAGCTCTACCCCAGTGAATGTTATCACCCATCTGGTTTGAGAGTTTGTGTAAGACTGCAGATGAGCTGGAGCTGGTTTAGCCTGATGTGGACTGAACTTCTACTCCAAGCCTCTGTGCCTTTACTACCAGCAGCTCCCTAGTGTTCCCTCTGCTGATGAAAAGGCAGGTTTCAAAGTCAGTTTAAGCATGGTGTTACTAATCAATGGCACTTTTAGGGAGACTGGTCTCACTGATTTGGAGACATGGAAGAGGGCAGCAGCAGTAGTAGAAAGAGCTCTTTGTGAGATTGCTCAACAGAACTTCTCTGCTGCACACCTATTCAATGACCTCCTTGTGCACACACACACAAACAGACACATTTTTTTGTAAAATAAATGAATGAAATAATATATTCAGATACCTATATAGCATTTGAGAAAACTATAGAATTATTGAATAGTGGCTCATTTAATTAGTCACATTCCTTTTTATTTCTTTGTTCTCTTTTGTTAATATTACAGAAAAATACTTATATTTTGCATCCTGTTGGATTCAAAAGCAGGTTGTCCTGTTTTGATGCTGCAGTGACTTTCTCCTTTAAATGCAATTATTATTTGGAGTTTATTTATTAAAGAGTTGTTAAATTCCTGTTAAGAATCCTGATAATTCATTGCTGCAGGATAATCAGTCTCTGAGATAGGGGATGAGAGATGGTTTGGAACTACAATAGGCTTGTCCTTTTAGGGCTGTTTGCATTGTTCAATCACAGCAAGAGGACAGGTTGTCAATAAGTCCTGTAATGGCGCGGGGGGGTGCCATCCTGAGTAAAAGTGAGGGAGAGAGAGGGTTCGTAGCAGCTAGAGTCATCTATGCACTGAGAAAACAGTGGTCCAAAAACAAACAGCCTGAACCCAAAATCAAAACACCTCACCTTTGCTCAGACACATGACTCCATTAGCAACATCTCCAGACACTACCTCTACTTTGTAATCTTTCATATACACGCACACCTGACGTCTATTTGCTGAGTGATTTTGGTCATTCACATCTTCAAATAAAGCCTTGGTTTTTGTCAATGTAAAAAAAATTCTCTTTTTTGTTGATTAAAATAAAACGTTACAAGCTTCACAGCATAGATTAGCATCCTTATGATTATTTTTGGTTAGACGTCCAGTGTTTTAAGTTCCTCATCCAGCTTGTCAAGAAGCAGCATGGTAATTTTGATCAGCTGAAGTATACAAATGTAACGGGATCTACATCTAAGCGAGCGTGTGTCCTGAACGCCACGTGTTGTATTTGTGTGTGTAAACGAGTGCCGTGTGCAGTGGAGCTCCTGCTAGCAGTGAGTTGGTTTTCCTGCCGCCCTGCTGTTGGAGGGCCCCTGCCCCCCAGTGATGAGATGGCATCTTTTCAGTGAATTGAATATTAAAACATCTGAAGAAGCCTGCGCTTGGGAAACGAGACGAAGCCCGTAACAGTCTACGCATTAGGTCCTGTTTTGGAGGAGCAATCTTTCTTTAATGTTCATTTGTTTGAGATAATCAGACACCCTCATTCCAAACTATTTCGCCTATCAAAACAATGTGTTCACTATTTAACAGATGTTCTTTTTTTTAATACTCTTTTTAAAGCAATCTAAGTTAGAAAACAAAGATGTACATAGCATCAGCGGCAGCGTCCAGTTTCCTCCCCACTGCACCCATACAGTACAAGCCAGCAAGCTGATCTTCAACAATCCATGAATGTGAATGGTCTATATTAATTAATTTTGCACGACATTAAGTAAACACTGTCACAGATCAGCTGTGAGTGAAAAAATTCTGGGGTTTTCAGTATTTTAAAGAGTATGATGAGAGCTGGTTCTGTGTGTGTGTGGGGGGGGGCGGGCATTTTTTCTCCTCCCATCTCAAGACGTTTTCTTGATCTGCAGATGTTTATCCTTCTCAGCTTACACCGACATTTTCTGTCAGACGCTTCACTGCAGCGGCCCATTAATCACTGGACGCGTGTGTGTGTCAGGCATTGCTGTGAGTGAGACTCTGGTGGAGACTGGTGCCAAGCAGTTTATTACGGGTCTCTCACAAAGGGATCAGTCATGTTTTGGTTGGGTTTTCTTCTTATTTTTCCTTTTCTGTGTTTAATAAGCACTTTGAACCTTCTGTCTGTCAGAGGAGTGTGTAGCTGTACATAGCAATTTCCTGTAACAACAAGTGCTTCTTGTTCAATCTGGATATTTGGTTTTGTTGGATTTATATTACAGAGGATTACATTGTTGTAGAATTAAAATGAAAAATAAACTAGCTGAACGTATGGTGGGTTTTCTCTGATTCCTACTTTCACCGACGTGCTGACATGTGGTGGGACACAGGGTTCCTACACAGTCTGAGAATGTCTGATTTAAGGCTTTTCCAGGTCTGGCTAAGTATGAAAATATCTGCGTTTCATTCCAGTGTTCCAGTGTCTAAATGTTGTATCTACCTGTTTTATCTATCCATCCATTCAGCCAGCCATCCATCCCTCTATCCATGTTTCTCTTTCCACCTACAGGGGTTGGACAATGAAACTGAAACTTTTTTAGTGTGGGAGGTTTCATGGCTAAATAGGACCAGCCTGGTAGCCAGTCTTCATTGATTACACATTGCACCAGTAAGCGCAGAGTGTGAAGGTTCAATTAGCAGGATAAATGCACAGTTTTGCTCAAAATATTGAAATGCACACAACATTATGGGTGACATACCAGAGTTCAAAAGAGGACAAATTGTTGGTGCACGTCTTGCTGGCGCATCTGTGACCAAGACAGCAAGTCTTTGTGATGTATCAAGAGCCACGGTATCCAGGGTAATGTCAGCATACCATCAAGAAGGACGAACCACATCCAACAGGATTAACTGTGGACGCAGGAGGAAGCTGAAAGGGATGTTCGGGTGCTAACCCGGATTGTATCCAAAAAACATAAAACCACGGCTGCCCAAATCACGGCAGAATTAATTGTGCACCTCAACTCTCCTGTTTCCACCAGAACTGTCCGTCAGGAGCTCCACAGGGTCAATATACACGGCCGGGCTGCAATAGCCAAACCTTTGGTCACTCATGCCAATGCCAAACGTCGGTTTCAATGGTGCAAGGACCGCAAATCTTGGGCTGTGGACAATGTGAAACATGTATTGTTCTCTGATGAGTCCACCTTTACAGTTTTCCCCACATCCGGGAGAGTTACGGTGTGGAGAAGCCCCAAAGAAGCGTACCACCCAGACTGCTGCATGCCCAGAGTGAAGCATGGGGGTGGATCAGTGATGGTTTGGGCTGCCATATCATGGCATTCCCTTGGCCCAATACTTGTGTTAGATGGGCGCGTCACTGCCAAGGACTACCGAACCATTCTTGAGGACCATGTGCATCCAATGGTTCAAACATAGTATCCTGAAGGCGGTGCCGTGTATCAGGATGACAATGCACCAATACACACAGCAAGACTGGTGAAAGATTGGTTTGATGAACAGGAAAGTGAAGTTGAACATCTCCCATGGCCTGCACAGTCACCAGATCTAAATATTATTGAGCCACTTTGGGGTGTTTTGGAGGAGCGAGTCAGGAAACGTATTTCTCCACCAGTATCACGTAGTGACCTGGCCACTATCCTGCAAGAAGAATGGCTTAAAATCCCTCTGACCACTGTGCAGGACTTGTATATGTCATTCCCAAGACGAATTGATGCTGTATTGGCCGCAAAAGGAGGCCCTACACCATACTAATAAATTATTGTGGTCTAAAACCAGGTGTTTCAGTTTCATTGTCCAACCCCTGTATGTTTGTCTGTTCATCTATTTGATTGCCCATCATCCATCCTTCAATTTCATTTGTCCACCTTCCTGTCCTTTCATAATTGTCAGTTTGTCCATCCCTCCCATTGTTTATTCCTTTATCTACCCAACTGTTTGTCCATCTGTTGATTCATCAATTTCTCAGATTTCATTCTGAAACCCCTTTGCTGGAACATCTTCAGGAACTCTACAGTGAACTTGTGCATTTATAGTTTAAAATAAGCCACAAAATGGACTCATAAGTATGGGGATGTTACCTAAAAATGTGTAGGAACCCTGGAAACATCTGCTGGTAAAACAAACGACAACAGACACTTTGATCATGTTTAATGTATGTTCTCTTATACATGTTTAGAAACCAAGAAAATCTTAAGTTACCAACATCAATGTGTACTTATTGAATGCAAAGTCAAGTGATTACATGACAGAAGAGAACAACCAAGAAAAAGAATCAAGATCCAAAAGCAACTAATGCTTGATTAAGTAAGTCATGCTTACTGATGTAAAGAGTTCAGGTGTTCTTACTGGCCCAAAGAAACAACACGGGGAGGTGATAACCCCTGACAGTTACTAGACTTCATATCACTGCACGGAAACAGGACATCTCTACCACAATCAGCAGCGGCAGACTAAGAGCAAGCTGAGGCGGCCAGAACCTGCCTGACTGCGCAACATCCGGCATCAGAGGCAGAGCTGCATGTTTCTTTTTCATAGTTTTGCTAAAAACACCACAAAGAACACTTGGAGCAAATCATTGCTTGTTTTACAAAGTGAGGCTGGACAACAACGGTCAATAAAGCAATCGTATGCATTGAAATATCAAAGGCTAGTTAGTGAAGAGGACCGTTTATTTGATCTGAAGTAAGAAGATGGGCCATGTGACAAGAACAAGTCTGTAACTTCTGTTCAAACCCAATCTCTAGTGCAAAGATTTGCCGTCTGGAGTGCAGTCTCTACATGAGTCATGTAGGTGCCTAAAATTTGGTCTCATTCTCTGAGCAGAGAAAAGAAACCATAAAGTGATATTTCATGAGAGGATGATACACTGCTCAAAAAATAAAGGGAACACTCAAATAACACATTTTAGATCTGAATGAATGAAATATTCTCATTAGATACTTTGTTCTGTACAAAGTTGAATGTGCTGACAATATCACACAAAAACATAATTGGATTCAGGTCTGGGGAACGGGCGGTCCTGTCCATATTTCACAGAAGTTTGATTTACTTGGAGTTATATTGTGTTGTTTAAGTGTTCCCTTTATTGTTTTGAGCAGTGTGTTATATTGTATTTCTTAGCTAACAACATTACGAACCTCCCTGCAACATCTTTAGAAACTCTTTTAAAAAAAATAGACATGGCTTCACCAGCCGATTGTTCCCTTTATAAAAACTCACACATATATGTACAGCTGAGAATTTAAGAAAAGAGTCTCACTGCCTGGAGAACAGCGCAGCCTCCCTGCCAACCAAATCTACTGCTGGGTAATTTCCATGAAAGCATATGTTGGAACAAGGATTGTCACAGGAGACTCGAGCCTCTGCAGTGTTGCTGGACCAGAACCTCAGGCTGCAGTATGTACAGGCGATGGGGCTGACAGCCGGCCTCAGACATGGATTGGTGTGCTTAAACTCAAGGTGGATTAAGGGCTTCCTGTGTGTTCTTTTTCCTTAGCTTCAGTCATTAGCAGCATGGGGGACTCACACTGATGACTGATCCCAGACCTGCAAATCAACAACATCGATTAAAGTATGACACCAAAGCTCAATGGAACATAGAGGAAACAGTTGGGAGAATCCTGACATGCCCTGAAAAAGCACTGTGTCCACATGTGTGGACTGCAGTTTTATTCAAACAGGAATAATTACTGCCTCATGGTGAACTGTTTTCAGGACTGGTTAAATGCAGGTCTAACAAAAAAAGAATAAGAGAAATGTTGCCCAGTTTAACATCAGGAGGTTTCTTCACTCCAGCAGTCGGTTGGGATATAGGGTTAAATTACTGTAACAAACGTTTTCATGTCCCTTCAACCTTTATATATTTTATCACTTTAAAACCTTCGATCTTCAATGTATTTCTTAAGTGATTGACAAAGTTCTAAGTAATGAAATTGATGGATGGTTTTCAACATTTTTCTAAAAAAAGAAATAGAAATCTGAAAGTTTGATGTGCATCTGTATTCAGGTCCCTTTACTTTCATACCTCTCAATGCAATCCAGTGCAACCAACTCTCTTCTGAGTCTACCTGTAGGCAATTAAATCTTAGTCACACACACACACATATATATATGCATATATGCACTATATATATATATATATATAGTGGGTCGTGGGGGAGCTGGTGCCTATCTCCAGCAGTCTATGGGTGAGAGGCAGGGTACACCCTGGACAGGTCAACAAGTCATATAGTGAAAACAATCAAATATAAAGTAAGGTGCTGTGATCAGATAAGACTATATCTGGAATTGTTGGTCTTCATGCAAAAGTAACACTGCACATCTCCCTGAACTTCCATGGTAAAACATGGTGGTGGCAGCATCATGCTGTGTGAATATGTTTCTTCAGCAAAGACAGGGAAGCTAGTAAGAGTCAATAGGAAGACAAATGGAGCTTAAAACAGCCTAATGAGAGTGTGGTGAAGGTTCACCTGTCAACAGGACAATGTCTCATACCTTGCAATTATACATTTTATATAACATTCCATTAAGATACTCTGACATTTGTGGTTGTAATGTTACAAAATGTGAAATGATTCAAGGAGTATTTTCCTTTAGCTATTTTCAGTATGTTTCACTGCTGTTATTTGCTGCTGGCACTTCATTTTACACATGAGACAACAAAGTACTTATTCAGAATCATTGGGACCATCGCCTTGTACGGACCTTGTTAACAGGGGCAAGCTGTGTTCGGACAGACCCAGCATGGAGTCGTGTGCTGTCCCCAAATCTCCCAGGAGACCTCTCCCTACGACTGTCCAGCACCCTGCCGGGAGACTTCTCTCTGTCCAGGGGTCGAGCAGGGGATTTGTCTCTTCTGAACTCCGTGCGACCCTCTCGGTAACGGTGCGGGGTGCTCGGTTCCCGGTGCAAACCGTCATGGCTGCCAGGGCCTGAAGTTAAGCGCTTGGTAATGTGCTCCGTGTAGGTGGGGGGGCATCGCTTACTGGGACTACTGCACACAACATAGAAGAGAGAAGCAACTCACATCAGTGCATGACCCTAAACCTAACATACCAAACAGCACGTCACTGTCAACCAACCTTCTAACCACAAAACTGTTGGTGATCAAAACACACCTAAATTCAAGAGTTGTTTTTTTAAACATGTCCTGTCCAGCAGAGTAGCACTCATAATTGTTGTCTGAGTGCCAAAAAAAAGCCCAACAGATTCACAAGTGTGTCATAAGTGGAGTCTTACAGCTAATGCTATAATGCTCCGCTTGATATATATATATATGAAAATTAGAAACTGGCTTGGGATTATTTCAATTGCAATGGACAGGGAGATGGAAATGAAAAGCAAAAAAAAAAGAAGCAAGAAAGAGAGAGAGGTCGGGCAAAAAAGAAAAATGGAATGAAGGAGAAAAGAATAGAGGAGAGAAAGAAGGATGAAGAGAAAACAACATAACACCGTAGAAAACTGCTTCTACACCTGCAGAAACGCATATATAACAACAGCAATGTTTCTGAAACGTGCATGCTACCAATGAATGCAAGATGTATTTAGTGGTAACTGCGGCTCAATATAGAACATTTGTGTATCTGTTAACACCTGAATCCAAACACCTGCAAGTGTAAGTGTAAGCTCGCTTGTGTATATGAGGTTTCTACATAAAAATATGCAATAGTGAGTGTGAGGAGCCACAGACCTGCCCCCCTGGACCCGGGACAGACACAGAGGAGATCTAAGCCACAGACATCCAAATGCCCCCCAGAGCAGAGAACCCTGGGAGATCCACTGCCGTGACAACCACAATCCCCCCAGAGAAGAGTAGAGGAGAGCCCCAGGGGAACCACCCAGCAGCCTCATTGCAGAAGCCCCTGGCAGCCATCTATGCCGGAGCAGATCCAGCCATGGACCCAGAGGGCACACAGTCACAATCACACATTTCCACCCTCATGCATACACATAAACCGAACCCAAATGCTATGAACCCCATTCCCGCAGGGGCATACCCCCACAGATGAGCTACATCCCCGAAAAGCCAATGAAGACACCTCCATACAGCGCAAGCTCTACACACAGCCCCACTCCAAGAACCCCAGCCGCATCGCACTGTCCACCACACAGTCACTGCAACGGACCCACGCAAAGCCACCTCAGCCTCCGCCCACAAGTGCAACAGAGCAGACACCACAGAGCACCGTACTCACAACGGACCCCCCCGATCCCACTCCTAGATGGGACACACTCACCCGGCAAGCAGTTCCCGCCTGCCAGCATGCACCCAGGGCCAACGCCCTCCAGCCTGCCCCAGCAACCACACAAACACATCACAGCCGTTGCAAAGACAGCCCAGATAAAGACACCAACCGGCTCATCTCCATCGTCACCGCTCAGCCGATCCAAATGCCAGTGAACACACATTCAAAGAGAGCACACAACCCCCCACCCCACATGCTGAAACCCCTTCACACCACCATTCAGGCACCAATCGGCCCCCAAGACCAGACTCCCAACCCCAGCGCAGACCCCAGCCAGAAAGCTCCCTCCCTTCTTCTGGCCTTCAACCCCAGATGGCAAACAGTGAACGGGGGTGTGGAAAGACCACAGCCTGCACCCCAAACAGGCTGCACCACAACCCTCCTGACGCAGAACCACCAACATCCAGGCCAGCCAAGCTGCAGCTCCCCCTGAGCCAACGGCACAGAAACAGCGACACGGTGAGAACCACCAACCCCAAGTACACACCACCCACCAGGAACCACCCAGCAGATGGTAAACCCCACTCCAATACAAAGCAGAGAAGTCAAATGCAACCGCTAAGCTCAAGGACGCCCACCCCGCAGCACCCACACACAATGGCCAGAGCCACACTGCACCACCACCCTATCACCACGGCACACCATACAGCAGAGGACAGAACGCAGCAAAGAACGCCCAAAACAAAAGCAGTGCACAAAGCCCACACTGGTCAAATGCGTCCTCACCAGCCTCCCAAAAATGTAGCTCCCCCGCGAAAGTGCACCTGTGCGAAAAGAAGACCCACAGCTTTTAAACCCAAGAACACATGCCTGACACCCATACACCAGACAGAAGCAGCCCCACGAGAAAACACACAACCAAGCCCACAAAAGGCAGAGAGCCCACAGAGTCAAAACCAAAACCAGTCGAGACCCCTCCATCCCGAGAACAACTCTGGCCAGCCCACCTGCCCACACCATGCAGACCCCCCCCGATCCCTCCCCCAGACATAATAGGAACCTAGAACCATCAGGAACTAAAACCAGGACAAGAAACCAGAGTCCGAACCGAAACCCCGGCGACAAACCCACCAGGATCCAAGCCCCCAGACCCGGCTAGGACTCCAGCCTCGGGGTGACATGCCCCAGGAACCCCAAGCCCCTGAGCCCACCCTAGACATACCCAGGAGCCGCACAGCCACCAGACCAGTAACTATGTCTGCCGGCACAGGCCGCCCAAAAGCTTCGCATGCAGCCTCTAGATGCCAAACCCAAGAGCCACCAAAGCCCCACCCCGGTGGAGGCCACAGCCTCTGCTGCCAGACCCACCAGCAACACCAACTCAGGCACAACAAAGATGCCCCAAACCCAGACACCCCCCCGCATCAGCAACAACGCCCCACAGGACAAAGCCAAAGGTCCGCCATCCCCACTATGTGATGTGGCCAAAGGAGCCCAGAGAGATTGATCTGATGTGGAGACAGAGGCCATCTCCAGACTTATGTAATCCAACAAAAGGTTTCTATACTGGTTAATACTAAGAACATTGTTATTGTTTCCAGTTCACGAGGATAGTTTTCTTAGCATGTTTTTGAAATCTATGTGAACTGAATATGTCTCCATGGTGGCATCTAAGTTGCCCAACAAGCAAACTGAGGGGGAAAGTGAAATATTACATCTCAGACACTTTGATAAGTCTTCACATATCCGGCACCCGAACCTCTGAACAGGTGTACATAACCATAGTGCATAGATGTAATTGTCAGCTATATTGCCTGTGCACTGTAAACAAGTATTAGACAGGGCAAAACCCATCCTGAACATCTGTCGACCTGTATACTCTATGAAGGATTTTATATTGTGGGGTGATGGTGGCTCACTAGGAAGAGTAGTCATCTTACAATCAGAAGGTTGTGGGTTCAATTCCAGCTTCCTCCTGCCATATGTTGATGTGCCCCTGGGCAAGGCACTTAACCTCAAGTTGTCTACCCATCTGTGTATGAATGTGTGAGTGTGATTGGGTGAATGTGGCTCTAGTGTAAAGTGCTTTGAGTAGTCTGTATGACCACTCTATATAAGTTCAGTCCATTTACCATATTGTATTAACTGTAAACTGGGGTTACTAGTCATTTTAAAAAGTTCTTAAACATATCTGAGATCAGAATGTTTGGTCAAAGTTGACTGAGAAATCCACCTAACATTTCGTAATAGGAACGGATACTGATTAATCTTTATTAGACTGTAGTGTCCTGTATATTTTAGAAAGTAATTTGGGGGAGTTGAGATTAAGGACTTCTAATACACTTCATGTCGTTTGTAGCCCAATGTTATTGAGCCTAAATGTATTTTTTATTATAGATTTAATTTGTTGATATTCTAAAAATGTATTCTTGTCCATCCTATATTGTGTAATTAATCTATTAAATGGGATGAACTGAATTCCTTCAAATATATTTTCCAGGTATTCAATTCCTTCCAATCTGGAAAGTTTATCATATTATTTGTTTGTAGGATGTCAGGGTTGTTCCAGATGGGTGTACATCTGCATAGGTTTGGTGAAGACTCTGCCATTTTTAGATGGTCCCACGATGCTGTCAGAGAAGAGCTGATATTGAGGCTTTTATAGCATACATGTTGTTTTATATTTGAGCTAATAAATGGTAGGTCTGACCTCCTAATAATATTACATAATGTCTGTTCTACATCTAGCCAGGCTTCATCCAGAGCACTGTGTTTAAACCATTTTGAGATGTATTGTAGCATATTGGCAAAGAAATAATGGTAAAAGTTAGGTAGATCAGAAAGGCTTTTTAATGTCACCTAAAGCTTTCCCCAAGTTATCAATTCAATTAAGGCCAACAAAGTTTTGACCAATATACCACAGTGCCTGTTCCCCATTTATCCTTCTGAGGCCTGGTGTGGATTACAGATGCATTCCTCTTGGGGGGGTTCGCTTCCGGGGGCTTGTGTGGGTGCCTAGCTACCAGTGTGACTAAGTGCACGCTTGACCTGCTCTGGGGAACGTGGAGATCGGGTTGGGGAGGGGGATTTGGTACAATGCATCTCTCCCTGTCCCTCTATGGGCCGCGGCCTATTGCTCCCTGGCTTCACTACCAACCTGCCTCTCTGTCGGGTGTGTCCGGTGTCTATCTGCCTGGGGTTGCCTTCTCGAGTCAAGCCTACCTGCCCTTTGCTACTCTTGAGCCCTGAGGTCTTCTATACACACCTATTGAATGGGTCCTAAATTCTTTAGGGAGTCTTCGTGGTTTTGTTTTGGGCCTTCAAAATAAAGCTTATAAATAATCTTCAAAGTCTTGTTCTTTCATCCATCTATCAATTGCCTATACTCCTTTATACTTGCAGGGTCGCAGGCTCCTGGTGCCTGTCTCCAGGGCAAACAACCACTCATGCACACACCCACTCCTTAGGGCGATTTACAGAGACCAACTAACAGGAGTACCATGACATCAGGTCAGGTTACTTACCCAGGACCTTTTGGCTGCAAGGCAACAGTACTACCTACTGCACCACTGTACAGCACTTGTTCTTTCGTGGGCCAATTAATTCAGAGAGTTGTTTCAAAACTTCATATGGCTGGAGCCATGGTGATCTATGTTTGCTCAGCTTTGATTCAGTGGAGCATGTCATGATTTAGAGGAAATGACTCAATCATCATTGTAAAATGGTGGATGGGATGATATCACCGACCCCCTCCTGGACCCCCTGCAGTTTGCCTACAGAGCCAACAGGTCTGTAGATGATGCAGTCAACCTAGCCCTTCACTTCATCCTCCGGCACCTGGACTCCACAGGAACCTATGCCAGGATCCTGTTTGTGGATTTCAGCTCTGCCTTCAACACCATCGTCCCAGTTCTGCTACAGGAGAAGCCCCCCCAGCTGAGTGTGCCTGACTCCACCTGCAGGTGGATCACTGACTTCCTGTCTGACAGGAAGCAGCGTGTGAGGCTGGGGAAGCACGTCTCTGACTCCCTGACCATCAGCACCGGTTCCCCCCAAGGCTTTGTTCTCTCTCCTCTGCTCTTCTCCCTGTACACCAACAGCTGCACCTCCAGTCACCAGTCTGTCAAGCTTCTGAAGTTTGCGGACGACACCACCCTGATCGGACTCATCTCTGATGGTGACGAGTCCGCGTACAGATGGGAGGTGGACCATCTGTTGGACTGGTGCAGCCAGAACAACCTTGAGCTCAACGCTCTAAAGACAGTGGAGATGGTTGTGGACTTCAGGCAGAACCCAGCCCCACTTGCCCCCATCACCCTCTGTGACTCCACAATTGACACTGTGGAATCTTTCCGCTTCCTGGGAACCATCATCTCCCAGGATCTCAAGTGGGAGCCAAACATCAGCTCCCTCATCAAGAAAGCCCAGCAGAGGATGTTCTTCCTGCGGCAGCTGAAGAAATTCAACCTGCCAAAGACTATGATGGTGCACTTCTACACAGCCATCATTGAGTCCATCCTCACCTCCTCCATCACCATCTGGTACGCCGCTGCTACAGCCAAGGATAAGGGCAGGCTGCAGCGTGTCATTCGGTCTGTTGAGAAGGTGATTGGCTGCAGTCTACTGTCGCTCCAGGAACTGTACACCTCCAGGACCCTGAAGCGGGCAGGGAAGATTCTGGCTGATCCCTCCCACCCCGGTCACAGACTCTTTGAGACTCTCCCCTCTGGCAGGAGACTGCGGTCCATCCGGACCAAAACCTCACGCCACAAGAACAGTTTTTTCCCATCTGCCACCAGCCTTGTTAACAAAGCCCGGAAACCACACTGAGCAGTATAAGATGCTCTTGCATCTTATACTGCTCTATACTTACTCTCACTCACTTAAAACTGTGCACATATATTTATATTATATTGTAGATATGTTTAGACTGTTTAATTTGTATTGTATTGCACTGACTACGCCAAAACAAATTCCTTGTATGTCCAAAAACGTACTTGGCAATAAAGCTTTTCTGATTCTGATTCTGATTCTGACGCACTTGGCAGAAATTTGTTCAGGACGTTTTTCTACACTAGAGTAAAAATATGGTATTTGGTGATAGTTATGTGTTTTGTACCCAAGTGCTATTATTCTCTTAGCCTACCCTCTGCTGGAGCCGGTCCTCTGGAGCTCTCCGGACTCTCTGATCAGGCTTCCCTTACAGCAGATGACCCGTAGTTTACTCTGATAGGAAGAGGCGAGGTAAATGGCTCCAGAGGAGATGGCTGGGCCCAGGTAACGAGGATTTGGAATGTCTAGGTGGGCCAGCACTGCGGGACTAAAAACAAGAACAGCAAAGTTGTAAGGGCTTCTAACTGCTAAGCACAAAGAGTTTTAGATTTGTTTTAAAGTGACTCAATTATCTCACCCCACTGCTGCGTGTCCTTGAACTTCAATGACATCCAGGGAGTTGAAGTAGGTGACAAACAGGTACGGCTCTCTATAGGCTGCATCAAAGGACAGACAAAAACTTGAAGCAGCAAGCTTGAAAAAAGAGAAAGCTCAGTGAAAAATCAATTAAATTATTTAAGACAGATTTTAATTAAAAACTCTGCATTTACCAAAAGACAGAGGCACACGGCTCCACTTGATTTCATCAGTCCGACTTCTTCGTCCATACGAATCCACAAAGAAACCAAATTCTGTCACACAAACATTTTCTTCAGATCCCTTGTTACAGAATTATACTAGCCACAAGACAAAAAAAGATGAGGACTGGAAGCACCAGTGCAGACAATAAACTCAGTTTAACAGTTTACTGGAGAAGTGTTGAAACACATGCAAAGCTGAAGATTTTTACCAGGCCTTCGCCAGCATATCCTCATGTTATAAAAATGTTGAGTAAAAAAAAACCTGCATCACAGTATTTGCACAAACATTTAAAATAAAATGCATAACATGATCCATTTGACTATGGAATTAGAATACTTTTTCATTTCATTGTGTACACGTACAGTACAGCAGAATTTGTTTAAAGCAGTTACAGCAGTTGTTTACAACATTAAAGCGCCAATTATTACAACAAATGTAAAAATACCAGTGTATTACTGAGGCATTATTATTAACATTTTAAAATTAAAACATCGTCCAACTTTAGTGATAAATGTTCTTACAGAATATTGTTTTTTTTGTGCAGTTTTAAAACAAGCCATGACTTTCTGTGTTTCCTGGACCTAAAATATTCCCAAACTGCCGAAAATGTTTTTCTTAAAAGCAAGGGAAAAGTGTAGGAGCCTTATTTCAGCCAGCTTTCCAGCAGTTAGCAGCTCCATACACTTGAACGCTTTCCCTGACATCGTCTTCAAAGAACTTTAAACAATATGAATAATAAGATGTTACATTTTTGTGGTTTTAGAACCTTCACTCTTTAAAATTTTGGTATTCTTTGATGTTGTTATGTGACACATGTCTGCTCCTTACAAATAATTTTCCTAGAAGTTATCTTCATGCCATGGACCATTGCTATGACTCTCAAACTGTGACATAAGGAGCAAGGGAAGATGAAAAACCAAACAAATTTTTACATCTCATTTCATGGCTAAATGTTTTGAGGCTTCAACATTTTTAGATTTTTTCATTCATCTTTTCTGTTCCTCAGATCAATCAACATTTCATGACTTTGAATTCATTCTACTGGCAAGTACATAAAATTAATGGGACTATTTGAAGTTTCAACCCCTTTTACAAAGCGTCACATCCTGATACTCTAACCATTCCTGACTTATTGTATTGATCACACTTTGTAGTAGTGCTGCAGTATTTGGACCTTTAAGTCCTCCCTCGATGTTTTTGTGTGACAGAAGCAGCTTCTTTGCCGTCCTGGTTTAAAGAACCGGTTTAAACGTCTCTGCCTCACTGTGGATGCAGATGCACTGAAATCTACTTGCTGCCAATATTAAGATCTGCACTCGTGGGACTGGTAGACATCGATGGACACTTTTGAACTTCCATCTGCAATGTTCTAAGCAACCTTTTTTCTGAATGTGAATTTCTTTTCATGCAAAGTGATTGTTGGAGTCACCCGTTGCTAAAATAAGGAGAAAACATATCAAGCACATCTGCTCCTGTTTCGTAACGTTCAGTTTGTTTATTAGATGGGCACAGTCACTTCTGCTGGACTCTTTTACAGCCCTCTCTGTATTTATTAGATGACAATACAGAAATAAAGTTAGTTAACCATTAATAAATGAGCATATATAGTAAATAAATAAAATGTGGATGTCATCTCTCTGTGCAATCACCAAAAACAACAACTTGTAACCACACAAGCTGAAGCTGCAAAGTTTGCAAATCACAATATTTGTGTCACAGCACAAACTTTTGGCCATGAGTTTATGAGTCTGCCTTCCGGTGTCAGGGTTAATTTGTTTCAAACACGTCCACATTGCCCCTGTTTTTTTCAGTTCCTGATGATAACAATACAGTTGATGTGTTAACTCACCATGAAAACAGAGTAGGTATTCCTCCTTCTGCAGGCTGCTGGCCACCTGCATGATGGCGATGGGGAAACTGTGAGAAGAGGCTGCGAACACGGCTGAGGCCAGCGATACATCATTCTTGTCCAGGAACTCTGCAAAAGACGAACCAGAAGGATACAGTGTTACCCTGCAATCTCCTGAAAAGAAAACACACACATACTTTATTTACATTCTTACCCTCGAGCACATACTGCTTCATCTCAATTTCATAGAACTTGTTGGTGCCGATGATGATGCTGTAGCTGGTCAGATGAATGCAGCTGCAGGGCTCCAGAGTTTCAATTTCCTGTCAGTCACAAAATATGGAGGCACACAAAGAGGGAAAAGTGAAATGAGAAAGTGAGAGTGCGTGATCAGTTGAGGCCAGACAATAAAATGGAAACACTTATTGGAGTCAGATGAAAGGATTCTAATGTCTGGGAACAATTTTCATCATTCAGCTTAAACCTTTTCACATTTTGGTACATTACGAACTTGAAGGTATTTTATTTGGGTTGAACACAAAGATGAACACAAAGTAGGGCAGAGTTTTAAAGAAGAATGAAAATGATCAAAATTTACAGGAAAAATCTAATAAGTGTGGTAACGCAGTCCCGCTGAGTTAAAGCTTCGTAGAACGGCAGTTTCTACTAATTGTAGCTATAATTTAGCTGCAGGTCTTTTGAAGTATGTTTCTAGTGGTTTTGCCAATCTAGAAACAGATTTTTTTGTCCATTCATCTCTGCAATATAGTTCAAGCTTAGTCAAAAGAATGAAAAACATCAAAACATGGCATATTTTTAACCAACCTTTGCAACAGCTTCTCAGTTTGATATGGTATTTCTATGTTACATATGCTTTCATCTACTTCATCTCACCTGGATTAAATTATTAGGTTACTCTTTAGACTCTTTAGAACTTGATCAGATGTGGAGGATGTCATTTTTGTGTTTGTAGCGGGGAGACGCTGAGCCCCAGAATAAACTAGCTTGTATAGTGATGAGCAATCAAGCTGTCTGAAACAATCTTAGTTTGTTTCACATATAGTTTCTTCTTGCCACTCTGCCATTCTCCTGTCAACATATTCTCACACCTGAGCTGGTAATCTCTGCAGCTTCTTCAGAGTTATTATGGCCCCTTTTCTTTTTGATGGATTGAACGGATCTCTGAGAGATGTTCAAAGCTTGCAATATTGTTTTAGAACCTAACCCTGCTTTAAACATAATCCCAACTTCATCCCTGAACTGTCCGCTGTGTTCCTTGGTCTCCATGATGCTGTTTGTTCCCTGATGTTCTCTGACAAACCTCTGAGGCCACAAACAACTGCTGGATTTATACTGTGCTTAAAATTACAGACTCTATTTAATTGGAGGTTTTCTGAAGGCAGCTAGTTTCACTGGATTGTCTTACAAGGTATCAGAGGAGCTACACACTTTAAAATGTTTTATTTGTAAAATCAAATAGAAAACCATGTATTATTTTCATTCCACTTTACAATTATGCACTACAGATTCTAACCCAATTAACTGAGGCTAATGAGTCAAAATGTGTAAAAATTCAAGGTGTGTGAATTTGTTTGCAAAGCACCGTATGTTCCTCACCGGGTTTTCCATTTACCATAAAAATTGTGTCTTCAGTATTTATGTTATATTTATACCAAAAAAATCAGTGTTTGGAGTTTCATATATTGTAAAACATTTAAATTTGACTGTAACCTTAATACAAAATTTTCATCTCTGATATTTCCCCATGTAATGGAAGCAGCAGTGAATATGACTTTATCTGCTCACTACATTTTATGTAGTACCTTTTACCTGTGGATAATAATTAAGGAATAGTAATTATGATCCACAAAATGTATTTATTCTATATTTGATTTTTGAATGTATCCAATGAGTGAGAAAATTATGAGAGTTTAGTTTTAGATTTTTTGCACCTCCAGTAATTTGCTAAACTGTTTAACCGTATTCAAAGCAAAATACAAGGAGGGTTGGAGCAATAGTAATATATCTATTAAGTCAGTTATTTATTAATTTAATTCTGCATTAATAAACAAAATCTGATTATTTTGAAGTATGCAACACATACATGAGTCTTAATATGTAAGGTAAAAACCTTTAGTTAGAATATGGGAACAACTACCAAGTACGTCTGCAAAGAAAATTGGAAAACCTGTGCAGGGTAATTTTTCTGTTCTGTAATATTGAACGCCTTGCCCTTTTCATATAAACATTTGAAATATTATCCCTCATTGCTCTTACTGTAACAACTAATTAAAACTTATTTAGATCTGATGGTAACTTAAACTAGTTACATGAGTTATTTATCCACAAATCATCAGTTAAAACTAAAACAAAAATAAAATCTAATCTGTACATGAACGCATTCTGAGCTTTTCCTGCAGCAGATTCACTCCACACAATAAATCTCTTTTCTGCTTTACCGATACTAATGAATTCAAGAATTTATTCCTATTTCAGTTTGTGTCCACCCTTGTTTTGTCTTTTTTTTAAAACATTTCATGTTTCTCCACCAAACAGTCAAGCTTACTTTGCGGATGCAGTATTTGTTGAGATTGTCATTATAGCGCAATATGGTTATCTTGTTTGGCATCGCAGCACATATACAAGGCCCGTTGTCAACCTGGAAGCAGAACATTTACATGTCAGCTGTTTTAGTGACCTTTTCCATCACCACGCCATCGATTCTGCATAAATACACTCAACCTGGTTTATCTTGAGCTTCACAGAGAAGAGCAGGACTTACTCTCCCAGCAGCAAACAGATGGCAGCCTTTCACAGTCTCAAAGATGTAGGGAGCCAGTTCAGTTTGGCTGGGCAGGTGGGACTGGGCCAGGGACTGCTTCACTCTCTTAATCTCCACCAGACACAAGGCCCGCTCATCCCCTACAGCACACAAAAACACATGTTACCAACACACAGGTTAAGGTATGCACTGGTCCTTGTTTTCTAGGTAGTTTCCTGTCATTTATGATAAAAAGAATGCACCCACATCTTAAAATGAGATAGACAGTGCCTTAGATTACCAAAAGTATGCACTGTATTGTATTACACTGTATAAGCATTTATTCAGTCAACCTCATAATTAGCTTGAAAAATCAGTTTTAGCAACTGTATATTGAAGTAGTGGGAGAATGTCTTCTGTTTCATAAAAGCAAAGCTAAGCGGGGTTATGCACTGCAGGTAAGATCTTCTAAAATCTTTTGTTTGTTGTCTTCCTTTCTTAGAAATTTGCTGTTGTTCGTCAAAAGTCGGTCCAAGTTCAACCTGTCTGGGAATTAATTTGACCATTGACTCTAGAATAGTTAGTAATTCAGAGGGGTTTGTGGTCAAATCGGTGACTTTAAGGTGCCCAGCCCATGAGGCTCCAAAACAAACCCAAATATTCAACCATCCAACCAAAAGTATGTATTTTTCTGACAACTCTTCTAGATGAGTTTAGTGTGTTACTGAGAACAACTTTAACAATAATTATGCTAAGGGATGCTTGTTCAGTCTGAGATGCTTTTCCTGTGTTTTTTTTGTTGTTTCCATCAACATCTCATGGTCCAGCATGCTGGTAAACGTGCTTGGACTTTGCTTCTCGTACAACAAGCGACTCTCCAGATTATTCTCACCTGTGAATGATCTCGCATGATGATAAACTCTAATTTATTTAGGAACAGCCTCTCATTATTTCAGTGAATTCATTCTGATGTTAGCACAAAAATCTCTTTTTCATTTTGAAAAACACTTCTGACCTGAACTACACCATCAACATGTGGACACAAATTCTCCAGCCGAGCTTGCCTAACCATTAACAGCTAATACCAAAGTTGGACATGTTACCAACAATCATCAACAGTTTCTCCTGCTCTTTGATGATCTGTATCTGAAAAACTGATCCTAGGCCAGGGATGTGAGTCAGGGAGTTCTTTATGACATTCAGAGCATACAGTCCCTCTTCAGATCCCACCAGAACAATCTGCACAAGAGACACAAGACAGACAGAACTTACTCAGGTAATTGTCCAAGGAACAGCAACACATAGTGAATCTTGGTGGAGTCTTGCTCTCACTAATTCTCATTAATCTGCTTTTCAATCTAACTGCTGTTGGAATTCTCTTAAATGCATACTAAAGCTGCTCATGTAAATTGTAAAGTAAAATGTGCTTTAAAAACTACTTTTGTTCTTTATTCAATGTCAATATCAGGTGTTTGGTACCTGATCAGTTAGAGGAAGTGTGCAGTTAATATCCAGTCTATCATCCCCCTCCAGTTTCAGCAGAGAATTTCCAAGTAGCTTCTGTAAGAGCAAACAGAAACAGGCGATCAACTGGAGCCCAGCTTCAGCCACACTGTCCTCAGGGGGAGGCAGCAGAGGGACGGGCTGGAGGGGGCAGGAGAGGGTTTATAGGGTCAGAGGAGGGATCAAGTCACAAATCAGCCTTGTTCCAATGAAACTCATGTAAAAAAAATGTGTCTGTATAACACTTACAAAGAGATTTCAGAGGAAAAGAAGAAAAGAAAACCATACAGTGATCTAGGAAAATACTCAAATTTTAGCCTGATTCCTGTGTTTTAACAAAGGTTTGTACAGAACTCAGTGGGGTCGGTCTAAGCAGAGGATAACCCCACTGCCACAGATATGCTGATCTATAATTTATGGTAACTTGAACTGGAAAAAAAATCAAGAAGAGTTACGGAGAAATTTTGCGTTAATCATAAAGTAAAACAAGTTTCCGTTAAAATGTTTTGCAGAATATATCCAGTAATGCTTTTTTGGAAAAGATTTCAATTTAAATATTGATTGTTTGTGATTTTTAGGGTTTAAGCAAAGAACAGTTATTTCATATTTTATTTCACCTGTAGATATCAGAACTAAACAGCAAACAGGGTTTTATTCTAAAATTATTTTTTGTAATTCTTTGGGAATAATTCAGCTCACAGCAGTGTCCTTTACATCAACTCTATATTATTTGGCAAGTTCCATATACGCTAGATGTAATGATCAAACAAAAAAGTTTTTCTAAAGATTATATAAAAAAACAGGCAAAAACCCAAACTCAGAATAATGTAAATTTACAATCCAACTTCTAGTTTAGGTTTCAACATAATGATGGCGCAGTTGGTAGCACTGTTCCCTTGCAGCAAGAAGGTCCTGGGTTTGACTCCCGGCCGGGGTTCTTTCTGCATGGAGTTTGCATCTCAAAGCCCAAAGACATTCCTGTTAGGTTAATTGGTCTCTCTAAATTAATAAGTGCGTGCATGGTTGTTTGTGTGTTGCCCTATGATGGACTGGAGACCTGTCCAGGGTGTACCCTGCCTCCACCTGTAGACTGCTGGAGATAGGCATCAGCTCCACCTGTGACCCACTATGGAATAAGTGTTATAGAAAATGACTGATTGATGTTCCATTAAGGGCAGTATGAGTCATTTTGACATCCAACCTTTCAACAAATGTTAATAAAAACAACTACTTTTTTTCTTAAAAATTAGTACTCCTTTAACATTGTTTTATTATCTTTTGAGAGTTGCTTGTCTTTTTTCCATTCAGAAACACACTTCTCGGTTTAATGAAAATCATCCTAAATCTAAGTCTGTGGAGGTGTGAATACTATTTGTCCTAACTATATACAGGTCCTTCTCAAAATATTAGCATATTGTGATAAAGTTCATTATTTTCCATAATGTCATGATGAAAATTTAACATTCATATATTTTAGATTCATTGCACACTAACTGAAATATTTCAGGTCTTTTATTGTCTTAATACGGATGATTTTGGCATACAGCTCATGGAAACCCAAAATTCCTATCTCACAAAATTAGCATATCATTAAAAGGGTCTCTAAACGAGCTATGGACCTAATCATCTGAATCAACGAGTTAACTCTAAACACCTGCAAAAGATTCCTGAGGCCTTTAAAACTCCCAGCCTGGTTCATCACTCAAAACCCCAATCATGGGTAAGACTGCCGACCGGACTGCTGTCCAGAAGGCCACTATTGACACCCTCAAGCAAGAGGGTAAGACACAGAAAGAAATTTCTGAACCAATAGGCTGTTCCCAGAGTGCTGTATCAAGGCACCTCAGTGGGAAGTCTGTGGGAAGGAAAAAGTGTGGCAGAAAACGCTGCACAACGAGAAGAGGTGACCGGACCCTGAGGAAGATTGTGGAGAAGGGCCGATTCCAGACCTTGGGGGACCTGCGGAAGCAGTGGACTGAGTCTGGAGTAGAAACATCCAGAGCCACCGTGCACAGGCGTGTGCAGGAAATGGTCTACAGGTGCCGCATTCCCCAGGTCAAGCCACTTTTGAACCAGAAACAGCGGCAGAATCGCCTGACCTGGGCTACACAGAAGCAGCACTGGACTGTTGCTCAGTGGTCCAAAGTACGTTTTTCGGATGAAAGCAAATTCTGCATGTCATTCGGAAATCAAGGTGCCAGAGTCTGGAGGAAGACTGGGGAGAAGGAAATGCCAAAATGTCAGAAGTCCAGTGTCAAGTACCCACAGTCAGTGATGGTCTGGGGTGCCGTGTCAGCTGCTGGTGTTGGTCCACTGTGTTTTATCAAGGGCAGGGTCAATGCAGCTAGCTATCAGGAGATTTTGGAGCACTTCATGCTTCCATCTGCTGAAAAGCTTTATGGAGATGAAGATTTCATTTTTCAGCACGACCTGGCACCTGCTCACAGTGCCAAAACCACTGGTAAATGGTTTACTGACCATGGTATCACTGTGCTCAATTGGCCTGCCAACTCTCCTGACCTGAACCCCATAGAGAATCTGTGGGATATTGTGAAGAGAACGTTGAGAGACTCAAGACCCAACACTCTGGATGAGCTAAAGGCTGCTATCGAAGCATCCTGGGCCTCCATAAGACCTCAGCAGTGCCACAGGCTGATTGCCTCCATGCCACGCCACATTGAAGCAGTCATTTCTGCAAAGGATTCCCAACCAAGTATTGAGTGCATAACTGTACATGATTATTTGAAGGTTGACGTTTTTTGTATTAACAACACTTTTCTTTTATTGGTCGGATGAAATATGCTAATTTTGTGAGATAGGAATTTTGGGTTTTCATGAGCTGTATGCCAAAATCATCCGTATTAAGACAATAAAAGACCTGAAATATTTCAGTTAGTGTGCAATGAATCTAAAATATATGAATGTTAAATTTTCATCATGACATTATGGAAAATAATGAACTTTATCACAATATGCTAATATTTTGAGAAGGACCTGTAGGTCCTATTTTTTTCAATAAATTTAAAAACAGGGTTTGGTCTTAGAAAGTTAATCTAAAATACTAAAAGAGAAATGAAATAAAATAAAATGAATGTTGCATTGGAGATCCTAGAGAATAGTGGTAGGGTAATGTACAGCTCACTTCCACAAATGTATAAATTGATAACTTAAAAACATGACAGTTGTATCAAATGAAGGATTTTAAACATTTACTTATATAATTCCTTCTTTGGGTAAAAGCTCCTGGACAGCAGACAGTGGCACCCAAAAGACTGTTATCAGTTGTTGTCCAGAGCTACTACAAGAGTTAAGTACAAGACGTTACTTATCTACAACTAGAACGTCCAAAAAACTGGTCTGTGAGTTTACGTCTCCCTTTGAGACTTTTCAGAAACCATTTGGGGTTTTGGCATAACTATGAGTCACAATAACAGACTGATACTCAAGTCCTAATAAAACAAAGTAAGTTAGGAGAATCCAGAAATGTTTGTCTGTATGGCAGATGTTTTCAGAGAAGGGACCCACAGTCAGACAGACTGCTGACAAATGAAGGACTGGTTGCTACCTTCATCCGGGAGTTATTGGAAACACCACAGGCCTCACTCACATCGGCTAATGGTAATGTTCATGAGTCCACTAAGATGAGATCAATAAATACAACAGGGCGATGCATTGGTGGATGGCACCAACAGATAGTTCTCAGTGGTTTGCTAATGTACCAGGAGGCTGCTGAATCAGTGCGCCTTTGGATTAAGCAACATGTGCTATTTGTGAGGAAAGGAAATCACTGTACTCTAAAACAAGACTCTTTTCAGTCTGATTGACATGGTGGTGGCAGCAGGGATTGACGCTGCTTTACCGCTTCCTGGCCTCTACCTTTACTCATGGACCAAAGAGGAACTCCAGCAAAATGATCATCAATAGAAAGTACTTTTAAATGAAACGTTTAATTTGCGTGAGGACAACTAAAGACAAACAAGTCTTTGAAGGTAAATGGAGTAAGCAGTTTATTGACTTTAGTAAAACCATCATAAAGATCTATAATTGTACTGGAAACGCTGCACACACCGCATACTAAAGTCACATGTTTATTTACTTTAGCCTCTAATGGGTTTGCTTTTCTAAATAAGTCTCTGTTGTTTATCGAGATTCTCTTTATTTACATTCTGACCAGATTGGAAACACTTCATGCTCTTTTTACTGTACACCGATATATGAAATATTCTAATGATACTATTTCTAATACAGTATGACATTATTAAACTGTGTTCTCTGTTAACGTTTATCGGAGATCAAAGAACCACAATAACCCTTGAGAGTTGGGTTTTAAAGGTGTGTTTCACTGAAATGTTTTTCAGAGTGATATATTCAAATCATGAGATCTTAACCAATAATAAGCTTGCTGATTAATAAGATGATAAATCTATAAATCATTTTAGGTATTAAACAGATTCAGCTTATTTGCCTAATAGTGATTTAAGAACATATCAACTCTGGCCCTCTAGTTTATGCAAGCCAGTGTGTGAGTTGTTTCTTTCTACTAGTTTAAACCAGAGTGACTTATGTTCTGTTATGAAAGGAAAGTGCAGAGATCCAACACAGTAAACACATGAGAACATAAGCAGGTAAACCCTTGCCTTCTGATTCTTGGTCCTCTGAATGAGACATCAACAGTGGACCCAAAGATAACAGGATGCAGTACCTTGCAAAGTATTCATGCCCAATTTCACATTTTGTTACAACCAGAAACACAAACTGTATTATACTGTGATTCTATTTAATAAACCAACATAATGTAGTGCACAATTTGTAGTGGAAAGAAAATGATACATAGTTTTAAAAATCTTTTGAAAAAATAATTTGAAAAGCATTGCAGGGGACAGTGGCATTTGAATTCAGTCAACCACAGTCAACAGTTTTCTCTAACTGCTTTGCACCTAGAGAGGACACTGTGTGTGTCCATTGTTCTTATACACTGCTCAAAAAATAAAGGGAACACTCAAACAACACAATATAACTAAAAGTAAATCAAACTTCTGTGAAATCAAACTGTCCACTTAGGAAGCAACACTGATTGACAATCAATTTCACATGATGTTGTTCAAATGGAATAGACAACAGGAGGAAATCTTTGGCGATTAGCAAGACACACTCAATAAAGGAGTGGTTCTGCAGGTGGGGACCATAGACCACTTCTCAGTACCTTTGCTTTCTGGCTGATGTTTTGGTCACTTTTGAATGTTGGTGGTGCTTTCACACTCGTGGTAGCATGAGACGGACTCTACAACCCACACAAGTGGCTCAGGTAGTGCAGCTCATCCTGGATGGTACATCAATGCGAGCTGTGGCGCGGTTTGCTGTGTCTGTCAGCGTAGTGTCCAGAGCCTGGAGGCGCTACCAGGAGACCGGCCAGTACACCAGGAGACTTGGAGGAGGCCGTAGGAGGGCAACAACCCAGCAGCAGGACCGATACCTCCGCCTTTGTGCAAGGAGGAACAGGAGGAGCACTGCTAGAGCCCTGCATAAATGAACTCCAGCAGGCCACAAATGTGCATGTGTCTGCACAAACGGTTAGAAACCGACTCCATGAGGATGGTATGAGGGCCTGACGTCCACAAATGAAGGTTGTGCTCACAGCCCAACACCGTGCAGGACGCTTGGCATTTGCCGGAGAACACCAAGATTGGCAAATTCGCCACTGGCGCCCTGTGCTCTTCACAGATGAAAGCAGGTTCACATTGAGCACAGGTGACAGACGTGACAGAGTCTGGAGTCACCGTGGAGAACAATCTGCTGCCTGCAACATCCTTCAGCGTGATCGGTTTGGCAGTGGGTCAGTAATGGTGTGGGATGGCATTTCTTTGGAGGGCTGCATGGTCCTCCATGTGCTCACTAGAGGTAGCCTGACTGCCATTAGGTACCGAGATGAGATCCTCAGACCCCTTGTGAGACCATATGCTGGTGCGGTTGGCCCTGGGTTCCTCCTGATGCAGGACAATGGTAGACCTCATGTGGCTGGAGTGTGTCAGCTGTTCCTGCAAGATGAAGACTTTGAAGCTATGGACTGGCCCGTCCGTTCCCCAGACTTGAATCCGATTGAGCACATCTGGGACATCAGGTCTCGCTCCATCCACCAACGTCACGTTGCACCACAGACTGTCCATGAGTTGGTGGATTCTTTAGTCCAGGTCTGGGAGGAGATCCCTCAGGAGACCATCCGCCGTCTCATCAGGAGCATGCCCAGACGTTGTAGGGAGGTCATATAGACACGTGGAGGCCACACACAATACTGAGCCTCATTTTGACTTGTTTTAAAGGACATTACATCAAAGTTGGATCAGCCTGTAGTGGGTTTTTCCACTTTAATTTTGTGTGTGACTCTAAATCCAGGCCTCCATTGGTTAATAAATTTGATATCCAATGATGACTTTTGTGTGATTTTGTTGTCCGCACATTCAACTTTGTACAGAACAAAGTATTCAAGGATGTGTTATTTGAGTGTTCCCTTTATTTTTTTGAGCAGTGTAATAGCTCAGGTCAGATTGGTCGGAGAGTATCTGTGAAGATAGGTTTTCAAGTCTTGTCACAGATGCTCAAATTAATTTAGGTCTGGACTTTGATTGGGCCATTCTAACGAATGAACATGTTTAATTATTATTCCTATTGAAGCTCTGCCTGTATGTTTGGGACTATTGTCCTGCTGGAGACTTCCGCACTAGACTCAAGCCCTTTTGCAGCCTTTAACAGGTTTGTTTCCAGGATTGCTCTGTATTTAGCTCCATTCATCTTCCAAGCAATTTTGACCAGCTTTCCTCCCCCTACTAAAGGAAAACATCCCCACAGCATGATATAGCCACTACCATGTTTCCTGGTGTGTTCATGCTGTTAGTCTTCTGCCACACACAACGTTTTGCATGCAGACCAAAATATTCGGTTTTGGTCTCATCACACCAGAGTACCTTATTCCCACTGTTTGCTGTGTTCCCTGCATGTCTTGTGGCAGACATCAAACATGACTTCCCAGGATTTTCTTTCAACAGCTGTTTTCTTTATACCACTTTTCCATAAAGACCAGATGTCCTGACTAATAGAAGTCCTGTCAACAGATTCTTCTACCTGATCTTCACAACTCCTCCAGATTTACCATGAGTCTCATTGCTGCGTCTCTGATTAATGCTCTCCTAGGCCAGCCTGTTAGTTTGTTCGCTAATGTTCTCTAACAAATCTCTAAGGCCTTCAGAGAACAGCTGGATTTTTACAGAGATTAAATTACACACAGATGATTTTTTTGTTACAGTTAGGAGAGTTCTGATTGAGCAACTGGTTGCACTGAATTGTATTTAGGGTTATTAGAATATATATATTATCAGAATACATATGCAGGCTACATTTTTCAAATGAATATATGCAAACAGTTTTAAAAATATATGTTTCATTTTGCTTTTACTTTCTGTTGGACTATCACATAAAACCACTGCAGTTTGAGTTTGTAACATGACAAAAACTAAACATTCTCAAGGGGTGTAAATACTTTTGCAAGGCATTGTGTCTTGGTGAGAAAAATTCAGTTTTATCACTCAGAGTGTGTACAGGGTGAGGTAAAAGATAGGAAGGGGTGGTGAGGAAAAGTAGCAGCGAATGAGGTGAAAGCAGGAGGACCAAGCAACACAATGAAAGGCACATGCACTACAGTGTGCCCCAGGAGGAATGTGCAGATTATGTGTACAAACCTGTGCTCCTTTATCTCTGTAACTCTTTACATGAACCAGAGGAGACAGAACCATTTGTCTTTTGCACACAGTGGCCTATATGTGTAAAGAAAGCCCAGCGTATCAGAACAACAAAGCAAATCAACAAAACAAGCCCATATTTCGGACATACAGTATGGCATGATGAAAATGCAACTAACAGGAATGAAAGAGACAAAGAGAAAAGAAAAAGTAGAGATAAAAGGGGAACAATTAACGACATATGTAAGGGAAATCAGAAGGCTCTATTAAAATGTTAAACTTAATCCTTAAAATGACTGCAGTACCAATGTGTTAACGAGTAGTCCCTCATGTGTAAACATGTGAACATGAAGGATCCAAGGAGGTCAATTATCCCAAGCTGTGTTCTGCAGAAATACTCACTGCGTCAGCCTCTGCCTTCTCTCGAGCGGCTCGTCCCCCGGCCACCACAGACTCCATCACAGCCACCCATCGCTGTTTGTCTGGGAAACTGGGGGCCATGAAATAAATGGCCTGACCAGGCCAGCAGGGGGCATGGCAACGGGACTCGAGCTTCAGGATGTAGGGAACATCTGACACATGGGAAATTATGCAAAGGCCAAACAGTTCACCATTCATTTAATCTCATTAAAGGAATGACAAAGTGTGATAATAACATCTAGACAAATGGGATAAAAACTTAAAAATAAACAAAAACCATTCACCAGGGATTTGTTAGTGGCAATGATGGCAATATTTGAAGATAAAGACAAAGTGTGTCTACCAGATTTGGCAGTGTTTGGTAGCTCAGATGCTCCAACAGCTCCATGAATCATCACCTCTCCCTCTGACAGACACAGGTCAAACTCCTCCAGTGGCTTCACAGACTCTGAAAGCAAAGTGAACAGAAACTAGAGGTAGGTATATAACAGCACTTGTATTTCCAAGTATCGAATAATTATTCCCTCATGTTAAAGTGTAACCTTCTCTTGGCTCAATCTCATAGATGGAAACTTTAGTGCCATCCAGGACGACATATTTTCTCTCCCAGCCCTGACCCCGTTTTCCATTCCTGCCAACACATTGAAAAAGAATATTACTGCATTGTCTATACAGTGCCTTGCAAAAGTATTCCCACCCCTTGAACCTTTCCATTCTCACATTCCATTTGTCACATTACACATTACATTCCAACTGCAATGTATTTCATTTGGATTTATGTGATAGACCAAAACAAACTATGGTCTATCACATAAAATGATACATACAGTAGTTTTCCAATTTTTACTAACAAAAATCTGAGAAATTTAGAGTGCATTTGCACTTAGCCCAGTTTTTTCTTATACAAATGAATAAAGTCCAGTGCAGTCGCTTCCCTTCAGAAGTCACCTAACTAGAAAATAGAGCCTGTCTGTAATTTAATATGCATGTAAATCCAGCTGTTCTGTGAAGGCAACGGAGGTTTGTTAGAGAAAATTAGTGAACAAAGAGCATCTTGAAGACCAAGGAACACAGCAGATAGGTCAGGGAGGGACATGGTTGTCCACTGAAACTATGAGGTCAAGCAAAGATAGTATTAGCCAGAGAAGCAGCCAAGAAGCCCATGATAACTCTGGAGAAGCTGCAGAGATAAACAGCTCAGGTATTAGTCTTGCACTCCAATGGGTATTACAAAAGTCATGGCTGAACCAAACAATTAGAGGCCCTATTTGTAGTTTGCCAGAAGCTGCGTATGAGACATATTTATTTTATCAATACTTTTTATTTATCTATAAAGCCCTTTACAAACCAAAAGGCAACCAAAATGCTGAATAAAATTCATTTTTAAAAGAGAATAATTTAAAGTTCCAGCAGACCTCACAGAAAGAGGGAGACTGTTCCAGAGCTTAGGAGCTGCAGCTGAAAAAGCTCTGTCTCCCCTGGTCACAAGCCGAGTCCTGGAAACAACTTAGAACTTCTGGTCCTGAAATCTTAGAGATCTACTGGGGATGTGTGGATATAAAAGATCGTTAAGGTAAAGAGGTACCAGACCATTTAGACATTTAACCAGAAAAGCAAAATCTTAAAATGGGCAGCCAGTGGAGGGAATACAAAATTAGGGTCATATGTTCATTTGTTCTTGTCCCCTTTAGCAGATGGGCAGCATACTTTTGAATCAGCTGAAGATGACAAAGAAGAGACTGGTCATTCCCACTAGAGAGGGAGTTGCAGTAGTCCAGTCTAGAAATATTAAAAACATCTCAAGGGTATCGTGAGGAAGATAATCTTTGACTTTACTAATAAGCCTTCGATGATAAAAGCTAGACTGAACTGACCTGTTTATTGAATTTAAAATCTTAGTCAAGGATCACCCCATAATTCCTATCAAACACACAGCCATGCCAGAGTCGAGTGATCCAACAGCACTGCTGCATCCTGTCAGCAGGTCAGATTTACCAAATAAAACGACCTCTGTCTTTTTATCATTTAAATAAAAAAAATCAGCTCCATCCATGCTCTCACACCGCTGACTGGGATCACCTAAAGTTTAATGGAAGATACATCTGAATGTAATTTGCATAAAAAGAAAATGACAGATAATATTTCTGGAAAATGGACCCCAGAGGGACAAAGAGAATAAAAAGGGACCTAAAATGGAGCCTTGAGGTACTCCATTTTTAAAAAGAGCTAAAGAGGATGAAAATTATCCCCGCTGGACAGAGAAACTTCTATTGGATAAAAACAACCCAAACCATTCTATGGCCGTGCCTTTAATACCAACAGGCTGCTCCAGGCCTGATTTTAAAATATCATGATCTGTGGTCCATGAGGTTGGTCCAACATCAGGCTCGACAGATGGCGAGTCGCACGGTCTTGTGGCATTCAGGCATACCAGACATAAGGAAGAAGGTGTTCCGAGTCAGATAAGATCTTTTTTCTTAACATGCAAAGTGCCGTGTTTGGAAGACTAATCTACCTAATGTAAACCGATCTTTAACACCATCTACAAAAATTGTGAAACACGCAGGGGCAGCATCAGGCTGTGGGGTGTTTATTCAGGTAAGTTGATGGGAAGATGAATGGAGCTAAATATGATCTAGTAGAGGCTGCCATAGACTTCAGACTGGGGCAGAGGCTCACATTCCAGTAGGACAGTGACCATAAATGTACAGCAACAATAGAGTAGTTTTGATCAAAACATATCTGTGTTAGAATGGGTGTAATGTTACTCATAAATCAAAATTCCGTGCAGATTTGTGGTTTGAAGGTATAGTTCGGTACAGTTTCAGTATCCTTCAAACAAGAAAAAATAAATTCAAATAGTTGATTTTATGTTTTTAGTCACTGGGCTCACTGGATGCTATAGGTAGCTGGCTTGGACGTCAGCTGATGTTTCCCCAGTATCTCTGATGTTTACATTCAACTTGATGTTGTTTTAAGTGAATATTTCAGTTAAGTGCAGAGCAACTGTCAATAGTTGAAAAGGTATATTCACTGACTCCCAATTTGACTCGAGTTGACCCGATTTGCAAAGAGACAAGTTGCCCAAAAATGATCTCTAAATGTGTAAACCTGTTTAAGACATACTACAAAATTACGGATGTAATTCAGAAAAAGGTGGTTCTACAACACAGATGCTGAATGCAAAAGCCCACTGCACTTCTCAGACTTTGTCTCTGTACAATTTTTCTTCCACAATTATGCACCAATTGGTCTTGGTGTTTAACATAAAATCCCAATGAAATACATTAAAGTCTGTGGTTGGAAAAATGTAAGACCAAATACCTGTGCGAGGAACAGTAACTGAAATGTCCGGTTACTTTTTATCACATATACTAGAAACACTTCTTTCTGAGCAGTTTTTATCCAAACTGTGTGATGGAGATTAATAAATGATGTCTGTGTTATGCTCTATCAGGAGATGTGTTTTTGGTAGATGGGAAGCTGGAGTCATGCACTGTATGATTAGCTCCAAAAGAATATTACTGTCAAGGAACAATGAAAGATACATTTTTCCAAAAGGCTTTGACAGGCCTGTGTTAGCCTGCCAACAGCTGACCTGGGCTGCTTCATCCAACCCTCCAGATGCATGTGCCCACCGGCCTCTTTGATCTGTTGGCCTGGAGAACTGCCTTTGTCTCGACACAGGCCCTCAGAGAGATGCAGCGAGCAGTCACTCGACATGCCACAGGTGGCGGGAAGGCAGGCTGAGCACTTTGGATGGCACAGAGCATGACATTCTGCAGAGAAAGACACAAACACTCAATGCCAGGGCATGTGTGCAGAATATAAATTCTAACATATCAAACTTTGAAATGTTACATTTAACTCAGTTTTACTCATGTTATTTAAATCTTTATTTTATCTAATTGAAGATAGTGTAAATATGTATATACAGTACAGACCGAAAGTTTGGACACACCTTCTCATTCAAAGAGTTTTCTTTATTTTCATGACTATGAATATTGTAGCTTCACACTGAAGGCATCAAAACTATGAATTAACACATGTGGAATTATATACTGAACAAAAAAGTGTGAAACAACTGAAAATATGTCTTATATTCTAGGTTCTTCAAAGTAGCCACCTTTTGCTTTGATTACTGCTCCACACACTCTTGGCATTCTGTTGATGAGCTTCAAGAGGTAGTCACCTGAAATAGTTTTTCAACAGCCTTGAAGGACTTCCCAGAGATGCTTAGCACTTGTTGGCCCTTTTGCCTTCACTCTGCAGTCCAGCTCACCCCAAACCATCTCGATTGGGTTCAGGTCCGGTGACTGTGGAGGCCAGGTCATCTGGCGCAGCACCCCATCACTCTCCTTCTTGGTCAAATAGCCCTTACACAGCCTGGAGGTGTGTTTGGGGTCATTGTCCTGTTGAAAAATAAATGATGGTCCAACTAAACGCAAACCGGATGGAATAGCATGCCGCTGCAAGATGCTGTGGTAGCCATGCTGGTTCAGTATGCCTTCAATTTTGAATAAATCCCCAACAGTGTCACCAGTAAAGCACCCCCACACCATCACACCTCCTCCTCCATGCTTCACGGTGGGAACCAGGCATGTAGAGTCCATCCATTAATCTGAGCTGCTGCTGACCTGCGATTTCTGAGGCTGGTGACTCGCAGCAGAGGTGACTCTTGGTCTTCCTTTCCTGGGGCGGTCCTCCTGTGAGCCAGTTTCTTTGTAGCGCTTGATGGTTTTTGCGACTGCACTTGGGGACACTTTCAAAGTTTTCCCAATTGTTCGGACTGGCTGACCTTAATTTCTTAAAGTAATGATGGCCACTCGTTTTTCTTTACTTAGCTGCTGCTTTTTTCTTGCCATAATACAAATTCTAACAGTCTATTCAGTAGGACTATCAGCTGTGTACTGTATCCACCTCCTGCACAACACAACCCCATTTATTATGCTTGAAATCCCACTTATTAAACCTGACAGGGCACACCTGTGAAGTGAAAACCATTTCAGGTAACTACCTCTTGAAGCTCATCAACAGAATGCCAAGAGTGTGTGGAGCAGTAATCAAAGCAAAGGGTGGCTACTTTGAAGAACCTAGAATATAAGACATATTTTCGGTTGGTCACACTTTTTTGTTCAGTATATAATTCCACATGTGTCGTCTGTGGCTCACCAAGACACGTTGCTGCTTGGCGACCAAAGTGAACGGTATCCAGGCACACAGTACACTTGGCGGCTCTCATGTTGAGTCCCACTGTGAATCGGTGAGGAGTGTTGTGGTGGAGCACCCGCTCTCGCTCCCTCTCTCGGTCTCTCTGACTGTCCTTCAAACGACGGCTGTATTCTGAATACACACAGGAAAAACAGTGAGGCCACACAAGTCCAGTGTATTTTACCCAGGTACATCCAAAACCTTAAAGCCCCATGCTGCAAAAGGAACTGGAAGATGTTGAGCAAAATGCATATGCAAATAAACGCTGAAGACAAAACGCATGAAAAGTTTAATTAATTTGATCATTGTGTTTGGCCAGTGCTCACTTCGCAGAATTTTAAAGAGATTATCCAGTCAGTATGAAGTATTTTCATTGTGTAAAAAAGGTTTATAAAAGTCTACTGAGTGCTATGCAGTCATGCTCTGCATGCCAATAATGTACAGAATCCAACACATTTACTGGCACCCATTTTTGTACTGTTGCAACTAAATAATCCAACTTTAAAAGGTTGTGGAAATCTAACTTTTAATTTGACAGAATTTATTCAGTTTAAGTGTGTGTGTGTGGGAGGGGGGTTAAATAATTGTTTTTATTGAGCAATCCATCCATTGCCTATACCCACTTATCCATGCAGGGTCACAGGGGGACTGGTGCCTATCACCAGCTGTCATTGGATGAGAGGCACCCACACTCCTACCTAAGAGTAATTTAGAGAGACCAATTAACCTAGCAGTCATGTTTTTGGACTGTGGGAGGAAGCTGGAGAACACTGAGAGATCCCACACATGCACATTGAAAACATGCAAACTCCATCTGAAAAAATTGGGATTGAACCCAGGACTGTCACACTGCTAGGCAACAGTGCTAACAGCTGTGCCACTGTGCAGCCCTTCCATACCTTTACTTTTTTAAGTTAAGAGTTTCTAGGAAAGTCTACTTAGTAATCATCAATTTCCTGTTTACTTGATGTGACACAGAGGTGCATTTATTTTACACACTAGGCTGAACAATAACTCATATTTATCTTAACATCATGCACAGTGAGCAGGATATTAAGGGATGTAAAAAATAAAATCTGTGAAGTTCACTGTTAAAGAATTGCTGTAAAGAGTGGCATCTTAGGGTCACCAAGTCTCCATAACAACCATTAGATGCTATGTACCTGCCTGTTTTTTGGGAGTCAAACCTGGAAAAAAGGCATTTTTTCCCCTACATCACCTGTGAACCTGTGGAGTTTATGAATCTGTAACAAAACCTTAATGGGAACTGTGTTCTTTGTTCAATGAGAGACTAACAGCTATTTAGAAACAAACACCTCAGGTAGGTTTGATGTGAAACTATGAATGAATATGGCCATGAGCACTTAGGTTCTTTGAAATAGAGGGAGATTTTAAATAAAAATCTGATGTGCTCTTGTGGAAACTGAAAATGGGTTGTGACTGGAACTTTCAGCTGCATGATTCATATCACATGACTAAATCAACACAGAAAGGCTTAAATCCTACAGGAAACTTGTAGACTGAGCCGAAAAGACTAGTGCAATGTAAAGGACCAAGGATTCTGGACAATCTAAAGGGAAACTGTCAAAGATTCCTCCCTGTGTGCTCCAGCCTTGTATTATGTTAGAGGAGAGGACTACTTGCTGCACTGTTCGCAAAATGAGGTTGTAAGAAGTAACAACAGCAGACCTACCAACAATTGTACCACTGATGACTTCATGGGATTTTTCGTCACTAAAAGCATGTTGTCCAATTAAAGGTATTGATTAACTAAATCTTTCAGTCTCAGATTATGTTACAGCAAAGGTTTATTTGAAGGGTTTTTACACATTTTTATTAGGGGTGCCAATAAGTGTGGCCGGCAGAGTATTAAGTCGGTCGAATGGATTCTAACTGCTCCAGCTTTCCACAGTAATTAGGTGATGAAGGCTAAGATCAAGGGTCGGCAACCTTTACAATCCAAAGTGCCATTTTTGGTTAGGGTTTTCAGTTTAGCTACTTAAAATCATTTAGAGTGGCAAAAGTTACATGACCTTTTGAAAAAAAGACAACTTTAAATTTTTAATAAATATCTGTTGTGGAAATCTTTTTTTTTTTTTTTTTTTAAGAACCACTGTTTTATTTGTATTTTTTGGTTTTAAAATAAAGAAAAACAAAACTTTTACAAAAAGAGGATGGATAAATTTTATTCTGTGCGATGCTGATATTTGTGGAAAATTATATAATAAACAGCACATAGTTTCCAAACTAATGAGAAGAAAAATAGATCTAAAGACACAGTACCATTACTTTTAGTGTCATTCAGTTGTGAAAATTCAATGCAATTATTCCATGAAATAAAAACTGAAAAAGTTCTAAAACATGCAGTTACAGTGGCTTGTAAAAGTATTCATTCCCCTTGAACGTTTCCACATATTGTCACATTACACCACAAACATTAATATATTTTATTGGAAATTTATGTGAAAAACCAACATAAAGTAGTATACAAGTGCAAAGTGGAACGAAAATTGTTCATAATTTCAAAACATTTTTTACAAATAAAAAACTGAAACGTGCATTGTGCAAAAGTATTCGGCCCCCTTTACTTTGAGTGCAACCAATTGCCTTCAGAAGTTGACTGATGATTGCTAATGACTAAATAGAGTCCACATGTGTGTAATCTAATTTCAGTACAAATACAGCTGCTCTGTGAAGGCCTCAGCGGTTGGTTAAGAGGAAATTGGGGAGCAAACAGCATCATGAAGTCTAAGGAACACACCAGACAGGTCAGGGATAAAGTTGTGGAGATGTTTGAAGCATGATTAGGCTATAAAAAGATTTCCCAAGCTTTGAACATCTCACGGAGCATTGTTCAATCCATCATCTGGAAATGGAAAGAGTATGGTACAACTGTAAACCTACCAAGACAAGGTCGTCCACCTAAACTTACAGGCCGAACAAGGAGAGCACTGATCAGAGATGCAGCCAAGAGGCCCATGGTGACTCTGGAGGAACTGCAGAGATCCACAGCTCAGGTGGGGGAAACTGTCCACAGGACAACTATTAGCCGTGCTCTGCACAAATGTGGTCTTTATGGAAGAGTGGCAAGAAGAAAGCCAAGGAAACCATAAGAAGTTCCAATGTCAGTTTGTCAGAAGCCATGTTGGGGACACAGCAAACATGTGGAAGAAGGTGCTTTGGTCAGATGAGACCAAAATTTAACTTTTTGGCCAGAATGCCAAACTCTGTGTGGCGGAGAACTAACACCGCACATCACTCTGAACACACCATCCCCACTGTCAAAGATGGTGGTGGCAGTATCATGCTGTGGAGGTGCTTCTCTTCAGCAGGGACAGGGAACGTGGTCAGGGTTGATGGGAAGATGGATAGAGCCAAATACAGGGCAATCCTGGAAGAAAACCTGTTGGAGTCTGCAAAAGACTTGAGACTGGGGCGGAGGTTCACCTTCCAGCAGGACAACGACACCATGGCTACAATGGAATGGTTTAAAGCAAAACATATTATTGTGTTAGAATAGCCCAGTCAAAGTCCAGACCTAAACCCAATCAAGAATCTGTGGCAAGATCTGAAAACTGCTGTTCACAAATGCTCTCATCTAATCTGACTGAGCTTGAACTGTTTTGCAAAGAAGAATGGGCAAAAATTTCAGTCACTGGATGTGCAAAGCTAGTAGAGATATACCCTAAAAGACTTGCAGCTGTAATTGCAGCACAAGGTGGTTCAGTAAGTATTGACTCAGGGGGCTGAATACCTTTGCACAATGCACTTCTCAGTTTTTTATTTGTAAAATTTAAAAAACTCGATCCACTTCACAATTGTATACCATTTTGAGTTGGTCTCACATAAAATGTCAATACAATATATTTATGTTTGTTGTTATAATGTGACAATATGTGGAAAGGTTTAAGGGGTATGATTACTTTTACAAGCCACTATCTATCTATCTATTTTTAAAAACATTTGTTTTTTCTGTCATATTATACAAAGTTATTAAGAACCATTGTGGAAGATCCAAAGAACCACTTGTAGCTCCAGAGCCGCAGGTTGCAGACCCCTGTCTTAGATGATAAAGCTGATGGAGAGAGTGTTGCAAGTATGATGACAGCAAAGAGGAGTGAGCAAAATGTGGGTTTATTGAACCTGACTGATATTGTCATGTTGAGTTACATATTTCCTCATTTCTTGCACCTTGCTTTCTACCTATCAAAAGAAGCTGCAAATGATACAATAACTACAATGATCATAACACAAAGGTTTATCATGCATAGTAAACTGTTCTTTCCACAACTGGATATAACTATGACAGGTACAAACCGCAGAGCTAAATTTGATGTTTGTTTGAAAAACTGAAAAAAACTATTTAATGGCACAAGCATTGACTTGACTCCAAAGTAACAGGATCCCAATCAAACAATAGGATGTGATGAAAAAAATAAACAGGACCACCAAAATAGTCACAGGTGGTTTTATTGTTCTGATTTTATTTAAGTAACTCTTGGATTCCACAGTAAAAACTTGGGGGCTGATTAGCTGTAATGCAATATGGTTGCAGGTTTATGTGGTGCTGCTTATAATGATAAACAAAAAAGCAAAAACATAACAGTATGCTGTATGTGAAATCTGTTCAAACCTTTCTGTATTGTTAAGCATTGTCATTATGAATTCATGGACAATCTAACAGTCAGGTACATTTCTGAGCTGACAGCTCCTGTGTGGGTGTGAGATGAGAGGTTAGCCTTCTCATCAGTCCCCCCCCCCCATGTAAATACCAACACCAACACAGACAGCTGAGCACAAAGAGAAAAAGACAGAGTCAAAATTCACATTCCACAGTCACCGCACCATTAAGTCTACTATTATATTCACCAAAGATTTATCCATCAAAGACTCCAAGTCTCTTTCTTTCAAAAACTGCCAAATATTTTCTGAGTGAAACAAAATTGAATTAACATTAGCTAGAAGATTTGCTCCAATGGGAAGTGCCCTGCAGATAGGGAAAATTGATAGATTTATGCAAACACAATAAAATAGGAAAGGCCAACCTTTTGGGCCTTTTACTCTTGTAAAAGTAAATAAAATCTAAAAGACAAAATCAGTGACAAAAAAGCATCCATGATAATTTAGGTATCGCAATCCTTTAGCAGTCCAAAGCCCAGTTTTCTTGTGCCTAGGTCCATTTCCTATGGAAACGAGCATGATCATTGCATTCAGGGAATAGGTTATTTTACATTACCTATAAATGTACTTTGCTAATCTGTCTAGTAACCATCTTCAAGTCCTTTCTAAGCTAATGGCATGCAAAATACATTCATATTTATTTAGCTGTTTTTCACTATCCTCACCTTGAAACATGGTGGTAGTTGCATCGTGCTGTGAAGATACCTTTCTTTAGCAGGGACAGATCATGTTTATTAGGTATTTGTTTGTAACCCAGATTATCATGCATTTCTAAATTATCGACACCATGTTCATTTTTGTATTCCTTTGTCTAATAAGCATGAAAAAAAATTATGACTGGATAATACCTTTAGCTCAAAATGTAATTTCAAATCAAATGATTTGTGCATTGCAGAGTTTATCAGCATGGTGAATTTCAGTGTATGGTGTGAGGTTTAGGTGGGACTGTAGTCGGCTAAATAACAGAGAAAGGTTCTGAGGATGAGACTGAAAAGCAGGAACTGGAATAAAAAGTGCTATAGATTTCTAAAGCTTTGCACTGAAGCTTTTCAGCCTCCTCTAACAAACATGATGCGACGTCACATTTCAAATAGTGCAGAGCTTTTAAAATCTTGCCAAAACAGGGAAAAGAGATCAAACTGCAGAAACCATGACTTAGTACAACTTACTTTCAAATGTGACCCTCCTTCCCTCTGAAAAGTGTGTAAGAAAGGATAGCAAAAACTTTGTAAATCATTCTTTCAAATGTTAAGAATATTAGCTTGTAATCATATGGCATTTGTGCTGGGTCAACATGTGTCAGATTTTAAAGTTTTAGGCTGCATTTAAGTGTCCTGTGTGACAAACGTTGAATTATGGTAAAGTTTGTCCTTCACTCACCTTCAGGTGTTGGAGTATCCTTCCTGCGTCCTGAGTTGGAGGGTGCCAGGCTAGTCGGGCCCTGCTGATGCTCAGGAGACTTCACCATAGCAGACATAATTATCTGCTGCCTTGCTGTGCCTGGGTTTGTAGTGCTGCCATGATCCTTACACTGGAGAGCTGAGTGCAAAGTCATTAGATAAACTCTCATTGCAATAAAATCTTCATCTCTGTTACACAGCTGACTGTTTCAGAAGTTTGAAAACTGATACAATTTTAAGTTTTGGTCAAACAAAAATCAAATAACTCCTTCCAAATTAAATATGTTTAGGGCTGCAGTAGGTAACTTTTGTAAAAATGTATTTTTTACATTTTTGTTAAAACTGTTCCTGTGTCCTGATAGTATAACATGACACAGATAATCTGTGAAACATTCAAGCTCCTCTGGCTCCTCCCAGTGGTCCTACTGCCATATGCAGAAATATACCACAACCGGTCAGAAACAACCAATCAGAGCCAGGAGGAATGTTTTGGCCCCCTTCCCCCGCACATCACATTGGTTAAGCTCAAGATTCCCGGTGTGCTGCAGATGTGCTAACAGGACCAAGTTTATAGTCAAAGTATGGGCAGGACATAGTCAATGTAAAGCATATCTGTGATGTTTTGTCCCTACCAGTGAATGCACCATACCTGCGCGTTTACGGCAGGCTCTGTTGTGGAGGGAGAGCTGTAGCACAGCAAAGAGCAAGTGGCAGGGACCTGTAAGTTGTGCTTGTTCAAATTGTCAGGTTTTCTCAGAACTCCCTAGTGCAGTTTTAATTGAAGAGCTTAAGACCCTTGAAAATTGCCCACATCTTATGTTTAAGATTCATTTTGATATTAAATTCATTACTTTTTTCCAATTTATTCATTAATTCTATCAGTGTGCACATGCACTGCCAGCCACACTTGTGGCACCCATTTTAAAGATATATAAAAAGCTTCAGAATTAATGCAACTTTTATTGCAGCAGCAAAACCTCATACCGGGGAAATTTATAAACATCCAGTTTTTAATTTGAGCACATTTCTTCATTTGAGGGATAAATCAGAGGCCAGGAAACAACTGTTTTAAAGAAAATAAGAAGTCGCACAGCATTTCCCCCTGTGAATGTATGGGTTCTTTCTGGGTACTGCAGCTTCCTCCAACAGTCCAAACACATGACTTTTAGGTTAATTTACCTCTCTAAATTGCCCTTTGGTATTATTATGTGCATGCAAAGACATGTCCAGGTTGTACCCCGCCTCTTCTTTTAATGATCCTGTAGATAGGCACCAGCCCTCCTGCTACCCTGCAAGGATAAGCTGGCATTGACCAAAGATGGATGCTGTTAATACTTTGTATAAGCCCCTTTGGCCAATAGGACAGCATGTAATCTTCTCCTACAACATTTCAGAATGTTGGATCATCTTTGATGACCTGTTTTCACCTATTGGTCCACAGTATTTTATTCAAAATAACCTGATATTTGAAATAATTTATGATGCCATGCACTCTAAGGAGATTCCCAGTTGAAAAAGAAGAAGGCCCACAACATCACAGATCCTCCACCATACCTGACATTGGACATTAGGGTGTTTTTCCACATTCTTTGTCTCAAGTCAAACCCACCTAGTGTGTATGTCCATGAACAGCTCAAACTTTGTCTCATTTGACCGAAGTATATGGTACCGATTAAAATTCCACTAGAGTTTAGCGACTCAACATGTTTATGTTTGTGCTGTTTGACAGAAAATGATTTTCTTTCTGGCATCACTCCCAAACAGCTGGCAGGAATTTAGACATATGGTTGTTCTGGAGACTTGGTGACCTCAAGATATTACTCTGGGCTGCTTTGGAGATTTTTTTTTCTACCATCCTGCTCATTGCGTAAGGTGGCAAGATAGATGTGGGCCCTCATCCAGCCTAGTGGCAAGCAACCAAAAGAAATGGACCTCTCTGCTACCTCAGATTTATACCCCAGGGAGACCGAAAATCATGGGCTACTACTTAGAAGTTAATAGAACAAAAGCCACAAATTTAAAAAAATGCTTCAGGTACATTTATTTTAAATGGATTTTTAGAGGTACCAAAAATTGAGCCAACAGTGATTTAAATAGAGATAATCGTTCTTTGACATGGTAGTTTTTCCCACTGAAGATAGAGTATGTGGTCAAATTAAAGGTTAGAACATTCTTAACTGTTCAGTTTAAATTACTACTACTGAGGTAAGATGAATTCATGTTAAGGCTATTAAACATATTTAGCAGGAGGATCAGCAGATATGTTCCCATTTGTATGTCTTTTGTTCAGAGTTTGTAAATAGAGTAAAATTTATATACACTAACTTGGGTACTCAGACATTTAGGTTATAGTTCAGTTAAAGCACCTTGTGGCATCACTGGTTAACTTTGAACTCAAAGATGTTATCACATGAGCATCAGAGGTCTGATGTTATCTTTGAGCTCACTTGTAAGATTCCAACGCAGAACCTTATTTTGGTTTACCACCAAGAGGTAGATCACAAAAAAACATGAACTGCATTTTGAATTTTCAAACACAAACATATTGTAAACTTCAAACATTGTAGACACCGCCTATGTGATGAGTTTGTAAATGTGGGGAGAAAATCCATTTATCTCAAATCTGCTTTGACATTTTGCCTGAAAATGTGTGGGGCATACAGGAGATTACTGAATGTAAGCTAGTGTAGGTCAATCCCACCTTCTTCTCTCAGAGATCGCAGCTCTGCTCTCATTTTCTGTAGAGCATCTTCCAGCTCAGAGCAACGAGCACGCTCTTTGTCCAGAGCTGCCTTCATGTCACTGTACTGCAAAGGCACTGGCTGAACGGGGGGCACTGGGGACACCTGACCTTGACCCTGACTCTGACCCTGCGCCTGGGCCTGAGCAGCCATGGCAGCTAAGAGGTCCTCTCGCCTACGCCCAAAAAGACCCTGAAATACAAACGAAACAGGGAGAAGCACACAGTGGAGAATGGGTCTGAGGTTATTAGCTGGCAGGCTGCAGGCATCTTTGCTTATATTTAATAAAAATAAAGCATGATTTGATATGTGAATCCATCATACTTTTTTCTTCTTGGAGCCACCATGGGCCTGAGCCTGAAGAAAGTCTATAAGCTTGGTCTGCTGGGTGATGGTTCCCTCCATTTTCACCTTCTCATGAGAGTATACAGCCTGCAGGTGGAGCTAAGTGAACATCACTACTGCCATGAATTTCTCCTCAAGTACTTCACTTCACACAGAGGGTGACAGAGAGACATGGAGATGGGTGGGGAAAAAGGGGGCTGTGTGCCGTGTTTGAAGAGGGGCTTATGTAATACTGTGGATCAGAACAGTGGGGGGAGGAGATTGATAATGACACACAGATTTTTTACTAACTTCAGCATCTACATACATGTGTCAATGTTAATTGGGGGTTCTCATATCTTTTATGTATATGTGTTGATTATTTCCCCCCTACATACTAGCTGCTGTGCATTCACATGCCAAGCAGAAGCACCTGGATGTTCTCCAGCTGGTATTCCAAGTCAGTCCTCTCTGTTTTCAGTAAATCTGTCTGGTCCAAAGCATCCTGCAGTCCCTGGGTCAGGTGGAATATATGAGTCTTCTGGGCATCCAGCTGCTGCTGCAGCTTCTCCTGCTGTGGAGAAAAAAAACAGCTGTTCACATCATTATCCGGATACTGTTTAGTAATCATTTACTTGATGCAGGGGTTCGGTATTAATAGTAAGGGTAACACATGAAGAAGAAATAGAACAACAAGACAAACCAAAAAGTGTAAAAAAAATATCTGCATGTGATTTAAAAATACGAGCAGAGGAATTCAGAGAAAGTGCTGTACTTCTTCCAGCAGTCTTTGCTTCACATCCCTCTCAGTCTCCAGCTTCTGCTGCAAACTGCGGGCATTCATCTCCAGCATGGAATGCTTCTTCTCCAAATCATTTAACTGAGGAACACAAGAAATAAGGTTTTGTTTTGAAATTTGCAAAAAAACAACAAGGTAAAATTGTTACAATGCAGAAATGCATACAGTGTCTGCAAGGCTCTCAGCTTTGAGTTTCTGGTCTTTAAGAGCTTGTTGCAGGGCCAGGATCTCAGCTTTGTGCTCTTTAACGGCTTGTTCCACAGCCTGACGAGACTCAGTACAACGCTGCTCCGTGCGAAGCCTGAAACACAGTGGAAAACCTTTGCTGACACGTTGTTTCGAGCCTTTGAGGACATAATTTTTGAGGTCATCCATTATTTTTATTAGCTAATCTGTTTGAGTAAGGGCTTGGGTTAAATAGAACAGACCAATGGAGCATGTTTTAATGTACTTTTACTGCAGATAAGTTCTCTTCTCTGCCTATAAAAACAGAGAAAATAATTTAGTATTTTTTCCAAAAATAAATTCAAACAGACCCAGGAGAATACACCCAAAGCTTTTTGATTTCTTTGTGTGTAGGTGGAACTAGAACTAATAACTAATTCAACCGACATATAAACAGCAAAAAATGTTTTCTTTTTCTAGAAATTTAAGCACTTCTCTTAAAATATAGTCTTATTGCTAAAAAAAAAAAAAATCCTTCCTGTACCACAGTATACACACCATTGATTAATAACATATAAAATAATTTTGTCTATATCAGTGTATTGTGATCACCTGTTCTGTTTCTCAGTATCCAGCAGCCTCTGGACCTCCCTGGTTCTCCTCTCGGCCTGGTTCTTCTCCTCTTCTAGTGTTGACCTCCAGGCTTCCCATTGTCTCTCCTTCTCCAGCAGTTCATCATTCAGGCTCTCTAGCTCAACAACTTGTTCTTCCAGCATGGTGCACGTGGTCTTCAGAGTCTCAAGGTTCTATTCACATCAGAAGTTGTATTATATTATATTATATTATATTATATTATGAAAACACAAACAATGAATGCACAATTAACAAACAATTATTGTAATAAAATTACTCTTGACTTGAATTTCAGTGGAGGCATTAATAAAAAAAGACATTTTATCTTAATAAATCTGACAGACTTCCTGCAATGCAGGATACCAATAGTTTCCTGAAAGATTTAGACAGCTACAATCTAGGACTGGTAATGAGGTACAAAAATGCTATTTCCAGCTATGGGACAGATAGAATGCATGTATGCATGCATATATGGATGACATATATGCCTCCATACATTTATGTGTGTCTATTTATCTAAAAGAAAAGATGTTCATATACATAGAACTTCTGAAACTCAAAAAGTGAAGTGCTCATTTAAATGCCATATAAAACTTTTCTTGTCTGGTAAGAAACCCAGGGGGAAAGTGTACTCTGGTAAGTTGAACTAGTTTTCTAAGTGTCATTTGAAGAAATAAACTCACCAAAATTAGCATTAAGAGTTTAGAGCAATATTGTAGCAATATTCTTTTTACTCCTTTAAGAAAATATTATTTCCAGCAAAATCAATGGATGACATCCATAGCCCACATTTTTGAAACATTATAAAGGCATCACTGGGAAAGATGCTATGACTGGTACAGAACTGTTTCCTCCAAACATTTGTCCTTGGTAGAAGGTTTAGAGATTTAAGTGATAAAAATCATAGTTTATAATGTGTTTGCAGGAAAGTGATACCATGAGAGCTAAAACCATTCATCTCTTGGTATCCCCAAAGTCACAGCTTGTTAAATATTGTAAAAAGAAATAGCAGAATCACAAAGTGGTAAAAACTTTCTCAGCGTGAAAGTTTAAATAATAAAGTTAAAATACATTTATGAATATTTTCATTTTCAATCATTTGTTTGTTTCAAACTTTAAACAAGCAAACTGACAACACCCTGAAGCTCTAAACTGCATCTTCAACAACAGACTTAAAAAGTGACAAATAATGTGTAGATTAAAGTCTGCCCTCACTTTAAATAATGACCCAAAACTGTGCAACTGCACAGCTTGTTTGCATCAGTAATCTTATAGATGTGTGAATGCAGCATACGTTTGATGGGGCTTGCAAAAACCTGTGTTCATGTCTTTCGGGGCATCACTTTAGACAAAGAGTTTGAAGACAAATATAGGCTCTGCCGGTGCAGCAGCAACACCACGGCCCTCTGAAGTCCAACGCTTCCACAGCTGACACGACCTGGGAGTGATGGGGATGACACATCCCTCCCACACACCACCCCGTCCCTCGTCTATGACTTCCATCACTGGTTACACAACCAGCAGGGCTGAGAGCGCAGCTGGACACCCACACACATATCCTCCCACAGGGACAGCGCTCAGATTGCACTGCCTCCTCTCTCTTTCTCTCTCTCTTTCTTGCTGCTGCCAGAATAAAACATATACCGATACAAAAATAACGTTAGACTTTCAGAGGCCTGATTTACACTTAACCGCGCAAGAGACGCTAAATGTTGAGGTCACCTGTGGATACTGTGACTGTGGATAAAGTGAAAACCTGTGACTAGCTGTGAACGTGAAGTCCAGAGGAAACATGAACCAGGGGACAGACTGTGGCAGTCCCAAGACAGCACTCTAAACACAGACAATAATTTTTTTGACATTTATTACAGAAATTAATCTAAACCTATATTCAAGTATTTTTTGCAAAACAGTACATTCACTGACTGGGCAGAGAAAGTTGCTGTTTGTGTTTACTTACTAAAAGACTCACACATCCCAGTTGTTACAAAAAATGAAGGAAAACTGTTGTTTTCTTGTCTGGTTTTGATCCATGGCAACATTTTACAAGGTTTGTTTTTCCTTTTTTTCATGTCCTTATGCTGCTTCTCCTGCCATTAGACTCAGTTTTCATTTAGTTGAACAGAGTCTTGCTTGTACAGTCACACTGTTCCTGTTTACTTGTACTAGCATAATCTCTGACAGCATGTGCTACTGCTACCTGCTTCTTACACAACACGTTTGCTTTTCCCAACAGTCTCCCAGCAACAGGTTGTACTTTCTCTTCAGTTTGTAAATCAGCCTAACCTAAACCCTGCTTTACAGTGCAATGCACAGTCATTCATAAGCCCTGGTCTTTTTCAAACTTTGTCATTTCACAACTGTAAAACTTCAATGTATTTTATTGGGATTTTGTATGATAGATCAACACAAAGTAGGGCATCATTCTAAAGTTTAAGGAAAGTCCCCTTTCTTCCGCAAGCCCTGGTGAAATCCAGTGGAAGATCTAGTTCAGGGGTGTCCAACTTCAGTCCTGAAGAGCTACTGTCCTGCAAATGTGCATTCCTGCTTCAACAAACCAGAGTCAAATGAGTGAAACACCTCCTCACCAAATCATAAATGTTCTGCAGAGGCCTGGTAAGGAGCAATTCATTTGATTTAGGTGGGTTGAAGCAGGGATGCATCTAAAAGTTGCATGACACATTAGCTCTCCAGAACTGGAGTTGGAGACCCCTGATCTAGTTAGTAAACAAGCTGTGGAGAAATTTAAAGCAGGATTAAGTTCTAAAAAAATCATAAACTTTGATCATCTCACAGGGGAATGTTCAATCCAGTATCTGAAAATAGAAAAAATATGGGAAAACTGCAAACTTAACAAGACAAGCCAATCAATAGGAAGCATTAATCAGAGACACAGTGAATAGGCCCATGGTAACTGGAGGAGCAGCAAAGATCCAAAGCTCAGGTTGAAGAATCTGTCAGCAAAACAAATAATAGCTCAGTCAGACAGCTCATGTAATTTTTTTAACATATCCTTATTAGCCAATATGGTATAAGAAATTGGCCTCTAGTGCTCCGATCTCATAACTCCACAGCCATGTGGCTCAACATGACATGACATAAACACATCTCTACCCCTTGAACAGGTCTTCGGCATGTGAGCAAGTAATGAGTGGAACTTTGACCTTAGAGCCCAAAGGTGGTGCTGAGGTGCTGGAGGTGTTCTGGTCCATGACACCAAAATGTAACATTTTGACTTACATCGAAAATGCTTTCTGTGGCTAAAAACTAACACTGCATATCCCCATGAACACACCAGAATCAGAATCATTATCACCATGTTGAAATTTGAGGGTGGCAGCAGTGGGGATGCTTATCCCCTGCAGGGATAGAGAAGTTGGTCAAAGATAGGGGGATAACAGATGGAGGCAAACTGGAAGGGTTTAAAGGCTGCAAAAGACTTGATACTGGGGCAGAGATTCACCTTCTAGCAGGACAAAAACCTTCTACCTACAGTCAGAATTACAAGAAATTGGTTTAGATCAAATTATATTTATGTGTTAGAATAGCCCAGACAAAGTTTAGATCTAAATCTCACTGGAAATCGGAGTGAATTGCAAGAATTGGCAAGATGTTCAGTCTCTAGTTGTACATAAATTGCAGAGACATACCCTAAAAGAGTCACAGATCTATTTGTATTAAAAGGTAGTTCTAAAAATTATTGACTTTGGGGCTGAATATAACTTTTCACTCTTTTATTTGTAAACAGTTGTCAATACCATATAGTATCAGTTTCATTCATGCTTCACAATTACGGACAACTTTCCCCATAAAACATGTTCAGAGCAATGAATTGTATTTTCAAGGCACAGTAAAAATAAAGCTTGCTGGACGGTCCAATCTGTCCTTAAATTGCAAAGATTTCCTTAAAGCAATAGTTTAATTGAAAATGTTGCCTGAAGAAATAAAATTGCTGGCAGGCAACATACTTGCTTCTGGTTGTTGAGGTGCATTTCACGGTCAGCAACCTCATGTCGCAGCCTGTCAACATCCTGGCTGAGGTGCAGCCGATCCTCCCTCTCATCAGAGGCCTCGTCCAGCTGCTTGGACAGGTAAAAGTTCTGGCGGTTCAGCTCAGCATTCTCCTGAGTCAGTGTGGTTAGCTGCTCCTCAAGATCAGTGATCACCTGCAGAGGGATGGAAGAACTTTTTAAAACCAACATACACAAAAGCATTAGAAATTCCAGCTTTTTTTCATTTTACAGATTCCATAAAAAGAAGGGGAGTTTTCCTCTGAACTATTGTTGTGTTGACTTTAACAAGGTTTTGTTGTTCCACTGGTCCAAACGAACAGCTAATGTGTCAAGAGTAGCTTTTTTCCCACTTATTTTAGTGCAGGTTTGCAGGAAAATTATGGTAAATAATGTGACACATTTGATGTCAAGGGTGATTGGCCCCAGCTGTAATAGGTTTAGGGGCCCCTGCAGGTATTGCAAGGGTCCCTAAACGCGTTTAAGGTTTTGCAGGCCTTGCAATTCCATGAATGCGTCCAGGCACTGTGGTTTGTTTATATGGATGATGATTTGTGAGTGATAAACTAGTATTTTAAAGAAAGAGCAGCAATTCAGGAACCCAAACAGCAGGGCGTTCACCATGTCGCTGAGCCAAGAGGTTGGCAGAACATGCAATACCAGGCCAAATCTGTGAGCCACGCTTTATTTCTTAAGTCTTTGTTTCCAAGGAGCCAAACGTTCATGTATTTCTTTAAAGGTGAGCAATATTTTTAGTCTGTGTGAAGTTCTTTCACTGTTTTGCTTTGGACATTGGCTCCTTTTATATCTATTTTCAATCCACTTATTGACAATTTTTTAAAACAATGTTTGTTAAGACTACACTGATTCCAGAATAAAACACAAGTGATAAAATAGTTTTATGTCGACACATACAGAACAGCCTAAAGGTTGGAAGTGGGATTAAATTTGTAAAATAAAAGATCAGTGGTATAGTTTAAAATGAAGATGATTAGGGAACAAACAATAACTTAACAACAACAAAAAAAAATGGCTCTATGTTCCCATACATGTATATACTGTTCCTTTATCCCTATTTATTTCCTCTAATGTGTATATATTCATAGCTAATGTTAGCACACTGTAAGCACTGGAAACTGAAGTGAAGTTCCAATAAAGCTAAATCTGATCACTATAACTATCATTTATTTAGAATATATTTATTTCTGCACAAGGCTTCAGTCTCGACCCCGGCGACCCCTGCTGCATGTCTTCTTCCTCTCCCGACCCCACCTTCTGTCTATCTACTTTCAAATGACAAAAATAAAGGCCACTAGTGGCTCAAAAAAGCTTTGTAAAAAAGCTTTTATGATAACATGGCTTACAGTATGCAAACTGTGAACTGCTTTGTAGGCCCTTCTTTTCTTTTAACATTTATTCCGCAATTGTTGGGTAACATCAATTACATCTAACAGTAAACCAAGGAAAATCCCGGGAACATCCCAAAATCCATAAAATTCCTAGATTTGAAGAAACATATTTTGAAGACCTGAAGGCCTTGAATCAAACTGGCCTTTAGTGTAACAGACAACTTAGGAAAGAATACATTCTGAATTATTTTTTGGCATATTTATTACTTACTTAAGGTTAGGTTATTTAACTGCATTTATAACAAAAAACAAAGATAACACCAACTGAAACAAATAGCAGTTTTAACACCAACAAAGTGATTTCAATTAGATGAAAACCTGGCATATAATAGATGCATCTCTCACATTCTCTGTCAGGTCTTTGCTGAATTTTTTCATGTGCTGTAAATGTCTTCTTTCTGCTTTACTTGTCCACTTTTCCACTTTTAGAAACATTGTAGAATATACTGAAATGCCTAATTATTTGATCCCCTGATGATTTTCAAAGTGTCTCACTCACAAACAAAATTACAGTATCCTACTTTTAAGGTAGAAATAATGTGGACAGACAGAATATTAACTAAATATTTGAATAAATGCACTGCATAAAAGGTTAAATAACTGGTTAAATCTAGTGAACAGAGAACTATGCCGACTAACAACACAATCTACCACCAAATCCACAACGTTCCAGACTTCTTAACAGCATGACAGAAGGTAGCCCATACTAGCAGCTCCTTTTCAGAGCCAGAAAGGCAGCCATAATGAGACTCAGCTCCTACTTTACATTTCCAGCTGCATGTTGAGGGGGAAAAGACAATACAGCGATCAAGGAATGTAAAAAAGAAAGATGGAAATAAATGGACTCAGGAAAATCTTTAGGGAAAAAAATGACAGGGATATTTTGGAAGAGAAAATATATCAGTGTTTAAGAAATAAAAGAACAGTAAAATAATTTTTAAAATTATTATATTTTTGCAGCACTGTTGCCTTGCAACAGGAAGGTCCTGGGTTCGATTGCCAGCCGGGGGTCTTTCTGCATGGAGTTTGCATGTTCTCCCCGTGCATGCGTGGGTTCTCACCGGGAACTCCGACTTCCTCCCACAGTCCAAAGACATGCCTGTTAGGTTAATTGGTCTCTCTAAAATGCCCTTAGGTGTGTGAATGAGTGTGTGCATGGTTGTTTGTGTGTTGCCCTGCGATGGACTGGCGACCTGTCCTTGGTGTATCCTGGGGAAGCTGGAGATAGGCACCAGCTTCCCCGCGACCCACTATGGAAGAAGCGGTAGAAAATGACTGACTGACTGAATTTATTTTTGAGTAAAAAACTATGTTTTAAATGTATTGGAGTGACCAAGGAGGTCATGCCAAGGAGGCACAGAGTTCTGGCAGCCGGCGGCAGCCGGTGACAGTGGCGATGACGAGGATCTGGAGGCCAGCAACGAAGGAGCAGGGACTTAGGAGGCCTGCGACAAAGGAGCAAGAGCCTAGGAGGCCGGCGGTGGCTGAGAAGGAGATCTGGAGGTTGGCTGTGGTGGTAGTGCATGGGGAACCCACGAAAATCCCAGTTTGGCGACTGGCTGTGGCAGAGGCGCAGGAACCTTGAAGGTCGATGGCGGCTGAGAAGGTGCCTTGGAGGTCTTGGCAAGGCCTTTGGTCGTTGACCAGAGGACCCTCTGGGAACCCTGAGAGGGCTGAGAGGACCAGGAGATCAAACAACGAACCCCATCAGGTGATTGACTGAAAGGGAGGGATGGAGACATGAGCCCATGGAGGAGCTCGGGAGATTTGAAGCCACGGAGGAGCTCGTGAGACTTGGGGAACACCGGGAGCTCGAGAGCTTTAGGGAACACCGGCAGAAGTCTTGGCAAAGCCCTGAAGAGCGGTGTAGAAACTGCTGGAACCCTCAGCAAAGCTCTGGTGATTGGCAGAAGTGTAGAGGGCATCAATGAAGACAGGTCAGGGGATGATGATGAGTTCAGACCTGCTGCAGGAAGCTGTACAGGGGTTGAAGAAAATTATTGTAGTTGAAGGCCACTGGAGGGCACTGAAGGACCATTGGAGGGTGGCTTGGGTAGGCTGAGCAGAGAGCTGGGACATGGAGCCTGCTGGGCAACAAGAAGCCGGAAACGAGGTCGGAGATGCTGTGCAGAGGAGGAAGGTGTCTACCAGACCCTCCGGAAAAGGTGAGATGGCAACCAGCTGACCCTTGGACACGGGGAAGAAGATCTCCTCCATTGCTCTCTGACGCTCAGGCTGGACATTCTCTGGCAGTTTGTTAATATTTACCTGAGGGAAAAACTCCACCATTCCTCTGCCCAGTTTCTTAGCTGATTTAGAACCTGCAATCTTTGCCATGGTGAGCTGGAGGAGTTAAGGGGTTGCTGATAAAGCCCCTAATAACTTTGCTAACTTTCCTAATATCCTCTCCTTATTTGGTCTAAAAACTTGGCTGTCTAACTGATCTGGGTGTGGACCAGAAGGCTTTACTGTTGCTGACGTGGGAGGCTCATTGGCTGCTGCAGGCATGGAGAGCTCACCGGCTGCTGCAGGAGTCAAGGGCTGGCGATGTTGGCGTGTACGGCGCGAGAAGGAAGCAGCAGCAGGCCAGCAGGAAACGTCAGCTGGATCTATAAACACAGGTGCTGAGGCAGGAGATGGCGGAGGTGGAGACGAGCAATTTTGGCCTGGTCCATACCTCTATGGTGCCAGTACCAGCTTGGAACCTTGAAGGTTTTCTCCATCTCCTCCAACAACAGGGGAGTAGGCAGGGTCTCCTCTTCTTCTCCATACAGGGCCACTCCTCCTGTTTCTCCCCCGCGCAGTATAAACTCCAGCGCTGTATTATCAGATATCTGGGTTAATGATATAATGCATTCGTTTTGGCAAGATGTCTTGCTTGACCCTGGCTGTATTCCAAGGGAGAAGCAGGGCCAGTCATTTAATTAGCATCAGTCCATTTTTTCTGATCAGTCATGACTGCTGGGTGCACAGTTGGAGAAATAAGGGTTGGAGTCTGATAAAGCCTGATGTTAAAAAAAAAAACAGGGGACTGACAATGCAAATGAATTCAAAAGGTGGAGCCAGAAATAATCTGTGTAAGGAATGCAGTGGTGAACTATCATGCATCTATAGTTACTCTACTTAATTGCTAATCAAATCAATTGAGGATCTTGAAGAACTGAAGTAAATCACATTGGGGCATTTACTTCCTCAACTCTGCTGAATAAAAAATAGCTCAATCCTATTTGTGGAACCTGGTGGGTGTCAGTTTTCTGGATTCTAATTAACATTTACTGTGAATTGATGCTGCAAAATGCAGATAGATCTTCACTGTTTACTGAATATGGCCAACTAGGGAATTGCTAACTAATCTTATTCAAACTGAAAATAAAGTCCTAAATTGTCCTAAACTGATTAGGATTGTCAGGTTTGCTGTATATGACCAGAAAATGCCCTTTCAAACATATACAGATGTTTCCCAAACTCCACCTTCTTCTTTCACCTTTGCAAAATTTTACGAGTGGGAAAGAAAATCTGGTCCCTGCACTTCCTACCTTTCAGGTTATTTTTATTCCTTAATTGTTATGATTTGGGGTTGTTTGGTTATTGGTTTCTGGGTTTTTCTTATATTTGTCTCACAGTTTTTGAATCATGCTTCTGTTTATTATTTTTCTGGTCATGTTTTAGTCTTGTTCATGTTTTGTCAAGTTTGGTTTTTGGTTCTGGTCATGCTTTAGTTTTTGTTTGTATTCAAGAGTCTCTGTTCTTGCTCCAGCCACGTTCTGTTCTGTCTGTTAATTATCTTTATCCGGTTCACCTGCTCCAAACTAATCTGTCTCCTAGCTCCACCTGGTTTACTCTCCATATATACACTCCTGTTCAGTTGTTTATTGCGGAAACATTATTCAAATATTGCTCTTGTCCTGTAGTCACGCCACGCCTGTCTCGACAAGTCTGGCCAAATCTGTTTTTTGCCTGTTCTGCCTGCCCGTTCGTTGTTTTGTTCCTGCCTCTTTTTAGAGTGAGTTTTTGTTTTTTGTTAAATTTGTTTTTTTTTTTCACTTACCATCACGCTGCCTGCTCGTCTGCATTCTGGGGTTCTATCTCGCAAACTATAACATTAATATCATGGTTCTAAAAATGTTTATCCGAACATTTTTAACTGATCCCAAATGTGAGAAATCTGAGTAGAGTAGGGTTGCCACACAACCCTTAAAATACATAATCATCCTTTATTTGATGAATAAATTGTGCTATTTTAGATCAACACTGAATGAATTTTGTCCCAAATTTCTGAGCTATCTTGAGCACATCATTTTGTCACAACTTTGATGAAAACATAGATGGATTCATTTGTTTTAGACTTAACATGTCTTAAGTTATGAACTGTTCTCTTAGTAACTTTAGACTACAGTACATCATAATGTGATGTGTCCATTAAAATTATTAATGTTAAACTCAGACAAATGAGCACTTTTTAACAAATAAATGAAAAATATATCAGAATGAGAAGCAAACAAACAATGATATTATTATGTAATTATATATATATTGTATAATATAATAATGAGTTAACAGAAGGCAATACCTCCTTTCAGCAGCTGCTCCTGAGTTTTTCTCTTTTAAAATCAATTTTTGTAGAGGTGTTGTGTGTTTCTTTTTCAGTTTTATTCCAGTTTTGGTTTTTCTTGTGCACACAATGGAGCTGACCATTTTGTGGACAACTCTGTTTTAATAGACTTTTGTTACGGCACTTGTGTTAAGACAATGTGTGTGCAGCACGCTTCCATTGTTTACACCAGAGATCAGATGTTAGCTCTTAGTAGCTCCAGTGTGCCCCCTCGTTCCCCATTATTCCCCTCAAAATCAGCATCGGGTATTACAGCCAGAGGAGAAGGTACAGACTCGTCATCCCGTCCATCATGATGGGAAATGTGAGATCCCTTCCCAACAATTTGGATAAATTGGCGGCTTTTAACCCAGCATCATCGGGCTTATCTGGAGAACAGCTTGGTTATGCTAACTGAAACGTTGCTAACAGCACTATCTTCAGACACACAAATAAACATGGATGGCTTTCAATTAATCTGATGGAAATAAAAAGATTGGTAAGAAGAGAGGAGGGAGTCTTGCTGTGTTTGTGAATGTCTGGGCATTTAGCAGTTAAAGAGATGCTCTGCAGCAAAGACATTACGTTTATTTCATAAAGGGACAGCGCATATTAATTAACATGAGCACATTAGACTGTAATGTAAATATGGCAGATTTAGCCACAAGGGCTAATTTCCATCTGTAGTCCCGTGGCAGGTTGATGGTAAAAAACATAAATGACAAGCACATAGACACACATTTACAACAGGACATAACATTTACCAAATATGACAAGGTTACTTAATATTGACAGGTTGGCGATTATAAGAACACTCTATAAAAATTATACATAAAAAAACATCCACATAACCAACACAGATAAAAACTTAGATATAATACTTGTTATTCATAAAACATGTTAATTTAGATCATACACATTGAGCTGCAAGCTGTTAGCACAAGACCATATTATCTACCGTGGGAGTTTTACATGTTATCGCGATAACGGTGTACATCCTCCCTTTGATAATGCCACAGCAGCCTTTAATGTCCTCCACACTGTTTCCATCAGACTCCAATCACAGGATCCCCAGGCCCTTTTCCTGATATGCAGGGATTTTAATCATACCTACCTATCCTCTACTCTCCACACATTCACTCTGTATGTTACCTGCTGCACCAGAGACAATAAAACACTGGACTACTTGCAGGCCAACACCAAAGCTCATCAGCTGGTTCATCTCTCTTTGTGTAATACACTGTGCCCCTCTTGAAGGTATCGTGTTTCTCCAATACCAAGCCCAGGATCAATGCTGAAATAATGGCTTTCCTCAAGACGAAGCACACAGTCTTTACACCAGGAAACAAGAAGGAGCTGGGAAATATGCAGAAGGAACTGAGAAGGAAGAGCAGGGATGGGAAAAAAAACATCTACGATAAGGAGGTGGAGGTCCAGCTTTTGCAGAACGACATCCGTGAGGTTGGGAAAGGCCTGAAAACAAACTAATGGTGTAGGAGATTTAGGGTGGGTGCCTGCCTGCTTTTCTTACCAGAACTTCACACCTCTCAACTCTTAGCTATCAGCCATCACCCACATCCTCTGTTTCAGAAGACTCCATCTTACAGCCCCCCTTCCTTTCCCCCACCACCATCCTGTCCTTTTCAACACTTTAAGTGAAGAACAAGCTTTGAAAAATTAAGATACGAAAGCCGGAAGGTCCGGATGGCATCAGCTCCAAGCTACTGAGGTGCTGACCAGATCACCTGTGTGGCATCATGGGATACATGTTCAATGTGAGCCTGAAGCTGGGGAAAGTATCACAGCTGTGGAAGAGCTTCTTTGTGAAGGCTAAAGTAAGGGGTGGCCAACAGTTCACCTTTGACTTGAAAAGTTGATATGTCTTAGTAAATCAAACTCCCATAAATTGTATATATTTAGACAAAGGTATAATTTCTTTATGGAAGGAAAAATGGTCTTAAAGAAGTGAGAATGGTTGGAGCTGCCTCAAATTAAAGTCACTGGTATAAAAATCTGTTCTAATAAATCAAACTGTGTTTGAAGTAAAAATCCAATATTTGTAAAGGAGCTTGGGCACAGATTTTTACTGTACTGTGCGTTGGAAGATTTTAATTTCCCTTGAACTAATCCTTGATACAAAATAGTCCATAATTGAAAAAAAAAGAAGTAAAAACTTGAGTGAATGGATTTAGGTTTGGTCATTCTAAGACATGAATTTGCTTTGATCCAAATATTCTTTTGTAGCTATGGCTGCTGGTTTTGGATAATTGTCCTGCCAGAATTTGAACCTCCACACTAGTCTCTAATCTGTTGCACTTTTATGGTTCCTTAAGCAGAATTTGATTAGGGGTCACTCTTCCTGTTAGGAACATCTCCACCACCACCATGAGATTTGCCAGAATCTGGAGAGGCATAGGTTAACTGACTGAGGTTAAAAGCTATAAAGAGATGTATTTGTGAACAAACTGAGCTCAAGCACAAAGAAAAGATTAAAGTCGGAGCATCAGATTGTAACTATGTTAATACAATAATCAAATAATGAAAAATATTCTTTGCACTTCTACAAAGTGAACTTGTCAGTTTGTTTAAAGATTTAAAGGAACTTCCCAACAAACTGAACTAAAGTTTGTAGTTGTAATATGACAAAATATGAAACATTTCAAGGAATATGAATGCTTTATTGCAAGGCACTGTTTGTATGCTGAAGCAACTGTAATAAAAATCTTCAGAAAAAACAGGAAAAGTGGTATTTTGCATAATCAACCAAGCAGATAATCAATTGATTACAAAAACCTGGTACAGTTAATAATTTTATAGACTCTTTTTTTATTTATGACATTGACTTTTTTCAATTCTGGTGTACAAATACATATTTACAAAAAATCTATTTTCATTTCCCTTTTTATATATCTATATTTTAAATCTATTCATTGAAAGCAAAGTGGAACCAAAGCCACATTCCTTGTTTGTGTCCACAAATTTGTCATATAAAGCTGATTCTGAATCTGTTTTAAAATGGGCCACAGACAAAGTAACTTTCAGACTAACATTATACAATATTACAGGTCAAAAAACAGCGAGGCACTCAAGCTCTTCTTGTTGCTAAACTTGGCGGTGTAGCCTGATTGCTGGCCAGCTGAATCTATGAACATTGCATTATAAACAGTTTGTTAGTGGGAGGATCTCAAAAGTAGGGCAATGGGATAAAAAACTGACTGAGATGCTGTTGGTATTAGTATATGAATCTGTAGCCCTTTAAACGACATATTTTGAGTAGCAAGTTGGCTTCACCGTTTTTAATCATGACAAACCCTAAAAGTAGTGTTTCACAGGACAGAATTTTATGGTGGAGTATTAGGGCCATTGTAGATAAAAGGAAAAAAGTATGTGGCAACAGAGGGATACATTTCTGCCAAAAACTTTCTAGATTAATTTAAAATATTTATGAGAAAAGACTTGGATATTCTCTAATGTCAAAAAGTCATACATTTGCAAAAGAAAAAACAAATTCTCCATGATTGATCATTTGATATTAAAACTAGGATGTTCTCTATTATTGTGAAAACTCAGTTTACTTGGATTTTAAAGTTAGCTATTTGCAACAAAAAATGGCAGAAGTCATCTAAAATTGAAGGGGTACATTTATGAGAATATCAAAGTTTTAAGGTTGTAAATGTATGCCTTTATTCATGGACAATTATCATTTACTGCAAATTTTACACCTTTTCAACATCAGAGAAGTTATTGATTGTACAGATGTGAAATTAATCTGAAATGTTTGAGGTTTTTTTTAGAAATTCATTTCTCTGTGGCCACATTATTTATTATTTTATCTATTAATCAGTTGTAGGAAACAGGTCAAACCTAAAAATGTCCTTTTATTAATTCAATAAAGTGTAAACTCATTTTCTGCTAGCCTAACCACAGTAGCAGCAGGTAATGTACCCAACACTGTAAAAACGATAAACAGTCACATAAATAACAATAAGAGAATTGGAAAAATAATAACAAAAATAAACCATTCTTTCCCTGACCTCCTCTAATGGCAGCCCAGAAGAGATGGATTGAGATATTGGCTGAAATCAGACAACTTTCAGCATTACTGACCTGACTGAAAATCACATCAGTGATAGAGACATACCTAAAAGCTAACAGGCCGTACTAACAAAATAACTTTCCTGTGGAGTTGCTACTGAAGGAAGAATATTCAAAGTTAGTTTTTTTCAGTGAGATGTTTAAAAGTGAAGTCAGCAAAAGGCTTAAGAACAGAGCTGCTGAGAGTGTAACACCGTAAGCTCAAAGGACAGTTTGGATGCAATATTCGGTAGCATATCATCTTTCAAGTCAAATGTATTCCAACAATATATTTGGCCTGTTGGATAGACTTCATAGCCCTTGATGCATGCTGGTTGTATGTTTTTAGTACCTAAGATGCAAAAATAGTGGTGGGGATATTCACAAGTAATATTGAAAGAGACTTTTTCCTGAGATCATGCAGACCAATGTAAGAAGTTTCTTAAAAGAAAACTGTTTCCAAAGATGTGTTCGAGATGTACATCTGGTAGAGGTATTTTTGAGGGATAGGGAGGCAAGGAAAGCTACTCTGTTTTATGGTTTTGAGGTTTCAGCCTTTGTCTGTCGTGAAAAGTTCTGGATTTAGAAATGTTGGCAACCTTTCGGAAATTTCAGAGAAAAGGTAAGATGTATATTCCTATGGAATGCGCACAGAGACTTTATAGTTAGTTCACACTTAATAAAGGTAATCACGCCAATTACTAGAATAATAGTCTTAAAACAGTTTTAAATGTCAACTCTGTGATCATGTTTTGATATTAATAGTTAAACCCTGTTTTACACTCAGAAACATAGTGTGACCTAGCTTCTGCTCCTAATATTAAAAACTGATAACTGCTTACGTCAGGAATGCTGCAAAAAAAAAAAAAGAATCTTAAAGAGAAATCCGAATTGGCTAAAATTGGTATATGCAGGTCAAAGCTTTAAAAAAACTGAGAACGGGAATTAATCACAAAACACTCATCAGCGCATCTCTATCATTCCTTTAGTTAATCTTGTTATTATAATCAATAATTCCATTGAAACAAATAATAAACATGAGAGTTAATCTACCTCCTCTTTTAAAATAGTATTTGAAATAACAATTAACAAATTACCAAAGCCTCAAAGTTTTTGTTTTACCCTGAAGAATGTAGATCCCTGTGTATTCAATATGATTAAAATTTTTGGTCTTAACTTTATTGCTCTCAAAAGGGTTCATAGAGGAAAAACAGTATCTTATGAAGAAAAGAGCAAAACGTGCGCAAGAGCTGCTGTGACACCCAGCCAGAAACATGACTATTTAGGTTGTGATGATTGAGCTGGTGCTCAGGGGCAGAAAGCTGTCAATTACCAGAAACAATGAAACAGCAGAAGAAATAAAAAAGGAGCAACTTACAGCACAGCTGTCTCTCAAGGCATCATACTTGCGCTGTATCTCATCTCGGTGTGCCTACAAGACATGGCAAGAGAGACGGAGACATCACTGCCAAAATGACATTACACCAAAGAGTGTAAAAAATGCTTCTTTACCTTTCCTCATTTCTTACCCTGAGAACTGTGATCTCCTCCTCAGCCTCTGCTGTGGTCTCCTCCAGCTCAGTCTTGGCCTGCTGTAGTTGGTTTTCCAGAGCACGGCGAGCTGCCTGAAAGTTGCTAATTTGAGCTTCGCGCTCTTGCAGCGACAGGGTCAACTCTGTCACCTGACGCTTAATTTCCAGCTTCTGCTCCTCATGCTCCAGTCCAATCTACACAGGAAGACAGGAAAGGGCCATTTATGAGAAGGAGGAACACGCAGAATCCCCTCGTTTCATGGTGCAGTCAGAAGCATGTTGCCCTGACAAAGCTTACCACAGTGATGAGACAGCAGTACAACTGGCTATTTAAGAAAACTACCTTTCTTCAATTCATTAACAGCTCTTTACTGTTACAAGTGTTTCAAATATGACTGAAAAGTTAGAGGTGCACCAAAATGGTGACTGGAATTAACACATGTTAAGCTTGACTGGCCCTGATCAGTAATGGCCAATAGGAGAGTCAGAAATCTGATATTTTTTACAGTCTTGAACACACCAATACGTTTTGCTGACAACACTTGGATTCAGAAGTTACTAAGGGAACACTTAAAGTTAACTATTTAGTATCAGCAAAGCAGTTTGAAAATGAAGTCTGGGGAAGAACATCTGGATTTTCAACAGATACTAAATGTTGGGGGTACTTTGACACTGCTACAGGGACTTAGACATCAGCAGTTAGCTGGAAGGCTGCACATATTACAGCAGTAAATTGCTCAGTCTTATTCTTTGGACTGAATTTGGAAGTGTAGGAATTATCTTGGAAATTTCAGAGTTTAGGAAAGAATCTCTATTTTCCAGAAACTCAACACAGAGCCTGACGTCTTAGTAATGCTAGCTGTGCTAACTACTAATAAAAGATGCCAAAGACAGTTAAAATTCCATGATTATGTTTGTCTCTGTGATGCTCTGCTTGTGAAAGTAAATCTGTTGGGCAATTTCTTGGCACTCAGACAACAATTCTGAGCGATATTCTGCCGGACAGGACAAGGTAAAAAAAAAAATAATAACAATAATAATAATAATTATGTCTTAGCTTTAAAATAATAGTAAAACCCCAATGTACTCTATAAATGACATGACTCTGCTCTTAATATAAATAAGTAATGATCAGTAGTTAATAATAAAAGAAAATCTGATTTGGCTAAAATGGGTATTGGCAAGTTAGAGCTTTATATAACCAGTGATCAGATATGAGCCACAAAGTCAGATTGGTGCATCTCTAAAATATTTTCCTTTTGGCCTTGCTCCAACATTGTAAAGACCATAAGAGGACCAAAACTGGAAACTGTGAAAATATTTTTAATGATTTTTTGCTAATTGAGCTCATTTCCTGAATTACTACAAACCAGCTCTCATGGGCTCTTTTCATGGGTTAAATTTACTGCAACAGCTGTACACCAGATGCTTAATAGCACCTAGTATGAAACTGTAAATTGTATAAGGTAGAAATAAATAAATGATAAGCCTGAAAGAAACAGAGAGAAAGTTGAACCCTACATCTACTTTTTAACAGAAAAAAGTCTGCTTCACATTTTACTCCCCCTGAATATCTTCTCACCTCTCTGAGCCGAGTTTCCAGCTCCAGCACGCGGCTCTTATTGCTTTGCTCCTGCTGACTCATTTTCTCAAGATGCTCTTCCAGTTTGGCATTCTGGGCTTCCAACTTTCCAGCCTGAGACTCCAGGTAAAACTTCTGCTGGCGAAGCTCAGAGATCATCTCTTCTTGAGCTTTCCTGAACAGATCATACATAGATCTGAGCAACGGCCTCAACAGAAGGGTATGCAGCAGTGGGTCAATCTAAATTTGTTACAGTACCTTCTAGAAATTATTTATAAATGATTGTGCACAAGCATTCTTCACGCTTCACATAAAAATTGCATGAAAAGCTATGGCCCACACTTTGATAAAAGAAGATATTGAAGATAGTTAATAGTTTAAGTGAAAGCCATGTTTTTTATGAAAGTTCTTACATGTTCTTCTGAGTGTAGATACTGCTGTTAGCTGCCAGTTTATTAGCCTCTGACAGCTCTGCAATTCTCTGCTCCAGGCTGTTCATCTTTGAGTCCATTGCATTAATGGTCTGAACAAAACGACAGGACACAGTTACATTGTTACTAAATAGATAATAGATATTTAGTAAGTCCTCCACATGTTGCATTTAGGTCTGATTTGACTGAGGCTTCTTTTTGTGCTTAACAAGAAGATTTTTCCAAATGTAAAATCTGTCTCAGTATGATCAATGCCTGAGAACAGTGTCGTTGCCAAGCTGGTCAGTTCTTACCGCCTTCTGTTCACTGATGATGGTGCACTTCTCCCGCACCTCCTCCTCATATTTGCTCTGACTGGACTCCAGTATCTCCTTATCTGCCATGTCCGCCTTCATTTGAGCCTCCAGAACCTGTTCAATGCCAGCCAGCCCACAGAACCACAACCAGGATGTCACTTAACGGGACAGAGAATGGTGTGAAGATGACATAGTGTAGATTTGTCAAGCATAAAGCATACCCACAGCTGACCGAGCCAAAACATGGACACCAAATATACAGTGCCAGTGAGAGGTTTGCATACATTCATCATTGCCATGATTTGAACTGTTCAGTTATTATTTTGTAATTTTTAAAAACTAAAATAGGGTCAATAAGTTGTGAAATTTGCTGTGAATTTTCTCTAATGCATGGATTCCAAATTATATTACTAGGCCCAACTATGCACAAAGATCCTTACCAATATCAAGACCATCAGCATTCTTCCTGCATAATTCTAGCTGATCTTATGAGAAATGGTATAGTCTGTGAACATTGTTTGCTCTCCTGGCACCGACACCTTTAAGCACAGTCCATACACTTATTATAAGCCTGGTGTTGGGGCCATTCCAAAAGCCTAATGTTAGGCAGATTGATCTACTCCAAAACCAGTTCTGATGTTTGTTTGGGATCATTATCCTGTTGGAATGCCCAATATGTCCAAGTATCAACTACAGTATATGACCCAAAGTGTCACCCTCAGATGAAAGAACAATTGTTAGGTTGTTCAAAAAAACTCAGGAACCACCAAGGCTCAAGTCTATCATAAACTGGAACATTCGGGAGCACCACTGTCACTGTCTGCATTGAAGCCAGTTTTACACTAACCTGGACTGAGAGTGGCCTGAACAAAAAAGAAGCCCCTGTTCCAAAATCCACAACTTTTAACCTCTATCTTTAAGCTCTCTGTTTATTATTTCCTTCATAGAAGGTAAGGTAAGGTAAGTTTATTTATATAGCGCCTTTCAGCAACAAGACACTCAAAGCGCTGAAGCTATATCAGGCCTGATATTCCGTTTAGCTGTGATTGGCTGATCTAGTGTTTCCAATACTGTCTTTCAGTGTTTAACACTGTCTATCTCCTAGGCATAGCTATTGATTAGCTTTACTGTGACTAATCAGAGGAAACATTAAACAGGTGTGGACCAGGCTGCAGGGAACTGAGGGAATATGTTACTATGGAAACGGGAACTAGAGAACGCAGAGACAGGAGGGGAAAACTAAACTAAACTAAAGACAACTCTAGGGAAAGGAAACCTAAACATAAAACACAAGGCTAAATATGGAAGGAACACTAACTAGACAAAGCAGGGACAAGAGGAACTATACTAAAGAGCAAGGCTGGGAAAGAACAACTAATCTTAAAGGTAACAAGCAACTGGGTAAATAACAGCAAAAAGGGTCTAAGGCCAGAGGGGACAAAGAAACTAATAAACTAGAGTAATGCAGCAAGAATAAATAACCTAACAGTAAACAAGCACAGAAACACTAAGCAAGAAACTAAACTAGAAAACCCAGAGAAGCAAGGACAACTGTACTAATAATAACCAGAGGAGAAAACCATCCTAAGTAATAAATAAACGAGAAAGCAACCATCAAGGGAACTATAGGTGAGGGGAGAAAGAACTACTAAAACTAGGAGGCAAGAGAGAGAACAAAACTATCAGGATGACAGAAGGAATAAACAAACATAACTACTAAACCCAAAGGAAAAGAAGCACCTAACTGAGAAAGTAAACAAACACAAAACCCAAAATGGCAGATCCTGACACCAGCAGGAGTAAATGTTATTTGAATGATGACTGTTGATATTTAGAAGGTAACATGTTTTAAATGAGGTGATTGGTTTTGCCAATAAAATATAACAAGAAAAAAAAAACCTTTTACTTTGTTTTAAATTTCTTATGTATTGTACAGGTTTTAATGATGTATTTTTTAGTTTTTAGTTTTTTATTCATTTTTATTATTTCCTTATTTCTTTTTTCTTTTTTTTTTTACACTCCAAGGGCAGAAGATAGATTTGGGCACTTGGGGATACAATGGCCCTAAATGGTCAAGAGTATGCTTCATGAATCCTTGATTGAGTTAAGAACACATAGGAATACCTAAGAATCAATTCGGAATTGGTTAAGATAACTAAGAATGAACTAGGAACTGAGATTGTTTTGGATTTGGGAGTTCTGCACCAACAGCTCAAAATGTTTGCCACAATTTCCAGGACGCTCAGGAATTGCAAGAACTGACTAAGAATAAATGCAAATCACTTACAAATTCAGAAACCTGTTACGATACAACTAAGAATCCTAAAATTCAGTAATTCTTGCTGATTTGTATTATTTGTGGGCTGTGTGGAATAGTGGTATTAGCTGTGCTTCTCTCTTAGATGAAATCAGTAAAGGAGCTACTACTGCTGTTATCTTTTTAACTTTATTTAACATGCAATCCTCTCCCGAATCAGTGGTTTTGTGTATCTTTTTTTCTGAGTATGCTCTGTTTTTATAAAACCTCCAGTCGGCCATGACAGATGGCCTCTCACTGTGAGCCTGTTTCTGTTGGAGGTTTCTTCCTGTTAAGGGGGAGTTCCTCTCCACCGTTGCTACATGCATGCTCAGGAAGAGTGAATGCTGCAAGTCAGAGACTCAATGCAACCTGCTGGGTTTCGTTAAATAGAAAATTATTTAACCGATATGAATAATAAACTGAACTTGACTGCATTGTTTGATGACTAGACTCAATTTGGAATGTATTTACTTGACTTGAAATCTTTCTGTATGATTGAATTAAATTAACTGCTTTTGTGCCTGCAGATGACATTTATTGTGAATTGGTGCTATATAAATAAACTAAATTGAATTGAATTAATAAAATCTGCAGCTGCCTAAATGTACAGGCCAAATGCTTTCTAGAGAAAGGTTAAGTGATCAGATGAGACAATGATTGAGCAATTTGCCACACGGATGGGAAATGTGTCTGAAGAAGCAAAGGTGAGGCTTTCAAATCTAAGAAAATTGTACTAGCTGTTAAGCATGGTGTTGGTAGCATCATGCCATGGGTATGTTTTATTGCCAGTGGCACTGATGCATTGTACAAAGAGGGTGGACTAATGAAATGCAGGAGTACCTCCAAATGCTTCAACAATAGCTCATATGAATAGCTAGAAAGTTGAATCTATGACAACTGGATATTTCAGAAGGACAAACAATTACAAAACTAAACTGGTTCTGGTTATGGATAAAGAAGACTGTACTTCTAGAAATCAGCCAGTGTCAACACCACTGAAAATTTATGGACCACGCTTGAAAGCCAGGTCTGTGCAAGGATAGCAACCAGTGCAACAAATGAACTCTACCAATTCCGCTAAACAAAACTGTCAAATATCCTGTCAGGATTAAACTAGGTCTCTGCTCTTATTAACAGAAGCATGTGTTTTTTGTACATCTAAATAAAGGACCCTTTTAAAAATATTGATGAATCTGTGTGTAGAATTATGATTCTGTAAGGATCAGAGGAAATGCAAAATAAATTCAAACTTTTCCATGCAATTGTGCTTTTTATGATGTATGATCATTCCACATAGAGGTAGGTGACATGAACTACAATTTCGTCAAGCTATTTTGTGGTGTATATTGTGATAACAATAAAAGTGACAGTAAAAAAGTATCTATAACATCTTTTCTGTCTTTTTTAAGCTACTGTTTGGCTGTGACTGCATGTCACTGCAGTTATTGTCACATTAGGCTGGGGTTTTGTAGGACCAACATGCAAACAGGAGTGTTGGAGCCACATGGTGACTAAAGTCTATAATATCTGAACTGATAATTTACAGAGGAGTGAATCAGGACACGGAGCAAAAACGATGAGATGAGGACGGATCGGGCAGTCAAAACAGACAGGCTGGGCATGATAAACAGTGTCATCTAGACAATGGACATGGAGCAAGTACCCAAAAATGATCCAGTAGCAAGCAACGAAAACTAGAGAATGTAAATACAGAGGTATAGTGGAGAAATGACCAATAAACAAGAGATAATCAGATGAAACGTAGAGCTGAGCTGGTGGCACGAAGATTGCAGAGCAACTGAAGGGACGCTAAATGACAGAGATGAGCGGGAACACAGAGAAGTCTAGGGAAGTAACAGAAATATCTAAGAACAAAAATGAACCATGAACCTAATCTATAATGAATGAACTAAAATAGAGACTAAAAAGAACATAAACAGGGAGCTGCAGCGAAACAGACAAGGAAACTCAAAAACCTAACACAGGCAAATCATGACAGTCATAGCCCACAAACACAAATTCTGCTATTAAAAATGTGTCCGTTTTGAAAAAGGCTTCTTCAGGACACCAGGGACATAATAACGTGTGATTTTAGCACTGAACTTCACACAGTAAATGCATTTAATTACATTTACAAATTTATTGATATTTATTGATGCCAATAGTGGAAAAGTGGAGAAAATAGTCAAAAATAACCATTGCGACAACACAGCCAGTTTTTGAAGTTTTTCAAACATCATTAATGGGAATTTATCATTGTTTGGATAAATCCAAAGTCTTATCATGATATCAAATTTTTCACAATGATGCCTAATTCCTATAAAAACATCTCAAATGCATCATTAAAAGGCCAAAATAATATTACATGATAATGCTGATACTGAGTAAACTTCTCGCTGGCCCTTTGACACCCTTAGCACATCTCAAAAGTCAGTTATGATACACCTATGGGATATTATTTGTGTGTATTTGGTAACCAAACCTTTATTTTGTCTTCGTAGAGCTTTTCCTTCTGTTTCAGATGGGTTTCTAGCCGTTGGGCTGTTGACTGGGTCTCTCGCAGATTCTCCTCCAACTCCTAAACAAAAATACAAACAAGTGGTGATCAGAGGCCGTGCCTTTTACAGCCACATACAGACTGTTTAATTGAGGCAGCTTTTAATTGTTGTTGGAAATATTCTGTAAACTGAAATGTGATTATAGTAAAAAAAATCTTTAGCCCTACCTGTGTTGTGAATGTATTATGAATTTGGGGATCTGTAGGAGATCATCTTTCAAAAAGAACATGTACAGTTGTTTGTGCAATGCCTTTGACACCAGCTTTCATAAAGCATTATTGACAGGAGGTGGTATTGTTCATAACTGTATGGCGGAAAAAGCAGGAGTCTCAGTTTGTCACAGGAGAGAATGGAGGAAGTTCATAAAACATATCTTCATCAAAATGGACTTCAACCCTTTATCTTTTCTTTTTCAGGGATTCCTTATTGGACTTATGAAGAACACAGATGGACTTACTGTAGCTAGAGATGTACTGAGAAATCAAAATCCGAAAATTTTATTATTGACTAGCCCTGATCAGGTTTAAACTACTAATCCGATCTTTTTTCTTGATCAGTGAATGCACCATAACGAAGTGCTAACAGGTTGCTAACACAAAAACTGTAAGACGCTTCAAGAAAGAAAACCCACAATCAAGGTTAGGGTTTACTTCTTATACAGGAAATGTACACAGAGACTGTTGCTTACAGCTTGTTAACCAGGCTAATTAGGTTAATCTAACTATTTGAATGCTGCTAAATGTTAAAATGCCCACTCTTTATTAATTTGTCTCTGTTTAAAAATCTTAATAAAATACTGTTAAACTGCAGAGATGTGTTACACAAACTGCTCTCTCTCACAGACAGATGATTTAAAAAATAATAACCAACTAATAACTGCTACAAGAAAGGGTGCTTAAGGCTCCTGCAAAGCTTTAATAAATAAAAGGATAATTTAACAATCTAATACTTGACAGTAAATGAGAACTTCCTTTAAATAATTTTTTAATATCTTAAATTTTTAGGTGTGCATAGAAAAAAGAAGAAAAAGCAAGAGCATTTATCGGTCTTGTAAAGCAGTAAATGAGATGCACTGTGATTTGTTTTTGTTGAGTTTTAATCAAAGACTGCACCAAGAAGCTGCGGGATTTTTACTGTATTTGAAGGTTTTCAGTCATGCAGAGAAAACAACTCTATAACCTCAGGCTTTTCTCGGGTAATGTGTTTTATGTTACTATAAACATTTTATTGTTAAGACAACATGCCGAGAGTAGAACGTTTTGTATGTTTCTTATAATTTCTAAGTAGAAATTACAAATAGACTAAAATTTTCAGGTTAGAGCTTTACAAAATCTTTTATCTAAATTCTGCCACAAAATCGGTGGCTTTAAATGTGGCAACCAAACCCATTACATACTACTGCAAATGCCAGTTTTGATATGTTCTCTTTACTCAAATTGTTAAGTAACCGCCTCTGATCAGCTTTATTTCTCTTGTGGCTTTTCTGACTCCTCTAGAAGTACACAAGAGATTACAGGTGGGTTACCAGAATCTTTTCTGCCATCTGCTGAATCTGCTGAGCCTTGCTCTGAAGCTCATCTTTTAGTTTAGTCTCCCGGCGCTCAACAATCTCCAGCCTTTTCACTTGGTTCTCAAGAGTTTTCCTTCCATCCTAAGAGACAGAAAAAATAAATAAAGAAAAACTTAATCGAATGTTTTACTTAACTGGTAGAAACACAACCCTATTTTAAAGAAATGAATGGGGCAAAAAATAACTTTTAGTTTTTTGCTTATCCTCATGCAGGTGCAGTGAAAGGCATTTTGTGGCAAGATACCCACTTCAAGGATTGCGTGACTTCAGCGCTGGTGTCTTCTTGCCTTATGAGGGACACACCAAAGCAGCACCACTAATATCTCGTTATACTAAGTTTCTCAGAGTGTCTTCATCGAGCTCATTTGCAGGTGATCTTAGATATTAAAAGAGAACCTAAAGGTTCTGTTAATATGAACTTGTTATTACATTTATCCATCGACTCTTCCATTGACCTCTGTTATTTACTGAAGGGCCCTTTAGACAGGGAGAGACACGGGCAGTGCTTGCAGCTGGAGACAGGAAGCAGAGGGGGAAATAAGAGGGGACGCATATAAACTGCGAAAAAGTTCAGTCTTGGTTGCTGGGAGAACCAGAGTTATTCCAGGAAGAAGCTGTTTATCCCAGCTGCAGCTTGAATTCAGCATGTGAAAAAAACCTCAAGCATTGCATTCACTGAGGGGAGAGAGGAGAAGAAACAAGCCACACATAGCAGTAAGTGGGTCCATAATGTTCTTGAAGTTTTGAGAGTTTAGATGCATTCAGCAGCTCCCTCTTTTTATCATTTACTTCACACTGTACACAGAGCATTATGACAGCCTCCTGAGCTTTTTGAGAAGTGTCACAATGAGACTAATAAGCAGAAAAAACTATTTCAGGCTGCAAAACCTCAGAGTGACCAGCTCACATAGATCTGTGGACACACAAAAACCAAAAACTCCAACATGAGTGAGATCCATTTTAATTGGATGTCCTGGGACATTGTCATGGAGCCCTGTGCCTGAGCGTTTCAAATGATCTTAACAGTGTGTTGATGTCATGATGATTATTATATATATATTCTAGGTTTCTACAGCTTTCCCATTTCTAAATTCCATAATTTTCCAGACTTAGGCTTCATCTACACTTACAAATATCTTTCCAAAATGTACTTTTCTGCAGCATTTTTACTGCTGTTCCAATCTAACACAGTTTTGCTAAGAAAAACACATTTAAAAATACTTTTTAAAGTGGATATGTTTGCAAGTTCTGTTTATGCTGTATCAAACAAAGATTTTCTAAGAAACGTTCTCCTCTTGCATGGGCTCCAAATAACCTGACATGACTGCCCTTGCCCTTGGGGGTGTGCATGGGTGTTTGTCCTGCATGCCTCCGGGTTGCGCTGTGGTGGACTAGCCCAGTGACCACTGGAGATGGGCATCCGCCCTCCTGTACATCCAGAGTAGTGTGGTTAGAGGCTCAGTTACCTTTTTGGGTCCTATCGAACATCCAAACTAAAGTATTTACTGTACATTTTTGACATATTTGTGCAGTGTTTCTGCTGTTTCTGAATGTTCCACAGCTCATTAAAAAACCAAACAGTTTCCATAAAACCCAATCCCTCACTTGAGGAGCAACTCTTTTGGGTTATCAGTATACCAGAAACTGATAGCTAAAACTGTAATCCTAGTTAGTCTAAAACACACACCGAGATATAAAAAAAAAACACTTCATGAGTGGAAAATTACAGTTTCAAAATGTCTCAGCCACAATTCAGAACTGCTTTTGACAATAAATCGATGATCTGACCTGAAGAAACTTTTGGATTTGTGATAACTTCACAGCCTGATAGTTTTGGGAAAGCTTTTTGCTAGGTACAGCAGACAAATATTGCCAAGTCAAGATAGACTCCTGCCAGAGAAGACTGAATGCTGCTATTGATCAGAGGATGATCTTATTCAGTATTAGTTTAAGGGTGTTTTGCACACTGCAACCATGTTATTGCAAGTTTTTTTTTTGTGTAGTTTGTTCTTGACAGTCAAATTGTAAAGGATTAATGTGACATTAAGTGTGAAAAAAAGTGTGTGTGGTGTGTGTGTGTGTGTGGGGGGGGTGGATTCAAGTGGGGGAGATTAAAATGATTAGGCCACCATGTTGATTTACCATTTGATCGTTTGACTATAAAATGGTTCAGCTAATTGGGTCCACTGATGAGGAATTACAAACACTTGTTCAAACACAAAGAGACTTTTGACATGCTACCCTGTAGTCACAGCACAAATGTTCCTCAGGGGGGTGCTTCTTGGGACCATATGGCCTCTTTGTGCTTTGCAGCATCTTCCAGCAGATTTGTTTATGCAACACCTTTAGAGTTTCTTTTTACTGCTGTAAAGTAATAAATGATTCCATCATAAATCCAGACAGAAAAGTGCAGCAGAGATGTACCTCAGTCTCACGGAGACGTCTGCGCAGGCTGTCACTGGAGTCCTCCTTATTCTGCAACCTGTCTAGGTCCCGCTCCAGGCGCTCTTTGGCCATTTTCATACCCTGAAGATGGTCTGTCGCCTCAGCACTGGCCTTTGATGTCTGAAAAAGTAAAAAACCACCAACTATTGTCTCTAGATTGGCCATTTTGAATACTAACTTTAGATTATATGTTTACCTACTTTGATTACATTCTAACTTGTTTAGCTTATAAGGTCCATAAAAAACTACTAAGATGACATTTCAGTGTGTTTCCACCTATTTACCAACTTTACATCCACGACTGACATAAAGTCATTACACAAGTGAACTGTCATATGCTGATTATTTAATAAGCCTCTTTGTCCTGAGTCAGATCTACAGTACTATACAAAAGTATTCAGACCCCTTAAACATTTTTATACTTTGTGACATGACAGCCTCAAACTTCAGTGTATTTTATTGGGGTTTTAGGTGACATATGAATTTGATTTGATCTAAACCATTCCAAAGTAGCTCTAAATGTATGTCTAAGGTTGTTGCATCTAGGTGTATCTATCTTCCCCTTGAACTCTGACCAACTTTCCTGTTCCTCTGAAGACAAGGCACTTACACACCATGATGCTGACACCACCATGGGTCAGCATTGGGATGATGTGTTTAGGGTGATGCAAAATGTTGATTTTCCACCACACAATGCTTGCCTATAGCCAAAATGTTCCATTTTGGTCTCATGTGACCAGAGCATCTTCCTTCTCACATTTGCTGTGTCTCCCTCATGACTTATCACAAACTACAAGCAAGACTTTCTTTCAACAAATCGCTTTCATGTTACCTCTCTTCCACAAAGGTTAGATTTGTGGAGAGCACACCTAATAGTTGTCCTCTCAACAGATTCTCCCAACTTAGCTGACATCTCTGCAACTCCTTCAGAGTAATCATGAACCTCTTCATTAAAGCTCTCCTTGGTCTCCTTCATTAGTTTAAGTGGACAGGCATGTTTTGGTAGGTTTGCAGTTGCGTCATACTCTTTCCATTTTTAGATGATTGATCGAACCTGTTCTCTACTAGATGTTCAAAGCTTGGGAGAATGTTTTAAAACCCAACCTGATTTAAACGTTTCCATAACCTTCTCCCTGACCTTCTCTTCTGTGTTCCTTGGTTTTAATGATACTGTTTGTTCTCTAATGTTCTCTGACAAACATCTGAGACCTTCACAGAACAGCTGGAGTGCTTATTCTGAGATTAAGTGAGACACTAGTGGACTCTGTTTACTAATTAGGTGATTTCTGAAGGCAATTAGTTGCACTGGATTGTCTTTAGGCATATATGAAAAAAGTAATAATACTTTGTATGTATCCTCAATGTGAACACAGTCAGCTTCTCCTGTAGCAAAGCATCTTTTATTTTTAACAAAATGAGAGACATTTTTAAATATTAATTTCTAAATAAAAGGCAGTATGGATGAAAGGATCTAATTTGGCACATTTAAAGAGGACCTTGCTATTCTGTAATTTGGGAAAGACAACTTAATTGTTCTCGGAGCAGACACTGAATAAGAAACAGGTTCCAGGAGAGACAGCCCAAGAATGAATGAGGTCAGGAAAGGTGAAGAGCAAATATAATGTCCAGTGGTGATTGCTCCAAGACTGCAAGGGAAGCTCAGCTTCCCCTAAAATGTCAAAAAATATGTGATCAAATATATATTGTTGTGTGTACATGTCATTGACTAAATATGCGCTACAACGCGCTCAACTTTTGTTCAGAATCAGCTTCTTGTCACTGGTAACGACGAGGCTTTCCTCTCACTCATTCCCGCAGCTTCACAGTGCTTTAAACAGTGAGTTCAATAGCGAAGCAAAAATGCTGGGCTTTGTCCCGCCCATCGGACGCTCAGCGTCTCTGGGGTCTATGGGGCAGTGGGCTGGCCTCGGCTGGCCCGGACGCTCAGCTTCTGCATGATGATTGGATGATCTGTCTGAGGCTGAATCTCATTTTGATTGACAGCAAAATGAGCGAATCAGCGATCTTGAAATTGAGCTTCCCCTCCTTGAAAGACCAGTATCCGCCACTGATAATGACCCGTCTGAAATTGTAAAATGTCTGTCTCCTGCATTTGGAATGACAGGCTCATATAAATTATTCATTTTTCCTTTAAGCAAAATGTTCTACCTTTGCAAGCTTCTCTTGTAGGTCCTGGATCTTCACCTGCTGCTCAGCACCAGCCTAAGACAAAAGCAGACATTTGTCAGAGAAAAGATTCTCTTATCCTTCATAAAGCCTCTATAGAGGAAATTGTTAGTATTTACCAAATACAACAGATAGTTTTATCACAACTGTAGCAACTTCTTCATCTACCTTTTCCAGTTTGGTGACCATCTCCTCTACCTCTGCTTTTCCCTGCTCTTTGGCCTGTGATGATAGAGGAAGGGTTATGATAGGTGCTAAAATAAAAATGACCACAATTATATCTCATTGCAATTTCCATTAATTATAATATTTTCCCATTCTACATGTCAAAAAGCCTGCAACCTCTGTTTCCACTTCTGAATCACTAACAGCTTTAGGAATGGTGAAGACCTTCTGAATCCTGTGCTGATAGTCTGCAGCCTTCCTCTTCAGCTCCTCATTGGCTTGTCGAGACTCCTTCAGCTCAGCTTCATACAGATCGCTGCGGCGACGGGCAGCAGACAGGTCCTCTTCCAGCTGTCTAATGGAAACTCGCATCTCCTCTAGTTGAGCATGGTACTCCTGAGCAACAGAAACAACAAATAAGTCATGCTATGAGAGACGACAGAAGATATTTGAGCACAAAAGGAATGAACTAATTTTCCATTCAAAGACGTTTTCTGTATTTTGCTCTGAGATTATTTGTTTTGATTTGGCATAATAAAATATAAGCACTAAACGAAAGGGAAAAGGGAATTGTAATCTAAAATTTTATCCAAGTAACTTTAACATTAAGTCTTTGTAGACAAAAAAAAAAAAGGTTTTACTTTAAACTTTCAGTTATAGTGAACAAAACAACATGTCAAAAAACATTTTATGTAGGATTTTTGGCAAGAACACTTTGCACAATAATAAAGTACCTGTGCACCTATTCCTCTTTAATGCTTTAGAAAAATTGACTTGGCGCAGAGCTGATGGTGTAGGGGTTAAGCGCGCGACCCTATAAAGAGGCTACAGTCCTCAAAGTGGCCATCCCGGGTTCGAGTTCCGGACCTGGCGACATTTGCCAAATGTCTACCCCTCTTTCCTGTCTGCCTACTGTCAAAAACTAAAAATAAAGGCCACTAGTGCTGAAAAAATATCTACAAAAACAAAACTTTACATGCTAAAAACACGGCAGTAAAGGTGAGAAATGATCAAAGCCAAATGATGGTTGTCACCAGCAGAAAATTAGGGATAAATGAACCTGATTTTCAATTTGATACACAATTTCAAACTTGTGAGCTTTCCTTTATTGCAAAGACCGTGAAGAGAATCAACTTCTTTTTTTTCTTCTAGTAAACAAAAGTAATTATGTCAAAATAAATGTATTGTGGTTCGCTCAAAAAAAGGTTTTGCGGCTTTATAATCTATCATGCAACTTTATTTAGGACCTACACTTCCTTACAAAGGTATATTTACCAATTGAACACATTTTGTCACAATAAAACCACAAATATTATATCTATTATATTATATATTTTATATATTCAGATGTTTGTTAGAGACCTTTAGTAAACAGACAGGTCCTTAAACCCCATCATGAAGACCAAGGAACACAGCTGACAGGTCAGGGAGAAGATTGCGGAGGAGTCTAAAGCAGGGTTATGTTTTAAAACAAATTCCTTATGCTTTGACATCTCATAGAGCTCTATTCAACCATGTGGAAATGCAAAGAGTAAAACACACCAGAGACACTGGTGTATTGTATAAGGAGAAAGGTAAAATGTTTGAATGAAATTCAGAAAAACACTAATGTTAAGACCACACATAGTAAAGATAATTTACAATACAATCTAGAAAAGGTAAAGAAAAAAAACTATATTTTTAAACCTATTATAATACTTGCAAATGATTATTAAAGCTTAAAAACCAATAAAAAATAAAACATAATTAAATATATTTAAAGTTATAAAAGCAAAAATAAACTAATACACTATAAGACATAAAAAAGCTTTAAAATTCAACTAAAAGCCAGGCTGAATAGTAGGGTTTGCTTTTAAAAATTTTTTAAATCTCCTAACAGCAGCCGATAGGCCCACAGGTACTCTGGAGGAACTGCTAAGATTTACAACTCAGGGAGACAATCTTTTAACTTTTAATTGTGCCCTTCACAGCTCAAGCAACTAGAAGGCTGTTATTGAAAGAAAGCTATAATAACTCTTGGTTGCAGTTTGCCACGAGTCATGTAGGGGACACAGCAAACATATCCTATACTTGGTGGATAACCAGCAAAACACATCACACTGAGCACACCATCCCCACTGTTAAAACATGGTGGTGGCAGCATAATGCTGTGTGGATGCTTTTTTCAACAGAGCAGCTGGTCAGAGTTGATGTGAAGATGAATGTAGCTAAATACAGGGTAATCCTGTGAGAGGTGGCATCAGGCCTGAGATTACGGCGGACGTTCACCTTCCAACAGATGAATGAGCTGAAACCAGAGCTGCAACGTAACAGTTAAGATTAAAGCATATTAATGTGTTAGAATGGCTCAGGCGAAGTCCAGACCAACTTCCAAGTGGGAATCTACAAACTTAAAAACGTATGTTCATACTGCAGATGCTCTCCATCCAATCTGGCTGAGCTTGAGCTATTAAAAAAAGAAGAATGGGGGAATTTTAAATTTACATCCAATTTTATGACGGTAGCTGTATAAAGCTGGAAGAGACATACCTCATAAGACTTGCAGCTACAATTGCAACACAAGGAGAGGAGGCAAGTAAAAGAGGCAAAACAAAAATGCAGGAATACTACTCCTCAGATTTTCATTTGTAAAACATTTTTAAAACCATGTATCCCTTTTCCATCACTTTAGAATTATTCACTACTTTGTGTTGCTCTATTACATAACATCCCCAAAACAAAAAATAAATAAATTTAAAAAAACAGCAACCTGACAAAATCGTAGCTGTTGTTTAATTAATGTTCTTTCAGCAGAAAACAAATCTGAAAGCTGGCTCTCCCCAGTAAATAGAAATTTTGAAAACACATTCTTCTCCTACCCTTCAGTCGTTGATAAAGTGTTGGCTAAAGCTCTTACTGTAATACCTCCGTTCTGAGTATCCACATGAACATGAAAATCCATAGGTGTGCAACATATGCATTTGGCTAAATAAAAGTCACAGGTTCTAAACCTTTCTTGATTAAAGTGTATCACATCTCGTATGTGACGTTTTTCCAGTGTAAATGTTTACAAGTCTTAAATGCTTTACCACAAGGTCTGTAACGGTCTCTGAAAATGAATCTGCCTCTAATCTTCACACTTTGTTGATCCAACAGCGAATGACTTCTGAATAAAAATGATAAACACTGCAGTCATATGACGGAGCGTGGGAGACAGATAGATTTTAAGATGAAATGCTAGATTTAGCTGCTGTTGAGCACCCTGCAGAAAGGCACCAAAGGAAACTCAGGGCAATATAATAAACATGAGCAACAAATATGTCATCATAAAACTGAAGAAACAGACAGACTCTTCCTGTTAAAACATGCTGCATAGTGCTGGCTTCATGCCACAGTTGTTTAATTTACTGTTATGGATTTGCTCCAATATGGTGAGGTCTTTTTTGTAATTTATCAACCATGAAGCTGCTTTAACTAAAACCATTGGAAATTGAGGTTTTAGTAATTAGTAATGACCTCCAGACAGATGAACATACAGTAAAACTGCAATCCTTTGGAATTACCCCTTTATATTAAATTAAAAACTTCGGTGTTAAATTTGATTCAAGCCTTGTTTTTGTCATTTAGATTTAAAATGTTACCAAGAACACATTCTATCACCTAAAGAACAATGCCAGAATTTGATCGTTACTCTCAGTCGAGTGCAGAAAGTTTGTGTTACATGCTTTATCATTTGCCCGATGGATTACCATGATCCTCTGCTTTCTGTAGTATAGCCCCATTACAGTTACTCCAAAATTAGCTCACATAATAAGTCTCTTCACTAGCTACCTGTAGATTTTAAAACAAATTTTATGGTGCTTTTAATTACCTACAAAATCATTATAGGTGTTATACAGCATATTCATCAGATTAACATTTTTGTTGAGCCATCAAAATCCCTCAGGTCTTCTGAAAAAAGACATCTGATAACACACAGAGAAAGAAATTAAGGTCCTGGTGAGGGATCATTTTCTTGTTGGTAGAACAGCCTTCCTGAGGACCTGAATGCAACAGAGTTCATTAAAAAATAAACTAAGACACACTGGCTTTTAGAAAATTAAGACATATTTCAAATTTTACTCCTAATTTGACCAAATTGTATTTACCAGTCATTAATTTGTTTTATTGCTGTAGTTTTTAAACGTTTATACCAGTTGTTTGAATTAAATGTGAATTTGAGCTTCGTTTAACCTTTTTACCTACCTGATCTTGGTTTAAACACTTACAATTATAGAATCCAATCCCCTAAGTATTTGTTGTGTGTCTTTAGTGTTTTCACACTATCATTAACTCAAATACCAACATCATTCCAACAAAGCAACATAATCTCTGTTAATGACAGTGTTGACATTTATTGTCCTTTGGTTTTTATTGCCTCCAGCTTCCATGTACAACACTTTTTTTTGCCTTTGAGTTTTTTGGTAAAAGTACCCCATAAATAAAGACTGACGGATAGATAGATTTTTTTTGATACACAAAGCAACAAACTGGGCAGCCATCCTGGTTAAAAAAAGGTAACTTGCGTTAAATTCTTTATATAGCTTGCAGACAGTGCATAGAAATTAGATGCAACAACCGGCCCCCGAGCAGTCAGAATCTCTTCCTGTTAGCTTCTCTAAAGACATTAGTGATTGTCTTTGACCTTGTCTTTCTAGGGTTGCAGATTAGATTAAAATGGTACTTTATATTCCATGTAGGGAAGTTTAGCTTGGGTTCTAAAATGATAGGTACTGCAGAATTATGTCTTGCAAAAAAATAAAAGGGCTTCCTATGGACATGCTAGGAATAAAGGTGGGGCTTATTTTGTATGTTACTACAGGATATGATATGCCATACCTGACCCAAATGATAGAGATGAGTATGATGATATAACAGTCCTAATATAAGTGATCAATTCTTGGACACTACACCCTGATGTCTGCCTAATAACATATACACTATAGGATTTTCTCTTTGGTTGCTGCTTTTTCTGAATTCAGTTCATCAGTCAGTGTACAACCAAATAAATAAAAATTAAAGCTGTGAAAACTACAACAGTCAGCACTAGACAATAAGGTGTTTTTCTTAGGTTTAATAAACCTCAAGATTCATAAACCTTCATGAATGTCAAATAAAGTTGTTTTCCCTTTAAAGATCAGTGTATGTAAACAAAGAGATATTAAGAAAGCTTCCAAATGTAGGAAGCGTGCTGTGATTCTCTTTCAGAAATCCATGTTTTTATTCGTGGGGAAAACAAAATGACCAAATATTTGTCCCTCAGACAGTGTGAGCAAAAGGCCTCGGCACCCTATCTCAACAGCCTGCCCACTGCATCATTTTGCTCCCTATTCTAGGTATATGGCTCTCATCACCATGGCAACCAGAGCACAATGTATTCAGCGCTTGGTAACGAGCATGAGTGTAGGCAGAGAAAAACAGGTTGCTTTAATGTTAGCTTTTTTTCAAACAGATAAATACAAAAAGAACTGTACAGGGTTGGACAATGAAACTGAAACACCTGGTTTTAGACCACAATAATTTATTAGTATAGTGTAGGGCCTCCTTTTGCGGCCAATACAGCGTCAGTTCAATTTGGGATTGACAAATACAAGTCCTGCACAATGGTCAGAGGGATTTTAAGCCATTCTTCTTGCAGGATAGTGGTCAGGTCACTACGTGATACTGGTGGAGGAAAACGTTTCCTAACTCGCTCCTCCAAAACACCCCAAAGTGGCTCAATAATATTTAGATCTGGTGACTGTGCAGGCCATGGGAGATGTTCAACTTCACTTTCATGTTCATCAAACCAATCTTTCACCAGTCTTGCTGTGTGTATTGGTGCATTATCATCCTGATACACGGCACCGCCTTCAGGATACAATGTTTGAACCATTGGATGCACATGGTCCTCCAGAATGGTTCGGTAGTCCTTGACAGTGACGCGCCCATCTAGCACAAGTATTGGGCCAAGGGAATGCCATGATATGGCAGCCCAAACCATCACTGATCCACCCCCATGCTTCACTCTGGGCATGCAACAGTCTGGGTGGTACGCTTCTTTGGGGCTTCTCCACACCGTAACTCCCCAGGATGTGGGGAAAACAGTAAAGGTGGACTCATCAGAGAACAATACATGTTTCACATTGTCCACAGCCCAAGATTTGTGCTCCTTGCACCATTTAAACCGACGTTTGGCATTGGCATGAGTGACCAAAGGTTTGGCTATAGCAGCCCGGCCGTGTATATTGACCCTGTGGAGCTCCCGACGGACTGTTCTGGTGGAAACAGGAGAGTTGAGGTGCACATTTAATTCTGCTGTGATTTGGGCAGCCGTGGTTTTATGTTTTTTGGATACAATCCGGGTTAGCACCCGAACATCCCTTTCAGACAGCTTCCTCTTGCGTCCACAGTTAATCCTGTTGGATGTGGTTCGTCCTTCTTGGTGGAAGGCTGACATTACCCTGGATACCGTGGCTCTTGATACATTACAAAGACTTGCTGTCTTGGTCACAAATGCGCCAGCAAGACGTGCACCAACAATTTGTCCTCTTTTGAACTCTGGTATGTCACCCATAATGTTGTGTGCATTTCAATATTTTGAGCAAAACTGTGCTCTTACCCTGCTAATTGAACCTTCACACTCTGCTCTTACTGGTGCAATGTGCAATCAATGAAGACTGGCTACCAGGCTGGTCCAATTTAGCCATGAAACCTCCCACACTAAAATGACAGGTGTTTCAGTTTCATTGTCCAATCCCTGTATTTTCATGCTCTTTATGAAATGAGCAATCAGGTTATCAGCTTAATTCTTACACCCGCACTGTCATGTTGTGCAGCTGTGTGTTTACATAAATATATTCATTAAGTTAGGACAACTCGGGCTGAACTTTAAAAAAAAACTAAACAGCAGACATGAATAACATGAGATATAGCTTTCCTTCCCAAACCTCAATGAATGCACATGAGGTTATAAGATAAAAAAAGAATATGACAATAACAGTAATTTACATAAAGAGGCTATGCAACAGAAGACATTTCTCCACATGTCTAAAGTGTTTAATGTTAACACACTGTATCGCTAAAGAGAGTGGTGGGCTTTGAACATCTTGTGCATGTTTAATTAGCACTGACAGCCCCCACACACGACCTTGGTCACTTGACCTGCCATGTACATGTGACTGCCAAGAGAAGATACTCCTAATCTGTTTTGTTGAGAGGATATGGACAGAGACATTTTACTCTGCTTACATTTTGTTATGTCACAGACGCAACTGACTAAGTTACTGATTATATTGTAGAAGGAAAATAAAACACGGTTTTCATTTTTTTATTACACATGAAAATCTAAAAAGAGTACCATGCATTTATACTAACCCCCAGAGTTGATATTTTTGTAAATCCACCTCCCACTGTAGTTCCTGCTGGAAGTCTATTTAGGAAAATCTTCACCAGTTTTGCACATCCGGACACTGAAATACTTGTACATTTCCTTTTTAAAATACTTAAGCCTAGTCTTTTTTGGATGAAGAGCATATTTAAACATCACTTTTTAAATATTGCCACTGTTGGCAATGTCTGAACTTTGGAAAAATTAAATTTGCATTAATCTAAACCACTGTAGCTCTGGATGTAGATTTTAGGTCATTGTGCTGCCTGAAAGTGACCCTCTGCCCTAGATTCTAGTTTTCTGAGCTTCTAAATAGCTTCCCTGTCCCTGCAGAACAAAGGCATACCCATAGCATAATGGTGCCACCACCATGTTTCTTGCCATCCTTTATAAGCCAGTCAGTTGAAGCATTTCTTGGCAGGTTTGCAGTTGCACTGCTGTCTCAAATGTCTTCAAATAATAGATTGAACAAAGCTTTTTGAGGTGTTCAAGGTTAGGATATTGTTTTACAACCTAACTATTTTTACGCTTTCCCATAACTTTATCCACGATCTGCATGCTGTGCTCCTTGGTCTTCATGATGCTGTTTGGTCACTAATATTCCAAAACAAAACTTTAAAGCCATCACAGAACAGCTAGATTTCGACTGATGTTAACTGATATTAAGTACTAGTGAAAAAAATCGTTGGTGGCACAAAGAGATCTGTTCTTTAGAATGAGGACTTGACAATGCTTCGGGAACTGTTAAACTGGATTAATTCCAACATTAAATGTTATAAACATCTCAGCCTACTGACCTATGTGTTTGACGCTTAAAGTCCTACCTGCTCTTTGATCTCCTGAAGCTTGTTGCTTTGCTCTCGGATGCCATGTAGCAGCTGGAGTGCTTTATCATCTTCTTGGGTCACTTCCAAACGTGCTTGTTCTAAACTGCGCTTCAAACTCTAAAAATTATTGCACACATCAGTCAGATGGCTTTGTTTAGCGTACCCGGCTAAACACAAAACAAAAAATAATAGAAAACTCTTGAGACATGTGGTTACTATTTGGGTTTCCTTTACGTGTCAATTTCACTTCATAATCATTTTGAAAGTTACTGTGTATCGTGTATAAATGATACCAAATTGTTTTCCAATTCAATAAAAAGCATACAATAAACAAGGAACAGATTTTAAATGGCATCTGTTTTTTAACTACACAGCCACTCACACTGCATTCTGTGATGTACGTTGCCAAGTCCTGTTCCAGAATTGTCCTCTGAGTCTCTGATGCCTTCAGTTCGATGTCCTTCTGCTGGAGAACTGACTCAAGGTCAGACATCTTTCTCTGGACCGGTGAGATCTCTTGTTCAACCTGGATAGTACAGTACAACATACAGTAGACCACTAAAATTACAGAAGCATCTAATGAATTTCCTTCATGGAGTTTGACATTATTTCCTTTGACATATAACATTGTCAGCAAACTTCAATGCCAAAAGATTTCTATGTCAATGACAACCAAATAGCAAAACTATAAGATTTGTTGGTCTGCAAAATTTGAAATGATATCTTTCAGATTTTATTTTAAAAGTGTAAGTGCCAGCAAGTGGAAATATCTCCAGCGAATGTTTTGATGACAGTGTTAAACAGATGAAAACATAATTTACTGTAAATGTGTTGAATGACTCAATGGTGCCAGCTGATTTCATTAGTGTGCACATGTCCAAATGTTTGGGAATGGGTAAGCAGGAGTTCCCAGCAGCCTCTCCTGCTCCAGGAAGTCGGTTTATTTTTTGTGTTCCATCATCTAAGATGGAGATAAAGATGCCCTTTAATGATGTATGGAAAATGAAAGAATGCTTGTTGTGGAGGAGAGGATGCATGGCAATCTGCAGAGGGGCAGACGCACTGGCTGAGCTGACCCAGTGAGAAGACATGGAGTGTGGTTTGTTTGGAATCAGGCAGCACAACCGTTAGCTAAGCATGCCTTAAAGACTGACCTGCATCAAACAACTACAACACTGCTTTCCCTTGCTGTTTGTCTGCTGGATAATAGAACAGCTGCAAGTACACACTCAGCATGTAAATCTGCAAGTAAGAAACTGCTGGTTGTTTGTTTTGACCGGTTTCATAGTGATATCTCTCAATCCAACAAGACTTTTTACCCACTGGCAACCAGACTAACCCTCCAAAACAGCAAAGAAGTGCTGGGTTTGCTAGGTGATATCCTGATGCTGGGGTGAATATCTGATTTAAACCATGATGATGATGTACTGACAATAGTGGAGATTACTACCGCACATTGGCCAGTATAACAGATGGTTACCATGGTGAATGAATGTGGACTGGTAGACAGACATTGCTGCTGGGCAAAGAGTTACACTCCTGCTACTTGGACGTCAAGAGATGTGACCGGTGCTGCTCCCCTCCAAAATGCTGTTTGATTTCCTACATCTGAAGGAAGACCCTTCTTCATCAATATTCTCCCAGACAAGAGACCTTTAAAATACAGGACAGATAGACTGAAAAACAGATTTACCCATGGGCCATTAGGGTCCTAAATGCTGCAAAATAACAATATCAGAGATGGCTATTCTGTGGAACACCCTTGCACTGGACTACACTTTGTTTGTCCTGCTTTTTATCAAATTTTTTGAATGGTACATTGGGAGGTGGGGGATATGTGTTTTTAATATGTGCTTTTATTGTAGGCACTTCACAGGAGCTAGGATCATACTTTCATTGTGTTTTTATAAAACAATGATAATAAACAGCATTCTGATTCATTCTGATTCTAACAAGAGACAAACTATTTTGGTTCATCATATGTTTCAGATACATGTGAAATGACAATCCATTACTTTACGATTCTGTTATATTAATTAAAAAAGAGAAACCAGAACCAAAAGAGAAGAGACTCCCAGAGCTTCATTGGTTGAACATCTAAATACACTGGAATATGTGTGCATGTCAGTGTATCTATTTGCTGTGTCCCATATGCCACTGGGATTAGTGGGAGATTTGCTGTTATAGCAGTGCATAACCTGAATAGATCTGTGGACTGGAGAAACAGCAGGGATCACAGCACAGTCACAGATAATCACAGTAGTCAGCATGCAGTATGGCTGATCTAACACAAAGTAAAAATGAGAACAGAATATGTCCTCACAAACACATGCAGTCACAATGTGGCGTTTTCAGACACAAAAACCAAAGAGTCATCACAGCAATGGAAATAGGTCTTAGCAAACATTCACAGCACATTATTTAAAAAAGAAAAACAATCAGCCATCTCCAACTCTTTTGATGGAAGGTTTAAAGACCTACAACCTTGTTTCAGTACTGCAACAAGGTTGGGATGTTTTAGAGCATGACAGAGGCCATAGGTACAGTACAATGTCATATGTTACAGATTTTACTTTCTCTTAAGGATAATATTGTTGGATTATAACTCTTATAAATTAGAGCGTAACAAGATTTCATGGCATAAATCTCACAATATTAAAACACCATGATATTTTTTATCGCAATGAAGGCTGTCCCTCAACGCTACCTCACATGCTTCGAGCATATGATGTCATCTAGTAAGGCAAGAATACTGTAAACTATTATTACAGGCCCCAGATATTAAGATGAATGCTTTAAGCTTAATACATAGTGTCTTATGTTTGACATTTTTATTTTAAAGTAAGACAGAAAGTTGTTGTTAAGGTCACAGTCAGTCATGTGTAACCTACTGACCCAGACTGACAGACCATTTAGAGGCTCCTAAAACCTTTGCAGCTGTCTTGAGTTAATTAGCTGATTAAGGTTTAACACCATAAGTTTCCAATATTTAACTCATTCAAACTTTCTAAAACACAGAATTTTGGGTTTTCATTATTTGTAAGTCTGATTTTTGAGATGTACCTGTATATAAAATGAAATCGGAATAAAATATGATGACAGAATGAAACAATATAGATGTTCTGCTTTAATGATCACCTAGAAATATTTTTTACTTGCACATACTTTTGCATGCTGTCTTATTCAAGCAGTTATCCATTAGACGTTGTTTGTGGATAGCAAAAGATGTTAATGTTAGAAATTTATGTTAAATATAAATATACCTGAGCAATCCAACATGGGGAAAGTGAAGCCACAAGCTTAACTGATAACTGGGGAATTAAACTATCAAACCGACAGTGATGTTGATCGCTCTCGAAACAAGTTCTTCCCATCAGAAATAAGACTCACTCACATACCTGTGACATTTGCCTGGTTTTCTCGACTACTTTGAGTGTGAGAGTAGTTTGTTTTTTCCAGAGAGATGATCCTAATTTGAGAGCTGATGACTGAAGTCGGTAATCTAGAAGAAGAGAGAATAAATGTTTAATATAGAAAAGGAAGAGAAACATGACAGACAATGGTAAGCCTTTCTTGACAACTAAAAGGCTTGATCAATGCTCTTGATGAAACACTTGCCTTTTACAGACATTACTATGTTTCATTAAGCCAAGAATATATATGAATATTAATGTTATCTTTAAAAAGAACAATAGCACTTCCCAAAGCCATGACATTTTCAAGAGAAAAAAACAGACTGCTGTCATTTCAGAATACTGACACATCAGATTTTAAGACTTATTATATTTTACACCAATGACAAGCACATAAGGTACAGTGTTCACAGTTGAAATCTTTAGCAGGGAATAATGAAGAGTTGCATATTTTTCTGACTAAAAGTGTGATCATTTTGTATCTCAGCAGAGACTATGAATAGACTCCTCGTGTTCACACAACAGCCTCTCTTACCACCACTGGATATATTTGGCAGCTTTTGTGATCAAGTAGCAGGCAGAAGAATGAACGACAGAAAATGTCTATTAAAAGCACAGGCTCACCTCCCACTCCTCCTTACAGTAACATGCTCAACTCAGGCTCAGCTATGTATTTTTGCTGCTGCAAGACTATATTTGGTATAAAAATCATACCATTTATTCTATATTGTATTTCAGCATTTTTGACTGTGTTGTGTTATGAAACATTCCTTCTAAGACTGGCAATAAGTGCTGCTTAGAACATGACACGCAGAGAGAGATTATTATGTTTATTAATATTCGCCCAGAAATGTGAATGATGAAGTCATTATGCTTTAGGGATGAGAAGTTGGGATGTTTAGTAACAGAAAAAAGCACACAGCATGTTCCCAAGCAGTATCACGGTGCTGCCTGGAGTTCCACTTTCATTGGCATGACATGATGGAGGAGCAGCTGGCTTGCAATGACTGATAAAACATGAACAAAGTATAAGACAGGATTAGCATGCTTACGCCTATGCTGATCTTCAGATTCTCTAAAAACATAAGTTTAGTGGTGCATATTCCTGCAGGAATGCCTGTGTGCCTCAATGGTCAGGTCATCAGTGAAGCATGTGACTCTCACCACATTTTAGCTTGTGTTTATTTGGTTTATACCCACCTTCCTGGAGGGGTACATCGGCCAAGCTGCTGCTGCCAACAACTTAATGCTCACCTTATACAGATGATTCACTTTGCCCTGTCTTTCAGTCTTTAACACTGTCTCTCCTACACATAGCTACTGGCTGACCTTCTATAGGACTAACCTTATGTCATCTCTTTCATACTCTAGACTTGAAAACTGGGTCAGAGTTCATCTACTTAGCTGTTTTTCTTTCCTAGATGAAGCCACTAAAGAAGCTACAACCATTAATGTTTCACTTTTCTTTCTCATAGAAAGTACTCCTGGATCAGTGCTTCTGTGTTCTTTTTGTGTCTCTGCTCTGTTCTCTCAAACCCTCAGTCAGTCGTGGCAGACGTATGGGAAGGAACTGAATTTGAATTGCACAGACTGAATCTGTATTTGTGTAATTTGTAATTAAATGCATTGGTTTGAAAATGAATTTCACTAAACTGAAACTGAATATAATGGTTTAGAACTGAATTTATTTGCTTTGAAAATTGCTTTGCTTGTATTGAAAACTCAGTTTGACTACTTTCACTTTCAGGTCTGAAATTCAATTTCAGTTCCAAAATTCAGTTTTTTGTCTCACACATCCGGGTTCTTTAAGCCACAGATTAATCAAACACAGATTTACTGATTCACAGATGTCATTCACTATTGCTGTGTCCAAATTCAGGACTGCATCCTTTGAAGGATTGTAGACGAATAACGTCCTGGATGAGGCAACAAATGCTGTCCAATCTCCAAGGTTCCAACAAATGCGTCCTTCTCATCCCTAGATTTGAAGGATGGGTCCGGTGTATCCTCCGTGTCTCTTTAACGATTTCTGCAGCTCCTACAGAGTTACCATTTGCGTTTTTGCTGCTACTCAGAGTATTGTTCTTACCTGGATGGTCAGTTTAGGTGGACTGTTATGTTTTAGATTAATAGATGATGGATTGAATAGATCTCCATGAGATGTACACATATTAGGATATAGGTTTTATAACCTAACCCTGGTCACAACTTTTCAACTTTCTCCCTGATCTGTCTGATGTGATATCTATGATAGTTTTTGTTTATGAATGTCTACCAACAAACCTTGTAGGAACAGTTAGATTTGTACTGAGATTAAATCACACAAAGGTAGACTAATCAAGCGACTTCCACTGGATAATATTAATAAAATTTATTTAAAAGCGCCTTTCATATCACTCAAGGACACTGTACAAGATAAGTCAAAAATAGCAAAACAAGGGACAATAAACCCACAGAGAATTTAAGTACACCCTTTCATCAAACTTTTTGACAGGTGGGTGGGACTTCCGGTGAGGGCGGGATTTCCGGTGGGGGGCATATGGGCGCCATGTGGTTGCCACGTGGGCAGGAGGTCACGTGGTCAAGCAGGTGGTGTGTCCAAGGGGGGGCGTAACAGTGGATGCTGATTGGTTGTCGTCATTAGGGGCAATACCTTAAATGAGTCAATTAAAACACAGGGGTGTGTTTGTTATAAATAGAACAAGACAAATATGGTATTATCGGAAACTGTTTGGCATCAGCACCAATTAAAAATAGAGGGGGGTGTGTTTGTAAGCATCGTTAAACCTTGAATAACCCAATGAAAACAATAGGGCGTGCCTTAGTGTTTACTTTAAATACAGAGATAAAACTCTGCACTTTACATGCAGCATTCGTTGGAAAAAAAAAGGACACCCGTTCAACAATGGCTAGAGTTAAGAGAGTTTATCGTCAAGCGGAGGAGAAACGCAACGCGTGCCAAGATGATGATGATGAACAAGCAACTGCATCATATACTTCCTCAACGGAGATACCTATCGGAATTCCCGTCGTGACATACTCTACCGATGATGAGGATCCAAAATCAACTTCAACAACCATGGTTGAAAATCAGACCTCGGTTCGGCCAAGAGGTATGTCAGTTCTGTGCGAAACCCCAGTGACCGTCTACCAGTATTCATCCCGTGAATTGAATGCTCCTAAGAAATCAACATACTACATCTGCAGGGTACAAAGACCCCCGTTCAAGACTCTGCAGGAAGAATGGTCTTTGGAGCCATATGGCCTGGTTGGCAGCTGGGGTTATATTTTCATGTATGAAATAGGAGAGCTTTGCCTGTATCAATTGGATCAAGACGAGGTATTTAATGGATCACTGGCTCTGTGTACACTCACCCACAGCGACTGGGCTGTGTTAAAGCTTGCAATCCCGCACCTTAATGATAGCCCTGAAACAGTCTCAAGGCAGGAGAGGGAGAAAGAAGAAGAAGAAGAAGAAGAAAATGAACTGTCTCCTCGACCTGTAAAACGGGCGAGAATGTTTCATATACCATCCGATGTTGAAATAGCTGAGAGAGAACCTCTCTTTAGCGCAGTGTGGGGGTCAAAAACCACAGCAAATGGCCGCTGGTCTTTTCGGGCAAGCAGACGCAGGAACAACCGGACGAGTCCCTCAGATCTGTTTGTGTTGGAGGCTTTCAATCAGGACTGCGGCGTATTCAAGACAATGCTGGCTCTGCCGTTTGAAGCTTGGGCAGAGAAGATGAGTGAAATTGGACATCGTCTTTCCGACCTTTTCCAAAAGTCACGAAGTTGGATCGATGTCATGTCAGTGAAAAAAACGCTGACGTTTCCTGTTTTACGTTTAGAACGAACCCTCTTCTGAGGACACGCCCCTTCCTATGATATATATACGGGGGGATAACTGCAAGCTCACAGACACTGAGAATCGTATCATGAGAATGAGTGGACCGACACCATACAGGGATCTCTACAACCACCGAGCAGAGATCCACTTCTCTCCTGAGCACGATGAAAGCTTCAACATTGGACCATATCATCCGCCTTCCCCTGACCTCTTCTCACCATCCACCTCAACATCCTCATTCTCAGAAAACCACTACAGTCCTGCATCACCTACAGGATACAACATGAAATATCCACCGCTTTCTCCAGACCTCTGCTCACCATCACCGCTATTCATGGCTGAGTCTGTAGACGCGAATGTCCTGCCTGAAGACATGAAGGTGGTCGTGGAGGAGGAGGTAGCCACCGGCTACTCACCCTCTACCGAAGCCCCTACACAAACCCTGGAACCGATGGAGGACCCTCAGCCTTCAGCAGAGGATGAGAGTAACCAGGAGGACGAAATTGACGGTTGGTTCTCAACCACCCTCATCAATACGGTGAAAACAGCGATACTTCATTTATTCAACATAACCTCTTTGAACTATCTCAGAGAAACCTGCTATGGATGTATAACGAACCACCCAAGCCAGCGTCAACACCATTGCCTGGAGGTACTGGGGGAGGATTATTACCAAGTCAACTTTCAACGCATCGTACGACGACTCGTAACCCCCAAACTCATTCCTGCTATTCAGAATCTTCTGGTACTTCGAAGCATACAAGCGGATGACTTCAGAGTTAAGACGATTGCCAAGACGGTTTTATATGAACTGAAATCGGTACAAGGCATCCACAGTGCAATAGCGCACGTTTATGATCGCATGGTCGATGAGAAACATCTCAAACAACTTAACTCTGTTTCAGAGTGCTATGGACTGACAAACTGATCTCACATGTTTGATGACTTGTTGTTGTATCATTTTTTTTTTTTAGTATTCCAGTACTTTAGTTAATCTGCATTATATGATTTTTCTTCTTTTTTCTTTTTTACTATTAAATACAATTAAAGTAGGAACATAGTAACCTTTCCCAAAAAGTGTTGTTTAAAAAAAAAGCTAGTAGTGTTTGAATTCATCTGCATTTTATCTGATTTTGTTTTCTGGTTGTTTTTTGTTTATATTAAATAAAAAATAAAAATAAAAATAAGGATAAATCTACCCTCCTGTGTGTTTTTTTCTCATTATTTAACAAGTAATCGGCAGAGATGGCAGGAAGACGGCTGATGAAGAAAGTATATTATAGCCCTTCAAATCCGGGAAGTTTTGGGGGTGTAGATAGGCTGAGGAGGGTTATGCAAGATGAAACGGGAAAGAAGGTTGCGGTTGAAAAAGTTAAAGATTTTTTATCAGGAGAAGATACCTATACTCTACATAAACCTGCAAGAATAAAGTTCCCGAGAAACAGAGTTTTTGTCACCAGACCATTGAGGCAGTTCCAGGCTGATCTCTGTGACATGCAAGCTCTGGCCATGGAAAATGATGGTTATAATTATTTATTAACAGTCATTGACATCTTTTCAAAAAGGGCGTATGTACGAGTTTTGAAGAGGAAAACAGCCGCTGAGGTGGTAAAGGCATTTGAATCAGTTTTTACAGAAAGCCAGATTCCCAAAAAACTTCAGACTGATGCCGGTAAAGAATTTTTTAACAAGAAATTTAAAGTTTTAATGGAGAAACACGGTATTGAACATTTTGCCACAGCGAGTGAAGCAAAAGCTTCAGTGATCGAGAGATTTAACCGCACATTAAAAACAAGGATGTGGAGATATTTTACAGCTAACAATACCCGGCGGTACGTCGATGTACTGCAAAACCTAGCTAGAAGCTACAACCATTCCTACCACTCCAGCATTAAAATGAGCCCTATGGAAGTGACCCCAGAAAATGCCTTTCAAGTGTTTCAGAATCTGTATGATGTCAAGTCCAACAGATATTGCAAGGACTCAGTGACAACGTTTAAACAAGGGGATCTTGTCAGAATATCCAAGGTCCGTGGAGTGTTTGACAAAAAATACGAACAGAGTTTTACGGATGAAGTGTTTACAGTCTATGACCGGATACCCCGTTCTCCTCCTGTATACAAACTCAAAGATTTGGATGGAGAACCTATCGAGGGTTCCTTTTACGCTGAGGAACTTCAAAAAGTAAAAATATTTAACGACAAGATGTATCAAGTGGAAAAAATATTAAAACGACGTACGGTCAAGGGAGTCAAACAGGTTTTTGTAAGCTGGAAAAACTGGCCTGAGAAATTCAACAGTTGGATCAAGTTTGATGAACTTCGAAACGTATAAAAAAGGTTTGCACTAAACCTCACAGTTGACACAGCATCATGAACCGTCAGGTAGAGGATGATGGCTTTTACGTTACTCTTCCATCTAATGCTAGCATGGAAGTGTTTAAAAATAATACCAGTTCAAGTTTCCGTGTAAATTTAGCTCAACATATTGATTTAGAAGGCCAATGGATGGTTGCATTAGCCGAGATTTCATACCCTCATACATGGCATAATTTACCGGATTATGATGCCTACTTTGAATGGAGGAAGGTTGGTGATGTGGAGATCAATACGCAAAGGATCAGAAGTGGCTACTATAACAGCGTTGTTCAACTCGAGACAGAGATGGACATGTTTTTCGAAAAATTGAAATCGGGTTTACGCATTAAATTCAGCAAAGTTCAAAAGAGATTTGCATTTCAAGCAAATAGTCCGTATGAAATACGCTTCTTCAGCACTCTAGCTTATATGATTGGCGTGAAACCAGGGGAATGGATTCATGTTTCTGAACCAAAACTGGCTCCTTTTCCGGCGGATATAAAGGCTGGTTTCTATCACCTATACTGTTACAGCGACGTGGTCAGCCCACAAATAGTAGGCGACACTTTTGCACCTTTACTGCGGACCGTCAAAGTACAAGGCACATTCAGTGATATGGTTACTCAGACGTTTAACCCCGCCCACTACCTTCCAGTCTCCAGAAGACATATTGAAAATATCAATATAGAAATTAAATCGGACCAAAACGTTCCTGTAAATTTCGTCTATGGAAAGACCGTCATAAGACTACACTTCAGACCGGTGATATCACAACATAGCCTGAGATAAATTTTATTTGTATAAACTATTCCAGAGATATGTATATAACCTCTAAGATTGATTGGTTATCATTCATATTACGCTGGTCATTCAACACTGCATCAAGCAGGCAAGAGAGAACATGGCACATCTAAGTCTGAGACGTGATCCAAATCGCTTTGTAAATTACTATGTAAGTCAATCAGGCGGTAATCTGCCAGGGTTTTATGGGGCCCCGGTCATGTACGGACGCGGAATTGGATCATTATTTTCAAAATTATTCCGCTTCGTATCCCCTCTGGTTAAAAAAGGATTTGCAATTGCAAAACCCCATCTTAAAACGGCTGCATCAAATATCGCTTCGGATGTCATCGGTAGAGCCGTGAGTAAAATGAGTGGTTCTGCACACATCGACGGTCAAGAAGGTTCAGGAATTATGGTTTTATCCAAAAGACCCAGAACAAGACCCCCTGGTGATCGTTTAAGGACGGTTAAAAAACAACGACAAACGCGAAAAAGGAGATCAGTCGCAGCTGACAAACGAAGAGGAAGGAAGTCATCCGCAAGTTTTGATATATTTAAATAATGGCTCTTTTACATAACAAATCATCAGAGTGCACGCTGGCAGAGTTGGACTTATTTTCTGCCCCGATGACGCAGCTATCGATCGAAGATAAAATTTACACCGAGATCCAGCCTTTATCAGCAATCACTGATGGAGGCCCGATCGAGTTTTTCATTCCGGGAGACGGAGAAAAGTATCTGGATCTCAACGATACGCTGTTGCATCTCAGAGTGAAAATTACTAACGAGAATGGAACAAACCTGCCAGATGATGCACCTGTAGGGCTCATCAACTACCCGTTAAACACCATCTTCAGTCAGTGTGACGTCACTCTCGGAGATCGAATGATTTCACAATCCAGCGCTACACATCCATATAGAGCCATGATTGAGACATTGTTAAACTTTTCTGAGGATTCTTTAAAAACCCAGTTTAGCTCCGGTCTTTTTTATAAAGACACTGCAGGTGCTCTGAACTCTATTGTTACAACTAACGGCCCTAACCAAGGTCTTAACAGCAGAGCAGGCTTTACGGCAAATTCCAGGGAGGTACATCTCCTAGGCCCCCTGCATGCCGACATATTTTTCTGCGAGAGACTTCTTTTAAACTCTGTTGACCTTAAAATTAAACTTACAAGAGCCAACGATGCCTTTTGTCTCATGGCCGCAAGAGACTCCACTTACAAACTCAGGATATTAGGAGCATCTCTTTTTATCAAAAAAGTTACTGTCTCTCCAGCTGTACGACTGGGGCACGCTTCAGCTTTAATGAAAGCAAATGCTCTGTATCCACTTTCACGTGTGAATGTAAAAACATATTCCATCCCTGAAAATTCAAGGGTATGCAACCAAGAGAATCTTTTCTTAGGCATCTTTCCCAAGTATGTGGTGATTGCGTTACTGGATCATGACGCTTTTACAGGAACACGCAATCTCAATCCGTTTGACTTTAATCATTTTGATATGGAATATTTAGCTTTGTGTAAGGATGGCAGACAAATTCCTGCTAAAGCCTTCCAGCCAAATTTTGACCAAGGTCATTCAGTGAGAGAGTATTACAACTTGTTTACGGCTACAGGACGACATCTAAAAGATCTTCCACTGAGTATATCACGTCAGGAATTTAATCAAGGATACTCTCTATTCACATTTAATCTTAACCCGGGCGAGGACACAGATGCTCTATCTCCAGTTTCCAGTGGGAATTTAAGATTGGAAATGCGCTTCAGAAACCCGTTGCCATATACCACCACGCTGATCATCTACGCTTGTTATGATTCTATTTTAGAGATTGATTCAAAGAGGCGTGTGCTGGTGGATTATTATTAATCTAATCAGGCATGAATAATCATGAAATTGAGAGCCTGATGCGTCATCTGCTGGGAGATTTGTTTTGCGGTGTGTGGCCGTGCGACCAGCTGCCGCTGCTAGCTGACAAATTCCCAGGGCCGGCCTACTTTATCGTGAATACACATCCTTCACACATGCCGGGGGAACACTGGCTAGCTCTGACATTGGATGAGAATGGTCAATCCAGCTTTTTTGACTCTTATGGATTCTCTCCGGATTTCGAGTTCTACCCGTCAAGCATCGTAACATTTTTAGAAGACAGATCCTCAAAAATATTGTATCATAATAATCAGCTTCAAAACACTCTGTCCACTGTGTGCGGTCACCATTGCATTTTTTATCTATGTCATAGAGCGTGCGGATTATCAATGCAGCAAGTGTTGTCGAAATACACCGGAGATGTGATTAAGAATGATTTAATGGTATCTAACTTTGTGAAAAAATATCAGAAATGTGTCATTAATCAAAGTTGTACATTTTATACTCACGGAACATGCTCTTTGGAGATGTTTCTGGATTGTTATGGAATTTAAAATGTCTTATTTTTTTTTTCATTGTTTGTTTTTTTTTTTCTTCTTATGATTTAATATTTGTGTAATGATATCATATGTTAGTGTGTGAAGTAGAGAACGAAGTTAGACTTGAAAAATATAATCAATAAATATTTTATTGAATAAAAAGAAATAGGCTACATGTTTCATTTTTCTTATAACGGTTTATGGTGAAAATGTAATCCATCGGGGTGGTAGTGTCGTCTTACGAAGAGACCTTTTTGATCTCCCATCAGCATTTTTTGGATCTTCCAGCTCAGATCTCGACCAGTAGGGAGAATGAGTTATCTGCCTTCTTCTTCTTCTTTTTCTACTCTGCTTAACGCTGGTGGGTGTACCCCCATTTTCAATCGATGTACCCTCTGTTTTGAAACGTCTATATTCTTCACGAGCATAAGGGTTAATGACTGAAGATATAGGGATGTTTACTTCTGACATGGAGTGTAGAAAATCAGACCATCCTCGGGTTTGTGATGCTCCAGATTTTTTAAACGGAAGCATGAGATTTTTCAACAAATCAATCATGTGGGACCCCTTTATAATATTTCCGTTAAATACAAATTCACCTCGCGAAGTCCAACTCTCACTTCTTTCGGATAATTTCTTCAAAATGTACTCGGCATTTTTACGATTGTGTTTAGGAAGGCTTTTCAGTACTTCCGTAAGAACCTGATCCTTAGGGGCCTCGTCCTGCCCTGGGCCTTGTTTTTCTTGGGACCGCTCATGTTCAGGAACCTCTGTGTCACGCTGCAGCGTTAAACTGACTCGCTGTTTTTCTTCTTTGACACCTTGCTTAAGTAAAGTCAGATACCTCTGGAGAAGAGCATCGTATCTCTTGATTTTTTCATAAGAAGTCAAACCCGGCTCGTTTAATATCGCTCTCATTTCAGCATCCAAATTCTCCTCCGCCGTCTGTCTGATGGACGTGTCTGACTGGGTCAGACGCTTGAATTGATGAGGGGAAATGAGAAACATCTTCTGCGATGTTCTGAGAGACATTATCTCCTGATGATTCCACCCACTAGATCACCGATCAAGGGTGCAAGAGCCGTTAAGATGGGCAGAATAAAACCACCTCGTTGCTTTTTGAGAGCCAACTGTTTAGTTTTTATCCCGGTTCTTTTATCACCCAACAATCTGATGATTTTTCTTTGTTTCTTCAATTGTCGGTGTTGAGAGGGGGATAGTTTAATGTTACCTTTTAGGATATTCAGTGCAATCTCGCACAGAGCCTGAATAAAGTCGGGAGAGCAGTGTGCGAGAATATCTTTACGTTTCTGTGGACAGGCCTGGTACAATGCTCTGAATAATGGTAAATTCCTTTTTATACGCGCTGACATGATGACTTACTTTGTTCTGGGTACGTACACAGCAGGCCACTGCTGAGGAAGTATCCCCGTCCTCAGTCTGAAATGTTCTGGGCAGGTAGGCGTAAAATCGATGATTAAATATCCATGAGCTTCTCTCGTTGCGTCTTCAAAACTCTCCAAGAAGAGACCCTTTTGAGATGGAAACATTTGGCGGGCTAGTATATTCAGCTGCAGCTTATCTCTCGGGTTCTTAAACAACACCATATAATTACAGTTCAAACTAATAGTGCGACTGAACTTTCCCTGATGAAATACATTCTGAGTCAACATCATAACACTCATATTACGATGGTGACGAAACTGGGTAAAGACCTTCATCACGTTTTCATCATCTGAGGCTTGAGCAATAACATCGTCTAGAATAATCAGATGATTCTGATCAGGAGGAAACAGGTTTTCATCTTCAAAAGAATGAGGCAATCCTTCCACAAAGGTAATATTTTTATTCATCTTCTGCAATTCAGCATACATGGGTTGAAAAGATGTGTAAATCCATACAATATTTTCTGGAACAATATCCATGACATGATTACAGTTTTGTAAAATACTTTTTACAAAGAAAGTTTTCCCGCAGCCGCTGGGTCCAACTATCATACATGAAAAAGGGACTCTAAATCTAGGATCAAAATCAATCTCCTGTAAATCCATGTGACTTTTTATTTTATTTCTTCCTCAACTCTAATAACCGAAAGGCAGAGTTGTCCCGTCAGAAAAAAGACGTCTCTTATCATACACCAGTCGAAACTTTTTAAGAAATGTCGCGTTTGTCAAACGGAATCTCTTTTTATCCCTCCTGATCGTGTGCTGAGGGATTTCAATGACACCCTCACTTGACCCCTGTAAGTAGCCCTCGACCAGCCCTTTGATGCTGTCAAAATTGACCCTCTCGCTGCATTCATGCGTCTGAGTGATGCCTTTAGCACGTATCATTACATTTTTACGGTTTTTGGTCTGGTATGCATAACTCTTGGGTCCTGTCGATGCAAACTCCGAAATGCTGTCACCATCTAACTCGTCAGTAAGATCACCCAGATAATTCCCCAATTCCAGAGGAGTTTCACCACTTTTTGTCACATAAATCAAACTGTCCGTGTCAATATAAATCAATCTGTCCTGTAACTTCTCCATGCTGCTGAGAAGTTTTAAACGTGCATAAGCGGTGGTGAATGCTGCTATAAACACATTATTTGTCTTACTTGGTGGATATATGACATGTTTATTGAAATTCCACTGCACTACACACATTTCAGGGTTGAAAAAATGAAAATAGTTAACCCTGTATTTACTCGAGAACATGAAGCTGAAAAAGTCTTCAGGGTTAGTGATGACTGTGGTCTGAGACAGATCACTTCTTTGCGCAAATTTCCCCCAAAAACTGTTTAAACACAATTTTGCAACCTGCCTTTTGGCAGGATTCATCTCGATTTTCTCAGGGTCTAATTGGATGCCCTGATGCTGTTTGTAGTCGCTTATATACTTTGACTTACTCTCCTGATCCACTGCTTCAGACGGATAGCCTGAAGCCTCCTGCTTACCCTTTAAAAAGCAATGAATGTAACCTTTAAAAATTGTATCACTTCTCTTTTCAAAATGCCACACCTCTGTGATTTTAGCAAGACGATAACTACACTCCAACGCTTTACAGAGTTCTACACTCGCCCAAACTCCCGTCAGAGCTCTGTCCTGATCATTATGCATGCAGGGACCTGACTGGTTATTTAATTCAGCGCATGAGCGGCAGAGAGTGAACACAAGTTTACCTTGGGATGTTCTGTAAGGTAAAACAGGGAACAACAGGTTACGTGGTGGGTAGACCACAGCTTTGATTATACCGAAGTAGCTGCTGGGGTCATCAAAATCTTTGTAAATGATGGTGGGGTGTCCGAGGGGAAAAACGCAGTTGGCGTTTACATAAGGGTACAGAGATGTGTAATCCACATAGTGTACAGTTTCATCCGGTTCCGCTGTGTACCTCAACTTCATAGGACAGGTGCGTCCACCATACAGCGCATCCCGGGGGGATAGCGGTTCGGGTGCATTAACTTTCTCAAGAAAGCTGATCACCCCTGGGTCTGATTTTTTCATTTCAATCCACTCATGCTCCCATATGACTTCGAGATGAAGGCCGTACACAGTTTGTAACACCTTGCTTCTCTCAACAGTGGCTGCGTAACACTGTTCAAATGCGACCCCTCTCAACGGACACTTGTCATGAGGCATGTAACACTTTTTACAGCCGTGGAAAAAACAGCCATAAAATTCAAACGCAACTTTGACACCGTTAATCTCTGCATACCCATCCACTGAATATGGCCCGATTTTCTTTTCACCCCTATTTAATGCATGCTCGATAAATATGGCTCTGCTGTCTGCAATCCAGCCGAGCCATTGAATGGACGCGCTAGAGAACGTTTTACTGCTACGTCTGTAGTCCAGAGGTGATGGAATGGCTAAGGTTTGAGGAGGAAGGAAATTGGTTACAAAAACCTTCATGCAGGCTGATGCTATTGTGATACTTTTAAACGGATCCACACTTGTCTCCTTAAAGAACTCGTCTCTGAATTTTAAGCATCCTTGAAAAAGAATTTCAACGTCATTTTTACAATAACGAATAGCTTCTTTCTTAAAGTCAAAGACCTCTTTGCTCGCTTCTCTGTACCAGCTGCTAAACACCTGTTGTTCTTGAAGACTCATGCGTTCTACAGCGTAGCAGGATGGAGGAGGAAAAGCCCCCACATACTGGAGACGTTGTTCAGAGGAAAATAGGCGGGGAAAAAAAACCTTGCTTTGATCGGTAAAGCCTAACGCTTTCGGCATGGCACTAAGCTTCATGCACATGAAGGACAGGCTATCAATGTATTTTAACCTGTAATCAGGGTCGGTTAAACAGAGAACTTTACTTCCTACCATGACGAGATGAGGTTTAATGCCTAACTGCAGCATTGCTGTGAGAATCAGGTAACCATCATACCCCCGCGCATTGTGCGCTATTAAGGTGTAACCTTTGTACTTCGGCCTCCTGAAATGCAGGAGAAATTTTTGGGTGCAATTCAGTCCATAAGCGTACCATTCATCACCTTTCAACGTTTTAGCACAGACCAGAAAGGGGGTATGCACGCCGCTCTCATTGACGAGGCATTCGAAATCATAAAAAATCAGTTTATCATCAAGCTGATTAATTGCACTGCAAGGCAGAATGTAACACTTATGATCATCGCATGTAATGTCTAGGCTGGGGGGTACATTTTCACCGCAAATACTGCATTTTACATTACACACGTGTGGTTTATTTGGTTTACTGATTGGAATAACGTATATCCGTTTGCATACTTTACACAGTTTTACCAACTCACAGTCACTCATAGGTCTGTCAGCACTATTTCTGATGCGCAGTTCCCTGTGTCTGCTGAAACATGAGGAATTACGACAGATTCTTTGACAGCCTGCACAGCTTACAGGATTGCTAATCTCTTGCATACATTTATATGTTCGACACACTGGACAATAACCTTCACAATGGTGTTTATTTGCATTATCATAGCTGGCGTAACAGTAATTACAAATATATCTGCACCCCAAAAAACCTTTGAGATTTTTTATCCCATAGTAATGACCTTGAAATAACAGCAAAAACAGAGGGTTTGAACGATCGGGGAAACTGGTCTCAAATTTACACAGAGCAGTAGAGCCCGTGGTTCTGTGAAACACTACAATTTTTCTCTTCAGAATGGTTTCAAATTTACCAATATCACTAAAAGTAACTGCTGTTTGCTCGTCGAGGCCTGCCTGATGCTGCCATCTCCTCCCCAGTTCTACAGCACGGTGATCCGTGAGCTCAGGGTCAGAGACGTGTGCGAGGCTGATTGCAAAACATAACTGATTACCGGTATTGTTTATAATATACAAAGGACGCATTTTCTTATTAAACAGTTCACAGTCTAACGTTCCTGCAGCTTTACGCTTAGAACCTCCTGCTGGGTCATTAACAACCTGAAGAACAAATTCCATGTTATTATCTACAGGTATATTTGCATTCGATTGTACTAAATCGTCGAGGAAGTTTTCGAAAGCAGGCGGGATCATATTTCCATCATCTGTAACAGTAAATGTGATGTGACGATTGAGATTTTCACCCACTAATTCCAGCTGCACAACGTCGTTACGTCTGGTTAACGATCTCGCAGCGTCGGCTAATTCAATGATAATACGCATGATGTCTGTATAGAATGCTGCTAAATCTGGAACGTTACTTGGACAGGGCGGCGGTATAGTAAAAGGTCTCCTTATTTCATGGTTATTAAAATGTTCACGTTCAACCACGGCTGGAGGGTATCGTCCTATTTGATCAGAACTAACTGCTACGTCCGTATTGAAATGACCCCCGTGCTGATCTGCGGCGTGTGACGTAGAAGGATTCTGATGAGTGTCAGGTGGATCATTTTGCTCAATACTGAGTGGACAAAATGCTCTATTTAAATCATCAAGAGCCTGATTGATTACGTTTAAAACGTCACCGTGCTGATGTTCATTTATTACATTTTCACTGTTAGCAGGAGATGCATTTAAAACGATGTTATCTGCTACTTCTGCATTAACGGGAATTTTGTTAAGTTCATTAACTAAATTTCTTATTTCATCCAGGGCAAGTCTGATTCGGTTATCCATTTCTATGAACATAAGAAAAAAAAAATAAAACTAACCTACAGAAAAAAAACGAAAAAAAAACACAGTGATCAGTTCAGTTTAAAATCACCTTGATGTCACCAAAATGCTTCTTTAACAGAATCTGACATGCTGCCAGAAGCGTTAACGATGAGGCCTTATTACGAAGATCCCGTGAGGCTGTAGAGACTGTCTTCCTGCGTTGTCCGTTTCTGTGGCCAATCTGTCCTACCATCAACGTTACCTCTGTAAGGAGAATGAACAAAAAATAAATCAATAAATAAAAATATGTATATATATATATATATATATATACATATATATATATATATATATTGAAATAATTACATTAAAGCTGAAAAAAAACAAAAAAACAAAGGAATTCAAATTAATTCAGTATGTATGTATGAATTAAAACGTACCGTTCATTAATCCACTCACTAGCGTTGCTCTGCTTTGTAGCGCAGAGTCGCTGTCTTTTGGCCGGGGTTAAATATTCTGTAAAAACAGAAGACAATAAAAGTTATCTTACGCTGCGCAGCACAGCGTTCATAAATAAAACGAAAAATAGTTTTTGAAATACACAAGTTTTTTTTTTTTTATCTTACTCCGATTCTTTGCGGTAAAACCTCCAGATTTCACTTCTTGTTGGACTGAAACTGTGCCGTTCTGCTGAAAGCTGTCTTGATCTTTGAAAAGCGACCTTCTGGTGGACGGATTCAATGTGGCATCTTTGGATGTATCTGTAAACAGGTTTATATGACATTTTATTGAACTATGCTTAAAATACATATATATTGTTTTTATTTAATTTTTATTTATTTTTTCTACCCTGCTGCTGCTGCTGCTCGACAGCTGTGTCTTCCACAGAGCTCTCAGTCGAATCTGTAAACAGTTTTTATCTGAGGTTTAAAATACATTCACTCTCAAAGAAAAAATAGCTGGTTTTTAGGACTTACTTACTTTCTGGTGGTGCCGGTAACTTATCCGGTGTGTCTTCAGGGGAAATGATGATAATTGGCGGAGGAGTATTCAAAGAATCAGTTTTAATTTCTGTGTTAGAAGAAAGTTCAGTTGTTGTTGTTGGGGGTTTTTCTTGTTTGGAAATAATTCACCTTCTCAATTTTGACTGTCGATTCCAGCCACTGAACCCTCCAACTTGATCATTTGGGTTTACCTCTCTCATCAAATCTATAAATTGAAACATTGTCAAGGGTTAACTATAATATATATATATATATATATTTTATTGCATTTAACATTTACTTACCATAATCTGATTGTGTCAAGATGAAATCATCAAGGTCATCAGCGGTGGGTTCTATGACAAAGAAACAAATATATATATATATATAAACAATATATATAAACAAAAAATTGAGAACATTCACATGCATTTAATGATTTCTTAAAAATGAATACTTACTTACTTACTTACGTTTAAAGATGTCATTGTGCTTATGTGAATTATCAGAAGTAGAAGCCACAATTTCCAGGTTTCCTGAAATATTTACCGACATTTTTTCTTGTCAGTACTGGTATTTTTCAATGTAACAAGTGTTATGGTTCAAAGACATTCAGCATTTGAAGACCCTGACACTGAGGTTAGCCAGTGAAACAGAGCCCCCAACATTTACACACAGTATTTTATACCAGAACATGACAGTGTTATCTCAACTGCAAAGACTATGTTTTTAAGACCAAAACCCTTCTTGAGTTCAAAGGTGATATGTTATCTAAGAAACAGACGTAACTGCCCCTTCCTGACATCGCCCCTAACAGTTGTAACCCCCTGTAACTCTAAGATGAAAAAGTAAAAATGTTTTTTAGAAAAGCTACAGGTAACTTAAATTATCATTCCTTTTTCCTAAAATGGAGTCTCTCATGATTCAAAAACAAACACATCATTGGTAGTCAATTTGTAACTTGGAAACAGTATACTGATGTTCTTTTTTTTTTCTGTTAATCTGATATTCGTCTTACCTATTTCAGCTGCCTATGTTTTTAAGACCAAAACCCTTCTTGAGTTCAAAGGTGATATGTTATCTAAGAAACAGACGTAACTGCCCCTTTCCTGACATCGCCCCTAACAGTTGTAACCCCCTGTAACTCTAAGATGAAAAAGTAAAAATGTTTTTTAGAAAAGCTACAGGTAACTTAAATTATCATTCCTTTTTCCTAAAATGGAGTCTCTCATGATTCAAAAACAAACACATCATTGCTAGTCAATTTGTAACTTGGAAACAGTATACTGATGTTCTTTTTTTTTTCTGTTAATCTGATATTCGTCTTACCTATTTTCAGCTGCTTTTCCAGTATGTTGACGCAGAAGCTGAAGGTTTTTCTCGTTCCATCGATGTAGTGAAGCACAATTTTTTTTTATTTACTTTTTTAGGTCTTTTCTATTTTGAACGGATTTAGACTGGCTCATATATTCAACAAATAGGTCCTGCTGTAAAGCAAAAATTAACTTACAATTCTGTCAGGTTACACAGTTCCTTTATTAGGATTTCATGTGATAGGTCAACATTAAGTTGATTATACCTTTAAAAATATAAAAGGATGCATGTCTTTTTTTTTGTTGTTTTGTTTTTTAGATGTATTAATGCCTGAAAAAAACATACAGATTATTAATAACACCCTTAAACACACCCCTGTGTGTTTTAATTGGCTCATTTAAGGCCTTCCCCGTAACACCCTTAAACACACCCCTGTGTTTTAATTGACTCATTTAAGGTATCGCCCCTAATGACGACAACCAATCAACATCCACTGTTACGCCCCTTGGACACACCCCCCCTGCCCACATGGCAACCACATGGCGCCCATATGCCCCCCACCGGAAGTCCCGCCCTCACCGGAAGTCCCGCCCACCTGTCAAAATGTTTGATGGAAGGGTGCACTTAAATTCTCTACCCACAAAACACCAGCAACTTAACATAAATAAAACATTACAGGGAATACGTAGATTTAAAAAAGGTGAGTTTTGAGTCAGATTTTAAACTGAGGAAGGGAATCAATATTACGGATATTGGGTGGCAGCTGATTCCAGAGCAGGGGGGCAGAGTAAGAGAAGGCTCTGCCCCCCATGGTGCTGACAGAAGGAACAGAGAGGTGAATGGAGGAGTAAGTCTTGAGGGTCTCCTGCTAATGCGGAGGAGCTGGGACAGGTAAGGTGGGGCAAGGCTGTGGACAGCCTTGAATTTAATGAGGAGTAGTTTACATTGAATTCTGGATTTGATGGGGTGCCAGTGTAGCTGTTGTAATATGGGAGTGATGTGGCAGAAGTAAAGGGTTCGGGTGATTTCTGGGTTCTGAACCATTTGAAGTTTATGGAGGAATTTTTGTGAAGGAACTCCTTGTGTGGTTATTTATTGGAGTAAATGGGTCTGAAAACACACTTTTAAGATTTTTATTTGAAAGAGTTTTGGAAAAACGTTTCTTAATTATTTTTCCACCTCACAATTTTGCAATACTTTGTATTTCTCTTTCACTTAAAATCTCACTAAAATGCATACTGTAGATGCTTACATGCTGACAAAAATATATGATTTAGTATTGATCACTTCTTAACAATGTTGAGAACTTCCTCATCGGTTTACCAGTGGTAGAGTTGGCAGTTAAGGGGTGCCATCCGAGCAAGAGGCACCAGATGGCAAAACAGATTTGGCTGTCTTCCTCCCAGATTTGAGCGCTAGCTGACGCTCCATAATAAGCTGCGCTAACACACTCTGCAGCTGGGATCCTCCACTGCAATAACTATCTCTCTGAAAGCAGCTTCTAATAGTTATACTTTTAAAAGCTCATCATAACTACAGGGAAGACAGTATCACTATTAAACTGTCTCATCCATAATAATTGAAAAACGTCCAACTCTTTTCATGTAAACTGAACTTCTAACTGTTTAAATCCAGAAAACGATTGAGTTAGCTCGGTACTACAATGTATTTGAAAGATTTAACTTTTTTTTCATTAGGGTGCGCTGAGAACAGAATAGTCACATTCCTAGAAGAACTACGGGTTTCATCTCAGTCGAGGAGCTTATTCGTGGGCTGATTAAAATGTGCTGGGCTGTGAGTCAGAGTTCTTGAAGAGGAGGAGGAGTGGGGAGAGGTTGCATCCTTGTCATTGTGCTGCTCTACATTGAGTCGGGATGACCAGGGCCAGTGCTACTGTATGGGCTGTAGGCAAAAGTTATTCACAGAGCTGTTGAAACATTGTACTGGCACAGATTCTTCTCTTCAAAATCAAGATTTCATGTACACGGGTTCTGACCTTCCTCTCTGCGTAAACTGTGGTATTTTCATCTTACAGTCAAGGCAACAACAAATTACTAAACAAATTACTAAACCACAGTCAACCCCCTCCCCACCAGGTGTCCTCCTGTCTCAGCTAACCCAGGTCTAACGCAACAAAATCCAGCGGTCATTTTTGGTTTCAAGTTTAAAGAATTTTTATTCAGTCTAATTTATATGAAGTCTGAATAACAATAACAAGCAGGCATGGTGCTGGTGGTGCAGGGACCCATGTACAGAGGCTTAAGTCCTTAACGTGGCAGTTTCAGGTTCAAGTCCCGGTCCCAGGGACATTTGCTGCATGTCTTCCCCCTCTCTCCACCCCCATTTCCTGTCTGTCTTCTTAAAAAAAATGCAAAAATAAAGGCCACTAGTGTGCCTTTATTTAAAAAAAAAGTGTGCCATACATTCCAATGGTTTAAAGTCATTTTATTGAGATGACAGAAAAAATGCCAGGACTGTAAAAAGCATAGTCATCCAGTGCTGCCCCTTCCCCATCTGTTTGTATTCCCTGATCAAACCTGATCAAACTGTCTTTCAAATAAGACAGACAACTTCTGCTGTTTTGGAAAACAAATTCTGCTCAACAAACAAAACAAAAAAACAAAAACAAAAAAACACACAAGTCATTGCAGGGAAATTTAAAAAAGCAGCACCCACAGCTGATTCAAAGTTGTATATGGCTCTAAGCTGAATTTAATTGGGGGGCATACCACCACTTAAATCCTCTTACAGCACTGACCTGCCTTTTATATCATGAACTCATGCTTTAATATTTCTGAATTCTGTAATTACACATCTTGTTTTAGAGTTTAAACTATAAATAGACTGAGCTGTGCTGGTCACTGTTTATTATTTTATCAGTTACACTTCCTTTATCCATTCATGTCAGAAAAATGCATCAAGGCAGTAAAGGTATTAAGATAGAAAAATCTAGATTATGTCCCTGAATGTTTTAGAAAGAGGCCATGGTGAATAAACAGGGATGATACTTATGCACACATACTTATTTTCTCTTCATCACAGTACATAAGCAGATGGTCAAGGGCCAAGTTTAATGATGCATTCACAAGCAACCATGGAAAAAGGCTATTGCTGATCTATTTAGCACCACTTACAACGTGCATGAAATGTTTTCTCAGACACAAACGGTGGAAGATATGAGATTTATTTTAAACTGATGAGTTTGTTGCACAAACTTCCCAAGGTCTGTCTTGGTGCAAATTCTCCGGTTTGAATCCAAGTATTCTTGGGGTTCCCCACACCAGAAGGGGGAACCGAGCAACTGCATGGTCCACTTAGACTGTAGGCTGGCCAGGGGCCACCAACTCTTGCATTAAGGTACAGTAATGCTGCTTTAAAGCCACATTTTGCAAAACATTTGCACATTGGCTCTTAAGCAGCTGACTTTAAGCTGAGAACAGGAGCAGATTGCCTGACTAATTCAATCGCTAGTATTGCCCGGTCCCACTTGAGTTTCTTCATAGAGTATAACAGTAAAGAAAGTTTCATATTCTGAGCAATAAGCACTTGAAAACCACAATTATATTTTCCATGTTTTTAATCTGCACTCTTGCTGAAATAAATGTATCAAAAACAAATAAATATGTTATACATAAAATAATAATAAAGTTTTATTACATACCTTAAGACTATGTGTTGCCTCATATCACAAGTTTTCTTTCTACTCTGCTGTCTTCAGCCAGAACTGAAGCCACAATGAGCCTCTGATTGCTGATTGACTTTTAATCTCCCTGAATTTTCCAGTGACTGTGCTGTTTTACAATCACCATCGCGTATAACAAGGTGGAGTCCAAACACTTTTGACGTTCCACTGAGCCTAGCAGTGCTGCAGACTGCCACTTGAATATTTTGACGCGGAAGTACTATTTATTTTTATATTGGCTGAGCTGAGTGAATATCCCAATCTATAAAAGTATGCAGAGCGTCTAGGAAAGCACTTCATAAATCCAGCCTATCATTATATCACCAACCCTGATGACAAAGAGGATCAGTGTGGGCTTCTGAAGAAGCGCTTTGGGAAAATGACACTTGCAGATATGCAGCACTGGAGATCTCTGTCTCTATCTCTCTCATCACTGCTTACTCAATAACAGATTGGTTCTGCAAGGAGTCAGGTTTGTTTTCAGACCGTACTCAGGTGGATTTCTTTCTCTCATTATTGCTTGTTTTTAGTGCTGTTTGGCACCACAAGTCAACTCAGATTGAAGATTAATTGATTTGAATGAGTAGACATCTTGACTTACCTATGACTGTTGTAAATGTATTATTAGATAACTTCTAGACAGCATCCTCTTTGCCAGAATAACTGAATATACATACATAAATACAGTGTTTCTCTATATGATATGTCCCATATTAATTTTCATCTCTTTTTAACAATTGTGCATTTGGCTCTGTGTGAAAAAGTCCTGTCAGAACTGGAATTCATGATCCAACTAAACGGATGCCAGAAAAAACCAGCAAGCTTCCTTTACCTCTCCTCTTCCCTTGCCTGCTGTTTCCATAGCGATACTTTTCTCCAGCTACAGTCTTTATCTTGTTATGCTTTTCTCTTTACTGACTTTGTGATTTTAGCCTTCTTTCTTTTTGTCTTTCTGTTAACCTCAACTTCTGAAGCACACATTCAGATAATGGAAACTTTGTCATTGAACTTCCTCATGCATTAATTATAATTCTACAGAAAATTAAAAGCTCACCATACACATTATGAGTATCTACAAAAATTGAGTTTCAATATGGTTTGAAGGTGTGATATCCATCTGTATGAGTGTGTGATCCAGAGAGCACAGTGGTGAGGAGATATGGCCAAACAGAGACACAGCATTTCAGTGTCGTGACCAAGAATAGTGCAAAGCCCTGCTCGATGAGATACAGCTGCTGCATAGGCTGGGTGCTACCTGAGTTACTGTACCTCGTCACTACACAAATTCTCAACTCTAGACTCAGTCTCCATCAAATAATAGTCCCAACATGCTCAGACAGGAAACACTGTTGAGGCTGTAAGGCATTGAAATGCTAGGTTCATTCATAGTAACCCTGCTTATGTCTGATCTGCACAGTAAGTAAAACAGTACTGCGCTTACCCAGTGCCTTCTAGGGCTGGCAGGTTTTCTATGAAGCTCCTTAGACACAGCTCCTCCTCATCCCATAAGCCCGTTCGTGTGGGGTCTCCCTCGGAAGCCTCCTGCTGGAATGAAAGCTTCGCTGGTTCATCAAAATCGGGGATGTCATCCTCACTGGGGAGAAAGTGAAGCTGATGGAGGAGAGAGATTCACTGTGGCAGTTCAGATCACTGTGAGGCAGCGAGCGTGAGTGGAGATTACTGCTCACAGAGAGGAATGAGGGAGGGTGAGGAGGAACAGAAAGAAGTTGCATTGTAGAGTAATGCAGCAGAACAGCGATCGCATACTGTAAGCTTTCACGCTCTCATCTTTTTCACCCGGTACCCCACACCTCTCAAAATCTCCCCTCCTGTCACTAAATGACACAGCTTCTACTAATCATACCAACATATGCAACTTGACGAACACAGCACATGCCTATTTCCGTTTATTAAATAACTTTGGCAGGGTGGCACCTAATGAACAGTCTTGTGAGAGTGGATGCTATTACAACAAATGTTTGCTTTTTGGATAAATCAAAAGAAACATAGTACAAGGGATACACTTTAGTACACCTGTTCAGATTCTTTTTAAAACAAATAGCTGACCAGCCAATCACGTGGCAGCAATTGAATGCATTTAGGCATCCTAATGTAGACAAAACGCCTTGCCAAAGATTAAACTGAGCAACGAAATTAGGAAGAAAGGGGATTTAAGTGACTTTAACGAGGCATGGTTGTTGCTGACCAACCGGCTGGTTTCAGTTTTCCATCTCATTGGGTAACATACAGCCATATTTAAGAAAATCTAATATTTTTAAAGAGTTCTTTTTTTCAGTAACTCAGTTCACTAAGTGAAACACATTATATAGATTAATTACACAGACTGATGTTTTTGAGCCTTCATTTCTTTTAATTGTGATAATTTTCTGCTTACAGCCAATGAAAACACAACATTTAAGATTAGAATATCACATGAGACCAATAAAAAACATTTTTAAAACAGAAATGCGGGCTTAATGAAAAGTATGTTTCATACCTTTAGAATGGTTTCTCCACACCCCTGTTCACTCTTTGCCACCTGGGGTGGGAGGCCGGGAGAGAAGTGGGCCTTCTAGTCGAGGTCTAGGCTGGGATTAGTTTTCAGGTCTTGGGAGTCGAATGGTGCCGGGGCTGGCTTTTCGGCTCTCTCTGGGTCTTTCAGATTTTTTGGGGGAATTCAGTCCCTGGCTTACGTGCCTGGTCTCTTCAGCTGAGGAGGGGGTGCCGGGTTCCGGCTGGGAGGTCTTGGCTGGGTAGTGTGCAGAGGCGATTGGGGCGCCTCTAGGATTGTGTTGTGGGGCTGGCGGGGTGCTCGGTCTGTGGCACACTGTGGTGAACTTCCTCGATGCTTCCTCCTGCAGCTCTAGCCCCTGGCCTGGCGCGGGGCTGCTGTTAGGTGGGTGGAGCGGTGGAGCGTGTCTTGTACCTGTGTGTTTCTCCTTGGGCTGCCATTGCAGTTTGGGTTCATGTGGCAAAATTCGTGCAGGGGTTCATGGGGGGTGGGGGGCTCATTGGGTTGAGATCGTAATTCATTGGGGAGTTGGGACTGTTTCATCGTGTGACAGCTCTGGTTGGCGGGCTCGATTGGACTTGGTGAACCCCTCTTTTGTTTGAGGCCTCCTCTCTGGATGGGGATGGGTGGTCATTGGGGGCCAGGGTCGGAGCAGGGGTCAGGGTGTGGGCCACGGACATTTGAGTCTAGACTGGTGCTCGGGCAATCTGCCTGTCTTAACCCCGGAAAAAAGGGGAATACATCCTGGGTCTAGGGGCTGATTGCCTCTCTGGGGTATTGGTACCTGGTCCTGGGAGTATAGAGTATATATGGGGAGTGCAAGTGAGTGTATGGCATCCATTATTGTGTGTCTGTTGGGTGTGCGGGTGTGAGTAAGTTTTATGTCTATGCATGAGGGTGGGAATGTGGGATTGTGACTGTGTGCGGCTGTTTTTGTATAAGGATGGGTCTCCTGTATCAGCTTAGGCCCCCCCAATCAAATGTGGGGCATATTTCCTTCTCGCCACGCTCCCTGCCTGTGGCTGGTGTCTTTTCCCGCTGGTGTATTGGTGTTCTTGGTGTCTGTTGTTCAGATCTCCTCCGTGTTTGTCTTGGGTCCTATGGGGCAGGTTTGTGCTTCCTCACACCCACTATTGCATATTTTTATGGACAAACCTAATATACACAAACACGCTCACACTTACACCCACAGGTGTTTGGATTCAGGTGTTAGATACACAGATGTTCTATATTGAGCGGCAGTTACCACTAACTACAACTTGCATTCATTAGTACCGTGTACTTTTCAGTAACATTGCTGTTGTTATATATGCCTTTCCTGCGGATGTAGAAGCAGTCTTCTATTGTGTTACCTTGTATTCTCTTTATCCTCCTTTTTGCCCCATCTCTCTCTCTTTCTTGCTTCTTGTTTTTCTTTTCGTTTCCGTCTCTGAGTCAATTGCAATTAAAACAGTCCCAAAGCAGTTTCTAATAAACTTCTATATATATATATATATATATACAGTTTGGACACACCTTCTCATTCAGAGAGTTTTCTTTATTTTCATGAGTATGAATATTGTAGCTTCACACTGAAGGCATCAAAACTATTAATTAACACACATGGAATTATATACTGAACAAAAAAGTGTGAAACAACTGAAAATATGTCTTATATTCTAGGTTCAAAGTAACCACCTTTTGCTTTGATTACTGCTCCACACACTCTTGGCATTCTGTTGATGAGCTTCAAGAGGTAGTCACCTGAAATGGTTTCACTTCACAGGTGTGCCCTGTCAGGTTTAATAAGTGGGATTTCAAGCCTTATGAATGGGGTTGGGACCATCAGTTGAGTTGTGCAGGAGGTGGATACAGTACACAGTTGATAGTCCTACTTAATAGACTGTTAGAATTTGTATTATGGCAAGAAAAAAACAGCTAAGTAAAGAAAAGCGAGTGGCCATCATTACTTTACGAAATGAAGGTCAGTCAGTCCGAACAATTGGGAAAACTTTGAAAGTGTTCCCAAGTGCAGTCGCAAAAACCATCAAAGAAACTGGCTCACATGAGGACCACCCCAGGAAAGGAAGACCAAGAGTCACCTCTGCTGCGACGATAAGTTCATCCGAGTCACCAGCCTCAGAAATCGCAGGATAACAGCAGCTCAAATTAGAGAACAGGTCAATGCCACACAGAGTTCTAGCAGCAGACACATCTCTAGAACAACTGTTAAGAGGAGACTGTGTGAATCAGGCCTTCATGGTAAAATAGCTGCTAGGAAACCACTGCTGAGGACAGGCAACAAGCAGAAGAGACTTGTTTGGGCTAAAGAACACAAGGAATGGACATTAGACCAGTGGAAATCTGTACTTTGGTCTGATGAGTCCAAGTTTGAGATCTTTGGTTCCAACCACCGTGTCAGAAGAGGTGAACGGATGGACTCTACATGGCTGGTTCCCACCGTGAAGCATGGAGGAAGAGGTGTGATGGTGTGGGGGTGCTTTGCTGGTGACACTGTTGGGGATTTATTCAAAATTGAAGGCATACTGAACCAGCATGGCTACCACAGCATCTTGCAGCGGCATGCTATTCCATCCGGTTTGCGTTTAGTTCGACCATCATTTATTTTTCAACAGGACAATGACCCCAAACACACCTCCAGGCTGTGTAAGGGCTACTTGACCAAGAAGGAGAGTGATGGGGTTCTGCGCCAGCGGATCTGAACCCAATCGAGATGGTTTGGGGTGAGCTGGACCGCAGAGTGAAGGCAAAAGGGCCAACAAGTGCTAAGCATCTCTGAGAACTCCTTCAAGACTGTTGGAAAACCATTTCAGGTGACTACCTCTTGAAGCTCATCAAGAGAATAACAAGAGTGTGTGGAGCAGTAATCAAAGCAAGAGGTGGCTACTTTGAAGAACCTAGAATATAAGACATATTTTCAGTTGTTTCACACTTTTTTGTTCAGTATATAATTCCACATGTGTTAATTCATAGTTTTGATGCCTTCAGTGTGAAGCTACAATATTCATAGTCATGAAAATAAAGACAACTCTTTGAAGGTGTGTCCGAACCTCTGTTTTAGACCACAATAATTTATTATTATGGTGTAGGGCCTCCTTTTGCGGCCAATACAGCGTCAATTCATCTTGGGAATGACATATGCAAGTCCTGCACAGTGGTCAGAGGGATTTTAAGCCATTCTTCTCGCAGGATAGTGGCCAGGTCACTACGTGATACTAGTGGAGGAAAACGTTTCCGGACTCGCTCCTCCAAAACACCCCAAAGTGGCTCAATAATATTTAGATCTGGTGACTGTGCAGGCCATGGGAGATGTTCAACTTCACTTTCCTGTTCATCAAACCAATCTTTCAACAGTCTTGCTGTGTGTATTGGTGCATTGTCATCCTGATACACGGCACCGCCTTCAGGATACAATGTTTGAACCATTGGATGCACACGGTCCTCAAGAATGGTTCGGTCCGTTCTTGAGGATCCACCTCCATGCTTCCCCAAAGAAGCGTACCACCCAGACTGTTGCATGCCCAGAGTACCCGGTGATATATATATATATATATATACCCGGTGATAGATATATATATATATATATATATATATATATATACATGGAGTTTGCATGTTCTCCCCGTGCATGCGTGGGTTCTCACCGGGTACTCTGGGCATGCAACAGTCTGGGTGGTACGCTTCTTTGGGGTTTCTCCACACCGTAACTCTCCCGGATGTGGGGAAAACAGTAAAGGTGGACTCATCAGAGAACAATACATGTTTCACATTGTCCACAGCCCAAGATGTGTGCTCCTTGCACCATTGAAACCGACGTTTGGCATTGGCATGAGTGACCAAAGGTTTGGCTATAGCAGCCCGACCGTGTATGTTGACCCTATATATATATATGTATATATATATCTTGCTGCAAGGCAACAGTGCTACCAACTGCGCCACCGTGCAGCCTATATATATATATATATATATATATATATACAGTCCAAAGACATGTGTGTTAGGTTAATTGGTCAATCTAAATTGCCCTTAGGTGTATGAATGAGTGTGTGCATGGTTGTTTGTGTGTTGCCCTGCAATGGACTGGCGACCTGTCCAGGGTGTATCCCGCCTCTTGCCCATAGATTGCTGGAGATAGGCACCAACTCCCCCACAACCCACTATGGAATAAGCAGTAGAAAATGACTGACTATACAGGTCCTTCTAAAAAAATTAGCATATTGTGATAAAGTTCATTATTTTCTATAATGTAATGATGAAAATTTAACATTCATATATTTTAGATTCATTGCACACTAACTGAAATATTTCAGGTCTTTCATTGTCTTAATACGGATGATTTTGGCATACAGCTCATGAAAACCCAAAATTCCTATCTCACAAAATTAGCATATTTCATCCGACCAATAAAAGAAAAGTGTTTTTAATACAAACAACGTCAACCTTCAAATAATCATGTACAGTTATGCACTCAATACTTGGTCGGGAATCCTTTTGCAGAAATGACTGCTTCAATGCGGCGTGGCATGGAGGCAATCAACCTGTGGCACTGCTGAGGTCTTATGGAGGCCCAGGATGCTTCGATAGCGGCCTTTAGCTCATCCAGAGTGTTGGGTCTTGAGTCTCTCAACGTTCTCTTCACAATATCCCACAGATGCTCTATGGGGTTCAGGTCAGGAGAGTTGGCAGGCCAATTGAGCACAGTGATACCATGGTCAGTAAACCATTTACCAGTGGTTTTGGCACTGTGAGCAGGTGCCAGGTCGTGCTGAAAAACGAAATCTTCAGCTCCATAAAGCTTTTCAGCAGATGGAAGCATGAAGTGCTCCAAAATCTCCTGATAGCTAGCTGCATTGACCCTGCCATTGATAAAACACAGTGGACCAACACCAGCAGCTGACACGGCACCCCAGACCATCACTGACTGTGGGTACTTGACACTGGACCTCTGGCATTTTGGCATTTCCTTCTCCCCAGTCTTCCTCCAGACTCTGGCACTTTGATTTCCGAATGACATGCAGAATTTGCTTTCATCCGAAAAAAGTACTTTGGACCACTGAGCAACAGTCCAGTGCTGCTTCTCTGTAGCCCAGGTCTGGGGAATGCGGCACCTGTAGCCCATTTCCTGCACACGCCTGTGCACGGTGGCTCTGGATGTTTCTACTCCAGACTCAGTTCACTGCTTCCGCAGGTCCCCCAAGGTCTGGAATCGGCCCTTCTCCACAATCTTCCTCAGGGTTCGGTCACCTCTTCTCGTTGTGCAGCGTTTTCTGCCACACCTTTTCTTTCCCACAGACTTCCCACTGAGGTGCCTTGATACAGCACTCTGGGAACAGCCTATTTGTTCAGAAATTTCTTTCTGTGTCTTACCCTCTTGCTTGAGGGTGTCAATAGTGGCCTTCTGGACAGCAGTCAGGTCGGCAGTCTTACCCATGATTGGGGTTTTGAGTGATAAACCAGGCTGGGAGTTTTAAAGGCCTCAGGAATCTTTTGCAGGTGTTTAGAGTTAACTCGTTGATTCAGATGATTAGGTTCATAGCTCGTTTAGAGACCCTTTTAATAATATGCTAATTTTGTGAGATAGGAATTTTGGGTTTTCATGAGCTGTATGCCAAAATCATCTGTATTAAGACAATAAAAGACCTGAAATATTTCAGTTAGTGTGCAATTAATCTAAAATATATGAATGTTAAATTTTCATCATGACATTATGGAAAATAATGAACTTTATCACAATATGCTAATTTTTTTAGAAGGACCTGTATATATATATATGTGTGTGTATCAAGAATTTTAGCGTTAGCCGTAATGCTCCACTTGTGAAAGTAAATCTGTTGGGCTTCTTCTTGGCACTCAGGCAACAATTCTGAGTGCTAAAAGAATGGTCTGAAAAAATATCCAATGAACAGGAGTTTTGTGGACAAAAATGCATTGTTAATATCAGAGGAAAATGGAGACAAACAGACTGGCTTGTGACATGTTTGAGGTAATTTCCTGTCCACATGCAGAACCACAAGCAGGACACAGAGAAGCGAGTAACGAGTATTTATTTGTTATTAATGCAGTTCACAAAGTCGGATTGATGGGGCTGAGGACTCAGAGCTCAGCGGCTTTTTGAAATGGACTGGAGTGATTAGTGGGTGTGGCAGCAACTCAGGGGATGGAATTGGGGTATGCTTACTGTTTTGGGAGGTTAGGAAGCGCAGAGATGGGGGGTGAAGATCCTGGTGGAGGACAAATCCGAGCTGGTGAGTTCACAGAACGGTGGAGAGCAGGCATGCAGGAAATAGTAAAGGAAGAAGGAGCTGTGGAGACAACAGTGGAGGAATCCAGAGGCCACACTTGCATGGAGCAGCATGGAGTCAGCAAAAAGTATCCCAGGAGCATCTCAGTACTTGAAGGCACAAAGGAAAATGGAGGTTGGATCAGAGGTGATTTAAATCTAAAAAAACTCTAATTCAAAGAGTCAGAGAACTCAGAGAGGTACTGGATCTCAGGGGGCTTGATTTTACCTACTATGTGGGACCATATCTTGTGGCTTCTTATAAGCACAGCAGGAGATTAAAGTAATTGCACACAGGTGTGCAGCCTGCCGATGGTCTGCCATGCCCTCCAGCAATGGTCCTCAGAAGCAGAGAGAACTCACACAGAAATACAAACACCCACAGCCTCATGCCAGGATCATGCCAGTTTGGTTTGATAGAAAGTTGACATTAGATGAGCTTAGCAATCATTACAACCAATGTACTTTGAGATACATGTGAAGGGATGAGGAAAATGCCCCAAAATCGTGGACCATAAACTGTACCAACTAACTGACTCATATCAGTGTCATAAAATAAACTGTCAGTGTCATTTTTTTCAAAATTGATCAGCTTTAAATTCTCTTTAGCAGGAGCCTAAATAGCATAATTAATTATGGAGATGACATGAATATGTAATAAAATATAATTATTCTCAGAATCCCAAGACAACATTAACACTTATGTCAGAACTGAATTATTACATTGGAATTAGTAACTAAAAGCATCAATAAATAACTGCTTAGTAATGTTTCTAATTTATTTTAATGATTAATTAAATAAGGAAGCAAGACAAACAAACGTGAAATTGAACTACTCAGGGGAACCGAGAAGAAATGTGTATTAGCTGTTTAAAGTTGAAATTTTAACTTTATCAGGATGAGTGTTAATGTCTCTCTCTCTCACTGAAGGTTTTTCACATAATTTGGATTCTAAATACCTGTCTGACGTTTAGGAAAAGTTTGGAAATGAACGAGGAAGTCAACTGAGGACAGCCTTGAGGTTTAGCACATACTGATGCAAGAAAACAACCCAATCTGACACAAGCTCCAGTTTGGTCAGTCAGACACTGCATACTTTCTCAACACCAACTTGGGTTCTATCAGCTGTTTTTCCCTCTCTCTTGACTGAAAAGGGTCATCAGCCTTGTTCACAGCTGATGTTTATCCAGGTTATTCAGAGGCTTGAAGTCTGTTGGTTGTTTGACCATTCCATTAGAAGAACAATCTTGCTCAAAAATTAGAGAATAACAAACTGCAGATCACACTTTTCTGTAGACAGCTTCTTGACTCTGTGTGTTAGCTGGTTAATCTATCATTGTCTCTTGGCATGGTCCTTCCTCAACTCTTTGTATTGACTCAGCACTGAGAACAAATAGAAGTCAGAGCAGTGTTTTGTCACAACTAATCATATGTTAGGAAACAATAACAGTGATCTACTAGATTCAGGTCAGGACTAGTCAAGTTCTTCTACACCAAACTCGCTCATCCATGATTATAATAGACCTTGCTCTGTGCAATGATCCACAATAACCAGGTGGGGGTCATTCCCAAACTGTTCACATATTGTTAGAGTGAGCTCAAGCATTCAGAGTTCCTTTCACTGGAACTAAGGGAGCAGGCATAACTTCTGAAAGTCAGACCCACACCATAGTCCGCTCTGCACTAAACCTTACACTTTGAACAACGTAGTCAGGCAAATGTGTTTAACTGACAACTTTCAAACCCAGACTTGTCCTTTGGATTGACAGACAGAGGCATACGTAGTTACTCTAGAAAACACATCTCCACTGCTCTAGAATCCAATGATGTTGTGTCAAACACCAGTGCATCTGGCACTTTCTATGCCTCTTTAGACACTGTTCTTGAATTAATCTGAAGGTCACAGGAAGTTTGGAGGTCTCTAGCTATTGACTCTGAATAAGATTGGTGACCTTTGCCCACTGTGCTGCTGACCACACTCTGTCATTTTACTTGGCCTGCCACTTTGCGGAGTTGCTGTAATTTCCAGTTGCTTCAACTTAATTTACTTTTAATACCACTAACAGTTGGAATATTTAGTAGCGGAAAAAATCACATTTGGACAGGATTCTGTCTCTTCCATGGAGGAGATGACAATCAGATCAAGATCTTCAAAATGATTTTTCCAACTGCTCAACATTCACATACTCATTCAGCTGTATTGTTCCTGACTTCCATCAAAACATGAGAGAAGTTCTCCCCGAGGTGTGAGCTGAAACAGGCCCCTCTTTCAGATGTTACCCGTTCTCACCATCACGACTGTCCTGCAGTCCCCCCCGCCAGCGTTTCAAACTGACTACCAGGTCATGATCAGTTATTAGTTCTGCACCTCTCTTTACCTGAGTGTTCAAGACAATGCAACAGGTCTGATAAAAGAATTACAAAAAAAAACCATAATTGAGCTTTTTGCCTGGTACTAAATTCACATAGGGACCAGCTTCTCCTTAAACTTGGTTTCCTTATTAACATCCCAAACCTAGCACAGAAATTTAACAAACACATTATTCAGATCAGAGAAGCCCTTCATCCCAGTCAGACTCCTTCAGGTCACTATTTAAATCCCCAAGGAAGTCAAGGCATTCCCAGAGAGCACCACTTTCAAGAGACTGGCCAGGAAATCTGAGCTACTGTTCAGCTTATTTCCACAGACAACAATTAGAACCTTCCCTTTTGCAACTGGTTGCTGGAATAGTAAGATGCAGATGGATTCTCCTAATTAGAAAGATCCCGATAGACCCAGGAAGAGGTAATCAGAACAAACACATAAAAAAACATTAAGATTAGAGGAAAAAAGCAGGAAACTACTAATGTGGAGGTGAGAAACAAAGACTTCAAAGAGAAGTTATGTTATTGGTCCGTAAACATTCTCAAGAAAATAAGACTGTGCAGTGGTCTATAAATAGATTGCTTTTAAATTATGCCATTACATAATGCTGTTTGTGTACAGATATCTAAAACAACTCAGCTTTACATTTTTACAGTATGTGTAAATGTACACCTTTTCGGGTAATAAGCATGGCCGTGCGGCTGCAAAAAACAGGCTGCACCATCTGAATTCAAGTACTTTTAACAATGATGAGTCACAAGTGAGAGCAATAAAGTTGGTAACAATAGTGTTAATGTTTCACCAATGTTTCACAGTTTAAACTTTCACCATCTCCGTTTCATGATTTACTGACATCAGTATGAAGGATGGCATTTTAAAAGTGATTTCTAGCACTGGGCTTAAGCACAGAGAATTTCTGATGTTACCTAGCAACAAGGTATTGTAGCCCTCTCAAAGAGCAATCTCAGCTAAACTCTGATCTAAAGCTGGAATATAAAAACTATTTTCCACTGGACATTTTTATGTTTAATAAGCTACTGTAATAATTACATTGAAATTTTCTCAGAATCTTTCAATGTTTTATGTCAGATATGTTTGTATTATGTGGCTATAATACTTTTTGTTCATGCAAAAGGTTAAACCCTTATGGTAAATATTAAACTGCAACAACAATGACAAAAAGATCATTGTTATTAGAATGATCCACAGGCTTTTATAGCATCACATAAGCATCAGTAGAACACTGCCATCCACTGGCAATACATCAAACTTACCTCTCCATGATATCCTATGTGGTGTTTCACATTGATGTAATGTAGGCCCATCAGAAAAATACACTGCAATATAGAGGGTTAAACAGCCCAGCGTTGTTATATAACTTGACGCCAAACCTTGATTTCACTGAAAACAAGGCAGAACCAGGGCTGTATGACTAATAACTGATGTTACATAAGCGACATTCAGCAACTGAACTCTTCTCACGATGTTTATTATAAACTGTACTAACTAATAAAGAAGCTACTTTGTCCATAGGTCTAAGACACTTGAACCGCACAACCTCCACATGAAGAAAGAGGAGCTTTCAAACAGAACTGTGGCACATTTTGAATCATCTATCACTACAAAATATCATCACAACATCGCTACAAGAGCCTTTTAGATTTAATGGGTGCAAAGGTGCAGCCACGCTGATAATTGTATACCCATTTTAAATAATGATGATGGAAAAACGGTTTCCTCCCCTAGAGGGCGCATTTGGACGCAATAAGCAGCAGTGGAGTGCTGCTTCAGCTCTGCTGCTGTTTGTACTAATACAGATTTTAATCGTGTAAGAGCCACATTTAAAAAAAATGTTGTCTAGGTTATAGCTACTATAAAATAAAATATGTGTATGTTATTATTATATTGCGATGTTATCATAAATACAGCTTGCGCCTAGTTAATAATATTTTGAGTTCAGGTTGTTGTTGCTGTTTTCCTTCAACCAGGAGCACTAAACTAATAGGGATAATGGAGCCAGCTAAATTAATTTGGCTTAGTGGGTTTATTTAAGTCCTTAGTTTTCAATGTGCAGTAAGGAAATTGTCCACGAGCCGCTGGTTGAAAAACAAAAAAACACACACACACACATTTCACCCCCAGGCCCCTAAATGACCAGTATGCTGTGACCCACTTCTTTTGTGGCTCCAGTTTATCAGCGTAAGAGGCTTTTTGTTTGTAACCATTCATCACCAGAGTCTCTCCCCCCCCACATGCCAACCTCATCACAAGTCCATCAAAGTACTATCAAACACAGATTCACAAACATACTACAATATCTGTAGGGGCCTCAATTAACCTTTAACATGTATTTATATTCACTAAAACTTTATTATTAAAATGATTTCAATAAATATATTGCCTCTTGTCAAATTTGTCATTTTAGTCAACAAAAACCTTTCATGCAGATTTACTTCAAAATGTTCCAAGGAATAAAAGATTAAACCAAAGATCAGTTGACCAATGAGCCGTTTCAACAGCAAAGGTTACAGAAAAGACAAACACAATCAGCTGAGACTCAGTGGATAGAACATAAAATTATTCTGCAATGAAACTTTGGATTAGAGATATAGGAAGAGATGTTTCTCCAGTTTTATTTCTTCACCTGCTCCCTGTTCAGCCCAAAAAAAGATGTACAACTATTCTTCTTATATATAAAGATCTTATGTTTATAGTGACTCCTGAGCTATCTATACAGTTATGCTGCTTGAGGACACATTGACCACTTTTTCATACTCTGCTGCCTATACGCTCTCCAGTTATGCATTGCTTGCAGTTATTGCTGCCATTAACTATGTGTTATCTCTTTGTTTTATTTCCCATAGATGTATACTCAGCTCAGTGCTGCTGTGTTTGTCTGAGACTATTTTGTCCTCCTAACCCTTAGCCGTCTGTGGTACCTTAGACATTTAGCTGTAGTTTTCAGTTAAATGTTAACTCTTTTTCTATTTATGGAGCACCATAGGAAGTAGAACACTCTGATATTAGCTGTTTAATTTATTTATCTTGGATAAGCAGCCTCCAGCCAGCACTTAGCAGGCTTGTCAGTTTTTAATTTTAAAACAGTGTTAACTTACAGTAATACAGAAGAGGTGTGTTGGGCTGTGTTTTTTGTGATCAGATATATTTCCAGCTGAATATGTTTTACTTGTAAGCTAAGGAAAATATACTCTCTTAGCCGGCTGATAAGCAAATCCATTTGGTTAGAGAACATGCAGGCCACTCTGGCACATTTTCTGGTATCTAATAATAATAATTATAATAATACATTTTGTAAAAACCAATAAAAGCAAAGCAAAGCAAAAAAAAAATTAGAAGGACCATGGTGCTTGATCAGGGCAAAATGCCTGTTTGAACAGAGGAGTTTTTAGTTTAGGATTTAAAAGGGAGAGAGTGGCAGTGTTTCTGATGTCAAGAGGGAGGGCATTCCAGAGGTGGGGGGCAGATTGACTGAAGGCCCCAATCCCATTGTGGTCAGACGAGCAGGAGGCACCAAGAGGTTGATAGAGGTAGTATTAATGTGGAGGAGGTCAGAAAGATATGAAAGAGCGAGGTCATTGATAGTCTTAAATGGATAGAGCAAGATTTTGAATTCCAGGCAGTATCTAATTGGGAGCTAATGGAGCTGTGGATTTACAGGTATAATGTGACTGGTGGGTGATGTTCTGGAGATGACTCGGGCAGAAGCGTTCTGGATCAGCTGGAGTTTATGAGTGGATTTATGGGAGAGACTGAAGAGAAGAGAGTTACAGTGGTCCAGGTGAGATGAGTGCAGAGTGTAGACCAGGACTGTAGCGGTGGCAGGAGTGAGGGACAGGCAGAGGCAACTAATATTACGTAGGTGAAAGTAGGTGGAGCGGGTGATGTTGTTGGCTTTGAAAAGATAGTATCGTCAAATATGACACCAAGACTCTTTACTTGAGCGGATGGAAAGACAGATGATCAGAGGATCGTTTCTGTTTTGTTGCTGTTGAGTTCGAGAAAATTGGATGAGAACCAGCCTTTCATTTCCTGTAAACAGTCACAAAGGGATATAGGTGGGGCGGTAGAGGATAGTTTGTTGGAGTGGAAGAGCTGGGTATCATCAGCATAACAGTGGTAATTGATGCTGAATTTATGGAGCAAATGACCAAGAGGGAAGAGGTAAATTATAAACAAGATTGGGCCAAGGACAGAGCCCTGGGGAACACCAGAGGACAGTGGAGATGACTGGGATCTGGCAGATTTCAACTGAATGAATTGTGAGTGGGCAGTGAGGTAAGATTTAAACCAGTTCAGAGGTGTGTCTGATATTCCAGTACATTGCAGTTACTCGAGTAGGATGGTGTGGAAGATGGTGTCGAAAGCTGCACTGAGGTCAAGTAGGATGAGAATGCTTAATAGCACAGAGTCTGCTGTCATTAGGATGGCATTGGAGATTTTTATGAGGGGGGTTTCTGTGCTGCGGCGTGGGCGGAAACCAGACTGGAACTGTTCATAGAGGTTGTTGTTCGAGAGATGGGCATGAACCAATGCAACTGCTTTTTCCAATACTTTGGAGATGAACAGGAGGTTGGAGATAGGATGAAGGTTATTGAAGTTGTTGGGATCCAAACCAGGTTTTTTTGTGTATAGGTGTTTCTGCAGCTGATTTGAAAGGTGATGGAACAGTTCCAGTGGTGAGGGAAGAGTGTATGATGGCAGTGATCAGAGGCAAGATAGATGGCAGGCAGGTTTTAACAAGAGAAGAAGGCAAAGAGTCCAGTAAGCCAGTGGATGGTTTAGATTTCAAGATCAGATCCAAAATATCAGCAACAGAAGGAAGTTGGAAGGTTGATGGTGGTCCGGGAAGTCTGAAGGACTTTAAACCTCAGGAGCATTATTACCAAGCACTTCTTCGGGTTTGACACCATAACTTGGTATGCCTTGATAAAGCTAACAGCCTACCCTTTCAATTTCAAAATATTTTTTAAAGACATGCGTTTACTCCTTGCCTTTTAAATTCAGATGGAGATGGTCTCGAACATTTTACTTTTGGGGGGGTAGGATGTAGATTCAAAAATAATAAATACACTCTGTTAATAAACTTAACACATTTAGTACTGAAATACTGTCCAGTAGTGCATTTTGTCACAAACAAATATACACTGACACAACTGGGTAATATAGTATTGATATTCACTGCAGAATTTCACAGAGTACAAACTTTTTAATTAAAATGTGCACTGATGAAAAAACAACACTTCTGCTTCAGTTTTAGTTATATTTTGGTGATCACTGATGTTTTTAGGTATATAGGTTTAAAACATCTGAAGAGGGACAAGAAGCAAGCAGATTCAAGTAGGTACATCATCTCCAGGAACATCTGCAGCAAGGGAAGGCGTATCCAAAGTAAGGGAAGGTGTAACCTTCATCTCAACTGATCAGGGGGCATTACTAAACACACAAGAGGGAGGAGGGACCTTTGACGAATTTCAACATAGATTCTGAGGCATTCAATATGCATTTGAGTTGCAAGAAGTTCTAACTTATAGATTTAGGCCAGAGTTCTACTCCAACGACCGCTTAGCCCTGATCCCATTGATGGCAAAACTGAACCAAACTGTGCTATTAACATTTTTAGAACTCTAATTGGTCCAAAACTGTTTATACTCCAGTTTAAATTTTTTAACAAAATATTTATGTGTACAATATACCCACCACTGGTAAATGAGTAAATGGCTTATTCACTTTGTAAATTGCCAGTACAATAGCACTGCATAAGAGACATCCATTAAATACCCAGTGGTACTTAAACCCAAGGGTCCACAGCTATGGTCCTTTCGGGCCCTGGCCCTGCTCTGCCTGTTCCCAAGTGTTTCCCTACTGCTGCACACCTGACTTCGATCAGTCATTAGCAGGTTTCAGCTGAACATGGTGACAGTTAATCATCTTAAACAGATGTATTGGAGCATGTAGACTAATAGACATAGAAGAGTGTACGCTGCGTAAATGTCAGGATCGTACAGTAACATCAATGCCATATATTTATTTATTTATTTTTTGTTTAACGTATCCTGTTCGGCAGGGTAGAACTCAGAATTGTTGTCTGAGTGCCAAGAAGAAGACTGTCACAAGTGGAGCATTACAGCTAACTCTATAATGCTCCGATTAATATATTTATTTTTAAAAAACAACTTTATTAGAAACAGCTTTGCGATTATTTCAGTTGTAAGGGACACTGAGATGGAAATAAAAAGGATAAATAGAAGCAAGAAAGAGAAAGAGGTGGGGCAAAAAGGAAAAAGGGAGAGAAGGGGAAAAGAATAGAGGAGAGAAAGAAGGGTGAAGCGAATACAAGATAACACCCTAGAAGAATGCTTCTACATCTGCAGAAACATATATAACAACAGCATTGTTACCAAAAGTGCAGGGTACTAATGAATGCAAGATGTATTTGGTGGTAACTGCAGCCACATAGTCACGATCACGCATTCCCACCATCACGCAAACACATAAAAACACTAATACCCACATACCCAACATAAAGACATACAGCAAAGGACATCGTACACTCACTCACACTCTACCAATACATAAACTATACTCCCAGGTCCAGGTACCGGTACCCCAGAGGGGCAACCGGTCCCCAGACCCAGGAGGCGGTCCCCTGTATTCAGAGGTGGAGACAGGCAGGCCGCCCCAGCACCAGCCCAAACTAGTGCCAGCACAGCCCAAACCTGAACGACCCTGATGCCTGTTCCCATCTAGAGAGGGGATCACAAACAAAAGAAGGGCCTACCTGGTCCAAACGAGCCCACCAACCATAGCCGCCCCAGGACAAAGCAGTCCCAACCACCCAATTAATTCCAATCTCAACCCCATGAGCCCCCCACCCCCAACATAAATTTCCCCACAGGGCCACCCCCAACCAGAACACAGACATCGAACACATACCCCCGAACCCAAACGCTATGAATCCCCTCCCACAGGGGCACACCCCCACAGACGATCTACTCTATCAAAAAGCCAATGAAGACACTTCCACACAGCTCCACACCCAGACGTGCTCCAAGCACCCCTGCAGCATCCTGCCCTCCACCACACAGCGCGCTGTGATGGCAATGCAAGGGCGCAACGCCACCCCAGCCTCTGCCCACAAATGCAACAGAGCAAACCCCCCAACCCCACACCAAGCATGGTCACAGTCACCTGACAAGACTTCAAAGAGGTGGTCCCCGGCCGGAAGCACACACCCGGGGCAAGTGACCCACACCATGCCCCCACAACCCCACAAACATACCACATTGCCACCACTGCAATGACAGCCCAGGGAGAAACACCAACCAGCTCAGCTCCACCATCACCACTCACCGTCATCCATTAAGGGAGAAGCATGTTCCAGCCAGCTACCCGCACCCGGGCCTGACCAAACGCCCCAGGCCGAGCACAGCCCGCCACTCGCCCCAGTGCAGATGCAGGCCATGGAAGGAAGCATTGGAGAAAGGCCACCACAGCACGCCAAAGACCCGGCCATGTAAAAAGCCCACACTGCAGATGCGCCCCCACCAGCCTGCGAAAAATAAATCCTTCCTGCAATGGTGCATACATGTTGTTTTATATTTGAGCTAATTAATGGAAGGTCTGAAATCTTAATTATTGCATATTATTGCATGTCTGTTCTACATCTAGCTACGGTTCATCTAGAGGACTGTGTTTAAACCATTTTGAGATGTATTGTAGCCTATTAGCTAAGAAGTAATGGTGAAAGTTAGGCAGATCTAGTTATCATCTATCTTTGGTCTTCTGTAGCGTTTTTAAGCTAATATGTGGCGGTTTATCTTTCCAAAGGAATTTAGTGGTGCAGGAGTCCAGAGATCTAAACCAGTCAAATGACAGCTTATATGGGATCAATGAAAATAAGTAATGGATTTTTTGCAAGACCATAATTTATATTGAAGCAACCCTGTCCATGAGTGATGTGGGTAGAAATTTCCATCTAGCGAGATCATCTTCTACTTTTTTTAAAAATGGGATGTGATTTAGATTTGTTAAATCTGCCAATCTAGAAGAAACATTAATATCCAAATATGTAGTATTCCCTGACTGCAGTTGTGCTCGTACTCGTCGTCTTCCGCTTTATCCGGGACCGGGTCGCGGGAGCAGCAGACTCAACAGAGACGCCCAGACGTCCCTCTCTCCAGACACCTCCTCCAGTTCCTCCAGGGGGAGCCCAAGGCGTTCCCAGGCCAGCAGAGAGACATAGTCCCTCCAGCGTGTCCTGGGCCGTGTCCTGGGCCTCCTCCCGGTGGGACGTGCCTGGAACACCTCCCAAGGAAGGCGTCCAGAAGGCATCCGGTATAGATGCCCGAGCCACCTCAACTGGCTCCTCTCAATGTGGAGGAGCAGCGGCTCTACTCCGAGCCCCTCCCGGATGGCCGAGCTCCTCAACCTATCTCTAAGGGAGTGCCCGGCCACCCTACGGAGGAAGCTCATTTCAGCCGCTTGTATCCGGGATCTCGTTCTTTCGGTCATGACCCAAAGTTCATGGCCATAAGTGAGGGTAGGAACGTAGACCGACCAGTAAATTGAGAGCTTTGCTTTTCGGCTCAGCTCTCTCTTCACCACAACGGACCGGCACAGCGCCCCCATTACTGTGGCAGCCGCACCGATCCGTCTGCCGATCTCCCGCTCCATTCTTCCCTCACTCGTGAACAAGACCCCGAGATACTTAAACTCCTCCACTTGAGGCAGGAACTCCCCTCCAACCTGAAGAGGACAAGCCACCCTTTTCCGGTCGAGTACCATGGCCTCGGACTTGGAGGAGCTGATCCTCATCCCAGCCGCTTCACACACGGTTGTGAACCGCCACAGCGCATGCTGTAGGTCTTGGCTAGAGGGGGCCAGCAGGACCACGTCATCTGCAAAAAGAAGAGACGAAATCCACTGGTCCCCAAACCCGACCCCCTCCGGCCCTTGGCTGCGTCTAGAAATCCTGTCCATAAAAGTTATGAACAGGACCGGTGACAAAGGGCAGCCCTGCCGGAGTCCAACATGCACTGGGAACAGGTCCGACTTAGTGCCGGGAATGCAGACCAAACTCCTGCTCCGCTCGTACAGGGACCGGATGGCCCCTAGTAAAGGGGCCCCGATTCCATACTCCTGGAGCACCCCCCACAGGGCATCACGAGGGACACAGTCGAATGCCTTCTCCAGGTCCACAAAACACATGTGAACCGGTTGGGCAAACTCCCATGAACCCTCGAGCACCCTGTAGAGGGTGTAGAGCTGGTCCAGTGTTCCACGGCCGGGACGAAAACCACACTGCTCCTCTTGAAGCCGAGGTTCGACTATCGGTCGGACTCTCCTCTCCAATACCCTGGCGTAGGCCTTACCAGGGAGGCTGAGGAGTGTGATCCCCCTGTAGTTGGAACAAACCCTCCGGTCCCCCTTCTTATGAAGGGTGACCACCACCCCTGTCTGCCAGTCCAGAGGCACTGTCCCCGACCGCCACGCAATGTTGAAGAGACGTGTCAACCATGACAGCCCTACAACATCCAGAGACTTGAGGTACTCAGGGCGGATCTCATCCACCCCCGAAGCCTTGCCACCGCGGAGCTTTTTAACCACCTCGGTGACTTCAGCCTGGGTGATGAAAGAGTCCGACCCCAAGTCCCCAGCCTCTGTTTCCACCAAGGAATGCGTGATGGCAGGATTGAGGAGATCCTCGAAGTACTCCTTCCACCGCCCGATAATGTCCTCAGTCGAGGTCAGCAGTCTCCCGCCCCCACTATAAACAGTGTTGGCGAAGCACTGCTTCCCCCTCCTAAGGCGACGGACGGTTTGCCTCAGAACCGGTAGTCCTTCTCCATGGCCTCACCGAACTCCTCCCAGGCCCGTGTTTTTGCCTCTGCCACAGCCCGGGCCGCAGCACGCTTGGCCTCACGGTACCCGTCAGACGCCTCAGGAGTCCCACAAGCCAACCACAGCCGATAGGACTCCTTCTTCAGCTTAACAGCATCCCTTACTGCCGGTGTTCACCACCGGGTTCTGGGATTGCCGCCACGACAGGCACCGCAGACCTTACGGCCACAGCTACGGGCAGCAACATCGACAATAGATGCGGAGAACATGGTCCACTCGGACTCTATGTCTCCAACATCCCCCGGGATCTGGTCGAAGCTCTCCCGGAGGTGGGAGTTGAATACATCCCTGGCCGAGGGCTCCGCCAGACGTTCCCAGCAGACCCTCACTATGTGCTTGGGCCTGCCAAGTCTGACTGGCTTTCTCCTCCTCCAGCGGATCCAACTCACCACCAGGTGATGATCAGTGGACAGCTCAGCCCCTCTCTTCACCCGAGTGTCCAAAACATGCGGCCGAAGATCTGATGATACGACAACAAAGTCGATCATCGACCTCCTGCCTAGGGTGTCCTGGTACCAAGTCCACTGATGGACACCCTTATGTTTGAACATGGTGTTCGTTATGGACAATCCGTGACTAGCACAGAAGTCCAATAACAAAACACCACTCGGGTTCAGATCGGGGAGGCCATTCCTCCCGATCACGCCTCTCCAGGTGTCACTGTCGTTCCCCACGTGGGCGTTGAAGTCCCCCAGCAGAATAATGGAGTCCCCGGGAGGGGCACTATCCAGCACCCCCGACAGGGACGCCAAGAAGGCCGGGTACTCTGCACTACCACTCGACCCGTAGGCTGAAATGATAGTCAGAGACCTCTCCCCAACCCGAAGGCGCAAGGATACGACCCTCTCATCCACTGGGGTAAACCCCAACACGAGACGGCTGAGCTGCGGGGCAACAAGCAAACCCACACCAGCCCGCCGCCTCTCCCCGTGGGCCACTCCAGAGTAGAACAGAGTCCAACCCCTCTCAAGGAGATGGGTTCCAGAGCCCACGCTGTGCGTGGAGGCAAGCCCGACTATTTCTAGTCGATATCTCTCGACCTCCCGCACAAGCTCAGGCTCCTTCCCCCCCAGCGAGGTGACATTCCACGTTCCTAGAGCCAGCCTAAGCATCCGGGGATCGGGCCGCTGAGGTCTCCACCTTCGTCCGCCACCTTCGTCCGCCACCTTTGTCCGCCACCTTCGTCCGCCACCTTCGTCCGCCACCTTCGTCCGCCACCCAATCCTCTTTGCACTGGTCCCTCTCGGTTCCCCCTGCAGGTGGCGGGCCCACTGGGGGATGGCCTCGTGTCTCTCGTTCGGGCTTGGCCCGGCCGGGTCCCGCAAGGAGCAACCCGGCCACCAGGCGCTCTCCGACGAGTCCCGACCCCAGGCCTGGCTCCAGGGTGGGACCCCGGCTCCGCCGTACCGGGCAACGTCACGTGCCTCGATATTTTTTTCTTCATGAGGGATTCTTGAACCAGTCTTTGTCTGACCCATCACCTAGAGCCTGTTTGCCATGGGAGACCCTACCAGGGGCATTTAGGCCCCAGACAACATAGCCTGTAGGATCATTTGAGCACTCAAACCCCTCCACCACGTTAAGGTGGTGGTTCAAGGAGGGGGACTGCAGTTGTGTAATAATGGAATTGAGGAGAGAACAATTAATTGCAATAACTGTAGATTTTAACCAATTTATACAATAATCTGAAGCTCTTGAGAAATAATTTATTAATCCAATTACCTGAGAGAGAGAGAGGCTTGTGAATGCTGGAGAAAAAGTAATAAATGATCTGATTTTATGTTCAATATTCATGCATTTTACGCCCTTAAAATATTTAGTTTGTCTGATTGCTGCCGCTAGTGGTTCAATAAAAATAGCAGACAATGAGGGGGAAAGTGGGCATCCCTGCCTGCCCCTCTGAAGACAAAAGCTGGGAGATCTTTAGTTATTTGTCCTGATACATGCTGTTGAGGAACTGTGTAATAATTTTAACCAGTTTATGAAAGAGTTTCCAAAACCAAATTTACTCAAGGTTCCAAACAATAATTTCTAGTTAACTCTATTAAATATTTTTTCTGCATCTAAAGATAAAACATTAGTCTCAGTATTTTATAATCTATTAGATTAAGTAATCTGTGTGAATTTGTGGATGAATGCCTCCCTTTTATAAAATCAGTTTGGTCAGGATGTATTATGAGAGGAGTTACCTTTTCTAGTCTTTTTGCGAAGCCTTTACAGATTATTTTGAGATTAGTGTTAATAAGGGATATGGGACGGTAGCTGGTAAGAAGTACTAGGCCTTTTTCTGGTTTTAACAGGAGAGTGATGTTGGCAGAATTTATATTTGGTGGAAGTCTGCCATTTTCCTGGGTTTCCTGCAACATTCTTTGGAATTTTGGAGCCAAAATATTCCAGAATTTTTTGTAGAACTCGGCTGGAAATCCATCTGGGCCTGGACCCTTTTTTTTGGTTATGCTTTTGAGGGCTTCCTGGACTTCGGCTGATGTCAGTGGTACATCCAAGGCCTTCGCTTTACTATCTGATAATTTAGGAAGTGTTACTTTATCCAGAAATTGATCAATGTTGTTATCTGATGAGTCTACCTGCGGTGAGTATAAAGCTTGGTAGAAATCTGTGCTGTTTATTCTTTCAGAATCATAAACTGTTTTCCCTGTCGAGTCTTTAACAGCAAATATAGTTGTCTCCTCTTTATTTATTTTAGCTGGTTAGCTAAAAAACTACCTCATATGTTGCCATGTTCAAAGTGTCCTCTTCAAAGTTTAGTACTTAGAATTGTAGTTTTTCTGTCAATAATTTCATTTAATTCTAGTTTTGCTTTACATAGTTTGCCCTGCATTTCCTCTTCCTGGGAAGCTTCTAACAATTTAATGTTGTTTTCTAATTCATGAATACGTTTGTTTTCCTTTTTCTGTGATGAGAATGAGATTATTTTACTTCTCATCATTGCTTTCCCTGCCTCCCAGAAAACAGATGTTGATGTCCCAGGAAGGTCATTAAACGTCAGTGCCATATTATGAGGGCCACATCTTCATTAAAAACTATATAGATATTTACATGATCACGAAGAAATACTTGCCCCATTATAGGTTTAATCTGTTTTTGTTCTTTTTGTTTTTGCAAAAGGTCAAACTTAAATGTATCAGATCATAAAATCTGAGTAAACGCAAATACCAGCTTTAAAATGATGTTATCCAAAACAGCTTGCCCTATGCTAAGTATTTGCCCCCTGCATCTAATATAGGTTGTGCCAGCCTTGGCAGCAACAACTGCCACAAGATGTCAGTAAAAAATGGCAAGGAGTATTCTACATCGTAGTGAAAGAATTTAGGGCTAATCTTCCTAGCAGGATTGTACTGATTTAGCAACACTAGAGTATAGCATCTCAATCGGACTTAAGTTCAGACTTTGACTAGACCACTCGAAACCTTCTCTTATTTTCCATTTAGAGGTGTACTTTCTGGTGTGCTTTGAATCACTGTCTTGCTATAAAACTCAGTTTTGCCTGAGCTTAAGGTCTAGAACTGAAGGCTGGGCATTCTCCTTCGGGATTCTCTGCTAGAGAGCAGAATTTATGGTTTCATTGTTTACAGTTCTCATAGTGCCATCACCATGTTTTATCTTCAGTATGTTGTTTTGTTTATTTGTTTGTTTTTTGCAAAAACACTGTGTAACAAAACGCACATGTTCCAAAGAATTCCACTTCTGTCATGTCAGTCCACAAAATGATTTCCTAAAGTTGATTTTGGGAAATGTGAGATGGACCGTCCTGTTCTTTTTGGTCATCAGTGAATTTCATCTTGGAACTCATTTTCACCCAGCCTCTTTCTTATTGTCAAATCATGAATACTGACCTTAACTGAAGCGGCTGATTAGTGCTTTAGATATTAATTTTGGTTATTTTTCCAAACCTTACTTGATTAGCCGTCAATCCACTCTCAAAGCGATTTCAGCAGGCCGGCCACTCCAAGGAACGTTCCCCACTGTTCCATGCTTTCTCCATCTGTGTAATGCCTCTCAATGTGGTCGCTTGAGCCGCAAAGCCTTTGAAACAACTTATTTGTTATCCTTTCCCGACTGGCAAAACGTCATTGACTTGGTTTCTCATCTAATTTCATTAGACATGTCCATAATGTGTTTAGGAGATCTTTTAGCCTACATCTTTTTTGTCAGACAAGTTCTTTTAAGTGATTTCTTGATTCCTGATAATCAGACATGGTTATGACTAGTCAACAATAACCAAAAATTAGGCTTCTTTTTAGGTAGTTATTGATCATCAAAAAAAATTCCTTTAGATATTGAAGCATTGTGAAAACATTCTTGTGCTTTTCCAGTACTGCTTATTTTGTAATAATAATATTATTATATAAATAATAATAATATTTAAATAATAATATTATTTAAAATACCCTTGTTTAATGTTTTGACATTCTCGCGTAAGAGTTTTTTGGTGCAACACTTCATACAACAGACCGTCGTTCTACCTTCTCTCATGCTCATTTATTGGATGTCATAGATGTGTGTGAGAAGCACCAAAATATGGCGCTATCATTCTCAGCCAATAGGCGGTGAGTTTGTAACAGGTTTCAGCTGCCGTCACAGCGGCGACGGGAACGCGCACTGAAGACGGGGAAGGGATTGAGAGGCATCGAGGTCGCGTTTATCGTGTTTGGCTGGCAAGTGCCAGGTTCAGCATTATGGAGGATCCTGGACCCCGAGACGAGATAGACCCTCATCGATCAACCACTGCACAGGGATTGTGTAGGCGGCTCATTCCGGGATAAAGGAGTGTTTTCATGTATCCTGCCATAAAGAGCCAGTGAGTGAGCTGCAGAGGAGGCGGTGTTTGCTGGGCTTCAATCAGAGATGGAGTCACTGCTGGTAGGTTAACGAGAAGAGACGGGCGTGAGGAAACTGTGAAGTCTACTAACTAACTAACTAACTAACTAACTAACTAACTACCGCATTGAACTGAGTGACAACAATGAATAAATTGGTGATTACGAGCCGGTTCGATCAGCCTGAGCGAATCGGAACAGGCTGGGCTTATCAAGAGTGAAGTCTGCTCCCATCTGTTGACATCACCGCCCGGCGGCGATGTCCGCTTTCTGCTTGGACCTGCAGACGTCTGCCGTGGTTTCAGCACCACTAGAGCTGGACAGCGACTGCATGGAGCCGCGAGCCAGCCCCGGCGCCCAGGAGCCCGGCGGCTTTCAGGGCCATCCGCCTCGGCAAGCCGGCTCCGGAGGCCTCGGCACGGCCTTGGAGGAGGAACTGGCCATGATTACCGGCGAGCGGGGAGTCGACGAGGAGCTGGCAGACCTGGAGGCGCCAGCATTGGGGCATAACGCAGACATGCTGTTGCTCTTCCGACAGAAAGAAAAGGACTTAGTTTTAGCAGCTAAACTGGGTAAAGCGCTGCTTGAGAGAAACCAAGACTTGACCAAGCAATATGAGAAGATGCACAAAGATCTCTGTGAGAAGTTGGAGGTAAATTTAATTATTAAAGTTTTGATTGCTTCTTTCCGGTTTATCGCCAAAATATAAAAGTTTTACTGTCCAGTTTGGTTTTTGGGATTTAAACCGACTTCAAGGTTGTTATTTTTTCAACTGATTTGGTTGTACCAGGAAAAAGTTGTACACCATGAGCTGAGAAAACACTGATAACACATGCACACTAAAACCATAAAGGACTGTTTATCACACATCTCAGTGTTACAGTGGGGGCTGCTATAGTTCATCCTGTTTTCAAAATGCTTCACATGAACTAAGGGACAGGCTCAGAAAAACACCCACAAAGACTAATCCTGTTTATGTCCTGGGCCTGTAATATCTGCCCGGCATCTGTTCAATCCTTTGATCCATATTCATCCATTTGCACGAGCTCAGAGGAATAAGCTGCTGCACACTCTGATGTTCTTTCTTGATACCCCACTATAACAGCTTTCATCATTGTTTCCAGGTGTTGTTATGATTCACTGTGATCTTTCTTTTCATGGTGGCTTTTGTCCAAAGAAGAAAATAGTTCAGATTCCATTTTGTTCAATCTTGGACCTAACCATGACAGCTCTGGCTACCTCTAATGGTGCAGTGCTTCTGTCCTCTTTTTGAAAACACTTAGAGAGTAAGAAAAAGAAAAAAAACAGATAGTCTGAACTGTCTGTACAAGAGATAGACCATCAGACTTAAAATTTACTTTTTACAGTTTCTTGCAAAACCATTCATACTTCTTGAACTTTTTTTTACATTTGTTTTAAATACAACTTTAAACCTTTAGTGGAACTTTATTTAATAGGCTGATGCGAGGTAGCACAAATTGTGAGGTTGAAGGAAAATAATATATGATTGTTTTAAATTTCCTGGTGTGGACTTTGACTAGGCCATTCTAAGACACAAATATGCTTTGATATAAATCCTACTGTTAGACTCATGTCTTTTGCAGCCTCTAAAAAGCTTTTTACGGGTCTGTATTTAGCCCCATCTTTCTTTACATGTTAATGATTGGGTTCACTATCAACCCTACACTAAATGTAATTTATCCCATGGGTAAATGAATAGTAATAGCACCTCAGTCATACTCAATAGATCAAATTTTAGCTTCAGTTTCCTGAACTTTTTCCATCACTTTGTAACAAAAATAATTTTATCAGGGAAAAATTCAACTTTTTATGAACCAGAAAGGTGCAAATGAAACCCTAGAACCTATCCTTATTGATTTGATGCATACATACATCAAATAAAGAATGTAACCTTTGTCACACCCCTGTCCCCTCCTTTACATTCAGCACTTGGAGCAGGAGAAACACGAGTTACGCCGCCGCTTTGAAAGTCGAGAAGGTGAGTGGGAGGGCCGTGTGGCCGAGTTAGAGACAGATGTCCAGCATCTGCAGGGTGAGCTGGAGCGCCACCAGGTCCAGCTGAGGGAGGCGGACAGGGAAAAGACCAAGACCATCAGCGAACTCTCTGAACAGAACCACAGACTGCTGGAACAACTCAGTAGGGTGAGAAGTAGTGATCATGTGTGTTTGTGTGCATGCCTGGGTTCCAGAGGTACAGCTTTAGGCTACCTGAGCAAATCTGCAAGTGACGATTTAATTAGCTTGGGCTGTGTATTGTGGTCCTAATGCTTCCTTAAATGGCCTTCCAACCAGTCAAGACACACATCTTAGAGAAGCACAACTGTGTGTGTGTGTGTGTGTGTGTGTGGTGTGTGTGTTCCTGTCTTGGCATCACAGTGAGAACCATTTTCCCAATTTCACCATCAAATTGAGGACCGTTTGTACCAAAGTGAGGACATTTTGCTGGTCCTCACGACCTATTTTGCTAACGGTTAGGTTTAGGACTAAAGCATGAATTGACTTTAGGTTAAGGTTAGGGTTAGGCATGCACTGGTAATGGTTAGGTTTAGGGTTATTGTCAGGGTTAGGGCATAGAAAGGGTTGAAAATGACTGAAAATCAATGGAAGTCAATGGGAGTCAACACATGGTCCTCACTACATATAGCAAAACAAGAGTGTGTGTGTGTGTGTGTGTGTGTGTGTGTGTGTGTGTGTGTGTGTGTGTGTGTGTGTGTGTGTGTGTGTGTGTGTGTGTGTGTGTGTGTGTGTGTGTGTGTGTGTGTGTGTGTGTGTGTGTTTCCTTGGGGCCAGTCTGTCGAGTTCCTGTCTGCCTGACTGGATGGACATAGGGTGCTCAGCCAAGTGAGTTTTCATCACCCCTCAGGGTGGACCTGCCGCTGTTCAGCTTATCTCCCTCAGTTCATCTAAATTATGCCAGCTCCTAAATATAAAGCGGGGCTTCCAGGGCTCACGTTGAATAATTTACAGTGATTGAACTGTACATTTATGCAATAGCCTTCTGGTTACCTCTGGTGACCAGTGATTTGAGTGAAGCGTTTTATGATTAGCTGAGACAAAATGAAAAGATTTTAAGATAAATGAATGGACAAATGAAAAGGTACAAGGCTTGAGCAGAGCTAGAAATTTAAGCCAGAAGTTGAAGCTATATCATCGCTGGAAATGCCCCACAGAGTGTATGGTAAGCTGAGACTGGCTGCAAAGGAGAGATTGATGGAACTCAGAGTGCTAACGTTTGTAGCTGCTCTTACTTAATCTGCACTAAGAAGCTCAGTGCAACTGCTCAGTCTACTCAGCTAACACTAACGGAACACTTTCTTCAGTCAGAATGGTCACTTATTAAGATAATAGCTCCTGAAATAACATGTATAATATTGTTCTTTCATTCTACACTGGGAAGATGCCATTATCATTGTCATTGTAAAAAATAAAATGTACAATGATTTGTTTTACTTTATCCAACAGTGAAAACATAAAGTAAAAATTTTCTCACAATAATTTGATCTCATCAATCTGTTCTAGCTTTGAAAAAAGTGGACTAAATGGAGATTTGGTCTGTCAATTGATAAAGGAGAAGCAGGAATAGACAATGGATGTGATTATACAACAGTAATTAAAAAGAAAAAAATATTACTTTGGATTTGTTTCAATATACAGACAATTCAGTGCACAAGTTGTACTTGAATGCACCACAGCAGCACCCGTAAAGAAAATGAACTCCCAGTCTATATGTAATCTGTTCCAAAGACTCTGACAGTGTTTGGGGCTGGCTGAATGCTACAGGTAGCTGGGTTTGGGTTTAGCCTGATTTTCTCTGCATCAATGTTGTTTACAACTGATGGAACTGACATGGGGGAATATATATATATATATATAGGTTGCACAAAATACTAATTCGTTCCCACGAAGCACTTATTTGTGACCACAACATAGGTATAATGTGAGCACGAAATACTGGTGCTGGGGTGCTTTCATCTAACGTTACAATACGAGGTTTGTGGTTGTAACTTGAGAAAATATGAAAGTTATGCGGCTTTCTTCAACACTTGATCCCTGACCTGTCTTATGTGTTCCTTGGTCTTCCTGATACAAAAAGTTCATAGGTATATAATGTGCGCACGAAATATTACTTCGTGGAAAAGAATTAGTATTTTGTGCGCACATTAAATATATATTTTGCAGCCAAAAATTTATATTTCATGCCCAACAATTAGTATTTCATGGGCACAAATTAGTATTTCATGGGAACAAATTTGTATTTCATGCTCACGCTATATATATATATATTTCCCCCATGTCAGTTCCTGGGTGACGTAGTTTACGTTCTGCTTAACATTGTTTTAGGTGAGTAATTTAGGGCTTTGAAAGTTTTTGTTGAAAAATGCTGAGATAAAGCTTTGGTTTGGTCCACTGTACTTTCTCCACCGTTACTGTAATAATGAGAAACCTTAATCTTCCCAAATAGTAGACTTTAGTGATAGCTCTGAGTTCTTTTTACAGTGCTGGTTGTTGAAGTTATGTGGCAGAATATAGAATTACACACTTTAGTTCCACAGATTAAGGTTCTGCATGTGTACACGTTTAAACAACTGTGCTGCTTCGTTATGCGTGCATCCTGAAGGAAAGTGTTAGCTACAAGTGTTTGCTACATATATACAACGCAGGGCTGCTTAACAACTAAACATATGAGTCACATATGGACCACACTAATCATAGAAGCAGTCAAGCCCATGGTAACTCTGGAAGAGCAGTTGAGATCCACAGCTCAGGTGGAAGATTATGTTTGTTCCACAGCTCTGTACTTCATGCATGAGCGACAAAAAGAAAGCCATTGTTGTAAGAAAGCTTTGAGAAGTCTGGGACACTTTTGCAAACTTACAAAAAGTTGGACTGGTCTACTTGCAAACCGTTATATGTGGCAGTGAACTAAGACTGCAAATCATTCTCAAATTGTCATGCCCATATTGAGACATGGTAGTGGCAGCATCATGATGGGGGATGCTTTGCTTCAACCAGAGTTAGCCAGAGTTTATGGGAAGATAAAGAAGGGCAGTCTTGAAAGAAAACTTGGCTGCAAAAGACTTGAGACTGGGGCAGAGGTTCACCTTACAGCAGGACAGCGACCCTAAATACAGCCACAGCTACAAACGAATGATTCGGAACAACACCCAGTTAAAGTTCAGACCTAAATCCAACTTAGAATCTTAGGCATGACCTTTGATATTCTTAGAAAATCGTCATTCAATCTGATTGAGCCTGAGCTATATTGCAAAGAATGAGCAAAAAATGTCAGTGCCTGGATGTGCAAAGCTATTAGACACACAGCAAAATTATTGCTGTTGTAATAGCAGGGAAAGTTGGTCCTACAAAGCATACCGTTTCCTTCCACTTCACAATGATGCCCCACATTGTGTTGGTTTACCATATAACATTCCAATTACAAATGTTGACTTTTGTGGTTGCACCTTGTTGTATAAAGAACTAACATATAACCATCTTTCATTTTACTTTCTACTTTCAAAGCCAACTCTTCATTTAAAAAATGAATGCAGTAAAATATAATTAACATACATGTTCAGTTGCAAAGCTTTAAAAACAAACATGCCATCTACACAAGACAGGATCAAAAAGAGAAGATCTCAATAAAAGGCCATTAACGCAATATTTCTCTTTCAGCTATGACAAAAGTTATGTGTCTATCAGTTGTATTAGTTTTACCCAACTGCTTTTATACAGATGAACATTGACACAGGCGTGTTCACACTTTTCTCTGATAATTACGATTACACAACTGATGGACGTTGTTAATTGAGACGGAGATGCTTAATGCCACAGGAATTTGCTTGTTCCCTATAGGAGCAGGAACACTTTGCAAACTGTCTGTGAAATACACTGCATAAACATTAAAAGTAATAAAAGCAGTCTATGCACAGATTCATGTCAGCCCAGACTTCTACTTTGTAGTTTGGCCTTGAGCAGCATGTAACAATGCACCATGGCATTGAGCTACATGTAAAAAATGCCCCAGAGCTATATACAGAGGTGCTTTGATAACCTTGTCAGCTGTGATTCCTCAGATAAAACGTGTGTATGTGTGTGTAAGTGTGTGTGTTGTGATCTGCTTCCAGGCACCTGCAGCTCCATGTGGAAAAGGCTCCATGTTTAATCCCTGGTCTGCTGGTGTGCAGAGCATCTTCCCATCACATCTTAATCTGATTTAGTCAGCTCCACCCACCCCACACTACCACCCCGACCAGTAACCACCATCACCTCATAAGACTCTGGAAGGGGCTTTTTTGACCAGAGGATTGCTGCAAAAGCAAACACTCAACATAATTAAAGGTTTCATTTAGTTGAAAGCTTGTTGTTGGAATCTAGAAAGATTTTCCTGGGGAGTGCTGTGATTGGTGGGGTGACAACACATTTTGTGGTCTCTGTAACTAAGTGAAATTGGTGCCACCTAATTGATTGCATCGATTCAGATCACATGATTCAGAGAGCTGGGCAGATGAGGGGAACCTGCAGGGTAATAGAGAAAATAAGGTCAGCACTGCTGCTCATGCTTTCATTTTATTCTTTTTTTCTCTGTGTCTTCACCCCTTTGTCCAAGCTCATTACCAAGCAACAAGCTGTGACTAAGTAATAGTAACTGGTTAAACACTCAGTCTGAATGCAGGAAGTGCTAGACAACCCAGAGGGGACCCTTGCAGCTGTGAAGCCACCAGAGACGTCCTACTATTTTAAACTGCCCTTACTGTTTCTCACTGTTGACTCTTTGATCATAATAGGATTGTTCCACATAAAGCGATCCTGTATGGTCACTTGTTAACCTTGTCTGGCATTCTTAGAAATTATGTGAACTGATAAGGATATGAACTGGACTCATTACCTGTTTATGCATAGTGTCCTCAGATGGCTTCTGTTGTGTACTGATGTCTTTTGAATAAAACTCACTGACCTGAATTGAGTGTTGAAGCCAAAACACATACAAGTGATGCACTCCGTGCCACTGACTAACAGCAAGCACATGCATTAAGTGTGCGTTACAATAAAAATTAATGGAGGGAAACATAAAATAAAGGAATATACATAGAACAGGCACTTAGAACACCTACTGTACATTTTCCAAGGTTGAAGAACCAAGCCTCAGTGTTAACACAAACTGATTTGGATTTGAAACAAAAACAGAACAGGCTCCTTATTCACTCATCCTCTAAATTCTGTGATAGTGTTCGTATTATGATGAGGATCTTCTACCATGGTATTCAAAAAGTTTACTTAATTACGGAAAACAATTATGCAGTCATGTGAAACAATTACAGGCAGTCCTTAGTCCTTGGTGGATTTGTTGGTATGTTTTGGATCATTGTCATGTTGCAGGGACCAGTTCTGCTTTGGCTTAAATATTTTTACAAACGGTCTCACATCTCATATTTCACATGCCTCCTGTTCTGGTGTCCAGGTATTTAAGCTCAACTGTCCAAAGAATAATATTCCAGAAGTCCTGGTCTTTATCTAAGTTTTCCATAGCAAACTTTAATCGGGCCTTCATGATTTCCTTCTTGCATAACTCCCATGAAAGGTTTAACCCTTTTCTGTCATTTTCTGAGTGCAGAGACATGCATCCATGGAGGGTTAGGGTAGTCCATTTTAAGTGCTGTGATGATGTTTTATGGTTTTTTGGGATTTATTTGAAAATCATTGTGTCTGCTTTCAGGGTGAACTTGCTTGGATGGCCAGATCTGGGTATGTTGGCAGTTGTTTTGAATCTCCTCCACTTGTTGAATATTTTCCATACATTGCAATGACTGATTTATTTTGAGACCTCTTTAAATCCCTTACCAGACTCATAAGCTTTTCTGCTCTCACCATGTTGTTTCTCTCATTTTAACAGTCAGGAGCACTCTAAACTAAATGTCTGAGGTTTAAATTGGGGAGACCTCCATCAATATGTTGAGTAATGATACAAGCATGTTTGCAATTTTAGTGATTTTAAGTGGGAATAAATGTGTGGCTTTCCTAATGTATTCCACGGCAGACTTTTTTTTAAATTAGATGTTTTAACAAACTTTAAAAGATCATTTCTTAATTTTTTATTTTTTTTTTTGCTTATATTAATAGAATTCTTCCAGGTACTTCCAAATTTCATGTCTATATGCCCACATATTTTAGTCTGTTATAGGGTGTATGTAGAAGGTTTTCACATGACTGTAATCTGAAAATAAAAAGGTAAAATGCAAGTACAAAAAGTCAGAAGTGAAAATTATTTTGAACATTTACACAATTAGTTAATTAAATTCAAGAAAATACTTTTGAAGCCCGTTTTTTGGGCATCTTGCATGCATCTTATTAGGGTAAAAGGTTTTGTGTTAATAATACATCTACAGTTGATTTTTGATCCAAGTTTAATTTTGCACATTTTGTTACATTTGTACAAACCTCAGTGTCTTTTCTTGGGATTTTATATGACAGGCTCATATAAAGTAGTGCATAATTGAAAAATAAAAGGAAAATGACGCATCCTTAAAAAGAAAATCAGAAAGTAGCATACATTTATACTAAATCAATGCTTTGTAGAAGCACCTTTCTGCTGCAGTTACAGCTGCAAAGTTTTTACGGTATGCCTCCACAAGTTCTGCACATTTTCAAAATAGTTCAAGCTCTCCACTACAAGCCAGATTGGATAGTGTGAACATCAATTTTAAAGTCTTGCCCTTGATTCTAAATTAGATTTAGGTGTAGACTTTAATTGGACCATTCAAACACATGGATATGTTTTGATCTAAACCAGTCCAGCATAGCTGTGGTTTTATGTTCAGGTTTGGCATCCTGCTGGAAGTCTTCTGCAAAAACAGCTTTCATCCAGTATTCTCCTGTATTTAGCTTTATCTATCTTACCATAAACTCTGATCTACTCCCCTATCACTGCCAAGGAAAAGGGATCCCACAGCATGATGCTCCCACCATCATAGTTCCCTGTGGGGATGATGTGGTGTCATATGTAGTGTCAGTTTTCTTCCACACATAGTAATTTGCATGTGGACCAAGACTTAAATGTTGGTCTCATTTGACCAGATCAACTTCTTTCATGTGTTTGCAGTGTCCTCTACTCAGCTTGTAGCAAACTGCCAACAGGTGGCTTTCTAATTATGGCCCTCCTCTTGTCACTCCTTGGTTTGATTTGGGGAGTGCACGACTAATCCCCTTGACAGATTCTCCCAAATGAGTTGTGGATTTTGCTTCCTCTACAAAGTTACTATGAGCCTCTTGGCTGCCTATCTGATTAATGCTCTTCTTGTCCAGCTTATCAGTTTAGGTTGATGGCTATGTCTATGTAGGTGTCCCAAACTCTTTTCATTTTTAGATGGTGGACTGAACAGTTCTCTGTGAGATGTTCAAACCTTGCAATATTACTTTATTACAAAACCCTGCTTTAAACTTCTCCACATCTTTCTCCTTGACCTGTATACTGTGTTCCTTGGTCTTCATGATGCTGATTGTTCACTAATGTTCTCTAACAAACCTCTGAGACCAGAAACAGAACATCTGTTCTGTTTCTCCTACACTTACACTAATGTTAAACTTTGTGTACCAATCAGGTGTCTTCCCAACGTAGTTGGTTGAACTGGATTTTATTCAGGGGTATTGGAGAAAAGGGAGCTGAATACAAATGCATGTTACACTTTTCAGATTTTTAGATGTAAAAGAATTTAGAAACCAAGTATTATTTTCCTTTTACTTTACATTTATGAAGTTCTTTGTGTTGATTTATCCCATAAAATCACATGTGTGAGATGTGGTTGTAAAATGTACAAAATGTGGAAACCTTCAAGCAATATTTGGCACAGCACTGCACAGCATACACTTTAGCTAACCTTTACAAGGCTAGGAAACTCAAAGGAAGTCATGGGGGAAGATGTAACACTGGGTTAATGGCTTGTAATCTGGAATGATAGTGTCACTATATGCATATAATCAGGAAGTAGAATCACCCCAATCTAGACATTGATTAATTCATCACAGCAGGTAACATGGATTCACTCTTTACTTAACCAGGAATACATATTGAGATTAATAATCTCTTTTACAACAATATCTTGGGGACGACAGACAGGAGTATAAGTTATGACAGAACAAATTACACACGAATGCATGCACTTGGTACTTGTATTACTGTGTGATTAAAGCACCACCTAATATTTAATACACTGAATATCTAATTGTTGCATGGGGTGTGTATGTGTGTGCCCTGGTCTCTGTATCAGGGCAGCCAATCTCATTGAACCTAATCAGATCAGAGTGAGGCAGCAGGAAGAGGACCTTTCTGTAATTACATCACCCCACAAGCTCTGAGGAGGCTGGACATGCATTGCCTACATGTTTTATGGCCTTGGTCAGTTTTACTGAATTGACTGGATTATGTGCTGACAGCTGCCTCCAGTGACTCATTCAATTTCTGCTTACTTAGTACAACAATTTAACACACTGGATGTACCAGAATATAGCCATAATATGGATGTAAGATTGACTTGGTATTGTAACCTTGTAATGTGGGAATCAATTTCACTGTAATTACAGATAGATTAAAAACAAAATATAAGCTAATATAATTGTATTTATTTAAAATGTTATTTAAAACAACAAAATATGGTGATTATTATAAATGTTATAGGTTTATTTAACATTTCTTGATTTTAAATTTAGTTACAGAAACTTAAACAAAAATATAGAATAAACATCCAGTAAATCTGGTAGTAGTTTTCAAGTAAATAGGCTTATTGCTGCTATTTATAGTGCAACACAAGTACAGCTAGCTTATATTAGATGGTCAGGCTGTCTGCTTCTGTAGCCAGCCTGCAGTCAGATGCTAATCACACATACCACTTTTAGCTTGCCAACCGTTTGGCTTTGAAGCAGTGTCACCTTCATATGAAAGAAGGGTGGCGCTCTAATCACACCATAACTACCGGTGGTGTTTTTTTATGTCAGGAAATATTTCCAAATAACTTTTTTTTTTTTTTCCTGGACCCAAGGAAAAGTGCTAGCGTCGTCTCTAAGCCTGCTGACCATCAATGCAGAGCAACATCCATGGAAGGGAGTTATCTACAGTACCCCTACAATACTCCTTGAATTATGCAGCAGAAGAAAACCTTGGTCACTTTCTCTGGTTTGTAATTGAAAAGACTTTAAACTTTAGGGCCAGTATGATAAAAACATTTCTTAAAGTGTAACTTTTTAAAACTTTGGTATCCACCTTACTCCTATGACCCATGATGCTTTGCATGAATTCCATTTACGACCTCTGGAGCAGCATTCTTAAATGAAGATAAAAGGTATTTTGCGTGCAGGTTAAAACACGTGGGAATATTAAGTTGAACACTTTAAATGGAACAATATATTCATAGCTGCACCGTCTTTTAAAAATTTGAGGCGTTACCTGAAGAAATGGCCACTGATTACTTTAGGCAGCACATTTAGCTGCTTCGTCAACTACACTACAGATGAAGAATGGGGTTTAAAAATATAATTTCAGATATAATTTAGATCTTGTTTCACTATAATCTTTGCTTTTAAATCCCCAAGAGGTAATATATTGTGTATTTGTCTATTTAATATATAATTTAAGTTGTAGGTTGAATATCTATCTGATTAGGGATGGAAAGAGTGGAATGCCATACGCTGCTGATCATAAAACATAACTGTGTTACCTGTTATTTCTCAAGCCTAAAAGCATTCATGATCTGCTCTCAGGAGTTCTCTTAATCCTTTTCAGAAGTCAATAAATTTTTCTCTGATGGCTGTCATTGGCCAACTGCAGAATGAGATAGCAGGTTTCCTCCATAGGCTTTTTTTTTACAAAGTGAAAGGTGGTAACATACAGAGTTTTCAACTGGCACATTTGTCCTGATTTCCTGTTAGATGGTAACAGATGGAAAACAATTTCCTGAATGCAGGAATAATCTTGTTTCACTTCGGGTGCATGTTTAACACACAGCTGCTTAAGCCCCAAGTTAAGTTTTGTCTAATTGAAGGTAGAGCAATAAACAGCCCAAGAAGCAGTCATGTCTGGACATTTCCAAGCCTCATGGGAACATGTCCAGACATGTAAGATTATCCAGAATAAATTTAGTGGCGCATGGCAGTAGAACTGTCAACCCATATATCGAGGCTATTACCCCTTGACGCAGCTTGACGCAGGTTGCATTCCCTACCTTAAGACCTTTGCTGCATGTCTCTTTAGACTCTTTCTCTGTCTGAAATCTGTCACTAAAGGCACCATGGAAAAGTTAAGCTAAATAAAAAAATCTAATCAAACAAGCTGATTCAAAAAATACAGCTCACTACATATGATTAGCTGCCAAAAATGCTGCTTCACTGTAACTTCTGCCATCTTACCAATAATTGCACACACAACCAATCCCCCCAGGAAAATTGTAGATACCTTCTCTCCAGGAATGGTCCCATGTCCAGACAGAAGTGTGATTATTTCTGGAAAAAGAAAGCCAAAATCTAACACCATTTATTGTGCACAGTCTCAATAACACAATGTGTCCACATTAAACTCAAACAGGATTTGATCACTGCTCCTTCCTCAGCCTGCTGTCAGAGAGAATCTTTCCAGGCTTCAGAGCAGAGCATCTGCATCTCATCAGTGAAAAGTGTTGCTCTCAGGATTGTGATTGTCAGGACCAGCTGCAGCTGTTTGAATGTGCAGCTGTCCATCCCCAACGGGTTCAGACCAGGTGTCTGATTGTGACTCGGGAAAATACCAGAAACAACGAGACCAGCCAGTCGCTGCTCCACTAATTCTGCTTCTTTCTAGTTACTATGGCAACCAGAGTGACATGCAAATTGTGGTGTTACCATGGAAATGTGCTTTTCTGACTGGCACCATAATACAGAGTGTTTGGATGCACGGGTGCGTCACCTCAGACCCTTGATGCATGAGTCAGGTTCAATAGCCCCAGGGTGAATCGACACCATTTGATCTCCTAACCTACCTTCTCTGTGAGAATGAAAGCTTTGGATTCCTTCCCCACAGTCCCTGTTTTTGTCCTTGTTTGGCCTGTTCTGCTGAAAATCTGTAATCTGAATAATTTATCCACAGATTAAGAGACTATGTGCAAATCTGAGGTCAACTTTGTAGTTTTCCAGTACAATCCTTAATCGGTCCATTTATTGGGCCAGTGGGTCAGATGTCACATTACCATGGTGACCCGACCTGTCGCTGCACTGGCCTCTACTAGCTGCAAAGCATGATTTAAAGTGCACATCTGTCCCACTGAATGTAGAGTGGATTACAGCCATGAGCTCATGACGACACAAAATAGTAATTTAGGGTTCGACATAAACTCACAAAGTCTGCTGTTCAAAATACTCACACACAAACTCAATGAAGACAAACAGGCAAAAATAAAAAAGAGAGCTAAGGAGCCAAAGTATTTGACTGGTGCAATTATTCACTGAATCAACAAACACAGTGATACACATGAAGCAAACAGTCAAGTCAAGTCTATTTATGAAGCGCTTTTCAGCAACAAGGCACTCAAAGCGTTGTACATGAGGAAAAACATTACAATGGTATAGAAAATCAAACAACAGAAAAACAAATTAAATGACATTAATAATCCTTGGGGGCTTAATGGTAAGAGCTGGTTCTAATCCAATCTTTCTAATAGAGGTAATTAGCACATTAAGTCCTCTGTGGTAAGGAATTCATCCTGTGCTAGAAGAAAAATGATAATATTAATCATTGAGGTCGCTGGTATGAGGCAGCTGTGGTCCCATCATTCAAATAATAACAGTTATGGGCACTCACTGAAGTCTAAGTAGAGAAGCTGGGTCACTGGTATAAAACATTTTTAGTCCAAACTTTCAAATTCTAATAATGTTTGGCTTTCACTGGTATGAAATAGTTGTAATACAATCCTTCTAAGCAATCAAAGAATATATGAAGCCACATTTAGGTAAAAAGAGGATAAGAAGAAAGACCAGATTAGGTAAGAGGAGGAGAAAAAAATCATATTTCACACTTTATCCATAGCAGGATACAATTTGAGATATCAAATAAAACTCCTACGCAACACATATACAAGACAGCATATGTCAGGGATACGGTGAAGGCTGTATGTTAGGGGTGTGTATGTTATGAGCATGTGCATGTGTGTAAAGTAAGTCCATGAAGCACTGTCACAGAGGCCATTGTCTTTGATGGTACGATCTAATGTTCATCAACCGGCCACACAGTTCTGAGCAGGTCCACAGGAAAGGAAAGAAAGAAAGCAGAATGAGTAAAACCTCTCAAAACACAGAGCAATGAAATACAAAATCAGACTGGAAAACATAACCCCACTCAAGCTACAAAAGCCATAAACCCTTAATCAATCTAAATGTACCGCTCATATAAGTCATAGAAGAAGCAAATTTCCTTGCCTTACTTACACTTTTTTCATCCGATGACTGACAGTTCTCTCTGCAGTTAACGTCTGAGGGATCAGGGGTCTCATTTGTTGGGTCTTCTGCTTCTGCCTTTTACGCTCTAAAATATTTCCAGATTTCTTGAATAATGTAAGACATGCAAATTCATGCAAAAATCTTTTTTAACATAGGAATTTTAATTTTGAAGATATTATCCATTAGTGCAGTTGTTCATGCTAACAGTGTAGACTAACAATTAAAACACAGCTGGGTAATGAAGTGTGGATTTCCGAAGAAGGATTTTACAAAGTGCGAATTTTTAAAAAGCACATAAACAACAACAAGAGGCTAATTATGCTTTGTGTGTATTTGGGTCGATGACATCACAAGAGACAGAATGACTTAGCTGACATTAGTTAATATTGATCCAGAAGAGTGCCTTTTGATGTATTCAACACTGACTCTGAGACATTTAAGCTGCATTTCAGTCGCAGGTGGTTCAACCATACATGCACGACAACGACAATCATCTTTAGAAATTTAACTGGACTGAATCTGTTTCTATTCCAGTTAGAAATTTTCCATTTGATTTGTTTCAGTGCATATTTGCCCCTTGTAAAACACATGAATGCTGCTTCTAGTACCTTAAATACTTACTGTACATGATTCTGAACTCATAAAACATTATCTTACCAAACAACTTTGTTGTGTGACTCCTCAGCAAAGGGATTAAAAACATGCGCACTGAAGAGGGAAAAACAAGCACAAATAGACAGATAGATGTTCTCCGAAGAACTCTTATCAGTTTCATTATGCCTTGTGGGATCACCAGAGGTATGTGTGTAAAAGTTTGCTTTTGGGAGGGTAGATTTTACTTTGCATCGAATGATTTATTAAAAAATCAAAAATACAAAAAAAAATTGCACACTATTCTATAGGTTAAAAAACTATATCTAGCATGAGTTGGACTGATTTTACTAAAAGTCTAACTAATAGATTTAAATATTTCGGATATTTCAATAGTTAAAATTGTAGTTTGCCGATTTGTTTGTGCACCTCAGCTTTGGCCTCAATTCATCCTAATTTACTTCAGAGTGCATGGCTGCCTGTCTTTGTGGTGGACTGATCAATCCTTTACCCTCCCTCCTTCCCAATGACCGTCTCCAGTAGTCAGCAGCCCTGAACAAGCTAAATCTGCTAGTGGTTTGAATCCTTTCACTGTGTACTTTTACTGCTCAGAGGAAGCTACTCAAACAGATATCTTAGCTATGTTTAGTTGCCAGTGAATCCCTTAAGATTCCTTACAGACTTGAACCAGTGTCAACCTAAGGACAGAACCAAAATGAAGAGAGTTAAGGCGGATACATGGCCAGCTGTTCAGCCACCTCAGGTTGCCTTGAACATCTCAGAAAGCTGCAGCAGTTTTTAGTGACCTTGGACGGTCTCTGAAAGCAGCGTTTTACTGATTTAAATGCTTTGGCAAACATACTTTACAATGAGCCCAGATGGCTGTTACAATGGGCACTTTTCAGGAAATACAGTTGCCATGGCAGTTGTGACAAAGCAAGCAATCACTTCCTCTGTGTGGCCTGATCCCACCTAACCAATAAGCTGTGATTCTGCTGCTGCACAGAACAACATTTCTGTTGAATGGTTTTCATAAGGACCATGACACATTCTGTTAGAGATACAACTAACAAATGTACCACTTTCAGGAACAAACTGTGACAATCACTATAACAAATCTGTATAATATGAATGTGTGTGTGTTGTGCTTGCTCCCAGACTCCTACAATCATCTTACAGAGAAAGATGTAGTCTGGTCTTCTCTATTGTGCTGAGGAGGTAATGCAATAAAGTGTGTTCATGGCAGCTGGATCAGCCACATAACATAATGCAAATTAATCTGCTATCAGTTAGCAAAGCTTTGATTGGTAAGGTCAACTAAGTATCTGCCCTGATGTGTCTTTCTGTCCTCATCCAGGCTGCAGAGGTGGAGAGGCAGCTGTCCACTCAGGTCCAATCATTACGGGACGACTTCAGGGAGAAGAGTATGTCTACAAGCCAGCACATGACACGACTAGAGACTCTACATGCTGAGGTCAGCCACTCTGCATCATTTCTCCTGCAATTACCATTTTACTCACTGTTATTATTTGAAATATGCTTACTTGGATCATTCAATTCAGTTTATTTATATAGCACCAATTCACAATACATCAAGGCACTTCACAAATGTCAGGTGCATACATTACAATTAATCCTAACCATTGAACAGTGCAGTCAGATTCAGTTATTTATTCAAATTGGATAAAACGTTTTTCTATCTAAGGAAACCCAGCAAATTGCATCGAGTCAAAGACTTGTAGCATTCACTCCTCCTGGATCATGTGATACTTACAGAGATAATTGTGCAGAAATGAGAGATGCATAGATCACAAATTTTCTGGATAGTTTCTGATCACAGATTTAGTAAAGTTCTAACCATTTTAGCTGACACTGATACTTAAAAACAGCAGTTTTTTTTGGTACTTCCTGAATAAATAAATAAATTTTAATGCCTTATCAACAAAGTGATAAATGGTAAATGTCCTGCACTTGTATAGCTTTATGAAGTAACCAGAGACCCCAAAGTGTTTTACACTACAATTAGTCATCCACACATTGATTGTGGTAAGCTTCATTGTAGCCACAGTCCTGTCTGTAGTGAAATCAAACCAATAATCCCTCTAAAACCGACAAACATCACAAAACTGTCTCACTCTTCATCACTAAAAATGTACAAATGTACTAAAAACACTGCAGTTTATGGCTCAAAGGTGTTTCAACAAAACACAACTAAAATAATTATAATTATAGTACTAGCCCTTTGTCTTGTTTACACATTTGTTACATGGTAAATAACCAGCTGTGTCTGACTTAATATTGTAAAGAAAAGCTTTGATTGACTGCTGTTTTAGGCTGTTAAACCATTTGCTTATTTATTATTAGAAAAGATTGCTATCAGTTATTTACATTGGGAACAGAGGTGGCATCACACCAAGTGCGTGAGAGAGAGCAGCCTATATTACACAGCTCTACAGTTAAACAGAATTTCACTATTATTTAAAAACAAAGAGAAAATGATTATAGAGTTAATATTTTAAATTGTCTTTTGCGTCTTATTTGAGCAATTAACCTAATTAGGAGATAGTAGACCCTTACCTTCACTTTGTGATTTCCAGGGCCAACATTTCCTAATCCAGGTTGTTCAATGACAGACAGAATGAAGCTCCAGTATTTAACAGAGCAACATTACTGTAATACATTCAGCTTCCCGCTGACGTTTAACTCCCTGTTGTAACAGCCTGATTAAACAGCAGACATGCTTTTGTTAAAAATACTGTCTTGGCGTTCCTATGACTTCATTTTTGAGCACATCAGTGATGATAACTGAGTTGTCTACTTGTGATTCTTTCACTAAAGGGGAAAAAAACAGATTTTTGAGTATGAGATGTAAAATCTATTGATTCTGGTCATCAGCTAATTTCTTGGTGCATTTCTTGTAAGAATTGCTGAGTACAGCTTATTATTTGATACATGTTTGAGGTAGGTTTTGCTAACAAGAAACCAGAGATCTAAATATAATACTTAGCATGTTGTTTACTGAAATCTGTTTCTACATGTCACAGGCAGTGGTTTAACATGCAATATCTTTGTTTGTGCCATTATTTTGAAGATACTGCTTTGATTGTAACTGTTGTGTGCTTTAAAGTTTCCAGTCATAATTGAATTCGCAGGGGACAGTTGCTCCCTTTTTATCTAATCCTTACAGCAATAAGTGTCTGTTGTGTCAAGACAAGAGTGGGATTATTACTGAAGTGTGATCCTTTCTTCTTTTATCCAAATTTTTCTGTCTCTCTACGTCACTACTTCCTCCTCCATTTCTCTTGGCTCGAGCAGCAAGGGCTCGAAGTGAGTGGTTTCGTTAGACTGCATGCTGCATGTGACGTCTATATGAAGTGTTCTCTTTAATAAGTAACCTACCTTCTGTGATGACAGGGAGGATTCTTCATATTTTTGTCAGGTTTTGTCATTTCTTTTGTGTGTTTTTTGCATCCTTATTGAAATCAAGCATGACAAACATTTTAAAAGATGTAGGAGTGGAGCATGTCAGTGTGGAGATATATGTGTTAATGATAAGCTCTGTGAGCTCAGCTTTTCTACCCAGACTGCAGAGCCTGCGCTATAATTGGGAGGAAAGGCTACTGCTCTATATTTAGCTGAGATGCTGCAATGTCTGGGTCCTCCCACTTTTCCAGCGCTTTCCCTTCATATGGCATGTGCTGATGACTAATGTCTTTTCAGTCTGTTTGCGTAAAAACACAGATTTGAAAGTAAAACCCAGAACATGGCAGCATAGAACTTCTAATGGCAGAGAAACACAACTGATCCACATTTAAGCTTGTTGTGAAGTAGGTTACCAGATGTAGGTCAGCGATAAAAATGAACAAGATTTGATGTTTGTTTAATGGGAAAGCTGCTAAGGCAGATACGGGGGGAAACAGTTTGAAGTGTTGTTTCTATGCAAGCCTGCAGTAGAAGGCCGCTGAACTGGCAGGGTAATGAACAAGCTGATATCCATCTTTGTGTAGATGTTTAAGGATACCAGAGCATTCCTGAGGACGAGGGTGGCAACCAACACCCACACCCGTGCTAGGCAACAAACATTCTTCAGACCAGTGGGAGTACTTTTTAATCTTGTGTAAGAGCACAGCTTGCTTCAGAGGTGGAGAAAAACAACCAAATGTAGGCTTTAATCAAGTCCATGGCTGCCCATCACAGCTTCTGCAAGCGAGAAATCTGAGCAAACAAGTTTCTCCACTCAACTCACGATGTTCCACAGTGCAGCATCTAACCAGCTCTGTGTGAAATGTTAGATTAAGATGCTGTCGGAGAGGAAGATGGAGCTGGAGCGCCGGGTGCACGCCATGATCGAGGAGAACGAGCTGCTGCAGAACACGGTTGACAACCTCCGAGAGAGGACGCTGGTGCTTGAGAAGCAGCGCCACGAGAAGGACCTTCAGGTAATCCACATTAAAAGACTCTATAGCTTTTCAGGGGCTAAACAGTTGACCAAAAGATTTGATTCTGACAAGAGGTTGTTTTTTTACAAACCTGACGACTTCTGTCTTCTGAGATGTTTTGTCAAATGTGTTTATGGTATACTGAAGTTCAACATTAACCATTTCAAGACTTTTATTGAGAAGTACATTAAGTGCATGCAAAGTGTCAATCGGTTTTCAATATGATTACGGTAAATTAATGGAAATTTTCTGACAATAAATCCACAATTTCAACATTTTGATCTCTTTTTGCCTTGTTGATTCCATTCTTTATTCATGTCAGTGCTGTAAGTGAGCCCTCCTTATTGGACTTGAGCCAATGCCACACAGCAAAGGTTTCAGGGTCAGTATGACACAGATGTTCAACTTTTCTTATCTGAAAAGTCCTTATTCCAGATGTTTAAACAAGCCAATCAGAGCTTCACGAGAGAAAATAATCCTAGTTTTGATGCAAAGTGATGATGACGTGCTCCTTTCCTTGGACGTCTCTATAGTTACTCTAATAGCACCTGTTCTGCTCTCCTACTGCAAACACAATGAGTGAAATCATCAGTACTATTTTCCTAACTTTTATTAACTTTGCAATGTTTTCCATTTCATTTCATCCGATCACTCATCACATTAATCTAGACTCATGCAGAACGAGACCGTAAAGACTGAATCGGTAAACTTTGGAAAAAGATTTCAGTCAGCCTCAAAACTTTTGGCAACAACTGTACATCATAGACATGGTTGTATTATTCTCTCTCCAAGCAATTATTTTGCATGTTTTTCCAGACAGATGATAGTAGCAAGTCCAATGTTTTAACTGTTCTGTTATGTCAAGTTGCGACAAAGCCATTTGGAGCTTCAGGAGGTCCAGGCATCCCACAGACAACTGACAGCTAAGCTGGCAGAGCTAACGGAGGAGCACAGTCTTCAAACTCTCACCCCCCATCCGTCCAGCCTGCTATGTGAGATAGAGCAGAGCATGGAGCAGGAGGAGCAGGAGCAGGAGAGGGAACAGGTAGTCCTGACTGGACCAGTCTTGGTGTACCAATGCCTTCTGAAAGCATGGATCACTAACATCTAAACGCTTCCTGTTCAGCTGCGTCTACAACTGTGGGAGGCCTACTGCGAAGTTCGCTCGCTCTGTTCCCATCTGAGGGGAAACGATGTCACAGACTCAGCGCTGTCCACTGACTCCTCCATGGATGAATCCTCGGAGACATCGTCAGTCAAGGATGTACCTACAGGGAGCCTTCACACCAGCCTGTTAGAACTACGGAGGCTAACACAGAATCTGCTGGATGGAAATGAGTCTACGGTAAAGGATCGCAGCTAGCTTTTTGGCTCAAATTGTGCATTTTTCAAAAAAATGGAAACGAGCTCAATTTGGAGTAAAAAGGATCCTTAAGGATTCGTATGTTAGGTTGTCTGAAAAGACAACAAGTAGTTAATATCTTACCAGCAGTAGATAACTCTTTAGGTCTCATTTATTAGCATAAATCCAGATTAGTTGTGGCCACATAATAAAGATAATTGCTAGTCTGAGAGTGGCCCGGACCAAAGATGGCTTCTTAGAATAACACCCGTCTCAAAAACTGCAACTACTATGCTGTAAGAACAGAACTACAGTATAAAGTCATGTTTGATATAAAAATAAAGCCATGTACAAAGCATCAATTATGATATTGATTTACATAAGGACTTTAACATCCGGCAGTTTGACTGGAAATGCTTTACATGTTATGTTTCACACAGGAAGATCCATGGTGGCGCACCGCCTCCAGTCTCCATTCCCTATTTAAAAAATCATTAGGTTCTGTTCAATGCAAATGTGACAACCGTTTAATGGCTCATGAAATAGTATTTGCATATGCCAACATGATTTTTTTAAGACATAGAAGTCAGTAGAAGTCAATTTCTGTCTTGGCCTCTCTCTGATTAGCCATTAGCTTTAAGCCTCCAAGAGCAGCTAACCTCCAAAATCAAGATGCTGAGAGAGTTATCTACTGGAGGTAAGATAATCACGACTAATAACCTTTTAATAGAACTTAACTTAAAAAATCTCGAACCATCCCTGTATTGTAGCTTTACAAAGGGGTTTTCTCTAGCTGGCTGTTGTTCATTGAGCAACAGACGTGATTTTAACATTGAGGCGCCATGTAGACCCCATTTAGACATGTGTCAGTGTAAGTCTCTACATACCCCTGGTTTAGACCTGTATGATTCATCTAAAGCTGCCTGGTCTAAAACTGGTCTAAGCTTAGAGTGAGAATTAAAACATGGTATAGGCCAGAAAAAAAAGTCCATAAATCAAACAAAGATGATCAGAAACCTTAAACTCAAAGACAGCTTTGATTCAGCATGAATTATTTTCAGCATTTTTCAGTTAAGATATTGCAGCAATAATATCAATGTGTGTTAAGAGACTGCATGTGTTTTATTTATTTTAGCTGAAAATTCAGAAACATTATAAGAAATATGTCAGTATTAACATATCTGTACTGTACTTACGGAAAAAACATGCACATTAAACTTAAATGTCAATAAACATTTGCGCTAAACAGGCTGTGCGCTAACAATATCGTATCACCAGAGAAGATGCTCTGTTCCTTTTTACAACGGACTAATATTCGCTGGTCAGCATGAATCGTAATTTCTAAGCAGAACCACTTCACTCCTAATCAGCCTCAGCACCTCTATGGCTTTAAAGTTAGCGCACTGAATTTCCCTCATATCACAAAGATGATGCTGCGTTAACACAATGTCTCTGAGGGAAATGAAGAACAGAGTTTAACTTGCATTTTTAAAACAAAACTAAAAAATCAGTTCTCTACCAATGATATCAAAAACCATAAGCGGTACACTTGTTTAATCCTGGACTTTCAGTTAAGCCCAAAATGATTCCTACCCCTGGAGTATTTTGGTTTGAAATTATTTTCATTCAACCAAGAAATTTGTTCCTGTCTGAAATGAGACACTCACTCATGAAATACAGATGTATCTGTTTTTCATTTATATGTTATACAATAAATAGCATGTTAGAAATTATTATATTATCTCTAAAACCCTAAGAATGAATAATATTTACTGTTATTACAGCAATCAAACCCTTCTTAGAAAGCTAATGAGCTTTTTGCGTGTCTTAACTGGTATTGTGACAATGTATCTTTGGTGATGAGCTCCAAGTCTTTAAGGTTGGAAGGCCTCCTTGCCATCACCCAAGTCTTTGGCTCTGTCCTTAGATTCAAATCGCAGCTCGGGTTGGCCCCCTTCAAAATGTTAACATTACTTTCAGTCAGTAGAAAGATGTTGGTAAAATTAAGAGATTACTTTAAACCTAAATCTGCCATGGGTGTGAATAATTTTAGACTTAACTGCATATCTATAGCAATATTTTAACGACAGGTGACTTGAAGACTTTCAGTAGTGTGGTTGTGCAGCTAATCTAGTAAAGACAGTGTGCCGTGTTTCCGTTTTGTTTTTAAGTCAATATCAGCTGAAGAGATCCACACATATAATTAAGACATTTCTGTTTCACAGACCAAATACATCCTAATTTTGGCATAGACATTTAGAAAGTTTTTAGATATTGTGATTTGTTTTAACCTTAAAAAAATACTCACTGGGTTGTTTTCAGTGTTCTCTTTTCTTAATAAACTATAAATAATCTGATTGACTGATTTAACTGACCTGAAACATATTCACAATATTTTTGTTGGACTACCTTAAAAAACACAACTGATACGTGAGATGTTACTGTACACCTCCCCTGAGTTTGTGTTGTGAAATAGGTTTTGTTTCTTTCTGAAAGGGTTCTCGGCGCAGTGATGAGGAGGCTCTGGAGGAGCAGCTTAGGAAGTTAGGAGAAGAACTGCAGGAGGTCAGAGAGCTGTATGAATCGGAGCAGCACAAAACACGCAGCAATGAAGAGGAGCTGCTGCAGCTGCACAATCAGGTATCTGACTTCAGCTGCTCAACTTCACATTTTCACTGTGTTGCTTCTGGGGACGTTATGAAGGGAGTTTTGTGAGGTACAAGTTTGTTCTAAACATTTCCTACCAGTCAAGTTGAACATCAAGCCTCACTGTCTAAGGTCAAAGAATAGCAGAGATGATGGGAAACTCATGCATGATACAAGATAGGACATTACTTAAAAATTAATTTCACTCCACCAGGGCAACCTGTTTTCTTTTCTCTGCACAAAAACAAGTCCTGCAAACACTCGGCTGACGTCATCTACAGTTTAACTTGGTCAAACAATTATTTCACACATGAGCACCACTCTGTCTAACTGTGCCAACCGAGGTGTTTGGAATGCACAAAGCATTTATCTCTCAACTATGTTCCATCTTCCTGTGCAACCTCCAGATGGCGCTGCTGTCCGTTGAGATTTGCTCTCTCCGGGAAGAGAACGAGCGAATGAGGGCGATGGCAGATGTCCGAGAACCCAGTGAGCAGCTCCAGAGTGCCATCAGAGACAGGGACGAAGCCATTGCCAAGTAGGGTCAAACAAAGAACACACAAGACTGCACCTAAAGAAGCACCCCAACACATATAATGAAGATATAACAAGAAGTATTCATTTGCCCCTGTATGAATGTCACACAGTGTTGAAAAACTAAGAAGTCGAACAGCTTTAATTAACTAAACATGACCAACTTCGCTAACATGGTCCCTATAATATATTTTTACACCTGGGAATTGAATGACTGTTGTAACTGACAATATGATGCAAGACACACAAAACATTCACATTATTAGAAAGATTTCAAATTGATTACACTTTGGAAAATTGTACATGAAAACAAACACCACAGACTCCAATTCATCATTATATAATAAACTGAGAAGCAGTCAAAACAGAAATAAGTCAATAACCTAAGTATACCCCCAAAACCTCTAAGTGCATACAAAACATATAATACTATATAATTTAAAGGGGATATACTTTCCTCTTAAATAAATAGCTGCAGTCATGGATAAATCTGGAACCGACACTAATCTTTGGGGCCTCAGATTATGTACAGCACATTATTATATATACAAGTAAAATGTTGACTTGTTTGTGTTTAGAACATCTAGCAGTCTTCTTTATCAGTACCATTTTCAATATATTGCAGAGATCAAATTGAAAATGGGCATACACTGTGCCTTGCAAAATTATTTACAACATTTTAGTTTATGTTTACTTGGTTTTAGGGGCTAAATCCTCTGCAACTGAAACTCAAACAGTACTTTGCAAAATACAGCTTAAACTTTTCCACATTTGTTGAGTTACAACCACAAACTTCAGTGTATTTTATTGGGATTTTATGTGACAGATCAAAAGTGTGGCATGCATGTTTATTCCTTCTTCGGACTATATACTTTGTGAACCACCCTAACAGATGCCTTTTGGTATGTAACATCGGGCATCATACATCTAGACATGGACATTTTTATCCTTATTTTTATTTAATATTTCCAGACTTTGACTAGGCCATATGAACAGTTTTTTGTAATCTAAACCATTGCCTTGTGGCTCTGGCTATATGTTTCAAATCATTCTCTCTCTGGAAGGTGAACCTCTGCCTCAGTCTCAAGTCTTTTGTGTCCACAAACAGGTTTTGTTCCAGGATTGCCTCATGACCTCTGAACAATTCCTCCCTCCCTTTTTGAGAAACTCGTCTTCACAGCATGATGCTCCCACTGCCATGTTTTACCACAGGGATGGTGTGTTTAGGGTGATGTGCTTTCTAACTTCAACAAAACACAATCTGTTTTGCCTTTAGGTCAAAACCTTGAATTTAGGACTTATCTGACCACAGCTCCTTCTTGCTCTGTCTTCTGCATGGCTTTTGGTTAACACCAAGCATGATGTATGACTTTTTTTAAGCAATGGCTTTCTTTTTACTACTTTTCCATAAAGGCCAGTTGTTGTTTTTTTTGTTGTTGTGCACAACTAACAGTGGTCCTGTAAACAGCTTCTCCCATCTGAGCTGAGGATCTCTGCAGCTCCTCTATTTTTACAATGGCGACAGTGGCAACAGTGTTAGAGGTTTGTCCTGTAACCGGTGGGTTGCCAATTTGAACCCCCACTCTGTTTGTCTCAGTTGTCATGTCCTTGGGCGAGACACCTCACCTGCCTTGCCTGCTGAAGGTGGGCAGAGGGTGAGGTGGCGCCAATTGAATGGCAGCTTCACTTCTGTCAGTCTGTCCCATGGCAGCTGTGGCTACAGTTTAGCTTATTACTGTCGGTGTGTGGATAAATGGGTGGATGACTGATTGTTGTGTAAAGCCCTTTGGGGTCTCTTGATAAAGCGCTATACAAGTGCAGGCCATTGACCATTTCAATGGATATCTTGGCTGCGTCTCTATTTTCTAATGTCTTAGTCGGTGTGCAGTTCTACCACACTCTGTTTCTGTTTTCACATGACAGACTGAACAGTGTTGTTTGTTTTATAACCTTAACCCTGCTTTTAACATCTTCACAACATCATCCCTGCAGTTGTTTCTATAATGAAACAAATTCACATATAGATGGACCCTATTTACTAACTAAACAACTCCTGAACTGTAGTTGCACTGGATTTTATTTAGGGTTATCAGACTATCGAGCCCTGAGTAGAAACGCATGCCACACTTTTCAGAATCCTGTTTGTAAAAAGAATTCAAAGCCACATATTTTCCTTTTACTTCACAACTATGCACTACTTTGCGTTGGTCTATCACATGTTATGTGACTCAATGTAAAAGTGGACATAAATACTTTGGCAAGGTTCTGTATGTTTAAAAACATCTAATATTTAACATTTGCATGTTAGCCTTTGTTGCTTCAATTGAAGTTATATCTGTGTCATATTTTAATTGCAAAAAGCACACATTCCCAAGTCATTTTCAAACAAAGCATGTACTTTTGTCTTTGCATATGTAAAGATGCTGGTGCCTATGTTGACAGTTCACATGGGTGACTGTGGCTCAGTAGGAAGAGTAGTTGTCTTGCAATCAGAAGGTTGTGGGTTCGATTCCAGCTTCCTCCTGCCATATGTCGATGTGTCGATCTGCGTATCGGTGTATGAATGTGTGAGCGTTAGTGAGTGCGATTGGGTGAATGTGGCGCTAGTGTAAAGTGCTTTGAGCGGTCTGTATGACTGGAAAAGCGCTATATAAGTTCAGTCCATTTACCATTTACATGTTTGTGTGTTGCAGGAAGAAAGCTGTGGAAATGGAGTTGGCTAAATGTAAAATAGACATCATGTCTCTAAACAGCCAACTTCTGGACGCCATCCAGCAGAAGCTCAACCTGTCACAGCAACTGGAGGCTTGGCAGGTGGGTCAGAGAACAAAGGAGCAGCTTCTTTTCAAGCAAGCTCTATTCTGTGTTTATAGTTTAACTCAACCTGTTCAGGCAGCTTTAGGTGATCACCATTTGAGTGAAATGAGACTAACCCTCCACATTGCGATTCCCTTCCTCTAACTTGTCTCGTATCGGCATATTTAACTTAAAGCATCTAACAGAATCTCTGCAGACACCCTAAAGCACTTGTTTACTTGCTGTGTATAATGGAGCACAGTAGGGAAACATGCTACTGTGTCACTTTGTTCCTCCTCCTTCCCCCTCCCTCATCTGTAACAAGCAGCTCTTTCCTCTCTTCTCCCTGCCCACAGTTTGCCTCCTCAGGGCTCTTTACTGTTTGGCTCTTGTGGTTTCTGATCTAGTGGCCTTTCTGAACTTCAGTACCACCCTGTCCCCCCTGTGGTACCTCCCCCCTCCTGCCTTTGAGGTGAGCCCTGAGCTGCACCATCTCACCTTCTCACTGCTCTAACCCGACCATGCCATGCTGAGTCATTTCATGCCAAAGTTACCTGACTCTGAAGATATGCTCATTGAAGCTTTCTGTCTCTGAACCATTAACCCACAACTAGAACCATCCAAGTCTTCACCCTTCCTGTTCCACCTCCCACTTGGCTCTCTCATGCAACACTTTACTTTTGTTTAAAGACTGGGCTGGGATCATCTTAACTGATGTATGAGAGCATCAAATAGACCCCATTTTAGTCACAATTCAGTGACACGTGGTTATATTTATGCTGCTTTAAATATTAGCTGGCACTGAATGTATTTCTGTTGTGGGAAAATGTGTTTTTATTTGCTAAGTATTTATTTTTATTTGGGCAATCAAAGGTTTCCAGCCCGATGTAGCAGCTTGTCAGAGCCCTCTGGTAAAAGTTGTCCATAAAGAATCACAGTATAATTATTAGAGAATAATTGAACTTCTTTTTTAAGTATGAACATGTCAAATAAAGAAACTGAAAAATTTAAATAGATAAATCTTTATAAATATTTGTGGAAAATGTGTTTATGAAAAACTCCTCAAATGGCAACAGGTGAAAACGTGAAAACTTGAAATGTTGAAAAGGATATGAACTTTCCCAGTGAGCATGTTTTTGATGAAAATATGTCTAAACAGTGAAAAGTAAGGTAAATAAGGACAAAACGTAGCAGTCAGGGGCTACCGATAAACGGCATCTTTTATTAACTGATGATTATCAGAGGTACCAGTTCTATAAAGCAGGAGTTTAGGCAGTTTGCAGATCTGGAGGATGAATGCAGATGAGTGTTAACACGAAGCCAAGATACAAAGATATCAACCTTGACACTTGAAAAGCTGCTGTTGCTACCTATCAATAAGGGAGAGGACTTTAAGGCAATTTCCAGACAATATGAAGTCCAATGATTCTACAGTAAGAAACATGATTCACGAGGAAAAAGGTTAAAGAGGGGAGTTGCCAATTTTCCCAGGAGTGGGGAACCCAGCAAATTCACACCAAGATCAGACTGTGCAATGTTTAGAGAAATGCAAAAAAAACCAAGAGAGCTCCATCCTAGACTCTACAGGCCTCAGCATGTTCAAGGTTATTGTTTAGAAATGTCCAGTTTGGCTTTTCTGAAAGGCCATGAGAATGCTTCTTCTTCCTTAAAGAACAAAGGAGCACGATTTAGTTTGCAAAGTTGCATCTATATGAAAAATCAAACTACTGGACAATGAAACCAAAGCAGACTTCTTTGACCATAATACACAGCGGCATGTTCACAGAAAAGCATATCAGCACAGTCACCTACAACCAACTGTCTGGCATGGTGATGGAGGTGTGATGATTGGGAAAGATTTGCTACCACAGGACCTGGACACCTTGAACTACTCTATGTACCAAACCATTCTAGTTTGGTCAAAGATATGACTAAAACCTGACCTCAGCAGCAAATTTATGATAGATTGGCTGAAAAAAGAAAAACTCAGGTGTTGCAATGACCTAGCCAAAGTCCAGACCTCAAACCTGATTAAACTGCTGTGGTGGGACCTTTGATATAAATACAATTAACAACAATGGACACAATAATTGGGCCAACGTTCTTACACAATGATGTGAAAGACTGATAAAACCACATATAATACAACTACTACAACCTTATTGCTGCGTTCTTATTTAACCCAACTTCTGACTTTCACTTGAACTCAATGTAATGTATGTTGACTTCTTGTTTTAGTATTTCTTGAATTATACTAAATAAAATTAAAATGATCTCTGTTTAAAGTATAAAGCAGTTAACTTGATCGGGCCCAGTCTTGCCTACAACCTTCCACATCTCATTGCCAACACTGGTGCTATCTGTGTTAGATTTCTCTTTGGTTTTCTTCTTTCATTCACTTTGCTGTGTCTGGCTTCAGGATGACATGCACAGAGTGATTGACCAGCAGCTGATGGACAAGCACCAGGATGAGTGGCGCTCGGTCCATGCCTCGCTGTCCGGGTCATCAAGGAGTCAGTCCCCAAGACGAGCTCGCCGCATCTCTGATCGGGACAAGAGACTTTTCTCTTTTTTCAAAAAGAGCTGAGCCCTGTTGGACTGACCCAAAGCACAGTAGAGATACACAGAGAAAGACGAGGTGAGGGACATGGAGGGAGTCCATGGGTATCAGCACAGCCAAAGACAGGCAGTGGTACACGCTGATGTTTGAGGGTGAGGATCATTTTGCACTTTATCTGTCCCATATCTCTGCTCCTTGCTGAATGAAAATAAATGAATGAAAAGAACAAAACTTCCCAGAGGCTTTGGCTCAGCACCTCGACCCCCCCCCAAACGAGTGCTTGCTTTCTGGTCTTACAGAGCAGGACAGGGTCACAAAGTTTACCTCCATAGAGGAAGGTTTCCTTGCTTGTGAATGAAGTGTAGTGCCTACAAACCCCACTGCCAACTCTGTAGAGGTGGAACCCAATGTTACAGTATGCATCCTAGTTATTATGGTAGAGTTCAGAGTTAGAGAATGAAGAGAAGGCTGGCAGTGATTGTCTGAGCACGCACAGTGATAGGGAGTCTCTCAGGTCTATTCATTTGTCAGGGAAATATGGGCAACAGCTTTATCTAAGTAGCAAGGTGTGGTCAACATATCTTATAAAGGTGAATTCCCAAGCAGGTTAAGCGGAATAAAAGGATAATTTTCCATTCATCCAAGCATTCATCAACATTGGGGACAAATTATGGGCATTTTGAAAATTATATAAATAAAAGATCAAAACAAAACGTCTTTCTTAAAGAAAGAAATCTCTGAACATTTTAGCTATGTTAGCTATTTGTTTCAAATGCAGCAGATTTTAAACTGAGTTTATTTGCTGTAATTAGGACAACTCTGGTTTGCTAAAACACGCAATTCCAAAACATTTTTTCTCGCAAAACAATTAAAGAAAAGAGAATATGTTTATTAAATTTCACCATCCTCAGCATGTTTACTTCAAAACAATCAAGGTATGTTTCAATGACTTGCGGCTTTTTGCAATACTGTTGAAAGTGAAATGTTACAACTGACCCAGTTTGCTGCATCAGACTCAGGGGTTAGTTGTAACCCTTGCAGAAAAACTCTGCAGGGTCTTAAAAAGTATTAAAAAGTCTTCATTTTATTTACCTCTATTTTAGTCTTAAAAGGTCTTAAGCCACATTCCCCATTTCATGTTAAGCTGGTGCCTTTGTTCAATCATTGCTACCTGCTTTGAGTTTTCTTTTTCATCTATGGCATTTATTTATTGCAGATGCTATAATTCTGGCTGGCAAATATAGGTATTGTTACACTCTGACTAAAGTACAAAGCACCTTGATTCAGGGCAGTAAACAGCCCTGTTAGAAGGAACTTAAGGCCAAACAGCCTCATGGTGGACCTCTGGAAAAATCCTCCTCCGAAACCTGTCCTCTTATAGTTTATTTAGGGACATAAATCAAAATGCTCCTATTAGTTATGTATGACCAGATCCTTTGTCATGAAAAAGTTGTAAATTTAACAAAGTTTGGCTTGAAATTAGGGATTTTATTCACAGACTGAAACCATTAGTTGCAGTAATGAAAAATATTCTATCCTGTATTTGAAGCAGTTGAAGCTTGATAACCCCACAGGACTGGAATCACAACGTCTATTCAATGTACTTCTATTTTTAACTAACTAAAATGTAAGCTATTAGTTTAAAAAGTTATTCTGTCTAAAATCTGATTTATAATGGTCTCAAAAAGCCTTCAGTTTAACTAGAACCCTAAATGCTGTACCTGAGTGTTCATTCATTCAATTCAAATCTATCTAGACTCCATTTGAGACGCTGTATTAAACTGCCCATTAACCCCCTTTTATCTATTTATCATGACTCGATAATACATAGATGGTTAATGACCATATGTATCTGTTGATTCGTTGCTTCTTATGTATAATGAGTTAAGTCTCCATATTTCACAATTTAAACCAGAACAGTAAAACTTGTCCATTTTCTACCATTCACCTGTTTAAAAATACTTGTATTGATTCTTTCATCTATTAATTTTTTTATAATTATTATTCTATTCATTTATTTTTATAAAAGATAATTATTCCTTTATTTAGTAACTTGATTCCTATTCGTTTTAATGTGCTTTTTCCTGTTGAACCTCTAATATAGTGTTTTATTAAATACTACAATTGATTCATTCTTAGTAGGCTTAATTGGAACATTCTGTAACAGCTTACCCCAACGTAGTAAATTAGGATTGCTATGTTTTTCAAGTCTGTCCTAATTTGCAGGCAGAAAAACTTTACTATATACCACAAATACCATCAGTGGATCATCCATTGAGGTCGGCATTTGGAAATTCAGAATTGCGAAGAAAGAAAAATCTTTCGCCACGCTGAAACCCTCAGCTCAAATAGGTCTCGGTTGAAGCAAAAGAAGGAAAATGAAACGACAGCTTTTCAGTTTGTGCTGTGTTGTGTGTAGCTCAAGAAACTCTTCATGCCCGCCCCTGACAGATGAATAAACCTTTGTTTGGGTGGTAGAACCTTTTAAACCTCTCTTGTTGGTATTGTTTTCCAACTGTTCACATCATAGAAAATTTACAAGTTATGTACATCAGCCTGACAAGGAGTTAGAACTTACCATTAAGAAACATAGCTGCAAATTTTATTTGCTAAAAGGCATGTCAGTGTACCACAACTCCACTAAACCTCCTTTGCAGTTGTCAGCATCCAATTTGAAGGTTTGCATTCAGTCCTATTAGAGATAGTCTACCTCCATTCTTTATGCTTCAATGCTTCAGAGGCACTTTGATTTCTTAGCTTGCGGGCTTCCACACTGGGGGACATATCTGACTCCATTAGTGAAACAGAATGAGGTGAGCTCAGATCTTTGAGCACGGATGATTTTCAGTGTGGCACATTACTGTCTCATCTCTGTCTGTTTGAGCTTATGTTTAATGAAGCTGTGCAAACCTATGCAGATGTCTTCACGTCATCTCAGCTGGTTGTTGGGAAGGATCAACCCAAAGAATGATTTTTATAAAAATGACAAATCGGTTTGGATGAAACTGATATATTTATAAGAAAAAGTATACTTTTTTGACTGAAAATCTTTTTGTAGAAATACATATATCTGTATAATGTCGATGAGTTTGGTCAACTGAAATTAATTTAATGGAGCAGGCATCTTTTGCTTTCTTTTTCTCTCTTTTTTTGTGGTCTGGTGCTGCACGATGAGTAAAATTTCATAAAACTTCATAAAACTTCAGCTTCATTCATATTCTTTACAAATATGAGAAAATGTACTGGACCTAAAAAAGGAACAAATAAGTTTCACTGAAAGTTACAGACCATATTCTCTAAAAAGTCTGCATTTCTAAATGGTCCTTAAAATATATTTACCTCTGTAATGGTTTGTAAACAGCTGCTGTTTACTTTATAATTCTTATAAAATAGTTAAAGAGAAAATGAAGAAAGTCCCTTTGGTAAAGGGTTGTAAACAGCTCGCTAGCCTTTGTATATTAGCATCATTATGAATGTTACCACCTACACTCAAAGCTTTAAAACTGTAGTGCTTTGATGTTTCAGGGATAAAGCCTGGCTAGCTGTCTTCCTGGGTTTACAGCAAAGCTAGGCTAGCTCAGTTAAACACAAAGGCCGCTGTTACGAATAAACAACACTAAAAGTTAAGCATGGTCATTTATGGGGCCTGTGATTTTCACCTTTTAGGAAGCAAATATTTCATTTGTTATTGGTAATAACATAAAATTAAAAGGCGGTTCAAGATTTTTGGAACTGAGGTTCTGTTAAAAATATATAAGCAGTCAATATCTTATCTGCGGTAGATAACTTTCTGTGTCTCCATTAAGCATAAATCGAGATCACTTGGTCCTAGAAGACTGAAGCTAACGGTCAGTCTGGAAAGAGGCAAGACCAAAGCTGACTTCTACCTCTATCTCTATCTCTTTGTCAAATTACAAAACCTTTGAAGCTGTTTCGCGAATACTTTTTAATTGACCTCTAAGCCGCTGGAATGGTCATTTACACAGATAATTATTTACAAAGGAACTAGAGATAGGAGGCCGTGCAACAACAATTATCGGCCTCTGTGAGGTATATACTGAGAACAGAACATGTAAAGCTTTTTTCGGTACACAAGTACCTAATAAAAAGGTAAGGTATAACAAATAAAAATAGTGTCCACTAAAACTGCTGTAACATTTTTCCTTTTTATATCACGCAGTTCCTCGGACTGGAACTATTGACATGCTCAGTTTTCAGTGCCCACTGGCACTGCACCGTATGCAACTTCCATTTTGGGTCTAAATAATCAACTTTTTTTTTAAAGGTCCATCGCATTCACATAAACCTCTGTGATGTTTTTGAAATAAAATTAGTTTTAAGACGTCAGGAGTTTCCTTTGATCTTGGCTGTTCTTGAACTAGCCATTAACTTTACCATCTAAGATCAAATAATCTGGATGTGTTAGTAAATGAAGACACAGAAAGACAAATGTACTGCATGTAAATTAATAAGTACATTTAACACAACTTCACTACAGAAATCAACAGTCCCTTTAAAGAGCCTTTTCAAGAGAAAAGAAATAAACCAGCAGATTACTTCCAGGGCTTATTCAAAACAGTGATCAATCACTTGATGTAAGAAATTATTCACATAAGCTAGATTATGTTAGAGTTACGATTATCAATATTGTCCAGGTAAGACAGTTTCCTACAAAAACTGGAAACTATTTCTCTTTAAGGTAAAGCTTGATGGCAAATTTAGCCCAATTAAAAGAAACTGTACCTTTAAACAGGAATTCATGGCATAATGTAATACTAGCAAGCAGAAATGATCACATCCATATTCACTGTCAGTGTTTTTATGTTGCGAATGACAGTAGCTTATTTCCATTTTAAATATTAAAAAATAAATAAATAATAAAAATAAATAAATAGCTGACACTGATAAAACATGTTGGAGTCAGTTCTGGGATTGATAAGCCCTACCAGAACCAAACTTGAGTTCACATATGTTACAAAATCAAACTGTATCATATTTGATTCTGTTGACATAATTCTGATGTAAATGGTGTCTCTGTTTCCTGGTTGACTTTGTCTCTGCCACTGCAGACTGAATGAATTCAGTCCCCATCTAAAAAACATGTGTGTGTCTCTCTGTGTCTGGCTGGACATCCTGATGCTGCCACCATAGATTTAAGTGTGTGTTGCAGTGGCAGGCACAGACATCCTACTGAGTGTGTTTCTGTTACTTGTCTGTCTTTGGTCGGATGTTTTTTTGGAATCTAGTGGTTTTCGGTGGGCTCATTGTGCTCCGTGTGAGTGCTTCCATTCACCACTGACTAACGGCACTGTTTTAGTTACAAAATACTTCAAACTATTCAAAATATTTTTCATGCAATTTTCTTAGCATCCTTGTTTTGTACGAATAAACTCTTTACAATCCTCGTGTCTCGGGTCTTATTGAGCTGGAATCTCTCTGTTTGTGGTTCCTACAATCGGACAAAAAAAGACTGCTGATCCATTTAATCTTTCTGCTCAATTACAAAAACAGAGATTTAGATTAGGTGGGACTTAGATTGGGTTGGGGGGCTTTTGGCTCTGTGTCTCACTCTGTGCCTCTTTGACCTGGGGGCTGCTGTTTGTGTGCCTTGCTGGTGACCTACTTTTGTGCTGGGCGTATGGGTGCCCTGGGTGAGGCTTTATGGCTGGCTGCCTGGGACTGCTCCGGCCAGGTCCACCTGCCCTTTGCTGCTCTTAGGTGCTGTGGATTGCTGGCCTTCTACCATTCTCACCACACTTACAAATATACAGGTCCTTCTCCAAATATTAGCATATTGTGATAAAGTTCATTATTTTCCATAATGTAATGATAAAAATTTAACATTCATATATTTTAGATTCATTGCACACTAACTGAAATATTTCAGGTCTTTTATTGTCTTAATATGGATGATTTTGGCATACAGCTCATGAAAACCCAAAATTCCTATCTCACAAAATTAGCATATTTCATCCGACCAAAAAAAGAAAAGTGTTTTTAATACCAAAAACGTCAACCTTCAAATAATCATGTACAGTTATGCACTCAATACTTGGTCGGGAATCCTTTGGCAGAAATGACTGCGTCAATGCGGCGTGGCATGGAGGCAATCAGCCTGTGGCACTGCTGAGGTCTTATGGAGGCCCAGGATGCTTCGATAGCGGCCTTTAGCTCATCCAGAGTGTTGGGTCTTGAGTCTCTCAATGTTCTCTTCACAATATCAGGTCAGGAGAGTTGGCAGGCCAATTGAGCACAGTGATACCATGGTCAGTAAACCATTTACCAGTGGTTTTGGCACTGTGAGCAGGTGCCAGGTTGTGCTGAAAAATGAAATCTTAATCTCCATAAAGCTTTTCAGCAGATGGAAGCATGAAGTGCTCCAAAATCTCCTGATAGCTAGCTGCATTGACCCTGCCCTTGATAAAACACAGTGGACCAACACCAGCAGCTGACACGGCACCCCAGACCATCACTGACTGTGGGTACTTGACACTGGACTTCTGGCATTTTGGCATTTCCTTCTCCCCAGTCTTCCTCCAGACTCTGACACCTTGATTTCCGAATGACATGCAGAATTTGCTTTCATCGGAAAAAAGTACTTTGGACCACTGAGCAACAGTCCAGCGCTGCTTCTCTGTAGCCCAGGTCAGGCGCTTCTGCCGCAGATTCCGGTTCAAAAGTGGCTTGACCTGGGGAATGCGGCACCTGTAGCACATTTCCTGCACACGCCTGTGCCTGGTGGCTCTGGATGTTTCTACTCCAGACTCAGTCCACTGCTTCCACAGGTCCCCCAAGGTCTGGAATCGGCCCTTCTCCACAATCTTCCTCAGGGTCCGGTCACCTCTTCTCGTTGTGCAGCGTTTTCTGCCACACTTTTTCCTTCCCACAGACTTCCCACTGAGGTGCCTTGATACAGCACTCTGGGAACAGCCTATTCGTTCAGAAAGTTCTTTCTGTGTCTTACCCTCTTGCTTGAGGGTGTCAATAGTGGCCTTCTGGACAGCAGTCAGGTCGGCAGTCTTACCCATGATTGGGGTTTTGAGTGATGAACCAGGCTGGGAGTTTTAAAGGTCTCAGGAATCTTTTGCAGGTGTTTAGAGTTAACTCGTTGATTCAGATGATTAGGTTCATAGCTCGTTTAGAGACCCTTTTAATGATATGCTAATTTTGTGAGATAGGAATTTTGGGTTTTCATGAGCTGTTTGCCAAAATCATCCGTATTAAGACAATAAAAGACCTGAAATATTTCAGTTAGTGTGCAATGAATCTAAAATATATGAATGTTAAATTTCCATCATGACATTATGGAAAATAATGAACTTTATCACAATATGCTAATATTTTGAGAAGGACCTGTACATGTCCATGGTTATTAAAAAATGGTTGAAGGTCATACAAACACAGGTTACTAGAACATGAATGTGGCCTGCCCACTTTGATGTTAGATTGAATCTGGAATTAATAGCTAATTAGGAGACTGCCTTGAGAAATCCTTTTAGTAGAGCAAAACTGCCCCGGCACATGTAGCCAACCATCTGCTCCATATGGTATGCCTAAAATACCACGACAGGTCATGTTAAAAACAAAAATTCTGAAACACTGCATTTGGGGTTTTCATTATCTGTAAGGCATAATCATAAAAATTATGTGTAATGAATCCATTTAAGTTTTGCTTTCTGAAATGAGTGACAAAACATGTTGAGCTTTTTAAGATATTCAAATTTATAGAGATGTAACTGTAAACCTAAATAAAATCCAGTGCAAACATTTACCTTCAAAACCCACCTAATTAATAAACAAGAGTCCGACTGTTTGTAATCTGAGTTTAAATCCATGTGTTCTCTAAAGGCCTCAGAGATTTATTAAAGAATATTAGTGAACAAACAGCACCATAGAAAAAAATCTGGTATAACCACAAACCTACCAAGACATGGTTGACAAGGAGAGCCATTATCAGAGGAGCAGCCAAGAGGCCCATGGTAACTCTGGAGGAGCTGCAGGAGAATTTCTGTCTGACTACTTGTCAACACTCCACAAATCTGCTTTTTATTAAAAAACAAAAGCCATAAAAAGTCAAATTTGCAATTTGGCACAAGCCATTTACGGGGCACAACAAATTTGTTGAGGAAGGTACTCTAGTCATATGAAACCAACATTTTACTTTTTGGCCTCCATGCAAAATATATGTGCATGTTAGAATGGGCCTGTCTGAATGTTGGAAAAAAAATAAAGATATATGAAAAGATTCTACGCTCCAAAACTGATCTACAGCTAGTAAACAAAAATGCTGGTACCCAAATCACAGACAATACTGTTTTTCATTGGGGATTAAACCTGCCAGAAAAAAACTGTAGATGGGTAAAGCACTGATTGCAATATTCTGCTTGATTAATACACTTTTTGCTCTACCTTATTTGGGGAAAAAATACATTCAAAATTCTTTTTTTTTGCAGCATCTTTTACAAAGTCTGAATGTCCAACTGTTACATTAAAGTCTCATATCAGTATTTTTTGGTATTTGGTGAAACTGAGTGAACCTCCAATAGTACTTCCTTAATCTATGATTTTCACCAAGCTTAAAAATCACTAAAGACCAGTTCAAACTTTATAACTTCTTTACAGTTTTATTCACAAAAAATATTCAGACACAGCATTAAAATGAACTTGGGACCAAAATCACTCATTGTGTGTCAAATATTTCTTTAAAACATTACTGATTTAATTCATGTAGGGAAAATTGAATAGTACGGTTTTTTTTTCCTCCAGTGTAGAGCAAACCACGGCGGACGAGTGTTTTATAACCTAAGCACACAAGGCATGTGTACCACATGCAGTTTGATGTGCCAATTATGTATGTTCTATATCGAATATAAACACACAAATTATATATATATATCTATATAGATATATATGTATATGTGTGTGAGATTTCTGATACCATTTCGAGGCCCTTCAGGTCAGAGAGACCTCTTGGCATGCATCATGATCCCAAACCTGCCAGATCCCGCTCAGAGGACAGACACTTCGACAGCACCTCCTCCATTTGCAATAAAACTCTCCCAATTTAAAAGAAAGTACAAAAATGTCAGTGATAGATGCTATGTGCTGCTTCAGCTTCACCGATGGTGCACATGGCCCAGGCCCAGACACATGGATCCAGTGCTGCACTTCATCCCCATTTGTTCTTGTATTATGTACAGTTAGTCCCACTCTCACCATGGACACTGGAAAAACTGACTAACACTTCAGTTTGAACAGATTTTGGGGCGGTGACAGAGAACAAAACTTGACAAAGGACTTACAATATTAGTCAGCTGTTAATATTCTGCAGGATGAGAACACAGTGAGTTCTCATACTGAATGCATGGCATTACCTTTAACACAGAGCTGGAAACAAAGGGTTACATGTCGCCCCAGTAAAAAACTCAAAACAAAAAGAAAAGAGAAAAATCACAGTCTGCTCTGAAGTAGAGGTCACAGCGATGCCGTTAAGTCAGTTTCTTCGCTTGCAGATGGTGAGCCCATCGCTGTGAGAGGTGCTGATATGTGGGTGTTGAGGGAACACAAGGCTAGTGGCAGCAGAACACAGAAGGAGAGGGAGGATGCACTTCCTGAGGACTCAACAGGGTCCCATCAGATGCTGATTCACCCCGTTTCCTGGCCAGCCGATGGCCACTATGGCAACAGTCCAATGAGAGGCTCCGCTGAGCTCATAAAATATTTTTATTTTTTTATTTTACAATATTGGCAGTATCTTTTTTTTTAAAAAGTTGGAGGAAAAAGGTTTAAGCAAACTCTGAAAGGGTAGTAAGACTATAGTGAACAGCACAACCAGAGCTCCAGGAGTGGTTCAAGTGCTCTGCTGCTTAAAATAAACAAAAGAAACCAACATCTGTTACCATTGGCTCAGCACTACTGGACGTTAGATGATACAGAAGGGGAAAGCTTGGCAAAACAGAAAAAAAACATTACATGAGAAAACACCAGTTCTGTCTTTTAGGATAACTGCTAAACGTTGTCTGCTAACCAGCTTCATTGTTCATCTGTTGGCGTGATTCTGCAGTAATACAGGTGACTGAAATGCATACACTTGAGAGAGGTGATGAGACTTCCTTTCTTTGTAGCCATGCACAAAGTCCTCACTCCATCAACAAAAACAACTAATCAAATTAAAAAGTCTAAAGAAATGTGAGTCCTCCTCTTCAGGTGCGGAGCCTCGGAGCATCCCATGTGCAGTGGAATAAAAAGGAGAGATGAGATACTGATGGAAGAATATGGGGATTACGCAGACAGAAATCTGAGCATTATGTCGATCAGATGTCGGCTTCAGTTTCTTCACCAAAGAAGAAACTCCGTTCAAACACTGCTCATCTGATGCGTTCGAAATAAAAACTGATCTGACATTCAATAAAAATCTGTACAATTTTTTTTTTTTAAGTCTTCATGATTAGTTTGTCCAAAAGGGACACATTTCCATTTATTTTCTTTGATTTGTTTTTTCCTGTTTCACTGTATATTTATTAAATCTTTAATTTAGATGCTCTGAGTCCCATCGTGTGGTGTATGAGTGTGTAGAGAGACGATTCCTCCGGCCTTTCAGGGATCAGTTTGCTAGCAGCACTTTTTCTTCCGTTTACTGTTCCGGTTAAGTTTGACCACGTCGTTTTGCTGCTGCTGCTGCTGCTGCTTGGCTAGCACCTCCTTCTTGGCTTTTAACACGAGCTCCGTGATGCAGTTGAACATCTGCGAAAGAACAACAAAGCAGCGACATAACATTACAAGGCTGAGTATGTCATTTCAGGAAACAGACTGATGCAGTGCTGATTTGAATCACTTACATTCATGCACTAAAACACTATATTAATTCAAGTGCCTAACTACAATGTTCAAATTTATATTTAACATATAAAGTGTGGCATGCATTAGTATTCGATCGCTTTACTTAATTTACAGCTGCCCTGTAAATGTTGAGATGACAATAAACAAACACCTAGAGCTACAGCGTTGATGTTAGTCTGCTTTGACAGACATTTCCAAAGAAAGAGTGATCTGTCTTTATTGCTCAGAAGTCCAATTATAGTCCAATTTTTTCCTCTTTTTCAAAGAGAGTACAGAATAATTCGTAACTGGATGCAAAATGTGCAAAATCCTTTTTAAGTTTAATGGTAATCCCTAGGTCAAAGACTTCATCAGATAATTTTGTATGATTGTACAGTAGTTTGTTGTTTTCTTTATATATTGTTTGGCCCGCAAGTACTTTGACCTGGCAATTTTGACCCACGTGACAAAACGTTTGGACAAGCATAGTCAAATGTAAAAAGTGTAGTCGAACTGGAAATCGGTGGAAAAACAGAAGACACTGAGGTTCACAGACTATTTTTCAAAAGAAGAAGGTATTGATATATATTAACATATAATTAATATAACGTTGATATGTGCAAAGGTGGTAGAGACATATCCAAAGAAACATGCAGCTTAAGTTGCAGTGAAAGGTGCAACTACAGGTCCTTCTCAAAATATTAGCATATTGTGATAAAGTTCATTATTTTCCATAATGTAATGATGAAAATTTAACATTCATATATTTTAGATTCATTGCACACTAACTGAAATATTTCAGGTTTTTATTGTCTTAATATGGATGATTTTGGCATACAGCTCATGAAAACCCAAAATTCCTATCTCACAAAATTAGCATATCATTAAAAGGGTCTCTAAACGAGCTATGAACCTAATCATCTGAATCAACGAGTTAACTCTAAACACCTGCAAAAGATTCCTGAGGCCTTTAAAACTCCCAGCCTGGTTCATCACTCAAAATCCCAATCATGGGTAAGACTGCCGACCTGACTGCTGTCCAGAAGGCCACTATTGACACCCTCAAGCAAGAGGGTAAGACACAGAAAGACATTTCTGAACCAATAGGCTGTTCCTAGAGTGCTGTATCAAGGCACCTCAGTGGGAAGTCTGTGGGAAGGAAAAAGTGTGGCAGAAAACGCTGCATAACGAGAAGAGGTGACCGGACCCTGAGGAAGATTGTGGAGAAGGGCCGATTCCAGACCTTGGGGGACCTGCAGAAGCAGTGGACTGAGTCTGGAGTAGAAACATCCAGAGCCACCGTGCACAGACGTGTGCAGGAAATGGGCTACAGGTGCCGCATTCCCCAGGTCAAGCCACTTTTGAACCAGAAACAGCGGCAGAAGCGCCTGACCTGGGCTACATAGAAGCAGCACTGGACTGTTGCTCAGTGGTCCAAAGTACTTTTTTCGGATGAAAGCAAATTCTGCATGTCATTCGGAAATCAAGGTGCCAGAGTCTGGAGGAAGACTGGGGAGAAGGAAATGCCAAAATGCCAGAAGTCCAGTGTCAAGTACCCACAGTCAGTGATGGTCTGGGGTGCCGTGTCAGCTGCTGGTGTTGGTCCACTGTGTTTTATTAAGGGCAGGGTCAATGCAGCTAGCTATCAGGAGATTTTGGAGCACTTCATGCTTCCATCTGCTCAAAAGCTTTATGGAGATGAAGATTTCATTTTTCAGCACGACCTGGCACCTGCTCACAGTGGTAAAACCACTGGTAAATGGTTTACTGACCATGGTATCACTGTGCTCAATTGGCCCGCCAACTCTCCTGACCTGAACCCCATAGAGAATCTGTGGGATATTGTGAAGAGAATATTGAGAGACTCAAGACCCAACACTCTGGATGAGCTAAAGGCCGCTATCGAAGCATCCTGGGCCTCCATAAGACCTCAGCAGTGCCACAGGCTGATTGCCTCCATGCCACGCCGCATTGAAGCAGTCATTTCTGCCAAAGGATTCCCGACCAAGTATTGAGTGCATAACTGTACATGATTATTTGAAGGTTGACGTTTTTTGTATTAAAAACATTTTTCTTTTATTGGTCGGAAGAAATATGCTAATTTTGTGAGATGGGAATTTTGGGTTTTCATGAGCTGTATGCCAAAATCATCCATATTAAGACAATAAAAGACCTGAAATATTTCAGTTAGTGTGCAATGAATCTAAAATATATGAATGTTAAATTTTCATCATGACATTATGGAAAATAATGAACTTTATCACAATATGCTAATATTTTGAGAAGGACCTGTAAATCAGGGGCGCTGAACACAAATGCATGCCACACTTTTCAGATTGTGTATTTGGAAATGATTTTAAAAACCAAGTATTCTCCTTCCACTTCACAATTCCCCACTTCTTTGTGGTGTTCTATTACATAAAATCCTAATACAATGCATCATTTCTGCTTGTAACATGGCAAAGTGAATGGGTGTGAATACTTTTACAAAGGCACTGTATTTCTAGGTCAATAAAATCTCACGTTTAGCAAAAACGAGAGACAAATCTGGAAGTACTCCACAGTTCTAATCAGTCCTTCCTGAAGATGCTACCTTACCTCTTCAACATTGATATTCTCTTTTGCACTCGTCTCAAACAGGCTGATTCCCATCTGCTCTGCAAACTTCTGTGCGTCAGTCGTCTCGACCACTTTCGAGCTGGGGTCGTCGTTCTTGTTTCCCACTAAAACATAAATAAAAAAGCATTGCCAAGCTGCTAAAATGTGGCTTTGACGTCTCTCTGAGGACCATTCTGCATTCGGACTGGCATGCAGGGTGGTTGGACAAGCAACTGGGCCTTCTGAAGCACCAGAAAGAAGAGAACTCACCTAATATTCGGCACACATCATCACAGTTCTGGTTGATTTCATGTAACCATCGCTTGACGTTGACGAAGGACTCTGCACTTGTGACATCATAAACCACTATGACCCCATGCGTTCCTCTGTAGTATCTGGAGAAGAAAAGGGACACAATGAGAGACAGTGAGGATTCACGGTTATACCTTATTTTCTTCAGAAAATCTTAGAAACATCAACACACAAAAATATTGAAAACAAGTTACAAAGGCATCTGTATATCTAATAACTGGTTTATGTACTCGGATGAATTGTTGAGCGACTATTTCAGCTTTTATAATCAACACACAGACACAAACAAATCTGCAGGCTCCCCTGGTAAAGATGTATGAAACCTATTACAATGCATTGAAAACAAATTTAAATGAAACACATTTTAAATTTATGTTCAACTTCTGTCTGGTCAGATCAGAGTGAGATAAGATTGACTTGAGGTGGATTTGGTGTAAAACCAAGATAACCACTTCATGCCCACTGTTACATACACTGGAGGATCTGTGATGCTGTGGGCCTGCTTCTCTTATAAAAGGCCCTGGGGACCTTGTTAGAGTTCATGACACCATGAACTCTTTGAAATAGCAGAATGTACCAGTAAACCGAAAATGGGTCATGATTGGGTCTTTTACCAGTGTATTGATCCAAAGCATATGGCCAATTTAGAAAATAAATTGTTTACCAGATACAAAAATCAACCTTCTTCCACAGCCATCTCAGCCCCCAGACCAATCTTTTTTAGAAACACTGTGAGCTGAGCAGAAGAGAGGTCCCAGGAGCCTGGAATGTCTGGCGATGTTCTAGGAATGTTCTGCTATAATCACAAAGCGGTTTTCCTAAGTGTTAGCAGCAGGTCTCCCGGAAATTAGCTTAATTTAAAGATCAGATCTCTCTAAATTTCACATTGGGATTTTAAGCGGCTCCATTAAAAAGACACATTTATTTTAAAGCCCTTTTACACGTTTGCCAGATGTCCAGCAGGTGGGGACACATCTTACCTTATCCCACCTTAATTTTAGATAAGTACTAGTTCAAGGGGTTAGTGCTCAATATCTAAGTTCAGCCTGAATTATAGTTTGGTTCCAAGTACAATATTTAGGTGGAGAGTGTTTGTGGCTCTGACGACAGCAGCATCAGAGAGGGAGCATCCCTAGAGCAGCAGCACCAAATACACACAAAGAAGCTTCTGTAAGTCCTCCTTTCCATGCATGTTTGTGCTTGGTGTGAGGATACAGTTTTGTTATCCGATTTTGTCCCAAACGTCCAACAGTAAAAGGGTAGCAGGTAGATGGAACAGATGTATGTACATCCAGAGCCAGGGAGTGAGGCCCAACCAGACGCTGCCTTTTCTCCAGGAAAAACATTCCAAAACACCAGGAGCCTTCATTCAATGACTATCAATCAAAGGTTCTCCAATGGCCACACAGTCTAACATTCTGGTTGCATGGCTCTTGATGTGAGTCTGACTTGGAGCTTTGTGGCTTGCTTCTGCCCACCGTCTTTATTTCCGTTTTGTCATTGTTCCTGCCTTTACTTACATTCCTCAGAATGTGTGTGATATTTTTTACATCTGCACCAGGTTTACCAGACGGTTGTCTCCCCTAGTCTTTTCTCCTGAGTGGTCTACCAGGTCAGGGCTACAGTCCACGTCCACACTGATATTCCTTTAGGACCTAATGGAGGCGCACTTCAATGCAAGCAACAATCAGTGAACAGGCTTCCTGTTCTGAGAGGGATTCCTGCAGAACTGGCAGCAGCGCTGTTAAACTTGGATGGTAATCCTCCTCAGGGGCTGAAACATCCGTACTGCCTCATGACTTTATTCCTTCAGGAAGAGGTGGATTCCTGCAGCCTGCTATCGCTGCTGCAGCAGTCATACTATGTCTCCCTAACTGGTAATGTCTCCCAGGAAAAGAACCGGTCCATCCCTACTAAACTCACAAAGGGAAAAGAATTTAGCATCCCTGCAATTTGAGGTTCAAGATATTTCTGACTGCACATTTATATTACAGCTGCACAATATATCGCAAATATATCGTCATAGCAATGTCGGTGTGTGTATAATATCAATATTGCAATTTGGAGTGCATTCATTGATGGCCAATATATTCCAAGTGTTATGAGCTTCCATTTTACACGTTAGTGTAGTATTTATCCAGATGGACAGAATCTCAGGGCAGCAGTTCCTCACAAACACAAATGATTGATTATTTGACTGATAGATACCTCATTAATCCCTTAGGGGAAATTCAGGTATCTCAAAAGCTCATGGATATAAAAGAACAAATAACATTAAACCAATAACAGCAACCAAGCATTGAAAGTTAAAGAAATAAGCAAATACACTAATCAATTTATAAAAATAACTAAAAACATATCGTAATAATAATAATATTAAGAAGAAGAATAAAAGGACATCGGTCTATTGCACAGTGCCACTATGTGCCCGAGTGTCAGGGGACAGCCACCACAGCCATCTAAGGAGCCTCTGCCAACAACTGATCTGTTATACAGTCTTATCACTGGGGGGAGGAAGGACCTCCTGTATCACTCAGTGCGTGAGCGCAAGTTGAGCCGCCTAATATAAAATATATGTAGCATCTCCCCACAGACACCAAATGACCTTAGCTTCCTTAGGAATAACAGCCGGCTCTGTCCCTTCTTGTACAGGTCCTTCTCAAAATATTAGCATATTGTGATAAAGTTCATTATTTTCCATAATGTAATGATGAAAATGTAACATTCATATATTTTAGATTCTTTGCACACTAACTGAAATATTTCAGGTCTTTTATTGTCTTAATACGGATGATTTTGGCATACAGCTCATGAAAACCCAAAATTCCTATCTTACAAAATTAGCATATTTAATCCGACCAATAAAAGAAAAGTGTTTTTAATACAAAAAACGTCAACCTTCAAATAATCATGTACAGTTATGCACTCAATACTTGGTCGGGAATCCTTTGGCAGAAATGACTGCTTCAATGCGGCGTGGCATGGAGGCAATCAGCCTGTGGCACTGCTGAGGTCTTATGGAGGCCCAGGATGCTTCGATAGCGGCCTTTAGCTCATCCAGAGTGTTGGGTCTTGAGTCTCTCAACGTTCTCTTAACAATATCCCACAGATTCTCTATGGGGTTCAGGTCAGGAGAGTTGGCAGGCCAATTGAGCACAGTGATACCATGGTCAGTAAACCATTTACCAGTGGTTTTGGCACTGTGAGCAGGTACCAGGTCGTGCTGAAAAATGAAATCTTCATCTCCATAAAGCTTTTCAGCAGATGGAAGCATGAAGTGCTCCAAAATCTCCTGATAGCTAGCTGCATTGACCCTGCCCTTGATAAAACACAGTGGACCAACACCAGCAGCTGACACGGCACCCCAGACCATCACTGACTGTGGGTACTTGACACTGGACTTCTGGCATTTTGGCATTTCCTTCTCCCCAGTCTTCCTCCAGACTCTGGCACCTTGATTTCCGAATGACATGCAGAATTTGCTTTCATCCAAAAAAAGTACTTTGGACCACTGAGCATCAGTCCAGTGCTGCTTCTCTGTAGCCCAGGTCAGGCGCTTCTGCCGCTGTTTCTGGTTCAAAAGTGGCTTGACCTGGAGAATGCGGCACCTGTAGCCCATTTCCTGCACACGCCTGTGCACGGTGGCTCTGGATGTTTCTACTCCAGACTCAGTCCACTGCTTCCGCAGGTCCCCCAAGGTCTGGAATCGGCCCTTCTCCACAATCTTCCTCAGGGTCCGGTCACCTCTTCTCGTTGTGCAGCGTTTTCTGCCACACTTTTTCCTTCCCACAGACTTCCCACTGAGGTGCCTTGATACAGCACTCTGGGAACAGCCTATTCGTTCAGAAATTTCTTTCTATGTCTTACCCTCTTGCTTGAGGGTGTCAATAGTGGCCTTCTGGACAGCAGTCAGGTCGGCAGTCTTACCCATGATTGGGGTTTTGAGTGATGAACCAGGCTGGGAGTTTTAAAGGCCTCAGGAATCTTTTGCAGGTGTTTAGAGTTAACTCGTTGATTCAGATGATTAGGTTCATAGCTTGTTTAGAGACCCTTTTAATGATATGCTAATTTTGTAAGATAGGAATTTTGGGTTTTCATGAGCTGTATGCCAAAATCATCCGTATTAAGACAATAAAAGACCTGAAATATTACAGTTAGTGTGCAATGAATCTAAAATATATGAATGTAAAATTTTCATCATGACATTATGGGAAATAATGAACTTTATCACAATATGCTAATATTTTGAGAAGGACCACTTCCATGTTGGCCGAGCAGTCCAGCTTGTTGTCAAGGTCCACACTCAAGTATTTATGGGCCTGCAGCCTCTCAATGCTATTGCCATGGATGTTAACAGGCTGCAGAGAAGACCTGGCCCTGTGAAAGTCCACTACCATCTCCTTGATCTTGGACACGTTCAATAGAAGGCTGTTCTGCTCACTCCAGTCACTGAAGTCTCTCACCAGGTCTCTGTACTCCCCCTCCCACCCTCTCCACATACATGCCACAATGGCTCTATCTTCCAAATTTTTCTGTGTACAGGGGGGTGAATAGGCAGGGTGCGTCAAAGAACAAAATCCTCACATAACTCCCTGGCTCGTCCAAATAAGTGTAGGCAGGCTGGAGCATGTAGAGAACAGCATCGTCCACTCCAATGCTCTCCTGGTACCCGAACTGAAAAGGATCATGAGCATGTTGGACTCGCAGTCGCGGTTGGCGAAGGAGCAGCCTCTCCAACGTCTTCATGATGTGTGACGTGAGGGCAACCGGTCTGTAGTCGTTGAGCCTGGCTGGGCGCCCAACCTTGGGTACTGGCACAAGACATGTTTTCCATCTGTAGGCTGTAGTTGAAAAGCCTCCAAAGCGGCTCAGCCAGTTGGTCAGCACAGGCCTTCAAAAATCTTGGACACACATCATCACGACCAGCAGCCTTACCTGGTCGCGGTCTCTTTAGCTCTGCCCTCACCTCTTCCATTTTGAGACAGGGAGACAGCAGGTGGGAGGGGGGAACCGTTGCAGTAGTGGATCTGCTGTAAGTAGAAGGTGGTGAAGAGAGTGGTAAAGGAGAAGATGGGGGAAAATTGGAAAAAGCATCAGCCGGAGAGGGTGATAGGGGATGGTGTGGTTGTAGCAGTGGGTGCTGGACAGCTCCCAGTGGACGCAGAGTCGAACCCGTTAAAGAACATGTTCAATTCGTTGTCCCTCGTGCCCCTGTCCAGGGCACCCTCCACAGCCTGGATGTTATTCTGCTTATAGCCAGTGAAGGTCTTCATTCCCTTCCACACCTCTCCAAAGCTTTTAAACTGCAGCTTCCTCTTATAGTTCAGCTTTATCCATTTCAGGCTCCTCTTTAGCTCTTGCTGCACATTTTTGCACTGTTCCCTGTTACAAACCCTGAAGGCTACCTTTTTCTGGTTAAAGAGCTTCTTGATGCCTCGGGTGATCCAGTATTTGTTATTGGGAAAGCAGTTCACAGTCCTTTCAGGTACAACATCTCTGCAGAAGGTTAGATACCTGGTGAAGCAGTCCACTTTCCTATGGATGTCCGTGTCCCCCTGATTTCCTGCAGAACCTCCCAGTCTGTGCACCCATAACAAGCCTGAAGGGTCTCTTTGACCTCTGGTGTCCATCTCGGAAATGTACAGGTGGTCACCGGCTGCCTCAGTACAACAGATTGTGGTCTTATCTGCCAGTGGGAAGGCTGGGACAGAGTATGTCTTCTTGGCATTTGTATACAGTAAGTCCAGAGTCTTATTTTCCCTAGGGGGCAGTTGACATACTGCACAAAGCCAGAGAGATGGGAGGCGAGATTGGAAATAAAACACAAAACCTCAGGAGCTAGATAGACATGCTGCCATTCAAGGCGGTGCAAGATCTGTGATATACATGTATATAACAAAATGCTGAAGGTAACACAGTAATTGAAGCACAGATGAGAAAGAGGGAAGAAAATAGGCATATATCACACCAGATATTGTCATTTCTAAATGTACCAATATAATTACCATGTTAAGACTAATCAAACATACAAGCATTGTGCCAACTGGAGTTGGGTGGTAATAGGGTATTAGGGTGTAAGACGGTAAAAAAACACAACCAGTTTTATATTATTTATGCCGCAAATGTGATGGAATAAATTTAAATTTGGTCCATCCATTTTAGTCTGAAAAGGGCACTTCCTTCCTTCCTTCTTCTCATGGTGTTGTCTAGCGGTATTATTTCCCCCTACACCTAAATCTTGTGTTTAGTACAGTGACTGTAGTTCAGCGTTCTAAAGTCACTCCGTCATGATGATGCTACGTCTTGCTTGTTCGATTTACGGATGCACGAAGGCGGTCGGAACGAATCCGAAACAGACAGAAATCTGACAGTCTTCTCTTAATGTGAACATTTTGACCCTCAATGAGATATTTAAAAATGAAGTCAAGAAGACACTTTGCTGTCTATGAAGGCATGTCGGCTGTTCAGTCAGGACAGAGTGAGACTTTAGCTGATCTCTCTCACTCACTCAAACTCTAAGGAAGCCAAAGCCTCTTATTAGTATTTTTTCAGTACAATTTCAGGCAAAATTATCTGAGTATACCGAATGGATTTGGAGTGGATGTCTTGAAAGGTGCGGAGGGCTTTATGCTTTACGAAAAAGAAGCATGGACTTGGTTTATTAGTTTGTTTACCCTTCCGCATCCAACAATGCAACAAATACCTGGCTACAGGAAGACGCTTGGCTCAAGCTTGCAGCATAAAACTGGTAGCAGTGTCGGATCACATTCACACCATAAATAACCTGCTCTAGATTTTGGTTGGAACTGAACCGAGACCACCTCCCCTAAATGCTCTCAGTACGGTTGTTTTGGTTTGCACCCTTGAGTGATCGCTTTGTTCACATGTACAGAAAATAAACCAGACCATGGTGTGGAACTCCGATTTGTCTTAAACAGACCGTAGGTGTGAAAACACCCATAGAATGCTGTTGTTACATTTTCTTATGTTGTGCTGCTTAAAGTGAAATCAGTATTAGCAGGACCAGGCTTTACAAAACTTGAAAATTGGAAAACGGCCACAAAACTCAGATCAGTGCAACTCTAGTTTGTTTCAAATGAAGACTTGGTGTCTTTGTTAATAGACTTTTTGTACATTTCACAAGCCAAACATATCTAATTCGACTGTACCATTAAACACTTGCAAATTTAGCGGAGCTGCTGTCAGAGATGTGAAGCAGCTGAAACCTAAAAAACATGGTAAGACATTTTGTAAGCAATAACACTAATGTGGCAGTAGCAAATCTAAGCGTGTTTTCCCTTCTGTGTGGTAAAGGGACTGAACGTATGCTGCCCTTTCTAATTATGCCCACAACACTAAGTGCTTTTACATTAGAGCTACATACACTCATTTGCAGTCATTCATACACAAATACACATATTGGTAGGTGACTTGGGGGACATCAGCATGTGGCACAGGACCATGCAGGAATCACACCTTCAACTATATAAAGATGACCCACTGAGTCACAGTCACCCCATGTGCATGGGGTAATTTTCCAATGGGTCTTCAGTTGGAAGGTTTGCAGCCTGCTGAGACCTGATGGGGCCCGTTTACTGGTAGGCTGATTTAAAACAGAAACAACCTGGAGAGGTGTTGATTCTGTAACCTCCCAGTAACATGACGAACCTGAGTTTCAAGTGCTTATCAGATTATTGATCATTTAGATCACTTTGTTTCACATCTTAAATAGAGGATGGCAAAGTTTCGAATTTATCATAAACCCTTAAATTGACATTAGAAGGCTGTCTAGTCGTAGACAATAATACCACACAGTCAGTATTTTTAAGTAAGCCTGTGTTAAATAAACAAACAAACAAATACATAAACATTGTCCGACCCAGTAGCAACCAGTTTCAATGACAGTCCATAGTTTCAGTTTTATAGCTGACACTAGCTCACTGACAAGACGTATTTAGGTAGGCAACAGCTGAACACGTTGTACAATGAGGCAAACATGTCTAACATTACCATCATTACCAAGGGCATGTTAATCACTTGAAATGTTTTGGATGCTTTGCCTTCCTGAGCTCATTCTGTCACACGAATCAATGCAATCCTGCAACAGTGCAGTCACTGGGGTTCAGACTGCAGTTGAACTATTGGTGAATTTAATCGCTCCTACTTAACACTGCAGCTCAAAGTCTTGCTGATGATCAATGTGTAGCGGCTAGACAGTCTGATAACCCCTGAAGTACAAGAAGACCATTCACAAAGTCAGAAAGCAAATAGTAAAGCCTAAAGTTAGGATTTCTAGACAGACAAAGAACTCTAATCGGATGCTAGGTGCCGGCGCTGGAAAGTGGCATCTGATGTTTAGTGATGATGACAGTATACAGTTTGTGATATCAATCTTACTAGAAGTAGAGAATTCATCCATCAGTCTTCTTCTGGCCAAGACTGATATAATGCTTTAAGGTCTGACCTGCTGATTCCTTTTATTTTCAGACTGTCACATGTATGAAAGAAATGCCATAGCTTCTTTCATAGAGGTAGTAGTTTTGAATCAAATAGAAAATTGAGGAATTACAAGGTTATAGTTATGCATTAGAGACCTTTTTTTCTTACTTCAATTTCTGCTGAACTCCTAAAAGTTCATCAAAATATATGCTGTTGGTTGATGCATTTATAGACCATAAACAGATGGAGTTCCTAGTGTTCCTGATGCATTTACTGAATAGGACAAATACTGATTTTTTTTTCCAGTATTTGACCTGAGATTGTCCAATGTGTAATGCTGGACCAAGGGACTGGCGGTTCAAGTTTTCTCAGGATGATTTGAAGCTATTGCTGCCCTTTCTGCTGTAATGCTTGATCATCTGCACCAGCCAATATATAAAGCCCACTGCTAGTAGTGGATGCTACAGTGAAGGAGTAGTTTGTGGTTAAGGTGCATGCAACAAAGACATTACTCAATCGTACAAATACCAGAATGGAAATAAACTGTTACAAAAACTATCGCTATCTACCCTTACATTACTGAGATGTATCTTTGAGTTTCATTCACAACATGTTGCAACATGTTTTAGTCAAGACAACTGCAGCACAATTTAAATGTGAGCACCTGAGGTCAAACACTTCATGCTCGTTTTGCATGACCTAAATGCTGTTCAAAGAGCAGTCATGTTTCCTGGTGGCAAAGTGTTTTCTTTAGAAGTCAAAGATAAAGCCCAGCAAGTGGTCGTCTTTTAAAGTGTGCGCGTGGTTAGAAATCAGAGAGCCCTGAGCTGTAACCGTCATACAGTGCCGCAGCACCCAGCTAGGAGTCTAGCTCTTACATCTGTAATTAGGATCTGTGGGGAATCCCACCCAGTTTTATAGTGAAGCGCAAACTTCATCTAGTTGACTACTACTGCTTCCTCATATCTCATTTGACGACCACAAAGAGCCTCCTGTGGCTTCGGCTTTAATCGGCAGCATGAAAATGGCACTTGAATGTGGCAAGAGGATCTACTTACGTAGAGGTGATGGTGCGAAAGCGTTCCTGCCCTGCTGTATCCCAAATCTGCAGCTTCACCTTCTCCCCGTTGATCTCCACTGTCCGGATCTTAAAGTCCACGCCTATTGTGGTGATGTAGCTACCTGTATGGAGCAATAATGACACATGTAGAGAGCAGCAAGTAAATATGTGGCAAATCTCGCAAAAGTATTCATACCCCCTGACCTTTTTAACATTTTATCACATTGCATCCAGAAGCTTCTTTGTATTTTATTAGAATTTTATGTAACAGACCAACACTAAGAGGTGCAGATTTCTTAAATGGAAGGGAAGTGGTACATGGTTTTCATGTTTTTGAACAAATAAACATGTAAACATTATAATGTTCACTTTAATTCAGCCCCCCTAGGTCAATACTTCGCAGAACTACTTCTCCCTGCAATGACTGCCACGAGCCTTTTAGGCCATGTTTGTATGAGATCTGTACATAAAGATCAATAAAGAATCAACTTTTAGGTCTTGCCACAGATTCTCAATTGGATTCAGCTCAGTAGTTTGACTGGGCCATTCTAGCATATGAAATTGGTTATATCTGAACCATTCCACTGGAGCTGTGGCTGTATGTTTACAATCCATGTCCTACAGAAAGGTGAACATCTGCCGCAGCCTTAAGTCTTTCACAGCCTTTAATAGGTTTTCTTTCAGGATTGGCCTGTATTTAGTTACAGCAATCAAATCTGACCAGATTCCCCACAGCATGACAGTGCCATTACCATGTTTTAACATGGGGAAGGCATGTTCTAGGTGATGTGTAGGTTAAGTTTTCCACCACACGTAGTTTGGTCTCATCTGACAGGTGGACCTTCTTCCACATGTTTGCCGTGTCCCTCACATAGCTCGTGCCAAACTGCGAACATCAAATGACTTTCTAACAGCTGTCTTCTCACTCCATTAAGGCAAACATTGCCGAGTACACCACAGCCTGAGGTCACATGAGCTGTAGATCTTTGCTGCTCCTCCAAAGTTACAAGTGACTCTTGGTTGCTTTAATGATTAATGCTCTCTTTGCTTGGCCCCTCTTTTTAGGTGGGCAGCCATGCCTTGGAGGGCATACAGTTGTGTCATATTCTACGTATGCAGATGATAGGTTGAACAATACTCCATGAGATGATCAAAGCTATCGTTTTATAATCTAACCCTGTTTCTGCACAACCTACTCTCTGACCCGTCTTCTGTGTTCCTCAGTCTTCATGATGCTGTTGATTCACTAATGTTCTCTAACAAATGTCCGAGGCCTTGATAGAACAGCTGGATTTAAACTGAGATTAAATGACAAACAGATGGTCTCTATTAACTAATAAGGAGACATCTTGAGGTAGCTGGTTGCATTGAATTCTTATTTGGGGTATCAGGAAAGGAAGCTGGATACAAATGCAGTCCACACTTTGTTTTATTTGTAACATATGTGGAAAACCATGCATCATATTCCTCCCCATTCATTTATGTACTACTTTGTGTTGGCCCATCACTTAACCCCCCCCACCAAAAAAAAATCCATTGAGGTTTGTGGTGGTAACATGACAATTTGTGAGAAAGGGGTGAATACTTTAGAGAGGCACTGTATGCCTTAGCAGAGGTGGAACCACAAACCTGAAAATGTGTTGTCTGCGAATCGCAAAAGGAGACTGCTCTTTCCCACTCCTGAGAAGGAAACAAGCACAGGAAGAAGTTTAGAGTACAACAGGTTCCCAAAGAGGGAAATACTAGCCTCATCTAAGGAACATGGCTAAAAATGTTCACACAAAAGCCCCATCCATGACTCAGGAGATTTGGTTGGTTTTATGCAACCTACAGGTGCAACCCGGAGTTAAATGTCAATTTCCACATTATATCGTAGATAGCATCATGTGATGATTACAGAGCGTGAGATGGAATGTCAATAGCTACTCTAACTTCTGTGTCAGTCAAGTTATAAGTACACCATACATGTTCAATTAGATCAACTAAAGCAAAGCGAACAAAAGCAGGTGGAAAGGAAGCTGTCAAAGTAACAGAAAATACAAAGAAAAAAATATCACTAGTTAAAGTAATGGAAAAGATCTGTTGATCTTTTTCCTCAACAGATCACCTTACTGGTTTCCAGCTAGAAGCTCAGCCTCTCCTTAGCCTGCCTTTTGTGTCGTTGTTGTCGTCTAAAATTTGACTGGTCAAAGGCTTTTGTGATCGCTGCAGCACAAAGTCTTGTTCAAAGTAACAATAGATAAAGCTTCAAAGGAGAGGAGTATCAGAAAACGTCATGGCTTCCAGCCGCCGGGCAAAATAAAACTGAATAAATCTCTTTCTGACTAGAACAGGCTCCCCAAGAACAGCTACACTGTCAGTGTTAGTTGGGTCTTGCAATGATCTACAGTAAACATCAGATGTTTAGAATGAAATATTTGACAGAAATACATGATGTAACATAAGCAAGATCATATCAAAACTACACTCCACTGCAGATAGACAAGGACCAGTATGAAATGTCAAACAATATGACCTAAGTAAGAACGATAGGTGGCAAACACTTACCACACCAGTGCGACCAGACATATTTTTAAAAAGTCCAGATCAAACTCTAGTCACTTTAGCCAAGAATTTAAACCATAGAAATGGCATAATTAAGTATTTTAATCAATAAAAAAAAAAAAAGTAATCGGTGCAAAACAGCACAGACAGTTGAAACCCAGCTGAAGGGACACTGGAGCCTGTGTGAGATGTTGTGGAAGAGCTGCACTACTGCATTGTTCTGCACTGTGACTGGCCAGCTGATGGGTTAGTGGTGCCAGGATTGGAGCCGTCAGTGAAAGCAAAGATTATTGGACCTTCAACAAAATCAGACTTTCAGCAGGAGACTCTGCTTCTAAAGAGGGAGGATTTAAATTACAAAGTGGCAGAGGACTAGTTCTAATCAATCCAGCACACATTCACCTGTGGCTATGAGCCTCTCCTGCCTGGGTTGGGAAAACATGACGGCACGCAGCTGACTACTCTTAACTGAGTGACACTTGTGTTAATACTCCCCACTTAGTCTTGTGTTAATACTCCCCACTTAGTCTTGTGTTAATACTCCCCACTTAGTTGTTCTTACTTCAGTTTGGGCTGACTACTGAGAGGCAGCTGCAGTGCTAACCTCCTTCACTACCAGGGAGCTCAGAGACTTCCATGCTAACCAGCTAGCTAAACTAAACCATTGCAAGACCTTCCGGAAAGTTTGTCAAAATTACATACTTATAATATATATAAATAAGGGTTTTAGTCAACAAACCAACACAAAATACCAGGAAATGGTATTTTTACATTGCCAAACTGGGATGTTAGCTTTCAGCTAGCATTACATACAACCAAGAGGCCAATGAGACTGACATAAGACAGCCCTGGTGAAGCTATTTGGGTCCAAAGGTTGATATTTCTATGGAGGTACAAGAAATGCCTCACTAACTTATTAACAACATCGGAAACGTTCGTGAGACAACCCCAGAAGATGTGGAGGCGGTATCCGGCCTGACATGCCCAGTCCGGACACAAAACCTCCGCCCTGTCACTGGCACTGAAACATGGCGGATGTGTAAATTTCCATCATTATTTTTGCTTTAAAACTATAACAATTACACACGGTAAACACGTCCAGACAGTGTGCAGCTGGACACTCTTGTATTTCTCCCTCTCCTCTTGGAAAAAAAAATTATACAAAAAAATACGGCAAGGCCCACTTCCCGTCCCGCATCCCCGGTATCAGCTTACCGCTGTCGCCGATGATGAGCAGCTTGAAGAGGTAATCGTAGTCCCTGGCCATGCCGGTAGCTGGTGACTAACCTCCGCCTTGTGCAGCTTCTTTGCTTGGCTTGTTGCTCAGGTTCCCTCAGATCCCCCAATAAGAATAAAGAAACAATACCGAAGCTTGAAACTACTAACCCCCCGAGCCGGTGGTGTTTTTCTCGGGGTTTCGCGGCGTCAGCAACACTCTCGCTCCGCTGCAAACAGCCGGAAACTCTGCTTCCTTATCTGGCGGAGCTGCACCCTAATGTGACCCGGCCTCACTGCGCAGGCTCCAGCTACAACATGGACAGGACAAAAAAGATGCAGACCATCTGAGTCTGTGAAAGAGTGAACAATTTATTTGTTTTATGTCTTGTTTTTTTGTTTTATGTTTTTTTATTTTATAACAAAAATTAAAATACTTAATTATTCAATACATTTAAGGATTTTTATGTCAGAATGTTTTATTTTGTACTCGTACTCCTCGTCTTCCGCTTATCCGGGAGCGGGTCGCGGGGGGCAGCAGACTCAGCAGAGACGCCCAGACGACCCTCTCCCCAGTTCCGGGGGCGTTCCCAGGCCAGCCAAGAGACATAGTCCCTCCAGTGTGTCCGGGGCCGTCCCCTGGGCCTCTTCCCGGTGGGACGTGCCTGGAACACCTTCCGTGAAAGACGTACAGGAGTATAGATGCCCGAGCCACCTCAACTGGCTCCTCTCGATGTGGAGGAGCAGCGGCTCTACTCCGAGCCCCTCCCGGATGGCCGAGCTCCTCACCCTATCTCTAAGGGAGTGCCCGGCCACCCTACGGAGGAAGCTCATTTCAGCCGCTTGTATCTGGGATCTCGTTCTTTCGGTCATGACCTCAAGCTCATGACCATAGGTGAGGGTAGGAACGCAGACCGAGCGGTAAATCGAGAGCTTTGCTTTTCGGCTCAGCTCTCTCTTCACCACAACGGACCGGCACAGCGCCCCCATTACTGTGGCAGCCGCACCGATCCGTCTGTCGATCTCCCGCTCCATTCTTCCCTCACTCGTGAACAAGACCCCGAGATACTTAAACTCCTCCACTTGAGGCAGGAACTCCCCTCCAACCCGAAGAGGACAAGCCACCCTTTTCCGGTCGAGAACCATGGCTTCGACCTGTTTTATTTTGTATTAAATGAAAATCCACGATAATTAGTGAGGTGAACTTAATGCTCCCTCAACCCAGTCATAATAGATATGTAACTGACGAAGTTTTCTGGTGTGTCTTAACATTGGTCAAAGAACTATGGATTTGCATAAAACGTTATATGTTGGATCTTGGTCCAAGAATGCCAGCGATTGTAGTGAAGTCTAGATGTTCTTCCGTCCACTGCTCCTTTTGGGAGTTGCTGTTAGAGATAATCTTCCTCCATTTGAAACCATCACTTATCCTGAGCCCCGTCTTCTATGTATTACTGCAGCTATTGCCATGTATCAAACACAAAGCAGCTAAACTGGATTATGAGATCGGTGTTGGTGAGGATTTTCATTCTGGGAATTCTGACTTCAATGGGCAATCTTGCTTATGTTTCCTTTTTGGAAATTTGTCTTGTATTTACATCCTTTCTGGTTCTGACAAAACACAAAAAATGATAAAAGTTCAATTTCTGATGTCAAACATCTTGACAGTCTGATGCTATTTGGAAAACTTGGTAATTAGTGAGGTGGTACTTCCCATAGAAAGTCTGAGAACCACTGATTTACTGGTATGCCCTTATTGGTTATTTTAGCTACCTTATCTGGAAGCCATACATCAGTTTTGTTAGGAATACATAAACTGTAGTTTTTGATAGTTTCATGAGAATTTGCTAAGATAAAAAGTCCAAATGGTGATATATGTCCTTTACACTACATCTGTCCTGCAGTGTTGCTTTACATGTCTTAATCTGTAGAATGGCTCTAGTCTAAGGCCTGTTTCATACTCCCATAGTCACTCCAGACAGTCAAAACCACAACCATCTATGTATTCTGGTAAGTCCACACTTCCTCCCCATTGCCAACAACACCAACTCAAAAACATGAATTTACATGATGAAATGAAAAAAACATTCCTTCTCAGTTATAGTCACTTTCTGTGATGTTTAGACCACCAAAATATAGTGGAAAAAATGAGCACATTCTTGACAGGGTGTGTTTTTCTAACACATTTGGAAATATGGATATATGATATAAATGTTTACCGAGAAATTCATGTAATACAAAAGAATAAAAATTGAAGACCTTTTAAAATGTTCTGTAAAAAGTAATTTAAAAGATATTTCCCTTGAACAACTAAGTCCACCTCAAAATGTATTCCCACTTTACTTGGCTCACATCACACACAGACGTATCATAATTAGAAACTCATTGTTAAAGCATTGTTAAAGAGGTTTGCCCTATTGAAACCCAAGACATGTGGTTTGGTGAGCTCCAGACTTGGAGAGTGAACACTATGCTGAGATAGAAAAAGCTTCAGAAAGAAGACTGAAGCAGTGTATGAATCTGGTAATTTAAAGAAAACTAAAAAATAATCACATATCAGCCATAGCACTGTATCAAAAATTTGTCTAACCATCAAGCAGGTTCACCCTGAGAGCTGACTGCAAGATGTCTGCAAGGAAGTCTTATATACTGCTCAAAAAAATAAAGGAACACTCAAATAACACATCCTAGATCTGAATGAATGAAATATTCTCATTGAATACTTTGTTCTGTACAAAGTTGAATGTGCTGACAACAAAATCACACAAAAATCATCAATGGAAATCAAATTTATTAACCAATGGAGGCCTGGATTTGGAGTCACACACAAAATTAAAGTGGAAAAACACACTACAGGCTGATCCAACTTTGATGTAATGTCCTTAAAACAAGTCAAAATGAGGCTCAGTATTGTGTGTGGCCTCCACGTGTCTGTATGACCTCCCTACAACGTCTGGGCATGCTCCTGATGAGACGGTGGATGGTCTCCTGAGGGATCTCCTCCCAGACCTGGACTAAAGAATCCACCAACTCATGGACAGTCTGTGGTGCAACGTGACGTTGGTGGATGGAGCGAGACATGATGTCCCAGATGTGCTCAATCGGATTCAGGTCTGGGGAACGGGCGGGCCAGTCCATAGCTTCAATGTCTTCATCTTGCAGGAACTGCTGACACACTCCAGCCACATGAGGTCTACCATTGTCCTGCATTAGGAGGAACCCAGGGCCAACCGCACCAGCATATGGTCTCACAAGGGGTCTGAGGATCTCACCTCGGTACCTAATGGCAGTCAGGCTACCTCTAGCGAGCACATGGAGGGCCATGCAGCCCTCCAAAGAAATGCCACCCCACACCATTGTTGACCCACTGCCAAACCGGTCATGCTGAAGGATGTTGCAGGCAGCAGATCGTTCTCCACGGTGACTCCAGACTCTGTCATGTCTGTCACATGTGCTCAGTGTTAACCTGCTTTCATCTGTGAAGAGCACAGGGCGCCAGTGGCAAATTTGCCAATCCTGGTGTTCTCCGGCAAATGCCAAGTGTCCTGCACGGTGTTGGGCTGTGAGAACAACCTTCATTTGTGGACGTCAGGCCCTCATACCATCCTCATGGAGTTGGTTTCTAACCGTTTGTGCAGACACATGCACATTTGTGGCCTGCTGGAGGTCATTTTGCAGGGCTCTGGCAGTGCTCCTCCTGTTCCTCCTTGCACAAAGGTGGAGGTAGTGGTCCTGCTGCTGGGTTGTTGCCCTCCTACGGCCTCCACGTCTCCTGGTGTACTGGCCTGTCTCCTGGTAGTGCCTCCAGGCTCTGGACACTACGCTGACAGACACAGCAAACCTTCTTACCACAGCTCACATTGATGTACCATCCTGGATGAGCTGCACTACCTGAGCCACTTGTGTGGGTTGTAGAGTCCGTCTCATGCTACCACGAGTGTGAAAGCACCACCAACATTCAAAGGTGACCAAAACATCAGCCAGAAAGCAAAGGTACTGAAAAGTGGTCTGTGGTCCCCACCTGCAGAACCACTCCTTTATTGAGTGTTTCTTGCTAACCGCCAAAGATTTCCCCCTGTTGTTTATTCCATTTGAACAACATCATGTGAAATTGATTGTTAATTAGTGTTGCTTCCTAAGTGGACAGTTTGATTTCACAGAAGTTTGATTTACTTTTAGTTATATTGTGTTGCTTAAGTGTTCCCTTTATTTTTTTGAGCAGTATATATATCTGGTTTAAACTAAACATTATAGGAAAAGAACCTTTAATATCATTTAATGAGAAAACAAGATTCATTTTTAATGTTTGCTTGTAATTAAATCACCTTATTTTCCCCCAGAGATGAACAAAAAAGATGTAGACATTGATATGTGAATATTTCTTTTGGAAAAACTTAATATTTAATGGGATGTCGTATTTTTTTTATGACTGTATGCGTGTTCTGTGATTGACCAGTGGCCTGTCCAGGGTGTCATCTGCCTCTTGCCCAACAATAACTGCAGATAGGCACCAGCCCTTTTGAGACCCTGAAGGAGTGGATGGATAGATGTGTGTTGCATCTGGTGCAAGCATTCCTCACATATATGGACAAATATAGACAGAAATACATTTTCCTTACATAGAACCCTGCAGTTTTAGCCCCACTGACCTCTGACCAAACCCAGACAGAAAGAAGCTTCTTGATATCTCCCACACATTATGAAATCAGTTTTTATTCTGTTTTGCCTTTTTACAACAGTATCACTGATAAGAATGATTCGTCTTATAAAGAGGTTGCTTCCCCCAAACATCTCTCACACGCCAAGTTCAAATAAAATGAAAGACGGGTGGTTTTCTTTACATTGGCGTCTTAAATATTTCAAATTAAATTGGTAAAAGAAGTAGCAGGACACTGGAATATCAAAAAAGACTTGGCGTTGTCTTCCTAACGTTCTTGGTACATAATATTCCACTCGTCACGAGATAAAAGAAACAAGTTAGAAATTGGGCTGAAAGGCAGCTAAAACAAAGGTGTAAAGTGAAAGAAAAATGGGGATTCAAGAACGTCCACCTCTTCCCATGCTGCTTCAATTGGAGAATGTGTTGAGTGTTTCTGGGGTTCTCATATACTCAGGGTTCGTTCACTGTGTCAGTCATGGTTTAACTGACGTCTGTAGCTTTGATTTAATTAAGTCCCGCTCCATCATGTTAAGATGGTGTCATCAATCTCCTCATTGGAGTCTGGCAGGCTGGCGATTTTCTTCAGTGAGCGGCGGTGACACTCTGAGAGCAGTTCGTTACTTGCCGAGTCCAGAATGGCAGTAATACTCTGGCGAGCAGAAATAGAGGAAAGGGCTCAAGTTAATCTGAGACTTTGGCTTTATTGCAGAAATCTCATTCATGTGTGAGTACCAGCAGCAAACTGGGAGACCCACCTGCATGGTTTCCTCTCCTTGGCGGAGTCGCAGCAGGTTGACAATGGTGTGTTCACTCTGGGCTCGGACAGTGGTGTTCTTGTCCTTTGTGTTGTCCAGCAGACTCTTCAGCAAGGGCTTGATTAGGCTGTCCTCCATGGAGGGAGTAGCTGGGTCTTTGAATACCCACCACAGCACACGCTCTGACACCAGTCTGATGTCACTGGATTGGTTCTGAAGACACTGTTGGTTCACAAAGTAAAAGCAGGTCACAAAAACTCTACATTAAACACATATAAGTTATGATCTGATGCTCTACAAAATACCTGATGTCAGCTTCTATGACAAGATTTTGCCCTGAAACTGTGGGGTTAAAAGTATATTTGACTTTTAATTATTTAATGAAGTACTGAGGAAAGATTTCCTTGCTCCTAGAGTCCCTACACAAAAGCATAAAAATATTCCATCATACCTTGAGGGCTCTAAGTTCTTTTAATGAGATGCTACCGAAGGTGACGGAGGGATATGAGTTTTATCTGGCTGTACAAAGAATACAGTAATGTAGCGCTGCTCCTCTCCCAACTGTTGCTGTGCACTGCCTGCCAGGTGGCTGATGGAAGGCTAAAACACCTTTTCCTTGCTTGCTTAGAAAAAGAGATGAATTATTTGGAAATATTTGTAGTTGCACGAAGCACACACAGTTATGGTGTGGAAAATACAGAGGCATCGCCCACCCTATTATTAAGAAAAAAAGGATTTTCTAAATCCACATCTGTAAAACGAAGAGAATCTATTAAACAGTTGACTGCAGGCTGGTAACTGGAGCACATAGCCTGACTAATTAACCAGCCAATATCAGGTTTTTCGACTTGTGTTACTTTATAAAAAAGCAGAGCAGCTAAATGGTATAATATTCAATGCAGTAATTTAAAGATCACGAAATTATGAAATTCAGCAGGTGTTTACACTCTTCTTATGCTATAGTTAACATTATTGAAACTATAATAATCAATGGTTTTAAGCTGTGGAGGGAAAACTGTTGCTTTAGTTTTTTAAATAAACGTTATCATATCTTATATAGTTATGTTTAACATTTGTCTGTAAATGTTGTGATACCTTTGTTCATACTGGCCCATGCCTAGGGGCCACTACACTCACTACACTCAATATTATTAATACCCCGGGCAGATTTAGGTTGAAAGTTATCTTTTAATTATAGCAACATGTTTTTTTCTGACTGAAATATTAACGATTAATTTTTTTATTAACACGTTCTCTAAGAGATTTAAATCTGATAGAGGACCTGTGGAAATAGCTAAAGATTAGGCTGATTGCAAAGAGACCTTTCAACGTCAAAGACTCAGAGCTCTTCCCTAAATACACGGGTATAAACAACATACACAGGCCATCTTTTGCTCAAATGTAACCAAAACCTGTTTTTTATTGATGACCTTTCTACATCGTCTTATCTTTCTTATGACAATAGATAACCTGTGCCCACTTCTCACTTTTCCTTACCTGCAAGGATAGTAGGGGAAGTGAATATGATTACCAGCTGAATATGACGGCGTCCGTTAGTCTTACCTTAACCAACTGTGTGATAATGCGCTGGGAAACACTACTGCCTCCCTCTGTCCTGAGCTGATGCCTCATTAAATATCCCACAGCTCTGATCCCACTGGTAGCAATGGGAATCTAGAGGAGGAATCACACATGTGGAGATCAGTCAAGGAAACCCTTAAAAGTCATTGTAAGCATTCATTAAAATTTTTAAATCTCTCAAGTTCAAAACAAATGGAAGCTATGTGTCTGCTTTTTACTCATTTGTGCTCACCCTGTCTGCAGTGGCGTTAACCAAAACTGCCTCAGTCACGGTCTCGTAATAATCCTTTCCACACAGCCTCTCAGGAGCAGACTTCACAGCTATAGCTAGGGTCAAGCTACGACCATGACGCACCATCCAGTCCACACCAGACACATCCGCTGAAGGGAGGCAGAGAAGCATTAGCTCATTTTTGTTTATGCAGACAAAGCAGCAAAGTTGTTTTGGGCAACATGGATACCTTATGCTAATATAATAAAGACTTTCTAAAGATAATGTACAATGCTGTTCAAAAGAATATGTTGACAGGACAGCTATTAGTGGTGATGGCATCATGGTATGGGGTTACGTTTCATCAGCAGGGAATGGGAAGCTGGTCAGAGCTGCAGGGAGAAAGGGTGGAGCTAAAAATGGGCCAATCATGGCAGAGAACCTGTTAAAAGCTGCAAACGATTTGAGACTGAGGTTCACTTTCCACCAGGACAGCAACCCTCAACAGAGCTACAACAAAAAGGTTTTGTTAAAAGAATATTCATATATATCTATTTATATATTAGAATTGCCCAGTCAAAGTCAAGACCAAAATTCCACCGAGAATCTGCGGCAAGACTTATGAAAATACGTTAACATATTCTTCCTGTTCAATCTCACTGAGATATCTTTTAATCAATGTGCAAACATTTTTGCATCTAGATGTGCAAAACACTGTAATGGTAGCTAAAGGTGGTTGATTTAGTTCGACTGAACACAAATGCATGCCACACTTTTCAGATTTTCTTTTGTATGAAGTTAAAACCCTACATCATTGTCCTTCCATTTCACCATTATGCATTATTCTGTGTCACATAAAATCACCTAATATGACAAAAATGACAGAACAATTAAGATTGCATTACTTGTGAAAAAATACAAACCTAAGACATGTTGAAGTAACACACTCTTCAGCTCCTCCTCTGACAGGAAGGCACACAGCTCACCAATACAACCTGCTGAGGCCATGCGTGTTGCATCCTACACACACACACACACACACACGCACACACACACACACACACACACACACACACACGCACAGAGCAGACAGCCAGAAAGAGGTTCTATGTTACGAAGAGACATGAACAGTCAAAAACCACCTTTTCAAAAAACCACATCCTCTGTCTGACTTCCGTTTTTTTCTACTGTGATCAACAACTCCACAGAGCATTCCTCTGCAGCAGCTCCACTAAGTGCTCTAATGTGTTTGCTTTCTTTGAGGATTTCTCTTTGGGTTCAGGAGCTACTGCAGAAAACAAAGGGATTGGGTTTGGAGCCACATATTTAATGTGTTTGGTTCTTTTTGACACCTCAAGGCATCTGCTCAAGTTATCCTACCTCATCATGTCCCAGCATGCCCAGTAATGTGGTGGTGATGTTCTTGCGAATTGCTGGATCCACCTTTGATCCGGCCCCCTGGATGACAAACCTCAAAGCTTGGAGCATAGTTTCCCTGCAAACACAAACAGAGAAAAATACATTATGCAAAGATACTGAAAGCTTTAAAGTTATGTTGGAAAATCTTTTTGGACAGACTTTCAAAACAAAAATGACCTCAGAAAACACACACACACACACAAAAAACATAAATTAAGTAAAATATTACAGACGAACTGAATATGTCACCACGCTCTGGTGGAAGAATGATGCAAGAGACATTTTTAAGTTAACCCCATACGCCTGTTAGACCTATTTATCAGTCAACACATACAAATATAACTATGATGTAAAGTATATTTCAGACTCGAGCTGGAAAAGTGTCAAAAGAAGCAGTAGAGGAGTTATTAACACCCCATCTCTGTTTTGCTTGTGACACAAAAATGAACGTTTAAGACTCAAGTCAAAATGATACTGGATAAATGAGGACACTGTGCCCTCAAAGCTATATGATGAACAGATTGCAGTAACAATCTATTTTAGCAACACAAGTGGCCGTTATTTGCGTAATTTCTCCAAAGTGGGCAGACAGGAAGTGGGGTGAAGAGCGGAGGAAGACGTGCAGTGTTATTATCTTATTAAAGGTGTTAGATTTACGCCGCTCAAGGTGGCAGCAGGTTTGATTAGCTCTGGTACTTACATTCTGGTTTCTCTTGTGGTGGATAGAGGTTGAATTTTTGAACGATTTTCATCTCCAGTATCAGATGCTGTGCAGCTGGAAGGAGTTTGCTGATACTTTTTTTTTAAACTTTTGGACATTTGTTTTGATACATCACCGTGGCAATGGGGTGGATTTTTTTTTAATTATCAGGAGCACCTGATTAATATCTCAGCAGCTCAAATTATACTTCAACTACAAACTCATATCCCTGATGAGTTGTAAAGGAGGCGCCATGGATGCAGAGCAGGAGCAAAGAGAAGAGAGAGAAAGATGAAGTTATAACCATCTCTTCCGTCGATCATGATGGGTAATGAGAGATCGTTGGGAAACAAGTTGGATGGATTCCAAGCCCTACAAAGGACCCAGCCAGAGTATTGGGAATGCAGTATTATGTGCTCACTGAGACATGGTTGCAGGATCATATCCCTGGCTTCAGTGTCTCTCTGCCAGGCTTTCTGATCATATGAGCAGACAGAGATTTAAAGAGGAGCGACAAACGCAAAGGAGGTGGTCTAGCAGTACTTGTGAACAACAGATGGTGTAATCCAGGACATGTTACTGTGAAGTGTCTTCTCTGCAGTCCAGATATTGAACTGTTAGCCGTAAGTTTTTGTCCATATTATTTACCCAGAGAGTTCACCAGTGTCATTTTGGCAACAGTTTATGGTCCACTTTTAGCTGTTGCCGACACTGCATGTGATGCAATCAGCTCAGTTGTTGCCAAACTACAGACACAACAGGCCAATGTGTTTGTGGCAATATCTGGTGATTTTAACCATGCTTCACTCTCTGCTACACTTCCAATGTTTCAACAGTTTGTCAGCTGCTCTACCAGAGAAAACAAAACATTGGATTTGTTTTATGCAAATGTCAAGGACTCATACATCTCTAAAGCAAGACCTCCTCTAGACAAATCAGATCACAATCTTGTTTTTCTCTGCTCGAAATATAAACACCTTGTTCAGAGGCAACCTGTAACTGTGAGAAGATGGTCACAGGAAGCTGAAGAAGCCCTCCGAGGTTGCTTTGAGGCTACAGACTGGGCAGCCACACGGAGAGGACATCAATGCCATGACTGAGTGTGTGACCGACTATATAAACTTCTGTGTGGAAAACATCATCCCCACCAGAACAGTGAGATGCTTCCCCAATAACAAACTCTGGATCCCCGGTGACCTGAAGGACCTGCTTAACAAGACAAAACAAGCCTTCAGAGAGGGAGACAAAGAATTATTGAGGAGTTTACAGAAGCAACTTAAAGTCAAGATAAGAGACAGCAAGGAGGTGTACAAGAGGAAGCCGGAGAGCAAGCTCCAGCAAAACAATATCAGAGATGTGTGGTGAGGGTTGAGGAAGATCACTGGCTTCAAGTAGAAGGACAATCGGACTGATGGATGTCTGGACAGAACCAATGAACTAACACATTCTTCAATAGATTCAGTTCAGAAAAAAGCTCAGCATCCTTCTCTCCTGCTCACAGCCAAACAGACACCCCACCCTCCTTTGACCCCCAGCTTTCCTGTCACACCTCAAATGTTTTATCTTCCACCTCAGGCTTGGACCCTTCTGCTTCTACATGTTTGTCTTCAACCAAATCAGAAGATGCTGGTACTCCCTCCCCCCCGTCCATCTGTGTGTCAAGAAGTCAAGTGAAGAGACAACTAGAGAGACTGAACCAGAATATGGCTGCAGGTCCAGATGGTGTCAGCCCTAGAGTCCTGAAGGCCTGTGCAGAGCAGCTCTGTGGGATTCTGCACACCTCTTCAACCTTAGCCTGGCCCAGAAGAAGGTTCCGGTGTTGTGGAAGACCTCCTGTCTTGTTCTGGTACCAAAGAAAACTCGCCCATCAGTCCTCAATGACTATAGACCTGTTGTCCTGACATCCAACATCATGAAGGTCCTAGAGAGACTCCTGTTGGCCCACCTGAATAAGCAAACAATTAACTATCAGGACCCCCATCAGTTTGCTTATCTCTGTGGAGTTGGAGTTGAAGATGCCATCATACACCTGCTTCAACAAGCCCACTGTCATCTGGACAAAGCCAGTAGCATTGTGAGGATCATGTTCTTTGATTTCTCCAGTGCATTTAATAAAATTTAACCTGATTTGCTTTATCAGAAATTCCAGAAGACTCAGGTGGAGGCCTCAACAATCTCCTGGATCAAAGACTACCTGACAAACAGACCACAGTTTGTGAGACTGAAGGGTTGTGTGTCCAACCAGGTAGTCAGCTTCACAGGAGCACCACAGGGGACTGTACTCTCACCATTCCTTTTCACTCTGTACACCTCAGACTTCCAGTACAAGACAGACTCCTGTCATCTGCAGAAATACTCAGATGATTCTGCAATCGTGGGGTGGATCAGAGATGGACAAGAAGCTGAGTACAGGAAGGTGGTGGACCGCTTTGTGGCATGGTGTGGAAACAATCATCTCATTTTGAACGTGACTAAAACAAAGGAGATGATTGTAGATTTTAAGAGAAACAGGAATAAGTCAAAAACTATTTCTATCATGGGAGAAGAAGTGGAGGTGGTGGAGGAGTATAAATACCTCGGTGTTCACCTGGACAACAGACTATAGTGGAGATGCAACTGTGAAGCTGTCTACAAGAAGGGACAGAGCAGACTGTATTTCTTCAGATCTGCTGTAAGACAGACCGCTACAGAAGATCCTTCCCGCCCACAGCCATCAGCATCTACAGCGGCTCTTTGAAGAAATCTTCAAAATATGAGCTGCAACAACATTTATTTCCCTTTGAATTGAATCTGTGTATAAGGTTGATATTCTAATAGCTTTTTGTTGAACAGTTGTCTTATGTGTCAGTGCTCATTTGTTTGCTCTCAAACGGTATCATTTGGTGTCATTCAGTTGTTTCAGTATTTGGTCAATAATTGCTTTGTGATCTGTGCAGCCGTCACTGCGCACATACTGCGTGGTCCGGTTATCAGACAGAGCAGTTTGGATTTTTCCAACACATGACTTGTTGCTTCATCTTTACAATTACGTTTTGGTAGTCACTTCCACTGTTAGATTATGTAGGGAGGACAGCAGCATTGTCTTGTTTAATTTTTTTGCAGCAGTGGGGGCCTGTATTTTTGTAATTATTTGAAAATAGGCAGACAAGAAGTGGGATGGAAGACATGCAACACAGGTCTCTGGGGTCGGGACTCGATCCCGGGATAGCTGCGTCAAGGACTGAAGCCTCTGTTTACTGGTCGCGCGCTCTACCGCCACACCACACCACACCACACCACACCACACCACAGTCTGCTGTTTTTATCCTGTTGTTGGATGGAGGGTCAGTAACCCTGCTTTATCAATGCTTCGAATTCCACATTAATACAGTTGTTCACATCCGAATTTAAATATTGTTACATATATTTTGTGTATCAAGATAGAGCCCAAAGGTATTAAGGTATTATTTTTGGGGTCAAATCGCCCAGCCATCCATTTCTTTATCATGTGAAAATGTAAACCCACCTGACTCCGGAGTCTTCCGCATTGCGGATAGCTGAGAGTTGCTCAGTGAAGAGTGGGTCAACCTTGGCATGGATGGAAACCAGCTGACCCAGAGCCTCGGCAGCCCTCAGTCTCACCGCACGGCTGGAATCCTGCAGGGCCTTCAGAAAGGTGGTTTGCAGCTGTGGCAGGAAGGGCTTCAGGCCGATGCCCACCTGGTGGAGTGAAACAGCAGGTATGACATACAACACATACTTTGGTGAGCCGATGGGATTTTTCAGCAGCTATGCAGCCTTGGACCTTTGCTAGCAGCAGGGTGAGAGTCTCCAGCAGAGCCGTCTTCACCGTCCAGGTAAAGCGATCTCCCAGGATGCGAATAAGAGGCCCTGTGATGTTTACTACTGACGGCCGCAGAGCTTCAGGAGAGGTCAGTCGGATAACTCCACCTAAGGCTTTAGCTGCCTCTTCTTTCTGCTCAGGGCTGCCTGTGAGGACACCTTCTCTCAGGACTGACAGGATACACGTCACACCCTGGGTTAACAAAAAGGAGAAACTTTCAAGTAAAAACTCATCCTCTGTTGCTGACTTGTCCTTTAATTTATGTTTTAAAGGAAAATTCTCATCAAGTCTATAATATTACGTTCAGTCAGACATGTTTCCACAGTAACTTAAAAAAGGATAAGAGAGGATTTTAATATGGGAAAATACAACATCTTACTTTGTGTGAATATTTAACTAAAGCCGGAAGCTTTAGCAGACATACCTTGAAGTAATTACTGTCTGTGTGTGGACTTATCTGGTATCTAAGCCACAGCCTTGCGGTTTTGGGTATTTATTTATGAACAACTCTCTCAGGGGCAACATCACAGCACTCAAATGGTTTCAGGTGTGTACTTCGACCACTTCATTGCAGTATTTAGATTATTTCCATTTTCCGCAGAGCTGGTATGGAGATCAGCAACTGAAAGGTTTTCTGCTTTAACGAATTTGAAAAATAGCCCTAATCAATCAGACTTCCAACTTGTTGCTACAAGGTTTTTGTGTTGATAGCCTGGGTTTTGCACTGTGGCTAAACATCTCCAATTTGGTCCCATCTCCCTGAATGACATCATCTGAGACCTATGATTTGCTTATGCCATCTTTGTGAGGCACTTGGTGAAAGGTGCTGTGTACTTTACTTACTAGATGCAAACCTAAGATAGAAACTCTCTCCTGGTTCATTATTTTTCTAACTGCAATATAATGAACTTTAACTCAAGAACTAAGGCCTGTAAAGAGTGAGCTGTAGCTCTTTTTGTAATTTTCCTTACACTCCTAGGATTGGCAATTGTCCTGAACATTTTACTTCTTTTTTACTTTAGAGGAATAAACTCCACAATTCATTTGATTAGCCCTGTCTAGCTGCCATTTGCCCTCTTCATTCCAAAAGAACCGTATATAAAGTATCTCTAAACAGAACAGAAGCGAAGCTTGGAGGACAACACAATGTTTTTACAGGTGTTTTCTGTGTTAGGAGTTTTCTTCTTACCTTCTTTGGAAGACAGAAACCAGGCAGGTGCTGACCTTTCACATCAGGAGCAACAGCTTTAATGTCACGATGTAGGTCATCGATTAGAGCCAGCTGACTGCTGGCATCCAGTTTCTGCAGAACAAACACCAAATGTTCACAGATGAATTCAGAAAACGCCAACATCCTTTTGGCAAATGTTATGTTTACACCATACTTTGACATGCAAATTTCCAATCAACAGACCTTGGTGATGGAGTTGATGGTGTCCCAGCTCTGTGACAGGACCTCTGGATTAGAGTCATTAAGAAGGCGGATGAGGCCTGACAGCAGAGTGCGTATGTGAGCACTGTAATCCAGGCGAGTGCGAGCAAAGTAAGCATTGAGGATAGTGATGGCGGCCTGTCTGAGGCCGGGGTCAGCGCCTCTAGTAGCTTCTAGCAGGTCTTCAATGATGATCCTCTGACCTGCTTCATCCTCCACAGAGAGGATCACGGTCTGACAGCTGCACAACTCCTGAACCAACAGACAAGTCATTTTAGAGACTATTTAAAGCTTCTAACATGCAGCAAATGTTGACCAAAGTGTTTTTAAAGAGGATTAATTTATTTAATTTGATAGAATAATAACAATCAATGTCCAAAAAAGTACAACCATATCTCTTCAAGCCATGACACTAAAAAAACATTGAGCATTTTGGGTCAATTTGAACTCAAGTCCAGTTTGGTTTTAACTCTGTTTTAAAAAAAGGTCTAAAACCTACAAAAACTCATATTTTAGATTATGGCTTAGAGCTACAGAAAACTCAAAATTCAGTTTGACAAAAAAAATGTAAGTCTTTTTAATACAAAAATTTCAGCCATTTGAAACCTATGTTCATGTACTGTACATTAAACGCCCTCCTTGGTCGGGGCTCCTTTTGCATGAATTACTGCATCAGTGCGGCATGGCATGTAGAAGATCCATCTGTGGATCTGCTGAGGTGTTCAGAAAGCCCAGAAAGCTTTAACAGCAGCCTTCAACTTGTCTGCATTGTTGGCTCTGGTGCCTCTCATCTTCCTCTAGAAAAATACTCCGCAGATTTACTGTGGGGTTTAGGCCAGGCCAGTTTGCTGGTCAATCAAGCATATTGATTATGGATGGTCATTAAAGCAGGTATCGGTACCCGACATTGTGGGCTGGTACCAAGTCCAGCTGGAAAATGAAATCAGCATCTCCATAAAGCTTGTTGGCAGAGGCAAGCATGAAGTGCTCTAAACGTTCCTGGTAGACAACAGAGCTGACGTCGGACTTGAAAACACAGAATCTCTCCTTCTTAAATGGACTTTATTTCACAGTCCTTTAAAAGGCAACGGATATCCATGTTGATTTTGCTCCCTTTTCTTACACGAATTTTCCGTCCCTAGACTTTCCAATAATATGCTTTTATTTAGCCGTGTGTGAACAGCCAGATTCTCGAGGCATGACCTCTTGTGTTTTACCCTCCTTGTTTCATTTTTTAGCTGAATAAATGAAATATATTTAGCTTTCAGTTATATTCCTATATATTAAGATCCACCTGTAGGTCATCGCTTAATTAATCATTTACCATAATAGAGCAGAAAAGTCTACATAACAAACAGGTTCACAACTAAGGCTGAATAAATGCTGGATTAACCTGGGCTTCCTCCTCTGTTCCCAGCTTCCCTTTAAGTGAAGAGAGGAGGGCGGGTAGGATGACGCCGAGGTGACGTGTCAGAGCATCTCCTGCCACAGCTGAGAGGAAGGCCAACACACGGGTGTTCACAGGAGGCGCAGTCAGCTAGAACACACAGCAGAGGAAAATGACCTTAATCACAGAGACAGACTCCAGAAAAGACAAGAAACACTGACTGATGTTTCACCTTTGGAACCAAATAAGGCAGCACAGAGCGGCTCTTCACTGCCATGACTTGCTTCAGGCCATCCAAAGCAAACTCAGCTGTTTCCTTGTCATCCTGGGAAAAAGACAAAATATATAAGAGGACATTTAAAATGTTCTTAAACAAAAACGTCTAGATTCAATGTGCCCTCCCCCTCCTCACCAGCTGTTTAAGCAGTGTAGGCAGGATGTCATCCAGTGCCTGGTGACCAATGGTTGCGTGGAGCTGCTCAAAGGTTTTGGCTGCAGCCTCTCTGACCTCCTCTAGGGGGTCACAGAGAGCCTTCCTCACAGTTGGGACCAGCGACTCAGAGAAGACAAGCACCTATTGAATAAACAACAGCTTAATGATGTTTCTCTTGATGCTTAACCCCGTTCCCATCAGTTTTACATGTATGTGTTATAGTACCGCATCTTTGCTGGTGGACTTCATGATCTCACTGAGTCCGATGCAGACGCCTTGCCTTTCATCGCTCTTGTCCGAGCGCAGCCCCTCCTCCAGGATAGGGATGATCTCGGGGAGAATCTTTTCTCCCAGTTTCCTCACCAGATCACCAAGTGTCCGAGCAGCAATCTGAAAACCACAGCAGCTGAGTAAACAGCACATTGTGGGCTAATTCTACAAATAGACAACAGAGACTGCCTCAAACAGGTGTCACAAAAACAACACGCTTTGCTGATCCACATGGAATGATACCGTTCTCTTGTCGGGGCAGGTTGAAGCCAGGAAGCCCAGCAGGAGAGAGAAGAGGGTTGGGAGGATCTCTCTTAAAGTTCTGGGGGTGTTTGATACAACGATCTTCCACACATGAAGAGAAGCCTGTCGGACCACGAGCTGGGTGTCAGAGCGGCCCATGTAGAGGCCCGAGAGCACACGGTTCCGTCGCTCAGCTCCCAGAGCAGAAATAATAGCCTGACAGGAGGAAGGACAAAGCTGAGCAACATATAACCCAGATCCTAACCAATGTAATATTTCTGTCATGGCATGTAAATAGATGGTGATCAATCTGCTGTGGATTTATCGGGAAAGGTCTACAAACTTTATTGGATGCAGCGGTTCCAAAGTTGTCATCCTCTGAAGCCGTCTCTGTGGTCATCTTTCCCGTTACTCCAGAAATATGGAACAGCAGGTCTCCCAGCAGCTGGACTGAGCTGAACCTATAAGCCAACAGAAGCCCTGTCCATCATCAGGAAATATGAGAGAGCCATTTACCCTGCAGCTACTCATCACAACATATCTTGATCTGACCTGATTCTCCACAGGTCGTCAAACAGGCCTTGTTCCAGCTCAGGAAGCAGCAGGGCGATGGCGGTCTCAGCGTACATGCTGATGATTCGCTGGCCGGCTCGCAGCGCCGTGTCTCTCACATACTCGTTCTCATCAGCCAGAGCCTGGAAGAGAGAATCAGAGGATAGGGCAATTCACATTTCTATCTCATTAAATATGAGTTTCCAATTACAATCTTATTAGTAGTAAAGAGATAAAAAAAAAAAAAAAAACGACAATTAGCTGGAAAAATAATTTGAGGCAAACACCTTGAGAATGCAGGGGATGATGGGTCCGACATAGGGAGTAAACTTGTCTCCGAAGGTGAGAGGCAGGTAGATGAACATCATGATATAACCGTCTCTGACATGAGAAGCAATATCCACCTTGCTAGCAGTCTGCACCACGTCTGGCATCAGTTTATCCAGCTTCTCTACTCCCAGTCCGGCCATTACCTCAGCCAGACCTGAGAGGAGCATCAAAACACTTACTCACTGACACAGTTGAGTGATGAGAAGCATAAAGATCAAAAGGAGAACAACTAACCTTGCGCAGCCCCAGAGCGGTCTACGGAGCTCTGCTCGGACGCCAAAGTCTCCATGAGCCAAGGCAGCAGGTCGTCAAAGCAGGATTCTCCCATCCCCTTCACCATGGCACCCAGAGCTTTGGCTGAGACTGTACGTACCTGGAAAGGGAAAACAAGGTGACATTTAAATATCATTCAGAGAAGACGTCAGCCAATATTAGTAATGTGATGCTGTTTATTTTCACTAAACACACCTCAGGCACTGGGTCCAGCAGAGATGCCTTCAGACCAGGAATAACACTTGGCAGGTAGGGTGACAGATCCTGTAGGTAGTATAACACACCATGTAAAATATCATGTAGAATAAATCGTCTTAAAGGTGAATTTAGAGTTAAAGCCACAAACCTTCTGGTCAGTGAGAGAGTACATGTTGCCGATGATCTGAGCGGCCATCTTGCGAGTGTCAGTGGAGCGATCCTGGAAGGCTCTCTGCACGATGGGCATGATGAGGGCCAAGGAGGGGGCATCGATAAAGTGTACAAACTTGGTGTCCAGCAATGTCTGCAGACAGGTCTGGGTCTTCCTGGATGGATCGGTGAGGGCGTCCAACAGGATCGGAGTGATGGCTGGACGAAGAGAAAGATAAATCCTCAACATCTTCCAGAACTCGTAGAGATTAACTAGTCTTTGTGGCCAATTTCTGACTTACCGACAACTCCTCCAGGTCATAGGAAAAACTTTTCTTTTGCGCATTTCAAAGCATTGAAGCATGCTATATGACCAGATTTTATTATTTTCTATAACATTATTTTTAAACAAAAAATGTTAAAGAGTAAAAAGCCCAGGTTTACTGTCATGTATAGATTGTAAAATCAGTCATTCATTTATTGTACTTATACAGGACCTTTGAGCTGACTCTCTGTGATCTATCATCAATTATAAATATGAGGAGACGTCACACCAGAGACGTGTGAGAGAGAATGTGTGTAACGTAGCTCTGCAGTTAAACAGGATATCTCTAATATTTTTAAACAATACAAAAATTATTAGTTAACATTTTAAACTGCCTTTTTTATTTTATATCAGCAATTAGGCAGATCTGGTTAGGATCAGTAAGAGTTCATTCCTTGTAGAGTGTGTGGCCTTAACAGAGATTTCCAAAAGACTGCTAACATTTACTAATCCATTGCAGTCTATGACAGAGAATTGGATCTTCACTAAAATAACACAGAGCAACTTTGCTGCGATATGTTCAGCGTCCTGCTGTCTGCTGAAGTCTGTTGTTGCAACCTGAATGAAGAGCTTCTTTGAAAAATAAAGCGCCTTTTCTAGTTGCTTCATTCACCTCACTAATGCTGACAACAGCTAATCCTACAGTAACACTCACAGAGAAGGGTTTTTGGTATGAAGCGTTCACTGATCAGAAAAACGGTACCATTTTTAGTTTCTAATCACCGATCGGGGTCGGTTAAATACAAGACAATCCGAATCTGGTCTTTAATTGATTCTGTTGTGCATCTCCAGCAATGAGTATCCCTGTTTTGTTTTTTTTTTCTTTTTCTTTAATGATTAAAAAACTGCAGTTTTTTAAGAGTCATTCAACTATCTGAATTTTATTATGTACCAGCAACAGGCTTTTGTGGTGACAACTTACCCAAAATTTCCGGATTGCGAATGACTGAACCGATCTGTCGAAGAGCCTGCTGGCCAGCCTTCTGCACCTTGACGTGGGAGTCGGTGAGCACCTCAGTCAGCTTAGGGACGATGCTCGGCAGGCAGGAGGACAGCTGCTTGGGTGCACAGTAGGCCATGGCACCCAACAACTCCACCGAGCCTGGAAGGAAGAGAGAGGCGATTGGCAAGGGACTACATTACAGACTGCAAAATGTGAATCTTTCCTGTATTTCCTTATTTATTTAGTTTTATTTTTCTGCACTAGTGGCCTTCATTTCACAGTACACAGACAAGAAATGGGCAGAGATAGACGGGGGAAAACATGCAGCAAGGGTCCCAGGGTTGGGAATCGCTGGGAGTAGGACAAATGGTCTCTGCATACCTCTTTACTACGAACCACACCGAATATTTTCTGTGTTTTTGTATAAAATAATTTGACAAACACTAGAGCTGAAAGAGGGTTTACTTTAGTTGCTATAGTTCAACAAAACAGTTTTTATGTGGCAAGTAAAATGTGTATAAATAATATTCTAGGCTTAAACGTCATGTGCATCTTGCCTGCTTTTGTCCTCCATGACTCTTCCTCCAAGGCCACCAGTAGAGAGGGGAGGACCAGCTTCACACCATGGGCGCTAAGGTTCCTCATCACAGCCTTGGCACAGTCATCTGCAGCCTGGAATAAACAACAATCAGAAGGGATCAGTAAAAAAATAAACCTCACATTTGAATGATCACATGAAATAGAAATGGAGTTACTTTCTGCTTAAAGTTACTGTAACTGTGTCCTATTATATTTAAAACGACAGGAAATGTCTGCCAAAATCTTGGAATATTATGGGCTTATGTCAGGATACAAGCTGAATATTGGGAAAACCTAGGCCTCATCCTTTAATTGTACTCCATCCACAGAAATTACCCAACAATATAGGTTCAAATGAAACAAGAAATCACTTAATTATTTGGGAGTTTCAATTACAAATAACTGATCTATTTGAAAAAAACTACAAGCCCCCAAACTAAAAACTATATAAAGACATGCCGAGTTTTGTTACTAGATTCAAATGCAAGAATTGACAAAATTAAAATGAATGTCCTTCCTAGGCTTTTATATTTGTTTCAATCGCTGCCAATTCCATCCTCACTATTTGTCAAGCGGGATAAAAAACTTTCAAAATTTATTTGGAACGGGGGGAAGTCAAGAGTAAGGTACTCGGGGCGTGGCGCTGATGGTGTAGGGGTTAAGCGCACGACCATATACAGAGGCTACAATCCTCGAATGGCAGCTGTCCCGGGTTCGAGATTTACAGAATGTCTCCCCCTCTCTCTACCCCTCTTTCCTGTCTACCTATTGTCAAAAATGGAAAAAATAAAGGCCACTAGTACCGAAAAAATATCTTAAAAAAAAAAAGAGTAAGATACTCAACGCTTGAAATACCCAGAAACGAGGGAGGCTTAGCATTGCCAAATATTAAAGATTACTACTATGCAGCCCCTGAAACCCTTACTCTGCTGGTGTATCACAGATTGCTTTACAAAATGGAAAGAAACAGAATTAGACACAGGAGCGGGTCATGTACTGGTTCCCAACAAGAAGTTGTATAGTGAAAAAAAGAAATTGGATTTTTTTAACTAAATTTACCTTAGAGACCTGGTTCAAAATAGGTTATATAAATTGGAAAACGAAATTAAACTTCTTAGGGGGTTAGCATATGAGACAAACTTTAAACCAGGAATTATGAATCCAAAATTCAATGACTGGACAATTAGGGGTCTGACTACTTTAAGTAGATTTATAAAAAGGGGGACAATTCAAAAGCTTTCAGACCCTGTAGAGAGAATTTAACCTAAAAAAAAATCAGGACGTCTATATGTATCTACGGGTACGAGATTATTATCAAAAAAGAAGCAAGGCCAGGAATATCAGGGGAGATAAACAAAATGACAGAAATATTGGACAGTACATACAAAAACGCAAACGAATTAAATGTAGAAATAAGCGATGACATGTGGTAGGATATATGTGAAACACTACAGAGCACAACGGGCTCTAAAAATATGGAAAACATTTTGCTGGAAAAATATTGTAAGATTCTTTATTACACCAAAATCAAAGAAACGATCCCCCTATGTTTGAGAATGTGTGGAATTCAGGACGTAGACCAAGCCCATGTGTTTTGGCAATGTACAAAACTGACATGCTATTGGGAAGATATTCAAAACAGGCTAACGGATGTAATAGGATACACACTACCCAAAACTCGTACATCTATCTATTTGGGAACATTCAAAAAGGACCGTTATTTGATTAAAATTCTTCTGGCTGCCGCAAAGAAGGCCCTCACACATAACTGGTATAAAGTGGAGCCCCCCTCCTCCTGCAACTGGATGGATATAGTGGAAAAAATACACAGGATGGAGAAGTTGACATGCACCATAAAACTAAACTTCAACAATTGAACTGTGAGAAGCTGTGGAAAAAAATGGACAATGTATGAGAAAACATGGAATGGTCACTCCTGACACCCAGTTCTGTAAGTTCTTTCATTTCGACTTGTATTGTATTACATAAAAGGAAAATAAAATAAATATATAAAAAGCATTTCTGTAACTGTATGTGTGACAGCAATGGAGATCCTGCAGACAGCATATGAACTGACACTGGAACCACGAACAGAACTGTTCTCTTAACACAATACCACTAATCTATTAACTAGTGATACATTTCTAGGGATTTTTGCCTGGTACTGTTTTTTGCTACATTAAAAAATCATGCAACAAAGAAACGTGTCCAAAATGTTAGACCTAACCTGCTTCACTTCTGCTTTCTAAATGCCTTCCTTCTTTATTTGTTCACTGCATCAGTTTGGTTAGAGCTGGAACCAGAGCCAACTGGATCCCCGTATGGCCACTTACCTCCCTAACATACTGGTTTCCATCTCCAAAGCAGAGCAAGAGGTGTGGCAGCACATGGACCACATATGGCTCAAACAGCTTCCCCAGCATGTTACACAACATCTCAAAGGCAAACAAGGCTCCTGCAACGACATGATTTTCAGCATGCAAATCATCTCTGTTAAGAGCTGCTTAAGTCACGTGTAATGCAGAGGTTCTGGATATGGTTTTTCAGGCCTCGGATTAATGTTAGGGAAATTGTTTGCATCTGCATACACAGTACAAATATATAGAACCAGCTGCATTTACTGGCAGCTCTGGTAAAATGTGTAAAAAGCCTTAAAATAAATCCATCACCTGTTGAAGCAGCATAATCTCAGATTGATAGCTTTAGATCTGACTTCTCAGTCTTTTTAAAATGAATAAATAAAATAAATAAAAAAATGAATACTAAATAAAACTGAAGTCCTTTTAAGTCATACTTCAATTTTTTAGGTTGACCAGAGTTTGAAGGAACCTACAACTGCTTGTCCAACACTTCCTGTTTCTCTGGGGAGTAAATACAACGTGACATAGAGGATAATTTCCTTTAACCGCTGGCCACCAGGCTGGACAAGGACTATATTTATCTCGCCACCACACACCCCGGGCAGGATGGTAGGGGAGGTATATAAAGTCTTAGATGGAGCATTGCTGCAAGAAATCTCCAGAACAACCATGATGCCGAACCACCTTAACTGACTTCTCTTGATGCGGATGAGCAACAGCCATCCGCTGAGATCCCCACAGATGGTGAGGTTCTTCACCCTATCATGTCTCTCTGACAGACCACGGGAAAGCCACATCCCTCTCCACTGGGAGAGGGATGCAAAGACTCCTCTCCCTGTATGATCCAACCTTGGGAAACGTTAGGAGAAATGACGTGCCATGTACAAAGCCAGTGTACCAATAATGTCTCTGGTGAGTTTGTCACAAAGCTATTGGATTATTTCCCCTCAGAATAATGCACTCAATTTCTTTTTTTTGTTTCTACATGTGTGAGATTATGCAATAAAAGATTATTTTAAGGCTTTTTACCCATTTTAACCAAGGTGTGGGACAAATGGGGCTATTGGTACTTAATGTTTTCTTTTTTTCATATTCCCTGGGGAACAAATAAAAGTTGACTGTTTTAGGCCATTAACAAGGACAGGCCGTGCAGAAAGTATGCAGACGGAAAATCTAGCTGTTTTCTGACCTTCCCTTCTTCTGAAGTTCTTCTTGTCCTGGATGGCATCAGTTAGCGTGGCCATGATGTCCTGTTGTTTAAGTGCCAGAATGCCGAGACCTTTGACCAGTCCAGCCAGTCCATATGCTGCTCCTTTCCTCTCTGCATATTTGTCACTCTCAAGCAGCAGCTGCAGCAGATTTCGGACAATTCCTGCTGCATCCTCCTTGATAGCGGGGACTAAAGGAGGCAAGCAGCTGGCCACAGACTCCTGGACCTTGGGTGGGGAGGCAATTTACATAAAAGAATACAAAGAAGGTTACTTTTTTTTTTTTTTTTAAACCACAAAAAGGTATTTCAAAACAAAAATTTGAATGCTGCCATTCAGAACCTGTATTACTGAGCCTAAATCATTTGAGTTCACAAATTATTTACCTGCTGTGATGGTGTAGAGAGAGCAGTTATAAGTTTGGCCACAATGGGTTTGACCTTAGGGTCATTTTTATCCAGGTGTTTGGCCAAGGATCCCATGAGAATAACTACACTCTGACGAACAGAGTCATAGCTGGCATCCTGCGGGGCATTTTTCAGAAACTCCTCGAACACCGGCAGCAGAGAGCTCACATTATCCTGACACAGACAACAGGTACATTAGGTGCCGTGCTTGGCAGACGTTGGAGCGGGCTGAACATAAGGACAGTACCTTTCCGTGTGTGTTCAGTGCTGAGAGGGCAGCATCCAGCATGCAGCGGCGCACCTCAGTGTGGCGATCATTCAGAGCATCGGGGACAAAGAAAAGGAAAAGTGGGGTGACCTGAGACTCATCCAGATACTGAGACAGCTTGTTCAGAGCCAGAGCAATGCCGCACCTGTTAAAAACAAGTAGGAACGCTTGCGTTACTTGCGGAAGTATTCATACCGACTGAACCTTTTCACATTTAGTCAAACTACAACCAGAAGCTTCAATGTACTTCATAAGGATTGCATATGACAGACTAACATGAAGAAGGGCATAATAACTGTGAAGTGGAAAGAAAAGGTAAACACACTTTCAAATGTATTTTTTTGGTGGCAGCATCATGCTGTGAGGAAGCCTTTCCTTTGGCTTCTAACCAGGAAGCTGGTCAGAGTTGATAGGAAGATGGATGGATACAGGGCAATTCTGCATTAAAACCTGTAAGAGGACGTAAAAGACTAAAGATCTCCAAAGAGGACAACATACAAACAACACACAGACAAAGCTCCATTTGTGTTGTAGAACGGTCCAGTCAAAAGTCTAGACCTAAATCCAACCGAAGATTTTGGCAACACTTGAAACTTGATGTTCAAAGTAGCTTTCTGTCCTGAAATTTCAGTCTCTACGTAGTGAGAGGTAGATAACATATTGACTTATGAGGTCTAAAATAAAAATACACGCCACACTTCAGATTTTTATTTTTAATGCATCTATCATTTTCCTTCCGCTTCATAATCACGCACCACATCGTGTTGGTCTATCACCTAAAATCCCAGTAAAATACATTGAAGTTTCTTGTTGTGAGGCAGCAAAATGTGTCATCACTACTTCTGCCAAGCCCTGTACATAGGCAGCATAGTGAACAAACATTTAAATTTAAAAGCAGGAGCATTTCTGCAGCTCTCTTACCTGGCCTCCCACTGGTCAGGTGGAGATTCTGAGATCACTCTTCCTAGAGCATCCAGGACAGGAGGCGGCCTCTATAGATGGAAAAATAACACTTTATTTGTTTTTGTCCGAGTTTCGCAATTTCCGCCAGTGGAAAAAACGTGCAAAATAAATCTCACATAAAGTTTCTGGTGGTAGAGCTCGGTGAGCTGGCCGAGCACAGAGGCAGACTGGTCTCTGTACTGGGACACAGCACTCGACATAGCTTCTGCTGCTGCGGTCCGGATGGCCTCCACATGGTGAGTAATGTCTCCAATCAGCAGGGAGCAGAGCTCAGGGACCAGCTCTAAACCCAGAGACTCCCACAGTCTGAGCAGAACAAGCCAACACATTCGCTGAACAGTAGAACCAAAACACTTTACTTCACCATGCAAAAATAGCCCATTTGTGTCTAAAGAAGGTAGCACAATGTCATCGTGAAAATAGAGGAAAGACATCAATTTGATTTATACAGCAAAAAAGCTGAGAGGATGAAACAATCTGTCTGACCACATGACAGTTTGTACTTCAGATGAGCATCGAGGGAGAGCGATCAAACAGGAATGAAAAATCCTCCTTTTACATACTTTTCAGCCAAGGATCGTCCTTCCTCTTCAACATCAAACCTGGCAACCCAAAGCCTGCGCAGCAAGCTCATCCCACTGCTCTCTGTGCTGTCTGTAGGCAGCGCAAACTCCATCTCCAACAACCCCTTCATACAAAAAAGGCAGTACGTAAACACAGAAAGTGAACCGGACCTTCATCTTGTACTGTGTTCTCGGGCTGTATGATGTGTCACAGATTTACTAGTGTGCGTGTCCAAATCGTCATCCTATCACAGTGTAAAGAGTACTTTTGCAGAAACTTTAAAGAAGATTCCTATGAATACTTTTTTGTTGGATGACAAAGAAACGCATTTTAATCTTGCTAAATGTTCCACAACTCACCCTGAGAGAAGCATCTCTGACAGAGAAACAGGGAGAAAGCAGGGCGTCGAGCAGCACGTCTATCTCTGGCTGCTCAGCTACAGTGCAGCCGTCTCCTCCTCCTGCACTGGCACACAGCGCTGTGAGGCACTGAGATGCCAACACCTGAAACCAAAGGAGTGAAAACTTTCACAGTGCAGGAAGGAGACCTAATGTTCATCTAGTTAAATTAGGCCATTCAGAGCTGAATACAGTGGACCAAGGTGAATGAAGACTTAAAATCAGACTTACTGCTCTGATTTACTTCCAGAACAATTTGATCAGTATAATGAAAAGCACATGTGGTCTATTAAGTCATTTACCTGGAGTCTTGGAGTAGCTGTAGAAATGACTCTGGTCAGCAGCAGCAGCATGTTCATACGAGGAAGGAGTTCAGGACCGTTCTAAAAGAAAACCGAGGCTTTCATTAGTAAATGGTAATGTCACGCATAGGTTAGGACTTTTTCTTCAAACACAGATAAAAGACTGCTTAATGGTCATTGTTTAAATGGCATCCTCACAGAAAAGGCAATATGATAAAAAGGTTAAAGAAATAGTAAAAACAGAAGTAACAAAGGGGTGCTCTACCCAAACAGCAATTATTAATACTCTCATACAACAAATAATGCAACAGTTAACGGATAGACAGAAAATGGAACAGATGCACGTCTACCTCATCTAATTCCATGTCATCACCGTCCGGGCTGGCCCGTAGTTGGCAGTGAACGCTGATGACTTGCAGGGCTCTGGTCATCATGCTCTCTGTCTCCTCAGTGCTGCCTGAAGACTCCCTGAGCATAGCGTTGAGGAGAGGGAAGCAGAACGCGAAGGCAGGAGCAGCCAGTAGAGCTACATCTGATGGATGAAGCATAAAGTCACAGTAAGAGACAGATAGTACTGCTCACATATTTTCTAAACATTTCACTATTGGTCAAAATGTCTGCTCTATTATTTCCAGTGATGCATGATGTTCACTGTTATGGAGAGATGATTAATTGTAGTCTTCTCCAAATATAAAAATCTGTTGCAACAACTGTATTAGGCCTTAGTTGTTACTATGGAAGGGCTCGCATATGATTTCTGCCTTTCTGGCTGGCCGCTGGCCATGTGTTTTAGAAGGATTTTAAGCACTTACACCAGTTTGCCAGTAGGTGTCAGACGCTGGCTTGACACACTAGGACTCCAATATCTAAATATAACACCAAAACCCACACTTATGTAAGAATGCAGCTGTTCAACATTATGACATTTATGAAAGAAAGTGTTAAGGAGAAGATAAAGTGAACTTCACAGTTATGAACTGTGAGCATTTGCACACAGGGAAAAATAGTTCATTGCAACAAAGAAAACTGCAATTTCTCCACCCAAAAAATAAAGTAAAACGATGGATCCCACGAAATTTGTGTTTTGTTTAGTTTTTTTCCTGAGTTCCTTATTTTACAATGGAGACAATTTTTCCACTTAAAAAGTGTCTAATCATATTCCTGCCTGGGGGTGGGGGACCCAGAGCGAGTTACATCACATTGACAGACAGGAAGCTGCAGTGACCAATACAGTCTCTCTGTTCATGTTATGATATTGTGAACATCACTGTAAAAACTGAGAAATATTCAGATTATTGCTAATTTTACAGTGGATTTCTCCATCCTTATTTTTAATAACTGTTTTGGGATTGTTTAGAGCTCAACATTTGACACTGAAAAAAAATGTTGAATTGTACAGCCCAGAGCACATAAATATCAAGCTGCTCACTACAACAGTTATTTTAAAATCCCTCCACAATAATTAACACAAGACAAAGTAAGCACTGAGTTCACACAAGACTGTCAAGATTTTAAAAAATCCGAAAAAGTACATATACTGCTAAATATACAGTGGGGAGAACAAGTATTTGACGCACTGCTGATTTTGCAGGTTTTCCCACCTGCAAAGCATGTAGAAGTCTTTAATTTTTATCATAGGTACTGGTTGTTGGCTAAGATCTCATTATACATGGCTTCATCCATCCTCCCGTCAACACGGTGCAGTCGTCCTGTCCCCTTTGCAGAAAGGTGTCCCCAAAGAATGATGTTTCCACCTCCATGCTTCACAGTAGGGATGCTGTTCCTGGGGTTGTTCTCATCCTCCTTCCTCCAAACACGTCGAGTGGAGTTTAGACCAAAAAGCTCTAACCACATGACCTTCTCCCATTCCCCCTCTGGATCATCCAGATGGTATTTGGCACTTCAGACGGGCCTGGACCTGCTCTGGCTTGAGCAGGGGGACCTTGCTTGTCCTGCAGGACTTTAATCCATGGCGGCGTAGTGTGTTACTAATGGTCTTCTTTGAGACTGTGGTCCCAGGTCTCTTCAGGTCATTGACTAGGTCCTGCTGTGTAGTTATGGGCTGATCCCTCACGTTCTACATAATCATTGATGCCCCATGAGGTGAGATCTTGCATGGAGCCCCAGATCAAGAGAGATTGACTGTCATCTTGAATTTCTTCCATTATAATTGCACCAACAGTTGTTGCCTTCTCACCACGCTGCTCGGCTATTTTCCCAGCCTTCGGCAGGTCTATTATTTTATCCCTGATGTCCTCACACAGCTCTCTGGTCTTGGTCATTGTGGAGAGGTTAGAGTGTGTTTGATTGAGTGTGTGGACAGGTGTCTTTTATATAGAAATCCAGTTCAAACAGATGCAGTTCATAAAGCTAATGAGCTTCTTAGAGAAGAACTAACAGGCCTGTGAGAACCGGGATTCTTACTGGTTGTTAGGTGATCAAATACTGATACTCATCCAATAAAATGATAATTAATTACTTAGAAACTACGCCATATGATTTACTGGATTTTTGTTTTAGATTCCGTCACTCACAGTTGAAGAATACCTATGATAAAAATTAAAGACTTCTACATGCTTTGCAAGTGGGAAAACCTGGAAAATCGGCAGTGTATCAAATACTTGTTCTCTCACTGTATTCAATAGTGTAATGTTTGTTTTATAAATTGCTGCGACCACAATGGTAAAACATTGACTACCACTGTTGAGCTTTTTTAATTAAAGGCAACAAAAAGAAACATCAACACCAAACTTCAGTCTGGTAATATTTTGTAAAAGTAAAGACTGCTGCTGGTACCACTGGCATTGTTACCAGTAAAGATAAAATCGTATTAAAACGCAGATCTACCTGTAAACCAGCTTACCTGCAGTCTTGCCTTCTCTCTGTGGGACAGTGTGGTCATTCAACAGCAGCACAGTACGGTGGGCTGCTGTGTCAAGGTCCTCCTCACCCCAAGCCTGGTCTAGATCACACTCAGGCTTTAGTAACCGTAAAGTCACATGACCTACAAGAACACCTGGAAGGGAAAGAAGTGTCAGTGAGGTGAGCTCTCAGGAATGCAGCCACATGCAGCAGACCAGCACCTCAAACAGGCATCGTACCCAGATTGTGAAGGTGTTTGGGCATGAGGCACACTCCGATGTCCAAGAAGACCTGCCGGATACGTGGAGCAGCAAGAGGGGAGTGGAGCAGGGGTATCAGAACCTGAAGGACAGCAGGGAGTTCCCTGGTGATCTGAGCTGGTCCTGCCTTCAGAGTGGCCTCCAGCAGACCCACTGCACTCTGCAGATCCACGTCCAGCTGTGGAAAAAACATGGTTCATTATGAAAGATAAGAAAGTAGGAATTTTCTTAAATATTATTTGTTAGATTTTTGATGAGACCTTACCCCTTGAAGTCTTTTGCGAACTGCAGACTCCTTTTCCAGCTGGATTTGAATCATCTCCTTCTGTTTGCTGGTTAACTGGACCTCATCTTTGATGCCTTTTTTCTTCTTTATCTCCTGCAGAATTAAACAGGAGGTAAGCATGGATAAAAAATATTTTCTGGGACAAGTTGATAAAGACTGGTTGATAAGTTTACTCTACCTCCTGTAACTCCAGTTCAATGATCTGTTCCTTGTAGGAGTAGGCCTTGTTTTCTCTCTTCATGTTCACTTTCTTGGTGTTTTCCTTCTGGGCACTGCAGAGTGGAAGAGAGGAGTACGTGAATACCAAGCAGATAGGCAGAAAGCCCAAGGGAGTCCAGCTGGGAGAAAGGCTGTGTGTTACCTCTGGATGATGGTGTTATCGTATAGTTCTCCATCAGGGGTCTGCATGATGGCGTACTCCTCCCTGGTGACTTGGAGAAGAGTGGGCTGGGCAAGAGCTTCGATGACATGACTCATCACCCGTGGCAACAGCTTGTTTGGTGAGAGGACACTGAGGGCACCGACTGCATTTTTCACCGCCTGTCAAAAAAAACAAATTTAAAGGTTACCAAATATTCATGCACCATAAATGTCTCTGTGACAGTGTTTAAATGTAACTACAATCTCTAAAGAAGATATATAGTTAGACAAGGGGAACGAGATTTATAAACTCTATATGCGTGGAGAAAATGTTGATAACAAAAGTCCGTCTAGAAATCAGAGGGCGATTTTATGCTAGATCAACCGGCCGGATCTTTTTCTGACCAGTGAATGCAAATACGTTCAAAAATGCTAACAGGTCACACTAATAACTTCTGTGTGGAAGTTGTTACTGAGAGAAGTTCACTATTTTAAGTATCATCGCAGTGGTTAAAAATAAACTCAAAGGAAGTACAAAAGGTGTAAGACGTTTCTAGGGTAGAAACAGTGGTTCCACCCATAGGAGGTATGGTGGCTGCTTCAAACTACTACAACAGGGAGTTAGATGTTAGCAGATACCAGGACGTTGCTCTGTTTTATCCCCCTGAAGAGTCCAACTCTGCTGGGTCATGGAACATCTTGGATTAGGAAATGTTTGCAGCCGTTTGGAAATCTCACAGTTAAGGTAAGGGTCTACTTACTTTATTAGCTAAACATGCTAATCGCCAATAAAACAGACGTGTTATCACCTCTGGTACTAATATGAATACTTAATGATCCATCATGACAGAAAGGCTACCTAAACCCTGACATGTATGATGCGATGATAAACAGCAAGTCACACTGTATGAGCTCCACATTATACTCACTCCTGTAGGGGAAAGCAAGTTATGACTGTGATTCAATTCAATTCGACATTATTTTTAGGTAGGACAAAGTTGTTTAATTTGGAATAATCTTGTAGGAGAAAACTTTGGGATTTGGGGCACTTTATATGTTGAGGTGTGCAAATAAGAAAAATGAGGTTTGTGAGGAGAAAAGGACACCGGTGAAATTTGTTTCAGCATTTTCGTCCCATAATTTGCATGGTTTCACTGTATTTGTAGATTTCATGTGATGCTAAAAGTCGAGCTTTGTAACTTTAAACGAAAATTGTATTTTTAAGTAAGTTCACTTTGTAATTACATTTTTATTATTGGGGGGAGAAAAAAGAACAGAAAAAATATAGTTTGTCATTATTATAAGTTCATTAGGAAAAAACAGAATCAGTTAAGAATTGGTATCAGCAGGAGATTTGGAGCAGAAGCTCTCAGATTAGCGCATCTCTTGTTAATATGAAGAGGAAGAGTTTGTTCCCAGCAGACCTGGCTGTCAGCATTGACCTCCAGCAACTGTGGCAGGATAGCCTCAAGGTTCTTTTCAATGAGTTCTTCAGCTTTTATCTTCATGGAGGAAAGCAGAACAGTCCACAAGCCAGAGCGAGCGTTGACTGAAAAAGATAAACACGAGAACAGCATCAACACAGTGTTCCTAAAAATCCCAAAGGTTATTAATACTCTCATCCTAAGTGCAATTTATTCCCGTACCTATAGAAGGATGATGAGTAACAATGAGGGTCTCCATGGCCATATTCTCTGCTTCAGTCGGGTCTCCCCACTGGCTGGCAGCTGAGCAAACAACACACAGCGCATCCAGCAGGACACGAGGGGGAGTGTAGCTGCGACCAAGCTCTGTCAGCTCTCCCGATTCTGACACCAGAACGTCCTGGGGCAGAACCTGAACGTTTGACAACATTGAGATCACAAGTAATCCTGACAAGTGTCAATAAACACAAGATACCTATTATTTGTAAAATCTGGTAAAACCCAAGTTGTATTTTTGTTTTTCTCTGAGTAGGAGCACAGAGAAATTAGTTACTTTGTGTTTGTTGATGACGACTCGTAGTTCTCCTAGAAGGCCGTGAGCGAGACTGGATCCACCCAGAGAGGAGAGCAGCTTCTTGACAGTCTGCTGTGCCCTCTTCCTCACACTCCAGCTCCGAGACAACAGTACTGCAACTGTAGCGTGATGATACATCCTGCAGAGCAGAGGCAAATGTGGGGCAGAAATGAGCCTGCGCAGTGTTTAGTTAAACTGGTTGGTTGACTGGCATGGGCCCAGCTTTTAATTATATTGTACAAATGACCTATGTGGTTCAGATGAGAACTTTCAGTCGGCTTCATGTTAGTCTGCTTTATGCATTCCAAAACCAATTTTAATGTATGACGGCGATCTTTGTCCTGTTAGAACAACAAACTTTAACTAGGTTTCAACCATCTGACCTATACCGCCACCCTAAGATAAAAACTCAACTCCTTAGAATAATAAAGGAAGGACCAGGAACCAAGTTCATGTCTGACATAAACTAGGAACTCCAAAACACCACTGTGCCTGTCTATAAGTGAAGCAATGTCACCACAAACTGAGAGGATGCTGACTAAGTAAGAAACTATGCTCCGAAATGGACGCCTTTCAGTTGGATGGAAAGTAGCTTCTGAAGAAAAGATTTATGATGAAAGTAGACAATGGTTGCGCTTTTGGCCACACTGACAACAACTATGTTACGGTGAGGATTTGAAATCAAAGGACAATGGACAAACTGTCAAGCATGGTGGTGGCAACATCATGCTGTTGCACTGTTTTGGCGCCACTCACTCTCATTGCACAAAGCAAGTAGAATAATGAACTAAGCCAGAACCAAATCAGAAACGTATTGAAGGCTACAAAACAACACGGAGTCAAAGTGAAACCAGCTGAAGAAATCTGAACCTGTATTTCTGACTCTGCGTGGATTATAAAAGTTATACAAATGTAAACATTTGCACCCAGTTGTTGGTTTTTAAAAATTTCTGAAGATAAGTAAGTTGTATCATCATTGCATCAAGACAAAAAGACCTGTTTAAATGTGTCAGAATTAGTAAGACATTAAAGGCCATGATGAGTGTATGTAACCGTCTGACCACAGCGGTCGGGCAGTTAGACGGACAGACACAGACTCACTGTGATTTGCTGGTGTTCAGACGGTGAGCATGGTCAAGAAACAGCCTCTCACAGAGCTGCAGCACTGTGTGCAGAGCTACAGGCACATAGAAAAAGAAACAAGTCATTTTATCGATCCGTTTAGTTTACATTTGAAATGCTGCCTACTTCCTAGTCCTTACTCTCTTCACTGGCTTGGGAGAGGAACTTCTCTGTAGTGAATAATGGTTTCTTCTCATCTAAGATCAGGTTCCAAAAGCTGGTGAATTTAGCCTCTATGAAGAAAGAACGTTTCCATTACTTTAAACCGTCGTTGGACTTGAATCATGTTAAACATTCTTTAAGTGGGCCGTGACTGAAACCGAAGTCTCACCTGTTTGTGTCTCAAGCAGCGCGTGACGACTCAAAAGAACCGAAGCTGCTACACCCTCCGCAAGCAGAGCATGCTGGGAGTTTTGAGCTGCAGCTTTCTCAACAGTTTGGAGGAGTAGGGGTATGAGGTCTGAGGACTGGGCCAAAGTATCACCTAAGAACCGATAAAACAGATAAGAGATCTGGAAACAGTTGAAAGATCTGCAACGTCAGGATCTGACTTACCTCTAAAGGCCTGAAGCAAGGTCTGAAGGTAGGCGTGACGAACTGCAGAGGTGGAGGTCTTCAGATTATAAGCTTTCTTAAACCAGTCCAGCAGAGTGGCAGGAACCTCCACTGTGAGGCGACTGCTCCACTGAGACAGCACAGAAACTGCATGCACCAAGGTGCCCTCATGAACTAAACGAAAAGAAAACAAAATTTGCTCAAGACCGGGACGTGACAACTGGACCACTTAGAGAGTGTCCACCACCAAAACATTTAATCGGCATGATCTTCTACTAGAAAGTGGATGAGGAGCAGCCATACCTTCTTGTTGTAAGTATGGGATAAACATCACAGAGACTGTAGAGCTCAGAGTCTGACTGGAGGTTCCTGACACTGCATGATGGCTGCAGCTTGCAATCCCTTAGGAGTAGGTAGGGTCAAATGGTAAAGGTGAGTAAACGAACTCTGAATAAACCCAGCAGCATCATCTTACACAGAAAAATTAGGATGATCACAACCTAAAACTGGGGTACATTTCTTCAGTAGGAATAAAATGTTTTTCACGGAATCATCAGTGATAATTGTAGCCAAGACATTGAACAAACCCTCTGAAATAAATGTATGGAAGGCATTTTTTATTATGAAAATTTGTTTTAAGTGGATCAGAGGTTCTGGGTATGACCCATTAGTAATCTATGATTTTCCATTTCCCCCGGTGATCAATTTGATGTGACACAGAAGTTCATGGAGGCAGCCACAGTGAGCAGCATGATGAGAAGTAAAACAAATATCTCCAAAGCTCACTGATCGGAGAACTATATCAGAGAGAGACGTCAGTATTTTCTGCCCTACCATCACAAACATAAACATGGAGTTTGCTAAACACTACTGAGAGTTTAACTTGAACTGTGTGCTTTGGTCAAGTGCAACAAAATCATCAGATAATTGAGCTTTCAGCAACAAAGACTGCAGGTTGGTTGGGCCTGAAACAAAGAATGATCAAAGCACCTGCTCCAAGCATGGTGGTGGAACAGTGATGCTGTGGGCCTGTTACTCTTCCAGAGGCCATTGGGAACCTTGCTAAAAGTTGCATAGTTGTATAAACTCTTTGAAAGAGCAAAATAATTTGAATCAAAATCGGGTGGACTCAATCAGTAAACTAAAAATGAGTCACCAGTGGGTCTTTCAGCAGGATAATGATCTAAGACAATTCGCCAAATTGACACAGAAATCAACATTCAAGTCTGGATACTGCATCTGTATAACTGATAACATCTTATCAGAAACAAACGCACGAAAAATCTCACCTGACAACACACTCATTTTTTGGGCAACGATTGTGAGCTTTCCTTCAGACCCTGAAACCACAACATCAACACGTTAAGTCAACCAAAGCCATACAAAGTTCGTAAACTATTCCAGTCTGAGGGGCAAACAAAATGCTCACCTCCAAGAATCTTGAAAAGGTGAGTGACGATGTCCTGCACTGCAGTGGCGTCACTGCACTGCTGGGCCAAGTTCTGCATGGCCTTGACAGCTTCCTCCGTCAACTGAGCATTATTGGCCTTAAGCTGGCCTAAAACACAAGACGACAGGCAAAATGAACTCTAATTTATTATGTTTAACCTACCAAGTGCTTTATTTTTATTATCCATAAGTTGCTCCAAACGTTGAGCAGGTCTGAATCAACCAGGAGTCAATAAAGGCCTTACTTGCTATGGCCTTTCCGATATCCATGGCATACTGACTGAGATCCAGAGTTACAGCAGACAGCAGGAAGGAAACGGCTGAAAAGGCATGAACAGCATCCTTACTGACTGTACAGGTTTTACTATATGATCAAAGGCCATCAGAAACAGGAATCTCACTCCGCATGGCGTTCTCTGGACTGCGGAGCATCGTCTTCTGCAAGGTGGGCAGCAGCAGCTCCTTGAACTCAGAGTGGGTGACATGGCGCAATGAGGAGCCGCTCTTGTCCAAAATGTGTTGCTGCGGTTTTGTTTTGCTCATCAGGACTGATTTTATGTAAAGGTCCAACAGGGCACTCTGTAAAACATTTGAGACAAATGGCTGTCAGTCTTAAAGACTAAAATTCTTTGACAAAATACAGATGAAATCTAAATGATCCCACCTTATGTTTCTCTATTGTAGTTTTGTCCTTCTGAGCAGTGCAGAAGTCCAAACACACACCCAGCATGGGCACAGTTGTAGGGCTCTGGTCCAGGGTCAACAGGGTGCTGATGTAGTGATCAACCAGTCCAGGCTTCTGCTAGAGATAAATGTGAAATCAGTTCAACATTCCTCCGTTTGTTCTAACACAGCATTTAAAACAGGTTTAGGTTTGGACTTTGACTAGACTAAAAACATCTCAATTGTTTTTGGGGTTTTTTTCAGTTATTCTGCTATAAAGTTGGTCTTGTCTTTGCGATAACTGCACTGCTGTGTGAGCCTGTTTAGGAAATAACTTGGCTGACATTGACCTTACAATAGTTTGGTATACATATGGGGTTTTGGTCAACTCAATGAATACAAGGTGACCCCTGCTCTGTTGCTGCAAAACAAACCCAAATCATCACCTCTTCACCACCGTGCCTGGGAGTTGGTATGGAGAGTTGACTAAATAAGCAATGCTGCAGTATTTTTTCTAAGAGAAAACCTTTCTCCAGACGACCCTTCAGATCAAGCCGTACTTGTTCACTGATGGCAAATATCAGGTTTTTTTTTAATTTGCCAAATGAAGGTCTGGGGAAAAAAGTGGAATCTGCACTCTTTCCTGTTGGGTTTAAAAGGGTGAGGAAATTTGTCATGTGACTTTTAGTATTGTTTATCCTTCTTCCACTATCCACATAAGAAATGTGATAATAGGAGCAGATTCATCACTTGGGCAGCTGATTTTGTTAACATTCATTCTGGCTGTTCATAGTCATCACCAGAAGTTTTAACAATGACACAAACGTCTTGCGCAAACTATTGACATTAGTATTTATGGTACCAGTCTGTATTAGCTTTTGATTATTGTGCAGAAACACAGAGTCACTCGCCGTCTTCTTCAGTTAACGATGATCCAAAGAAAAATTGCAGCTATGCCTAACAAAAATGGCATCACATTCAGGAAACTGCTGCTAAGACTTTTAGCACCTGAAGGAGTTCTAGATCATCAAAAAGGTGAGAGTTTCAATTATAGAGAAGAAAGTTTCAGGACAGAGTCCAACAGAGTCTGGACAATGTCTAGATCATCCATTTGTTTTGCCATCAGTGCAGAGTTCTAGATAAGCAACAAAGAAGTTATTTCTGCCCAATAAAAACATCAGCCTCTGGAACTTGGACATACAGTTTCTTTTTTTTTTTTTTTTTTATAAAATGTCCAATTCTATTTTAACAATCTAAACTCTTAGGATAGTTCTGACATGTTTGCAAAGAAAAAAATATTCCTAATCAGAAATGTCCACAAACACACAAAACAAATCTGAAAATAGTAAAAACACAACAATTCTGTTATTGTCAAAAACCTAAATGACCTTTGCACTGCCAGCATCCTGTATGTTTAGGAATTTCACAGAAATGTAAATATAGGAAGAAAAGAACAATTCCTCACATCTTCCCAGAGGTGACAGAGATTCCTGAGGCTTGATTTCTTCGCTGTGGTTTTGGCTCCACCGACCACCTCAGCCACAAGGAGGCTCTGAACCTCCACCTTCAGCAAAGGAGAGCAGATTACACAAAGAGGCTGGACAGTCCTTTCAACCAGAAAACCAACACCAACATCTGACACCTCATCAATGTACCAACAGTTACTTCACTTTCACCATCCCGTTATTTCAGTTTAGGAACAACAACAGAAAACATCTGACCATTTTCTTCCACACGGGTCCTTCTCTTTTCTCTGGGGCAGAAAACACTTTAGGAATTAGAAGGCAGGTCCAAGACAAGCCGATAAAGGCAGCAGAGCCGCTGCTTTTACTGCAAACAAAATGGGCCAAACATGAAAATAAGTGGTAGCAACAATAAGAATTTGTTTCTCTGCAGTTTTTTTATCCATCAATTTAATTATATCTCAACTTAGCAGAAAAAGCAAGGAAATATGTGTTTGTCAATGATTTCTTTGCCTCTTGGCAGAAAATCTTATACCCTGGAAAGCCTGTTTATTTCCCCTTAACTGGTGCCACATTCATTAGGAAAATGCTTTTGTGGGCTGAGCAGCAGAGCCGAGATAATGGGTTGCACCATTGAAAACTTGCCAAATCCTCTCTGCCAAACAGCTTTTAGTGGACGAAGTGTGATGGTTAGTAGGATCTCCTTCAGTGGAAAAACAAGGCTGGTCATCCTTGGAGGCAACATCAATGGAAAAGAAAGAGAGATGAGATCCTTCTACTAGAGGTAATCCCATTATCTCCATTCTTAGGGACCAAACTCTATCCTTCAAGATGACAACGCTCATCCTCACAGAGCGGACGTTCTCAGACACTACCTTCAGAACCTGGGAGTGGAGAGGATGGAGATGGCCTGTCGGCAGTGCTGACCTTAACTCCATTCAAAACTGGAGGGATCAGCTTGGGAATACTGTTCATGCCTGGGTGACCAACAAGGGTGAAACATGCATACTTATCTCTGCTGCTCAACCTAAAAATAAAGTTTCATTATAAATGTGGCACCGTTTAAACAGGCTTTCCAACAGTAGAAGATTAATTACCGAGAAGCATAGGTTTGGGGCATACCTTGGCTCCCCATTTTTGCTGATGACCCCACAGTTCAAAAGGCCCTGGAGGAGGCTGGACACCAGGACATCAGGCTGACTATCAGCCAGCTGGCCAATGACAGCGAGCAGCTCTCTGCGTGACGCAGCATCTCTAAACAACACAACAGGAAACAAGATGCAAACGCACAAAAACTGAAACAAAAACTAAAAAGCACACAGTATAGGAAAAAACTGCTAATTTTGGTTTGGTTTTTCAGTGGACAACACAAACCTACCGATATCTGTGCGGAGTGAGGCAGAAGAGCTTGCACAGTCCTTTGACAGCAGGCTCTGGTAACTCTACAACAAAATACACAAACACAATGTTTTACTGACAAACCAGCTTAGAATAAAGCAGAATGATAAAAGTCCACAATTGCTTTTACCTTTACCCATCAGGCACTGTTTCAGATCGCCGTATATCTCCTTGCGCTCCTTAATGCTGGCTGTAGTCACTTTTACAGCAAATTTCTTCAGGGTGTCCGAAACCTGACGGGAGAATCACATCGAGAACTAAGGCTGAAACACTTTCAGTAAAGAAATAGACACAATATACCGAGTTTACTGCAGAGTTCTCTAGACACAAGTAGGGCCAACAATGCAATGAATTGTTACAGTATTTACAATGTTTTAAAAGACTTGGAGAGCACACTAGGAGACTAGTTTCATCAACTGTACCTGATGAGGGCTCACATGATTTTTAACCCAAATAAAACCAACTGCACACATCAAACTTTCCGACTCCTTTGAAAGCACGTCTGACATCCTTCAGATGCTATTTTCCATGTATTTATGACAATAAAACTTACAATCCATCATGCTTCAAAAGAGGCCAGTAACTGTCAATCCAATTAGGGCCTAATATAAAATTTTCAGGAAACATGTAAATTTCATTCTATGTGAGATTTGAGCCCTTTAAGATCTATCCTCATGAATTCTCAAGAAAATGTACTTAATAAGAGAAATAAACTGATGTGCAATAGTTTGCAGATACTGAATGGTTTGTTACAGATGCTGGAAGTATTTTTTTTTTTTTTTACTATTAGAGGTTTGAGGTATATCTCGTACCTGTAACGTCTAAGTGTTGTTATTGTAAATAATTGAATAATACTGTTAGTGTTACTTTGCAAATGTAATGGATCGTTTGCACTTTGTGGCGATTTTTATCTCGGCCAGGACATCGTTGTAAAAAATATGTTTAATCTCGATGGATTTCTTTCCTGGAAAATTAAAGGTTAGATAAAAATAAATAAATAAAAAGCAGGTTGGGACAGAGTGGTGACGTGTAGATATGAAATGGGGTAAGACTTGGTCATATGAACTACACAGTTGGGAATTAACAGAAACCCTGCTCTACAACACATACACAGAATACATAAACAAGATTTAAAGCACTGGATAAAAAGTCTTTTTAAGGCATCACTACTTAATTCTAACAAATCATGAGAACGTATCCAGGAAAACCCAAGTAAATTATACTGTGTGGTTTGGCTCGTCCTCTACTGCTTAATTTCAGTAAACACAAATCAAACCTTCTCCCCGAAACACTGTAATCAGGAGATCGTAAAAGCACCCAGAAATAAAGCTTTGTTCTACATGGTGGATTATACTTTGAATAGTGAACCTAAAGAAATGAGGAACAGAGGTGCAATGATCAGGCTCTTCCAGACTGATACTGATTTCTGGTTCTCTCAGGCCTGATTTGCCAATTCTGAGTTTAACCGATTCAGATGTTTTAAATGTTATTTTAGGAACTACAGCGCATTAGAGAAACAATGTGTGTCAGGTTCCTTAAAACAGGGATAGTTCTGAATCCAAAGGAAAGTGAAGGGATCACAAGGCTTTCCCAGTTAAGACATCAAAGCGTCAACCTTTATTTTTTTTAAATAAAAGTGCAACAAAGTCCAGTTCTTTGCGCTGATGAGTTTATTTTTTTGGCACTTGACCTGTCCATCAAAGATCAGGGAAAATTTGCCGACTCCTTTTACTATATAATATATATTATGTATAATAATATATATAATATACCCAGATTATCTATCGAGAACTCAAACCATAAAACAAATGAAGATTTATTTCAAGAAATTTTCATTAAAAAAGGGATGAAGACAGGAACATACATATTAAAAAACATAAAAATGCATTTTTGGAATTAAGTATAGACAATCTGATGTATTTTGAAATCTTAGGCACAGAATTACGATGATTAAAATTAAGATTTTTGTAAATGTTTTGAAGGGCCTTTGAAAGTCGCGCTATGATGAATCAGAAGGTAAAACTGATTTTGTTCCCCACTTTTCAGTAAAACTAAATAACCGGCAGTCAAATCAGCACAAGCACTGGAACAACACTGGAACGGGAAAATAACATTTTTCTCGCTGAGTGCAACAGTTTTAGTTGTTTCCCTTCAGGAGAAAGGTCGTAGGTTCGATACCCAATCTTCCCAAACACTACGCCGTCTCCCTGATCGTGTAGCTTACACTTGTAAGCTGTTCTGATCAAAAGCATTTGCTGAGTTTATTTTAATGTCCCCTTGTAGTTCTGGAGGGCGTCACTTAGCTAACTCTACACATGTTCTTTTGTATTGTACATGTTTAGGAATTCTGATCAGGAGAGGTTAAAAAACAGATTTCTCTCTCTCTACGAGCAGAAAAACAGAGAGTGTTAGCGGGCCACAGCTGCGTTCAGACAGCAGTCATGCTGGCTGCAGTCACATTACTGAGACTACACGTAGCGTTCAGCTAGCAGCCTGCTAGTTAGCTGCTGCTAACTCCTGCCACTGCTCCTCCATAAACAGCAAAACAGGCCGAAGTGTTCAGTGAAAATTAGCTCAGTTTGTTATTTAAAATGTTGTCTTCCGTTGAACTTCATGAGCGCTCTCAAGGCTTTTAGGCTGCATTTAAATATTCAACCACACAAACCTGCGTGTCCGCTGCCATAATGCCGGTCTTGTTGCAGGAAGAACTTGTTGATGTCACTTCCGGGTCAAAAAAGGCTGCCCATGCTCTTTTCCGCTTAGAGACAGAGTTTGGGGGTCACGTTACGATTTGTCATGGCTAAATGTTGTGGCAGTGACTCAAATGTAATTCGCCAATACTGCAGCTTCAGAGTCAGTCTGTGTTGATAATCCCCCCAGAGGACTGATCAGATCCACCATAAATTACTACACCATGAGATTCAAGCCTTCTCTCTCTTTCTCAGCCTTACACTGCACAAATCACTCTCCAGATAAGAAAAGTATCTGCACTTAGACAAAACACGTTTTCCACACTGCTGATTGTAATTGTCTAACCCTCACTGAGGTCCTGATCACTCTGTTAGGAGTGCTCTCTTAGTGTGACTCGGTGCTTCAGCTGGTTGGGATGCTCCGGATGATGAAGCTGTAGAATCTGGTTAGGAACCTGCCTTCTGGCCTTTGGTGGTTTTATCAGGATTAAAGGATGAAGAATGTCAGCAGACTTGGCGAGACTTGATCATATGTGTGGCAGGACAGTTAACAGTGATCTCACACACCTTGTACTCTGAGGCATCTCAGGACGAAATGTGAGGAAATAAAGATGAATATTTTAAGAATGACTGCACTGTGGTACAGTTGGTAGCACTGTTGCCTTGCAGCAAGAAAGTCCTGAGTGCACATCCCAGTCTGGGTTCTTTCTACATGGAGTTTAAATCTCTTTGTGCATTCCTGGGTTCTCTGCCTTCTTCCCACAGTCCAAAAACATGACTGTTAGGTTGATGGTCTTTCTGCATTGCCCCAAGGTGTGTGTGTTTGTGTGTGTGCAGGGTTATTTGTCCTGTGTGTCTCTATCATGTTCTGGTGACCTGTACAGTTTGTACCCTCTTGCCTAATGACTGCTGAAGATTAACACCAGCCCCCTGTGACCCTGCAAGGACAAGTGGGTATGGAAAATGAATGAGCTGTAGTATTATTAAACCTATTTTTTTTAAATGTATGTTCTGCCCATTTTTTGAAAATAAATAATTAGCATCCCATCTTTTTAATTAGGCTCCGAATGCACCCGTTTTACTTCCAGTGACACTCAAAAGTTGGCAATATTATATCAAAAACCTATTTTCAATGGTTGTTTGCCCTGGCAAGGAAGGATCAGCTAACCCTATTTCAGTATAGTCATCATCAGAACAGGTGAAGCTGGTAAACATTCAACTTGAGATCAATCTTGAATATGAGCAGGAGGTGCAGTCTCACGGCATCAATAAAATAATTTCTTCTTGTTGCAACATCTGATACAACCTACTGTGACAATGTGTGCTTGCAGCATACATTGATTTCCTGGGGTAGCATGGTTACCTCCAAAGAAAAGCACGCAGACATCACCGTGTTGCACTATAATGAAGGCACAACTAATTAAATTGTTGCTAAGAACATTTTATTCAAAAGAACAGGTTCCAGGCAATCAAGAACACATTGGTAAGAGTTTTGGTTGCAGAGAAGGGTTAAGGTTTAAGGATTTCCTGAGATCCTTTCTAAGAAAACTTCAAGAACAGAAATTTTCCAGGAAGTATAAAGATCGGACAGCAGAAGACTGGTGAAAAGTCTTTATTAAGAATCTGCCTTCTGATGATTTCGGACATCTGGAAAACAATGTATGGAGAAGAAAAACGTAAACAATACCATGAGCAAAGTGTGGTACCAACTGTAAAGCCTCCTGACACAATCGATATGTGCGGTTGCTTGTGATCCGAAGTAGTCGGCTTACCTACAATTATGTCATAGAAATCCACCATGCAATCAGAGTAGGATCAAATCAAGAACTTCTTCCAACTATCCAAGCAGAATTAGGTGATGATCTGGGTATTTTCTACTTAAATGGAACATAGAGAGGTAACAGTGATAATGGAGTGAATTGAAGAGCCACTCTCAACACCCACTTTATCCATGTAGGGTTGTGGGGCACCTATTTCCAGCAGTCAATGGACAAGAAGCAGGGTAATTCTTGGACAGGTCAGTATTCTATCACAGGCCAGTAGACACATGGGACAGAAAATCAGAAGAGTCACAGTCAAAAAGGCAATTTTGAGTGACTAAGATCTGACCATTGAAATCTCAGGCTTCATGCATACAGATACATCAAAGTCAACACACTGGAATCAACTCCATGCACTGATTAGACAAGAACTGGTCACCATCAGTCAGGATTTGTCCCAGAAAATCATATCTATACCTCAAAGTGAATTGAAAAAGTTATTAAAAGAAATTCTAATTAAAGTAAATTAGAAAGGTTTTTATTGTTAGCCTTCTAAATATACAATGTTTAGCTAGCGAGGGCAATTTTAATGCAAGTCCTAAACTTGCATAACGGCAAACATGAGTTATTGCCAGGAAGGATGTAAGAGACAGACAGAACTTAAATAAATGAAGGTTAGAGGACATGGCTATCTTTGTCAACTGTGACATTCTTTCAACAGAAAACAAATCATGGTTTGCCGTTAGCTCCACGACAATGCCGGTTATAAACAGTATAGGCAAAAACACACCGTATCTTCACACATACAACAGTATAAACATATTTAATCCCCAAGACAGTCACTTTAATTTCCCACACGTCTGAAATTTCTAACTGGAATTTGCCTTTTCTGGGTTTTTTATTTTACATATTTTACATGTCCTCATTAGGCTGACATTGCATAGAGACCAATATAGTATCTGCATGGCACCAAACAGAAAGAGTTATGATCCCCTTTTCTACTGCCTGTAGAAAGTCCCAGGCTTTGTAAACCCCAGGTAAATGGTTCTGGTCTTTTCAGCTTTCCCCGGGTTTTGTTCAAGGGTCGGGGTTGTGTGCAGCTAGGCTAGGCACCAGCAGCTTCAGTAATGGCGTTGGTAATGAATCGTATTTATATCATTAATTTGTCACAAAAAGTAGTTTTAAGATGTTTTTAAGCGATAAAGTACACCTCAAAACTTCAACTGTTTTTAGTTCATCAAGAATGAGCCCACATTGAAATGTTTTTTCAGAGTTTTTGGAGCAGCGGAGCTCTCTTCACAAACTGGTCTGGGTGCTATGCTAACCGGGCAGCTGGACTGGGACTTCCCCACTAACCGCTGCCTATCCTTGGCCCGGGCTCTGGGATTTCCCGCTACCTGTTATCAATTTGTGGTGGCTGAAAGTGAATATAAAGCGTTTAGCAGGCATGTGGTGAATAACTGCAAGCACCAGAAAATAAAACGGAATATTTTTCGCCGAAAATTTGTAACATTTTAAGAAATAATCGAAGGAATAAATTAACTGTATAACTCCAAAACTGCTCATTATCTATTATTTATCAGTTGAAATAAAAAATATGATTAATTAACTTTTAAGCGGAGTAAAGGAGTAAGGAATTTGCTGGAATGGAGGTGTTTTGCAGTTTTCTTTCCCATACATCATTAGGCTGATTTAAAAAAATGGCCCGTGGCAATGGAAAAAGAACGTACAAGATTCCCTGGGATTTCTATTACTCGGGTAAAACAAATCCTGGGGCTTTCAGTGAGGCTATGATTGAAGAGGAGACAGCTGTATGTTGAAGAAAATGACGTGAGATAATTGGTCTCTTGTAGTAAACATATCAGTCACCGGGAGCTGCTGTTTATCCACATTTTTAAATGAATGTATTTTTGGATTAAATGTTTCTTACTTACATGCAAATGCATAAATAATAACTCAATAATATTAATATCAATATTAAAAGTAAGACAATAAGACTGAAGAAGTTGACAAGAAAATAAACCCCAAGATCAAACAAAAATGACCATTTCATATGCAGCCATTTTTTCAGCTGACATTTCATGTCACAAGTCCTCTTGTTCATTTGCCCCAATTTTAAAGTTCTGAAGCATTCACAAGGTATGGGACAATGTTCTGTCTTCTGTCATGTGCCGAATTCTTAAAATGATTCTAACCAGAAGATCAGAGTAATGATGTCTCCATATACATGTGTGCACAGCCTTATTTTAAGAAGTGGGTGGTGATACCTTAACAGATCCTCATGAAAGTGAGCTCTTACAGGTAGGACCAGTGAAACACATGCTTTTTCCTTTATTTTTGGGAAGTGGATAGGTTTAATTGGGATGGAAATCCAAGAAAGCAATAAGTTGTACCATATCAACAGAAAACTTGAAGAAGAGAAGGGTGGGAACGATGTTTCCATAAATATCTCTTAGCATAATAATTTCACATATCGTGCAGCAGAAACTCACATGACCAGCTTGTCATTTCCTGGATTTACACAATAACTGTCCTTTAGCTCATATCTTTTCCCTGTTCAGCTGCCTCTGAGCTTTTCCTTTCTTTGCTAACCTACAATGGCAAAGATTATAAGTCCCAAGACGATGAGTCCTGCCACCACTCCGATGCCGATGAACACAAATTTCATCTTCTTGTTGGTCCCTTCTTTCTGCTGCTTCAACTTGTCAGCTGTTTTTTCAAAGACTTTTCCCTGAGAAAAAGAAACAGAAAAACACATGTTGAAATAGGTTCTCTCACCACAATACTTTTCAATATTTCATACTAATATCATAGGTGATGGAGTACATTCTTCTTCATTTTCAAAGACATCTTTTCCTGCTCCTGTCTACGGCCATTATGAAGTACCAACTAGGATTAAAGCAAGTGTTTTGTGTCTTTAATATACAACATACCGCTTAATAATAATAATAATTTAGACTTTATTGATCTCACAATGAAGAAATTATCCTCTGCATTTAACCCATCCCTTAGGGAGCAGTGGGCTGCCATTGTGCAGCGGTCAGGGAGCATTCAGGGGCTAAGGGTCTTGCTCAGGGAGCCAGAGTGGCAGGCTGTGGGAATTCGAACCAGCATACTTGTAGCCTCATCAGGACGTAAATGCCCTGCTCTCCAATCACTAGGCCACCACTCTCCACTTATGCAGGCTCACATGACTACTGAGGGTAATATCGGGGACATGATGTCCCCACATTGCAGATCTGTGTACACGGTTGAGTTTTTTTCCAGCGGGATGAAAAAGCAGATGTGATCACTGCAGGGATTTATTTATATTCAAGAGGCACACACTTTCACTTCACGTGGCTTATGAAGAGACAAACAAGGAGAGGGAAATTTTCCACCACATTTTCAGCCTCGAGTGACTTCTCCATGAAAAAAAAAATACAGCTGGGCTTTGAACTCAGTTATGACACTTTGCAAAGACAGCTGCTGAGTCTCTTCTTAGGCCTAAACATGGAACCTTAGGAGCTCTATCTTTCTGTTAAACCAAAGCATTGAGCTATTCAGACATTGGTTATTTTTGTTCTGATATTCTTCCAAACTTGTTTATGCATGCCTGAGAGAAAGGCTGAGACAGTCGTGGCTAACGGATGCCCTCTTGCCCTGTGCTTGAGACTGGACAGAATACTGAGTTAAGGTATTTTTGATTCGTGTGCAGACCAAAGGACAGCTCCTGTCATAACATACAGACTGCATATCTGAGCCATGTCTGAACATCATTGGAGAGGCAGAATAGGACACATTCACAGTAATGTAAACCATGTGATGCAGATGAAATCAATTTTAAGGTCTTATCTTATTCACTTTCCATTACTGGAGGATGACTTGTCATTTAATCTTGTAAAACATTTCATAACATAACATAACATCTTTCATCAACTGCTTTTCTAACAAAACAACTTGTGGGTAGATTTTTTTTTAAATTATAATTTTCATTGATATTTATTCCTAATAGTATGGGATATTTTACTATGCAATTTTTAAAATAAAATATTAATCGGGTGTGTAGGATTGTTTTGGCCTTTTTCACATTCTGTCTCTTCCAGATAGGGGGCGCTGTTGAATGTCAATTAACTGGCTGGCCCTAGCAAGCAATGGAATCAAATGTGAGATGTCTGTCTTCTGGGTTATCATAGGAGAGGTCACATTAACATAGACTAGGAGGTACTTCTTTATAAGACTGGACAAAGGTGTTTTTGATGGAAAAAATCTGAATCATGGCTTTATAACAAGAGTTTAGACCCCTATTCACAAAGAACCCTGAGACTAAAAGTAGCTCCCAGTGACACCGTTTTAAGAAAAATCTTAGAATTTCTTGAATTGTAAGATTTTTGTTAAAATTTTCCCTCAGTAAGATAAAAGTTATTCACGGAGCATCTCAGGCCTTAAGGGAGCTCCTAAAGTGAACAAATCTTAAGAGTAGTGAGGAGGACTTTTAGTCAACCTAAGAATGTCTTAAGCTAAGAAGATTTTGGGAAAAGAAAGGAGAGATATGTTTCATACAGTGAACAACAGTGAATTAATAAAACGCTACCGGCTCAAGCCTGTAGGGATCGACCCCCTAAGGGGTCGAGTAAATGAACACAAACTTCTATAACAATCACACCATTATTAATAGATAAGATAAACGTTATCATCCTCCTAGGGGGACATTAAATAGTTTCATCAGCAGGACAGGTTAAAGGTACACCTCTAGTAAGGTAATATTAGGAAGGATAAATAAATATTAGAAACAATAATGAATAAAAAGTGAAAACTATTTACATATTTAAATAATTCTTTAAATTATTATTAATTCTTTAAAATATTAAAATATTTACAGACTGTAAAACTAACTGGTCATCCATCTGAACTTTAACTGAGATAGATGTTGCTTGACATTTGGGTCATCAAATCACAATGTCAAAGGAATCCCTCCTCAATGAGAGCAACAGAAATTACAGTGGTTTACCAAACCACATGGTCAGTTCATCAATCTCATGATGTCGCTCCTAACAACATCTGTAAAAGCTTAAGTTTCCAAAGATGTGCTTTGTTAGTTATATGGATCCTAAATGCCACAGTGCCTCGTTAAAGTACCACAGGAACTTTTTGTTGCGTTATCTTGTAAACATTTGTTGGAATTTTAAGTGATGGACCAAAACAAAGTAGTGCATGGTTGTAAAGTGGAAGAAAAATAATCCACGGTTTTCAAATCATAACTAATAGCAGCCAACAGATTTCTGCAGCTCCTCCAGAGTTACAATGGGCTGCTCTTCTAGCCTGGTCTGTCAGTTTAGGTCTGCGGTTGTGCCATACACTTTCCATTTTCAAGTGATGAACTCAACGGTGCTCCCTTAGATGTTCAAAGCTTGAGATATTGTTTTATAACCTAACCCTGCTTTAGACTTCTATACAACTTAATCCCTGACCTGTGGTCTGGTGTTCATGATGCTGCTCGTTCACTAATGTTCTTTAACAAACCTCTGAGGCACTGCATAGAACCAGCTGGAAAAGAGTAACATACAGCCAGACCAATTGATTTGGTGTCTACAGAAGGCACTGAACTTTATTCAGTGGTACCAGAGTAAAGGGAGCTGAATACAAATACAAACCTTACTTCCCTGAGCTTTCTTGAGGACTGTGGTTGTAACATAACAAAATGTGAAAACGGTTAATGGACTTATGCAAGTCCATGTCAAAGTGAATCAGGTTTGTAAGTATTTCTTAAGCTTAAATTTCAGTCTTCCGCTTTTTTGGGAGCTCAAACAGAGTGCCATGTAACACTGAGCAGCGCAACGTGGGAATGATGCGACCTGCCTGTCGACCCCCGGACGTACACTGGCTTTGTGGCATGTCCTGGAATCTCTGTCGTACCCAGGGAGACCAGCCTGCTTCATTCATCTTAGCAAACAATAGGAAATACCTTTCTAAACATAGCACCATTTAACACAATCAGGATGTAAATTATACATTTGTTTTCCTCTCCAGCTCCACCTACGGCATATTTATAGACAATAATATTACATAGTATAAATCCCATGAGCAATCTACACCTGAAAGTCACAACAAAAATAACTCCTCGACCATCTCACAAGCAACACAAATGATCACAGTGGGGCCATCATGTTTTTCCAGTTGGATAGTATGCCACAGTTACCTTCTCCAGCAGATCCTCAGCCTGCTCCTCCAGGTCTTTCAGTTTGCCGGATCTCTCATCAGCTTTGTTCACGTTGTCCAACATTATCCCCTTCACCTCCTCCACCTCCTCCTGTGCCTGCTGCAGGCGGCTCTTCCCTTCTTCCTGTAACACATCGCCAGCAGAGACAGATGTGAATTTATTCTGTCATTTAGAACACTTTCTAAGTGATGCAACAATGATAACAGGCATTGGTGGTAGGAATGACCTCTTTCATAAGTCTTAACGCTCCCTTTGTTTTGGGGGTAAACAAAGAATCTGGCATTGTGGGTAGTAGTCACTCAGATCTGCTATGAAAGTTAGCTTCAGTGTCACCAAAAAGCATTCAACCCATTCATTCACATTCAGTTGTGTTACAAACTTTTCTTAAATAGATTTGAATGTTTTTTTTCCTCAACGATCTACAGTATCCCAAAATGACAATGTATAAACAGATTTTTTAGAAAGATTTGCAAATGTTTTTATTGCCAAAGTTTTTAATTTGGTGACTCATTAAAATTGACACCATGGGTTCATATTTTGTTGAAGCACCCTTGGCAGCAATCAGAGCCTCAACATTCTTGGGTGTGTCTCTACAGGCTTGTCACCCCTGTTTTAGGGGCATTTTCGTTTCTTCTCTGCAGTTCCTCTCAGGCTTCGTCAGACTGGAGGGGCTTTGGAGACAGCCTTTCCAGAGTTGATTCTATAAATTTTCAGTTGGATGTAACTCAGTCCTTTGTTCTCTTGGGTGTGTGCTTCGTGTTGTCATGTTGGAAGACAATTTGTGACCCTGGAGGAAACAGTTTCCATGGCATGATCCGGTCACTACCATCAGTACTCGTTTTTCATGACGCACTGTGTTCAGGCCACAAAGTTCTATTTTAGGTTTATCAGATCAGAGAATTCTGTTTCCTCTGACCTGACAATCTTAAAAGGTGCTTTATGGTAATATTCAAATGGGCAACCGTGAGCCTTTTAGTGATGAGTGTTTTTGGTATCCTTCCACTGAGTTATGCCTTCATATCATCCAGTCTACCGTCTGGTCCACCAACAATTTTTGCTTCATTACTCAGGTTCTCTGACATATACTGAACAGTCTGCTCTAAACCTACCACAGGTGGCCCCATAATCAAGTTACAGAAGTTTGGGACCCCCAGGTTCTATCTAGAATTACGCACCTAGCCAAACTGAGAAATTGAAGAAGAAGGGCCTTGGCCAGAGACCTGACAAAGCAAACAATGATCACTAAGGTAGCTCCATTGTTCTCCTATAGAGTGTGGTAAAGATGCAGAAGGTCAACCATTGCTCTTGCGTCACACCAATCATGCCTTTATTATAGAGTGACCAGAGAGAAGGCACTTCCCATTAAAAGGCACACTAGGGGCAACTGTGGCTCAGGGAGTAGGGGTTCTTCCTGTAACCGGTGGGCAGCTCTGGCTACAATGTAGTCTACCACTGTCAATGCGTGAATGTGTGCATGAACGGGTGGATGACTGATTGTAGTGTAAATCACTTTGGAGTCCTCTGACTTGATAAAGTACCAAAGAGTTGGAGATTCTCTAACAAAATGCTCCAGATTGTTCTGGAACTCCCATCAAGGCATCAATTTACCTTTCGACATTATAATAGCACAGATCACACAGGCAAGATAACATAAAATGGCTCTGGGAGGAGTCCGTGAATGTCCCAATGTTACCTACCCAGAGACCAAACTTCCCATGGGTCTGAATACTTATGAAAAAAAACTCAGATCTTTGGAATAAGTCTGTAATCCAACATATTGTGTAAAAAGTGAAGGGGTGTAAATACGTTTTTGGCGACAATGTATGTCCATATATGAAAACAGAGATACCTGACAAATTGTTTTCTTTTCGTGAGCGGGAAATGGAAAATATAAAAATATTCTGAACTCTGCCTGATAGGGATCACATTGGCCTGTTTTCTGAACATGAAAAAAAGATTTCAGCTGATCAAAAAAAAATTGTATTTGATCAATCAAAGTCTATTAAGGCAAGAGTATATTAATTAGTGACTTTATATGTTTACAATTACTTTATAACCCTTACTTTATAACCCTCACTTTTCCATTTAAAAACAGTAAGTGAAACCTCAAAGAAAGCAAACAGTAAGAAGTTATCAGACAGGAAACTAAAACGAAGGTGGACTTCTGATTAACAGAGTAATCTAGAAAAAAAACACGAGGCCAAAGCAGGATATTTCAAGGAAGGTTTTGACCCCAGAGTTATTTGTTTCCTGCTTTCTTGCCCTTCACATTTGCCCTCTGAGCCATGACAGGAAATCAGAACCTGACAAGGTAACAGGAACAGGAAACCAGCAGTCAGAGAAGCACTCAGACACACTTAGCATCTCAGAGTGGTTCACAATTTAACTAACATTGCTCTAATTACCAGCCTCTCCTCTGGCTAAAGAATCTAGTTAAACAGGACTGATGTGCTTCTCATTAATGTCTGCTGCCAAGTGATTAATGCCTCCTCAGAAAACCTTCTCATCTCACGCTGGGCACAGCAAAAAGCTGGCAAACAGCGTCTGTTTAATGCTCAGCCAATGGCGTCGTAACACAGGAACTGCTGCCCAGTTCAGTGTCCGTTATTTGCTCCTTTCCTTCCTTCCTTCCTTCCCTCGCTCCTTGATGTTCACACTAACATAACTGGTATAACCAGTTTTAACAGTGTGTTGTAAGGATAAAGTCATAGCAGTGGCACCGGATGGGCTATGGAAACTAAATACTTGAAGTTATTAGTCAGATTTATAAAATCTGCCAGACTTACATTAGATACAGTTTTTTACTCTGCAGATGATCATTGTCACCATTCACTTCAGGTTTACCATCCATGGCAACGTGGGGTCATATAAGTCTAACTCTGTTCAAACAAGTATGGTTGAACTCTAAACTCAAATGCAACTCGAATCCTTTGGAACAATGGTTCTCAAACTAATACCACCTCTGTAAATACCAAGTTTTCTAAGTTCCACTATCTTCACAAACATGTTAAAACAGTATTAGCCCCAACAAAGCACTGTTTTTTCTTTTATTTCGAACATTTTGTGTGTCAATAACATCCTCTAGTAAACATGTAAATACAGTGTTTGACAATAAAACACAATGCAGACAACTGTATTATGAGGTTGCACAGCTAGCTGCAGCTAGCCTGGTCTGGTCACTGAGCTTATTTCGTGGCAAATCACACTGTTTTGAACTGAAACGTTCAGAGTAAATTGGGTTCTTCTCAGATCCCATTTCCAACTTCTAAAGTAAAACACAGCAAAAGTAGCCATCGGTACTTGTTCCTGATTGACTGTTGTCCCCTTCAATTCCTTGGGGGTTCTTCAAAAATTTACCACAACACCTCTCTTTCAAGAAGTTTCTGATGAAGCACAAGTATGATGCTTGAAGGTTTCACATTTTATACTGTTGCTGCTATACATCAAACTTAGTCAATTCCCATTTACCGTTCAAATGATTTACACCAACATTTCTTCTGAGTACCACCAAAGGTAGCCCAAGTAGTACTTGTACCACAATCTGAGCACCATGGCCCTATAATCCATAATAAAATCTAAACGTGTGACAACTGTATTCACTGATGCCAGGCGATCATCTCGATTCTTTAGCCTTCTGTGATGTCATCAGCATACAATACAGTTCACTGGCAAAGATCCCTCATCTCGGTGATTGACTGAAAGTCTCAGGAGAAGATAGGTTTTCAAGGACAAGGCGATTAGAGTGAAACTATTAAAATTAATTCATTTGAGTCTGTAGTTCAACTTTCCTTTCCTTTATCACTTTCCACTGCGATGTACTTTTTTATGTTCTTTTTGTTGTCACTGGAAAAAAACCATCATGTAAAGCACTGCCAATTGTCTTGTTGCTGAAATGTGCTACATGATTATTTTTGCCTTGCCTTAAATAATGGTACCTTTGAATTAATGACAAACCGTAAATATGAATAAATTATGTTCATATCAATCTGTGTTTCATAGGTTCCCTTGTAACAAACCAGGTTTTGGCACTTGAACTATTTAGAAAAATCGGATTAAGTTCACCTCCCTTTGCTCAGGTCTGTGGCTTGATTTGATCTCTTCAGTCCACACACACTACTTCAGGACTTTGCCCTCAACACCGGAATCAGTTAGAGGACAATCTAAAAAGCATATAATTGAAACAAACGTTCCTCCCAGTCTTATCTCCTTGCTAAATCCCACCTGTTTTCCCTTAAGCCAAGCAATCTAAACTCCGTCGGCAGGATTCTCTTACCATGTCTGTAGCGTATCTGCTGTGTTGGAGTCCGAACTGTCACTGCGTTTCGAGCATTTAAAGGTCGTCTACAGTCAACTTTATAAAAACAGGAAACGTAGCATAGCTGCTCGTCCTGCGGTTTGGAACTAGCGTATGAAAAGAAAAAAGTAAGAGAAACGCCCCGAATCGAGGTTTACTCTGTTTGTCTTCGTTGATCTTTCCGCACAGTGTCTAAAACTTTAACTTCTTTCAGTTTCTGGATCTCTGCTGTCTGTGGTGATGCGTTCAGGGGATTCCCGGAAAGTTTAGAGGGATTTCCGGAATCAATGTCCTTTCAGTTTAAGAAATTGTAAAGTTTTAATGTTTCATTATATTCTTTATTTGATTTCTGCCCCTTTTAAATTACAACCAACCAAACAATCCCGCTCCCACAAACACAGATGCGCAAAAAGTGTGTTTTTAAACATGTACGCTTTAAAAAAACCTTATAAACATATATTGATATTACTAATAGATGATATGTAAAGCTTTAATTACCATAATGTTTATGTTATGCATCTTACACCTGTCTAACTGAACATGGTCATAAATATTTTTTTCCTTAAAATAATTATATTTTTGTACTGAATTATCCAAAGCAGGATTTCCAGTCTAAACATGTGATTTTTAGCCAGAGATGGTAAAAACCAGTCGAAACGCCTTAAAAAACCAACAAATAACTCTTTAATTGTGTGTAATTCATATATTGAATTCACTGTCATCAGCTACCTGCCTCATACAGCAATATTTACTTACAGTGCTTACACTGGGCAAACCACAGAGGCAGTTCGTGACTGACTGACTGACTTTGGTGCAACAAATACAGGGTTTGGACAATGAAACTGAAACACCTGTCATTTTAGTGTGGGAGGTTTCATGGCTAAATTGGACCAGCCTGGTAGCCAGTCTTCATTTGTTGCACATTGCACCAGTAAGAGCAGAGTGTGAAGGTTCAATTAGCAGGATAAGAGCACAGTTTTGCTCAAAATATTGAAATGCACACAACATTATGGGTGACATACCAGAGTTTAAAGGAGGACAAATTGTTGGTGCACGTCTTGCTGGCGCATCTGTGACCAAGACAGCAAGTCTTTGTGATGTATCAAGAGCCACGGTATCCAGGGTAATGTCAGCATACCACCAAGAAGGACGAACCACATCCAACAGGATTAACTGTGGATGCAAGAGGAAGCTGTCTGAAAGGGATGTTCGGGTGCTAACCCAGATTGTATCCAAAAAACATAAAACCGCGGCTGCCCAAATCACGGCAGAATTAAATGTGCACCTCAACTCTCCTGTTTCCACCAGAACTGTCCGTCGGGAGCTCCACAGGGTCAATATACACGGCCGGGCTGCTATAGCCAAACCTTTGGTCAATCATGCCAATGCCAAACGTCGGTTTCAATGGTGCAAGGAGCGCAAATCTTGGGCTGTGGACAATGTGAAACATGTATTGTTCTCTGATGAGTCCACCTTTACTGTTTTCCCCACATCCGGGAGAGTTACGGTGTGGAGAAGCCCCAAAGAAGCGTACCACCCAGACTGTTGCATGCCCAGAGTGAAGCATGGGGGTGGATCAGTGATGGTTTGGGCTGCCATATCATGGCATTCCCTTGGCCCAATACTTGTGCTAGATGGGCGCGTCAGTGCCAAGGACTACCGAACCATTCTTGAGGACCATGTGCATCCAATGGTTCAAACATTGTATCCTGAAGGTGGTGCCGTGTATCAGGATGACAATGCACCAATACACACAGCAAGACTGGTGAAAGATTGGTTTGATGAACATGAAAGTGAAGTTGAACATCTCCCATGGCCTGCACCGTCACCAGATCTAAATATTATTGAGCCACTTTGGGGTGTTTTGGAGGAGCGAGTCAGGAAACGTTTTCCTCCATCAGTATCACGTAGTGACCTGGCCACTATCCTGCAAGAAGAATGGTTTAAAATCCCTCTGACCACTGTGCATGACTTGTATATGTCATTCCCAAGACGAATTGACGCTGTATTGGCCGCAAAAGGAGGCCCTACACCATACTAATAAAATATTGTGGTCTAAAACCAGGTGTTTCAGTTTCATTGTCCAACCCCTGTAATTGTTTCCTTGATTTCTCCTTTTGGTGCCCTCCTGTGGTGTGCAGCAAAGCCACATCACTCATCCCATAGACTGCCGCCGGCTACAAGTCAAGCACGATATTTGACTCTCTTGCTCCTAGAGGCCGTCTAATGTTCTAAAGGGCCATAGTGTGTACGTTTTAATAATTTGATTTTCTTGTCAGAACCTAGTGACAAATTAATTAACAAGTGGATTTTTCATCTAAAAATACAAAATAATAAAGCATAAGTTTAAGTTTAGTTGAATTTTAATTTCGTATTAAAAATAATAAAAACATAAAATCATTGTCAAAGAGAAACAAACAAACAAAAAAACAAACTGGTAGGTTTTCCTACATTCTGACAGCTTATTCTTTTTTTGTTCCCCTTTATGAATTATTTTCTGGACCAATATCATGTACAGCAAATCTCATAAAATAATTACTCAAAATCAAAATGTATCCTAATGAGAACGCTTTAAGAACTGACACTGAAATGCAATAAATTAAACTTAGGTAACAATAGAAAGATAAATACTACAATTACAAAGTGAATAAATTATAGCTAAACAACACGAATTGATGAAATGTAAATAGACAGCTGAATAAACAAATAAGAAGTAATTATTAGTAACATTTAATAATTAAATAATAATACATTAGAAACAGTATTTAGATAATATTGTACAGAGGTCCCAAACCACTGGGCCCCGGACCGATACCAGGCCTTTGGTTTCGGGCCTTGGAGCAATTAGTTAGTATTTGTAGTAATGCTGGAAGCATTGACGAGCGAAGCGTGCAAGTCGTTTCATTTTTGAAAAACATGGAAGCGCCTGCCTGGTCCTGTCAGGACGATTCAACTGTAGGTTTATGCTTTTGTGTTTGTATGGTAAAATATGCAAATCCGCCCCTGGGAGAGCAAATCCTGTTGGCATGGCTAGGGAACCATAATGTAGAAGCTATCCAAGCAGTTAATAAAGTTTGACATGCAAGGCGATTTAAACTGGGTGTTCAGATCAGCTGGACGATTTACTAATTACTTCATCAAGGTATTCCAGGAACCTTTCACTTTTGAAATTTGTCGTCAAATTAATGGATCCCTTGCATGAACATATGCTTCACGCTGTGATGTCATTGTCCATATATGGTACGAGGCACGTTTTCAACAACACCTAGAACAATACCTGAGAGCTCTCCTACAGGCAATTCTGTGATGGTTGCAGACATATAGGTGCATGTTTCAGGATGAGAAAAAACATAGCTCAAATATTTTTTTCTTTTAAAGATGAAAACAAATCTAATTAAATTTAAATCTACGTTCATTTTTAGAGGACTTGTCTTGTATTTATGTGTTATATTTTAAAACAAAAATCCAAAAGCCACTAGGTTTTTATTTTCAGAACTGGTATCTGATGTGTACATCCACCCTCCAAAATCACATGATTCACTACAAATTGAGTCACAAATGCCTCATGTAGAATATGTCAGGATCTGTGCTTTGTCTGTTTGTTTGGTGCGGTTACTGTGCTTAGCCCCTAGATGGCGTGGAACCTGGAGGAGAGGTGACAGGTGTTCATCATTCCCTTGATCACTTGATGAGGAGTATATTAGGAGGGGGCTGCCAGCTACTCACTGCCAGAGTGTGGTCCCTTAGTGGTACAGCTCAAGCCACATTACCTTGTCTTGTTCCCTTGCCTTGACTCTTAGTTATTTGTATTTGTTACCTTGCAGGATTACCAGAACCTGACCTTGTCTTTTTGTGTGGAACTCTGCCTGGATTTACCACTTCTGGAAAGAAGCTATCAAGCTCCAAACAAAGACTCAAACCTCTTGGACCTCAGTGGTTGGCAGCCTCCTGTATTCTTCACTCCTTGGATTCCATTCAAGAACCCTGTCCACCCTCCTCCTTCCACTGCACCCACTTCTGAAAAAACCCTGGACTGTCTAATCATCCTGGCACTCTATTATCCACCTTCATTTGTCTCACGGGTAAACAACTCGTTGGTCTCTCTGTCCTCTAACCCCCTGGAGGATCATTCAATCAACCCAGTAAGGCTAAATAATTATTTTGTAGTTTTTGACCCTGAGTATTTCCTGCTTACCATCCTGTTTATTTTACAGTTGGTTTCCCAGTTCCAGTGTCCCTGCCCACGCCACTGCACTGTAAATAAACACTTTGCCGAGAAACTTTGTCTCCTGAATTGCTTTCTGCATGTGGGTCAAATCCGTTAAAACCAATATGACAGAATAAGCACAAAAACTACTGAAATGATAAGCATCTAATGCAAAGGCCTATGATGGAGAGATTATAGATTTTAGTGGTGGACAATAATTTCAACCTGGAAAGACTCACAAATGAGAACAACACAGAGATGACAATTAGAGGAGTTTATTAGTTGATGTTTGTTTTCTTTTGGCGCTCGGACCCCGGTGGAAGACATGGATGCTGATAATGACAGGAGCTTGAATAAACATCTTGGGGTTACAATTAGAGAAGTCTTCCCCCCAGGATCTTGCTACTGGTGGTGGAGTGGAGGCCTGAGGAGATAAGGGAGTCGGAACGAGCTTGAAGTTTGATGGTGTGGAAGTTCAGCTGAAGAGCAGGAGATTCTGCGTATGAAGGTCTTTTAATGCGAAGCCTTGAGGGATGATTGGCTGAAGAGGAATGACAATCAGGAGCTGATGGGTTGGAGCGGAGAACATGGTGGAGTAGTTAGACGCAGCTGGAAGTGGAGGTGAGTTTTCCAAGTTGAATTTTCATCAAAACTCCATTTTATAATTTTTCTCAAAAATGAAATCTTAACATCCCATAATGCATTCATATATTTTGCAATAGATGTGAGATTATAAATTGTGGTTTTAATAGGACAGTTTTGTTCTTAAATGACAATAAAAACTACCTTTTACATTTGATGATACACAGACTAAAAATGTATGAACATCAATATTTTGTCAAATTTTTGACATATTTAAGACTGAATAAAAAACAGACCTCTCTAGGCACCCAACATTTCTTACATGTAAAATAACTAAATAAATAATTTATTGCAGTGCAGAGGAACTACTGTTGGTGACTGAGATGTATTATCTAATAAATGTCATACGGAACTTGCAGTTTGTCAAAAACGTAGAATTAACTTTAAAGTGTTAAAGGTTATTTTGATGAATATGGATAATTCCTGTTTTTGCAATGTGAAGTTGCTGTAGTCACTGAACATGTGATGTGATGTTATGTCAGTAGTTTTTGTGCAGAAAGAACTGAAACCCCAAAGCCTCAATCAGTGGGAGCAACTGGGTGGAGCTTTTCCTTTATCTCCTTCATTCAGCTGGAGCTCAGATAAATTTTAACCAGGCCTCTATGCAGGCGCACAGCTCATTGTCTGGCATGGTCCCAGCTTTTGTGGCTGAAACATGTCTTGAACTTATCTTGCACATGCAGCCATTTCTCACTGCACAAAACTGAGAGCTCTTAGGTCACTTTAGGGTGTTGCCACATATGGGCCATAAATGTTTTAAACAAGAGAACTCCAAGTCCACCCTGTGAAAAGCATTCATCTGATATCCCCACAGGAATTTCTGCTGAATCTGTTTTAACTCTGTGGTGCACTTAATGATGTTGATTCTGCTTTTCTTACTTTTTCAAATTATATTAAATTCTCATTTCAGCTTGCATTTCTTACTGTTTAATTCAGTACACATAATTTTTCCATCAGCAACAGTTCACAACAAATGTCGCTAAAGTGTTTTGTTTTTTTCACCTAAATGCTGGCATTCTTTTTAATTAGCTTCTCTGATGAAAGTGTTCCTTCCAAAACAAGACAACAAAACAATAATAGGAAACCAACATGGATGCACATAAATCTGTGCCGGAACACATTTTTGGTCACATGGAGATCAAAGCATGAAGTGGTGGTCACTGTGCATAGCACTTAAAGATGAGTGCTTGCTCCATTGTGTGTGTACAACACAACTCTGTTATATTTCGTCCACATAACTCTCAGTGGCAATTAAAATGATAGCTGTTTTTAGTTGAAAGAGTAGTAATGAGAGAACATGTCAAACCTCCCACATCATAGCTGCTGCTTCTGGCTGAACTTACAACACACTACTAAATAATAAACTTCCATATTACACAAGATGGGGCACAGCTTGATTGTTCTTCTTGGTACAATAAGTCAAACATAAAACTGTGTCTAAAATAATAGGAGTCCAACATCATTGGCTAGAGCATTCATTGGTTTTGGTATAAATTATATTTCAACATGGCAAATAATTTACCATTAGGTGTAGCAGAGTAGCAAAAAAACAACTGTCATGACGAGCATCCTGCAGATTCTGTGTAACTGAATCATTGTCAGACAGGCCCTTATTTAATGGAGAAGGAACAGATGTAGCAAACACAAGTCATATTGCCTTCTTATTAAAAAATCTGAAGAACAGCATACTTTGATCAAAAGGTTGACTGGAGATGGGAAGACATTAAGAAGTACAGAAAATGAACTGCTGCTCAGGTAAAATAACTTCCAATGCTTTAAAGCAACTAGTCCAACATTCCTGGATCCAGTGGCTGAATCGGCTCCTCAGAATGTCATCCAGTTCTGCAGGAACCAGGTGACGAGCCATTCATTTGATTTAGGTGTGTTGGAACTGGGATGCAGGATAGTGGCTCTCTGGACTGGAGAGCCACTGGAGACCCATGGAGTACAGTCTACTGTGAGTACTGAAGTAAAGAAGCTTATTTAAAGCTTTGCTATTGGACAGTTTATGGACCGATGAAATCAAGATTGTTCTTTTTGCGTCTAGATGCCTGAGTCACCAAAAAGACACCAAAACACTAAATTCCAAACCATGCATATTTGCAAAATTCAACCATGTCTTTCTTTTTAGTAACAATACTGTATAAATAAATATTTACATAAATATGTTTATTTCCCCTTTATATTTCAAAAAAATATTTCCTTATTCAGAGCAAGTGGAACCAAAGCCAAATTCATTTTAAGTTTGCACAAACCTGGCAAATAAAGCTAATTCCGATTCAAGCCATGGTACACTGAAGCTTGATGGCTCATGCATTATGATATGGGGATGTTTCTCATACAATGACAACAGGCCTATTTATGAGATAAATAGGCTTGTTGTCATAGAATCCTGGATCAGTTTGAATGCACCACAATACTGGAAGAGGTTATTTTTTTTGCCGTTGAGAAAATGCCCTTAAAGAGGTTGAAGACAGCAACTCCAAACTCACCAGCAAGTAAGCTGCACTTTGGCCTTAAAATAATTTAATGCTATAGAGCCACCATCCCAATCCCTGGACACTGATCTAATAGAGAGCCTGCTGTCAAACTGATGAATGTAGTCCAATCATCCTGGGCAGGAATACTTGTTCAAAGGTGCCAGAAGTTGGTCAGCTCCATGAAACATAGATGTGAAGCAGTTCTCAAGCTGTGGTTAGACTAATGTTATTTCAGGGATTCACAGGAAAACTACATGTTCAAGTATTTCAGTTTAAACTGTAAATATTGAATTTTGTTTAAAAAAATTGAGACACTGCTACTATGTCAGCCAAATATGTCCATGTTTAAAGACTTGGTTTTGTCCAAAATGCAAACAATGGGAAACCATAGTATAATTTAAAATGAAATTTAATGTATACAGGGATTTAGTTATTTCTCCTTCCAGTGTCCTGAGGGAAAGGTGTTTCTATTGAGAGGAAGATTAAAGTAAATTAGGGTCCAAGATAATTTATGAGCTGAATGGTTTGACTGTGGTCCTATTTGTTTTTTATGTTTAGACACAGGAGGAAGAGGAGCTGATCAATACAGGTTGGCTGTGGCAAATGGTGATTGGGATGAGGCGAGGTTGTGTTTCTCTGGATTTGCCTTCTGTTTTCCATTGTTGTGTTGGAGAGGGGGCAAGAAAATGTGCGGATTGGAGGAAGCCCAGGAATCCATGTAAATTTTATTAGGTAGCCCTCAAGGATTCATGAACCTTTACAGGGCATTCTTGGAGGAGACTCGAGATAGAGTCTTTAATCCACTTTTCTAAAAAAAACTATTGGATGTTGGATCTAAAACCTGACAAGTTCAAATGAGTTTGAGAACAGGCTTTTAGAAAAGGGAAGTATGGTTATTCACACGTTTTCCCCTTCTGTATAGAAAGAGGATGTTTCCTGTTTTATGTATGTTTTAAAAAGATCAAAATCCCCCTATTTGTTGGTCTCTGTGAAAGTGCAGGCTGACATATGCTACAGGGTTTAAATCATTAAATAAACAAATAAAAAACAAAATAAAAATCCTATCAAAGAACACTTTGCTGATTAAACTCTAAATCCCATCCGCTCAAATATGACTCTAAACAGCGAAGACTATGTGAACAGATACCAGAAAGTTACTGATGAAAATGAAACCAAAGCAAAGCTAGAGGAAATTTAGGGAAAGTTTACTGTGAGGAAGAAAAAAGCCAATAGTCAAATATTTTGGGGATTTCCCCAATACAGGCAACATGTTTAGCTGTAATTATCAGTCTATTCACACAAGGCTTTACACTAAAATCTTTGTGGTTCATAGTTTTGATTATGGCATAAAGTCCAAAGCACTTAAAATAATATTAACGACAAGCCTCCTTATGGAGGAAGGAAATATTGTCTAGGCCCTTACATGTACAGTTGTGTGGTGATGCGCTGCTTGTTTAGGCAAGACAAGTTAATTTATAAAGCACGTGTTATGTACAGGGCAACTCAAAGAACAGACCATTCCCACCGTAAAGCAAGGTGGGCAGGCTTTTCTTCAGCAGGGGCAGTGAAAGGTTCAGATTTGCTGGGGAAATGGATGTAGATAATTCCAGGACAATCATGGAAGTGTTAGGAATAACCTTTATTAATATGACTCATAGCTGTTTTTCCCATTTATACCATAGTAATATAAAGCATAAGTTCTAATGTTTCCCTTTTGTTAGAATAGGATAAGAATGCTCATAAACACACATTACAAGGATAAATGGCCCAAGGTTTGTCATAAATGACCTGAAGCTGGGGCACTGGGTTTGATAGTGGAGCAGCCGGTATAACTGGGTTGATTAGAAAGCCACAGCACACTTAGATTAAGAATGGACACCCACCACTACACAACCTAACAGATAGACACCACAATGGTGACACATAGTCTACTGATAATCACTGAGGGAGGGCACATCCATTGCATTGGAGAACCAGATATAAAACTATATGTGACCTTCTATCGGGGCTCTTCGTCATCCTCTAACAGATGGCGAAGGTCTGAGACGGGAGCCTCAGCGCTGATCTCTGTAAACATTCCTCTGCCTTAATTTAGATTAAAAGAGCTAAAGGTTAGAACCTGTATGAGACTCGTTCCTTTAAGAGTGTTTAGATAGTGTGTGATTGCTTCATGGGGACCAAGGACCGGGGGAGCTCCAAGGCGTCTGTCCGCCAACAGGGTGCGGTAGCTCGGACAAATTGGTGTTCCCGCCCGCACCCCGGAAGCGAAAACCACTTTTGGATAGGGTTGCCACAGAAGGAAAAAACATCACAGCAGCGGCCGCAAACTAAAAGGTAGGGAGATTCCTATTAAAAATCTCCTGTGTTTTTCCTGGAAAAACACTCTGGCTGTGTTGTTAGTTCTGAGTGAGCTGTTTTTGTAATTCTTGGAGGCAGAGAAATGGTTCAGAATAATTGTTAAACCGTAAGGCATGTAGATAAGCGGTGCGACTCTAACAGTGGCAGTCCAGGAAGAAAGGTACAGTTTTTCTAAAAGAAACTAGGATCTAGGGGTGTAGGTTTAGAGTTCCTTTATTGTATGCAAGGGAAGATCGTTTTCCCTCGCACACAATATAAAAGCCACCTCCCTGAATGAGGCACGCTAAAACTCGGTTAGGGGTATGTCGGGTCCCGACCTTTCCATAAGAAGGGTCAAAAGATAATACCGAGTGGAAGTGTTTGGGTTTAAATGGCCTCCATGATCTTCTTAAAAGATCTTAAAGCCGCCCACTTCTTTGAAAGTAAACACGCAGGGTTATATATGCGCATACCCGGGTAAGGTTTGTCGGGTCCTGACCATTCCATAAGAACGGTCAAAAGATACTGCCGGGGGGAGTGATACGCGTTTAAAAGGCCTCTCTAACCTTGTCAAAGAAAAAGCTTTAAAAGCCACCCACTACATGCTAAGCTAACAGACCCTAGCTCACTGAATAAACTCTTCTGTGAATAAGCTTTGGTGTCTGAGAGATGACAAAATAAACTCTCATTTGGACCAGGAAACGATGCTGTACCACCTGGTTGGTCAGAGTGTGTGAAAGTGTGTGTGAAGTGAGAGAATGTCTGAGACATCACTAGAAAATGAGCTCCCTGCTTGTTCTGTAGGAACAATGCTTGGAGACAGGGAGGAGAAATATATTAGCAAGTTTCACCCACAAAGATGCTTTAACAAGTTAAAACAACAGTTTGATGGAACTTGTTTGGGTCCTGACTCACCAGAAAAGGGTATGAAATCCTTTTTAACCATTAAGTGACAAAGTGGTTCCACTCTAAAAGGCTGTATTTACAGGGTAATCAAATTTTTCATGTGGCCAATGTCTGTCCATTTTGTCTGTCTGATTTTGTGAAATGAATGTCTGTTTCATGTTATGTAAAAATTAGGGTATATGTGGCAGGATACATTTAATTTAAGTTGTTTTGTGATATGAAACTAATTGGAATTTTGAGTTTTTAGGTCTGGGGAAGCAGTGCTGAACATGGACCGCCTGCTTGAAAGGTAAAAACATTTTAAACTATCTGACACTCAGTGTTATTTATTAAATAAGGTATCACAACAATAGTTAGAGACTACAAGAGCAGGTCTGATCCAACAGTACCATAATAATATTAGGTCTGTTCTTTATGATAACACGAAAAGAAGTGCCAGACAAGGACAATCTCTCCCCTCAAAACATGATTTTAACAGATGGTTTGACTTTTTCCAGTCAGGTTCAGAATGATCAAATCAGACTCAAATTTAATACAAGATGAAAGGAACCTTAACAGAATTACAGGACTGGACTGGAATGGAGAAAACTTGAGTTAATTGAAACAAACTTTAGTTACTTGAAATAAATAAAAGGTGTAATTTATACCTGACTGAAACTGTACGGTGTGTTTATAAAACTGGGTAAGACAAACTAAGATTACAAGGCATAACATGCTCTTCATTTTTGTGTTCACCAATTTCATTAAGCCTACTAAACGGATGAGGAGTGAGTTTTTTCCACAGGACTCAGTTACAGTTAAATGTAATTGAACCAGATTTTAAAAATGGTACCTATGGTTCAGATTTAATACTTAATACACAATTTAATGAACACAATACTCTGACCCTTTTTGATGCCCACACTACACATAAAAAGAGACCAATCGAGGTATGGAAAGAGATTAAAATAAGCACTAGAACTAATGAAATTAGCACTTTGCATTATTAGAATTGCAACTAATAAAAACTAGTGACCCCATTCTTAACTATAATAAGGACTTACTGCATTAGAAAATATAGATAGATCTACAGGGGTTGGACAATGAAACTGAAACACCTGTCATTTTAGTGTGGGAGGTTTCATGGCTAAATTGGACCAGCCTGGTAGCCAGACTTCATTGATTGCACATTGCACCAGTAAGAGCAGAGTGTGAAGGTTCAATTAGCAGGGTAAGAGCACAGTTTTGCTCAAAATGTTGAAATGCACACAACATTATGGGTGACATACCAGAGTTCAAAAGAGGACAAATTGTTGGTGCACGTCTTGCTGGCGCATCTGTGACCAAGACAGCAAGTCTTTGTGATGTATCAAGAGCCACGGTATCCAGGGTAATGTCAGCATACCACCAAGAAGGACGAACCACATCCAACAGGATTAACTGTGGATGCAAGAGGAAGCTGTTTGAAAGGGATGTTCGAGTGCTAACCCAGATTGTATCCAAAAAACATAAAACCACGGCTGCCCAGATCACGGCAGAATTAAATGTGCGCCTCAACTCTCCTGTTTCCACCAGAACTGTCTGTCGGGAGCTCCAAAGGGTCAATATACACGGCCGGGCTGCTATAGCCAAACCTTTGGTCACTCATGCCAATGCCAAACGTCGGTTTCAATGGTGCAAGGAGCGCAAATCTGATGAGTCCACCTTTACTGTTTTCCCCACCTCCGGGAGAGTTACGGTGTGGAGAAGCCCCAAAGAAGCGTACCACCCAGACTGTTGCATGCCCAGAGTGAAGCATGGGGGTGGATCAGTGATGGTTTGGGCTGCCATATCATGGCATTCCCTTGGCCCAATACTTGTGCTAGATGGGCGCGTCAGTGCCAAGGACTACCGAACCATTCTTGAGGACCATGTGCATCCAATGGTTCAAACATTATATCCTGAAGGTGGTGTCGTGTATCAGGATGACAATGCACCAATACACACAGCAAGACTGGTGAAAGATTGGTTTGATGAACATGAAAGTGAAGTTGAACATCTCCCATGGCCTGCACAAATTACTTTGATCTAATATTGGGTGTAGAGGTTATGGAAACTTATGGATAATCAAATTATCAACGTGCTTGAAAAGTAGGTTGTCCAAAACACAGGACACCTTCATGGTAAATGATGCGAATACTTTGTTCTGGGGATGATTAAAAAAATTATTATGGAAAATAATGGTTTGAACATATCTAACATTAACTATTAGTTAACGGACAATAAATTAGCAACTAACTGGGTTACAATATAAATATGATTTTTGGTTAAAGTTGAGAAGATGACTCTATTACATTATCCACTTATAAGATTTTCATGAAAACAGGTATTGGAGCATTTCCTGTTCCCAACAAGTCCTAAAGGAAATTGTTATTGATTTTATGGGTTCTGACAACAGAGTGAAAGGATATAGAGATGTGCTTGACACTTTCACCAGGTCGGCTGAGAGAGATAATCACACAATCAAAAAACCATTGGCTAAAGTTTGTGCTGATACGAAAATGAAGTGCGCTGAAGGAGCGCTGCCCTTGGTGAGGTTTTACATCAGATCATCACCCACTGAGCTCATGGGTTTAACTCCCCATGAGCTGCTGACAGGAAGAACCATACCCTGACCTTTCACCTCCTCTCTTCAGTCGGGGTGTGAACCCAGTCTGGATTCACAGAGAGAGCAACTGTGTCGGGGAAGGACTGTGGGTCGGACCAAAGCGCAGACAAGAGCTCGGTAGCCGCATCATAATTTATTCCACACTCCAGGTAGTATGGCAAAACGTAGCAAAACGAAGCATGAACAAAACATAGTCATGGTACGCGTAGCATAAACGAAGCATAGACAAAGCATAGACATAGAAACGTAGCGTAGCATAAACGAAGCATAGACATCCCCGACATAGAAACAAGGAACCAGCGAGGAACTAAACAAACAGAACAACTAATATACACAGAGCACAGAGAGGGGAACAAAAGGCAGGTAATCAAAGAAACAGGGAACAGGTGAAACAAATACAAAGGCTGAGGATGGGTGAAAGGACTAAAACAGAAAACACAAACTAAGCAAGAGAATAAATCTGAGGAGGAAATAAAGAACTAGAATAACTATGAACTAAAGTAAACAGAGAAACTAGAGGGGAACATAGAAACAATAACTTAAGAAATAAACAAAGAGCCATAAGGAGAATCAAAATGACAAAATAAACCAACAAGTCCAAAATGTCACTCCATGACAAACTGACATGTTCAAAGATTTTAATCTGCTGTGAAGTTTTTGTCTCATAACACACAGGAGGCTCTAACCAAAGAACCAACAGTAGAAACAAATGAAGCTCTGGATGAGGGCAAAACTAAGGTAAGCAGATCATATTGCAGGAAGGGAGAGCCGTCCTCCGAAGGAAACCTCAGAGAAATCAGAAAGCACCTGAGGAAGAACATATGAATAGGTTCGATTAGATATCTTTTGACTTAACATTTCATTTCCAGCTAACACATCAAAAATGTGCTTGTGGAATTAAATACATTTATTCTGGTAACCATAATGTCAAACGGTAAGATTAACTCATCTTTTTGCTTTCAACTAACAAAATACAATTATGTGGAACCTGTTTCATAAATGTTTGAATGGACTGGGTTACTTCAACAGAGGGAACGTGATAAAGAAATAAACAATAAAAATTATATTTGTTGGGTTAAATCTTGAAGGAGTATGTCCTGGTAAATTTGAAAGGGGGTCACAAAATCAAAAATCACAGGTGAGAAGGATTTCTAAAGTAAAACTGTGTGAATAATCAACAAACAAATGTTTATTTCTGTGAATGTGGGAAATTGTGGAATAATTCGCATAAGGGGTTAAAAGAGTGTTCAACTATTTAATCAATTCGAATAACTTCATGAATAGAAATTATAACTTCGTATGTGCTTCTGAGTTATTTATTTATGGATGATGTTGTTTGAGAGGCAGGAAATCAGAGAAGATGGTAAACAGGTGTGAACCAGGCTGCCGAGAACTGAGGGAATATGGACAGTTGCTAAAGGTGACCAAACTAGAAAACAAAGGGAACGCGAGAGGAGCTAGACTATGACATAACCAAAAAGGAAGTGACTATAAAAACGAAACTATGAGTAAGCACTGCATAACAAAACTCAGGGAAACAGAACTAAACGAAACTATGGACAGAGATAGATAACTAAAAGAAACATAGGAACCTAAAATAGTCATTAACGAAAGTAAACAGAGAACTAGAGGAAATAGAAGAAACACCACAACCTCATAATTAACAGAGAACCCATAAAGAAAACCTTGACCGTAAAATATACAAAACCTAAACCAACACTGACTGAAGTAACCGGAAAGGAAACAGAGAACGTGAGAACTAGAATATGTGCAAACCAGTGGCTCTAAGACTGCAAGAGAATCTCAGCTTCCCCTAAAATGTCAAAAAATAAGTGATCAAATATATATTGTTGTGTGTACATGTCATTGACTAAATATGCGCTACAACGCGCTCAACTTTTGTTCAGAATCAGCTTCTTATCACTGGTAACGACGCGGCTTTCCTCTCACTCATTCCCGCAGCTTCACAGTGCTTTAAACAGTGAGTTCAATAGCGAAGCAAAAATGCTGGGCTTTGTCCCGCCCATCGGACGCTCAGCGTCTCTGGGGTCCATGGGGCAGTGGGCTGGCCTCGACTGGCCCGGACGCTCAGCTTCTGCATGATGATTGGATGATCTGTCTGAGGCTGAATCTCTTTTTGATTGACAGCGAAATGAGCGAATCAGCGATCTTGAAATTGAACTTCCCCTCCTTGAAAGACCAGCATCCGCCACTGGTGCAAACCAAAAGTAAACAATAACTAAAGCTAACCTATAAGGGAGGCTGGAACTATAGAAACTAAACCGAGGAACTAAACTAGGAAAGAGAACAAATATCTAACATAAATAAAACACAGAGATACTAAATGAGAAACTAAACTAGAGAATCCAAGGAAGACAAAGAACTATAATGATAATAATAATAATAATAATAATAATAATAAAACCATACAAAATAATAAGAAAGCAACCACTAAGAAACTATGAACGAGAGGAAAGAAAACAACAAACACTATGAGGCGGTAGAAGGAACAAAACTAACAGGGAACAAAAGGAAATAAACTAACATGACTACAAAACCCAAAATATAAACATATAGACGAAAAGTAACCAAAAACAAAACCAGAAACAACGTTCAAAATGTCGCACCCCGACACTTTATCCTTCAAATCTGACTTAGCCTTAGGAAAACCGTCAGCCTCTAGATGTGCAAAGCTGTTAGAAACATGCCCGAAACACTTGCAGCTCTAAATGCACAGATTAATAGTTTTTTTTTTTTTTCACTTCACAATTGTGCACTCCATTATGTTGGTCTATGATCTAATGAACCAAATAAAACACATAAGATTTGTCGTAACGTGACAAAATACGACTACGCCAAAACAAATTCCTTGTATGTCCAAAAACGTACTTGGCAATAAAGCTTTTCTGATTCTGATTCTGAAATGTAGCAAGTACACAAGGAATGTATACTCTAAAAACCTTTATAATATGAGCTACAACAACATTTGATTTCCCTTTGGGATTAATAAAGTATTTTTGAATTTGAATTGAATTGAATGAGTACCCTCCAGAGTACAATATCAATCTGTAGCACAGCTGAAAGTGTTTTGGGTACTACGATGTATGATGTAAATTCCAACAGCAGTTAGAGTAACTTCAGTCTATTATACTTTAAATTACGTCAGAATGAGAATCCAGTTATTGATTTAAATACTTTACGAGACCTCATCAGCTCAGAGTGACTGGGCTCATAGTCTGGGGCAACAAAAAGGTTCATTCTGGGAAAAGCTGCACTCATACAAAGGCTGCATTTAGCAGCTCAACCCAACAGTGTGAGGGCAAGTTTTCTATCAGCAACAAATAGGCTTTTTTGTTACTCAGAGGCTGCTGCTCTGGAAAGTCATCAGGCCTTTTGTCATGGGAACAAATTCTCCTAAATCCACTCACTGCTTCGACACAAAACAAGAAATTCACCTCCATGGGATCCAAAACCACTCTACTGTTGAGTCAAACAGAAGAGGTGAGCATGCTGCAGTACTGAGTTTTGGTTTTGATTTTATCAGAACTACATTGATTTAAAAAAAAAGATTTAGATGGTTTGATATTGTTTTCTATGAATAAAAGACATGAATATAACACAAAATGGATAGCTTTCCCCGTTCATTCATCTATTGCTCTGGCTCTGCTATATCAGCTAAACAACTACAAATCTGAAAAAGCTTTGAGTTTCATTGAATCTCTTGAGGAGGTTTGTGCGAACAATGGAAGCATTCACCAGCTGACTGATTTGCTTCATACTCACTTCTTTTTCTTTGTTGCATTGCATTCAAAGTTCAAATTACAGTGATTCACTTTGGTTGCAAAATCTTACATAATATTTACCTTTTAATTCAAACAGCTACACAATAATGCTCCCCAAAATGTACAATTCCTTTTTTCTGTTGACTCATTTTAACTGGATTAACAATGTCAATAAAACAAAGAATATACTAAGGATATGCTAAGTACAATTGTTGGAACATGTACTTTACCTGTATCAACAAGAGCTAATCTGAGCCATGAGAAAGAATCTCTTCCAGTCTGCTTTTTCACGAATCAGAGCCCTGATCGCTGTCTCCATCTTGTGGAAAATAAACAAACAGCAGAGGTATTCATCTACAGTCCTGATCAAAAACTGGGGAAGAAATGACAAGTATTTGTATTTCACCCAACTGACTCTGTAGCAGGTTTTAAGCAGTGCTTCCAAATGTAACAAGAAGTAGCAGGAGGCTAAAAATCAAGCAAGCAATTTTTTAAATACGTCTTTATTGAAACACCAACAGGCTGTTAATCAGCTGGTCAAATAACTGTCCAGTTTTGTAAACATCCCTTTCCATCCATCCCCAATCATTTTCACCGGCATTTAAATTAGGAGAACATGCAGGATGTTCCTAAACAGGGATTCTATTCTCCTGGTAGAAGATTTTGTCAGAGAGGGGTTGTGAGCTGCAGGATTTTCCTGTTGACTGACATTAAGTCAGGAGGGATGTCTGTTGCAACACCTCCAAAAAGCCAGAAGTGGCCATAGCCATATAAACTGAAGCTTTATTGTTCTATCGAATGAAAAAGCTCCCAGTTCTCGATTAAGGTTCCGCCACTGTGTTACTTAAAAAACAGGAGTGGGTTCTCTTTGCTATACAAGTAATGCTGAAAGTCATCAGGACCAGCCAGAGTATTTTTTTCTTGTCAGAAAATAAAACTTTCTTTCAGCTTTCAAAATCAAATCTTTTGGCACTCCCTTGCAAATTCCAGATGTGCAAGACATGTTGGTTAAAGGTGATACTTTTGCAATAGGTCTATGGGCTATACAAAACATGTTAATTACATTTTTTGCACAAAATCATTCTCAGATAACGAGATCTCATCTCCTCAGTTCCCCTTTTTTTATAGCTCCTTTAAGAATGAACTGTTTTAAGGCTCTGTCAATTTTATATAATTAACTGTATCTGGACTGAATCTTTCTTCAGTCTAAGTCTTTCTGCAAGTCCTGATGTGTACTGATGTGAGTTCTCAAAGCTGTCCAGGTTAAAGTGATTCAAGCAAACTAGTACTGTCTTCGGTAATGTGACTGGAACATTGCCCTCAAAAATAAACTGAAGCCTTGAATCTCTGTTATCCGACAGCAGGAGAATGTGCATGGACATGTGGGTCTTTGGAACCAACAACAGAACATCTGCCTTTGAGGGTAGCCATTGTAAAGCACATGAAAGGTAAAATCACCCGGCAAAACGCGATCCTCTACTGAAAATCAGGTGGGTGGAGCTTCAGTTGCTAGTCAGGGGCAGGACTCAGGTATCATTGCTAGGTGCCAGTGTAATTGTGACTTCACAATTATACAGCTTTTGAAAACAGCTTTTCTAGAAAAAAAAAAAAAAAAACATAACTCATAGCCAAAAAAATTTTTATGTTTGGGGTTTTTTTTTGCATTTGGACTTATTGCAGAAGCAGTAGAGACCCAAATGGAAGTATAAAAACGATCAAAACGTGAATTTTGCATAATAGATCCCTTTAAAGAGGTGTTTTTGTTCTGTAAGTGTTATTCTCACAGTTGCAGCCTATGGGCTGCAGTTACCATGATCCTGCAGCTCAGGTCAGGTGATTATAACATCAGGATCTTAGAAAAATTTAAAATGAGGATTTACTGCGTCTAGCTGTATTGGCACGGTGCGTTGCGAGAGGCCTTGAACAGCTCAACGATCCTGCCAAATTCGAAGACAGAAAGCCTTTTTTCCTTTGCACTCAGGGGGTCATGACAGTGTGAATGCCTGACAGAAGACATAAAAGCCAGATTTATGTGCAGATTTTGACTTTTTAGACAAATGCTTTAAACCTTTGATCAACTGATAAGCTTTCTGTTTGAGTTTAACTATACATTTTAAGAGTTTACCTGCTTAGTTTACCTCCCAATTCTTCTTTTTGCATTTTGAAGCATTACTTACCACTTTTCTATAATCCAACTGTGCAAAAGTTGAATGCTTGTAATTTCTTTTCCAGTCATATTATTAATATTTTAATCAAGAATGCTGTTCTCGGTTTTCTGTGATTAAGTTGTGAACCGTTTAATAATTGGTGTTGTTCGAATCATAAATTATTATTGACTTAATCTTGAGTGATAGCAAGCGTGTCACAGTCACACAATACCTACATATGCAATTACTACATACAATAATTACTGAACTTAATAAAATGATCATAAAATGCTATTAAAAACAAATAAATACATGGCTAAAATTAGACGCTTATTTCAAGTACATTTTATGTACCTATGGTATTTTTCTGCACCGTGAAGCATTGTCCGCAGCAGTATACAGTAGCTCTCATACAGCCTAGACAAGCAGTACATCAGAATGCTCTCTACTTAATTCATTAGCAGCTAAATTGTTTGTAAGATAGGAGAAAGCAGTTTTCAAAAAATAACTAAAGAGGCAAAAGTAATTTTTGCATTCACATTTATGACAATATTATATTTACTACTTCATACAGTTGTGTGTTCATCCTGTTTTGTTATTTTATTTGTGTGTTTTATTTCAAAATACAAATATTTTATTATGATTCTAATATTAACAATTTTCCGGCCCTCCAACCCTTTTCTCGTTTTATCCCTTTTAACTTTCTGTCTTTATTGCAGTGCAACAGGCTTCTCTTCATTGGGTCCCCGTTAAATCCAGAAAATTATTTCATAATCAAGCTCTGTCATAGATCAGATATGTCATTATTCCATATGTTCCTAACTGAGCACTTTGTTCTCAGACTGCAGGTTTGCTAGTGGTCCCTAGTCTCTAAAAGTAGAATAGGAGACAGAACTTTCAGTTTTCAGGTTTCTCTCTTGTGGAACCAGCTCCCAATTTGAGTCCATGAGACAGACACCCTGTCTACTTTTAATTATAGGCTTAAAACTTTCCTTTATGATTAAGCTTAGAGTGGATTAGGTTATTCTATCTCTGTAGCTATACTGTTGTAGGCCTAGGCTGTTGAGAAACATACTGATCAATTGCCCTCCCTCTTCTACTTTCTCCTACTACTCTCCAATTATTTGTTATCTACTTTTGGTTATACTATTAACTTAATGGTATCTCCCTGTCTTGTTTTCACAGAAGGCTTTTCTGTTTAGCTATACCTTTCTTGGAGGGGGGGCATTGACTGAGCTACTGCTGCCAGAAACCTCTCTCTACCTTCTCTATAGAGGATACACTTGGCTCTGTCTCTCTATGTTTAACCTTTTCTCTCTTCTAGAGACAGCACAGTGTATATTTAATATTTAATCCTTTGTTTTCCTCATCCAAATTGCAAAGCACTAAAACCACTTCTGTTTGTTGTTTTGTACCGTCCACCAGGCCCTTGCTCTAAATTTTTAGATCAGTTTTCAGACCTTTTATCTGATTTAGTGTTAAATACAGATAAGGTTATTATAGTGTAGGATTTTAATATTAATGTTGACACTGAAAGTGACAGCTTAAAAATAGCCTTTAATGCAATCTTAGACTCAATCGGCTTTGCTCAAAACATTAACAAACCTACCCACCTTTGTCTTCATTCTCTGGACCTTGTGCTGACATATGGCATTGAGTGTAAAGACATAACAATATTTTCTCATAACCCTGTCCTGTCTGACCATTTTTAATAACCTTTGAGTTTAATTTAACCGAGTACTCCACACCTGAAAGAAAATTTCATTATAGTAGTTCATTATCAGACAATGTGCAACAACCTTTAAAGAATCTGTTTCACTTTTGATTTCCTCACTATCACAGAAAAACACAGTGGAGGGCAATAACTTTGCTTCTGCCCCTTCACAAATTGATTCTCTTGTTCATAGGGTTACTTCATCATTGTTTGGTGCATTAGACAATGCAGCCCCCTTGAAAAAGAAGGCAATTATTCATAGGAGGCTAGCTCCCTGGTTTAATTCAGAGCTACGTACTTTAAAGCACAATGTTAGAAAATTGTAGAGAAAATGGCGCTCTACACACCTAGAGGATTCCTACTTAATCTGGAAAAATAGCCTACTGTTTTATAAAAAGACACTTCACCAAGCTAGAACAGCTTATTTCTCATCATTAATGGAAGAGAACATGAATAATCCTAGGTTTCTCTTTAGTACAGTTGCTAAACTTACAGTGATAGCTCTGTTGAGCCATCCATTCCCTTAGCTCTCAGCCGACATGACTTTATGGGATTCTTCCAAAATAAAATTGATTCTATTAAAAAGAAAATCTTTGACATACTCCCGAAGATGATTACTTCATTCTCAGCAAGTGAGACAACATTGGAAATAACTGCAGAACCTGATTTGTGTTTGGACTGCTTTGATTCTGTGGAGCTTCCTGAGTTATCAGAAATATTAGCTTCATCAAAACCTTCAACTTGTATGTTAGACCCAATCCCAACCAAATTATTTAAGGAAGTGTTCCCTCTGATTACCAGCCCCATTTTAGATATGATTAATTTATCCTTAGTAAATGGATATGTACCACAAGCTTTTAAGGTAGCTGTAATTAAACCTTTGCTTAAGAAACCTTTGCTTGATCGAGATAACTTAATACATTACAGACCTATATCCAATCTTCCATTCTTATATAAAATTCTTGAGAAATTAGTTGCTAATCAAATGTGTGAGCATTTACACAGCAATAACCTGTTCGAAGAGTTTCAGTCAGGCTTCCGAGCTCATCATAGCACTGAAACAGCTCTGCTGCAAGTCACTAATGATATTCTTATGGCCTCAGATAATGGACTTGTGTCTGTACTTGTCCTGTTAGATCTCAGTGCTGCATTTGATACAGTCGATTACAATATTCTCTTAGAAAGGCTGGAATATGCTGTAGGGATCAGGGGAACAGCGCTAGGCTGGTTTAAGTCTTATTTGTCTGACAGATTCCAGTTTGTTCATGTAAATGATAAATCCTATTTAAACTCCAGGGTTAATTGGGGAGTAGCACAGGGTTCAGTACTTGGGCCAATTCTCTTTACTATATATATGCTTCCAATAGGTCAAATTATCAGGCAGCATAGAATACATTTTCACTGTTACGCTGATGACACTCAGCTTTACTTATCCATGAATCCCGATGAGCCCAACCAGTTAGATAGACTACAAGCATGTCTTGAAGACATAAAAACTTGGATGACTTTAAATATTCTGCTTCTGAATTTAGACAAGACAGAAGTTGTCGTCTTTGGACCGGAGTCTTTAAAAAAAAAACTGCTTAGTCAATCACTTAACCTGGATGCCATTAAATTGATCTCTGATAATAAAGTAAAAAACCTTGCTGTTATTTTTGACCAGGACATGTCATTTAAATCCCTAATTAAACAGGTTTCAAGGATTTCCTTCTTTCATCTCCGGAACATTGCCAAAATTAGAAATATCCTGTCCAGGAGTGATGCTGAAAAACTAGTCCATGCATTTGTTACTTCAAGGCTGGACTATTGTAATTCGTTACTATCAGGATGTCCACAAAATGCAGTTAAAAGCCTTCAGCTGATTAAAAATGCTGCAGCAAGAGTTCTGATGAAAATTAAAAAGAGAGATCATATTTCTCCTATTTTAGCTTCCCTACATTGGCTCCCTGTTAAATCCGGAATATAATTTAAAATTCTCCTCCTCACATACAAAGCCCTTAGTGATTTAGCTCCATCATACATCAGAGATCTCATTGTTCCATATGTTCCTAACAGAGCACTTCGTTCTCAGGCTGCAGGTTTACTGGTGGTTCTTAGAGTCTCTAGAAGTAGAATGGGAGGCAGATCCTTTAGATATCAGGCTCCTCTCCTGTGGAACCAGCTCCCAGTTTTAGTCTGTGAGGCAAACACCCTGTCTACTTTTAAGGCTAGGCTTAAAACTTTCCTTTTTGATAAAGCTTATAGTTAGAGTGGCTTAGGTTATCCTGGGCTATCTTCCTTATTTTTTTACCTACGTCTTCTTCCCTCCCTGTTGGATGGAGTAAGGGGGAGTCAGGTTTAGCCTAAATCGGCTCAGTTATGGTTGAGGTGCAAACACACCCTCCATTTCTGCTGCCTGTATGACCGCCTCTCTTTTCCAATGGTTATGGTCAATCTGATAGAGAGAGGTATCCCAATCGTTGTGGTTTTTAGTATAACAATGGCCATCAGTGGACTCTAGATGGACAAACTGTCTACTTTTAAGGCTAGGCTTAAAACTTTCCTTTTTGATAAAACTTATAGTTAGAGTGGCTTAGGTTATCCTGAGCTATCTCTGTAGTTATGCTGCTATAGGCTTAGGCTGCTGGAGGACATAATGACCACTTTCACCCTCTTCGCTACATTCTCACACTACTCTCCAATTTTGCATTGTTTGCTGTTATTTCAGCTTTTAACTTTGTTCTCTCTCTTCCTAGAAGCTACACCTGGCCTGACTCTGTGTCTACCTGTGACACCTTTTTGGAGAGGGGCATTGTCCAAGCTTCTGCTGGCAACAACTTAATGCTCACCCTCTACCGATGATCCACATAGCCCTGTCTTTCAGTGTTTAACTCTTTCTCTCTCCTAGACATGGCAATTGACTGAGCTTTTACTGTGACTAACTCTATGTGCTCTCTTTCAGACTCTAACCTTGAAAACTGACTCAGAGTTTATCTGTTCTTAATTTCCACGGGAAACGACTAAAGGAGCTACATCCACTAACATTTACTTTTCCTTCCCATAGAAAGGACTCCTGGATCAGTGCTTCTTTGTTCTCTTTGTGTCTCTGCTCTGTTCTCTCAAACCCCCAGTCGGTCATGGCAGATGGCCGCTCACACTGAGCCTGGTTCTGCTGGAGGTTTCTTCCTGTTAAAAGTTTTTCCTCTCCACTGTCGCTACATGCATGCTCACTATGAGGGATTGCTGAAAAGTCAACGCCAGTGACTGTCCACTGTCGCTACATGCTCATCCAGGAGGAGTGAATGCTACAAGTCACTGACTGGATGCAATCTGCTGGGTTTCCTTAGACAGAAAAACTTTTTATCCAATTTGAATAAATAACTGAATCTGACTGCACTGTTCAATGATTTGGATTAATTGGAATGTATGTACCTGACTTTTGTGAAATGCCTTGAGACAACATGTGTTGTGAATTGGCGCTATATAAATAAACTGAACTGAATTGAATTGAATTGTACATTAAAGGAAATATTGCTGGGACTAACTCTGTGAACTGTTTTTATGCTTTGAAATTACAACTGGCTTAGACTGTATATGTTTAGAGTTTATCTTCTAGATAAAGCCACTGAAGAAGTTACTGATGCCGTTAACTTTTTACTTTTTCTTTGATACTACTGGACCTGAATTTGACTATATGATTAGACTGGACTGAATTGACTGTATGTTTCTGTACATTCATTTGATGTTTTGTTTTTTATGTAAAGTGCCTTGAGACGACATCCATTGTCATTTGGCGCTATATAAATAAATTGAATTGAATTGAGGATTTATCATTCCCATGCTGTAGGGTAAATCTGCCCTGACACAGCAAGGCAACCAGACCCACCACACTGTTTGCCTTAGCTGCCAGGACAGGATTTTTTTTTGAATGACAGCAGGTGAAACCTACTTTTTTAACATACATGGCAAGGTTTTTAATATAAAAATATACTTAAAGATTAATAACAGTAGTTATTCTGTACCACATGACAAAATCAAAATGCTTGCATTTTTCAAAATAATACTGCATCATATGAATGGATTAAAAATGATTTTTACAATTCTATTCCTGACAGTTCAAGGCTCCTCTTCTTGAACCGCCACCTCAACGTGGTGGAGGGGTTTGAGTTTTCTAATGATCCTAGAGACTATGTTTTCCGAGGCTTAAATATCCCTGGAAGAGTCTCCCATGGCAAACAGGCTCAGGGTAATGGGTCAGACAAAGAACAGTTCAGACACCTTCATAAGGATTGCTAAAAACAAGGCACATGATGTCCCCGATATGGCGGAGCCAGGGTCCCACCCTGGAGCCAGGCCTGGGGTCGTGACTCGTTGGCGATGGCCTGGTGGCCGTGTTACTCCAAGGAGGATCAGATAGGAGACGAAGGTGGAGACATCGACGACCCAAACTCCAGATGCTTAAACTGGCTCTAGGGACGTGGAATGTCACCTCGCCAGGGTGGGCTGAGCTTGTGCGGGAGGTTGAGAGATATTGTCTAGAAATAGTCGGGCTCACCCCCATGCACAGCATGGGCTCTGAGACCCAGCTCATCGAGAGAGAGGTTGGACTCTCTTCTACTCTGGATTGGCCCGCAGGGAGAGGCGGCTGGCTGGGGTGGGCTGGGGTGGAGCTGTCCACCGATCACCACTTGGTGGTGAGTTGGATCCACTGGAAGAAGAGGAAGGGGAACAGACTTGGCAGGCCCAAGCATATAACAAGGGTCTGCTGGTAATGTCTGGTGGAGACCTTGCCTTTGCAAACAAAACTAAAGAACCACAGTTACGTAATTTAAAGAGCAAATGTGACCTGCGGAGGAAGATGAACTGGGAGATGACTGAAACTAAATAGTGGGAATATTCAACCAGTAAGAAGTACTCAGCATCCTTCCACTAAAGTTCCCCCTTTAAGTTCAGGGTCCATCTAAAAGGTACTACATGCCTTCTAGCACAATGTTCTCCAGAAATGGCAAACAAGAGTCCTAGAAAACTACCTTGATTACTGAAAAAGGTTTGTGCAGTGGAAGTGGACCTTCTGACACCATACATCAGACAGCATGTAACAAATTTGGGAGTAATTATCGACTCAAATTCTGTTTTTCAAGAAACCTTCTTCCAGTTAAGGCAGATAGCTAAATTTAAAGTGCCTGTGACAAGCTTTTCCCACAAATGCAGAAATTGAAAGAAAACATCTATATATATATTGAAGGAAATGGGCAGTGATCGACATGATATTAGGATAAGACGCGATAAAAGACAACTGACACAAAATAAACATATTCGATGATAATGTTTACAAGTCCGAAGTCGCCAGGGGACTTCCGGGATGGCAGGATGAACGGTTTAAATTCTATGGGCTCGGTGTTTAATCTGAAATAAAACCTTCTTACACCCTCAGACCTTGGTTAAGTTAACAAAATTTATCAGCAGATGTGAAATGATTTCATTTAACTCTACAAGAAACCTTTTTCTGAGCTTTTTACGTTCTTTTTTGGAACTTTTTTCACCAAGGCGGTAAAATGACCAACAAAGGCCATGGCTTATCACATAGCGGCTTTACAGCAGTCATGTGATGACGAAGACATTGAGTGGATTGAGTAACAGGGAGACACTACACAAGACCAGATGAAAGCTGACAGGCACCACACACCTGTTAAAAGCCCTAATCACAAAGAAAATGAAAAGGAATCCGCAACAGACACAAAATGAAGTGTCTAACAGGGTATTCTTTAATGCAATTCAAAACCTGACACAAAAATTTGACACCCAAATTGAGTTCCTTCAGGGATATGAATTCCAACTACAAAGGAATACTGACACTGTGAGGCAAGTCAAGGTGTCTGTGGATGCTAATACTGTAGCTGTAAAAAGCACTGCAGAAGATGTCAACTGGCTCAAAACACAGATGGTGACACTTAAACGTGAAAATGCGGCCCTTTGTGAGATGTGTCTGGAGCACGCAAGATATAAATGGAGGTGGTCTTTGCTGCTTAATGACAGGCAAGGTGAGAACATAAGGGAGGAAACAATCAAAATCCTGGCAAAAGTGATTTCAATCAGCAACGAGCCACTGCACAATACTGTGGATGCAGTACATCAGCTGGGCTGAAGATGAAATCTGACAAACCCAGGTAAATTACCATACAATTTGCCATGAGAACGGTTCAAGACCAGGTGTGGAAAATGTCTAAGAATGCCAAGATCTGCAAAGAGATGAATATTCGCTTTAGAGAGGACTTCTGTAAGGAGGACCGTGAGGCCTGTCAGTGTCTTTGGCCGAGAGTGGAGGAGGTGAGGAGCAGGGGAGTCAAGGCTTTTCTGAAGGATGGATACACAGTCATCGATGGTCGTCAAGTCACAGGATGAAAAAAAATTAAACAAAACAATTTTCTTTACCCTGATTGTCTAAACACGAAGGTAAAATTACACTGAAGCTAGACAAATTTTGTTTATAGCTGGTGTAGCTATTAAATTACTTTATTTTCTAATATTGGTAACTTTAACAAGAACTTTTGTTATAAAATATGAGAAGGTTAAAATTGTCTTATAGCCCTGCTTAAGCTAATAAGCAAATTCAAGCCACGTTTCATTGTTCTCTCTTTGTTATCTATGAGGCTTTAGAAATGGCATTAAGCGTAAAGCAGTTTTTCTTTTTTGCAAGGAACAACCAAAAGTAAATTGTTTTTTCTTTCAAGAGACACAAAGCAATGCAGATGATAATAGTTTTTGGAAAACTCAGTGGGATAATGGTGACATATTTTTATCTCATGGTACCTCTCGTTCAGCAGGAGTGGCTTTTTTTTAGATTGTTTTGACTGTAAAGTCTTAAACCACAAAAGTAATAATGAAGGTCATTGATTAAATGTCAACATAATGATGGACAACACTAAATATATTTTAGTAAATGTTTACGGATTTAGTAATAGAACTAAAAATCATAAGTTTTATTCCAACCTAAAACTTATGGTTGAAGACTGGAAGAACTGACAGGAAAAACAGGACAGATTCCCTGCTCAACATAATTCTCATCACATTAATCAATTAATTGCAGATTTTTCTAGCTCTCTTGATCTTACTATATTTGGCATAAACTCAGTTCAGAAAAACGTCATTATACCTGGAGCAACTTAGAACATTCTCAACGCTCAATATTAGATTGTTGGTTTATAACTAATAATCTGCTCTCCGTAGCTTCCAGCTGCAATATCTTTCCCTCTCCTCTTACTGATCACTGTGCTATAACACTTTCAGTATCCCCTGATAATAGATTACCAGAAACAAGAATATTACACTGGAAATTTAATAACAACTTTTTAAGAAATACTATCTTTTGTAAAAGAATTTAATAATTTATTTTTGAATTAAAAAGCTATAGATGACCTATCTCCTATAAGTAAATGGGAATGGTTAAAATTTAACAAATTGCCATTGAAAAAGGAAAATTAATGACTAATACAAGGAGACAACATCAGATCGAAATCATCTCCAAAATAAACTCATTGTGCAGCTTAACTTGGCTAAATGAGGAAAGATCTAAAGATCTCAAACATGGGAGACCCTTCCAGGGACGTCAGAAAGTACTGGTTCTGCTGAACAGAACCAGATATGTCTCACCCTGATAGGACCTAAACTCACAAGTTATGAAGGCTCAAACTTCAAGACTGTAATCAGAATATTTTAACATGGTAATGTCTGGTCTCCCATTGCTGTACATTTCTGGTCATAACTAAGACACGGAAAGATCTAAAGATTTCAAACTGGTTCCATCAGAAAGTACTGGTTCTGCTGAACAGAACCATATGTGAAAGACCGTGAATTAAACCAGCTCCAATCCAAACAAGAAGAACTTTAAACAGAAAGAGCAAAAGGTGCCTTTATTCGCTCAAGGGCCAAGTGGATTAAGGATGGGGGGAAAAATTCAACATATTTTTTAAATTTACCGTAAATTCCGGATTATAAGCCGCTACTTTTTTCACACACTTTGAACACTGCGGCCTATACAACGGTGCGGCTAATGCATGTTTTTTTTCAACATTTTGCCTGGTAAATAGACCAATCAAATTGATGATTAGTTACAAGAGGTTCACTGAACTTGTGCGATAAATCAAGAGCACTTTCATATTCAATTACCCGTATTGTAAATCAGACATTTATGTTCACCCTCATCCACATGGAAAATCACCAAAGGGTTTCGAAAGGCTGGACTCCTGCGTGATTAAGGGGACCGGGGGCGCTCAAATGAGAGCGTCAACGAAGAGGCTGAAGTGAGTGATGAGACCTTGATTCTGTTCAATTTGCACACTGAAGAAGAGGACTTTGATGGTTTCAGTGCGCAGGAAGAAGATGATGACTTTTAGTGATGACTTTTGACCTGGTAGGCTGCAGTGTATATCAGTTAGGAGATATTGGAATGTTGTTCGTGCACTGTTCAGTAAAAAAGCATTAGCAACGAAATTTTTGTGTTACTGATAACGTACGTATATTTAAAGGTAGCCGTGTTACAGGCACTGTTCGGAAAAGAAGCATTTCCAATATGGATTTGTTTATATTACCATACAGATTAAGTTAAAAGTTAAAAAGTCCTCACGTGTAATATCTTTCTGTGTAAATCATATTACAATGTGGGACACCCGCGGCTTAACATCCGGTGCGGCCTGTACAAGTCCAAAATTGGTTTTCTTTCTAAAATTAGAGCATGCGGCTTTTAATCAGGTGTGCTCTGTAGTCGGGAATTTACGGTGGAACAAATTAGACAAACAAAAAACTATATAAAAAAGTTTCTTATCGATAATGCTCTAGTTGAAGATCAAAATGTCATAAGCAATTTCATCAGTTTTACAAATCTCTTTATACTACTGATTATTCAAACCAACAAACTACCTCGTTTTTCAGCTTTATTCAGGATAAAATCACCAAAATAGATCCAAATTTTAAAGACCTAATTGAATTTTACATCACTCTGGCTAAGCTTGTTACAGCCTTGTCCCAAGTGGCTCGTGCTAAATCACCAGGTTCTGATGGGATTACAGTTGAGTTTTACAGATATTTTTGGAATGATATTAGAGAAATGTTGTTGGATGTATTTAAGGAGTTAATAGACAAACATATGTTATCTCCAACAATGAAACGAGGAATAATTTCTACCAAAACTGGGCAACGACAGTTTATTACTTGATAACTGGATAACTTCTTTGTTGTGATTATAAAAGTTTAGCTCATGTTTATGCCAACAGACTAAAAAAAAAGAATAAATCAAACAACAGATGAGACACAAACTTTTATAAAAGGGCGTCATATACATCATTATACTTGCCTAATCTTAGATATTTTAGATTGTAATTCTGTTATTCCTCATTCCTTATTGTGTTTCTTGATTTTTTTTTAGAGTGTTTCACTCTCTAGAACATCCTTTTTTTATTCAAGGCTTTGGAACGTTTTGGTTTTGGACCAAGATTTTGTGACATAATGAGGATGTTTTACAGAGACATAACGAGCAGTATTGTACTCAACAGAGGTTTGTCAAATAGTTTCACTGTAAACCGTGGTACTCATCAGGGATGCCCAATCAGCCCATTGTTGTTTGTTATTGCAGCTGAATTACTAGCCATTTCCTTTAAGTACTCTACATATATTGAAGGCATAAGCATTTTAGGTAGGGAATAAAAAATTAGCCAAGTTGCTGATGACACAGCTTTGTTTCTTAAAAATAAAAAAAAAGGTGTCGATTGCAATTAACAAAATCCTTTCTTTCTCAAAGGCATGTGGCTTAACCCTACATCTAAAAAAATGCGATCTCCTACCTGTACACACCTGTAATCAAAGCAGTATTGAAAACATCCTAATAAGGAATGTGGTAAAATACCCTTGTGTGGTTCTAACTAAAAAAAGTAATGAAGAATTGGCAACAGTTTGACACATCTGCAAACCAAGATATAGCTGTTTACTTAAACTGACAGGCTGAGTGAGGAGAACATCAATCAGAGAAGCTGCCAAGAGAACCATGGTTTTCTGCAGCTCTGGAGAAGCAACTGCTTAAGTGAGAGCCTCTGGTAGAAAAATCTTTTTGCCACAGCATTTGTTTAAATTAGCTTTACTTTAGGCATTCTGTTGTGGTTTAATTGTGTTGTGAGCAGTCAGTATAGAAGCATTTAGACAGTGCGAGGTATAAGCTGTCAGTTCACAGTTTACAGTGTCTCCTTAGCAACTATGACAACTACGACCTTTTTTGGTCAATGAGCATGTGTATAATAGTTCAAATAGGGGCATTCCTGTAATTTAAATAACAATAATACATTTTAAAAGCTCTGTTCTCATTATCTTTCTATGTGGCTCAGTTTTCAGATTTTACACTAAACCTATCTAGCATAAAGAGAAATCTGAACTCTTACAATGTCTGTTATGTCTGTGGCTGTATTTGTGAGTGCCAGATATTAGCTGCATTTACTATGAGGATCCTCTGACATGGGATCTTGAGCTATGAGAAAAATAGGCTTTTTTGTGCTGATGTCCTGTTTCACTTGGGGGAAAAGGGAAAAAGATCAAAGAGAGATGTGATCATGTGAGAAAGAAAGAGAAATCAGTGCTAGAACTTAAAAAATGGAATAAGGAATTATAGAGGCAACATATACAGTATCTCACAAAGTGAGTACACACCTCACATTTTTGAAGAATGTTTATTATATTTTTTCATGGGACAACACTGAAGATATGACATTTTGATACAATGTTAAGTAGTCAGTGTTGTTTCAAATGTACATTTGTTTTATTTAGACAATCATTTGTAACTTTTAACTTTAAACAATTCCTTATGTTGCAATACAGAGCCTCAGAAATCACATTTTTTGCAGACATTTAACACTCTGACCAAGATGTTTGCCGTACACCTCATCATAACATTAGTTTAAAATAAAACAATTTTATATCCCACAGATGGTGTTCCTGGGATCTTCAAACCATGCAGTGTTTATGACCCTGAAGCTGTTGAAAATGTGTTTATTTTCTCTGCATGCCAAATAGCTGTCAGATAATGGCCTTTTAAAGTGAATGATCTTATCCTGTTCAGGATTCAACCTTGAGCGTCAGCTGCTTCCACCCAGAAAGATATTATCTTGTGTTTTGAAACTGTCTCTCCATTTAAATGTAAACAAAAGGATTTGCAAAAATAGGCAGTCGATTCTATTTTGATCTTGATTGAGTGTCTAACCTTCTACATTGGTAAGGTGTTTAGGTGTGATAACGTCACAATGTGAAACCTCTGTAAGTTGTTTAATACTAACCCTAATACTAATACTAACAAGTCTGAAACAGACTAAGAAACACACAGGAGAGCGTATTCAGAGCCATTCAGGGATGCTCCTTTTATACTCTCCTGTTTCCAATGAATGTGTTCACCTGGGAAATGCTTCAAACAGGTGTTTTTTGAGCATTCCTCAACCTTCTCGTGTTTTGTTGCCTCTGTGCCAGCTTTTTTGGAAGCGTGTTGCAAGCATTAAATTCAAAATGAGTCAATATTTGCAAAAAACCAATAAAGTTTATCAGTTTAAATATCATTAAATATCCTGTCTTCGGTGTATTCAATTGCACATAGGTTGAGCAGGATTTGCAAAACACTAATCTGTTTTAATTAGGTTTTACACAATGTCACAACTTGATTGGAATTGGGTTGTAGAAATATAGTTTTTGATTGTATGACTTGATAGTAGAAATGAAGCATTGTTGCAGTAAGCTGTAAGGGTACTAACAAATCTGTCCACATCACGTGCCAGTCACATTATACTGAGTGGCACCGATGACTCATGATTTTAAAGTGTCTCATTATAAATTATGCATGAGGTCCTGTGTGTTCAGGGCTTGGTGGTGGGAGTGACTGCAGGACCCACAGGTGCACTGAAAGGACTGGTTCCAGTGGCCAGCTGGACAATTAGGACGATGATGACGATCACGATGATGACTATGATCATTCAAGGGTTCGTCTATGTTGGATGGGTGCAAAAACTTGTTATCACTCATGTAAAAACCTTGGGTTGGAAGGCACCTGCACTATGCCTTCCTCCCTGTGTGTGTGAGATCATTGTTATCTCTGTGTGAACCAGCCTCCTTTCCGTCTCACACACACACCCTGTCTGAACTGTCTGTTGAACTGTGTATATAAATAAAGAGATAGGGTGTCAAAACTTTGTAGTTTCACTGCAAAGTGGGCTACCCTTGTCACAAGTAACTATGACTGTATCGTTCTTACCTCTGAGTTGACTAAATAATACCTAACATTTATTGGTCCTTCGAAGCCGGATTAATTCAATAACCTTGTTTCTCTTTGCTTTAACAGTGACTCTGGGATCCGTGGGGGAAGCCTGACGTCGAGCGAAGCACCGCTGCACAGCCTCCTTTAGCCGGAGTGGCTGAAAGTCCCGGTGTGTGTGAATTCACACCTGGCCAGTGGGTTATTGCCTTCCTCTGCGCGGGGTGACTGTCACAGGGTCCAAAGAGTCACCAAGAAGTCAACTCCGAGGTGAGACAGTTTTAAAATACAGTTCATAGGAAAAGTACTTAACAGTCGTTGGTAGTGCGTCGCCGGTAAGGACGCTGCATTCGAATGGTTTTATTCCACCGTGAAAGGGATAGTGACAAATTTGGTACAATCCCGCCGTGAAGGGGATTAAAGAAAACGACTGAGGATTATTCTCCTGAGAGGGAATAGAGTAAGCGCTATATAAATAAAAGAAGAAAAGTACTTAAAAGTCGTTGGTAGTGCGTCGCCGGTAAGGACGCTGCATTGGGATGGTTTTATTCCACCGTGAAAGGAATAGTGACAAATTAAGGTAGGGCCCCGCCAAGAAGGGGGCCAAATAAAACGACTAAGGGTTATTCCCCTGCGTGGGAATAGAATAAGCGCTATAAAAGTAAAAAGAACGGAGTAAATTGAGCTCATAAAATAACACCAAGTTAACTTAGAACAATTACAAGGTACCTGAAACTAACTGTGTGACTGTGTTGTGTGTGTATGGAGGACTAAGCATTTTAATAGAATCATAGCATGATTCTGCTAGTCCTGTGTTTTCTTTTGCCCAGATTAAAACTACGTACTGGTGACTTTGGAGATTCAGGTCGGATTTCATTCCAGAAAATTAACACCGCTGCGTATTAGTCGCAGTAGAAGGGCGTGTTAATGTCCTCTCCTTAAAGTCTCATGCCAGTGACCTTTTATCTGGGACATTTATACTATAATTAAACTAACATAAAACATAATGGGGAAGAAACAAAGTAAACTAATTGACTTAGAAGGGGATGTAAAGTTTATGGAGAACTATGTAAAAGGAGCAGGTATGATCTGTCATAGATGGAATAAAAAATAAAAAACATGGGTTTTTGGGCAAATTAGATACAAAGGATGTCTTAAAATTACAAGGGGATCTAAAATTAGCAATAATGAAAACTAAAAAGAGAAAAATAACAAAGAACAATGGGGGAAGAACAGAGAAAAAGCTCTGATTTAACAGAAATATGTACACGATGGCATAAAAATACGGATTTTCAGGTAACTTAATTATCACTGAAATCCTAAAACTACACGGGGATCTTAAACTGGAGATTATGCATTCAAAAGATTCAAGAGACAATAAAAAACCTTGCCAGGTTATAATTTCAAAGGGGACTTTTCAGTCCCTGAGTGCTCACAGTTGATAAACAGATTAAAACAAAAAGATGAATTAAAAAAACAACAATAAGAGCAGCTTTTAACTGACATAGCCATAATACTGAGGCCTTAAGAAAAGCACAGGAAAAAACTTTCAGCTTAACTGAAAACAAATAAAGGGGGGGGGGGCGGACCGCCACCCATCCCAGGTTAGATTATAAAGACTAAGAGATGGTTTTAGAGGACGTGGTAAAAGAAGTTAAAAGAGGAGGTGACAATGTGGACAACATGGAAACTGTCCAACTGGACAACCCAGTGAACAATGACTAGAGTTGTTAAAGAAGTAATCTGAGAGTAAAAGATTTTGTAGGCAAGTATTAGTGAGAAACAGGTGCTTTAAAAATCATTCTATGGTGTTATACTACTAACAATATCATGATAAAATGCAAAAGATTCATTTTACAGGGAAATAATTCCATATTTGGCTCAGATTGTTTGCATTCTTGATTTTTCCTCTTTGAGAGAAGTTAAATTTCAGCTCTGTGAAACGACCTTGACAAAGAGATGCAGCTGCCTGAAAACAAAGATAAAACTTCTGCAAACAGCAGAAGTCTGTCTCTGCTGAAAGGTCTGAAAAAAAAAAAAAAATTGTAACTCTACCCTGCATGTGTCAAACTCAAGGTCCGCGGGCCAAAACCGGACCCCAGAAGTTTAGTGATTCTCTAGAAGTAGAGCCTTTTAATATGGTGATTGTGTGCTTGAATGTTATTTTGTCAATCAATAAGCAGTTTTGTCTACATTCTGCCACAATCTGCCTTTTGAAAATGTTTTGAATCTTGATCTTTATGTATAAAAAAAAAAAAAGAAAAGAGAAATTGGCTAAAGTCTGCAGACACAAAATGAACCTGGATTGAAGCTCTAACTATGTTTATTTAATCTGAGATCCTCTCCAAATGCAACAGTATATGTCAGTCTACATGAGATACTAACAACTTCACCTACTGGTATAATATAAAGATGTGATTGAATATGTGAAACAAACAATGATGAAAGTTTTTCAACAGGTGATGCTCATCCAGGAGGAAGACAGTGTTCCTAGGAAATGCAGCTCATTCATTAACAATCATTTTTTCTCCTATAGGTGGACGTTTTGCTGATTAATCATAGGCTGGATCTATGAAACATTATGAGCACAGAACAAATGACCAAGGTTCTGACTGACTTATGAACCTCACTGACCTGACAATGATAACATGACACCCAACAGATAACACCTTTAAGGTGGACCCACTAAGACCACCTTATTGATTCTTGGTGAATAAAAAAAAAAAAAGAATTGAAGCGTTCAAAACAGACCTAGTGGAAACAAAAGGGGTTATGAGGAAACAATGTGCATTTTAAGAATAATAGAAGTCAAATTATGTTCAAATTTTTGCAAATAAAAATTACTCTGACAGAAAAATAAGTAAGTAGTGTGTGAATGTGTGTGAATGGGAATGACTGATTTCATTGTAATGCATCTTTGAGGGACCTTAAAAGCACTAATAAAGATCTGATGTTCTGATGATCTTTGCCAAATTTATATCTTAATAAGGTTTCCAGAATCTTTTCCGAAAAATCATATAAAGATAGCAAAGGTTCTACCTGTATTAAAAATACTGATAACCATAGGAAAGTTCATAGATCTGTCTTCAATTTTTCCTAATTCTTTTACAAACAGGTTATTTAAACTTTCATGTGGCCAAATGTCTGTGTTTGACTTTCTGTTTTTGTGAAATAAATGTCTGTTTCATGTTATGTAAAAATTAGAGTCCTCAACATACCATAATAATATTAGGTCAGTTCTCTATGGTAAAACAAAAAGATTTTAACAGATGTTTAGACTTTTTCCAGTCAGGTTCAAAATGATTGAATTAGACTCAAACTTAACATAAGATGAAATTAACCTTAACAGAATTACTGGACTGGACTGAAATAGATAAAACTTTAGTTAATTGAAACAAACTTTAGTTACTTGAACTAAATACAAAGCTGACTGAAACTGTATGTTGTATCTATAAAACTGGGTAAGATAAACTAAGATTATAAGATATAATATGCCCTTCATTTTTTTGTGTTCATCAGTGAGTGAGTTTTTATTTTTTATTTTTAATAAGAACTAAACCAAGCATTATTTATAATAATAGCAACTACCAAAAATATTGATCTCATTTTTAAATGTAATAAGGACTTACTTTATAATATATGATAAAAAAGAATAATAAGAATTTGGAAAAACAGAGGCTTTAAACCTCTGCAGGAACAGCACTGACACTGTCAAAAGTGGATCCTAATACAGGAATCTGGAAGCTCATTCTGGCGTGGATAGTCAAAGTCCATCCAAGGATACATTTAGATGAGGCAGAGGGACAAATACAGGGCTTAGCTGAGAGCAAAGAGAGCAACATGCATCCTGCCCTAGCTGCTGTCCCACCTGAACTGTGGTCCCAATCATCAACTGATGTAGGGCTTATAAAGGGGTTCCCACCATACAAGGTTAAACTAATATCTGAAAAAAGGCAATCAGTCCGTCAATACCCCTTAAAGCCAGAAGCTGAAGAAGATACTAAGCCAATAATACAAGATATGTTGAAGTCAGGAATATTAAGAGAAGCACCTGACGCTACATGCAAGGCATATCACACTGACATCGCTATTATTATCACAGCCAAACATAACTCTAAAAAGATGTGCCCTTTAAATCCAAGTACTCTAATACCTACTGCAGAAGATGGAAAACCACATTCTTATAAAGCAAAAGTTGAAGAAGACACCAAACCCAGACAAGACATTTCTCAAACCCTTATACCAGATTCATGTGTTGTGTTTGTAGATGGCTCAGCATCTAAAGATGAATATGGAAAGAATAGAGTTGGTTATGCAGTAACAACCATCGATAGGATAATAGAAGCTAAATCTCTACCCAATACATGCTCAGCCCAAACAGCAGAATTATATGCTGTAGTAAGAGCATGTGAATTACATGAGGGACAAATACTTACTATATACACAGACAGCCAATACGTTTTCGGATCAGTACATCACCATGCTAAGATTTGGCAAAATAGAGGTTTTAAAACATCATCAGGGACAGAACTAACTCATTTCAACCTATTAAAGAGAAAATGTCAGATCTGCTATTTATAGACACAGACGTGCTGAAAGACGCCCAACAGTCAGCAACCAAGACAGAAATAAAGGCCTGGCTAAAGAGAGGAGCACAGAAAAAAGATGACATCTATCAGATAGAAGATAAACCAATCCTCCCAAAAAAGTTATACAACACAGCGGCTACAGTGACACATTGGGAAGACCCACGTGTCAAGGGGGGAATATGTCACATCTGGTAAAGCATTAATGCTACACTATAAATATTTCTGACTATGCAAATCATTTTTGCAGATCATACATAATTTGTTGCAAACACGGGGGAAGAAATATTGCCTAGTTGTAATAGATGAACCTAGTGACACATTTCTTCCCCACATATGGTATCCCACAGATTATAAGGTCAGATAATGGAACTCATTTTGTAAATAAATTAATAGAACTAAGTTCTAATGCATTAGGGTTTCAGTTAAAGATTAAGGAAAACAATGGAAGAAACAGGGAGGCCATGGCCCGAATGCCTATCCCTGGTTAAATTATGGATGAGAATAACTCCAAATCAAACTGGTCTTACTCCATTTGCCACCTACTGTACATCATTGTATAACTCCACCCACTATATTCTGAGTCTGAGATCACGTGACACCAAGTTGCTGATGTGAATTTGTATTCTCAAAGAAATAGTACATGGCAGACCGTTTTCTCTGCCCTCTGACATGAATGAAATAGAGAAAGCACAACAGGAACCTTCATTAGCTGAGTGGATGAATAAAATGTTGCAGACAAAAGAAGAACAAATGTCCAGTGGTCTGCCGATAATCTCTGCTCCTATCCCACAGAATGAGGCCTGGAGACCTGGTCCTGATTAAGACACTCCACCGGAAGGATTGGAGCACTCCTTGGTGGAAAGGGCCGTTTCAAATACTCCTGACAACGCCCACAGCTCTGAAAATAGCAGAGAGGCCTTCCTGGATCCATAAAAGCCACTGTAAGCCAGTTTTGCCGTTACAGGAGCCAAACCAACCGACGGGGTAGCAGAGGAAGTCCGGGTTCAAAGATGGCCCAGCGTCTCAAACCGGTGAAGAAAACAGCTGATCTGCGCCCAATTATAAAATGGCTCTCTGTAACTTGTGGACAGGACTGATAAGCCTGAGCTTAATTCTGGTAGCAGGACTCTTTCTCTATCTAAAGCAGGATCCACAGGAGGTGATACCGAACCAGAAGAGATGGACATCAGACGGGACCCATCTCAGAACACTGACGGAAGAACATGACGCACATCCATTCCTACAGAATTTCTGGTATTGTTCATGGTGGCATATGCAACACTGAACCAGGTAGAAATGCACGAAAATGAAGGGGACGATTATGATGACATGTTGTAAATAAATCACATCAAAAGCCTGAGTGTACTCATACATTGTATTTCATAAAATAACCTTACAGCAGAAAATCGAAAGAAGTTGTTGCTTAAGTGAAATGAGAAAAAGTACAATGATGACATAAACAGGGCAGATTTTTTAATTCTTTTATTTTTATGATTTCAAGTATTATTCTTTTATTTTTATGATTTCAAGTATTATTCTTTTATTTTTATGATTTCAAGTATTATTCTTTTATTTTTATGATTTCAAGTATTATTCTTTTATTTTTATGATTTCAAGTATCATTCTTTTATTTTTATGATTTCAAGTATCATTATTTTATTTTTATGATTTCAAGTATCATTATTTTATTTTTATGATTTCAAGTATTAATCAACATTTAACTTTTAATGGTCGCCGAGGGCGGCGGGGCCGTATGAGTATTTCCCACAAAATATAATCTGTTTACCGTCCGTGGGTTTTCGCTCATACAAAGTATTTTTCTTACTCGTTTTTATATTAAATGTTTTTACTTGTGATAAAAGGAGGGACTGTTGGATGGGTGCAAAAACTTGTTATCACTCATGTAAAAACCTTGGGTTGGAAGGCACCTGCACTGTGCCTTCCTCCCTGTGTGTGTGAGATCATTGTTATCTCTGTGTGAACCAGCCTCCTTTCCGTCTCACACACACACCCTGTCTGAACTGTCTGTTGAACTGTGTATATAAATAAAGAGATAGGGTGTCAAAACTTTGTAGTTTCACTGCAAAGTGGGCTACCCTTGTCACAAGTAACTATGACTGTATCGTTCTTACCTCTGAGTTGACTAAATAATACCTAACAGTCTATATGTCAGGATGATGGTGAACTGGTTATGGATGGAGATGGAAACTGGGGGGCTTCCAGTAAAAAAACAAAAAAAATAAATAAATAAAAAAGAAAACATATTCACCAAATCTACCTGGTTTTACTAAAACTGTTTTAAAGAATTTATGTGTCATTAAAGTGCTTGGAACAAATGCAATAAAGTAACCTAAAGAAACTAGGAAACCTTAAATATTTACCAGAAACAATAAGTAATTTGCTAGAGTCAATATAATACTCAGTATACTGTTTTTATGACCTCATTGTATCTCATTGTACATCTTGTGTGCGTGTTCCTGTTCAGGGCTTGGTGGTTGGAGTGACTACAGGACCTACAGGCGCACTGACAGGAATGACTCCAGTGGCCAGCAGGATGATGATGAGAACAATGATGAGCATGACCACAACGATGACTACGATCAGCTTGACGTTCTTCCACCAGTAGGAGCGGGATACTTTCACGGCTGTACGGTGGAAGTTTTGAGCCTGAGCAGAGGAAGTAACAAAAGATTTTATTGATGTGATTTTTGAAAGGATGAGAGTATGATGTTTTGTGTTAGGGAGTCATGTTTCACTGCAGTCACAACTTTTTTATATATTCACACTTAAAACACTGACAACTAAAAGCAGTGACCCTGTCTTTCAAAAACTGAGACACTTCCAGGAGGACATCCAACCTTTCTTCTCGATCCAGAATCTGGTCCAAACTCTTCTTCATGATGTCCTTCACTTCCTCTACTTGATCTGACAATTCCTTGATCTTATTTTTCTGCTGTGGTCCATGCTCTTTTTCCTCCAGCTCCTATGATGGTGTACAGAGAGATCACAGACAGTGCATGGATTATACAGGTATTGTTTCTTGGCTGTCTGATCCCCATTTACGCTCAGCGCAAGGTGCTGCAGCCTGCTTGCACAAAGATGGCCAGTCCTGTTCGTGGACTATTGACCCATCTTCGGTATAAGGTAGGTAAAGGGCAACCTCCAACTCATTTCACTGCTCAGTGTCGTCCGCTGAGGCCAGCAAATCATTAGGGAACTTGTTCCCCATGGGATGATGAATGAGGGCAGAGCTGTGAATGAAGGTGTGCAATATTAAAACCTCTCTACTATCACAAAGGGGTTGGAACCTCAATACATTTGTGGAAATCACTGATAGTTATATTGTGTATTTTGTAATATTATGACTTCATCAAATGACCTCTCTTGAAACATAAATAGAAAATGTAAGCAATATACAGTGAGAATGTTAAAAAAAACCCAGTTTTTATGTCTTCGTGTCAGCATCTATAGAAGCCAATTCATTGCACTTATATTAAAAGTAATAGCATAATTATGTAATAAAGATCTCATGCCTTCATAGTCAGTTTGAAGATAAATGTCTAAGTAACACCTTTACTCAGTTTATGTTTGTCTGATATTAAAATTAATTGAATGACCTGATATAGTTAAATGTGACAAAAGCAAAACGAGTAGAAATTTGTATTTAATTTTTAATGGCACTGTGTGTGTTGCTTTGGATGTGCCTCCATTTTGTGTGGTATGCTATTTGGGATAAAAGGGTAACATGTGACGTGAAACTTTTCTCTAGCTTTATTTAATTATTTTCTATCATCAATTACCTGGGCATGAAAGTTCAATGCTCTAAAAGTGCAACTAAGTCAGCAGATAAATATTATCTGTATTATTCTGGTTGCTCTAATTTGGGGCCACTTCAAACATTTTGGATGCTTTTGAAAGAACAAAGAGCAGCCAAAATGTGTCCCAGTAACAAACTCAATGAAAATGTCAAACATTGCTAATGATAATTATTATTTCAAACAAAGAGCAAAGGGTTCAGTAATTTTTACCATTAATTTAAGTTCACTTTAACATTAAACCATCATAGAGATAACAATACATAAGTGTTGTCGTTCAGACCTTTTCTCAGTGTGCGGTGGCAGGCACTGCTGCCAGGTTTGTACAATATAGTCAAACAGGTTTTTCCAGCACATGGTGAACATTTACAGTAAAATGTGTTACACCCAGAGGAAGCAGACTGGTGAGGGACCTCAGAGCGAGATATCACAGTAGTTTGACCCCAAATGTAATTTCCTTTGCATCCACAGACAAGAGAAAAACAGCTATGTTTTATAGGGAATAAAAGATGAACAACAAAAGCTCATCTTAACTCACTTTATAAAAGGACAAAATTATACTAATCTATTGTCAGAATCAGAATCAGAAAAGCTTTATTGCCAAGTACGTTTTTGGACATACAAGGAATTTGATTTGGCGTATTGTCTGTCAGCAAACAGACAATGACTTGGTGTTTTTCTTGTAGAAAGAGATCGCTTATTGCAGACGATGTGTGAACACACAACCAAAACGCATTTAGAATAATGAATATATAAAATAATATCATCCTTCTTAGCAATACAACAAAAGAAATTAGTGTAGTAAATACAGTTATTTAAATCAATAAAAAAAACTTACTGAAAGTGCAATAAAACTACAGCTAAAGCTTCCTTAGCATTAAATTAGAAATAAATAACATTAATCATTCTGCAACTGTGAGCTGAAAGAGAAACCAAAAATAAAAGTTTTATGTTTTCTTTTGAAACATCAATTTGAAAACAGAAAAAAAAATTAAGCGAGTACTCTATCATCACATTTGATTGCATATCTGACCCTTATGTTTACATGTGATATTCACATAATCTCAGCATAATTTTCAGTTTGTAAAATCACCATCGAAGTAACGATCAATGAACTGAAACTGATAGATCTTAAAACATTTTCTTGTCATCAATTAAAACTCAACAGCTTTGTAATGAGGATAATGCCTTGGTTTGGAGGAAGTTTCTTGTAAAAACAGAGTTAACAAACAATTTGGGCACATTTTTAAAAACTTCTCTGCTTTAAAAAGATTTTAATACTCACTGTTGCTGCCATTGTCTCTGGTTTTCTGTGTTGTACTGGGTCAGGTCTCTGTTGCAGTTGCTGTAAAGATCCCCCGATGTTTAACTTCCTGTTAAGAAGGTTTATTTGATGAAGTCATTCTTCATTTGTTCAGGCACATAGATAATGACTCAGAGACAAACCCGGAAATATTAGGGATTCATTACGGAGGATCAACATAGTAATGTACAAACAAGACAACTAAAAAAAATAAAAGTAATATAAAGGTTACAGTTTATAGTTGGGTTGTGGTGTAGAACTGTTTTTTGAACACCAAGGTTTATATGCGGCTGTCACTTTTAACCATTTTTATTATTATTTTAATTATTCTATACATTCTCCTCTATTTGACTGTACTAAACCAAACAAATTAAGTACAACCAAAATAAATTAGAAAGTTAAAGGAACATTTTCATTTGTTGGTCTTTCCTATTGTGAGCTTGTAATGGTGAAAAATATTTTTTATATCCTGACACAGTAGCACAATCTCAGACGAGCAACGCTAAAAAGCCAGTTTGCTGCAACACTTTAACATAATCCCCTTGTGTATATTATAATCAGTCATTTCCAACTTTGAGAGAAGAATTTTGAACCTCACTTCACAGTTTTGCTTTTTTAAGTTGCTCTGATTAAGTTGAGTTTATTAATGTGAAGCTTCAACATTTTGATATGATTCACGTATGACCTTTCATTGCGACTGCATTTACTTTTTTTTTTGACAGAGGTACTCACACTTGCTGATGATAAGATAATCAGTGCCATTCGATTATTAGCACCTGACTGATGGTAACCCTGTGTTTACTATGGAACAGTGTAGTTAAACAACTAAACAACAACATGGTATAACATATGTTGTTCATTTGAGGTCCAGTCTCCCCATTAAGGAAAGGCAAACCAATGGTAAACTTCTATGCACTTCACATTTTGGACATATTGCTGTTTAATAACGGTCAGTTCCTTTATGCCAGAGTAGAAATGCCTGAATTTCAGTGACATCAAAAGATGTTAACATTTTTATAGTTGTCCACCTGTGTTGGTGTGATCAGAAAACATAAAAAGCTTCAACATTCGGTCTCATGGGACAGTCTTTGTTTCTTTACCCAGTGTGGAAAATTGGGTAATTAATTTAATCTTCTTTTCCAGAAATAAAAGAATGAGCAATCATTTTGTGTAATCTTTTACCAAACCTGAATCCAGGTTGCAATTTTTTTGTTTTTCTTGCTGCACTGAAGTCTGAGAATACAAGTTGACAGACAAAGAAGAAAGTTACAAACAACACAGCTGAGGTAAATACTATTTATTGACTTCATCGGACAGTAAAATCATTAAATACCATAATCCCTAATGAGCAGCTACATCATACAGTTGCTCTGCAGCAGTGTGCTATCAGGGCCGTCTCAAACAGCATTTATCTGGCCAGTCGAAAACAACAGTCTAAGAGAACAAAGGTTACTGCATCCCAGAATCACACACAGCAAGAAAATAATATAGAGAGAATTTGTTCCAACACATCCTACATTTTATAGCATCATCTTGTTACTGAAAAAAGCAACAAAACCAAAACGTACCATTTTATAATTAATTAGTGTAGATTATCCATTTATACAGAAATATCTAGGAATCATTCTGGATTTAATAGAACAAAATTAAGCATTAAATAATTTGGTTCTAAAGATTAGACACTTTTGACAGACGTGTTAATAGTTGCAGTAAATATACACATTGGTGAGGATTGACTATATACACTGCATAATTAGATACATTTTGACCTATTTGAAGCTAAACCGGTCCGGGGATTGCAGAAAGTGTGTGTGTGTGTGGGTGGGTCTTGCTCAGAAAAAAAAGATCCTGAATTTTGTAGAAATGAATCAGCGTCTGAATGGCTAGAAATGCTCTCCCAGCTGGTAGACTGAAAGAACCTGATCCTCTTACAGCAGAAGTGTTTTAACAGTATGACAGCGGTGGTGTGCTCACTACACTGAGCAGCCTGTGTGAGTGTAGAAAAGCAGATTCTGTTTCAATGAAGTAAGAGGTTACAATCAAAATCTGATGTGCATCTTGCAACACATTATGTAAATTTATCGTCTTTAACACTTCTCAAGCAGATCTTTGAAAACAAGATAAATTATAGAGTATTCCTTGTTTGTAGATGGCAACATCTCAAGGGTTCGCCTCTATGTCAGGATGACGGTTAGCTGGTTATGGATGGAGACGGAAACTGGGGGGCTTCCAGTGAAAAAAACCCACATTAGAACAGGAAAAAATACTCACCAAAGCTACTTGGTTTTACTAAAACTGTTTTAAAGAGTTTATGTGTCATTAAAGTGCTTGGAACAAAAGCATAACCTGAAGAAACTAAGAAACCTTAAATATTTACCAGAAATAATAAGTAATTTACTAGAGTCAATATATTACTCAGTATACTGTTTTTATGACCTCATTGTATCTCATTGTACATCTTGTGTGCGTGTTCCTGTTCAGGGCTTGGTGGTTGGAGTGACTACAGGACCTACGGGCGCACTGTCAGGAGGATGATGATGAGAACAATGATGAGCATGACCACAACGATGACTACGATCAGCTTGACGTTCTTCCACCAGTAAGAGCGGGATACTTTCACGGCTGTACGGTGGAAGTTTTGAGCCTGAGCAGAGGAAGTAAAAAAAAAGTTTTAATCTATGTGATTTTTGAAAGGATGAGAGTATGATGTTTTGTGTTAGGGAGGCATGTTTCACTGCAGTCACAACTTTTTTATATATTCACACTATTGACCCATCTTCGGTATAAGGTAGGTAAAGGGCAACCTCCAACTCATTTCACATTACAGAAAACGAAGAAAAATGAACTTTGGGCTGTTTAATAAAAAAGGTGTCTGCATTTTTCTTTACAAACTCAACTGTTTACTGTATAAACTGAAAACCCCTTAGGATTTATCATTCTTGTGAATCATGTTGGACCACTTGTTTGCTGAATATTGGACCGTTTGCACGTTGCTGGACGCCACCAGACCTCCTGGCGTTTTTGGCCATTTTGTATCCAGGACAGCCTGTTCCTACAGATCCCGTTGGCCCCTGCGGCTGATAAGACAGGGTCGTCGCAGCCCTGAGGCCACCGTCAACTATGTAACAGAGGATGAGACGACCCACCATTTGCTTTTCAGCTAGAGACCGTGACACTGTTACCAACATCTGAAGCATCACCTGGAGAAGAGTCCCGAGTGGATTTCCTTTATTCTCCTTCGTTGGCCAACGAAAAATTCATAACTGAAGTTTCTGGAATAAGAAGGCCAGAAATTTCACTTTGCCGATCGAAGACGTGAGTTTAACATGTAACAAAAAAAAAACCACGGAGTTTCAAGGAGACAAATCGCCACCTTGTTTTCTGTTCTAGTCGACTGTGATGGTCAGATCATATTTTTCCTTTTCGCCAAGGAGGCCAGAGGACGAAGATTGACCGCTTTTCCTGAAGTTAACTGTGGACGCACATTAACTTCCAACTTCCACCCCATTCTCTCTCAACCCCGCTCAGAAGGAAGACAACAACAAGTAAAACCCACCCTTTATTTTTATATCTTTCATATCATGTTCTGTGGACTTCGAGAAGGCTTACGATCATGCCAATCAAAGAATTTCATGTGCGCTCCGGATATATGGGGTTCAGAGGTTTCTCTTGCAGGCCATGCGGACCCTGTAAAGAGCTTAATTGCATTCTAGGCACAAACTAGCTTTTTAAAGCACCCTTTGGAATGCTTATGGGTTGGATCTTGAGGGACAGGAGAAGCTCTTGCCTTGCTTGAAAACCTCAAGATCCATCTTTGGTTGTTGTTGTTGTGGACCATCACCAACAGTCCACAAGTGATTGTGCCGTGGTCAAGATGAGCTCCTTCGTTACCAACCGCTGGTTAGTGCACCTAATTTACTGTTCTCAAGACCAAAGGTGAACACAACACATAAGCTGTGTCAGAATTTCTCTGGGAAAACTGTGCAGTGTGACTTCTGCAACAACAGAGGTCTGATTTCATCCTCTTTTGCCCAGCCATGAGTACTTCCGCAGCTATCTTGTTCTCCTCGTCCTCCTCCCATCAGTAGGAATCTAATAAACACATTAACACCTGCCATGCTAGAAGCATGAACTGAGGCGGTTTGAGCATCTCATTTGGATGTCTCCTGGTTGTCTCCACTTTGAAGTATTTAACACATATCGTTCTGGGATGAGCAGAATTGTGATATCCTCAAAATTCAAAAAAGTTCTAATTCAAAAGTGTCATTTTATTTACCAGAACCACACAACAGAACCATGACATATGTGACATTTTACTTGGACTAAGACAGTCACTAGATGGAGTTACAATAACTGACATTTTGAGAACAGTGACCATGAATGAGCAGATTTCAGGACATCTTGATTGGTAGTGACGTATTGAGACTTCTGACAAAACAAACAGAAAAGCTATAGACAAAACACTATTCCTCTTTTAAAATCATTTAAGTTTCTTTCAGGTTAAGGTCAGAGTATGTGAAAACCTAACTGCAGCCATACCAGTTTTTAGCAGTATTACGTTTTACAGGAAACTTGTATTTCATTATATTTCTTTACTATCAAACAAATTGATATGTTACACTGTAGAGTTATACTTTTGATCAGTGATTTCCATATATATGCTCTCTTTTAAGACTCATCTGACACTGTCCATAACAGCTGATTGGTTTAGCTCCCTGAGACCTTTAATGAACACCAAAATTAAAGTATGACATGGGTTGAAGAACACTGTGCAATGAGACATCTGATCCTGAGATAGCAAGCTGTGGAGTTAATGAGCTCATTCTCTTTACAGAGTACCTGACTAAAAAGCCCTCCATTAAAAGTTGCATCTGACAGTAGAAAAAGACTGAATATAAAACATCTTGTTCTGAGTTGTTTCTGATGACTGTCACTGCCTAACAACATGGATATAAAGCTACACATAGCAACCAACGTCTTCCCAAACCAAAATGAGAGCAAAAGCAATATGTATGTGTTAACACTGACCCCTGCTTGCAAATCCTCAGATATTTTCTTGATATTATCCAGCCTTTCTCCTCGTGCCAGGATCCGGTCCACATTCTGGGTCATGATGTTTGTCACTCCGTCCACCTGATCCTTCAGGACCTGGACCTTGTCCTTCGGCTCTGGTGCATCCTCTATTCCTCCCCGCTCCTATGATGACGTACAGAGAGCTCAGAATAAGGTGAAATACGTGTGTCGTCAACTTTATGATGTTTTACAATTTCATGGTCCAAATTATGAACTGCAAGATCACAGTAAATATTTAGTAAATTGGCCCAATATATGCAATGCTAAATGTGAAAATCCTAGAACGGACCAGAACAACTAGAAAGCTGTAATGTTGGTCAAGCCTTGTTAAAGAGTCAGAGGCTTTCTCAGATCTGATGACCGTCACTGCCTAACAACATGGATATAAAGCTACACATAGCAACCCACTTCTTCCCAAACCAAAATGAGAGCAAAAGCAATAAGTATGTGTCAACACTGACCCCTGCTTGCAAATCCTCTGCCGGGATCCAGTCCACATTCTGGGTCAAACAGGTTTTTCCAGCACACTGTGAAAATTTACACCAATACAACAAATATGAATGAGCGTAGTAAATCAAGTTATTTAAATGAATAAAAAAATTGTAATTAAAGTGCAATAAAACTACAGATACAGTTTCCTTAGCATTAAATTAGAAATAAATAAATAACATGAATTATTCAGTAAATGTCAGCTAATAGATAACCCACAAATACAAGTCTTATTTTCCTTTTGAAACATCAATTTAAAAACAGTAAAATGAAGTCAGTTCTCTTATCATCACATTTGATTGCATATCGGAAGATACTTGTAAAGACAGAGGTAACAAATAATACAAATTGATACTCACTGTTGCTGCCATTGTCCCTGGTTTAGTTTGTGTTGTACTATGTCAGGTCTCTGCTGCCGTTGCTGTAAAGATCCTCTGATTTTACATATTTAACTTCCTGGAAAGCATGGTATTTTTAGTAATGTCATTCTTCATTTACTTGGGAACATTGGTGATGACTCAGAGACAAACACGGAAAAATAAATAATCATTAGGGAGGATGAATATAAAAATGTACAAACACCAGAACTAAAAAATATAAAAAGAATACTAAAAGTTAAACATTTACAGATGGGTAGTGGTGTGGCATTCACTTTTAATCTCTTTTATTATTATTTTAAAGGATAGTTCGTCATATTTTCATTTTCTTTTATCCATTTGCTTTTCTATACATCCTCCTCTATTTTATTGCACTAAGCCAACAAAAGTTAGTACAACTTAAAGTAAGCTTGTAATAGTGAAATTGCGATTTTTTTGTATAATGATGAATTACAAAGTCAAATTCAACTCAACTTATTATTACATTATATACTAAATGAATACATTAAAATAAGACTGTTTCTCTGAGATCTGCAACATGAAAATGTTAAAAGGGAAATATCATGCTTTTAAATCCTTTCTTTTCATACTTAAATCATTCGGCTGCCATCTGTAAAAAGTGGAACGTCAATGCTTTGTTTTGACTTCCTTGTTATTGCAGCTCCACAGGTCCCACTTTTACCCCTGTTCTGAGGTGCATCTGAGAGAACTCCTTTGGTGCGGTCTCTTTAAATGCTATTGAGGCACTTCACATCCTTCTTCCTCCATGTCAAAGAGTGTTCTGCTTTAACCTGTTTGGCCATTTTTGTTCTTTGATAATAACGATCAAGCCACAGAAGCAAGACAAGTACCGCAAAAACAATGCAAAGCTGTTTATGTAATAATAATATTCAACACAGACAGTAAGGTTATGTCCTCAGCAGAAAGCACTATTCCACTGCTATCAAAACAATGGCCAGGACACACAATAAATGTATGTCTAAAATAAAGTATGTTGTCATTAATTGGAGTTTACCGCTCTGCTATGTCGTCGCTTCCATAGACAGAAGGAACTGACCCCTTAATCAGATGAAGTCTTTCAGCAAATCCTTCTTGATACTGGTGGAGGTCATCCTTGAAGTGGGGAAATAGAAAATGTCCCACTGACGTGGACACATTTCCATGACAAATAAAATTTAATTAGGCACTTTAAGAGGTTCTGATGCAGGGTCATTATGTAATATTATGGGGGCTTAATACACCCAAAAACCAAACATTTAGACCTATCCTCTTGCAGCTTCTGCATACTTAAGCTTGGACTACAAAACTGGCAAGAAAGAAAAAGGCTTATACATGAAATTGGTAGCCAAAGGGCCATGACCTTTTTTAGCAGTTATGCAGCAAATACTGTGATGAAATTGTGAAAAAAAAATGTACCAGAGAATAGAGAAAACTGAATGGATTTAAAAATATGACACAAACAGAATATAAAGATATCTACACAAAATCTGGAGAGACTAAACTTTTCAACTTTTCTGCACTCCTACAGACTCCAGGTACACAAAAAGTATATTTAAGGGCTAAAAAAGTGGAGGATACATGATATGTCCCCTTTAAGACCAGTTACAAAATGCAAAAATTAGCCTTTTGCACTATTGGATCTAAGGAAGGTTCCAAGTAGAGTTTAACAATGCTAACAGAAGAAATGAGAGCAAGAGACAATTTGAGCTGGATTTTTTTTTAAAACAACAATTTAACTAAAGTAGGCTGTTCATCAGCTGATTAAATGTTTAAGACCACAGCTAAAAAACAACACAAAACAAAACAAAACCACCCTCAAAACAGAAATTGAAGTGTCAAAAAAGTAGCTCCACCATTCCTGTTGATCACTTCAAACAGTCATTTAGGCAAGGTTGATGCAAATGTTTCTAGCTGGCTGTGTCTGAAATCAGAGGCTGCATTCTTCAAAGGACCCAGCCTATGAAGACCGGTCCTGGATGCAGCCCCTGAATCGGGACATAGCCCTTGTCATGCCAGTAAAAAGACAATCAGGACCATCAAGGTAAACCTTTTTCTCATCAGAGAATAAAACTTTCTTCCAAACAACAGGATTTGAATCCTGCGGCTCAGGGCAGGTGAAATTTTTTTTGGGTCTACCACGTTTTTGTTCCATAAAAACTCTTATTGCGTCCATCCTCAGTTGTGGTGGCAAGTTGTGAGGCCTTGCTTATGCAGCTCAGCTATCCCACCACATTCCAAGACTGTGAACTTTTTTGCCTTTGCCGTTAGGAGGTCGTGACAGTGTGAATACTTCTTTATTCAGTTTATTTGGTAGGGACAGATACAGTAAACATAGATCATTATATACAAAATAATCTGATGCCTGTATCATAGTGATTATAGCTATGGCAACATCTATCCCTTGAAGGGCTTTTAACAGTTAAAATAAATTAAAAATAAAAACAATTACTATAAATGCAATCAGAAATGTCCAGAAACCAGTTAGCACTAATAAAATGTTTGTAATAAAATTAACACATCCACTCAAGATCAAACAAATGCACGCCTCATAACAAAGTCATGCATTTCATATGGCATGGTCACAGTGCTGCTGCTGTATGAGCCAGGATTTGGTTTGTTTTTTGAAAAGGGACAGTCTAGTCAAACTCTTAATACAGGTCCTTCTCAAAATATTAGCATATTGTGATAAAGTTAATTATTTTCCATAATGTCATGATGAAAATTTAACATTCATATATTTTAGATTCATTGCACACTAACTGAAATATTTCAGGTATTTTATTGTCTTAATACGGATGATTTTGGCATACAGCTCATGAAAACCCAAAATTCCTATCTCACAAAATTAGCATATTTCATCCGACCAATAAAAGAAAAGTGTTTTTAATACAAAAAACGTCAACCTTCAAATAATCATGTACAGTTATGCACTCAATACTTGGTCGGGAATCCTTTTGCAGAAATGACTGCTTCAATGCGGCGTGGCATGGAGGCAATCAGCCTGTGGCACTGCTGAGGTCTTATGGAGGCCCAGGATGCTTCGATAGCGGCCTTTAGCTCATCCAGAGTGTTGGGTCTTGAGTCTCTCAACGTTCTCTTCACAATATCCCACAGATTCTCTATGGGGTTCAGGTCAGGAGAGTTGGCAGGCCAATTGAGCACAGTGATACCATGGTCAGTAAACCATTTACCAGTGGTTTTGGCACTGTGAGCAGGTGCCAGGTCGTGCTGAAAAATGGAATCTTCATCTCCATAAAGCTTTTCAGCAGATGGAAGCATGAAGTGCTCCAAAATCTCCTGATAGCTAGCTGCATTGACCCTGCCCTTGATAAAACACAGTGGACCAACACCAGCAGCTGACACGGCACCCCAGACCATCACTGACTGTGGTACTTGACACTGGACTTCTGGCATTTTGGCATTTCCTTCTCCCCAGTCTTCCTCCAGACTCTGGCACCTTGATTTCTGAATGACATGCAGAATTTGCTTTCATCCGAAAAAAGTACTTTGGACCATTGAGCAACAGTCCAGAGCTGCTTCTCTGTAGCCCAGGTCTGGGGAATGTGGCACCTGAAGCCCATTTCCTGCACACGCCTGTGCACGGTGGCTCTGGATGTTTCTACTCCAGACTCAGTCCACTGCTTCCGCAGGTCCCCCAAGGTCTGGAATCGGCCCTTCTCCACAATCTTCCTCAGGGTCCGGTCACCTCTTCTCGTTGTACAGCGTTTTCTGCCACACTTTTTCCTTCCCACAGACTTCCCACTGAGGTGCCTTGATACAGCACTCTGGGAACAGCCTATTCGTTCAAAAATGTCTTTCTGTGTCTTACCCTCTTGCTTGAGGGTGTCAATAGTGGCCTTCTGGACAGCAGTCAGGTCGGCAGTCTTACCCATGATTGGGGTTTTGAGTGATGAACCAGGCTGTGAGTTTTAAAGGCCTCAGGAATCTTTTGCAGGTGTTTAGAGTTAACTCGTTGATTCAGATGATTAGGTTCATAGCTCGTTTAGAGACCCTTTTAATGATATGCTAATTTTGTGAGAAAGGAATTTTGGGTTTTCATGAGCTGTTTGCCAAAATCATCCGTATTAAGACAATAAAAGACATGAAATATTTCAGTTAGTGTGCAATGAATCTAAAATATATGAATGTTAAATTTTCATCATGACATTATGGAAAATAATTAACTTTATCACAATATGCTAATATTTTGAGAAGGACCTGTATTAGTGGGAAGACACAGGTTGGTTCCTTTCAAAGAAAATACATTTTTAGCAAAAGATGTTTTACAAAATGGAACTTTACAGTAGCAGCTCTCGTTGATCTGGAGGTTTCCAGACTGTTAACAAATTTACAAAGTGGCTAAGTTGCAAGTCTAATTTAACATTTAAAAATCAACTTTTTATAGTGAAATTAACAAAATTAACAAATTTCACAAAATTTAAGAATTTATATTTACTTAAAATGTAACAGTGATGAAATCGAATGGGCTTTTAAGCAAAAGTGTTTAAGGCCTGATTAGCCTTTTAATAGGCTTTCGATTGGCTTTAAGGTAGATTAACTGGTCTGAGACCAAACAGGAGTACAGTACGACAGATGTGAGAGGATCATTGTATTCAAAAAGACATGAGCAAATTCCATTGTCAGATAGCTCCTGATCATTCTGAAACAGTTCATACTAGCTGTCATTGTTCTTACAATGCTTTTAATGTGACTTTAACTGAGAATCTAATGTTACGCCTAAATATTTTTTTGTTCTACCTCTTCAATGAGTTCTCCATTCATTTTGATGTTCAAATTGTTGGTTGTCCGAATTCTTTTTATAGAGAAACACAGATTTAGTTTTCTTGACATGGAATTGTCGGGATCTGGGTTGTTTTTGTGTGTTTTGTGCTTGCAACTTGTGTTCAGTGTTTCAGACGGTGCTGGAGTTCTCAGGTGTGCTGGGTGACAGGTGCAACTTGTTCTGTGTACTTGTTCTGAGTACTTAAGCAGGAGGCTGCCAGAACTTTGACACCAGAGTGTTTGACTTCTGTGGTAACAAGCTCAGCCAATGCTAAGTCTATGGTTTGTCTCTCGTTTCTTGGAATAACTTTGTTTATGTGCTTTTGCAGACTAAGTATCTGGATTTTTGGATATATGTTACTGGACTTCATACTTCGAAAACTAACAATTTCCTGGTTGACCTACATTCTAAGGATTTTGTTTCCTAACTATTGTTTTGTCTGGATCACCGATCAAGCTAGCAGTGTCCTGCTTCCTTCATCTCCTGGACCAAGATCTAAGCGTACCCTGTCCACCCTCCACTGCAAGTATCAACACAAAGAAACTAACTCAACTTTCTCCAAGCTCACCTACGAAACACCTAAGAGAGCAACAGAACATACTCGGCTTCTACAACTCAGATCCCGCATCCCTCTACCCCTGGCGACCTGACCACATCCACTCAGTAATTCGTTTACTTCCCTTGCAGAACTTCTTGTCATTTTCCCATCTACGTGTGTTCCCTGTTTCACCAGTTCTCTTCAACTCTTCCCACAGTTGGAGTTTTTGCCCGTTTACGTTCCAGATCATTTTTTTGTCAAAATAAACATCTTTTCATTCTATTTTCTCCGGAGTGTTCTCTGTATGTGGGTCAGAACTGTTATGAAAACAATGACAGGAATCCATATTTTTGCTGAGAGTTTGGCTTTTAAAGGCTGCGGTCTTATTTGATCAGATGACAAAATCTCTTTTTAGGTTTAAGCACAGTTGTCAGTAAGTTGTCTGCTCAAAAACTTTTGTCTCCCATTTATTGTAGCATTATGAAGCTCTACTTGGAACCTTCGTAAGATCCAATGGTGCAAAGTTATTATTATTATTATTATTATTATTTTTTTGAGATTTTGATCAGGAATGTATTACACTGAAAATTAAAAACAGCTCGGAGCACAAACATAAAACAATTGCAGTATTATAAAATACATGATGTTAACAACAGTTCGGTATTTCAGAGGCAGAGAGTGTTCAGTGGTCTGATGGTTCTACTTTTGATGCTGTGGTACTGTTTTCCTGATGGCAGCAGTTCAGAGAGTTCATGGAAACTGACACTGATGTTCAGGACCCTGTTTGTGCATTGCCTCTGGGACAGAACACCCCAGGTGACCCTCCCCTCGCTGTCCTCTGCTGGGCCCTCAGCTGGAATATCATTTGGTTGTAATGTTAGACAAGCACAATCTCAGATGAGCAACACTAAAACACCAGTTTGCTGCAATACTGTAACATTATGTATATTATCAGTCATTTCCATCTTTGAAAGGAATTTTGAAACTGACTTTACAGTTTTGCTGTTCTCAGTTGATCTGCTTGAGTTTATTCATTAGAAGCTTTGTCTGAGCGGAGATAAGCAACACTAAAATGCAAGTTTTAGAACAGTGTAAAGAAGTCAGAGATGTATTCAAGAGCCTTGCCAAAACCTTTCTAACTAGTCAAACAAAGAACATCCCTTCATAACAGGTTCAAGACATAATTCTTGGGACTGAAGCCCTGATACAGTGGCATGTTTATCTTGGACTCTTCATCTCTGGAACCCTCCTTGGGACGAACAGAGACATCATTTGATCCACTGCTCTGGGCCCTCAATATAAATTAGGCCATAGATTAAATGACAGGGAGAGGGGGTGATTAATAATTTAGGTCATGCAGAGTATCAGTTTATGACGAGGGCTCTCATCCAAGGCACCAAAGTTTTCACCAACATCCCACCCTTTCGATCATAAACGAAACTTGTTTCACGTGTGATTGATATATATATCAATGTATATATATACATACAGTACTGTGCAAACGCTTTAGGCACGTGTGAAAAAATGCTGTAAACAAAGAATGCTTTCAAAAATGGAAGTGTGTCAGGATGTGAGATTTTGGACTTTGTTTGTGGTTTGGTGTTTTGTTTTACTAGATGCTCTTGTTTGAAGTTTTGTATTCTTGTTCATCACTTTCTGTGTTCTGACAATTCTGGTTTCCTTTTGCCTCCCTGTCTGTTCTCCTCTCATCATTAGTTTTCCTCTTTAGTTGTTAATTACTCAGTTTCTGTTCCCTTTACATTCGTTGTTCCTCTTAGCTCTGTTTCCACTGTTTTTCTTTATTCTCCAGTTCCTCCTTTAACAGGTTAGCTTTAGTTACTGTTTACTTTTATTCTAGTCATCATTTCTTCTGCTTCATTCTGTTTGTTCTTTCAGTGTTTGCTTTTGTAGTCAGGGTTTCTTTTTCTTAGGCCTTAGGTTCTGTTGTTTTTCCTGTTCCTTCCAGATTCTTCTGTTTCCTCTATCTTCTGGTTATTCTAGATTTCTTATGTTTTGGTTATTTTACCGTAGTCTCCTGTTCTGCTTGGGTCTGTGTTTCTCCTTATTGGTTAATCTGTTTCACCTGCTCCCTCTGCCTCCCAGCCTCCTTGTGTCACCTGTTCCCCGTTCTTCTGATTACCTGCCCTATTGTTTTCTTGTCCACCTTTGTCTGTATTTAAGTTTGCCTTCGTCCTTTGTTCCACGTGGTGTCGTTATGTCTTTTCAATGTCCTCATGAGCTGTCTTTTGGATTTTGTCCTTGAACTGGATAATCTTGTCACCTTGCACCTCGCCTTCATGTGAGTTATCTTTTTAAATTAAAACTGGAGTTTTGATCCCACTCTGCTTCAGCTGTGCTTGTCTGCCTCTGGTCCACCACTAAATAGAATTATGAATTATGACAAAGTGTTAATCATTTATTTTCATCTATCAACAAAATGCAGTGAATGAACAAAATAGAAATCTTAATCAAATCAATATTTGGTGTGACCACCCTTTGCCTTCAAAACAACAACAGTTCTTCTAGGTACATTTGCACACAGTTTTTGAAGGAACTTGGCTGGTAGGTTGTTCCAAACATCTTGGAGAACTAACCACAGATCTTCTGTGGATGTAGGCTTTTCTCACATCCTTCTGTCTCTTCATGTAATACCAGACACACTCGATGTTGGGATCAGGGCTCTGTGGGGGCCATACCATCACTTCCAGTAATTCTTGTTCTTCTTTACGCTGAAGATAGTTCTCAATGACTTTGACTGTTTGTTTGGGTTCACTCACTTACCATTTTGTAAATAGCATGACACATAACATGGTATAACATATTATGTTGTTCATTTGAGATCTAGTCTTTGATACATTTACACATTTTCTACAGTACCTCTTTAAAACCTAATAACTAAAAACTTTTCTACTTACTTTTTACTAGGACTTATAACCCCTAGGAAAACCATCTTCTAACTGAATTCACCTTACTTATTAAAGAAAAGCAAACCAAGTTTAAACTTCTCTGCACATTAGGTTTTGGACATAACATAAAGACCTTCAGCATTCTGCCTAATGGGAAATATGACACCCAGTCTTTTTTGGGATTTTTTATTACCCAGTGTGGAAAATTGGGTAATTAATTTGAGATTTTTTTTTTCCAGAAATAAAGGAATTAGGAACATTTTTGTTTAATTTTTTACTGATCGAATTGCAGCCTGAATCCAATATGTTTTTTGTTTTTTTCCTGTGTAACCCTTGTTTCCCATGAGTAAACACATTTGAACAGGTGTTAATGTTTTACTAGTTGTTGAAAAAACAAATAACTAAATGAATAGGAGTTCATTACAAAATAGAGAAAATAGTAAATTTTTGGACCCGCGGGACCAAACATCTAGGGCAGTGTTCGGTGATGTGATGTGGAGGGTTCCCTGCAGCCCGGCGTGTGGGAAAACCACGAAAGAGACAGAGGAAAACTCGACGCGCACATGGGGTTCCTGACTGCGGGACTGTCCACCCTCTCATAGACTACGTTCACACTGCAGCTTGAAGTGACCCAAATCCGATTTTTTTGCCCTTTTCACGACCCGATTTTTTCAAATGCGACCCAGGCTAATCTGATATGTGGTCCTAAATCCGATACGTATCTAATCTTTTGAGGAGTTCTCTGCAGACTAAAAGTGGGCGTTTCGCAACCTGTAGGCGTTCCGTGCTTACAAACAGTGATTGGTTGGTTTTATGTCCTCTGTTTTTCACAAAGGTATATATGCAGAGCTAACCTGTATGAAGTTGTACGGAGAAGCGCAGAATGAAGATAACGCAATTATCAATCATTAAGTTAATTTTCAAAATTATATTTTTAATGTCAGTTTGTATTATGAAGCCTACATGTACAAATTTGTAGGTCAAAAAGCACAGATTTAATATGTAAGCGGAGAAAGGTGATCTATTGTAGCCTACTTGTGTTTAAAACATTTCTTCAGACCTTCTGTAAAACAGACCGCTAAAGGAGATCCTTCCAGCCCACAGCAATATGCATCTACAACTTTGAAGAAACCTGTTTAATATGAGCTACAACATTTAATTTCTCTGTGGGATTAATAAAGTATTTTTGAATTAGAATTTAATTTGAATTGAAAATAAATCACTCAGAGGTGACTGCTTCAAAAGGTTGAACAAAAAAATATAGTAATGGGTACCATTCTTTGTCTCCAAGCTACTTTCCTTACCATTATTATTTTTTTAATGAAATATTTTTATGTCTTCATTATTATTTGTTCCAAACTACTTTTGTGAGTTTCACATTACTTTCATGACCAAAACGGATATTGTTTTAGAAAATAAAAGCAGGGTATCAATCATTTTGTCCCAATATGTACTTTTAGCCCTCACAAATCTCCTAAAAATCAATACCATTGATCATTAAAAGATCAACTTTGTGAAACTAAACAAATAAATAAAAGTCCGATGCCAGAGAATAAACTACTGAAATTAGGAAAAAATAGAACAAGTCCGTAGAGAGACTTTTTTGTTTATTTTATTTTATTTTCAAATAGATTCGATGTAAAAAGAAAAATCACTTCCTGTTATCGTCCAATCATATGTTGGGGTTCAGTTACGCCCATAGTCACATGCTCGTCAAATCGTGCTGCGCTTGATTTGCGCTTGATTTCGTTCGTCCAATCAGGATTGGTGGTTGAGAAACCCCCTGATTCAGAAACACCCACTTCGTCTGCAGAGATACCTACTTTTTTTTTATTTATTATTTCCATAACCATAACATGAAACATTTGTCTACCAGGGGTACAACAACTGAGTATAGAATTATATGATCATGCACAGAAAAGAAAGTAAACTGATCAATAAACAGGTTACATACAGAAATTCACATTAACTTTATCTAGAATTGAGATGGTTTTCATTGGCTTTTTGTTGTCAAGTCCTTCAATTGTGGTGCAGTATGAAAGGAGCTCCTTGTTGAATTGGTATATGTTTGGTTTGGAGTTTGTCCATTTCTTCTTGCGAACGGAGAATTTTCCAAGGAGGAGTAGAAGTTGGGTGAAGTAGATCAAATCTTTATCCATGTCCTTATCATCAAAACATAGTATAATCTCTTTTTCTGTAAGTTGAATTGTTTGTCCAGTTTTTAGTTTTATAAATTGTTGTACCTCTACCCATAATGTCATTGCTTGAGTACATTGATAAAATAAATGAGAAATTGTCTCCGTATGTTGTTCACAGAATGTACAAGAGTAGTCAATATTAAGTTTAAATCTTTCCAGAGTTTTTTTTATCAGGATATATATTATGAAAATTTTTATAAATAATCTCCAACCTTTGTTGGTTATACAAAATTTCTCTCCATTTAACCAAATTTGCTTCCAGTTAATTTCCCCAAATATAGAAGACCAAAAAAACCTACCAAGAGGTAAAGTAACCTACTGTATACATGTTCTTATTAGCTTGTTGGGACAAACCTTTTTACTGACCTCCACGTTACCAAGCATTATAGGGTTTCTAAGTGTGTCTCCAACTGAAATAATAGGTTTGGTTCCTTTAAATAGCTGCATCAAAGTGTTGGATAATGCATCAAAAACTACAGCGCACTCTTTAGACTTGCTGTCTCGGTCACAGATGCGCCAGCAAGACGTGCACCAACAATTTGTCCTCTTTTGAACTCTGGTATGTCACCCATAATGTTGTGTGCATTTCAATATTTTGAGCAAAACTGTGCTCTTACCCTGTTAATTGAACCTTCACACTCTGCTCTTACTGGTGCAATGTGCAATCAATGAAGACTGGCTACCAGGCTGGTCCAATTTAGCCATGAAACCTCCCACACTAAAATGACAGGTGTTTCAGTTTCATTGTCCAACCCCTGTAGTTCCCTGCATTGAAAGGTATCAATGTTCATTTATCAGAAACTATCCTATTTTGGTGAATTATTTTGCGTTTGAGAAATTTGCTGAATATAACAGGTTGGTTCATTGAGGGTGATGTGTTCTTGGGGTGCACTGTGAAATAGAGAGAACCCAGAGTGCTATATGTAGTTTGAAATACTGATAAAGTGCTACATGAATGGAGGGCACCGCTGGAATTAATACTAAGAGTAAAAGAAAAACAATATGCAAATGTAAAGTAGACCTCAATATTTTTTTTATTTAAACTGTTATCTATTGTTAGTTTATGACTCAAGAGAAAAAGTTAGTTAATCTGTAGCTATAATAAAAAGAAAACGAAATCTAACTACAGCATGTCACTATTGGAAAACTGGTGCAAAGGGGAGGTGCCTAGATGTAGCCCACTCTTTTGTAGTAAATCAGGTCCCCATAGAAACCACTGTTAAATATATTGAAGAAACCTTGACGACTATTAAAGCCCTAAAACAAGTTTGGGTGACAAGAAAAATGTTTGGCCCTCAATTACAGTCACTGATGGTGTTATGTGAGTGTAGCGAGTCAACACAAAAACTATTACTCTGGATGCCCCACCTGTTGACTGAGGCAAACTTTGGACATTGCATGTGTAAGCAAGTGGAGAAGAAAATGATAACAAGGAGAGACATAAATTCAGTACACAAGATAGTTGCACAACTACTGGAGAAACTTCTCCATCTGAAATGCTGCTTTCAGATTCGATCTCAGGAAAACTCTGCAGAGTTAATCATTGGAGCAGAGGGAGATCTGCTGCCGAAGACAACAAGGCCTACATCAGAAAGTAATGTCTTCAGACATCTACGCACATATTGTGGCATAAGTCACACACCACCTGGAGAAGAAAGTTTAGATACACCGATGGAGCAAGCCCAATTAAAAGTGGATGAGTGTGACTGTTCCACTCTGGAGAAATGTAAAAGGATTGTGGAAAGCCTGAAAGGGCCTGCCTTGGAAATTTCACAAGCAGTAAGGGCTAATGATCCAGATGCATCCCCTGAGGAATATATTGATTGAAATAGCAGTAGGTCTACTACCTTCAACATCCAAACCTTTTGGGGTCTGAACATTTTAAATCAACTGACAAAAATATTTTATTTTATTTTTATTTAACATTTAATTACCAATAGTTTTTTTTTAACTACTGATGAATTATTCATATGCCCATGAAATCATGTGCTGAACAGAAATGTGCAATCCAATTTAAGTACCAATATTAAACGCACATTGAATGGCACATTTGAACTGGCTCTGTACATCTGTTGGTTTAACAATTTTACACTCTTTAATCATTTCTCAGTGAATGAGAGGGTTTTTGTGTTTTCCTAAAATCCTCTGCATTCGCAGTGAATACTTGTATGGTCGCTGTTGCGCTGTAAGAGAGTGTGTTATCAGCCATGTAGCTTGCTCCTATTGTCCCCTCAGTTCATTTTTCTCCTTGTCCTACAGTCAGACCCAGGCGGATAGCTTTGGTTGTAGTTCTTATGTTTGGTTTGAACATTTCTTTTTAGATTTCCAATTTTTAGAAGTCCAGCTGATTCTGAACATATAAGGCAGACAGGCCTTACACCCGACGGAAGTTAAAAGGAAAGCATATGCTTCTGTCCTATCTTTAAATGTGCGATTTTCATAGTTCACCTTATTTATTTTTGAATAAGCCCTCTTTTTTACTCACTCATCTGTGCACCATCAAGTCATTGTACTATCAGCATGCATGACCTCCCAAACTAGTAACCTAACAGCTATTAACAGTAATGTAATAGCGCCACAGCACACTACGCTGATGGCTGGAGGCAGGGCTTCAGCCACCATAGCTCCAACCGTCAGTGGTTCAATGGAAACGCAACTGGTACCATACCGAGTAGAGAGAGACCGAGTGGAGCGGAGCCACACCACCTAAATAGAGCCAGTGAAAAATGGGCTTTAGCATCCTGAGTTCAAGGAACCGGAATAGCTGCTCTCTGGGTCCAGATTTGGACCGGAGTCTGGGGTTTGGAGACTCCTGCCCTAGACAGTGCATTCAGGTTGCCAGAGAGTCCTGAGGATCTTTACTTCTTCAGAGCCTTACACCAAAGTGCAGGTGAAAAACTATTTAAGGAGGGTAGAGCGAATGTTAACAAAAGTAGTCCAGCGAGGAGGGATAACTCCCAAACAGAGAGACACTGCATGTGTGGAACAGCTCCTTTGTGGAGCTACAGACTCTGAAATCCTGCTTCTACAGTTAGGTCTAAGACAGAGAAAGAATAATCCTCCCTCCTTTCTGACACTGTTTAATGAAATCAAAGAGGAATTCCAACAATCAATGAGGAAGAAACGTGTTACTTATTTAGCCTGCCCTGCCTAATCCACTCTGACCAAGGTTGTGATTTTGAGAGTTCCTTTATAAAAGAGCTCCTTAATATACTGGGGATAAAGAAATCAAGAACTACACCATATCACCCACAAAGAGATCCTCAGCCAGAGTGAATTAATCATACTCTCCTGTCTATGCTGGGTACTCTTGATTTTAAAGGACAAATAGAGGTGGAGTCAACATGTGGCATTTATGGTACACGCTTATAACTGTACTCATAATGAGGAGACAGGATATTCGCCATACTTCCTGATGTTTGGACAAGAGGCTTGTCTGCCAGTGGATATGTGTTTTGGCCGTTCCTGAGAGGGAGAGGAAGTAACAAAACATAAACAATATGTGGACAAACTGAAGAAAGAGTTGTCATGGCAACAGAGGCATGTAACAAGAAGCTGAGCTATGGCAGCAAAGTACGACCCCAGAACCTGCAGGAAGAAGACCGGGTTCTTATTTGAGCCTTGGGTATCCTTGGAAAACAGAAGTTAAAAGAGAAGCGGAATCTGCAGCCTTACGTGGTTGTTGGAGAGCTCTCTAACTCACTTGTGTATCGGGTAAAACCAGACTGGAAGGGGAGTAGTGAGAATTCTTCATAGAGTCCACCTGTTACCAATAGGATTTCCCAGGAAAAACTGTTTATCACAGAGGCCTGCCACCAGATCCACTGATATCTCAGGAGCAAGATATGAGTGGGATTAGTCAGTTGAGGAAGCGGAGCAGGAGAATTCAGAAAGTGAAGAAGATGCGCAGTATTTCTGCAGAGCAGTTATAAATGATAGCTGGCTAACTGAATAAGCAGGAGTTCATTAAAAAAGAGAGAAAATAAACTTACAGTCTAACAAGTAAAAGTCAGTTTTGTGGTATGTCACTTTAAAACTGTCCATTTTCTCATAGTTTGTGTGGCATGTAGAGCTTGCAGCATAAGGTGTGATTGACCATAGAAATATATAAAGACTAGACCCTGCATTTTTTGCTGGAGCGCATAAAATACGGGCGCCATGTTGAAGCGGTCCTACCTACTCGGCTACACCAACGCAGCAGAAGATGCCCAAGCACTGCGGCATATCTGTGTTTAAATCAATGGACTATCAACTCCAGGGCTCGGGGGATAACTTGTCACAAGTAAGATGAACGTACTATTGTTTGTCTTTTGGGAATAGAATATTACTGTACTGTTTTTATGTCCACCAGTGACATGCAAGCTAATGTTAGCAGTTTAGCATGTTTTTTGCCGGTTACTTTTTTCTGTACTTAAAATTTCAGATTTTTAGATAGACCTTATGCAAAAGCAGGGCCATAATTTTTGTGGGTCTAAGTTTTTTTTTTTTTTGGTTTGACAAAGCAAGTACGTAGCTGCCTGATTTAAAAGGTATCCAATTTGGTTAATCAGAGACTATCCTGTTTTGGTGAATTGTTTTGTGTTTCAGAAAGGAGTATAAACCGCTGCATTTTTTTTTTTTCAAATTTTTCAGTCCGACCTAAGATCTGTGGGGGATATTTAAATTTTTTAGTTTTTTGTTTTGATGTATTTTTAAAGATGGATAATAGGTCAGCTAGAATTTGGTTAGTAATGTCCAAGGGCTTTTATTAATGAGGAAATAAATACTTAATGGGCTGAAGGGTGTGGATGAAGAATTGCTGAATATAAGTACAGGTTGGTTCATTGAGGGTGAAGTGTTCTTGGGGTGCATTGTAGAATAGAGAGGACCCATAGCGCTATATCTTGTTTCAAATCTGAGAATACAAGTTGACGTCTGTTCTGTCGCCATCTTGAGGCAACTTTTTGAATAAACAAAGAAGAAAGTTACAAACAACACAGCTGAGGTAAATACTATTTATTGACTTCATCGGACAGTAAAATCATTAAATACCATAATCCCTAATGAGCAGCTACATCATACAGTTGCTCTGCAGCAGTGTGCTATCAGGGCCGTCTCAAACAGCATTTATCTGGCCAGTCGAAAACAACAGTCTAAGAGAACAAAGGTTACTGCATCCCAGAATCACACACGGCAAGAAAATAATACAGAGAGAATTTGTTCCAACACATCCTACATTTTATAGCATCATCTTGTTACTGAAAAAAGCAACAAAACCAAAACGTACCATTTTATAATTAATTAGTGTAGATTATCCATTTATACAGAAATATCTAGGAATCATTCTGGATTTCATAGAACAAAATTAAGCATTAAATAATTTGGTTCTAAAGATTAGACACTTTTGACAGACGTGTTAATAGTTGCAGTAAATATACACATTGGTGAGGATTGACTATATACACTGCATAATTAGATACATTTTGACCTATTTGAAGCTAAACCGGTCTGGGGATTGCAGAAAGTGTGTGTGTGTGGGGCGGGGGGTCTTGCTCAGAAAAAAAAGATCCTGAATTTTGTAGGAATAAATCAGCGTCTAAATGGCTAGAAATGGTCTCTTCCAGCTGGTAGACTGAAAGAACCTGAACCTCTTACAGCAGCTAAGAGGTTTGTTTTCAACACATCAGGCTGCTTCTCTGTAACGGATGTTTGAAAGTAGAAATCAATTGTTTGCATAAACATCAGAGCGGATGAGCCAGTGCAGTGTTAGCAGTACACATTTACTTTACAGCGTGTGTGAGTGTAGAAAAGCAGATTCTCTTTCAATGAAGAAAGAGGTTACAATCAAAATCTGATGTGCATCTCGTAACACATTACGTAAATTTATCCTCTTTAACACTTCTCAAGCAGATCTTTGAAAACAACATAAATTATGAACTATGGAGAATCTAAAATGAAAGAGTATTCCTTGTTTGTAGATGTTGCCATCTACAAACATTCAAGGGTTCGTCTATATGTCAGGATGACGGTTAACTGGTTATGGATGGAGATGGAGACTGGGGGGCTTCCAGTAAAAAAAAAAAACACAGAACAGGAAAAAATACTCACCAAAGCTACCTGGTTTTACTAAAACTGTTTTAAAGAGTTTATGTGTCATTAAAGTGCTTGGAACAAATGCATTAAAGTAACCTAAAGAAACTAAGAAACCTTAAATATTTACCAGAAACAATAAGTAATTTGCTAGAGTCAATATATTACTCAGTATACTGTTTTTATGACCTCATTGTATCTCATTGTACATCTTGTGTGCGTGTTCCTGTTCAGGGCTTGGTGGTTGGAGTGACTACAGGACCTACAGGCGCACTGACAGGAATGACTCCAGTGGCCAGCAGGATGATGATGAGAACAATGATGAGCACGATCACAACGATGACTACGATCAGCTTGACGTTCTTCCACCAGTAAGAGCGCGCCACTTTGTGAGACGTCTGCTTGAATTGCTGAGACTGGAGAGGAGAGATATGAGAAGATCACTCAAAATGTCAATCTCACCATTCTTCAAACAAATCCAACGATCCGTCCATTCCTGGATGAGGGCACATTCAAAGAAAAAAAAAAAAAGGCTGCCAGTTTTTGGATTGTAAAGCTGTGGTCAATATAGTAGCAGTGTGTTAAAAAATATGAGTACAGCTCAAAATCTTTGGCAGAACTTTTATTTCCATGCATTGGGAACACTGCACATCAAATCATGAAGAAAAATTCATCAATCTTTTAATCATATTACAGAAAACAAAGAAAAATGAACTTTGTTCTGTTTAATAAAATAGGTGTCTGTAGTTTTCTTTACAAACTCAAATGTTTATTGTATAAACTGAAAACCCCTTAGGATTTATCATTCCTGTGAATCACTAAACTAATATTTAGTTGTATAACCACCGTTTCTGAGAACTGCTTCACTGCTGCTGGGAGTCGACCAACTTCTGGCACCTCTGAACAGGTACTCCAGCGTACCTGAAACGTCCCTATTCATGATGCTTTGCACCACCATGCTTCACTGTCTTCAGTGTTCTGTGGCATCAGTATTTGGGGGTCGTCTGACAAACACAGGCGTCTTCTAATTGTCACAGAGCTCACCGTTAACTTCAGACCTTTTTTGATCACCCTGGAGCTGGTCTTAGGCTCAGTCTTTGCCATTCTGGCTATTCTTCCAACGATTCCACAGGTTTTACTCTCCTTTTTAAAGCATTGGAGATCATTTTAGCAGGGCACTCCATCATCTTCTACACTTTTTTATATGTTTTCTCTCTCTCTAGTCAACTTTTTAATTAAAGTACACTGTTCTTCTGAACAGTACCTGGAATGACCAATGTTTGGCAGGTTTTGGCAGGAGAAACGCATGTAGAGCATGTGCTAACATCATCCTTAAATAAGGGCCACCTGCACAACACGTTTCTTCAAAGAATGAATGACCTCAGCAATTAAACTCCACTCTGCTGTTATTTTGAACACACCTCTTCCAATGAGTTCTTCAATTACAGAGACTCAGGAGCATGTAATAATGAATGTTGGTTCTGTTGGTTTTTTATGACTCTACTACACCTACTAGGAAATTATTTGCCACGTGGTCATATGATTTCTAATAAAAACTGTGAGCTGGTTAGTTGGACTGCTGCCATTTTGAACACATCACATTTTCTTCTTTTTTGGTATATCAATCATTTGTTTTTGCTTTTTAATAAAATGAAACAATAATGAAATGCTGTTTCATAGTTCTTTTCAACCAAAAAGGCATCTTTATGTGATGGAGCAGTTTAAAAACCCATATAATCATGACATTTGGGCATTGGTTCCTGCTAGGTTCTCCAAGCATAGTTCCTATCAAGGAAAATGGTTGGATTAAGCACAATTCATAGACCTTTGTGGAGCAACATCACAGTAAACTAGGGAGATACCCTTGAGCCAGGCCAGGGGAAGGTAACTTGTGGCTGAGCCATGACTACTTCAGACCAGGTCACCTAAGAACAAAGCCTTGGGCACTCGGGCTAAAAACCCCCCCCAAAAAACATAGGATGTCGATTGATTGGATTGGATCTGGTAGTGCTGGGCAGACTTGACACCCAAACGAGAACTGAGGCTAAATGGAAAAAGTTTAGATGAGTTCCCTCTCCGCAATTTTGTATCAATTTCTCTGGCTTCCTGAGGGATGCTTGGGACATGCAATCTCACCTGACTAGGTTCAAGGCCTCCCCATCCAGGAATAGTGGTCAAAAGGTCCCAAAGGCAACTGAAGGACTCCCTGGTGGACACTGACGATGATGGAAGCCTTCCAAAACCTTTACAGATCTATGATCCCAAGGGTCTCCTAATGCCTGATTCACACGGCAAGATAATTATGTTGATTATTCATCCGATCTTCCACTTCCAATTATTGACCTCTTTGAAGCTAATTGTTATTGTTAGCCTGTTGTTAACGCCATCATTATTGTGATGGCTCTAAAGATAACCTTATGAAATATTCCTGCTGTGTGTGGTGTGTTAAGAGTGATCTCGTCTGCTTGGAAGGACGTCAGGACGCCCAATATCCTAGTGTGTGGGACGCCCCTCAAGGCCAAACGAGCATGCAGCCTGCTGAATGGTGGGAAGTGTAGCCAATTAGAAAGCGATGTGAGGTGTTTACCGCTGTCTCCAGTCCTTTCACTAAGGCTTTTCTTTTTGTAATGTTTTTTCTCTGTTAAAATTAGTCAAACTATCACCATTGTTTCTTCCTCATTGGCCATGTTTATTACTCTGAACTCACATTTGATCTCAAGAGTTTTGCGAGATTTCCAGTCTGACATCTGGATGTTAGTGAGTAAAATCTGTTTGTGTGTGTTGTGTTGTGCTTGCCGTGGTGTAGCTGCACACCACACCAAAGATGTTATATCTACGATTATTTAATTGTCAATTGTGGGATCTCTCAGATTTTGAAAATTAACCCAGAAATTAAGTAGCTGTCTGGTACCTGATGGCCAAAAAAGCCAGGCGTGTGTAAATATGGTAAACAAATGCAAAAGGACTTTTGGTTGACCTCGAAGTTGTGGGAAAGCATTCTGAATGTCAAAATACAGGTCCTTCTCAAAATATTAGCATATTGTGATAAAGTTCATTATTTTCCATAATGTCATGATGAAAATTTAACATTCATATATTTTAGATTCATTGCACACTAACTGAAATATTTCAGGTCTTTTATTGTCTTAATACGGATGATTTTGGCATACAGCTCATGAAAACCCAAAATTCCTATCTCACAAAATTAGCATATTTCATCCGACCAAAAAAAGAAAAGTGTTTTTAATACAAAAAACGTCAACCTTCAAATAATCATGTACAGTTATGCACTCAATACTTGGTCGGGAATCCTTTGCAGAAATTACTGCTTCAATGCGGCGTGGCATGGAGGCAATCAGCCTGTGGCACTGCTGAGGTCTTATGGAGGCCCAGGATGCTTCGATAGCGGCCTTTAGCTCATCCAGAGTGTTGGGTCTTGAGTCTCTCAATGTTCTCTTCACAATATCCCACAGATTCTCTATGGGGTTCAGGTCAGGAGAGTTGGCAGGCCAATTGAGCACAGTGATACCATGGTCAGTAAACCATTTACCAGTGGTTTTGGCACTGTGAGCAGGTGCCAGGTCATGCTGAAAAATGAAATCTTCATCTCCATAAAGCTTTTCAGCAGATGGAAGCATGAAGTGCTCCAAAATCTCCTGATAGCTAGCTGCATTGACCCTGCCCTTGATAAAACACAGTGGACCAACACCAGCAGCTGACACGGCACCCCAGACCATCACTGACTGTGGGTACTTGACACTGGACTTCTGGCATTTTGGCATTTCCTTCTCCCCAGTCTTCCTCCAGACTCTGGCACCTTGATTTCCGAATGACATGCAGAATTTGCTTTCATCCGAAAAAAGTACTTTGGACCACTGAGCAACAGTCCAGTGCTGCTTCTCTGTAGCCCAGGTCAGGCGCTTCTGCCGCTGTTTCTGGTTCAAAAGTGGCTTGACCTGGGGAATGCGGCACCTGTAGCCCATTTCCTGCACACGCCTGTGCACGGTGGCTCTGGATGTTTCTACTCCAGACTCAGTCCACTGCTTCCACAGGTCCCCCAAGGTCTGGAATCGGCCCTTCTCCACAATCTTCCTCAGGGTCCGATCACCTCTTCTCGTTGTGCAGCGTTTTCTGCCACACTTTTTCCTTCCCACAGACTTCCCACTGAGGTGCCTTGATACAGCACTCTGGGAACAGCCTATTCGTTCAGAAATTTCTTCTGTGTCTTACCCTCTTGCTTGAGGGTGTCAATAGTGGCCTTCTGGACAGCAGTCAGGTCGGCAGTCTTACCCATGATTGGGGTTTTGAGTGATGAACCAGGCTGGGAGTTTTAAAGGTCTCAGGAATCTTTTGCAGGTGTTTAGAGTTAACTCGTTGATTCAGATGATTAGGTTCATAGCTCGTTTAGAGACCCTTTTAATGATGTGCTAATTTTGTGAGATAGAAATTTTGGGTTTTCATGAGCTGTATGCCAAAATCATCCGTATTAAGACAATAAAAGACCTGAAATATTTCAGTTAGTGTGCAATGAATCTAAAATATATGAATGTTAAATTTTCATCATGACATTATGGAAAATAATGAACTTTATCACAATATGCTAATATTTTGAGAAGGACCTGTATTTAAATGAGGCACGTGCCAAGCTCCTCCTGGTTGAGATAAGATCACTTAACAGATCTCCTTAAATCAGACCACATCTGCTTCTGAAGAGGCGGAGTTAACAAGTCTGGTGAAGGAGAGTCCAATACCCTGGTAGAGGTGGCTAAGGAACTTACTGGCAACAAGATGCAACAGTGGGATGAGATTCAGTCTCAGATGCTGAAGGCCCTGGAAATTGTGGAGCTGTTGTGGTTGACACACCTTTTTATTTTCATGTGGAGGTCAAGCACAACTTCTCTGCAATAGCAGAAATGGAGGTCCAGTTTTTATAGATCAATATTTTCCAATCTAGAGCTGCATAACATATGGAATCCCAATCAAAAATGCAATATTGAGATGCGCATTATCGCAATCAAAATTACTGTTTGGATTAAATCGCCTCTCCTCATCCTCCTCCCATTCTTTGCATAGTAGGAATCTAACAACAAGCACATTAACACTTGCCATGCTAGAAGCAGAGAAGTAGGGATTATGAAGATCACTTTGCAAAAACACTTTTTAAAAACCTCTTTTTGAAAAGGTCATGCAAGCCTGGCCATTAACTTAAGTATGTGGTTAGTTACTAGTTAAATACTAGTAGTCCCCCTTCTATCAAAAGAACTGAGGTGGTATGAGCATCTGCTTTACCACACAACAGAACCATGACATATGTGACATTTTACTTAAATTAAGACAATAGCTAGATGGAGTTACATTAACTGACATTTTGAAAACTGTGACCATGAATGAGGAGATTTAAGGACATCTTGATCGGTAGTGCAGTGACGTCTTGACACCTCTGACAAAAACAAACAGAAAAGCCCCCCCCTTTCTCATAACACTACATAGAAACACATCGATATAGACAAAACACTATTCCGGACCAGTTTTAAGCAGTATTACATTTACAGGAAACTTATATTTCATTATATTTCTATACTTTCAATCATATTGATACCTCACAACATTAAAAGTATATCAATTTTTATGACTGATTTCCTTATACATGCACTCTTTTAATATTCCTGTGTCTATAACAGCTGATTCATTTAGCTCCCTGAGACTTAATCAGAACCTTTAATGAACACCAAAATTAAAGTATGACATGGGTTGAAGAACACTGTGCAATGAGACATCTGATCCTGAGATAGCAAGCTGTGGAGTTAATGAGCTCATTCTCTTTACAGAGTACCTGACTAAAAAGCCCTCCATTAAAAGTTGCATCTGACAGTAGAAAAAGACTAAATATAAAACATCTTGTTCTGAGTTGTTTCTGATGACTGTCACTGCCTAACAACATGGATATAAAGCTACACATAGCAACCAACTTCTTCCCAAACCAAAATGAGAGCAAAAGCAATATGTATGTGTTAACACTGACCCCTGCTTGCAAATCCTCTGATTTGTCCATGAGGTCACCCAGCCTTTCTCCTCGTGCCAGGATCCGGTCCACATTCTGGGTCATGATGTTTGTCACTCCGTCCACCTGATCCTTCAGGACCTGGACCTTGTCCTTCGGCTCTGGTGCATCCTCTATTCCTCCCCGCTCCTATGATGACGTACAGAGAGCTCAGAATAAGGTGAAATACGTGTGTCGTCAACTTTATGATGTTTTACATTTTCATGGTTCAAATTATGAACTGCAAGATCACAGTAAATATTTAGTAAATTGGCCCAATATATGCAATGCTAAACGTGAAAATCCTAGAACGGACCAGAACAACTAGAAAGCTGTAATGTTGGTCTCTCTGGACTAAGGTTTAGACAATTCAATTCAGTTTATTTATATAGCGGCAATTCACAACACACGTTGTCTCAGGGTAATTTACAAAGTCAGTTCAATTGAATCATACAGATTTCAAGCTAGTACCTACATACTAATTATCGAACAGTGCAGTCAAATTCAGTTTATTATTCAAATTTGTCAAAAACTTTTGTATCTAAGGAAACCCAGCAGATTGCATCATTCAGTGCTCCTGGATGAGCATGTAGAGACAGTTGCTTGTATTGTGTCGTTGACTTTTTAGCAGTCCCTCATACTGAGCACACATGTAGCGACAATGGAAAAGAAAACTACCCTTTAACAGGAAGAAAGCTCCAGCAGAACCAGGCTTAGTGTGAGTGGAAAACATGCAACTGCGATATGGTTGAATTTTAACTGATGACAATATCAGTACTGATTCTTTTTTTTTTTTGTCATCCTGGTGTCCCCACCAATATCCATTAGCCTTAGGACTTCAGCCATTAAAACCTTCTTCATGTGTGGGCATCAAGGGCAGTCACAATCCATCCCACTGACCAGATACATTAATGGGATGTAGAGCTAAATGCGCTGCACTTCAAATAGAAACTCTAGTAAATATTGAGGAAAAGCTGCTCTTGGTGATTTAGATGTTGCAAACATTGATGTTGGGGTAACAGTTGTGACTTCATATAAATGTGCAGCTCTATCCTTGATGCTAAAATTGGATCAACAATGATTTACACATCCCTTTACTACACAAATTCTGACTACTTTATTTGTTTAATTAAAATATTGCATGTTTAGTTTATTGTTGTTTTCTTGGCCCATGTGACAAAAAGTATGGACACCCCTGCTTTAATGTGTTACTTGGCAATCACAGAGCCAGTTCAGCATTTTAAGTTAGGACACCAAACAGTTTGTCAAAATGTTGTTCAAATTAGTGTGTAATTTGCAAATGAAATATAAAGCAAGTCAAATTGCTACAAATCAAGTTGAAAACCACTCCATTTATTATGTGATGACTGTATTTTGTTTTCCATACTCAGTAATCCATTTTCCATACTTATCCAGACCTGCAAAATGCTAAAATCCAAATTCCATCCTTTTCAACACCTGACTATTAACCCTCACTACAGATGGACCAGTCCAGTGCCACTGAGACTGCATCTTTCTAGACTGCTTCCCAGCATGCTTCGACAGGAAACCAAGTCCCATTTTACGAATGCCACCCTGTTCTTATTAAAGGAATCATGGTGGTGTACTTGTACACTTCCTGCATTGAGGACAGATTCTTTTGGCCAATGAGCTTACCTGCAGTCAAATCATTTTAGTGTCAAACAAATGTTTCCAGAGGAACACAACCAAACATATAGGTTATCAAAGGAGAAACTGGAGCATTGAAGCAGGCCAGACACAAAGTTGCAGGTATAACCTTCATCAACACCTTTCCTAGTGGCGGTGGGCCCTGTGCAGTAAACTGGAAGCAGCATCTAAGCATGATGATTAGCCTCAAATAAGGAGAAAAGTCTGATATTATGTTGAGAAAAAATGGGCCTAAAAGTATTGAATGCATTCGTTAATGTCCGGTTTTCATCGTGTAAAGCGCATTGAATTGTCTTGTTGCTAAAATGTGTTATACAAATAACTTACCTTGGCTAAATGTGAGTAAACTGATTCTAAAGATTCCTGGGTATAGAAGTAGTAGATTAAACATCCCTCTGTTTAAAGGCTCAAAATGTCCCATCTCAGAGTCCAAAGTGGACCGTTCAGCATCAATGCAGTCACACGACATTAATGAGATTATGCTAATTCAATCTTTCAGGGTCAGTACAAAAACTATGTGAGGTCTGGTGGATTTACATCTTGTTATATTTATTTGGACACAGACTTAAGCAAAAATACAGATTAAACACTTGCTAGATTTTGTAGGAGTTTTTAACAGAATATTTCTCCTTTCTGCTGTTCTGTTCTTTCTAGAGCAGCCTAGGAGTCTGAAACGAGACGGCAGTCAGCTCCTTAACAGTCACGCCACTTGTAGCTTACTAGCTGTAGATTTCAACCAGTGTCACCCTTATTAGGAACACCAGGCTGTGGTCCGTTTGTTTGTCATGACTAAAACAAAGCTACAAAAATAAGTTTTCCTTTAAATCTCCTTGTGAAAACCCAATTTTGTGTGGCCTTAATTGTTCTGTGAGACAACTTCTTCATTTCTCCTCAATATTTGAACTTTTTAGTTAACATCAATATTGTTTCAGCTATGTGTGCCGTGATGAGCTGAACTTTCTTTTTAAACATAATAAAAACCAGTTTGGGAACTACTCCAGAAACTTTGCAACAATAAGCGGCTTGAAGGATCCCTTTAATCCTTGACTAAGGTAAATACAGGTCCTTCTCAAAATATTAGCATATTGTGATAAAGTTCATTATTTTCCATAATGTCATGATGAAAATTTAACATTCATATATTTTAGATTCATTGCACACTAACTGAAATATTTCAGGTCTTTTATTGTCTTAATACGGATGATTTTGGCATACAGCTCATGAAAACCCAAAATTCCTATCTCACAAAATTAGCATATTTCATCCGACCAATAAAAGAAAAGTGTTTTTAATACAAAAAACGTCAACCTTCAAATAATCATGTACAGTTATGCACTCAATACTTGGTCGGGAATCCTTTGGCAGAAATTATTGCTTCTATGCGGCGTGGCATGGAGGCAATCAGCCTGTGGCACTGCTGAGGTCTTATGGAGGCCCAGGATGCTTCGATAGCGGCCTTTAGCTCATCCAGAGTGTTGGGTCTTGAGTCTCTCAACGTTCTCTTCACAATATCCCACAGATTCTCTATGGGGTTCAGGTCAGGAGAGTTGGCAGGTCAATTGAGCACAGTGATACCATGGTCAGTAAACCATTTACCAGTGGTTTTGGCACTGTGAGCAGGTGCCAGGTCGTGCTGAAAAATGAAATCTTCATCTCCATAAAGCTTTTCAGCAGATGGAAGCATGAAGTGCTCCAAAAATCTCCTGATAGCTAGCTGCATTGACCCTGCCCTTGATAAAACACAGTGGACCAACACCAGCAGCTGACACGGCACCCCAGACCATCACTGACTGTGGGTACTTGACACTGGACTTCTGGCATTTTGGCATTTTCTTCTCCCCAGTCTTCCTCCAGACTCTGGCACCTTGATTTCCGAATGACATGCAGAATTTGCTTTCATCCGAAAAAAGTACTTTGGACCACTGAGCAACAGTCCAGTGCTGCTTCTCTGTAGCCCAGGTCAGGCGCTTCTGCCACTGTTTCTGGTTCAAAAGTGGCTTGACCTGGGGAATGCGGCACCTGTAGCCCATTTCCTGCACATGCCTGTGCCTGGTGGCTCTGGAGGTTTCTACTCCAGACTCAGTCCACTGCTTCCGCAGGTCCCCCAAGGTCTGGAATCGGCCCTTCTCCACAATCTTCCTCAGGGTCCGGTCACCTCTTCTCGTTGTGCAGCGTTTTCTGCCACACCTTTTCCTTCCCACAGACTTCCCACTGAGGTGCCTTGATACAGCACTCTGGGAACAGCCTATTTGTTCAGAAATTTCTTTCTGTGTCTTACCCTCTTGCTTGAGGGTGTCAATAGTGGCCTTCTGGACAGCAGTCAGGTCGGCAGTCTTACCCATGATTGGGGTTTTGAGTAATGAACCAGGCTGGGAGTTTTAAAGGCCTCAGGAATCTTTTGCAGGTGTTTAGAGTTAACTCGTTGATTCAGATGATTAGGTTCATAACTCGTTTAGAGACCCTTTTAATGATATGCTAATTTTGTGAGATAGGAATTTTGGGTTTTCATGAGCTGTATGCCAAAATCATCCATATTAAGACAATAAAAGACCTGAAATATTTCAGTTAGTGTGCAATGAATCTAAAATATATGAATGTTAAATTTTCATCATGACATTATGGAAAATAATGAACTTTATCACAATATGCTAATATTTTGAGAAGGACCTGTATATCACTTCAACCTTAAACTCTTCATGAATATTCAAACCAACCTTTAGACTACATTCCCAGTTACCAAACACTGCCATCCACTAAATATAACACTGATTGGTATCTTGTTGGCATTTTTAGACCACTGATTTAAACTACTTGCTGTTTCTTGCACACCACGCTTAATGCCAAACTATTTTTTTCATTTGGTTTTCAATAAAGTGCAAAGTAAACTGTCATCTTACAATGCTCTAGGTGTGAACTGAAATCTGAAATAGTGGAAGGAGTGCGAGTGTGCAGAGTGAGACCTCCTTATCCCAGAAGACAGCAACAGCCTCTAGACAAAACTGTATCTAGGAAACAAAGCTGGTTTTTCCTGCGTCATCTGTTGTCCGCTATCTCGTCTGATACTGTCCTTTCCTCTATACTTTTTGGTTCCCAGTTAATAGTTTTACAGATTGAATTCTAAATAGCTGTGTTAGATAATGCCCAAACTACACCTTTTCTTTCTGCTGAATCCCACATTCATACAGAGAATTCAGTAATATCCAACTTGTATTCACCTGCCACACCAACCAGGCTCAGTCTTTTCTTAATCTCTTCATACCAATGATTCCTTCAGGTCACACTGTATGGCTGATAGCTATCAAGTATCATTTTTCACAGAAAGAGAGACATTTGCCTGATTCACTAAGAGTTAGATTCGTGAAACTGACCTTGGTGTTCCAGTAAAACTTGATTACTCATACAAAAGCCTGTTAGATGAGGAGGGCTACAGCAATTTATCAGGTACATAATAGCTTAAGGTGTTTAAAAAAAGAAGCACTCTCTTTAATACAAAAGCAAAGATTAAAAGGTGTGTATTTGACAGCTGACGTAAATGCAAAGGCACTGATTTTCCTTGTCTGAATCAGCCACTCCAAATCCTAACTGTCCACTCCTTAGGTAGGCAAATTACACTTCTCTAATCAAAAGGAATAAGTGCCAAGCTTTGAATAGCATGAAGATAATAAACATGCACTGAGATTTCTTTCTACTTTAATCACAATAAATGGTTCTGTTTGGAAAGACAATAAAATATGTTACATGAAAACACTGGTTGTTTCCATGTTGACTCATCTGGTTACAGTTAAGCAGCTGCTCATCAGCTTGCATGGAAGTTTATTTTTCTATAAAGTTTAGCAACTTTACAAACTTCCCTTCGATATTCAGCAGATCAACTCCGTGGTTCTGACACCGTGGCCCAATTACCCCTGGTAGTACTTGGGCTAAAAGGGGAAAACGTTTATTGTGGTATAGGGGTAATATTCAAGGAAGATGAAGTGGACGTCAGTGAACCAGGAAGAAGTGCTGGTGGCTACGCAGGGTGTGTAACATTTGTTTGGTTTTGGTTTTTTCTAGTCATGACTGTACATAGATCTGTGCTTGATGCAGACAGTAAAATATCTAAATCATAAGCTGTTTAACACAAATTATTAGGATATAATCTGCATGGTGAATTACTACATATAAAGGCAGTGATGACATTCCAGTTTTTTTAATCTTACTTTTTTTTGGGATTTGCAACTTCTTTAAAAATGAATACCAAAGAAATGTTGTCCAACAAGGCATTGGCCGATTACAAAATCAAGTTACAGCAAGTCCTTTTAATTAGATGCAAGAGAAAGTGATGGAGCGACTGAAGTCATTAGTGTATCCCTCCCCCGCCTTTTGCTGCGTACTGCCAGTCAGCTGGGTGAAAGAAAGCTTCTTCATGGCTTGCAAGAAAGACACGTTTAACTCTTTGGAAACATTTCTGCTTGTGAAAACAAGCAACATTCATGGTTTGGAAACTAACTGACAGCCACTCATCACGTTTTAAAACCAGAGCTGGCGTGCTCAAAGCAGCATGTCTGTAAAGCAGCCAACTGCAGGTAGACTACCCAAGATTTCTCTACTGATTAACCAATTAATATCTGCTTGTTGTACTTCTGCTACTCCACAAAGAGCAGAATGGCAAATCAGTATATTCTGCAGAATAATCACTTAAAAACAACAGCATGTAGCAGGTGTTTAGAGGTTTCAGATATTTCTTAAGTTATTTTTTCTCATCAAACTCATTAACCCCACCTAAATAAATAAATGTATAGGTAATGTAATTTTGCATACTGTACATATCTGCCATGAGGAATAGTTTAAGATTGGTTCGTTTTTACAATCATGAGTGTAATTAAATTAACAGCGATGCGTAACAGGAGCTGGAGTCATTTGAAAGTTATTAAAGATATAGACATATTTAAAAATAAATGACTTTTTTTTTTAAAAGTCAATGTGGTAACCACGGCATCTTATATGAAGTGAATACAATTTTTAATGCCAAGTTTTTAGGTTTAACTAAAGCAGTTTTTAGGTTTAAGTGACAGCTGGGCAGTGGGTCGTATTATTAGCAGCTTTAGCTCGGCTATGCGGGAACTTCCTTCCTTGACAGAGAAAAAGTTAATGTCCTCCCTGAGTTAGCCTGTTTTATTTCTCTCCCTTCTAGAGAAGTCGTTTTCTCTGTGAAACAACCTGACGCCTGTATGGCGACCAGAAATGGCATCGCTGGAGCGGTTCCGACTCTGAACAACAAACAGAACTTCATTATTTCCATCACCTACCGGATCATAGTCCATCTTGTTAGAAGCAAAAGTCCTCTGGCTCGTAAACGTTTAATGTCACCTGTTGCTTTTACTTAAAACCTGGTTTAAAACAAAAACGCTTAATACTTTCAAGTTCCAACTACGTTTCGTCTTCGAGTTAACTTCCTGGTAGATGTTTTCCTTCCTTTCTCACTGAATTCCTCCGCGCCGCTGCTATCAAGTAAACACATCGCAGCCAGCTTCCTCTGTCACACTGAAACACACTACTTCCTTATCTACGAACAAACACTAAAATAACCATATTATTTATTATGTTTTTAATTATTTGTTTAGGATAATAAATTATGTCAACGTTTTCAGGCTACTATCCACAATGCACGGGAAATTAAAATGCTTTTATTTTGAAACTGAACCTGTACCTCGCGTTGTAAACTACACCTGAGCAGCTTCTGTCCTGGTGTCACTCTCAGGTGTTCTCGGCACATCCTGTGGACTGACTGAGTCATAAGTATGTAAACTATCTTAGCACGTTGTATTTTTCTTTTAACTGAAAACTCAAGGCTGTGTGCTTGGTCTCCTTTTGTTTTTCTTTAAAAATAGAAAAAAGAAGTGCATTGAGCAAACGTCTGTACCAATAGGCAGACACCACATTCAGTGAGAGCTTAAACACAGAAATGTACATTTATTAAATCAATAGCTGCTGAAAAAAAAGTTCAATTTTATTTGTATTTGACCAGAGCAACTTCTTCCAAATTCACATCGTATGTGAACAGATTCTCACACCTGAGCTGCGGATATCGGCAGCTCTTCTAGAGTTGCCTCTTGGCTGCTCATCTGATACATGCTCTCCATGCCTTGTGGCTTTTTTTTTTTTTGAATGGTGGATCAAACAGCGCTCTGTAAAATGTTTTATGACCTAACACTGCTTTTAATGTCCCCAAAACGCCATTCCTGACCAATCTGCCGTGTTCCTTGTCTGATGACCTTTGTTCACAGAACAGCTGTATTTATATTGAGACTGAATGACATACAGGTGCAATCCGTTTATGAAACAGGTAACGACTGAAAGCAGTTGTTTGTGCTGGATTTTAATTGGAGGTCTCAGATTAAAGTTGGTGTAATACTAATGTAGATCACACTTGTTCAACATGTTTGAAAGCCATGCATCCTGTTCTTGTTTTTCCTCTGTGTTGGTCTTTCACATACAATTATGATGCAATATGTTATAATTTCTGGTTGTAATGAATTTAAGTAGTAGAAATATTTTTCTAAAGCTCTGTAAATGAGCAATGAAATATGTCAGGTTGGATTTTTTTTAACCTTCTCTGGCTTTTCATGTAACTTTTAATTCTCCAGGATTGAACCTTGTGATTTATTTGAAGTTCATAGTTCAAACAAATTGTGAATAATCAGACTGAGATAAAGCTCGTTTCCTGGCCATGTCATTACATTTTTCCAGTAGAAAAGGCTTTTTGCTCTGCTCTTATTTGCTCACTTGTGAAGTTATTCCCCACTTGATTTAGAGAATAGCTACGAAAGGAATGTTAGGCTCTCATTATTTTTCTACAAAATAAAAGAGCTGAATGAACTTCCTCCAAGAATGATGCTTCTAATGATACTGCCTCCAGCTGCAGGAATCTTAAGTTTTACTTCTTGGCATGCTGTATAGATGTGCTTTAATGCTGATCAAAGTAAATGTTTCCTTAATATTCATCATTCAATGGAAGCTTGGTTTTAAGTTGAATAACTAACTGAAAATGACAACTGAAAATCAACCAGTCCCACTACATTTAACAGAAATATGAAAATGACTGAAGAAGTTTTCCTCAGCCCACATGACAGGAACTTTTATTCCAGCAGCTCCTCCTTGTTGAACTGAGGTCAAACCACGTCCCACCCAGCCAGTTACATCATTCCTTGACCAACCGGTTTCAGCAGCAACACTAAAGGACGTCATCCATGTTGTTCCTTTCCTGCTGGTAGGACCAACAGCTGCACCTTGTCTGAAACACCTACAAATAATTTGAGCTTATTGTCAAAATGATTTGCAATGAAGACCATTCATAAAATAATATCCTCATGTTTAAGAATTAGTCGGCATTTATGAAAAAAACATTTTATTTCTTTTGATAATGGATTTTTGTGCAGTTATAATTATCTACACACATAAATGGAGAAAGTAAAGAGTTGAAGAAGTTCTGCTATTAGAAGGAATAATAGCAGATTCTTCTTTGGTGAAATCTGTTACATAAAGACTAGAAAAGAGACTTAAAAACATGTTTAAAATAGATAAACATCAGATATGAAAAGCAAGGCTGTAGAAAGTGTAGAGAATGGTAATGAAAATCCAAATCTTCAATTAAATCCTCAGTTGTTCTGGTCAGCTCACTGGCCTTGTCTGATTATGATATCTGACATGTCATCAAGCTTCACCAGCTCCAGATTCTGTAAAATAAAATGGAAATCAGAGTCATGATTTAAAGATGCTGCGCTGGTGGTGTAGGGGTTAGTGCGCGACCACATATAGAGGCTATAGTCCTCGAAGCGGCCGTCCCGGGTTCGAGTCCCGGACCCTGCGACCTTTGCCGAATGTCTCCCCCTTCTCTTTGACCCCTCTTCCTGTCTGCCCACTATCAAAATAAAGGCCTCTAGTGCCGAATAAATTCTTAAAAAACAAAACAAAAAAAACCAAATCATAATTTAAAGCTAGTATTTGTTGTGCCCATCTAACCTAAAGATGAGATACATGGGACAAAATGTGCCGAAAAGTTGAATTTAGTCTCTCCAAGTCCTGCATAGATATCTTTATATTGTTTGGGTCATATTTTTCAATCTGTTCAGTTTTCTCTATTCTCTATTACATTTTCGGAACTGTTATGTCACAGTATTTGCTGCAAATTTCTCTATTTGTATAGAGCTTTAAAAAAAGCACTATACAAACACGTTACAGAAGTCAGACAAAATTATCAATAAAATTCTAAGATTAAACAGTTAAATCATCAAACATAGTCATAATTATGCCATAAGGTTGTGCAATAATTGAAAAATCCTGTTAAAAAGATATAATTGGAAAATAATGCAATAATGATATCAGTTGTAATAATTCCTAATTTCCTCACTCTTGTCTGTCTTCTGTTCTTCCAACACTCTCTGTGACCTTTAGCATTTTAGGCACTATAATCTGTGTCCAATCCAACTTTATTAAGCGCTTTAAAGAATGGGCGCAATGTGCTGTACAGTGCAAAACAATCAGCAAACACTAATATAACGGTAAAAACAACAACAACAAAAATGAGAGCTAAACAGCAAATAGAAAACCCCCCAAACATTTGAGACAAAATAAACCGGTCAACCACAAAGTCAAGACATTAAAGGTTAGCAAAAACCGTGGAATAAAAATGGTTCTTGAGTAAAGTTTTAAAAGCAGATAATGAAGAGGCCTATTTGATTTGTAACAAGAGGTCATTCTATAACTTGGGCCCCAACACAGCAAAGGACCGATCCCTTCCGAGCTTAGATCTGGTTCTGGGTACCCTCAGAATAAGCTGATTAGCAGATATGAGAGACCAGGAGGGCATGTAAGGTTGTAGCAGCTCAGAAAGGTATGGAAGGGCAAGACTATTTTAGATTTAGAAACAAATAAAATAATTAAAAACATTATTCTAAAATGAATTGGAAGCCAATTCAGGGATTTTAAAACAGGTGTAATACAATCCAATTTCCTTGTGCCGGTTAGAAGACGTGCTGCTGCATTTTGCACCATCTGCAAACGGGTGACAGCAGATTTACTAATCCTGGCATGAAGGGCATTACTGTTGTCCAGTAGAGTGGAAACGAAAGCATGGACTAGTATTTTAAAGCGATGTGACAGAATCATGGGCCTTATCTTAGCCAGCTACCTCAAATGGAAAAAAACAAAAAAAAAAACAACTTGATTTCATCACTTTCTTTTTTGACTATCAAACTTAGCTTCACTGTCAATTTTGACTCCTCAAATTGTAATAGTTGGCTTTACAAAGGGGGCAGGGGAACCAATATCTAGGAAGGCAGAGGTGGGGGCACTACTGAAAACCCTAACCTCAGTTTTCTTTTCAGTAAAACTCAAAAAATGTAAGGACTGAACCTTATCAAAGCATTCAAGTAGGTGTTGTACCAAATGGGCGTCCTTTCTGCTGGGAGGCAGGTAAATCTGTGTCATCCGCATAACAGTGCAAGTGTATACCATGCTTCATAAGAATAGGGCTGAGGGGAAGCAGGTAAAGAGATAATAAAAAAAGAGGACCTAGAATTGAGCCCTGAGGAACTCCACCCTAAAGGGGGGCAGGTGAGGATTAGGATTTACTGGCTTAAATTGATGAAAGGTAGCAGGAAGGGACACTCAGATGAAGGTGTCATTTAGAGAGGGTATAATAGAGGCCTGTAAAGAAGTTACTTTATTAATAAAGTGAAAAGGGGAATCCTCAAAGTGAGACTGAGAGACCCGAAGAGCTGAATCAAAGGGACACTCCTAAACAAGTCCATCTTTATCCTCCAGAACTTTAACCAGTAGAACTGGCCATGGAAATTACAAAGTTACTTCTTAATAACTATTTAAGCGACACTCACCTTTTCATTAGCAAGATGAAGTAGGGCAACAAACGCCAACGGTACTGACAGGTTCTGAGCCATAGTGCTTGGTAATCTGGACCAATACATAATAAGAGAAACAGTAAAATAGAGACACATTCACAAAATTTACTTTCCATTATTTGGAAGTCATAACAGTAATCTGGGAAATGAATTAGAGGACAATACACGAGTGAATGAAATCATTCATTATTGTCAAGAAGCATGAGTGCTACTCTAATTAATCATCTTCACATGTGTTATGTCATAGCAGGCAGGGCAGCAGGTTGGCCAGTACCTTTGAAGCAGAGTTTTTGTGGTTTGACTGAAGGCTTTCTCTCCACACACTGGACTCTCTGCAGTCACCTCCACCTGCTGGGAACATCAAGGTAAAAACCTATAAAACAGACTTGAACACACAGAATCAAACAAATCCAGCTGAACCCCACTGGCTGCCTGCCTACTTTGCTCGCCCCATGAAAATACTGATTGAAGGCAAAAAGAAAAGAAAAAAGTGGTTTACCTTTTTTGTTTTTTCTGGGCTTTCAGTCAAAAGAGTCCACATGCTGTTCTTCAGCCTCTTCATGTCCATTTTCTTTGCTGTCTTGGCATAGTTGATTTCAATTTTGTTCACCTTTATAGCAAAGCAACACAGTAAGCCTATGACAAATCCGAAGCAAAAACTCCAATTTGCAAAGAAAAAAAGGTGAATTTACACATTTTACATAAACAGCTACAAAAACAAAAGTATTGATGCCTGTAAACCTTTTCACATATTGTTCTGTTACAACCAGAAACTTCAATGTAATAAGCTGAAATTTTATGTAATAGACGGACACAAAGTAGTTCATAGCTCTGTAATGAAAGGAAAAGACTACATAGTTTCAACGTGTTTTACACATAGACGTCTGAAATGTGTGGAGTGGATATTGATTTCCTAATGAAGAATTCCTACAAGGATTTCATTTCTAAATTCAATACTTTCTCCAACTACATTATTTTCAGGGTTTACAATCAGTTTTATGACATAAAGGCCATTCAGTTACAAAATATTCACTGAGTTGGGTTTTATTATAAGTTTACTTTTCCACAAATCAATAAAGAACACTGCTGAAGCTGGCCTCTGGTTTATTCTCATGGGACATGAGACTCATGGGACTAAACAAGCATATCAACATTTCACAAAATCATAACACACATAAAGGTTTGTGGTTATAAGGTAAAACGTTCAAGGGGTGTGAATACTTTTGTAAGGCACTGTATACTAGTAGAAAAACTGTCAAAAAGCATAAAACTAATTTAGCTATCTGATATCCAGCATACCCTGTGCGGCTCAGGTACTAGATCTTCCTCCCCGTATGTGGACACCTCCTCGAGGTCTTGTGAAGGTGGAGGCATACTGTCACCTGAACCAGCAAAGCCTTCAACATCTTCATCACTGTCACCGCCCTGAAATAGAGTGGCTAAAGTCAGACATGTAAACCCAGGTGGACATTGTAATCAGTAAGATATGCATCAATATGATCGTACTGACACACATCAGGTCTGTTCCACTTACATTTAGTGCTAAATCAGCAGAAATCTGCTGATGATATACACACCTGAAGACCTGGACAGAAATTGGCTGTATCGTTGGCGTTGTTGTAGTCATAATCACCGATGCCTTCTCCAAGCTCACCAGACAGCCTCTTTTGGGCCTCTTGGCTCAACTAGGTAGTGAAGAAAACACGTTTCACTTTCAAAAAATGGTTAACGTTCAGGTTAAAAGGCAGGTCCCAAGAATTACATTGTACCAGTGTTACTTGCTGTAAGTTCGAAAGTCAGAAAGAAAGAAAGCAAGGTTGAGAAGAGTACTGAATTTGGTAAAGAGGGAGTGAGGAAGGACATATAGACAGACAGCTGGTTGGATGGACATCAGATGGATAAAGGGACGTCAGGACAAATGGCTGGCGGTAGGAATTGGACACAGATGGATGGATCACGGACTAAGGGACAAATAGACAAATGGATGGGAGAACAAAAGGATTGATACATAAAGGGATGAATGGATCATGAACAAAAAAGGTGGAAGGAAGAATGGACAGACGCATGAATGGCCAACTGTTAAGACAATTGGAAAGGAATTACACTTTTTCCACACTTTGAAATTTTAAACAGATTTCATGCTTTTCTAGACATGCGTTGGAACCTTGTCAATATGTTTGAAGAGCAAAATATTTGTATACTCTTAATGCCTAACTACTTGATTTAGGGAAAGTCTTAGACACAATTTCATCAAGAAATGAATGTTTTTGAGCCTTATAATAATGTATAGCAGCAGTTTATGAGAAATGTCTGGGTCCTCTCACTGTATAACAGATACCCACTTGCAGGGGAAATACTTTCACAGTACATGACCTGCTCTGTACTGACGTCTCTACAGAGATACGTATAGACCAGGTAATGTTTAGACCAGATCTAGTTAAGACGTAGAACTGGTACTTTTTAAAACTAGTCTGTTATGTTTTGCCTTTCTATAAGATTATTTTAATGAAAACAAAACTTAACTAAGTTAGTGACTGGTGAGATTATTGCTACAAGTTCTCCTGAACACCATGTTAAATATAGTCTGATTAATCAGTTTCAAACCCAAACATAGAACAGTCCATTTTGAGGTCCAAAACGTTATTACTTCTGATGTATTTTAGAGTTAGACCAAGTCAAATCAATTTAATGTCCAGATGAGCCAAATCTCACCGAGCTGGAGGGTTTGAGGTTGAGCTGGGAAAGCTTCTCTGGGGCAAACTTGAAATCTGCAGGTAGGGTTGTCTTCTTGTTGCTGGCACTGAGGGCAGACTTGCTGTTAGTTGTGGCTGCCTGTAATGATTGAGAAGGAAATGGGAGACTCAATACGGTCAACATCTCACCTGCATTATTTTAAACTAAACATTTAGGAGAAATTCTGTTTCAGCAGGATGCATGAGGTTACTGGAGCTATAGTGCCTCACACAATTTTAAATTTAGCCATGTTACACATCTATAAGATTTTATGTATTTTATTTTGACATAATGCTATGGACTAATTCAAAGAAATGCATAATTGAAAAAGAGAAATGGTACATAGTTTTTAAAAAGTTTTAAAAAGCAAGCGTGGCATCCATTTGTATTCAGTCACCCTGATTCAAGTTCCAGCTCGAAGTCTTTTGGGATTTGTCTCTGACAGCTTTGCACATCCAGATACAGAATATTTTACCCATTCTTCTTTGCAAAACAGCTGAAGCTGCTTCAGACTGGAAGGAGAGAAGCTATCAACATAAATTTTGAAGTGTTGACTCAAACTTTACCTGGCCACTTTTAACACCTGAACATGGTGTCACTATGATCATCTGATCAGAGCACCTTCGTGTGCACGGCTTCTGGTTAACTGCATATTAGACAACTTATGGCTTTCTTCTTGCCATTCTGCCATAAATTTAATTGTTATGTCAACAGATTCTCCCACCTGAGCTGTGGCTCTCTGAAGCTACTCCAGAGGCACCATGGGCCTCTTGGCTGACTCTGCCTAATGCTCTTCTTGCCCAGTCAGTTAGTTTACATGGGCAGCCAGGTCTTAGTAGGTTTTTAGTTTCAGATGATGTCCCAAACTGTTCTCAGTGAGATGTTCTAAGCTCAAGATATCGTTTCATAATCTAACCCTGCTTTAAACCTTTCCACAGCTTTTTATCCCCCAACGTGTCTGCTGTGCTCCTTGATTCACCACACTTTTCAGATTTGTATTTAAAGGCCGTGGTTGTAACGTGATAAAACTTAAACTTCATGGGGCATAACCAATTCCATAAAGGGTAGCCATCAGTACTATAGTGCATCAAGGCATATTCCAACTCTTATGATAGTTTCAAACTATGAGAAAACATACTGCGAGATGCTCACTGCCGTTGTCAAATTTCAAAACAGTAGACTCAAGCAAAAATGATACAAATGTATATAAACACATTTTAATTTGGTGCCAATAAAAAACATGTCAAAACAAATAAAATACTTTAGATGACCAGAAGCAGTGCCTTGACCTTTATGGTGGAAATCTGACTAATCCCATCTCCCTGCTCTTTTTAAGTGACATCAAACCAACACACCATGGTCATGTCAACAGATGCAGAAATGGCACAAAAAAAGAAAATCATATTGTGCTATGAGCTAATTACAACACAGCAAAGGCAGAGTGTGTCAATGGTGTTTAGCCAAGTAGAAACACCCACCACAATCTATCACTAAGTAAATAGAAAACAATAAATACACTTCAGCTCAAATACTTGTCATCAGATGAGAATTTAGACAACGATATAAAACCCTCTACATTTTAGAACAGTTTGAGTAAAAATGCAGCTCTCTGGGTTAAAGTAAGCTTACCCTTGTGGTGCGGAAGTATGTGTCAAAATTGACATCTACGCTGAAGTCTATTTCAAATATCTTCTTGGGCTTCCTTTTTCGTGGCTCTTTGTCAGGAACATGATCCACTTGAACACACAAAGAAAAACACAATCAGTCGTCTGTAGACACGCATTACAAGCATCATTAATGAACGCTTAGCTGCTGCTTTTAGAAAATGGGAGAGCATCATTTGCTCTCACATCACTCAAAGTACAAAACAAGCTTCACGCGTGTTAGTAGAGCTGTTAGCTGTGTAAGGAAGCAGTTAGTTTTACTGCTTCTGCCTCAGGGAGAATGATTGATTTGTCTGATGGACAAAAAAAACAAAAAAACAATTGTTCTTGTGAAGCTTTAATTGAATGAGCTAATCTGCCTGCATAACTGAATTTAATTATTCATTGTCACCTCATTAGGCCTAATTTAACACATGTATATTTTGATTTTTCAGATCCTCTTTTTCAGGATATTCAGTTCAACAAAAAGAAGCATTTAAAAACTCCTGTATTTTGAAATATGGGTTTCTGTTCAAAGAAACAATGCACTGATAGGTTAACTCTGGATAATGTCAAATTTCTAATTGAATCAAGCAAGAAGTGCCTTTATTTTAAAGAGCTGTAAGTGCCTTTGTAATGACTTGGTGAACACCTAATAATCCCTGTGCTCCAAGTGTCCACTCTTTTACTCACTCCTCACTGTGTGAGAGCCTTGGAAAGATCATTAGAAACATGAGTGAACATGTACCATGGTTTAATAATTCGATTTTTTATCGTTGTAGATTTCACAGACTAAATTTTACAGTAGACACATATAAAAGGTCATCTAATAATAACCGCTTTGGTCAAAGTTGCCTGTCCTTGAGTGTCCATGCTCGTAAGATTTGTGTTAGCAAACAAGAACTATATATGCAATAAAAACAAAAATCAAAACAAAAACGTTTTTTTTTTTTTAAATCACAACTTTTAGCAACGAACCAAGGTGTAGGGTACTCATTCTGTCGTTTTCTTGTTTGTCCAATCTTCCTCCGCCTCAATACCTCCACAAAACAACCATAATCCTCCCAACAGTTCACACGCTCTAAACAAAGTCAGGTCTATGTTGTCTTATATATTGTAACCATCCATTCCAGATATTATTAAATGTATCAACCTACAATAATATTGACACTGTTAACTTCTCCGTATTATAAATACCTCACAAAACATTCATCCATTCTTTCACTTTAGGCACCAGGTCACATTGCCACCTTCTGGATTTCGCTCTTTTAGCAGCCAACAGCAATATTCTCAACATTTTGTAGTCCTCCCCTCTTTTTAATTTTGAAGTGTTAATATTCCCAAGGTACATAATTACAAATCAAATTGGAATCTTAAGTTTTATCCCCTCTTCAATTACTCGTTTTATTTCTATCCAATATGGATTTATTAAGAGGCATCCCCAGAATATATGGAAATGATCTGCTTTTATTGCACCACAGGATCGCCAATATTTGGTATCTTCATATTTTCTCTGCGCCAGAATCACAAAATACATTAATTTTATTCCTCCAGCCATACTCCCCCCAAAATGAAGAACTTGTGGTTTTCCAATGAAATACATGAATCTCCTCTCCTCCTCAATGTTTGCTTCCCTCTCCCATCTTGCTTTTACATATTCAGTGTTGTCTGCTTTTAAGTCCTCCAGAATGTTATCGTTCCATCATTGACTAATAGGCTTCAATTATAACTTTTAGGATGCTTGGCCATGATGATTCTAGATTCCCCTTTTTATTTTTTTTTGTCCTAAATACCAAGGTTTTATAATAATGGTCAAATAAAGAGCGTGGCACAATTTAGTGAGTGAATGAAAAAAAGTCAGTTAAATTTCTGATTGAACTGAACTGAAACTCTTTATGTTTTAAAAAGCTGTAAGTTTCAATGTTTTTAATGATTTTTGCTTAATAGTGAGAGAATAAGACATCAGATAGAGACTTTAGCTTATTCTTAATTAACCTGAAGACATATAGAAGTCATAGAGTTCAGTTTGAAAGACATACTAGTGGTAATTATGATGATCCTACAGGAAACAGAACAGATTGATACAAACCATGAACAGGTCATGGTTTGCAAATGTCCCCGGGAAACAAATTGAGCTCCCTCTTTATGGGAAAATATGCCCATGAGCTGCGGTCTTTGGTTTACTGACCAGCTTGTTCCCAGCCATGATTACGCTAGATAAATAATGCTAACAAGACTCCCACACCTTGAAGTCAAGTCTGAAGTGCAATTTGAGTCCAGGTCTGAGACTTGGATTGTCATGATATCATCCTCTGACAAACACGTTTAACAATCAGAACAAAACAAATAAATTACAGTAAGTAATTCATCTTATTTACTGTTCTAATAAATATTAGCATGTAATGACACAAGTCCTGCTTAAGATGAGTAGGAAATATTTCTTTTTACTCACACTTATGTTTAGGTTTGAACTGCCAGTATCCGGGGCCGGCCCATGTGGCCATGGTCCTGGGGCTGAAGTAAGAATATTCTCTGGGCTGAGAGGAAAGCTGCAGACACATGGTGGCGATGTCTCCTTCTCCAATGGGAATCACGTCTCTGTATGACCAACAGAAGAATCATTTAAAGACAAACACGCAGAAGAAGTAACTTTAGAATAGAACGGATTTTAAATGATTCGGTGCCATATTCGCTCCACCTATCTTACTGTTTTAACCTCTGCAAAGCACTGTTTTAAACTTCATTGTGTGAAAAGGGCTCATTAAATAAAATCTGGTTCAAAGTTGAAATAACAAGGGACCGAGTGGAGAGCGTGTCAGTCTAAAGCAGAACATATTTGGGGTGAAAGTGTATTTTCTGCTCAACATGCTGATGACAAATGAGCTGGAATGTTATGATCGTGGTGAGAGAATTGACTGGCTAATCGTGGATATATGACATGACAGACAGGCTGATAAAGTGCCATAAAGTAAACATTTTTACTCAAGACAAAAGACATTCTTGGTTATATAAAATTTGTGTTCACATTTACGTCCACTTGTTGGGCCGACAGTATCAGTCCTCATACCTTCCTTTGCCAGAACCGATGGTCTCACAACCCTCCTTGTGCTCCTTTGATCCTTCCTCACCGTCAGCAAATCCCTCCTCATAATCAGCATCAAAGTCAGGACAGTCGTCTTCTTCTGGCTCCGGCTCAGCATTCACATCGAACACGTGCTCGCCCTGCTTCATCTTCTCCAGGAGCTGATTCGTGGTCTGAAGGCAGATAAACATTCAGACATATGTATTCGCCTCCTTAGGATGAATCTTGGTTAGCCCTGACCCCATATAGACATCGACTCTTAAACCAGTACTTGTTACATCTATAGAATTGCAATTAGGTTATCAATGGAGTCTGTAGATTATATTCTTATGTTTTGGAAATAAATACATAAAAATGAAGCTAAGTAGTTTTAAAAGGTCTTTCTAAAATAAAGCTTTAAAGTCAAAGGAATTTAACAACCTTGCTATAACTGAACTAGAGAATGGGGAAAAAGCAGGTTTGCACCAATCAACTGGCCAGAGATCAGAATCAACCAATAACCCAATAATAGTCTTCAAGCAGTCAATGGCAAATAATTGTCAAATAAAGTGAAATTTAATTTTTTTAAATTAATTTAATGCATCAAAACTAAGAACTGTTAGCATTACTGGTATTTAAATGCATCAAGCAACATTATAGAAATGGTTGCCTTTTTAAAATTGAGTGAAAACCTGATAAAAAAGTTCAGAGTCACATTACAGCCGCATTATTGTTTTTTCATATTTCATGAAGGCATATTATTACTTGATCTCCAAAATTGTTATTAGCAATGCATAAATCAGGATAACATTGTAATTCATTAATGTTTGGGTTCCATTTAAAGCTGCTAGCTCTATCGAAAAACATGCAGCACATTCTATTTCTGTTATTCTCCTTAGAATAAACAAAAAATCTGTAATGACTGGTAGGTCAGCCCTCAGAAGAAACAGGAAATCACACTGGGACACATCTACAAAGAAAACCAAGTGCATTGACCCTGCCTTGATTTCCATGACCAGCAGGGGGAAAATCCCTTAGTTATAAGAAGATCAGAAAAATGTGCCCTGCTTCAAACTCACTACTTTAATAACTCTCCTGGTTTGTATCCAACTATAGAAAATAGCCTAAGTGCTTCAGGCTCCTCCCCCTACAAGCAGCAAAAGTTGACATCAAGGGGTGACAGGTTTGACCCGGCTTGGCTGGCAGAGGGGAAATATTCCCCCTGGCTGTACAAGACTGATCTTTGTTAGTAAGTGTGTAAATACATACATAGTAGATAAATATAGAGAGATGAAGAGAAACATGTAGATGAAGATAGAAAGATGTTGACCGAAAGATTGACAGAAATACACTGATAAAACAAATAATGAAGAAGGGATTATTATTAGTAACATTGATTAAATGTTTTTATACTAATGTTCTGTAGAAATTGTAGAAAGATGACATTCCCAGGGGAAACACTGAAGATTTATCATTGTTTTAGTGTAAAATACCCAATATAATTGGCAGGGTGACATTTCTACTTCCGCCTCTCTGCCTGCTCAGACGCTTTTCTCCTAAGCTCCCTGCCTGCTTGCATTCTTTTACTCCTAACTTTTTATCTCTTAGCCAAAATTACGGAAATATTGGACTAAAACTACTTCTTACCAGCGACTCCCAATGATTATTATTATTTTTATTCTAAAGGATTTTGATGTTTTTATAATCGAACTTGAAAGAAGGACAAGTTGATGCCACCTAATCAGCACAAATGCAGCTGCAAATTATATAGTAATAATACTAACAAAACGTCATCAACAAAACCCTTTAAGCCTAACTTCAGACCTAAACGTAAAGGGCTCAATGATCTTCTGAAGCCCATATTCATGGAAGAGGTTTTGCTGTCTTTTTTTAAAGGAAATTGATCAAATAAACTGGGAAGTTTAGATGAGCTGGCATGGAATAATTTACATGTATTCTGAAAGAATATCAGGAGAATATTTAGTTTTGTTGTTCCTCTGACCTGCTCAGGGTTCCAGCTTGTGAATGAGAAGTCCTGCAATGAGGGGCAGATGCAGCTTTTCTGCTGGGAACGTTGTAGTCCAGCTGGCAGAAGCAGAGCACAGAAAGAGAGAGCTTAGCCTTCCTAGTAAGTATCAGCTCCTAAACGTGGCTCAAATATTCTGATTACACAGGGTACAACACGTGTGAACTAAAAATAAAATTCCTTTAGTATTTGTTACTTCTTTACCCTTGAATGGTGATACAGAGACTCTCTGAGGAGATGGTGGAGAGTGAGAGGGTCTGGACTGCAGGAGGATCATTTGAGAGGGAAACAGCAGCTCACAGCGACTGTTCTCACTGAACAGAACAGACAGAAAGACTCCTGCTGTGCTGCTCTCATCAAAGGATGAGGCCATCCGCTGAAACATTGGGTCCACCTGGATGTGTGATGTGGAAAGTTAGCTTTTTTTTTAAAGAAATCTATACATAGGACCACACCGAATAACAGATACAAAGTGAAGCTGCCAAAGTGAAGTGGCCATAATAAAAAAAGGGATTAAAGACGAAACAGAACGCTCTCAGTGACCCCAGTGCCATCACCCAACATTTAATGAATATAAGACGATCATACAGTTTTAATCATTTGTAGATTCAAGTATCTGAATTGCAGTTTTATAGTCAATGTTAGATTAAAGTGACATCTGTTGGAAAACTGATGTTAATTTGAATCATTCCCACTCAATTGTACTTTGGAAAAAATTCTGATCCCGGAATTTAAAAAAAACCAGATAGAAAGGAATATTCATCCTGTTTGACATTTAATAGTCATGTTACCTCACACCTCCTCTCAGACTCTGTACTATTGATGTTGCTCAGGTTCTGCTCCACCGTCTTTTTAGGAGGCCTCTTTTTCTTTGGCTGCTTGGCGGTCATGTCCCCTCCCGATGCCTCCTCATTATCCCTGTCCTTCAGACAGTGGTCTGCATATACAGAAAAAATACAAATAATGTACGAATTAAATGAAAAACGTTTGGCTTTTCAGAGCAGATTGTTTGGACCCAATATGAACCATTAATGTTAAGCATGGAGTAATAGAGTAATAAGGGGACATGAAACGCAAAACATGAAACAGTATCTGTGTCTCATGTTCTATGTTGAACTGTTTATTGTAAAGTAGATCTTCATGTGTTGCAAGGACATGAAAAGCTAATAATTCACAAAACCTGCAGGAGGATTAAATTGCTTTAAAGAGACATCACTTTGAGATTCAAGTATATTTTAATGTTCTTCCTATAACACAGGAGGTTTTAAAGACGCTTGGCCTATCTGTAAAGGTTTTATAGAAAAACCTTTATCCTATGAAATGTACAATATATTATTTAGTACAACTCTCCTATTTTCTTTATGAAGGTGCACATTTTGAAGAGATAGAACACTCTCTTGCTTTACTTTAAAGACACCGACATTAACATTTCTTATGCACAGGCAGATGTTTGTGCCGCTTTTAACACAGACAACACACCATCCCCACAGCAAAACACGGAGGCAGCTTCATGCCCATGAGATGCAGGGATAGGGAAGCTGGCCAGAGTTAACGGGAACATAGATGGGCCAACATACAGAGCAAACCTAAAGGAAAACCTGTTAGAGGCCGAAGAAGACTGGAAACCTAAGAGGACATTCACCTTCCTGCAGGTAATGACACTAAACATGTGGGCAGAGCATCAATGGAGTGATGATGATCAAAGCACATATGTCTGCTAGAATGGCCCAGTCAAAGTCTAGAACCACATCTAATGAAGAGGAGTTTGAAGAGTTATTTAAGGTTATCAGATTTAAGGAGGCTGGATACAAATGCATGCCTCACTTTTCAGATATTGGGTTAAATAAAAAACAAAAAAACAAACAAATGAAAAGCATATATTATTTACCTCCCACTCATTATTACATGCTACTTTGTGTTCATTCATTAACTTTGAGGACATAATGTGACAAATTTGAGAATAGTTTAAGGGATGTGAACATTTGTGCCAGTCACTGTAAATTTCATACATGTTTGAGATATTAATAATCTAGAAGTAGTGTGTTTTTGACTAAAAGGAGATTGTCAATTAAGTTTAGTTATTGTGAGTGGTCACCTGATGGCAACTACATCCATATGCACCAACACATGTGCATCCAGAAAACCTGAGTTGATTCACCAATTCAAGATTGGGATACAACTACGCAAGATCTGAATTGTTAAAGTACGACTTAAAAATCAAAATATACTCTGAATCAATTGAACATGCTTATTAGTACACACTCCCCAGTGTTAAGGACAGGGATCAAGCAGCACTCAATACTGGGTACTTACTCTCTCCAGGTTTTGTCTCAGCCCCAAGACCGCCCAACACTCTGTAGGCATCAGCATGGACAGCATCCACTCTCACAGCATAGATCTTTGTACTGGCATCCAAAGTACCAGCTGCCACCTGTAGGATACAAACACAACAGACGTTACATATCGTCACTTATTATTAAGAGCGATAACAAACCCTTGTGATTCATCTAAAAATGTTCAGTACACCCATTATTTTAGATTTATTATAACAATGAAAACTTCAGAGACAATGCGGTAGATTTCAAGAGACATACCTTGAAGTTAGTGATCTCAGAATCCTTCTGTTTTAGAATATCAGCCATGTAATCAATCAGATGCAGACCAAAAGCATTTTTGGTTGTGATTTTCTGAAAATGAATAAATAAAAATAGAAACTTATAGCCTTACATTTTATAAGCATCCGTCCTCATGGGAACTGTTTTTTTTCCTTTAGGCACTCATGTTACAAAGCATGTTTCTAGACATGTTTCTGACTAATATGCTAAATCCAGACTGTCATTACGTAGGATTTTTGTAAATTCCCCAAAGTAGAACAATGTCGTATGGTGTGCAGCATGGGAAAAATCCTCTTATGCAGATTACAGAATTGATGGTCAAAGCCGTGTAAAAATCCTAAAACAAATTACCTTCTTGAAAATCAGGGTCAGCTCCAGAGAAGATGGAGTGTTTATGTCAGACAAGCCACTCACTGTGGATTTCATGGTTCCTACACACTTTAAATTCCATACTTTTCTATACTATTTTTTCCATACACTATTTTCTTTTTCCACATCTACTCAGACCTGGAAAAGAGTTCAATTACATTCGATTTCATTAATTTTTACTGACTATTTAGGCAGCCTCGCCTTTAAACTGTCCATTTAGTTACAATGGAGGTGACAGTTGTTTTTGTAATTCTTCACTGTTTGGCGTTGCTTTTAATTTTCCATGAATGCAGTGCAGCCAGTCCAGATAAACTTACATTCTCAGTTGAAAGTTTTATGCAGGTGGAGTAATGCTCTGAGATCTGAGCATTCGACAGCTTGGGTACAGCAGCAGGAGTCCCCACAGCACTGTACAGAAGAAGCATAAAACCACCAGGCTACCATGATACATGGAAACCAGTCAAACTGAAAAGGGGTGCAGCAGTTAGTTTACACCACAGCTCACCTGTGAGAAGCAGAGTCCGTAAAGGAAGAATCGTTGGCAGCTTGAAGGTCGATGACTCTCGATCTCCTGCGCTGACGACGTTCCTGCTCATCATCATTGCCAGGGAAGGCTGCCAGCAGCGGAGTGCTGCAGGCTGCCGGGGACAGACAGTTCTTGTTTAAAGAGGAAGAGTTCCATCCTGGACGGACCCGGGACACAGGCGTGCTGGTTGTACTCATTTTATCTGGGAGCAAAGAAAACAACTTAGTTTTTTCTTCAACTAAAATAAGTGAGTTATTGCCTAGGGGGCTAAACTTATTATATAGCAAAGTTGCATATATATACTTTAAATAGCATATTTACTTTAGGTGTGGAACATGGCAAAGATGAACATTAATTAAAAACAAAGATTCAGATTAAATAACAGTCAGCCTAGATTTGCTGAATTTCCAACAAAACCTTGGACTGAATAGATGAACCAGACTAAGCTAATTCTGTGGCTTGTGGCAATGTTTGCAATTAAACACACACAATAAAGCGTTAGCAAAGAGCTTTCAATAATATGCCCAATAATACTGTCTGTCAGTAGCCAGCTGATTTCTACTGGAAATCAGTAGCCAGCTTCCTGCACATGTTCGATGTTCATGTTGAAATTCAATACTTCCCAGATTCAAATAGTTCTCACACCGTTTTGGCTATGATCACTGCAACTTCATGACAGAATATCTATCAGTCCTAGGTTATAATTACAAAATCTGCAAAAAACACAGGTTGGACAAGTTGGCTACACGGATGGATGGACAAACAGATGGACTAATGGAGAGCTAGATAAACTCACAAACTGATGGAAGATCAAACGGACGGATAGATAATATAGAAACGGACGACGGGATGGATGAATATTTTTTCATACACAAATATTCAGACTTGGCAATAAGTATTGTATAATACACGCACACCGATGATCTCAAACAAGCACAATGAATGAGGTCGAGAAGATCGTGGATACAAGAATGACTGGTGAGCTGGCCATATTAATCAATTTAAATATTCTTGCTAGGGAAGATGTTTTTGTCTTTTAGTTTTGGGAAAGATTTCTCATGTAGAAGAATCGGCTTCTTACTCACCACAACCAAAGACACAACTCGGGTGATATCCAGCAACACAAATAGCTTGAAAGCACGAACATTTAGATCCATTCTAATAGTCTTATTTTCGGTAATTATTATTAGCCATACTATAAGTAAAATGCTGTAAAACGAAATAAGATAACCATATTTGTTTTATCAAAGACAACCTCACCTCATGAAAATATCTGTCCGAGCTCAAATCTTGCTAACGTTATGCTAACTCAACACTACTACAACCAGAGCTTTGATCGAACTATCTTCTAATTGTTTGCTAAATGGCGCACTAGCTCAGAATAACCTCAATACACAACAAACCTTATGGTTTCAAAGTTCCGACGTAGCCCTCCTAACTGTAGATATTTGCTTTTAATATTTAACAAAAGGAGAGAAGGAGCAGCTGTTTTTTTTCCTGTTCAGCGTTTGAATTTTGCGCCGAACGGTTTACGTAATACAACAAACGTCATTACGCATAGCCTTCCCCGGAAGTAGGAAGCTACTTTTTTTTTCATCAATGAGCTTAGTGTATAAGTCATGTATTTCCTACACGCTACTCTTAATATTTATAATAATTAAAATAAGTCTATATTTACTGCTATGGAGCTAAATTAGGGCCGTAAACTAGCAGATGTTAAGTAGCCCAGCAGTAGTGTTTACTTCTAAATAGAGTAACCAGCCCTTTTGATGCTAATCACTTGACCTCTTTGTCATCTGTGACTTATGCAGCCTTTCCTCGTTTCGTAGCAACTACGAATTTTTCGTGTTTTTAATGCGTCAGTTTTTACCCACAATGGTGATTTTTTATGTTGGCCCGACTATTCACACTGCGCCGCATGAGGCCACAGAGCAGGACTGCATGTTGGTTCCATGACATGAATCTGCTGGTGAAGCTCTTCAGAATATGTATGATGACAAAAGAGTCTACAGTAATCCTTTAGCACCTCTGTGACTTGCACAGGTTGATCCACAGGAACATGTTTGTGTGCTCTAAAATGTTTGCATGCCATGAGAAAAGTACATCACTGTGATGTATGGCTGTGGCATTAAAACTCAAATTACCCTGTACTTTATATGCATGAATAGACAAACAACATTAGCACGCTCTTTCATATACATATGTTGGCATGCAGCAGAGACACTCAAATACCAAACATCCAATGCCTCAGTTCTTTTACTTTGCAAGAACATCTGATCGATTTCTCCTGCCTGGTCACTGATTGCAGATGATGACAACTGTTAAACATCTCAATTTTTCTCTGCCCTTTTTGCTTCCCACTAAAAATATTTGGAGTATGCCTCAGAGGACATTGAACCTTTTTAGCCTTATGTTCTTGTTAGTAGCCCGCTCCACTGTGCTCCTGTTTAATTGCCTCTTCTGATGGAAGAACTCACTTTGGTTTTGGGATTTGACACTATGTTCTTATTAAATAAGAGATACAATGATCTTTTGGCACTTTGAAAATATACTGTGATGAGAACCTTTATGTGTTTGTGTTTATGTGAGTGTGCCTGGTAGGGTCAAGGACAAGCTGACATCTAAGTCAATAAGGCAGGTTCTTAATAAAGAACTGCACTGGTGCAATGCTCTTAATGAAGTTATCAAACAGAAAAGCTATAAAGACTCAATTGTAAATTCCAGAGCAGACAGAAGCAGTAAAACAAACTTAAAGAAAAAACGTTTTTATTCACACTCTCTTTCTGTTCCAGGTGTTTATGCATCAGCACAAGTAAATGTGATCTGGTCTTTACACAATTATAAAATTAATTGAATCTAACATCAAGTGTATAGAAACACAATCAAAAACTTCCAAACTTGTTTTATTTATTGAAAAATAACAATGGAAGCTAAGATTAAAAAGCTTCACATGAAAAACTAAGTAGACAAAGTAGCTGCCAGGCAACATATTTACTCCAAGGTCAGACCATGCAATATTTATATAAAATGCAACAAATCCCCTAAGAACTAGATTTTGCAGGCCTGAGTCACTGTGTTAGCACATTTAAAAAAACTTGGAACCAGACTGGCTTGTTTGGAAAGGTTGCCAGAAAAAAGGCTCTTAGCTCTTAAAAGTATATAACAAATCAGACCTCATCAGAGATTTCTGGCTATATTGCACAATGCCTATTTTGGAGAAACTCAAATGCAGATTTGCTGTCAAAGGACCTGGGTGCCTTGCACAGGGATTCCATATATCATATGGTATATCAGAGTCAAATGTTAGAGAACCTATCTGACAGCTAAATCTGGGCCAAGAATTGGCTATGAAAGCTGGATGTCCCTCCTGATGAAACTGAGATTCAAACCTAGGTCGCTCTTATTAAAGACGCAGATTTAGCCTGCTACACCACCATGAAGCGCTTTTGAGACAAATATAGGCAAATTAAAGCTAATGCTAGATGTGGAAAATGTCACTATTTGATAGCAAAATGCATCACATGTATTTTCAAAAATGCATGTGATGCATTGTGGTCCAAAAAGGCTTTGACTCTTGATTTGTCTGTCACTTGGGTCCATTACTTAATGTTTAATTTCATAGAACTGGTTACTTAACACATATCTGCCAGTTTACATTTTTTTCATCCAATTATTTACACTCAAGCTTGAGTCTGTGGATTTCTTATGTGCCTATAGACCCCACCTTTTCTGCTGCTGAATGATTGTATTTGATTTGCATTTGTTTTTTGTTTTTTTCAATTCCCTGCATTGCAACACCTTCTGTTATTAAAGTTTTTTTTAGTTTAGTCAATCTGTTGGCTTCTCTGTTCAGCATTTGATTCCCACTTCTTCAACCTGTGACACAGTCAATATCATGGAATTATGCTGAAGCTCGGAACCCTCTAAAACACTAGAGAGGTGTCTGGCAGAACTTTCTGAGAAGCAGCTTTTAACTATAGAAGTTCTTTTACTCAGCCCAGGATTATTTCTCAGCTCTTATCCACTCCTGGGTGAATTTACAAATATATTTTGGGGTCCAGTGTTTTTTTTTCTTTTACAGATGATCTCATATTTTCCTCAGGCGACCCTCTGATACATGGTAGAATTTATGGTTGGTTCTATGACGGTGAGCTGGCTATTACACCTCCACCCCTATGCTTCATAGTTAGTAGGCCCTTTCTTCTGGTGTCCGAACAATTACATTTTAGACTCATATGTCCAAAGAACAATAATTAAGAAGTCTGGAATCAAACTCTTTCTGATTGTACGGTTGTGCACTTACATATCAACAGTAGGTAGAGCCTGCAATAGGTCCTGGGATGACATTTTAGGGTTTTTGGAGACTTCTTTTAGCATTTTGCTGGCTGCTTTGAGGGTAAACATGTCTGGATAGCCAGATCTGGACTTGTTGGCAGTTGTTTTGAACATCCGACACAGTGGCAGATTTTAAATTATTTAGGACCTTTTTAAATTCCTTAACCAACTCATACAATGTTACAATCTTCTTTCAGAACACCTCAAACAGCCCTTTCACGCTCACAGTGTTGTTCCCTCTGATATCACCACTCAGGGTCACACCAAACTGAACAGCTGAGGTTTTAAAAAGGGCAAACATTTAAAATGCAGAGTAATGATGTTCTCATCAAATGCACCTGATTTGATCAGATTGTGTGAACTTTAAGCAGTTTAAAGTGGGAATAAATGTGAAGTGTCCTAATTCATTCCTCATCAGAAATTGCATTTTTATTACATTTTAAAGATTTTTAAAAAAAGGTATTTTATTCAACTTTTTATTGTCTATTAATATTGCCTGACATTTTCATTACTGGTCAAATTGATATTAAGTATTCAAATATATATGTCCTAATATGATTAAAAGAACATAGATGCTGTCATAGGGTGTTCCATATTTTCCTGGATACACTCCACCATGCAGCCTGGGAAAGTTTACTGTACAATCAAAGTATGTTAGAATAATTTGGCCAAGCGGTCTTCCCAGCAGCAGACACTTGATTTGATTTGATGCAGGGGAAAGATTGCAGAGGCAGTTGATGAGGCAGGTGGTAAACAGTTTGAGATGAGTGCCTGATCCATGTTGTCTATGATTTTGCTCCTTTGATGGTCTATTGGTAAGAATGGGCGGCAGGTAAGTTATGTTAAGCAAGTAGAAAACTGGTGCTTAACATAACATTACAGAGGTCCAGGAAGTAACTCCAAGGGAGTCTCAAGGTAAGTTTCAGATTTGTTGCTCCAGAGCACGTGTCCAAGAATGAGCCACAGGAAAATGCAGACAAGCACTGGGCAGCAGCATGATGAGAGCAAGCTTTTTTAATCAAAGGTAGTGATGTCAAAATGAGGCTTTTTGAAGCATAGAATCATTTTGAACCATTGTGTCATAAAGTGGTTCACTACCCGAAGCTTCATTCAATTCCCTTGGGTGACATCTACTGGCAGTAGTGATTGTTGCACCAAATGAAGCCCTGCGAATGTGATGCACCTCTTGTGTAAATAATAGCACTTATGTATGTATATATGCGTGTTGTACATATGTTTTTAGTAACTCATTAAAGATTCTGAGTAATTAACTCATGAAAAACAATAATTTAAAAACAATGTGAACTTTAGGGGATTACAGAAAAATAGCCATTAGACTAATTCTGGCTTCTTAAACTTGAATTGTCATTTTTTTTAATGAAATTCCACTCTCCCAGTTTAAATAAATAACTATAAAAATAAATGAAGTGAAAACTTTTGATTTGTCATTCATATTTTCTTTGGGAGTGTGCTTGGTGTACTGAGTGTTTTTGGACATTGTGCTTGGTGTAATAAAGAGCGTGTTTGTGTTAATTTAGGTGTTTTTAGTCAAGAAAAGTCATTTCTGCACAGTAGAAGGGCTGAAACGGTTTCTTTTTTTTTTTTAGATAATTTCTCCAACAGACGAGGCTTCTGTGGTCTCCTCTGTTCCCTGGCTGGTATAGGCTTTATTATTTCGCTTTATTATTTTTTTCTCTCTCTCTCAGCTGCGAGCAAAACGAAATTTTCCCCACTTGGCAACGCTTTCTAGATGGTTGCTCCATGACAGAATAATCCACCAAAACTCCGAATATCCAAAAACGAGAGCTGTTCGTAACGTATAATACGTGTAGAACGGTGATGTGAACCGGGGCTTGAGCCATCGTAAATACAATGAATTGCGCCAAATGTTTGAAACTCCGCCAGTCAACTCGAAGAAGCAGTGAAGTGGTTCATACGTCATCGGTGATGTCACATGAAGCAAGCTCAGGCCCACTGCTTCATCATAACCACCCTGTCGAGTTTGAAGCGTGCTTTGATGCCTCGGTGTTAGAGGTAACATCACTAATCAAAGGTTCCTTAAAGTTTTACATGAATAGATTCCAAAACTTACCTGAGTTCTCCCACGAGGAAACATAAAGCCAGCAGAAAACACAAGAGGGTAGTGAATGGGAGGAACCAGCGACCAGTAATGGGAAACACTGAGCTTTTAAACTGAGGGAAGTGAATGTGGAACAAAGGAATGAGAGGCAAGGCAATCAGCAGGAAATAGAGCCAGGTGTGGACCGGGTGCGCAGGGAGGCTGAGGAACAGGTGAACTGATACAAAACTAAACCATGGGAGAAGGGACTAAATAACAAACTCAGGGAAACCGATCTAAGAAAACTATAACAACCTAAGATATAAGAACCTGGAAAATAAGAACTAACAAAGTAACCTGAAGACATAGTGGAAGACCTAACTGAAAAGTAAACAAACCCAAACAACTAATGATGCTGAAATAAAGCACACACAAGAACACAAGAATTCAGGAATAAATAAGAAAAATAAACTATCAAAACCCCACAGAACAAAAACACAAACCAGAACCCAAAATGGCAGAACCTGACAAGGAAAACACATATGTGACTCTTGGTCACATATGCAATCAGAAACTGAAATCTAATACAAATTATTTTCATCTTTTATTTTAAATTAAATCAAATTTTAAGATGTTTTTAAAAGTATTGTCATTGAGGATGTTTGCAGTCAGAAGCATGATGCAGGGCATAGGATGAAACAAAGTCTTTACTTACTTAAAACCTCTGAGGGATGATGTCCAGACATCCCACAAGAAAAAAGTCCAGGGATTAATTATTTAAAATGATGTATAAGAACTCTATCTATCTCTGTCTATGTTAGAATTGCAAAGCAGCACACGCATTACACCTAGTCTTTCATTAATTAAAAATATGTCTTCATTATTATCACAAATGATTCTGGGAGTTGATTCAGAGTGCTCAATCAACATGCCTGATTAAGACACAGACTTTACCAATCAGACATGCAAGGCTATTTAACAACCAGGGCGCAATAAATAGCCTGCTATCAGTTACAGTTCCAAAGATGCTCCCTAACCACCCCCCTCCCCCTCATCTCCAATTCCTACTGAAACATTATACAAACTCCAGATCGGTTGAATGGGCCTTTTCAAGTATCTACTCAGCTCAACTCGACTCAGCTTCACTCAACTCTGCTCTGGTCACTGTTCATTACAATTTTTGTTTTATTACATCATTTGTTTTGAACAACATACAAACAACAATGCATTTGTACTAATGATAATTTGAACATGCAAACATGTACTCAGAAGCATGGGTGCATTAAAGAAAAAATAGTAAAATAAATAAACAGCGAATTCATGTTGGGGTTCATGGGAGGTGGGGGGCTCATGGGGTTGAAATTGGAATTCATTGGGGGGTTGGGACTGTTTCATCCTGGGATGCCATTTTTGGTGGGCTCTTTTGGACCAGGTAGACTCCTCTTTTGTCCCCTGGACAGAGTTGGTTGGGGGCTGGGGTTGGAGCGGGGGGTCGGGGTATGGGCCAGGGTTGTTCAGGTTCAGGCGGTGGGCTGGTGCGGTCTACCTGTCTCCACTCCAGAAGGAATGGGGCCACCTCCTGGGTCCAGGGACTATTTGCCCCTCTGGGCTATCAGTACCTGGACCTGGGAGTTTAAAGTATGTATAGGGAGTGTGAATGAATGTATGATGTCTATTTTTGTGTGTCTTTACGTTGGGTGTGTAGGTGTGAGTGTTTTTATGTGTACGCATGAGGGTGGGAATATGTAATTGTGACTGTGTACACCTGTTTTTGAGTCAGGTTGGGTCTTGGGCTGCTCCCTCTCCTGGATCAGCTTAGGCCCCCCATCAAATGTGGAACCTATTTCCTCCCCGCCACACTCCTTGCTGGTGAAACTATGTTTATACAGAAAATTCCAAATAAAAAAGCAGTGGAAAACAGATAATTTATTAGGGTCTTAATAGGTATTTTAATCATCAAGTCAAATTTAAGTAAGAAGTAGATACCATGTAGATTCCTAAATATTTGACTGGGAATATGGTGCCAAACGTGATCTTTCCTTCTCCAAAATTCACCTGTTTAATTATTTTAATGGTTTTGTTAGAGATTGCCAATGAATATGCAGGGTAGATACTTCTTGAGATACTCTCCATTTAAGTTAAAATAATGTCATGTAATAGCCAAGAGTTAAGTTTAGATAGGCAGTTATTTGTTACTTTCCACATATTTTCATTTTTCCTTTCAACAAAATCCTTGAATATAAGTATTTCACAGTGGATTTATGCTGTATGCCTTTGTTAAATGGGTTTAATGAATTGGCATTAACTCACATTTAAACTGAGGTTCAAACTCAAGGCATCAAAAATGTGTCAAATAATTCTGTTAAGTGCTTCATAAAGATGGTCAGCCAGCTGGGTATTGAGTACTGGCATTTCAACCAGGAAAGACTCACAAATGAGAGAAACACAGAGATGGCTATTAGAGGAATTTATTAGCTGATGTTTGATTTCTTTTGGTGCTCGGACCCCGGTGGAAGACATGGATGCTGATAATGACAAGAGCTTGAATAAACATCTTAGTATTAGAATAGAGATGTCTTCCCCCCAAAAAAGGCAGAGGTCGGGGCCGAGGCTGAAATAGAAACAGTATGGGAGTTAGTATGAATGAGGGTGGTCTGACTGGCAGGATGTAGAGAAGGGATGATCTGTGCCTGAAAGGATAGCAAAGAAAATTATTGAGCCTGGCAGGGCATGAGGCGTGTGCCTGACAGGGCATAGAGAGGGATGAGGCATGAGCCTGACAAGGCGTAGAGAGGGATAAGGTGTGTGCCTGACAAGGTGTTGAGGAGTATTGATCTAGAGAGAATGAAGTGATGAGTGAAACGTAGGAGACATAATGGATAACATCAGCTGATAGATGTTGGAGAATGGAGACCTTGAAGAAAATGAGGGGAAAGAATGAGGTTTGATGAAACGATCTTACATAGCAAGGATAAGTTTAAACTGAAAACGCCAACCACCACTAGTAAATGTAGAAGCTCTTACCTAAGAGCTGAATGATCATTGAGCAGAGAGCACAGAATAGAAGTTTGGACGGACATATGAAGAGAATGCTGAAGTTGAGCAGCGGCCGAGTTGTTGTAGGGAAGCTGTGGAAACTCCTTGGGTAGCTGCTGAAGTGGCTGCCCCGATTCTGAATGAGTGACCTCAGAACTGCCTAGGGGGAAGGTTGCATTGAACAAAGTTTGCCTCAGAAATTTGAGGAACCAGGAGGCGATCATGGGAACTCCTTCTGGAGTAAGGAAAAGACGCATGAAGAGTGAGCTGATTTGTGATGTTTGAGAGCAAAAGTGAACATGGCTTGGAATGGACAAAATGGGCCATCGAGGCGAGCAATGGAAATGAAACATGGACCTTTAGTTTTGGTTTGTTTGCGGTAAAGTTTGAAATGGTCTGGATAGAACTTGAGGTCTGAAAAGGCTAAATCTCTAGATGCCACGAATGAATAGGAAGGAAAAGAAAATTTGCTTAGACAAAGAGCGCCGTAGAAGGCAATGAGTAAGGCGCTGGAGAGAAGAGATGTGAAATAAATGTAATGTTTTGAGATGCCTTTGAGGAGAAGTTAGTGCATAATGAGTGAAAAAGACTCGGAATGGGCTCAGAAAGATGATCTTTCGATAAAAACGATGCCTGCTAGAAGGCTGCGGCTGTAGGGGATCTTAAACCGATGGTGTTCAAAACAATGAGTAATAAAAGCTAGGACTGAATGTAAACCAGATACGATGACGTGTTATTAGCAAGGTAAAATTTTCAAAGTTTTGCAAAGTTTTGCCAGGCAAAGGAATAAGGTTTGAAAGTAGAAGGAGCTAGACCTCAGATACAGCAGTGATTGGCACATTGCGAAAGAGGAAGGAGAGAGAGGAATAATTGGAGTAGGGTAAAAGTAGGCTGATGGACAGAGACGGTGGAAGACCTGAAAATTTTAAACGAGACGGGGCATGAGCGACTGAATTAGAAACCTGGAACATGACGGGCAGAAATGATAAAGGTATGAGTTACAACCAGCCAGGATTCGCCGGAGGTAAGAGCTACGTCCGTGAAATGAACTTGAAGGAGGATTGGAGGAGTTCTTAAGGCGCTTTCCACATGCCCGGAGCTGAGATGAGGGGAAAAGGGGCCATCAAGGCAGGAGGCCAGTCGAACACTCCTACAAGCGGAGGAGGAAGGAGGGCGGAATTCGTCACAAAACAGTGCGGGGAACCACCAAGTCGCAAGAAACTAGTCGGACATATCGCAGTTGATCGTCGAAGCTCAGCCGAAGAGCAGGAGATTCTGTGTATGAAGGTCTTTTAAAGCAAAGCCTGGATGGATGATTGGCTCAAGAGGAATGTGGATCAGGAGCTCATTGGTTGGAACAGAGAACGTGGTGGAGTAATTAGACGGAGCCAGAAGTGGAGGTGAGTCTTCCAAGTTGAATTTTCATCAAAACTCCATTTTAAGAGCATCTATAGGAGCAGCATTGAAATTTCTTGTAAAAACTGAAAGCATTTATTGCATCCACGAGTTTTATTGTAAGTCGCGGTGATGTACCTGGTTGCAAAAAGAACTATTTGTATCATTCTGAACAGACGATAATATGACTGAATTTGGAACCAAAACTTAACTGTAAACAGCAAAATGGGTGTTTGATAGAAAGAAAGGTTTTGTAAAAGTGAAGAAACAAAATGAAACCATCATCCTTAATTAAATAATTGTAGTCTAGGAGATCACGTACTAAGCGAATATTGTTACGAATGGATTATTCTTGATAAAACCTGACAGGGAATAGCGTATTCTTTTATGCAAGTTTGCTGTTATTCTGTTGGCATAAATAAGGGTTAGAAGATTGTAGTCAGTGTTCAGTAAAATGATTGGCCTGAAATTATCAATAATTTGAGGGTGCTTGGATTTATAGATTAATGTGCCTTGACCTTAGTTGGAAGGAATGCCATATTATCAGTTGTTTCTTGAACCTTATTAAAAATGAGTCTTTCAAATGATTCCAGAAGCCCTTATGAAATTTAAATGAGCATCATAACCAGAAGATTTGCTTAAACATATACTGACGTTAGTATGATTAGAAACAGGAAAATATAAAACATGAAATGAGAAAAAAGCAAAAAACCCACACACAAAAAGCATCAATGCATAAAACAACCAACCTCTGTTGTTTCTGGTTCATTGCATAAATAACAGTTGCTACATCAATTTTGAATCTATGCCTAATGAACTCATTTGAAGGATAAATATAATTTAAAGGTCATAACTTTAAATAATTAATAATAATTATTAATAACTAATAATAATTTGTTTTAAAAATGTATTACATTCTTTATGAAGCTGGGTCTGGTTGGCCAGAGTGTTCTGTCATATTGTTTTTAACAGATTTGACCCACATGCAGAAAGCAATTCAGGAGACAGTGTTTTACGGTAAAGTGTTTATTTACAGTGCAGTGGCGTGGGCAGGGAAACTGGAACCGGGAAACCAACTGTAAAAATAAACAGGATGGTAAGCAGGGAATACTTAGGGTCAAAAACTAAAGAATAATAATTTAGCCTTACTGGGTTGATTGAATGATCCGCCAGAGGGTGGGGAGTGGACCAAATAGTTGTTTACCCGTGAGACAGATGATGGTGGATAATGGTGTGCCAGGATGATAAGATGGTCCAGGGTTTTCAGAAGTAGGTACAGTGGAAGGAGGAGGGTGGACAGGGTTCTTGAATGGTCTGCAAGGAGCAAAGAATACAGGAGGCTGCCAACCACTGAGGTCCAAGAAGTTTGAGTCTTTGTTCATTGAGCTTGATAGCTTCTTTCCAGAAGTGGCAAATCCAGGCAGAGTTCTACCCGAAAAGACAAGGTCAGGTTCTGGTAATCCTGCAGGGTGACAAAAACAAATGACTAAGAGTCAAGGCAAGGAACAAGACAAGGTAATGTGGCTTGAGCTGTACCACTAAGGGACCACACTCTGGCAGTGAGTTGCTGGCAGCTTCCTCATAATATACTCCTCAGCAGGTAATCAAGGGAATGATGAACACCTGTCTCCTCTCCTCCAGGTTCCACGCCATCTAGGGGCTAAGCACAGTAACCGCACCAAACAGACAAAGCACAGATCCTGACAAAAAGAACATAATGGTGACTGAACATTTGTTTGTAAGCAATTTTCCAATTTCTTAAGTCCTGTTGGTTGAAAGTAGATAATTTAGCAGGTGATTTAGGAATATTAATGTCACATTATAATAAAACACAATCCTTCTACTTTTATGTAATATTAGAATGGTAGAGCGAACCAAGCTTCATGACCATTTTCCTAAAAAGATCGAAGGCATTTATTTTTGAACCCACTATTTAGTATTTTTTATGCTTCGTCTCCCAGCTGAACTATGGTGATTGTTAGGTATTATTCAATCAACTCAGAGGCAAGGAACGATACCGTGTCAGTTTTACTTGCAACAAGGGTAGCTGACTTTGCAGTAGAAATCTACAAAGTGTTGGCACCGCTCTCTCTTTATTTATACATGCTGGTTCACACACAGTTCAACAAACATTCAGGGTGTGTGTGTGGGGTCAGAAAGGTTAGGGTTCATGTGTCTTGATTTTAAACAGAGAGGGGATGGGGACTTGGTACGAACAGCCCCTAGATGTTGCTGATAAAAGCATAACTCGCTCTTCTCCCCATCTCCCCTACTGTGGCATGTGGGAGGGAAAAGCACTTAGAGCAAACATGAGTGATAAACAATACAAAAGTTTTCAATCCCTAACAGTGATGTTGTGATTTATAATTCGCAGACCCTAAATGTTAGAGTTTCCTATAATTATAAGCAGGAGCTCAATTACTGCAATGAATTGTAGAGGTGAAGTGCTGCATCCTTGTCTACCACCTCTCTTTACTGTTAATCTGGGGCTTGTTCCTTCTGGGACAAACACACAACTATTAATATGTGTGGGAAGCATTTTGATTTTATCAAGAAATTTATCTCCTAAAACAAAATGTATAAGTTCCAAAAATGAAATAATGTTCTACTGAATTAAGTGCTTATTGAAAATCCAGAAATAAAATAAAACCATCATCATTAATTAAGTTAGCATAGTCAATTAAATCCAGAACCAGGCAAAATCCAGTTGAGTATAACTGATTATATTTGAGAAACCCTCTTTTAATCGAACTGCAAGAACTGCCATAAATATTTTATAATCTGTGCTTAGAAATGTTATTGGTCTTAGATTATTCATTTTCTTTTGTCCTTCCCTGGTTTAGGATTTAAAGTGATTATGCCGTTTCATTGTTGTTAGACATTCTTTTCGGTTAATGCTTTACATAGTTGCATCAAACAACATTTCTTTCCAAAGGAATTTGGCAGTTATACTATCTGAGCCAGGTGCTTTATATGAAGCTGCTTTTTTAATAACATAATCCATTTTTTCAATGCAAAAAGCCTCCTCACAACTATTTCTAAATGTTTAATCTATTATGGGAATAACAATTCAAAATTTTACATGAAAAGAGTCAGAGTTGTTTTGAAAATGTGGATGTGTACACATCACTATAAAATTCTTAACTTCTTTGGATTCATTACTGTACATTCCATTCAATTAATTAAGGGACTATGAATTGTGTTTCTTTCCTGTCTTTGTTTTTCTAAATTAAAAAAATATGGAGTATTTGTTTCTCCCTCTTCTATCCACTTGTCTCTAGTTTGTATAAATGCTACAGGAGCTTTATTCTGATAATGTTCATCGATTGGACTGTAAAAAGTTTATGTTGGTTTAGACGTTGGTTTCACTCAATTGTTTTATTATAATATGAAATTAACTCTTTGGTCAGTTCATACTCCCTTTTTCTCCTTATGGATACTTTTGCCAAATGAAATGGAAAATTTACCGATAGTAAATAAAACAAAATCTCACTTTTGTATAGATGTGAGTAAAGTTGCATCATTTTTAACATCAAGTATTTTCTTAATATTCTTACAATATTCCTGAATCTTCAGTAAATTAGAAATGAATTTCCAGGAACCTTTGAAATTGTTTCTAGTTTCATATTTTGATTATATCTGTTGGGACCACAGCCATGGAAACAACATGAAAACTCCGGTACAAATTTTTCTGGAGCTTTCAAAATAAATTGCATTTAACCTACTTCCAACATTTGGAAAAGGCGGGGTAACAGCGGACTTCCCATGATGCCACTGGTTGTATAAAAGCACCCCCTTTCCAATGGTCCTTTCTCTTCCACACTGGTGATCATCGGGACAGGGGAGGCACAGCGCATTAATGTCTCTTTGCTGGCAAACAAACATAAACTCTTCAAAGTGGATCCAAGGGTGTCATACGATCATCGATCATATGCACTGAGTTAAGTATGGGTGAATCACTGTTTGTGTACCCGGTATTCATTCATAAAAAGGGGAAATTAAGGTATAAGCATTGCCCGACTTTCTCTCTGAGGCCTGCAGAAGCAAACTGTTCCAGCGAATTCCCTGCAGAAACACTGTCTCTACGAAGCCAAGTGGAGCGGTTTTTCTCGGTCTGAAAGGACGACAACAGGAGCCGCATCACCGTGGTAACGTATAGATTGGTCAGTGGACAAAATGGGCTGCCCAGCCACTGCTCCGGAGGTTAGCCGGAAGCAAAACCTTTGTTCACAGCGCTTTCTTCAAACTTCGTTGTTGACAACTCCTCAGCATGGTTCATACGAGGTTAGGGTTTGGACAGAGTAATAGAGAAAGATTTATGATCTGAACGTTTTTCATTTTATGAAGTTTTTGTGTTGAACTCTGCTATGTTAGTGCTAGCAGGCTATCTGCAGCACACATGCTCAGTTTTTGGTGTTCTGTGTTTGTGTGTTTTTAAATTTAAGACAAACTTTACTTGAAGGGTGATTTTAAACACAGAAGATTGATCATAACGCGCTGTCCGCACTTATGCATTTTAACCCTTTGTATCAACGGTGTTTTAAAGGTGTGTGTTCGATTCTGGTGCTAAGCTATCAGCTTCTTTTGTTAGCTTTAACTGCTAACAGCTAATGAAACACCATTATGCCCCATTTCTCCAGAAAGATTTGGCTCTTTTCCAAAATATTCCCTTAACAATATTTCTTTAAATATTATTTTAATAAATAAAGGCAGCTAATGAGACACCGTTAAGAATTAGTCATCCAGTTGGTTTTATTCAGCAGATCATTCTTTAAAACATTATTTTATTAAAATAATATTTTATCTGATTTTGCATTGTGAATGGTTGTCTAAAGGTTTGCTGATTATTGCCTAAGTTAGTTCCCAGACTAACTTAACTTCATTTCCAAGTTCTTCAAGATAATCCTTGGTTCTCAAACATAAACATTACATGGTAATGTTGCATCACTATTTTGGTCATGGTTTTAACCATCTTTAATCAACTTGTTTATAGTACATAGCACATTATCCTTTAATTCTGCTTGGTAGTTTAATAAATTCTTGTATTTTAAGAAATTGTGTGAATTCATTCCATGTGTGTACAGAGTTTTGCTGTTCAATAATGTCAGAGCTTGGCTCACTCTTTTGATTTTGTCCTAATACCATAGCCTTACTGGGCTGGTATTCACAGGATAACCCTTAACAGACCGACATATTATTTGATAAAATATTCAATTATTAATATTAAATATTAAAAAATATTTTCAGATTAATAGTCACAACATATCATATGCTCAGATTTATGATGCATTGATCGCTCAAAGTGTTGCATGAAATATTAGCTTCTGTGATGTGTCCAAATATGGAATTTGTTACTAACCAATAATTCATTCTTGATCTTGATTGTCCATTAGGTTTAAGTCAACATCTGATAAACTCCTGCAGAGCGGTTTGTACCATGATTGTCATGTCATATCATACCATTTTTGAGTCCAAAATTTACCATCTGATGACATCTGGTGTGTTTTTTGAAGAAACATACAGTTAGCCTTTTACAAAATAAAAAAAAAAACCTGCTTTACGCTTGATTGGATCTTTAAGTCCTGTTGTAGTCAAAGAAGGCCAAAATTAATAAGTCTTTAAATGGAACACTGAACACATAAACAAAAGGGTAAAAAGAACTTGTAGGAGATAGAGCAAAAAAATCTAGGAAGCCCCATGATCACAGCTTTTCCATTGTTGATCTACTGTCCATTGTAAAGATCTTGCTTAACTTAACCTACAGAGAGATGCGCTTCTCTCCGATGGAGGAAAAAGGTCTCTTGAGGCCTGTACCCTTCCATGCCTGCTCGATCCTTGGCCACAGCACCTGTCTTGCACATCTGTCCTACTGGGTCAGATCTTCTGCAAACCCCATTTCTTCTTCCTTGCAGATCTGAGTTCAGCTCATGGAAGTTCGGGATTTTTCATCATTGCAGACAGAGTGTCTGCACAGCACAGTATAAGTAACATTATTATTGGGTGTTTGTTGTAGCATTTGCATAGATCTTAAATCTGTTCCGTGGAAGTGCCTCATATGTGCAGTATACAGGTCCTTCTCAAAATATTAGCATATTGTGATAAAGTTCTTTATTTTCCATAATGTCATGATGAAAATGTAACATTCATATATTTTAGATTCATTGCACACTAACTGAAATATTTCAGGTGTTTTATTGTCTTAATACAGATGATTTTGGCATACAGCTCATGAAAACCCAAAATTCCTATCTCACAAAATTAGCATATTTCATCCGACCAATAAAAGAAAAGTGTTTTTAATACAAAAAACGTCAACCTTCAAATAATCATGTACAGTTATGCACTCAATACTTGGTCGGGAATCCTTTTGCAGAAATGACTGCTTCAATGCGGCGTGGCATGGAGGCAATCAGCCTGTGGCACTGCTGAGGTCTTATGGAGGCCCAGGATGCTTCGATAGCGGCCTTTAGCTTATCCAGAGTGTTGGGTCTTGAGTCTCTCAACGTTCTCTTCACAATATCCCACAGATTCTCTATGGGGTTCAGGTCAGGAGAGTTGGCAGGCCAATTGAGCACAGTGATACCATGGTCAGTAAACCATTTACCAGTGGTTTTGGCACTGTGAGCAGGCGCCAGGTCGTGCTGAAAAATGAAATCTTCATCTCCATAAAGCTTTTCAGCAGATGGAAGCATGAAGTGCTCCAAAATCTCCTGATAGCTAGCTGCATTGACCCTGCCCTTGATAAAACACAGTGGACCAACACCAGCAGCTGACACGGCACCCAGACCATCACTGACTGTGGATACTTGACACTGGACTTCTGGCATTTTGGCATTTCCTTCTCCCCAGGCTTCCTCCAGACTCTGGCACCTTGATTTCCGAATGACATGCAGAATTTGCTTTCATCCGAAAAAAGTACTTTGGACCACTGAGCAACAGTCCAGTGCTGCTTCTATGTAGCCCAGGTCAGGCGCTTCTGCCGCTGTTTCTGGTTCAAAAGTGGCTTGACCTGGGGAATGCGGCACCTGTAGCCCATTTCCTGCACACGCCTGTGCACGGTGGCTCTGGATGTTTCTACTCCAGACTCAGTCCACTGCTTCCGCAGGTCCCCCAAGGTCTGGAATCGGCCCTTCTCCACAATCTTCCTCAGGGTCCGGTCACCTCTTCTCGTTGTGCAGCGTTTTCTGCCACACTTTTTGCTTCCCACAGACTTCCCACTGATGTTCCTTGATACAGCACTCTGGGAACAGCCTATTCGTTCAGAAATTTCTTTCTGTGTCTTACCCTCTTGCTTGAGGGTGTCAATAGTGGCCTTCTGGACAGCAGTCAGGTCGGCAGTCTTACCCATGATTGGGGTTTTGAGTGATGAACCAGGCTGGGAGTTTTAAAGGCCTCAGGAATCTTTTGCAGGTGTTTAGAGTTAACTCGTTGATTCAGATGATTAGGTTCATAGCTCGTTTAGAGACCCTTTTAATGATATGCTAATTTTGTGAGATAGGAATTTTGGGTTTTCATGAGCTGTATGCCAAAATCATCCGTATTAAGACAATAAAAGGCCTGAAATATTTCAGTTAGTGTGCAATGAATCTAAAATATATGAATGTTAAATTTTCATCAAAACATTATGGAAAATAAAGAACTTTATCACAATATGCTAATATTTTGAGAAGGACCTGTATGTATGAGGTCATGGCCAGAAAAATGCATGACAGCCTGACTTAGCTGGTGATCAAATTGTTACATTGTGAAATGCTTGACAAGGCAACACTGACATGTTATTTGCTAAAGGTGCGGATCTTCCTACTCCATTGAAAGATAGGCAAGATACATTATCGTGTAAAAGGGATATTAGGGAGCTTCGTTATAACGCTGCCACTGCAATTGTGATGCCATTAGTCCTTTCCTCTGGTACTAATTGTTGAAATACAAACTGAACAATTGACATACACATCCCTGGACTGCATGTGGACCAGATTTTGTCCAAATGTCTTTTTTCCGTGCCTAATGTTGTGAATAGTGAATGGACAATAAACTAAAATACTATGTTGTGGTGCTGTTAAAAGTTGTTTAGAAATAAAAACAAATTGTTCCAGTATTTTTGCAGAAAATGGGTCAGAGTTAAGTGATAATCCCTTAGAATTGCCATCAATGCTGTACTTGAACTACACAGGCCTGGTGAGTTTTCCTGCTTTTACAGTCACATTCTAGGAAAAAGATAAAATGTAAATGAAATGAACAGACAATCTTACACACTGTGGATGCTGATGTTAAACTTTAGTGTCCATTTTCTGTCTAAGCATTTTCCACTAAATTACCTGACACTTGGTTCAGTCTGATGGGTTTTAGTTAGTTTGCTGCTAGAAATATTTTACTAATTTACTAGAGCATCTAAAATCTTTTCATCTTTGAAAAAATGACTGTGGCTCAGCAGGTGGCATAGTTGTCTTGTTATCAGAAAGTTTTGTGTTTAATCCTAGCTTCCTCCTTTGCCATATGTTGATGTGGCAACATCAACATATGGCAAAGGCATTTTACCAGACATTGCCTGCGTTGGGGTAAATATGCCCTCTTTAGTTTAATTGCCACTGTTCATTATTGTTTAGAGGTTTCGTTAGTAGAATATTCTTTGTTCTCTGTTTATTTAGTTTTTTTTTGTTAGATCTTTGTAAAGTATTTTCTTTGGGTTTCCTTTTACCTCCATGCAGTTTCATTCATGTTTATTAGTCTCTCTCTCTGCCACCCTGCAATAAAGCTCACTCAGTCCACCTGCTGCCTGCTCATCAGACTCATGCTTTCCACCAGTTTCCCCTGCTATTAATGCTTCCCATTTCTCATTGCGTTGGTATATATTGTTTTGCTAATGTCCATGCCTGTGTTCATGCCCACAATCCATGCCTCATTCTACTCATGCCTGCTTGTAAGTTGTTGTCTTTTATTTATGAGATTTTCTCCACTCATTGTGCTGCTCCTGCTTGCCTGTCTGCAGTTTGGATCCAGCTCCAAAACCCTTCATGACAAAGGTTAAAGAAATATTCCGAGATGACTCCTTTTTTTTTTTTGACAGTTTGACTATATGGCTTTCTAAGCAGCTAAGATGTTCTAAGGTGTTTATAATCACAATGCTCTGTCTGTTCAATGCACGGTCAAAGTCAAATGTAGGAAGAAACTTGTGCCATCAGAAACTGAATTTGAATTGGTGTGACTGAATTTGTATTTGTGTAATTTGAAATTAAATGCATTGGTTTGAAAATGAATTTCACTAAACTGAAACTGAATTTTATGGTTTGAAACTGAATTCATCTGCTTTTAAAATGTCGTTGTAATAAAAATTCAGTTTGACTACTTTCACTTTCAGGTCTGTAATTCATTTTCAGTTCCAAAATTCAGTTTTTTTGTGTCACACATCCGGGCCCTTGAGGGTAGCCTTAGATTAATCAAACACAGATTCATCGATTTACATTTCACATCAGGTTAAACTTCCTTTACGGCATGTTGAGCTGGAGCAGTGCAGCATACATGAGCTTGGCGCATATCAATCACCAGGTCAAATGAGCATCTATAAGAATGATGGTCAAACAGCAACACTAATGCTACCTGTAGCTATTAGCTAAACATGCCAGATTAGCATAGAGTGCCGCTGGTGTTACATCAGTCTGCGTTTCTCTTGTCTTTACCTCAGTGTAACTTCTGTTGACTAGCAACTGTGTTAGCGTGAAGCGCAGAGCTGTGAATCCGAACAAATGAGCCTGAAGGTTAATAACGTTGTCTCTACTGTAAATAACTACACGGTTTTTATTTACCCTTTACATATTGCTGATGGATTATTATGCTGTTTTGTTTTAAAATGTTATTGTTTTATGATCTTGTTCATTATTCAGCCATTTAAAATGTTGAAAATATTTTTGTGTTCATAGATATAAAAATCACTAGATAAAATACATTGATGACAAATACCATTTGTTTAATTTATTTGTAAAACTTTCAACAACTTAAACACTAACATATTAACATGTTTTGTCAAGTTTGGTTTTTGGATCTGGTCATGCTTTAGTTTCATGTTGTTCTAGTTTCTGTTTGTTTGTATTCAAGAGTCTGTTTTGCTCCAGCCACGTTTTGTTCTGTATGTCAATTAACTTTATTCGGTTCACCTGCACCTAGATAATCTGTCTTGTTTCACCTGGTTCACTCTCCATATATACACACCTGTTCTGTTTATTCCTCGCGGAAACATTTTCAGATCATGCTCATGTCTTGTTTTTCGGGTCATGCCATGTCTGTCTTGCCAGCACATTTATTGTTTTGTTCCTGCCTCTTCTGAGAGTGAGTTTTTGTTTTTCAGTCATTAAATCCTTATCACTTACCATCATGCTGCCTGCTAGTCTGCATTCTGGGTTCGTCCGTTGCTCAAGTCTTAACACATCTTCATGTAACCACCTAAAACAATTAACCTATTATGATGCTCTCTCCCAACTAGAACTCATTAGGAGAGAGATCTCGGTGATTTTTGCTATTTTTTCTTCTATCACAAAAATCAGTTTAACCTTTAACTGCTTTCTCAGTGTGTTTCTGCATGTATGGAACAAAAACCTAACCCAAACATAACGTCTACATTTGTACATCTGTGAATAAAAGTCTGATGAACATTTTATAGTAATAATTTATGATTACATGTTGGGAATTGGTCAAAATCAATTTTCTTGTGTTGTCTAGTCTTCAATTGCGAATAAACGTTTTGAAAATTAGCTGTCTATTGGTAGAATGGTAGAATTTGGGGGTAGAGAGGGTATAGCTGGCACACCATGTGTCCTTGGTTTGACTCAAAGCATCAAAACAGAGGGAAATTTACTGCCTTTTTCCCCATCTCTGCCACATTCCTGTCAAACCCCTGTCTCATCGCAACTTGGCCTGTGCAGCGACTGCGCGAGCCTGGCATCGCCAGCTGCACGTCACCAACGAGGCCGCCATTAAATTCCAAATGTCGCCTCTAGGTGGCGCTGTGAGCGTCGTGTAATGATCTTCACTCATGTAGAATTCTGAGTGAAATTTTGAGAAGTATTCAAAATTTGGGGGAAATCCGACTTTCCAAATGCAAGCTGCATTCACTTGTTTATTAGTGGGTAGGGCTGAAATTATGTAATCAGTTGACTGGGTCAACATGTCTATCATTAACTCATGATCATGTATACTACATTTCAAGTGGATCCGATGATGTATGAGTGAGATATAGCCCTTGAAGTGTCCAAGGGGGCGCTATTGATCCAAATTTTAATGTAATCCAATAGAGCTGTTTGGGGGTTGACAAAGATCAACCGTATTTAGTTTGGAGTGAATCGGACCTTGCATGTGTAATTTAGAGGCAAACGTATGGCCGTGGTGTGACTTTGCCACGCCGTCATAGCCACACCCTCCTGCCAAACCAGTCAGTACTAGACACAAACTTAGATGATCATGTTATCTGTCACTTGGTACAGTTTCATGTTGATTAGGTGGAGGGGATCAAACATGGACCACACTAAGTGAAACATTACACTTCCTGTTCTCAGGGGGTGGGTCTTCGATGATGTCAGCATCTGATCAGTGAATATTGCTCAGGGCCAGAGGCAGATCAATCCCAGAAGCTTTCAGGTCTCTGTGACTTTCCTTGTAGGAGCTATATCAATTTCGTCTTTTATGGTGAGAAGTCATAGTTTGAGGCATGGCCATGCCCACACGCTTTCATGTATCAAAAAGCTTTTGATAACTTTTGATCCCCAGTGCCTTAAGAGTATACTGAGTGATTTTCAAGTTTCTAAGTCAAAAGCTGTAGGAGGAGTTTGCTCAGATATGCGGGCAATAAGCAGCCAAAACAGGGTCAAAATGGCAACTTCAATCCAAAATGGCCGACTTCCTGTTGGGTTTGGACCAATGCTCCAAGAGATATTTTTGTAGGTCCTGAGAAGTTACATATGTGTACCAAATTTCACAATCCTCGGTCAAAGCATGGCTTGGGGCTGATTTTTTAAAATCTTCTAGGGGGCGCTGTGGACGAATTAGGCCACGCGCACCAAATATGTCATCAGATCTCTGTTGGGGAGTGGACTAGGATTAATCACATTGAATTTGGTGCAGATCAGATGATGTATGTGGAAATTAAAGCCAAACGTATGGCCATGGCATGACGTCCAACTTCGCCGCACCACCACGGCCACGCCCGTTTCTGAAAAGTTACTGTGCATCAAACAAAGTTAGACCCACTAGTTATCTGTCTTCTGACACACTTTCAAGTTGATTGAGTGTAGACAGCCAGATAGTGACCTGTCCCAGTAAAAAAAGGGACTTCCTTTTCTCAGGGGGCGTGGCTTTGATGATGTCAGCATATGACCCCATAGGATCGTCGGGAACTCAAAGGTCCTCCTTCATGCACACTTTGGTGTGATTTGCCATTTCTTTGGGAAAGTTGTTGCAATTTTTCACATTTGGCACGAACGCCAAGTTTGTGCCCAGGCCACGCCCCCTAAACATGGCCGAAAACTCACGATTTTTATAACTTTTAATCCCCCATGCCTTATCAGCATAATGACCAAATATGAAGCCAATAGCTCAAAATCCCTAGAAGGAGTTCATTAAAGTTTGAGGTGAGTAAAAGTGAAAAATGGCCAAAAATTGGCCTTTGACCCAAAATGGCCGACTTCCTGTGCATTTTAGGGCATACCCCCAAGAGACTCTTTTTTTCTTGGTTTGAGGAACTCTAGCAGTGTGCTGAATTTCAGATCTGTAGGACTTACGGTTCGGCCTATCTCACGTTTGGGGGCACGGCTAAGTGGTTTGGCCACGCCCACTGATGACAACATTAAGGAACAAGAATTTCACGCGGGGGACAATTTTGGGTAAAATCTTATGCGTTTTGGTGCATGGCAAAGTCCCCAAATTGCCCCGCGAAGATGCAACGGAAAAAACAAACAAAGAATAAGAATTCTCGCGATTACAATTGGCCCTTGCAGGCTTCCTGCTCGGTCCTAACTAGATACTATAAAGCAAGTGAGACAAATCAAGTATCTGGATGTCATATTTTGAAATTAAACCTAACGTTAAGGTAAGAATACCACTTTCTTTCTGATATGGAATTGTATGAGTGAGGTTCAAATACCTCAAATACCTTTTACCACATTCACGACACCCATTTAAATATTTTAATGTGCTTCAAGGCTAGATAAAATCAGCAGGCTGTGACGAACGCATGGAGTTCCATCAGAATGCTGAAGTGATGAATGCTGATGGCTAGTATTAGGAAGGCAGATGGTGCCAATCCAGATATTGATTTGATTTCTAAATCTGTCAATACAAAGACTGACAGGCACCTTATTACTGTTCAACCTGAGCCTGCGCTCGATGACATGGAAAACCTGACTTTTGGTGCCGTAGACTTTTCTGCCAGCCTTGAATTAGGAGTCAGGGATGGATATAAGATCATTGCAATTTTCTTCCAGATTGCATCCTTTGCTGCTTGAGGCCTATTGATAAAATAAATAGCTTTCCCTTTGGGGTTTGAACAGAAAATACATGCAACTCATAATCCATTGAAACTATGACTGCAATTTGTTGCTATTTAAAAGGCCATGATTGCATTATTACGGCAGTTAAACATGGTCCCTGCAAAAAAGTAATGTGGAAAAATGCTTCAAATGTATAATAAAAGTGACATCAAGGTAAATGACATCTCCTTCAGCTGAAGTTTTGTTTCTCTGGCAACACAGCATCTTGAATAAAAGCCATTCCATTTTTATGAGAGGCTGGTGACAAGGCATTCACAATTTTGCATCTCAAGGTGGGGGCAGGGAGATGAAGAGGAAACCTATAACCACTGACACAGACATAATGAAGAGGTGATAGTCAGAAAAAAACAGAACATACCCGTCTCTGTGTTTAAAGACCTTTTTTAAAAATGTATCCAATTCATCTTCCATGTTTTTTTTTCTCTCAGAATGAAGCAAGGATTTCATGCCACTGAAACTTACAAAGATGCATAGCATCATTTGTAGCTATGTGTAGCTGGCTGTTAGTTTTTCCATAATGTAGTGTGCTAATCTTCTTGCTCTTGTAAGGAGTCATCCATAGTAACTGACGGCAAGTAGGGAAGATTAAGACGAGGTAATCGTGAAAGAGATATGAGAATAATGATGCAAGCAATTTGATGAAAATCCAGGTGAGTTACATAGAAATTAAGTGAAACTTGTGGTCTGTGTTAATGCTATTATAACCCTGTTTCAGCATCAGTCATGTTGATCTAGGTTCCATTATGGGGAAGATGCAAGTGCATCCACCCCCATAAAACCTGCATTCAAATTCATGCTGGTTATATTTTATGTCATTTTAGAAATGCAATGCCATTTAACAACAGGATCAGAAAAAGAAACCATTTCTGCACAAAATACTGCAGACATTTCTTTTAGAATTGCATTGTTTTTGTTTTTGTGGTGACAATATTCTGAGATTGTTATGCATGATTGGAAACAGTTTATTAGCTTTAAAAGATTATTTCATAACACATCATTCCTGTACTTTTTCCATGACACAAAATGATCCTGGAGTGGAGAAACAGTCCAGGTGATATCACTCAATGAATCTCATTAGCAGTCTGATTTCTACAGAAGAGGAACAGATATGCTTGAAATCTTTCGCATCTTGTGTTGTGTTTTCTGAACAAAAGCTTGCAGCTGTAATCATTTTGCATGAAAATGCCCTCATGTAAAAATATCATACTATGACGTTTGTTCGTCTATCTATCTGCTTATCAGAGATTGGGTCATGAGGATAATAGACCAATGAGGAAAACCATTGATCCCTCTCCAGTGCCTCCCCTAAATAGAGAATCACACCATGTGTTCACACATTTGTCCCAGATTTTAAAAAGACCAGAGCCCTGATCTTTAAAGATCCCAAATAAGGGGTGCAAAGTTGTTTGTGCAAAAATGTCTTATAATGTAATTTTTTCTTTCCTATTAATTATATTATAAACATCAAAGCACGGTAGGTCCTTTGCATGATGTGCAATTCCAGTCACACTGGGGGTGGCTGCGCATCTCTGATCAGTTATGTATGCGCTTCAGTAGCAGATGATCTTACTAACAGCAATGGTGCGCTGGAATGATCGAGACACAAGAAAAAAGTGTTGCAAGGAGTTTTATCATAGGAGATATGCCATACTGTTTGTGATTGGCTCCAAATCAACCCTTTGATAATTCTAAATAGAATCCTCTATTCTAAGCTATTTGTATTATTTGTATTTTTGACAACCCAAATCTGTTGACACATGTACAGACAATTCTCTCTCTCTGTCATCTGCCATTCTATCTATGCCTTCTTCTTGCCACAGTGACAGCAGACATTTTTGCACGCCATTTAGCACCTGCATTTCAAACGTGCTAAATCTAGACCCAAAAACAGCACCTGCAATCCATGTCAGGTTTGATAAATCACATTGCTGGTGGTAAGGGATTACATTTGCATACCCCCCTCCCATAAATTTGTGTGTTTGTGTCATCATATGTTTTGCATATTCATGAAGGCAGACTGTTCCGTTGATTTTTCACACGCAATCCAATTAGCACCTGGTTTGTAGTTTTATGGATGCTAACAGATTTGCGTGTAGCTTTGTACACACAAACCTTTTGAAGGTCAGGCCCTAGGTGTTCACACTGAACAAACTGGTTTTTGTTTCCAGACTGAAAAACTGAGGATCACACACTTAACAACTGGACCTTTTTAGGGTTCACAGACAACAGGATTTATCAGTCTTTGGTGTTTTGACCAGGACATGTCATTTAAATCCCATTAAACAGGTTTTTAGGATTTCCCCTTTCAACTCCAGAATATTACCAAAAGTAGATATATCCTATTCATTAGTGACATTGAAAACCTATCTTATGTGTTTGTTACTTCAGTAGAATAGAAATATCCTGTCCAGGAGTGACGCTGAAAAACTAGTCCATGCATTTGTTACTTCAAGGCTGGACTATTGTAATTCTTTACTATCAGGATGTCCACAAAATGCAGTTAAAAGCCTTCAGCTGATCCAAAATACTGCAGCAAGAGTTCTGATGAAAGTTAAAGAGAGAGATCATATTTCTCCTATTTTAGCTTCCCTTCATTGGCTCCCTGCTGAATCCAGAATAGAATTTAAAATTCTCCTCTTCACATATAAAGCCCTTAATGATCTAGCTCCATCATACATCAGAGATCTGATTGTTCCACATGTTCCTAACAGAGCACTTCGTTCTCAGACTGCAGGTTTACTGGTGGTTCCTAGAGTCTCTTGAAGTAGAATGGGAGGCAGATCCTTTAGTTATCAGGCTCCTCTCCTGTGGAACCAGCTCCCAGCTTTAGTCCGTGAGGCAGACACCCTGAGAGAATTTAAGTACACCCTTTCATCAAACATTTTGACAGGTGGGCGGGACTTCCGGTGGGGGCCAAAAGAACTTCAGTATACTGTTTCCAAGTTACAAATTGACTCTAGCAATGATGTGTTTGTTATTGAATCATGAGAGACTCCATTTTAGGAAAAAGGAATGATAATTTTAGTTACCTGTAGCTTTTCTAAAACATTTACTTTTTCATCTTAGAGTAAAAGGTTATTCAGGGGAGTTACAGTTATACCCTATCCAACTGTTAGGGGCGATGTCAGGAAGGGGCAGTTACGTCTGTTCATGAAATCATCAAGGTCATCAGCGGTGGGTTCTATGACAAAGAAACAAATATATATATATATATATATATATATATATATATATATATATATATATATATATAAACAATATATATAAACAAAATTAGAGAACATTCACATGCATTTAATGATTTCTTAAAAATGAATACTTACTTACTTACTTACGTTTAAAGATGTCATTGTGCTTTTGTGAATTATCAGAAGTAGAAGCCACAATTTCCGGGTTTCCTGAAATATTTACCGACATTTCTTCTTGTCAGTACTGGTATTTTCAATGTAACAAGTGTTATGGTTCAAAGACATTCAGCATTTGAAGACCCTGACACTGAGGTTAGCCAATGAAACAACCCCCGAACAACATTTTACACACAGTATTTATACCAGAACATGACAGTGTTATCTCAACTGCAAAGACTATGTTTTTAAGACCAAAACCCTTCTTGAGTTCAAAGGTGATATGGTTATCTAATGAACAGACGTAACTGCCCCTTCCCCTAACAGTTGGATATGGTATAACTGTAACCCCCCTGAATAACCTTTTACTCTAAGATGAAAAAGTAAATGTTTTAGAAAAGCTACAAGTAACTAAAATTATCATTCCTTTTTCCTAAAATGGAGTCTCTCATGATTCAATAACAAACACATCATTGCTAGAGTCAATTTGTAACTTGGAAACAGTATACTGAAGTTCTTTTTTTTTTTCTGTTAATCTCATATTCATCTTACCTCTTTCAGCTGCTTTTCCAGTATGTTGTCGCAGAAGCTGAAGGTTTTTCTCGTTCCATCGATGTAGTGAAGCACAATCTTTTAATTTACTTTTTAGGTCTTTTCTATTGTGAACTGATTTAGACTGGCTCATATATTCAACAAATAGGTCCTGCTGTAAAGCAAAATGAACTTACAATTCTGTCAGGTTACACAGTTCATTTATTAGGATTTCATGTGATAGGTCAACATTAAGTTGATTATACCTTTAAAATATAAAAGGATGCATGTCTTTTTTTTGTTTTTTAGATGTATTAATGCCTGAAAAAACATACAGATTATTAATAACACCCTTAAACACACCCCTGTGTGTTTTAATTGGCTCATTTAAGGCCTTCCCTGTAACACCCTTAAACACACCCCTGTGTTTTAATTGACTCATTTAAGGTATCGCCCCTAATGACGACAACCAATCAGCATCCACTGTTACGCCCCCTTGGACACACCCCCCTGCTTGACCACGTGACCTCCTGCCCACATGGCAACCACATGGCGCCCACATGGCCCCCACCGGAAGTCCCGCCCTCACCGGAAGTCCCGCCCACCTGTCAAAATGTTTGATGAAAGGGTGTACTTAAATTCTCTACCCTGTCCACTTTTAAGGCTAGGCTTAAAACTTTCCTTTTTGATAAAGCTTATAGTTAGAGTGGCTTAGGTTATCCCGAGCTATCTCTGTAGTTATGCTGCTATAGGCTTAGACTGCTGTGGGACATATGCCCCGTTCCACTGGCTTGTTTTCACCTGGCTCCACTCCACTCTGCTGGCTTTGCGAGCGTTTCCATTACAGTTTTTTTTGTACCGGTACCTACTTTTTTGCTCCCTGCTCCTGAGCAGGTCCGACTGGGGCTGAGTGGGAACAACATGTGACGTGAACAGACGGCTGTTTACTGATTGGCCATTGGATGTGGAGAAATGAGGTTTTCGCTGAGGTAGTGCAGGGAAAAGTTAATTAAACACAAGAGTGACCACAATAATATTAAGGACCACAATGGCCGGAGCGGATGAAATCGAGATATCATTTTACTATTTACAAAGTATAAACCATGCCTGAATGCTGAAAGAAAAAAAAGACACATCAGCTTTCTGAATTACATGCAGGCAGGCCCTGTATTTAATAACATCCTAAATCAGCTGATCACACATAAAATAAGCTGTTCAGACGCACAAATATTTCACCCAAAACAACAGAAAACAAAACAACCACCATGAAACAGCATGTTTGGTTCAGAAATGTATTGACGGTCCTTAAGTGAACCACCGTCTGCAGGAGGAGGGAGCAGGCAGAGAGCAGCTGCCCGTAATCAGACTGCCAACAATCCGCAGAGCAGGAATATCCAATCTTAAACTAACTTCATCGCGGTCAGAAGGTTGGAGCTTCACCAGTCCAAACAGCAGCGTCTCTCCTCTCTGCTGCTCTTCCCAACCCCACTCACATTAAAACCCCTGACCCTTACTTTATAAGTTCTGACTGGGCTGTGTTCCGGATAATTATCCCAGTGGATAATTGTATACATGGAAAAACATATATAAGACATTCTGACATACACAATAATACAAACATTATTTGTATTTTGTTAATTCATGTTTTTATTTTCTATTTCTTTATTAATTTTTAACGTTTCATGCAGATTACTTTAATGTGACAATGTCACAGAGTAACGTTAATAGCAGCACAGCTTACTACACTAACAGCTGGACGCGGAGCTTCAGCCGGCATAACTCCAGCCGTCAGTTGGTCAATGGAAAGACAGCTGGTACCATACTGAGTAGAGTGAAACCAAGTGGAGCTGCGCCGCCTAAAACGAGCCAGTGGAAAAGGAGCATTAATGACCACTTTCACTCTCTCTGCTATATTCTCATACTACTCTCCAATGTAGCTTTTTTTGCTGTTATTTCAGCTTTTAACTCTCTGTTCTTTCTCTGTTTTTCCTTCCTAGAAGCTACATCTAGCCTGGCCCTATGTTTAGCTGAGGCACCTTCCTGGAGGGAGCATTGGCCCAGCTGCTTTCTGCCAACAACTTAGTGCTCACCTTATACATGTGATACAATTGGCCCTGTTTTTCAGTGTTTAACCCTGTCTGTACTAGCTATAGCTACTTGCTGAGCTTCTACTGTGACTAACTGTATGTGATCTCTTTCATACTCTAGACTTGAAAACTGACTAAGAGTTCATCTGCTTGGCTGTCTTTCTCTCCTAGATGAAGCCTCTAAAGGAGCTATAATTATTAATGTTTCACTTTTCTTTCCCATAAAAAGTAGTCCTGGATCAGTGCTACTGTGTTCTCTTTGTGTCTCTGCTCTGTTCTCTCAAACTCCCAGTCGGTCGTGGCAGATGGCCACTCACACTTGTTGTGGAATTTTCTTATCAAAGTGGGTAGAAGTTGACTCATAACAAGAGAAAATCCGGACTTTGTCTTATAAGTTTTATTCAAAGGCATTCAGCGTTTGAAGACCCTGACACTGAGGTTAGTCAGTGAAACAGAGCCCCGATCAACATTTACACACAGTATTTATACCAGAACATGACTGTGTTATCTCAACTTCCAAGAGTCTGTGCTTTATGACCCAAACCCTTCTTGAGTTCAAAGGTGACAAGGTTATCTAGGAACAGACCTAACTGCCCTTCCTGACATCATAACAAAACACAGAGGTCAGAGGTGAGGGGTAGATGGAAAATCACCTGTGGGTGATAAAACACAGACTCAAATGTGAGAGGTGAAGGGAATGTCAAAGCACTTTAAAAGAATTTTCCATTACACTCCTTTCTTCTGATTACAAGATAATCACAAAACTAAAAGAAAATTCTACAAAAGCATCACCCAAAGCTTATAATCCAAGGAAATAAGGTGTGCTTTCCTCCTGAGCAATACAAATATCTGGATCTTTAATTGGATTTCTATTACCCCGAAATCTATAAAGAGTTCCTGTAGACGCACACGTTAAATTAGTCTCACTAGAAAATTTACCAACATTTCTGCTTTTCCGTACAGTATAATTCCTCACCCGAGGAAAAATGACCTCCACCAACCGGTTATCTGGAAAGAAAGTAGCTAGAGTATAAGCAGTATCAATAGGAACTGGTACCAAAAATGGTTGATCATTAATAGCATGTGGAATCAAACAACAAACATAGCAACTATCATTTCTTATCTTCCTCACGGTTTGATGCATCAGTTGCCACCAGACATTATCAGCATGATCATAGTAGTCAGAAAAGTGATGGATCTCTCTTCGAATCAGCTGATGACTATTATTTACACAATTCCTCAAATTAGCCTTACATTGTCTTTGCTGCACCTTTTCCCAAATGAACACAAGAGTTATAAAAATACTTGAAATACCAATCATTAGCATCAGAACAGACCATCTTCCATTTAACTGCATCGTGACCTTGAAGTGGAATGTCCTTTCTTCTGGTACTGAAAGCAAACAGTTTCTTTTTTTTTAAAGAAAACAAATTATAAACACAACTTAAAAAACAAAAAATCCTGCCGACTCTCCTGAGTGGCTTCAAGCTGCCCTGTTACCAGTCTGGTACAGGTGGGCAGTCGTAGGAAGCTCCTCTAGAAATATATTTAGAAACAGGAACTCTAACCTGCTTGAAGTTAGGCTTCCATAGTCCAACTTATGATTTTTAACTTTCAGGCAATGCGATGGCCTTAAGTAGATTCTGAAATAACGTTGCACTGCCCAAGGGATTATTGTGCCCTTGTAAGAACAGTGTTCTTCAACCACCTGTTCAATCACTCGCCAGTGATCAGCTTACAGTTCTTTGTCTTGTGGTGGTCCGCTGTCCTCACACCTTTCAGGCCGTGGATGATCCAGTTGGAAGATGACTTGTGTCCTGGAAGCCAGATGAAGCTGGAGGAGCTGGAGCTTTCCTGCAACTTTCCTGCAGCTTTCCTGGGTGTCTAGTAGGATCTGATATGGGCCATTCCAGCACCTGGACTTCCAGTGTTTTCTCCTAAATTCTCTGACCAGAATCCAGTCGCCAGGAATAAAGGACTGGAGGGTGGAAGTGGCTGTTTCTGGTAATGCAGCCTTCACCGTCTGTGAAACTGATATACTAGCAGTGACCATCAGCTAAATATTCTGAATATCAAAAATGTGACCAGATGTTTGTGGAAGGTCTGATTACAGGTCAATATTTCATAGTTTCAGAATACCCAAAAAGAATTTCAAAAATGGTCTAATCTGTGGAGATGTAAAATTTCACAAAAGAATCAACACCATAATTTCAGAGAGGTTATCATAATGTGGTCTTAGGGAGCTATGCACCATTTATATAAACAAAGTACAACGTCTCTCTCGCATTGTCACTAAGTCCTCACTGGAGGTCTGAGCTACTCTTTTTCCCATGAGTGCTGAAACGTTTGGAACCCCATGTTACTTTATTCTGACATTCCCCTCTTCTGGCGCAGGGTCCAACCCATGCGACAATTCAGCAAAAAGTCTGAACAAAAATGTTTAGTAACCAAGATCACATAACCTAGAACCAAAGAAATGAATTCTGACAGAACTATGTGTCACTATGAATTTAACGAAAGCAACATAAAGAAAATCCAGATGTTTTTAACTGCAATACAGTTCCATTAACAACTAAACACAAACTTTAGTCATTCAGTTCATCAATGTTTCACTTAGAAATTAGTCACATATCATCCTAATTTGTCTTGTACAAAGATGAGTATTAGATTAATGGACATCCAATGTAATTTGGATGAATAAACCCTACAAATTGAATCAAATAAATAATTCCCACCAAGTATAAAGGCATGACTCTGATTCTTTATCAAAAATATATTCCTTACTTTTGGCATATCTTGAACTGTCAGCTAGCTTAATGGCACCAGGGAAACTTTCAATCTAATAAATCCCCAATGATTCTGCATGCAAAACTAATTCTTCAAACTAGTTTAAACTATTTCATTAACCTTTTAATAATAAAACACATAAATCTAAAAGTCATGCTACATCCTTAATCATTATACAAAAAAAAACATGTTTTTAAGGCAACAATCACTACAAACATGTTGATTCTATTGTCTCTTAAACAGTGTTAAAACTCAGGAAGGGAGGTGCTGAGCGTTACCATGACAGCAAAGGCATGAACCAATCTAGTAGGTGGGCGGAGTCAGGCAGAACTAACCTTTGATTGACAGCCTATGGGCGGAACCACAGTTTCTTCATTCCAAACCATCTTAGTGAACTTTAAACTACAAAACTGTTAACATGCACCTACCTCAGAAACAAGCTGCTACTTAATTCTCCTGAAAACTCAAAGTTTAATCAATCTGAGATTTAGAAACATTATTCCAAACATGGATTATTGTTTCATGCAACATATAATCAAACATTCATACCAACAAAACAAAGACAAAACATCAGAGACAAACAAATGGCCAAATTTGAAGCTTCAAGAATTCAAAGAAATTTTTAACAATCTCTTTTCAGAATATGTTTTCTCAACCATATCTTTTAATGCTATAATTGATCAATGTTGTTATGACAATCTTCAGGATTGTTTTTTTTTAAAATCAGTGCACATAGTCCAGAAAATCTCAAAGTATTTAGAAGCACAGCAACAGTTTTCTCTTAAATTAATCCAAATTTACTGATGCTGAAACCTTTTGCTAATTCTTTGTACTGGAACTCTGTAATAATAACTACAATCCTGAGAGTTATTGTTACAATTCTCTTTTTGTTTGGCTCAATTTGATCGCAGCTGCATTGCAGAATTTCAAGTTAAATGCAAAGAAGTATTTTTAATTTAATTCAATTCAAATTCAAAGATACTTTATTGATCCCCGAGGGGAAATTAGAAAAGTCAGCATTGACATTTTCATGTTATACCCAAACTAAACAAAACTGCAGTGTTTGACTTAATCATAAATTAAGATAAGAAGCTTGTCTCCAAACTGGACTTTTTCCCACATAGTGTTTAAAGAAGAACAAACATCATTTTCTTTAATTTGGCTATTTAAATGTTGAGAGTTGGGGAGAAACTTATTACTAGAACCCCTCTTTAATAATCCAAATGATGATAAACGTTCCAATATTTTATCTCTTAGTAATCTGAAATCACCTTGTGTACCTTTGTACTCCTATGTATTCTTTTAATCTTTAAACACTAAGAAATCAAACAAGGAGACTTGAGTTTGAGCCGACCATCCTCTTACTGTTAAGAGCCTTTATTTCTTTTCTTTTCCTAAAATGAAGGATTTTACTTGTCTTTATTCCGTTATACAAGTCCTAACCTTGGTTCCAAAACTAAACTCTTCAACCCCAATCTGTGTTCCCCAGAGTAGAAATTTTGAGTATTATTGCATTTCAAAGTCACCAAAATGACTGGAACTCATCATTGGCTTAGATCTATTTTAATAAGTAATCAGCCTACCTTTAATTAAGTCTTATAATTTCATGGACCCAAAATCTATGGCTTACAGGCTTCAGGAGTCCAGGAACCACAAGTTGAGTACTACTGCATTGAACAATGGTGTTAACTTTCTGCAGAGATTGAAGGATTGGCTAAATATATTATTTCTGCTTGGACAATAATCAGATTTAAAATTATTAGTTCACAGCTCCTAATTTACCTCAGATCATATTTGCTCCTAACACAGTTCATAAGAAGCTTCAGACAACATTATGCTAAAAAACCAAGAACAAAACAAAAATACAGATCTGTTTTAAAATAAAGAAAAAGCATGCTTAAAAACTTGGTACTGTGGTGGAAAATAACTCCACGGTTCTGAAGGCCTTTTCATGCAGTCTTTTAGGAATTAGTTTAATTTTTGTGTGGTACCACTGTCCAATCAGATTCTTTCTAAATAACCCCATTTTTCATTCTCATTTTAAAGGTTTGTTTTACCAAGGGAAATATGTTTAACAAAACCAATTACTCTCAAAAGTTTTAAAAGTTTTTAGCTGGTGATATCTTAGAAAACAACAAGTGTTTTAATATTTCTGTGCAACACAGAACTGATCAGGTGTCCTTTCCTTCTCCAAAGGGAGAAAAAAGAACCTGCAGAACCAAATCTTTCATAGTTTTTGTCAGGACCTGATATAAGGTACAGTGTAAATCAACACGCTGCATGAATCAGAAGAGGGAAGAAAAAAACACTAATATAACCTCATCCCAGCAGCTGCTGTGAAAAACAATGAATTTGTACTTTCCACAAGCGTCAGTTAACACTTGCGGACAAAAACTGCACCAAACTGTAAATACTGTGTCAGAGACTGTATGAAGACCATCTGCAGTAGTTTTAATGAGGTCTCTACCCATTAGATTTATGGGATACAAACTCTGACAACAGAAAATAATATCTGAAGGAGAAACCCATCAGGTGTTACGCATGTGCTGGGTTTTAAAAATGCTCCTTCATGAGAGCTGTCCTGAGAATAACATAGAAACACTTGGTTACTGCTGAGTTTTGGAGATGTTGTAACTTCCTCTGCTTTTTAATAACTTTTAATAACTAGAATAATTGACCCTGAATATTCCACGACGAAAGAGAACTTGCTTCTCTAAAATAATTAACTGGGAAGTATCAAATGAGTTAAGTTATCACCTTTTTAAAGATACTTTTCTAACCCTAAAATAATATTTTAACCCGCTATATCTGTTAACGTCAAGCAAGCGTCACATGAGCAGCGGTTAATAAGCGTTCTTCATTGCAGAAAATAGGAAAAGATTTATGCAAATGTGTGTGTGTTTGTACGTTACCCCCATCAGTTTCTTAATCGCTCCAGAGTCAGACTGTCATGGCACACAGTTCTCTATCAGTCCAAAAAACAACCAGGCCCTTCCCAGGTCTGTTGGTGAGACATTCAATCATTCTTTATCCACTTTAACTTCTCCAGGAGGGAGAAAGAAGAAACTTTGCTCCGGTTTCTCTCCTGCCCGCATAAGATGTGCTTTCAATATAAATCCAGTGTATCACTCTTCTGGCTCTTGCAAACAGCATGGATCGTTGTCCATCTCAGAGAATCCGGATTTTCTTCTGAGTTTCGTTTTTTTTTCTTGTAGAAAGTCACACTGCGATTTTCAACATGCAGGAAGGCAGATCTCTCTCTTTCAGGCCGTGCTGGAGAAGCGTCTCTGGTGGAGTAGCCATGGAGAAGGGCAGGTTTCTAAAATCCAGACTCAAAAACGCAGATGTTGAACTTAAATCCCATATATGTGTGTATTTGTGTGTGAGAGAGGCAGAAGAAAAGTTTAGTATTGGTTCAGATTTTGCACAAATAAATATTATCAGTCAGTCAGTCAGTTGTCCACCTGCCTGTCACTTCCTTCCACAACATGAACTATACTCCTTTCTAAAACAACTTTATTTTCGCATCTCTAATGTCCTTTTCACTTTTACCTTCTTTACCGACTGATCGCAATATTTAAGACAAACGAAACTTCCTTCAGGAAAGTTTTAACTCTTTAACCCCTTAATTGATGCACTCTGTGCTTTTTAATCTTTTCTTGTTTTTTTTATTTTTCCATCAACTGTTTTACTTGAAACTTTTTAAACTATTTAACTTATTTACACTCAAACTTCCACGCTGTGAAAAACCAAACTTATCTTCCAAATTAAAGCACATTTAACACAATCATCCCCACTTTTTCCTTTCATTATTTTATAAATCAGAGAATGAAGAAGGAGACACCCCTGATGCCTCAAGGTTCCGGAACCATTTTTTTTTTACCCGTTCAGCGGCACGTCTGCTCACTGGCTTTTCTCCTTTATGAGGTGTAGAAAATTGCTAAAAACCACCCGCAAAACGCTGTGTTTTGCTTTATCTTATTGTTACCAATAAGAACCTCCCTGCAATTCCTTTTGCAGGGTGACCGGGCCCTCAGCTGATGTCCTCCCTCTCGCAACTCTGGAACCTAATTAATTAGTTAGGAGATGATGGTTAATGTGTAATAAAAATAATAATATACATTATATCATACAGAGCAACTTCTCACCCAGATATATTTGAAGACAAATTGTTCGGATCTAATCAGCCAGACGCCGCAGGCGGGCATGAGGACTCCACTACCGTAATATGGAGGTGGACTGAGAACAACTCTCAGGCTGGCCAGGCGTCCGTGTCCCATCCTGCGGTCTCCTCTGGCACGTTAGATCCTGTTCGTGACGCCAAAATTGTTGTGGAATTTTCTTATCAAAGTGGGTAGAAGTTGACTCATAACAAGAGAAAATCCGGACTTTGTCTTATAAGTTTTATTCAAAGGCATTCAGCGTTTGAAGACCCTGACACTGAGGTTAGTCAGTGAAACAGAGCCCCGATCAACATTTACACACAGTATTTATACCAGAACATGACTGTGTTATCTCAACTTCCAAGAGTCTGTGCTTTATGACCCAAACCCTTCTTGAGTTCAAAGGTGACAAGGTTATCTAGGAACAGACCTAACTGCCCTTCCTGACATCATAACAAAACACAGAGGTCAGAGGTGAGGGGTAGATGGAAAATCACCTGTGGGTGATAAAACACAGACTCAAATGTGAGAGGTGAAGGGAATGTCAGAGCACTTTAAAAGAATTTTCCATTACACACTGAACCTTGTTCTGCTGGAGATTTCTTCCTGTTTAAAGGAAATTATTCCTCTCCACTGTCGCTACATACATGCTCAATATGAGGGATTGCGGCAAAGTCAATGCAAGTGAATGTCCGCTGTCGCTACATGCTCATCCAGGAGGAGTGACTGCTGCAAGTCACTGATTCGATGCAATCTGCTGGGTTACTTAGATAGACAAACTTTTTAACCAATTTGAATAATAAACTGAATCTGACTGCGCTGTTTGATAGTTAGGATTAATTGGAATGTATGTACCTGACTTGAAATCTGTATGATTCTACTGAATTGACTTTGTAAAGTACCTTGAGATGACGTCTTGTGAATTGGTGCTATATAAATTAACTGAAATGAATTGAAATGAATCAGTCCAAATAAGGCCAACTGAGCGCATCAAACTCTCTTGAAAACTCTTCTGAGAGCAACACTTTCAACAAAGAAACATAAAAACGCTAGATGGCAGTAATAGAAGATATTCACAGAATTTGGATGGCTACATTTCTGTTCCAATCCTCCATAAACTGAAATAGAGGCAATTTAATCTATTTTAAATGTAATCGACAAGTGAATATGATTTGGATGGTGTTGACTATATTCTTTGTTATACTCGTTGTGAGAGTTTGGTATACGTATTTGAAGTTGTGAGACTGTCAATGTTGGCAGTAATCTAATAATGCTATTTTTATTTTACCATTTTACCTGACAACAATAAATGTTTGGGCAGGACTATGCAAATAAACATGAACAATTTATGATAAATTTGTTTATATGGAAAATAATTAATTAGAAATGTCAGTTTGTTAAAATAAGTCCCATTACATTTATGTGCAATATGTCAAAATGGGCCTTCAAGTTTTATTGTATTTTAGTCTTAAATAGCAAAATATCTCTGTTGTTTTGTTGATTGTTTTTCATAACTATGTAACTGTAATTGGTTAGGTGATAGTTGCCCAGCGCTGCTGTATTATTATGCTCATAAAGTTGTATACAAATAAAGTAAAAAAAAAAAGTCAGTTAACAGCTCATGCTGTATCCTAGCTTCTCTTTTTCATTGGCTATCAACAACAGGTGCTTGCAGTTGGGTTGGAGATCAGTTCACAATACCCGACCACATCCAGATGCACCTCAGAAAATTCTAACATGTTTGTTGCTTAGTTCTCCTCACACACTTCCAGACACCAGTTTTCAACCCATCACACACTGACAGATTTTTGTGCGGACTCGCTTTGCCAACTGACCAGAACTACTACAGACTGACGTAGACTTTTCTTAAATAGGAATCCGGGGGAAAATCAGACAAAACATTCCCAGTTTTAGTTTTACAGCTTTGTGGAGGAGGGTGGTAGGTTAGTTAAGAGTTCCTTCTCTAATGTTAAATCTGGCCATCCTAATGAAGAGGTCATATTAGACTCTTGTATATAGAGCCTTGTTCTTATGGTCATGAATCATCTCATGAACATAGGTGAGTGACAGAACTGGTTTTGTGACAACAGTGAAGGAAAAGAACCACCTATAGCCATAAAACGTAGAAGCCCACCAAGTACAATGATGGATGGGGGAAGAGTGGTGTAGTTATTTTCTTTCATGAATCCTTATTTGTTCAGAAAATCTGGGAAATCATTTATGCAGAGATAAAGTAACACTCCTGTGAGTCCTGTGTGGTGACAGCACTGAAGCATCCTGATATAATCCATGTGCCTGAGTGAGATGGTTGGTCCCAATTCTGTTCGAGAACACTGCCATAAACAAAGAAAGAGATCCATATTTTTTTAGAGAACAAAAACCACAAATTGGCATCTTTTCGTGATTAACTGTGTATTTTCCATTATATTACGAGAGGTCAGAAAATAACCCAGATCTCAATCCCTCTGACAACCTGTTTTCAGTTCTTAAAAAGCAGGTGAAAAAACAGAAGTCATTATATAGTGATAAACCTTCACCCGAAATTTGACAAGCAGTCAGTCAAGATTTGGTCCAGAAGATAATATCAAGCATATTAGAGTGGACTGCATAAATAAAGTAAAGGGATCAACACTGTAATCATTCTTTATAAATTTGATGCTTTTGAAATGAATGAAATATTCCCTCACCATTCCCCATATTTGGATACATACATGAATAAAATTTAAACAAGTTGAAGCTGCAAAACACGGTTGTGATCCTTCCAGAACTTCTGGCCTCGACTATACAAACAAAGTTTACAATTATCTAAAGTAAGAGGGGGAAGACATGCTGGTTTATTCGGCCACCTTGTGTTGTTCAATTGTTCTAAAGGAATTGTTTTGATATATAATGTGGGGTATTTACATTAAATGCTCTTTTGTTTCAATTCATACAAAGCTCAAACCGAGTTTCATACTTTAAATGTGCTCATTTGATGACATTGAAAATAATTAGATTTGCTTCCTGCAAGAGTGATTAAATTCTTTTGCAGTGTGAAACAGGGAGAAAATATATACACTGCTCAAAAAAATAAAGGGAACACTTCAACAAGACAATATAACTCCAAGTAAATCAAACTTCTGTAAAATCAAACTGTCCACTTAGGAAGCAACACTGATTGACAATTCATTTCACTGCTGTTGTACAAATGGAATAGACAACAGGGGGAAATCTTTGGCGATTAGCAAGACACACTCAATAAAGGAGACCACTTCTCAGTACCTATGCTTTCTGGCTGATGTTTTGGTCACTTTTGAATGTTGGTGGTGCTTTCACACTTGTGGTAGCATGAGACGCACTCTACAACCCACACAAGTGGCTCAGGTAGTGCAGCTCATCCAGGATGGCCCATCAATGCAAGCTGTGGCAAGAAGGTTTGATATGTCTGTCAGCATAGTGTCCAGAGCCTGGAGGCGCTACCAAGAGACAGGCCAGGAGACACACCAGGAGACGTGGAGGAGGCCGTAGGAGGGCAACAACCCAGCAGCAGGACCGCTACCTCCGCCTTTGTGCAAGGAGGAACAGGAGGAGCACTGCCACAGCCCTGCAAAATAACCTCCAGCAGGCCACAAATGTGCATGTGTCTGCACAAACGGTTATCCATGAGGATGGTATGAGGGCCCAACGTCCACAAATGGGGGTTGTGCTCACAGTCCAACACCGTGCAGGACGCTTGGCATTTGCCGGAGAACACCAAGATTGGCAAATTTGCCACTGGCGCCCTGTGCTCTTCACAGATGAAAGCAGGTTCACACTGAGCACATGTGATAGACGTGACAGAGTCTGGAGACACCATGGAGAACGATCTGCTGCCTGCAATGTCCTTCAGCACGACCGGTTTGGCAGTGCGTCAGTAATGGTGTGGGGTGGCATTTCTTTGGAGGGCCGCACGGCCGTCCATTTGCTCACCAGAGGTAGCCTGACTGCCATTAGGTACCGAGATGAGATCCTCAGACCCCTTGTGAGACCATATGCTGGTGCGGTTGGCCCTGGGATCCTCCTAATGCAGGACAATGCTAGACCTCATGTGGCTGGAGTGTGTCAGCAGTTCCTGCAAGATGAAGACACTGAAGCTATGTACTGGCCCGCCCATTCCCCAGACCTGAATCCAATTGAGCACATCTGGGACATCATGTCTCGCTCCATCCACCAATGTCACGTTGCACCACAAACTTTCCAGGAGTTGGCGGATTCTTTAGTCCAGGTCTGGGAGGAGATCCCTCGGGAGACCATCCTCCGTCTCATCAGGAGCATGCCCAGGCGTTGTAGGGAGGTCATACAGACACGTGGAGGCCACACACAATACTGAGCCTCATTTTGACTTGTTTTAAGGACATTACATCAAAGTTGGATCAGCCTGTAGTGGGTTTTTCCACTTTAATTTTGTGTGTGACTCCAAATCCAGGCCTCCATTGGTTAATAAATTTGATTTCCAATGACAATTTTTGTGTGACTTTATTGTCAGCACATTCAACTTTGTACAGAACAAAGTATTCAATGAGAATTTTTCATTCATTCAGATCTAGGATGTGTTATTTGAGTGTTCCTTTATTTTTTTGAGCAGTGTACAGGTCCTTCTCAAAAAATTAGCATATTGTGATAAAGTTCATTATTTTCCATAATGTCATGATGAAAATTTAACATTCATATATTTTAGATTCATTGCACACTAACTGAAATATTTCAGGTCTTTTATTGTCTTAATACGGATGATTTTGGCATACAGCTCATGAAAACCCAAAATTCCTATCTCACAAAATTAGCATATCATTAAAAGGGTCTCTAAACGAGCTATGAACCTAATCATCTGAATCAACGAGTTAACTCTAAACACCTGCAAAAGATTCCTGAGGCCTTTAAAACTCCCAGCCTGGTTCATCACTCAAAACCCCAATCATGGGTATGACTGCCGACCTGACTGCTGTCCAGAAGGCCACTATTGACACCCTCAAGCAAGAGGGTAAGACACAGAAATAAATTTCTGAACGAATAGGCTGTTCCCAGAGTGCTGTATCAAGGCACCTCAGTGGGAAGTCTGTGGGAAGGAAAAGGTGTGGCAGAAAACGCTGCACAACGAGAAGAGGTGACCGGACCCTGAGGAAGATTGTGGAGAAGGGTCGATTCCAGACCTTGGGGGACCTGCGGAAGCAGTGGACTGAGTCTGGAGTAGAAACATTCAGAGCCACCGTGCACAGGCGTGTGCAGGAAATGGGCTACAGGTGCCGCATTCCCCAGACCTGGGCTACAGAGAGGCAGCACTGGACTGTTGCTCAGTGGTCCAAAGTACTTTTTTTGGATGAAAGCAAATTCTGCATGTCATTCGGAAATCAAGGTGCCAGAGTCTGGAGGAAGACTGGGGAGAAGGAAATGCCAAAATGCCAGACGTCCAGTGTCAAGTACCCACAGTCAGTGATGGTCTGGGGTGCCGTGTCAGCTGCTGGTGTTGGTCCACTGTGTTTTATCAAGGGCAGGGTCAATGCAGCTAGCTATCAGGAGATTTTGGAGCACTTTATGCTTCCATCTGCTGAAAAGCTTTATGGAGATGAAGATTTCATTTTTCAGCACGACCTGGCACCTGCTCACAGTGCCAAAACCACTGGTAAATGGTTTACTGACCATGGTATCACTGTGCTCAATTGGCCTGCCAACTCTCCTGACCTGAACCCCATAGAGAATCTGTGGGATATTGTGAAGAGAACGTTGAGAGACTCAAGAACCAACACTCTGGATGAGCTAAAGGCCGCTATCGAAGCATCCTGGGCCTCCATAAGACCTCAGCAGTGCCACAGGCTGATTGCCTCCATGCCACGCCGCATTGAAGCAGTCATTTCTGCTAAAGGATTCCCGACCAAGTATTGAGTGCATAACTGTACATGATTATTTGAAGGTTGACGTTTTTTGTATTAAAAACACATTTATTTTATTGGTCGGATGAAATATGCTAATTTTGTGAGATAGGAATTTTGGGTTTTCATGAGCTGTATGCCAAAATCATCCGTATTAAGACAATAAAAGACCTGAAATATTTCAGTTAGTGTGCAATGAATCTAAAATATATGAATGTTAAATTTTCATCATGACATTATGGAAAATAATGAACTTTATCACAATATGCTAATATTTTGAGAAGGACCTGTATATATTTCACCTCATGTTCTTAATGCTTATTCCAATGTGTAATGTCTATGTCAATTATGAATTCACTAATAAATCTGATGTTGGGTTATAACTATAAACAGTAAGATAGCAATGAAATGTATTTGTTACAAGTAGCTTGTGTCTTTTACCTGCATGTGCACTCACCTACCATTCTTGCGATGGCTTGATGGGAGTTATGTTGCTTTTCCCCCATTGCACTGTCTATTCAAATGTTACCCTGTCTGACTAATGAGCTACAATAATATATTTCTGAAGTGCAGCAATGATTTGAGGTATGTCTCAGGAATGAGCTGAAAGTTGTAATCATGTAGCCCTCCTGCTGGGCTTCACAATGCCAGACCAATCAGCTTCATCAGTAAGCGCTCTGAGATTACCATGAGAAATCAAGAGTGGGACTGGTGTTGAGAGAAGTGAGGTGATTACAGTCTGACGTGAGTCAGTGGACAAGAGTTTCAGCTACTTTATATTTTAATATCATTACAAGGTAGATCATGGTGTTCTATTACTTAGTGGCATTATATTATTATTTTACAGTGCAGACCAAAAGTTTGGACACACCTTCTCATTCAAAGAGTTGTCTTTATTTTCATGACTATGAATATTGTAGCTTCACACTGAAGGCATCAAAACTATGAATGAACACATGTGGAATTATATACTGAACAAAAAAGTGTGAAACAACTGAAAATATGTCTTATATTCTAGGTTCCTCAAAGTAGCCACCTTTTGCTTTGATTACTGCTCCGCACACTCTTGGCATTCTGTTGATGAGCTTCAAGAGGTAGTCACCTGAAATGGTTTTCACTTCACAGGTGTGCCCTGTCAGGTTTAATAAGTGGGATTTCAAGCCTTATAAATGAGGTTGGGACCATCAGTTGTGTTGTGCAGAAGGTGGATACAGTACACAGCTGATAGTCCTACTGAATAGACTGTTAGAATTTGTATTATGGCAAGAAAAAAGCAGCTAAGTAAAGAAAAGCGAGTGGCTATCATTACTTTAAGAAATGAAGGTCAGTCAGTCCGAACAATTGGGAAAACTTTGAAAGTGTCCCCAAGTGCAGTCGCAAAAACTATCTAGTGCTACAAAGAAACTGGCTCACATGAGGACTGCCCCAGGAAAGGAAGACCAAGAGTCACCTCTGCTGCGGACGATAAGTTCATCCGAGTCACCAGCCTCAGAAATCGCAGGTTAACAGCAGCTCAGATTAGAGAACAGGTCAATGCCACACAGAGTTCTAGCAGCAGACACATCTCTAGAACAACTGTTAAGAGGAGACTGTGTGAATCAGGCCTTCATGGTAAAATAGCTGCTCGGAAACCACTGCTGAGGACAGGTAACAAGCAGAAGAGACTTGTTTGGGCTAAAGAACACAAGGAATGGACATTAGACCAGTGGAAATCTGTGCTTTGGTCTGAAGAGTCCAAGTTTGAGATCTTTGGTTCCAACCACCGTGTCTTTGTGCGGCACAGAAGAGGTGAACGGATGGACTGTACATGCCTGGTTCCCACCGTGAAGCATGGAGGAGGAGGTGTGATGGTGTGGGGTTGCTTTGCAGGTGACACTGTTGGGGATTTATTCAAACTCTAAGGCATACTGAACCATGATGGCTACCACAGCATCTTGCAGTAGCATGCTATTCCATCCAGTTTGCGTTTATTTGGGCCATCATTTATTTTTCAACAGGACAATGACCCCAAACACACCTCCAGGCTGTGTAAGGGCTACTTAACCAAGAAGGAGAGTGATGGGGTTCTGCGACAGATGACCTGGCCTCCACAGTCACCGGACCTGAACCCAATTGAGATGGTTTGGGGTGAGCTGGACCGCAGAGTGAAGGCAAAAGGGCCAACAAGTGCTAAGCATCTCTGGGAAGTGCTTCAAGACTGTTGGAAAACCATTTCAGGTGACTACCTCTTGAAGCTCATCAACAGAATGCCAAGAGTGCGTGGAGCAGTACTCAAAGCAAAAGGTGGCTACTTTGAGGAACCTAGAATATAAGACATATTTTCAGTTGTTTCACACTTTTTTGTTCAGTATATAATTCCACATGTGTTAATTCATAGTGTTGATGCCTTCAGTGTGAAGCTACAATATTCATAGTCATGAAAATAAAGAAAACTCTTTGAATGAGAAGGTGTGTCCAAACTTTTGGTCTGTACTGTATATATATATAGAGAGAGAGCGAGATACAGATATATAGATATATATACCTATCTCTCTCTCTCTCTCTATATATATATATATACTGGTACTCGTACTCGTCGTCTTCCGCTTATCCGGGACCGGGTCGCGGGGGCAGCAGACTCAACAGAGACGCCCAGACGTCCCTCTCTCCAGACACCTCCTCCAGTTCCTCCAGGGGGAGCCCAAGGCGTTCCCAGGCCAGCCGAGAGACATAGTCCCTCCAGCGTGTCCTGGGCCGTCCCCTGGGCCTCCTCCCGGTGGGACGTGCCTGGAACACCTCCCGAGGAAGGCGTCCAGGAGGCATCCGGTATAGATGCCCGAGCCACCTCAACTGGCTCCTCTCGATGTGGAGGAGCAGCGGCTCTACTCCGAGCCCCTCCCAGATGGCCGAGCTCCTCACCCTATCTCTAAGGGAGTGCCCGGCCACCCTACGGAGGAAGCTCATTTCAGCCGTTTGTATCCGGGATTTCGTTCTTTCGGTCATGACCCAAAGCTCATGGCCATAGGTGAGGGTAGGAACGTAGACCGACCAGTAAATTGAGAGCTTTGCTTTTCGGCTCAGCTCTCTCTTCACCACAACGGACCGGCACAGCGCCCCCATTACTGTGGCAGCCGCACCGATCCGTCTGTCGATTTCCCGCTCCATTCTTCCCTCACTCGTGAACAAGACCCCGAGATACTTAAACTCCTCCACTTGAGGCAGGAACTCCCCTCCAACCTGAAGAGGACAAGCCACCCTTTTCCGGTTGAGTACCATGGCCTCGGACTTGGAGGAGCTGATCCTCATCCCAGCCGCTTCACACTCGGCTGCGAACCGCCACAGCGCATGCTGTAGGTCTTGGCTAGAGGGGGCCAGCAGGACCACGTCATCTGCAAAAAGAAGAGATGAAATCCACTGGTCCCCAAACCCGACCCCCTCCGGCCCTTGGCTGCGTCTAGAAATCCTGTCCATATATATAGATATATAGATATATATCTATCTATATGATGAAAAGAAAAAGCGGGGTCATCGAGCAACTTGCGATTGGTTGCCTGTGGCAAAAGGCAGATTATGAGACAAATAGAGGAAGGATTTGGTGAAATCTATGATTGCACTGTCTTTAAAAAAGGATGATAATATTGTTATCAGGGGCAGAATGAAACGTCCTGAACTCCATGGCCAACAGCAGCAGCAGCAGCTGCAAGCAACATCAGCAGCTCCTCCTCCTTATCATAAGGAAGGAGAGTTTTCATCACAGTCATACACTGCTTCACAAAAACACATACAATCATCAGATACTGATACTAATGCTTCTGAATTCACTGGTGGGACCTAAACATGTATGTGTATAGGGCTTGTACTCATGCTGATGCTGACACAGCTACACGTAATATTCCTAAGCCTTAGGTTGACTTAGAAGCACGTCTAAGGGATTTAATTGATCTGTATGTGAGTTTTCAGTTGAAGGCAGCTGAATGGGAAAGATGTTGGAGGTCTGTACTGGGTACTAAATAGCATGGTTGTTATGGGGATTGGAGTGCATTGAACAACCAGGGAGGTGTCCTTCTGTATGAAAATACAGATTTAGAGTGGAGTCAAATTAATAAATGTACCCAAGGTCCATCTGAATCTGTAGTAGAGTGTGTGGACAGGTTTGATCAGTTTTTAGCAAAAATAGTGGATTACAGAGACAGACTCCAGCAGATGCAAACACTGCACATGAACAGCAGTTAAAGAAAGAATTTATGAATGGTTTCCTAGTACCAATTTCAGCCTACATAAAAGAGCACATGGTCAATTACCTCTCCAGCACTATGGATAATGTTCAGGATTATACTAGGCATGCAGAATTTGTTTTAAAGACAAAAACAAGTTAAAAAAAAAGTATCTGGTACTGCAGACACTTATTATCTTGATTGATTTTATGATTTTATGCCTGTTGTTCAAAGTGTTTATGTGACACATGGAGCCAGTCCTAAAGGAGGAAGAGGCAGAGGCCGAGGGGGAAAAAGATATGACAGAAACCTTAGGAATGTCTACGGAACGTTTTGGGACTGGGACAGATGCTGCAAACAGAAAGCACAACCTCAGCCTGCTGATTCTAATTAACTATGACTAGATAAGCTAGAAATAGTGAATGGCCACCAACAAAAGCATGATGATCAAAACAATTAATGGTAGAACCTTTCCAAAATGTTGATACACTGAAACCTGAAATTGAGACGCTTATAAAAGGCTGCAGAGTCACATTTCTGTGTGATTGTGGAACAACCAGATCAGTAATTAGGCCACAGGATATTTCAGGGAATATTCCTATGACAATAGCTAAAATCATGATGAAATCAGCTGATAAGCATTTAGCACAACGTTTTATTTCTGAACCTCTTGCTGTCACTGACTTAGAGGATAACTGAATGATGCTTCACCCATTTATTGTTTCTCCCGGGTGCCCTTTGTTACCCACACTAATAAGAAAAATCTAGTTTCATTGGGAAATTCAAAAGCAGATGCTGCAGCCAAACAAGCATCAACACCCCCTTACTGTGATGAAGCTGACCTGCGCACACTGCAAGAATTAAAAATAAAGAATTTAATATCGTACCCAAATCACTATATAAATATGCTGCAGTTGTGACACATGGCCAGACTCGTGTCAACAAAAGGATGGTTAAATTAGTAGAGCAAGTCTTTACACACTATGGATTTACAACCTATTCAAAAAAATTCTGTGCAACTTGCCTAATATGCCTTAAGAACAATGCTCACGGGGGAGTAAAAACAAGAGCAGGAAAATTTCCTTTGAAATTGATTGGCTTATTGAACATTCCCCACACATAACGTATGAGCTGAATGTGTGGTATAAGTATGCTTAATGTGTTATGATTTGGGGTTGTTTGGTGTTTGGTTTCGGCTTTTTTCTTATATGTTCTCACAGTTTTTGAATCATGCTTCTGTTTATTATTTTCCTGGTCATGCTTTAGTTTTTGTTTTGTATTCAAAATTCTCTGTTTTTGCTCCAGCCACATTTTGTTGTCTGTCTATTAACCTAGGGCCAAGATGACGGACCAAGAGCATATATTAACGACATTAAGACATGTACAAACTTTTTAACATTACCTGGCTTTGTACCGTAGTTTCTTGGTCCGTCAGCTTGGCGCTAGTGCTGCTTCCTCTTCTTCTTCTTCTGCTGGCGGTTCGCATCAAATTCAGAGGTGCATACCGCCACCTACTGCACATCATTGTATAACTCCACCCACTATATTCTATGTTTTAGTTTTGTATTTCATAAAAATAAGAACAATGCTTTATTTATAATACTCTTGATTCCCCCCCCCCCATCTCCCCTCTGTTCCTAATACTCCATTTAGACTGAATTACCTCCCATTCCGGCACTACGTTTACTGACGGTGAGGAGTGTGACAGCGCATGCGCAACGCGAATCGACTAACTCTGTGCACCACTAACCAGCCTGAGATCACGTGACGCCAAGTCGCTGATGTAAATTCGTATTCTCATAGAAAATAAATTGTATTCACAAACTGTTATAGCATATTGTATTCATAAAGAATAAACCACAACTGTAAACTTGAACTTTGTGTTTGTAATTTCTTGAAGCTGTAACATTTTATTTTGTATTCTTATAGAGAAAATATACAATACGTCTTTTGGATTTTACTTATGCACAATTATTGACTAATATGCACACATTTCCGTCTTTACATACACATTGTTTTTGACAGCGTTCTTACCCCATATTCTACAATCTACTCTGGGTACTGCACATCTCAATCAAACTGACTAGAGGTCAACTAGAGTTTATTTCGGTCCACTTCCTCGAAATAGAGGACTGAATTTGACTAATTACCAGAAAGAATAGAACTTGCAAAGCTAAAAAACCTGCTTGTGACTCAGTCCACATTTCATCTAACAGTTTAACTGTTATGCTGACAATTGTACCCTCACTGCAGAAGTCAAATATCTTGGTGAGGTCTTCACCTTCCATTGCGCCTCGATTTGTGGTCCTTGTACCTCATATACCACTAATAACACCCTAAACATTACTCAAGCTCCTCTAGGTGCAACGTGCAAGCCTTATTTCACAGTTCTGAAGTAATGGGGAACATGGCTTAGTCAGATTTTATGCGGCTCTGTGGAGCCTACATTTATGTATCACTTTCAATAGACTGGACAGGTAGATGTGCCCCGGTCCTTTTAACTGATCATTCTTATATTGTGTCAGCCAAAGCAGTGCTTTTGCTAATGTGACCTTAGGAGCACTGAAGGATTTCAAAGACAAAATGCAGGGTGTCAGGCTGTTTGGCTTTCAGAACCGAATGGTTCTTGACCAGCTCACAGCTTTTCAAAGTGGTGTGTGCATCATAGTGGGCGCATCATGTTGCTCCTATGTTCCTGCTAATGATGCTAATGGAGGTGTGATCACACAGGCAATTGCAAAAACAGCACTAAGGGATGCTGTGGACAAAGATTATGTAAGATCTTTGGATCTTATGGAGCTGGTTTGGAGGACCATTGTATGGAATTATGTTAAAGATCCAGGGCCCGATATTGACTGTGTTCTATTCTGTTATTTCTATTCTGCATTTTCCATGCCTCAGGAGTATGACTGCAGGGACCGTAAGTTCCTGTGTTTCACAGTATGTCCTCATCTCACAGCAACCTTATGACCCAGATGATGACCCGCAGTTATGTGATGACACAGTTTAAGTTTAAGACACAGGATGGATGAGTGAATTCACTGTGAAACCTATTGAGAAAATCAAAAGAAGTGTAATTGAGTGATTTATATGAAGGTGTACCATGCATTTCTGTAAACACAATTTGTACATATTTTTCTTAGATTACTAACCATACTTTTGTTTTCTCTAATTTCATTTGCACACAAGGGTGTAGGAATGAGTTAAACATTAGGGGGAGACACATATTGGAAACCTTACAGATCCGTAAATGATTTAACAAGTTTTACTGGTCAAAAATTCCTCAAAGCCTTGATGTCCCTGTATGGCATTATGACATATTATATAACTGTGGAAATAATGACTAAAAAAACCATCTTAAAAAAATCAACCTGACATCAGTCCTCACATGTTCTCCTTTCTGAATATATTCTATCAATACTGTGTCATGATTTGTGGGTGTTTTTGGGTTCTTCTTCTTCTTCTTATTATTATATTATTCTTTATAGGTTTTGAATCATGCTTCTGTTTATTATTCTCCTGGTCATACTTTAGTTTTTGTCTTCTAGTTCGTGTTTTGCCAAGTTAGGTTTTTTGGATCTGGTTATGCTTTAGTTTCATGGTTTACTAGTTGTGTTTCTATTAGTTTGCATTCAAGAGTCTCTGTTTTGCTCCAGCCATGTTTTGTTCTCTGCTGTCTGACAATTAATTTTATTCGGTTCACCTGCACCTAGCTAATCTGTCTCCTTGCTTCACCTGGTTCACGCTCCATAAATACACATCTGTTCTGTTACTCATCGCGGAAACATTCCATTTCACTTCGCAGGTTCCTGTTCTGATGACCATGCCATGCCTGCCTGTTTTGCCTGCTTAGTGTTTGGTTCCTGCCTCCCTTGTGAGTGAGTTTTTGTGTTTTTTTTTGGAAATTAATAATATTTTTTTTACTAATCATTTAAGACCTCTCTCGAGCTTCCTTCATCTCTGCACCTTTTATTGCTATAACTGCCTCCTCTCCTTCCTGCTCCTCTCTGAGAGCACTAACAGCAGCATGTGATTGTGGAGAGAAAGAGAAGTGCTTTGCGGATATTATTCAGCTGACAAGGACAATGCCACATGATGTGTCACTTGTTACTCTGAGAACACAACTAATTGACAGAAACATATAAAAACAGTTCACACTCGAGAGAACTCCAAACTGCAAAAAAATGGTAAGGAAGAAGGAGCAGGGGGGGAGATCCCCAAACCAGACCACCGACTCAGAGACCAAGGTCTCTGAATTTTCAATTAAAAATCAGGAATATTCAGGTAATCTCCAGCATAAAGAAATGTTTTCCACAGTGTACTTGGTGATCAGATAGGTTTTAGCACACTGTTATCAACTGTTATATATGCAGCCAGTTGAAAACATTTTGTATTTTTGTATTTTTATTTATTTATTTACTGAGCAACTTGACAAAATAAACAACCAATGCATGTCAACATGATAACATTTTGTGCCCAAAAAAGAAAAAAAAGGAGTAGGAAAATAAAAACTAATATACCCCTACACCCTCCTCCATTCAAGATGTGGATAGCTGTATGCTTTTATACAACTTTATGCTGTTGTCATATGTAACTGTAAAATTTGACAGATTAACATTAAAATAATAAGGTTTGTCATCATGATTTATGAAATTTCTAATATGCTATTTCTTTACAATTTGCCAAAATCATCCTTCATTTGCATAATTTTCTAACATGGTGTATTTATACATTTTTTTAAACTGATATATATATATAAGTAACTCTTAAACTCGTAATTTACCTCCTTCCATATATCAACTCCGCATCGCGTTATACAAATGTTTTTCATAGATTTATGGAAAAACAACTTTTTGAAATTAAGTGGATTTCTTAAGTTACAGTTAGCTTCTCTATCACTAAATAATATTTTAATATTTCCTGGTAATTGGTGGTAATTGTGTTTTAAAGTTGACTAAATTGTTAAACTTAAGTATTTTGGACTTAAAAAATAACATGTTTGTGTGATCCCTATTGCCTGCTCCATGAAGAATTCTCAGCGCTTTTTTCTGTAATTTAAATGAGGGTTCAGTATTTGTTTTGTATGTATGCCCCCATACTTGAACACCATAGATCAAATAAGGCAGAATCAAAGATGAAATAAAATGTGAAGTGATTGTTTACCTAGAAAATACCGTGCCTTATTGAGTATAGCAATTCTTCTTGCTGCTTTTGATTTGATAATGGAAATGTGAGGTTTCCAACACAATCTATGATCAAGTGTTACTCCTAAAAATTGATATTCATTTACTCTTTCAATTTCTCTATTGTCTATAAGTAATTTTATCTCCGATTTAACTTCTCTGTTTTCAAAAAGTATAAATTAAATTTTCTGTATGTTTAATGACAATTTATTCATGTCAAACCAAGTTTTTAACCGATTCATTTCAGAGGTCACATCTACCATAAGTTGTTGCAGATTAAAATTTGTACATGTTATTGTTGTGTCATCTGTAAATAACACGAATTTAAGCTTTGATGACAGTGAGCTTATATCATTCATATACAGTAAAAACAGCTTCGTCCCTAATACGGAACCCTGAGGAACTCCGCATTGGATGGTTTTATGTGTTGATTTTTTGTCCCCTATTTGGACATATTGACACCTATTTGTTAAATATGATTTTATCCAATTTAACACAATACCCCTAATACCAATTTTTTCTATTTTCTATATTAAAATATTATGATCAATTGAAAGCCTTTTTTAGGCCAATAAAAATTCCAATTACATATTTCCTTGTGTCTATGTTATCTGTTATGCTTTCTGTAAGATCCACCAGAGCAAGCTCAGTAGAATAATTATTTCTAAAGGAATACTGGTTGTTGTTAAAAATGTTGTATGTTTTTGAGGAATGTGTCCAGTCTTTGTGAAAATAGAAATGGGCCGGTAAGTGGAAAAATTATGTCTGTCTCTGTTTTTATAAATAGGAATTACTTTAGCTACTTTCATTTGAGTTGGAAATTTGAACTGGCCACCATCTAATCTATCACCAGCCTCATTTAATCATTCTTCCCTTGATATCTCCCTTTTTAATGTGATCAAACTCTGAAGAAAATTGCATGCAAATGCTTCCAACCCTGTATATATGTGTTTAAATCACTTTGCACTGCAAAAAAATTATCATTGGTGCTTGTATATTGTTTGATAAGTATTAAGCTAACTAGCTTGTCAACTAACTAGTTTGTCAGCTAAGCTAGCGACAGGAAACCTCGTGTTCCTGCTTTGGGGTCCCGTAATTTGCTTTGTTAAAATAAAAGAGATACTCTGCCTTGCTTGTTATGGAGCCTGTGTGATTAGAGTGTAACAATGTAATTTTAGGTTGCAACAGAGATACAGAGAAACTGGAAGAGTCACAGAAAGGTTTGGAGTGGATGTCCTTTGGCCACATCCCACAATATTCCGCTTCATTTTGAACAGCACCCTGCGGAGCCAGATGATGAATGCCACTCAAATCCATATTCATTTTGGGAGGCAAGAGGCACCCAAGTGTCGCATCAGACCTTTCAAAACCGTTTATATCAGCGTGGTCTGCGTGTTAGATGACCTAAAAAAAAGCCTGATCACAGAGCATCTGCAGGGAAGAGGTTAGATTAGCTGTTTTTTTCCCCTCTTCTGATTTATGCAGCGTGTTGATTTACACTGTACCTTATGTCAGGTCCAGACAAAAACTATAAGTTTGGTTCTGCAGTTTTTCCTCCAGGAAAAAAAAGAAAGCCTAATCACTTCTGTATTGCATGGGAATGTAAACACATATTTTTCTAACATCCCACCAGCTAAAACGTTTGGTAATGGGTTCTTTTAAACACATTTTCCATGGCAAAAACCTTTTAAATAGGAATGGAAGGATATGTTTTTTTTTGTTTTGTTTCTGAAGGTACAAAAATATCTAATTGGACAGTTGTACCACAAAAACACTAATCTCACGTTCTCTAAAAGACTGCAAACTCTGCAGTTCTTCCAGAACTGTGGAATTATTTCTCACCACTGTACCAATTTTTTGAAGCATGCTTTTCCTTTAATCTAAAACAGATCTGTGTTTTTTATTATAATGTTGTCTGAAGCTTATTATGAACGGGGTTAAGAGCAAATATGATGTGGGACTAATTAAGAGCTCTCACCTAGTATTTGCCACCTCTAAATCTAATTATTGTCCATGGCAGAAATAATACGCTCTTTAGTCCAAAGATGCTTACTCCAGTCTTTCAATCTCTGCAGAAAGCTGGCATCATTGTTCAAAGTTGTGGTCCTCAACCTGTGGTTCCTGGACTCCTAAGGGCCCGTGAGCCATAGATTGTGGGTCCATGAAAATTTTGCAATAAATCAATAAAGATATGACACTTAGTTAAGGGCAAAGGGTAGATCAATTACTTATTAAATATCGGATCTAAGCCAATGATTGGTTCCAGTCATTTTGATGACTTTAAAACACATTGATACTCAGAATTTCTACTCTAGTGATCACAGATTGTGGCTGAAAAGTGTTTTGGAGTCAAAACTAGGATTCTTTATAACAGAATAAAGACAGGTAAAGTCCTTTATTTTAGGAAAATAAATAAATAAATAAATAAATAAATAAATAAATTAAGTCTCCTCTTTTAACACTAAAGAGGATTTTTTGGGTTTTAATGTTAAAAGAATACCTAGGAGTACAAGGATACACAAGACAATTTCCAAATCAGCATTTGAATTACAAAAGAGGGGTCCTAGGAATAATTTTCTCCGCAACTCTAAAGACTTAAATAGCCTGATTTTAAAGAAAATTATGATGGAACAAAATCTAGTTTGGAGTCCAGCTTCTTTAGTTTAATTTCTGGTTAAGTTTAACACTGCAGTTTTTGTTTTATTTCACTGATTGGCTATACCATAAAAATGTCAATGCCGGCTTAAAATTCTTCTCTGCATTTAACCAAACAGAGAAATTCTTACAGCTGTGAATTAAATTACACCTAACACCTAACAAAATGAGAATTATAACAGTAAATCTCTGAATTATAATTTATATTATTACAATACAAAGAATTGGGAAAGGCTTTCAGCATCTCTTTGGACTCTTTGCACTTATCTTAAACAGGATTCTAACGATTATCGAAACAAAATTTATTTATTAAAGCATTAAGAGCTATTGCTGAGAAAACACTGTTGAAAATAGATTATTAAAAATGTATTTAAAATTCCTGAAGGTTCAGTAATCCACTCAGTAAATTTGATATTTAGAATTTGATCAAAGATGTAATTTTTGCCATTTGTCTCTGTCTGTGATGGTTTGTCTTTGTTTTGTTGGAATGAATGTTTGTTTGTGTGTTGACACAATAATTCGTGTTTAAGAATAATGTTTCCTAACCCCCAATTGATTAAAACCTTGAGTTTTCAGGAGAGTTAAGAAGCTGCTTGTTTCTGAGGTAGGTGCATGTTAACATTTTTGCAGTTAAAGGTACACTACGATGGGTTGGAATGAAGGAACTGTGGGGACCGCCCATGGCCAACCCATAGACTGCCTATCAGAGGTTAGTTTTGCCTGGTTCTACCCACCTATACCAGGTTTGTACATGCCTTAACTTCGAAGGAAACGCTCAGCACCTCCCTTCTTGAGTTTCCACTGGTTAACAGAATTAAAAGGCTTGTTGTGATTGCTGCTCTAAAAGCATATTTATATAATAACTGAGAGGATGAAGCATGACATTTAGATTTCTGTGTTTTACTATTAAAAGGTTAATGAAATAAATGCAGGGAACATTTCTGAAATCTAACACTTCTGACTTTTCCTCATGTAATTTATACAATAATTATCTCTTTACATTTGTCTTTTTCTCAGGACACAGATCAAGGCTGTGCATTTTCTGACATGGGTTTGGGGATTAAGTGTATTGGTTTGCTGAGTATGAAATATTGTCAAATTGAATGTGTCTGAGGCAATCAGGCTCACACTGCTGTGTGTGGAAGGCTTGTTTCACTTCTGGTGTCTTCTATAAAAATATATGGGTACACTTACAGGAATATAGGTTTTTGGTATGTCTGACCTTCAAATGGATCCTGACCTGACTGGAAGAGAAGTTTTTGCTGCAGTCCCACACCCCCCTCCTCCTACTATATTTCCCTTCTATTAAGTTTATTTTCTCTCAATCCATGGAACCTGCAAACTACAAACTCTTAAAGCCATATAATATTTTCTGAACAGAGACATAAATGCAGGGAGAAAATCCTTTTAAAGCAATTTGTCCCCCTGATATTTTTGTTGAAGAAAAGTGGATGCAGACAGAAAAAGCAGACAGGTCTGGAATTTTACTGAAAGCATTCAGAAGGAACTCATCTTTCCAAAGCTGTAGAGCGTGAAAATGTATTGCCCAAATCACCTGAGTAAATAGCAAAATACATTTTTTATTGCCCCACAACAAATACATTAAATGTCATTGTGACAGGGTAAAATTATTAGATTATTTTACAAGAAAGTGTTTTATACACAGCTTAAAACAGGTTGATATTAGAATTTACATAAGCTAAAAACCAGTGTCAAAATGTAATGAGAGTTAAAATGATTTTCATAATTCTTATTTTTCTGTCATGATTTTTGCATTTAAAAACATTGTCAGTATAAATATGTGTATTATCTGCAGTCCATTAAGAGTTCGATGATTCTCAGATTGATTGCTTTTGACAAAATTGTTTTGTGCCTAAGAAAAGAAGCTTGGTTGTTCTTTTGAATGGTCCCATTTGACTCAAAAGGGACCACGTACTTCTTCCAAACTGCCCGAGTAGAGGGCGCAACATTATCACTTTAGAAAATTAAATGAAACCCAGAACTAAAGCTCTTCAAAAATAAAAAGAAGAAATAAAAGTTCAAATAAAAGTGTCCTTCCCTAAAGTCAAAGAAAATGTTCAATTCCTCCAATCCAAATGTGTGTGTACACTGTTCTTATGGCTACCCGGGTACTACTGTGTGATCTTATCTGGGTGCATGGAATATGTCAATGGATCGCCGTCCTTGGGACGCAGACTCCAAGTCTAGCCACACTGCGTTCCAGGCCCCTCCCCAGTCAGTCATCTCTTGGGTTGCCTCGCCACTGACTCTGCAGGATTCAGAATGATCACAATCTTATCCCAAAAAAAAAACCAATCTGACAGAGGGCCTGATCTTCAAAGATTCCAAATAAGGACCAGTAAATTGAGCATGGTGCGCACTATCAGCAAAGATTGAATGCGCAATGGATTATAGGTGCAAAACAGGTGCAGACCGCCCTATTTAAATGAGGAAATTGTGTGCTATTGGCTGTCATCATGGAGAGTGTTGGAGAGCAGAGTGGCCATAAAAGAAAGATGAAGTTCGAAGCCATGGAGTTGGAGGTAATAATCGTATCTCAAAGTGGTACAAAACAACAGTAAAATATGTAAAACACAAAATGCTGAGTTTAATGAGTTAGGATTAGGGTTATAAGTTTAATCATAGGACATACGTCATGGCATTTTGTTTGTGATTGGCTCCAAATCACACCTTAGATAATCCTGCATAGAATCCTCTATTTTCATCTATTTTTATTAACCCTCCTTCCTTAACTGTGGATTCTTCTAACATGGGAGGAAGACTGTTATTAGTTGAATTATCACAGGAGAAACTGCTGTAATTATTCAATCTGTATTAATTAGGAAAGAAAGAAAGAAAGAAAGAAAGAAAGAAAGAAAGAAAGAAAGAAAGAAAGAAAGAAAGAAAGAAAGAAAGAAAGAAAGAAAGAAAGAAAGAAAGAAAAAGTAGATTAACAATAGTAAGTATCCACTGGATACAGGAATACATGCGGGGATCAGGGCAAGTTTCAGAACCAAAAAGGATGCCTGTGTTAACCTTACACATTTCTATTTAACAAAGCAGCACACGCGTCATCTTCTTCTTAGACATGGGCTTTACACACAGTAAATTCTGGTACACGCTCGAGAGGTTTCAAGCACATACATTGAGAGCGGTACTTCAATTGATCCCTTATTTGATGTTCCTCTTCTTATTCACATCCTTTACCTAGAGACAGAGGATGATTATAGCTCACCCTTCTTTTTCTAAGTGCTAAACACCCACAACCTCTTCTCTGAAACTCATATACGAAAACATTAATAGAGTCATGTCTCGCACCTATATGGCTTCTGTTAAACTAATTTTGTTGCCCTTTACACTCAACAATTTTCATGCTACACTGAATATTATTACCCTTAGCATTAGCTTAAAAGCTTAATTATTTTAACAACCCCCCTTTTACACCTTTAAAGGTATAAATGAAAAATGTAAATTTTGCATGCTACTATGTGTGCTTCTTAACGGCTCTTTGAAGAAACCTTCATAATGAGCTACAACAACATTTAATTTCCCTATGGGATTAATAAAGTATTTTTGAATTAAAATATTAATGCTTCTTAAAATGTTAGCAGAATATCATGAGCTTAAAAATAACCTTTAAAAGAAAAGAAAATAATATAGAAAGTAAAATAATATCTGAAACCTTGTCAACATTACATATTGATACTATTATGTTAGGAACAGAGACTGTTTCCTAGGAGTTTTTAACCTTCTAACAACTGATAACTCTGAATTAAAGCTGCAAGCAGCATTGGGATGGCCCTCGCAGTGTCATGACCGCGGGAGACTAGCATCACTGCATCCACGCCACCGTTTAGCCCGGCGCTCGATTCTTCACATCGCCACTAGGTGGTACTGTGAGCAAGCGTTCATGCAATCTTTGGTCAGGCTAAGTTCTGCTCTGGCAAGAAGCTTTGAAAAGTTTGCCATAATCCTACCTTCTTGAGGGAAAGTGCGCTCACTTCTTGTTTGATGACGAAGGATTAACGAAGACTTTCTGTTGTGCTTTGAAATGTAATTTAAAATTATTATGATGATCTGTTTTTTCTCTTCCAGGATGATGTATGTGCATCTCATGCTACAACAGAACTTCATCAGTAGCTATACATTTATACAGTATGTGTCTGTGTTCTTAGAATACCTTAAGTTGGTGACTGAGGTGTCCTGCCAGTCCCCAGCTGCCAGAGAGCGCTTTACCACTCCTCCCAATTCCTTAGCTTGATGCTCAGGATGCAAAGAAAGAGAAACATGAGGAACAGCTTCATCTGACAGTAAATACCATTCTGCTTGGTCAGGTGTTAAATCAACAGTTACAGCCACACCCTCAGGAGCCACATAAATATTTTTGGATGACATGAACCATGTCCTACCTTCTACTGTTTCATTAAACAAATCTGGTACCATTCAGTGTGACAACGGTCATAGAACAGAGTGACATGGGGCGGGTCAGGCGGAGAGGTGTAGGGGCAGAGACTTTGAATCCAGGGTTTCCACAGCTGATACACAGAGAAGATGCTGCTTGGAGAAGAAGGTGCGATCAGCAGTCCCCAGTATATGTCAGCATATTCCTCTGCAACTGGCTTTAAAAATATTGTCCTTGCTGAAGCATTTGTCCACTTGCCAAAGAGGAACCATCTGGAAAAGTTACCGTTAACCAATCAGTACCAGACAGTACTGATGCTCCCAGCTTCACTAATAAGTCTCTGCCCAGCAAATTAACAGGTGTACTGGGTGAACACACAAAAGGGTGAGTTACTCTCTGAGTTCCAATCTGAACAGGAAATGGTACAGTCACAGGCAGAATTTGTTCAGCCCCTGAGAAGCCCATCACAGAAACAGTCTTGGTAGAGAACAGTAGTTTAGGAGGTTGCTGTGTTATGGTGGAAAACGTAGCTCCAGTGTCCACTAAAAAATTCAGACAGTTGTCTCCCACCTTTGCAAGCAACATGGGGTCTGCTGTGCCCACGCTGCCTTGGTCCTCCTCAGGGGCGTCAGTATGGGCTGTAAGACGGGTGTCCACCCATCTGTGGATACTGGCCCTGCTGGGGTGGTAGAGGTGCCATACCTGCATTAGGAGGGACCGTTCCTCCCTGCTGTTACCCCCAGGTGGGGCCGGTGCGTGCCCAATGTCCAGACTGACCGCAGTTGTAGCACACATCTCCCAGTGCCCTGCTGGTTCCACCCCTTCCTCTGGGTGCTCCACACCATCCACCACGACCAGCTGACCACCAACATGCCATCCGCCTCCACGACCGGGGCCACTCTACCTGTAATTATAAAATAAATAGGGTGGAGGAGGGGGTAACTCCCCTGCTTGGAACTGAACAGTCACAGGTGGTAACATAAACATAGGGGTGTGTGCTGCAGGAGGAACAGGTTGAGATGCAGCTAACATTACATTTTCAGTTATATCACTTTTTCTCTTATTTAATTTCTCTTTGGCCTCTTGCAGCTGTAATTTAAGGAGCTAGTTCTGTAGGTGCTCTTTCTCCTCTTTTCTTTTTCTCTGCCTCCTGAGCTGTATGTAAATGGTGAATTAAATGTTTTTCCCACTTTGTGAAGTCTGCTCTCTGCAAATCAGGATTATTTTTCACCTTTTGACACACGTCAACAGGAACTCCTTTTAATATGGCTTTTTAAACAGCTGTCCCATTCCTGTCCCATCACCCTTAGGATTAACTCCTGTGTGTCTCATCCACGTGTCCACTGCAGCACTAATGTGCTCTTTAGGATGCTGATTAGTGTCCTAATCGAATTGAGGGACTGTAACGGGGGCGGATACTGATTTCTTATGGCCATCCCTAGGGCTGTCATTACACGTGTCAGGGGTATGTCATCAGGGTCCTTACTGCAATCAGCATTCTGTTCTATCTCCCTAGCCACCGAGGGACGCACAGACCATCCCAAAATTGCTCTAATGTCACCCAAGGCCGGTGTCATGCCTTTAGTCAATGTATCTAATTCCTGTAACCAGACACGTCCGCATCCTGCAATAGGTGGCAACTTATCCACTAATGTCTGTACATCTCCCAATGAAAAAGGGACATATTTTGTCAATCCAACTGATGAGGTCAACAACGGACATTGAAATCTGGATGGACCGCTCTGGCTATGAGTAGTCATGGTGTGTGTTCTTCCAGAATCTTTAAACTGTTTTTCTGTCATCTGTTGAGAAGCTTTCTCATATAAATTATGCACATTTGATTCCAATAGTGTAACCCCCCTTAAAAGTCTAAGCATTTCTTGTGCTTCTGTCTCTCTTAGGCCCTACTTCAGCTCTTTTGCTTCAACTTTACACTTTATTCCACCAAGTCACCCTTCCTCATCAGCTTTAATCAACCAACCTTCTTTATCCTTCAGATTCCTCTTATATTCTCGGTTCAACCATCTACCTAACGGTTCCCTGTCATTCATTCCTACTCCTCCTTCGACAATCAATCTCTCCTGCCATGTTGAACAACTTGTCTTTTTTTTTTTTTTCTTTTCTTCACTCTATGGCAATACAGTTTGTAATATAATCACTGCTTCTACAGTCACTCACACTCAAGTGCAGCCATTCGCAGCCACTCATTTGTATTCTCTTCTCACTCATATGCATAGTAAATCCAGTTAGACAAATATGAAAACACAACAGAATATATAGCTTGCGCGTGCGGAGGGCCTTTAACCCTTCCACTCAGCAGGACTTTTCAATCTCTCCTGTTCCAACCGCTGTGATGCCAAACCCGGTTTGACACCTAGGAATCAACTCTCCGTTGACTCCATGGAATTCCTTTTACTTAATCTTATTATTACAGTTTCACCATTTAAGTATCTCAACTGTCTACCCTCACCTGCCAATTCAGGGTCTCAGGGTCCTATCCCTGGCCACTTTGAGGTGTCCCAATCCCTCGGGGAGGCTCTTACCAACCCCAGCCTAAATACCCCAGTCCTCGTCAGGACTGAGTTTGGATTGCCAAATCCAGAACTTATTTACTTCAACACCGTCACCATTGAAGTATCTTCGGTGAAAAGTATGTTACAGCCTCAACATTCAAGTATCTCGGCTAAAATGTATCTTGTGTAAATCAACAAATATTTTTACACAATATATCATTTCTTTACCGTAATACATTATTTCAACCAACAAATATTTTACCCAAAACTGATCAAGACTGCAAATTTAAGAGAAAACAGATATCTATTCCACAACACCACCTACACTATTAGCAGGCAAAAGGAGAATAAATATAGATCTCCTTACCTTTTGTTTTGGGTCGACCCTGTGGTGTTGTAGAACGACGTCCGCCTCGTAGTCAATTAATTATCCTTTAGTTAGTGCCAAATCTGGGTCAGGGCACCAACTGTTGAGATAGAAAAACTTTACTGGCCGTTCGTTAACACTTACATTACTCCTCACCTCTTGATTCTTTTTTATTTGGCACCCCAAAGGACAATCCTCAGTCAGAGATCAGTTGTACGTTTCCACAAGTTTATTAAAACTAATCTGAATTCAGAGAGGAGACAGACTTTTCTAATTTCCCCTCGGGGATCAATAAAGTATCTTTGAATTTGAATTTGAATTGAATTAAAATACTTCTTTGCATTTAACCTGAAATTCTGTTATACAGCTGCGATCAAATTGAGCCAAACAAAAAGAGAATTGTAACAATAACTCTCAGGATTGTAGTTATTATTATAGAGTTACAGTACAAAAAATTAGCAAAAGGTTTCAGCATCAGTGAATTTGGATTCATTTAAGAGAAAACTGTTGCTGTGCTTCTAAATACTTTGAGATCTCTTTGGATTATGTGCACTCATCTTAAAAAAGGATCCTGAAGATTGTCATAACAAAATTGATCAATTATAGCATTAAAAGATGTGGCTGAGAAAACATATTCTGAAAAGAGATTGTTAAAAATTTCTTTGAATTCTTGAAGCCTCAAATTTGGCCATTTGTCTGTCTTTGATGTTTTGTGTTTGTTTTGTTGGAATGAATGTTTGTTTATATGTTGCATGAAACAATAATCCATGTTTAGAATAATGTTTCTAAATCCCAGATTGATTAAACTTTGAATTTTCAGGAGAGTTAAGAAGCAGCTTGTTTCTGAGGTAGGTGCATGTTAACAGTTTTGCAGTTTAAGGTACACTAAGATGGGTTTGAATGAAGAAACTGTGGCTCTACCCATAGGCTGCCCATCAGAGGTTAGTTCTGCCTGACTCCGCCCACCTACCAGGTTGGTTCATGCCTTTGTTGTCATGGTAACGCTCAGTACCTCCCTTCCTGAGTTTTAACACTGTTTAAGAGACAATAGAATCAAAATGCTTGTAGTGATTGTTGCCTTAAAAACATGTTTTTTTTTGGATGTAGCATAACTTTTAGATTTATGTGTTTTACTATTAAAAGGTTAATGAAATAGTTTAAACTAGTTTGAAGAATTAGTTTTGCATGCAGAATCATTAGTGATTTATTAGATTGAAAGTTTCCCTGGTGCCATTAAGCTAGCTGACAGTTCAAGATATGCCAAAAGTGAGGAATATATTTTTGATAAAGAATCTGAGTCATGACTTTATACTTGGTGGGAATTATTTATTAGATTCGAATTTGTAGGGTTTATGCATCTGAATTACATTAGATGTCCATTAATCTAAAACTCATCTTAATACAAGACAAATCAGGATGATATGTGACTAATTTCTAAGTGAGACATTGATGAATTGAATAACTAAAGTTTGTGTTTAGTTGTTAATGGAACTGAATTGCAGTTAAAAACATCTGGATTTTCTTTATGTTGCTTTCGTTAAATTCATAGTGACACATAGTTATGTCAGAATTCATTTCTTTGGTTCTATGTAATGTGATCTTGGTTACTAGAACATTTTTGTACAAACGTTTGCTGGATTGTCGCATGGGTTGGACCCTGCGCCAGAAGAGGGGAATGTCAGAATAAAGCAACATGGGGTTCCAAACGTTTTAGCACTCATGGGAAAAAGGGTAGCTCATACCTCCAGTGAGGACTTAGCGACAATGCGAGAGAGACGTTGTACTTTGTTTATATAAATGGTGCATAGCTCCCTAAGACCACATTCTGAAAACCTCTCTGAAATTATGGTGTTGATTCTTTTGTGAAATTTTACATCTCCACAGATTAGACCATTTTTGAAATTCTTTGTGGGTATTCTGAAACTATGGAAATATTGACCTGTAATCAGACCTTCCTCAAACATCATGTCACATTTTTGATATTCAGAATATTTAGCTGATGGTCACTGCTAGTATATCAGGTGAAGTCAGAAGATCAATTCTTTTGATATTGTTGGATGTTTTGATGACGTTCATGTAGTTAAGCACTTAGGTTTGAGAATGGGACTTTGAATTGAAAATTAGCCAAGTGTTGTGAAGGCTCTACCTATTGTTCTCACTTATATGAGATTGAGACAAAGGACACAGGCAAATTTCAGTCCTTTTGAAGTGCTGTGTGGCAGGTCTCCTAATTTGGATTTGGGAATATTGCCAAGATCATTTTCTTCCACATCTTTGTCTGAAGGTAGGATGTTGTTTTACTGTCAAAACCTGTCCACTGTGTTTTCTCAAGTTTCACAGACGGTGAAGGCTGCATTACCAGAAACAGCCACTTCCACCCTCCAGTCCTTTATTCCTGGCGACTGGATTCTGCTCAGAGAATTTAGGAGAAAACACAGGAAGTCCAGGGCTGGAATGGCCCATATCAGATCCTACTAGACACACAGGAAAGCTGCAGGAAAGCTCCTCCAGCTTCATCTGGCTTCCAGGACACAAGTCACCTTCCAACTGGATAATCCACGGCCTGAAAGGTGTGAGGACAGCGGACCACCACAAGACAAAGAACTGTAAGCTGATCACTGGCGAGTGATTGAAGATTTGGTCGAAGAACACCGTTCTTACAAGGGCACAATAATCCCTTGTGCAGTGCCACGTTATTTCAGAATCTACTTAAGGCCATCGCATTGCCTGAAAGTTAGAAATCATAAGGTCATTTGCCTCACTGCACACACACCACAGTGAGAGACACATAGGAAACATACAGGGAAGACCTCTACACATTGCACATAACCTTTCTCTGGATGATGGACTGGCGACGTCTGCAACAGAGAGACAGTCAAACATGCGCCATGATGCTTATTCTCCTTAATTTCTTAACATTTGGTGGCTACTAGGGGCTCCTTTGCCTGGACAGCGAGGATTAGCCAAATTCTTTTCTCCCACTTTGACAGCGAGACTGACTCTGAGAAGGAAATCTTGGATGCTTTTATCTAACTTTCATGTTTATTGCTTGATATCTATCATTATGGTATTATTACAAATTTGAATGTGTTCATTTCCACCGTTGTTTAGTTGGACTATGGAAGCCTAACTTCCAGCAGGTTAGAGTTCCTGCTTCTAAATATATTTCTAGAGGAGCTTCCTACGACCGCCCACCTGTACCAGCCTGGTAACAGGGCAGCTTTAAGTTTTTTAAGTTTTTTTTAAAGTTGTGTTTATAATTTGTTTTCTTTGGAAAAAACTGTTTGCTTTCAGTACCAGAAGAAAGGACATTCCACTTCAAGGTCACGATGCAGCTATATGGAAGATGGTCTGTTCTGATGCTAATGATTGGTATTGCAAGTTTTTTTTATAACTCTTGTGTTCATTTGGGAAAAGGTGCAGCAAAGACAATGTAAGGCTATTCTGAGGAATTATGCTAACAATACTCATCAGCGGATTAGAAGAGAGATTCATCACTTTTCTGACTACCATGATCATACTGATAATGTCTGGTGGCAACGGATGCATCAAACTGTGAGGAAGATAAGAAATGACAGTTGCTATGTTTGTTGTTTGATTCCACATGCTATTAATGATCAACCATTTTTAGTACCTGTTCCTATTGATACTGCTTATACCCTAGCTACTTTCTTTCCAGATGGTGGAGGTCATTTTTTCTTGGGTGAGGAATTATACTGTTAGGGAAAGCAGAAATGTTAGTAGATTTTCCAGTGAGACTATTTTAACATGTGCTTCTACAGGAACTCTTTATAGAATTTGGGGTAATAGAAATCCGATTAAAGATCCAGATATTTGTATTACACAGGAGGAAAGTAGACCTTATTTCCTTGGGAAGACAGTAGGTTGCGAAGCTATTATATCTGTTTTATGTGCTTTAATCAACAGACATAAATTTGAGTCATGTCCTGTCAGAACTGATCCTTCTACTATTTCAGGATCTTTGGTCCCAGATCCCTTTGTGTTAACTCTTAATCTTACAGCCTTACCGGATGGAGGTAAGTTGTATGGCATGGCAGGTAAATTAACCAGCGTTTTTGTTACTTTTCCTTTATGAGATGGGTACTCATGTCCTAAGAACATGGTTTGGATGTGTGGAAATAGATTATATCTGTATCTGCCTGCTAATTGGTCTGGATTATTTTATCTAGCTCATTTACTACCTACGGTCACAACTTATAATTCAATCAGCCTAAGCTATTAGAACGATGAGTTTGCAAATAGAATGGCTTTGGATTATCTGTTAGCTGAGGGAGGTGTTGGTTTTGAAGAATTTTCCTTTAGTTGTGATTATCTTGTAATCAGAAGAAAGGAGTTGTAATGGAAATTATTTTATTAAGTGTTCCAAAGTGTATGACCTTTAGGTTACCTCAGTCCTCTGAGCATCTGTGTTAGAGGAGGAAGATGTAAAAGCCATTATCAGACGTCCCCTGGGCCACCGGGAAGAGGCCCAGGGGACGGCCCAGGACACGCTGGAAGGACTATGTCTCTTGGCTGGCCTGGGAACGCCTTGGGCTATCCCCGGAAGAGCTGGAGGAGTTGTCTGGGGAGGTCCGGGTGTCTCTATTGAGTCTGCTGCCCCCGCAACCTGGTCCCAGATGCAGTGGAAGACACGAGGGAAAAAAAGGTCTTCTTGATTTTTTTTTCTTTTTTCTTTTGCGATTATCTGATTGACCAATACAGCAAATTGTCACCCAGGCGTCTTTATAAATAAATGTATTTTCATAATATTAAGGAATTTGTTGGTAAATGTGTTACAAAAATTCCACATATAAAAAAATTTACAAAAAACTTAATTAAATCTTTATTCAAATTGAAAGAAATTTTAGCTTCACAGGTTTTTTGTCAACATCCTGAGGTGTTATAACATGGTTTTCATTAGTGTTTATGTTTTTCAGCACGTTCCTTGTTATGTTCTATAGGTCTTGCCATATTCTGTTATTTTTAACACTTGGGTTTTGCCATATAGTTTTTGTCGTGCTCATTAGGTCCTTAGGTTCTTAGGTCCTTTTAAATTTAGTTTATTTAATTTTAGATCTCTGTTTGGCATTTTCTTGTTCTGTTCCATTCATGTTTATTAGTCTTTCTCCCCTTCTCTGCTTTTTTCTTCTGTCTGAACTGCAATTTATTTCCTCATATTAGCTCATTCCTCTACCCCTGCCACAGTATTTATATGCTTATATGTTATATTATATATATTATGTTGTTTTGAATTTATTTTAATGTGTGAAGAGTTTGCTGTTCGATAATGCCTGTGCTCGAATCACTCTTTCATCCATTGTTCTACTACGACCGCCATATTAGGCTAGTATTCTCAGGATAATACCTGACAGACCGAATGGTTAATTACTTAAACTTTAAATAACATACGCATCCTAATTGCACAACAGTGTTCTAGGATTTTGACAGTGTCACATCATATTTATACCCCAGGGAAACAGAAAGCCATTAAAAAAAGTCAGTCAAAAATGCAAAAAACATAAAAATGAAATACGCAATACCAACACTGTGCAGCATCTCATGTGCTGCATAAAAAATACATTCTAAAAATATGAACAACATTCCTGCCCAGTTAACCCTATTGTTCTTCATTTTAATGGACCTCACATTGCTGCCAATGCGCCTAAAAGAAAAACTGAACCTACCTAATGATCTGCTAAAATCGACTGACCCAATGTAAGCAGGTAAAGAAATGTTGAAATGATTTAGTTCAGAGTAAATGCTAATCTTTCTAATATGTCCATTAAGTTACAGTTGAGCTAAAAAACATTAGACTCAGATTACAGGTTGGAATTCTTAATTTTCTTTAAATGGTACTGCATTAAAAGACAAATGCATTTTTTTATTTTTTCACGTGTTTACCCAGGATGCCAATGGATGTGGCACCCTTTGTGTTGTTGGGACCCCAGCCAGGGATGAACATGGATGAATTTAGACTCTGAACTGTACATCAACAAAGGCCTGTATGAATCTCTACACCTTTCAAAATCACACTAACCTATTCCTATCACAGCTCAGGAAGAGGAGGAGTTAGAGCTGGAATCTCTGAACCAATAGCACGTTTCCCCCCTCTACTCGATCTCATTCAGCTCATTTCTTGTATTTTTAGAAATTGCGTGAATTATTTCATGTGTGTGCAGAGTTTTGCTGTTCAGTAAGCTTGAACTATTGACCTAACACCATGCCTTATTGGGCTGATATTCACTGGACAACACTTAACAGACCAAATTACTAGTTAATAAAATATTAAAATTAAATAATATATTAATAATAATAATCACAACAATGTACACTGCCCATTACAATCAGCAGTGGAAATGAAGAAACTATTAGGCGTCAAAAAAAGGATAGTTAAACTTTTCAAAATAAGGCTTTTTTTTTTGTCATTTTCCCTTATGTTGTCATGGTAGCACTGATGAACTAATAGGAAGGACTGGAATGCAATCCTGTGAATGAAAGTGCTTTATAGTGTAAAATTTACAACAGAATTTGTGTTCTGGTTGGATGTTTATTGATCCATCCATTCAATCAGATATAATTTCCGGTTTGTGTTGCTGTGTTAAAAAACAACTGCTCTTCTATCAAACACCTTAAAAATCATTCAAATTCTCAGAGAAGAACAGATCTAGATTGTTAAACTTCTTCTTAGGATCAAATAAAATCAAAATTACAGGAAGAAGGCAAATTCCTGTGAGCACCAATTATATTATTCATTCATATTAGGCAGATTTCCTTTTTATCAGAGCACAAAAAGTCATCCATTCACATACACCAATGCATCGGCTTAGTGAATACTTCATGGGATATTCGACATAAAGGAGGGTTTAGCCAAATTAAAAAGTTTTGGAAAGTGAAAAGTGGTGTCTTATTTCTTATTGTTGGGATTATAGCCCATATATTTTATGACTGCAATTACTGTTTTGATATTATGTTATAATAGTCAGACATCAGTGTCTTAATTGCCTCAAAATTGGCACCTGCGTCTGGTTCGCTCATTTCAATGACATAGCTAATGGTTGCTTCCTTTGTTTTACCTCAACATTTTGGTGCCGTGACCCGGATGTCATGAGCATAACCGAAGGAGATCGCATCATCAGCGGGGACGAAGGTAAGTGGTTTTTACTTGGCTGTTTCCCCGCTGTATGATGTGATGAACCTGAGGTGTATTTAAAGGGCCGCGCGGAGGCCATTTAGAAAAGCGGTTAGGATAAAAAAACTCTTTGTCCCAGAGCTGGTCGCTGGCCTAGCTCCCCTTCTACCGGACGCGGAGTTGCAGATCTTGCTGAGAGTTCCACACTCACCCAAAACGTGGATATAGTTTAGTCGGGGACGTTTGGACTTAGGAACGGGTTGGCTCACCCGGAGGTTTGTGCTCACCTCAAACAGGATGCAGTCATAGGAGTGCTTTGCCCCGCCGTGTTGAAAGCGACCAAACGTGTGCCCGTTGAGGTCGGAGTAACTTTCATGGTCAGGACCTAAATGTTACACTTAGTTAACTGAGAATCTTTCTCTTTGTTGCCGGCAACCGTAGGGTTTCAACTGTCTGCTTTGCTTTCTTTTTATTTCCCTTTTCTCTCCTTGCTGTGCACAGTGTGTGTATGTGTGCATGTGTGTGTGTGTGACTGTGTGTATTTGGCTGCGAGTGGTGACATCATCACATGAGCTGTTTGTGAAATTTTGAGGAAACAAGCATTGTGATTCGAACACTGGTTGGTTTTTTGCTGCAGTTATCAAATAGTAACACGGAGGAGTATTATAGGGTGTTTGAGGAAGTTGACAAGGGAAATGGTTGGAAACCCCTTGCAAAACAAAATAGATGAATTGTAGCATATTTGGATTGATCATATAGATTCACACGACGTTAATAAAGTAAAAGAATGTCTGGAAAATGCTGTCAAAGTGAAGGGAAATACGTATAACCAGGCGCTTAGTTGGACCTGGGTGGGCTTCTTGATAAAAGACATTTAGAAATATTAAAAAGATGCTGCTCCTCCGCTGGGGGAGGAGAAAGCCGGACAGACTTGGCAGGGCCAAGCACATAGTGAGGGTCTGCTGGGAACGTCTGGCGGACCCCTTGGCCAGGGATGTATTCAACTCTCACCTATGGGAGAGCTTTGACCAGATTCCGAAGGATGTTGGAGACATAGAGTCTGAGTGGACCATGTTCTCCGCATCTATTGCCGATGCTGCTGCCCGTCGCTGCGGCCGTAAGGTCTGCGGTGCCTGTCGTGGCGGCAATCCCCAAACCCGGTGGTGGACACCGGCAGTAAGGGACGCTGTCAAGCTGAAGAAGGAGTCCTATCGGCTGTGGTTGGCTTGTTGGACTCCTGAGGCGGCTGACGGGTACCGTGGAGCCAAGCGTGCCGCGGCCCGGACGGTGGCAGAGGCAAAAACTCAGACCTGGGAGGAGTTCGGTGAGGCCATGGAGAAGGACTACCGGTTGGCCCCGAAGCGATTCTCGCAAACCGTCCGGCGCCTCAGGAAGCAGTGCTTCGCCAACACTGTTTATAGTGAGGGTGGGGAGCTGCTGACCTCGACTGGGGACATTATCGGCTGGTGGAAGGAGTACTTTGAGGATCTCCTCAATCCTGCCATCACGCATTCCCTGGTGGAAACAGAGGCTGGGGACTCGGGGTTGGACTCTTTCATCACCCAGGCTGAAGTCACCGAGGTGGTTAAAAAGTTCCGCGGTGGCAGGGCTTCGGGGTTGGATGAGATCTGCCCTGAGTACCTCAAGTCTTTGGATGTTGTGGGGCTGTCATGGTTGACACGCCTCTTCAACATTACGTGGCGGACGGGGACAGTGCCTTTGGATTGGCAGACTGGGGTGGTGGTCCCCCTACATAAGAAGGGTGACCGGAGGGTGTGTTCCAACTACAGGGGGATCACACTCCTCAGCCTCCCTGGTAAGGCCTACGCCAGGGTATTGGAGAGGAGAGTCCGGCCGATAGTCGAACCCCGGCTTCAGGAGGATCAGTGTGGTTTTCGTTCCGGCCGTGGAACACTGGACCAGCTCTATACCCTCTACAGGGTACTTGAGGGTTCATGGGAGTTTGCCCAACCCATCCACATGTGTTTTGTGGACCCGGAGAAAGCATTCAACTGTGTCTCTCGTGATGCCCTGTGGGGAGTGCTCCAGGTGTATGGAATCGGAGGCCCTTTACTAGGGGCCATCCGATCTCTGTACAAGCGGAGCAGGAGTTTGGTTCGCATTGCCGGCACTAAGTCGGACCTGTTCCCGGTGCATGTTGGACTCCGGCAGGGCTGCCCTTTGTCACCGGTCCTGTACATAACTTTTATGGACAGGATTTCTAGGTGCAGCCAAGGGCCGGAGGGGGTCTGGTTTGGGGACCAGAGGATTTCATCTCTTCTTTTTGCAGATGACGTGGTCCTGCTGGCCCCCTCTAGCCAAGACCTACAGCATGCACTGGGGCGGTTCGCAGCCGAGTGTGAAGCGGCTGGGATGAAGATCAGCTCCTCCAAGTCTGAGGCCATGGTTCTCAACCGGAAAAGGGTGGCTTGTCCTCTTCAGGTTGGAGGGGAGTTCCTGCCTCAAGTGGAGGAGTTTAAGTGTCTCGGGGACTTGTTCACGAGTGAGGGAAGAATGGAGCGGGAGATCGACAGACGGATCGTGCGGCTGCCACAGTAATGGGGGCGCTGTGCCGGTCCGTTGTGGTGAAGAGAGAGCTGAGCCGAAAAGCAAAGCTCTCGATTTACCGGTCGGTCTACGTTGTTACCCTCACCTATGGCCATGAACTTTGGGTCATGACCGAAAGAATGAGATCCCGGATACAAGTGGCGGAAATGAGCTTCCTCCGTAGGGTGGCCGGGCACTCCCTTAGAGATAGGGTGAGGAGCTCGGCCATCCGGGAGGGGCTCGGAGTAGAGCCGCTGCTCCTCCACATCGAGAGGAGCCTGTTGAGGTGGCTCGGGCATCTATACCGGATGCTTCCTGGACGCCTTCCTCGGGAGGTGTTCCAGGCACGTCCCACCGGGAAGAGGCCCAGGGTACGGCCCAGGACATGCTGGAGGGACTATGTCTCTCGGCTGGCCTGGGAACGCCTTGGGCTCCCCCTGGAGGAGCTGGAGGAGGTGTCTGGGGAGAGGGACGTCTGGGCGTCTCTGCTGAGTCTGTTGCCCCCGCGGCTCGGTCCCGGATAAAGCGGAAGACTACGAGTACGAGTAAAAACATGCAGCCACAAAATGGTATTGGACTTCACATTTTTATTTAAAAACAATCAGCTTTTTAACTTGTGTTCCATATAATCACGTCCCGCTCCACAATAACCTGACAATAAGGTAAAAGGAGAAGACAAAAAATAGTTATTTGCGCACTTGCGGCTCATTTCAGAGCAACCGCGGAGCCAACCGAAGAGTGGGAGGCTGGTGCTGGTGTGTTCAGGAACAGGTGGAAGCAGAGCGGTATAACCCAGAAGAAGATAGTGATAAAACCTGAATGCTGATTCGGAATGGGCTAAAACTTTTGTCAGCAAAATTCAAATTAAGTTATTTTCTAAATACCTCAAATGTGTCATTATTTGCTTCAACAAATTGTTTTTCTTCAGTCCTAAACTCTGTTTCTCCTTGTCCTTCATTCAGCTTCTAACAAAAATAAACAGTACAATTAATGCAAACCTTTTTTGTTCACAATATTTTACATTCAGTCTAAAACCAGCCGAGACATAGAACTGGTAAAATATGTCCTATATTATTTTAATGTTAAATTACCTATAAATTGTCAGAGGGTGTGTTGAATAAGGGCAAATATGCACGAAATGTGGAGGAAAAGGCAGAGAGTAATCGGAAGCATTTAATGCAGCTGCTTGCGTGACAAGGAACTAAACACAGACACTGAGGTGTCGCCTTCACCACCGTACATCCACCCTAATAATCCGTTTACTGAGGCCATGGTTAGATGAGTTAGATTATTAGCTGGTATAACTTTAGCATTGGGAGATTTCAGACAACTTTTGGGTTGCAGCACTATACGTAGTAATCTCCAAGTTATTGAGAATGTGGCCCGCACCTCTCATCAATGCATCGCAACACCTTATTTTGCTGTGGGTGAGGGGATGGGAGACGCGCTGCGGGGGATGTTCCCATCTAAAATTCAGACACCGTGCTTTAATTTTTCTGAGACGGGCGAACACATGTTTCTTTATGAGACGGTAGACACTTGTATCAAACAGACAGTGACTTGATGGAGTTCAATATTTTAGACAAACTGTCATGGATGGAAGACCTGAAGGAAAATAATGCGAGGAAACCCAGATTTAGAAAAGTTTGGTCACATTAGGCTGGAGAGACATTTGGTAAACCACATGCAGGAACATTTGGAGAAAAAAAAAAAAAAGAACAAATAGAACATGAAAAGAAACAGCCTGATGTATTAGACAAAAAACTTAAAACTGTCCAATTAACCACAGTAAGATAGAAGAGGAATAGTAAAAGCCTGATAAGAAAATGATCACTGCAGAGGCTGTAAGAGGAGCAATTGGATAATGGCTCCTGTTACATCTCCGCCCACTTCAGCAGCTCGTGGGTGGTAAAACCCCCTAGCTCCTACCAATGTATATCAACTGGCTCCACCCATCCAGTGGGAGTCACACCCATATAGTCCTCGTAGCTGGGCCAGGGGTGGGCCTTTTGGAAAGAGGGCCGGACGAAGGGGTGGACAGGGAGGAGCTGGTTCCTCCTCCTACCTAGTATGTTGGCAGACGGATCATGGGGCCCGCAGCTGCCCTCAGCGCTATGGGCACGCCCAGAAGGAGCTACAACAAGCTCCTGTCACCGCACAATGCATCACTCATACCACAGTGACACACCCCACAGAGAGGTCCAGACAATGAGAAAAAGGCAGAACCCATTGTTCCAGTGGAATTAAAGGGACACATTGCTACTTCTTGTGAACACTGAAGCCACTCCTTCCACGTTGAATATTCCTCCATCCAATAAAATGTCTTCTCTGATGAGGTTAAACAGACTCTGCCTGTGCCTACACCTCTTCACACTATGGTTGGAAAACAAAAACTGTTGCATTCATTAGTTGTTTCGCCTGACACACCTGTGAATCTACTCGGCAGAGACATTTTGATTGCATTGGGAGCTACAATACTTTGTTCCATGGATGGGTTGGTTGTGACTTTTCCAGATGGAACCACGCCCTGAAGCACATCAGTATTTACTGCAGTCTGTAGAGCCTTGTGTGGACATTTCTCAGGGCTTCATTGAGCCTGAAACCCCTTCTAGTGCTGGGGTGAGGTCCAGTTTCCTTATCTGGAAACCCTGGATTTGGGCCCTGCCTCCTTGTGGCCCAATTCATGCTCTGCCATGTGTGACTTTGTTTTATGACAGAAATGAGAAAACAAACAGATTGGTTTCAGGAACAGTTTGAGGAATACTTTGGAAAAGAAAATATGGACCATTTCCTCTAAAACATTTATGAAATGTCTGATGAAGCTGTACCTCACATATCTCTAACCTTGCACTCAAGTCATCAGACTAAAGAACAGGGAGGAGGTGTAACACGTTCCCTTGCAGCCACTGATTAGCAACTTAGCTATCTAGATAACATGGCAGAGAATTAACTGATCACGTTCTGACTGAGGCTGTTTTATCCAGTTGTCCACCACATCTATGGGCTCAAGGACCCACTGATGTTGGATGTGTGAACATTGCCACTGTGGAATTTAAGTAGCAGGATGTCTTCCCCATTTGGCAAAACCAGTACCCACACTCTCCTGCTGCAGAGGCGGGAATGGCTGACACCATTGAGGGGCTGTTAAAAGCAGGCAGGTCAGAACCCTGCCAATCTGCTTGGAACACCCCCATTCTGCCTGTAAAAAGGAAAGTTATAGGTAACTGCAAAATGGCTCACGATTTAAGATAAATTAATAGCTCTGAAAGCTGACTAGCAACTGAGAGACACCAGGTTGCCTCAAGATCTTGCCTTATACCTGGGTCAGGTTCTCAAACCAGGTTCTCAAACAGCAGCTCCAGGACTGCATGTTGCCAGCGGAGGTGGTTTCTGATTACAGCCCGAACAACAACCGCGTGTATTGAAGCTACCAACACTATTCTTTTACAGCTTGCAGAAAAAGGTGTCGTGAGTAAAATGAAAAACAGTTTGAAGAATACAGGTTACCTTTTAGGAATAGTTATTTCAACTACAGGAACCCATATTTTCTATGCACAAAAATCTGACATTTTACATCATCCCAAACAAAGACTTGTTGTCATTTTTGGGTTTGACAGCCAATAGCAGAAACTATGTCCCTAATTACACTGGTTTGACAGCACCACTGAGTCTTTTGGTAAAAAAGCAGGGTTGGAAAAATCTTAATGCATCACTGAATTGGAACACAGACGTGAGGAATCGTTCATTAAGTTTAAACAGCTGCTGTAGTTTGCTGCATAATTGCTCTTTCAGGATTAGTCTGCCTTTTTGCTTAGATGTTTCTGTAACAACAGTGTTGTTGCAGAAAAAGGGGGATATAGAGGTGATTCAGTATCTTATCTGTATGCTAGATAATATGGAAAAAGACATGTTGATTTGAAACAATGGTTGAGAAGTGGATTTGTGACTGCAGCACAGAAGCCAATCAAACATGAAAATGAAATGAGAAGCTTTGTTGTTGCCTAAAAGGGTAGCTGTAATCAAATGCAGAGGTCATGATTTCTCAAACAGTATGACTGCAAAGGGGAATGCTGCCGCAGATTTGGCAGCGAAAACTGCGGCAGGTTATACAGTCAGCTTCAATTTAGTAAGTGTTGAAGCTGAAACCTTTGAACATCTAACTTTGGAAAAAATTAAACAACAGCAAAAGGGGGTCTCCCCTGAAGAACTTACTGTGTGGAAGAGAAAAGGTGCAAAACAAGAAGATGGTCTGTGGAGAGGACCTGAGGGTAAAATTGTGATGCCACCAAACATTAGGGAACACATTTTGGAAGAGGCACATGGACAGGTACATGTAGGTATTCCACAGATGCTTATCAACCTGGAACAATGGTGGCACCCATATTTAAAAGATATGGTGAGAGAGAAGATCAGGAACTGTTCTATTTGCGGACAATTTAATCCAAAACCCACTGTGCATCCATTTCCAGGTAAGTTTAAAAACTACACCCAACCTGGGAAGGAGATCATCATTGACTACACAGACATGGTATCCAGATCAAGAGGATATAGATACATGTTGGTTTATGTGGATGGATATTCAGGATGGCCTGAGGCATGGCCCACAAGAAAGGAAGACAGTAAGTCTGTGGTAAAATGTTTAATTAATCATTACATTCCCAGACATGGGTTCCCAGAAAAGATAAGATCTGATAATGGAACTCATTTCAGGAGCAAAGATCTGCAACAGTTGGAGCAAATGTTTGGACTGAAACATGCTTTCGGTACAGTATATCATCCTTAATCACAGGGCAAGGTTGAAAGAATGAAACAAACATTGAAAACAAAATTGGCTAAAATCTGTGCACAGACCAAATTAAATTTGGTGGATGCTTTGCCAATTGCTTTAATGTCTGTCAGGATGTCTGTTAATCAGTCCACAGGTTACCACCCACATGAACTACAGACTGGGAGAGTCTTCCCGGGACCAGCACAGCAGATATCAGGACAAACAGGCGAATCGGCACAATTATCTTCTAACACGTTCTTTAGTGAGTTGCAGACCCTAGCGGCAGAATTCTCCAGAGCCCCCCCCAGTGGTACCAGGAGTCAACTGGGTCTGGCTTAGGGTCATCAAGCGGAAGTGGCAGGAACCCAGATTCACAGGCCCGTTCCAAGTCCTGGAAAGAACATCTCATGCGGTTCGTCTGAGAGGACAAGGAGAAACCTGGTATCATTGGAGTCAGTGTGCTCCAGCTGAAGAGCCTACAAAATCACAGGCACCATAGGTGTCATAAAGGGGCATAATAAATCCCCTGGAGGCTCACCGGTGTGATTGCACTGAGCTGAAGAGGATTTATCCACGCCGGAGACTTTTTCTTTTGGTTTTCAAGAGGATTTTTCCACTACATGGAGTCATTAGATTCAACTAATCAACAGATACATTCAGGATTGGAAATTGGAACATACAGGGGTTGGACAGTGAAACTGAAACACCTGTCATTTTAGTGTGGGAGGTTTCATGGCTAAATTGGACCAGCCTAGTAGCCAGTCTTCATTGATTGCACATTGCACCAGTAAGAGCAGAGTGTGAAGGTTCAATTAACAGGGTAAGAGCACAGTTTTGCTCAAAATGTTGAAATGCACACAATATTATGGGTGACATACCAGAGTTCAAAAGAGGACAAATTGTTGGTGCCACGAAGAAGAACGAACCACATCCAACAGAATTAACTGTGGACGCAAGAGGAAGCTGTCTGAAAGGGATGTTCGGGTGCTAACCCGGATTGTATCCAAAAAACATAAAACCACGGCTGCCCAAATCACGGCAGAATTAAATGTGCACCTCAACTCTCCTGTTTCCACCAGAACTGTCTGTCGGGAGCTCCACAGGGTCAATATACACGGCCGGGCTGCTATAGCCAAACCTTTGGTCACTCGTGCCAATGCCAAGCGTCGGTTTCACCTCATCCCAACCTACAGACAGAAACAAAGAGCTTCCAAACCCAAGGTTCACACTGTTAAGAAGTGGACTGAGGAATCAAAGCAGATGCTACAGGCCTGCTTTGAATGCACAGACTGGACTGTTTTTAAAACCTCAGCCACTGACCTAAACCAACTAACTGATGTGGTGACATCATACATCAGTTTCTGTGAAGACATGTGTGTGCAGATCAAGACCTTCTGCACCTTTGGGAATAACAAGACATGGTTTACTCCACACCTCAGGAATCTGCGCAGGGAAAAGGAAGAAGCTCACAGCAGTGGGCGCGGTACAGGCAGGCCAGGAACAAACTAACAAAGGAGATCAAAGCAGCCAAGAGAAGCTACAGTGAGAAGCTTAAGAACAGCCTTTCTGCTGGTGACACTTCAGCTGTATGGACTGGTCTGAGAAACCTGACTGCCTATAGGAGCCCCCCCACCCATCCTGAACAGAGTCGCCTCCTGGCCAACCGTCTGAATGGCTTTTACTGCAGACATGACAAGAAGCCATTCACACCTCAAATCATCCCCTCCACATCAGAACTTGTTCCTCCACTCAGGAACAAGTTCTTCCCACAAAGCTACCTCCTCTTCTTCTGCCTGCACTAAAGATCTCCGAGGAAGAGGTAAACAGGCTCTTTCAGTGCATGAAAACAAAGAAAGCTGGAGGACCTGATAACGTCTCCCCATCATGCCTGAAAGCCTGTGCAAATCAACTCGCTCCGATCTTCACAAGGATCTTCAACAAATCACTGGAGAAATGTGAGGTCCCCTCCTGCCTCAAACAATCCACCATCATCCCCGTGCCCAAGAAACCCACCATCCTAGGATTAAATGACTACAGGCCTGTAGCCCTGATGTCTGTGGTCATGAAAACCTTTGAGCGGCTGGTGTTGAAGCACCTGAAAGACATCACAGGCCCCCTGCTGGACCCCTGCAGTTTGCTTACCGAGCAAACAGGTTGGCAAATGATGCTGTTAACTTGGGTCTACACTTCATCCTGCAACACCTCGACCACCCAGGGACGTACGCCAGGATCCTGTTTGTAGACTTCAGTTCGGCCTTCAACACCATCATACCAGACATCCTCCACCAGAAGCTCACCCAGCTCAACGTCCCAGCCTCCACCAGTCAGTGGATCAACAGCTTCCTGACGGGCCGACAGCAGCAGGTGAGACTGGGGAGCATCTTCACCCGAACCAGATCAATAAGTACTGGTGCCCCCCAGGGGTGTGTTCTATCCCCACTCCTGACCTGAGATGGTCTTCACACATAGACACTGTTCGAAAGAAGGCCCAGCAGAGACTGTACTTCCTGAGGCAATTCAAGACGTTCAACCTTCCACAGGAGCTGCTGGTCATCTTCTACACTGCCATCATTCAATCTGTCCTGTCTTCATCCATCTCAGTGTGGTTTGGCTCATCCACAAAACAGGACAGGTGCAGACTGCAACGAATAATCAGGAATGCAGAGAGAATAATCAGGGCTGACCTTCCCTCCATCCAGGTCTTATACAGGTCTAGGGTCAAGAAAAGAGCTGCTAAAATCTCTGCAGACCCCACACACCCTGCACATAAACTGTTCAGAGCTTTACCTTCAGGCCGCCGCTACAGAGCACTGTTCGCTAAAACCAGCTGCCACAGAGACAGTTTCTTCCCCCAGGCTGTTTCTCTGTTGAACATTCATAAGAGTACAAAACAACAGCATACAGATGTTGCAAATGCACCTTTTTATTATATATGTGTATATTGTATATTGTAAATATGTATATTTACACAGAGTCATAGCTGAGCCATCCATTCCCTTAGCTCTTAGCAGCCATGACTTTATGGGATTCTTCTTAAATAAAATTGATTCTATTAAAAAGAAAATCTTTGACATACTCCCGAAGATGATTACTTCATCCTTAGCAAGTGAGACAACATTGGAAATAACTGCAGAACCTGATTTGTGTTTGGACTGTTTTGATCCTGTGAAGCTTCCTGAGTTACCAGAAATATTAGCTTCATCTAAACCTTCAACTTGTATGTTAGACCCAATCCCAACCAAATTATTTAAGGAAGTGTTCCCTCTGATTACCAGCCCCATTTTAGATATGATTAATCTATCTTTAGTAAATGGATATGTACCACAAGCTTTTAAGTTAGCTGTAATTAAACCTTTACTTAAGAAACCTTCGCTTGATCGAGATGACTTGAAAAATTACAGACCTATATCCAATCTTCCGTTCTTATCTAAAATTCTTGAGAAAATTGTTGCTAATCAAATGTGTGAGCATTTATACAGCAATGACCTGTTTGAAGAGTTTCAGTCAGGTTTCAGAGCTCATCATAGCACTGAAACAGCTCTGCTGAAAGTCACTAATGATATTCTTACGGCCTCAGATAATGGACTTGTGTCTGTTCTGGTTCTGTTAGATCTCAGTGCTGCATTTGATACAGTCGATCACAAAATTCTCTTAGAAAGGCTGGAATATGCTGTAGGGATCAGGGGAACAGCGCTAGGCTGGTTTAAGTCTTATCTGTCGGACAGATTCCAGTTTGTTCATGTAAATGATAAATCATCTTTAAACTCCAGGGTTAATTGTGGAGTACCACAGGGCTCAGTACTTGGGCCAATTCTCTTTACTATATATATGCTTCCAATAGGTCAAATTATTAGACAGCATGGGATAAATTTTCACTGTTACACTGATGATACTCAGCTTTACTTATCCATAAATCCTGATGGGCCCAACCAGTTAGATAGACTACAAGCATGTCTTGAAGATATAAAAACTTGGATGACGTTAAATATTTTGCTTCTAAATTCAGACAAGACAGAAGTTGTCGTCTTTGGACCGGAGTCTTTAAAAAAGAAACTGCTTAGTCAATCACTTAACCTGGATGGCATTAAATTGACCTCTGATAATGAAGTAAAAAACCTTGGTGTTATTTTTGACCAGGACATGTCATTTAAATCCCATATTAAACAGGTTTCTAGGATTTCCTTCTTTCATCTCCGGAACATTGCCAAAATTAGAAATATCCTGTCCAGGAGTGACGCTGAAAAACTAGTCCATGCATTTGTTACTTCAAGGCTGGACTATTGTAATTCGTTACTATCAGGATGTCCACAAAATGCAGTTAAAAGCCTTCAGATGATTCAAAATGCTGCAGCAAGAGTTCTGATGAAAATTAAAAGAGAGATCATATTTCTCCTATTTTAGCTTCCCTTCATTGGCTCCCTGTTAAATCCAGAATAGAATTTAAAATTCTCCTCCCCACATATAAAGCCCTTAATGATCTACCTCCATCATACATCAGAGATCTGATTGTTCCATATGTTCCTAACAGAGCACTTCGTTCTCAGAGTGCAGGTTTACTGGTGGTTCCTAGAGTCTCTAGAAGTAGAATGAGAGGCAGATCCTTTACTTATCAGGCTCCTCTCCTGTGGAACCAGCTCCCAGTTTTAGTCCGTGAGGCAGACACCCTGTCTACTTTTAAGGCTAGGCTTAAAACTTTCCTTTTTGATAAAGCTTATAGTTAGAGCGGCTTAGTTTATCCTGAGCTATCTTCCTTATTTTTTACCTCCGTCTTCTTCCCTCCCTGTTGGATGGAGTAAGGGGAGTCAGGTTTAGCCTAAACTGGCACGGTTATGGTTGAGGTGCAAACACACCCTCCATTTCTGCTACCTGTATGACCCCTTCTCTTTTCCAATGGTTATGGTCAATCTGAAAGAGAGAGGTATCTCAATCATTGTGGTTTTTAGTATAACAATGACCATCAGTGGGACCCTTTGTGGGGTGCCTTGAGACAACATTGTTGTAAATAAGCGCCGTTTAACTAAATAATCTGAACTGAAACTATCTGTGTAGTTATGATGCTATAGGCTTAGGCTGCTGGAGGACATAACGACCACTTTCACCCTCTTTGCTACATTCTCATTCTACTCTCCAATTTTGCATTGTTTGCTGTTATTGCAGCTTTTAACTTTGTTCTCTCTTTTCTCTTTCTTGAAGCTACACCTGGCCTGGCTCTGTGTCTGCCTGTGACACCTTTCTGGAGAGGGGAATCGCCCAGGCTTCTGCTGGCAACAACTTAATGCTCACCCTCTACCGATGATCCACATAGCCCTGTCTTTTAGTGTTTAACACTTTCTCTCTCCTAGACATGGAAATTGACTGAGCTTTTACTGTAACTAATTATATGTGCTCTCTTTCAGACTCTAACCTTGAAAACTGGATCAGAGTTTATCTGTTCTTTCTTTCTAGGCGAAACGACTAAAGGAGCTACATCCATTAACATTTACTCTTCCTTCCCATAGAAAGTATTTCTGGATCAGTGCTTCTGTGTTCTTTTTGTGTCTCTGCTCTGTTCTCTCAAACCCCCAGTCGGTCGTGGCAGATGGCCGCTCACACTGAGCCTGGTTCTGCTGGAGGTTTCTTCCTGTTAAAAGGGAGTTTTTCCTCTCCACTGTCACTACATGCATGCTCAGTATGAGGGATTGCTGCAAAGTCAACGCCAGTGACTGTCCACTGTCTCTACATGCTCATCCAGGAGGAGTGAATGCTGCAAGTCACTGACTGGATGCAATCTGCTGGGTTTCCTTAGATAGAAAAACGTTTTATCTAATTTGAATAAAAAGCTAACTCTGACTGCACTGTTCAATTGTTAGGATTAATTGGAATGTATGTACCTGACTGTTGTGAAGTGCCTTGAGACAACATGTGTTGTGAATTGGCACTATATAAATAAAACTGAATTGAATTGAATTATATTCTGTAATACAAAAACAAAACCAAAGAGCAAAGTGTACCGGAGTCAAATTCCTTGTTTGTATGCACGAACTTGGCAATAAAGCTGATTCTGATTCTGATGAGTCCACCATTACTGTTTCCCCCACATCCGGGAGATTTACAGTGTGGAGAAGCCCCAAAGAAGCGTACCACCCAGACTGCTGCATGCCCAGAGTGAAGCATGGTGGGGGATCAGTGATGGTTTGGGCTGCCATATCATGGCATTCCCTTGGCCCAATACTTGTGCTAGATGGTCGCGCCACTGCCAAGGAACCATTTTTGAGGACCATGTGCATCCAATGGTTCAAACATTGTATCCTGAAGGCGGTGCCGTGTATCAGGACGACATTGCACCAATACACACAGCAAGACTGGTGAAAGATTGGTTTGATGAACATGAAAGTGAAGTTGAACATCTCCCATGGCCTGCACAGTCACCAGATCTAAATATTATTGAGCCACTTAGGGGTGTTTTGGAGGAGTGAGTCAGGAAACATTTTCCTCCACCAGTATCACGTAGTGACCTGGCCACTATCCTGCAAGAAGAATGGCTTAAAATCCCTCTGACCACTGTGCAGAACTTGTATATGTCATTCCCAAGACGAATTGATGCTGTATTGGCCGCAAAAGGAGGCCCTACACCATACTAATAAATTATTGTGGTCTCAAACCAGGTGTTTCAGTTTCATTGTCCAACCCCTGTATGTGACTCTTGATTTTGATTATGTGATCATTGAATGTGATGTCTTTTCTGTCAATTAATCTTTGGAGCATTGGTTATATGCTATTGTTGTTTTATGTATTTGATGTATGACTTTGAATCAACATTTCTGAGTAAATCCCACAGTGTATGAAGGTTATAAGCTCCTGGGTAAGTGGAATTGATCTGATCCAAAAAATAAAAATGGTGATGCATAGTTGGGATGTTAGTTTTAAATGGAAATGTGGGGAAGGAGGTTTAATAATGACACTGGTGGGAATAATTGTGTTCTTGACGTGTGATGTTTTCCAGAGTGGTGAACACCCCTCCAGTCCCAATTTCCGCAACCGTCGTCATCTACTCCAGAAAATGACTGAAATATCAGACACATGCATTAAAAGACATGGAGGTATTGAACTAGATTATGTACTTGGCTCGGACACCACATTTCAGTTTAATCTCTGTTCTGTGTTTACATGTGAGGGTAGTGAGCTAGCCTGGACTAAATATAATGTGTATCTGAGTATCTATCAGAAAGGTGCGGTGGATGGTATGGAGAATATCGGCATGGCAGCCCAGGGTTTTGTCATTTGGGACACTAAACAAGGACGAATACTGTCAGATAATCCATATGCAGAAACATTTCAGCATTTGGTGACCTTGGCTAGAGGACAAGCGAAGGGTAAATCGGCAAACGGAGGTATTAATCCAATATTACTCAGCATTGGAAGAATACAGAGCAACCCCTACCACAACCCTAACATTACAATAATGCCACCTACTCTTAGATGTGGAAATATGAGTTCTGGATTTTATATGTGTTTAGGAGTAGATTTGCCAGGATGGCTCGCACGAGATCAGGGTAGAATTGTTAGAATTAATCTTGTTTCTTCTATGGCCAAAGGTGGTGAAGTGAAAACCCCTGTGGTTCAGATAGACTATAAAACTTTAATCCCGGAAGATGTTATCCAAAGTGCTCTGGGATTTACAGAGTCCAATTTGTGGTTGACGTGGATGGCTCAGACAGCACGTGAGTCGGCCATGAGCAATTGTATAGCATGTGCGGCTGCTAGACCCACTCTGGTCACTGTACCTGCCCCCATATATGAGAACACGAATCCACTAAGATTTAAATGCATGATTCTGTTAACTCATGGTAAAGAAAACTCTCCATATCATACCTTAGCAAAGGTGTTTCCGGTTATTAGCAATAGCTCACTGGTAGGCCCTTTTTCTCCTCAGAGTGAGGGATATGATTATCCCTGTTTCAATTTTACAGGGGTTACTGAAGAATCACGGTTAAAATTGGGAACTGTCTCTCCATCATGGTGTAATAAAACTTACCCAGCTGGCACTGTGGGACACTGGGCCAGAGAAGGTTTATATTACTATTGTGGTGGAAGTATTTTATTAGCCCAAATTGCCCCTAGGGCAGTAGGAAGCAGTGCAATGGTGCGGCTAGTGGCTCCCTTACTGCTGTGGGGGGAGAAATCACCACATGGAGGAATGGTGAGGAAGACCAGATCCTTTGATCTTATGGACAGCTCGTTAACTTATATTGATGCAATAGGTGTTCCACGTGGAGTTCCAGAACAGTTTAAATTAGTTGATCAGGTGGCAGCTGGGTTTGAAAATGTACCTGTAATTTCAGCAGTTTTTCCTGTAACCCCAAATAAAAATGTAGACAGGATCAATTACATACATTACAATGTCTTAAGGTTGGCAAATCTGACACGAGATGTGGTTGAAGGGTTGGCAGAACAGTTGGCGCCTACTTCTCTTATGGCTGTACAGAATAGATTGGCTCTGGACATGTTGATGGCTGAAAAGGGGGTGTGTGTGCAATATTTGGTGACATGTGCTCCAATACTGCTCCTGATGGTTCAGGGACTCGAGCATTATAAGGCTTACATACTAAGAAAATGCATGAATATTCAGGAATTGGCGGGGGACTGGAGAAGTGGTTCACCAACACCTTTGGTAAGTATCTCATTGCTGAATTCATTGTCTGCATTTTTGGTATTCTAGTAACGTGTGCCATGTATTCGCCTCATGTATACGACTCATAACGTCAACTATTGAAAAAAGGGCACTCACTCATGCAACTCCATATAATATGATGCAAAATGTTGTTACTGAAGGTTGGGAATTAATGGCACAGTTGTAATTCATGGCTTACCTTTGTCACTTCGCAGAGTACTAATCTTTTGGTGTGCATTTGTTACTTATCATTCCTACATTTTTGCAGAGGTCAAAAGGGGGAATTGTTGAGAATTAAAATCATGTACTTTCATGATATTAGTTTAGTTTGCATGTGGGAACATTAAACTGAGATTTAACATGAGTGAGCCTTGAGGAGAGATCACAGATCACAGCAGGAGTCGAGATAGAGCAGGGGTGAAACAGAGGTTGGGAGGTTCTCGGCAGCTGCAAGCAGTAAAAGCTGGCTGTAGGGACAATAAAGCAATAAATGTCAACTTTTGGGCATGGTATAGATACCACAAGGGAGCTTGGCTGATTTACAACTCCAGACGGCATAAGGGAAGGCACAGTCAGTAAGCTTTGAACTAGATGGTATAAAAATGTGCTTGCAGCTGTGATGAGAGAGACATCTGGGTAAAGACAGCCATGCTTTGCTGAAAACCTGCTGAAAACTTACCTCTCCGTAAGGCCTTATTTTCTTTCTTTGTGTTATTCTGTATGTATTCACTTTGTATTAGAAATCATTGGACTTATTATCTTCCAAATTAAACTTGTGTTAATCTTAATTTCCTGCTCTTCATCTGTTCTTTCTCACGACATCCGGACCGGGAGAGGTTGAGGCCGCAAGGATATCAGTAATAGAATTATCATTACCTGAACAAAGGCCACAACGACTGAGACATAGCGGGTGGCTCGAACCGGCAACCCACCAAGACGAACCCTTGCCTTTTCCTTTTTTTTTTTGCAACCACAAGATATTTCAATGTATTTTATTGGGATTTTAAATGATAGAACAACACAGGGTAGTAATTAAATATGAAAAGGATACATGGTTTTAAAATGTTTTACAAATTCGGTAAAAAAGTGAAGTGTGGTGTGCATATGTATTTATCCCCCTTTACTCTGATAACCTTAAATAAAATCTAACAGAGCAAGTTTTCTTTGGGAATCATCTAACTGATAAATACTTGTTGTTAGATTATGTGGGTTTACATTTTCTTGAGTAACTTCTCCAAAGATAATCCTTGGAATGCAAGTTAGTGAAAAACAAAACAAAAAACCTACTAAGGTTACCAGCTTACAAGAACTGTAATGGCAGAGAACACTCAGGAGGAGGAAGTAAAATAAAGACTTTTTTTATTGATGATGAAATCAGGAACGAAACGGACAAAAATCTCACTGTAGGGAGAGAAGTGAAGACAATGGATGAGTACGGGTAACGGAATGAAAAACGAAACTAAGAACAAATAATTAACATGATTCTGAGATCGGCTTACTGAGTAATGATGGTCAGGTCGCCAGGGGGAATGAGATTCAGGATCCAGGTCTTAAGCAGGAATATCCGTAGAGAGTTCACTTGGTGCTGTTCTGTGTGAGCTTGGAACAAAGGAATTAGTTCGATGTGGGGTGGCTTACGTTGGAGGGTGGACAGGGTACGCTTGTGGCTTGGCTCAGGAGACGAAGAGAGCAGGAAGCTGCCAGCTTGATGCGAATCCAAACAAAGGCAGATGACAGGATAGGAATCCACAGAACATAGACGGGCTTGATCAGTAAGAGATAAGTAAGAGTAAGATGGCGGCATGCATGGACGCAAAAGCTCGTAGCTCTCCCGCAAAACAGTGCTTTTTAGTGTTTTTACTAGTTCTTTCTTTTCTTCTTCGCTCAACCTGCCGTGTGCTGACAACCTACAGCCGACAGGATCTTTTCCGTATCGGATTACGGTGTGAACAGCCTGCATCTGAAGACTTTACAGACACACGCAACATACCACCGGAGTTAGCCCGGACACCCGGCTCCCCGTGGGCACTCATCCCTGCGGGAAGGAGGAGGAGGCGGCGTAGGGAGAGGAAGCAAAAGCGTGGATGCTTGCTTGCAAGTGCTGATCACGGAGACCTGGCTTCATTCATCCATTCCAGACACGGCTATCGAGCTAGCAGGCCGCACAGAACACCGGCACGACAGGAGCCGCGACTCCGGTAAGACCAGGGGAGGAGGACTGTGTATGCACGTGAACAACAGCTGGTGCACAAACACCTCCACCATCGATAGGCACTGCTCCGCTAACCTGGAGTTCTTCACGGTCAGATGCTGGCCTGTTTACCTTCCCCGTGAGTTTACCGATGTCTTGGTAACTGCTGTGTACATACCACTGGATGCTAACGCTAGCTCGGCCCTTAGCCACCTTCACAAAGCGCTCAGTCAGCAACAGAATAAACACCCGGAAGCAGTGCATGTGGTTGCAGGGGATTTTAACCATGCTGAACTGAAAGTAGTGCTCCCAAAATTCCACCAGCACATTAAATGTACCACCAGGGGAACCAGGACTCTGGACAAGGCCTACTCGAACATTAAGCATGGTTACAGGGCCACCCAGCTGCCCCACCTGGGAGCCTCCGACCACATGTCCCTGCTCCTGATTCCGGCCTACACACCACTGAGGAAGCGTTCACTCCCAACAACCTGGCCCGACGGTGCCTCTCTGCAGCTGCAGGACTGCTTTGAAAGCACAGACTGGGAGGTTTTCAGCCACCAGGACCTGGAGGTGTTTACCTTGGCGGTGCTTGGCTACATCCACCACTGTGTCAACACTGTCACAGTGGAGAAGTGCATCCGGGTGTTTCCTAACCAGAAACCTTGGATGAACAAGGATGTCAAGGCACTGCTGAGGGACAGAAACAGCGCTGCTCGTGCTGCGGTGAAGAGAGGCATCAGAGAGGCCAAGGTCGACTACAGGCAGAGGATCGAGGCCGACTTCAGCAGCAATAACAGCAGACAGGTGTGGCAGGGACTCCAGCACCTGACCAACTACATATCCAGCAACACCACTGTGATCTCTGGGGACGCTTCACTGGCGGAGAAGCTTAACCATTTCTTCGCCCGCTTTGAGGTTGAACCACCAGCGAGGTCCACACTGCAGTCTACACCCTTCAACAACCAAACCTTCACTGTGGAGGCACAGGAGGTGAGGAGAGTCTTGAGAGCAGTGAAGCCGCGCAAAGCTGCTGGACCCGACGGGGTGACCTGGAGGGTGTTGAGGGACTGCGCAGACCGGCTGGCGGGGATCTTCATCGCCATCTTTAACCAGTCCCTCTCCCAGTGCTCCATCCCACCTTGCCTGAAGTCCTCCACCATCGTCCCTCTGCCTAAACAGACTAACATCACCAGCCTGGTTGACTACTGGCCAGTAGCACTCACGCCCATCGTCATGAAGTGCTTCGAGAAACTGGTATGGGGTCATATCACTTCACACCTGTCCCCCACACTCGACCCCCACCAGTTTACCTACAGGGCCAACTGGTCCACGGAGGATGCCATCGCCACCGCTCTGCACACCACACTGACACACGTGGAGCAGTGAGAGAGCTACGCGAGGCTGCTCTTCCTGGACTTCAGCTCGGCGTTCAACACCATCATCCCAAGCCGGCTGGTGAACAAACTGGGATACCTGGGTCTCCCCAACAGCACCTGTAGTTGGATTATGGACTTTTTGACAGACCGCTCCCAGAGGGTGAGAGTAGGACACCATCTGTCCTCTCCATTGACGACCAGCATGGGCTCTCCACAGGGCTGTGTGCTGAGCCCCCTGTTCTACACCCTCTACACCCAGGACTGCACCCCCACCCACCCGAGCAACACCATCATCAAGTTTGCGGACGACACCATGGTGGTGGGGCTCATCTCAGGAGGGGATGAGACTGCTTACAGGGCAGAGGCAGAGCATCTGTCAGCATGGTGCGTGGACAATAACCTGACTCTGAACACCTCCAAGTCAAAGGAACTCATTGTTGACTTTCTGAGGTGTAAACAGGACACACAGCCCATCACCATCAACGGAAACAGGGTGGAGTGGTGCCGGACTTCAGGTTCCTGGGCACCCACATCAGCGAGGATCTGACGAGGACTATCAACTCTACGGTGATCCTGAAGAGGGCGCAGCAGAGACTGTACTTCTTGAGGACTCTCAGGAAGAACAACCTGCGACCAGAGCTGCTGCTGTCCTTCCAAGTCGGTGCTGAGCTGCGGCATCTCGTTGTGGTTCTCCAGCTGCACTGCAGCAGAGAGGAACCAGCTCCAATGGGTCATCAATACTGCACAGAGACTGACTGGCTGCCCTCTCCCCTCCCTGGAGGAGATTTACTCCACCCGCTGCATCAGGAGAGCCCGCAGCATCATCAGGGACTCCTCACACCCTGGTCACCATCTTTTTCAACTGCTCCCCTCTGGGAGGCGTTTCAGGGCAATTAGGACAGAGCTGTTGTTGCCCTGAACGCCTCATGTACACTGTAACAACTGTTACTATCAATAATGACATAAACAGTAAATACATTCCGTACAATTTCTTTTAACACTAAGTGCAATATGCTACCTCATGTGCAATACTGGAACAACCTGTAAATATTCTTTTATATATTTTTTCCACCTACACAGTCATTTTTTTATAACTTATAACTTTTTTAAACTTTTTAATATTTATTTTCTTTAATTTGCACTACTTGCCTGCACTGTTTAGTTCTGCTTTTGGAAATTTCGTTGCACAAATGTGGAGCAATGACAAATAAAGAATTCTGATTCTGATTCTGATCATCCAGAATAACTTCCAGAAACGTAGTCAGAAACTCAGTGACATAGATCCAATGCTTAGGCTTTCAAAATCTTCAGAGGAGCAAAAACAAAGTTAAACGAGGTCGAAGAACAAAGCATAAACTTAGAGTGTGGCTCGAGTTTGTACCACTGGTGGCAAAACACTCCTGCATTGAAGTGCTGGCAGCCTCCTGCTTAAGTACTCCTCATAGTAATCAGTGGAACAAGTCGCACCTGTCACCCAGCACACCTGATAGCTCCAGCACCGTCTGAAACAGCGCACATGTAGCAACACCAAAACAAACAGCCCAGATCCTGACATCAAGGTCTTAAGTCATTTATTTGCTTGATTCATGCAACAAAACAACTGAGCGAAAGCATTTATACATATTGTCCCGTTTACTGAAGACATATTTGCTTAAGATAAAAACAAACTTGGGAACATTTGATAAGAATTATGTCAAAAATTATATGGCCCCTATCACAGATTTCTTTGTTTTTGCTTATTTGTGTCACACTCAGATGTTAACATCAGACAAAGATAGCTTGTGTAAATAGAAGTATTTTTTTAATTATTGAACTTATCAGGGGAGAAAAGCTATTCAAACAAACCTGGCCCCATGTGAAAAGTAACTGCCCCATTGTAAAATAATGAACTAACTGTGACTGACCACATTTTTTGGAAAATTTAGTTCAATTTCACAAGCCACACACATGCTTGAACATTGCCAGACCTAGTGAGTAACAAAATCATTTAAATGAAACCTGTCTGACAACATGAAGTAGACTAAAAGATCTCACAAGATCTCATTCACATTATGCCCCAATCTAGAGAAATTCAAGGACAGACAAGAAACTAAGTCACAAAGTCTGTGACATCTATTAGTCTGGAAAATTGTCAACCTACAAATCTACTCATCATTCTTCCCCACCTTTCCTTAGTGGCATGCTAGACCAAACTGCTGAAGCCTCTTACAGATCCAGCTCAAACCAGCCTTTATTAAAATAAACTGTTATACCTCATTAGTCTCCTGGAGTTTCTACATGTGGGTCAAAAACCTTTCTAAAACATGACAGAATTAAAACAGTTCTGCAAAGAAGCATGGGCCAAAATTCCTCCACTGCGATATAAAAGACAAATTTATATGCTTGAGGGCAGTTGTTGGTGCCAAGGCTGGAGCAACCAATTATTAAATTTATGGGCAATTACTCTTTTAAATTTGGCCAGGATGATTTGGGTAGCTTTTTTTTAACCTTAAATAATAATTTGAAAAATGCATATTGTATTTTTTTTGTGTGTTTTCAATTCTGATATTAAAGTTTGTGACAAAAAACAAAACAAAACCAGAAATATCTGAAAGGACACTTTCAGCACTGTGTAAAGGTCACGCCACACAAAAAATATTTTTAGTGCTATTTTGTTTCTGTGCTACTGTTCTCCATCCTCACAAATCCTTCTTAAAGTTGTCTGAGAGACCTTGCAGAAGATTTAGATTGAAGTAAGTTACAGAAAACACAGCAGCCATTACTGACAGACAACAACGAAGAGGCATACTGTCTGGCTGTCTGCCAATATGACAGAAATGAACATGAAGGGGTAGAAATAACTATTGTCCCTAAGTGGCTCTCGAGAGTCTATAAACATATCCAACAGATAAGGCCTTGCAACTTTAGGTCTGATTACAGGATCCAGATTGCAGATGTCACTTTTATCTGCCTGCTGCAGCTTCCATTTTCTCTCCATGTGGCACTACAAAGCCCCCCATTAAAAATATGACAGTCCCTAAAACCATCCAATTTTAACCACTTATCCTTTTGTGATGAAAGAAAAAAAATACAAATAAATGGGAAAAAAAAATCAACTGTTAGTTTACATGCAACCTTTGCACTAATGCACAGAAACAAATGCCAGGTGTCCATCAAATTCTGAAAGTGTGATCAGAAGAACTGAGTATTGGCCACTGGAACCAAAGCAAATCAAGGTACAAGCAGACATGGATTTACCTGTGAGAAATAGGGAGAATTTCAGACAAAGTGTAGAGATTTAAACTTTCCAAACTAGAGTTTCCTGCGGGCCTGGATGATGATAAAGCTGATTCTGATTCTGATGATGCAGGAGATGAAGATGACGATGCAGAGGCCAAAGGCTGCACAGTGTGAGTCTCTCTCAAGGCTGCCTTGGTGTAAGGCAAGTGCAGATGGCGACGATGTTGATAACAGAACAAGGGATGACGATGGGGATGCTGAGACATATGGTGGCACAGTGGGAGTTTCTAATGCTATTGCTGGAGACGTGGGAATCTGATGGTGCTACTACAGACGTGGTCACCAGCTTCTGCCTCAGCAGAAACTGAAGGAAGGAGACTAATAAGCATGAACTGAGCTGAACAGAGACACAAACAAAACTACAAACTAGAGAAATAAAATTCAAATTTAAAGAACCGAACACGTGGGCCCCCTTTAATCTCCATCCATCCTTTGTATACTCAATGAGATCCTTCAAGTTTGGAAAGTTTATGATTAAGCACAAATCACTGTACTCCCCTTTGTCCAAATAAAGTTCATGTTAAGATTAATCCATGTTAACGTTAATTTATAACAAATAACTTGTGATGTATTTCCTGTTTAATACACATTTGGAAGTACTTTGCTTCAGTTACATCTGACAAGATTTTAAAAATTATCCATGTGGATATTTTGTGTAAATCTAAAAGCAGCTTGTCTCATGTTTTGACACCAAGAACTTACTTTAAGACATGGGTGGGGACAGTAATTGTTTAATGCTCTTACTCAATGATGATTATTGCAAAGATGCCCTTGAACATGGAGGTCAGTGTCAGCTCTGATAGAGCTGCTGGTTTGTGGCCAACTGTTAATCTAATTAGATGAGTCCATCTTGATGTGCAAAGTTTGAAAGTCAGGCTGGACCCAGTTTAACGAAGGGACATTCTTACTTTAATTTGAATGTACAGATGGATACAGATATAGACATTTTTATTGATTTTCAGTGTAACCATTGAGTGTAACCACTGAACTGATTAGCTGTTCTTTAAGTACATCTAAAATTTCTGAAATTTTCAAAGTCAATCTGTCATATTCTGACTATATGAAGGGGAAAAATGTGCCACTCCTCCTTAAAATGTGAAAAACACCTTGCTGTAAATAATTCTTTTACTGAAGAAGCATTATGTCATACTAAAAACTTACATTTATTCATCCATTCACTTCACCACTGTTTCCACTTTTTTGAGAAAGGGTCACGGGGGTAACATTTTGAGGAGGAAAACCCAGACATCCCTCTTCAGCTCATTCTGGGGGATCCCAAGGCATTACCAGACCAGAAAGAAAGGCACCCTTAGCAGGATGTGCCCAGAAAACCTCCAAAGGGAGGCACCCAAGAGGCCTTCTAAAGCCTGAACCATCTTGAGTGACTTTTGGGTGCAAAGCAGCAACGGTGGAGTTCCCCCCATTTGACACAGCCTCTCACCCTCTCCGTAAGGCCGAGTCTGGCCACCCTAAAGAAGAAACTAATTTGTACACTTTTACCCGGCATAAATTCTTTTCGATCAATACATATATCATAACCATAGGTCAGGGTTGGAATGAATACGGACTGGTGATTCGACAGCGGTGCTTTTGGCTCAGGAATTTCTTCACCACAATAGACCAGATTGTGCTTTTCTATTAGTAACAGTTTTGTGGAAACTTTACTATTTTTAGAACCTGGTTGGATGCGTTGGATAGGAGGTGGTGTTACTAGTCACAGCATACATATTATGACTAATATCTTCAACCGTTAAATCCTTCTATGCTGGGCTTATTGTGTATATGACAAATATAGCAGAGCATGCACTAGGTAGAATTAGCTTACCCTCACACATCCTCTAGCTTGCACCCTTCAGTTTGTTACCGCTCTATGGCTTCCATCTCTCTCCTGTACTTATTCAGAGTTCTTCGTCTTGCCCCCCGCACCCTTCTCTGACTCTCCTCTTTCAGTCTGAGTCTGACAAAAGCCATAGACCAAGCAGCAGGTCCTCCTTTGTTGTTGTATTTGTGTGACTATTGTTAGAGTTAAAAAGCTGATAATTACAGATCAGTGCAAAAGAAGACACAAATGAACCAAATAAGTTTGACTTGCAAGGGAGAGACAGTCCTCTGCAGAACACAGCGACTTCCTTCTCACAAAGGAAGAAGTCCTTGCACCAGCCTTTTATTTACAACTCAAATTCGTACAAGTAAAAAGCGGGAATCAGTTCAGCCAATTCTTACAGAAATTTCAACTTAGAAGAGTGGCCATTCCCATATATGGTATAAGCATGTCATGTCCAGGGATTGATCCACTCCAGACCACATTCCTTAACTCTCCATTCCCTCTTACACACTAAAAAGCAATCACAGTAATCATCTTAACTAGAGTAAAACTTAAAACATAAACCCTTGTTTAAACTAAACAATGATTATTTTTTATACATTTTTCCAACAATTCCCTCCTGTTTATTATTGATTAGTTTAATAACACATTCATGTATACACTTCCAAAAGCTTTATGCATACACTTCATTAAACATTAAACCATCGTTAAGTTTAGTGATTTCTCCTCCATAATGTCATCATAGTTCTGGTTCTTGTCCAGAAGCTGGTAATCCTGGGACAACATTGTATCAAAAATTCCTCCCACCATCCTTAATATCATTGCTCTTATACAGGGAATAACACACAGAGTAAAAAATGCAAACAACAATAACACAACCATGACAGGGGTCATGATTTTCAAAACCAGTTGCCACCACGGTCCAGAAGTAAGCCACGAAGAAAGGCTTCCTCGGCCGGGATGGACATCTTGCTGCATACCCCTTTTAATTTAATTTAACTGTGTTGTGATTATTAATCTGAGAATATTATTTAATATTAATATTTTAATATTTTATCAAATAATATTTCGGTCTGTTAAGGGTTGTCCTGTGAATACCAGCCCAGTAAGGCGATGGTATTAGGACAAAATAGAAATGTTTGAGACGAGCTCTGACATTATTGAACAGCATAAACTCTGCACATACATGGAATGAATTCACACAATTTCTTAAAGTACAAGAATTTATTAACAAAAATAAGTCAACTCAAAGTCAAACATATTTCAATCAACAAACTCTTTACTATGCTAAAACAATCCAACTAAACTACCAAGCAGAATTAAAGAATAGGGAAGACTAATGGGCTATGTATGTAATAGCTTTGGATGGCCACAGCATGAACAATTCATATGTCAGGATGGAGGAGATTACCTTAACAGTTGTAGGTAATCATCAAGAAAAAGTAACTTTCATGATCATTAATTCACCTGAACTTCCTGTAGTCTTAGGGGCCTCCTGGTTGCAGAAACACAACCCTCACATCGACTGGAAGAAAAAAGAAGTTTTGGGTTGGTCTGAGTCATGTTCCCCTGACTGTCTTTTGTCTGCTGCTACAGAGGTCAGTGTGGAGAATGAGGTTGAGGAGACCTATCCGGATTTATCCAAGGTACCGCAAGAATACCATGCTTTAAAGGAGGTTTTTAATTAAATCAAGGCCACAGCTCTGCCACCCCATAGACCTTATGATTGTGTTATTGATTTGCTTCCTGGCACATCACTCCCTAAAGGCAGAACCTATTCATTGTCTGGTCCAGAGCACAGGGTCATGAAGAGTTATGTTGATGAGGCATTAAAGGCAGGGCACATTCAACCCTCTTCCTCTCCTGCAGGTGCTGGTTTCTTTTTTGTTGGGAAGAAGGATGGTTCATTGAGACCATGCATTGATTATAGAGGCCTTAATGAGATAACAGTTAAAAATAGATATCCCTTAGGTACTGGAGTCTTGTCATTGCTCTCGTTTAGTTTGTCATCCAGGAATCAGCAGAACCATTCAGACAGTTCGAACTCAGTTTTGGTGGCCATTGCTGGTCAAGGATGTCAAAGACTTTGTTGCTGAATGCACTCAATGTTGTTGAGCCAAGCCTTCTCGTCGCCCCCCTGCGGCAGAATTAATTATTAAATCCATATGTAGTAAATTGTTAAATTCACCCTCCTGTTGAGACATGGCTTCCGCACATGGCTCATTTGTAACCCATTGAAACAATGATTTAGGTAATATAGGCTTTCCTTCATGGCATCTAGTGATCCCTTCACATATACACTCAACTAATTTAGCTGGTAACAGCACAGCATCTAATAATTTCAGTAATAACTCTACATTTTTCCATTGTGCTACCAATTATAACTTTATTTTTATTTCTTTCCATACATAATATGTGCTGTGCAAGCTGTTAGTAAAACCTTGTATGATGTCATGATAGACAAGGTCAAATAATATTTAATTGGATCTTTCCTGCAAATGTTTCTCTTTGGCCATGATAACGTTGCTCTCTTTTAATCTTTTAAGCTCTGAATAATCTATTCTAATTTAGTTTTTTTTAAATGCATCTATTCTAAATCTAGCCTCTTTTATTAGATGCAGTAAGTCCTCATCATATTTAAAAATGAGGTCACTATTTCTCTTAGTTGCTATTATTTTAATAATGCTTGGTTTAGTTTAGGTTTCATTAGTTCTAAAAAACTCACTCCTCATCAATTTAGAAGGCTTAATAAAATTGATGAACACAAAAATGAAGAGCATGTTATGTCTTATAATCTTAGTTTGTCTTACCCAGTTTTATAAACACACCTGTACAGTTTCAGTCAGGTATAGCTCTTCCCTTTTTAATTATACTTTGTATGTATTTCAAGTAACTAAAGTTTATTTCAATTAACTCAAGTTTTCTCAATTTCAGGAATAGTAATTCTGTCCAGTAATTTTGTTAAAGAGCATTTCATCGTGTTAAATTTTAAATCTAATTTCATAATTCTGAACCTGACTGGAAAAAGTCCAAACATCTGTTAAAATCCTTTTGTTTCACCATAAAAATGGACCTAAAATTATTATGGTACTGTTGAAGATCAGACTTGCTCTTTTAGGCTTTAATTATTATCATGCACATATACCCTCATTTTTATATAACATAAAACAAACATTTCACAAAAACAGACAGACATTGGCCACATAAAATTTAATTAGTCTGTTTGTAAAAGTATTTCGACAAAATTAAAGACAGGTCTATGAGCTTTCTTATGTTTATCAGTATTTCAATTTAGGTAGAACCTTTACCATCTTTATATGATTTTGGAAAAATTCTGGAAACCTTATTGAGGTAAAAGTTTGGCAAATGGAGTTTAAACGAAAATTCAGAATGAAGACTCACCCTCGCCGTCTCCACCGTGCGTCTCCCGGCCTTCCAATCAGCATCCTGTCCGCCTGATTCATCATCCAATCGCCTTCCGATGCCTGGTTTTTAAAGGACCTGCGGCTGTGTTTCTACTCGCTTGCCAGCTGAGCTCATCCCTCCTCCACCCCACCTCCACCATCTTCCTTCACATCTACTCCTGGCTTCCTCGCTCCCTGGCCGCCAATTCACCACCAGTGTTGGATCGGGGGGAAGACATCTCTAAATCTAAGCCTTACAAATGTTCATCTTAGCTCATATCATTCACAGCATTCATGTCTTCCTCCCAGGTCAGAGCGCCAAAGATATAATTATGTAATTTCACATCATTAAAACTTTTCTAATTGCCAACCCTCTCTTTGTGAGTCTTTTCAGATTGAAATGATCATTAGAACATCAGACCTTTATTAGCGCTTTGAAGGTCCCTCAAAGACGCTCTTTAATGAAATCAATCATTCCCATTCACACACATTCACACACTGACAACCTTTCCCCCCATGGCTGTCATTAATATCCACTTGATGGTTTTAAGGATTTTGTATTTTTATCATGTAAAGCACTTTGAATTGCCCTGCCGCTGAAATATGCTATACAAATATATTTACTTAGTTACTTCTCTATCAGAGCAATTTCATTTACAAAAATTCAAGTACAATTTCTTTTCATATTTTTAAAATGCACATTGTTTTCTCATAACCCCTTTTGTTTCCACTAGGTCTGTTTTGAATGCTTCAATTCTTTTTTATCCACCAAAGGATCAATAAGGTGGTGTTTGTGGGGTCCACCTTGAAGGTGTTGTCTGTTGGGTCCGTCCAGTCTGGAGAAGTGTCAGGTTATCATTGTCAGGTCAGTGAGGTTCATAAGTCAATCAGAACCTTGGTCATTTGGTCTTGGGTCGTTTTTGGTCATTTGGTCTGTGCACATAATGTCTCATGGATCCAACCAATGATTAGTCAACAAAACTTCCACACAGTGTGATGTTATTTCTCCAGCTTCCACGTGTTGAAGAAAAATGTATTGTTAGTAAATGAACTGCATTTCCCAGGAACACTGCATTCCTCCTGGATGAGCATCACCTGTTGAAAAACTTTCATCATTATATTAGTCAGTTGTTTCACATATTCAATCAGATCATTAAACATTGCAGTAGGTAAAGTTGTTAGTATCTCATCTTCCGTATAGATGGTATCAGTAGGGGGTTATTGTTTCTTTCCACTGACCACCTTTTCAGCATGCATTGCCCAGTTCTGCCAAGTGGTAACTGAGCAGGTGGGTAAATACATTTTTTAACTGCTGTTTATTGGGAGTTTCATCAGCAGTGTCATTGAGGCCATCCAGTTTAATTGCCTGTTTTCTCCGCCTAGTATTTTTTGCTACCGGGGAGCTGGTTATGAAATTTGGGGATCCCTCTCTCATAGTTTGTGAAGTCGGAAAAACTGATGGTGAATATGGTGGTGCCTCTTCGCTGAGGGTTCAGGCACTATTGCAGCTGCAGCAGCAGGCTGGGGCTGCCTGCCCCTACCCCTTACTACACAAGTGTCATCTTCTTGTCTGGCAACTGCTATATAAATCTTACACATTTTATTGTTTCTTTTATGAGCTTCAGCAAGCCAATTTTTTGCCCTTATTAATTCTTGGCTGGGTTTTTTCCTTTTCCTAAATTTGTCTTATTGTTGCAATCTTTGTACCAAATGGGTACAAGCAGGGACCGAAAGATGTCCTTTAAAATTATAATCTTTCTGCCATTTAGCGAGATTTTTTACTGTATCTGGATCTTTTGAGTGCATAAACTTTGCATCTCCTTCTAACGGAGGCTGCTTCTAGACGCAGTTCCCCATTTTAAGAGTTGTTTTTTTCAACGGGCCCCCAACATCTCCCGGAAAACAGGCTTCTTGATCAAACACCTAGGTTTGATCCGGTTTCCGCTTTGAGTACTACTCTCGGAGAATGCAGGAGTTTTAGACTGAGATATGGTGGCACCTAATATCCAAATCAGAATTCCTTATGACACCTCTCAGCTGTCAACAACTTTATGTTAACACCAGCAAGGTTTCGGGTTGTCTCATTGAGAGTGCCGTCTGATTCTGCAGACACACACACACATGCACCAACACACAATCACTTATAGGCCTAAATCAGCTAGACTAGGTTTTCTGTTTTTTTTCTTTTGAACTGCTCTTCTTTTTAAACTCAGAATTTTTCCATGGAGTTGGTTGCTTTTGAATTTTCTTAAGGGCAATTACGAGTACCTCTAAACTCAAAAACTCCTATTTATTTTTATTTTTCTATGGAGTTGGTTACTTTTGAATTTCCTTAAAGGAAATTACGAGTACCTCCAAACTCCAAACTCCTATTTATTTTAATTTTTTTAATATACTTAGTTGGGTCCGTCTTACCTGTGCGTTTGTTCACACTATCTGTTGAAACGCGTTGATCCACCTTCCCGGTGCCCCTCGGCCGATTCGGCGGTTACCAACACAGAATTCACTGTGGATTTTTGTTCTGCTGACGTTCTGGAGGCTGTGCAGACTGGAACCCCACACGCACTGCTGGGCCCCGGGCTGGCCAATTTCTAGTGATTCGGCTCGAAGGACCAAAAAAAATGTTAGAGTTAAAAAGCTGATAATTACAGATCAGTGCAAAAGAAGACACAAATGAACCAAATAAGTTTGACTTGCAAGGGAGAGACAGTCCTCTGCAGAACACAGCAACTTCCTTCTCACAAAGGAAGAAGTCCTTGCACCAGCCTTTTATTTACAACTCACATTCTTACAAGTAAAAAGCGGGAATTGGTCCAGCCAATTCTTACAGAGATTTCAACTTAGAAGAGTGGTCATTCCATATATGGTATAAGCATGTCATGTCCAGAGATTGATCCACTCCAGACCACATTCCTTAACTCTCCACTCCCTCTTACACACTAAAAAGCAATCACAGTAATCATCTTAACTAGTGTAAAACTTAAAACATAAGCCCTTGTTTAAACTAAACAATTATGATTTTTTTATACATTTTTCCAACAACTACAAATCACATCATGTTTCTTTTCAGAATGTGGGGCTGCCTTGCTATTGACCATCATGCCCACATTGAGATGGTACTCAATTGTAATGGAAAACGAACCAAACCATGTACAGTAGGGCCTACCCAAGACGAACCAGGCTGAGTAGGTACTAATGGAAAAGGGAATTAGTGACCCCTCCCTTACCATCTTGCATGCTGTGTGGTGAACAAAATAAAGTATGAGCCTCATCCACCTTAGTAGCTGCTGGCTAAATAAAATAGGCCTTATTTACTCCCCAAGGAAGCAGAAAGTCACTGATTTCTAATTAAAAGATAGGAACTCTGATCAACTTAAAATAAATAGATAAAATGGCCTCACCTTTTCCAAATTGCCTCTAAAATCCTTCAAAAAAGTGACTCAATGACACAAAAAAAGTTCACATAAAAATCTTCTTTAAAGTTCCCCAACTAATTCTCAGAAAATGTGATTTGTTGATGTCGGATTTTATTACAGTTACTGACTATGATAGTCTGCTGTCTTTTAGAGAACATGACATTCAAGGTCCAAGGCAGGTTCTTCGAGTTGAACAGGGGCTTTACTTACAAATCAGTTAGTAGAGTAGAAGCATAGTGGATAGATCCCGACTGGATAGGGAAGTGGAAAACATTTTTTTTCTTAGTGTAAGGGAGTTTAAAAACATGATCTCATGAAGCAACAAAACACACAAAAGTTGAGCTTTTGACAGCAAGAGTACTCCCTTTAATCTATTCAATAATACAAAATAAATCACTTAATGTCATTTCCTTATGAACTTCTCATGCATTTCCAAATGCCATTTAGTCCATGTTTTATACTTCAACACCTAACAACTCTATTTTTGCAAGAATCATTAGCAAGAAAATCCTTCATACTGATCTGTCGAGCTCTGAAAGCAAGTGTGGTTCACAAGGACAGTGGTTATAGTTGTGATGGGTTGGTAAGACAGTTTGAGAAAAAATATTGGAAATTCAATCTTGTGACAGATCCAAATAAACAGTAGACCTCAACAGTCATTTTTCATGCATTAATTATGAGCAAACAACTAAAATCAAGAAAGTAGACAACCTTTGTGATAATTGTAACTTATCTCTCTCAGCCTTTGAACTGTTAAAGGCTGTAATTTAGGAACAAGAATTATGACAACGTTCATTGGTTTTTGTTTAATGAGAAAATCAGTTCAACTTGTTAGAAGATTAAATTAACATACGTAATGGGGTTTTACACAGTTACCATTTAATAGCCACTTCAGTTTTTCATCATGGAGTCCCAATAGTTGCAAGTCCCTATAATTAGATGGCTGGAGCACCAGAGTAAGACGTTTTTTGCAGGTTTATGAAACATAAAGTAAGGCAGTGAAGGTGTTAAAACTGACACACAATCCTGTTATTTAATATTGCTGGTTTAAAACTATGCTTGACAAGCTATGAACTAGTTGGGTAGCTGTTTTAGATAAAATCAGGTAAATCATGTTATACCATTTTGTTTGCAATCCTTCAGTAAACACAAAGAAAATTCAGTATCAAGGTTATTATACAGTGAGAATCTTGTATTGGCCCCATGTTGGCTCCCTGTTAAATCCAAAATTGTTGACGGTGATGGGTTGGGAGGTGGTGATGAGCAGCTGAGATCTTGCGAGAGATGTGCATAAGTAATAAGGCAGTATACTACACAAACAAACACGACAAACTCAGGTAAAACAAGCCACTACTGTGAACGAACTTCCTCGTTAATGACCAGATCCTCGATCGGAGGCGATTATTATTCCCAATCAGGAATAAATATATCACCCAAGGCATCAATTCAGTTTTCAATTCAATTCAGTTTATTTATATACCGCCAATTCACAACACAGGTCGTCTCAAGGCACTTCACAAAAGTCAGGTACATACATTCTAATTAATCCTAATCATTGAACAGTGCAGTCAGATTCAGTTATTTATTCAAATTGGATGAAAAGTTTTTCTATCTAAGGAAACCCAGCAGATTATATCCAGTCAGTGACTTGCAGCATTCCCTCCTCCCGGATGAGCATGTAGAGACAGTGGACAGTCACTGGCGTTGACTTTGCAGCAATTCCTCATACTGAGGATACATATAGCGACAGTGGAAAGCAAAAACTCCCTTTTAACAGGAAGAAACCTCCAGCAGAACCAGGCTCAGTGTGAGCGGCCATCTGCCACGACCGACTGGGGGTTTGAGAGAACAGAGCAGAGACACAAAGAGAACAAAGAAGCACTGATCCAGGAGTCATTTCTATGGGAAGGAAAAGTAAATGTTAATGGATGTAGCTCCTTTAGTCGTTTCACCTGGAAAGAAAGAACAGATAAACTCTGAGCCAGTTTTCAAGGTTAGAGTCTGAAAGAGAGCACATAGAGTCAGTCACAGTAAAAGTTCAGTCAATTGCCATGTCATCAGGCATGTTAGTCTAAAACATGTAACACTGGTTAGATAAGAAGTTAGATAATAGGCAATTGTAATCTAATTTAAAGCACAGCTCACCATGATGTTTACATTGTTTGATGTGGGCAGGGCCAAGGCTGGGCTCCTGCAAGGCTGTTTGTCTGTTACCACACCTCTCTGTCACGTGCATGAGCGTGTTCACACACACACACACATACACACACACTCTTGTTTTGCTATATGTAGTGAGGACCATCTGTTGACTCCCATTGACTTCCATTGATTTTCAGTCATTTTCAACCCTTTCTATGCCCTAACCCTGACAATAACCCCAAACCTAACCATTACCAGTTCATGCCTAACCCTAACCTTAACCTAAACTCAATTCACATCTTAGTCCTAAACCTAACCGCTAGCAAAATAGGTCGTGAGGACCAGCAAAATGTCCTCACTTTGATACAAACGGTCCTCAATTTGATGGTGAAATTGGGAAAATGGTTCTCACTGTGATGCCAAGACAGGAACACACACACACTCACACACACACACACACACACACACACAGACACACACACACACACGCACACACACACACACACAAATATTTCTTAACACAACCCTATATCTATCACCCCCGCTTTACCCAGCACATACTTAATTTTCTGTCTTTTTCTCTGCTATATCTCTGCTTCTGGACTTTAAGTCAGGCGACCCTAAGCACCAACTATGATTTCACTTGGGTTAATCTGTTTCTATGGTGACATGTGCTGTCCAACTTGACCTCCACGCGCACAACCATGTGCACACTTAGGTTTGTCACATGAAATGTGCCTGGAGCTGGCACCAGAGAGAAAAGGTTAAAGATTTTAAACCAGCTTAAAAGACTACAGGCAGACATTGCCTTATTACAAGAGATTCATAAATCTGCCACAGCGGCAAATGATCTAAAATCACCTGAGTTTCCTAATTTGTTTTCTTTGTGCTATTATTCTTGGCAAAGGGCAGTGGCAATTTTAATTCACAAAAATATTAACTTTACAGTATTAGACACAGTTATAGATCAAGAGGGTAGATTTATAATAATAACAATATCTATACATAACCAAAAGTTTGTATTGTCAGTATATATGCCCCAAATTTTGATGATCCCCCCATTCTTCCATACTTTTTTCTGTACTGTCTGAATACTTGGATGGCTCATTTCTTCTTGGGAGCAATCTCAACTCTTGCCCAATTGAAGAAATAGACAGGTAACAGAGTACAACAGGGACTCAGCGCAGTTGGCAATCAATAAATATAGTTAAACAGTACATCAGTGATTACAGACTTTGTGATTCGTATTTGGAATGTAATGACCTCTCCGGGACATCTACATCTGTTATCTGTGGGGCAGGGAAAGCAGTCATGAGAGGTAAAATAATCTCATTCTCATGACATAAGAAGACAAAAGAACACGTATTCAGGAATTAGAAGAAACCATTAAATTGTTAGACGTTTCGCTGGAAGAGGAAATGCCGGGCAAACTACGAAAAGCAAAACTAGAATTAAATTCCAAAATGATCAGATAGTGAAGCGATGGCCTTGGATGTACCACTGACATCAGCTGAAATCCAGGAAGCCCTCAAAAGCATGCCCAATAAAAAGGCTCTAGGCCCAGATAAATTTCCAACAGAGTTCTACAAAGAATTTTGGAATATCTTGGCTCCAACAATCCATAGAACGTTGGAGGAAACCCAGGAAAATGGCAAACTATGGCCAAATATAAATTCTGTCAACATTACTCTCCTGTAATAACCAGGAAAAGATCCAGTGTTTCCTACTAGCTACCGTCCCATATCCTTTATTAATGTTGATCTCAAAACAACCTGTAAAGCCCTCGCAAAGACTAGAAAACGTATCTCCTCTTATAATACATCCAGATCAGACTGGTTTTATAAAATGGAAGCATACATCCCCAATTCACGCAGATTACTTAATTTAATAAACTATTCCTACAGTAAAAATATTGAGACTTATATATATTTTAGAATATTGACAAATTAAATCTATAATAAAAGATAAATTTAGGCTCAATAATGTTGGGTTAACTGATACTTACTTCTAGGCAACATACCTGACAACTACAGCCACACACTATGGTTATGTGCACCTGTTGAGAGGTTCTCATGCCAGATATATGAAGACTTATCAAAGTGTCTGAGATGTAATATTTCACCTTCCCCCTCAGTTGGCTTGTTAGAGACAAGTTCAGTTCACATGGTTTTTACTGCCTTATGTATCGCAAAAAAAACTATCCTCATGAACTGTAAAAATTAAAATGTTCTTAGTATTAACCAGTAAAGAAACCTTTTGATGGATTACATAAGACTGGAGACAGCCTCTGCCTCCACAACAGATCTATCTCTCTGGGCTCCTTTAATTGGCTCCATCACCTAGTGGGGGTGAGGGACCTTTGGCTTCATCCTGTGGGGTGTTGTTGGGGATACGGTGGGTGTAAGGGTTTGGGGCATCTGGGGTGTCCCTCGGTTGGGGTCACAGGGGGTCAGGCACTGGGGCTGTGCCCCCCACTGGGGTGGGGCATTAGTGGCTTTTGGGGGTGACATCAGGTGGCTGCATGTGATGCTTTTTGGGGAGCCTGTGCCAGTGGACGTAGATTACTGGCCTGGTAGATATGCTGCTCCTGAGTAGGTCTGGGGTGGGCTCAGGGTTCCTGGGGAATGTCGTTAGTGGGGGTGAGGGACTTTTGGCTCCGTTTTGTGGGGCGTTGTTGGGGATACGGGGGGTGTCCGGGTTTGGGGCATCTGGGGTGTCCCTCGGTTAGGGTCACAGGGGGTCAAGTCCTGGGGCAGTGGCCCCCACTGGGGTGGGGCATTGGTGGCTCTTGGGGGTGATATCTGGTGGCTGCATGTGATGCTTTTTGGGGAGTCTGTGCCAGTGGATGTAGATTACTGGCCTGGTAGATATGCTGCTCCTGAGTAGGTCTGGGGTGGGCTCAGGGTTCCTGGGGAATGTCGTTAGTGGGGGTGAGGGACTTTTGGCTCCGTTTTGTGGGGCGTTGTTGGGGATACGGGGGGTGTCCGGGTTTGGGGCATCTGGGGTGTCCCTCGGTTAGGGTCACAGGGGGTCAAGTCCTGGGGCAGTGGCCTCATGCTCTTAGGCCTTCTTCACCTAGGAGAAAAATATATGTTTAGGGTTATCACTCACATCATCAGGCAATATAGTGGGACGACTCTTCATTAACCTTTCCAGAGAAATCATGAGTATTATGACCAGCAATGCCTGAAAATAATGTGATCATACAGTCATCCCAATACAACAAATTAACACAAACAAGAAATCACAAACTTGGGTAGTGAAATCAGCATTTTTCTTTCTTTCACCTTCTTCATTTCACAACACATAATCGTATTTGTACATTGTTATTTCCATTATTATTTTATACAAAGAAGACAAAAATAAACCATTCCAGTATTGCTGTGTACCAGCTTAAGGAGTAAAAGAAGATAAAAAGTAAATAGATTAGTTATAAACAGAATCATTTCGTTCAGAAAAAGGAAAGGATAGCCTACCTTTGTCGCACCTGGTGGTTTGACACAAAAACTATGGATACTTGGCTCTTGTCACCTTCTTGGAGCATCAAGTAGTGAATGTTGAAAAATTAATTTGTACTTTTACCTACCACAATGAATGTATTTATGCATAAATCGGTATGCATAATCCGCTAGGGATTTTATTGTTTTTAATTCCATCAATTAAATAAACTGTATCATTTAATGCAACTACCACTTTTGGTGAAAACAAAGTTTTAATATAGGACATTAATTTTAATTTTGTCAGAGGGTAATGGTAGGTTCATTCTTTTCAAATTGTATAAAGTTAACAGCATTTTTCCTCCTGCTGTAAGTCTTAAATGAGTGAAAGTTTTTCCAAGTTTATCACTGCAATTATTTGTTGTAAAGTTTTCAAAAAAACATCTTTTGGAGTCAGATCAAATCTGAGTCTAACTGGTCGAGCTAAATCCTAAATTTAATATTGTTTGAAAGCCTGTTGCCTTCAAATTGTCACATTATCGTTCTGAGAATGTTTTTCCCTTCCAGCTCGTAAAGAGTTTTCACACAACTGGTGCTGCCAATCCTAGAACACGCTGATGTTATTTGTGGCCATGCCACAGAAACTAATCTTCATCCCCTCAAATTTTGAAATACTCTGGATTTAGAAATACTTAATCCAATTCAATTTACAATATGGTCTGAGAAATACTGATCAGTTATCTTTATGTGTTTTACAACAAGAATAAGGAAACATTTGACAGTTTGCATTTCAGTTTAAAGCTACATCAATTTGGAATACCTTACCTCAGTTACTTGCTGTATCACTGCTATTCATAGATCTAATTTGGCTTTAGTTACTTTATTGTAAAACATCTTTCTCTTGCTTTCAGTAAGAACAAAGGTTCATTTATTCTGGACTTAATCCTCACAGAGATATGCACATGAACTCTGCATCTGCGTATGTGTTGTCTTCTTTTGTGTGTTGATGTTAAGTCTATGTGCCATTCAGTTGCTATGCTGGTGGTTGTGAGAGTGTGTGTTTGTGGGTCCTTGAGAATGTTGTGGGTATTTCTGAGATTTTTTCACATTTGTTTGATTCGTATTACTGTTGTTTATTTTCCTGTTCTGCAAGGACCCTCGCAAAAATGAGATGGTACATCTGAAGGGGTTACCCTTGAAATAATAAGTTGTCAGTGCTGCCATTTATACCTTTTATTTCTTTCCATACATTATATGTGCCATGATAGGGTTAAATAAAATCAAAATCAGGTTGAAGGACATCGGATCTTCCCTGCAAATGTTTCTGTTTGGCCCTGATAAAGCTGCTCTCTTGTAATCATCTGGTTCCATAACAATTTTTGTGGTATTTGTCAGGTTTAACCAACCTAACAATATTTATAACAACACAAAAAGAAAAGAGAGACAAAGTATTAGTTCCTTTTACTCGCTTTGCGAGGAGAGACGGTCAAGATATGCTCAGTTACAGATCTCGCACCGCTCTGAAGCCTATCCGACCGCTTCCTCTTTTTATTGTCTTTCGTGGGTCCCTAGTTTACAAAAACATTGTTCTCTAAAGGATGGGGGAAAACAACAACTGCATCGTAAACAGGTCATAAACAGCTTTATCTTTTAACAACAAATTTCCCACAGTCTCCTCCAACTTGTAGGGTCAGTTGTGCCTTTTGTTGAGTGTAATCAGCCTTCATCTTTATGACCTCCTCAACTGGACTGCTTCCTTCTCTGCTAGTTCAGCTCCTATTTATGATCTTTGCCTGCAGACAAAACTCACACATCCTTTACTCACACACATCTTGAATGATTATAAGATAAAATAGTCAAGTTAAAGAATAGGACAAAATATAAGATAAATCTAAATTCAATTATTCCAACATTTCCCCCCTGTATATCTTATATGTGCTCATATTCTCATATCACTTAACAGCCACTTCTGTCAAATTTTTTTACTGTAAGATTATTTTCATGAGTACAAAGACAAGAGGTACTTACTGACATTTAAATCACAGAATCATATAGAAATGGATCTGCATACAGGTCAGAAAAGTGGTCAATACCATCCTCGTCATCTTCATCATCCTGATGTTTAAATAACGGATAGAGTTGTGTAACTCTGCTTCCATAGGAGAAATAGCTGTGGTAATGAGACGGTTAACAGTACAAAAGCAGGGCATTCAACAATATCCACACAATGTCAAAATTTCAGCAAACACTGCAAAGGAAATTATTACTCATGATACTAAAATTTTATACTTCCCAAACACATCCAGCCAGGAGTCCCACATCGAGGCGTCTACTCCATAATGCTCTTTCATTTTGCCATTTAGAGATCTCAAACCTTCTATGGCTTTCGTTAGGCTGCCATGAGCCAGCAGCCGTGTTGTTAGGTGTGAATGTGCAACATTTTTCTCCAAAAATAGCACAAACGTTTCCTTTTTCAGCTAACAACATGTCCAAAGCAATTCTATTCTGGAATGCCATCAGGGAAGTTGAAGCCAATCGGTCATGGACAGTTCAAACCCGCTTTGTGTCCAATTTCCTCGTTTTTGTACATTGTAGTGAATATAGTTGATCCTGTCTACGTTTCTGTTCATCGTACACCACCAACAGATACTTGATTCAAATCTTGCAGCTACTTGATCAGTTAATTTATCTTCATCTATACCATCTATGTATGTAGAGCCTCCCTCAATCTGCCAAGCTGCTTCTCTGCACTTCCTATCACACCAATCATGTGGATTTAACACTAAATAGTCCATCTGTTACTTCATCTACTAACATAGGATATAACCATAAAGTAATTAAGCACAGAGTCCTGTTACTTTTGAAGGTAATCAATCAAACAACCACCACCAAATTTCTCCTATAGAGACTAGTTTAAAACACTTGTTTACTTTTACAATTGTAATACACCATACTGCAATGAGATTTACCAATTTATTACCTCTCTCTGTCATATTTATACATGTATAGTGTCCAGTGGTGACTCGCTAATGGAAAACTGATTTATCCTTCTCTGCTCTAATTACAGGAAAAACAGAATCCTTGTGCTGACACATTTCATTAGTATTAGTTTGATTCATTACTTCCATCACACAGAGTTGTGGTATCACAGTTGGAATTATGTATAATAAAAGCCTGGAACCCAAACACACAACACAATCACTTTTAGTCATGTTAGCCGCTTGCTCTACCATCAATAATCAGTTATTATTTGTTCCTGATACTCCTGTAATAACCTGGAACTTAGTCATTTATGGTTAACTTTCCTAACATAATTTTCACTCTCTTCGCTTTGTAACCTGGATTACATTATCAGCTTTATGGAACTTAAACAACTTCTTTTGATGACTAGCATAAGCAGTGGTGCCCCACTCTGGTTTCCAATTATTTCCTTCATCAGCTACCATCATGGACCATGAGGTGTCTCTTCTATCATTAGTTAAGTACCATTTATAACTTCTATAATCCTGTCCTTTCCTTCCTTGTTTGGTCAAGCTAATGAGTGGGATCAGCACCACAGCTATGGTTTTAGATTTCATGCACACTTGAATACCATAAGTATAAGAAGTTTGTTTAGTACACATAGTTAGGTTATCTTGCCTTCCTTGATTTAGTGCTACTTGTTTCATATAACTCATAACAGATGTTGTTATATTCTAATTCATCTTGACTGGTTCCCAGAAGTACCAGAAAAACAAAAAAATCAATATAAGAAAAAAAAAAAAATATATATATATATATAACCACCCAGCATCGGAAAGCATTGCACATCCATCTAGAAATCATTTTGGCTGAAATTTTCACTCCTCTAAATGTTTCCAGTGTCTTAATTGTCTTCACTGACTTTCGGGTCTCTCCAGACTCTAAATGTCTGGGTCCACCCTATTATCAGTCTATAAATCACTTCCCCTGACGGAGCTTTCAACCGAAATGATCTTTTTACAATGTGTAAGGTGAATCCAGGTTCATCTCTCAGTTATTGTACTGCCCTTGCAGTGGTTAATAATACCTAATATGGATCATCCCACTTAGGTGAATAACAATGCTTCTTCTTTACACTCCTTATTAACACCCAGTCTCCTGGTTTCACTAGTTAGTTTTCCTGCTGGGAAATAGAACATTCCTCATTAGTTTAAATTTATTTCTGTTGCTTTCTAACATACTCCTCATATAATCAACTAGGTTAGCTTCTTCATCTAACTCCCACTTATTTTTTAACTGTGGTAATCTGTATGGTCTTCCACATAACATTTCATAGGGTGTTAGCCCTGAGGTAGTTGTAATGTTTAATTGGAAGTAGTTCTATCCATTTAGAAAATGCATCTATAATGACTAAACAAAACTTTTTCCCTTCACTATGGTTTAACTCAATAAAATCCATATGAATTGTTTGAAAAGGGTATCTTAGTTTTGCAAATTGTCCCCTTCGTTGTCTTAAATTCCCTTGTGAATAATGTTCTTCACATGCTAAACATGTTTTACAAAAATTTTTAATAAGAATTTTTTAGAATTTAATCAATATGTTATATAATATTAATATATCTGTCCTACTATTCCCCCCTGTTGAGACATTATGAAAACACGATGGCTCAAATATTGCTTCCATTTATAGGTTCTTTGGTAGGACAGGTTTATTATCTGGTCAAATATAGTTTTCATCTTTTAATTCAGCTCCATGTTTTTTCCACATTTCTATCTCCTGTAGTGAGCTTTGTAGTTGCATCTTTTCTAACACTATATCCATTGTCACCAATGCATATCCTGTTTGTGTCTTCTCCCTCTCATCTTTTTAGAGAAATTATTCACATAAACTATTTCGTGATCCTGCAAATCACTTCTAATTTTTTTCTTCTTTTTTTTTTCCTAATTCTGCAGTATTAATGCTGAAACTGCATGGGAAACTCTTAAGGTTAAAAGGTTAAACAACACTATTGCAGCACTGCAACTGTCATTTTAGGCTGCAATTACAGCTCTCACATAATATGGTTGCACACACGCAACACTATCTAGTTTTGAAAAGAAATAGGCTATTATTTTCATTTTATCTCCATGTTGTTGAACCAGAACTGAAGTCATAAAATGTCCCTTGCAATCTACCATCTGAACAAACGGTTTACTATAATCTGGTAATGCTAAAGCAGTACTGGAAACTAGAACTTGTTTTATGTTGGTAAATGCTTCTTCAGCTTCTACACTCCATTTCAATTTAGACGTCATTTTCAGCTCTTCCTCATACATTCATTTGTTTAATGGAGTTACTATTTCTGCATAATTTGGCACCCAGTTTCTACAATAATTAGTTAGTCCAAGGAAGGACATAATTTGCTTTTTTGTTACTGGTTTTAGAACTTGTAATATTGCCGTCTTTCTTTCTTCTACAATTGTGCGTCCCCCTGCGCTAAGATTGTGACCTAAGTATTTAACCTCATTTTTAAACAATTGAAGTTTCTTTTTACTAACTTTGTCCTTCTTCTGCTAAATGTTTTAATAATGCTATTGTATCATTTTTACAAGTCTCCTCATCAGGAGAGGCTAGTAGCACATCATCAACATATAATCAACTCTGACTACCTCCTGGAGGGTCAAACTTGGCCATACTTGCACTCATTACCTGAAAGTATATAGTTGGACTTTCACAGTAACCTTGAGGTAGTCTGGTATAAGTATATCTTTGTCCCTCAAAGGTAAAGGCAAACCAGAACTGCCTATCTTTCCTGTTGATGGAGGTTGTTTTTTAACTGGAAAAATGGGGGTGTTACATGGTGAGTCCTCACATTTTATTATCACCCCTGCAGTTATTAAATCCTTTATTACTGGTTTTATTCCTTCACGAGCATCATATTTCAAAGGGTATTATTTATTCTGGGCCTGTATTCTGTTTTTGCTCTAATTTGAACAGGTAATGCTCCTTTACTAAACCCACATCAGTAGGGTCTGTTGACCATAATTTATCAGGGACTTCATTCAAACACTGTTCCTCCTGTTCAGTAAGGAATAGTTCTCATTGTTGTTTTGTATGCAAATGTATCCCTTCCTGCACTGTCACTGTCCATAATAATAATTTTCTAATTAATCCTGTGGATGCACTAGTTTCTGTATTCATTATTTTTACAAACCAGTCTGTGACATCTTTTACCCTCTGCACTATTCTCCCCATATCATGCCCCTTGAGTTCTTTATCCTTGAATAAAGATATGTGTGGAGGTGACCACATGTTGCAGAGCTTTCTAGTGTCTTCCTCTAACACTACTTCAGCAACTGACGTACTCTTCCTTTCTGTATAAACATAAGTTACCATGACTTTTATAGGGGTTACTTTATTTAATACTATCTAGGGAGAGAAGGTCCTGGAAACTTAAGAGAATATCCTGCCCCTGTGTTTTTGATATTTTGTTTTCATGGTATCTGAGGTACTAGGAACAATTTAACTTGTTTTCTGTCCTAGTCATGCTAAATCATTATTTTCTCTTATCAGGACAGTCTCTTGCCAGATGTCCTCCTCAGGGTGTTGGTGTTGTGGTGCATTGTCTGTAATTGTGGTGCATTGTCTGTAATTTCCTCTGCTCACTCCGTGCGCACGGTCTTTTCCTGGAGTCTACTGACCCGCTGGAACCATCAGGCGTAGTTGGAATCCGGCTCTCGAAGGACCAAATTAATGTCAGGTTTAACCAACCTAACAATATTTATAACAACACAAAAAGAAAAGAGAGACAAAGTATTAGTTCCTTTTACTCGCTTTGCGAGGAGAGACGGTCAAGATATGCTCAGTTACAGATCTCGCACCGCTCTGAAGCCTATCCGACCGCTTCCTCTTTTTATTGTCTTTCGGGGGTCCCTAGTTTACAAAAACATTGTTCTCTAAAGGATGGGGGAAAACAACAGCTGCATCGTAAACAGGTCATAAACAGCTTTATCTTTTAACAACAAATTTCCCACAGTCTCCTCCAACTTGTAGGGTCAGTTGTGCCTTTTGTTGAGTGTAATCAGCCTTCATCTTTATGACCTCCTCAACTGGACTGCTTCCTTCTCTGCTAGTTCAGCTCCTATTTATGATCTTTGCCTGCAGACAAAACTCACACATCCTTTACTCACACACATCTTGAATGATTATAAGATAAAATAGTCAAGTTAAAGAATAGGAGAAAATATAAGATAAATCTATATTCAATTATTCCAACAGTATTCATCAGCAAGATTATAACGGCTCTGAATTTTCTATTCTAATCTAGCCTTATTTAGATCTATCTATATTTTCTAATGCAGAAAGTCATTATTATATTTAAGAGTGGGGTCACTAGTTTTTATTAGTTGCTATTCTTCTAATAATGTGAAGTGCTAATTTAATTAGTTCTAGTGCTTGTTTTACTGTCTTTCCATACCTCAATCGGTCTCTTTTTATGTGTAGGATTCAAAAAGGGTCAGAGTATTGTGTTCATTAAATTGTGAAAGTAAGTATTAAATCTCAACCATAGATACCATTTTTTAAAATCTGGTTCAATTACATTTAACTGTAACTGATACCTGTGGAAAAAACTCACTCCTCATCTGTTTAGAAGGCTTAATGAAATTGATGAACACAGAAATGAAGAGCATGTTATGTCTTATAAGCTTAGTTTGTCTTACCCAGTTTTATAAACACATCCCTTTTAATTACACTTTGTATTTATTTCAAGTGACTAAAGTTTGTTTCAGTTAACGTAAGTTTTCTCCATTTCAGTCCAGTCCAGTAATTCTGTTAAGGTGTATTTCATCTTGTGTTAAATTTGAGTCTAATTTGATCATTCTGAACCTGAAACCATCTGTTAAAATCACCGGAGGATGGATTCAGCGTGCAGTCCTTGTTATCACCGCTAGCTTTCAGGACTACACACTTCCTCAATCCACCGATCTCTTTCACACAGTACAAGTTATGTAAAAACATTAATCATCATTCACCATATTACTGTTTACTGAGGCGAGCTTGTAAAAACAGGTGGAGAATATCTTTTGCTACGCTGGAGTTCCAACCAATCTTCGATCCTCCAAAGCCAATTCTCTATCTTATTCAACCACTGTGAGAAATTTTTTTATTACTCTCAATCAACATCAATACTACTGTTTCACGTGAGGTGTGCCTGTAAAAACAGGTGGGGACTTATTTTCTTTAACTTCGTACGCAAGTTTTCCGCAGTGTCAAGATCATTGAGTCATCAATCAATTAATTATCCAATCCACAGATTAAATCCATATAGATCAATTCACCAATTAATTCAACCAATCAATCACCCTGAGGTTAACCGATCCCCGCTCCTCGGGCCGAATACGCTATCTTATTCAAACCTTTCTTCGTTAAATCACTGATTAGTTTTTTCTATCTCATGCATGAGTTCTCTATTTCTGACGTCTTTTTACCTCTTCATCTTTTTCACCATTTTCCACAACAATATAGACTAAGTGGATGTCACTCAGTACTTAAATCTGGATCAGTGAAAGTCCAGAAAAAGAGACGTAAGATCCGAGCCTTGCAGTAAAGGCGTCTGTCTAATAGCCACCTTGCGGAAAATGTTTTAAAACAGGTATTTCTGCCTACCTGATGAGATGTCAAAATAAGGTGAGATCTTTCCATGTAATCCATGCAACATTTAGTAACTGCTCACAGTTAACTCCATAAAAGTTACAATAAATATCCTTATATCCTTATGTGTAATCCATGCAATAATTATTAAAACACACTGTTGAAGCAGTGAGGACAAGCATGTTCTCATATTCTGGAGCTGAGAGACTGGAGAGCCCTGTGTGGAGCCACATATTATCTGCCACATGTTATCTGTCTTATCTTTTGCAGAAGTATAAACAAGTATATCCAAAGAAATTATGTATGATGATTTTATATTCTTTCACATGTATTGAATAAAATTAGTAGTCTTTGATTAACAAGTTAAAAGATTTATTATTGAAATGTGGTTAAGAACTGAGAATTAGAGGGAAAAAACATTAAGGTTTGACATTCTCAATCAGCTATATATGAAAGAAATATAACATTAATCATTTGTAAGGCATGAATAAAAATAATGAAGTGATGGTTTTGCAACAGTGTTTTAAAGTGAATGCTGAAGGCTGAAGAATGAAATGTGTAATACTGTGTAAAGTTTAAAACTGAGCAGATTAGGGAAAGAACTGTAGGATGACTGGGAGTGACGAGAGCCAGCTGCATGCTGACAGCGACGGGAGGATACGACTACACACCAGCGTGGCTATTATTGGCATCTCCAAGGCTGAGAAGCAGAATTAGTAGGTCACAATGACCATGACTAAAGTATTGAGCAATGATCAAGAAGCTGAGCTGAAAAGGTTGTGCAATAGCTAAGAAGCCTAATAAGGGCCTGACCGGTGAAGGCATCAAGCGCTACAAAAACAACGCTGAGAGCAGAAACGGGGTGTTTTCCTCGCAGAAAACCAGCGAACAAGTTCGGACGGAGAAAATAAGCTTGGATGGAAAAGGAACAGAGACACAGCCCCACTGATCAACTGCATAAAAAAAGAGGAGCAACCCGTGAGCCCAGAAAGGACTGTGCCTCAAAATTAAGAATCTGATTTCATCTAAAGCCTTTTTATCCAGACAACAGAAGTGAACTTGATCGGTGAACAGCTGATTGCTCTAAGTTTCAGGCTTCTGGAAGTCCTGAATCAACCTCATTTATGTCTCAGGGTTTCCTTCAACTCTTCAGCCTCTGGAAACTAGTCTTCGGAGACATATAACAACAAAGATCCTGTTTAACCATCAAAGCCTGGAGCATCAGTGCCTGCCACTTAAAGGAAGAAAACTGAAGATTAAGTTGTATTCCCTCCAAGAAATCACTCGTTGTTACCTGAAGAATCTTCTCCATCAGGTGCATGGATGAGCCTCCGTCTTCAAAGCCTCTTCAAACCCCCTTGTTTCAACATCAGGGAATGACAGGTTGAGTTGATTGATTCATTTCTATTATTGAAATTATTTTGTGTTGCCGAATTTAAGCTGTTACTGACCCCTGCAAAAGTGTCCCTAATTAAAGAAAGCATATAAAATTCTAGTCAAATCGTGGACATTCAATTATTCGAGTCACCGTATTGTTGGTTTTTCATTGGTGGTAAAAAGTCTTGTTGCCTGGTTCTAAGATATTTTAGCAGGTTTTCATAGGTTGCCTTAGTCAAGTTTGTTAAAACAGTGGCCTTGGGGCTCGTGCTGAGATACTAAAATTAACCTAGCCCATATACCAAGAGCCAGTTGTAAATTAGGGAATGAGCAGCCGTGAACAAAAGTGACTGTCGAAGGTGTGGATGACTGCGAGAGGCTACTCGGTCGCCCGGACCTCCAGTTGAAGAAGGGCGAGACTTTTGGATGAATGCTCTCAGAGGCTAGACGAGTCATTTCCGGACACCAGCTTAAACAGAACTTTCAGTAAACCTGCTTAGTAAGACCTTTCAGGTTTAGGGAAGTCCGGACCCTTTGGATAGAGAGCTGTATTGAGCAATCCCTTTAGACATGGGGAAGTAGGAGGGAGGGGTTAGCTCATTGGACAACGAAAGAGATCACTGCGGTCTGTACTGAAGGCTTGGTCCCCCCTGCAGCCGTTGCCTGGGGTCCTCCTTGCGGGGTTGGTCTCACAAAGAAGTTACCTTGTGAAATAATGAGAAATGGTTAAGTATAAAATCAAGATTTAATGCCAAAATGATCAGTGTACAGAGTATGCAATTGAACAGATACAGAGTGGCATTCACCTTCGGTAGTAGGCCCCCCTCAGCCCATCGTAGGGATGAACCGAGAGGAGCAAAGAATGGAGCGTGAGTCCTACTTTTATCTGTGCCTGTTCTTAACCCTCCTAAAAGGTGTCATCCTCTTGTATCAGTTTATCCTCGACTATGTGTTGCATCTTATGTGATATCAACAGTTATGTTGTGTAAGCTGTAGCAGTGAGCGGTGCGGCAGATGAGCAACAAGGGCAGATATATTTAAGCAAAGAGATGATTAGAAAAGCCACAGAATAATACATCCATAAAACAGTTTCTAATAAAATGTATTTTATGAATATCAAGTGGAGCATTATAACATTACCGTAATGCTCCAGTTGTGAAAGTAAATGTGTTGGGCTTCTGCTTGGCACTCAGACTAAAATCCTGAGTGCTCCTCTGCTGGAGAGGACACAGAAAAAAAACAAAAACCTTTTCTATTAAGAAAGGTTTACACCTTAGGCTGACTGTGCGCCAGGTGGGGGATGCATCTTGGGTGTCCCTGGCCTTTAGGGTAGGCCATGTGTGTGCAGTTATGGGTGGGCCAGAATAGGGTCTTTGGCTGGGAGGGGGATTGAGGGATTAGGATATGTCCAGGAGGACGGTAGGGGCCTGAGTCTTGGGACCAAGAAAAAAGACAGTGTTCAGGATGACAGCTGGAAGAACGTCTTGGTGAGGCACAGAGTTGAGGCGGACAACCAGGAGGTCATTCCGAGTAGGCACAGAGTTGAGGCATACTGCTGGGAAGTCATCCTGAGGAGGCACAGAGTTCGGGTGGATGGCCGGGAGGTCATCCCTAGAGGCAGTGTTCAGGAGACCAGGGGTGTTGAGATCTTGGTAGCTGGTGACAGCGGCGAGGACAAGGACCTGGAGGCTGACAGTGATGTTGAACCCTTGGCGGCCCGTAAAGCATACAGGACCCTCTGGGAATCTTTTAACGGTGAAGCTCGGGAGCCTTGGAACCATGGTGGAACTAGAGGAACTCTCGGTGAGGCCCTGGAGAATGACGGTGGGAATCTTGGAGGAGCCATTGGAACGTTGAAGGAACTCACGATAGAGCCCAGATGATCTGCAGTGGAGCTCAGATGATCTGCAGTTGAGTTGTCGTCGAGGCTCTGGAGACTGAGGCAATTAGCTCTCGAACCCCTCACGGAACTCAGGAACCGGAAGCGGGAACAACGTGATGGACGGATGGTCAGGTGGAGACAGCTGTGATGATGGCTGGTTAGGAGGAGTAGAGCCGTTGCGCTGATTCTCAGAAGCACAAGATGATGAATCGTGCTCACCCTCAGTAGAACCAGGCGCGTGAGCTGAGGCGTTGGGAATACCCTCAGTAGAAGCAGGCACGTGAGCTGAGGCGTCGGGAATACCCTCAGTAAAAGCAGGAGCAGAGATGTCGTGCTGACCCTCAGAAGCAGGACCTGAGGTGTCGCCAGAGGTCGAACCGCTTTTGTCATTCGTCATCATCGCAGGCCGCCGAGAGCTCAACACTTCTGGCCAGCTAAACTCGGTTTCTCCTTGGGATGACCTCCCGGCTGTCCGCCTGAACTGTGTGCCTACTCTGGCCGTCCACCTGAACTCTATCTTGTGTACTGGTTCTTGCCCCTTCCTCCTTCTGAACCCCCCTCCGCCAACCCTGGTCAGATAGTTTTGTATTTTGGTTCTTGCCTTCCTTCTGAGGCCCCCTCCGCCTGCCCTATTGTTAGAGTTGTTTTGTGTTTTTGGTTCGTTTCCACGGACTATGAAGGGCTTCTTGGATCTGCCCTTAAGGGAAGGGGTAATGTCACGATCTGCCTGTGTTAGGTTTTGGGTTTGAGTGCATAGTCTGTTTTTGTGGAAGCATAAAGCTTTGTTTGATTAGATTAAAAAGTGTTATTACTGTTTTTACCATTATAAGATGAATTCTGTGAAGAATTGTTCACTCTGAGTAAACATGCAAGCCTTCAGATAATAGATTACATTGGGAAAAGGTTCTTGGTGTGAGAAATGATTAATGGGTCTGTTGTTGCAGTCCAACCAGGAAATCTTGTGATACTGTGATGGGAATTCTTGCAGTAAGCAATTTACAGTGTATGACCTTTTTTATCTTACTCCTCAGAACATCTGTTAGAGGAAGAAGCTGTCAGACGTTTGATGGTTCAGACCTATCTTTAGGACAATGTCAGGAAGGGCAGTTAGGTCTGTGCCTAGATAACCTTGTCACTGTTGAACTGAAGAAGGGTTGGGGTCATGAACATGGACTCTTTGCAGTTGAGATAACATTGTCTTGTTCTGGTATAAATACTGTGTGAAAATAGCGTTCGGGGCTCTGTTTAACTGACTTGCTCGGTGACAGAGTCATTCAAACGCTGAATGCCTTTGAATAAAACATATTAAGACAAAGTCCGTATTTTCTCTCTTCTTGTGAGTCAACTTCTCTCCACTTTGATAATTAAATTCCACAACAATTTTAGCGTCACAAACAGGATCTAACGTGCCAGAGGAGACCGCAGGAGGGGACACGGACGCCTGGCCAGCCTGAGACGTTGTCCTCAGTCCACCTTCATATTACGGTAGTGGAGTCCGGGTGCTCGCCTGCGGCTTCTGGTTGATTGGATCCAAACTAATTGTCTACAAATATATCTGGGTGAGAAGTTGCTCTGTATGATATAATGTTTTTTTTTTTTTACACATTAACCATCATCTCCTAATTAATTAATTAGGTTCTGGAGTTGTGAGAGGGAGGACATCAGCTGAGGGCCTGGTCACCCTGAAGAGGTAAACAGGGAGGTTGTTATTGGAAACGATAACAAAAAGCAGAACAAAGGGTTTTGCGGGTGGTTTTTTGCAATTTTCTACACCTCATAAAGGAGAAAAGCCAGTCGGCAGACGTGCCGCTGAACAGGTAAAAAGAAAAAATGGGTTCCGGAACCTCAAAGGCATCAGGGGTGTCTCCTTCTCCAGACTCTGCGATTTATAAAATAATGAAAGAAAAAGGGGGAGATGATTGTGTTACATGTGCTTTAATTTGGGAGGACAAGTTTGGTTTTCCACAAGGTGGAAGTTTGAGTGTAAATCAGTTGAATAAAATAAAACAGTTGATGGATGGTGATTGGGAGAAAATAAAAAATAAAAAAAGGATTAAAAAACAAGATTTAGATCAGAGAGAAAAATGGGTACAATGTTGGAATGAATGGATTACGGAGGCTATGCGTAGGGAAAGAAAATCCGAATTGAAACAAATGGCAGGGGGAAAAGATTTGTCCGGGGACGTGGGAAACAGGTATGACAATGCTGGTCGTGCCGTTGATGACCCCACGTTTCCACCTCCATATAGACCTAGTGATGCTTCACCCTCCTGTCTATATCCAAGCGGGCCAACCAGCAAATCTGTCCGCAAGTCAGCCAGGACAACTCGCCAGTCCGCTTCAGTATCAGCCCGTGAATCAACTCACACATCCACCTGCAGTGCAGGCTGACCTCACTCAGCACAGCGGCCCCAGCGGAGCGGAAGGTGTGATTATGCACCAGCCTACAGATGAGCAGCGACCGGGTTCATCAAAGGACCACAAAATACCTTTCCTCTCCTCTCCTGTTAACTTTCATGAGTTTACATGGCTACGAAGTGGAAGACAACGAGAAGAAGATAAAAAAGAGGAAGAAGAGTATCAATGCCCTATGTTGGAAGTAGCCGGAACAAATGAGCCTCAGTTGGTGTTTCGACCGTGGACTGCAGCAGACATCCAAGCCAGCGCCGCCTTACTTCCGGATCCCGTAGGAGACGGAAGAAAGTTTGCTATGGAATTTAAAGCTTTATGCCATGAAATGAGACCTACCGGCACAGAAATTCGCCGGCTCCTGGCAGCAAAAATCAAACCTGGAGAGTTAGTTGGTCTGAGATTGCCAGATCCTGCAGTGCGCCTTGGCGTGACAACTGGAGGTGAAAATGGTGATTTAAATCATCGTAATGGACCATGGTATAATGCCATAGAACATTTGTGCACTGACTTGATCACAAAATTTCCACAGAGGAGTGATTGTGCCGTGCTACAACAAGTTAAACAACGTCCTGATGAGACTGTCGCTGATTTTCTTTACCGGATGGAAGAAGCGTTCAATAAACATTCAGGTATGGAGCGCCCCGCTGACTTTACTGTTTTGGGCCCCTGGGAAAAGATGCTGTGTGGATATATTATGGAAGGACTTCTCCCTGAGATCGCAGCACAAACTAAGACTCTTTATGTTGGTTGGAGACATGGGGTGCGTTTTGAGGAGCTGAAAAGACATGCTTTACAAAGCGATGATGTTATCAACGACAGGAAGAAGAAAAAAGCGGACAAAAGAGAGACTGATTTGCATAACGCTGCCTTGACCCTGTACTGCAGTACAAATCAACGTGGTTCTTTTCCTCGAGGACGAGGCCGGGGACGCCGGGGCAGAGGTCGGGGAAGGGGACAGTGGTCCCGCTCCGATGCTTGCCATAAATGTGGAAAGTTGGGACACTGGAGGAATGAATGTCCAGAGAAACTGCAGCAGCCGGACACCGGTAACTGACGGGAGGAGGACGGGACCCTGGATCTGGCTGCCACTTGCATTGAGGAGGGGTCTCTTAAGGAGCGTGAGGTTTCACAAACACATACACAGTTGCATGAAAATACTGATTCACATAGGTTGCTTACAGAGGCCATATTACACTTAGAAGGTGCCTCTGTAGTTTTACCAGGCACATATCTCCATACACAGAACCCTGCTTTTAAAAGAATGCCTCTTTTCTATGATGGTGATGGATGAAGAAATTTCTTTTGTTGTAGATTCAGGAGCGACACACTCTGTTTTATCAGCTAAATGTATTAAAGAGCAGCCAAAACTGAGTGGTTGTTATGTTCATTCTGTCTGTGCTTCAGGTGAAACAGTTAGGGAAAGTTTTTCTGTTCCTCTAAAGTGTTCCACTCCACAGGGAGTGCAGTTAAAACACTCTTTTTTGGTGTCTCCTTTGTGTCCTTTAAATTTGATGGGTAGAGATTTGATGTGCAGATTAAATATTGCTATTATTTCAAACCCTGATGGATTGACAGTTCACACTCAGAAAAACTTTGACTATGACTACACTGCAGTACATTGGGCCCCAGATCAACCCTTATATGCATATGAGTGGAAGCTTCCAGTTGGTCCTGTACCTCAACATTTTGTCACATTGGCAGTAAATGCTGTGACACCTGATAGTGAGATAATGAGTGCAGATGATCTGCATTGTACATCACATGTATCTGAAGGACCTGATTTTGATTATGAGGACAGTTGGTACAAAATTACAAATGAGAGAGTGCACCTCTCTGACATGTACTGGAATGATCACATAGCAGCTTTATCTGTGACTTTGACCTCTGAACAGCTGCATCTTTTTCAAGTTTCTGGTTCGGTGCCGCATGTAACATTGGCCAAGTCTGAAAATATGGAATGGAAGGATGTGGGGTTTTTTGTTAGATGTTGTCTCCTTGCCACGGATTGGAGGGAGACAGATGTCCCATATGTGTTTGCGTCTCCTTCTCAAAATGCTTTTAAAAGACATTGTCCCACTGTTGTTTCCTGTAATCATACAGTGCAACTGATTTCACATTCACATCTGTTTTTAGCTACGGCTTCTTCTGCGGATGCAGATCTTGAAGAGCTGCCTGATTCATTGTGGGCTGCTCACAAATATGATGTTGGTCTTATTACAGATTGTGAGCCAGTTGTTGTTACTCCTAAATCAAACTACAAGCCATGTCAGAAACAATACTTATTGAAGAAGGAAGCTTTGGAGGGAATTCGTCCTGTTTTTGATTCCCTCCTTAAAGCTGGGGTAATTGTACCCTGTCCAAATTCACCTGTGAGAACACCGTTGTTCCCTGTGAAAAAAATTAGGCCCCCTGGAGAGCCTGACGAATGGAGATTTGTCATGGACCTTCAGGCTGTCAACCACTCTGTTGTGGCCCGTGCACCATCAGTTCCGAACCCTTCTATGATTCTGTCACAAATTCCACCAGAAGCTAAATATTTTTCAGTGATAGATCTGGCAAATGCGTTTTTTTCTGTCCCTGTACACAAGGACAGTCAGTATTGGTTTGCTTTTGAGTTTGATGGGAAGCCGTATTGTTTTACTCGTCTTTGTCAGGGCTACACAGAGAGTCCAACTATTTTTAACACAGCTCTGAAGGACTCTTTGGCTGATTTGACTCTGTCTCCTGGAACTGTCCTTACACAGTATGTTGATGATTTATTATTATCAGCAGGATCAGCGGATCAGTGTAGGAAAGACACCTTGAAACTGCTTCAACATCTTCATAAGAAGGGTCACAAAGTTTCACGATCTAAAATGCAGTTTGTACAGGAAGAAGTGACATTTCTTGGTCATGTTCTCTCACATAAAAGCAGAAAACTGTCCCCTCAGCGCATTGAAGCTGTTCTGAAAATCCCAAAACCTGTCACCAAGAAACAAATTATGTCATTTTTGGGTATGACAGGTTATTGCAGAGCTCACATTCTGAATTACTCTGAGCTGGAAGCGCCTTTGGCCAGTTTAACATATGGGAGGAGCTTGGCAGCTGCAGACAAAATTGAATGGACAGATGAGGCAGAACTGGCTTTCATTGATTTAAAAACAGCCCTGTCTTCTGTGCCTGCATTGGCTTTACCAAACTCTGACAAGCCATTTATTCAAATGGTGGATGAAAAATCTGGTTTCATGTCATCTGTGTTGTTGCAATCTCATGGTGATAAATTGCGACCTGTGGCTTATTATTTCAGTAAGCTTGATCCAGTTGCAGCTGGGCTGCCTGGTTGTTTGCGAGCTGTTGCTGCAGCTGAGAAAGCAGTGTTGGCATCACGTGACGTTGTTGGATATAATCCACTGACAGTTTTTGTTCCACATTCTGTTTCCATCATCGTCCTGGAACAAAAGACATCTCATCTATCAGCAGCAAGGTGGCTGAGGTATTCTTCAATATTATTGGACATGCCCAACATTACAATTAAACGTTGTAACACTTTAAATCCAACCACACTTCTGCCTACCGAGGAGGATGGTGAAAGTCATGACTGTGCAGCTGTCTTAAATGTTGTTTGTACCCCTCGTCCTGACTTGCAAGACACCCCTTTGACTAACCCTGATCTTATCTTGTATGTAGATGGGTCTTCCTCCCGTTCTGCAGTAGGTCTGACCCAAGTAGGATTTGCAGTGTGCTCTGACTCAGCTGTTTTGCGCTCAGGTCCTTTGCCAGCGCATTACTCAGCTCAAACAGCTGAATTAATTGCTTTGACTGAAGCTTGTAAGTTGGCAGAAGGAAAGACTGTAACTATTTACACAGACTCAAGATATTGTTTCGGAGTGGTGCATGATTTCGGGGCCTTGTGGAAACATCGCTCCTTTTTGAAATCAGATGGAAAACCTATCTTGAATGCTAAACAAGTGTCTGATCTTTTGGATGCTATTATGTTACCCGCACTAAGAAGGCCAGAAATTTCACTTTGCCGATCGAAGACGTGAGTTTAACACGTAACTAAAAAACCACGGGGTTTCAAGGAGCCACCTTGTTTTGTTCTAATCGACTTTGATGGTCAGATCATATTTTCCCTTTCACCAAGGAGGCCAGAGGACGAAAATTGACCGCTTTTCCTGAAGTTAACTGTGGACGCACAGTAACTTTCAACTCCCCCCTCCATTCGCTCTCGACTCCGCAGAGAAAGAAGATTTCAACAAGTAAAACCCATCCTTTATTTTTATTTCTTTCTTAGAAAGCCTGGGCAGGGTACAGTAGGTTTTAGTGCGATGAGATTCACCATTTAATCTAATGTGCCTGTCCGTGAACCGCCACCTTAACGTGGTGGAGGGGTTTGAGTGCTCGAATGATCCTAGAGGATATGTTTTCTGGGGCTTAAATGCCCCTGGTAGGGTCTCCCATGGCAAACAGGCTCTAGGTGACGGGTCAGGCAAAGAGCGGTTCGAGAATCCCTCATGACGACTACAGAATCGAGGCACGTGACGTCGCCCGGTACGGCGGAGCCAGGGTCCCACCCTGGAGCCAGGCCTGGGGTCGGGACTCGTCGGAGAGCGCCTTGTGGCCGGGTTGCTCCTCGAGACCATCCCCCAGTGGGCCCACCACCTGCAGGGGGAAGCGTGAGGGACCGGTGCAAAGAGAATTGGGCGGCGAAAGTTGGTGGAGACCTCGGCGGCCCAATCCCCGGATGCTTAGGCTGGCTCTAGGGACATGGAATGTCACCTCGCTGGGGGGGAAGGAGCCTGAGCTGGTGCGGGAGGTCGAGAGATATCAACTAGAAATAGTCGGGCTCGCCTCCACGCACAGCGTGGGCTCTGGAACCCATCTCCTCGAGAGGGGCTGGACTCTCTTCTACTCTGGAGTGGCCAGCAGGGAGAGGCGGCGGGCTGTGGCGGGTTTGCTTGTTGCCCCCCAGCTCAGCCGTCTCATGTTGGTGTTTACCCTGGTGGATGAGAGGGTTGCATCCCTGCGCCTTCGGGTTAGGGAGAGGTCTCTGACTATCATTTCGGCCTACGGGCCGAGTGGTAGTGCAGAGTACCCGGCCTTCTTGGCGTCCCTGTCGGGGGTGCTGGATAGTGCCCCTCCTGGGGACTCCATTATTCTGCTGGGGGACTTCAATTCCCACATGGGAAACGACAGTGACACCTGTAGAGGCGTGATTGGGAGGAATGGCCTCCCCGATCTGAATCCAAGCGGTGTTCTGTTATTGGACTTCTGTGCTAGTCACGGATTGTCCATAATGAACACCAAGCTCAAACATAAGGGTGTCCATCAGTGCACTTGGCACCAGGATACCCAAGGCAGGAGGTCAATGATTGACTTTATTGTCGTATCATCAGACCTTCGGCTGCATGTTTTGGACACTCGGGTGAAGAGATTGGCTGAGCTGTCCACTGATCACCACCGGGTGGTGAGTTGGATCCGCTGGAGGAGGAGAAAGCCGGACAGACTTGGCAGGCCCAAGCGCATAGTGAGGGTCTGCTGGGAGCGTCTGGCGGACCCCTTGGCCAGGGATGTATTCAACTCTCACCTCCAGGAGAGCTTTGACCAGATTCCGAGGGATGTTGGAGACATAGAGTCCGAATGGACCATGTTCTCCACATCTATTGTCGATGCTGCTGCCCGTAGCTGCGGCCGTAAGGTCTGCGGTGCCTGTCGCGGCGGCAATCCCCGAACCCGGTGGTGGACACCGGCAGTAAGGGACGCTATCAAGCTGAAGAAGGAGTCCTATAGGCTGTGGTTGGCGTGTGGGACTCCTGAGGCGGCTGATGGGTGGGCCAAGCGTGCCGCGGCCCGGGCGGTGGCAGAGGCAAATACTCGGACCTGGGAGGGGTTTGGTGAGGCTATGGAGAAGGATTAGCGGTTGGCCCCGAAGCGATTCTGGCAAACCGTCCAGTGCCTCAGAAGGGGGAAGCAGTGCTTCGCCAACACTGTTTACAGTGGGGGTGGGGAACTGCTGACCTCGACTGGGGACATTATCGACCGGTGGAAGGAGTACTTCGAGGATCTCCTCAATCCTGCCATCACGCCTTCCCTGGTGGAAACAGAGGCTGGGGACCCGGGGTTGGACTCTTTCATCACCCATGCTGAAGTCACCGAGGTGGTTAAAAAGCTCCGCGGTGGCAAGGCTTCAAGATTGGATGAGATCCGCCCTGATTACCTCAAGTCTTTGGATGTTGTGGGGCTGTCATGGTTGACACGCCTCTTCAACATTGCGTTGCAGATGGAGACAGTACCTTTGGATTGGCAGACTGGGGTGGTGGTCCCCCTACATAAGAAGGGTGACCGGAGGGTGTGTTCCAACTACAGGGGGATCACACTCCACAGCCTCCCTGGTAAGGCCTACGCCAGGGTATTGGAGAGGAGAGTCCGGCCGATAGTTGAACCCCGGATTCAGGAGGAGCAGTGTGGTTTTCGTCCCGGCCGTGGGACACTGGACCAGCTCTATACCCTCTACAGGGTACTCGAGGGTTCATGGGAGTTTGCCCAACCGCTCCACATGTGTTTTGTGGACCTGGAGAAAGCATTCGACTGCGTCCCTCGTGATGCCCTGTGGGGGGTGCTCCAGGAGTATGGAATCGGTGGCTCTTTACTAGGGGCCATCCGGTCTCTGTACAAGCGGTGCAGGCATTTGGTTCGCATTGCCGGCACTAAGTCGGACCTGTTCCCGGTGCATGTTGGACTCCGGCAGGGCTGCCCTTTGTCACCGGTCCTGTTCATAACTTTTATGGACAGGATTTCTAGGTGCAGCCAAGGGCCGGAGGATGTCTGGTTTGGGGACCAGAGGATTTTGTCTCTTCTTTTTGCAGATGATGTGGTCCTGCTGGCCCCATCTAGCCAAGACCTACAGCATGCACTGGGGTGGTTCGCAGCTGAGTGTGAAGCGGCTGGGATGAAGATCAGCTCCTCCAAGTCCAAGGCCATGGTTCTCGACCGGAAAAGGGTGGCTTGTCCTCTTCAGGTTGGAGAGGAATTCCTGCCTCAAGTGGAGGAGTTTAAGTATCTTGGGGTCTTGTTCACGAATGAGGGAAGAATGGAGCGGGAGATCGACAGACAGATTGTTGCGGCTGCCACAGTAATGGGGGCGCTGTGCCGGTCCGTTGTGGTGAAGAGAGAGCTGAGCCGAAAAGTGAAGCTCTCGATTTAGCGGCCGGTCTACATTCCTACCCTCACCTATGGCCAGGAACTTTGGGTCATGACCGAAAGAACGAGATCCCGGATACAAGCGGCTGAAATGAGCTTCCTCCGTAGGGTGGCCGGGCACTCCCTTAGAGATAGGGTGAGGAGCTCGGCCATCCGGGAGGGGCTCGGAGTAGAGCCGCTGCTCCTCCACATCGAGAGGAGCCAGTTGAGGTGGCTTGGGCATCTATACCGGATGCCTCCTGGACGCCTTCCTCGGGTGGCACGTCCCACCGGGAGGAGGCCCAGGGGACGGCCCAGGACACGTTGGAGGGACTATGTCTCTCGGCTGGCCTGGGAACGCCTTGGGCTCCCCCTGGAGGAGCTGGAAGAGGTGTCTGGGGAGAGGGACGTCTGGGCGCCTGTGCTGAGTCTGCTGCCCCCGCGACCCGGTCCCGGATAAAGCGGAAGACTACGAGTACGAGTACGAGTTCTGAATGATATGTGCATGTAACCTTGTTATTGAAACTTTGATGTGCCGTGTTTGACGTCTGGAGGCAGCTGCGCTCCCCAGCTTTGTGTGTGTTTTGCGTGGTTATTGAACAACTGAGAGCAAGCGCAGATGCGCTGAGACTGGACTGTTAAAATAACCTCATGGTGAAATTCCCCATTTTCTTTGTCTTCAACCTCACTGCTTGCTAGCTTGCCGCCAAAAGTTTTTTAACTCTGTCTGCTCAAGAGTTGGGGGAGGTTTTATGACTGAGTATAACTGAGTTACAGTGGAGCTGCGCCCCAACCTCCACTCACAACCATATCCTTTTGTCATATTATAATTTTTGCCATATCTGCTGGTTGATCCCATTCGCACCCACTGCTGTTTTGCTTTATTTTTGTTTAGTTAGATATTTTACCCCTTTTGTGTAGAACTTTGCATGTTTGAGTAGGTGAAGATTATTAAATCAGAAGAACGGATTGTATCAGGCTGTGATTTAATAAATATTCACATAGATAAAGAGAAGGTGTTTCTGGGTTTATTTTGTGCAAGAGTGATTCGTCAGTCAAGATAAGGTTAAAAGTTCCACACGTTTCGGCAGAAACGGTTGATTAAACAGTGACATCTCCGGTAATAGTTATTAATTATTACTGAGTATTTAACGGTTGTAATTATCAAAGGCGTTGAGCCACAATTACAACATCAGAAGACATCTCTGGTCTCGATTCATAAATGAGGATTTTGGTTAAGAAATTAATTTTGTCAAATTATGATTTTTAATTATAATTATTGATAAGGATTAATCAATCAATAATCATACTTCTAACAAAGATGTATTTAGAGATGTTTTCTGAATAAAAGTTCCCCCACGTCAGCTCTTGAGAGGAAACCAGTTGTCTCTTCATCATTTTTAAATTAGTAACTTTATTCTCCCACATTGTCTTGTACGTTTTTCAGTTGCTGTTATTTGACTTCATGTTTAGATTCATTATTTTATCGTTTACTCTTGTGTTAGACCCTGTTTATGTTTTGCAGTTTCCTATTCTGTGCACTAAAATGTTCTGTTGTTTTCCAGGTTCCCTGCTCTTCAGTGTTATTTGGCCACCCTTCTTCTAGTTGCCTATGTTCCTTCTTCCACTAGATGCTTCTGATTGCCTCCTGATTAGCTTCCAGTGTTCAATAGTCCATTATCCACCCTACCTCAGTACTGATGATCTGAAACATTTAAGTGTGACAAAAAAGTAAACAGAATGAATTTGTTAGAGGCAAATATGCACTGTATCTAAACAGACTGGCAAATGTCTCTTTGGCATGAAAACTATTCTTAAAGCTATTTATGCACCAAGACCTCCACTCACCTCTTTTTAAAATTTATATTTCATTGTCAGTTATGCTTGTTCATCTGGTGGTAAAAATAAGAGGAAATGGGAACAAAGGCATGGACTATGACAAGAAACAACGTGCACTGTGTGTTTTGATAAGGCTTCGGGAGGAGTTTTGACTTGCTCCGTAGCAACAGATGCTCTTTGAAGTCTGACAAGATGAGGACTCTCAGAATCAAAGAAAACCATGCAGAATACCAGAGCAGCAACGTATTCCAACAGGCTGTAGATGAAAGAAAATAAGATAGATGAAAAAGAAAGAAAAGAAAACATGAAGAAATGCAAGAGGAAGAAAGCGAAGAAAGACAGAAAAAAGGAATAAAAAACACAGATGTGAATGCGTGATATGTAAAGGTCAACGTGTCCCCGCTTACCCTTTTCTTTCTTCTCATGTCCTCTGTACAAGTTGGCTGCTTGGCTTTGTGCCTGTTAACGTCCTCCCGACAGTGTAAACAGTCCATCATCAGACTGAAGTAGAATGGGAGACAGATCCTTTACTTATCAGGCTCCTCTCCTGTGGAACCAGCTCACGGTTTTGGTCTGTGAGGCAGACACCCTGTCTACTTTTAAGGCTAGGCATAAAACTTTTCTTTTTGATAAAGCTTATCATTAGAGTGGCTTAGGTTATCAGGGAGGGAGCCTTACTCCCTCCCTGTTGGTTGGAGTAAGGGGGAGTCAGGTTTAGCCTAAACCGGCTCAGTTATGGTTGAGGTGCAAACACACCCTCCATTTCTGCTACCTGTATGACCGCCTCTCTTTTCCAATGGTTATGGTCAATCTGATAGAGAGAGGTATCCCAATCCTTGTGGTTTTTAGTATAACAATGACCATCAGTGGGACCCTTTGTGGGGTGGCTTGAGACGACATTGTTGTAAAGGACTCCTGGATCAGTGCTTCTTCGTTCTCTTTGTGTCTCTGCTCTGTTCTCTCTAACCTCCAGTTTATCGTGACAGATGGCCGCTCACACTGAGCCTGGTTCTGCTGGAGGTTTCTTCCTGCTAAAGGGGAGTTTTTCTTCTCCGCTGTCGCTACATGCATGCTCAGTATAAGGGATTGCTGCAAAGTCAACCCCGGTCACTGTCCACTGTCTCTACATGCTCATCCAGGAGGAGTGAATGCTGCAAGTCACTGACTGGATATAACCTGCTGGGTTTCCTTAGACAGAAAAACGTTTTATCCAATTTGAATAAATAACTAACCTTGACTGCACTGTTCAATGGTTAGGACTAATAGGAATGTATGTACCTGACTGTTGTGAAGTGCCTTGAGAAAACATGTGTTGTGAATTGGCGCTATATAAATAAAACTGAAGTGAATTGAATTGTTGGCCAAAGCATATTAGCCAGACTACATTTTAAATCCCTTCCATTCAAAGCCCGTTATGGAATATGAAAGAGAAAACACAGAGTTTAGGCTTGATCGTCTTTTACTAATACTCCTCACATCATACTTGACCTGGTTTAAAGTCAAATTCAGCTGCTGTGCTCCACTTGTGGTAAATTTGAAGTTCAGAGGCTTGTTCGGGAATTTTTCTCATAGGCTCAGGGTCAGGTTACATCTTTACTCCCATTTAGTATCCATGCATTGATACAGTGGCTTGTTAAAGTATTCATACCCCTTGAACCATTCCACATATTGTAACATATCAACCACAAACATGAATAGATTTTAATTGGAAAATTATTTGAAAGACCACACAAAGTGGTATATGAAACAAAAAGTATACATGTTTTCAAATATTTTTTACAAATAAAACGATGTGTGCAAAAGTATTCAGCCCCCTTTATTCCGAGTGCACCCAGCTGCCTGAAGAAGTTGCCTGATGATTGCTGATGACTAAATAATGACACACACACACACATACAGACTCTGACACATGCTGTTGAGGTGCTTCTCTTCAGCAGGGACAGGGAAGGTGGTCAGAGAGTTGGATTGGAGCCAAATTCAGGGCAATCTTGGAAGAAAACCTTTTGGAGTCTGCAAAAGACTTGAGAATGGGGTGGAGGTTCACCTTCTAGCAGGACAACGAACTTAAACATAAAGTCAGGGCTACAATGGAATGGTTTAAAGCAAAACATATTCACTTGTTAGAATGGCCCAGTCAAAGTCCAGATCTAAACCCAATCGAGAATCTGTGGCAAGATCTGAAAACTGCTGTTCACAAACGCTCTCCATCTAATCTGACTGAGCTTGAGCTGTTTTGCAAAGAAGAATGGGCATAAATTTCAGCCACTACATGTGCAAAGCTGGTAGAGACATACCCTAAAAACCCCTTGCAGCTGTAATGGCAGCAAAAGGTGGTTCCTGAAAGTATCATCTCAGGGGGACTGACTACTTGTGCACAATGCCCTTTTCAGTTTTGTATTTGTAAAAACGTTTTTAAGTCATATATAATTTTCGTTCCACTACACAACTGTATTCCACTTTGTGTTGGTCTTTCACATAAATTTCCAATAAAATATATTTATGTTTGTGGTTGTAATGTGACAATATGTGGAAAGGTTCAAGGGGTATGAATACTTTTACAAGCCACTGTATTTCTTACCTTCCTAACTCAATTTCCTCTCTGTGACCAAAACACCAATGTCTTCCTGACTCAAAGTTGGATACTGATGTTCATTACATAGAACACTTTTATAATTAATGTTAAAGAGAAAGGTGAGTGAGTACAGGAGCTTGGAGGAAATGTTCAGTCTTGAATAGAGAGATAGAATAATTCTTACTGTTTAATGGAGGAGATGGTTTCAGGGAGCGAGGTGAGTAATGCCACGGAGACTGAGGTTGACAGGGAAGGCTCAACTGTGACGGGTGAGGTTCTCCCTGATATTTTTCAAGTAGCGATGTGTGGAGTTGAAGGGTGGACCGGCAGGAATTTACAAGGCAGGTTTGCCGGGGAAGGTAAGTACTTCCCTTGGTTTACAGGTCCCAGGAAAACTGAAAGAGGCTTACGGTCGGGTAAGCACAGTGAAGTACTTCCAGCCAACTGTAAACTTGAACACGGACCACCTGCCGGGGGTCTGGGTCTTTGGTGTATAGATCCATGCTGGGAGAGAGGAGCACAAAACTCAGGTGCAAAGGACCAAGCCAGAGTACCGGGCATGCAGTATTATGTGTTTTACTGAGACAGGGCTGTAGGATCATATCCCCAACTCCAGCGTCTCTCTGCCGGGCCTTTTAACCAGATGAGCAGAGATTTAAAGAGGAGTGGCAAATGTAAAGGAGGTGGACTGGCAGTATTTGTGAACAACAGATGGTGTAATCCAGGACATGTTACTGTGAAGTGTTATCTCTGCAGTCCAGATATTGAACTGTTGGCAGTAAGATTTCATCCATATTATTTACCCAGAGTTTACCAGTGTTATTTTGGCAACAGTTTACGTTCCACCTTCCGCTGTTGCCGACACTGCATGTGAAGCCATCAGCTCAGTTGTTGCTAAGCTACAGACACAAAACCCCCATGCTTTTGTGGCAATTTCTGGTGATTTTAACCACGGTTCACTCTCTTATACACTTCCAACGTTTCAACAGTTTGTCAGCTGATCTACCAGAGAAAACAAAACATTGGATTTGTTTTATGCAAATGTCAAGGACTCATACATCTCTACAGCAAGACCTCCTCTTGGCAAATCAGATCACAATTTTGTTTTTCTCTGCTCGAAATATAAGCCCCTTGTTCAGATACAACCTGTAATAAAGAGGACTGTGAGAAAATGGTCACAGGAAGCTGAAGAAGCTCTGCAAGGTTGGTTTGAGGCTACAGACTGGGACGCACTGTGCCAGCCACATGGAGAGGACATAAATCCCATGACTGAGAGTGTAACCGACTATATAAACATCTGTGTGGATAACATCATCCCCACCAGAACCGTGAGATGCTTCCCCAATAACAAACCTTGGATCACCGGTGACCGGAAGGACCTGCTTAACAAGAAAAAAAAAGAGACAGGGAATTATTGAGGAGTATACAGAAGCAACTTAAAGTCAAGATAAGAGACAGCAAGGAGGTGTACAAGAGGAAGTTCCGGCAAAACAATATCAGAGATGTGTGGTCAGGGATGAAGAAGATCACAGGCTTCAAGCGGAAGGATGATCAGTCCGATGAAGGTCTGGACAGAGCCAATGAACTGAACACATTATTCAATAGGTTCAGTTCAGTAACAAGCTCAGCATCCTCCTCTCCTGCTCACAGCCAAACAGACATCCCACCCTCTTTTGACCCACAGGACCCACAGCTGTCCAGTAACAACTGTTGCCCTGACATCCCACATCATGAAGGTCCTGGAGAGACTCCTGTTGGCCCACCTGAGTAAGCAAACAATAAACTATCAGGACCCCCTTCAGTTTGCTTATTGCTGTGGAGTTGGAGTTGAAGATGCCATCATACACCTGCTTCAACAAACCCACTGTCATCTGGACAAAGCCAGCAGCTCTGTGAGGATCATGGTCTTTGATTTCTCCAGTGCATTTAACACAATCCAACTTGATTTGCTTTGACAGAAACTCCAGAAGACTCAGGTGGAGGCCTCAACAATCTCCTGGATCAAAGACTACCTGACAAACAGACCACAGTTTGTGAGACTGAAGGGTTGTGAGTCTAACCAGGTAGTCAGCAGCACAGGAGCACCACAGAGGACTGTACTCTCACCATTCCTTTTCACTCTGAACTCCTCAGACTTCCAGTACAAGACAGACTCCTGTCATCTGCAGAAATACTCGGATGATTCTGCAGTCGTGGGGTGGATCAGAGATGGACAAGAAGATGAGTACAGGAAGGTGGTGGACCGCTTTGTGGCATGGTGTGGAAACAATCATCTCATCTTGAACGTGACTAAAACAAAGGAGATAATTGTAGACTTTAAGAGAAACAGGAATAAGTCAAAAACTATTTCCATCATAGGAGAAGAAGTGGAAGTGGTGGAGGATTAAATACCTCAGTGTTCACCTGGACAACAGACTAGAGTAGAGATGCAACTGTGAAGCCATCTACAAGAAGGGACAGAGCAGACTGTACTTCTTGAGGAAGCTTAGGTCCTTTGGTGTTTGCAACAAGATGCTGCATACAGGGGTTGGACAATGAAACTGAAACACCTGTCATTTTAGTGTGGGAAGTTTCATGGCTAAATTGGACCAGCCTGGTAGACAGTCTTCATTGATTGCACATTGCACCAGTAAGAGCAGAGTGTGAAGGTTCAATTAGCAGGGTAAGAGCACAGTTTTGCTCAAAATATTGAAATGCACACAACATTATGGGTGACATACCAGAGTTCAAAAGAGGACAAATTGTTGGTGCACATCTTGCTGGTGCATCTGTGACCAAGACAGCAAGTCTTAGTGATGTATCAAGAGCCACGGTATCCAGGGTAATGTCAGCATACCACCAAGAAGGACGAACCACATCCAACAGGATTAACTGTGGACCCAAAAGGAAGCTGTCTGAAAGGGATGTTCGGGTGCTAACCCGGTTTGTATCCAAAAAATATAAAACCAGGGCTGCCCTAGTCATGGCAGATTTAAATGTGCACCTCAACTCTCCTGTTTCCACCAGAACTGTCCGTCAGGAGCTCCACAGGGTCAATATACATGGCCGGGCTGCTATAGCCAAACCTTTGGTCACTCATGCCAATGCCAAACGTCGGTTTCAATGGTGCAAGGAGCGCAAATCTTGGGCTGTGGACAATGTGAAACATGTATTGTTCTCTGATGAGTCCACCTTTACTGTTTTCCCCACATCTGGGAAAGTTACGGTGTGGAGAAGTCCCAAAGAAGCGTACCACCCAGACTGTTGCATACCCAGAGTGAAGCAAGGGGGTGGATCAGTGATGGTTTGGGCTGCCATATCATGGCATTCCCTTGGCCCAATACTTGTGCTAGATGGGCACGTCACTGCCAAGGACTACCGAACCATTCTTGAGGACCATGTGCATCCAATGGTTCAAACATTGTATCCTGAAGGCGGTGCCGTGTATCAGGATGACAATGCACCAATACACACAGCAAGACTGGTGAAAGATTGGTTTGATGAACATGAAAGTGAAGTTGAACATCTCCCATGGCCTGCACAGTCACCAGATCTAAATATTATTGAGCCACTTTGGGGTGTTTTGGAGGAGTGAGTCAGGAAAGGTTTTCCTCCACCAGTATCACGTAGTGACCTGGCCACTATCCTGCAAGAAGAATGGCTTAAAATCCCTCTGACCACTGTGCAGGACTTGTATATGTCATTCCCAAGACGAATTGACATATTGGCCGCAAATGGAGGCCCTACACCATACTAATAAATTATTGTGGTCTAAAACCAGGTGTTTCAGTTTAATTGTCCAACCCCTGTATCTTCTATAAGTTTGTTGTGGAGAGAGTGATCTCTTCTGCCATCATCTGCTGGGGAAGCAGCATCAGAGCCAGGGACTTCAAAAAGCTCAACAAGCTAATTAAGAAGGCTGGCTCTGTTCTGGGGACTCCTCTGGAAACTCTGGACATCATTGTGCAAAGAAGGATTCTTCATAAAATGAAGAACATTATGAAGAACCCTGAGCATTCTCTTCATGAGACTGTTGTACAACAACAGCGTGTCTTCAGTCAGAGGCTTCTTCAGATGTGCTGTAAGACAGAACGCTACAAGAGATCCTTCCTGCCCACAGCCATCAGCATCTACAACGGCTCTTTGAAGAAACCTTCATAATGAGCTACAACAACATTTAATTTCTCTTTGGGATTAATAAAGTATTTTTGAATTGAATTGAATTGTAAGACACATTCAGGAAAACGAGTAACAGAGCTAGTCTGCTGGTCTGATTACCACTCAGGTGAGTTAACAATCTGACGCCTCCTTTAGGGCTGCTTAAGAGCTCTTCCTTGAATACCCCTGATGATCCTTAGCTGTGTGATTGCACCTGCCTGTCACACCCTGCAGGAACAGGTGAGAGAGAGAAAACCGCATGCACAAACAACACTAACCTGTGCTCAGCTCCGTAACATAACAATCCGGTGGAGAACAAATCCATGCATTGACACAACCATCTGTCATCTGACCCGCTGTTCAAGGTTACATTGATTACTTTGACATTTTAATCTGTATACTTTCAATGTCATTTTTAATATAATTGTAACTTACACATTTATGAGCTTGTAGAATTTATACATGTGATAAACATTTTTAGCTGCAGTTCCAGGAACATGATTCTAACCTCATGCTCTTGCCCTACGCTGGCCTAAATATTTAATTCTGCCTTATTTCCTACTCTCAGTACATGTGCCACATGGCCAAATGCACTTTTCAAGGCCAACGTAAAACGTAAAAATATTTATAATGGGACATTAGTAGTGTTCTGTTTGTTTGACTTTCTAGGTTGTCTGACAAATTGTCCAGTCTAGCAGCAAAATTCATAAACAATGAGCAACAGGTTTTGAAAAACAGTGCTCTGTGAAGTGAATGCTGAAGCCTCTTCAAGGTTATACTGTCTTCTATCCACTCCCACGTGTCTGTCTTGGTCCCCCTACTTGATTTCTGCATTATTGAATTGAGGTAAGAGTGTAAGGGTGTGTGGAGGTGGAGCAGGACCAAAGTGCAAGCAGGAGGACTGGAGCCGCATGGTGAGCAGATGAATGCTTTTAATGATATGAACAGATAAACTTATAGAATTGAACGTACAGGCAGGAACACAGAGACTTGGAAGGGGGAAGTTAGCAACTGGATCCAGTGGATAACATTGAAAGATAGGTTCAGGTGTGTTGGACCAGGAACACATTTAAAAGTTTGAGGACACCAGCCCTCGAGCACTGGAGTTTGACATCCATGAGCTGGAGGAAAAGAGAGATTCAAGGCAACGAAAGAAGGGAGGCTAATTAACACTAATGAGCAGGGAGTCCAGGGAGATAACAGAAACATTTAGGTGAACAGAAATAAGTAAACAAGGAAGCTAAAGAAACTAAACAGGGAGAAAACAGATCTACAAGGAAATAGAAACTAAAACATCTAACAGGAATCAAAGAAGGTAATCTGAACACAAAAATGAATTAACTGAAATAGCAACTGAAGAACATGGCAGTGCAGAGAAAGCAGACAGACTTCAAACTCAACTTAACTCCCTCAAACTCCCTAACACAGGCAGATTATGACTAAAAGACATTTCAACTGGAGGGCACTTCTATGGTTACAAAACTGAGCTGACTGTCTTTAATCTGAATCAGAGCATCATGTTTCAGCTATGAGTCTGTATTTAAAAACACAAAGGGGTGCATCTCAGCTTTCCAAACACAAATTGTTGAGGGACAATTTGGTTCTTAAATATTGAAATAATGTATTTTAGTGTGGGCAATGTGAAACACTTGGTTGACAATTAAATGTAACAATTGAAATGTCTGTTTTATTATCTGTAAACCTAAATCTTATTAGTTCTATTAATAAAGCATATTAATTTATTTTGTGTCAAATCTATCAACAATAAGCCTGAAAGGCTGGGCTTTATTTCTATACTTTATCAAATTAAATTGATAATAACATACAAATATATTTATTCTCAGCTCAACCAACAGAATTTATATGGTGAGTGATAAAAGGGATGGGATAAGATCTGTTAAAGCTAAAGAAGCAAGGGTGAGAAGGTTTGGACAAGCGCAGGAGGGATAGCTAATATGATGGTCAAAGGATGTTAAAGAGCAAGCTGCTATGGAAGTAGGAAAAAAGAAAAGATTGGAGGCAGCTGGTGAAAAATACTCTTGTTGAGGCTGATGTAACAATACATTTCTCTGCCTACTCCAATATATGAAATGGAGTCAACAGTGACAATGATGAATACAACTGAAACCCTTCCATCATGCCCGCGCAATGCCATTTCAAAAGCACCAGAAAACAAAACTTAATACAGTCAAAGGGTTTAGAGAAAATATGACGCTACTTATCAACCTCCTTATTGTGCCTTCTTACCTCAAACTGCGATCAAGTGAGCTGACAGTCAGAAATACGTGGTCATGCCAGCTGACGTTAGCTCTCTCTTAAAGACTAGTTTCTGTTGGAAAAATGTATATAATTTATCATTGTTTAGTTTAAACTAGGTTTATGTTTTAAGTTCTACTCTAGTTAAGATAATTCCTGTGATTGTTTTTTAGTGTGTAAGAGGGAGTGGAGAGTTAAGGAATGTGGTCTGGAGTGGGATCACTCTCTGGACATGACATGCTCATACCATACATGGGAATGACTGCTTTTTATGTTGAAATCTCTGTAATAATTGGCTGAACCAATTCCCGCTTTTTACTTATAAGAATGTGAGTTGTAAATAAAAGGCTGGTACAAGGACTTCTCCCTTTGTGAGAAGGAAGTTGCTGTTTGGCAGAGGACTGTCTCACCCTTGCAAGTCAAACTTACTTTCACCTTGTGTCTTATTCATACACTTGTCTGTAATTGTCAGCTTTTTAACTCTAACATTTATGTGGTCCTTTGAGCCGGAACGCTAAAAATCTGCCGTCCTGGCACCCAGAGGTGCGTGTGGGGTTCCAGTCTGCGCAGCCTCCAGAACGTCTGGGGAACAAAAATCCTGCACAGTGAATTCTGTGTTGGTAACCGCCGGATCGGCCGAGGGGAACCGGGAAAGTGGATCAACGCGTTTCGACAGTGAACGACCGAACAGGTGAGACTGAATTGGCCGCAAAAGGAGGCCCTACACCATACTAATAAATTATTGTGGACTAAATCCAGGTGTTTCAGTTTCATTGTCCAACCCCTGTCAATCACATACCCAGAAAAGCAATCTACTCAGATGTACATAGCATTACCCAGAAAAGCCATCTGTCCAAACGAACACTCAGTGTTCTGAGAACATGTCAAGAATAACTGGCACTCTTGAGAACAAGACAAGGAAAGCAAAGAGTTTGCACTGATAACTGCAAAAACCTACATTAAAACGGACCAGGTGGCTTTAGATACCATCTAGGTAACATCTACAGTGCAATCTGGGCTCTCCTTCCAAGTCAGTTTAGCAGCCATTCACAGCCTAAATATCTGCGACCAAAACACCATGCATATCGGTCAGGTGGCTCAACTACTAATAAGTGGCATTTATTCATGAGGCTTCATAAGAGTAATTGACCATCTTAAGGTTCTATGAAAAATCCGGCCATTGTAAGCATTTTATGTTTCCACAAAGCGCAGAAAAGCACAAAGACAAGATGGTAGCATCTGTAATACTGTCTGGGCTCTTCTTCCAAGTCGGTTTCACAATTACACAGACATCAAATGAAGTAAGATACTTACATGAGAGAATTTGAGATTTAAACCACAAAGTACTGGTAAAAGGAACTTTTTAAGTCTTAAGAGTAATTGACCATCTTAAGGTCCTGTGAAAAATCCGGCCGTTGTAAGCATTTTATGTTTCCACAAAGCACGGAAAGATTTCTTCCTTGGCAAAATGCACAAAGACAAGATGAGTAGGAGTGGTGATGCATGGACCAGTAGACCTACAAGTGGACACGCTCTACCAAGGGTAAATGCAAAGAGATGCTGTCAATGCACAGCAGAACCACTTCCTCAACAGGGAAGGGCACAACTAGTCTCTGAGCTCTGTCATTGGAACTGTGTAAAATCCAAAGCACAGAGATCTTTGTAAACAAACAAGGCATAGCAGAGGATGGTTTCGATCCATCGACCTCTGGGTTATGGGCCCAGCACGCTTCCGCTGCGCCACTCTGCTCCTGCTGTGTTGTTTTGCTCTCACATAAGATGGGACTCAAACCCACAATCCCTGGCTGAGGATGCGAGTGCCTTATCCATTAGGCCACTGGGGCACAACACCTTCAGGAAGCAGTCAATGAGAACATGGTACACAGACACCCAAACGCCATTGAAAAACAGCTGTGTTTCAAAGGCAAAGCTGAGTAGCATATTTGTTTAGTTGTCATGCGGCCAGGTTATTTTAAACATGTACATGACAAAAATAACAGCCTACTCAGATGTACATAGCATTACCCAGAAAAGCCATCTGTCCAAACAAACACTCAGTGTTCTGAGAACATGTCAAGAATAACTGGCACTCTTGAGAACAAGACAAGGAAAGCAAAGAGTTGCACTGACAACTGCAAAAACCTACATTAAAACGGACCAGGTGGCTTTAGATACCGTCTAGGTATCATCTACAATGTACATGGTATGTCCAAGAAAAGCCAGCTGTCCAGATCAACACTCGGTTGTACTTCAACATGTCAAGAATAAATGGCACTCTTGAGTAGGAAACAAGAAAAAGCAAAGAATTTGTACTGACAACTGCAAATACCTACATTAAAACGGGCCAGGTGGCATTGGATATGATCTAGGTAGCATCTGTAGTACAGTCTGGGCTCTTCTTCCAAGTCAGTTTCACAATTACACAGACATCAAATGAGGTAAGATACTTACATGAGAGAATTTGAGATTTAAACCACAAAGTACTGGTAAAAGGAACTTTTTAAGTCTTAAGAGTAATTGACCATCTTAAGGTCCTGTGAAAAATCCGGCCGTTGTAAGCATTTTATGTTTCCACAAAGCACGGAAAGATTTCTTCCTTGGCAAAATGCACAAAGACAAGATGAGTAGGAGCGGTGATGCATGGACCAGTAGACCTACGAGTGGACACGCTCTACCAAGGGTAAATGCAAAGAGATGCTGTCAATGCACAGCAGAACCACTTCCTCAACAGGGAAGGGCACGACTAGTCTCTGAGCTCTATCATTGGAACTGTGTAAAATCCAAAGCACAGAGATCTTTGTAAACAAACAAAGCATAGCAGAGGATGGTTTCGATCCATCGACCTCTGGGTTATGGGCCCAGCACGCTTCCGCTGCGCCACTCTGCTCCTGCTGTGTTGTTTTGCTCTCACATAAGATGGGAGTCAAACCCACAATCCCTGGCTGAGGATGCGAGTGCCTTATCCATTAGGCCACTGGGGCACAACACCTTCAGGAAGCAGTCAATGAGAACACGGTACACAGACACCCAAAAGCCATTGAAAAACAGCTGTGTTTCAAAGGCAAAGCTGAGTAGCATATTTGTTTAGTTGTCATGCGGCCAGGTTATTTTAAACATGTACATGACAAAAATAACAGCCTACTCAGATGTACATAGCATTACCCGGAAAAGCCATCTGTCCAAACAAACACTCAGTGTTCTGAGAACATGTCAAGAATAACTGGCACTCTTGAGAACAAGACAAGGAAAGCAAAGAGTTGCACTGACAACTGCAAAAACCTACATTAAAACGGACCAGGTGGCTTTAGATACCGTCTAGGTAGCATCTACAATGTACATGGTATGTCCAAGAAAAGCCAGCTGTCCAGATCAACACTCGGTTGTACTTCAACATGTCAAGAATAAATGGCACTCTTGAGTAGGAAACAAGAAAAAGCAAAGAATTTGTACTGACAACTGCAAATACCTACATTAAAACGGGCCAGGTGGCATTGGATATGATCTAGGTAGCATCTGTAGTACAGTATGGGCTCTTCTTCCAAGTCAGTTTCACAATTACACAGACATCAAATGAGGTAAGATACTTACATGAGAGAATTTGAGATTTAAACCACAAAGTACTGGTAAAAGGAACTTTTTAAGTCTTAAGAGTAATTGACCATCTTAAGGTCCTGTGAAAAATCCGGCCGTTGTAAGCATTTTATGTTTCCACAAAGCACGGAAAGATTTCTTCCTTGGCAAAATGCACAAAGACAAGATGAGTAGGAGCGGTGATGCATGGACCAGTAGACCTACGAGTGGACACGCTCTACCAAGGGTAAATGCAAAGAGATGCTGTCAATGCACAGCAGAACCACTTCCTCAACAGGGAAGGGCACGACTAGTCTCTGAGCTCTGTCATTGGAACTGTGTAAAATCCAAAGCACAGAGATCTTTGTAAACAAACAAGGCATAGCAGAGGATGGTTTCGATCCATCGACCTCTGGGTTATGGGCCCAGCACGCTTCCGCTGCGCCACTCTGCTCCTGCTGCATTGTTTTGCTCTCACATAAGATGGGACTCACACCCACAATCCCTGGCTGAGGATGCGAGTGCCTTATCCATTAGGCCACTGGGGCACAACACCTTCAGGAAGCAGTCAATGAGAACACGGTACACAGACGCCCAAACGCCATTGAAAAACAGCTGTGTTTCAAAGGCAAAGCTGAGTAGCATATTTGTTTAGTTGTCATGCGGCCAGGTTATTTTAAACATGTACATGACAGAAATAACAGCCTACTCAGATGTACATAGCATTACCCAGAAAAGCCATCTGTCCAAACAAACACTCAGTGTTCTGAGAACATGTCAAGAATAACTGGCACTCTTGAGAACAAGACAAGGAAAGCAAAGAGTTGCACTGACAACTGCAAAAACCTACATTAAAACGGACCAGGTGGCTTTAGATACCGTCTAGGTAGCATCTACAATGTACATTGTATGTCCAAGAAAAGCCAGCTGTCCAGATCAACACTCGGTTGTACTTCAACATGTCAAGAATAAATGGCACTCTTGAGTAGGAAACAAGAAAAAGCAAAGAATTTGTACTGACAACTGCAAATACCTACATTAAAACGGGCCAGGTGGCATTGAATATGATCTAGGTAGCATCTGTAGTACAGTCTGGGCTCTTCTTCCAAGTCAGTTTCACAATTACACAGACATCAAATGAAGTAAGATACTTACATGAGAGAATTTGAGATTTAAACCACAAAGTACTGGTAAAAGGAACTTTTTAAGTCTTAAGAGTAATTGACCATCTTAAAGTCCTGTAAAAAATCCGGCCGTTGTAAGCATTTTATGTTTCCACAAAGCACGGAAAGATTTCTTCCTTGGCAAAATGCACAAAGACAAGATGAGTAGGAGCGGTGATGCGTGGACCAGTAGACCTACGAGTAGACACGCTCTACCAAGGGTAAATGCAAAGAGATGCTGTCAATGCACAGCAGAACCACGTCCTCAACAGGGAAGGGCACGACTAGTCTCTGAGCTCTGTCATTGGAACTGTGTAAAATCCAAAGCACAGAGATCTTTGTAAACAAACAAGGCATAGCAGAGGATGGTTTCGATCCATCGACCTCTGGGTTATGGGCCCAGCACGCTTCCGCTGCGCCACTCTGCTCCTGCTGTGTTGTTTTGCTCTCACATAAGATGGGACTCAAACCCACAATCCCTGGCTGAGGATGCGAGTGCCTTATCCATTAGGCCACTGGGGCACAACACCTTCAGGAAGCAGTCAATGAGAACATGGTACACAGACACCCAAACGCCATTGAAAAACAGCTGTGTTTCAAAGGCAAAGCTGAGTAGCATATTTGTTTAGTTGTCATGCGGCCAGGTTATTTTAAACATGTACATGACAAAAATAACAGCCTACTCAGATGTACATAGCATTACCCAGAAAAGCCATCTGTCCAAACAAACACTCAGTGTTCTGAGAACATGTCAAGAATAACTGGCACTCTTGAGAACAAGACAAGGAAAGCAAAGAGTTGCACTGACAACTGCAAAAACCTACATTAAAACGGACCAGGTGGCTTTAGATACCGTCTAGGTATCATCTACAATGTACATGGTATGTCCAAGAAAAGCCAGCTGTCCAGATCAACACTCGGTTGTACTTCAACATGTCAAGAATAAATGGCACTCTTGAGTAGGAAACAAGAAAAAGCAAAGAATTTGTACTGACAACTGCAAATACCTACATTAAAACGGGCCAGGTGGCATTGGATATGATCTAGGTAGCATCTGTAGTACAGTCTGGGCTCTTCTTCCAAGTCAGTTTCACAATTACACAGACATCAAATGAGGTAAGATACTTACATGAGAGAATTTGAGATTTAAACCACAAAGTACTGGTAAAAGGAACTTTTTAAGTCTTAAGAGTAATTGACCATCTTAAGGTCCTGTGAAAAATCCGGCCGTTGTAAGCATTTTATGTTTCCACAAAGCACGGAAAGATTTCTTCCTTGGCAAAATGCACAAAGACAAGATGAGTAGGAGCGGTGATGCATGGACCAGTAGACCTACGAGTGGACACGCTCTACCAAGGGTAAATGCAAAGAGATGCTGTCAATGCACAGCAGAACCACTTCCTCAACAGGGAAGGGCACGACTAGTCTCTGAGCTCTATCATTGGAACTGTGTAAAATCCAAAGCACAGAGATCTTTGTAAACAAACAAAGCATAGCAGAGGATGGTTTCGATCCATCGACCTCTGGGTTATGGGCCCAGCACGCTTCCGCTGCGCCACTCTGCTCCTGCTGTGTTGTTTTGCTCTCACATAAGATGGGAGTCAAACCCACAATCCCTGGCTGAGGATGCGAGTGCCTTATCCATTAGGCCACTGGGGCACAACACCTTCAGGAAGCAGTCAATGAGAACACGGTACACAGACACCCAAAAGCCATTGAAAAACAGCTGTGTTTCAAAGGCAAAGCTGAGTAGCATATTTGTTTAGTTGTCATGCGGCCAGGTTATTTTAAACATGTACATGACAAAAATAACAGCCTACTCAGATGTACATAGCATTACCCGGAAAAGCCATCTGTCCAAACAAACACTCAGTGTTCTGAGAACATGTCAAGAATAACTGGCACTCTTGAGAACAAGACAAGGAAAGCAAAGAGTTGCACTGACAACTGCAAAAACCTACATTAAAACGGACCAGGTGGCTTTAGATACCGTCTAGGTAGCATCTACAATGTACATGGTATGTCCAAGAAAAGCCAGCTGTCCAGATCAACACTCGGTTGTACTTCAACATGTCAAGAATAAATGGCACTCTTGAGTAGGAAACAAGAAAAAGCAAAGAATTTGTACTGACAACTGCAAATACCTACATTAAAACGGGCCAGGTGGCATTGGATATGATCTAGGTAGCATCTGTAGTACAGTCTGGGCTCTTCTTCCAAGTCAGTTTCACAATTACACAGACATCAAATGAGGTAAGATACTTACATGAGAGAATTTGAGATTTAAACCACAAAGTACTGGTAAAAGGAACTTTTTAAGTCTTAAGAGTAATTGACCATCTTAAGGTCCTGTGAAAAATCCGGCCGTTGTAAGCATTTTATGTTTCCACAAAGCACGGAAAGATTTCTTCCTTGGCAAAATGCACAAAGACAAGATGAGTAGGAGCGGTGATGCATGGACCAGTAGACCTACGAGTGGACACGCTCTACCAAGGGTAAATGCAAAGAGATGCTGTCAATGCACAGCAGAACCACTTCCTCAACAGGGAAGGGCACGACTAGTCTCTGAGCTCTGTCATTGGAACTGTGTAAAATCCAAAGCACAGAGATCTTTGTAAACAAACAAGGCATAGCAGAGGATGGTTTCGATCCATCGACCTCTGGGTTATGGGCCCAGCACGCTTCCGCTGCGCCACTCTGCTCCTGCTGCATTGTTTTGCTCTCACATAAGATGGGACTCACACCCACAATCCCTGGCTGAGGATGCGAGTGCCTTATCCATTAGGCCACTGGGGCACAACACCTTCAGGAAGCAGTCAATGAGAACACGGTACACAGACGCCCAAACGCCATTGAAAAACAGCTGTGTTTCAAAGGCAAAGCTGAGTAGCATATTTGTTTAGTTGTCATGCGGCCAGGTTATTTTAAACATGTACATGACAGAAATAACAGCCTACTCAGATGTACATAGCATTACCCAGAAAAGCCATCTGTCCAAACAAACACTCAGTGTTCTGAGAACATGTCAAGAATAACTGGCACTCTTGAGAACAAGACTAGGAAAGCAAAGAGTTGCACTGACAACTGCAAAAACCTACATTAAAACTGACCAGGTGGCTTTAGATACCGTCTAGGTAGCATCTACAATGTACATGGTATGTCCAAGAAAAGCCAGCTGTCCAGATCAACACTCGGTTGTACTTCAACATGTCAAGAATAAATGGCACTCTTGAGTAGGAAACAAGAAAAAGCAAAGAATTGGTACTGACAACTGCAAATACCTACATTAAAACAGGCCAGGTGGCATTGGATATGATCTAGGTAGCATCTGTAGTACAGTCTGGGCTCTTCTTCCAAGTCAGTTTCACAATTACACAGACATCAAATGAGGTAAGATACTTACATGAGAGAATTTGAGATTTAAACCACAATACTGGTAAAAGGAACTTTTTAAGTCTTAAGAGTAATTGACCATCTTAAGGTCCTGTGAAAAATCCGGCCGTTGTAAGCATTTTATGTTTCCACAAAGCACGGAAAGATTTCTTCCTTGGCAAAATGCACAAAGACAAGATGAGTAGGAGCGGTGATGCATGGACCAGTAGACCTACGAGTGGACACGCTCTACCAAGGGTAAATGCAAAGAGATGCTGTCAATGCACAGCAGAACCACTTCCTCAACAGGGAAGGGCACGACTAGTCTCTGAGCTCTATCATTGGAACTGTGTAAAATCCAAAGCACAGAGATCTTTGTAAACAAACAAGGCATAGCAGAGGATGGTTTTGATCCATCGACCTCTGGGTTATGGGCCCAGCACGCTTCCGCTGCGCCACTCTGCTCCTGCTGTGTTGTTTTGCTCTCACATAAGATGGGAATCAAACCCACAATCCCTGGCTGAGGATGCGAGTGCCTTATCCATTAGGCCACTGGGGCACAACACCTTCAGGAAGCAGTCAATGAGAACACGGTACACAGACACCCAAAAGCCATTGAAAAACAGCTGTGTTTCAAAGGCAAAGCTGAGTAGCATATTTGTTTAGTTGTCATGCGGCCAGGTTATTTTAAACATGTACATGACAAAAATAACAGCCTACTCAGATGTACATAGCATTACCCGGAAAAGCCATCTGTCCAAACAAACACTCAGTGTTCTGAGAACATGTCAAGAATAACTGGCACTCTTGAGAACAAGACAAGGAAAGCAAAGAGTTGCACTGACAACTGCAAAAACCTACATTAAAACTGACCAGGTGGCTTTAGATACCGTCTAGGTAGCATCTACAATGTACATGGTATGTCCAAGAAAAGCCAGCTGTCCAGATCAACACTCGGTTGTACTTCAACATGTCAAGAATAAATGGCACTCTTGAGTAGGAAACAAGAAAAAGCAAAGAATTTGTACTGACAACTGCAAATACCTACATTAAAACGGGCCAGGTGGCATTGGATATGATCTAGGTAGCATCTGTAGAACAGTCTGGGCTCTTCTTCCAAGTCAGTTTCACAATTACACAGACATCAAATGAGGTAAGATACTTACATGAGAGAATTTGAGATTTAAACCACAAAGTACTGGTAAAAGGAACTTTTTAAGTCTTAAGAGTAATTGACCATCTTAAGGTCCTGTGAAAAATCCGGCCGTTGTAAGCATTTTATGTTTCCACAAAGCACGGAAAGATTTCTTCCTTGGCAAAATGCACAAAGACAAGATGAGTAGGAGCGGTGATGCATGGACCAGTAGACCTACGAGTGGACACGCTCTACCAAGGGTAAATGCAAAGAGATGCTGTCAATGCACAGCAGAACCACTTCCTCAACAGGGAAGGGCACGATTAGTCTCTGAGCTCTGTCATTGGAACTGTGTAAAATCCAAAGCACAGAGATCTTTGTAAACAAACAAGGCATAGCAGAGGATGGTTTCGATCCATCGACCTCTGGGTTATGGGCCCAGCACGCTTCCGCTGCGCCACTCTGCTCCTGCTACGTTGTTTTGCTCTCACATAAGACGGGACTCACACCCACAATCCCTGGCTGAGGATGCGAGTGCCTTATCCATTAGGCCACTGGGGCACAACACCTTCAGGAAGCAGTCAATGAGAACACGTTACACAGACACCCAAACGCCATTGAAAAACAGCTGTGTTTCAAAGGCAAAGCTGAGTAGCATATTTGTTTAGTTGTCATGCGGCCAGGTTATTTTAAACATGTACATGACAAAAATAACAGCCTACTCAGATGTACATAGCATTACCCAGAAAAGCCATCTGTCCAAACAAACACTCAGTGTTCTGAGAACATGTCAAGAATAACTGGCACTCTTGAGAACAAGACAAGGAAAGCAAAGAGTTGCACTGACAACTGCAAAAACCTACATTAAAACGGACCAGGTGGCTTTAGATACCGTCTAGGTAGCATCTACAATGTACATGGTATGTCCAAGAAAAGCCAGCTGTCCAGATCAACACTCGGTTGTACTTCAACATGTCAAGAATAAATGGCACTCTTGAGTAGGAAACAAGAAAAAGCAAAGAATTTGTACTGACAACTGCAAATACCTACATTAAAACGGGCCAGGTGGCATTGGATATGATCTAGGTAGCATCTGTAGAACAGTCTGGGCTCTTCTTCCAAGTCAGTTTCACAATTACACAGACATCAAATGAGGTAAGATACTTACATGAGAGAATTTGAGATTTAAACCACAAAGTACTGGTAAAAGGAACTTTTTAAGTCTTAAGAGTAATTGACCATCTTAAGGTCCTGTGAAAAATCCGGCCGTTGTAAGCATTTTATGTTTCCACAAAGCACGGAAAGATTTCTTCCTTGGCAAAATGCACAAAGACAAGATGAGTAGGAGCGGTGATGCATGGACCAGTAGACCTACGAGTGGACACGCTCTACCAAGGGTAAATGCAAAGAGATGCTGTCAATGCACAGCAGAACCACTTCCTCAACAGGGAAGGGCACGATTAGTCTCTGAGCTCTGTCATTGGAACTGTGTAAAATCCAAAGCACAGAGATCTTTGTAAACAAACAAGGCATAGCAGAGGATGGTTTCGATCCATCGACCTCTGGGTTATGGGCCCAGCACGCTTCCGCTGCGCCACTCTGCTCCTGCTACGTTGTTTTGCTCTCACATAAGACGGGACTCACACCCACAATCCCTGGCTGAGGATGCGAGTGCCTTATCCATTAGGCCACTGGGGCACAACACCTTCAGGAAGCAGTCAATGAGAACACGGTACACAGACACCCAAACGCCATTGAAAAACAGCTGTGTTTCAAAGGCAAAGCTGAGTAGCATATTTGTTTAGTTGTCATGCGGCCAGGTTATTTTAAACATGTACATGACAAAAATAACAGCCTACTCAGATGTACATAGCATTACCCAGAAAAGCCATCTGTCCAAACAAACACTCAGTGTTCTGAGAACATGTCAAGAATAACTGGCACTCTTGAGAACAAGACAAGGAAAGCAAAGAGTTGCACTGACAACTGCAAAAACCTACATTAAAACGGACCAGGTGGCTTTAGATACCGTCTAGGTAGCATCTACAATGTACATGGTATGTCCAAGAAAAGCCAGCTGTCCAGATCAACACTCGGTTGTACTTCAACATGGCAAGAATAAATGGCACTCTTGAGTAGGAAACAAGAAAAAGCAAAGAATTTGTACTGACAACTGCAAATACCTACATTAAAACGGGCCAGGTGGCAATGGATATGATCTAGGTAGCATCTGTAGTACAGTCTGGGCTCTTCTTCCAAGTCAGTTTCACAATTACACAGACATCAAATGAGGTAAGATACATACATGAGAGAATTTGAGATTTAAACCACAAAGTACTGGTAAAAGGAACTTTTTAAGTCTTAAGAGTAATTGACCATCTTAAGGTCCTGTGAAAAATCCGGCCGTTGTAAGCATTTTATGTTTCCACAAAGCACGGAAAGATTTCTTCCTTGGCAAAATACACAAAGACAAGATGAGTAGGAGCGGTGATGCGTGGACCAGTGGACCTACGAGTGGACACGCTCTACCAAGGGTAAATGCAAAGAGATGCTGTCAATGCACAGCAGAACCACTTCCTCAACAGGGAAGGGCACAACTAGTCTCTGAGCTCTGTCATTGGAACTGTGTAAAATCCAAAGCACAGAGATCTTTGTAAACAAACAAGGCATAGAAGAGGATGGTTTCGATCCATCGACCTCTGGGTTATGGGCCCAGCAAACTTCCGCTGCGCCACTCTGCTCCTGCTATGTTGTTTTGCTCTCACATAAGATGGGACTCACACCCACAATCCCTGGCTGAGGATGCAAGTGCCTTATCCATTAGGCCACTGGGGCACAACACCTTCAGGAAGCATGCAATGAGAACACGGTACACAGACGCCCAAACGCCATTGAAAAACAGCTGTGTTTCAAAGGCAAAGCTGAGTAGCATATTTGTTTAGTTGTCATGCGGCCAGGTTATTTTAAACATGTACATGACAAAAATAACAGCCTACTCAGATGTACATAGCATTACCCAGAAAAGCCATCTGTCCAAACGAACACTCAGTGTTCTGAGAACATGTCAAGAATAACTGGCACTCTTGAGAACAAGACAAGGAAAGCAAAGAGTTGCACTGACAACTGCAAAAACCTACATTAAAACGGACCAGGTGGCTTTAGATACCGTCTAGGTAGCATCTACAATGTACATGGTATGTCCAAGAAAAGCCAGCTGTCCAGATCAACACTCGGTTGTACTTCAACATGTCAAGAATAAATGGCACTCTTGAGTAGGAAACAAGAAAAAGCAAAGAATTTGTACTGACAACTGCAAATACCTACATTAAAACGGGCCAGGTGGCATTGAATATGATCTAGGTAGCATCTGTAGTACAGTCTGGGCTCTTCTTCCAAGTCAGTTTCACAATTACACAGACATCAAATGAGGTAAGATACTTACATGAGAGAATTTGAGATTTAAACCACAAAGTACTGGTAAAAGGAACTTTTTAAGTCTTAAGAGTAATTGACCATCTTAAGGTCCTGTAAAAAATCCGGCCGTTGTAAGCATTTTATGTTTCCACAAAGCACGGAAAGATTTCTTCCTTGGCAAAATGCACAAAGACAAGATGAGTAGGAGCGGTGATGCGTGGACCAGTAGACCTACGAGTAGACACGCTCTACCAAGGGTAAATGCAAAGAGATGCTGTCAATGCACAGCAGAACCACGTCCTCAACAGGGAAGGGCACGACTAGTCTCTGAGCTCTGTCATTGGAACTGTGTAAAATCCAAAGCACAGAGATCTTTGTAAACAAACAAGGCATAGCAGAGGATGGTTTCGATCCATCGACCTCTGGGTTATGGGCCCAGCACGCTTCCGCTGCGCCACTCTGCTCCTGCTGCATTGTTTTGCTCTCACATAAGATGGGACTCACACCCACAATCCCTGGCTGAGGATGCGAGTGCCTTATCCATTAGGCCACTGGGGCACAACACCTTCAGGAAGCATGCAATGAGAACACGGTACACAGACGCCCAAACGCCATTGAAAAACAGCTGTGTTTCAAAGGCAAAGCTGAGTAGCATATTTGTTTAGTTGTCATGCGGCCAGGTTATTTTAAACATGTACATGACAAAAATAACAGCCTACTCAGATGTACATAGCATTACCCAGAAAAGCCATCTGTCCAAACGAACACTCAGTGTTCTGAGAACATGTCAAGAATAACTGGCACTCTTGAGAACAAGACAAGGAAAGCAAAGAGTTGCACTGACAACTGCAAAAACCTACATTAAAACGGACCAGGTGGCTTTAGATACCGTCTAGGTAGCATCTACAATGTACATTGTATGTCCAAGAAAAGCCAGCTGTCCAGATCAACACTCGGTTGTACTTCAACATGTCAAGAATAAATGGCACTCTTGAGTAGGAAACAAGAAAAAGCAAAGAATTTGTACTGACAACTGCAAATACCTACATTAAAACGGGCCAGGTGGCATTGAATATGATCTAGGTAGCATCTGTAGTACAGTCTGGGCTCTTCTTCCAAGTCAGTTTCACAATTACACAGACATCAAATGAAGTAAGATACTTACATGAGAGAATTTGAGATTTAAACCACAAAGTACTGGTAAAAGGAACTTTTTAAGTCTTAAGAGTAATTGACCATCTTAAGGTCCTGTGAAAAATCCGGCCGTTGTAAGCATTTTATGTTTCCACAAAGCACGGAAAGATTTCTTCCTTGGCAAAATGCACAAAGACAAGATGAGTAGGAGCGGTGATGCGTGGACCAGTGGACCTACGAGTGGACACGCTCTACCAAGGGTAAATGCAAAGAGATGCTGTCAATGCACAGCAGAACCACTTCCTCAACAGGGAAGGGTACGACTAGTCTCTGAGCTCTGTCATTGGAACTGTGTAAAATCCAAAGCACAGAGATCTTTGTAAACAAACAAGGCATAGCAGAGGATGGTTTCGATCCATCGACCTCTGGGTTATGGGCCCAGCACGCTTCCGCTGCGACACTCTGCTCCTGCTGTGTTGTTTTGCTCTCACATAAGATGGGACTCACACCCACAATCCCTGGCTGAGGATGCGAGTGCCTTATCCATTAGGCCACTGGGGCACAACACCTTCAGGAAGCATGCAATGAGAACACGGTACACAGACGCCCAAACGCCATTGAAAAACAGCTGTGTTTCAAAGGCAAAGCTGAGTAGCATATTTGTTTAGTTGTCATGCGGCCAGGTTATTTTAAACATGTACATGACAAAAATAACAGCCTACTCAGATGTACATAGCATTACCCAGAAAAGCCATCTGTCCAAACGAACACTCAGTGTTCTGAGAACATGTCAAGAATAACTGGCACTCTTGAGAACAAGACAAGGAAAGCAAAGAGTTGCACTGACAACTGCAAAAACCTACATTAAAACGGACCAGGTGGCTTTAGATACCGTCTAGGTAGCATCTACAATGTACATTGTATGTCCAAGAAAAGCCAGCTGTCCAGATCAACACTCGGTTGTACTTCAACATGTCAAGAATAAATGGCACTCTTGAGTAGGAAACAAGAAAAAGCAAAGAATTTGTACTGACAACTGCAAATACCTACATTAAAACGGGCCAGGTGGCATTGAATATGATCTAGGTAGCATCTGTAGTACAGTCTGGGCTCTTCTTCCAAGTCAGTTTCACAATTACACAGACATCAAATGAAGTAAGATACTTACATGAGAGAATTTGAGATTTAAACCACAAAGTACTGGTAAAAGGAACTTTTTAAGTCTTAAGAGTAATTGACCATCTTAAAGTCCTGTAAAAAATCCGGCCGTTGTAAGCATTTTATGTTTCCACAAAGCACGGAAAGATTTCTTCCTTGGCAAAATGCACAAAGACAAGATGAGTAGGAGCGGTGATGCGTGGACCAGTAGACCTACGAGTAGACACGCTCTACCAAGGGTAAATGCAAAGAGATGCTGTCAATGCACAGCAGAACCACGTCCTCAACAGGGAAGGGCACGACTAGTCTCTGAGCTCTGTCATTGGAACTGTGTAAAATCCAAAGCACAGAGATCTTTGTAAACAAACAAGGCATAGCAGAGGATGGTTTCGATCCATCGACCTCTGGGTTATGGGCCCAGCACGCTTCCGCTGCGCCACTCTGCTCCTGCTGCATTGTTTTGCTCTCACATAAGATGGGACTCACACCCACAATCCCTGGCTGAGGATGCGAGTGCCTTATCCATTAGGCCACTGGGGCACAACACCTTCAGGAAGCATGCAATGAGAACACGGTACACAGACGCCCAAACGCCATTGAAAAACAGCTGTGTTTCAAAGGCAAAGCTGAGTAGCATATTTGGTTAGTTGTCATGCGGCCAGGTTATTTTAAACATGTACATGACAGAAATAACAGCCTACTCAGATGTACATAGCATTACCCAGAAAAGCCATCTGTCCAAACAAACACTCAGTGTTCTGAGAACATGTCAAGAATAACTGGCACTCTTGAGAACAAGACAAGGAAAGCAAAGAGTTGCACTGACAACTGCAAAAACCTACATTAAAACGGACCAGGTGGCTTTAGATACCGTCTAGGTAGCATCTACAATGTACATTGTATGTCCAAGAAAAGCCAGCTGTCCAGATCAACACTCGGTTGTACTTCAACATGGCAAGAATAAATGGCACTCTTGAGTAGGAAACAAGAAAAAGCAAAGAATTTGTACTGACAACTGCAAATACCTACATTAAAACGGGCCAGGTGGCAATGGATATGATCTAGGTAGCATCTGTAGTACAGTCTGGGCTCTTCTTCCAAGTCAGTTTCACAATTACACAGACATCAAATGAGGTAAGATACATACATGAGAGAATTTGAGATTTAAACCACAAAGTACTGGTAAAAGGAACTTTTTAAGTCTTAAGAGTAATTGACCATCTTAAGGTCCTGTGAAAAATCCGGCCGTTGTAAGCATTTTATGTTTCCACAAAGCACGGAAAGATTTCTTCCTTGGCAAAATACACAAAGACAAGATGAGTAGGAGCGGTGATGCGTGGACCAGTGGACCTACGAGTGGACACGCTCTACCAAGGGTAAATGCAAAGAGATGCTGTCAATGCACAGCAGAACCACTTCCTCAACAGGGAAGGGCACAACTAGTCTCTGAGCTCTGTCATTGGAACTGTGTAAAATCCAAAGCACAGAGATCTTTGTAAACAAACAAGGCATAGAAGAGGATGGTTTCGATCCATCGACCTCTGGGTTATGGGCCCAGCACACTTCCGCTGCGCCACTCTGCTCCTGCTATGTTGTTTTGCTCTCACATAAGATGGGACTCACACCCACAATCCCTGGCTGAGGATGCGAGTGCCTTATCCATTAGGCCACTGGGGCACAACACCTTCAGGAAGCATGCAATGAGAACACGGTACACAGACGCCCAAACGCCATTGAAAAACAGCTGTGTTTCAAAGGCAAAGCTGAGTAGCATATTTGTTTAGTTGTCATGCGGCCAGGTTATTTTAAACATGTACATGACAAAAATAACAGCCTACTCAGATGTACATAGCATTACCCAGAAAAGCCATCTGTCCAAACGAACACTCAGTGTTCTGAGAACATGTCAAGAATAACTGGCACTCTTGAGAACAAGACAAGGAAAGCAAAGAGTTGCACTGACAACTGCAAAAACCTACATTAAAACGGACCAGGTGGCTTTAGATACTGTCTAGGTAGCATCTACAATGTACATGGTATGTCCAAGAAAAGCCAGCTGTCCAGATCAACACTCGGTTGTACTTCAACATGTCAAGAATAAATGGCACTCTTGAGTAGGAAACAAGAAAAAGCAAAGAATTTGTACTGACAACTGCAAATACCTACATTAAAACGGGCCAGGTGGCATTGAATATGATCTAGGTAGCATCTGTAGTACAGTCTGGGCTCTTCTTCCAAGTCAGTTTCACAATTACACAGACATCAAATGAGGTAAGATACTTACATGAGAGAATTTGAGATTTAAACCACAAAGTACTGGTAAAAGGAACTTTTGAAGTCTTAAGAGTAATTGACCATCTTAAGGTCCTGTAAAAAATCCGGCCGTTGTAAGCATTTTATGTTTCCACAAAGCACGGAAAGATTTCTTCCTTGGCAAAATGCACAAAGACAAGATGAGTAGGAGCGGTGATGCGTGGACCAGTAGACCTACGAGTAGACACGCTCTACCAAGGGTAAATGCAAAGAGATGCTGTCAATGCACAGCAGAACCACTTCCTCAACAGGGAAGGGCACGACTAGTCTCTGAGCTCTGTCATTGGAACTGTGTAAAATCCAAAGCACAGAGATCTTTGTAAACAAACAAGGCATAGCAGAGGATGGTTTCGATCCATCGACCTCTGGGTTATGGGCCCAGCACGCTTCCGCTGCGCCACTCTGCTCCTGCTGCATTGTTTTGCTCTCACATAAGATGGGACTCACACCCACAATCCCTGGCTGAGGATGCGAGTGCCTTATCCATTAGGCCACTGGGGCACAACACCTTCAGGAAGCATGCAATGAGAACACGGTACACAGACGCCCAAACGCCATTGAAAAACAGCTGTGTTTCAAAGGCAAAGCTGAGTAGCATATTTGGTTAGTTGTCATGCGGCCAGGTTATTTTAAACATGTACATGACAGAAATAACAGCCTACTCAGATGTACATAGCATTACCCAGAAAAGCCATCTGTCCAAACAAACACTCAGTGTTCTGAGAACATGTCAAGAATAACTGGCACTCTTGAGAACAAGACAAGGAAAGCAAAGAGTTGCACTGACAACTGCAAAAACCTACATTAAAACGGACCAGGTGGCTTTAGATACTGTCTAGGTAGCATCTACAATGTACATTGTATGTCCAAGAAAAGCCAGCTGTCCAGATCAACACTCGGTTGTACTTCAACATGTCAAGAATAAATGGCACTCTTGAGTAGGAAACAAGAAAAAGCAAAGAATTTGTACTGACAACTGCAAATACCTACATTAAAACGGGCCAGGTGGCATTGGATATGATCTAGGTAGCATCTGTAGTACAGTCTGGGCTCTTCTTCCAAGTCAGTTTCACAATTACACAGACATCAAATGAAGTAAGATACTTACATGAGAGAATTTGAGATTTAAACCACAAAGTACTGGTAAAAGGAACTTTTTAAGTCTTAAGAGTAATTGACCATCTTAAGGTCCTGTGAAAAATCCGGCCGTTGTAAGCATTTTATGTTTCCACAAAGCACGGAAAGATTTCTTCCTTGGCAAAATGCACAAAGACAAGATGAGTAGGAGCGGTGATGCGTGGACCAGTGGACCTACGAGTGGACACGCTCTATCAAGGGTAAATGCAAAGAGATGCTGTCATTGCACAGCAGAACCACTTCCTCAACAGGGAAGGGTACGACTAGTCTCTGAGCTCTGTCATTGGAACTGTGTAAAATCCAAAGCACAGAGATCTTTGTAAACAAACAAGGCATAACAGAGGATGGTTTCGATCCATCGACCTCTGGGTTATGGGCCCAGCACACTTCCGCTGCACCACTCTGCTCCTGCTGCATTGTTTTGCTCTCACATAAGATGGGACTCACACCCACAATCCCTGGCTGAGGATGCGAGTGCCTTATCCATTAGGCCACTGGGGCACAACACCTTCAGGAAGCATGCAATGAGAACACGGTACACAGACGCCCACACGCCATTGAAAAACAGCTGTGTTTCAAAGGCAAAGCTGAGTAGCATATTTGTTTAGTTGTCATGCGGCCAGGTTATTTTAAACATGTACATGACAAAAATAACAGCCTACTCAGATGTACATAGCATTACCCAGAAAAGCCATCTGTCCAAACGAACACTCAGTGTTCTGAGAACATGTCAAGAATAACTGGCACTCTTGAGAACAAGACAAGGAAAGCAGAGAGTTGCACTGACAACTGCAAAAACCTACATTAAAACGGACCAGGTGGCTTTAGATACCGTCTAGGTAGCATCTACAATGTACATGGTATGTCCAAGAAAAGCCAGCTGTCCAGATCAACACTCGGTTGTACTTCAACATGTCAAGAATAAATGGCACTCTTGAGTAGGAAACAAGAAAAAGCAAATAATTTGTACTGACAACTGCAAATACCTACATTAAAACGGGCCAGGTGGCATTGGATATGATCTAGGTAGCATCTGTAGTACAGTCTGGGCTCTTCTTCCAAGTCAGTTTCACAATTACACAGACATCAAATGAGGTAAGATACTTACATGAGAGAATTTGAGATTTAAACCACAAAGTACTGGTAAAAGGAACTTTTTAAGTCTTAAGAGTAATTGACCATCTTAAGGTCCTGTGAAAAATCCGGCCGTTGTAAGCATTTTATGTTTCCACAAAGCACGGAAAGATTTCTTCCTTGGCAAAATGCACAAAGACAAGATGAGTAGGAGCAGTGATGCGTGGACCAGTAGACCTACGAGTAGACACGCTCTACCAAGGGTAAATGCAAAGAGATGCTGTCAATGCACAGCAGAACCACTTCCTCAACAGGGAAGGGCACGACTAGTCTCTGAGCTCTGTCATTGGAACTGTGTAAAATCCAAAGCACAGAGATCTTTGTAAACAAACAAGGCATAGCAGAGGATGGTTTCGATCCATCGACCTCTGGGTTATGGGCCCAGCACGCTTCCGCTGCGCCACTCTGCTCCTGCTGCATTGTTTTGCTCTCACATAAGATGGGACTCACACCCACAATCCCTGGCTGAGGATGCGAGTGCCTTATCCATTAGGCCACTGGGGCACAACACCTTCAGGAAGCATGCAATGAGAACACGGTACACAGACGCCCACACGCCATTGAAAAATAGCTGTGTTTCAAAGGCAAAGCTGAGTAGCATATTTGTTTAGTTGTCATGCGGCCAGGTTATTTTAAACATGTACATGACAAAAATAACAGCCTACTCAGATGTACATAGCATTACCCAGAAAAGCCATCTGTCCAAACGAACACTCAGTGTTCTGAGAACATGTCAAGAATAACTGGCACTCTTGAGAACAAGACAAGGAAAGCAAAGAGTTGCACTGACAACTGCAAAAACCTACATTAAAACGGACCAGGTGGCTTTAGATACCGTCTAGGTAGCATCTACAATGTACATGGTATGTCCAAGAAAAGCCAGCTGTCCAGATCAACACTCGGTTGTACTTCAACATGTCAAGAATAAATGGCACTCTTGAGTAGGAAACAAGAAAAAGCAAAGAATTTGTACTGACAACTGCAAATACCTACATTAAAACGGGCCAGGTGGCATTGGATATGATCTAGGTAGCATCTGTAGTACAGTCTGGGCTCTTCTTCCAAGTCAGTTTCACAATTACACAGACATCAAATGAGGTAAGATACTTACATGAGAGAATTTGAGATTTAAACCACAAAGTACTGGTAAAAGGAACTTTTTAAGTCTTAAGAGTAATTGACCATCTTAAGGTCCTGTGAAAAATCCGGCCGTTGTAAGCATTTTATGTTTCCACAAAGCACGGAAAGATTTCTTCCTTGGCAAAATGCACAAAGACAAGATGAGTAGGAGCGGTGATGCGTGGACCAGTAGACCTACGAGTAGACACGCTCTACCAAGGGTAAATGCAAAGAGATGCTGTCAATGCACAGCAGAACCACTTCCTCAACAGGGAAGGGCACGACTAGTCTCTGAGCTCTGTCATTGGAACTGTGTAAAATCCAAAGCACAGAGATCTTTGTAAACAAACAAGGCATAGCAGAGGATGGTTTCGATCCATCGACCTCTGGGTTATGGGCCCAGCACGCTTCCGCTGCGCCACTCTGCTCCTGCTGCATTGTTTTGCTCTCACATAAGATGGGACTCACACCCACAATCCCTGGCTGAGGATGCGAGTGCCTTATCCATTAGGCCACTGGGGCACAACACCTTCAGGAAGCATGCAATGAGAACACGGTACACAGACGCCCACACGCCATTGAAAAATAGCTGTGTTTCAAAGGCAAAGCTGAGTAGCATATTTGTTTAGTTGTCATGCGGCCAGGTTATTTTAAACATGTACATGACAAAAATAACAGCCTACTCAGATGTACATAGCATTACCCAGAAAAGCCATCTGTCCAAACGAACACTCAGTGTTCTGAGAACATGTCAAGAATAACTGGCACTCTTGAGAACAAGACAAGGAAAGCAAAGAGTTGCACTGACAACTGCAAAAACCTACATTAAAACGGACCAGGTGGCTTTAGATACCGTCTAGGTAGCATCTACAATGTACATGGTATATCCAAGAAAAGCCAGCTGTCCAGATCAACACTCGGTTGTACTTCAACATGTCAAGAATAAATGGCACTCTTGAGTAGGAAACAAGAAAAAGCAAAGAATTTGTACTGACAACTGCAAATACCTACATTAAAACGGGCCAGGTGGCATTGGATATGATCTAGGTAGCATCTGTAGTACAGTCTGGGCTCTTCTTCCAAGTCAGTTTCACAATTACACAGACATCAAATGAGGTAAGATACTTACATGAGAGAATTTGAGATTTAAACCACAAAGTACTGGTAAAAGGAACTTTTTAAGTCTTAAGAGTAATTGACCATCTTAAGGTCCTGTGAAAAATCCGGCCGTTGTAAGCATTTTATGTTTCCACAAAGCACGGAAAGATTTCTTCCTTGGCAAAATGCACAAAGACAAGATGAGTAGGAGCGGTGATGCGTGGACCAGTAGACCTACGAGTAGACACGCTCTACCAAGGGTAAATGCAAAGAGATGCTGTCAATGCACAGCAGAACCACTTCCTCAACAGGGAAGGGCACGACTAGTCTCTGAGCTCTGTCATTGGAACTGTGTAAAATCCAAAGCACAGAGATCTTTGTAAACAAACAAGGCATAGCAGAGGATGGTTTCGATCCATCGACCTCTGGGTTATGGGCCCAGCACACTTCCGCTGCGCCACTCTGCTCCTGCTGCATTGTTTTGCTCTCACATAAGATGGGACTCACACCCACAATCCCTGGCTGAGGATGCGAGTGCCTTATCCATTAGGCCACTGGGGCACAACACCTTCAGGAAGCATGCAATGAGAACACGGTACACAGACGCCCAAACGCCATTGAAAAACAGCTGTGTTTCAAAGGCAAAGCTGAGTAGCATATTTGTTTAGTTGTCATGCGGCCAGGTTATTTTAAACATGTACATGACAGAAATAACAGCCTACTCAGATGTACATAGCATTACCCAGAAAAGCCATCTGTCCAAACAAACACTCAGTGTTCTGAGAACATGTCAAGAATAACTGGCACTCTTGAGAACAAGACAAGGAAAGCAGAGAGTTGCACTGACAACTGCAAAAACCTACATTAAAACGGACCAGGTGGCTTTAGATACCGTCTAGGTAGCATCTACAATGTACATGGTATGTCCAAGAAAAGCCAGCTGTCCAGATCAACACTCGGTTGTACTTCAACATGTCAAGAATAAATGGCACTCTTGAGTAGGAAACAAGAAAAAGCAAAGAATTTGTACTGACAACTGCAAATACCTACATTAAAACGGGCCAGGTGGCATTGAATATGATCTAGGTAGCATCTGTAGTACAGTCTGGGCTCTTCTTCCAAGTCAGTTTCACAATTACACAGACATCAAATGAGGTAAGATACTTACATGAGAGAATTTGAGATTTAAACCACAAAGTACTGGTAAAAGGAACTTTTTAAGTCTTAAGAGTAATTGACCATCTTAAGGTCCTGTGAAAAATCCGGCCGTTGTAAGCATTTTATGTTTCCACAAAGCACGGAAAGATTTCTTCCTTGGCAAAATGCACAAAGACAAGATGAGTAGGAGCGGTGATGCGTGGACCAGTAGACCTACGAGTAGACACGCTCTACCAAGGGTAAATGCAAAGAGATGCTGTCAATGCACAGCAGAACCACTTCCTCAACAGGGAAGGGCACGACTAGTCTCTGAGCTCTGTCATTGGAACTGTGTAAAATCCAAAGCACAGAGATCTTTGTAAACAAATAAGGCATAGCAGAGGATGGTTTCGATCCATCGACCTCTGGGTTATGGGCCCAGCACGCTTCCGCTGCGCCACTCTGCTCCTGCTGCATTGTCTTGCTCCCACATAAGATGGGACTCACACCCACAATCCCTGGCTGAGGATGCGAGTGCCTTATCCATTAGGCCACTGGGGCACAACACCTTCAGGAAGCATGCAATGAGAACACGGTACACAGACGCCCACACGCCATTGAAAAATAGCTGTGTTTCAAAGGCAAAGCTGAGTAGCATATTTGTTTAGTTGTCATGCGGCCAGGTTATTTTAAACATGTACATGACAAAAATAACAGCCTACTCAGATGTACATAGCATTACCCAGAAAAGCCATCTGTCCAAACGAACACTCAGTGTTCTGAGAACATGTCAAGAATAACTGGCACTCTTGAGAACAAGACAAGGAAAGCAAAGAGTTGCACTGACAACTGCAAAAACCTACATTAAAACGGACCAGGTGGCTTTAGATACCGTCTAGGTAGCATCTACAATGTACATGGTATGTCCAAGAAAAGCCAGCTGTCCAGATCAACACTCGGTTGTACTTCAACATGTCAAGAATAAATGGCACTCTTGAGTAGGAAACAAGAAAAAGCAAAGAATTTGTACTGACAACTGCAAATACCTACATTAAAACGGGCCAGGTGGCATTGGATATGATCTAGGTAGCATCTGTAGTACAGTCTGGGCTCTTCTTCCAAGTCAGTTTCACAATTACACAGACATCAAATGAGGTAAGATACTTACATGAGAGAATTTGAGATTTAAACCACAAAGTACTTGTAAAAGGAACTTTTTAAGTCTTAAGAGTAATCGACCATCTTAAGGTCCTGTGAAAAATCCGGCCGTTGTAAGCATTTTATGTTTCCAGAAAGCACGGAAAGATTTCTTCCTTGGCAAAATGCACAAAGACAAGATGAGTAGGAGCGGTGATGCGTGGACCAGTAGACCTACGAGTAGACACGCTCTACCAAGGGTAAATGCAAAGAGATGCTGTCAATGCACAGCAGAACCACTTCCTCAACAGGGAAGGGCACGACTAGTCTCTGAGCTCTGTCATTGGAACTGTGTAAAATCCAAAGCACAGAGATCTTTGTAAACAAACAAGGCATAGCAGAGGATGGTTTCGATCCATTGACCTCTGGGTTATGGGCCCAGCACGCTTCCGCTGCGCCACTCTGCTCCTGCTGCATTGTTTTGCTCTCACATAAGATGGGACTCACACCCACAATCCCTGGCTGAGGATGCGAGTGCCTTATCCATTAGGCCACTGGGGCACAACACCTTCAGGAAGCATGCAATGAGAACACGGTACACAGACGCCCACACGCCATTGAAAAATAGCTGTGTTTCAAAGGCAAAGCTGAGTAGCATATTTGTTTAGTTGTCATGCGGCCAGGTTATTTTAAACATGTACATGACAAAAATAACAGCCTACTCAGATGTACATAGCATTACCCAGAAAAGCCATCTGTCCAAACGAACACTCAGTGTTCTGAGAACATGTCAAGAATAACTGGCACTCTTGAGAACAAGACAAGGAAAGCAAAGAGTTGCACTGACAACTGCAAAAACCTACATTAAAACGGACCAGGTGGCTTTAGATACCGTCTAGGTAGCATCTACAATGTACATGGTATGTCCAAGAAAAGCCAGCTGTCCAGATCAACACTCGGTTGTACTTCAACATGTCAAGAATAAATGGCACTCTTGAGTAGGAAACAAGAAAAAGCAAAGAATTTGTACTGACAACTGCAAATACCTACATTAAAACGGGCCAGGTGGCATTGGATATGATCTAGGTAGCATCTGTAGTACAGTCTGGGCTCTTCTTCCAAGTCAGTTTCACAATTACACAGACATCAAATGAGGTAAGATACTTACATGAGAGAATTTGAGATTTAAACCACAAAGTACTGGTAAAAGGAACTTTTTAAGTCTTAAGAGTAATTGACCATCTTAAGGTCCTGTGAAAAATCCGGCCGTTGTAAGCATTTTATGTTTCCACAAAGCACGGAAAGATTTCTTCCTTGGCAAAATGCACAAAGACAAGATGAGTAGGAGCAGTGATGCGTGGACCAGTAGACCTACGAGTAGACAAACATTACCCAGAAAAGCCATCTGTCCAAACGAACACTCAGTGTTCTGAGAACATGTCAAGAATAACTGGCACTCTTGAGAACAAGACAAGGAAAGCAAAGAGTTGCACTGACAACTGCAAAAACCTACATTAAAACGGACCAGGTGGCTTTAGATACCATCTAGGTAGCATCTACAATGCAATCTGGGCTCTCCTTCCAAGTCAGTTTCGCAGCCATTCACAGCCTAAATATCTGCGACCAAAACACCATACATATCGGTCAGGTGGCTCAACTCCCAATAAGTGGCATATATTCATGAGGCTCAATGCAGAAATGATATTAGAATATTAGAAGCTCTGATGTGTTACGTTGAAAAATGTTCAAAAAGCTCCCCTGCATGTACATGAAAAAAATTTAAGAGCCTCCCCAGATATACAGGTCCTTCTCAAAATATTAGCATATTGTGATAAAGTTCATTATTTTCCATAATGTCATGATGAAAATTTAACATTAATATATTTTAGATTCATTGCACACTAACTGAAATATTTCAGGTCTTTTATTGTCTTAATATGGATGATTTTGGCATACAGCTCATGAAAACCCAAAATCCCTTTCTCACAAAATTAGCATATTTCATCCGACCAATAAAAGAAAAGAGTTTTTAATACAAAAAACGTCAACCTTCAAATAATCATGTACAGTTATGCACTCAATACTTGGTCGGGAATCCTTTTGCAGAAATGACTGCTTCAATGCGGCGTGGCATGGAGGCAATCAGCCTGTGGCACTGCTGAGGTCTTATGGAGGCCCAGGATGCTTCGATAGCGGCCTTTTGCTCATCCAGAGTGTTGGGTCTTGAGTCTCTCAACGTTCTCTTCACAATATCCCACAGATTCTCTATGGGGTTCAGGTCAGGAGAGTTGGCAGGCCAATTGAGCACTGTGATACCATGGTCAGTAAACCATTTACCAGTGGTTTTGGTACTGTGAGCAGGTGCCAGGTCGTGCTGAAAAATGAAATCTTCATCTCCATAAAGCTTTTCAGCAAATGGAAGCATGAAGAGCTCCAAAATCTCCTGATAGCTAGCTGCATCGACCCTGCCCTTGATAAAACACAGTGGACCAACACCAGCAGCTGACACGGCACCCCAGACCATCACTGACTGTGGGTACTTGACACTGGACTTCTGGCATTTTGGCATTTCCTTCTCCCCAGTCTTCCTCCAGACTCTGGCACCTTGATTTCCGAATGACATGCAGAATTTGCTTTCATCTGAAAAAAGTACTTTGGACCACTGAGCAACAGTCCAGCGCTGCTTCTCTGTAGCCCAGGTCAGGCGCTTCTGCCGCTGTTTCTGGTTCAAAAGTGGCTTGACCTGGGGAATGCGGAAACTGTAGCCCATTTCCTGCACACGCTTGTGCACGGTGGCTCTGGATGTTTCTACTCCAGACTCAGTCCACTGCTTCCGCAGGTCCCCCAAGGTCTGGAATCGGCCCTTCTCCACAATCTTCCTCAGGGTCCGGTCACCTCTTCTTGTTGTGCAGCGTTTTCTGCCACACTTTTTCCTTCCCACAGACTTCCCACTGAGGTGCCTTGATATAGCACTCTGGGAACAGCCTATTCGTTCAGAAATTTCTTTCTGTGTCTTACCCTCTTGCTTGAGGGTGTCAATAGTGGCCTTCTGGACAGCAGTCAGGTCGGCAGTCTTACCCATGATTGGGGTTTTGAGTGATGAACCAGGCTGGGAGTTTTAAAGGCCTCAGGAATCTTTTGCAGGTGTTTAGAGTTAACTCGTTGATTCAGATGATTAGGTTCATAGCTCGTTTAGAGACCCTTTTAAAGATATGCTAATTTTGTGAGATAGGAATTTTGGGTTTTCATGAGCTGTATGCCAAAATCATCCGTATTAAGACAATAAAAGACCTGAAATATTTCAGTTAGTGTGCAATGAATCTAAAATATATGAATGTTAAATTTTCACCATGACATTATGGAAAACAATGAACTTTATCACAATATGCTAATATTTTGAGAAGGACCTGTACTTTTGTTGGACCTTGTGTGGCTATCATTACCTAAGGGCATTTATCAATAAACTGAGTGATTTGTGTTGTGATTATTACTATGAATATATTTTTTTATATTTAATATTAATATTTTATTTTAAAATCATTTGCTCTGTTAAGTGTTGTCAGGTGAATACTAGCCCAATAAGGCGGTGGTATTATGACAATTGAGAAAGTGATGAGCCAAGCTCTGACAATACTGAACAGCAAAACTCAGCACACACAAAATAAATTCACACAATTTCTTAAAATACAAGAATTTATTAACAAAGATAAGTCAACTCAAAGTCAAACATAAATCAATCAACAAACTCTTTACTGTACTAGAACAATCCAACTAAACTACCAAGCAAAATGAAAGGATAAGGAAGACCAACTATATACAATATAAACAAATGAATCAAAAATGGCTGAAAACCGTGACCAACAAAGTGATGCAACATTACCATTCAATGTTATTTATGTTTGAGAACCAAGGATTATCTTGAGGAATCTGGAAATGAAGTTATACTCAGAACCAACTTAGACAATAATTGGTATACTTTCAAACAACCATTCACACTGCAAGATCAGATAAAACATTATTTTCTTAAAATAATATTTCAAAAAAATGATTTGCTGAATCAAACTCAACCTTCTGGATGACTAATTCTCAATGGTGTTAGTCATTAAATGAACATTATTTAGATTATGTAACTAATGGTCTCATCCCAAACACTACCTCTTACGTGAACCAAAAAAGGTTTCTGGGCGGCGAGTTAAGGGAAGTCCTGTCATCCGCCCGTGGGCATTAAAGGGACTAGTGTTGTAGCTAATCTCAGTAGCTTTGAGGGGATCAGCTGTTTAGTTGGCCCGGCGGAACAGAACGGCAAAGGCATTTTCGGCTCCTTCAGTAGGGGTTGCTCTCGCTACCTGGATGTGCACGCAGGAAGGCTTGCGATGCTGTCCCGGCCTTCATTTCCAGGTCGTGGGGAAATTCTGCTTCGATAAGTGCTGCTTCTGGAGGATTCAGAAGAAAAGTCAAGTCACACTTGACTAAAGTCATTACTTAACTTTGTTGCATACGATCGGTGTGATAGTAGTCAATTTTGGATCCAAGAGGAGTCATACGTGCGTCGTGCCTCTCCTTTTCGGTTCCCGTCTGAGACCCATGTGGAAAGAAGCCGTCATGTTGGAGCGTTTTTGTTAAGCTCTGACTCCTCCTCTTCCTGTGCTGAAGTGGAAGTCAGTGTGACACTGAAATGTGTAGAAAAGTTAATACCTGCAGGTGTACAATTCAGTAATCTATGGCTGGGTCCCACCATTTGTGATCAAATTACCAAGGCAGGGACAACCTGATTATCAGGAATCAACAGCTAAACACTTTGAGTCTACTTTAACTATTGTTCTAAAAAGCCAGCCTGGATGAGGTATGGTATTATGGAACAATAAATGAAGGAGTGAATCCGAGCAATGGCGTAGTCAATCAGCACGCACCACACACACAAAAAAAACCCACAAACAACTTCTCTTAAAATCACACTAGAATTTATTGACTTCATACCCCGCCTTTACAGTTAAATACTTGAGACAATAAACTCCATAAATAAATTTGTAACCTTTAATTAAAACTATAAAGCAACAATTTGAAGCAACAATTCTCAATGCAACAATACACATGCACATCCAGCTTGTGTATGTGCATGTACAGGGGTTGGACAATGAAACTGAAACACCTGGGTTTAGACCACAATAATATATTAATATAGTGTAGGGCCTCCTTTTGCAGCCAATACAGTGTCAATTCGTCTTGGGAATGACATATACAAGTCCTGCACAGTGGTCAGATGGATTTTAAGCCATTCTTCTTGCAGGATAGTGGCCAGGTCACTACGTGATACTGGTGGAGGAATACGTTTCCTGACTTGTCCTCCAAAACACCCCAAACTGGCTCAATAATATTTAGATCTGGTGACTGTGCAGGCCATGGGAGATGTTCAACTTCACTTTCATGTTCATCAAACCAATCTTTCACCAGTCTTGCTGTGTGTATTGGTGCATTGTCATCCTGATACACGGCACCGCCTTCAGGATACAATGTTTGAACCATTGGAGGCACATGGTCCTCAAGAATGGTTTGGTAGTCCTTGGCAGTGACGCGCCCATCTAGCACAAGTATTGGGCCAAGGGAATGCCATGATATGGCAGCCCAAACCGTCACTGATCCACCCCCATGCTTTACTGTGGGCATGCAACAGTCTGATTGGTACGCTTCTTTGGGGCTTCTCCACACCGTAACTCTCCCGGATGTGGGGAAAACATTAAAGGTGGACTCATCAGAGAACAATACATGTTTCACATTGTCCACAGCCCAAGATTTGCGCTCCTTGCACCATTGAAACCGACATTTGGCATTGGCATGAGTGACCAAAGGTTTGGCTATAGCAGCCCAGCCGTGTATATTGACCATGTGGAGCTCCTGACGGACAGTTCTGGTGGAAACAGGAGAGTTGAGGTGCACATTTAATTCTGTCGTGATTTGGGCAGCCGTGGTTTTATGTTTTTTGGAAACAATCCGGGTTAGCACCCGAACATCCCTTTCAGGCAGCTTCCTCTTGCATCCACAGTTAATCCTGTTGGATGTGGTTCGTCCTTCTTGGTGGTATGCTGACATTACCCTGGATACCGTGGCTCTTGATACATCACAAAGACTTGCTGTCTTGGTCACAGATGCACCAGCAAGATGTGCACCAACAATTTGTCCTCTTTTGAACGCTAGTATGTCACCCATAATGTTGTGTGCATTTCAATATTTTGAGCAAAACTGTGCTCTTACCCTGCTAATTGAACCTTCACACTCTGCTCTTACTGGTGCAATGTGCAATCAATGAAGACTGGCTACCAGGCTGGTCCAATTTAGCCATGAAACCTCCCACACTAAAAAGACAGGTGTTTTATTTTCATTGTCCAACCCCTGTATATATGTGTGTGTGTGTTTGTGTGTGGCTGTGTGTGTCTGTGTGTGTAAACTGAACACTGCCTCTGATTGATCTTGCCCTTGCTCACCCAGAGTTAAACTGCATGTTTTTAATAAGAAATGGAGAACTGACAATGGCAAGTTACGTGACTGGCTCCCTTTGACAACAGCAGCCAGTCAATGTTTTGTTCTAACTGTCGGGCAGCTTTTAGACTAATAGCTTTCTTGTAGGAACAAAAAATATGAAAAAAGAGAAGCACCCCCACAGCATGATGCTGCCACCACCATATTTGACAGTGGGGATGGTGTGTTCAGAGTGATGTGCAGTGTTAGTTCTCTGCCACATTTAACATTTTGCATTTTGGCCAAAAAATTCAATTTTAGTCTTGTCTGATCAAAGCTCCTTCTTCCACATGTCTGCTGTGTCCCCAACATGGTTTCTGGGAAACTGCAAACGGGACCTCTTATGGGTTTCTTTTAACTGCGGCTTTCTTCTTGCCACTCTTCCATAAAGACCACATTTGTGCAGTGCACGACTAATAGTTGTCCTGTGGCCAGATTCCCCCACCTGAGCTGTGGATCTCTGCAGTTTGTTCAGAGTCACCATGGTCTTCTTGGCTGAATCTCCGATCAGTGCTCACCTTGTTTGGCATGTAAGTTTAGGTGGACGGCCTTGTCTTGGTAGGTCTACAGTGGTGCCATACTCTTTCCATTTCTGACGATGGATTGAACAGTGCTCTGTGAGATGTTCAAAGCTTGGGAAATCAAAAAGATTTCCCGAGCTTTGAAGATGAGGATTGTATGAGGGCCCAACGTCCACAAATGGGGGTTGTGCTCACAGCCCAACACCATGCAGGACGCTTGGCATTTGCCAGATAACACTAGGATTGGCAAATTTGCCACTGGTGCCCTGTGCTCTTCACAGATGAATGCAGGTTCACACTGAGCACGTGACAGACGTGACAGAGTCTGGAGACACCGTGGAGAGCGATCTGCTGCCTGCAACATCCTTCAGCATGACTGGTTTGGCAGTGGGTCAGTAATGGTGCGGGGTCGCATTTCTTTGGAGGGCCACATGCCCTCCATGTGCTCGCCAGAGGTAGCCTGACTGCCGTTAGGTACCGAGATGAGATCCTCAGACCCCATGTGAGACCATATGCTGTTGCGGTTGGCCCTGGGTTCCTCCTGATGCAGGACAATCCTAGAAGTGTTGTAAGCACATTCAACTTTGTACAGAACAAAGTATTCAATGAAAATATTTCGTTCATTCAGATCTAGGATGTGTTATTTGAGTGTTCCCTTTATTGTTTTGAGCAGTGTATATATACAACTGTGTGTTGGTCTTTCACACAAAATCCCAATAAAATATATTTATGTTTGTGGTGGTAATGTGACAATACATGGAAAAGTTCAAGGGGTATGAATATTTCTACAAGCCACTGTATTAAAGACTACGAATCGTGTAAATGCCACAGAAATGCCACAAAAAATAGAGAAGAGTGAAATTCCGGTGCTCTATAACAATCTAGAAATAATTTACTTTATGCATGTTACTGCAGGAAACCATTTTGACTCACAGTAGCAGATATGTTTACTATACTGCTGTTTACATTTTTACCATCATTTTTACCATCATTTTAAAATTTACCCAAATGCTTTGATTTCCAGCAAGCATTACACTGAAGCCAGTAAGACCAGAAACCCAGCTTCTTTAGGAGGAGCTTCTGATGAGCGTATAATGTCTACAATTAGTTTTATCAAAACAGGACTGTGCACGTTTCATTTTTCCAATCTCCATTAGGCACTGTGTAATTTTTGAAATTGCAATGTAGATGAACAGAACAATAGCTACAGGATGAGACACACAGGAACTTATGTGAGAGCAGCCATAGATGGCCTCCTTTCAGCCAGTTAAGTACCGTGCTGCATTAGCCGTGATGGAAACTGTCAGCAGGCTAGATGCATTTTCATAAAATCCCTGAAAGCTTTTGATTAACCTAATTTGCCCTGCTTCATTCACTGCACTTTCATTAATGCATTTCAGTATGAGAGGTGAGTGGCTCTTTGCCCCATTCCTTCACCAACCTGTCAGTAAGGGGAGATCTAATGTGACTCTACAGTTGTATTCAGTGTTGGCAGATCTCGCGAGAGAAACAATTCAATTCAATTCAGTTTATTTATATAGCGCCAATTCACAACACATGTCGTCTCAAGGCACTTCACAAAAGTCAGGTACATACATTCCAATTAATCCTAATCATTGAACAGTGCAGTCAGATTCAGTTTATTTATTATTATTATTTTTATTATTTATTCAAATTGGATAAAAAGTTTTTCTATCTAAGGAAACCCGGCAGATTGCATCCAGTCAGTGGCTTGTAGCATTCCCTCCTCCCGGATGAGCATGTAGAGACAGTGGACAGTCACTGGCGTTGACTTTGCAGCAATCCCTCATACTGAGCATGCATGTAGCGACAGTGGAGAGGAAAAACTCCCTTTTAACAGGAAGAAACCTCCAACAGAACCAGGGTCATTGTGAGCGGCCATCTGCCACGACCGACTGGGGGTTTGAGAGAACAGAGCAGAGACACAAAGAGAACAAAGAAGCACTGATCCAGGAGTCCTTTCTATGGGAAGGAAAATGAAATGTTAGTGGATGTAGCTCCTTTAGTCGTTTCACCTAGAAAGAAAGAACAGATCAACTTTGAGCCAGTTTTCAAGGATAGAGTCTGAAAGAGAGCACATATAATTAGTCACAGTAAAAGCTCAGTCAATTGCCATGTCTAGGAGAGAGAAAGAGTTAAACACTGAAAGACAGGGCTATGTGGATCATCGGTAGAGGGTGAGCATTAAGTTGTTGCCAGCAGAAGCTTGGACAATGCCCCTCTCCAGAAAGGTGTCACAGGTAGACACAGAGTCAGGCCAGGTGTAGCTTCTAGGAAGAGAAAAGAGAGAGAACAAAGTTAAAAGCTGAAATAACAGCAAATAATGCAAAATTGGAGAGTAGGTCATTATGTCCTCCAGCTGCCTAAGCCTATAGCAGCATACGTACAGAGATAGCTCAGGATAACCTAAGCCACTGTAACTATAAGCTTTATCAAAAATGAAAGTTTTAAGCATAGCCTTAAAAGTAGACAGTTTGTCCATCTAGAGCCCACTGATGGCCATTGTTATACTAAAAACCACAATGATTGGGATACCTCTCTCTGTCAGCTTGACCATAACTATTGGAAAAGAAAGGGGGTCATACAGGTAGCGGAAATGGAGGGTGTGTTTGCACCTCAACCATTACTGAGCCAGTTTAGTCTAAACCTGCCCAAAAAAAGCCCAACGGGCAACTCACCACACTGTGTAAAAAAGAAGCAGCTTGTAAACAGTATAAATATATACATTTATTATGGCATTGTACATAAGCAACAGCAAAAGTATGCTGTTCGCTTTCACAATACAAATGAAGTTATTAGAAAATTAGAAATTCTTTGAATAACCTAATTATTAAGAATTAATAACCTAATTATTAACCTAACTATTATTATTAACAACCTAACCTAACCTAATTATTCTAGAATTGCGCCACTCAGTTAATTTTGATTCTGATTTATTCTTTTTTGGGAACTATTCCTCTTGTGGTGGATACAGTTGATTATTTTTTATTTTTTTTGGACAATTGTCCTCTCCGGTGTCAGATGCTGTGCAGCTTGGAGGATTTTTCCTAATACTTTCTATTTTTGGACATTTGTTATGATGCATTGCCATGGCAACGGGGTTGTTTCTTACAACCGGGAGCAGCTGATTAATATCTCAAAAGCTCAAATAATACTTCAACTACAACCCCAGATCCCTGATGAGTTGAAAAGGAGATGCCGTGGATGCAGAGCAGGAGCTAAGAGAAGAGAGAGAAGGAGGAAGTTCAAACCATCTCTTCCGTCGATTATGATGGGCAATGTGAGATCATTGAGAAACAAGTTGGATGAACTCCAAGCCCTACAAAGGACACAGCCAGAGTACCGGGCATGCAGTATTATGTGTTTTACTGAGACATGGCTGCAGGATCATATCCCCGACTCCAGCGTCTCTCTGCCGGGCTTTTTAACCATACGAGCAGACAGAGATTTAAAGAGGAGCGGCAAATGTAAAGGAGGTGGACTGGCAATACTTGTGAACAACAGATGGTGTAATCCAGGACATGTAACTGTGAAGTGTCATCTCTGCAGTCCAGATATTGAACTGTTGGCAGTAAGTTTTCTTCCATATTATTTACCCAGAGAGTTCACCAGTGTTATTTTGGCAACAGTTTACGATCCACCTTCCGCTGTTGCCGACACTGCATGTGATGCCATCAGCTCAGTTGTTGCTAAGCTACAGACACAAAACCCCAATGCTTTTGTGGCAATTTCTGGTGACTTTAACCATGCTTCACTCTCTGCTACACTTCCAACGTTTCAACAGTTTGTCAGCTGCTCTACCAGATAAAACAAAACATTGGATTTGTTTTATGCAAATGTCAAGGACTCATACATCTCTACAGCAAGACCTCCTCTAGGCAAATCAGATCACAATCTTGTTTTTCTCTGCTCGAAATATAAGCCCCTTGTTCAGAGGCAACCTGTAATAAAGAGGACTGTGAGAAAATGGTCACAGGAAGCTGAAGAAGCTCTGCAAGTTTGCTTTGAGGCTACAGACTTGGGACGCACTGTGCCAGCCACATGGAGAGGACATCAATGCCATGACTGAGTGTGTAACCGACTATATAAACTTCTGTGTGGATAACACCATCCCCACCAGAACCATGAGATGCTTGACCAATAACAAACCTTGGATCACCAGTAACCTGAAGGACCTGCTTAACAAGAAAAAAAGAGCCTTCAGAGAGGGAGACAGGGAATTATTGAGGAGTTTACAGAAGCAACTTAAAGTCAAGATAAGAGACAGCAAGGAGGTGTACAAGAAGAAGCTGGAGAGCAAGCTCCAGCAAAACAATATCAGAGATGTGTGGACAGGGATGAAGAAGATCACGGGCTTCAGGCAGAGGGATGATCGGACCGATGAAGGTCTGGACAGAGTCAATGAATTGAACAAATTCTTCAATAGGTTCAGTTCAGAAACAAGCTTCGCATCCTCCTCTCGTGATCACAGCCAAACAGATATTCCACCCTCCTTTGATCCACAGGACCCACAGCTGTCCAGTAACACCGCCCTAGACCCTTCTGCTTCTACATGTTTGCCTTCAACCATATCAGAAGATGCTGATGCTTCCTTTGCTTCCCCCTTCCACCTGTGTGTCTCAAGAAGTCAAGTGAAGATGCAACTGGAGAGACTGAATAAGGCTGCAGGTCCAGATCATGTCAGACCTAGAGTCCTGAAGGCCTGTGCAGAGCAGCTCTGTGGGATTCTGCAGCACCTCTTCAACCTTAGCCTGGTCCAGAAGAAGGTTCCGGTGTTGTGGAAGACCTCCTGTCTTGTTCCGGTACCAAAGAAAACTCACCCATCAGTCCTCAATGGCTATAGACCTGTTGCCCTGACATCCCACATCATGAAGGTCCTAGAGAGACTCCTGCTGGCCCACCTGAGTAAGCAAACAGTAAACCATCAGGACCCCCTTCAGTTTGCTTATCGCTGTGGAGTTGGAGTTGAAAATGCCATCATACACCTGCTCCAACAAACCCACTGTCATCTGGACAAAGCCAGCAGCACTGTGAGGATCATGTTCTTTGATTTCTCCAGTGCATTTAATACAATCTAACCTGATTTGCTTTGTCAGAAACTCCAGAAGAGGTCTCAACAATCTCCTGGGGAAGCAGCATCAGAGCCAGGGACTTAAAAAATCTCAACAAGCTGATAAAGAAGGCTGGCTCTGTTCTGGTGACTCCTCTGGAACCTCTGGAGATCATTGTGGAAAGACGGATTCTTCATAAAATGAAGAACATTATGGAGAACCCTGAGAATCCTCTTCATGAGACTGTCCTACAACAACAGAGTGTCTTCAGTCTGAGGCTTCTTCAGATCTGCTGTAAGACGGAGCGCTACAGGAGATCCTTCCTGCCCACATCCATCAGCATCTACAACGGCTCTTTGAAGAAACCTATATAATATGAGCTATAACAACATTTATTTTCCCTTTGAAATTAATAAAGTATTTTTGAATTTGAATTGAATTGAACCTACATGCAAGCTCAGTATGAGGGATTGCTGCAAAGTCAATGCAAACGACCACTGTCTCTAAATGCTCATCCAGGACGAGTGAATGCTGCAAGTCGCTGACTCGATGCAATCTGCTGGGTTTCCATAGATAGAAAAACTTTTAACCAATTTGAATAATAAACTGAATCCAACTGTTTGATAGTTAAGATTAATTGGTAAGGAAGGTATGTACCTGATTTGAAATCTGTATAATACAATTGAATTAACTTTGTAAAATGCCTTGAGATGACGTGTTGTGAATTGGCACTATATAAATAAATTGAATGGAACTTAACTGAATATTTTTAAACAGATAAAAAGCTAATTTTTGATATGTAACAGCAAAATGACAGTAAACACATTCAACAAAAACATTCAAAGACAAACATTTTATATTTTTCCCATATCTTCTCAACATACTCATTCTCATGCTGTCTCATTATTTCTCTGTCATTTTGGGCTATTGCTTGCGTGTGTTTGGGGTGTGCCGAGTCAGCGCCAGCAAACGGGCTTGAAAAGGTCAAATCTGCTGACCACCCGATGCTTTATTGTGGGGAGTTGGGAGATAATCAAAGGGCCTTCCTCAGAAAGAAAGTCAAGCCCGAATAAGCCACTTCACGTTCAAAAACAGGATCTAAAAAACCACAGCCTGCAACTCACAAGATTTGTAAGCAACTTTAGAGAAAAACAAGTTCCCTTATAAAAAGCAAACTTGGCAACACTGACCCTAACCCTAACCCTAACCTGGTGCTTTAATAAATTAAAATGCCTGATTACTGCCAGACCTGTAGAATAAAAAATCTCTTAAATAAAACCTGTCTCACAACATGAGTAGGCTAAAATATATCAATAAGCAACACATCATTCCCTGATCTAAAAAAAAAAATCTAAAACAAATGAGAAACAATAACAGTGATAAGCATTTGATTCATGGAGTCTGTAACTTTTTTGATTTGTTGATAATCAGCCTTTTAAGCAGCAGCAACCACAGTCCTCCAGACACTGTTTAGAGAGGTAGACTGTATTCTGTCACTGTAAATCTCCCTTTTTAGAATAGCCCAAAAGATCTCAATTTGGTTCAGGTCAGGAGAGAAAGAAGCCATGTCATAAGTTTTTCATCTTTAATGCCTTTACTGACTTGCCACACAGAAGAGTACCTGGATGAATGTGATAGAGCATTGCCTTGAATAAAAATCATTGTCTCTTTAAAAAAATGCTTCTTCCTGTATTACTGCTTCAAGAAAGCATCTTCTAAAAACTGACAGTAGGTTTGGGAGTCGATTTGAGCTCAATTTCAACCAAAAAGGTCCATCCAGTGCATCTTTAATAATACCTGCCCATAACAGTACCCCACCACCACTTTGTTGGCATCTGACTCAAAGTGGAGCTCTGTGCCTGTTACCGATCCAGCTTTGGGTGACAAGAGTCACTTTCATTTCATCAGTCCATGAAACCTTTAAAAAATCTGTTTTCAGATATTTTTGTGGTGGTTGGGTTTAAGCCCTTCTCACCTTGGCCATGTCTCTGTGCACTGAATATCTTGTGCTTCTAGGTACTCCAGGTAGGTTGCAGTTTTGGAATATAACAGCGCTGGAAGATAATGGGTTCCTGGTAGCTTCTTGCTAGGTTGTTCTTAAATCTTTGGGAGTTAATTTCTTGCGAACCTGTTTACTATTTGCAACAAAACATTTGATGGTTCTGTGATCATGGCACAATATTATAGCAATTTCAAGAGTGCTGAATGCCTCTGAGAGACATTTGGTCATTTTTGACTTTTCAGAGACAGCTAAGCCTCTTTTATGGCCTATTTTGCTTTAAGAAAAGAAGCTGCCTAATATTTATGCACACCTTTACGTAGGGCGTTGAGCTCCTTAGGCTATACCCTCCCTCATTAGACAGATGCACATCATAGCTATGCTTAAATCCATTAAGTATTTAAGTTTGTCCAGCTTGGAGCTTGAAAATTTGCCTAAAAATGATGGTATGGTCAATATACAGTAGTTACTTGCCTAATAATTGTGCACATAGTGGAATACATGAACACAGCGAATAATTATTTCCAAATGTTTGATAGACCTGGAAAAACAACTAAAAAGTTATAGTTATTAGTTCAAACTTTGTAGTTAGAGTTGTTTAAGGTCTGTACTTCCTCTTCATCTTGGCTGCCAGTTGTTGATTACAGACAGATTTTATCCACTTAAATAACATTCGTTAAAGCCTAAGTCCCTAGTTTCAACTGTTCAGCAGAGGCTAAATGCCAAGCAGAAGCAGGTTTTTTTTAAATATTTTATTTCAGATAAAGAGAATAATGTCAATAAAACGCATGACCCTCAGGACACACAAACAAATTTGTAAAATCCTATGTTACTCCAGTTGCAGTTTTTAGGGTATATCTCTAACAGCTTTACACATTCAGAGACAGATTTTTTCCCTTGTTCTATTGCAAAATATTTCAAACTTAGTCAGATTGAATTAAGAATATCAGTTGTTAAGCATTCTCAGAGATCCTCAATCTAATTACAGATTCTCAATCTAATTACTGACTGGACTTTAATCAGACCATTCTGACAGTGACAGACCATACATGAAGATGCTTTGATATAACCCATCCCACTGTAGCTCTGGCTGTGTTTAAGGTTGTCTCCTGCTGGTAGGTGAATCTCTTCCTCAGTGTTAAATCATTTGCAGATTCTCACAAATTCTATTCCAGGACTGCCTTGTATTTAACTCCATATTTCCTTCAACTCAGACTATCATGCCCACAGCATTATGCTGCTATCATCATGTTTCACTATGGGGATGGTGTGTTCGGGTTGATGTGCTGTGTTTTTTTGACACCAAACAAAGCATTTTGCATGAGATTCAAAAAGTTCAAATTGGTCTCACCTGACCACATGTTTGCCATGTCTTCTACATTGCCTGAAGAAACCTTCAAACTTCAAACGGTTTTCTTTCAACCCTGGCTCTCTTCCTTAAACTCTTCCATAAAGACCACACTTGCAGAGTTCTAAAGTAATGGCTGTCTTGACAAATTCTGCCACATGAGGTGATTGTTTCTTTCCTGGCCTTTTGGTTGAGCAGTTGCACTGTTGTCATGCAGCGTGACGGTCCCTGCTTCAAATTCCTGCTTGGGGTTGCCCTGCTGGAATTTGCAAGATCCCCCCATCAGAAATTGCGCTAGGTTTTCTCTATGTCGGTCAGTTGGACTGACAGGGTAAAAAAATCAGGTCATGATCTATTTGTATCCATCACTTTATTTTTTTAAATGATAATTAAAAATATAATAGCATTTATTTTCATTCATTTTATTTAATAATCCGTCCGAACAAGCTGAACAGAGAATCCACATCAACAAGATGAATACAACTTTTTCTCCCCAGTGACAATGAACTGTGACTGACTGTGGTCCCAGTAACTACATAAAAGCAATGAAATTAAACAAAATCACTTATAAATATGAACAGTTCACCTGCTATGGCTTGAGCGCAGAGTCTCACAACTTCCTACTGGTCCACATGGACCTGAATTGTGCATTTATATGTGCGTAATAAAATGTCTGGAGTGGGATTGCTGCAGACGCTATTGTCATGAGGTTTTGGACTTTTGCCTGGAACAGATGGCATCTCACAATTGTTTTGATGTTGTTCAGTAAGCTAAATTTCCCTTAGAGACTGTAATTGCAAGCGCCACTTCAGCCAAAGTTTTGAAATAAGGGAACATTTCACCAATTCATCAGAAGTCGGCAAGACTCTCTGAATGAGGGGTTTTCTGATTAATTTGCTAACTTGCCACCTAGTGGTCAGGTGTGTGAATTACAGTCTGTCAAAATGACTTATGGCCTTCTAAATTCCCCTTAGAGACTGTAATTGCAAGCGCCACTTCAGCCAAAGTTTTGAAATAAGGGAACATTTCACCAATTCATCAGAAGTTGGCAAGACTCTCTGAATGAGGGGTTTTCTGATTAATTTGCTAACTTGCCACCTAGTGGTCAGGTGTGTGAATTACAGTCTGTCAAAATGACTTATGGCCTTCAGATTTCTCTGTCACCTTTAAAAAAAAGAGAAAAAATGGTCAAAAACGGAAATATTTGGTTAACGTGACCCCTGGTCCCCATGCATGTGTGGATTCACTCTGGGTACTTCAGCACCAGCCCTCCGTGACCCTGCATGATGCTGTTTATTCACTAATGTTTTCTAATAAACCTTACATTACCAGAATGTTCGGTATCACGGTGTTTAATTCTTGGGCAATATGTTCCTGTATTCTGTGTCTACTAGGCAACATTTTACCAACACTTGGTTTGATCAAAACTCCATTCATACTACGTTGAGCTATAAAACAGTTTTCTTGAGTAATGTAAGTAGGTCATCATCAGGTGATGGTAGTGTCTGACCGCTGTGCAAAGCCTTCTCCAGCACATGCCAAAGATTCTCAATGGGGTTGAGGTCTGGACTCTGTGGTGGCCAAACCATGTGTGAGAAAGATGTCTCATGCTCCCTGAACCACTCTTTCACAATTGAAGCCCGATGAATCCTAGCATTGTCATCTTGGAATATGCCCGTGTCATCAGGGAAGAAAAAATTCATTGATGGAATAACCTGGTCATTCAGTATATCCAGATAGTCAGCTGACCTCATTCTTTGAACACATACTGTTGCTGAACCCAGACCGGACCAACTGCAGCAAGCCCAGATCATAGCACTGCCCCCACAGGCTTGTACAGTAGGCACTAGGCATGATGGGTGCATCACTTCACCTGTTAAGGCTTGCAAGATAGGACCCCAGAATGCAGACGGGCAGGCAGCGTGACGGTAGGTGAAAAAGGATTTAATAATTAAAAAACAAAAACTCACTCACAGAAGGAGGCAGAAACCAAAACAACAAACAGACAGGCAAGATATGCAAAAACAGACATAGGCAGGTTGGCAAAACAGGCTTGGCGTGAGTAACAGGACAAGAGCATGATCTGAAAACAAGACTTGAGCATGAAAAATGTTTCCGTGATGTGTAACTGAACAGGTGTGTATTTATGGAGTGTGAACCAGGTGAAGCAAGACAGATTAACTAGGTGCAGGTGAACCGAATAAACTTAATTGACAGGAGAGAACAAACGTGACTGGAGCAAAACAGGAATTCAAGAATACAAACTAATAGAAACAGAACTAGAAAAACATGAGACGAAAGCATAACCAAATCCAAAAACCAAACTTGACAAAACATGAACAAGACTAAAACATGACCAGAAAAATAAACAGAAACATGATTCAAAACCTTAACTGTGAAACAGACCAACAACACCCAAAAAGACCCACAAATCATGACATCACCTGGGTAAATCTGGACTCATCAGACCATATGACCTTCTTCCATTACTCCAGAGTCCAATCTTTATGGTCCCTAACAAATTAAAGCCTTTTTTTTTTTTTGTTAGCCTCACTGACTAGTAGTTTTCTTAAGGCGACGCAGCTGTTAAGTCCCAATCCCTTGAGCTCCCTTTTCATTGTGCATGTGGAAATGCTCTTACTTTCACTATTAAACATAGCCCGGAGTTCTTCGATTTGATTTCACCAAACGTGATTGCCGATCACGATCATTCAGGATTTTTTTCCAGCCACATTTCTTCCTCGAAGACGATGGGTCCCCACGATCCTTCCAGTTTTTAACAATGCGTTGGACAGTTCTTAATCCAGTTTTGGTAGTTTCTGCAATCTCCTTAGATGTTTTCTCTGCATGATGCATGCCAATGATTTGACCTTTCTGAAACAGACTGACAACCTTTCCACAACCACAGGGTGTCTTTTGACATGGTTGTTTAAGAAATGAGAAGCAACTCATTGCACCAGTTGGGGTTAAATAACTTGTTGCCAGCTGAAACATAATCGCCCATGTAGTAATTATCCAATGGGAGGCTCGTCCCTGTTTGCTTAGTTAAATCCAGGTGGCGACTTTTTGTTTTGCCAGCCAGTGTATGTTGTAGCTGACTTGTTCTGCAGTTGCATTACTCCTTATGCTATAAGGTATAACAGGGTTCTGCTGGATATCTTCTAAAATGTGAAATATATCACCACATGTAGATGCCAGACAGCTGTATTACAGCCTAAATTTTGTAAACAGACTTGCATCCAAGTTGAGCTTCCCAGACTAAGTTCAGTAAAAAGCAACTTCTCTCTGCATGGTGCTTTCAGAATCATAATGTTCAACTGTCTGCAGTTGATTTTGTTCCTTCTCTGTTTATCTGGGTGGTTGCAGATGTGGTGTAGCTACATTCCAAAAATCTGTGTAGCATCAAATATGACAAAGATATTTAGTAATTTGTGAGGCTCTGGTTTGTGCTGCTGGTGGGATTTTAAAACAGGACTGCAGTCTTCTTGTCTTATGTCTCTGCAACAAAGAAGAAGCGGTTCTCCACATCCACCCGCACAAGCCATTGAGATCTTGTTGATATGTATTCATTTTATTTTTAGTCAAAACTCATTTCCTCTCTCTGTGCTTTTATCAGAAAAACCTTGCTTATTCACATCCTTAGATACAGAACAAAGACTTCCAATTCAGTGTGCAAAACCTGGAAAACTCAAAATTAAGAGTATTTAGTCATAATGTTCAGCAGCACAGATAAAGAAAACCAAACATCATTTTAGCTTTTTAATACTTCATACAAGCAGTCAAACATAGCGTCTGAGGACTGATCAATGCCATCTCATCACCTGCTGGATTTGAGGACAACCCCTAAGTCTTTCAAGAAGGCTCCTCAAAATCTGTTTTCAAAACTATAAATCCTTGTTGAACAAAGGTCAAATGCTGGAGTAAAAACCAAACTTGCAATAAAATACCTGTGTTTAAATCTTTGTCTCAGGACCTGAATGTAAGTGAGGAAATATGACATTTTAATCCATGGCAATCCACAAATTCCACAGCTTTAACCTGTCTATCAGCATGACTTCCTTTAGGGCGTATTTTGTGGTCATTTTTACTTTTAAGGGGTCAGTTTGGATTTTTTTAAATAAGGTTCTGTGAAGTTAAAATCTGTAATAGTTCCCTAATCTGCAGCAAAAATATGTCACATAATCCTGAACTTCTTGATAAATAAATACATCCTTGGAGAGCTAGCTAATACGATGTACACCACCTGTTTTGGCACACAGATGGTGTATGTCTATTCTACTACTGTCAGCAATTGAGTAAAGGTTTGGATTTTGCATCAGTTGTGTAGCCGAATCAAACATGGTATGTTCTTGTATGTTCCAGGTATAGTAGTTGTTTGAAAATTATGCTGACATACTTATTATGTTAACGTTTCAACAGTTTGTCAGCTGCTCTACTAGAGAAAACAAAACATTGGATTTGTTTTATGCAAATGTCAAGGACTCATACATCTAGCATGACCTCCGCTAGGCAAATCAGATCACAATCTTGTTTTTCTCTGCTCGAAATATAAGCCCCTTGTTCAGAGGCAACCTGTAATAAAGAGGACTGTGAGAAAATGGTCACAGGAAGCTGAAGAAGCTCTGCAAGGTTGCTTTGAGGCTACAGACTGGGACGCACTGTGCCAGCCACATGGAGAGGACATCAATGCCATGACTGAGTGTGTAACCGACTATATAAACTTCTGTGTGGATAACATAATCCCCACCAGAACCGTGAGATGCTTCCCCAATAACAAACCTTGGATCACCAGTGACCTGAAGGACCTGCTTAACAAGAAAAAAAGAGCCTTCAGAGAGGGAGACAGAGAATTATTGAGGAGTTTACAGAAGCAACTTAAAGTCAAGATAAGAGACAGTCAGGAGGTGTACAAGAAGAAGCTGGAGAGCAAGCTCCAGCAAAACAATATCAGAGATGTGTGGACAGGGATGAAGAAGATCACAGGCTTCAAGCAGAAGGATGATCAGACCGATGGACGTCTGGACAGAGCCAATGAACTGAACACATTCTTCAATAGGTTCAGTTCAGAAAGAAGCTCAGCATCCTCCTCTCCTGCTCACAGCCAAATAGACATCCCACCCTCCTTTGACCCTCAGGACTCACAGCTGTCCAGTAACACCTCACATTTTTTATCTTCCACCTCAGCCCTAGACCCTTCTACATGTTTGCCATCAACCATGTCAGAAGATGCTGATGCTTCCTTTGCTTCCCCCTTCCACCTGTGTGTCTCAAGAAGTCAGGTGAAGAGACAACTGGAGAGACTGAATAGGAATAAGGCTGCAGGTCCAGATCATGTCAGTCCTGAAGGCCTGTGCAGAGCAGCTCTGTGGGATTCTGCAGCACCTCTTCAACCTTAGCCTGGCCCAGAAGAAGGTTCCGTTGTTGTGGAAGACCTCCTGTCTTGTTCCGGTACCAAAGAAAACTCACCCATCAGTCCTCAATGACTATAGACCTGTTGCCCTGACATCCCACATCATGAAGGTCCTAGAGAGACTCCTGTTGGCCCACCTGAGTAAGCAAACAGTAAACCATCAGGACCCCCTTCAGTTTGCTTATCGCTGTGGAGTTGGAGTTGAAGATGCCATCATACACCTGCTTCAACAAACCCACTGTCATCTGGACAAAGCCAGCAGCACTGTGAGGATCATGTTCTTTGATTTCTCCAGTGCATTTAATACAATCCAACCTGATTTGCTTTGTCAGAAACTCCAGAAGACTCAGGTGGAGGCCTCAACAATCTCCTGGATTAAAGATTACCTGACAAACAGACCACAGTTTGTGAGACTGAAGGGTTGTGAGTCTAACCAGGTAGTCAGCAGCACAGGAGCACCACAGGGGTCTGTACTCTCACCATTCCTTTTCACTATGTACACCTCAGACTTCCAGTACAAGACAGACTCCTGTCATCTGCAGAAATACTCGGATGATTCTGCAGTCGTGGGGTGGATCAGAGATGGACAAGAAGCTGAGTACAGGATGGTAGTGGACCGCTTTGTGGCATGGTGTGGAAACAATCATCTCATGTTGAACGTGACTAAAACAAAGGAGATGATTGTAGATTTTAAGAGAAACAGGAATAAGTCAAACACTATTTCTATCATGGGAGAAGACGTGGAGGTGGTGGAGGAGTATAAATACCTCGGTGTTCACCTGAACAACAGACTAGAGTGGAGATGCAACTGTGAAACCATCTACAAGAAGGGACAGAGCAGACTGTACTTCTTGAGGAAGCTTAGGTCCTTTGGTGTTTGCAGCAAGATGCTGCATATCCTCTATAAGTCTGTTGTGGAAAGTGTGATCTCTTCTACCATCATCTCCTGGGGAAGCAGCATCAGAACCAGGGACTTAAAAAAGCTCAACAAGCTGATAAAAAAGGCTGGCTCTGTTCTGGGGACTCCTCTGGAACTTCTGGAGATCATTGTGGAAAGACGGATTCTTCATAAAATGAAGAACATTATGGAGAACTCTGAGCATCCTCTTCATGAGACTGTCCTACAGCAACAGAGTGTCTTCAGTCAGAGGCTTCTTCAAATCTGCTGTAAGACGGAGCGCTACAGGAGATCCTTCCTGCCCACAGCCATCAGCATCTACAACGGCTCTTTGAAGAAACCTACATAATATGAGCTATAACAACATTTAATTTCCCTTTGGGATTAATAAAGTATTTTTGAATTGAATTTGAATTGAATTGAATTATGATCAGTAGATCTACAAAACTAGCTGACAAGGCATACTGATACATCATACTCCTCCTTAGCTTGTGGGCTTCCACCTCTCCGAGGATGCACACACGGCTCCCACAGAGTCGGACATACTTGACTCCTGGACAATCTGCGCAAAGCAACATTTTTACGACCGCGTAGGCGTGATCGGTGTAACACAATAAACTGCTCAGAAGGAAAAAGTCTTTACATTGAACAGTTTTATATGAAACTTACCATTTTTAGCTTTAAAATAGTTCCTCCACCATTGCTTTCCCCACAGTTGGCTTTGATAAAAATCACTCCAAAAATATAAATGAATTTATTTAATGAGTCACCTCCGATATTATTTGTCACACAGTTGATGTGATGGCAGCGACACACTGCGTTCCTGGTGACTGGCTGCTTGGATCATTGTGTCACAGTGACTCATTAAATAAATTGATTGATTGATATTTTTGGCATTTTCTGCTACTCTCTGTGCTGCACTGACAGGTGTCAGTGGGCGTCTTGGTAAAGAAGAATTAGGGTTAGGCACCTAACTAGCTCATCAAACTTATTACTTTCCTGTGTTTGTACTTTACAGTACAAACACAGTTAGCCCAGCTCTGTGGGAGCCTTTACTTTTCTAACAAGCTCCCAGTGACACAACATCTTTCTACTACAGGAAAGGGTAATGTTACACCTAATACCTTACCAGGACCTCACTTAAAAAAATAACAACAAATCCTTTGATTTAACATCAAGTACTGCAGTTAGTGAAGGGTTATAATTGTTCTCCTTAAAATACAGAGTAAAAAACAAATAATTATAATTTTCTAAACATGAAAGCAGTTCGATAGAGACAGAAACAAAAATTATTTAACTGGTTGTCTGAACTTATGCATGGTTCCCAACTCTCTCACGTTCCATGGATGAAATAGAGTTTGGAACAAGGAAAAACAAAGATGCACCTATGACATTTATGCATATTCAACAACCATATCTTGAAATAATGCCTGAAAGAATTATCGAATCTTAAAGTATTTACCTCCTGCCTTCCTTTTTCAAAAGGATTACATACATTTTGAACCCTTAAAACATAAACAAACTGAAGTATGTGTAACTTTCCAATTCACAAAACCCTCACTAAGCATGATTAGCTTCTCAAACTGTGCTACAAAGCAAGGGTGTCCAGCTGTACAGTCTCTGTTGTTTAAATGTATTGGGTAAACCACCCCTATTTATATAAATTACAGGCATAGCAATAATACCAGCAACACAAAGTTAGCATGAAATGTTTACCGTGTTCTGAATGCTGGTTGTGATTAGGGCATGAGAAGAAACAGATTGCAAGGTAACCTGCTACACTGCCCAGTTTACAGAAGTGTGCAAAAAACATAGCTTCAAATGTGTTTTGTATTAACAGAGAATTCCCCATGTTCTTATATTTTCATGAAAAACCCATAAATACAGAGCATTCTAAGAGATTCAGAGCATAATAAGAAAATCTCAGAGGAATTAATTCTGTAAAAAGACATTGTCTTCATGGTGTGAACTTTGTGTTATTTATGACCTGTTTTTATATATTATTTTACTTTTTTAAAGCACGATTGGATGACAATCAAATTCCGTTGTAAATACATGATTAGTCTGATGCAGAGAATGGGAGCAAAGTTATCTGCCCTCCGTTTACAATAGAAAGCAATCTATTTCATTATTTTCCAAAAGCATATAACAGGATGTAATGTCCTTCAGGAAAGCCCAGGCACTGTTAGAGTGTGATGTAGGTATAGAGCTAAGCAATGGTTCATATGTAAAGACCTGGAGTTGGCTGTGAGGCTGTTTACCTTTTTCTCCATTATTTTCTTTACTTCTGTGTTTGTAAGACATCCTAAAACAGCCGCTGAACTTAATGGACATGTTTGTACAAGTGAAAAGTAACTGAGATGTAGCAGATACTGCGTGTAAAACATGAGCAAGAAATTGAGCTAACAGCAGGTCTCAAACATTTGCTCTCTGGATCACCAATGCTAATCTGAAATGTCTCAAGGACACTGCCTACGAATTTCCACAAATCTTGCTGGAGAATTTTATTCTTCTGGATACCAGCCTGGTAGCCAGTCTTCATTGATTGCACATTGCACCAGTAAGAGCAGAGTGTGAAGGTTCAATTAGCAGGGTAAGAGCACAGTTTTGCTCAAAATATTGAAATGCACACAACATTATGGGTGACATACTAGAGTTCAAAAGAGGACAAATTGCTGGTGCACGTCTTGCTGGCGCATCTGTGACCAAGACAGCAAGTTTTTGTGATGTATCAAGAGCCACGGTATCCAGAGTAATGTCAGCATACCACCAAGAAGAACGAACCACATCCAACAGGATTAACTGTGGACGCAAGAGGAAGCTGTCTGAATGGGATGTTCGGGTGCTAACCCGGATTGTTTCCAAAAAACATAAAACCACGGCTGCCCAAATCACGGCAGAATTAAATGTGCACCTCAACTCTCCTGTTTCCACCAGAACTGTCCGTCGGGAGCTCCACAGGGTTAATATACACGGCCGGGCTGCTATAGCCAAACCTTTGGTCACTCATGCCAATACCAAATGTCGGTTTCAATGGTGCAAGGAGCGCAAATCTTGGGCTGTGGATAATGTGAAACATGTATTGTTCTCTGATGAGTCCACCTTTACTGTTTTCCCCACATCTGGGAAAGTTACGGTATGGAGAAGCCCCAAAGAAGCGTACCACCCAGACTGTTGCATGCCCAGAGTGAAGCATGGGGGTGGATCAGTGATGGTTTGGGCTGCCATATCATGGCATTCCCTTGGCCCAATACTTGTGCTAGATGGGCGCGTCACTGCCAAGGACTACCGAACCATTCTTGAGGACCATGTGCATCCAATGGTTCAAACATTGTATCCTGAAGGCTGTGCCGTGTATCAGGATGACAATGCACCAATACAGACAGAAAGACTGGTGAAAGATTGGTTTGATGAACATGAAAGTGAAGTTGAACATCTCCCATGGCCTGCACAGATCTAAATATTATTGAGCCACTTTGGGGTGTTTTGGAGGAGCGAGTCAGGAAACGTTTTCTTCCACCAGTATCACGTAGTGACCTGGCCACTATCCTGCAAGAAGAATGGCTTAAAATCCCTCTGACCACTGTGCAGGATTTGAATATGTCATTCCGAAGATGAATTGACGCTGTATTGGCTGCAAAAGGAGGCCCTACACCATACTAAGAAATTATTGTGGTCTAAAACCAGGTGTTTCAGTTTCATTGTCCAACCCCTGTATTTTATGAACGGTCTAATTCAACCTGCTGTTAAACTTTTTTTTTAAAATCTCATAACATATATTGTCTTATCAAAAAATGCTTTGTTAATTGGGTCCAAATGTGATCTGCATGTGGCAATAGCTTACTTATGTCTGAATATTTTAATTAAATGGAACAAACAATTTTAAACAATTTGTAATATGCAAAGCAAACTAAAAATAACATGTATTTTAGGAATGATGAAGATCAGCCCCAATATAACAAAGTTTCTTAAAAGGATCTAATAATAGAAAGTTACACAAATATAACATTTAATATAAAAATAGAAAAGTAAACATTTTTAGATTAATAATACAGGAACATAAAATTGTCAGGTAGCTGTAGTTATCGGCAGCATGCGATAAGTGTCATGATCAGGCCCTTATCACGCATTCAACCAAAGAGGCACATTCAAAAACAATATAAAGCATGTAAAGTGTGCATTTCATTTGAAAATCAAGGTCCCATAATCTGGAGGAAGAGTGGAGAGTTACAGAATGTAATGCTTGTGGTGGTTACGATACATCAGCAAGAGTATTATGAATGAATATATAATTTAATTAATAGATAATGAACTTACAGGACACGGACTAAACACAGGAACCAGGAAGACAGCAATGACAACAGGGACTACAACAGACGATCCAACAACGATGGGACAAAAAACAGGAACTTAAATACAACTGAGGTGAAAGTACCTACTTGGAAAACTGATGGATGCAAAGTTTCCACAGTAAAGGATGATTTGGAGTGTCATCTGCTGGGGCTAGTCCACTGTGTTTTCTGAAGTCCACAGTCCAGGAAATTTTAGAGTACTTCATGCTTTCTTCTGCTGAAAACCTGTATGGAGATGTTGATTTCATTGTCCAACAAGATTTGGCACCTGCTCACCCTGCCAAAGGTAAAAAAAAGTTGGTTTAATAACCATGGTATTACTGTGCTTGATTGACCAGCAACCTGGCCTGGCCAGAGACCCAGAGAAAATCTGTGGGTTACTGTCAAGAGGAAGATGAGAGATAACAGACCCAAAAATGCAGCTGACCTGAAGGCTGATATCTAAGCAACCTGGGCTTTCATTACACCTCAGCAGAACCACAGGCTGATCGCCTCCATGCCACGCTGCATTGATGCTGTAATTCATGCAAAAGAAGGCCCAACCAAGTATTCAGTGCGTAAAAAAGAACAGACTTTTCAGAAGCCTGACATTTCTGTTTAAAAGATCCTTTTTTATTTTTATATGTAATATTCTAATTTCCTGAGAAACAGAATTTTGTGCTTTCATTATCTGTTATCCATACTCATTAAAAAGAAATAAAAGCTTGACAAATTTCACTCTACATGTAATGACTCTATATAATAGCTACACTCATTCCACTTTCTGAATAGTGAACTTTTTCACTTTTTTAGAACTTTTGTTCTAATGATTTAGGTGTAGCGGTATACTTTAGCACTTAAATCCCCTAAGTTGTGGTGGAACATAGGGGCTGACCCCGTAACTCACAGATTCAATCACCATCTTGGATCTTAATCTTTCTTCATCAAACTTGATCATAACCAATCATAACTGTCACACTTCTCCATCTGTTAATGTCCTCGGGCATCTCACCTCAGATACTTTTGCCTCCTTCAGGTTTTATTTCATCAACTGTCATGGCAGTCATTTTTTGTATGACTTACAATGGCATACAATTTATTTATTTTCACTTATCCTATCTTATTTTCATCAATTGTTTTACTTCAAGTTCAATAATCTTTCCTATCCCCTAAGGGCAATTGATTTCACAACAGTTTAAAAACCAAAAGAAGACATGTGACATCAAAAAATCATGACAATTCATTTAAAAATCTAAGAACTGCAGGAATAAAGGAGCTTTTCTGTCTATTAGTCCTTTATCTTATAGCAACAGATATCTGCCCCTGCACAGAAGCAGCTTGAACTCATGGTGCAGTGGGTGTTCTGGATCCGCCAGGATCGTTCAAGCTTTTGTGTCTGAACTCATCTTGTACAGTTCAGTCAAGTTATTCGAGGCTGTATCGGCAATTTTGCAGCACACTATAGCAATTCCTAACAGTTTGTTTTTTGTTCTTGCAAGTTCAAGGCCCACCTAGCAGACGATTAAAAAAATTAATACAGACACAGTAAAACAAGAGTAAAACATAAAAAGGAATTTGGATTAAAATCACAAAGCTTCTGAATTCAATATGTTTACTGATGAGCCCTCTTCCAAAGTAAGTCCACAAAGGCTTTAAGGGTCAGCCTGTCATTAAGGTTAATTTATAGGTATAGGTATAGGTATAGGTGGTTCACAATCTCGACTGGTTCACAATCTTTTTCTTCTTGACTGCTTTTACAATGAATGAGCAGTGTTTCATTTAATAATAATAATTATAATGTTGCGCTCTTCTAGCAATATGATTCTTGTTTTTGTTAGTTGAATTAGATTCCATTTTACAACTGGTGCATCTTCCTGAGTTTAACCATGAGTAAATATACCCCCCACTGATTTTTCATTAATGTAGATCCTTTTTTAATCAGTTTCTTGCTGAATCACTCTGTTGCTGTTGGTTACCTCAGCTATTATCTTTTTTCCCATCACTGCATTCACTTTCCTTCACCTCACCTCCTGATCCAGTGCTTCCTTCTACCAATTCTGGCCCATTTACCGTCCATTATCATGCCATCTCATCAATTGTCATCATACTCCATGCCAGGCCAACAGCCTGACCTCCTGGGCAGTCAGCATTATACTCAGGCCAAATATGTTAAAAAACCTGGAAGAGGGAGGGCCTAAGTCTGTATGGGAAGCCAGGTGAGGTTGACTACTGGCAATATAAACAGAAAAAAACTAAGGACATTTTATGAAACTTAAAATCCTGTTGTCTTTTATGATGTGCCTGTTTTGTATAGTGCAACTTCAGTTACTTTTCTGTCATGTCAGTCTAATTTTATTTTATTTTTCCATTAATAATGATTGCCTGAACATCTGGACTGAGGATTCCATAGTTGATAGGTAGTCTGAGTGATCCCATTATTTTTAGTTGAATTATTCAGAAAATAGGTCCAATTGCTCTGCCCTTGGAGTCACTTTAAGCATTCGGCATGCTGATTTGACTGAACAGTCATTCGTGTCGGCGGGGCATCATGCTATTTAACATACATTATAATTGGGTCCTTGAGGAAGCATCTTAGTAGAATTTGAATACATTTGGTAAATACAGCATATCTGAGTTATTATCATTCTCCCAAATCCTAAGGTGGCACAAGATCCATTTATGAGATGGCACAATTCCACAGGTACAATTTTGCCGTAATTTGGTAGTAAATTGCATTTCCGCTAAAATGTGTTGAACCCAACATAGCTCCCATGAAGCTGTTCTAGCTTCAGTTTAAGGAATATAAATAGTCTAGGTTTTTGCAATTTCACAAAACATCTTTGATTTCTAGAAGAATTAGACTTCTCCTTCTTGCTTCAGCTCTTTACCATCATTTTTTCTACTGCTGCATAAGGGGTTTGTGTATGAAATAATATGAATAAAATGAAATCCTCAGAAAATGATATCCTCAGAACTGTAATCTTTCATAGAACCTTTAAGAAGCAGGGAGGGTTTTTTCAGATGAGTCAATAAGCAAACATATCACAGAGATTTTGTTTTTGGAAAGATTGCTATTTAATGTATAGATGAATTTATATCCAATACACTTTATACTTCATTCAGTCTGCATTCTAGCTTAGCCACACCCAGCTTCCATCGAGAGACATTTGTTGGTCTCATCTTTTAGGGCTTCTGCCTGGATCTGGGTTGCATTTAGTCTGCATGAGGCATATAGAGACCTTAGTCTCACATGGCTGTACGCTCTATAAAAAGCCATTTGGGAAATGATCATATACTCAATTAGCTGCAGAGGATAATCTTATTTGAGCATAATTTTCAGCTCAGTGTTCCAGTTAGTTTTCAGGACTGCTATGGCTGGATTGATCGTTTTGGATCAAACAGGGAGAAATCTGTGTAAATCTAAATCCATCTGAACCTTCTTAGTTTGCATTAAAAAGGTGGACCAAAATGAGGACATGAGAAACTGCAGATCACAATTTCATTGTTTTTATTGGTACTAAAAATAATGCTTTAACTTTGGACCCACTACAGGGTTAAGCTGGAAAAGAAACTGATGGGAGTGTCTAACTAAATGAAATATAGTCAAAAGGTTTGGATACACTTTCTCACTTGATGGGTCTCTTTATTTTCATGACTATTAACATTGTAGATTCTCACCAAAGGCAACAAAACTGTGAATGAACACACATGGAATTATATAGTAAACAAAAAGTGTGAAATAACTCTAAACATTTTTATATTTTATATTCTTCAAAACAGCCACCCTTTGCTTTGATTGCTGCATTGTTCTCTTGGCATTTTTTCCATGTCCTTCATGAGGTGGTCACCTGAAATGGTTTTACAAAGAGTCTTGAAAGAACTTTCCAGAGGTTCATTGAGAGACGGCCAAAGGTTAATATTTCAGTCATCAGCGCAAAGGACAACTACTTTAAGGAATCTAAAATACCAAATATACTATACATAAGTTCTTTTGCAATTTTACGTTTGCTACATAATTCCATAAGTGTTAATTTACAGTTTTGATGCCTTCAGTGAGAATCTACGTACAATATAAATAGTCATTGTAATGGAAATTCTTTTATTAAGTGTTCCAAAGTGTATGACCTTTGGGTTACCTCACTCCTGTGAACATCTGTGTTATTGGAGAAAGCTGTAAAAGCCATTATCAGAAGTTTAATGGTTAAGGCCATTTGTTATGGTGATGCCTCGGGGAGAGTAGATGGTTGTTCCTAGGTGACCTTGTCACCTATGAACCCGAGAAGGGTCTGGGGTCATAAAACACAGACTCTTTGAAGTGTTGAGATAACACTGTCATGTTTTGGTATAAATACTGTGTGTAAATGTTGATTGGGGCTCTATTTCAACTGACTTGCTCGATGACAGAGTCATTCAAACGCTGAATGCCTTTGAATAAAACTTATAAAGACAAAGTCTGGATTTTCTCTTGTTATGAGTCAACTTCTACCCACTTTGATAAGAAAATTCCACAATAATTTTAGCGTCACGAACAGGATCTAACGTGCCAGAGGAGACCGCAGGACGGGGACACGGACGCCTGGCCAGCCTGAGAGTTGTTCTCAGTCCACCTCCATTTTACAGAAGGGAGTTCTGGTGCCTGCCTGTGGCTTCTGGCCGATTGGATCCGAACTATTTGTCTTCAAATATATCTGGGTGAGAAGTTGCTCTGTATGATATAATGTATATTATTATTTTTATTACACATTAACCATCATCTCCTAACTAATTAATTAGGTTCCAGAGTTGCGAGAGGGAGGACATCAGCTGAGGGCCCGGTTACCCCGCAAAGGAATGGCAGGGAGGTTCTCATTGGTAACAATGGGATAAAGCAGAACACGGTTTTGCGGGTGGTTTTTAGCAATTTTCTACACTGCATAAAGGAGAAAAGCCTGACGGCAGACGTGCCGCTGAACGGGTAAAAAAAAATGGTTCCGGAACCTTTAGGCATCAGGGGTGTCTCCTTCTTCATACTCTGATTTATAAAATAATGAAAGGAAAAAGTGGGGATGATTGTGTTAAATGTGCTTTAATTTGGAAGATAAGTTTGGTTTTTCACAGTGTAGAAGTTTAAGAGTAAATAAGTTAAAAAAGAAAAAAAAAAAATTTAAAACTTTCTTGAAGGAAGTTTCGTTTGTCTTAAATATTGCGATCAGTCGGAAAAGAAGGTAAAAAGTGAAAAGGGACATTAGAGATGCGAAAAGAAAGTTGTTTTAGAAAGGATTATAGTGCATGTTATGAAAGGAAGTGACAGGCAGGTGGATAACTGACTGACTGACTGATAATATTTCTTTGTGCAAAATCTGAACCTATTCTAAACTTTTTCTTCTGCCTCTCTCACACACAAATACACACATATATGGGATTTGAGTTCAACATCTGCGTTTTTGAGTCTGGATTTTAGAAACCTGCCCTTCTCCATGGCTACTCCGCCAGAGACGCTTCTCCAGCACGGCCTGAAAGAGAGAGATCTGCCTGCCTGCTTGTTTAAAATCGCAGTGTGAGTTTCTACAAAAAAAAACGAAACTCAGAAGAAGTCTGGACCCACTGAGATGGACAGCGATCCATGCTGTTTGCAAGAGCCAGAAGAGTGATACACTGGATTTATATTGAAAGCACATCTTATGCGGGCAGAAGAGAAACCGGAGCAAAGTTTCTTCTTTCTCCCTCCTGGAGAAGTTAAAGTGGACAAAGAATGATTGAATGTCTCACCAACAGACCTGGGAAGGGCCTGGTTGTTTTTTGGACTGATAGAGGACTGTGTGTGTGACAGTCTGACTCTGGAGCGATTTAGAAACTGATGGTGGTAACGTACAAACACACACACATTTGCATAAATCTTTTCCTATTTTCTGCAATGAAGAACGCTTATTAACCGCTGCTCATGTGGCGCTTGCTTGGTGTTGACAGATATAGCGGGTTAAAATATTATTTTAGGGTTAGAAAAGTATCTTTAAAAGGGTGATAACTTAGCTCATTTGATACTTTCCAGTTAATTCTTTTAGAGAAACAAGTTATCTTTTGTCGTGGAATATTCAGGGTCAATTATTTTAGTTATTAAAAGTTATTAAAAAGCAGAGGAAGTTACAACATCTCCAAAACTCAGCAGTAACCATGTGTTTCTATGTTGTTCTCAGGACAGATCTCATGAAGGAGTATTTTTAAAACCCAGCGCATGCATAAAACCTGACGGGTTTCTCCTTCAGGTACTACAGGTCCTTCTCAAAATATTAGCATATTGTGATGAAGTTAATTATTTTCCATAATGTAATGATGAAAATTTAACATTCATATATTTTAGATTCATTGCACACTAACTGAAATATTTCAGGTATTTTATTGTCTTAATACGGATGATTTTGGCATACAGCTCATGAAAACCCAAAATTCCAATCTCACAAAATTAGCATATCATTAAAAGGGTCTCTAAACGAGCTATGAACCTAATCATCTGAATCAACGAGTTAACTCTAAACACCTGCAAAAGATTCCTGAGGCCTTTAAAACTCCCAGCCTGGTTCATCACTCAAAACCCCAATCATGAGTAAGACTGCCGACCTGACTGCTGTCCAGAAGGCCACTATTGACACCCTCAAGCAAGAGGGTAAGACACAGAAAGAAATTTCTGAACGAATAGGCTGTTCCCAGAGTGCTGTATCAAGGCACCTCAGTGGGAAGTCTGTGGGAAGGAAAAAGTGTGGCAGAAAACGCTGCACAACGAGAAGAGGTGACCGGACCCTGAGGAAGATTGTGAAGGGCCGATTCCAGACCTTGGGGGACCTGCGGAAGCAGTGGACTGAGTCTGAAGTAGAAACATCCAGAGCCACCGTGCACAGGCGTGTGCAGGAAATGGGCTACAGGTGCCGCATTCCCCAGGTCAAGCCACTTTTGAACCAGAAACAGCGGCAGAAGCGCCTGACCTGGGCTACAGAGAAGCAGCACTGCACTGTTGCTCAGTGGTCCAAAGTACTTTTTTCGGATGAAAGCAAATTCTGCATGTCATTCGGAAATCAAGGTGCCAGAGTCTGGAGGAAGACTGGGGAGAAGGAAATGCCAAAATGCCAGAAGTCCAGTGTCAAGTACCCACAGTCAGTGATGGTCTGGGGTGCCGTGTCAGCTGCTGGTGTTGGTCCATTGTGTTTTATCAAGGGCAGGGTCAATGCAGCTAGCTATCAGGAGATTTTGGAGCACTTCATGCTTCCATCTGCTGAAAAGCTTTATGGAGATGAAGATTTCATTTTTCAGCACGACCTGGCACCTGCTCACAGTGCCAAAACCACTGGTAAATGGTTTACTGACCATGGTATCACTGTGCTCAATTGGCCTGCCAACTCTCCTGACCTGAACCCCATAGAGAATCTGTGGGATATTGTGAAGAGAACGTTGAGAGACTCAAGACCCAACACTCTGGATGAGCTAAAGGCCGCTATCGAAGCATCCTGGGCCTCCATAAGACCTCAGCAGTGCCACAGGCTGATTGCCTCCATGCCACGCCGCATTGAATCAGTCATTTCTGCAAAAGGATTCCCGACCAAGTATTGAGTGCATAACTGTACATGATTATTTGAAGGTTGACGTTTTTTGTATTAAAAGCACTTTTCTTTTATTGGTCAGATGAAATATGCTAATTTTGTGAGATAGGAATTTTGGGTTTTCATGAGCTGTATGCCAAAATCATCCGTATTAAGACAATAAAAGACCTGAAATATTTCAGTTAGTGTGCAATGAATCTAAAATATATTAATGTTAAATTTTCATCATTACATTATGGAAAATAATTAACTTTATCACAATATGCTAATATTTTGAGAAGGACCTGTATTTTCTGTTGTCAGATTTTGTATTCCATAAATCTAATGGGTAGAGACCTCATTAAAACAGGCTTAGTTCTACTGCAGATGGTCTTCATACAGTTTCTGACACAGTATTTACAGTTTGGTGCAGTTTTTGTCCGCAAGTGCTAACTGACGCTTATGGAAAGTACAAATTCCTTGTTTTTCACAGCAGCTGCTGGGAAGAGGTTATATTAGGTTTTTTTCTTCCCTCTTCTGATTCATGCAGCGTGTTGATTTACACTGTACCTTATATCAGGTCCTGACAAAAACTATGAAAGGCTTGGTTCTGCAGGTCCTTTTTTCTCCCTTTGGAGAAGGAAAGATAAACTTAATCAGTTCTGTGTTGCATAGGAGTCTTAAAACACTTGTTGTTTTCTAAGATATAACCAGCTAAAACTTTTAAAACTTTGAGAGTAATTGGTTTTGTTAAACACATTTCCCTTGGTAAAACAACATTTAAAATGAGATGGAAAAATGGGGTTATTTAGAAAGAATCTGATTGGACAGTGGTACCGCACAAAAATTAAACTAATCTCATGTTTCCTAAAAGACTCTGCATGAAAAGGCCTTCAGAACCGTGGAGTTATTTTCCACCACAGTACCAAGTTTTTTTAAGCATGCTTTTTCTTTATTTTAAAACAGATCTGGTTTTTGTTTTGTTTTTGGCTTTTTAGCATAATGTTGTCTGAAGCTTCTTATGAACTGTGTTAGAAGCAAATATGATCTGCGGTAAATTAGGAGCTGTGAACTAATAATTTTAAATCTGATTATTGTCCAAGCAGACATAATATATTTAGCCAATCCTTCAATCTCTGCAGAAAGTTAACACCATTGTTCAATGCAGTAGTACTCAACTTGTGGTTCCTGGACTCCTGAAGCCCGTAAGCCATAGATTTGGGGTCCATAAAATTATAATATTTAATTAAAGGTAGACCGATTAACTATTAAAATAGATCTAAGCCAATGATGAGTTCCAGTCATTTGGTGGCTTTGAAATGCAATAATACTCAAAATTTCTATTTTGGGGAACACAGATTGGGGTTGAAGAGTTTTGTTTTGGAACCAAGGTTAGGATTTTTATAACAGAATCCAGACAAATAAAATCCTTCATTTTAGGAAAATAAAAGAAATAAAGGCTCTCAACACTAAAGAGGATGGTCGGCTCAAACTCCAGTCTCCTTGTTTGATTTCTTAGGGTTTAAAGATTAAAGGAATACATATGAGTACAAAGGTACACAAGGTGATTTCAGATTACTAAGAGATAAAATATTGGAACATTTATCAGCATTTGGATTGTAAAAGAGGGGTTCTAGTAATAAGTTTTCCCCAACTCTCAAAATTTAAATAACCCAAATTAAAAAAATTATGTTTGTTCTTTTTGAAACACTATGTGGGAAAAAGTCCAGTTTGGAGACAAGCTTCTTATCTTAATTTCTGATTAAGTCAAACACTGCAGTTTTTGTTTAGTTTGGGTATACCATAAAAATGTCAATGCCGACTTTTCTAATTTCCCCTCGGGGATCAATAAAGTATCTTTGAATTTGAATTGAATTAAATTTAAAATACTTATTTGCATTTAACCTGAAATTCTGCAATGCAGCCGCGATCAAATTGAGCCAAACAAAAAGTGAATTATAACAATAACTCTCAGGTTTGTAGTTATTATTATAGAGTTACAGTACAAAGAATTAGCAAAATGTTTCAGCATCAGTGAATTTGGATTCATTTAAGAGAAAACTGTTGCTGTGCTTCTAAATAGTTTGAGATCTTTTTGGACTATGTGCACTCATTTTTAAAAAAGGATCCTGAAGATTGTCATAACAAAATTGATCAATTATAGTATTAAAAGATATGGCTGAGAAAACATATTCTGAAAAGAGATTGTTAAAAATTTCTTTGAATTCTTGAAGCTTCAAATTTGGCCATTTGTTTGTCTTTGATGTTTTGTCTTTGTTTTGATGGAATGAATGTTTGTTATATATGTTGCATGAAACAATAATCCATGTTTAGAATAATGTTTCTAAATCCCAGATTGATTAAAAACCTCGAGTTTTCAGGAGAATTAAGAAGCAGCTTGTTTCTGAGGTAGGTGCATGTTAACAGTTTTGTATTTTAAGGTTCACTAAGATGGGTTGGAATGAAGAAACTGTGGGTCCCGCTCATAGGCTGTCCATCATAGGTTAGTTCTGCCTGACTCCGCCCACCTACCAGGTTGGTTCACACCTTTGCTCCCATGGTAACACTCAGCACCTCCCTTCCTGAGTTTTAACATTGTTTAAGAGACAATAGAATCAAAATGCTTGTAGTGACTGTTGCCTTAATAACATGTTTTTTTGGATGTATTTTTTAATAACAAATATATCCATCCATTTAAATGTGATTTTCTCTAATTTACATGCAGACAGTTATTTTTGCACACATTTACCAACATCCTTCAACAGGAGGTGCTGATGATTCTACAATCTTCTTCAACATAAAAAAGGTAACGGTCATGGAGCCATTTTTAAATATCAGCTTTTATCAAGATCAGCAGATCAAATTATTTATGTGTAACTACCTTGTCAAAGTTTTAATGAAGAAACTGTCACCTTCAAATGAGAAGACATTTATGACCAAATCCCAGAGTCAGTGACCTGTCCGATATTGGGCATCCATGGACAATTTCCTAGCTATTTTGAATTTGCAATTGACTGTCCCTGTTTCTCATAGTAAAATGCATTAAATGTAACCTTTTTTAGTTTCGTTTCCTGCTCGTTTTTTGCCTTACCAATGACATTGAAAGTAAAGCTTGATTCGAACATTAGATAAATATTAATAGATTCGCATGACATGAATAGAAGCCTTTGTGTGGATGACTTTCACTCCTCAGCACATTATTTAAATTGAAGTTTTTGTTTCTTTTTTCCAAACTTTGTTTACTTGGTTTTTAACAAAGATTGTACAGTGATGTAAGACAACTGCCACATTGTCTATATAAAAACAAACTGTACAACTCCCTTTTTAACATAAAGTACTGTCACGATGTGGTTTTGGATCGGACCAAAGTGCAGACAAGAGCTCGGCAGGATCATCTTTGAAATTCAAAGATTTATTTACAAGGTCAAAAACGTAGCAAAATAACTGCAGGTTTCCCAAGGCAAGGCATGGCAAAAAAACAAAGCATAATCATGGACGAGAACGAGGTGTGACGAACACAAGGAACCAGCACTGAAAAAAGACACAAAACCAACTAATATACTGTGAGATAACAAAGGCAGATAATCAACGGAACAGGGAACAGGTGTGACAAGGAGGCAGGGAAGCAGAAGGAACAGGTGAAAACAAATACAAAGGCTGAGGATGGGCAAAGTAACTAATAAACAATAAACAGAAACACAGACCAAGCAAACCTATAGACAAAGATAAATAATCAAATGGGGAATAAGAAAACTAGAATAATCATGACTAAAGTAAACAGAGAAACTAGAGGGAACATAGGAACAACAATAACCACCTAAGAACAAACAAAGAACCCATAAAGAAAACCTGAATACAATAGTAAACAAACCTAACCACACTGACTGAATTAACTGGAAAGGAAACAGAAAATAAACAAGTAAACAAGAAGAGTGCAAAGAAACAAATAATTAAACACAAAGATACTAAAGAGAAATAAAACAAGAGAATCCAGGGAAGACCAAGAACTATAATAATTACAATAATAATAATAAACCATACCAAGTAATAAGAAAACAACCACAAAAGAACTTAAGAAGAAAACACTAGGAGGCGGAAGAGGGAGAAAAGAAAACATGATACAAAAACCGAAATAGAAACATCTAAGCAAAAGGTAAACAAACACAAAGCCACAAACAGAGTCCAAAAATGTCACTCCGTGACAAGTACAAACTCAAAACACACGAACACCCTCCATTCACCTCAAAATTGTATGAAAAGATGACAATTCTACACCCAGAGAGTCAGCTATGTATATATATATACATATATGTGTAAACAAAGGAGGAGATGAGACCTCCAGAAAAAAGACAGATAATAAATGTTCAATCAAAAACTAGTCAAGGACAGAGGGAAAGTTTGTCTATTCAATAGTTTTAGTTAGGGATGGGTACCTTTCACATTTGAACAGATACGGCGCCGATGTCTGGTACCTGGGAATCGGTATCTGTACTCAAAGGTACCAGATTGCGCTACATTTGTGTGTGTTTATGTGGTAATAAAGTTAGAAACCTGATAAATACAGACAAGTGTAATTAAAGACACAAGTGAACTAAGTAAGTTTGACTTGCAAGGGTGAGACAGTCCTCTGCTAGAACAGCGATTTCCTACTCACAAAGGGAGAAATCCTTGCACCAGCCTTTTATTTACAACTCACATTCCTACAAGCAAAAAGCGGGAATTGGTTCAGCCAATTCTTACAGACATCTCAACCTAAAAGTGTAGTCATTCCCATATATGGTATAAGCTTGTCATGTCCAGAGAGTGATCCACTCCAGACCAAATTCCTTCACCTTTGACAAACACTTTTTCACACTAAATAAGCAATCATAGGAATTAGAAATCATCTTAACTAGTGTAGAACTTCAGACATAAACATGATTTAAACTAAACAATGATAACTTATATACATTTTTCCAACAAATCCCTCCTGTTTATTATTGGTTAGTTTAATATCACATCCATGCATACACTTCCAAAAGCTTTATGCATACACCTCATTAAACATGAAACTATTGTTCACTTTAGTGACTCCCTCTCCATAGTACCATCATAGTCCTGGTCCTTGTCCAGAAGTTGGTAATCCTGGGACAACATTGTATCAACAATTCCTCCAACCATCCTTAATATCGTTGCTCTGATACAGGAGACAACACAGAGTAAAATGGCAAAACAACAATAACACAGCGATGACAGGGGTCATGAACGCACCGCACCATAAGTGCCCTTTAGATCATGGACGTTTCCCCCTGGTCCAGCTTGGTGGAAAGAATAATAGTAAGTCGTGTTACACATGCGCATTGGAATAGTCCCCACAGGGATGGAACCAGAGCCTAAGATACAATGAGAAAAATGGGAACCTGCAAGAAGCTCAACATAGTTAGTGTTAAAGTACCTCTTTAAAGAGGCCTTCTGTGCGTTCGTTTATTCACCATAACCTGGAGGAATTCACACACATTAGGATAAATCACACGGAGACAGCTGTATGTTATTCAAAGTACCTGGACCAGGGAAGCTCTCATGTGATCAGGCCACACACCGAGACGACTTCAGAGCTTCTCACTGGGCACATTGTTTTTATTAAAACACACATGAAAATGGGCAGCGCCCTGTTTACAGTTTTTTTCTCACATGTAGTTACGTACACACTTTTTCCGGCTTACCAAATTTAGACAGTCATTGTCCACCAGCTGCACTCGTATCTACTGATATAAGCAGGGAGTAACACTTATCACCAATTTTCACACACTTCTGCAGTTTTCAGTAATTTTCCACTTCACCCCTTCTGTGAGAAATACTTCAGCAGACCACACAATACACAATATCTTTATACTAACACATGTTATACGTTTTATTTCCCACACTGGTTATGAACATAATAATAATCATGCACACACATAATATATCTCCACATTAGACACAGGGGTTGTAACATTGAACTGTTTAAACTCTGTAACTCACAGTTGTGAAATGTTACATTACCCATTACCACACGGAAACTGGTACTGACACCAGAAACGCTGTTTTTGATTAAACACTCATCCCTTGGCACTGGTACTGGTCTGTCTAGCTGTCAACCTGGGTTGGGTGGAAGAGATAGGAAGTTCAGTACATACATAACAACCAAAAATGTTGCTGGACTTGGTTGCAATTCTTGCATATTGGTACCAACTGTTAGTCTCACACAAGTAATTTATATCTTGTATAAAGATTCCATTGAAATCTTCATTTATCCACCTCTTTCTGGACATCATGACATTGTGGACATTTCTAGCATATTATTAACACAATTAGGGCTCACATGATAAACAAAACTAAATGTTTCAACAACATCTTTCCTTTAGATTTACCTGTTAGTCTCTCTCTCACCCCTAAGGGCTAGGAAGGATCATTGGTTTCTTCACTGACCTTGAGACGAAGCCTCCTCTAGATGGCGACAACCCCTTTGTAGTCAGACTTTATCACCTTCTAGCCTGTGGGTGGAAAGGCTGACAGGCTCACCAGTGTGCTTTGTGTATTCAAGTAGCCCTCTCCTGGATTTTCACAGTGGTAGGAGTTGTCAATAACACTTGGAATGGACCTTCCCACTTTGGATCAGACCACGTTTCCTTCTTAATGGTCACTAGGAACCTGTAGGGCTTCAGAAACATAATTTGGCAGATTATTAACATTTTGTATGTCTCTAGAGTGTAATATCTTCCTCATGTAGTCTGCTAACGTCGCATCTTGTGGATCTTTTAGGTCTTTTTGTAGATCAGGGATATAATAAGGTCTGCCCGCATATTAAGTCCTTACTATGTCTAAACATTCAACCCAATATCTTTTTGTTTCTTCCATTGTCTTTCTATGCTTACTTTTAACTGTCCCATTTGTTCTCTCTATCAACCCTGCACTCTGGGGGTGGTAACTACAATGTGTTTTCAGGTCAATCTTAAAACATTTACCAAGTTCTTAACAAAATGTGTTCTATTATCACTATAAATTCCAAATGTACATAGCCCCTTTTGCCACTGTTATAGCATCTGGTCCTCTGCAAGGAAAGATTTCCTTGGGGGTTATGTTTCAGACATATCAAACAGGATGCACAAAAACAATTTTTTGTAAGTTTTTAGTAAGTATTAAATCCATATGTAGTGAATTGTTCGTTCACTTGGCCAGTCATCCCTCCTGTTGAGACATGGCTCTGCACATGGCTCACATTTGCAACCCATTGAAACATTGATTTAGGTAATATAGGCTTTCCTTCAGGGCAGCTAGTAATCCCTTCACATTTATACTCACCAATTTAGCTGGTAACAGCACAGCATCTAATAATTTCAGTAATAACTTTGCATTTTTCCATTGTGCTATAATTATACCTTTATTTTATTTCTTTCCATACATAATATGTGCGATCCAAGATGTTAATAAGACCTGTATGGTGTCACAACAGATAGGGTTAAATAAAATTTAATTTGATCTTTCTTGCAAATGTTTCTGTTTGGCCATGATAAAGTTGCTCTCTTTTAATCATCTGGTTCCATAACAATTTTTTTTGTTATTCATCAGCAAGATTATAACAGCTCTGAATAATCTATTCTAATCTAGTTTTTTTTAGATGCATCTATTCTAATCTATCTTTTTTTTTTTTATGCAGTCCTCATTACATTTAAGAATGAGGTCACTAATTTTGTTAGTTGCTATTATTTTAATAATGCTTGGTTTAGTTTAGGTTTCATTACTTCTAAACAACTTACTCATCAGTTTAGAAGGTTTAATAAAATTGATGAACACAAAAATGAAGGGCATGTCTTATAATCTTAGTTTGTCTTACCCAGTTTTATGAACACACCGTACAGTTTCAGTCAGCTTTAGTTCCTCCCTTTTAATTAAACTTTGTATTTATTTCAAGTAAATAAAGTTTGTTTCAAGTAACTCAAGTTTTCTGCATTTCAATCCAGTCCAGTAATTCTGTTAACATCCTTTTGTTTTACCACAAAGAACTGACCTAATATTATTATGGTACTGTTGAGGATCAGACTTGCTCTTGTAGTCTTTAATTATTATCGTGCACATATACCCTAATTTTTACATAACATGAAACAGACATTTATTTCACAAAAACAGACAGACAAAATGGACAGACAATGGCCACATAAATGTTTGATTACTCTGTTTGTAAAAGAATTGTGAAAAATTTAAGACAGATCTATGAGATTTCTTATGTTTATCAGTATTTCAATACAGGTAGAACTGTTGCTTTCTTTATATGATTTTCCGTCCAGTGTGGAGAAGTGTCATGTTATCATTGTCAGGTCAGTGAGGTTCATAAGTCAGTCAGAACCTTAGTCATTTGGTCTTGGGTTGCTTGGTCAGTGCACATAATGTTTCATAGATCCTGTCATTATATTCGAAATAGCTCTGACCCACATACAGAGAACACTCAGGAGGAAGAAGTAAAATAAAGACTGTTTTATTAATGATGAAAGCAGGAACGAAACGGACGAAAATATCACTGCAGGGAGAGAAGTGAAGAGAATGGGTGAGTACGGTTAACGGAATGAAAAACAAAACTAAGAACAAATAATTAACATGATTCTGAGATCGGCTTACTGAGTAATGATGGTCAAGTCGCCAGGGGGAATGAGATTCAGGATCCAAGTCTTAAGTAGGGATATCCGTAGAGAGTTCACTTGGTGCTGTTCTGTGTGAGTTTGGAACAAAGGAATACGTTTGATGTGCGGTGGCTTACGTTGGAGGGTGGACAGGGTACGCTTGTGGCTTGGCTCAGGAGACGAAGAGAGCAGGAAGCTGCCAGCTTGATGCGAATTCAAACGAAGGCAGATGACAGGATAGGAATCCACAGAACGTAGACGGGCTTGATCATCCAGAATAACTTTCAGAAACATAGTCAGAACCTCAGTGACATAGATCCAAAGCTTAGGCTTTCAAAATCTGCAGAGGAGCAAAAACAAAGTTAAACGAGGTCGAAGAACGAAGCATAAACTTAGAGTGTGGCTCGAGTTTGTACCGCTGGTGGCAAAACACTCTTGCATTGAAGTGCTGGCAGCCTCCTGCTTAAGTACTCCCCATAGTAATCAGTGGAAAAAGTCGCACCTGTCACCCACCACACCTGAGAGCTCCAGCACCGTCTGAAACAGCGCACATGTAGCAACACCAAAACCCAAACACAGCCCAGATCCTGACAGATCCAGCCTATGATTAGTCAATAAAACTTCCACACAGTGTGATGTTATTTCTCCAGCTTCCACCTATCGGAGAAAATTTTATTGTTAATAAACGAGTTGCATTTCCTAGGAACACTGCATCCCACTGTCTTCCTCCTGGATGAGCATCACCTGTTGAAAAACTTTCATCATTATATTAGTCAGTTTGTATCACATATTCAATCATATCTTTATATTGTACCAGTAGGTGAAGTTATTAGTATCTCATGTAGAGTGACATATACTGTTGTACTTGGAGAGGATCTCAGCTTATCCATGTATGCTGCTGCGATGTCTATTATCTCCTCGTTCTCATCAACTTCCTCTTTTCCTTCTTTAACAACATTCTCTTCTCCCTTATCCAGTCATTGTTGAATGGGTTGTCCAGTTGGACAGTTTTTAGCCCAGTGTCCATGTTGTCCACAGGACCAACATGTGTCATTATCACCTCCTCTTCCTCTCATTCAACCCCTCCCCCTACTTACAGGTCCTGCATATCTTCAGCATAGACAGTGTCAGTAGGGGGTTGTTTTTTCTTTCTGCCAACTGCTAACCGAGCAGGTGGGTAGATCAATATTATGTTTTGTGACTCAGTTATGAATCTCAGGCAAAGCATTTGCTTGGGGGGCATTTTTTTAACTGCTGTAGATAGGGACTGTCATCAGCATTATCGTGTTGCAGTCCACTATTACTTTTAAACACTTCTACCATTGTTATTCTGTACTCAATGATTGGCTCCCCTATTTTCTGTTTAGTTTCGTTAATGATGGTTGAATCTGCTCCTCTCTAAACTCTCTTTCTAACATTTTCCCACAACACCACTAGTCGTGGATGATCTGTTCCACTGGCACTGAGGATTCAGGGCAATTGCAGCTGCAGCAGTGACCCGGGGTGTGGCTGCCTACCCCTCCCCCTTAGTACACAAACGTCATTATCTTCTTCTCTGGCTTCTGCTATATAAACCTCCTTTAAAATTATAATCTTTCTGCCATTTAGCAAGGTTTTTTTTTTTTACTATATCTGGATTTTTTGAGTGCATAAAGTTTGCATCTTCCAACGGAAGCTGTTTCCGGATTGCAGGGGTTTTAGACTGAGATTTGATGGCACCTAATATCCAAATCAGAATTCCCCATGACACACCTCAGCAGTCAACAACTTTATGTTAACACCGGCAAGGTCTCGGGTTGTCTCACTGAGTGCCGTGTGATTCTGCAGACACACTCATGCACCAACACACAGTCACTTATAGGCTTAAATCATCTAGACTAGGTTTTCCGTATTTTGTGAAACACTTCTTTCTAGAGTAAGGATTTTCCTATGGAGTCAGCTGCTTTTGAATCTCCTTAAGGGAAATTACGAGAACCATCTAAACTCAAGACCCCTATTTATTATTATGCCTCTTTAAAAACTGTAGTTAAATGTTCAGGGGGAATGGAGGAAACGGTATCTGACGGTCCTCTAAACTTCATCAGATATCGTTCCCACTGTATTAAACATGGGAAACGGTATCTGACGGTCCAATAAACTCCATCAGATACTGTTCCCCCTGCATTAAACAGGGAAAATGCATCCTGATGGCCCAATATCACCCATCTCATATTTATTTTCAGTTTATTGCCACTTTAAAAGATTAATTTCTAATGGTTAATTGTGATTTTTTTTGGGATATCCATATCATCTTGGATAATTTGTTAGATATTTCAAAAATGTTCTACTCGTTTAGGTAAAACAGCATCCTTTATCAAGTCATGGACTTCTTCCAAGTAATTTTATAGTTGAATACATCTGACCAGTCTATATTTTTATTTATTTATTCTTTTCACTCAAGGTTGTTCTCGAGTTATGGTTTACTATTTTTCAATAAAAAAATTAAACATCAAAAAAAATTTATTTAATAGTTTTTCTGTATATTGTACTTCAAGAAAGATCCCCAGTCGCCACTTCATAGTTTTATAGCTGCCACTAACAGAGTTTTTCTTTTCTTTCTATTAATATTTAGAGCTTGACATTTCCTATTTGTTTCAGAAACTACGCAAATCTTGATTCTATGTATAAATCTGGGGAACGCCAAATCCCACTAGAAAGAACGTGAAAATTAGAGAATTGACGAGGTTCATTCACATTGATAGACATTGGTGGCACACTGTCTGTGTGACCAATTACCTATTATTGTACATTTGAAAACCTTTAACGTTGCTTACGTAATATTGGTACCTTGGTAAATTGCGCCCCACTCTGAAAAGTAGCAAGAAATGGACCCGTTAACATTTAGCAATGTTTTCCAATATTTATCGCTTGGAAGCTACCCTGAAGGCTCTTCTAAGAGTCAAAAATATTTGATAAGATGACAGGCAGCTGACTTTGCAGTTCAATTCAATTCAAAAATACTTTATTAATCCCAAAGGGAAATTAAATGTTGTTATAGCTCATATTATGAAGATTTCCTCAAAGAGCCGTTGTAGATGCTGATGGCTGTGGGCAGGAAGGATCTCCTGTAGCACTCCGTCTTACAGCAGATCTGAAGAATCCTCTGACTGAAGACACTCTGTTGTTGTAGGACAGTCTCATGAAGAGGATGCTCTGGGTTCTCCATAATGTTCTTCATTTCATGAAGAATCCGTCTTTCCAAAATGATCTTCAGAGGTTCCAGAGGAGTCCCCAGAACAGAGCCAGCCTTTTTTATCAGCTTGTTGAGCTTTTTTAAGTCCCTGGTTCTGATGCTGCTTCCCCAGCAGATGATGGTAGAAGAGATCACACTTTCCACAACAGACTTATAGATAGTTGATGGTGAGTATACAGGTCCTTCTCAAAATATTAGCATATTGTGATAAAGTTAATTATTTTCCATAATGTCATGATGAAAATTTAACATTCATATATTTTAGATTCATTGCACACTAACTGAAATATTTCAGTTCTTTTATTGTCTTAATATGGATGATTTTGGCATATAGCTCATGAAAACCCAAAATTCCTATCTCACAAAATTAGCATATTTCATCCGACCAATAAAAGAAAAGTGTTTTTAATACAAAAAACATCAACCTTCAAATAATCATGTACAGTTATGCACTCAATACTTGGTCGGGAATCCTTTGGCAGAAATGACTGCTTCAATGCGGCGTGGCATGGAGGCAATCAGCCTGTGGCACTGCTGAGGTCTTATGGAGGCCCAGGATGCTTTGATAGCGGCCTTTAGCTCATCCAGAGTGTTGGGACTTGAGTCTCTCAACGTTCTCTTCACAATATCCCACAGATTCTCTATGGGGTTCAGGTCAGGAGAGTTGGCAGGCCAATTGAGCACAGTGATACCATGGTCAGTAAACCATTTACCAGTGGTTTTGGCACTGTGAGCAGGTGCCAGGTCGTGCTGAAAAATGAAATCTTCATCTCCATAAAGCTTTTCAGCAGATGGAAGCATGAAGTGCTCCAAAATCTCCTGATAGCTAGCTGCATTGACCCTGCCCTTGATAAAACACAGTGGACCAACACCAGCAGCTGACACGGCACCCCAGACCATCACTGACTGTGGGTACTTGACACTGGACTTCTGGCATTTTGGCATTTCCTTCTCCCCAGTCTTCCTCCAGACTCTGGCACCTTGATTTCCGAATGACATGCAGAATTTGCTTTCATCCGAAAAAAGTACTTTGGACCACTGAGCAACAGTCCAGTGCTGCTTCTCTGTAGCCCAGGTCAGGCGCTTCTGCCGCTGTTTCTGGTTCAAAAGTGGCTTGACCTGGGGAATGCGGCACCTGTAGCCCATTTCCTGCACACGCCTGTGCACGGTGGCTCCAGACTCAGTCCACTGCTTCCGCAGGTCCCCCGAGGTCTGGAATCGGCCCTTCTCCACAATCTTCCTCAGGGTCCGGTCACCTCTTCTCGTTGTGCAGCGTTTTCTGCCACACTTTTTCCTTCCCACAGACTTCCCACTGCGGTGCCTTGATACAGCACTCTGGGAACAGCCTATTTGTTCAGAAATTTCGTTCTGTGTCTTACCCTCTTGCTTGAGGGTGTCAATAGTGGCCTTCTGGACAGCAGTCAGGTCAGCAGTCTTACCCATGATTGGGGTTTTGAGTGATGAACCAGGCTGGGAGTTTTAAAGGCCTCAGGAATCTTTTGCAGGTGTTTAGAGTTAACTCGTTGATTCAGATGATTAGGTTCATAGCTCATTTAGAGACCCTTTTAATGATATGCTAATTTTGTGAGATAGGAATTTTGGGTTTTCATGAGCTGTATGCCAAAATCATCCGTAGTAAGACAATAAAAGACCTGAAATATTTCAGTTAGTGTGCAATGAATCTAAAATATATGAATGTTAAATTTTCATCATGACATTATGGAAAATAATGAACTTTATCACAATATGCTAATATTTTGAGAAGGACCTGTATGTTTTCTTAAAATCAACTGTAGGACAAACCCTCTAGTCTTTTCCTTACCTAATTTATATAGTAATAAGTTCTTTCGGGTATGTTGAATTTTGTTGCACCAATTGCATAGCCTTATTTCCTTTTTTAAGGATACATTTGAATTATCTGCAACACCACAGAGCCACAGTAATCTACAAAATTAAATAATTACTTCAAGGTATTAAGCCTGTCGCAATAAGCGATTAAGAAATGAATTGCATTGAAAATCTGTATGTGGGTTAGAAAATTATGACCCAACACAACATTTATGTCATTTCTGTCTTTCTGTATATCTATAGCAAATGCATCGAAGTAAAAATACAATTGCATATTTGAAGATGGTTATGGAATACTTAATTCAATTCAATTCAGTTTATTTATATAGCGCCAATTCACAACACATGCTGTCTCAAGGCACTTCACAACAGTCAGGTACATACATTCCAATTAATCCTAACCATTGAACAGTGCAGTCAGATTCAGTTATTTATTCAAATTGGATAAAAAGTTTTTCTATCTAAGAAAACCCAGCAGATTGCATCGAGTCAGAGATTTGTAGCATTCACTCCTCCTGGATGAGCATGTAGCGACAGTGGACAGTCACTGGCATTGACTTTGCAGCAATCCCTCATACTGAGCATGCATGTAGCGACTTTTAAGAGGAAGAAACCTCCAGCAGAACCACGCTCAGTGAGAAAGGCCATCTGCCACGACCGACTGGGGGTTTGAGAGAACAGAGCAGAGACACAAAGAATACAGAAGCACTGATCCAGGACTACTTTCTATGGGAAGGAAAAGTGAATGTTAGTGGATGTAGCTCTTTTAGTTGTTTCACCTAGAAAGAAAGAACAGATAAACTTTGAGCCAGTTTTCAAGGATAGAGTCTGAAAGAGAGCACATATAATTAGTCACAGTAGAAGCTCAGCCAGTAGATATGTGTAGGAGAGAGAATGGGTTAAACACTGAAAGACAGGGCCATGTTGATCATTGGTAGAGGGTGAGCATTAAGTTGTTGCCAGCAGAAGCTTGGACGATACCCCTCTTCAGAAAGGTGTCACAGGTAGACACAGAGTCAGGCCAGGTGTAGCTTCTAGGAAGAGAAAAGAGAGAAAAGAGTTAGAAGCTGAAATAACCGTAAATAATGCAAAATTGGAGAGTAGTGTGAGAAAGTAGCGAAGAGGGTGAAAGTGGTCAGTATGTCCTCCAGCAGCCTAAGCCTATAGCAGCATAACTACAGAGATAGTTTCAGTTTCAGTTTATTTATTTATATAGCGCTTATTTACAACAATGTCGTCTCAAGGCACCCCACAAAGGGTCCAGAATGGTGCAGGGCCGCTGGGGAAGCCAGACCAAACCACCAAGTGCCAGAGCCCGGCCACCCCAGAACGGGCCATGTGTGGGGGCACTAAGTAAAATAATAAACTGATAAAGTTTGTCCATCTAGAGCCCACTGATGGCCATTGTTATACTAAAAACCAGTTAAAAGCTGAAATAACAGCAAATAATGCAAAATTGGAGAGTAGGTCATTATGTCCTCCAGCTGCCTAAGCCTATAGCAGCATAAGTACAGAGATAGCTCAGGATAACCTAAGCCACTCTAACTATAAGCTTTATCAAAAAGGAAAGTTTTAAGCATAGCCTTAAAAGTGGACAGTTTGTCCATCTAGAGCCCACTGATGGCCATTGTTATACTAAAAACCACAATGATCGGGATACCTCTCTCTGTCAGACTGATTATAACCATTGGAAAAGAGAAGGGGTCATACAGGTAGCAGAAATGGAGGGTGTGTTTTCACCTCAACCATAACTGAGCCGGTTTAGGCTAAACCTGACTCCCCCTTACTCCATCCAACAGGAGGGGAAGGAAGGCGGAAGTAAAAAATAAGGAAGATAGCCTAAGCCACTCTAACTATAAGCTTTATCAAAAAGGAAAGTTTTAAGCCTAGCCTTAAAAGTAGACAGGGTGTCTGCCTCACGGACCAAAACGAGCTGATTCCACAGGAAAGGAGCTCGATAACTAAAGGATCTGCCTCCCATTCTACTTCTAGAGGCTTTAGGAACCACCAGTAAACTTGCAGCCTGAGAACAAAGTGCTTTGTTAGGAACATATGGAACAATCGGGCTTTATATGTGAGGAGAATTTTAAATTCTATTCTGGACTTAACAGGGAGCCAATGAAGGGAAGCTAAACTAGGTGAAACATGATCTATCTTTTTAATTTTCATCAGAACTTTTGCTGCAGCATTTTGAATCAGCTGAAGGCTTTTAACTGCATAATGTGGACATCCTGATGGTGAAGAATTACAATAGTCCAGCCTTGAAGTAACAAATCCATGGACCAGTTTTTCAGCGTCTCTCCTGGACAGGATATTTCTAATTTTGGCAATATTCCGGAGGTGAAAGAAGGAAATCCTAGAAACCTGTTTAATATGGGATTTAAATGACATGTCCTGGTCAAAAATAACACCACGTTTTTTTACTTTATTACCGGAGGTCAATTTAATGCCATCCAGGTTAAGTGATTGACTAAGCAGTTTCCCTACAGCATATTCCAGCCTTTCTAAGAGAATATTATGACTGACTGCGTCAAATGCAGCAATGAGATCTAACAGGACAAGTACAGACACAAGTCCATTATCTGAGGCCATAAGAATATCATTAGTGACTTTGATGAGTGCTATGGTGAGCTCTGAAGCTTGACTGAAACTCTTCAAACAGGTCATTGCTGTGTAAATGCTCACACATTTGATTAGCAACACTTTTCTCAAGAATTTTAGATAAGAACGGAAGATTGGATATAGATCTGCAATTTTTCAAGTCATCTCAAACAAGTGAAGGTTTCTTAAGTAAAGGTTTAATTACAGCTACCTTAAAAGCTTGTGGTACATATCCAATTACTAAGGATAGATTAATCATATCTAAAATGGGGCTGGTAATCAGAGGGAACATACCTTAAATAATTTGGTTGGGACTGGGTCTAACATACAAGTTAAAGGTTTAGATGAAGCTCATATTTCTGATAACTCAGGAAGCTCCACAGGATCAAAACAGTCCAAACACAGACCAAGTTCTACAGTTTCTTCCAATGTTGTTTCACTTGCTCAGGATGAAGTAATCATCTTCGGGAGTATGTCAAATATTTTCTTTTTAATAGAATACATTTTATTTAAGAAGAATCCCATAAAGTCATGACTGCTGAGAGCTAAGGGAATGGATGGCTCAACAGAGCTATGATTCTGTGTAAGTTAGGCAACTGTAAAATGTTCCAGTGTGAGACACATGTTCCAGTTTTGAACAGCTTGACCTGAAAGCCTGATTGGTTCAGAGTTGACAGGGCATGGCTTTGTGAGAGCATCTGATCCTTGGTACTTGAATTGCTTGATTCAACGGTTGAACTGGGAATATGTAAACCATTTCTTTGTTTTAACAAAATATTTCAAGTACAGTGCAAGATCATAGGATATGACACCCTCAAATAAGTCATGGCCTAAGCAAGGTGGAAGGCCAGGTTGGCAAACATGAAAATACTTTAGTGAGTTGAAGTCAGAGTTTACCTTGACACCTTTGATGTCTTGATTGCTTCCAATCTGTCGATGATGGACAGCCAAGTTGTATGCTTCAGGGGTTTGCTGTGGACCACAAGCATTTGGATCACTTTGAAAGTATTTTCTCGTGATTTCACAGTACCTACAAAAGTACTGAGAAGTACTAAAGTTTTCAGTGAACCCACCAATACTGTGTGATCCTAAATTGTCACCAGCAATACAGAACAGTGCCACTTTGACGGTTTCTTCACCTGCAATAATGCCATGTTCCTCTAAATCTTTCAAATCCATGAGAAGTTCAGAGCAAACCTTAGCAATTCCAAGCTGTTTTAAATAATTATCTGAACACAACAAAACTAGAGACATGTGATCAGTGCTTGACCGCACATGAGCAGGTAAGTTAGCCACAGATAGATAAAGTCAGAACAAGGATCCACGCTGCCCAGAATGGCATAGCAAAGAATGGCATATCAAAGAATCAGAGCTCCAGCACCAGCAGAAAAAAAAAAAATGTTACCTTTGGGTCAAATTTTGCTCCAAAAGCTCATGAGTGCTTAAGTTCCAACACCATAGTTTTGACAGATTTGAGAAAAGATAACTTTTTTTCCACCATAGCAGATAAGCGTGATTTGAGATGGAATATCACAACAGAATCTGAAAGCAGTATACACTGCCAAAACGGGGTCCGTTTGACCTTCTGATTCCAAACAACGAGCCAAAATACTTGACCTATTCTTTTTTCATCGTTGATGAAATTAATTACTTAAAGCTCTTAAACGTGCATCCACACCAACCAAATCCACAAAGAAGACTCACTGGGGACTCAGCAATCAGTGGAATTTGTGTTATTTGTGAAAACTGATGAAAAAAATGAAAAAGGGGGCAAAAGATGAGGTTATACTCCCAAAAGGTCTCGTTATAGAAAGCCTCATCATCACAATTGGGTGCATGGGCATTAGCTAGCATGACGCTTAGAGCTTCTTCAGTTTTGAGTGCTTTTTAAGAAGAGTCTCCTGTAAAAATAGAACTTTTTCTCCCAGCTGGTGAAGGTGATGTAATATGTTACTTTTCCTAATAATATCTCACATGGAAATCTGATAAGCAGGAAATAACAAGCCCAGATGGTGCTATGTATTTGCTCTAACTGCTCTGACAGACTGTAGGCATCCGCTCGCTGAATCTTCCTCTACTTGTTTGGAAAATGACAGTAAGCAGATGTATTGCATGGCTAACCTTCCTAAAGACTGACACCAAAAGCAGTATTATAACCTTTTAATCAAAAATCATGCCTGTGCTTTAGAACTCCAAATTATTTATACCCTTGGCAAAATTAGATTTAAGATTATTATCATAAACCAAGAAGTTTATTTTTGAATAGACATTACAGGCATTTCCAAAAACATAACAAGGGAGATCAATTTTTAAAAAGATAATTTCAACAAAACAAAAATGTAATCTCAAAATTTACCCTTCTCAATGGAATAACCTTATCTGCACAACAGCAATCAAGTCTTTCTTTGATGAGCTTTTTGCAATAGGAAATAACAGCCTGTCTTATTTCCTGTTAGAAGAAAACTTCTTGGTGGAATGAAAATAACTTTAAATCTGCTAAGTTTATGAATGATTCATTACTAAACTCTACTTCTAAAATTGTTGGAGCAAACAGTGGCTCTATAAATTATTGACATTGGGGCACCTCTTATACATTATATGCTACTTTATTTTGGTTGTCACATAAAGTCCCATATATAGAAATCTGAGTAGAGTTCTAGAGTAAAGTTCAAGATGGTTTGTGGTCAGATGAATATTCATTTTTTATAGCAAAAACAAACCAAAATGATAATGTTTAAGTAACATAAGAACACTTATCTATAGTCATGGCCAAAGGAGAATAATAAAAATCTACTATTTCTCTAATACAACAATCTTCCCTTAATGCTTTATAGAAGAACTAATGAAATGTGGCATCTCCACAGTGAGTCAAAGTAACGGTTAGGGCCATGAAGACAACTCTGCTTGGCTTTATTATGCATGCAGTACGGCCTGGCTGAAGGTTCCCTGCTATACATGTCATATTTTCTACTGACTCTCGCCACACACCTGTGCTCTTTGCTTGACTAAATGTGCACAAATACACCACCCCAACTCTCACACACACTCTTTTTCACACACACACGCGCACACACACACACACACACACACACACACACACACACACACACACACACACACACACACACACACACACACACACACACACACACACTTACACACACACTGCGGCTATTGTTGCACCTTCTCTGTCCTGTCTTTCATCTCTGAACAAATGCAGTGCAGGTCAGGAGATACAAGTCTGAGATTCAGTAGTGGAACACTTAAAACAGAGTAAATTCTGTGTGTGTGTGCATGTGTGTGTGTGTGTGGAGGAACCCTCACACTCACTTAATACACTCTTACTCTTACATTACCCAGAATGAACACAAGCCACGCATGAGAACCTGTTGGTTAATTCCTGGACAAAACTTTTTCTTTATTGACAAGTATACACTGTGAGGTTTTACAGGAAAACAGTTAAAACACATATTGCGCAGAAGATGTAACTCCACAAACAGCAGGAGGCAGTCACAGTACAGTCACTTTAGAGCAATGCTCCCAATGAAAAAGATACACAACAGATAAACAGTATTTGTCCTCTTCAAATGAAAACACCATGATTAAACACTGGTAGAAAGAGATCAAAGGCTGAGCATGAAAGAAACATCAGAATTGCACAAAACTGCAGTCAGGCATGCATTGCTGTGATTGAACAGTGCCAGATCACAACTCTGAGAAGTAGATATCAGGTTTTCAAATATTTGATCAAATAGAGCACATGAAAGGATCTGTTCACTTACTGCATAGAAACAGTTTGTTCAACATTCCTGTTCATTTTCTTTCAAATGCAGCATCTTCAAAGTGAACGTGCTGAATCCTTTAAGTCAGACCAACTAAAGGATTGAAATTTGACCCTCCAGCAACAGTATATAATGTTATGAAGCTTGTATATGTTAAAGACGCTGAAGACCAGTTCTACAAGTACTACAAGAATGTTATTGTATTCACCATCAGTTTTAGGATGGTGGGAATTAACTTTTTAAAAGAAACAATAATGGTGGTGTTTACTTGCCAGTATTAAAGAGAATATAATGAAACACAACAACATATTCATCCTCTTTGTCACACCCTTGGGCTCCGAAATAGCCTGTGTTGGAAATTCACTTCATTATTAAGCCATTTGCTCCAGCAGATGAAATGTCTGAAATTATGTGACTGAATTAAAAAAAATATATAAGCACTGCTGCAGTCTACAAGAACAGAAGAACAATTTTTCTGGCTCGTGGTCCAGGTAAATTAGTCACTATAAATAGGAAACATTTTCCATTTTCTTTTGTTTTTGATAAATTGATTTAAATCTTTATACCAAACAGTCCAATTAAGGAACTGGAACAGCTGAACATACAAAAATCAACAAAACAAACAAACAAAAAAAAAAACAAGTATTATAGTCTTTTGTAAATGTTTTGCCAATGAAAAAAACAAATGATTGGTGGAAATTGATAATGCATCGAAGTCTCACAAGAAATCATGTTTGTTTCTATTGTAGATCCACTCATCATGGACCTTAATATCATTTTAATTTGCAACTTTTAAGAATTTATATCAACAGTTTTTTCCAGGGTAGAATGAAAATATCACAAACAACTTCAATGATTTTTAAAATGGTTATAAAAAAAAGGTGATAATTTAGGGTAGATTTTCTCTAACCCACACAGTTTCAAAATCATGCACCACTTTCACTAACGTGGTGAAATGTCCCTTTTTTAGTCATCTACAAACTTCTGGCCGCTTATTTGATGTCTTGGGAGATTTGGTAGAGTTCATTTAAATTAGTTGATTCCCTGGCTCAGACATGGCTTTTAGGATTAGTCCACACTTTCAATAGACTTGAGGTCTAGATTTCGGGGAGGCAATTCCTGAATCCCAGAATGAGTAATCTATTCCAAATCCAGTTTTTATGTATGTTTAGGATTATTGTGTGCACATCGCTATGCACAAATATCAACCATTTTACCCAAACTGTGATCCTAAGATAAAAAGGAAGTTACTTAGGATATTCAGAAACAATCCCACCTCCAGCCTTTCATGCAGAAGAAGATGTGGGAACATGGGAAAGTGGCATTTTCAAGCTGGACTAAATTCAGCAGTTGCCCACACAGATAAACTGAATGTCTTCTGCAGAAAACCTTCTGGTCAGAGACATCAAAGATTGTGTTATTTGTCCATAATGACAAAAAAAGGAGATTTGGAGGAGTCAGTGTAATGCTAGAGAACACAGTGTCAATCAGATAGTTGAAACTTGCGCTCAATTGGGTGTTCTAAATGGACAGTGATCCTCCCAAACACATTAAAACTGGTTTTGACTGGTTTGTGTTAAAACAGGCTTACATTAATCTTCTGCAAGGGCTCAGATTTAATTCCTATTAGAAATGCATCAACTAGTAAGGTTTGAACTAGGAAAGCAACCAATTATAGGGGCTTCTGTCTAGGAAAGTGGGCAAATAGCCAGCCAGTATTGTGATTGAACCTTGTTATTGGCTCCAAAAATATTCAGGCTTCTCAGCAACTTGTTGTATGAGATTTATCCAGATATTAGTGGGGATGGATTAATTGAGTAATAATTATTAATAGACCCTTAATGAATAATTTTGAACCTGTGTGAACTACATAAAAAAACTGCTCTAGCCTTAAACCCAGTAAGTTTTAAAAAGTGAGGGCACAAAATCTGAAGTAATGGTAGAGCTGGTGGATGCGAAAAAAACTTGATGTGATTAAAGGCTTTCTGCGGCATTCAGCAGAAGCAGTGATCTTTACATTTCAGACACAGCATGCCGGAGAAGAGGTATAACCAACGGTGTAGAAAGAGGCACTGATGCACTGAGAAAATGTCTCTGCATGACACAGAGTCGACACCTTACTCTACAAAACAAACATTTTTACTTTGACATAGCCCAAACCCCAGCCATTTTTTAGCTGCACTATATATCCGATCATGTGCTGAATAGTTCTACAACGCAACACACATTTCTGATTCACAGGTCTGGTTGAGTTCTCAGCTGGGAAACAAAATGTTACATTCAACAACAGATTCATAAAAGGTATCCCAGGAGAGGTTGGCTCAAAAAAAAAAAAAAAATAGAGGAAAATGGAGTCAGGTTCATAAAGTATCTTTACAGAAGCAAAAATACTGAGGCTGCCTGCAGCGGCACAACACTGATTATATACTGCATCAAACAGGCTGGATCTTTGGAGGTGGCTGTGATCTTTTGACATTCCTTATGAAAAGATATTTTTTATATCATAAAACAATACTTTATTATCAACATGCACTTTTACAGATTTGTGGCTGATTTCTGATCTACTGTTTTTCTAAAGTTTTGACCTACCAATACCGATTTTATCCGATTCCTTATTTCTCTTTAAGAACTATAATTAGCAACATTCAAAAATGTTTTAGCCTTACTGATGTCAAATATCATTGTAAAATATATATAAATATAGTGTAAATATATCTATTTACACTATATTGCCAAAAGCATTAGGTTACAACACTAAATCAATGAATTTCTGTCAGAGTCTGCATTTCTGCGTCTCGTGCTAACCATTTTCCGCCACCAGGTGCTGCTGAGGTCTCTGTCTCCTGGGTGCGACAGGTGTTTCTCATCCTGATGATCATCGGGAGGAGTACGGACCATCAACACTTCTTTGCCTGAGTGTTTTGCCTACAGCGGTACCACTACCTGGCCAAGTCTTGTGTTTTGAAGATTTTCTTAATCTTGTACTTTTAGATTGAAGATAATCTAATTTACCGTTTGTCTCGCTCCGCCTAGGCTCCACGTCCAGTCAACGTCTCTGTCTGGTGACTGATCGCTCTCAAACCTCCGAAAAACCTGGATCAAGCTCCAGCTGGCAGTCCGCTTCTCTGGTACTCCTCCCTCGCATGAACGCGTCCTGTCGACCCTCCAACAATCCACTTCGCTCGGAGCATGGAAGCTCCAGGTGGATCCTCAGAAGAAGCCGTCCAGGATCTTCAGACTCATCAGCCATCTCCCTGGCGAATCTAGTCCTCCCTGCACACCGTAAGCCTTCTGAATCTAAGACTGTTAGCTGTCGTATGCCTGGTACTTACCTGACCTGTTTCCTCTCCCCCGCAGTCCTCCGGTCCCCGTCAGAAGGCCCGGCCTGTTATTATTGTTTCTGTTTGCTAGAAATAAACTTCCAAGACCGTTGTCACTGTTCTCTGAGTGTTCTTCTGCATGTGGGTCAAGTCGGCCGTTAAAACGATGACAGAACACTCAGGCCATCCGGACCCAGCAGAGGCCCTTCAGAGAACTGTGTCCGAGCATAGCCATCAGATCCATTCCCATGGTGCAACCCTCAGATCCCTCCTAGAGCAACAGCAGTAGACGAATCAGCAGTTGGGACAACTGGCAGCACTGCTTCAACAGAGGTTAGGTAATGAGACCGCCCATCCTCCAGGAGGTGCTGCGGGGCCTCCTGTTTCTCACCAGCTCCCGCATAGTCGAGAGGTCACCTCCCCCAATCCCGAGAAGTTCTCGAGAGAGGTCGAGAGTTGTCGTGGTTTTCTTTTGCAGTGTGGGTTAGTGTTTAATCGCTCTCCACAGAGTTTTCCCCATGCAGATGGCAAGATCTCTTATATAGTCGGGTTGTTGACCGGCAAAGCGCTACATTGGGGCGAGGCTAGGCTTACTAAACCAAATCAGTTTGGATGCACATATGAGAAGTTCATTAAGGAGTTTAAACTGACCTTTGTATTAGATTCGGACCCCTCCTGTGTGGCTCGCTGCCTACGGGCGCTAAGACAGCGTAATCAGTCTTTAAATGATTTCTCCATTGAATTCCGGACTTAATCCGTGTTGAGCGATCCCTGTCCTGACCTCAGTTCGCCTCCCCGACCCAGCCTCCGCCACAGGCTAGGTCTGTCCTTTGTCCAATTGAACCAGAGCCCATGCAGCTGGGGAGGGCACGACTTTCGCCCAATGAAAAACAGCGGCATAGGAAGCCGAACAGCTGTTTTTATTGTGGAGAGTCCGATCACTTTATTTCCCCCTGTCCGGTCCGGGCAAAAGGGGAGGTCTGTCAGCTGTGAAGGGGCCGGCGGCGGACCCGAGTACTGATTGCCACTAGTTTTGTCAGCCACCATTTTAATTCGCCAGCAAGCTATCGGTCTTCAGGCCCTTATTGATTCTGGCTGTGAACTTAATTTAATAGACCCGGCTTTAGTGGAGCAGGAACAGATCAAGACGGAGCCACTGACCACCCCACGTCAGGTGTTGGCGTTGGATGGCCAGCCTCTCCACCAAATAACCCTCAGAACAGAGCCACTAGAGTTAGTACTATCTCTATTGGATCTTCACCGTGTTCCCCCAGTATATAATGATTTTAATGCTGTCTTTAGTAAATTACGAGCTCTGTCCTTACCAGCTCACCACCCTTACGATTGCGCTATAGACCTGTTACCCGGAGCTCTGTTACCCTCCAGCCGGTTATACAGAATCTCTCAGCCTGAGAGGCTGGCAATGTCGCTAGCTGCCGGTATAATCCGGCCTTCCTCGTCACCATTCGGGGCTGGGTTCTTTTTTGTAGGTAAGGGGGACGGGTCTCTTCGACGTTGCATAGATTACAGGGGGTTAAACACAATCACAGTAATGTACAAATATCCTTTACCACTTCTCTTCTCAGCGTTCGAACCAGTCCATGATGTTACTGTTTTCACTAAATTAGACCTCCGTAATGCTTATCATTTAGTCTGGATCTGCCAGAGAGATGAGTGGAAGACAGGATTCAAGACACCGCTTAGACATTTTGAATATTTAGTCATGCCTTTTGGATTATGCAACGCCTCAGCAGTTTTTCAGACTCTTGTTAACGACGTCTTGAGATATTTTCTGAATTTGTTTGTGTTCGTCTATCTAGATGACATTGTGATTTATTCCAGAACTCTTACCGAACATCACCGTCATGTCCGCTTGGTGCTGCAGCGGCTGCTAGAGAACCAGCTCTATATAAAGGCTGAAAAGTGTGAGTTCAACCAGCCATCGGTCAGTTTCCTCGGATTTATCCTAGAGGGTGGACAGGTCCGTGCTGACCCGGCGAAAGTCAGGGCAGTGGAGGACTGGCCCCTCCGCTGTTCCCATCGAATGAGAGGGAGGCAGCCTCGGTCTCAGTGCAGCATCATGTTCAGTGGAGCCGGCGTATTTGGGACTTAACTGTCCGGGCTCTTCAGAGGACCTTGGAGCAAAACAGACGCTATGCGGACAGGCACCGTGTCCCTGCTCCTGAGTACCGCCCTGGCCAGAGGGTTTGGCTTGCTGCACGGAATGTGCCTTTTAAGTCCCTGTCCAGAACGTTGTCTCCCAGGTTCATCGATCACTACCTCGTTGAGTCTCTGATTGGTCCTACTTCAGTCTGTCTCCGTCTGCCTGCTCATTTTCATATTCACCTGTCCGTACCAGCACGCTCTGCCCTTCGGCCGAGCCCCCTCCACCCGCCCGGGACTTCCAAGGTCATCCGGCCTACACGGTCTGCCGGATCGTGGCCTCCCGTCAACGTGGGCGGGGCTGGCAGTACCTGGTCGACCGGGCTGGTTACGGTCTGGAGGATTGTTCCTGGGTCCCTGGGTCCTTCATTGAGAGGGAGGTGTTGTCAGAGTCTGCAGTTCTGCTTCTCCTGCTAACCATCTTCCACCACCAGGTGCTGCTGAGGTCTGTGTCTCCTGGGTGCGACAGGTGTTTCTCATCCTGATGATCATCGGGAGGAGTATAAGAGGACGGATCGCCAACACTTCTTTGCCTGAGTGTTTTACCTACAGCAGTACCACTACCTGGCCAAGCCTTGTATTTTGAAGATTTTCTGAATCTTGTACTTTTACATTGAAGATAATCTAACTTACCGTTTGTCTCGCTCCTCCTAGGCTCCACGTCCAGTCAACGTCTCTGTCTGGTGACTGATCGCTCTCAAACCTCTAAAGAACCCAGATCAAGCTCCAGCTGGCAGTCCGCTTCTCTGGTACTCCTCCCTCGCATGCATGCGTCCTGTTCACCCTCCAACAATCCACTTTGCTCAGACCACGGAAGCTCCAGGTGGATCCTCAGAAGAAGCCGTCCAGGATCTTCAGACTCATCACCCATCTCCCTGGTGGATCTAGTCCTCCCTGCACGCCGTAAGCCTTCTGAATCTAAGACTGCTAGCTGTCGTACGCCTGGCTCTCCCTGTTATTGTTGTTTCTGTTTGCTAGAAATAAACTTCCAAGACCGTTATCACTGTTCTCTGAGTGTTTTTCTGCATGTGGGTCAAGTAGCCCATTAAAACAATGACAATTTCGGTGTTCCAATCACTTCCATGGGTGCAGCTGTATCAAATTTGATGTGGAGAAACTCCACTGGCCTGTACAGAGTCCTGACCTCAACCTTCTTGAACACCTTTGGGATGCATTAGAAGGGAGGCTGCGATTCTAGTTTTCTCATTTAACTATAAACACTCTCTTAAACCTTGTGGAAGATGTTTACAGAATAGTTCAAGTTGCTATTGCTGGCAACAGTCAGTCCATCAACAAATTGGACCTGATAGATTAAGAATAGGATGTCATCAAAGTTCATGTACATGTCAAAGTAGAGGGACAAATACTTTTGGCAATATAGTATATATTAGAAGGAGATAATGTCACAATGTGTGTATGAGACAGGAGCTGCTGTAAAACAAGCTTGTCCTAACTTAATGCAAAGACAAAAATATTTGAAATTGACATTTTAAACTAGAGGTGGGCAGTTAATCCCCTATGCCCCTAAAAAAAACATAAGGATCTATACATTAGATTAATGTTATGTGATGCTTTCTGTATTGGTATAATTTTTCTAAAGTAAAAAAAAAGAAGCCTGTCTGCTTTTGAGGGCCAAACCAATGGCTAAACAATTTTTCCAACAGTATATTTGGTAAACTGGAAATATATATTTTTTTCTTCCTCCCACAACAGTAGAGACTGCAACTGAACTATAAACTGGGATCCACCCCATTGACAACGGGACCTACATACTGGTTTCACATAACTATTTTTGTTTCACACAAACAAAAATAAGAAAGGTCCCCCATATTACCAAGTTTAGCCTGGAAACTGAAAATCAATTTGGAATTTGTGAGAACAGGTTTGGGTGTTTTTCACAAACTGACTGCACTTTTTACTTTTTGTTTTTGCTACTTAGCTGTGTTTCTGTGTTGAAAACTCTTCATCCTGTCTCATTCTCATTCTGTCTCTCTGGTGTTGACCTTGTTTGCAGTGGTAAGACCAACTTGTGTATAAAATGAAAGACACTGGCTTCAAAATATACAGGTAGGTTTTTCAAAAGCAGCATATTTGAATCTGTGCGTAATTAACTCTGTATGTCTATTTGAAGTGGTTTGTCACATATATCTAAAGGGCTGGATGTGGTATGTGGGCCTATGTGTGTTTTAAAGGCTAAAGCATTTGTAAACATCAGTCTCTGTTTATATATTACCTTCAGAATGTAGTTTTTTTTCTTCACTCCGATAATTTCAAAAGGCTGCCAGTATTTCCAAATTCCGTATGTGCCATAACTGCTACAGGTTGAAAGCTGAAAAGAGTATAACAGAACGAGTTTGCTGTAATACATTCAGCATTCTGCTGCCACTCCATGGTTAAAGGTTGCAGCTTTAATGAACAAATATGTGGCTGTGGAAAATACATTTTTCTTTTAAATAGCCTATTGCAGTTTTTGTTCCCTCTTTAACTTCATTTCAAAAACCTTACTGGTCCTGAAAATGGTTAATGGTGAGTCTTTTTCTGACAGTAACATCTTCCACATTTAGCATGACCCGTTACCATTGCTGATCAGGACCCTCAAGCGTGTGTGCGGACAAAAACCTTGAGGCGCAATGTTTGAAATGAGCATTGCGTGAAAGTGTGCGGAGATCCAGGAAAACTTTTGACCTGCTGTGAAAATGTGCGGCAGCCGCACAACTTTTTCAATTAATAACAAACTGCAAATAACAAAACCTCACCTAAATACACTGCAATAAGACTCCATCCAGTTTTATTTAATTAATGGAGCATCAAACTCATGTATTTGCATGAGTTTGAAAATACATGAGTATTATCAAACTCAGTTTGTGCTGTTATTGTCAAACAGTACAAACTGTTTGACAATAACAGTTATTGTCAAACTGAATCACATTTAGCCTCATACAATACCGTAACACCTCAGAAAATGACGGACACAACCTCAGTCAGATGTAAACTGTCAAACGTCATCTGTTTCTGTCACCTGTAGATGTTAATGTGCATCGGTCTGTGCACAGAGGAGCATAAAATGCATGTGAATCATCTAAGGGGCACTTTAATTCTCACTGAAAAAGAAAACTGTGTTGGATCAGCAGATTAATTCCAAATAAGTCAAGTTTGATGATTCCTTAGGTGGACAAGCTGTAGACAATCACACATCCATAAATAGCTGCGTAAAGTTGTGTGTAATTGTGAAACAGTGGCAGCTTTGGCACAGCTGGAGGACATTGCCAATGGAAGAAGTCAGAGGGAGCGTTTTTTCAGAGATCGTACTGATCTGCTGACTTATGAGCCGCTTTAGATTGCCCAGGGCAATTATTTTGGAGCTCTACACCTCAGTGTTACAGAGAGAAGCAGGAGGAACCATGCGTCGTCGGTGCCAGTTCAAGTTCTCATTACACTGTGGTTCTTTGAACTGAAGCTTTTCATTGGGAGCACCATGATAGGTCAGGTATTAAACGGTCATCCCCACGCCTTGCCATGCCAGCTCTATGGGATGGCCATATCTGTATGTTGTTCAGATATAGAAATTTCCCCTAAACTGTGGCTCTCATTTGCAGCGAGGAGTTGATTTCCCAATATAATCAGAGCTATGACTGCACTCATATTGCTATAAGGGCCCCTTCTGAAAAGGATCTAGTCAAATGCATTTTGAATAGAAAGCATTTTCATTCAATATATGTGCAACCTATTTGTGATGCGCAAATGTGTCTCAGAAATGCAATGGCACTTGGACAGACGTTTTATTTTCAGCCAGGTTTTCATCACTGATATCATTCAAGAAGTTGTTGGTTTGCTGTAATTTACTACCTGCATCCCTCATGGTGTATAGACACAGGCTCTCTTAGCATTATTTCCACCGAAAGCAACAGGTTAAGTTCTTTGACTGTCACAGAACTGTTGTCATGGTTATTTAGACACGTGGTGGGTGCTTTCTGGTTATTTATACTACATTGCATATGTATTCATGGGTAGGAGCCGGGCATTCCAAGAACCACCTGCGGCTACATCAAATTCACCGCAAACTGGGATGTATGAAGGCTATGTGTGCCGTATCTACGCACAGTTTCATACATTTGAATTTTTTTGTGTGCCCCAGGTTTCAGAATTTCTTTCTTCCACTAACTTTTAGTATGAAAGCTGTGCACTCTTTCGTACATGAGCCCCCAAAGCCCTGAAAACTGTCTGATTCGGGTCACCTAAAGAGTTATTAGCACAACTCTGTGCTACCAGTATGTTTTCATCTTTTTTAAATCGTCATAATATCCTGTTTTTATAAACAACAATTTCCTCATTGCACTATAAGTTATGAAGTAATTAAGGTGAACTTGTGTGACACACTGTAAACTACTTATATAACCAGCAGATCTTAACACAGACTTAAGTGTGCTCCTATGTCACTAATATCTTTGTCTTAGTGATGAGACTTTCCAGATCATGAATCATACAGTATCTGTGTGTGTCACTGTGTGTGGCGGGCTCAGCTTCTTGTGTGCCTGGCTAGTTGCCTTTTCCACTTCTCAGCTGTAATTAGCATGATTGGAAAGAAACGGATGGGTAGTAACCCAGGAAGAGATGGTGCTGATGAGGCTATTCACCCTGCTGTGTAGCCTGCCTGGTGCCACTCCTCAGCAACAATCTGCCATATTTTGTCTCCATCACTACCTCTTTCATCTGTGACGGCTGGCTGAGAGTGCGTGTTTGTGTGCTTGAGAAGGAGAAAAGGACGCTCATTGCAGAAGCCCTCTTTGGAACAAAGTTGATTACACATTTATTAAAGCTTCAGCCCCTCCTTCACCTTCTCCACTCAACCCATCCACAGTGTAGGAAAACAGTCTGCAGTCTGGAGACAGACTGAGAATTATTCTGGCTCTCTGGTTATGCTAAGGTTATAATAAGGTGATGAGATTGCTTTCTGGAGTGTACATTCACAATGTTCACTCAACTCCTACATTCCTCCTTGGCTCAGACAGCTATAAATGATGCTATGAGAGTATTATATCATAGCTGACTCCAACATTTGGTGGTTCATTTCTGTTTTTATAAGCCATTAATAAGCCATAAATCAGTCTTAGAAAAATAACTTTCTTGCAGCTTGTAGATTCAATAAATTAACAGACAAGGGTTATAGTTTGGAAGCAAAGAATGGTTTCTATGGGCTCTAACTTAGGGCACAGGTTGTATCCCGAGTGGCTATTGTTTGGGGTGGGTGGTGGTTAAGTTTATTTTCTGAGTTTTGCTCCCTCATGCAACCTCTGCAGTCAGATACTCAGGTATAATGTACCATCTTTTTATTACACAGGTCGCTGCCTCTCTAAATCAGATGGTATATCAATAGACACCTATCTTTGGTGAATCCATGGACCAGACAAAACACACAACAGAGTCAGATATTTCAGTATTGGATCAGCTGTTTACTAGTGAAGCTTTAACTCCTTATCTGAAACCATTTGCATTTGAAACTGAAGCAGAAAAAATAAAAATTTCAATTAGGACAGGAAGAGCTAAGAAGGTGGCTTGAAAACATTTAACCCAATTCAGCATTGTTATCAGTTAAGACTGAAATATGGTTGAGGAGGAGTACATAACACCTTGTAGTGTGGTGCCAGCTGGAGACCCTAATAGTAAAATTTGAATTAAAAAACATTGTAGAAAGAGAGGTTCCATATAACAAATATATAACAAAGTCTTGAACAACACAACTCTAAACCCAAAGACAGAAAGCTCCAGTACATCTGCTAACTGGAGATCAACACTAAATGTACAAAGTGCTTCAGTAAACAACATAGTGATTGTCTCCAAATTTATGGTTGAATTTCTAGATGAGTTGTATATTTTAAAATATGAGAATTAGGTTGAACTAAATTGTCACAGATCTGTAAAAGCCCAAAAATAAAATATTTTGTTATAGTTCAATGAACTCACCTGTTTAAACTGATTAAACACCAGGCCAGACTCTCTCTGTTCACAATGCCTGTCTAGAAAACTGGGAGTTCTATGAATTTTGGAATGCATTCACTACATAATTAGACTTTGCTCATTCACTCATTTAGTAACGTAGATTATTTTATTTCATATGTGAGTATGAATCCAGCACCATCTGAGAGCATGATGGTGCATTCTCTTTGCAATTAACGGCTAGATTTTTTTCAGTTTCAATATAGCTGATATGCTTTGTCCTTAGTTTGCTCACTAGCTTATTTTTTGCCAAATAATAATTAATAACAGAGTGAAAGAGAAGTTTGCAGTTTCTTGAATTTTTTTTATTATATTTCAAGTTGGGTGAATCTGCATGCTTTCACTTTGCTGCTGGTACTCCTTAATTTCCCAACTGAGGGACAATATTCTGTTAAGTATGTGTTTCATGATGCACACCACAAAGCTCACAAATATCCCCCATCCTCCAACAAACACTGGGAAGTTCAGGAATAAGTCCTTGAGCTGTTTTATTTTCTTGTTTTCACCTATTCCACTACTTGCTGTAACCCATTTATTGCCATTCGTCATTGTTGCGTTGTCTGTATAAATTAAAAGCGGAGAAACCGAAGGATGTTCATTGTAACTCTGGTTAACTCACACTGGCATTACAAAAAGATGGCAGACACAGCTACAGTTTTACATTTTTCCTTTTTTATATTTATTTCTAATCTGTTTAGCTTAAGAACACATTCGGCATCACTGAACTAAGACAGGAAGTGTTAAGGTTTACATTGTCAGTGTTTGTCCAAGATGTTCACAAGTCATTTTTCTCAAGTCCAAGTGAAGTCACAAGTCTAAAAACAGACAAATATTTTCCCATCTAATCTTATAACATTGCATTTTTGTGGGTTATGAATTTAAATCTAGTACTGTTAATCTTTCAACATAAATTAACACATTAATATTTAAGTTACTTGACAACCTTTAAACTTTTATCAGCAATTGTCCTTTGTTTTTTTAATATTAAATCAACATTCGAGTACTGTTATTAGCTTATTTGTTATTTTAAAAATTGATAAACTGTTATATTTATTTCATTAGAAATATGATTATACATTTGTGTTTAAAGGGATTACATTCAATTGGAATCTCTAATTTAATCAAATTCACCTTTAGCACACTTAATTTTAGTTCATGCCTTTCCACTCCTTCACTAGTGCACTCAAGGGGTTGGGGGATCAGAACATATTTAGTATTATTAGGAGACCATGGTCAAAATCTACATTTAAAATGTTTGTTGACAAGTGTAAACACTAAACATGTTCGATATTGTTAATGTTCCATGTCCAAAACAATGTTTCAGATGGAGTGCAATGAGTTTTACTCCCGATTACCAGAGGCAAAGATTGTTTTTAAGACTTGAACAGTCAAGACATGAGTCTCCAGTGCACGGGTCTAGATCAAGTCTTAGATTTTTGTGACTTAAATACTCCATGAGTTTGAGTCTGTGTGTTAGTTGTGGTTATTAGGTATTGAAAATTATCTTTTCATCTATATGAATGTTAGTGGTTTAAAATATTTTTAAATATACCATCTCATATGTAAATATTAACACATAATAATACACATTTAAAATGTGAAGCTTCATTTTTACAGCTATTTTTAGTTTCATTGATATTAACAGGGCTTTTCACCTCAACAAATACTAATAAGTTGCACTCTGAACAACCTTTGAAGCTAACCTACTGAAAGAATTACATTGAAAGATGGTATATTTTCCCATTTAGTTCCATGACTCCAGATAATCCTAACAGGGCCAGTGGCGCCAGTCTGGTTTATAAAATAAACTGCTTATAATGCTCGTTCTTTTCCCTGGCACAGACTTGCACAAGTCTCTGTGCTTAAAATATAATAATGCTGATGTTCCTCTTCAACAGAGACTGTTGCATTTCTTCAACTTTAAATATTTTAAACTGTTTGAAGAAGACTGGTCACAAGTGGGCTCAGGTGGCATTTTGCTTTTCTAAGTCAAGGATGGAGACAGGTAAAGCATATCCACACAACCCCTTTGAAGCAGGTGGGATGTTTTCAAATGCTACAGTACTGGTCAAATGTTTTAGATACACTTTCTCATTTGATTTATTTACTTGTTTTCATGACTATTTACATTGTAGATTCTCAATGAAGACATCAAAACTGAATGAACACATATGGAATTGTGTAGTACACACAAAGTGTAACAGGGCTTTAAATATGCTATATGTTTTTTTTCGATTCTTCAAAATAGCCATCCTTTGCTTTGATTACTACTTAGCCCTCTCTTGATGAGCTTCATGAGATAGTCACCTGAAATGGTTTTCACAAGAGTCTTGAAAGAACTTCCCAGAGGGGCACTGAGAAAAGGCCAAAGGTGTCATGGTTTGTTTGGTGGAGGACCCAAAGGCAGATCTTGTCTGAGTTTAAAAAAAAAAGGTCCTTAAAGAAAAAAAGACAAATGTGGACTCACATGCATTTGAAAGGAGAAACAAGACATCTAACATGGACAGAGTTACAGGCATGGAGCAGACAGACAAACGGTTGAATACAGCAATGAACAAACGCAAACCAGGAGCTTAAATACAGTGAGGCAGGGTAAGAGAAATGGCAAGGAAGCCAGAAGAGCTAATCAGATGGATTGAGCTGGAGATAAAGGAGGGAGAACTAACTACATGGTGAAACCCAGGGAAAATCTAACAGAAATCTAAGAGGAAATTACTCTAGAAGTAGAAATAACAATATAACAAAACAATTAATAAGGAAAACACCTAAGAGCACAGAGAAATAAACTAAAGAAAGTAAGATCTAAAGAACATAATAAACAACAAAGAAATAGTCAAAAAGGACCATGACCAAAGGTTAATATTTCATTCATCAAAGCAAAGGGTGGCTCCTTTGAGGAATCTAAAATATGAAATACATTTAAAGGTGTTTTACAACTTTACAATAAATGAGAATGTGTGTCTCAAACCTTTGACAGGAAGTGTTGACAGGAAATGTTTTATTTGAACGAGTTTAGAAGGATTATATTTTACTGGAACTTTCTTTTCATGCTGAGCTGTACTGCTCTCCAACGCTTGTGTTATGATTTGGGGGTGTTTGGTTTTTGGTTGCGGGTTTTTCCTCCTATGTTTCTCACAGTTGAGTTTTGGAACCTGCTTCTGTTTATTGTTTTAGAGGTGGTGCTGTTTTGGTTTCTTATTGCTGTATTCTGTTCATATTGCTGTCTGGATTATGTTTCTTAGGTTTCATTATGTCTGACTAGCATTTAGTTCCTGCCATGCTTTGTTTTCACTCTATCTCTGTTAAGCAATCAGCTTCATTCGGCCCACCTGCACCGTGTCAATCAGCTTTTGTTTTTCACCTGTGTCTCGCCATACATATACACCCTCATTCTGTTAATTCCTCGCAGAAACATTTCAGTTCCTCTGGTCATGCCATACCTGTCTTGCTTGACTGTCCATGCCTGTTTATTGTTTTGTTCCTGCCTCCTCCTGAGAGTGAGTTTTGTTTTGCTGAAAATTAAACCTTTTACTTACAAATTAAGAAGTCTAGTCAGCTGCATTCTGGTGTCCTCCGTCTCGCCAAACCTGACAGCTTAATTATACTAAATCTATTCCTCTGATGTATTGTATAGATTTTGGGCTTTACGCTGTTGTGTGGAAACAAGTGGGCTTCTAGGTACAGCTTCTGCAGATACAATTGTCATTTTTGCATAATACAGATGCAGGAATAGATCATCAAGACCATTCATCCATGGTAAAGGAGGAATTATTTTCATTTTAGTTTACGAACACAACTATATATCCTTGAGATCTTTAATCTGTTAACATTTCTGGCAAGCCAGCCAAGTGTTTAATAATGCATTTAGACAGAATTTTTATGACTGTGACAATACAAGTCAGAGAAATGGGATTTTTTGAGATATCACTGCACAAGAAAATGTTTTTATAATTCAATCATACATTTTGTCACATAATTCAACAGCAGCTTATATTTTTTTTCTACTCATGACCTGGAGGTAGCAATCCTCCTTTTTTCAGTTCAGAAACATGGCCTCACACTCAGAGGACCCAAGCCTTATCCTGGCTGCTTAACACTCGGCTGTCAACTGATCCAGAATATGCTAAAGATCAAGGTTGGAAGACACCAACAGAACCACATCTTATCAGCAAAACACAAAGATGAGACCCATGGTGTTTCCAAGCCAGACGCCTCTCTCTCTATGACTATGCCTTGAGATCCATTCCATGAACAGCACACACAGGATTGGTGACAAAGCGAAGACCTGGCTAAGTCTAGGAACAAGGCTGAACTAGTGCTGAGAATGTGGACACAGCTTTTGCCTTTGTTATAGAAGAACAAGTAGACCTAAAGCCCCTTACAAATTGCCTCAGGGATCAAGGTCATAAAACTTCTTCAGATCCACAAAACACCTGTGGACGCATCCTAACAATGATCTCACTACCAGTCTGGTTTGAGTTGTTCTCCAACCTACAGTCACAGGTAGATTTTATTATTTTGACATTAATAGGCTAAGATCCAGACTGCTTCAATCACTACACGTGCTTCTGGCTTTACCATTCAGACTCTATCTGTCCTAACAAACCAACATACTACTGTGCACGGTTTCTTTTTGTATTTTGTTTCAAATGTTCTCTTTGTGAGTGTAAGACATTCATAAAGGAACTTTGCAATCCCACCCTAACTGTCATTGAGTAGAACATTACAAGGGCACAGCTGCTCCATCTATATAATAAAAAATGTCAGCCTTTCAGTCAGTCCTGATTTCCAACCTACAAAGTTCTCCTGAAATCTGTGTACTTTTAATGACTAGCAACCCCAGTCGTAGGTACATTATTTTGTTGATTAAGTTTAAGGCTTTTTCTACCTTTACAACATTCACAGTGAAAGGGAGATTGCTTCTTCTTGTTTGTCTGTGTCATGTCACCTTCTCTACCTGCTTATCAATTAGTTTTATGATGTTTAAATCAAAGTGCTACATTTCTGAAAAAAGAGAACACTTTTTTTCTGTACGTTTTCCATGCATATGTTTGACTGGAACAGAAGTTAAATATGTTAGGAGCCAAATAATCACCAAGTCATATCAAAACAGAGAGCTAACATGCTAGCCGTGGCCCAGGATAAAGCAAGCTGTGCAGCGTGAAACTAGAAAGGTTTAAGCGTGGGATTATTGTAGACTGCAGAAGAGAATCTGCAGCTCCAGGGCACGCCTCATCAATTAAACAGTGTTTTGTGGCATCTTTAATGTGCACACTATTACACTGATTAAATAAAGTGTGTACATTTTTTCAGGCACATACATGAACTGGATTATATTAAGTTTAAAGTAAGATTTGAAGTCAGTATTGGCCGATGCTTGTTTAAGCTAAGTGTGTGCCAGAAATAGTCAGTTGTGACTGGTGTTTAGGGGTGGGTGTGCAAGTACCATTTTCTCAGTTATTTTGCCAGTAGTACTAATTTTAAAACAGAAAGTAAACCAACCATATTTCTCACATAAAAAGATCTGAAAATAAAGCCCTTCCCTTATCTGAACAAAAACCGGATTTGAGACATCAGTACCTAGCTGAGACTTTTTTTTTTACATTTTTTGAGTCAATGGCTAACTAATGACTAGCTTTGCTGTTTGGCAGATGCCTCTAACTGAGCCTCTGTTTGTTCCATAAAGAGCAAATATGTAAATCTAGTGGATTAAGCTGGTAAGCACACCGCAGAAAATTTTTACAACATTCAGACATCAATTCATCAAACTGATCGTTTATGAAAAATTAAACAATCAAAAACCACAATACAGAAGCATTTTCCACAGATATCACATTTGAACAAGTAATACTTTGTTACATTAGACCAAAGAGTCATTTTTAAGAGTTTGAATGAGGGGACTGCAACAAGGTATTAACTCTAAAAGTACAGTTTACTTATAGTACATATCTGTATCTATTTATGTGGGGGTGTAAATACTATAGGATGTAACAGACTGTCCCAGAGGATGTCTACCCCCCCACCCCGTCTCTGGACACAGCAGTCTGAGCAGCTGCTGTGATCCTCTCAGCCTTTCACAGACATTATGCTAAGCAGCAAGGCACATGGCTGCATGTTAAAGAGATACAGATCACTGACTTTCAACATTTCATGCCAAAACATTCTGTAAAACCTTGAAGCCTGATATTTCCCCCTAGGTAGCTGGATTACACTTCAAAAGTGCCACTTTAAAAATACAACTACATGACAGAAATGATCATCTACGCCTCAAACACGGCATGTCAGACGTGAGTTTGATCATTTTTACAGCAGAGACCTGTTTACTCCAGACACAGACACAGAGAAGTTGGGTGTAAATTTGATCCTGACATTTACATAGAGACATAGCAGCTACCTACTGTTAAACCTTCACATTTTGTAAGTGGGGTCTACTCTAATGCCATAATTGAGTGTTCAATAAACACTGAGCAGGTTCACAGAACTTTAAGAAGATACGTTATTCATCAGCTTCACACATTGTTTAGATCTGGTGGGTTTTGAAAAATGACTTTCCTTGATATGCAGTTCAGGATTCAGGTCAAAACTGCCTGCTGCTACTTTTCCAGAATTTAAAAACTTTGTTATTTTTAGAAATCGTGCTGCCAGCTGTTGAAGTCACTGTTTTGACAAATGAAAGATGAGCCAGTCACTGCTGGTGTTTTCACTGATTGCCAGAACTTCTCAGAAAAGCCCACAGGGGATCCTTAGCGCACTCTTTAAAGGAGATACACACACATTCTACATGGTAGATTCCCGATACGGTCCTGCTCAGACAGATAGGAATTGGCATTCGGATCAAGTCGCACACATACATGCAGAAATTCAGAAATTTCAGAATTAATACTTTGTTCCTTATGGTGGAAACTTTGCAGCGCTCCTTTCGTCACCAGCTTTTCTTAGCTAGAGGTGTGAAGAATTTATTCTCTTTCAGAGAATCCTCTCTGTTAAAACTAGGCCCTAGTATGCTTATATCATGCCCGTCTCATGCTTTATGGTGGCTCTAGTCCAAAATAGACTGTGTGAAGTCACACAGCTTGTGTGATTGAGATTGTGTGAGCTCCTTTTCTGCACTGAGAGAAGGCTGCATTGAGGAATGAGGCTGTGAAGTTTGGAACTGACAGCATCTGCTTCAGTTTGGCTTTCAAGCTGGAATGTTATTATCTTGGTGTAGTGCTCTTTGCTGCTGTTTGGCTCTAATGTACGATAAACATTTATCTGTATTAATTGTTTTCCACAATAGTGCTGTAGGTGAAGGTTGTGCTCAGAGAAGAAGGGTCAAATTCTCTAAGACCATGTTCTGGTAAAACACACTGAAAATATATTCCTTAGAAACTGACAGTCACCAGCAGGTAAAGTCACACGTTCTCTCTATACTCTGCCTGAATTCCTTGAAGGCAAATGCAGCACTGTTATCAGTTAACTTGCGCACTCTTACTGCTGTCTGGTGAAAAGCCACCTGTGCTTTATTCCTGTAGGTTGTTACTGGAGAAGAAACCCGACGTCTCGGATACAGTTTTGGAGACACTCCGTGATGATGACCCGTTTGAATTGAGGTCCAGAGAGGAACTATGTGGTCGCACCCCAACAGCAGCCCCTCCAGGCCCAAGACCTCCTTTAACTTTGATCTTGGGCTGCTCTGCTTCCTCCCCAGCATGAAGAACAGTAGAAACAGTGGTCTCCATTCGGCTTCCTTTGTAAACACTGGTCTGGGTCTGCAAATACCGAGTAGACTTAAGTTCCAGGCCTTCATAAGAGCCTCGAGGGACACAGGGGCAGCATCGGAATGCTTGTTTGAAACCAGCACGGAATCTGTAGAAAAAAAACCGAGAGGGTAAATATAGGTTATTAAAAAGGCATACATTACAGCTTGTCTTGTTATTCCCTTTACAGACATTTCAATGCTAAAGGAGAAGCGTCATCTGCATAAGGATGGAACCCACCATATATGAGTGCCACCAACAAATGATGATAACGCTCTTTTATATTGAAGTTAATACTGAGTGACTGAAAACTTTTAGCTGTTTTTAGTATCAGTGAGGGGTTTCAAAATAAAGTCAGGGGAAACACAGATGTGTACCAAGCCATTTAACAAAAACTGTATTTTCTGGAACGATGGTTCTCAACCTGTGGTACAACTACTGTATCTCTGGTGGTATACTGACAGCTTGAACTTTGAAGAAGTTTAAACACTAATTGTTTTCTAGGTTCATGCAAACAAATGAACTGTGGTGAAAAGCTAAAAAGCACCATCAGCAAAAAAAGTGTTTTTTAAACCTATTGAATATTTCCTGAATTCCTACTCCAAATTAAGGTAGACAACAGAGAACCAGAAGTGAGGGCAGGTGGCTTTTTATGCCGTGACCCACTTACCACTGAATTTGGATCTGGGAATAACATCAAACCCAACCAAACTATTCCAAGCAGTGGGATTTGTGAACTAACAAGCTCCCTTACCAGGGATAGCTATTCTAGCAATACAAGCCATGAACAATCTATTTCCCCATTTTGCTTTATTAAACAGTGCCACATTGAAGTAACATGTTCTAAAAAGAAGGTTATACAGAGTGTGTGAAAGAGTTGTAGAGATAACATTTTTCAGAAGTTTAACTGAACTGATTTTTAACAGGGGTATTAATATGTTTTATATGTGAGGCTGCCATATTGGTTTTTGAGGATGGGCTGGTGAGAAACCCTTGACATTCCGACCAAACTTTCCAACAAAAACCTTCCAACAAACTGAAAAGGTCCAATTCCAGATTTTAAAAAGTCTGTGATGATGGGGGTACTTGGAAGACTTGATCATGGGTGTGAGTGTGTGAATGGCTGCAACACCTCTTGAGGTGAATGCAGTATTTATATGTTTATATAAACCACCTTAAGTTGATGAATTCTATCAAAGATTTTTTTTTTGTGCTTTTTTTTGCTTTTATTGGTTTTTACTTTGTAAGGTGGCTTGAATAAAAGTTATTATTATTATTATTATTATCCTGAACATACACAGTGATGTCACATCATTCTCACAGGTGATTTGACAAGTGGTGCTTCCTGTTTCTTATAACTATATTTAAAGGTCAATTTACTAGTTTCCCTTCTTCTAAGTTTTTTATCATTTCATTGACCAATAACCAACTGCAAGTAAGATGTAAATGAGGGAAATGTGTTACCAAATATAAAAAGACACCAATTTGATTACCATCAGATTCAGATTTGATTTAATGGGAGAGATTACATGTCTCCAGTGGACAATGCCTCTAAGGTGTGTATAGAGCCACTTGTTTAGCAAGATAGTAATCACAATAAGGACATGAAAATAAAGGGGTTGGTCTTATATGCTGCGTCCAATGAGTGACTATTCGGAAAGCTTTAAAACATGTCATAATCTGAATAGGCTGTTTACACCAACTACAACCTCATAAACTAAAACAGTAACACATACAGATTCAGAAAATTTTATTAATCCCAGAGAGCAATTGATTTCCTTTTAGACCCATTTATTACAAAGACTAAATACTATATAAGGGTTAAAATGTGTTCAGACAGCATCAACATGCAAGATGTCAGTGGCACAGAGTGCAGATCAGATTAGTCCAGTGTCAGGTTTTATAATTAAGAAACTAAACACTGAGAAACACTAGCAGGAAATACATGACCTGCACGGTTGTGGCACTGTGCTGTTAAGAAGTATTAGAAACCTTTCAGCTTTCTTGCTTGTTATATTTTGGCAAACTTAAATGTTTCAAATTAAACAAGCGTTAACATCAGATAAAGATACAACATGCATTTTTCAAGTGAAATTTTAATTAAAGTACAAAAACTTTGCAAACCAGCCTGGCAAAATGAGAAAATTTAATTACCCCGTAAACCTAAAAACTGCTTAAGTTGTACCCTTGGAGGCAACAAATGCCATCAAGTGTTATGAAGCAATAACTGGCGTGTCAGTATTTTACATCACTGCAGAGGAATGTTGGCCCACTCTTCTTTACAGAATTATTTTTAATTCAGCCACACTGGAGGATTTTCCAGTTTGAACTGCCTGTTTAGAGTAATGCAACAGCTTCTCAATCAGATTTATGTGCAGACATTTACTAGACCTCACCAAAACTTATATTTGTTTTTTTTTAAAGTCACTCATAGGTTATTCAGGTAAGTATGCTTGAGCTTAAGCTCACAAACTGATGGGCTAATATTCTCCTTTAGGATTTTCTGGTAGAGAGCTGAATTCATGGTTCCATTTATCAATTAATTAATTAAGTCATCCAGAGCTTGACCATCACACTCATACCCCACGATTGGTGTAATGTTCTTTTTTTCTGAAATGCTGTGTTAATTTTTACACCAAATGTAACAGGACACTAATCTTGTAAAATGTTTACTTTTTCCTCGTGTGTCCACAAAATATTTCTGAAGATTTGAGTTATTTTTAGTCAGCACTGTTTTGGTTAGAATTGGCTTTGTAACTCTCTCCAAACAGATAGATGTCACTGAATTTCTTTACATCGAGGCTTGATGTGTTCCGTTTTTTTAGATTATTTTAACCTGCATCATGTTGTCAGACTGGTTCTATTTAAGTGGTTTCTTGATTCTATAGGTCTGGCAGTAATCAGACTTGGTGTGAGAAATTAAATAGAATTCAGATTTCAAAAAAATGTGGTTATATGACATAATAATTTATAGATTGATTATTAACTCCTTGTGGTTTGTTGTGCTGGATGCAGAGGGTGATTTTCCAGAGAGCTTAGGAGAACGCTTTAAAATGTTAACTTACACAGGCTTGGACATTGTCATAATCTGACTAAACTGTTTACATTAGCTACAGCTTGATAAATTAACAAAGCAAAACACAGTTTGGCAAGAGATGAGTAAAATGATTAAGAAATGTTAAAAACAGTTCTCCAAATGTTCAACAACATTTAAACATTACACTGAATCAGAAAATATTCAGGGATGATCTATTCAGAAGCATGCACAATGAAAGAGGTTGACAAAAGGTAAAGGGATTTTTTGTAAGAAAGACAAAAAGTTAAAAGATAATGATGACTAGGAAGGGACGATGTTGATGGATCATGTATTTTATCTGAAATGAGCCAAATGTAATGAGACAACAAGCATGTGATAACCTGGATGTAACAGTGTCTTAGTCTAAGCTCACTATGATCCAACCAACATGTTTGGTTGGATCATAGTACATAGAAAGCAACTAAGTGTGAAATCTCATTTCACTATCAGTACCAACACAAGTGGCTGAAACAGAGAACAATGGGAGACAATTGAAATAACAAGCAGAGCTGACCATCTGTCTTTATTTTGCAAGATTATCAAGACTTTAGATTGATATTTCAGAGGTTGGTTAAACATCTAGTGTTAACATTTAACAAGTTACTTAGATAATTTACAAAGTTATTGTTCATCATAATCTCTCGACGGTTTGTGGAAGACTTCTGGGTGTTGACAATTTCCTGGACAAGTGACTTCAAAGTGAGCATGAGCAGCCTCTTTGCTGTTTTGAATTTACTGCAACAAGTCGCCAAAGTTTAAATCACAGTTTTCCCTATCTTGCAGTATATGTTGGTATATCAAAAAGTGTGTGTAACATGGGTCTGCATGTGAGCAATTACTATATGTGGAACTTCAAGTTCTGTCTTTGACGGTGTCATAATCTGCCAGTCTTTGGTGGTTTTGAGTTTGAGTTCTGTTTTCACTGCGCTGCCATGTTTTTCAGTTGCAATTATTTCAGTTAAATTCATGTTCATTAGATTAATAATTCATTCTTGTGTTTAGATTCTGCGTTAGATGTTTTAGTTTGTATTTCCTCGTAGATCTGTTCCTCCTTGTTTATGTTCTTTAAGTTAATTCCATTGTTTACTTAGATGTTTTTCTTATTCCCCTGGAATCCCTGCTCATTTGTGTCAATTATCCTCCCTCCTTCAGTTCCTTGCACATTATCTTCAACTAGCTGATCTTGATTCCAATCTGATTAACTCCATTTGTTCATTGGTCCATTCTACAACCTTCCTCAGCATTTAGACTCTCTGATTTTTATTGTTCTTCACTGGTTCCTCCTGTTTGCTGCCTGCTCCATGTACATTTATTCCATGACCTTGTTTACCTCCTGCCCATGTCTCATACTTTACTTTCACAAGTGGAGCTTTATGGCTAACGCTACAATGCTCTGCTTGATATTTCTAAAATAAACTTTATTAGAAACTGCTTAGGGATTATTTCAATTGCAATCGACACAGCAACGGAAACAAAAAGGGGGAAAAAAAGAAGCAAGAAAGAGAGGTTGGGCAAAAAGGAAAAAGGGAGAGATTTTGAAAAGAATGGAGGAGAGAAAAAAGTATGAAGAGAATACAAGATTAGCTAGAAAACTGCTTCTATACCTGCAGAAACATATATAACAATAACATTGTTTCCTGAAAAGTGCATGGTACTAATGATTGCAAAATGTATTTAGAGGTAACTGCGGCCCAATATATACCATCTGTGTATCTGTTAACACCTATGTCTAAACATCTGCGTGTGTAAGTGTGAATGCGCAATAGCGAGTGTGAGGAGCCACAGACATGCCCCCCTAGACCCAAGAGAGACACAGAGGAGATCTGAGCCGCAGACATCCATAGGCCCCCCGGAGCACAGGAACCCCGGGAGGAACACCTGCTGGGACTACAGAAACCCCCCCCCCCCCCCAGAGAAGAGCAGAGGAGAGTCCCAGGGAAAACACCCAGCAGCCACAATGCAGAAGCCCCAGGGAGCTGCAGCGATGAGCCCACAGGCCCCACCAGCAGCCGTCTATGCCGGAGTACATCCAGCCATGGACCCAGAGACCCTGGGGGACATCACTTCCCAAGCAGAGGCCCAACAGAGCCAGTGGGCCCAGGCCCTGGCAACCAGCCACTGAAAGTGGGACTCCAACATGAATAACCCCTCAGTGCCACCCTCAACCAGGACACAGATATCAAACACATGAACCCAAGTGCCATGAATCCCCTCCCCACAGGGGCACATGCCCATAGATGAGCTCCACCCTCGCCGAGGGTTTAACCAGCTTCCACACCAATCTCCAGAGCATCGACAAAGGCTTAACCAGCGCTCCCCAAGCTTCACCAAGGGTTCCAGCAGTTCCTGCGCCACTCTTCAGGTTACAAGTCTCCCGAGGTTCTCCGTGGGTTCAACTCTCCCAAGCTTCTCTGTGGGTTCAAGTCTCCTAAGCTTCTCTGTTGATTCAAGTCTCCAGAGCTCCTCCATGGGTTCAAGTCTCCATTCCTTCCTCTATGATCTACCACCACCCTCCGAGGCTCCTTCTCAGCCGGCCCCCAAGTTTTCAACATCATTGCCAGACCCCAAGGTCCTCGCCACCACCGTCACTGGCTGCCAAGATCTCAACCCCTCTGGCCTCCTCAAATATGTGCCTCCCCGGGATGACCTCCCAGAAGTCCTACCGAACTGTGTTTCTCCTTGGAACAACTTTACGGCCATCTTCCTGAGTTTTATGCCTCATCGTAACGACCTCCCGGCCATCCGCCTGAACTCTGTGCCACCTGCCTGAACTCTGGCCAAGGTCGTGACCTCCAGCATTAGTCTTAAAGCTCTATGTATTTTGATTATAAAGGGATTTGCAGTCCTTTCAACTGCCTTCAAATCAGTATTCTCTGTGAATATATGGTAATATACACTGCTCAAAAAAATAAAGGGAACACTCAAATAACACATCCTAGATCTGAATGAATGAAATATTCTCATTGAATACTTTGCTCTGTACAAAGTTGAATGTGCTGACAACAAAATCACACAAAAATCATCAATGTCCTTAAAACAAGTCAAAACGAGGCTCAGTATTGTGTGTGGCCTCCACGTGCCTGTATGACATCCCTACAATGCCTGGGCATGCTCCTGATGAGACGGTGGATGGTCTCCTGAGGGATCTCCTCCCAGACCTGGACTCAGGCATCCGCCAACTCCTGGACAGTCTGTGGTGCAACGTGACGTTGGTGGATGGAGTGAGACATGATGTCCCAGATGTGCTCAATAAGATTCAGGTCTGGGGAACGGGCGGGTCAGTCCATAGCTTCAATGTCTTCATCTTGCAGGAACTGCTGACACACTCCAGCCACATGAGGTCTAGCATTGTCCTGCATTAGGAGGAACCCAGGGCCAACCGCACCAGCATATGGTCTCACAAGGGGTCAGAGGATCTCATCTCGGTACCTAATGGCAGTCAGGCTACCTCTGGTGAGCACATGGGAGGTTGTGCAACCCTACCCTCCAAAGAAATGCCACCCCACACCATTACTGACCCACTGCCAAACCGGTCATGCTGAAGGATGTTGCAGGCAGCAGATCGCTCTCCACGGTGTCTCCAGACTCTGTCACGTCTGTCACATGTGCTCAGTGTGAACCTGTTTTCATCTGTGAAGAGCACAGGGCACCAGTGGCGAATTTGCCAATCCTGGTGTTCTCTGGCAAATGCCAAGCGTCCTGCACGGTGTTGGGCTGTGAGCACAACCCCCATTTGTGGATGTCGGGCCCTCATACCATCCTCATGGAGTCAGTTTTTAACCGTTTCTGCAGACACATGCACATTTGTGGCCTGCTGGAGGTCATTTTGCAGGGCTTGGGCAGTGCTCCTCCTGTTCCTCCTTGCACAAAGGTGGAGGTAGCGGTCCTGCTGCTGGGTTGTTGCCCTCCTACGGCCTCCTCCACGTCTCCTGGTGTACTGGCCTGTCTCCTCGTAGCGCCTCCATGCTCTGGACACTACGCTGACAGACAACAGCAAACCTTCTTGCCACAGATCGCATTGATGTGTCATCCTGGATGAGCACTACCTGAGCCACTTGTGTGGGTTGTAGAGTCCGTCTCATGCTACCACGAGTGCGAAAGCACCACCAACATTCAAAAGTGACAAAACATCAGCCAGAAAGCATAGGTACTGAGAAGTGGTCTGTGGTCCCCACCTGCAGAACAACTCCTTTATTGAGTGTGTCTTGCTAATCGCCAAAGATTTCCCCCTGTTGTCTATTCCATTTGTACAACATCATGTGAAATTAATTGTCAATAAGTGTTGCTTCCGAAGTGGACAGTTTGATTTCACTGAAGTTTGATTTACTTGGAGTTATATTGTGTTGTTTAAGTGTTCCTTAAATTTTTTTGAACAGTGTATATGAGACAGATATGCATGCTTGAAAATTTGCATGTGTGAAGATGTTGACCAACCTGTCATTGAGGCAGCAGTAGATGATGGGGTTGTACATGGTGGAGCTCATGGCCAACCACATGATGGCCAGATAAAACTGCTGGATGTATGTTTCTTCAAACAACTCAGGGAAGAACTGGTGTAGCAGGAAGTAGACATGAAAGGGCAACCAGCAGATGGCAAATGTACACACCACCACAATCATCATTTTCACTACCTGTTGGACAAAAGACAACACAAATAATTGATCAGGAAAAACCTTTCTGAAAAAGGGACCCATCCGAAAACTTCAGAACCCTTAATTGTAACTGTCCAATTGCTTTAACTGCTAACATTCAGAACATATGTCCTTTTTTTAAGGAAAGGTGTGTGTTTATAGTTGTACCCAAAATTATACAAACCTATCATTGCCTTGGCAGATTTAAATGTAAAATTATTCTTAATTAACCAAATCTTGCAGCTTGGAGAGCCTCCTTCCCATCACCATAATCTTTAGCTCTATACACAGACTTGGATCTGATTCAACATAAGAATATTGAAAATCCCAAATTTTTATATTTGTTCCTGTCAGTACCTGTCAACATATTGGTCAAATTAAAATATTACTTTTGAACCAAATCTGTGAGGGGTATGAATTTGTTTTAAATTACATTTCCATAGAAATGCCTTCAGAAAATATTTACAAACTTCAACGATAAAGCAGCATCAAAGGCAAAATATTGTATGTCAGAGGCCATAACCTTTGTAATCCAATGTAACCTAATCTAACCTGATAAAAACTGTTAACGAAATAAATCCCAATGTAAGTATTTTTAAATCATTTTCACTAAAAGAGCCTTCTGAGCTACACCCGTCTAAAAAAAACATTAACCATCTATATATACTGGGGTTGGACAATGAAACTGAAACACCTGGTTTTAGACCAAAATAATTTATTAGTATTGTGTAGGGCCTCCTTTTGCAGCCAATACAGCGTCAATTTGTCTTGGGAATGACATATACAAGTCCTGCGCAGTGGTCAGAGGGATTTTAAGCCATTCTTCTTGCAGGATAGTGGCCAGGTCACTACGTGATACTGGTGGAGGAAAACGTTTCCTGACTCGCTCCTCCAAAACACCCCAAAGTGGCTCAATAATATTTAGATCTGGTGACTGTGCAGGCCATGGGAGATGTTCAACTTCACTTTCCTGTTCATCAAACCAATCTTTCACCAGTCTTGCTGTGTGTATTGGTGCATTGTCATCCTGATACACGGCACCGCCTTCAGGATACAATGTTTGAACCATTGGATGCACATGGTCCTCAGGAATGGTTCGGTAGTCCTTGGCAGTGACGTGCCCATCTAGCACAAGTATTGGGCCAAGGGAATGCCATGATATGGCAGCCCAAACCATCACTGATGCACACCCATGCTTCACTCTGGGCATGCAACAGTCTGGGTGGTACGCTTCTTTGGGGCTTCTCCACACCATAACTCTCCCGGATGTGGGGAAAACAGTAAAGGTGGACTGATCAGAGAACAATACATGTTTCACATGGTCCACAGCCCAGGATTTGTGCTCCTTGCACCATTGAAACCAACGTTTGGCATTGGCATGAGTGACCAAAGGTTTGGCTATAGCAGCCCGGCTGTATATATTGACCCTGTGGAGCACCCGACGGACAGTTCTGGTGGAAACAGGAGAGTTGAGGTGCACATTTAATTCTGCCCTGATTTGGGCAGCCGTGGTTTTATGTTTTTTGGATACAATCCAGGTTAGCACCTGAACATCCCTTTCAGACAGCTTCCTCTTGCGTCCACAGTTAATCCTGTTGGATGTGGTTCGTCCTTCTTGGTGGTATGCTGACATTAGCCTGGATACCGTGGCTCTTGATACATCACAAAGACTTGCTGTCTTGGTCACAGATGCACCAGCAAGACGTGCACCAACAATTTGTCCTCTTTTGAACTCTGGTATGTCACCCATAATGTTGTGTGCATTTCAATATTTTGAGCTAAACTGTGCTCTTACCCTGCTAATTGAACTTTCACACTCTGCTCTTACTGGTGCAATGTGCATTCAATGAAGACTGGCTACCAGGGTGGTCCAATTTAGCCATGAAACCTCCCACACTAAAATGACAGGTGTTTCCGTTTCATTGTCCAACCCCTGTATGTTGAGCAGTATCACAGAGCATCACCAAAATATGGCAAATAGATGCGAGGCTGCCTAATGACAATCATTCGACATAGCGAACGAATAACATGAATTACCAAGAATTGCCAAATTTAAAAACAAATTGGTGCAGAACTCCAGAATCCAGAAAAATCTCAGATGGGAATTTGTGAAGCAGACTCTGCTGACTGTCAATAAACTGAAAATAATAGTGAGAGATGAAACAGATGTGAGAGTCTAGCTCATTAGTGCAGAGTGTGCATCAATATCTTGCAGGCTGGAAAAATGTGTCCATTTAAAGACAACTAAACTATAAAAAACAAATAGTGTAATAGTGGTAGTACTTAGTGTCAAAAATTTTAAAGAAGAATTTACATTGGCAATGCTAATTCTGAACATTGCCAATGCTTAGAATTAGCATTGACAATCATTAGAAGTCTATGCAAATCCATCAGTCTAAATATTTTCAAAACGATGGTAAAGCAAAGACAGTAAAACTGACTGAAAAGGGAAAAGAAACAGGTATTGTAGAAAATAGGGCTCACAACAAACACAGTGGATGAAAAGTTGTGTTTAGTTGAAAGGACAATGTGGGGGCTGGAAAAGCACCAGCAGCACAAGATGAAAGCAGTGAGTGGTGGGTTTAGGTTTGTGGTATGGGCAATATTATTTTATCTCAAGATGCATAAAAACAAAAACACAGCAAGAACTTTACCTACTTTCTACTTAAAGGATGAAAAGCACTGACATTAAGATGACATGAATGTAGCTTGGAATCAAAAATGAGTGAGTTAATGTACAGATGTAATGTACCTTGCGCTTGGCAGTGAGCTGCTCCTTGTACCGGTCAGAGGAATCTCCGGGGATCTCACTGGCCCAGAGGTTCAGGCCCACCACAAGATAAGCACAGCCCATCACCAGCAGCGGAAGGAAATAGATCAGGATGGTCACACACACATGGTACCTGCAACACAACAATCTTTGGTCAAACTTGAACTGTGGAACTGATGTGTGGTTAGGCTGAGGGATGATTATCTCTTGTGTGTCATGTGTGACCATTTTAGCAGTAATAACCTAGGTGTAGAGTATAACTGAGAACGTGATTAACTGCGTCTCTCTTAACATAGATGCCCGTTTTTCTGGTTTAAGTAAGTGTTTGAATGGTTTAAGCCAGTGTTAGACAGTGTTGACATCAAATACATGTCTAAAACTAACTCTAGATACAACTGTCAAACATATGGACACGCAACTATTAACCAAAAAAGTCTTACAACAGACTTATCTCAGTATGCTCACTCTATCTGTGTTGATCATTTACCATCACACAAAAAAGCCGATTACTAATAAAAATGAAGAACACCAGCAGTGATAGGGTTCAAATTTATGCAGAAATAGTTCAAGCCAAACAAGGTAAAGTTTATGTGCATATGATAAAATCTGACCAAACGGCACAAAAATCCTTTCTTCTGACTAAAAGAAACAATAGAAAAACTTTAAGATGCAGAAAAGCAATGTAACTTGACTAGATTTACATCAATGTGAACGACTCTTCACACTGCAGCATTAAGGAGTGCCAAAAGCTGACCTTGAATATCATTATTCATGCACAGAGGTAAACACTTCACTATTCTGATCATAACTGCTGAAAAAGTCTCCTGGTAAACCTTAGATCAAACTAAATCATATTTTAGTTCTCCAGACTGCACTCTCGAGATGATCAAAATGCAGTAAGTATGACTATGTTATCATAAAAGCTTGTTACTAAAAATTAAATGAATGTGAATACAAAAGTAATGATGCTTTGTCTCCCAAAGGTATCTGTGTTACATACACTGAGGTACACAGGAATGTTACGGATTCTCTGTCCTCAAGAAAGGTAAACAAACGTTTTACAAAAAACAGAACCTATTAGCTATCTAATGTAAACATACAGCATTCAAGAAACGCACGGGTGGCTTAAAGGACAGAGTGAGCTCTCTTAGTTTTTAAACGCAAACATAAAACATGTTTCATCAACTACAATTTGTTATTTTAGTCACTGGAACATTCTTTAATCTTTCAGCAAGATAGTTTTTCAGATTGCTCACAATTCTGAATTCCAATGAGAAGAATAACCAAAGCATTAAAGAGCTTTCCAACCTCGGAGTAAACTCCATGGGTAGACAACACCTGTGTGAGCCATTGCTGGCGATCTACTCTGGCCGAGAGAGAGATGAGCCTGAGGGATCCTGATGGAACCTGTAGCAAAATGCCAAAGATGGTTCCAAGTCAGATAAGGAGAACATTATTAATCTCTGAAAGGTCAATTTGTTCACAGCCACTGAGTCCATTCACAGTCTAAGAAGGAACATGGAAAAAGCACTATGTATAATTAGTGTTTGACCCAAAAAGGAGGTTCTCCCTATTCTGTTCAGTGATGTAAGAATTATGATTATTGATTAATTAATATTTATATTATATTTAATTAATATTTATCAAGAATTATAATTTAAAATCATTATTATTATTTTTTATTTATTTCTTAACCAAAAATCATTACTTACGAATCGAAATCAGAGATGACCTCTGGTGTTGTAATTATGGCTCAAGTCCTTTGATAATTACAATTATTAAATTCTCAGTAATAATTGATAACTATTACTAGATGTCACTGTTTAATCAACCGCCTCACCAAAGGGGGGGGGGGAACTTTGACCTTATTTTGACAGACAAATCACTCTTGCTCAAAATAAACACAAACGCTTTCTCTTTATCTACGTGAATATTTATAAAATTAACAGCCCTGATACACCTCTGTATTCTGATTCAATGATCTTCACCTAATCAAGCATGCAAATGTTCTACACAAAAGGGGTAAAATAACTAACTAAACAAGATAAAACAACATTGAGTGTGTATGAAGTCAAATCAGCAGTTATGGCAAAACAATAGAAAATATGGTACTGGCGAAGCTTTGGAAGCGGCCTCCACCAGACTACAGTCATAAAACCCCTAAAGTTGGAGCTCAGTGAAACACAAAGGGTCATAAAACTTTAGCCGGCAAACAGTGGAAAACACGAAGAGTGAAGACAAAGGAATAGTGAGTTTTCACCATGAGGTTCAAGCAGTCCAACTTTAAGTTCACCTGAGTTATTGCTCAGGTGTTCAAAGACATCGTTAGACATGCACAGCTTCAAAGTGCAGCGGCTTTCAGAGTCCAACAGCAATCCAAGTTTCAACAAGACATTGCATATACAACTTAGACATTGCATATACAACTTAGAACACATTGGACTATAAGTGGCAATTCTAAATCACCCTAAAATTCTACTCTATCCTGCCCAAGCTATTTCTAAAAATAAAACAAAATGGGATTACTTGTTGTTGTTGTCTCTGGAAAAGGGGGAGAGAGGGGGGAGTTGTTACGCATACCTAACTAACTCAGAGGAAAGCGGTCAGTCTTCGTCCTTTGGCCTGCTTTGGCAAAAGAGAAAAACATGACGGGCCATCAGCAGTCGACTGAAACACAACAAGGATGAAAATGTTGTCTTCTTGAAACCTCCGTGGATTTTTTGGTCATGTGTTAAATCCACGTCTTCGATCAGTAAAGTAAAGTTTCCTGGTCTTCTTATCCCAGTGGGGAGAATGAATGAAAACCCACGTGTGAGTTTCTTCTCCAGAAGGATGCGTGCCTTCGTTGCGTGGTTAACCAGTCTTGGTTTCCAGCGTGGAAAAGCAAAGGGGAGAGGCCTCATATTTGTTATATAGTCCACTGTGACATCAGAGCTGCGACACCCCTTCCTATCAGCTGGGAATTGTGGTAGCAGACCATACTGGGAAATGTAGTAGCAAACAAATGGTCCAACAGTGATAAGGCTGTTTTTTGGGACCTGACCTCCAGGCCTCCTGCTTTTGGGACTCCCTTCATGAATCCTTCCAAACATTTCCCAGAGTAAAGTGAGGTATTTAGAAATCCAAATATTTGTGTAAACTGTGAGTCTAACATCCCAGATAGAAAGACTGATTTGATAAGGTTAAATCCAACCCCTTCAGAATCCCCTTACACCACTTAGATTTCATGTTTCCATCATGTTTGTAGGAGCTGGATCAAAACGCTGTTTGGACTCTAAAGGCAGCATGGTGAGTTCATATGATTTATTATTAACAATACACAACTTATAGTCAGGCAGGAGGAGAATGAAGGGTGGAGCACGGACAGACAACCGGACAGAAAAGTGAGGAAAAAACAGGCATGGTAACAGATGGATCCAGTGGAGAACAATGGGAATTAGAGATTTTATATACAGAGGCATGAGTAGGGAAATAAAAAGCTAAACAGAAGAGCTTTGGAGCAGCTGTGGCAGAAGGAAGCCAGGGAACCTGGGGGAGAGAGACTAATTAGCACCAAGGAGCAGGATCAAGAAGCAAAGAAAACCCAGGGGAAAATCTAACACGGATCTTGCAGACATAATTCTAAGAAACAAATGAACAGACTAAGAAACTAGTATACAAAGGAATCAACTAAAATGCAAAACTTAATGGACAACAAAGAAATTAAGAAAACAGAGAGGAAAGAAACCCAAAACTCAAACATCTAACATAATCATTGTATTAGTGTAATAACTAATAATTTAACTATTGTTTCTTTGTGACTAGATACAATGTAATCATTCAATTTACAATTAAAATGAGAATAAATATATTTTCACTGTATTTCTCTCAGTCCTTTCATGCAGTTTGTGGCTTCCATGTCCACAGCAACTGCCAAACAAAAGTTGCCCTTTAGACAGCTGGAAAGATATTTAAGACAAGACAAGGTTTATTGCCATTGCATGTACCCTACACAGAAATACACATGGCGGCTCCCAGCATTAGCAGCACACAAAAACAGTGACGCATAAATTATTACCAAGAGCAATAAGAAGTAGAATCCAATAAAGACATTAACAATGTATTATCTGGAATATACACAGCATTAAACAGTTATTGTCATGATCTGCCTGTGTTAGGTTTTAAATCTGAGTTCCTTGTCTGTTTTCTCTACTTCTGTTGCTGTTATTTCATTCATTAGAATCATCATTCATCCTTGTGTTTAGATTACTTTCTCGGATTCCTGTGTTAGATGTTTTAGTTTGTATTTGCTTGTAGATCTGGTTCCTCCCTCTTTACGTTCTTTAGTTAGTTCCATTGTTTACTTATTTGTGTTTATTTAGATGTTTTGTTATTCCCCTAGATTCCCTGCTCATCAGTCTAAATTAGCCACTCTTGTTTTGTTGCCTAATTTCTCTCTCTCCCCAGCTGCTACTGATTTCACCCTTGATTAACTTCTAGTGTTCAGTGGTCCATTTGTCACCCTACCTCAGTACTTATACTCTGTGGTTTGTATTGTTTTCCACTGGCTAGTCCTGACTTCTACCCACTCCATGTCCTTGCTTCTGATTCCCTGATATTAACCCGCTCTGTGTCTTTGTTCCACGCCCTGCTGTGTTGTAAGTTTTCCTTTATATATTTAAAAGAAATATTCAACTCACCATGTCGCTTCTATGTTCTTATCTCCACATTGGTCCTGCAAAGACCACACACTTTATGACAAAAAGTACTAATCATCAGTACCAAGCAGATAATTGAGCTTCTTAGCTGGCCCGAAGCAGGATAACGAAGCCAGGGCCTTATATGGAGAGGACATAGAGATCCTGGCTTCTCCACTGTTGCTGGAGGAAATGGAAGAAGGCCTTCCATGTCTACAGCAGCCGCTGCCGAGCCTTTCATGTCTGTGACAGACACTGCCGAGCTTTTCACATATGCAGCAGCCACTGCCGAGCTTTCAGCGTATGCAGCAGCCCCTGCCGAGCTTTCCACATATGCAGCAGCCCCTGCCGAGCTTCCCACGTACAGCAGCAGCCGCTGCCAAGTTTTCCACATGCAAAGGAGCCACTGTTGAGCTTTCCACATCCACAGCACGAGCCATGGACATCAGCAGCAGCAAAGCCTTCTGGCTGAATAAGGCCTTCAAGCAGGTCCAAGTCATTATGGCCTTATTCCAATGGCTGCTAGAGACAAATGGTTCACCCTGGATAAGACCAGTCCTGGGCCAGGGTAATGGGGGAGTTTTCTCCCTCCAGATAAACTTAATGAACTCCTGAAGAACCTTGACCCTGAGTGTCAGAGAGCTCTGGCAGAAATCTTCCCTCCTGCCTTCAAGGGCTGGAGCAATGCTTCCAAGCTCAGAATGATCCACCGCTCTACAACGTTCCTTCACCACCCTCCAGTGGTCATCGGTGGGAGATGGCTGAATCAGTGCCTTCTATGCAGCTCCCTGCAGCTAGGCATGCTGCCCCACATCAGCCAAGCCCACACAGAATCTCCAGAATGCTGATGATGGGCCCACCTCTACCTCCCTTGTACATCGAAGACGACGCTTCAGCGTCAGCTCCTGTCGCTAAGGGTCAGTGCAATGCTTTAGCTCCTTCCACTGGTTAGTCAGCACGATGCTTCAGCTCCTTCCTCTGAGGGTCAGAGCGACATCTCCGCTTTTGCTTCTGAGGGTCAGTACAACCTCTCTACTCCTGCCTCTGAGGGTCAGCCCGATGTCTTAGTCTTTTCTGACCAGTAATCATCTGGGCCCCACAGCAGATCATCTCCAGACTCTGTCGTGGGTTCCTCCGACGCTTGACTTTATACAATTGAAAGAAATATTGAACTCACAATGTCACTTCTATGCTCTTGTCTGCACATTGGTCCTGCAAAAACCCTGCAGCTTTAACCATTCTGTAAACATCTTTCACAAGACTTCTGTTTAGGAGTGTGTTCATAGTTAGATAAGAAAACCAGAACTGCAGCCTCCGCTATAATTCATCCCAAAGGTGTTAAGAATGTTGAGGTCATGAATCTGTGCAGGCCAGTCAAGTTTCTCCACACCAAAACTTATACACCTGCAGGTATAAAAGTAATTGTAAAACCAGAATTCATTGATTTGCTTTTAGCAATATAGTGTATATGCTGAATAGGCAGAGTAGGTCATCCACAATTAGTTTATATTAGTTGATGCCAAAAACTGCTTCCTGCTAGATTACACTATAAATACAGCGAAAAGAGAACCTGAACAGGAAGTAGGATATCAGAAACAAATAGTAAGAAATGCCTTGAACTTAGTCACAGTAACACCCCTGCCCAGAAACCCTTGTGTACTTGATAACAAATGTTATCTGTGTTTTAAGATCAAGTCAGTGGCATTGATACTTTCTGGTTAATTAAATGTCTTTGAAATAATTGTTTTTCTTGAGCCAGTCCTCCACATGCAAAGATCAAGGTCTTCATAAGAATTCAGGCCTGAATCATTCCATAATGCTGTTTCAAGACATAGTTTGTCTTTGTAATTCTATTTAATATGTGAGGGCTGCCACAGCTTCTCAACAATGACTGTCCAATGAATTAAAATCCTTTATGGAATAATTAAATATGACAGTTTAAATATTGAGTTAATGATTTGGTTATCTGTCATGGGCATACTGTTTGATCCTGCTTGCTTGGTGGAAAGTGTGTGCATTATACTAAGCATGTGCTTCTGGGCTTCAAGCAAGTATGCATATTGTGATTAACTTTTCAGAAGAAAAAGAGCCCCTGACTTTGGCATCCACAGGGAAACAGTCCATTTCTCCCCTAATGTGCTCAATATAAAGATAGGCCTATCAGCCTGTTTTCTTGGTAATTAACTACAATTATGTTAATTTCTACTAAATACCCAGAAGCAAGGGAAAAATCAAAGCAGAAATGGCAACATGCTGAGGTGTGCACACACACAATCAAAGAATGTACACTACCCAGTTAAAGTAGAACAAAAACTGTCAACTCTTCAGCCTGGGACTTCTCATTCTCGCTTTAAGCTTGCAAGATACAGACAGACATGACCATGCCTTACAGGTCCAACTGACCTGTGCATTTTTCAAAATCAATCTCCTAGAGTGGAATCAGAAAAAGACAAAATGTTAGTGATTTCACAGGGTCTATGTGGAAAACCCGGCAAAACAATTAGAAAGGGATGTAACTTTTTGAGGGCAAAATATAAGTTTTACAATGGTAACTAGATCTATAAAGATCTCGCTGTGAGATAAAATGTTCTTTTATTTAGGGCTTAAAGACATTATTTATTTCTTCCGAATTCACCAATATTTGATAAAAATTTGGATTCTGTGCTTTGATTTTAGGAAAACGATCACTTCAGGCAGCTCATTAAGTGAAAAGTTTAATTAATTTGTGCCAGATTTATTTTACTTCATGCCTTTAAATGCTTGTTTACAAAGAAATTTCCACCCTTTCATTGTTTTCCATACGTCTTCATGTTACAACAACAAATTTTAAAGTATTTTACGTGGGATTTTATTAGATAGACTAACACAAAGTACTGCATAACTGTGAAAGGAAAATATATTCTACAGGTTTTTACTTTTTCTTGCCAAATTAAAATCTGAAAAGTATGACATGCATTTTTTTCAGCCCCTGTGAGTCAGTCCTTAGTAGAACCACCTTTCACTTCAGTCATAGCTGCAAGTCTTTTATGGTATGTCTCTACCAATGTTTGCCCACTCTTCTTTGTAAAAGAGCTCAAGCTCAGACAGGTTGGATATAGTAGACCTTTGAAAATTAATTTTCAACTTTTGCCACAGATTATTACTTGGATTTAAATCTGGAATGTGACTGGGGCATTCTGCTTTGATTAAAACCATGTCATTGTAGCTCTGGTTGGACGTTTATAGTTGCCATCCTGCTGGATAGTCAACATCCAGTCCCCTTTGAATTTTTTAGCAGCCTCTAACATGTTGTTTTTCTCCCAGGACTGCCCAGAATGTAGCTCCAACCATCTTTCCATGAACTTTGGCCAACATCTCTATCTGTGCTGAAAGAAGTGAGTCCCACAAACCCACATTTGCATAAAAACCAAAAAGTGCAATTTTGATCTTGTCGACCAAACCTACTACATTGTTGGCCACCTCCACCATGAATGATCACCAAGCGGGCAGACTGACAATGCGTCTGATCAAGCCAATTACCCCCACCATGAGGATGTACCATCTCCATTACTCCACCCAAACCCAGGGAGAGAAGTAAACATTTTGATATTTCTTTTTTTGTTTTTATCCCTTTTTTCCCCATTTAAGTATGTTTTTGTTTTGCCATCCTATTCTGTTTTTCATTGGATTGTTTACGCCTTGTTTTATTTTTCCTTTTTGTTTGCCGGACTGCAAGCACTTCACAATATAGATATCAGTTGTATATGTTCCTCTAAGCTTTAACACTAATCATTACATAACCATTTTTCCCCATATGTATATTTGCAATATGTGTTTATGTATAAATAAAAATCTGTTAATCATAAAAAAGAATTAAATATAATCCAAGACACATTATTAATTACAACATAAAAAACAAATTGTGGTAATGTGTGGTTATTTAATTTAGAAGTTAGCGCCTGAAAAAGTAAACAAATTTTTATTTAAAAGTTTAATTGATGAATAAAACAAACTCTGCCAATAGAGACACAAGTGTGGTCATGTGTGATTGTTTTGATGATTTTTTTACTTATTTGGTAATTTGGCTGAATTTTTTTCAATGTATTGATTGACAATCTATCCCCTTAGCTTCAAGGTGTGTCCGATAACAGATTTCAAGTTGAAGTCACATAATTCACATTTTATAAGAACTTCCCACCACCAAACAGGAAGCTGGGCAACTCCCAGAGACAATGTCCATATTCAATAAAAATCAGCTGCTTCAGAACAGAATTTAGCTTCATGTCAGTATCAATTTCAATACTCATAAGGAGTCCCATCTATTTGCTAAATGTGTTACTTGTGAGACAGAGTGAGAGAACACACAGAGGTCACAGCTCTAAAAAAACATGCAATCGTCACACAGCTCAGAGCACCACCAAGGTGTGAGGGCCATTTCAATGCTGCTTGCAACTTTAATTCAATTTTTTCACTTCGGAAATGTGTTTAGATCTCTATTTCTCATGTGTATTTAACTTCTATACAGCTATTTATTCCGGTGTCTATTAGCAGTGTTTGATGTATTTATTGTGATTTTTGGGTTTGTTGCTGACATCCTCAAAATGACTCAGAAGAAGGGAAGTAAAATCTAATCTTGTCTGTGATTGTGACCCAAATAGCTAATCATTTTGCCAGACCACTGGGATTAAAGGTGTACAAGCATTCTCCACAAGGCTGAGAAAAATCAATCCAGAGAAAGCAGAAGCTGCTGCAAATCCACTTAGCTGAAGTAATGTGGATTGTGTTCATGCAAGTGACTAATAGGAAAAGTCTTAAATAAATTTGTCCTCATGTGTCTGTTTATTCTAGGAATAAGCATATTATTCAGACTGAGAGTCACACCTCACTTTTTGTTGAACAATGGCTGCCTTACAGTACCAGTCAAATGTTTTAGATACACATTCTCATTTAATGGGTCTCTCCATTTTCATGACTATTTACATTGTAGATTCTCACCAAAGGCAACAAAACTATGAATGAACGCACCTACGTAATCACTTTAAACATTTGTATATTTTAGATTCTTCAAAATAGCCACCCGTTGCTTTGATAAATGCTTTGCTATTTTGGCATTCTGTCCGTGAGCTTCATGAGGTGGTCACCTGAAATGGTTTTCCAAAGAGTCTTGAAATGACTTCCTAGAGGTGCAACGAGAGAAAGCCAAATGTTAATATTTCAGTCATCACAGCAAAGGGTGGCTACTTTAAGGAATCTAAAATATAAAACATAATTAAAGTTATTTTACAATTTTTCATTTGCTACATAATTCTATAAGTGTTCATTCACAGTTTTGATGCCTTAAGAGAGAATCTACGTACAATGTAAAAGGTCATAAACATAAAGAAAACCATTAAATGAGAAAGTTGTTCTAAAACGTTTGACCGGTAGTGTATGTGTATAGACAAAAGCAGCAAAATATTGTGCACATTCTGCAAAGTAGTTTGATGTCCTTTAAATCTGCTTTCTTAAAGCTGTGAAGTAGTTTGACTACATACATGAAGTCAACACTTAGGATTTGTCATATTTTGGGTATGTAGGAACCATAGAAAGGCAAAATATGGAGGCTGTTTAGAAGACGGGAAAAGAAGATAAAGAGCAGACAAATCTCAGATTTCTGAATCAGAATAAGATTCAACTTTGTTGAGTAAGGTTGTGTGCACAACCAAGGAATTTGATTTTGGTTTCAAGCACTCACACCATGCTGACATTAAACATTTTTTTTATGTAAAACTCATCCATGCTAGTGTGTCTTACAAGAAATGAAATGCAGGTAAACATGTCATGTGTTAGCAGACAGCCAATAACTGCTTTAGAAGTGTGAAGAGGTGAAGAAGCTGGAGAGCAAGCTCCAGCAAAACAATATAAGAGATGTGTGGTTAGGGATGAAGATGATAACAGGATTCAAGCAGAAAGAAGATCGGACCAATGGATGTCTGGACAGAGCCAGTGATCTAAACACATTCTTCAATAGGTTCAGTTCATAAACAAGCTCAGCATCGTCCTCTCCTGCTCACAGCCAGACATCCCACTCTCCTTTGACCCACAGCTTTCCTGTCACACCTCAATATTTTATTTTCAACCTCAGCTATTGACACTTCTGCTTCTACATGTTTGCCTTCAACCAAATCAGAAGATACTGATGCTCCCTTTGCCTCCACCTTCCACGTGTATGTCTCAAGAAATCAGGTGAAGCTGCAACTGCAAAGACTGAACCGGAATAAGGCTGCAAGTCCAGATCGTGTCAGCCCTAATTCCTTAAGGCCTATGCAGAACAGCTCTGTGGGATTCTGCAGTACCTCTTTAACCTTGGCCCTAGTTATTGATTCTCTATAAAATTACGGATATGTACCTAAATAATATTCATTTTTTAAATATAGCTTACGCTGAAACTATGCTGATGGTGGTCATAGGGCTCAGCGGTGGTGGTTGTATGGCTTCTGTCAGTCTGCCCCAGGCCACCTGTAGCTGAAAAGAAGCCTACCACTGTCAGTGTGTGAATGTGTGTATAAATGGGTGGATGACTGATTGTAGTGTTAATCAGGGTCCTCAGACTAGATAAAACCCTATACAAGTGCAGGCCATTTACCAGTTATTATTTGTTCAAAGGGCTTTGAATGTCAACTTCCCCAGTACACAGCTGTTTACCCAGGCATGTTGTCTGTTTTTGTCAATATATTCGAAATAGCTCTGACCCACATACAGAGAACACTTAGGAGGAGGAAGTAAAATAAAGACTGTTTTTATTGATGATGAAAGCAGGAATGAAACGGACGAAAATCTCACTGTAGGGAGAGAAGTGAAGAGAATGGATGAGTACGGGTAACGAAAGGAAAAACGAAACTAAGAACAAATAATTAACATGATTCTGAGATCGGCTTAATGAGTAATGGTGGTCAGGTCGCCAGGTGGAATGAGATTCAGGATCCAGGTCTTAAGCAGGGATATCTGTAGAGTTCACTTGGTGCTGTCCTGTGTGAGTTTGGAACAAAGGAATTAGTTCGATGTGTGGTGGCTTACGTTGGAGGGTGGACAGGGTACGCTTGTGGCTTGGCTCAGGAGATGAAGAGAGCAGGAAGCTGCCAGCTTGATGCGAATCCACGTTGAAGAACGTCGAAGAACTTGGCGGACGTGTTTGCGATACTCCTGCATATTCTTAGAGTAAATCAGTATGTCATCTAAGTATACGAAAACAAAAATGTTCAAAAAAATCCCTGAGAACGTCGTTGACTAAAGCTTGAAAAACCAAAGGAGCGTTACACAGTCCAAAGGGCATGACCCAATGGCGTCTTAAATGCCGTCTTCCACTCATCCCCCTGGCGGATCTTGTCCAAGTGGTAAGCATTACGAAGATCTAACTTAGAGAAAACCGTGGCACCATAAATGGGTTCAAAGGCAGAGGTGATGAGGGGAAGTGGGTACTTGTTCTTAATGGTGATCTGATTTAAGCCCCTATAGTCTATACAGGGACGCAATGAACCATCCTTCTTCCCTACAAAAAAGAACCCCGCCTCTAGTGGTGATGAGGAAGGCCGAATAATACCTGCTGATAAGGAATCATTTATTGCAGTTTTCCTTGTTCATGTCAGTAATTTTTCTGAATTGCGTGAATTAAAATAGAATTAATATATATTTTTCTCTTTTCTTTAAGTGGTTTTACAGTGATGGTGATGATTATGATGAATCACACTGATAAGGACAGTGTGGTTCTGTTGTTATGACACATTTATTATTGCTTTGGTACTGCATTTTAAACAAATCTACATCAGTTTCTACCAGTGTTAATAACAAATTGGTGTTAATTGTTATTTTCATTTTCACTGTTATAGAATTCCATTTTAAATTTTGTTAGCAACTGTGCCCCATTTGGAGTAAAATATTAGTTCTTTTGTGTGTGTGTGTGTGTGTGTGTGTGTGTGTGTGTGTGTGTGTGTGTGTGCGTGTGTGTGTGTGTGTTTTATTTTTGAATGGGTAAATATGTTTGTGGATTTTCCAAAACAAACCCCGAAAACAATTGTTTGATGGAATGACTATTTGTGGTGAGAAAAAAAGGAACCTAAGAAAAGAATCTAAGAAATGTTTTTCAAATGGCACATATGGAGCCAAAATGGCTAATTTAGAGGATTTGCTTGGACTTCAATCAACTAATACCTCTCTTAAACTTATATCCTTCACTTTTTTTACACGAATTTTGGTTCAGCTAATGGTTTGATTCTGTACTGTAGTTTGCTATATATTTTGGATTGAAACTACATACTTCCAAAAATAATATTTAGATTATAAAGGTTTTTTATTTGGAAATTATTATTTTTTGCTGTGATATATTTTTGTACTCTTTCTTAGTAACTTAAGAATTGATTTTTAGACCTCTGAATTATTCTCTGGAGTCTTACCTTTATTGTGACACCAAAATAATTCAGATAAACCTTGTATTTCCTGAGATATATTCAGGTCATGACAGACATTTCATATTTGAGAAGAGGCCTAGGGTTTTCAGAATCAGAAAAGCTTTATTGCCAAGTACGTTTTTGGACATACAAGGAATTTGTTTTGGCGTAGTCGGTGCAATACAATACAAATTAAACAGTATAAACATATCTACAATATAATATAAATATATGTGCACAGTTTTAAGTGAGTAAGAGTAAATATAGAGCAGTATAAGATGCAAGAGCAATACAACAGTGCAGGTGATCATTGTGCAAGTATGGCAGTGCAAGGGGTTAAAATATCCTATTCATTCTGTATTTAGCCAAAATAACCACACATATCTGTTTATTGCTAGTGCATGTAGTAAATGTGCATTTCACTTTTTTGCTTTTAAATGCATAAGCTACTCTGAAAATTCACAAAACAGTATCCAACATAAACCATTTGGGAGGCAACAGGGCTGAGGCTCACGGGGATAGTTCTACTGAGATGCCTGAACTTTTTCAGTCTTTCATTAAAGTGTTCAACATAAATTCTGGCCTTGGCTACTGTTGTATTCATCTCTTCTGCCGCAGAGAGGCTAGATCACTTACCAAGAAATGCAATGCAAGAAATGTGTACAATACATCGAAGTGTTTGGGAAATAGTCCAATTAAAAACTTTTTATTCTTCCTGTCTTTAAAAACAAAGCTTGGGTCCATCCTGTTGGTAACTTTAGGCTCACTCGGCTCAATTTGTATTGCAGCATCATTTCTCATCATATTTTTTCTATTTTTGCACCAAGTATGTACTTGTCATACATTGTTTGTGTAGCTTTGTCATTTGTGCTAGCAACAGATGCACGCTCAGTCACAGCTTCGCCTGCGTCCTCAAATGTAGTAATGTCACTTTGTTTTGTTGAATGTTGAACTGGAGATCTTTCTTTTTCATTAAGTCTTTCTGTCCCATAATGTTGTGCAGTTTGGTCGCCACGTTTCATTGGGGCATTCCATTTACGCTCCTATCGCTTTTATGATTCCTCGTCTGTAAGCATCTTTAATACTGGTTCATCATTCTCAGACGTCGGGCCTACACCGCCAACAAAAGGCTGAGAGCAGATACAAGGGTTGGACAATGAAACTGAAACACCTGTCATTTTAGTGTGGGAGGTTTTATGACTAAATTGGACCAGCCTGGTAGCCAGTCTTCATTGATTACACCAGTAAGAGCAAAGTGTGAAGGTTCAATTAGCAGGGTAAGAGCACAGTTTTGCTCAAAATATTGAAATGCATACAACATTATGGGTGACATATCAGAGTTCCAAAGAGGACAAATTGTTGGTGCACGTCTTGCTGGCGCATTTGTGACCAAGACAGCAAGTCTTTGTAATGTATCAAGAGCCACGGTATCCAGGCTAATGTCAGCATACCACCAAGAAGGACGAACCACATCCAACAGGATTAACTGTGGACGCAAGAGGAAGCTGTCTGAAAGGGATGTTCAGGTGCTAACCTGGATTGTATCCAAAAAACATAAAACCACGGCTGCCCAAATCAGGGCAGAATTAAATGTGCACCTCAACTCTCCTGTTTCCACCAGAACTGTCCGTCGGGTGCTCCACAGGGTCAATATATACAGCCGGGCTGCTATAGCCAAACCTTTGGTCACTCATGCCAATGCCAAACGTCGGTTTCAATGGTGCAAGGAGAGCAAATCTTGGGCTGTGGATAATGTGAAACATGTATTGTTCTCTGATGAGTCCACCTTTACTGTTTTCCCCACATCCGGGAGAGTTACGGTGTGGAGAAGCCCCAAAGAAGCATACCACCCAGACTGTTGCATGCCCACAGTGACGCATGGGGGTGGATCAGTGATGTTTTGGGCTGCCATATCATGGCATTCCCTTGGTCCAATACTTGTGCTAGATGGGCACGTCACTGGCAAGGACTACCGAACCATACTTGAGGACCATGTGCATCCAATGGTTCAAACATTTTATCCTGAAGGCGATGCCGTGTATCAGGATGACAATGCACCAATACACACAGCAAGACTGGTGAAAGATTGGTTTGATGAACATGAAAGTGAAGTTGAACATCTCCCATGGCCTGCACAGTCACCAGATCTAAATATTATTGAGCCACTTTGGGGTGTTTTGGAGGAGCGAGTCAGGAAACGTTTTCCTCCACCAGTATCACGTAGTGACCTGGCCACTATCCTGCAAGAAGAATGGCTTAAAATCCCTCTGACCACTGCGCAGGACTTGTATATGTCATTCCCAAGACAAATTGACGCTGTATTGGCCGCAAAAGGAGGCCCTACACAATACCAATAAATTATTGTGGTCTAAAACCAGGTGTTTCAGTTTCATTGTCCAACCCCTGTATATATGTTTGTTATTTTCTCCACATTTTGGAAATCAGATTGCCCACATAAAAACTGCAAGTGCTTTGTTTCGCAGTCTTTAGCTTTGCCTGTTCTCTTTCCCATTGAGTCATGCTATGCCTGGTTTTACCGGGCTTTGGAAAACAAATAAAAAAAACTTACCCTCCAGCTACCGTTCTGGATATCTGGAGTCGGAATTGCATAAACCCCAACAGCGGTGCTTAGATCTTCTTTTCAGCAATGTTTCAGAGAATAATAGCAAAAATATGCTGCCTTTAGTCGGTCGCCATGCTATAGAGTAAACAGAACAACATGCAGTGTTTGTCCACAAAGCAAACCCATGATGCTCTGCGTGACGTCACAATCTATTCTTTGCAACTGGGAAAAGTGCTATTTGATGTGTGGCATACCATGTTTATGCAGATGCATCTTCTATGAGAATAGTTTGCAGCCTGCAGTCTATTTGTCATTTCTCCAGGAGGAGGAGGAGCTCTCCATGGAGATTAAAAAAGGGAAATTCCTGTGGTCTTCCATACATGAAGCGGCCTTGCCATACCTTCCTCTTCCTATCTTGACTCCAGGACCAACTCACTTCTTGTCAGAGCCTTGGGTTTTGCTTTGTGTCTTTTGCCTGCTGCTCACTCTGTTTAGCCTCTAGATGCCACCAGAGCTGCCGGTGCCAGAGGGTGAGAGTGTTTTGCCAACGTGGTAACTCTATCTCCTGAAAGTGTTGTGTCTGACTTCTCGTTGTGCTCCTTCCCAGGTTATTTCCTGGCCCTGGCTCCAGTTCCTGTGAATGTACCAAACCATGTACAAAGATACCTGAAAACCTTCCGGATCAAGAACCAACTGACTGCCTCGGGTTCTCAACTCCTACCAGCTTCTTGCAAATCCTGCCCACCCTCCAACAACGTTTCTGGCACCAGCACCTAAAGGCTCACACAAAGTGAAGCATCTTGTGGATTGGATTACTGAACAACTTCAAACCCACTCAGTTATTTAAGCTGCTCACCTAGGAGCTCACCCTGGACCAAGCAGCAGCTCCTACCTTCCTCTCCAGGCTCTGAATAATCCCCTCCTCAAGCTGGACTCCTCTCCACCATCCGTTAGCATCAAACTAACATTCAACCTCAAACTTTCCAGTCACAGATACCATTAATTCACCAAAACTCTATTTCTGTGCAGAGTGACGACTCTGGTTCCAGTTCCAAATCTATTTACTATCTTCAAAGTAAACTTGTTAAACTTTTCTCAGTTTCCTGAGTGTTCCTCCGCATGTGGGTCAAAAGAGTTAATAAAACGATGACACCTCTCACTTGCCAGAATCAGCAGCCCTGAGACTGCATTTTGCGATTTTTCAATGAGGACATCTAGCAGCTAATTCTGCATTTCACAAATCTACAGGTGTGTGAACGGACCGTAGCCAGGACCTTCCCGAAAGCAGAGACAATCTCCACATTCTGGAAGGCCATGTGTGAAACCCCTGTGCCTAATGTGGAGCACGTGCATGCAAAACGCACCTTACCATAATCTGTGATTTATATTTTAAGTCGTGAATTTATGGCAAAAATTCCTAAAAAGAATATAAAAAAATCAAAAGCTTAATACATGTGGTTTAGTGTGAAGGTATTAAAAAGATTCTATGATGTGAACGTGAAACTTTTTTTTTTTAATCTTCCATTTTTATTAGAACTTTATAAGATGTACTTTGGGCCTAAACATAAAAAGTATCAATTTTTATGGTAAACTATCATTGCTCCAAAATAATAATGCATCAAAATTTATCAAATTATATATTTTTGACCAATGTTTGTGAAGGTTGTAACACCCACACCAAAAATATTCCACTTTAATGTTTATTTTTGGAAAATATTTTATATTTAGTTTTTTTTTTTTGTCTTCCAGAAATTAGGGGGTTTTTTTGCACAGAAAGGGCATAAAACCATACAAAAGAAAGGTTCGGTTAAGGACGTTAAAACATTTCCGTATCAAACACGCTGTTTTATGGTGGTATGGTATTGCGTTTTCTTTTGTGAAGAAATGCTTGTGCGTCTGAACAGCTGATTTGTTTTATGTGATCAGCTGATTTAGGATGTTATTAAATACTGCGCCCCGTCTGAATGTAATTCAGAAAGCTAACCTTTTCCTTTTTATCCTTCAGGCATGGTTTATAATTTTTAAATACCCGCTCATCAACAATATTTTTGTAATTGCTCTTGAGTTTTATTAAATTTTCTCTGCACTACTTCCTTGAAAACCTTCTCATTTCAACAGCAGTCTGTTTACATCACATGTAGTCCCTGGTTAGCCTCGGTGGTACCAGCTCAGGGGCAGGGACCAAAAAAGTAGGTAGTGGTACGGAGAAAACAGCAATGGAAATGCTCGAAAAGCTGGCCGAGTGGAGAAGAGGCAGGTGTTGGGCCATCACCCATTTTGACAGGAAATGAACGGCTACTACACCTCCCAGCATGGATTGCAGCTCTGCCATTACTGCGAGAAGTGATAAATAGCTAGCTCAAGCTATTGCTAACTGCCATTTCAGCTGGAGCCAAGACTGGTTACCACGCAACATGAGTACATCTTAGGAGAATCAGAAGCTCGCCTGCAGACTTTCACCCCATTCTCCATCACTGGCCAACCTCAGGAGATCCTTGATGAAGCTCGAAATCTTGCTGGGATAAGACCAGGAGACTTACTTCTTAGATTGAAGGCTTGTTTGTAGCTTGCTACTCAAGTAAGAAAAACCCACAGAGGTTTTCCAAGGAGACTAATTTTTCCTCTTTGTTTTTGTTCCAGTCGACTGCCAACAGGCCATCATATCTTCCCCTTTGCCGATGGAGGAGAAGTTCACCGTTCTTGAGTTTGTCACATGGACATGTGAAAGCTCTAGCCCCCCCACTCTTCTACTTGCTGCTCCAAAGAGGACTACATTACATAATTGTGTTCCTTTTCTGTTGGTACAGTAGAAATAGCCTGGGTGGGATAAAGTAGGATACTTGAGGGTGAATTAGAATTGCCATTCATTTAACCCAATGTGTTTTAAGTTGTATGTTGCATGCAGTGTTTTAAGTTTATGCAGAACAGTCTGATTGCTGTTTGAATACTTCAGAAAACGCTGAATCTCAGCATGTTCACTGTGTTTTTGATCAGCTAAATGCTGACTCAGTTGGAGTTAAAGTGGACTGTAAAGCAGACTGAGTCTGCGAACTGAGCTTCGTGTATAGCTGCATTGTTTCACCGTGTATAGCTCTTTGTGTCTTTATTGAGTTCCTGCCTTGGGGGTTTTATGACTGTGCTGGAGCAGCTCAGTCTCAGCTGTTAGCAGGTAAAGAACTAAGCTACTCCCAAGGGCGCCACCTATGTGAAAAACTCTCCGCTGCTCATTCATTTTGTTTCCATATTACAAGTCAGTCTGAAGCTTTGATCAATTCCCACTCAGTCCATAAACTGCTGGTTTGATTTAATAAATTCAAAAAAAAGGATATCCTGTAGGACATTCTTACAGCAGAACTAAAAAAGTGTGGTGTGATGTCAGGGCAACAAGTCTATAGTTAATGAGGACTGGTGGGTGAGTTTCTTTGGTACCGGAACAAGACAGGAGGTCTTCCACAACACTGGAACCTTCTTCTGGGCCTGGCTAAGGTTGAAGAGATGTTGCAGAATCACACAGAGCTGCTCTGCACAGGCCTTCAGGAGTCTAGGGCTGATACAATCTGGACTTGCAGCCTTATTCTACTTCAGTCTCTCCAGTTGTCACTTCACCTGACTTGTTGAGACACACAGGTAGAAAGGGAGCATCAGCTTCTTCTGATTTGGTTGAAGGCAAATATGTAGATGCAGAAGGGTCCATGGCTTAGGCAGAAGATAAAACATTTGAGGTGTGACAGGAAAGCTGTGGGTCAAAAGATGGTGGGATGTCCGTTTGGTTGTGAGCAGGAGAGAAGGATGCTGAGCTTGTTTCTGAACTGAACCTATTGAAGAATGTGTTTAGTTCACTAGCTCTGTCCATACATCCATCGGTCTGATCTTCCTTCTACTTGAAGCTTGTGATCTTCTTCATCCCTGACCACACATCTTTGATGTTGTTTTGCTGGAGCTTGCTCTCCAGCTTCTTCTTGTACACCTGTCTCTTATCTTGACTTTAAGTGGCTTCTGTATACTCCTCAATAATTCCCCGTCTCCCTCTCTGAAGGCTCTTTTTCTTGTTAAGTAGGTCCTTCAGATCACTGGTGATCCAGGGTTTGTTATTGAGGAAGCATCTCACTGTTCTTGTGGGGATGGTGGTAACCACACATAAGTTTATATAGTCGGTTACACACTCAGTCATGACATTGATGTCCTCTCCATGTGGCCGGCACAATGCGTCCCAGTCTGTTGCCTCAAAGCAATGGCTTCTTCAGGTTCCTGTGAACATCTTCTCACAGTTCTCTTTATCACAGGTTGCCTCTGAACAGGGGGGTTATATTTCAAGCAGAGAAAATCAATATTGTGGTCTAATTTACCTAGAGAAGGTCTTGCTTTAGAGATGTATGAGTCCATGACATTTGCATAAGACAAATACAACATTTTGTTTTCTCTGGTAGAGCAGCGGACAAACTTTTGAAACATTGGAACTGTAGCAGAGAGTGAAACATGATTAAAATCACCAGATATTGCCACAAACGCACTGGGGTGTTGTGTCAGTAGCTTAGCAACAACTGAGCTGAAAACATCACATGCAGTGTCGGCAACAGGCAAAGGTCGAACGTATACTGTTGCCAAAGTAACACTGGTAAACTCTCTGTGTAAATAATATGGACAAAAACTTATCTGGACTAAATATCTGGACTGCAGAGATGACACTTCACAGTAACATGTCCTAGATTACACCATCTGCTGTTCACAAGTACTGCTAGTCCACCTCCTTTGCATTTGCCTCTCCTCTTTAAATTTCTGTCTGCTTATATGGTCAGAAAGCCTGGCAGAGAGATGCTGGAATATGATCCTGCAGCCATGTCTCAGTGAAACATATAATACTACATTTCCAATACTCTGGCTGGGTCCTTTGTAGGGCTTGGAGTTCATCCGGCTTGTTTCCCAATGATCACACATTGCCCATCAGTATCGATGGAAGAGATGGTTTGAACTTCCTCCTTTTCTCTTTGTTCTTTGCTCCTGCTTTGCATCCACAACGCCTCCTTTTCAACTCATCAGGGATTTGGCATTGTGGTTGAAGTATTATTTGAGCTTTTGAGGTATCAATCAGCTGCTCCCGGTTGTAAAAAAACAACCCTGTTGTCATGTTGATGCATCATAACACATGTCCGAGTGAAAAAGTATCAGCAAAAATCCTTCCAGCTTCACAGCATCCAATACTGGAGAGGATAATAGTCCAAAAAATCAGTTTTTATCCACCACAAGAGGAATTTAAGTTCTTGAAAACAGTTATTCAGAATGTAAAGTAGCATAGCCACTCCAACCTGCTGCCACCTTGAGCGATGCAATTATAGAATAGATCTCCATCTATACACACGCATTCCGATTAGTACCTCGGTTGTAGATCAGCCTTGAGTGGATTCTTCAAAGTAAAACTTTGTAAAGCAGTGAAGGTTGTGTACTGTGTCTCCTATTTTAACAGAGTATTTTTGAATGATGGCTGAAATTCACATACTGAACAACTGCGCCTGATTTGGAATCATGGTCTACATGATTTTTTTAAACCAACTGAAGATACATTCATACAAATGAATGTATCTAACACTCACACAGACTCTTGTGAGGGTTAAGAATTACACAAACATGATTCCTCTTGGGAGCTCTACCTGGTGTTAGATGTACTGTAATTGATTAATGAGTTGTTTTGGTGGTAGGTTTGTTAATTAATTAATTAATTAATTAATTAATTCATTCATTCATTCATTCATTCATCATCAATTGATGTAAAGCAAAATTCTTAATGGTTCACAGGGGATTAAATGCTTTTTTTTTATCAATGGAATGTAAATAAATATGTTACTTTCATGAAATAATTTATCTGAACTGTTGGTAGATATTCTGTATTTCCACATTAAAATTAAACTACCACTAAACTACCACTTCTTAGCCTAAAGGTTCCTGGCAAGGACTCTGAGCTTAAGAGTGAGCTAGCTGCTGAGAGCAACACTGAGTGAGGAAAGAACAAAAATTCCTGTCTTAATGATGAGGTGTCATTGACCCCGTTGCTAGTGTGTGATTGGTTCTCTGGAACCTCTGGAGATCATTGTACAAAGACAGATTCTTCATAAAATGAAGAACGTTATGGAGAACCCTGAGCATCCACTTCATGAGACTGTCTTACAACAACAGAGTGTCTTCAGTCAGAGGCTTCTTCAGACCTGCTGTAAGACAGACAGCTACAGGAGATTCTTCCTGCCCACAGCCATCAGTATCTACAACGGCTCTTTGAAGAAACCTACTGTTAGAGTTAGAAAGCTGATAAATACAGACAAGTGTATGAATAAGGCACAGATGAACCAAGTAAGATTGACTTGCAAGGGTGAGCTAGTCCTCTGCCAAACAGTGACTTCCTTCTCACACAGAATAAATCCTTGCACCTTCCTTTTATTTACAACTCACATTCTTACAAGCAAAAAGCGGGAATCGGTTCAGCTAATTCTTACGGAGATTAAAACATAAAAAGCAGTCATTCCCATATATGGTATGAGCATGTCATGTTCACAGAGTGATCCACTCCAGACCACATTGCTTAACTTTCCACTCCCTTTGTCCACACTAAAACCAATCACAGGAATCATCTTCACTATAGTAGAAAGTCAAACATAAACCTTGTTTAAACTAAACAATGGTCATTTTTATACATTTTCCCAACACCTACATAATGAGCTACAACAATATTTAATTTCCCTTTGGGATTAATAAAGTATTTTTGAATTGAATTTTGAATTGGAATGAAAAGATTAAAAAATAAAACACATGCTTTTAGTAATCAATGGAGAGAAATTAACCGATCATAGAATTTTCATAAGTCTTGATGGAACTTAAAATAATTGTTACACAGCATCAAAATGTTTGAACCTTATTTACATGCTCGTTATTATATTGATTTGCTTATTATCATTTATTAATATAGTTTACTCGCCATGTTGGTCATTTTCCTACTTTAACTTTTTAATATTAATATGGACACCTGTCAGTCTTTTACTGTGCTTACCTTCTAGTATAAAGAGGTTTGATTTGGCAATCGACCAAAACAAAATGGAGACAAAAAGGTGGAGAAAAGCAAACTGGACAAAGGAGCAGAGCCTGCTGTTGGCAACGCTGGTAAAGGAGAAAAGAGAAGTTTTGAAAGGTAGATTAAGTCCCGGGATAACGGTGTAAACAAAGAAGCAGAATTAGGAGCACATTGCAGAGGAGATTAATGCGATTTTCCCTCTGCTTTAACACACCAGCCTGGAATGTGAGAAGTGCTGGTATCTGCTGCAATAAGAAGCTAGAGAAGAGATAGCAGCACACAAGCGAACTTCTTCGCAGACAGGTGGATGTTTTAGATGACTATTTAGGCTATGGCTACTAACATCATGTACAATACGGCAAATACTTATTAACCTAATTTACTTCTTTCTTCTGTGTGGACTCTTCTGTGGACTTTTTCAATTGTTTCCAAATGTTTATTTTTGAAAGCATTTTAATGTCTGTAATTTATTTATCCTTCTTAAAATTACCTTACTAGAGGTTCACCTTCACCAAGTCCTGCTGCTGAACTATTTAATTTCCCTCTAGGAGGATGATAAGGTTAATCTTATCTCTATATTAATAATTGCATGACTGTTATAGAAGTTTATGTGCTCATTAACTCAACTGTTTAGAGGGTGGATCCTTGCACGATCGAGCCGGTGGCATCTTATAAATATCTCTCCATTTTGTTCACTTTAGGAGCTCTCTTAATGCCTAGGATGCTTTGTGAATAACTTTTATCTTGCCAAGGTACAATTCTGAGAAAAACTGTAAAATTTGAGAAATTCTACGATAGTTCTTAAAATGACGTCACTGGGAAATACTTTATTCTTAGGATTCTTACTGAATAGGGGCCCTGATTATTATTTTTCCCAGACTGTAGGTTTTCTTCACTTGGAAAAAATTATCTTTTATGTTTTCTTCGTACCAAAGACAATACATATGAATTTGTGTTGCGAAGTACATGCTGATCACAAAAGATGAAGTCCTCGTTTAAACAGCACATGCACTCATTCAGGAGTGCTCCTTGCTCCTGACTCTTTCACACAGTGAATCATAAGCTGAGGTGTAGATCAAGCAGACAGTTTTTGCATTAATTTCCTGAAAATGCTGATTTGCTTGATTGAAGTTACATTGTTAATGGTGTGAGGGTTGGTGACCCCCTCCCCCCCCCCACACACACACACAAATTACTTTACTTGACACCAGACGAAAAATAAATATACAAAATGAGCTAACAATAAGGCCATATTTTTTCAGACTCAAAACTTTTTAGCATAAATCTTTTACCAACAATTCAATACATTCACTACACATTTTTCTTTCTTAACTAAAGACAGATCTAAATGAGTTTTAGGTTTTAGAACACCATTATCGTTTTCCACAGATGGTTATGAAATCAGTATGATCTGCATGAGTTCAGCTAGTTTTATACTTGATGCAGTGAACAACGCACACCAACATTGACACAACTCTGTAACTATCCGTGGACCACGTGCCATGATATATTCATAATAAACGTAGTTGAAAGTGCAAATATTTCACGCACAAATAAATTCCTTCTTCATGAACAGAAGGAAGAGAGTAATAGAAAAGAAAAACAACAAACAAAAAAAGGTAAGAGGAACATAAATGCGAGTTACAAGGTCAGATTGTGTGCATTAATAGTGCTTCATGCTTTTGTAGCTTTTTTATTGTTAAGAGTCAGAAATTGTATCTGGGAACAGTTTTAGATCGTTTACAAAGAGGTTAAAAAGTGGTTTCCTATTCATTGTTTTACTCTTATAACTTGAAACTTTGCAAGAAACAGAATTACGTTTTCAAAAAATTATGTTGCCATTTTGGATGTGTGAGGTTAAGTGTTTCTTTTACATTTCCACTGGTTATGTAGCATACTGCCCAATGTGTTTTTGGAGAATACTGCACTAAGTATAAAACATTAAGTATAAATGCCTACAGCGCTTGTTCAGTGGAGTCCTGTGCAACACCCTGAAGCGCAACTATAACTGAGCCTTTAAGTTGAGACCTTTGGAAAGCTCAACTCTAAAACCAAAACCTTCCATAGCAGAAAAATGAAGTGCATGTTAAAATTCTCAAACCTATTTATCTGCCTAACAGAATAAATGTAGTTAAAGGCACTGTTAAAAATTTGATTGTTCATTAGCGTTTAATTTGGATCACACCATATGACTGAGTCAGTTGATACTGATCGTTTATTCATAATTTGTCTGAGAGGTAAAACATTTCTAGATTGCTCATATTGACATTGTTGGCCGAATTAGGAAGAGAGATGTGTGTGAGGGAGTTTTCTGTCACATATAAAAGTGTAAAGACATTTGAACAGATATTGTCTGTTACAATCCATGGTGGGCTGCATGGTGGCTCAGCTGGTTGCTCCCGGCCGGGGGTCTTTCTGCATGGAGTTTGCATGTTCTCCCCGTGCATGCGTGGGTTCTCACCGGGTACTCCGGCTTCCTCCACAGTCCAAAGGCATGCCTGTTAGGTTAATTGGTCTCTCTAAAATTGCCCTTAGGTGTGTGAATGAGTGTGTGCATGGTTGTTTGTGTGACGCCCTGCGATGGACTGGCGACCTGTCCAGGGTGTACCCCGCCCATAGACTGCTGGAGATAGGAAGCAGCTTCCCCGTGACCCACTCTGGAAGAAGCGGTATAGAAAATGACTGACTGACAATCCATGGCAGCAGATGAAACAATAATGTTTTATTGTTGTTTCTATCAAATAGCCATCTGCTTGGAGCTGCTGATACTCAGCAGCCAGGGCACATAATGGTATTGTGCTCTAACAATGCATGGGAGCTTTTTTTTTTGTGAAACATAGAGCAGTGTGGCTTTTTTAGATCCATTAAAGTTTTAAATAAAGCAGAGCTGCACTTTCGAATTGTGTTCAGATAAAGGTGTCCAACAAACTCAGCTTCTCTTCCCATACGTTTAGTGTATGGCCCATTTTTAATAGCCATTAATAGCCATTTTTTAAGAGAATTAAATTTTATTTTGTTCAAAACAACAAATACTACAGTTATGGCCCAAGAAGCATTTCTGTTTTTAAAAAATTTACAATTAATATTGAAGAAAACAAAACAGCAAGATACAAAAATATCAATTTCCCATGCAGGATTGAAAAGTGAGGTAAAATAAAATCCCTAGTGTATATACATGGTGAACATCCAGGTAACTGATGTCAGAGGTGTTTAAAAGAATAATTGTAAAAAAACATGGCTGACCCAAAGATCCAAGTTTCAGGGTGATTTCTTGACATGTTAAACAACATGTTGGACAACTGACTTTTAACAGATTCTGAAACATTTTCATCCAGTCAGTTTTCCCTGAATAATAAAACTGAAGCAGAAGAAAACAGTGAAGAGGATAATGATTCCCTTAAACTGATACAAATATGTTGATATTTCTTTTGAATGTTTTCCATTTTGTTAATTTTCACTCATGTTTGTGGCTGGTAATTGCCATAATCTGCTCCTATTGGCTGAAATACGTGGCATTACAGCAAAGCCGTCAGAACACTCAAAAATGAATTGGAGTCTGTGTTCTAAATGTTCTCTTGTTCAGTCGCTGTGACACATGTTGCTCTTCATGTAGTAACTAATACCGCAAATAGGATCGTGTTTCATGTGCAGCCATGTTGGGGCTTGCTGGTTTGACTGGACCCATTGTCAATCGGTCTACTTATCAATCATTCTTAGCAGCTGCAGTGACTTGCTGGTCCTGGCAGGATAGATTGTTCCTGAAATTCAAATTCTCCCTGGTCATCTCCATAACACGCTTCCATCCAATTTTTTTTGCCAAATTATCTGGAAAACTTATGCACTGTTCTCAACGTCAAGCTTAGGGGGGTTTCTGCAGCCAAACAGAATGAAACATTTCAAATAAAAACATGGAGAATAGCACTAATCATCATAGTTTGAGTGCAATGAGCATATTCTGTAATAATCCAATCCAAATACCAATAATTACTACTATGATGTCTTGGTCAAATTCAGACAATGAGGAAAATGGTTTGTACAGATATAGCTCAGTAAATTGGAATATGCATTCCAATGAGGTTCATTTGTCAGATTAAAAGTACGTTCTGAAAAATAATCCTTTAGGCAGGTATAGAACATACTTTTGATTAAGCCCACGTATCTTTAAAAGTGTTTTTTAATAGTCCGATGTAATATTCTAATCTTAAATGTCATGCTTTCATTTGCTGTAAGCAGGAAATCATCATAATTGACAGAAATAAAGGCTTGGAAGCATCAATCTGTGTGTAATTAATCTATTTAAAGTGCTTCACTTAGTGACTTTATTATGACATTATTGTTCTGACTTAATATAAATGGTATAATGAAATAGCTAAACAATTGGAATAGAATAGAATAGAATAGAATAGACTTTATTGTCCCCCTAGGGGAAATTTGTCATGGACTCAAGGGTGTCTAGTGCATAGTAGTAGCTGCCCTTAAAGACAATACATACAGCTAAAATTCATAGCTGGAGACATAAACATAGGCTACATACACACTCTTGACACATCTAATAAAAGACTGAAACAAACGGAACACCAAATTATTGCACTCTTCTTTGACGCAGGTAAGTACAAAAGAGTATTTAAAACGGTTCAAATTGGTTTTGGGTCCGACAGTACCCTCTGTGCCTGCCTGAGTATAGGCTGCTCATAGATGGACTGAAGGGAGAGCTTTTTGGTCCTCCTAATCACCTTCACAGCAGTCTGTACCAGGTGCTGCAACATAGATTTGGACTGTGTGGAGAGATAGCCAGACCAGTAACTGACAGTGACATTTTGTTATTTAGAGAGTGAACTATATGCTACATCAGTTTGATTCACTTCTGTACAGCATATTTAAAAGTAAGTGAACTTAATGGCCAAAGATCTTTATCGTTATTATATAATTTCATATTAAATAAATATGATCAGAGGATCCATTTAAGTCTTATCCTTGAAACTAAACATCATTTATTATTATTTAAACACTATTCATTAAAACATGTTCATTAACACGTCTTCACTTGGCACCACTTGACTGGTACTGGGAGAGCACAGCCAGAGCACAGATCCCAGACCTCCTTCTCCATAGCTACATCTTCCATATCATTTAAGGGGATTTCAAACCAGCCATGACAGATAATCTCTCCAACAATTCTTGTGTGCTTCGAAGGACTCCAGCATTATCAGGCCGAAGGAAGCCAGATTATCAAAGAACCTTCTTAAAACAATAACCTACAATAAAGTGCAGCTCTGTCACAGGTAAACATCTATAAGAAATGGCACGACAAAATTTGCATGATTCCTACAGAAAAAAAACATGCATGTATAGTAAAAATAATAAACAAGTCTGGAAACAAATCTACAAATGACAAAATCAAAAGGAAAGGGAATGTACCAACTCCAAGGCTGACCCGGAAGTGACACCTGAGTGATAACCAAGATGGACAACAATCAAGTGGCGTTTTGCCTGTTTTGTGCCACACATATGAGTAGGTTAACGCAGCTTTGTTTTTTGTTTGGTTGGTCCTCAACATCTGAGAGACAGCAAGCTCCATTTGTGATAACTAGAAATAGCACTTCTGCCAGTGGAGGATGCCGGACCAGCTGTAATAGCCTCTAAGATGCTGCCACGTCGGCTGCCGTTTTTGTGTAAGCCAATGCTGATTATCGGCAAATGTGTTGTCATTATGGTTATTAGCTATTTACTGTTAGTTAATAATTACTTTCGAATGATGATGTCATTATTGGTTATTATTTTATAAACAGTGTTAGACCCACAATGGATACTATGTCCTAAATAGCATTGAAAGGATGACAAAGAGCAATTCCAAAAACAGTCGGTCTATTATAGATCATGAATGGTTACTGTGAATTGTTACTCACAGGAAAAAAAAAATTATTATTTAAAAACACGATGGCACTCTGTAGAAGTCCCTGATCACGAGGTTGCCACAGGTTGAAAGAAGAAAACCAGAGGGTGCCAGACCTGCTGTAAAAGCCTGTAAGATGCTGCCAGCTGCTGGCTTTCGCTGTTTTACTGCAGTCAAGCCAGCCTTCACTTCGAAATTGATGGTCAAACCAGCCCACCTGCGTTTTTGTTGTGCACGAAAACATTATGAATTACGGTAGTGGCGCTTGCTGAGATCATAGTAAAAGCAATACTTTTTACATGTACTCAGTCGAGTGGTTGATGTCATTCTTGCTGTTATTTATAATAGATTTTTAAAGGTCCAACCAGGAATATGTAGATATGACATTTTTATTTTTGTCACTGTTTTGTGGGGTCATTTTTGTGTTCATTATTTGAGAATGTCCATTTATATTCCCTAAGCACACACTTATTAGAACTAGTGACCAGTCTCACTTCAGGTTGAAAGAACAACTCCAGATGTCACTCATCAAATTTAACCATCTGATGTTGAATTTCAAAATAAAGCCCTTAAAAATAAGACATGTTACATTTATTTTCCCTAAATCACCGTGTTTATTGCATGAAAACAGTTTTTCCAGTGATTACTCTCACTTCAGAATGACAGGAGGACACTTCCAGATTCAACTCATTTTTCGAATTTCATCAAGATCTGATGTGGAATTTCAAAATTAAAGCCTGTCAATGTTTATCAAGACATTTTTCATATATCTTTTACCATGTTACAGAACATATTCATGATATTATGTTTTATTTTACGATCATTTGTGATCTCATAGCACTTGAAATATGTTTTAAGGATGACTATCTGCAACTGCCACACTTATTGCAGTGCAGTATCTAAACAACTGAAGGGGAAGTTCAGAAAACGGGGCAACCACTACTTGATTGCTGTCCATCTTGGGTCACCATGAGTGTTCCTTTTATCACTTTACAACAATTTCTTTCAGGACTTATTAAAGTGTTTCAGATTTTGTACTCTTGGTTTGCACCTCCCAGCCACTGTATGTTGGTGATGGGTGAATGTGTTTTAAAGGAGAAATTTCCCCCACTGACACTGAAATAGTTTTTCAAATATTTAATTGTCTTAAAATCTAATTTAATCACTGAATGCATTTAAATAAAATAGTGACACATATTTCATCATTCAGTAAATATTATTCTGTAAAAGCAGAATGACCTGCAGATAGGACTGTCTCCACAGAGAGCCCCAGCAGGCCCTCAGCAGCCAAAGATAAATTATGCTTTGGGGAGTCGAAGCTGTACTTTTACACTTTGCAGTCATATCATACAAGCAGAATAAATTACATTTTACTCAGCAGAGGTCACAGACATATAAACACATTTAACACAGTAACATTGATTTAGCTGCTAATTCTTGCTTTCCTTGACCAGACAAACAAACTAAAAAATCACACTGGAAAATGCCAGAAAAATGCTGGAAAATGTCTACTTAAATATGTAATTACAGCCAGTACCAACATGCCAACAAAATTTTACCCACTGGCAACAAATGAATGTGCACACTCTAAGCTAAATGTCACATGAAAATGAGAAATAAATGTATTTAAGTTGAGATTTCACAACATTTCATGTAAAGTGTGTATATGTATCACATATAGTTATTCCCACAATAATTAATTCCACTGGCCTTTGAAAATTAAAGTAGTCTTTTAACTGGTCACTAGTCATGTTTCTTATCACTGGAAAGTATATAGTTCTATACCAAAATACAATACTAAAGCGTGCCACAGATTTCAGCAAAAAAAGCCGAAACATTTTTAGGATTGAACTGCACTTTATCTAAATCTGTGTGAGTCTGTGGAAGAATTTAAGCTTTCTAAACAGTCCACATAGTTTTAAAGGATTCTAATTACCCTGATTAACTTAGCAAGTCCTGACTTAAACAAAAGAGCTCAGTGAGGACCTGCGGTTGCACATTGGAGCTGATCACTACACATTCTTGGCATACAGCTCGATGTCTTCCAGGTAGCAGAGGTAAGTGTTGGTGGCTTCATTTCTAGGTCGGTATTAATAGTCACTCTTTGAGATGATCTGGCTGAGGTGGTTGAGATGTGTGCTGAACAGTAGCAGAACATCACCTTGTTACCATAACTTGCTGGTGACTTGTGCCATTGGCTTTAAACTGGCCTCAAGTAATGTCTTCCATATTCCTATTTACAACTATTTGAAAGCTCTCAGTGATCTGTTGATGTTGCATAGTTCCAAGCACTTCAGGATCCCTGTGTGCTTCATCAAGTACTGAATGCTGCAAGTCACTGACTCAATGCAATCTGCTGGGCTTCCTTAGATATTTAAACGTTTAAACAATTTGTGGCTTCCTCCCACAGTCCAAAGACATGCCAGTTAGGTTAATTGGTCACTCCAAATTGCCCTTAGGTGTATGAATGAGTGTGTGCATGGTTGTGTGTTGCCCTGCGATGGACTGGCGACCTGTCCAGGGTGTACCCCGCCTCTCGCCCATAGACTGCTGGAGATAGGCACCAGCTCCCCCGTGACCCACTATGGAATAAGCGGTAGAAAATGACTGACTGACTGACAATTTGAATAATAAACTGAATCTGACTGCACTGTTTGATAGTTAGGATCTATTGGAATGTATGTACCTGACTTGAAATCCGTATGATTCGATTGAATTGACTTTGTAAAGTGCCTTGAGATGACGTGCTGTGAATTGGCAGTATATAAATAAAACTGAACCGAATTGAATTGAATCAAGTCATAGGTTTTCTTGTGGTCAATCTAGGTGGTACAGAGTTTTTTTTCATCTCTGGATGTCTGGTCTAGCAGTCTTATCTAAATGTGTGAACCAGTGGCTGCTGCCTGGCTTTTCAGGTGTTACTGCCAATTCCCTCTCCTTACTGTCAGCTAGCTGGCCAAAAAAAGGCTCCTAAACTTGGAAAATATTTATAGTAGCAAAAACAGTGACAGCAGAGATAGCCTTAAATCACTCTTATCAATGTACCACAAGGCGCTAATTAGGGGAATATTCTTCCCAACAACCCTCAAAACAATGGATTTTTCAGAGGCTGAGTCTGTGTGTGTTTGGTGTACTTGTCTACATAACCATTCAGTGTTTCACAGTTGGTGCTGGAGCTCTCAGGTGCACTGGATGACAGGTGTCTCCTATATGCTGATTGCTTGGAGGAGTACTTAAGTGGGAAGCTGTCAGCATTTCGAAGCTCAGCCTCTACTGATCTTTTGCTTCGTTTTTGAACTTCAAGTAACTTTGTATTTTGTTCCCATCCAGGTTTTTACCTGAAGCTTTGTTTACCTTGCTGAGTTCTGACTTCGTTCCAGAGTTTCTCTGAGCATCTGGATTATCAACCACTGAGTTAAGGATCTATCTTCCTGTGCATTTCTCTCACTACCGTATGTACCTTTCGGACACGGACCAAGCTGGCGGCTTCCCGTTTCCTCCAACTCCAGGACCCAGGCATCAGCATACCCTGTCCCTTCCTCCATCTCAAACATCGGCACCTGAGCTCCATTTGGCTGGCACCAAGATCACAACAAAGAAGACAACTGCACGATCTTCCTTCGTAAGTTAAGACTCTGAATCTCTCTACCCCTGGTGGTTCAAGCTACAACAATTTAGTAAGCCATTTCTCAGATCTAAGAAATCAGTTACTTCATATCATTCGTTTGTTCACCAGTTCATTCTTCATTCCTGTACAGTTGGTGTTTCCAGTCCTTATCCCAGATTACTTTGCTGACAATAAAATCTGTAAAACTTTCTCTTCTGAGTGTTCTCTATATGTGGGTCAGATCTATACCGAAAATGACAGGATTTCATTGGTCAACTTCTCTTTTACAATAATTAGTCTTTATTTAATCCAGAAAATATTAAACTACTTTAAGTACTTTTGTCTTTCTAATATTTTTTTATTGAAATTTTGATCTTGTTGAAGCACTTCAAAACTACTACTAAACTTGGCGATTGTTATTCAATATTTTGCTTAATTAAAATCAAAACAATTACTAATAAATGACAGAACACTCTAGCCAACAAGACCCTGCAGAAACACTCCGAAGAACTCTTTCAGAACATGCAAGTCAGCTTCATTCTCATGATTCATCTCTCCATTTTCTTACAGAGCAGCAGCGTCAAACTAACCAGCAGTTAGTGCAGATCACCTCCATGCTACAGCAGACCCTCAGTACCCAGTCCACCACACAGGTAGATGGCGCTGCTGCATCCTCGGTAACTCCACTGGCGCCTCACTCTCGTGACGTCATTTCCCCTAACCCTGATAATTTTGAGGTGGGTAATTGTAGAGGGTTTTTACTCCAATGTGCCCTAGTTTTCAACCACTCTCCAAGTTCCTTCCTGCATGATGATGTTAAAATTTCATACATAATTGGTTTATTGACCGGCAAGGCTTTGCAATGGCCCGAGGCCCGATTTTCAGCTTCTTGTAATTTTGGTTGTACCTTTGAAGAATTTATTTCGGAATTTAAGCAGACATTTTCCTCAGAATTGGATAAGTCAGACACTGGACGGCAGCTGCATGCATTAAAGCAACGCAATAGACCCCTCACTGAGTTTTCAATATAATTTTGTACTTTGGCAGCAGCTTCCGGTTGGGATGATTGTGCTTTAAAGTCTGCATTTTGTTCATGCCCTAGATGAGGATCTAAAAGACGAGTTAGCTCGTTGATCAGCACTCAGACTGAGATGTTACGTGAGCTGAATCGCAGACTGGATGTGATCCTTAGGATTGCAGGCAGGTTGCGGTTCCTGGACTCAGGGGTGAAATGGGATAAATCTTGGAGAAAGTTGTTCGCTCAGATATGGCGAAGGACCAGGAATTTGGCTCCTTGGATTCACCTTTGAGAAGCACCAGCGAGACTCTCAAGGCTGACGGAAAATTAAGAGTCAGCCTAACTCAAATAATTATTGTTTTTCTGAATCTGGCTCCTCGGCACGGCCTTGATGGCTGGCTATCTTCAACTTCTCCTGGAAGTTATGTAAACATGACGCTCTGCTCCCTCTGCCCCCTCCCTTCCCTGAGGACATCTGTGGACCTGCTCAGAACTTCGTGGCCGGTTGATGAACATTCCAACGTACCATCAAGGACAATGGCCTCTGGGACAGTGCTTCATGGGCTTACTTGCACACACTCACTTGCACACACACACATGCTCAAGATAAACATATGCAACCCCTCACACCACCTTCACCGTTCCCAGCATGATGTTGTTTTGTAAACTTGTTGCTTCTTTGTGCTGAGGTTTTTTGCAATCTCAAACTGGATCCTGCTAAGGGTAAAGTGTGAAATATGATTTTTTTCCCTCTACTTACCTAATGTGGCCTCTTTTCTCATCTAACAAGGGCAGCGCCTGTGAGTGGGCAGCAAAGCCTCGGTGACCCGTCCCCCCCTTGTCTTGTGTCATGATGTATGTTTGGATGGGTTGTACTGGAATTCTAATTTCCCCTCAGGGATCAATAAAGTATCTTTGAATTTAACTGAATGGAGTAATTTATTTGGCCACAAGAGTGGATAACAGAATAAGGGAGAGAAGGAGAACCAGAACAGAAAGATCTAGTGTTAGATCACAGATTAACTTTTCACTCATTGCTAAACCCACTCAGCCCTTAGCTACTGGGTCAGAATCTATGTTGATAGGACGCACACACAGAGACTCAAACAGGCCAAGCAGTGCTTTTACTGTGGTTCTCCTGACCATTTTGTAGCTGACTGTCCTGTTTGTCCCGGGCAGCCAAAAGACAGGGTCCGCTAACCAGGAAGGAGGGGTTGGCAGACCATTCATTAAATACTGAAGCCCCTAGACTCAGCCTGCCAGCCTCTATCACAGTTAATCAAAAGACGTTGACTATGTTCACTTTGATCGATTCCAGAAGTGAACAGAATTTGATCAATTCAAGATTAGTAAGCCAAGCCGGAATTGAGGTTGAACCTCTTGCTTCCCCTCGATCTGTGTTAGCCCTTGATGGACAGGCCTTAAACTGAATTACACATCAGACCAAATCTATTGACCTTTTACTATCAGGAAATCATAGAAAGAATATATATTTTTCTGTATTTCCAGTATCACAGGGCTCTTTGGTCTTAGGTTACCCATGGTTACGGAAACATAATCCTCATCTTGATTGGTCAAAAGGTCATGTTGAATCTTGGTCCATTAGTTGCCACTCATCTTGCCTTCAGTCAGCATTTCTCCGAGCTTTTCTGAACAGAGTAGTGAGGAGAATGAGGACATTGATCTATCACAAGTACCCCCAGAATATCATGACCTCAAGGGAGTTTTTAGTTAAGAACAAGGCTTTGTCCTTACCACCCCATAGGCCTTATGACTGCGCTATCGACCTTCTCCCTGGCGCCCCCTTACCATCTAGCAGACTATACAATATCTCTCATCCCGAACAGATATCTATGGAGAATTATATTAGTGAATCCTTATCTGCAGGTATAATTCGACCATCTTATTCACCCCTTGAGGCCGGATTTTGTTTTGTAGGGAAAAAGGATGGGTCATTGAGACCCTGTATTGACTATAGGGGTCTTAATCAAATCACAGTCAAAAACAAGTATCCTCTTCCACTACTTTCCTCAGCTTTTGAACCGGTTCATGCTGCCACAGTATTTATTAAACTAGATCTGAGAAATGCTTACCATCTTGTTAGGATCCGCCAGGGGGATGAGTGGAAGACAGCCTTCAAGACTCTACTCGGTCACTTTGAATACCTGGTCTTGCCTTTTGGTCTATGGAATGCTCCTGCTGTCTTTCAGGCCCTTGTTAATGACGTGCTTAGAGATTTTTTGAAAGTTTTTGTGTATCCAGACGACATTCTGATCTATTCTAAGAACATTGAGGAGCATAGTCACCATGTTCGCCAAGTACTTCAACGTCTTCTGGAAAACCGTCTCTTTGTAAAGGGTGAAAAGTGTGAGTTTCCCCAAACCTCAGTCACCTTTTTAGGATACATTCTCGAGGGTGGACAGATATGATCTGACCCCGAGAAGATTAAGGCAGTCCTGGAGTGGCCTGTACCAGACACCCGCAAAGCATTACAGAGATTCCTCGGATTTGCAAACTTTTACAGACGCTTCATGAGAAATTACAGTCAGACAGCCACACCACTTACTGCCTTAACCTCTTCAAAGGTTTCATTTTCATGGCCACCCGAGGCAGAAGAAGCATTCCAGGCACTAAAGAGGAAGTTCTCTCAAGCTCCCATCTTAATTCATCCTGACTCTTCGAAACAGTTTATTGTAGAGGTTAATGCCTCTGATATTGGGGTTGGAGCAGTTTTATCACAGAACTCTGAGGATGGGAGACTACATCCTTGTGCTTTCTTTTCATGCAGATTGAACAATGCAGAGAGAAACTATGATGTCGGGGATAGTAAACTACTAGCTATTAAGTTAGCTCTTGAGGAATGGCGCCACTGGCTTGAGGGCGCGGAACATCCAGTGAAGTCTGGACGGACCATAAGAACTTGGCTTACATACAGTCTGCTAAAAGATTGAACCCACGTCAGTCCCGGTGGTCTTTGTTCTTTTCACGTTTTGATCTTTGTATTTCTTTCAGACCTGGAACTAAGAACTCTAAACTTGATGCACTCTCCAGACAGTTTGCAGTTGATGATTCTATAAAGGAGCCAACTCCCATTCTACCGCCCAATTGGACGGTCGGGGCGCTCAGGTGGGAGACGGAAGACGTAATCCTCAGAGCACAACAACAGGAACCCGACCCTGGCACAGAACCACCCAATTGTACCTACGTCCCAGTCCAGGTTCGTCATACTCATTGATTGGTTGCACACAGCTAAGTTCCGTAAAACTTCCTCTTCTGAGTGTTCTCTATATGTGGGCCAGATCTATACCGAAAATGACAGGATTTCACTGGTCAACTTCTCTTTTACACTGATTAGTCTTTATTTAATCCAGAAAATATTAAACTACTTTAAGTACTTTTGTCTTTCCAATATTTTTTTATTGAAATTTTGATCTTGTTGAAGCACTTCAAAACTACTACTAAACGTGGTGAGTGTTTATTCAATATTTTGCTTAATTAAAATCAAAACAATGACTAATAAATGTTTAACATTATTAAAACTGTAATAAACAATATAGCATATTGTTTTTGCATATTTAGGAATAATGGTTGCTTTTTTGTTTTGAAATAAAAGCAATTAAATCAAGTTATACATTTTTATCTTACATTTTTCAGTAAATACAACAGTGCCATTGTAGCAAGTTTTTTTTAACTTATTTTTAATGTGAAAGACTCATACTGGCTCATCACTACATATGACAGCCAAAATAATATCCAACATACAAGGACACCTTACTCCTCACTTCTTTTCTGTGCCTTTGACAGGTTCATATCATGCATAAAATCACAGCTGTGCCAAAAAGTATTTTCTAACACTGTTTCCTGACCACCTGGCCCACGTCTCCCCCGGCAGCTAAGCAGGGAATTTAACTGTAGTGTAAACACTGATACAGGGATATATTTCTGTTAGTGAAAACTCCACTGAAGCTTTTACAAAACTCTTTACTTAATAACTATGACCCAGAAGGAGACGTATACTGGTGTCTGGTGCTCCTTTCAGCGGACACTGACATAATGGTTGCCAGCTAATTTGTTCCTAATTTGTGACCTTCACAGGCTAATCTTTAATGCAAAAAGAAAAGGTTCAAAAGTATTCCACCTTTTCTAAGTCTATGCTCTTTGAGTGAAGTACAGTGATTTGGAAGACTTGTGATTGGGGATGTAATAATTAATCTTGCTCAAAACATTAGGGGACACATGATATTGGGGTTCATGAGAACACAACTAGCAACATTTTTAGAAGAATGCCCAAATTTTCTTCTAAAAAAGTTTTACAAATTTACAAAACGTGTTGTAAAGAATTTGTAATCGGCATACAATATTCCAGTTTGACTGGTTCGTATGTTGTGGTTTTCCTGAAGTTTTGTATTTTTAAAGGTGCAAAAACAGAACAAGATGAAATTATTTTGTTGTATTGTCCCGAGCAGATGCTAACTTTAGCATCTTTAACAACTAAGACCCAGCCAAGGTATCCTTACAGTCCTTACAAATTGTATCTTGACTGTCAGTTGGTTACCATTTCCTATTTCTACAGAGTACCTAAAACGCTACATAAATGATTTAAAAGTGGTGGAGAGTTTTTCTGTGCTTTCATGGTAATTAGCAAGCCTAACGAGGAGTGTTTTATTACTTGACTCTGTCAATACAACAGACCAACCAAAGAACTATTTCCTTTTCTACTTCAGAATAAGAATCTCTAACAAAGAGACAGGGTGTCAAGCTTAAAAAACACATCTTCATATCCAGGGTTCACATTGATAGCTTGGACTAAAATAGCAACCACATGAACTATTACTTGTAATTTTACAAGCTGTCGTGACATGAGATCTCATGATATTAAACCCCTACTTTTGAGACTGTATTATCTTTATTGTACTGTTGTCCTAATGTTCCCAGTTTCAGAAGCTTGGGCAGTTTGTTATTGTGGAAAACAAGCCAAATCCTGGACAAACCAGGTAAAACTAGAAAAAACAGTTTTGGTTTTTAAAACAATTCAAAGCTTCACAGCAGCTGCATATTTGTGGAGATGAAACATATGCTGTTTATTGACAGAATTTTACTTAGCATTGCTTTCGCACATTAAAGACACACTACACAATTTTCTGCCCTATTTTATCCCCGATTCATTGTTTGAAAAGTCTGTGCCATTCTGCATTTGTTGTGGAGAATCAGCAGGGCAAGTTGGCCTAGAAATCTGGGGGTGAATATTTTTTTTCCGTGTGTCCTGTCTTGGCATTTCAGGTATACTATACAGTATAGAGTATACAGTATAGAGAACAGTATAGATAACCTTGTTACCTACATGTTTTGCATGAGTTATCCTTTTAGCAAAAGGATATCTCAAAATGGAATTGTGGGATTGTCTTTTTAAATCTAGCATCAAAGTACACAGGCTTGAATAGGAACCTGTGTATCATGACCAACCTTTTAAATTATTTGTGTAAAGGTCCATGGGTGGGTGGATGAGTGTGTGTTTGCATGTGTGGAAGAGGGCCCCGCTGGGCACTCTCATGTGATGCCGCCTAAGACCCCATGGCCATCCCAAAAACATCCAGATTCTTTCTTCATTGTTCTTGGGGACTTTAACAGTGCAAACCTCTACAGTGAACTTCCCAAAGACAAACACATTAATTGTCCCACTAGGGATAAAAACATTCTGGATCACTGCTACACAACTTTAAATGATGTATATCATGCTGTAACCAGAGCATGGGATTTCTGACCACTCTCTGGTCCACCTCATCCCAACCAACAGGCAGCAATTAAAAGCTTCCAAACCTGTGGTTCATACTTTTAAGAAGTGTAATGATGACTTAAAGCAGATGTTACAGGCCTGATTTGACTGCGCAGATTGAAGTGTTTTTGAAACTTCAGCCTCTTCAACTTACAGTGCCTTGTGAAAGTACTCGACCCGCTTGAACTGGTCATCAACCTCTTGCCACATTTCAGGCTTCAAACATAAAGATATAAAATTCTAATTTTTTGTGAGGAATCAACAACAAGTGGGACACAATCGTGAAGTGGAATGAAATGTATTGGATGTGTCAAACTTTTTTAACAAATAAAAAACTGAAAAGAGGGGCGTGCAATATTATTCGGCCCCCTTGCGTTAATACTTTGTAGCACCACCCTTTGCTGCAATTACAGCTGCAAGTCTCTTGGGGTATGTCTCTATCAGTTTTGCACATCGAGAGACTGAAATTCTTGCCCATTCTTCCTTGCAAAACAGCTCGAGCTCAGTAAGGTTGGATGGAGAGCGTTCATGAACAGCAGTCTTCAGCTCTTTCCGCAGATTCTCGACTGGATTCAGGTCTGGACTTTGACTTGGCCATTCCAACACCTGGGTACGTTTATTTGTGAACCATTCCATTGTAGATTTGGCTTTATGTTTTGGATCATTGTCTTGTTGAAAGATAAATCTCCGTCCGTCCCAATCTCAGGTCTCTTGCAGACTCCATCAGGTTTTCTTCCAGAATGGTCCTGTATTTGGCCCCATCTATCTTCCCATCAATTTTGGCCATCTTCCCTGTCCCTGCTGACGAAAAGCAGGCCCAAACCATGATGCTGCCACCACCATGTTAGACACTGGGGATGGTGTGTTCAGGGTGATGAGCTGTGTTGCTTTTACGCCAAACATATCGTTTTGCATTGTGGCCTATCAGTTCGATTTTGGCTTCATCTGACCAGAGCACCTTCTTCCACATGTTTGGTGTGTCTCCCAGGTGGCTTGTGGCAAACTTTAAACAATACTTTTTATGGATATCTTTGAGAAATGGCTTTCTTCTTGCCACTCTTCCTTAAAGGCCAGATTTGTGCAGTGTACGACTGATTGTTGTCCTATGGAAAGACTCTCCCACTTCAGCTGTAGATCTCTGCAGTTCATCCAGAGTGATCAGTCTTCTCCTTGTTCGAGATGAAGGTTTAGAGGGACGGCCAGGTCTTGGTAGATTTGCAGTGGTCTGATACTCCTTCCATTTCAATATGATTGCTTGCACAGTGCTCCTTGGGATGTTTAAAGCTCGGGAAATCTTTTTGTATCCAAATCCGGCTTTAAACCTCTCCACAACAGTATCTTGGACCTGCCTGGTGTGTTCCTTGGCCTTCATGATGCACTCTGCGCTTTGAACAGAACCCTGAGACTATCACAGAGCAGGTGCATTTATACGGAAACGTGATTACACACAGGTGGATTCTATTTATCATCATCAGTCATTTGGGACAACATTGGATCATTCAGAGATCCTCACTGAACTTCTGGAGTGAGTTTGCTGCACTGAAAGTAAAGGGGCCGAATAATATTGAATCAGAATCAGAATCAGAAAAGCTTTATTGCCAAGTACGTTTTTGGACATACAAGGAATTTGTTTTGGCGTAGTCAGTGCAATACAATACAAATTAAACAGTATAAACATATCTACAATATAATATAAATATATGTGCACAGTTTTAAGTGAGTGAGAGTAAGTATAGAGCAGTATAAGATGCAAGAGCAATACAACAGTGCAGATGATCAGTGTGCAAGTATGGCAGTGCAAGTAAAGCAGGAGTCCAAGCTGAGCGTTAATGTAACGCATTGAGTTACAGTTTACAAGTGTCCTGTCAGCAAAAAAAGGGGGGGAAGGGGGAGTGTCAGTGTGGTTTCCGGGCTTTGTCAACAAGGCTGGTGGCAGATGGGAAAAAACTGTTCTTGTGGCGTGAGGTTTTGGTCCGGATGGACCGCAGCCTCCTGCCAGAGGGGAGAGTTTCAAAGAGTCTGTGACCGGGGTGGGAGGGATCAGCCAGAATCTTCCCTGCCCGCTTCAGGGTCCTGGAGGTGTACAGTTCCTGGAGCGACAGTAGACTGCAGCCAATCATCTTCTCAGCAGACCGAATGACACGCTGCAGCCTGCCCTTATCCTTGGCTGTAGCAGCGGCGTACCAGATGGTGATGGAGGAGGTGAGGATGGACTCAATGATGGCTGTGTAGAAGTGCACCATCATAGTCTTTGGCAGGTTGAATTTTTTCAGCTGCCGCAGGAAGAACATCCTCTGCTGGGCTTTCTTGATGAGGGAGCTGATGTTTGGCTCCCACTTGAGATCCTGGGAGATGATGGTTCCCAGGAAGCGGAAAGATTCCACAGTGTCAATTGTGGAGTCACAGAGGGTGATGGGGGCAGGTGGGGCTGGGTTCTGCCTGAAGTCCACAACCATCTCCACTGGTTGTGGACTTCAGGCACGCCCCATTTTCAGTTTTTTATTTGTTAAAAAAGCTTGACACATCCAATAAATTTCATTCCACTTCACCATTGTGTCCCACTTGTTGATTCTTCACAAAAAATTTGAATTTTATACCTTTATGTGTGAAGCCTGAAATGTGGCAAGAGGTTGACCAGTTCAAGGGGGCCAAGTACTTTCGCCAGGCACTGTACTGAGGTGGTGACATCATACATTAGTTTCTGTGAGGACATGTGTGTGCAAACCAAGCCGACCAACTGGCACTGATCTTCACTGAGATCTTCAACAAGTCACTGGAGCTGTGTGAGGTTCCCTCCTGCTTCAAACGCTCCACCATCATCCTAGTACTCAAGAAACCCACAATCACAGAAATAAATGACTGCAGGCTTTTCGCCCTGACTTCTGTGGTCATGAAATCCTATGAGGGACTGGTGTTGAAGCACCTGAAGGACATCATAGGTCCCCTGCTGGACCCATTGCAGTTTGCCTACCGGGCAAACATGTCGGCAGATGATGCAGTCATCTTGGGACTATACTTCGTCCTGCAACACCTCGACCACCCAGGGATGTATGCCAGGATTCTGTTCATGCACTTCAGTTTGGCCTTCAACACTATCAACCCAGATACCTCAACCAGAAGCTCATCCAGCTCAAAGTCCCGGCCTCCACCTGTCAGTGGATCACCGGCTTACTGAAGGACCGGCAGCAGCAAGTGAGGCTGGGGAGCATCTTCTCCCGCACAAGAACCATCAGCAACAGCACTCCCCCCAGGGGTGTGTTCTCTCCCCACTCAGTGGAACCATTTGTGAAACTCCTGAAGTTTGCAGATGACACCACTGTTATTAGACTGACCCGGGAGAGTGATGAGTCTACATACGGACAGAAGGTGGATCGGGTGGTACACTGGTGTGGTCGGAACCACTTGAAACTTGACCCACTCAAGACCATGGAGATGATGGTGGACCTTCGGAGAACACCACCCCCACATACCCCCCTCACCCTCCTCAACAACACTGTGTCTGCTGTGGACCACTTCCAGTTCCTAGGATCCACCATTTCTCAAAACCTGAGATGGTCCTCACACAATATTCAGAAGAAGGCCCAGCAGAGACTGTACTTGCTGAGGCAACTAAAGAAGTTCTACACTGCCATAATTCAGTTTGTCTTGTCTTAGTCCATCTGTGTGGTTTGGCTCTTTCACAAAACAGGACAGGTCCAGACTGCAACGAACAATCAGGGCTACAGAGAGAATCATCAGGGCTGACCTCTCTATCCAGGACTTATTCAAGTCTAGGGTCAGAGTTCCAGAACAACACCATGCATACTTGGGACTGATCTCACACTATATTCTATTATAAAGTCAATTGTGTATATATGTACATTTAAAAAGATACTCTTTATTATTGAGAGTGTAATGGAGTTACAGGGGTTGGACAATGAAACTGAAACACCTGTCATTTTAGTGTGGGAGGTTTCATGGCTAAATTGGACCAGCCTGGTAGCCAGTCTTCATTGATTGCACATTGCACCAGTAAGAGCAGAGTGTAAAGGTTCAATTAGCAGGGTAAGAGCACAGTTTTGCTCAAAATATTGAAATGCACACAGCATTATGGGTGACATACCAGAGTTCAAAAGAGGACAAATTGTTGGTGCACATCTTGCTGGTGCATCTGTGACCAAGACAGCAAGTCTTTGTAATGTATCAAGAGCCACGGTATCCAGGCTAATGTCAGCACACCACCAAGAAGGACGAACAACATCCAACAGGATTAACTGTTGACGCAAGAGGAAGCTGTCTGAAAGGGATGTTCGGGTGCTAACCCGGATTGTATCCAAAAAACATAAAACCACGGCTGCCCAAATCACAGCAGAATTAGGTGTGCACCTCAACTCTCCTGTTTCCACCAGAACTGTCCTTCGGGAGCTCCACAGGGTCATTATACACGGCCGGGCTGCTATAGCCAAACCTTTGGTCACTCATGCCAATGCCAAACGTCGTTTTCAATGGTGCAAGGAGCGCAAATCTTGGGCTGTGGACAATGTGAAACATGTATTGTTCTCTGATGAGTCCACCTTTAATGTTTTCCCCACATCCGGGAGAGTTACGGTGTGGAGAAGCCCCAAAGAAGCGTACCAATCAGACTGTTGCATGCCCAGAGTAAAGCATGGGGGTGGATCAGTGTTTGGGCTGCCGTATCATGGCATTCCCTTGGCCCAATACTTGTGCTAGATGGGCGCGTCACTGCCAAGCACTACCGAACCATTCTTGAGGACCATGTGCATCCAATGGTTCAAACATTTTATCCTGAAGGCGGTGCCGTGTATCAGGATGACAATGCACCAATACACACAGCAGGACTGGTGAAAGATTGGTTTGATGAACATGAAAGTGAAGTTGAACATCTCCCATGGCCTGCACAGTCACCAGATCTAAATATTATTGAGCCACTTTGGGATGTTTTGGAGGAGCGAGTCAGGAAACGTATTCCTCCACCAGTATCACGTAGTGACCTGGCCACTATCCTGCAAGAAGAATGGCTTAAAATCCATTTGACCACTGTGCAGTACTTGTATATGTCATTCCCAAGACGAATTGACACTGTATTGGCTGCAAAAGGAGGTCCTACACTATACTAATAAATTATTGTGGTCTAAAACTAGGTGTTTCAGTTTTATTGTCCAACCCCTGTACATTCCTTGTTTGTCTGTGTGATGGCCGCACCTGTAGCCACACAGTCGGTAACCCCACACATAAACACTTTTTCATTTTGAGTTTTCATATACACATTCACTGCAGCATAAATACATGGGTTTCTGTTTATATTTTCATTTGACAATATTGAAATACATTAGTTCTAATTGTAGCGCGCACATTTGGTTAACGTTTGTATATTTAATTTTGTCAAATATTTAACATTTTGTGTGCTTTCTTTGCTGGTGCTGTGCCTTGAACAGAAGCAATGGACTCTGGCTGACACACTCCAATTCCAGATTGACTGATTGGGTGGTACCATCTGGAGTTCCACCATGGGGGAAGACCATAGAGTTTTTATTCAAATTTTTGCATAAGTTCTTTTTGTTTTTGTGATTTGCTTATTTTGTTTAGTTATTAGTCATTCAAGTAACTTTTTAAGCTAACTGTATTTAGTTATTTTTGTTAGTTAAATTTCTGTATACGTTTTCCTTCCCTCTTCCTCAGTGTGTCAGTCTGGTCTGATCAGCCAGTATTTAGGTCCCCTTTGTTTGTTGTGTAGGAGGTCTGTTTGTTTGTTTGAGAAGTTAGTTTGAGGTTTTGTTATGTTTAACCCTAATTTTTTTGTCTTTAGCTTCTTTATTGGACCTCTTTTAAGGGCACTGTAACCATTATTTGAATTTTGTTATTTTGAGGAAATAAAACCCATGTTCTTTGAAAATTATTACTGTGTCACTCATGCTTGACCGGCCCGGTCCCTCACAGTCTGTATAAACTTGGCAATAAAGCTGATTCTGATTCGGATGTGTAATTAACCCTGAAGTTATGGTGTTTATCCAGGGGAAGAAAGTTGTGAACTCTTGATTTTAATGGAGAATCAATGCAGAGAGGCAGTTGCTTTATGCGAAACAGTACTTTGGCACAGATTGATAGGCAGAGGCGCTATATAAACAATCCCCCTCAAGGCTGCAGTCTGTGAGAGCTGAACAGCCAGTCTGATAACACACATAGCAGTTATAAGGATCAGCATTATGAGGTTGACACAAGGCAGAGTAGGTGCAATATTTTTAGGTGACAGTTTCTGGGGATTAGTTGATGCTGGCTGAAGACAAAGAGAGGTTTAGTTTAACCTGTGCTCCACCGAAGAGGGTTCTAAAACTAAACCGAGGATATCCACACATTTTTTTAACAACCACCGATAGTAATTTTGTTTCACATCATCCATTGTATAAAACATATATGCACTGAATGATTGTCTCTCTTTCCTTGGAATATTGGGTGCACCTCAGTGTGCACAGGGAGTTAAACAGCGAAAGAGTCCTTGTAAAAGCAACCTTGAATCTTCAGTAAGATATCAATAGAGAGAAGTGGTTTTGTGATCTATTCTTATATAAAGGAACACACATTTGTCAATACTAGCTTCATTTATTTTTTTTTTCATTGCAAAACAACATATCCTTAAGGCAGTGGTTCTCAAACATTTCTTTGCGTCCCCTTTTGAAGAATGTAAGATTTTAGGCCCCCCATCTAAACAAAACTTCAACAAAATGGGTAAAAAATTTAACTTTTATTAAAGGAGATAGAAATTATGGCTATTCTTCAAAAATAACATAAAATGTGCAATCACATATAGTACAACAGTAATAATACAGTTGTTTTTGTGGAAAGAAAAAAATAGTTTTGGGAACAAAAAATTATTTCGTTTTTTAACTAAATAGTATCACAGTATTACTACAATCAGTCTTTTATCCACAGCACATATTTTCAATACAAGAACAATATGGTGCAACCTCAGTAAAGAACAAAGACAAATGAAAATATTTTGCAAAAAATAAATATTAAGTCTCCTCAGTCATTGTCCTCATTTGACTTTGTTCTGGTTGTACCTGACACGTTGCCTAATTTCCTTTTCTTTTTTACCCCAGTAATATGCAATATGTTTTCATTTTACAGACAAAAGACCCTCTCTGGATCTGTCAGCATTTCCAGTGCTGGTTTTGTTTAATGTGTCACCTCCAAAAGAGTCAGTGTCTTTTGACATTCACATTTCCTGGACAAAAAAATCCAGGCTGTTCTCGCCCCCAACCCCAACTTATGTAAATAAGTCGGCAGTCAAGAGAATGCTTGCAGACAAGCTGTTGATAAGGAACATGGCAGCAAGTGAAGGGTCAGTTAAAGCAATCAGTTGAAACTACTACAAAATGTAAATCAATGCAGAATCTGGCAACATAGGCGGTTTTTGTACACTTTTATCGGTCTGAAATTTGTAGAGAAACAAATAAGGAAGATTTTAAAAGCGAAAGACCCTTTTGAGCTTTTAACCTCTCTTGGAAAAGGCAAAAAGGGTTTTGAAAATATTTATTGATTTTTAGAAATTTCACGGTTAAGATAAGAAACTACATTCTCTAGGTAAGCCAGAGGCAGCTTTTTTAGTCATGCTAGCGTCACAAATTGCTAATATAAGATGCTGCAAACAGCTTTTGATGTCAACTCCGCAATCATTTTGTCTTTCTTTTTAAATGTTAGTTAATAGGACTTCTCTCACAAATACAATGTGACGTCACCTGTGTACCTAAAATAAATATTTATAATGAGTGCTCAGGTCAGACTAGAAAGAAAATATTATGACAGTCATATTCAGTAAAATAGAATATTATTGAAAACTTAATTTATTTCAGTACCATAATTCACTAAGTAAAACACATTATATAGATTAATTACACAGAGACTGATGTTTCCAAGCCTTTATTTATGTCAATTAAGATGCTTTTCTGCTTTCAGTTAATGGAAAGATGACAAGAGTGTGTGGAGCAGTAATCAAAGCAAAGGTGGCTACTTTGAAGAACCTAGAATATAAGACATATTTTCAGTTTTCACACTTTTTTGTTTAGTATATAATTCCACATGTGTTAATTCATAGTTTTGATGCCTTCAGTTTGAAGCTACAATATTCATAGTCATGAAAATAAAGACAACTCTTTGAATGAGAAGGTGTGTCCAAACCTTTGGTTTGTACTGTATTCAATACAGAAATGTGGGCTTAATGAACAGTATGTTTAATACCTGCTTCGAGGTTGTTATTTTCAAAATGTACAGTTAATCTGACAAATGAGCCTCATCAGAACACATATTCTTATTTATCAAATATGACTGTATTAATGTTTGACATGCTGCTTATTCATGTTCTTAGTCACCTTATTTCTGCCGACATTGCTGTAGAATTGATTGTGATTCCATTTAAGCTGAGAGTTGCAGTAAAGCAGTTTGTGTTGGTAGCAATGCGTAGTGAGCTGTAATTTTGAAGATACTGGGTTTTAGTGTGACTAAATCTTTTTCTTTTTTGGAAGACTTGCCCCCGGTAAATTTCAGGCATGTGCAGGAATACCGCACTTGCTGCGATGTTTGCATTAAGAGTCAGACATAGCTTAATTACTAGCTTCAGCAGGTGGTAGCATGCATTCCAAGTTAAGCCTGGCAGATCTTAAAAAGACAGTGGAAGTGTTAATTTCTTTAAGTCATTCTCCAAATCTTTCTTTTTTTACTATCCTGTTTTGAAGTGTAACACTTGATATTCCCACGGGTTACCTTATTAAATGTTTGCTCTGCTGGAGTTAGCTTGTATGTAGCAATGGTTTACAGGAATAAATTCTATATAATGGTTAGTAAATAGAAATTGAAATCAGCTAAAATTGGAATTGGCAGGTCAAAACTTTACCAAAACTGTATACTAAAGATAGGCCACACGTATCTGCACATCTCACCATTGAAGAATTAAGGAGAAATGGTATGAAAATACTTCACAATTTCCAAATAGTTTTAGAAAATACTTTATTAAATATTTAAACATGCTGAGGGAGATTTTTGCCACTATGCTATAAGCATTAATAACATAAGGTTTGTTATTTGGGAAAGAAAAAAAACACTGGCACTGTGAGTCAGGTTAATATTTAGCATCTAATAATCATTCTTGCAGTTACACCGTTTAGAAATAACAAAATACCACCAGGTTAGCAGAGAAAAAAGTCATTTATATCACATTATCTTTATCTAAAAGGGCAACAGACACACACGTTTAAATAAACAGAGATCATGAGACGGTTCCCAGTTTTCTGCTTTGTTGTGTCTGTGTCTTTATGTGACAGAAAATATTTTAGAGGTGGTTTAGGGTTGAGCAGTTGTCTGCACTAGCATGCATTCACAAACACTAACATCTATTAATACCCTCCTCTGAGACCCTGCTTACTAACTCCCACTGACTAAAGACAAGCCCTCAGACAGGGTGCAGACACTGATGGTGGTGGCAGCAAGGCAACGAATGCAAAGAGCAACAGGTGGGACCTGACCTAGGGTCAGTTTATTTCAGATGTGCCATTTACAGTTTCAGCAGCTGAGCTGAATGACTGTGTTGTATTTTCACTCACCTCTGGTGCAGCCATAATTACAGTTTCATTAAAATAAGAAATAAGAGCAGCTGGCATCACCTCACGAACATTGAAATTGCTATTGTAACAAACCATTTCCATGGAGGAATGTGACAGATGCAGAAGATGAAGAGGGCATAACAGGTTGGCAGTGGAGCAGGGTAAACATTGTAGCTGAGGGGCTGAGTGGAGCTTCGTTCGGAGCCGTGTGTCTGAGTGCCTGCATGTGCGTCAGCATGTGGGTGTTTTTCTGTGCTCACTCTACCACTATTTTGTGTGCATTTGTGGAAGTGCACCTGTGTTTTGCTTTCCTGTGTGCGTTACACTGGGATTTCAAAAAGACAAACACAAGACACTAGTGTTTACTGGGCTAGAGTAAAGAGCAAGCACAAAATTTTAACAAAGGCAAACTGTTTTTTTTCTATAGAAGCCACTAGAGTTTGTCTGCAACAACAAGACTTGAGTGAAATCACGGGAAAGACTGGAGTTTTAGTTGTAGATCATGGGGAGACAAAATCAGTGGGTAGTGCTTTGGCAGATTATCAACATTCTGCTCTTTATCTTGCAAAAGGAGTGCATAAATAAATTGTACTGGTACATTGGACTGGTACAATACGTTGGGTTTATTTTAGCATCCAAAGGAAACATGACACTTGGAGGAGAGGTGACTTGTCAGCTCCAACTTTACTGTCTGACCAAGGCCAAGTAGAGCTTGTGAAACATTCTTTGCACTTGTTGAACTTTCTTCTGAAACCTTGTACCTCAGAATTTTCCAAGTTAAGCCTGCCAGATCTTAAAAAGCTTGAGAAAGACACTATTTTTTTTACAGTGCTGAGACAAAGTATTTGCCCAGATTTCTTTGAATCGCACTTTTTCTCACTCTGAAATGTTTCAAATCAGTGAACTAATTTTATTATCATCAGTAAAATACAATCTGAGTAAACACAAAATACAGGTCTTTAACTGATAATTTTATTTATTTAGGGCCAAAGTGTCATGCTTTAAAGGTATTTGAGTTTTGTTTGGGTTTTTTTCTTATTCTGATTATGTTCTCCAAGTTGTTGTGTTTTGGATCTTTTTTCTGATCATTGTTTTCCAGTTGGTGCTTCAGTTTATTGCCTAGGTTTAGTTTCTCATGATTATTGTATTCTATTCATACTGCTTTCTAATTTATTTCTGAAAGATTTTTCCCTCGGTTAGATTGCGTTCTTAGACTCCTGCTTTGTTCCAGCCATGCTTTGTTTTTCAATCTCTGCTTCTACAAAAGCATTCAGCTTCATTTGGTTCACCTGCATCATACAATCAGTTTCCCTGCTCCTCCTGTGTCATGCCCATATATACATTGTTATTATATTTACTCCTTGCGGAAACATTCACTGTTCACAGTTCTCAGATCACTGTTACCCTACTGTCATGCCAAGCCTGCCTGTGTTACACGCCGGTGTCTGTTACCACCTGCTTTATTTAAAACCTTACTCACCGCAACTCTGCCTCCTTTCTGTATTCTGGGGTACACCACCACACCACGCCTTGACACAAAGGACATCCATACCAACCTGGCCCTATGCGAAATAGTCACTGCCCCCTTATTAAATCGTGAATTAACTATTGGAAAGCTGAGGTCAATTTGAGTCACGCCAGGCCTTATTACTGCTAGACTTGTAAAATAAAATAAAGAAAGAAAATACATAAAGTTAATAAATAAATCACTGAAATAGAACCTTTCTGACAAGCTGAAGTAGGCTAAAAGTGTCAGGATCTGCAATTTTGGTTTTTGTGCTTGTTTACTTGTGACTGTTTTGTATATTCTGTCCCTTTGGTTTATTTACTACGTTTCATTATTTCCTCTGTTTTCCTGTGTTCTCCTTTCCCCTTCTCTGTCCCAGACTAGTTTCTCCCCTTGGCCTTAGTTTCCTTTCAGGTACTATTTACTCAGTGTTCGTTTCCCTTTATATTTGTAGTTCTTCCCAGCCTTATTCCTAGTATAGTTCCCCATGTTGGTCTCTATTTCAGTTTCTTCTGACAGGTTAGCTTTTAGTTATTTGTTTCCCGCTACACTTAGTTCCACTTATTGTTTACGTTTTGGTTTGCATTTATTCTAAGTCATCCCAGTTAGTTCAGTCAGTATTTGTTGTGGTTTGTTTTTTGCTCTCCCTTTTCTGTTAGTGTTTGTTATCCTTAGAACCTAGTTTCCCTTTGGTTTTCTTATAGCTTTATTTCTCTCGTGTCCCCGCGTTCTCTAGTGTATGTCACCATAGTAACCATTCATTCCCTCAGTCTCCACAGCCAGTTCCCGCACTTGTTTCTACTTCGCCTCTGATTACCATAGCTTCTCCCTCATTGGTCCACTCTCCTCCTCTCCTTGTTTATATACCTGGTTCTGCCAATTATTCTTCGCTGGTTCCTCAATTCTCCTGGTCATGTTTGTCACGTCAGTCTTCGTGTTCCCTTGGGATTTTTTCTGCCTCTGTACCTCTTACGACCTGTAAGTGCTTTTTGTGGTACCTGAATTAAAGGATTTGTTTTCAACATGCTGCCGCCCAGTGCTTGTCTGCATCTTGGTCCACAACTACCCCAGACTATGAACGATCTCACAAGGCACAACCTCATGCTCCGATCTAAAGACAGCCTAAACAGCTGAGAAACATCCATCAGTATAGAAACGGTTATCAAGCCAGTTCAAGGTCTTTAGGACTCCAGTGAAATGTATTAAGAGACATTATCCAAAAATAGAGAAAACATGTAACAGTAAGGAACATCCCTAGGAGTACCAACTAAAATGACTCCAAAAGTGCATCTACAACTCCTCCAGGAGAAAAGAATGCAGAACAACATCTAAAGAGATGAGACAAAATATAACTTTTTGAACAGTATGATCCTTGTTACACTGACATTAAACTAACCCAGCATTTCACAAAAAGACCATCATATTTACAGTCAAACATGGCAGTAGTTGCTCCCTCAGGACCTAGACGACATGCCTAACTGATGGAACCATACTTTCTGTTCTCTAACAGAAAATCTTAAAGCTGAATTTTCTGACATCAGTTTGTAACTTTAAGATTAAGCAGTAGAATAATTATCCAAAGCACACCAGCTAGTCCACTTCTGAATAGCTTAAAAAAGAATGTTCTGCAGTGACCTACTTAAATTCTGGACCTGAATTATAGTGGAAACGTGTTCATTCATAATGAATACATATTAATGCTCAAAGCTCCTCCAGTGTGGATGAATGAAAACAGTTCTACAAAGAGGTGTGGGCCAGAGTTTTTCCACAGACTCACTGACCGTATGTCTTCGTTGCCACCAATGGTGGCAGTTAGTAGTTTGAGAAGGCAATAATTTTATCACATGGGGTCAAGATGGATTTTTTTTTTTTTAATCAATCAATTAAATTACTGTTGGAAAACTGCATTATGTGGTTCCTCGTATTATCTTTGTTTTTATATTAAAATTACGTGGGGGGCGGGGGGTACTTTTTCACAGCACTGTATTTTACACCTGGTTTAATCCCATGCTACCACATGAGGGGTTCTTCCTTCTATCTTATGCTGACATCACATATTTGGCTTGTATTTCTGTGTCTGTGTATTTCTGTGTATCACCTCTCTACATACCTAGAATTAGAGCTTTTTGCATGATACCTAGTAAAAGCAGGTTGCCATGGAATTATTAGCTGGCTCAATATATTTTGTAGCAGGATAACTGCTTTCAAAGCAACAACAAATTGACATAACAATAATAATGTGATGCTACGCTACAGAAACCATTTGCCTGCACTGATGAAGATCCAATCCCTGTGCCCAGTGAATGTTTGAGGTGGCTGACACAGCAGGGAACTTTAAACTGTCTGCACTGTTAATGGTCAGATTGTAGTTTTCAACTGGTGCTGATGTGATAGACTTGCCTCTGCACTTGCCCTTTTTTGATCTTTGTCATATTTTGCTGGCATGTTGCAATGAACATAAATTGTAAGTCACTAGAACTCTGGATAAGAAGAATTGGACCCCACAAGAATGGAAGAACAAAGACCACAAGCACATCAAGAAAGCACTTCACACCAATGGATACCTTAAATGTGCCAATGTTAAGGCATCTAGGATTTCAAGAAAACCCTGAACCCAGTCCAATGAAGGAGACAAAAAGAAGAAACAGAATAACATCACCAATCCATATGTGTCTGGAGTATCTGGGAAACTAAGAAGGATATTTTCCAAGCATAATATTTTGTTGCATTTTAAACCCAACAACACTTTTACACAAGAGTGTTCATCCCAAGGAGAAAACACCCAAACACAAGCTTAGGGGTATGGTATATACAGACCTTTACGCTGGAAAACTAAGCAGAACTTACACAAACCGATGGTCCAGTACACAAGTGCAAACTCACCATGTAAAAAAAATCAACAGTTCTTTACATCTCAAGGACAAGGGACACTCATTTGAAGACAGCAATGTGTACTTTTGTAACACAGAAGACAGGTGCTTTGAGAGAGAAAGTAAAAGAAGCCATCTTTAAACATAAAACCAACACTAAACAGAGGAGTTATTCTCAGATTTCATCTTTCTGACACCTATTCTGCAGCCCTGATTTGTCTCCCCAGGCAGTTTTTAGCAATTCACACCTTGGGACATGTGACCAAAGCAACTCACATGTCATCATTAGGGACATGTTTGGATCTAGTGACTAACAGAACTGATAAGTAAGCTTTAATTAGTCACACTAATATGATTAATTAAGAAAAGAAACAACCATTTTGCAAAACATTAAAGAAAATAGTCTTGCTGTATAAGTTAACCCTATCGTGGGTGTATTAAGGCAAAACAAAAGGAACCTTGCTAGAGTTTTAAGAGTTAGACAGTAAACAAAACCAGAAATTGCAGTGATTAAAAAACAAATACACAATTAAATTTTGACCTAGAAAATTTGATTTGACAAATTTAATCAGGCATATTCTTGGTCATCTGGACTTTTCCTTTGGCTCAGCCTTCAAGGTTCAGTCCAGAAAAACTCAGTCTTTGCCATATCTCATTAGACAGCAAGTGAGAAAAACTGATTCTTCTTTTTTTTCAAACCCTGTTGTATAATGTTTTTAAGTGAGAGAGTTCCAAATCAAACAAGAAGAACACAACTAACTGGAGCAGTGTATTCCCTCGAAGTCTACTGAGACATGCATTAAGAAGAGACAGACAATAATGCTTTCAGTTTGACACTCTAGGTTATAACTGATCTTGAATAAATTATGGATCATTTTAAAAGGTTGCTGAGTTCTACATGAGCAGTATAGGATCCTTCACTGTACGGAGCGTTGTTTGACATGTACTGATATGCTTCTGAATAAACATTGTTTTGCTTTAGGAATATAAAAGTTAATTTTGACTTGGTTTAACAATCTAAAGACCATTGTCTGCAGGATAAAAGATTATTTTAGCTCAATAATGTTGTGATGAAGAGTGTCATAGATGTACATAAATGGACACCTGTGGATGCATATGCTTAGAAAAAGTCAAATTTCTGAGGTTAGATATTGCTAATTATTTACACTAATATGTGTTTGAGTTCCTTATATTTAAACCCATGTAAAAGGTGTGTCATAACATTAATTAGCACAGTAGGCTTAAAACTACTTTGAAATTGGCGACACTAGGTTAAATTTGAAACGTTTTTGAAATAAAAGCTACATTACAACTTCCGAATTGTGTACAAAATGCTTTTGTTGTTTTAAACTATGTCTGTTAGACATTGTCTTAATGTGCTTGATGCATATCATTCATCATTTTATCATAAATATATAATTTTGCATTTGTGCATACATTTGTTGAACTGACACTTCAAACCTTCCATGGGCTTGGTGCCAATAAAAGGTTGCACAGAGAAAGAAAAATAAACATTTCCAACTAAAACAGCAACCATTTTTCTATTAACTAAAAGAGGAAATGAGCTTGAAAATGTAGTAGAGCTTACATTTTGACCCTGCATGACTTTGAATCAGAAAAACACAAAGCATGCCTGAGGAGTACACTGAGCTCCAGTTATAGTTTACAAATTACCATTTTGAGCAGGCCTCTTGCAGTTCTGTCTAAATCTGTTGTAATTCAGAACTGCAAATATAAAAATGTCTGGTCTGTATTTGTCTTCTCAAACGGATGATTGAATGGGCTCTTTCTCATTCATACAATCAAAGCACAATTGGTGGACAACAGAATTTTTTAAGAACTTGGAATCAATAGCACCAATATACGTGAGCCGTTTCTACAAAACACACTGCACCAATCTGCTGCACTGCGATAAACATCTGAATTAATCCATACAAATTTCCGTTTACATTAATATTTAACTGTAAAGTAGTCAGAATTACTAGATTTTCAGCTCGCTAACTTAGAGAATGTATGTTAAAATATATATTATTGAGCTAAAATAAGAAACAAAACTGAGCAAGGTGGGACTCATCGTTTTAGGGTCTGACCTCCAATGCTGTTATTTTTACACAACTGATCCCAGGCATTAGCATAAAATCACTTAGATGGGTCTACCATGTACTCTGATTCAAACATGCCTAATTGTTCCTGTTATTAACTGTATAATTCATAAAGGTCTATGTTCCTGTCATTTGGGTTCCTGTTTTTTGCTCTTTCAGGAACATTTTTAACTTCCACAGGAAATGTTCAGCATCTTAAAAGCTGCAGAAATAGAATTAAAATTAAAATTTTGGTATAGCTTCAGTCACTTTCTACTCATTCTTTTTCAGTTCGACTGATTGCTTTTTATTTTTCACTGTTGAAAAATGTTGTGAGATGCCTCTGTTTATTAACCACAGGGCACAACAACGTTGCATCCTTTCACACTTTCCAGTGGTTCCACTGAATACAAACAGCCCACTCCATCATTATATGCCATTTGAGAAGTAATTAACACTGACTACTTGAAAAGCTCCTACATGGAGGCACTCACATCTTTTTGAAGTCGAATGTGGTATAATCAGGCCACTCGATGTAGCACACCATCCGGCCGGGTAGCTGGTCTGTGGTGGAATAGTAGTACTGAGGAAAGGCCAGTAGCAGAGCCAGAACCCAGATCACACCTACCACCACCTTGGTCTCTGTGGATGACATACGCTGCTGCAGTGGGTGGATAATGGCCATGTACCTGTGGAAGCAAAGACAAATTACAATGACTTTTAGAAAGACATGAGGGTATTACCCGAACTCTAAAGTTTATTTATTTAAATGGTTTCAGAAGCTGCAGTGCCAATATGCTGTCATAACTACATGATGTATTTTAAATAAGTAGATACATTATATTCCTAAAAGTATTATCCACACAAATCAATGATTTCAGGTGTTCAAGTCACCAACATGACCCAGGTGGATAAAATCCAGCACCTGGGCATGCAGACCATTTTTACAAACATTTGAGAAAGAATGGGTCAATCTCAGGAGCTCACTGAATTCCTTTGTGGGAGGATGGGAGGACACCTGTGCAATAAGTCCAGTCGAGAAAGTTCCTCGTTGCTAAGTATTTCACAGTTGACTATTAGGGGTATTTTAACAAAGTTAAAGCAACTGGGAACAACAGCAACTCAGCCAAGAAGTGGTAGGCCATGTATTATCACAGAGCGGGATCTGTGGATGCTGGGATGCATAGTGCACAAATGTCGCCAATGATTTGCAAAATCTATAGCTGTAGACCTCCAACCTTCATGCGGCTTTCAAATTACTTCAAGAAGAGCTTACTGAGAGCTTCATGGAATATGTATTCATGGCTGAGCAGCTGCATCATAGCCTTTGGTTATCAAGTGAAACGCAAAGCATTAGAATCATGGGTGTAAAGAAGGCTTCTGCAAAACTCTAGAGCAGCAGAGACATGTTCTCTGGAGGTATCAATGCCTGTCTGTCTAGTAATCTAATTGATGAGTCTGGATTTGGCAGATGCACAGAGAACAGCACCTGCCTGACTGTATTGCGACAGATGTAAAGTTGGGTACAGTGGGGATTAAGTTGTGGGTTGCTTTTCAGGAGCTGAGTTCAGCCCCTAAGTTCCACTGCAAACAACTACTAAATTAAGTGCAAGTGAACTCTGTTAACTACTGTATTTAACACACCAGGAGGCAGTGTTCACAATTCAACCATACAGTACCTTGATAAAATATCCATACCTACTATACTATACTATCAAATTTTGTCACATTACAACCACATTTTATCTAAGTATTTTACATGATTTTATGTTTTAGAGCAACACAAAACAGTAAAGAAAATTGAGGTGAAAATGATAGATGGTTTACAAAAATCTAGATAAAAATCTGAAATGTGTGGTCTACATTTGTATTCAGTTCCCTGAGTCAGTACTTAAAATATATTTGCAAATTACAGCTACAAGTCTTTACGTTATTTCAAACAGCTTTGCACATTTTTGCACATTTTTGCACGTTTGCACAATTTGGTTTGCAAAATAGCTCTTGATCAGTGAAACTGGATGTAGTGTGTTGTGAACATCAACTTTCTAGTATTTCCACAGGCTCTCAATTGAATTAATACCTGGACTTTGACTGGGCCGAGGCGAAGCCTCTCCATTTGTGGCCGGGAACTCTACCATTGCGCCATCGCCGTGCTCAAACCATTCAACTTTGATCTCATTTGACCAGACCACCTTCTTTTAAATGTTGTCTGAGTCCCTACCTCATGAACTTCTTTTGGCTTTATTATTTTGTTTAGTTTTGGACAGAATTCAGTGTGGTGAAGCTTAAATATTCCAGTGAAGCTTGGGATATTGTTTTCTAACATAAATCTGCTTTAAACGTATCTAAAACGTTTTTCTGGACCTGTCTGCTATATATCTTCGTCTTCATGATGCTGTTTGGTCACTTATGTTCTCTAAATCTACACTCAAACTTCCGATAGATTTTTTATTACAGTTCATTTATATCAAACTAGTTGACTCCATTTCCTTATTACCTGATTGTACACTTGTATCTGTTTAGGGGTACAAAGGGGGATCAATACAAATGCACATTGCATTTCTGTGCTTGCTTTTTAAAGGAATGTTGGGAACCTTGTGTCATTCTCCTTCCACTTCATAATGACATTTTTTTATGTTGGTCTGTCTCATAAAATCCTAATAAAATACATTGAAGTTGGTTGTAACAGATACCATTGTTACAAGTGTATAACCCTATGGCATATATCTACATGCTCATGTTATTAAGAACCATAAACCTGATATATAGTTTCTGTGGAAAAAACAACTTTCAATTTAAAACAACATTCTGGCCCAAGAGTTGCAAGATTATCCAATTTCACTGTCTGAGTCTGAAACTGTCACTGCTGTTCCAGGTAAAATAACATCTGTTTTGCAATTATGAAACTTAATGAAACAAGCCTTTTCCTGTGTGAAGAATCAAACTTTGTCCCCCCCTGGAGAGAATCCAATATCAGAGATTTCTTAGAAAATGGGTGTGGTGCTGATGGTGTAGGGGCGAAAGCGTGCGACCATATGCAGAGGCTATAGTCCTCAAAGCAGCTGTCTAGGGTTCGAGTCCCAGACCTGGCAACATTTGCCAAATGTCTTCCCCTCTCTCTACCCCTCTTTTCTTTCTACCTACTGTCAAAAAATTAAAAAAATAAAGGCCACTAGTGCCAAAAAAAAAATCTTAAAAAAATAAAAAATAATTCTTATAAAATCAGTTGGCAGAGCGCCAGAGCAATCATTTCATATTGTCATAACAATGGTTCTAATCAGAAAGACAATAGGGAGCATGAATAACTTATGACCAACCTGGAACATCATTATCAGTAAACCTCACTGAAAATTCTGAATAAAACCCTGTTACTGTCAGAAACTTTATTCTTTCTGCAGTACAAAACTTCAGTCCAAAGTGCATCACTCATTCAGAAGAGAGAAATTTGTTCATCGAAACAGTTTAACAACATTGCAAAATATTTTTAGAATAATACTGATTTTTAAAAATTTTAAATTTTTTTTTTCACCAGAAATGTATTTTGGATTAAATACCATTAAAAATAGACTGTCATGATCCTGGGGTGTGAGTTTGCGTGTGTGTATGTACGTTCCTCCTGTTTCTAAGGATCTCTGCTGTAGAGCGTGGTTGGTCAGCGGCAGGCAGAACACCTGTGAATAATCTGCTACCGGGCTGTGTTTATAGGGAGCTGCAAGACGATCATTCAGTGTCTGTTGTTCCAACCCTGTTGGTATTTAAGCCCCGTGAATGCCCGATTATAAGAGTTCTGTTTCGGCATAGAAAAACGGTTGCAGCTTAGAGTGTTCCACCACTCAACTTACTTCCTTGCTCCCTGTGTTACCAGACTAAAGTTACCTCTCCGTTCCAGGATTGCCCGCCCGGTTTCCCCGCTGACTGGTGGCTTCCGCCTTAAGCTCGTAGACCCCGATTCTCCCTGCCTGCTCACTCTCCATCCCCCGCTGAAGCTTCCGCTTGGATCCCTTCATCCCTCTACGGATGCTGAGCTTCCCCAAGGATTGCAACTGTAATGGAAATTCTTGCAGTAAGCGTTCCAAAGTGTATGACCTTTGGGTTACCTCACTCCTCTGAGCATCTGTGTTGGGGGAGGAAGCTGTAAAAGCCATTTTCAGAAGTTTAATGGTTAATACTCATTTGTTAGGATGATGTGTTGGGAAGGACAGATGGGTTCCTAGATAACTTTGTCACCTCTGAACCCGAGAAGGGTCTGGGGTAATAAAACACAGACTCTTTGAAGTTGAGATAACACTGTCATGTTTGGTATAAATACTGTGTGTAAATGTTGATCGGGGCTCTGCTTCACTGACTAACCTCAGTGACAGAGTCATTCAAACGCTGAATGCCTTTGAATAAAACTTATAAAGACAAAGTCCGGATTTTCTCTTGTTATGAGTCGACTTCTACCAACTTTGATAAGAAAATTCCACAACAATTTTAGCGTCACGAACAGGATCTAACGTGCCAGAGGAGACCGCAGGATGGGACACGGACACCTGGCCAGCCTGAGAGTTGTTCTCAGTCCACTTCCATATTACGGAGGGGAGTCCGGGTGCCCGCCTGTGGCTTCTGGCCGATTGGATCCGAACGATTTGTCTTCAAATATATCTGGGTGAGAAGTTGCTCTGTATGATATAATGTATATTATTATTTTTATTACACATTAACCATCATCTCCTAACTAATTAATTAGGTTCCAGAGTTGCGAGAGGGAGGACATCAGCTGAGGAATTGCAGGGAGGTTCACATTGGTAACAATGGGATAAAGCAGAACACAGGGTTTTGCGGGTGGTTTTTAGCAATTTTCTACACCTCATAAAGGAGAAAAGCCAGTCGGCAGACGTGCCGCTGAACGGGTAAAAAGGAAAAAAAATGGTTCCGGAACCTTGAGGCATCAGGGGTGTCTCCTTCTTCATACTCTGATTTATAAAATAATGAAAGGAAAATGTGAGGATGATTGTGTTAAATGTGCTTTAATTTGGAAGATAACATTGGTTTTTCACAGTGTGGAAGTTTAAGTGTAAATAAGTAAAAAAAAAAAAAAAAGAAGTTAAAACTTTCTTGAAGGAAGTTTCGTTTGTCTTAAATATTGCGATCAGTCGGAAAAGAAGGTAAAAAGTGAAAAGGGACATTAGAGAGTCGAAAAGAAAGTTGTTTTAGAAAGGAGTATAGTGCATGTTGTCAAAGGAAGTGACAGGCAGGTGGACAACTGACTGACTGACTGATAATATTTCTTTGTGCAAAATCTGAACCTATACTAAACTTTTTCTTCTGCCTCTCTCACACACAAATACACACATATATGGGATTTGAGTTCAACATCTGCGTTTTTGAGTCTGGATTTTAGAAACCTGCCCTTCTCCATGGCTACTCCGCCAGAGACGCTTCTTCAGCACGGCCTGAAAGAGAGAGATCTGCCTTCCTGTCTGCCTGCTTGTTGCAAATCGCAGTGTGAGTTTCCACCAAAGCGAAACTCAGAAGAAGTCTGGCACCACTGAGATGGACAACGATCCATGCTGTTTGCAAGAGCCAGAAGAGTGAATGCACTGGATTTATATTGAAAGCATCTTATGCGGGCAGAAGAGAAACAGGCCGGAGCAAAGTTTCTTCTTTCTCCCTCCTGAAAGAAGTTAAAGTGGACAAAGAATGATTGAATGTCCCACCAACACACCTGGGAAGGGCCTGGGTTGTTTTTTGGACTGATAGAGAACTCTGTGCCATGACAGTCTAACTCTGGAGCGATTAAGAAACTGATGGGGGTAATGTACAAACACACACACGTTTGCATAAATCTTTTCCTATTTTCTGCAACGAAGAACGCTTATTGACCGCTGCTCATGTGACGCTTGCTTGACGTTGACAGATATAGCAGGTTAAAATATTATTTTAGGGTTAGAAAAGTATCTTTAAAAGGGTGATAACTTAGCTCATTTGATACTTCCCGGTTAATTCTTTTAGAGAAACAAGTTCCCTTTTGTTGTGGAATATTCAGGGTCAATTATTCTAGTTATTAAAAGTTATTAAAAGCAGAGGAAGTTACAACATCTCCAAAACTCAGCAGTAACCATGTGTTTCTATGTTATTCTCTGGACAGATCTCATGAAGGAGCATTTTTTTAAAACCCAGCGCATGCGTAAAACCTGATGGGTTTCTCCTTCAGGCATTATTTTCTGTTGTCAGATTTTGTATTCCATAAATCTAATGGGTAGAGACCTCATTAAAACAGGCTTAGTTCTCCTGCAGATGGTCTTCATACAGTCTCTGACACAGTACTTACAGTTTGGTGCAGTTTTGTCCGCAAGTGCTAACTGATGCTTGTGGAAAGTACAAATTCATTGTTTTTCACAGCAGCTGCTGGGAAGAGGTTATATTAGGGTTTTCTTCCCTCTTCTAATTCATGCAGCGTGTTGATTTACACTGTACCTTATATCAGGTCCTGACAAAAACTATGACAGGCTTGGTTCTGCAGTTTCCTTTTTTATCCCTTTGGGGAAGGAAAGAGAAACCTAATCAGTTCTGTGTTGCATAGGAATCTTAAAACACTTGTTGATTTCTAAGATATCACTGGCTAAAACTTTTAAAACTTTGAGAGTAATTGGTTTTGTTAAACACATTTCCCTTGGTAAAACAAACCTTTAAAATGAGAATGGGAAAAATTGGGTTATTTTTGAAGGTAAGAAAGAATCTGATTGGACAGTGGTACCACACAAAAATGTAACTAATCTCATGTTCCCTAAAAGACTCTGCATGAAAAGGCCTTCAGAAATGTGGAGTTACTTTCCACCACAGTATCAAGTTTTTTAAGCATGCTTTTTTTTTTTTTTTAAAACAGATCTGGGTTTTTGTTTTGTTTTGTTTTTGGCTTTTTAGCATAATGTTGTCTGAAGCTTCTTGTGAACTGTGTTAGAAGCAAATATGATCTGTGGTAAATTAGGAGCTGTGAACTAATCATTTTAAATCTGATTATTGTCCAAGCAGAAATAATATATTTAGCCAATCCTTCAATCTCTGCAGAAAGTTAACACCATTGTTCAATGCAGTAGTACTCAACTTGTGGTTCCTGGACTCCTGAAGCCCGTGAGCCATAGATTTTGGGTCCATAAAATTATAATATTTAATTAAAGGTAGACCGATTACTTATTAAAACAGATTTAAGCCAATGATGAGTTCCAGTCATTTGGTGGCTTTGAAATGCAATAATAATCAAAATTTCTACTCCGGGGAACACAAATTGGGGTTGGTTTTGTTTTGGAACCAAGGTTAGGATTTTTATAACAGAATCCAGACAAGTAAAATCCTTCATTTTAGGGAAAGAAAAGAAATAAAGGCTCTCAACACTAAAGAGGATGGTCGGCTCAAACTCCAGTCTCCTTGTTTGATTTCTTAGGGTTTAAAGATTAAAAGAATACATAGGAGTAGAAAGGTACACAAGGTGATTTCAGATTACTAAGAGATAAAATATTGGAACATTTATCAGCATTTGGATTGTAAAAGAGGGGTTCTAGTAATAGGTTTTCCCCAACTCTCAAAATTTAAATAGCCCAAATTAAACAAAAGGATGTTTGTTCTTTTTGAAACACTATGTGGGAAAAAGTCCAGTTTGGAGTCAAGCTTCTTATCTTAATTTCTGATTAAGTCAAACACTGCAGTTTTTGTTTAGTTTGGGTATACCATAAAAATGTCAATGCCGACTTTTCTAATTTCCCCTCGGGGATCAATAAAGTATCTTTGAATTTGAATTGAATTGAATTAAAATACTTCTTTGCATTTAACCTGAAATTCTGCAATACAGCTGCGATCAAATTGAGCCAAACAAAAAGAGAACTATAACAATAACTCTCAGGATTGTAGTTATTATTATAGAGTTACAGTACAAAGAATTAGCAAAAGGTTTCAGCATCAGTAAATTTGGATTCATTTAAGAGAAAACTGTTGCTGTTCTTCTAAATACGTTGAGATCTTTTTGGACTATGTGCACTCATTTTTAAAAAAGGATCCTGAAGATCGTCATAACAAAATTGATCAATTATAGCATTAAAAGATATGGCTGAGAAAACATATTCTGAAAAGGGATTGTTAAAAATTTATTTGAATTCTTGAAGCTTCAAATTTGGCCATTTGTCTGTCTTTGATGTTTTGTCTTTGTGTTTGTTGGAATGAATGTTTATTTATATGTTGCATGAAACAATAGCCCTACTTTAGAATAATGTTTCTAAATCCCAGATTGATTAAAACTTTGAGTTTTCAGGAGAGTTAAGAAGCAGCTTGTTTCTGAGGTAGGTGCATGTTAACAGTTTTGCAGTTTAAGGTTCACTAAGATGGGTTGGAATGAAGAAACTGTGGGTCCGCCCATAGGCTGTCCATCAAAGGTTAATTCTGCCTGACTCCGCCCACCTACCAGGTTGGTTCATGCCTTTGCTCCCATGGTAACGCTCAGTACCTCCCTTCCTGAGTTTTAACACTGTTTAAGAGACAATAGAATCAAAATGCTTGTAGTGATTGTTGCCTTAAAAACATGTTTTTTTGGATGTAGCATGACTTTTAGATTTATGTGTTTTACTATTAAAAGGTTAATGAAATAGTTTAAACTAGTTTGAAGAATTAGTTTTGCATGCAGAATCATTGGTGATTTATTAGATTGAAAGTTTCCCTGGTGCCATTAAGCTAGCTGACAGTTCAAGATATGCAAAAGTAAGGAATATATTCTTGATAAAGAATCAGTCATGACTTTATACTTGGTGGGAATTATTTATTAGATTCGAATTTGTAGGGTTTATGCATCTGAATTACATTAGATGTCCATTAATCTAATACTCATCTTCATACAAGACAAATCAGGATGATATGTGACTAATATCTGAGTGAGACATTGATGAACTGAATAATTAAAGTTGTCTTTTGTTGTTAATGGAACTGAATTGCAGTTAAAAACATCTGGATTTTCTTTATGTTGCTTTCGTTAAATTCATAGTGACACATAGTTATGTCAGAATTCATTTATTTGGTTCTAGGTTATGTGATCTTGGTTACTAGAACATTTTTGTACAAACTTTTTGCTGGATTGTCGCATGGGTTGGACCCTGCGCCAGAAGAGGGGAATGTCAGAATAAAGCAACATGGGGTTCCAAAAGTTGTAGCACTCATGGGAAAAAGGGTAGCTCATACCTCCAGTGAGGACTTAGTGACAATGCGTGAGAGACGTTGTACTTTGTTTATATAAATGGTGCATAGCTCCCTAAGACCACATTCTGAAAACCTCTCTGAAATTATGGTGTTGATTCTTTTGTGAAATTTTACATCTCCACAGATTAGACCATTTTTGAAATTCTTTGTGGGTATTCTGAAACTATGAAATATTGACCTGTAATCAGACCTTCCTCAAACATCATGTCACATTTTTGATATTCAGAATATTTAGCTGATGGTCACTGCTAGTATATCAGGTGAAGTCAGAAGATCAATTATTTCGATTTTGTTGGATGTTTTGATGAAGTTCATGTAGTTAAGCACTTAGGTTTGAGAATGGGACTTTGAATTGAAAATTAGCCAAGTGTTGTGAAGGCTCTACCTATTGTTCTCACTTATATGAGATTGAGACAAAGGACACAGGCAAATCTCAGTCCTTTTGAAGTGCTGTGTGGCAGGTCTCCTAATTTGGACATAGGGATATTGCCAAGATCATTTTCTTCCACATCTTTGTGTGAAGATAGGATGTTGTTTTACTGTCAAAACCTGTCCACTGTGTTTTCTCAAGTTTCACAGACGGTGAAGGCTGCATTACCAGAAACAGCCACTTCCACCCTCCAGTCCTTTATTCCTGGCGACTGGATTCTGCTCAGAGAATTTAGGAGAAAACACAGGAAGTCCAGGGCTGGAATGGCCCATATCAGATCCTACTAGACACCCAGGAAAGCTGCAGGAAAGCTCCAGCTCCTCCAGCTTCATCTGGCTTCCAGGTCACAAGTCATCTTCCAGCTGGATCATCCACGGCCTGAAAGGTGTGAGGACAGCGGACCACCACAAGACAAAGAACTGTAAGCTGATCACTGTCGAGAGATTGAAGATTTGGTTGAAGAACACTGTTCTTACAAGGGCACAACAATCCCTTGGGCAGTGCCACATTATTTCAGAATCTACTTAAGGCCATCGCATTGCCTGAAAGTTAGAAATCATAAGGTCATTTGCCTCACTGCACACACACCACAGTGAGAGACTGACCTCTACACATTGCACATAACCTTTCTCTGGATGATGGACTGGCGACGTCCAACAACAGAGAGACAGTCAAACATGCGCCATGATGCTTATTCTCCTTAATTTCTTAACATTTGGTAGCTACCAGGGGCTCCTTTGCCTGGACAGCGAGGATCAGCCAAATTCTTTTCTCCCACTTTGACAACGAGACTGACTCTGAGGAGGAAATCTTGGATGCTTTTATCTAACTTTCATGGTTATTGCTTGATATCTATCATTATGGTATTATTACAAATTTGAATGTGTTCATTTCCACCGTTGTTTAGTTGGACTATGGAAGCCTAACTTCCAGCAGGTTAGTGTTCCTGTTTCTAAATATATTTCTAGAGGAGCTTCCTACGACCGCCCACCTGTACCAGACTGGTAACAGGGCAGCTTGAAGTCACTCAGGAGAGGCAGCAGGATTTTTATGTTTTGTTTATAATTTGTTTTCTTTGGAAAAAACTGTTTGCTTTCAGTACCAGAAGAAAGGACATTCCACTTCAAGGTCACGATGCAGCTATATGGAAGATGGTCTGTTCTGATGCTAATGATTGGTATTGCAAGTCTTTTTATAACTCTGGTGTTCATTTGGGAAATGGTACAGCAAAGACAATGTAAGGCTAATCTGAGGAATTATGCTAATAATACTCATCAGCGGATTCGAAGAGAGATTCATCACTTTTCTGACTACTATGATCATACTGATAATGTTTGGTGGCAACGGATGCATCAAACTGTGAGGAAGATTAGAAATGACAGTTGCTATGTTTGTTGTTTGATTCCACGTGCTATTAATGATCAACCATTTTTAGTACCTGTTCCTATTGATACTGCTTATACCCTGGCTACTTTCTTTCCAGGTAACCGGTTGGTGGAGGTCATTTTTCCTTGGGTGAGGAATTATACTGTTAGGGAAAGCAGAAATGTTAGTAGATTTTCTAGTGAGATTAATTTAACATGTGTGTCTACGGGACCTCTTTATAGAATTCGGGGTATTAGAAATCCGATTAAAGATCCAGATATTTGTATTACACAGGAGGAAAGTAGACCTTATTTCCTTGGGAAGACAGTAGGTTGCGAAGCTATTATATCTGTTTTATGTGCTTTAATCAACAGACATAAATTTGAGTCATGTCCTATCAGAACTGATCCTTATACTATTAAGTTTCACTGTTCTGACTACGGAACAGTAGGCTATTAGAATGATGAGTTTACAAATAGAATGGTTTTGGGTTATCTGTTAGCTGAGAAGGGTGTTGGTTTTGCAGAATTTTCCTTTAGTTGTGATTATCTTGTAATCAGAAGAAAGGAGTTGTAATGGAAATTCTTGCAGTAAGCGTTCCAAAGTGTATGACCTTTGGGTTACCTCACTCCTCTGAACATCTGTGTTAGGGGAGGAAGCTGTAAAAGCCATTATCAGACGTTTAATGGTTAATACCCATTTGTTAGGATGATGTGTTGGGAAGGACAGATGGGTTCCTAGATAACTTTGTCACCTCTGAACCCGAGAAGGGTCTGGGGTCATAAAACACAGACTCTTTGAAGTTGAGATAACACTGTCATGTTTGGTATAAATACTGTGTGTAACTGTTGATCGGGTCTCTGTTACACTGACTAACCTCAGTGACAGAGTCATTCAAACGCTGAATGCCTTTGAATATAACTTATAAAGACAAAGTCCGGATTTTCTCTTGTTATGAGTCAACTTCTACCAACTTTGATAAGAAAATTCCACAACACAACCTTGCCTCCCACCTTTCCCCCCTGACTGAGAACTGTAAGCCCTTCTTATTACTACAGCTCATCACCTGAATACTGCCTCTTTCAAGCCTCCTAACTGTTACCTTCCTTTTAGAGAAAGCTGAGCCTCAGATCCAGAAATCCTCCCAGTTCCCCTCTGAGTGCATCATCTCCTGTGATAATAAATCTTTGAATAACTTACCCGATGTTCTGTGTATAGTTCTGCATGTGGGTCAGGAAACTATCCCAGAACATGACATAGACACAACAGAGCATATTTCTAGAGGTTTGCAGTGTAGATTTATTAAAATAGTGCATCATTTATCAGTGATATCATTTTTATGGATTTATTTTACACAACGTTCATCAGTTAAACAATGCTGTGAGCAAAATGGGTCTAATTAAAGGCTCGATCCCACTAATAACCCAAATGAATTAGTTAAGATATTCTCATTCTAATTATATCCATGTGACCGTCTGAAATTTAGAGATCACAGCCTTGGATTTACTTTGCCTCGACCTCAAACAGAGCTGGCAGCCATGTTGCTTTGCCTTTGAACAGGTGAGTCATATAAGCAAGCTGGTGTTGTTTGAAACAAACATACTTCTGCAGAGGACAGCTCAGATCACTAACACTCCTGCTGGTATGCAAGCACTTGATTTTTAGATTTAAATCCTTGATGCTAGGTCAATGGAAGTAAACATTTAGTCTAAAATTTAGACCATTTTATTTTACCAAATTCATTAAAAATTAGACAAGATTCACAAAGAATATTTGACATGTACACATCTCAGGGCATGAATGCCATATTAATTAAAATGTATTTGAACTTCTTTCTAGAAGATGATGATCATACAACTTACAACCTACATAATTATAATAGTAATTGGGTGGAAATGGTTTTATATATATATATATATATATATATATATATATATATTGTCATAATGCGGTTTTTGATGGACCAATATGCAGGGAAGAACTCCTGAAGCTCGAGGTCTGACGATAGATAGATAGATAGATAGATAGATAGATAGATAGATAGATAGATAGATAGATAGATAGATAGATAGATAGATAGATAGATAGATAGATAGATAGATAGATAGATAGATAGATAGATAGATAGATAGATAGATAGATAGATAGATAGATAGATAGATAGATAGATAGATAGATAGATAGATAGATAGATAGATAGATAGATAGATAGATAGATAGATAGATAGATAGATAGATAGATAGATAGATAGATAGATAGATAGATAGATAGATAGATAGATAAATAGATAGATAGATAGATAGATAGATAGATAGATAGATAGATAGATAGATAGATAGATAGATAGATAGATAGATAGATAGATAGATAGATAGATAGATAGATAGATAGATAGATAGATAGATAGATAGATAGATAGATAGATAGATAGATAGATAGATAGATAGATAGATAGATAGATAGATAGATAGATAGATAGATAGATAGATAGATAGATATGGGTTCCAATATTGACCCACACTTTTACTGTGTTAAATGTCCCTTTGTAAGTTCAACCTTGACCATCCTTTTGTTGCCATTAACAAGCTTCTAGAATAATGGTCCTGCTCCTTTCATGGTATGCTCAGCACAACAGGTGTTTGATGAGTTACTATGATTACATGACTTTGTGCCGCTTTTATGCAGTTTTATCAAACGGTGGTGCTTCTGAAGAATGAAACTTGTCTGTAAGAAATGTTCTTTGTTTCTTTTCATTCTTTAGAATTTAATTTATTATTAATTTATTTTGGTTCTTGTTCCTTTTTTTATTCTCTAAAGCTCTAAACCAAGCTTTTGAGTCGAAGCTTTGTTTGTCATGGCCCATACTAAGTTTTATTTGCCAGTTTGCACATATCTTTGCTACATTTGTCATTGCATCTCTTGGTATTTGTGCTTGCCAAGTCAATGATTTTCTAGGGTTATTCTTCTCTCTAACTTTGTTTCTAGATGCCCTGCGTGTTTTAATTCATAAAGTTTGTAATTTCCTCATCCCTCTTGCCTGTGAGCCTACATTTGGCTCCACTCCACTCCTACCACCTGAAGATGGAGATAAAATAAACAAGCGGTACTGGACTTAAAACTGCTGCATTCATAAAACAAAAGCTGGAGAGTATTTTATCTTGCAGTATAACCCAAACCATTAGTTGTTTCATCACAGACAGATTGTTTTGTAAACCTGTATTTTTTATGTATAAAATAGCTTAGCATCGTACCTTCACTGCTCAAACCCTTCCTCTGCCGATTATTTAATTTTCCTGATCCAGGCAAATTGTGCACTGTACTCAACGCATTGTTATTATCAGAATCAGAATCAGAATCAGAAAAGCTTTATTGCCAAGTACGTTTTTGGACATACAAGGAATTTGTTTTGGCGTAGTCGGTGCAATACAGTACAAATTAAACAGTATAAACATATCTACAATATAATATAAATATATGTGCACAGTTTTAAGTGAGTGAGAGTAAATATAGAGCAGTATAAGATGCAAGAGCAATACTTCCCTAAAGTGTTTTTTGCTGCAGCCAAGGTTAGGATATATTAAAATCCAGGATCCAGAACTGCTTTAACCAGATTCTGTAAAGAACAGTTCAAGTCTTCGGGGTGTATTGGGTAGTTAAATATTTAAATGAAACACAAATGCACATTTAATTTGCTTTGTGAAATGTGCTCCCAATCATGAGATTATTTGCTTACAAACAATATTTAGTTTTCATTTTGTCATTGACATCCCTGAGAGCTGCTGGATAGACATGCAGGGAAAATGAAGTTCCAAAACTATGAGGATTCACTAACCCGTGACAGATTAGTGTTAAAATTAATCTGTTGGTTTTATGTATCGATTGAATCTGTCTTCGTACATCAGTTCCAAAATCATGAGAACGTGCAGTGCCTTGCTACAGTATTATACCCATTTAAAGTTTCACATTTTGTTAGGTTACACCGTAAATTAAAAGTATTTAATGATTATTTTATGTGATTGACCAATACAAAGTGGAAGTGACATTGAAGCAAAATAATGCATGCAAAACATGTAAACATCTAAAATTGCCTACAGAAGTCACTATAAAATAGTCCATTTGTGTATAATTCAATCTTAGTATAAATTCAGCTGTTCTGTAAAATCCTCAGAGGTTTGTTAGAAAATAATAGAGAAAAAATATTATGAAGATCACAGAACACAGCAGACAGGTTATGGATAAAGCTATGGAGAAGTTTAACGCAGAGTTAGGTTATAAAACAAAACACCAAGTTTTGAACATCTCAGACAGCACTTATTTGTCTATTATCTGAAAATTGTAAGGGTAGGGCATAACATATAAAGACACGTCTCTCAATCTAAATTGGTAGAATGGCAAGGACAGCATTTTTGCTACAGAAGCTGCAGACATCAACAACTCAGATGGGAAAATCTGTTGACAGAACAACTGAATGGTAAATAGAAAGACACTGTTGGAAAAAAAGGCCCAGAAAGTCCTGTTTGCAGGTTGCCAAGGTGCATTGGTCACATGAGATCAAAATGAACTATTTTGTCCCTTATGCAAATCATGAAGCATGGTGGTGGCAACATCATGCTGTGGGCATAATTTCTTCAGCAAGGACATGGAAGCTGGTCAGTGTTGAGTACAGGGCAATGATTAAAGAAAACATGTTAGATGCTGCAAAAGACTTGAAATTTGGGCAGAGTTTCACCTTCCGGTAGGAAAGCAATCCTGAACATATAGCCAGAGCTACAATGGAATATTTGGGTGTTGGAATGACTCAAAGTCAATGCCTCAATCTAATATATATACTGTAAGGCAAGACTTGAGAATAATGTTTACAGACATTTTCCACCTAATCTGACTTTAGTTTGAAAAATTTTTCAAAAATAAAGGGCAAATGTTTAGATGTTCTTTAGATGTTCTTTAGATGTTCTTTTTTTTTTTTACTGTGTCCTTTCCAGTAGAGTAGCGCTCATAATTGTTGTCTGAGTGTCAAGACAAAGCCCAATAGATTTAATTTCATAAGTGGAGCATTAAAGATAACGCTTTAAAGCTCTGCTTGATATTTATAAAAAGAAACTTTATTAGAAACGGCTTTTGGATTATTTCAATTGTTACGGAGAAGAAAAAAAAAAAGAAGCACGAAACAGAGAAAGGTGTGGCAAAAAGGAAAAGGGGCGAGAAGGAGAAAAAAATGGAGGAAAGAATAAAGGATAATGACAATACAAGATAACACCCTGCTTGCTTCTACACCTGCAGAAACGTTCACATTACCAGCTTTTTTACCGGAAAGTGCACGGTACTTATCAATGCAAGATGTATTTAGTGGTAAATACGGCTAAATATAGAACGTTGGTGTATCTGTTAACACCTGTATCTAAACACCTGTGGGTCTGAGTGTGAGCGCGCTTGTGTATGTATACAAGGCTTCTCCATAAAAATATGCAATAGTGAGTGTGAGGAGCCACAGTCCCGCCCTCCTGGACCCGGGACAGATATGGAGGAGATCCGAGCCACAGACATCCAAAGGCCCCCCAGAGCACAGGAACCCCAAGAGAACAACCGCCGGGACTACCGCAACCCCCCCAGAGAAGAGCATGGGAGAGTCCCAGGGTAACCATCCAGCAGCCACAGTGCAGAAGCCCCCGGGAGCTGCAGCGACGAGCCCACAGTCCCCGCCGGCTGCCGTTTACGACCAAGCAGATCCAGCCATGGACCCAGAGACCTGAGACCCCGGGACACATCACTCCCCAAGCAGAGGCACGACAGAGCCCAGGGGTCCAGGCCCTGGCAAGCAGCCACCAGGAGTGAGCCAGCACATATTAAAAACACCCAGCCCCGACTACCGAGAACCACAAGTACACCAGTGGGCAGAGACACCAACCCCCAGCAGGTAGTGTGACGGGGAGGAAATAGGCCCCACATTTGATGGGGGGCCTAAACTGATCCAGAAGAAGGAGCAGCCCAAGACCCATCTTGACACAAAAAACAGGCACACACAGTCACAATCACACATTCCCATGTGTACACAAAAAAAACCTCACACACAACGTAAAGACAAACAACAATGGACAACGTACACTCACTCACACTCCCCGTACATACTCTATACTCCCAGGTCCAGGTGCTGATACCCCATAGGGACAACCAGCCCCCGGACCCAGGACGTGGTCCCCTTCCCTCCAGGGGTGGAGACAGGCAGACCGCCCCAGCACCTATAGCCCGGGCTCGTGCCTGAACCGTAGCAACCCCAGCCAGGACCCCAACCCCCCGCCCCGACCCCAGTCCCCAACGACTCCCATCCTCATCCGGAGAGGAGGCCATGTACAAAAGAGGGGTCTACATGGTCCAAACTATCCCGCCAACCAGAGCTGCCACAGAATAGAATAGTCCCAACCTCCCAATGAATTCCGATCCCAACCCCATGAGCCCCCCACCCCAATGAACCCCAACATGAATTTCCCCTCAGGGTCACCCCCAAACCAGGACACAGATATGGAACATATGCCCCTGAACCGAATCGCCATGAATCCCCTCCCCACAGCACAAGAGAACACCCCCACAGGTGTGCTTCATCCACTAAAACCCAACAAAGCAACACCTTTACACCACAAGCTCCACTCCCAGCTCTACCACCACCGCTCATCTGATCCAGATGCCGGTGACCCCACATCCAAGAAGAGGACACACACGCTGCAGCCACCCACGCCACCCAGTGCAGGCACAAGACATGCTCCACCGACCCACCCACCCAACCACCAAACGTAGCCCTGCGCCCGGCCAGGGGCATGGGCCACAGAAGGAAGCATTGGAGGAAGGCCACCAAAGCATGCCAAGGACCAGGCACCCCACCAACCCCACACCCAAACCCCGGTGGTGTCCCAGGATGCCAGCCAGCCACCCTCCCGCATGGCACACCTCGTTGCACCAAGCAGGCTGGTCAGCCCCTCCACCAAAGCGAAGCCACATCTCAATCAACACTGCACACTGCCCGGCCAAGACCCCTTCGCCAGAGCCCCGCACCCCCCCAACCAACGGACCAGGCACCGAAGCCAGGGACCAAGATCCAAGGCAATTCAAACAATCCCAAGAGGGCTGAAAAGCCAGCCCCAGCACCAGACAAGCCCCAAGATCCGAACCCCAACCCCAGCTCAGATCCCGACCAGAAGGCCCACTCCCTCTCCCAGCCTCCAACCCCAGATGGCAAACAGCAAACGGGGGTGTGAAAAGACCCCAACCCTACCTCCACCCACTGAAATGTGGTGTTGATGTGTGTTGTTGTAGTGTACATTTAAAAAGAAAAACAGGTGGGGAAGAGGGTCTGCCACCACCCCCCCCACCAAGAACCCTAAATGTCTACATACAACTTAACCCTTGAAGGTGAGCGCAGGCACCAGAGGTGAAGGTAATAAAAGGGCCTCCCTCCTAATGCCATTCACCATGCCCACACCCAAGGCCCTACATGTTAATGTCATGAAAATGTTATAAATGAGTGTCTAAGTTGTACAATATAATTGGGGCACAGGAAGCCATGGGACCACAGAAATGGAAACTGAACTAAAACAGTCTGTCAATGTTCCTGCACTTTTACCATTTTAAAATTTCATACTTTTTGAGAGGCACATTTTTAGATTTCATAGTTAATTAGTAAGTACATTTTGGGTCATCATTGGTTTGGTAAAATGCGGCACTCCAATGATGCACATGCACCCCAAGGCCCTAGGTGGTAGTCTGATAGAGTGGGCAGAGGGAGGTGTCCGGGGATGGGGAGGGAAGGACTGGGGGGCAAAATGCTCTCCCACGAGCCACTATGGAAGAAGCGGTATATAAAATGACTGACTGAATGACTGGTATGAATACTTTCGTGAGGTGCTTTGCATTATCTGATAAATTTTCCTAGTGCTAAATAAATTCTTTCAGAACTTGGCATTTACCGGTGTTACAACATGCTTAGTTATTTTTAACAAATAATCTATAACTGCACCTTGGCTCTCCAACTTCTTTGCCTAGTACTCATTAACAGCGTAACTGCAAAGTATTATCCCACAGCATTAATGGTAAAATCCTTAGGAATCACTCATAACAAAAATAGCAACCCAAAAACGATCCCGGTCCAAAAGATTTTAATTGGAAAAATATTAACATTTTAATTTCAGGGGTGCAGTGACTCTGTCCTGTTCTAGACATTTATACCCCATTCCCCATTGGTCCCACTTTCAGTGTGTTACAGGTCATAAGCATCACTTCTGTTTGATTTTCTCATCGCCTGCAACCAGAGACTGATCTATGCTCCTACAGCCTAACTCGACATAAACAGATCAGCTAATAAACTAAGAAGATGGTCTGCTGCAGCTGAGAGACACTTCATTTTTATAAATCTGCTGGTAGCATTGTGTTCACCTTATGTTTCTCCTGTTAGAAAGCAGTCCTCTGAAACCTTGCACTTCAAATATCTATCTGTGGGCAATATCTGATTACGCTCAGAGAGGTAGCTCTTCACAAAATGTCAGCAGGACAGGCAGTGGTGCCAGATTTTGTGAGTGACATACACCTCAAATAACTTACAAATAGCATCTAGACTGCCACGGCAATGCAATGGTTAGATATAAACACCATGAGGCTGCTGCACTTTTTTTTCTCAGATGTTAGTGATTAAGGAGGAAGCAACAGAAGCGACAGCTAAGACATGCCTGCCTTTGAGGTTGTCAGCAAAGTTTTTCTTTTTAGATTGCAATTGATGTTAAGCTGGGGTAATTTAATCACAAATTTGTTTCCTCTGGTTTATTGGCTTCTCAGGGGTTTGTTGTTTTGCAGAAGGTTAGGTGAAACTACTACCAACAGTTAGAAGGAGATAGGCCATAGGAGATAGGTAGTGCTCATGATCTTTGTGTTTGGGAGGGTTCTTAAGCTGTGTTTTAAGTTGTAGGAAGTATTCTGCTCCTGAAATCATATCCATAACCAGCAAACGCTATTGTGCAAAACAATAATCCTCGTGAATGCCACAGCATAACCTTTTCAATGATTAACGTGTGTGTGTGGGAGTGTTATGATTATGAATCTGAGAATATTATTTAATATTTAATATTAATATTTTAATATTTTATCAAATAATATTTCGGTCTGTTAAGGGTTATCCTGTGAATACCGGCCCAGTAAGGCGGTGGTATTAGGACAAAATAGAAAGGTGTGAGCCAAGCTCTGACATTATTGAACAGCATAAACTCAGCACACATGGAATGAATTCACACAATTTCTTAAAATACAAGAATTTATTAACAAAAATAAGTCAACTCAAAGTCAAACGTATTTCAATCAACAAACTCTTTATTATGCTAAAACAATCCAACTAAACTACCAAGCAGAATTAAAGAATAAAGACTATGTACAATATAAAGTTGATTAAAGATTATTGAAAACCATGACCAAAAGAGTGATGCAACATTACCATGCAATGTTTATGTTTGAGAACCAAGGATTATCTTGAAGAATCTGGAAATGAAGTTAAGTCAGTCTTGGAACCAACTTAGGCAATAATCAGCATACCTTTAGACAGCCATTCACTATGCAAGATCAGATAAAATATTATTTTAATAAAATAATGTTTTAAGAATGATCTACTGAATAAAACCAACCTTCTGGATGACTAATTCTCAACGGTGTCTCATTAGCTGCCTTTACTTATTAAAATATTCAAAGAAATATTATTAAGGGGATGTTAAAATATTTAAGGAAATATTTTGGAAAAGAGCCAAATCTTTCTGGAGAAATGGGGCTTAATGGTGTTTACTTACTCATCAGATTTAGTAAAATAATGTTTAGGGACTATTATTTACTAGCTTGAAAACTAACAACCTTTCTGGGTAAATATTCTTTAGCAGCATGCACATGTCCTAAGCCGTTAGCAGTTAAAGCTAACAAAGAAGCTGATAGCTTAGCACCAGAATCAAACACACACCTTTAAAAATACCGTTAATGAAACGGTTAAAATGCATAAACGCGGACGGTGCGTTATGGCTGATCTTCTGTGTTTAAAATCACCCTTTAAATAAAGTTTGTCTTAACTTTAAAAACACACAAACAGAACACAAAGTTGAGCACGTGTGGTGCAGATAGCCTGCTGGCACCAAGATAGCAGAGTTCAACACAAACAAAGCCAAACTTCATAAAATGAAAAACGTTTAAATCATTTCATCCTAAATATCTCTCTGCCCAAACCCTAACCTCGTTTGAATTGTGTTGAGGAGGAGTTGTCCGGGCGACGACAACATTTGAAGAAAGCTCCGTGAACAAAGGGTTAGCTTCCAGCTAACCTCCGTAGCAGTGGATGAAAGATGGCTCGTTCTGTCCGCCAACCAACTGCACATTACCGTAACCACGGTGATGCGGGGCCGTTGTCCTTCGTTCAGACTCGGGTTGTAGAGACAATGTTTCTGCAGGGAATTCTCTGGAACACAGTTTGCTTCTGAAGGGCTCAGAGAGAAAGTAAAGCAATGCTTATACCTTAATTTCTCCTTTCTATGAATGAATACCGGATTATTTCAACAGTATTTCATTCGTACTCAACTTGAGCATATGATCACGTGATCTTATGACACCCTTGGATCCAGTTTGAAGAGTTTATGTCTTTTTGCCAACAAAGAGACATTAGCGTGCTGCCTCTCCGGCCGTCTCGCAGCGGAGTCTGGGTGGTAGAGACAGGATGTAGCAAGATCAGTGCTTTTATTTGGACAGTGACGTCACAGGAAGTCCGCAGTTACCCTGTTTCCTGGCTGTGCCGGAAGTAGGCAAATGCAATTAATTTTGAAAGTTCCAGGAAAGTCTGTACTGACCTTTCACGGATGTGGTCCCAACAGGAGTTTGTATGTAAAACAGCTTTTCTCAGGTCAGATTAATCCAGAGGCACACATGTGCTTATGTCCATAAAATCACTGTGTCAATACATACAGAAATAAATAAATGACTCAATAAAATAACAACTAGGCCAAAAAGTAGCTAGAAATATAAATTAGAGTGGCAATAAATGCAACAAAACAATAAAGAAAAGATATTTATTCAACAATGGATCAATTAATCAGATACAATTATATAAATACAATATATATATATATATATATATATATATATATATATATATGTCATTCAGTCAGTCATTTTCTACCGCTTATTCCATAGTGGGTCGCGGGAGAGCTGGTGCCTATCTCCAGCAGTCTATGGGCGAGAGGCGGGGTACACCCTGGACAGGTCGCCAGTCGATCACAGGGCAACACACAAACAACCAAGCACACACTCATTCATACCAATTAACCTAACAGGCATGTCTTTGGACTGTGGGAGGAAGCCGGAGTACCCGGTGAGAACCCACGCATGCACGGGGAGAACATGCAAACTCCATGCAGAAAGACCCCCGGCCGGGAATCGAACCCAGGACCTTCTTGCTGCAAGGCAACAGTATATATATATGTGTATCTATATATATATAGATAGATATAGATATACATATATATTGTTCTATATTTAACTGTTGTAAATTATCTTTGCTATTATGCTTATTTTTATAATTATACCCTTTTCTTTAACTCTATATTTTTCTTTTTTTTTTATTTAACAAAGGTGTATTTTTTGCTGTTTTATTTTTCCTAGCATTTGTTTTTATCATATTTATTACCACCCAAATATATTTAAACATTTGAAACAGTTTATCCTCAAAAATATATTATTCCAAATTATTTTACTGTCCATTTATTTCTTGAGCACTGATGTATTTTCTCCTCTAATACATCCCTATTGTATTTTCTGACCAAATAGATTTTCATTAGCCCACTTATTTCCGTTTTTACGATGCTTGTTCACTGCATTGTCTTTTATGACAGAGTATTTAGGACCAGGCTAAGAGTTTTTAAAAATTTTTTATTATGAATATAAAGTCTTAATATTATGAGAATAAAGCCATAATATTACGTGAAGAAAGTCGTACCTTTATGAGAATACAGTTGTCATATTACGAGAAAAAAGTAATGACTGCTCCTCTTCCACAAAACAAGCAATTTCTTCCAAGTCTGTGTGGTTCTTTCTTTGAAACAGACAGTCATTGCACAATCCTTTCAAAGTCCAGATACTGGTAATAATTTGATGCTGATGTGCTAAAAGATTAAGAATATCCTTATTTGTGAAACTGATACTAGTATAATTTTACAAGATGCTCAACATTTTAACACATAGAAGACTGTACTATTGTGTAAGAGTCTTCATAAAATTTGCCACTTTATTCTCGTAATATTGCCTCTTTATTTTTATAATATTCTGACTTTATTCAGAAAATATTCTGACTTTATTCTCGTAATATTCTGATTTTATTTCCATAATATTCTCACTTTATTCTCTGAATATTTTTGATTTATTCTCAGAATTGAAAAAAAAAAATTATCTTAGCCTTGCTCTAATACTCTGTTGTAATATTTTTCACCTCACATGCAGCTGGAAATATAAAAATGAATTGGACGGGACAGAGACAGACGGGCGATCTTTGGAACAGCGTCACTGCCTCGGCTTCTCTCCTATTGACATGCCTCAGGGAAGTAAGTGCTGATTCTCATTATGGCTGCTTGCCTGTTTTATATACATTAGCAAAGTATGGAATCTGTTTTGTTTGAGTGTTACTATCTTAATTCATTTTTGTCAAAGGAACTGCTAATATAAGATCATATTTCTAAAAAGTGGCATTGCAGTAAAACAGCTCTTTGCTAAGCTTCTATTAGTGTTCACAGTATAACACCTTTTTATTAACACAATGTGTAAGCTGGGGGCACTATTATATATCTATTAGTTCCTCTAGAACACAAGAAGAAAGATTCTTCCTCATCTTTGTGTTTCTTCCTGTCTGCCATTGCTTACATGAAATATATTCACAACTAATTTAGTTTCTCCACGCTCTGCAGCACATTAAGAGAGGTGTGCTGTGATGGGAAGTAAAGTAAAGATATGTCATTAATGTCAACAGTTTTACAATGTAAAGCGCCTTTTGTGTACAAAAGCGCCTTTTATACACATGTTGATCTGATCTATAGCCACCCCAAAGACAATCTGTTTTAAAGGGTAAATCCAGGTTTGTTTGTGTAATTGAATGAAAAGTTGCCCTTTAGACAGCAAGGTTCAATAATTGTTTAATGATTCAGTTTCCTAACTCATATCTATCTAATTCCCCTTTCTCACTTTGGAATATCTGCTTTTTGTTTCTACACATCAGTAGAATAAATGGATTAAAAAAATGTCACCATAGTGCTTTTTCATGGAAATCCTATGTAGTACAATCTCCAGCAACTTCAGCTAGACACAAATTTTGTGGTGATATGCGTATTGTTGCATCCAGGGGTGAAAGTAGTTTTAAATTCTTGCCAGTACTTGGGGGCGGAGCTAGAGGGGGCGCTAGGGAGGCACTTGGGGCATATGTGCATGCATATATGTATATATAATGTGTGTGTGTTAATTGTTACTCTCATCTGTGGCCCCCTCGAGATCTCTCTCTCTCAGTAAAGTCCAAACTCCAACTAATTAAAATGTATCAATATTTTACTTTACTGTTGGCTGTATAAGGCAGAAATTAGAATCACTTGACAATGTAGAATATATATATATATATATATATATATATATATATATATATATATATATATATATATATATATATATATATATATATATATATATATATATATATATATATATATATAATTATTTAAAGTCTGTTGATGGTAAATGAGTTATTTTTGGTCCTGTAATATAAGCGGCGGTTTTTTATGTCTGTGCACTACCTGTGTAAAATCTCCCCGTCCACTAAATCGAACACATCGATCTCCATGGCAACCGCTGTGTTTTGGAGGTAAGCGAGCATGTGCTCTCATGTAATGTATGTGAAATATCTGGTCATAAGTGGTGTTTTCGAGCTGTACTGTGTTGTTGTAATTCAGCAAAATAACATGAACCACAACTAGTTACTCTCCCGGTGCTTTTAACTGGGGTATTTAGCAGCGAGCAGACAGACATTAAACGTAGCGGTGCTCGTTTTAAAGGCTGGTCATTCACAAAAGCCTCAAGCACCGAGGGGAGAGAAACAAAGCAGGAGCATTGAGGCTCCAGCATAGCAGAACAGTTCAGAAACTATTTGGAATGAGGGGGGAAAAAGCTATATTTATAAACAGATTAAGTCATGTTTTAGACTGTATTGGTAGCAGATCTGATATTCTTTGTGTGCTCGTGAATTTTTGCAGCCATAACTGGTTCTGGATGACGGCTTCATAGACGACAGCCGTTCTTCCCTCTTCCCGGTACTGCGTACTGGCGCAGAATCTTTTAATGGTACGCAGTACCGGACCGTACCGGCTCACTTTCACCCCTGGTTGCATCTGAAATTATTTAACTCCCAATACAAAATAGGTTTACTGGCAACATTTTTAATTATTTAGATGTGCGGGATAAGCACATTACTTAAGACTAATTGTTAAATAAAACCTTTTATTCTACTTCAACACTGCCTCCTACTTTTGATCACAACTTCAGTTTCCAAATTATTCAGCCCACTGAACAGAATCTTTCATAAGAGCACACATTTACAAATCAGGTATGGTCTTAGGCACACCTGATCACACAGTGAGGGGCTTCATTAGCTGTACTTGGAGTACTTTGGATACAACCTGGCTAAGTCAAGAAAATTGTCAGCAAGTTCACAGAAATCATTGCCTTGCACAAAACAGGAAGAGAATTAAAAAAAAAAAGGCCTTGAATGTTCCTAGAAATACAGTTGGAAGCAAAAAATCGTTCCCCAGTTCAGAGTTAAACAACTAGTGGGTATGCCCACTAGTGGCAGCTGCCACAGGATTCCTGGAAGACAAATGGACAAAAACCCTCGACTGATTGCAAAAGATTGCAGCAAAACTTGATGGCACAAGCCAATGAGGTTTCAGTTTCCACAGTAAGGCAAGAGCTCCATGCTTGAACTCCAAGACCTACACTACTACTCACCCAAAATCATAAGAAAAACAAGTTCCAGTTTCTTCTCAATAAATACAAGAAAGACGTTTTGGGTTTCAGTTGTATGAAGTGAAGAATCAAAACTTTAACTACATATCAGCGATATGTCTGGAGGAGAAAGAATAAAGCATTAGCTGAGAAGAATACCATGCTTACAATTAATCATGGGTTTGGCTCAGTGAATCGCCTTCTCTGATGCAGCAAATCTGCAGCATGTAGGGGCAAGATGGATTCAATCAAGTGTGTATCCTTAGAGACATTTGCATTTCTTCTGTGAGAAAACTGAAGCTTGGGCCTTATTGGACATAAAATAAAACTGAGTATATTTTAAGTTTATCAAGGCTTGGTTTCAGAAGAGGTCCTGCAAGATACTAGTGGCCATCATATTGGCCTGGTTTGAACTCTACTGAAAATATATTGAAAAGGCACCTGGAGCACATAAGCCAAGAATATTAATGAAGTGGATTTCTTCGCCCCTGAGGAGTGGGTTTACTTCTGAAGAACAATGTCCTTTAGCTGTAGCACACTCTAAATTCCCCAGCCATCAATTTATATAATCAATATATATAAGACTAATGCATCATAGGTGTTTACAGAACATGGCATTTTTCAATAATGCATTTCATTTCTTCATGTTTGGATTCAGGTAAGTGAATTTTTAGCTGCATCAGCATATGGGGAAATTAAGAAACAGTTTATCAGTATCTTCAATACAGACATTTATTTGTTAATTGTTATAAATATATACCAGTTTTAGTGTTTTAAGTCTTGCTTCATGAAGATGTTCAGTACCATTAAGCTGACCTAAAAGATCTATTAGGTAAAGTAATAGTAATTAGATCAAAATTATTTCAGATTAGGACTCTGCTGATACCAAGTTCCAGTGCAATAGCTCACTAAAGGTACAACAATAAATACAGTGTACACAACCTTCTGTAACTTTGCAGTAAAACAACACTAAATTTAAAATAATCTTATTTCAGAATTTTACAGTATTTACAGAAGTCTTCTGCTTCATAAACTTAACAGATTGCTTTGAATGTTGTAAAATTTATATTTTATTGTTAAAGCTGCTTTCTGCACACCTTTCTTTCTCACACCAGGATCTCTGTGTTTTTGATGACAGCCCACAGATGAGGTCACACAACATAGACAAACAGGAAGCCTCTCTCTCACTGTGAGCACTGTAATGAGTCAAAAACAATTTCACTGTCATACCCTGTCACACTATTGTGTATCTGGCTTTTTTTTTCCAATGGTACAGAAAGACACAAGGTGTAGAACGCTCAGGCATCAGCTCAGGCATCGTCTTAGTATACTTTGAACAATGTAGCATACACAATTTGATGACCAGATAATCAAGGCTGCGATGGATTCTTTTGGACATTTAAAAAAAATCTGTCACATGAGACCCGCTGCTCTTAACGCCATGTATATCACACATATGCACTGAATCGACCTAACTGCAACTCCATGTTGTGGACAGGACCCAATAATAACCTTATTTGTTTCATACTAGACACTGCTGTCTGCCATAAAGAATATTCACTCACCTCAGCATGTCAAATTATTTCAACTGAAAATGAAACAGACTACATGACCTGTTCTTCTGATTATTTGGTATATAAATATATGGGCACTTGGTGACACTAATAGAGCATTGGAATTTAATTTATAGATGGTCAGATAATTCATAGATATTAAAAGAAATAACAAAATAAAGCAAGACAGGGACATCACAGCCAAAGAAATGTACCTTGCCTTGAAGAACAGCAAGAATTCCACACCCCTGATCCCAACACATGCACTTTTCGAAATGAGAGCACATATGCTTCAAAGATGTGACAGGATGTGAAGCTCCACATCATTCCCTTCATTTTCTCACTGTAACAGCCTTTATCAGGATGCCAGCATATAAGGCGCAAATGTGACTCAATGAAAAGAGTAGTCATTTTGCAATTTGAAAGTTGTAGGTTCAGTTCCAGCTTCTTTCTGCCACATTCTAAAGTGCACCTGGGCAAAGCACTTAAAGCCTATAAGCAGAGTGTTATAGGTGTACAGATGTGCATTTGTGAGTGTGATTGTGTGAATGTGGCTATAGTTTCAAGTGCTTTAAATGAAAGGTATGAATAGAAAAGCACTATGTAATATTTCTGTTCACTAGGTAAGGTAAGATGTGTGTTTGCATTTTCCCTGAATTGCAGTATGACAGGAACTTCAAGAAAACCCTAGATGATTAGATCAAGCAAATTGTGCTGCACTACATAAAATAAAAATCTGAAAGCCATGCACATGTAACTATGCAATACATTTTCCCAGAAGTCAAGTCAAGTTTATTTATATAGCGCTTTTCAGCAACAAGGTACTCAAGGTGATGTACATAAGGAAAAACATTACAATGTTACAGAAAATCAAACAACAGAGGTAATTAAAAAAATAAAGATAATAGAATGATGGATAATAAAATTAAAGGAAAATTGGACTGAAAACTTAACTAATAATTGTTTAGATGGCACATTCAAAGGCCACTCTAAGCAAATAAGTTTTTAATCTTGATTTAAAGCAATTTAGGGTTTCAGCGCTTTTACAGTTTTCTGGGAGTTTATTCCAGATTAGTGGAGCATAAGAACTAAAAGCTGCTTCTCCATGTTTGGTTCTGGTTCTGGTTCTGGGTATGCAGAGTAGATTTGAGCCAGAAGACCTGAGAGGTCTGGATGGTTGATACACTGACAACAACTCTGTAATGTATTTTGGTGCTAAGCCATTCAGTGATTTATAGACTAACAGAAGTATTTTAAAGTCTATTCTCTGAGCTACAGGGAGCCAGTGTAGGGACTTTAGAACCGGGGTGATGTGCTCTACTTTCTTTGTTCTAGTGAGTATGCGGGCAGCAGCGTACTGGATCAACTGCAGCTGTCTGATCGACGTTTTAGGCAGACCTGTGAAGACACCATTGCAGTAATCAATTCTACTAAAGATGAACGCATGAATTAGTTTTTCAAGGTCCTGCTGAGACATTAGTCCTTTAATCCTGGAGATGTTCTTTAGGTGATAGAAGGCCGACCTTGTTACTGTCTTTATGTGCCTCTGAAGGTTCAGGTCGGAGTCCATCACTACACCCAGATTTCGAGGCTGATTGGTGGTTTCTAGCTGTATAACATTATTTTACTGACTGCCATGTTGAAGGTGAAGTTTAAAAGCTATTCATGTTTGCCATTGACAGTTTTTTTAATGATTAATTTTATATGTTACTGTTGGATGGGTGCAAAAACTTGTTATCACTCATGTAAAAACCTTGGGTTGGAAGGCACCTGCACTATGCCTTCCTCCCTGTGTGTGTGAGATCATTGTTATCTCTGTGTGAACCAGCCTCCTTTCCGTCTCACACACACACCCTGTCTGAACTGTCTGTTGAACTGTGTATATAAATAAAGAGATAGGGTGTCAAAACTTTGTAGTTTCACTGCAAAGTGGGCTACCCTTGTCACAAGTAACTATGACTGTATCGTTCTTACCTCTGAGTTGACTAAATAATACCTAACATTTATTGGTCCTTCGAAGCCGGATTAATTCAATAACCTTATTTCTCTTTGCTTTAACAGTGACTCTGGGATCCGTGGGGGAAGCCTGACGTCGAGCGAAGCACCGCTGCACAGCCTCCTTTAGCCGGAGTGGCTGAAAGTCCCGGTGTGTGTGAATTCACACCTGGCCAGTGGGTTATTGCCTTCCTCTGCGCGGGGTGACTCTCACAGGGTCCAAAGAGTCACCAAGAAGTCAACTCCGAGGTGAGACAGTTTTAAAATACAGTTCATAGGAAAAGTACTTAACAGTCGTTGGTAGTGCGTCGCCGGTAAGGACGCTGCATTCGAATGGTTTTATTCCACCGTGAAAGGAATAGTGACAAATTTGGTACAATTCCGCCGTGAAGGGGATTAAAGAAAACGACTGAGGATTATTCCCCTGTGAGGGAATAGAGTAAGCGCTATATAAATAAAAGAAGAAAAGTACTTAAAAGTCGTTGGTAGTGCGTCGCCGGTAAGGACGCTGCATTGGGATGGTTTTATTCCACCGTGAAAGGAATAGTGAAAAATTAAGGTAGGGCCCCGCCAAGAAGGGGGCCAAATAAAACGACTAAGGGTTATTCCCCTGCGTGGGAATAGAATAAGCGCTATAAAAGTAAAAAGAACGGAGTAAATTGAGCTCATAAAATAACACCAAGTTAACTTAGAACAATTACAAGGTACCTGAAACTAACTGTGTGACTGTGTTGTGTGTGTATGGAGGACTAAGCATTTTAATAGAATCATAGCAGGATTCTGCTAGTCCTGTGTTTTCTTTTGCCCAGATTAAAACTACGTACTGGTGACTTTGGAGATTCAGGTCGGATTTCATTCCAGAAAATTAACACCGCTGCGTATTAGTCGCAGTAGAAGGGCGTGTTAATGTCCTCTCCTTAAAGTCTCATGCCAGTGACCTTTTATCTGGGACATTTATACTATAATTAAACTAACATAAAACATAATGGGGAAGAAACAAAGTAAACTAATTGACTTAGAAGGGGAGGTAAAGTTTATGGAGAACTATGTAAAAGGAGCAGGTATGATCTGTCATAGATGGAATAAAAAATAAAAAACATGGGTTTTTGGGCAAATTAGATACAAAGGATGTCTTAAAATTACAAGGGGATCTAAAATTAGCAATAATGAAAACTAAAAAGAGAAAAATAACAAAGAACAATGGGGAAAGAACAGAGAAAAAGCTCTGATTTAACAGAAATATGTACACGATGGCATAAAAATACGGATTTTCAGGTAACTTAATTATCACTGAAATCCTAAAACTACACGGGGATCTTAAACTGGAGATTATGCATTCAAAAGATTCAAGAGACAATAAAAAACCTTGCCAGATTATAATTTCAAAGGGGACTTTTCAGTCCCTGAGTGCTCACAGTTGATAAACAGATTAAAACAAAAAGATGAATTAAAAAAACAACAATAAGAGCAGCTTTTAACTGACATAGCCATAATACTGAGGCCTTAAGAAAAGCACAGGAAAAAACTTTCAGCTTAACTGAAAACAAATAAAGGGGGGCGGACCGCCACCCATCCCAGTTTAGAATACCAAGGTAGCCCCAAATTATAAAGACTAAGAGGTGGTTTTAGAGGACGTGGTAAAAGAAGTTAAAAGAGGAGGTGACAATGTGGACAACATGGAAACTATCCAACTGGACAACCCAGTGAACAATGACTAGAGTTGTTAAAGAAGTAATCTGAGAGTAAAGGATTTTGTAGGCAAGCATTAGTGAGAAACAGGTGCTTTAAAAATAATTCTATGGTGTTATACTACCAACAATATCATGATAAAAAGCAAAAGATTAATTTTACAGGGAAATAATTCCATATTTGGCTCAGATTGTGTGCATTCTTGAGTTTTCCTCTTTGAGAGAAGTTAAATTTCAGCTCTGTGAAACGACCTTGACAAAGAGATGCAGCTGCCTGAAAACAAAGATAAAACTTCTGCAAACAGCAGAAGCCTGTCTCTGCTGAAAGGTCTGGAAAAAAAAAAAAAAAAAAAAGAATTGTAACTCTACCCTGCATGTGTCAAACTCAAGGTCCGCGGGCCAAAACCGGACCTCAGAAGTTTAGTGATTCTCTAGAAGTAGAGCCTTTTAATATGGTGATTGTGTGCTTGAATGTTATTTTGTCAATCAATAAGCAGTTTTGTCTACATTCTGCCACAATCTGCCTTTTGAAAATGTTTTGAATCTTGCTCTTTATGTATAAAAAAAAAAAAGAAAGAAAAGAAAAATTGGCTAAAGTCTGCAGACACAAAATGAACCTGGATTGAAGCTCTAACTATGTTTATTTAATCTGAGATCCTCTCCAAATGCAACAGTATATGTCAGTCTACATGAGATACTAACAACTTCACCTACTGGTATAATATAAAGATCTGATTGAATATGTGAAACAAATAATGATGAAAGTTTTTCAACAGGTGATGCTCATCCAGGAGGAAGACAGTGTTCCTAGGAAATGCAGCTCATTCATTAACAATAAATTTTTCTCCTATAGGTGGAAGTTTTGCTGACTAATCATAGGCTGGATCTATGAAACATTATGAGCACTGACCAAATGACCAAGGTTCTGACTGACTTATGAACCTCACTGACCTGACAATGATAACATGACACCCAACAGATAACACCTTTAAGGTGGACCCCACTAAGACCACCTTATTGATTCTTGGTGAATAAAAAAAAAAAGAATTGAAGCGTTCAAAACAGACCTAGTGGAAACAAAAGGGGTTATGAGGAAACAATGTGCATTTTAAGAATAATAGAAGTCAAATTATGTTCAAATTTTTGCAAATAAAAATTACTCTGACAGAAAAATAAGTAAGTAGTGTGTGAATGTGTGTGAATGGGAATGACTGATTTCATTGTAATGCATCTTTGAGGGACCTTAAAAGCACTAATAAAGATCTGATGTTCTGATGATCTTTGCCAAATTTATATCTTAATAAGGTTTCCAGAATCTTTTCCGAAAAATCATATAAAGATAGCAAAGGTTCTACCTGTATTAAAAATACTGATAACCATAGGAAAGTTCATAGATCTGTCTTCAATTTTTCCTAATTCTTTTACAAACAGGTTATTTAAACTTTCATGTGGCCAAATGTCTGTGTTTGACTTTCTGTTTTTGTGAAATAAATGTCTGTTTCATGTTATGTAAAAATTAGAGTCCTCAACATTACCATAATAATATTAGGTCAGTTCTCTATGGTAAAACAAAAAGATTTTAACAGATGTTTAGACTTTTTCCAGTCAGGTTCAAAATGATTGAATTAGACTCAAACTTAACATAAGATGAAATGAACCTTAACAGAATTACTGGACTGGACTGAAATAGAGAAAACGTGAGTTAATTGAAACAAACTTTAGTTACTTGAACTAAATACAAAGCTGACTGAAACTGTATGTTGTATCTATAAAACTGGGTAAGATAAACTAAGATTATAAGATATAATATGCCCTTCATTTTTTGTGTTCATCAGTGAGTGAGTTTTTATTTTTATTTTTAATAAGAACTAAACCAAGCATTATTTATAATAATAGCAACTACCAAAAATATTGATCTCATTTTTAAATGTAATAAGGACTTACTTTATAAAATATGATAAAAAAGAATAATAAGAATTTGGAAAAACAGAGGCTTTAAACCTCTGCAGGAACAGCACTGACACTGTCAAAAGTGGATCCTAATACAGGAATCTGGAAGCTCATTCTGGCATGGATAGTCAAAGTCCATCCAAGGATACATTTAGATGAGGCAGAGGGACAAATACAGGGCTTAGCTGAGAGCAACATGCATCCTGCCCTATCTGCTGTCCCACCTGAACTATGGTCCCAATCATCAACTGATGTAGGGCTTATAAAGGGGTTCCCACCATACAAGGTTAAACTAATATCTGAAAAAAGGCCATTAGTCCGCCAATACCCCTTAAAGCCAGAAGCTGAAGAAGATACTAAGCCAGTAATACAAGATATGTTGAAGTCAGGAATATTAAGAGAAGCACCTGACGCTACATGCAAGGCATATCACACTGACATCGCTATTATTATCACAGCCAAACATAACTCTAAAAAGATGTGCCCTTTAAATCCAAGTACTCTAATACCTACTGCAGAAGATGGAAAACCACATTCTTATAAAGCAAAAGTTGAAGAAGACACCAAACCCAGACAAGACATTTCTCAAACCCTTATACCAGATTCATGTGTTGTGTTTGTAGATGGCTCAGCATCTAAAGATGAATATGGAAAGAATAGAGTTGGTTATGCAGTAACAACCATCGATAGGATAATAGAAGCTAAATCTCTACCCAATACATGCTCAGCCCAAACAGTAGAATTATATGCTGTAGTAAGAGCATGTGAATTACATGAGGGACAAATACTTACTATATACACAGACAGCCAATACGTTTTCGGATCAATACATCACCATGCTAAGATTTGGCAAAATAGAGGTTTTAAAACATCATCAGGGACAGAACTAACTCATTTCAACCTATTAAAGAGAAAAGGTCAGATCTGCTATTTATAGACACAGACGTGCTGAAAGACGCCCAACAGTCAGCAACCAAGACAGAAATAAAGGCCTGGCTAAAGAGAGGAGCACAGAAAAAAGATGACATCTATCAGATAGAAGATAAACCAATACTCCCAAAAACATTTAACAACACAGCGGCTACAGTGACACATTGGGAAGACCCACGTGTCAAGGGGGGAATATGTCACATCTGGTAAAGCATTAATGCTACACTATAAATATTTCTGACTATGCAAATCATTTTTGCAGATCATGCATAATTTGTTGCAAACACGGGGGAAGAAATATTGCCTAGTTGTAATAGATGAACCTAGTGACACATTTCTTCCCCACATATGGTATCCCACAGATTATAAGGTCAGATAATGGAACTCATTTTGTAAATAAATTAATAGAACTAAGTTCTAATGCATTAGGGTTTCAGTTAAAGATTAAGGAAAACAATGGAAGAAACAGGGAGGCCATGGCCCGAATGCCTATCCCTGGTTAAATATGGATGAGAATAACTCCAAATCAAACCGGTCTTACTCCATTTGCCACCTACTGTACATCATTGTATAACTCCTCCCACTATATTCTGAGTCTGAGATCACGTGACACCAAGTTGCTGATGTGAATTTGTATTCTCAAAGAAATAGTACATGGCAGACCGTTTTCTCTGCCTTCTGACATGAATTAAATAGAGAAAGCACAACAGGAACCTTCATTAGCTGAGTGGATGAATAAAATGTTGCAGACAAAAGAAGAACAAATGTCCAGTGGTCTGCCGATAATCTCTGCTCCTATCCCACAGAATGAGGCCTGGAGACCTGGTCCTGATTAAGACACTCCACCGGAAGGATTGGAGCACTCCTTGGTGGAAAGGGCCGTTTCAAATACTCCTGACAACGCCCACAGCTCTGAAAATAGCAGAGAGGCCTTCCTGGATCCATAAAAGCCACTGTAAGCCAGTTTTGCCGTTACAGGAGCCAAACCAACCGACGGGGTAGCAGAGGAAGTCCGGGTTCAAAGATGGCCCAGCGTCTCAAACCGGTGAAGAAAACAGCTGATCTGCGCCCAATTATAAAATGGCTCTCTGTAACTTGTGGACAGGACTGATAAGCCTGAGTTTAATTCTGGTAGCAGGACTCTTTCTCTATCTAAAGCAGGATCCACAGGAGGTGATACCGAACCAGAAGAGATGGACATCAGACGGGACCCATCTCAGAACACTGACGGAAGAACATGACGCACATCCATTCCTACAGAATTTCTGGTATTGTTCATGGTGGCATATGCAACACTGAACTAGGTAGAAATGCACGAAAATGAAGGGGACGATTATGATGACATGTTGTAAATAAATCACATCAAAAGCCTGAGTGTACTCATACATTATATTTCATAAAATAACCTTACAGCAGAAAATCGAAAGAAGTTGTTGCTTAAGTGAAATGAGAAAAAGTACAATGATGACATAAACAGGGCAGATTTTTTAATTCTTTTATTTTTATGATTTCAAGTATTATTCTTTTATTTTTATGATTTCAAGTATTATTCTTTTATTTTTATGATTTCAAGTATTATTCTTTTATTTTATGATTTCAAGTATTATTCTTTTATTTTTATGATTTCAAGTATCATTCTTTTATTTTTATGATTTCAAGTATCATTATTTTATTTTTATGATTTCAAGTATCATTATTTTATTTTTATGATTTCAAGTATTAATCAACATTTAACTTTTAATGGTCGCCGAGGGCGGCGGGGCCGTATGAGTATTTCCCACAAAATATAATCTGTTTACCGTCCGTGGGTTTTCGCTCATACAAAGTATTTTTCTTACTCGTTTTTATATTAAATGTTTTTACTTGTGATAAAAGGAGGGACTGTTGGATGGGTGCAAAAACTTGTTATCACTCATGTAAAAACCTTGGGTTGCAAGGCACCTGCACTATGCCTTCCTCCCTGTGTGTGTGAGATCATTGTTATCTCTGTGTGAACCAGCCTCCTTTCCGTCTCACACACACACCCTGTCTGAACTGTCTGTTGAACTGTGTATATAAATAGATAGGGTGTCAAAACTTTGTAGTTTCACTGCAAAGTGGGCTACCCTTGTCACAAGTAACTATGACTGTATCGTTCTTACCTCTGAGTTGACTAAATAATACCTAACAGTTACAAACCACATGACTTTTTTATATATATGGTTAGATGTCACAGATGCAGCCATGCACAGAACATGCAGCAATTGGTTAATGAAGTAAGTGACATCTAATAAAAATATATTGTATTTTCTTTTGTAATTTGTCTCATGCTTCTGCAGAAAACAACTGCCAACTACAGTGAAAGGAGCTCCCTGGGTGAGCTGAGTGTTCCTGACTGGACAGCTAAAAATGAGCTGAAACCCAAGAATAAGCTGAGCAGGGTGATTGATGATCATACAAGGAGCAGTCGGTTGCAATTATCTTTTTTTTTTCACTTTATAATATGACACATTGATATTCCCAGCTTTTTCAAACAGCTGTTTAGGAAAAGGATCACTTTGATTATTTAAATAAGAACTCGCAATTAAAAATGTTAGAACATATCGTATGTGCATTGCTGGGAGTTTTCTTTTTTTTATGACAGTGAATGAGATTTGTATTGGTGACTCAAAGTACTCTCTTCACAACAGAATATCAGCACATCGCATGCAGAATATCTCAGATTTTTGTTCTTATTGACACTGGCTGTAGTGATGAGTCATGAACGCCGCAGCCAGTAAATTTCTGCTTCTCTCAGCCCTGATTTTCAAATCAGAGAGAGCTTGGCAGGAGGTGAATTTATGGATCTGTTCTCATTTTTACTGTCGTCATGCCTCTTCTCAGTCATCACATAATCTCATTGTAGCAGGAAGAAACACTTCCTTTCTCCTTTTCATGCTCGGGGAATAGATCATGGGAATCCAGAAGGAAGCAGATTAACGTTATCTGATAGCTCCTCTGGGAGCAGCACGAGAAGAAGTAAAAATTAGAATAAAAACAGTTTGCCATAGGCTGTCTCTTGTGTACCGCGCAGTATCCACAGTATCAAGCGACTTGGTCTGACTGCATAGGTTGTCTTTATTATCAATGTTTCATCTGTTGGAAAGTTACCTCCCAGGTAGAATGAAAGGCTGCCTGTAGCGGCTCAAAGTTCAGAGAGGTATGCAAGTGGGTAGAGAGCTGCCAGGTTTTAATCCCCTTGGTGAATAGATTATTTAATGAGCAGTCTTATGAAGCTGTGACATTCAGCACATAGCAGGGACCTAAGAGAATAGACAAAGGAATAATGTGTTACATATGCACTTTTTCCTAGTCAGTTTCTTCTACAAAGATCCAGCTTATATTTCAAGTGAGTGTAGGTCAAGAAAACCTAGAGGCTTTGTCTACCGTATTTCAAAGATAATATTTTCATTTTAAATAGTTCGATTTTCAGTGCAACTATGAATTAGTAACATTTGGTTTGTGTCGAATTGAAATTAAGTGTCACAGGTAGATGGTGACTGCAAACCACAAGTAGCACAGTCTTTTTAACCAGAAAAATAGCTGCTATTAGCTAGAGATGTTCCAATCTGATCCCAGGTACCTGCTCAGATTTCCAATCAAGGCTGCTTTAGGTAGAAGTGGAGTCTTTAACAAAACTGAACTCTCTAAACGTGTTTGTTGGTTTGTTGTCTGTGATCTTACGTCAGATGCACCTCCAGTGAGCCATTCCAACATGCTTGGATCTTTAGAAATCAAGGAAATTTTCATTTGCACAGCTTATAAAATTTTATTTCACCACATACACATTATTTTGTTGATCCAACTAATATGTTTTCCCCTAACATCTCAACCTTTTTCCACCCTTATAAATGAATTTGAAACTTATAGAGAAACAGCTTCTGTCTGTCTGAGTCATGTGACCTGCGCTGTATGTTCTGCTCATACAAAGGCTCAGTTTTCCCCCACCAGGACAGATAGGACTTACAACTTTTTGAAGGGAGTTTAATCTTGTGGACATGTTCCTTGTGCAAAATAAGTTATTTCAATGACTGGCTCATTTTTTGTTTTTTAAATCCAGCCTGGGCTAACTCATTTCAATACTAGACTGAATGATTGGGTTTGATTTGGATCAGAATTAGTATTTGAAGTGGTGATGCAAATTGTTTGTTGACCTTTGTTGTTTTGGTCAGCAGAAAGATGCATCTAGATGCTACTGGTTTTTATGGGCTCTTCCTAGTCATTTTGTCTTTTTAACTTGTTAAGCCCTAAGGGTTTTAGAAGCAATTTCTGCCTGAAATTATATAACTGAAATTAATCAAGTATAGCTCCACAATGATAAGGTCTACATGCTAACTTTTGGTTCCTGACATAAAACAATATTTTTTTATTTTTTCCCAGTGGAACCATTATTGCAACTGTTACTATATCTGATTTATTTGTGATTAAACAAATAAAAAATATTTTTTTTAATCCAAAATGTTTCATGAATGAACATTGCATACACTATGAAAATCCTCTTGAAAACCCAGGAGACAACTCAGATTGCATTCATCAACATCTTGACCATAACTGTAGCAAATTTGGACTGAGTCTGTTGAAGCATTTTTGTTCCACAAATGTTTTAGTGGGCAATGTGCCAGGCGGAGCTGGCAATTTGCCACAATTTAGCCAAATGTGCCAAAACTGTGACAAATCAGTTTTTTTACCTCATAAATGGAATCTGGTCAAATAAAAGTGCTGATTTCCAGTAGGACTCCTTCTGCATATGACATAGCCTTTGGGTCATGACATTTACCCTGTATATCATCGAAATGTGCCATTGTGCACCGCATAAAATCAATATAATAAAAAGAAATCAAACTAGTGTCTTTTTTACTGCAACTGTGGAAATTTTATTTTAAAAAAGAATAGCCCATGAAACACTATGTAAAACAATGTGCAAAAAAAAAAAGGTCAAAAGTTTTAGATACACTTTCTCACTTAATGTGTCTCTTTATTTTACATTGTAGATTCTACCCAATCAGCAAAGTCTGGGTTTGGCAGATGCCTGACTACATTGTTTCAAGTGGAATGTTTGGTGAAAAGGGGATAATAGTATGGGGCTTTTAACAAGAGTTGGGCTCAGCCTCTTATCTCCAGTAAAATTATTGATTAATGCTTCGGGATACCAAGATGATTTGGACAACTTCATAATCCCAAATTTGTGGAAACAGTTTGTTTCAACATGTCTGTGCACCAGTGCATAAAGCAAGGTACATGAAGACATGGATGAGAAAGATTGGTGTGGAAGAACTTGACCTTCACAGAGTGATGTACTTGTATAAAACATTCCCAGAAGAATTAAAGCTGTTAAGCTGCAAACAGTGGGACAATGTAATTTTAACCGTATGGATTAAGAATAGGATGTCACTTAAGTTCATATTGATGTGAAGGCGGACAAGTGAATTAATTAATATTATTTTGGAAAGGAGATCTCAGCATCCAGAACATGATTGGTGTGTGAATTAAGTGTTAATCTCAATACTGATGTAAAATGTACTGATGGCAAAATGCGGTGTTACTTTACAACATATTATAATAATAATTTAAAGTATCGGACTTGGACCCAGAATTAGTAAGTGTCTGCTCTTAAATCACTTCAATCTTGATCGAAGGAAGTTGAACTGTTTCCTAATGTTTTGTTGAGTCATTTAACATTATAAAGAGCAGATTTCTGCTGTCCAGAGGAAGGTTTAGGCCCTGACCTTCTTAAATAAAAGGCAGAAGCTTTTGACCCAATCCATTTTAGATGAAGCTGCAGAGATTTCAAATGGCTTATCAATATTTATTAAAGCAGACAGAGCTGGACATATTTGCTGCTTTACTGAGTGACCCATGACCCTTTGGTAATGGTTTCATTGAAAAGCAATATTAGCTGTCTCACGAAATATATAAATGACTCTATAACATCTAATAAACTGAATATTGTTGACTAAACGGGAGGATGCCTGCTGCTGAGTTTTAGAGTAAGCCTTTTCTGAATTAACTACAAAAACAGTTTATTTCTGGAAACTTGTGTATAAAACGTACAGTTTAAAATACAAATAATTAGCAAACATGAGAATTTTCCTTAGCATTGTAACCTGCAAACTTTTTTTTCTAAAATAGTTCGCATTAGATAGCAGATTGTTTTTTAATGATTGAAAAGGTATTTACTTACAGATTATACCCCTGATTAGCAGCAGGCTTCATTAGGCTTCTTGCAGCTACACAGAGGCCACAGTAAATTTACAGGTGTTCTTCACTTCTACAGGTTGTAAGCTAACTGCTTACTTACTTAACTGTTTACTGACCAATTACCCAGCTAAAACTGTATATTTGGCCCTGATTCTAAAACACTATAAATAAGGCACCTCCCACCGGGAGGAGGTCCAGGGGACGGCCCAGGACACGCTGGAGGGACTATGTCTCTCGGCTGGCCTGGGAACGCCTTGGGCTCCCCCTGGAGGAGATGGAGGAGGTGTCTGGAGAGAGGGACGTCTGGGCGTCTCTGCTGAGTGTGCTGCCCCCGCGACCCGGTCCCGGATAAGTGGAAGACGACGAGTACGAGTACGAGTATAAATATGGAAGTCATTAAAATTAAATCCATTTGTTCTAGTATGCTTTGTTACAGGTGTTGGACTCCATCCAAGCTGCCATTAGGTAGGATGGTGCATCCTGCACAAGATAACAAAACAACCACCCAACCACACTGTTATTGATCATAAGCACGGGTCACTCTAGCCAACGAACAATCAGACTGATTGCTAAAAGATATCAGCAGATGTGCTTGAACCCATTGTCTTCTTGAGTTAACCATGGTTACCTTCAAAAATGTTTGTAGCCGTCTGTGCTTTGAATCAAAATGGGGAAGTATGTGTCTGAAGGCTTTATTTTTAGTCCCCTACTGGTTCATGAATGCTTTGCTCTGATGCTCCAATGTCTAAAAAGAACCCTGACACTAAACCAAGTCTAACCCTAAACCTAGCCTTAAAAGCAAACTGCATCGATAAGACATTAAATTATATGTTGGTCATTTATCCCATGAACAGTCGTGAATCAGAAGAGAATTTGTACAGGTCTCATTTGTGCATGCACCAACCAGAAAGATTGTCATGCATGACGCTAAGGGGGTTTTAGGGTAATGGGGTCGAGTAGCGTTGGGTGGTGCTGAGATTCTGCAGCTTCATGTTAATGTCAAAATGGCCTTAAGTGATAGGACCTTTCCTGCAAAAAATTGTGCTAGCACTTATTCCTGGGAGTATTTCTTGGAACAGTTGCCCAGATCATCAATTACTTTGAGGTTATGTTGCAGTGAAGAAGTCTTCAGGACAACTAAGAATGTAAAGCAAGAACAAGGACAGTCTCCTGAAAACTGTAATTCAGCATCATGTTTCCACCATTGCAGAGCTTGTTGGTGGGTATGAGTGCATCTGCGTACAAAGTCAAATGAGGAGAAGCAAAGAGGCCACTTCTGTCCAGAAAAACCTATCAAGAACAAACTCGAATTCTGCAGAAGTAGAAGGAGAGACAGCAGAAAACCAGACCTCTCTAAAGAATCTGCCTTACTATTCTTTGGGGCATTTGGAAAAACATTTATCTGAAGAACAACAGCACTACAACAAGTAGTATGTTGTCAAAATAGTATAGCTCTCTGATACAGTCCATATGTTGGATTCTTTCCTATTTAAGGGAATGTTCCTTCAGATTTTCCTAAGAACTTCAATGTGAATAAGGAGTGGGAACAAAACATCAGCAAAGCACAATTTCTTCTGACAATTTCCGTACAATTCGGTGATGATCTGTGTATTTTCCAGTATGATAGAGTCCAGTGTGACATTACAAAAGTGAAAATGAATTTGTTTAAAGGTGATAACACTGTTATTTTTGAACTAATGGCCAGCATTTGTCTCAGATCTAAACTGTTATTGAAACCTGTGGTCAGGTTTCATACAGCCGTTCAATAAGCAGACGCCAACAAACTAATTCTGCTGACATGTGAATAAAAGACATATTAAAAGATGCTAAAATTTTTTTTTCTGTGTCAGATTTTATCAGCATCATACAACACAACAGTGCTGATGGAAGTTTTTAAACATTCATGATGAAAATGAGCTTTAGTTTTAGTCTTTAACTTGACGTATTGGAACTATTCCTTTTCCATGGTAGCATGATTGTCCAACAAGCAACATAAATGAATTTTAAAAGCAAGAACTGGGTATATATTTAGTTAAACACATTAAAGAGAAACTGCATCCTTTAATTAACTATCAAAAACATTTTAGGGATAACTTAGCTGGATATGAGATCACTGTCTTTAAAAATAAAATTTATTTGATTTGGTTGGTTCAAAAGGGTTGATTTTGGGGCCATTTTAGTTACTTAATGTTAGCCTACTTTGCTTATTCTATTCATTTCTGATTTGTTGTTTGAATCAGTGTCCACTTAGAACATCCAACTGTGTCCCAGTTACAACCATCTCGCTGTTGATTTGAGACTGAATAATGTAGGGGTAGTTCTTAGTCTTCGTTATTCCAACCTCTTTGTGCAATGAAGCAAGTGGCCTTCCATGTTAAAGTTCCCTCATTGTGGACAATTCCAGCATTCTCCAATTTATAATAGACTTGAGTCTTGGTGGTTCCTCTACATCCTAACCAATGTCCTTCATTGGAGACGACAGATTAGGTCAGAAGACTGACACAGTTTGATGTTGCAACTGGAAAACCATCCCAAACGTATGTAAAAGTGGGTTTTGGAATGGCTAAAAGAAGCTAAAATAAGCTTTTGGAATGATTCCGACCTCTATAGATAATGCGTAAAAACAGGTCAGTGCCAGAATAGTCTATTAGTTAATAAATAAATAAATTTATAAAACCTTTGTTTATATGAACTCCATTTCATTGCCATTTCTGCAAAGAAGAGTGGTCAAATATCCAGCTAGAATTATACCTGGACCACAATGTGCTTGTGGTGTCCCTGAAACTCTTTGCTAAGGTGTATATTTTTAGCATGTATGTATTTTCACCCTATGTGGACAAATAAAATGTTAATTAAATTCAAAGTTGTGCACCTAATTCTTTTTTATAAATTAATTGAAGTCTTTTCTTATTATAAAAAGAACAGTTCAAAGCCATAATTAAAAAATAGTTGACATATAATGTAAAATTCTGACCACCACTGTATTTTCTGGCCGCATGGTGTCCAGGAATGTGGCTGACTATTTATTGAAAGCCTTACATAGTGTTTTGCTGAAAGGCTGACTGAACTGTGAGAAACTGATCCGGAGCTCCTCTTCCTCAAAAATGGCAGCATAGAGGACTGTCAGCACATTTAGACTGCAGTGTTACAGCAAAATCTTGGTTGTGCTGAGCAGCATTCCTTTTCAAATAACTCAACAAATTAAAAACATGAGAAGGGCAGCCTCCCTAAATCAAACCACATTCTCCACACTGCACTGAGAGCATTGATAGATCGGAACTATTAAACAGAATGCATCGTTTCACTGTCTGCATTCATTCATTCCTGCTCAATGGAGCATGTACACTGATATACGTATGCAAAGAAAGCCACACATTTAGACGAACCATTTCACTTGACTAAATCTTCCGAGGCACAAGCTTAAATTTATGTTGGATTTTCTCGCATTCACTCAGAGTCTAGATTATACATACAGATCCAAATAAATACATACACTCGCTCTAATGTTAGGTTCCATGTTAGTAGCCTTCTGAAGAGTAACTATAAAAAATATCTTAATGCCATGATGAAACAGACACAGGATACAGATTCATTGCTATAGCCTAACCCTGACCTTTACCCTTAAACTCCCCCTTACCAGTATAAACCTTACTCTAAAACTAACCTAAAATCAGTTCATACCTTGGTCCTAAACTTAACTATTGAATCACATAACCCAATTCCCTCGTGTGGACCAGGCAAAATGTTCACACAATGTTGGTCTCCCGACAGGGATTAACCAGCACAATGTTATATATACATGTGCGCGCACAAACACACAAACACACACACACATCTGCTCTCTCCTTCTCCAGCCCTTGTGCAATGGTAAAAAAGCAGCAGCTCATTGCACTGTGGTATTGCCAGCAAGAGGAAGTGCACATGTTGTTCTATGGTGGAATTTTTGAACACATCATGGTGGGTAAATTTATACTCTGAATGTGGACACATAAAATAGGACCTGACAAATGTATTGCCCAGCACCTTGTACAACAGTAACTCCTTTTGCTTTGTCATGTCCCCTGTCTTTAATACAGTGGCCTTTCAAAAGCATTCATATCCAGTGTGTCAATTTGCATTATTTTATTTTTTAAAAACAACACAAAGTAGTGAATAATTGTGAAATGGAAACATGCCTTTATGACAACTACCACAACGAGGCATGTGACGTTGCCCGTTATGGCAGTGCTGGGACCCCACCCTGAAACCAGGACTGGGGTCGGGACTCGTCAATGAGCACCTGGTTGCCAGGTTACTCCTCGTGGGAACCGGCAGTCAGTCTGACTGGCAGACCAGGGTGGTGGTCCCCCTTCACAAGAAAGGGGATCGGAGGGTGTGTTCCAACAACAGGGAAATTAAAATCCTCAGCCTCCCTGGTAAGGCCTATGCCAGGGTGTTGATGAAGAGAGTCCGGCCAATAATTGAACCTCGGCTTCAGGAGGAGCATTGTGTTTTTTGTCCCCGCCGTGGAACACTGGACCAGCTCTACACCCTCTACATGATGCTCAAGGGTTCATGGGAGTTTGCCCAACCAGTCCACATGTCCACATGAAGAAGGCATTCAGCTGTATCCCTCGTGGTGCTTCCCGGTGCATTTTAAACTGCCCTTTGTCACTGGTCCTCTTCATAACTTTCATGGATTTCACAGGATTTCTAGGTGCAGCCAAGGGCCGGAAGGGATCTAGCTTGGGGACCAGTTGATTTTGTCTCTGCTTTTTCAGATCACATGGTCCTGCTGGCCCCCTCTAGCCAAGACCTACAGCATGCACTGGGGCAGTTCGCAGTCGAGTGTGAAGCGGCTGGAATCGGGACCTGCTCTTCGAAGTCCAAGGCCATGGTTTTCAACCAGAAAAGGGTGGCTTGCCCTCTTAAGGTTGGAGGGGAGCTATTGCCTCAAGTGGAGGAGTTCAAGTATCTTGGGGTCTTGTTCACAAGTGAGGGAAGAATGGAGTGGGAGATCAACAGAGGGATCGGTGCAGCAACCACAGTTATGAGGACACTGTGCCGGTCCGTTGTGGAAAGAGAGTACTGAGACAAAAAGCGAAGCTCTCGAATTATCGTTTGGTCTATGTTCCTACCCTCACCTATGGGCATGAACTTTGGGTCATGACCGAAAGAATGAGATGTCGGATACAAGCGCCTGAAATCCGGGAGGAGTTTAGAGTAGAGTCACTGCTCCTCCACACCGAGAGGAGTCAGTTGAGGTGACTGGGGCATCTGTATCGAATACCTCCTGGACGCCTCCTCTGGGAGGTGTTCCAAGCACGTCCCACCTGGATGAGGCCAGGACACGCTGGAGTCCCTATGTTTCTCAGCTGGCTCCCACCAGAGGAGCTGAGGGAGGTGTCTGGGGAGAGGGAAGTTTGGGCGTCTCTAGGTCTGCTGCCCCCGCGACCCACCGGATAAAGCAGAAGATGAGGAGTACGAGCACAAATTTTACACAAAGAAAAATCTGAAAAGGCTTGTGTACAAATATTTTCAGCTTCAGCTTATTTTACAAAGTTACATGGGCCTCTTGGTTTATTCTCTGATTAATGCTTTCCTTACTTCTACCTCATTGGGAGGCTTACAGTTGTGTCATACCCGTTCTATTTACAGGTAATGGATTCAACGTTTCTCTGTGAGATGTTAAAAGCTTGGGATGTTTTTCATAACCTAACCCTACTTTAAATGTCTCCATAACTTTCTCCATGACCTTTCCTCTGTGTTCCTTGGCTCATGGTGATGTTAATTCACTAATGCTCTCTAACAAACCTCTGAGGCCTTCAAAGGACAGTTGTATTTATACTGGGATGAAATTACACACTTTTTACCAATTTGTTAATTTCTGAAATTACCTAATTCGCGGCTTAAAAATAAAGGGGACGGAATACTCATGCATGTCAAACTTGTCAGATCTCTATTTATAAATATTTTTTGCTCATTTATGCTCATTTTCCCTTCTTCACAATTAAGCAGAACTGTGTGTTGGTGTATCACACAAAACCCCATAAAAATAGCAAAATGAAAAAATTGGGGTATGAGTACAGTTACAGGGCACTGTAAGACTGTAAATCCTGTCAACTTTATCAGCTGTTTTATTACCAGTTTTAAATTTATCTTAAAAAGGAAAGCTTCTTTTTATTTATATATATAGGATTCAACAGTGTATGGTTCTTTAAAAAGGATATAAATAAAATATTCCATTTTGCACATTAAGTTGAAACAGTCACTCAAAACAGATCTTCGGGCCCAACTTATCTGGCCCAGGATTGTTTAGCCTTCTCCTATTGTTGGATACATGCTGAAGTTTAAGCTGGGTGCCTGGAAGCATGCACAGCTATTTCCATGTCTCTGCCTGGTTCAACTCCAGGCTCGCTGGGTCCTTCCATGTCTGTGGGACTGTGAGCCACTTCCTCCCTTCCAGAAATAGATTTCCACAACTTGATGAAGAGGGTAGCACTGGTGTTAACGTCAATCACTGGTTTTCTCCACAGATGCTGTAATGTTCAAGTGTTTGTTATATGATATTCAAGTGTTTGTTTCACAGATTTATGCCTGGTTCACACAGCAGGATTTTTATGCGGGTTTTTGGACCCTATCTTTCCCTTCCGACATGGTCCACTAATTGTGCTGGCTCTAAAGTTAATTTTATGAGATAATCCTGCTGTGTGTGGTGTGTCAAGAGTGATCTGCTCAAAAGCACATCAGAACCGCTCCAACCTCAAATCAAGGATATTCAACATGTTGGATTGTCTTGACCCGATATCCTACCGGGTGGTGTGTTCCCCGAGGAAAAAAGAGCATGCAGGCTGTTGAATATGACCTATAGCCAATCAGAAAGCAAGGTGATAGAAGGGAAGGGAATTACTCTGAACTCACGTTTGATCTTGAGAGGTTTTGCGAGATTTCCCGTCTGACATCTGAATGTTTGTGAGTGAAACCTGTTCATGTGTGGTATGTTGTGCTTGCCATGTGGCTGTTCACCACACACTGTAGAACTGTTATATTTACAATTTTTCATCATCACTGCTGGAAGGTTCTCAGCAGGTGGTCATGTGCTTTTTAGAGCTGAATCCCATCTCTTAGGCCACTTTGATTGGACCAGTTCTGTGCCAATGGTCAATATTTCTATAAGGCTCTAACATCTCCAGAAAAAAAAAAATCTGGATATCATGGTTTATTTTGTGAAGACCTGAATGCAGAAGTTGACTGAGTTGAAAAAAAGAGTTATTTAATGATGAAAAAGATGAATGTGGACTGACAGCCATTTCACCAGAGAAACAGGACATCAAGCATGGGCCTCTGCTACAGGCATGAAGCATGTCAGCAAACTGTAGAGTCCAGCAAACAACAATGAGCAGCAGATAGCTATACAAAGGAGGGAAAGGAGAGGGCATGGCAAACACAGGTGAAAGCAACCAAGGCAATAGGCTGGCACAGGTGGTTACAATGAGCTTAACTACCAAGGTGGTAGTGCACAGGGAAGGCTGACCAACTGAAGGAAGAGACATATACAGCACACAAAATAAAGAAGGAAAAAACAAATAAACCTATAGGAAAATAAACTACACCACACATGGAATAAACTAAAAACTAAGCACAAGGAATATATTTTTCCAAGTAAGGAAACTCTGCAGATTACATCGAGTCAGTGACTTGCAGCATTCACTCCTGGATGAGCATGTATCAACAGTGGGCAAACCATTGGAAAACTATTTATTCTGTTTATTAACATCACAATTATGCCATACTTTCTGTAGGATACAAAATCCCCCCCCTCCCCAAATTACATAGCGTTTTGTTGTATCGTGACAAAATGTGGAAAGGTTAAAGGAGGATAAATACCTTTTCAAAGGACCATACATATACTGTTGTACCCCTAGTTCCAAGTAATCACTGCATTCCTCATTTCACCTTTCATCAAAACAAATCCACAACTGAATAAAACAACTAATGCTATTTGCACATTAGTGACATTAATGCACTGGAAAGAGAGTGAAAAAGTCTTCAATGCCCTTACCTCAGACATGTTTTCATCTATAAATCGAGGCTGAAATCTTGAATAGCTGGTCTCATGGAAATGCAGTAAAAACAGAAAGTCTGCCAACCAGATGATCAGGGGGTTGTTCTTTATAATGTTCAGTGATGGATGATTTATCTGTTCATTTAGCTTTTTTCCATTTTAGTTGTGTAGCAACTCCTATTAGAAAATAACAATTTTCACCTTAATTTAAAGGAACATGATTATTTTATTCAGTAATACAACCTGTTGAAGTCTTTACATTGTCTATTCTTTTTTAGGTACTCCTGTATTCTGTGGCAGGCTGTTTTCTCCACTAAAGATCTCTACACCACACCAGAACCCTCCCTCACCACAGCGACCACCCATCATGAGCCTAAATTCATCTCAGGTGGATTATATCGTTAGAAGCAAGCACATTGGTGTCAGTGTTTGGCTGTGCTGCTGATCTGTGAATTTCACCAAGCAGAAACACCGCAGGCATAATCGCAGTAGTGAAGGAGATGACAAAACTAGGTCTCACCAGGTAGCAGGGATAACTTCCCACAGAAAGTGCTCTGTGTTTGGCAGAAAAATGTCACAAGTATGAAGGGATGGGAACACTTAAGCTCACACAAATAAAGAAGTTCTGAAATACAAACTCGTAGCTCAAGAGCAGTGGGAGAAATGACTGCAAGTTATGGGTTTCCAGTGGGTGAACGTCTCTCTGTCTTTGTTTCCACCTATTCCACCTACATTACATTTTATTATGTCTTAGCTACAGAGCTATGATGCAATCAGATTTTGATTTTGCTGCTTTGAATTCATTTTAATATTTTCTTTGTAACAGAGATCACATAGAAAAATTTGACAGAATTTCCTTAAGCAGCAAACTGATAGCTGAGCAGACTCAGTCTATGTGACCGGTACCCATTTTTATCTCCCTGGTCTTTTTTAGATCCAGTAGCTCCGAACCCTGAAACTAAAGAGATAGTTCAGGATTTGTGGAGTGAGGTCCTGGTAAAAAAATATAAGCAGTTAATATCTTACCTGCAGTAGATAACTCATTTGGAATCTTCATTTAGATTAAATCATTATTTATTGGGCCCAGAGGAGGCTAATAGCTAGTCCAGGAGACGTGTACCTTCTAAAAACTACTTTAGTCTCAAAAGCATCATAGGAGTCAAATAATATTTGATAACTCTTAAAACCATTGTCACACTTGCATTGGATGTTTATTTACACATAGGTCAATTGTTATTTACACAGGCTGAATTCAGTATACCCCTAAGGAACTTCTTGCGTGAAACACATACAGATAAACTGTCTTACTTTTCTATATTTGTATTTTCAATTCTACTTTGACTGGAAATGCTTTATATGTTTCATTCTCAGTACATGTTTCAAACAGGAAGATCACCTGTCATGTTTTGAGATGTGCAGAGGACCCAAATGCATTGAGAAGCAGAGAAGTGATGGCAAGCAGGCAGAGTGAATCTATAAATAACATGACCAAATTCAAAAAATTTACACGAGAAGCATGGAAGCAAGACAAGAGCTGACAGGGGTCAGGAACAATGGTGGTTGATGAGAGGAATGACATGGTTGAATGAAAACATGTTGTCTATATACTTGGAAGTGACTATTGCATGCAAAACCAGTAAGTTTAGTGAACAACAGGCTGCAGCTGTGGGGAACACTGAGAGACTGATAGAACTGAGGAAAATAATAATAGATCAAATTCTTAAGGCACAAAACAAAAAACAAAACAAATACAAAACCAAAGTTCCAAAACTCATGACAGCACTGCCTCCTACATCCATTTCCTGTCTAAATAATTATCTGCTTCTGTCTGAATAAGCCCCCAATGCAAACGTGACGATGGTTTAAAGGTTTGTAAAAGAGCATTGACATAAATCAAGGTTATGTCTTAACTCGGGTTAGCAATTGGTAACTAATCTGGATGTTTTCAAACTGAGACTCCAAAAAAAAAAAAGTTTACTGCAGATAAGATGTTAACTACTACTAATCTATTGAACTTACGTGACTAAAAATCCTGAACTTTCCTTTTAAGGTCAGGATACACCAAAATCCTAGGTTTCCTGCTAATTGCAGCATGAAGAATTTTTTTTGAAGTTACATATTTACACACACACACACACAATAAGTATATTGAGAGAACAGATACAATTATAGAACACGCACAAAGAAAAAAAATATATGCATGCACATATGTGTATGCTTTGTAGGCATCAGTTTTCATTTGGTGTCAGAAAGAGCTGCCCATTGATTAGGTGGGTTGTTACACTCAATATTACTTACTGACATGAAGTGAAGGTAAATATGTGCCTTTTCAATGTCTTATTTTAATGTAAAATATGACACACAATGGAATTTTGCAGTTACCGTACTGTACTGAAACATTAAACAGGTGTCCATTCAAACGTTAAGAGAAGGTGACATTAAGTTCACCTGTAAAGGTTATAGTGCATTGGTTCATTCTGAAATTTTATCTGAATGCTAATTATCCATAACTTTTGTTAGAAGTCTATATCAAACTGGCTGGATTGCAATAAATATCACCTAATAATTTAATTACCATGCACTCAGGCTCTGTGTACCTTTAATATATTTGGTGACACATTTAATGAAGTATAAAAAGTTGTTTCAAAAACAGCAGATTTCTGGCAGAAGCAACTTTTTTTAATAAAATCTTCATTTGAAAATAAGGAATTTTATATTTTTATTTTGTAGCTTGATAGACTACTCATTATTTTGGATCTATATTTACTAAGAAATCATGAAGACCGTAACAATTATTAAAGTCTTTATTTATGCAAGACATATTTTTATTGCAAACCTTTACTGTTATTATCATCGCTTGTTTTCCTATAATATCAAACAGCCCTATTGTAGCAAAACCTGATTGGAACAAAACTGATGGTATTCAAGCTTAGTATGACAAAAACCAAAACCAATTTAGATAACAGATGGAAGGTTAACTTAAATTCCTGGGTGTGACAAAATATAGCTTAAATTCTCAGATCAAGTAAATTCTAATCAAACTTCCCAAAATCACTTTAGTTTTGTTTAAAGCGAAGCGCCTAATAAAATTATATTTTCATTCTTTACTATTCTTTAGTTATACCTTAAATAAACATAATAATTATACAAGGTGCCAGATGTTGAACACAATTATGCATTTTTATAGTCAAAAAATTCAGATTAAGCTTAACTCCAAACAGCAATGTAAGGAACAAACTGTAGGCTTAAACCCCAGAAAATTATTTTCTGTGACAGAGAAGAGGGTGATAATTTGAGGAACACATTAAATCTAAAGATGACAGCATTCACATGGGCAGAAGGATTTTTTTATTCGGAATATGAAATTGTGAAACCACTTAAAGGTGGAATAAAAACAACAATAATAAAAATAATGTCTGTATTAAAATGTATAACTTTTTATTATTTTTAAAAGGTTTTTACAGGAGTTATTGCAATGTTAATTACAGGGTGTATAACTTACTGTAATAAATGTTGTTTGTTGTCTTGGTTTAGGATGTTTATTTTGTTTTATGTGCACATTGTGTGTGTGAACTTGTCTTTATCTACAAAGGTAGATTATGTTACATTGATGTTACATTGATATTGTTAGTTATTGTTTTGTTAACAACTAAAGGAGGTAGAAGTAAATAAGTACATTTCATGTCACTCTGTTTCAGGCTTGTAAAATTGTGAAATAACTGTGACATCTTCCTCTCGTCTTAGCTCAGTTTACCTGTTGGAACTAGTCAATCATCAAACGTGTTTCTAACTTAAAAAAAAAAAAAAAAAAAAAGAATCCTCCGAGATTTTCCCGTTTAAGCTGGGTTAAGAGACTACAATTTCACAATACTCCTCTGCTTTGTTTGTGGGGCAAATAATTATTATTATTTAGGTACTTTTTAAGAGCCTTAAACATCAGCCAGCTGTAGGGTGACCTGTCGACATACAATAAGGGTTGACATCACAGCAGCTGAGCGCCATGACCTGCAGCGTACCTGTCCAGGGCGATGGCGGTCATCGAGTAGATGCTGGCAAAAACAGCCGCGATGGGGAAGAAGTTGTGGAAGCGGCAGTAGACCATTCCGAAGTACCACTCATTGTGCACCGCGTAGGCGAAGTTGACCACAGTGTTAAAGGCGGACATGGAGGCTTCGGCGAACGCCAGGTTTAGCAGGAAATAGTTGGTGACGGTCCTCATGCGTTTATGCGCCATGATGATCCAGATCACTGTCACATTGCCTACCACTGACACCACAACTATGCAACTGTAAGCGATCGCCCACAGGACGATTCTCCACACTGGTTGCACGAACTGGTTCCAGTACGCGGTTCCGTTGTTGGTGCCGTTGGAGCAGACTGTTCCGTTTGGCACCTCGGTGGTATTAAATAAAGGATCCATACTGCTGTTCCGAACGCAAGAATCGCTTCACCACTACACGTTGCACCAGAAATAAGTCAGGTCTCAAACGTAAAAACGGCTGATTTAGAGCAGAGAACTTTCCAATTAAACATATATTAACACACCATATTGACTATAGGTATAGGTATCCATGATATAATGTTTCCAAAATCACTGCGCCGTGCGTAAAGACAAAGACGCGCCTTTTACGCGCTTTTACAAGAGCAGTGGGTGTGTGCGCTCACTCAGCTCGGTAACGCATGAGAAAAAGCTCTGTTCTTCCTTCTAGTGCTGTCCTCCTGCTCCTCTGCTTCAACTGAGCCGTTGTGCAGACACGTATGGAGCGAGCTAACGCACATCCGTCCAATGGGCTGGCTTAGCGGTCATGATTATGGATGAGCTCAGGTAAGTTATTCATTTCATCCGATTCAAACCCCGCACGCAGAGTCCAAAAGGATTATCATGCCTAAATACCTCTTATCTGATTTAATTTGCTTAATATTCCCCTGCTGGCGATAAAAAACAAAGCAAAAAAAAAAACAAAAAACAGAACAGCCATTGATAAACTGATTCAATGAGCACAATGATAATAATAATAATAATAATAATAATAATAATAATCACAATCATAATCATAATACGCTGGGAGAACTTATTTTTCAAGTAGAAAACAACTGCTGTCAATCCCTGACGTCGCAAGTAAAAACTCTTTTTCCGCAGGGTGTACTCTGGAATAGGATGAGATAAAGAACCATAACAAACACCCCAGCCTTTCCCACTCGCTGCCCCCTCTTGTGGTCTGTATGAAACGTGTTTGGACATCAACGAGCCTGCGCAGAGTAGTGGGACGCCTTTCACAGTAAGCTGTAAAACTCCTTAAGAATACTAATACTCTCCTTTGTACGTGTGGATAACACTTTTAAGGAGACACAGATGGCCTTTTAGTATTCATCTGTGCATAATTTTTAAACGGATGGAAAATGGTACATGATTTTCAACAGTTTTCACAAATAAAAATCTGATGGTGGTGTACATTTGTATTGTATTCAGTCTGTAGAACCACCTTGCACTGCATTTACAGCTTCGGATCTTTTAGGGCAGTGTCTAAACTTTTTGTCATGTCGGCCAGGATAGTCAAGTGAAAGTACTTGCAAGCGAAAAAAAAAATATTTTCTATTTAAACTAGATCTAGGCATTCCAAATTTTTTAAGCATTCAATATTTTAATTAAACAAATATAGTAGTTAGAATTGTTTGTAGCATAAGGATATGTAAATCATTGTAGATTGCTAGCTTACTGCACATTTGCCTCATTAAAATAAAGGCATCGAGTTTGCAAATTATTTTTGCCTTGACTGAAAAAAATTGAAAAAAAAAGATAGTTTTTTTTCTTAGCAATAAGTCAATGGATAGTTGTGGTCCTGTGAAATTAAAGAGAATGAAAAAAGTCTAGTTATTATAATAGACAAATAGTATGGAAACTAACATTTTACATTGTAAGAATATTTTAAAATGTCAGGAATAATTTTGCTCATCTGTATCAACCATCTGTACCGGGGGCCAAAATTTTTATCATTCTTCAATTTCCATCAGGGGCTACACAAAATCAGTCCAGGGGCTGCAAGTGGTCCCCAGGCTGCACTTTGGACACCCCTGTGTTAGGGTATACCAGCTGTGCACATCTAGAGACTTTTTTTGCCCCTACTTCATGGCTGTCATTCTGCCACATGAATTTGGATCTAAATCATTTCTGTACTTTAGCTCTGGCAGTATGTTTAGAGACAATGCGGATGGAAGATCTCCCCTCTGAACAGCACCCCCATAGAATGATGCTGCGACCATCTTGTTTGGCTGTGATGATGGTGTTTACGTGTGATGTGCAGTGTAAGCTTTCTGCCACACATAGCTCTGTGCATGTAGGCAAAACAAAATCAGTTTTGGTAATATCTGACCAGAGCAACCTCTTACACATGTTAATGGCTAGATTTGTGGAGTATGCAACAAATATTCCTTCTGCGGACAGATTTTCCCACCAGAACTGTGGACCTCTACAGCTCCTCCAAAGTTTGCAACTTGTCTCTCATAGTACTAAAAAACTGGGTTATAGGGATCATATTGTGAACTTAAATGTGTGTGACGTAGAAATTAGATACACACATTTAAATTTTATATTTCAATAAAAATTTAAATGTTTGGAACAAAGGTAAAGTAATTTAAATGGGAAAGCTAGAGCTGGTCCAAGATATATGCAACAACTGCTTGCTGCTTGCCGGTTTCAACTCAACATGGCGAACCTGGAACCACGTCGCTTAATTTATGGAAAGCCGTCTTTGGATTTACCAGATTTTCCAGGGACGGAGCCAGTTTGGTGAGTACCACCACCTACTCCAGGAGCAGCGTCAGCAGTACTTCTGCCTATCCAGGACCTAGTTTGAGGACCTGCTGCGGATGAATCAGCCTCCGGGACACCAACTACAGGCACTGTGCAGAACGCCGTACCATCTGTCTTTGGTGAGTAAAAAAATCTCAGCTCAATAGAAAGCTGTGTGTGAAGGCCACATGTGCTTTCTAACTTCATGCGTGCCTTAATAACAAGTCGTTTTCAGGACTAAATTTCAACAGCATTTTTCAAAGCCACCCACAAACCTATTAAGAGCAAACCTTCCTTCATTCTATGTGTACATGAATGTTTCTGTCTTTTTCACATGTGATGTTTGTGGATTGTAAGTATTGTTTTCCCTTATTTCTGTGCAGGGACTGCACTGACTTATTCGCAACACAAATTGACAGAAGAGTTTAGATTTTTCCAACTCCAACAAAATTCGCTTTGCGTCCATCACGGGTTTCGTTTGCTTTTGCTTCGCTCTATTCACCCTAATCGTTCCATTTGCAACGCTTCGCTCCTAAACGCGCCTCTACATAGGGTTAACATGTAAATCACTCGCTTCTATCGCGTCATTTGCAGTCAGTCTGAACACACCATAAACAGAATACGATTTACAAATCCTTTTGGACCTATATGCAATTGAATACACTACAAAGTCAAACTTTTTAATGTTCAAATTGATAAACTTTTATTTATCTATTATTGTTTTTTGCAAATATTCACTCATTTTGAATTTGATGCTAGCAACACATTCTGAAAAAGCTGGAATAGGAGCAACAAAGGACTGGGAAAGTTGAGGAATGCTCAAAAAACACCTATCTGGAACATTCCACAGGTGAACAGGTTCATTGAAAACAGGTGAGTCTCATGATTTGAGCGAAGTTCACCAGATTGTAAACAACTGTGTGAGCAAATAGTTCAACATCTACAGTTCATAATATCATCACAAGATTCAGAGAATCTGGAGAAATCTCTGCACATAAGTGGCAACACTGATTGACCTTCGATCCCTCAGGAGGTACTGCATTAAAAATCAACATCATTCTGTAATGGATATTACCACTATTAACACTATGTTATGTGCTGTTAATCAGTGTGTTTAGACTGTAAAGACTGAGAGTTAATATTTAGTTATTGAGTAAGTTAATGTTTTAGACATAGCGTGTTGTTTTTACACGCCTTTCAATACAATGCATCACCTAAACTGCAGCAGCAAAAATCAGGAAAAATTACTCTTATCGTTATTGCTATCGGCTTTACCTAATATTATGTGGATTCATTACTTTGAAAGAACATGATGGAGAACAATGCACATTCTGTTCAATTATTTAAATCTTTCACTTATCGAGTTTGAACTTACACTGACTTCTATAAGCTGCAACAGAATGTCTATGCAAACTACACAAATATTCACCATAAATTGTGTGAAGTAAATGTGATTAAAGCAATACCAATTTTTATTGTGTGGCTATTATTTTTTAGGTGTATAGTAACAGTTATGTTGGATGTATGATGGATTAACATTAAATATTATTTAGCCTCATTCAGTATTTTTTCTTTAAAACCTTTTCCAAGTCTGAGTCAAGTCTCAAGTCTTTAGGTCACAAGTCTAAAAGGCATCTGTAGTCTTTTATTTTTGTGACTTAAATATGACTGGAGTTGGCATTTCAAATTCATTTTACCATCTCTGGTAGACATACATGATTTGTTAAAATGTGGCATCAGTCTTTCCAGTACTCTGGTGTGTCAGTTTCTACAAAACCTGGACACATTCACAATAGCCTCAGACCTAATTTATTAATAACATCACACAGTATGTGAAAATTGTTCAGTTTAAAGCACTAATTCAATGCAGCAGTGCAGAGAGCTGTTGGGATGGTAACCAGAACTAAAGTGAAACTGAACTAAACTGCAAAGTGGACATATTAAAAATAAATCTGTTTGATTTGTCATACTTAGGAATCTAATGTTATAACATATAGTTATGTGAAGATAAATTAGGAAACCTCATTAAATAGGGTCGGGTTAAAGGTTACCCACGTTGGCTGAAACAACATTAGTGAGATGGTTCTTGTAACCATCTACCAGTCTATGACATCAGTCTGGGGAAAGTTTAAGGTGTTTCTGCATGTACAGCCTGTTTCAAGTCACCCCACAGCATCTTAATGAAATCAATATATGGGTTTTGACTCGGCACAAGGCTTTCCATTTCATGGTTAATTATTTGATTGTGAGCTGGCCAGGTCCTGCTGCAGCAACTCATCCCCAACCATGACACTTCCACCTCTATACTGTACTGAGGTACTTTTCCTGAAATATATTTTGATTATTTAACTATACTTAAATACAAGGAAATGGGTCTACAGTGAAAATAAAATAGAATAAAAGAAAGAGTAAGAATAAAATCCACAGTGTCACAAATTTATATAAAGGGCTTAAAACTAATGATTTCACATCTCTGAATAAAACCTACCAAACCTTAAAGCAGGATCTGGCAAAGATGCTGCACTGCTCTATCTTGGCATCTTAAGCCGCAATCTCATTCCATCATTACACGCTACAGTAGGTTCCGCATGCTACCTTCTCTGTAGTTCCTCCACAAGTGGAAAATGTACATGGGGTACTGTATGCTTTAAAGAGTGCAATCTTCATGGGAGAAGTGAACATAATAAAGTTATGTCCCAGCTATTAGCATTCATTTATATTAAACAGCTTAGTATATAAATATGCATTACCATTAGCCAGATCATCAGATCTATAATGTAAAAAATTATTAACCACAGAACACAATTAAAGAACAATACTAGACAGAGAGAAGTCAGGAAATACAAAGTTCAGGTCCTCCTTACATCTCACAATCAAAGTATAAATCTTTGCATTATGTTGGGACCACAGCCATGGTTACAACGTGAAAGGCCAATACAGACTTTCCTGGAACTTTCAAAATAAATTGCATTAACCTACTTCCGGCACAGCCAGGCAGTAGGACTTCCTGTGATGTCAATGTCCAAATAAAAGCACTGCTCTTGCTACATCCTGCCTCTTCTACGTTTGTCACACAGGGACTTGGACAGAGAGACAGAGTTGGTACTGTTTCTTCCTTGAACGGGTCTGGTTGGCGGGCTCGTTACGATTGGGTAGACCCCTCTTTTGTTCAGGGTCTGGGCCGGGGTCGTTCAGGAGGTGCCGGCACTAACTTTTTACTTTTTTTGCCCCACCTCTCTTTGTTTCTTGCTTCTTTTTCGTTTCAGTCTCCATGTCCATTACAATTGAAATAATACCAAAGCAGTTTCTACATACAGGTCCTTCTCAAAATATTAGCATATTGTGATAAAGTTAATTATTTTCCATAATGTCATGATGAAAATTTAACATTCATATATTTTAGATTCATTGCACACTAACTGAAATATTTCAGGTCTTTTATTGTCTTAATACAGATGATTTTGGCATACAGCTCATGACAACCCAAAATTCCTATCTCACAAAATTAGCATATCATTAAAAGGGTCTCTAAACAAGCTATGAACCTAATCATCTGAATCAACGAGTTAACTCTAAACACCTGCAAAAGATTCCTGAGGCCTTTAAAACTCCCAGCCTGGTTCATCACTCAAAACCCCAATCATGGGTAAGACTGCCGACCTGACTGCTGTCCAGAAGGCCACTATTGACACCCTCAAGCAAGACGGTAAGACACAGAAAGAAATTTCTCAACGAATAGGCTGTTCCCAGAGTGCTGTATCAAGGCACCTCAGTGGGAAGTCTGTGGGAAGGAAAAAGTGTGGCAGAAAACGCTGCACAACGAGAAGAGGTGACCGGACCCTGAGGAAGATTGTGGAGAAGGACTGATTCCAGACATTGGGGGACCTGCGGAAGAGTCTGGAGTAGAAACATCCAGAGCCACCGTGCACAGGCATGTGCAGGAAATGGGCTACAGGTGCCGCATTCCCCAGGTCAAGCCACTTTTGAACCAGAAACAGCGGCAGAAGCGCCTGACCTGGGCTACAGAGAAGCAGCACTGGACTGTTGCTCAGTGGTCCAAAGTACTTTTTTTGGATGAAAGCAAATTCTGCATGTCATTCGGAAATCAAGGTGCCAGAGTCTGGAGGAAGACTGGGGAGAAGGAAATGCCAAAATGCCAGAAGTCCAGTGTCAAGTACCCACAGTCAGTGATGGTCTGGGGTGCCGTGTCAGCTGCTGGTGTTGGTCCACTGTGTTTTATCAAGGGCAGGGTCAATGCAGCTAGCTATCAGGAGGTTTTGGAGCACTTCATGCTTCCATCTGCTGAAAAGCTTTATGGAGATGAAGATTTCATTTTTCAGCACGACCTGGCACCTGCTCACAGTGCCAAAACCACTGGTAAATGGTTTACTGACCATGGTATCACTGTGCTCAATTGACCTGCCAACTCTCCTGACCTGAACCCCATAGAGAATCTGTGGGATATTGTGAAGAGAACGTTGAGAGACTCAAGAACCAACACTCTGGATGAGCTAAAGGCCGCTATCGAAGCATCCTGGGCCTCCATAAGACCTCAGCAGTGCCACAGGCTGATTGCCTCCATGCCACGCCGCATTGAAGCAGTCATTTCTGCAAAAGGATTCCTGACCAAGTATTGAGTGCATAACTGTACATGATTATTTGAAGGTTGACGTTTTTTGTATTAAAAACACTTTTCTTTTGTTGGTGGGACGAAATATGCTAATTTTGTGAGACAGGAATTTTGGGTTTTCATGAGCTGTATGCCAAAATCATCCGTATTAAGACAATAAAAGACCTGAAATATTTCAGTTAGTGAGCAATGAATCTAAAATATATGAATGTTAAATTTTCATCATGACATTATGGAAAATAATGAACTTTATCACAATATGCTAATATTTTGAGAAGGACCTGTATGTCTCAAGCGGAGGATTATAGGGTTAGCTGTAATGCTCCACTTGTAAAAGTAATCTTTTGGGCTTCTTCTTGGCCCTCAGACAATTGTGATTGCTACTCTGCCAGACAGGAAACGTTAGGAAAAAAAAAACAGATGTAAATATTTACTCTTGTTGGTAATACCTGTTTTCCTGTGTAGGCCACTGACACATTTCTTACCCAACTAAAAACATGGAGTACTCCGAATAGATGTAGGAAGTTTTCGGCAGTCTAAGCATCGATAATTCTAACGGTATTTTCTAGGAACTAGTGGACTTTATTTTATTTTTTATTTTTTTTAAGTAGCTTGACAAGAAATAGGGGGAGACAGTGGTGAAGGGAATGCAGCAAACGTTGATGGGCTGGGATTTGATCCCACAACAGCCTGCATCAAGGACTAAGGCCTCAGAACCTGGGTCATGTGCCTAACCCCCTACACCACCAGCACTGTTTTTCTTTAAAAACTGCTTTATTTTATAAATGCTAATAACGCTGGCTTTCCCTGATATTCTTCCACTTGTTTAAATAGTGTTGAGAATTAAAATCATTTAGTTCATACTATGTGTTCAGTTTGCATGTGTATGCATAAAACTGAAATATATCATGTATTGTGGACCAGAGGGAGAGAGAGGTCACAGCGGGGTTCAGGCTGGAAGAAGATCAGGATGTTAGGCAGCAGCTGTAAGCAGTAAATGCCGGCTGTTGGGCATGGTATTGATAATAAAGTACTCCCATGGGGGTTGGTTAATTTACAGCGGCAACACAGACTTCGTAAATAATTCTTGGAGGGGAGGTTTCAGAAGTCAGCTTTGAAGTTCGTTGAGGGTATAAAAACCTTTAAAACTGATGGTCGGTGAATACAGCCTAGCTTTGCTGATCTCAGTCTCCCCCTAAGACCTTAGGTAATGATTCTTTCTTTGTATCATTCTTTTTGTATTAGGCATTGGAAATCATTGGACTTATTTACCAAATAAAACTTGTGTTAATCTTAATTTCCTGCTCTTCTCTGTTCTTTCTCACGACATCCGGACTGGGTGAGGTTGAGGTCGTATTATTATACCTGGTAGAATTATTTTCCCTCAACAACTTGATGCCGTGAACCGAACGTCGTGAGCACAACCAAAGGGGATCACATGACTGGCGGGGACGAAGGTAAGTGGTTTTAATTAGTGGTATCCTCGCTGTATGATGTGATGAACCTGAGGTGTATTTATTGGGCCACGCGGAGGCAGTTTAGAAGAGCGGTTAGGATAAAAAACTGTGCCTCAGAGCTGGTCGTTGGCCTAGCCCCCCTTCTACCGGACGCGGCGTCTTGGATCGTGCTGAGAGTTCCACACTCGGGACTTGGCTCACCCAAAACGTGGATATAGTATAGTCTGGGACGTTTGGACTTAGGAACGGGTTGGCTCACCCGGAGGTTTGCGATCACCTCCAACAGCATGCAGTAAATAGGAGGGTTTGCCCCGCCGGGGTCGATTAGCGACTAGAAAGTGTGGCTGCTGAGGTCGGGAGTAACTTCCCTGGTCAGGACCTAAATGTTACATTCAGTTAACTGAGAACCTTTCTCTTTGTTTCCGGTAACCGTACGGTTTCAACTGTCTGCTTTGCTTTCTTTTTATTTCCCTTTTCTCTCCTTGCTGTGCACAGTGTGTGTATGCGTGTATGTGTATGTCTGTGTGTGTTTGGCTGCGAGTGAGTGGTGACATCATTGCACAAGCTGTGTGAAATTTTGAGGAAACAGCATTGTGATTCAAAAACTGGTTGGTTTTGTGCTGCAGTTATCAAATATTAATATGGAGGTTGAGTTTTACAGGGAGTTTGAGGATGATGACAATGGAAATGGTTGGAAACCCCTTGCTGAACAAATAGATGAATTGCAACGTATTTGGAGTGCTCATACAGATTCACATGACATTAATAAAGTGAAAGAATGTCTGAAAAATGCTGTCAAAGTGAAGGGAGTAGATACAACACAGTCAAAACCCCTAGGGCCGTTTATTACCCTGGCCTTTCAAATACAGGTGCAACAAAGGGATCAAGCAAAGGCAGAGAAGGATAGAGTGGATGTGTTGAATAAGGGAAAATATGCACAAAATGTGGAAAAGGCAGAGAAAAATCAGAAGCGTTTAATGCAGCTGCTCGCGTGGCAAGGAACTAAACACCTCCACCGTACATCAACCCTAATAATCTGTTTACTGAGGCCATGGATAAATGAGCTAGACAGATTATCAGCGGGTGTAACTTTAGCATTTGGAGATTTCAGACAAATTTGGGTCGCAGTACTACATGTAGTAACCTCCAAGGTATTGATAATGCGGCCCGCACATCTCATCAATCCGACGCCACACCTTATTTTGCTGTGGCTGGAGGGATGGGAGACGCGCTGTGTGGCATGTTCCCATCTAAAAAATCAGACACCGTGCTTAAATTTTTCTGGGACGGGCGAACACAAGTTGTGCCTTTATGAGGCGATAGGAACCTGCACTAAACAGACAGTGACTCGATGGAGTTCAATATGTTAGACAAACTGTGATGGATGGAATACCTGAAGGAAAATAATACGAGGAAACCCAGATTTAGAAAGGAGTGGTCACGCTAGGTGGGAGAGACATTTGTTGCAGCACATGCAGAAATATTTGGCGGAGAAGAAAACAACAGATAGAACACGAAAAGAAACAGCCTGATGCATCAGACAAACAACTTAAAACTGTCCAATTAACCACAGTAAGATAGAAGAGGAATAGTAAAAGCCTGATAAGAAAATGATCACTGCAGAGGCTGAGAGTGGAGCAAATTGGATAATGTTCCCGTTGCATCTCCGCTCACTGCAACAGCTCAGGGAAAGGTAAAATCTCCCCAGGCGATACGTGGCTGGGCCAGGGGTGGGTCGTTTGGAAATAGGGGCCGGAGAATAGGGGTGAAAAGGGGGAGCTGGGTCCTCCTCCTGCTTAGTTTGAAGACAGACGGATCATTGGGCCCGCAGCTGCCCCCAGCGCTATGGGGCACGCCCAGAAGGAGCTCCTCCACAGAGCACAATGCGGCACTCATAACTGCACAGGGCTGTCAGTATCCTGCACTGGGATGGGGACAACAGTGACACACCCCACAAAGGAATGTCCAGACAATGGGAAAACGGCAGAACCCATTGTTCCAGTGGAATTAGAGGGACAAATTGATATTTCTTGTTAATACTGAAGCCACTTTTTCCACGTTGAATATTCCTCCCTCATCTAATAAAATGTCTTCTTGTTAGGTATTATTTAATCAACTCAGAGGCAAGGAACGACACCGAGTCAGTTTCCCTTGCAACAAGGGTAGCTGACTTCTGCAGTGCAGACTACAAAGTGTTGGCACCCCTCTCTCTTTATTTATACATGCTGGTTCACACACAGTTCAACAAACATTCAGTGTGTGTGTGTGTGTGTGTGGGGGGGGGGTCAGAAAGGTTAGGGTTCATGTGTCTTGTTTTTAAACAGAGCGGGAGAGTGGGACTTGGTACGAACAGCCCCTAGATGCTTCTGATAAAAGCATAACTCACTCTTCACCCCCATCTCCCTTCCTGTGGCATGTAGGAGGGAAAGGCACTTAGAGCAGACCTGAGTGATAAACAATACAAACGTTTTCAAACCCTAACAGTCCCCCCTTTTTTATCACGAATAAAGTCATGATTAGATACATGTAAAAAAAAACACTCTGTGTGAGCACAAACCCACGGACGGAAAGCAGATTATATTGTGGGAAACACTCACACGGCCCCACCGCCCTAGGCGACCACCAATCATGGCAGAGTAAAACAATATAATAAAACAAAGAAAACAAAATGTAATAAAAGTAAAAGAATTAAAACAAGCCTTGTTCATGTCATCATTGCACTTTTTCTCATTTCACTTAAACAGCAACTTCTTTCGATTTTCTGCTATAAGGTCATTTTATGAAGTACAATTATGAATACACTCAGGCATTGAAGATATATTAATTTACAACATGTCATCATAATCATCTGTTTTTGGGTCCAGCGTGGTGTCTACTTGAATCAATGCTGCATATGCTACTGTGACTGATTGAGTTACTATCCTTTTTACCAAGCATTTGCAACCTGGGATAATACATATTGACAAGGTGCACAGGATGATCAGGAATGCTGCTATGGCAAATAAGAAAATCTTAACCCAATTCATCCACCTCCCTTGGAGCATCCAGTCTAACCAAGAGGAGCTGGGAGTCGGGTGGTCGTGTGTCATGACATTTTGCAGGTTACGCAGGTTATTCAGCGCTCCTGTTATATTTGAGGAATGTATATTATCTGGGATATATGTGCAACAGGTGTTGTTCAACAAAATGCAAACGCCATGCGGTTCTGAATTATCATGGCTCGCATAGCGCTCATTTCTGTGTTTTGGCCCTCTTCTACTATTATGGAGTTATTCAAAAACAGGCCTAATCGGTAGCTCAAAGTTTCCACACGCAGCATTAGTTTGCCCACACCTAGCCAAGGAAGGAGAGATAGTGTCACTTTCTCATCTTTTGGCCAAAGCTTAAATTCATCCGGGACATTAGTTCCCCAGATAGGGTCGTGTGGTTTCATTTCTATATCTCTCTTTTGTCTTTTGGGGAAGGTGGATATCATCTTTACCTTACTGAGTATTATAGTGTGGTCAGATGTGAAAACTGGAGCACACACACCATACCAATACGGGGGTAATATGAAATAAGCGTTATTCCCGCATAACCAAGCTACCCCCTCGATCCAGTATGTTCCATTTTGGTTATTACCTTTGGAGACCCATGTGCCTCCACACTGCGTGGTGTTTGTTACCCATACCCATATAGATAGAAGAATCATTTTCCTTTTCTCTACTCAAACAATCGTGGTGTAATGTGTTTCCGTTGGCATGTGCTTCGAATGATGTGGCTCTTCCCTTATTACTGATGTGCAAAGGCTGCCATTTCTTGGGGTCACATGTACAGTTATGTGGGTCACATGCATATGCAAGAGAATTGTTGTAATATGTGTATGTTTTGTTGTCCTTACCAACCATTTGGATGCCTTCTCCTCTCGTCAGGTTCTGACCAGGAACAATAAAATATGTACGCTTCGTATACCCCCAGAGTCCTATTGAAAAGGCACATGCTGCTTCTGTGAAACTCATTTTTCTCACATACACTGTAGGGCCCTGGGAATGAACTGGCATGATAGAACATACATAACAGTCTGTTTTGTTTTGTGCTTTAGCTGTTTCATGCACATAACGATACCAATAATTTTGCAGAAACACATGTCCTCCTCCTTCCTTTAGGGGTCTGAGATGAGAGCCGTCCGGTGTCCATCTCTTCTCGTGTGATGTCGTATCCTGTGGATCCTGCTTTAAACAGAGAAAGAGCCCTGCTACCAGAATTAGGCTCAGGCTTATCAGTCCTGTCCACATGTTACAAAAAGCCATGCTAAGTTGGGCACAGGTCAGTTGTTTTCTTCACCGGTTTGAGATGCTGGACCCTATGGGTCACCAGCCCCTTTGTAGCCGGTCATTCCCCTGTTACCCCGTCGGTTGGTTTGGCTCCTGTAACGGTGATATTAGCTTACAGTGGCTCTTGTGGATCCAGGATGGTCTCTCTGCGATTTTCAGAGCTGTCGGTGTGGTCAGGAGAACACGGTATGGCCCTCTCCAGCAGGGGGTGCTCCAGTCCTTTCTGTGGAATGTCTTAATCAGGACCAGGTCTACAGGCCTCAGGTTGTTCTGTGAAATTGGAGCAGAATTTACTGGCAGATTACTGGACAACTGTGCTTCTTTTGTTTGTAACATTTTATGCATCCATTCAGCTAATTATGTTTCCTGCTGTGCTTTTCCTATGTCATCCATTTCTGGCATTCTGGCAATGGAAAAGGTCTGCCATGTACTATTTCAAATGGAGTGAGACCAGTTTGATTTTGAGTTATTCTCATCCATAATTTAACCAGGGATAGACATTCGGGCCATGGCCTCCCTGTTTCTTCCATTGTTTTCCTTAATCTATTTTATATTGTTCCATTTGTTCGTTCAACCAGCCCAGCAGATTGCGTGTGGTAAGAACAATGGTTTTTTAACTGAAACCCTAATGTTTTAGAGCACAGTTCTATTACATTATTTACAAAATGAGTCCCATTATCTGATCTTATGATTTGTGGGATACCATATGTGGGGAAGAAATGTGTCACTAAACTCTTTGCCACCATGAGTGCATCACAGTGCTTTGCAGGGTATATTTCAACCCACTTTGAAAATGCATCTGTGACCACTAAACAATATTTATTTCCCCCTGACCATGATAACTCTTTAAAATCCATGTGTATCGTGTGAAAGGGATGAATTGCTGCTGGGAACTGGCCTCTTTTGGGTCTCATGTTTCCCTGTGGATTATGTTTGCAGCAGATAATACATGATCTACAGGGTGTGGAAATGTAGATTTACTAAGTGTATCATTCCCCCTTTCGACACATGGGAAATTCCGTGTGTCACATGGGCCGCCGTCTTGTATAAATTCTTTGGTAATATTGGCTTATTTTCCAAATGATAAATGTCATTTTTCTTTATGGCCCCTCTATTCAGCCAACATTTAACTTCTGCAGCTGGTGCAGATTGTTGTGAATCTTTCAGCACATCTGTATCTATAAATAGGAGATCTGACATTTTCAAAGTGAGGGGAAGCCTCGAAGCTATTTTAGCAGAAATATCAGCAAAGGTGTTCCTCTTTGTTTCCATGGTTTCATCAAATTGATGCGCTTTACATTTACAAAGTGCTATCTTTGCAGGTAGCTGGATACCTAACAGCAGTCGTTTTAACAGATTAAAATGTGTCAATTCTGTTCCAGATGATGCTATGAACCCTCTATTTTCCCATATTTTGGCAAAATGGTGAACAGAACCGAATACATATTGGCTGTCTGTGTAGATGGTTAGGATTTTTCCTTCATATAATTCACAAGCTCTGATAACAGCATACAGCTCTGCAGTCTGTCCTGAGCATGTATGGGGCAGGGCCTGTGATTCTATAATTTTAGCTTCAGTGGTTACTGCATAACCAACTCTGTTTTTTCCACATTCATCTTTTGATGCTGATCCATCTACAAAGATTATTTGTGAGTTTTTCAGAGGTGTCTGAGAGATATCTTGCCTAGGTTTTGTCTCTTCCTCAACCTTTGTTTTGCAAGAATGTGGTTTCCCATCTTCTGCTGTGCTAGGGTTCAGTGGACCACATCTTTGCAAAGTTATATTTGGTTGTGAGAGTAACAATGAGGTCAACGTAATATGCCTTGCATGAGTCAAGAAAGGAAGTGAGGTTTGTAGCAATACAAGTGACACTGAATGAGGAACTTTCAGTGTGAGCGGGTGGCACAGCACAATTTCAGCTGTCTGTTTCACAGCTTCTGCTGCTGCGGTGCAGCTCTGCAATCAAATTGGAAATCCAGATGCCACAGAGTCCAGTTTTTTAGAATAAAATGCTAAAGGTCTGTTTTTGGAGCCAAATGTTTGTGTTAATACAGCTTTCCTATAATCCTTACATGCATCTACACAAAGTGTGAAAGGCTGGCTATAATCCGGCAAAGCTAAGGTGACTGTTGTTTGAAGCAGATTTTTTAGCTCTGTGAATGCTACTTCTCCTTCCTTAGTCCATATGATTTTGTCTTTTAATGTCATGTCTTTGCCATAGATCATAGATTGCAAGGGTTGTACAATGGCTGGTAGCCATTCTCTACAAAAGTTACACAGTCCCAGAAAGGACATCATTTGTTGTTTAGTTCGTGGTTTTGGCGCTTCCTGTTGTGATAACATATGTCCCAAAGCTGACTTCTAGGTGACTCTGTCGGACCGCCCAGAGTCACCCGGCGTCGAGCAAGACGATAACCCACCGGCCAGATGCGAATGTCACACACCGGGACTTTCAGCCACCTGTCCTAGGTGCGGCTGTGCGGCAGCGCTTAACTTGACGTCAGGCTGTTCCCGGAGAAGAATCCTTCATTACGCTTAAACAACTGTTGTCTGCTGCACGATTGGTTCTTCCTGATTCCTATCTGCCTTGTGACTTAGATGTTTCTGTAACAACAGTGTTGTTGCAGAAAAAGGGGGATATAGAGAGGTGATTCAGTATGTTAGCTGTATGTTAGATAATATGGAAAAATACATGTTGATTTGAAACAATGGTTGAGAAGTGGATTTATGACTGCAGCACAGAAGCCAATCAAACATGAAAATGAAATGAGATTTGTGGCTGAAGCCTTGTTGTTGCTTAAAAAAGTAACAGGTTATGCATGCAGTTTCAATTTAGTAAGTGTTGAAGCTGAGACATTTGAACATCTAAACTTGGACAAAATCAAACATTAAAAGGGGTTCTCCCCTGAGGAACGTACTGTGTGGAGGACAAAAGGAGCAAAAGAAGAAGATGGCCTGTGGAGAGGCCCTGAGGGTAAAATTGTGATGCCACCAAACATGAGAGAACACATTTTGGAAGAGGCACATGGAATATCGCATGTAGGTATTTCGCAGGTGCTTATCAATCTGGAACAATGGTGGCACCCATATTTAAAAGATTTGGTGAGAGAGAAGATCATGATCAAGAATTGTTCCATCTGTGGATAATTTAATCCAAAACTTACTGTGCATTCATCTCCAGGTAAGTTTAAAAATTACACCCAACCTGGGAAAGAGATACTCTGTGGTAATATGTTTAATTAATCATTACATTCCCAGACATGGTTCCCGGAAAAGATAAGATCTGATAATATAACTCATTTCAGGAACAAGGATCTGCAACCGGTGGAATAAATGTTGGGACTAAAACATGCTTTTGGTACAGTATATCATCCTCAGTCACAAGGCAAGGTTGAAAGAATGAACCAAACACTGAAAACAAAATTGGCTAAAATCTGTGCACAGACTAAATTAAATTGGGTGGATGCTTTGCCAGTGGCTTTGATCTCTGTCAGGATGTCTGTTAATCAGTCTACAGGTTACACCCCACATGAACTACAGACTGGGAGAGTCTTCCCATGACCAGCACAGCGGATATCAGGACCAACAGGTGAAACTGCACAATTATATTCTAACTTTAATTAGTTGCGGACCCTAGCAGCAGAGTTCTCCAGAGGACTTCAGAGAACAAGAGCCCCCCCAGTGGTACCAGGAGTCACCTGGGTGTGACTCAAGGTCAATCAAGCGGAAGCGGCAGGAACCCAGGTTCACAGGCCCGTTCCAAGTCCTGGAAAGAACATCTCATGCGGTTTGTCTGAGAGGAAAAGGAGAAACCTGGTATCATTGGAGCCAGTGTGCACCAGCAGAGGAGCCTAAAAGATCAAAGGCACCAAGGGTTTCTTAAAAGGGGCATAATAATCCCCTGGAGGAAGAAAAAGGGGCATAATCCCCTGGATCGGGAGGCTCATCGGTGATCGCACTGAACTGAAGAGGATTTATCCACTCCAGAGACATTTTCTTTTAGTTTTCAAGATTGAAAGAAGAGGATTTATCCACTACAAGGAGTCATGACATTCAACTAATCAACAGATAAATTCAGGACTGGGGATCAGGAACATATGTGACTCTTGATTTTGATTATGTGATCATTGAATGTAATGTTTCTTTCTCTGTTTATTAATCTTTGGATCAGTGTTTATGCTATTATTTTTTTATGTATTTGATGTATGACATTTAATCAACATTCTTGAGGAAATCCCAGAGTGTGTGCAGATTATAAACTCCTGGGTAAGTGGTGTTCATCTGGTACAAAGAATATCAAAGGTGATGCATTTTGGGATGTTAGTTAGAAATGGAAATGTGGGGGAGGTTTAATAATGACACTTGTGGGAATAATTATAATCTTGTTGTGTGATGTTTTCCAGAGTGGTGAGCACCCTTCCAGTCCCAATTTCTGCAGCCGTCGTCATCTACTCTGGAAAATGACTGAAACATCAGATTCATGCATTATATGATATGTGCTGTATCTTTATCCCAAATAATACTGCCACTGATGGCTCAGTGACTCGAGCGTCAGAAGGCTTGCATACGTTAAGGAAATGCATGAATATTCAGGAATTGGCGGGGGACTGGAGGAGTGGTTCACCAACACCTTTGGTAAGTGGAAGAATATAATCTCATTGCTGATTTCATTGTCTGTATGTTTTGAGTATTCTAGTAATGTGTGGATGTTTTTGGGTGCCATGTATTCGTTCACTTACAGTAAGACTTATATCAACTATTGAAAAAGGGCACTCATTCATCAGCTACCTCCATATAATATGATGTTGCTGAAGGTTGGGAATTAGTGGCCCAGTTGTAATTCATTGCTTTCCTTTATTATTTTGCAGAGTACTAATCTTTTGGTGTGCCTATTTTGACCTTATTCTTTTTTATTTGTTACTTATCATTGCTAAATCTTTGAATGTTGACTTCTTTTGCAGAGGTGAAAAGGGGGAATTGTTGAGAATTAAAATCAATTAGTTTCATACTATGTGTTCAGTTTGCACGTGTGAGCATAAAACTGAAATATATCATGTAGTGTAGACCGCAGGGAAAGAGAGGTCACAACGGGGTTCAGGCTGGAAGAAGGTCAGGATATTCACCAGCAGCTGTAAGCAGTAAAGCAATAAATGCCGGCTGTTGGGCATGGTATAGATAATAAAGTGCTCCCATGGGGGTTGGCTAATTTACAGCGGCGACACAGACTTCGTGAATAATTTTTGGAGGGGAGGTTTCAGCAGTCAGCTTTGAAATTCGTTGAGGGTATAAAACCTTTAAAACTGATGGTCAGACAGACCACTCGGTGAATACAGCCTAGCTTTGCTGAGCCTCTCCCTAAGGCCTTGTGTCATTTTGGTTGCCAATCTGACCCACATGCTGAAAACACAAAGAGAAAATCAAGTTTAACGCGTTTATTTGTTCACAGGTCCGATGGAGGTGGGATCTGGGAGTGGAACCTCTCGGCTGCATGGAAGGGTAACAGGCAAGTAGAGGATGATGACAATGGGGATTTTGCGGTGGGAGGTATCTTAGAGTTTGTTGCAGGTGCTGGTTCGCCGGAGTTATTTGGGTCTGGTAAGTTTGGTAAGCCTGGTCACATTGATAACTGATCCTTTCCACAGATCAGAACTTTGATTTGTTGTTACCTTACTGATTTGGTCCAGTGGTGCCACTCGCTGGAGGGTGGACAGGTTTCGCTCAGAGAAGCTGAGGTTATGGAGTCCAACGGCTGCCAGCAAACCCTGACTGGAAATCTTGGCAACGGAGGTGAAGTCAGGTAGGTTCTTCAAGGAGCTTGAGCTGGGTCCAAAACTGAACCTGGAAAATAAGCGAAGACAAGACTGATAAGTCAAAGCTTAGAATAAACATGGGTATCATAAATTTGGCCATTTGAATGTACCACAGAGGCAAAACACTCAGGCATCAAAGTACTGGCAGCATGCTCCTTATAAACCTCCCAGCTTGATCAAGGAGATGGAGAACACCTCTCCAAACCCAACAGCTCACAAGCGACACCTAGAGGCGAAGCAAAGTAAATAGCAGGCACAAAAATACAAACATGAACTCCCAGAGCCAGACACCTTAGGTAATCTTTCTTTCTTTGTATCATTCTTTTTGTATTAGGCATAGGAAATCATTGGACTTATTTACCAAATTAAACTTGTGTTAATCTTAATTTCCTGCTCTTCTCTGTTCTTTCTCACAACATCCGTACTGGGGAGAGGTTGAGGCAGTATTTCTTTATCTGGTAGAATTATTTTACCTCAACAATTGTTAAAGTTGTTTCTTATCTTCCAAGTCATTGCTTGTAAACCCTATGGCTGCCTGTGAAAGATGATCAGGCTGCTTCAGGTTTTTCAACAACTGGGTTAAAATTTCTGACACAGTGTTTCCTTAAAACTACACGTCTGTCCCAACAACATAAACCCACCATTTTTTCCTAAAGAAATATACCCTACCTCATTTGAAGAATCTCTTAAAGCTCAAGTATTGATACTTTATCCATTTATTTATGTGTACAACCTTTTCTAACACATGTCCACTGTTAATGAATAGAGGGGGAGTCTCTCTAAACTCCTAAAGTATACAAAGCAAAGACACAAATCACAAAGTCAACAGTTCTAAAGAAAGGCTAAAAAGAATGCCTACGGTATGTACTGCACTCCTATGTTTTTACCAATGCACATTACACATACCTCATTTAGACCTCAGGAATTCAATTGAATTCTGTTTTATTTATGTAGCGGCAATTCACAACACATGTTGTCTCAAGGCACTTCACAACAGTCAGGTACATACATTCCAATTAATCCTAACAATTGAACAGTGCAGTCGGAGTTAGCTTTTTATTCAAATTGGATAAAAAGTTTTTCCATCTAAGGAAACCCAGCAGATTGCATCCAGTCAGTGACTTGCAGCATTCACTCCTCTTGGATGAGCATGTAGAGACAGTGGACAGTCACTGGCATTGACTTTGCAGCAATCCCTCATAGTGAGCATGCATGTAGCGACAGCGGAGAGGAAAAACTCCCTTTTAACAGGAAGAAACCTCCAGCAGAACCAGGCTCAGTGTGAGCGGCCATCTGCCACGACCGACTGGGACACAAAAAGAACACAGAAGCACTGATCCAGGAGTACTTTCTATGGGAAGGAAAAGTAAATGTTAATGGATGTAGCTCCTTTAGTCGTTTCACCTAGAAAGAAAGAACAGATAAACTCTGAGTCCGTTTTCAAGGTTAGAGTCTGAAAGAGAGCACATATAATTAGTTACAGTAAAAGCTCAGTCAATTTCCATGTCTAGGAGAGAGAAAGAGTTAAACACTAAAAGACAGGGCTATGTGGATCATCGGTAGAGGGTGAGCATTAAGTTGTTGCCAGCAGAAGCTCGGGCGATTCCCCTGTCCAGAGGAAAAGAGAAGGGGTCATACAGGTAGCAGAAATGGAGGGTGTGTTTGCACCTCAACCATAACTGATCCTAGAATCCTAGAAACCTATTTAATATGGGATTTAAATGACATGTCCTGGTCAAAAATAACACCAAGATTTTTTACTTTATTATCAGAGGTCAATTTAATGCCATCCAGGTTAAGTGATTGACTAAGCAGTTTCTTTTTTAAAGAATACGACAACTTCTGTCTTGTCTGAATTTAGAAGCAAAACATTTAACATCATCCAAGTTTTTATATCTTCAAGACATGCTTGTAGTCTATCTAACTGGTTGGGCTCATCAGGATTTATGGATACGTAAAGCAGAGTATCATCAGCATAACAGTGAAAATTTATCCCATGCTGCCTAATAATTTGACTTATTGGAAGCATATATATAGTAAAGAGAATTAGCCCAAGTACTGAGCCCTGTGGTACTCCACAATTAACCCTGGAGTTTAAAGATGATTTATCATTTACATGAACAAACTGGAATCTGTCAGACAGATAAGATTTAAACCAGCCTAGCGCTGTTCCCCTGATCCCTACAGCATATTCCAGCCTTTCTAAGAGAATTTTGTGATTGACTGTATCAAATGCAACACTGAGATCTAACAGAACCAGAACAGACACAAGTCCATTATCTGAGGCCATAAGAATATCATTAGTGACTTTCAGCAGAGCTGTTTCAGTGCTATGATGAGCTCTGAAACCTGACTGAAACTCTTCAAACAGGTCATTGCTGTATAAATGCTCACACATTTGATTAGCAACAATTTTCTCAAGAATTTTAGATAAGAACGGAAGATTGGATATAGGTCAGTAATTTTTCAAGTCATCTCGATCAAGCGAAGGTTTCTTAAGTAAAGGTTTAATTACAGCTAACTTAAAAGCCTGTGGTACATATCCATTTACTAAAGATAGGTTAATCATATCTAAAATGGGGCTGGTAATCAGAGGGAACACTTCCTTAAATAATTTGGTTGGGATTGGGTCTAACATACAAGTTGAAGGTTTAGATGAAGCTAATATTTCTGATAACTCAGGAAGCTTCACAGGATCAAAACAGTCCAAACACAAATCAGGTTCTGCAGTTATTTCCAATGTTGTCTCACTTGCTGAGGATGAAGTAATCATCTTCGAGAGCATGTCAAAGATTTTCTTTTTAATAGAATCAATTTTATTTAAGAAGAATCCCATAAAGTCATGGCTGCTAAGAGCTAAGGGAATGGATGGCTCAACAGAGCTATGACTCTGTGTAAGTTTAGCAACTGTACTAAAGAGAAACCTAGGATTATTCTTGTTCTCTTCTATTAATGATGAGAAATAAGCTGTTCTAGCTTGGCGAAGTGTCTTTTTATACAACAGTAGGCTATTTTTCCAGATTAAGTAGGAATCTTCTAGGTGTGTAGAGCGACATTTTCTCTCCAATTTTCTAACATTGTGCTTTAAAGTACGCAGCTCTGAATTAAACCAAGGAGCCTGCCTCCTATTAATGATTACCTTCTTTTTCAAGGGGGCTGCATCGTCTAATGCATCACGCAATGATGAAGAAACACTATGAACGAAAGAATCAATTTGTGAAGGGGCAGAAACAGAATTATTGCCCTCCACTGTGCTTTTCAGTGATAATGAGGAAATTAAAAGTTGAACAGATTATTTAAAGGTTGTTACAGCGTCGCCTGATAATGATCTACTATAAGGAAATTTACTTTCAGGTGCGGAGTACTCGGTTAAATTAAACTCAAAGGTTTTTAAGAAATGGTCAGACAGGACAGGGTTATGAGAGAATATTGTTATGTCTTTACACTCAATGCCATATGTCAGCACAAGGTCCAGAGAATGAAGACAAAGGTGGGTAGGTTTGTTAATGTATTGATCAAAGCCAATTGAGTCTAAGATAGCATTAAACGCTATATTTAGGCTATCACTTTCAGCGTCTACATGAATGTTAAAATCCCCCACTATAATAACTTTATCTGTATTTAACACTAAATCAGATAAAAGGTCTGAAAACTGATCTAAAAATTGAGAGTAAGGGCCTGGTGGACGGTACAAAACAACAAACAGAATTGTAAGAGTTTAATTGAAAATGCCATCACACTAGGTTTTTAGATATTCAAAGATTGAACTGTCACGATCCTAAGGTGTTTGGGTGTTGATTTTCTTATGTGTGTGTATTTTGACTATTTCTTTGCTGTCTATTGCAGCAGGTGTTTTCCTCATTAGTTCATTATTTTGTGTTTCAGTGTTCTTTGTACAGCTAGAGTTATTTCCTTGTTAGATCTCTGTCAGATGTCTTTCTTGGGTTTGGTTATGTTTCTGCTAAGCTCTTCTGTGTTAATTAACCTCCCTCATTCAGCTGCTCTGCATTCCTTCTGCCACAACTGCTCCAGATCTCATCTGATTACTCTTCTGGTTTGCTTGTTATTTCTCCACCCATGTCTCTGTACCTAAGCTCTCTTGTTCTCATTGTTCTCCACTGGATCCTTCACTTTCTATACCCGTTTTCCCTCATTGATTGCTCAGTTCTATGTCTGCGCTCCACGCTTCGTTCTCCTTGTGGCTGTATGTCAGGTTTTATTTGTATTTTAATTTAAATTATTTACTCACCATGCTGCTTACATGGTCCTGTCTGGGTTTTGCTCAGGCTCCTGCTTCACAAAACATGACATGTTTGATCAGGCACTTTTTATTTCAGACAAAGACTTTACCAAATGTCTTGTTTAACAGAGCAATCCACCTTTCGTGTGAATGAATAAAGCTACTACATTATCATACTATACAGTTACAGCCACAGTGTATGAATCTATTGAAATTACACTGTAAAAGGAACACAAGAGTTTTTCATTCACTGAGGCCATAATTTACTTTGTCGAGCTCACAGAAAGCCAGAAATTCTCCATTTTACATATTGACAGTCTAGGATTTACTGTCTCTCTTTTGCAACTCTCACTGACTGCTCTGCAGGTAATTGCTTTCATCCAGGCTCAGTCTGTGGTAATGCCAACTACGCAGCACCATTTATACCTGTAGGGTCGTTTTGTGTTTTGCTGTGCATACTGAGCCTCAAATTCAGGGAAAGGTGTCAATTTTAAACTCAGTTGCTGTGGTGATCTATCACTCTAATCTATCTCTGTATGTCCAACATTCTCTGTTCTATAGGTAAGGATACCATCCTTTACCATTTGCCAGATTGTGGTAATATTTATTTAACATCTCATAGATATTTAGTTTCACTGTCCTCTTGACAGATTATTTTCACAGAGTTTATATTCCCCAAGGGTCTCTTGATCAAGGCTTTAATGATCAAGTCATTAATCTGATTTGGTCTGTAGATTCATTACTCTCCTAGGTGACTAAACATCCTGGCCTATAATTCTCAGCAGGCAAAGAAAGAAAATAGTAAGTATGTGCATGTCAGTATGTTAGAAATGTCAATAGACTACAGGCTTATACATGGTATTAGATTATAAAAAAAATAGCTCCTTATATGTAGACATCAATATTATTATCCCTTGTCCCGTATTTTATTGTCTCTGTTTCTGGTTGATTTTCATTTAAAGTGACGGAAATGTTCAACCAGTAATCTAACCACAGTAAATCCTTTGATGATGATTTCTTTGTAGATTGTGGCTTGCCTTTTTTCTTGCCTGTAAGGGCCTGTGAGAGGAGAATGGGATAATGACAGAGGTTACAATGCTGGTAATGATTATTTGATCTACTGTTTTTGTAAATTAGCTCTCTTACAAATAAGTTAATTAGACAAGAGAGAACCAAAGAGGCTGAAAAATACTGATTTTACAAAAATTTGAAAATTGACATGCATGTCATTGAGTAAAATAAGTATTTCATCTCTTACAATTAAGTCAAGATTCTGTCTCCCACAGATTGGTTATGTACCCATGTGATGCACTGATTACAGTCAGTTACAGATGGTGCTGATCTTAACTCCTAAGTAGAAGCACTTGTGTCTAGAGAATAATTTTTTTGATTCCAACTTCTTAACGTTTCATATACTATAAGACAGAAGAGCTATCCAAAGATGTAAGGGGCAAGACAGAAAATCTGCACAAGGTTGGAACGGGCTAAAAGACCATCAACAAAAAACATTGTAAGAAGGTGACAGCTGTTTTTAAGGAAATGGAAGAAACATAAAAGGACCACCAGTCTCAAGTCTAGTCCCCGGGAACCACCATCCTGCAGACTTAGATCTGTCCCTGCTCCAACACACCTGAGTCAAATGCCCAAATCACCTCTTCCTCACATCAGTTGTGCCGAGGCCTGGTGATGAACCATGCATTATAATCAGGTGTGCTGGAGTAGGGATCCATCTATATTTCAGGACAGTGGTTTGAGGCTTCTGACCTAAAGCATACTGCCAAGGCAACAAAGGAGTGGCTGAGGAACAAGCACCTTAAGATCATGGAAAGACCTGGTGAGTCTTCAGACCACAAATGAACTCCCTGTGATGTCATGCAGACTCATGAAGATATTACTGTTCCCAGATGCACCTCTTTCTTTATCATGCTGCAGTATAGGGAGAGACAACCTGCGTCAGGTTCTGAAACTCGCTGATAAATAATACTGTACTTCTTTGAAGAATCCTTGGCTCAAACATAAAATACCTTTTAGCTGTGCGTATTCAGCAACTATACAAAAATTACGACAAACTGCCTGAAATTGTCTGAGCTCCTTCAGGAAAGAATCTGAAGGCATTCCAGATTCACCAAAAAGACATTGACAAGTGGTTTTCATTCTACTGCCCTGAGAAAAAACGACGTAGGAACTGCAGACCTGCTCGCCTTAAAGCGAGCAGGTCTGCTCGCAGGCACATGTGTTTTTTATTAAAATTATGTTTTATCTACCTTTCTGATTTGCGTTGTGACTGGTTGTTTGAACACATACCAATTGTTGTCCTTAATGATTAATATCAAAAATAACTTGACTTTATTTCCAACGTCATTAAAATAAACCTAGGTTCTTAAACAATATCCACATTGAACACTGATATCTTTGCATTATTTTTTGGTAGCACTGTTGCCTTGCTGCAAGAAGGTACTGGGTTCGACTTCCAGCCTGGGGGTCTTTCTGCATGGAGTTTGCATGTTGTCCCCTTTGAATACGTGGGTTCTCACAGGGTACTCCAGCTTCCTATACTATCCAGGGTGTACCTCGCCTCTCGACTGCCAGAGATAGGTACCAGCGTCCCTGCAACCCACTATGGAATAAGCAGTATAGAAAATGACTGACTGCTCAATTCTTTTGCATGTTTGGCCAAAGTTATTAAAAACCACAGTAGATGGTCTAAAGAGCTACATATGGCTCTAGAGCTACAGGTTGCAGACCTCTGAGCTAGATTATTGAAACTTCAACAAAATTTGGTTGGTTTCCCAACTGGAAAATGATCCCACACAGCCAGTAAACCTGGTTTTCGATTGGATAAAGAAGGCTAACAATAAACTTCTTAGAATGGCCTAGACCACAACCAGATGTTGAGTCTGTGGTAATAAACCAGCCAATCTACTATAAATGAGCTGTACCAATTGTGTCTTTAATTCTTGAGGGATCTGGGGGTATTTCCCATGCCCCTTGATCTTCTTTACATAGATTTACAACATTATAGAAGTTTTACTTTCTCTCTCTGAAACTAATAAGAGTTTCCTTTTCTGTGTGATTGGGAGTATTATCTTGCTGTGAAATCCACACTTGTTTCGTCTTCAGGTTCTTTTTAAGAATGTCCTGATACATTTCTCTGTTCATTGTTTCATGAGTTATATGAAGTCTGCCAGAGCCATATGCCATAAGACAACCCACACTATGGCATTTGCTCCTGCAAATTTCACTTTTGGCAATGTGCAAAATCATTCTTTCTCCAAACATGGTGTCTGCTTACTTCAATCTGCTGACTCCAATGCTGCTGACTGTTGTGTAGGTTGTTTATGACAGGAGCCAATTCAAGATGTTATTTGTTTTAAGGAGTCTTAATGATAAGGCACCATTATATTTGTCCAAGCTTAAAAGTTAACAAAAGGACACTCTCAGATTGTGGCTCTAATGGAGCAACATGCCTTCCACAACTGAGCTACACACACTGTTAATTATTTTAAGGCTTTTAAACAGAATATTTGTGCTTTTGCAATGCTTATTGTCAGACTTATTTGATCCATATTACTACTTATTTTACTTTGTTGTGTTTTATTGTTGTATTCTACAATTTATTTAACTGTTTATGCTACTGGTGATGTTATACCAGCAACATATTTGGTACTATTGTTTATAAATGTGCTATGGACATAAACTTTGACTTGACTTGGCAGTGACATTCAATGGGTTCAGCACTGATCTCATCTGACCACACTGTATTCTCCTAATATTAATGGTTGGAAGAACGGATTTGTCAAGTTTTTCATTGGCACAACCCACTTTCTCTATTTAACTACTCATCCTACTAAGGCATTTTCCTCACAAATGAGGCACCATTTAAAGGGAAATTAACAGGCTTTCCAAGGATTTGTTAGCGAGAGGCATTGCTATGACCAATAAATAATCAGCCAAAAAGAGATTTTCTTAACTTTTTTTTATTTATTTTTTTATTCATTTTTATTGGGGGTAATCTAACAATAATGTTCAGAGATAGTTCTGTGTGAGTACAGGGATCAATAGAGGTTTTCTACCACCAAACAACCTATTTCCCCCTTAAAGGTGTCCACATGGCTCAAAACTCACCCTCCCCTGTAATTTTTAAAATGGACTCCACGATCAAACCTGATTATGACAGCATTATGTTGTGGGGATGCCTGTTCTCATCAGGGAGAGAATTGTTTTTATCTCTTTGTCTTGGCAGGTATTTGCTGCCAACAGAGTTTGTCTGAGACGGTCAAGGCAAATAACGAAACATTCTAAGCCCGGTTCTGTTGGAGATTTCTTCCTGGTAAATTAGACGTGTTCACTGCCATGCATCACAGTGACAATTTCATGCAAACATTTGATTTTCTTAGACATGCCATGTTTTACTAATGGCAATGTAATTTTAATTGGATTTGTATGAAGTATCTGATTTCAACTGAACTTCATTGATAGGTTCCAGGAGTGTAGTATTATTTCTATTTCTGAGTTATGAAAGCGTGTACTCTGGGTTAGTGAATATATCTTTTCTGTCAAATGCATTGTGATCATGTTTAGTTTTGAAAGCACATGGATATTTTGAAAGTTATTTAAAAAAGATCTAACCACTGCTATAGGAGAACAAATGGCAGAGCAGGGAAAACAAAAATTTGTCAAACACCGGAGAGAAAACATAACATGGAAGGAATGGAGAGATGAACGTACTGCAAAGAATGAGAAAGCATCATTAAATTAAATTTCACATGCTAACTAAAGAAAGGGTGGACTGGCAAATCAAAAATAGATCTGATTTTATTCAGTTTAACATGTAAAATGTGAGCTGATTGAAAAGTACATCTGCTCTCCCTTTCTAATGTGCAGTAGTCCCTCTGTTTCACTGCCACATCCTTATATTATCACATTGAACATAAGTCAGCTGCCAAGAGTGGTACCGAATATTTCTTCTTTTAAAAACACAATTTTTCACATAAGCCATTTCCACTTGCAGTAGCTTGCAAAACTATTTTCTGCGATTGAGCAATTAGTGCATAATTGTGAACAAATAAAAGTCTGAAAAGTGTGACATGCATTTGTGTTCTGCCCCCAGTCAATATTTTGTAGAACCGCATGTTGCTGCAATTAAAGTTTGAAGTTCATTCCTTTTTGCAAAACAATTCAAGCTCAATCAGACTGGATGGAAATCATTTTTGAGAAATGTTTAAGTCCTATCAGAAATTCTCCATTAGATTCTAACACATGAATATGCTTTGATCTTAACTAGTATATTGTAGCTCTGGCTGTATGATTAGGGTCATTGTCCCGCAAAAAAAAGGTCAATGTCTGCTCAAGTCTCGAGTTTTTTCCAGCCTCTAATAGGTGTTATGTGTTGTATTCCATGTTTGTCTGGTATTTAGTACCATCAATCTTCCCATTAACACTGATCAGCTTTCCATTCCCTGTTGAGAAAAAGCAGCCCCAAAGCATGATTCTGCCACTACTATGTTTTAAGGTGGGGACCTACATACAAAGCACTTTGTATGTAGGTCAAAAAGTTCTGTATTGCTATTATTTGACCAGACTACCTTGTAATAGATGTTTACAGTGTCCCATACATAGTTGTGGCAAAGTACAAACATTACATCTTGTGGTTTCTTTTTAAAAATGACTTTTTTCTTGCCACTCTTCTGAAAACTTTAAGTTCAAAACTAACATTTTCCTTTTGACAGGTTCTCCCACTTCAGTTTTGGATCTCTGCTGCACCTCCAAAGTTACAGTGGGCCTCTTAGCTGCTTCTATAACTAGTCTGACTTATACTCATGAATTTATGTCATCCCTGATCTGATGGGTTTATGGTCTCCATTATGTTGTTTGTTCACTGATGTTTTCAAAAAAAAACCTCTGAGGCCTTCACAGAACAGCTGGATATATACTGAGGTTAAATTAAACACAGGTGGGCTCTGTTTACTAGTTAGATGACTTCTGAAAGCAGTTGGTTAAATTGGATTTTTATTTAGATGCATTTAAAGAAATGTAATTAACAAGCATTTTGTCAAAATTATTGGATTGACAATCAGGTCCATCAACTCTGGTTGACTCTAGAAACACATGGATAGATACTATAAGATATACTGGCAGCTTGCATGTCCAGTTGCCCAATGAGGGAATCAGTACAGCAGAAAAGCATGCCAGTACATGTACTTCTCAGTGATAAGGTCAACACCCATTTATAAACCAATGCAAATACAACTACCTTACATCAATGGGTGTATGTGCATCATGGATGAGGAAGAACATGTTTCCTGGTACTACTTAATGCTTTTATTGCCAAAATAACCAGACAACCTGACGCTGCTTCAGCAGGCTGCCTACTCCCAAAACAACAGCTGGTTCAGTCCTCAAAAAGCTCCATTACCCAACATAATCTTTTTATGACCTCAATCATAATATGAAAGTGACCCCACTGTGGATATGTATCAATGCATAATTTTCTCAATAAATACATGAAAAGGGGAGTCTAAAGTTGGTAAACAGAAGGATTTGTTTCTTCATCATAACAAGCAAGGTCATTTCAAACTACAAAACAAACAAATTACTGCTGCAAGATTCCTGCTTTTGATTTGAAAAGTGCTTTTCTTACAAGGTAATTTTGGGTCATGATGTGAAATATATTTTTTTATATAACAGGTTATGTGTGAGAACATTTTTTCTTATGATTATACTGTACTTCAAGATGAGCAGGGTCCATGGAATTTCTGCAAGACAAAATTGTTTTCATAATTGGTTCATGCATTCTGTGCATGAGTGTTATTTTATTTTGAGTTATTTCTATATTTATAAGAGCATATTACACAAAGTAACAAATAATGTAATGTAAAAACATAAAAATCTAAACTTGTATGAATATGTTTTCAGACCCATTTTACTCTGATACCCCTAAATGAAATTCAATGCAACCAATTGCCTTCAGAAGTCATGTAATTAAAACTTGAGACTGAGGTTTAAGTTCACCTTCCAGCAGGATGAAAACATACAACCAGAGCTACCACCAAATTGTTCATGTGTTAAAATGGCCTTGTCAGAGTCCAGATCTAAATTTAATTAAGAATCGGTAGCAAGACAAGAAAATTGATATTCACGGACACTTTCCATCCAATCATACTGAGTTTGAGGTATTTTACCAAGAAGAATGGCCAAAACGTTCAGTCTCTATCTACAAAGCTGATAGAGATATACCTACGAACAGCCAAAAGTGGTTCTACAAGGTTTTGATTTAGGGGATCTGAATTGAAATGCATGTCACCCTTTTTAGACTTCTGTATAATATTTTGAAAATCATGTGTTATTTTCTGTGCACTTCACATTTATACACTATCCTGGAAATAAAATCACATAAGAACCCAATAAAATGCATAGAGGTTTGTGTTTGCAATGTGACAAAATGTAAAAAAGGGTATGAATATTATTGCAAAGCACTGCAGGTACGTTCAATAAGCAATGCCTTTATCAGGCTGCTCCACTCATATATATTCCGAATAGAGTTTTGAAAGAAAATCAGATTTCAAAAACACACATACACATCTTTCACAGGTTGTGGTCTCCACAGAAAGCAGCAGCTCTGTGTGTATGTGTGCACCACCCAGGCTGGGGAATCAGCAGACTGCCAAAGGAACGCCTGGATTCAGATGATTTAACTCCTCAAATGGATAAAACTTCTGAACTGAATCTTAATTCTGATCCTGCCGACTGCCTCCCAGACTGTCCAATAACCCTGAGGCAAATGCGAACAAGAAAGCGTTTCGGGACACTAAAGTATTTCTGAAATTTTCAACTGATTGCTTTATGAGTAGCTTGGCCTACATGTCCCTGTTAGAATCAACAGAAAACTAAACTTAAATATTTAAAAGATGGAAGAACTCTTCATAAGAAATGCCCTCTGAAGACCCCCTAAATTGAGGTACTCTGAGGGGTAAATGTTTGATTTTCTTTTTATATTTTACTTCATGGGCTGCACGGTGGCACATTTGGTAGTACAGTTTTCTTGCAACGAGAAGGTCCTGGGTTCAACTTCCAGCCTGGGGTCTTTCTGCATGGAGTTTGCTTGTTCTTCCCGATCATACAGGGTTTCTCTCCAGGTACCCTGGCTTCCTTCAACAGCCCAAAACATGACTGTTATGTTAATTGGCCTCTCTAAATTGCCCTTAGGTGTGAATGTGTGTGTGTGCATGGTTGTTTGTCCTGTGTGTTTCTGTGTTGCCTTGCGATGGACTGGCAACTTGTCCAGGGTGTACCTCGCCTCTCGTCCTTAGACCACTGGAGATAGGCACCAGCTCCCCCGTGACCCTGCATGAAAGAGTGCAGGGTACAGAAAATGGATGGATGGATTTTACTTTATGGATCTTGAGCTGGACTATTCCAACTACTATTCTCTTTATGTATTGCTGCTTATTGCTTTGCTGGAGTGGCTTCAGTAAAACTAATATCTTTAGTTACACTGTCCTGTTGACATTTAATGATCCTCATACAAGTTTTCATTTTGATTCCCAATTTTCTTGTATGGTCAGAGGTCAGAGATTCTGACAACTCACACCAGCAGTACTAGGAAAAGATTATTGTCAATGCTTGCACAGAAACTGAACAATACTGATGATTTTAAATGTAAACTGATGAATGTTGCCTACATCCAGCATTAATGCCCCGTAGTCCACACTGACCACAGATTTGACGGTACTAAATCTAGGTTAAAAAAAAAACTGACCAAGCAAACCATCCTCTAAAGGTGGCGATCTTTAAACAAGGAAGTTGTCAGATAACCACTAGGGTGATCTAACCTATCGACAGTTTTGCAAGAGTTTAAACCTATCTGAACACATCAGTAATGCCATGAGAAAAAGAGTCTTAGCAACCACTGATGCAATTTGAAGGAAGAGCTGGGATTAGGTGTGCACTTGCCACAGACGTAAGCCAATCCAAATAATTCAATTTAATTCAATTCAAAGATACTTTATTGATCCCCGAGGGGAAATTAGAATTCCAGTACAACCCATCAAAACATACCTCATGACACAAGACGAGGCTTTGCTGCCCACTCACAGGCGCTGCCCTTGCTAGATGAGAAAAGAGGCCACATTAGGTAAGTAGAGGGAAAAAAAAATCATATTTCACACTTTATCCTTTGCAGGATACAGTTTGAGATTGCAAAAAACCTCAGCACAAAGAAGCAACAAGTTTACAAAACAACATCATGCCGGGGAACGGTGAAGGTGGTGTGAGGGGGTGCATATGTTTATCTTGAGCATGTGTGTGTGTGTGCAAGTGAGTGTGTGCAAGTAAGTCCATGAAGCACTGTCCCAGAGGCCATTGTCCTTGATGGTACGTTGGTACACACACACACATCCATGGATTACTATCTTTTTGAGGACTTTGCATTGACTTTCATTAATTGTAGAACTTCAGAACCTTAGTAACTTTTACTCTTCTTCACCCCTTCATTTGCCTATTTTTTCAATAAACATGTTTTGACAGAAATCTTTAGATAGTTTCTTATATCTTTTTTTTTTTACTTTTACATTAAATAAAAATGTATTGCAACAACTGTGCTAATTTTCAGCAGTAGATGTTCCATGTTTCCTTCATTTGTCATTTTGCCACAAATGTAGCAAAACCTAGCTATCATTCTCATCTGTTAACGCTCCTAATCACACTGAGAATGTATCTTTTAAAGCTATAGTGTAGGATTTTTGAGATAAGGTTCTGCTTTAAGGTTAAAAGCAGTTTATATATTACCCCAGAAGATCACCGAAGACAATAACGGACTTCTACCATCTGAAAACAACTCAGTTCAGTTGTTTCAAAAAGTCCACTTTTGGTCTTGGCACCTCTCAAACTAGCACATTGGAAGTAGGATGGGAATTTATGTACTTCTCTATTTGGTAGTTAGAATGACCGAAAGCTCTTTGATTCACACAGGGGGATCATTGCCTCTGTTGTAATTAATCACTGCATTCGCTTTAGCAACCAATGCAGGTTTTACTATATGTTAAAATGGTCATTAAACTGAGCTTACACAAACTGTTATAATACATTTGAGATTGGTGATGAAAGTCCTCTTTGGTCTTTGCTCTGTTAGCTTCAGCCTCCAGGAACAAATAATCTGGTTTTATAATAAATGAAGATGCCAAGGGGGTTATCTATCTAATATTGCTTGAAACCTTTTAACAGCATTTTGCTTCACAGATATCAACCAATCCCTTTAGACTGGTTTACACAGCCTTGTGTTTTTAGTTCGTCGTTTATATTATAAATAATATAATTATATGATTTTTTTTTTTTCACCTGTGAAACTGAATTGGTGTGACTGCTCCTTTAAGAATGGAGTCAAAACAAAGCGTGAGGCGGCTAGCCATACGGAAGTGTTTTCGTCTCGGCGGCTGTATAGCAGTACTGTTTGAGAAATGATTGCTGCTGCTTATTTAAAATCCTGATACCTCTATTAAATGTATCTAATGTTCCAAAGGGAATATTTTATATTTCATTAACATATTTTTTTTTACATTAGACTAGTTACACGAAGGAGAGTTAGTCAGCCTTTTAGCTAGCTTGACAAAAGCAAGCAGCCATGCCGTCCTATTCTGAAGTGAGAAAAAGCAACCACTTCTATTACTTCATCAAGTTCACACTAAATGTCTACTCAATGCTTTTCTCGGTAAGTGCTAGGTGAATTTTATTATGTTTGTATACACTGTGAGTTTATTTGAGCGTAGCTGCCGAGCCAGCAGTCACATTTCGAAGCATCTTTCCAGTCTTTATTTACAAAACACTTGTTTTTTATTTATTGCTTACTCCCGGTCCATTGATGTTTAAGAAATTAAAAATTAATATAAATTGTATATGGGGAAATCCTCTCCACAGTTCGGCATACACCTAAAACCAATTTTGCGACCTCTTTCGTCGTAATTTTAATTTAAAGTAGTAAATCGCCCTTAACCACATCGAATCTACATTTAAAGCGGTAAACCCGCTAAGATCCAGCTGGGTTTATCTGAGATTTAATTGATATTGCTGTCCCTTTGTTGGATCGCATACATACCGCTTTCAGTTTATGGATCCAATGAGGAAAATAACAAACGGAATGTAATTTTGAGTTCTGTGGATACAAGCTAACAGATGAATGATTCACATCAGACGAAAAATATTCAAAACACCATACCATTTTTTAGTGTAATATTTTTGCATTACGCCAAGAGATGGACAGTGTTTTAACATAATTTGGCGTCATATTCATTGTTTTTGGCTCTGACACAAGAGCGATCAGTGGCCAACAAACAGCCCGGTGGAGCAGGGCGTTGGATACTCTTAAAGGGATGATAATTAAATTAATTCTGCCGACAGAAAACATGAACCGTCAGAAATACAAACGTTAACTCCTTCTGCTATTTATTACACAGACACAGTTATTCCTGATATTACATCTATAACCCTTTTATAATCAGGACCTTCTGGTATATTTGGCTTAATGGGATGAAAATAGCAATGAGAAAGCAAATATATATTTCAGCAAGGTTGAATTGCTTACCAGGCCATTTCTTTATTTAATTTTAAATAGGCTTGGACTTGTATGAGAGAATACAAAGTTCTATAGTATTAACACACAAAATCAAACAAAAATGTATATCAATATTTAGCTGATTTAAAACAAAGAGTAACAATTATCCATACCTCTAACATAATAATTTATTACAGTTATTGTAATATGTTGAACTTTAAGGATAACTGAGACAACTTCGACTTTACAGGCACCAGCTTTATTCCTGGACTGGAAGAACCACCAAATCAGCACTGGCCCAAAACTATCGCCCCCTGACGGTCCCACCCCCGTCCAACTTTAAACTGAAACTACTCTGTAGTTTTAACTACTAAATAGAAAATCCATAAAAGAAAATAAAACTACATTAAAATATAAGATAACTCCTCCAACCCCCCACAGAATATAACTCAGCGTGCCCTTTTCATTAACTTCTAACTAACTTGCGATTCAACAGTCTTAGGCTTACCATAACAGTTTTACAACAGCATAAAGTTCGTTCCCCTACTAGTTATTATCTATCACTGCACAAAGTCTCTCATACACTCTGGAGGTCTCTTGTTTCTTTGAGATCGCAGCACCGATGACTGGTGCAGCTTCAGTGGTCTCTTTCTGTAGTCCCTCAGTCATTTCCGTTGAAGGGTAAGACTCTAGGCGGGCCAACAGCTGATCAACATGCTGCCCAACCACCTTTCCATTTTCCAACCTCACTGTGTAGGAGACAGGACCCGTCATCTCCTGTATTAGTCCTTGTATCCATTTTGCGCTCCTTGGCATGTCTATCATGATACAACTTTTGGTTATCTTGTTTTGGGGCTACTTTCTGTTTCAAGTCAGGGTGTATGAAATCAAGTGTACACCTCAACTTCCTGCTCATCATCAGCTCAGGGGGAGACCTCCCTGTTGTGGACTGTGGTGTGATGTGGTTACTAAACAGCAACCTGTCTAACTTGTTTGCCAAGGTGTCTCCCATACTCTTTGTCATGAATTCTTTGAAAGTTTGCACCGCTTATTCAGCTAAGTCATTAGATGCAGGGTGATGTGGATCGGAGTTGACATTTGTAATGTCGTTCTTTGCCATGAACTTTTTCATTTGTTCGTTTCTGAAACACTGGGCATTGTCTAAAACCACCATTTCCGGGAGGCGGGTGTGCTAAAACTGTTTCACAAACAATCTACGGTGGTGGCTGAGGTGACTGATGGAACAGGATACACATCTAACTTTTTGGAGTGGCGATCCACTATTACTAGGACAATTTTTCCCAAAAAGGGGTCAGCATATTCTATTCTTCTCCATGTCCACTCCCAGGGTGGAGCGGAGCCTATTGAGGCTTGTGTCTGTTTTCTTGACAAGTAGTGCAGGATTTTACCCTGTCTTCAATGTCAGTGTCCATTTGCAGCCACTACATGTAACTTCTGGCCAAGCCCTTATTCAGCTCATACCCAGATGTGACTGATGTAGCTGTTCCGACATAGGGGATCAGCTTCGTTCCGCTATCACCACTCTAGGCCCCCACAACACACACCAGTCCTGTACACTTCCTGTTGTCTCTCACTCAAGATGCTGTGTACCGGGCCATCCACCCAGAATATACTTAGGCACTCGGGAGAGTACTGGATCTTTGTGTGTCCACTTTTGTAGCCACTCAGATGTCATCACTCTCTCTTTGTCCTTATCCACCATTAACACCTGATCCTCTGCTGCCAGCTCTTTTACTGGGTTCTCTAGAAACACAGATGACTCAGACCATCAGCATTACTGTTGTTCTTGCCCTCTTTGTATTTAATGACATACTTACAGGGGTTGGACAATGAAACTGAAACACCTGTCATTTTAGTGTGGGAGGTTTCATGGCTAAATTGGACCAGCCTGGTAGCCAGTCTTCATTGATTGCACATTGCACCAGTAAGAGCAGAGTGTGAAGGTTCAATTAGCAGGGTAAGAGCACAGTTTTGCTCAAAATATTGAAATGCACACATCATTATGGGTGACATACCAGAGTTAAAAAGAGGACAAATTGTTGGTGCACGTCTTGCTGGCACATCTGTGACCAAGACAGCAAGTCTTTGTGATGTATCAAGAGCCACGGTATCCAGCATACCACCAAGAAGGACGAACCACATCCAATAGGATTAACTGTGGATGCAAGAGGAAGCTGTCTGAAAGAGATGTTCGGGTGCAAACCCAGATTGTACCCAAAAAACATAAAACCACGGCTGCCCAAATCACGACAGAATTAAATGTGCACCTCAACTCTCCTGTTTCCACCAGAACTGTCTGTCGGGAGCTCCACAGGGTCAATATACACCGCCGGGCTGCTATAGCCAAATCTTTGGTCACTCATGCCAATGCGAAACATCGGTTTCAATGGTGCAAGGAGCGCAAATCCTGGGCTGTGGACAATGTGAAACATGTATTGTTATCTGATGAGTCCACCTTTACTGTTTTCCCCACATCCAGGAGAGTTACGGTGTAGAGAAGCCCCAAAGAAGCGTACCACCCAGACTGTTGTATGCCCAGAGTGAAGCATGGGGGTGGATCAGTGATGTTTGGGCTGCCATATCATGGCATTCCCTTGGCCCAATACTTGTGCTAGATGGGCGCGTCACTGCCAATGACTACCGAACCATTCTTGAGGACCATGTGCATCCAATGGTTCAAACATTGTGTCCTGAAGGCATTGCCGTGTATCAGGATGACAATGCACCAATACACACAGCAAGACTGGTGAAAGATTGGTTTGATGAACATGAAAGTGAAGTTGAACATCTCCCATGGCCTGCACAGTCACCAGATCTAAATATTATTGAGCCACTTTGGGGTGTTTTGGAGGAGCGAGTCAGGAAACATTGTCCTCCACCAGTATCACGTAGTGACCTGGCCACTATCCTGCAAGAAGAATGGCTTAAAATCCCTCTGACCACTGCGCAGGACTTGTATATGTCATTCCCAAGACGAATTGACGCTGTATTGGCCGCAAAAGGAGGCCCTACACCATACTAATAAATTATTGTGGTCTAAAACCAGGTGTTTCACTTTCATTGTCCAACCCCTGTATGCTCTTAATAGCAATGCCCATCTCATTGTCCTCTGTGAAGACATCTGAGGGACAGCCTTCATCTCATGAAACAAACTTATCAATGGCTTATGATCTGTGATTGTCCTAAATTTCTTGCCATACAAGTACTTATGAAAATACTGTACCCCTAATGTTACCGCTAATCCTTCTTTATCCAGCTGTGAGTAGTTCTTTTCTGCTACATTCAGGGTAGGTGATGCAAACCCAATAGGTATCTCCTGACCATCTCAGGGTTCTCGCCAGCGTATTTCAGCGTAGCGGGCCGTTACGCTGAAATTAGGCCGAATATTTTTTTATAGGTTCATTTTTTATGAGCGTATCGGCCCTTTGCCTGACATATGGCCTTCCTCCGTGTGGTCGTCTGTTGCGTATGCACTGAGTCTGTTCCCGCTTCCTTTCACCCTATGACCCTGTGCGACCGCTAACAGTAAATAATTCTAAAATCAAGTCACCTTCGAAGGCTGGGTATAAATGCCGTTGTATCAGGGCGTTCTTCCTGGTAGCTGCTAAGCAAAATCGGGTGACGGTCATTCCACTAATGGCGAGGAGCAAAATGATGGGCCTAAAGCCAGTACTGCGTCAGTCATAGACAAGGACGTCATTGCTGCAGTTGGGGGGCTTAACAAGCATAAGAAATGGAGGTCTGGCATCGACCCAGCATGGAAAGAAGCCTTCCAATGGCTGGAAATAACCACCGATGAAGCTGGTAGGCCTTCACATTGGGTTATTTGCGCTCACATTTGAACCTATGATTTTACTTAATGCTGCCTTGTAAGCAAATATAAATGAATTATTTATTTTCGACTGTGTGCTGCCTTTGTACTTAACTATGTTAAAGTTGTGTGCAACAGGTCAATTAATTGCTAAAACTCACACAATAATAATGCCCCTCTAAGCTGCAAAGCAACCCTTCCATACACCTTAAAATCCAAGAGCTTTTAATTGGTTTAAAAAAAAACCCACACTTGCTCCATTTGTGGCGCAGTCCCGCCTCCACTTATTGCTGCAAAACCTCCCCCAATGTCTGAAGGTGTTCTAGGTAATTTTTTCCCATTAGAATAATGTCATCCAAATACACCGCTACATTGAACAACCCCTTGCAACACACTCTCCATAGTGCGCAGAAAAATGTAACTTACACCAAATGGTAACCTGGTGTATGTAAACAGTCCTTTGTGTTTGTTCACTGTGACATACTTTCTGGATTCCTCATCCAGTACAAGCTGTTGATATGACTCATATCTAACTTGGTGTATTTTTCTCTTCCTACTAGACCTGCTATCATGTCCTCCATTCTTGGAATGTGATATTGTTCTACAGGTGACACCTTGTTTACTGTCAATTTGTAGTCCCCACAAATCTTGGTGCCAGAGTCTGGCTTTAGTATTGGTACAAGGGGCACAGCCCAGTCGGAGAATTTCACTGGTTGTATGATTTTCTCCAACAGTCTCTCCAGTTCCGGCTCAGCTTTCCTTTTCATAGTAAAAGGCACTGATCGTGGCTTATAGAAGCAAGGTTTGGTGTCACTAGCTACCGGTATCTTTGCTGTGAAACCCCTTAGTGTCCCTAGCTCCTCCTTAAACACTGTTTCATGTCGTGCCAGTAGCTTCTGTAAGGGTTCTTCTCTGCCTTTTATCTTATACACAGGTTGCCAGTTAGTTGGAGAGCCTTAATCCACCCATGGCTCATCAAACTAGGTCCAGACCCCTTAACCACCACCACAGCTAGATTTTTCACCCTATCTCTGTGCTCCACCTTAACCTTGGCTGCTCCCCACACCGGCACCTTGTGGCCTCCTTCTGCTCTCAGTTTGATCCCACACTTGCCTACTTTAGGTTTGTTACTGCCTTCAGAAAGTTTTTTAAATGTCTCCTTTTACATGATAGTGTAACCACAGCCTATGTCTCCTTCAAATGTTACAATCCGTCCATTTACTTTCAGTTCCTTTCTGATAGGTTCCTTCCTTGGAATACTAATCTCCTCATGCATATTGTACATGGTCACGCTACTTGCTTTTATATGCTGCACTTCGGCCCCTTGCTCCACACTCTCCATATCCTCCTCTTGTAAGAAATGTGCACGTTTTCCTTGTCTGCCACGCCCTCCTCTTTGTTCTGCTTTCATTCTACAAGCGCTTCTCTGTGTCCCACCTTGCCACCATTGTGGCACTTTTCTGTGACAAACCTGCAGTCCCCGGCCACATGATTTGTCCCTCCAAATGTGTAGTATTTCCTGAAATCCGGTTGTGGCTTTGAGCTGAAGTCCTCCATCTTGTTCACCAAACCTATTCTTTTATTGAGTCGTAACTGCTCTGCCATGCTTCTCAAGTCCACATTGTCTCTGTAGCTGCCTCCATGGCTTGAGCAAACTTCAGCACCTTTTCAAAGGTTAGTCCATCCTCTGCTAACAACCTGCACTGTATCCTGTCTTCATTTACTCCACACACTAAACGACCCCTCAGCATCAACACCAGGGACTCCCCATAAATACAGTGCGAGCTCCCTCAGCTCTGCCACATAATTACCCACGCTTTCTTCAGGCTTTCTATTTCTTGTGTTAAATTTCCACCGCTGTACTATTTCACTTATTTTGGGGTGAAAATGATTGTTCAACAACCCCATCAACTCAGCATAGGAACGATCCCCCAGCTTGACCAGACTGAGCAGATTCCTCATCAAGGCATAAGTCTGTGCACCCACGCAACTCAGCAACCCTGCTCGCTTCCAGTCCTCCTCTTTAATGTCATTTGCTACGAGAAAATAATCCAAAATTTTACAATATTCTTCACAGCATTGCAGCTCACTATTGAACGGCACCACTGAGCCCATCCATTGTTCCCCACTACCAGTTTCGCTCTGCCTCTGTTAGTTTACAACTTACTAACTTCCCTTTACGAGGCACACACTATGCCCTAACCTCTCCTGAATATGTGGTTTTTATCCTCGTTGCCATATGTAATATGTTAAAACTATCGCCCTCCCGACGGTCCCACTCCTGTCCAACAGCTGTTACTTCATAACAGTTATATTAATGTTGTTAATAGCCATCATTTGTTATTTTTATTTTGATGCATAAAAATATAAGCTTAAGGAAAAATGAACAAACACTCGCTAAATTTATTTATTTTAGAGGTATGAAGTTGCTCAGATTGTGTTTGCCATTAGGCTCTTAGTCAACTTAAAAAAAGTATAACAATCTGAGTTCAGCCTGTTTTGTGACCAGAAATACTCTCATATAGCCATATTAGTCTATTTTGAAGTTGAGTTGAACGTATCTGAAACTTCTTTAAGCCAGGTGACCAGCTGGGTGCAGGAACAAGTGGAAGAGGTGTAGTACTCCTCAGCTCTACTCTCTATTCAGAAACTCCACTCACTCCAGTGCTATCTTTGGTATTATGGTTCGAGAACCATAAAGGGGACATATCATGCTTTTAAATCCTTCCTTTTCACACTTAAATTATTCAGTTGTGGTCTATATAAAGTGGAGGAGTAATGCTTTGGTCTGAATTCCTTGTTATTGCTGCTCCACAGGCCCCTCTTTTACCCCTGTTCTGAGGTGCATCTGAGAGCAACTTGTTTTGGTGTGGTCTCTTTAAATGCTGTTGAGGCGCTTCATACTCCCCTCCAGGTCAAGGTGCACTTAACTATAACCCGTTCAGCCATTTTTGTAGTTTCATAACGATTATCTAGTGCCACAGAATAAGACAAAAAGAGCAAAATAATGCAAAAATACTATACAAAACATGCAGTACCCTTATGTCCTTAAGGAGCTAAAAGCAGCACACAGCACTGATATAAGCAGAAGGCACAATGCTACTGCTATCAAAATAATGGCCAGGACATATCAAATACGACAAATTTATGTCTAAAATAAAGTTTGTTGTCATGTTAGTGTAATTTGAAGCTTACTGCTTTGCTGCGTCTGTTGTTTCTATAGACAGAAGGAACTGACCCCTTAATCAGATGAAGTCTTTCAGCAAATCCTTCTTGATAGTGGTGGAGGTTTTTGAAGAACTCATCCTTGAAGTGGGGGACATACAAATGTCCCCTCTGATGTGGGAACATTTCCATGAAAAACAAAATTTGACCAGGAGGTTCTGATGCTGGGGGACAGGGTAATAAATTGTGTGGGTTAATACACCCAACAACTGAATCAAACTTATCCTCTTTCAGCGTGGGCATACTTGAGCTTGGACTACAAAATCGCAGCGAGAAATAAATATGGCGGATATGCAACATTGATCAGCCAGAAGTCCATGACCTTATTTAACTGTTCTGCAGCAAAAACTATGATGTAATAGTTTGAAATAACCTAACAGATGATAGAGGAAACTGAACAAAAATATGACCTAAACAAAATATAAAGATATCTACACAGCACTTGGAAAGACTAAATTCAACTTTTCTGCACTCCTACAGGCTCTTAAGTACGCAACAAAATGAATTTAAAGGCTTGTGTTGCTTTTGTGGAAGTTGATTTTGCATGATACATCCCCTTTAAACCATAGGGAGGATATGAATGAGAATTTCAGTGACTTTGAAACAAGAACATTTTCAAACCTTGGTTAACCATCACTCTGAAAACCAACCAACCCCTATTTTAGAAAATTGTAGTAATTTGAGTTTTGAACATCATGTTTTTTTATTGGAATAAAAGCTCATATAAAAAGGTTTGTATAAGGATATCCAGAATTTAGAAATTCTAAAGTTCTAAATACAAATCTAATGTAAATTTTCATGCTCTGACCTTGCATTAGGAAGCAAATAGTAGTAGTATTCCTGTTCAGTTACACATTCTTGATTGTATTTTCACCTCCACTGTTTTCTACAAAAGCAGTACGCTGAAGCTTTCTGTTGAATATGGTTGTAAACCATTAGTAGCTTGACCATTTAGCGTCATACTGCCTATAATGTGATTTGCCTCTTCCTCTATCTCTCCTTTCTACTGCTGTGATTTTGGCCACTGTGGACTTGCTCATCAGACAAAGGCTCCTTTGGCCCTAAGCTAGCCATGTCGACTTAATTAAAGCTATCATCGCTGTGGGAATATTAGGTTTAATTAATCCCATTAAAGTATGATTCTAATGACAGAAATGAAACTCAGTGGGATTGATCTAGACTCCCTCCAGCTCTCTTTGACTGATGATAATACAGTGTTTTTGTACATTTGGAATATTATTTGAGAATGGCATGGTTTCAAAAGTCAAGTTTATTCAGGTTTTACCGATCAGATCTTTGTAGTATCACTTTTAAGCCATCATTAGAAAGGTTAAGGGCAAGTGTAGTGATATCATTTTCCTTTGAGTCTGTTCCACATTTGTATATTTCAGCTGAAAGGAAGGTTAGTCCTGACACTGGATGTTGGAACCCAGCCTGAATTACTTAACAAGGTTTTATAGAGAGTTCCCAGCAGTAAATGGAGTTGGAGTAGATTGCCTCTGTGTCCAAATGAAAATCAATGGCACACAAACAAAGATGGTTACTTCATATATTGTAGCGGTTTCCATTAACTAAATGAAAGTAGTGTTGCGATGTGATGACTAGTTGAAATATAAAATTAGAATGAGACCAATGTTGATTTTTCACAACCCCTACACAACCATTGTGTTTCTGAAATAATAGTTGTATGTATACATGGACAGCATAATCATTTAGTTAAGATTAATAAATGTCATTATCTGAAATTGTCTGTATGTGTTCTTGCAAATGATAATAAAGGTGTAATAAATCAAATTCCAGTTTAAGTGTAGAATTATCCAGTTCAGACTTAATCGGTGTAAGCATGTAAGCTTTTGAACTACAAATGATAAAATGCAGTTAACTACCATAGAAAAAAAGGGGAAATTATCTTTTAGTTTGAGCCAGTAGAAGGCTCCAAAGCCAACTTTAGCATAATTGTTAATAGATTTGTTACTTCAAATGGTGACCACCACCATTTTCTAGTTTGTGCTGGATACCAGGGCTATTAGGAAAACGTGTTATGCGATAATGTTGGTCAGTGTCACCATAATGATAATGACTGGATAAATAATCAAATGCTTAACTAGATAGTATTAATGTCTTTCTGCTTTGGGTTTATTGCAACATGTAAATAAGTAGTTTCTTATTGACCTCACCCCCTCACCACAACCCTAGCTATTAAAACAGGTTTTAACAACGTGTGTCACCAAATGTCTCACTTACTTAGGGAGTCTGAATCCATATTACTTCAATAATTAACACAGTTTTATTGCTGTCCTACTAATTTTAGTAATTACTTATTTTGCTATATTGATTTTCCGTTCAGTTATATTGCGCAAACGATAAATTTGCAATATATTATGCAGCCTTGTCTACCCAAAAATGATGCCGCACAAACAATTTAAAGATCTTGCTTTTGTAAGAACTTCACCCTAATCGAGAAGAGGTCTATATTAGTCGGCTCCTCCATAAGAACAGGGCTGCTGAAGAAGTTCTTCCTTTCTTACTTCAAAATAAGCCTCTCAAACATAAATAGAACAGGGTCTCAAGCATAAAACATGAACCTTCATAGGTAGGGCTGGTCATATGCCAATGGTAACTGGATTTTGCTTTGAGAGACAGACTTCACCTTGATAAGAAATATTATGCCAATTTATACTGCAAGATCTCGTACCACATCATCCTGTTATGTGTAGTATAAACATATTCTTACCTGTTTGAGACTTTAGTAGCTCTATTCTGAAAGAAAATGTACTTGCTCCATAACACTGACATAAGTCACCAACAGCCTTTTAGATTAACCTTACTTGTTTCAATAAAACTTGCACCTTAACTATCCTTCCCCCATTTTCCTTTGATAACTTTGAAGTGTTTGTGGCATTTGCATTGTTTCAATGACATTAACGAGTTACAATTGAGAGCTGTGAGCTGCGTGTTATTATGAATAACCTATAACTTAAACATCCTGGTAAAGTATGCTAATTTCTTATAGGCTGATTTTTAGTGCTAAGAATCTATCAAACACTGATGAAGCTGAAGTGATGCAACAATTCAATTCAATTCAGTTTTATTTATATAGCACCAATTCACAACACATGTTGTCTCAAGGCACTTCACAACAGTCAGGTTCATACATTCCAATTAATTCTAACCATTGAACAGTGCAGTCGGAGTTAGCTTTTTATTCAAATTGGATAAAAAGTTTTTCTATCTAAGGAAATCCAGCAGATTGCATCCAGTCAGTGACTTGCAGCATTCCCTCCTCCCGGATGAGCATGTAGAGACAGTGGACAGTCACTGGCGTTGACTTTGCAGCAATTCCTCATACCGAGCATGCATGTAGCGACAGTGGAGAGAAAAAACTCCCTTTTACACCAGCAAAAGTCAGAATTACAAGTTGGAAAGTCGGGGCAAAACGACAATACCCAACTTCCACATTCAAGATTGTTGCTACTTGCATCAGTAGTAGTAAAACTTTCTTACTGTGACTCTTTTTAGTTGTTTTTAGTTATTTATGTAACATTTATTTTTCAGTGTTTATAAGGCCAGTTGTTTCAATGCTGTTTATATGCATGAAATATCACATAGAACAGTGTTATTGTCATTGTTATTGTTGTAAGACAGCTGTTACAGTTGCTAGCCAAACAAATAAAAACAAGCAGGAAACTGGAACGCTACAACTCTGAGATTATGTAAACTCCGATATCCCAGTTCCAACTTCTGAGGTTAATGGAACGCAGCACAAAATAAGCATTTCACTGTGCCATGATGGTGGACATTTGGTTAACAGAAAGAGTTTTAAGTAAAATCCTTTAAGTTACGCCATTGAATTTAAAGGAATTGTAATTTTTGATCTGCTCGTTTGTGTTTGCATTAAAACAATCTACACATATATGCTGATTTTTCTAAACTGGATCACGTCATGAACCATCTTTCTTTTCTACTCAGCTCATGGGTCTTTGCGTGTTGTGTGTGGGAGTGTATGCGGAAGTGGAAAGGCAGAAGAATCGAACCCTGGAGGGTCTTTTTCTGGCTCCTGCAGTGGTGCTGATCCTGCTTGGCCTGGTGATGTTCACTGTGTCTGTAGTGGGAATGGTTGGATCCCTCAGAGACAACAAAACCCTGCTGCACATGGTAAGAATCGTGGAGGGAGAACATGTCTGCAGAGTTGTCTGCTTTTAACAATACATTTCTTGTTTAAGTTTGACAGTGGAAGAGTAAAGGCTCCCAATACACTTCTTTAATTACTAGTTGGATCATTTGGATTGTTGTTTTCTTCTGATTAGGTTATCTATTCAGCTACAAATTCAAACTAAACATATATGTGTTAATTTTTGTATATTTGTGTGTAATTACATTAAGTACCGCAAACATCAAATCTAAGAAATGTAAATTACACTGAGTACACAACAGCTCAGTATATAAACCATTAATACCACCAAAATGTTTGATGGCCTTTTTCCTCCCCGCATACAAAGACACAGCTGTTGGTTTTGTCAGTAACAGAGGAAAAGCTCAAAAGGAGCAGGGCTGCATTATTGTGGTTGCTATGCAACCGTCTAATTAGCTACGTTAAATTATCAGTAATAAATAAAATTAGAGTTAGAAACTAAAAAGTAAGTGATGTCTGTGTTTTTTAGGAAGAAGATTAGAAAGTCAAAAAACCAACACGATAGTAAAGGTCCACGATAAGAAAATGAAAATCCATTATGTTTGACTCAAACCATAGACCATGAATAATTGCTGTTTTTATCTCAGGAAGTGTCTCTTTTTACCTTTTTATTTCTCTTTTAAATTTGGAATTATTAATATAGAACTGGATCCATGCAGTGTTTGCATTGAAAGATCGTATGTTCACAAATCTAAGCATACCCACAGAGCATGCGTCCAATGTGTGTCTGTGCACATCTTCAATGTAAGCTCAGAATTGTTAAATAAGACCAACTCCTTCTGTGTAGCTGTGGATCCAAGCCTATGTAATCAATTGCCAGTTTTCTTGGTGATGTGCAGGTCAGGTACTGAATAATGAGATGTTTTCATCTTAATTAAATGCATCTAGACAGAAAATACTCACTTTTTGGTTTTTTTGGTCCAACAGCATATTCTTTGGTGCACTCTGTATCAGATAAAGGTTAGGAATGGATGCTCGTACTCGTCGTCTTCCGCTTATCTGGGACAGAGTCGCGGAGGCAGCAGACTCAGCAGGGACACCCAGACGTCCCTCTCATCAGACACCTCCTCCAGCTCCTCCGGGGGGAGCCCAAGGCGTTCCCAGGCCATCCGAGAGACATAGTCCCTCCAGCGTGTCCTGGGCCGTGTCCTGGGCCTCTTTCCGGTGGGACGTGCCTGGAACACCTCCCGAGGAAGGCGTCCAGGAGGCATCCGGTATAGATGCCCGAGCCACCTCAACTGGCTCCTCTCGATGTGGAGGAGCAGCGGCTCTACTCCGTGCTCCTCCCGGATGGCCGAGCTCCTCACCCTATCTCTAAGGGAGTGCCCGGCCACCCTACGGAGGAAGCTCATTTCAGCCGCCTGTATCCGGGATCTCATTCTTTCGGTCATGACCCAAAGTTCATGGCCATAGGTGAGGGTAGGAACGCAGACCGACCGGTAAATCGAGAGCTTCGCTTTTCAGCTCAGCTCTCTCTTCACCACAACGGACCAGCACAGTGCCCCCATTACTGCGGCAGCCGCACCGATCCGTCTCAATCTCCTGCTCCATTCTTCCCTCACCTGTGAACAAGACCCTGAGATACAGGCACTTCCTTCCAACCTGAAGAGGACAAGCTACCCTTTTCCGGTTGAGTACCATGGCCTCTGACTTGGAGGAGCTGATCTTCATCCCAGCCGCTTTACACTCAGCTTGGCCTCATAGTACCCGTCAGCCGCCTCAGGAGTCCTACAAGCCAACCACAGCCGATAGGACTCCTTCTTCAGCTTGACAGCGTCCCTTACTGCCGGTGTCCACCACCGGGTTCTGGGATTGTCGCCGCGAGACCTTACAGCCGCAGCTACGGGCAGCAGCATTGACAATAGATGCAGAGAACATGGTCCACTCGGACTCTATGTCTCCAACATCCCCCGGAATCTGGTCAAAGATCTCCCGGAGGTGGGAGTTGAATACATCCCTGGCCGAGGGCTCCGCCAGACGTTCCCAGCAGACCCTCACTATGCGCTTGGGCCTGCCAAGTCTGTCTGGCTTTCTCCTCCTCCAGCGGATCCAACTCACCACCAGGTGGTGATCAGTGGACAGCTCAGCCCTCTCTTCACCCGAGTGTCCAAAACATGCGGCCGAAGGTCTGATGATACAACAACAAAGTTGATCATTGACCTCCTGCCTAGGGTGTCCTTGTGCCAAGTGCACTGATGGACATCCTTATGTTTGAACATGGTGTTCATTATGGACAACCTGTGACTAGCACAGAAGTCCAATAACAAAGCACCACTCGGATTCAGGTCGGGGAGGCCATTCCTCCGGATCACGCCTCTCCACGTGTCACTGTCGTTTCCCATGTGGGCGTTGAAGTCCCCCAGCAGAATAATGGAGTCCCCAGGAGGGGCACTATCCAGCACCCCCGACAGGGACGCCAAGAAGGCCGGGTACTCCACACTATCGCTCGGCCCGTAGGCCAAAACGATAGTCAGAGACCTGTACCCAACCCGAATGCGCAGGGATGCGACACTCTCATCCACTCGGGTAAACCCCAACACGAGACGGCTGAGCTGCAGGGCAACAAACAAACCCACCCCAGCCCGCTGCCTCTCTCCGTGGGCCACTCCAGTGTAGAAGAGAGTCCAGCCCCTCTCCTGGAGATGGGTTCCAGAGCCCACGCTGTGCGTGGAGGCGAGCCCAACTATTTCTAGTCGATATCTCTCGACCTCCTGCACAAGCTCAGGCTCCTTCCCCCCCAGCGAGGTAACATTCTACGTCCCTAGAGCCAGCCTAAGCATCCGGGGATTGGGTCGCTGAGGTCTCCACCTTCGTCCACCGCCCAATCCTCTTTGCACCAGTCCCTCACGGTTCCTCCTGCAGGTGGTGGGCCCACTGTGGGATGGCCTCGCGTCTCTCGTTCGGGCTTGGCCCGGCTGGGTTCCGCGAGAAGCAACCCGGCCACCAGGCGGTCTCCGGCGAGTCCCGACCCTAGGCCTGGGTCCAGGGTGGGACCCTGGCTCTGCTGTACCGGGCGACGTCACGTGCCTCGGTGTACTAGTCCTCGTGAAGGATTCTTGCTTTGATGCACAATAGGAATGATCCTATAATCTCTTCATTATCTGTTGGTAAACTACTACCTCCTATCAAGGAACCTGCTACAGATTTAAATTCTGAAATTGAGACAAAACAACAGTCTACACAAAACAATTTGCATTAGTTATAATCTGAATCAGAAAGACAGACCTCAAAGAAAACTGGGATTCAGTCTCAGCCAATGAAAAGCTCTTTTGCCCCTTTTCCACTGGCTGCATTTAGACTGGCTCCACTCCACTCAAGTCATAGCCCCAGCCGTTAGCGGAAAAACAACAACAGGTTCCATGCCAAGTAGAGAGAGACCGAGTGATGTGGAGCCGGGAAACCTTACATTTTAGAGACACAACAGTCTAAACTTTTCTTAAGTAATGTTGGGAATGCTGAATAATTCCCTTTTCCTCTCTCCCCCCACAGTTCCTTTGCGTCCTTTGTGTACTGCTGCTCCTCCAGGCAATCACACTCGCCATGGCTCTCATCTTTGAAAAGAAGGTAAATGTTGCAAATCCTATACAGATCCTGACATTTTACTCAGTGATCGGATTATTTGGAGTCAGGTTGGTGAGTGTTGCTTTGTTTATTTTCTTATTGGTATCAACTTCTTTCTGTGTTTCTGCTTCCCTGTTCTGTGCAGACGGTTGCATTGTTTCAGAGCACTATACGGGAAGGAATAAAACACTACTACGATGATCTTGACTTCAAAAACATCTTGGACTATGTCCAGCAAAAGGTAGGATTATCTCTTCCAGCCAGTTTACCTAATCAGTGCTTCTCTTGTCTTGCACATAATCTGCGTGCATGTTGTGTATCTTGTCTTTGAGATGCTCATTTCTAGCTGTATCAGTGTGGACGAAGCATTGTTTATTGTAGTCTGCAAACCAGAATTAAAAGCATTTATGCTGTTAAGTGATGTTTAAAGCTAAAGCCAAACATGTTGGCTGTGTTTTCAGTTCATCACATCAGGAGTGTTTGCTTTTAATCCAGAATTTGAAGAGAATTTTTGAGAGACTGTCAGAGCAGACAGCTAATTTGAAGTGAGCCATCAGTCCGTGTGACTAGATTAAGGAAACATTTTTGTTTCTCTTAGGGGTAAATATGATGAGTAAATGACCCAGATGCTTTAAAGGTGACCTGTCTAAGTGTTGGAAGTTTTGTTTTTATGTTAGCAGTGACTGTAGCCACTTTGTGCCTGTCATAGAAGGGCTTTACAACCCAATAATCTCTGCCCCCTAAAAACTTGTTGCATCTGCACCTACTTGCACACAGCTCGTGTTTTGATGTCATGCCATCTACAAGAAGGGATAGAGCAGACTGTACTTCTTGAGGAAGCTTAAGACCTTTGGTGTTTGCATCAAGATGCTGCATATCTTATATAAGTCTGTTGTGGAGAGTGTGATATCTTCTGCCATCATCTGCTGGGCAAGCAGCATCACAGCCAGGGACTTCAAAAAGCTCAACAAGCTAATTAAGAAGGCTGGCTCTGTTCTGAAGACTCTTCTGGAACCTCTGGAGATCATTGTACAAAGTAGGAGAACCCTGAGCATCCTCTTCATGAGACTGTCCTACAACAACAGAGTGTCTTCACTCAGAGGCTTCTTCAGATCTGCTGTAAAACAGACCTCTACAGGAGATCCTTCCTGCCCACAGCCATCAGCATCTACAACAGCTCTTTGAAGAAACCCTCATAGTATAAGCTACAACAACATTTAATTTCCCTTTGGGATTAATAAGGTATTTTCGAATTGAATTGAATAATATCAGCCTGTGGTAATGCCATAATGTTATGTATTTCAACAAACAGAGGGGTTCTCTGTGGGATTGACATTATTTTTCCCTCCCTTACTGCTGAGGCTATCTTATCCCCCAGTGCTTCCCTGTCTGCAGATTTGGAGAGAGCCAAGAGTGGATTGTAACTGAAAGGTAGATGCTCACAGTAGAATTGTGGCACTTTGTCATGTTTAACTGGGAGGGAGGACAGCTGCACAGAACCTGTTGTCACTTTGAATGGCAATTTCTCAGTGGAAGAGTGGGCAGACTGTCTCTTGCAGAGAGGATGGGGACAAGTGTCTAATCACCTCTCACAGCATAGAGGTAGGCAGAGGTGGAGCTGGGAGACAGGACTATACAAGCAGAGAAAGCCAAGCAGGAGGCTTGTTTGTAGCTTGTATTAGATTAATGTTAAAGTTACTTCTACAGTTTAAAATGTGGTTCTGCAACAAACAGTTCATTTGTTCTGTTCCTACTAGCAATAAATTATCATTCATTACCAAACTGCTTTCTGAAAAAACATTGTAAATGAATAAATAAATAATTTTAATTCAACACTCAGATGTACTTCAGTGCCCTGCAAAAATATTTATGCATCTTGACATTTTTCACATTTTCCAAGCACAAACTTAAGATCTTATGTGATAGATTAGGGCTGCCTAATATCAGGAAAACATGTAATTATGATGCTATTGTTGAATATTGTAATGATGATAAAGATGATGATTTATCATCAGGCAATCAACATTTTCTTTAATCTTTTTTTTCTGTTTTCCTTCATGTGAATGTCACCACCAGTCTTTGTAAGCTTTAGTTTCTCGACCACTAAAGAATCTGCCAGTAAGGGCAGTGAAATTCTATCTAACAGCCCAAAGGGTTGATTTGCTTGCATGGCGCTTAAAATACAATTGCAAACGACTGCTTGCATCCAAGCAGTCGTTTGCAATTGCAATATTGCTCACATCAAGATTATGATGACTGTTGCGATTTGATATATTGTTTAACTCAATGAGAGACCAACACAAAGTAGTGTGTTATTGTAAGTGGAAGGAAAATTCAATTCAAAAATACTTTATTAATCCCAAAGGGAAATTAAATGTTGTTGGAGCTCATATTATGAAGGTTTCTTCAAAGAGCCGCTGTAGATGCTGATGGCTGTGGGCAGGAAGGATCTCCCGTGGCGCTCCGTCTTACAGCAGATCTGAAGAAGCCTCTAACTGAAGACACTCTGTTGTTGTAGGACAGTCCGATGAAGAGGATGCTCAGGGTTCTCCATAATGTTCTTCATTTTATGAAGAATCCGTCTTTGTACAATGATCTCCAGAGCTTCCAGAGGAGTCCCCAGAACAGAGCCGGCCTTCTTAATTAGCTTGTTGAGCTTTTTGAAGTCCCTGGCTCTGATGCTGCTTGCCCAGCAGATGATGGCAGAAGAGATCACACTTTCCACAACAGACTTATAGAAGATATGCAGCATCTTGCTGCAAACACCAAAGGACCTAAGCTTCCTCAAGAAGTACAGTCTGCTCTGTCCCTTCTTGTAGATGGCTTCACAGTTGCACCTCCACTCTAGTCTTTTATTATACATAGTTTTCAACTTTCTTTGACATAAAAACTGAAAAGTGTGGCTTGTATTTGTATTCAGCTGCTCTGAGCCACTACCTTGTTGAACCACCTTTTACCGTAATTACAGCTACAAGTCTGTTGTAGTTTGTCTCATACAGGTTCACACATCTAGAGACCAGGAATGGGCATTTATTTTATTATTTTATTATTATTATTTAGGGTTGGGCCATATTATATCATTCACCATGATATTTGTTTATGGGTGTTTTCACACTTGCCACTTTTGGTCTGCTTTAAATGGACCAGAGTTTGTTTCCCCCGCTGGTCCAGACCTTTTGTGCAGGTGTGAATACATTCAAGCGAAACCTGGTCCGGACCAAACAAGCGGACTAAAGGGACTTTCCTGGTCTGAATGCACCCTATGATATTTGTTTTTTGAACCGTTTTGATTCAAATGTGAAAGTTATCCATCCCTACAAAAGAGACCATAACAACATGCAAGGACTGCAAGACGCCTGTAATATTGAAATTCCTTCAAATTTATTTCACCATCTCAAGCATCAGCACCTGAGTCTGTACCAGGATTTTCTGAAAGCTCAGGAGCTAACACTCTGTAACTAAGTAAGCTAGTTCAGCATGGCATCACTGAGGCTCTCGCCAGTTGCACTCCATATCAAAGAAAAACCAAACCCCAATTAAGATATTACCTAAGATGTCGCCATTTGTTTGGTGAAAAATATAATGCTAATCCAAACAGTGGAGAAAGAAGGCTTCATGCAGCTTGTTAAGGAACTAGACCTGCTATACATCCTACCGAAAAGGAAATATTTTTCCAAGATGGCCTTCCCAGACATACAGAATACCATGAAAAGTACAAGCGTCACTGTCATCTGCAGAACACTATGTGACAACCATGGATTTATGGTCAAGTTAACCTTCAGACACTTATCTCAGTCTGACTGTACACCATATTAACAGTGGCTGCGAGATGTGCAGCTCAAACCTTGACACCAGCTACTTTCCCAAGGATCACACAGGAGAAAAAAACTGCGAGTGATTTAAAGGAGTTTCTCCAGTCTTGCCATCTCTTCAAAAAAAAAAAAAAACAGATGTGTGTGACAACAGGGTTAACCTTGTCACAGTTCTCAGACTGAATAACTGGATGTGACTATCCTGCTTTGGGCTTCATCTCCATGTTGCCATTAGTAAGTTTTCTTTCCTTTATTAAACAGTTTATTTATTTCAGTAAATCAATTCACTTTATGAAATACACATCGATTAATTACACACAGACTGATACTTTGAAGCATTTATTTTTGTTAATTATGATGCTTTTCTGTTGGAGGCTCTTGAAAACATGACATTCAAGTTTAGAATATTACATCAGACCAATTAAAACACTTTATAATACAGAAATGTGGGATTAATAAAAAAAACATTTTTTACACCTGTTTAAATGTTAATTTCTAAAGATACTTTTATTCTGACAAACGAGCCACATCGATCGCCGATTGTAATCTGCTGAAATGTACCTGAATCTGGATTATTACATAATGCTAATACTTATACGTGCTCTAGGATGATAACAAATACCACAGCTGTACTGTATGTGTTGGGAAATATTGAAAAGTAAATTCATGGAAAAATTACAGATTGTGTGATATTAATGATCATGGCCTTGCCAACACCATTACCATATTATGCAAAATATTATAAATATGTGGGTAGATTCTCACTAGGGAGGTTCGTGACCTGATAAGGCCTTGCATGCAGAGAGAAGTGTGAAGTATCCCAGAATTAAAAGAGCAGCAACAGTTTGTAGGAAGATTGTGAGTTGTTTCTCTATCGGTTTGAAAGGGCAGCAGGCACGCTAGAGGCTGAAAAAAGGGAGGGCATGGCTCAACACAACCTCATCAAAGAATCTACCACGAGATGGGGCTCGAGACAGAAAATGATCCAGAGGGTGTTGTAGCAAGAAAAGTCCATCACCTGGGACAAGATCTACAGGTACTCGATTCTGTGAGCAAAGCCCTGGGTCTTGTGGTCAAGTTCACTGATGCTCTGTCTGCTGAAGACTATGTTACCATCTCATGCTTGAAGCCTGTCCTTCAGCTGTTGAAACAGTACCATTCTTCTTGTGAAGATAAGCGACACAGAACTCCAAAATACATAAAGAGCTCAATACCGCAGCACTTTGCTCTTGAACAGCTGGTATGAAGGAACCATGCTTGACCCACGGTTCTTCAGGTTAGCTGTTTGGCAAAAAAAGTACCCGTTCATCCAAGCCACAAGTGCTTCTGAAATGTTGTTGAGCAGAGTTGAGAACATTGTTACCTGCAGTAGGTCCACACTGAGGCCTGCCTTTGTGAATAGGCTTGTGTTCTTGAATAAGAACCTGAGACTGTGATAACTGGTGATAACCAGCTGGATGGCTATGTTCTGCCTTTTCTGGCAGCATTTCAGTTGTTTTCAACATTTGTCGGATGTTTTGGAAGTCATGTAAAGACAACATATTTTGTGTTAATTGTTACATTTGTTTCAAAGATTTGAGAGTTTTTTTTTCTTTTTTTGGAAATTGCACTTTAGTGCATTTTGTGGAGCTTTCCTTTTCTTATAATATTTGTGTTTTATACAGACTATTTCAATCTAAAGAACAGGCAGAGAATTTAAATTTTTTTTTTTCTTTTAAGACTGAAGAGCTCCTCAGCCTAGGTGGCTGAGGACCATTCAGAGCAAAGACCACCAGGATCAGAAACAGCTTCTTCCCTGAAGCTGTCAGACTGCTGAACTCAACCCACTCTGTAGACTCTCTCACTACACACTGACCTGCACTAAACACTTCACCCACCAAAGGTGCAATATTTCACTCACTTATAGGTGCAATTTTAAGGACTACCTCATGCTTTACATGTGTTTGTAGTACTTTGCAAAGTTCATTTCAGCTTCACTATTTAACTGTGTATATTTCTTTTCTTTTTGTTTGCTCTTTGCTGCACATATTTTTACTGATTGCTATTTATTGTTAGATTTAGCTTTGTTTGTTATACTTAGTTTTCTTTTTGCTTAAGTATTATGCTTCTTAACCGGGACCTGAGTCTGATTTTCGTACCTTAATATGTAAATGTGAGGTGGTATGACAATAAAAATTTAATCCTTGAATACTTTCCTTAATAAATTTATTGCAGTAAAAGTTATATGTGTAATATATATTTTTTGTTTTTATAGAATATTGCAAGGCAACCTATTATATTTATTTTGTCAAATGAATAACAACCAATTTGTTTTGTGTTTGATTTAATCAAATTTGTCGTCATCGTCAGAATCCTCTGAACTATCATTCAGGTTTTGGGCCGTATGCCCAGCCATAATCCTATTTAATTATGTTTGAAACCCCCAAAAACTAGCTGTTCTGTCGCAATTGGTATTGTTTCTATTTTCTCCATTGTTGGTTCCATGAGTGAGTCAATAAAATATTAAAAAATATAATTAAATGCATTTACAGTGTGCAATGTAGTGGTAAGAATCACACTTTATGATCTGTTATTGGTGTCCTGAAGAAGCCTGTATTAAAATAAAAATTTGTTCAGAACAGTATTTGAGTTTGTTGGGCTTTGAGTGCAGTGACATGCTGTTGCTTAAAAAAGTTATATATGGTTTTATATCGTCACTTTTATTGTTTTCACAATAAATACCACATCTCAAGATTTTAGGTTTATAGAAACTAAATATTTGCCTATTCTTCTTTGCAAAATAGCTCAAGCTCATTTAGACTGGATAGAGAACATCTGGGAACATATATTAAAGAGCATACTAAAGATTCTCAATTTGATTTAGGCCTGGGCTTTGACTGGGCCATCCTAACAAATGAATATGTTTTGATCTAAGCCTTGGGTAAGGTGTATTTTAGGGTGATATGCAGTGTTTTTCACACATTTTCACATGTTTTGCTTGAATTTTGGTCTGATGTTATCAGACCACCTTCTTCTACATATTTGGTTGCTCATCAGTTTAGGTAAACAAACTTTACACTTGGGTGCTACTTTGTCTTGGTACCTCACATAACATCACTGAAGTCTGTGGTTTTACCAACACCTAGCTTTAATGGCCATTAATTGTTTTTTTTGTGCTCAAAAGATTTAACATTTCATGGTATAATTACAGGTCCTTCTCAAAATATTAGCATATTGTGATAAAGTTCATTATTTTCCATAATGTCATGATGAAAATTTAACATTCATATATTTTAGATTCATTGCACACTAACTGAAATATTTCAGGTCTTTTATTGTCTTAATACGGATGATTTTGGCATACAGCTCATGAAAACCCCAAATTCCTATCTCACAAAATTAGCATATCATTAAAAGGGTCTCTAAACGAGCTATGAACCTAATCATCTGAATCAACGAGTTAACTCTAAACACCTGCAAAAGATTCCTGAGGCCTTTAAAACTCCCAGCCTGGTTCATCACTCAAAACCCCAATCATGGGTAAGACTGCCGACCTGATTGCTGTCCAGAAGGCCACTATTGACGCCCTCAAGCAAGAAGGTAAGACACAGAAAGAAATTTCTGAACGAATAGGCTGTTCCCAGAGTGCTGTATCAAGGCACCTCAAGGCGCACTTTTTCTGTGGGAAAGAAAAAGTGTGGCAGAAAACGCTGCACAACGAGAAGAGGTAACTGGACCCTGAGGAAGATTGTGGAGAAGGGCCGATTCCAGACCTTGGGGGACCTGCGGAAGCATTGGACTGAGTCTGGAGTAGAAACATCCAGAGCCAACGTGCACAGGCGTGTGCAGGAAATGGGCTACAGGTGCCGCATTCCCCAGGTCAAGCCACTTTTGATCCAGAAACAGTGGCAGAAGCGCCTGACCTGGGCTACAGAGAAGCAGCACTGGACTGTTGCTCAGTGGTCCAAAGTACTTTTTTCGGATGAAAGCAAATTCTGCATGTCATTCGGAAATCAAGGTGCCAGAGTCTGGAGGAAGACTGGGGAGAAGGAAATGCCAAAATGCCAGAAGTCCAGTGTCAAGTACCCACAATCAGTGATGGTCTGGGGTGCCGTATCAGCTGCTGGTGTTGGTCCACTGTGTTTTATCAAGGGCAGGGTCAATGCAGCTAGCTATCAGGAGATTTTGGAGCACTTCATGCTTCCATCTGCTGAAAAGCTTTATGGAGATGAAGATTTCATTTTTCAGCACGACCTGTCACCTGCTCACAGTGCCAAAACCACTGGTAAATGGTTTACTGACCATGGTATCACTGTGCTCAATTGGCCCGCCAACTCTCCTGATCTGAACCCCATAGAGAATCTGTGGGATATTGTGAAGAGAACATTGAGAGACTCAAGACCCAACAATCTGGATGAGCTAAAGGCCGCTATCGAAGCATCCTGGGCCTCCATAAGACCTCAGCAGTGCCACAGGCTGATTGCCTGTGCACTGTACATGATTATTTGAAGGTTGACGTTTATTGTATTAAAAACACTTTTCTTTTTTTGGTCGGATGAAATATGCTAATTTTGTGAGATAGGAATTTTGGGTTTTCATGAGCTGTATGCTAAAATCATCCGTATTAAGAAAATAAAAGACCTGAAATATTTCAGTTAGTGTGCAATGAATCTAAAATATATGAATGTTAAATTTTCATCATGACATTATGGAAAATAATGAACTTTATCACAATATGCTAATATTTTGAGAAGGACCTGTATTTTGTTTCATCCGAGATGTATGATCTGTTGTTCCCCTCATTTCTGTCCTCTCTGAAAAGGCATCTTGGACGCAGGTCTCACAGCATGTGGCTTAGGTCATGCTGTCACAGCCATCATAAGCTTCTTTATATTCCAGAGAAGGTTCCAACATGGTGGAAACGTGACTGTGCTTTTATATGTGATTTGCTTCAGAATAATAACCTGTAAGTGAAGGCTGCAGTTTCAGGTGAGCACAAGCACTGTGCTGCAAAAAACAGTGACTGTTCTGCAACAATTGCAACAGAATGATGTTCTGTTTGCAATGGTATGGGGAATGACAGGGCGATTTGGCATGTGAGAGGTGTAATCATGGAGACTTTCATTCAGTGGTTTAGATAGCAGAAGCTTTATTATATTTAATTCTTTATTTTGTTTTACTCTGTAGTAATTATTATATTTCTGGTCTGCTTCTAACTGCCTCATCTCTTTCATTTTTACAGTTTTCCTGTTGTGGAGGGGATGAATATATGGACTGGGGAGTCAATCAGTACCATTTCTGCAATGGTACTGGTCCGCTAGCCTGTGGGGTTCCATACACCTGTTGTGTTCGACGCAAGGTGAGTGCTCCAATCCCCGTTGTACAGGCTTATTGCATTACTTCTTAGATCTCAGTGCTCAGTTGTATTTTGTTAAATTGAGATTGCACACAGTGCTGCTGCGGTTACCACATGTTTGCGATATATTGTATAGCCCTACTTCATTCTAGGTTTAGCCAGTCCTGTGAAAAAAGTACTTGCCTCCGTTTTGATGACTCATGTTTTTGCTTTTTATGTCACTCTTAAATATTCAATCTTCAAACTAATTTAATTATTTGACAAAGGTGATGTAACAAAGTTACTCTAAAGCACACGTCAACGACCCAACCAGGAGGTCACAAAAGAACCCCAAACAGCATCTAAACCACTGCAGGCATTAGTTGCTTGAGTTAAGGTTAGTGTTCATAGTTGAACGATAAGAAAGAGATCGTCTCTCAATACGCATACTTGTTTTTACTTGTGTACTCGCATACAGCATCAGTGGCCCAAGTATTGTTTCAGTCCTAAGTACGCATCAACGCAAAATATGCTCAAAGTACCCAGATGGGTTCTTGCTTCGCCTATTGTATTGAGGATGCATCCTTCTGCAGACTTGAGCAAGCAAGGTATCCCACAATGCATTGTGCCACCAGCAGTGGTAAATGGAGAAGGTGAGTGCAGAAATGTATAATTTTTATACCACTATAAATTTATCATAAAACATAGTTTTAACATGTTTTAGGCAAGAAAGTAAACCTCAAAATGTCATCTATGCAGTCAGTTCCTCAAGAGTGACCCTACTTTGAAATGGGCTTCGGAGTTTTTGGAGCAGCATAGCTCTGCTGACAGGCCGCTGTAGCAGCAGGCTCAGCGAGCATTGGAGTGTGTTTTCCTATCTGGCTGACCACAGAATGTCACTCTGTAGTTTTCTACACTTTGTTATCTGTTTGTAGCAGCCTAGAGTGGATATAAAGCCTTTTGCAGATGTGGTGGATAACTGCAAGTACTAGAATATTACATATATATTTTTTCCTTACAATACAAATCAATTTTATGTCTTCCTTGCAATGTTTTGTCATGTAATTTATAGTAAGAAAAATATTTTAATACAGTTCCCCTTAATGGTCAAACAGAGCTCTTTTACCTTTCTTTGTACATATAAAATACACCTTTAACAAAGACTGTCTTTTCAGGTAAACCTAACTTAGTGGAGTGGGAACTCTTTATTAGTTTTCATTTTTCATAGTTTTATGCTCAGCTCTGCAGAGACCACAGATAAAGGTTTGGATGCAGTTCATCAAAAGCTCCCAGTGATCCTCTTCACCTTCTTGTCCTGCCGTTGTCTATTCCACTGTTCCTCATCCTTTTTTACATTATGTAAATATTTATCTGTGAATTGATGCCTTGACTGTCTAGTCTAGTGTGTCTAGGCTTTATCCGGGACCGGGTCGCGGGGGCAGCAGACTCAGCAGAGACACCCAGATTTCCCTCTCCCCAGACACTTCCTCCAGCTCCTCCGGGGGGAGCCCAAGGCGTTCCCAGGCCAGCCGAGAGACATAGTCCCACCAGCGTGTTCTGGGCCGTCCCCTGGACCTCCTCCTGATGGGACGTGCCTGGAACACCTTCCGAGAAAGGCGTCCAGGAGGCATCCGGTATAGATGCCCGAGCCACCTCAACTGGCTCCTCTCGATGTGGAGGAGCAGAGGCTCTACTCCGAGCCCCTCCCGGATGGCTGAGCTCCTCACCCTATCTCTAAGGGAGTGCCCGGCCACCCTACGGAGGAAGCTCATTTCAGTCGCCTGTATCCGGGATCTCATTCTTTTGGTCATGACCCAAAGTTCATGGCCATAGTTGAGGGTAGGAACGTAGACCGACCGGTAAATTGAGAGCTTCGCTTTTCGGCTCAGCTCTCTCTTCACCACAACGGGCCGGCACAGCATCCCTATTACTGCGGCACCGATCCATCTGTCGATCTCCCGCTCCATTCTTCCCTCACTCGTGAACAAGACCCCAAGATACTTGAACTCCTCCACTTAAGGCAGGAACTCCCTTCCAACCTGAAGAGGACAAGCCACCCTTTTCCGGTCGAGAACCATGGCCTCAGACTTGGAGGAGCTGATCCTCATCACAGCCGCTTCACACTCAGCTGCGAACCGCCCCAGCTCATGCTGTAGGCCTTGGCTACAGGGGGCCAGCAGGACCACATCATCCGCAAAAAGAAGAGACGAAATCCACTGGTCCTCAGATCCCTTCTGGCCCTTGGCTGCGCCTAGAAATCCTGTCCATAAAAGTTATGAACAGGACCGGCCGGCAATGCGGACCAAACTCCTGCTCCACTTGTACAGAGACCCAATGGCCCCTAGTAAAGGGCCCGCAATTCCATACTCCTGGAGCACCCCACACAGGGTACCACGAGGGACACAGTCGAATGCCTTCTCCGAGTCCACAAAACATATGTGGACCAGTTGGGCAAACTCCCATGAACCCTCGAGCACCCTGTAGAGGGTATAGAGCTGGTCCAGTGTTCCACGGCCGGGACGAAAACCACACTGCTCCTCCTGAAGCTGGGGTTCGACTATCGACCGGACTCTCCTCTCCAATACCCTGGCGTAGGCCTTACCAGGGAGGCTGAGGAGTGTGATCCCCCAGTAGTTGGAACACACTCTCCGGTCACCCTTCTTATGAAGGGGGACCACCACCCCCGTCTGCCAGTCCAGAGGCACTGTCCCCAACCGCCACGCAATGTTGAAGAGGCGTGTCAACCATGACATCCAGAGACTTGAGGTAGTCAGGGCGAATGTCATCCACCATGTTAACGTGGCGGTTCATTATTTTGTTTGTTATTCTAATAAACAAAATTTTATTACAAACATTTTGTCTCTGTGCTGTAGTTATCTGATATGAGTTATAATAATGAAAGAGAAGTAAACATTTTAAGCAATGTTCAGTAGTTATTGTTAATGAATCATGCAGTTGTAAAGCCTGATGCAGGTTGGTAAAAAAATTAAAAGTATCCACTATAAATGTAAAATAATCACATTCCAGAGTAAAACAGGACCATTTATTGAAACTCTTGGAGAGATCTTAGCTCAGCAGTGACATCATCAGGTACACTCTGTTTCAATTGCGGAAGTACCGTACTGCATTCTTAACAAGAAAGTACTTTTAACTGTTCTTGCCAAGTATGTACTTGCGAAAAACACAAGAAAATACTTTCATACTTAGGTATTGGAATTAGGAATAAAAAGCATCTATGGGAAATTTCCATGGCCAAAATTCACTAATGAGAACAGGAGCACAAAGGTGGCCTCACATTTTCCGAAAACATCTGGCCGTCCGTTTGTGACCTTAAGCTGAAGCGTACGTGGGTTATGCAGCAGGACAGTGATCCAAAGCCACCACTATCAGGCTGTTCATGCTTGAAAGCCCTCTAGTGCAGCTGAATTAAAACATTTCTGCAAAGAAGAGTGTAAAATGCTTATCGTCTGTTACCACAAAAACCTGATTGTTGTTGCCAAGGGTGGCACAACTAGTTGTTAAATTTAGGCGCAATTACTTTTTCACACAAGGTCAGGTTTTAGATATTGTTGTAGATATCTGATTTAAAAATGTGTTTGTTCTGAAATATTTTAATGTGGAAAAAAAGCAACAACAGAAGAAATCAGTGTAAGGGACAAATTATTTTTCACAGCACCGTATATGTCATGGTTTCCATGCTTGTGTCAATTGCCAAAAAACCAGAAATCTCTTTGTGTTTTCAAATGTGGAATAAAGATTTCATTTATTTCTAACTGTGTTAGAAAGATGCTCTGTTAAGTGTGTAAAAAATCTAGTTGTTTAAAATGATCAAAGGCAGACCAATTTAATTTAAGAAACAGCGAATAGCTCACAAGTTTAGCGCCATGGCAACTTCAGCATGGCTAGCCAGACGCGTCAAGTTTTCCTACATTGTTCACAATTTGTCTACTGCAGATTTTTTCACTACGTATTACCCAAATTGTTAAAATACAAAAAGCTCCATGGTGGCAAGGCTTCAGGGGTGGAGGAGATTCAATTCAGTTCAATTCAGTTTTATTTATAAAGCGCCAATTCACAACAAATGTTGTCTCAAAGCACTTCACAAAGTCAGGTACATGCATTCCAATTAATCCTAACCATTAAACAGTGCAATCAGATTCAGTTATTTATTCAAATTGGATAAAAAGCTTTTCTATCTAAGGAAACCCAGCAGATTGCATTGACTCAGTGATTTGCAGCATTCACCCCTCCTGGATGAGCATGTAGCGACAGTGGACAGTCACTGGCGTTGATTTTGCAGCAATCCCTCATACTGAGCATGCATGTAGTGGCAGTGGAGAGGAAAAACTCCCTTTTAACAGGATAAAACCTCTAGCAGAACCAGGCTCAGTGTGAGCGGCCATCTGCCACGACCGACTGGGGGTTTGAGAGAACAGAGCAGAGACACAAAGAGAACAAAGAAGCACTGATCCAGGAGTCCTTTCTATGGGAAGGAAAAGTAAATTTTAATGGTTGTAGCTCCTTTAGTCGTTTCATCTTGGAAGAAAGAACAGATAAACTCTGAAACAGTTTTCAAGGTAAGAGTATGAAAGAGAGCACATATAGTTAGTCACAGTAAAAGCTCAGTCAGTAGCTATGTCTAGGAGAGAGACAGGGTTAAACACCCCGCCTTGAGTACCTCAGGTTTCTGGATGTTGTGGGGCTGCCGTAGTTGACACGCCTCTTCAACATTGCGTGGCGAGGACAGTGCCTCTGGACTGGCAGACCGGGGTGGTTGTCCCCCTTCACAAGAAGGAGGAGCAGTGTGGTTTTCCCCCAGCTGTGGAACATTGCACCAGCTCTACACCCTCTGCAGGGTGCTGGAGGGTTCAAAGGAGTTTGCCTAACCATTCCACATGTGTTTTGTGGCGCTGGAGAAGGCATTCGACCATGTCCCTCGTGGTGCCCTATGGGGGACACTCCAGGAGAACTAAGTCGGGGGGCTTTTATTAGGAGCCATCCGGTCTTTGTACAAGCAGAGCAGGAGCTTGGATCACATTGCCGGCACTAAGTCGGACCTGTTCCCGGTGCATGTTGTACTCTGGCAGGACTGCACTTTGTTGCCGATCTTGTTTATACAGGTCCTTCTCAAAATATTAGCATATTGTGATAAAGTTCATTATTTTCCATAATGTCATGATGAAAATTTAACATTCATATATTTTAGATTCATTGCACACTAACTGAAATATTTCAGGTTTTTTATTGTCTTAATACGGATGATTTTGGCATACAGCTCATGAAAACCCAAAATTCCTATCTCACAAAATTAGCATATTTCATCCGACCAATAAAAGAAAAGGGTTTTTAATACAAAAAACGTCAACCTTCAAATAATCATGTACAGTTATGCACTCAATACTTGGTCGGGAATCCTTTTGCAGAAATGACTGCTTCAATGCGGCGTGGCATGGAGGCAATCAGCCTGTGGCACTGCTGAGGTCTCAGGATGCTTCGATAGCGGCCTTTAGCTCATCCAGAGTGTTGGGTCTTGAGTCTCTCAACGTTCTCTTCACAATATCCCACAGATTCTCTATGGGGTTCAGGTCAGGAGAGTTGGCAGGCCAATTGAGCACAGTGATACCATGGTCAGTAAACCATTTACCAGTGGTTTTGGCACTGTGAGCAGGTGCCAGGTCGTGCTGAAAAATGAAATCTTCATCTCCATAAAGCTTTTCAGCAGATGGAAGCATGAAGTGCTCCAAAATCTCCTGATAGCTAGCTGCATTGACCCTGCCCTTGATAAAACACAGTGGACCAACACCAGCAGCTGACACAGCACCCCAGACCATCACTGACTGTGGGTACTTGACACTGGACTTCTGGCATTTTGGCATTTCCTTCTCCCCAGTCTTCCTCCAGACTTTGGCACCTTGATTTCCGAATGACATGCAGAATTTGCTTTCATCCGAAAAAAGTATTTTGGACCACTGAGCAACAGTCCAGTGCAGCTTGTCTGTAGCCCAGGTCAGGCGCTTCTGCCGCTGTTTCTGGTTCAAAAGTGGCTTGACCTGGAGAATGCGGAACCTGTAGCCCTGTGCACGGTGGCTCTGGATGTTTCTACTCCAGACTCAGTCCACTTCTTCTGCAGGTCCCCCAAGGTCTGGAATCGGCCCTTCTCCACAATCTTCCTCAGGGTCCGGTCACCTCTTCTCGTTGTGCAGCGTTTTCTGCCACACTTTTTCCTTCCCACAGACTTCCCACTGAGGTGCCTTGATACAGCACTCTGGGAACAGCCTATTCGTTCAGAAATTTCTTTCTGTGTCTTACCCTCTTGCTTGAGGGTGTCAATAGTGGCCTTCTGGACAGCAGTCAGGTCGGCAGTCTTACCCATGATTGGGGTTTTGAGTGATGAACCAGGCTGGGAGTTTTAAAGGCCTCAGGAATCTTTTGCAGGTGTTTAGAGTTAACTCGTTGATTCAGATGATTAGGTTCATAGCTCGTTTAGAGACCCTTTTAATGATATGCTAATTTTGTGAGATAGGAATTTTGGGTTTTCATGAGCTGTATGCCAAAATCATCCGTATTAAGACAATAAAAGACCTGAAATATTTCAGTTAGTGTGCAATGAATCTAAAATATATGAATGTTATATTTTCATCATGACATTATGGAAAATAATGAACTTTATCACAATATGCTAATATTTTGAGAAGGACCTGTAACTTTCTTGGACAGGATTTGTAGACACAGCCAAGGGCTGGAGGGGGTCTGGTTTGGGGACCAGTGGATTTCGTCTCTCCTTTTTGCATATCTTGTAGTTATGCTGGCCCCCTCTAGCCAAGACCTACAGCATGCACTGGGGCTGTTCACAGCCAAGGTGAGGTGGCTGGGATGAGGATCAGCTCCTCCAAGTTCTCGGCCATGGTCCTTGGCCAGAAAAGGGTGGCTTTCTCTATTCAGGCTGGAGGGGAGCTCCTGCCTCAAATGGAGGAGTTCAAGTATCTTGTGGTCTTGTTCACAGGTGAGGGGAGAATGGAGTGGGAGATCAGCAGACAGTTGCAGTCCGTTGTGATGCAGACAGAGCTGAGCCGAAAAGCGAGGCTCTCGATTTACCGGTCGGTCTACGTTCTTACCCTCACCTATGGGCATGGACTTTGGCTCATGACCAAAAGAACGAGATCCTGGATGCAAGCGGCTGAAATGAGCTTCCTCCGCAGGATGGCCGGGCACTCCCTTAAAGATAGGATAAGAAATTTGATCATCCGGGAGGTGCTCAGAGTAGAGTCACTGCTCCTCCACATCTAGAGGAGTCAGTTGAGGTGGCTTGGGCATCTGTTTTAGATGCCTCCTGGACGCCTACCCTGGTAGGTGTTTTAGGCATGTCCCTTTGGGAGGAGGCCAGCCCAGGACACGCTGGAGGGACTATGTCTCTTAGCTGACCTGGGAACGCCTTGGGCTCCCCCCAGAGGAGCAGGAGGAGTTGTCTGGGGAGAGGGAAGTCTGGCCGTTCGTACTTTTACTGCTGCCGCGACACGTTCCCAGTACGGGGTTGATTTTTCATATGTCAGTAAACCTTTCACAAACTGTGTTTAAAAAATCTGTAACCAGTATTAAATAATTCATTCCATGTGTGACTAATTCATTTATTAAGGTTTTTATTTTTGTTTCAATATACTGTGGTCCTAATGCCAGAAAAAAGTATTAAAACTGCCTTTGTCTTTGTCACAGATGGAATAATGTTTTTTATTTCTATAATACTGTTTTAAGGAATCTCTGTTCAGTGTAAAATTATCCAGTTCAGGGTTGATCACACTTAAGTGTTTTAGATTTTTATCTCCCAAATCAAAAGCAAATCCCAATGGCTTTCGTCTCAGACCAAAATGAGCTTTGGTGTGACTTGATTCCCATCTCCAACCTCCCCCTTCTGTGAAACTTGGAACACAAGATAAGCTCCATTGAAAGCAAAGGTCAACTTTAGTGCTTTTAACGGTTAACGAGTCAAGGTATTCTCAGTGTTTTATCTCTTGTCTGTTACCATTTACTGCGACATAAACAATTTAAAACTGGTGGACAAGTGTTGTTGGCCACACCCATGAGCAGACCATAGACCGTCTATTGAGAAGATTCCGTCAACACAATGAGGCAAGGCAGGAACTCCCTTTCTAGCTTCATAATAATGCTAAAAATCACTCTGTCACACTCAGGTCTCATAAGTCACTCAAAATCAACTTAACAGATTAACAATATCGGCATATTGCAGCATCTCTGTACCACATATCTCGTCACAAGCCTAATAATTTGTGTATTCTGCAGGTTTTTGGCTCTTTTGAGGGGTTTTTTAGCTTTCTTTTTAAACCTTCATGATTTTGGCTCATCTTTTCCCATCTCCGCTTGTTTTACAAGCACACACATATCCAGAATCAGTAATCCTGGGTTAAAACACTGAGCTAGTAACCAGTTTTCTCATACCAGTTAAGCATGATGTTCAATGTTGGGTTTAGTTCTGCTTGATCTCATTAGGAAAACCCAGAGGTTGAACCAGCTTTGTAGTAAAGTAAAAAGTAGATAATTAGGTTGTTTAACAACTTGGGCGAGATGCATTTTTTTTGTTTGCTTTTTGGTTTTTCTTGTTTTTTTACACAATATTTGCAAGTGATACAGTTCCCAATGAACTGTGAGTTCACTGTGTGGTTCCAGGACCAGCTTAATTAGTAGCTGCAGCTGCATACAGACCAGCTGAGTACATCATCTGTTGATCAAAAACTAGTTTGCTTGTAATTAAGTTTGTGTCCTTGAAGCAAGATAATTTATTTGCCTTGCTGCCTTAACTGAACCACACTTGGTTAAAACCACCTCTGTTTGCACAGAAATCTGAACTACAAACTGAGATGAGACAATTTTCAGAACATGTTTCTGCCAGTTAATAAACAACTACTGATACCACGTGGTCATGAAAAACCAGAATGACCTGAAGCTGCAGCTCACACCCATCTTGTTTGCTTATCTCATATCCTGCTGATAGAAGCACACCCAGAGACCATCCTAACCAGGACAAAAATGTCTGGTTCTGTATCAAATCAAGGAGAGACACTTTTGTTATCTGCATAGCTGTAATTGACTGCACAATGAAAATGCATTGCCTGACTAACAGGAGACTGCTATTTAAAGCTGTTTTCTCTATTTATTTATTTTCCCGGTTTCTCTATTTAAATAAAATGTTAGCGCCCTATGGCCCTGTCCACAGGCCCACAGCCACCCCAGTCCCTGAGCTCAAATGACCTGCTGTTATACTCCAACTGTTTGGAGAGTTGGAGGCTGTAAAACTAAATGAATCTTTTATTGCAGTTGAATAATCTTACATAAAGAAATCTGACCTTTGAGCATAGTTATTAAGTGGAGAAGAAGCCTCCATATGTGGCACATTTATTGGCACACAATACCTTGTACAAGACTCTTTTGCCAATAAGACAACACTTCTGTAATAACCGGCACCCCCCAGGGGTGTGTTCTCTCCCCACTCCTCTTCTCCCTCGACACAAATGACTGCACCTCAGCGGACCCGTCTGTGAAATTCCTGAAGTTTGCAGATGGCACCACTTCAATTGGACTGATCCCGGACAATGATGAGTCTGCAAACAGACAGGAGGTGAATCGGCTGGTACACTGTGGTCAGAACCGTCTGGAACTTAACCCACTCAAGACTGTGGAAATGATGATGAAATTTCAGAGAACGTCACCCCATTTACCCCCCATCCTCAACAACACTGTGTCTGCTGTGGACCACTTCAGAATCGGATTTTACAAGGTGGCAGCTTAACAGAGACCATGACACAAAGAACCTCATCAACAAAGATACACTGTCAGAATGCCAATGAAACATACAAAATGCTGGACTGCTGTTAAAATAGGGATTTGATTACTTTAATACCAATAAAGATTAATCCATTGTTAATATAAAAAATGTAAATAAAAACTGGTAAATTCTTCATTTTTAATTGATACTCCTTTTAGATTAATTTATTATCTTACAAGAATTTTCTGTGTTTTGTTTAGGTGAATGAAAATAATTTGAAAACTATAAATGTACCAGAGGTACGAATAATGTTGGGTTTAGATTAGAGTCTGAAATGTAAGAATGTTGATTTTTATATCTGGTGAATCCACTGATGACGCAGTGATGACCCATTTTCAGTTTACTGATCTAGATTTTATATCAAATCTCCCATCTTAAAGAATTCATGATGCCGTTCACTCTAATGCGCCCCTACAAGGTTCCCAGGGCCTTTGGAGGAGAAAGAGGCCCATCATCACAGATCCTCCAACAATTGGTATAATATTCTTTTCCACATATCCAGCCTTTGTTTCCTGCCAAACCGACCTGAAGGGTTTGTTGCTGAAAAGTTCAATTGTTCCATTTGCTCAAAAAACACAGTTAAGGGTTTAAGTCCCAGTAGAAACTAAGAAACTCTGCGTTTACATTTGTGATGATTGGACAGAAAAGGCTTTTTTGGTTACACAGCCAATCATTTGGCTTGTAGATCTCATCTAATGGTCTAAATGGAGACTTGGTGTTCCCAAGATCATTCTCTTTTCTGCAGTTTTCTAACAGTGAGCTTTGTAGATTTGTTTTCTACTCTCCTGCTCTCTGTGGATTATAGAAATAAAATGCATGTCCTTGCCCAGACATTTGGCCAGTGGCTAAAGGAAAAGGACCTGTATGTGACCTCATATTGATGCCCCAGGGAAACAGAAAGTCATGAATTGCTAATTAAAAGTAGCTACAACTTAAAAAGAATGCTTTGGTTAAGAATAGTGTTAAAGAGTTTTTTGGGGGTGTAAGAAATTGTTTCACTGATTTGGTCAAATATTTGTCATTATGTAGATTTTTTTGCTTTAAATATCTCTAGTCAATTTAAGAAATCTCAGCTCCTGTCTTTCTTAATAAATGTAAAAAATATATTTTCAGTCATCTTTATCAGAGGTGCCAGTAAATGCAGCATACACTGTGTGATTCTGTCTTGGCTCCTCTTGTGGCACTTCAAACCTTGGGTCTGACCCCTGCACTTTTTGTATTTTCACAGCTTGGAGAGGTCATCAACACCCTCTGTGGCTACAACTCTCTGAATGAACAGGTATGTGCACGAGAACATGTTTTATCTACTGATTTTTATTTTTCTTGTTGGTTTTCCACCGATTCTTCAAATTATCACAATTCCTGACCTTAACTACCGGGCTCGCACACAGTCCTGAAAGTTATAGTCTGCAATTAGAATTTTCCAAGTTTAGATAAGTGTGGACAAAAAGAAAAAAAGACTGTGCAACAATATATATATATATTTTTTTGCCTCTTAAATTTTCCACAACAAAGGCAGATTTAAAAAGTGCTCAAAAAAGATTTCAGAGAAAGACATGGTCAACATAATGTCCTCTTGGCTTCTCTAATATATCAAGTCTGCAATTTTCCAAACTGTAACCTTCACCATCTTGGCTTTCAGGTTACTAACTACAGATCACTCACACAGCTTTATATGGTGGCTGTGCCTTAATCCAGTAAAAACGACAAAAACCTACACAGTAATGTATCAGAATGCCTGGTTTGTAAAACATGGCTCTGCAAGGCTGCCGACTGGTCAGACTGACCTGCATGCACTCCAAACACAAAATAACTGAAAAGCATGCTTTGCATTTGTATTCAACCCTTTTTGTCTAGAACCCCAAATTAAAATCTAGTGTGTGGCACAACTGCAAAAATTAATTGTGCATTCCACAAATCTGGTATTTATAGATAATCTATTTTTATTTTTGACAATCCAGATCTGTTGAAACGTGTACAAACAATTCTCTCTCTCCATCATCTGTCATTCTATCTATGCCTCCTTCTCGCCACAGTGACGGCAGACATTTTTGTGTACCATTTAGTACCTGCATTTCACATGTGCTAAATGTAGAAACAAAAACGCCATCCGCAATGCGTTTCAGGTTTGATAAATTGCATTGCTGGTGGTAAGGGATTACAATTGCATATCCCCTCCCATAAATGTGCGTGTTTGGGTCATTATCATATGTTTTGCGTATTTATGAAGGCAAGCACGCTAAAAGGTTTGCACCTGCTGTTCCGCTGATTTTTGACACGCATTCCGATTAGCACCTCGTTTGTAAATCAGCTTTGTGGACACAAACAGTTGGTGTGTGGCTTTTGTACTCGCAAACCTTTTAAAGATCAGGCTGTACGTCCCTAGCTTTACAAAGCTGGTAAGACACACCCCAAAAGATCAGGGCCCATATTCACAAATAATCCTAAATCTAAAAGTAGCTCCGTGGTGATGTCTAAGAAAAATCTTAGAATTTTTAACTCGGTAAGATAAAGACAAGGCACCTTAGGTCTTAATAGAGCTCCTAAAGTGAACAAATGTTAAGAGCAGCGAGGAGGACTTTTAGTGAGCCTAAAGCGCAAAAGATAGTCACAAAGCGGACGTCCGCCGGACATATCCATGCAGATCTCAATTTTTACAACCGCGTACTTGGTGTCACACAATAAACTGCTTGACAGGAAAAAGTCTCCACATTGAACAGCTTCATATGTGACGCACAGCTCTGAGCAACCGGTCTTGAGTATGCGCAGCGTCAGTGCCGCTCTTTGTGTTACACTGACAAGTGTTGTCCTCTTTGTCCCTTTTGTGGTTTAATGGCCTTTAACATCACCTTCTCTTCTCTTCTTTTCTTTTTTTTTTCCATAGCTACACTGCAAACTAACTCTGCCTCCACGTCTGATGACGCCATGGCAGAAAATGTGGAAAATGTAGGAAATTGTCACCAGAAATATATGAAACTGGTATGCTCGACTATGAAACTTGAAAACATCCGTGGACAGTGCTCGTAGAGTCCCCGCTGCTCACAGTACACCCAATTATGTTCTGCCCTTTAGAGTGTCTTAAGTAGAGAAGATGGTGGAAAGACAGAAAGAAAGCAGATATATTCTCCGTACAATGAACAACAGTGAATTGATAAAACGCTACCGGTTCGATCTTGCAGGAACCCACCCCCTCTAAATTAACGCATAATCCTCTATTACAATGAGACAGTTATTAATATAGAGATAAGATTAACTTTACCATCCCCCCAGGAGGAAATTAAATAGTTTCAGCAGCAGGACAGGTTAAAGGTTCATCTGTAAGGAAGAAAAAAAAAAATAATGGAAACAACAATGAATAAAAGAGCACAAACATCTGTGTATCAGTAAATTTATGTGTCAGCCTGGAGCGGCTTTAACTGGATTAAGTAGTGTGGTCAGTGGGTAAGATGAAACCTAATCTTGTGTGCTTGCAGTAACAAAACTTCTAATAGGTCATTTAATAAGCAGATTACATATTTTCTTCCTGTAAAGAGACATAGGTAACTTTAAGAAAACCCTAACAGCACTTACCTGTCTGAAGACATTCACTTGTGTGCTGCAAATTCCTCTGTAGCTTCTGATTGCAGCAGGTACCACATTTCTGCCTGGTGTATGAAAGCAGAGGGAACAACATTTTTCTGCTCAGAAATGCACTTCTAAGTCACAGAGTGCATCAACAAATGAGTTAAAACATTAGATTTTCCAATAGGAGCTTGTTCAGCCCTAAAAAAGTAAAATTCATTAATTTTGTTTTGTAGTCCAAAGTTTCTTTACTTTTTTCACTTTCCTTTATCATGCCACTGCAATAAACTTTTTTTCATTTTTTTTTTTTGTCAATGCAAAGTACTTTTTTCATCATGTAAAGCACTTTGAATTATCTTTTTGTTGAAATGTGCTTAACAAATAAACTTGCTTTGCAAGTTGTCTCCTCACTCAGTCGCTTTCAGCAGCTACCTGTATCACTCTTAGACTAATACTCCCTGGCAGGAATTTTTAGGCTAAAATAGGAGCTCTCTAAGAGGACTCTAAGAATCTTTGAGAATATGGGCCCTGAAGCTTTTTTTTTTTTTTTTTTCAGAATAAAATGGTTCTACAAAGTAGTCACTTCATAGGACTTATTACAAATGCACACAACACTGATTAGGTGGTTCTTTGCAAAGAATTTTGAAAACCATATATCATTGTCTTTCACCCAATTCTGCACAATCTTTTTCTGCTCATCACATAAAATCTTATTTAAAAGAACTCAGGTTTGTGGTTATAATGTGACAAAATGTGAAACGGTCCAAGTTGTAAGCACTGTATTCCTGGAAATGTTTGCTGACCAAATGTACCCCTCCTTGATACACAGTTAATGTAAACTTGCTGAACCTGTAGTCAGTTCCCTAAATAAGTATGAAAAGTCTTTTTTAGCAGTATTTTGTTTCACTGAAACTGGAACTTGTTCTTGTTTCTACAGCAGCTTTGAGGTTCAGAACTTCACTGGCTGAGCTTTGCTTTTTAACTAGGGACCACAGAGTTTTACTTTAGAACTGAAACTTTCTACTTTCTTCTTGTTTTCTTGCCCCCGCTCTGCCCATCAGCGTGAAACGCTGCTAGAGGTGATCCACGTGCGCGGCTGCATCCATGCAGTTAACCTCTGGATGAGTGACAACATTGGAATAACCATTGCCCTCTGCTGTGCCATCGGGCTGCCACAGGTAATTGAAAACTCACAGCCACAGTTCACCGAAACTAAACTGTTTGAAAACACCTTTTTAGACTTAATGCATTCGCCTTCCCACCTGAGGCTGTTTATTACAACTGAATCCCCACTTCCATCATGATTTCCAATGGAAGTTTCTTTCTGAATGTTTCTCTTTGAAGAGTTTTTCCCTCTGTAACTAAGCTCTGATGGTTCAACTAGTTCAATCATTTTGTTCCCTGCTGATTCATTTGCCACAATTCTTCTTTTGCTGAAATTAGGATTTTAGGCTTAATCTAGTAATAACTAAGTTTCTGTTGTTAGAAAATAAAATTAGTCCTTAGAAGATTAAAAAAAAACATTTAAACTAGATGGCTTAACCTGTTCTTAATTTGGGAAGCTGCCATCCAGCACTATGTACATGCACATTCAGGCATTTCCATCAAGTCCAGCAGATGGGAGTAATTTGTACCTATTTTCGTGGAATTGCAGTTGTCTTCTCAGCTCTAAAAACAGCTGATGCAGAAATGATCAAAAACATTGTGGATTTTTTTTAATGACCAGAGGACTGCAGATCCTGATCTGACATTCATTCCTCAACATTGTAAGAACATTCAACTGCAGGGTTCTCTCCTGAATGGAATGTTTTAAATTGATGATTGATGATTGGAAAAACTAGTGGAAAAATGCATCCCTTTAACTGATTCATTCATTCAGGAAGAAAAAAACTTTTTAGATTAGAAAATTACTACATTAAATTTGTAAGAATGTGCTGTACTTATATCAAAATAGAAAATACACTTATAAAAGTTTAAATCCTGTTAATATCATGTAATAAATAAAGGTTGATTGGTTTTTATTGTGGTCACCACCGAAACACTCCCACATTTTAGCCTCAGCTTAACAGCTCAGCAGGGTAGAGATCTCCCTAGTGCACCTCACCCAAGTCTACTAATAAAGCTGAAACTTCTAACCTGATTTGATTTGTTTAAGTTCTGTTTAACATCTACATTTGGTGCATCTTTTGAATTGTTTCACAATCAGAAAGCTTGTATTCTGTATTTTAAAAAGTCACATGATTTTAAAAATATTTACACAATTTAGTCAGTATAATATGTACACTATTTGAAAAAAAATCAGGCAAACCTTAAAAGATCGGAGAATTAATTGTATCTTCAGTAGCTTTAAGCCAATGGTATTTTTTTCTTCTGCTGTCTGCATAATCCAAACACATCTAATCTTTGGAAATGCAATGTTATTTGTCCTAGAGGTAAGCTAAAAAAATATACCGATATATTGGTAAACTTTTCTCTAAATGCATGCATAATAGACTGTTTACCTGTGGACTATAATCACAAACAAACTATCTTGTAAGCAGAAGAACCTTCGCATCTTGGTTCAGAATTAGAAGAATGTACAGGTTTGTACATATTTAACACCTGCGAAAAGCTGCATGAGTTTCTACCTGAGTCTAATGTTTCTTTAATATGCTGCTTATGAATATGAGCATCTGGCACATTGATCATATAGAACACTGCTGAGTGTTTGTGTTTGGGTGTCCCTCTCGCAGCTTTTGGGCATCATCCTGAGCTGCGTCTTCTGGAACCTACTGGTGGACATGAGTGAGTCGGCCGATATGGTGGACTTCAAGCTGAAGAAGTCCGAGATTGAGTACAGTGAGCTAGACCTGGCCGGTGCCGGCTGGTGCCTGTGCTTGCCAAGGGACGGCGGTTACCTGCCTGTCCCCGCCTCTGAGCCTGAGCTCGATCCCATTGACATTCACCTGGAGAAGCTGAAGAAGCAGCCGCCTCGCACTCACTCCCAGCTCAGAGAACTGCAGCAGTCCAGATCAGCCAGCGGCCTGGACGAGGAAGACGTGGGCAAGAAGCAGAAAAGGGACCACTGAGTGCTCTCTTCCAGCCTGTTTTGCCTTTTTGGGTTTTTGCCTTCTTTTTTTCTTGTCAGTGTAATTGATTACATTTGTTTAGGTTGTGTTGCACTACTTCAAGTTGAACATGAGTCATCAAGTCAGAAGGAATTGGATCAGCTGAAGGGATCAAATGTACTTTCGCACTTTGAATTTGTTTACAGCAAAGTTCAAACTGAAAATTCCTTTAAAACAGGACATTTCTTTAGTCTTGTTTATATCATTTCATATTGTCATTTCATATTTTTCTAAGCCTTCACTGAGAAATGTCTCATGTGCTAAAGCTTACCTCAGGCTATGTTGAAAATAGCCCAGTAGTCAGAGGATGAAACTGTTTTGGTTGTATAAATAAATTAATGGTTGTTTTTCATTGTTTGAGAATAGGACTAGCCAGGTGTGTCTCGCGTGTAGCGTCTGTGATGGATTTTTACCGTTTGTGTAATTTATTTTATTATTTAAATTTATTTTGTGCAATCAATGTACACTGTAAGACTGATATTTGTGAAATAACATGGGATGCATGTTTTGTACTGTATATGAAGTCATTTTAAAGAAGCTCTGTACTTGAAGCTTTTCCATTTTAATAATAATGTTTTTATTCCTTCCATCTTTAAAGAATTCCTAAAGGCATTATCCACGTGAAACAGCAGGTCCCAGAAAAAACAAAGTTTTTATATGAGTTGCATTAGTTTGAGCTTCCCCCCAGCTCCTGCCTTGTATAAACACAACTGTTCTTGTCAACAAAGCTGATTTTGTCTACTGATTTCATTCTTTGATTCATTTAATTATTAGATAACCTGCAAACATGCAGTCTTCTCCACTCCTAGTACACGGTCAAGCATGGTGACATTGATTCATGGTCCCTGCATACCAAGCATCACGGATTGGTTTGAATGCATCCAAATACTGAAAGAGCTCACGTTGCCTTATGCTGAAGAGTAAATGCCTGTTTCAACAAGACGACCCCAAACACCAGTAATCGAGCAGCAGCTTGGTTTTAGAACATCAAGATTGTCGTTATGGAGTGACCACCCCAATCTGCGGACCTTTATCCAATAGAAAACTTGTAAGGTGACATCAAACATAATGTTTCTGAGGCAAAACCAAGAAATGCTGAGGAATGTCGTAATGTTGGTTAATAGTCCTGAGCTGGAATATCTGTGGGTAGGTGTCACAAGCTGGTCAACTTCATGCAAAAAATAAGTACATTTTAAAGAATTGAGCAAAGCTTAAAGTCTTTACAATAGCTTTTCTTTCTATACAGACTGTTGCATTGAGAACACTGCACTTTGATCTAAACATGAAGAAAAGAATATTAGGATGCTCATGTGGGTGGACATAACGCTTTACAAACTTATCTGTAATGACTGATTTCCTGGATCAGGTCAGGCTTTTATCGGGGCTAATGTTCAGAGGTCCATGTTAATTTTGCTCATTACAGATCCAGCTTTGATGTGTGTTTAGGATCTTTGTCTGGTTAGAACACTCAGACGTGTCCAGAATTCACCAATCTAGCTTTGATGGTGAATGTGGAGGTAGTTCTTTATTTTTCCATCCATATTTTTGGAAGTAAAAAAGACCCCACAGCATAGACCATGCTGACAAATGATACAGGCTTGAAAGCCTCACCTTGATTACTTCAAACATACAATATTTCTTGTCATTGTGGTAAAATATCTCAACCTTTGTTTTGTTTGACTTCTTTCATGTGGGCAGCAGCAAATATCAGTCAAGCTGGAAGGGGGTGATTTTGAAACAAATATTTCTTTGTTGGCACCCTCACAGGTCATAGTGATGTTAAATTGGTTTTAGGTCTCTCTAAGTTTCCCTTAGGTGTGTATGCTCGTATTTATTTCCTGTGTTTCTCTGGGATGGACTGGTGACCTGTCCAGGGTGTACCCTGCCTTTCACTCAATGAATTCTGGAGGGCTACCTTGCCAAAACATACCTTGCAAAAATATGCGGATAGACAGGTAGATCAGGTGTATCAATGTACAGGTCCTTCTCAAAATATTAGCATATTGTGATAAAGTTCATTATTTTCCATAATGTAATGTTGAAAATTTAACATTCATATATTTTAGATTCATTGCACACTAACTGAAATATTTCAGGTCTTTTATTGTCTTAATACGGATGATTTTGGCATACAGCTCATGAAAACCCAAAATTCCTATCTCACAAAATTAGCATATTTCATCCGACCAATAAAAGAAAAGTGTTTTTAATACAAAAAACGTCAACCTTCAAATAATCATGTACAGTTATGCACTCAATACTTGGTCGGGAATCCTTTTGCAGAAATGACTGCTTCAATGCGGCGTGGCATGGAGGCAATCAGCCTGTGGCACTGCTGAGGTCTTATGGAGGCCCAGGATGCTTCGATAGCGGCCTTTAGCTCATCCAGAGTGTTGGGTCTTGAGTCTCTCAACGTTCTCTTCACAATATCCCACAGATTCTCTATGGGGTTCAGGTCAGGAGAGTTGGCAGGCCAATTGAGCACAGTGATACCATGGTCAGTAAACCATTTACCAGTGGTTTTGGCACTGTGAGCAGGTGCCAGGTCGTGCTGAAAAATAAAATCTTCATCTCCATAAAGCTTTTCAGCAGATGGAAGCATGAAGTGCTCCAAAATCTCCTGATAGCTAGCTGCATTGACCCTGCCCTTGATAAAACACAGTGGACCAACACCAGCAGCTGACACGGCACCCCAGACCATCACTGATTGTGGGTACTTGACACTGGACTTCTGGCATTTTGGCATTTCCTTCTCCCCTGTTCCTCCAGACTCTGGCACCTTGATTTCTGAATGACATGCAGAATTTGCTTTCATCCGAAAAAAGTACTTTGGACCACTGAGCAACAGTCCAGTGCTGCTTCTCTGTAGCCCAGGTCAGGCGCTTCTGCCGCTGTTTCTGGTTCAAAAGTGGCTTGACCTGGGGAATGCGGCACCTGTAGCCCATTTCCTGCACACGCCTGTGCACGGTGGCTCTGGATGTTTCTACTCCAGACTCAGTCCACTGCTTCCGCAGGTCCCCCTAGGTCTGGAATCGACCCTTCTCCACAATCTTCCTCAGGGTCCGGTCACCTCTTCTCGTTGTGCAGCGTTTTCTGCCACACTTTTTCCTTCCCACAGACTTCCCACTGAGGTGCCTTGATACAGCACTCTGGGAACAGCCTATTCGTTCAGAAATTTCTTTCTGTGTCTTACCCTCTTGCTTGAGGGTGTCAATAGTGGCCTTCTGGACAGCAGTCAGGTCGGCAGTCTTACCCATGATTGGGGTTTTGAGTGATGAACCAGGCTGGGAGTTTTAAAGGCCTCAGGAATCTTTTGCAGGTGTTTAGAGTTAACTCGTTGATTCAGATGATTAGGTTCATAGCTCGTTTAGAGACCCTTTTAATGATATGCTAATTTTGTGAGATAGAAATTTGGGTTTTCATGAGCTGTATGCCAAAATCATCCGTATTAAGACGATAAAAGACCTGAAATATTTCAGTTAGTGTGCAATGAATCTAAAATATATGAATGTTAAATTTTCATCATGACATTATGGAAAATAACGAACTTTATCACAATATGCTAATATTTTGAGAAGGACCTGTATGTTTGAATGCATTGTTATTTTTTGCCATGTGTAGAATATGGAAAATTGACTATTAATTCTAAGCTGTGCACCTACTTGTTATTCCTTCCTGAAAAAAAAAACGTCAAATGTGTTTTCAAAAGCCTCAAATGAATATGATTTTCATGCCCATGATGAGTGCAGGTAAAGTTCTGACAGGCACTGTACATGCCAAGGACAGGTGGTCTTGGATCAGTTACCCTTCCGTCTCCACTCGCATGTAATGTAATTTCAGGAGGCAGATCTCCATCTTATATCCTCCTTCCTGTGTTTTACATGCATTTTAATTAAATTTACATGCAAGATATGAACACACACATGCTCCTCTTTTTCTTGCTGCAGGTCATCTGCTTCAATTTTTCTTCTCCTCTTTCTTCCTTCTCTCCCCCTCTCAGATAATCAACGGAGCACGCAGGTGGAATAATTACACAAATGATTTATATAGCCTGAAACAGAAACTCCTGAAGAGCAGGATGTGTGCACATCCAAATAACCTGTGATTATGATAATGTAGGCATGTGTTTTGATGTGGCAAGTCATAAGAGGAGAAACAGACATTTTTACACTCTTATCTGTCATGGAGCAGACTCACTATTTATATCCATGTTGCACAGATGTTGAGCTCAGATAATAGTATACAATTCCACTACGCCTGAAAATGGCTGAAATGACACTCAAGAGCCCCAGCAGTACTCCGCTGCGCATGTTGTCAACAACCTTTAGTGTGTTCTGGAGGGAGCAGATGAACTACAAATTATCTGTAATTTGGTTTGTATCTTTATGTCATATTTCATCATCAACCCTTCCATCGAATGTGTTGTGGAAAACCATAATGTGCTATTTTTAAATTGTTTAATTTTTTATTATATACAAAATAAAGGTAAACATAAGCATTAAAATTCACATCAATATATTTTGACATTTTTCTAAACAGTAAATAAACCTTTCTGTTTTAATATTTTAGAATTTGAACACAAAAGATCATTTCCATTCTAATTCAAATGAAAACAAAAACGTGTGTGCAGAACGAGACAGATGAACAACACTGCTTTATGTATTATCCCGTGTCACAAAAAAAAAGGCAGTTTAGTCAGAGCAAAAGTAATAGCCAAGTGCTGCTAACCAAATGCAATTGCTTAACAGACCATCAGCAACTGTTACAAACTCTGTTAAATCAGGATTCCTGGCAGTTTGCTGGTGTGGATCATACAGGTGTGGTGTGCGTAAACAGTGATAGGGAGGGAATAGCAATTGGTACCAACTCTGTAAAAGAATTCAAAAAGAAGACTCAATAAGTATAGCTTTTCTGGAGGAGTTAACATGTTTTTTAACTCTTAATCTGATAGGTGAGGTTTGCAAAGATGAACAATCTGAATAAATCACAAGGCTTGTAGAAAAAATGTCCAGACATAAGAGCCCAGGGTCCAGATGTTTGGTTGTAAGACAGTGTGTGTCATGTTGGGGAAAGACTATTACTTAAAATTACAGAAATTGGCCACCATGAGGTCTAACATAAACTGTTTTGTATACTTAAATTTTTTCAGAGCCAAATCTAAGGCAGGATTTCTGTTTAGTTTAACAAAATAACTGTTTGTTTCCTTATAGCAGCTATTTTTTTATTTGATACTCACTATTATTAGCTTTAACCAATATTTCATTGCAATTTTGACTCGATCATTAGGGGGGCAGTGTATACATGTCCCTGATTAAACTTCCTTCACCTCATGTGTGTTACATGTACAGTGTAGTTGGAAATTGGTGCCCACATTTTAGTACAATAAAATGTCATCTGCAGCCAAACTTCAGTTGCAATTGCACATTTTTTACACAAAAATATCCATTTAAGAAAGTTAAAATGATGGGTTGAACATCTGTACATAAGGTGATCCATATATGTGTATTTTGAAAAGTCATCACTTCAAAAGGAGACATGACTAATTTGTTTTAAAGGTTGATAATGAATGTTGTCAGTTTAATCAACGCATTAGTATTACATCTCTAAGGAAAATTTGAATACCAACACCTCTGAACTCTAACATTAGAAAAACAGACTACAGTCCACATAGGTGTGTAGTCTGGATTGAATTACCCACATATCCTGCACGAGTTAGAGAGTGGGGCTGGACCAACCAGTCTGCAGTCAATTTCACACTAAGTGCTCCATGTGCTGTAGAGTGAAAAAGAAAGATTTGATAAGCTTCTCCCTCGGGGTATTAAGGATACACATTTCTTCCTGCTGGATGATTACACAGGACCTTCTCATCACCTACAGCCTCCATGCCTCATCATCTTAATAAACCTCTCACAGATTCAGAGCTTTTAATAGCAGCACATCTTCAGATCTGTAGTCCCATGGCAATCAGATTTAATAACTTTTTTCTCGTTCTTTGTCCTCCATGAGTTTATTAGCCTCAGTGGGAGGAGAGATGGGTAGGATGCTCACTTACACAATCTTGAGCAAGTGTCAATTAGTTTATTCTTAAATTACTTGCTGAAAGGACCAATATTGCTTTAATTTATTATTTGGAAAACATAAAAGGATTTTAAAGGTCCTGTCTGTTAGGAACCACCCCTAAGTAATTTTTTTTTGCAGTGAAGTGCTGGAATGTTTTGCTTTTCACCATTGTGCCAAACCAAATGTACCCCAAATCAGCAGATTGTCTCTAAAGGCTTGCTCTGTATTGGTGATTTGAAAATGGCCATTAGTAAGAATACAATCATGCTGTCACAACAGGGATAAGCCTCAGCTTAGTCCAGCCGTGAGTCTGATAAGGAATAGAAAATGGGAAGACCGACTTACAAGGTTCTCCAGCCTGAGCAAAGGAGCTTCTGTTAAGGCTTGTGAGATATAGGACCCCAGAATGCAGACTAGAAGGCAGCATGTCGGTAAGTAAAAAAGGTTTAATAACAAAAACTCACTCACAGCAAGAGGCAGGAACAAAACAACAAACGGGCAGGCGAGATAGGCATGGCATGAGCAAAAAATAAGACTTGGTTTGAGAAATGTTTCCGCAATGAATGACTGAACAGGTGTGTATTTATGGAATGTGATCAGGTGAAACAAGAAGACAGATTAATAGGTGCAGGTGATCCGAATTAACAGAACAAAACGTGGCTGGAGCAAAACAGAGACTCTTGAACACAAACTAACAGAAACTAGAAAAACATGAAGCAAAAGCATAACCAGATCCGAAAACCAAACTTGACAAAACATGAACAAGACAACAAAACTAAAGCATGACCAGGAAAATAAACAGAAACATGATTCAAAACTTGAACTGTGAATAAGACCAACAAAAACCCAGAAACCAAAAACCAAACAACCCCAAATCATAACAGTTTCATTAGTATAAAAAGCTTAGGAGCTGTAGAAACTGCAGGGGTTCTGAGCACAATGAGTAACAGAAAGGATGTATGCTCCCTTCAGCCTATGACCACACACGGTACCTTCTGATAAAGTTTGACACATAGTGCTGAATGCTTTATGCATGAACTCTTCTTTCACAGTTTAACAGTGTTTTGCAAACATGTGTATATCCTTTTAAAGACTGTTAATTAATGACTTGATTTGTGATAATCAGATTGATTTATTTTGTCTCAGAAACCTGGGTGCAGCAAGAGGATTATGTTACTATGAATGAGTCAACTCCTTTTAATTATTTAAATTTTGACATGCCTGAAAATACTGGGCGAGGAGGAGCAGTTGCAACCTTCTTTCAGTCCAATTTATTGATTAGTCCTAGACCAATTAATAGGTCTTTTGAGTATTTAATCCTTAGTTTTCCTAATCTAAATTGCAAAGCACTAAAACCACTTCTGTTTGTTGTTTTGTACCATCCACCAGGCCCTTATTCTCAATCTTTAGATGAGTTCTCAGACTTCTTATCTGATTTGGTGTTAAAGGTCAGATAAGGTCATTATAGTGGGGGATTTTTTATAGCCTAAATTTACCCTATAATGCTATTTTAGACTCAATTGGCTTTACAAAACATTAGCAAACTGTTGGAAAAATTTATATAAGTTATCCTTGTTCAGTTTAAATCATTGAAGTTTTTGAATTGTTTGAAGTTCTACTCTAGTTAAGATGATTCTTATGATTGTTTTTTAGTGTGAAAAAGGGTTTGTGGAAGGTTAAGGAATGTGGTCTGGAGTGGATCACACTCTGGACATGACAAGCTTATACCATATATGGGAATGACCACTCTTCTAAGTTGAAATCTCTGTAAGAATTAGCTGAATCAATTACAGCTTTTTACTTGTAGTAATGTGAGTTGTAAATAAAAGGCTGGTGCAAGGATTTTCCCTGTGTGAGAAGGAATTCGCTGTTCTGGCAGAGGACTGTCTCACCCTTGCAAGTCAAATTTACTTAGTTCACTTGTGTCTTTAATTACATTTGTCTGTATTTATCAGGTTTCTAACTCTAACACAAACCCACCCACCTTTGTCTTCATTCTCTGGACCTTATGCTGACATATGGCATTGAGTGTAAAGAAAATAATATTTCCTCATAACCCTGCCCTCTCTGACATTTTTTAATAACCTTTGAGTTTAATTTAACTAAGTACTCAACACATGAAAGAAAATTTAATTGTAGTAGATAATTATTCCATTTTGAATTTCCTCATAATCACAGAAAAACACAATGGAGGGCAATACTTTTGGTTCCTTCCTTTCACAAATTGATTCTCTTGTTCATAGTGTTACTTCATCATTGCCTGGTGTATTAGACAATGTAGCCCGCTTGAAAACGAAGGTAATTATTCATAGGAGACTAGCTCCCTGGTTAAATTTAGAGCTGCGTAATTTAAAGCACAATGTTAGAAAATTGGAGAGAAAATTGCACTATACACACCTAGAGGACTCCCATATAATCAAGACTATGGTTGTATAAAAAGACACTTTGCCAAGCTAGAACAGCATCTTTATCATCATTAATAGAAGAGAATAAGAATAATCAAAGGTTTCTTTTTAATACAGTTGCTAAGCTTGCAGAGAGTCATAGCTCTGTTGAGCCATCCGTTCCCTTAGCTCTCAGCATTAATGACTTTATGGGAATCTTTTTAAATAAAATTAATTCTATTAAGAGTAAAATCACTCGAAAAATCACCCGAACATGATTACTTCATCCTCACTAAGTGAGGCAGCATTAGTGGTAGCTGTAGAAACTGATCTGTGTTTGGTCCGTTTTGATCCAGTGGAGCTTCCTGAGTTATCAAAAATATTAGCTTCATCTAAACCTCCAACTTGTATGTTAGACCCAATCCCAACCAAATTATTTAAGGAAGTGTTCCCTCTGATTACCAGCCCCATTTTAGATATGGTTAATCTATCCTTAGTAAAAGGCTTTTAAGGTAGCTGTAATTAAACCTTTACTTAAGAAACCTTCTCTTGATCAAGATGACGAAATTACAGACCTATATCCAATATCCAGTTCTTATCTAAAATTCTTGAGTGTGTGAGCATTTAAACAGCAATGAAATGTTTGTAGAGTTTCATTCATGTTTCAGAGCTCATCATTGCACTGAAACAGCACTGGTGAAAGTCATTAATGATATTCTTCTGGCTTTAGATAGTGGACTTGTGTCTGTAGGTCATCGTTTTTAAGGCCGAGTTGACCCACATGCAGAGAACACTCATGAACAGGGAAGTGTTTTCAGAAATGTATTCACTTTGCACAAGGAAAGTAATGTGGAGTGTGGAAACCTGGTTGGCCGGCTGGCTGAAAAGGAAACGGCTGAGGTGAGCAAATGGAGCGAAAGAATTGATCAACTAATACGGCGATCAGCTTACGGTTCGAGTGGTGGTCGATCCACCAGGGGGAGAGGTTGTGAGTCTGGAAGCAGCGTGGCTGCGCTGGGTCTGCTGGAGCTTCAGGTGGTCCAGGCGAGGCCGCTGGAGGCTGGACAGGGTTCGCTAGGTCAGGCTGGAGGAATCGCCGGGGTGGGCTGCCAGAAGTGCTGGCGAGCCACCCTCATATAGTCCTCCAGCTGATGAGACAATGATGTGCACCTGTCACACCCTCGGTCCTCCAGCTCCAGCGGCCCCTTAGTGGTGAGGAGAGGTTAGCAGCAGGCATTGTGACAACCAGACTCTGACACTGTACTTGTTCTGTTAGATCTCAGCACTGCCGAGTTGATCACAATATTCTCTTAGAAAAACTGGAACATGCTGTAGGTATCAGGGGGAAAGCACTAGGCTGGTTTAAATCTTATTTGCTTGCAGATTCCAGTTTTTTCATGTTAATGATAAATCATCTTCAAACTCCAGCGTTACTTGTGCAGTACCACAAGGTTCAGTGCTTGGGCGGATTCTCTTGGACTATTGTAATTCTTTACTATCAGGATGTCCACAAAATGCAGTTAAAAGCACGAGTTGTTTGAATGTTGGAGTAGGTGAAGGTTTTCTTCTGGGGTGGGGGTGGGTGGGTGCGTTGGCCTTGAGTGGGGATAGACATCGTTTGGATCTGTGTGGTTCCGGTTCAGATTTTGGTTCCTTTGCTTGGTTCCCGGTTCCGATTCTGTCTGGGGGAGGGGTCGGAGGGGTCTGCATGGTTTGTTCAGGCGGACTGACCTGGGTTGATCTCAGGGTGGACTGGTCTCAGATTCTCTGTGGGTTATGGTTTTGGCTCTGTGGGCTCTCGGTGTGGGTTTTCTCACAGGGCTACTTCTGGCAAAGGTATGGGTGTCGGGCATGTGTTCTTGGGTTTGGATGCTGTGAGTCTTCTTTTCGCGGGGGGCTTTATTTTTAGGAGACTGGTGGGGGCACATTTGCGCAGTGTGGGCTCTGTGGACGGTATTGCTTTGGGTGCTCTTTCCTGCGTTCTGTCCTCCGCTGTATAGCATACCGTGGTGTTGGTCCTGTGCGTGGCAGCTCTGGTCGCCGAATGTGGGTGCTGCGGGGCGGGTGTCACTGGACTTTGTGGTTGCATCGGGCTTCTCAGCCTTGTACTGGGGTGGGGTCTGCTTGTCTGCTAGGTGGTTCCATCACACTACCACTCATGTAGGGCCTTGGGGTGCGGGGGCGTCATTGGAATGCCATGAGGGTTTTCCATCTCTGCGGTCCCATGTCAGCCTGGGCCCCAATTTTGTACAACTTAGCTCCGGAAAGGGGGTCTTGGCCGGGCAGTGTGCGGCGTTGATTGGAATGTGGCTGTTTTTTGTATAATTTAAAATCGTCCTTGTCTTTAATGATCAAGCTCTACCATACATTGGGGATGTGAATGTTCCATATATTCCTAACAGAGCACTTCGTTCTCAGACTGCAGGTTTTACTGGTAGTTCCTAGAGTCTCTACAAGTAGAATGGGAGGAAGATCCTTTAGTAATCAGTCTCCTATCCTGGGGAACCAGCTCCCAGTTTTAGTCTGTGAGGCAAACACCCTGTCTACTTTTAAGGCTATGCTTAAAACTTTCCTTTTTGATAAAGCTTATAGTTAGAGTGGCTTAGGTTATCCTGAGCCATCTCTGTAGTTATGCTGCTGTAGGCTTAGGCTGCTGGAGGACACAATGATGATTTTCACTCTCTCTGCTACATTCTCATACTACTCTCTAATTTTGTGTTATTTGCTGTTATTTCAGCTTTTACCTTTATGTTCTCTGTTATTTCTCTTCACAGAAGCTACACCTGGACAGGCTCTGTGTTTATTTGTGTCACAGTTTGATAGTTAGGATTAATTGGAATGCATGTACCCGACTTGAAGTCTGTATGATCCAATTAAATTGACTTTGTAAAGTGCCTTGACAACATGTGTTGTGAATTGGCGCAATATAAATAAAACTGAACTGAATTAAATTGAATTAAATGTGTTTGCATATTGTCACCTTACAACCAAAAAGTTAAGTGTTTCAGTAGAAGGCAACTGGACTTCTTTTCTTGTTTCGTGAAAATTTTTTTGCCCCTCATCCAGAAGGTTTCTAAAGTTCTTAACATGGTTGGACGTAACAAGCATTATTCTGTCTTTTTTCATGTCTTCTATCACATCTATGCAGATGACATCCAGCTGTATGTATCTTTTAAACCTCACCAGCTGGATAGGTTGTCCACCCTTGTCCAATGTTTATCTCAGATCAGTTACTGGCTCTCCAACAATTTTCTGGTTTTAAATACCAATAAGACAGAGACCTTAATATTAGCTCCTTGTCACTTGCACTTTAAAATTAATCAAACAGTTGCCTCATCTTGCACAGCAATCAAATCCAATTTAAAAAACGACCAAATACTAAAAGAACATGGGTGCCCCTGTCTATCTCTAAGAAATTCTTAAAGACCCACCACATACAACCCTCTTTCTGCACTCCCCTCTATGCTTGCACTTTATTTCTAAACTGTCATCCCTGACAGAGCCTGACTGGTGCTCTCCCTTGTAAGTAGCTTATTGTTAGCTTTGATACTAACGGCATTGATATATCCTCAATTGTATGTCATTTTGGATAAAAACATCTTCCAAGTGCATAAAACTTTGAACAATTTTCCAAACAGAAATAAATGAGTAAATAAAATAAAGGTGGAAAAAATGGTTAACAACTTAAACCATTTGTTGTTAGGTGAGCTGAGAAACATCTGTTGTTTAAAGGTTTAGCAGGTCTCAGGGACAAACTTTAGCCACTACTGAGTTCTTGTCTGTTCACTTTCCAGCTAAAGGTTTAATCGCCATTAAAGTTTTGTACAAATACCAATTCTTTCTCTTAATGCTTCAACAGACTGCAGCGCATAGATGTTGGCAATCCCCTGTTGTTCTGCTTACACCACTAACAGACCAACCTTTAACCTCTTCCCCAATGTTTTTGCTCATCAGTAAAACGTAGCGATGGGTTCACTAGCTTACTTTTTAAAAACTCAGATATGTTGGTTTCATTGTGCCCGTTGCATTTTACTCATAATGTTGGGTTGGTATTTTACACATAATTTTTTTAACTGATCAACATCTTTTTATTCGGTGTGTTTTTGAGTTGTATTAGATTGGTTTCAGTAATTCCAGCGTGGTACTATGATAGGATGCTACCTATGCAACAAGTCCAGTCATGAAATTTTCTCCCTCCTAAATTTTCCACCACCAACTGTCAGTGGTATTATAAGAAAGTGGAACTAATTGGGAATGGCAGCAACTCAGCCATGAAGTGATAGGCCCCATTAACTGATGGAGTCGGGGCATTTAATGCTGACGCACATAGTGGCAGAGGTCGCCAACTTTCTGCATAGTCAGTGGTTACAGACCTCCAAACTTCACGTGGACGTCACATTAGCTCAAGAACAGTGCATAGAGAGGTTCATGGAATGGGTTTCCATGGGCGAGGAGCTGCTTCTAAACAATTCATCACCAAGTGCAATGCAAAGCGTCGGATGCAGTGATGTAAATTTTAAGAAACATTTTACTTTGGCTTTTTCCTTAACTGCAAGTTCAGCTTATCAGAAAAGAAGACTTTACTTAAATTAAAATACTCATGCCAAGTTTGAATAAATGCTAGCTATATTGAAAAAAGATTAGATTAACATAAGATGTATTCATACGAATGACCTTTTTCGCTCCGCCAGCCGAGGGACACTCACAGGTGTATACAATCTGGGTACTGAATGAAGAAGGATCCTGACTTAACGGTACACATAACTTATATAGAAAATGTGTCTATCTGATGACTGATGACTGGGGATGTAGCCAGGTTTTAAGAGCTGCCCCACCCATTGTTGGTGTCTAGTGTCTGGGCCTGCGCTCTTGACACATAAAGCTGTCATCGATCTTCATCAGATGATCAGGTACACCCCCTTTTGCCACAGCAAAAATAATCTTTTGCTTATTTGCTGCACAGTCATGCTTTTTCCGTTACTCTGACTGCAGAAGAATTCCTACAACTACCTGTGTCAATTTATTCTTATTCACTGGGGTTATATAAGCAGAGATAGGTCCATAAAACAGGAACTAAGTAACAGATGTCTTGATGTAGAAAATGCTGCAGTTCAGAAAGGTCAGCAGCAGACTCCCACAATGTCAAACATATGCCTATGCAAGCAGCAGGATGGGTCTGGCAATAAACAGAAAAACTTGTGTCAGCTAAGCTTCAACCCTGGTGGTTTTGTCTGGTACTTCTCCTGTTTGGACAGCAATAAATACCTTTATTCACTAAGAGCAGTATTAACACAAAGTCACCGAGAGGCCGTTGTTAAATCTTTTCATGACTTAAAAAACACAATCAAAAGTAAATAGCATGCTCAAACTTACTAACTATAAAAGCTAGCATAATCTCTAGCTTATAAAAACCTTATTACAATAAAGCGCACCACCACTGGACTCTAGAGCAGTGAAGGTGCATTCTCTAGAATAAAGAATCACGCTTTCCATCTTGCAGTCTGATGGCGTCTGAGATTCTTGGTTGCCAGGAGAACAGTAGTTCTCTGACAGTTTCAAGAACTGGGCTTGCCCCTCTAATATCTTGGACAATTCCATGCTCCCAATTTCTGGAAAACAGTTTGGAGATGGCCCTTCCTCTTCTGTTTACTGTGCACCAGTACACAAAGCAAGGTCCATGAAGACAAGGAAGAGAAAGTTTGGTGTGGATAAGCTTGACTGGCCTGCACAGAGTCCTGACCTCAGCCCAATAGAATACCTTTGAGATTAATTACAGTGGAGACTGAGAGCCAGGCCATCTTGTCCAACATCAGTCTATGACCTCAAAAATGTGCTTCTGGGAGAATGGTCACAAATTCCCATAAACATGCTCCTAAAGCTTGTGGACAGCCTTCCCAGAAAGGTTGAAGCTGTTATAGCTGCAAATGGTGGACCAATGTCATATTGAACCCTACGGATTAAGAATGAGATGTCATTTAAGTTCATATGCAGTCAAGGCTGGTGAACAAATACCTTTGGCAATTTAGTGTATGTTCCACTTTACAACATCTTTCTTCACTTTTAAACTCATTTAACAAACAACATACAGTCTTCATTAAAAAAAAAAGTACATCCTCTTAGTCCAACATATTAGGTCAAAATAATTATGGTCTTTACCAGGTTCCAAAATTATTCAAATCTTACTTTAATTGTTCAAATACACACAAAAAACTCTGTCATTGTTTATCAAACAAATAAATTGCTTCCATTTTAGACAGAAAGCAGCAGCCAGGTACAGCTAGTTTAATACAATTGATTAGCTGATCATTCTTAGTGTGATCAGTTTTGGCAGCAACAACAAAATGCCAAGAAGAAAAGACATCAGCAATGACCTCAGAGAAGCAATATCTGATGCCAATCAATCTTAGGATCATATATAGATAACTAATCATATATAGATAACTAAAAACATTTTCTATGTTGATTGATTTACAACGAAATGTCTTAACTCCCAAATGGAAAATGTTCATCCCAGAAGACTCACTCAAAGGTCAGTGTTCCAGTCTGAGAAACTGTAACACCCATGAGCTAAACTCTGACTCTAGAGGCCCTAGCTAGGCAGTACAATTAGAAAATGATCAAACAGGTTTAACCCAAACTAGGTTATAAAACAGGACAGTTATCCCAAACACAGGAGCCAATCTACAACAAATGGCTGAATAAGAGAACAATCAAAGTGTTCACACCTTGGTACATTTTTCCAAACTGTCACTATGATTCAAAGGCTTTAAGAATCACCTGAACAACTGTACAGAAACAAATGTCTGCAAACATTTAATAACTCGAGCAACGTAGTCATTAGCAATGCACCAAAACACTTCCATGATGATGTGAGAGACTGACAGAATATAACCTCTGAGCATTTGCCCTTGAATGTGGTTCTAAAAGGTGTTGGATAATGGAGATTTCTAAACACACTTGCCAAGAGTAACTTTTCTATTTTAGATTCTTCATTTAACAAGTGATGAAGCTATTGTATGCTTTTGATTGACTATTTGCCCCAATTCAGCTTACTGGCTGGCACAGCTCTTCACCCTCTACACTTCATCCCATTAAGACTGTGCTTTCTCTTCAAGTAAATGAAACCAAGAGTTCTAAAAACAATGGTGAAAAAATTATTCATGTTAATGACACACGTGATTGCTCCCCAGTCAAACAAAGTCCTGCTATCTTGGGAAGCCTCGTTAATTCCAATTCTTATAAGTAATAGACTAAAACAACAAAGAAACAGAGGAGCCCTTAGATTTCAAAATTTAGTATCCTTCCCCTTCAGCCCTTCTCAGGACCAAACAGTAATCAAAAGATTCCAAGTTACATATTTAAGCTGTCCTTATTAAACATTAGATCCATCAATTTTCTATGTTTGCTTCATCCATAGAATCAGAATCAGAATCAGAATCAGAAAAGCTTTATTGCCAAGTACGTTTTTGGACATACAAGGAATTTGTTTTGGCGTAGTCGGTGCAATACAGTACAAATTAAACAGTATAAACATATCTACAATATAATATAAATATAAGTGCACAGTTTTAAGTGAGTGAGAGTAAATATAGAGCAGTATAAGATGCAAGAGCAATACAACAGTGCAGATGATCATTGTGCAAGTAAAGCAGTGCAAGTAAAGCAGGAGTCCAAGCTGAGCGTTAATGTAACGCATAGAGTTACAGGTTACAGGTGACCTGTCAGCAAAAAAAGGGGGGTGTGGGTGAAAGGGAGAGTGTCAGTGTGGTTTCCGGGCTTTGTTAACCAGGCTGGTGGCAGATGGGAAAAAACTGTTCTTGTGGCGTGAGGTTTTGGTCCGGATGGACCGCAGCCTCCTGCCAGAGGGGAGAGTCTCAAAGAGTCTGTGACCGGGGTGGGAGGGATCAGCCAGAATCTTCCCTGCCCGCTTCAGGGTCCTGGAGGTGTACAGTTCCTGGAGCGACAGTAGACTGCAGCCAATCACCTTCTCAGCAGACCGAATGACACGCTGCAGCCTGCCCTTATCCTTGGCTGTAGCAGCGGCGTACCAGATGGTGATGGAGGAGGTGAGGATGGACTCAATGATGGCTGTGTAGAAGTGCACCATCATAGTCTTTGGCAGGTTGAATTTCTTCAGCTGCCGCAGGAAGAACATCCTCTGCTGGGCTTTCTTGATGAGGGAGCTGATGTTTGGCTCCCACTTGAGATCCTGGGAGATGATGGTTCCCAGGAAGCGGAAAGATTCCACAGTGTCAATTGTGGAGTCACAGAGGGTGATGGGGGCAGGTGGGGCTGGGTTCTGCCTGAAGTTCACAACCATCTCCACTGTCTTTAGAGCGTTGAGCTCAAGGCTGTTCTGGCTGCACCAGTCCAACAGATGGTCCACCTCCCATCTGTATGCGGACTCGTCACCATCAGAGATGAGTCCGATCAGGGTGGTGTCGTCCGCAAACTTCAGAAGCTTGACAGACTGGTGACTGGAGGTGCAGCTGTTGGTGTACAGGGAGAAGAGCAGAGGAGAGAGAACACAGCCTTGGGGGGAACCGGTGCTGATGGTCAGGGAGTCAGAGACGTGCTTCCCCAGCCTCACGCGCTGCTTCCTGTCAGACAGGAAGTCAGTGATCCACCTGCAGGTGGAGTCGGGCACACTCAGCTGGGAGAGCTTCTCCTGGAGCAGAGCAGGGACGATGGTGTTGAAGGCAGAGCTGAAATCCACAAACAGGATCCTGGCGTAGGTTCCTGTGGAGTCCAGGTGCCGGAGGATGAAGTGAAGGGCTAGGTTGACTGCATCATCTACAGACCTGTTGGCTCTGTAGGCAAACTGCAGGGGGTCAAGGAGGGGGTCGGTGATGTCTTTTAGGTGTGAGAGCACAAGGCGCTCAAAGGACTTCATCACCACAGAGGTCAGGGCGACGGGTCTGAAGTCATTAAGCCCTGTGGTCCTTGGCTTCTTGGGAACAGGGACGATGGTGGAGGACTTGAAGCAGGCTGGCACATGACATGTCTCCAGTGAGGTGTTAAAAATGTCTGTGAAGACTGGAGACAGCTGATCAGCGCAGTGCTTCAGGCTGGCTGGTGAGACAGAATCCGGACCAGCAGCTTTCCGGGGGTTCTGTCTCCTGAAGAGTTTGTTGACGTCCCTCTCCTGGATGGAAAGAGCCGTCCTCGGCGTGGGTAGGGGGCTGGTGGGGGGGAACTTCAGGGTGGGGGTTGGAGGTGCCAAGGCCCCTCTTGAGGTTGGGGAGGTGGGGGTGGTGGATTGTGGCTGCAGCTGTTGGGGGGCGTCGTGGGAGATGGTTGCAGGACTGTCCCTTTGTCTTTCAAAGCGGCAGTAGAACTTGTTCAGGTCGTTGGCGAGGCGTCGGTCGTTGATGGAGTGGGGGGCTTTCGGCTTGTCGTTGGTGATCTACCTGAGCCCTTTCCAGACAGACGCAGAGTCGTTGGCTGAGAACTGGTTTTGGAGCTTCTCAGAGTACAGTCGTTTGGCCTCTTTCACTGCCTTGCCAAACTTGTACTTGGCCTCTCTGTATATGTCTTTGTCCCCACTCCTGAAGGCCTCTTCCTTATCCAGTCTTAACCTTCTGAGTTTAGCTGTGAACCAGGGTTTGTTGTTGTTGTAACTCACCCTGGTGCATGATGGTACACAGCTGTCCTCACAGAAGCTGATGTAGGAAGTCACAGCCTCTGTGTACTCGTCCAGACTGTTGGTAGTAGTCCTGAACACATCCCAGTCTGTACAGCCTAAACACGCCTGGAGATTCTCCACAGCCTCACTGCTCCACTTCCTTGTCGTCCTCACCACAGGTTTGCAGAGCTTTAGTTTCTGCCTGTATGCAGGAATCAGGTGGACCATGATGTGGTCGGATTGGCCCAGTGCAGCACGTGGGACGGCGTGATAAGCGTCTCTGATGGTGGTGTAACAGTGATCCAGAATATTGTCCTCTCTGGTCGGACATTTTATAAACTGTCTGTATTTGGGGAGTTCGTGGGTCAGATTACCTTTGTTAAAGTCACCAGCGACGATAACTAAGGAGTCCGGGTTGGTCCGCTCCACACTCAGTATCTGGTCGGCGAGCATGCGCTGTGCGACCTGCACGTTAGCTTGCGGCGGGATGTAAACACCGACCAGGATGAACGAAGCGAACTCACGGGGGGAATAGAAAGGCTTACAGTTTATGATGAAGGCTTCCAGGTCTGGAGAACAGTGCTGCTGAATCACTGTCACGTCGTTGCACCAACCACTGTTGAGGTAAAAACAGATTCCTCCACCTTTCGCTTTGCCGGAGAGTTCCGTGTCTCTGTCCGCTCTGTAGAGCTGGAATCCTGCCAGCTGCAGCGCAGAGTCCGGTATTAATCCACACAGCCACGTCTCCGTGAAGCACAAAACTGCCGATGAATAAAAGTCCCTGTTTTTCCCCAACAACAGTTGTAGTTCCTCCATTTTGTTGGGAAGTGAGCGCACGTTAGAGAGAAATATTCCAGGTAACGGTGTTCGTAGTCCACGCTGGCGAAGACGTACCAGCACCCCAGCCCGTTTCCCTCTCTTCCGGCGTTTCACCGCGTGAACAAAGGTGAGCGCACCTTTGACCAGAATGTCCAAAAATTCCAGAGCAGTAGGCAGAAAAGTTGGAAATAACTCCTCTGGTGTAGTAGCCCTGATGTTCATGAGTTCTTCTCTGGTGAGAGAGCTCCGGGTACCATCACAGAAGACCGTTTTAAAGCAAAAAACAAAACAAAACAATGCGCACCAACACGCCGAGGCGACCACCAGCTCCCCCGTGGGTCACGGGGGAGCTGGTGCCTATCTCCAGCAGTTTATGGGCAAGAGGCAGGGTACACCCTGGGCAGGTTGCCAGTCTATCGTAGGGCAACATGCAGGACAAACAACTATGCACACCTAAGGGCAATTTAGAGAGACCAGTTAGCCTAACAGTCATGTTTTTGGACTGTGGCAGGAAGCCGGAGTACCCAGGGAGAACCTACACATGCACGGAGAGAGCATGCAAACTCCATGCAGAAAGAGTTGAACCGAGGACCTTCTTGCAGCAAGGCAACAGTGCTACCAACTGCGCCACCATGCATCCTAAACATTAGATGCCTGGCTGGAACATAATTTTTAATTCAAGAATTAATTAATTGGTCATAGGCTTGACTCCTCTTTCTTTTTTCTTTTTTGATCTTTTACAAATTATTAAGGAGTCACTTTCCTCTGGAGTCTTTCCACAGGCTCTAAAGACTGCAGTAATCAAGCCACTTCTCAAAAAGAATCATCTTGATACATCAATACTCAGCAATTACCGGCCAATATCAAATTTGCCATTCCTAGCTAAAATATATTTAAAAAATGTTTTTCAACAATTAAATACATTTTTAGCCTTAAACAATTGCTTTCATGCATACCAATCAGGCTTTTGTGAGCATCACAGTAGTGAAACTGCTTTTGTGAAAGTTTTCAATGACCTGATTGCAAAAACAAAAATGTCAATACAGGTCTTACTTGATCTCAGTGTAGCGTTCAACACGGCTGATCATGACATTTTAATATCCCAACTAGAAAAATGGGTTGACATTTCTGGCACAGTGCTCAGATGTTTTAAATCTTACCTTCATGATAGATCTTTTTCTGTGCCAATAGGGAACTACAAATCTACGCTGAATAAAATTAGGCACAGACTTTCCATCCTTGGTCCTCTCCTCTTCAATATTTACACTTTCTCAGATTCTACATAAAAACAAGATAGAGTACCACAACTACACTGATGACATGCAGCTGTGTATTAATCTTTTTCCAGGAGACTACAGTGAAGTTCAGTCGCTTATTGAATGCATTGAACAAATTAACAGTTGGATATGGCAGCATTTGTTTTAGTTAAATAAAGAGAGAACTAAAGTTTTAGTTCTTGGACCAAAAGAACATAGAATAAAAATCAGTGCCCATCTGACACGGCTAAAAATCTTGGGGTGATCATGGATCTTGATCTAAATCTTAACAATCATATAAAATGTATTATAAAGACAGCATACTATCACCTGAAAAACACTGGCAGAATTAGACAACTGATGTTCCAACAGGATTAAATCATGCATCTGTTTTTAGCACAGGACTATCAAAAAAATCTATTAGACAACTTCAACTTCTTCAAAATGCTGCAGCTACAGTTCTTACAAAAAATAGAAGAGGCCAGCATATCAGTCCAGTTCTTAGGGTTGACTCTCTTTTTATTTGTATATACTATTAGCACTTTGAGTTGCCTTTGGCCAAAATGTGCTATATACATAATGTTGCCTGCTCTGGCCTTGTATACTTGAGGTTTGATATAAATCATTCCAGAGCCTGGTAAAAATCGGGTCATCAACACAACCACTGCATAGCTGGAAAGACGTGTCCCTTGTTTTTCACCATGAATGTCTGGTCTAGTGTCTCCCAGTGCTGTTACACTTTCCCCACTATATTCTCTATTAGAATCCGGCAGTACAGTCCCATATGTATTGACCTGCTGGTAGAGTATGGTGAGAGATTTCCTATCTGCGGCCATTGACTGAAACAGCTTCCTGCCTATAGCTCTCAGCTTGTGCTGGTTTTCCTGTTATTGACCTCATGATGAGAGCAATAGCCAGGCAGAGAGGGACACAGTAAAAGAAAGGGGTGCTCCTCTATGCTGACTTTATTCCACTCAATAGCTTGTGGGAACTCCAATGGCATGTTTTCACTGATGCAACTCAATGAACATCAAAGGTCTTCTCTCCTCTCAGTCACTCAAGCTAACAACTAATCCAGGTAGGCTGTTGCTTATTCCTCACTACTGTCTTATTTCCTATTTAGTTATATTTGTTTGTTCTGTTCTTTTGCTTTTAGCAGCATCAGTGTTAATATTTGTCTTAGAGCTAAGTGATACTGTTTAAATTTTCTCAGCTGGTTGATTCAGAAAGGGTTTCCAGTTTGGACCTCCAGGCCTGGATTATGTGGTTTAAAGTAAAGCTAACTGAGGTGTGGAAGCATTAGCGGATTTAGGGCTTGTGGAGAATGAAACTAAGAAAAGCCAAATCTATTTTTGTAACAGTAGCATTAACAGCTGAAACTGCACAGATGTGGTTCTGTTTGAGGTGGTGGGTGTACGGCAGCCAGTCACAGGGGCACACTAATAGCATTAATGAATGTTCTTACCCTAATAAAATAAACTAGCAGCTAATAGAAGAGGTGTAAAAGTTTACATACTCTTTATTTTGGGTAGATAAGTGACATTTCAGATTAAAAATGATCTTGGTTTAAAAACTCAAAGACATTTAACCGAAACAGTACAACTCTGACCAATTCTTGAGATAATTTGGTGTCCAATATGTCCTCCATGGAAAAAGAAACACCAATAAGAACTGGCTTGCGATCAAGGCAGAAAACCATAAGTCATTTATTGCCAACATCTTAATTTTACCTCAGAGAAGAAGTCATCCATAGTTAATTAAAAGTTCTATAAACTTGGACCAGATTTGAAAATGACTGCAAGCTAGCAAGTAGGATTTGGGCTTTGGCTATTTTATAAACTAGTTAAAGCTGGATGCCATCTTGGATACATTACTTAGTAACTTCTTAATTATAGTTCCCTTGACTGTAGTAGAAAAATGCAAGCATATAAGGCTTACCTTTTCTGATGGAAACTGCAATAAGAATAACATCTGAACATATTTAGTTCAATTCTGATCTTGATTTTAGGTAAGATTTGTCACCAAAAGTAGTTAATGTTGAAGTTTAACCATAATAGAACACTACTAAACTAACATGCTTGATTTTAGTGTAAATCATTTAAATGGCTAATACTAAATAGCCTCAAAAATTCCTTTTTATAGTATACTTAATATATGAGAGCACAGTCCCAGAAACAGCATTAAACCATCTCTTTTGGCGGAAAGTCAAGATTTATTGCAAGGGCTTTAAACCCATTCAGCAAAGTTGATGGGGATCATTCCTTTCATCTGCACACATAACCATCTTTAAAATTCACCAGGCTGCTGTAAGGTTAGGGTGATGGTAGCAATGAGCTATTTATGTTACTAAAGGCATTCTCTAAAGGGAACAATCATCATGTTTTAATGTAATGTCTCTTTTCCTGATTGCTTTTAGATGAGGTTAAAAATGTGAAATGCCATGTTGAACTTTATAGCATATTTAATCAAAGTGTGAAAGACTCAATTACTCAACAAATTAACCCGTTTTGCCTCGTCCAGACATTTGGGAATACATCCATGCTGGCAGGGCACATGACATCGAGCTCTCGTGCACACATTTATGCACCAGTGGGGATTATTTCCACACAATGTTCAGAGAGAGGGCGAGCCCATCGATCAGCTCGTGAGGGGGGCAGCCTGCAGCTCTCGCTCCAGCTGTCCACTGGGTGTGAAGGACACTGATGTGACAGCACTAATTACAGAGGAAGGAAGCCAGAGCTACAAACCTTCCCAGCAGCAGCTCTACCAGAGCACTGATGGGTTAGAACCTCCTTCCACCAGCCACTTCATAACTCTCATTCCTCCAGGGTGGTATTTCTGCCATCTCATACCAAAAACATAAGGAGACACGCATATCTAACTTATGGCATTCAAGCTTGCATTAATTAGAGTTGAATGCTAAAAACAAAGACAAAAATGAGTTTAATTTGTTTGAAAAAACATTATTTTCCTTTTTTTTTTATGGTTTTATCTTTGTCTTCCAATAAACCCACCTTTCCTGTCAGTTTTGCAGTTATGGTGAGAAGTTTACCTTCATTCATCATGCTCATGAAAGTAATTTATTATAGTACTTTGAACAAAGGTTTTCCCCAGGGGGTAAATATGAATAAATAGACAACTTAAATTACCCAAATATGAATTTAATTTAATTTGAATTTAATGTGTTTCTCTAATCCTCACATGGTCAAAATTATATATACAGGCTCAGATATATTCATACATTTACCAAAATGTTGTGGTAAGTAATGTCTACAGCTCTAGAGTCTAGAATATATTTTAGCTTGACCAGGCCAAGGTCTATTAAATTTCTGGTAGCAGTAAAAAGGATTTTCCTGACAGCACTTATTGGAATGCCCTATTACCAGACCAGTGGGAAAGTCCAAGTATGTCAGCAAAGTTATCAGAAGGAGAACTGTAGAAATATACAAGTTGGGGAAGTCTTTCTGAGCCATTTCTAAATATCTATAAACTACTTCTATGATAGTTAAAACAACACTGACCAGTTCTTCCATGAACTGGTCACTTCTGGAATATCAGTGCTTCTGTTCAAAGTGAGCCCGGTTATATTTCACAATGACATCTGACACCTTCAACTCTAACTGATTTCTGCAGTTGCCCACAATGACAAGCCAACTGCCTTCTAGAGAAAATGTTTCTGGTCGAACAGAAAGATTCAACTGTTTGGCTACAACAGCAGGAAGCATGTTTGGTGGAGTCAAAGTGAGGCTTTCAAACTTAAGAACACTGCATCAAATGCCAAGCAGTCTAACCTTAAATATCTGGATAAACCCGGACCTTGCTCCTGTAGACTATGCACAAGGAAATTAAGCAGTTTAAATGAAACTCCACTAATTCAGCAAATAAGTGTAGTCAAATCTAAGCAGAATCATGTCAACAGTCTAGTCAAGATACAACTTACAAAGGGATATTCAACAAATATTAACGAAGATGTTTGTATGTACACTGTTTACCATGTGTGAGACAAAACAAATCCACAATCAATTCAAACTTATGTGTCAAATTCCCGTGTTTTTTTTTTTTTTTAAACTGTTTATGTTAAATCCACTCTGGAGCATGACTGGATGAGACAGTTCATTAAAAGGCTCAAACTAACATGACATTTATTACCATTTTCTGTAGCACTTTTTCTTAAATTTCACTATTATTTATATTTGCTATTTTCATCGGTGGGAAGCCATGTTGGCTCAGATGCAGTAAAATAATTCCAAATCATTAAACCACCACCCCCGTGTTGTTCATTACTTTAATGGTTAATGTACAACTGCAGATCATATAAAATAGAATAGAATAGAATAGAATCTTCATTGTCATTATAACAGTAAACATCATACAAGGACATTTAGCTGCAGTTCTCCAGTACAACAATTGCTCAGTTAACACCAGAATATAAATATAATTTAAAAATTTAAACCTCTGATCTGAATTTAAAAAAACGCTCCCGTCGGTCTTCAAACCTTTCCCCAACAGCCTTTTATCTTGTGACATTTAGAAAACTGCAGAGAGGTTTTAGTGTTTTTGAAGAGCAGCATTTTTCTTTTTGCAGTCCTGCCATGGTCATCCCTGTTGTTCAGTGTCCTGCTGTTGGTTGAGTCACAACCACTGAGATGAGTCAATGTTAGAGAGACGTGTAGTTTCTCAGAAGTAACCCTGGGTGTCTTTTGTGATCTCACAGGCTGTTGTAGTGTCTTGGAGTGTTCTTTGCCAGATGAACACTCCTAATGAATGTTACAATGATCACATACAGTTACTGTTTATACACAGTAGGGCCGACACTAGACAGAGGAGTGGACAGTCAGGAGATGGTTTTGCCACCTCTTTTCATCGAAACACAATCCATCCATCCATTTTCTATTCCTGCTTCTTCCGTACAGGGTTGCGGGGGAGCTGGTGCCTATCTCCAGCGGTCTATGGGCAAGACGTGGGGGACCACATTTCTTTATTCTGAAATGGAAAGAAACTTCATTAGCTCAACCAAGACACACTTCAACAACGTGTAATTTTAACACAGACGTTGCAAATATCTATTTACCATTTTCAATTCTGCAGGACATATAATATAATTATGCAATGAATCAAAATAAGTTTGATTCTTTTTTTAAACTGTCATTGTCTGATTTTATTTGATAATTCTTTGAAATATATATTGAATTCTGATATTTTATGTTAGGTATTTAAATTGATTTGAAATGTACTTATCTGTAAAAGCATATTAGCATTTTAGTAGTTTGGAAGTTTGCTTCAGATTAGCAGACATAGATTTTGAGAATATTTGCATTAGGTGAAAAGAACAGTACAGAGCATATTTATTTGTATATAAAGATTCGATTTTCTCTACACCTCTGCTAGCAGGAACATGGTGGCCTTAATCCTTACTGGTGGCTTTCAGTGTATGAACTGGTGGCACGTGCAATATGTTACCCTTGCATTTGTTTTAATTATGTCCATTTTATTGACTTAGCGTCATTCCTAATTATTTTCGCATTGATCCACATGGCAGTGCTGCAACAGTGAAGCAGGTCAGTGAACAAAAGTTGTTGCTGGTGGTAGTGCAGCTGGAGGTTATGTCCCAGATATGGAGCTCTGGCACACACACACACACACACACACACACACACACACACATACACACATGCACATGCACATGCACATCTTTGAAAAACACAAGCACTTACATTTAGAAGTGGCTTTTGTGAGTATACATGTACCGGTACATAAAAAGATTGTTGTCTTTTTTTTTACTTTAACCGAAACTACAGTACAAAAGGAACAAAATATTAAAATGACTGTTTAGACTTTTGCCTAATTTAAAATGTAAGAAATACTCTCAGGCCATTTATGGTACTGAATTGCACCCTAAATAACCTTAAGACAAAGGTAAAAAGATAAAGCTATTTTTACTGCTGAGGTTTCTTTTACTTCTTTTACTTATAATGTTTGTAATACAGCTGTAAAACATAACATACTCTACTGCCACAATCATTCACTTACTCAATCAAATAATTGCATTCAAGTGTTGGAAGTGATTGACACTTCCAACAGGAGCTCAGTGAATTTTCAGTTTGGTACCGTTTGGTACCGTGATAGTTGTGAAATTTCCTATTTTCTAAATAATCCATAGTCAATGTAGGGATATTATAACAAAGTGAAAGTGATTAGGAACAACAGCAACTGAAAATTACAGTAGGGCCACCAGACTCAAAGGCACAAAGAGAAGAGAGGATGCAAACTTTGTGTAGAGCTGATAGACCTCTACTACAGGTCCTTCTCAAAATATTAGCATATTGTGATAAAGTTCATTATTTTCCATAATGTAATGATGAAAATTTAACATTCATATATTTTAGATTCATTGCACACTAACTGAAATATTTCAGGTCTTTCATTGTCTTAATACGGATGATTTTGGCATACAGCTCATGAAAACTCAAAATTCCTATCTCACAAAATTAGCATATTTCATCTGACCAATAAAAGAAAAGTGCTTTTAATACAAAAAACGTCAACCTTCAAATAATCATGTACAGTTATGCACTCAATACTTGGTCAGGAATCCTTTGGCAGAAATGACTGATTCAATGCGGCGTGGCATGGAGGCAATCAGCCTGTGGCACTGCTGAGGTCTCAGGATGCTTCGATAGCGGCCTTTAACTCATCCAGAGTGTTGGGTCTTGAGTCTCTCAACGTTCTCTTCACAATATCCCACAGATTCTCTATGGGGTTCCGGTCAGGAGAGTTGGCAGGCCAATTGAGCACAGTGATACCATGGTCAGTAAACCATTTACCAGTGGTTTTGGCACTGTGAGCAGGTGCCAGGTCGTGCTGAAAAATGAAATCTTCATCTCCATAAAGCTTTTCAGCAGATGGAAGCATGAAGTGCTCCAAAATCTCCTGATAGCTAGCTGCATTGACCCTGCCCTTGATAAAACACAGTGGACCAACACCAGCAGCTGACACGGCACCCCAGACCATCACTGACTGGGTACTTGACACTGGACTTCTGGCATTTTGGCATTTCCTTCTCCCCAGTCTTCCTCCAGACTCTGGCACTTTGATTTCCAAATGACATGCAGAATTTGCTTTCATCCGAAAAAAGTACTTTGGACCACTGAGCAACAGTCCAGTGCTGCTTCTCTGTAGCCCAGGTCAGGCGCTTCTGCCACTGTTTCTGGTTCAAAAGTGGCTTGACCTGGGGAATGCGGCACCTGTAGCCCATTTCCTGCACACGCCTGTGCACGGTGGCTCTGGATGTTTCTACTCCAAACTCAGTCCACTGCTTCCGCAGGTCCCCCAAGGTCTGGAATCGGCCCTTCTCCACAATCTTCCTCAGGGTCCGGTCACCTCTTCTCGTTGTGCAGCGTTTTCTGCCACACTTTTTCCTTCCCACAGACTTCCCACTGAGGTGCCTTGATACAGCACTCTGGGAACAGCCTATTCGTTCAGAAATTTGTTTCTGTGTGTTACCCTCTTGCTTGAGGGTGTCAATAGTGGCCTTCTGGACAGCAGTCAGGTCGGCAGTCTTACCCATGATTGGGGTTTTGAGTGATGAACCAGGCTGGGAGTTTTAAAGGCCTCAGGAATCTTTTGCAGGTGTTTAGAGTTAACTCGTTGATTCAGATGATTAGGTTCATAGCTCGTTTAGAGACCCTTTTAATGATATGCTAATTTTGTGAGATTGGAATTTTGGGTTTTCATGAGCTGTATGCCAAAATCATCCGTATTAAGACAATAAAAGACCTGAAATATTTCAGTTAGTGTGCAATGAATCTAAAATATATGAATGTTAAATTTTCATCATTACATTATGGAAAATAATTAACTTTATCACAATATGCTAATATTTTGAGAAGGACCTTTACATGTACCTTTGAGTTTAGCTAGATTAGATAGAATGGGTTTCCATTCCAAAACTGCTGCATCTAAGCCTTACATCACCAAGTGCAATGTAAAGTGTCAGATGCAGTTGTGTAAAGCACACTGGCACTGGAATCCACAGTAGTGAAGACCTATTCTCTGTAGCCATAATTTGTTCACATTTACCAGTTGCACATTGCTTAAAGTAGCACTGAAGCTGTCTAAAGGCAGAGATGATTTCACAGATTATATTGCAGTTTGATTGACTCCATTAAACAGCTATACCTCCCGAAAACCAATCAGAATTAACTAAGTCCTCTCGGTGTGCCTAGTCAGCAACAGGGGGCGCTACCTGCTCACTGACTGCACATATAAAAATGCAAAATAAAACTAAGTCAGAAGGCAACTGAAAAGTAAAAAGGCTTCCTGGGCAGCTGCCCCCAAAAAACACCACTGCTCTGAAGTGATAAATCATGCCACTCTGGCTAGCAATCCAACAGATGAGTCTGGGTTTGGCAGTTGCCAGATGAACAGTACTTGTCTAACTAGATTGTGTTTAGCATAAGGTTTGGTTTAGAGGGTATTATGGTGTAAGCCTGTTTTTCAGGAGTTGGGTTTTAGCATACCAAGACATTTTGGACAATTTTATGCTTCCCCCTACCACCTTGCTGTGGGAAAACTTGACTGGTCTGCACTGAGTCCTGACTTCAACCTAATACAACTTCATTAGAAGGAAATTGAAGGAAAACTCTGAGCCAGGCCTTCTTGTCCAACATCAGCGTCTGACCTCACAAATGTGCTTCTGGAAGTATGTTGGAGAAAATCCCCTAAACACACTTAAAGGAGTAAAGGAGGAGCCTTGTAAAAGTGGACCAACATCACTTTAAACTCTAGATATAAACATTGATATGTCACTTTAGTTCATATGTTTATTAAGCCAGAGGGGTAAATACTTTTAGAAGTATAGTATGTTTGTTGTTGAGCTAAATGTTTTTGCATATCTTTATGATTCCAACCTATTATAGAATTTGTTGGAGGTTGGCCTCTACAAAAAACCAATGTTCTTTTAACTTTCTAAGACAATGTTATGTTACAGATTAGAATGTGCTCATCTTTTTAATTTTATCTCATGCCAGTAGCACAAATACCCTCATGTGTTCAAGTTTTCTTACAAAATATAGTTTCATTTTTTCTTCTTTTTCTGGATTTTTTGTGCCTTTGATGTTTTTGCCAGATATTCCAGCATTCACCACAGATTTAAAACAAACATGTTTTGTAAAATGGAGTCTCTAAATTCTGTAGGTAAATTCTCCACCTGCTGGGTTGCAGAATTATTATCTTAAAGGGGAAGAAGGTATAGCTTTCTATGATCATTTCAGCCTTTTGATTCTTTGGTGTATATAACTTACATTGTCACACATGACAGTGTATATAGATGTTAAAAACCACAGCCAAAGCAAGCTATGATGTTTAAGGTTAAACAGACATCCATCTAAAAAAGTATTTTTGAAACTGACAGGATGGACCATGGAGACAAAGGGATGAGGGTGTCTGACCTTCGTTATGAAGACGAAGATGGTGAGTTTGTCTGCACATGTGTCAACGAAGCCTGTGGTGGATAAAAATCCCCGCTACAAACATACAAAATTAAGTCTAAACCCCTAATTTGTACTTTAATATTGTGTTGATTGGGTTAAGTGATGGTGTAGTTTTAAACTCGTTTTAATTCTGAGTCTATGTGAGCAAGACTCAGAATAAAAAAATGTATGTATTTTGCATTACAGATATAGGTTTGTGTGCCTTTCATTGTGAAAACATCCAATATATTGCTGTGCGTCTCCCTGTTGTTCTGCTATTCGACCAGAAGTACGATGGGAAATTAGTGTCACAGCAACATCTTAATTGGAAGCAGGCGATCTAACTCACATCATTCACGTTTTCATTGCCAACAAGGATTAGATGAGCTGAGTTATGGAACTGAGTGATGTGAGGTCAGACTTGATTTTTTGTTATTATAATAGCAACTAAAACTGCTTTTAAAAACCTGAGATAAGCTGCATGATCCAATGCACAATACCGTTCTGAAAAATTTAGGACATCCTATGAAAGTGTGATTTTCAACATATCTGAACATGTAGTTCTGTAATAACTAAAAATGTCTGTAAAATGTAGTAAAAATGATATGTCTGGTGAGGAAGGAAATGGGACACTCTAACATATAATTCCACTTAAAATGGCTACAGTCACACATACACAGCTGTATCACATCAGGTGCTGAAAGCATCACTGCTACCCATTTTACTGGAGGTTGGCCCTGTTTAAAGCTCAAGACATTTAGGTTGGTGTGCTCCTAACTGCTGAGGGGAGAGTGAACACCATGTTTAGATCCAAAGAGCTGTCTGAGGCCTTCATAAAGAAGACTGGAGCAGTTTATGAGTTTGGTAAAGGATTTAAAGAGGTCTCAGAATAATTTCAAATCAGCCATTGTATGGACATTCATAAAAACATTCACCCAGAAAGCAGACCACAAGATGCTAAAAAAAACTCTCCAAAACCTCTGAAGCATCTTAACGCTGGAAGTGAGGATTGGGGCAAACTTTCCTCAGACTGATGTCAGAGACAGGTAGATGCCCACACGAAGCCTATCCCGGAGGTGATTTCAGTCAAAAAGAACAAAACTAGCTAAAAGACATTAGGGTGTCCTAACTTTTTCCACAGCTAGAAAATTTATTTTTTTCAATATCTTTTCTTCAGTAAGTAAAACACGGTTAACTGCTGATGTTTACCTGTGATTAAATCATTTTTCTTTATTCAGTTTATTTTAAATTAATAATTATCGGTGTGGCCTAATTTTTCACAGCAGTGTTTTAAAAAACAATTTGCAATTTCACAAAAATTTATGCACAAGTGAACTATACATGCAGTTTAACATTTAACCAAGTTAAAGCACTGACAGATTATTACTTTATTTTTCTAGCACACTAATATTTAAATTAAGAAACTGACTTCATAAATTTCCCCACTGTGGGACAATAAAGGATATTTCTATTCTATTCTATTCCTCCACAGACCATCAGTCTGTCTATATTGGCGTCCCAGTATCCCGTGGATTACGGCGCAAACGGAGAAGACGCCGCCCAAGCCGAGAAGCTCAGGACATGGACAGGAACAGACACTGTGGCCACAACAGACACCATGACCATGACCGCTATAGAGACATAGACATAGAGGAAGGACTCATGGATTCAGCTGATCAGAGTCTCCAAGACATCAATCGCACAAGTAAGACTGATCAAACAAGAAATAGCACAAAATAAATGAGAAAAGCATTATGTCCTTGTAGAATGCATGCAAATTAAGAACAACAGGGCATCTGCTAAGTTGAATATTGAATATTGTAGCTTCACACTGAAGGCATCAAAACTATAAATTAACACATGTGGAATTATATACTGAACACAAAAGTGTGAAACAACTGAAAATATGTCTTATATTCTAGGTTCTTCAAAGTAGCCACCTTTTGCTTTGATTACTGCTCCACACACTCTTGGCATTCTGTTGATGAGCTTCAAGAGGTAGTCACCTGAAATGATTTTCCAACAGTCTTGAAGGAGTTCCCAGAGATGCTTAGCACTTGTTGGCCCTTTTGCCTTCACTCTGCGGTCCAGCTCACCCCAAACCATCTCGATTGGGTTCAGGTCCGGTGACTGTGGAGGCTGGTCATCTGGCGCAGCACCCCATCACTCTCCTTCTTGGTCAAATAGCCCTTACACAGCCTGGAGGTGTGTTTGGGGTCATTGTCCTGTTGAAAAATAAATGAAGGTCCAACTAAACGCAAACCGGATGGAATAGCATGCCGCTGCAAGATGCTGTGGTAGCCATGCTGGTTCAGTATGCCTTCAATTTTGAACATATCCCCAACAGTGTCACCAGCAAAGCACCCCCACACCATCACACCTCCTCCTCCTTGCTTCACGGTGGGAACCAGGCATGTAGAGTCCATCCGTTAACCTCTTCTGCACCGCACAAAGACACGGTGGTTGGAACCAAAGATCTCAAACTTGGACTTATCAGACCAAAGCACAGATTTCCACTGGTCTAATGTCCATTCCTTGTGTTCTTTAGCCCAAACAAGTCTCTTCTGCTTGTTGTCTGTCCTCAGCAGTGGTTTCCTAGCAGCTATTTTACCATGAAGGCCTGATTCACACAGTCTCCTCTTAACAGTTGTTCTAGAGATGTGTCTGCTGCTAGAACTCTGTGTGGCATTGACCTGTTCTCTAATCTGAGCTGCTGTTAACCTGCGATTTCTGAGGCTGGTGACTCGGATGAACTTATCGTCTGCAGCAGAGGTGACTCTTGGTCTTCCTTTCCTGGGGTGGTCCTCCTGTGAGCCAGTTTATTTGTAGCGCTTGATGGTTTTTGCGACTGCACTTGGGGACGCTTTCAAAGTTTTCCCAATTGTTCGGACTGACTGACCTTCATTTCTTAAAGTAATGATGGCCACTCATTTTTCTTTACTTAGCTGCTTTTTTCTTGCCATAATACAAATAACAGTCTATTCAGTAGGACTATCAGCTGTGTACTGTATCCACCTCCTGCACAACACAACTGATGGTCCCAACCTCATTTATAAGGCTTGAAATCCCACTTATTAAACCTGACAGGGCACACCTGTGAAGTGAAAACCATTTCAGGTGACTACCTCTTGAAGCTCATCAACAGAATGCCAAGAGTGTGCGGAGCAGTAATCAAAGCAAAAGGTGGCTACTTTGAAGAACCTAGAATATAAGACATATTTTCAGTTGTTTCACACTTTTTTGTTCAGTATATAATTCCACATGTTAATTCATAGTTTTGATGCCTTCAGTGTGAAGCTACAATATTCATAGTCATGAAAATAAAGACAACTCTTTGAATGAGAAGGTGTGTCCAAACTTTTGGTCTGTACTGTATATATATATATATTTATATATAAAAACAAAATACTTATATTGATATCAGGAAACCTGAGTAGTCTGTATTTTTTTCATAAAATATTCCAGCCTCCTTTCATCTATTTTTTAAAATACTTGTTATACTCCTGATCCAGTAACTAACAGTGGAAGCCTTGAGATGAGACTCAGGGTGCATTAAAAAATAGTCTGCACAGAAACTTACCTGGATGACCTTGATAGTATGGGTTTACCACTCTATTTAAGGAGCTGCTGTTACATACATGTTGATGGTCTGAGACTACTTTATTGCTTCAGAACCCAAATGACTCGGCTTAATTGATGCCACCATGATTATATTTCTATTTACACATTTTAATATTGGTGATGTGAACATTTCTATAAAAAAATCCATCAGTAACAAAATTAATTGCCTGTGTTGGTCTTAATGAGACAGTTAATAAATTATAGATGTCAGTTTGATGTCCTCTTCTTCACATTAATTCTGACTATATTAAACATGCTTCTCAAATGTCATTTATTTGAGCCATATGGAGATGAAGGACTGTTGGAATCTCAGCTTAACAGCAATAAAAATGTCATGTTTAGTGTCTGTGACAATTTTAACTCTTCCATAGCAGTAAAAACAAACCATAAATGTTGCTTCACTGACTTTTCTGCTTCAACCCTTTTTATTATTCGTCTGTCAACAAGCCGTGTATTTCACTTAGTGTACTTGTGATAGCTCTGTTGGACTTTAGAACAGTGTTTATTGAGCTCAACTGGCTTACACGTGAAGCTTTCATTTCAATTAAACAAAGGCTTTTTGTTGTGTTCTTGATTTGATTTAACTTCCTTGTGGCTATTTTAATAGCACGCAGCAGGAGGCTGTGACACAGCCGGAATGGGTATTGCTTCTGCTTTTGTCATAAACAGATCGCTGTTGCTGCGGCTTTGAAAGACTTAGACTGGCGAGGAAGAGGGGGTGGGAGTGTTTGAGGGGGTGGCTGAGGGCTACACTTTGCAAAATCCATGTGGTGCAATAAGTTGCAAGACAGCAGAGGTATACTCTAAACAACCATTCAAAAAATGGCAAAGTGTTACTCTTTCCTCCAGCAAAGTCATGTATTGCAACCTGTCTTCACCCGTTGCTGTACATGACTGATGAAACTGGGAATTGCAAACAAATTTAACAACATTCAGATTTTATTCATTGAATTTCTTTAATGATTTTCAGTTGACTTCTTTAAATAACATGTCACCCAGGGAAATATGAAAGGATTTCTTGCAGCTGTAAGCAAAGTTATTCAATGTTGTTGACCAGCTGAGAATGAAAAGTCTTAGTTCATGTAAAGTAAATACAGTTCATAGGCCAGTGCTGCCGAAGTCAGATTGCAGCTTACAATCACAGAACTGGGCTCCGGTCTGTCAACAGCCCATTAATAAAATGGGTGATGACTAAAGGCTCTTGACTGATTAAATGTATTATTTTGTAGGCTTTAAATATATGAAAAATCAATAAATAATCAATATCGCTGGTTCAACAGAGGAGATGGAGAAATATAGCTGCTACTATTCAATACACTGTAAAAATAACTGCAATTTATGTACAACTAACAGCACCTGTGGTTGCTAGAAATTCATTGAAAATAAAAGTACAATGATGTTGTACAGAGCTGTTAAATACACTTGCCACCATGCTAAATAATTGTGTTGTTACTTCTTTGTCACACTTGTTTCAGAGGATCAAACAAATTTTTATTTCAGGCAAATATAACCTGAATGAATACAAAATGATGATTTCATTTGTGAAAAAGAAAGAAGCTATCCAAACAATCCTGGCCCTGTGAAATAACATACATCAAGAACACTTTTCTGGTTCAAGTTCAATTACACCTGTACAAGAACTTAAATTTAACCTGCGACAACTCTCTTGCAACATAAATTAGGTTAAAAGATCTTAAAAGCAACTAACCATTCCCCAAAATTCATACATCCAAAAACAGATGAGAATCAAAGTCACTGACATCTCTGAGTCTGGAAATGGTAACAAAGTGAATTCTATGCCTTTGGGTCCCAGCAAACCACAATGGAAGTCATTATCCATAACTAGTGGAAATATAGTAGTGAACCTTTCCAGAAGTGGCCTGTCTGTCAGGAGCACATCAAAGACTCATCCAGTAGGTCACAGAATAACCCAGAGCAACATCTAAAACACTGCACACCTCACTTGCCTCAGTTAAGATCAGAGTTCATGATCCAACCAGAAGAAAAGTACCGGCACAAATGGCAACAGTGGAAGAGGTCCAAAGTGAAACAAAAAAGGTCTGTCTCACATTTATCAAATTACATCTTGATCCCTAAGATTTTGGCAAAATACTCTGTGGACTGAAAACATAAAAGTGGAATTTTCTTTGCAAGGTATGTGTCCCATTAGATCTTGTGTAACCGCAAGCCAAACATTGTGGTGGTAGTATGATGGGCTGCAGCTGTTTTGTTGTTTCAGGACCTGGACAACTTGTTGTAATTGAGGGGACCACGAAATCTGCTCCCTGGCAATAGAAAGAATAAAAAACAGTCATGAATTTGTGAAATTAAGCTTGAATGCACTTGGATTGTACAGCAAGACAGTGATGCAAAATACAAAGTCTGGATCTAAAAGCATTTGAGATGTAATGGCTTTAAAACCTAGCGGTTAAGCTGAATTACAACAATTTTGTAAATAATATTGCTCCAAAAGTCCACAATGATGAAAATAACTCATTGCCAGTCAGAAATTCTCAGTGAGCAGATTTCTCATAATTTCCCTTAATACATGAAATCATCATATGTGTTTACTTAAAAAGCAAAAACAGTAGAAATCTGTGAGGGTGAAGTCCATTCTGTTAGTATGGTAAATGATCATAAAAATGTTAAAAACCACTGTAAATCTGTTCATGGTAAAAAAAAAAAAAAAAAAACAACTGCAGAAATATTGTTAATCTAACTTCAGTTATTCGGCAAAAACACGTTTTATTTTTGTGAAAAAAATTTAAACATTGAGTAATTTACCAGCAGCTGTGACTGCCAGAGCTTCCACCTTACAAAGACAGTCTAATATGATGGGTTGGTAAGCACTGAGTTTACAAGATTGGACTGTTTATAATGTCGTGAAATCTTTACTGGAAACCAGTGTACAGAATACAATGCTTTAAAGAAAAAGAATTCTGCATTTTTTTGATGTAAAGTGTAAACATTTCCTACAGCAGCGTCCTCTTTATGTGGTTATATAGCATTATGAATGATCAGCTGCCTAAATACAGCCTCAGTATGGTTAACATACTAAATACAGAATCATTCACTGGGTTAATGACTTTGTTGTGTTGTTACATTACTTTTAACACAATATTTGCATTGCAATATGACATGCGGGTTCATGGCTGTTTGCAGATGCCCTTTTGGCACCCTTTAATTCATCTTAATTCAGTCAATTTATACTGCACCGCTTAACAAATGTCATCCCAAAACACTTTAAAAGGCAAGCAAGTCTAATTTATATACAGACTTAACTAATCAAATCACTCCAATCATGCAGATAGATTCAGATTCAATTGCAGACATACCAATTCAATCCTAGTTATGATGCAATGCAGCCAAGCTCAGTTTGTTATGAAAATTGGTAAAAAGCTTTCTATAACACTATTAAATTTGTTGAAGAAACAGTTTATTGCTCTGTAGTTTTTTTCAACATTTCAAATAAGTTCTTTTCCACCATCCAGTGTCTCCAGCAGCAGAGCGGCTACGTTACATCCTGACTGAAGACGATGAATTGCCCACACCAACTCTCTTCACAGAGATGGACACTTTGCAGCAAGAAGGTGATGAGCTGGAGTGGAAGGAGTCAGCCAGGTGCGCGTCTTTGCCCAAAACACACAATACCCATACAGCGTTTGTTTATGAGGAAGACGGAGAAAGCTCAATGATTGATGGGGGTTATAGTAAATCCAACTGATTGCAACAAATATACTCAGATTTTTTAAAAAGAGAAAACATATTTCTGTTAATAGATCAGGTCAATCAATTCGATTAGGTCAAAAAGTAAATCCACTTTCCTCCCAGATTTAAACACCTACAAGACAACTTTGTCTAACTGAGCAGAGCAAGATTGTAAAACAAAGCTTGAAGATCAATACCAGCAGATGTTAAAACACTAGCATCCTTTTCAGTCGACTGATACCTGCTCAGTAAATGGAACCCCAACATCACTATTAAAAGCTTCAAATGAATTTTTTCTTCTCCTGATTTGCTTTGTCTTCTTTTTATGTCCTTGCATCTTCAGGTGGGTGAAGTTTGAGGAGAAGGTGGAGGAAGGAGGAGAGAGATGGAGTAAACCCCATGTGTCCACACTCTCCCTACACAGTCTTTTTGAGCTCAGGACATGTCTCCAAACAGGGACGGTGCTCTTGGATCTAGATGGCTACTCATTGCCTCAGATAGTGGGTAAGACATCTCCGCAAGAGAAAGGGAAAACAGTTCCCTATGAGTTTCTTTTTTTTAAGTTAAAATTCTCTTTTAATGATTTTATACATCAGTAGTAACAGAATCCATAAATTAAAGAAATCCATCCATGTGGTCTTTTACAGGTTTGTAGATTAACAATGTCTGTTCAGGTTGTTTCTTAAGGTGATGTGTTTTTCTTAACCTAATACATTAACAAAAAACAGATCCCTAATGCTTAGCATTTGTCATGTTAGCTTTATAGGATTTTTCAGGGAAATAGCCCATACAACTTACTGTCAACGCTCCCAGCCTTGCCCAACAGGAAGCCCTTCCTGTTCTAACCAAATCAAGCAACGAATCATGCAAAAAATGTTCAGAAATAATGCCATGAAATGTTCAAAAAGGGATCTTTGATGAATGTTCGACTTTTTTAATGGTCACTATTAATATCAGGTAATTGAGTTGTAACAATCAGTTTTCGAAAGTCACGTAAGTCACTTTAGAATGTGACTCTTTTAGAAGGTGAAATGAAATCAGAATTGACTTTTGAAGGATTAAAGGATTTTTATTGTCATTCCAGCTCACATTTACATGTTAAGGTATGACATTCGCACTCAGGTGACAGTTAAGAAGTCAGTCAGTCATTCTCTACCGCTTATTCCATAGTGGGTCACAGGGGAGCTGGTGCCTATCTCCAGCAGTCCATGGGCAAAAGGCGGGATACACCCTGGACAGCAGTTAAGAAGTCTAATGCTTAAGTAAAATGCAAACTAAGTATAACAAACAAAGCTAAATATAACAATAAATAGCAATCAGTAAAAATATATGCAGCGAAAAGCAAAAAGAGAAATACATACAGTTAAATAGGGAAGCTGAAATTAACTTTGTAAGATACTAAATACCCATGTAAAGCATGAGGTAGTCTTTAATATTGCACCTAACAAGTGTGTGAAATGTTGCACCTTTGGTGGGTGAAGTGTTTAGCGCAGGTCAGTGTGTAGTGAGAGAGTCTACAGAGTGTGGCTCGAGTTCAGCTGCCTGACAGCTACAGGGAAGGAGCTGTTTCTGAGCCTGCTGGTCTTTGCTCTGAATGCTCCTCAGCCACCTGCCTGAGGGGATGGGCTGAAACAGTCTGTGTGCAGGATAGGTGGAGTCCTCCATGATGCGGAGGGCCCTCCCCCTGCATTGTGATGTGTAGAGGTCCGAGGTGGTGAGAAGACCACCCCCTACAGTCCTCTGTGCAGCCTTTACCACCCTCTGCCTTCCTCTCAGCAGCAGTGCAGCTGCCGTGCTATACGGTGATGCAGGTGCAGAGGACGCTCTCTACCGCACAGTGGTAGAAGCTCCTCAGGACTGAGGTCCCAGATCCAGCATTCCTCAGTTTTCTGAGGAAGTAGAGATGCTGGTGAGCATTCCTGACCAGACGGGAAGTGTTGGCACTCTAGGTGAGGTCATTGGATATGTGCACACCCAGGTACCTGAAGCTGGGGACCACTTCCACAGCTGCTCCTCCAATGTACAGGGGACGGAGAGAGTGCTTGTCCCTTCTAAAGTCCACCACCATCTCCTTAGACGTCTTCACCTTGATGCAGCGGTTGATTTCTCTGCACCGCTGCATCAGGTGTTTCACCTCCTCTCTGTATTTGGACTCATTATTCGTGATTCATTCCACTACTGCTATGTCGTCTGCAAACCTCCCTATATGACAGCTGAGATGTCTCACCGAACAGTCATACAACAGCAGAGTGAACAGGAGGGGACTCAACACGCAGCCCTGGGGGTGAGCTACTGCTGAGGGTGATAAAGGAGGAAACATTGTTGTTGATCCTGGCAGTCTGAGGTCTGTTGGTCAGGAAGTCCAGGACCCACTTCCCCAGTGAGGGACACAGTCCAAGAGAAGAGAGCTTATGCACTAGGATCTGTGGGATGATGGTATTGAAGGCTCACGAGAAATCCAGGAAGAGTGGACAGACGTAGGATTTACTGCTTTCCAGATGGGTGGGGGCTGTGTGGACCACAGATGAGATGGAGTCGTCAGTGGAGTGGTTCTTCCTGTAGGTGTATTGATGGGGGTCCACAGTGATGTCAATGGAGTCCTTGATATGAGTCATAACCAGCCTCTCGAAGCACTTCATGACTACTGGGGTTAGGGCCACAAGTCGGTAGTCATTTAGGCCTGCAACTGTGGAGCACTTGGGGACGGGACAATAGTAGCAGTCTCTAAGCAGGTGGGGATAGATGCCAGTGACAGTAAGGCTTTGAAGATGCCCCCCAACAGCTGATGTGTGCAGGTCCCTTAGTACCCGCCCTGGGATGTTGTCGGGGCCTTTTCCCTGAAGGGTCTTCCACATGTCTGCTGTGGTCACACTGAGGGGCATGTCACCAGGTGGTGGTGTAAGTCTGTTGCTAGGGGGAGGGGGGAGGGGGTGTCAGGGTCCTCAAAGCAGGCATAGAACCTGTTGAGTCTATCTGGCAAGGAGGAGTCTATTGGGCATTGTGCATCCCAGGTGTTGTAGTCTGTGATGTACTTGATGCCCCTCCATGCGCCAGGGGTTGTTGGTGGTAAAGTGACCCTAACCTTTCTGGGCGTATTCGGCTTTGGCCCTAGCGATGCCTACAGTCAGTCCCTTCCTCGCCTCGCTGAGTGCTGATACCTCCCCTGTCCTGAACGCAGCATCCCTAGCTTTCAGCAGAGCCCTTACCTCAGTTCTCAGCCAGGGTTTCTGGTTCGGATAGCAGGTTACTGTCCTGGTGGTGACATCATCAGCACACTTTGAGATGAAGCTTATGATTCCAGTGGCGTGAGTAAATGTAAAACTCAAAATAAAGCCACTAACCTTCTCAGAAGCCAGAGAGCCAGAGAATATAAAGGTGGAAACGCAGGTGCAGCAGGTTGACTTGATTGCGCAGCAGCGGCAGAGTGAACAGCTGAGAGTGATGATCCAAAACAAAGCCAGCAGACAGTCGAGCCAGAATCCTAACAGGCACAGCTGTGGATGTACTTTTGTTAGCCATTAAATACATTTTATTATGTACATGGAGTCTGAAGGAATGCAGAAAAAGTTAATTTAGTCTCTCCAGGTGCTGTGTAGATATCTTTATATTCTTTTTTGGGTCATATTTTTCAATCCGTTCAGTTTTCTCTATCCTCTGTTACCTTTTTTTTTACTATTAAGTCACAGTATTTGCTGCAGAACTGCTAAACAAGGTCATGGCCTTCCAGCTGATCATTTTCACAAATACGCCTTTTTTTTTCTCGCTGCTATTTTGTAAACTGAGCTCAAGTATACCAAAGTTGTGAGTGGATAAGTCTAAATGTTTGGTGTATTAACCCACACAATTTATGACACCATCCCCCAGCATCAGAACCTCTTTGAAGTGTCTGGTTATATTTTATATTTAATGGAAATGTTCCCACATCAGTGAGGAAATTCCTCTTTGTTTGCGTGAAGCACTTCAAGGATGAGTGCCTTCAGCAACCTAAATCAGTATCAAGAAGGATTTGCTAAAAGACTACCGTACATCTAATTAAGGGGTCAGTTCCTTCTGTCTAAATGACAGAATACGGCAAAGCAGTAAACTGCAATTAACGCTAAAATGACAACAAGTGTTGATATGACGTCCTGGATATTGTTTTGATACCGTAGCATCATGCCTTATGTTAGTGCTGTGTGCTGCTTTTAGCTTCTAGAGGACATAACCGTACTTTATTTTTTTTAATGTGTTATTACATAAACAGTTTTGCATTGTTTTTGCAGTTTTTGTCATGATTCTGTGCACCAAAATGTGTTGCTCTCAGACGCACCTCAGAACAGGGGTAAAAGTGGGGCCTGTGGAGCAGCAATAACCAGGAATTCAGAACAAATCATTGTAGTTCCACTTATATAGACCCACAACTGAATGATTTAAATGTGAAAGGAAGGATTTAAATGTCCCCTTTAAGGCAACACCTCCACACATGCCTCCCTACATCATGCGGAATTTAAAGGAAATGTGGTAAAATGTCAGAAAAAGAATTGTGAACATCCACAAGTCTTGGGTTCACTTTCCAGTTGACAGAAGTTGCCACATTTATCTGCCTTTTCACTACTTAGGAAGCAGATGGCTTCTGTGTTGCAAAGATGAATGTGTTTTGTTGCATAATGTTCTTTTTAAACCTGGAGCAACAGCAAATAATCTTTTGAAGATACTTTGTCATTCACAAAAGCTTTGAAATGACACAGGCTGAAAGGCCACTCAGAGAGGAAGAAGCCATTACTTTAAAAGAAACATAAAAATACAGTTTCCCAATGCACTCAGGAACAAGGTCCTTCATTTATGGATATATGTCTTTTGGTCTGATGTAATTGGAATTAAACATGTTTGGCCATAAGGACCATCATTGGCTGGGACCATCATTAAATTGGGAAGAAAAAGAGCAACGCCTGCAAGCCTGAAAACACCATTAATTATTAAAATGTAATGTACAGAGGTGGCAGTATCATGTTGTGTGGGTGTTTTGTAGCTGCAGAGATTTGTGCACTTTACAAAACAGATAGCATCATTGGGAAAGAACATTGGAAATATGGAAGCAACTCCTCAGGACATCCTCCAAGATATCATCCATGGCAGCCACAGACTTGCTGATAGTAGTGAAGCTAATCTTTGTAATGAGGTTTTTAATATTCTTATAAAATTTCTTGTTGCAAAAATCAGCAGCTGGTTCTTTTTTCTAATTCAAAAGCTTGTTCTTGATCAGATTGTTTCGTAGTTGCAAAAAAACTGTAATATAATTCTTATATTGTACAGGTGGATTGCTAGAAATCTTTTTCTGAGAAAAAACCTTTCAGTGGTTGTGAGCTTTGATGGATTGTCACGTTTTACAAGTAAGCTGGTCTGAAACAGCATTCAGTCTTCTCACGTGAATTGAACACATGTTTCTTTGCAGATGACATCATTGAGAGACAAATAGAAGAAGGTGTATTATCACCTGAGCTCAGAGAGAAGATCAGTTTTGTGCTCTTAAGGAAACATCGACATCAGACCAAGAAGCCAATTCACCGCTCGCTGGCTGACATGGGCAAGTCTGGCTCCTCAGCAAGTGAGTTTCCCTATCGGTACCACAAACTGCAGTCTGTTTCAACAAGGCTTTAATTTACACTAGATGATAGATATCTTGCACTACATAAGCTCAATTAATTCTCATGTCATGAGCAGGACATTTAGTTTATTTGTTCTTATGATTAACAACAATACATAGCTGGCCATAATGCCATTTCTTTATGCACAAACACTACAATACAACGATTTCATTCCTTCATTTAGTAATTAGTTCATTCTGCTCTGTCATATAACTAGATGGTTCTGTCTAGAAATTCACTATGCACACGTTTACCTCACTTGCTAAATGGGTCCATGCTCTCCAACAGCCAGCAGGGCTCATATCCTCCACAGGGGACACATTAATGTTAGATGAGTTAATTATCACTGTAACATTTCCCCATCTCATCAGGGCAGAGCACATGCTGCTCAGTAAATCATACATCACCTTCAACTATTTTGTTGCTGTTTGCCTCTGTTTCTGCTTCCCTGATCCTGTCAGATCGCAATGTACCGCCCCGAGGTGGAGTGGGTCCAGGTCAGGGGCAAGTGCCAAATTATAACCGATCCACAGAAGATCTTCGATTGAAACAGCAAGCTGCTAACTATGGACGCCTACGTGAGTGTTGTTTTGTTGAGCTTTTACAAGACTGTTCCAAAAAACATGAAATATTTTCAGTTCTAGTGACTAAAATCCCAGTAGAATACATCAAAAATACCCATTTTACAAGAAGATTCTTGTAAAATAGGAAAACGTTGAAGGTGTGTAAATACGTCTGCAAAGCACTCTTCTCCTTGAATTCGTTAACTCACCAATGGGCTATGAACTAGTTTTTAAAACATTTCTGAAGTGTACCTTTACTGTTTATAAATGTACACACATGCCATGTACTGGAACAGTGCTTAGATTCTTGTAATACCCCTGATGCAGAGAATTTTAGTATACAGTGATCATTGCTCGATCAGCTCCAACAACATTCATAACAAAGCTGTCCATTTTTAGAAAAATCAGCAATAAAGCTTCCTGTCACACTTAAACAATCCGATCCAATCAACAAATTTTAATATCAGATGCATAACCTCAGAATATACAGGTCCTTCTCAAAATATTAGCATATTGTGATAAAGTTCATTATTTTCCATAATGTAATGATGAAAATTTAACATTCATATATTTTAGATTCATTGCACATTAACTGAAATATTTCAGGTCTTTTATTGTCTTAATACGGATGATTTTGGCATACAGCTCATGAAAACCCAAAATTCCTATCTCACAAAATTAGCATATTTCATCCGACCAATAAAAGAAAAGTGTTTTTAATACAAAAAACGTCAACCTTCAAATAATCATGTACAGTTATGCACTCAATACTTGGTCGGGAATCCTTTGGCAGAAATGACTGCTTGTGGCACTGCTGAGGTCTTATGGAGGCCCAGGATGTTTCGATAGCGGCCTTTAGCTCATCCAGAGTGTTGGGTTTTGAGTCTCTCAACGTTCTCTTCACAATATCCCACAGATTCTCTATGGGGTTCCGGTCAGGAGAGGTGGCAGGCCAATTGAGCACAGTGATACCATGGTCAGTAAACCATTTACCAGTGGTTTTGGCACTGTGAGCAGGTGCCAGGTCGTGCTGAAAAATGAAATCTTCATCTCCATAAAGCTTTTCAGCAGATGGAAGCATGAAGTGCTCCAAAATCTCCTGATAGCTAGCTGCATTGACCCTGCCCTTGATAAAACACAGTGGACCAACACCAGCAGCTGACACGGCACCCCAGACCATCACTGACTGTGGGTACTTGACACTGGACTTCTGGCATTTTGGCATTTCCTTCTCCCCAGTCTTCCTCCAGACTCTGGCACCTTGATTTCCGAATGACATGCAGAATTTGCTTTAATCCGAAAAAAGTACTTTGGACCACTGAGCAACAGTCCAGTGCTGCTTCTCTGTAGCCCAGGTCAGGCGTTCTGCCACTGTTTCTGGTTCAAAAGTGGCTTAACCTGGGGAATGCGGCACCTGTAGCCCATTTCCTGCACACGCCTGTGCACGGTGGTTCTGGATGTTTCTACTCCAGACTCAGTCCACTGCTTCCGCAGGTCCCCCAAGGTCTGGAATCGGCCCTTCTCCACAATCTTCCTCAGGGTCCGGTCACCTCTTCTCGTTGTGCAGCGTTTTCTGCCACACTTTTTCCTTCCCACAGACTTCCCACTGAGGTGCCTTGATACAGCACTCTGGGAACAGCCTATTGGTTCAGAAATTTCTTTCTGTGTCTTACCCTCTTGCTTGAGGGTGTCAATAGTGGCCTTCTGGACAGCAGTCAGGTCGGCAGTCTTACCCATGATTGGGGTTTTGAGTGATGAACCAGGCTAGGAGTTTTAAAAGCCTCAGGAATCTTTTGCAGGTGTTTAGAGTTAACTTGTTGATTCACATGATTAGGTTCATAACTCGTTTAGAGACCCTTTTAATGATATGCTAATTTTGTGAGATAGGAATTTTGGGTTTTCATGAGCTGTATGCCAAAATCATCCGTATTAAGACAATAAAAGACCTGAAATATTTCAGTTAGTGTGCAATGAATCTAAAATATATGAATATTAAATTTTCATCATGACATTATGGAAAATAATGAACTTTATCACAATATGCTAATATTTTGAGAAGGACCTGTACAAAAGACATTCAAAAACATATGCGAAACAAAGCCATTGATATCTGTAAGTCTGGAAGTGGTTACATAACCCTTTCTAAGGCTTTGGAACTCGTGAACCTCAGTGAGAGCTGTTATTGACACATGGATAAAATATAGACAGTGAACCTTCCCGGAAGTGGCTGGACTGACAAAATTATTCCATTAGTGAATATGAGAGTTCCAAGACCCCTGCTGACCAGAAAGAAAACAATGGTCAGTCAATCTCACCCTCGGAAATAATATATATTCTGTCAACTTATTAGTCAAAGGTTGAGCGTTTTAAAATGTGTACATCTTGTTACATCTAGTATAAAACTAACACACTATTTTTATAAGAAAAAAACATTAACAGTCAAAGGTGGTGGTGGTAGTTTGATGGTCTGGGGCTGTTATGCTGCTTCAGGACCTGGACAACTTGCTGAAACTGACATAAATGTTTGATGGCAGTTGTTGCCGCCAGTTGAGTGACACAGCCAGTGATTAGGTTTAGGAGCTGTTGGGACCCCAGCCATGGATGATTCTGAACTGTACACATGCCAGTATGAACTTTTCTACACATTTCAGTGTCACACTAACATCCATGTCTGCCCAGGAAGAGGAGAAGTCAGAACTGAAATGCCGTGCTCCAACATAGCGACCTCTTTCCACACGGGTCTCGGACGGAAAGTGTGTGGGTGTGAATGTTTTATGTGTAAGCATGAGGGTGGAAATGTGTAATTGTGTGTGTGACTGTTTTTGTGTAATTTGGGTCTTGGGCTGCTCCCTCTCCTGGATCAGTTTAGAGCCCCCATCAAATGTGGGACCTATTTCCTCCCCGCCACACTTCCTGCCCGTGGCTGGTGTCTCTGCCCGCAGGGGAATCGTGGTTCTCGGTGTCTGGGGCTTGGTGTTTTGGTGTGTCCCAGCCAGGTGCGTAGCTAGACCTGGGCTTCCGAGCCGGAAGCCCCAGATGTTTTCTGAATAGTCCCGGACTTCTTGAAAGAATAAATTTAGAAGTATTAAAAAGATGCAGCCACAAAATGGTATTGGACTTCACATTTTTATTTAAAAACAATCAGATTTTTTCAGTTGTGTTCCATATAATCACCTCCAGCTCCACCTAACCTGACAATGAGTTAAAAGGAGAAGACAAAAAATAGCTATTTGCGCACTGGCAGCACCATGAATGTGCAACTACGCGCACAGCCAGAACAGCAGTTTACTCCAGGTCGACCTGCCTCCTTCATTACCTGAAAAGTTGCACTGACCGCCTCAAACGGGGCTCATTTCAGAGCAACCGCGGAGCCAACCGGAGAGTGGGAGCCTGGTGGGTGTGTGTGTGTGTTCAGGAACAGGTGGACGCCGAGCGGTATAACCCAGACGAAGATAGCGGTAAAACCTGAATGCTGACTCAGAATGGGCTAATTGTAAGTTACAGCTAATCACTGATTCACCCAGCAAGACATGAGGTGGAGGTTCACTCTAATGAGCATCTTCAGGGTCATGATGAGGGACTTTCACTTGAGCTACAGATGAAGTTAAATGTGGCTGTGATAGAAAACAGTAGCAACTTTCTCTGTGAGCTTCTAGCCGGATTTGCATCATAATGTGAAAATATCTGGTCCTTTACTTCAGTCAAAATAAAAGCATTTAATCCTAACGTAGCTGAACACATTAAAAGGTCCTCCAGATTAACACATTGCATCTCATTGTTGCAGCCAGTCTTATGGTCTAGTTCTAGATGTAGACAGAAAAAAAACTTTGCTCAATAAACCAGGAAATTATCTCCTGTCAGTAAGACGTAGAAACTGCATAGCCTCCCTCTTCTCTTTCATATCTTCTGTGCTGATTCTAAACATAAAGCTCTGGGTTTAAAGATGCAGCATAATTAAGAAATAAATCATAGCAATTAATCAGAGGTGGACCATTGATTAGTTAACTATTTTATTTTCCTGAACTACACATCAAATATTATATAAACTAAACTAATTAAACAAGGATAGTTTTACTGAAGGTAAGACATACATACCATATGTATACAGTTATTAATAACTGTAATATTAGTGCTGATAAGGTCCAGGATGAGGCTCTATGCTATATTTTAAACACCACAACTTAACACCCTTTCCTCTCAAAGTGTTTAATAGTAAGAACTGCACTAATGTCTCACATGTTCAGTGCAGAATAAAAGACTGTGTTGTAAAATGTTTCATTTATTATTTTTAGCAGGCCAAATTTCTTCAGAAGTGGAATGAAGGGCTGAAAAGATGGAGGTAAAAGAGAACAGGTTCAGAAAAGAAGGAACAATTTTAATAAAATGTTTCGAAAGCTCTTGGCATAATTAAAATAAATGTCTGACTAAGATTTAGGAAAATCAACTTTATACCACTTTCCGTTTTTTGAAATATAAGAATAAAGACAATGGAGCCTCAGGAGTGGAACACTGTGATGAGAATGTAATGTTTAAAAAAGGTAATTTATGTAGATGACAAAAGAAACACATTTATCTGGCCCATAGTAAACATCTCTGAGTTTAAGAAAAACTTGTCAGCAAAAATTCAGATCAAGTTCTTTTCTAAATACCTCAACATCTGTCATTATTTGCTTCATCAAAATGGTTTTTCATCAGGCCTAAACTCTGTTTCTCCTTGTCCTTCACTCAGCCTCTGACAAAAATAAAAAGTAAAATTATTGCAAATCTTTTTTGTTTGAATCACAATAATTTACATTCAGTCTAAAACCAGCCGAGACAGAGAACTGGTACAATATGTCCTATATTATTTAAATTTTATTTTAAATTACCTATAAATTGCCTTATTGAAATCAAATTATTTTGGATTTGGGCTAAAGCCCCCAATGTTTTGAGACACTAAAAACGCCCCTGGTGCCAGCCCACTACCAGTGTCTGCTTGGTGGGGCCAGGGCCCCCTGGCTTTTTCTGGCTTCTGCTTAGGGAGTGATGTGCACCATATTTTCGGGTCTCTGGGTCCATGGCTGGATCTGTTCCAGCGTAGACAGCTGCTGGCGGGGCCTGTGGGCTCATCACTGCAGCTCACTGGGGCTTCTGCACTGTGGCTGCTGGGCAATTCCCCTGGGGCTCTCCTCTGCTTTCTATGGGGGGTTGTGGTAGTCCCGGCGGTGGTCCTCCCAGGGTTCCCGTGCTCTGGGGGGTCTTTGGATGTCTGCGGCTCAGATCTCCTCCGTGTCTGTCTCTGGTCCAGGGGGCAGGTCTGTAGCTCCATCCTCGTTCTTCCATAGTTTTATGGAAGAACTACTTACACCCACAGGGTATATATTCAGGTGTTAACAGATGTACAGATGTTACATATTGAGCCGCAGTTACTACTAAATACATCTTGCATTCATTAGTACCGTGCACTTTTCGGTACCAATGCTGTTGTTATATATGTTTCTGCAGGTGTAGAAGCAGTCTACACCTGACTTTTATCTTTATTTAGACATCACACTGGGAAGCAGTGTAACTTCAATGTTAACACCAAGTAAACTGTAGCTGTAGACCCTACAGGTAACTAAAGGCACTTGGTAACTATGGGATGATAATGTTTTTTAATGATTTGAAAAATATAGATCTGTGCTTTCAATATGTGTTTTCCCTTCCAGATCATGCTCAGAGCCGAAGTATGAATGATATTGCAGACACTCCCAGCACAGACCAGGTGGGTTCTGACTATGACTAAACAGACCAACCGCTCATTGTGTAACTATCTTAGAAATCCAATCACTAAATCCTGATATCTACCAAAAACATAAAGCAAGCTAGTTTTATCTTCATGAAACTTTGTTCTTTATAGTTTACTTTCCCTTCCTATCTGAGTTTTTGTTAACGTACAAGCCATGCTGATTTTCCCCTTTGCTGCTCTCTGTTATTGGAGAGATCACCAAAGTATTGTCTCAGTCAGGCTCTGCATGGCATTGAATTGACAATCCCTTGAATCTCTGTCCTACATGTCATCAATCTTTCATTGCAATTTGTTTGTAAAAGTGGCATAGGTGTGCAAACACATAGGTCTCCTTTTAATGGAGCCAATGTAACAATGCAACTTAAACCTAGAGACATGCTTGGGCAGTTGCAAGGGCGTGCTGTTGTTGTGCGGATTAGGCTGCTGAGCTCTGAAACAGACAGGTCATGATGAAGTGTCACTCACTGGGACGGATAATATATGAACAAACTGAATGAGGATTTGTTTCAAAGAGTACCACGCAGGTTATGAGCTGTATTTATTAGTTCAGTCACAGGAACAAGGATTTCAGGGATGAGTGTTTAAATTGGAGTTACAGGCGTACATTTAGTCACATGCAACAATGGACAAGAGATTGTTTTTGTTATTGTGTGTTTGTGTGTCTGCGCTACACTGTCATTGTCAATATCGAGCCAAAGCAGGGAGGAACACGGATCTCATTGTCCAGTCCGCGTGCTCGGTGCTCACATGTAGCCACAGATCCGGGCTGTGGATTATTGACAAAGCTTCCCATTACTGATTGTCTTTGTGCCTCTGCCTGATTTCCTGCCCCACCTTGATATGCAGTCAGACAGGTCAAGTTGGATTGCCACTGTTCTCCCAGTCACAGCTGTGTCAGCCATCATTTGTTTAGCTTCACTGATTTGTTCTCAGAGGTTTGTGGCCATGGATCTACACAGGATGTTTGTCTGTCTGTCACTGCACAAATTTAGAAATCGTTCATAACAAATAACTGATAAAAGGGAATTCTTCTTGACAAATGCGTGGCATAAATTTGTTTTCAGCCCCCTTTACTCTAATACCCCAAAATAAGTGCCTTTCAAAGTCACCAAATTAGTAAACAGAGTCCAGTTGTGAGCAATTTACTCTCGGTATTAATCCAGCTGTACCCTGAAGGCCTCAGAGGTTTGAAAAAGGACACAAACAGCATCATGAAGAGGAAGAAACATGACCAGACAGGTCAGAAAGAGAGCTGGGGAGAAGGTTAAAACAGGGTTAGGTTATACAAAAATATCACTTTGAACATCTCACAAAGAACTGTCCATCAACTGAAAATGGAAATATAAAAGCACAGCTGCAACCCTTTCAACCAGCCAAAAGCTTTATACTTACTCTGGAGGAACTGAAGAGATCCACGGCTCTAGTGTTATAATTTGTTGACAGGACAATTATTAGATATTAGAAACACTGCAAATCTGTCCTTAATTCACGAGTGACAAGAAGAAAGTCATTGCTGTAAGAAAGCCACAAGATGCCCCCTTTGCAGTTTGACACAAGCCACGCAGGGGAAACAGCAAACATGTGGAATATAATTCTTTAAGCAAAATGCTATATGTGGAGAAAAACACTGCACACCCTTTCCATGACGAAAAACAGTGATTGCATCATCATGCGGTGGCATAGTTTTCTCCAAGGAAGTTGGTGACAGATGGAGCTAAGTACAAGACAGGTCTGAAGGAAAAGCTGTTGTTTGCAAAAGACTTGAAACTGGGGTGGACGCTCACCTTACAGCAGCACAACGACCCTAAATGCACAGCCAGAGATTCAACGGTTTAGGTAAAGCATCGTTATGTGTTGAAATGGTCAACAAATGTGTTGAAAGACCAGATCTAAATCCATTTGAGAATACTTGGCATGACTTGACAGATGATGCTGAATGTGAATGTGCAAAATAGCAAGAGAAATACGCTTCAAAGGTGGTTCAACACCAAATTGTCTCAGGGGAGGAGAATACAAATGTGTACAAACAATGCTGATTTTTTTTAAACATATGTACTATGTATCATTTTCCTTTTAATTCACAAATGTGCACTAAGTTGTGGTGGTCCATAATTTAAAATCCCAATAAAATACAATGTAGTTTGTGGCTGTAAAGTGAGAAATTTCAAGGTGTGTGAATACATTTGCAAAGCACCGTTGATGAAGAAGGTTTTCACACAGATTTAAACATGAATATATGACCAGATACACATTAACCTTCTAAGAACATCAGACATTGGTGTGACTTGAAAATGATGTCTCAACATGGTGTTACATTTTCCTTGCCTTTTCCTGTAGCTGAAGAATAAATTCATGAAGAAAATTCCCAGAAATGCGGAGGCATCCAATGTCTTAGTGGGTGAAGTGGATTTTCTCAACAAACCCTTTGTCGCCTTTGTCCGTCTGGCCCAGGCTACAACACTCGGGGGCCTGACAGAGGTGCCAGTTCCCACCAGGTAAAACATCTTCAAAATGCCACACATCCTCTTCTCCATCCTGCAGCTGACATCAGCACTGCCATCACATCCCTTAAATGTTTTATTCTGCAGATTCCTATTTATTCTCCTGGGACCCCAAGGAAAGGCCAAGTCATATAATGAGATCGGCCGAGCTATAGCAACCCTAATGGTGGATGATGTAAGCGTCTGTCTGTGACATCCCATCTTTGTTAGGTGGAGAATTGCTGTGACAGTGTTATTGTCAGAGATCAGATAAGACCATGATCTGTTGCTGAAGCCTAAATATACAGTATGTTTTTCTTGCATGTTAGCCCATTTGCTCAAGTATTGTGATTCCCTTTCATACAGAAGATAGCTGATGCTGATTGTTTTGCATCAGTAAGACAGTTAGACCAAAACTCCATTGGGATACTGGATTACTGTGAGGGTCGCGAAAATGTTACCATTATCTTCTATAATTATTGTGATTTCTGTTATTGTTTCAATAATGTATATTTAATGATGGGGAAAGTGGTGTGTTAGTAGTAAATTGACTTACTTTTTGCATCATGTCACTAACATGTTAAGTATGTAAGAACAAAATGTTTTCATAATAGTGAGCATCATTATTTGATAACTTTAAGCTGTCAGAGGGATTTTGTTGCTGACCTCTGCACTAAACTCACACAGCAGATTCAAGCAAGCACACAAAGAGCTCAGTACCCTTGCAGTATCCAGGTACACATCCAACCTGTCACAAAAATCATAAAACAAGTAAATCAGGAAGAAAACACACTCAGAATAGTAATTTGTAATAATTTGAATATACTTCTACATCTTGTAAAAGACAGCTGAATGATCTATCCCTTTAACTCAGGGCTCTCAAACTCAAGTCCTCAACCTTCAGATGAGTCCCTGCTATAACACACCTGAATTAAATTGTTATGCTATTAGCAGGACTCTGAAGAACTTTGTTGAATACCTAAGGTTGCAATTCTGCTATTTTGTTCAGGTTTGTTGGACCAGGAACACATTTAAATGCTGCCGAACACTGGAGTTAGAAGACCCTAGCTTTAACTGATTCAGCTAAAGATAAATGGCTTTGCAGTTACAAATGTAACAGAATTTGTGTCTTACTTATTTGTCTTCATTTACTCTATTGTTATACTGATTTAGCTAAAATATTCATCTGGAGTTTTGGGATTTGAGGTTAAAGTATTTTATTATTGTTTTGATATAAACTAGATTCAAGCACCTAGATATTTCATAGTTTCAGGTTTTATCATGGCTTTTTTGCTTTGCTTTGAACACAATGAAAACAAAGTGAAGCAGTTTAATCCATTCCTTTACCTCTCTTCTTGCAATGAAGCTTTTCAGTGATGTTGCCTACAAAGCCAGAGATCGGGAGGACCTGATTGCTGGCATAGATGAGTTTTTAGATGAAGTGATTGTGCTCCCACCCGGAGAATGGGATCCCAAAATCCGCATTGAGCCACCAAAGAAAGTCCCCACAGCTGACAAAAGGTGTGTGTTGTCTAAGTTCAGGAAGCTTTGCTAGAATTATAGAGAAATGTTCTACAATGATTCTCAGTGTTCACTAAAGCCACTTTGTCGTCTGCGGTGTAGATGTAACAGCAAAATAGTGTGCCCTGCATGAAAGCAAGAGATAAGAGCTTAATGATGGATGCAATCACGCCCTGCTGTCAGCAGCAATCAAAGTTTGCAATCATTAGAAAGGTTCTTTTGACTGTCGACTGTTATTTGTGCATTTTTCCTGCAGGAAGTCAGTGTTTTCCTTGAATGAGGTGGGTCAGATGAATGGTACAGCTGGAGGAGGGGGAGGTCTCGCTGAGGATGAGGAGATGCCAGCACAGCATGAACTGGGAGAGGAGCTGGCCTTTACTGGTCGGTAGGTAGTTCAGAGCACATTGCAATTTGTTGACATTCTTGGATGCAAACAACTACAATCTGCCACAAGGTGAGAAAATCTGAATTTAAATTAGATTTTTTTAGCAAAGTCACTCAAATGATTCTGGTACATATTCAACCCCAACAAAGGGGCATATGTTACCTCTTCAGCTGCTGCTATTAACTGTAGTGTGTAGCTGTAGTGTGGGACTGGACCAAATGGTGATCATTTAGCTAACGCTGGCTCCAACATTTTAAACTCAAAACAGCTTATTGAATGAGCATCAAAATGTGGAAACATAACGGTCCCACAATATAAATGTTTCAGGGGGAAAAAGTCTCACGCTGTAGTGACTACAGTCGTTCTAAAAAGTGTGTACACCCCTGTTAAAACGAGACCAAAAAAAATGAGACCAAAAAAAAAATGTTCCATCTTTAACCTGACATGCATCAATATTCAGTATATTACAATATTATTGGAAGTAACCGAAATCACAAAGTGAATCACCTTAGGAAGATTAATCACACTCAGACTGATGTTTTCAAGCCTTTATTTCTGTTCTTGATTATGTCATTTAAGTTTAGAATATTGCATCAGACCAAAAACATTTTTAAGGCAGAAATGTCAAATAAGGGACTTTTAATCTTACTAACAAGCCTCATTGGAATGTATGTTCTAATTTATTGAATATAATTGTATATCTAGTATTATACAACTGAGAAACAAACAAGTATGTTAAACTGACAAATATTATAAATAAATCAACTGCAATAACCAGGCTGCATAAGTGTGCCCACTATTTAGTTAAACCAGCTTTTGATTCCATTTTCAGCACTCAGTCTCATTGGCTACATTGCTGCCAACAGCAAGGGAGCTGAAATTTTTTTTGCTTAAGGCTGGTTGTGTTCTGCTTGTCACAACGGTCTCCTCCGTTCTCCATGTGTCTGGACTCAGGAGTGGCATTAAAAGTGTAAAAGACAGTGGAATGACACATCCCTTTACCTAAATCAATAAGAGATAAACATTAAAACATATATCAGATTGTAATTTTAAAAGGCGTCTACACAAATATACTGTAGAAACCTGTAATTGTACATTATATTTAAGATTTAACATGATGTTGCTTTCACCAAAGGAATATTCCAGTGTTCTGTCTGGAAAAACATCACCATTTATTTGCCAAATTACTTCCCGACAATGAGTTCTACCGTCTGTGATATCCCTTGCCCATTCTTTAAAGCATGCAGAGCAGCAGGTTGCTTTTCTTCTCCTGTCCCAAAACTACCACAAGCTTTTAGCAGATGGTGCTTTATTTCACTCAGTCTCCTAAGCTGGTGTATGAGAATGTGAAGATATTTTTCTCAGGTTGAAATTAACATAATTACACGTAAGTACGCACAGTTTTACTCCCTAAATGCGTGCATAATGGACTATTTGCTCATTAAAGATATGTTTGTGTATTGTTTTAAAATTAGAAGCCCTCACAAATTCTGATGTCTTCCTTATTTTTAGTCTAAAACAGTGTTTATAGTGTTGTTTACATAGATATCAATTTAACCATGGTACAGGTAAATTCACAGAAAACGAATGGCAGAAATATTCTACTCCACCCTTTAGTGTGTTTGGAGAATCCTAACCATTAAGTATGTCGCTGTATTAGTTTCTGCGGTGGCCTGTACCTGGACATAAAGCGGAAGTTGCCGTGGCTACCCAGCGATTTCTATGAGGGTTTCCACATCCAGTCCATCTCTGCCGTGCTCTTCATCTATTTGGGCTGCATTACCAATGCCATCACCTTTGGCGGCCTCCTTGGAGACGCCACAGACAACTACCAGGTATCACAGGATCACACACAAGAACAACTTATGTATATATTTGTTCAGAATTTATTTATGATTTATTTAAGAGGTGAAAGAACAATTAATACTAGAAAATGTGGCTATCTACTTTTTCTCATCATGTGTTTTTCAGCCATTAGTTTGATCAAAAAGTAGCTGCACTCTGTTGTTTTTCTAGTGAATTTTGTTGCTGCTTTCTCATTAGTAGATTTATTTGGATTTTGATATTTGCATCTTTGATTTTGCCTTTAGGACTTCTACTTTAGGTTTACACCAATACTTTGGGAATTCCAATGACATATTTAAAGACAGCTTCACACATTTTGCCTTCTATTACTACACTTTAAACAGAGAATGCAGCTCCAACTTAAATGAATTGCTTCAGTTGGTAACAAGTAATTGAATTAGGTTAATCCAACTTCATTTATTTAGTTTTGAATTTATCAAGTTAAACCACTGTACATAATTTACGTCTGGTAAACGTAATTCAATTACTAGTTACCAACTGAAGCAATTCATTTAAGTTGGAGCTGCATTATCTTTTTAGAGTGTAGGATAAAAACTAAATAAATAACTAGCTTCTTTTTAGGATACATATTTTGTGCCAACCTTTTATACAAAAAGAGGTGAAATTCCTCCTAAATTTCTCATGTATATAAAAATACATATGGCATATTTTATTTTTATTACAGGAACAGTACACATTAAGAAACATTCGCATATAAATGTGTAAGAATGTTAGCCGTAGGGTAATATCCATCCGTGGTCCTCTGCAGGTTCCTATTATTAAAGAATAACATTTAAAACCCATTACTGACAGCATTACAATACTCTTACATGCCTGTAGGACCCTGTTATTGCCCATGCACATTATAAATTACATTATGCCTGTATTATAAGTGCTGAGAATATCAAAGTGCAGATCAGAGCATGTTGTTTTTTATTACACTTTTCAGATTTTTTATTTATTATTTCCTATATTATTATCCTCGCTCAGTTGCCTCAGAGTCATGTTTCATGACACAGTGACCAATGTCCGTTGGATTCACCTGATCCTTGGCTCCTGCAAGCATTCTTTTTTATTTTAGCCTCAGGTTTTCTGCCATTACTGGATTCTGCTGTTGTTCTTGACTTGTTTTAATCTCCCCTTGTGTCTAATCTGAAAGATCCTTAGTTTATACATTATAAAGTCCTCACCCTATAATGTGCCTGCTAATGTCTTGTTGAATTTGGGTCCTCATCCACAAAATGTGACAAAAAGCCCAGATCTTGATCTCATTGAGATGCTGTGGGTGACTTGAACCAGACCATATGTGCAAGAAACCTCTCAAAACTCTCACAGCTAAAAGGGAGGGGTGGGGCAAACTTTGGAGTTCACCTGTAACTACATCCCTTTCTTTTCCAAAAATAAATAAGAATAGACAATGATATGCAAACCTTTCTTTAGAATTAATTGATTTAATGGTGCTTCCTAATTTTTCTATAACTGTACATTTAATGGTGTAACAGCAGCTTTAATTAAAACCACATCACACCTCTCCTTCTGTCTAACTGGTTAAGCTACTAATTGTTTCTTTTTCCTTTTATTATTTGCTTTCCTTCAATCCCCTTTGAACAAACCATCATTTTGCTTCGTCCACCTCTGCATTTCTTCCACCAGGGTGTGATGGAGAGTTTCCTGGGTACTGCATTCGCTGGATCTGTCTTCTGCCTCTTCGGCGGTCAACCCCTCATCATCCTCAGTTCCACTGGACCCATCCTCATCTTTGAAAAGCTGCTGTTTGAATTCAGCAAGTGAGTTATTTCAGACCATTTGGATCCAGCAGTAAACCTAAAAATATGACAATGCTGCTGAGGGCTTTGGACAACTTAAGTTAAAACATATTTCTATATGATTGGTTAAACTGCATTGCATCTGACCATGTGGCCATTCTAATCCACCTTACAACCAGTTCTCACAACTTTCTTTCTAGCTGTTTGGTTGCAGTCTCTTCCCCTGTCCAACGTGGGTTTTTTGTTTGACAGCAATGGTCAAATATATCTTCACTTTCACAGTTCTTTTATGTTTTTCATTAAATACAAAGAGTAACAATTTAAAGGTCAGTCAGTCAGTCATTTTCTACCGCTTATTCCATAGAGGGTCGCGGGGAAGCTGGTGCCTATCTCCAGCAGTCTATGGGCGAGAGGCAGGGTACACCCTGGACAGGTCGCCAGTCCATCGCAGGGCAAACAATTTAAAGGCAAAACAGATAATATCCTACATATCACTGTATGATTAAAAGTCTGATTATGGAAAATTTTCTTTTCTCATTAATTCTTCATGAATATATTTTAAGAAGTATACCTGACAGCATAAAGAAGTGCATCATTGTATATTTTTCTGTTAATTTGAACATCCATTCTTATCATTAAGTGTGACTACTTGAACTTCTCACCTTCAAAGGAACAATGGCATAGACTACATGGAGCTGCGGCTGTGGATCGGCATCCACTCCTGCCTGCAGTGTTTCATCCTCGTAGCATCAGATGCCAGTTACATCATCAAGTACATGACACGCTTCACAGAAGAGGGCTTCTCCAGCCTCATCTCCTTCATCTTCATCTCTGACGCCATCAAGAAGATGGTGGGGGCTTTCAAGTATTACCCCATCAACACCGACTTCAAGCCAGACTACGTCACAACTTACAAGTGCGAGTGCCTGGCCCCAGACCCGAGTGAGTTCACCCCTTGGCCCAGGGAACTTGGTAGGGAAGGTTATTTAAGACAAGTCAGGCTGCTCATTTCGGGGGCTTAAAGTAGATCTAAAAATTGTACACACCCCTGTTAGAAAATGCCAGGTTTTCATGAAATGAAAAATGGGACTATGACGTATCATTTTAAAACTTGTTACGCATTAATGTCACATTAATCCTGCACAAATAATGATAAATAATTTTAATGAAAAGCTATGACTTGATTATATAAATTTGCACTACTTTAAACTAATTCTTTGTTGAAGCGGTTTTTGATCTGATTACTTCATTCAGTCTTCTGGAGTTCACAGCTATACTGAGTCTGATTAACTTGAAATAAAATTTCCGCTGTCTTGGCAGGACTTTCCTGATGCATCCCTCCCAAAACACCTATTTTGAATGAAGAGCTCTTTACCAGGCCTTACAGACCCAGCTGAATGACATGCTGATGAGGAAACTGAGCCCATTTGATTTAGGTGTGCTGGAGAAGGGATGCATCTTAAAGTTATAGGATAGTCGCTCTCAAGGACTGGGCTTGTTCCCCCCTGGTTTCGTTGGAGCCATGTCTTCAAAGGATAAACAATATAAACACAGCCTGATAAATATAATGTGGTATAGTAAGAGAGATAACATCAACAATATTAGATTTTTCTCCAAAATTGACATAAAGTCAAGATGGATTCTGGTCACAGAGGTTGCACAGAAGCTGGCAGCTACAATGAAGAACTGCAGCATTTTCTGCCAATACTGGTTGAGAAAATCTTCATTCTCTATTTGTTAGAACTAGACAGGAAGAAAGTCGTTTCTTTCAAAGAAAACCTTAAGCCTCTGCTAAAAGTTCCCCAAATATTTTGGGAAAATGTGTTATTGACGGAAACCAAACAGAAGCAAATCATTGGATCACAGTTCATTATAGGTATGACTGGGGTGCAGGTGGCAGAATCATGCTATAGGAGTTACTATTCTTCAAATTTATGTTCGAGTTTTGTTAAGGTGGATGAAGTTCTGAACAATTTCAGATGCCAGCCTGTGGTGACCCAAAATCTTCAGGTGTCTTCTCAAAAGTTGATGGAATATTTCATATTTTAGCATCACAGTAAGTCTGTGCATATTTCCAAATCAACAAATGAATTATTTCAGCAAAAAAAAGCTCTTGAATGGTTTAGCAGGAGAACTAAATGTGGCAGAAAATCTCTGGATTCACCCAAAGAGAAGGATGTGAAGAAAAGATGTCTTCATAATCTGAAAGAGGTGGTAGACTTTTGCTAGGGGCAGTGGGGAAATATGAGTTGTCCACATGGGAAACGTTCATAGTCTGCTACTAAAGTAAGACTTGATGCTGAAATTGAACCAACAATACATTTGCAAAGTATAAGTTTAAGAGTCTACTGCTCATACTGGGCAGATACTTGGCACAGTGGCCGGGCAGTTTGGTCTACTTTTAAAGTGCAGTGCTAAGGCAAACCAAATCAAATGAAGAAGTGACATTTTTCAGTATTCCCTGCCAGAAGTGAGTACTACAAATTATCCTGGCATGAGAACACGCTAAACTGACCTCATTGCTTAAAATCAGCAGATGGATGTGTCTAGAAGCATGTGTCTGATGTATAATTTGGTATATAATGGCTGACTGTCCAATGCTTTTAGAGGTTTATAAACAGTAGTGACAGCAGCATAACTCATCCAAAGATTCCATACTCTTCCTCCTGGATGAGTCGTTTAAAATTAGGTGGAGCCAGTTACAGTCCTATGGCGTTTCCTGAAAATAGACTGACGGGGAGATCAATAATTGTTTAAAAAAATAGGTACTTCTTTAATTCCAATGTAAATAATCTTAGACATTACAAAAGTTATCAGATGTCACCTAATTTGTTTTGTATTTTTGAAAATGACCAAGGTTAGCAATAGTTTATGTGGACATTGATTTTTGTGACTGATTTGTCTCTTGTTTGCTTTCACCATGCACAAACAATTTTGCTGCTGCCTTTTGCAAGTGAGTACCTTTTTGTTTGTCTGCATGTGTCTGCGAGTGCTCAAAGCAATGTCCAGCAGTTGGATTCTCATCATGTTCTCCATTTCTTTTTGCTTCCCTTTTGTTTTCCTCCTCACCTCCTCTTATTTTCTGTCTTAATTCACCATGTGTGTGTGTGTGTGTGTGTGTGTGTGTGTGTGTATCTTCACCATTCACTAACAGTGGCTGCAATCATCTTCAATGGTTTAGTTCCAATGCCAGATAACAGCTCTAGTATCTCTGGGGTAAGTGCTTGTTTTCATTCATTTTTACTCAATTTTGGTTTTCTGTATTGCAAGCTGGACGTGTCCAGGCTCTGTTACCTTTGTAGCTGCAAAGCAAATCTAAACAGTAGAGAAGAGCTACATTGCTTGTTTACAGCTAACCCCAGTATCACCTCATTGTGACAGAGAAGTTGCTTTGCTCTCCTCTTTTTCACCTTTGTTTCTTACCATTGATCCTGCCACCATCTAACTCTTCTCCGTGGTTTTCTAACTTCAAACCCGTGCTGACAATTTTTATTCTGTCCATGTCTTTGCCGAAACACTTCACTTTTCGCCTTCTCCTGTCTGCCCAACACTGCCGCCCACCATCCCAGTTGAATGTGACAGCTCTGGACTGGAGTCAGCTGAGCAAGAAGGAGTGTCTGAAGTACGGAGGCTCTTTGGTTGGAAAGTTCTGCAAGTACGTCCCTGATCTGGCCCTCATGTCCTTCATCCTTTTCTTTGGCACCTACTCCATGACTGTCTCCCTCAAAAAGTTCAAGTTTAGCCGTTACTTCCCCACCAAGGTAACCAAATTATTTTAAAACACTGTAAAGTGCATTTCTACAAATGCATGCATGTTCAGCTGTCTCGATATTAAAAAAGCATTTTGTCTCAGATCTCATCCTTGCTTTCAGTTCCACAATTAACTGTGGCTTTTTGTCTTGTCCTACCAGCTGAGGAAACTCATCAGTGACTTTTCGATCTTCATGTCCATCATGACTTTTGTCGGCCTTGATATGTTGGTGGGACTCAAAACTCCCAAGCTAATCGTCCCCACTGAATTTAAGGTAAACAAGTTCTTTTTTGCACATTTCATTTTACAGCATCTCAATTATATTTATTTCCAGATTTTGACCTCCAAAGCCTTATTATTTTACCATTAACAGATGGACTTGCTGGCATATTTTGGATAATTTTGTCCTGCAGCATAACCCATGTGCACTTGAACTTGAGAAGATGTTTACATTCAGTAATTTTTGGTAGCGAGCAGAATTCATGCTTTCATCAATATGGGAAAGTTGTCTAGGTCCTCAGGCAGCAAAGCAACCCACCACCATCACACTACCACCACCCTGTTTGACTGTCGGTTTGATCGTCTGTTTCTCAAATGCTGTGTTAGTTTTATGCCTGATGTAAAGGGGGACAAACCTACCAAAAAGTTATTTTCCCAAAACTTTTGTCTTGTCAGTTAGCTGAATATTTTCCTGAGTCTCTGGGATCATCAACAGGCTTTTTTAAGCAAATCTTAATTTGAGCCTTTATATTCATTTTGGTCAGCAGCAGTTTTGGCCTTGGAACTCCATGCCATAGATGCAATTTTTTCTCCGTCGATCTTATTGTTGAATCATGATCCTTGAAGTTAACTGAGGCAAGTGAGGCCCTCAGAGCTTAAGATGTTGTTTTTGGTTGTTCCAGCACCTCATGGATAGTTTGTTTTCTCCTTTTGTATATTACAGCTCTCACTGTGGTTCAAGGACTTAGAAATGGCCTTGTGACTATTTTCAGACTAGAAGTTGTCAATGATTCAGCTTGTTGTCTGATATTACATTTGTTTGATGATCTGAAAAATTTAAGTTTGATGAAAAAGCAAAAGCAGAAGAAATCTGTGAGGACTTCAATACCTTTTCACAGAGTCATCCTGTTTGGGTTTGTTTAGCAAGAACAAAGAAAGTGAGCGAATATGTACATTTTCCAAAAACATTGAACAATTCCTTTATGCTGGTTTAAACATTTTAAATTTATTGAGTTGACTTTTCCATGAAAATGAATGCAGAGTTTTTATGAAAGTCAAACATCCTCCCTTTCTCACAGCCAACACGGCCAGATCGTGGCTGGCTGGTTATGCCTTTTGGAAAGAACCCATGGTGGATATATCTGGGCAGCTTTGTTCCAGCCCTACTTGTGACAATCCTCATCTTCATGGACCAGCAAATCAGCGCTGTCATTGTAAACCGGAAGGAGAACAAGCTTAAGGTACATTCTCACTCATTGTCTACTATTAAATAAACAGGAGATTATGTTCAGATTTGAATTCCATATGAATCCAGATTTCTCTGCATTGTGTTGTTAAAAAAAGAAATCTGTTTGATTTCCATGGTAGAAAGGTTGTGGCTACCACCTGGACCTGTTCTGGGTGGGGGTCCTTATGGCTGCTTGCTCTTTCTTGGGGCTGCCCTGGTATGTGGCTGCCACTGTCATCTCTATCGCCCACATCGACTCTTTGAAGATGGAAAGTGAATCCAGTGCTCCAGGAGAGCAGCCACAGTTCCTTGGAGTCAGGTTGGTCTACATTAGTCTACAAGAAAATATCACAGTCAGATACAATAACTGTAATATCCAAGATGTCACCGGTAATAACAAAATGATATATTCTATGTTGCTGTGGAAACTTTATGAAACCGACTAAACTCTTACTGTGAATTTGTTCTTTGTGAAATCTACAGAGAGCAGAGAGTAACGGGCATTTTGGTGTTTGTTCTAACTGGAGTGTCCATCTTTCTTGCTCCAATTCTTAAGGTATATATATATATTCATAAATGTTACTTGAAGTCCCTTGCAAAAGTATTCACACCTCTTGAACATGTACATGTTTTGTCTTATTACAACCACAAACCTCAGTGTATTTTATTGAGGTTTTATGTGATATATTGACACCAAGTAGCACATAATTATGAAGAGAAACAAAACATGAAACAGGGTTTTCACAGTTTTTTTACAAATACAAATTCGAAAATTGTGGTTTGTGCAGCTCACAGAGTACAAGTGATACTTAAGACATGGCTGTCCACAGCATTACTCAGGGAAGCAGCTAAAAGGCCGTGGAAACTTGAGGACCAGTAGATCCACAGATTAGATGGGATAATGGTAATATGTTGATAGATTTCAAACTCTCCAGAATCCTGAACTTTATGAAGGAGTAGCAAGACAAAATGCGTCATTGAAAGACAGCCACAAGACATTTAATTTGTAATTTGCTACAAGCTCACCCTGAGCCTGTTAGCCATGGGTGACCCTAACGCTGGGCATTTAAGCCCCAGACAACATAGCCTCTAGGATCATTTGAGCAGTCAAACCCCTCCACCACATTAAGGTGGCGTGGCAGTTTAAGGAGGGGGTGGCGGTTCAAGGAAGGGCATGGTGACCCTTCCTTTGGCTAGAAATAGTTGGGCTCACCTCCACGCACACCGTGGGCTCTGGAACCCAGCTCCTCGAGAGTAGTTGGACTTTCTTCTATTCTGGAGTGACCATCCCAGTCGGGGGTGCTGGACCCCCAGCTGCGGGACTTCGTCATTCTGCTGGGAGACTTCAGCTCCCATGTGGAAAATGATAGTGACACCTGGAGGGGTGTGATTGGGAGGAATGGCCTCCCCAATCTGAACCCAAATAGTGTTTAATTATTGGACTTCTGTGCCAGTCACAGATTGTCCATAATGAACACCATGTTCAAGCAATAGGGTGCTCATCAGTTCAACTGGCACCAGGACATCCTAGGCAGGAGGTCAATGACCGACTTTGTAGTCATGTTTTCGGACCTTCACCCAAACATTTTGGACACTCGGGTGAAGAGAGGGCCTGAGCTGTCCACTGATTACCACCTGGTGGTGCGTTGGATTTGTTGGAAGAGGAGGAAGCCAGATAGACTTGACAGGCCCAAGCGTATAGTCGGAATGTCTGGCGAAGCCCTCTGTCAGGTATTAATTCAACTTCCACCTCTGGGAGAGTTTTGACCAGATTCCGGTGGAGGTTGGATACATAGAATCCGAGTGTACTATGTTCTTCGCCTCTATTGTCAATGGCCATATATGTCGCGGCGGCAATCCCCCAAACCTGGTGGTGGACACTGGCAGTAAAGGGCAGTAAGGGACGTCAACCTGAAGAAGGAGTCCTATTGGCTGTGGTTTACTTGTGGGACTCCTGAGGCGGCTGACAGGTACTGTGGGGCCAAGTATGCCGCGGGCCGAGCTGTGGCAGAGGCAAAAACTCATGCCTGGGAGGAGTTCGGTGAGTCCATGGAGAAGGATTGCCGCTCAGCCTCGAAGTGATTCTGGCAAACTGTCCAGTGTCTCAGAAGAGGGAAACGGTGCTTCAGCAACACTGTTTACAGTGGGGAAGAAAAGCTGCTGACCTCAACGGTGGATATTATCGGGCGGTGGAAGGAGTACTTTGAGGATCTTCTCAATCCTGCCATCATGCCTTCCCTAGTGGAAGCAGGAACTGGGGACTCAGAGTTGGACTTTTTCATCAACCAAGCTGAAGTCACCGAGATGGTCAGAAAGCCCTGAGTACCTCAAGTCTCTGGATGTTGTGGAGCTCTTGTGGCTGACAAACAGATTTGCTTACTTTTTGTTTTAAGTAACTGCTAAATTTTCTAGAAGCTTCGAAGTAAACATGCTCATTGCAGAGAATGTTATCACTTTTTAATGTTCTACTCTTCATAGTGTAGCCATATATTTAAAACAGTAATTCCTTAAGAATGTTGGGGAGCACAACAGCAGAATTTGTCTTTGATATTCAACCAGCTGACTCGCAGTGCGCAGCAATATGTAGACCCATGGTGTTGCTGTTTAATATGTGATCTTTCACACACAGAATATATCATGCATACCCTAATTATATGAGCGGTCTATTTAAGCTGCTAACGTCCTGCCACTGCTGCTGGCAACTTCTGCTTGGATCTATTTAGCTGCTCAGCCACGCCTGCAACCCCTTGGGCTCCGAGGTCAGAGACTCTCTCCTAACTTCCTGATATGCCGAAGACATGTTCAAGGGGTAGGGTTGTTCTCATCATTCCATGGCTTGTTGTGCAGCAAAGCTATGGAGTGATGAAATTGGAGCGATAGACGCCAAACTAGCTTCTACAATATAGACTAATAAAGTTGTATCCAAATATTTATATCCGAGGTGTCTGACCACAACAATGTTTCTTTAAAAATAAATAAATGTGTGTTTACGAGTCTAGCAACGCAGATTTGCACATTGCATAACTGGGATTCAGTGCACCAGAATACCTTGTTGTAAGCTGTGTAAGGTCATATCTTAATGCTTTCTATCTTTGTTGTTGTTTTAGTTTATCCCCATGCCTGTGCTGTATGGTGTCTTCCTCTACATGGGTGTAGCTTCCCTCAGTGGGATCCAGGTATGCTGGCTACACCATCTGTTTGCTATTATTATTTTGATAAATTGGTTTTCTTTTTGTCTGCCAATCTCACTTATTGTTATGCCGACAGCAGATGGGAAGTGACTTATTAAAAGCTGACAAACACGCAAAGCTATGAGCAGACAGGGACTCAGTCCATACAGACTAGACAGAGATATTCCGATTACATATCCTCTGAGGATCTATGATAAGCTCTCAATGTTTTTACTTTGTTGGATGGGAAGTTTAAAGTCTATATATGTAGAAACATTCCTTTTTCTATTATTTTTTTTATTATTATTATTCTTATGGATTTACATGTAAAATTGTGGGACACTCTAATGTCAATGTCCTTCTTAGTTCTGGGACAGGATCAAGTTTTACCTGATGCCGTCCAAGCACCAACCTGACTTCACCTATCTCCGTCACGTTCCTCTGAGGAGGGTACACCTGTTTACTCTCATCCAGATTATCTGTCTGGCTGTGCTCTGGGTTCTCAAATCCACCTTCTTAGCCATCATCTTTCCTGTCATGGTATGTGCATATACACAGTTTGCATGAATACTTTTCTGTATCACAGCTGTTGTGCTTTGTGTTCACATGAACATCTTTTATAATGCGGTAATCTGACACAGTATGGCAGAACATGATTGAAATGCCTTTATAGTGCCTTGCAAAAGTAAAGTTTTTCATATTTTGTCACATTAACTGCAATCTATGTTATTGGCATTTTGTGTGATAGACCACCACAAAGTAACATTGAAATTTGCATAATTATGAAGACATTTGCATATGTGAAGTTTTGCACATCTAAAAGACAAAGGTTTTTACCTATTCTACTTGTAAGATCCCTTTAAACATAGCAAATATTTTGTACAAATAAACAACATCAATTTTATTGAGACTTTAATTTGACAGTAGTTAGTTTTTACTGAATAAGAAATGAAAGAGGTGTATTATGAGGATGAAAAACAAAATAAAGAAGCGGACTGCTGAGGTGTCACTGGGATTATACATAATTCATCAACCTTTGGCTTCCAGCTGTACGACACTTAAACCATAACCCGGATGTGAGATGAATGTGACTGTATTTAAACGAGGACCCTTAACTGTCTGTCAAACACCAGATCCTGGGTCTGATGGTGGTCCGAAAGATGCTGGACATGGTGTTCTCTCAGCATGACTTGGCCTGGCTGGATGACCTGTTGCCTGAGAAAGAGAAAAAGAAGAAGGAAGATGACAAAAAGAAAAGAAAGGAGAAGGAAAAGAAGAAGCCTAAAGCAGATGACAGTGGGGAAGAGGTGAGAAACTCCAACCTTTGCTGCCCCCTGCAGGAATGATTGTTCATAAAATTATTGTATGATTAATATGTGCACTGTGTGCGGATGGTCATAGGAGAAGTACCATGGCTACTCCAACCACTCCCCCAGCTCGGAGTCGGACCTGGATCGCAGGTACTGTGTTCTAAAACTGCACATCCCCTACAAAGATCTGGTCTACCCTGATGTAGCACAGTCTCAGTGGGGAGCGTATTGCCAGAGCGCCGCCACACGTAGTGTATTTTAACACACACATGGACATGAAATCCTAAACAGGAAATCTGCACAAATAAAGGGTCAGTTCACATAAATTCACAAAATAAAAGAGCAAGTGTTCTCCCTTAGATATGTATTTAATTTATCTGTTCAGTACTGCAAGTGGTACATAATAGAAAGCTTTAGTTTTTAATGGAACTCGTTCACTATTGTTTATCCCTTTCATGCTTCCAGAGCATCTCAGTATAAATATTCTGTGATGCTGTAGAAAAGTTGTTCTGTTTCTCCCTCTGAATTTAAATTCACTGTTTATCTTTTTGCATTTGTTTGCCCACTGGCTCAGTTCTTACCTTGCAGGCTCACACAATAGATAAGAATAATCTATATAGTTTAGAAGAAGAAGCAAATCTTAAACTGTATATCATACAGTGGCGTGTAAAATGATTAGCCCCTTTACAGATTTATTTTGGCTTTGCTTTTTCTGTCACATTTAAATGTTTCAGATCATCAAATACATTTTAATATCAGACAAAGATAACCTGACCAAATGCAATAAACTTTAAAATGATTATTTCATTTTTTAAAGAAAAAACTTAACCAAACTAACAGGATCTTTGTGAAAAAAAGAATTACCCCTCTTGTTGAATCATTAATGAATTGTAATTAGCTAAATTCTTTCATTAGTCACACACCCAGACCTGACTACAATCAGACCTGTAGAATCAATAAATCACTTAAACAGAACCTGTCTGACAACATGGCGTAGGCTAAAAGATGTCAGAACTTAAAATCCAACACAACATGTCCTAAATTCATTTAATAACAGGTGAGAAACAAAGTCACTATCAGTCTGGAAAGGGTTACCAGTCCATTCCTAAGATTTTGGGACATCGGCAAACCAACGTGAAAGATATAATCCACAAAAGCATTGCAGGCCTTACTTGCCTCAGTTAAGGATGTTGTTCATGATTCAACAAAAAGAAAAAGACTGGGCAAAAATGGCATTCATTGGAGAGTTCGAAAAACAAAATCACTGCTGAGCAAAGAAAACCCAACGCCCCTGTCTCCCATTTACTTAAAACATCTTGATGATCCCCACAATATTCTCTGGGCTAAAAAAATAAAAACAGAACTTTTTGAAGGTGGGTGCCCCACACAACACATGATTTTAGAAAAAGAACATAATACTGACAGTCAAATATTAAGGTAGTAATGTGATGGTCTGGGGCTGCTTTGCTGCTTAAGAACTTGGACGGTTTGCTGTAATAGATGGAACCATGAATTCTGCTCTCTACCTGAAACTCCTGAAGGAGGATGTTCTACCATCAGTTTATGACTTTTCTGGTTATCACGTCATTATAGCCCCTTTTCCACCGAAAGCCCCAGGATTTAAAGTCCCAGGATTTGTTTTACCCGGGTATTAGGAATACCAGGGAATCTCGTATATTACTTTTCATGACAAACTTTTGTGACAGATTAATGGTATAAAAACAATTCATTTGTATCCTAACCTCTCCCATTACTGCAGCTGCTGGTTGCATGCCTTACTGCACACAACTCCACCCATTTAACAAATCTCTCTCTATTTCTGATGAAAGCTGAAAAGACCTACTCCAGATCAGGGCCATTTACCCCTGAAAGTAAAACCCTGGAAGATTGTATTTACCTGGGTAAAGTTGTATCGAAACGCAACCTGCACTTTACAAAGCCTGGGGCTAATGATCCAAGGCACATCAGCACTTCCACCACTGAATGGCTCAAAAAAAATAATATTAAATTAAGATTTTGGAGTGGCCTAATCAAAGTCTGGTCTGAAATTGTATTGGTGATGCTGTAGCATGACCTTAAACAAACTGTTCAAGTTGAAAACAAACATGAACCTTGAATTAAAACAATTCTGCAAAGGACAGTGGGTCGAAATTCCTCCACAACAATGTAAAATACCCATTATTAGTTATCACGTAATGGCAGTTGTTGCTGCAAAGGGAGCAGTTATTAGGTTTAGGGAACAATAACAGTTTCACAAATGACCAGGATGGGTTGGATTGCTTTTTTCCTTTCAATAAAGACATTACCGTTTGAAAACTACATGTTGCATTTATTCAGGTTATCTCTGTCTGGTATTAAAAGTTGGTTTATGATCTCACATTTAATTGCGACAAAAAGCAAAAAAAAAAAAAAAAAAAAAACATGAAGAAATCTGTACAGGGGCAAACATTTACATGTATATATAAACATTGTTTTGAACTCTACAATCACATTTTGCCAATAACGTTTTTTTTTTTTATGTAATTTGTTATACTTTGTAGTACAGTACAGATTGTTTTTTTTTTTTTTTCTTTTATTGGTAATTGTAATTATATAATGTCACTCTAATTTAATTAGACTCATTCCAGTCAAATATTCTGACTTCCTTCATCAATTAATTGGTGAAAACTGAAAATAGTCATTTCCAGCCTGGGAGATTAGATCCATTGTTTACGGCAGTAAGTGTGATTTCTTACTGTACTGATCTACAAACCAGATAATTTTATTATTAACTCACTTAGTCTACCAGGAGTGATGCACAACATTATAAAGTCCCCAACAAGCAGACCTGCAGATATTAAGCAGCTCGTAGTAGAGACGTAGAAGATTAAGAATTACCTGTATTTAGGATGCACACTTACTGAAATGTTTATTTGGCTAAAGTTTGTCCATGTGCAAAACCATTTAGTTACCTGGAATGTCTTTATATATGGCTAAGAACATGAAAAATAAATGGAACCATTTACTGAAACATTCTTCCATCCATCCATTGTCCATAACTGCTTATCCTTACAGATTTGCAGGGGGGCTGGTGCCTATCTCCAGCAGTCACTGGGCGAGAGGCTGGGTACATCCTCGACAGGTCGCCAGTCCATTTCAGGGCAACACAGAGACACACACGACAACCTACCTGGCATATACACACTCACACCTAAGGGCAATTTAGAGAAACCAATCAACCTAAAAGTCAGGTTCTTGGACTGTGGGAAAAGCTGGAGTACCTGCAGAGAACCCATGTATTGTCGGTTAGGGTTAGGAAACATAGAAAATGTATATACAGTATTAATTAATGTGAATTTAATGAATATATTTATCTATCTTTACTTGACTGAACCTCCTACATAGATAATATTTAGCATGTTTTTGGATTTTAGTGAACTGACCCTTATGTAGACAACATCAAGTACAGTGCCAAGCAAAGATACACATACCACCTGGAAGTTTCAATCACAAACTATAATGTATCTTACTGAGATTTTATGTGATTGACCAACACAAAGTAGCCCATAGCTGTGTAGTGGATAGAAAATGATACATGATTTAAATATGTTTTTTTACAAATAGCCACTTTTATTCTGATATCTCCCCATAAAATCCATTGTGATCTTTTTGCATTCACCTAATTAGTAAACAGTCGACCTGTGTGTCAGGTGGGAGAATATGTCAATAGGATAACTTTGAGTCATACCCTCCATAAATTAGGCCATTATGGAACAATACTAAGAAGAAAGCGGTTGTTGAAAGTAATTTAGAATAATTCATGTTTGTAGTTTGACAAGAAGAATCATCTCCTGCATGGTGCTCTGGTTAAATGAAATCAAAATTAAACATTTTATCTTACATTCAAAATACTGTTTGGAGAGAAACCCTCATTGCACATTGCTCTGAACAAAGCACCGTCATGGTGAACTATGGTGGTGGCAGCATCATGCTATGGAGATGCTTTTGTTCACGCGAACATGGAAGCACTCAGATTTGAATTTGAAAAAAATAAAAACATTAAAAACCATGAATCATTTTCTTCCACTTCCACAGCACCACTTTCTGTTGGTCTACTACATAGAATCCCAAAAGATTACTTGGGAGTTTGTGGTTGTAATGTGACAAAGGGGTGTGTGTAATTTTTTACTATATGGCATCTGTTTCAGAAACAGAAATTGTCCTATCGTGTTGTTGTATTATTTTCTTCCTCTGCCTAAGAACATGCTGTTTGAACTTGTTGTATGGTCACACAGTAGTTCATACTCTTAAACGATGTGCACTCACTGCATAGCTGCTGCTATACCCCCTCCTTTGTTCACCTTCCAGCTCTACTGAATACATGTAAAGAGACACTTGTTCACTTTACATGTGGACATGTTCCGTTCCAAGTGCAGATTATTTTCACATGGCATTTTATTCTCCTCTCCATGCACTTTAAGGCAATGCAGATGCTTGAAATGTGATTAACATGTACATTTACTGCACTACCCTCTGTACAAACAGCTCAGCAGACAATCCTTCACTGATGTCTGTTGCCACGTTGGAAGCCTTCTGAAGGGCACATTTGTGTGGGTTGGGGGAGTGATCAAGTGAAATGCCATGTATCTGAAAGCAACAGACCCCTTTTCTTTGTATAATTTAATATAATGTTGGATTTCAGGAGGTGAGCGAGATGATGTGTGATTTTTTTAGGTGTTTTTCTTGTACATACAGGCAATTCTCTGTAGTTACCTATATTCATATACATCAGCCTCTGCTTTGGTTGTTTCTTTTTCTTAAATGTGCTGTTTTTTTTAGTGCCTCAGTCTCAGCTGTCAAATTCAGCCTCACCTCAGCTTAATACTGTAAACTGCCCTCACCTGAAGCCACAGCAGTTTCTTCTCAATCAAATATAATCCTTAACTGTTTTTGTCCGCTGTGGCAAGTTTGATATTTCTGAAAAAAATCCTTAATGTCTGCATTGCTTTGAAAGAAGCATGGATAATTATCAACAAAACGCGGATTATAGGCTGATCTAAATATTATCATTCATTCCTTCTTCCTTCAAACTTTGCCCGGGTCTGACTATCTAGCTATGGAAGAACAAGGTTCTGAAAAAAAAACACTTTTGACCTTACTCTCCACTGACCTGTAATGAAAAATTATTTGCAAAAGGGACACAATCTTTCTGCACCCTCTCCTGATCTTAGGCATAAGGCATTGTGGCTTTTTTGGGTTGGAGTCATAATACCTTATGCCTGAGCCCCTCTGTCCTCCCCAGTAGCGCCTTGGTGTTTTTGGCTGTGCGTGTGTCTGGTAACTAGAGCTTGCCCTTCCTCAGCATCACCCTCCACTTGAAGATCTCCTGCCCATCTTCACCAGCCATGCCTATGGGCCGAGGGATGGCCTGCCCTGTGCCCCAGGTCAAGATTGAGATGGAGTCAGACTACGACTCAGACACGGACTGCCTTCGAGGCCGGGACATTAGCGGCGAGACCACGCTATGATATCCTGTTGGCAAGACAACATACTGAAAGCAACCAGTGCAGACCTGGAGTCAATAAAAGGGGATTCATACTGGCGGTCATATGGATACTGACATCAGACTGTGGTTAAAAAGTTGTGGGAAACCTTCAAATTTGAATGAGGTGTCATTACATGTTGTCCTGTATACATTAAGAACTGAATATATTTATTTACTTGTATAATGTAAAGAACCCTGAAGAGCGGAAACATGTACACTACCAGTCAAAAGATTCACTTAATAAGTCTCTATTTTTTCATGACTATTTAGATTGTAGATTCTCACCAAAGGGAACAAAGCTGTGAATGAACTCACATGTAATTGTATAGTAAACAAAAAGTGTGAAATAACTCTAAACATTTTTACATTTTAGATTCTTCAAAATAGCCATCCTTTGCTTTGATGACTGCTTTGCTCTCTTGGCGTTCTCTTCATGAGCTTCATGAGGTGATCAACTGAGTCTTGAAAGAACTTCCCAGACATTCATGGAGAGACGGTCAAAGGTTAATATTTCAGTCATTACAGCAAAGGGAGTCTACTGTAAGGAATCTAAAGTTCTTTTACAATTTTTTATCTGCTACATAATTTCATGTGTTCATTCGGTTTACTTTTGACCAGTAGTGTATCTCTTTATAATATACTGTAACTTTATGTAATTAATATACTGTCATTTTACTATGGGTAGCTCTGTATTATTGAGTTATAACTGTAATTAATCCAAATTATACCAAATGATGCCAACTGTATGTACAGTGATTAACTGTGAGGCAGGGAATGTGTAATCAGCTTATTTTAGAAAATGTAAATCCTCCTGTGTATACAGCAGCTCTGCCTTCTGTTGTTAGCATGTATATATTTGTGTTAGGTGTGTCTGCTGAGTCTATCTATTCCCACAGAGTCTTTTCCCCGTTTCCCTTTACTTCAAAACTCCAAATTGGCACATTTAGCAAGAACAAAACAAAAAGAAACAACCAAAAGGCACTGATGTTACGTGTGTATAGGCTCACTTCCTTTAAAGGCTGTAACCAACAGTTGGATGTTTGTGTTTTTCACACAATGTGTGTAAAATGTGTGGGAAACATGGTTGACTTAATGGGCACTAAATGTGCACTGTACACAGATACCAATTGTACACGAGTTGTTGAATTAAATCTTCTTTATTCCAAACTGCGACTTTGATTTTCTTTCCTCCTATAGCTGGGAAAACATGATCTATGAATAGCTGTGCTATTATTAGATACTATCCAGCTTTTTGTTCCTTCAACAAACCTACGCGGACTATAAAAACACACAGGATTACGCAAAATCAAATGGTTTCAGAAAGCACACTGAAGAAATCACAAGAGGCACAAAAATGAAGCTAATAAGCTGACACAAGTAAACAAAATAGGCATATATCGACAGATTCTGAAGCATTTGGGTCCAGCTTGGATTGACGCTCATGGGCCCCCATCCATGCATGTTGAAGCTGAAGTAAACACTGAAGATGACAATAATTGTCTTTAGAGCTTTAATTGGTACAAATCTGTTTTATTTGTGGTTGAATTTTTCCATCCAATTTGTTTCCATGTAAAATGAGTAAATACAATATTCTGCTTGTGACAGCTTTAATGGTTACATGATTCATCAGTACAGTGCCGTTGCAGTCTGAACAGACGACTTAGCATTCCCAAACAACTTCCCTCTCTCTGGCTGTTAAACAACTGGATTTAATTCTTTCTGCTTTCCGTTAAGAGTCGACTGTAACTACGACGATTGAAAGGGCTGTACTGCAGACCTATGCATGGTGGAGCTGACTGGTATTACCAGGGTCTTTTCAACAGTAGAGCAGGTGATGCAGCAGTTCTGCTGGAAACATCGCTGTGATTCAGCAAATCATCCTAATGAAGGACATTTACCCGACCACAGGGGTTCTAATAGAACTTATCTTGAAACAATCGCTGAAAGTCTTTGATAAGGATATCTGGCTATTTCAGAGAAATTATTTTAAAGACACGAAGAAAAAACAGAAAACTACTAAGGGACTAATTAAAGAGTTTTAATCACATTATATGATATATGATGTCACCAGATCCAGATGTACTTAGCAGCTTGTTTTATTGAGAGGATAGACTTGATCTTTAATCTATATTTAAAGAAAGAAGATCCCTAAAGTCCCTGTGTCTGTGATCGGAGACAGACAACAGTTCGATACAATCACGTTAAAGCACACGAGTCATTCTGCTGGGCTTCTGGGTGTTTTGTAAATCCGTCAGCAAAGCCATCTCCCTCCACCAGCGAGGGCCTTCTGTTGCACATAGGGCACAGTTTGTTGCGTTCCTGTGAGGCCCTCATCCAGATGATGAGGTTCCAACGCTGGCCACAGGATATAGGTAGGGCCCCATGCATGTGTTGGCCCCGGTGCAGGAGCCCCTCAGTAACCCTGTGTTCAATCTCTGTGCACTCAGTCTCACTAACAGGCACCTAGAGGGAGAAACAGAACCACAAAACTTAAACAAGGTTTAGAAAATCACACAGTTCATAAAAATGATGCTCATATTTTCACACTTCATGCTAAAAACTGGGTTTATTTTATCAATCATAAAAACACTGCTAAAGACTGAGTGTAAAGCATCACTCTGTGGTTTTACCTGTTTCATATCACCAAAAAAAAGGTTTCCATCGGTGAACTCTTTGCCCAGGGAAACATTCAAAGTGACCTCTGCGTTGTCATAGTGATAGCTCAAATCCAGGTCCTCATTCATGTCATATTTAACGACAAAAGCTTTGTGGCTGTCCAGACAGCGACCCCCACAGTCCGGGTACAGCAGAGAAGTGAGTGGCTGCAGGTAGCGCTCACGAAGAGGAATGATGAAGCCCTTGTCAAAGCCCAACTCATTGAGAAGAATCTAAGGAGACAAGAACAGCGCAAATAAAGCAACTTCCAAACAGTGCAGCCCCTGTTTCATTCTGAAAACATCCCTCTGTACATGTTCAGGATAGAGTTCTGTGTGACCTCTGGAGGCTTCTTTAGGAAAGTTTTGTAGAAGTGCTGCCTCCATTTATATGCCTTTAAACTTTTTTTAAAGCGGTCTTCCTATGTGCACTAATATCATGTACAGGTCCTTCTCAAAATATTAGCATATTGTGATAAAGCTCATTATTTTCCATAATGTCATGATGAAAATTTAACATTCATATATTTTAGATTCATTGCACACTAACTGAAATATTTCAGGTCTTTTATTGTCTTAATACGGATGATTTTGGCATACAGCTCATGAAAACCCAAAATTCCTATCTCACAAAATTAGCATATCATTAAAAGGGTCTCTAAACGAGCTATGAACCTAATCATCTGAATCAATGAGTTAACTCTAAACACCTGCAAAAGATTCCTGAGGCCTTTAAAACTCCCAGCCTGGTTCATCACTCAAAACCCCAATCATGGGTAAGACTGCCGACCTGACTGCTGTCCAGAAGGCCACTATTGACACCCTCAAGCAAGAGGGTAAGACACAGAAAGAAATTTCAGAACGAATAGGCTGTTCCCAGAGTGCTGTATCAAGGCACCTCAGTGGGAAGTCTGTGGGAAGGAAAAAGTGTGGCAGAAAACGCTGCACAACGAGAAGAGGTGACCGGACCCTGAGGAAGATTGTGGAGAAGGGCCGATTCCAGACCTTGGGGGACCTGCGGAAGCAGTGGACTGAGTCTGGAGTAGAAACATCCAGAGCCACCGTGCACAGGCGTGTGCAGGAAATGGGCTACAGGTGCCGCATTCCCCAGGTCAAGCCACTTTTGAACCAGAAACAGCGGCAGAAGCGCCTGACCTGGGCTACAGAGAAGCAGTACTGGACTGTTGCTCAGTGGTCCAAAGTACTTTTTTCGGATGAAAGCAAATTCTGCGTGTCATTCGGAAATCAAGGTACCAGAGTCTGGAGGAAGACTGGGGAGAAGAAAATGTCAAAATGCCAGAAGTCCAGTGTCAAGTACCCACAGTCAGTGATGGTCTGGGGTGCCGTGTCAGCTGCTGGTGTTGGTCCACTGTGTTTTATCAAGGGCAGTGTCAATGCAGCTAGCTATCAGGAGATTTTGGAGCACTTCATGCTTCCATCTGCTGAAAAGCTTTATGGAGATGAAGATTTCATTTTTCAGCACGACCTGGCACCTGCTCACAGTGCCAAAATCACTGGTAAATGGTTTACTGGTATCACTGTGCTCAATTGGCCTGCCAACTCTCCTGACCTGAACCCCATAGAGAATCTGTGGGATATTGTGAAGAGAACGTTGAGAGACTCAAGACCCAACACTCTGGATGAGCTAAAGGCCGCTATCGAGGCATCCTGGGCCTCCATAAGACCTCAGTAGTGCCACAGGTTGATTGCCTCCATGCCACGCCGCATTGAAGCAGTCATTTCTGCCAAAGGATTCCCGACCAAGTATTGAGTGCATAACTGTACATGATTATTTGAAGGTTGACGTTTTTGTATTAAAAACTCTTTTCTTTTATTGGTCGGATGAAATATGCTAATTTTGTGAGATAGGAATTTTGGGTTTTCATGAGCTGTATGCCAAAATCATCCGTATTAAGACAATAAAAGACCTGAAATATTTCAGTTAGTGTGCAATGAATCTAAAATATATGAATGTTAAATTTTCCTCATGACATTATGGAAAATAATGAGCTTTATCACAATATGCTAATATTTTGAGAAGGACCTGTATTTCTTTCTGCACTAATTATGGCCGGTCTGGTCTTCCAGAATCAAGAATGAATGCAGAAAAAAACTGATCTCGACACCAAGGTTAAGCTCCTTCTGGGGGGAAAGCTGAGCCAATGAGCACCATGTCAGCCAGCCCCCCGCCTCGCTACCCTCCCACTCCTTCCTGTTCCATGTCCTGATTTCTTCAGCCCAGCGGAGTCAAGAAACGAAACAAAAAAAAAATCAACACGTGTATGTGGACATTAGAGGTAAAAACGAAAAGGAAACGAAAAAAGTTCGTATAAAACCTATTTACAAGAAGTCAGTTGTATATAATAATAGTATGAAAATATAATAGATGAAAAACATTTAGAATTTTAGAAAAAAGCTGTAGCAAAAAATAACAAGGAACAGTTCGTTCGTTCGTCGTCTTCCGCTTATCCAGGACCGGGTCGCGGGGGCAGCAGACTCAGCAGAGACGCCCAGACGTCCCTCTCCCCAGACACCTCCTCCAGTTCCTCCAGGGGGAGCCCAAGGTGTTCCCAGGCCAGCCGAGAGACATAGTCCCTCCAGCGTGTCCTGGGCCGTCCCCTGGGCCTCCTCCCGGTGGGACGTGCCTGGAACACCTTCCGTGAAAGACGTCCAGGAGGCATCCGGTATAGATGCCCGAGCCACCTTAACTGGCTCCTCTTGATGTGGAGGAGCAGCGGCTCTACTCCGAGCCCCTCCCGGATGGCCGAGCTCCTCACCCTATCTCTAAGGGAGTGCCCGGCCACCCTACGGAGGAAGCTCATTTCAGCCGCTTGTATCCGTGATCTCGTTCTTTCGGTCATGACCCAAAGTTCATGGCCATAGGTGAGGGTAGGAACGTAGACCGAGCGGTAAATCGAGAGCTTTGCTTTTCGGCTCAGCTCTCTCTTCACCACAATGGACCGGCACAGCGTCCCATTACTGTGGCAGCCGCACCGATCCGTCTGTCTATCTCCCGCTCCATTCTTCCCTCACTCGTGAACAAGACCCCGAGATACTTGAGGCAGGAACTCCCCTCCAACCTGAAGAGGACAAGCCACCCTTTTCCGGTCGAGTACCATAGCCTCGGACTTGGAGGAGCTGATCCTCATCCCAGCCGCTTCACACTCGGCTGCGAACCGCCACAGCGCATGCTGTAGGTCTTGGCTAGAGGGGGCCAGCAGGAACAGTGAAAACAAATAAACATGATTTCAAATGAAAAGGCAAATTAAATAAATACAGTAGCACCATGGTCATTTTTTACTGTTTTGAACATCAAGATGAAATTTCTTTAAACTAAGTGTTTTTAAAGTTTTATTTCCATGAGCTTTTGATTTATTTCTGTATTTATTCATGATTATGGTGTAGCCCTCCACAGCCCAGTTTCCTATATGTAATAGTGCTCTTTCAGATATTACTGATTAACGTGACCACAGTAGTCACGCTGAGGCACAGATTAATGCAGCTCAAACTGAGACAAACTATGTTGTGTTTCAAAGGGAGGTAAGTCGGAGAAAAAAGGATTTATTACTCCATAGTGGTTCATGGTGTTGGGTCTTCCTTTAGGGGCTGACGACTCCTCAAAGTGCTCCAGCTCCTCCACCAGCTCCTCACAGAAGTTCTTCTCAAACACTGGGAACCGATACACTCTTGGAGCTTCAATTGACAGAAAGATGGACTACAGTTTGGACAGCTTTCAGAATATTCTGATTGTAAAAAAATAACCAATACTGTTGAATTGTTATATCAATTAATAAATTAATCCTAAGAATTGTAACATAAGTACGAAAGAAAAACAAATGCCCTATCAAGACAAAAAAAATATTAACCATTAATCACATTAATGAATACACATTCACTGATCATGGGTTTTTTGTTTGATTTTTGATCTGTTTTTTTTTTTTTTTTTAGATTTCTGTGGCAGTAGTGGCCTTTATTTGCAGTAATCAGACAGGAAATGGGCATAGAGAGAAGGGGGAAGCTGTGCAGAAAAACTCCCAAGATTGAGAATTAAACCTCGAACGGATGCGTCGAGGACTAATAGCCTCTAAGTGCCACCCGCTCTACCTGTACGCCACCCCGTGTTTTGTACATTCTGGTTTCTTTTTAAGAACTTTAAATAGGCAGACATAACAAGAGTTTTCATTAATTTATGTCAGGAACCGAGGAGGCGTCAGGCCACTGTGTGAGAGAGCAGTTTTAGTATTATTTTAAAAGTAAATCAAAATGAGCAAAAATGAGCAAATTTTATCTGTTTGGGATCTATTAGGGATTTATGGCAAATATGCTTCCTTTGATGCTACTACTAGGAAATGAAAGCTCTCTCAAGCTTACCTCCTACGTCCTCTAGCAGTTCCACAAGGCCTTCACAAGTGCCACTACTTCTGCAGTACTCAACAATCTGCATGAGCTTCGGAGCGAGGTAGGACTCCTGAGGAGAAATAAAGATCAGGTGTGGAGTCTTATAATAACCAGGCAACGAGCAGGGGGCTGACATTAAGTACCTGCAGATGGTAGACATGAGGATGGAGAGGCTGGTACATATGTTTTATGGCAGCAGTTCTTTCAGCAGATGTCTCACATATGCACCTTCTTCTGTCAACCTCCTGGGATATCTGAAATTGGAATCTGGAATAAACCTGGTTGAACTGAATAAAAGTTGACTTTCTAGACCTGTTTTTTTTTTTTTTTTTTGTAAAGGGTCATCAAATGACAGTTGTTGAAAAGGGACACTTTGCAAAAACTATAAATTTGAACTGAATTTGAGCATCGTCTATGAGGAATGCCCTCATCGCTGCGAGCCACTTCTGTTTTATGATTAACCTTTAACTTCATTGGTTCAAATGTTTGTACGATTGTATAATCCAGTAGAAAGGGAGCAAGAGCTGGATCTAAATTTAGCTATGGCTTTCAGGAGTAGCAACTCCTTAATTCATGTGTGCTTGGCAAACATATTTGTGGTCCACCAAAGAAATAAAAACCCACATCAACGCATTAGTTATCTTGTATGACACCAACAAGCAATTATTAGAATACAATAACTTCATAGCCCCAACCCTCACCAAACGGATTCTTAGCAAGTTGATGGTAATTAAAACAAGCTTTATTCATTTTCTTTGTTTTGGGTACTTTTCCATAACTTCGTGACGTCGCAACATCCAGTCCTTGCATAGTTGCTGTAACATTTCAGGTCATTTTTTTTGTATAGATTAAGATATTTCTAGACATAGTTAAGGGGAACCTAGGGTATTGACTGCATTTTGGACAGTAGGTAAAAGCCGGAGTACCTGGAGAGAAGCCAAGCATTTGCAGGGAGATAATTCAAACTCTACGCAGAAAGAGCCATGGGTCCAATTCAGACCCAGAACCTTCTTGCTGGAAGGCAATAGTGTTAAGCACTGTTTTACGGTGCAGTCAAACCTTGGGCTTGTGTATTGTATTTTCTTTTGTCATTTGCATGCATAAAAAAATCTTGTGTTGGTGGGGCAACAAAACCGTCCACCTCCATATCCATCTAACTCCAGCCCTGGATGGAGGTGTTAGAGAATAAAGGGATCTTACCTGGAAAAATGTAATCACAATGCCACAGAGTAAGAGAAATATGTTGTATTATATATATATATATATATATATATATATATATATATATATATATATATATATATATATATTGTTATGTTTTTTATATAAGGGAGAAATGGAATTCTATTCTATTAGCTTGCTCCATAAAATGCGGGACAAAATTAACGTTTGATGCCTTTATAAAAATAATTTTTTTTTTATCATTTACAACTAAAACATAATAATAAACAAATATGGTGTATACACAACACAACAAATGATCATGTTTAAACAACTTTGAATAATGACACAATAAAATCAACTTTACACCAGCTGTCCTCTGTAGTCTTAATTAAACGTCACCAGCTCGCGCTCTCGCGGCTGTTTACCTTTGTAAGCACGTCTACAAACTGCTGCTCCGTGACGCAACCAAGCCTCGTTAGCAGCTATAAGTGGAGACAAAATGTTTCAAATTACTCCTATATCACAGCAAAGCGGACATTTCCCTTTAAATAGCTTATTTGTTTGTAGCCAACAGCTCTCCACTGACTCACTGGTTGGTAATCCAGTCTGAACTGCTTCTCGGACACAAAACGAACATGCAGCTTGTATTCGTCCAGGAAGATGTTATCAGTCGTGAAGCAGCTACACGTATAAAACTTGGACTTCCTGTCTCCCTCGTTTGTCATGTTTCTCCCTTTAAGGCATTATTGGATTCTAAACTACTGAAAAACAGAGCTCCCACTGCTGCTGCAACTTACGTTGTTCCTTCCCTGCCTCATACTTCCTGTGCGTCTTCCTACAAAGTAAAAGCCTAACGTGTACAATTGTGACTGAATGTGTGCGACACATGAAAAAATACCTTGGGTATGCAAGCGTCGCCCGAAGAAACACTCGTCTAATGGGGTGTGTCTACGAGAAAGCGTGCAGATGTAGGAAAAGATGGGAAAATCGAGTGAAATAAAGACAGGATTTAAATGCGAGATACTAAAAATCCCTTTACAGATGACTTCTGTTTTTACATGTAACATTTACGTGTTTTAGATCCTGAAAAAAATACAAAGTAATATCAGCCAGAGATCACCTGAGGAAATATAAAACTGATTTTTTAAATTATGTTATTTATTAGAGAGAAAAATACTGTCCAAACTAAACTTGGTCTTATGTGAAAATGTAACTAAACCTAATACCACCCTTGCACGAACGGCCGTTTGTGATAACTGTCAATCACCGTGGAGGAATTTTGTGAAGCTCCTCTTTGCAGAACTGCTTGTGTTCACCCAACACTTTGGACAAACTTCTGACTAGTTCACCACAAAACCTCCATTTTGGTTGTTATGAGCCATTCAGATTTGGTTTTCTCAGCGTGTTGGTTAGTATGTGTGGCGTTATTTGCTACATTTTCCTCCAGAGGATGCTAACGAAAAAACGAAAGTCGTATAAATCAGCTTCCGGCCCACGAAGAAGAAGGCGAAGACGTGGAGTCGCATCATTCTTCATCCGGCAAGACGTGCGACGGGGATGCGTGGTTTGTACACCATGTTAAGTGGCGCATCAGTCAAACGCCCACTTTTACCACTGTTCCTGATCACTGTTTAGCGAACAGGAAAGGATTTCCGGTTTGTATGTCATTATGTTTCATTTACATTGCCAGCGCTGCATCACGTAATAAACTCAGATTGCTCTGTCATGTTGCCTCTTTTTCACATCACTCCATCCAAGTGGAAAACTCTTCCCACTCCGCCCGTCGTCCTTTTTACCGTGCTCATTGTCCGGCGGACTGTTAGGAAACGCACCCAGACATCCATGGGCTCTGTGTTGTTATCTTGCAGTTGTTGTGATTGTTGTTCCAGCCGACAGGAGCGTTTTGCTGCTGAGTATGCCGGCTGGCTGTCGGCTCGTTTCTGCTCGTCGAGGTGCACGGTCGCTGTGTGACATGCTGAGCGTGGACTCGTTACAGGTGGCTGAGGAAGAGGTGGTGGAGTCCAGCTCCAGCAAACTCTCTGACATTTACACTTTTGTGGCCAAAGGCAGCCTCCCTCAGTCAATGAATCCTTTACAGAAGAAGAATTTCAAAAGATACGCCCAGAAATTCATCTTTGATGGTAAGACAGCTTGTAAAACTCACCCACTTTAACTTTGGCTGTATGAAGTTGTTATTGTGTATATGAGATAACCATTTCAAAGTTATGCTCAATGAATCTGGAGAACTGGAATTCCCTAGACCTGCTTTGAAAATGTCGTCTCATTCCTGTTTGTGTCCAAGAGGGAAAGCTGTATTATGTAGGACCCAAAAAGGATGAGAAAAGGGAAGTGGTGATCGAGGCTGAGAGGAAGAGGCAGATTTTCCTCGATTGCCACTTCAATGATATCGGACATCACCTGGGCCAGAAGAAGACCGTACACAGGATCCAGAGCAAGTACTACTGGCTGGGTATCATCAAAGACGTGGTGGACTGGGTAAGCCTGCGTTATTTCCTGCTGCTGCATAATTCCGCCGTCACATCCTGCATCAGTAACACAGCTGCCACTGTTCTAGATCAAATTGTGTGAGACCTGTCAGCAAACAGAGAGGAACAAGAACCTGGCCCGGACTGTTCGGCCCATTAAAGTGGACGCACCCTGGGATATTGTCGGGGTTGATTTCATAGGTCTGTTTTGAAAGTTTAAGGTGATTATTTTGGCCTGATAATGTGCTGAGTGCCCTTCTCTGTTTAACAGGGCCTTTCACAGAAACTCAGCATGGCAACAAAAGCGTGATCCTATTCATTGATTACTTTAGTAAATGGCCAGAGGCTTTCCCCGTGCAAACGGCAGATCCCCTGTCAGTGGCCAGATGTATCTGTAAGTGCATATACAGGTAAGAAGAATCCCATTCTCTGCAGTGCTCTGCAAAAGTACATTGGATATATTTCACTATAAAAATATTAACTTCATTGTATTTTCAGGGGCTATTATAATTATAATGAGTACTGACCTTTTTTGTATTTAAACTTGAAGAACGAACAAAAAAGGACTAGAAATCCTGGAATTTGAGGGTGAAATAGCATGGAAGTTTGACATTAAAAATGTGTAAGAACCCTGATATCAGTGGAACCAGGTTTCACTGCAATAGCAGCTGGAAGTCTAAAGGTGTATGTTTATTTGTGCATTTGTCTTTGCAAAATAGCTCAAGCTTAGACTGGATGGAGAACGCTTGTTAACAATAATTTCCAGTTCTTGCTACAGATTCTCCATTGGATTTAGGTCTGAACTTCGACTAGGCCATTCTAACACCTGAATGTGCTTCGATGTAAACCATTCTATTGGAGCTCAGGCTATTGCCCTGTGTTTAGCTCAATCCATCTTCCCATGAACCCAGACCCGCTCCTCTGTCCCTGTTGATAAAAGTTTCCCCACAGCATGAGACAGCCTCCACCATGTTTCACCATTGGTATATAGTGTTAATTGTGATGTACAGTTTTACCTTTCGACCCTACGCTGTGTTTCCATTTTAATTTGACCAGAACACCTTATTCTACATGTTTGCTGTGTTACCTAAATTACTTGCGGCAAACTACAGTAGGGGCTTTATGTGACTTGCTTTAACTAGGGCTTTCTTCCACTTTTCCACCAAGGTTAGATTTGTGGAGTGAAGACTAATAGTTGTAATGTGACAAAAAGGTGGTGCAGACACTTTAACAAAGTACTGTATTTTATGAGAAATTCTTAACATTTTTCTAACCTAAATAATTTTTTATTATCAGGTTTGGGGCCCCTAAAACAATAGTGTGTGCACAGAATCATGAGTTCTGTGATGAGGTGAGACGGAGAGCACCAAACTCTTGCAGCCTTCTTGGACTGTAGGTCAGATGTGGTAACTCTGAGGACGTTTGTTTTTTTTTTTTTTTTTTCATTTTCTTAGGTGTCAAAGGTGCTGCATGAGAGGTGGAGCTTGGTGCAGAGGGTGTCTCCTCTGGATCAGCCCCAGCTCAACCCACTGCACGACTGCACGGGACCACTGCTGAAGGAGGCTGTGGTTCAGATGGTGGTGGAGAAGCAGTCAGACTGGGATGACTTTCTGGACCCAGTGCTCTTCCTCCTCCGAACCTCCAGCAACCCAACGACCAAGTTCACTCCGTACTTGCTCATGTATAGCAGGAAGGCTAATTTACCCAATGAGGTGAGCCTGTAGGAGCTGATCTGGTGGTAACAATGTTTTCAGGTTGTTTTCCTGAATTCTTTCTTTTCATTTAGAGCACACTGGCCCTGCTGAATTATGACGACCCAGAGCAGGATGCATGTAGAGAGAAAGCTTCTACATATATGGACCTAATGCACGAGCAACAGAGTTCTGTTAAGCAGCTGGTAAGATGCTTTATGTTTACAAGTGTGCCTTTTAAACAATCTTTTTTAATATGCCAAGTTATAAAAAAATGATGCATGTTGGGCAGGATTTCAGTGTAAAATTAGGTAACCAGTCCCCTAATCCTCTGACTTCAGCACCCAAGTCTTTACAAATGCCTAAATTCTCTAAAATACTATTTTTGGCCACTTGGGGGCAGCAGAAGAACCTTATCTTTTCTACAGTAGAAGTTGATCTTTGCAGCTTATCAGCTTGTTCCAATGTTTCCTGTATGTCAGTTAATTAAATTATGTTGACTATGCCACATAATCCGTTTCTATGAACAAATAGTTCATGGAGGAAAAGTACAAAAAAAGCTAAATGAAAGTAGCAAAATTGCTTACAAATGTATAATGGAATAGACTAACTTTATATGAAGGGTAAAATTGAGTGGTGACTCAAATGAATAATTGATTTGATGAAGTTGCTTTTTGTTTTCTTCATTGCCTTCATTAGCAGCCAGACTAGGCAAAGCAGGGCAGCCATTTATGTCGAGAATGCATTGAGGAGGTAATTCACTGTGCTTTAAAGAAGAAGGAAATGTAGTGATATGATAAAAATGCAGTAAACAATAATGTTTTTAGTCCTGATTTAAAGGAGCCAACAGTTTCTGCAAGTCTCAGGTTTTCAGAACGTTTATTTCAGAGCTTTGGAGAAAACACTCTAAATGGAACCACTTCTTGTTTAGTTCTGGTCCTAAGGAAACGATAAGTAAACGGGTCCCTGGTAACCTGTAGTAATTGAGACCCGAAGGAGCTAGATACATTGCAAGTAACTCAGATGTATTCAGGCCCCATCACCATTTAGTGCCTTATAGACTAATAACAAGATTCTAAAATCTCTGTTGAGTGGTTCAAGGGCCGGTGTAATATGTTTCCTTGTCCTAGTCTTGGTCAGGGCTCTGGTTGCCTGAATAATTTTGTTTTTACGAACTTGTGTAAAGATGGCATCGCTTTAATCAAATCAACTCAAAGTAAAAACCTTCACTGGTTCTCTGTCTCCCGTTTTGTTTTAAACAAAGATATAAGCTTAGCTTTTCTTTGTTTATATATATAGATATAGCTTTTCTTTGTATGTGTGTATATATATAGTACAGGCCAAACGTTTGGACACCTTCTCATTTAAAGAGTTTTTTTATTTTCATGACTATGAATATTGTAGCTTCACACTGAAGGTATCGAAACTATGAATTAACACATGTGGAATTATATACTGAACAAAAAAGTGTGAAACAACTGAAAATATGTCTTATATTCTAGGTTCTTCAAAGTAGCCACCTTTTGCTTTGATTACTGCTCCGCACACTCTTGGTATTCTGTTGATGAGCTTCAAGAGGTAGTCACCTGAAATGGTTTTTACTTCACAGGTGTGCCCTGTCAGGTTTAATAAGTGGGATTTCAAGCCTTATAAATGGGGTTGGGACCATCAGTTGTGTTGTGCAGGAGGTGGATACAGTACAAAGCTGATAGTCCTACTGAATAGACTGTTAGAATTTGTATTATGGCAAGAAAAACGCAGTTAAGTAAAAAAAAACGAGTTGCCATCATTACTTTAAGAAATGAAGGTCAGTCAGTCCGAACAATTGGGAAAACTTTGAAAGTGTCCCCAAGTGCAGTCGCAAAAACCATCAAGCGCTACAAAGAAACTGGCTCACATGAGGACCGCCCCAGGAAAGGAAGACCAAGAGTCACCTCTGCTGCGGACGATAAGTTCATCCGAGTCACCAGCCTCAGAAATCGCAGGTTAACAGCAGCTCAGATTAGAGAACAGGTCAATGCCACACAGAGTTCTAGCAGCAGACACATCTCTAGAACAACTGTTAAGAGGAGACTGTGTGAATCAAGCCTTCATGGTAAAATAGCTGCTAGGAAACCACTGCTGAGGACAGGCAACAAGCAGGAGAGACTTGTTTGGGCTAAAGAACACAAGGAATGGACATTAGACCAGTGGAAATCTGTGCTTTGGTCTGATGAGTCCAAGTTTGAGATCTTTGGTTCCAACCACCATGTCTTTGTGCGGTGCAGAAGAGGTGAACGGATGGACTCTACATGCCTGGTTCCCACCGTGAAGCATGGAGGAGGAGGTGTGATGGTGTGGGGGTGCTTTGCTGGTGACACTGTTGGGGATTTATTCAAAATTGAAGGCATAGTGAATCAGCATGGCTACCACAGCATCTTGCAGCGGCATGCTATTCCATCCGGTTTGCGTTTAGTTGGACCATCATTTATTTTTCAACAGGACAATGACCCCAAACACACCTCCAGGCTGTGTAAGAGCTATTTGACCAAGAAGGAGAGTGGTGGGGTGCTGCGCCAGATGACCTGGCCTCCACAGTCACCGGACCTGAACCCAATCGAGATGGTTTGGGTTGCGCTGGACCGCAGAGTGAAGGTAAAAGGGCCAACAAGTGCTAAGCATCTCTGGGAACTCCTTCAAGACTGTTGGAAAACCATTTCAGGTGACTACCTCTTGAAGCTCAACAACAGAATACCAAGAGTGTGTGGAGCAGTAATCAAAGGAAAAAGTGGCTACTTTAAAGAACCTAGAATATAAGACATATTTTCAGTTGTTTCACACTTTTTTGTTCAGTATATTATATATATATATAAATTGAACAAAGAAAAACCAGAGCCCACAATAAAAAAAGAAATTATATATTATTGTGGGCTCTGCTTTTCTTTGTTCTTCTTGTCCTTTTCAGATGTATAGCTGACATTAGCAGCTGTGGGTTATGAAGTAGCATAAAACTGGCATGTATGATGGCTTGGTAAACGCAACCATATTTCGTTCTGTTTTTTGCTTTATTTTTGTGTTCTCTATTTCAAGGTAATAGCCAATATGAACGCAGCCTACAAGCAAGAGAAGAAGAAGAACGCCAAACGCAGGATGCAGACCACACCCCCTGCCACGTTAAAAATGACAGAGCCCCTATTTGCTGCAGTGGACTCGACGTCGGCCAAAAAAGTCAAAGAAAGCTTGTATTTGTCGTTTCCTATGGAGACGGTGTTGGCCACTGAGCCAAACAACTCTGAGGATGTAAAGACTGAGCTGGAATACCGCTTGGCTGAACCTGACGCCCACTGAGGATGATGACACAGGAGCAGTGTATGACTGCACGTCACTTAGGGCTGCCTGGAACCTTACATAAAAGGTTGACGTCAACATGCAGTGGAAAATGACTGGGACGATCCCTGAGTTGCACCTTCAGTGCCTTGCAAAAATACTCACACCCTACACCTCAGATGTTAAAATCCCAGTTATCAGTCTAGAGAGAAATGTATCTTCCTAAAATAGCTCAAACTGTCAGATTAGATGGAGTATGCCTGTGAAGAGTAATTATGAGGTCTTGTCTCTCGATTTTCAACTGGGTTTAGATCTGGGCATTGCCATTCTATCATATAAATATATGTTGATCTAAACCATTTCATTTTAGCTTTGGTTGCTTGTTGAAGGCCGCTGTCCGGCTGGAAAAGGAACCTTTGTAGCCTCTGACATGCTTTTTACCAGGATTGCCCTGTTTTTAGTTCCATCTATCTTTCCATCAATTCAGACGAGCTTCTCTGCCCATAAAAAAAAAAAAAGCATCCCCACAGCATGATGCTGTCTCCACCATATTTCACCAGTGGTGTATTTAGGTTTATGTACACTATTAGGTTCCCATACATTACATTTTGCATGTAGGCCATAAAGTTCTTTTTTCCTTGCTATTTACCATTACCATTTGTGTGCACTGTTGTTCTGTGTTTAAATCCCAGCCTGGGGTCTTTCTGCAGGTGTAGCTACTCCAGTTTCTTCCCACAGTCGAAAAACATACCTGCTAGGTTCCTTGATCTCTATGAAATGGACCTAGGTGTAGTTGCTGCTTTAAACCTCTCCACAATGTTCTCCCCGACCTGTCTGCTGTGTTCCTTGGTCTTCATGATGCTGTTTGTTCACTAATGTTCTCTAATAAACCTATACTGCCATTACAAAACAAATGTAAACAAATGCATGTTACACTTTTAAGAGTATTATTTGTAAAACATTTTTAAAATGTGCAATATTTTGTGTTATCACATAAATTTGGGGGAAAAAAATACCATAATGTTTTTGTTTGTAGTGTGACAATAATGTGAAAAGGTTTTTGTAAATACTTTAGTGGGGCACTGGAACATCATTGCCAGTGGAAAGTGCAGAGGATCGATGTTTATAGTCCGGAGGATTCTGTCAGAAATCAGAATCATTATCTAAACAAACTACTATAAGAATTTGTCCATGTGTGGTGTAGACTTTTAGTTTTCCATTTCCCCTCATAAACATTTACCTTAGGTTATTTCATTTTATAGTCAGTCATTTTCTACCGCTTATTCCATAGTGGGTCACGGAGAAGCTGGTGCCTATCTCCAGCAGTCTATGGGCAAAAGGCAGGGTACACCCTGGACAGGTCGCCAGTCCATTACAGGGCAATAGACATACAACCACACACTCATTCATACACCTAAGAGCAATTTAGAGTGACCAATTAACCCAACAGGCATGTCTTTGGACTGTGGGAGGAAGCTGGAGTACCCGGTGAGAACCCACGCATGCACAGGGAGAACATGCAAACTCCATGCAGAAAGACCCCCGACTGGGAATCAAACCCAGGACCTTCTTGCTGCAAGGCAACAGTGCTACCAACTGCGCCACCATGCAGCCCTCATTTTATATTTACCTAAAATAAAATATTAGTCTGAAATACATTAAACCCAATACTTTAAGGAACATAAACAGGAATATTTTACCTATATAGCTATTTCACATCTGGGTAAAAAAAGAATATTAATGTAAATTTAAAGATAGAGGTTTAAACAAACCCAGTATATGTTTCAGCATAACATTGAGTGATTTGCTGGGAGGGGTCACATGGCTGTCATTACTGCAACAAGATATAGAATTTCAGAGATCCTACAAATAAGAGATGAGCCACTAATATGGACAGATGCTTCGTTCGATTTATCTCGGAAGTGGGAGTTGGAATCGGAGTGATATCACACTTAAGTATTGTTTTTGTGCATCTTGAAAAAAACTGGGATTTGTAAATTACTGTGGTGCTTACTACTATTAATGATACAGGGGAAAATGTGTTTTGTTCATGTGTCCCCCTAAATATCAAAGAAACATGTTCAGTGATAGTGGTAGTACTGTGTTATGTGTGTCACTACTTTATTAAGATACTAGCAGTTTGAGGTAGCACTAAGTAGTACCTGCAACCTTTAATATGTTTAGATGTGTGGCTGCCATATTGGATATTAACAGTTCTGCTCAGTGACTTTCCCAGCTGGAATTCACACTTCATTTTGCATTCTTGGCATTTTTCCATCTTCGAATATCTGAGTACAAAGAATAAACACCATTTCTTTACTGTAACTTGGATTCCCCAAGTTCCCAGCCACAACAACAAAGCCTCTTGAAGTTGGATTTCCAACTTTAAAAGTCGAAGGGACAAACTGCCAAAGTTATTTGCTCAACCATCACTCCCATGGTCACAGGTGTGTAAAATTAAGCACCTAGGTATACAGACTGTTTCTTCAAACATTTGTGAAAGAGTGGGTCGCCGTCAGGAGCTCAGTGAATTCCAGCATGACATTGTTTTATGTGACCTTATGTTTTAAAATGAGCAAATCTATAATATACACATAGCCTCTTACAATAAACTATTGTTATGTTGCTAATCTTACACTTGTGCTTAAATATTGTGGCTTTTTATGATAAACTCCAAACTCAACATACTCTCAACAAAAAAGAACGTGATGATTCTCCGAAAAGAATTAAAAGTTCAAAGGAGGCAAGCTTTAACAAATTAATTGATATGTTTGTCTTTTTTATTGTTAATATTGATTTGCCAATTCCTAAGCTGTCACCGTTGTGAGTTACGTTGAGCAACACAGTTGCAAGCTGTGTGCTCCCCTGTGGTGATGTCAGTCCAGATGCAGCAAACAGATGCTCCATGTGCGCACCGATGGCACACAGCTCTGCCCCTCCTGTCCAATAGCCTGTAATCCAATATTTTGATTAAAGGGGAAGCAGGGTGTAGTCTTTCCCTCACTGGGTTCGTCCAGACCACAAACATAAAGCATTTACTCGCAAACCAACTTCAATTTCAGCTTTCTGCTTGCGCAATTACGCACTCATAGGCGCCCAGCGCCAATTAACTGACAGGGGAACTAATCTATTCAGGGTAGAGGCTGCAATGACAAACCTGCTGCTGAGAAAGGTTAACAAACTGTAACAGTCCAGAAAAGCAGGAGCAGAATAGAACAGGACAAAATCAGCAACTGGATCATTCATAATGAACAACCCCATGTTTCAAGCGCCTCGGCTTTTGTTGCTTTTCTTCTTGTTCTGTTGGGCGCAGTAGCAGCCAGCCAGTAGAACACCCAATTTCCTCATTTAAATATGACGCTCTGCACCTCTTTTACGCCTGTTATTCATTACAGGTGCATTTTTTTGTGCAAGCAATTTAGCACCCCTTATTTGGGATCTTTGAAGATCAGGTCTAGTGCACAGAGGTCGCCGGCTGTCTGCAGAGTAAATCGCTACAGACCTCCAAACCTTATATCGCCTTTAGAAGAATAGTGCACAATGAACTTCATGGAATGGGTTTCCATGGCAGAGCAGCTGGATCCATGTCATACAATGCCGTGCAATGCAAAGCATCGGATGCTGTGGCATAGAGCACACCGCCAATAGACTAATGAAGGCGCGTTCTCTGGAGAGGTAATTCCCGCTTCTCCATCTGGCAATCTGGGTCCGTATTCACAAAGAATCCTAAGACTAAAAGTAGCTCCTAGTGACATCATTCTAAGAAAAATCTTAGAATTTCCACTCGATAAGATAAAAGTTATCCACGAAGCATCTTAGACCTTATGACAGCTCCTAACGTGAGAAAATGTTAAGAGTAGTGAGGAGGACTTTTACTGAGTTTAAAAGTCTCTTAAACAGAGAAGATGGCGGAAAGACAGAGAAAAAGAAGAGATGTTCTCCTTACAATTAAAAACAGTGAATTAATAAAACGCTACCGACTGGATCGTGCAGGGATCCACCACCTAAACAGTCGAGTAAATGAACACATAACAATCATACAATTATTAAAAAAGAGATCACGTAAACTATATCAACCTCCTAGGGGAAAGTTAAATAGTTTCAGCAGCAGAACAGGATAAAGGTGCACCTCTGTTAGGAAGGATGAATAAATAATAGAAAGAATAATGAATAACCATGAAGAAAAAATGGTCAAAACCGGCAAACATTTCATTCACCAAGACATAGACTGGAAAACACACAAAACAAATCCCTTCTTTTTAGTAAAAATTTAGTAGAAATTGAAGTTTGGTTTGATTTTTTTTTTTAAATCAAAAGTATTAAAAAAATAAAACAACCAACAAAGACCGGTCCAAATTGCTAATATTCAAAGACTGGCACCTAATCTTGTGACTGTTTTATATTGAGAAAGTAAAAGTTGCTGTTCTTATGTAGCCAATGCGTTAAGTGGTCCCTCCTCTTTTTTTTTTTTTTTTTTTTTACAATAAAACAAATATAGATGATTAACAACATATAAAACAAACACATTTCTAAAATTTTTATGAATTTAAATTGGGATAGGTATTTTTTTTTAAATAAAAAATATCTGAGATAACACCTCTCTGGTGAAGTCATGGGATAAAGTAGCCTACGTAATTTGCCAAGTTAAATATGTGAAGAGTGTCAAAATATAAAATAAACAGGCTACATTTTCCCTTGCCTGTAATATTATTATTTTTGTTGTTATTAAATGTAGGAAGAAAATCAAGCCATATTTAAATTTGTGCGCATTTCTTTTTTAACCACAAAAAGCTGGCTTGTATTTCAATGTAAATTTAGTAATTTAAAACAAAAATTAAATATCCGCTTTTTGAATTTTGAAATGACCAAAATATGGCGTGACCCAAATCAAATCCCACTGGTTTTCCCAGTTGAAACTACAATATGCCCTACCGGGCCAAATAGGCGCTCCGACACCTAGATAAACCGAATGCAGCATATTTACTCAGTGTCCATGGCAACTTCAAGGTACAGTATTCGCCAAATTATGGTACATTTAAGGCTTCGGTTTTTCAGCAATTTTGAAAAACACGTTCTAATTTCTTTCGTGTACAGAAATAAAAATTGGTGTCAGAATAAGCCGCCGAGCGTAAAGGTCTTCACCGTATTGGCTCTTCCTGCGAATGCTCGAGTGTATAGACGATCTTTGATGCCGGTGCAAACTTGACAGGTCGGGCGGACGCTGCTTGGTGAAGCCGAACTTGGTTCGATGAGGCGCGGATGTCGCTTCTCTTTGCTTGTGTGTTTGACCGAATCAGAAACAGAACGCAGTTAGTTAGCAGAGGTAATATACCCGTGGACAGGCTGCTGGACGGTGAGGTATAAAACCAATATGGCAGTATGTTACCTGACTTAAACCAGCACCTGCTAGCAGCTGGTATTGAACACCAAACAACAAAGTAATAGTGGTTGAAGGACTGGGAATTCTCTGTTGATGTCATCGACATTCCTGAAAATCATGTACGACGCAGTAAACTACTTTAATTCTTGGTAATATTTTAGAAGAAAAGCTGCAGGCGACCGGAAATAGAATTCTTTCAAAATAAAACTTGAAATAAATAATCTAGAAGAAACGTTTCTTCCGTCATTTAAACTCACCGAATGTTTTTTTTTTTTTTTTTTTACGTTGTGTAATTGTAAATGAAAGTTCTCATACAAGTTTTCATCAAAATTTTTATACAGTTTAGCTTTTAATCAGTTTTGCTTTGAAAAGCTGGTTTTCTCCCAGTCAGTAAAGTAGAGGGAGCTCTGAACCTCAGCTCAGATAACCAGCATGGGTACCAGAGTATCTGTGATCTGCACTCTGCTGTACATTGTCCTTGACAGTGTCATCACAACTGTCCTGTACATCAAGGGGACACAGCTATCCTCCTTCGCACATGATGTCCTGGACTTCAACATCCTGAGCTCTGCCCTGGACCTCTGGGGGATCGTGCTGCTCCGAGCATCCCTGTTGTTGGGGGCCTCCGTAGGGGTTTCGTGGAACAAGGAGGATGGCCCGCCCAGAGTCGCCCAGGTCACCACAGTCATTCTCCTCTTCTGCATGGTTATCATCACCTATGCCTTGGCCAAGCTGCTGATGCTGACAGAGCTGGAGCCTCTCAGCCAGCAGCCGTGGTTCCTGAGCCTAATCGGTTGGACTTGTGCCTCCTCATTGGGTGTCGTGCTGCTCTGGAGGCAGCTTGGGAGGGTTTCCAGCTCTGTGAAAGCCCTGACCATCAGGAACAGCCGTGGTGGAGGAGGAAGGGTCTCTGAGGACACAGAGAAGCTGGTGGAGACAGCTGATGAAGAGGAGGAAGTGGTGGGACGGAGGAAGGAAGAGGAGATGGTCAGCTCTAGAGCTACACTGGGACGCTTGCTCAGCTACTGCAGAAAGGATGTGGGACTCCTTTCTTTAGCTGTCCTCTTCCTCCTCGTCTCTGCAGTGTGTGAGTATCCTTCAGACAATGTTGTACCCCAGTTGTTACGTTAAATTTTACAAAGGACCAAAAGGCTCATAATTTTATTGATAATTTACAGACCTTTCACCCTATGGAGACCAACTACACGCAGCAATGCCAAAGGTTCTAAGAGTGGCTGTTGTAAATAAAACGAAAGGCTTTGTTATCTTTCAATGAGTGCTTTTATGATTCTAGATGTAATATATTTTATTGGCTTCTATTAAAGTTCTTGTACTTCTAAAGTGGCTTAAAAGGCGTTTTATTTAGGTTTTAGAAATCTAATTAGGATTTTTTTAAAACTTCTATGTAAGCTAATTGAAACAAAGCCGTACGATCTCATTGCTGGCAACACTGATTAACATTCAAATAAATCCATCCATCATTGCATCAGCATCGGCTCACACTCCTATTTTTTTTTCTGTTGGGACATACAAGGAGGGATCTTTGACCGTTCCCCTTTTCACAATCTCTCTAGACTGTCCAGAGTCCTCACTCCTCTTGTGCTCCCTTGTCTTCAGCTCAGCTCACAGGTTTTTTTTTTATCGCATTTAGGCCTGGGAACTGAGATGGCCTTGGAAGGTGGTTTTCAATCATTACCTGGACAGACTTTTAAAACAACTGTGGCACCAGTGATTCTGATTAAAACAAATATTTTTTAACTGGAGATATTTTTTCTCTGAATAAATATCTTCACATTTTGAATTTGTTTCTGTTTCAGTGTGAGATTAAATAAAAGTCAATAAAAGCTGAATTTATTAGGAAGCTCTCTACAAATCTTTACTAACCTTTCCAACAAATCTGTCCACGGCTGCATGTTTTATGCTCTGGGTTGTATTTAATTTGAATACTGAGCATTTTTCAGTGTTCGGATATATATCTTGAAACAGGCTGAGTCAAACTGCTTGCTTCTTAATAACCTTTGGTAAGCACGGGCAAGAAAGGGGCAAAGGTCAGATGCTTCAAATGCCCACCTAAGTAGATAAGATTCTGTCATAAAGATCCGAAATGGGGTGCTTAGAAAGGTTTCTGCTTCATGTTGGTGGGTGCTGCAGAAAGCTTTTCAGATTGAAAGCCTTGAATCTAAAGAGTAGTGGGAAGTGAAGGAAACCCAGGCACTGCTCCATCTGAAGACGATTATTTTCACCAAATGATATAAGAGGAATAATCAGTAATCCCAACAGACCACAGTACTATTTTATGTTTACCTGGTTGTAATTGCTTCTCCAAATGATTCAATAAGTACATGTTAAATTGATCTATTTTTTTACACCACAATTTATCCTTTTTATTATCCAGGTGAAGCTTTCATTCCATACTACTATGGGAAGGCAATAGACGGCATTGTGGTTCACCAGAGCATGGAGTACTTTGCTAAACCTGTGGTTGCAGTGGCTTCACTGGCTTTGGTCAGGTGAGTGTCTAAAGGTCTAATTAGTTGCCAAGTTCTGCTAATCTGATGCATCAGGAGGCATAACCAGCTCTATAAAAGCTGGGGTTTGGGCAGCATACATATGTGAGTTAACACTGTGTCGGGGGAGAGAAGATGACCGCAATGGTTTTAAGCAGCCACTCTTACTACTTCTTAATGATAATAACCCTTTCCAAGTCTGATTAGCCATTTCTAAGAGAAATGGAAAAAGGGATAATAATAGGAAAAGATTTCAGTTGCTACTGACCCCAGAAGTGGAGATCCTTGGAGCTTATTTACAAAAACCCCAAGAGCTCAGTTTTCTTAAGCCCATGGTGTATGTTAGAATCCATGACAGCACAGTGAATGAAGACTTAACAAGAGGGGTTACCAGGCGAAGACCTCTTCTAAAAGTTGCCTCTGGACAAACTGTAAATCATCTGTCTCTCCATCCACTCAGGTTAAGAATCCGGTTGTCATCTTTGATGGCAATCTTATCTTTTCATACCCACATTACCAACATCACCTGGTCTCAGCTGGACTACTGTAATTCTCTCCTTTTTGGTCTCCCCCACAAATCTCTTCATAAACTCCCAATTGGTCCAGAACGCTGCTGCCCGAGTCATCTCCAGAACATCACCCACCAGTCACATTATACCTGTACTTCAACTGCTCCTCTGACTTCCAATTAAATACCGCCAGGGATTCAAACTCTTGCTCTATACATTTAAGACCATCGATCACCTCGCTCCTTCATGTCTTTCTGACCTCCTCCACATTAATACTCCCTCCCGGTCTCTAAGGTCAGCCTCCTCTATCAACCTCTTGGTCCTTCCTGCTCATCTGACCACCATGGGATTCAGGGCCGTTAGTCGATCTGGAATGCCCCCCTCCCCTGACATCAGAAACACTGTCACTCTCTCTTTTCAAATCCCAGCTGAAAACTCATCTGTTAAAACAAGCCCTATTATTTTGTTCCTACTGTTTTTTTAAGTAGCCTTTTTTTTATTGCTTTTATCTTTGTAAGGTGACCTTGTGTGGCCTGAAAGACGCCTTTAAATAGTTTCCAGTTTCTTGCTGCTACATGTCACTGTACCCCTGGGCAAGGCACTTCACCCCAAGTTGCCTACTGATCTGCGTATCGGTGTATGAATGTGTGTGTTAGTGAGTGTGATTAGCTGAATGTGGCTCTAGTGTAAAGCGCTTTGAATGGTTGGCATGACTGGAAAAGTAATCTGTTGCAAAGGCTTGGTCTCTAGAACTCAAACAGAAAGAAATGTTGTGATGGGCCCTTAAGAGAGCTGTGCTGACTCCCTCACTCCTCCCTACCTACATCTGTTTACCCATCACCCTTCCTTCCTTGCAGGTTCCGTACGTAAAGGCCGACCACTGTAGAAATACTTGTAATAAATTAACAGTGAAGTTTCTTATTTAAGAAGGACTGAGGAATCTGGGAATTGGAAACTGGATTTCAAATTCAGAAGTTCAGATATATTTAATAAAATTTTAAGAACAGGTAAGGGCCAGAATGTTTTTTATTATGCTCTTATCCTGTACATGAAATCCAGGAACTGAATCAGAGTGCACTTCTTGTTTCCATGATTGTACCACAGTGAGAAGTCTGCAGCAACTTACAGTCCTACCTAGTGCTTTCTACTATAATGTGGTTATGCAATGTCGCTGTTAGGGATTGTAGTTCAGTGAAATATGCAGCTTCAGATCCATGTTGACCCAGGTGCCAGCAGCACACCATTTCAATCTTTTCTTTCCCCTCAGTTCGCTGGCCGTGGGAGTGCGAGGAGGAGTCTTCACCCTGACATTTGCGAGATTAAACCTTCGGCTCAGGAGCCACCTCTTCAAAACCCTGATGAGGCAGGAAATTGCGTTTTTTGATGAAAACCACACCGGTAACGCAGAAGCACATCGCAGTTCTCTGTCAACCCTGATGTATCCCTCTGTGTATTTTTTCTCTGTTATTACCTGTATCTGTTGGCCAACAGGGGACATCCTTTCACGCCTGTCAGCAGACACCACCCAGGTGAGCGACCTCATCTCCCAGAATGTCAACGTGTTTTTGAGGAGCGCCATCAAGGGAACCGGCTTTGTCATCTTCATGTTTAGGATGTCCTGGAAGCTCACGCTGGTCACCATGATGGGATTTCCTTTCATCGGCCTTGTCTCTAAGCTTTACGGTGAATATTACAAGGTAGAGTAGTTCAGCCTCTGTTTCATGCTTTATTTAGCACATGCTAAGAAATCTAACATAACTGAAATGTAATATGGTACATCAGTTATTGTGTAGTGATGGTTCAGGAGTAACCAAAATATGTTTCCTCCAGAAACTGACCAAAGAGGTGCAAACAGTCCTTGCAGAGGCTAATAAGGTAGCAGAAGAGACCATCTCAGCTATGAGGACAGTGCGGAGCTTCGCCAATGAAAGCGGAGAGGCCAACTCTTACTACGCCAAGCTCTTGGTTATGTTCCAGCTCAACAAAAAACAAGCCCTGGCCTATGCTTGCTACATGTGGTCCAGTTGTGTATGTTCCTCCTGCTGCAGCTCCATGTACTGTTGTTGGTTTTAAAGCGAGGGAGCATCACTGAACTTCATCTTTGTTTTCCAGATATCAGAGCTCGCTCTTGAGGTTGCCGTCCTCTACTATGGAGGTCACCTTGTAGTCACTGGTCAGTTGAGCAGTGGTGGCTTAATTTCCTTTTTCATTTACATGCTGGAGCTGGGAGAATGTTTTGAGGTATTCCCTCAGTTGTTTTCATCAGTTCTTACCATAACAGAGCAGCAGATTGCAATGAGTTCCTGTCCTGCCTGCGTTTCAGAGCATTGCATCAGTTTACACTGGCCTCATGCAGGGCGTTGGAGCTGCTGAGAAGGTGTTTGAGTATCTGGACAGGAAACCCAAACATCCAGCTGAGGGCACAGAGGCTCCAGACAAATGCACTGGTCTGGTTGAATTTAATGACATCACATTTGCTTATCCAACACGGCCAGAGATTGACGTCCTCAAGGTTTGTTCTGTCAATCCTTTCTGAGTTGTTGTACTAAACGTTTCTGCAGCTTTTCACATTTTGTCACGTTACAACCATAAACTTGAATGATTAATTGTGAAGTGCAAGGATAAGGATACATGGTTTTTTGGATTTTTATTTTTGTAAAGAAAAAGCTGAAAAGTGCGCAGTGCATTTGTATTTTGTGTGTGGTTATGGGGTTATTGTGCAGAGTTAGTGTTTCTACCGCATTGCATTTTGCATGTAGGCCAAAAGGTTTCACAGTTTCACGGACATTTTTATTGCTAAAATTAAAGTTGCATGCAGGGGGACTCTAGTTTGTGACCTTTATTTATTTCAACTGAATGCAGTTCCATGCCATATTTTTCTTCTTTTTTTTTTGTAAAGAATTTGGAAAAAATTTGTTTTATTTCCTTCACTTCACAATTGAGTTACTCTGTGTTGGCCTGTCACATTAAAAGCAATTAAAATACCGGTACGTTTGTTTTTGCAATGTTATAAAATGTGGAAAAGTTCAAAGGAAATTTACAGGACATATATGGTGAATTCACTGTAATGTTTAACCCATACATTTAGCAAAACTGTCTGCATTGTCTGACAAGGAGAAGGAGATCTTATGCTTCTGCGATAGCCGTATAGTAAATAGTCCAGTTCAGCCATATCCTGTAGCTAACCTAAGTCGGATTTATTTATTGCTTTAAGAAGATTCTGGAATACTTTCCTTTTTGCAGGGAGTGTCGTTCACTCTGCGGCCCAGAGAGGTGACTGCCCTGGTGGGGCCTTCAGGCAGTGGAAAGAGCTCCTGTGTGAGTCTACTGGAAAATTTCTACCTTCCTCAGCATGGCCAAGTGCTGCTGGATGGAAAGCCTGTTAACGAGTTTCAGCATGAGTATCTCCACTCCAAGGTGAGCCAGCATTAATGGACATGGTGAAAATGATGGATTTGTAACTATTAGCCAAAGTGCTGAAACACCATATGGACTTCTGAGTCCAGTATCACTGCTTCCATGGGGATGAAGAGGGAAGGTAGCAGCAGATTGCTCCTAATCAAATGTAGTGTTATACTTCCAACCAGAAAGTGTGTGCAAGTTTGGTAGTTTGTAGGTCTGCAGCTTATTGGTGTGTATTAAAGACAGTGCCAGAATGGAAATTCATCAGCAAGGATTTGAATAAGAAATTATATGTGCTCAGACAGTTGGTAGTTATCCCAAAGGTGAATACATCAGCAGGTTAGATCATCTCAACTCAGTTAAAGCTTAAGTTACCTTAAGTTAAACTAACAGAAATTGCGAAGTTGCTGGCAGTACATTAAGAAGTTGAATTACTTGAAAACAACACAGCAGCTCAGCTTTGGGTTGTAAAGTTTCAAGCCAGTAAGCTTTTCAGACAGTTTACAAACAAAACCAAAGTAGAGATGTTTGGCTATCCTGCAAAACACATTAACTAACGGTCATGGTGGTGGAGGGGTGATGATTTGACCTTGCAGTCAATGAGTCATGAGCTAATTTCAAAGTCAAATGTGAGCCCAGACTTAGTCATGCAACACACCGATCCCAAACATGGGATGTCGGGAAAAAGGAAATTGAAACACGGAATGTACTTAATGTGGTTCTTCACACATGGTTTCTGAACTTTGTATCTGCCCTTGCCAAGTAAATATTGAAACAATTTAATATGCCATCTGTTATTGTTCATCTACTGTTGGCTTTCCCTCATTCCAAACACTGGTGAGGAGCATAGGATTTATATCCTGAGTTTTACAGTTTGAAGGTAACATGCTTTTTTTTTTTTTTTTTTGCTATGAAAGTAGATCAGTTTCCAGATTTAGAATATGCCTCAATAAAGGATTAAAACACTTTTAATTCATTAATTATTGTTAGGTATTATTTAGTCAACTCAAAGGAACGACACAGAGTCTCTATTATCTTGCAGCAAGAGGTAGCTCACACTTTGCAGTGCAAATCTACAAAGTGTTGACACCCTCTCTCTTTATTTATATGCTGGTTCAAACACAGTTCAACAGACGGTTCAGACAGGTAGGGTGTGTGTGTGTGTGTGTGTGTGTCAAAGACAGTTCGAATGTGTGTGGGGGTGAGAACGGCCTCTGTGTCTAGTTTCACATGTGCAGCTCAGAATGTACAAGGTCTTTTGAGTGATAAACACAAGATAAAAGTTTTCACACCCAACAGTTATTTAATGTCTATAAAGTATGGTAGAAAGGACAGCACCGACCACATTTATTGGCCGCCCTGGTAAAATGTGTAAAAAGCATTAAATAAATGTATCGTTTATTGTAGTAGTTTAAAGGCACTCTGACAAATCCAGCCATTAATTTGAGCAAATTTAGGGAAAACATTTATGAGAAATTGTTTTTTAAGAAAATCACCCGGGTTACATTTATGGGCTCCCAACAATCCAATCAAAGTATATCTAACTTAAACATTTTTGTTAGTTAAACACGTTTTAGGTTGAGCAGTTTGTAGAAACCTCTAATTATTACTCCATTACTCTGTTTTCCTGGGATATGAATATGACCTGGCACAGAGGTCAATTTCTATTAGCCACCAGGTTAAAATCAAGACCCATATTTATCTAGCCAACAGGTAGAGTGAGCAGGATGGTTAGGAAGGTAAAAATAACAAACAAAAAAAAAAACAGCATAAAGTAAGATGACAAAGTCCACACATCTCCATAGCAACCATTGGAAGCTCTTTACATGTCATGTGGTTGTTTGAAAGTAATCCCAGGAAAAAGCATTTTGTGCCCTAATGTTACAAATGGAAACTTATAGACTTGGTTAAACTCTACTGGGACTTTAACTGGAGCTGTGCTTTGGTCAGATGTACTAAAGATTTAGATTTTCAGAAACAAACATTTCAGGTTTAAGATGGAACAAAGGTGATTATGTGGAAAGCATCCTCTTTCCACTGTTAAGTATGGTGAAGGATCTATGATGCTGTGGGCGTGTTTCTCTTCCAAAGGCCCTGGGAACCTTTTAAGAGTCCATGGCATCATGAGCTTTTTAAAATATCAGGGACTTTGAAGACCCAGGACAAAGATCCCTATCTGTATTCTCCAATGTTGTGAAATGTGCTAGGAGACAATTGAGTGCAGTTCTGTTGGCTAAAGAGGGTTGTATGAATTATTAACAGCAGAGGTGTCAGTAATTGTACATTTCCAGGTTAACCTACTGATTTATGATAAAAGACCACAAACTTGGAGATGAACAAGAAGGGGGACATAATAATGATAATGAGGTTTTAGATGCAAATGCTTAATCATATAATTACATCATCTTTTGTTATTTTCTGTCTGCAGGTTGCTCTGGTGGGCCAAGAACCTGTGCTGTTTGCCCGAACCATTAAGGAGAATATCACCTATGGACTCAGTGACATCTCTATGGAGGCTGTGGTGCAGGCTGCCTCCAAGGCTAATGCTCATGAATTTATCACCAGCCTCCCCAAAGGCTATGATACAAGTAATTCCTAAACCTGTTGAAATTTCATCTAAATGACTTTTTAAATGATTATTTACTGTAAAATAGAAGAAGTGACAGGCAAGTGAAGATCAGTGAAGCAACAAAACATAGTAGAAATGTACAGGAGCATAAGTGAGTCCATCGCAGGGCAACACAGACACACACAGGACCAACAACCATCAACACACACACTCATCCACGCCTAAGGGCAATTTAGAGAAACCAGTTAACCTAACAGTAGTGTTTTTGGACTGTGGGAGGAAGACTGAGTACCCGGAGAGAACCCACGCACAAATAATGTCTTTAAGCCAAATTTTTCCCTTTTTGTTCTTTAAAGGTGTTGGGGAGAAGGGCATGCAGTTGTCTGGGGGACAAAAACAGAGGGTGGCTATAGCTAGAGCTCTCATCCGCCATCCACGTGTCCTCATCCTGGACGAGGCTACAAGTGCTCTGGATGCAGAAAGTGAACATATTGTAGGTGAAGTCCCATTAAATGCAAAACATTACTGCTATAAATACTGTATTCATGGAAGAGCGTGTGTGTGTGAATAATTTGAAATGCAGGTTCAGCAGGCTTTGAACAACATCATGCAGGAGCACACGGTGCTGGTGATCGCCCACCGGCTCAGTACAGTGGAAAAGGCGGACAACATCATCGTGATCGACAGGGGCTGCATTGCTGAACAGGGGTCCCACAGTCAGCTGATGGCCAGCGGTGGGCTCTACTGCAAGCTGGTGCAGAGGCAGGTCCTGGGCATCGAGACTGGAGAAGAAGTCCTCAATCCGCCCGCGTCCATCCGGTGGAAGTCTGGTGGAGGGCGCCAGCGAGGAAGAGAAAGCGGTGGCAGCAGCGGGAGCGAGGCGGAGTACAACTTGCGCTACTGAGATCAAGCTGCAGAGTGCAAAAAATATTCAGACGATAGGTGAATGATAAGCAGGGTTATCCATACTCCTTTGACATGAAAAGGGAGGAAATTAGAAGTCAAACCACTACACTGGAGTCCAGAGGAGTTGTCACTTCAAATAGAATTTCTGTATGAAATTTCCTGTCTACTTACAAGTTCAGTGGCCTTATTAGAGTAGCCCAGGGGCTCTTAAAAGTGTACCCATCCCTGTTAAAATGCCAGGTTTATGTGATGGGGGAACATCATTCAGAACGTATAAAATTAAAAATGTGCAATAATTCAGTTGTATGCATATAAATCCACCCATAATACTTTGTTAAACCATATTTTGATTCAGCATTTAGTAATGTTTGATGGGAATATATCAGCAGCTACATCTTGACCTGGTGATGCTTGTCCACTCTGCCTTGTACAGGTTCTCTGAATCTGCCAGCTTGTGGGGGACATTTCTTCTCTACAGGTCTCTTCAAGTGACCACACAAATTTGTTTTGTCCAATTTAATTTTGTACTTTGGCTAGCCCAGGGGTGGCCAACTCCAGTCAAGAGCCGGTGTGCTGCATGTTTTAGATGCTTCTCTGGTTTAAAACACTGAAATAAAAAGGACTTGTTCATTAAAAGGCTTCTATAGAACTCGATGATTACTAAGGAGGAAATGAATCCATTAATTTGGCTGTGTTGGACCAGAGACACATCCACAATCTTATTTTAACAGGGGTCTGTACATTTTGAGAGCGACTGTTCATACTGGAATATTTCAACACATCACAAACATTTAATGGATGGCCACTAGATGCTGTAACAGCTTTAGGAAAAGGGAAAATGCTGCTGTTAATGCACTTTGTGTTATTACCTCATCATCAACATATTAGTGTAACTGTTTTGGTTCAAAGCTGTCTAATTGGTGTTTCGATTCTGTGTATATTTATTAAAATGTTTTTTAGAACGGGATTTATAAAGGATGTCTATGAGCGGCAGCGTAAAAGTACATTCATTATTGGCTCTTCGCATGCTGCATCATACAAAAACTGAAAATGGTAAAAATGTATGATCTCTATGTATGCTGTATGACCCCCGTTTAGGAAGATGGTCTATTTGTCAATCATAAAAAATGAAACACACCCATAGCAAATGTTGTAATGGCAACTATTTTAATGCTGCTGTCAGTTCTGTAGAGTTTGGACATGAATGCCATGTTTAGTGTGTGTGTGTGTGTTCTTGTACTTGTTGCTGAGTGAGAACCATTTCTCGTATTTTTATCGCAAAGTGAGGACATTTTGACAAAGCGAGGACATTTTTCTGGTCCTCACTTTTTCAAATTCCGTTCTTGGGACAGGGGTTAGGTTTGGGACTAGGGTATGAATTGAGTTATTGTTAGGGTTAGGTATTAACTGGTTAGTGTTAGGGTCAGGGTTAGGCACTAAAAATCAAGGAAAATGAATGGAAGTCAATGGAAGTAACCGAAAAGTCCTCATAAAGATAGTGAAACACGGGTATGTGTGTGTTTGTTCTTCAGCTTACAACTGCTATGAGTTTTAAGTTGAAATTTGAATATATTGTGGATTTTCTCTCATCCACACTGGATAAAATTGTACACAGATTCAGAAGGAGAATTGTTGATTGGGGAAAGGCTTTTAGAGCCGTTCCTAAATCAAATTCGGATTGCAAAAATCAAGCATGTCGATAGAAGTTATTTATTTAAGTTGTGTCACCACTTTACCAAAGTTGGAAAAAAAAGTTAAACTGTAACCTTCAAGGGAAAGGAAATTGATTAGGGAGTTCAGGACCAACCTAGGAAACACCAAGGCTCAAGCTTGCAATGAACTGGAAGAAGGTGGAACACCAGTGTCGTAATACATAGTTTTACATTTCTGTGGGCTGAGAAAGAAGACCCTGGTTCAAAATTGACACTTTCATATTTGACTGAAATCAGCTGTTCTCCACGTGGATTTACCACATGCCTTCTGGAGAAATATTTAACAGTCAGAGGAGACTAAGATTGAGATATTTGGCCACAATTATATCCTAGCTACCGCACCCTGTTGGCGGTCAGACTCCTCGGAGCTCCTCCGGTACTTTGTCCCCAGAAACAATCACACTATCTAAAGACTCTTAAATGAACGACTCTCAACCAGGTTCTAACTTTCAGCCCCTTTAATCTAAATTAATGCAGAGGAATGATTACAGAGATCAGCGCTGAGGCTCCCGTCTCGGACCGTCGCCGTCTGTTAGAGGATGACAAAGAGCCTCGATGGAAGGTCACATATAGTTTTATATCTGGCACTCCAATGCAATGGATGTGCCCTCCCTCAGTGATTATCAGTAGATTATGTGTCACCATTGTGGTGTCTATCTGTTAGGTTGTGTAGTGGTGGGTGTCCATCCTTAATCTAAGTGTGCTGTAGCTTTCTAATCAAACCAGTTATACCAGCTGCTCCACTATCAAACCCAGTGCCCCAGCTTCAGGTCATTTATGACAAACCTTGGGCCATTTATCCTTGTAATGTGTGTTTATGAACATTCTTATCCTATTGTAACAAAAGGGAAACATTAGAACTTATGCTTTACTAAACTATGGTATAAATGGGAAAACCAGTTATGAATAATATTAATAAAGGTTATTCCTAACAATTACGAGAAGACCGTTTGGAAGGCTTGGAGCAACATCATGGTGTGGGTGTGCTTTGCTCTTTGTGGTAATGGTGCCTTTCCCGAGAATGGTTGGAAAAAAGGTCGATTTCTTCAAAAAGGTGGTCGGGATTCATCTTGCCAAGCGAAATCTCGGCTACATTTTATAGGAGCTTTCGGGCTACGTATAATTTTGATTAGTGCGTAATAGCACCAAACTCTTGGTTTTCGAAATCATTGAAATTGTATGCTGCATAATTCTTCCACCCCCCCAAAAAAAGTATATTCCAATATATTAAAAGTTTAAAATCAACCCTACATTCATTCATATATCTAGGGACGTTTGTGGTTTTATCCACTGAACAACAAACTATATAATAATACTACCCTATCTTACACAAAACCCTGGACTTTAGTGACAAATTGACATTGACATTTGCCATGCCGGATCTTACTGCTCCGGATATTTCCGAATGGGTCTCTGCAAAGTGGTTCTTGTTTTTCTGAAGGCACGTGAAGGCATCACGGGGCCTGCATCACCTCCACTTCCTGTTAGGAGAGCGCAGTCAGCTGTCACAGTCTGAGAGGCGAGAAGAGGGACAACAGGCGAGGAGAAACACCACAAGGTTCAAAATGTCCAGCTTTTCTACCAAGTTCAGCGGCTACACGATGACTCAGCTTAATGAATTTCTCGAGGACGATGAAAAACTCTCAGTAACGGTCCAGGAGCTGGACGAGGTAAGTTGAAAGCGGTCGCTGTTGTTGTCCTAAATGTTAGCTCCTCAGTCCGCTTTTTCTGTCGGTCGCTGTTTTTTTTTCCTCTTTTCCGTCGAGCCTTTGTTGTGCTTTCCCAGTATACGCCTGGCACAGTCACGGAAATGACTCAAAATTACTGTTTGTGTTTGAAAATAAATATGTAGCTCTAGCGTAGAAATGTCCCCTGCCTTCAAAATATGAGTAGAGACATTTTTAACCTTGGGGCAGATGAAGGGAAGCATTGTTTAAGTTTTAACGCTGAAGATTTCCCAGTTTGCCAAATTGTTGTTCCGAAACAAGTCTCTATTCCCTGGGAATATAAACCTGTCCATCCCAGGAACCTAATGGTCATGAGCAGGAATCATTTTTTGTCTTAGTTATGGTCGTTTTTATAGATAATATGGTAACTGGTTAAAATATAGCATAGCTTTGACGTACGTCATGTCTGCTACATGTCATGAAGATTACCTTTAGTCACAAATGAGCCAAAGGTGGTTCTGTTTGTACAGGTACACCGATACCGGGGAAAACCCAACTGATCAGCACCCTTAATCCGTATCTGCGGTGTGGTCAGAACTGTTCGGCCTGAGAACACAGCTGGTTCCTGTCGCTTCAAAATACCATTTGGTGGAAAACAAAACTCTTTATTTACTTTACCTCATAAGTTTAGAGCAGAAATTTGACACCGATATACGTCATGTCCACATATACAGAAGGCCAAAATCCAATAAACATGCATATACAAATAGGTGATGAATTGAATATAAACATAATTATTTAAATGTGTAAATAGATCATTGAAATTGTGAATAAATAATTCAGTCTGGAATTTATAAAAAATAAATAAATATCAGGTGTTTTAGGGTCCTGTGCTGCAGTCCCCCTTGAAATATTTAATTAATAGGGACATTTATTTATTTAAATATTTAGATATGTATTATTTACAAAAAATATGTAATTTTGTGTTCAGTGGGAGGTTGTGCTGCCGTGAGACTCTGTCCAGGTGGAGAAAACATTACACTAGCATGTAAAATGCAAGCTCATGACACTTGGATTTATTAACCAATAATTATTGCACTTCAAACAGTACGTTGGGATGTAATTACTCACATTGATATTGTGATGACGACATATTCGTGATATATTATGCAGCCCTAACTGTGACTAACGTTAAGGTCACAGTGCCTGTAGTTAACTGCTATAGTGATAAGTCTGAAGTTGGCGGTTCAGGTTAACCAATCAAATGTTGGGGGGCAGTATGATGGTTTAAATGACTTCCTGGTGGACTGTAGGCTTAGGTCTGCATGAGGTTCCTATGGCCTGATAACTGTGATTTAGCATATCAGAATATTTAAGTAAAACTGTAAAGCAAAAATGACAAAACATTTTCTAACTGCTTTTAAAACAGAAAAGTGAAGTTTTGTGATTTGAAAAAACTCTGATATTCTCTCTGGTTTGTAATAATAGAACATTATGCCTGAGCTGAATTTTATTGTTGCCAAATGAACTTTTATAATCTTGATTTAGCTAACCTTCCCACACTTACCGGACTGTAGCCCAGAAACTGAGAAATGTTGCAATACAGTCAGTCAGTCATTTTCTACCGCTTCTTCCATAGTGGGTTGCGGGGAAGCTGGTGCCTATCTCCAGCAGTCTATGGGCGAGAGGCGGGGTACACCCTGGACAGGTCGCCAGTCCATCGCAGGGCAACACACAAACAACCATGCACACACTCATTCATACACCTAAGGGCAATTTAGAGTGACCAATTAACCTAACAGGCATGTCTTTGGACTGTTGGAGGAAGCCGGAGTACCCGGTGAGAACCCACGCATGCATGGGGAGAACATGCAAACTCCATGCAGAAAGACCCCTGGCTGGGAATTGAACCCAGGACCTTCTTGCTGCAAGGCAACAGTGCTATCAACTGCGCCACTGTGTTGCAATACATTTTGAAATAAATATTTATAATTTTTATATTTATATATGATGAATTTAGATTTTAAGTATTGCTTTCAACCTGTAATTATTTATGTATTTATTAAAGTGACATGTTTTAATAATAAATTATATATTTATAAATGTTATTATTTCTAGTTTTTTTTAAGTGATAGTCCACCTGTATTTATTTAGTGACATTTATTTATGGATTATGGCACTTCTGGCCCTTCATACACACAGGTTATATAGCGCATATCTTAACTCTGGACTCAGATACTCTGATTTATTGTGTGCGTGTTTTTTTTTTTTTTTAAATAAAACGCCACGCCTTGTTTTTCCATACACAAAGCAGCTACCGCTGGAGTGATTGCAAAGGTTTCACACTTCAGGCCCATATTTGCTTTATCAAAAGCATGAATTACAGATTACTTTTTGTTTAGTTTGTTATGTGTGGGTTTTTTTCTTTTTTTGAGCATTTGTTAGCCTGAATGTTCTTCTGTCTGCTAAACATTGCCTCCAGAACGGTCGATTCAATCTTGGGCTTTACCATCAGCCTGAGCAGAGTCTGTTTATGTTGCTGAAAACTTTTCCAACAAGGCCTCTTTTTGTCATTTGGTTTACCAGTGAAGCTTAAACATGTTCTCGGCCTGCACCCCCAAACCTCATCTAGCACACATCGTCAGGGCGCAGGAATTTGACTCGTCGGTTGTCATGGTGCTGGGGATTTCTCTCTGGCACTAATTTGATCTTATTTTGCAGGGATGGGCAGTTGCTGTCAGAAACACGATAAAGGCTTCTGTTCTTTTAGCTATGGTACATCTGTGTGAAAGGGCTCCAGATCTGCTGCAGCTTAAAAGAGCAAGAAGACCACAGCATCTTGTATAGGCACAGGCATGAATGCTGCTTTTCTACTTGCTTCTGCTGTTTAACATCCACACCTTACTTCTCTCCATAGTTTCATTTTCCTCATCCCACAGGTGGCATGAGGGTGGGGGCTGTTCAGTGTAATGACGCATCTATTGTTGACTCAGGTTAGTTTATAAGACTACGGAAGAGAATTAGGCAGCTGAAGTTGTCCCTGAGTCAAAGGTGGAGCTGTCAGGGAACAAGATGGAATCTTACTGGTATTCCAGGTCGGAACAAAGGGACTGGGTGTAAAAAGGCAATGAGAGAAACCTGAGATTGGTGGGAAGTAGAGTGTAAAGCACAGCAGCTGTAAACTGTGAACATAAACCTTCACCTCAGACTTGTGCTTTGCAGCACTTACCGACTCCAGCATTTGCTCTGTTTCACTTATTCAAATTGTCATCTCATGAATTTGTTTAGCTTCAGTATGCTGTGTGTGTGTGTGTGCTGCATAACTCGACTTTGCAAGTTTCTGCTGTTTCTGCATGAGTTTTATGTACAGTGTGCCGCTTGTTCTGTGGCTGAACTTTGGCTGGCTAACATTTCAAAGCTGTAAAACATATAAGCCTGCTTTGTTTACCTTACAAGTTGAAGCGAGTGTATTCATTATCTGAGGGTTGAACTTTAGATCATCACCCCGGCTCATCACCAGATTTACAATATTTACCCCAAATATTAAGATAAAGATGTCTAACACGATCTAATTGCTAAAATGGAAAAGTAAACTCCAACTGAAATAATTCAGAAGTGATAAAACCAATAGGTTTTATTGTTTTTATTTTAGTACTTGGAATCAAGCAAAATTATAGAACAAATGTAATAAACGTTTTCAAATGCTTATAGTGCAGTTAATAATATGTCATTTTGTCATTCTGCTTTCGTAAAGTAGCACAAATACCTGGTCCATTTGTCGGGCTATCTGTTTGAATGGCGAGCCAGCACACCTCCACTGTCTGTGTTGTTGCAAATGTAAATATTTCCAAACAGCTGAGTTTGTCTTTCTTGAAAGCAAAGTTCTTCTTCAGCCAGCTGACGGCCAGTGTTCAGCAACAAGTGGGGGAGGGGCACCACTGTCTTGCTGTACCACATACAGATGGAAAGAAAACTCCTGTCATTCCAGCTCTCTATTTCTCTGGCACCTCAGTAAAGAAACTGTCGAACATCGATACCAGCGACCGGCCCATGCCCACCCCTCACACAGGACTTTCTGATGTTCTTGTTTTAAAGATCCTGGTTTGTCTTCTTATAGTAGCAACACATTTGTGAACAGTTCAATAGAAAGGAAATGTATTCAATGAATATAGTTATTTGTGCTTTATATTGTTGAGAGAGGATGCATATTTCTGAGGATTTCAAGCAGGTTTCTGTAAAGCTGATGTTTAATCAGCCTCTAGAACAACCCTAGATGGTGCTGGACGAAGTGTCCTTTCGAAGGTCAAGACAGTACCGCATACCGGCCTCTGTTACTTCACCCATTTGACATTTTGAAATCCATGTTTAATGACAGTTTATGCTAACCTGCTGTTACCGTTCCCCGGGGTAAACCGTATCATCCCCAAGCCTTTAGTACACTGCACTCACATGAATTGAAACATGTTAAAGATATCAATGCGAGAATGTAGAAGTTCAGGATTTTAGCAGCTTGAGGTAGAAAGCTGGGTAACAGTGTGGTGGTTCTGCTTTTCATGTTCCGGTACCATTTGCCCGATAACTTTTTGTACAGGGTCTGAGGATGTTCAACACCCTCATCCTGGACACAGGGTAGACGCTCACCAGCAACCTCTAGGTCCCCTCACGGTCCTCTACAAGGCACTCCTGTCTGCCATGTTGTTACTGGAGTACCACACTGACATGCAGTACATCAACAACACACTCTTACCCAACCTCTCAGAAATTGCGGTCTGTGGTCAATACAGGAAAGAGCCTAAAATACATTGTCTTTTTTGCATAGTAGGATGCTTCACAGAAACGTTTCCCTGCAATTACAAGTTGCTTCTGATGGCTTAAAGATCAGTTTTTTTAATTGGCACTCAGTAAATAGAGCGAGAGAAGAATGAGTATTCTCAGGATGTGTTGCAGAGTGGTGCTTTTTCCTGCATGACATGACGTCTTAACTGCCCCACAACGCTTACAAACGTCAAGGCGTCATTCTGAATAACAGATTCCTTGCTCAGTCCTGGTTATATTTGCCCATCTGACGTGCCGAGTGGATGTGTGAAATGAGTCATTTATCAAGAAGCGTGATAGTTTTCCCTTTTTAAGCTGTTCACACTGCTTCTTTGCTAACTTGTCCTGATAGTTTCAGTTTATATTTGCCTTAAGCATTGCTCCCAATTCACCACTTTAAATATGACTCACTGTAACATTTGGAAAATAAAAAATGCACATTCTTTATCTTTGAGATAAGATCAGAGTCAAGGGGCTTATGATGGATTAAAAAAAGTGTTATATGTAGGAGGTAGGGTGGCTACTGATGATACTAATAAGTCGTTATTGAGTTGGGAATTGTAGGGTTGTCCAGTACTCTATCACAGTAGCATCACAGGTCAAAAAGGATCAAATCAACCTGTTTTCACTCTAATTTTATGTTTGGGACCCATGGCCTTGTGGACATGTTGCCTTGACTATACTTTATTGAAGATTTGATACAAGTCACACTGATTAATACAGGAAACTGCTCTAAATTACCATGTCATGCTAAAAGAAGGTTTATTGTTTCTAAAAGAGTGTGTAGCTTTCATACTAAAAGTTTGCGGTAGGGAGAAATTCTGAAACGTGACATAAATTTCAGATGTAGGAAACTGTGCGTAGACATGTCACCAATTTGTGGTGAATTGGGCTTGAACCATCCGGTCACGCCGGTCAATTATAGCTCATTGCTGATCATTGTAATGTCTACCACATCATTGTAATGATGTGAAAAGGCCTCCCATATGTCTATCAAGAAGACCATCACCACACACTATGTGTAGTACTTTAAATCAATTCATGATGTCACATAAAATAAAACTTACCTGGAAGCCAGCCGTCTCGCATGGAGCCTGCTTGAGGTTTGTTCCCAACACAACCATCATATTTAATAATAATAATAATTCTTATTATTATTATTATTATAGAATAAAGGAGTCACAAGTTGTGGAGGCCAAAGTGCTATTGCATTTGTGAGACATTTGTGCATCACAAATAGGTTGCACGTATATTGAATGGAAATGCTTTCTATTCAAAAAAGCATTTGACTAGATCACTTTCACATGGGGCCCTTTTAGCAATATGAGTACAGTCATGGCTCTGATTATATTCGAAAATCAACTCCTCGCTGCAAATGAGACCCACAGTTTAGGAGAACTTTCTATATCTGAGTGACATATGGATGAGGCCGTCCCATAGGGCTGGCATGGCCTGGTTAAAAGGACCCAAGCGTAGTGAGAAGTGGAAGTGGAACTGGTAATGGCGATGCACGGTTCCTCCTGGTTTCCCTATGTAACACTGAGACCAGCTCCTTGCATAGCTCCAAGATGATTGTCCTGGACAATCTAAACCAGCTAATAAGCCATGCATCACCATGTACCAGGAGGTCAGTAGGATCTGTGAAAACAACGCTTCCTCCTACTTCTTCCATTGGTGATGTCCTCCAGCTGAGCCAAATCTGCCATCGTTCCTAAAGGAGCAACTTTACCAGGTATTTATGGACATATATGATTGTCTCCAGCTTGTTCACCTTTGGAATCATCCCTACCTAACTTGTTAGGAATGAATTAAGATGCTGATCCGACACCGTTTTATTCCCAGTGAGGATGAAAGTGCCCCTTAGATGATTCACATGCATTTTATGCTCCTCGGAGCCCAGACCGATGAGCATCTACAGGTGACAAAAATAGAGGACAATTTACAGTTTACATACGACTGAGGTTGTTTCCATAATTTTCGAGGTGTGTTGCGTTATTTAATGAGGGTAAATGTGATTCAGTTTCATCATTCGTGTTTAAACCATAAAAGCTCAAACTCATTAAACACATCAGGGTTGATGCTCCATGAATTAAATAAAACTGAATGGAGTCATATTTCAGTGTATGTAGGTGAGGTTGAGTTAAATGCAGTTTATTATTGTTGATTGAAAAAGTTTGCTTGGCTTCCGCACATTTTCACGGCAGGTGAAAGGTTTGTGTGGATTTACACACACTTTTACGCAATGTTCATTGTTGTACATGCCAAGTTGTTGGTTGTGCCGCAAGGTTTTTGTGTGTAAGTACGCTTCGTACATGAGGCCCCTGGCCCCTGATCAAGCAAAGCTGCTTTTCCACTGTCCAGTTTCTATCTCTTATTTGTCATGAGAGATTATAATATATGATTTTCTGGGAGTTTATGGAAGGTAAATGGTACAATCTCAAAGCATGTTAGCTCCTAGTAAAAAATGGGGTCCACTGATGACATCCTTGCAGATGAAGAATTTACCTTGAAGGTTTTCAACTTTATATCTCCACCTTTTGGTTGCACTGATAAAAGTCGATTTTGAAAAAGTTAAATTTGCTGTCAGGATTTTTTTAACTTAAAAGACAAGAGTGTTAACATGTGGCACCCACGTGTGACTGACTGTGATTCAGATGAAACCACTGCAATACGCTGTTCCTCATTTATGGCTTTTATTAACTTCTGAGGCATATTACACTTAATTTTCATGAAAGTGTAGAGGAAAAGTGATTTTACTGACAACAGTAAAATCCAGACGGGACGTTCTTCTCTGGATACACAAAGGATTCTTGGCACCAGTGGAAGATTGTGTGCCTGACTACGATGTCGGTCGAGGACGTAGAAAACGTGTACATATTTGGACTTTTGATGACAGGATTTATGCTTTTTGGAGGTGGTGGTTACCTGGCTTATCGAGTGATTCGCAAAACATGGGCGGCTGTTCAAAGCTGCCTGCGATGTTGGATGGAGTCTGTAGAGCGATCAACACTCAGACTGAAATGTTAAGAGAGCAGAATCGCAAGCTGGACACGATTCTTGAACAGAATCGCAGCCTGGCAGCGGTTGGACTCAGAGGTTAAAGGATATAATCTTGGAGAAGTTGTACGCTCCAGATCTGCCGAAAGTACCACAAATTTGGCTATTTGGATTTGCAATTGAGACATACCAGTAAAATGACTGGTATGTTGTTCTATAAATACGACACTCTTCCCCAGCACTCCCCTACCAGCTGTGTGCTGATAGGACTATGCGGCAGATTGATAAAACTTTCTCCTCTCTTCTCAAGGACAATGGCGCTTCTATCAGTGCTGACAGTCTAATTCTTGCAAACACACTCAGACTTACATTCGCACCCTTAAGATCCCACCGTACCCTTGCTGAATCTTTACGTATGTGTGTGTTGCTAACCCCTGCTGAGGTTTTTTTGTACTGTTTCAGACTCTATTCTGCTAAGAATAGAGTCTGAAATATGATTTTTTTTTCCCTCCTATCTTACTTTACCTAAATGTGATTTCATTACTTTTCATAGACTTTCAGATTTCTCAGAAGGATTACCAGCAAAAGCAAAATATTATTTGTATATGAAAATTTGAGTAAAGCTGTTTTTACACCAATGACCAGAGATTTTTAGATTTCTTGGAAGGATTGTATAACAACAATTTCATACCAGTGAAAGCCAAACATTATTAGTATTTAAAAGGTTTGGACTAAAAATGTTTTATACCAGTGACCCAGCTTATATATTGTGCAGCCCTACCCTGCACCTTCATGGGTTGATGTGCACATGTGGAGCGGGGTAATCCTCTGACATGTGTTTGGTGTCTGTTGTAGATGCAAGAGGTCCAGCAGAACAAGGAGAAGACTTTGGCCAACAACCGAACCCTTGCTGAACAAAACCTCACCCTGCAGCCCCAGCTGGAGCACAAGAAGGAGCAGCTCACCAAGAGCTACATTTGTCTTCAGGAGAGCTTCGAATCCTATCAGCTTCGCAAGACCAAACTGGGTATTGTAATTGTGTGCACACAAGATACCGAGAACCATTGTTTATTGATCAGTTTATACCAGGGACTTGTATTTTTTATGTTCCTCAGTGTTTTCAAAATTTGAATACACTTACAAAAGAGATTACAGAAAACTGATGCAATGCATTAAAACATCCATGGCTTTAAGTTGTATTCCCCATGCATTTCTGATGGATTGTGATAGAAACACAATCTAGTCTATCTATTCTTGCCTGACGGGTTTAATTGCACTATTATATTAATGTACTTTTCAGAAAAAAACGTGTCCTACCTGTCAGCAGAAGCTTCAGCTGCAGCTTATAGACCTTTATGCATAATTTTCTTTTGTTTGTGAAAGAGATGCTGAAGCCAGTTTTTTAAGTAAAGGTAGGGTGGTTTATATCACTATTTCTTTATTATAGAACATTCTATAGAATCAGAAGCTAAATTAAACTAAATGACTACTAGTTGGATTTACTCATCATAAAGCATTAGCACTCAAGGCTCGTGCTGTGTTCTAAAACAAGCCAGTGGAAAAGGGACATTAACAAACTGTGTTCAAGGCCCCTGCATACTTTCTTCTTTGTCCTTTTTTTTGCGGTTGGCATACAACGATGTGGTGCATTACCGCCACCAGCTGGCTTAGAGTGTGGACCAGAATGTCACTGACCCACATTGCTGTCCATCATGCCTTTTCCAAAGTCAGACGCAGCAGACGGCAGGAAAAAATCTTTATATCTACATAGTAAATGAGAAAATGCTTTGCGGTCCGGACAAAATGCTCTCTGGGTCCGGATTTGGACCGGAGACCAGGGTTTCGGGACCCCTGTTCTAGAGAATGCAGATCCTTATATTGAGTCTGAGATTTCAGTATTTTAGACTGTTTAGTATGTTCCATCCAGAGAAATGTTGGAAGCTCAAAAAAGGTGAAATATAACAACCTGGCTGTCCTCCGCTCGGCTTTTCTGTTATAGTGATGCTAACTAAAATAAAATAAAAATTTGACTAAACTTAGTGTGTTTTTAGATTCTGTTGTCTGATTTTCATATAAAGGTTGCTGCTTTTTTCAACTTGTCAATAAAACGTGCAGTGTGGCATGACATCTTCCTCAGGTGGTCATTCTGTAGCAATGAAGTTTTCCAATCCACCTGGTGAACTCAGAGGAACTTCCTTTTGTTTTTACCTCTTTTTTTTTCTGTTGGCATCACCTGACTCAGAAAATACCTGTTTAACCAGTTCCCTCATTTCCCATTAAAGCCTGCTGCAGAAACATTACTTCAAGTGAGCTCTTCTTCTGGTCGATCTCATTGCTGATCTGATTTAGAGATCTACTGTGGTATCATAACATGCTCTAATATCCCCAGTGAGCTTTTATCCTCCACAGCACTTCCTAGTATGTGGAGAAGACACAGTGATGATACTTGTGACCTTGTTTACAGACTGGTTGCCAGGCAGCTCTCTTTAAATAGCATTCCTGTTATTGACTCCTCTGTTTCTCTGATAAAAGTAGGGCTGGTACTCCTTCCCTTTCAGGCATGCCACCTTTGAAAGCTCGCTGAAGTCACACCAAGATGCCCTGGTCAGAAATACCGGATGCAGTGTGTGATCTATAATTTCCATGTCTAAGTGTGATGGCCACCTGAAACATTAGAGGCATTTTTTCATCTCTCAAAGCTGGTGGTCTGCAGTCTAATAGACTAATGCAGCACTGTTTTTGTTTTCTGACAGCAAGTGATGGCTTTCATGAAAAGTAGGTTACCCACTGCCCCCCCCCCCCCGTGAGCATTAGCTGTCCTAGTTGGGGAATTGCTGTTGAGCAGCTGTGGACAGAGCTGAAGAAAAGTAGCTGTTTGACCCAGAAATGATTCGGCATACAGTTGTTTGCATACAGTTGGCCATCCGGCCTACTGTTTAGTGTCCTTTACGTTCCCCAGCTTTTGCAGACAACTGCCCTCAGTGTACCATTGCGCTCCCATGAGATGCCAGGCTGGGAACTTGAAAGAATGGAGAAAAGGAGCAAGACACTTTTCATTGAACCAAAAATTCACTGCTTCAGTTGTAGCTGATCTTTCTAAGCCAGACTTGTGTTCAGACAGTTATGGCTTTGAGTTTGTCATAACATGGAGCTCTAGACAATGTAAGACTGCCTTTAACCTAATCAAAGCTTCACCCTGTATTGGGAAAACCACAGGGAGATTTTATCATCTGATGCTGATAGTTCATATGTATATGTAGAATGTGAATAAAGTATGGGTGCTTCTGAGGTCTTGTCAAAAGCGTTTCGTTTTGTCGTCTTCCGCTTTATCCGGGTCGCTGGGGCAGCAGACTCAGCAGAGATGCCCAGACGTCCCTCTCCCCAGACACCTCCTCCACCTCCTCCGGGGGGAGCCCACGGCGATCCCAGGCCAGCCGAGAGACATAGTCCCTCCAGCGTGTCCTGGGCCTCCTCCCAGTGGGACGTGCCTGGAACACCTTCCGAGACAGGCGTCCAGGAGGCATCCGGTATAGATGCCCGAGCCACCTCAACTGGCTCCTCTCGATGTGGAGGTGCAGCGGCTCTACTCCGAGCCCCTCCCGGATGGCCGAGCTCCTCACCCTATCTCTAAGGGAGTGCCCGGCCACCCTACGGAGGAAGCTCATTTCAGCCGCTTGTATCCGGGATCTCGTTCTTTCGGTCATGACCCAAAGTTCATGGCCATAGGTGAGGGTAGGAACGTAGACCGACCGGTAAATCGAGAGCATCGCGTTTCGGCTCAGCTCTCTGTTCACCACAACGGACTGGCACAGTGCGCCCATTACTGCGGCAGCCGCACCGATCCGTCTGTCAATCTCCTGCTCCATTCTTCCCTCACTTGTGAACAAGACCCTGAGATACTTGAACTACTCCACTTGAGGCAGAAACTCCCTTCCAACCTGAAGAAGACAAGCCACCCTTTTCCAGTTGAGTACCATGGCCTCTGACTTGGAGGAGCTGATCGTCATTCCAGCCACTTCACACTCAGCTATGAACCGCCCCAGTGCACGCTGTAGGTCTTGGCTAGAGGGGGCCAGCAGGGCCACATCATCTGCAAAAAGAAGAGACCAAATCCACTGGTCCCCAAACCAGACCCCCTCCAGCCCTCGGCTGCGCCTCGAAACCCTGTCCATAAAAGTTATGAACAGGATCAGTGGACTCCTTCTTCAGCTTGACAGCGTCCCTTACTCCCGGTGTCCATCACTGGGTTTGGGGATTGCCGCCACGACAGGCACCGCAGACCTTACGGCCGTAGCTACGGGCAGCAGCATCAACAATGGATGCGGAGAACATGGTCCACTCGAACTCTATGTCTCCAACATCCCCTGGAACTGGTCAAAGCTCTCCCAGAGGTGGGAGATTATACGTCCCCGGCCGAGGCCTCTGCCAGACGTTCCCAGCAGACCTTCACTATGCGCTTGGGCCTGCCAAGTCTGTCCGGGTTTCTCTTCTTCCAGCGGATCCAACTCACCACCAGGTGGTGATCAGTGGACAGCTCAGCCTCTCTCTTCACCCGAGTGTCGAAAACATGCGGCCGAAGGTCTGACGATATGACAACAAAGTCGATCATCGACCTCCTGCCTAGGGTGTCCTGGTGCCAAGTGCACTGATGGACACCCTTATGCTTGAACATGGTCTTCGTTATGGACAATCCGTGACTAGCACAGAAGTCCAATAATGAAACACCACTCAGATTCAGATCTGGGAGGCCATTCCTCCTGATCACGCCTCTCCACGTGTCACTGTCGTTTCCCACGTGGTCGTTGAAATCCCCCAGCAGAATAATGGAGTATCCAACACTATCCAGCACCCCCGACAGGGATGCCAAGAAGGCCGGATACTCCGCACTACCGCCCAGCCCATAGGCCTAAACGACCTGTCCCCAACCTGAAGGCGCAGGGACGCGCCCTCTCATCCACTGGGGTAAACCCCAACATGAGACGGCTGAGCTGGGGGGCAACAAGCAAACCCATGTCCGCCGCCTTTCTCCGTGGGCCACTCTCGAGGAGAATGGCTCCAGAGTCCACGTTGTGCATGGAGGTGAGCCCGACTATTTCTGGTCGATATTTCTCAACCCCCCACACAAGCTCAGGCCCCCCCCCCCCCCCCCCCCCCCCCCCCCCCCTCCCTCCCAGTGAGGTTACATTCCACGTCCCCTAGAGCCAGCATAAGCATCCGGGGATTTGGCTGCCAAGGTCTCCACCTTCGTCTGCCGCCCAACAAAGATTTGGTGCTTCTGGGTTCCTGTCAGAACCATTTCCTTTCCACATATTTCAAGGTCGACCAGTAAACTGTTGTTACAAAACACGCGGCTGTGCTTGTGCCTCTACACGAAGTTAATGAGTCAACTCAGGTTCTCTCTAGGGTACTGTGACTGTTTTCTATTACTGATCTTGTGACAACCTCAGTCACTGTGCAAGCCAGTTCTGCAGGCTTGTGAACAACTGGGTGCCACATTTAGGTACGTTGCTACTTCATTGTTTGCTTCTTACTGGAGGAACATTGTTAGTTTATTTCTAAATATAGAAATAAGTTCAGATCAGTCTGATTTGACATGTTTGGCCCTACACTGTCATTATATTTTAAAAGTACAATGTGTCTGAAAAGGTTTCTACCATCTGTTGTGTGGTTCTTTTGGAGCACTTTACCAGTGCTTTATGATTTGGACTTTTGTCACCTTAAATGAATAAAATTTGCAAAGGTGGTAGTGACACCTATTGGCATAATTTGCAGCATGCAGTTGAAGGCTTATGTAACAGAGTGACTGTTTTATAACAAAGGTTTGGGTACAAACATTGTTACATGCAAGAAGAAAAGGTGGACTTCCTGAAACTTGATTAAATTGGATCACTTTGGAATAAACAAAATACATTTTCATTTGTTGGTGTTCAAAGGTAATAAAAATAAGAGATTTAAAATATCTTCACAAATGTTAGAAATCCACAATATTTGGACATCAAAAAGCTGGAAAATCCTCATTTGTGATATTTAACTATAATATTGAACTATAATATAGTAGCATATGAGAAGCCTAAATTATTTGTATCGGTAGCAGAAGCAATGTCACACTGTGGTGAGAGAGCAGTCATGGCAAAACACGCATTTCAACAACAAAAAGGTGTTTAATGGAGTATACATTTTAAACCCCTTTAGCATGTTATACTAGGGATGAACATGGTTATTGCAGCTAAAATGACAAAAAATGCAGTTTGATTGTGTATAGATCTTTACCTTTTTATTACTAAAATTCCCAAAACACTGACAATATTCACAATTCTAAAATGTGCCACAATAAACAAGTTTGAATAAAAAAAAGAAAAAAAAAAGATAATAGCGCATTTGCAGAAATACATTGAGCCTCCCTGCTAGATGTTGAAAGTGTTGTTCTCGCTAGCACCCTGAATAAACCTCATATGTCTTGATATATGAGGTCACAGAGAATACGGGTTATTTTTAAATAGCTTCTTACATCTCTGTGCTTCCACTAGGGCTGCACGATAGTAGAATCTCTTGCGATGGCGATATTATACATTTGAAGAATTTGTTTCTTTGATGACACACTTTCTTATCTTTTTATCTGGGTTAATAAAGTGCCTTGCAAAAGTATTCACACTCCTTGAGCTTTTTAACATTTTCACAGCACTTTGAGTGTCTCGTTACTGAAAAGCGCTATATAAATAAACTTAACCTACCTTACCTTACATGTTACAACCACAAACTGCAGGGTATTTGTTAAATAGATCAACACAAAGTAGTGTATAAACTTGAATTGGTTTTTGGATATGTCTTTATCAACTGGATGACATAATTTTCAAGTCTTGCCACAGATTTTTTATTTGGATTTAGTTATGAACTGGGACCATACTTATTTTTTTATTTATTTAAACCATTCCATTCTAGCTCTTACTGTATGGTAAGGGCTGTTGTCTGCTAGGTTAACCTTCGAACCAGTCTTCTGCAGAGGCTTTTGCCCAGTATTTAACTCACCCATTTTCCCATCAACTTTGACCAGCTTCTCTGTCCCTACTGAAGACAAGGAACCTTGTGGAATAATGCTGCCACCACCGTGTTTTATTCTGGAATGTTGTGTCTCCAGGGCGGTGTGTGGTGTCAGTTTTCTGCCAACCACATGTATGCATGCAGGCCGAAAATTAAGTTAGGGTCTCATCTAACCAGAGCATGTTCTTCTCCTACAAGGCTTGTTTCAAATTGTGTATGGGACTTCTCATAGTTTTTATTGACCAGTTTCTTCCGTCTTGTAGTTTTTCCATATTTTATTTGTTAAAAAACAAATAAAACCATGTATCTTAATCTCCTTCCGCTACACAACAATGCTCTGTTTGTGTCTATCACATATAATTCCAATGAAATACGTTGAAGTTTGTTGCTGTAACATGACCAAATGTGAAAAGCTCAAAGTATCATCACTTTCCGAGGCAACATATACCACATATGCATATGGAATATAACATGCCATCAAATTCTAAGTCCTTTTTATGAACTTCTTGTTCTCGTGGATACCAAGATGCCATTTGTGGTTTGCTTAAACATTTAAACATTATTAATAAAAGTGAGCTTGACTATGAGTTTGCTCGGGATCTTCTGCACAAATGGATCGGTTTACATTTTGTTCACTTGGTTGGCAGGCAATAGCAGCTACAGTAGCATATCAGGTTTGACTGGGGCCTGGTATGTCAGAGATCCACTGTACAGCAGTCAGGCTTGGTGGAATGTCTGTAGGTTTACAGATCTGTTGTTGAAGTCAGTAAGTATTGCTGTGTCATACGTGTGTATGTGTGTGTGTGTGTGTGTGTGTGCACTGTTTAGGCCTTAGCTGGTACCGACTTTCAGCCCTGTTTCAGAGCTTTACCTTACTTTTGTTGTTGTTCACAGCAAACAGAGAGGCATTATGACTGTTTGGTTGTGACCATGCTTAGCAGGTACCCCATGAACTGCCAGATGGATGGATAGAGGATAGTTTTCAAAACAATGCGGTACATTTCCTCAATGCAGTACTATGCAGAGCTGCTGTAAGCAGTGTGCAAACACAAAACAAGAACATGGTGACTCAATTGCAGTGTGATCTGTGGAAAACAAATGATTTGTTGTTTTACTAAAGGTGTTTTTTGTTTATGACCTTAGACTTGACTTGGACTTTCACACTAGTGCCTCGTGTCTTACCATGGTTAACATGGAGATTGTTTGTTTTGTATAGAAATCAGTTTTATTTATTAACATGGATCTATCTGCTCCCTGTTTGGTCAATGTTTTTTTTTTCTTTTGTTCAGTTTCTATTGCTAGTTATTCTGGCAAACAAAAACACTCCATCTCTTTGTTCAGGGTCAGTAGAATCCTAACATGTGTTTTTTCTGTCCTGTCTAACAGACCACAAGTCAGGAACCACCTCCCTGGACACTCTGTTGGCCCTACTTCAGGCAGAGGGGGCCAAAATAGAAGAAGAGACAGAGGTAAGCATTCTACAACTCCCTCCATGGATGACCTCATCCATCCTGAGTCAGTGATTCATATGCCATCCTCTCCAGTTGTTTCTGGTTTCTTTCTGACTTGAATTTCTTCATTGTTCAAGTATAAGAGCCTTGATGATGCCATGACAAACTTGGGTATAACAGCTGTGTTTCCTGCAGTAACACCAACTTCTGCAGTTTGTTTAAATCTTTCCAGCTATGAAGTTGATTGTTTGCAAATGCAGACTCTACTTTATTTCAGCAGCTGAGAACTTCAATCCACTGCATGTCATTATCTTCTAAATACTAATCAAAAGCCTTTTGGAACATATGGTTAGCAAATAGGTGGCAGCTTTCTGAAGGTTTGAACAGTTGGGCCCTGATCTTCAAAGACTCTAAATAGCTAAATTGCTTGTACAAAAAAAATGTGCATGTGCAATAAGTGGACCTGTTGCACCTGATTTACAAAGATTGCGCGTGTAGTGGATAACAGGTACAAAAGAGGTGCAGATCACCCTATTTAAATGAGGAAATTGTGTGTGTTACTGGCTGGCTGCTACTGCTCCCAGCGGAACTAGACGAAAAGCGAACAGACCCTCTCTGCTGTGGCGATTGAAGCATGCAGGGGTTGTTGCGCCGCATTATTATGAATGATCCAGTTACTGATTTTTTTTTTTTCTGAAACAGAAGGGAAACAGGGAACAGGTTTCTGGACTGTTACACTTTAACTATAGTCGTTGCTATTCACAGCAGCAGGTTTTTTATTGCAGACTCTGCCATGTCGAGTTTATGGTAAATGGACGGAACTTATATAGCACTTTTCCAGTCATACTGACCACTCAAAGCGCTTTACACTAGAGCCACACTCACCCAATCACACTCACTAACACTCACACATTCATACGTGAGTTTAAGCATGCAGAAGGCTGAGTTTGAAGTTGTTCTGCGATTAGTGCTTTATGTTTGGGGTCCCGATGGACCCAGTGATGCATCGCCATCGGACCCAGTGAACACCATCGTTGCGAACACGGGGCAGCTGGTCAGTGCTGCGTCTGCACCACAGGAGCATGCACAGCTTGTTATCTGTGTTGCTCGACATAAGTTGCAACAGTTGCAGCTTAGAATTTGGCCAGTCAATACTAACAATAAAAAAGAAAAATATGTCTGTCAATTAATTTATTAGAGGTTTGCCTCCATTGAACTTTACATTTTTTTCAGACACTTAGCTTAGGAGCTTAGTTTAGGAGTGTAAATTAGCTGTTACTTCAATTGCCAATTTCAACAGCAACAATAAACACAATGACAGGATGTAACTGTATTTTAATTGTTTAAAAAACTGCTCCTGTATGAAATCAGAGTTTTCTTATTTAATGAAACTTTGGTATTGTTTATTTGTTTTATATAATGTAACTAAATCTATTCCTAATTTCTGAAGTGAAATGTGACTCTGAGCAGACTGTTTTTTGTGAAAACAGGGATCGCAATGGATGTTCACAATGAGAGCACCATGATCTTCGTTCTTCTGCACAGTGATTTACAAGTGTTTAATATCTATGGAACTTTTTAAATTTTAAAGCATTAAAACAGCAAATTTCAATCTGTTGTTGGGATTTTATGTGATAGGCCAATAAAACGTAGTGCAGATGTTGTAAGAAATGGCAACATCAAACATTTACTCTTATTTCACATTTAAACATCTATATGTTAAATTGGTTGTTGATTTTGGCATGTCATCACTGGATGAATCTGTTTAATAATGATCCCTTTCATATCACTGTGCCTTGGTGCCATTTCCATAGTGTTTACTCACAGCTTGGTGTTATTAACAAGACTCCTTTTACTTGTGTCTATAGAACATGGCTGACTCTTTCCTGGATGGTGATATGACCCTGGATGCCTTCATTGATTCCTACCAGAACAAGAGGAAGCTGGCCCACTTGAGACGAGTGAAAATCGAGAAGCTGCAGGAGATGGTGCAGAAGGGCCAGCATCTCCCCCAGGCAACTGTCCCCTCCTCCCGACATCAGGATGTGCCAGCTGTGTCCTCCCTCCTCACTGACAGCAACAACTCTTCTCCTGTTGCCCAGCCCAGAAGGAAACCTCCTGCTCCTCCATCCCAGCCACCTCCTGTTTTAACTCCAGCTCCAACTGCATCCTCACAGCCTCCTTTCTTCTGCCAGCCTTCACAATACCCACCAATTCCTCCCAGAACAGGGCAGCCCTTCCCCAGCGTCTCCTCTGGATACCCCAGCCACTACCTCTCTCAGTACCCTCCTGCTCTGCCTCAAAGGCCCCCGCCTCGTATGGCTCCGCAGCCTGGCTTTATCATTCAATAAGTTCAAATTAAATTTATTTTAAACATTCTAGTGTTGGTCAAAGACGTTTAACAACTGGAGCTCCTCTGAGAACAATGTTTCTATGTTATCTGCCTTGGATTATGCCCAATAGCAACACGAAGAAAGCAGATCTACAGAGGTGGGTCTGGTCGCGCTCGTCTGAGGCAGATCTCCTACAACCTCTGGATTCCTGCTCACCTCTCACTCGCGCCAGCACGCCCATCAAAGTTCAACAAAAATAAAAAGAAATGTGGTGGGTCCATGTTGGGCTTCTCTCTGCCAGTCCCTTCAGAGAAAAGGGAGCCACTGTAGGCTGCAGCGAGTGAAACAAACATCAGCCTGTGAGTCTATAAGCGGAGACCTAATAATTGGCACTTCCTGTCTCCAGTTTGCGCCCCCACCCTCCTTCAAACATGTTCCTTTTATGGAACACTAAATTTCTTCACAAAAGGGTTTCATAATCACTCCATCACAGCATGCTAATTTACTTGTATATGCAAGCCAGGAGAGACCCAGAGTACTGTGCAGTTTTCATTAAAATATCTTTTTCCAGAATATATTCAGGCAAAAACTGCATCTATGCTGTGATTTTTCTTTCTTTTTTTTTTTCTTTCTCAAAAAAAAAAAAAAAATTACAAGGTACATAGGAATATTCGAATTTGAGCATCATCTATAGGTTTAAGACTAATGGAGTAATGTTAATAATAGCCAGGATATACTGATTAATATGTGTAAGGAGAGATTAGGTCTGTGTTTCTTCAGTATGCAGATGGCTCTAGTGGGAGCCTGGCCCTGCCTGGTCCTTTTCTGAGGATGGGGCTAAAAGGGAGCTGAGGGGATCAGCAGCTGAACCTCAGTTGAAGTGAAGGACTTCTGAAAAGCCATACAGTACACTCCAGGTGTGTGTTGTACCTTATGGGCTCCTGTTGTACTGCAACACTCCTTTTATGATGTCTGTTTTTGTTTTAATACTCTCAGTAGGAACCTTTTTGGGGAAACAATGCCAACAGTTCTTTGGATGACATACATGCTGTATGGTTCTGTTCAGCTGTATTCAACACTGAGCACCAAAGACTTCCCACAATACAGTCTGTATTTGTTTTGCTCTATTTTGTTTTTGTAAGTGAAGCCTTTAGTGCAGTTTTCTTCCATTGTTCCCAGCATTTCTGTTTGTGATGCTTTAACACTCTTTTTGTAAACATGCAAGAGCCAGAAGACCTTAAGAAGAGCAACCTGGCTTTAGGAGGAAATCATCTTCTTGGTGCGATTATTGTTATTTTTCCCTACCAACCCGACTGCTGTTCGCTGTGCACTGTTGAAGAGCCACGAGTGCCTACACTTGAAAGTGACATTGTGCTGATGACTTTATGTATCTATGCTCAGCTGTAAATGTTAGAACCATCCTCCTTCCCCACTGTTTAGATTATCGTTGGGTCCCCCCCCCCACTACTATATCTTCATTTTATTTTCGCTTCCAGTACATTTAAAGATTGGGGTTGTTTATGAGTCCAAGAAACTCCCCGAGTAGCAGAAAACGATGCTAAAACGGATAGTTACAGATTTTTTTTAAGTGAGTTCTTTTGTTTAAAGGTTATAAGCAGCTTCGAAAATCGAGATATAACAGTGGGTTAAGTGAACTCTATTTTATTAAATACTACACTGTCTTTTCTGTTGGGTAGTTAATGACTGGATAAGCTGTTTGATTTACACACAAAGAAGATGCAAAGCATGTTGTCTGCTGCTGGTAAGAGAACTCCTTGCCATCAGAACCTCACTTCAAAAATACCTAACTATTCCTTTAAATCATGCCAAAAAGACAAGAAACAGCCCCCCACCCCCAGGCTATGTGCCTAGCGGTGCTAGTACTTGTCTTCCATTGTGTGGGCTGAATTTATTTGCATGTGATCTTTCTTTGATTTAACTTTTATTGATAAAATAACAGGCCTCTAATTTGATTTTCTTCACATCATAGAAATTGAAACATGGAATTAGGTGAGATTAAAAGGAAATTTGAGAACAAAGCAAGATATAAATCAATCTTTTTCTGCATGGACTTTCCTGTTTTAGTTGGAAGACTTCTTTTTGAATACTTGCTGCTTTTTCTTTGAACTGATCTGTTGCATCAGTGGGTTGGTTTTAAATGTGGTTGGTGGTAATTTCAGTGTAATGTAGGTATTTACTTTTAATGAATGTTTAAGTGGAATTTAATGCTATTTTCAAGTTCAATAAAACATACATTTTTTTATGTCATACTTTCATGTTATTTCTTTGAACAATTCTGGGTGACTCTGGGTAACTTATAGGAGATTGCAGCAGCATGAGATGTGGATGGATGGTGATTTACCAGGCTGACATTTTATTGGCAGTAACTAGTTGTCAGCACAGCAGCACCAAATGCAACACTTCCCAACCTCAGCAATGGAAAATGTATTCAATTTTAAATTGTTATAGGTTTACTGTGCAACAAGAAACATGCATACAAAAAGAATATGTTTCGTTTCCCATTATCTTTTCTTATATAAGGATACACATTTCTGAAAAGGACACGAGAGCCACCTAGTGGTCTATTTTTTTTTAAACAGCCTCACACTTAAAAATAATACAGGTTGGATTTCATCTTGTGGTGCGCTGAACATTTTTTTCACATCCGTTCAAGATTTTCCACCTTAATGCACAAAGGAAACTTTTTTAGCAGCACTTAAAATGTAGAAACAAGAAACTTTGCAGAAATACTGTAAAATATATAGAAAATAAACTGATATATTTGAATATATTCATTTATTACGTTTTAAAATTGATGTGTGTACAGTAATTCTAATTCAATTTAAAGCTATTTATTTTTGTCCAATATATTTTAAGATATTTTAGTTTTAATGGGACACCACTGAGCTAATTTGACAAATTATACTATGAAAACATTACAACATTTTTAAATGGATAAATGTTGATATTCTTGTTATTGTGATATATATTTCTGAAACAATTTGTTTTTTAGCAAATTTTTGTTTGCAGTCGCAGTTGCAAGAAGAGCTGAGAGAAAATATAATCAAATAAAATAAGTGATAAAGATTAAGTGAAAATAAAAGAAAAATACTAATTTGGCAGTAAAGCTGTATATTAGAAATCACATCACAATATTAATTGTTTCATGTTGACATATTTGCTGATTTGGACTCAATCTTTAGAAAATATGTTTTAGTTACACAAACAAGTCTTAATGATTTTACATTTTGAAATAAATGAACATATACAACTTTGATACAACACATTTTAATATAAATACATGTGTTTATTTTTACCAAAATAGTTCATATATTAGTATATACACTGCTGAAAAAAATAAAGGGAACACTTCAACAAGACAATATAACTCCAAGTAAATCAAACTTCTGTGAAATCAAACTGTCCACTTAGGAAGCAACACTGATTGACAATCAATTTTACATGTTGTGTAAATGGAAAAGACAACAGGGGGAAATATTTGGTGATTAGCAAGACACACTCAATAAAGGAGTGGTTCTGCAGGTGGGGACCACAGACCACTTCTCAGTATCTATGCTTTCTGGCTGATGTTTTGGTCACCTTTGAATGTTGGTGGTGCTTTCACACTCGTGGTAGCATGAGACGGACTCTACAACCCACACAAGTGGCTCAGGTAGTGCAGCTCATCCAGGATGGTACATCAATGCGAGCTGTAGCAAGAAGGTTTGCTGTGTCTGTCAGCGTAGTGTCCAGAGCCTGGAGGCGCTACCAGGAGACAGGCCAGTACACCAGGAGACGTGGAGGAGGCCGTAGGAGGGCAACAACCCAGCAGCAGGACCACTACCTCCACCTTTGTGCAAGGAGGAACAGGAGGAGCACTGCCAGAACCCTGCAAGATGACCTCCAGCAGGCCACAAATGTGCATGTGTCTGCACAAACGGTTAGAAACCAACTCCATGAGGATGGTATGAGGGCCCAACGTCCACCAATAGGGGTTGTGCTCACAGCCCAACACCGTGCAAGACGCTTGGCATTTGCCGGAGAACACCAGGATTGGCAAATTCGCCACTGGCGCCCTGTGCTCTTCACAGATGAAAGCAGGTTCACACTGAGCACATGTGACAGACATGACAGAGTCTGGAGTCACCGTGGAGAACGATCTGCTGCCTGCAACATCCTTCAGCATGACCGGTTTGGCAGTGGGTCAATAATGGTGTGGGGTGGCATTTCTTTGGAGGGCTGCATGGTCCTCCATGTGCTCGCCAGAGGTAGCCTGACTGCCATTAGGTACCGAAATGAGATCCTCAGACCCCTTGTGAGACCATATGCTGGTGCGGTTGGCCCCGGGGTTCCTCCTAATGCAGGACAATGGTAGACCTCATGTGGCTGGAGTGTGTCAGCAGTTCCTGCAAGATGAAAACATTGAAGCTATGGACTGGCCCGCCCGTTCCCCAGACCTGAATCCAATTGAGCACATCTGGGACATCATGTCTCGCTCCATCCACCAACGTCACGTTGCACCACAGACTGTCCATGAGTTGGCGGATGCTTTAGTCCAGGTCTGGGAGGAGATCCCTCAGGAGACCATCCGCCGTCTCATCAGGAGCATGCCCAGACGTTGTAGGGAGGTCATACAGACACGTGGAGGCCACACACAATACTGAGCCTCACTTTGACTTGTTTTAAGGACATTACATCAAAGTTGGATCAGCCTGTAGTGGGTTTTTCCAGTTTAATTTTGTGTGTGACTCCAAATCCAGGCCTCCATTGGTTAATAAATTTGATTTCTATTGATCATTTTTGTCTGATTTTGTTGTCACCACATTCAACTTTGTACAGAACAAAGTATTCAATGAGAATATTTCATTTATTCAGATGTAGGATGTGTTATTTGAGTGTTCCCTTTATTTTTTGAGCAGTGTTATTATAATACAGAAAATGTAGCTAATTCTTTTACAGATGAAGAAGATCAATGGCTTCAAGCAGAAGGACAATCGGACCGATGGATGTCTGGACAGAGCCAGTGAACTAAACACATTCTGCAGTAGGTTCAGTTCAGAAACAAGTTCAGCATCCTTCTCTCCTGCTCACAGCCAAACAGACATCCCACCCTCCTTTGACCCACAGCTTTCCTGTTTCACCCCAAGTGTTTCATCTTCCACCTCAGGCTTGGACACTTCTGCTTCTACATGTTTGTCTTCAACCCAATTCAGATCCTGATGCTCCCTTTACTTCCACCTTCCATCTGTGTGTCCCAAGAAGTCAAGTGAAGAGGCAACTAGAGAGACTCAACCGGAATAAGGCTGCAGGTCCAGATCATGTCAGCCCTAGAGTCCTGAAGGCCTGTGCAGAGCAGCTCTGTGGGATTCAGCAGCACCTCTTCAACCTTAGCCTGGCCCAGAAGAAGGTTCCGGGGTTGTGGAAGACCTCCTGTCTTGTTCTGGTACCAAAGAAAACTCACTCATCAGTCCTCAATGACTATAGACCTGTTGCCCTGACATCCCACATCATGAAGGTCCCAGAGAGACTCCTGTTGACCCACCTGAGTAACCAAGCAATAAAACATCAGGGCCGCCTTTAGTTTGCTCATTGTTGTGGAGTTGAAGATGCCATCATACACCTGCTTCAACAAACCCATCTGGACAAAGCCAGCAGCAGGAATAGGTCAAACACTATTTCCATCATGGGAGAAGAAGTGGAGGTGGTGGAGGAGTATAAATACCTCAGTGTTCACCTGGACAACAGACTAGAGTGGAGATGCAACTGTGAAGCCATCTACAAGAAGGGACAGAGCAGACTGTACTTCTTGAAGAAGCTTAGGTCCTTCAGTGTTTGCAGCAAGATGCTTCATATCTTCTATAAGTCTGTTGTGGAAAGTGTGATCTCTTCCACCGTCATCTGCTGGGGAAGCAGCATCAGAGCCAGAAAAGCTCAACAAGCTGGTAAATAAGGCTTGTTCTGTTCTGGGGACTCCTCTCGAACCTCTGGAGATCATTGTGGAAAGATGGATTCTTCATAAAATGAAGAACATTATGGAGAACCCTGAGCATCCTCTTCATGAGACTGTCCTACAACAACAGTGTCTTCAGTCAGAGGCTTCTTCAGATCCTTCCTGCCCACCTGCATAATATGAGCTTTGGCATTAATAAAGTATTTTTTTATTGAATTCAATTGAATAAAATAACTTCAAGTTCATATCAAGAATGAGTGCTTAAAGACAACTTATTTATTTGATAACATAAACACAGCGGTTGCGGTAGTATTTTGCTACTTCTTCACTCTTCCCTTCAAGTCTTTGCCTTTCTTCTTTTTCTGAATTCAGAGTTTGTGTTGATGAACCCACCCCTAACCCCTCGTGTTACGTTTCCATATTCCCGTCACAGCGGCTGGCCTCCACCATGTTGGAGGAAATCCGCCCCTGGGCTGCTGCTCCCCACTCTGTGTCAGATTAGAGTTTAATCCGAGGAGGAGGACGCGCTGTCAAGACGCTGCCTGCATCTAGGAGGGGGTCGTGCCGCTCCGGGGGTTTTGTGCACACAAAATAAAGGCGTTTCTAGGTCCTGCTGCCACTTTGTTTTTCTGCAAAATACGACGGGTACAAAATGAGCCGCCGGTCCTTCGTTGCTCTTTCTGCCTGTCCGCTGACTTGCCAAGACGTTAAGATGTTAGCAGGCTAACTAGCTGAAAAGGACTAAATAAATCGGATTACCTGCTAACGGTAGCTTCCTCTGGGTAACATATAGGTGTCCCTTTCAATAGCTTCCAATTAGTGCAGCTCAGATGGTCCTTCTGTCTATTTATTGTTGTTTTTAAATATAATAATGTCAGAACCACTTCTTTGAGTTTTCATTATTCGCTAGCATTAATATCATAAACTAATCGGGTTATTAGTCACAGCATAGGGAGAGCTGTGGGTGGCTAGTGTCAGGAACCGCAGGCATTAAAGTGGTACCGCTGACCCAGCCGAAAGTCCGGACGGAGCTGACGAGCAGATTTATGCGCTAGCTTCCCCGCCGGATTTGGACCCAGAACTGAAGCTCTTCCCCCCCCGAAGGCAGCCTCCAGCCGAACCAGAGATGTCAGGAAAAGATAACGACAAGGAGAAACAGTCCACCACAGAACGGCTTGTAAAAGGTGAGTCCGTGTTTGTCCAGTGTTGCATAGATCACAAAACCACCTGTAGCTTTTGGCCAAACTTCTCTTTGTTCAAAGTGGGGAATATAATTAGGATTACTGTTGTTTAATCAAAATCCTGTAATTATTTAGGAAAGATGATATCCTACTTCCTCCCTTATAGATACACACTGGCTCATGAAGCCATTTGTTTTGTTACTGTGGGATCCTTAAATACCCCTTAATTATGTTTTCTAGTTATTGACGACACTGTTGGTTCACCGAGGCATGATCTCTAAGGTTGTCAGCTGATTAATAACATAACAGACGTGAAGGCTCAGATATCTGCATAACTCAGCCTGTGCTGCAGGAACAGAATGCATAGTTAGGTAAGTTTGGGAAAATGATTTGATCGAGTGGTCGGTATGACTATAAGCACCAGAAATAACTAGAAAAGCATTATATAAGTTCAGCTCATTATATTCTGGGTATGTTTGGTTTACTTTTATTATCGGTAATTCTCAGAACTTTGATGAACAAAGGTAAATGATCCTGCCAGCAGGTCCAAACCCACTGATATCTGATATAGTTGTGGTAAAAAGCAGGGTCGGCTCCAGAAATATTTCAAATGGCTGGCCAAATGAGGAGGCCCACTAATACTCCTGGGGTAGCACGTCCAAAACCGAAGACCAGAACAGAATCTTAGGAGTTTTATGATGCTGCTGTAATATTTCGGGAGGTGGTTGAGCAGATGAGTCACAAATAAATGTGGCAGCTTTTTGAAACATGTAATTTCCCATCTATAAGCTTAGATTCTTATTAATGAAAAATGTTATACATATATCTGGCTTGGATGGCCATAAAATTTAGACCGCTGCCCGTAGCTCTTCCTTGGTGTAGCCAATGGTAATAAGAAAGTACACCCTGTGTTAAATCTGGGGTTTGAAGCCATAGTTTGTTTTTACCATGACTGTAGTTCTGCCAGTGCTGATTTTATTTAATTTTTTTATTTTATGTTTTGATAGATGAATGTCAAAAGTTAATAATCCTCTAGCAGGACCACACCCCTCCCCTGTTAAACTTTTTCGCACACATCCACCCAACACACACACTCTTTTTTTCATTAGTCCAGCAAACATAAACCAGCAACTTCACGATCGTGCTTTCTTATTAGAGCTTGGAAAAGACGTATTTCTTCCCGCTGACCTTGTGGTTGCTCTTTGACCAGACAGGCGAACATTAGTTGCTTTGGGTAAGGCAACTTAGGGGCAACTCATGAGAGAGACACAAGAGAGCGTGAGGGCACAACCCAGCCCCTGCAGATAATGCCTCCTTCACCAGCACAACTACTTAATACCAGCGCAGCCCACATCCCGGTCTGTCTGCAAGGGCACTGGGAGAACGTCCTGCCAGAGGACTGGAATGCTGTAGCTTGAACCAGTATGGAGAGAGGGAGTTAACTGTGGAAAGAATCTCCCTAGTGATGTTCCCAACATGGCCAGCCATAGTGTGGAGAGGGAGAGGAGAAGAGAATAGGAGCATTACAGTGTAAAAGATAGAACTGTTAACTCCTCTTAGGATATCGCAGGACACGCAACTGTTTTATCTTTGCACAGCACATAACTTCGTTCTCTGATTGATGATTTTATTTCCATCTGAAATAAAATCTACAAGGAAAAAAAAAGAAGAAGCAAATACATGCAACCACCAGAGATCACTGCTTGCAATGGCAAATAAACCCCAGGCTGGCTGATTTAGCTTTCAAGGCTAATGCATTCACTGATAATTAGAACAATCTGAAGTGGACTTAATGATTCATCCGGCGGCGGTACTGCTCCATTCATCTCCACCCAGCCGCATCTTTGTAATTCAAGCCTAGCCTTTTGTATTGATTTTTGAAACAATAGTCAACATATTCTAGACGCTGGCTCATATCACTGTCAAAAACATTAACCTTGATGGGCAGCGCACGGTAGATGCTCCTTTCTTTGTGTTTTGTGGCGTTTGTTGTCATGCCAGACTGGGGGTGTTGACGCGGCGCAGCACTGTGCGTCTGCACTTTTGAAGAGTTCATCAAACATTCATGCTAATTAGGCCCGACAGGCTTTAATATGAAGCCATTGTCAGGTTGGTGGTAGATGATTATTATATTGTTAGCTCATTATTTTGACCTAACCATATTTGTTTTCTGGGTTATGTGTTAGAAAAAGAGCTCACTTTGTTAACTGCACATTGGTCTTTTTTCCAACAGAAACTCCATCTGTACCTCCTTAAATAAAGTTTAACTTCAAACCACACATCAGTAAATTGTGAAGTAGAAGAAAAAGGATACATTATTATTTATTTTTTTTACAAAAAAAAAATATTCAATTACTCAAATTGAATTCAGCCCCTGAGTCACTTTTTAGAACCAACTTTTGCTGCAATTACAGCTGCACATATTTTTGGGATATATCCTAACCAACTTGACATTTTTGCAAGTTAGTTCATATTCAGATGGGACGGAAAGGGTCTTCGAACTGTCGTTTTTAGTTCTTGCTAGAAATTCTCAATTTAAAGCTGGACTTTGGCTGGCCATGTTTAACACATAAATATTCTTTGATCTGAAGTATTCCATTATATCTATTCGTTTTCCAGTCACCTCTGTCCAGCTACCCCGTCCCTGCTAAGGAAAACCAGTTTGTCTCAGCTCCAGTTGAGATTTAAATACACACAGTTAGGTGACCTTTGAAGGCAGTTGGTTTTACTGGATTTTGTCCAAGAACATTAGAATAAAGGGGGAGCAATAATGCAAGCCACACTTTTTTAAAAGTTTTTATTTGCAAGAATTGTTGAAAACCATGCATCATTCTCCTTTTACTTCACAAGTATTTACTACTTTGTGTTGGAATATCAACATTTTTATTTGTACATTATGAAATACACTCACCGGCCACAAATACACTCACCTGTCCAACTGCTCGTTAACGCAAATTTCTAATCAGCCAATCACATGGCAGCAATTCAATGCATTTAGGCATGTAGACATGGTCAAGACGATCTGCTGTAGTTCAAACCGAGCATCAGAATGGGGAAGAAAGGTGATTTAAGTGACTTTGAACGTGGTATGGTTGTTGGTGCCAGACGGGCTGGTCTGAGTATTTCAGAAACTGCTGATCTACTGGGATTTTCACTTGATGCCACAGGTCAAAGGAGAATGGCCAGACTGGTTCGAGCTGATAGAAAGGCAAAAGTAACTCAAATAACCACTCGTTACAACCAAGGCATGCAGAAGAGCATCTCTGAACGCACAACACGTCGAACCTTGAGGCGGATGGGCTATGGCAGCAGAAGACCACATCGGGTGCCACTCCTGTCAGCTAAGAACAGGAAACTGAGGCTACAATTCACACAGACACACCAAAATTGGACAATAAAAGATTGGAAAAATGTTGCCTGGTCTGATAAGTCTCAATTTCTGCTGTTACATTCGGATGGTAGGGTCAGAATTTGGCGTCAACATGAAAGCATGGATCCATCCTGCCTTGAATCAACGGTTCAGGATGGTGGTGGTGGTGTAATGGTGTGGGGGATATTTTCTTGGCACACTTTGGGTCCCTTAGTACCAATTGAGCATCGTGTCAACGCCACAGCCAACCTGAGTATTGTTGCTGACCATGTCCATCCCTTTATGACCACAGTGTACCCATCTTCTGATGGTTATTTCCAGCAGGATAAAACATGACAATGAGTTCGCTGTACTCAAATGGCCTCCACAGTCACCAGATCTCAATCCAATAGGGTACCTCTGGGATGTGGTGGAACGGGAGATTCGCATCATGGATGTGCAGCTGACAAATCTGCAGCATCTGTGTGATGCCATCATGTCAATATGGACCAAACTCTCTTAGGAATGTTTCCAGTACTTTGTTGAATCTATGCCATGAAGGATTAAGGCAGTTCTGAAGGCAAAAGGGGGTCCAACCCGGTATTAGCAAGGTGTACCTAATAAAGTGGCCGATGAGTGTATATAAAAGGTTAAGAGGTATAAATACTTTAGCAAGTCAGTGGATATGCTCCTGCCTTGATCCTGCATGCAAATAAGCCCAGATTGTATTATTATTACTGGACACAATGCCATTTCTGTTCAGTTGGATGGAGTTTTCAGTTCTTTGGGATTAAAATCCATATTTACAGTCCAGCGAGCATAATTACTGCCAGGCCTCCAAGCAAGCGCTCGTGAGCTTTTTGAAAACATCTACAGCCTGAGTTTTTTTTTTTCTTGCAGTCTGTTTATGTCTCTGCTTTGGTGCATTCCCCATTCTGTCTTCATGTACTTCCAGATCCTGCTTTCATGGTACCTTCCCTCAGTGCGGCGAGACGTTTAGGTAAACAGCCCCTGGATCTGGAAGCCCTCGCTAATAGAGGCTTTACCTAATCTGTTCTTAAGGCTCGTACCTCAGCTTACAGCTCTCTTCGTAGCCATGTCTTGTAGGTCTGAGAGAACTTACTGTTTATTTATACTTCACTGGTCAACACATGACAGCCTGTCCTCGGCCCGGCCAAGTCAAGCCGGGTCTGTGGTGCTGCTGTCTGTGCCCTAGTTAACATCAGTTACTGGTAATCCTTACTTTGAGTCAAACACCACCTGCAATCCTGTGTTTAGTGCCTGGACTCCATTAGATCAGCAGTAAAGACAATGTATCATGTACTTTGTTTACTATAAAAATAGTAGAGACCTTGTTTTTTTTTCTATCTGAACTCCAGCACACACGTGAATCCAGTAAGCTATACACTTACACACAAGTTCAATGATTAGTGACCACCCACACTAAAATCAGTAAGGCCACTTTCATTTTGCACTTTGATTTACTCTGTGTGGGTGAGTGGGTGTGTCATTCATGGTGTCTCTCTTTCCTTCTTGTTTATGTTCATTGTTTCTGGCACAGCTTTAACGCATTAGCAGTCCTGATCCCTACAATTTGATATTAGTATTTGTGATACATTTGGTAGTGCAGGATGGCATGCCCACTGACCTGCACATTGATTTGGTTATCAGGAGTCTTGGTTCAAACCATTGGAGAAATCGTCTACTGTGCTTAGTAGTTATGTCATTTTTTAGGTTCTTTTGCTATCCACTCTTTTTCTTGTAATTAGACACTGAACACTGCCCGGTTCGTTGCAAGATAGTGATGTAATGAAAGATGCATCTCCCAAGTCAACAGGATCCATGTTGGGTTCTTGAGAAGAACATGAGGCTTTTGCCAAATTTTTAGGGAAATAAAAAAAATCACAATTTGTTTGGTTTTCGAGAAAAAGCTAATGATTTCACGAATCACAACCTATGTTTTAAAGTATCCAATTAATGTAAAATATTGTACTCTAGGTTGTATATTGTGGTGTCTGTCCTTGTCTGAGGGGATCCAATGCAAATTTGAACCTATTGTATGTTCAGAAATGGCATAAATCTCAGACTGTGTTTTAAAGAATCTGTTTAAACATACATATAATCCAGACTCAGTAAAAACTGTAAAGTAGCTCTTTAGTTTAGCGCCAGTAAGAAGTTACGAAGCAGATACTAAGTCCAGCTTTGTTAGCAGCTAGCGGTTAGCGGTTAGCAAGTCTCCACATTCTCAGTGTTGAAAAACTGCATCTTTTCTTTCACCCAGTCAGCATGTCTTTTTTCTTCCAAGTACCGAAAATACTGCCAGATCAACGACTTAGCTCGAGAACTATTTCCTTTTTATACTACAAAATTAGAGCCTTAAAATAGATCCTACAAGCTGTTGTGCTTAAAGCACTCACCTTCACACCCAAGGCTAAACTTGATGTACCAAACAAAGTCACAACGCCAGCAACTGGATGGGAATTTGCAAGACAAACTTTACTTTAAAAGGAAATATAATAATGATTTAATATCGCAAGATTTTGTACCACAAGTTTTTTTCCACGAGATTGTGTTAGCTGTTTATTAAGGCTGCAACATCAGAGAGCAAGAGTTTAGCAGGTACTGACCATTTACTACCTTTACCATTCTGTAAGTTTGCAGTTTTAGGCATTTCCTACACAGTTTTTTCAAGTTCATAGCAGAATCGGCTGCCAATTTTGGGTTTCTTTGAATTGGGGCAAATTGACCCGGAGCAGAATTCTGCAGTTAACGTTAACTGTTAACAAATTACAGTAAAGTTGCTCTATTTCATCCTTTTGAACTTTAAACGTCTGTCATGGAACTTGCTGGTTTGGAAATGTTAGCAGCCTTTTGGAAATTTTAGGTTAGGGAGTTAGGGTAAGTACAATGCCTTGCGAAAGTATTCGGCCCTCTTGAACTTTTCAACCTCTTGACACATTTCAGGCTTCAAACATAAAGATATAAAATTAAAATTTTTTGTGAAGAATCAACAACAAGTGGGACACAATCGTGAAGTGGAATGAAATTTATTGGATGTGTCAAACATTTTTAACAAATAAAAAAACTGAAAAGTGGGGCATGCAATATTATTCGGCCCCTTTACTTTCAGTGCAGCAAACTCACTCCAGAAGTTCAGTGAGGATCTCTGAATGATCCAATGTTGTCCCAAATGACTGATGATGATAAATAGAATCCATCTGTGTGTTATCAAGTCTCCGTATAAATGCACCTGCTCTGTGATAGTCTCAGGGTTCTGTTCAAAGCATAGAGAGCATCATGAAGACCAAGTAACACACCAGGCAGGTCTGAGATACTGTTATGGAGAAGTTTAAAGCCGGATTTGGATACAAAAATATTTCCCAAGCTTTAAACATCTCAAGGAGCACTGTGCAAGCAATCATATTGAAATGGAAGGAGTATCAGACCACTACAAATTACCAAGACCCGGCCGTCCCTCTAAACTTTCATCTCAAACAAGGAGAAGACTGATCAGAGATGCAGCCAAGAGGCCCATGATCACTCTGGATGAACTGCAGAGATCTACAGCTGAGGTGGGAGAGTCTGTCCATAGGACAACAATCAGTCGTGCACTGCACAAATTTGGCCTTTATGGAAGAGTGGCAAAAAGAAAGCCATTTCTCAAAGATATCCATTAAAAGTCTTGTTTAAAGATTGGCACAAGCCACCTGGGAGACACACCAAACATGTGGAAGAAGGTGCTCTGGTCTGATGAAACCAAAATCGAACTGTTTGGCCACAATACAAAACGATATGTTTGGCATAAAAGCAACACAGCTCATCACCCTGAACACACCATCCCCACTGTCAAACATGGTGGTGGCAGCATCATGGTTTGGGCCTGCTTTTCGTCAGCAGGGACAGGGAAGATGGTCAAAATTGATGGGAAGATGGATGGGGCAAAATACAGGACCATTCTGGAAGAAAACCTGTTGGAGTCTGCAAAGACCTGAGACTGGGATGGAGATTTATCTTCCAACAAGACAATGATCCAAAACATAAAGCCAAATCTACAATGGAATGGTTCACAAATAAACGTATCCAGGTGTTGGAATGGCCAAGTCAAAGTCCAGACCTGAATTCAATCGAGAATCTGTGGAAAGAGCTGAAGACTGCTGTTCACGAACGCTCTCCATCCAACCTCACTGAGCTTGAGCTGTTTTGCAAGGAAGAATGGGCAAGAATTTCAGTCTCTCGATGTGCAAAACTGATAGAGACATACCCCAAGCGACTTGCAGCTGTAATTGCAGCAAAGGGTGGCGCTACAAAGTATTAACGCAAGGGGGCCGAATAATATTGCACGCCCCACTTTTCAGTTTTTTATTTGTTAAAAAAGTTTGACACATCCAATAAATTTCATTCCACTTCAAGATTGTGTCCCACTTGTTGATTCTTTACAAAAAAATAGAATTTTATATCTTTATGTTTGAAGCCTGAAATGTGTCAAGAGGTTGACCAGTTCAAGGTGGCCGAGTACTTTTGCAAGGCACTGTAGATACATTCTATAGCGAATACTAACAGACAGTATTGCTAACCAAGGAATTGCTAATATGAAATACTGAAGACTGCTGAAATTGTAAACTCAATCATTTTGTTTTTAAATAACAATTCCCTGTTTGGCAGCAACTGATCTTTCTCTCTTTTGCACACACGCACACACAATGTGATCTCCCCTCCACTTATAATATCAACAGTAAACTAGAACTGCAAGCAGTCATTATCGGGTTCCAAACCTTCCTTGCGAATCCGCCCCCTCGCCCCGCCCCTCCCAGCACGACGAGTCACGTGTCACGCGTCACGCGCCCCTCCAACCCAGCATGCCACGACTGTTTGAAACAGACCCATTTTCCATAGGGGCAGGTTAGAACTTGAAACGTGTGTGGAATAATTCTGAAACCTTTAATACGTAATACACAATATAGAGTCTTAGTACTCAGCATTTGTGTGTGAAAATTCAAAAAACAGTCAAGCCTGAGCTTCGAACCATCAACCATTCAAACCACAAGCCAATCTCTTAACTACCTCACCATCCAAGTCATACCAAACCGACGGGAAGATCAGAGGTAGAATGTTGTACGGCTATCCTGTTAAGGTAGTAATAATGGCCAAAATTTAAAAATTCACATGAAATGCAAGTTGGTCAGAAAAATCTCAAAATATTCACCAAGAACATCTTTAATATGAAGAATATGCATGGATTTCGTCAGCCACCACACATTAATTTTTTCATCAAAATTTATTTATAATTGCCATTATTGATTAGCATACAGCTTTATAAATTAATGTACAGAAGTTCGTTCGTCGTCGTCTTCCGCTTATCCAGGACCGGGTCGCGGGGGCAGCAGACTCAGCAGAGACGCCCAGACGTCCCTCTCTCCAGACACCTCCTCCAGCTCCTCCAGGGGGAGCCCAAGGCGTTCCCAGGCCAGCCGAGAGACATAGTCCCTCCAGCGTGTCCTGGGCCGTCCCCTGGGCCTCCTCCCGATGGGACGTGCCTGGAACACCTCCCGAGGAAGGCGTCCAGGAGGCATCCGGTATAGATGCCCGAGCCACCTCAACTGGCTCCTCTCGATGTGGAGGAGCAGCGGCTCTACTCCGAGCTCCTCCCGGATGGCCGAGCTCCTCACCCTATCTCTAAAGGAGTGCCCGGCCACCCTACGGAGGAAGCTCATTTCAGCCGCTTGTATCCGGGATCTTGTTCTTTCGGTCATGACCTAAGGTTCATGGCCATAGGTGAGGGTAGGAACGTAGACCGACCAGTAAATTGAGAGCTTTGCTTTTCGGCTCAGCTCTCCATTACTCCATTACTGTGGCAGCCGCACCGATCCGTCTGTCGATCTCCCGCTCCATTCTTCCCTCACTCGTGAACATGACCCCGAGATACTTAAACTCCTCCACTTGAGGCAGGAACTCCCCTCCAACCTGAAGAGGACAAGCCACCCTTTTCCGGTCGAGTACCATGGCCTCGGACTTGGAGGAGCTGATCCTCATCCCAGCGAACCGCCACAGCGCATGCTGTAGGTCTTGGCTAGAGGGGGCCAGCAGGACCACGTCATCCGCAAAAAGAAGAGACGAAATCCACTGGTCCCCAAACCAGACCCCCTCTGGCCCTTGGCTGCGTCTAGAAATCCTGTCCATAAAAGTTATGAACAGGACCGGCGACAAAGGGCAGCCCTGCCGGAGTCCAACATGCACTGGGAACAGGTCCGACTTAGTGCCGGCAATGCGGACCAAACTCCTGCTCCGCTCGTACAGGGACCGGATGGCCCCTAATAAAAGGCCCCCGATTCCATACTCCTGGAGCACCCCCCACAGGGCATCACGAGGGACACAGTCGAATGCCTTCTCCAGGTTCACAAAACACATGTGAACCGGTTGGGCAAACTCCCATGAACCCTCGAGCACCCTGTAGAGGGTATAGAGCTGATCCAGTGTTCCACGGCTGGGACGAAAACCACACTGTTCCTCCTGAAGCCGAGGTTCGACTATCGGTCGGACTCTCCTCTCCAATACCCTGGCGTAGGCCTTACCAGGGAGGCTGAGGAGTGTGATCCCCCTGTAGTTGGAACACACCCTCCGGTCCCCCTTCTTATAAAGGGGGACCACCACCCCAGTCTGCCAGTCCAGAGGCACTGTCCCCGACTGCCACGCAATGTTGAAGAGGCGTGTCAACCATGACAGCCCTACAACATCCAGACACTTGAGGTACTCAGGGCGGATCTCATCCACCCCCGAAGCCTTGCCACCGCAGAGCTTTTTAACCACCTCGGTGACTTCAGCCTGGGTGATGAAAGAGTCCAACCCCGAGTCCCCAGCCTCTGTTTCCACCACGGAATGCGTGATGGCAGGATTGAGGAGATCCTCGAAGTACTCCTTCCACCGCCCGATAATGTCCTCAGTCGAGGTCAGCAGTCTCCTGCCCCCACTATAAACAGTGTTGGCAAAGCACTGCTTCCCCCTCCTGAGGCGCCGGACGGTTTGCCAGAATCGCTTCGAGGCCAACCGGTAGTCCTTCTCCATGGCCTCACCGAACTCTTCCCAGGCCCGAATTTTTGCCTCTGCCACAGCCCGGGCCGCAGCACGCTTGGCCTCACGGTACCCGTCAGCCGCCTCAGGAGTCCCACAAGCCAACCACAGCCGATAGGACTCCTTCTTCAGAAGTGTACAGAAGTGGGCAGTCCAAATTGAACAATGTTTATTGGGAATTATATGCATTGTCTGCCTAAGTAGTGTGCAAAATTCCATGGCAATTGGCTTAACAGAACTAGAGAACTATAGTTGCTAGCTTTATTACCAAACAACGTATCTCGAAGTGACACGCTTTGAGATAGAACTTTAGCTAAAATAGGAAATTTTCAGGATTATGCACAGAACATATCCTGAATGGTTGAGCTCTTTAGGTAGCACGAGTGATTTTTGGGGCATTTTTTAATAAGCCACGCCCACTTTGGCCAATCATGACCATATTGATAACATAGTCTCTAATGCCCCAACGTCCACAAATGGGGGTTGTGCTCACAGCCAAACACCGTGCAGGATGCTTGGCATTTGCCGGAGAACACCAGGATTGGCAAATTTGCCACTGGCACCCTGTGCTCTTCACAGATGAAAGCAGGTTCACACTGAGCACATGTGACAGACGTGACAGAGTCTGGAGACACAATGGAGAGCTGGAGTGTGTCAGCAGTTCCTGCAAGATGAAGACATCGAAGCAATGGACTGGCCCGTCCGTTTCCCAGACCTGAATCCGATTGAGCACATCTGGGACATCATGTCTCGCTCCATCCACCAACGTCACGATGCACCACAGACTGTCCAGGAGTTGGCAAATGCTTTAGTCCAGGTCTGGGAGGAGATCCCTCAAGAGACCATCCGCCGTCTCATCAGGAGCATGCCCAGGCATTGTAGGGAGGTCATACAGGCACGTAGAGGCCACACACATAATACTGAGCCTCATTTTGACTTGTTTTAAGGACATTACATCAAAGTTGGATCAGCCTGTAGTGTGTTTTTCCACTTTAATTTTGTGTGTGACTCCAAATCCTGGTTAATACATTTGATTTCCATTGATGATGTTTGTGTGATTTTGTTGTCAGCACATTCAACTTTGTACAGAACAAAGTATTCAATGAGAATATTTCATTCATTCAGATCTAGGATGTATTATTTGAGTGTTCCCTTAATTGTTTTGAGCAGTGTGTGTGTGTATATATATATATATATACTGTGAGTAAGACTGATCAAACAAGAAATAGCACAAAATAAATGAGAAAAGCATTATGTCCTTGTAGAATGCATGCAAATTAAGAACAACAGGGCATCTGCTAAGTTGAATATTGAATATTGTAGCTTCACACTGAAGGCATCAAAACTATGAATTAACACATGTGCAATTATATACTGAACAAAAAAGTGTGAAACAACTGAAAATATGTCTTATTTTCTAGGTTCTTCAAAGTAGCCACCTTTTGCTTTGATTACTGCTCCGCACACTCTTAGCATTCTGTTGATGAGCTTCAAGAGGTAGTCACCTGAAATGGTTTTCCAACAGTCTTGAAGGAGTTCCCAGAGATGCTTAGCACTTGTTGGCCCTTTTGCCTTCACTCTGCGGTCCACCTCACCCCAAACCATCTCGATTGGGTTCAGGTCCGGTGACTGTGGAGGCCAGGTCATCTGGCGCAGCACCCCATCACTCTCCTTCTTGGTCAAATAGCCCTTACACAGCCTGGAGGTGTGTTTGGGGTCATTGTCCTGTTGAAAAATAAATTATGGTCCAACTAAATGCAAACCGGATGGAATGGCATGCCGCTGCAAGATGCTGTTATAGCCATGCTGGTTCAGTATGCCTTCAATTTTGAATAAATCCCCAACAGTGTCACCAGCAAAGCACCCCCACACCATCACACCTCCTCCTCCATGCTTCACGGTGGGAACCAGGCATGTAGAGTCCATCCGTTCACCTCTTCTGCACCGCCAAAATGCCAAAATCATCCGTATTAAGATAATAAAAGACCTGAAATATTTCAGTTAGTGTGCAATGAATCTAAAATATATGAATGTTAAATTTTCATCATGACATTATGGAAAATAATGAACTTCATCACAATATGCTAATATTTTGAGAAGGACCTGTATTTACTATAAGAAAGCTTATTTTGTTATTTATCGTTTTTCCAACAGCTGTGCCATACCCCCCCCAGCATAAGCTAAGTTTGAAAGAACTATTTGAAGATGGAAAGCCCAATGGTGAGGTGCTCCGCAATCACCTGGTCAAAGAAGGCAGGGTGGAAGAGGATGTGGCACTGAAGATCATCAATGATGGGGCCAACATACTTCGCCAAGAGAAGTGCATGCTGGAAGTTGAGGCACCAATAACAGGTAGGATGGCACATACCAGAGGCTGCATATGGCTGATGTAAACTTTTTATGTCTGCTATAAAGCTGGCTTTTTTACCACCCAGAGTGACTTACCGAGCCCTGTAAAAGTATTCACATCCTCGGAACTTTTTGTCATGTTAAAACTACAATCTTCGGATTTTATGTCGGACTTTATGTAACATAATGGGAGGACGATGTAAAGTGAAATTACAATAATCCGTTCTTTTTTCGCTTACACACGCACACATACACACACACACACACACACACACATACATACATATATATATATATATATATATATATATATATATATATATAAATAATCAGCTTCAGGTCTCCAAACGTTTGGCAAAATGGGGCAAAAATGACAAGTCAAACGTTTTGTCTCGCCAAACTCTTCCCAGTTACAGTCAGTGTGGTTTTGTCTGACTACATAAACAATGGAGATTTCCTATCACTTAACATCTTTGTGAGGCAGCCCTTTGGCAGCCCGGTAGGAAAGATAAACAGTTTGACAGACAAGATGAGAATGTTCTCTGGGCACTGTAGTGTTCATAGCTAATAACTCTGAAGTTGGCTTCCCATTTGAAGTTTCTTATTTGGAGGTCATAATCTAAAACTGTTGTACTGGTCAAACCTGAAGTGTCTTTAAAACACAGCCTATAACTTCTTAAACCTTTATTCTATTTTTGAAAAAGATGAATTCAAAGCAAACTACGATTGGCCCCAAAACTTCTTACCGTTACCCTAATCTTTAGCCCCTTCCACAGATTCTCTCATGGACTTCTTACACTGTGTATTCTAGCAATCTTGTAAGACTTTTCCATGATACACTACACAACGTGGATCTAATACACTTTGGTACGACATCAAGTTTGATGTGTACACATTGTATGATGATGGTTTACTACTACATCGGTTAGCACGTATGGCAATTAGTAACGGCAATAGCGTGCTCCTCATCAGCATATGCCATCCATATTTGCCGCCAACCACAACCACAACAAAAACACAATGTAGAATGCCTGCCTTGTAGTTGCGGCATTTATGTTTGTTGACTTAAATATGAAGAAAAGGAGAAGGCATAGGAGAATGTGGATATGGTTGGGGCTGGGGAAAAGTGGGCAACTTGGGATGCTGGTGTCAAATTTAGTTGCCATGAAATTATCTGTTCCACCTTGTTGGGCCACTGTCCATTTTCAGGTAAACGGACTGTCACTACACCTCCTAGCATGCATTGCAGCTCTGATGTCACCAGCAGAGGTGATAAATACGTGCTCAAGCTAATGCTAATTATCGCCAAGCCACGCAACTGAGGCAATCTTTGGAAAAGCAAAACCTGGTGGGCGGGTTTAACTCCATTCTCTACACTGGCCAACTGCGAGAGAAGCTTGACAAAGCTGAAATCTTGCTGGGATAAGAAGACCAGAAGATTTACCTGCTGATCAACGACTTAGTATAGCACCGCTACTTGGGTGAAATTAAATACTCCACAGAGGTTTTTCCAAAGAGACGAATTTTCCTCCTTGTTTGTTCCAGTCGGCTGCCAACGGTTCATCATATATTTCCCCTTTGCCAAAGGAGAATTTGACTGTTTTGAGTTGTATATGGAGGCTTGAACTACTCCCCCTACAACCCCCTAGGGACCTCAGTTACTGTGTCCCATTAGGGCGGCTTTTCTTTGATTTTTTTTTTTCCCGACCCACCTTTGCCCCAAGGACCCCTGCACCCCTCTTAGCTCCTTGGGAACTTTACCCCTTCTGGAGCATGGCTCGCCCAGGTGCTCAGGCTCCGCGCTGCGAACTTCCAAAGTTTGCTGGGAATGTTCCCAAAGGGAAAAATACCCCAAACTGCCACCAGGTGGAGCAAGGACACCCTCTCGAACGGAAGGATTCTACTGTAATGTCCGGACGGCCCTTTGCTACACATGGTCAGGCAAAGGGCCCGCATGACCTTTGGAATGTCTTGTCGTCACGAAATGTCTGGATAGTCCTGTTGGGCCGTCCCTTGGGCATGAATGTACCAAAAGGGCGAAGACACCTGGTGGGCATGGACTCTTGTCTTATGCGACCCTTGGTTCCCCTGTAAGCCGAAGGATAGGGATTAGATAGGGGGGCTTAGGGACTTTTGGCATACAATCAATGGGTATGATTTGTATGACGAAGGGCCCCAAAAGCAGAGGGGTTGGATGACTTTTGCACTCTGTTCAAAGGGCGTGATTTGTATGACAAAGGGCACCAAAAGCAGAGGGGTTGGGTGACTTTCAGTGTACATTCATAGGGTGTGATTGTATGACAAAGGGCCTCAAAAGCAGATATGTTGGTTGACTTGGTGTTCATTCAAAGGGTGTGATTTGTTTGACTAAAGGCCCCAAAGCAAAGTTGGTGGGTAAATTTTGGCATACGTTCAAATGGCATGATTTGCATGACAAATGGGCCCAAAGGACAGGTGTTTGGCATACGCACAAAGGAGGTGAGGGTATGGATCATGCTAATAGGAATAAGTGTTTACAACCTGGTTATACTTGATCTAAAATGGGATTCAGGCACACCTGGTTCAGACATCTGTCAAAGAAAAGAACGGCCTCTGAGAGCCTGTGCATCAGATGTGATGACATGAACCAAATCTCAAATTGTGTTTTGGGACCCTTGGCATACATTATCTTTAGGGAAAGTGTAAGTCAAGAGTCAATGGTACGATGCACCAAACAAAAGGCGGGCTCTATTTACTTTTTCCTTACACTTTCCACGATGATAATGTGAGCCAAGTGTCTCTAAACTAGAGTGTTTTGGAACTTTTGGAATTCATAATCATTGGGGATAATGTAAGGCAAAAGTCAATGGTACTTTGGACCAGTTGTTTACAAAAGTCAGGCTCTATTGACTTTTGCCTTACACTGTCTGCATTGACAATGTGAGCCAAGTGTCCCTAAACTAGGGTGTTTTGGGACTTTTGGAATTTGGAAAAATAAAATGGGGTCTGGGCACTTCAGGTTCGGACATCTGTCAAAGAATGACGAGAAAGGCCCCTGAGAACCTCTGCATTGCAAGTGATGACATTAACCAAATCTCAACTTGTGATCTGGGACCATTTGCATGCATTAGAATTAGGTAAAGTTTCAGGCAAAGGTCCTGAGGTTAACCAGGGACAAATGCCTGACACCTGGGTACACTTTATCCAAAGGCCCCTTTGATCAGTCAATGGGACTTTTACAAAACATACCAGGATCCCTTTATACCAGTCAGTGCCAATGGGCAGGTCAACCTAGAGCGTATCCCATTTATTTTACTTTTGGGACCTTTTGCATTCATGAGAATTAGGGAAATTTTAAGCAAAGGTCCCAAGGTTACCCAGGGATAAGTGCCCTTACCATTTTTGACTTTTGCCATACATGTTCTACAATTATAATGCAAGTCAAGTATCCCATTTTTTACAGTGACCCTGTTGACCTCGGTTTAGCGATTGTTTTTTTTTTTTTTTTTAATAAATCAAACACTTTTGCTGAGGCACATTTTTTTATTATTATTATTTTTGATAGGTTTCCTTAGAGATATAGCTAAATCATATTTAGGCCCATACGTTAAAACTAAGAGCCATTGACTTTTGCCTTACACTTTCCGCAATGGTAATGAATGTCTAAGGTCCCAAAACACCCCAGTTTTGGGACAATTGGCTCACATTACTATTCTGGAAAGTGTAAGGCAAAGGTCAATGGAGCACTTTGAACAATTGGTCCAATGTACCATAGACTTTCGACTTACACTTTCCCCAATGATAATGAAAGCCGAAGGTCACGAAACTAGGGTGTTAGGCACTTGCCTTACGTTATCATCAGAGGCAAAATATGTAAGGCATAAGTCAATGGAGTCAATGGAACATAACTTTATCTTTTGCCTCCTTTTTCATTTGTTTCATCGGTTTTCACAAATAATAAAACTCCCACTAATTATTAGGTCCCTGATGAGTCTTCTGTGTGAATTTGGTTAGTGTGGATGCACATTTGGGTGGTTTAAGAAATGTATTTCTTCAGCGAAAAAACTAGGTTTTGAGAAAAAAAAAAGGTTAAGTATTTTGTCTCATAATTTGGGATCGGAGGTTTGAGCGGATACCGTTTTCTTATTGTATACTGCTATTGGATTCTGCTGTGATAATCCACTCCCAAATCACGCCTATCTGCCCTGGGCTAAAGAGTCGTCTTTTCTCAAATCTGTCAAAAGTATGGCATTGGAACCGATGCACCCAAGAGCTTTTGGAATTGATCGGTAACTTTTTTCTGCTGGTGCTGAAGCTCTGATTGTTTGATCTGTCATTCTGGGAAGCTTGGAACCTTGTTCTGACTTTCCAGCTTTCCAGCATGTGCAGGGGTTGAGAAACAGACCGGACCAATGGTTTGGTTGGGGAAATTCTACATCAGAAAATGAATGGTATACCCAAAGAGCAAAGCTTCAGTAGGCTGTATTGTTCCATTGTAACATAAAAAAACATCCCCTGCCCATGCCTGGGAGGCCCTCCCGACATAAGTGCACAATGTTGCCGCCACGGCTAGAAATATACCGAATGGGCCCTCCTAACATCGCCTGCGCATGCCTAGGAGGCCCTCCCGACTTCCCCACACAACGTTCCTGCCAAGACCTGTTTGATCCCTCGGGGTCACTGGAAAACAAAAACGCTGGCCCAAAACCAGACTGTCCCTACATTCCCCATCCTCAGACTCCGCAGAAGAGAAGTCAACAAAAAGTAATTTTGTTATTTTTTCTTTCGTTTGATACTTTTATAGTCTGGGCAGGGTACAGTAGGGAAAATTATGGTCATTTAAAATGACCATTTAGTTGATTCCAAAGTTTAAAGTTGGACTACTGAAGTTTTCAGTCGATGTGGGCTGACTCCTGATCATTTTCAGTGTCTCAGTGGTTTATTGCCCTGTGTTTTTCCTCTGGTTTTCTGTGCTGAGGTTTATGACCCTTTGTCTCAGAACAGTTCGTTATCAGCTGTTAGCGGGCTAAGTAGCAAGGCTGCTTTGCGCTGTACAGTGTCTGAGTTGGCCTGGTTCTACCATTCTGTCAGGTGAGGGCTGCTAGATAAAGATTCGCCGTTGTTCATTTGTTGTTCCATGTTTCAAGTTGGTCCAAAGCTTTGATCTATTCCCATTTAGTTCATAAACTGCTGGCTTGATCTCCATCTATACTCAGTACAAATTCTTAATATTTTGTTATCATGAATTTATCTTTTTGTAGAATAGTGCATGCTTTAATAGATGAAAGTTGTTGGACCTGAATAGTTTATTGTAAGAAGGAATTATTGGTTTAATAAATTTTCACATAGATAAAGAGACAGTTTTTGTGTTTATTCTGTGTAAGAGTGATCATTGGTCAACTAAGGTTAGTTTCTACTCATTTGGTAAAACGGTTGATAACACATTGAGATTTAGCATGGTTTTGGTTAATAATTATCAATTATTACAGACAATTTACTAAGTGCTGTTAGCCCAATAATCACAATCCCAGAGTTTATTTCTGATATCTATTCGTAAAGAATGATTTTTGGTTAGAACTTATCACTCTCAAATTATTATTAATTATAATTTTGATAAATATTTATAATCAATAATTATAGATGCTTACACCCTTCTGTGACCACCGTGTGGTTGCCTCACACAAGAGAATTCTCCTCACTAGTCTACTATCCACTAACCATAACCTCACAGGACTCATATACCTAAAGAACTCTGTGGAAACACTTTATGGTGAAATACATGTAGTCCCACCATGTTGGAACACCTTTGCTGTCTGACCGGGGGAACACATTATTTAAAGGGAAAACAAATTTTACACAACACCAGTTTTATGCTGCATTTCTATTGGCTTGTTAGTAGATGTACAGTGGGGAGAACAAGTATTTAATACACTGCCGATTTAGCAGGTTTTTCCACTTGCAAGCATGTAGAAGACTTTAATTTTAAACATAGGTACTCTTCAACTGTGAATGACGGAATCTAACACAAAAATCCAGAAAATCACATTGTGTGATTTTCAAGTAATTGATTTGCATTTTATTGCATGACATAAGTATTTGATCACCTAACAACCAGTAAGAATCCCAGCTCTCACAGGCCAGTTAGTTCTCCTTTAAGAAGCCCTCCTGTTCTCCACTCATTAGCTTTATTAACTGCATCTGTTTGAACTTGATTTCTATATAAAAGACACCTGTCAACACACTCAATCAAACAAATTCTAACCTCTCCACAATGACCAAGACCAGAGAGCTGTGGAAGGACATCAGGGATTAAATGGTAGACCTTCTCAAGGCTGGGATGGACTACAGGAAAATAGCCAAGCAACTTGGTGAGAAGGCAACAACTGTTGGCCCAATTATAAGAAAATGAAAGAAGTTCAAGGTGACAGTCAAGCTCTCTCCATGTGGGGCTCCATGCAAGATCTCTGCCCTCATTGGGGCATCAGTGATCATGAGGAAGGTGAGGGATCAGTCCAGAACTACACGGCAGGCCCTAGTCAATGACCGTAAGAGAGCTGGGAGCACAGTCTCAAAGAAGACCATTAGTAACACACTACGCCGCCATGGATTAAAATCTTTGGAGTCTGTTTTGCTCAGCAACAGCCCCAAAACCTGAAGATCTGAAGAAGATCTGTAGGGAGGAGTGGTCCAAAATCCCTGCTGCAGTGTGTGCAAACCTTGTCAAGAACTACAGGAAACATCTGATATCTGTAATTGCAAACAAATGTTTCTGTACCAAACCTGCAAAATCAGCAGTGTATCAAATACCTGTTCACCCCACTATAGGTTGTTGTAGTTGTCACATTGTGAGATAGTCATTCTAAATATCTGACACTGTCAGATATTTATTGCAGGGTATCTTTGGTCGCAAGACACTAACAATGATTCTGGGTTTAACTGTACAAGTAGTTTCATATTATACAGTAAACTAAAGGGCTGTTTCATACTTTGTGGTCTGTATCTAAAAAACTGAAATATGTAAAGTGGTCCAACCTGGTCTTGATTAGTTTTACTGAAATGGCAATCTCTGAAAGATTTTATGTATTTGTGATGTACAAAAAAACAGGATTAACTGTTTTTGGCATTAGCACAATCTTAGTCTTGTTTGAAAATTTCAGTCGTCAAGTCAAACCTGGGCTGAATTATTCTGCAGTGATTATTAGTGTTGTCAAACATGAAACCCCTTTTTTAAGATCTGGGTCTTATCTCAGAATAGACTACATTATCACTTATTAATGCCTCGGATGTGCTGGACTGATTTTCTTTTTCTCCCGACCGGTGAAGGCCACAGCTGCAGTGACATCCTTTTTATTAAATCCAAGGGAGTGTGAAACTGCTGGCTTCATTCAAATACAACCACTAATTAATCTTAATTAATAATCTTACTTGAAAAATGTCAATCCTTCCACCTGCACCCCTACACGCCATGGATGAGTAGATGGAAAAAGTGGGAGAAAGATGGGCTACAGGATCTTCTCTGCTAGTAAAAACACAACTGCTTTGTTAATTGCCCCCTCTAAATAAAGCTAGAAGCTACATGCTAGGTGCATCATGAACAATGCACTGTTGGCAGAAATTAGCCAGTTATATTTGTACATTTAATGAGCTGTAACAGTTGGTTTCCAACAATCTCCTTCTGCAAAGAGATCACTTGTGGGGGTGTTATTCACAGTGAAATTACTGACACTGTCCTAAAAACGTACATTTAGTTCTAGAAGTTTCTTTTCCATCTTATTACATTCTATTTATTTTGTAATTGAATCTTTATAGATTACCTATACAGATAATCTCACACTCAAAACAAACCTGTTCTAATTATAAAATATGTCTCAGAAGACATTTTATATCAACTTTGTGTATTAAGATTAGTGTTTAAGAAAACTTGGTGGATTTATTCAACACATTTTCACAAAACTATAAGAAATTTGTAAGCATATTCATGATGGAAGAATTTTATGATATTACCTACCTGTTTACAAGGCTGTACATCTTAAACAGGAAAAGACAATAATGTGATGTTTAAAGCTGACATTGGGATGATTGCAATTCGATTTATTGTGCAATTCTACAACCCCAATTCCAATGAAGTTCGGACAATGTGTAAAATGTAAATAAAAACAGAAGTAAAAAAAAAACGAAACTGGCACCTGTTGGATCTACCTAAGCATATTTAATAATTTTCACAGTATTGTTTCAGGGACTGAAAGAAAATGTAAATTGTTTAGATATTGTATTATGAGCCGAATTAGCATATTAACTTGTTCTATTCATCTTGGGATAAAGTGAAACACTTGTACTCGTACTCTTCGTCTTCCGCTTATCCGAGACCGGGTCGCGGGGGCAGCAGACTCAGCAGAGATGCCCAGACGTCCCTCTCTCCAGACACCTCCTCCAGCTCCTCCAGGGGGAGCCCAAGGCATTCCCAGGCCAGCCGAGAGACATAGTCCCTCCAGCATGTCCTGGGCCGTCCCCTGGGCCTCCTCCCGGTGGGACGTGCCACCATAGTGTCATCCTGGTTCCCCTCGATGTGGAGGAGCAGCTGCTCTACTCCGAGCTCCTCCCAGATGGCCGAGCTCCTCACCCTATCTCTAAGGGAGTGCCCATCCACCCTACGGAAGAACCTCATTTCAGCCACTTATATCCGGGATCTTGTTCTTTCGGTCATGACCTAAAGTTCAAGGCCATAGGTGAGGGTAGGAACGTAGACCGACCGGTAAATTGAGAGCTTTGCTTTTCGGCTCAGCTCTCTCTTCACCACAACGGACCGGCACAGCGCCCCCATTACTGTGGCAGCCGCTGTAGGTCTTGGCTAGAGGGGGCCAGCAGGACCACGTCATCCGCAAAAAGAAGAGACAAAATCCACTGGTCCCCAAACCAGACCCCCTCTGGCCCTTGGCTGCGTCTAGAAATCCTGTCCATAAGTTATGAACAGGACCGGCGACAAAGGGCAGCCCTGCCGGAGTCCAACATGCACTGGGAACAGGTCCGACTTAGTGCCGGCAATGCAGACCAAACTCCTGCTCCGCTCGTACAGGGACCGGATGGCCCCTAATAAAGGGCCCCCGATTCCATACTCCTGGAGCACCCCCCACAGGGCATCACGAGGGACACAGTCGAATGCCTTCTCCAGGTCCACAAAACACATGTGAACCGGTTGGGCAAACTCCCATGAACCCTCGAGCACCCTTTAGAGGGTATAGAGCTGGTCCAGTGTTCCACGGCCGGGACGAAAACCACACTGCTCCTCCTGAAGCCGTGGTTCGACTATCGGTCGGACTCTCCTCTCCAATACCCTGGCGTAGGCCTTACCAGGGAGGCTGAGGAGTGTGATTCCCCTGTAGTTGGAACACACCCTCCGGTCCCCCTTCATAAGAAGGGGGACCACCACCCCAGTCTGCCAGTCCAGAGGCACTGTCCCCGACCACCACGCAATGTTGAAGAGGCGTGTCAACCATGACAGCCCTACAACATCCAGAGACTTGAGGTACTCAGGGCGGATCTCATCCACCCCCGAAGCCTTGCCACCGCGGAGCTTTTTAACCACCTCGGTGACTTCAACCTGGGTGATGAAAGAGTCCAACCCCGAGTCCCCAGCCTCTGTTTCCACCACGGAATGCGTGATGGCAGGATTGAGGAGATCCTCGAAGTACTCCTTCCACCGTCCGATAATGTCCTCAGTCGAGGTCAGCAGTCTCCCACCAAAACTATAAACAGTGTTGGCGAAGCACTGCTTCCCCCTCCTGAGGCGCCGGACGGTTTGCCAGAATCGCTTCAAGGCCAACCGGTAGTCCTTCTCCATGGCCTCACCGAACTCCTCCCAGGCCCGAGTTTTTGCCTGTGCCACAACCCGGGCCGCAGCACGCTTGGCCTCATGGTACCCGTCAGCCGCCTCAGGAGTCCCACAAGCCAACCACAGCCGATAGGACTCCTTCTTCAGCGTGACAGCATCCCTTACTGCCGGTGTCCACCACCGGGTTCTGGGATAGCCACCGCGACAGGCACCGCAGACCTTACGGCCGCAGCCACGGGCAGCAGCATCGACAATAGATGCGGAGAACATGGTCCACTCGGAGTCTATGTCTCCAACATCCCGCGGGATCTGGTCAAAGCTCTCCCGGAGGTGGGAGTTGAATACATCCCTGGCCGAGGGCTCCGCCAGGCGTTCCCAGCAGACCCTCACTATGTGCTTGGGCCTGCCAAGTCTGTCCGGCTTTCTCCTCCTCCAGCGGTTCCAACTCACCACCAGGTGGTGATCAGTGGACAGCTCAGCCCCTGTCTTCACCTGAGTGTCCAAAACATGCGGCCGAAGGTCTGATGATACGACAACAAAGTCAATCATCGACCTCCTGCCTAGGGTGTCCTGGTGCCAAGTACACTGATGGACACCCTTATGTTTGAACATGGTTTTCATTATGGACAATCCGTGACTAGCACAGAAGTCCAATAACAAAACACCACTCGGATTCAGATCGGGGAGGCCATTCCTCCCAATCACGCCTCTCCAGGTGTCAATGTCGTTCCCCACGTGGGTTGAAGTCCCCCAGCAGAATAATGGAGTCCCCAGGAGGGGTACTATCCAGCACCCCCGACAGGGACGCCAAGAAGGCCGGGTACTCTGCACTACCACTCGGCCCGTAGGCTGAAATGATAGTCAGAGACCTCTCCCCAACCCGAAGGCGCAGGGATACGACCCTCTCATCCACTGGGGTAAACCCCAACACGAGACGGCTGAGCTGGGGGGCAACAAGCAAACCTACACCAGCCTGCCGCCTCTCCCCGTGGGCCACTCCAGAGTAGAAGAGAGTCCAACCCCTCTCAAGGAGATGGGTTCCAGAGCCCACGCTGTGCGTGGAGGCGAGCCCGACTATTTCTAGCACAAGCTCAGGCTCCTTCCCCCCCAGCGAGGTGACATTCCACGTCCCTAGAGCCAGCCTAAGCATCCGGGGATCGGGCCGCTGAGGTCTCCACCTTCGTCCGCCACCCAATCCTCTTTGCACCGGTCCCACACGGTTCCCCCTGCAGGTGGTGGGCCCACTGGGGGATGGCCTTGCGTCTCTCGTTCGGGCTTGGCCCGGCCGGGTCCCGCGTGGAGCAACCCGGCCACCAGGCGCTCTCCGACGAGTCCCAACCCCAGGCCTGGCTCCAGGGGGGACCCCGGCTCCGCCGTACCGGGCGACGTCACGTGCCTCGATATTTTAGTCCTCATGAGGGATTCTTGAACCACTCTTTGTCTGACCCATCACCTAGAGCCTGTTTGCCATGGGAAGACCCTACCAGGGGCATTTAGACCAAGCTTATCTGAGACGAACTGATGCAAATTGGAAAAGTGTCTTGTGGTCTGACGAGTCCACATTTCAAGTTGTTTTTGGAAATGATGGGTATCATGTCCTTCATGCCAAAAGGAAATGGACTATCTGGATTGATATCAGTGCTAAGTTCAAAAGCCAGCATCTGTGAAGGTATGAGGGTGTGTAAATGGCAATGGCATAGGTAGCTTGCACATCTGCCAAGCCACATTCTGCACGGTACAACAGCGTGGTTTCATAGTAAAAGAGAGCAGGTACACACGTGGACGAAATTGTTGGTACCCCTCAGTTAATGAAAGAAAAACCCACAATGGTCACATAAATAACTTGAATCTGACAAAGGTAATAATGAATTAAAATTCTTTGAAAATGAACAAATGAAAGTCAGACATTGCTTTTCAAACATGCTTCAACAGAAATATTTTTTAAAATAAACTCATGAAACAGGCCTGGACAAAAATGATGGTACCCCTGAAAATAATGTCACCAGAGGGACATGTTAAGTCAAGGTGTGTCCATTAATTAGCATCACAGGTGTTTACATTCTTGTAATCAGTCAGTGGGTCTATATATAGGGCTACAGGTAGTCACTGTGCTGTTTGGTGACATGGTGTGTACCACACTCAACATGGACCAGAGGAAGCGAAGGAAAGAGTTGTCTCAGGAGATTAGAAAGAAACTTTTAGACAAGCATGTTAAAGGTAACGGTTATAAGACCATCTCCAAGCAGCTTCATGTTCCTGTGACTACAGTTGCACATATTATTTAGACATTTAAGATCCATGGGACTGTACCCAACCTCCCTGGACGTGGCCGCAGGAGGAAAATTGATAACAAAACAAAGAGACGGATAATACGAACGGTAACAAAAGAGCCCAGAAAAACGTCTGAAGAGATTAAAGGTGAACTTCAAGCTCAAGGAACATCATTCTCAGATCGCACCATCCGACGTTGTTTGAGGCAAAATGGACTTACTAGGAGACGTCCAAGGAGAACACCATTGTTGAAAACAAATCATAAAAAGCCAGACTGGAATTTGCCAAACTACAGGTTGACAAGCCACAAAGCTTCTGGGAGAATGTCCTATGAACAGATGAGACAAAAATTAAACTTTTTGGGAAGGCACATGAGCTCTATGTTCGCAGACAAAAAAATGAAGCATATGAAGAAAAGAACACTGTCCCTACTGTGAAACATGGAGGAGGCTCTGTTATGTTCTGGGGCTGCTTTGCTGCATCTGGCACAGGGTGTATTGAATCTGTGCAGGGTATAATTCAATTCAATTCAAAAATACTTTATTAATCCCAAAGGGAAATTAAATGTTGTTGTAGCTCATTATGTAGGTTTCTTCAAAGAGCCGTTGTAGATGCTGATGGCTGTGGGCTGGAAGGATCTCCTGTAGCGCCCCGTCTTACAGCACATCTGAAGAAGCCTCTGACTGAAGACACTCTGTTGTTGTAGGACAGTCTCATGAAGAGGATGCTCAGGGTTCTTCAGAATGTTCTTTATTTTATGAAGAATCCTTCTTTGCATAATGAAATCTCAAGACTATCAGGGGATCCTAGAGAGAAATGTGCTGCCCAGTGTCAGAAAGCTTGGTCTCATTCGCAGATCATGGGTCTTGCAACAGGATAATGACCCAATCCACACAGCCCAAAACACCAAAGAATGGCTATGAGGAAAACATTGGACTATTCTGAAGTGGCCTTCTATGAACTCTGACCTAAATCCTATTGAGCATCTTTGGAAGGAACTGAAACATGCCGTCTGGAAAAGGCACCCTTCAAACCTGAAACAACTGGAGCAGTTTGCTCATGAGGAGTGGGCCAAAATACCTGCTGAGAGGTGCAGACATCTCATTGATAGTTACAGGAATCGTTTGATTGCAGTGGTTGCCTCAAAAGGTTGTGCAACAAAATATTAAGTAAAGGGTACCATCATTTTTGTCCAGGCCTGTTTTATGAGTTTATTTTTTTAAATAATTCTGTTGAAGCATGTTTGAAAAGCAATGTCTGACTTTCATTTGTTCATTTTCATTGAATTTTTATTCATTATTACCTTAGTCAGATTCAAGTTATTTCTGTGACCATTGTAGGTTTTTCTTTCATTAACAATTTTGCCCACGTTGGTATTAGACTGGCCTGGCTGCAGTCCACACCTGTCTCCCATTGAAAATGTCTGGCGTGTTATGAAGTGCAAAATACGACAACGGAGACCCTGGACTGTTGAGCAACTGAAGATGTACATCAAGCTAGAATGGGAAAGAATTCCACCTACAAAGCTTCAACAATTGGTGTCCTCAGTTCGCAAATGCTTATTGAGTGGTTTTAAAAGGAAAGGTAATGTAACACAGTGGTAAACATGACCCTGTCCCAGCTTTTTTGGAACATGTTGCAAGCATGAAATTCAAAATGAATATAACGTTTATCAGTTTGAAAATGAAATATCCTCTCTTTGTTGTGTATTCAGTTGCATATGGGTTGAACAGGATCTGCAAATCATTGTATTCTGTTTTTATTACCATTTACACAACATCCCAACTTCATTTGAAATAGGGTTGTAATTCCTTGTGTGTTTGATTTTTGACATCTACACAAGCTGAAGCAACAGGATCTCTTCTCACCCTGATAGTCAAACTGTGGAAAGCTTCTTGGAGATTCTTTCATAAACTCACAATGCTGATGACAGTAAATGGAACAGATGGACATTCTAAGTTCTAAATCAAAATGGCATACCATCGGATTGCTTTGCATGCAGACATTTATTACCATTTATTTCTTTAGTTTGTATTATAGCCTAATTACAGGAAAATCCCTGTAAAGCACTGTGCGATAGTGGACATTTACCCAAAATGATTGTAGAGTTCAGCACAGAAATTATTGTGGAATAATTTTCTTGTGTGATTTCTGAAACCATGAATACATTGGCCAGCACATCAAAAACTTGTTGATAAATTTTGCTGCTGTAAACAGTCACAGTAACTTGTCTATTTGTATTCTTTGTTTTGGTGGGATTGTCCATGGACAAATTAATAAATGGAAGAATGTTAAAGACGGTCAAAATTCTCTCTGATTTTTGACGTGACGGTATCACAGCAGAGGATTATTTATATGCTGATTATTGTTATTGTTAAGTATTGTTTAGATTTATTTTGTCATAACTGGTAAAATGTGTTAACTGTATACTTCACATTTAAAATCTTAAATTAAAAATGTTTTTATTAAATGTGGTTATATCTAGAAAGATTTAAGTAGGCAATCTCTTTTGTCCCTCTGTGGGGAAATGCAGGAAAAATGTTAGATGCATAGTTAAAGCCGATGTTTTTGTCTTTTGGCAGTATGCGGTGATGTCCATGGGCAATTCTTCGACCTTATGAAGTTGTTTGAAGTGGGGGGATCACCCAGTAACACGCGGTACCTCTTCCTTGGTGACTATGTGGATCGCGGTTACTTCAGTATTGAGGTAAGCTCTTGGTGTGTAGGTATAGTTTACAAATGCCTATTAGGGATCTAGCTGGTTGAACTGTGTGTGAATCTAATCACAACTCAGCCTATGTTATTTATTTCCAATCATTAGCATTTAAAAATGTTCCAAATTTTAATTCTTTCTGTTTTTTTGGAAGTAGGTAATGTTAATAATATCAGATCACACTGTACAGGAGATTTAAGAGAAAAGTTAAAATTCAGCTTGTTGATATAATAGGAAGCAGATTAAGAAACATAAATTTGACTAGATTTCATTACCTGTCCGATTCTTCAAATGATCCGTCCATTCCTCCGTCCGTCCGTCCATCCATCCATCAATCCACCATAGTGTCATCCTGGCTCCCCTCGATGTGGAGGAGCAGCTGCTCTACTCCGAGCTCCTCCCAGATGGCCGAGCTCCTCACCCTATCTCTAAGGGAGTGCCCATCCACCCTACGGAGGAACCTCATTTCAGCTGCTTATATCCGGGATCTTGTTCTTTCGGTCATGACCTAAAGTTCATGGCCATAGGTGAGGGTAGGAACGTAGACTGACCGGTAAATCAAAAGCTCCGCTTTTCGGCTGAGCTCTCTGTTCACCACATTGGACCGGCACAGTGTCCCAATTACTGCGGCAGCCGCACCGATCCGTCTGTCGACCATGACAGCCTCACAACATCCAGAGACTTGGGGTACTCAGGGCGGATCTCATCCACCTCCAAAGCCCTGCCACCGTGGATCTTTTTAACCACCTCGTTGACTTCAGTCTGGGTGATGATAGAGTCCAACCCCGAGTCCCCAGCCTCTGCTTCCATGGCAGGATTGAGGAGATCCTCGAAGTACTACTTCCACAGCTCGATAATTTCCCCAGTCGAGGTCAGCAGTTCCCCACCCCCTCCTGAGGTGCCAGACGGTTTGCCAGAATCGCTTTGAGGAAACCGGTAGTCCTTCTCCATGATCTCACCAAACTCCTTCCAGGCCCGAGTTTTTGCCTCTACCTCAGCCCGGGCTGCGGCACGCTTGGCCTCACGGTACCCGTCAGCTGCCTCAGGAGTCCTACAAGCCAACCACTGCTGATAGGACTCCTTCTTCAGCTTGACAGCATCTCTTACTGCTGGTGTCCATCACCGGGTTTGGGGATTGCCACAGCTACAGGCAGCAGCATCGACAATAGACGTGGAGAACATGGTCCACTCGGACTCCCAACCTCCCCCGAAATCTGGTCAAAGCTCTCCCAGAGGTGGGAGTTAATACGTGCCTGGCCGCCAGACGTTCCCAGCAGACCCTCACTATGATTGTGTGGTCCTCTTGAAGGTGTATTGAACCGCTCTTTGTCTGACCCATCACCCAGGGCATGTTTGCTATGGGAGACCCTACCAGGGGCATTTAAGCCCCAGACAACATAGCCTCTAGGGTCATTCAAGCACTCAAACCCCTCCACCACGCAAAGGTGGTGGTTCAAGGAGGGGCCAATTTGATGTTAATACAAATAAATGTTACTAATGAGGGACAAATCAGGATTCTAAATTAAATAAATTGTGTTTCAAACAAGCATGGATCTGGTGCATTCAGAACATATTTTGTACAATGTAAACAAGGATTTGGTCCACACAGGAACATTCTGCATGGGGTTGCACTGGTTTGTTTAGCTGGCATTTAATCATATTTTTTAGTTTATTGATATTTATTGATAGTCTCATGGAACCGTCAGTGGTGATAGTAACAGGTCCTAATGGTTTTTCACACACACACATAGCTGAATGAGACTCTTTTAGGGTCAGATCTGGCTGTGAAATGTGAAGAATCAGCGCATGTGATGCAGCACAGCCGAATGAGACTCTTTTAGGGTCAGATCTGGCTGTGAAATGTGAAGAATCAGCGCATGTGATGCAGCACAGCCGAATGAGACTCTTTTAGGTTCAGATCTGGCTGTGAAATGTGAAGAATCAGCGCATGTGATGCAGCACAGCCGAATGAGACTCTTTTAGGGTCAGATCTGGCTGTGAAATGTGAAGAATCAGCGCATGTGATGCAGCGCAGCCAAATTAGACTGGAGCATGCGGTCTAGAAATGCCCATGTGGAGGCACTCAAAGCTGGGAAAGGGGGTCCCAGCAGGTTTCCCTTATTCTGTGGTCATCCACAGCTGGCAGGGTTGACTCGGGCCGCGCTAGACCGCTTCGCTGGCTGCCAAACCAGTAAAAGAAAAAAAAAAAAAGGAAGATGAAGAAAAAAAATATATATATATATATATATATATTTTTTTTTTTTCTTTCTTTCCCACACTCTAAAGCTCCAGCCTGACGGGGGCAGTGGTGCCTGGGCCTGCTGTGAAGGGTTGACTCGGGCCAACCTCCCCGCTTCGCTGGCTGCCCAGGGCTCCGGCATGGGAGTGCGGTCAAGTGTGTATATATATATATATATATGTATATATGTATATATATATATATGTATATATCAGTCAGTCAGTCATTTTCCACCGCTTATTCCATAGTGGGTCGCGGGGGAGCTGGTGCCTATCTCCAGCAGTCTATGGGCGAGAGGCAGGGTACACCCTGGACAGGTCGCCAGTCCATCACAGGGCAACACACAAACAACCATGCACACACTCATTCATACACCTAAGGGCAATTTAGAGTGACCAATTAACCTAACAGGCATGTCTTTGGACTGTGGGAGGAAGCCGGAGTACCCGGTGAGAACCCACACATGCACGGGGAGAACATGCAAACTCCATGCAGAAAGACCCCCGGCCGGGAATCGAACCCAGGGACCTTCTTGCTGCAAGGCAACAGTGCTACCAACTGCGCCACCATGCAGCCCATATATGTATATATAACATATATGTATATATAATATATATATATATATATATATATATATATGTTTATATGATATATTTATACATAATATATATATATATATATATATATATATATATATAAACATAAAACCACGGCTGCCCAAATCACGGCAGAATTAAATGTGCACCTCAACTCTCCTGTTTCTACCAGAACTGTCCGTCGGGAGCTCCACAGGGTCAATATACACGGCCGGGCTGCTATAGCCAAAGCTTTGGTCACTCATGCCAATGCCAAACGTCGGTTTCAATGGTGCAAGGAGCGCAAATCTTGGGATGTGGACAATGTGAAACATGTATTGTTCTCTGATGAGTCCTCCTTTACTGTTTTCCCCACATCCGGGAGAGTTACGCTGTGGAGAAGCCCCAAAGAAGCGTACCACCAGACTGTTGCATGCCCAGGGTGAAGCATGGGGGTGGATCAGTGATGGTTTGGGCTGCCATATCATGGCATTCCCTTGGCCCAATACTTGTGCTAGATGGGCGTGTCTCTGCCAAGGACTACCGAACCATTCTTGAGGACCATGTGCATCCAATGGTTCAAACATTGTATCCTGAAGGCGATGCTGTGTATCAGGATGACAATGCACCAATACACACAGCAAGACTGGTGAAAGATTGGTTTGATGAACATGAAAGTGAAGTTGAAGGAGGAGCGAGTCAGGAAACGTTTTCCTCCACCAGTATCACGTAGTGACCTGGCCACTATCCTGCAAGAAGAATGGCTTAAATATTTAAATATTTGATTGAATATATTTCACACACCTTTACTCACCCCACCTCAGTGTCAGGGGCTCATTTTGTTAATGGGGAGTACTCAAGGATGTAAAGCGATGCACCACTGCAATCTGGTTGTGTTTTCACTTTTTCCCATCCAGGGTTGGCACCTACCTCCATGGTGCATTTTAGGTGCTTGTGCATTGCATTCGTGCCCCCATGAAAGAAGAGCTGTCTGCAACTTTCCCAACGACAGTGGAGTCCTATCCACACCACGTCTCGTAGTGCAGTGCAGTTGTGGATTTTTCATGATTGTCATAAAATCCTTTCATCCCAACATGAGTTGTGAAAATTGTTAAACAGCTTCTCTTCAAATTTCTTCTTTCTAGAGTACCTTCTCTACAAAGTAGCAATATGGATATAGTGGAAAGGATGTTAGGACACAGTTACCTTGGTAACAAGGAGTCCGTATTGCCTCTTAAAGCAGTGTCTTGCCCCTGCAGTCCAGCAATTTACCAGAGTCTAACATTCAGAGCATGTTAGCACTTTGTTTTATCCATCGTCTTCTTATCTAGGCAGGAAATTCTCCTTTACCCCGGAGAGTTTGTCTGTAGACAGTCACTCCTAGCTTTTAGCTCTGCCTCTGCACACAAGGCTCATGTGCATCTGCATTCATGTTGGAATAAGTTTGATGTGAACATAGCCAGAGTTCATGTCTGCCTCATGAAGCGTTTTACCACCAGTTTTGTCCTCCTCCTCTCCCCCACTCCTGGCTCAGACACAGAATGGAAAGCTTACAGAGAGCAGAGGTTTCTCATTAAAACGCACATAGCCTTCTGGACCATCGAAACCGTAGCCCTTTCTCTGTCTCCACACAGATCACGCCATGCCGACAGCTCCCTTAACACGTTTACAGAAACTTCACCACTCCATTATCTTCCTCATCATGGATGTGAGAAGACAAGCTAGTTGTAGCTCCCCCTCCCCTTTTTTTATGAACATTGTCAGCTCTGTGAGTACACACCTGCTGGCTCTTGTTTCCTTGGCATCTTGTTCCAGCAACTTTAATAGCAGGCTATGGTTGGTGTGCGTGTTAAGAGTGGGCGGAGAGTGACAAGTGGCAGCCATTGAACAGTGCCCTGTCTTGAGTACGGAGTAGAAAGCTGCCTCATTTGGATTGTAAATGTTGCTCTACTTTCTTTTTAACTGTGACCTCTAATGTGTTAAGAGGAAACATGTTATTGCTTCTAATATGGAATGAGTTGGCGACAGAGCATCAGATCATTGTTTGTGTGGTCAGACTTGCCTCCACATGTTGGTAGTTCCAACTGCTTATAGTTTATTTATTCAAACGTTGTTATTTTAAGACCAGCTGCCAAGACTTTATCGAGGTTTGTCTTTTTCTGTACTAAATAGATTGATGTGTTACAACACGGAACTTAGGTGATTACGAAATCTGTCTAAGGGTGTATTCACACTTGCCACTTTTGGTCCGGACCAGAGTTCGCTTCCCCCCGGACCAAACAACCAGACCGAGACCCACTTTTTGAGGTGGTCTCGGTCCGCCTCCAAACGGACTCTGGTCTGAATACACACCGGCCCCGATCCGAACCAACTACAAAAAGCGTACGTCTCTTTGGACCTAAAAAGCGACCATAGCCGCTAGCAAAGGTGTGTGTTGTAAGGTAATCATACCTGATAAGCTGTGTGTTGCTTAGCAACGCTACTAGCTTGTTGTGGGACAAGGCACGTAGAGAACATCGGCGTTGAGCACACGTTTTCCGACGGGGTTCCAACATTATAAATGGAACGTCGCAAAGTTTGTGTTGAATGAGCTGCTCTTGACCCTCACAATAATATTGCAGCTGTAATAACGGCACAAATATGCAGAACAGAGTTGCTGCACGCAGCACGTCTACAGCTGTTTTCCTACATTTCCGGGTCTGTGCTCTGCCCCGCCCCCGCCATTGCTGTCCAATGAGAACAATGATCGTCACCCGTGTGGCTTTTTTTACTAGTAATAGTTCACTTGCAAAAAGTACAATGTGAAAACAAACCACACCAAATGAAAAAAATAAAGTTCGCTTTTGGTCTGGACCAAACAAGCGGACCAAAGGACTTTCCTGGTGTGAATACACAAAACTCAAAATTGATGATTCAGTTACCCCTTGTAAAGATGAGTGAAAGCCTTTTTTTAATTAATCTTTTAAGGCAGGAGTAGAGAGGCACACTGATAAATGTGGAAAACCCCTTTTTTAAATTTGAGTAAATTTATTCAAATGGGTGAAAACATCTTGTTAATAAAGGAATTGTTTATTTTTATTGAAATTACAAGTAAGTCAATTCAAAATAAATGTAACGGATGTTTTTATTTATACTTACATTTTTTAAGTTAACTAGAGTTTCTAAGACCTTCCATATAGTAATCCATGACTTTCTGAGTCCCTGAGGAATAAATATGACTTGACACAGACAGAGGCCCATTTCTTTTAGTCGCTAGTCTGGATGATGATCTATAGTTTTCTGCCACCACACACTGAGTTGGATGGTAGGGAAGGGAAATCCCTATTGAGTGAGCTCTCTGTAAGAGAACTGCATTGAACTTGGCGGTGTGCTGTTCTGCTGGCTGTTGTGTCCGGGGCTCACCTTTGGGGGTGTGCCCCTGTGGGGGAGAGGGATTCATGGTGTTTGGGTTCGGGGGCATGTAGTCAATATCTGTGTCAGGGTTGGAGGTTACTCTGTGGGGAAATTCATGTTGGGGTTCATGGTAGATGGGGTTCTCATGGGGTTGAGATCGGAATTCATTGGGCTGTTGCTGGGGCGGTCTGCCTGTTTCCACACCCGGAGGGAAGGGGACCACCTCCTGGGTCCAGGGACCGGTTGCCCCTATGGGGTATTGGCGCCTGGACCTGGGAGTATAGAGTATGTATGTAGAGTATGAATAAGTGTACGACGTCCATTGTTGTTTGTCTTCACGTTGGGTGCGTGGGTGTGAGTGTTTTTATGTGTACGCATGTGGGTGGGAATGTGTGATTGTGACTGTGTGCCGGTTTTTTGTGTCAGGTTGGGTCTTGGGCTGCTCCCTCTCCTGGATCAGTTTAGGCCCCCCATCAAATGTGAGGCCTATTTCCTCCACGCCACACCACCTGCCGGTGGTTGGTGTCTCTGCCCACTGGTGTACTTGTGGTTCTCGGTGTCGGGTGCTGGGTGCTTTGGTGTGTGCCTGCTCACTCCCGGTGGCTGCTTGCCGGGGCCTGGACCCCTGGGCCCTGTTGGGCCTCTGCTTGGGGGGTGATATGTCCCGGGGTCTCAGGTCTCTGGGTCCATGACTGGATCTGCTCTGGCGTAGACGGCTGCTCTGGCATAGCCCTGTGGGCTCTTCGCTGCAGCTCCCTGGGGCTTCTGCGCTGTGGCTGCTGGGTGGTTCCCCTGGGACTCTCCCCTGCTCTTCTCTGAGGGGGTTGCGGTAGTCCCAGCGATGGTTCTCCTGGGGTTCCTGTGCTCTTGGGGGTCTTTGGATGTCTATGGCTCGGATCTCCTCCGTATCTGTCCCAGGTCCAGGGGGCAGGTCTGTGGTTCATCACACTTCCTATTGCAAATTTTTTATGGAGAAACCTTGTATACACAAGCGCACTCACACTCAGACCCAAAGGTGTTTAGATCGAGGTGTTCACAGATACACAAATGTTCTATATTGATGCGCATTTACCACTAAATACATCTTGCATGTATAAGTACCGTGCACTTTTCAGTAAAAAAGCGGTCATATTGTACAGGTCATTCTCAACAAATTAGCATATTGTGATAAAGTTCATTATTTTCTATAATGTAATGATGAAAATTTAACATTCATATATTTTAGATTCATTGCACACTAACTGAAATATTTCAGGTCTTTTATTGTCTTAATACGGATGATTTTGGCATACAGCTCATGAAAACCCAAAATTCCTATCTCACAAAATTAGCATATTTCATCCGAAGAATAAAAGAAAAGTGTTTTTAATACAAAAAACGTCAACCTTCAAATAATCATGTACAGTTATGCACTCAATACTTGGTCGGGAATCCTTTTGCAGAAATGACTGCTTCAATGCGGCGTGGCATGGAGGCAATCAGCCTGTGGCACTGAGGTCTTATGGAGGCCCAGGATGCTTCGATAGCGGCCTTTAGCTCATCCAGAGTGTTGGGTCTTGAGTCTCTCAACGTTCTCTTCACAATATCCCACAGATTCTCTATGGGGTTCAGGTCAGGAGAGTTGGCAGGCCAATTGAGCACAGTGATACCATGGTCAGTAAACCATTTACCAGTGGTTTTGGCACTGTGAGCAGGTGCCAGGTCGTGCTGAAAAATGAAATCTTCATCTCCATAAAGCTTTTCAGCAGATGCAAGCATGAAGTGCTCCAAAATCTCCTGATAGCTAGCTGCATTGACCCTGCCCTTGATAAAACACAGTGGACCAACATCAGCAGCTGACACGGCACCCCAGACCATCACTGACTGTGGGTACTTGACACTGGACTTCTGGCATTTTGGCATTTCCTTCTCCCCAGTCTTCCTCCAGACTCTGGCACCTTGATTTCCGAATGACATGCAGAATTTGCTTTCATCCGAAAAAAGTACTTTGGACCACTGAGCAACAGTCCAGTGCTGCTTCTCTGTAGCCCAGGTCAGGCGCTTCTGCTACTGTTTCTGGTTCAAAAGTGGCTTGACCTGGGGAATGCGGCACTTGTAGCCCATTTCCTGCACACGCCTGTGCACGGTGGCTCTGGATGTTTCTACTCCAGACTCAGTCCACTGCTTCCGCAGGTCCCCCAAGGTCTGGAATCGGCCCTTCTCCACAATCTTCCTCAGGGTCCGGTCACCTCTTCTTGTTGTGCAGCGTTTTCTGCCACACTTTTTCCTTCCCACAGACTTCCCACTGAGGTGCCTTGATACAGCACTCTGGGAACAGCCTATTCGTTCAGAAATGTCTTTCTGTGTCTTACCCTCTTGCTTGAGGGTGTCAATAGTGGCCTTCTGGACAGCAGTCAGGTCGGCAGTCTTACCCATGATTGGGGTTTTGAGTGATGAACCAGGCTGGGAGTTTTAAAGGCCTCAGGAATCTTTTGCAGGTGTTTAGAGTTAACTTGTTGATTCAGATGATTAGGTTCATAGCTCGTTTAGAGACCCTTTTAATGATATGCTAATTTTGTGAGATAGGAATTTTGGGTTTTCATGAGCTGTATGCCAAAATCATCCGCATTAAGACAATAAAAGACCTGAAATATTTCAGTTAGTGTGCAATGAATCTAAAATATATGAATGTTCAATTTTCATCATGACATTATGGAAAATAATTAACTTTATCACAATATGCTAATTTTTTGAGAAGGACCTGTAAGTTTCTACAGGTGTGGAGGCAAGCAGTCTTATCTTGTGATCTCTTCATCCTTCATTATCTCCTCCATTCCTTTCTCCTTGTATCCCTTTTTCCTTTTGTCCCACCTTTCTCTCTTTCGTGCTACTTTTTTTTTTCCTTTTCATTTCTGTCTCCATGTCTGTAACATTTGAAATAATCCCAAATAAGTTTCTAATAAGGTTTCTTTTATAAGTATCAAGCAGACCATTAAAGCGTTAGCTGTAATGCTCCACTCGTGAAAGTAAATCTGTTGGGCTTTTTCTTAGCACTCACAATAATTCTGAGGGCTACTCTGCCAAACAAGACACGGTTAAAAAAAAAAAAGAACTGCATCAAAAAGTGGCATCGTAGGGTCACTATGTGTCCATTAAGATCATTAGATAATATGTGGATGCCAACTGGTTTTTGGGAGTTTGGGAGAAAAAAAACTTTTCTGTTCTACTTTCACAAATGTGGAATGTGCTGGGTGCTACTGGGACCTTGACTGGAAGCATGTGTTTTGGTTTGATGAGGTAAGACAAAGCTTTCAACAAGAAAATGTTCAGGTGGGTTTGGTGTTAAATAAACAGTGTATCCGGGGAAAAGCACATCAAGCCCACTGTTAAGTTCAGTGCAAGGTCCGTGATGCTGTGGGCCTGTAATTCTTCCAGCAAGATCTAGGAAGGGTGCATGGCAACAGGGAAAGTTTTTAAGTACCAGCAGATTTACCATTAAATGTGCTTGGCACTGTAGCTGCTTGACAAATTAAGAATGATGACTTGAGTGTTTTGCTTTAAATCTGGAGCAGTTCTGCATCTCTTGCTGTCTCTGTATGTTTCTGAGCATCATCCACCTGATACCAAAATCCCCATCACACTTTTCCTCCTGTTGTCTCTCCTCAGTGTGTTCTCTACCTCTGGTCGCTTAAGATCAACCACCCAACAACCCTCTTCCTCCTACGTGGGAACCACGAGTGCCGGCACCTCACAGAGTACTTCACCTTCAAACAGGAATGTAAGTGCAGCACTATTGTCTATATCAAGGCCAAGCAATCGGCTGATCTCTCACACACTTTGTACCACTTCATAGTAGCCTGTCAGTCTGATTTCAGACAGTCTGGGTGAAGAGGTTTGGCACCCAGTGACCTGTCTAACCTTAAGAAAACAACTAGCTGTCTTTAATTAGGACAAGGATGTTGTGCATAAATGCAGGGAGACCTGTCACAAGATGTGACAGATTATCAGCACAGAAGAGATGACTTTCCTTTTCATGTTACAGATGAGTTTCTGGAGAATAAAAAGCAGCAAAGCATGGTGTTGATGGTTTTCAAACAGTTGCCCACCTACTGGGTTCAGTCTTCTGTGTGTGTGTGTGTGTGTGTGTGTGTGTGTGTGTGTGTGTGTGAATGAATATGTGTTTTCTGTGTGTCCTTGAAGCTGAGGTATTTAGATGCAAACTCAGAAACAAAGTCACACATGCAGGTGGCAAAGACAGCCATGCCTGCTGCTAATAGGCTCCCTATTCCAGTTGTTTGTAGTTGCTGGTGTGTTAAATTTACTGATATTTAATGGTTGAGAATCTCACCTTTAGAGTTCATGCAGCCTCCAAAGAATGATCTACAGGCTAAATTAAAGGATATGCACTTAGATCCCTTTCATTTGACTGGATGTGTTCACTCTGTGTCTCAGTACAGATTAAGTCTTTGGAAAAAGAAAGCACACCATTTTTTATCTCCAATGGATTTACACATCAGGACATAAAACAAATCAGGTCTAGGGAATCCCAATTATTTCATTCTTATTGTGAAAACAATAAATAATAATAAAAATGAGCAATCCTTTCAGAATAATGTAAAACTAAAATAAAGAAATTTGCAATCCCCAAAAAAAGAGTATTGCTTCTTTTTTCTTTTTAAACAATTAACATTTTACTGCATCAATTGAAGCTTCAATAAGATGATTGAGTGCCATTATTGTTTACTGTTCAGCACTACAGTAGCATTGCTGACTGTGAATGTGGTATGTGTTGAAAAAAAGTTTGGCTTTTAGAGCAGCGGTAGATTTAGAGCCAAAAAGACTATGATACTGTTATGATTTGGGGTTGTTTGGTTTTTAGTTTCTGTTTTTTTTCTTATGTTTTTCACAGTTAAGGTTTTGACTCGTTCTTTTGTTATTTTCCTGTTTATGCTTTTGTTTCATGTTTTTCTAGTTATATTTCTGTTAGTTTGTTTCCTTGGATTTGCATTCTGTTCAAGCCATATTTTGCTCCTGTCACATTGTGTTCTCTGTCAATTAAGTTTATTCGGTTCACCTGTCCAAGTTAATCTGTCTCCTTGCTCCACCTGTACCATGCTCCATTTATACACACCTGTTCAGTTAGTCATTGCGGAAACATCTTTCACTCTCATGCTCATGTCTTGTTCTAAAACCAAGTCTTGTCTTTTTTTTTGATCATGCCATGCCTGTCTTGCCTGCCCGTTTGTTTTGTTCCTGCCTCCTGCTGTGAGTGAGTTTTTGTTTTTTCATCATTAAAACCTTTTCACTTACCATCACGCTGCCTGCTCGTCTGCATTCTGGGGTCCGATTCCAAGTAAACCGTGACAGAACCGTGACAGTATGTTTCCGCCAAACATGGACCTCGCGGACAGTAGGCAGGAGAGCGCCAGGGATCGCTGGGTTAAGCAGCAGATGAAGGAGGCAATGAGACATCTGCAGACTGATTTGGAGGCTCTGCCTTCTCCTCTGCTGCTGGAACAGATGGAGCTTGAGGCGGCCCAGCGCCAGAGAGTTCGGGAGGGCTGTTCTGTCCCTCCGCCTCAGCTCCGACATTCCCCACCTGCTTCCGTACCGGCAACAAAGCCGTCATCTTCCTCCCGCCGCAAGAATCTCCGTCAAGTCTCCAGGGCGCTGCTGCAGAGCAGCCCGCGTCAAGTCTCCAGGGCGCTGCTGCAGAGCAGCCCACGTCAAGTCTCCAGGAAGCTGCTGCAGAGCAGCCCGCGTCAAGTCTCCAGGGCGCTGCTGCAGAGCAGCCCACGTCAAGTCTCCAGGAAGCTGCTGCAGAGCAGCCCACGTCAAGCGTCCAGGAAGCTGCTGCAGAGCAGCCCACGTCAAGTCTCCAGGGCAATGCTGCAGAGCAGCCCACGTCAAGCCTCCAGGAAGCTGCTGCAGAGCAGCCCGCGTCAAGTCTCCAGGGCGCTGCTGCAGAGCAGCCCACGTCAAGTCTCCAGGAAGCTGCTGCAGAGCAGCCCACGTCAAGCGTCCAGGAAGCTGCTGCAGAGCAGCCCACGTCAAGTCTCCAGGGCAATGCTGCAGAGCAGCCCACGTCAAGCCTCCAGGAAGCTGCTGCAGAGCAGCCCACGTCAAGTCTCCAGGGCACTGCTGCAGAGCAGCCCACGTCAAGTCTCCAGGGCACTGCTGCAGAGCAGCCCACGTCAAGTCTCCAGGAAGCTGCTGCAGAGCAGCCCACGTCAAGTCTCCAGGGCGATGCTGCAGAGCAGCCCACGTCAAGTCTCCAGGGCACTGCTGCAGAGCAGCCCACGTCAAGTCTCCAGGGCGATGCTGCAGAGCAGCCCACGTCAAGTCTCCAGGGCACTGCTGCAGAGCAGCCCACGTCAAGTCTCCAGGAAGCTGCTGCAGAGCAGCTGCTGCAGAGCAGCCCACGTCAAGTCTCCAGGAAGCTGCTGCAGAGCAGCCCACGTCAAGTCTCCAGGGCAATGCTGCAGAGCAGCCCACGTCAAGTCTCCAGGGCGATGCTGCAGAGCAGCCCACGTCAAGTCTCCAGGGCACTGCTGCAGAGCAGCCCACGTCAAGTCTCCAGGAAGCTGCTGCAGAGCAGCTGCTGCAGAGCAGCCCACGTCAAGTCTCCAGGAAGCTGCTGCAGAGCAGCCCACGTCAAGTCTCCAGGGCGATGCTGCAGAGCAGCCCACGTCAAGTCTCCAGGAAGCTGCTGCAGAGCAGCCCACGTCAAGTCTCCAGGGCAATGCTGCAGAGCAGCCCACGTCAAGTCTCCAGTCGCTGCTGCAGAGCAGCCCACGTCAAGTCTCCAGGGCGATGCTGCAGAGCAGCCCACGTCAAGTCTCCAGGGCGATGCTGCAGAGCAGCCCACGTCAAGTCTCCAGGAAGCTGCTGCAGATCAGCCCACGTCAAGTCTCCAGGAAGCTGCTGCAGAGCAGCCCACGTCAAGTCTCCAGGGCACTGCTGCAGAGCAGCCCACGTCAAGTCTCCAGGAAGCTGCTGCAGATCAGCCCACGTCAAGTCTCCAGGAAGCTGCTGCAGAGCAGCCCACGTCAAGTCTCCAGGAAGCTGCTGCAGAGCAGCCCACGTCAAGCGTCCAGGAAGCTGCTGCAGAGCAGCCCACGTCAAGTCTCCAGGAAGCTGCTGCAGAGCAGCCCACGTCAAGTCTCCAGGAAGCTGCTGCAGAGCAGCCCACGTCAAGTCTCCAGGAAGCTGCTGCAGATCAGCCCACGTCAAGTCTCCAGGAAGCTGCTGCAGAGCAGCCCACGTCAAGCCTCCAGGAAGATGCTGCAGAGCAGCCCACGTCAAGTCTCCAGGAAGCTGCTGCAGAGCAGCCCACGTCAAGCGCCCAGGAAGCTGCTGCAGAGCAGCCCACGTCAAGTCTCCAGGAAGCTGCTGCAGAGCAGCCCACGTCAAGTCTCCAGGAAGCTGCTGCAGAGCAGCCCACGTCAAGCGCCCAGGAAGCTGCTGCAGAGCAGCCCACGTCAAGTCTCCAGGAAGCTGCTGCAGAGCAGCCCACGTCAAGCCTCCAGGAAGATGCTGCAGAGCAGCCCACGTCAAGCCTCCAGGAAGCTGCTGCAGAGCAGCCCACGTCAAGCCTCCAGGAAGATGCTGCAGAGCAGCCCACGTCAAGTCTCCAGGAAGATGCTGCAGAGCAGCCCACGTCAAGCCTCCAGGAAGCTGCTGCAGAGCAGCCCACGTCAAGCGCCCAGGAAGCTGCTGCAGAGCAGCCCACGTCAAGTCTCCAGGAAGCTGCTGCAGAGCAGCCCACGTCAAGTCTCCAGGAAGCTGCTGCAGAGCAGCCCACGTCAAGCCTCCAGGAAGCTGCTGCAGAGCAGCCCACGTCAAGTCTCCAGTCGCTGCTGCAGAGCAGCCCACGTCAAGTCTCCAGGAAGCTGCTGCAGAGCAGCCGACGTCAAGTCTCCAGGAAGCTGCTGCAGAGCAGCCCACGTCAAGTCTCCAGGAAGCTGCTGCAGAGCAGCCCACGCCAGGTCCACAGCCTGACACTCCACAGCCAGACACACCACAGCCTGACCCTAAGTCAGCCTCAACCCCCTCCACACGGCGCAGAAGACGTCGTAAGAGGGACACCCCGGCTCAAGTCATCGGGGGCCCCGCGACGCCTCTGCTCACGCCACTGAGGGTCTCGGTGATGCCCCAGCCTCTGCTCACGCCACTGAGGGTCCGGCCGACGCCTCAGCTCCTGCTCACGTCACTGAGGGTCCGGCCGACGCCTCAGCTCCTGCTCATGTCACTGAGGGTCTCGCCGACCCCTCAGCTCTTGCTCACGTCACGGAGGGTCTTGGTGATGCCTCAGCCTCTGCTCACGCCACTGAGGGTCCGGCCGACGCCTCAGCTCCTGCTCACGTCACTGAGGGTCCGGCCGACGCCTCAGCGCCTGCTCACGTCACTGATGGTCTCGCCGATGCCTCAGCTCCTGCTCACGTCACTGAGGGTCTCGTCGACGCCTCAGCTCCTGCTCACATCAAGGAGGGTCCGGTCGACGCCTCAGCTCCTACTCACGTCACTGAGGGTCTCGCCGACGCCTCAGCTCTTGCTCATGTCAAGGAGGGTCCCGTCGACGCCTCAGCTCCTGTTCCTAGTCTGCAGGAGTTTAGGGAACGTTTTGTCCTCGTTCTGGCTTTTGAACCCAGAGCTGAGGGTTCGCCAGGCTCTGCTTCAGCCTCTGAGGGTTTGCCAGGCTCCACGCCTCTGGAGCTTCACACAGTGTCTCGGAAGTCCTCTACTCTGCTCAGTCGGCCTCCACGTCTTTGCTGCAGGCCTGGTCGCCCGCCTGGACTCTGTTTTTGTTTTTGGCCCCACCAAGGCCCCCACCGCCCGCCCTGGTCGGGTTGTTTTCTTTTTGTTTGGACTCTTGTGGGCGTCTGGTATCCGCCCTTAAGGAGGGGGTTCTGTTATGATTTGGGGTTGTTTGGTTTTTAGTTTCTGTTTTTTTTCTTATGTTTTTCACAGTTAAGGTTTTGACTCGTTCTTTTGTTATTTTCCTGTTTATGCTTTTGTTTCATGTTTTTCTAGTTATATTTCTGTTAGTTTGTTTCCTTGGATTTGCGTTCTGTTCAAGCCATGTTTTGCTCCTGTCACGTTGTGTTCTCTGTCAATTAAGTTTATTCGGTTCACCTGTCCAAGTTAATCTGTCTCCTTGCTCCACCTGTACCATGCTCCATTTATACACACCTGTTCAGTTAGTCATCGCGGAAACATCTTTCACTCTCATGCTCATGTCTTGTTCTAAAACCAAGTCTTGTCTTTTTTTTTTGATCATGCCATGCCTGTCTTGCCTGCCCGTTTGTTTTGTTCCTGCCTCCTGCTGTGAGTGAGTTTTTGTTTTTTCGTCATTAAAACCTTTTCACTTACCATCACGCTGCCTGCTCGTCTGCATTCTGGGGTCCGATATCAAGTAAACCGTGACAGATACCAGTTTAATGCCATTTTCATCATCATTGCAATAAATACTAAATATCCTGTTCATGTGGCTCATCTTTACCAGGTGCCAAATTTAGTTAAATGTAACCTCAGCCTTACAATAAACACATTCATTCCACAGTTTATTAATTAAGCATAAACTAGACCATAATGGATAAGCTGTATGAAAACTGCTACTACACTGCATCATCAGAATGACCAACTTTAAGGTGTTAAAGTCAATAAGATCAATGAACTGATGCAACATTGTGAAAAAAGAATGTGTTCAACTACTCAAGTCAGATGGAAAATGACAACTTCCCGTTATTGCTGCTTAAGAAGGATAGTTTATTGAATCAGAAAGGACTGTCTGCCACACATGTTTTAGACTGAATATCTGCCTTGAAAGATGATAAATGATAAATGCATCAAAGAAGCATTTCCTATCTTGGGCTTTAAAGACTGTATTAGGTCTGTTCACTGATCCAGCCAGAGTAGTCTGGTACTTCATTTAAGACAAATTGGGGTTAGAAATTTTAAAAAGAATTTATTTGAATTAAAAAACTGTTAAATTTAAAGCCGAGCTCAGTCTCACAATCAGTAACAAAACAAGATCCATTTAAACTTGCAAGCTTTTTTTACTGCAGTATTGATCTTTTGCATCGTACTGCTGTGGCGCTCCTGCCTTATAAACAGTTGACTTCCTCCCGACCTAATCTAACCTACAGTATTGTACTAATGCTTCTGCACACTCCATCATGAGTCCTCCTGTTGGCAGGGGAGCTGTATTGAACACTGTGTTTTCATTGCAGGTAAAATTAAATACTCTGAGCGGGTATATGACGCCTGTATGGAAGCCTTTGACTGCCTGCCACTTGCTGCCCTACTTAACCAACAGTTTCTGTGTGTACACGGGGGACTCTCACCAGAAATCAACTGCTTAGATGACATAAGAAAAGTCAGTGATCAAGCTTCCTGTGTGTAACCAATCAGCCCAGGTCCCATTGTATTTAATATGTCTGTGTTTGCCTTGAACAGTTAGACAGATTTAAAGAGCCACCGGCATTTGGGCCAATGTGTGACCTGATTTGGGCTGACCCCGGTGAGGACTACGGCAGTGAGAAGACATCTGAACACTTCAATCACAACTCTGTCAGAGGCTGCTCATACTTTTTTAGGTATTTGGTCAAACCAGTGCTTCGCTACACCATGAAGTTTTTCTTTTTAAAGGAAACAAGCCCTCCTCCTAAGAAATCAAACAAAACTAGAATAATAATAATAATAAAGAATAGAGAAACAGGAACACTATAAGTGTGAATGCCTACTGCATTCACACTAATAAAATACAGTAAAACTGAGTAAAAATCAGCTAGAAGAAGCTGTAAGATGTCAGAGTTCTGCTCCACAGGTGGCTTGATTATTTATTGAATGTGCTTTCCTAAGGTTCTGCTGATTAAAAAGGTCGGTTCCAGATATGTTTGCACATTCAGTAGGGCTACACAACTAGGTTAACAAATGCACTTTGTTCTGTACATTTAGTGAAATAGTCATTTGCAGACAAATCACAGACTAGAGCTATTGCATTTTCTCGATCAAAACATACATAGCCCCTTTATATATAAGCCATCAACTTAAACAGAAAATTCAACGTTTTTCTTTTTAAAGCATAAATAAAACATGTTGACAAAAGTGGATTTCTGCCTTCCTAAAACTTGCTGTTCCTTAAACTTTCGATGTCTTTGGATTAGTATGTTGAGCTTGACAGCTTCTGTTTGACTGTAGTCCTCTAAGTCAGGAGTGACAATATAAGCACAAGCCTTTGGATTCCCATCATGTCTTTCACTCCCACAGGAACTGGCTAGATGAAACTGCATGTTTAATGTAAATATGAAAGCATTTCAACAGTTAGCCAGGTAATGGGTCCTAAGTGGTTTTATGTTTTTTTTTATGGGATAAGCTTTGACCTGTTTCAACGTTTTAATAATGCTGTCCTCTTTCTTTCTTTCTTTCATTCTGTTTTTTCTATGCAGTTATGCAGCAGTGTGTGATTTTTTGGTAAATAATAACTTGCTGTCAGTAATAAGAGCCCATGAAGCGCAGGATGCTGGGTAAGTGTTACACTGTACCTTACTGAAATGTTCACACCACAAGCTTCAGGGAATTACATTCGATTTTATTTGCTCGACCGGCACAAATCGGTGCATAATTATAAAATGATAGAACAATGATAGACATTTTAAAATATTTGACAAGTGTGACATGCATTTATAATAAGCCCCTTTGACTCCGGTGCAACTAATTGCCTTTAAAAGACCACACAAGGTGCCTTTTCACTGCCAGAACCTTTTCTGGACCCAGGCTAGTACTCTGGAGCCATTTTTCTACCCCCGTCATTTCCACTGCAGGAACCAGGTCTAAATCAGAGTACCGTGATGTAGTAGAAATGTTTAATTAAAAGGAGGTATTGACCTCTGCATCTCCATGGAGACTGAGAAAGTAATGTAATCATCAAGCTTTTTTAATAGATTTTAATCAGTACATTTCAATTCAGTTCAGTTTAATTTATTTATATAGCGCCAATTCACAGCACGTCATCTCAGATGACTCCATAGTGGAAACGCACCTGTTGTGCAGTAATATGCTTATGTTATTTAATATTTAATTAAATCAACATTCTGTCTGTCAAGTATTGTCCTGGGAATACCAGCAGTTTTTAACAACTTCTCCCAAAAATATAAGAATTTATTAACAGGAACAACTCCACGTTAAACACATATTAATTAACAAACTCTTTCATGGGCTAGAACAATTCAAATAAAACCTCCAAGCAAAATGAAGGAATAACGAAAACTCATAAACTATGTGTAAATAAAGGAACAAGGGAGCCAATAAAATTGATGCAACAATATGACAGTTCAATGTGGATAATTCTGTTTAAGAACCAAGAAGAATAAAGAAATATAGGTCAAATTAGTTTTAACACTTATTAATGGTAACAATTGGTATGTCTTTAAACAGCCAGTCACAATGCAAAATCAGAAGTTAAGTAAAACATTATTTTAATAAAATATTTTTTATCTTCCCAAATCAGAAGTCAATAACCTTTTTAGAATAATTTATTCTTAATGTTGTTTTAATTAGCAAACATTTTTTAGTAAAAATATTTGTGGAAATATTGTTGGCCGAATTATAAACCAATAATCTTTTGGACAATTGATTATTCATGATATGTAATTATTCTTCCGTGAATGGTTGAACAGAGTAATGAACTCTTAAAATGTTGACAGGAAACATTATTTAAAGATAACAGGGTACGCCCGGCCAACGGACGAACGGAGAAATGTGGGGGTATTGCATCCTGGTCACCGGCTGCTAACACAAACAAAATAGCTCATCTGGTAACCCTTTAAAGTTTACCCATACTTTGAATACCATTAATACAAATACTAAGGTATATATACAAGCGCTGACAGCGCAGTATCTAACGATTATGAAGCAAATGAAATGAGCTCTGTTGTAAACAAAGCAGTCTATCGTGTGGTTACAAACAATATTCAAACCTAATTTTAGCAGGTTATTTTAAGGACATTATGGTTTACACAGATAAAATGGAGCAAACTCACATTACTAGACCTTCAGTGTTTCTTGTTGAAAGTAAAGTTTTATCAGCTTCAACACAGCACAGAACAAATAGACTAGCCTCATGGTCTAGAGGCCGGTTTTGCATTAGCTTCACCAGGTAGCCATTTTACCACCACAAACAAATCAAAACAGCATGCTAACAATATTTAGGTTTTTTCTTTCTAAACTAATTTTCTCTGCCCAAGGACTACAGGACTACGCTGTCCGCGTTCAGGCAGGGGGAAAACCGCTTTACTCGATGTGATTAGAGGCACGTCTCATCTGGGGAAATCTCTGGCTCATATTCTGTTTCTGCAGAAGCTCAGAAAGAAAAGTTCAAGACAAGCTTGTCTTAATGACTCTTTTAGCATGAACAGTGGATGCTCAAACAGCAGATCACAGATCATTAGTTAACGTTTGTCGTCCTTAAAGATACAGGGTTTTTGCCAGTGCCTTTGTTCGTACAGAGTTTAGGCCATGTTTCATCCCATGGCTGGGGCTCAACATACACAAGACACGGCCTAGGTTGATTAAAAGGTTCCAGGAAATAAACATACAGGGTAACTAAATGGAGGGGTTATCCGAGGGCGAATAATAAACATGTGCTGCAGTATTCAGGTTTCTGTGAGAAAGTTGGAAAATCAAGCATAATTTTCCATTTGTGCACTAATTTGTGTTTGTCTATCACATAACATCCTGTTTTACATTGAAAGTGCAGTGGGGGGGGGGGGTTGTATGTGAAATTAGTTTTTAGGTTTTACAGCTTTTTACTGTTTTTACCTTACAGGTATAGGATGTACAGAAAAAGCCAGACCACGGGCTTCCCATCATTAATCACAATCTTTTCAGCTCCAAATTATTTAGATGTCTACAACAACAAAGGTTTCAACCCTTTTTTTGTCTCTTTCTTCTTGTGTTTACTTGCATCTTAAGACTTGGTCCTTGACTCCTCCTGTTTTCTTCTTAACCCTAGCTGCAGTATTAAAGTACGAGAACAATGTGATGAATATCCGACAGTTCAATTGCTCCCCCCACCCCTACTGGTTGCCCAACTTCATGGATGTCTTCACATGGAGTTTGCCTTTTGTTGGAGAGAAAGGTGAGGTTGTAGATGATGAGTCAAATTAATCTTTAATGAGAATCTGCAATTGTTATATTCCCTTTTAATGGTAGAATTAGGCAGTTTATGGTAAATAAATGTTCTTTATGATAACTTCAGAAAACTGAAATCCAAAAAAAGATGAACACATAATTTTTTTTTTTTTACATTTTGTGAAAGAGAAGTTGAAAAGAAACATATTTCTGGGTTTTTGCTGACCCAACTTTAGAGATGTGAAGCAATATAGACCAGTCTTTAAATTTTTGTGATGAGATATTTTATATCCATTTACAGATGATTCTCTAAGTTGTAAGGATCCACCCCCCCACTTGCAAAGATGTCTCCTTTGCTGGCTGCTTCTTCTATTACCCAATCATCAAATGCTAATTTTTCATTAAACAATCTGTTGATTGTAGAGTGTTCTGTCATGGTGGCTCTTCCATATACTGTCTTTTTTTTTTTTTTTTACCTCTCCTACTTTTCTTTGTATGTTTTTGACATCAAAGTGCAGTTTTCTGTAAGTTGCCTGGTTATGGAATAATGGAATGATTAATTAGAATTAATCCCAGTTTGGAAAGTTTTGGGGTCATGGTTCAATGCAGGTTTGGAAAAACAGAGAAATAAATACTAATGCTAAATTCCCTAAAATAAATAGAAGGAAAATAAATTACCCTGAGAGGTGAAAACCTTTAAGGCGCAGGATGCATCCAAGCATGAGTATCTAACAGTAACTTTACCTGCAAAACTGAAAGGTTTCGCTTATGCCATACCATGCCCACCACTACTTCAAACTAAGGCCATGCTGGATTTTGTTCCATATACATATATTTGTTCCTCCGTTTGTAAATTATTAATAAACAAATAAATCTTTATCCAAAGAAACTCCGACCAAAACTACATTTTTAGTGCCACTGACACTAGATGGCGATAATGTTGAAAACAACTATAGTCCCTTCCAGACAATTGTAGCTTGTATTTGCAACTCATATGCTGTCAAAATCCCCACTTTTAAAATTTCTGCTTGGATGTGAACAACAGAATATCTTGATTTGTGTAATATCTCTGCGTCAGTGTGGACTGGATCTTAACAAAAAAGTAAATTTTTCAGATTTTGTTGCTTGAAAGAGATTGACAAACATTTGCTTTGTCTAAAAGCTATTGTAAAATATTCAACCTTAAGCCTTTTCCTTATTGATAAACAGTTAGTTAGTTGTTAGTTCGTTAATTGGTTAGTTTTAAAGATAACAGTTAAAGCTGAGAAGATGAAATATAAGCATGCAAGTCTAAATATGCCTTTTCTGTCATGCAGTGACTGAGATGCTGGTGAATGTATTAAACATTTGCTCCGATGATGAGCTCATGTCAGAAGGAGACGACCTGTATGAAGGTAACTATAAAAAACAAACTGGTATTATTACAATTGCTAAATATTTGCACTTGTTAACTGTCAGTTTATTGGCCTCAAAGAAACCAGTTAGCTGTCATCACAGCACACTAAACACTTTCGAAATATAGGGCTTAAATGTGGTTGTGTCTGACTTTTAGTTGTTAGTAGCTCTCCTAAAATGGCTGTTTTATAATTAATGTTAAATTTTGACCCTTTTAAAGATGATTTCAAAGTATTAGAGCTAAGATGATGGTTTTATTGGAAAACTTAAATACTATTCTCCCTGATGATAACCATGTACAATCTGTCAGGGCTAGAATCAACATTTAAACTGAAAACATCCTCTCTCATCCCTTCATCCACTGTCTTCATCTCACAAATTGTTGTAAGCAGAATACCTCTAAAGGGGGAACTGCAGCATGCTGAATCTTAACTGCCGCACTGTGTGCTGTTTCCAGGTGGTACGTCGGCGATGCGCAAGGAGGTCATCCGGAACAAGATTCGTGCAGTGGGGAAAATGGCACGAGTCTTCTCCGTTCTCAGGTCTGACTCTCTGATTAAAGCTTGACTTTTCTTTGTTTATATGAGTTCTGTGGTTTCTTTAAAATATGGGTCAACCGTGTTACATTATGGAAGAAGAAAGAAATGGGAACCCAAAATGTATAGTTACAGCAGCCATTATTTCAAAAGGATGTTGTAACTTGGAAGAATTCATGGTGTAGACCATACATATGAGTTATCCAGGTAATAGATGTTTTTAGAAGCAGATAAAATATCACACGATTTCCTCTGCACAAAAAGATGATGGGAAATGTTACTTTCAGTGCATTTTTTAAATGTATCTCTTCTGGGTAATAGTTTTATTTGACTTGATTGAGACAGGAGTGCTGCAAACATCAAGTGTTTCATGATAAGGTTGATGACACAAATCCTAACACGGGTAATCAACCTTTGAAAATATTGCTTCAGCTGCTAAAATCTACACAAGTTGTCAGTGACCCACTTACAGAACCAGGACATGGATGTTAGCAGGTTTTGGTTCAATGCAGTTCAAGCTTTCTGTGAATAGGGGCAGGGGAAATAGCCATTGATGATCAACGTTAGGACCTTGTGACCGTTAGGTGTCTGTCTGCATCCCTCTTTGCTGACCTGTTTGTGTCTGTGTGTTTGGTGATCAGGGAGGAAAGTGAAAGTGTGCTAACATTGAAAGGACTCACCCCTACTGGAACTCTTCCAGTGGGAGTGTTGTCAGGGGGGAAGCAGACTTTACAGAATGGTAAGTTCACTCTTTAATTCAGTCTAGATAGCTGCTGAAATACACACCCTGAGCATCAGAAATGTACCTGTCAAAGTAAATTGGTAAATTTCATGTATTCACCCTGTATGCAAAGAGATTGGAAGTGTGGGAAAACTGAAAGTGTAGGTTTATCCAGACTGAACCAAATTTACTTCAGCACATCTCAATTTGTGATGGGGTTTATGTAATCTGTACTAAAATAGCAAGCTGCATTTCCTGTTTGATGTGGCAGAATATTCCTTGGCAGCAGCTTGCAGTGTCGCCTAGTAAATAAGTGTAAATACCAAAATGTGAGTGTTCTTACAAAAAGGATCAGTGGTTTTATAAATGTTTGTTCATCAGACTGTGCCGTGCCATCATACCGTTCTTCTACATTTTGTCACATTACAACCACAAACTTTAAAGTATTTTAATAGAATTTTATGTGATAAACAAACACAAAGGAGTGTATAACTGCAAGGAAACCGATGCATGGATTTCAATGTTTTGTTTCACAATAACATTCTGAAAAGTCTTGCTTGCATTCGTATTCGTTTACCTTTACTCTGATTCCCATAAATAAAAATCAGTGTAACCAGTTCCTTTGAGAAATCACCTAATTAGAGATGGTCGATGTATGGAACAAGTGCAAACTCACCAACACATGGCCGTCCAACTAAGCCAGCAGGCGAGAATTATTGAGAGAAGTAGCCAGGAGGTCAATGCTAACTCTGGAAGAGCTGCAGAGATCCACAGCCCAGGTGGCAGAATCTGTTGTCTGAACAGCTATTAGTTCTGCACCCTACAAATCTGGCCTTTATGGAAGAGTAGCAAGGAGAAACTCATTGTTCAAAGAACGATATGTCAGAGACACAGCAAACATGTGGAACCCTGAAAACACCATCACCACTGTGAAAGATGATGGTGGGAGTAAGGTGCTGTGGGAATGCTGTGCTTCAGCAAGGGCACAGAAGGTGGCCACAGTTGTTAGGAAGATTGAGGGAGCTAAATACTGGGAGGAAAGCTTATTGGAGGCTGCATAAGACTTGAAGCTGGGGTAGAGGTTCACCTTTCAATCATAGCTATAAGGTTTAGATTAAAGTATGTTCATGTCAAAGGGTGGTCCAGTCAAAGCCCTGACTTGAACAAATTTTGAAATCTGTTACATTTAACAATTCTGCACAAGTTTGTGGTTGTAAAATGACAGAATGTGAAAAAGTTAAAGGGGCATGAAAACATTGCAAACCTTTCCAATGTTAACAATTCTCAACCCGTGTTTAATAACTTCGGAACCTTCCTTTTTCTACCAAACTTAGCTATTGGCCTTGCTGCAAACAGCTCAATGTTTTCTATCCCATCAGTTAGACTGAAAGGCAGAAAATGGTTTTCATGGTTCTGCTTGACAGCCGATCAACCAGTTTACAAAAGAAGCCATGAGCCAAGGTTTTATTTTGACATGTTTGTGAAGACCAGTTTTCTGCCCTCCTAGTCTCTTTGAAGGGCTCCAGATCAATGGCTGCATGTGCCGCACAGGAGGCACTGGCTAAAATTTGTTTCAAGCCCCACGCATCTTCCATGCAGCAGCAGTTTTTGAGTTGGCTTTGTGGGGAGGTCAGCCTGTCACCTGGAACTGGCTACTGACCCTTTGATCTAAAGGCCAGCGCCTGGTGTGGCCTGCGAGAGGACATGCTGAGAGCCACGATCGGCTATGTTGGAGGTTTCCAGAAGCTGCAGAGCAATCGAAGAAGAAACCACATGTTGTGACCTTTCACAGAATGCCACTGTCCATGTCTGCTCCGCTTACCACAGCGTTCAGATCAGCCTGGCTAGTTTGGTTTTAGGATTTTTCTCAATTTTCTCTTAATGCTTAGATTTCTATGGAATTCAGCTGCACTGGTTGCATTGTAGATCACATTTAATGCAGGTGTTGGGCAGACTTTTTAGAAAAACAACAACAAAAAGAAATGCAAAAGTGAGCATGTTAAATCTACTTCTGGTGTGCCTTTAGTAAGAATTGTTAAATAGAAGAAAGCCTCATTTGGGGACGGAACATCAGGCAAATGTGCAGCACTGTGAGTGATAGAAATGCAGACTTTAGAACAAACACTGTCCCGTGTCATTGTGTCCCGACTCTTTATACACTGATGCTTCATGTGATGACTGTGCATCATTTGGTGGCAGAATCTCTTTCTGCTTTTTATCTTTTATTAACAAAAGATGAAAGAAAATGCTTTTTTTTTTCATCTGATTGCATCTGTTGTGTAATAGTTAATGAGTCTTAAACAACATCTGACTGCAGGAGTGCATCACTCTGCTTGGTCATTGTTGCACACCTCTTCCCAGTCTTAGACTATTAGAGCTGAGGCAAATCCCACCTCAGCTCTCCTCACATAGTCCTCATGACCTTTTAACACCAACAGTATGCTAAATCTCTGACAGGCATCTCCACTCTGACCATCCCTCCTTTCAAGTGTATATTTTGATGATGTTTACAAACTGCTGGGAATTTTGCCTCTTTGTGACTGTCACACACCTGTTGGTCTCTTGTTCCTCCTGTTGTTACATAAAAGTGAAATATTTGATGTTGCTCTTGAATCTATTGTTTTGACATTCCCTCTTTTCCTCCTTCCCAAACACCCAATAACAAAGCTACCATTGAAGCAGCTAAAGCAAAAGGTATGCAGTTTTACTCAGATTTCTTGTCTGTGTCTTGTGTTTTTGGTTTTCACACTTTAAAGACAGAAACATGTAGACTTTTATAGCTATTTCACCATCAGTGTCTGATGATCCTCCAGGGTGTGCCACTGTTATATAACCCCGATCATTGTATGAACTGAGTTGTAGCTTCCAGAATTTGAAAACGGTGTCAAGGTGAACACTGAAAATATTCGTTTTTCCAGTTCTCTTTGTGGTCTGATATGCTGCAAGTTTTATGATAGAAGTAGTAGTTTTGAATCTAACAGAAAATGAAGGAATTAATAAATTATCACCATTTATGCTTTAAAACATTCTAGATTCCCCTAACCCTTATCTGATCTTTCTAAACTAAAAAAGGTGCACATGCATTTACATGCAGATAATAGATGTATGTCTAGATCAAAAATGGTGAGAGTTCTCAGTTTTGATGCATTGGATTTATAGAAAAAAAGGTATTTTCTGGATTTCACCAACAGATGACCAATCAGAGCGAATCGGGAACATTGGCCAATTTCAATCACTGGCTTATTAATTGATACATCTCAATATTTTCACCAATGGAGCTGAGACAATTTTTGGTTCTTCACGTGATTAAAATGCAGTCTGTGTTACTGAGAGGTTCATGTAGGTAGGTTTGTAAATTGAGGTTTAGGACCGGACTTGTCCTTTGTTGCTGAGAAGTCTCTGACTGTGGAAACAAAGGCTTTTCCGGTCAGGTTTGGCTTCCCACACAGAGAAAATCCTGCTTAAATGGGGCTCAGATAAGACTGGGGACATCCCTGCCTGGGATATTTTCAGAAGCTAATCCTGTTACACCATTTGGCTGTTGCTACACTGTCTCTCTCTTTAGGTCTATAGCGACGCTCAGTGCATGAGAAACACTTTGATCATATCCATTAAAAATAGATTTGATTCAGATCACATGAACCGGTGACGAGTACAGCACATATAGAGCTGTAGGGCTGGGTATCCAGCCAATAGTACTGTAGGGCTTCAGTGGGGAAAGTAAGTATTTTGCGATTATATTATAATATTCTGATTTTGCAAGTGTCCCCACTAACAAATAGAGAGGTCTGTAATTTACATCATAAGTACACTTCAACTGTGAAAAAATAACCTAAAAAATAATATTTTATGATATTTAAACAATTAATTAGCATTTGATTGCATGAAATGATACAATAGAGAAATGGGACTTGATATTTGGTACAGGAACCTTTGTTTACCATTACAGACGTCGGATGTTTCCTGCAGTTCTTGACCAGGTTTTTACACACTGCAGCATGGATTTCAGCTCCCCCTGAAGATTTGTTATTGGGTTCAGGTTTGGAGACTGGCTATTCCACTACAGGACCTTGAGATGCTTCTTACTGAGACACTCTTTAGTTGCCCTGGCTGTGTGATTCTGGTCATTGTCATTTTGGAAGACCCAGCCACGAACCATCTTCAATGCTCTTGCTGATGATAGAAGTTTGTTGCCCAAAATCTTGCAATACATGCCCCCATCCATCCTCCCCTCAATACGGTGCAGTCGTCCTGTCCCCTTTGCTGAAAAGCATCCCCAAAGAATAAAGTTTCCACCTCCATGCTTCAAGGTTGGAATGGTGGTCTTGGGATTGCACTCATTCATCTTCTTCCTCCAAACATGGTGAGTGGAGTTTAGACCAAAAAGCTCTATGTCTCATCAGACCACATGACCTTACCCCATTCCTCCTCTGGATCATTCAGATGGTCGTTTGCAAACAGTAGACGGGCCTGGACGTGTGCTGGCTTGAGCAGGGGGACCTTGTGTGCAATGCAGGATTTTAATGCAAGGCGGCGGAGTGTGTTACCAATAGTAACCTTTAAGACTGTGGTCCGTAGTCTCTTCAGGTCATTGACTAGGTCCTCCTGCATTGTTCTGGGCTGAGCCCTCACCTTTTTCATAATTATTGATGCCCCACGAGGGGAGGTCTTGCATGGAGCACCAGTCCAAAAGAGACAGTCAGTCATCTTAAGTTTCTTCCATTTTCTAATAATTGCGGCAACAGTCGTTGCCCTCTCACCAAGCTCCTTCCCCTGTAGCCCATCCCAGCCTTGTGCAGGTCTACAATTCTGTCCCAGGTTTCCTTAGACAGCTCTTTGGTCTTGCCCATGGTGGAGAGGTTGGAGTCTAATTGAATGAGTGTGTGGACAGGTGTGTTTTAGACAGGTTATGAGTTCAAACAGGTGCAGTTAATGCAGGTAATGAGTGGAGGATAGGAAAGCTTCTTAAAGACAAACTAACAAGTCTGTGGGTGCCAGAATTCTTGCCAGTTGGTAGTTGATCAAATACCCCTTTTCTTGCAATAAAATGCACATTAATTATCATAAAATGTGATTTCTTTTCTGGATTATTGTCCCTCACATTACTGTCCTTCACAGTTGTAGATACGACGTAAATTACAGACCTCTCTATTCTTTTAAGTGGAAAAACTGGCAAAATAAAAACGTATTTTCCCCACCGTACATTGTTACATCTAACAAGATATGTGCTGTGGTCTCACTGTGTAATAAAAATACTATGTTTACTGCGTTTATTTTAAATATATAAGCAACAAGTGTTCATACTAAAATAAAATAAAATGCTACATTATGACTGTTGTAATAATGCATTCTATGATATTTATTGTTATTTACATTTTGATAAATACTTGCTGTCCAGCAGACCTTCAAACAGCAGAATCTGTCTTTCGTGTAAGGTATAACACCCTGCTTTTAGCCAGCTGACTGGCAGTGTGCAGCAGGTGGTGAACTCTGCTTTACTCTGTGCCTTCACTCCAGCACTTTGTCATCTCATTAAAAACCCTGTAAATTGTAGGAATAGTGTCACAGAAAATTTTAGCGTTTTTGAAAAATAACTTTTTAAAATCCCGATTTTGACCTGTTACCAGAAACCAACCAAGCCATCCTCCCAACCGATTTTTAATATACTATTTAATATGCTTGCACTCTACCTATTTCTCTTTTAAACTATTTTTAATAACTAAGGTCATCTGCATTGTTGGGTCTGGTGTCTCTCATCTTCCTGTTGACAGAACTTCATAAATTCTCTCTGGGGCTCTGGTCAGGCTAGTTTGTTGCTCAGTCAAGCACAGTAACACCATGGCCATTGGACCAGCATTTGGTACCTTTGGAAGTGTGGGCTGTTGCCAAGTCCTGCTGGAAAATGAAATCAGCCTCTCCATAAAGCTTGTCTGCAGAAGAAAGCATGAAGTGCTCTAAAATGTCCTAGAAAGTGGCAGCGTTGACTGGACGTCAGACAACACAGTGGACCAACACCAGCAAATTACATGACACCCTAAATCTTCACTGACTGTGGAAAATTTACCTTAAGACGTTGATTCAGGAGTGGCTTGATACAAGGAATGCGACATTTGTAGCCCATGTGCAGGACACATCTATGGTAAGGGCTCTTGATGTACCAACTCCAGCCTCAGTCCACTCCTTGTGAAATTCTTGAATGGATTTTGCCTGACAATCCTGTCAAGGCTACAGTTATCCCTGTTGCTGGGATACACACTTTCTATGAATATGCTTGAATATAGCACTATGGAAACAACCAGCTTCTTTAGCAATGACCTTTTGTGGCTTAACCTCCTTGTGGTGGATGTTAATGACTGTCTTCTGGACATCTGTCCAGTCAGCTTACTGACCCAGACTGACAGACCATTTAGAGGCTCCTTTCCAGGTGTTTTGCGTTATTTAGCTGATTAGGGTGAGTTTCTAATATTTTACTTTTTCACAATATTCTAACAGACACTGATGTTTACGTTTTCATCATTTGAAATAAAGGCTTGAAATGTTTAACTCTGTATGAAATGAATCTGTATAATATGTTTATTTTTCTAAAATGAGTGACAAAATGTTTTGAACTTTTTTACATTCCAATTTTTTTTGTTGTTGTACCAAATATTTGCAAAGAAAAACAGCCAAAAGATAGCAAACTATGCTCTAAAGAATTTGTATTTAAGATCATCAGTTTATGAATGAGTTTTGAAATGTAAGGAACCTGAGTTAGTCAGGATGCCATATCTGCAGTAAAGTAGCCGTTTACCACACTGTTGAATCAATAGCCAACATAAGCATTGTGCTGTTTTGCATGTTTTTGATGTGTTTATGCTCCAGCACACTCGATTTAAATGTACAGGTCCTTCTCAAAATATTAGCATATTGTGATAAAGTTCATTATTTTCCATAATGTCATGATAAAAATTTAACATTCATATATTTTAGATTCATTGCACACTAACTGAAATATTTCAGGTCTTTTATTGTCTTAATACGGATGATTTTGGCATACAGCTCATGAAAACCCAAAATTCCTATCTCACAAAATTAGCATATTTCATCCGACCAATAAAAGAAAAGTGTTTTTAATACAAAATTGTCAACCTTCAAATAATCATGTACAGTTATGCACTCAATACTTGGTCGGGAATCCTTTTGCAGAAATGACTGCTTCAATGCGGCGTGGCATGGAGGCAATCAGCCTGAGACACTGCTGAGGTCTTATGGAGGCCCAGGATGCTTCAATAGCGGCCTTTAGCTCATCCAGAGTGTTGGGTCTTGAGTCTCTCAACGTTCTCTTCACAATATCCCACAGATTCTCTATGGGGTTCAGGTCAGGAGAGTTGGCAGGCCAATTGAGCACAGTGATACCATGGTCAGTAAACCATTTACCAGTGGTTTTGGCACTGTGAGCAGGTGCCAGGTCATGCTGAAAAATGAAATCTTCATCTCCATAAAGCTTTTCAGCAGATGGAAGCATGAAGTGCTCCAAAATCTCCTGATAGCTAGCTGCATTGACCCTGCCCTTGATAAAACACAGTGGACCAACACCAGCAGCTGACACGGCACCCCAGACCATCACTGACTGTGGGTACTTGACACTGGACTTCTGGCATTTTGGCATTTCCTTCTCCCCAATCTTCCATCAGACTATGGCACCTTGATTTCCGAATGACATGCAGAATTTGCTTTCATCTGAAAAAAGTACTTTGGACCACTGAGCAACAGTCCAGTGCTGCTTCTCTGTAGCCCAGGTCAGGCGCTTCTGCAGCTGTTTCTGGTTCAAAAGTGGCTTGACCTGGGGAATGCGGCACCTGTAGCCCATTTCCTGCACACGCCTGTGCACGGTGGCTCTGGATGTTTCTACTCCAGACTCAGTCCACTGCTTCCGCATTTCCCCCAAGGTCTGGAATCGGCCCTTCTCCACAATCTTCCTCAGGGTCCGATCACCTCTTCTCGTTGTGCAGCGTTTTCTGCCACACTTTTTCCTTCCCACAGACTTCCCACTGAGGTGCCTTGATACAGCACTCTGGGAACAGCCTATTCGTTCAGACATTTCTTTCTGTGTCTTACCCTCTTGCTTGAGGGTGTCAATAGTGGCCTTCTGGACAGCAGTCAGGTCGTCAGTCTTACCCATGATTGGGGTTTTGAGTGATAAACCAGGCTGGGAGTTTTAAAGGCCTCAGGAATCTTTTGCAGGTGTTTAGAGTTAACTCGTTGATTCAGATGATGAGGTTCATAGCTCGTTTAGAGACCCTTTTAATGATATACTAATTTTGTGAGATAGGAATTTTGGGTTTTCATGAGCTGTATGCCAAAATCATCCGTATTAATACAATAAAAGACCTGAAATATTTCAGTTAGTGTGCAATGAATCTAAAATATATGAATGTTAAAATTTCATTATGACATTATGGAAAATAATGAACTTTATCACAATATGCTAATATTTTGAGAAGAACCTGTATGCATCATCTCCTCAGCATGCCATCCAGTGCTGGAGAAACATGCTAATCACCTATTCATTCAAGTTAGGTGTGCAGCAGGGAAACAAAAACCTGCAGTACAGTGGGCCCTGAGGAACAGGGTTAAGAGACCCTTCTCTAAGGGGTCTTTTGCTGGTAAGGGCACATACCATCATTTCCTTACGAAGTAAATTCTAAAATTCTTTGAAATTGTCGGTTGTAAGAGTGAGTACGCATCACCCTTTAGTTAGGAAAAAGATTGAAACAATCTAAAGCGCAAAAGTATGACAATTTAAAGCGGTGAAATGAGCTGATCCCAAAGATGTATACACTTCATGGGTTATTCCATAAATATTGCTTTGTTTCTTTCTTTGAACCCAGAGTTAACTCAAATTGAGAAAGAAGGCTCAAAGTGTGGAAAGATATTGATCCAAAGAATGAGTTCATAAGAACAAACAGGTCACCATCACATATATCTGGTTGTGCAAGAGTTTTCTGAAGGACCTTGCTTTAAAACAGTAAACTTTCCTGTGAGCTTTTGTTTACAGCTTAATATGTGGAAAGTTTGTCTCAAGATTCCCTCACTAGTTTGCTTTCTATTGGCACATGTTCTCTGTCCGGTTTCCTCTGCTGTCATGGGACGAACCGTAAGTCTACAAAACATTGAGTGTTTTGATGTTGTAGCTTGTCCCACTGGCATTCAAACTCTAGAAGTCCTTGTTTACCCGTGCATGTGTTGTGTTCATAGATCATGTGTACTGTGCTTGGCAGAATCTGTGTTTTGTGCTTTGTGTTAAGAGATCCAGTTCAACTGAGGCTTCCAAAACATGATTCGTCAACAAATGCTTGTTGTCAAGTAAGGTGTGCTTATAGCCCTATAGCTTCTGTTTACATTTCAGTTTTTCATCTGTTCTCCAGCCATACAAGGCTTCTCTCCAACAAGGAAGATTCGCAATTTCGAGGAGGCGCGAGGCCTGGACCGGATAAACGAGAGAATGCCGCCGCGCAAAGATGGTCAGAAGCCAGACGGGACCACCATCAACACCAACACCCCCAACAAGAACGGCACTGATGGATAAGCAACGAAGATGCAACCCTCGCGTATCTTCACACAACCCATACCATGTTCTCTGTATGTCTCTGTCTGTCTGTCTCTTCTGCTGAAACTGACTGTCCGCCTTCTGCTCAGGCAGAGCACAGAAATAGCAACTTCAGTGGATAAAAACTGATTGAGGCCTAAGCACTGGGAAAACACTTCCAACAAAAAAACAAGACATACTGAATGATGAAACTGCTGGGGGGCAACCTGATCTTATTTATTGAAGATTATACATCTATCAGATTTATTTAATAGCAACTAATGATTAAAGACATTGAACTTACATCAAACAGATTTTTTTTAAAAAGGAGAATTTTATAAATCAATTCAAATAGAAATAGCCCTTGTTATGTAGGAGTTTCAGACACTTTAAGTTAGCTTTTTTAATTATTGTTGTGCTAGTTTAATAAGGGAAAAGTACAAATACTGTAGCCGAAATTGCCTCATTGGACTCTGTGAGGTTACAGTCCATACAGTGCAGTGTTTATTTGTTCTGAGTCACTTTAAAGATACATAATATGTGAAGAGATGCATCGAGAAATCGTCTAAAACTCAAAAATTCTGATCTTTTTCCGACCAGTGAATGCACCACACCTACCAGTTTGCTATGACAATAACACTCTTCAAAGTGGAAGTTCTTACAAAGTTAGGAAGTTTGCCGAAGCAGAAAAGCTGTTTTAAAGTCGACCATTTTTGATAGCATGTAAATCATGTTGGTTCTTCATTCAGGCTGTAGGAGAGCAAGAGAGAATGAGACTTTCAGCAGATAACAGAAAGGCTGTACAGTACACAGCAAAGTGGCTCTGTTTTATCCTTTTAAACCTTGAACCTCGGTTGAGGATCATGTGACAGGAAGGCTTGACATTCTACAAAATATTCACAATGCGCACCGCACTAATCACTAATATAAGATGCTAAAGATGTTTTAAATCTTTAACCCTGTAAAACAACTCCACATTGTTTGAAAATATTACTAAAACCCTGTTTTACAACTTTTGCAACTCCTAACATCACATCTGCTCCTGATAATTAAAGCCCGCAACGGGGAGGTAGGGCAGAGAAAACTTTTTATATTATGGTTCTTTAGGAAAAGGCCAAAGTTTGACAAATTCCAATTGGTGCATGTCTAGATATGTGTAGGGAAAAGTTAAAAACTCAAGAATTAGGGATGAAAAGTGTCAGATGAATGTAATTTTAATGTAAAATATAATTTAATTCGTATTTATCCTCTTCCCATTGATGTGGAATTGGTTTCTGGTTGTGTCTACAGAAACAAGTTCAGGTATTGTAGGTTAGGAATGACATTTATGAGAAGGATGTAATGTTGAAATGAAATGAGGTACTGATATTTTGTGTGCAATCACAATTGCCGTTTGGTATGTATTATGATCCCTTGATGGCAGCTAGGAAGCATTATGGGTTCATATACAGTGTTCTTTCATCACAACCAGAGCCGCCAGTATTCCCACATCCTGTTTGGGGACTGTTCTTCCTCTTTCTTCTCTGGTTAAACTGTTGGACTGAAGACTTGACGATCAAGAGATGATTTAAGACAACCGGTTTATGTAAAAATGACATGATGGTTTTATTTTCTTGAATAAAAGGACATATTTGTTGATTGTGTCCCAAAGCCATGGTCCTGCTGTCCCTGCTTTCCCCAGAACTGCTTCATAGGAAATGTATTCAACGTTATCACAGCAGTTCGATTAGACGTTTTGTTTTAAAGCACTAAAAAAAGAACTGGGCATGCTTCCTGGGCTCTGCGTTGTTTCAGTGTTCTCATGTTGATTATACAGGTTGCAGATTCCTTTTGGCTCTTAGGCATGAATATGGGAGAAGGAAAAACATTTGAAACGCCAGCGCTTTGATGATGCTGTACACAGACACAATAGACTGAGTCACTGTGCTCAGCGGGGATGGTGCTATAAAAGGTACCACCTCCACACTCACAGCTGTCTGTCAAGGCCTAACCATTCTTTCTTCATCTCAAGCGTGCCTGACTCACAGATACAGTATATTTAAGACTCGCCATCCCTCTTAACTTGGTGGGCCATCAACATCTGCAGAGACCCTGGTGTGTGCATGCTTTCCTCATGGGTCCAATACTCTCCAGGCACACTTCTGCTCACGGTCACTCCCAGCCCTTTAAGACCTGCTTTCACCAAAGCGTACAGAAACTGGTGCTCCGACACACCTGACTGTAATTCCCTTGTCTTTATCAACAAGGTAGGTGGAAATAAGCTTTAGACTTTAAAATACTCCTGTAAATTGACAAATTTGTTAAACAGGTACACAAATTAGGCAGTTGTGCCCATGTGCCATGCCACCGTGGCCACACATGTCAACATCTGCAGGGTTCCTACACAGTCTAGAAAAGTCTGGAATTTGATGAGAATAAATGTGTAAAAAGAAAATGGAGGGTAGAAAATTATTCCATTGTCTAAAAGTTGAGTTTGTCCTTCTTCCCTTACTTCCTTCCTTCCCTCCTTCTTCCCTTCGTTCCTTCCTTCATGGTGTCATTTGTTTCTAGAGTCCTTCCTTGTGTCTGTTTTTGAAATTTTTTCTTGTCTTTCCTTTTTTTGTTTCCTACCTGCCTTTTTTGCATCCTGGTGTCATTATGTCCTTCATTGTGAGCTTTTTTCCTTCTGTCCTTCCTGCTATCCTTACGATTTTAATTCTGTGTGCTTCCCTTATCGCACTGTTTTTTTTCCCTCCTTTCTTGCTTTCCTTTTTCAAATCCTCCTTTTGTAACTTTCTCTTTCATGTGTTCTCTATTGCTTTGTCTGTCTGTCTGTCTGTCTGAGGTATTTGCAGGTTTCATATTTAAAGTGTAGAAATGTCTGCCATAAATTCACAGAAAATGTTTGTAGTTAAGTTAGAAAATTAAAGAAACTGATGTTGAAAAGTCCGTTTTTTTTTGCATGAAAACCGTGTAGGAACCCTGTGTATGTGCAGAGACATGTAGTGACTCAGGATTTCACATTTCATTCGTTTGAACATTTCCAGAATGTTCTTTTTTGAGTTGCTGTTCAGCAGATTTCTGATAATCTCCCAGAAAATGAAGCATTTGGTTTACATTGATATCTGTGATGTTAGAAATTGTTTTTAAGGCTTTCCATGGTGAGCCATACAGTGTACTGACTCCTGTCAGACCTTATACATGTCTTTAAGAATGTTTAAAGAAATAAAATCTTATGTTAGCTGTAGTAAAGAATCAAGAACTGTATCATATATGTCATGCAAGGCCATCATTTTGTTTATGTAGATGTATCTTTTGGGGGAAAATAAAATATAAATCTAAACATGGATTTGACTGGTTGTGATAATGTTGGTTGAAGCTGTTTTTCCTCTCCACTGTAACTCCACATTCATGCTCCCTAATCCAATGTATCCAGTATCCCTCCTCAGCACATGTCCAAACCTTCTCAACCTTGCCCATGACCTTGTTTCACGTAGATCACTCAACCTGACCTTGCATTCTGATTTGTAGTCCTCTTCATTTTGGTAACTTCTGTCTTTGTGTTGGTAGCATCATTTCCTCACCAAACATCATAGCAAGTGATACCTCTAGCTCAGTACCTCTACGTCCTGCAGCTTGTTCCTTTCACACAATACAACCAAGCAATGAAAATAAATCCTAATCTGAAAGGTGCTGCACCAAGGCCGTGGGAAGTACGGGTATGGGGGTTGCTATACACAGATATATGCACGTTTATATTCAGCCCCCATACGTCAGTACTCTGTAGAACCAGCCTTGTTTGGATTATAGCTGCAAGTCGTTTGTGGTATGCTTCTACAAACTTTACACATTCACTGAAATTTTTGTTTATTCATCTTTACAAAATAACTCAATAACAGTCAGTTTGGATGGAGAGCATCTGTGAATATGAAGCCTTACTATTGATTCCATATTGGATTTAGATCTAGATTTTGATTGAGTCATTCTAATACATGAAGATGCATTGAACTTAACCATACCATTGTAGCCCTGGCTTAATGTTTAGGATGGCTATGCTGCTGGACAGTGAACCTCCAACTCAGTCACAAGTGCTTTGCAGCTTAACTGGTTTTCATCCACGTTTGACCTGAATGTAGTTCCATCTGTCTTCCCTTGAACCCTGACTAGCTTCCCTGATGAGACAGAAGAAAAGCATCTCCACAGCATGATTCTGTCTCCACCGTGTTTTGTGAGAATGGACTATTCAGGATGATATGCAGTGGTAGGTTTACACCACACATACTAATTAGCATAAAGACCAAAGGTGTCCAAATTGTGACTCACAATCCATTGCAGTCCTCTCCTAAGAAGGTACAAACCTGAGCCAACAGCAGACATACTTGACGCTGATGGGCACTTTATAAAAGATTTTTACGGTGAGGTTTTTTTTTAATGTATGTATGGTCTTTTGCACAATGCACACAAGTTAAGAACGTCTTGGTAGAAAATGTAGGTACAACATAAAGTGTTTTACTAGCCATGTTGTTTTGCTTTCATTTTTAATTTATTGTAAATAGAACCTCAAACATGCAACGTGACCCATATCCTGTTGTGGTTGCTGAGAATAAAATAAAAAAAATGTTTAGACCGAGAGAAAACAATCCACCCATAAAATGAAATTGTCTCCTTTACTGTTTGCAAATATGCAAGAGTCTTTAATTTTTGGATCTACTGTGTTAACAAATTCTTTTTCTATAAAAATCTGACTGCGTTGTTCATTTTATTGAAGATAAATTGTGTTTAGTTTATTGTTGATCAGTTAAAAACAAACATTTTACTTAAGTTATTGTGTTTTTAACCAAAAAAAAAAATCAAATTTTTGTGTTCTCAGAGTAGTCGTGCCACAACGTTTGTAAACCTCTGCTGTAGACCAGAAACTTCAATCTTGGTCTAATTTCACCAGAACATCTTAGTAAATGCTGCGAATACAGTTTTTGTGTGGGTTGGCTGCCAGAATTCACGCCTTTACTTTGACATTTTTTGTGGGACTTCCTGTCTCCTCATGATCTATAGCGGGCATGTTAATGTTGGTTGAAAAGCAAGCTTTTTTAAGATAAAGTAATCCTCCCATTCGGAGCTATAAGCAGGTAAAGTGGTAGGTAAGATATAAATCTGTTACATTATTTGAGTTGTTACCCACGGACTGTATGTACGTAAACCCATTGTTTGTTTTGTCTGTTTCTAGTTCTACGATGGTCTGTGATGCATCGTGCCACTAGCTTTGCTACCTATTTAAGTGCATTAAACAAAACCATCTGTAGTTAAAAAAATATGCCTGCATGGGTGGCATAGTTGAACAAGCTTCACCGTACTGAGGATTAAGACTCCAGATAAAGACGAAGTCGCGGTAAACCCATTAAGATGTTGGATAGAGGAATAGTCTGCAGTTGAAGATGTATCATGTCGTCTGGTGAACCTTGCATTGGGAAGGATAAAGGAGCAGTGTGGCTTACCAAGCGGGCACGGCAAAGAATATAGCTCGGAAGTAGCGCAAGTACAGAACTTTCCATCGCATTATGATTTCACTGCGTTAAATCCACGTAAAGTAGCAATAAATGTGTTCTGAGATTGTCACACCACAGAAATGTGTTAATAATAATCCAGCCAAACTAGAATGATTAAAAACACCGTCACGCATATAAAATTCAGTCTCAAAAGTAATGAAAAAACAGATTTCTCTCCTCTGAAATGCTGGGTGTGTCCACTCGAGGCGCTGAAATTACGCCCACGCGCAGAAGCGTTCCCGCCTCCATGTCTTGTACGAGAAGACGATGTTTGCGAAGGCAGGCAGCACTTACAATTATTACAACTTAAGCACACAAGGAAACTTACCCCATTCGTTGGGTGTATAATCCTGCCTTCGGAGATGCCGGTGATGCAAATGTCAAGGGCTGCAACGTCAGCAGCGGCGATGTCGAGAGGATGAGGAGGGAGATGGTCGGTGCAGCCTCACAAGCCAGCACCAACCGACTCTCCAAAATTCCCAACTTTATCTCCTGGTAGTTAGTAAAACTGTTTGGAGGAAAGTGGGCACAGTGTTGGTGGTGATCCTGATGTCTCTATACCGGCTCCTCTTTACAAAATTGATCCAGAGTTTGTTCATGCAGTCATCTCGGAAACTTAAGTAAAGTCACCAAGCTGCTACCCTGCACATTGTGGCATCCAGTGAAGATGCGTGAACAAGGTGAATGAGCCATAATTGGTTAGCTAATTTGCAGCAAACTATCATTGGCTCTATTTGTGACTTGCAAGTGAGGGTGAGAACCATTAAGGCTACTGCACTTTACGTTTTTATACCGCTGGAACAGCTGGGGCGTGGTTAAGCTAAAGGCAGCCAAGTGACGACACGTGGCCGCCCTTTCAGACACCCACAAAATCCTGAAACAGAAATCTTGAAACCCAAATTGAATTCGAACTCCCCAATAAAATTCTAAATGGTTGGGAGACTTTTTACACATTTAAAACAAATACATTAATGACATTTATAATGTGTTTAGAAAAAAATGGCAGGATTACCATTACGCATCTTTCCCTATACTTGTTTGCATTGTAAGAGCTAAGAGGCTGCATAGGTAAAAGACATTTATCAAGTTTACTGACTACAAGTTTTAAGACTGGCGCGAACTTGGCTTCCGGGTCTGAAGCCCCGGATGTTTTCTGAATAGCCCCGGATCTCTTAAAAGATTAAATTTAGAAGTATTAAAAAGATGCACTAAGCCACAAAATGGCATTGGATTTCACATTTTTATCTAAAAAAAACCAGATTTGTTTTTATTGTGCTCCATATAATCACTGGCTGCTTGGCCAAAGCTGGCAATGAGTTAAAAGAAAAAAACAAAAACTTTTTATTTGCGCACACAGGTGACACCGCGACTGCGCAAATACGCGCACAGACACCGGCAGACTGTCCATCCTGGAGAAGTTCAGGACGGCTGTTCAGTTCAGAGCCCTCGGCCTTGATCAACCGAAAAGTTACCTCAAACAGTGCTTAATTCATAACAACCGCAGAGCCAACCGGAAAGCTGAGTCTGGTGCATGTTTGGGCACAGGAACAGGTAGAAGCAGAGCAGCATAACTCAAGCTTAAGTTAGCGATAAAATCTGAATGCTGACTCAGAATGGCCTAATCGTCATGTTATAGCTAATCACTTGTTCACCCAGCAAGACATGATGCGAGAATGACACCCTTTTCTCTCAGAAAGTGTTTAATAGTTAGAACTTAACTCATAGCTCACATGCTCAGTGGAGAACAACAGACTGTGCTGTAAATGTTTCATTTATTATTTTTGGCAGGCCAAATTCCTTCATAAGTGGAATGAATGGCTGAAAAGATGGCAGTAAAACAGAAGAGGTTCATGAAAGAAGGAACAATTTCAATTAAATGTTTGGAAAGCACTCAGCATAATTAAATAAATGTGTTTTTAGGATCTTACCATTTGACAAAGTTTTAAATAAATCAACTTTATACCAGTTTCCTTTTTTGAAATGTAAGAAACTAAGACCACTAGCACACTAGCCTATCTGTTTATTGACATATATTTTCATTTCATAAATGTGTATAATTTATACATTTCAAAAATTCGATTGATAGATCCATTTCATGTAAAGCAATTCGGTGACAGAGATATTTTTACAAACCATACTAAAAGTAAGACTAGACTGACTTAGTCTATATTTCTGTTACATTTATAGAATCAGAATCAGCTTTATTGCCAAGTTCGTACTTACAAACAAGGAATTTGACTCCGGTACACTTTGCTCTTTGGTTTGTTTTTTTATTACAGAATATACATATTTACAATGTACAATATACACATATCTAATAAAAAAGGTGCATTTGCAACATCTGTATACTGTTGTTTTGTACTCTATTGAATGTTCAACAGAGAAAGCCTGGGGGAAGAAACTTTCTCTATGGCGGCTGGTTTTAGCGAACAGTGCTCTGTAGCGGCGGCCTGGAGGTAAAGCTCTGAACAGTTTATGTGCAGGGTGTGTGGGGTCTGCAGAGATTTTAGCAGCTCTTTTCCTGACCCTAGACCTGTATAAGTCCTGGATGGAGGGAAGGTCAGCTCTGATTATTCTCTCTGCTGTCCTGATTATTCATTGCAGTCTAGACCTGTCCTGTTTTGTGGATGAGCCAAACCACATTGAGATGGATGAAGACAGGACAGACTGAATGATGGCAGTGTAGAAGATGACCAGCAGCTCCTGTGGAAGGTTGAACTTCTTGAGTTGCCTCAGGAAGTACAGTCTCTGCTGGGCCTTCTTCCGAACAGTGTCTATGTGTGAAGACCATCTCAGGTCCTCAGACATGGTGGTTGCTAAGAACCTGAAGTGGTCCACGGCCGATACAGTGTTGTTGAGGATGGTGAGGGGGGTGTATGGGGGTGGTGTTCTCCAAAAGTCCACCACCATTTCCACAGTCTTGAGTGGGTTGAGTTCAAGGTAGTTCTGACTGCACCAGTGTACCAGCCGATCCACCTGCTGTCTGTATGCCGACTCATCACCGTCCTGGATCAGTCCAATGACAGTGGTGTCATCTGCAAACTTAAGGAGTTTCACGGACGAGTCCGATGAGGTGCAGTCATTTGTGTACAGAGAGAAGAGGACTGGGGATAAAACACATCCCTGGGGGGCACCAGTACTTATTGATCTGGATCGGGAGAAGATGCTCCCCAGTTTTACCTGCTGCTGTCGGTCCGTCAGGAAGCTGTTGATCCACTGACAGGTGGAGGCTGGGACGTTGAGCTGGGTGAGCTTCTGGTGGAGGATGTCTGGTATGATGGTGTTGAAGGCCGAGCTGAAGTCTACAAACAGGATCCTGGTGTACGTCCCTGGGTGGTAGAGGTGTTGCAGAATGAAGTATAGACCTAAGTTAACAGCATCATCTGCTGACCTGTTTACTCGGTAAGCAAATTGCAGGGGGTCCAGCAGGGAGCCTGTGATGTCTTTCAGGTGCTTCAACACCAGCCGCTCAAAGGATTTCATGACCACAGACGTCAGGGCTACAGGCCTGTAGTCATTTAATCCTAGGATGGTGGGTTTCTTGGGAACCGGGATGATGGTGGATCGTTTGAGGCAGAAGGGGACCTCACATTTCTCCAGTGATTTGTTGAAGATCCTTGTGAAGATCAGAGCGAGATGATTTGCACAGGCTTTCAGGCATGATGGGGAGACGTTATCAGGTCTTCCAGCTTTCTTTGTTTTCATGCGCTGAAAGAGCCTATTTACATCTTCCTCTGAGATCTTTAGTGCAGGCAGAGGATCTGAAGGTAGGGGGTTGGTTACTTTATGGGAGGAATTTGTTCCTGAATGGGATGTGGAGGAGATGATTTGAGGTGTGAATGGCTTCTTGTCATGTCTGCAGTAGGAGCCATTCAGACAGTTGGCCAGGCGAGGACTCTGTTCAGGATGGGTAGGGGGGCTCCTATAGGCAGTCAGGTTTCTCAGACCAGTCCATACAGCTGAAGTGTCACCAGTAGAACGGCTGTTCTTAAGCTTCTCACTGTAGCTTCTCTTGGCTGCTTTGATCTCCTTTTTTAGTTTGTTCCTGGCTTGCCTGTACCGCACCCAATCTCCACTGCTGTGAGCTTCTTCCTTTTCCCTGCGCAGATTCCTGAGGTGTGGAGTAAACCATGGCTTGTTATTCCCAAAGGTGCAGAAGGTCTTGGTTTGCACACATGTCCTCACAGAAACTGATGTATGATGTCACCACATCAGTTAGTTGGTTTAAGTCAGTGGCTGAGGTTTCAAAAACAGTCCAGTCTGCATTCAAAGCAGGCCTGTAGCATCTGCTTTGATTCCTCAGTCCACTTCTGAACAGTGTGAACCTTGGGTTTGGAAGCACTTAGTTTCTGTCTGTAGGTTGGGATGAGGTGGATTAGATAATGATCCGAAAAACCCAGAGCAGCCCTGGTAACAGCATGATATGAGTCCTTTAAAGCTATGTAACAATGGTCCAGTGTGTTTTTGTCTCTGGTGGGACACTTAATATGCTGTCTGTATTTGGGGAGTCCATTGGAGAGGTTTGCTCTGTTAAAATCTCCCTGTATTATGATGAAAGAGTCAGTGTATTTTTTCTCCACGTCTGTAATCAGCTCAGCAAGATGTTTTTCCGTGGCAGAAGTGCAGCCATGCGGTGGAAAATATAGCCGATTATTATAAACGAGGAAAACTCTCTCAGTGAATAAAATGGTTTACAGATTATGGAAAATATCTCCAGATCTGGCTACATGTTTTCCCCACCACTTCCCCGATAGCTCCGCGCTGTGATCCGCTCTGAGCAGCTGGAAGTCCGGCAACAGCAGTGCGCGGTCCGGGATGTTTTCACTCAGCCATGTCTCGGTGAAGCAGAGAACCGCTGATCTGCGGAGGTCCGTGTTTTTACCGGTGAGAAGAAGCTCGTCCATCTTGTTGTTTCGAGAGCGGACATTTGCCAGGTGGATTGAAGGCAGTGGTGTGCGAAGTCCTCTTTTGCGGAGCTTTACCAGCGCGCCAGCACGGTTTCCTCTAAGACGCTTTCGGCGCAGTATCCCGTATAGTGCCGCAGCTCCACTTGCCAGGAGCTCAGTGAACCTCGGATTAATGAAAGATGGTGAAAAAATCCCAAGAGAGTACTCTCTGATGTTGAGACGTTCCTCTCTACTGAATGAGGCCACAGAATTGTGGCCCGAGACCACAGTACTGTGGCTCGAAAAACATAAAAACACACAAAATACAAAAACAAAGAGATGTTGCAAATGTTGTTGTAGCTCATTATGTAGGTTTCTTCAAAGGGCTGTTGTAGATGGACAGCTTACAAGTGTTTACTGTGAGTACAGTGGGTAAACACAAAAAGCCTTTCACTGAGTGGGAATTTATCAAGGAGTTCATAGAAGCTGTGGCAGAAACACTTTAAGATGGAAAAGAAGGACAACAACTTAAGGAAAAGGTTAAGCAAATTGCCATGCCTGTCACAATCACAACAAGGAAAGCTGAAACATGCCAATTTGCACAGACCCAGCTCGACTGCTGATTTCATAGGCATATGAACAATTGATAAGTAGTTAAAGAAACTCTAGTGTTAATGAAAGGTTGAGATGAAAGAAAAATTGTCAGTCAGTCAGTCATTTTCTACCGCTTATTCCATAGTGGGTTGCGGGGGAGCTGGTGCCTATCTCCAGCAGTCTATGGGCGAGAGGCAGGGTACACCCTGGACAGGTCGCCAGTCCATCACAGGGAAACACACAAACAACCAAGCACACACTCATTCATACACCTAAGGGCAATTTAGATTGACCAATTAACCTAACAGGCATGTCTTTGGACTGTGGGAGGAAGCCGGAGTACCTGGTGAGAACCCACGCATGCAAGGTGAGAACATGCTAACTCCATGCAGAAAGACCCCAGGCTGGGAATTGAACCCAGGACCTTCTTGCTGCAAGGCAACAGTGCTACCAACTGCGCCACCGTGTTTATTTGTTTATTTTTTCTCTTGATTTAAAATGTGCGGACCCCAAAGTGTTTGGATGAGAGAGGTAGTGGACCTCCTGCTATTTTAATTAGGGACTCCTGGTCTAATGTGTCTGGAAAAACGTCTGAAAAGAGACGAGAAATACTGCAAGGATTATGTGGCTTTCATGAAGGACATAATGGCAAGAGGGGATGCTAAAAAGGTCCCAGAGACAGAAATTGACAGTTAAACGGCATGGTATATTCTCCACCATGGTGTTTACCACCCCGAAAAGCCTGGAAAGATTAGAGCCGTATTTGACTGTTCAGCCAAGTTTTGCAACACATCGCTCAACGAACATCTGCCCTTTAAAATCTTGTGTTGTTTCAGAAAAGGGAAGGTGGCCATCATGTATGATGTGAAACGCATTCACCAGTTTCATGTGGCACCACCAGACCAAGACTACCTCCGATTCCTGTGGTGGGACGAAAGCAAGATGGAAGATCAACCATCAGTGTACTGCATGAAGGTCCACTTGTTTGGTGCTGCATCTTCACCAAGATGCGCCAACTTCAGGCTCAAGCAACTGGCAGCAGAAAGAGAAAAACAGTTTAGTGAGCCAACAGTGAGGTTCATTCGATGCAACTTTTACATCGATGGTGGATTGAAAAATGTAGACGGTGAATGAAGCTATCCAGCTTGTCCAAGAAGCAAGAGAGCTCTGTAGAACTGGAAAACTCCACTTACACAAGTTCATCAGTAATAACACAAAGGTGATAGACACAGTTCCAAAGAAAGAATGTGCTTAAGGAGCAACAGACTTGGACATGGCCCTTGGAGAACACAAAATGGAACGAGCTCTCAGGGTCCAATGGTGTTTCAGTTCTGACAAGTTCCGAGTTGCAGTTAAGGAGAATCTCTTCACCAGCAGAGGACTGTAGCTGTCGACTGTAGCCTCAGTCTTTGTTCCTCTTGGATTTCTCGCACCTTTCGTCTTGACGGGAAAGATGATCCTACAAAAAATGTGCCAGGACACGACAGCTGGGAATGAGCCAACTCCTATTGACCTGGTCACATTGGGAAGCTTGGCCGCAGGATGTGCACAATCTGTCTTCGGTAGAAATACCAAGGTGCTACACACCAACAACACCCAAGGGAGTTCAGCAGTATGAACCACACCCCTTTTCTGATGCTACTTCAACTGGCTATGGAGAATGATCTTACCTCATTACTCTTTCCAAGTCTGGAGAAGTCCATTGCACTCTGGTTATGGGACAGGCGAGAGTTGCACCAACAAAAGTAATGACAATGCCAAGATTGGAACTCTCTGAAGTGGCCAGAAGGACAAGTGACCTGCTCAGATGAGAGATGGAACTGGAGGGGCCTACAGGAATACTTTTGGACCGACTCGAGAGTCGTCCTTGGGTATCTCAATATTGATGCAAGGAGGTTCTATGTATTGATAGCCAATCATATTCGGCAAAATAAATCTAGCACAGAACCAAGGGAGTGGCGATATGTTGCCCCTGAAGATAACCCAGCAGACCACATGTTTTACGAGCTCACCGCCAAGGAACTCGTGAAGTCAAACTGGTTTACTGGGCCTAACTTACTAAGGCAAAATAAAGTCCTTAAAGAGGGAGAGACTCAGGTCGATGAGATTGACAGTGAAGATCCAGATCTCAAAAGAGCACGGGTTCTTATAACCAAAGCAAAGGAGGAGGGATTGCTGTCAAATCGCCTTGAGAAGTTCTCAGACAGGAGAAGAGTAGTAAAGGCCATAGCGAGACTTAAGCGTCGTGCAAAGGAAGCGAAGGGTCCGAAGACGAGATCAAATAAGCCCACCAAACTTGAAGAAAGACAACAGGCTGAAAAATTCATGATCCAAATAGTTCAAACAGAAGTGTCTAGTACAGAGATTGAAACTCTTAAGCCCAGAGAAAGAGGTCCATCAAGACAAGTCAACCTACCTGCATAAATTAAGCCGCTTCGTTGACAACGTTGGTATTCTGAGGGTGGGAGGAAGATTGACCTGGGCCGCACTCCATTCACATGTCAGACACCCAACCATTCTCCCAAAGGGACATCATGTCTCTTGTCTCCTAGTCAAGCACTACCATGAGAAGGTGTGTCATCAGGGTCGTGGAATGACAGTCAATGAAATACGTGCCAATGGATTCTGAATTCTCGGATGTAATAGCCAAGTGTCTCATCTTCAAGTGTGTCAAGTACAGGATGTTAAGAAAGCCAAATGTAGAACAAAAAATGGTTGATCTTCCACCAGAGAGAACCTTCCACCAGAGATGGAGGGTACATTCACGTACAGTGGCAAGGACTGTTTAGGACCATTCTATGTGAGCAAGTGAAGGAAGGAGCTAAGGAAATGTTCATATTTACCTGCATGTGCTCAGGAGCCATTCACATAGGGGTAATGGATGATCTCACTACTGATGCCTTCCTGAATGCGCTGCGTTGCTTTATCGCAATAAGGGGCAACTTAAAACAACTCCAAAGCGACCAAGGTTCGTAGGTGCGCGGAATGAGTTCCAAAATATGATGAGAGGACTACCAGAATAACTTGTGAAAGAAATGGGATGCAGATTCATTATGAATGCTCCTGCTTCTAGTCACTTGGGGAGAGACAGATCTGCACTGTAAGGAGTGTCCTCATGTCCATCCTCGACCAATCCACAAGCTGACCAAGACCAGGTGGAGAAAGTAGTATCTGCTCAATGTGGAGCAAAGAAGGAAATGGACTAAGGACAGGAGAAACACTAAAGTGCATCGTCCTGCTGCTAGATGAGAACTTGCCAAGGAAACAGTGGAAATTGGGAAATTGGCGAGGGTCGTAGAAGTCTTCCCCGCTGCTGACAACAGGGTCAGAAGAGTCAAGCTGTTAGTAACCGTAAATGCTGTGAATACAGTTTTTGTGTGGGTTGACCTTTGACATTTTTTTTTTTTACTGTCTTTTGTCACTTCCTGTCTTGTCATGATGAATAGCGGGCGTGTTAATGTTGTTGTTCGAAAAGCAAGATATTGTAAGACAAAGTAATCCCCATCTCATTTGGAGCTGCGATCGGGCAAAGTGGTAGGCAAAATATAATTCTATAACGGTATTTTAGTTGTTACCCACAGACTGTATGTACGTAAATTCATTATTTGTTCTGTATGTTGGTTTACAGTGGTCCATGATGTATTGTGCTGCTAGCTGTGCTAGCTATTTAAGTGCATTAATAAAGAAAACCATCTGTAGTTAAAGAACCGAGTCCTCGAATGCTTGAATGGGCGGCATAATCTTCCTCCACATGTTGTTTTCATCCAACAGTCCACCGTCAATGATTGGTTCCTTTTGGCTCTCTGGATCATTTGTTTTCTTCTGTTTGGGTGTAAGTCACAATTCTGGTTTGGCTTTTCTTTGTGTAAATTCTGTGTCCTCTAGCCGACTCCTTACAGCTTGCTCAGAAACACCGACTCCTGTTGCATTTCTTTTCTAAAATGTATTTATTTTTGTAGTTCCAAGAGATATACTCTTTAGTTTCTGCCTCAACACTTGGAAGTGGTGTGTCCCTGGGTCTACCTGTATTTTCCACTTGTTCAAACTTCCCATATTGCTTGGAGTGACTTTTAGACTTTCAGAAGATAAATGGGGGAAAGCAAAATATTTTGCCTCATTAGCTTTCTTAAAGGGAGTTTTGCTGTCCATTTACTGTTTAAGCTGAAAGGGCTGTATTGTAATGTTGGAGTCATCCATTTTGGTCGCGCATTGTGACATGGCAGCTCAACAGACGTCGCTGCTCTGACGTCGCCTGGGATGGTAAAACCCGCAGGAAATAAAGTTTCCTTGCCATTTCCTGCTTGTCTCACAGAACAACGCAACGGAGGTGCATGTCTGGAAAGATAAAAGCTCGCAGGCGAACTTTTGCTCCACAAGGCCATTCCCAGAAGAGCTTGAAAGCTGGAAATCTGTCTGATACAAGAAGGTCAGAAGATTCATACGCCGATCGAAGACCATGTCGATGCCCACGCAGGTGAAAACCCACAGAGGTTTTATTTCCAGGGAGAAGAGTTTCCTCCTTGTTGATTCAGTCGACTAACGGTTCTTCATATTTTCCCCTCCTGGACAAATGAGAAGTTTACTGTTTTTTCCTTGAGGTGATCACGGACGCGTGACCCTCCCCCCTCATTTTTCTTCAGACCTGACCAAATGTCAACCAGAGAAGAGAAGAAATCAACGTCAAAGTTAATTTTGTTCTTTTCATATTAAACCGGATATGTGCATTTAGAGGTCTGGGCAGGATGAGGCAGAGTTAAGTTGATTTAGATTCACCAGTAGTTAATCTAAGGTATCAACTTTTTGCATGCAATACTGATTGAAGTGTTTTATGCTGAGTGGTGTTTTGATTTGCTGCGCAAGCGCTGCTGAATTGTGTGTGTTCATGTTTTGTCCGGCTGATCCCAAATCAGCCAGGAGTTAGAAGTTGGACTTTTAAAAGTTTTTCATTCAAAGCAACTGCGGTCTGGGCCTCGCCTGACCACTCTTTGTTCTAGTTTTATTGCTGGAGATTTTCCACTGAGTTCCCGCCTCAGAGTTTTATGACCCTTTGTTCGAGATTTGGGGCAATCAGCTGCTAGAGGCTAAGGGGCGTGGTGCTACCGTTTTAACAGCTGATTGCTACAATTGAGACATCAGCACACCAGGAGGACTTCTCTTTCCATCTAACCCAAATTGCACATTTTGTCCATAAAACTGCTGGTTTGATCTTCATAGACACTCAATGCGCATATATTTCTCTTTTCTTATTATTGTTAGGTAGTCATTTTTATTCCCTTTGTGTAGAATAGTGCTTGTTAGTTAGGTGAAGATTTTTGGACCAGAATAATGATATATCAGTATTATTTGGCTTCAATAAATCTTCATATATATAATTGAGAGAAGCGTTTGTGTTTATTCCGTGCAAGAGTGATTTATCTGTCAAAACAAGGTCGAAGTTCCCCCACCTTCAATGAAGTTGTTGAATAAACGGTGACATTTTGTGGTTTTGGTTAATAATTTATCAATTATTAATGATAAATAACTAATTGTAATTATTAAAGAGCTTTGAGCCCATAATCACAACACCAGAGGGCATTTGATTTCTATTCGTAAGTGATGATTTTTGGTTAAGAAATTAATTTCTTTCAAATAATGATTTTAAATTATAATTCTTGATAAATATTAATTAATCAATAATCATAATTCTTACAGTAATGTGTTATATCACCTTGTACAAAGCGTTTGTAATTTATAACCATGGTGGTGACATTCCCCTAAGTTTAAACTCACTCTTCTTTAGCTAATCCCCCACCCCTCCTCTACCACCTGGCTTTATGGCTTCCTATTAAGGAGTATTAAACCCATAAAACCAAATGGTGGTTTGTTTCTCATATATATGTTAATTGTAACAATTACAGTTATCTGAATTATGCTGCTTGTAGCATCATCATCATTGTGTTATAGGACAAAATTTAAATAACTATGTTAGGACCCACAGCCATGGTTACAACGTGAAAGGCCAGTACAGACTTTCCTGGAACTTTCAAAATAAATTGCTTTAACCTATGTCCGACACAGCCAGGAAACGGGGTAACTCCGGACTTCCTGGGATGTCACTGTCCAAATAAAAGCACCACTCTTGCTACATCCTGCCTCTGCTACGCGGGTCACCTTGGGGTCTGGACAGAGAGGCACAGCGCGCTCTTTGCTGGCATACAGACTTAACTCTTGAACTGGATCCAAGGGTGTCATACGATCATCGATCATATGCATAAAGTTAAGTATGGATGAATTGCTGTATGTGTATCTGGTATTCATTCAAGAAGGGGAATAATTAAGGTACAAGCATTGCCTGATTGTCTCTCTGAGGCCTGCAGAAGCAAACTGTGTTCCAGAGAATCCTCTGCAGAGACGCTGTCTCTACGAAGCCTAGTGGAGCGGTTTTCCCAGACTGAAGGAAGGAAACCGGCACCGCATCACCGTGGTTACAGTAACTGTGCAGTTGGTTGGCGGACACAGCGAGCAGTCTTTCACCCACAGCTACGGAGGTTAGCTGGAGCTAACCCTTTGTTCACAGAGCTTTCTTCAAACGTCGTCGCCCGGACAACTCCTCCTCAACACAATTCAAACGAGGTTAGGGTTTGGGCAGAGAAATATTTAGGATGAAATGATCTGAACGTTTTTCATTTTATGAAGTTTGGTTTTGTTTGTGTTGAACTCTATGTTAGTGCTAGCAGGCTATCTGCAGCACACGTGCTCAGCTTTGTGGTCTGTGTTTGTGTGTTTTTGAAGTTAAGACAAACTTTATTTAAAGGGTGATTTTAAACACAGAAGATTGATCATAACGCGCCGTCCGCGCTTATGCATTTTAACCCTTTTATTAACGGTATTTTTAAAGGTGTGTGTTTGATTCTGGTGCTAAGCTATCAGCTTCTTTTGTTAGCTTCAACTGCTAAATATTTTACTATTTCCTTAATATTTCTTTAAATATTTAATAAATAAAGGCAGCTAATTAAACACTTGAGAATTAGTTCTTAAAATATAATTTTATTAAAATAATATTTTATCTGATCTTGCATTGTGAATGGTTGTCTAAAGGTATGCTGATTATTGCTTAAGTTGGTTCCAAGACTAACTTAACTTCATTTCCAGATTCTTCAAGATAATCCTTGGTTCTCAAACATAAACATTGCATGGTAATGTTACATCACTCTTTTTGTCATGGTTTTAACTATCATTAATCAACTTATATTGTACATAGCCCATTAGTCTTCGTTATTCTTTAATTCTGCTTGGTAGTTTAGTTGGATTGTTTTAGCATAGTAAAGAGTTTGTTGATTGAAATATGTTTGACTTTGAGTTGACTTATTTTTGTTAATAAATTCTTGTATTTTAAGAAATTGTGTGAATTCATTCCATATATGTGCAGTTTATGCTGTTCAATAATGTCAGAGCTCGTCTCACACCTTTCTATTTTGTCCTAATACCACCGCCTTACTGGGCTGGTATTCACAGGACAACCCTTAACAGACCGAAATAGTATTTGATAAAATATTAAGGTATTAATATTAAATAATATATCCAAATTCATAGTCACAACAACTATAAACTTAAAACTTTGATCAAGTATGTTTCGTTTAGTCTACCTCTAATAGTTATTTATTCACCTGGAAATCATGTTAAATGACCAGCAGACATTTAATGATTTGGTGTACTTTGGTGTAAACATGAGTAAAGGTATTTAAAAAAAATGCAGCTTGTACTTTAAAATGACCGTAAATATAATATAAATCTAAAAATCATAATCACATTTCACAGTTTTCCTAACATAGCCATGGCTTGATATTGAACATGAAATCCAAGCATGCAGCATTTTGCAGAGCATTGTTGCGAACCACCGCCTCACCTTCAAACCTGGGCCGATTCCACAAACATTCCACCATCAGGGGTTTCCAGAGGGGTGACATAGAAACTGATAGAACACTGATGCTAAAAGCTGCTTTGTCCCAACAAGGTTACAAAATAATATGCATTTATTACATTCAGGGCGAGTTTATATAGAAATGTGCCATATCAAAACATAAAGTGAATCCCTGTGAATTCCATCGTAGATGCCACACATTAACAGAGTTCAGTTTGTACTTTTTGTTAAGGCTCAGGTGCTGCAGTTTAGAAATGCAGGAGACCATGGAGACAGGACTTCTGTTTCTGTGGACAGCCAGCAGCCTTTTGTTGAAGACCATAAGGAAGGACTCCCTGGGCTTACTAACACTTGGCACTGTGCTGCACGTCAGACCTTTGGTGGAGGTACAGGTCTCAGAGCCTGTGATACAAAAACATGGAATAATTTACTGATTCTGGTAAATTGGTAACTTGTTTGGCTTTTATGGTTCAGAATTTCAAAATCTTTTAAAATGTGTTTCCCTTTCCACCGTAATAAGATGATTTTTCCATTAAAATAACTGCTGACAGGCATCGAAGTGGCAGATTTCTTCTAGGTTTTCGGCTGTAGACATTTTGGATTACAAAAATCCTGTGCTGATATAGATAAATACTGTGATAAAGTCTTAGCCACCTTACAGATTGCTTTTGCTTTTCTGTCACACTTAAATGTTTCAAATCTTCAAAAAAAAAAAAAGTATCAGACAAAGATAACCCGAGGAAATACAAAAAGTAGTTGGTAGCAACAATCAAGTGTTGGTGATAACGGGCAGGGAGTGTCTCACATCGCTGTGGAAGAATTTTGGTCCAATCTCTGCAGAATTTGTTACACTGGAGGATTTCTTGCATGCATGGGTTTGGGATGGATCATTTTGATATTTGTTGGAGAATGAGACAGGCTGTTATGTTTGTTTGTTTTTTTTGCTCAGCAGTGGTTTAGGGGTTTTGTGTTTTACCCAGTCTCTTTCTTATTGCTAAGGGCTAGCTAGAACTGCAGTGATTAAGCTGTTGTTTTGGGTTCATTTATGTTCTCTTGCATGAGCCATCAGTACAGTTTTCTAGTTATTTTGGTTACCCTGATACTTTGGGAAGATTCAGCACTTTTCTATCTTTTCTTTCTTCACATATAATGGCTCCAACTGCAGTTCACTGGATTCCCAAATACTTAGAACTGCCTTTGTTACCCTTTCCACACTGAAAGATTCCTTAGATTTTGTGTCTTATCTGTTCTTTATCTATTTCTTTATATCAGGGCATGATGTGTTGCATTTTGAGATCTTTTAACCTACTACATGTTGCCCAACAGGTACATTGTAAGTGATTTCGTGATACAGGTCTGGCAGGCAGGCTTGGGTGTGGCTGGTGACTGTCAACCAAAAAATGAGGTTAATCACAGTTAACTACCAATTTTAGAGGGCAATTCGTTTAGTCCAGGTTGATTTGGATAGCTTATTTCCCTTAATAAATTAAATTATTTTTTCAAAATTGCATTTTGGATTTAGTTTTTGTGTGATTATCTGGAACATTTAAGTGTGACATAAGAAATCTATAAGAGGGAAAATTCATTGGCAAATGGCACGAGAAGCTCAGTTGCGCCCAGTCACCCTCAGCAATTACCAGTTTTCTCAATTTACAATTTAGTTTTTTTTTTTCAGTGTTCCTCAACATTTCCTATTTTTGGCTTCAACTGATATTTATGTAATTGTAATGTGTCGCTGTTATCAAAATTATTGCAAGAACGGACATAAAAAAAAATTGCAGTAGAAGTGAGATTTACACCACTTGTCAACTATAAAATGAGCTGGGCTGGTTATTAAAATCAGTGTTGTATTTCCTGTTGTTTGTGCTGCCCTCAAGTGGTCAATTTTTATTTTTTACCAATTTCTCAGCTGTTCCAAAGCTGTGTTTGAAGACACATGTCAGTGTTACTGTGAGCTTTGTGCAAGAGAATGTGGTCACCTGGCGTGCAGCTATGTAGTTCTGGCTCGGTGGTTTGGGTCGGTTCCCTGCTGGAGGTGGTGGAGGTGGAGTCCCTTTGGGCTTCAGTTTTGGTGCCTAAGATTTTAGCCATAAATTAGGAGTTGTGTTGAGCAGCGTATTTACATTACGCTGTAATGACTCAAGCATTACCTGTCTTAGCGGCATGGGCTGACTGATGGTGTGGTTTTGGTTGATATGTGGAGCAGAGCTGCTGGCTGGTGGTGGCTTCCTGTACATCTGCGAACTGTCAGGAAAGGATTAAGTCATCATCATTGGGAACACAACACAGCAACAATAACCTCATCTATAAAGGTGAAAATTGCTTACACTGGCAGAGTGGGACTGTGTTTCTTCCTCCACATGAACCCCACAGCACCAAAAACAAGGCCGAGGACCACCAGAATAACAGCCATGGAGATTGCAATGGTTGCTCCTGCAGGAATGAATTTAAAATGAGTTTAGCTGGGATGCAGCAATACAAAGCAATGATCTACATCCAAATTTTGTCCTATTGAACATCTGGAGATGGTTCTTACCGGTTGAAAGACTACTGAAAGCGTCATCCTTTGCTTCGCAGTTAGGAGGCAACCAACCAGGAATGCACTGACACTCACTCCTGTGATTGCACACCTGAATAATCCACATTAGACCATGAAAACATACCAGACTGGACTTTGGACAGTTTCAGTACAAAGTTTATTATAATAGATTTCGTCCTGTTTTATCTAGTTATTTAGATAGAAAATAAATCAGATTGACTAGATGTACATTGGCGTACAAAAGCACTGCTATTTTAGCGGGATGTTATATGATAGACTAACAGTCTAAGTCCTGCATAATGGAGAGGCACTAGCTTTTTTGATCAGTTAAAGGTTCATCTTAATAACATGCTACAGTGCTTTTTAATGCTCTCTGACTAGCAGACTGCTATATATGTTTAGCGTCTTCACTATTTACTTAAAAATGTAAAATTCCCTTTATGCTTTAAAGATTTTATTGATATCTCAAGCAACGTTATCGGTTGTCAAAAGAAAATGTATTGGAAGACATTTACATCGGGCCTCTGAGAAAAGAGAAACCATATGATGCCTCCAGCTGAACAGTTGGTGCCTATGTCATGCAGGTTTTAGAATGTTTATCACCACCCATCCTTTTAACTCCTATCTAAAAACGGTACTGTTTAGAAAAGCTGTCATGTTGGTTTGTACTCACTGCGTTGCCCTGGCATTTTGCTGAACAGTTTGTGTTTCTGTAAGCACTTTCAAGATCCATGCACTGATTCTGGCTGCACACCTTCAAACACACAGATAAAGCCTTTTAAGCTATGGCGTCCGCCTCATAATGAATCTAAAAGTGTATATTCCTGGAAAGAGGAAAAAAATTTACCTTTCCATCTCCACATACAGAGCCTTCATCCACCTGCCCGTAGTCTTTGGTGTAGTCTCCAAAGAAAGATCCCTTGCAGGTCCCGACTGAGACCGCACGGCCGTAGTTTGGTTCATTATTGCCACCATGGCAATAGAGCTTCCCACACAAAACATCTCTGCACAAGAAAGATTAGGTTCATATTTACTTTAGTCGCAGTATTTCAGCTGAGAGAGCTTCAGGGGAAATGTATCCCAACGGATTAGAGATGCACCAATCAGACATTTTAGTGTGTTTTTTCTTTGAGGTTTGATTCTGATTTTCTTTCTGATTCTGGAAGGGTTCTGATTCCTGGTTATCTTTGAAGTCCCAGTCATTCAGAGTTTGACTGATTCTGATTTTCTTTATTTGCTCTAAGGCCTATGAGACATAGCTGCAGAGTTGGTATTTTAATGCCACAGAAGAATGAAGGAATTACAAAATGATCCCTCGTTTATCCACCGTTTTATGCAATGTGTATGTTGCTTACCACCACCTGGTATTCCCTAAAGTCAAAGAATATTCATGCAGCTGATACGTTTATTGACTGAAGAATAACGGGAGTTTTTAGTTGACATTCGTTTTAGGATTTATTTAATGTTTCAGGATTTGTTCTGCTGATCATGGTCAGAGCTGATCAAGGGTAAATTATCCAACTGCAAACTTTGGCCGATTGGTGCACCTCCTACCCTAACGTTGTATTAATCAAAAGTTCAATATAACAATTAGGATTCCAAGATGATCTCTATTAATGCATCAAACATTTTCCTTACTTAACTCAGATTGAAGTGCAAACAAGAACATGTTTGTTCATGCAGAAATTAGGGTTGTGGCATTTAATAAACAGCTAGTTTTTTGGTCCTGCCAATCACGGATCAGAGCTGATGAAAGAAAAACTGCCTGGTCTGCAGTCAATTACCGGTGATTTGTTTGGTGAATTACTTAGTGGATAATAATATCATAGTAGATGATCACAGATCACTGTGCTGAGACTCACTGTGCCTGGCAGGGGATGAACTGGGAATTGGAGAGACGTCTGCAGAAGCCGTAGTACAATCCTCTGGTGTTGATGGTTTCGTAGCAGGATGAAGGGGCCTCAGTGGCAGCTGAGCGCAGTAGAAAATCATAATTTAACAGCCAGTCATATAATTTTTCACGCTTTGAAACATCTCCATGATAGAACTTAGAAAAGAGACACTTACTGGTCCCATAGAGCTTAATGCACTGGTTTGACCTCTGTGGACACTGGCCATTGTAGCAGTATCCTAAACCCTTTTCACACGGGATTCCATTCACAGCGAACACATCTTCAGGACAGGTGGCGCTCTTCCCGTCGCAGTACTCTGCCAGATCGCAGTCATCCTGCTTCCTGCGGCACTCCTTGGACCGAGGCTGGATCTGTGTGGAGCAAACTGGATTACTTCATATATGATTCTACAGTTTAAGGTTCTAATGTTATAGGTATTGTTACAATTATAGCATTCAGGTATTTGAATGCAGTTCATGCTGTACATATAACAGAATGTGATGTATGCTTTATCAAAATGTAGAATAGTACAATATAATATGTAGTTAAAAGTAACACTTTAGTCCCTCCCTGGGGCAATATGGTTTGGATCTGTTAGATCTAATAAGTGAGCTATTTCAGAGAAATATTTTCCTTTCTAAACCTCCTGGAGGTCAGTATTGATTACTTATATCACTGTAGTTTTGAAAAAAAGTTGTGGCTAAACTTTTTCTCATACCATTTCAACAGTTTAAAGAAAAAGGGTGCCACACTTTTCCTTTGCTTACAAAAGAGACATATTAATTTCTTTGGAAACATTTCTAGTCACAAAACAGACAATCTGTTACAGAGATTAAGATAAAGCAGTGCCGCCCATTTTTTTCCCCTTAAAAAATGAAATCATCTCTTGAAAACTGCGTTTTGTATTTATTTAGCTTATCTGTCTGATATTAGAATTTGTTTCATAATCTAAAACATGTAAGTGTGAAACAAAACAAAACCAGACAAAATCTGTACTTTTTCACATTAGTATTTGTTATAACTCAAAAGACCACAAGAGGGCAGCAGCGTACAGAACAATCTGTTAAATTCACAGATTGTTAGAGGGCAGTTAAAGTTAGCTGTGGATTGAGGAATAAGTTTTACCTCACCTTACAGTTGTCACAGCACTCGCCTTCAGCACACTGAGAACCTGCTGTCAGGGTGCATGTGGTGGCATTGCAGCATGGGTTGCTGCATTCCTGTAAAGACAGCACTGGGTTTAACATCTAATCTCCCCCAGCTGATACTCTATGTGAAACATGGTGCTATTAACTGTTGTAACATCTGTTTGCTCTTGCATTCTGTAACACCGGTGTTGTATTTTGCAAAGTTTGCAGCTTTTTTTTAATGACAATTTACATTGTTTTAGATCATGGTGCAGCGTGATCCTATGAATGTTGATTAATTGCGAAGTTTGTCCTTAAAGAATTTTTTTCCCTACAGTCATGTACTAAACACAGGGAAAGATGTAGACAAATTTTGATGGAATCCCTCAGTCAACCTAATCAGAAAAGCAGATTCGCTTCAATAAAATTGTGACTTTTAAAGATGATTCTAATATTGCACCTGTAGGAGCATTTTTCTCCAATCAACAAGAACTTCTAGGCGAGAGGTAACAGTAACAAGCCAAGATTGTGGCAGGACATCGAAAGCCTCCTCTTGGGGAGTGCATTACAGAATTGTGTTGCCACCAGTGCAGTGCATATAAGACAAGATGGCTGCTTTTTAACAAGAAGGGCAGCAAAAAGCATCTTTTTCCAACAAAACACCAAAGGTAGACTAAAACTCTGCAGGAAGTATTTATGAATCCTCTTTCTGATTATGGACATCTGGCAAATCATTTGTCCACAAAAGAAAAGATGAGCACTACAATAAAAGGTAAATGGCCTGCACTTGTATAGCACTTTAACCAGTCCCCAGAGACCCCAAAGCGTTTACCCTAGCGGTTTACCCTACAATCAGTCATTAACCCATTCATACATTCACACCCTGGGGCCCACTGACAGAAGTGAGGCTGCCATGCAATTGGCACCACCAACCCCTTTGACCACCATCAACAGGCACGGAGGCTGAATTTTCTTGCCCAAGGACACAACAAATGAGACAGACAGAGCAGGGGTTTGAACTGGCGACCCACCGGTTACAGGACAAACCTCTACCACTGTCTTACAGTGTCAACAGTGTATTATCCCGATGCAATCCATGAGTGATCTTCCTCTATCAACCCAGGAACAGTTTGATGAGGATCTTTGCATTTCCCAGCATGATATCTCAAAGGAAAGGTGATACGGAAGTGTTTCAAAAATCACAACATTTTGGACCTATGGTGAGAAATCTCCCTGGGAGTGTAATCCAACGAAGAAATTATAATTCTTAAATAGCATCTGGATAAACAGAAGCAAGCATTTACTCGAAACCTAAAAAACCAATTAAGGGCCCGCATCGTCGCAATTGGGTCGAAAAGTTGATATCCATTACAGCAAACTGATGAAGAGGGTTAACTCTGTGATTATATACTCCTTGTATAAATTGGATGAATTTGCTTATAAAAGCCTTTAAAAAATGTAATGCTTAAGTAGTTGTCTAGCACATCACAAAATAATGCAAAACCATCTAAATAAGATTATCATTTCTGAATCCCCTGAATCACCTGGCTTGTTAGCTATTTTAAAGCATGTTGGGGTTTGTCATAAAGGTTGTCACTCATAATTCTTCAACACCAAGAACAGTCATGTCTCAGTAAACAGCAGGTGGAAAGGCAAACACTGTGACAAGCCCCACAATCTTTAAAGGAAGTCTTGGAGGACAACAATCAAATCTATAAAGTGTTAATGAATTTCAATTTGACTTTACATACACAAGGAATTCTCATATTGAATTGAAACCTTTTTCTTTATAAAACATGATCAAATAAACAATGGGATTAATTCCTTTTCTGTTTCAACGTTTCACCTTTAAACTGTCCTTTTAATCATTAGGAACCGCAGATGCAAATTTTTATTGAATTAAAGAGTATCTATGTTCAGTTTTGCAGAATTAGTTTTAGAGGATCAAATGTTTCAGGTTGTTTCTCACTGACCTATTCATGATTTAGTGCCTTGCAAAATCAGTGATTTGCTTGCATTTGGATTCAGCAACCTTGGGTTCAGGTGAGCCGGAGGGTGGTACGAAGGAGTTGCAGCGTGTTGGGTGGAGGGGTTGTGTCCTCTTTTTGAATGTCTGGTTGCCGGCATTTGGCTGTGCGGTGATGGTGGTGCAGAGCTGGTTGGTGTTTTACCCTGGGTTGTTGTTGCAGTGGGGATGATGTGGTGTGTTTGTGTGGTTGCGGTGGCATGGTGGGGGTTGTTGGCCCCGGGTACGTGCTGCCAGACAGGGACTAGTAACCCAGTGCATGTAGTCAATATCTGTGTCCTGGTTGGAGGTTACTCTGTGGGGAAATTCATGTTGGGGTTCATGGTAGGTGGGGTTCTCATGGGGTTGAGATCGGAATTCATTGGGCTGGTGCTGGGGCGGTCTGCCTGTTTCCACACCCGGAGGGTAGGGGACCACCTCCTGGGTCCAGGGGCCGGTTGCCCCTTTGGGGTATTGGTACTTGGACCTGGGAGTATAGAGTATGTATGGGGAGTGTGAGTAAGAGTACGACGTCCATTGTTGTGTGTCTTTACGTTGGGGGTGTGAGTGTTTTTATGTGTACGCATGAGGGTGTGAATCTGTGAGCGTGACTGTGTGCGCCTGTTTCTGTGTCAGGTTGGGGTCTTGGGCTCCTCTCTCTCCTGAATCAGCTTAGGCTCTCCATCAAATGTAGGGCATATTTCTTTCCCGCCACACTCCCTGCCAGTGGTTGGTGTCTCTGCCCACTGGTGCATTGGTGGTTCTCGTTTTCTGGGGCTGGGTGCCTGGGTGTGTGCCGGCTAACTCCCAGTGGCTGCTTGCCGGGGCCTGGGCCGCCTGGCTCCGGGGTTCCCTTGCTCTGGTGAGTCTTTGGGTGTATGTGGCTCAGATCTCCTCTGTGTCTGTCTTGGGTCCAGGGAGACAGATCTGTGGCTCCTCACATTTGCTATATCATATTTTTATGGAGAAACCTTATGTACAAAAACACGCTCACACGTGCACCCAAAGGTGTTTGGATTCAGGTGTTAACAGATAAACTGATGTTCTATATTGAGCTGCAGTTGCTACTAAATACATTTTGCATTCATTTGTACTGTTCACTTTTCGGCAACATTGCTGTTGTTGTATATGCAATTCAGCAGGTGTGGAAGCACTCTTCTAGGGTGTGATCTTGTATTCTGTTCATTTTTTTGTTCCCTCTGTTCTTTTCTCCTTCTCTCCCTTTTTCCTTTTTCCTTTTTGCCCTACCTCTCTTTCTTGCTTCTTTTTTTCCTTTCTGTTTCCATCTCTGTATCCAGTGCATTTGAAAAAATCCCAATGCAGTTTCTAATAAAGTTTATTTAATATAAAGCGGAGCATTATAGCATTAGCCGTAATGCTCCACTTGTCAAGGTAAATCTGTTGGGCTTATTGGCACTCAGACAACAAGAGCTAGGAAATAATTAGCATTAAAGCAATTACAAATCCAATTTTAAAAACCATCTAAATTTCTTTGGAAGTCAGCTTCTAAGGAAATTATGAACAGTGAAATATTCTCTTCATGAAAAGCAGCATAGCAATTTAAGTAAGGCCAGGTTTTTTTATGGGGTGGCTTTTATTTACCTGCACAGTGCCACAATCACACTGCTCTCCTTTTTCCAAAAAGCCGTTCCCACAGACTGCAGGAGCCATAATCTTCATGTAGTCTGGTTTGTTCAAGATGCAGCTGGGGTTACGGTTTGTCAGGTACCTTTCGTAGTTGATGGTGCTGCAGCTACTGAATGTGCGTGGAATATTCCAGCTGCCAAACAAGAAATTAACTTTGTTAGCTCCAAAGTAGGACACAGCAGTTAGTAAAGTCTTCAGTCATTCAAGAAACCCTCTCAGACAATAAATGTATTCAATTTTCTTTTTTTAGTATCATGATGTAAAGCAGGGGGGATCAAGTAATCTACTAATGGTATTCCTGTAAGAACTTTGCTGTTTCTGTATTTTGCCTGTGTTATTCTTATTTTTTTATTTTAAATTTTTTTTACCGTGTCCTGTCCGGCAGAGTAGCCCTCAGAATTGTTGTCTGAGTGCCAAGAAAAAGCCGAACAGATTTACTTTCACAAGTGGAGCATTATGGCTAACGCTTTAAAGCTCTGCTTGATATTTATAAAAAGAAATTTTATTAGAAATTGCTTTGGGACAATTTCAGTTGTTACGGACACGGAGACAGAAATGAAAAGGAAAATAAAAGAAGCATGAAAGAGAGAGAGAAAGGGGGGGCAAAAAGGAAAACGGAGGAGAAGCAGAATAGAATGGAGGAAAGAAAGAGGGACGAGGAGAATACAAGATAACACCCTGCTTGCTTCTAAACCTGCAGAAACGTTCATATTAGCAGCCTTTTTACCAAAAAGTGCACGGTACTTTTCAATGCAAGATGTATTTAGTGGTAAATGCGGCTCAATATAGAACATTTGTGTATCTGTTAACACCTGAATCTAATCTTAACACCAAAGCACCCAGCCCTGGACACTGAGAACCACAAGTACACCGGCGGGCAGAGACACCAATCTCTAGCAGGTAGCGTGGCGAGAATAGGCCCCACATTTGATGGGGACCTAAACTGATAAAGGAGAGGGAGCAACCCAAGACCCAACCTGACACACAAAACAGGCACACACAGTCACAATCACACATTCCCACCCTCATGCATACACATAAAAACCCACGCACCCAACGTAAAGACAAACAACAATTGACGTGGTACACTCACTCACACTTCCCATACATACTCTATACTCCCAGGTCCAGGTGCAGACCGCCCCAGCACCTGAACCCGGTCCGGGCTAGCCCAGCTTGTGCCTGAACCTGAGCAACCCCGGCCCGGACCCTGACCCCAGTCCCCAACAACACCCATCCTCATCTGGAGAGGGGGCCATGTGCAAAAGAGGGGTCCACATGGTCCAAACCAGCCCGCCAACCAAAGCCGCCACAAAATAAAATAGTCCCAACCCCCCAATGAATTCTGATCCCAACGCCATGAGCCCCCCACCCCCAATGAACCCCGACATGAATTTCCCCACAGGGCCACCCCCAACCAGGACACAGATATCGAACACATGCCCCCCGAACCCAAAAGCCATAAATCCCTTCCCCACAGCACATTGGCATACCCCCACAGGTGAGCTTCATCCCCAAAAAGCCAACGAAGCAACATCCACACAGCACAAGCGCCACACACAGCCGCGCTCCAAACACCCCGCCGCGTCCCGCCCCCACCACACAGCGCACCATGACAGCCAGGCAAAGGCACTGCAACTGCCAGGCAAGGGCATTGCGCAATGCCACCCCAGCTCCCGCCCACAGGGGCAACAGGGCAGACACCATCGAACACCGCGCTCACAACAGAACCCCCGACCCCACACCAAGATGGGACAAACTCACCTGACAAGAGGTCCCCGGCCAGTGGCAAGCACTCGGGGCCGGCGTCCCCCACCATGTCCCCACAGCCACACAGACACAACACAACACAACACTGCCACTGCAACGATAGCCCAGGTAGAAACATTATCCAGCTCAGCTCTACCATTGCGCTCAGCGGATCCAAGTGCCTGTAACCCCACATACAAGAGGAAGACGCAACCCCCCCACCCCACACGCTGCAATCCCCCAACCCACCCTCTAGCCCGGCGCCCCAATCCCCCCGTCCCCCTCCCAAACACAGTAGCCAGCAGAGCAGCACACCGCCAAGTCCGCCCAACCATTCAGCCAGCAGCCCCAGCCCATCAGTTCATTTAGCTGTACAATTGTGCATGACCAGGGTTTACAAAGCCATAACGCTGAGCATACAGTACATCCCTGAGGGATACCAGTGTTGAGCTTCAGAGTGTACGAGGAGACGCGTCTGATCGATCCCACCTGTCAAGTCCATCTGCCAAGACGACCAGGATCTAGTCATACAGTGAAGCACTGCTGTTCAAATCCCAGAGCTTCTTGATGAATGTGGATGGAAGTATATTAAAAGCGATACAGCAGAATTTTCAATCAAACCACCCAAACCTGCAGTTCCTTTTCAAATCTCTTTTTCAGAAGCACTGACACTTCTAATAAGCTTCCCATGGCTGAAGTCCAGTCTTCTGTTCTGTCTCAGCAATGCGTGTCCAATCTGCTTTTACCTTTATTCAGCCACTCTTGGCACGTAACTTTGTCTGGTGAATTACTGTGAGCCCAAGATATAAGGATGAGTGTTTTCGCTTTTCAGACTCGTATTTCAAGTGAGAAATTAAGCAGTTATTGAGTTGCTTTGTTGTGCCGACCGAGTGGACTAAGAAAGGCTGCTCTTTGGGGAACACCGAACAAACCTCCACCACTTTTAAATAATTTATGTGGCAGCATTTTGGCAGTTGGATAAAAATAAACTGCCATAAAAGACAAACTATTTGCAAGCATGGTGAGATTAACACAACTAACCATTGGCTGCTAATTATGTGAACGTTGGCATCTACCTTCTGAGCTTCTTAATGGCACTGAAATTGAATGCTATTTAGGTTAGTTTTCCTGAACTGGATAATTCTATATTGAACACTGGATATTAAAAACATGATGTGAGACTTTCAAACATCTCTTTTCTATTTGTTCAAACACAAAAAAGTCATTGGGGTCATTTAAACCACCTTAGATTGAGACAAGCATGAAAAATGTAATATGGACTTGTCAAAGCTGGTCTGAATTAATTAAAAATGACTGTGCAGTATGTGATTGGTTTTACAGTAAATTGTCACATCTCTAAGCCTGTTAAAGCTGTAGCTCTCAAACCATTTATCCCAGATTATGTTTACTTGTTGAAAGCCTTATTTTTCTGCTTACTCTTCCGCCCCAACACACACACTCTCACACACACACACACACACACACACACACACACACACACACACACACACACACACACACACACAGACAGACACACACACACACACACACACACACACACACACAGACAGACAGAATGAGAGAACTGCAGGTAAACTAGATAATCTTTGACAAACTCAGTGTCTGACTTACTTTAACAAACACGCCTTTTGCCTGAGACATTTGAACACCTTTCCTTACCTGAGGGCTGCAGCCATGATGCAGCTGTCCCCAGAACAAGCACAGGCACTGGAGTCGTCATGGCCCATGCCCAGGTTGTGGCCCATCTCATGGGCCAGAGTGGCTCCTACTGCAATAGCTTGGTTATTGTGATCCTAAAGTATGATGAAATGAAGCATATGTCATATGATATATAATCAGTACTTAACATCCACTGTAATGTAATGGCGACCTGTCCAGGGTGTACCCTGCCTCTTGCCCAATGACCTCTGGAGAAAGACATAAAGTCCCCTGTGACCTTAACAGGTAAGCAGGTATGGAGGATGGATGGATGGATTGATTTAACATTCAGCTGAAGCTGTCAGTCCCTACGCTTGTAATTTGCTTGCTTTGCCTGCTTTGCCTTCGGGGGAGGGCCTTTTGCATATACCATGCGTAACCCAACCTTTTTACATGTTTAAAATAACAAGGCTTAAAATCTGCAGTGTCTTTGCAAAGCTGTACTTGCTACAGCTGTCTCCAGAACCCAGAATTTATCTTTGGTCATGAGCTTTAAGTCTTTGAGGGTGGAAGGTCTGCTTGCCATCAACCTAATCTTTAGTTCCCTGCACAGTTTTTTGTGTACGAATAATTTTGGGCTTATCTGAATGTTAATGCTCACATACTAATTTTCAGCAGTAGGTGATTATGATTTCATATACTTCCGAAGACAGCAGAAATATAATTACTTCTTCAGCAGTATGGTTCCTAATAAGAAGCGCTGTTAGCACCAGCTTACCTGTACTACCCCGACTGAGTTGTCAGTGCAGAGAGTCCCGATGAAAGCCAGACCCACTGTTGCTCCTTCAAAGTCTATCCCACTGAAAGACAAGATGAGGCTTTCTTCTAGTATGGTTGTATTCCATCTTTTTGATTTAAATAAATATAAGCATCTACAGATTTACAGGAAATATGAATATTGTAATTCTGTGGGTTTTACTTTAAGTACTCTTTTGGATAAAGACAAACTTATCCGTATTACATGATTTGGTTATGAAATGACACACACAGTGTTAGGCTGTCAGCAGTACAGCTTCTGATGTACATATTACTGCATGATTTATCTACACCTTTTCCCCAAAACTGTACTGAAAGAACTGCTCTGTGATGGATGGATTTTTCTTGGAATTATCTTTTGAATTCTTTCATGCTTGATTCTCACGGGAAAATGTTAAATGCACTTTCTGACTTATTTGGAAATTGTAAATCTATTCAGATGTTTAGAGAAAGTGGTTTTATGAGAGTCAAACAACAGGTGCATCTAAATAAAATAGCAGATACTGTAATTAAAAAGTTCATATATTTCAGACGAATTCTGACCCTGCCTTTGCGAAATGACAGCTGGAAATAGGCTCAGTCCCCCACTACCCTGCAAGGACAATCAGGTTCAGACGGATGGATTTCTTTTAGTAACTTAAAACTTAATCTGTAATTTCTGTCACTTTTGATGATTGAAACTTATAGCTAATGAAAACCCAAAAGCAGTTTTTTAGACAATTTGAATCTCACAAAAGACCATTATCACAATGATTTCAATACAGAAATTTCATGTACTTCACAGTATATGTACGCAATACTTTGTTGGGGCTCCTTTTGCATGAATTGCATCAAAGCAGCGTGGCATGAAGGCAATCAGCCTGTGGGTCTGATGAGGTGTAATGGATTCCTAGGTTGCTTTAAAAGCAGCCCTCATTTCGTCTCCATTGTTGGGGCCGGGGTCTCTCATTTTCATCTTGACAGTACTTTATAGAGTCTCCTGCTCAGGTCAGACCAGTTTGCTGGCCAGTCAAGTACAGTAACACTATGGTCATTGGACCAGCTTTTGGTACCTTTGGCAGTGTGGGCCGCTGTGAAGTCCTGCTGGAAAATTAAATCAGCATCTCGATAAAACCTGTCAGCAGAAGGAAGCATGAAGTGCTCTACATTGTCCTGGTAGATGGCTGGGTTGACTGTGGATGTCGGAAAACACAGTGGACCAACTCCAGCAGATGACGTGGCACCCCAAAGGAATGAGACAGTTGTAGCCCATGTTCTGGATAAATCTGTGTTTTATATGGATTTTAAAGCAACAACTGTAGCTAAAGCCCATACCTTGTGAATCTCCCCCAGACACTTGTAAGGGTTGCTTTTGCAAGATTTTATAGCAGAGTTTTTCCTTCCAATTTATTTCTATCAATATGCAAGGGAACCATATTCTGTGAACAACCAGCTTCTTTGGCAATGACCTTTTGTGGCTTACTCTCCTTGGAGGGTGTCAGTGACTGTCTTCTAGACATGTGTCAAGTCGGCAGTCTTCCCTATGATTCTGTAGGCTTCAACATGGCCATAGACGTTTGACCATAAAAATGAACAGAGGTAAAAGCTTAAAATCTATCACCGTTTCTCTACCAAATGTATAAAATATATGAGTTTCACTGTTCGAGTTACTGAAATAAATGAATTTATTGCGATACATCTGTCTTCATGCAATGACTTCTCTGTTGCAAAATCCACGTACAGTTAGAAAAGGGATGTTACTTAATTCAAGTTGACTAGAGACAGAACAATTTGTACTTATAGTTTAGTCGGACCTGATGAGGTGTGCGTTGTCATGTTTTGTCCTTTTCACCAACTCGGAGTTTCTCCATGTCATGAAGGCATTCAGGTTGGCTCCAGCAGGGTTGGTAACAGAGATCAAGTCATTTGTAGACCAGATTTCCAGTCCCACCAGAGCGATGAAGGTATTTAGGGGTTTGTATGCCTGCAGGAGATCACCAGAAAGAAACAAAAAAGATGTGAGCAATTCCATTTCCTTATTCAACAAAACACAGCCTTGCAGAGGTGGCACAGCATAACAATAAAGTAATGAAAAAAAGCTGAGTGCAGCAAAATAATTAAAGGCAGAAGCCTGGATACCATGACAGTGATATAAGCTGACTGCAAACCATAAAATTATTTGTTGTGTAATTTCCCCCGGAAAGGCAATGGCACTGACTCACCATGTTGACAAAGTTGACGATTTCAAATATCCTCTGTCTCATCTTGGTCAGATCTCTGTTCATCTTTATGTACTGAAACAACATTTGGTTGCATAAGATCAAAGTTCCATCAGGTTTCGTAAAAGGTGATTCATAAGTAGACACAATATGTGGCACAGCTCTAGTTTAGACCACCAAACAAAGACCTTGGGGTCGATTCAAGGCTGTAATCCTAAACAAATACATGCACAAGTCTAATACTATTTAAAACAGTGGAAAGAATGGTAAGGTATCTATAGGTCCTTCTCAAAATATTAGCATATTGTGATAAAGTTCATTATTGTAGCCTCTGCATATGGTCACGTGCTTAACCCCTACACCATCAGCACCACGCCTAAATGCTCTTCCTCTTTTGAGAGCAGGTACAAGGCAAACATCCTGATTTCTGTTTTTATTTACAGTACGAGGTACAGGTCTTTCTCAAAATATTAGCATATTGTGATAAAGTTCATTTTTTCCATAATGTCATGATGAAAATTTAACATTCATATATTTTAGATTCATTGCACACTAACTGAAATATTTCAGGTCTTTTATTGTCTTAATACGGATGATTTTGGCATACAGCTCATGAAAACCCAAAATTCCTATCTCACAAAATTAGCATATCATTAAAAGGGTCTCTAAACGAGCTATGAACCTAATCATCTGAATCAACGAGTTAACTCTAAACACCTGCAAAAGATTCCTGAGGCCTTTAAAACTCCCAGCCTGGTTCATCACTCAAAACCCCAATCATGGGTAAGACTGCCGACCTGACTGCTGTCCAGAAGGCCACTATTGACACCCTCAAGCAAGAGGGTAAGACACAGAAAGAAATTTCTGAACGAATAGGCTGTTCCCAGAGTGCTGTATCAAGGCACCTCAGTGGGAAGTCTGTGGGAAGGAAAAAAGTGTGGAGAAGGGCCGATTCCAGAGAGTTTTAAAGGCCTCTGGAATCTTTTGCAGGTGTTAAGAGTTAACTCGTTGATTCAGATGATTAGGTTCATAGCTCGTTTAGAGACCCTTTTAACGATATGCTAATTTTGTGAGATAGGAATTTTGGGTTTTCATGAGCTGTATGCCAAAATCATCCGTATTAAGACAATAAAAGACCTGAAATATTTCAGTTAGTGTGCAATGAATCTAAAATATATGAATGTTAAATTTTCATCATGACATTATGGAAAATAATGAACTTTATCACAATATGCTAATATTTTGAGAAGGACCTGTATAATGAAGTCAAAAACAGCCCAGAAAACATGTAGCAAAGCAAAGAATTGTAACAAAGAAATTAGAAATCTGCCACAAAATAACTATGATAATATTTTCACTGGAAATTCAAGAAGTCAGCTATTTAAGCCAATTGCCAATTCCCATGTGTAATCCATCAGAACAACTTGAAAAGAAAATCAGTTTTGCTCAATGGATGGATGTACAAAGAGAATTGAGACAATTTAAACTGGTATCTAAACAAAAAGAGGAGGTGACAAATTATTAGTAGTTGGGTATACTATATGATGCAGAAATGCATTTATATGCAATGCATTTTCTGTAACTGATCCGAAAAAAAGTTATCCCAGAATGTTATATATGTATATGTAGATTGGAGAGAGTGGTATGCAAAGTATTACAGTCATATGAAACGGTTTGAGCGCTCTTAATAATTTCAGTCATTTTTATTTTTAAATTTTTGTGTGTTTGGATTAGCTACTTTAGTTTGATATATCAAATAACTGATGGCCACAGTAATATTTCAGTAGTGAAATGAGGTTTATTGGATTAAAAGAAAATGTGCAATATGCATGAAAACAAAATTTCTCAGGTGCATACATTTGGGAACATTTTTCATTTTATTGATTTGAATACCTTTAACTACTTAGCACTGATTTATTGGAACACAAAATAGGTTTGGTAAGTTCATTAAACTTTGAACTTCATAGACAGGTGTTTCCAATCATGAGAAAAGGTGGCCAATTGCAAGTTATTCTCCTATTTGCATCTCCTCTGAAGAGTCGCAACATGGGGGCCTCCAAACAACTCCCAAATAACCTGAAAACAAAGATTGTTCAACATTATGATTTAGGGGAAGGATACTGGCAATCTTGTTAAAGTTGAGGGTCGCATGGATTCCACTCAATATCAGCAGATTCTTGAGAATGATGTTCAAGAATGAGTCACAAAATTGAAGTTACGCTGGGGATGGATATTCAACAAGACAGCGACCCAAAACACTGCTTAAAATCTACTCAGGCATTCATGCAAAGCAACAAGTACAATGTTCTCCAATGGCCATCCCAGTCCCCAGACCTGATTATCATGGAACATCAGGGGGCTGTCCATGTTCGGCGACCATCGAACCTAACTGAACTGGAGATGTAACGTATGGAGGAATGGTCAGAAAACCTTTATCTAGGATCCAGGCACTCATTAGAAGCTATAGGAAGCGTCTAGAGGCTGTTATTTTTGCAAAAGGAGGATCTACTAAATATTGATGTGATTTTTCTGTTGGGGTGCCCAAATGTATGCACCTGTCAAATTTAGTTTTCATTCATATTGCACATTTTTTGTTGATCCAATGAACCTCATTTCACTACTGAAATATTACTGTGTCCATCAGTTGTTTCATATATCAAACTGAACTAGTTCAGCCAAATACCCAAAGGCTTAAAAGTAAAAATAATCAAAATTATCAGGGATGCCCAAGCCTTTTTTATATGACTATATGTATGAGTAAATCTGAGTGAATGGGTGAATATAAAAAACAGTACTAAGCTCTTTGTAGACTGTAGTCAAGGTTTTTTTAAGGTACTGTATAATTGTGGACCATTAGAAATTAACTGCAAAATGTGTAATGCCACTAGTGCTGACAATGAAATGTAATTGTTCAATTTCTTACCGCTCGATTATCAGCTACAAGAACAAGCTCAATATATTTCTGCTGCTGGAGAATAGAAATACCCTGGAACAAGGTCAAACACATGTTAGTTTCTTCACAGAGCATTGTGTCAATATAGTATTTTTTTTGAAGTATTTGTTCTGTGTCCCCATCATCCTAAGTCACATTTAACCTCAGACTAGGAGATGAAGATGTTGAGTTAAAATGTACCAACCCCAGATCTGGACCGGCTCCGGCCTGTTGGAGGTTCTGTGTCATTGCTCCAGGAGGTGTTGGTAACGCCACACACTGCAGGCGTGAAGGTCTTGTCGTTAACAGTTGTCACAGCATGGTCGCCGTTATCGTCAGGAGAGAGAGGCTCTATTAGGTACCTCTGGGCAGCTGTCCTGAAGTAACCCCTAAACCAGTGAGATATTGCATTGATCAGAGCACTCTCCCTCTTTTTTATTTTTTTAGATATTTTTTCAGCACTAGTGGCCTTTACTTATTTATTTATTTTGACAGTAGGCAGACAGGAAAAAGGGATAGAGAGGGGGAGACATTCGGCAAATGTCGCCAAGTCCGGGACTCAAACCCGGGACAGCTGCTTCGAGGACTGTAGCCTCTGCATATGGTCACGTGCTTAACCCCTACACCATCAGCACCGCGCCTAAATGCTCTTCCTCTTTTGAGAGCAGGTACAAGGCAAACATCCTGATTTCTGTTTTTATTTACAGTACGAGGTACAGGTCTTTCTCAAAATATTAGCATATTGTGATAAAGTTCATTATTTTCCATAATGTCATGATGAAAATTTAACATTCATATATTTTAGATTCATTGCACACTAACTGAAATATTTCAGATCTTTTATTGTCTTAATACGGATGATTTTGGCATACAGCTCATGAAAACCCAAAATTCCTATCTCACGAAATTAGCATATCATTAAAAGGGTCTCTAAACGAGCTATGAACCTAATCATCTGAATCAACGAGTTAACTCTAAACACCTGCAAAAGATTCCTGAGGCCTTTAAAACTCCCAGCCTGGTTCATCACTCAAAACCCCAATCATGGGTAAGACTGCCGACCTGACTGCTGTCCAGAAGGCCACTATTGACACCCTCAAGCAAGAGGGTAAGATACAGAAAGAAATTTCTGAACGAATAGGCTGTTCCCAGAGTGCTGTATCAAGACACCTCAGTGGGAAGTCTGTGGGAAGGAAAAAAGTGTGGAGAAGGGCCGATTCCAGACCTTGGGGGACCTGCGGAAGCAGTGGACTGAGTCTGGAGTAGAAACATCCAGAGCCACCGTGCACAGGCGTGTGCAGGAAATGGGCTACAGGTGCCGCATTCCCCAGGTCCAGCCACTTTTGAACCAGAAACAGCGGCAGAAGCGCCTGACCTGGGCTACAGAGAAGCAGCACTGGACTGTTGCTCAGTGGTCCAAAGTACTTTTTTCAGATTAAAGCAAATTCTGCATGTCATTCGGAAATCAAGGTGCCAGAGTCTGGAGGAAGACTGGGGAGAAGGAAATGCCAAAATGCCAGAAGTCCAGTGTCAAGTACCCACAGTCAGTGATGGTCTGGGGTGCCGTGTCAGCTGCTGGTGTTGGTCCACTGTGTTTTATCAAGGGCAGGGTCAATGCAGCTAGCTATCAGGGGATTTTGGAGCACTTCATGCTTCCATCTGATGAAAAGCTTTATGGAGATGAAGATTTCATTTTTCAGCACGACCTGGCACCTGCTCACAGTGCCAAAACCACTGGTAAATGGTTTACTGACCATGGTATCACTGTGCTCAATTGGCCTGCCAACTCTCCTGACCTGAACCCCATAGAGAATCTGTGGGATATTGTGAAGAGAACGTTGAGAGACTCAAGACCCAAGACTCTGGATGAGCTAAAGGCCGCTATCGAAGCATCCTGGGCCTCCATAAGACCTCAGCAGTGCCACAGGCTGATTGCCTCCATGCCACGCCGCATTGAAGCAGTCATTTCTGCCAAAGGATTCCCGACCAAGTATTGAGTGCATAACTCTACATGATTATTTGAAGGTTGACGTTTTTTGTATTAAAAACACTTTTCTTTTATTGGTCGGATGAAATATGCTAATTTTGTGAGATAGGAATTTTGGGTTTTCATGAGCTGTATGCCAAAATCATCCGTATTAAGACAATAAAAGACCTGAAATATTTCAGTTAGTGTGCAATGAATCTAAAATATATGAATGTTAAATTTTCATCATGACATTATGGAAAATAATTAACTTTATCACAATATGCTAATATTTTGAGAAGGACCTGTATACCATGTAACAATGAATACTTCGGCACAAAATTAAACAGAATTTTGTGGCTGAGATATAGCATTACTTTTCCATTCCATGAACTTGTTTGTGTACATAGCATGTAAAGATAGCTTAAAGATAGCTTAAAGACAGGGTTGAAAATCTAATCTTAAGTTAAAATTGGTAAGGTTTTGCTTCACTTGATGTCCCTAACTTTAGTTATGTGGTCCTTGAAGCTCTACATGTCTGGAAATATCATTTGACTTTATTATTAACATGTTTGAATACTTTAAACATATCGTCTCAGACGATATTCTTATGTCTTCACTTTTTAATGCTTCTGTTAGGGGTTTGAAAACTTTTGTGCTGTTTATCACTCATGTCTGCTATAAGTGCCTTTCCCTCCTTACATGAGAAAGGGAGATGGGGAGAGGAATGAGTTATGCTTTTATCAGCAACATCTAGGGACTGGTACCGAGTCATCACTCCCTCGCTCTGTTTAAAATCAAGACACATGAACCCTAACCTTTTTGACCCCACACACAGACACACACACACACACAAACACACATAAAGAGACAGGGGTGCCAACACTTTGTAGTCTGTACTGCAGAGCTACCCTTGCAAGTAAATTGACTGTATCGTTCTTGCCTCTGAGTTGACTAAACAATACCTAACAGGTTTGGAGAAATTTTGATTTGTGATTTATACAGTTAAGCTCCAAATTATCCATAGCCCCAGCAGATTTAGGTTTAAAGTTATCTTTTCATGTTACCAACTTGTTTCTTCTGAATGAAAGGAATAACATTATGGAGTGGCCCAGCCAGAGTCCTGCAATACATCTGTTAATGGAGCTGAAGATTAGGGTGATGGGAAGGTGGCCTTTCAATCTAAAGGACTTGGAGCTCATCACCAAACATAAAATATCACAATTACAGTGGAAACATACAAAAAGCTGGTCTGTAGTTGAAAGGTTTAATTCAATTCAGTTTTATTTATATAAAATGTAACTAGTTTGCTGTAATGCCGATAATTATTTTCTCTTTAGTAAAGAAAAGGTGGCTTTTGGGAAATATTTCCAAAACCATGGAAGGTTGTGGTAGATTGTAGCTGTGCACCATCACTCTTTCAGATTTTGCTGCTTTGATATAAACTTTGGCAACAGCTATGAGAGTTAGCATGTCAGTCACTCATTCCAGTGAAATGGCTTAGCTGTACAACTGACGGTGAAGAGATTTACTTTATCTACACCAAATCAGCATTTTACACACATGATATGATGAGTAAATGTGAGGGGCTCACCTTAGTCCATGACACGTACTGATGCTAACAGATGACTCACTGTCATTCACAATCTTTCCATGGTAGTAGCAGTGATCCTGACCAAAACAGAATATTGTTAACGGGTAAAAGTAAATCAACAGTGGCCTTTTTATCTGTTTCATTTTTCTATATACTTAGATATCTAAAATACAAAACATAATAGGATACTTGGCCTTAAATGGCAATTTATTTCTTTAAACCCTATATAAAAATACCCAGCACAGAAATCTCAGCTTCTTGTAATCTGTGGTTAGTCACATTTTATCTACATGGAGTTGAAACTTGCTTAAAACACTTACCACGTCATTTGGGCTTATGGTGACTCGAGTTCCATCTTCTTCGTAGTAGGTTTCTGTGTAGTCTTGGGTTAGTAACTCACTGGTAATGGAAATATTTTATGATCATATATCTGTATTCAGTTTGAGGAACTGAAATCAATTTCTATTTCATTTCAACCTTTGATTCTGAAGAGATGTAATGCATCATAAAACCATTTTGGAGCACCAACACAGATTGACGTATGCCTTATCTAGTTTAGAATTTTTTACCACAAACAGTAATATTTTGGTACTTTAGAGAGGAAAGATGCATACTTTCAGGGAAGTAAGAACATACTTATTTTTCTCAAGTTGCAGATGAATGTGTTTTCCTCCAACAGTCATTGCATATTTAATTGTCTCTGGTCGGTGTTGCTGTGGGAGGGGGGGAATTGTGCTTTCAGTCATTCTCATATCCACCTTCACATTTAGAACTTGTATAGGTATGCAAGAGAATCAGTCTAAATGTATTCGAAGAAGAAAGATCTACCTCTGAGCTTCTTTTCCTTACTGCATGAAGTCTGACAGGTCGAACCACCTCATAGTCCGTCCCCACCTCGAAGGTTGGATTGTGGCTTTCTGGGAACACCCAACAGAAGATTAGAGAGGTTTTTCTTTGCACTATATACAGTACCTGAATGCCTGCCAACCATGGATTAGGTTCTTCTCAAGTCATCAAAATCAAGAAGTCAGAGCTTTGTAAAAGAACATCTACAGTGTGCAGTGCCTGAACTTTAAGCCTGGCGCACACTATGCAACTTCAGCCGTCATACAGGACACGAACATGTAATGGTGATGGAATGTCACATAATTTGCAGCCACACCGTCAAGAGCACTGCAGTAATTTACCTGCAGCTCTAGTCTCATGTTGTGGACATCACTGTCTGCATGGATTCCATAATTATATTATTATATTATATTACTCCCCCACTCCCCCACCCCCTTGGTGCACCTGGGATCTTGATCCTCTGCCACTATGAAAATAAACCACCATACCATACCAAACAGGAGTGCCATATGGGGAGTGTGATGTGTTTAAGTTCTGCAATATTTCCATCCATTATAGCAAGTCCAGCACTGGAAAAGGCCTTGGGCTCAACTAAATCAGGGTAGGTACATTGCCTTCTTTGTAAATGGTTATACTAAAGGAAACCCATGTATTCATAAACAGAAATTAGTGTGAAAATGCAATGAATAATTGTTTTCCACAGTTGCAGTCCAACCATTTGCTGACCCAATCTCCCCACAGCTTCTTCCCTCTCTGGCTTTGCAGAAGTAATATCACCATCAATCACTGTCCTAGCTTTCTGAAAGTATTATGTTGTAAATATTCTCACAGGCTTGTACTAATTCAGAGCAAAAACTGTCATGTTTACAGTTGATGATAAACTGAAGTATGCTGCATTCCTCTGACCCTCTGGCAGGGTCCCCCCCCCCCTTTCTTTAAAGATGTAAATTATGCATTTAATTTATTTGCTCTAGACAGATTTTGATCACTTCTTCTTTTCACTTCTACTTCTTCATTTTCCTTATTTTTTAAGCACACACTGCACTTTGTACTGTTAGGATCACAAACAGGACCTGGACAGAGCGTCAAAAAGGTTCCAAATGCAAGGAAAGAAACTTTGACATCCACCTACCAGCCTGCCTGCCTACATACCTACACACATGGACAAAATTGTTGGTACCCCTCGGTTAATGAAAAAAAAAAAACCACAATGGTCACAGAAATAACTTGAATCTGACAAAGGTAATAATGAATAAAAAGTCTATGAAAATGAACAAATGAAAGTCAGACATTGCTTTTCAGACATGCTTCAACAGAATTATTTTAAAAAATAAACTCATGAAACAGGCCTGGACAAAAATGATGGTACCCCTGAAAATAATGTCACCAAAGGGACATGTTAAATCTAGGTGTGTCCATTAATTAGCATCACAGGTGTCTACATTCTTGTAATCAGTCAGTGGGCCTATATACATACAGATGTTGCAAATGCACCTTTTTATTTATATATGTGTATATTTGTATATTGTATATATATATATATATATTCTTTAATGCAAAAAACAAAAACCAGAGAGCAAAGTGTACCGGAGTCAAATTCCTTGTTTGTATGTACGAACTTGGCAATAAAGCTGATTCTGATTCTAATTCTGATATAGGGCTACTGTGCTGTTTGATGACATGGTGTGTTCCACACTCAACATGGACCAGAGGAAGTGAAGGAAAGAGTTGTCTCAGGAGATTAGAAAGAAAATTATAGACAAGCATGTTAAAGGTAAAGGTTATAAGACCATCTCCAAGCAGCTTTATGTTCCTGTGACTACAGTTGCACATATTATTTAGACATTTAAGATCCATGGGACTGTAGCCAACCTCCCTGGACGTGGCCGCAGGAGGAAAATTGATAACAAAACAAAGAGACGGATAATACGAACGGTAACAAAAGAGCCCAGAAAAACGTCTAAAGAGATTAAAGGTGAACTTCAAGCTCAATGAACATCAGTGTCAGATCGCACCATCCGACGTTGTTTGAGGCAAATTGGACTTAATGAGAGACGACCAAGGAAAACACCATTGTTGAAAATCACAAATCACGAAAAAGCCAGACTGGAATTTGCCAAACTACAGGTTGACAAGCCACAAAGCTTCTGGGAGAATGTCCTATGAACAGATGAGACAAAAATTTAAATTTTTGGGAAGGCACATCAGCTCTATGTTCGCAGACAAAAAATGAAGCATATGAAGAAAAGAACACTGTCCCTACTGTGAAACATGGAGGAGGCTCTGTTATGTTCTGGGGCTGCTTTGCTGCATCTGGTACAGGGTGTCTTGAATCTGTGGAGGGTATTATGAAATCTCAAGACTATCAAGGGATTCTAGAGAGAAATGTTCTGCCCAGTGTCAGAAAGCTTGGTCTCATTCGCAGGTCATGGGTCTTACAACAGGATAATGACCTAAAACACACAGCTAAAAAAATCCCAAGAGGAATGGCTAAGAGGAAAACATTGGACTATTCTGAAGTTGCCTTCTATGAACCCTGACCTAAATCCTATTGAGCATCTTTGGAAGGAACTGAAACATGCCGTCTGGAAAAGGCACCTTTCTCACCTGAGACAACTGGAGCAGTTTGCTCATGAGGAGTGGGCCAAAATACCTGCTGAGAGGTGCAGAAGTCTCATAGACAGTTATAGGAATCGTTTGATTGCAGTGGTTGCCTCAAAAGGTTGTTCAACAAAATATTAAGTAAAGGGTACCATCATTTTTGTCCAGGCCTGTTTTATGAGTTTATTTTTTTTAATAATTCTGTTGAAGCCTGCTTGAAAAGCAATGTCTGACTTTCATTTGTTCATTTTTATAGGATTTTTTATTCATTATTACCTTTGTCAGATTCAAGTTATTTCTGTGACCATTGTGGGTTTTTCTTTCATTAACCGAGGGGTACCAACAATTTTGTCCACGTGTGTACCTACCTACCTACCTACCTACCTACCTACCTACCTACACACGCACACTACAGCTCTGGTCTCCTTCTGCAGTCCAAAATCAAGCATTTTAGGTTCAAGATAAACTATCTTTACATCTATGTGAGACATCTGGCTGTCTCTTGTGTCTCTGTCTTTGCCCTGTAATGGATGGGAAAAATGTCTAGGGTGTACCCCACTTCTTGCTTACTGACCACTACAGACAGACAACCACCCCCCACAACCCTAAACAAAACTGGACAACTATAGAAATTGGATTATTGGCATATTTGTACCAAAAAATAACTTTTAATCCTAAAGACATTCAATAAGTCTGCCTCAAATGGTCTTGCTGAAGAGCATTAATATTTAACCTCTTCTCTGTGACTACTACAATAATCTCCTATCTTCCACCATCCATTGCTGCATACTAACTTTTTGTTCCTTCGATGGAGCTATCACCTGGTAAATGTTCTCTGGTTCCAGGGTTCCTCGTATTCATTTTTACCTAAGCCAAAGGGGTGATGCGGGTTTGTATGTCTGACTGTGTTTGTGTGTGTGTGTGTCTTAGCCTAAGGAAGAATCCACTAAATTGTGGTGGTGATCCGGATCCGGACGGCATAAATGTGGAAGTTTGTCTTCTCCTCAATAAACATCATGACCTCCCACTGGATTACACCACACAGCCTCTTTCTCTGACCACCTGACAGGTACATTTGTCAGCAACTGGTTCCTTGACGCAAGGGGGCATTTCTCCTCTTGGTCTGCACCCCAATCTGGCCAATACAGGCCAATCTGCCTTTGAGTCAATGTTTTTTGGTTAGTAGTTCCTGGTTTCTATTTGGTTCCTTCAGAAAATATTCATTTTATTAATAATTATTAACTGTTTTTCGACACTTAATATTTCCTAACAACTAAACTGTTATATACGGTGCACGTCATAATAAAGATGCCCATATAAAGCATTTCCTTAACATCACCTACTTTTCCAATCTGTCAGCATGTTATGATCAGCTGATTGGAAAGCGGGGCTGAGATCCAATAATAGTAAGTTTTAGATGTATCGCTGCTTATAACGCAGACATGTGAAACAACTGAAATGTTTTGAAATAGATAGCAACGTTCATACACCACACATTAGTTAAAGAGATAGAGCAGAAACTCTCTGACTTGAGCTCTAACACTAACCTCTACAGTAATTATGGAATCTCCATTGTCTCTGTTGGGCAATCCATGACAAATTATGTGCTTAAAGTGCATACCTAAAACTAGTAAAGCAGCGCTTAGGTAAATTACCAAAAGGAAAACCTCAGCCTGGCTCTTAAAAAACTGATAAATAAACAGATAAAGACTTCTAATGAATGAGGCAGATATGTTTAAAGACAAAAATGATTCTATCGTCATCCTCACCATTTTTTTTATGATAGAATAGAAATAACCTTTACTTTCCCACAGTGGGGAACTCCGACATACCAGCAGCAAAATGACAGGCAAGTCGAAGCATGCAGATTCATACAAAGATAGAAATATAAAAGCAGAAAGTAAGAATAATAGTGCAGTTATTCACAGTTAATGGAAAGTTAAAGGAAACGGATGCACTTTCCCATGTGAATTGTGTTAATTCACCGGACAACTGAGGACAGAGAGAACTCTTCAGTCTTACAGTTGGCGAAGGCAGATTTAACATTAAATACAGACTCTATTACTTTCATTATAAAACCCCATCTGTAACAAAATCAGGAAAAACTCTTGTCCAGATTCTCTACTGTCCATCAGTGGAAGGAGCTTTAAAGTTAGTGACTAACTTCCTCTGAGTCATGGTTACCCGAGGACCTAGTAGCACCTGAGGGGGCAGAGGCTTTGTTGTGATCCAGCGTTCGCCTCCTACAGTTTATCAGTGTGTTTACCATGTTTGGCTTGCAGTCATTATTGGACAGTACCAAGCATGCAACAACCTAACTCCTGTTATGTTTTGGCTCTTAGCGGGATGTTACCTCAGGGCACAGAGTCTGCTCTACCAATTCTTAACTAATCAACACATCCTAAAACTCCTTTGGACCTTATCTAAAAGTACATCAGCCAAATGTATGGACACAATCAGATATTTAACAGTTATCATAGTATCTTTGATTTTTGTAACATTATACATTCCCTCCACAAGAGCTTAAGAGCACAACTAGTTCCTCAGGTTTAGAAACCTGCATCCCGGCGTGCTTTGAATAAATAGCCACGGCTTTAGTTATTAATTAGCCCATGTGATGAATAGATGTAACAGTATCCACTCACTTACCTGAGGGTTTGAGCGAGGCGTTTAGAAAGAGAAGCCACAGTAGGAGTATTCGTGTCATTGTCCCAGTCCAAGCAGTTGCTGATGGGTGCTCTGATCAGGTTTTATGTGGTCTACCTGCAAGTTGTGCTGCTGCTCCAACAATGTCATGCCTTTACCCGCCCTCTTGGACCCGTCACAGCCACTTCCTTATTGACAAACACATTACCCCAAGCAACAGGCCTGAACACGCCCGTCTCTGTGAAAGATTCAGGAAGAATACAGTTGAGTGTTGTGGTCAGACCTAAACTTCCAGTCAGCATTATATCACACCAGTGATCGGTAAATACATTAAATATAAATCTTTTTCTTTTTCATTTTTCAATTTGTTCCTGTTTTTGGTTTCTATTAAAGCCATAAATCTGACTCACTTCATGTTGTGACTGGCTGACGCAGGTACATTACTTACTCCATATGGTAATTTCCACACACATTCCTTTTCTCACTGTCGTCAGCACATCCTAAAGTGTATCTGGGTTGGTGAGGTATACAGCAGACACATGTAGAGAACAAACCCCAGCGGTTAGGCGCTTCTTCCTTTTTCCCCTCACCCACTGAACACATGCCTGGAATCATAGCAAAGACAAATTGTCAAAAGACAATAAAGCCAATGTGTCCCCCCTCTCTCTCTGCTGCTGACTGGGACATTTCAGGACACAGGGTTTAATATGCGTGGCACCATAAAATGCTTTCTCATCTTTGCTGTAACACAGCAGTTATTCATTGAAACATTTGAGGCAAACTTCTGCTGATTGACGTAAATGTTAGCAACTTTCAGGAAACGGGGCTTCTTAAGAAAACTGATAAAATGTGATGTCTGTAATAAAAATAAAATCTCTTCATTTTGAATCATGATATAAGAATGATCATAAAGCTTAGTTTTTTTATATAAGTTTATGAAGCTTTGATGTTTTTTATAGTTCTCTGTTCAATTTAACCACTTATTGTGAAGACAATTTCCTCTCTGTGGTAGTTGTGAATAAACTGAATGTACTGTAAGACAGAATCTTATCCTAAAGGTAAAGGACATATTATCCTTTCATAGATAGAATAGAATACAAAGGTGGCTATTGGGAAATATTTATATATTTATAGAATATTATATGTATAGAATAGAAATATGCAATGAAATGAAATTGCGTGTCTCTCACCTGGGTGCAGTGGAAACAGCATTTGATGCCTTACAAGCATGAAGATTTGTGTAAGAAATCAGTACAGCTCCTTGGTCAGCAGCATCTCTTCTAGGGGGCAAATCTTTATTTCAATTAAATTCAGTTTATTTACATAGCACCAATACACGTCGTCTCAAGGCACTTCACAAAGTCACATTAATCGAATCATACCGATTTCTAGTCAAGTACCTACATCCAATTAATCCTAACTATCGAACAGTGCAGTCAGATTCAGTTTACCATTCAAATTGGTTAAAAAAAAATTCTATCTAAGGAACCCAGCAGACCGCATCTAGTCAGTGACTTGCAGCATTCACCTCTCCTGGATGAGCATGTAGCAACAGTGGACAGTCGCTGGCATTGACTTTGCAGCAATCCCTCATACTGAGCATGCATGTAGCGACAGTGGAGAGGAAAAACTCCCTTTTAACAGGAAGAAACCTCCAGCAGAACCAGGCTCAGTGTGAGCGGCCATCTGCCATGACCGACTGGGGGTTCAAGAGAACAGAGCAGAGACACAAAGAGAACAAAGAAGCTCTGATCCAGGAGTACTTTCTATGGGAAAGAAAATTAAAAATAATAATGGTTGTAGCTCTTATTGGCTTCATCTAGGTGAGATAGACAGCTAAGCAGATGTACTCTGAGCCAGTTTTCTAGTCTAGAGTATGAAAAAGCATATGCAGTTAGACACAGTAGAAGCTCAGCCAGTAGCTATATCTAGGAGAGACAGGGTTAAACACTGAAAGACAGGGCCAAGTGTATCATCTGTATAAGGTGAGCATTAAGTTGTTAGCAGCAGCATGACAATGCCCCACTCCAGGAAGGTGTTTCACTATTTGAATCACTGTAAATTGATCCTTGACATAGCATCACACACACCTTCCTGCATCAATAATAAATAGAGCTCAAGTTCAACAAATCTATCCCGCTTTGAGAAATGTTGTCCACAGACATCCTCAGGTGACCCCACAGATTTTCTGTTGGGGTTTGTTCTGGACTAGCAAGTCTATACTAAAACTAAAAAACTAAATCAACGACATGTCTTTTGTTGATTTAGATGTTTGCTTCTATTCACAGCGAAGCTGAAAAATTAAACCTATTTTGATCTTCAGCTTTTTAGACACCTGATGGTTGTTGGTTTACAGTCCTTCAGTTTCATCTGAAGAAAAAAAAAAAACGAGCAAACAGAGCATAACACTGCCACCACCATGTTTTCTGAAGTTGATGCTCTTGTGTAGTGTCTTTTTTAGTGCCAAATATTTCCTATGGAACCGTGTCCAAAAAGCTCTGCTTTGTGTAGATTAGAAAATGTTATTAATCTTGGGCTCAGTACAGATGAGAGCAACATTGGTACTTCATGACAACAGTAGAGTAGCATCACTGAGGATAAAACACAAGAAAGCTAATCTTATTTCCATTGTGGTCTTCCAGATACCTAAAACCCAATACAAACATAAACACAAGAGGCATAATACAAATAATCACATAAATTGGAAATAAGGAAATAGAGTAACAACAACTGTAAAAACATGATTGGTTAATTAATCAAAAACTAAACAGAATGTATAATCAAAGAACACAACTACACTGAATATTCATAAACAAATGATGATATTTTAATACTTCTTATATAATAGTAATATCACAGTATTTAAAACCTCCGTCTGCAAGTAAAAGTCATCAGTTTTTAAAGTAACTATACTGTGCTTTTGTGTCTTGACTTTTGTATAGATGTTTGAAAAAATGGTTTGGCTGCGTTAACAGTACACGGGCTTGTTGTGAACATGTCTGCATTCTTCTGCTTCTGCTCCGAGGCAGTTCGGCTCAGACAGGACATTCTTTCCTAATTAAAATGCTTTTGAGTATTGTTATGAAATATCTTTTTGGTATTTTGTGTCAGATAATCTACAGATGTAACTGATGTCTCGAAATCAGGAGGAGATTTAGGTCACACGTGTAAGTCCTGATAAAGTTATTAGTATTATTAGTAACATTTATAATCAGACACTGCATTTTGCAAACAGTTCCTAAACACTCACCTCACAGATGTTGCCCGCCTCCTGAGGATACCTGGAGCAAAATGACGTAAACCCCTGGTGGCTACACTGAGTCGCTGCCCCCCAATGCATATCACTGGCCCTTGGACTTTTTGTCCTTCTGTTCATCAGAACAGTTGACATAAGAAGTTTTGTCTGGGCAGAGAAAATTAATTTAGGGTAAAACAATTTAAACGTTATTTATTATCATTGTGTTTGCTTAGTTTGTGGTGTTAAAAGCTAAAAGGCCATTGAACCTGGAGCTACAAATTTGATTTATAAGGTTGGTGGACTACCAGATACTTCTTGATTCTATTAGTGATAATTTTCCCGTTTAAAGATTGTAGATTTAAAGTTTAAAGATTTCAAACAAATATAATTGAATTATAAACAAATTCCTTTCCGTAAGCTATCCAGTTCAGTCTCAGTGATTAAGGAAAATAATGTATCCTTCTGATTGAGTATTGATAGATAAGACACTGATCAATTTTATTTCATGAGATCACATTTTTAATACATGCACATATAGTTGGTGTGACCAAATACTTAGAAAACAGGTAAACACAAAATAATACCATCAGACCATCAACATGCAACAAGAGCAGGCCTGCATCATGAACTACATCCAAAAACCACAAATAAAAGCGGGAGATGTTCCCGCCAAACTACATTTAGAGTTGTTCTGTTACTCACCAGAAAAACAGGCACAGTCTAATAATTTAATTTGAACATTTAAATTAGGGAAAAACAATGTTTCTTACAATTTTATCTAAAACTAAGCAGAGACTTCAATTATGTTAAACTAATAAAACGTTTTGCTGTCTGGGCAACAGCAGAAAGCAAACTATAAACAATAATGAGCCTGATATTAAGTAAAAACATATTTATGCACTCTCTAAAAACAAAAAATGCTTTTGTTCTGGGGTTGATACACACATTTTGTACCAAAACACCTTCATCTCTGGGACACAGAACCATGTGGAAATTCCTGTTCTATTTATACTTGTGTATAGCTATTTGAACAGATGACTGTTGGGTCTTCAGCCATCTGGACATTGTACCCAAAAGTGAAGCAGATTTGTGGGGCTCTAAAATTCTCATCCTAAAATCTTGTCTGATTTCTGTGGATCAGGAAGCAATGTGCTTACAATGTTGCCTTAAAATAGAACAACATATATGTCTCCATTTGCCTCAAATGATGTGAATCAGCCCATCAGAACCTTACAAAGCAATGACATCATCATTATCTTAGTATATGTAAATGTTTGACTTTAAAAAAAATACACAAAATCTCTTACTTACTATTGTGATATTTAGCAACTCGAAATAGGTTTGGTGATCATAACTGAAAGCTGCCTCTGTTCTGGAGACTCCTCTGGAACCTCTGGAGATTATTGTGGAAAGAAGGATTCTTCATAAAATGAAGAACATTATGGAGAACCCGGAGCATCCTCTTCATCAGACTGTCCTACAACAACAGAGTGTCTTCAGTCAGAGGCTTCTTCAGATCTGCTGTAAGACGGAGCGCTACAGGAGATCCTTCCTGCCCACAGCCATCAGCATCTACAACGGCTCTTTGAAGAAACCCTCATAATGAGCTACAACAACATTTAATTTCCCTTTGGGATTAATAAAGTATTTTTGAATTGAATTGAATTGAATCTAAAACAGAAAGGGCTAAATCAAATTGAATGTCAGGCAGTAAAACAAAAAACAAAATAAGAAAAAACAAAAAAATTATGATAAAAAAAAAAAAATATATCTATAGACTTGAACTGTATTAACTAACAGTGATTCAGTCTCCTAATGTTGGCAACACTGGTTACTAATAAACCATGTTTTGACCTTATGGAAGTAGATATTGAACTCCTCAAATGTTTTCAAACTATAAGAAAAACCTGAGTTTATTTTACAGACTCTATACTTTACCAGCAACACCCATCTGGAGGATTCCTCGTTTGTTCCAGACACAGTATTGCCTTACGTGGTGCAGGTGCCATAATGTGAATCTACTTAAAAAGATGCCAGACATACAGGTCCTTCTCAAAATATTAGCATATTGTGATAAAGTTCATTATTTTCCATAATGTCATGATGAAAATTTAACATTCATATATTTTAGATTCATTGCACACTAACTGAAATATTTCAGGTCTTTTATTGTCTTAATACGGATGATTCTGGCATACAGCTCATGAAAACCCAAAATTCCTATCTCACAAAATTAGCATATCATTAAAAGGGTCGCTAAACGAGCTATGAACCTAATCATCTGAATCAACGAGTTAACTCTAAACACCTGCAAAAGATTCCTGAGGCCTTTAAAACTCCCAGCCTGGTTCATCACTCAAAACCCCAATCATGGGTAAGACTGCCGACCTGACTGCTGTCCAGAAGGCCACTATTGACACCCTCAAGCAAGAGGGTAAGACACAGAAAGAAATTTCTGAACGAATAGGCTGTTCCCAGAGTGCTGTATCAAGGCACCTCAGTGGGAAGTCTGTGGGAAGGAAAAAGTGTGGCAGAAAACGCTGCACAACGAGAAAAGGTGACCGGACCCTGAGGAAGATTGTGGAGAAGGGCCGATTCCAGACCTTGGGGGACCTGCGGAAGCAGTGGACTGAGTCTGGAGTAGAAACATCCAGAACCACCGTGCACAGGCGTGTGCAGGAAATGGGCTACAGGTGCCACATTCCCCAGACCTGGGCTACAGAGAAGCAGCACTGGACTGTTGCTCAGTGGTCCAAAGTACTTTTTTCGGATGAAAGCAAATTCTGCATGTCATTCGGAAATCAAGGTGCCAGAGTCTGGAGGAAGACTGGGGAGAAGGAAATGCCAAAATGCCAGAAGTCCAGTGTCAAGTACCCACAGTCAGTGATGGTCCGGGGTGCCGTGTCAGCTGCTGGTGTTGGTCCACTGTGTTTTATCAAGGGCAGGGTCAATGCAGCTAGCTATCAGGAGATTTTGGAGCACTTCATGCTTCCATCTGCTGAAAAGCTTTTTGGAGATGACGATTTCATTTTTCAGCACGACCTGGCACCTGCTCACAGTGCCAAAACCACTGGTAAATGGTTTACTGACCATGGTATCACTGTGCTCAATTGGCCTGCCAACTCTCCTGACCTGAACCCCATAGAGAATCTGTGGGATATTGTGAAGAGAACGTTGAGAGACTCAAGACCCAACACTCTGGATGAGCTAAAGGCCACTATCGAAGCATCCTGGGCCTCCATAAGACCTCAGCAGTGCCACAGGCTGATTGCCTCCATGCCACGCCGCATCGAAGCAGTCATTTCTGCAAAAGGATTCCCGACCAAGTATTGAGTGCATAACTGTACATGATTATTTGAAGGTTGACATTTTTTGTATTAAAAACACTTTTCTTTTATTGGTCGGATGAAATATGCTAATTTTGTGAGATAGGAATTTTGGGTTTTCATGAGCTGTATGCCAAAATCATCCGTATTAAGACAATAAAAGACCTGAAATATTTCAGTTAGTGTGCAATGAATCTAAAATATATGAATGTTAAATTTTCATCATGACATTATGGAAAATAATGAACTTTATCACAATATGCTAATATTTTGAGAAGGACCTGTATTAATACAAAATCTGATTTTTCAAACTCAATATCTTACTTTTAGAGAACATGTTTCAATGTTGCTGCAGTGATCTTAGATCACACAATTTTAAAGCTTGATTATAAAGTTATCAAACTAAAGTTGAAGTTTTCTGAGGTGCTTGATAAAAAGTACAGGTCCTTCTCAAAAAATTAGCATATTGTGATAAAGTTAATTATTTTCTATAATGTAATGATGAAAATTTAACATTCATATATTTTAGATTCATTGCACACTAACTGAAATATTTCAGGTCTTTTATTGTCTTAATACGGATGATTGTGGCATACAGCTCATGAAAACCCAAAATTCCTATCTCACAAAATTAGCATATTTCATCCGACCAATAAAAGAAAAGTGTTTTTAATACAAAAAAACGTCAACCTTCAAATAATCATGTACAGTTATGAACTCAATACTTGGTTGGGAATCCTTTTGCAGAAATGACTGCTTCAATGCAGCGTGGCATGGAGGCAATCAACCTGTGGCACTGCTGAGGTCTTATGGAGGCCCAGGATGCTTTGATAGCGGCCTTTAGCTCATCCAGAGTGTTGGGTCTTGAGTCTCTCAACATTCTCTTCACAATATCCCACAGATTCTCTATGGGGTTCAGGTCAGGAGAGTTGGCAGGCCAATTGAGCACAGTGATACCATGGTCAGTAAACCATTTACCAGTGGTTTTGGCACTGTGAGCAGGTGCCAGGTCGTGCGGAAAAATGAAATCTTCATCTCCATAAAGCTTTTCAGCAGATGGAAGCATGAAGTGCTCCAAAATCTCCTGATAGCTAGCTGCATTGACCCTGCCCTTGATAAAACACAGTGGACCAACACCAGCAGCTGACACGGTACCCCAGACCATCACTGACTGTGGGTACTTGACACTGGACTTCTGGCATTTTGGCATTTCCTTCTCCCCAGTCTTCCTCCAGACTCTGGCACCTTGATTTCTGAATGACATGCAGAATTTGCTTTCATCCGAAAAAAGTACTTTGGACCACTGAGCAACAGTCCAGTGCTGCTTCTCTGTAGCCCAGGACTGGGGAATGCGGCACCTGTAGCCCATTTCCTGCACACGCCTGTGCACGGTGGCTCTGGATGTTTCTACTCCAGACGCAGTCCACTGGTTCCGCAGGTCCCCCAAGGTCTGGAATCGGCCCTTCTCCACAATCTTCCTCAGGGTCCGGTCACCTCTTCTCATTGTGCAGCGTTTTCTGCCACACTTTTTCCTTCCCACAGACTTCCCACTGAGGTGCCTTGATACAGCACTCTGGGAACAGCCTATTGGTTCAGAAATTTCTTTCTGTGTCTTACCCTCTTGCTTGAGGGTGTCAATAGTGGCCTTCTGGACAGCAGTCAGGTCGGCAGTCTTACCCATGATTGGGGTTTGGAGTGATGAACCAGGCTGGGAGTTTTAAAGGCCTCAGGAATCGTTTGCAGGTGTTTAGAGTTAACTCGTTGATTCAGATGATGAGGTTCATAGCTCGTTTAGAGACCCTTTTAATGATATGCTAATTTTGTGAGATAGGAATTTTGGGTTTTCATGAGCTGTATGCCAAAATCATCCGTATTAAGACAATAAAAGACCTGAAATATTTCAGTTAGTGTGCAATGAATCTAAAATATATGAATGTTAAATTTTCATCATGACATTATGGAAAATAATGAACTTTATCACAATATGCTAATTTTTTGAGAAGGACCTGTAATGCATGAGATAATCGACCCAAGATCATTGCATGTGGTGCATTGTTGATGCTTCCTAGCATGTGCCGCCTTTGAAAAGCCTCACTTTGTAATGATGTGCAAGAAGCCAAGTCTGGAGGAGCTGCATAGAACCCCAGCTCAGAAGGGATAATCTTTTGATAGGACAACTGTTAGTCGTGCACTCCACACTGCTGGTCTAAAAGTGAAAAAATCCCCTCCTTCAGTTGGCCCAGCTTAAGTTCATTCAACTCCACGTAGACTCATGAGACATTTTCAAACCCTTTCCTCTTTGGATTTGCGCTCTTACTTTGTTTTTCCTCTACTTCTCTTCTTCTACTCAAGGGCACTGCTCTTGCATTATAGCCTTACGTCCGGTTTTTGGTACACTTGCCCAACATACATTCACACTGCAAGCAAACAACTCCAGGATCTGGAAACTGTGCCGAGATCAGCAGTTGTAACAGTGCTAGGGTACGGTTCTCTGGTCTGCCTCAGGATACCTTTGCTGTAAAGACTAAAGAACATAATTCTGCCGAGTCCTAAGCAGCCTGGCAGCAAAGAGAAAGATATATTTTATTCAATAATCAAAACCTCTTTTATTGTTAGATGACGTTTAATTTGGTGATTTGCTTCCTCCTGCTTTTCATGCCCATTGCTCTTTTTCAGTGTTCTGTTACATTGTTGAGTATTGTTTACATTGATGTTTTGTTTTTATCATAGTGATGTTACCACACATCAGAAGTATGCTTGTGTCTGATTATCTCACTAGAAATATTGTTATTCTGATTCCCATATCTTATTTAGATAAATACCTGATATAATATATATATATAATAAAATAATACATGATAGAAATTAGTACAAATGTTCAAAGCCTTTAAAACCTGTTGAGCTATAATATTGCTCTATAAATAAGATGTTAGTTTATGTGCTCTATTAAATAGCCAATGTGAACATGCATCAGCCTAAACACATCTGCCTTACCCACACCTACACAAAACCACAATTATTTTGTTCCTCGTTTAGAGCCTTACTCATTTCCTGGTAAAGCTGAGCATCAGTATTATGTGTTGGGTATGTGAAGTGCTGTGAAGGGTCGTCTCAGACATTGAACTGTTAGCAGTAGGTTTTCGTCCGTATTATTTACCCAGTTTACGTTTCACCTTTAGCTGTTGCCGACACTGCATGTGAAGCCATTAGCTCAGTTGTTGCTAAGCTACAGACAAAACACGTCAATGTGTTTGTGGCAATATCTGGTGATTTTAACCATGCTTCACTCTCTGCTACACTTCCAATGTTTCAAGAGTTTGTCAGCTGCTCTACCAGAGAATAAAAAACATTGGATTTGTTTTATGTAAATGTCAAGGACTCATACATCTCTAAAGCAAGACCTCCTCTAGGCAAATCAGATCACAATCTTGTTTTTTTCTGCTCGATATATAAGCCTCTTGTTCAAAGGCAATCTGTAATAAAGAGGACTGTGAGAAGATGGTCACAGGAAGCTGAAGAAGCTCTGCAAGGGAGCTATGAGGCTACAGACTGGGACGCACTGTGCCAGCCACATGGAGAGGACATCAGTGCCATGACTGAGTGTGTAACCGACTATATAAACCTCTGTGTGGATAACACCATTCCCACCAGAACAGTGAGATGCTTCCCCAATGACAAACCCTGGATCACCAGTGACCTTTTGCAGCTCTATTTTTTGGACCCTTTACTTCAACCAGTATAAACTTTTATTAATTCCATAAAATTAGGGAATAATTCACTAAAACCCATCTCAGGGACCCATGCAGGGTTCAATGTTTTGTTCTGAGACTCCTGGTTCTTACCAGTGTTCTGTTCTTTGGGTATTGGTTTAGATCTTATTTCGCTGTTAGTTGAGTAGATCCTTTTGTGTTCTGCTTTCCTAGTGTTGTTATTATTCTGTGTTCATTAGTCACTTTCCCCCAGCTCTTCATCCCTGTAGCTGGCATTCATTCTGTTAATTAGCTCATCAGATTCCCCTTCACTATTGCTTTCTTAGTATTTCAATTTCTGTTGTTTCCATTCCTTGCTAGATCCTCTGGTGTTGTCAGCCTTGCCTTCTCCATGTTCTAAAGCCTGTGTTTTTTCAGTTGCTGATTCTAGTTTTTGCCACTCATTTGTAGGATTATTATTTTTGCTTTGAATTGATTTCAGTAAACTGTTTTTTTTATTTTTATTAAACCTCAGTTTTTTTGTCTCCACCCTGGCAAATTGGGTCCACTTCACAGCCAAGATATCACAATGCAGCCCAGTTTAGTTTAAAATGCAGTATTAAGCTCAGATATGATTTTAGGTTTAGGAAAGGACAAGTAACATGGTTAATTTGTTTAATGACAGGCAGAAGCATCTCCATTTCGGTGCTGTTTGACATGTTAAGAATTGTTATTAAATAAACTGGATATTAGCCTTAAACTTCATACGGATGGTCAAGCTGCATTGTTTTGTGGATTTCATCCTTTCTGCTCATCACTATATTCTATTGTAATCTCTCCATCCCTGTCTGTATTCTCAAGGACATAAATAAGGACAATAAATCTACACTCAACATATTTAGAAGTGTAAAAAACATCATATTATGAACAAATACAGGGGTTTGACAATGAAACTGAAACACCTGTCATTTTAGTGTGGGAGGTTTCATGGCTAAATTGGAACAGCCTAGTAGCCAGTCTTCATTTGTTGCACATTGCACCAGTAAGAGCAGAGTGTGAAGGTTCAATTAGCAGGGTAAGAGCACAGTTTTGCTCAAAATATTGAAATGCACACAACATTATGGGTGACATACCAGAGTTCAAAAGAGGACAAATTGTTGGTGCACGTCTTGCTGGTGCATCTGTGACCAAGACAGCAAGTCTTTGTGATGTATCAAGAGCCACGGTATCCAGGGTCATGTCAGCATACCACCAAGGAGGACGAACCACATCCAATAGGATTAACTGTGGACACAAGAGGAAGCTGTCTGAAAGGGATGTTCGGGTGCTAACCCGGATTGTATCCAAAAAACATAAAACCACGGCTGCTCAAATCACGGCAGAATTAAATGTGAACCTCAACTCTCCTGTTTCTACCAGAACTGTCCGTCGGGAGCTCCACAGGGTCAATATACACGGCCGGGCTGCTATAGCCAAACCTTTGGTCACTCATGCCAATGCCAAACGTCGGTTTCAATGGTGCAAGGAGCGCAAATCTTGGGCTGTGGACAATGTGAAACATGTATTGTTCTCTGATGAGTCCACCTTTACTGTTTTCCCCACATCCTGGAGAGTTACGGTGTGGAGAAGCCCCAAAGAAGCGTACCACCCAGACTGTTGCATGCCCAGAGTGAAGCATGGGGGTGGATCAGTGATGGTTTGGGCTACCGAACCATTCTGGAGGACCATGTGCATCCAATGGTTCAAACATTATATCCTGAAGGCGGTGCCGTGTATCAGGATGACAATGCACCAGTAACACAGCAAGACTGGTGAAAGATTGGTTTGATGAACATGAAAGTGAAGTTGAACATCTCCCATGGCCTGCACAGTCACCAGATCTAAATATTATTGAGCCACTTTGGGGTGTTTTGGAGGAGCGAGTCAGGAAACGTTTTCCTCCACCAGTATCACGTAGTGACCTGGCCACTATCCTGCAGAATGGCTTAAAAACCCTCTGACCACTGTGCAGGACTTGTATATGTCATTCCCAAGACTTATTAACGCTGTATTGGCCGCAAAAGGAGGCCCTACACCATACTAATAAATTATTGTCGTCTAAAACCAGGTGTTTCAGTTTCATTGTCCAACCCCTGTATGTTTCCAGACTGAAAGATTGCCCTGGACCTGCAGCAGAAGAATATCATGCTGTTTCTCAGGATAAGATTAGAACCAAAACCTGGTTATATGTGGCATCTGCTCCTAATACAAATACTTAGTGACTGTTCATGACAGGAAACTAAAGATAAATATTTTCAACAATATTGATTTTGGTTCTTAGGATTCTAACAACTGAAATCTGCAATAGTATGTCAAAGCCATATATAAAACCTCTCATCGGTCTTTCTCTAAAATAAAGAAGACCAAGCAGCTCAGGCCAAGTCCACTTGACACTTACAGTTCTTTTACTGGTGTCAAGCAGGAACAAACAAGTGACCCTAACTGGTAGGTTAGTAGTGCACTGGCATTGATTTGGTAGTTGATTTTGGGATAACTCCTCATTTATCATTGTCTATTTACAAAATGATTATTAATGATAATGTAACTTTATCCCTTAATTTACTTTACTTTACTTTGTTTAACTAGTTTCAAAAATACAGATTTTTAAATAATTTTTAATTCCGACCCTTAAAGTAACGATCCAAGAATATGAGAAAATCACAGGCTGGATCCAGTCCAAAGCTCTTATTGTCCTTTATATTTCAGATGATGATACACAGTCTACCTTTGTTGGACTTTGTCTCTTTCCCCTCTCTGTCCTCTGTGGTGTGCGTGTGTTTTGACACAGGACTGGTAAAAGACTTTACCTTTTACTCATGAGAGGATCAGATTCTATGACAAGAAAAGAAATCTGATGCGACTTGACCAGAACCAGAAACAACAAGAACAATGTCCTGGTTGTGTTAAAATACTTGTGTAAAAAATGTTTACATAGACCTGTTTAAATTGGAATGAATCAAAATGACAAATTCTTCTCTCATGTACAGTTTTCTAAGATTCATAGATGTATTTTTTTTTACCTGATATGTTTTAAGATCTTTACATAGTGAGTGGTATGCACTTTTTTTTTATGAACAGCAGAGGGCAGCCTCTTTATTGTCTGATTTTTCAACATCTGAACTGGAATGTGCAAGAGCTACCTGCAGGGGGTTGTAGTCTTACATCTATCAACGCAATCTCATATGTAAATAAGTTTAGTGGATGAAAAATGATATTCCACCTTCAACATGCCTGTGTTTCCTGCTGGTGCATCTGCTCTTCAAACAAGGTGCTTGTACACTCTATAATACACCATCATTTTACTTGTAATACTGGTCCTGGTGGTTGTGATGCTTCACTCTGTGGGTATAACTGCATTAAAGGCCTTGTGGAAATAAATGCAGCTATAATGACTACATTGGTAGTAATTGTGACAACTGTTCTCCTGATGGGATCCCGCTGGGGAAACTGCATCGTTGTCCCCACTGCCAGGATAAACCTAACAATCACAAGCCAGAACATTTTCCATTGCCCTTCAGGCTAGGATCCATATCTCATCAGCAAGACACAAACAAGTGCAGATGAGTTCTCAGACCTGACAGATTGTCTGGTTCAGAGTAAGGACAAAGCATTGGCAATAAAGAGCAGAACAAGGTTCAGAAATGACTCACTGATTTATTACTATATTAATATTATTATTATTATACCAATAACAATTGTCATTCTCATAGACCTTAATAAATGTTGAATTATAAGTAAATGACAAGTTAAAAATCTTTAATAACCCTTCAAATTTTTTCAAAAGACAGTTTAATCCCCACGACCCATTATGGAATAAGCGGTAGAAAATGACTGACTGACAGTTTAACCATAACCTTTTAGGTTTTATGCTTTTTTAATGAAAAGCCATTTACATTGTATCATTTCTGTTTTATAAAAATACCTGTGCATCTGTTAATGTTGAGTAAACATGATGTTCTGTTTAACAAAGCCTATAGTTTTCTTAATTACAGAGATGCTTCTCTGAAACTTACTATCTAAGCAGGCAGTATTACCACACCTTACATGGTAACAACACCATCGAACAGTAAAACTGAAGTCACACTGTTTCTTATCCTACAGTGTGTACAATATTCCCAAAACTATTTGTCTACTTTTACATGTACATGAACTTTGATAGCATCCTATTCTTAATCTATAAGGTCCACCGTTGCTGGCAATAGCTACTTTAACTATTCTGTAAATATCTTCAAGGTGTCAAGAAGGTTGAGGTCAGTATTCTGTGCAGGCCAGTCAAGTTTCTCCACACCAAACATTCTACACCTGCAGCCTTGTAAGTGATTAGAGCACTGGAATTCATTGATTTAGTGGTGAGACATAATACTTTTGGCAATAGTGTATGTTTATCTATCTAAACACATCTCTTACATTTGTCCAAATGGGAAGAATTGGAGCGGGTTTGTTTAGTGTATCATTTGATGCACCCTCATTCTGTTGATAAAGGGAGTACAATGTATCAGATAAGGGTGTGCCATTTTTTCCCTGAGGTGTTTTATATTTTTTGATGACTTGACCATCCAGGGATGAAAATTCAATACATATATATATACATATACACAGTCTAAGAGTGGTCAAATTAATATTAGATGACGTAGATCTGGCTGCCATCAGCTGGAGCCACTTCAAGCATTTTAGCAGATTGGTGACTGAATATTTGCAGTTGCAGACAAAGGCTCTGCATAGTGTAGCATGAGATAAATTAATGGTATTATTGGGTTATTGCTGCGACCTTTGCATACCCCTTGCATCAACATTGTAGCAGTGAAATACGTCCATGTTATAACATTTTTGCCACATCCAAAAATTCTGTGGCATCCTGGTTCAGCTGGCGATAAATAAATATTTACTGAATTGGATGTGTGAGAATGCGATGCTGATTGATCATTTATCTGTAAGCTGCACATCAAAGCTGTACCCTGACTTTCCGACATGCAAGTTCCCTGGGATGAGTTAGTGTTTCTGGGAACCAAAGACCCATTTCCAAGTACAAGATACTGCAGCGCATCCCCTTTTTTCTTTTACCATGTCCTTCGCAAACACAGCTTTTTGCTGACAAAAGGAGCATCTTCTCAAAACTAGATCTCCTAGGCTCTTATTGGAAAAAAAGAATATCAGTCATTATGGTCAGTCATTAAACTTGACTGACTTTAGTTTGACCCAAATAGAACAAATACATGAAAACCAATTACTGTAGAAACGCCACACATATTTTGAAAAGGTGCTGCTCATTTCAGCCCTAAATTGTATGTCATGTTTCAAACGTAGACTAACCCAAACAGTGATCAGAACTAAAATCAGTGGAAGTAGATTTTAAGATGAAATCTTTCAACCATATTATGCAGTAGAATAAAATACCATATTCAATTTCATAGCACATGGATGTGAAATGGAAGTAGAAAAGGACAACATGGCACCAAATGGGTTTGAAATGAAGATATATTGACCTGGAGTTATTTTCAAACCACTGCACTGCAATAGAAGCTGACTGAAATAAACAAAGCATATGCAAAACCAAAAAAAACCTCCTTTGCAAATCAAAATACTGTACTGGTGATGATTTAGTGCACAGTGTTAGGCAGGAACCTTTTAGAAACAGTATCTGTTTCTGCAAAATTACACTATGCATGCAGAGATTCATCCTCTGTTGTTTTTCATTGTTCTGACATGTTCCTCTGTAAACTATTTTGTCTCTGCAGCAAAGCTTCCACTTTTCAAACATCTGAGAGGCTGAGTATTTATGACATAGTCAGAAGCATTCTGTTAAAGCTCTATAATATACATTGTCTAAAGACATGTAGATGATATGTGTTGCTTTGTTCATCCAAGATTTAACTGGCAGCAGAGACTTTGAATTGACAGTCTGAAGATGGGGCTTTGTTAGTTCTACACATGGTTGAGTATTTATTTACACCATGTGCCAGAGTATAAAAGAAGGAGCATGAGGGATGATCCCTCCCAGCTGTTTCTGCAGCAAAAAACACTAAGCACTGCTTTAGTTGACTCCCAAATAACGCCATTAATTCCTCTGTAAGTCACCATACATGCAATGTACAACTGCACTAAGCCTAGTTACTTTACCTACTTGACCTCTGTTTTCACATTTTCCTTATGTTTCTCTTTGTTGTTTTTGAATGTATTTTATTCTCAGAAAAGGTATACTGTTTTTCTCTGCATCCATACTCTGTTGTCTGCTTCCACTTTTATCTGCCTTTAGCATAGATAATAGGAGACCCCGTAGTATAGACAGAAGTCTACTACAAAGGCTGATTAATCTTACCACGGACCGGTTCAAACCAGCCTGAAACTGAAACTAGCTGAGTCTCTCAGTTACATATCCAGCCTTCCCCACTAAGCACTTTTAAACCTCTCTGAGCTCATGAAGTTCCCTGCTAAACCAGATGATTTCCTTTCAGTCAGTCTGATTTCACAGCAAATTCTAATCACATTGCTAGCCTTGTCTTTGTACCTTGGCTGATGTTATAGAAAATTTCCACAAAAATAATATTTGACCTGTTCCTGTTATTTTATATTCTAGAAAACAACAGTGGCTGGACTCCAATCTTATAACGAATAACGGTAATTATTTTCTCATTTGTGAAGTTTTTCCCTTCTGTCCCCCTATTAACTCCTGCATTGTTAAAACAGGGATTATTAATTGTCTCAGTTTCTATGCATCTACCTCAAGGTATACAGAATTACAGATGTGTCTTTAGCTGCCACAAAATAGTTATGTTTTACTCAATGCTACGTACACTTCGGTAACATTTGGTAACATACCTACGTTTTAAGTGACATAAATGGCAAATAATTATTATGGTTGAACAATTACGGACGACTCATAAAAAATGGTGATAGACTGATATAGAGACAGAAAATAAAAATTACTTTACTGCTATGAAGTATCTTTCAGTTCATTTGAGGCCATGTTAACTCACTTATTTCTACCAGAGAAATATTATTTATTTGAGACCCTTAACAAAGGACAGTGTCAATTATTTCTTAAAGATTAAGTAGTCTGCATTTACACAATTGTTAGATTTAGGTTATAATTATATGATGTCAATTAAAAGGGATCCTTACTGCTAAAGCAAATGATTGCCTTACTGTTGTGTCTCTGTGTGCTCTAGGACCCAAACACCTCCAGTGAGCAGGTAAGATCATACTGAGGTGCTATACTAACAAGGAGCCACCAGGCGAAACATGAGGATTGTAAAAGGCAGATCAGGCAATGACTGAAAAAAATAGGAGATGAATGCACAGGAAGGAAGTGATTACTGACACAAGGAACAGATCAAACTAAATAACTAAATGCAAAGCAGCTGTTGGGTAGAATTGACTCAGGGACTGAGGGAGAACCGCTACAATATACTTCATATACAGTAAAATAAAAAGCTATTTGCCTCCTTACCGATATCATCTGCTTTTGCTTTTTGGGGTTTTAGGTCTTCAAGCACATTTTAATAAATGTTAATGGTATATGGCCTGAGCTTTTATAGTGCTTTATCAAGTCCCCAGAGACCCCAATGCGCTTTAAACTACAATTAGTCATAACCATTCATACACACATTCACACACTGATATTGGAAAGCTGCATTGTAGCCACAGCTGCCCTAGGGCAGACCGACAGTAGTGAGGCTGCCATACAATCGGAGCCACTGAGCCCTCTAACCATCATCATCAGGCGAGAAGGGTGAAGTGTCTTGCCAAAGGACACAACAACTGAGACAGTCAGAGTGAGGATTTGAACCAGCAACCCACTGGTTACAGGTTGGAACCCTATGTAGTTTTAAAATAAAAGTGTCCATTACTTTTGTGTTTCTGATCAATGTTCGGCTATACAACCCTAGTGCGCTTGAGCTTCAGGTCTTGTTTTCTGTTGGAAAGTAGAATTTATGGTTCCGCTGTGGCTCATAACAATCTGTTCATGTTCTCTGTAGCTACATAATGATCACATGAATGTCTCTCCAAATGAAGACTGTATTAAATGACTTTGGATAATTTCAGAACAAAACAAACGTAACTTATCTCTGACATTTTCACACTGTTAAGCTTAGTGTGTCTTTACAAGGATACCTCCATCCGGAAATATCAAAATAAAAGCACTTTCTGTTCCATTTGTTGGGACCCCAGCCATGGATGAACATAAAGCGAACATGGGTTAAAACATTAAAGGCCAGTATGAACTTTTCTGGAACTCAAAATAAATCGCATTAACCTACTTCCAGCTCAGCCCAGGAAGAGGTGGGAGTCAGAGCTGAAATCTTTGACCCAAAGACACCTTTCCCCCCTGCTTGGTCTCTTTCCAGCTGCGGACAGCGGCTAATGGTGGGACTAGAGCATGCGTCAGCTGAAATTCAGCGGGCGAGTAAGGCTTCTACCCCGCCACACCTCGGCCACTACAGGAACCTAACGTGCCTTTGTTGTACGGTTCAGTCCACACTTCGATGACCGGACAGCTTTGCTATCCTCATCTAGTCGCCTGGAAACCTTTTCCTCGGTTCACGTAAGAGGTAGGGTTTTGGCAGAGAAGATTAGTTTAGAATGAAATAATCGAAATAATGTTCACTTAATGACGTTTGTTTTTTTAGTTTGTGTTGAGAAAACTCAGGTAAGTGCTAGCAGACTAGCTGCTTATCTAATGATATGTTCTGTGTTATGTTTTTAAAGTTAAGACAAACTTTATTTAAAGGGTAGTTTTAAACACAGGTTGGCCATAATGCGCAGTCAACACTTATACATTTTGATCCTTTTAATGATGGTATTTAAATGACACAATATTAACGGCTAATATTTAGTGCAATCTTATATGACGAAGGAGAAGACAATGTAAGGTTTTATATTTCTAATAAGGAAAGTAATATATTATGTCATCCGACATAACCCAGGACCTTCTTGCTGCAAGGCAACAGTGGTACCAACTGCGCCACCGTGCAGCCCTAATAATATTTTACAATATTAATAATCAGTCAGTCAGTCAGTCATTTTCTACCGCTTATTCCATAGTGGGTCGCGGGGGAGCTGGTGTCTATCTCCAGCAGTCTATGGGCAGATTTTTGGATCGTAAATTGAATGTTAACTAGTTAAAGGATAACTGTTTATAATAATACAAATTGAAAGATAATTATTAAATGTTCAGTTAAGATCTAGAGACAAACAGTCCAGGTTTGGATCCCTAACCTGCAGCGATGCAGGGCTAGAGGTGCACCAGATGTCATCAATTTGATGAGAAAATGATTATTTTAGTTTTTACAGACATGAGACTTGACTGTAACTTGGGGCAAAGGACTCAACAATTGATTTGGACTTGTAAAAAATTACTTGTGAACATCTTTGGATCCCAAAGCTTTAGAGAATTTTTCTGTGACCCATTACACATTCATTGAGTTTGTTTCTCAGCTGTTGTTGAAATTCTTTAGATCAATGCATGATATATTGCTTTTTAAGAGCTTCTATCCTTCTTCTCAGCTTTTCAAAAAAAAAAGTGGGTTAATTAAAGTTGATTCATGATTTAGCAAGGGGGTGGTTACATTTCACATAGGGCCGGGCAGATTTGGATAACATTTTTTCTTCAATAAATGGAATCATCACTTGCAGCGTACATCATTTTATATTTCTACAGGTTATCTTTATCTAAACTTTTATTAAAGTTTGTTTGATCTGAAACATGTGGGTGCCACCAAAAAAGCAAAAACATAATATATCTGTACGGGAGAAAATACTTTTTCTTAGATCCAAGTGTCTGATTAAACTAAACACAGAGATCGTTGGACTAAAAACAAGAAAACACTAAAGAAACACAGAACTATAAACTCCAACTTAAAGTACCGTGATGGCTTGTGTAGCCAACTTGTTGCAAACATTTGCATTCTGCTCTTGAGTCAACAGCACTGCTGGCAACATGTTTCTAAACTCTATTTATTTTTTTCTTAGCTTTGGTGTTTAGAACATCAGGAGTCATTCCCCTGCCTTTATGTTTAGCCTTAGCCTTACATTTATGTTTAGTTTTGATTAAGCTGGAAACAGGAACTGGTTGGCAAGCTAAGCATAATACTGAAATTGCTAACTGAGTGTCCATGGTAACAAAATCTCCCAACCATTACATGTAATACACATGATGTCACTTCTTTGGATTTTAACTACCACATCATTTTCCATATAATCTTTAACCCAGACCTAAGCTAAGTATTTGCTCCCCCTGGTTTGAAGTTTGTGTACAAGCTGTCTTTACACAACTTTGTGTTCAATATTCTGCTAGAATCATTGAAACACAATTCTGATACTTCATATCAAATCATGTGTTTTCTTAGATTTAACCTGGAGTGGATCTTTGGCTGAGTGTCCCTACTTCCATAGTCACAAATATGACCTTGCACTCCCACCACAATGAACAATGGGCCCTGCTGTCAACTTGTCACCACTTTCTTTTACCTGGCTTCTGACCAGGCACCATCCATTCATGTGGTTATTTGTTTTGCTTGATAAAACAGTGTCAGCACGGTTATCTGCTCCATATCCGTCTATTTATGTACTGAGAAGTAAATAGGCAGCCTTAGAAAGCAGAGGATACTTGAAACCGGGATGCTCCCTCTAGTGCTTCTTGGCGAAATAAAACAATGCGGTGTTACAGCAGGGTGGAAGTTTGGTACACTGCTCTTAATAAAGATAACTTTACTCTGTTAAATATTCAGCTGTGCATAGGAACCAATGCAAATAGCTATCCCCATTCTCACATACTATTCAGGTTTATTGTAGGCGAGTACCATGACAGTCATCCAGTTTCCGCTAAGACTGTTACTGCTTCTAATTTATCAAACAAGTCACTGGTTGTTTGGTGACGCAATGTTATGGTGACACAGGCAGAGTCCTCCCTTTCACTCCACCCACTCACACTCTTGTTGTCCCCTTCTGTATCACTATGGAGTTAAGAATCTGAGCTCAAGACTTGGTGGGGCCGTAAAAGAGCACTTCATGAACAAGTACCTGAGAGCATCAATGAAATTGAGCAATGTTGTAAAAAAGAGTAGGCCAAGGTTTTTCTCCAACAGTTTTAAAAGCTATGCAAGTGCTCTATCTTTCAACAGCTTCTCTGTAGACCTGGGGCCTTAATGTGATGCAACTGATCCAGTTGGGTCAGGACAGACACAGTTCAGGACCCTGATAGGGGAGAATCATATTGACAGTTGAACAGTAGGTTTGGCCTTAGGCCCCTGTGGCGCAGCCAACCATGAAGGAGAGGTAGCTGGTTTGAGCCGGTTAAGACACGGTGCTCTGCACTGCCTGGGTGTCTGCCGAAGCTCAGTCATTTAATCTGCATGCACCACCGGGCCCTTCGAGGGAGAGTAGGTTGGGGGGTGCAGAGAGAAGAGGAAACGTGAACTGGGCTTTGCTTTCAACTGTTTATCACATTGTTTGTTATGGTCCATATTTTCATTGGAGGAAAGGTTGAAACAAAGCAGACAATAAAATGAACGGGAGGTATATGATGTAACTCAGTTTGTTTAAATAGGCAAAACATTAGAAAAAGTATTTTCTAAAAAAGTAGTTCAAACATTTATTACCCTGATGGTAATAAATAGAGATGAGTCAAGAAATAGAAATGACTTTGGTCCTGGTGATTCTATTAGTTTGTGTAGTATACTTTGAAATGGAAAAAATTAATTGGAACCTTACCTAAGGTTTTAGTTAAACCTCTTAGCTTCACCTTTTTGTGGACTGACACTAAATTCTTCTAGAATCTACTGCTGTTTAGCTCAGACACACAGGGAGGTTTTGTCCTTGTTTCAAAGCAGTTTCAAAGATTAATAGATTTAATGACTCCCACTGTAACCACAAAGCCTGTTACAACTCCTTTTAAAACATCACTACTGTGGATGCTTCCCCAAAGCCACCCAGATGCCATGTGTGTTGCTTAATTCAACTTACCATCACCGAGGCTGAAACAGCTGTTTGTGTAAAGGAATGCTTTTTCAGTGCTCCCATCAGATAAGAATTACTTTATTAATCCTCAAGAGGAAATTTATTGTGTTACAATGTGCAACCCGACAATGTCAGGATGTATGGGTTGTGTGCAGGACCAAAATGAAGACAGGTCAGTGGAAGCAGCACAGTGAGTAGAAATCGTTGTAATGAAATAGTTAAATACAAACACTCACGGGCAGACACAAGAACAACAGATCTCCTAGCATGGAGCAAGGATTGGACCGAATTGCAAGGAAACCACAAGAATAGTAATGGAAAGCTCCAGTGAGGAACAAAAAGAACCAGATAGTATATATATTGAGACAGGGGTAGAGAACTGACAGACAAACCAGAACAGTTAATCAGATTGAATTAATTAACAGTCTGAGGTGCAGTTGTGGAGAATCGCGACCAGAAGACGGGCCAAATTTACTTCAACGTGTTGTAATTGCTACGGACATCATATGACCGGATTTTTTGGCAGATTGTATGCCAAATCAGATCCAGTGTGTTTTGATCTCCTGTGTTGCTCTGTGGTGTAGATTGGTAGTTTTAATCTGCTGGTGAACAAGCTCCTGAGATTGTGCAGATGAGGCGAGGGAAAGTCCAGAATAATTTTTATTATGGAGAGAATCCTCCTCTGCGACACCACTGTCAGAGTGTCCAGTTCCTCTCCAATATTGTGGCTAGACTTCCTGATGACACTGTTGAGTCTGTTAGCGTCCCTCACAATCAGACGGCTGCCTCAGGAGACAACAGCATGCAGGACCGTGCTGGACACCACAGACTCATAGAAAATCTTTAGCATTGTCCTACAGATGTTGAAGGATATCAGCCTCCTCAAGAAATAGAGATGACTTTGGCCCTTTTATAGACTGCTTCAGTATTTTTATTCCAGTTCAGTTTGTTGTCCAGGTGTTCTCCCAGGTACTGATACTTATACTCCTGGAACACCTCCACATTGACCCCTGATGTTGGTCTGATGTTGGTTGAGTTCACGTGTTTGGAGATACATACTGCATATACATACATACTGTATTTGTGGCACACTTTCCAGATTTGCATTTGTAAAAAAAAAATCATTTTGATTCCACTTCACAATTACGACCTATTTGTGTTTTACTTTCACATAAATTCCCAGTGAAACACATTGAAATGTGTGACTGCAAAGGTCCAATAGGTATTTTAACCTTTGCAAGGCAAATGCTTCTTTTAACATGATAGGTATGAGTTTCATCACTGATTCTCTCATGGTGGTGCAGTTGGTAGCATTGTTGCCTTGCAGCAAGAAGGTCCTGGGTTCAACTCCTGGCTGGAGAGTCTTTCTGTTTGCATGTTATCCCCATGCATACAATGGGTTGTCTCCCACAGTCCAAAGACATGTCTGTTAACTGGTCTTTCCAAATTGCCCTTAGGTGTGTGAATAAGTGTTTGGTTGTTTGTGTGTTGCCCTGCCATGGACTGGCGACCTGTCCAGGGTGTACCCCGCCTCCCGGCCATTGACTGCCGGAGATAAGCACCAGCTTCCCCGCGACCCACTATGGAAGAAGTGGTAGAAAATGACTGATTGCTGATTTTCTAGCAAGTCATGACATGCTCAGGAAATGCCTCAACTCATTTCCTCCTCAAATTCTGTTTTTTCCTTTCATGCACTTTAGAGCGCTGGCTATGTCGGTAAAACATCTGCAAGCTCTTACAACACTTTACATATCACAAAAAGCACACTGAATAGAAATAGTTTTTCAACATGAAGACAAACTTAAACTACTTGCAGTGCATTAACCCCATTGTCCCTTCTATTAAAATTTAAAACATGCTATTTCACATTGGGAATATTGCTTTTCTTATCAGTTTCACATTACCACAGACTGTAAAACATAACTGTGTGGCTACATGTTATATAACTTTTACTGCCTCTCCCCTGACTGTCAGAATACATGCATCAGTTTGGAACTTTTCAAACCTCTAAGACTTCTAACAATGAAGATAATATGCTAACAAATAATTTTCTGGCTGCTTCAAAAGACATGTTTAGAGATTTTACTGCCTCGTGTACAGTACAAGCAGAAAATACAGATAATGAGTAGGAAAACACTGCTCCACTCTTTCTTTTGAAAGATTACACTTACTATTGACCTTGTTACTTAATCAAGAGGCGTCAAGCTTCTGACATTCTCAACATGAAGGGTCGTATAGGTGACCTAAAAAGAACCTTATTGTTTGATCGGAGGGATAAAACAATAACAATATCTGTGGCCACTAGAGACGGGTCATGAATGTGCCAGTTCAGCTGTTTTTCTTGTGAAGTGGAAGACGACTACATTATTTGGATTCTGATGAAACTTCTATGCCATCTTGACACAAGACAGGTATCCTGTGGGAACACATTGTTCAGACAGATCTGGCAAACAGAGCTGTCAGCGAGAGTATGACCATTGTTCCCTCATCGGACCCAGTTCATTGTTCGAGTCAGCAAACAAAGTTCCCCGATGCATGCTTAGCATTCTGAAGAATGCTAAGCATGCCTCATTCTGGAGAATGAAAATGAATGACACTTACTCTGTATTTTTCCATATAAGGCACTGGCCTATGGCTGAGCTTGTGGAGTGGACATATTTTTACATAAAGAGGAAAACATTGAAGTCAAACCAACATGAGACTGAAGCTTGCTGTTGTTTATGAGCACAGCCTGAAGTGGGGGAACGCCTTGCAGCCTTATCAGTGCGGGTCAGCCTCCCTGCGTGGGCCATGGGTCACCTCCAGTTGTAAACAAAGTTCAAGAAGCTTTCCCTGTTAAATCCAAACTCTAAGCCAACTATATTTAGGCCACTGCTGACTGGAAAGGAATGATAAAATCTTCTGGGGCCATTTTAGGAAGAGTAGAAACCAAATGACCTACTAAAAGTGGCTTTAAAATTATGTCTTGAAGGGAGAGGTTGTTTGCATACGGTCTGTTCATATGGAAGGGTATTGGCATCTCAACACAGGATGCTGTGGGAGGAACTGAACTAAACAGCTGGAGATACAAAAGTGTGCAACATAGCTCAAGCTGAGTCAGAACAGATGGAGAGCTTGTGTGGAAAATAATTTTTAAAGCTCCAATTCATTTACAGTCATATTCAATAAATTAGAATATTATTGTAAAGTCAGTTTACTTCAGTAACTCACTTCACTAAGTGAAACACATTATATAGATTAATTCCACACAGACTTTCTAACCCTTTATTTTGAAAATTATGATGGTTTTCTGCTTACAGCTAATGAAAACATGCCATGTGAGATTAGAATATTACATCAGACCAGTAAAAAACATTTATAATACAGAAATGTGGGCTTAATGAAAAGTATGTTCAATATCTGCTTAAAGGTTGTTATTTTCAAATAGTACTTTTAATCTGACAAAAGAGCCTCATTAGAATGCATACTGTAATTTATTCAATATGACTGTATGTCTGAACTTCAACTTGGCCATTGTAACACTTTTATATAACTCTCTGGCTGTATGTTTACAGTTGTTGACCTGCTGGAGGCTGAACCTCCACTTGAAGCCTTTAGAGCTTCTAATGGGTTTTCTTCTGGGATTGCTCTGTATTTATCTCCATCCACCTTCCCACCTGTCCCTCTTGCCCACAGGATGATGCTGCCACCATGTTTCACAGTGGAGATGATGTTTTCATAATATGTGGTGTTAGTTTTCCACCACACCTAGCATTTGATCAGGTAATTTCTGAAAGCACTTGGTTGGGCTGGATTTTATTAAAAGGTATTAGAATAAAGCAGATGGAATACACATTCTCACTGCACTTTTCTGATTTTTATTAGTTAAATTTTTTGAAAAGCTTATATCATTTTCCTTTCACTTTACAATTATGCTCTACTTTGTGTTAGTTTGTTACATAATAAAATGCAGTAATGTTTTTTAGCTATAATGTGACAAAACATGGGCTGCATGGTGGCACAGTGGGTAGCACTGTTGCCTTGTAGCAAAAAGGTCCTGGGTTTGACTGCGTGCATGCGTGGGTTCTCTCTGGGTACTCCGGCTTCCTCCCACAGTCCAAAAATATGACTGTTAAGTTAATTGGTCTCTCTCAACTACCCTTAGGTGTAGATGGTTGTTTGTCCTGTGTGTCTCTGTGTTCCCCTGCAATGGACTGGCGACCTGTCCAGGGTGTACCCTGCCTCTTGCCCGTAGACTGCTGGAGATGGGCACCAGCTGTCCTGCAATCCTGTATGGAAGAAGTGGGTATAGAAATGGATGGATGGATGACTAAATATTAAACATTTTAAGCATATGCATGCTTATGTGAGGCACTGCACAGCGGTGTTCACAGATGATGCCATTTGATTTGCAGCTAATGCTAATGTCAACATCATCCTTTTATGAACAGCACAGTTTGATTAAATGAAGTAAACATTATTTTTTTGCATTTGACTTGATTTTTGTGAAATTAATATTTTATGGACCTAATAATGACCAGGTGATTGGTGATATGTCCTGATTTGTCATGGACAGTGTACTAGTTTTTTAGCATGGCTGTATACAGTTATTTGCTCTTGTAAATCGCCTTTGTTCTATGTACTTTTTTTGTTGTTAGATGTTAAATGATGGCTGCTTGGATATCTTTACTGCTATATATGGTCAGGATGTAACATTTTGGACTTTGTGTTTTGTTTTGTTTACTGTTAACTAGAGGTTTCTTGTTATGGCTTTGTATTCATGTTTTCTGTTTTTCCTACAGTTCTGGTTTTCTTCTGCCTCCCAGTGTGTTCTCCTCTCACCCTTTGTTCGCTTGGCATGGTTTCATTATTATTATTATTATTAGTATTAGTTCTCCGGTCCTCCCTTAGCCTTGTTCCTCTAGTTTATCTTTGTTCTCTAGTTCCTCCTTTATGGGTTAGCTTTAGTTATTGTTTACTTTTATTCTAGTCCTCGTTTCCTCTGCTTCATCCTCAGTTTGGTTAAGTCAGTGTTTGTTTAAGTTTGTTTACTCTTTAGTCAGGGTTCCCTTTTGGTTCCTATTTTGTTAAGTGTTTAGGCCTTAGGTTGTTGTGTTCCCTCCAATTTCTCAGTTTCCTTTAGTTCATGTTTATTCTTGATTCTTATGTTTTATTTATCTTTGTTTATAGTTTTGTTTTAGGTCTGCTCATTGTCTTGTTAATTAGTTGTATTAGGTTCACCTGTTCCCTCTGCCTTCCTGCCTCCTTGCCTCACCTGTCCTTAGTTCCTTTGATTACCTGCCTTTGTTTTCTCTCTGCATATTAATTAGTTGGTTTGTTTCATTATGTTTGGTGGGTTCCTTGTGTTACAACTCGCTCACACTCGCTACCCTCGTCCATGCCATGATCCTGCAGTGTTCAGCCTTGTAAGTTTTGGATTACACTCTGGTCAGTACCTGCAGTGTGTTTGTTGTTACGTTTTGATACTTTGAATAAAGCTCTGGATTTCACAATGCTGCTACCAAGCTCTTGTCTGCACTTTGGACCAACCCAAAACCATTCTGTGACATATACAGGTCCTTCTCGAAATATTAGCATATTGTGATAAAGTTCATTATTTTCCATAATGTCATGATGAAAATTTAACATTCATATATTTTAGATTCATTGCACACTAACTGAAATATTTCAGGTCTTTTATTGTCTTAATACGGATGATTTTGGCATACAGCTCATGAAAACCCAAAATTCCTATCTCACAAAATTAGCATATTTCATCCGACCAATAAAAGAAAAGTGTTTTTAATACAAAAAACGTCAACCTTCAAATAATCATGTACAGTTATGCACTCAATACTTGGTCGAGAATCCTTTTGCAGAATTGACTGCTTCAATGCGGCGTGGCATGGAGGCAATCAGCCTGTGGCACTGCTGAGGTCTTATGGAGGCCCAGGATGCTTCGATAGCGGCCTTTAGCTCATCCAGAGTGTTGGGTCTTGAGTCTCTCAACGTTCTCTTCACAATATCCCACAGATTCTCTATGGGGTTCAGGTCAGGAGAGTTGGCGGGCCAATTGAGCACAGTGATACCAGTAAACCATTTACCAGTGGTTTTGGCACTGTGAGCAGGTGCCAGGTCGTGCTGAAAAATGAAATTTTCATCTCCATAAAGCTTTTCAGCAGATGGAAGCATGAAGTGCTCCAAAACCTCCTTATAGCTAGCTGCATTGACCCTGCCCTTGATAAAACACAGTGGACCAACACCAGCAGCTGACACGGCACCCCAGACCATCACTGACTGTGGGTACTTGACACTGGACTTCTGGCATTTTGGCATTTCCTTCTCCCCAGTCTTCCTCCAGACTCTGGCACCTTGATTTCAGAATGACATGCAGAATTTGCTTTCATCCGAAAAAAGTACTTTGGACCACTGAGCAACAGTCCAGTGCTGCTTCTCTGTAGCCCAGGTGAGGCGCTTCTGCCGCTGTTTCTGGTTCAAAAGTGGCTTGACCTGGGGAATGCGGCACCTGTAGCCCATTTCCTGCACACGCCTGTGCACGATGGCTCTGGATGTTTCTACTCCAGACTCAGTCCACTGCTTCCGCAGGTCCCCCAAGGTCTGGAATCGGCCCTTCTCCACAATCTTCCTCAGGTTCCGGTCACCTCTTCTCGTTGTGCAGCGTTTTCTGCCACACTTTTTCCTTCCCACAGACTTTCCACTGAGGTGCCGTGATACAGCACTCTGGGAACAGCCTATTCGTTCAGAAATTTCTTTCTATGTCTTACCCTCTTGCTTGAGGGTGTCAATAGTGGCCTTCTGGACAGCAGTCAGGTCGGCAGTCTTACCCATGATTGGGGTTTTGAGTGATGAACCAGGCTGGGAGTTTTAAAGGCCTCTGGAATCTTTTGCAGGTGTTTAGAGTTAACTCGTTGATTCAGATGATTAGGTTCATAGCTCGTTTAGAGACCCTTTTAACGATATGCTAATTTTGTGAGATAGGAATTTTGGGTTTTCATGAGCTGTATGCCAAAATCATCCGTATTAAGACAATAAAAGACCTGAAATATTTCAGTTAGTGTGCAATGAATCTAAAATATATGAATGTTAAATTTTCATCATGACATTATGGAAAATAATGAACTTTATCACAATATGCTAATATTTTGAGAAGGACCTGTATATATATGAAGCCGAGAGCCTGGAACGCTCAAAATTCTGGCCTCAAAGAAGCAGGAATAATGAATAATGGTAAGGGGTTTATAAGGACCAAACTGTGACAGCTAGACAATTGACACAGAACATCTTCAAAAGCAGCCGCTCTTGTGTTCTGCAATCAGTATATACAGTGCCTCGCGAAAGTATTCGGTCCCCTTGAACAACAACAAGTGGGACACAATCGTGAAGTGGAATTAAATTTATTGGATGTGTCAAACTTGTTTAACAAATAAAAAACTGAAAAGTGGGGCATGCAATATTATTCGGCCCCCTTGCGTTAATACTTTGTAGCGCCACCCTTTGCTGCAATTACAGCTGCAAGTTGCTTGGGGGATGTCTCTATCAGTTTTGCACATCGAGAGACTGAAATTCTTGTCCATTCTTCCTTGCAAAACAGCTGGAGCTCAGTGAGGTTGGATGGAGAGCGTTTGTGAACAGCAGTCTTCAGTTCTTTCCACAGATTCTCGATTGGATTCAGATCTGGACTTTGACTTGGCCATTCCAACACCTGGATACGTTTATTTGTGAACCATTCCATTGTAGATTTGGCTTTATGTTTTGGATCATTGTCTTGTTGGAAGATAAATCTCCGTCCCAGTCTCAGGTCTCTTGCAGACTCCAACAGGTTTTCTTCCAGAATGGTCCTGTATTTGGCCCCATCCATCTTTCCATCAATTTTGGTCCCTGCTGACAAAAAGCATGCCCAAACCATGATGCTGCCACCACCATGTTTGACAGTGGGGATGGTGTGTTCAGGGTGATAAACTGTGTTTCTTTTACGCCAAACATATCGTTTTGCATTGTGGCCAAACAGTTTGATTTTGGTTTCATCTGACCAGAGCACCTTCTTCCACATGTTTGGTGTGTCTCCCAGGTGGCTTGTGGCAAACTTTAAACAAGACTTTTAATAGATATCTTTGAGAAATGGCTTTCTTCTTCCCACTCTTCCATAAAGGCCAGATTTGTGCAGTGTACGACTGATTGTTGTCCTATGGACAGACTCTCCCACCTCAGCTGTAGATCTCTGCAGTTCATCCAGAGTGATCATGGGCCTCTTGGCTGCATCTCCGATCAGTCTTCTCCTTGTTCCAGATGAAAGTTTAGAGGGACGGCCAGGTCTTGGTAGATTTGTAGTGGTCTAATACTCCTTCCATTTCAATATGATTGCTTGCATAGGGCTCCTTGAGATGTTTAAAGCTTGGGAAATCTTTTTGTGTCCAAATCCGGCTTTACACTTCTCCACAACAGTATCTCGGACCTGCCTGGTGTGTTTCTTGGTCTTCATGATGCTCTCTGCGCTTTGAACAGAACCCTGAGACTATCACAGAGCAGGTGCATTTATACGGAGACTTGATTACACACAGGTGGATTCTATTTATCATCATCAGTCATTTGGGACAACATTGGATCATTCAGAGATCCTCACTGAACTTCTGGAGTGAGTTTGCTGCACTGAAAGTAAAGGGGCCGAATAATATTGCATGCCCCACTTTTCAGTTTTTTATTTGTTAAACAAGTTTGACACATCCAATAAATTTCATTCCACTTCACAATTGTGTCCCACTTGTTGTTGATTCTTCACAACAAATTAGAATTTTATATCTTTATGTTTGAAGCCTGAAATGTGGCAAGAGGTTAAACAGTTCAAGGGGGCCGAATACATTCGCAAGGCACTGTATCGAAAGGGGTCCAACATGGTCACAGCTCAATGATGCATGTGGAGAGAAAAGGCTGTATCCAACAGATAAGGTACTGTAGCTCATAGTGCTGAAGAAGTGAATCAGTGGCACCCAGCCCATCCACTTCAATGTTTGATTCATCATGCTGTTTGTTCAGAGATAGTCTGTTGGAACCAGTGTGTGATTAAGCTACTGCTCCTTTCTATTAACTTGAACCTGCTTGCCCATTCTTGTCTGTCTGGCATTAACAAGACATTTTCTGTTACATAACTGTTGCTCACTGGAATTATTTCTTTTTCAGACCATTCTCAGTAAGCCAAGACAGTAATTGTGTATGAAAATCACAGTCCATAAACAGTCTCTGAAATAATCAGACCAGTGCACCAACTTTTCTTCTCATGATGGGTTTTGTTATTTTTAGTTATAAGACAATCCCTTTTCACTCAACTATTTTGAGCAAAAACATTCACATAAATGGTGTACAGCTTTATGTGCATTCAGAGAAGAATAATTATTAGTACAGCCACTACTGCTTTATATAAAATTATATGCATATACATCCTCTGGTGAAGAGTTTTGTTTTTGTGCATTTCGGTTATAAAAAAAAAACCTGTCATTAAGTTCAAAAAGACAACTTAAAACTCACATTCAGTGTTTAAATTCTAATGGTAATTTGCATTGACATAAACACTGCGTACGCAGACTCAATACAACAAATCCGACAACATGTCTATTTAAACGTAGCGCCTGGAGTGATGCAGTGGTACAGGTCCTTCTCAAAAAATTAGCATATTGTGATAAAGTTCATTATTTTCCATAATGTCATGATGAAAATTTAACATTCATATATTTTAGATTCATTGCACACTAACTGAAATATTTCAGGTCTTTTATTGTCTTAATACAGATGATTTTGGCATACAGCTCATGAAAACCCAAAATTCCTATCTCACAAAATTAGCATATTATTAAAAGGGTCTCTAAACGAGCTATGAACCTAATCATCTGAATCAACGAGTTAACTCTAAACACCTGCAAAAGATTCCTGAGGCCTTTAAAACTCCCAGCCTGGTTCATCACTCAAAACCCCAATCATGGGTAAGACTGCCGACCTGACTGCTGTCCAGAAGGCCACTATTGACACCCTCAAGCAAGAGGGTAAGACACAGAAAGACATTTCTGAACAAATAGGCTGTTCCCAGAGTGCTGTATCAAGGCACCTCAGTGGGAAGTCTGTGGGAAGGAAAAAGTGTGGCAGAAAACGCTGCACAACGAGAAGAGGTGACCGGACCCTGAGGAAGATTGTGGAGAAGGGCCGATTCCAGACCTTGGGGGACCTGCGGAAGCAATGGACTGAGTCTGGAGTAGAAACATCCAGAGCCACCGTGCACAGGCGTGTGCAGGAAATGGGCTACAGGTGCCGCATTCCCCAGACCTGGGCTACAGAGAAGCAGCACTGGACTGTTGCTCAGTGGTCCAAAGTACTTTTTTCGGATGAAAGCAAATTCTGCATGTCATTCGGAAATCAACGTGCCAGAGTCTGGAGGAAGACTGGGGAGAAGGAAATGCCAAAATGCCAGAAGTCCAGTGTCAAGTACCCACAGTCAGTGATGGTCTGGGGTGCCGTGTCAGCTGCTGGTGTTGGTCCACTGTGTTTTATCAAGGGCAGGGTCAATGCAGCTAGCTATCAGGAGATTTTGGAGCACTTCATGCTTCCATCTGCTGAAAAGCTTTATGGAGATGAAGATTTCGTTTTTCAGCACGACCTGGCACCTGCTCACAGTGCCAAAACCACTGGTAAATGGTTTACTGACCATGGTATCACTGTGCTCAATTGGCCTGCCAACTCTCCTGACCTGAACCCCATAGAGAATCTGTGGGATATTGTGAAGAGAACGTTGAGAGACTCAAGACCCAACACTCTGGATGAGCTAAAGGCCGCTATCGAAGCATCCTGGGCCTCCATAAGACCTCAGCAGTGCCACAGGTTGATTGCCTCCATGCCACGCTGCATTGAAGCAGTCATTTCTGCAAAAGGATTCCCGACCAAGTATTGAGTGCATAACTGTACATGATTATTTGAAGGTTGACGTTTTTTGTATTAAAAACACTTTTCTTTTATTGGTCGGATGAAATATGCTAATTTTGTGAGATAGGAATTTTGGGTTTTCATGAGCTGTATGCCAAAATCATCCGTATTAAGACAATAAAAGACCTGAAATATTTCAGTTAATGTGCAATGAATCTAAAATATATGAATGTTAAATTTTCATCATTACATTATAGAAAATAATGAATTTTATCACAATATGCTAATTTTCTGAGAAGGACCTGTATTTTGCACCTTGGTTTCGTAGTGCAGAGCCGAGCTGTCTCCAGCATCCAAGGCGGCGCCTGTTTCTACCTCCCGACAGCTGATGTCACTGCCGGAAGCGTGTCCTGACAGAGAACTGCCCACTGAGGGCGCATAAATACTCCAGTACTGCGCTCCTCTGCACTCATTTGCTCCAGAGCTTAATCCTCTACTGCCGCTCCGGCTTCAACAGTGCGCACCGAGCAATCCATCATCGCAAAGTTGGAGCGCCACGTCTTGGGCTGCGAACCACCAGCAGAAAAAGAGTCGAGATGTCTTCATACGTGTCCTCTGAGTCCCGCCGGGTCAGCCCCACTGTCCATGGCAACAAGTTCGACACGGCGCACCGCAAGAAGGCCGTGGCCAACATTTTCGAGAACGTGAACCAGGACGCACTGATGAGACTCTTCCAGAAAACGGGAGACATGAAGGCGGAGGAGAGGGTGCGGAGCATCTTCTCCTACACGCAGGACCCGGAGGAGACGGCGCGGGCGCTGATGGCTCTGAAGCAGCGAAAGAAGGACAAGTTCCTCCGGATCGCGGGCATGGTCCGGCAGCTGCTCAAACTGCGCTGACTCCTCGCAGTCACCTTTCACGTCTGTGTCTCTGTCGACTCGATGAGCCGAATGAGAAAACATTCCCGATGTGACTGAGGTCTCCGCCGCCGAGGCAACTCACCTGCCGGTTGGGAAAGCGGCGTCAGTTGCGGTTGCAGGAGAAAGGCGCCGTGGGCCGCCTGGAGGACAACAAGCGGCAAATGCGGCGTCATAGACGGAGGATCTGCCAGTAGCGGAGCCCTGCCTGGAATCAGGTTGTGACTGGGAATATGAAGGGAATACATGCCTTCCTTCAGACTAGAACTCATGCATGCATTCCCATGGATGCGTGAAGGTGGAACAGCACCCTGCAGGTGCACATCACTGTGCTGGTGCTGGTGCATCACAGCTGCAGTGAGACTTTATGGTGCCAAATAACTTGCCTATACATGAATGCCTGTCCTGACCACATGCCTTGTCACTGAGCTTGATTTTGTTGTATGAACACCACTGCTTAGTGACCAATAATGTGATACTACAATGTGAAAGAACAATGATTTATACTTATGTGAGGTTCCTTTGATTTCCCTTTTTTTTAAATAAACGATTGCTTTGTACTAAATCTGAATTCTTGTCTATGCTCATTAAACACGACTCACATTGTTTCCATTTAACTCTTTTGCACAATAGTCAGCTTAAGATGATTTGTTTAACATCTTGCCTTCAGATCTGGTTTGTTATATTGCATTAAAAAACACACAAGAAACAATTATGTTCAGTTAGAAGTCACAGCGATGCTGATCTTTATAAGTCGATCATTAGAGAGAAATTACTGAATTACGAAAATGTTCTGAGAAACTAGAAAATCACTGCAATACTGGCTGAATTTCAGAGAAAAAAAAAGAGAAACCACAAGTTCCATCAGTCTGCCATACAGCAGCGTGACCCATGTGTAAACTGTATGCAGGGAAAACCCTTACACCAAACAGTTTGAATCCCTATGGCAACCAGAAAATGACCTAATGGGTTTAACATTAGAAACAAAAGGGATACCACCCATGTTGGGACTTATAAAGTGCTGAATCATGGAATCAAAGCATTGTTTCTTAGGGAAAAAGAGGAAAAAGATGCTCTGCCTGCTTTTTTTCTTCATTCTGATGCAGGCAAAGACATTCAAAAGGGACAGAATTACTCATGTGAGGATGTGGTCTATATCTTCTGGGCTTCCCCCACAGCGCTGTATAAAGTATGCCTCATCAGACTGGCGCAAACCAGTTTGGTTCAGACTGGTCTGGAAGGTTGGGGTGGAGTTGAGAAAAGCGTGTTTGCATTGGAGTCTCTCTAATAATCATCAGTGCTCTCCAGATAAGAGAGAGCACTGATGTTAAGTAGAATTACAAGGTTTAGATATGTAGAGACTATTCTTTATAACCGTCTGATTTTTCACCTCAAGTAAAGGAAAAATGATCCTTTCACAGCCAACAGCTAAAGCACTACAACAACCCTGCATTTAATAAAACCTTTTTATATCTGTTTTCTTTTTTTTTTTTTTATCAGCGAGTGGGTGTGTTGGATGGCTTAGACAGACACACAGATCAGCAGATTGGATGCCTGCTAATCTGCTTGCCTTGATAGTCTCTACTGGCTCAAACCAGTTCACTGGGTTTACTGTGTATGATGACATGTGCCTACAGACGCTTCTCGCATGTGTGTAGAGTTTCAGGGAATTGAGGTGTGGCAGTTTCAGGTGGGGGTTTAGAAAGGAGTGCTTCTGTGCTGATGCAATAAAGAAACACATTAGTCAACATAAAGACATCGTTGCTCAAAGTCTAATCTAAATGTTACTCATGCAATGATCAATGTTTTCTTTTGTATGGGACACATAAAAACTCATACATTTAAATACTTAGTCCTTCAATCATTACACTGTTTAAATCAACTGATTTATGTCTTTCAGATGTACCTGCCTGACTGATGATTACTTCTGAAATGTTGTGCTGCACTCTTAGCTTCAAAGGGATTTTTTTTACGATGGAAAGTAATAAAACTTTAGAAAGCTTTAAATGATGTGTTTCACAAAGGATAAAAGGGTGGTACTACTGCAAGGTGAGAAGCTTTTAACATACAATGAAACAGTTTGAAACAAAACATATTTGGGAATACATAAAACAGGTTGTGCATGCACAGACTGTCAATTTTTATTTTATGAAACAGTTACATAAATTCCATGCAAACAAATTCAAATAGCTAATTTTCTGAGTGAAAAATTTCTAAAACATTTTGGTCCTAATTCTGTCTGCCATCTCTGTAGTTCTCTACATGCTAGATAGTTACTACCGTGTTTTATACAGTATCCGTCTGCAAATGTATGGTGTGTGCTGGGCAGCAGCTGCCTGTGTAGGTCTCATTTTGTGCGGGGTTCATTTTATGTAGCAACCAGGAGTTGATTGTGAAATTAAGCAGGAGCACATTCAGCAGCAGTGTTCTAACAATTTAATAGAATCCATGGTTGCCTAAATAAACAATGTAAAAAGCAAATGTGAAGAACAGTTCAGTAAATTTTAAAACTTAAGAGCCAGGTGGCCTGCTTTCCATCTTCATGCTAAGCTTATCAGCTACTTCAATTGCTTGATGTCTAATCCAGAAACACGAGTCTCCTCATCTGACCTAGCACAGGCAAGAAAAGTCAGGGTTAAAAGTTTATTTCAGTTAGTTTGCAGGTTTCTCCTGCTTTCTTAATTTTACAACTGTCCTTTATGTTTTTGCAAGCCTTGCCAAGCATGTTTTTCACTGGCTTCCTGATCCTTTTAGGGCTATACAATTGTTTGGGAAATGAAAGATAAATATTCCAGGTTGCTGTCCTGGCCATCTTTCCCTTGCTGGCAGGAGTTTACAGCATTGGATTCAAGCCTGTCCTCTCCCACCCTCTTCCTGCCTTTCATCAGACAGAGGCGCAGCAAATCTTTTGATGTGAACAGACACTGTGGCAGACAGACTGAGCCTGGAGGACAGTAAGCAAACGGAGAGAGAGGAGAAGGTACCGGATTGAGGTATACAATGAAATTAGCCCACAGAAATAGTCTTACAAAAGTATTCATGATGCTTTAACTTTTCATATTCTGTCAAGATACAATTACAAACTTCAATGTATTTTATTTGGATGTCATAAAGCAACACAGAGTAGTATGTAATTATAAATTGGAAGGAAATTTGTACTTGGTTTTGAAAATAAAAATCTGAAACATACACAGAACCTTTCACTGGAATTATAACTTCCCCTATATTTAGCTCCATCCTTCATTTCATCGGGCTTTGGCAATTTCTCTGTTCCTGCTAAAGTAAAGCATTCCCACAGCATGACACTGCCATGGTCATTTTGAACATTGGGATGGTCGGGCTGGAATCAAACCCACAACTTTTTGTGATGATTGCTCTTTCCACTGAGCCCATACTTTTTCCATTTTTGATGATGGACTGAACAGTGCCCTGTGATGTGTGGGACATAGATTAATAACCTAACCATGCTTTAAACTTCGCCACAACTTTCTCCCAGACCTGTCCGCTGTATTCTTTGGTCTTTATGATCCTCTTTGTTCACTAATGCTCTCTAAAAAACCTCTGATGCCTTCACAGAAGAACTTGATTTATACTGTTCTGAAATTACATTCAAGTTGATCGTTCATTAGTTACGTGGCTTCTGGCAATGGGTTGCAATAGATTTCATTTAGGGACATCAGAGTAATGGGGACTGACCTTCGAAAACTTTCAAAACTATATATCCTCATCCTTTCACTTCACAGCTTTGGGTTAGTCTGTCACATAAAATTCCAGTGATCAAAGCTTCTGCTAAGAATAATTTGGATAAAAATAATTATAACAACGTTACAAACTAAACAAAACAAAATAATTCAATAAATTAGTTGCTTACTTAAAATTCTAACATGTATTGAATACCGTAGGCAATATAATGATACCCACTTTTACATCCGGCTTTAGAGGTCCTTAGTCCTGCAGCTTTTTATGTTCACATTGTGAGAGTAAACAGAGACTAAGCTCACTTTATTGTCAGAACATTTGCTTGCAGGATGTGTCAATGTTCCTTATGATCTAAATTAGCTTGTATGCCCTTTAGTGAATTCATCTGGTAACAGGCATGTCATATGGGTAATCTGACCCACGAACTCCCCAAATACAGACAGTTTATAAAATGTCCGACCAGAGAGGACAACATTCTGGATCACTGTTACACCACCATCAGAGACGCTTATCACGCCGTCCCACGTGCTGCACTGGGCCAATCCGACCACATCATGGTCCACCTGATTCCTGCATACAGGCAGAAACTAAAGCTCTGCAAACCTGTTGTGAGGACGACAAGGAAGTGGAGCAGTGAGGCTGTGGAGAATCTCCAGGCGTGTTTAGGCTGTACAGACTGGGATGTGTTCAGGACTACTACCAACAGTCTGGACGAGTACACAGAGGCTGTGACTTCCTACATCAGCTTCTGTGAGGACAGCTGTGTACCATCATGCACCAGGGTGAGTTACAACAACGACAAACCCTGGTTCACAGCTAAACTCAGAAGGTTAAGACTGGATAAGGAAGAGGCCTTCAGGAGTGGGGACAAAGACATATACAGAGAGGCAAAGTACAAGTTTGGCAAGGCAGTGAAAGAGGCCAAACGACTGTACTCTGAGAAGCTCCAAAACCAGTTCTCAGCCAACGACTCTGCGTCTGTCTGGAAAGGGCTCAAGCAAATCACCAACTACAAGCCGAAAGCCCCCCACTCCATCAACGACCGACGCCTCGCCAACGACCTGAACGAGTTCTACTGCCGCTTTGAAAGACAAAGGGACAGTCCTGCAACCATCTCCCACGACGCCCCCCAACAGCTGCAGCCACAATCCACCACCCCCACCTCCCCAACCTCAAGAGGGGCCTTGGCACCTCCAACCCCCACCCTGAAGTTCCCCCCCACCAGCCCCCTACCCACGCCGAGGACGGCTCTTTCCATCCAGGAGAGGGACGTCAACAAACTCTTCAGGAGACAGAACCCCCGGAAAGCTGCTGGTCCGGATTCTGTCTCACCAGCCAGCCTGAAGCACTGCGCTGATCAGCTGTCTCCAGTCTTCACAGACATTTTTAACACCTCACTGGAGACATGTCATGTGCCAGCCTGCTTCAAGTCCTCCACCATCGTCCCTGTTCCCAAGAAGCCAAGGACCACAGGGCTTAATGACTTCAGACCCGTCGCCCTGACCTCTGTGGTGATGAAGTCCTTTGAGCGCCTTGTGCTCTCACACCTAAAAGACATCACCGACCCCCTCCTGGACCCCCTGCAGTTTGCCTACAGAGCCAACAGGTCTGTAGATGATGCAGTCAACCTAGCCCTTCACTTCATCCTCCGGCACCTGGACTCCACAGGAACCTACGCCAGGATCCTGTTTGTGGATTTCAGCTCTGCCTTCAACACCATCGTCCCAGTTCTGCTACAGGAGAAGCTCTCCCAGCTGAGTGTGCCCGACTCCACCTGCAGGTGGATCACTGACTTCCTGTCTGACAGGAAGCAGCGCGTGAGGCTGGGGAAGCACGTCTCTGACTCCCTGACCATCAGCACCGGTTCCCCCCAAGGCTGTGTTCTCTCTCCTCTGCTCTTCTCCCTGTACACCAACAGCTGCACCTCCAGTCACCAGTCTGTCAAGCTTCTGAAGTTTGCGGACGACACCACCCTGATCGGACTCATCTCTGATGGTGACGAGTCCGCATACAGATGGGAGGTGGACCATCTGTTGGACTGGTGCAGCCAGAACAGCCTTGAGCTCAACGCTCTAAAGACAGTGGAGATGGTTGTGGACTTCAGGCAGAACCCAGCCCCACCTGCCCCCATCACCCTCTGTGACTCCACAATTGACACTGTGGAATCTTTCCGCTTCCTGGGAACCATCATCTCCCAGGATCTCAAGTGGGAGCCAAACATCAGCTCCCTCATCAAGAAAGCCCAGCAGAGGATGTTCTTCCTGCGGCAGCTGAAGAAATTCAACCTGCCAAAGACTATGATGGTGCACTTCTACACAGCCATCATTGAGTCCATCCTCACCTCCTCCATCACCATCTGGTACGCCGCTGCTACAGCCAAGGATAAGGGCAGGCTGCAGCGTGTCATTCGGTCTGCTGAGAAGGTGATTGGCTGCAGTCTACTGTCGCTCCAGGAACTGTACACCTCCAGGACCCTGAAGCGGGCAGGGAAGATTCTGGCTGATCCCTCCCACCCCGGTCACAGACTCTTTGAGACTCTCCCCTCTGGCAGGAGGCTGCGGTCCATCCGGACCAAAACCTCACGCCACAAGAACAGTTTTTTCCCATCTGCCACCAGCCTGGTTAACAAAGCCCGGAAACCACCCTGACGCTCTCCCTTTCCCCCACACCCCCCCTTTTTTTGCTGACAGGACACCTGTAACCTGCAACTCTATGCGTTACATTAACGCTCAGCATGGACTCCTGCTTACTTGCACTGCTTTACTTGCACAATGATCACCTGCACTGTTGTATTGCTCTTGCATCTTATACTGCTCTATATTTACTCTCACTCACTTAAAACTGTGCACTTATATTTATATTATATTGTAGATATGTTTGTACTGTTTAATTTGTACTGTATTGCACCGACTACGCCAAAACAAATTCCTTGTATGTCCAAAAACGTACTTGGCAATAAAGCTTTTCTGATTCTGATTCTGATTCTGATTCTGATTCTGATATGGCCATGCATGAGAAGAATGGTACTAATAAAAGCCAACTTGCGCCATGAGCACGAGTTCAGAAAAAAAGTATCCTCTGCCTTACAGAGAACCATTGAAACAAGCTTTTCCCCCTTTTCTGAGAAACATTCAGATTGAAGAGAGTAAAGTTCCATGTCAGTCAGAAAACCAGTCATTATGCCTGAGGAACAGCAAACAGTTACAGTATTTTCTCCATGTTTGGGCTGACAAGACAAGATACAGACAAATGTGGGTGAGAGTTGGTGGATTAGTGATTGCAGGCAGGGAGGGGCTGTTAACTCAGTTCCAGTACAGACCGACTAACACCGGGAACTGAAGATCTACTGCCCTACTGGTTAAGATTAGTCAGCATTTAGCTGGAGGGCAGAATAAAAAACGAATAAAAAGTCAACATATCTTGATTTAGATTTGTACTGTTTTGATGAAGAGGTCGAGGATGTGACATTTGGCTGCTCTCACATTAACAAAAGGCTTCTCCTGATTCTAGGCTTAGCTTGTTTTTATCATAAATTCAGTCAGGCAGCTGGATCCTTCCTGAATAAGGCATGAGATGTTGGTTCCAGAATTGGACAAACACTGACCAAAACGCTGCTCTGTCCATATATCAGCCACTTGAGATCCAATTTTAACCCCCATTGCTTGTTTTAAGAAGCTGTTTTAAATAACTCCTCAGTCACCCACCACTGTCTGATGGAGTTTCTTTGAAAATACACTCACAGCATTAGAATTTGTTGAACTTACTGTGAAGTGTTTGTACTTTATCATAACAATGGGTTCAGATGAAAATAAAAATGCATTTTGAAATACAATGTCAGTAATGTCAGTTCATTTGCTTATTACCACAAATGGTAAGTTGGGCTGTAACGAGGTGCATATAACCATCAGAATCAAGGAATCAAGGACAATCAATTGACTTTTAAGCTGGGGTGGTTGTTGGTGTTAGGTGGATATTCCAGGTCTCTCGGAGGCTCTCTGCTAGCACTTCTTAGCTCTTGGGTCAACTCTTTGATTTGTGTTTGACTCCCCTGTCAGAAAATCTATGAAAAGCCCCTGGCCACAGCCAGTTTATGGTGAAATTATTTTCTTTCCACTTCCAGGTTAGAGCTCCAACTGGAACATTTGGAAGTTTAGAAATGCAGCTGCACCCACTGCCATTCGCATGTTTTTCAAAAGCAAGATTTTTGGTGAAGGTCTCTATAGTTTAACCAAACCTCCCATTCTGTGCAATGATTTTGTACTGCGAAACGTATTCATAATCCAACAGTTAACCCAGCTCTCATGTTTGAATAAGGAGAGACTCTAGTACTAGGAAAAATTAAGGACACAATAGGTTTGACAGATTAATTTAAAACAAAAGAAGAAAGTCCTCTGGGTTTCCAGTGGGATCCTGGCTTGGCACTGATGAAGAGAGGTAAGTGTTAGTGAGCAAATTACAAAACACTGAATAATGATGAGATAGCAGTTGAAAAGTCCTTACTGTTATTGAAGATGATGTAGGTCCAAGAAAATGTGAGCACATCCAAAAAATCTCAGTTTGACATGTGGTTTCTTCCAGCAACGGGGTTTGGAGGACCAGAGAGTGTTGAGGGTGGAGAGGCATGTAAGCGTGTTGTAGATAGCTGAGGGATTCAAGCAGCTGATATCAGGACGGCGGCCAGAGAAGCAATAAGACTTACAGAAGGGGACTTGAGAGGATTTCTCCAGGGAATGAAGGAGCAAGGAAGTAGAGCACAGGAACATGGGAACTAAAGGATAACTTTGAAGTGGTTCCTGAAAACAGGGGAAGACAAACTTGGGTTAGTTGTCAGCACTAAGAACAAAAGTAATGCAGGATCAGGTGGGCCTGATAAACCCCGCTGTGAGTAAAAACAATCTGGCATGTGCACCTGGAGATTTGCTCCTCTGTAAACTCTTCCTGATTAGTCCTGATCTGCTGCAGCTGCGAAGCAACACCTGCCAGTCACACCCTCCCAGGAAAAGGTAGGAGAGACGCACAGCAACCTGTATACAGATCTGAGGATATGACAGCAGCTGGTATTGATAGAAGCAAGAATGCTTTCTGAATACTAACAGATTTCAGCTTGTTTCTTGGTTTTTATGCCTTTTTGCACATCCTTTTATGTGTCCAATACTTATTCCCTGATTCATCTAAATTGTTACCCAAAATCTAATTTGTGGACTAATCTGCTCTGAGTGGATGACACCCCATATATAGAGGCTCATCTAAAGGAAACCACAGCAGTTACTTATGTTACTTATGTTACTTATGTTTCTTGTTGGAACAAAGAGAGCTTAACATGAGTGTAGCAATCAGTAATTTTGCTCCAAGTACAGTCTGTGTTAAAAGATCCAAAAAGATCAATTGAGACATTCCAGTGAATTTGAAAGTTTGCAACAGTCAGATCCCTGACCTTTTTCTAGTAAAAAAATCAAATTGAAATTATCCCAAAACAGTTTCTAATAAAGTTTTTTTTTTTTTTTACATTTATCAAGAGGAGCATTATAATGTTACCCGTAATGCTCCACTTGTGACTGTAAATCTGATGGGCTTCTTCTTGGCACTCAGACAACAATTCTGAGGGCTACTCTGCTGGACAGGACATGTTAAAACAAAAGTTAAATCCACTGGAATGTTTTTCATGTTTCAGTCCTCAAGCACTGCCCCTTCTTGCACCATGTGAGCTGAGCAGCTTGATGACTGGAGGTCTCAGGATGAAGTAAAAGTCAGAAGGTCACAGTGATGTAAGACATATCCGGGAAGAGGTTGAAATGTGTAAAAGAAAAGCAAGCAAATAACTGGCACTTGGTACTTATGAGTTTTCCTTAAAGCACCGGCCTGTCTGACTCTTTACGCTTCATCTGGAGTACCCTGTGACTGGAATACTTAGGATAGACTAAAAGCATAAAACTGACAATGCAGATGGGAATCCAGGAATTTGGAACATTTACAATTTCTAGTTGTCTCTGGACTAGTGTCATTTGTTCAGGGACAAAGCTGTTGTGTTGATTTTGGCTGAATCATCCCTTTGTGGATGGCTGCCATTGCTTTAATACGTAGCTTGTTGTTGATTCATATTAACACTGCTGTTCACCTTACGTCAGTAAGCTGCGTAAACAGTGCCCTCTGTCCCATGGATGGCTTCCGCAAAGAGACAGTGTAGACACCCGTCCTAAACAAAACAATAAACTCAGCAAGGTGGCTAGGGAACCCTCCCTGACAGCCGTTTTCCTCACACTGTGGCAGCTTGTTGATTTAACAAGCACAGAATGGATGTTAGGGGTGACCATGTTTGTTTAACAGAAAATACAACCGTATTTGACAAACGTGCTGACGTTACCCGGAAACATTTTCCATGAGGTGTGTGTGTCAGATTCTACTAAGTGCAATGCAAACTCATACTTCAATGTGTCATTATTGTTTTTAATCTTTGGAAGGTGGAAGGTTAAATCAAATCCTTTGTTGTTATCCATTCACTTTCTCCAGAATTTGAACACTGTTGATTTCCCAATATGTACTGATCAAACCTTTGGCTTCTGCTCACTCACAGAGACAAATCAGGACCTAAGTCCTGCAGAACTTGAGCTCCATCTGTCAAATTTGCTTAAGTCAGTTGTTAATGACCAAATGGAGCTTCACAGGCAGGGTAGGAGCAAAACAAAACATCTCTAAATAATTCTAGCAAAATGTTGATGATAAAAGAAAAAGTATGTGGAGAGGCTTGTGCCTGTTTCCAGTAGTCATTAGGCAATAGGCGGTACACCCTAGACACCAAGATACCTAAGGGCAATTTAGAGTTACCAATTAACCTATCGTGGTTGTGGGCTGTGGGAGAAAGCTGTAAGACCTGGACAGAACATACAAATGCACTAGGAGAACATGAAAACCTCATCAACAATGCCAAGCCAGAAATCAAACCCAGGACATCTGGCTGCGAGAGATAGTGTTCACAACTGCATTACTATGCAGGTGCATTGTCTCTGCAAATTTGTTTCTAATCTTTATCTACTTGTATCGTCTGAAAGCCAAGGAGTTAGATGTCAGGGTTATGATCCTGCAGCCACATTTCAGTGAAACACATAATACTCAATTTCTAATATTCTGCCTGGGTTTTGGTTAGTGCTTCCTGCTTGTCCATCTTAAATGAATAAGACCTCACATCCCTCATTACAATCAATGGAAGAGATGATTTTGAACATCCATGACATCTTTTCTTCAGTCTTTGGGCTTCTAAGAGAAAAAGGTTGTGGAACCTCAGGAAAAGGCCAAAAAATAGCTCCATCTTTACCTCAAAGCTGCGAAGAAGCAGGACCGTCAGCTTCATTATTTGAGCGTTTTGGATCTAAACTTTAATGTCGCTATGGCTACACATAATAAGGGGCCAAAAGTAAAGAAAGGTGACAGCATTTAAGGAGCACAGCATCTGAGCCAGAATAAAAAATAATTATGCATTCAGTTAAAAAAAATAAGGAAGAATTAAAGTTGCAAGCAGCGTTGGCAGCCCTCGCTGCTCAGCGCCACTCCTGCTTGTTTCATGACTGCGGGGGTTCCAACACTCAGGTGAGGCCGCCGTTGAATTCCATTTAAATACGTCACCAAAATATATCACAATCAGCAAAAAGTCAGAGGTTGAGGCTGATTGATGTGTGATTTACAGTGAACTGTATGCAAACAGCGAGATACTGAACTTCACCATGCTGTCACACCAACACGCCTTGATATTGCAAATGATTTTGGATAAGATTTGATCCCCAAAGCCATGAGAGTATACTGAGTCATTTTGAAGTCAGTAAGTCAAAAGGTGTAGGAGGAATTAGCTCAGATACGATGTGTGTAAACAAGTAGAAAATAACGGCTTTGTTCCAAAATGGCCGGCTCCCTGTGCGGTTAAGACCATGGCACCAAAAGACTTAGGTCCTGAGAGGTTACAGATGTGTACTGAATTTCATTATCCTTGGTCAAAGCATTGCTTGGGGCTGATTTTTTAAAATGTTCTATGGGGTGCAGTGAACGATTTAGGCCATGACCACCAAATATTTCAGTGGATACCTTCTGGGGGCCGAACTAAGAACAATCATAATGAATTTGGTGCTTATCAGACAACAAGTGGAAATTAGAGACAAATGTATGGCCAATCCACTTCAATCCACGGCCACAACCTCCAGTGAAAACTCTGTGTTAGAAATGAAGTGAGACCAACTTTTAATCTGTTTTCTGACACAATTTCAAGTGGATTAAGTGTAGAGGGTCTGAAATATACCTTTCCAAGTACAAACAGTGACTTCCTGTTCCCAAGGGGTGGATTTTTGATGGTGTCAGCATTTGACCACATAGAATTGTTGGTCACTGGAGAGGGATCAATCATATCAAGTTTGCTCTAATTCTGCCTTTCTATGGCACAGTTACAGCATTTTGAACTTTTTGGCGAGTAGTTCAAGTTCGTGGCCTGGGCACGCTCCCTAAACATTTTCAAAAACTCACGATTTTGATAAGGTTTAATCCACCATGCTTTAAGTGCACACTGACCAAATTTGAAGCTGATAGCTCAAAAGCCCTAAGAGGAGTATTTATGAAACGTCAAAAACGCTCAAAAATTTACTTTGACCTAAATGGCCGACTTCCTGTAGGTTTTATGGCATACCTCCAGGACACTTTTTTTCATGATTTAGAAGGTTTTACCTGTGTACCAAATTTTACATCTCTACGACTTACCAGTTGGCCTATCTCACTTAAAGAGGTGCAGTAGTGCCGTTTGGCCACGGCCACTTTTAAGTCCATTAAAAACCTATAATTTCACACGGGGGACAATTTTTGGTAACGTTTGGTGAGTTTTCCTATGTGTTTAGGCCCCCAAATTTCTACTCTAAGTGGCGGAATATTAAGAAATCCTGCGATTACAGTAGGCCTTCGCAACCAGGGCCGTAGCCAGACTTTAAAAAATACTGAGGTCCACCGCCCATTATCCCCCTGCACATCAGTTACAACAAAGACCAAAACTTAATTAAAATAGAAGCATTTATTTAAAACGTAACGACTTGAATGCGACATGTATTTGTGTGTGTGTGGTTGTGTGTGTGAATCCATGGGGAGTAACATCATCTGAGGCAACAGGGACTCAGGGCACAACCATGATGACTCACTGAAATGACATGAATTAGTTTATATGAATGTTGATTGTTCACACTGCACAAACACATTCAAAACAGAAGATCTGAGCATACTTCTTACCTTTGTACTCACACTCTCACCTGTCTCTCCTGACAAATCAAAAGCAGACTAAAGTTATCCACCTTCCTTAGTCTGTCTTTAAGCCTGAATTCGTTTTAGATTTGACTAACTGAAATATTTTTCTAAAAGAACACAAACATAAATAAAGCATAATTAGTCTTTCACAGCTGCTCACAAAAATTGCGCCAACACAAATCAAACGTCGTCAATGGGCGGTAATTATTCTAACTAAACTTAAGCAGTGTTAAACTTAAACTGTTATTTGGAGCAGAAAGGAATTGAAGTAGAATTTTTTTGTCAGCTGCACACTTCTTTGTCTGGTCTTTATTTTAGCGGTAGGGTATGCAAAGGTGCACTCTTCTTCGTAAGTATTGAGTTTGGCTGAAGTTTTAGCGCCTCCTACAGTAACCTGGTGGAGCTAGTCAGAGAACCTCTTTGTTCGAAAGCATTGTTTTGATTAACTTTTTATTATATACACAGAAGAGAAATACTGAGGTCCCAACCTCGGTGTCCTCAATGGTAGCAACGGCCATGTTCGCAGCACTTTCACTGCTCGGGCCTAAAAATCCCAAGAAAACATCCATTACAATATAACCGAGCTAATGGTACAAGCTGTCACCCAATGCAGAGATTTTATTTCAGAAATGTGTATTATTAAGTGTTGCAGTAAAGAAATTAGTAATAAAGAAAATCCTGCAGAAGAACTGTTTTTTGTTGAAGACTTTAGTCAGTGCCTTGTAGGGTCACTATACATTAGTTTACCCACTCACAGAGCTGTTCTATATCTTTGCAGTGTCAGTAATCTGCATTCAAGGAAAAACCAAAACTGCTGAACAAACAAAAATATAAACTGAGTAGGACTCTTGAAATCTCATCAAGGACTCTTAAGATAAATAGATGTGACATAACACTGTCTGTTCATACTATCTCACTTTTAATGCTAAACCAATAGGCTGACATTGTTTACCTAGTGTAGTTGGCAGCCACTGAGATCTCTTTGTGCTAGTGACCTAAAGTACTTGCGAAAGCAAACACATTTTCTTTTGAGCACATCAAATTGAGGTTTCAGGTTCAGAGGGAAAAAACAGCAACATGTTCTTACTTGGTTTTAGTTTTTTGATCAATCATGTAACATGAAACAAACAATTTAACTACTCAAGCAAAGCAGGAATTACTATTACGACCAACTGGACGCCAGAGCAGCTATGCAGCTCATTTCATATTTAACTTGAAGTGAAAACACATGACAGAAACTGTTGTCACTGGGTTTTTCATTTGTGGATCTTGAGGAACTGATGCTTTGTAAGCAAAGTGCTATTCTTCCCAAAAGAATATGACCTTTTTTAACCTCTGCCTCGGTAACTGTCCACCCAACAAGACAATGTGCTCTCTAAATCTGCATGAGATGACTCCCTGGAGTTAGAGCAAAGTCAAGTCCAGGGCTTTGTCAGGATGGGGGTTTCTATTGTTTGCCTGTATCAGTGTGTAACTGTATGCTGTGTAAGTATCTGTCTGTGTGAGTGTGCAGGTGTGTGTGTGTGTGTGTTTGTTTTGCGCAGCTCTGGAGAAAGCCTTTTCCTGTGTGGCGCTGGAGACTCCATATAGGGCTGGATGGCCGGCAGCCCAGCAGACTTGCTGTCTCGCTTCAGTTCCACTGTAGGGCCTTACCATTGTTCTAACCCGCACTCCCTTTTGTCCTGTCCAGTCTGCCAACCCCCATGTTTGTTCTCCAACACCTCCACCCTTTTCTTGTGTCTCTTGCCCTGCAGGTGCAGCTGATCTGTGGCCGGCAGAAACAGGAAGTGCAATTCCAGAAACAATGGCATCCCCCAGCTTCTATTTATATTAAATCTTTGTTTTATCAATGTATTTGACTGTCTATTTTAAGGTTTGGACATCAATTTGTAGAATTGTGTAACCATGATAGAATGTAAAATCCCCTGAATCAGCATGTAAACATGTTCAACTTGTTGATTGGACTCCACTTTGGCCTAAGTATGAGGTCAATTTCATATCCTTGCAGTGTGCTTTATGGTTATTATTAACCACAATATATTGTCTGGTTTTAGAATCAGCATGTATGATGAAAAATACACCGAATTGTTTATAAATACAGTGCTGTGAAAGGGTATTTACCTCCTTACAGATTTGATCTGCTTTTGCTTTTTTGTCACACTTAAATGTTTCAAATAATGAAACCAATTTAAATTTAAGACATAGATAACTTTTCAAATGATAATGTCCTTGGACTTACTTCAAGGCTTTGCATCAGTTTCCTGCTGCATAAACCAAGGGTGTTTGAGTTTAAGGTCACGATCAGATGGGCCGATATTCTCTTTCAGAATATTCTGCTAGAAAACAGAATTCATGGTTCTATCAGTTACAACAAGTTATCTAGCACCTGAAGTAGCAAAGCAGCCTCTGACCATCATGGTAGGTATGATGCTCTTTTTCTGAAATGCTGTTTTAGTTTTTATGTAACAAGACAGACACATTATGTTGGTCAGTCCACAGAATATTTTCCCACATCATGCCCCACTCTTTAAGTGGGGCATGATGTGTTGATTCTTGAGATCTGTTAACCTTTTTCATGTTGTCAGGTTTTAATTGCTTTCGTACAAGTCTAGGAATGGTCAGGCCTGGTTGTGGCTAATGAAATTGCACTCATATTTTGTGGTTAAACATAATTTAAGAAGGATGTGGGGTGTATTTGTTTGACATTAACATTTATTGGATGATCTGATAAAAAATGTGACAAAAAAGCATAATCAAAATAAATCTGTAAGGGAGCCAATAAGTTTTTTCTGCACTATGTTTTTATCATAGCTACAGAGGAATCATTATAGCCTTCATAAGCCTCAGCACAAACTTTAGAAGAGGTGGGGAAGCATCATAACTATGCTGGCAGCTGTTTAGAGGATGTGCAACACATTTACACCGCGATATAATAAAGTGATGACACTGCAATCATGCTACCTCCTCTGGTGTAGTGCAGTAAGTCGAACATAAAACTCATGTGAAAGTCCTTGGAGTGCCTGTGTAGGTGGTGTAGGTGAACACCAACAGAATAATGCAGATGAAAGTACCCGGTCAGTATGGCAGGCAGATAACATGTAACAGGGCATTGAGTGCATGGCCTAGTGCACAGCACTTCTTACCAACTGAATGGACTTCAGACTTAAACTGTCAGTGAACAAGTCACATAGCTGCAGTCAAAGGCCCACACAGGAGCAGGTCAGTGCCCTCTGAAGACACTAACATAAACAACTTAGAAAGACGTTTGCTGCATTTCAGCTAAAACTTAGTAAGTAGTGTCCTTGTTACTAAATCTTTTTTTTTTCCAAGATTTTAGTTTTATTTCACTTTGGTTCTGTTTTTTGTTTTAATTTTGCATCTATGGAGAAACATATGACTTTAAAGTTGGGAAAGGCTTGCCTCCTAAAGGTGTTAAAATTTAAAGTAAACAAGAACTCATTAAAAACAGCAGAAGATAAAGAAACACCATGTAAAATCATCATGTCAAGTTGTTTAAAGTGTAACAAAAATAACCAACAAAGGTCTCCATACGACTACTCTCATACAGTCATTTAAACCATTGCAGTAAAAGGAACAGCCTGTTGGAGGAAACTGTAATTGATCCAGTCCAAACACCCACCCAATGGCGCCCAGTGGGCTGCAAACTATCCAGATCATATACTCGAGCACAATATGTTCAATAGTGTGATACAGTGCCTTGCAATGTTATTGATATATCTCAAACATTTTCCCACAGTGCAGCCTCTTACCTCATTGTATTATTTTCAGAATTTAATGTAGTAGATCAACACAAAACACTGCGGAATTGTGAAGTGAAACCAAAAGGATTCATGGTTCTCAAACTTTTTATTTATAACAATCTGACAAGTGTGTTGAGCATTTGTAGTCAGCCACCACTTTGATTACCGTAAATATGATCCTGTTAATAAACAGAATCCAGATGTGGTAATTTATTCTGTAAATCCAGCTGTTCTATGAAGGCCTTGGAAATTTGTTAGAGAACATCAGTGAGCAAACAGTATCAGGAAGACCAACATAACTCTAAGATTTGAACTCATGAAGCACAAATAAATCCATGATCTGAAAATGGAAACAGTATGGCACATCTGTAAACCATCAGGCCAGGCAAGGAGAGCATAAATCAAATAAACAGGCAAGACGCCCACAGTAATTCTGGAGGGGATGCAGATGTCTACAGCTCAGGTGAGAGAATTTATAGACAGGACATATAATAGTCATGCAATCCACATATCTGGTCTGTATAGAAGAGTGAAAAGAAGCAAGTCATTGTTTGCCACCAGCCACTCAAGAGACACACCAAGAGATGACTGTGGTTCAGTGAGAAGAATAGTCATCTTGCAATACGAAAGTTGTGGGTTCAATTCCAGCTTCCTCTTGCCACATGTCGACATGCCCCTGAGTTAGTCACTTAACCTCAAGTTGCCTACCAATCTGCGTATCAATGTATGAATGTGGGGTTAACGTGACACCACAATAAATGATGCTTATCACAACATCATCCCACTGTGAAACATGGTGGTGGCAGCATCATGCTTTTCTTCAGCATAAACAGGGAAGCTAGACAAAGTTAATAAGAAGATGATTGGAGTCACATAAAGTCAAATGTGGAAGTGAAACTGTAAATACAGCTGGGGACTTGAGACAGTGGTCCAGCACACAACGACCCTAGGCTTGCAAACTGAGATAAAATAAAGGGGTTTAGATAGAAACAGTATTGTTTTAGCCTATACATGATTTTCTCTTGTGTTTTTTGTTTTATGGTGTTTGTGGCTGTTTTAACAGAGAGCGCTTTATTAAGTTGGATGGAAACTTTACAATAACTATGAGCAAAGAACAATGTTTGGTCAGTTTTTTTTAAATTATCTCGTTTCTTTACATTCAGGACTACTACCAACAGTCTGGACGAGTACACAGAGGCTGTGACTTCCTACATCAGCTTCTGTGAGGACAGCTGTGTACCATCATGCACCAGGGTGAGTTACAACAACGACAAACCCTGGTTCACAGCTAAACTCAGAAGGTTAAGACTGGATAAGGAAGAGGCCTTCAGGAGTGGGGACAAAGACATATACAGAGAGGCCAAGTACAAGTTTGGCAAGGCAGTGAAAGAGGCCAAACGACTGTACTCTGAGAAGCTCCAAAACCAGTTCTCAGCCAACGACTCTGCGTCTGTCTGGAAACGGCTCAAGCAAATCACCAACTACAAGCCGAAAGCCCCCCACTCCATCAACGACCGACGCCTCGCCAACGACCTGAACGAGTTCTACTGCCGCTTTGAAAGACAAAGGGACAGTCCTGCAACCATCTCCCACGACGCCCCCCAACAGCTGCAGCCACAATCCACCACCCCCACCTCCCCAACCTCAAGAGGGGCCTTGGCACCTCCAACCCCCACCCTGAAGTTCCCCCCCACCAGCCCCCTACCCACGCCGAGGATGGCTCTTTCCATCCAGGAGAGGGACGTCAACAAACTCTTCAGGAGACAGAACCCCCGGAAAGCTGCTGGTCCGGATTCTGTCTCACCAGCCAGCCTGAAGCACTGCGCTGATCAGCTGTCTCCAGTCTTCACAGACATTTTTAACACCTCACTGGAGACATGTCATGTGCCAGCCTGCTTCAAGTCCTCCACCATCGTCCCTGTTCCCAAGAAGCCAAGGACCACAGGGCTTAATGACTTCAGACCCGTCGCCCTGACCTCTGTGGTGATGAAGTCCTTTGAGCGCCTTGTGCTCTCACACCTAAAAGACATCACCGACCCCCTCCTTGACCCCCTGCAGTTTGCCTACAGAGCCAACAGGTCTGTAGATGATGCAGTCAACCTAGCCCTTCACTTCATCCTCCGGCACCTGGACTCCACAGGAACCTATGCCAGGATCCTGTTTGTGGATTTCAGCTCTGCCTTCAACACCATCGTCCCAGTTCTGCTACAGGAGAAGCTCTCCCAGCTGAGTGTGCCCGACTCCACCTGCAGGTGGATCACTGACTTCCTGTCTGACAGGAAGCAGCGCGTGAGGCTGGGGAAGCACGTCTCTGACTCCCTGACCATCAGCACCGGTTCCCCCCAAGGCTGTGTTCTCTCTCCTCTGCTCTTCTCCCTTTACACCAACAGCTGCACCTCCAGTCACCAGTCTGTCAAGCTTCTGAAGTTTGCGGACGACACCACCCTGATCGGACTCATCTCTGATGGTGACGAGTCCGCATACAGATGGGAGGTGGACCATCTGTTGGACTGGTGCAGCCAGAACAGCCTTGAGCTCAACGCTCTAAAGACAGTGGAGATGGTTGTGAACTTCAGGCAGAACCCAGCCCCACCTGCCCCCATCACCCTCTGTGACTCCACAATTGACACTGTGGAATCTTTCCGCTTCCTGGGAACCATCATCTCCCAGGATCTCAAGTGGGAGCCAAACATCAGCTCCCTCATCAAGAAAGCCCAGCAGAGGATGTTCTTCCTGCGGCAGCTGAAGAAATTCAACCTGCCAAAGACTATGATGGTGCACTTCTACACAGCCATCATTGAGTCCATCCTCACCTCCTCCATCACCATCTGGTACGCCGCTGCTACAGCCAAGGATAAGGGCAGGCTGCAGCGTGTCATTCGGTCTGCTGAGAAGGTGATTGGCTGCAGTCTACTGTCGCTCCAGGAACTGTACACCTCCAGGACCCTGAAGCGGGCAGGGAAGATTCTGGCTGATCCCTCCCACCCCGGTCACAGACTCTTTGAGACTCTCCCCTCTGGCAGGAGGCTGCGGTCCATCCGGACCAAAACCTCACGCCACAAGAACAGTTTTTTCCCATCTGCCACCAGCCTGGTTAACAAAGCCCGGAAACCACACTGACACTCTCCCTTTCACCCACACCCCCCTTTTTTTGCTGACAGGACACCTGTAACCTGTAACTCTATGCGTTACATTAACGCTCAGCTTGGACTCCTGCTTACTTGCACTGCTTTACTTGCACAATGATCACCTGCACTGTTGTATTGCTCTTGCATCTTATACTGCTCTATATTTACTCTCACTCACTTAAAACTGTGCACTTATATTTATATTATATTGTAGATATGTCTGTACTGTTTAATTTGTACTGTATTGCACCGACTATGCCAAAACAAATTCCTTGTATGTCCAAAAACGTACTTGGCAATAAAGCTTTTCTGATTCTGATTCTGATTCTGATTCTGCAATGACCATTAGGAACAATCAAGACTAAGTGTGATATAGAAGATAGCTGTGCAGCTTACTGGACAATATCTGCAACTCATTGCTGCCTGGAACATGTTCTTTTACCTTCTTTCAAAGAAAGAAAATGGCTCTTGTTGACCCTTGGTGATTAATATTATGTAAGCAGTATTTATTGATATTCTGTTACAGCTGGCTTGTATTGTGACAGAAAACAGTTGTTAAAGAAAATCCCAAAAGAAAGCAAACTGGGAGGAGTTTCCAACAAAGCAAAGGATATGCAGTAATTCACATGCATTTCTTCGTAAACGGTCTGACTCCTTGGAATAATATTTAATTTCTTATGCTCCATTAAAGTCCATTTCTTCGTAAACGGATGGAGCATAAGAAATTAAATATTATTCCAAGGAGTCAGACCGTTTACGAAGAAATGCATGTGAATTACTGCATATCCTTTGCTTTGTTGGAAACTCCTCCCAGACAATTGTTCATTTTTCACAGGTATGATGAGTTGCCCCCAACAATAGCCATTCTCCAACCCATAAACTTGCTTGACAATCATCAGCTCAGACAGGATCTTGATAAAGCCAAAGGGAAACAGATAAGGCTGAATTACTCCGCAGCTGATCGTATCTGAACATGCAAACGTCAAGGATTACTCTCCTAAAAGAGCGGATATGCAGTTCGTTTGCCACTGTCACACTTTGGCCCAGCCTGGTGTTTTATGTCTACAGTTTATGTTAGCACATAATGTGTTTAACAGCTGCTGTGATCAGTTAATTAGGTTGTTCGGCAGAAAGAAACAATGCCCTTTGTTTACAGGTTGAACATTGTGCATCATTTACCACCTCAAGTTATCTTGAAATATGATCAATATGACTTCAGTGGTAGACTTTTGGCAGATGCCTTTACATACAGACAGCAGCTCTCTCTGGGGCATGAAATCCTTTGTTTTTAACCTCATGGCGCTCATAAAACTGCCAACATGTGATTGTGGGAGACACTTGAGTAAAATCCCCCTCTGCTTAAATTGCAGATTAAACAAAATTTCAGTCTTTGCAAACAAATAAGGAATGATGGAGATAATTTAAAAAATTTTACACTCCTTTTTACACTGTGGTCTGTAATTTAGAATTCAATATATTTAGGTATCAACACGACAAAGAGTCTACAGCCATGTTAGTGATGCCTTGAGGCAGTAATTATTCCCAGAGGAGCTTGCAGGACGGATGTGTGTAATGGTATGGCAACATGCTCAATGATGGTTTCGGTTCATTGATGTTTGACTGGTATGGTGTTTGCAATGTCATCAGTCTTAGATAAGTCTTAAAAAAACAGACAATGGGATGTAACAAATGTGCAGGATTCAAGATTGCCTCTCTAGCCGATAATGGTTTAAAGTACGTTTTTTTCTTTTTTTTACAGTTTTTGGCTATCATATGAGACATTAACACAACACCAAGTTTTTCTACTTTAATTACATATTCTTTGTCTTTATCCGAAATACAGTAGTGGTCAGTCCCTGATTTACTCCTTGGAATGGTAATGTCATATCTAGCCCTGGTAATACCCAGGTACACATGGCTGGACGTGCACGCAGGAAGGCGTGCAATGGTGCGGTCCCGATGCCTTCTTCTCCAGGCCGTGGGAAAAACCGCTTGAATTAGAGACAGGGGGCTTTGTAGTTGCTTCTGTAGGTATCATAAAGAAGACAAATTTGTCTTAATAACCCTCTTTTTGTATGAACACTGGATTATGTGAGCAGCAGATCAATACTTAACTTGTAGTTGCCTTTGATCATCGGGTATTCGACTGTAAGATCATAGTCACTATGGGAACAAGGATTCTTTGAATTAGTAGCCTTATACTTGTCCACGGGTTTAAAGGCCTTCAGCTGACACACGATCTCTCCGTTAGCTGCAGGGCTGCAGCCATATTGAGGGTGAGCGGAAGGGGGAACGTGTTTTTGGATCAGAGATTCTAAGTCTAACTCCTCCTCTTCCTGGGCTGAGCTGAGAGTAGGTTAATGTGATTTATTTTAAAAGTTCCAGAAAAGTTCATACCGGCCTTTGATGGTGTATAGTTAAGAGTCCATGTTCCGTCCATGTTTCACTCCATGGCTGCGGTCCCAACACTGCTCTTTTCTTTCAAACCCCCAGTCGGTCACGACAGATAGAAGCAGTATTGTTGCCTCTCACACTGAGCCTGGTTCTGCTGGAGGTTTCTGCCTGTTAAAAGGTAGTTTTCCTCTTCATTGTTGCTACATCCATGCTCAGTATGAGGCATTGCTGCAAAGACAATGCAAGTGACTGCCCACTGTCGCTACATGCTCATCTAGGAGGAGTGAATGCTGCAAGTCACTGACTTGATGCAATCTGCTGGGTTTCCTTAGGTAGAAAAGCGTTTTAATCAATTTCAATAATTAACTGAATCTGACTGCACTGTTTGATTGTTAGGATTAATTGGAATGTATGTACCCAACTTGAAATCTGTGTGATTCGACAGAAATGATTTTGTAAAGTGCCTTGAGATTGCATTTGTTGATAATCGAGACTATATAAATAAACTGAGCTGAATTTAATTGGTGGTCTGTGGCTCAGATGGTTGTCATTAAAGTTCAACATAAACCTGCAAGAGGACAAAAATTAAAACTAAAACATTGCAGTTAACATAAAGGCTTACTGTTTACTGTTATGCCTTGCTAACGTATTCTTAATGCTTGACTTTTGCACATCTTGTTTTCATACAGCCATAAACAAATATGCTGGGTGTCACTGGCATGGCCTGCATGGTGCCTGGGGGTCCTGGCTGGTCGGAAGGATATCTGGATCCTGGGCTGCTGGCAGTGGGTTCACTTCACTTAGTTGGCCCGGGTTCTCCCGAACGAACAAGGGGGGGTCAACCCCTTTGTGGGGACTCGACCATGGTGTCTTTGGGGATCTCTGGCGGGTCCCTGTCTAGGTCAGAGGTGTATTGGTATAAGCACGGGGGGGACCAGTTGGGGAGCAGGTCCTCAGGACTATTCGTGCTGGTGCCTTGGCGCCCATCCCCTCCTCTCTAACATATCCAACACCGCTCATCCACAGGGGCTTGAGGTGTGGGATGATGGACCTTGCAGGTATGGGGGCAGCAACGTGCAGTGCCCTTAGACACTTAGGACTTTGTGGTTGGGGTGGGGGAGACTCAATTGTCAACACTCCACAGCCACAACCCCAATTTTATTGTACTTTAGAAAAACATATCTGCATTCATCAAAATATTTCACATTGCCACAGTCACTCATGCAAACATGGCATGGCGTAGTTCACTTTTGCTGAGAGTCTGTAACCGGGGGCTGCCCCCTTGCATCCCTTGGGGTGTAGTATGTGTCTGGACCTCAACCACGTCTTGGTGTGGTGGGCTTCTGTTGGGTAACCTATGGCTCCCGGGGGTGTGTCGGCCTGCCCCCGGGCCTGGAGGGCTACGCAGGACTCTGATGGGCATCCTTTCCTCTTGACCTCCAAACGGCTAACTCGCCAGATGGTAATGCTAATGTGCCCTCCCTATATTGGTTTTTTCTAAATTGTTGCTGCCGCTGTGGCCTGGCACCTCCCCGGCATGAAGGAGTCTCCCCTGCTTGGTGCTGGGTGGTCTTTCTGCACATGCCCAAATAAACACACAGTACTGACACACAAATAATCCAAATGGTTGAAGGTCATACAAACACAGTTTACTATTATACCAATGTGGTCTACCTACTTTGATGCTGGATCCAGTCTTTAATAAAATTAATCACACCATTAGAATTTCATATAGAAATATCCTTTTTGTAGAATGTTTTTGTACAACGTCCTTTGAAGCCTGTAGCAGGTATTCTTCTAGGAGTGCCCTGTAATCATTTCCATCCATCTTAGCTTCACCTCTAACCAGTTTCTCTGTCCTTGGAAAGCATCCCCATAGCATGATGCTCCCATCACAGTGGAAAGGGTATGCTAAAGGCAATTTGCACTGCTGTCTTTCTGCCACACAAAAGGATTTGAATGTACACCACGGTTAAAAATTTGTTTTTCATCTGATCCAGACACATATTTCACATTTGCCTTGTCCCCTAAATATGTTGTGTAAAGGTTTAAACAATATTCAGGTGAGCTTTCTTTCAACAATTACTTTGTTGAAGCTTAGGCTCTCCGCAGCTCCTCGTGAGTTACCATGGGCTATTTTTCGAAATAATGCTCTCCTTGCCTAGCCTTTTTGTTTAGGTGGATTTATGTCTACATAGGTTTGCAGTTGTATCATATTGTTTCCAACAGAAGAGGTTGGACTTAATGTTCTGTAAGTTCAAAACTTTGGATATCGTTTTATAACCTGTCCCACTCTGCTACATCTTTCTAAGCAAACACAGCAGATTGCTATGAGTCATTTTCTTACAGTAATCATTCCTTTTGGATGAGCATGTAGCAACAATGGTCGGTCGTTTGCATTGTGTCACATGCATGTAGCGACAGCAGAAAGGAAAACTCCCTTTTAAAAGGAAGAAACCTCCAGCAGCACCAGGCTCAGTGTGAACAGCCCTCTGCCAAGATCTACTGGATGTTTGAAAAGACAGAGCATACACACAACACTGAAGCACTGATCCATCTAAGTAATACAATACTAAGTATAGTGGATGCAATACCCATGCCTGTCACACTTTTTAGGTTTTTATTTGTAAAAATTGAATAATTTTTAACTATGCATTACTTTGTGTTGATCTATCACATAAAATCCCAAATAAATACTTTCAAAATTGGGATTGTAACACAGATATTAATTGTTTTGCAATGTATATACACCGCTCAAAAAAATAAAGGGAACACTCAAATAACATCCTAGATCTGAATGAATGAAATATTCTCTTTGAATACTTTGTTCTGTACAAAGTTGAATGTGGTGACAACAAAATCAGAGAAAAATCATCAATGAAAATCAAATTTATTAACCAATGGAGGCCTGGATTTGGAGTCACATACAAAATTAAAGTGGAAAAACACACTACAGGCTCATCCAACTTTGATGTAATGTCCTTAAAACAAGTCAAAATGAGGCTCAGTATTGTGTGTGGCCTCCACATGCCTTTATGACCTCCCTAAAATGCCTGGGCATGCTCCTGATGAGACGGTGGATGGTCTCCTGAGGGATCTCCTCCCAGACCTGGACTAAAGCATCCGCCAACTCCTGGACAGTCTGTGGTGCAACGTGACGTTGGTGGATGGAGCGAGACATGATGTCCCAGATGTGCTCAATCGGATTTCACAAAAGTTTGATTTACTTGGAGTTATATTGTGTTGTTTAAGTGTTCCTTTTATTTTTTTGAGCAGTGTATATATGCACACACTATATTGCCAAAAGTATTTATTCACACTAATCACTTAACTCTGTTTTTACAATCATTTCCATAACTGCAGGTGTATAAAGGTCAGTGTGGAGAAACTTGACTGGCCTGTACAGTGTCCTGACCTCAACCTACTTGAACACCTATGGGATGAATTAGAGCAGAGGCAGCAATTCTGCTTTTCTCTTTTAACTATGAACACACTCGTGAACCTTGTGGGAGATGGTTACAAAAAAGTTAAAGTTGCATTTGCTGGCAACGGTGGCTCAATCAACGAACTGGACCTTAGATTAAGAATAGGATGTTATCTGATGTTTCATATACATGTAAAAGTAGCGGACAAACACGTTTGGCAAAAAAGTGTATTTTCTTCATTTGATGGGTTACATTGTTGCCTTTGTTCCAGCGGTTACCATGAACGTTGTTTGAACCAGTCAGTCAGTCACAATTAAGTCACTCTGCCTAAAGCATTCATCATAAGGTTGAGTTTCCACTGTTATAAACACATACCAGATGTTTGCCCACCTTCTCTAAAAAAAGAGGCTGTTGTGAAACATGCAGAGGGCGGCTCCTTTCATGTGTACAAATAAAAAGTGACAAATTCCTCTAGTAGTTGAGAGATCAGAAATGTAGTCTGAAAATGCCCGTGGATACATATGCCCTGTCCTTGTGCTGCGAAAATCCCACCTCTATGCTGTCCTTCAGACAGGTTTTCTTTTTTTCATAAAACCTGTCCCTAATGATAAACGCTGTATCCTTCTCTGGTCATGGTCTCCCAAGATATTTCCTTTTCATCACCCTGTGTCCTATCTGAGGCATTCAATTTACCCTGTGTGGACCCTTACTTATGCTGTCCTCTATCCTTTATTAGATTATTCAGTCTTGAGGTACATGAGTATGGAGTAAAGCCCTAGGCACTGGTAAATGATTTTGTGCCTCCACTACAACTTAAAGCCAGTGATCCTGGTTTTCAATCACTGTTTTCTGTATTGCCATAGAACCATTAAGAAATGTGTTCAAAGGTTATGTCACCATGACACTACAATGCTGTGAAAAGCTATTGGCCCATTATAGATTTCTTCTGTTTTTGCTTTTTGTCACTGTTAAATGATTTGGATCCTCAAAAAATCCGACAAGCATAATCTGTGTGAATGCGGAATGCATTTTTCTATTGATTTTAATTATTAAGGCAAAAAAGTCTCTAAATCAACCAGACCCTGTGTGAAAAAGTAATTGCCTCGTAAACCTACGACCTGGAAATGAGTCTTTTTCATCACTGGAGTAATTTTAGACCACTCCTCTTTGCAGAATTGATTTTATTCAAGCACAATGGACCTCTTTAAGGTCATGCAACAGAATGGGCATCAGATTTAAATTCAGGACTTTAAATATGCCACTCCCAAACCTTTTTTTCTGGCTATTTAGGAGTGGACTTACTGATGAGCCTTGTATCATTGTCCTGTCAAAACTGGTTTTTGTAGCTACAGGTCCTTCTCAAAATATTAGCATATTGTGATAAAGTTCATTATTTTCCATAATGTCATGATGAAAATTTAACATTCATATATTTTAGATTCATTGCACACTAACTGAAATATTTCAGGTCTTTTATTGTCTTAATACGGATGATTTTGGCATACAGCTCATGAAAACCCCAAATTCCTATCTCACAAAATTAGCATATCATTAAAAGGGTCTCTAAACGAGCTATGAACCTAATCATCTGAATCAACGAGTTAACTCTAAACACATGCAAAAGATTCCTGAGGCCTTTGAAACTCCCAGCCTGGTTCATCACTCAAAACCCCAATCATGAGTAAGACTGCCGACCTGACTGCTGTCCAGAAGGCCACTATTGACACCCTCAAGCAAGAGGGTAAGACACAGAGTGAGATGTTTCTACTCCAGACTGAGTCTGGAGTAGAAACATCCAGAGCCACCGTGCACAGGCGTGTGCAGGAAATGGGCTACAGGTGCCGCATTCCCCAGGTCAAGCCACTTTTGAACCAGAAACAGCGGCAGAAGCGCCTGACCTGGGCTACAGAGAAGCAGCACTGGACTGTTGCTCAGTGGTCCAAAGTACTTTTTTCGGATGAAAGCAAATTCTGCATGTTATTCTGAAATCAAGGTACCAGAGTCTGGAGGAAGACTGGGGAGAAGGAAATGCCAAAATGCCAGAAGTCCAGTGTGAAGTACCCACAGTCAGTGATGGTCTGGGGTGCCGTGTCAGCTGCTGGTGTTGGTCCGATGTGTTTTATCAAGGGCAGGGTCAATGCAGCTAGCTATCAGGAGATTTTGGAGCACTTCATGCTTCCATCTGCTGAAAGGCTTTATGGAGATGAAGATTTCATTTTTCAGCACGACCTGGCACCTGCTCACAGTGCCAAAACCACTGGTAAATGGTTTACTGACCATGGTATCACTGTGCTCAATTGGCCTGCCAACTCTCCTGACCTGAACCCCATAGAGAATCTGTGGGATATTGTGAAGAGAACGTTGAGAGACTCAAGACCCAACACTCTGGATGAGCTAAAGGCCGCTATCGAAGCATCCTGGGCCTCCATAAGACCTCAGCAGTGCCACAGGCTGATTGCCTCCATGCCACGCCGCATTGAAGCAGTCATTTCTGCCAAAGGATTCCCGACCAAGTATTGAGTGCATAACTGTACATGATTATTTGAAGGTTGATGTTTTTTGTATTAAAAACACTTTTCTTTTATTGGTCGGATGAAATATGCTAATTTTGTGAGATAGGAATTTTGGGTTTTCATGAGCTGTATGCCAAAATCATCCGTATTAAGACAATAAAAGACCTGAAATATTTCAGTTAGTGTGCAATGAATCTAAAATATATGAATGTTAAATTTTCATCATGACATTATGGAAAATAATGAACTTTATCACAATATGCTAATATTTTGAGAAGGACCTGTACATGTCAATACAGACTGTAATCCTGTCCATCAGATCTCAGTGCTCATCTGCTTCAGGTAGTGAAAAGGCCCGAGTTAATACAAAGGAGCTGTACTGCCTCATCTCCCATCTGTCTATCACTGGCCAACTCACTCTCTCTCTCCTTGCGCCATGCCTTAGTTAAGGCTCTGTGATACCACACCTGTGAGAGTTTTCTGGATCTTGGATAAGCAGGAAGAGACCTCAGTAAATACGAAAATGTGATCGACATGGCCTCGTCATAACTCCAGTAAATAAATCAGAATGAGGAAAACTTTATTGCCAGATAGTGTTTCACATGTACGAGGAATTTGCTTTGGTGGTAAGGTGCTAACATAAATCCTGTACAACCTTATGATTCTCAAGAACGTCTGCTGGACACGTCTGCACAAAGCTCAATTTTTATGTCAGCGTAAGGCGTATGCAGTGTCACACAAAAAACTGCTCAGCAGGAAAGAATCTTCACATTGAACTGTTTGACAGCTTCTTTTTCCTTAAGTCTTCAGGTTGGGGTAAATATTAAGTGAAGAAATTAGGTCTTCACAAAAAAAACGTAGCCCAATCAGAGCTTGTTAATGTTCTGTTGTGTGTCTCCGCTGGTGATTTGACAGCTGATCTGCTAATAGGCTTTACTGTAGGTGACAGGCTGCCTGGATAAAGCAGTGGTGCTCTCTCTGCAACTCTCTCCAGCTCCCTTTGAGTTGACCCACAGGGTTAATCTGAACAGGTTTGAGACCGGTTCCTGAGCAGCCTGGTCTCAGCACATGCAGATGGATGCTCTGCAGATCTTAATCACTGTGTTGTTGAGTATATACCCGAAAAGCCTGCTGCGTGACCTGTCCTTGACTTAAAATTGTAAATGTCTTACTGTATAGGGGAAAAATACTTTTTTACAGTTACAACAGTGCTTAATACACCCAGACCCTCAAAATGCTCTCCACAATATGGCAGATTGCTTTTTAAATAATAGTGTGTTCTTCTTGCAATGTAAATCAGCTAGCTGTTTTAAGATACTGTATTTCCACTGCAAATAAAATATTTCATTATGTTTTTAAGTAAAAGCTACATAACATATTTTAATCATTTAATTTATTGATCTAACTTTTCCTGCTTAATTTTGGTGTTACCTTAGTATTCACTGTTTTTACGTGACATCAAAGCAGGAAAACTGGTAAACCTCCAACTGAAGGGCAAAATACTGCTGTGCTCCTCTGCCCTCCAGCCATACATATTAGTACAGTTCAATTTAACCAAAGGGAAATTAAATGTTGTTATAACTCATGTTATCCAAGTTTCTTAAAAGAGCAGATCTGAAGAAGCCTCAGACTGAAAACACTGTTGTTGTACAACAGTCTGATGATGAGGTTGCTCAGGGCTGTCTGTAATGTTCTTTATTTTATAAAGAATCCTGTTTTGCTCAATTATCTCCAGAGGTTACAGACCAGTCCCCAAAACAGAGACAGCTTTTTATCAGCTTATTGGGCTGATTAAGAAGTTAAACATGTTTGAGTTTAGCTTAGCTAAAATCACGGGTAGTTGCTGTGGTATCGCATCAATTAATCTACACGGAGGCAAGCCAGGTGCGAGGCTTTTACGGGATTTTTTTGGAAAAAGAGAGAAGGAGATTGTGGATTTGTGGCATTAGGCATAAGGCATTCAGTCATAATTCAGATATATGTTACTGGAGTGGAGGTCAATAATCTAGATAAATGACTCATGAGTTCCCACAATTTTTGGTTTGTCCTTACTTCTTCATTTTTCTTCCTTGGACATGCGATCAAAATTGTCTTGTTTGATACAGGTGGGAAAATGACATATTTTCCTGCTGTCATACAGACTGTCCACTATTGTTTTGGGGTTTTGTGTCCACTATTGGTCCAATTTTTTCCCACCTGGATAGTGATCCAGTTACGTGACTGAAAACTATGAATAGAATATAAAGGCTAGAACCCAGGTCTGGCCCAAGGTTTTATGAGGCCCAAAGCAGAGTTTCATTTGGGGGCCCACTCAAAGCAGTGCCAATTGCAATTACAATTTTAAGGCACTTTAGACATAAAGTACACCCTCTTTGGGCCTCTTTGGCCTGGGAATGTTGCTCTTGTACTTTGCTGCAGACCTACCTCTGTTTCAGATGTTTGGATTTTCTGTGGTGTGGAGGTTCCTGGTGTCTGTCTGCCTGGGGTTGCTGTAGCCTCGGAGGCCAAGGCTATCTTATCTGTGCTGCTCTTGGGTCTTGGTTAAGTGTTGCAAGGTCTCCCTCCCTTTCTACCTCCCTACCTTTTTGCCATTCTAACATCTTTCCACCTTCAGGGTCCAAACAGCACACACAACCACTCAAAACACACTCACCCACACCCAAACACACACATCCACACATGCTCATTCCCCAGATGGCTGGAGGTCAGTTAAATGAGGGTCACTATTTCATTGACATGGACAATATATTCTAATTCCAGATACAGTCTTAATTTAATAAAGTCAATCACGGAATTAGGGGACCATCTTGAGATATCCTTTTTGCAAATCAAATCCACCCTGAAAAATGTAGGTAACTAACTCCAGATAAGGAAGTGACTGACATCTTGTAAAAGAACATGTGAAAAAAAAATCCTGGGCCGAAAGAACTTTGTTCTTGTTCTTGCAACCTCAAGCAAAACAAAAGTTTTCTCATTGTGTGAGCTCTGTAAGCACTGGTAGGGCGTCCGCCTCCTGTCTAACCATCTCTCCGCTGCTGATAAGTGTGTGGAGTTGATTGGGGACATAAAGTGCGTGGTGTTAACATATTAATTAGGAAATCAAATATTCACTCAGTTCAATAAAGTCCTTAGTACTGTATAAAGTAGTGAAATGTCCAAATACAAAATGTTTGTCCACTTGGTGAGTACATACTCCCAGGAATTATTCCTAAACATGGATCCTGCAACATATAACAGTTCAAATAACACAGTATCTTTAAAAACAAATTTCTGTACATGAAATCGTTTGGTGCATTTGGTGGGTATTTCGGCCTACATCACTTGTCCTGGTCCTTGACACATATACTGGTGTGGTGTGTATTTTGGTTTGTATACTTATTTTGTATACACTAGACAAAAATTGGATAAGGAGAATCACAAACTCACAAGACAAGGAGGAAACAGGAAGATTATTCATGATTAGGATTAAATGATAGAAAAAGGGTAGGATTAAGTAAGTTTTACTTTGTCCTACTCCTTTTCCAGACATTTTCACTACCTAAGGGTGTGTGTGCGTGTGTATATGTGTGTGTGTGTGTGAGATTGTGTGTGATTGTGTGTGAGAGAGAATGTTTGCAGAAATATATATGTATATATATGTAATTGGTAAGTTGGTAATGTCTTTAATTTTGTATTTATGTTGCATTCCTGTGATTGTTATGATGTTCATTATACAGCAATAAAGTTGCATTACTCTGTGTACTAGTTGAACCTAGTATGACCTCATATGCAGTAGTTTGCTTGCAGAAGTGTGTGGCCTTCAAGAGACTGTATCCAAAGGAGCTGACACTCTGCAAAGTGTTATCTGCTTAATGTTATCTCACCCAAGTCCTCACAAAGAGCTCTTTGACTCTACACTCTGGGAAGATGAGTATTGTGTGCACCTGGTGAGGGGAGACTTCCAGAGAAAAAGAGACACATTCTCCGTATTAGTTAATTCAACTGGGGTGTTATTGGTGAGACAGTACATGCTATGTGCTGTCTGTTGAACTCCTTGCGCAAGTAAAAAGGCCTGTGTATTCCAAGTCGAGTGTTGTCCTTTCTCTTTTAGTAAGTAAAGGTGAATATCAGAATTTTACCAACAGAAACACAATGTAAACACACTGTAACAGGTCAAAAGCAATTTTGATGCAATTTACTCATTTAAACGTTTATGACGTTTTGACATGTTATGATATTAAAATTCCTTCAATATAAAAAAACACATCCTACTTCTTTAATGAATACTGCCCATGCTCCTCATCTCCATTTATTGTAAGAAGGAAAGGGGCACATGCTTTCTAGAAGATCTCTGCTCTAGAAAAAATTTCTGATTTTTTTTATTCTTCTCTGATCTTATTTACATCACAGTGGCATGTTAACTGACGTAAACAAGGTGCTTGGAGCGAGTTTTACCTGCAGGGACTAACACGGAAAAAGCTACATGCCTATATTGATGAAATGCAGAGAGCCCCATCTGGTGGTTAACCTGAAAACATTATTAGAATTTTCTAAACATGGAGAAAAAGGTTTAAATACAATGAATACAATGAATGCTATACAGAAGCTTTGAATAAAACTATTAATGACAAGATATTAATCATGATATTGTCTCATTAGTTATTAAAAAGACTCCTCTGGGTACCCAAATTTCATGATCAAACTGACCTAAATTGCAAAATCAGTCAATATAATTTTATTTATTATTTATTAAAACCAAGCTAAAGCCTGCCATGACCAACTCTGAAGACACAATATCATAGGAACCTACAGATCAGATTGTGCTTACATCAGGAAAGGATTAGGGAAACCTTCATAATAATGCAGACGTTCCTAAAAACATGCTTACTTCTTTTGGTGCTTCACTTTCATGTGCTTCCTTGTAGTACAAAACATGCTGTGTGTTTCTGAACAAATCCTATGTAATTTCCAGGAATACAGTCATTGAATAGATTTTATATTGCAGACACTTTTTGTAATTAATTTGATTTTCTTCCTTGTTGAATGAACCTTTTATGTTGCTGTATTCACCTTCTGGACGGCAGAATGTATCCTTAGACACAAGTCTACTTTTCTTTTTTTACGATTTGCATAATGTCCAAGAGTAAGTTGTCTTATTTGTTACTTACATATGGAAGTTGTGAGTAGTTCCTGTGGAATATCACGCCATCTAGAGGACAAATTGTACATGTACACTTTGCTGCTTTTAGAAGCTTTGGATTTAAGTTGTCAGGTAAATTCAGCACAGTTAGTGACCAAAAAGGCATTTTTTCAGCACACATTCTTAGCCATTCATATGTAAAACAATAAGCAAGAACAGTTTGAGGATCTTGAATAGCATCACTTCCCTCTGTATGTTTGCATCCAACAGTCAGAGCTGTCCTTCGCCAGCTGATTCTTCAAATTGTTTCATTCACAGTCCACTGGTTATTGTTTTTAGGCTGTTAATTTGAATCACTGTGTTTGCAGCTCATCAGGAGAGATACAAAAAAAAAAAATAACGTTTTGATGACTTTGCCTCAGTGAAGGACTTACATTTAGACTTTTGGCAGTTGTTCACTGTCACATTCAAACAGGCTGTACAGTACTACTCTGAAAGAAAGTGATAAATGACTCATTAACACTCCAGAATATAATTAAAAACAGAGACTCTGCAGACAGTCCTGTGGACAATTTTAAAACCTATTATCTGTTTCCTTTCATCTGGGGTGCTCATTGATTTAATATTAAACATTATTTACATAATTTGATCAAATGTAAGGTCAAAAACTGTATTTTCATAAATACTCTTTTTATATTACATTTTTAATTGATGTGTTATTTTTTTGCACACAGCTGACTGCACAGCATCTCTTTCCTAATGTGAGGTACTGTGAACGAATAGTTTTAACATTACTAAGATTTTTTGCCAACAACTCAACTGATATGTAATCCATTCAACATAAAAATAATAAGACATATTAATACAGGTTTATACATTTTAATTTTGCAATCTAAGAATGCCTAAATTGTTTATGATGTACTATATCATATTGCAATTCAATTTATGAGTGCACATTTGGAGCAACTCACAATTCACTTGAAGATGCTTAATTACACTAAAAACAGCTAGATTCAAAATCCGACTTAAATGATTGTATCTACCATATGGATTTATTCCAACACTACAGACTTCAAATTATCTCATGGCATTATCATTATAATTATATCATTTAAAAAAATATCACTAAACTGTTTTTGGTTGCTAATGCTGCCTATGTGCCTGTTGATCGGTATATATCATGCACATATCAAGTTCTATATTGGAGGCACTTTGCCAACATCTAGTGGTCTGAGTATAAATTACATTTGGTTGCGATTTTGCATTAAAAAGCTACTTTTGAAATGGAACTGGAAGCCAAGCTTTAAGTCATATATGATTAAAATACATGCATTGTGTGTGTGTTTTGTATAAAGTGTATTTAATTTATTAAATGAGTAATAAATAGGTAATTTCATTGAATTAATTAAGCTGAAAACAATTTGATGTGTCTTGATATTGATTAAAAAACGTTATTTTGTAAAAAGAAGTCTTATTTTAGTAAATTCATAGTACAGCAGTAAATAGGTTACTGTCACTTTAAGAGAAGCACAATGTACATGTGGTAAGGCATTGTGCGCTAGAGGCTTGTAAAGTATCTAGCCAAAATAGTTTTCTTACCATAGCATTAATAGTTTTTTGGAGGACCACTTGGAATAAATTTAGTTTTTTTTTAAATCAGAGTACCATGGAAGTTTTTTTCCTAAACAATTAAAATGCACAAATAGGGTGCACATGTGGGAAAGCGGTATAGAGCGTGACCCATATATGGAGGCTTCAGTCCCCAACGCACTGTCTCTGGTTCAAGCCCTGACCCTGGTAACCTGTGCTGCAGGTCTTTCTCTTTACTTCCTTAATTCCTGACTGCCTACTTCCAAATAACCAAAATAAAAAAGGCCACTAGTGCAGCAAACAACAATAATAATCTTAAAAAAAATTCCAGTGTAAACGAAGGTCTAGGAAGCCTCAGCTCTTTATTAGTAAGAAAACCAAGCTCCCTGTGGATAAATGGAAAGATCTGCATGGATTTAAAGCACAAGGAAAATAGCACTCTGAGTAAATGTGGAAATCTTTGCCCTGAAAATAATGTGGAATTTTTGCTTCTGGTGCTGTCTAGCTAAGCTATTTGCTAAGTTTGGATGCTGATTAGCAGGCCTTGGTTGTTGGAAAATTCCATAAATATAAAGGGGGATAAAACAGAAGAAACAATGAAAGCTAGTACAGAAAAATTCACAATTTTGGATAAAAAGATTCAATGTGCCAATTACCAAAGGAAGGCCAAGGTAGCTAAGCCTAACAGGCAAAGTGTATGAGATATGTCAGTTTATGGACAATGACGATGATAATAGTCTAACACTAAAGCCCTTTTCCCACTAGTCTGTACTCAGTGCAGTTTGGTATGGCTACTCGTTACTCACGTTTTAGATTTTTCAATTAGTAATAGTTACATTGAACGGTTACTATTTTTACTACCTGCTTCGAAGTGAGCCAACCCCGGCCTAAAAACGCAATGTCAGAAGACTGTCGGTCACTCATTGGGTAGGAGGCAACGTCACTGGTCACAGCATGCTTTTATCTTCATCTGTTAAATCGTTGTATACTGGGCTTGTGCATATGACCAATTTAGCAAGCTGGCGTTAGGTAGCATTAGCTTACCCTCACATATCCTCTAGCTTGTACCCTTCAGTTTGATACCACTCCATGGCCTACCTCTATCTCCTGTACTAGTTCAGAATGTTTCGGGCTCTTTTCTTTCGCCATTAACTGAGAAGCAGTCAAGGGCAGCTGTCAAGCCTTTTTGCTATCTTTGGAAACTATTAGCATTCTGTTTAGCTTTCGTTAAATTGGGTTTCACTTACTTTAAGTGCACTAACAGAATTCACAAGTATGCTCAATTCTGTTGTGGACATGCCTCCTAGAGTATGTTAAGCACGCTCTTGGCTATTCCCTCGGCTCCTTTTTTTCTGACTGGTTCAGAGAGTAGGGCGGTAACAAGTGTGTGTGTGTGTGTGTCCGTGCTGACGGAACATACAGTGTGGTGGGGGTCTACCTTCAGCTTCAGCCTGGCGTTGTGAATTCCCACGATACTGGTGATCCAACGACAATGGTCAGCCTGTGCAGTCCATCGTCCATCAGACGCTCAGTTTAATAGATTTTTAGGCCCGTGCAGCTAAGCACAATGAAGGCCTATTGTAATCGCTCCGTTTATTATTATTCATTCCCCAAATTAATTGCCTTTGTGGAGGCTTTAACATATTCAAAAAGTCAGCAAAATTTGCAAACGCATCAATCCTGGTAAAATTATGTATTTTGGAGATTTTGCCGGAGAGGCAAAACAAAATGGCTCCACAGCGCCCCCTGGAAATTTTCAAAACAGTCTCCTCATTGACCTTACTTTATCATACAGATATTAAATTTGTTACAGTTGTAGAACTGCTTCAAACTGGACATGAATCTTCTTTGGTCACCTACAAACAGCTCTATTGGACTACTTTGGAAGTTGGATCTACAGTACCCCCTAGAATATTTAAACTGCTATATCGCCATACGCATCATCAGATCCACACCAAATTTTGCGTGCATCATCATGGATAACTGTTCAGCACATAGGTATGGTAAATTGATGACATCACCTTAGCTCTGCCCACTGTGAACAGGAAGTCATTTGTTTCACTGGTGGATGTTCTTCATTTACACTTTGATTCTTATAGGTTTCATCACAAATAATAAGATTTATAGGTTGTAATAAGATTAAGAGTCCTTCTCTGAACAGTTACTGTTGGCCAGACGTGGCAAATTTGTATATTTCGCCATTTGCATACGTTTGGCTCTAAGTCAGAAATACATTGTCTGATTTACTCCAAACTGAATATGGATAATCATTGTCAACCCCCAAACAACTCTATTGGATTACATTGGAATTTAGATCTAAAGCGCTACCAACTAAATTTAAAATACTCTATCTTCCTAATATATCATTGCATCTGCATCAAATTTTGTGTGCTTCATCGTTGAGGACTGCACAAAATGTTAGCATGGTTAATTGGGGACCACACATAATTTTGCCTAAGGTGCTGAAATGGCTAGGGCCAGCTCTGGGTGGGGTTATGACAACCAGTAATCAATCAAGACGTTGTGAGTGCAATGTTCAAACTTTTAGTTTTGTGATTGATGCTTCTAATATATGACAAAAAAGGTTTAAAAGACCAAGCTTTAATGTCAATAAAATGTTGCCTTCACATTGAAATAACAAGCTCACTGTCTCTTATCTTCCTGCTGTTTATTTTGATATAACCCAGTTGGTCAGTATGCCGCAAAGAGCTGAGGTCACAGAATATATTTCCTCCCAATCCATAAATATTACTTCCAACTCAGGTCTTAGACAATGCTGTTCACTTATTAATTGACAGGTGGCATTATTAAATCTTGCCCAAAAAATGTTTGACGTCCATTTTTAAGCACGGATCGGGGAGCACAGATCAGAGATAAGCTGACTGAAATTCTAATGCTAACAAGCACTGCTTGTTCCTTAAAACAGCTTGAATAAATCAAGGTGGCAATATTAGAGCATTAATAATACCATTTGTGGAGTAAAAGTGTAACCATTAGGTGAATCAAATATTTTTGGGTGACACAGTGGCGTGTCTCAGAGTTTTGTGGAAAAGCCCCACATTTCTCCCATGCAGTATTAATCACCATTATTTATGAAACTTTAAGGTTAATTTAAGGATGTATTCACACCGAGAAAGTCCTTTGGTCCACTTATTTGGTCTGGACCTTATTTCTTGTGCATGTACAAAAACACGTGCAAACTGCATTGCGTGCACAAAGCTGATATACAAACCAGGTGCAAATTGAATTGCGTGTGTAAAATGAACAGAACAGCGGGTGCTAACATTTTAGCGTGTTTGCCTTCATGAATATGCAAAACATATGATAATGACCCAAATGTGCAAATTTGTGCACATTTGTACATTTGGTCCTTACCCTTTAAATAAAGTTGTCTGAACTTTAAAACCCAACACAGAACAAATAATTTGCCTAAAGAATTAAATGTCTGTTCACATTAGCTGGACAGACAGCCTGCTAGCATTTGATGAGCTCAGCACAAAACATCATGAAATGAACAGTATTTAGATTATTTCATCCTAAACTCCGTTCTGAAGGAAAGATGTTCTAGGGCAACAAGTTGAGGAGCAAAGTTGTCCTGGTCTGGTCCAGCCTCGTGGCTGGACCAGACCAAACAAAGGACGCTGGTTACTCTAAGTAGCGGGTCGAGCTGCATCAGCTTGCAGAACTGTGGTTCTGAAACTGTCTTCTCCAGGTCATGGGGAAGACTACTTTTCTCTGTGTTGTTAGAGACATGATCTCTGCTGGGAACTCTCTGATCCAAACCATGCTTTAATAACTCCTTTCTTATGAGTGCTGGATTAATTGTTGTAGCAGATCAAACTTAACTTTGTAGTTGCTTTCGATCGGTGAGCATTCGACCTTCACATCGTAGTCAATTTGGATCCAAGGATTCTTTAAAGTAGTAGTCTTCAGCTGACACGTGTGCCTCCTCGTTAGCTGCTGTCTGCAGTCAGATGGAGGGGGAGCAGAAGTGTGGAACGTGTTTTTGATTGTAATGTTCCATCCATGTTTTAATGCTTGGCTGGGGTCCCCGACAGGTGAAAACTTTTCCAAAGGACGCACAGCTGAATAAACTCTGTCAAAATGAGAACACAAATCTCCATTGTTACTTTTTGGGGTCAAAACATAATCATCGGCCAATGCAGCGGCTTCTAGCGGCTACATTCCATTAATTTACATACATAATGTGGCAGAGAGTGGCAATACCTCTAAGTTAAACAATTAAACACAAAACTCTGAATTCTCTCTCCTTCCAGTCTTCACGGGTGAAACGTTTATTCGTCAGTGCACAAAAATCTCCAAGAGTGAACATGCTGGCAGTAAGCCTCAGGAGTCAACTCATAAGCTTTCAAAACAGAAACTTTGTGTCTAGGTCTCTTTCATTAAAAAAACAAAACAAAAAAACAAAACAGGAATTGAACACAAAGCACTTTCAATATCAAACTTAAAAGAATTTAAAGACAAAATTACCTCGTTCCAGAGAAAAACCTGGCACAAATTTACTTTCTTTGATAAATGTTTTTTATTTTGCTGCCAAAAATAAGGTTCCTTTTTAAGAACACTTTGTATATATAATTTTTCACGTGTTGTGTTCTTGTTTTAAATGCTCCAAAGCAATTTGTTTAACTTGCTCACCCTTTAATTGCAACAAAGATAAATACTTCCAAAAGTGAGACCAACAGACATTTCTGGAGTCTGAACAGGAACTAGCCCAGACTTTTAAACAGGCTTTTTGACCAGAACTGACTTAATGACCAAGTTAGTCGCCAGAACAGCTTTAATGTCAGCTTTGCAGCTTCCAGCACCATCATCCACTCTATAGTGGTCAGCTATCTACCACAGCTGATCCTAAGATACACTTATTTAACAGAGTCCATGATAGAGACAATATACAGTCAGCAGCTAAAGCCATTGACCAGGGAAAATAGTGATCACAATGAGGCAGCTGGTCCAAGATGATGCACATAATTAACCACTCAAAAGCAAAATTGCACCGACATGCTACCAAGACAGCTGTCAAAAGACAACCCACACTAACCAGTCCCCACACACTAGCAAAACAAAATAAGAAAAACTAAAAGGAAAAACAAAACTGATACAACCTAAAAAGAAGGTGTCACTACAGCCTTACTCCCACAAAGCTTCCAAAAGTGGCAACATTCACCTTTTTCTGGGACCCAAAACAGACCTCCTAAGAAGAACTATCACTCTCCCAGGCAACTCTAAACGGTGCACCTTCAATATCCACACAGTTGACACAACCAAAATCAAGCCAGCCTGGTCAAATATGCACTGTGGAACAGAATTATCCAGTACACGTAAATGCATCAACAAAAGGTAATGCCAGGACAAGCCCCCATTTTGTCACAACCTGGCTAGTGAGGTCCTGACAAAAATAGGAGACACCCCAATTGAATGTTTTTTTTATTAAATAAGCTTAAGGCAAAATAAACAATTAATCAAGTAGAATTAAAGTATAGGGCGTGAGTACCAGTAAATCAGTTGTGTTTGGTGGATATGTTTATGAAAGAATGAATGAGCAAGTGCTGTAAGGTGTAATACAAACAACCCCAAACAAGTCAAAACATGGAGAAAAGCAAACCAAAACTGAGCCAAACCAAATACCTGCACTGCCTGCTACGGTGAAAGCAAGGACAGCCACTGGTGAGAGGAGCAGTCAGATTTAAATAGTCAGGGCACATTGGGCCCAGGTGTTCCCAGTCAGCAGCTGACTCCAAACCGTTCTCACTTCACCTGAGAGACAGAATGTCAAATTTTAAGGCAGACAAACACAGGAGTCATCACACAAACGTACCTGTTATGCAAGTGAAACCAATAAACCAAATTTGACCAGTTATGTAGTTATCTTCAGCTTCTTGTTATTTATCGATTTTATTTTCTATTTTATTGGGCCAAAAAAAACCCCTCCAAGTTGTGGAAAGAACATGGAAATACTGTCGGTGATTGAATACTACAAGAGAAATGGAACTACCCACTTTCATGGGTTGCCTATAAAGAGATGCTGGTTTGAAAATCTTGTTTACTCCCTTTTCTGCATGCTGCGTTGCTACCTGAGTAAAACATGCTATTTAAAATCGAGGCTTCTAAAACTAGTTTTATTTCACAAATCTGTGCCTGAGACTAAGAAATAATTACTGAATTACTGAAGAAATAATTAGTCTTCGTACAGAAATTCAACTGTAAGTTGAATTTCTGTACGTAGATTTAATTTAATGACATAGTGCATAGTAATTCCTAAATCATGTTCTTATTGGAAAAATAAAACATAATTTGTGTTTATAAATTTAACCATTTCATATTTGTAGCCACCAATATTCCCCTGATAATTTTCCAAACCAATATATTATAGCAACAGTTTTCAGACAAATAAAAGTCTTGCAATCCAACAGTTTCTTTTTTTATGTAAGCTTTTTTCGTATAACAGTCAACTTGCTGCTGAAAAGACTGCTTTAAAAACACTATGCAAGCTGTAAAGAGGTTAGCATATTGAGAGGATCGCAATCCTAAAGTTTCGAAAGGAGGCAGCGGGAGAGGAGCTTTCAAAGACTTAAATACAATGGCTCCTAAAATTGTGACTAATGCAACAAGTGATGTAAAAACAATTTCAGACCATGAAAAATCATTTCAGAACGTTTGTGATATATATCCTATCCAAGTAGCTTAAACACAGAAATCTGTTACAGGGACAATGTGCAACAATAACACCTGGTTGCATAAATGTACACATCCTTATACGAATACTTTGTTCAAACACTTTAATTCAATTTCAGAATTTGGCCGTCTGTGGTGTGAGTCTCTCAGCATACCATTTATTGTCTTGGTCGAATTTGTCAAACTCTGCCTGCCTAAGGTTCTCAAAGTCTCTCAGATTGTGAAGACAACTCTTGTCCACAGCCCTCCTCAGATAAACCATATTTTCTTTTAAGTCAGGTCAAGTCAAGTCAAGTTTATTTATATAGCGCTTTTCAGCAACAAGGCACTCAAGGCGCTGTACATAAGGAAAAACATTACAATGATACAGAAAATCAAACAACAGAGGTAATTAAGAAAAAAAAAAGAGAATAGAATGATGGATATTAAAATGAAAATGAATGGAAAATTGGACTGAAAACTTAACTAATAATTGTTTAGATGGCACATTCAAAGGCCACTCTAAACAAATAACTTTTTAATCTTGATTTAAAGCAATTTAGGGTTTTGGCGCTTTTACAGTTTTCCGGGAGTTTATTCCAGATTAGTGGAGCATAAGAACTAAAAGCTGCTTCTCCATGTTTGGTTCTGTTTCTGGGTATGCAGAGTAGATTTGAGCCAGAAGACCTGAGAGGTCTGGATGGTTGATACACTGACAACAAGTCTGTAATGTATTTTGGTCTTAAGCCATTCAGTGATTTATAGACTAACAGAAGTATTTTAAAGTCTATTCTCTGAGCTACAGGGAGCCAGTATAGGGACTTTAGAACCAGGGGGATGTGCTCCACTTTCTTAGTTTTAGGGCAGCAGCGTTCTGGATCAACTGCAGCTGTCTGATCGACTTTTTAGGCAGACCTGTGAAGACACCGTGCATTAATCAATTCTACTAAAGATGAACGCATGAATTAGTTTTTCAAGGTCCTGCTGAGACATTAGTCCTTTAATCCTGGAGATGTTCTTTAGGTGATAGAAGGCTGACCTTGTTACTACCTTTATGTGCCTCTGAAGGTTCAAGTCTGAGTCCATCACTACACCCAGGTTTCGAGCCTGATTGGTGGTTTCTAGCTGTATTAACTGAAGCTGTGTGCTAATTTTTAAACGCTCTTCCTTTGGTCCAAAGATTTATATTTCAGTTTTGTTTTGATTCAGCTGAAAAACATTTTGGCCCGTCCAAGCATTAATTTCTTCTAAGCATTTACCCAGCGCTTGAATGGGTTCATAGTCACCTGGTGACATCGTAACGTATAGCTGTGTGCCGTCTGCATAGTTATGATAACTTACGTTGTTGTTTATTAAAATCTGAGTTAGGGGGAGCATGTAGATATTGAATAGGAGGGGCCCTAAGATGGATCCTTAGGGAACGCCACATGTGATTTTTGTGCTCTCTGATGTAAAGTTACCTACTGACACAAAAAAGTCCCTGTCCTTCAAGTAGGATTTAAACCAATCGAGTGCTGTACCAGAAAGGCCGACCCAGTTTTCCAGGCGCTCTAATAAAATGGAGTGATCAACAGTGTCGAATGCTGCACTAAGGTCCAATAATAGCAGCTCTGTGGTTCTTCCACAGTCTGCATTTATACAGATGTCATTGAACACCTTCACAAGAGCAGTCTCTGTACTGTGGTGAGGAGGAAGCCTGACTGGAAGACATCGAAGCGGTTGGTCGTTGTTAGGAAGTTGTTTAACTGTTGAAACACAGCTTTATCAATAATCTTGCTGATGAAGGGGAGGTTTGATATAGGCCTGTAGTTCTGTAGTAGCAGCTTGTCCAAGTTGCTCTTTTTCAATAGAGGTTTGATAATTGCTGTTTTCAGGGCCTGGGGGAAAACACCTGACAAAAGGGACGTGTTTATTATTTGTGTTAAATCAGATGTTATTACAGGCAAAGCTTTCTTAAGGAAAGCTGTGAATAAAACATCGACACAGCAGGAAGAAGAGCTTAGTTGGTGTAGGATTTCTTCTAAGTTTTTGTAGTCTATTTGGTGAAATTGGGAAATTTTGTCAAAATCAGTTCTAGTTGGAGACAACTTTGGTACTGGAGTTGATGTGGATGTGCTGACTGCCCCTCTGATCTTTTGAGTTTTTTTCAGTGAAGTTAGCAAATTTATTGCAGGCCCTGGTAGAGTGGAGTTCAGATGCTATAGTTACAGGAGGGTTTGTTAGCCTGTCGACCGTGGCAAATAACGCACAAGCATTGTTAATGTTTTTGCTGATGATCTCAGAAAAGAAAGATTCCCTTGCATTTTTCAGTTGTAAGTTATATCTGTATAGTCTCTCTTTATAGATAATATAGTGAACCTGGAGTCCAGTCATTCGCCACCTGCGTTCAGCTATTCGACACTCCTTTTTTTCACTTCTGACTGGTGGAGCACTTCTCCACGGAGACATTTTCTTCCCAGAAACGACTTACTTTAATTGGAGCAATTGAATCAATGATGTCTGAGATTTTAGAATGAAAGTTATCAACTAGCTCATCTACAGTGTTACAGGGCAAAGTGGAGGTTGAAGAGTAAATCTGGTTAAAGGTTTCAGTGGCACCGTCCTTAAAGATGCATTTTCTTATAATATCGGTTTGACTAATTGAGTCAAGATGATGCTTTCAAAAATAACAGAAAAATGGTCAGATAGGGCAACATCAGTTACAGACACCTTGGAAATGTTTAAACCCTTAGTGTTATGATTTTCGGTTGTTTGGTTTTTGGTTTCTGGGTTTTTGTTGGTCTTATTCACAGTTCAAGTTTTGAATCATGTTTCTGTTTATTTTCCTGGTCATGCTTTTGTTTTGTCGTCTTGTTCGTGTTTTGTCAAGTTTGGTTTTCGGATCTGGTTATGCTTAATTTTTTTCTAGTTTGTGTTCAAGAGTCTCTGTTTTGCTCCAGCCACGTTTTGTTCTGTTAATTAAGTTTATTCGGTTCACCTGCTCCAAGTTAATCTGTCTCCTTGCTCCACCTGGTTTTCACTCCATATATACACACTTGTTCAGTTAGTCATCGCGGAAACATTTTTCTCTGATTATGTCTTATCATATCAAGTCTTGTTTTTTGCTCATGCCATGCCTGTCTCGCCTGCCCGTTTGTTGTTTTGTTCCTGCCTCCTGCTGTGAGTTATTAAATCCTTTTTCACTTACCGTCATGCTGCCTTCTGGTCTGCATTCTGGGGTCCTATATTTTGCAAAGCCTTAACACTTAGTGATGATCAAGTCCAAAATATGTCCCGGTTTGTGCGTTTGCTGTTTAACATGTTGAGTCAAACCAAATTTGACTCAACAGACTGCCTGGGCCATTCCAAAACATTGACTTTCTTCTGGTGAAGCTATCCATTTGTCGGCGTGGATGTCACAGTGATGCTGAAAAACTAGATCCTTTATCTTTGTTGCAGACATCTGAAGTTATTGACTCAAAACTGACTGGTACTTGAAAAGATTCCTAATTCAATTTGCCTCAACAGAAACTCCTTTTCCATCTGAAGAAAATAAACCCCAGAGCATTATACTGCCAACACCATGTTTCAAGTTATGTTTACATGGACAAAATTTCATGATTGGATTGAAATGTATTTGGATTAAAAACTAAAATATAATCAGATCACACCATTTATATGGGCACACAGTCAATCAATCCAATCATGATGTGCATTTAAATAGCTTTATTCAGAATAGAACCACTGAGATGCGCAGAGTTTGGCTTGATCCTGTCAAGCATTTACATGCATGTCGATCGGATTGTCAATCGGCATAAACCATCCCTCTCAGTTGGATTACAATTTCACTCCGACCCTGCCAAATCCGTTTAGAATATTCCGACTGACATGTTTACTAACACATTTTTAGTCCGATCGTTTATTGATTTTAATTTCTTATGTCCATGTAAACGTAGCTAATGTGACTATTGTGTTCTTTTGGTAATGCTCAGTGTTGTTTTTGTGCCAAACATACTTTTTAAATTGTGGCCAGCAATTTCACATTTGGTTACATAAAACCATCAACAGCCTCAGTATTGATATTGGCTTCTTCGCAGCCTCTGTGACAAGTTCTTTGTCTTGTTATCAATTTTGGAGAAATGTGTGAAATGCCAAAGTGGTCCTATATAGTCGTCAATTAACAATGACTGTCTTCACTGCACAATAGAAACGACAGCTGCATTTTATTCCTAGAGGCATTAGAAACATGTGTGAACCCAAAAAGAGTAACCACTGAAATGAAATCAAAAGATGCTTCAACAAATTTTAAGTATTTTTACATCACCAAAAGTGCTGCTTTGATAGAGGTGTGTACACCTGTGTTATGCTCATGTATTTAGCAGTTTAAATTGGCCTCAAAGGCAGGTTGGTGAGATTATTTAGTGATGATGTTTTTCATGAAACCAGTGTAGCACCTTGGGGGAAACCAGGTTCTTTAAATGCTTCACTCCTTACAGACAATCCTGACCTCTGCACCCAGAGAAGCCAACATGTAGCAGCCAACATCTGTCACTTTACACTGGTTTAACTACAACACTTGAAAAAGCCGTTATGCAAGAACCCTAGGAATAAAAGTAGCTCCTACTGACGTAATTTTAAGAAAATCTTATAATTTCTTGAATTCTATGATTTTCTTAGAATTGTACTTCGGCAAGATAAAAGTTATTCACAAAGCACCTTAGGTCTTAAAAGAAATCCTAGGGTGACCAAATATTAAGAGTAGTGGGGAGAACTTTTAGTGAGCCTAAGAGTGTTTTAAGCAGGGGAGATATCCGAAAGGCTGAGAGAAAGGTGAAATATTCTCATAAGATGCTACCGGCTTGTTCATGCAGACATCCATCTCCTAAACAGTCGAGTTCATGAAAACATCAACTTCAATAACAATTATACAATTATTAATATAGAGACAAGATAAACTTTATTATTCCCCTAGGGCAAAATTAAATAGTTTCAGAAGTCGGACAGGGAAAATGTGCCCCTCTAGCAAGGTATTATTAGGAAAGATAATAATAGATGAATAATATAAACATTAATGAATAACCCCTAATAAAGAGTAAAAACATTTACTAACAATATAAGGTTTTACATATTTTAAAAGTTGAAAAACAAATTCATTAATCTGCTTAGCAATGCACTGCCAAGTGTGCCTCCTTGTTCCCTCTTTGTGATCCTGGGACCAAATCTACCTTTCAACATTCTTCTATTGCCATCCACCAGCTGTGCCAACAGCAGGCTCTGCTCCTCTGCCCAGTTCGGTTTTCTCCACTTTTTTTTCTCCATTTAGTTTTGGTCGTTTTACCACTTAAAACCTTTTTATACAAGCAGGCAATCACAGTAAAATGCTTGTGAGTGTCCACATTAATATGAAATAGATGCGGTATGAAAACGATCAGCATGGCGAGGAAACGTAACAATAAGCAAATAAAAATAATGATGAGCATGTAAATACGGTATCAAATGTTTTGCTGCTGTGTAACAATTGAGAAAGTTTCATCATCAAAACTTAAACATTTCGTTATCCAGTCATTTTTATGATCGGTTAATTCCTCTCAACTGATTACTAGGAACCAGTTGCTTTATTTTTTTGTCTTTTGCAACAACCAATCACGGCTCTTTGAAGACAGCGTCACACCTAGCAACCACACTTCCTCACTAAGATGGGAGTTTCTGTTGTCTCCTCACTCAGAGTCGCTCTCAGCAACTAACTGAATCAATCTTAAGCTGAGACTCCTTGGCAGGAATTTTCTGGCTAAGATATGAGCTCTGTGAGAGGACTCTGAGAATGTTTGTGAGTACAGGCCCAGTATCATAGCATTCCATTTCATTAATTTTTTAGGGTGGCTCCTGGAACTTTACCACTCTCACTTGCCTCATGCCTGAGGTGGTGTTGTGTGTTGTGTGGTTTTGGGGGTGATTTTTGGGGCTGAGGCAGTCATCAGGAGACCGGGAAAGTGTGGGTATGGTGGCCCATCTAATCGCTACTCTGTATTTATGGTGAGGGGGCTCCTCTTTTCCCATCACACTTTGCCCCGACAGCTGCCCTGACTGGAGGCAGAAATCTAACTTAAGGTTAGCAACATGCATCATTAGGATGAATTGTGCATGCAGTTTAGCACTCTAAACCTTAAAACAGATCGTACATTTATTATGGGTTATTTTGAAAGCTTACAGAAAGACATGTGGAATAGACTATTGTCTTGCTCTGCATTCCTGTCTTCCTAAAGAACTACAGCTCCACCCCAGGTATTTCAAAATTCAACTGGAGGTATGTTGGCAATGGGAGCTAAAATCACACCGGTCTGCATTGGGTAGCTCTTCCTTTTAGAATTAATTTTAAAGTGTTTCAACTGGCATTTTAAACTCCTACTGGTCTTATCAGATTTTTGTCCTACATGTACCCCAGACCCCTCTGATCATCTGGAAAGGGTTACCTAAACAGATGCCTAAAAGGAGAACTAAAACATGCAGTAAAGCATCTTTTTTTTTACTACAGCTCTTGGCTGTCAAATGTTTTCTGATATAATATTGTTAGTAATTACTTTAGACATTTGTTTATCTGTCTAAATATGTATAAATATATATATATATATATATAATTTTTCTTCAGACCTGACCCATCCTCAACCAGTGTGGAGAAGAAATCAACGTCAAAGTAATTTCATTCATTATTTAATATTAAATTGGATAGGTGCATTTAGAGGTCTGGGCAAGATGAGGAATAGTTAAGGTGATTTAGAATCACCAGTAGTTAATCCAAGGTATCACCTTGTTGCAAGGAATACTGATTGAAGTGTTTTATCCTGAGCTCTTTTGATTTGCTGTGCAAGTGTGGCGGAATCGCGCAGCGCGGATCAGCAAGGTGCGTGTTCATGTTTTTGTCCAACTGATCCCAAATCAGCCAGGAGTTAGAAGTTTGACTTTTAAAGTTTTCCATTTAAAACAACTGCGATCTGGGTCTCGCCTGACCACTCCTTTGTTGCAGTTTTATTACTAGAGTTTTTCCACTGAGTTACCGCCTCAGAGTTTTATGACTCTTTGTACGAGCTTTGGGGCAATCAGCTGCTAGATGCTAAGGGCGCAGTCCCTCCGTTACCAGCTGATCGCTGCAATCGAGACATCAGCACACCAGGACTTCTCTTTCCAAGTTAACCCAAATTGCACATTTTATCCATAAAACTGGTGGTTTGATCTTCATAGTCACTCAATGCGTTTATATTTTCTTTTATTATTATTGTTAGATAATCATTTTTTTTTATCCCTTTGTGTAGAATAGTGCTTGTTAGTTAGGTGAAGGTTTTTGGACCAGAATAATGGTAAATCAGAATTATATGGCTTTAATAAATCTTCATATATATAATTAAGAGAAGCATTTGTGCTTATTTCGTGCAAGAGTGATTTATCTGTCAAAATAGGGTCGAAGTTCCCCCACTTTCATTGAAGCGGTTGATTAAACAGTGACATGGTTTTTGGTTAATAATGATCAATTATTCATTTCAGTAGTACAGTGATGCCTATCATGCGAAAGACAATTAGTTTTTTTTTTTACAGCAGCATTTAGTCAGTTTGGTTTCTGTTTTCTTCTTAACATATAAGAAAGTATTGCTATATTATTCTAACTTTGCTAAGATCTTGACTAATCCAGTTGTGAAAACAATTGATGGCTTGGTTTTGGTGCAAGCATGAGACATTTTCAGTTACCAGGTAGGTCGAGCAGATTTTCTGCAGAAACGATTTATCCTAGATCTTGCTGTCTCTGCAGCTTTTAGTGAAGTGGAGACTGACAGGCAGATGTTATTAAAAGAGATTCATAGTTTTTTTTTCATACCTGCAGTGATTTGTCAGTTAAAGCAGCTGACATTTTGGATGACAACACATCAAATGAAGTTTGAATGAAATACACTACCGGTCAAAAGTTTTGGAAACACTTTCTCATTTAATGGTTTTCTTTATGTTTATGACTTTTTACATTGTACATAGATTCTTAATGAAGGCATAGAAACTGTGAATGAACACGTGGGATTATGTTGCAAACAATATATATATTTTTTTTATCTTCTAAGATTCCTTGAAGTAGCCCCCCTTGGATGTGGTGGCAGAAATGTTATTAATAATATTATTATATTATTACCTTTGGCCATCTCTCAATGAACCTCTGGAAAGTCCTTTCAAGACTTTAGAAAACCATTTCTGGTGACTATACCTCATGAAGCTCATGGAGAGAATTCTGATGGTGCAAGACAGTAATCAAAGCAAGGGATGGCTATTTTGAAGAATCTGAAATATAAAAATGTAAGAGTTATTTCACATGTTTTGTTTACTATATAATTCCACGACTGTTCATTCACAGTTGTGTTGCCTTTGGTGAAAATCTACAATGTGAATAGTCATGAAAATAATAAGACCAATTAAGTGAGAAAGTGTATCTAAAACTTTTGACTGGTCATGTACCTCTCTAGTATTAGGCCTATGTGTGTGCAATAACTCAAGGCATGTGTAATTTATACTTTACAGAAAAAAGTTATTTTAAGTTTTGTCAAACGAATCTGCCTCCTAAAGCTTCACAGTTTCAACTAAACTCTTACCCAGGTAGCTGGCAGTTAGCAGCACAGGAGCACCACAGGGGACTGTATTCTCACCATTCCTTTTCACTCTGTACTCCTCAGACTTCCAGTACAAGATGATGGATCAGAGATGGACAAGAAGCTGAGTACAGGAAGCTGGTGGACTGCTTTGTGGCATGGTGTGGAAACAATCATCTCATCTTGAACATGAATAAAACAAAGAAGATGATTGTAGATTTTAAAAGACACAGGAAGAGGTCAAACACTATTTCCATCATGGGAGAAGAAGTGGAGGTGGTGGAGGAGTATAATTACCACAGTTTTCACCTGGACAACAGACTGGGACAGAGCAGACTGTACTTCTTGAGGAAGCTTAGGACCTTCAGTTTGTGTAGCAAAGATGCTGCATATCTTCTATAAGTCTGTTGTGGAGACTATGATCTTTTCTGCCATCATCTGCTGGGGTAGGAGCATCAGAGCCAGGGACTTAAAACAGTTCAACAAGCTAATAAAGAAGACCGGCTCCACTACAGGAGGTCCTTCCTGCCCACAGCTATCAGCATCTACAACAGCTTTTTGAAGAAACCTGTATAATATGAGCAACAGCCACATTCAATTTCCCTGGGGGATAAATAAAGTATTTTTGAACTGAATTAAATTTTCATTCACACAACTGTCACTTGATATTTTTTCCTCTTCTTTAGACCATTCTCAGTAAACCAGAGAGATGTCATGGTGACATCCTTGTACTTGGTTTGTGTTTTTGTGTTAACTGTGCTTAGGTCTATGTTTTCCTTTATTGTTAATTAGTTCCACCTGTCCCTTATGCCTCCATGTCTCCTTGCCACACTTGTTCTTAGTTCCTGTGATTACCTGCCTTTGTTTACTCCCTGTATATTAGTCCGTCACTATTCCTCGTCACGTCACACCCTGGTTTAGTCTTGTGTTTTTCTACGTGCCTGCAGCAGTGAACTCTCATGTGAGTTTTTGTCTGGACTCTTGTGATACCTGAAGTGACTTTTTGCTTCACCTGGAAATCACTTAATAAATCTCTTAACTCATTTAATCATGCGGCTCCCAAGCTCTTGTATGCGTATTGGTCTGATCCAAACTCAGAACATGACAAGAGATGGTTATGTGAGAAAATCCCAGTAGATTGATAGCTTCTGATTCTGAAAAACTAATGGCAGCCACCCCTTTCCTCGCACCTGTAGCCTCTCTTCTACTTGCATGTGGACCTGTTTCTGCTCGCTCGTGTGAACTTTTGTCACTTTGAGGTTGGTACCCACCGGAGAAAGTAAACCCCTGTGTTTGGCTACTTTTCAGGAAATCCTGCCCCTAGAGAACAGAGAAGAAGCAAGCACTCATGCATGTGTTATATTAGGACCTCGTGGTACTGAAGCTGCATGTGTAAAATGTTCAAAATACATGTAACAAAGAGGAGTTTATGTGTGAAATAAATAAAACTGCTTGTATGAGTATTTATCGTGCGTATGCCTTTTTGGCAGAATTCTGACTTAATACACTTGTGACAGCAAACCACAGAAAAGATGTACCTAACAAAGTGGCCGGTCAGTTTGACTCCAGAATTACAACTACAAAGTTGTTCAAGATACATCTAATCAAAAAAAAAAGTAACTAGCATGAACTTCGTTACTTTAGCAAACACATTGGCAAAGTTGATGTATGTGCAGAAGCAAATACTCCTGAAATTGAATTATGAATATCAAATGTTTCTTCAGAGGTATCTGGTAGTTTCACACACAGTTTTTCACAAGAACAGTAGCATTAGAACCACATTATAGCCAACTAGGCCATAATGTTCTACTAGATTTATCTGCACTCATTCAATAAAAGGAACTTACTGACTGGAAACATCTCTTTAAATTGTTTTGTGATAACTTCTAAATCGTCCAAATGTTTTGAGTCAACCTTATGATTCTACATAATTATTTCTGCGCTGTACCTAATTCTCGAACACGAGACTGGTTTCTAATTCATCATAAGCCTTTTGAGCGCAAAGAAAACATATGGACAACCACCTTAGACAAGGAAGCAGGATGATGGCCTGTTGTCAACACGATCTCAGCTCGTTTGCTGTTTATGCTGAGCGACCCGCTAGCTGATACCAGGCAGCTCCGCCTCAAAGTGTCTTCTGAACCATATCAGGTTGTGTTAATCTTTTCAAGGGAAAGGGGACAAGTTAGGAGAGAGTGTCTGCCTCGCTGTCAGTCCTCTCTAAGGACGCAGCATAAGCGTTGACCTCGGCCTGTGTAGATGCTGCTCTGCTCTGGATCTAGTTTCACTTTAGGAGACAGGCTGCTAGTGTTGGCAGCAAACTGTGACTGCTCCAGTTACAGCTGCTCTTACTGAATCATATCCAGTTTATCTGATCATGTTTATTAAACTGCCCAGTGTCATGTCATCCTTGGAGTTCCAGTCTCCAAACTGTCACATATACAAAGACTTAAAGTGAGAAATTATTTATAGGTATGTGTTAATCTCAGGTTTCCTAACACATGAGGTTAATTTTCGGCCTGGGCAAAAATGTTTTACCATTTTATCACCATCGACTGCTATTATTTATTTCGCCACACAAACAGAAAGTCTTTCCATTTAGTAAATATTACAGGTGTGTGTGTTTCCCAACCTTAACATATTGTCCAGACTTTGCCTTATTGTCCAGACCTTAAGAATTTAAAATATAAAAATGTTTAGAGTGTTTTCACATTTTTTACTATATAATTCCATGTCTGTTCATTTACAGTTTTATTGCCTCTGCTGAGAATCTACAATGGATTAATGTAAATAATGTAAATATTAATGAAAATAAAGAGATACATTAAGTGAGAAAGTCTATATACAGAAGTCTATTTACAGTGGGGAGAAGTACTTGATACACTGCTGATTTTGTAGGATTTCCCACTTGCAAAGCATGTAGAAGTCTTTCATTTTTATCATAAGTACTCTTCAACTGTGAGTGAAGGAATCTAACACAAAAATCCAAAAAAATCCCATTGTGTGATTTTTATGTAAGTGATAGAAATTACATAAGTATTTGATACATCAGAAGAACAAAACCTACTTGCTACAAAAACCCCTGTTTGCAATTACAGATATCAGACGTTTCCTGTAGTTCTTGACGAGGTTTGCACACCTGCTGCAGGGATTTTGGACCACTCCTCCATTCAGATCTTCTCTAGATCCTTCAGGTTTCGGGGCTATCGCTGGGCAATACGGACTTTCAACTCCCTCCAAAGATTTTCGATTGGGTTCAGGTCTGGAGACTGGCTATTCCACTCCAGGACCTTGAGATGCTTCTTATGGAGCCACTCCTTAGTTGCCCTGGCTGTGTGCTTTGGGTTGTTGTCATGCTGGAAGACCCAGCCACGACCCATCTTCAATGCTCTAACTGAGGGAAGGAGGTTGTTGGCTAAGATCTCCCGATAATTGGCCCCATCCATCCTCCCCTCAATAAAGTGCAGTCGTCCTTACCCCTTTGCAGAGGGATTTTAATCCATGGTGGCTTAGTGTGTTACTTATGGTCTGCTTTGAGACTGTGGTCCCAGCTCTCCTCAGGTCATTGTCCAGGTCCTGCTGTGTAGTTCTAGGCTGATTCCTCACCTTACTCATGATCATTGATGCCCCACTAGGTAATATCTGCATGGAGCCCCAGACTGAGGGAGTTTGTCCATCATCTTGAACTTCTTCCATTTTCTTATAATTGCGCCAAAAGTTGTGTCCTTCTCACCAAGCTGCTTGGCTATTTTCCTGTAGCCCATCCCATCCTTGTGCAGGTCTACTATTTTATTCCTGATGTCTTTACACCGCTCTCTGGTCTTGGTCATTGTGGAGAGGTTGGAGTTTGTTTGATTGAGTGTGTTGACAGGTGTCTTTTATACAAATAACGAATTCAAACAAGTGCAGTTAATACAAGTAATGCGTGGAGAACAGGAGGGCTTCTTAGGCCTTGTCCACACGTAGGCGAATATCTGGCAAAACGAATAACTTTTTATGCGTTTAGGCCTTTCATCCACGCATAAACTCCATTTATATCACTAAAATGAATAATTTTGAAAACTCTGGCCAAAGTGGAGATTTATGAAAACTCAATTTTTGAGCCTGCGTTTCCATGATCAAACAGACTTTTATGGTTCAGCGCATTGCTGTCTGCAACAAATATTGTGGCCCTGACATCAAATGTGTGACCATTATTTATAGACTCGGCCGTACAGTGGAGTAAAAATTAATGATAAACAATTCCCAGTCACCACTATCTTGTGTTTTATCAACTTTATATTCTAAAACTGTATTTAAAAGAATTTCAACTTATTTTTCTGTCCACACAAACAAACCTCCCGGTGCCATGTTTTATACCTAAAAGGAAATTGTGATTGTTTTGAAGAATTCTGATAGACTGACATAGGTTTCATTTTTGCAGTTCACTGCCCCCTATGCGTCTGGGGTGTTTAACACAACGTTCAGTGGCGTATTTCTGCAGTGGGCCCACCACCTGCAGGGGGAACCGTGAGGGACCGGTGCAAAGAGGATTGGGCGCCAGATGAAGGTGGAGACCTCGGCGGCCCGATCCCCAGATGCTTAGGCTGGCTCTAGGGACGTGGAATGTCACCTCACTGGGGGGAAGGAGCCTGAGCTTGTGCGGGAGGTCGAGAAATATCGACTAGAAATAGTCGGGCTCACCTCCACACACAGCATGGGCTCTGGAACCCATTTCCTCAAGAGGGGCTGGACTCTCTTCTACTCTGGAGTGGCCCATGGGGAGAGGTGGCGGGCTGGGGTGGGTTTGCTTATTGCCCGCCAGCTCAGCCGTCTCGTGTTGGGGTTTACCCCAGTAAATGAGAGGGTCGCATCCCTGCACCTTCGGGTTGGGGACAGGTCTCTGACTGTCGTTTTGGCCACGCCGGGCAGTAGTGCGGAGTACCCGGCCTTCTTGGCGTCCCTGTCGGTGGTGCTGGTTAGTGCTCCTCCCGGGGACTCCATTATTCTGCTGGGGGACTTCAACCCCCACGTGGGAAACGACAGTGACACCTGGAGAGGTGTGATCGGGAGGAATGGCCTCCCTGATCTGAATCCGAGTGATGTTTCGTTATTGGACTTCCGTGGTAGTCACGGATTGTCCATAATGAACACCATGTTCAAGCATAAGGGTGTCCATGAGTGCACTTGGCACCAGGACACCCTAGGTAAGAGGTCGATTATCGACTTTGTTGTCGTATCGTCAGACCTTCGGCCTTTTTTTTGGACACTTGGATGAAGAGAGGGGCTGAGCTGTCCACTGATCACCACCTGGTGGTGAGTTGGATTCGCTTGAAGAGGAGAAAGCCGGACAGACTTGGCAGGCCCAAGCGCATAGTGAGGGTCTGCTGGGACCGTCTGGCAGAGACCTGGCCAGGGACATATTCAACTCCCACCTCCGAGAGAGCTCTGACCAGATTCCAGGGGATGTTGGAGACATAGAGTCCAAGTGGACCATGTTCTCTGCATCTATTGTCGATGCTGCTGCCGTAGGTGCGGCTGTAAGGTCTGCGATGCCTGTCGTGGCGGCAATCCCCGAACCCAGTGGTGGACACCGGCAGTAAGGGATGCTGTCAAGCCGAAGAAGGAGTCCTATCAGACGTGGTTGACTTATGGGACTCCTGAGGCAACTGACAGGTACCGTGAGGCCAAGGGTGCCATGGCCCGGGCAGTGGCAGAGGCAAAAACCCGAGCCTGAGAGGAGTTCGGTGAGGCCATGGAGAAGGACTACTGGATGGCCTCGAAGTGATTCTGGCAAACTGTCCGGCGCCTCAGGAGGGGGAAGCAATGCTTCGCCAACACTGTTAACAGTGGGGGTGGAAGGCTGCTGACCTCGACTGGGGACATTATTGGGTGGTGGAAGGAGTATTTCGAGGATCTCCTCAATCCTGCCATCACGCATTCCCTGGTGGAAACAGAGGCTGAGGACTCGGGGTTAGACTCTTTCATCACCAGGCTGAAGGTGGTTAAAAAGCTCCGCAGTGGCAGGGCTTCGGGGGTGGATGAGATCCGCCCTGAGTACCTCAAGTCTCTGGATGTTGTAGGGCTGTCATGGTTGACACGCCTCTTCGACATTGCGTGGTGGTCGGGGACAGTGCCTCTGGACTGGCAGACTGGGGTGGTGGTTCCCCTTCATAAGAAGGGTGACTGGAGAGTGTGTTCCAACTACAGGGGGATCACACTCCTCAGCCTCCCTGGTAAGCTCTATGCCAGGGTATTGGAGAGGAGAGTCCGGCCGATAGTGGAACCTCAGCTTCAGGAGGAGCAGTGTGGTTTTCGTCCCGGCCGTGGAACACTTGACCAGCTGGATACCCTCTACAGGGTACTCGAGGGTTCATGGGAGTTTGCCCAACAGGTCCACATGTGTTTTGTGGACCTGGACAAAGCATTTGACTGTGTCCCTCGTGGTGCCCTGTGGGGGGTGCTCCAGGAGTATGGAATTGTAGTCCCTTTATTAGGGGCCATCCGGTCTCTGTACAAGTGGAGCAGGAGTTTGGTCCGCATTGCCGGCACTAAGTCGGACCTGTTCCCAGTGCATGTTGGACTCCAGCAGGGCTGCCCTTTGTCACCAGTCCTGTTCATAACTTTTATGGACAGGATTTCTTGGTGCAGCCAAGGGGCGGAGGGGGTCTGGTTTGCGGATCAGTGGACTTCGTCTCTTCTTTTTGTGGATGGCGTGGTCCTGCTGGCCCCTTCTAGCCAAGACCTACAGCATGCGCTGGGGCGGTTCGCAGCCGAGTGTGAAGCGGCTGTGATGAAGATCAGCTAATCCAAGTCTGAGGCCATGGTTCTCGACCGGAAAAAAGGGCTTGTCCTCATCAGGTTGGAGAGGAGTTCCTACCTCAAGTAGAGGAGTTCAAGTGTCTCGGGGTCTTGTTCACGAGTGAGGGAAGAATGGAGCTGGAGATCGACAGACGGATCGTTGAGGCTGCCGCAGTAATGGGGGCACTGTGCCGTTGTGGTGAAGAGAGAGCTGAGCCGAAAAGCGAAGCTCTCAATTTACTGGTCGGTCTACGTTCCTACCTTTGGGTCATGACCGATAGAACGAGATCCCGGATACAAGTGGCTGAAATGAGCTTCCTCCGTAGGGTTGCCAGGCACTACCTTAGAGATAGGGAGGGCTCGGAGTAGAGCCGCTGCTCCTCCACATTGAGAGGAGCCAGTTGAGGTGGCTCGGGCATCTATATCGGATGCTTCCTGGATGCCTTCCTTGGGAGGTGTTCCAGGCATGTCCAACTGGGAGGAGGCCCAGGGGACGGCCCAGGACATGCTGAAGGGACTATTTCTCACGGCTGGCCTGGTAACACCTTAGGCTCCCCCCGGAGGAGCTGGAGGAGGTGTCTTGGGAGAGGGACGTCTGGGGGTCTCTACTGAGTCTGATGCCCCCGCAACCCGGTCCCAGATAAAGCGGAAGATGACGAGTACGAGTACGAGTACGAGTATGAGGTTTGGGTGAAAACTTTTCTGAAAAACCTCATGTGTGTACGATATTATTTTTAAAAACGATTTAGGGAACCAAAATGTTTAATTTCCTGTTTTAGTATATATTACGTTCTCTTTATGGATATTGTGGGAGTGGCCTTTGTAAGGCATACTGCTCTGTAAATGTCCGATTGTTTTTCTTTTTTTATATATACTGCAAATAAAAAAAATTTACATTGTATACATACATGTATATATATATATATATATATATATATATATATATATATATATATATATAAGCAAGTATATATATATACTCGCTTTAACACCCCTAAGTGAAAATATTAAAATTGTGCCACCCACCCCGGTGTCATGTGACTCGCTAGTGTTGGGGAATGGGAGGCAGGTGTGCGAGATTTGGTGATATTGCCCTCACGCTCTTTCATACTGGTCACTCAAAGTTCAACATGGCACCTCATAGCAATGAAGTCTCTGTAAAATAAGTATTATTTAAGAATTATAATTCTTTTTTTAAAGATGGACTAGGCCTGCAGTGGTAAATTTGCAGCCCACAAGCCACATGCAGCTCTTCTCTTGTCCTGTGCTGCTCACAGCGACTTGACTGATCTATCGAGGTTCTTATTTTAATTACATTTTGTGGTGTAATTTATTATTTTTTTTAATATTAACTTCTGCCTGTGTTTGACTTCTTTGTTCAGCGAAGATGCTTTACACATGTCTGCATTTCAGCCATCTTTATTTTAGTTACTTCAACCAATCCACTGGTGGTAGCACAGTTAAACCAGAAAGCTGCATCACCTTTTTACAAATAATTTTGCTTGTTGGCACAGCACAAACATACACACTAACCCCTCCATCGTCCCCCACCACCCTCAGAAAATAAAAAAGAAAAACAAACCTTTGGCAGCAACAACTACTCATCTCTTGGGATCTACCCATCCATTTCAAAATATAATTTGCCAGACTGAATCCGAAATTAGGTGACGGTAAGGCTGGAGTGCAGCTTATCCCTCTTGCCAGTGAATGAGAGCTAGGATCCACTTGACCATGAGTTCAGTGTTATTGTGTCATCATGGAGCCAGGGAAGAGCAAGCTAAAATAAAATATGAGGAGAAGACTATAACATTTTTATATGAATGGGAGGAATTGTGCTCTTTTGCTGAAATAAAAGAGAAATCCTTCTGCCTGTTAAGTAAGACATTACTGTCACATTTTAAAGCTTCAAACCTAGAGCATCATTTTTTTTAAAGGCTTGGCTTGAAGTAAAGTTATTTTGAGGACAAATCATGTCTTCAGTAGTTTTTATTTTCAAGTAATCAGTTAAGGAATAAAAAATCGGATATGAAAATGTTTAGGTTTATATTTCAGTGTTTGAGTTATGTGTGGATATGTTGTTGTGTGGCCCTTTGCAATGCTGGACTGAATTGACGCTGAACTGGTTGCCCACTCCTCACCTGGACAAAAACAACATTGCCAACACTCAGAAACTGTGGTGCAGCACGATGGTTAAGACCATACAGCAGTTTAACAGGACAGGTTTCCCTCAGAACAAGTCTCGCCATGTTTGACCAAGGAAGTTGAGTGCATGTGCTTAGGGTCATATCCAGAGGTTGTTTTATGAAAATAGATGTATGTGGGCTGCCAGCATTGCTGGATATGTTAAAGGGGTGGGGGATCAGTCTGTCAGTGCTCAGACCATAAGCCAAAGACTGCATAAAACTGATCTGCATGGCTGTCATCCCAGAAGTAAGCCTCTTCTAAATATGATGCACAAGAAAGTCCACAAACAGTTTACTTAAGACAGGGAATACTGAAACCATGTTCTGTGGTCTGATGAGACCAGGATACATTTGTTTGGATTAGATTGTGTCAAACGTGTGTGGCAGCAACTAGTTGAGGAGTACAAAGGCAAGTGTGTCTTGCCTACAGTCAAGCATGGTGGTAGGAGAGTCATGGTTTGGGGCTGCATGACTGCTGCTGGCTAAGGGGAGCTATGGGTCTTGAAGGAACCACGAATGCCAACAGCTACCGTGACATACTGAAGCAGAGAATGATCCCTTCATAAACTGGGTCGCAGGGCAGTATCCCAACATGATAACAACTTCAAACACACCTTCAAGAGGACTGCTGCCCTGCTAAAGAAACTGAGTGTAAAGATGCTGGACTGTTTAAGCATGTCTCCAGACCTAAACCCTATGAAGCATCTGTGGGTAATTCTCAAACAGAAGGTGGAGAAGGTCTCTAACTTCCACCAGCTCTGTGATGTCTTCATGGAGGAGTGGAAGAGGACCCCAGTGGGAACCTATGACGCTCTAGTGAACTCTATGCCCAAGAGAGTTAAGGCAGCACTGGAAAATAATGGTGACCATACAAATTATTGACGCTTTGGGCACATTTCATTTTCATTTAAAGCTGTGCTCACTTTTGTTGGCAGTGGTTTAGACATATCTTTCTTAATGCTTAATATTTTACTGTTTTAAGCAGTGTGCTTGTATTCTAACATACTTTTAACTTGAAACACTGGTTTTCCTGTGTTGCTGCTTATTGGTCAAGACTTATAATTAGGGTCCCAAGCCCACAGAGTGGGCAGGACAGGACATGCAAAGCATGGTCTGTTCACCTGCTCCAGTGGGGCATTGTTTTTAGTTATTTTTTCCATTATTAATATATTATTAAGGTTCCAAGCCTGCAGAGTGGGCAGAACAGGACATGCAAAGCATGGCCTGTTCCTTGAATGATTAGCATCATGTGACATAGGCCATGCCCATTCCCACCTTGTTAGTTTTTAGGTTACAGAGCAATAAACCTCACTGAAACCAAAACAATAGGACACACATGGTTCAAGTCCGATTGGCTTCGGAATTTGCACATACCATCTAGGGAGGAAACCAAAAAATATTATCCAGCCGGATTTTTCAATTTTGTCTGTATTTATACACAATTTATATGCAAAACAATATGGTACACTTGATAGTCGTATGTTTTCATTGGCCATATCTCCTAAACCATAACACATTTTACAATGTCCTTCATAACCCAAGTTACAAATATGATCATGTGCATTTATACCAAAAATGGCAAAAACTGTTCATCATATTCTCACCAAATCTTCCACATACCTTTGGGTTATAGCCCTTAGATAATAAATATCAAATATAGTAATGATTGACCTAAGTGGGCAGGAATTATTAACAAGAGTTTGAAAACATCTTCATCTGATTGCCAAAATTTGAACAAATTACCAACAAATTTGGTCCTAATGAGCTCATATTTGCAAGATATATTACTTGGGTAAGGCTGAACATTTCATACACACGTTTTGACCTATCTCAAAGTCCCTCACTCTACTTTTTCAAATGTTTGTACTTTCATGAAATGTGAGTATCTCTCGTAATCCTTGACAACTCTAATGAAACTGGCCACATTGCTTCAACACATGATGCCTGGTAACCCTTTTCAATTTGGTGTGAATCTGTGCTTTCTTGTTCATAAAGCTTGACCCTGAACTTTACAACTATGTCACAATAAGGTTTAAATATTTTTTGACTGCAATTCTTTAAAGAAGCAGTCTGAAAAACCTCTGCAATTAAATTAAACATCCATGCTCATCAGACAATATTTTCTAAATTTTAGGACGAACCATTGATTTTTAATGAATTTTTAAAGTTTTCAATAATCCCCTCTATGGGAAAATGCATTGTGAAATGGAGAGAAGCTTTATCATAAGAAGAATTTTCACCTCATCAACTTTGGCCAGCTGCAGAAAGGTATAGATGACTGACGGCTGGTAAAATTGTGGCTGCTGTTGACACGGGTTCAAATTCCAGTCATGGCAGGATTTGAGATGTAGTTTCTATACAATGAATGTCTTATTTTTAGATAGAAATTGAGATAATATCATTAAACAAATACTTGCTCTTTGATCCAGTATTTTGAAAGTTTTTGTATTCAATTAGAATCAGATCAAATCTTTTATGGCATTGTATAAAATTTGAATGTCTGGATTAAAATGAATTGAACTTGGACAGGAGATCAGATAGACCTGTTTTTTTAATAATGTTCCTTTGTTGTGAAGTAGTGCTAAATCAAAAAAAAGTAATTAAAATGTATAATGTATAAAGCATTAAGAATGAATCCTTTGAAGAATCATAAACATATGCACAATATTTTACTTAAATGGGAAAACAGCTACAAGAAAATAGTTTGTACTGTATGTTTTAAAATACTTTTTTATAGTAAACGGTAAGAATTTTCTATACAGAAATACACAGCAAAATGGTAAAACATATTATGTAAAAGGTAGAATGTTTACAGTACGTACATGGAATCTAGAGCAATGGCTGTCTGATCAGCGAGCCATCACACGCACTTTTCCGCTGGCCATCTCCCCTTCTCAGCCTCATAAAAAGAAGACTGACAGAACTCTGCCCACATCATTTCCCAGGTTATCCCCTCAGTCTGGTAAAGGGAAAAAGCTTTAGCAGCACAATAAATATATTTTTCTGCCACACCAGGAAAACTGGTGTGGATATGTGGACTGTTTGGTCCTTGTTTGAGAGGCCTGTGGCAGAATCTGCACAACCGCCCTATGGGATGTTCCTCCTTTGCCTTCTGTGTTCCTCCCTAACCTGCTTTGATGCTGTGGAGCGCTGCTTAGCGGCCTCAGGCTCTCATTAGAAAAGGAGTGCGGGCAAAATCAACAAATGCCATTCTGGGATCTGTCAGGCACTCTGCACGCTGCATAGGTCTGATAGACTTTAGTGGAACAGTAAAAGTATTTCACATCTCCTGATTGATAAAAAAAAAAATTAATACTGGATCCATCCCCCTGGAAACGTGATTTTGGCTGGTCACAAGCTAAACAGTTCCTTATTTTTGTTTAGCAGGTGGTTGTTGCTGATCCTGCTGCTTTTGAACAGTGTCTTTGACAATTTTCTCGAAGAAACGATCCCAGCTTTGCTGTTTTTGAAACACCTTTCTGACAGCGAAGCCAGTCTCATATCACACAATTTTCAGAACCCCAGTCTCAGTGCATAAAACCGAATTCTCCTCTGCTGCCAATCAAAACGTAGTGGTGCCTAAAGACGATGTGCCTAAAAACACTCTGTTTTAGATGCTGTTCGTCCACTTCTAATCTCGCACATGACAGCAAATTTACCTTGAAATGTAATGAGTGCAACAGTGAAAAGCACATCACATTTCTACATCCAGGTCCGCCACAATGATCTGTCCAGGTCTCAAATTCCATAACAGATGATGATGGGGAGTTTGAAAAGGAGTATACTATGCCAGAGCCAGCCATAAGCCAACAGTGTACTAAGGTCTGTGGCAACCTCTTCAAGTGAAAATCCTATTCAAAGATATGTCTCATCAAGGTCTATCCGAAAGAGCACCCAAAACAAACCATCAAAATGTATACTATGTTCAACAACTAAAGCAACACTTTTTTAGCCATGACAAAGTTCTTTGACCAATTCAAATCAGCAAAATCCCTTCCATTGGACAATGCCCAAATCCCCCTTCTACTCAGTAGGGATATTTTCCAGGTTCACAAAGTGAGGCAGCAGATCAGCAGTTCACCCAAAAGCTTGAAGCTTGACCTTGGATGGGCGTTAGTGGATGAGGATGGCTGGGAAAGGTCCATAAACCCATTGTTTGCTGCTATAAAATGAACATCCTGGAAAACGGAAGAACCTCACTGTTAAGAACCTGTACAAGCCATGTCTATCTCAGTCAAGCTCCAGCCCAGAAAAAGGTGTCTCTAATAGTTGTCATAATCCTACAGTGGACAATGACTCACTGGGCCTCACAAGAACAGCTTGTTCTTGTGAGTGTGCCTTCTCTATAGAAGACTAACAGTTTCTGCAAATAATGGACAGTAAAGTTTTCCAGGAGGGGTCCAATAGTTAGTTGGCTTCTTTACCCTTCAAGTTCCCCAGGCCGCCTCTGCCCATCAACCATGAGCAAGCAGATACTCACCTCCCTTCACTACCGTGCACACTGAAGTGTAAGCCAAAGATGAAAGACCAGTTTACTGCCTTTATGCACAAGATATTTAATAACAATTACGCAGAGCCAGCACCGCCGCTCCTGAAAGGAAAAGATTGCTGGTACTTGCCAATGTTTGGGGTCTATCATCCCAAGAAACCCGACCAAATCAGGGTTGTCTTCGACTCAAGTGCACAATACAATGGCATCTCACTGCTTCTCCCTGGACCAGACTTGAATGACAGTCTTTTGGGAGTCCTCATTTGTTCCAGGAGAGATCGCATAGCAGTCATGGCCAACATTAAACAGATGTTTCATTGTTTCGTTGTGAGGAAAGAGCACCAAGACTACGCTTCCTCTGGCATCAAGATAATGACTCTAGCAAGGATATCGTCGAGTACAAGATGAGGGTTAATGTATTCGACAAAATTCTCCAGCTGTGGCAATGTACTGCCTCAGGAGTGCTGCAAGAAAGGTGAGCAGAAATATGGGTCAGACACCAGACATTTTGTAGAACGTGAATTCTATGTAGACAATGGTCACATTTTCACATCAAACGAGGCAGAGACAATTTCAATTCTCCTATGGCCATTCAAGGCAAGTCGTTGCTAAGAGAGCTATCCCTGGATGGAACTGACTGGGGCAGCCTGGTCCCTCAAGACAAATGTAATGTGTGGGAGACATGGAGAGGCTCGTTACAAGAATTGCAACATCTTCACATCCCTCAAGCTTATACTACCACCCCCTGTTCCAATGCCATTCGGAAAGAGAAGTGCATCTTGTCGAACGCTTCAATCAACGTAATTGGGACTGTAGCATACTTCGAGACAACTGATGAAAACAGCCAGATCCATCTGGGCTTCATCTTAGGGAAAGCTACACTTGCACCTCCAACTGAATCCACCATACCCAGATCGCTACTCATGATTCTTCTCTCCGTTCTCTTTTTGAACAACAGAAACAGACCAATCAGCAGATCGAACAACTCGCTTCCTTGTTTCAGCACCCCTCCAGTTTCTCAGCAACTTCCGCACTCACGTGAGCTCACTTCCCCGAATCCAGAAAAATTATCCGGTGAGAAGGGAGATTGTAAGGGTTTCTTTCTCCAATGCACTTTAGTATTTAATCGCTCCCTACAATCTTTTCCTCATGATGCAGTAAAGATTTCTTTTGTACTTGGGCTGCTAACAGGAAAAGCCCTGAGGTGGGCAGAGGCCCGTTTTTCGAACTGTTTAGATTTTGGCTGCACATTTTCTGAGTTTGAGGAGGAGTTTCGTCAGGTTTTCTCTTGTGAGAAAGATTTAACCACCAATGCTCATAGCTTATGGTCTATTAAACAGAGAAATCAGTCAGTTGCTGAATTTTCCATAGATTTTTGCACCCTCGCTGCTGTTTCTAGATGGAATGACTGCGCTCTTAGAGCCGCTTTCTTCCAGTCATTAAAAGATCCTTTAAAGGATGAATTAGCTTTAGTCAATGAGCCTAAGACTTTGAATGGGTTAATCAAGTTAGCCATTAGACTAGATAACCGAATGAGGGAGAGAAAAATATCCAGATTAGAACAGAGTGCAGTTAGGGCCCATCTCTCTAGCCCTACTCCCAAAACTGGTCGCCCCACGCCTGCTTCACACAATTCAGGTATTTGAACCCATGCAGATCGGGCGTACCCAGCTTTCCCCTGAGGAAAGACTAAGACGCCGCCAAGCTAATCAGTGTTTTTACTGTGGCTTACCGGAACACCATCTTGCTAACTGCCCTATTCGTCCTTCGAGGCCAAAAGGGCAGGTCTGCCAGTAAGTGAGGGGAGACTGACGGACCGTTTCCTTTCCCCCAGACTTAGTTTACCTGCCACATTAATTTCACACCGTCCTTTTCAAAACCTCTCTGCTTTTATTGACTCGGGTAGCAACCAGAACCTCATTGATCCGAGGTTAGTTAAAGAAGCTCAGATTGAGACTGAGCCACTTCCCACTCCTCAAACTGTTTCTTCATTAGATGGCAAAAAATTACCTCGAATCGCTCATAAAACCAAACCTTTGACTTTAATCCATTCAGGTAATCATGGGGAGGAGATCTAATTTTTTGTGTTTCCTATCGCTTTGAACTCAATTGTTTTAGGTTTTCCCTGGCACAAGAAGTAAAACCCCCACGTGAACTGGACTGAAAGCCGAGTTGAGTCTTGGTCCACCAACTGTCTTTCTTCCTATTTGCAGTCAGCCATTGCTTCGCAACCTTCCGCGTTAGCTCCTACTGGAGATGAGATTTCTGACCTCACTAACGTTCCTCCAGAATACCATGATCTCACTTTGGTTTTCAGTAAATCTAAAGCCCTATCATTGCCCCCACATAGGCCCTATGATTGTGCCATAGATTTGCTTCCTGGTGCCCCCATGCCAACCAGTAGACTCTACAACATTTCTGGACCTGAAAGAAAGGTTATGGAAGATTACATAAATGAGTCCTTAGTAGCCGGGCTAATTCGTCCCTCTTCATTACCACTCGGAGCAGGGTTTTTCTTTGTGGGTAAGAAGGATGGTTCACTCCGCCCTTGTATTGATTATAGGGGATTAAACCACATTACTGTTAAAAACAAGTACCCTCTTCCACTCCTTTCGTCAGCCTTTGAACCAGTCCACGGTTCCACTATATTCTCCAAGCTAGATCTCCGTAATGCACATCATTTAGTTGGGATCCGCCAGGGAGACGAGTGGAAGACCGCCTTAAAGACCCCGTTAGGTAACTTTGAGTACCTAGTCATGCCTTTTGGACTAAGTGACGCACCAGCAGTATTCCAGTCACTCATCAATGACGTACTAAGGGACTTTTTGAATGTTTTTGTTCACCTTGATGACATCTTGATTTATTCAAAGGACATTGAAGAACACACCTGTCACGTCCGCCTGGTGCTACAAAGAGTTTTGGAGAACAGACTGTTTGTTAAAGCTGAAAAATATGAATTTCACAAGAAATCTGTCACATTCTTAGGATACATTCTGGAGGGTGGACAAGTTCGCTCAGACCCGGAGAAGATCAAGGCAGTTCTGGAGTGGCCTTTCCCGGACTCCTGCAAGCAGCTACAACGGTTCCTTGGATTTGCAAACTTCTATCGTCGATTCATCAAAAACATTAGCCTAATAGCCGCACCACTCACAGCCCTGAACTCCACAAACATTGTGTTTCCTGGACACCTGAAGCCAACAAAGCCTTCCAGACATTAAAAGAGAAGTTTTCTCAGACAACCATATTGGTTCATCCTGATTCCTCCAGACAGTTCATTTTGGAGGTCGATCCCTCGGATACAGGAGTTGGAGCGGTGCTTTCTCAGCAGTCTACCACCAATGGAAAACTCCACCCTTGTGCCTTTTTCTCTCGTCGTCTCACAAGCACGGAACAGAACTACGATGTGGGGGACAGAGAGCTCTTAGCTATAAAGTTAGCTCACGAAGAGTTGAGACATTGGCTGGAGGGTGCTAAGCCTCCTATTTTAGTATTGCCCGATCACAGGAATCTGGCCTACTTACCAGCCAAGAGACTGAACCCACGCCAATCACGTTGGACACTGTTTTTCTCTCGTTTTGATCTTTCTATTTCTTACAGTCCTGACTCCAAGAACGGCAAGCCGGACACTCTTTCCCGACTTTACTCGTTGGACTCCACTGAGAAGGAGGCAGAACCCATTGTGCCGTCCCATTGGACTTTTGGGGCCCTAGTTTGGGAGGTGAAGAACCTTGTAAATAATGCCCTATGAAACGAACCGGACCCAGGTATGGGTCCCCCCAACAAGAAGTATGTTCCCACTTCCGTGAGGTTCAGGCTCATCCGCTGGTTTCACACAGCTAAATTCTCAGGTCACCCAGGGATCAGTAGAACCATCTCACTCATCTCTAGAAGATTTTGGTCGCCGTCCCTCCACAAGGAAGTCACTGAGTTTGTTCAGGCTTGTTCGGTTTGTGCCAGACAAAAGTCGAGCAATCAGCCTCGCTATGGGTTACTTCAGCCGCTCAGTGTGCCTAAAGCCCTTGGTCTCATATCGCTCTGGACTTTGTAACAGGTTTACCTACAGGGGTTGGACAATGAAACTGAAACACCTGGTTTTAGACCACAATAATTTATTAGTATGGTGTATGGCCTCTTTTTGCGGCCAATACAGCGTCAGTTCGTCTTGGGAATGACATATACAAGTCCTGCACAGTGGTCAGAGGGATTTTAAGCCATTCTTCTTGCAGGATAGTGGCCAGGTCACTATGTGATACTGGTGGAGGAAACGTTTCGTGACTCGCTCCTCCAAAACACCCCAAAGTGGCTCAATAATATTTAGATCTGGTGACTGTGCAGGCCATGGGAGATGTTCAACTTCACTTTCATGTTCATCAAACCAATCTTTCACCAGTCTTGCTGTGTGTATTGGTGCATTGTCCTCCTGATACACAGCACCGCCTTCAGGATACAAAGTTTGAACCATTGGATGCACATGGTCCTCAAGAATGGTTCGGTAGTCCTTGGCAGTGACGCGCCCATCTAGCACAAGTATTGGGCCAAGGGAATGCCATGATATGGCAGTCCAAACCATCACTGATCCACCCCCATGCTTCACTCTGGGCATGCAACAGTCTGGATGGTACGCTTCTTTGGGGCTTCTCCACACCGTAATTCTCCCGGATGTGGGGAAAACAGTAAAGGTGGACTCATCAGAGAACAATACATGTTTCACATTGTCCACAGCCCAAGATTTGCGCTCCTTGCACCATTGAAACCGACGTTTGGCATTGGCATGAGTGACCAAAGGTTTGGCTATAGCAGCCCGGCCGTGTATATTGACCCTGTGGAGCTCCCGACGGACAGTTCTGGTGGAAACAGGAGAGTTCAGGTGCACATTTAATTCTGCCGTGATTTGGGCAGCCGTGGTTTTATGTTTTTTGGATACAATCCGGGTTAGCACCCGAACATCCCTTTCAGATAGCTTCCTCTTGCGTCCACGGTTAATCCTGTTGGATGTGGTTCGTCCTTCTTGGTGGTATGCTGACATTACCCTGGATACCGTGGCTCTTGATACATCACAACGACTGGCTGTCTTGGTCACAGATGCACCAGCAAGACGTGCACCAACAATTTGTCCTCTTTTGAACTCTGGTATGTCACCCATAATGTTGTGTGCATTTCAATATTTTGAGCAAAACTGTGCTCTCACCCTGCTAATTGAACCTTCACACTCTGCTCTTACTGGTGCAATGTGCAATCAATGAAGACTGGCTACCAGGCTGGTCCAATTTAGCCATGAAATCTCCCACACTAAAATGACAGGTGTTTCAGTTTCATTGTCCAACCCCTGTATATCCAAAGGGAATACAGTCATCCTCACTATAGTAGACCGTTTTTCTAAGTCCTGTCAACTTGTGCCACTAAAAAGACTCCCTTCTGCTTTTCAGACCGCCTAGCTGTTGGTTCAACACGTGTTTCGCCTTCATGGCATTACCCAGGACATCTTCCCAGATCGTGGTCACCAATTTATCTCTCGTGTTTGGAAACTATTTTGTTTGGCTCTTGGAGCCAAAGCCCCCTTGACTTCTGGCTACCATCCCCAATTTAATGGACAAACTGAACGTATGAACCAACAGATGGAGTCCATCCTCAGATGCATGACCGCAACTGAACCTCTAGGCTGGAGTGTTTATCTCCCCTGGGTTGAGTATGCTATCAATTCACAAACCTCATCTGCTACTTGCCTCTTACCATTTGAGATTTCCCTCGGTTTTCAACCTCCTTTGTTTTCAGCTGACGAGAAGGACATCGGTGTAGCGTCCGTGCGGCACCACATACGCCCTTGTAAACGGATCTGGGCAAATGCTACCAGAGCTCTCCTTCGAACAGCTGACCAGAACAAGAAGTACGCTGACCGCAAACAGCGGCCAGCTCCTACGTACCAGCCTGGCCAAAAGGTTTGGTTGTCCTCTCGAGACATACCCTTGAAGGCTATGTCTAAAAAACATTCTCCTCGTTTCATTGGCCCCTACACCATTGACTCTGTCATCGGTCCATCGGCTCTTCGCTTATGCCTGCCTTCCAGTCTACGCATCCACCCTGTATTTCATGTCTCTCAAGGATCTGTGCTTTGTGTGTCTGTTGGTGCTTTTACTGTGCTCAGCCCCTAGATGGCATGGAATCTGGAGGAGAGGTGACAGGTGTTCACTATTCCCCTGATTATTCTGCAGAGGACTATTTAAGGAGGAGGCTGCCTGCAACTCATGGCCAGAGTGTTGCCCTTAGTGGTACTACTCAGCCACGTTACCTTTGCCTTTGACCTTGCCTTGTACACCAAGTAACTTTGTCTTTGTATCCTGTCGGTTTCCTGAACCTGATTTTGCCTTGCATTGAATCCTGCCTGGATAAACCGTCTTCTGGAAGGAAGCAATCCAGTTCCATGAACAAAGACTCAAGTCTCTCATGAATTCGTTGGATCACGCCGGCTGGCAGCCTCCTGATTCCTGTGTACCTCGGACCTCCATCTGCGAACCCTGTCCACCCTCCTCCCTCCATTGCACCTCGTGGATTACAAACTCTCCTGGCCTACCATATCCACCAACTTCAGTCTCACCGGCAAACAACCACTTGGTTTCTCCACTCCACCTCTGGCGGATCCCTCTACCATTCTTTGTAAGACAGATTTATTATTTTCATGAGTTCAGCCCCAGAGGTATTCCTGCTAACCTTCTTGTTTATTTCTACAGTTTGCATCCTGGTTCCAGTTCCCTGCATTATTCACCCAGTTGTAAATAAACACTTTACCGAACAATAACATCTCCTGAATTGCTTTCTGCATGTGGGTCAAATCTTTTAAACTCAATATGACAGATCTAAGAAAAAGAAAACACAAAGCTTACCTGAGCTAAGAGCTCTATGTTCGCCTCATCAGGTAGGCCAGTGGGTGTCAGACAGGGAGGGGTTTGCTCAGAGGTGTGAGGCTCTGGGATTTTCTGTGACCTCTGTTGTGACCTATAACAAGGAACCGTTAGGTAGATGGTTGAACCGAGAATATAAGAGGCATCTGAAGAATAAAGAAAGTTGGTTGACTAGAGCTAATGAGAAAGGAGGACTTGGTGGGAGAAGGTGTAAGGTGAAGCAAATGACGCAGGAAAAGAGAGACAGAATGGGTCGTTTGTTTGTTTGGTGGCAGGGATTGATCCACTGGAGTAAGGAGAGAACACAAAATAAGGTACAGACAGAAAAAACACCAGTACCCGCCGAGTGTCCCTCCCCCCTATAGTTTCACACAAGGTATATATCCAATGGTAGATGTGCAACGTGGAGAAATATATATTAGAGGAGACACAGAATCAGGCCAGTTACATCCACATAACCCGTTTGTTCCTGAACCGTCAAAAGAATACATGCCACAAGTGGGTGGACCTGCCTGTTATGAGCCTTTCTCTGACCGAATAGAGAGAGATGCAGAGGCCCCAACACAGCACTCTCCCCCGCAGCACTCTACCCCATGCGCGTATGCCCCACCTACAGGAGTGAGGCAGACCCTCCTGGGGAATTTAAAAGGGAAATTAAGTGTTTTGAAAGTGGCCGGTAAAGACGGAGCGTGCGGCTCTGACTCGCAACATAGACAGAAAACGCGGTCAGAGGCATCCAGCTCTGAACCTGATGACTACCGGTCTGGTGACCAGCAGACAGTGGGGACTCCTGTAAAGGTGCAGATATCCCTGAAAGGTAATTGGATGTCTCAGTCAGAAGGAAAAGAGGAGGAAGAAAGTGGTGAGCAGAGCAGTGTGGCTTCTGGCAGTGATTGATTGGGTGAAAGAGCTGAAGGAGGGCCTGAGACAAAAGCACAGGAAACGCTTAGACTTTTAAGAGAGGTAACACAATTGGAATCCAAAGTACATGAATTATATGAGAAAGCTTCTCAACAGATAGCAGAAAAACAGTTAAAAGATTCTAAGAGAACACACACCATGAATACTTGTAGCCAGAGCGGTCCATCCAGACTTCAATGTCCATTGTTGACCTCATCAGTTGGAATAACAAAATATGTCCCTTTTATTAATTAATAATCAATGTCAGATCTCAGGTTAAATATACTGACAAGTTTGCTTGTTGGACAATGTTTATTTTACTGGTTGCTATTTGTGTTTAAGTTAATTTAATTTATTTGGAACTTAAATTTAAATTTAATTTAAACATTAAATTAAATTTGGAAATTTAATTTAATGTTTACCAAACACTTTTTTGTATGGTATTTGGATATTTGTTTGTTTGTTATAAGCATTTCTGAAATTGATTTATTTACCAAAATCATTGTCTGAAATAAATAAATAAATAAATGTACAGGCATTGAGGATAAGTTGCCACCTATTGCAGGGTGTGGACATGTCTGGTTACAGGAATTAGATAAATTGACTAAAGGCATGACACTGGCCTTGGGTGACTTTAGAGCAATTTTGGGGCGATGTGTGTGTCCCTCGGTTGCTAGAGAAATAGAACAGAATGCTGATTGCAGTAAGGACCCTGATGACACACCCTTGACATGTGTAATGACAGCAATAGGGAAGAACTGTCCGTCGGGAGCTTCACAGGGTCAATATACACGGCAAGGCTGCTATAGCCAAACCTTTGGTCACTCATGCCAATGCCAAACGTCGGTTTCAATGGTGCAAGTAGCACAAATCTTGGGCTGTAGACAATGTGAAACATGTATTGTTCTCTGATGAGTCCACCTTTACTGTTTTCCCCACATCCGGGAGAGTTACGGTGTGGAGAAGCCCCAAAGAAGTGTACCACCCAGAGTGAAGCAAGGTGGTGGATCAGTGATGGTTTGGGCTGCCATATCATGGCATTCCCTTGGCCCAATACTTGTGCTAGATGGGCGCGTCACTGCCAAGGACTACCAAACCATTCTTGAGGACCATGTGCATCCAATGGTTCAAACATTGTATCCTGAAGCCGGTGCCGTGTATCAGGATGACAATGCACCAATACACACAGCAAGACTGGTGAAAGATTGGTTTGACGAACATGAAAGTAAAGTTGAACATCTTCCATGGCCTGCACAGTCACCAGATCTAAATATTATTGAGCCACTTTGGGGTGTTTTGGAGGAGTGAGTCAGGAACCGTTTTCCTCCACCAGTATCACGTAGTGACCTGGCCACTATCCTGCAAGAAGAATGGCTTAAAATCCCTCTGACCACTGCAGGACTTGTATATGTCATTCCCAAGACGAATTGACACTGTATTGGCCGCAAAAGGAGGCCCTACACCATACTAATAAATTATTGTGGCCTCTTTTTAGGTTGCATCTCCTTCGCCTACTTGGGTTCCACAGTATCCACACAAACAACAGGCTCAGGAAGGCATCAGAGACACCATTGAAGGCCTGAAGGCGGCATGCATGTTAGAACCCTCAGCCTCATTATGGAACACACCCATCCTTCCCGTAGAGAAAAAGGAAGAGTGCAGAGACATTTTTTCTCTCACCTATTGTGGGAAGCAGCTGCGCTACACCCGTCTGCCACAAGGGTTTGCCCTTTCCCCAGGTATATTTAACCAGGTCTTGAAAGATGTGTACCAGACTTGCCGCCTACCACAGAATGTCACTCTCATTCAGTACGTGGATGAGGTACTACAGGCTTCCCCTACAGCGAAGCTCTGTTTGCAGTCTACAGAACTCGTGCTACTACATCTACATAAACATGGATTCAAGGCATGGGTTTCCTGAAAAGATAAGGACTGACAATGGAACCCATTTTAAGAACCAGGAGCTGCAACAGGTGGAGTCCAGTCTGGGGCTGAAACACAGTTGTTCAGTGAACTCAACCCCAAGATACACTCCATATGAGCTGGAAACCGGAAGGAGCTTCATTGGAGCCAGTGCGCTGAGGCGCCGGAACCAGGGAGACCTCTGGAGAAGATCTGGGGAAACACAGCTCCATCACAAGAGGCAGAATAATTCCCTGAGCTGTGTCAGACAACTAGGCAGTCTACTTTAGTTGTTAAAGAAAGAAGACCAACAGACACCAGCGCACAAGATATCACCTGTATAAGGGACCAACGAACAGTGAGACTGCGCCATCCGGGGGACGAAAAGATGAGATAAGTCAAAAACATAAAATAAAAAATTCAATTTAAAAGTTATATTTTACATGTTATTGCATTTTACTCTTTTATTATATTCATCAATTGTTGTGCTTACTGTTCAGGGGCCATAAAGATTTTAGTGATTGAACCCAGACATTATTTGCTTTTTAATTAAGGAACGCAGTTAATTAATAGGACTGAGAAGACATCCTCCACTTAGAAGGGGTCAAGACGTCCCTTTTGAGGGTCAGAAGGTTTTAAGCACCCTGAGACTACAGAAGCAGGACATGCACTAGTCCTCAAGCAAAAGGTGAGGCAGAGGCAACAGGGCCTAAATCATAGTTAAGGTAAAATAATCCTTCTGTCCCCTCTGGAGTAAAGAGGTGTATATTGATATTTAATTCATTTTATCTTCTCTCTGAAATTATTAATTAAAGGATGATTCAATTCCAGCGAGTTCCATTGCATTGTCGGTACCAGGCATGCTTAATTACAGTCCTAGTGGCAGCGCTAATAACCAAAACGGAGGGGACCGGTGGGAGCACCAAAACTAAACAGCCCCCTTCTATACTTATGCACAGCCCGTCTGACCCTTTTTACCTCTCCAAATGCTATTGTGCTTCTAGGTGAAATTCCCCAGGACTGGTGTAACAGAACTGAACCTGGTTCAAACACTGGAAGGTGGGCTAGAGCTGGTTTATACTATTATTGTGGTGACAGGAGACTTGTTCTTAGGATCCCCTCATGAAGCCTGGGGAGTGTGTGTCATGGTCAGATTATAGGCACCACTGATGTTAATTCGTGAAGCCATAAAAGAACTAGTAACACTCATCTACCCTCTACCCTAACAGCTCGGAGGCGCAGACATGTGTTAAGGAAGCGCTCAGCTAACTCTTTCGACCTCACGCAGGGCTCTCCCACCTATATTGATGCAATTGGAGTGCCTAGAGGAATGCCAGATGAGTATAAATTAGCGAGTCAAGTAGCAGCCGGCTTTGAAAATATTCCCATAATCTCAGCATTTATTCCAATAACTCCTAACAAGAATGTAGACCGCATTAATTATATTCATTACAATGTACTACGACTGGCCAACTTAACCAGCTGCATGAATGCTGTTGAAGGTCTCTCAGAACAACTAGCCCCCACTTCTCTCATGGCCACACAAAACAGAATGGCATTGGTATGTTGCTAGCTGAAAAAGGGGGTGTCTGTGCCATGTTTGGAGATATGTGTTGTACTTTTATCCCCAATAACACCGCTCATGACGGATCTGTAACCCGAGCTTTATAAGGACTGAGAACTCTGAGTAAAACTATGCACGAGCATTCAGGGATTGACAATGCATTGGAGCAATGGTTTACTGATATGTTTGGAAAATAGAAAGGTTTAATCATGTCATTAATGATCTCTATTGCTACTTTTGTTGCCATTATTGTTACCTGTGGTTGTTGCTGTGTACCATGCATCAGGGCTCTGATGGTTCGCTTCATCACTGCCACAATTGAGAAGGGGAGTGCTGAATCTAAAACTCCTACTTATCAGATGTGTGCTTTGACGGATGAACTTCAGGGGCTGGAGCTGGCTGCACCCTATGTGGAGTGATCTCCAAGTGGAGATCAAAATGGGGAAATTGTGGAAATATATATGCATTATTATTAGTAGCTAAGACTAAGATATATTTGGGACTCTGCTGCTTATTGATTTTAATTAGGAGTTTTAATCATGCTTTTGATAGTTAGAAAAATCCTTAACGTTAACTTCTAGTATCATAATATAATGAATGTGTATGTTTAAAGGTTAAGGCTTGCATGTGTTTGTGGGGCGGTGTGCCACTCCTCTGCACTGACCGAAACGTCTGATAACTATTCCATCCAGAAACTTCTAGAAGATGTGTGCAAAACAATTCTTTAATTAAATAATGAAATGTATGTATGTTTCTTTTATCCTGTTGCTGGGGAGACATCCACAGATAGAATGATTGTGTACGTAACTGAAAAAAGGTGCAGCACAGCAATGGTGGGGTATAAAACGGAATGGAACGCAGCCCCAGTCAGACAACACACAGGCGTTTCCTGGTAGCAGTATAAGTGTGATGTCTCCCTCTCTGAGTTCAGATTGGTTTTAATAAACTTGTGGAAATGTACAACTGATCTCTGACTGAGGATTGTCCAGAGGTTGCCAAATAAAAGAGTCGATGAGAGGTGAGGAGTAATGAAAGAATTAACAGATGGCCAGTGAATTTTTCCTACTTCGACACTGGTTACAGGCATGCAAAACAGTCTTAAATCAACTGCTCTAAAGATTGACAAGAAATTCACACATTATAATCACTGTCATATTCTTTTTAAATATGATGAAAATGTTGAAAAGTTTATAATTTGTGCAAATATCTGCCCATTTGGTATTGCTGCTCTGCCTCTGAGTTTAGCACTGAACTCAGATAAAACAACAAGAGTCACTAGGGCGATCTCTAGAGGTGAGTGCAGCATCCCATAATGTAGGACCTCTTAATAAAACTGCTTTTTCTTTTGTTGCCATGAGTAATTTGAATAGTGTGCCAAATGAAATTGTAACCTGTACTAGTTTAAAAATGTTTGCACACCTGACAAAAAATAACTATGAGCAAAGCAAAACTTTTTTTATAAGGGTGATTTTTCCCCATGGCTTTACAACTGAATGAGTGTGGGGCCAATCAGCGTCAGTGGGCTGGACCTGCATCCTCATTGGCTGAGCCTTACATTGCGATTAGTTTCCTGGGTACCTGCTGCTCGCTGAGCAGCTACTGCGCCAGCTCAAGGTTTTGGAAGGATGGTGGAGTTTCTTTAACTTCATTCAGCTCTGGTTACCTTAGCAAATCAAATTGAGGGGAATAGTTTATCATATGATGCCATTTTGAGTTGTTTGGACAACATTTTTCAGATGATCGGGATGAAAATTGCTTTCCAGAATGTTAGCATCGACGACGCCATTGTAGATACTCTAAGCCATTGAGCACTGTGACTGCATGGAATATGCAGAGCACAGCACTCAAGACTTTAGTGCTGTCTGGCATAACCATCGGGGTTATTGCTGTTATGTTTTCTGTGTCACCCAGCACGGTTCACTGCGGTCAAATGAGACGACCAGGCCAGCCGTGGATCAGTGCTAAAGTGTCAGTTTGAATGTTTAAGAATTTATATTGATTTAAACTTCTGGGAGATCCTGACATTTATTTGTATTTAATAAAATCAATACTAAATGTGGTTAACTGATGAAGTTTAAAAAAGTTCAAGTCACTCTGTTGGAACCACCAGGGGGGGACCAAAGCCCAGCATGCTTGGGTCCCCCCTGGTGGTGTAGTTTGAGTAAACGGACGGAGGTGCTACAGAGACGGTTTCTGGAGCTTGTGCTTGAGTATGGGTTTTTGGAGTGTGTAACTGGCATGTTCAAACTTTTATTGAAAGGTTCCATTACAACTTTTGTGAACATTCGTTTCATCTCACGATGTAACAGCTTATTGGCCGGTTTAGATTGCCTAAGGCAACTATTGCCCCTTTTCCACTGGCTCGATTTGGCCCGACTCGGCTCCATTTAGCTTGCTTCGCGAGCATTCCCATTACTGTTATTTCAGTACCGGTAACTACTTTTTTGGTACCTCCTTCTTAGCAGGGCTAAGCGAGGCCGAGTCAGTACTGTACGTGACGTGAACAAACAGCTGTTCACTGATTGGCTGTGGCCGCGGCCAGCCCAGTGCCATAGAAAGAGAGAGTTACGACACTCCCATTGACTTCTATAGAAAGAATGGAATGCGGAAGTTACGTGGGTCATGGAGCTGCTAATAGTTCCAAACACCAGCAGCTCCAGCACTGGACGTAGTTCATTCTCGGTGTTTCGGAAGGATTTTTTACGGTAAGTTGATGAAAATACAACATTATCTTGCTATTGTGAAGCTTTAGTTGACTGCTCTGTATCGCAGTTTAGCAATAATATTTTATATCGCCAGGTTTAGTTAATTAAGCATGTTAACTCGGTTGTTGTATTTTAACTGCAGCTAGCTCATTGTAAGCATGGCAGGTTTAGACGGTGAAGATGAGTAATTTTTCTATTATTCTTTTCCAGGTAAACCACAAGAGAACTGCTGAACCATGTTGCATACAAAGCACAGCAAAGGTAACAAGATCTCATTTTTCTGTCCTTAAAAATAATAGGAGCTGAATCAAGATGTTTGAACAAAATGATTTTAAGACCTTCACAAAGTTGGTATTTACAGCAGGACTGTTACTTAACATTTATCTATGTTATTAGTTTTGCATTTGCTAGTCATGGGCGAAGTTGAAGTAGATATTAGAATCTATCTCAAGACAGAACAAGAAAAGAAGAATTATTTCTGGAACATATCAGCATCAATACACAGAACAGTAACTAAAAATAATTTTAAACAATCAAAGATAACACTGCTGTATTCTTGTTGATTTGGAGTGCTGGAACTGACTGGTTGATGGAGAGGCTGTCAAAAAAAATCAAATCAAAGTGATCAGAAATTATATATATATATATTCAATTCAAAAATACTTTATTAATCCCAAAGGGAAATTAAATGTTGTTGTAGCTCATTATGAAGGTTTCTTCAGAGCCGTTGTAGATGCTGATGTCTGTGGGCAGGAAGGATCTCCTGTAGGGGTCTGTCTTACAGCAGATCTGAAGAAGCCGCTTACTGAAGACACTGTTGTTGTAGGACAGTCTGATGAAGAGGATGCTCAGGGTTTTCTATACTGTTCTTTATTTTATGAAGAATCCTTCTTTGCGCAATGATCTCCAGAGGTTCCAGAGGAGTCTCCAGAACAGAGCCAGCCTTCTTTATCAGCTTGTTAAGCTTTTTTAAGTCCCTGGCTCAGATGCTGTTTCCCCAGCAGATGATGGCAGAAGAGATCACACTCTCCACACCAGACTTATAGAAGATATGCAGCATCTTGCTGCAAACACCAAAGGACCTAAGCTTCCTCAAGAAGTACAGTCTGCTCTGTCCCTTCTTGTAGACGGCTTCACAGTTGCATCTCCACTCCAGTCTGTTGTCCAGGTGAACACCGAGGTTTTTATTCTCCTCCACCACCTGCACTTCTTTTCCCATGTTGCAAATAGTGTTTGACCTATTCCTGTTTCTCTTAAAATCTACAATCATTTCCTTTGTTTTAGTCACGTTCAGGATACGATGATTGTTTCCACACCATGCCACAAAGTGGTCCACCACCTTCCTGTACTCATCTCCTTGTCCAGCTCTGATCCACCCCATGACTGCAGAATCATCCGAGAATTTCTGCAGATAACAGGAGTCTGTCTGGTCCTGGAGGTCTGAGGTGTACACAGTGAAAAGGAATGGTGAGAGTACAGTCCCCTGTGGTGCTCCCGTGCTGCTGACTACCTGGGTAGACACACAACCCCTTCAGTCTCACAAACTGTGGTCTGTTTGTCAGATAGTCTTTGATCCAGGAGATTGTTGAGGCCTCCACCTGAGTCTTCTGGAGTTTCTGAAAAAGCAAATCAGGTTGAATTTTATTAAATGCACTGGAGAAATTAAAGAACATGATCCTCACAGTGCTGCTGGCTTTGTCCAGATGACAGCGGGTTTGTTGAAGCAGGTGTTTGATGGCATCTTCAACTCCAACTCCACAGTGTTAAGCAAACTGAAGGAGGTCTTGATAGTTGTTTGCTTACTCAGGTGGGCACACAGGAGTCTCTCTGGGACCTTCATGATGTGGGTTGTCAGGGCAACAGGTCTATAGTCAATGAGGACTGATGGTTGAGTTTTCTTTGATACCGGAACAAGACAGGAGGTCTTCCACAACACCGGAACCTTCTTCTGGTCCAGGCTAAGGTTGAAGAGGTGCTGCAGAATCCCACAGAGCTGCTCTGCACAGCCCTTCAGGACTCTAGGGCTGACACAATCTGGACCTGCAGCCTTGTTGGATGTTGATGGAGCTTGCTCTCCAGCTTCCTCTTGTACACCTCCTTGGTGTCTCTTATCTTGACTTTAAGTTGCTTCTGTATACTCCCCAATAATTCTCTGTCTCCCTCTCTGAAGGCTCTTTGTTTCTTGTTAACCAGGTCCTTCAGGGTCACTGGTGATCCAGGGTTTGTTATTGGGGAAGCATCTCACGGTTCTGGTGGGGATGGTGTTATCCACACAGAAGTTTATATAGTCGGTTACACACTCAGTCATGGCATTGATGTCCTCTCCATGTGGCTGACACAGTGCGTCCCAGTCTGTAGCCTCAAAGCAACCTTGCAGGGCTTCTTATGCTTCCTGTGACCATTTCCTCACAGTCCTCTTTATTACAGGTTGCCTCTGCTTATATTTCAAGCAGAGGAAAACAAGATTGTGATCTGATTTGCCTAGAGGAGGTCTTGCTGTAGAGATGTATGAGTCCTTGACATTTGCATAAAACAAATCTAATGTATTGTTTTCTCTGGTAGAGCAGCTGACAAACTGTTGAAACGTTGGAAGTGTAGTAGAGAGTGAAGCATGGTTAAAATCCCCAGAAATTGCCACAAAAGCATTGGGGTGTTGTGTGTGTAGCTTAGCAACAACTGAGCTGATGACATCACATGCAGTGTTGGCAACAGATGATGGTGGAACGTAAACCGTTGCTAAAATAACACTGGTGAACTCTCTGGGTAAATAATATGGACGGAAACTTACTGCCAACAGTTCAATATCTGGACTGCAGAGATGACACTTCACAGTAACATGTCCTGGATGACACCATCTGTTGTTCACTAGTACTGCCAGTCCACCTCCTTTACATTTGCCACTCCTCTTTAAATCTCTGTCTGCTCGTATGGTTAAAAAGCCCGGCAGAGAGACGCTGGAGTCTCGGATATGATCCTGCAGCCATGTCTCAGTAAAACACATAATACTGCATTCCCAGTACTCTGGCTGGGTACTTTGTAGGGCTTGGAGTTCATCCAACTTGTTTCCCAACGATCTCATGATGCCCATCATAATCGACGGAAGAGATGGTTTGAGATATATATATATATATTGATTGATTCCGAGTCCTCTAAACTGTTCCTGTATTGTTTTCAGGGAGGTCAGCAGATGAGGTGACTGACTTCAAAGGGAACTGCTGCAAATGATGCCAAGGAGGATTAACTCTCATTCGGACTTGGGCACATTTTTACCTTGTCCAGATTTTATCAGATACCGTTTATTGGTGCAGACGTAATCAATAAACTGTATAAATGGTAGTGCAAGTACTTCTTTATTAAAGCTAGTTTTCCCTTTTTACATATATTACAATAAATTGTTTGGCCATTTATTTTTGCATAATTCACAGTTGTTTTGTCATCTAATACGATTTTAACTACAGTTTCAATTAAATGAACATTTTAATCAATAAATTACAATTTTACAACAGTTGTCAGACTACAGGCACAATCAACTCTGTTATAGATACAAGTACTCAGTTCGCATGGTAGGAAAAAATAGAATATGTATTCTACAAAAATTAAGAAGTCATCCCAGGTCTTCAGTCATATTTTCATACAGCTACTTATTTTTCTAATTCATTTAAAAATTATTTGACTTTTAAAATTAAATAATTAAAAAATTTAATTCTGTCAATCTGTAATATTTGGATATATTTTTTTAAATACATAGGCAAAAGATCTTTCCACGTAGTATAGGATGTAGATCTGAAGGTAAGTTTGATCAGAGCTCTTAACTGCTGGCACAGAATACAGTTATAGCATTCTATCTGCATGCTAGCATGTGCTAGCATGCGGAGGAGATCAGAAAGAGCACTCATATTAGGGATTGTTACTTCTGTTTGGATTTTCAAATTATGATTTAGTAACCAGTAATCTGTTCATTATTAATGAATTACTGAAAGTCACAAGAAAGAGTGAAAAAAGTAGATTTTTGCGTTATGTCGCGCCTGAAGCCGTTCAAACTGACTGACACCTCTGAGATGTTTGGAACTATTGAGAGCTACATGAACCACGTGACCGCCTATCAGCGAGTTCAAAGAGTGTCGTATTTCAAACGTGCATTCAAGCGAGTGAGAGAAACATGTGATGGAGTTCGCACAGTTATCCGGAAAAGTCACCCCTCGGAGCAACGATAAGGTGCAAGCTTTTCTTGCGATCATAGGAGACTGCAATATTCAGCGGCAGCTGGATGGGGCAACAAGGAATGAAAATGAAAAATGCTGATGTAGCTGATCAAATGGCCAGCCAATGTTTTCACTGCACATCGCTTTAAAGCCGCGCCTCCAGCAGGTGTTCCTTCAGCGGAGCGAAAGTGGGTCTATGGACATGCAACACACAACGTGCAGAGCTGTGCGTAGCCGTGAGGGAACTGTTCCGGGCTGGCCAAAACGAGCCAGTGGAAAAGGGGCTTATTTTGGAGCTTTGCACGGAGCTGGCCCAAGTGTTGTAGAGGGAAACCAGGAGGAACCGTGGGTTGCCGGTACCAGTTCAAGTTCTAACTACGCTGCGGTCCTTTACTGGAGCTTTTCAGAGGGAGCTGACTCACAGGTCGTTTATTTAACAGTCATCCCTAAGCTGGGCCATCCCAGCCATATGGGTCAGCCTCACCTGTATGTTGCTTAGATATAGAAAGTTCCCATAAACTGTGGCTCTCAGTTGGAGCGAGGAGCCAATTTCTGAATGTAATCAGAGCTATGGACTGCACTTATACCGTTATAAGGCCCCCATCTGTAAGTGAATATGAATTTATGAATAGAAAGCATTTTCATTCATTATGTGTGTAACCTGTTTATGACGCGCTATGTGTCTCACTAATGCAATGGCACGTTGGCCTCCTCAGCTCATGATTCCTGTATATAAAAGTGTGGGGAACAAATTTTAGACAGACTCTGTGCACGATGGCTGGGTTCTAGGTGATTTTCTATTTTTCTATGTGGCGTCCTGAATGGTTTTAAAGACGTACTTAGAGGCACAGAGGACAGTCTTTCTAATAGAAATATGGAAGGAATATTTACGTCATTATAATGATAATGAGCATTGAACTGTAATTGAGCATAGTGCAGCAGCTAGCGTGCCGTATGGATTTGATGCAGTCATTGTAGAACTTAACGGGTTAGAGCCGACAACCTTTTTATTTCAAGTCAGGTTATTTCAAGTCAGGTTTGGGTCACTGATGTCATTCAAGGAGTCGTTGGTTTGCTGTAATTTACTACAAACATCCTTCATTGGTGTGTAAACACAGTTTATCTTAGTGTTTTTCCACCGCCCGGAACCGGATCTTTGACTGCCACTGTTGCCATGATTATTTGGACACGTGATGGGGGACTTCCGGCTATTTATACTACTTTGCATATGTATTTAAGGGCAGGGACTGGGCGGTTCAACTGCCATGTGCAGCTACATCAAATCCACCACAAATTGGGATGTATGAAGCCTACATCTGCAGTGACATGTGTACGCACAGTTTCCAACATCTGAATTTTTTTGTGCACTGCAAGATTCAGAATTTCTCCCTACCGCAAACCTTTGGTATGAAAGCTGCACACTCTTTTGCACATGAGGCCCCTGGTGTTTAGAATAGAAAACACCAGAGGACTGTTTTACAAAACCAAGATAAGAGATAAAGCTAGGATTTTCCGGATGTCCGGGCTTGCCTCGACTCGGTTTCACAAAAGCAGTAACACATAAATTGCCATGATGATTTATTCTGTGAAGTTAGCCTGCTACAGACCAGGCCTAGTTAATTAATCCTCGTGTCTTATCTGTTAAGTCACTGCTGATGCTGATCAGAAATCAATGAGTTTTGTCAGTGATTCCAATTTCTTATCTGTCTGTTTTGGTATTTTTTATCAGCCTACATTAAAATACCACTAATTGGTATTGTTATTTAGTCAAGTACTTATTAATTAATTAATTAATCAATTAATTAATTATTTTAACATTATGATAGCCTGTACGGTTATTACCTTTACAATTATCCATGTGGGCATTGTTACTTTTCGAATGAATTTTGATGACTGCTTTTGTTCTAAATTGACAGAAAAGCCTTAATTAGACTATTGCATGTGCTGAGGGGATTAGATAAATAGCTGATAAAGAAGCAAAACAGATGTCAATCAAGTCCGGCCATATAAGTAGCTCCAAACACATGCATCCTCCTTTACAATGGCATGTCCATTCTTGAATTACATTGTTCACAGTATTATTGACATTACTGACTTATATTAGGGGCTTTCAGACGGGAAAGAGCGTTTTGGGACAGGTCCGACCTGTTGGCTTTTCTCGACTAGTACCTGCTTGAGCTTTGCCGCTTTTCTGGGGATGGCATCTGCTATCTGTGCAGATTGCTGGGTCCCAAAATTCAGCACTGTGACAAACGGAGCCGTGGTTTGACATCACACAGGTGATGTGTGTTGGGCTCACGTTTTTCGCTATATGTTCCTATATGCAGTAGGAGATGCTGAAAGTCTTAGCAAAGCCACTACTTGCCGCACCATCAGAAGTGTGTATTTGGCATTAAAAGGCTATATGCACATTCCCCGGCCACAGAAGAACTACCTACGTGAAGGAGGGATTGTACAAAAATGCAGGTAACATGAATTAGGCTACACATCACAAATTAAACTTTATAACAGGTGGATTACTTTTCTCTCTCTTTGATACAGGATTCTCTAATGTTATTGGTGCGCTGGACTGCTCACACATTAAAATAAAACGCCCCTCTGGTGCACATGAAGGTGATTTTGTTAACAGTAATTCTTTCATAGTATCAATGTTCATGTAAGAGTGAATTATGGTTAGGCCTACTGTCATCTGCAAACATTTATCATGTGGATTAAATTATCTTACATCTCTTATTGTTTCAGATGATCTGTGATGCTGACTGGACCTTCAGCAACATTGAGGCAAAGTGGCCTGGCTCAGTTCATGACTCTTAAATATTTTGGCCCTCCACCATTTATCAGTGACTATCACAAGGTAAGCAACACAATTTATGTGGATAAGGATCTTGAAGGATCATCAAAACCTTTACACTCTGTAAATTGAGCCATTACACTTTGTGTTCTCAGGTGAACTCTCTGGTGTGCTGCTGGGAGACAAGGGTTATGCCTGCCAGAAATTTTTACTGACTCCATTTGCAGACCCCCAGACAGCAGGACAACACACATATAATGTTACCCATGCAAGAACAAAGGCCCACATAGAAATGGCATTTTCCTTCTTAAGTTGTGTTTCCAGTGCCTTCACCACCTGAGGGTCACCATGGACAGGGCCTGTGATATTGTTGCACGCACTGTCCTTCACAACATTTCCTGTCTCAGGAAGGAAAAGGCTTCTAGGGTAGCCTTGGAAATGGACTGGGATAAACCGGCAATATTTCCTGATGGTGTCAGTGGCAGAGTAGTCAGAGACCCATATGTTATTAACTATTTCAGTTAATTGATTTCTTTTTTGTGTGTGTATTCAACAAAAGAGGATGTCACAATGTTTTATGGTTCCTCTATTGGGGAAAAAAAAATTGTTTAGCTGTGCAGGAGCCTATAGTCATGCTTACTGTGTATACTGAAACATGACTTACCTCTTTTTGTGGTTTCTGGATATCCAAGTCGTTTCTTCAGTGTTTTTTGTCTGATCTCCATATCCAAGTCCACTTCCGACAGTTTTCACTTGTCATATTTTATTTGTATGTCTGCCAACTTAACTGGGTGCTGTAGAGACCTCTGACAGTTTGTAAATCCTTTAAAATACAATTAGCAGTGCATGAATTGTGTGGTGTAAGAGGTCCTCATGATTCCACCATTTGTTAAATCCTACTGCATCCCCCAGGTATCCCACTGGTGCCATAAGTCTATGTGTTAGAATTGCTCATATCTACTGTACTCTTACTACTCTTACTCTGTTGTTTGAATGTTGTTCCTCAAATGTGAGTTGCTTTGGATAAACGTGTCTGCCAAATGAATACATTTTCAGGTAAAACTAACTAAGTTCCCAGGTTGACTCTCAGGCAAAGTCTGGGTCCTGATAGCAATGGGATATTTTCTATGAGCATCACATCAGTGACTTCTTTTCCATTATGACTTAAATTAAGGTATTTCCACAAGAGCAATATACATCTGGCCTTGTGGAGTCCACAGACAGTCTCCTCATGTCTTGAAGGAGAGATTACTTTACTCTGCCACATTAACCAAACTCATCAACCGAGTGTTGACAGATGACTATAGCCTATTTGCATTTAATGAAGAATACTCACTGGATCACTGTCATCCTCCATTAGCTCCACGAGAGTCATTGTGTTGCCAGGTACTGCAAGACAATCTCAGTCAGTCCATATCATACTATATCAATGTTTTATTATGCTGCATATGCAGTGGAGTTTTTTTACCATGTATGAAGGAGGCAGTTTGTATGGGTGGAACAGAGTCAGTGGCTGTCCTCCCCTGGAACCCTTCTAAGACAGGTCTCGCCTTGATGGCTGCAAGGGCTAGCCCCTCTGCTGGGGGGAATTGAGGAGATGGTGGCCCACCCCCTGTGCCAAACACAAGTTCCTTTGTGTACTGCTAAAATCAGTAAGAGAATGAAATCTGTGAGCAGGCACCTTCTAAGTCATTAGTACATTATAGTCAACATTTTGTCTAAAACTTTACCAGTCTGCAAAACACTATTATATTTAATTTTGACCTGCTGCCATGTCGTCTTTGATCCAGTCATGTTTATTCTGTATAAATATGTGCAATAGAAAAATAGTAACAAATTAATCTGCTTTTCAGCTTCAGACATGTTAAAGACTAACAGTAGAAATCAGTATTGTAAGTTTAAAGTTGTTTATTTGAGCAAATGACAAGTAACTCTTTGAATGGTATGATTGTGACGTTTTCAGTTAAAAGAAGTGGTTAGGAAATGTATATTTTAGGGTGCTTGCGCATTGTTTGCCAAGCCATTTCTCGCCTCTATCAAAATATGTTGGTCACTGGGAGTGAAGTACGGTGCTCTCACTTTATGTGTATTCTGTCAGGGAGTTGTATTAGGTTACAATGCAACACTGTAGGTTCATCAAGTATGGGGATCTGGTTGTGAGATAAGAGGAATTAATTTACCTGTGCCCGGACCTGGTTTTTGGATAATCTACTGAAGATATGCTTAAGAGGTTGCTTACCACATTACCTAGCAATGGTTTCAATATTGGTGTATAGCTGTTATTGATACTAGCTAATTGTGTGTAGAATACACACAATTAGCTAGTATCTTTAATAAAATACATGAATAGATTTATATTTGGCCTTGTCATTTTGAAACAGTGCAAGACATGCCCACCTTTCTCCAATATTAGGCAAGCTAAAAACTTGTTTTTTTCTGAAATATTTCACGGTTGTTGTGGTTTTAGGATACTGAGAAAGAGCCTGTTTATATTTGAGTATCACTGTTTGCCTGTGCTGAGATAAGATTGAGTTTGAGTCACATTCCTTTGCAGTAACTATAAAAAAAAACACTATTTATTACAAACAGCTCCAGCCTTTATCTGAAGGCTTGTTTTTTTTTGTAGAAATATTTATTCAGACTAAAGCCCTTCCACTGTGTAATCATTGACATGTTACACTACTCTGGTAATCTTCAAAGTCAGCTTGGAATCTTTAATGTCACCTAAAATCTCCCCATTAGAGCAGCATATGCATCTGCATTTGTGCCAACATTTGTATCCTTGTCAGTTCTACACCCACATCGTACTTTTCCCAAGTGCAGTTTTAGCAGAGATTTGGAAAGCGTTCTCATAAATAATACAACTCTCTTTGGCTATACTTAGCCAGCTGAATCATGCATGTTGTACAGCAGATAACTTTCCCAGCGCTGTGAAATGGATTATTGTTTGACCTGCTGCTTGAGATGGAGTACAGGGAATAAGGGAGAAAGCTCCAATATTGGTAGAAAATTTAAAACAGCCTTCTTACAAATAGAGGTCATCTCAAACTTGAAGGCTCATGGGCAGATTAGTAGCAGCAAGAATATTTAAATTAATCTAAAGGCTTTAAAACTGTTGGCAGATTATTTTGGTTAACTCTGTTTCTTTTGATTTAATGTTGACGAGGCTATACCGAGTAGGGGAACAAAGGGTGCTGCAGCACCCCCTTGTGGATGACTGATGATAGATATTTAGGAAGGTTTTCTTGATTCTCACTAAGCTTTTTTTCAACTAGCAAGCAAAAATAGATTTTAGACCAACATTCCTCCATCTCTGAGTTGGTTTGCTCCAACTCAACCCATGTGCCACAGTCTGATTTGGAAGTAGAAGTCACCACATCTCAACACCATCAAATCCGTAAGACCATATTCAGACATAGCAAGAAAAGGTAAATGGACTGAATCTGAAACTGTTTTATAACAGAGCTGCATCTCTCTAGTTCTCTATAGATCAGGTAAAATACAGAAATGTTTGCATGGTGTGTAAAGCTGCCTGCCCCAGAAACATGCAAACTTGCGTGTTCTCTTATTATCTGTTACAAAGAAACTCTCCTGTATTCATATAAAACCAGCCCATTGATTATTTTTTAACTTAATCAGACTATGATGCCTTTAAATAGACTTAATAAATAAGCATAAAGCTGAGAGAGCAAAAAATGGGAAAAAGGTTCAAACTTGAGATCTTCTGAATCAAAGGTCACCGATTAGCAGACCAGTGTCCAATCCGGACCCAACCGGATTTTAAAGATTTATATATTACTGCATGTTGTCCAACAGTGTCTAACTTCTCATATTAATATGGGATAGCCCTGCGGAGCGTCTGGCCCCGGGCTGCAAGTAATGCTAGTCAAGCAATGAGCTGCTTCAGTCAGGGCTGCTGCTGCTACCCTAACCGTAAAGCATTTTCTCATTTACTATTTAGATATAAACATTTTATTCCTGCCGCGTCTGACTTTTGAACAGGCAGGCAGCTATGTGGGTCAGCGACATTCTGGTCCACACTCCAAGCCAGCTGGTGGCAGTAATGCACCACATCATTGTATGCCAACCACCAGAAAACAACAAAGAAGAAGCTATGTGGGGTCCTTCAACGCGGGTTGCTAAGTTACTAGCTTGGGAGCTCACGCTTGCTGATTGTACAATGACTTTGTGGTGCACAGATGAGTGAGTAAAGAAGATGGCTTCATCAAAAATACATAAAGTGGATTTCTCTTTTCTGTTCAGCAGATGATTTCATGGGCAAATGAATAATTAATCAGTAGTAAAAAAAAACTCTAGTGTTAATTAAAGGTTAAATAAAGATGAAAGAAAATATTTTTGTTTATTTATTTATTTGCTGTATTTATTTATTTTTTCTCTTGGACACCTCTTTGGACGCCAAAGTGTTTGGACGAGGGAGGTAGTGGACCTCTTGCTATTTTAATTAGGGACCACTGTTCTAAATAAAATATAATTATCTTGGTCTGCTAGACAATTGAGAAGCCAGATCTTCTGGTGTACACCAGGACTAAATGTAATTTTAAATTTATGATGTTTCATGGGCTGGGTTTAGGGATTCACATTTGATGTTCTTGTACACATCAAAAATATATTGTCACTTCTTGGCTGTGCTGGAGTTCCCGTTATGGGTGGGGCACAAAGCGCATTTTCAAAAAATTATTTTTCAATTTGGACAGGAATATAGGATGCACTCAAATCTCAGTTTATGTCTGTGTGGACAAACGGTACAGCAGAGGAGATCAAGCTGTTATAGAGATTTATTAGATCTTACTAGCGGACAAATGAGGTTCAGCAGAGCGAGATTTCAAATGAAGTTTATTGTGAGATATATTTTAGATTACATTTTAGAAAAAAAAATCTAAAATAGCATTTAGGAAACCTGGGGCTCTAAAGTCATAACGTTGCTGTTTCTCTCCACAGTGGGGATTTTTGGACAGTTGCACTTTTCAGCGTGTTATCAGGGCTGTGTGTGTTTAGATATAGGTCCTTCTCAAAATATTAGCATATTGTGATAAAGTTCATTATTTTCCATAATGTCATGATGGAAATTTAACATTCATATATTTTAGATTCATTGCACACTAACTGAAATATTTCAGGTCTTTTATTGTCTTAAAATGAATGATTGTGGCATACAGCTCATGAAAACCCAAAATTCCTATCTCACAAAATTAGCATATCATTAAAGGGGTCTCTAAACGAGCTATGGACCTAATCATCTGAATCAACGAGATAACTCTAAACACCTGCAAAAGATTCCTGAGGCCTTTAAAACTCCCAGCCTGGTTCATCACTCAAAACCCCAATCATGGGTAAGACTGCCGACCTGACTGCTGTCCAGAAGGCCACTATTGACAGCCTCAAGCAAGAAAGAAATTTCTGAACGAATAGGCTGTTCCCAGAGTGCTGTATCAAGGCACCTCAGTGGGAAGTCTGTGGGAAGGAAAAGGTGTGGCAGAAAACGCTGTACAATGAGAAGAGGTGACCGGACCCTGAGGAAGATTGTGGAGAAGGGCCGATTCCAGACCTTGGGGGACCTGCGGAAGCAGTGGACTGAGTCTGGAGTAGAAACATCCAGAGCCACCATGCACAGGCGTGTGCAGGAAATGGGCTACAGGTGCCGCATTCCCCAGGTCAAGCCACTTTTGAACCAGAAACAGCGGCAGAAGCGCCTGACCTGGGCTACAGAGAAGCAGCACTGGACTGTTGCTCAGTGGTCCAAAGTACTTTTTTCGGATGAAAGCAAATTCTGCATGTCATTCAGAAATCAAGGTGCCAGAGTCTGGAGGAAGACTGGGGGGAAGGAAATGCCAAAATGCCAGAAGTCCAGTATCAAGTACCCACAGTCAGTGATGGTCTGGGGTGCCGTGTCAGCTGCTGGTGTTGGTCCACTGTGTTTTATCAAGGGCAGGGTCAATGCAGCTAGCTATCAGGAGATTTTGGAGCACTTCATGCTTCCATCTGCTGAAAAGCTTTATGGAGATGAAGATTTCATTTTTCAGCACGACCTGGCACCTGCTCACAGTGCCAAAACCACTGGTAAATGGTTTACTGACCATGGTATCACTGTGCTCAATTGGCCTGCCAACTCTCCTGAACTGAACCCCATTGAGAATCTGTGGGATATTGTGAAGAGAACGTTGAGAGACTCAAGACCCAACACTCTGGATAAGCTAAAGGCCGCTATTGAAGCATCCTGGGCCTCCATAAGACCTCAGCAGTGCCACAGGTTGATTGCCTCCATGCCACGCCGCATTGAAGCAGTCATTTCTGCCAAAGGATTCCTGACCAAGTATTGAGTGCATAACTGTACATGATTATTTGAAGGTTGACGTTTTTTGTATTAAAAACACTTTTCTTTTATTGGTCGGATGAAATATGCTAATTTTGTGAGATAGGAATTTTGGGTTTTCATGAGCTGTATGCCCAAATCATCCGTATTAAGACAATAAAAGACCTGAAATATTTCAGTTAGTGTGCAATGAATCTAAAATATATGAATGTTAAATTTTCATCATGACATTATGGAAAATAATGAACTTTATCACAATATGCTAATATTTTGAGAAGGACCTGTACAGATCACTGTGGAGCACTAGATTAGGTTATTGAAGAAGAGATGGGTCTGGAGAAAACATTTGACTCCATTTTGATCTATGCAGCTCTGCATATTTCTCTGGACAAAATATAAATATAGTTTTGTTAACAATAGTCACATATCTATATTGTACTGGATGGTCAGATTTAATTTGATGCTGTGCAGCTTGATGAAATAACATGTTGGCCTGTCTGCTGTCAAACGAAGGACAGGACATTATCCTGAACATTTCCAGCAACTGTGAGCAGGACATTATGTTTCATGTTTTCTGTGTCTTTTTCTGAGTCAGTATTATTCTTTATCTATACACAGTATACACATTTCAAAAATGATGAGTCATTTGTCCTATAGAAATGTTTGCACTCAATTCTACAGGGGTTTTTAATAAAAGAGGTCCAATTACTGTGAGGTTGAAGCTGACAGCTACTGAGATGTTCAGCCTCTGTTTTGGCTGACTTTAGCAATTTGAAATAACCCAAACTGTATCACTGGGATACACCACTATGTTAGTGCATATTAATAGTCTACAAAGTCACAAGAGACTTGCTGAACTTCACTGGTATTTCCACTGGCTTCTATGCTTGACCCTGCATGAATCAGGTAGGTGCAACTCACCGGTCCCCTCTAGCTTCGCCTGAAAGAGTTTAAGATTTTTTGTCAGTTTCAACAGCATTAAAGGCTATGTTCACTGCAGGCAAATGTGGCCCAAATCCAACTTTTTTGCACATATGTGACCAATATCTGACTTTTTAATGGCAGTCAGAACAGCCTGTATGGAGGACCAATCTTGCCATAATTACGAATACATACAGAAATAAATAAATGAATACAAAAATTACTGGGACAAAACGTAGCTAGACATATAAATAAGAGTGCCATTAAATGCAACAAAATATAATAATAAAACAAACAGATTTATTCAATATTTACTCAATTGATCAGATATAATTAGATATTTCTACTTTAATCCTTTTAAAGGATTAAAGTAGAAATACTATTGAAATACTATTGAAATACTATTGAAATACTATTGAAATGTATCTCTGTGCTATTATGCTTATTTTGTATTTAAATCCCTAATTTTAAATGATACATTTTTCTTGAACTCTTGAATATTTTTCTCTTGTTTATTTAATACAAGTGAATTTTTTGCAGTTTTATTTTTCCTAGCCCTTTTATTTCTTTCACATTTATTACAACCCAAATATATTTAAAACATGATTTTTCCTCAAAAATATATAATATTTCAAATTATTTAACTGTTCTTTTAATTGTTAAACACAGATATATTTTCTCCTGTAATATACCACTGTTGTATTTTCTTACCCAACAGATTTCCCTGAGCCCATTTATTTCTTTATTTCTTTTTCACATTCCTTGGTCGCTGTTTGGACTTTTCAACCCTCAACATGCAGCTGGAAATGTAAAAACAAATGGGTTGGAGGCAGGGGCGGTCTTTGGAATAGCATCACCGCCTCAGCTTCTCTCCTAATGGCTGAGGTCAAGTCTTTGGGAAGTAGGTGCTGAGTGTTATTGTGGCTGCCTGCCTCGTTCTCAAAAAGAGCTAGCAGAAACGGCTAACTTCTGCCATGTTGTTGCTAAAGAAGTTAGGCTGGTTGTGGATTTACGTGGTAGATAGCACTGTTAGTTGCAATTGTATATTTTATCTCTCAGTATTCTCTGTAACTGAGAGAATACTTCAACTTGCCAAAGTACTAAGACCCTGTTCACACTACAGGCAAATGTGGCCCAAATTAGATTTTTTTGGGGTCAAGTGATCAGGTCAGGCTGTTTAAAGCAAGTGGGAATGCTCTGATCTGGCCCTTATTTGACTTTTTTAAGTCTCAATTGAGCCACAATCATATGTGGTCCTGAATCTGACTGGTATCTGATCTTTTGGAATTTGACTCCAGTGGGAATGACCAAGGTGGATTTGATGTGACTTTGACTACAATTTCCATCACGTTCATCACAATTTTGCGCCACCGCAAAACAGACGGGGGGATAAAATAGTACTGCACAGTGGAGAGACGTTAGAGCTCGTTAATAAACAGAGATAATACTTTATTCAAGCCTAATCAAATGGGTCATAGGAACCGTCTGGATGTGGGACATAGATTGTGTTGACAAATTTGTACACAAAATTCGTCCTCAAACAGAGAACTTTAAAATGCTATCGAGGTTATCGAGCAAGTGATGATCTGCCCCTGATGCCGTCCAATACACTGGATTGCATCAATTCTTCTGCCTGTGGAGTTGAGAGGAGAGGCGCTGACATATATGATTAAAAGTTGCCCTCGACATGAAAAGCAGTTAGGGGTGCGGCAGTCTGGCTGTAGTTCTTAATAAAGTGCCGATAAAAGTTGGCAAACCCTAGGAACCGAGTTGTTTTCTGGTGTTAGCCAACTGGAGGCAGCCCTCACCTTGTCGGGGTCTGTCCAAACCTGCCCACTTTCAAAAATGAATCCCAAGAATGAGATGGATGACACATCAAACTCACACTTTGCCCTAATGAACAGCTGGTTCTTAAAACGTCTTTGGATTACAAACATGTTTGTGGTGCTGATAAATGTCCTGAAGATAAATTAAAATGTTGTACAAGTAGACAAAAATGAAGCGACCCACAAAATCTCTGTGGACATTGTTTACTAGTGTTTTGTTACCCACATTAATCCAGAAGATTGATTTATACATTTCACTGTTGTTTTAGTTAATAAACAGTGCAGGCAAACATTTAGCAAGCTATTCTGCTAAAAAAATTATGCACGTTCCGAACAGACACGTTAAGAGCAGCAGCAGCTGTCTGTCAGCTCCCCCCTGCACAAGCCCAAATACCATATGTGGAAGGAGGTAAACAGCTGTGTGTTGAATCAATCAATTATAATGGACAAAAAACATTAAAGAATAAAAAAAAAAATAGTTCTGAAATTAAAAAAAGGCTATAGTCTGTATTTATTTCAGAACTATTATAATGGTTCAAAAAGCTGAAGTATAATGTCTGGTCAGTAGTAGTTTGGGACTCATCCCCCTGCTTTGCAGTAGGAACAGAGAACATTTCTAGTGTGTGCAGAGTGACTACTCTCAATCAAAACAGAAAAACGTTAACTTTTTCTGGAAATCAAAAGCTTAAATAGCAACAACCACACAGCCTCGTATATGTATTGTTTCACCACAATTCTAATGCCATCACCTGTGACTACAGTTTTGGAGATAAATTAGACCTGCATGTGGGGCTACAAGAGGGAGACAGTGAGTAGTAAAATCACATTTCCCTTTGTTATTTTTGGTGAAATCACCGAAAAACACCTTTAAGTAAACCAAAATGATGAGAGGCCACCTGAATTAATGATTATGATCCTATTACAATTGATATTAAAATATATGACATACTATATAACTTTTGTATGCCATGTGCACTACAGAACCAGGTCCAGAAGGATAGCACAAATATTAAAATGCATAGTTTTATGTAAAACAGCATTGAAAATGTTCTACCAGCCTAGTGGGGGGACCCAGTAAGATATCTTTTTATGGAGCCCAAAATCCCTGGCGGTGCCCCTGGTCTTGTTTATAGTCAAGCATGGTAGTGGGAGTGTCAGTTTGGGCCTGGAAGAGAAGCTGCCAGCTGTGGGGAGCCACAGTTCAATGAGGGAACCATGAATGCCAATATGTACTTGACATACTAAAGCAGAACATGATCCCCTACCTTCGGAAGCTAGGCCGCAGGTCAGTTTTATAACATCATAATGACCCAAAACACACCTCAAAGATGACCACTGCCTTGCTGAAGAAACTGAGGGTAAATGTGCTGGACTGGCCAAGCATGTCTCCAGACCTAAACCCTATTGAACATCTATGGGGCATCCTCAAACAGAAGGTGGGGGAGAACAAGGTCTCTCACATCCAAATACTGTTGGGCACACAAAATACTGACATGAGTGTGTATATTATATATATATATATATATATATATATATATATTTCTTTATATAAATGAAAGGAGTCCAGCACATAGGGGACGCTGGGGTTTCAGCTTTACTTACTAAAATGTGCCTCTAAGTAATATGAAATATATATGTAAACTACATTTCCTACCTACTGATATTCATTCACCAGTGAATTCCTACAGACAGACTTGTGCGTTTCTATCATGGGGCACTGTTCAGAGTTCCCCAGGGGTGCAGCCAAATAGCCAATTGTGTGCAGTTGCTAGGGGAGATGAATAAATATATATGGCCAATCAGTGTCGCAGAATTTCATGGCCTTGGGGCACTGAAAATATCGCCCCTCCCAGGTAAAAAAAAAAAACATGATAATATGATGATAGCGAACTTAACAAGCGAGGTGCAGCTTCCACTAATTCGTTGAGATCCATATTTATCTGGTTGAGGTGTTGCAGTTGAAGTGTAGTCCCAAGTTGACAGTATCATCTGTCGACCTGTTTGCCTAGTAGTCAAACTGCAGGGGGTCCGGCAAGGGGCCTGTGATGTTCTTCAGGTGCTTCAACACCAGTCGCCCAAAGGATTTCATAACCACAGACGTCAGGGTGACAGGCCTGTAGTCATTTAAACCTGTGATGGTGGATTTCTTGGGTACTGGGATGATGGTAGAGCATTTGAAGCAGGAGGGAACCTCACACAGCTTCAGTGACTTGTTGAAGATTTCAGTGAAGATGGGTGTCAGTTGGTCAGCACATGCTTTCAGGCATGATGGGGAGACATTATCAGGTCTTGAGGCCTTTCTTGTTTTCAGGCGCTGAAAAGTATCTTTCTCCCTGAAGGTCCCAAGAAAAAGCAGCCATGGTGGGGCATGGTCATTTATCCTTCAGATATTGTTGATCAATGCTGTAGTTCATTCTATATCTCCTATGAATATATAGTCTTGATATGATAACAACACAGCATGGCCAACAAATGATTATGTGCTTTTGCTGTATTTTATTTTGCAAAAATCTTATTTGGAAAAAGGGACATTGGTTCTTGGAAACCAGCCCTTTGACTGTCCATTTGCACAATACAGCTGTTAGTGAACGTTGGTGGTTGTATTCCAGTGCCTCCAGTGGCAGAGCCAAGTATTACAAGAACAAACACTGATTTGTTTTTCCCGCTCTTGCCTTTCAGGGCAGAACAGAAAGAAAAACTTAGAAATATTTGAACCTTGATTTTTTTTTCTCACTTGCCTTTCAGGGCTTCCATATATGGTCCTTCTCTTAAAAGATATTAAAATAAAATTCCTTAAAAAAAACTTGAAAATCCTTGACTGTCAATGATTTAAGATTGTTTAGACCACATTTTCTGTAGGTTTTGGCTGAAAGATTAAAAATTAAGAGTAAAAGAATACAAGCAAACCGAGAGCAAGGGTAGAATGAGTCCAAACAAGCAGTGTCATTCATTTTTTTCATGTTGTTTTGCTGTTTCATTGTAAATCATGAGTGCTGCACAATTTCAGGAAACCCTGCAATTATCACACTATTACAGAATACAGTGATATGATATGATATTAATTAAAATTAATCCTTACTTTCTTGACTCTTACTTCTTTCTTTATTTATTTTATTTTGTTTTGTTTTCACAGTGTACCTACCACTCCTTGTGTGTTTTAGGATCTTGGCCACCTAAAATATGCATTAAGTATTATCATTGAGGGTCTATCCATAGGGGCCAAATATATTGTTGGCAGGCAAAATTTGCAAGCATGGCACTTAATGTATCAAGTCTTACCAAATATTGCATGAGAGCAATCCATATCACAGAGAATCTACAAATTACAAAAATTTATATTGCAAAAACGAGATGTGATTCGATATATTGAGCAGCTTTATACAGCAACGGAAAACACATGTAAGCAGTTCATGAAGAAATTGATGACACACTGGTAAGGCCTTATTTGATTTTCAAGCACCAACCAGATATTCACAAGAAGGCCGGTTCCAGTTGAATAAGATTAGCCTCTATTCTGTTCAAGATTAAACATGATCCAAGGCACATTTTATTTACAGCATGAAGAGCGAGGTGTGCTGTAGCAAACAGCACCAGATTCAGTTTGGCACAGGTCACAAAATGAAGTCCTCTGCTCTGTACATGCACCTTGTAAAGTGTTTAATGTATATAACAGTGGATTTGTTAGTCATCTGTATGGCCTCTGTGCCTAGGTTTTACATAATAATGTCGAAAGCAGCAGAATGCAATGTTTATAAGTGGCAGATACATGTAGAAATCAGTCAAATAGAAACCATCAAAGCAGAATATAAATTCACGTTAGTTTAAGCTCTGAAGATGATTATTATCCTCGTCCCTGTTTTTTTCTGCCTCATCACCCAAGTGACCACCTGTCATGGGTCATGGATCATCATCGCCATATTGTGGTTAATTCATATAAGGAAGAACTGCTTGCAGCAGGAGCAATATGTGTCAGGCAAAAAGTCAGTCTGGTTGGATGAAAACGCTTTAGAAATCTGTTGAAATCTGTTATACGTTGCTTGTTCACATAGTTTTTTAAAGCCAGCAAATCCCACTAAAACTCAGATTTTTATCTGGATCCCAGCTTATCATCACCACTTGTTCAGTCTTTGCATATTGATTAGCAATCATCAGACATAAGACTGAAACCCTCTGTTGTAGCTGCGTTCCCCATGTAAAAGGTCTGTCTCACTGGATGATAATACATCCAAATCCACATTGGACACTGTTAGAAGTTGTTCATTCACATAGAGCTACTAAGGTCAACAAATCACCCTGAAACTCAGTTTTTTTTGTCAGTCCTCTTTGCTTACAGGTATTATGGCCATGTGCTGTCTGCAAGACAGTGAAACAAGTAGCTACAAATTGTTTTTCTATAGTCCATAATATTAATTCTTCAGGCTCTGTTATAAACCTTTATCCCAAAGTTAAACTTGTTCTCAGAAGAACGGCATACATGACATAAAAGTATGAGCAATAATAAATAAACCAATGTTTTTATTTATAAAGAGAGCTGGTTCTTCATGCCAAGTCATTTTCAAAGTAAGATTTATCTTTACTGGAAAATTATGTTAAACAAAAAAAAAATGTAATTATATAATAGTAAATAAATCATGTGAGCAAGCGTGCCTATATTTGATAACGGCTTACAAATTTTTTTAATAAAATATATAAAGACAAAAAAAGGAACACAAAAACAAGAAAGACTTCACCATGATTTGATAGTGAGCTATGGGGAATAATGAAACAAAGAGACACAGTATTAAAACATTTTCTTAAAACAGGTTTGACAATTGATCATCATATCTATAAAAGTCTAAGAAATAATGTTATAATGCTACTCCATAAAGCAAATGCTAATTTCTTCCTTAACATAATCTAAGAAGCAAAGGGAAATAGTAAAATGTTATGGAGAAATATTGATAAACTTTTTGGAAAATAAAGAAAAACCTGCAGTAATATAAACAATCCTTGCTATGAATTGTAATCAATACTTCATCAATTCAATTCAAAGGCTGGCTCAGTCATTTCCAGCATCCCGCTCTTCTTGGGTCTTAGCCAGTGATGCATCAGCCTTTAAATTATCATCTGTAAATGATGAAAAGAACACTAAAGCAAAATACCTTTATGGGCTAGATATCATATTCTTGAAAAATAACTAAGAATCTCTGGCAATAGTCTTAACCGAAATAATAAATAATTTTATCAATGATAGCATATTTCCTCACACCCATATATAAGTCAGGACACAAACATTGTTGGGATCCAGCCATGGATTTCAACATTAAACTCCGTTACGGACTTTTCTGGAACTTTCAAAATAAATTGCATTAGCCTACTTCCGGCAACAGCCAGGCAAACTGTAATGGTGCGTTCACACCAAACGCGATTTCTGCGAAAGGAGCGGCCAATTTACATGTTATCCCTATGTAGAGGCGCGTTGCGGAGCGGCGCGGCGCGGTGCGAAGGACGTGGAGGGCGCGGCGCGGAAGGCGCGGAAGGCACGGCAAGCGAAGCGGGAACGGAGCGGCGCAATGGACGAGTTGAAAAATCTGAACTTTTTCCTAAATTCGCATTGCGTCAACCACTCAGGGACTGGATGTGGCTGTGACGTAGGGTGAAGGACCAAAGCGGAGAAGAAGCGGTTGTCAGTGAAGATGGAGGACCAGATCATAGTGGCAAGCCAGAGTTGTATGACTCAACTAATTACTTTTACTGAGACAAGTACAGAAAGGACCTGGCCTGGTTATGTTTAGGCACAAATATCTTATATTTAGGAGATGTGGACATTAAAAATCGGCTGTTTTTTTACTGAGCTGAGATTTATTTACTCACCGAAGACAGATGGACAGGCGTTCAGCAGCTGTGATACAGTGCCGGTAAACCGCAGTGAAGTTAGTTTGAAGTTGGATGTTCAAGCTCCGCGGAGTTAGCGGCACCTAGCTCACAGTTGATCCGATTCAGGCACTCAGATTTTCCACGATTGTTAGGTTCGGAAACTTATTGACGGTCCTTAGTGAACCACCGCACGTCAGAAGAGGGAGCAACATAGAGCAGCTAGCCGAAATCTGGGTGCCTGACTCGGATCGGCCGTGGGCTGGATGCCGCTGGCTCCGCGGAGCTTGAGTGTCCGGTGTCCGGCTTCGGGCTGGCTTCACTGCTGTCGCCGGTAGTTGGCGTCCTGGAGGCCGATTCGTCTCCCAACGCGGGGCAGCAGATAGTCGAACTGGGTCCTGGATAGACGGAAGTACCGCTGAAATCGACCGTCATCTAGACGCAGCTCCTGGAGTAGGTGGTGGTACTCTCCGAACTGTTCCCGTCCCTGAAGAATCTGGTGAACCCAGGGATGTTGACGTCGGCGGCGTTTTTTGGCTCTCCACAAAACACCGTGGTTATCCGTGAAATCCATGTCCGCCATGTTCAGTTGAAACCAGCAAGCAGCAGATGGAAACTCCTCCTATTTGATGACGCGGCGAAGCGTTGCCGCTTGTTGCCAAATGCCAACGCGGAGTTCACGCGGAATGTGAAGCGGGCAAAAGCACACAAATGAGGCGAAAAATTCGCAGAAATCGCGTTTGGTGTGAACGCACCATAACAGCGGAGTTCCCATGATGCCACTGTCTAAATAAGAGCACCCCTCTCCAACAAGCCGATCTCTTCCACTGTTCCTCTTTGCGGGACCGGGATCGGAGAAGAACAGCGCGCTAATGTCGCTTTGCTGGCAAAAAGACATAACTCTTCAACTGGATCCAAGAGTGTCATAAGATAATGCGATCATATGCACAAGTTAAGTATGAGTGAATAACTGTTTGTGTACCCAGTATTCATTCATAAAAACGGGAATTAAGGTACACGCCTGGCTTGACTTTCTCTCTGAGGCCTGCAGAAGCAAACGGTGTCCCAGAGAAGTCCCTGCAGAGACGCTGTCTCTACAAGCCGAGTGAAGCGGTTTTCCTTGCCTGAGAGGAGGACAAACGAGTAGCCGCATTACGGCAGTTAACGTGCAGTGTGGTTGGCGGACACAACGAGCCATCTTCCAGCCAGAGCTACGGAGGTTAGCTGGAAGCTAACACTTTGTTCACAGAGCTCTCTTCAAACTTCATCATCGCTTGGACAACGTTCCTCACCACACTTCATACGAGGTTAGGTTTGGGCAGAGCAGAGAAATAGAAGGATTTTAAACACAGAAGATGGGTCATAACGTGCCTTTTATTGTTGGTATTTTTAAAGGTGTGTGTTTAATTCTGGTGCTAAGCTATCAGCTTCTTTGTTAGCTTCAACTGCTAACAGGTAAGGACAGTGCTTGCTGACAAATAATATTTACCCAGAAAGGTTTAGTTTTCAATCCAGTAAATAATGTGTCCCTAACATAATTTTACTAAATTTGATAACTAAGTAAACACCATTAAGCCCATTTCTCCAGAAAGATTTGGCTCTTTTCCAAAATATTCCCTTAATAATATTTCTTTAAATATTATTTTAATAAATAAAGGCAGCTAATTAGACACCGTTGAGAATTGGTGATCCAGAAGGTTGGTTTTATTCAGCAGATTGTTATTTAAAACATTATTTTATTAAAATAATATTTTATCTGATCTTGCATTGTTAGTGGTTGTCTAAACGTTTGCTGATTATTGCCTAAATTGGTTCCAAGACTAACTTCACTTCACTTCCAGATTCTTCAAGATAATCCTTGGTTCTCATAGCCCGGAGTCAAACTCCGGGCTATGTTTAATAGTGAAGGTAAGGTAAGGTAAGGTAAGTTTATTTATATAGCGCTTTTCAGCAACAAGACACTCAAAGCGCTGTACATACAATTACAATACAATCACAAAGCAAATAAACACAGATACAGACACAGAAAAACAAATCAAATGATAAAATCAAACAACAGAGGTAATTTAAAAAAGTGAAAAAAGTGAAAAAGTGAAAGTAAGAACATTTCCTCACGTACAATTGGCACTGATCAGCTGTGTAGCCTTAAGAAAAATTAGGCTCACCAGAAAAAAAGGCTTCAATTTGCTAGGTAGCATAAAGATTGGACTCTGGAGTAATGGAAGAAGGTCATATGGTCTGATGAGTCCAGATTTACCCTGTTCCAGAGTGATGGGTGCATCAGGGTAAGAAGAGATGCAGGTGAAGTGATGCACCCATCATGCCTAGTGCCTACTGTACAAGCCTGTGGGGGCAGTGCTATGATCTGGGGTTGCTGCAGTTGGTCAGGTCTGGGTTCAGCAACAGTATGTGTTCAAAGAATGAGGTCAGCTGACTACCTGAATATACTGAATGACCAGGTTATTCCATCAATGGATTTTTTCTTCCCCGATGAAATGAGCATATTCCAAGATGACAATGCCAGGATTCATCGGGCTCGAATTGTGAAATAGTGGTTCAGGGAGCATGAGACATCATTTTCATACATGGATTGGCCACCACAGAGTCCAGACCTTAACCCCATTGAGAATCTTTGGGATGTGCTGGAGAAGGCTTTGTGCAGTGGTCAGACTGTACCATCATCAATGCAAGATCTTGGTGAAAAATGAATGCAACACTGGGTGGAAATAAATCTTGTGACATTGCAGAAGCTTATCGAAACAATGCCACAGCAAATGCGTACCGTAATCAAAGCCAAAGGTGGTCCAACAAAATATTAGAGTATGTAACATTTTTTGGGGGCGACTGGTTTACATCTTATCTAACTGACAGAAAGCAGTGTGTTCAAGTAAATCACACACTCCTCCCAAAGACTGTCATGGGAGTCCCGCACGACCCGATTTTAGTGCATCTGCTTTTTACACTCAAGGCAGGAAGGACCGTTGCAATGTTTTTACAAATAGGAGAAAAATCAGAGATAGTCCGGGTATTTTTGTAAATGGAATGAAAATTAAAACGTAGATAAATCTACCTATGTAGGTGTAACTCTGGATCCAACTTTGACTTTTGAAAACCATGCTTGGAAAGTGTTTAAAATTTAGTTTGGCAAACTGTAGGTGTATATGCAGATCTCTAACTGTTAAAACCTCACTTACGTACCTACATTCTTTGATTTTCTCGCATTTTGTATATTTTGTGACCAGTTGGTCACAGGCATTCAAATAAATCCTGAAGCTGCTTCAATCAATGTACATAAGTGCTTTAAAAATCCATGATGACAAATCTAGACAATATCACCACTGTAATATTCTTTTTAAATACAATAAAGTTTGAAAATTTAATGCAAATATTTGTTTGCTTCATAAAATCTTTCAGGGCACTGCCCCCCGGCAAGAAGGTTTGTTACACTGAGGTCAGATAAAATCAGTACAATCATTACTGCGACCTCTAGAGGTGAGTGAAGCATTCCAAAATATAGGACTTTAAAACTGCTTTCTCTTTTGTTGCCATGAGTTACTGTGATAGTGTGCCAAATGATATAATGTGTGTTAGTTTTAAAATGTTTAAACATTGTGCTAAGGAATGGTTACTGTCGTAACAGTAATGGTCACTAAATGAACATTCATAAATATTTTGTAGAGCCATTACACTAGAAAAAAGAACCAGGTCCATGGCATGATGAGGGTAACTGATTAACCTTCACAAAATCTAAAGCACATGAGCCGTCACAGGTTTCCTTAGAAGATGCTGTCACTATAAGAATTGCTTGTCCTACATACAGTTAGGAGACAAAACAACACTGAAAGCAGCCACATTTTTCTATTTTCTAAGACTTGGACACTATGAATACAAGGATAAACAGATGTTAACTTAGGCATTACAAAGACTAAAAGACATGTTGTTTCATTCATTTAGAAAATCAGAATGTTCCTTTAATGAAATCAATCATTCCCAGTCACACACAATCACACACTGACAACCTTTACCCCCATGGCTGTCATTAATATCCACTTGATGGTTTTTAGGATTTTGTATTTTTATAATTTAAAGCACTTTGAATTGCCCTGCCTGAAATGTGCTGTAAAAATAAATTTACTTAGTTACTTCTCTATCAGAGCAGTTTCATTAACAAAAAATTCCCATATAATTTTCTTTTTATATTTTTAAAATGCACATTGTTTTCTCATAACCCCTTTTGTTTCCACTAGGTCTTTTTTGAATGCTTCAATTCTTTTTTATCTACCAAGGATTAATAAGGTGGTGTTTGTGGGGTACACCTTGAAGGTTTTGTCTTTTGGGTCCGTCCAGTCTGGAGAAGTGTCAGGTTATCATTGTCAGGTCAGTGAGGTTCATAAGTCAATCAGAACCTTGGTCATTTGATCTTGGGTCGTTTTTGGTCATTTGCACATAATGTCTCATGGACCCAACCAATGATTAGTCAACAAAACTTCCACACAGTGTGATGTTATTTTTTCCAGCTTCCACCTGTTGAAGAAAAATGTATTGTTAATAAATAACCTGCATTTCCCAGGAACACTGCATTCCTCCTGGATGAGCATCACCTGTTGAAAAACTTTCATCATTATATCAGTCAGTTGTTTCACATATTCAATCAGATCATTAAACATTGCAGTAGGTAAAGTTGTTAGTATCTCATCTTCCGTATAGAAGGTATCAGTAGGGGGTTATTTTTTCTTTCCACTGACCACCTTTTCAGCATGCATTGCCCAGTTCTGCCAAGTGGTAACTGAGCAGGTGGGTAGATCAATTTTTTAACTGCTGTTTATAGGGAGTGTAATCAGCAGTGTCATTGAGGCCATCCAGTTTAATCGCCTGTTTTCTCCGCCTAGTATTTTTTGCTACCGGAGAGCTGGTTGTTAAATTTGGGGATCCCTCTCTCATAGTTTGTGAAGTCAGAAAAACTGATGGTGAATATGGTGGTGCCTCTTCGCTGAGGGTTCAGGCACTATCGCAGCTGCAGCAGCAGGCTGGGGCTGCCTGCCACTCCCCCTTACTACACCAGTGTCATTATCTTCTTCTCTGGCAACTGGGGGTCAGTGGAAACACAACAGTTACCATACCAAGTAGAGTGAAACCGAGTGATGCAGAGCCATGTCGGCTAAAACGAGCCAGTGGAAAAGGGTCGTTAGAGACAGGGTGAGGAGCTCAGCCATCCGGGACGAGCTTGGGGTAGATCCGCTGCTCCTCCACATCGAGAAGTCATTTGAGGTGGCTCGGGCATCTGTTTCAGATGCCCCTGGCCGCGTCCCTCGAGAGTTGTTTCAGGAATGTCCCACCGGGAGGAAACCCAGGGGATTGCCCAGGACAGGCTGGTGGCACTATGTCTCTCAGCTGGCCTGGGAGCGCCCCGGGCTTCCCCAAAGGACCTGGAGGAGGTGTCTAGGGAGAGGGAGTTCTGGGCGTCACTCCTTAGTCTGCTGCTCCTGTGACATGGTCACAGTGGAAGATAACAAGAAAAAGTACAAGTACCACCTATCACCTACTGGAGAAAGGGAACAGCTCCCCACAACCATAAACTTGACAAGATGGTTACATAGATAGATTACTCTTTTAAGAACCCTTTTTTTCTTTTTTTCTTTATTTCACTGATTTACTTTTACAGTCCAACCAGTATTACCACTGTACAATGGCATTGTGGGTATTTTTAAACCTAGTGACCTCCTAAGCAACTTGTTTGGAACTTGTTGAATACATTAATGCCATCCGCTGTGGAACTGTAATACTATGAATTATATGTTATGTTTTTTTTTCTGCCAAAAGTGCTCGCTTACGGATTTCTTTTGTTTTTGCTTTTCTGTCACACTTGAAAAATGTTTTTGCCCTGTTGTGCCTGTGGACGGAGGCTAGGGTGGCGTTGCACGGGGCCGTTGCCTTGCCGTCGTGGCACGCTGTGTGGTGGGGGGCAGGATGGGGCGGGGTGTTTGGACCGGGGCTGTGTGTGGAGCTTGTACTGTGTGGGTGTGGCTTTGTCGGCTTTTCAGGGATTGAACTCAACTGTGGAGGTATGCCCCTGTGGGGAGGGGATTAATGGCGTTTGGGTTTGGGGGCATGTGTCCGGCATGTGTCCGGCTCCTGACGGACCACGAGGCTGATCAGGATGGAGATGATGAAACTCACAAATTAGGTCCTTATCAATGATGAACCTCGTAGGAATCCAAGTCCGTTCCTCGGGCCCATAGCCCTCCCAGTCAACCAGGTATTGCATTCCACGTCCTCTTCGCCTGGACCTGAGAGTCGGGGGCTCCACGAAGGGCTTGACCTGAGAAACGTGGAACATGGGGTGAATCCTCATGGAGTTGGGTAATCTCAGTCGTACAGCGACAGGGTTGATGATCTTGGAGATTGGGAAAGGTCCAATAAATCGGGGTGCCAATTTTTGGGATTCTACCCTTAATGGGAGGTCCTTGGCAGAGAGCCAAACTTTCTGCCCCACCTGGTACTTAGGGGCAGGGATCCGTCTCCGGTTGGCCGTTCTTGACTGAACCTGTGACATTCTGATCATCGACCTCCTGGCCTTTCTCCATATTCTTTGGCACCTGGGCGGACGGAACATTAGCTTCTCTCTCCTGAACTGAAAACATGGGTGGCTGGAAACCAAACAACATGAAAAGGAGACAAACCAGTGGCACTTGATTGCATAGAGTTCATGGCGTATTCAACCCAGGGCAAATTTTGTGACCACTTGGTCAGGTCACACTCACATAATATACGAAGTTTGGTTTCAGCTTCTTGGTTGGCTCTCTCGGTTTGGCCATCAGACTGAGGATGAAACCCTGGGGAAAGACTAACAGAAATTCCCAACAACGAACAAACTCCTTCCAGAAACGTGACACAAATTGGGGTCCTCTATCGGAAACAATGTCATTTGGAATTCAATGGAGCCTGAAAACTTCTCGGGTCAATATCTCACCCATCTCCTTAGCAGATGGAAGCTTCTCCAAGGGCACCAGATGAACCATTTTTGAAAATCTGTCAATTATGGTTAGTAGTACAGAGTGACCATTAGAAACCGGTAGACCTGTCACAAAATCCATCACAATATGTGACCATGGGCGAGGGGGAATTGGCAAAGGGTGCAAAAACCCCGCAGGGGGGCGACAAGAAGGCTTGGCTCGACAACATTGAGTGCATTCAGCAACAAAGTCTTTGACATCCTTCACCAGCAATGGCCACCAAAACTGAGTTCGAACTGTCTGAATGGTTCTGCTGATTCCTGGATGACAAACTAAACGAGAGCAATGACAAGACTCCAGTACCTTAGGCACAAGGCGTTCAGGGACAAAACAGCGGTCAGGTGGACATGATGGTGGGATAGGCAGATCTCTATTGGCTTCCTGGACCTCCCTTTCCACCTCCACTCGGGACACAGACAACCTGACGGTTTTAGGAAGGATAAACTCCTCTTCACCCGCAGACTGAGATTCTTCAGGCTCTTGAATCCGGGATAAGGCGTCAGGTTTGCCATTTTTACTCCCTGGCCTGTAAGATAGGGAGAAATTAAAATGACCAAAAAACAAAGCCCACCTAGCATGTCTGGGGTTTAGCCGTTTTGCTGATTTCAGGTACTCCAAGTTCTTATGGTCAGTCCACACCATAAACGGCTCCTTAGTCCCCTCCAGCCAATGTCTCCACTCTGTCAACGCCAACTTCACAGCCAATAACTCTGTGTCTCCCACGTCGTAATTCCGCTCAGCCTGTGACAGAGTCCTTGAAAAAAAGACACATGGGTGAACACGATCATCCTCACCTCTTTGGCTTAATACAGCTCCAACCCCAGTGTTTGAGGCATCCACCTCCACGATAAACTGTCTCTCTGGGTCAGGAGACCGTAACACTGGAGTTGACGTGAAGAGTTCCTTTAACCTATTGAAGGCCTTCTCTGCATCCTTATTCCACACAAATTTCACCTTGGAAGAGGTAAGAGCGTTTAGGGGAGTAGCAACCAGGCTGTAATTTCTAATAAACCTCCTATAGAAGTTTGCGAAGCCCAGAAATCTTTGAAGCTGCTTGCGATCAGTTCGAACAGGCCATTCCAATACAGCCTTAACCTTGGAGAGGTTGACAAGCACGATGATCTGGGGAAATGATGAAGCCCAAAAAGGAAGTGGTAGTTATGTGGAACTCACATTTCTCTGCCTTGACGAACAACTGGTTTTGGAGAAGACGCAGGAGAACAGCTCTGACATGTTTTCTGTGGGTTTCCAGATCATGAGAATAAATCAGTATGTCATCAAGATAAACAAATACGAATTGACCCACCATATCTCTTAGAACGTCATTGACCAATGACTGAAAAACTGCAGGAGCGTTAGTAAGTCCAAATGGCATGACCTTGTATTCATAATGGCCCCTAGGCGCGTTGAAAGCCGTTTTCCACTCATCTCCTTCTCTGATTCGGACCAGATGAAATGCATTCCTTAGATCCAGCTTAGAAAATATATTGGCTCCCTGGATCTGATCAAAAGCTGTGTTCATGAGTGGTACGGGATATCTATTTTTAACTGTTATCTCATTAAGGCCTCTATAATCAATGCATGGTCTCAATGAACCATCCTTCTTCCCAACAAAAAAGAAACCAGCACCTGCAGGAGAGGAAGAGGGTTGAATGTGCCCTGCCTTTAATACCTCATCAACATAACTCTTCATGCCCCTGTGCTCTGGACCAGACAATGAATAGGTTCTGCCTTTAGGGGGTGATGTGCCAGTAAGCAAATCAATAGCACAATCATAAGGTCTATGGGGTGGCAGAGCTGTGGCCTTGATTTTATTAAAAAACTCCTTTAAATCATGGTATTCTTGCGGTACCTTGGATAAATCCGGATAGGTCTCCTCAACCTCATTCTCCACACTGACCTCCGTAGCAGCAGACAAAAGACAGTCAGCGGAACATGACTCAGACCAACCCAAAATTTCTTTTTTCTTCCAGTCGATGTGAGGGTTGTGTTTCTGCAACCAGGAGGCCCCTAGGACTACAGGAAGTTCAGGTGAATTAATGATCATGAAAGTTACTTTTTCTTGATGATTACCTCCAACTATTAAGGTAATCTCCTCCGTCCTGAGATGTGAATTGTTCATGCTTTGACTATCCAAAGCTAGCACGTTTCTTGTGTCAGCTGACGGAATACGTTTTATGCCGTTCTTATTTGCAAATGTTTCGTCCATGAATTCAGTATCTGCTCCTGAATCAATAAACACGGACCCCTGGAGAGACAAAGAAGAGGTTTGAAAATGGGCAGGAAACAAGAAGGAGGAGGCAGATAGTTGACTTCAGCTCAGTAGAGACCTCCCTTCCTCTGCTGAGCCTGTCCTTTTAGTGGACACCTGAGTGCTAAATGTCCCTTCTCTCCACAATAAAAACAGAGCTTGAATCTTCTCCGACGATCTTTCTCCTCAGGGGTAATCTTGGTTCTGCCCAATTGCATGGGCTCACAATTATCATTTTCCTCAGTGAGAGGTGTCCGACTCCTTCTCTCATACCGGTGTGCAGAAACCTGAGTTAATGATGAGCGACCCTTCTCATGGCGCTTCTCCTCCCTTCTCTCGGCCAGCCGAATATCAATGCGAGCAGCCAAATCCTGGAGTTGTTTCAGGGAAGAAGGATAGTCACGGGTCGCTAGGTCATCCTTGATGTCTTCATTTAATCCTTTCATGAATGCATCCATTTGTGCTGCCTCATTCCAACGGCTCTCTGCAACCAACAAATGAAAGTCAATTATATAGGTCGAGACAGGTTGATCACCCTGTTTGAGGGACAATAATCCTCTTGCGGCCTCGAATGAGTTCCTTGGAAAAAGTTTCATAAAGATCACAAGATGCAGACCTGTTATGCCATTCAGCAGTTCCCCACTGTTTTGCCTTTCCTGCCAGCAGAGATATAACAAACGCCACCTTGGAACGTTCAGTGGGAAAGGATGACGGCTGAAGCTCAAAATGAATTTCACTCTGAGTTAGAAAAGCTCGACATTGGTCTGAGTCTCCCCTGAACATCTCAAGTGGAGAGAGGCATGGCTCCCTTACCTCTGCTGTTGTCCGTGTTACTTGGGCATGGCTTCTTTGTGACGGTGGCAGCTCGGAGACAAGATTGCCAGAACGTAATGTGGAAATTATTTCCTCCATGCCGGAACCCAACCAGGAAAGGGTCTCATCAACGTGGGTACGCCACTGTTGTGCTGGTGATGGGTCCATTTTTGGCCAGATTTGTCTGCTATGAATCAGAAAAAGGTGGACCCAAGATTCAGCCAGACTCAGTACTGAAAGTTTAAAAGGTTTATTCAGCCACAGGAAAACATCACACAGGTAACACTCCTCACAGCTTCCAGGAATCACTGAGGAATCACAGGAATCACTGAGGCAGAAAGAGGGATTAGTGACTTGTAGTCTCTCCAGATTTTGCAGGAATCAGAAAAGCCACTAACCTGGTTTTGTCTTGAGTGGAACTTGAAACCCAGAGGGGAAACCTCAGTGGGTGGCAGGCGGTGATCTCCACTGCACAGGTAAGAAGTGACTCCAGGCTGAATAATCCGAGGGCTAGGCTGGCTCAATAATCCAAGGACAGAAACAGGGTCAACGATCTGAACAAGAGGCGTCAGGCAAGGGGCAGGCAGAGGCATAAACTAGATGCAGGAAACAAGGTCGACAACCAAAATCCAAATAGTCCGACAGGGAGCAGGCAGAGGCATAAATCCAAAAGGCAAGGCAAGGTCAAGAACAATGATCAGACAGGAAGGAATGCTGGATATCTACTCACACGAATGGCTTTCAAAAATCTGGCACTGTCTGCTTGTCATAGTCAGTATATATCAGGGAAGACACAGGTGCTTGGCATTCCACAGATTGCACTACACTGCAGCAGCCACCAGGTGCATCTAATCTGCTGATTGCAGCCAGGGAGACAGGGTAGGGCAGACGTGCCAGAATCATAACAGCTGTGGAGCGACAACATACAACTTTCAGTGAATGTGTGTGTCATGTTTCGGTGAACAATGACTCAAATGCTGTGAGAAACTTAGGATAAGTGTTATTAATGGAATAAATAAAGAAAATCAAGTAGGGCAAGCAGAGATAATTGGACAACATGAAGATATCAGGCAAGGAGCAGAAGAGCAGAGTAACGGAACAGGCAGGCAAAAAGAGGAATCCAGCAGCAAGCAATGAAAACCAAAGAGTTTAATTACAGAGGCAAGGTGCAGAAATGTACTTTTGACATTATGTCTTTCAGAACATCTAAAAGTGAGCACTTGCACTTAAGTGAAAACTGTGCTAGTTTGAATCCATTCTTGGCACTTCGTCTATACTTCAAGCAAAGTAAAGTAATTCAGCGCATTGATGTAAAACATGTTCACTGACACTTGAGCAAAAAACCCAAGTACACACACAACACATAAATAAATGCAACGTACCTAAGATATCACTAGTGAAAAACACAAAAAGAGCAGAGTTAGCTTTGGTGCTGACAACCAATCTTATTGTCTTCATGCAGGAGACAACAGCATGAAAATATTTTTGTTTATTCAAAGTAAACTTAAGACAACGAGTTGACAATAAGACGACTGACACAAAAGATGCTTAAAGTCACAAAACACTATTTTGTGCCCCCATTTCTTGCTGGTCATTCTTGACATGTTTCTGGTTCAAACCTCTCCAGCCATTGTGGTCCTTTATGATATGGTAATTTCTTTTCAATTTTTTAAGCTTCTCCCAGCATTGCTAAGGTGTTCTCTGGTAGCTCTGAGCGGCCATCAGCTTGGACACCTCTTTCAGTACTTTTTCATTTCTGGTTGCTCTGTCCAGCTTCCTCTGTAGCTTCTCTTCAGCCACAACGTAACCATTACCAATGGAAAAGCCTAAAAAAATGAGTAGATCTGAACTATGCCACACTGTAGGGACCTCTGAACCATTTTCCCCAATAGGACCAGACACCTTGTATTTTTGGGAACAGAACAAGCAATGGCAATTTTTTTGAAAAAATATGAATACATTAATGAGCACAAAGTGAAAAAATATTCATTGGGGCTCTCGAAAAGCTATTTTTAAAAGTCTGTTTAGGTACTCTGATAAAAAGTTTAAGCTGAAAACATTGTTTATTTAGCATCAAAATCACCCAGTACTGAAAATTCAGAGATTTAAATTCTAAACGTGAGCCTAACAGCAAAATTTGGATTAGCAAAACCTCTAGGATGTTAAATGCACTAGCACTGTCACAATATGATTAAACTTCCTATCCCCCAAATCAGTGCAGAGTCTGAACCAATTATAGTTAGTTCATAATTATAACATAATGTTGTTAATATTGTTTTGCTGCTTTTACTAGAGGAATGTATATAAAATATATAATATATATAAATATTCATCATAGAGTCATCGTGCATTTTTCATCATGCATATATATTTTTTAAGGTTATAGGCATTTCACATTGAAAGGCTCATCTTTGTCTCTCTGTCAGTCACTGTTGTGAGTCAACACTCTCTGCCTGTTCTGTCCTTGTGCTGTAACTTGGCCTCATGCATCATACAATAAGCACAATCACATTTGACATTTCAAATTCAATGCATTGTATGGCCTTATTACATCAAGCATTCATGAATATCAAAGGTAGGGAATATCCAAAGCTAATTTCTTAAGGATTTGACAAAGGTCATTTAATGGCTCCAATTCAGTCAGTTCATCAAATAAAAAGTTCTGTCAGACAACCTGTGAAAAAATCTTTACATATACACGTTTAATGAGTCTGGTTTCTAAGCTCCAATCCCTTTTTTCCAAGAAACACGCTGCTCTCCATGCAATCAAGAAATCGGCACCACCTTTCATGTGGTTAGCCCACAGGAACACAACATCGAGATTTGTCCACCTATTGTCTACCACTTATCTGAGATTGGGTTGCGGGTGTAAGAGGTCTTGCAGTGGAAAAACAGACATCCCTACTCCCAGCAACACTCTCCAGCTCGCTCTGGGGGATCCCTTGCATCTCGCTCTTTTCCTCTTTGGCCTGGGGGCTGCTGCTCCTGTGCCATGCTTGCGACCTACTTCTGTGTGAGGTGTATGGCTGCCCTGGGGCGATACTATATGTGTGGTTGTCTGGAATTGCTGCTGCCTTCCAGACCCGGTTGTACCTGCCATCTGCTGCTCTTAGGTGCTGTGAACTCTAGGCCTTCTAAACCTTCTTGCCAACCTTACAAATGTACTCCTTGAGGTGACAAATTCACACTCACATATACCCACTCAACACAAAAACGCTTATTTCTACACATATGCTCAGCCGGCCACCCAAACATACACACACCCATGCACCAACACACGATTACGCCAAATGGTTGAAGGTCTTACAAACTGTACAGGTCAGTTGTTGTAGAATCCTTAAGCAGAATAACAACAAGCAGTCATGAAGAGGACCGAAGATTAAAAAAAGGCAACAACAGGCAATTTTCCGGAGCTCTGAATATTTTCCTTTTAATTTTAAAATAGATTTTTACATAGGTCTCACCAGTTAGGATTTCTGGCACCAAGGTCACAGCATTAGCAGATCAGGCAGGAATGCAGCTTTTTCAAAAACAACACATAAAAAACAACCCCTCAATTACCCTACAGCCCTGCTTAAATAGCCACAGACACTACCACTGATCCACCTTAGGGGGTTTCACCGTAACAGTGCATTTACACAAAACTATACCATTTGCTATCAAGGTTCTTTTACACACACACACAATACATCTGGTCATCCAATAATAAAAAAATTACAAAACAAACATTAATGATATCAAACTAAAATTCTAGTCCACTTCCATCCTCATCTTGAGCCCACTGGTCTGCCCCAATTAGATGGATGATAAGGAAACTTCCAACAGGTGGAGTCATTAGGCTGACATCATGTGTGCACTTCATGAATCTTGCCTTTAGGATGTTGACCTCAAAGAGAGAGAGGTTAGTGGTCTGCAACTTAAAATCAATACAAAAACAATCTTCCTGTTAGTCAGTGTACATGTGTGCTTCATATTAGTGAGGGAGATGCTTTCCAGCACCCTCACACAAACAGATTACTGTGACATCATTGTGGGCTGCCTGCTTTGATGCTGGACTGAATCTGGAATTAATAAAGTTAAGTACACAATTAGAATACTGTCTTGAAATTTCCTTTTTATAGAGTAAAACTGCCCTGACAAATGTAGGCAACCATCTGCTCTATGTGGTATGCCTGAAAGGCTAGACACAATAAAAAATAAATAAATAAATAAACGATCTTATGTAAAATTCAAATTTTCTGAGACACTAAATTCTAGGATTTCATTATGTGTAAGCCATAATCATCAAAATTACAAGAAAACAAGCCTTGGAATAATTCACTCTATAATAGCTTGCTGTTGAAGTGAGAGTGAACACTATTCAAAGAGCTGTCTGAGGCCTTCAGAAGGAAGACTGTAGTAGATCTCACTGAGATAATGTGGGGTGATTTGAAATGTGCTGCACATGCAAGAAACTCTTCAGAAATCTCACAGCTGAAAGAATTGCACATTGAGGAGTGGGGCAGATGATTCTCAGACTGCTATCAGTCTGGTAGATGGCTACAGGAAGCGTTTCATTTAAGTTATTTCAACCAGAGAGGGTAACACTAGGTAATATTGGAAAGGGTGTCATTTCCTAAGTAAGAATTTGCATTTTTGTTTAGCTATTGCTTAGATAAATAAAAATAATTACATATGCCAGATTAGACATGGATATGTGAACATTTCTTAATAAAGAACTGAATATTTACAAGACTATGTACACATCTGTGCCTCTCCTCATCAGTTGTATACTTCAAAGTGACAGTTCTATTGACCTGGTATCAAACAGGCAGCTGAATCAGATGAGCATGGCCTGTGATCCTGTAGTACATACATGCATGCATAAACCGATACTCATACACAGGCTTTAAAGCTCCAAAGCTCCAGTCTCATATATTTTAATATAGGATTCCAACAGGACTGACCTACCGAGCCCACAAATCAATATGCTGGAAGCCTGTGGTCCCTAGCATGTAATAGTGACATCAGGATTGGCTGCAGCCACTGCTGACCAAGAAAGAATGAGTGCAATTTCAGTGCTATTTACCCAGACAAAGCCCTGCTACACAACTTACTGCTCACTTACTGAGAATGCCAATAATGTAAGTGGTGACACTGAAGTGTCACTTAAAGTGTGATCACTTTAATTGACAACGTGTAGCTTGTACCTGAAACTTGGTGACAGCCTGTTTGCTGCTATATTGGTGTTACTATTAAATGGGGTTATTTGTAGCTTGTATTCCACCCTGAAATGTTATGTGAGCTGTGTGTTAATGCAACATGATCCCAACCTTCAACCATATATTCATTTCTAAAATTTAGTTATCCCTCACCGTGTGTGGGTTAATATTGATCCCTAACCACAGTTTTGTAGTTACTAATGAAAAACTAATGTATACATTCCTCTGCTTACAAAAATTCAATTTTATAAAAATTACATTTGTATGACTGCTGAGCAGCTGTTTCCTGCAACAAATATTTGCTCCTCTTTTTACAACTAATTTTCATTCAGCTTAATACAGCAGTATCGCTGTGTCAAGGTCTTCAGTTGCACCTTCAGTTTCCTCCTGTTCTGCTCGCCGTCGATGTCAGCTGGCAGCCTCTGCTCCAGTCTGTGAGGGTCCAGCTGATGCCACAGTTCCAGTCATTCTCTCGCTTCCACTCTTGTTCCAGAAGCTTCGGCTTACTTCTTCATTTTCCCAGCATTGGCTGCCGATTCTCATGCACTTTCTGCTGCTCCTTCAGTGCCCTCCTGTGGTGTGCAGCAGAAAGTGACTTCCACAATCACAGCAGTAGTAGCAGAAGCGGCAGTGGTCCCTTTGTCCATAGATTCCTCAACTTGCCCAGCTCTCCTTTCTGCATCAATAGCCTGCTCTATGCTCCCTGAGAGCCCAAGAGCCTGCTCCATGTCACCTGAGAGCCCCAGAGCTCATTCATCATTCCCAACCACACTCCAGGCCCAGTCAATTTCACCACCAACTGCACCTTATGTTCAGTGATCATCATCATCTTCACCATCTTTGCCTCCGTTATCTTCTCCATCGACGCTATCTATTCCCCTGGTCTTATCATCTTCTCCATTTTCATCATCTATACCCTTCAACATTCAGTTCCACACCAGTCTAAAGTTTCTGTTCCTGAGTTCTCCGAGGGGTCCGAGCATGAGCAGGCTCATGTTGTTGTGCCTGAGTTCTCTGACGAGGGTTCCTAGTTGGATACACCTCATGTTCCAGTTACAGAGTTCCCCAGCAGGGTGTCTAGGCAGACCCGCCTCGTGTTCCAGTTCCAGAGATCTTCTCCAGAACCCAGTTAGGGATTATTTGGCTTCCATGCCATTCTGCTGAGTGCCGTCAAGGGTTCCAGCAGTTGCACCACCATTCTCCAGGGTTCCAGTAGGGTTCCAGGGTTCCTGCCACTGGAGAGTGGCAGTGGAACTACTGGAACAAGACCGTGGTTGGGGTTCAAAATTTGTAACATTTGTGTTATGTGAAATGTTCCTATAACACAAAATAACAGTTTGTGTTTTACAGTGTAATCATTTTAAACCAGCTGCAAAGATGTAGTAATTCTAAAGGTCAGAAAGTGAAGCCAATATCTTATAAGCTTTATCTACATTCTGATGACACAGTGAAGTGCCTAATAGCAGATTGCTCACATTTATCTTACCATAAATCAGAAGCTGACTACTAAGAGAGGCACAGGCCTACTCCTTATTTGAGAAAAGTATGTCATTGGAGCATAACAATAAATTAAATCCCTGTTTTACAAAACTATGAATGGATACAGTCTATATTATTTATCCATCAGAAGTCTGTTCCACTCAGTCAATCAAATGAGCCTGTCCTGGCTTCCTGCACAGTAAGGATATATAGAAAGTAGTGAATCTAGAGTGACGAACCAATTAAGGAAGTGAGCAAGCTACAACAACAAACAGAAACAGACATATTAAACAGAATAAGAAAATAGTTTAGACTGCTGGAGATAGGCACCAGCTCCCCCGTGACCCACTATGGAATAAGCGGTAGAAATGACTGACTGACTGACTAGATATATCACAGTGCTTAATCAGGAACTTTTTTCCTAAATAATTGTTTTTTTGAAGTCACACTCTGACAGCCATTAACCATTTTTGAAAGATGTTGGTTGGAAGCGCAGCAGCTCTCTGTGGGATCTACTACAGATGCAAGGACTGGAAAGCTCAGCTCAGTTCACCCAACCTAGCCAGAAGGGACTGCACGCTCCGCTTCCATCCATCCACCTGGTGAACGTCTGCTCCATAGTTAACAAAAGGGATGAACTGCTCCTTCCCTGCACAAAGAACTCGGACTTCAACTCATCTGCCGCACTATGCTTCACCAAAACCTGGCTTGATGAACACATCTCAGATAGCTCCTTTCTGTTACCATGCTTCCAGATACTTTGTGCAGACAGTGCGGAGCTCTGTGGGGAAAAATAGAGGTGGTGGGACCTGTTTTTCACAAATTAAGGCTGGTGCACTGATGTCGCACTACTACAGAAGACAGAGTCCTCACATGTAGCCATTTTTTCTAAACTGCAAACCTTTTTTATTCACAGAGGGAGTTCTCCTCATTCATTCTGGTCAATGTTTACATCCCTCCATGGTGCACTTCAGAAGTGGAAAGAGAGCTTGCTGATCGGATAACTGGTGAAGAAAAAACACCCAGACTCTTTAATCATTGTTCTCGGGGGTTTTAAAATCTCTCTAATGAGCTACCACAATACAGACAGCAGATTAATTGTCCGACCAGAGATAAAAACACACTGGGCCACTGGTAGACAGTTCTAAAATATGCATACAGTGCTGTCCATCGTGCAGGTTTAGCACTCTCTGACCAGTGCCTGCTTCATCTAATACCAATTTACAGGCAGAAACTAAGGACCTCCAAGCCTGTGTTTTGGACTGTTAGGAAGTGGACTGATGAGTCTAAACAAATGCTGCAGAAATACATTGATTGCACAGATTGGAATGCTTTTTTTTCTGAACACTTTATTCTTTCCACCCTACCTCCCCAAGGCAGGTTGGAGAGAAAAAAAACACAAAAAACTTTACTATACAGTAAAACTTTCTTTGGTCATCAGTAACTGCAGTCAAATTATACTGAAATTACAGACAAAAAAATATTCAAACACAATCAAGATGTTGGGATGTCATGAGAGCCCCCTCTGCTGTGTGATATGGTCAAGAAACGGTTGGCATATCTGATGGAATCCATTTAATGTCCCTGACATCTCAAATCAAAGTTTTTTTAATATATAAAGTATTTGAGAGCTCTGGGAGCCAGGCTTCAAAACTAGGAGAACTATTTCCAGACATTGAAAATGATTTTAGTATCCCCATCCCATACATAATTGACAGAACCTTACAGTGGCTGAAAGTCTTGAGCTGTTCAGGGGAACCAAGGACACCTATCTCTGGCTCTGGAAAAAAAATCAGTTCCACAAACATCAGAGTAGAAGTTAAAAATGTTGCACCAAAATCTGTGAAGTTCTTTGGGAAACCAGAACATAAAAGAATCAGAGCAGTTTAAGACTCAAATAATGGAGTCTGTGTAAAACCCTTTATTGTATTAGCTGGCATCATGAATTATTGAACATGTGTGTATGCTATAAAGGCACTTACCCCATGCATCTTCTGAGATGACAATGCGAATTTCCTTCTCCCAACACTCTCTCAGATGTTGTGTATATGGTTTAAGCTGCAAATACATTTACAAACATGGACACTAGCGAATTATACATTTAAATCTGAAAAGACTCACAAAGAAAATGGATGGCAATTAGAAAAGTTTTAATGATGTGAAATTACAAGGTTATTTCTTTGGCGCTCGGACCTGGGAGGAAGACATGAATGCTGAGAATGACATGAGATAATATGAACATTTGTAAGGTTTAGATTTAGAGATGTCTTCCCCCCAAAATAAGGGCCGAGGCCAAGGCCTAATTGAGTACTAAAGGGGGCATCTAACAGGAAAATAGAATTAAAATAAGAAAGGATTAGAGAAGCGAGAGCCGTGGGAAGGATTAAGCAGAGAAAAGAAGTTTGCAAATAGGCTATAAAGCAAGCAAAATAATAGGGAAGCAAAGCAGATGATAGAAATGCCATAGGGCAGTGCATGATGATAGATATGCCTGGAAGGCAATGCACGACCATAATATGCTTAGAGAGCAATGCAATGTAATAGATATGCAATGTGGGCAATGGATTATGATAGGCTTAGAGAGCAGTGCAAGATGATAGAAATGCTGTGAGGGCAATGGACGATGATGATATGCTTACAGAGCAATGAGAGGTGATAGATATGCTGTGAGGGCAATGGACGATGATGATATGCTTAGACAGCAATGAGGTGATAGATATGCTGTGAGGGCAATGGATGATGATGATATGCTTAGAGAGCAATGAGAGATGATAGATATGCCGTGAGGGCAATGGATGATGATGAAATGCTTAGAGAGCACTGCAAGGTGATAGATATGCCGTGAGGGCAATGGATGATGATGATATGCTTAGAGAGCAATGAGAGGTGATAGAAATGCTGTGAGGGCAATGGATGATGATGATATGCTTAGAGAGCAATGAGAGGTGATAGATATGCTGTGAGGGCAATGGATGATGATAATATGCTTAGAGAGCAATGAGAGGTGATAGATATGCTGTGAGGGCAATAGATGATGATATGTATATTCTACAGAGGATATACAGATAAAGATATGAAATAAATGCAACTTGCTGCAGCTATAGGAATAATTTCATAGAATGCAGAAGATTCATTGTGAGGGAAGGGGGCGGGCCATGAGCACGCGAACCATTCCTCTTGAAAAAAAAAATCAAATCCCACGGACGGGGCTGCGTCCGTGAAAAACTGAATAGAATTAGCTGACTGAATGACATCATCCAGTCCCTGAGGAGACGGGACCAGAAACTCAAGTCCGAGTGGCAACCATCATCTAGAGTCACAGAATCGAGCAGGGAGGGGACGGAGTTGGCGAAGTCTAGCAAATGGGAGACAAACGAACGGCCCTGGGGAATAATGCACATAACGAAATTAAGGTGGCCTAAGAGAGACAGAAGTTGCTGCTTGGAATCGACAATGGAGGAAACATGAGACTGAGAGACTTTCCGAATGCGGGACAGCTTATCCTCGGGTAAAGAGTCTATCATGGCTTCTGAATCCAGCAGAATACCAATGAACTCGAGCTTTTTTGCCGGGCCCAACGTCTTCTCGGTGGACAGAGCCTGCTGGAATAACTTAATGAGTCGAGGGAGAGAGGGGCCGGGGAAGGATAAGGGGGGGTCGATAACAAGGAAGTCATCTAAGAGGTGAAGGATGGAGAGGATCCTAACTATATTAAGGAGGATCCAGCAGAGAGCTTCGGATAGCTTGTTAAACAGAGAAGGACTACTCCTGCAACCAAAGGTAAGTCTGACTGTGAAATAAAAACGGTGATCCCATTTAACCCCTAACAGGTGCCATTGTGAGGGATGAACTGGCATGATTTTAAAGGTGTCAGTAATGTTGGCTTTAGCAAGCCAAACACCGCACCCCACAGCCTTTATAAGTGTGATGGCATGATCAACTGTAGCATAACAGAGGGAGAAAGGGGGCTTAGAGATGATAGAATTAATGCTAGACTGCAGGCCGGAGTGAGGAGCTGAGAGATCAATAATGAGACATTTCTTTCCCGAATATTTTCGGGTGGCGATTCCCATGGGGCTAACATGAAAGATGAAAACGGAGGGGATTTAAATGTGCCCATCATGTAGCCTTTAGATGTTTCTTTAAAAAGAAGTTGAGCCATGATTTCGGGTTCAAGCTAAGCTGATTGAAGGTTATGGCGGACAAGAGTAGGAGTGAAAGAGGGGGGAATGCCTATGAAAAAACCTTGAGAGAGGCCAGAGATGAGGAAATCAGGGAACGAGTGATCTGGGTGGGATTGTAAGAGGAGGGCCAATTCTGGAACATTAACAGGGGTCGAAAGAAAGCGGGAAATCAATTTTTGAAACCCCGACAAGATCTGGAAAGAGATGTGCAGCGAGGACAGATGAATTTGGGATGAGCGTCCCTGCAGAAACTGCAAATATGAAGCGAATGAGCAAACACCTTCATTAAAATTATTACATATAGAACGGTTGTTAATTACCTCAATTTTCCTTCCTCGGCAATCCAGGGTCTGGGGCCCGGACAAGAGGAGCTGTTGAGGGCGAGAGGGGGCATTGGAGGAGAAGGGAAGAGAAGGGCAGAGGGAGCTCTGGTGACCGAGCATGCCGCAAGAGAAACAGGCGGCGGCCTGATTGAGCATGATGAGTATTTTAGTGTCAAGGACTGACCAATCTAGGCGAATACCAGATTAAGTGAGAGTGGAAGGCGCTTTGGAGGCTTTATGATACTGGTAGAAGAGGGTGCGGCCATAAGAGAGGTGAAGGTCTGTGATGAGGGAAAGATGACTGTCGAGCTCCACTCGGCGGTCAGGGTAAACAGAGCAAATAGTGTCCCTGTAAATGCTGAAAGCAGCTACAAACGTGCCGAAGGAAAGATCCTTGGACAGAGGATCGACAGATTTAAAAATAGCTGTGAAGCCTTCAGATGAAGCAATTTTATGATCGACTTCTGGGGATGGCATGATCAGGGAAACCAGGTTAATGTATTGCCCCTGCAGAATCTGACACGTTGGCATGCTTAGGAACATAAGATCTGCCTGTATGTGAGAAACAAGAGAGAACTGTCACCCAGACAGCTAAAACAAAGGGAGCAATAAAAAGAAAAGTAAAAATACATCTCACCTAGAGATGAGCCGAGCCGGGCTTTGGCTAGAGTGAATAATGGAGGGAGATGCTGAGGAACAGCCTGGGCACCCGGAAGAACAGCAGGGGCCGACGGCGCTGACATGGCAGCAATGGAGGAGAAGGTTTGGAGATGCTGAGTGAGCGAGAAGATCGACACCTAAGCAGCGTTAATGGAAGCGAAGAAAGCTGGAGGTATCATTTGGGAAGAAGTGGACGAAATAACTTGAGACATGATGAAAGCGAAAGGACCCGTTACCAGAGACAACAGACCAGGAGTGGCATCAGGAACCGACAAGGAGGTTGAGAGACCTTGGCGACGTTTGGCTGGAGGATGAGCGGACTTCCTGAGACGCTTTCTACAAGAGACAGGAGGTGGTGAAGGTGGAGGCGAAGGACAGCCAGGGCGTGGAAGGAGTGCGGTAAGCTGAGCCAGGTGAATGGCATCCAAGTCGGAACCTGGGCAGATACCGGCCTCTTGGAGTTGCGAGGTAGGAGAAGGAGGAACATGGCAGGAGACACGGAGACTCCTGCGAGTTGGAGTAGAAGAATGAGGGCGAGGACCCGCATTGGGGAGATAAGCGGGACCAGAAAGAGCGTCGGACTCGCAGTCGGACATCATAACTGCTGATGAGCTCAGCTGACAAGCGAGGATGAACACTGCTGAAGGTCCTTTAAAAGCAAGGCATCGGAAGGTGATTGGATGGTGATTCAGGCGGACAGGATGCTGATTGGAAGGCCGGGAGATGCACAGAAGAGTCATTGGAAGGTGGAGGCGGTGAAGGTGAGTCTTTCATTCTGAACTTTCGTCTAAACTCCATTTCAAATTCTAAAATGTTTGCTCTGGTATAATTCCTGACTTGCAAGAACCTAAAAGAATGAAATGGTTGTAAATCTAACTTGCCTTTAAGTTGGTCGAATGAGGCAAAGACATTGTCAATATATAAATCTTTCACAGTGACCAGGCCTTTCCCTTTTCAGATAGAAAAAACAGGATCTGATTGAGAGGGATGAAATGCATGATTGCAACAGATGGGGGCACAAATAGAGATGTCTCTAAAAAAGTGTTTGTAAGTTTAAATGCTTTTTACTTTGGTACCATACCTTCAACGAATGCTCTACTATAAGTCAAATCTCTTTAAGTGATCTGGGTCTTCTTTTTGTTGCATTAAGTAATACTGGGAGGGAGGTACCACTTATATCCTGCTCTATAGCTAACCATGGTGGGGTATTGTATTAGGTTCTACAGGTTAAGCACCCTGCCAGTATATGAGCGCCCGCGCTTTAGCTACCCAATAATAATGTTGATGGATAGATGGAGCCCTAGTCCCCCTAGTTAGTTGGACTTGCAAACATGCCTCTTATTTTTGCGATGTGGTTAATTTCCCCAAACAAATTTGATAACGATTGAATTTGGGGGTTTTAAGAACTCTTCGACAAAAAACTGGGTATATTCTGAATGATGTAAAAAAACTAAAAACCTTGATAAAGTCACCATATGTATGGCATTAATTTGGCCACTCATTGACATGGGGAGTGTTAGCCAAATTCAATATTACTTTTAAGTTTATGCATCAGAACTGTAGTTTGGGGATTGTAGTACCAAGATTCTTATTTTGGGAGGTCACATTTCCCAGTGGAGGAAGTTGGGGACTAATTCCTCTCTCAGAGGCATAAATTCAAATTTTTGCAAATTTAGGGTATATCCTGATAGCTTCCCAAAAAATTTTATGTGGTCCAGTAATGTTTGTTGGAGTCATCCATTTTGGTCACACAGTTGAACATGCGCAGCTCAACAGACATCGCTGCTCTGAGGTCACCCGGGATTGTAAAACCCGCAGAAAATAAAGTTTTGTTGGCATTTTCAGCGTGTCTCAAGGGACAATGCAACGGAGGCACATATCTGGAGAGACAAAAGCTCGCAGGCAACTCTTGCTCCACAAGGCCATTCCCAGAAGAGCTTGAAAGCTGGAAATCTGTCTGATACAAGAAGGTCAGAAGATTCATATACCGATCGAAGACTACGCCGAAACCCGGCGCAGGTGAAAAACCCACAGAGGTTTTATTTCCAAGGAGATGAGTTTCCTCCTTGTTGATTCAGTCGACTAACGGTTCTTCATATTTTCCCCTTCTGGATGGATGAGAAGTTTACCGTTTTTTTTTTCTTGAGTTGATTACGGACACGTGATCCCCCTCCCCCTCATTTTCTTCAGACCTGACCCATCCCCAACTGGTGGAGAGAAGAAATCAAGTAATTTCGTTCTTTTTATATTAAATCGGATAGGTGCATTTAAAAATCTGGGCAAGATGAGGCATAGTGAAGGTGATTTAGAATCACCAGTAGTTAATCCAAGGTATCAACTTGTTGCTTGCAATACTGATTGAAGTTTTTTATGTTGAGCTGTGTTTTGATTTGCTGTGAATTGTGCGTGTTCGTGTTTTGTTCGGCTGATCCCAAATCAGCCAGGAGTTAGAAGTTGGATTTAAAAAAAGTTTTTCATTCAAAACAACTGCGGTCTGGGCCTCGCCTGTCCACTACTTTGTTCTAATTTTATTACTGGAGTTTTTCCACTGAGTTCCTGCCTCAGAGTTTTATGACTCTTTGTTCAAGATGTGGCCCCACCGTTTTATCAACTGATCGCTACAATCAAGACATCAGCACACCAGGAGGACTTCTCTTTCAATTTATCCCAAATTACACTGCTGGTTTGATCTTCATAGACACTCAATGCGCATATATTTTTCTTTTATTATTATTGTTAGGTAGTCATTTTTATTCCCTTTGTGTAGAATAGTGCTTGTTAGTTAGGTGAAGGTTTTTGGACCAGAATAATGGTATATCAGAATTATTTGGCTTCAATAAATCTTCATATATATAATTAAGAGAAGCGTTTGTGTTTATTTCATGCAAGAGTGATTTATCTGTCAAAACAAGGTTGAAGTTTCCCCACCTTTGGTGAAGTGGTTGAATAAACAGTGACATTTTGTGGTTTTGGTTAATAATTTATCAATTATTAATGATGAATAGCTAATTGTAATTATTAAAGAGCTTTGAGCCCATAATCACAACGCCAGAGGACATCTCTGATTTCCATTCGTAAGTAATGATTTTTGGTTAAGAAATAAAATACATTTAAAATTATGATTTTAAATTATAATTCTTGATAAATATTAATTAATCAATAATCATAATCCTTACATGTTGGAATAGATTTTTCAGGCTGTGACAAGAACAGAGGTATGTCATAGATCATGTGGTGATCTGTTTTGCCCAGATGTATTGGGATCATTTTAGGATTGCTTCTAATGCTCACTGCAAGGGGTTCAAAACATAGAGCAAACAGCAAAGGGCTCAGAGAGCAGCCCTGCTAAACACTGCATTGCAGATTGAAAGGATGAGATCTGTCTGAGTTAGTGAGGACTGATGCAGACAGATGGGCATAAAGCATTTCCGCCCATAAGGTAAAACCATTCACCTAGGCCAAATTCTCTGATTGTAAACAGCATATAGTTCCAATCGACCTGATCAAATGCCTTGTGTGCATCAAGCGTAAGTACTGCAGATTTGACCTTCTTTTGTTTACTGTATACAAGTTTTAATAATCTACGGACATTGAAGAAAGAGAATCACCTGCGTATAAACCCCACTTGGTCTGGGTGTATTATAGTCACTATACGTTTATTCAGATTTTGGTGAACACTTTGAGATCACTACCAATAAGGTCGATAGGCTGGTAAGATGACAGATCACTCTGATCTTTATATTTTTGTATATTAAGGAAATAAATGCTGTACATAATGAGTCTGGTAGCTTTTGTTCTTTATTGATTATTTGATCATTCTCAAAAATAAGTGGGCCACATCATCAATGAACGCTTTGTGAAAATCAATGCCAAGGCCATCAGGGCCTGGTGATTTTCCACTAGGAAATTCTTTTATGGCCGTGAAAACCTCCTGTGAGGTGATTTCAGCGATAAGTTTGTTTTGCGCATTGTAGTCCATTCATTGAAGTGAGAGGGAGTGCAGCAATTCAAGAAAATCCTCATCTGCCACAGAGCTTTGGGGTTTATATAAAATTTCATAATAATCCCTGAAGCACTTATTTATTTCAACAGGGTCTGTAATTGAAGAGCTTGTATCGTTTTTAATTCCATTTTTAATAGCCCTGCAAGCCTGTGCCGCTTGTAGCTGCTGCCAGAGCAGAGGGCCAGGTTTATCTCCCAGCTCAAAGTGTTAAAGCTTCACTTTCAACAGTAAAGTCTTGATTTGCTGAGAGAGAATACTGTTATTTTCATGCTTCAACTTAATAGTCTCCCTTAATAAAGATGAAGATCGAGTATCTCGATACCGTTGTTCAAGGAGAGCAAACTGTGGATCTATAAAGGATAACCTTCGTTTCTTCGTGTTTTTTTTTTGTGTAACCTGATAGGAAAAGACAAAGCCTCTTATCATAGTTTTAAAAGCCTCCATCAAAGTTGAGTCTGAAACATTGCCTGTGTCACTGAAAGCTTAATAGTCCTTAATCGAGAATGAGGATTTTTCTAAAAAAGTTTTATCATTCAGAAGATTTGAATAAACTGCCAATTATAATGACATTTTTTCTACCCAAAGTCCATACCTACGGTAACCGGGCTATAGTCTGAGATTAAGATGTTGTGATATTTAGATAATTTAGTAATTGCTGTTAACTTATAATCAAGTAAGAAATAGTCAATCCTTGTGTATGTTTTGTGGACTTGTGAGAAGAAAGAGTATTTTTTCTCCATGGGATTGTGAATCCTCCAGATATCAACCAGATTCTGTGACTTTATAAAATTATTTAACACATTTGTGGAGTTTAAATGGCTAACTGGGCATAATGTGGACCTATCCAGAAAAGTATCTAAAATGCAATTGAAATCGCCAGTAAGTAGGTTTTTGCTAGGTCAGATATTAGACACATAGCACCTCGAAAAAAAACAGGGTTGTCAAAGTTTGGAGCAGGTCACGTGAACAGTCATGGTACCAGTCACGGTCATAAAAGACCCATTTGGATCCTTTTAAGTTGTGATGTGCTTTAAGGAAATATTCTTTTTATTTAGAACTGCCCCACCACTTTGGAGGACCGAACCTGACAAAATTAAAAATAAAAGCAGAAATGTATATATATTTTGTTTTTCCTTTTCCTTAAACATGGGTTTTCATCAAGAAATGTATATATTTTATTTTTCCTTTTCCTTAGACATGTGTTTGTTCTTTTGACATTTCCTCGTCTCTCTTTTTCCTTTACCGTATGCATTTCTCCTTCATTATGCAAATTAGCAGGGCTGCCTTCTTCTCTCCAGCTCCTCTCCTATTGGTCAATAAACAGGAAGGAGGAGGATCCATGTGCAGGCCGAGGGTGTGTCCCAATTCAGGGGCTGGATCTTTCCAAGTCCGTACTTGTGGGCTGATTACGTCACAGCGCGGCGCGTAAAGTCTGTCAGATGTTGCCGACAAATGTGTCCTTCTTTTGCCCGATTTGAAGGATGAGTTATGAGTATCCTTCGCGGTCCATCTTTTCCCATGATTCATTGCGGGTCAAAGCGGTTTGGTCAAACAGGGGCAGCCATGGCGGACCACAGTGGCAAAAGCTGAGTAAACTGTGAAAAATTACACTTTCTGACACAAATTAACTTTTACAATGTTTTTAGTGTGGGAATATAACTGTGTAGACGTGAAAAATCTGCTTGATTCATCAAGACATCGTTTAATTTCAAACGTGCTCCGACGTGTTCGGAGTTTTCCGCTCCCACCGTAGTAACTGCCGGTTTGCTTCGCCAGCTCTACCGGCAGTGGGGCGAGCTAGACCCGGTAGAGATCTGACTGGACTATCGGCACTGAGCTCCTGCTGCCAGTCATCACAGTGAACGTTAAACACAAGTGATTTCTAACAGTTTATATTAGTATTATTTTAATGTATTGTGTCATTTGTTCATGTAAGTCGATTTGACATTACAGGTGATATTAAAGTTAACCTGAATAAATGGACAATTTTACGTAATCTTACCGTATCGCTGGAGAGTGTGATCGAGAATAAATAAGCTTTTAAATATTAATTTTTGATGAAGAAATGTGCTATATGTGTTTTTAAAAGTGTATTTATAATTCAGCTAGCATTATAATTTGTGATTCCAGGTACAGCGGAAGAGAAATACACTTTCAAATGCAACCAAATCTCAGTAAAGAAGTGAAAAGTTTGAAAGAGCTTGTTTTAGGCATTTGCATAGAAATATTTTAATATGTTCTGCAAATTAAGACAAATGGAAAATTTAAAAAAAGACTTTTTTTACACTGATATTAAGCAAGATGGTTTTTTTATGTTGTTTTTGTTGTTTAGGGACAAAGGAGCAGACGGGCCAGTTTATTAAGCTCAGGGGTGAGAACCACCACCTTTTTCCTGGAGCTAAAAACTCAGCCACCGTGGCTTGGAGGTATAATAACAACATTCTTTGCAGTCAGTTTCTGTCCAGTTTCAATAACTCCTATCTTTCTAACTTTCATAAATATCCATCCAGTGATTAACATACTTCTTTTGGTTTTCCCTCTTTCCTTTTGTTTGTTTAGGACAATTCTGGAGAAGATGGGCCAAACAGGGGAAGGTCACCCCCTTGCAGGCCAAAAAAATGTGGGACAATATGAAAAGGAAATATAAAGTTTGTTCAGAAGTTCTCATGTCACACACAAATAAAAAAATATTTCTAAAAGTCTTATTGGTTTCTCTGTTTAGTCAACTCTTTTTTTTTCCTTCTAACTTTAGGATTGTAAGTCTCCAGGGTCAGGAGAAGGAGTCAGTGAAAAGCCCACTGCTGCTACTTGGCCCTGGTTTGTCCTTATGGATGAGGTGTTGGGACAAAGGCCTTACACAATACCTCCTGTCCTAATTGCCTCCATCCATGAGGACACTCCAGGGCCAAGCGGAGCGGTGGGCAACCAGATGGAGAAGGAAGACAGTGAGCCAGCAGGAAGGGGTCAGAAAAAAAAGAGGGACAGAGATGATGGAGTTGATCAGGGAGGACATGAGGCTACAGAGAATAGACAGACTGTTTTCCAAAGAATGGCACCAAAATAAGGTGCTACATAAGAAATAGATAAATGTGTTTGTTCAGATAGTTTCTTAAAGTTTTAAGCTGTTCTAATAAATTTCAATATTGTTTTTCTCACCAATGTATTTTATTTCCATTTGATGTAACAATACATCAACTTCATTTAAATTTCTAAACAGTTTATTTTGAAAATTACAAATAGCATTTTAAACAGAATGTGGAAAAAAACAACATTCAAACAGATCAAGATTACAAGAAAAAAGGCATAAAATAAAACTATGTACAAGTATTTACAATGGTGACAGCAGGATCAACCTGAGTGGCCGGTTCCTGGAAAAACCTCTTCAACAGAACAAAGAGGCAGATTTATTTCTGAACAGAAAGCCTGGCAGTGTGCCTAAATCTCTCACAAGGTCAGAGGCATGGATGGGATGCTGCAACGGAGTGTCAGGTTTAAACAAACTAAAATACTTATAATATCACAAAAAGAAGAGAAAGACAAAATCAGTTATTTTACTCGCTGCGAGGATAACGGACGGGGATGTGCTTTCAGTTACAAATCTCCTACCACTCTGAAAACCATCTGTCCGCACCTCTCTTTTTATTATCTTTGGGGGTTCCCTAGTTACAATGAATGTCGCTCTCTAAGGATGGGAAAAACAGCTGCATCATAAACAGGTCATAAACACCATTATCTTGTAACAACACACTTCCACAGTCTCCACCATCTTAAGATCAGTGTGTTTTCTGTTCAGCACAATCAGCCTTCATCTTTATGACCTCCTCATCTGTGACTGCAGCAAACACGGCAAAGGAAATTATTACTGATGATACTAAAATTTTATACTTCCCAAACACATCCAGCCAGGAGTCCCACATCGAGGTGTCTACTCCAGAATGCTCCTTCATTTTGCCATTTAGAGAGTGTTGTTAGGTATGAATGTGCAGCATTTTTCTCCAAAAATGACACAAACTCCTCCTTTTTCAGCTAACAACATGTCCAAAGCAATTCTATTCTGAAATGCCATCAGGGAAGTTGAAGCCAATTAGTCATGGACAGTTTCAAACCCACTTTGTCCAATTTCCTGGTTTTTGAACCTTGTAGTGAATATAATTGATCCTGTCTACGTTTTTGTTCCTCATACACCACTTACAGATACTTGATTCAAATCTTGCGGCTACTTGATCAGTTAATTTATCTTCATCTATAGCATCTATGTATGTAGAGTCTCTCGCAGTCTGCCAAGCTACAGCTCTGCACTTTTTATCACGCCAGTCATGTGATTAACACTAGATAGTCCATCTGTTACTTCATCTACTAACATAGGATATACTGAAACTGGTAACAATAAAGTGACTAGAGCACAGAGTCCCGTTACTTTTGAAGGCAATCGATCAAACAACCTGTCGTCATCCCACCACCACCAAATGTCTCCTCTAGAGACTGGTTTAAAATACTTATTTACTTTTACACTTGTAGTACACCATACTGCAGTGAGATTTCCCAATTTATTGCCTCTCTCTGTTATATTTATACATGTGTAGTTTCCAGTGGTGACCCGTTTATGGAATACTGATTTATCCTTATCTGCTCTAATTACAGGAAAAACTAAATCCCAGTGTTGACACGTTTCATTAAAATTAGTTTGATTCATTACTTCCATCACACAGGGTTGTGGTATCACAGCTGGAATTATTTGTAACAAAAGCCTGGGACCCATACACACAACACAATCTCTTTTAGTCCTGTTAGCCGCTTGCTCTACCATCCATAACCAGTTATTATTTGTTCCTGATACTCCAGTAATAATCTGGAACTAGTCATCTGTGGTTAAGTTTCCTAACATTTCCTAACAACTTTTACTCTCTTCACTGTAGCCTTAGGGTAGAGAGTCGTTTCAGTTTTTACTTAACAAACAAAAAGGTCAAAGTTTGGGTCTGACCCTGAAACCCAGACCCACAGGAGAAAACCCCAACATTTTCCTCCTGATGCAACGTAGTCGGAAGGAAATAGAGAGTTATGCGTGAGGTTAATTGTTACCTGGATTGCATTATCAGCTTTATGGAGCTTAAACAACTTCTTTTGATGACTAGCATAAGCAGCGGTGCCCCACTCTGGTGTCCAATTGTTTCCTTCATCAGCTACCATCGTGGACCATGAGGTGTCTCTTCTGTCATTAGTTAAGTACCATTTATAACTTCTATAATCCGGTCCTTTCCTTCCTCGTTTGGTCAAGCTAATGAGTGGGATCAGCACCACAGCTATGGTATTAGATTTCACGCACACTTGAATGCCATAAGTATAAGAAGTTTGTTTAGTACACATAGTTAGGTTATCTTGCCTTCCTTGATTTAGCGCTACTTGTTTCATATGACTCATAGCAGGTGTTGATACATTCTTATTTATCTTGACTGGTTCCCAGAAGTACCAGAAAAATAAGAAAATCAATATGAGAAAAAAATATAAATGCCCAGCAACGGAATGCATTGCTCATCCATCTAAAAGTCATTTTGGCTGAAATTTTGACTCCTCTAAGTGGTTCCAGTGTCTTAATTTTCTTCACTGACTTTCGGGTCTCTCCAGACTCTAAATGTCTGGGTCCACCCTATTATCAGTCTGTAAATCACTTCCCCTGGTGGAGCTTTAAACCAAAATGACCTTTTTACAATGTATAAGGTGAATCCAGGTTGACCTCTCAGCTATTTTTACTGCTGTAGGAGTGGTTAGTAATACCTGATATGGGCCCTCCCACTTAGGTGAATACCAATGTTTCTTCTTTACACTCCTTATCAACACCCAGTCTCCTGGTTCCACTAGTTGGTTTTCCTGCTGGGAAATACAACATTCCTCATTAGTTTGAATTTGTTTCTGTTGCTTTTCTAACATACTCCTCATATAATCAGCTAGGTTGGCTTCTTCATCTAACTCCCACTGATTTTTGAACTGTGGTAATCTGTATGGTCTTCCAAATAACGTTTCATAGGGTGTTAGCCCTGAGGTGCTTGTAATGTTTAGTTGGAAATAGTTCTATCCATTTAGAAAATGCATCTATAATGACTAAACAGAACTTTTTCCCTTCACTGTGGTTTAACTCAATAAAATCCATATGAATTGTTTGAAAGGGGTATCTTGGTTTTGGAAATTGTCCCCTTCGTGGTCTTAAATTCCCTTGTGGATTATGTTTTGCACATGTTAAACGGGTTTTACAAAAATGTTTTCAATAAGAATTTAATCCATATGTTGTATAATATTGATGTATCTATCCTACCATTCCTCCCTGTTGAGACATTGTGAAACACAATGGCTCAATATTGCCGCCCATTTATATAGGTTCTTTGGGAGGACAGGTTTATTATCTTGTCAAATATAGATTTCATCTTTTAATGCAGCTCCGTGTTTTTTCCACATTTCTATCTCCTGTGGTGGGCTTTGTTGTTGCATTTCTTTTAACACTGTATCTTTTGTCACCAATGCATATCCTGTTTGTATCTTCCCTCTCTCATCTTTTCTGGAGGAGTCATTCACATAAACTATTTCACTCTGTACCAGGGGTTGATCCTGCAAATCACTTCTAGTTTTTGCTTGTTTTTCTGCTAATTCTTGATAATCATGTTAAATTCCATCTTCATGTGTGGGTAACAATGTTGCTGAGTTTAAAGTGGTGCACCTTTCTATAGTTAAGTGTGGTTGTCACAGTAAGGTTGACATGCAGGACAAATGTCTAGCAGGTGATAGAAAGGTCATATTTGTTTGCAGTAATAATGCTGAAACTGCATGGGGAACTCTTAAAGGGTGGAATAACACTATTGTGGCACTGACTTCAACTGCCATTGAGGCAGCAATTACAGTTCTCACACAATATGGTTGCGCACATGCAACACTATCTAGTTTTGAAGAGAAATAGGCTATTGGTTTCATTTTATCTCCATGTTGTTGAACCAGAACTGAAGTCATAAAATGTTCCTTGCAATATAACATCTGAACAAACGGTTTACTATAGTCTGGTAAGGCTAAAGCAGTACTGGAAACTAGAACTTGTTTTATGTTGGTAAATGCTTCTTCAGCTTCTACACTCCATTTCAGTTCAGACGCCATTTTCAGCTCTTCCTCATACATTAGTTTGTTTAATGGAGCTACTATTTCTGCATAATTTGGCACCCAGTTCTGTTCTATTCTGTTTTTGCCCTGATTTGGACAGGTAACGCTCCTTTTACTAAGCCTACGTCATTAGGGTCTTTTGACCGTAACTTATCAGGGACTTCACTCAAGAATTGTTCCTCCTGTTCAGTAAGGTATATTTCTCATTGTTGCTTTGTATGCAAATTTATCCCTTCCTGCACTGTCACTGTCCAGAATAATGGCTTCCTAGTTAATCCTGTGGATGCACTGATTTCTGTATTCATTGTTGTTGCAAACCAGTCTGTGGCATCTTTTCCCCTCTGCACTATTCTTCCAATGTCCTGCCATTTGAGTTCTTTATCCTTGAATAAAGATATGTATGGAGGTGTCCACATTTTGCAGAGCTTCCTAGTGTCTTCGGCTAACACTACTTCAGCAACTGACGTACTCTTCCCATCTGCATAAACACAAGTTACCATAACTTTGGTAGGGGTTACTTTAGTTAATGCTTCTTCATAAGTTTTATCTGGTCCAGGAGTATTTTTATGCCACATGGTAATATGTAGATCATCTGGTGTCATCTGATCTTGTAGTCGAATAATGACATTTCTTCCTTTTGTTAATAAAGCTGTCCCTATGTCTAGGGGTAGCTTGTTCGGAACATCCAGTTAGTAGTGGTAATAAGGTGGTCCCACTCCTTTTAACACGAAATAATCTCCTTGGCTGAATTCTGCTTTTCTCTTTACTACAATATGTCCTTCTAAGTTCGGAATTAATGCTAACCCCAGATGTAATAATAGATAATAGATTCACCGGAAACTCAGGGAACATTAGAATATATAGCTGACATGACTGTCCATTGGGATCTCTTATCCAAACTGGTTCAGACTCACAGACTTGTGTCAATTTCCCACTAGCTGACCTTAGTGTTATTTGCTGATCACTAAGTCTGGAATTTGGGATTGTTTCTCTACAGGTGGTCCTGCATGCTCTTGTATCACAAAGAAAAGTAATTGATTTTTCATTCAACAGTAAGGTAACTTCAGGTTTAATGCCATCTAGGGAGAGATGGTCCTAGAAATTTAGGAGGACATCCTGCCCCTGTGTTTTTTGTTTTTATCGGCGTCTGAGGTACAAGGAAGAATTTCACTTGTTTTCTGTCCTAGTCATACTGAATCATTATATATCCGTTCAGGACAGTCTATGATCAGATGTCCTTCTTTCCCACAACACCAGCACCCTGAGGTGTATTGTCTGTAGTTTCCTCTGAAAAAAGGTGCTGGCTATCTTTTTCTGTTTTTTTTATCCTTCATTACTTTTTCTGCATGGAGGGCATGATTAACATAGTCTTCTAGATTTGCTGTGCGGAACCCTATAAAATGTCTCCTTATCCAGGTATTAATTGCATCCCTGGAACCAGCATGTAGTGCATTTTTTAACTGCTGTCGATAAGCTCCTTGCTCGTTTTCATCTTCTTGTAGACCAGCATATAAATACCTAGGGTATTCTAAATGCTGGATTATTCTGCTCAGTAGGGTGACAGAAAAATCTCCTTTTGTGGTAATTCTCACTTCAACTCTTTCGAGTGGAGAATTCTTGCCTTTGCATCCACAAAAGTTAATCACTTTCAATCCTTCTGCTTTGGTATGAGGCAAAACCTAGTGGTTTAAATCCTCCATTCATTTCTCACATGCACACATTTTTAAACGTGGAATTTTCTTAGTATATTTGTTTAAATACTAAATAAATTCCGCCGTCCTGAAAACACGGAATTTTTAGTATTACTTGTTAATACTTTTTCAGGACTCCGCCATCCTACTCGTACCTGTTAGAGCCTGGGATTCACAGGATTTTATTTCACGCAATGACCCCCAGTCATTCATCACACTTTTTTAATCCAAACTCACCTCACCACTTTGTCTTCTCCTGTCTCTTGGAGGTCCGTCAGCCGTCAGACCCCAGTGGGCGGGCCGAGATCCAGTCCCGGAAAGGGATGGTGTGTATATATATATATATATATATATATATATATATATAGATGGCTCCTGTATATATATATATATATATATATATATATATACACAGTATATACACTTTCTGGGTCAGTTTCTCAGGCTTGACCATAATTTGAATCTTTTACAAATGCGTTTCAACATCAAAAATTGTGACAAAGGAGTGTTAAATGCTTATAATAAGTTGGGGTGGAGGTGTTGATAAAAAAACACAACCTACTGCATTGCAGTTGTGAGGACATCATCAGCTGCTGACAGGACATGTGTGTGAAGACCAACAGCAACAATAAGCCATGGTTTTCTTTACATCTGAGGCAGCTTGGTCAGACCAAAGTTTAGGCTTATCACATTGGAGACCAAGCCCTGTATAAGCAGGCAAGAAACAAACTGACAAAGGAGATCTAACTAGCTACACGGCTTCGCAGCTGATGATAGCACTTTGCAGACTAGTACCAACTATAGGAGCCCTACCCCCTATTATGTGATGACACCCAGCCTGGCTGAGGAACTGAATCGTTCATTCTGTAGGTTTTATTACCGGCCTTTCACACCTCACTCTCACACAAAGGGTCGACCTGCATCTCCCACCAATAATTCTACAAACCCCCTCTTCACTCTCCCGCCTGCACTAAAGATAAAAAAATCGGGTCTAATAATAGGGCCTTCCGGTGTCTTAATGGAAACAAAGATCTGTGTCCTGATAGTGTCTCTCCTCTCTGCCTGAAAATATGCACTGACCAACTAATCCCCATCTTCACTCAAATGTGACACGCCATGAGTAAAGTGGGAACAAGTTGGCAGTCATGGGATGAGTTTGACAACATTTAAAAAAAACTATTACAATGCATCATATTGAAAATAAATGAGGTATTTTCAGCGAAGCGGACACGTTCACGTAAACCTGACCAGTCAAATATTAAAAGTTGAGAGAAATACTTGGAAACTATTGGCCCGTAGCTCTACATGCATTCTGATCAGACACACGCATTAATCACCAACCCCCAAGTTGCTGTCTTATTGTCCCACCTTTTGAGTGATTGATTGCTGCAATCTGGAAGACTGGTTGGATTTCTTTGTATTTTAAAATGGCCCATACAACCATTTATTTGAAAAGTTCCTTTAAAAAACAAAAAGAACAAGTAAAAAGAGCAGGAATAACAAAGTATGAACATGTTAATTTCAGAGCAAGTTGCAGTCATGATGCAATTTGCAGACACAAATAACATGCAGAAATAAAATTCTCAATTTTGTAAATGTCAAGTATTTTAAGTGAAGTTTTTTACTTAGTTTTTCTATTGTGTGTGTTACTGTTAAATTTGGTGCTGTAATTTTTTGGACAATTGAAAGCTGTTTATTAAATGCACACAAATGTAATGCAGTGATGTAAATCATCTTTTCATAGAAAAATATTGCTGTGAGTTCAATGACAGTCCAGTCAGTTGCATTGGAGCTTCTATTGACAAACGTTGAGGGAGGTGTTGCACCAAGCCATACAAAGTTATTCGAATTAACAACTTTTGTTACTGCCCAGTATCCAGGGTGATTCTAACGAAACTTTGAAGCCTGTTTTCTCCTTAAATTACTTTGGAGAGTGCCAACATTCAAATGGTCATATCTTCTTCAACTCTTTTTCGATTTCCAAGAATTTGACAACATTGGAGGGCTTAGACTCCACTCTTTCAGGATCTGTTAATAACTCAAAAAACAATCAATCACCAACCCATTCATAAAAAAAAAAAAAAAAAGAAGATAATAAAAAGGGGGAGTGGTGGCCTAGTGGTTAGAGAGCAGGGTATTTGTGTCCTGTAGAGGCCCCAAGTAGCCCCTGAATGCTCCCCGGGTGCTGTACAATGGCAGCTCCCTAAAGGATGGTTTAAATGCAGAGGATAATTTCTCCATTGTGCAATGAATAAGTTATTATATTACACACATTCATACACGGACAGTGGTAAGCTACATTGTAGCCACAGCTGCCCTGGGGCAAACTAACAGAACAAAAAAAGATACCTATCTTAACCTTACACAATCTCTTATAGCAAAGCAGGACCTTCTAAACCTTGTTGGGGCAGGGACTGGTTTAGGAGCAGTCTGGCCCATATGTCATCTTCTTCTCAGACGTATGTTTTGCACACAGTAAAGTGTGGCACGCTTGAGAGGTTCCACACACTTACGATGGAGCTTGTGTGTCGATCTTTCCTCTTCCTCTTTATTCTTCACATTTCTTTGCCCATAAACAGTAGACAATTGTAGCTCACCCAGCTTTTCTAAGTACTGAACTACAACCTTTTCTCTGTAACCCTTATACAAAAACATTAATAGATTCCTGTCTCACATCTACATGACCTCTGTTGAACAAACTTTGTTGCGATTTCACCTCAAAAACTAGACTGAGAAAACAATCTTCATGCCACATTAAATCATTACAACACACTCAGCATTTAGCTTAAAAGCTCAGTTATTCTAACAAAAGGTTGATCACGACTATCTTAAATATTTTTCAGTTGTGAAGAATCTATCACACAGTAGAATGATGGGCTTCTGACTAACACCTTTCAAGCCTTCACAGATTGATGGACAGACACAACTGATGCTTTAAGACGGTTGCAGATGTTGTTCCACCTTCACGTTTTCACACACACTTCAATGCTACAGACAAGCAAACCGCAAAACTTCAGCTTTTTTGGATAAGTCCACACTAGTGGAAGGTGAGTAGTCAGGTAGTAGTAGATTTAGCAGAGTCTGGACAGGTTGATGTCACCTGTTGGCAGGCAGAAATGTGGTAAGAGACAAACGCCATACTGTATCATAGATCCTATTTCATTTATGATAGAAAATGTTTTTGTCCAGACCCAAGCCATCTTAAGGGCACAAGTTGTTGTGGCATTTTGTACCTCTGCTTTAGTGTAAATCTTTTGATTTTGATTTGATATACAAACAATAATGCTGAGGGACACATATACAGGTCCTTCTCAAAATATTAGCATAATGTGATAAAGTTAATTATTTTCCATAATGTAATGATGAAACTTTAACATTCATATATTTTAGATTCATTGCACACTAACTGAAATATTTCAAGTCTTTTATTGTCTTAATACGGTTGATTTTGGCATACAGCTCATGAAAACCCAAAATTCCTATCTCACAAAATTACCATATCATTAAAAGGGTCTCTAAACGAGCTATGAACCTAATCATCTGAATCAACGGGTTAACTCTAAACACCTGCAAAGGATTCCTGAGGCCTTTAAAACTCCCAGCCTGGTTCATCACTCAAAACCCCAATCATGGGTAAGACTGCCGACCTGACTGCTGTCCAGAAGGCCACTATTGACACCCTCAAGCAAGAGGGTAAGACACAGAAAGAAATTTCTGAACGAATAGGCTGTTCCCAGAGTGCTGTATCAAGGCACCTGAGTGGGACGTCTGTGGGAAGGAAAATGTGTGGCAGAAAACGCTGCATAACGAGAAGAGGTGACCGGACCCTGAGGAAGATTGTGGAGAACGGCCGGTTCCAGACCTTGGGGGACCTGCGGAAGCAGTGGACTGAGTCTGGAGTAGAAACATCCAGAGCCACCGTGCACAGGCGTGTGCAGGAAATGGGCTACAGGTGCCGCATTCCCCAGGTCAAGCCACTTTTGAACCAGAAACAGCGGCAGAAGCGCCTGACCTGGGCTACAGAGAAGCAGCACTGGACTGTTGCTCGGTGGTCCAAAGTACTTTTTTCGGATGAAAGCAAATTCTGCATGTCATTCGGAAATCAAGGTGCCAGAGTCTGGAGGAAGACTGGGGAGAAGGAAATGCCAAAATGCCAGAAGTCCAGTGTCTCAAGTACCCACAGTCAGTGATGGTCTGGGGTGCTGTGTCAGCTGCTGGTGTTGGTCCACTGTGTTTTATCAAGGGCAGGGTCAATGCAGCTAGCTATCAGGAGATTTTGGAGCACTTCATGCTTCCATCTGCTGAAAAGCTTTATGAGATGAAGATTTCATTTTTCAGCACGACCTGGCACCTGCTCACAGTGCCAAAACCACTGGTAAATGGTTTACTGACCATGGTATCACTGTGCTCAATTGGCCTGCCAACTCTCCTGACCTGAACCCCATAGAGAATCTGTGGGATATTGTGAAGAGAACGTTGAGAGACTCAAGACCCAACACTCTGGATGAGCTAAAGGCCGCTATCGAAGCATCCTGGGCCTCCATAAGACCTCAGCAGTGTCTCAGGCTGATTGCTTCCATGCCACGCCACATTGAAGCAGTCATTTCTGCCAAAGGATTCCCGACCAAGTATTGAGTGCATACCTGTACATGATTATTTGAAGGTTGACGTTTTTTGTATTAAAAACACTTTTCTTTTATTGGTCGGATGAAATATGCTAATTTTGTGAGATAGGAATTTTGGGTTTTCATGAGCTGTATGCCAAAATCATCCGTATTAAGACAATAAAAGACCTGAAATATTTCAGTTAGTGTGCAATGAATCTAAAATATATGAATGTTAAATTTTCATCATTACATTATGGAAAATAATGAACTTTATCACAATATGCTAATATTTTGAGAAGGACCTGTAAGGTTTCTGTAACTGAAATCATCTGGACCTGTTGGACTTTGCACTGGTTCCATTAATAAATACAGTACGTCCATCAATTTTCTATACCCACTTAATCCTTGCATGATTTTGGGGAGCCTATCTGTGGCGATCAGTGGACGAGTAGCGGGGTTCACTCTGGAGTATTATCAGGTAACATGACAACATAGAGAAAAACAGGAAATAAAACTATCCAGACAATTCCTAACACTTAATGGCAATTTATAGTTCCCAGTAACCTCACATTGGTACTTTAGGTGTTGGGAGAAAGACAGGGCACCCGGAGAGAACCTAAATATGCACAATGAAAACATGCAAACTCCACACAGACAAGCTCTGGGTGGGATTTGAGCTCTTCTTGGGTGTGTATAAGGCCCACTCTGTCACCTGTAGTGCCCTAGAATCTTACAAACTTACAAATATTCCTTTTCTGTACCCAAATAACACAAAGTTAAACATTGTATACATGTGCTGAGCAAAGACCATTGGAGATCACAGAAACTTTAATAAAGCATAAATCATCACTGAGATGATTTATTATGACTAAATCCCTGAGAGTATTTTTTCGTATTCCATTCAATGTGCGTAAAATCCTCACCTAATGGATTGTACCTTCTAAGGTAATGCTCGGATGAGTAGGCCTCTGTTTGACCCATGTTGCAGGTTGAGTAATAGATTAAGGGACATGTGCCAAGATAGCAGAGACTTGTGTCTAATGAGTGTAGCCAATGAATCTTTCATTAATTCAGTGAGTCAGAAGTCTCTCCCTGCCAGACTGCATCAGTCTCCCTGATGTGCACTTACACAAGGACAACCTGCATTGGATCAAAACAATCTAAATGCAAAAACTTTATTCAACCTTCAACCAATCTATAAAAAGATGTGGGAAATGGTAATTAATTTACATTGCTTACCTCCGGAGGTTTAACATTTGCATGCATTACTTCATACCCTGAAGGTGAGACCAACAGTTGTTTGCTGGTGAATGCAAAACATGGCAGACAAAATGCAGTACAAATATTAAGCCTTGATGCATCCGCTTCAACCGCTCTGCATCAATAAAATTTAATTGGTGTAATATTGAGATGCTTTTACCTAGCACATTCTCCACTTAACTATTTAATTTAGTTAATTATGTCTTCTGTTTTTGTATACTCTATTTTATAAAGCAACAAGTTGAGCCACTAAAGAGGTGTACCACAAAAGGCAGATGTCACAACTACAGCAAGTGGAATATGGAGAAGGCTGAAACATACACAGCAGTAACTTAAAATTAGCTCAGCTAACCCTATAGCACACATAAGATGGCGAGATGCTGATGTGAAGATCCGCAGGTCCCTCAGCTCTGGACTTATCTTGTTGGAGAAGCACCTAGACGGCAAGCAAAGTAGACTTTTTCACATGCCCTCTTGTCTAACAGCTCTGCTAATTCACAGTTGCCATGGCTTTATTCATTTGTAAAGATATCAGCAGAACTCCATGACTAAAAGTAGCTCCTAGTGATTTTTCATTCTAAGAAAAATCTTAGAATGTCTCAAATTCAAAGATTTCTAAGAATTTTTCCTCGGCCTTAAGAGTACAGGTCCTTCTCAAAAAATTAGCATATTGTGATAAAGTTCATTATTTTCTATAATGTAATGATGAAAATTTAACATTCATATATTTTAGATTCATTGCACACTAACTGAAATATTTCAGGTCTTTTATTGTCTTAATACGGATGATTTTGGCATACAGCTCATGAAAACCCAAAATTCCTATCTCACAAAATTAGCATATTTCATCCGACCAATAAAAGAAGTGTTTTTAATACAAAAAAACGTCAACCTTCAAATAATCATGTACAGTTATGCACTCAATACTTGGTTGGGAATCCTTTTGCAGAAATGACTGCTTCAATGCGGCGTGGCATGGAGGCAATCAGCCTGTGGCACTGAGGTCTTATGGAGGCCCAGGATGCTTCGATAGCGGCCTTTAGCTCATCCAGAGTGTTGGGTCTTGAGTCTCTCAACGTTCTCTTCACAATATCCCACAGATTCTCTATGGGGTTCAGGTCAGGGGAGTTGGCCAAAACCATTTACCAGTGGTTTTGGCACTGTGAGCAGGTGCCAGGTCGTGCTGAAAAATGAAATCTTCATCTCCATAAAGCTTTTCAGCAGATGGAAGCATGAAGTGCTCCAAAATCTCCTGATAGCTAGCTGCATTGACCCTGCCCTTGATAAAACACAGTGGACCAACACCAGCAGCTGACACGGTACCCCAGACCATCACTGACTGTGGGTACTTGACACTGGACTTCTGGCATTTTGGCATTTCCTTCTCCCCAGTCTTCCTCCAGACTCTGGCACCTTGATTTCTGAATGACATGCAGAATTTGCTTTCATCTGAAAAAAGTACTTTGGACCACTGAGCAACAGTCCAGTGCTGCTTCTCTGTAGCCCAGGACTGGGGAATGCGGCACCTGTAGCCCATTTCCTGCACACGCCTGTGCACGGTGGCTCTGGATGTTTCTACTCCAGACTCAGTCCACTGGTTCCGCAGGTCCCCCAAGGTCTGGAATCGGCCCTTCTCCACAATCTTCCTCAGGGTCCGGTCACCTCTTCTCATTGTGCAGCGTTTTCTGCCACACTTTTTCCTTCCCACAGACTTCCCACTGAGGTGCCTTGATACAGCACTCTGGGAACAGCCTATTCGTTCAGAAATATCTTTCTGTGTCTTACCCTCTTGCTTGAGGGTGTCAATAGTGGCCTTCTGGACAGCAGTCAGGTCAGCAGTCTTACCCATGATTGGGGTTTGGAGTGATGAACCAGGCTGGGAGTTTTAAAGGCCTCAGGAATCTTTTGCAGGTGTTTAGAGTTAACTCGTTGATTCAGATGATTAGGTTCATAGCTCGTTTAGAGACCCTTTTAATGATATGGTAATTTTGTGAGATAGGAATTTTGGGTTTTCATGAGCTGTATGCTAAAATCATCCGTATTAAGACAATGAAAGACCTGAAATATTTCAGTTAGTGTGCAATGAATCTAAAATATATGAATGTTAAATTTTCATCATGACATTATGGAAAATAATGAACTTTATCACAATATGCAAATTTTTTGAGAAGGACCTGTATGTTAAGTATGTTAAGAGTATGGAGGAGGACTTTTAGTGAGCATAAGAGTGTCTTAAGCTGGGAAAATGGTGGAACAACAGAGGGAAAGGAAGAATATTTTTCTATATAATGAACAGAATTATTAAAACGCCACCGATGAGATTGTACAGAGACCCACCCCTAAAACAGTCGAGTAAATGGCAAAAAAACGTCTATAGCAATCATACAGTTGTTAATATAGAGATAAGATAAACTTGATTTATTATAGTTTCAGCAGCATGACACGTTAAAGTTGTACCTCTAGTAAAGTAATATTAGGTGTAAGGATTATTATTATTGATTAATTAACATTTATCAAACATTTATTAAAAATCATAATTTAGGAAAACATTTCTTAACCAAAAATCCTTACTTATGAATAGAAATCAGAGATGTCCTCTGGTGTTGTGATTATGGGCTCAAAGCACTTAATAATTACAGTTAGCTATTCATCATTAATAATTGATAAATTATTAACCAGAACCACAAAATGTCACTGTTTAATCAATCGCTTCACCAAAGGTGGGGGAACTTTGACCTTGTTTTGACAGATAAATCCCTCTTGCACGAGATAAACACAAATGCTTCTCTTAATTATACATCTAAAGATTTATTGAAGCCATATAATTCTGATATGCCACCATTATGGTCCAAAAAATTCCTATGTTTATTCCCTGGCAGAGAGAGGGGAGCTTTTTTCACCAGTAAGTGTTTAACATTCCAGTACTAGTGATAGAACATAATTATAGTGATAAAATGTGTTCCATTTGTAATAATTCTTTATATTTGTTTAAAGTTTTTAGAACACTAAAGAGATAATGGGTGTTCAAGTGCCAATCATGCTGCTTGGTGACCCTGGTTATCCCCTTCGAAGCTCACACAGGAAAGCTGACAGCTGAGCAACGGTACTTCAATGAACGCCACAGCAGAGCCAGGATGACTGTGGAGTGTGCCTTAAGCCGGCTGAAGAGCCGGTGGAGGTGCCTTGGTAAATGCCTGGATGTAGACATCTCTGCTGTTGCCACTGTCATAAGTGCATGTTGCACACACCACAACATGTGTGAAATGCATGGTGAGGCCTACGAGGAACCTGGTGGACCTGTTCCTTTCATTGAGAGATGGGCAGAAGGAGGTGCTTTAGTGGATGTGCAGCCTGCAGAGAAGCTCTCACTCAGTTTTTTAATAGCCAACGTTGAACTAACAAAAGATTTTAAATTTTTGGTGTTCTAGTGATAAAAAAAAAATGTTACAACACTTTATAACATAAAAAACAAGATTTTAAACAATGTTACCCGTTTTTCTTTCGTAATAATAAAAAACAAGTGTGGCTCTTGTAGTGCAATTTTCATCCACTGCTTAAACAGCATATAACTGTTTTTAGAATACAAAAACATTACAATTTATTGAGAAAACATCGGTCCTCTGAAATTCAAGTAATAACAGAAAAGGCAAAATGTAACCTTGCATTACAACTGTATAACATTTAAACAAAATGCAGATCTGCATCCTTCAATAAAATGTTAGAACTGTTCAAAAGTGCTTAAAGCTGGTTTAAATTTCATCCTAATCTTGAGACTGGAAGGCTGGAGGATGATTTTGGGTATTAACTGTTGTTTGAAAAAAAATGGTTGAGTGAGATTTTGTGAATGAGCATTGTTGAGGAGCAGTGGTTGACTTAAATCTTGTAGAAAGGACAGGGGCCTGGCGGGAGACGGAGCCGAAGCAGCAGGAAACTGAGGAATGATGACTAGCAGGCTGTCTTGAGCTGTAAAGCTGTGATGGGTTGCATTGGAGCATGGTAAAAAGGTGGCTGTGGAGGGGGCTTTGATTTCTACAAGAACTGTGATAGCATGGTGAACATTTTATGTTCATGGTCATGCTGAGCTGATTGCATCTTCAATAAAAAGCTCAGTGTCTTCATTTTTTAGGGCACTGCTAATCTTGTCAGCAAAGACATCCAGTTGCCTCCAACTTTGATTTTCTTTTTCTCTTCTTGGCAGATCCTGTTGTATTAACAAAAAGAATAGATCAACCATTGCATGTAGATTTTATTTTTATTTTTTTAATTCAAGTTAATAAGACTAAGATAATTTTGGTCCAAACAAGCTTTTAGACACCTGAAAGAAGGCTAAAAACATTCCTCTTCAAACATATGTTTGATCACATCAATTACAAATCTCTCAGGAGAGAGAAAACATATGTTTGAAGAGAAATGGATCTTTTTTTTTTTTGGTATAAAAAACCTTATGTTTAGACTACAGCTCTCAGGTTTTAAGTTAAAACTGTAATGGAATCAATTTTCTTTATCTATAGTAACAGCAAGTATAGTTTATGGACATTTATAATAAAGTAATTTCAGGAGTCAAGCAGAAATTTAAATAAATTATTTCTTCATTAAATAATGCACAAAATGACACTTGATTTTAGACACTAGTAGGTTTGGTTGGGTACTTTGACAAAATGCAGAGAATTTCTTACAGGCAGTGGATGTGGAGGATGCACTGCTATTGAAGGATGTATCATCTCTTGTTGGTACTGAACTTTCCTCTGAGGTAGATGCAGGAGTTTACAGTGAGGCAAGGGAGCCATCGCCTTTGTACACATAGCAATAGGTTACACGTCATCCTGTTACTTCACATTGATTATACATTTATGTGTCAATAACCCACCTGTATCACTGCAAGCGCTGTTAACTGGACTAGCTGTGTTAGCTGCAGCACCTGGGCTCCTCTTTGGCAAAGCAGCTGTCCAGCAGTTCCAATGGTTGAACACTGGGCTTGTCTCCTAAAATGTGGTCCAGCTCTTCGTAAAATGGACAGGTGACATGCCCTCGGCCGCTTCGTTTGTTTAAGTCTTTAGCGTCCTTATATTTGGCCCGGATGCCAAATAATTTCCTTTGGCATTGGAGCCAGGAACGTCTATACGCTCGGCTATTTCTTGGGAAATGCTATCAAATATTGCCCAGTTCCTATAAGACCCATTGAGTTTGGCCTGATTAGAGCTATCCCCCCAAATATTAATTAAATGAGAAATGTCGCTTTCTCTCTATTGACTGCTCTCGTCCGTCACTGTTGTTTTTCTTCCTGCTCCTGCGTAGCAGGACCCAGAATCGTGACGTTTGTCAAGTATCAATGACCTACAGGTCGGAGGAAGGCCACCTGGCCGTACAGACGCAGGTCGCATTTGAAAAGATCAGATATGTATCGGATTTAGGACCACATATCCAAGTGGCCTGGGTCGCATTTGAAAAAATTGGATCTGTGTCGTTCAGACTGTCATGAAAAGTTTGAATACAGGTCGCATATGGGCAAAAAAACAAAACAAAACTGATTTCGGTCACTTCAAGCTGCAGTGTAAACGTAGCCTTAATTTCCATAATATAGGTAATGCATTTTGGTGCTCACCACTTATCTGCACGCTGGCAGGTTTCAATTTTATACTATGCTTTTTCTGTCAAATGTTAGTGACTTTTTATAAAAATGCACTGGAATTGTCAGAAAAGACCTGTTCGTAAAAGTTGTTAGTTAATTGTTAATGTTTACATAGTTACAATTTACGTCATATCATAAATGTTTTTTTCATCCATGTATTGAAACTGAATCAGATCCTTGGAAGGGTATCAACCTATGTACAGTGTCACAATGTCCACAGACCAGATATTGTCATAAATGCATCTAAGCATCTGATTCTAGCTGATATTACTTAAATGATAAAAGGTATTTGTGGTATTGAGATTGCATGCAAAGGGGAGGGAAGTCATCCTACTTTGTTTTATACTATATATGTTTGGACAGTATTGGACCAAAAAGAAAAAATAATTTGTTATTGAGTGGTTTACATAGTGATTAATAGCAACATTTGATAGCATTACAGTTTTACACACTCAAATTATCTTAAACATTAAAACTGCAAACTATTAAAACCCAAAACAATTAAGGACATAGATAGAAAAGCCTTTAAACAAACATACCCTTAAATAATTTGAACTAGATAGAGGTATATAGAATTATTAAGACACACAATAAAACAGTTAAACTAATAAATCATATGTTCATGCAATATATGGGTCTATGTGATTCAACTAATTAAATACAGGTTATACTACTCATATTAAATGCTAAATACACTTTGCACCCTTTTCCTGGTTATGCTTTATTGATTGAAAACATTGTTAGTTCCACTGTAAATGTCATTTTAGATGCTAAAAATCACATCTCTGATGAAACAGAGAAGCTATTTAAATTTTCATACTTGAATAACTTTCCATAAATTCAAGAATGGGCTGCACATTGGGGCAGTTGGTAGCACTGTTGCCTTGCAGCAAGAAGGTCCTGGGTTTGACTCCTGGCCAGGGGTAATTCTGCACAGAGATTGCATGTTCTACCAGCGCATGCTTGGGTTTTCTCTGGGTACTCCGGCTTCCTCCCACAGTTCAAAAACATGACTGTTAGGTCAGTTGGTCTCTCTAAATAACCCTTCAGTGTGAACAGGTGTGTGCATGGTTCTTTGTCCTGTGTCTGTGTTGCCCTGCGAAGGACTGGCGGCCAGTCCAGGGTGTAACCCCACCTCTCACCAATAGACTGCTGGAGATAGGAACCAGCTCTCCCATGACCCAGTATGGAAGAAACAAGTATAGAAAATTGATGAATGGATATTCAGCAATCCACAGCTATTGCTGGTATTTGTTTTAGTTCTAATTACCATCAGGAAACCATTTGAATTCAGCCAGCATATCTGAATTAGTTAGAATGTCAGCCCAGCATGCCTGACTTTTTCCTGGAAAAAAATAATAATAATAAAACGAAAATAAAAACTTACAATAAAAATAGCAATCACATTAAAAGTAATTCAGCCATCAGAGTAACACTTTTATATTCTCACTATTCTGTGTTACAAGGTAGAGCCGCTGGTGTTGGCCTGACATGCAGTTAAACTTACCTCGTCCAGCCTGAATAACCTCCAAAAATAATGTGGAGTTCAACTATCCAAAAACAAAGTAGATCAGACAGCCCTTTGGTATGTTGTTCTTCCTATATATTTTATCAGCAACTTGATAGGAATAACAACCTCAGAGGTCTTGTTGCACATACTGCACATCTATAGAACAGCAAATTACACATGAGCATTGTGAAATGTTAATGTAACAAAGAGTTAATTATTAAAGTTTGCTTTGGCAGTGACACTCGTAGACCAAAGTGACACACTGGCTTCTGCGATATTTGCAGTTGTGTTTTATAGTATAATTTGATATACGCTCCTGATCAAATTCTGACTTTGTGATAGTGGATTACATCCTGGTTGTTAAGTTTAGGGCTATACCCCTAAGAAGAGGTATTTAAATATGGAGTTTGTTATGTTCTGTTAGGCATACAACAGAACAGGACCCCTTGATGGCAATGCAAACAGGCTTTCTGTGTTTGAATGGGGCAGGATTGTTAAGCTGTATAAGCAAGACCTCTTGCAATGCTCCATTGCTGCAGAGGTTGGACGCCGTAAGAGAGTCATTTTAAAAATCCTAAAAGATCCTGAAGGGAAACAAAACATTGCACCAAGCTGGAGGATTCAATGGGTTTATTTTGTTTGTCTGTGAGACCCTTATGCATGCAACAACTACAGACAACAGGGAACGATTTAAACAGTTTACTGTACCAGATAAGTAGACAAATGTTCTTATAGGTTCAGCAGAGAGTTCCAGGATGGCCCTGAGGGAAGAAGGCAAGTGGTTACTTCAGGAAAAGATGTTTGAATAATTTATGAAGCAGGTGGATAAGAGGAACTGGTCTTACCTTACTGTTGATGAGATGGTGAAGTTTCCAAGAATGATTTGAGTCTATCCACTGAGGTTGGCAGGTTGTGGTATGCAGTGCAGTTTGGTAATCCCCTTGTTCCTCATGGCATTGGAGGGTGGACAGCCAAGTGAGAGAAAGGGAAAGTAGAAGAGTCCAGCCAGTTGATGGAGGAGTGGTAAGGAAGATAACAGAGAGATATTTGATGTGAATCTTCCAGAGTCTGAGGACCAAGATCCAGGAACAAACTGTAGTTTTGGAGACATGTTTATCTGGATGAGAGACAACAAGAAAGCAAGTTTTGGAACAAAGAAACATGAAGAACAAAACATAGAGAAAGGCTGATTACCACTTGATGAGTAAGAACAATCTGGTATCCACATCAACAAATCCATTCCTCAATAAACTCTTCCTTGATGACCTTGCTGAGCTCCAGCTGGAAGGACACACCTGCCAGACACACCCTGCAATTACACGCACAACCCTGCACACAGCACTGTGGATATGAATACAGAAGACTGTTTTTTACCCTCAGGAAATTATCAAGCAAAAAATATATATTTTATTAATGTAGCATTAAAAATTGATTCATGTTCATTACTTAATCTGATAACTTTCATCCACTTTGTATGCAGTGAGCGAATTTCATTTCCTCCAAGAAGATGCATTAGTGGTTTGATGCAATGAGTAGTTAATATGCTTTCACAGAAGACTGATTTAGGGCCAGCATTAAGAATCTGCAAATCAGGATAGAGAGATATAATAATTATAATTATAACTGCTCACTGTGTTTTTAGTCAAATATTTACATAGATTTATAAAATGTTTTGCATTTTACAAGTATGTGTGACTTAATATTTTTTTATGACACATAATGGGGATCAGTGTGTGTGCTATGGTGGCTTTGCAGGTGATCTTTGGGTGAACTGACTCCACTGACTATGGAACATGGATTTTAAATAATGAGCAGCAGTCTTTTCTACTCCTAGGGTAAAAGTGATTCGCATGTTTAGGGTAATCAAATAATTATTTGTATTGATTAATCTAACAATCTGAAATACATATGTGCTACTCCAAGGGGATCTAAATGAATACCATGTGCTAGCATAACACTTTCTAGTGAAATGGAACATTTTTTGTCTAAATGGAACCATCTTTATCAAAATATACCTTGAAAACACTTCTGATTTCTGTTACCTGTCTGTATGTTTGGTTGGTTTGAGGTAGAAAACATGTGGTGGGGTCACAGATCCCCTGAAAGTATGACTAGGATTGCTATCCATGAGAAATAAAAAACATCAACAAGGCACAATTCCTAATACTTTTACAACTTATAGGAGAAAAGATACTCAGTAGGCCACCACATGGCGTAGACAAATCTTGAATCAACTAAAGATGGTAAATCTTCATGTGTTAAATTATACTTGAGGATAATTATTTTAATTAACAATTCTAAAATCATTCCATATGTACATTTAAAGTGTTTGTACTGGATAGCCATGTCTCAGAATACCTCCATAATACCTGTGGGGTCCCACAAAGACTAATTCTAAGCCCTGTCCAGTTCAACCTCTATATGTTTTTCATCAGTATGCAGATGGCATGCAACCTGCAATGAATTCAGAATCTTAACATGCACAAGTAGGAGAGAGCGCATTACCCCCAAGAATTTGTTTTCAGATCTTGTTAATTAAATAATTACCAGGTATGTTCTCCCAGGACACTTATTTTTGTCCATTGACAAACGATTAGTGACAGCTGTTGGGCCATCATTTCCCGAACAAAATGCTGATCACACTACGTTTCCCAGCATTTATTGCAGTTCTGGGACTCTGCTGATGTCACAGAACAAGGTTATATGAGGAGTCACACACGCACATCGGAGCTACTACCCCCAGTTTTGTCTTTGCATAGGAAGCATTTTCCACAAGTGGAAATTTGTTAATTTGCTAGCAAGCAAACATTTACCCTGATTAAACAAAGCTTTAAGATCTTGCTGTCTGTGTATCCAACAAGATCTTACATTAATTATCTCAGCCAAAGAACTGGTTTTAGCAATTTTCAATCCCAGTTTGCTGCACTGGACCAAAATGTCAGGTGTGTCTTTGTGCAGGCCAGAGCTACCATTCCATCATCATTATATATTATATATATATATATATAATGATGATGGAATGGTAGCTCTGGCCTGCACAAAGACACACCTGACATATATATACACTTTTAGGTGGAGCATTAAGTGGAGAATTTCATTAATTGACATTTAACTGTAAGCTGGAAAAATCTTAGTTAATAAATTCACAAACTGTCATGTTTGGCTGGGAGTTTGCAGGACCAATGTGCAGATCAGGAGCCTCGTGCCGCATGTTGAGTTGAGCAGTTCTTTTAATAATAAACACAGAAAAACTTACAGGGAGACAGAGCACAAAACATGAATTTGGTAACAGGGACGAAGTGGGTAGTCAGCAGTATGATCCAGTGGTGAAAACAGAAACCCAGAGAGAAAAATTACTGAGGTAGGTTGGGAAATGGACCAGTGGACCAGGGGAGCAAATCAGAGGGTAAATCTGAAGCAGCTGGTGGGAGAGAAATATGCAGGCACCTGAAGGAGGGAGGCTAATTAACTCAGATGATCAGGAAGTCCAGGGAAACAACAAAACATCTAAGTGAACAAAATAGATAAACAATGAAACTAACTAAACAGGGAGGACCCAGGTTTACAGGACAGTAATCCAATATTTAAAGCTATATTCATGATAATTTACATAATGTCCGCAGTGTGTTTCCTGAAGAACAACAACAGGGACAGTCTGCACTCCTGGAAATAATACATAAGAGGTTTAAATGAAATGCTTTTGTTTAAGAACTACATGCTTTCTCTGCTCACTGCTTTTCTTATTGTCTCTCATGTGGGTAAAGAGTTTGAGAGTGAGAACTCTTGCCTGAAATATCTGAATATTGACATTCGTTTCTTATGAGGCAGAAAAAATATTTTACATATGGTCTTACTCAATTTCATAGAAAACAGTGTTTGGTAGACTAAACCAGATATGTGCATCAGGTAAAATATGGGCTCCTAAGATGTTACAAATGGGGACAAAGTTGTTTCCAAACAAGAAATCTTAATTATAGATGATTCATTCTTACAGGGTTTATTGCACAAGCTACAACAAGATCTGTGAAAGAATTCTCCCCTAAAATTACCTAAACAATCTCATGAATTGTTCACTTTTTGATTGTCATCACCAATGTGATAGATGGGGTCCAATACTCTATGTGAAAAGAATTTCAAAAATTTATTAGGAATCAGCCAAGATGCTCCTAAATAATATGGAGCTAATCATGCAGAAACCTGTCAGAGACTCTTTCCCTATTTACATTCTATTATTTAAAAATTTAAAGGAGTGAATTAATGAGTCCTGCTTCCTGATGGGATACTGTTGCCTGCATAGCTTAATTAGTATAATCTATCACAGGTCAGGAGACAGGAAGTCCAGCACCATTGGAACATTTCACTGGAAAGAAAAAGTAATGAGGATAAGGCTTAGCAGTCACGATGAGACCGGTGACTCTGTCTACAGTAAACTTGTCGGTTCATCAGAGGTATAAGCCTGTCTTGTATTATCAAACTGGTCGAAACAATTCTTACATTATTCAAGTTCTCTGCACTGCTTTTCAATTTGATGTCGGCTACAAACAAATTACAACAGTCACACCTTGTAGTGGAACTAGATGTAAAGATGGGGAGGTGTGATAATTAAAAGGCACGATCTCTGTCAAACTAAGGTATGAGAAAGAAGGCAAGGGAGTGTGATAAGAGTAAAGCTTTGGAATAGTAAACCTTAGGTCCTGCCATTCACATGGATGTTACCTTGATATTTGATCCAGCTCGTTATTGATGCTGACTAAGTGCGACTTTTATTTGGAAATTGTATTGCTTGATGGTAGTGGACTGTTTCTGAAGGGCATTGTTGCATGCCACACTGTAAAACCAATCAAAGTTTTGAAGGGATAGGTCTGATTTTTCAAAATGAAATTCTAATAATTCTCTTGAAAGGCTAACAGCTTGTCCAACAGCATCCATGTTAGCTATTTTTTTCCCAAATTACAAAAACTCAAACTGAACATGTTCATATCCATGACATTACATGTAATTAAACATGTACACTTTGACAAGAGACTGTTGTTAACTTTGTCCCCATTTTCGTAGTCAGCCAATGGGATAAATTCTAGACAACTACATTATGTTTTACAAAATTCCTTAATTTTTCATTATGTCAGCATACATGGCAAAATGTGGAACATCTGTTTAACAGAGTAATAGCAAATTACTCAGAATTAATGTTGTTGAAGGTGTTTTTTATTATTTTCCTCAGACACAATAAAACACATAACCTGCAGCACAAAGGGAATATGATGGCTGGGACAACCTGTGAAGAATCAGAAACAGCTGATCAAAGCAACATTAGAATAGAGTTATTATTGCAGATGAGCAAAGCAGTTTATTTCAGTCATTTTTAACTTGCAATAACAAATTATACGTGCAAACTTTATTTTAAAATCACGCCTAGAAATTCTTCCTGATGTCATCGGTGTTGGGATCTCCTCCACTAGCTGGCAATTGTGACATCAGCCAGCAGTTCTTCTGGTATTCAGTCTATGACTGTTATTGATGAGTTCCTTCTCTCTTGAAAACAGTCCAGTTCTATGTTCAAGTGATTCCAGCAGTCAAAAAACAAAGAGGTCTCAGAATAAAAGCACTTTTTATGACAACAGTCAAAGCTACATTTTGATCAAACATAAGTCTGCAGTTGACACAGAACTGAAATTGACAGTGAATAAAATAACTTATACAGATAGCAATAATAACCTAATTTGACCCACAACAATAATATATATTGCTCATCTATAGTTACCTTAAAATCCTCATTAATAGAATACTGGCTATAAAGTTAACCTCTTTATTAACATGACATCTGAGAAAGAAAAGTGCTACATAAGCTTAGGATTATATATATACTGTGTATATACAGGTCCTTCTCAAAATATTAGCATATTGTGATAAAGTTAATTATTTTCCATAATGTAATGATGAAAATTTAACATTCATACATTTTAGATTCATTGCACACTAACTGAAATATTTCAGGTCTTTTATTGTCTTAATACGGATGATTTTGGCATACAGCTCATGAAAACCCAAAATTCCTATCTCACAAAATTAGCATATCATTAAAAGGGTCTCTAAACGAGCTATGAACCTAATCATCTGAATAAACGAGTTAACTTTAAACACCTGCAAAAGATTCCTGAGGCCTTTAAAACTCCCAGCCTGGTTCATCACTCAAAACCCCAATCATGGGTAAGACTGCCGACCTGACTGCTGTCCAGAAGGCCACTATTGACACCCTCAAGCAAGAGGGTAAGACACAGAAAGAAATTTCTGAACGAATAGGCTGTTCCCAGAGTGCTATATCAAGGCACCTCAGTGGAAAGTCTGTGGGAAGGAAAAAGTGTGGCAGAAAACGCTGCACAACGAGAAGAGGTGACTGGAACCTGAGGAAGATTGTGGAGAAGGGCCGATTCCAGACCTTGGGGGACCTGCGGAAGCAGTGGACTGAGTCTGGAGTAGAAACGTCCAGAGCCACCGTGCACAGGCATGTGCAGGAAATGGGCTACAGGTGCCGCATTCCCCAGGTCAAGCCACTTTTGAACCAGAAACAGCGGCAGAAGCACCTGACCTGGGCTACAGAGAAGCAGCACTGGACTGTTGCTCAGTGGTCCAAAGTACTTTTTTCGAATGAAAGCAAATTCTGCATGTCATTCGGAAATCAAGGTGCCAGAGTCTGGAGGAAGACTGGGGAGAAGGAAATGCCAAAATGCCAGAAGTCCAGTGTCAAGTACCCACAGTCAGTGATGGTCTGGGGTGCTGTGTCAGCTGCTGGTGTTGGTCCACTGTGTTTTATCAAGGGCAGGGTCAATGCAGCTAGCTATCAGGAGATTTTGGAGCACTTCATGCTTCCATCTGCTGAAAAGCTTTATGAGATGAAGATTTCATTTTTCAGCATGACCTGGCACCTGCTCACAGTGCCAAAACCACTGGTAAATGGTTTACTGACCATGGTATCACTGTGCTCAATTGGCCTGCCAACTCTCCTGACCTGAACCCCATAGAGAATCTGTGGGATATTGTGAAGAGAACGTTGAGAGACTCAAGACCCAACACTCTGGATGAGCTAAAGGCCGCTATCGAAGCATCTTGGGCCTCCATAAGACCTCAGCAGTGTCTCAGGCTGATTGCCTCCATGCCACGCCGCATTGAAGCAGTCATTTTTGCCAAAGGATTCCCGACCAAGTATTGAGTGCATAACTGTACATGATTATTTGAAGGTTGATGTTTTTTGTATTAAAAACACTTTTCTTTTATTGGTCGGATGAAATATGCTAATTTTGTGAGATAGGAATTTTGGGTTTTCATGAGCTGTATGCCAAAATCATCCGTATTAAGACAATAAAAGACCTGAAATATTTCTGTTAGTGTGCAATGAATCTAAAATATATGAATGTTAAATTTTCATCATTACATTATGGAAAATAATGAACTTTATCACAATATGCTAATATTTTGAGAAGGACCTGTATATATATATCAAGAATAACTTCCCCTTAAAATAATCCACAAAATCAACTAATCTAGAAAACCATTACAGTTATGGTTGAGTCCTTCCTACATTCACATTCTATAAAGCTCTAAAGGGGACTGATTCAGTACAAATGACTGTTTAACTCTCAGCAGCAGAGTTTATTTTCCTAAAGCAACCAGACCTCCCTGAGATAAACACTATATTCAAATCACATTTTTCTAAACCTGTAGCATTGACAGCTCTGACCAGCATTATATTCGTTGCTTTACACAGCAAAATAAATCCCCAGGGTAGAACATTTAGCAAAGATCATATGAAATATTCTACAATAATTAAAAATGAGCAAGTGTATACTGTTGACAAAATCGGAGACGATATCAGGGATAAGAAGTGTGTACAGTCAAATGCTTTGACAATTAAGTTGACCAAATCTTAGATGATCCAGACTGTAATAGAGGGTTTAGGATCTGGACAACATCTGAGAGCAAGCAGAGAATTTAGCAATATTTAGGAAAAACTAAAAATCTCAATTTGTTTTTGCAACTAAAGAGTTAACAGTTTCACAAAACTGTAGTCCTTGTGCAATAATTGAGTTCAGGTGGTCCTAATGCCAGAAAAGTATTACAAAGGTTCCCTTTTGTGTTTTCACAAACAGAAAAAAATGGTTAATATCTATTAAACCTTGCTTTAAGGAACCTTGTCATCTAGTTTAGGTTTTTTCAATGTAAGTATTTTACAATTTCAACCAGTGACAATCTAATGCAGGTCTGACTTAATACAAATTGTGAAATAGCCCTTTAGTTTAGCGCCAATACTAAGTCCTCAAGCATATGTCTGTTATAGTATCATTAGCTGCTAACAGTTAGCTGCTATCCAAAATGCTGCGACACAAACAAGCTTCAAGCTAAAGTCACTCTCCATCATATCCAGGTCCTATATTAATTACTAACTTTTACTTTACCAGGTGACGTCATATGCTTCTGCAAGTAATTAACGCTTTGCAAGATAGGCTTTAATGGCTCAGTATTTTCTGAACCATAAAATTGTTTTCAGTTCCTGCCATTTGATTGTAAAGTCGAGCTTTAAAATGCACAAAGTAACAGGAGCACAAAACAAAACAAACAGAGAAGGTAATTAGTGAAGACTACAACTGAAATAAAACTGAGTTTTCACCAGCTGATACAAGCATTTAGACCATAGTGCAAAAAACTCAAAACAGAACTAAGACCATACAAATACCAGTAGTGAGTCACTATTCTTGTTAATTATTTCAAAAATTTAAGACATGCTTGATTCAAGCATTGTCAGAGCGGTGGCGGGGACATTGCTCCATGTCGTTATCTAAACATCGCCACACAACCAGCCAGCGTTTTATTCCTCTTCAGAAACTAAAGCTCTATTGTTCCATTGGAAAAAAAAAAAACACCCCCAGATCATGATGCAGCCTCCCCCACTATGCTGCACCGAAAACATCTTCAGTGGAATCTTCTTGTCATTCCAATGATGTAGGAAGCCATCAAGAACATTCAGATGATTTATTTTTCAGATAAGAGAATAAAATGTTCTGCCACCTTTTAATTTCCCATATTTGGTGTTACTTTGCAAAATCCATATTGCCAAGTTTATGCCATGGATACATGGCTTTTGAAGATGTCTTTGCTCTTAAAGCCAATCTCTTAAGTAACATCGCAGATGTTACTTATAGTTATTGGACTGCACACAGCATCAGTAAAGGCTTTAGTATGAGTTGAGGTAGTTTGGGTCTGTGCCTTCACAGGAAAGCCAGTAGGATCCCGTACCTCAGTGCAGGGGAATTTTTGGGGGTTGTAACACTTGAGTTTTGGTTTGTCCCAACATCTCAAATTCTTTAAAAGTGACATATTATACTTCCTTTTAAACATTTGGGATAGGTCTATGGGCTATACAAAACATGTCAATGGCATTTTTTGCACAAAATCATTTTCAGATAATGAGATTTCACTTCCCCAGTTCCCCCTTTTTCGAGCTCCTTTCAGAATGAGCTGTTTTAGGGCTCTGTCACTTTTATGCAAATTAACTATATATGGCCACCGCCCCCAATCAGCCCTGGTTGGGGCTGGTTGGGGATGTTAAGTGAAAACGAAACCGAAACTTATAAGACACAACAATAAGTACTTATGTTTCTGTCATCTGCAGATTTGCCACGAACTGTAGGGTCTGAATTTTTCTTCAGTCTAAGTCTTTCTGCAAATCCTGACATGTACTGATGTGAGTTCTCAAAGCAGTCCGTGGTACAGTGATTTACACAAACTAGTACTGTCTTCGCTAATGTAACTGGAACATTGCCCTCAAAAACAAAATGAAGCCACACATCTCTGTAATCCCCATGGACACATGTGGGTCTTTGCAGCTAACAACAGAACATCTGCCTTCCACTTGAGTTCCTTGCTACTCAAGGGCGGGACTCACGTAATGTTGCTAGGTTCCAGTGTTATTGTGATGTCACAATTACACAACTCATGAAACCACAAGTTTTCTAGAAAAAATAAAACATTTTATTTTAGCCAAAAAAAGGCAGAATGTTTTTTTTTTTTTTTTTTTTGCGTTTGGACTGTTTGTAGAAGAATTAGAGGACGATCAAAAAGTTAATTTTGCATAATAGGTGCCCTTTAAGAAATGTACCATGTTGGTCTTACTGCATCCAGTGTCAGCACTGCTAGCACACTGAGAGAGGCCTTGCTTGTTTGCCTCAACACTCTAGCCTAAAGACAGAAAGCCTTTGTACATTTTCTACGTTAGGACAGTGTGAATGTCTCACAGAAAGCCAGAAGCATGTTCAGACTTTGACTTTTTAAGGCTATGGTCACAAACCTTGATCAACTAATTAACAGTTTGAGTTTAAATACACTTTCAGTCATTTCTTACACTATTTTGGTCTCTTGCTCCTGTTTTTTCTTTTGCATTTCAAAGTTATGTTTACAAACTGATTAGAACGCATTAACACAAAATGTCTTTCTGGGTTATCAAGATTTTGATCAAGAGTCTATTGAGGTTAATATTCACAATTTGATCAACTTTGTAAAAATTTTTGTAAATCCAGAAATACCACCCCCATAGTCCCAACATTTGGGATTTCTTCGTTAAACAGAGATATGCCATCAATAGACAACAAGAACAAAATAAAAGAACAGGTGTGAGGATTTCTAGGTATATAATCATACTTATCATCTTGCAAAAATATACATATTTTCGCTTATTATAGTAAACAGACAGTTACACTTCACAACATAATAAGATTTCAACCAGTATTATTATTGCTATCAACCTATTTCAAGCTGCAAATGGGTTTAGGTCTACAACAAGAATGCACTGTATCCATTTAAAGTTACAATGTTTGTGTAGAGAACAAAGACAGTGATGAACCCATATTTAATACTGACTGTATAATTAGAAATGTGCAATTTCTTTCAAGTAAAAGCAAACAAACCCTCATTTCTTTAGTTCAAAGTCCAGCATAAAATACTTGACATTCCATTGAAAAAAGTACAGTTTTGTCCATGCATTTTAAAAAGGCTGCTGAGTATAAGATCCACTTTAATGCTTTCAGACTAAGAGTGAATGTATAGAAAACAAAAACAGTTCCAGTGGAATGTCAGAGATCAGCGATAAGAGTGCCTGGTAATGTTGACGAAAGCTGAAGCTCTTCTTTTATTCTGAGAGTGAAAACGGTCATGCGGAAGTTGTCCCAAATAAAACAATCCTTCATTCCCCCTCTTATGCCTTTTTCCACTGGCTCGTTTTAGCCGGCGCAGCTCCCCTCCACTCTGTTTCACTCTACTCGGTACGGTACCAATTGTGTTTCCATAGACCCACTGATGGATGAAGCTATGGCAGCTGAAGTCCCGCCTCCAGGCATCAGTGTAGTGCGCTGTGCTGCTATTAAATTTACTGTGTTACACTGTCACATTAAAATAATCTGAGTGAAATGATAAAATCAAAACATAAACTAAATACGAATAATGTTTGTATTATTATACATGCAAGAATGTCTTATATATATTTTTTCACATATAAAATGATCCACAGGGATAATTATCTGGACCACAGCACAGCCAGAACTTATCAAAAAAGGTTCAGGGGTTCTGATGTAAAGGGTGTGTGGCAGGAGAAGCAGAGAGGAAAGAAGCTGCTGTCTGGAACTGGTAAAGCTCAAACGTTTGCCTGAAGAAGTTACAATTGTGGGCTCTATGAGAGTAGTTTTCATCTCAGCCATGGCAATAATGAGGACAAGGACTTTAAAACTGCACAACTGCAGACGTTTGACCATGGTGAAGTTAGTTTTAAGTTGGATATTGGACATTCGTGCCCCGTGGATTCAGCGGAGACGTCCTCCCTTTGATCCGAGGGAGGCATTCTGATTATAGGCAACTGCTCTCTGCCTGCTCCCTCTTACTGCAGACACAGGTTCACTTAAGGACTGTCAATAAATTTCAAAACAAAACTGTCTGTTTCACAGTGGTATTGTTTTGTGTGTTTTGAGGGAAATGTATCTGTATCTGAACAGTTGTTTTTTTGTGTGATCAGCTGGTTTAGGATGTTATTAAATGCAGTGCTCTGCCTGCATGTAATTCAGAAAGCTGATGCGTCCTTTTTCTTTTTTTTCAGCCTTCAGGCATGGTTTATAATTTGTAAATAGGAAAGTTATATTTTGATTTGATCCGCTCTGGCCATTGCGGTCCTTAATATTGTTGTAGTCGATCATGAGTTTTATTAACTTTTCCCTGCACTACCTCACTGAAAACCTTTCTCATTTCTCCTGGTCCGACGGCCAGTCAACAGCAGTCTGTCCACGTTACATGTAGTCCGACTCAGCCCCGGTAGTAGCTGCTCAGTAGCAGGGAGCAAAAAAGTAGGTACAGGTACGGAAAAAACAGTAATGAAGCTGAGTGGAGTCAAGTAGGGCCAAATCGGGTCAGTGGAAAAGAGGCATTAGTCTGGGCAGCCGAGATACACAGAACAAGAAGAGAGAGAGAGAAAATAAATAAATAATGATTAGGCGATTGAGCAGGGGAGAGGCAGAAAAAGGAGGGCAAGCTGACCACAGCTTGTCTGACATCAATCCAGTAGTTGGTATTTTTATCGCCGTCCCACGCTCACTGGACACATATCTGATTCTTCAGACTGTTGGAGAAAAACAGAAAAAGATGAAGGCTCATTAAAAACACAGAGGTTATGCACAGAGGTTCGAGCAAAAAAAATTTATAGGTGATGAGTTGTACATCTAAACATTTATTTATTACGTATCAGACTGCACTTTGGTGTTTTTTCTTTTATTAAAAATATGCACAAAAAAGATTAGATTCACCTCATTATTATATATTTTTAGGCGTTAAGAGATGCAATGGATACTGGGATACAATATATTTTGTCCTCTGTTCACCTGGATCATCTTTGCAGCTGCTTTATTTCAGTCAAGCTACTGCTATAGTGGCTGTGATATTTCTCAGTTTGAAGATTCGAATGTACAAACTGACTCACTGAGGATGATCAGAATTAAAATCAGAAAAAAAAATCAGAAAGAACTTTATTGCCAAGTAGTGTTTTATGGAGGACCGATCCTGACAAAATTAAAAATAAAAGCAGAAATATATATATTTTCATTTTCCTTTTCCTTACATGTGCGTTTTCATCAAGAAATGTATGTATATTTTCTCTTTCCTTTTCCTTAAACATGCGTTTTCATCAAGAAATGTATATATTTTATTTTTCCTTTTCCTTACACATGCCTTTGTTCTTTTTACATTTCCTCATCTCTCTTTTACCTTTACCCTATGCATTTCTCCTTCATCATGCAAATGAGGAGGGCTGCCTTCTTCTCTCCAGCTCCTCTACTATTGGTCAATAAACAGGAAGGAGGAGGATCCATGTGCAGGCCGAGGGTGTGTCCCAATTCAGGGGCTGGATCCTTCCAAGTCCGTACTTGCAGGCCGATCACGTCACAGCGCGGCGTGTAAGGTCTGTCAAATGCGGCAGACAAATGTGTCCTTCTTTTGCCCGATTTGAAGATGATTTCCCATGATTCATTGCAGGTCGAAGCGGTTTGGTCAAATAGGGGCAGCCATGGCGGACCACAGTGGCAAAAGCTGTGAGTAAACTGTGAAAGATTACACTTTCTGTGACACAAATAAACTTTTATGTTTTTAGTGCGGGAATATAACTGTAGATGTGAAAAATCTGCTTGATTTATCAAGACATCGCTTAATTTAAACGTGCTCCGACGTGTTCGGAGTTTTCCGCTCCCACCGTATTAACTCCCGGCTTGCCTCTCCAGCCCTACCGGTAGTGGGGCGAGCTAGCCCGGTAGAGATCTGACCGGACTATTGGCACTGAGCTCCTGCTGCCAGTCATCACATTTCTTGATGAAAATGCATGTCTAAGGAAAAGGAAAAACAAAATATATATATTTCTGGTTTTATTTTTTTTATTTTGTCAGGATTGGTCCTCCACAGTGTTTCACCTGTACGAGGAATTTGCTTTGGTGGTAAGTATCGTGATATGACATCTTTGGACTTTGTTGTGGTTTTATGTTTTGACTTTAGTTTGGTTTTGTAGTCATGGTTGTTTGTTTTATTTCCTGTCTCCTAGTGTTTGTTGTTTTGTCCCCCTTCACTCCTAGTTCCTTTTGTGGGTGCTTTCCTATTTCTTATGTTATTATTATTATAATTATTATTATTATTATTTTTATTGTGGTCCTTTATCTCCCTGGATTCTCTTGTCTAGTTTCCCATTTAGTAACTGTATTTGATTATGTTAGGTCAGCTTAGTTATTGTTTACATCTTGGTTTACTTTTATTCTAGTCCTTGTTTTCACTGCTTTATCCTCGTTTTGAGTGTTGGTTTAGGTTTGTTTACTTTTGTTGTCAGGTTTCCCTTATGGTTTCTATTTTACTAAGTCCTTAGATTTTTAGGTTGTTGTCTTTCCTGCTAGTTTCTCAGTTTACCTTAGGTCCTTATGTTGGTTTAGTATCTTCGTCCATAGCTTTGCCTAGATCTGTTTCCCTGAGTTTTGTTATGGTTTTGTTTTTATAGTCAGGATCCTTTGATCATGCCTAGCTTCCCTCATGTTCCCTTTTTGTATTCTAGTTTCAGTCATCTTAGCTATCATCCAGATTTCCCTCAGTTTTCTATAGCCTGGTCCACACCTGATTTCCATTCTCATCCGATTACCAGCCTCAGAGTTTCTCATTGGTCCATACTCCACTTCCTTCTGTTCATAAGCTCTCTGTTTTTGTTTGTTCTTCGCTGGTTCCTTCCTGGTTCGTCACCCATCCATGTCTAAGTTTTGCTTACCATGTTCCTGCAGAAACTTTGCTGTAAGTTTTTGGAGTTCCGTTTTGTGCTTTGTACCTGCAAAGATTTTTGCTTCGTTCTTGCTACGTTTTTGGAAAACTTTTGAATTTAACTTTGAATAAAGATAGAAGACTCCTTTAAACATGCTGCAGAGCTCTTGTCTGCACGTTGGTCACTGTAAACCACAGAACCTGACAGTAAGGTGCTACACATAGACAAACATGCAGCTGACATTAATACATTTGGAAATATGCAGTTAAAGACAAAAACAAGTTGTGTAGGAATGTTGTGAGAAAAATAGAGCATTAAAAAACAATAACAATACAATACAATAACAACAATACACAAGGTAAGGTAAGGTAAGGTAAGGTAAGGTAAGTCTATTTATATAGCGCCTTTCAGTAACGAGACACTCAAAGCGCTGTTAAACACACAATTAAATGAAATAGTATTTACATGTGCTGAGATATTCATACTATTTGCAAGGGAAAAGTATCAGTGGGGGCCAAGGGCCTTGTTAATGAGGCTAGCTGCAGACAGGAAGAAGCTGTTTTTGTGGCCAGAGGTTGTGGTCCTGATGGACCGCAGCTTCCTGCCGGAGAGGAGAGTTTAAAACAGTTTCTGTCCAGGGTAGGAGAGGTCAGTGGCAATCTTTCCTGCTCTCCTCCAAGTCCCGGGTGCATGCAGTTCGTGAAGAGAAGGAAGATTACAGCCAATTGTTGGAATAATTGTATATAGATTTATCTTATATTTTTTCCTTTTCTATTAACTTTACAATTTGATCTTTATAACCTTTCATGATGTATGTGTGAGTAAGGATGTGATGAGTTTGTCTGCAGGCAAGGATCAAAGGTGGAGCTGAGAAGGAAGCAGTCACAGATGAGGAGGTCATAAAGATGAAGGCTGATTGTGCTGAACAGAAAACACACTGATCTTAAGATGGTGGAGATTGTGGAAGTGTGTTGTTACAAGATTATGATGTATATGACCTTTATACATTGCAGCTGTTTTTCCCATCCTTTAGGGAGCAACGTTTATTGTAACCAGGGAACCCCCAAAGATAATAAAAAGAGATGTGCGGACAGATTGTTTTCAGAGCGGTAGGAGATTTGTAACTGAAAGCACATATCTATCCTTTCTCCTCACAGTGAGTAAAATAACTAATTATTTTTCTTTCTCTTCTTTTTGTGATGATTATAAGTATTTTAGGTTGTTTGAACCTGACACCAATCACCCTCTCTGTAGAGCAAATGATATGTTGCAGCCTGCCCTTGTCCATGATGGTAGCACCAGCGTACCAGATGGTGATGAAGGAGGTGAGGATGGACTCAATAATGGCGGAGTAGAAATGCACCATCATTGTCTTTGGCAGGCCGAACGTCTTCAGCTGCCGCAGAAGTACATTCTCTGCTGAGCCTTCTTTGTGAGGGAAGTGATGTTCAACTCACACTTGAGATCCTGAGCGAAGATGGTACCCAGGAAACGAAAGGTGTCCACAATGGTGACTGGAGAGTCACACAGGATGATGGGGGTTGGTGGGGCTGTGCTCTTTCTGTACTCCATGATCATCTCCACTGTTTTCAGAGTGTTGAGCTCCAGACTGTTCTGGCTGCACCAGGTCACCAGATGGTCAATCTCCCTCCTGTAGGCAGACCCATCCTCCCCAGAGATGAGCCCAATGAGGTTGGTGTCATCTGCAAACTTAAGAAGCTTGACAGACAGGTGACTGGAGGTGCAGCTGTTGGGCTACAGGGACAAGAGCAGGAAAGAACACAGCCTTGAGCGGAACTGGTGCTGATGATCCTGGGATCAGAGACGTGTTTTCCCAGCTTCACATGCTGCTTCCTGTCTGTCAGGAAGTTTGTGATCCACCTGCAGGTGGAGTCAGGGACCCACAGCTGGGTGTTTGTCCTGCAGCACATCTGGGATGATAATGTTGAAAGCAGAGCAGAAGTCCACAAACAGGATTCTGGCATAGGTTCTTGGGGAGTTCAGGTGCTGCAGGATGTAGTGAAGGCCCATATTTATTGCATCATCCACAGACCTGTTGGCTCTGTAGGCAAACTGCAGGGGATCCAGAAATGGCTCTGTGATGGATTTAAGGTAACTCAACACAAGGCGCTTGTCAACACCAGGGTTTGTCATTGTTATAACTCACCCTGGTGTGTGTTGGTATACAGCTGTCCTCACAGAAGTTCATGTAGGACATCACAGCTTCTGTAAACTCATCCAGTTTGGCAGCGGTCTTGAAAACATCCCAGTCAGTGCAGTCCAAACACGCCAGAAGTTTTTTTTACAGTTTCTCTGTGTTGGAATAATTGTATGTAGATTTATGTTATATATTTCCTCTTTATTAACTTTACTATTTGACCTTTATAACCTTTCATGTTGTATGTGTAAGTAAACATGTGATGAGTTGTTTGCAGGCAAGGAGGAAAGGTGGAATCGGGATGATGCAGTCACAGTTGAGGACATCACAAAGACAACAGCTGATTGTGCTGAACAAAGATCGCACATACCTTAAGATTATGGAGACTATGCAAGTGTGTTTGTACAAGATAATAGTGTGCATGACCTATGTCTTGTTGTTGCTGTTTTATCTTCCCCCACCCTTCAAAGCAGCAACGTTCATGTAACTAGGGACCACCCTAAAGATTATAAAAAGAGGTGTTGCAGACAAAGCGGCTTGGTGGATTAGAAAAGGTTTTGTTAAAAAAAGCAAAAACCTATAGAACGGCTTAAAAAGGTCTGGGCATTAACATGGACAAAAACAGGCAGGAAGACAAACATGGGCATGGAGACAGGCATGGCAAAGGAACAATCAAGCAGAAAAACAATCACCAACATTAGGTTAAAAAGCAGGTAAAACAGGTGAGTGGCATAAACAAGATGACAGGCACAGGTGGGCTGAATGAACGGCTTACATAGCTGCAGTAGTAGAGAGTGGTAAACAAGCATGAATGGAGCTGAAATGCATACATTGGAACTATCTAACCAAAAAGAAAGAAATCTTACAAATGTAACAGAAAATTAACTAAAATACACTAAAAGCAGAAAACAAGACATAAGTAAGAGGAATAAACTAATAAAACTCCACCTAGAGAACCTAAACAATAATGAGCACAGGGAAATTAACTAGAGGTGGCAAGACATACATAAAAATTACAAAGAAATGCTGAAAACAAACCCAAAAGCAAAACAAAACCCAAACAGCTACAGATTGACATTTCAAATGTAACCCAGTGAATTTAAGCACCCAGTATTGAACTACTTTGTTGTTGTCAAATGTGACTCATCTTCAAGTTGTCAATCATGTGTTGGGCACACCTAAGTTCTTAATAGGCCCCAATAAAGTCAAAGCTTCATTGATTGATAAAAAAAAGCTCAACTCCTCATGCTCTTGACCGTCGAATGTTCCCAAACAATCAACAGATGCAGAGAGACAACTTCTTTGTGAATATTTTGAACCTTGGAACTGTCGCCATGAATCAAATTGGACCTGGCTAACTGTTGAGCTAACCAGCTAACTAACAGCTAATGGGGAATCTAATGGCCAAACTTCCAATTTTTTTAGATCTGCACAGGTAAGAGTGATGTAGACAAAATCCCTCGCTGAGTGCTGAACATTAGAAGCGTAATGATGAGTCAAACTGGGGTATAGGAATGGGTACCGAATTCGGTACTTTTATTGTTACCAACCGAATTCCGTCGGTACTACTGAGTATGACCATGTTTCAGTACCTATCAGTTAGTCATCTTTTGACTATAGGGAGAAATCTACTGGGTTTCCCTGGAGCCAACTCTTTTTGAGCATCTCGTTGATACATGCTAAAGTTATTTTAGTGTTAGTAGGCTAATTTTTTTGCGGGATTGTTTGACCTGGATTTCTTCCTGACAGGTAAGAGGGTGAGTCTTTCCCTTTGAACCTAACTAAACCCATTCCGAGTTGACACAGGAGAGCAGGTTGTTCCTTCAGCCCAAACAATTACAAACAATTACACGAACTGTGAGGTAGGACCGAACTAGACAAATCAAACTCTGACCTCTTAGATTTGACTTGACCTAAACCCTGACTGATAAGCCAGCAGGTCTAACATTTATCTCATTTCAGATAAGTACACTGGAAATTATTATTGTCCCTAGTTATTGGCCCAATCTCTCTTAACACTAGAACTCCCAGGGCCGTCAATTTGACAGTTTTGAAAGTTTGACATGCCATAACTTTGGTTTATTAAAACTCTTATCTACCTGGCATCCTGACTTTTTCTAAACCTGTGTCTTGAGTATTCCTATGTCCCTATTTTAAAAAAAATAACAAAGTAAATAAAAGATCTAAGTATTTCCACCGCTAACTACCACAGCCGCTATATTGACGGCCCTATTATTTACATTGATATTTTTTTCCCGCGGCTGGGTGTATACACAAGTGTTGTCTAGCAACCGGCACTCTAGAACACAGTCTGAGAAGGAGATTGTTGGCATCCTACAAATGGCTTCCAGAAGGATATGTTCTGCTCAAGAGGCATTAGAAATGCTTCAAAAATTACATGATTGTGATTTTGGAGTCCAGAGGGATTCTGACGGCTCTTGGTCAGCATTCAGTTCCAGTGTCAGCCGGTCAGAGAGTGAGCCTCCCCCGGCTAAAAAACACGAGTCGTCCCATTAGCAGGAGGTTGTGGCAAATTATTTCAAGGTAGTAAAAGACTAGCCTATGTAACAATTTTATCATTTTAGGCTATAGTTTACAGATTAGTAAAGTAATAATATATAAACTACAGCAACAGTGCCACAATCAGTGCAGGTTCAGAGACAGGGAGATGAGCCAGGTGCCCAGTGCCCAGCTATAAACCCAGCTATCCATCTCACTGGCAGGAGAGAAACTATAAAACAAGGTACTGATAATGGAAAAAGAAATAAACAATAAGTTAGGTCATAGATATAGTAGCCCAGTAAGAACAATCTATTCTGCGCTTTACAGCGTTTTCAACGCAAGACGAGTGCACAGCTGGGAAGGAGGAGGAAATAGGAAAGGATGGCACTGTGTGGACAGTAGTAGGGGAGGAACAAAGTAGAGGGAGGCGTCAGAGCCAGAACGCGTTGACAGAGCGCCAGATCCAAGATGCCCAGACCGCGTTCCTCTGCTTGGTGGATGCCGAAATGCTTATCCACGTTCAGGGCTGCAGGGTGGCTGAGGCCCGCAGAGTTTTAGGAGATGATTCCTCCTCGGACATGATTGTGGATGAGCTGAAGGCATTTTTAACACTAGTTTATGTCCGCGAAGTGAAAGGGGGCGTAACATGGAGCTGTCCAGCTTTTGTTCAGATTAGTAAAGCTTTTTTTTTAAATGTACCCACTACTCTGTATTGTTTTTCAGTACTATTAATAAATAATAATAATAAAACATAATTGGTTTTGATCAAATACTATTATTAATTATTGTCAAAACCATAGTTTTATAGCGTGCAAGAAACCCTTTAGCATTCTGACCAATGTAATGTGATGACGTCATCACCGCCCTCGCATCCAAAATGCTCGCCGCAAAATTGATGGGCTTGGGAATTGTAGTAGTGTTAGAATTCTGGGAGTCCTAGTGTTAAATATCCCTACCCCGGTCCTGTACTAGGCTACACATACAAAGTTCCTCATCTTATTTTTAAAAATATAATTTGCAAAAAGCAAACATTTAGGACACTTTACTTTCTTTCAAAGAATAGGTGTCATGGATTGTGGAGTGAGGATGACTCACAGCTTTGTCTGGCTGAAAAACAAATTATATACAGATAATGAAAATTGGCTCTAATTTCCACTGCTCCAATCAGAGTGCTTTGGTCTAGAGGTAAGCAATGATTTTAGAAAATTCAAATAGTTGTAAAGGTTTATTAATTGAAATAGTTAATCAAATGTTATTTTAATAAACAACCCTTTTGGTTTTCAAGCACCTGGTAGTAGAACTTTGCAGCTACCATGAGGAGGCAGTAATGCAAAGAGTTCTTTGGCTTCTGAAGACAACAGCTTGTACAGTACTTGTATTAACTATTATAGTTATATATTAGTTAACACTTTTAATGGTGTTAACAATTATTAACACTGGAAAAAAAGTAGATTTATACTGGTAAATAAACAAGGTATAAAACGCTGTCTCTGACCACTGATATAGTGCTCAAATTAAAAAGGAACCATATTTTTAGGTAGTCAGTATGAAAATTGACAGTGAAACAGTCTCAAACGGTTACTAAGATTAATGTTGATATTAATATTGCCATCTCTCATATATGTTTAATTTATTTATGTTTTTATTCCTCAGATAACTTGTTGGTTCTCTGCATTTCAGACAGGTTGGAATCAATCTGACTCTTGTTAAGCTATTATGATTAACAACTAAAGAGTAACATGAATATGTGTTGTAAAACAGCTTTCACGCTACTTTTTTCATGTGCCTGTGTGAATAAGAATTCTCATAGAAGAATTTTAATAACTACTAGTATTTTGTACTGAAATGCTCATCTCTACTTTGGTCACTTTTGAAATGAGGTAACTCTGCATTAATCAGCATCAATTTAGACTACACAGTGCAAGGTGAATAAATATAAAAGTCCTCCATCATCTTCTGTAACTCAACAGATAAAAAGCAATTACAAGGAAATAGAAAATATTCTTGAACAGAAAAATACGACAATTAAAACTAAAGGACTCGCAAAAGGGAAAAGTAAAATGAATGCACTAATTTACAGAAATTATAAATCTGCTGTCAGTTTTTAATACCTACATCTTGTTAGCAGTTACATTATGACAGTATTAATATATTATATCTTTGGAATTCAGCTTTATTACTCTGCCGCAAAAAATATGTTTTTTCTGGAGGTTAGATATGTTTCATTGAAGCTAAACCCCCTTTATTTTACTTGGATTTTCTGTTTTCTGTGCTCCAGATTGAGTTGCTATTTTTACCCTTCTCACCTCAGTGTGTGTTGTCAAGCCTCCAGCCCCAATACAAGGGAGCTAACTGTGAAGGTGGAGTAAATCTCCATTTCTTTTTTCCAAATCTTACACTGGTTCTGATGATTAATAGTTGCCCAACTGGCTTGCAATGAATTGTATCAGGAACAAATGTCACAAAACGTGCCTCTAAGGTACCAATGGTGGGACAATTGGGATGACCTTCAAAACATTCTACTTATTCTGCAATATGAACAATTGCTCTACCTGAGTGGCTGCACTATCAGCAAACTATATTGTCCCATTTTTCACAGTTACAAGCAATTAAAAAAATCTACAGGCGGAAATGGTTCTTTCAATAGAATCAGGTCATTTGCTTTTAGCATTATTATACAGGTCCATTATTTTCAAAGGCTCGGTCGGATTTAAATATACAGGACAGAATAATGACTTGGGCTTTGCATGAATAAATGGTAATATACTGATATTATTCAGCAACAAGATTAAACTACGGCTTTCATCCTTTATCACAGATTTTTTTACCCTAACTTACCAACATTCTGTTATCCCCACACATATCGTCCTACAATTATGATTGCCGGGTGACTGAACAGAGGAAGGAGAGCTGTCATAATGGGTTTGTTAGTGACTCTGGTGGAAGCAGCAAATACAGACAATGTAGAAAGTTTAATCAGGTTTATTATACAGACAAACTTTTTCAAGGTGGAGCCTTTTATAATTTTTTCAGAAAAGGACTGACATCATTCAGCATCACACAATTGCTCGAAACCAGATGTTTTGTACAGGAAAGAAATGTACTTATGGGCTCTATGAGCAGTTCTGTTTAATTTCAAAAACTTTAGAGTTTTCAGTAATATCTTAATTCTTATTGTAATGATGAGGCAGCTGACACTATTATTTCCCTTACTTTGCAAAAACATTAGAAAAAGAGGAAAACAACTGGAAATGTACTAGTGCAGATGCATACTCTAAAGCCTAGGTAGTATGCTATTCAGTAAGTGTAAGTATGCCTATAGAAAGAGAGCCAGAGAAACTTGCTAACAGGTCATCGACCTAGCAGCCATCGTCTTCTTCAGAGCTTGTGACAAGATGTGGTTCTTCGGCTATTGAGCAGAGGGAATTTGACTTGAGAGAGTATGTTGAACAGTCAAGCCGAATCTGTCAGCTTTAGGGAAAAGCGGTTAGCAGGAAAGAACCAGTTTCAACTTCTCCCAACTATCCACCACCCAGATCACCTAATTCCAGGGTTCCTGTTTGAACAATTCCTACTACCCAGACAAACGCACCAGTGAGAATCCTAGATTAGGCCCGAAAGAAGCTTCAGCATGCCCATACTTATAAGAGGTCGCATAGTTACCATAACAACCGACAGCTGTGCAGATTAACAGCTGTCAATGGGTGTGTTGCCATCAGAAAGTCTACATTTGCTGTTTTTGCTCCAACCATTTGACGGGCGACAACAATGCTGACTGTATCTTTCCGTCTAAGAAAGCTTTTTATTTGCTGTTGTAATTTCAAGAATTCCTTTTGAGAATTCAAAATAAACATACCCAGAATATCATTCGTTATTCTTTTTTCATTCTGCTATTCAACCATATTTGATTTACCTGAAGATAAATAGATTTTTCTAAATCAACCAAATACTATGTTAAGTAATCTTTTCAAATGCAAATTCCAACTGATTTGAACACATTCCAATACTGGTTAAACTCCTGCAATTTTTTAAAGTTTAACTTACCTGTGTCAGGATCTGCCATTTTGGACTTTGTTTGTGTTTTGTGTTTGTTTTTGATTGAGCAGTTTATTTAGGTTTATTTACACATGCGTTGTGCTTAGTTTTGTTAGTTTCTTCCACCTGGCTTTAGACCCCTTTTGTTAGAATTTACCCAGTTGCTTGTTCCCCTTAATATTAGTTGTTCTTTCCCAGCCCAGTTCCTCATGTTCTCTGCTTTGTCCAGTTAGTGTTCCTTCCAGATTTAGTTTTGTGTTTTATGTTAGGGTTTATATTTATATAGGTCTCCTTAGGTATGTTTTCCATTAGTTTAGCTTTTCCCCATGCCCATGTTTAGTTCTTCCTAGAGTTAATATTTTTGTTAGCTCATGTTTGGGTTTCTCTTCCCTAGAGTTGTCCCTAGTTTAGTTTAGTTTTCCCCTCCTGTCTCTGCGTTCTCTAACTCCCGTTTCCATAGTAACATATTCCCTCAGTTCACTGCAGCCTAGTCCAACCCTGTTACATGTTTCCTCTGATTACTTGCCTCCCCGTCTCATTGGTCCATACTCCACTCCCCTCAGTTTATAAGTTCTCTAGTTTTCATTGTTCCCCGCTGGTTCCTCACGTTAACCCTTGTATTGCCGAGTTCCTCCTTGTGGTTTGTTTGTCTCCTGACTTTACGCCTGGACTACCTGCCTGTACTGTACCCTGTCTACTTGCCTGTAAGTCGTTGTCTTTAAATTAAAAACGTCTTCTACTCACCATGCGGCCTCCTCGCCATGATCTGTATTTGGGTCCTGCCACCAAACCCTCAACTCTGACAACCAGGCATGTACATACCTTTTAAAGTCAGGGTACAGTACATTTTTGGTTCAATAGCAGAGTTTAGTGCTAGCTGGAAGCCCATTCTGTTTTGTTTTTGTATCACTTTTAAAAGCTGTTTTACAGAATGTTGTATTGTACACTTATGTTAGGTTATAAACACACAAATCTGAAACTGATCACAGCTCTAGTGCCAAATTGCTCTGATATTATCCACCACTGCTGAGATTGACATTTTACACAGGTTACTTTGTAGTATGTAGTGTCAACACACACCACGTGTGATCATCTCCACTATTAATCACTATTAAAATTTCTGACATATAGTTCCCCTCGTTTTATTTCTTAATTGACACATATAGTTCGAATACAGGGGTTAATATAGCTTTGTTTAAGTATTGTAATCAGGAGTAAAACTATTTATCTAATTCATTTTATGAACCACTGTACGTTCAGAGAAGTGATAGGGTAATCTCCGGACAGTAAAATTTTTTTTTACTTGCAGCAACAATGTCCTGTGTTTGAATCCTGGCCTGAGGTCTTTTTGCATGGAATTTACATGTTCTCCCCATGCATGTGTGAATTCTCTCCGGGTATCTTGGTTTCTCCCACAGTCCAAAAACCTGCCTTAAGCATGTGTGGAGCCATGCCCATTTTTCCCCGTCTGTAAAAGTAGACACGTTTTTTCCTTTTAAATACCTCGGAGGAGGACACTTTAATGATGGTAAAACAATTCGTCAAATTTGTTTTGGACAAGTATTTTCAGCAATTTCAACACAATATGATGCTCAGGGATTCTTCAGGCATATCTGACTCTACATGTAACTACAGGAAACACATATGCTTTTTCCTCACCCTGTCTTTTTCGGTACCAATGGACAGTAGGGAATTCCACCTTTGCTGGCACGTATTGCACGTCTATGTATGATATTTTCTGGTCACGTAATTCCTGTGCGCTTACCGAGGTTATAAATCTGGGATTAACTTTCGCTTTACGGACAGCTTGAAACATAACTATTACAGAAGTTAGGCCCGAGCAGCTAAGCGCTGCAAATGCCTATTGTAATCGCTTTGTTTCTCACTAATATTCATCCTTTAAATTAATTGCCTTTTGGAGGCTTTATCATATTCAAAAATTCAGCAAAATTTGCACACGCATCAATCCTGTGTATCTGATTTAAAATTATGTATTTTTGGGGTTTTGCCAAAGTCGCAATAAAAATGGCTCCATAGCGGCCTCTGGACATTTTCAAAACAGTCTCCTCATTGACCTTACTTTATCATACAGGTATGAAATTCGTTACACTTGTAGAACTCCCCGAGCCCTACCTAAAACACTCTTATAACCATGTTCTATAAAAAAAAAAAAAAACAGGGAGTCGGCCATCTTGGATTGAATTTGCGATTTTGACCACAATTTTGCGGTTTATAGCCTCTATATTTGATCAAACTACAAGAGATTTTGATCGATTGGTTAGAAATTGGTTTAGTTTGCTCAAAAGGGATGGGGGATTTAAAGTTATCAAAATTGTGAGTTTTTGAGCCTGTTGAAGGGATGGAGTCCGACCTCAAAGTTTGATGTCTCGCCAAAAAACAAAAAATTGTGATAGTTCCTTCAAGGAAAGTCACAGAGACACGAAACCTTCTGGTATTGATCCACATCTGCCCCCAAAAAATATGCAATGGTCATATCCTGACATCATCGAAGCACCGCCCTTGAGAACAGGAAGTGTAATGTACTCTGAAAGGTCCATATTTGACCGATGTCACCTAATCAATATGAAACTGTCCCCAGTGATAGATAACAGAATGGTCTAAGTTGGTCTCTAGTACTAAGAGGTTTGACTCGAGGGAGTAACTGTGGCGGCGTGGTGAAGTCTGACGTCACAACATGGCCTCACGTTTGGCTGTAATTTCCAAATTTTTCATCAGATCATCACAGAATTCAATATGATTGATATTAGTCCAGCCTCCTAAAGCTATCCAGTGAAATAATTGATGGGCGTGGCCTAATTTATCCACAGCGCCCCCTAGTAGCAATAAAACAAGCAGCCCCATGCTTTGACCGAGGATTTTGAAATTCGGTACACAAATGTAACTTCTCAGGACCTACAAAAAAGTCTCTTGGAGCCATTGCTCAAACCCTACAGGAAGTCGGCCATTTTGAATGAAAGCCGCCATTTTCTCTCGTTTACCGTGTTCGATCTGAGTGAACAGCTTGTGACTTACAGACTTCAAAATGACACAGTATACTCTCAAGGTACTGGGGATCAAAAGTTATCAAAAGCTTTTTGCTACATGAAAGCATGTGGACATAGCCAAGCCTCTAAATCTGACTTCTCGCCATAAAAGACAAAATTGTTATTGCTCCTACAAGGAATGTCGTAGACACATGAAACCTCTGAGATTGAGCCGCATCTGGCCCCGAACAATATTCAATGGTCAAATGCCGACGTCACTGAAGCCCGCCCCTGACAGCAGGAACTGTCATGTATGGAAGGTCCATACTTGATCCATTTCAATTAATCAACATGAAACTCTCCCCAGTGACAGATAACATGATGGTCAAAGTTTGTCTCCAGTACTGAGATGTTTTGCTGGAGGGTGTGGCCGTGCAAAATCTGACATCGTGCCATAGTCTTACGTTTGGCTCTAATTTACACATGCATGGTCTAATTTACACCTGCATGGTCCGATTTCCAAACTGAATATGATTCATCTTTGTCATCCCAAAACAGCTCTGTTGCTTTACATTGGAATTTGGATCAACGGCGCCCCTTAAGAAACTTCAACCGTTTTATCTCCCTTATATATCATCGGATCCACTTCAAATTTGGTAGGAAGTCAACAGGAAGTCATACCCTTTGCTGTTGGATGTCCTCCTTTTGAACTCTCACTCACGCAAGCTTCAAGTTGTTTTTCTTTGTCATCCCCAGTTCTAATGGATGACATTGGTATTTGGATCAATGGTGCCCTCTAGAAAACTTTAACCAATTTATCTCCCTCATTAATCATCAGACCCACTTCAAATTTGGTATGCATCTTCATGGACAAATACTAAACATGTTGGCACAGACAATTAATGACATCACTTTAGCACTGCCCACACACAACCAAGTGAGCGAGCTTCCGTCCGAACGTCTGATTTTGCCCAAATATTGAATGCTTCTTGCCAGAGCAGAACTAGGCATGACCGATGATTGAATGACAGGTTGCTCACAGTGCCACCTAGTGGTGACGTGCGGAATCAAGGGGTGGGCTCGTCAATTGAGTGGAGACGCCGATGCTAGGTTCCCGCGGTCGCTGCACAGACCAAGCTGCGCTGAATTGCAAGGGCAGCCCAATGCTGATTGCAGCTATAATTATGTAATTACAGTAAGAAATAAATTATCTTGTAATCAGAAAACTTGGTAATGAAACAACACCCCCCATCCCCCTTTACAACAAAAGTACTGCACAGGCTGTTTGTGGAAGTAGTTGAAGGACTGTTGTATAACTATTATATCATTGACACTTTACCAATACCAATTTACTGTTACAGAATTACATCATTGTTTTTGTATGTTATTTTATTATTTTTTGTGTACAGTGGGAAATAATTTATTATCTGTATTTTTACAGTCAGGAGGAGGCAGGACCATCTGGCACTGAAACGACCCAGCCTTCTATTACTTGGATTGAGGCTATATCCTCTTCAAGGTGAGAAGTCTATTCTGCAAACTATTGTGGTTACAAAATAAATATGATGTGTCATTACAGTGTTACAATTGTGTTCCTAAGCTTATTATAAGCCAGTGTCAGATGCAACTTCATTTTTAGCATGTCATTCAGATAAATGTAGTCTTCATCATATATCTTTCTGTTTCTGCAGTGACAATTGTGCAGAAAACAAAGAAGATGAGGGGTATGAGCCACCTGCCCATCAGCTACGTAGTGCCTCAAGGCCCATGAAACGCAAAGTAGCTTCTGTCCCAAGAAAAAGGAGCAGCTCATCCAGGCCAACGAAGAGAAGTAAACAACTCTCAAGGCAGGTGAGTTAGGCAACTTGTAATGGAAATTCTTGCAGTAAGCGTTCCAAAGTGTATGACCTTTGGGTTACCTCACTCCTCTGAGCATCTGTGTTAGGGGAGGAAGCTGTAAAAGCCATTATCAGAAGTTTAATGGTTAAAACCCACAGTTAGGATGATGTGTTGGGAAGGACAGATGGGTTCCTAGATAACTTTGTCACCTCTGAACCCAATAGGGTCTGGGGTCATAAAACACAGACTCTTTGTAGTTGAGATAACACTGTCATGTTCTGGTATAAATACTGTGTGTAACTGTTGATCGGGGCTCTATTTCACTGACTAACCTCAGTGACAGAGTCATTCAAACGCTGAATGCCTTTGAATAAAACTTATAAAGACAAAGTCCAGATTTTCTCTTGTTATGAGTCAACTTCTACCCACTTTGATAAGAAAATTCCACAACAATTTTAGCGTCACGAACAGGATTTAACGTGCCAGAGGAGACCGCAGGATGGAACACGGACGCCTGGCCAGCCTGAGAGTTGTCCTCAGTCCACTTCCATATTACAGAGGGGAGTCCGGGTGCCCGCCTGCGGCTTCTGGCCGATTGGATCCGAACTATTTGTCTTCAGATATATCTGGGTGAGAAGTTGCTCTGTATGATATAATGTATATTATTATTTTTATTACACATTAACCATCATCTCCTAACTAATTAATTAGGTTCCAGAGTTGCGAGAGGGAGGACATCAGCTGAGGGCCCGGTCACCCTGTAAAGGAATTGCAGGGAGGTTCACATTGGTAACAATGGGATAAAGCAGAACACAGGGTTTTGCGGGTGGTTTTTAGCAATTTTCTACACCTCATAAAGGAGAAAAGCCAGATGGCAGACGTGCCGCTGAACGGGTAAAAAGGAAAAAAAATGGTTCCGGAATCTTGAGGCATCAGGGGTGCCTCCTTCTTCAGACTCTGATTTATAAACTAATGAAAGGAAAAAGTGGGGATGATTGTGTTAAATGTGCTTTAATTTGGAAGATAACATTGGTTTTTCACAGTATGGAAATTTGAGTGTAAATAAGTAAAAAAAAAAAGAAGTTAAAACTTTCCTGAAGGAAGTTTCGTTTGTCTTAAATATTGCGATCAGTCGGAAAAGAAGGAAAAAGTGAAAAGGGACATTAGAGAGTCGAAAAGAAAGTTGTTTTAGAAAGGAGTATAATGCATGTTGTGGAAGAAAGTGACAGGAAGGTGGAAAACTGACTGATAATATTTATGTGTGCAAAATCTGAACCTATACTAAACTTTTTCTTCTGCCTTTCTCACACACAAATACACACATATATGGGATTTGAGTGTAACATCTGCGTTTTTGAGTCTGAGTTTCTTTTAGAAACCTGCTCTTCTCCATGGCTACTCCGCCAGAGACGCTTCTCCAGCATGGCCTGAAAGAGAGTGATCTGCCTTCCTGTCTGCCTGCTTGTTGCAAATCGCAGTGTGAGTTTCCAGAACGAAACTCAGAAGAAGTCTGGCACCACTGAGATGGACAACGATCCATGCTGTTTGCAAGAGCCAGAAGAGTGAATGCACTGGATTTATACTGAAAGCATCTTATGCGGGCAGAAGAGAAACAGGCCGGAGCAAAGTTTCTTCTTTCTCCCTCCTGAAAGAAGTTAAAGTGGACAAAGAATGATTGAATGTCTCACCAACAGACCTGGGAAGGGCCTGGGTTGTTTTTTGGACTGATAGAGAACTCTGTGCCATGACAGTCTAACTCTGGAGCGATTTAGAAACTGATGGGGGTAACGTACAAACACACACACATTTGCATAAATCTTTTCCTATTTTCTGCAACGAAGAACGCTTATTAACCGCTGCTCATGTGACGCTTGCTTGACGTTGACAGATATAGCGGGTTAAAATATTATTTTAGGGTTAGAAAAGTATCTTTAAAAGGGTGATAACTTAGCTCATTTGATACTTCCCGGTTAATTCTTGTGGACTATTCAGGGTCAATTATTCTAGTTATTGAAAGTTATTAAAAGCAGAGGAAGTTACAACATCTCCAAAACTCAGCAGTAACCATGTGTTTCTATGTTATTCTCTGGACAGATCTCATGAAGGAGCATTTTTAAAACCCAGCGCATGCGTAAAACCTGATGGGTTTCTCCTTCAGATATTATTTTCTGTTGTCAGAGTTTGTATCCCATAAATCTAATGGGTAGAGACCTCATTAAAACAGGCTTAGTTCTACTGCAAATGGTCTTCATACAGTCTCTGACACAGTACTTACAGTTTGGTGCAGTTTTGTCCGCAAGTGCTAACTGACGCTTGTGGAAAGTACAAATTCATTGTTTTTCACAGCAGCTGCTGGGAAGAGGTTATATTAGGGTTTTCTTCCCTCTTCTGATTCATGCAGCATGTTGATTTACACTGTACCTTATATCAGGTCCTGACAAAAACTATGACAGGCTTGGTTCTGCAGTTTCCTTTTTTCTCCCTTTGGGGAAGGAAAGAGAAACCTAATCAGTTCTGTGTTGCATAGGAATCTTAAAACACTTGTTGTTTTCTAAGATATCACTGGCTAAAACTTTTAAAACTTTGAGAGTAATTGGTTTTGTTAAACACATTTCCCTTGGTAAAACAAACCTTTAAAATGAGAATGGAAAAAATTGGGTTATTTTTGAAAGTAAGAAAGAATCTGATTGGACAGTGGTACCACACAAAAATTTAACTAATCTCATGTTCCCTAAAAGACTCTGCATGAAAAGGCCTTCAGAAATGTGGAGTTACTTTCCACCACAGTATCAAGTTTTTTAAGCATGCTTTTTCTTTATTTTAAAACAGATCTGGGTTTTTGTTTTGTTTTGTTTTTGGCTTTTTAGCATAATGTTGTCTGAAGCTTCTTGTGAACTGTGTTAGAAGCAAATATGATCTGAGGTAAATTAGGAGCTGTGAACTAATAATTTTAAATCTGATCATTGTCCAAGCAGAAATAATATATTTAGCCAATCCTTCAATCTCTGCAGAAAGTTTACACCATTGTTCAATGCAGTAGTACTCAACTTGTGGTTCCTGGACTCCTGAAGCCTGTGAGCCATAGATTTTGGGTCCATAAAATTATAATATTTAATTAAAGGTAGACCGATTACTTATTAAAACAGATTTAAGCCAATGATGAGTTCCAGTCATTTGGTGGCTTTGAAATGCAATAATACTCAAAGTTTCTACTCTGGGGAACACAAATTGGGGTTGAAGAGTTTTGTTTTGGAACCAAAGTTAGGATTTTTATAACAGAATCAAGACAAGTAAAATCCTTCATTCTAGGAAAAGAAAAGAAATAAAGGCCCTCTCAACACTAAAGAGGATGGTCGGCTCAAACTCCAGTCTCCTTGTTTGATTTCTTAGGGTTTAAAGATTAAAAGAATACATATGAATACAAAGGTACACAAGGTAATTTCAGATTACTAAGAGATAAAATATTGGAACATTTATCAGCATTTGGATTATTAAAGAGGGGTTCTAGAAATAAGTTTTCCCCAACTCTCAAAATTTAAATAGCCCAAATTAAAGAAAATGATGTTTGTTCTTTTTGAAACACTATGTGGGAAAACGTCCAGTTTGGAGACAAGCTTCTTATCTTAATTTCTGATTAAGTCAAACACTGCAGTTTTTGTTTAGTTTGGGTATACCATAAAAATGTAAATGCCGACTTTTCTAATTTCCCCTCGGGGATCAATAAAGTATCTTTGAATTTGAATTGAATTGAATTAAAATACTTCTTTGCATTTAACCTGAAATTCTGCAATACAGCTGCGATCAAATTGAGCCAAACAAAAAGAGAATTATAACAATAACTCTCAGGATTGTAGTTATTATTATAGAGTTACAGTACAAAGAATTAGCAAAATGTTTCAGCATCAGTAAATTTGGATTCATTTAAGAGAAAACTGTTGCTGTGCTTCTAAATAGATCTTTTTGGACTATGTGCACTCCTTTTTAAAAAAGGATCCTGAAGATTGTCATAACAAAATTGATCAATTATAGCATTAAAAGATATGGCTGAGAAAACATATTCTGAAAAGAGATTGTTAAAAATGTATTTGAATTCTTGAAGCTTCAAATTTGGCCATTTGTCTGTCTTTGATGTTTTGTCTTTGTGTTTGTTGGAATGAATGTTTGTTTATATGTTGCATGAAACAATAATCCATGTTTAGAATAATGTTTCTAAATCCCAGATTGATTAAAACTTTGAGTTTTCAGGAGAGTTAAGAAGCAGCTTGTGTCTGAGGTAGGTGCATGTTAACAGTTTTGCAGTTTAAGGTTCACTAAGATGGGTTGGAATGAAGAAACTGTGGGTCCGCCCATAGGCTGCCAATCATAGGTTAGTTCTGCCTGACTCCGCCCACCTACCAGGTTGGTTCATGCCTTTGCTTCCATGGTAACGCTCAGTACCTCCCTTCCTGAGTTTTAACACTGTTTAAGAGACAATAGAATCAAAATGCTTGTAGTGATTGTTGCCTTAAAAACATGTTTTTTTGGATATAGGATGACTTTTAGATTTATGTGTTTTACTATTAAAAGGTTAATGAAATAGTTTAAACTAGTTTGAAGAATTAGTTTTGCATGCAGAATCATTAGTGATTTATTAGATTGGAAGTTTCCCTGGTGCCATTAAGCTAGCTGACAGTTCAAGATATGCAAACGTAAGAAATATATTTTTGATAAAGAATCAGAGTCATGACTTTATACTTGGTAGGAATTATTTATTAGATTCAAATTTGTAGGGTTCATGCATCTGAATTACATTAGATGTCCATTAATCTAAAACTCATCTTCATACAAGACAAATCAGGATGATATGTGACTAATTTCTAGGTGAGACATTGATGAACTGAATAATTAAAGTTTGTGTTTAGTTGTTAATGGAACTGAATTGCAGTTAAAAACATCTGGATTTTCTTCATGTTGCTTTTGTTAAATTCATAGTGACACATAGTTATGTCAGAATTCATTTATTTGGTTCTAGGTTATGTGATCTTGGTTACTAGAACATTTTTGTACAAACTTTTTGCTGGATTGTCGCATGGGTTGAACCCTGCGCCAGAAGAGGGGAATGTCAGAATAAAGCAACATGGGGTTCCAAAAGTTGTAGCAATCATGGGAAAAAGGGTAGCTCATACCTCCAGTGAGGACTTAGTGACAATGCAAGAGAGACGTTGTACTTTGTTTATATAAATGGTGCATAGCTCCCTAAGACCACATTCTGAAAACCTCTCTGAAATTATGGTGTTGATTCTTTTGTGAAATTTTACATCTCCACAGATTAGACCATTTTTGAAATTATTTTTGGGTATTCTGAAACTATGGAAATATTGACCTGTAATCAGACCTTCCTCAAACATCATGTCACATTTTTGATATTCAGAATATTTAGCTGATGGTCACTGCTAGTATATCAGGTGAAGTCAGAAGATCAATTCTTTTGATTTTGTTGGATGTTTTGATGAAGTTCATGTAGTTAAGCACTTAGGTTTGAGAATGGGGCTGTGAATTGAAAATTAGCCAAGCGTTGTGAAGGCCCTGTTTACACTTATATGAGATTGAGACAAAGGACACAGGCAAATCTCAGTCCTTTTGAAGTGCTGTGTGGCAGGTCTCCTAATTTGGACATAGGGATATTGCCAAGATCATTTTCTTCCACATCTTTGTGTGAAGATAGGATGTTGTTTTACTGTCAAAACCTGTCCACTGTGTTTTCTCAAGTTTCACAGACGGTGAAGGCTGCATTACCAGAAACAGCCACTTCCACCCTCCAGTCCTTTATTCCTGGCGACTGGATTCTGGTCAGAGAATTTAGGAGAAAACACAGGAAGTCCAGGGCTGGAATGGCCCATATCAGATCCTACTAGACACCAAGGAAAGCTGCAGGAAAGCTCCAGCTCCTCCAGCTTCATCTGGCTTCCAGGGCACAAGTCATCTTCCAACTGGATCATCCACGGCCTGAAAGGTGTGAGGACAGCGGACCACCACAAGACAAAGAACTGTAAGCTGATCACTGGCGATTGATTGAAGAGGTGGTTGAAGAACACTGTTCTTATAAGGGCACAATAATCCCTTGGGCAGTGCAACGTTATTTCAGAATCTACTTAAGGCCATCGCATTGCCTGAAAGTTAGAAATCATAAGGTAATTTGCCTCACTGCACACACACCACAGTGAGAGACACATAGGAAACATACAGGGAAGACCTCTACACATTGCACATAACCTTTCTCTGGATGATGGACTGGCGACGTCTGCAACAGAGAGACAGTCAAACATGCGCCATGATGCTTATTCTCCTTAATTTCTTAACATTTGGTGGCTACTAGGGGCTCCTTTGCCTGGACAGCAAGGATCAACCAACTTCTTTTCTCCCACTTTGACAGCGAGACTGACTCTGAGGAGGAAATCTCGGATGCTTTTATCTAACTTTCATGGTTATTGCTTGATATCTATCATTATGGTATTATTACAAATTTGAATGTGTTCATTTCCACCGTTGTTTAGTTGGACTATGGAAGCCTAACTTCCAGCAGGTTAGAGTTCCTGTTTCTAAATATATTTCTAGAGGAGCTTCTTACGACCGCCCACCTGTACCAGCCTGGTAACAGGGCAGCTTGAAGCCACTCAGGAGAGACAGCAGGATTTTGTTTTTTTTTTGTTTTTTAAGTTGTGTTTATAATTTGTTTTCCTTGGAAAAAACTGTTTGCTTTCAGTACCAGAAGAAAGGACATTCCACTTCAAGGTCACGATGCAGCTATATGGAAGATGGTCTGTTCTGATGCTAATGATTGGTATTGCAAGTCTTTTTATAACTCTGGTGTTCATTTGGGAAAAGGTACAGCAAAGACAATGTAAGGCTAATCTGAGGAATTATGCTAATAATACTCATCAGCAGATTCGAAGAGAGATTCATCACTTTTCTGACTACTATGATCATACTGATAATGTTTGGTGGCAACGGATGCATCAAACTGTGAGGAAGATTAGAAATGACAGTTGCTATGTTTGTTGTTTGATTCCCCGTGCTATTAATGATCAACCATTTTTAGTACCTGTTCCTATTGATACTACTTTCTTTCCAGATAGGCAACATAACCAGCTGGTGGAGGTCATTTTTCCTTGGGTGAGGAATTATACTGTAAGGGAAAGCAGAAATGTTAGTAGATTTTCTAGTGAGACTAATTTAACATGTGCATCTACGGGAACTCTTTATAGAATTCGGGGTAATAGAAATCCGATTAAAGATCCAGATATTTGTATTACACAGGAGGAAAGTACACCTTATTTCCTTAGGAAGATAGTAGGTTGCGAAGCTATTATATCTGTTTTATGTGCTTTAATCAACAGACATAAATTTGAGTCATGTCCTATCAGAACTGATCCTTATACTATTTCAGGATCTTTGGTCCCAGATCCCTTTGTGTTAACTCTTAATCTATGCTTTATCTGAGGAAAGTTTCACTGTTCTGACTACGGAACAGTAGGCTATTAGAACGATGAGTTTACAAATAGAATGGTTTTGGATTATCTGTTAGTTGAGAGGGGTGATGGTTTTACAGAATTTTCCTTTAGTTGTGATTATCTTGTAATCAGAAGAAAGGAGTTGTAATGGAAATTCTTGCAGTAAGCATTCCAAAGTGTATGACATTTGGGTTACCTCACTCCTCAGCGCATCTGTATTAAGGGAGGAAGCTGTAAAAGCCATTATCAGAAGTTTAATGGTTAACACCCACAGTTAGGATGATGTGTTGGGAAGGACAGATGGGTTCCTAGATAACTTTGTCACCTCTGAACCCAAGAAGGGTCTGGGGTCATAAAATACAGACTTTTTGTAGTTGAGATAACACTGTCATGTTTGGTATAAATACTGTGTGTAAATGTTGATCGGGGCTCTGTTACACTGACTAACCTCAGTGTCAGGGTCTTCAAACGCTGAATGCCTTTGAATAAAACTTATAAAGACAAAGTCCGGATTTTCTCTTGTTATGAGTCAACTTCTACCCACTTTGATAAGAAAATTCCACAACAAACTCTACACCTGGTGATGACAACAAGAACAAGTGGCACTTAATTATTTTTTTGCAAAGTCTGTGGGGGGGGGGCAATATATGGTGACGGTGTATAAGGAGGTGAAACCATAACAGTTATTTATTTTTGCAGCATATAAACAGTGTGGTTTCAGTTTCAGTGGGAATTACAAGATGTCTTCAGGTGATTTAAGCAGAATAATCACACACTGCTTTGTAACAGGAGCATCCCACTATGTGTGTCCTGCAGACTGCAAGGCGTATTTAGCTAGAAAAGTTCAGTGGAACGTAGAGATGCCCGCAATCGGAGTTCCACATCACTACATCAGTTGCTTTGACAAACAACACTGAACCTCATTATAGGCTTGGCCTTTTGACCCTAATCTTTAAGAAATACGCCGTGAGTAAAAAAGCCATATGTGTACAAATATGTCTCCAGTCTCAGTAAACAAAGAGGCTAAAATAGATTAAAGATGGCTTGGATGAATATGTATGTTTATGAAGCACAGCTCTCCAATTTAAATGTAGATATAGCAAAGAGGGAGTAAGTAAGGAAAACCATACTTTTGCATCTTTGTTTGTGTGCCTCTACAAAGCCAGAACAGATGTGAGTCCTGGCAGGGTTGGAAACTGGAAATATCTTGAAGAAAAACAGCCCAAAAAAGAAACACAGGTGCAGCATGTTGTAATCCATCTCAATGAAGCAATAATGATGTCCCTGGAACAAACCCTGGTTGTTCAGAGATTTTTAATGTAAGGTAAACACAGAAGCCAGTTGTTAAAGTGAGCAAATATGAGCAAGATTTTCTTACAGTATGTTGTTTTTTATTGGAAATTCGAGACATTCAGAAACGTCTAAAAAAATTATACAATGTAATGTAAATTGAAGAGCCTGAGCTACACTGGATTTCTTGATCTTTTTCTCTAAAAGACCAGACTTTTTATTAAATTGATCTTTCCCAGTATTTATCAAGCATATCCTTTGCATATTTGCTTTCCCCAGATTTTTATTTATTGTGTAGTATTTAGTTTTTTATTGACTTAACACTGAAAAAGTATCATTTAAGCATAAAGGTTGTTATTTTGGGAAAAATACTCACCTACCTATAGCATCAGTGAATTATTTAATTTTTTAGTTAGACAAAGCATAAGAGGTGTAAGAAACGTCTAGAAATGAAAACCTAATGTGCTACACAGACACGATAACAGTTCTTTCAGGCTGCCACAACATGTATTAGACATCAGCAGACAACAAGAAGTCCAGCTTCTAACAGAAAAGTTGCTCTATTTGTTTCCTTCTGAAGTATCAAATTCTATCCATCATAGAATACTCTGGATTATTACATGTTGGCAGTCTTTTGGAAATCTCACAGTTAAGATATGGGTCTACTAGCTCTTCACGTAATACATGCATGTGCTGCTACTGTTGCTAACTGTGCTATACATTGCTAAACACTGTTTAAACTCTAATTATGTTGTAGTTTTGAAATACTGGTGAAATCCTGTTTACTGCAGAGCTGGGTAATACGAACTGCTACTTCTCAATCACAGAAAGGCTGCTAAAGGCTCCTTTATAACAATATGTCCCTGCTTTACCTTGCTGTAAAATCTTAACTAATTGCTTTGCCAGTAACATTTGGAAAAATCCCTGTGATTTAAGATAAAGCATAATAATTTCACTCAATGAGGCTGACCTACCTAACACAACATTCTTCCTGACTTCTTATTTAACACTCTGCTACTTGTAAAGCCAAGTTTCAACAGAATACTTCCACCAAGGTCTTAAGACATTTATTTAATCCACTATTTTTGAATTAATTTAATTTGCCAAATAATTACATGAGTGAGGAGTTTCACAACTTGCAGCTGTGCCTCATCCCACCGCTGAGACCAGTGTTTAAATTTTATTTTGTACGAGGTCAGCTCTGTGTGCCATTAATGAGTAGCCGAGCAAATTGCAGTGCACAGTTTGATTTTTGCTGATGTTAGAAAGACAACTTTCAGCTGGGTTAATGAACCTCAATGTAGAATACTCATGAACCCAAATTAGAATGTGAGATATGAGCCAGGATTTCAAAGAATAGAATATATAATTGTCACAATTATTTTAAAAACAATGAATATTGTTTTGAACAAGTGTTAATAATAACTAACATTTACAGATTTTTTTTATCATCACCAACTGAAACAATGCATTTTATTGGGACTTTATGTAATAGATAAATACAGTACAACATTGTGAAGTGGATAGAAATGTGATTATTTATTTTTAAACTGTACAGCAAACAAAAGTCTCCAACATGCAATGTGAATTATTATATTTAGGCATAAATTTGCTTTGATGTAAACTATTCCACTGTAGGTCTGGATGCATTTTTTTGCTTGTTGTCTTAGTGGAAGGTGAAACTCTGACCCAGTCTTTTGCAGCCTCTAATAGGTTTCCTTTCATCAACTATGAGAAGGCGTCTTGTCTCTGCTGACAAAAGTGCATGATGCTACCGCCACTATGTTGTGGGGATGGTGTGTTCAGAGTGATCTACAGTGCCAGTTTGCATAACACATAGCATTTGGCATATAGGTAAAAAAAGTTTATTTTTGGGTCCATCTGACCATAGCACAAATTTCCCATGTGCTCTACATGGATTTCCCCATCTAAGATGTGGATCACTGCAGCTCCATCAGAGTAACCATGGACCTTTTGGCTGTTTCTCTAATTAACACTCTACTTGCCTTGCCTGGCCTGTACGTTTGTCAGGCTGTCCATCTCCTAAACCTCAACGGTAACGGTAAGTGTCCTGAAAGGTGCTTTTAAATAAATATATTATTATCCTTATTATTAACGGCCAGGGCCCTGCACATTTTAAATGTGTTCCTGCTCTAGCACAGCTGATTCTATTGAAAGAAATTACTCCTCAGTGTGATTTTTAGACTGGACCAAACACCGTCATGCAGTTGTAACAGATTGTTTGAGCAGTTTGAGCACGACAAAAAAAAGTTTGTCTCATCACAGACATTTATTGTTTTGTTTTAAACTTCCCTATAGTCAGGGTGTGCCAAGTGCGCAGCTTGAGATAAGTTTGTTTTGTGAGTGATAAAAGCTTCTTCAGCTTCTGTGGTCCATTCCAAGGGGGCAGTGAGATTTCTCATGTCCTGTTTTTTCACTAGGTCCCTAAGGGGAGCTGTGAGATCAGTGTAGCCGGGGACAAATGATCTACTGTATCCTGTAAGGCCCAGAAATGACAACATGTCTTTCACAAAGAGTGGTTTTGGATGAGAAAGTACTGCAGGAGACATACCGGTCCCTGGCTGGGAGATCACCTGCCCAAGAAGTCCACCTGTCTTATGCAGATTTGAAGTTTGGCCTTACTGACTTTGTAGCCTGTCTTGGCCAGATGTGAAAGAACTGCAGCAGTAGCCTCCAAACATTCAGTGACAGTGGGAGTGGCCAAGAGAATGTCATCAACATACTGGATGAGTGTAGTGTGTGGTGGGAGTGGGCAGTCCTTTAAGGAGTCTTTAAGAACTTGGTTAAAGATTCCTGGGGAGAGAGCAAACCCCTGTGGCAAACGAGTGTATTGGTACCTATGTGATCTATAGGTGAAAGCAAAAATGTCCCTGCATTCTTCAGCTAAAGGCAGGCAAAAGAAAGTATTGGCCAGGTCAATGCATGTAAACCATGCATGTTCAGGATTAAGATTAGTGAGAGCATCATAAGGATTTGGAACAGGGACAGTATGAGTGGACAGTGCTGCATTAACGGCCCTCAAATCATGTTCCATTCTCCATTTCCCTGTTCCTTTTTTCTCAACTGGTAAAATAGGTGTATTCCACGGGGAGGAGTCAGCCAACTCTAATACACCGGCATTCCACAGACCATCAATTGTGTCCTTAATGCCGAGTTCAGCAGCGGGTTTATGAGGGTATTGGGACCTCCAGATTGGTTGATCAGAAGTAAGCTGAAAAGTAATGGGAGTACAGTGTATGAGACCTACGTCCGTGGGACCTTCTGCCCAGAGTGTGGAGGGCATGTTCTGTACAACTGCAGTTGCCAGTGGGTGATCTGATTTTTCTCTACCATGTTGTCTACCACCCTTCCTGTTCTTTGGATAACTGTACAGAGGCGACAACGCCTTCTGGAGCTACATAAATGTCAGTGGTGACAATGTCCCACGTCTTACCCTCCAGCTCATCAGCAAAGCTTTCCTGGTAGCATTCACAGTTATTTCTGTTATAAAACAGGGTGACATGCGGCGGGTCAGGGGGAGGAATATAGGGTGCCAGAGTGGAGATCCAGGATTTCCACCGAAGGAAGGAAGAGAGAACACCTCTGCACGCTGTGGTTTCTGGGTGTAGCAAGACCCAGTAAATGTCAGCCATAGGATCGGGTAAGGGCTGGATTAAATCCCTCGGTCTGGGGGGTTCTGCGGGGACCCTCAGTGGTGGTCTGGCCAGAGACTGGGCTCATCCCAGGCTGGCAATTGGAGTGAAGGCTGCTGCTGTTGGCCTCCACGTGGCGGACCACCTCTCCCTCTGCGGGGGCGACCTGCTGGTCTTGCAAGTGGACCATACCATCCATTCTTGTATGGACATTCACGAGACCAGTGGCCTGGCTCTTCACAGTAGTAACACACATCAGCATTCCCCCACCTCCGTGGCGGCCCTCGCTGGAATCCCCTTCCCCTGGGCCCACCTCGTCCCCAGAAACGACCAGCATGTGCCTGATGAGGACCAGAGGTCATAGGCCCCTGTGCAAACGTGTTCTGGTGGCCAGGAAATGGAGGAGCTTGTGGTGGTTGGGACACAGCACCTTCATACATTATTTTGGTGGTTTTATTCTCTTTCTTCTTTTCCCCTGCTTTTTGTTTTGCTTCAGCTAACTGCATTTTTAGTAACTGAGTCTGCAATGCTTTAAGTTCTTCCTCATCCTTCTTATGTTCCTCTCTTATTTTAGATAGATGGTGAATTAAATGGCGATCACACGTTCCACTATCAGCCCCTGGCAAATCAGGATTGTCTTCCATGTTGGTTTTAACCTGTGTGGATAAACCTCTCAGCACAGCGTCTCTGAACCAATCCCTCTGTGAGCCCTCATTGGCTGGATTAGTTCCTGTTTGTGTTTGCCACATGGATTTGCATTGATCCAAATATTCTCTTGGATTGGTGTTTGGATTCCATTCAAATTTAGGGATAGTGCACCCCCTGGTTACAGGGTATAGGTCCCTTAGAGCGTCCCCTATCCACTGGCAATATCGAGTGAAAGGGTCTGAATCTAGGGCGAAGGTGGTGTGAGCTGTAGTTTCAACCTCTCTACAGGTGTGTGGTTTCATGCAACGTGCTGCAATCGCGCGGTAGTCACCTAGAGCCAAAGTGCTGCCTGCCGTCAGGGAATCTAAAGTTTGTAACCAAATAGAAACCCCCTCAATTATGGGTGGGAGCTTGTCGCAGAGTGTGATAAGATTCCCCCAGGGAAAAAGGCTTATATTTGTGCTGGCCCCCGGTTCCAGGGTGATGGAACAGGGGCATCTGGTTTTTATAGAACCCAGGCTCCCCTCTTGATGCCACTTTGCGGAGGAGGCGTGGTTGCATGATTTGAGTTTCTGGTTGGGGGGCACTGCGCTCAAGTATTCACACCTTAAAAGTATTCACACCTTGTGAAACTCTCCTTCCATCTTTATTCAGTTCAAATTCACTTGCTCCAATGCTTCTCAATCATACATCAAAACAGCAATCAGTTATCTGTCCTTGTTAACACCGCGAGGTTCGCCAGACAAATAACTGCATTAACACAACAGCAATGAGAGTTTTGCTGACCGCAGCGCTCCTCTCCACTCAAATTATTTCTCACTCAATCCTCCTGACAACGTCTGTATCACAGATTATATTTTCCGTGAACAGCTCATGTATTTTTCTTTTCCTGCTCTCGGTGGAGGTGGACGCTTTTCCTCTGTCACCCGCACCCCTCCCATATCTGCCCTGCTTCAGCTCTGTGTCTTGTGTTTTTTTTGGAGCCTCTTTTAGCACATCTTCCAAATTCTTCCAAAATATGGATTTGGTCAGCTGGTCTCTCAATGCAATTGATCAAATTTTCTCGACGAGAAGACAGGGGTCGGGAGAGCCCACGTGCCCGGACGGGACATTTTTCTCCGGATACACGATGGACTCCTGGCAGATGTGGAGGATTGTGTGTCTGTCGATAATGTCAGTCGAGGATGTGGAAGATGTGTATATAATTGGATGTTTGATATCAGGATTTCTGCTTTTTGGAGTCAGCGGTTACCTGGCATATCGAGAAATTCGGAGAATGTCAGCAGCTGTTCTGGCCATTGTAAGGCTGCCTGGCATATGTGATGGGATCTTCAGAGCGATCAGCACTCAGACTGAGATGTTACGTGAGCTGAATCGCAGACTGGATGTGATCCTTACCCAGGATCGCAGGCAGGTTGCAGTTCCTGGACTCAGGAGTGAAATGGGATAAATCTTGGAGAAAGTTGTTCGCTCGAATCTGGCAGAAAGACCAGGAATTTGGCTGTTTGGATTCGCCTTTGAGAAGCACCAGCGAGACTCTCAAGCTGACGGAAAATTAAGAGTCAGCCTAACCCAAATAATTATTGTTTTTCTGAATCTGGCTCCCCTGCACGGCCTTGATGACTGGCTATCTTCAACTTCTCCTGGAAGTTATGTAAACATGACGCTCTGCTCCCTCTGCCCCCTCCCTTCCCTGAGGACATCTGTGGACCTGCTCAGAACTTGGCCGGTTGATGTATTCCAACGAACCATCAAGGACAATGGCCTCTGGGACAGTGCTTCATGGACTTACTTGCACACACTCACTTGCACACACACACATGCTCAAGATAAACATATGCACCCCTCACACCACCTTCACCGTTCCCGGCATGCTGTTGTTTTGTAAAGTTGTTGCTTCTTTGTGCTGAGGTTTTTTGCAATCTCAAACTGTATCCTGCTAAGGATAAAGTGTAAAATAGGATTTTTTTCCCCCTCTACTTACCTAATGTGGCCTCTTTTCTTAACCCTTAATTCCAAGGGACACAAACCCCGTTTTGAGGGACTCTAACCCTTCTCAAGAGGGACTCAAACGCTGTTTAAAACCACTTTCAGAATTCGTAGTTTCCCACACTACGGGCCTCAAACCCAACACAATAATGAATTTTCGTCAAAAAACATGTGGAGTTGCCAAACTCAGGAAAAAATCTTCAACCTCTTTTTTTTTTTAAACTATTAATACTATTATTTAACCTCGTTCAGATTTCCTTACATTTTTCTTATTGAATAAATTTAGCACAGTTTTCCACTTACTTGGACATAAGACACCATTTAATTTAGGCCTATCGAAAAATGCCAAAAGCAGAATTTGATTTAAACAGGTTTCCACTTTACCTTAATATGCTGTGACGGGTACCCTTGGTGTCAGATGTCCGTTCGTGGTCTCTGTTTTATCCAAATCTCTCTGCTTTTCCCAAAATCACGTTGGGAGTCACCAAGTTGATGGAGTTGTTCCCAGAAACTCCTGCGTGCTCGTTTGTTTTGGTAAAGCTAAGTCCTATGCTATACTGTTTTATTAAACTAAATAATACAAGGAAACACAGTTTCTTTCGCCCGGCCGGGGAGACGTGTCAGCTGAGTCACCACAGCACTTCTGACTTTTCCTCCCCAAAGACAGGGTTTTTATTCAAAAGCAAGGCGTGTACAAATACAAAGAAAAAACATATATTTTTAGCGAGTGTCAGTTGCACTCTTACACCTGGCATTCAGCTATCTGTTCGACCTTCCCAACATTCCTGCTATTCTACTTTTGGACCTTCACAACATTCCTGTTATTCTGCAGACATGTACAGAAATATCTTCACAGTTGCAGGGCAGATTATAGCCAATCCAAACACACACACACACACCTGTTTTGAGCAAGCCACTAAGTTACACAGTATATTTCATTACACACATTATTAATCCTAACTTGAGCATAGCAATGCAGACCCTATTAAGTATACATATTACATATTACGTATTACATATTTTCCAACAGTAAGGATGTGATGAGTTTGTCTGCCGGCAAGGATCAAAGATGGAGCTGAGAAGGAAGCAGTCACAGATGAGGGTGTCATAAAGAAGGTGGCTGATTGTGCTGAACAGAGGACACACTGATCTTAAGATGGTGGAGACTGTGGAAGTGTGTTGTTACAAGATAATGGTGTTTATGACCTGTTTACGATGCAGCTGTTTTTCCCATTCTTAGAGAGCGACATTCATTGTAACTAGGGTACCCCCAAACATAATAAAAAGAGAGGTGCGAACAGATGGTTTTCAGAGCGGTAGGAGATTTGTAACTGAAAGCACATCCCTGTCCGTTCTCCTCGCAGCGAGTGAAATAACTAATTCTTTGTCTTTCTCTTCTTTTTGTGATGTTATAAGTATTTTAGGTTGTTTGAACCTGACAATTATTATTTACAAAGGCAACAAAACTATGAATCAACACACATTGAATTATATAGTAAGCAAAACATGTGAAATAAGTAAACATTTTTATGTTTTAGATTCTTCAACATAGCCACTCTTTGCTTTGATTGCTGCTTTGCACCATCAGCATTGTCTTAAAGAACTTCATGAGGTATAATCACCTGAAATGGTTTTCAAAAGAACTTCCCAGAAGTTCATTGAGAGATGGCCAAAATGTAAAATTTAATCACAGCAAAGGCAGCTAGTTAAGGAATCTAAGATATAAAAAAAAAACATAATTAAAATTGGTTTACAATTTTACGTTTGCTGCATAATTCCATATGAGTTAATTTACAGTTTTTATGCCTTCAGTGAGAATCTAGGTACAATGTAAATAGTCAAAAACCTAAAGAAAACCATTCAATGAGAAAGTGTTTCAAAAAACTTTTGACTGGTAGTGTATGTACCTTCTAAGGTCCTTTTATGGGGTGCCGTTTAGGACAGAAACAATTTTTTCTCTCACACACACCACTAAAACTGTTGCATACATTACTATAGACACAGTGACACACACTAAAACACCTATGCCGGTTTGAATGAGAGGTCAAATCTAGGTGTGTGTGAACTAATACTAGGCTGAATGAGAGGGTATACGTGTGTGTGAACTAATACTAGGCTGAATGAGAGGGAATACATGTGTGTGTCTGAACTAATAAGAGTGAATGAGGTAATTTGTAGTAGAATGAATGAATTACAATACATGTACGCGTAAGAGTTCATTGTGCTGTGAGTGAGAGGCTTGTACTTGTCTGTGTGAGAGGTAAACTTGTCACGGAAGAGGCGGGGTAAAAGTTGGCTTGCGCATGCGTAGATCCCAAACTGAGCGACATTGCTTTAATACAGAGCGTCCAGTAGGTGGCAGCGAATTATCGGCCAATAACTATGAGCTCCAGAGAAGAATGCGAAACATGGCTAATGGCAACGTGAGTAAAGACAGAATAGGTCAAGCAGCCGCAATTTTAAATAGTATTTTATCATCACCGGAGGCAACAAGCAGTGTGACCTTCGCCTTAAACGAAAGAGCTTCTTTGACCCCCCGCAGTGATTCGGTTGAGACAGAATTAGCATCTCTGTTTCGTGCTGGAGCAGCTAGCCGAAGTTCGGCGGTGTCAACAGTAAATCAAGGTAAAAAATATTTTCTTTATTCCGCTTTTTTTTTTTTTTTATTAAAGTAAAAATTTTGTTTTCTAAAGAAATTGGACAATTTATTAACCCGGCCATCAAATCCCGACCTAGCTTAACTGTTGTGTAAACACTGACAAAAGTATTGCTCCGATGCTCCTCATGCTGAAAACTCTTCTACCAACACAGGACCAAGTTCGGTGGCTCCTGTAGCTCCACGTTTCCAAGCCCAGCAGTGTTTTGGACCTTGGACTACTAACAGGAGAAGAAGGTAATATTTTTGTTGGTCTTCATTTAGATTGCTAGCACAGATTCTGCATAATATTTGTTGTTCCTGATGAGAGAATATAGCTAACTCTGTCTGGATAATTGGCATAACGTTACATACAAATAATGACACTGTCTGTAGGGTGAGTGGTCATTACACTGTGATGGTCTCTATTACACTGTAGAACTAATTTATTTAAATTTAAATGCTCTCTGTCTGTTTTAGATGCATAGTTTCCTTTGTTGATCATCGGATTTCTCTTCAGTTAAGTATTCAATTCAATTCAGTTTTATTTATATAGCGCCAATTCACAACACATGTCGTCTCAAGGCACTTCACAAAAGTCAGGTTCATACATTCCAATTAATCCTAACCATTGAACAGTGTAGTCAAAGTTAGTTATTTATTCAAATTGGATAAAAAGTTTTTCGATCTAAGGAAACCCAGCAGATTGCATCCAGTCAGTGACTTGCAAACATTCCCTCCTCCTGGATGAGCATGTAGAGACAGTGGACAGTCACTGGCGTTGACTTTGCAGCAATCCCTCATACTGAGCATGCATGTAGCGACAGTGGAGAGGAAAAACTCCCTTTTAACAGGAAGAAACCTCCAGCAGAACCAGGCTCAGTGTGAGCGGCCATTTGCCACGACCGACTGGGGCTTAGAGAGAACAGAGCAGAGACACAAAGAGAATAAAGAAGCACTGATCCAGGAGTACTTTCTATGGGAAGGAAAAGTAAATGTTAATGGATGTAGCTCCTTTAGTTGTTTCATCTAGAAAGAAAGAACAGAAACTCTGAGCCAGTTTTCAAGGTTAGTGTCTGAAAGAGAGCACATAGAGTTAGTCACAGTAAAGCTCAGTCAATCACCATGTCTAGGAGAGAGAAAGGGTTAAACACTAAAAGACAGGGCCATGTGGATCATTGGTAGAGGGTGAGCATTAAGTTGTTGCCAGCAGAAGCTCGGACGATTCCCCCCTCCAGAAAGGTGTCACAGGTAGACACAGAGTCAGGCCAGGTGTAGCTTCTAGGAAGAGAAAAGAGAGAACAAGGTTAAAAGCTGAAATAACAGCAAATAATGCAAAATTGGAGAGTAGTGTGAGAATGTAGCGAAGAGGGTGAAAGTGGTCATTATGTCCTCCAGCAGCCTCAGCCTATAGCAGCATAACTACACAGATAGTTTCAGTTCAGATTATTTAGTTAAACGGCGCTTATTTACAACAACGTCGTCTCAAGGAACCCCACAAAGGGTCCCACTGATGGTCATTGTTATACTAAAAACCACAATGATCGGGATACCTCTCTCTTTCAGATTGATTATAACCACTGGAAAAGAGAAGGTGGTCATACAGGTAGCAGAAAAGTATGTACTCTGTAAACTTCTTAAGTCTGATTCTCTCTTTTCCCCATTCCACAGGAGTTTTTCCTGGCTTCAAGAAATCCTTCTGGACTGAAGACTGGAAACAGAACATCTCTGTTTAACATATCTGAGCCAGCAAATTCAGTCCCAATGCAACTTTCTATTATTCTTGTTCTGCTGCTGCAGCTGTCTTTTCTTACTTCCTTTACATTAGGAGTCAGTGAAGGCGATGTCCAACAATTTTTTTATGGATGCGCTACATTGTATAGAACTAATTCAAAGGGAAAGAACAGGTGACATAAGTAGCCAGGATAGGCTTTACAGAGAACTTGCTGATCACACTCAGACTTTATCTGCAATCCTGTCAGTGTCACTGTTTAATGAGTTAAGATACCATGCATATAGAACAATGATTGAAGACTTGTATACCTGTTTTCAATCCATTTTAGAAGAATATGATGCTATGCTAAGATCTCATGAATTGAACCCTAGATGTCTGCTTCCCCCAACAAAATGGACTGGTTTTCCAGGGCGCCCACGATATGACATCACATCATTGCAAATTTCTCACTGCATTTCAATTGGAATGAACTGGCAGCAGATTGCATCTGCCTTTGGTATTAACCGTCGAACTCTCTACAGATATAGACAACACTTGGGAATCCAACCCTTACAATATACTGTGCTGACAGACCAAGACTTAACAAGAGTTGTGACTGACATTCTACAAAGGACACCAAATGCTGGTGAAACTTATGTGCTTGGGAGCCTTGCATCCAGAGAAATACGTATTCAGTGTTGGCGTGTTAGACAGTGTCTACAGGTTAGTGGTGTGAAAGAAAATGTTATATTCACAAACATCATAACAATATTCTCCTTATGTTCACTATTCTAATATTTTGACTCCATAAACAGGAAGTTGATCCAATTGGACGGTCATTCCGCAGGAGGCGTACCATACGCCGACGGGTTTATAATGTTCAGACACCAAATCAACTATGGTAGGGTAACAATTTTTTTATTTTACACAAAAGTATTATACATTGTTTTGCATTGTACTAGGTACCTTATTTAACTGTTCTTTAATGCTAATGTTCAGTCGACAAAAGGTCATGTTGCAAACGCAAGCCTCATTGTTTACTTTTAGAAATACCTTTTTAATATCCCAGTTTTAATGAGTGTAATAAAAATGCATTTCCACAAAAAGAATGAATGTTTATTTTTTTTAGAACAATCTCTTTTTTAATACTTGGTTTAATCTTGGGCACACTGTCTTGACCTGTTCCCACATGTGTATAAGCATTAAGATGCTGCATGGCGTTTTGCTACCTTTATGTTTTTGAGTAAGGTTAGGTAAATCTGAAGTACGGTGAACAATAAGTAGGAATACTGATTGTTGAAACAGTTGTTTATGTTGTTCCTTTTAAATTGTGCTTTTTTTTCTTTAACAGGCATTTTGACAGTAACCACAAGCTGGTGAGATGGCGAATGGTTGTTCATGGCTGTGTGGATGGCTTTAGTCGAACTATAATATATCTAAGATGCTGTAACAACAATAGAGCCTCTACTGTGTTGTGCCTGTTTGTAATGGGAGTGAATCATTTTGGTTTGCCTTCAAGAGTAAGGTGTGATCATGGAATGGAAAACACACTTGTGGCTCGTTTCATGTTGGAAAGACGGGGGCTGAACAGACGTAGTGTCATTGCAGGCTTGTCAGTACATAATCAGCGCATTGAAAGATTGTGGGCAGAGCTCAATAGGGTGGTCGCGAACCATTTCATAAATCTTTTTAGTTTCATGGAGCAGCATGGTATCCTTGACTCTTTGAATGAGATTCATCTATTTTGTCTACATGCCAAGAATTGAAAGAGCAACAATAGAGTTCAGAAACCAATGGAATAACCATGGCCTCTCCACACAGAATGGGCAGACTCCACTTCAGTTGTGGCACACAGGTGTCATAAACAACATGGCACAACAAAATACAGCCGTTGATTCTATTTTTGAGCTACATGAAAATTTTGGAGTAGATTATGGGGGACCATTGCCCGATATTCAGACTAGAAATAATGTTGTTATTCCAGATATTGATGTAGGCATAAATGACACGGCACTTAATTTGATGCACCGCACATTTGATGCACTGCAAAATGATGGAAACTATGGCATCGATTTATTCTGCTCTGTAGTAACCTTTCTTGAACAATATCAGTTGTAATCTACAGAATTGAGTTTTTTTGAGCAAAATTAAAATTTTGAAAGTGAAGATAATCACTAAATGTTTAAAACTGAAATGTTCTGTCACTTTGTGAGAATACATTTACAGTAATAAGATTTAAATGCGTATTGTATTTTATTTGAGGTTTAGAATGTATGTAAAGCTGAAATAAACAGTACTGACAATACATTACTCAATCTCTCTGTTTTCACATTCTGGAAGGAGTACATTTACAAAACGAGAAGTATAAATTAAAAGAGAAGATAAACATTGGTGTAGACCACCAGATTGAACCAGTAAGCACAAGAAAAAGATAGTAAAACTTCCAACTGGGAAATTTATGGTATGAAAATAAACTGGATGTTGTGAGGTAATTCTAAACCTTTGAAAATTAGAATGGTAAACGAAAAAAAGATCACTCCAACTAACATGCCGGACTGTATATAATGCCCTGCAGGTGGCAATAAAACAAAGATGAGAATTTATCAAATTTTGAAAAGGAAAAAAAAAAGTAACAAAGATTACAACATACCAGGTGAAACATAGAATGTGTTTGAATTAAACTTAAAATAACTTATTTTTTATGTTGACCATTCTCTCATCCCTGCTAGTGCCCAGTGTTCCATTATATAACTTCTGAACAAAATCACTTTGCTAACCTGGACCAGCCTTAGGTTTCGCAAATAAATGTCTAAACTTTAAAGCAACATAACTATGTACTGCGAGAAATGTAATTCAAGCAAAAAAGTGTTTATGTTCTTCCAAATCCCTGGGTGTTCCCTAAAGCAAAGTCCATGCTTTCCTTAAAAGCCTCATAAGAAGTTATGAGCGGGAGTTTCAAACAGTTTATACATGTGTTGGCCATGGGGAACATTCATTTTGAGGAGCTTTCTTCACTGTCCTCATGGTTAAACTCGATGGATGGTGCTGGAGAAAAGCCGACTGGTGGTATCTCATTTGCTCCAGTTGCAAATACGAGGAGGTTTTGAAGCTTTGATGATCCTTCCTCATCTGTGGAAAAAAATATAACTATTAATTGAGTTTCCATTTTGGTACTATTTGCCATTTACAGTTCAAAGTACATTTAAAAGTTGTGATAACTATGCTAGAATATTACACCTTACAGTTAAAACCAGATGTATACATAGACTCTATCAAAGGACCCCAACATTGTATTCCTCTCTCCCCGAAATTATATCAGACAAAATGTTTCCCATTTTAGGTCAGTTGGGATTACCAAAATATTATATTTGAATTTGTTTTGTACCATTTCTGTACTACTTTTTTTAAATTCACAACTTTTAATGCAACTCTGAACATTTGACTGAATTGGAAGCAAACCTGTGGATGTATTATTGGATAACACCTCAAACACATTGTTTCCTTGAGTGACATCAGGGAAAAAACAAAAAATTAAATTAAATGCAAAATATCAGGAAAAGAATTGTGGCTCCCCATAAGTCTGTCTTAACCATGAGTACAATTTCTTATTCCTGAAGTCGCCATATTCATCTGTTTAATTAAATGCAAGTACAGTATGTCCAGCCCACCAAACAGTATAGGAAAGAGATTGGTTCTGTCTTAAAGAGATTAATGTGTTTTGATCTAAAATGTCTGTATCAAAAGACAGAACAAAAGCATAAGACCTAATGAAGAAGGGGGAAGTTTGCAAATCTCATAGCACCATCCCAAATGATGAAGTATGGGGGTGGCAGCATCACATGTGGCTGCTTTCCTGTAGGAAAAACAACATGGCACAACAAAATACAGCAGTTTATTCTGCACATCACAGAATAGATTGAAATATTGGAACATCTTAAATCATCACACAGGATGTCAAAGCTTAGGCACAAATGGGTCTTCCAAATGGAAAATGACTAAGCAAAAGAATTCATAAATTGGCTTAAAGACAACAATGTCAAAGTTTTGGAGTAGCCATCACAAAGCCCTGATCTTAGTCCCATACTAATGTGTAGGCAGAGTTGAAAAGGTAAGAGGAAGTAAGATGACCTACAAATCTGACTCAGTTAAAACAGTTCTGTCAGGAGGACTTGGCTAATGTTCAAGCAAAGTATTCTGAGAATCTTGTGCAAGGATACCCAAAATGTTTGACTATAGTCATACAGTTTAAAAGGTAATTCTACCAAATATTAAATAAATGTGTATGAACTATGAATTTAAGAAGAGTAAAAAAAAAATCTCATTATAAATAGATAACAGATACAATTTTGGTAACCTTAACTAAAATAGGAAGAGATGTTTAATCTGATTTTAATATCAGACAATGAGGGGAAAAAAAAGTTTATTTTATACAGTGTATGAAAATATCTGTTTTTGACTCTATATTGTTCACTTGAAGGAAACCTTGCATTTATAGCACATTACATTCTTTATACTGGAAAGGAATCTTGCAGATTCATAGATTTGTTTTTCAATTTTTAAAATCAAAACAGGAAAATTTGGGCTTTGAAAACTGCTATTTGACAATTCTTTGTTTTAATATAGTCACAGAATCTTTTGTTTAATTACAAACCAAATGTGATGGTTTTAGGATATGGTCCACTGATCATACTTTCAAATGATGTGTGGCTATTTTGAGAGATACGTTAATGAGTAACAATCATATAATATTAACAGCTACAGACAAGATGATAATATTTGCAAATTACCTTCTGCATCTTGCAGATAATCTCTCCACAAAGGAATAACTGCATCTTCTGCTCTTCTTCGGTTACTTCCTTTGGGAGCAAGCCGAGGGGTGAAAAGGTCATCCATCATGTCAGCAGTTAATCGCTGTGGCTCATGGCAGAACAAAGAGCGAAAACTGTCTGGATATTGCTTAACAGCATCTAAAACTCCAAGTGTCTTTAGTTCTTCTTCAAACCTGTACAAAAATAAATAAGCAAACAAACATTTACTCCCAGTCTCTGATTGATAAACTGAGCGGAGACGTTTTTGTATCATGCATTTAAAGAAATATTAAAAACAAACTACATCTTTGAAAGGGGCCTAGAACCCTGTGAACAACATGAAACATCAGCAGGTCACGCAGGAGAAGATCTCGATCACTGATGGTTGTTAAGGGTCTGACACATCCTGCATTGGTCATGTAGTCTAAAAGAGGATCTGTGGCTCTCAGAAGCTCCTCCAGAGTGGAACTTTCAGATACCTAACACAGTTTAACACAAGTGTAAACAGACAAAATCAAATAGGGATATGTTCTCCTTAATTCTTATGTACAGTTAAAAGTAATATAATTTGTAAGTGGAATAACCTTTTTCAGTTTTTCATGGAGGTCTGCATCAGTTACATCTTTTAAAGTAGGACAAGCTGCATTTGGATCTCCAACCAAGCTAGCGAAAAGGACTGGAGAAAGGAACCGTGGAGCTGGACCTCCATGGACGAGGCTAACAGCAATTGCCCTTCCAGCCAAAAAGTGCTTGTCCTCCCTCATGGCTGTATAGTAAAAGAACAATTATACAAATATGGTTTCAAACATAAAGATGTTAAAAAGAAATACCAGAAACTGAAGAATCAGAACAAACCTGTACTATTCATAGCTACATTTTTGCTTTCATCTGTGCCTTCAAACATCGGAGACATGGACAAGGCTTCAATGAGTAAACGCAAACATTCTCTCCGTGGGCCACCCAAATCAATCGCCTCTTCATTTTTTCCAAAATCATCAGAGAATTTCACATTCATTGAGAAATGTGGATTGTATGATACCCTTTTAAATCCACGTATGGCTCCATCTAAAACTGCTGAACGACTGACATTGAATTTGCAGTGCATTCCAGTGTCAATATTTTTGGACAGCTCTTCCAGTATGTCCTTCACAGGCAAGCTCTTGGAAGAAGTTTCAGATCTGAAAATGAGGAGAAAAAATAATGGCTGGTCACTTATTTAAAGTACTCTCCAATCAGTTTGCAAAGCCTCAACAAGGTTACTTAATGTATTTTCATTTAACCCCAAATATTTAAAACGCCTCAAAATAGCTTATTCACCAATGTCTAAATATTCTATAATTTAAAATTACGAACTTGCTAAAAAAATTAAAGTCCATTTATCAAGTAGATACTCACAAGTGAGTTTCAATACTGGCCAAAATGGCATGATTCATTTCTTCGTCATCAGAGGACAGATCAGAAACATTTGACATCACTGACAAATAGGTTGTGTAGTTGGAGCTTGCGTGTGTCGTTGGTTCATCTTCGCAGAGTTCAACAATGGAAGAGGGGTTGGAGTCTGTAGCAGATGACCTGGTGCTGATGGAGGTAGTGGACTGAGTTGTAGTTGTAGCAGAAGGTGGGATATTTGGATTGCTGATGTGAGATGGGCAAAAGGTTGGATGGTGTACTGCTGGCAATTCTTCATCTGCACTCTCCAAGTCATTGTTGTAGAGGGCATTTTCTATTGTGTTGAGCTGTTTACTTCTAGCCATGGCTCTTGTTGTCCGCGGTGATATTTGATATGCCGTCACGTTTCTTACTTCAACATCTTCTTGTAAGATTTAACCAAGGCACCACATGGAAACCAAACGTTTTGAAATAATAAATTTATCCTTAACTCCCATGGAATGCTTCTCTGTAAAATTATCTTTGTAATAGAATAAAGTAATATTTATTTCTAAGCCATCTAAAGGATCAATAACAATGCTTTAATAACCAAATGATGGAGCCAGGGTTGTTCTGAAGCAATATTACTAGATGTCTTTAACATCCCGAGAAGCTCTGAAATGCTTTTAATATAAAATGTAAATTAAAGTATCAGTGTGTCCATAGACAAAACTACAGTAATATTTTTTTTTTCTCACACAAAACAATACCATAACTTACAAGAAGAGTTTGTGATGGTCTGACATACAGAGCCTTTGATCTGAAGACCTTCTGGATCAGCTGGCGATTCAGTTGTTGACCCTCTTGGAGTTTGGGAGAGATGAGTTTATTTCCACAGCCCATGAGGATCTGAAGGCTAAATATGGTGTTTTTGATATTTATTAAAACCATACCTATTTTAACAATTTTGTACTTAAAATACAGTAACAGAATGAAACATTATAAATGTAGGATTACCTGATATTCTGAGGAATTATTAAACCAAAGCCATCTCTGATTTGCTGGATCGCGGTATGATTGTCTCAAGACTTATGGAATTCAAAAGCACTCAGTATGTGACCGTTTTCATGCAAGTATTGCTTGAAAGGCGGCTTGCAAATCACTTCCCACATGGGATTTGGAAGGAGTATTACATCTTTATTAAAGCATTCGTGGTAATGGATACCTCTGGGTCTGAAAAACAATGAATACAAATTTTAATGTATTTAACTGAAGAGAAATCCGATGATCAACAAAGGAAACTATGCATCTAAAACAGACAGAGAGCATTTAAATTTAAATAAATTAGTTCTACAGTGTAATAGAGACCATCACAGTGTAATGACCACTCACCCTACAGACAGTGTCATTATTTGTATGTAACGTTATGCCAATTATCCAGACAGAGTTAGCTATATTCTCTCATCAGGAACAACAAATATTATGCAGAATCTGTGCTAGCGATCTAAATGAAGACCAACAAAAATATTACCTTCTTCTCCTGTTAGTAGTCCAAGGTCCAAAACACTGCTGGGCTTGGAAACGTGGAGCTACAGGAGCCACCGAACTTGGTCCTGTGTTGGTAGAAGAGTTTTCAGCATGAGGAGCATCGGAGCAATACTTTTGTCAGTGTTTACACAACAGTTAAGCTAGGTCGGGATTTGATGGCCGGGTTAATAAATTGTCCAATTTCTTTGGAAAACAAAATCTTTACTTTAATTAAACAAAATAAAAGCGGAATAAAGAAAATATTTTTTACCTTGATTTACTGTTGACACCGCCGAACTTCGGCTAGCTGCTCCAGCACGAAACAGAGATGCTAATTCTGTCTCAACCGAATCACTGCGGGCGGTCAAAGAAGCTCTTTTGTTTAAGGCGAAGGTCACACTGCTTGTTGCCTCCGGTGATGATAAAATACTATTTAAAATTGCGGCTGCTTGACCTATTCTGTCTTTACTCACGTTGCCATTAACCATGTTTCGCATTCTTCTCTGGAGCTCATAGTTATTGGCCGATAATTCGCTGCCACCTATTGGACGCTCTGTATTAAAGCAATGTCGCTCAGTTTGGGATCTACGCATGCGCAAGCCAACTTTTACCCCGCCTCTTCCGTGACAAGTTTACCTCTCACACAGACAAGTACAAGCCTCTCACTCACAGCACAATGAACTCTTACGCGTACATGTATTGTCATTCATTCATTCTACTACAAATTACCTCATTCACTCTTATTAGTTCAGACACACACATGTATATACTCTCATTCAGCCTAGTATTAGTTCACACACACGTATACCCTCTCATTCAACCTAGTATTAGTTCACACACACACATGTATACCCTCTCATTCAGCCTAGTATTAGTTCACACACACACATGTATTCCCTCTCATTCAGCCTAGTATTAGTTTACACACACGTATACCCTCTCATTCAGCCTAGTATTAGTTCACACACACACATGTATATACTCTCATTCAGCCTAGTATTAGTTCACACACACACATGTATTCCCTCTCATTCAGCCTAGTATTAGTTCACACACACACATGTATACCCTCTCATTCAGCCTAGTATTAGTTCACACACACACATGTATATACTCTCATTCACTCTAGTATTAGTTCACACACACTTAGATTTGACCTCTCATTCAAACCGGCATAGGTGTTTTAGTTGTATGTGTGCATGCTTTTAATGTTATGTATGTGATATTCTAATAGTATATGTGTGTGATTTTAATCTTCTGAGTGTGTGTCACTGTGTCTAACAGTTTTAGTAGTGTGTGTGAGAGAAAAAATTGTTTCTGTCCTAAACGGCACCCCATATCCTTTAGCTTTTCACGTTACACTAAAAAACTCAGAAATTTTTTTTTTTTGTCGTAGTCTAAAAATCCGTTCTGTTTTTTTTTTCTGCTCCATTAAATTGTCAGCTCTCAAATGTGAATCCCCCCCACACAGGCTTTTAGAGGACCATGGGGACAATGTACACCTCACATCCAGCCTCTAAGCACTGCAGTATTTTGTCACAACACTGACAAAGATTTGAAAAAAAAGGTAAAACATTTTTAATGTAAAAAAAGTATAAAAAAGCTTCGATTGCTCTTGTGAAAAGGATAAAAACATCTCTTAAGTTATTCACATGGTGTAGGTTACACAGTTGTTCAACTACCATTGGCTCAGAGCAATGATGCAACCTGACTGTATCATATCTCCTAAACCCTGCGACTTATGCATTCATGTGGTGTGTGTGACAAATTGTTTCAGCACATTATTCTGATGGGGCATTTTTTATGCATAATTCATCCCCGAGCCTTCATTCTACATGAACGTTTTCAAATCCCTTTGAAGTTAATTCCCTTTTCATGATTAACGGCTTCGCCTGCTCCAGCTGTGCTGTAGCTGATTGTCGGTATTGGAAAAGTCACCTGTCGTAAACAATTTCTCTGTACAGCACTGAAGTGAAGGAAGGATTTATTTTTAAGGAATTCCCTGTAAATATTAAAACAAGGAGAACAGAACAAAAATGTGTCCTACAGCTATTTCTCCACATAGGCAGCCATGGAATAACTCATGGCAGTTCCATGAGAAAAAGAGGTTGCTTGTCTGCTCCGGAACCTCTGGGTAGAGAGATTTCATATGTCTTATCTCTTAAAAATTAACTGTAAATCTGTAGAAGACTGAATAGCGTTCATAAGCACTGGTCAAGTAAGGAAACGTATGTTGTTGTCTGCCTGCAACAATCACTTCGTGACCTGTCTCTTATATTCCAAAAAAACAAGATTCAAAAACAGAACAAGCTGTTAGACATTGGCAGAGAGGATTTTTCATGGGGAGAACCAACATACTCAACTCTGCTGATCAAACCACAAATGCATTTTTCATACAATTGTGACTCCATTAAGTTTTACTTAAAAACATGTCCTACCTTGCTTTATGGCTCATAATTAATGACTGAGAAAAACCTCAGGTTTTATATAATTTTTTTAAAGGAGGAGATAACTGGTAGTTTTGTTCTCCTTCAAACAACATAACCTAAATGAAGTACATTTATGTTAATCTGCCTGTTCATTTGCCTATCAAACCTGGCCTTTTTTGGTACTGTCCAAGGTAAGTAAATTGCTGTAGTAAAGGCCATTAAACACAACTCACTTATTTGTCCTTCAACCTTTAAGGTTAAGTTTAGATTCTTTGAAGTGAGGTTCTGTGAAGTTTTTATTAGCATTGAATCTCACAGTTAAATAATCAAAATCCTTCGCCCTAACAAATTTCACACTTAACAGTGAGCATCAGAATACTTAAATTGTCCTTTGTCTCATTGTGCATTGCACATAAATGATCACACCCAGTTGCATACCAGGCACTTCAATGGGAAGGCGTGAGTAGACACAGAGCCAGACAGAGAAGGTACACGCGATCTGTTTAAACACACACACACACACACACACACACACACACACACACACACAGACACAGAGACACGCACACTGACCTGAGCTGTTCTGTGTGTGTAGTCACCTGCATATCTGCATTACTGGTGGAGCGACAGGAGAAATTGTTCACAGGGTCGGAGAGAAGAGATAGTGGAAGTCATAAATGCAGCTCATAGTTTCAATGAGAGGAGGGGGAATGTGTTTCAGTTACTGACAGATTTTGCTTAATAAGTAAACAGAGCCCTGTGCTTCATTCATTATATAGATCAATGTCCTAATTTAAGTTATCTGCTGTGATGTTTATAGTTTATGTAGAACACACAGAAGCTAAAAACAGTTTTAAAGTATGGCTATAAAAGTAAAAAATTATGCTGAGAGGAAAATTTCAAATTTCTATTTAAATATATTTGAATGAAAATTCTGCCCATTTCTTTTGGGTGCTCAACGTTTTTGACAGTCACAGGGTATCTTTTCAGGACGGGACAAAAATTAAATACAACACTAACCAGTAGCCAACTTCAACTGTCTCCACCCCTAGATTTGAAAAAGAGAAGGTGCAAAATTCTGATGAAGGATAAAAAGAAATGAGAATGACAAATAATCATACTGAACAAAATAAAATAGTATTGTCCTAAAATATCGGCTCTGGTGGACCCTGACACCACTGCGCCTGTGTGTTCATGTTTTGCCCTTCCTAAGCCAGCTCCCTGATAAAATCTTTCAATATGACATATGTTGTGTTTGTCCACACATGGCATAGATCTTTGTGGACTTCCTGTATCTGTCATAATGTGCGGTTGTGGGTAGGACCAAAGTGCAGAGAAAGTACACCGGACCAGGTAAGTGCAGGTAAGTTTGAGATTTAATTGCTCTCATACGGAGGCAGGGAAAACAGAACCAGATGTAGCATCACACATGATAACGAACCCACCGGCTTTATACAATGAGCACAGTTAACTGGATCCTTTTAAAAATGATCAACACATTTTTCTGTATTAGGTATAAAAAATTAAGGGTTTTCAATAAAGAAGGCTTTTCGTCAACTAGATTTTTTCAAGTGTTGATTTTTCAATCTCTGTCATTCATGAACACCAACTCTGAGCTATTATAGTCTGACTTAAAATGTGTATTTTTTAAATTTATGAATACAGTATTAGTAGTCATCTCTCTGAGACTTGTGCCAAGAGCGGAACAGATGACTGAATTCTGTCACTGCAGGTTACTTAATATTGATGCTGAACTATAACAACTTCCTCCTGAACAGAAAATGGTCAAATGAATAAACGCAGGCTTGAAATTGTTGGTCCCATACGTAGGTAGCTGTGGAAAATAACCTGCAGTATTTGTTGTTCTGATGGCAATAGGGAGCCTCACAATTAAAAATGTACAGTGCATTATGTGCTAAGCCAGAAAAAAGATGGGCCTCAAGAAGAGGGAATTTTTGGTATCTATATTTTTCCAGGACTCATCCTCCATGTAATAGCTCTGTTATTTACAACATTAACTCTGAAAAGAACCGGGTAAGTTTGTGCACCCTGTGCACCCCTCCACTGTGCACCAGTGGAGGGGTTTTTCTAAAGCTCTTTATGGCCATGTGGTAGGTGGGTATCAATGACAAGAGCTGCTCACAGGCATGATAATCATCACAGCTTGGGAAGGACAGAGGACAAAGGAAGGAGCTCGGCAAATAGATTGTCATCATGTTTGTTATTCTGCCACATTTCCCTCAATCATCAAGCCTTTAATTATTTCCCCTGTGCAAAGGATGATAAGTGAGAAACCTAGTTGACTACGGAGCAACCTATTGTCAATATCCAAGTGGGGCAAGTTCCTGTCACATCACCTTCTTTGTATCTCTTTTTCTCTCATTCTTCTGCTAAAAGTCTCCTGCTGCTAGATGGGATTGCCGCCCTCATTCATTTAATTCACTACCGTTCACTGGAGGGCAATCGAATATTCACTTTGTTCTCTTTTGCTTCCAACTGGATATCATCTATCACCCCTGAACAGGGTCAGAACCTGTACATGCTGAGGACTAGGCCCCTGCCAGTACAAAGAACCTAAGCATTTAAAGGACCTATTTATAGAGATTTTTAGCAGGCTGCTACTTTACCCAGGATCTGCTTTACCACAGATTTTGTAACTGAAAATTTGAGATGCACAAAGTTGAATTGAGGTTGATTTCTGATCTGCGTTTTGATCAACCATCTGAGTTTTTGCTTTACTGGTTCCTGTGGACGCTGCCAGCACCGATTACAGTTGTTCTCATAGGTTTACATACCCTGGCAGGAAAACACATTTTTGGCTAATTTTGATATGATTTCTTTGCAAAATGCCCAAACAAATCTGAAAATCTGTAAAGTAGTAGTAGTGTAAAGTCTAGGGAAATTCCTTTATGTTCATATCACTTATCATTAAACTGCCTGTGATAGAGTGGGCTTATCTATTGTTAACAGAGATGTAAACAGAAGTGACCGTAATCAAGGGCTTTCAGATTACAATCTCCGGTGACTGGCTGGCCTAAAAACAAAAAACAAACAAAAAAATTGATCTATCCCTGATCAATGAATGCACCATACAAAGCATGCGTCCCTGACAACACTTTTAGGTGTAGATGCTGTTGCTGACTTAAAGGTTTCAGTATTCTCAGTATCAGTTAGGGTGTTTAAAATGAAGTTGTAAAATGTAAGAGTGTTTTCTATAAACATATATTCTGTTTATTCAGGCTGTAAGAGAGAACATAACCTTTAGCAGATACCAAGAAGGCTAAACAGACACGGCAGAGTTTCACTGTTTTATCATTTTGAGGTTTGAAAGTATGTAACATGGAGGATTGGGGAATTTTTGCACCCTCTAGGATTTCTGAGTCAAGGTAAAGCTTTGTATTGTCTAGAATGTACTCAAAGAGACTTCTACATTTGTAATGCTAGCTGCCTAGAAAGCACTTATCATGACATTTAAAAATATCAGCCCCATAATAATGTATTTCTTTTAAAAAAGTGAAGCTCAGTGGATGAATTGTCTACTTAACTAGTAAACACTCTACATTTTCAGGCAGACCAGAGTTAGCTTGTTTGGTTCACATTGGATTTCACACTTCCCCAAACAAAGCAGACTATCAGGAGAAACAAACTCTGGTCTGTTAGAATTGGACCAAGCAGCTCTGGTGTCAATGACTTTGTTTAGTGAGGTTTATCATCTTATTCAGTAAAATTTAAACATTGTCCTTGCCTAATGTCAGACAATGCCTAACAGCTTATTATGCTAGTGATTTTTTGGTGTAATTTATTGGATTGGATGATTGAAATAGAAACAAGACATATTGGCAATTTCACAAGGGATTCATTTAAATGGGGCCTCAGTAGTGTTTGAAAGAACCATACATAACCAAAACAGCCTGACATCTCTTCCTCGTGCTGGTCACCAGCTGGATCTCGCACTGCTCTGGGATGGTATCACATTCCTCAATCAGCATTTGTTGCAAATAAGCCAATATAATTGTGTTGGTCCCTCTGGCACAAACAGAATGGTTAAGCTAATCCCACAAGTGGCCATTTTATCCTCTCCATAAGCAGATTCTGGAACTAGTCTCTAATAAACTCATTGACAAATCTAACATTTCTCCACATAGCCATCCATGGAATAACTCATGGCAGTTCCATGAGAAAAAGAGGTTGGTTGTCTGCTCCGGATCCTCTGGGCAGAGAGATTTCATATGTCATATCTCTTAATATTTAACTGTAAATCTGTAGAAGACTGAATAGGGTTCATAAGCACTAGTGGAGTAAGGAAACTTATGTTGTTGTCTACTGCTTAAATATACTGAAATATGACTCCATTCAGTTTTACTTAAGTCATGGAGCATCAAACCCAAAGTTTTTCATGAGTTTGAGATTTTATATTTAAACCTGAACAATGAAACTAAACCATATTTAGCCACATAGAACTACATAACACACCTCAGAAAATGATGTAAACAATTTCAATCTGATGTAAACTGTAAATATTCCTCTTTGTTTTTCACATACACTCACTTTATTAGGTACACCTTGCTAGTACTGGGTTGGACCCCCTTTTGCCTTCAGAACTGCCTTAATCCTTCATGGCATGGATTCAACAAGGTACTGGAAACATTCCTCAGAGAGTTTGGTCCATATTGACATGATAGCATCACACAGATGCTGCAGATTTGTCGGCTGCCATTTGAGTTATTGTTGCCTTTCTATCAGCTTGAACCAGTCTGGCAATTTTCCTCTGACCTCCGGCATCAACAAGGCATTTACGCTCACTGGATATTTTCTCTTTTTCGGACTGTTCTCTGTAAACCCTAAAGACGGTTGTGCGTGAAAATCCCAGTAGATCAGCAGTTTCTGAAATACTCAGACCAGCCCGTTTGGCACCAACAACCATGCCGGGTTCAAAGTCACTTAAATCACCTTTCTTCTCCATTCTGGTGCTCGGTTTGAACTGCAGCAGATCATCTTGACCATGTCTACATGCCAGATGCATTGAGTTGTTGCCATGTGATAGGCGGATTAGAAATTTGCGTTAACGAGCAGGTGTACCTAATAAAGTGAGTGTATATAAATGTACATCGCTCTGTGCGCTGAGGACCATAAAATGCATGTGAATCATCTAAGGGACACTTTAATTCTGACTGAAAAAGAAAACGGTGTCGGATCAACAGATTAATTGCAAACATGTCAGGTGTGATCATTCATAAGCTGTAGACAATCACACATGTCCATAAATAGCTGTGTAAAGTTGCCCGTAATTGTGGAACGAAAGTAGCTTTGGCACAGCTGGAGGACATCGACACTAAAAAAAAGTTGGAGCAAGCTTTTTTTTTGGACATCGTACTGACCTGCTGGCACATGATGTTGCATGGCTTATTATGCGGTTTTGATCGCCCAGGGCAATAATTTTGGAGCTCTGCACGGAGCTGGTCCCAGTGTTAAAGAGGGAAACCAGGAGGAACCATGTGTTGCCTGTGTCAGTTTAAGTTTTTCACTACACTGCGGTCCTTTCAACCGACACTTTTCAGAGGGAGCTGGCTGACAAGTCGGGTATTTAAACAGTCATCCCTGAGCCATGCCATGCCATCCACATGGGATCGCCTCATCTATATATTACTCAGATATGTAAAGTTCCCCTGAACTGTGGTTAGGAGCGGGGAGCTGTTTTCTGAATGTAATCTATGGACTGCACTCATATTTCTATATGGGCACCATTTGTGGGTGATTTGTAGTCTTCCTAATAGAAATATGGGAGGCATATTCTCGTCATTATATTGATAAGCATTGATATATGATTGAGTTCAATGTAGGAGCTAGACAGTGCCACTTGGATTTGATTCACACTTCGTAGAACTAAACAGGTCTAAGCTGACAAACGTTTTATTTTCAGTCAGGTTTGAGTAGCTGATGTCCTTTAAGAGGTTGATGGTTTGCTGCTATTGACTATAAATATCCCTCATGGTGTGTAGACAAAGTCTTACAGTGACTGCCGCAGTACCGTTGCCATGGTTATTTGGACACGTGGTGGGTGCCTTCTGTGTATTTATATTACTTTGCATAATGTGTTTATGGGTGGGGACCGGGCGGTTCAAGCACCATGTGCAGTTGCGCCCAATTCACCGCAAATTGGAATGTATGAAGTCAATGTGTGTGGTGACATGTGTACACACAGTTTTGTACATCTGAATTTTTTTGTGTGTCTTCCTTCCACATGGGTAGATGTACATGAGACCCCAGAGCGTAAAGATGACCATGCTTGACATGCCTAAAATTGTTCATTGTGTCATACCCACAGGACTGTGTGCAGGTTGTGTGTGTGCTTCACTACTTCCATTGCAGTGAAGTAGTGAAGCACACTACGTGAGGTAGTGAACATGATTACTTCATCCTCAGTAAGCGAGACCACATTGGAAGTAACTGTACAACCTGATCTATGTTTGGACTGTTTTGATCCTGTGAAGCTTCCTGAGTTATCAAAAATATTAGCTTCATCTAAACCTTCAACTTGTATGTTAGACCCAATCCCAACCAAATTATTTAAGGAAGTGTTTCCTTTGATTGCCAGCCCCGTTCTAGGTATGATTAATCTATCCTTAGTAAAAGGCTTTTAAGGTAGCTGTAAGTAAACCTTTGCTTAAGAAACCTTCGCTTGATTGAGATGATTTACTAAATTACAGACCTATATCCAATCATCCATTCTTATCTAAAATCCTTGAGAAAATAGTTGCTAATCACATGTGTGAGCATTTACACAGTAAGGATCTCTTTGAAGAGTTTCAGCCAGGTTTCACAGTTCATCATAGCACGGAAACAGCACAAGTGAAAGTCATTAATGATATTCTTATGGCCTCAGATAATGGACTTGTGTCTGTACTTTTTCTGTTAGATCTCAGTACTGCATTTTATATAGTCGATCACAATATTATCTTAGAAAGGCTGGAATGTGCTGTAGGGATCAGGGGAACAGCGCTAGGCTGGTTTAAATTTTATTTGTCTGACAGATTCCAGTTTGTTCATTTAAATGATAAATCATATTTAAACTCAAGGGTTAATTGTGGAGTACCACAGGGTTCAGTGCTTTGGCCAATTCTCTTTACTATATATATGCTTCCAATAGGTAAAATTATCAGACAGCATTGGATAAATTTTCACTGCTATGCTGATGATACTCAGTCATGAGTATACTGGGTGATACTGAGTCATGCCATCAGATTAAATTAAAAAAGGCAGTGAAATTCAGACACGCTGTCTTAGAGGGTAGTTTTAGCCATGCTGTGGCAAAACAGATGGCAATGCTGGTTAGTCAGCCCAGCATTCTGGTCCAAAATGAAAAATATAATTTTTGCAAGGTCCCCATGAAAGTTCTATTGAAGGCATTCATATTGTAGTATGAATCCCAACTGAAGTTTTGACTTACAAAACAGTTGAAACCAGATATTTACATACACTGTATATAAAGAGACAACCAATTTTTCTCAGAACTGGCTTTATTATGTACGGATTATGATTATTGATTAATTCATATTTATCAATAATTATAATTAAAAATCATAATTCAGAAAGAAATTTCTTAACCAAAAATCATTATTTCCCTAACAGAAACCAGAAATGTCTTCTGGTGTTGTGATTATGGACTCAAAGCCCTTAATAATTACAATTAGTAAATTATCATTAATAATTGATAATTATTAACCAAAAAACACTAAATGTCACTGTTTAATCAACCGCTTCACAGAAGGTGGGGGAACTTTGACCTTATTTTGACAGATAAATCACTTTTGCTCAAAATAAACACAAACGCTTTCTCTTTATCTACATGAACATTTATTAAATCAACAGCCCTCATACCCTGCTATTCTGATTCAATAATCTTCACCTAATCAGGCATGCAAACATTCTACAGAAAAAGGGGTAAAATAACTAACCAAACAAATATAAAACAACATTGAGTGTCTATGAAAGTCAAACCAGCAATTTATGGGCAATAATGGTAATGGAACACAGCTTTATGCAGTCATAAAACCTACAAAGTTGGAGCTCATTGAAACACAAAGGGTCATAAAACGTTTAGGTGACAACCAGTGGAAAAACACTAAGAGTGAAGACAATGGAACAGTGAATGCCGAGGTTTTAGCTGCAGCTTCAGAGCTTCTGAGAACCTCTAACAGTCCAACTTTTAAGTTCACCTTAAGGTGAAGGTGAAGGGGGGGTGGGATTACTGTCAGCAGTCGACTGGAGCAAAAGCAGAGAGAAAAATTTTATCTCCTTGGAAAACCTCCATGGGTTTCGATCAGTAAGGTAAAACTTGCTGGTGTTCTTATCCCAGTAAACTTTTAGCTCATTGAGCTTCTCATGAGTTTGGCCAGTAAGGAGAATGAATGAAAACCTCTTGCAAGTTTCTTCTCCAGATTGATGCGCGCCTCCCTTGCGTGGTAACTGCATCTTGGTTTTCATCTGGAGAAAAAGCAAAGGTGGGGCGTCCCCCCTTGTGTTTTATATAGCTCACTGTAACAGTAGGGCTGCAACGCCCCTTCCTGTTAGCTGCAGTTCAGGCTGGGAGGTGTAGTAGCAGACAACACTGGGTGGTATAGTAGCGAACAAATGGTCCAACACTTAGAATTGGCTTTTAAACTGTGTGACTTAAGTAGATCAAATGTTTTGTGTATCGTTCCACAGGCTTCTCACAATAGCTTGCTGGAAATTTGGCCCATTCCTTCAGACAGATTGTATGGTTTGCAGGCCACCTTGCTCGGAAAAACCTTTTCATCTTTGCTCTGAAAAACCTTTTCATCTTTGTGCTGTGTCACATGGTGTGCAAAATCATCAGCAACATCTGCAGTAGTTCTGCTGTGGAGTTTCTGTTGCCTATGAGAAATGCCAATTTGTATCCATACATTGGCTATCCCTGCTTTGTACACACTTTGTAAACTAATGGATAATATTCTTGGGATGAGGTGATGGCCTAACAATTAGGTTGTGTGCTTGCACACAACACAGCCAGCTCCAGTGACTCCAATGTGACCACACTATTCCTGATAAAGATGTGGAAAAAATCCACACTTCTCCTGTAATATTTCACATTTTAGATTTCATTCATAAGCCAGTAGATTTTATTTTTTAAAACATGGTGTTTTCACATGTCTTTTCACACATTCATCATTTGTTTTAGAAGCCCACATGGTGTACCTCTGTCTGAAAAGCCCAGTCATAGTCTCATCTGACCAAACTACAAGGTTCAGGTTAAAGGCCAAGAGGTAAGCATATTTATTTGAGATGGTTGGACACAACAGGCTTTTTCCTAACTGTGCCTTCAATGAATCAGTTGGCATGTAGATAACATATAATGGTTGTCATTGATAATATGTTATTATTCTAAGAGGCCACTCTTAGCTGTAGTTCTCAAACAATGAGATTTTTATTTTACCTTATGCTTATGTACCATGCTGCTCACTGTGGGTCATAGAAAGATGAATATGGGTACTCGTCCAGCCTTTTGGCAAGTGGCCAAAAGAAATGGGCTTCTGAGTGACATATTGGGCAAACACAAGGCCAACAAGATGTTCCTAGAAACTCTGATCAACTACAAACGTATAAACAAATGCCTAAATATCATGTTGCCAATTGTGTGATTTTGTATAAAACAATTATTTCTTGACATAACATTTTGTTGACTGAATAAATGTATTCAAATTAATGGTTGGATTTTCAAAAATTTTCAGTCTAAGATTATGCTACTACTATAGAAGATGAATGTATTTTAAGGCTTTTTACACATCTTTACCAGGTGTGCCAATAGATCAGATCAGTATGCTCCAAAGATGATTACAGGCACATAGCATTTTCACTGTGACACCTAAATTATTAGGCATGAGCAGCTAAGCTCTGCAAAGGCTTATTATTATTTGCTCCATGTCTTATTATTATTCAGGCGACAAATGAATTGCATTTTGGTGACTTTAACATTTTTAAAAAACTAGCCAAATTTGGAGGAGGCATCAGTCGTGCATGAAATTTATGTATTTTGGGGGTTTCGCAAAACTCACAATAGAAAAATAGAAATAGCTCCACAGCGTCCTGCCTCCTCATTTACCTTACTTTACTGTAGAGGTCATTCGGTACACTTGTAGAACTCCTTGATACCTTCCTAAAACTCTCTTGCAACCATGTTCTATAAACTAATTAACCAAAACGGTATCAACAGTTGAGCAGTAAAATTGTGGGATATGAATATGAAATCTAGACTAGTTGGGTTGCATGTGTAAGCATAAAGGAGGATGGAGTCTGACTCTGTGAGGGGGTACAAGTCAATACATGTGACCCTGGATGGAGATCCAATGACTTTGACAAAGTAAAGCAGACACCTGTGACTAAAGCATGGGACCTGTTAAACATCACATCACGTCTCCCGATGCAAGCATTTCTTTGGATGGTTGCAGCAAGAAAGGGGCCAGCCGAGAGAATTAATTCAGGAACATGCACCATCTAGTTCCAGTCAATTCACACCTACTGCCCTGGGGCAACTCAAAGTCCTCTGCAAGTTGCAGTCCTCTTCCTACTGAAGCTGCTTAAGGTCAAGTGGCTGGTGCAGAGAATAATTATTGAATAAGAAACTGTAGAGCAATGGAAAAACAGAAAGCTAACTCCATGCAAAATATTTTACAAGTTTAAAAAAGTGTCTCAAATCACTTCACATAACATCAGCAGACAGCAAACACAGTGCTCATGTTTTCAGTGGGAATTCAGTGGAGTTATGACAATGCAAGAAGATTTAAACTTTTAGGAGTCATACCTAAACAGCTCAGGTTTGGCCCTAACTTGAAAGCATGTGTGATCATATTTGGACAAAACTGGGCACTGCTGAATTGCACCAAAATTTATTTGGATAAAACAAAAACTACATAGCCTCTAGAGATGTTGAGCCTTCTTGAGTGAGAAGGTTCACTGCCAGATATGTTTTTAAGCCATGACTTTTAACTGAACATGCATCAATTTATGCAATGAGTTAAAATGAGTTGATCCTATTTCTTCATTTCGGGAATTCTCTCTGACCTGCTGAAGTTCATCTTCCCACCCTAATTTTGAGTGGTGGTGACCTATTCATGTCTTGTTCGTTCTTGGGGTTAATCTCCATGTATGGGCTTTTTGCCACCTCCTTTTAGAGAACTAGCCACAGATTCCCAGTGGGCTTAAGATATGGGTAGTCTGCCTCTTCTTTTTCTTTCGGCTTTTCCCTTTAAGGGGTCGCCATTGCGACTTTGCTTCATAATCTTACCCTATCTTCTGCATCTTCTTCTCTCACACGCACTGGCTTCATGTCTTCTTTCACTTTACCCACTCTTGTTTGGTCCTCTTCCAGGCCTCCTGCCTGGCAGTTCCATCCTTGCCTTAGTGTCCTTCTACCAATGTACTAACTGTCCCTCTTCTTTACACGTCCAAACCATCTCAGTCTGACCTCTCTGGCTTTATCTCCAACACATCTAACATGAACTGTCCCTCTGATGTACTCATTTCTGATGATATCCATCCTTGTCTCAACATGTTAATTTCTGCTATCTCCTTCTCTGCCTCTTGTTTGTTCTCTGTGCCACTGTTTCTGAACCATATAACATAAGTGATCTCACCACCGTCTTGCACACCTTTCCTTTCATTCTTGCTGATAATCTTTTACCTTTTTATCACTCAACAAACCTGACACCTCCTGTTCCAAACCCCTCGAACACATTTCTTCACCTTTTTTCCACACTAACCATTGTTCTGGACTGTTGACCCCGAGTATTTAAAATCCTCCACCTGTTTTATCTCTGCTCCCTGTAAACTCACAGCTCCACTTGGGTCCCTGTCATTCACACACATGCATTCTTGCTCCAGCTAATCTTCATTCCTCTCCTTTCCAAGGCTAAACTACATCTCTCTGGATTTCTTCCATCTGTTCCCTGCTCTCACCACAGATCACAATATCATCTGCAAATGTCATAGTCCATGGAGATTTCTTTCTACATCACCACAGCAAACAAGAAGGGGCTCAGAGCTGATCCTTGAAGCAGTGTCACCTCCACTTTGAACTCCTCTGTCACACCTACAGCACACCTCACTACTGCCTTACTGCTTTCATACATGTCCTGCACCACTCTTACATACTTCTCTGCTACTCCAGACATTCTCAATCAATACCACAGCTCCTCTCTCAACACCCTGTCTTATGCTTTCTCTAGATCTACTACAACATGATACAGTTTCCTTGACTTCTCTGTACTTCTCTATCAACATTATCAAAGCAAATACTGCATCTGTAGTACTTTTTGTAGGCATGAAACCATTCCGCTGCTCACAGATGCTCACCTTTGACCTCAGTCTAGCTTCCACTGCTCTGTCCAATAAATTCATTGTATGGCTCATCAACTTTATTTCTCTTTAGTTGCCACAACTCTGCACATCTCCCTTGTTCTTTAAATTGGTGCCATCACACTTTTCTGCTTTCCTCAGGCATCTTCATGCTCTCGGAAACCTGAATGAACAACCTAGTCAAAAACCTCTGCTGTCTCTCTTAAACCCTTCCATACCTCCACAGGTAATTTATCAGGACGAACTGCCTTTCCACTCTTCATCATTGTCTATGCCTTATTTACTTCATGCTTACTCATCTTTGCTTCTTCCAGATACGCAATTCTTCTGCTATTTGTTGTCTATCTCTTTCCTCATTCATCAATATTTCACAGTCTTCTTTCCAACGTTCGATCAAACTTGTTATACCTGTCAGTATATTTCCATCTTGATCTTTAATACCCCTAACCTGCTGAACTTCCTTCCTATCTCTGTCTGCCCCGCCAACCTGTATAAATCCTTCTCTCTCTCCCTCCCTACTATCTGTTTTATAATACAAGTCACTATATGCCCTTTGTTTCATCTTAGCCACCTCTACCTTTACCTTACGTTGAGTTTCCCTTTACTCCTGGAGAGTCTCCAGTCCTCACAGCGTCTCACTTCTTCTTAGCTGATCTCTTTCTCTGTAAATTCTCCTGTACTTCCTCATTCTACAACCAAGTCTCCTTATCACCTTTCCTTCCAGAAGACATATCAAGTACTTTCTTACCTGTCTCCCTGATAGCATTAGCTGTAGTTGTCTAGTCATCAGGAAGCACATCCTGGACACCCAGAGCATGTCTCAACTCCTCCCTGATAGCCACACAATTGTTTTTTAGCTTCCACCACTTTGTCCTTCGCTCTGACTTTGTCCTCTTCATCTTCCTCACAGTCAGAGCCATTCTACACACCACCATTATGTGCTGTCTAGCAACATTCACGCCTACCACTACCTTGCAGTCACTGATTTCTTTCAGATTACATCGTCTACACATGATGTAATCAACCTGTGAGCTTCCACCTCTGCTCTTGTAAGTCACCCTGTGTCTCTAAAAATATTCACTACAGTCATTTTCATTCTATTTCCAAGGTCTGCCACCATATGTCCTTCTGCACTCCTTCTTCATCACCTTTGCTTCATGCTCCAACATGTCTCTGCTTAAAGGTCCTTAAAGGTCTGTTAGGGTCCTTGAGAAACTCTGTATGTACATTTGCCAAATTGTGACTGGATTGTTGAAAGAAATTGCTCTATCCCACATTTTATTTAGTGCAATTTTGCCATGAATGAGTTGATATAAAACTTGGAGGAGAGAGAAATGAACACTTACTTGCCTCTCTTTTATATCAATAAGTTTGTTTACATTGGAGCTGGGGCAGACTGAGAAGAAATAGTGTCCCAGGAGTTCCTGACAGACCAGCATAACTGCTGGTTTGAAATTTAAATGAAAAAAAAAAAAAAAAGAAATTTTCTGACAAAATAGAGAAGAAGAAATACTAGAAAGCTATTGTATTTGTACACCATCATTGTTTGCTCTATGATTAACCTCTGCAGCAATGGACTCTTTTCTGCTACACCATCTATAATTGTCATAAAATAGGTTTTGGAGTGGACCCCGGAAAGCAGATGGGCAGGCAGAGACGTGGTGAGAAAAAAAGTTAAATTTTTAGGTGGTAGCTGAGGAAGGCGTGAAACATGGGCAGGTTTGGCATGGTTTACAGACAAGGACAAGAACAGGCTTGGCATGACAATAGTGTATGTTTCTGCAGAGAAAGAACAGAACCACAGTGTATATAAAGGACATGTCACAGGAGAAACAGGTAGACTAATTGGCATGGTGCAAGTGGACCAAATGAAGCTGATTACAAGCTGTGGCAGGAGTGAAAACAAAATAAAACTGGGACTAAACAGGAATACAAGGATACAATAAAACCTAAGGAACATCTTACAAATATAGCAGAACATAAACTAAAATGCACTATGAACAAAATACAAGGATAATAAGAAACTAAAGGAAAGAACTGAAGCACCACCTGGAAACCAATGAACAGAAGCAAGATCCAAAATACAACTTGAAGACCATAATCAGAATCAGAGAAGAACCCAAAACAAAATCTCAAACACTCGCAAATCATGACAGAACCTCTCCCTCAAGGGCGGATACCAGATGCCCATAAAAGGTCCATGAAAACAAAACAACCCAAACAGGGCAGGCAGAGGGGGCCTTGGAAGCAGGGCAATAACAAAAACAAAAAAAAGGCAACCTGAACAAGGCGGGTATAGGGGCCCTCAAAAGAAGGCCAAGAAAAAAAACAACAAAACAAAACAGAGTTCAGGTGGACTGCCTGGAGGTCGTCCTGTGCGGGCAAAGAGTTCAGGCATACGCCCCCAAGGTCCACCCGAGCGGGCATAGAGTTCAAGTTGGGCAGCCCGGAGGTCGTCTCATGTGGGTACAGAGTTCCGGAGGGTGGCCCAGAGGTTGTCCCATGCAGGAACAGAGTACAGGTGCAGTTCAGGACCAATAACTCAAAGACCTTGTCGGTCTACAACAGTGGTGTAGATGAGGACCTGGGGACCCGCAGTGGCATAGAGACCTTGGCAACTGGTGAGAGCATGACAGCATGAGGTAAATGGGTGCAGAAAGGAGGTAAGAATTTTGGAGACCAGTGTCGCAGTCCTGGAAGCCAGCCAGGTAGCCAGGAGCACCCATGACAAACCCTATCAGGAGGCTGACTATGAGCCCTGGAACCAGGTTAAAGACTTCTGGCCAGAGCTTGGGAGACTTGACATCTGGCTCTGGAATGTGAGGCGGTTCCTCCTCATTGAGCTCAGGAAACACAATGGGAAGCTATTTCTCCTCGAGCCCCTCGTTGCCGAGCTCTGGAACCTGGATGGGAGACTGTTCCTCTTTGAACCCCTCGTCGCAGAGCTCCAGAACGAGAACTGAACTGGTTCATTCCCGAACTGCTGAAAGGCCTTGGGACTGAGGTTGGTCATCCTCGATCCTCTCAGAGGCGTCTGACCCCCCGGGTGGACCCTCGGATGCAGGAGCAGTGACGTTGGGCTAACCCTCAGAGGCAGGAGCAGCAGTGTCCGGATGATCCTCAGTGGCGAGAACAGGAGCTGAGGCAAGCTAACTCTAAAAATCTGGAGCAAGTATGCCTTTACCAGTCGGCCCATTCTCCTCTGATCTCATGAGGTCAACTATTGCTCCCGGGACACTTTCTCTTCTTTGAATCACTCTTTTTAAACATGAAAAAAGGTTGTGTGAAAATCTCAGCTGACCAGCTACTTCTGAAACGTATATGCTTGGTTTAAACATCATCAAGCTGTCTTTACGTCATCTAGATACATAAATGCAGTGACTTGCTGACAAAAACAAAAAAAAAGTAATTTCAGCTTTGCTGTGTGACTACAGGGCCAAGTAGTGACAACATGACACTACAGTATGTATGTGGAATGTAGAGCATGTAGTACTTATTTCCAGTTTTTCATGTAAACTGAACACAATGTAATATAAAGTTTGTTTTAGCTTTTTGTATAATGTACCAGGAAGCCAGTGCTTCCTTCAGTCTATTTGCAAGAGAGAATTCTGCATGCTTCCTGAATACTGTATAATTTATTGGATGGGAAAGGAAGGGATTTAGAGCTTTCTAATCTTTTTTTGATTATTTCTAGACAGCAGTCTGGTAGAAAGTGAGATCCAGCGTATTGCCTGTTTGCTACTACTTAAATGTATTTACTATTTAAATGTAGGTTGTCTCCTATGAGTGCCACAGCCACCAGTCAGCTCCAGCATTGAAAGAACAATAGGCTCAGATAAAGCAAAATGAGCCCATCTGAAATTCATGCCTGAACTGTGTAGCTCATTACATTATTCTCATCATTTATGCATGCATTGCAGTGCGCTGTATTTTAAGTGCATTGGAGGCAGATGAAAGCAAAGGCACCATATTTGGATGTGGATTGTGTGCTGAAACCTTCAGCTTTTTCTCATTTGTTAACAGTTAAGAGTGGCGGCTGCATGATGTACTCACTTGTTTTGGTGTTTGGAGCCCTGCAGATGCGCGTGGTACTGTGCAACAGAGTTGAGTGTGACGCTGCACACTTCACAAGTGTAGCTTCGCTTCAGGGCTGGAACCAAACACAAATACATAAAATTTATCAATTCAGAAAACACACAGAGGCTGCTTTTCATTTTTCATTATACTGGAGTGACAAGTTTTAAATCATAATATGGAAAAATGATTTCCATTCTCTTCAGAGGCAGTATATTGTCAATCCATGAAAACCAGACACACCTATTCCGCAGGATAAAAAATGAAAAGGAAGATTGATTCATGCAAATAGATTTCCATCTCGCAGGTGAACTTTCAATGTCTTTTCACTATTGCAGGGTACTGGTGATGAAGTAGAAAAAATCAATTAAACTTGCTTGAAATCTTCAGTTAATAAAACACCAGATTACATGAACAGTTAAAATGGGGAGTTTGGAATATTTTCATGGGAATTATGGATTTGTGGGAATTAAAAGCAAATAGGTAGTAATTTAAACAAGCTGTATTCAACCCAGACAGGAATATAGAGATTTCTTTCCACCATTGGTAAGTATCTATGCAAAAATAATACATCAAGTATAATAAGTCAAAAACAGTACATTTCTATAGTTAGTTTTGCACATTGAACTTTATCCAAGTTTTATTTATTTTAATGAACAATCACTTATTTCACTGAACAACAAAAACATGAACAGTGAGTAAAATATGACATAACCTGACATTAGGTAAAAGTGACACCTCGTCTTAAAACAGCTGTAATCTCAGAGATGTCATAGCAGTTCATGCAGATGCTATTTTAATACCCTTTCAATAATAACTATTTAATAACTTTTTTTGGATTAGTCTAAATGTGCAGGAAGGCTGTGCCTAGTGCATGAACCACCCTGCTGCACCACTCTCCAAATCTCTGCTCTGTTTTCCCAACATGCTTCACCTGTATGCGTGTTTTCAGTGCTTTTGCTCTGTATGCTACAATGTCAGCTAAGAAGCATGAGTGGGAAACTCATAGCATCAATGAGGTGTGTGCAATGTGGGTGATGCTTCACACAGAAAACTTTAGTTATTCTCAAAAAAAGTTGATGTTTCATGCAGGATAACTCAATACAATTACAATGTTACAGCTAGTGACATGAATGTTCAGGTAAAAATGACTATGGACTCATTTCCTCTTTTTTACAAGCAGAGACAACGACGCAAGTGCGATCACTTAAAGTCACTGTAGTAATGGGTGCCACTGTTTCAATATACCTCAGACCTTTACTCAGACAAGAAATGCTCTGCATGTTCTGTTTTAAACAGTTGGTGGTACACAATTGCCTACCTCCATTTCTTGCGTGAAAATTCACCGGCTTCTGTGTAAATAACAAGTCAAAGCAAACGTGACAAAAATTGAAAGGTGATTAACCGTTAGCCTCAAACCGGAGATGTTTTAAGACGTTGAAAGTTTGCTTTGGTCTTGACCTCTGTCATATCATGCATTGGCTTCAGCCCCCGAGGAAAACCTCTTTGTTTTCCTATACATACTAAATAAAGATAACTTTCTTGGCATACTAAATAAAGATGCCAAGAGAGTTATCTACTGCAGGTAAGATATTAATAGTGTCATAGTTTGGGGTTTTTGTGGACCAAAGTGCAGAGACAGGTGAGGAGATGGCATGGCAAGCAGAATGATGATTTATTTAAGATCCAATTTCTGGCAAAGCAGGAGGCAGGCAGGCAGGGTATAACAGAAGGATTTACAGGAATCCAGGTAAAACAGAGTACAAGAAACAATAACGGGAAGTAGGCACAACAAACCAGCGAGGAACAAGGAAAACAGACCAACTAATATTCAGAGGGAAATCTATGAGGAACAAAAGACAGGTAATCAACAGAACTAGGGACAGGTGTGACATGGGAAGCAGGGAGGCTGAAGACAGGTGAAACTAATACAAAACTAAAACATGGGAGAATGGACTAATTAACAAACTCAGAGAAACAGATCTTAAGAAAACTATAACAACCTAAGATATAAGAACATGGCAAATAAGAATTAACAAAAGAAACCATAAAGGAAACCCTAACTGCAAAAGTAAACAAACCCAAACAAACACTCACTGAAACTAATTGGGAAGGGAGCAGAGAAAGTGAAGATCTAGAAGAAATGTAAACAATAAGTGGAACAAAGTATAGTGGCAAACAATAACTACAAGCTAACCTATAGAAGGAACTGACACAATAAAAACTAACACGAGGGACTAAACTAGGGATAAGGCTGGGAAGACCTACAAACATAAAGGGAGACAAACACTGAGTAAATAACTGAAGGGGAAACTAATGACAAGAGGAGTAACAGGAACAAGAAACTCATAAACTAGAAGAGTGCAGCAATAACAAATAACCTAACCATAAACAAACACAGAGACACTAAACGGGAACTAAACTAGAGAACCCAAGGAAGCAAGAGAACTGTAATAATAATAATAATAATAATAATAATAATAATAATAAGGAGAAAACGATTCTAAGTAATAAATAAATGAGAAAGCAACCACCAAGGGAACTATGGGCGAGGGGAGAAAGAACTACAAACACTAGGAGGCAGGAGAGAGAACGAAACTATCAGGAAACAGAAGGAAATAAACAAACATAACTACAAAACCCAAAGAAATAGAAACATCTAGCTGAAAAGTAAACAAACACAAAACCACAACAAATTCAAAAAGGTAGATCCTAACAAATAGGTTATAATCTTAAAGAAGCTAATATAATCCTAAAGAAGGTAACTCTAAAGATCTGGAGCAACTATGCCTTTACCAAATTTAGTTAATTTACACAGACACACACACAAATAATTCCCTGTAATTGAGTTTTATCTGAGCAGCAAAAGGAACTTTATTTGGCATTATCTGGCATCCAGAAATGTTAATAAGTTGCTAATTTCCTTTTTTTTTAATCCCACACCAGCAGCCTTTTCACTGTGATTATAGATGCATTAAGTCAGCAGCATGTTGCTGCAAATTGTGAACACCCTGTGTAATCGCCGTCATGTTGTACTAATCTTATTGTGATATGAATAATGCCCCCCTTGATTGCCTTGCTCCCACAATTAAGTTAGCTTCCTCATCCATATGCCTCAGAGCAAAAGGCCAAGAGAAAATAAATGTCACTGTGCTCTCATTGAGTCACATTTCCATAACCCCCCCCCAATCATCTGATTCCCCCCTGTGACAAAACATTTACAAAAATGTGTCACCGGAGATTGAGCTGCTGAAATAGATAGTCTGTCTTCTTTCTTCCTTCAGCGTTTTGGCAGGAGGTGGTGGAAATTTGCACTTAGTAACAGTTTTCTTCTGAGATGGTGATGTCAGCTCTTTCCCCTCCAACATTTTGATGGAGGGCAATATTTCCCCCAGAGAGAGCAGCAAATCTCTCCCTTTCACTTCCCCCACTGATAAGCTGCACAATAAGCCCGCTGTCAGTGGGCTGCCAGCTGCCCTGAGATTTCAATTTTGCACCGACGTCCTCGGACACAGTCAGCATATGACATAAAAGTTTTGCAGAAGGTGGTGTGGTTGTGCTCTCTGCCTGTTTCACAAACTCTTTTAGAAAGGGTGAAATATTATACAGCGGCTCTGGTATCAGTCAATGCCTTCCACCTGTAGCCGCTCCCTTATGATGCTGTGGTGCATGAGCAATGAAGCGCTGGAAGCCCTGGGGCCGCAGAAGTTTCTCCCCTCCATCACCTTTACTTCCTACCCTCTCAGGCATTGCAGATGAGTCATTGGAAACTCGTTTGTTGAGTTGTGAAAAGAGAGGCACCTCAAGAGAGAATGCAAGGGAAGAAAAATGTGCTAGGTAGTGTCATTTATATGGATTAAGCTGGAATTCTGTTTCTGTATGAAAACTGGAACAGATTGTGGGTCTGATGAATGTGGAGACAATTTTTTTCTGATGTGTTTCATCTGATCCTGATGTAAGTTTGGAAAGAAAGTAACCAGACAGTGAACTACAAAAACTAAAAAAACGTAGGAAAGCATAAGCTGTTGAACCTTTGGCCCATTATAATAATATATCTTAAAGTTAACCCCCCTGTTGTGGTCGTTTCAGCTAACACACACACACAATTTTTATATCTTGTTTAAGATGTAGAGATTGATTTGCAAACATCTCTTTATTCATATTTGCTCAGCAAGAAACCATTTGTTTGCATGTAAAGATGTAAAGATTCTGGCCAGGAAGTTGCCAGCAGAATTCATCATGGGATTGAGGAATAAGGTGGATAAAGTAGTTGACTACAAGATGGCTTCCTTCACTTACAATTGAACTTATTAGCCAGATAACATCGCTTGTAATACTTATGCTGATCTATTAAGAGCTGAATAGGAACAAAATACAATATCCTGTGGATAGCTCACTTAAAAATCTACTAGGAAATTTTAGTGAGTGTTTATCCTATGTTTTTGCTCCAGTTTATCATACCTTGAGAATCTCATAGTGGCCCATGCCTGATGAGGACTGGAAGTTTTACCTGTACATAGGGATGCTAAGTTAAGATTGACTCAGCAACAGCTTGACTACAGGTCCTTCTCAAAAAATTAGCATATTGTGATAAAGTTCATTATTTTCCATAATGTCATGATGAAAATTTAACATTCATATATTTTAGATTCATTGCACACTAACTGAAATATTTCAGGTCTTTTATTGTCTTAATACGGATGATTTTGGCATACAGCTCATGAAAACCCAAAATTCCTATCTCACAAAATTAGCATATTATTAAAAGGGTCTCAAAACGAGCTATGAACCTAATCATCTGAATCAACGAGTTAACTCTAAACACCTGCAAAAGATTCCTGAGGCCTTAAAAACTCCCAGCCTTGTTTATCACTCAAAACCTCAATCATGGGTAAGACTGCCGACCTGACTGCTGTCCAGAAGGCCACTATTGACACCCTCAAGCAAGAGGGTAAGACACAGAAAGAAATTTCTGAACAAATAGACTGTTCCCAGAGTGCTGTATCAAGGCACCTCAGTGGGAAGTCTGTGGGAAGGAAAAAGTGTGGCAGAAAACGCTGCATAACGAGAAGAGGTGACCGGACCCTGAGGAAGATTGTGGAGAAGGGCCGATTCCAGACCTTGGGGGACCTGCGGAAGCAGTGGACTGAGTCTGGAGTAGAAACATCCAGAGCCACCGTGCACAGGCGTGTGCAGGAAATGGGCTACAGGTGCCGCATTCCCCAGACCTGGGCTACAGAGAAGCAGCACTGGACTGTTGCTCAGTGGTCCAAAGTACTTTTTTCGGATGAAAGTAAATTCTGCATGTCATTCGGAAATCAAGGTGCCAGAGTCTGGAGGAAGACTGGGGAGAAGGAAATGCCAAAATGCCAGAAGTCCAGTGTCAAGTACCCACAGTCAGTGATGGTCTGGGTTGCCGTGTCAGCTGCTAGTGTTGGTCCACTGTGTTTTATCAAGGGCAGGGTCAATGCAGCTAGCTATCAGGAGATTTTGGAGCACTTCATGCTTCCATCTACTGAAAAGCTTTATGGAGATGAAGATTTCATTTTTCAGCACGACCTGGCACCTGCTCACAGTGCCAAAACCACTGGTAAATGGTTTACTGACCATGGTATCGCTGTGCTCAATTGGCCTGCCAACTCTCCTGACCTGAACCCCATAGAGAATCTGTGGGATATTGTGAAGAGAACGTTGAGAGACTCAAGACCCAACACTCTGGATGAGCAAAAGGCCACTATCGAAGCATCCTGGGCCTCCATAAGACCTCAGCAGTGCCACAGGCTGATTGCCTCCATGCCACGCCGCATTGAAGCAGTCATTTCTGCAAAAGGATTCCCGACCAAGTATTGAGTGCATAACTGTACATGATTATTTGAAGGTTGACGTTTTTTGTATTAAAAACACTTTTCTTTTATTGGTCGGATGAAATATGCTAATTTTGTGAGATAGGAATTTTGGGTTTTCATGAGCTGTATGCCAAAATCATCCATATTAAGACAATAAAAGACCTGAAATATTTCAGTTAGTGTGCAATGAATCTAAAATATATGAATGTTAAATTTTCATCATTACATTATAGAAACTAATGAACTTTATCACAATATGCTAATTTTTTGAGAAGGACCTGTATGTCATAATGAGGTTTTGAAGTGGACCAAAGTGCAGACAAGAGCTGGGCAGCAACATGTTGTAAGAAGTCTTCAGTCTTCATTCCAGAGGTTTTTACAAAAACGTGGCAAAAATCACTGCAGGTACTAACAAGAGTCAAGACCAAAACTTACATAAGTACTCTCTGCAGGAACGTAGCGAAACAGAATCAGAGGTTGTAACGGAAGGAACCATTAAAGCATAATGAAACAAAACCAACTAATATACAGAGGGAGACAAAGGCAGGTAATCAAAGGAACTAAGAACAGGTGTGACAAGGAGGCAGGGAGACAGAAGGAACAGGTGAAACAAATACAAAAACTGAGCATAGGCGAAGTGACTAATAAACAATAAAGAGAAACACAGACCAAGCAAACCCATAAACAAAGATAAATAATCAATTGAAGCATAAGAAAACTAGAATAACCATGAACTAAAGTAAACAGAGAAACTAGAGGGAACATAGGAACACCAACAACAACCTAAGAACGAACAAAGAGCCCATAAAGAGAACCTGATTACAAAAGTAAACAAACCTAACCACACTGACTGAATTGACAGGAAAGGAAACAGAAAGAGAGAACCAGAATATGAACAAACCAAAAATAAACAATAACTAAAGCTAACCTATAAGGAAGAGCTGGAAAGAGAACAAATACCTAACCATAAATAAACACAGAGATACTAAATGAGAAATTAAACTAAAGAATCCAAGGAAGACAAAGAACTATAATAATAATAATACCACACAAAGTAATAAGAAAGCAACCACAAAAGGAACTAAGAGCGAGAGGAAGAAAACAACAAACACTAGGAGGCTGGAGAGAGAACAAAACATCAAATTGACTGGAGAAATAAACTAACAAAACTGCTAAGGCCAAAGAATAAAGATACCCAACTGAAAAGCAAAACACAAAGCCAAACAGAGTCCAAAATGTCAAACCCTGACAGACTAACTTGTTTTCTCTCAGCTAATTGAGACCTATTAACTTAGAGGCTTGCAGGGACCATATTGGCAATACACTCCTCCATGTGGAGTGTTTATTGGTCCAGGACCACCTTTATTTGTGGTGTTGGACCAAGGTTCATGCTAAATGAACAAGCTGCCATCTGGCCTATTCACAGACCACAAGCTGAGCTCATTCCTGCCATGGCTGCAGCAGGGTACCTCAGCTCAAAGAACATCTGCAAAATTTAAATTTAGATAAATTGATCTGTTTAACTGAGTCACAAGGGGGATATTTTAAAATATACTATAGCGTGAAATGGACTTCCATAATGAAATCATCGCTCAAGTGTTTTCATCCCATTGAAGAAATAAAATGGTTGCTCTAAAAAAATCTCAGATAAGACTGTTCTCTGAAATTGGACAGAGATAGAAATTGTGCAGAAAGCAGAAATGAAATATCTTGAAGAGGTCGTGCATCTCTGAATTGAACAATTCAGAGATGCTTTGTCCCTTGTTTTCTTATGAAGAGGACCTTTAACATCTTAGTGTAATTTTCCCATCTCTGAGTCTACCATTAAGGTTGTAATAGATCTCTTTTATAGTCACAGAGAGCAGTAAATATAAAGCACAGCTGTGAGCAACAGCTTGATAACTGTAACTGTGAGCTTCAAAGGAAGGTCTGAAAAGGTGAGAAACAAGGTGCTAAATCATGTCTGCCAGAACTGCATCTCCAATTAACAGTTGTAATGGGCTCAGAAGAAACACAATATATCTGTTGGGATGCTTGACAGGTGTAATTGCAGTCTAACCTTTGCTGTCTTAACGGAATATTGACAAAATGAGGAAACACTGTCTTCTTTTCACAGCTACCCAAGGAACCACAAAACACTCAGGGACAGTATGCAAGGACACTGCCTACAACTTGATGTACGACATGAGTGATAAAGTTCAGACAGTGTGTAATGACTTTGCTCCTTAATGTTATCAAGAGGCCAGTTTCGATCTGTTGAGCTACATTCCAGGTGCAAAGTCAATTTTTCTGCTGAAATACTGGGCTGAACAGGTTTTTGTTAGAAACATAGCAGAAAAGTGGCCCAACTGCAGTTTAAGTTGAAGTCTAAGAAATTGGCATTTAGAGAATCATAAGGCTCTTACCAGTGTGTTGCCAATCCACCCTTAACAAGATCTGGTTCTAAATTCAGTTCACCCAGGTTCAAATGAATTATTTAATATTCATAGTTCACCACCTGAATATTCTGAACTACGTTTACAGCTTCAACAAGACCCAATTTATGATATTTTGTTTGAAATAATGTCCGTTGGTCTTGACATCATTCACTAGGTAGCAGATTGATTATTTCACGCCTGGCATTTTTGTTCTAGACTGGCATCTTTTTTAATCTGTTATTTCTCTCTTCTCCTCTTTTCCCACTTAAAATGTATTTTATTATGGTCATTTTTCCAACATAGCGGCTCTCATTGAAATCTTGTAAAGCTTTTGGCAGCATTTCAATATGTTAAAGAATTACACGTACATAACATCTGAACCACTTGTGTCATTTCACAGATACATATGCGCATGCGCAAAGACACACCGCACTTATCAGCTTCTAACTTCTCGCCTTCGGGGAAAATTGTTAAGGCTCTTTCCTGCATAAAGTACAAAGCATTCACTCCTGAGGACAGCACAATTAATGTGAGCTGTGCTCATTTCAAGTTTGTCATTTAAAAAACAGCACCTGTATAAGGAGATTGGAAAAAAGGGAAAATTGTGTTTAATGTAGTCCAAAACATTGAGCGGGAAAGATGACAAAAAACAAAAACGTACATTTAACAAACAATCAAAGTTCTAAAGTATTTAGAATCATAATTCGAGCATAAAGAACAAAGATTTGAAGGGTAGGTCCACATTGGTATTTTCTAAAAATGCATTTTCATTTGCCCTGTCAACACCTGGTGTTAAGATGTGTTCTGGCAGATCCAGAAGTAAATAGACAAGCTAGTGCTGCAACAACTTTCCCAACCTGCCACAAAAATCCGTCCTGAGTGTTCAGATCACAGTTACCCACTGTTGACAAATAAACATATACATGTCACGCTGTGTGACATCAACAGGACCGCTGACATCTCTGCAATATTACAAATACGTTTAATAAATTAACTGTTATTATTCATTGACTTTGTTGAGATTAAACCTTGTGTTTGTGTGCTTATTGTTAGCACACAGACACTAAAGATTTTAATTGCAACAGGTGCATCACAGTAAAATCACCAGATGGCTCGGAAGAAGTTGCTCTAAACTCCTTAATTGCACACAGAGTGCTGTGTAATTTACACGCTTATGTGACTGACACAGGACATTTTACAATACAGCACCAAATTCTATCTGAAAATATGTCACACTATAGAGAAAAATAATGCTTTACCCTATGTGCATGGTGGGTCAAGTGGTAGGGGTTTTACCCATAACTAGTGGGTTGCAGGTTTGAACCCCCGCTCTGTCCCTCCTAGTCTCTGTGTCCTTGGACACAGAGGTCAAGACACTACACCCTCTTTCCCTGCTGATGGTGGTCAGAAGGCCTGGTGGTGCTGATTGTATGGCAGCCTCACTTCTGTCAATCTGCACTAGGGCAGCTGTGGCTACAATATAGCCAACTACTCTGTGTTCGAATGTGTGTATGCATGGGTGGATGACCGATTGTAGTGCTTTGGATGTCCAGGCCATTTATCCTTTTACACGAAAGCTTTCTACCAAACACATGTTAAATTTCTTTCAGATAGCTGTTAAAGGACAGATCAGATACCGTTGACAGAATGTTGAGGCTGTTTTGATCATGTAGTAAATGCTGAATAGAATTTCTGAACTTTCTCCCCAACAGAGAACTGTCTCAGCATATAAAATATGACAATATTTGTTGTGAATCTCTGTCATGCCAGTTGAAAAAAAATATAGTACAACCAAGGGATTATACGATGCACAGTAAAGCTCTTGGCTTGGCAGTCACAATGATGGACTAGGGGGATAGCAACAGCTATTGCACAGCATGGAATTTAAGTAGATTTATTCTGTATTTCCAGAGCTCTGATTCATTTTCACTCATTCTAAATGGCAATATACAAAGTAGTAGGAACTAAGCCACAATTTCAAAGTCAGATTTATAATGTCTAGTTTTTATGACTGTTTTTTATTAGATAATTAAACATTGCTGTTAGCCAAACTAGGAGCATGATTTCAAGGATAGCGCATCCTGCTATTGAAACTGAAACATAGTTACAACAACTAAATGGATTTTTCTAAAGATAAATGGAAATCTATTGAATTTTAGTGACCCTACAACATACAACATACTTGACATTTACTGGCACCCCTGATAAAGATGACAACAAATGTCTCAAAGGAGTATTGACAAAAGCACAAATTAAACTTTTATTGCAATAATATAATCATACATGAAAAATTACTTTTTAAAACTACAAAAATATCTTTATACCATTTAAGTATTTTCATCGTTGATCAAGTTTTGATTTCAAGTTTATCATGAAAAAAATGTAGCCTATTGTCACATTCTGAGGTTTTATTGGACTAATGTGCAGACAAAAGCTTGGCAGCAGCATGATGAGTGTAAGGCTTCTTTTTAATCAAAGGTCTCCAAAACGTAACATAAATGACAGCAGGTACAAACATGAGTCGAGCCCAAAACTTACATGTGTACTCACTTCTATAATGTAGCAAAACTGAGCATAAACAGGGGTAGTGTACGAGAGGAACCAGCGAGGAACTAAGAACACAGACCAACTAATATAAAGAGAGACATGAGAGAGTAACAATAGACAGCCAATCAAAAGAACTAGGGACAGGTGTGATGAGGCAAACAGGGAGGCTGAAGGGCAGGTGAAATAATACAAAACTAAACAATGGGAGAAAGGACTAATAAACAATACAGTGAAAAAACCTAAGCAAAACTATAGACAAAGATAAATAAGAACTAACAAAAGAAACCCTAACAATAAAAGTAAACAAACCTAAACAAACACTGACTGAAATAACTGGAAAGGAAGCAGAGAACGTGAGGACTAGAATACATACAAACCAAAATGTAAACAATAACTAAAAGTAACCTATCAGGAGGGACTGGAATAATAAAGACTTAAACTAGAGAAATATAATAATAATCATAATAAAGAGAAAACCCATTCTAAATGATAAATAAGAAAACAACAGTCCAAACAAGTCCAAACAAGAGTCCAAAAAACACAAACAACTCGACCAGGGCGGGCGTAGGGGGCCTTGGAAGGAGGGCAAGAGTCCAAAAACACAAAATAAATCCAATAAGGGAAAAAACTAGAGTCCATAATTCAAAACTCAAATAAAAACTGAGTCTAGGAGACCGACAAAGTAAGGGCGGATGATCCAAAGGCTGGTGACGAAGAAGCCAACGCTGAAGGAGATGATGATCAGGAGGCCGGCAACGATGAAGCCAGCGACGAAGGAGATGACGGTCTGGAGGCCGGCAGCGAAGGAGCCAGCAACAAAGAAGCTGAAGGGCTGGAGGCCTGCAGCAAAGACGCCAGCGGCAAAGGGGCAGACAATCAGGAGGTCTGCAGCGAAGAAGCCAGCGGCGAAGGGGCAGGCATTCAGGAGGTCTGCAGCGAAGAGGCTCACGGCGAAGGAGGTGACGGTCTAGTGGCCTGCAGTGAAGAAGCCAGTGGCGAAGAACCTGACGGTTAGGAGGTCGGACGCGCCGAGTAGTGGACCCTCGGAGCAAGTCTAGAGGTCGTCCGCGCCGAGTAGAGGAACTTCGGAGCTTGAAGTCAGACGAAGAGTCAGGCTGCTCATAGTCAGATGCCTCATAATCAGGCGTGAAGTCTGGCGCCTCAAAGTCAGGCGTAGAGTCTGGCGCCTTGGGCAAAACGTCAGTTGTGCCAGGAACACAGTCCTTAGACCCTGGAGCCAGAATCAGAGGTAGTCCACCCATGGACCCCTCCGGAACAGGGAATAGAGGCGGTTCGTCCTCGAACCCCTCCAGCACAGGAAGTAGAGGCAGTTCGTCCTTGAACCTCTCTGGCACAGGAAGTAGAGGCGGTTCGTCCTCGAACCCCTCTGGAAACTCTGGAACATAGATCAGAGGCGGTTCGACCTTGAACCCCTCTGGAACATAGATCAGAGGCGGTTCGACCTCGAATCCCTCTGGAAAGTCGGGAACATAGATCAGAGGCGGTTCGACCTCGAAACCCTCTGGAACATAGATCAGAGGCGGTCCTTCTTTGGACCCCTCAGGAAACTCTGGAACATAGATCAGAGGTGGTCCTTTTTTGGACCCCTGACGAAACTCTGAGGTCTTGACTGCAAGCCGAGGCTCTTGAAGCTTGGCTGCATGCTGAGGCTCTTGAAGCTTGGTTGCAGGATCAGTGGGGCTCTGCGCTGCCCTCACGGCAACAAGAAGAGGGGCGAAGGGACCTTCAGCGGAGACTAGAGCTGGAGCGTCGAGCCATCCCTCTGAAAGAAACTCCGCTTGCAGAACAGAATGCACCAATTCCAAATATTGTGGGTTCTCCATTAAGTAAAGCACAACCTCGTAGCAACGTGACTTCATAAGATCCTGCTTAAAAAACTCCAGCTCGGCTTCAACCCATGCCGGAACTGGAGGCCGCACCGACGACTGGGGACCTGCAGAGGGCGCTGAGTAACCACCCACCAACTGCGGGGAAAACAGCCGAGGAAGCTATGGCGGGTGGACCCTCCGTGGATGAGTAGGAGGCACCCACCCGAACCTTCCCGGTGGCGACTGCCCTCCGATGACGACATCATCCTAAGCAGGAGGAAAACCCAGCCGGAAATTCAGCTGCAGCTGTAGATGGCTTGGGGGATGCTGCTGTGGCTGTGGGTGACGATGAGGGCCATCACAATAAGATCAAGATCTGGGCTTTAACTCTGCCCCAGACATTCCATATCTTAATTCTCAGCCAGTCCTTGATGGATTTTTTATGTTGCAGGGTCCAGTTCTGCTTCAGCTTTCTTTTCAAGGTATTTTATTGATTAACTTGTCAGATGACAAAAGGTTTGTATTATACAAACCCATTTTCTACTTTTAATGCCATCTTCTCAAATCACAGACAAACCCAGTCAGCTAGTAAACAAAAAACTAAATGTATAATATATATTTATACATCAACATCAATATCAATATTTCAACAGAATTATAGAGATAAACAAAGAGTGTAAATAATACAAACAACAATAAAAAAAAAAAAGATCAAATTAATGAGGGGACATTAGAAGATGGGGAAGGGCTACTGAGAGGCAATTGTGGTGGGCTTTTCAAAAAACAAAACAAGAAAGACCGGCAAGGTCTGTAAAATATGGTCGCTAACCCCAGAATTGTGTACAGAATGTTTACAAAATCCATACATTATATGAGATCCCTAATCCAGCTCACAAAGAGTGAAATAAACACAAGTACAATCTACTTATGTTCACCTTCTGCACAGAGTGAGAGATGGAGGCCCCATGCAGCTACAAGCCCAACTCTGATCAACTCTCTGCTTCCAGCTCGTTTTATTCAGTCTCAAGGGTGTGTTCAACATATACATATATCATGTCACACATGTATAACATAACATTTCCTTATGTCCAAATATGGAGTATTTCTAGTTGTTTTCTTATAGCAAGCTTGTCTTGTCTTGTCTCGGCCTTCCTTGTCCTCCACTTGTTTACGACCTTGGAATCTCTCTATCCTGTACTCCCTTGTCATTCACCAATTTATGCCCTTGCCCTCTCTGTGCTTCTCACTCCCTATGTTTTCATTCCCCTAGGACCCTTCTATGCTTCACTTCCTAAGCTTGACCCCCCTATTTCCACACATTCCAGTTGCACACATAGATGGTTTATATTACACACATAGATAGTTTATATTCTTCAGGGTCCATTGACTGAAGTAACACAGTTCTTCTTGCCAGTAAAAATGAAAAAAAATAGCACACCTGGGTTAAAGATGGCACAGAGGGGGTTTGGCTCGATTTGATGATTTAAAATATCGGAAAAAAAACCCTCCTTGAACGGCCACCGTAACATGGTGGAGGGGTTTGAGTGCTCAAATGATCCTAATGACTATGTTTTCTGGGGCTTAAATGCCCCTGGTAGGCTCTCCCATGGCAAACAGGCTCTAGGTGATGGGTCAGACAAAGAGCAGGTCAAGACACCTTCATGAGGACCACAAAATCGAGGCACGTGATGTCACCCGGTATGGCGGAACCGGGGTCCCACCCTGGAGCCAGGCCTGGGGTTGGGACTCGTCGAAGAGCGCCTGGTGGCTGGGTTGCTCCTCACGAGACCTGGCCAGGCCAAGCCCGAACAAGAGACTCGAGGCCATCCCCCAGTGGGCCCACCATCTGCAGCGGGGACCATGAGGGACCGGTGCAAAGAGGAATGGGCAGCGGACGAAGGTGAAGACCTCGGCGGCCCGATCTCCGGATGCTTAGGCTGGCTCTATGTATGTGGAATGTCACCTCGCTGGGGGGGAAGGAGCCTGAGCCTGTGTGGGAGGTCGAGAGATATCGACAGTCGGGCTCACCTCCACCCATAGCGTGGGCTCTGGAACCCATCTCCTCGAGAGGGGCTGGACTCTCTTCTACCCTGGAGTGGCCCACGGGGAGAGGCGGCGGGCTGAGGGGTTTTGTTTGTTTCCCACCAGCTCAGCCGTCTTGTGTTGGAGTTTACCCCAGTGGATGAGAGGCTCACATCCCTGTGCTTTCGGGTTGGGGACAGGGTTCTGACTGTTGTTTCGGCCTACGGGCCAAGCAGTAGTGCAGAGTACCAGGCCTTCTTGGCGCCCCTGTCGGGGGTGTTGGATAGTGCCCCTCCCGGAGACTCCATAATTCTGCTGGGGGACTTCAACGCCCACATGGGCAACGACAGTGACACCTGGAGAGGCGGGATCAGGGGGAATGGCCTCCCCGATCTGAATCCGAGTGGTGTTTCGTTATTGGACATCTGTGCTAGTCACGAATTGTCCACAATGAACACCATGTTCAAGCATAAGGGTGTTCATCAGTGCACTTGGCACCAGGACACCCTAGGCAGGAGGTTGATATTCAACTTTGTTGTCATGTCGTCAGACCTCTGGCTGCATATTTTGGACACTCGAGTGAAGAGAGGGGCTGAGCTGTCCACTGATCCCCACCTGGTGGTGCGTTGAATCCGTTGGAAAAGGAGAAAGCCGGACAGGCTTGGCAGGCTTTGAATGTCTGGCAGAGCCTTCGTCCAGGGATGTATTCAACTCCCACCTCCGGAAGAGCTTTGACAAGATTCCGGGGTCTATGCTGCTACCCTCACCTATGGCCATAAACTTTGGGTCATGACGAACGAGAAAGAACGAGATCCCAGATACAAGCGGCTGAAATGAGCTTCCTCCGTAGGGTTGCCGGGCACTCCCTTAGAGATAGGGTGAGGAGCTCGGCCATCCGGGAGGAGCTTGGAGTAGAGCCGCTGCTCCTCCACATTGAGAGGAAGCAGTTGAGGTGGCTCGGGCATCTATACCGGATGCCTCCTGGACGCCTTTCTCGGGAGGTGTTCCAGGCACGTCCCACCGGGAGAAGGCCTAGGGGACGGCCCAGGACACGCTGGAGGACTATGTCTCTCGGCTAGCCTGGGAACGCTTTGGGCTCCCCTCGAAGGAGCTGGAGGAGGTGTCTGGGGAGAGGCACGTCTGGGTGTCTCTACTGAGTCTGCTTCCTCCGCGATCTGGTCCCGGATGAAGCGGAAGACGAGGAGTACGAGTATGAAATATCAAAAATAGTCTGAAAGACTATTAAAGAATATTATCAATATTAACAATTATCTAGGTAGGGGCAGGACCAGTACATATAAAATAGTGAAGCAGATGCACTCTTACATTTATCACAGAGAGGGTTAACATCTGGATATATGCTTGCTAGTCTAGGACACATATAATAAGGAATATAGTTGATCAAACTTTGAATCCAATGTCTCATCGGTGACAGCAAAATTCAAATCCTGTTCCCAAACAGTTCTTATAGACACTAATGAGGCAGACTGCAATTTGGAAGCCATATTATAAAGGTTTGACACCTTATCCTTAGAGTTGGAGGTTTATAAGAAAATTGGGTTGCCATCCTCCATAAGTGTTATCTGACCTGCAAAAACCTAATTCTGCTTCAGCTTTCATTTTTTTACAGATGGTCTCACATTTTCCTCAAGCAACCTCTTGGTCGAATTCATGGTGGATGCATAATAATAATAATAATAATAAATGAGCTACATCTGAGCTCCCTCTGGCCATACATAAATCACAAGTGGATACGGCAATATCAAGCCATGCTGTGAGTTTTCCAAAAACAAAGCTGGCACTGTGAGATGACAGGAGGTGTCATGCAGCAAAAGTCTCCCCACATGTTCTTTTGAAAACAATAATGGCAGACAAAATCAGTGTAGCGACCATGTTGTAGGGAGAGCAAATGCAAAAAATAAAATTTCTTGTTCCATCTTACTCTTCTCTAAAATGATTTCTGAGTCCCGTTGTGCTTTTATTACCCACAGCCAGCTGGTCGCACAACCCATATTTCATTAATACATCCCTCCCCTGACCCCAAATTCCTCTTATACAAGTCAGCCGATGCCTATGACTACCTCATTTGGCGAATCACGGGTATAACAGAGGCGAGCTGACGTCAACCTTAAGCGTCATGTTGGCTCATTTGTAAAACAAATGCAGAGGGCAAAAATATACTCTAATCCCGCCTTGAAGTGTTTTATAAAAGAGATTCATGATGGTTTTGCTGGGAAGGTTCTGTCACAGCAAAGCAACCATAAACTATGACACCCCCAGCTCTGTGCTTCACAGTTGGAACGATATTCTATTCCTGTTTAGTAATGCCAAACATGACCTCTGTTGTGGTGTCTCATCTGTCCAAAGGAGATAATTCAAGAAGTCCTGGCCTGTGTCATTGTTCTGTCTGGTAAACTTTAGTCTGACCATAAGGTTCTTATCAGAGAGAAAATATTTCCTACTTGCAAACCTCCTATGAATGTTAAATGTGTGCAGTCTCTTTGTAGAGGAATGCACTTTCGCTTCAACCAAGCAAGAGCCTGCTGTTTTTTTCTGGTATTACTTTTTAGGATTTTTGGAGACTTCTTTTAGCATCTTGCAATCTGCTTTAACAGCTGATTTGCTTGGGCATGTTGGTAGTTGTTTTTAATGTCTTCCACTTGTAGCTATTTTCAGTCAGTGGAATGGCTGATTAAAATTCTTATCTGTTATTTTTAAATCCTTTGCCTGACTCCTAAGCTGCTACAATCTTCTTTCTGAAAGCTTCTTTAGATCTTAGCATGGTGTTCACTCTCACTTTACAGTCAAGATCACAACAAGCTGTGGTTTAAATATGGCAACCCTCCTTTTTGCAGAATGTTGGCATTTTTTGAAAATGTACTTATTTCAAAAAGTAAACATTTTCTCTGTTGTTAAAATTATATTAAATATCCACAAATACAAATCTATTAGAAAAAATACTCGTAGAATGTCCTATTTTTTTTTCATGAGTGTATTCAGACCCAAAAACGTCAAGAGACAAATGGCTTTGAAAACATTATTTTAAATATGAATGATCCCAAAAGGAATTTATGGTTACAAAGTTAGCTCGGTTTTCTAAATCCTTGCCAGATATTCATTATTAAATAAACAATATAATAGGATCCTTTCTGAAATAAAATAGGACCATTACCAACTGCATCTTATGTAAGGTAAACAAATGAATGCAATACTTTAGTAATCAGTGGTAACCATCAGAAATGCAACTTAAAGTGCCTGAATACGATCAGGTTTTACGATGATGTATGATGTAACTTGTGGAAGCAAGTCTGTTATAGACTGCTGACTGATAGTTAGCTGGAATGGGCAGCCTTTTTGTGGTTCTCTCTATCCAAAGAGTTACTCAGTAGACCTCCAGCCCTTCCTCACAGACACTCCCTTCATCATCAATCATCTTTTTTTAGGTGCTGGATGGACCATTGTTTGAAAGATGACAAAGTTAACAGTATCATGTTCAGTCTTCTATATTTGGTACAATATATTCAAGATGCAATAAAGATAAGTTTTTGTTATTACTCTACAGCAGGTTTATGGCAGAAGGTTTAGGATGCAAAAGCATTTCGATGGAATATGAATGCGTGACAGCGGCTTCATAGCTATTTTAAAAACAAATGGAGGTATGAGAAAACCTGAAAATGTATCAAGCAATACAGATACATTCTTTTTGCTTTGTATCAATAAACAAAACCATTTGGGAGCTATTGCAAGTTGCAGCTTTGTCTTTTAATTTTCATAAAGAGAAGTCTTTGCCTGCAGGGCTTGAACAATAAATATTTTTATGTGTCTGAGCATTAAGTAGAAGCTTATTTCAGGTTCTTCTTGCTAGGAATACCTTTGCTTTCCATTGTCTTATTACTATTAACTTATGGTTTTGTTATGCTTTTATTTTATTATTCTCATGACACTGTGGGTAAGACTCTGCTGTCTCTGAAGGTTGACAGGGAGTTATAATGAGTCCTGCAGCTACAAAGCAGAAAAGATAAACAAAACCCAGTTCTCACTGTCACTTACTGGAAAGTTAGTTTACCATAATTCATCTGTAAATATTATGACTGAGTAATTTTCTTCATAATGGTGCAAACCAAGGTTTTTATCATTAACAATAACTAACGAAATAATGAAAACTAGAAGTAAATAAACATTTTGTTAACGAGACTTTGCAAAAAAAGGAAAACTAACTTAAGTGTTCAAGTCATCTGTGCGGTCCGTCCACATGTCAGCAAAACTTATAATAAAGCGCCAGAGTCCAAATTGGGATTACTATGAATATGATTGCTTTTAGATAACCAGACGTCCCCTATTTCTGAGGACAGTCCCCGTTGTAGATGACCTGTCTCCGGCTAAAACTGTCGCCGGAAATGTCCCCAATTTTAGTGCTTTGTGAATGAGAAAAAGAAATGTTCTGTGTAGACTGTTATTACGGTAGCCGGGGGTAGAAAGCGCGAGTAAGCATGTTGCTGTTGGGACCACAGCCATGGATTACAACATCAAGATTCGGTACAAACGTTTCTGGAACTTTCAAAATAAGTTGCATTAACCGAGTTCCAGCACAACTTAGGAGGGGGGGGGGGTGTAACAGCGGACTTCCCATGATGCCACTGTCTGTATAAAAGCACCCCCTTTCCAATGAATTGATCTCCACCCGGAACCCGCTCCGGAGCTGGCAGGAGAGATGCGCGCTAATGTCTCTTTGCAGGCAAACAGACATAACTCTTCAAACTGGATCCAAGAGTGTCATAAGATCATGCAGTCATTGCACTAAGTTAAGTACGAATGAATTGCTGTTTTGTATGCGTTATTTCATTCAAGAACGGGGATAATTAAGGTACAAGCATTGCTTGACTTTCTCTCTGAGGTCTACAGAGGCAAACTTTGTTTCCAGAGAATTTCCCAGCAGAATGAAGCAGTTTCCTGGTCTGAAAGGAGGACAACAGGAACCACATCATCATGGATACGGCAGTAACATGCAGTTTGGTCGGCGGGCACAGCGAGCCGCCCACCCAACAGCTACGGAAGTTAGCTGAAGCTAACCCTTTGTTCACAGAGCTTTCTTCAAACTTCATCGTCGCCCGGACAACTTCTCCTCAGCACGGTTCACATACGAGGTTAGGGGTTTGGGCAAAGAGATGTAATTTAGGATGAAATTATCTAAACATTTTTTATTTTATGAAGTTTGGTTTTGTTTGTGTTTAACTCAGCTATCTTGGTGCTAGCAGGCTATCTGCTCACCACGTGCTCAGTTTGTGTGTGTTTTAAAAAACTTTATTTAAAGGGTGATTTTAAATACAGAAGATTGATCATAACGCGCCGTCCGTGCTTATGCATTTTAACCCTTTTATTAACGGTATTATAAAGGTTTGTGTTTGATTCTGATGATAAGCTTCTTTTTTTAGGTCTAACTGCTAACAGCTAAGAACACGTGTGCTTACAGCTAATCTCCTAAGATCATTTACCCAAAAAGCTTGCTAATTTTCAATCCAGTAAAATATTTCCCTAAACATTGTTTTGCTAAACTTAATAACTAAGTAAACACCATTAAGCTCCATTTCTCCAGAAAGATTTGGCCCTTTTCCTAAATATTTCCTTGAATATTTTACCATTTCCTTAATAATATTTCTTTAAATATTATTTTAATAAATAAAGGCAGCTAATGAGACACCATTGAGAATTAGTCATCCAGAAGGTTGGTTTTATTCAGCAGATCTTTCTTTAAAACATTATATTATTAAAATAATATTTTATCTGATCTTGCATTGTGAATGGTTGTCTAAAGGTATGCTGATTATTGCCTAAGTTGGTTCCAAGACTAACTTAACTTCATGTCCAGATTCTTCAAGATAATCCTTGGTTCTCAAACATAAACATTGCATGGTAATGTTGCATCACTTTTTCAGTCATAGTTTTCAACCATCTTTGATCAACTTGTTTATATTGTACATAGCCCATTAGTCTTCCTTATTCTTTAATTCTACTTGGTAGTTTAGTTGGATTGTTTTAGCATGGTGAAGAATTTGTTGATTTAAATATGTTTGACTTTGAGTTGACTTATTTTTTTTAATAAATTCTTGTATTTTAAGAAATTGTGTGAATTCATTCCATGTGTGTGCAGAGTTTTGCTGTTCAATAATGTCACAGCTTGACTCACCCTTTTCGATTTTGTCCTAATACCACCGTCTTACTGGGCTGGTATTCACAGGACAACCCTTAACAGACAACAAATATTAATAAAATGATTAAAACAACTTCCTAATTTTGGAAAGTTGAGCTACATGGTCAACAAGGATTTGTCCAAAGTAAGATGTGACATAATTGATTGGTGACCTTTAGTTTATATTTTCTGAGTTAATTATGAGTTGCTTTACTAATTTATTATAGTGATTTGTGAACTCAGACTGAGGGGTGTTTTCCACTCAGTTTGGACATATGAAAGTTACTGAAAAGTCAGTAACAGGGAAAGTGAATGAGGCAAGAACTACATGAACTGAGAATGATGAGGAGGGATAGAATCACCTGATTAAATGTATATTTCTTCTGTGGTATTAGCCCGTAGCTCCAAGTAAAATGCTGTTTTTTTTTTTTCTAACTATAGCAATTTTGGTATTTCATCAACAAAGGAAAAAAGTTAAATAAAGTTAATATTTATAGAATTATATTAGGATTATCCTAGTGTCCTAGTATCTAAAAATAACCAACTCCTAAAGGGTACTTGAAACAAAAGTCCTATTGTTAAATTGTAATTTTTTAGTATGTTACACGTTCCAATGTTTTCGGAGGGAATTTTGATTACATTATCTGTTTTAGAACAGTGAATGTCTGATAGAACAGAAGAGAGAAGGAAAATGGAAAGACTGTTAGAAAAAATTTGAAAGAGCAGAGGAAAGTGGGAAGAGTTAGAGAGAGAGAAGGAAAATAGACTGATAGACAAGTAAAGCTAGGAGCAGGGAAAGAGCAGACGAGTGTTAGAAAAATGAGCAAGAGAAAGAAAACAGACATTACTACTGCTATTTATTTGTTTTATTACTCTTAGGAAATGCTAACGATAGTGTGAATATATTTTCCTGCTCTTACACTTGATTTTTATAGTTTACTTATGAATAAATATTTTAAAATAAATGAAACTGTAACTGTACAAATGTTTTCATTATATCTTGATAACTTTTAATTATTTTAATCTCTGAGCTGGAAAGGTCCCAGGATTTGATTTCAGAAAAAAGACTGAAACTATAACTGAAATTAATAAAAACTAGAATGAAACTAAGCATTTTCAAAAAATTTAAACTAAACTAGCAAACAAATGCTAAAAACTAGTTAAAACTAAAATATAATTGAAAATGTGAAGTCAAAACTAAATAAAATTAAAAACTAATGAAAATTGCAAAACTATTAAAACCTTGGCTTGGATAATACATTTCTCCATAACTGGAGGAATAAATCATCTGTATGTTCAAGATTGGGCTGACCATAATCATACCCTTTTCATCTTGACATGGTGACTGGCTGGTCAGAAACTCAGTTGTGTCTTCATCGGACCTGTAATATACATATATATGAAGCTAGAACGTACGATATCAGCACCTATTGCCATCCCAACATTTGAAGAACATAGAGAAATGAAGAAAATATGTACCTTGGCTGTAAATGCTAAGGGAGAGGAAATGAGAACTCTTTACTTGGGACACAGTCCTGTAGCGACAAACTTTCTTCTGAGCTCATGTACAACATACACATGGATTTTTTAGCAACGGAAAGGAAGTGGCAGCACATAAGAATCATTGGACATCTTGAAGCAAACCAGCGTACAGTAGAAACGTCAGCAATGATAACATCTACCAAGAAGACACCATCAAAAAGAAAACATCCCAAGACAACTTATTTGATCGGAGGCATCGAAGTCTGCAGCAATACCTTTCAATTTCTCATAGGGTGAGTTTGAAAACTTAAAAAAAAGACTATTATGATGCATCATATTGAAAATAAATCACGTATTTTTAGTGAAGCGGACAAGTTCACGTAAACCTGACCAATCAAATATTACAAGCTGAGATAAATATTTCCTTTGTTTCCCCTATTCAGAATTTGCAAAGCTAAGTGGACTGACATCATCAAACACTTTGATGAGAACGGTGCAAGATCCCACTATAGGAAAAAGAGCTAGCAGCCACAGGATCCCCATTTTATTAGCCGTGAGCAACTCAACAGAGTTCTGCCCAGCACCAAAAAGCACAACACAGAAGAGCACACAGAGGAGGATGATGGTGTGACACTGTGACTTTTTGGTAAATTGTAATGTGCATAGGGTTGTGCTAACTTGTAAATAAAAATCACATTTGTAACATGATCAAAATCAAGTTATTGCCCATTTCTTTTCCAGGGTCCATTAAAGTCAAGAGGTTTCCAGACATAACATTTGATGAGTATAGATCTGCAGTGCCAGCCTATTGTAGATTAACATCTATTCAAAATGTGTACACTATTGGCCTATAGCTCTATTCATACTTGCATTCTGATCACCAACCCCCAAGCTGCTGTCTTATTGTTCCCCCTATTGAGTGATTGATTGCTGCAACCTGGAAGACTGGTTGGATTTCTTTGTATTTTGAAATGGCCCATAAAACACTTTATTTGAAAAGTTCCTTTAAAAAACAAAAAGAGCAATTAAAAAGTGCAGGATTAACAATGTATCAACACATTAATTTCAGACCAGGGTTGCAGTCATGATGCAAGTTGCAGACACAAATAACATTCAGAATAAAAAAAAAAACTTAAACAATTGACATTACTCAATTTTGTAAACGTCAAGTGTTGTAAGTTAAGTTTTTTACTTAGTTTTTCTTTTGTGTGTTACCATTAAATTTGCTGTTGGAATTTTTTGGACAGTTGATATTTGTTAAATGTACACAAATATTTTAATGCAGTGCTGTAAATCATCTTTACATAGAAACATAGTGCTGTGAGTTCAATGACAGTGCAGTCATTGGAGCTTCTGTTGACAGGAGAGGAGCTGTTGGGGGAGGTGTTGCAGGAGGTGTTGCAGCAAGCTATGCAACGTTATTCAAATTAAAAGCTTTTGTTACTGTCCAGGTTCCTGGGTATTTCTAAAGAAACTTTGAAGCCTGTTTTACATTTTATTAAAGTGTCATATTTTCAGTGTTGTCCCACTATAATATAATAAAATATTTACAAAAATGTGAGAGGCGCATTTATATGGAAGATCTTAAATTTAAAAGATGTCCAGAAGCATATGCATCTCCAGTCTATAGATTCAACCGACACAACTAAAACACAAACTTTTTCTAATGTCAACAGACATTGTAAAGAAGTTTGGAGTCAGAATATTTGTAGAGGCTCTCTCAAATCATTCTCCACTGACTCTGTCTATAGATATGCCAGAAAAAAACACAAAATGCATACAAATGGCACTTGAACCCAACCCTTTTAAAAAACAGGACTTTTGTTGATACAATAAACACTATTTTGCTAATCTAATTGCCCTTCCACACACAACGATTTAATATTATGGGACTCATTTAAGCTTATTTAAGAGACACATTATTTTCTACACAAAAGGGCTTAAAAATGCACACAACAGAAATAGAAGAACTAGAAAAACAAATTTGTCCACTTGAAAAAACTTTCAAAACCATAGTGTCAGGGTTTGGACTTTTTGGACTTTGCTTTTGGGTTTTGTGTTTTTGTTTACCTTTTAGCTAGATGTTTATTTGTGTTTTGTATTCATGTCTTCTGCCCCCCAGTGTGTTCTCCTCGCTCCTAGTTCCCTTGGTGTTGCTTTCCTGTTTATTTTCTTAGAATGGTTTCCTTATGATTATTATTATTATTTACCATAGTTCTCTGGTTCCCTTGCACTCTCTTCTTTATTAGTTTCTTTTCTGTTACTCCTCTTGTCATTTCTTTTCCCTCTTAGAGTTATTACTCAGTTTAAGTTCCCTTTATTCTCCAGTTCTTCTTTGTTCCTCTAGTTAATCTTTGTTCTCCACCCTCTCCTTTATAGGTTAGCTTTAGTTATTGTTTACTTTTATTCTAGTCCTCGTTTCCTCTGATTCATTCTTAGTTTTGTTCTATCAGTGTTGGTTTAGGTTTGTTTACTTTTATAGTCAGAGTTTCCTTATGGTTTCTGTTTTGCTAAGTGCTTAGGTTGTTGTGTTCCCTCCCGTTTCTCAGTTTCTTTCAGTTCATGTTTATCCTTGATTCTTATGCTTTATTTTTATCTTGGTTTATAGTTTCATTTAGGTCTGCTTTCTGTCTTGTCTTTAGTCCCTTTCCTCGTGCATTGGTTTTATTAGGTTCACCTGCTCCTCTCTGCCTCCCTGCCTCCTTGTCTCACCTGTTCTTAGTTCCTTTGATTACCTGCCTTTGTTCTCCCTCTGTATATTAGTTGGTTTTGTTTCATTGTCCTTTGCTGGTTCCTCTCGTCTCACAACTCGTTCACTACCCTTGTCCTTGCCTTGAGTTCCATATGTTCCTGCAGTGTCTCTGTAAGTTGTGGATCGCTACTCTGGTCAGTACCTGCAGTGTTTTTGTTATGTTTTGCTGAGGTTCGACTATTGGCCGGACTCTCCTCTCCAATACCATGGTGTAGGCCTTATGAGGGAGGCTGAGGAGTGTGATCCCCCTGTAGTTGGAACACAGTCTTCGGTCACCCTTCTTATGAATGGGGACCACCACCCCAGTCTGCCAGTCCAGAGGCACTGTCCCCGACCGCCACGCAATGTTGAAGAGGCGTGTCAACCATGACAGCCATACAACATCCAGAGACTTGAGGTAGTCAGGGCAGATCTCATTCACCCCCAAAGCCCTGCCACCACGGAGCTTTTTAACCAACTCGGTGACTTCAGCCTGGCTGATGAAAGAGTCCAACCCCGAGTCCCCAGCCTCTGCTTCCACCAGGGAATGCGTAATGGCAGGATTGAGGAGATCCTCGAAGTACTCCTTCCACCGCCTGATAATGTCCTCAGTCGAGGTCAGCAGTCTCCCACCCCCACTATAAACAGTGTTGGCGAAGCACTGCTTCCCCCTCCTGAGGCGCCGGATGGTTTGCCAGAATCGCTTCAAGGCCAACCGGTAGTCCTTCTCAATGGCCTCACCGAACTCCTCCCAGGCCCAAGTTTTTGCCTCAGCCACAGCCCGGGCCGCGGCACTCTTGGCCTCACAGTACCCATCAGCCGCCTCAGGAGTCCCACAAGCCAGCCACAGCCGATTGGACTTCTTCTTCAGCTTGACAACATCCCTTACTGCCGGTGTCCACCACCGGGTTCTGGGATTGCCGCTGCGACAGGCACCACAGACCTTACGGCCGCAGCTACAGGCAGCAGCATCGACAATAGATCCGGAGAACATGGTCCACTCAGACTCTATGTCTCCAACATCCCCCGGAATCTGGTCAAAGCTCTCCTGGAGGTGGGAGTTGAATACATCCCTGGCTGAGGGCTCTGCCAGACGTTCCCAGCAGACCCTCACTATGCGCTTGGGCCTGCCAAGTCTGTCCGGCTTTCTCCTCCTCCAGCGGATCCAACTCACCACCAGGTGGTGATCAGTGGACAGCTCAGCCCCTCTCTTCACCCAAGTGTCCAAGACATGCGGCCAAAGGTCTGATGATACGACAACAAAGTCGATCATTGACCTCCTGCCTAGGGTGTCCTGGTCCCAAGTGCACTGATGGAGACCCTTATGTTTGAACATAATGTTTATTATTAAAATCACAAAAAATATCCTTAAGAAAAAAAATTATATTATTCATAATTTATACATGAATCTATCTATCTATCTATCTATCTATCTATCTATCTATCTATCTATCTATCTATCTATCTATCTATCTATCTATCTATCTATCTATCTATCTATCTATCTATCTATCTATCTATCTATCTATCTATCTATCTATCTATCTATCTATCTATCTATCTATCTATCTATCTATCTATCTATCTATCTATCTATCTATCTATCTATCTATCTATCTATCTATCTATCTATCTATCTATCTATCTATCTATCTATCTAATATATTTCCTCTTTCAAGGCACTGTACGCTGTTTCTTTGCCATCAACTTTCCATAGCTGCTCATCAATACAATAGATAGAACACCTCCTTTATGGGAGATGTTGCATATTTTATCCCATGGCAACATTCAGAGTCAGATTTCACATTTTCTCTGCTATTTGAGAGGTGTGTGAGGACAGAAAAAGTGTACAGCAGGCAATAGAGTGGTGAAACAAAAGAAAAAATGGAAACAGATGGAAGGGAAGAATGGTGAGAAGTGCACTGAGTACATGGTGAGAAGGTAATTTTTTCCTGCAACATTCCTCCCTTCCTCCTCTCTCCATCCTGGCAGCCTGTCGGGCGGCGGGCTAAACATGCTGCGGTTAATTCTCTTTTCTATATTTGGATGCGGCGGATTTTTCCTGATGAGGATGATTTGCCACTTCATTACTAATTATAATTACCAGCGATTATTATTATTCCAAGTGTGAATAGTACAACTTGCATGCTGACATTTTCAGCCTCCCTATAATAATGTTGTTGATGTTTTCAAATCTCCCTGGTCTGAAAACATTGTAGTAACAAACGACAAATGTAAGACTGTTTAGAATAGAATAGAATAGAATAGAATAGAATCCAAATATCATTTATTTTTCCACAGTGGGGAAATTTAGGTATATCAGTAGCAAAGTTGAATTCAAATGAAAGCAGGGAGACACACACAAATGTAAAAAATATGAAAAACAAAAAATATTACACTGTATAGTAAGAAAAAAATTTACAACATAAAAACTACTGTACAGGTGTTAAAATAGCATACTCAGATTAAATAAAATTTGCAACTTAATAAGGTTATTTTGAAAATGTACAATCTGTGTATGCTTAATTGTGCATAAAAAATAGACTGTTTACAAGAACTGGAAAAACTGCAAAAACAGCAGGGACTTATCGAGTTTCTTGGGAGCAGTTATGGTTATAAAGTCTAACATCCGTTTGGAGGAAGGATCTGGGGTAACAATCCTTTGTGCACCTAGGATGCAGCAGTATTTCACTGATGGAGCTTTTCATTTCTGCAACTGCTTCATTCATGGGGTGGAAGACATTGTCAAACAGTGATGGTATTTTTGCCAAAGTCCTTCTGTCTCCCACCACCTGCACTGAGTTGAGGGTGGTATCTTAGGACAGAGATGGCCTTCCTAAAGAGTTCATCCAATTCATGGCTGATGCCACCACAGAGTGAAAAAAGTTCTTAAGAAGCACCTGGACATGGAAATGGATTATTCTTCAGACAGCTGCGCCTATTAGGATAAGGAAGATTATGAGGAAGATGTGCTCTGGAGGAGGGGGGGCTAGTTCCTGAGCAAGTTACAGTGCTACTTCTTATTTCCAGCAGATTTACATTATGTCTGCTATTTCAACAATGTTTTACTTATTTTACAATTATAATTATTGTTGTGTATGACATATGTTGTGTAGCACATCTGTAAACCACAATCACCCACTCCTTCTTCATAACAAAGAGGCTGCATGGCTGTTTGTGTGAGACTGATTAAGGTCTTGTTTGTTTTGAGTTTGAATCAGAATCAGAGTCACTGTTAACTTTATTGGCCAAGTTTGTGTCACAAACAAGGAATTTGACTTAGGTTTCCACAACCAAAACATGAAAAAACACTTTAGAGGGATAAAAATAAGGACAAGGAGCAGTATGCACAGGTGTGTACAGGGGTGGGGTTGGGGGTGTGTTCAGCTTATAATTTATACAGTTTTTCATTTTTAATTATTTTTTGCACATTTCGCACTATTTTGTATTGTATATAGTTTACATAGAATATTCTTTTTGCACAGTGGTTTACATAGTTTGTCATGGATTTTTTTTTTTTTTTATGTTGTTTGATTTCTTTTGACTTTAATAATTTTATGCATTGGAACATTTTGATTATACAGGGTCAATGTCCTAACCAAAGGCTATGTCATATTCAGAAGGAGTCCTACAATGGAAATAAGCATTTCCCAGGGTTCAGACAAGGAAGCAGGGTCGCAGTTTAACAATCCTCTCCACAGCTTCTGTACACACTTCTGTCCATAGCCAGAACTGAACAGATTAAAAAATAATCTAAAAGGAGGAAATCATAAAAATCAAAAACAAAATACAACAGACATGTCATTTAAATCCCATATTAGTCAGATTTCTACAATTTCCTTCTTTCATCTCCGGAACATTGCCAAAATTAGAAACATCCTATCCAGGAGAGACGCTGAAAACCTAGTCCATACATTTGTTAATTCAAGGCTGGACTATTGTTATTCTTAACTACCAGGATGTCCAAAAAAGCCTTCAGCTGATCTACAATTCTGCAGCAAGAGCTCTGATGAACATGAACAGAGAGATCATATTTCTCCTATTTTAGCTTCCTTTCATTGGCTCTCCTCCTCACATATAAAGCCCTTAATGATCTAGCTCCATCATACATCAGAGATCTGATTGTTTCCATACGTTCCTAACAGAGCACTTCGTTCTCAGACTGCAGGTTTACTGGTGGTTCCTAGAGTCTCTAGAAGTAGAATGGGAGGCAGATCTTTTAGTTATCAGGCTCCTCTCCTGTGGAACCAGCTCCAAGTTTTAGTCTGTGAGGCAGACACCCTGTCTACTTTTAAGGCTAGGCTTAAAACTTTCCTTTTTGATAAAGCTTATAGTTAGAGTGGCTTACGTTATCATGAGCTATCTCTGTAGTTATGATGCTATAGGCTTAGGCTGCTGGAGGACATAATGACCACTTTCACTCTCTGCTACATTCACACTTATAGTGTTCCTGTTTCTCTTTATTCTTTATTATTATTATTATTATTATTACTATTATTCTTCTATTCATTCTCACTACTACTCTCCAATTTTATGTTATTTGCTGTTTTAACTTTATGTTCTCTCACTGATTTTCTCTTTCTAGAAGATACATCTGGCCTGGCTCTGTATTTAGCTGTGGCACCATCCTGGAGAGGGACAATGACCAAGCTGCTACTGCCAACAACTTAATGCTCACCTTATACAGATAATACACTTGGCCCTGTCTTTCTGGCTGAGCTTTTACTGTGACTAACTGTATATGCTCTCTTTCATACTCTAGACTTGAAAACTGGCTCAAAGGTTACTCTGCTTAGCTGTCTTTCTCTCCTAGATGAAGCCTCTAAAGGAGCTGCAACCATTCATGTTTCACTTTTCTTTCCTATAGAAAGTACTACTGGGTCAGTGCTTCTGTGTTCTTTTTTGTGTCTCTGTTCTGTTCTCTCAAACCCCCAGTCGGTCATGGCAGATGGCTGCTCATACAGAGCCTGGTTCTGCTAGAAGTTTCTTCCTGTTAAAAGGTAGTTTTCCTTTCCACTGTCGCTACAAAATCCAAACTCTGCCTGGCACATTGCCCACTAAAACCTTTGTGGAACAAATATGCTTCAACCAATTCAGTCCAGATTTGCTGCAGTTATAGTCAAGATGTTGATGAATACAACCTGAGGCTTCTCCTAGGTTCTCCTAGGTTTTCAAAAGGATTTTCATGGTGTTTAGCTATGTTCATTTAATTTAAAAAAATTGGCCAAGCTCCAATAATTAGATTTGTTCATTGTTAAATCATAAATAAATCAGGCTGTTGCAATAGAGGTTCCACTGTAGAAATATTATGTTATGTCCTACTTTCATACAGGTAGCAAAAGTTTCTATTTAGACTTTTTAACTGTGGAGCTATGCTTGATTTAGTTTGTTGTTTTTAAGCAGAAGTTGTTTCTAAAACCCTGTGGGCTTAAGAGTTCAATAATTAAATGTCCAGATATGCACCGTCTATCATTCATAAACACAGCAAGATCCCCTCCTTGGTTCTGTCAGCTCGTTGTTACTGAAAACCGACCATGTTTATGTGTGTCCGGATTTAGCATGATTAGCCATGTCTCAGTCACCATAATCAAGCTGGTCTCTTAATAGGCCGACTGATGCCTGGTAAGGGCTGCCAATTCATTTACTTTGTTGAGACAGGATCTCACATTTCCTATGAATGATGGAGAGGATGTCAAGTAACTTCTTTTGATGCCCCATGCTGGTGCAGGTACCTCTTCTCTTCCCCCTCAGTTCGCGCGGAATATCAGGCTGCTTGTTGGGAGGCGGAACAGCGGAGCTACCAAGAGCTAGCAGCTGATCTTTGGTTTGAACAATAGAAGCATGGCCACTTAAACGATCTCTGGACACAAGTGTCGTAACAAAAGAAAATAAAAACAAAGTTGTCCACAAAACGGTCAACTCCATAATGTGTACAAGTCGGAAAAAACAGGAACTCACAAAACTTATATAAAACTGATTTAAAAAAGGGAAAACTCCGGAGTGGGAGCTGCCAAAACAGGCTGCCTGCTTGTGCAGTTGTGAAAGTGATCCCAGTTATATAGTGACTTGTAAAAGTATTCACTCCCCTTGACATTTTTCATGTTTTGTTGTCTCACAACCTGGAATTATGTTTGCTTGTTTGATAGTTTGCACTATTTAATTTCTATAACATGCCTACAACTTTAAAGATGTGTTATTTTTACTTTGAAGCAAGCTAAGAACCAAACACAGGCTCACAGGTGGGGGGAAACCATACATTTAGACATGAAGTGACATAAGAAGAAAACACAATTAACAAAGGACAAGCAATTTAAAAAAAGGAAACAAGAAGTGAATCTAGTCTACAAAGCATGAAGCTCCGGTATCATAACTAAAACGAGGCAATAAGGACAAAATCAAAGGAAAGATAACCAAAGATAAGCCCCAAACAAATAAATATAGATAAGATAACTTGGACACCTGTACTATTATGAATCGAAACGTTCTGTGCCTTACATACAAATCATGCAGTTAGCACTACAGTAGAACAAATGATGGAGTTGACAGCAACTGCTCAGTCTGTCCTAAACTGTAGGATATAAATAACTAACCAGGCCTTAACTAATTAATATGAGCCTCATCAGGTCAGAGAAGTTGTTTCTCCCTTTCAGGGCTGTCATGCACCAAAGGCCTCCCCAACACCTCTGGGTTGCCCCTGCTCTTCTGGCAGCCATCCCTCCACCATTTTAAATTATACTGTGAAACTTGTATTGACATATTGTGACGGGGAGACAAGGAGCTGGGGCAATTTTCTTCCATTCGTGTTAAACAGTTACAGCTTGTCATGCTGGTGGAAGCACAAGAACTCACACTGACAGCTGTGGTACAAATCACAGTCTTCTTTTTTACAGTAATAGGACCCCTGACTTTATGGGGTGTCGTACACATCGTGGCTATTTTCAGTAAAGGAAATAATGTGATGCTAATTTATTAATCCCAGCTTGAAACCCAAATTGATGAGCCTCATGTTGGTTAGCTTTCTAAGGTGTCTGATTAGATGTGTTAATAATACCATGCACAGATGAAAAGCAAACATTTGGCCTAGCAGAAAGACAAACACTGGAGATTAGAAACAGTTACAGGTTCTCAGCTTGTTCATAATAGTATTTTTAATAATTAATGGAACTGTTAAAAGCCATCCAGCAGACACACACAAAACAACCCCCCCAAAAAAACAGAGGCTAAGAAAGTTTAGGACACATCTTTACCCTTTAAAGAATGAAAATAGATGCCATGGAAGACACATTATAATCTGGGACATAAATTCTGGTCTGAACAGATTCATTCTGTTTTTTACTCTTTGTCACACCTAAATGTTTAGGATTATCAAAAAGATGTTAATATCAGACAAAGATAACCTGATTAAATACAGTAAGTAGTTTTTAAATTATGATTTCATTCATTTAGGAAAAAAAGCTGTCAAAACTAATTTGGTCCTGAGTGGAAATATAATTTCTCCCTAAACCCAATAAATGCCCGTGCCGATCTTGTCAGATAGAACTGCCATCAAGAATTTACCATAACTCATAATGTCATGTCACAGCATCTGAACTGGATTCAAATCCAGAATTTGACTAGCCCACTCCAACACCTTCATTTTGTTCAGTTGAACCATTCAGAGGTGGAGTTGCTGATGTTCTGCTGCATCTGATGATTTTCTGCTAGAGAGCAGAAATCAAGTGTAAAACGTTTTAAAGAAAGGTTTTAAAAATGATCATGGTCTCATTTTTTTAAAATAATAATAAAATAAAATAGTAATAATGGTCACTGTAATAATGTTTGATAAGGTAATTTAGCTTTTTAAATGCCTAAATTACTATTATTATGGTGCAGGTGCAGGGAGACTGAGGGGAATGTGTCTAATTACAACTAATAAGTAGGGACATGAGGAACTGAGAAGAAAAAATAAGAAACTAAACTAAATAACACAACCCCCAGAAAAACAGATCTATAGAACAATATAAACAAACACACAAAACACAAGAATCTAGAGACTGAAAAATAAACAGAAGGTATCTAATAACCTGGTTAAACAGAAAAACACCTGACAGAGGAAAGTAAACAAAAACACTAACACAAAACTTCACTAACTGGCTGGACATTACAGTTTCAGAGTCAAATTTATTGCTTGTCTTTACAAACTTGGCAATAAAGCTGATTCTGATTCTGATACCCAAAAACATTCAGAGGCCTAACCCTGATGCATCTACCAGTTTAAAGCCCCTGTGGAACTGACAGGGAGATGACTGAATGTAATAATGATCATTTCTTTGTTGATGTTTCCCTGCATGTATTCAGTGGCATCTGCATCATAAAACATTGAGCAGATTGCAACATATAGCTCAGCAAAACCAAAACACACTTCAAAGCAGTTAGCATCTTCATCTTGTCCATAGATGTCTAAGTCAATTAATGTAGCTATGCTCTGTGAATAAGTGTAGCCTAGTTCCATCAGCCTGATGCCCATACCTTTCATTTCTCCCATGTCCATGGTCTGGCCCAGCTGCTCCAGCAGATCTGCTCTGGTGGCATTCTTCCTATGCTTCTTTCCATCATAATGCTGCTGAGCCATGCCAGGGTTGTTGAACCAAGCATTGCATAGCTGGCAGTAACGATCTGAGTCGCGGCGCTGTCGTTGTGACATCATAGGAGACATTTCTTGGGAGTTCTTTACAGGACTGGGGGATGCCTCTGATGAACAAACAAAAAAAATCAAATAAGATAAATACATCTCAGATGTCTGCTATTGGTAAGCAAATTTAAAGAAGTTGTCTTAATTGCAGTGAGGCTATATGTATATCTTATTTAGGGATGCATCAATGTCAAGCATCGTGTACCTCTGATTTAGAGCTATATATTAAGTCTAGTATCTGTCCAAGCAAAACTGCCTGGTCTAAAAGTAATCAAAAAGCTGCTGTCCTACTGTCTCCCATCTTGCCAAACATACTGGTGTTTCGTAAAACAACTATTATGATGGTATAATAAAGAGGAAATGAAGGAGGATTCCATTCAACTTTAAATCCTTTCATGTGTTTGAAGTATGTGGGTTGATTTTGATTTGAACTCATTCTGAAAAGTGCCAGTGTATTGAGGTCAATGGTGTGGAATTCACATCATTCTGCTGCAACATGACATTTGTGTAATATTACTGTTGTTCATTTTTTTCATTTTAAAAGATCACCTGACCATCTGCTAATGACATTTCAGTCTTTTATAAGTACTCCTAAGTGGTGACATCATTATTAGTCAAATTAATTAGGCAGCAAGATAAGTCCCAGGTTTCTAGTTTAGTTTCAAGCATCCTGTATTCTGCGGTAAATGAAGTGTCTGGATAATGTAGTGTGAGATTAATTAATACAATCGGGTCATTGCTGTGATATTTGAAATTGCCTTGATACCATAGCAGAATAGTGTACATTGTGTTTGAGAGCAGTGACACTCATGCAGGGAAGTTTTCAACATCCACAAAAGTCCTTAGCTGCCTGGCTTATCTGCTGATAAAATGATGTATGCTAGAGTGTCAAATGCATCTTAAAGCCATCTAAGAGCATTATTTTTCTACGAAAAATGGAAGCCAGTTACACAATAACCTATACATAGGCCGATATAGGCCTAGGCCTAAAATAAAAAATTAATAAGGTTCACAAAAATTATGGTAAATCATGCAAAGCCTAAAGGGTAACTTCATGAGATTAATTTTCATCCCTTTTCATTTGTGATTTCACAGTAAAATCAGTGTTCAATTAAAGAATCTGCATTTTTAATTTCTTCGTTGCCAAAAACTGAGAGAATAGTGGTAAATATGAACTACATGAAGCTCACTCTCAACTCAACTCAACATAATTCTGAAATTTTGGGGGTCCTAAATTTGCTTGGAAAAACCCATTTCAAAAAGATGGAACCCCCACACTGAGTCTCTACCTTTCCAAGCCTTCAGGCAAGGCTCCCCAGATAACCAATCTTCACTCCAAATTTATCCATCCCCTTGACCCCTTCTTTGAAAAAAACTTGAATCTCATATTTATTTGCCGTGGTCTTTACTAGTGAAATAAAGTTAATATGTTAACTTAGGTGTGGGATCAGGACCTCAAGCAGACCTTTAAGTACCCGGCAGTGTACTTATACCCAGCTCACCCATGATTTACATTCTTTTTAATTATTTTTTTATTTTTTTACCTGACGTGCCGGGTGGAGTAGCACTCAGAATTGTTATCTGAGTGCCAAGAAAAAGCCCAACAGATTTACTTTCACAAGTGGAGCATTACAGGTAACGCTTTAAAGCTCTGCTTGATATTCATAAAAAGAAACTTTATTAGAAACTGCTTTGGGATTATTTCAATTGTTACGGACACGGAGACAGAAATGAAAAGGAAAAAAAAAGAAGCACAAAAGAGAGAAAGGGGGGCAAAAAAGAAAAAAAGGGAGAGAATGAGAAAAGAATGAAGGAAAGAAAGAAAGATGAAGAGAATACAAGATAACATCCTGCTTGCTTCGACACCTGCAGAAATGTTCATATTAACAGCTTTTTTACCGAAAAGTGCACAGTACTTATGAATGCAAGATGTATTTAGTGGTAAATACGGCTCAATAAAGAACATTTGTGTATCTGTTAACACCTGAATCTAAACAACTGTGGGTCTGAGTGTGAGTGCGCTTCTGTATACAAGGTTTCTCCATAAAAATATGCAATAGTGAGTGTGAGGAGCCACAAACCCGCCCCCCTGGACAAGGGACAGATATGGAGGAGATCCAAGCCACAGACCTCCAAAGGCCCCCCCAGAGCACAGGAACCCCAGGAGAACCACTGCCGGGACTACTGAAACCCCCCCAGAGAAGAGCAGGGGAGAATCCCAGGGGAACCACCCAACAGAGCCACAAGGAGCTGAAGCAAGGAGCCCACAGGCCCCTCCGGCAGCCGTCTACGTCCGAGCAGATCCAGCCATGGACCCAGAGACCCGAGACCCCGGGACATATCACTCCCCAAGCAGAGGGCCGACCGAGCCCAGGAGTGAGCCAGCACACACTAAAGCACCCAGCCCTGGATACCGAGAACCACAAGTACACCGGCGGGCAGAGACACCAACCACCGGCAGGTAGTGTGGCAAGGAGGGAATAGGCCCCACATTTGATAGGGGGCATAAACTGATCTGGGAGAGGGAGCAGCCCAAGACCCAACCTGGCACAAAAAACAGGCACACACAATCAAAATCACACATTCCCACCCTCATGCGTACACATAAAAACACTCACACCCACGCACCCAGCGTAAAGACAAACAACAATGGACGTCGTACACTCACTCACACTGTCCATACATACTCTATACTCCCAGGTCCAGGTGCCAATACCCAATAGAGACAACCAGCCCCCGGACCCAGGAAGTGGTCCCCTTCCCACCGGGGGTGGAGCCAGGCAGAGTGCCCCATGTGACTGATGTATAGATATTTAAAAAAAACTTTATCAGAAACTACTTTGGGATTATTTCATATGCACTGGACATGGAGACAGAAACAACAAGAAAAAAAAAAAAAACAAGCAAGAAAGAGAGAGAGGTGGGGCAAAAAGGAAAACGGGAGAGAAGGAGAAAAGAATAGAAAATAAAAGAAAAGAGAAAGAAGGATGACACCTGAATCCAAACACCTGTGGGTGTAAGTGTCAGTGCATTTCTGTATATAAAGTTTCTCCATAAAAATATGCAATAGCAAGCTTGAGGAGCCACAGACCTGACCCTCTGGAACCGAGACAGACACAGAGGAGATCTGAACCTGAAGGACCCCTACCTCCCTCTCCAACCCCAGTCCCCAACGACCCCCGCCCCCATTCGGAGAGGGGGCCACAAACAAAAGAGGGGTCCACCTGGTCCAAACCAGAGCCATCCCAGGACGAAATAGATCCAACCATTCAATGAGTTCCGATCTCAATTGCATAAGCACCCCACCTCCCACTAACCCCAAAATGAATGAACCCCAACCAGAACAGAGATATCGAACAATTGCCCCCGAACCTTAATGCCATTATTCCCCTCCCCACAGGAGCACCCCCCCACAGATGAGCTCCCCCCTGAAAAGCCGATGAAGACGCTTGCACACAGCGCAAGCTCCACTCACAGCCCTGCTCCAAGCATGCATTCCGCCGTCCACCATACAGCACGACGACAAGGGCCCAGGGCAATGCCACCCCAGCCTCTGTCACTTCTTTCAACCCAAATCTCCCTCACCCTCAACCCCATCTTGCCTTATCCCTCTTCCTCCTCTTCACCCCATCACCATCATCCCTACTTCATTATTTTTTATCCTTTCCTCTTTATTGCAGGTTCCGTCTGGGGGTCAAGTGGGCTCGAGAAAAATACATTTCCTCAAGACTGCACCCCCATGCTGAGTCTCCTCTTCCAAAGCCTTCAAGCAAGTCTCCCCAGATGACTTATCCTCCCTCCCAATTCATCCATACCCTTGACCCCTTCCTTCAGTAAACGTTTAATCTCATATCGTCATGGCGTGGTCCTTGCTAGAGAAAGTGTTGTTAAACTTACCAGTTGTACAGGCTGTGAACTGACACTAACAAATATTAACAGAGATGAAGTTCACTTTCTCTTAATATCAAAAAACTGTCACAACATCCATTGTCAGAGATAGTACAGAAGCACAACTGTACATCTCTGTGACTGAGCTGCTCTAAACATAGGGTTGAATCTGAGTGTAATTTGTACATTCTTTTAAGTAAGAAATTTTATAGCACCTCCAGTGAAACCTTGACTGATACACATGACACCTTCGGTTTGAGTACAAGTCCTTTGCAGTGGTCCTCTCTTTCTGAGCCCCTTTAAAGACACACAACCTTTCAGACACAGCATCAGAGCTCTTTCTGTCAGCTACCCAAAAATCGGGGATAATTAGCTTGCTAATCATCCTACCAGTTAACAATTCAAGTGACAATCATTGCTGTGCCGAACACTTGATCAGTACCTGTCAAAAAAACAGACAGTGCTGATTTGATCACAAAGAACATAGAGAAGAGTGAAATCAAAAACATAAAAACACTAAATAAAAAACTTAGCTACAAGCAGCCTTACAGTGATTTATGTTAGCAACTGTTCTAAAAATATAAGAATGCCAACTGCCATCAGTACTGAAAACACAAGTTTGCCTTAGCTAGCAGAAAGAGAACAATGCAAAGGTTTTAATAAGCTCTGATCTGCAACACTGTAACAGTGACCGTGGTCCTGCAATTGGAACCCTCAGAATAACAAGCTGTTATTTCCATTAAATGCCTGAAGAGGAAAAGCTAAATTCTACTTGGCAAACGGAAGAAAGAGCCTGTTCTTCTCAGGGCTGCCCACTTGTGCTTTCACGCATGGATGACGACATTAACCCCAAACGCTGCACTGAGCCCCAGACAAAAAATGGCACAATCAGCTTAATCAGTTTTAACACTCCAGTGCTCAGCTCACCCTAAGTCAACATTTAGTGTTGTCCCATTACGTTCCATTACACCAGTCAACATTTCATAATGGAAAGTCGGGTTACAAAAACAAGGAAGGGAGACGCAGGAATCTTAACAGTCAGCACTCCGCTAAAGCTTTCCTCCACAGCAGCAAGCTGTTCTGTACGGTTTTAATCTGGGACTTGTGGCTGTAGGATGACCTCTTCAACTAAATAATACAACGTCAGACCTAATTTAATCCCTGCACTTGGCTTAGTGAGTAGGTCTGGGTTCTGCATCTGAACACCAGCTGACACAGCTTTTATACCTTGCTTAAAGAACACAGCAATTTAGCTAGGTTATTATAAAATCTACAAAATGTTAAAAGAATCAATAATCATATCAAGGCTCTTTAAACATCTCTGACACATGAGCTATAACCCGAAACATGCAGGCAATTACCTGGCAGAGCAAAGCTTGGATGACAGAAGAAAAGAACTGAGGATATTAGAAACTCACAGGGAGGTGAGATATTTACTAAAGCCATCACAGAACAAAAACAAGCAGTTATTGCTGTCTTCAAAGTGATATGTAAGTATGCATTACTCATAGAACGGTTGATATTAATAGCTACTTATTTCATAAGCAGAATTAATTCACAGCATCTTGAACACAAATAAATACTCAGTTTAGTGGATGTAAAATAATGTGCTTACTCTGCAAGACTATTGTTGGTAATTGGGATGATATGACAAAGTGGCAGTACAGTTGTACCATCAGTCATAATCCATGAATTCTGCAGTGTTCCTGCAGACTGGCCTGTATTAGGAAAACAATGCTATATCAATCAGCTCAGATGAAAGACAGAACTTTAGCATGCTTGGCATATTTGCTGTAATTTGACCTACTGCAAAACATACAGGTGCTTCATAATTAACTGGAACACTATTGTTAATAAGGTTGATTTATTTTAGTAATTCAGTTCAATAATGGAAACTGTTGATTTTAATTTTCACTTACAGCTAATAAAAACCCTCAATTCAGTTACAGGAAAATCATAAATTTATTAAAAATAATAAAGAAGCATTTTTAAAACAGAAAGTATGACCATGTACTGTACATAATATACACTCAGTAATTGGCCAACGCTCATTTTGAATAAATTCCTAGATTAGCGTGATGTGGAATGGAGGAGATCAGCTTGTGTCTTTGTTGATTTATATGCTACATTTAATATCAATACATTTCAATAACGTAACAAAAAGAGTTTCATTACAATACATACATCATTTCATATGTTTTTTGTAAATATGTGCCTAAATCTACTTCTTATTTATTCACCAATAACTTACATTCTGTAAAATAATGCAGCTTAAATCTGTTATACATAATGACATTTGGATGTCACTCAGATGTTCTGTTGTTTTTTTCAACGACACGGACTGGTATTCTGTTCCTACAGCCATCTCTGCTCCAACGTGAGGATAACATTTCAGAAGGCTAACGCAATATTATCTCCTAACCACACATTACCTAAAACATGTCAATTTATCATTTGACTTGGCACCTAGGGCTACAAAGTAAAATGACTCTAAGTATGTTTGTGTTCAACAGGTCTCTCTAAAGAAGAGCTGAGCGTCAGCTGAGTTAGTCACATCAGACCATTAAGAAGCTGCAGCGACCTGCAGATTCTCTGTCTGTAACGGCTCTTTCATGGTGAAACACTTTTGTAAAGGCTGGAAAAACTAGTTTGCTTGTTTGTTTTTTTAAAACATTTTTAGGAAATCCATGACACATGATTAGACATAATCACCGTAACGCCAGACTTCAGAGTCAGATTCATAGCGCAGCTGATTCATAGCAAGAACATCTCTGGGTTGAATGCCAGCTGGGGCTTTTCTATGGGGAGATGGCATGTTTTTATTTATGGAGGACAGATATTGACAAAATTAAAAATAAAAGCAGAAATATATATATTTTGTTTTTCCTTTTCCTTACACATGCGTTTGCTCTTTTGACATTTCCTCGTCTCCCTTTTTCTTTTACCGTATGCATTTCTCCTTCATAATGCAAATGAGGAGGGCTGCCTTCTTCTCTCCAGCTCCTCTCCTATTGGTCAATATACAGGAAGGAGGAGGATCCATGTGCAGGCCGAGGGTGTGTCCCAATTCAGGGGCTGGATCCTTCCAAGTACGTACTTGTGGGCTGATTATGTCACAGCTCGGCGCGTAAGGTCTGTCAGATGTTGCCGACAAATGTGTCCTTCTTTTGCCCGATTTGAAGGATGACTTGTGAGTATCCTTCGCGGTCCATATTTTCCCATGATTCATTGCGGGTCGAAGCAGTTTGGTCAAACAGGGGCTGCCATGGCGGACCACAGTGGCAAAAGCTGTGAGTAAACTGTGAAAAATTACACTTTCTGTGACACAAATTAACTTTTACAATGTTTTTAGTGCGGGAATATAACTGTGTAGACGTGAAAAATCTGCTTGATTTATCAAGACATTGCTTAATTTCAAACGTGCTCCGACATGTTCGGAGTTTTCCGCTCCCATCGTATTAACTGCCGGCTTGCCTCGCCAGTCCTACCGGCAGTGGGGCGAGCTAGCCCGGTAGAGATCTGACCGGACTATCGGCACTGAGCTCCTGCTACCAGTCATCACAGTGAACGTTAAACACAAGTGATTTCTAACAGTTTATATTAGTATTATTTTAATGTATTGTGTCATTTGTTCATGTAAGTCGATTTGACATTACAGGTGATATTAAAGTTAACCTGAATAAATGGATGATTTTATGTAATCCTACCCTATTGCTGGAGAGTGTGATTGAGAATAAATAAGCTTTTAAATATTCATTTTTGATGAAGAAATATGCTATATGTGTTTTAAAAATGTATTTATAATTCAGCTAGCATTATAATTTGTGATTCCAGGTACAGCTGAAGAGAAATACACTTTCAAATGCAAGCAAATCTCAGTAAAGAAGTGAAAAGTTTGAAAGAGCTTGTTTTAGGCATTTGCATAGAAATATTTTAATATGTTCTGCAAATTAAGACAAATGTAAAATTAAAAGAGGCTTCTTTTACACTGATATTAAGCAAGATGGTTTTTTTTGTTGTTTTTGTTGTTTAGGGACAAAGGAGCAGACGGGCCAGTTTATTAAGCTCAGGGGTGAGAACCACCACCTTTTTACTGGAGCTAAAAACTCAGCCACCGTGGCTTGGAGGTACAATAACAACATTCTTTGCAGTCAGTTTCTGTCCAGTTTCAATAACTCCTATCTTTCTAACTTTCATAAATATCCATCCAGTGATTAACATACTTCTTTTGGTTTTCCCTCTTTCCTTTTGTTTGTTTAGGACAATTCTGGAGAAGACGGGCCAAACAGGGGAAGATCACCCCCTTGCAGGCCAAACAAAAAGTGGGACAATATGAAAAAGAAATATAAAGTTTGTTCAGAACTTTTCATGTCACACACAAATAAAAAAATATTTCTAAAAGTCTTATCGGTTTCTCTGTTTAGTCAACTCTTTTTTTCTTCCTTCTAACTTTAGGATTGTAAGTCTCCAGGGTCAGGAGAAGGAGTCAGTGAAAAGCCCACTGCTGCTACTTGGCCCTGGTTTGTCCTTATGGATGAGGTGTTGGGACAGAGGTCTTCCACAATACCTCCTGTCCTAATTGCCTCCATCCATGAGGACACTCCAGGGCCAAGCGGAGCGGTGGGCAACCAGATGGAGAAGGAAGACAGTGAGCCAGCAGGAAGGGGTCAGAAAAGAAAGAGGGACAGAGATGATGGAGTTGATCAGGGAGGACATGAGGGCACAGAGAATAGACAGACTGTTTTTCCATCTTAGAAAGAATGGTACCGAAATAAGGTGCTATATAGGAAATAATATTAAGTTTTGTTCAGATAGTTTCTTAAAGTTTTAAGCTGTTCTAATAAATTTCAATATTGTTTTTCTCACCAATGTATTTTATTTCCATTTGATGTAACAATACATCAACTTCATTTAAATTTCTAAACAGTTTATTTTGAAAATTACAAATAGCATTTTAAACAGAATGTGGAAAAAAACAACATTCAAACAGATCAAGATTACAAGAAAAAAGGCATAAAATAAAACTATGTACAAGTATTTACAATGGTGACAGCAGGATCAACCTGAGTGACCAGTTCCTGGAAAAACCTCTTCAACAGAACAAAGAGGCAGATTTATTTCTGAACAGAAAGTCTGGCGGTGTGGCTAAATCTCTGCAACTGAGACCTGCAGTCTGTCTTTCTGGATGGAGAGCGAAGCATCACACAGGTGGTCTGCAGATGTTTGTGATGCCTCTTTCATTCATCAAGTTTAAAGGGCTGGCTGGTACACATCACTAAGATGTAATCAGAAATATACAGAAATAGAAGATGGTGCTCACAAAATATGACAATTAGTTATACCCCTCAAACATTAATCACATCTATAATATTATACTTGCCTGCATACAGTAGTCATGTTCTGGTGGTGTGTATATATATATATATATATATATATATATATATATATATATATATATATATATATATATATATATATATATATATATATATATACATATATACACTGCTGAAAAAAATAAAGGGAACACTTAAACAACAAAATATAACTCCAAGTAAATCAAACTTCTTTGAAATCAAACTGTCCACATAGGAAGCAACACTGATTGACAATCAATTTCACAAATGAAATAGACAACAGGGGGAAATCTTTGGCGATTAGCAAGACACACTCAATAAAGGAGTGGTTCTGCAGGTGGGGACCACAGACCACTTCTCAGTACCTATGCTTTCTGGCTGACGGTTTGGTCACTTTTGAATGTTGGTGGTGCTTTCACACTCGTGGTAGCATGAGACGGACTCTACAACCCACACAAGTGGCTCAGGTAGAGCAGCTCATCCAGGATGGCACATCAATGTGAGCTGTAGCAAGAAGGTTTGCTGTGTCTGTCAGCGTAGTGTCCAGAGCCTGGAGGCGCTACCAGGAGACAAGCCAGTACACCAGGAGACGGGGAGGAGGCCGTAGGAGGGCAACCACCCAGCAGTAGGACGCTTGACATTTGCCAGAGAACACCAGGATTGGCAAATTCGCCACTGGCGCCCTGTGCTCTTCACAGATGAAAGCAGGTTCATACTGAGCACATGTGACAGACGTGACAGAGTCTAGAGACACCGTGGAGAGCGATCTGCTGCCTGAAACATCCTTCAGCATGACCGGTTTGGCAATGGATCAGTAATGGTGTGGGGTGGCATTTCTTTGGAGGGCTGCATGGCCCTCCAAAGAAATTGGCCATGCGGTACAAACCAGTACAGGACCTCTAAAACATTAAATCACTCTTTGGTGTGGTTATGGCATGTAGTGGTGGTTATGACCCCACACACAACAAAGCACACAGCTACTCCATGCACAAACTATGCAAAACACATTAATAAATAAAAAACGTTTTAGTTTATAATTTATCAAACAAAAAACAAGAAATAAAACCAAATTCATCTAGAAAAATTCAGTTTGACCTGTCTATGTGCTTTCATGCTTCTTTAAGACTAAGATGGTCCTTCTGCCAAAAAACATTGATGATTTTTGTGTGATTTTGTTGTCAGCACATTCAACTTTGTACAGAACAAAGTATTCAATGAGAATATTTCATTCGTTCAGATCTAGGATGTGTTATTTGAGTGTTCCCTTTATTTCTTTGAGCAGTGTATATATATATATATTTGGACACACCTTCTCATTCAAAGAGTTGTCTTTATTTTCATCACTATGAATGCCAAGAGTGTGCGTAGCAGTAATGAAAGCAAAAGGTGGCTACTTTGAAGAACCTAGAATATAAGACATATTTTCAGTTGTTTCACACTTTTTTGTTCAGTATATGATTCCACATGTGTTAATTCATAGTTTTGATGCCTTCAGTGTGAAGCTACAATATTCATAGTCATGAAAATAAAGAAAACCCTTTGAATGAGAAGGTGTGTCCAAACTTTTGGTCTGTACTGTAACTAAATGACATGTAAGAGATATGATGTAAAAATGTACAGCCTTTACAGATAACAAAATCTTAAGACTTTTTATGACTCTTTAAGACCAGGGAGAAACATATATGCAATCTCTTTTGAAAAAGTCAATGCCAAGCGTCTTGCACGTTGTTGGGCTGTGAGCACAACTCCCATTTGTAAGTAAGTAAGTAAGTAAAATTTTATTTATATAGCACCTCTCAAGACACAGATCACAAAGTGCTTCACAACACTAATACAAAGTACAAGTGGAATAATATATTTATAAATGTAAAATAGAAGATAAGATAAAATCAAAAATAAACTAACCAAACGCAAGCCTAAAAAGATGAGTTTTTAGCTGTTTTTTAAAAGACACCACCGAATCCGCAGTCCTTATACACAAGGGGATAGAGTTCCAGAGTCGGGGAGCTATTGTTGCAAAAGCTCTATCACCCTTAGTTTTCAGCCTTGTGTGATGTACTGCCAGTAGGACTTTATCGCATGACCTGAGAGACCTGGGGGGATTGTACGGATATAAGAGTTCACTGATATAAGTTGGGGCTTGACCATGAAGACCTCTATAAGTCAGGACCAGAATCTTAAACTGAGCTCTGAATTTAATGGGGAGCCAGTGCAGCTGGATGAGTAACGGTGTGGAGTGGGAATACTTAGAAGATTTTGTCAGAAGTTTAGCAGCAGCGTTCTGAACAACCTGGAGACGTTCCAAGGAGTTTTTGCTAAGACAGGTAAATAAAGCATTACAGTAATCCAAACGTGAGGAAATGAATGCATGGATAGTAATCTCAAGTTCAGAACGTGACACATTGGGACTTAACTTAGCAAGGTTACGTAAATGATAAAAACAAGAGTTACACTAAGGTTCCTGAAGGAAGATTTAGCAAATTTGCCAAGAGGACCAAGAGCTTCCATTATCCTGGGTATAAATCTATCAGGGGCACAAACAAGGACTTCAGTTTTTTCATCATTAAGTTGGAGAAAGTTATCAGCCATCCAACCTTTGATAGATTGAAAACATACAATCAGCAACTGTAACTTAAAAACATGTTCAGGCTTAAAGGAAATATACAGCTGAATATCGTCAGCATAACAGTGATAAGAAATGCCCTCAAAAGTGCTCAGGATATGGTGTAAAGGAAGCAAATACAATAAAAATAACAAGGGCCCTAGGACAGAACCTTGGGGGACACCACAAGAAAGGGAGGCTGGAGAGGACCTGTACCTAGAGGCAGCCACACAGAAGCATCGTTCAGATAGATATGAAGTGAACCACTCTAAAGCATAACCAGATACACCCACCCAATGTCTCAGCCTATCGAGCAAGATATGATGGTCAACAGTATCGAAGGCAGAAGTAAGGTCCAACATCAGCACAGCAGAACACTCTCCTGCATCACTATGCAACAAGATATCACTAGAAACTCTAACAAGAGCTGTTTCTGTGGAATGAAACTTACGAAAACCAGACTGATATTTGTCAAGGATATTGTGTTTGTCCTTGAAGGCTATCAGCTGTATAAATACAACCTTTTCCAGAATCTTAGATAAAAAGGGTAATTTTGAAATTGGTCTGTAACTGTTGAAAATAGAAGGGTCAAGCTTGGGTTTCTTTAAAAGTGGGTGAATGAGAGCGTTCTTAAGGTAAGTGGGTACATGACCAGAGGCCAGTGAAGTGTTAATTATCAAAAGCACACAGGGACTGATATGGCGGAAAACATTTTTGAACAGAGAGGCAGGTAGAATATCAAGAGAGCAAGAAGATGCGGACGTCGGACCCTCATACCATCCTCATGGAGTCGGTTTCTAACCGTTTGTGCAGACACATGCACATTTGTGGCCTGCTGGAGGTCATTTTGCAGGGCTCTGGCAGTGCTCCTCCTGTTCCTCCTTGCACAAAGGCGGAGGTAGCGGTCCTACTGCTGGGTTGTTGCCCTCCTACGGCCTCCTCCACGTCTCCTGGTGTACTGGCCTGTCTCCTGGTAGTGCCTCCAGGCTCTGGACACTATGCTGACAGACACAGCAAACCTTCTTGCCACAGCTCGCATTGATGTGCCATCCTGGATGAGCTGCACTACCTGAGCCACTTGTGTGGGTTGTAGAGTCCGTCTCATTCTACAACGAGTGTGAAAGCACCACCAACATTCAAAAGTGACCAAACCATCAGCCAGAAAGCATAGGTACTGAGAAGTGGTCTGTGGTCCCCACCTGCAGAACCACTCCTTTATTGAGTGTGTCTTGCTAATCACCAAATATTTCCCCCTGTTGTCTATTCCATTTGTGAAATTGATTGTCAATCAGTGTTGCTTCCTAAGTGGACAGTTTGATTTCACAGAAGTTTGATTTACTTGGAGTTATATTGTGTTGTTTAAGTGTTCCCTTTATTTTTTTTCAGCAGTGTATATATGTATATATGTATATATATATATATATATATATATAGATGTATATATATACACACACCACCAGAACATGACTACTGTATGCAGGCAAGTATAATATTATAGATGTGATTAATGTTTGAGGGGTATAACTAATTGTCATATTTTGTGAGCACCATCTTCTATTTCTGTATATTTCTGATTACATCTTAGTGATGTGTACCAGCCAGCCCTTTAAACTTGATGAATGAAAGAGGCATCACAAACATCTGCAGATCACTTGTGTGATGCTTCGCTCTCCATCCAGAAAGACAGACCGCAGGTCTCAGTTGCAGCGTTCCATCCATGTCTCTGACCTTGTGAGAGATTTAGCCACACCGCCAGGCTTTCTGTTCAGAAAGAAATCTGCCTCTTTGTTCTGTTGAAGAGGTTTTTCCAGGAACCGGTCACTCAGGTTGATCCTGCTGTCACCATTGTAAATACTTGTACATAGTTTTATTTTATGCCTTTTTTCTTGTAATCTTGATCTGTTTGAATGTTGTTTTTTTCCACATTCTGTATAAAATGCTATTTGTAATTTTCAAAATAAACTGTTTAGAAATTTAAATGAAGTTGATGTATTGTTAGATCAAATGGAAATAAAATACATTGGTGAGAAAAACAATATTGAAATTTATTAGAACAGCTTAAAACTTTAAGAAACTATCTGAACAAAACTTAATATTATTTCTTATATAGCACCTTATTTCGGTACCATTCTTTCTAAGATGGAAAAACAGTCTGTCTATTCTCTGTGCCCTCATGTCCTCCCTGATCAACTCCATCATCTCTGTCCCTATTTATTTTCTGACCCCTTCCTGCTGGCTCACTGTCTTCCTTCTCCATCTGGTTGCCCACCGCTCCGCTTGGCCCTGGAGTGTCCTCATGGATGGAGGCAATTAGGACAGGAGGTATTGTGTAAGGCCTCTGTCCCAACACCTCATCCATAAGGACAAACCAGGGCCAAGTAGCAGCAGTGGGCTTTTCACTGACTCCTTCCCCTGACCCTGGAGACTTACAATCCTAAAGTTAGAAGGAAGAAAAAAAGAGTTGACTAAACAGAGAAACCGATAAGACTTTTAGAAATATTTTTTTATTTGTGTGTGACATGAAAAGTTCTGAACAAACTTTATATTTCCTTTTCATATTGTCCCACTTTTTGTTTGGCCTGCAAGGGGGTGATCTTCCCCTGTTTGGCCCGTCTTCTCCAGAATTGTCCTAAACAAACAAAAGGAAAAAGGGAAAACCAAAAGAAGTATGTTAATCACTGGATGGATATTTATGAAAGTTAGAAAGATAGGAGTTATTGAAACTGGACAGAAACTGACTGCAAAGAATGTTGTTATTGTACCTCCAAGCCACGGTGGCTGAGTTTTTAGCTCCAGGAAAAAGGTGGTGGTTCTCACCCCTGAGCTTAATAAACTGGCCCGTCTGCTCCTTTGTCCCTAAACAACAACAAAAAAAAAAAAACCCCATCTTGCTTAATTTCAGTGTAAAAAAAGCCTTTTTTAATTTTACATTTGTCTTAATTTGCAGAACATATTAAAATATTTCTATGCAAATGCCTAAAACAAGCTCTTTCAAACTTTTCACTTCTTTACTGAGATTTGCTTGCATTTGAAAGTGTATTTCTCTTCCGCTGTACCTGGAATCACAAATTATAATGCTAGCTGCATTATAAATATACTTTTAAAAACACATATAGCATATTTCTTCATCAAAAATGAATATTTAAAAGCTTATTTATTCTCAATCACACTTTCCAGCGATACGTTAGGATTACATAAAATTGTCCATTTATTCAGGTTAACTTTAATATCACCTGTAATGTCAAATCGACTTACATGAACAAATGACACAATACATTAAAATAATACTAATATAAACTGTTAGAAATCACTTGTGTTTAACGTTCACTGTGATGACTGGTAGGAGGAGCTCAGTGCCAATAGTCCGGTCAGATCTCTACCAGGCTAGCTCGCCCCACTGCCGGTAGGACTGGCGAGGCAAGCCGGCAGTTAATACGATGGGAGCGGAAAACTCCGAACATGTCGGAGCACGTTTGAAATTAAGCAATGTCTTGATAAATCAAGCAGATTTTTCACGTCTACACAGTTATATTCCCGCACTAAAAACATTGTAAAAGTTAATTTGTGTCACAGAAAGTGTAATTTTTCACAGTTTACTCACAGCTTTTGCCACTGAGGTCCGCCATGGCAGCCCTTTTGACCAAACTGCTTCGACCCGCAATGAATCATCGGAAAAGATGGACTGCGAAGGATACTCACAAGTCATCCTTCAAATCGGCCAAAAGAAAGACACATTTGTCTGCAACATCTGACAGACCTTACGCACCGCGCTGTGACGTAATCAGCCCACAAGTACGCACTTGGAAGGATCCAGCCCCTGAATTGGGACACACCCTCGGCCTGCACATGGATCCTCCTCCTTCCTGTATATTGACCAATAGGAGAGGAGCTGGAGAGAAGAAGGCAGCCCTCCTCATTTGCATAATGAAGCAGAAATGCATATGGTAAAGGAAAAAGAGAGACGAGGAAATGTAAAAAGAACAAAGGCATGTGTAAGGAAAAGGAAAAAGAAAACATTTACATTTCTTGATGAAAACGCATGTCTAAGGAAAAGGAAAAACAAAACATTTACATTTCTTGATGGATGAAAACACATGTGTGAGGAAAAGGAAAAACAAAACATATATACATTTCTTGATGAAAACACATGTGTAAGGAAAAGGAAAAACAAAACATATATACATTTCTTGATGAAAACACATGTGTGAGGAAAAGGAAAAACAAAACATATATACATTTCTTGATGAAAACACATGTGTAAGGAAAAGGAAAAACAAAACATATATACATTTATTGATGAAAACGCATGTGTAAGGAAAAGGAAAAATTTTATTTTTGTCAGGATCGGTCCTCCATATTTATTAGGGATAAGTTGGTTTTCTGCAGGCACATCAGCTAAATCACACAGTCCAGGAAAAAAATCTGTCTGAGGTTATTTGGTTAATTTGACCTTAGATATAATCCCTTACAGCTCTGTTACAACCTAAGAAAGGACAAAACAGTTGTAAAAATGAATGAGTAAATGCCTAGATGACGACTCAAGTTTCAGACTTGAGTTGCATTTAAGTTGCAAATGTAATACTTGGCTTAGACTTATAATGCTTTACTTAGACTGACCCTCAATGACTTGTGACTTGACTGAATGACTTGTGAACATATCTTAGTAAATAACACTATTTTTATTTCAACTTTATTCCCTGTCAACACTAACATGCAAATTGTGTATGATAACCAAGAGATGCTGCATTTGCAATATTCACTATTTTCGTTGTGTCCATATAAACCTGGGCCAGAAGAGATATACAGGCCTACTGCCAGGTTCTTGCTCTGGGTACTGCGTTCTCTCCTAGTGGATATCCCCAGAAATCCTCTACAGGAATGTAGTGTCTCATAATAAATTAGGTGTTGAGCCAGAAGCCTTACTTGATCGAATTGATTGAAAAAGGCAAGGTACAGTATGAATGTCTTAACATGCTTAAGGACAGTCAGAAGCTACAGGCTGCTGATATCAAAAAGGAAAACTATGCCTGCCTTTAGAGGAGACTGTGCTTATAGTTGGAGTATTTTGTTTAGAGGTAACAAAGCCAAATTTGGAGAAAGTGTGTGTACTGTCCATGCGCCTATAAAGAGAGGCTGTGTCTAAAGATCCCCCCAGGTTAAAGCATGCATCTGTAACTTAGATGGGCATTGTTGAAATAATATGCTCCTATGTTCAAATAAATTCCATGTCAAAACAGGGTCCTCCATGAAGCATTCCACATCTGCAGGTGATCATAACTCCAAATACACAACATGAGACATCCTGATGTGATTCCTGTACCACCTCAAATAAGAGATACATTTGACATGGGGGTGCAGGCTCTTCAATTATACAACAAGATACTATTGGACGATGACTGTCTAGTGTCATATATATAACCCTGACGGCCCATAAAGGAATTAAATCCTTCGCATCTCATTTAATGCATCATTCATCATCATGCTGTTTTAATGTCCATCTGTGTCCAGAATGAGGGTTCAGCTCCGTTCAGAATGCAGGACTACTCCCCATCCCAGAAGCAGATGGTTTTAGCTCAACAGTGCACTGGCCGCATTAAAGACTCTTGGTGAGTCCCTTGCTTCTTCATATTAAATGTCTAAACATCAGCAAGGGAAGACTGTAGTTTATTATACTACCAAACAGAATGACCCCTCTGAGAGTTGGTGGAGCACAGCCTCTTCCTGTGGCTGCACATACTTTTCTGACTTTATGGTAAACGAAATCATTCAAACATCCACCGTTAAACAAGCTGTAGATGTTTTAATGGAGACTCCACAAAGATTTCAGTCAGCTTGGTTGACAGTGAACTTTCAACTTTCAAGTATTCCCTGAAACAAACAAATCTGGGATTGTTTTGTTTCACTTGTCAGTAGAAACTAATTAGCAAACAAGCTGTAAACTAGTGGCATGAAAAACTTGCATGCATTGATTGTTCTGAACCTTTACTCAAGTCACATGACTTTATTAGCCAATATGTTTTTTAAAAGGTTGATTTTGATAGGCTGTTTAGAAGCAATGATGATGACAGGTAATGACAGAGTGTGACTATAAACTTCTTATTACTCTATCTTGTGTTTTGTTAATTGTTCTATATTTTTGTTTTTAATATAAAATTGCTCAAAAGTAGGTTGGGCTCAGACCTTACTTGCCCAACCAGTCCCTTGGTCCTTGGATGGCCTTACATTTGACCATACAATCCTTTGGTGAACTTTATACCTTCATGTGTTTGACTAAGTGACTGCGTAGGTTAATCCTTATATGCATAAATGGGCCAGAAATGACCTAGTGTGTAACAGAGTAGCTCTTAGAATGGACACCAGAATGCAGACGGGCAAGTAAAAGATTTAATCAACATAAACCCACACAGTGAGGTGGCAACAAAAGCAGGCAAGGTGCACAGGGTTTGGCTTAGCTCGACACACAAGCTTGGATGGATATGGCATGAACAACAGACAGAGAGATGAACAGTATGTATCCACAAGGAATGAACAGAACAGCAGTGTATATAAAGGGCATGCAAAGGAGAAACAGGGAGACTGGCATGGTGCAGGTGGACTGAATGAAGCTGATTACAAGCTGTGGCAGGAGTGAAAACAAGAACATTGCTGGAACTAAACAGGAATATCAGGACACAATCAAACCTAAGGAACATCTTACACATATAACGGAACCTAACCTAAAATGCACTATGAACAGAATACAAGAATCATAAGAAACAATAAGCCCTAAGGAATGAACTAAATCACCACCCGGAAAACAATGATAAGAAGCAAGAACTACAACAAAAACAACGCAACCCAAACAGGTTGGGCCTTGAGGACCTTGGAAGGAGGGCCAGAAACACAACAACGAAACAGAGTTCAGGCGGACAGCCTAGAGGTCATCCCGTGCAGACAAAGAGTTCAGGCTGGTGGCCCGAGGTCGTCCTGAGCAGGCAAAGAGTTCAGGCAGGTGACCTGGAGGTCGTCCACAGCGGCCAGAGAAGAGGCACGAATCATGGAGGTCAGCCACGAGGATGCAGACATCTTATACATATACAGTGCCTTGCGAAAGTACTTGGCCCCCTTGAACTTTTCAACCTCTTGCCACATTTTAGGCTTCAAACATAAAGATATAAAATTCTAATTTTTTGTGAAGAATCAACAACAAGTGGGACACAATCATGAAGTGGAATGAAATTTATTGGATGTGTCAAACGTTTTTAACAAATAAAAAACTGAAAAGAGGGGCGTGCAATATTATTCGGCCTCCTTGCGTCAATACTTTGTAGCGCCACCCTTTGCTGATATTACAGCTGCAAGTTGCTTGGTGTATGTCTCTATCAGTTTTGCACATCGAGAGACTGAAATTCTTGCCCATTCTTCCTTGCAAAACAGCTGGAGCTCAGTGAAGTTGGATGGAGAGCGCTCGTGGACAGCAGTCTTCAGCTCTTTCCACAGATTCTCGATTGGATTCAGGTCTGGACTTTGACTTGGCCATTCCAATACCTGGATACGTTTATTTGTGAACCATTCCATTGTAGATTTGGCTTTATGTTTTGGATCATTGACTTGTTGGAAGATAAATCTCTGTCCCAGTCTCAGGTCTTTGCAGACTCCAACAGGTTTTCTTCCAGAATGGTCCTGAATTTGGCCCCATCCATCTTCCCATCAATTTTGACCATCTTCCCTGTCCCTGCTGATGAAAAGCATGCCCAAACCATGATGCTGCCACCACCATGTTTGACAGTGGGGAGGGTGTGTTCAGGGTGATGAGCTGTGTTGCTTTTACTCCAAACATATCGTTTTGCATGGTGGCCAAACAGTTCGATTTTGGTTTCACCTTCTTCCACATGTTTGGTGTGTCTCCCAGGTGGCTTGTGGCAAACTTTAAACAATACTTTTAATGGATATCTTTGAGAAATGGCTTTCTTCTTGGCACTCTTCCATAAAGGCCAGATTTGTGCAGTGTACGACTGATTGTTGTCCTATGGACAGACTCTCCCACCTCAGTGGTAGATCTCTGCAGTTCATCCAGAGTGATCATGGGCCTCTTGGCTGCATCCCCGATCAGTCTTCTCCTTGTTCAAGATGAAAGTTTAGAGGGACGGCCGGGTCTTGGTAAATTTGCAGTGGTGTGATACTCCTTCCATTTCAATATGATTGCTTGCACAGTGCTCCTTGGGATGTTTAAAGCTCAGGAAATCTTTTTGTATCTAAATCCGGCTTTAAACTTCTCCACAACAGTATCTCGGACCTGCCTGGTGTGTTCCTTGGTCTTCATGATGCTCTCTGCACTTTGAACAGAACCCTGAGACTATCACAGAGCAGGTGCATTTATACGGAGACTTGATTACACACAGGTGGATTCTATTTATCATCATCAGTCATTTGGGACAACATTGGATCATTCAGAGATCCTCACGGAACTTCTGGAGTGAGTTTGCTGCACTGAAAGTAAAGGGACTGAATAATATTGCACGCCCCACTTTTCAGTTTTTTATTTGTTAAAAACGTTTGGCACATGCAATAAATTTCATTCCACTTCACGATGGTGTCCCACTTGTTGTTGATTCTTCACAAAAATTAGAATTTTATATCTTTATGTTTGAAGCCTGAAATCTGGCAAGAGGTTGACCAGTTCAAGGGGGATGAGTACTTTCGCAAGGCATTGTATATATATATATATATATATATATATATACATATATATACAGGGGTTGGACAATGAAACTGAAACACCTGGTTTTAGACCACAATAATTTATTAGTATGGTGTAGGGCCTCCTTTTGCGGCCAATACAGGGTCAATTCGTCTTGGGAATGACATATACAAGTCCTGCACAGTGGTCAGAGGGATTTTAAGCCATTCTTCTTGCAGGATAGTGGCCAGGTCACTACGTGATACTGGTGGAGGAAAACGTTTCCTGACTCGCTCCTCCAAAACACTCCAAAGTGGCTCAATAATATTTAGATCTGGTGACTGTGCTGGCCATGGGAGATGTTCAACTTCACTTTCATGTTCATCAAACCAATCTTTCACCAATCTTGCTGTGTGTATTGGTGCATTGTCATCCTGATACACGGCACCGCCTTCAGGATACAATGTTTGAACCACTGGATGCACATGGTCCTCAAGAATGATTCGGTAGTCCTTGGCAGTGACGGCCCATCTAGCACAAGTATTGGGCCAAGGGAATGCCATGATATGGCAGCCCAAACCATCACTGATCCACCCCCATGCTTCACTCTGGGCATGCAACAGTATGGGTGGTACGCTTCTTTGGGGCTTCTCCACACCGTAACTCTCCCGGATGTGGGGAAAACAGTAAAGGTGGACTCATCAGAGAACAATACATGTTTCACATTGTCCACAGCTCCAAGATTTGCGCTCCTTGCACCATTGAAACCGACGTTTGGCATTGGCATGAGTGACCAAAGGTTTGGCTATAGCAGCCCGGCCGTGTACATTGACTCTGTGGAGCTCCCGATGGACAGTTCTGGTGGAAACAGGAGAGTTGAGGTGCACATTTAATTCTGCCGTGATTTGGGCAGCCATGGTTTTATGTTTTTTGGATACAATCCGGGTTAGCATCCGAACATCCCTTTCAGACAGCTTCCTCTTGCGTCCTCAGTTAATCCTGTTGGATGTGGTTCGTCCTTCTGGGTGGTATGCTGACATTACCCTGGATACCGTGGCTCTTGATACATCACAAAGACTTGCTGTTTTGGTCATAGATGCACCAGCAAGACGTACACCAACAATTTGTCCTCTTTTGAACTCTGGTATGTCACCCATAATGTTGTGTGCATTTCAATATTTTGAGCAAAACTGTGCTCTTACCCTGCTAATTGAACCTTCACACTCTGCTCTTACTGGTGCAATGTGCAATCAATGAAGACTGGCTACCAGGCTGGTCCAATTTAGCCATGAAACCTCCCACACTAAAATGACAGGTGTTTCAGTTTCATTGTCCAACCCCTGTATTTATGTATAAATATACAGAGACTAAAAAAGAAAGGTACATTACAGTAGCATAAAGGTAATTAAATAATTAACAAACTAAATAATAACAAAATAATTAAACAGAATAAAAATGAATGATTAAGATGATAATAAAAAAGATAAAAATGAAACATTTATGATAAAATGATTGATAAGAAAATGAAAGGAAAGTTGGACTGAAAATGTAACTAATAAAGTTTAGATAACACAGTCAACGGCCACTCTAAACAAATACGTTTTTAATCTTGATTTAAAGCTACTTAGGGTTTCAGTGCTTTTACAGTTTTCTGGGAGTTTATTTCAGATTAGTGGAGCATAAGAACTAAAAGCTGCTTCTCCATGTTTAGTTCTGGTTCTGGGTATGCAGAGTAGATTTGAGCCAGAAGACCTGAGAGGTCTGGGTGGTTCGTGCACGGTCAACAAGTCTGTGATGTATTTTGGTGCTGTAGAATGATGGGCTTCAACCAACTTGGAAAGCTGATGTTCAAACCTTATAGGTGTTGTTGCAGTTTTCCTTCTTTAAACATCAGCAAGTGTACTTACTGTATACTTTATACTTACATCAAGTCCTCTTCTGCGAAGCACTTCAGGGACGAGTGTTTCAGCAACCTCGGCCAGTATAAAGGAGGATTAGCTGAAAGACTCCGTCTGTCTGAGGGTTCATTTCCTTATGTCTATGGAAGTGACGGACTGTGAATCACATGTTGCTGGCCCAGATGCTTTGCTTTGTAGACTTCTTAAAGATTCAGAAAATTAATTTATAAATGAATTACTCTATGTGGCTACACTATTGTAGTAAAATTGTCCAATGATCTCACATGGAGCTGCTTTTGTCTCATCGCCATCCAGCAAGGCTTTAACAGAATCACCTGCATTGATTGCTAGTGTCCATCATTGGACTATTTTGAATGTGTGGGATTGTATTGTTGGTGCCAGCTGGCAGGAACAACTGTTAGTCCCAAGATACCAGATCAACAGCACTAGCCGCTGACGTTACTTATGTGGTAATCAATATCCCAGAGCTCTGGGTGTTCTGGGTTTATCAGCCACTTTGCTTTAATTCACAGTTTTAGAGTGTAAAACCAGGTCTATTCAAATGATGCAGTTCTTTTATTTTTCTTTGGCAAAGTACAATGCACCTAACATTTTGTTCATAAAAACCTCAAATATTTTGTTTCTGGTGGTAAAAGTTAACAGTGCCCATAGATCAGTAATTGGAGTAGGGTAAAATAATTAAATAAACAATAAACTCTGTTTTTGATGGTGACAGTGGGTCTTTGAGTACTGCAGGTTTCACACTTAAGGATGCAGAACCTTGCCAGGAAAAGTGAACAACAGCTGCAAACTCTAAAGTTTTTTGTCCCTTTCCAAATGTGTTTGTTAGGGGGGAGAGATTCATCCATGGTGCAATGTTAGCTAAATGTCAGAACGATTGATAGCTGTGCCAGCCTTTCTTTTGGCTGAGATAGTGCTGCTTCTGTTCTGAACCATTGACTACAGATGGCATCCTTAATGGCTGTCTGTCACTGACGTGTGTCAGGAAGACCAAAGAGCGTAGTGTGCTGTCAGAGCACTACATCATCAGATGGCATTCTGACCCACCAGGAAAACATAAAATATATCTTAGCAGGCAACATTGTTGCTCTCAAAAAACATATGTATAATACAGAATTGCTAAGAAACATACAGCAATAAAAAGCTGAATAATGAGAACAATTTATGATATGAATATTAAATATTCATTCAGAGATGTTTTGTCACTCAGTACCAGACACTTTTTTCATGTCTGTATTTTTTAAAGGGATGACAAAGAAATTTGGGTCAGTGGAGCCATAACACAACAACTTAGTCTTTCTTATCTTTCTGCTACTTTGCTCTCATGTGTAAAATATAAAAGTTTAAAAAATGTGTTTAGGGTCAGAGCTGAGAAATACATAAAGAACATAGAACAGAATATAATAGAAATAGCCATTTTTGTCCAGCAAGAGAAAGGCAAACTGAATTATGCAGATACATCCAAAGGTAAAAAAAATATATACCAACACAAATATAAGAATCAGAGTCTGTACAGTAGGGGAACATTTACATTGTAAGAAAAAAATACTGTGAAGTTATTAAAAATAGCATACTCAGATTTAAAAAAAATGTGCAACTGAGAGGAGTGATTTTGAGACTTTACAAAATGTGCATGTATAATTGGGCTTAACAAAATGCTGTTTACAAGAAATGGAAAAACTGCAAAAATAGGACAGAGCTGCCCTTCCTAATGAGTTTATCTAATTTAGGGCCAATGTCACCACATAGTCAAACAAATTCTTAAGGAGCACACCCTGAACTCAAAAAGATCTCAGCCTCCTTAACAAGTAGAGTCTGCTCTGACCCTTCCTGTAAAGAGCATTAGTGTTGTGACTCTAGTCCAGTTTCTTTGTTTAGGTGAACACCTAGGAATTTATAGGAGTCCACTTTCTTTATGTCAGTTCCCTGGATGTTCACCGGTATTAGTATGGTGGATTTGCACCTGCAGAAATCACACACCAGCTCCTTAATCATGAGCTGTTTACATGTCTAAAATAGTAAATATATTAACATTCCACATGTTTTAGTAATCTTTTACCTATCCTACTTAGGAGTTTCTGTTTTTCAGGCTTGGCAAAACTATTTCTTCTTAGCTACAGCACAATGGCCCGTATCCTCCCTGACCAGTTGACAATGCTTTTCACACTGTACAGCTTTTGGGCTGCTATGTTCAGGGTATGAGCAAAACACCCAATCTTCATAATGTGCATTTTCTTCACAGCTACATCCATGTTGGGAGCGTTGTCAACAGTGATAGCGACCACTTTCGACTTCACCTCAAAGTTATCTAGGATGTTGTCTTTCTCTTGAGCTACAGCAGACCCTGTCTGGGAGACATATACTGCTCTTGTATGGAAGACTTTCTCTCTTCTCTCAACTCAGCCTCCACTTCATAGTGGACAGTGACTGTGATGTAGTGATCTTGAGCCAATCTACTCCAACAATTTACCTAAACCATGGGCTTGCCACTGTTGTAAAGGGTAACATTCCTTTAACCACAAATGCAGTCACATGGGCTGTCTCCTTTGCTTTTGTAAAGGGAATCATCATTACAGCTCTCACTTTAACTTTAGGGCAGGTTAATAATGGGTCCGACGGGCCTGTAAATTAAAACAAGCATTTAACGTTACAAAGTACGAGGAACTGAGCTGATAATAATAACTGATGCAAGTTAAAATGCCATGCTAATGTCATCTTGAACACTGGGCGTACTTACTTGGAGCAGACGAAGATGATGATGCAGCTGCTTCACTCGCACCATCATTGTCACCATTACCAAATGTTTCAAATATTTTTTCTCCCATGCTGCTGGCTGCAGACGAGTCGCTATCGGATGTGGGCCTGCCGAATGCAGGAGTTGTAGCCCTATAGCTGAGGCTGTCAATAAATTGTGCTCTCTTCAGCCTTGAGACGAATATTGTGCTTCACCAGGTGCTTCCTCAGATTAGAGGTATTCCTGGCGCTGGCCTTACACTTCGTGTCACAAATATTGCAGTAATCTGCATCGTATTTTTTGAAGTGGAGCCATACTTTTGAGCGCTTTGTAGCAGTCAAGCCAGCTTTGTTGAATGTACCAGCGGGGACTGACATCATTACACTCTTGTGCGTGCATTACACTCTTGTACTGAAACATGGTTTCCTTTGATTTTACGTAAATCGGTACTCGGAAGTACCAATAGAATTTGGTCGGTACCTATAAAAGTACTGAATTCGGTTCTTACAGAGCCACTCTTTAGTTGCCCTGGCTGTGTACTTCGGGTTGTTGTCATGCAGGAAGACCCACCCATGACCCATCTTCAATGCCCTTACTGAGGGAAGGAGGTTGTTGGCTAAGATCTCCTAATACATGGCCCCATCCATCCTCCCCTCAATACGGTGAAGTCGTTCTGTCCCCTTGCAGAAAAGCATCCCCAAAGAATGATTTTTCCACCTCCATGCTTCATGGTAGAAATTGTGTTCTTGTGATTGTACTCATCCTTCTTCCTCCAAACATGGCGAGTGGAGTTCAGACCAAAAAGCTCTATTTTTGTCTCATCAGACCACATGACCTTCTCCCATTCCTCCTTTGGATCATCCAGATGGTTATTGGCAAACTTCAGACGAGCCTTGATATGCGCTGGCTTGAGCAGGGAGACGTTGCTTGCGTTGCAGGATTTTAATCCAATGGTCTTCTTTGAGACTGTGGTTCCAGCTCTCCACAGGTCATTGACTAGGTCCTGTTGTGAAGTTCTGGGCTGATCCCTCACCTTCCTCATGATCATTGATGCCCCACGAGGTGAGATCTTGCATGGAGCCCTAGACTGAGGGAGATTGAACGTCATCATGAACTTCTTCCATTTTCTTATAATTGCGCCAACAGTTGTGTCCTTCTCACCAAGCTGCTTGGCTATTTTCCTGCAGCCTTGTGCAGGTTTACTATTTTATCCCATATGTCTTTACACAGCTATATGGTCTTGGTCATTGTGGAGTGGTTAGAATTTGTTTGATTGCTGTGTGGACAGGTGTTTTTCATACAGATAACATGTTCAAACAGGTGTTAATACAGGTAATGAGTGGAGAACAGGAGGGCTTCTTATAGAAGAACTAACAGGTCTGTGAGAGCCAGGATTCTTGCTGGTTGTTAGGTGATCAAATACATACGTCATGCAATAAAATGCTAATTAATTACAAAAAATAATACTATACTATAAATCCAGAAATTTTATTTCTGGATTTTTGTTTTGGATTCACTCGCAGTTAAGGAGTGCCTATGATAAAAATTACAGACATCTACATGCTTTGCAAGTGGGAAAACCTGCAAAATCGGCAGTGTATCAAATATTTGTTCTCCCCACTGTACATACATACATACATACTGTAGTAGTATATACTGTATGTATGCTAACAAAAATGCATTTCCTGTCTGTCGCTAAGTCATTAGTCATTCTAATTTTTAGTGTGTACTGATAATAAAGTATTTAAATTTGTCTAGGGCTTTTTTGATGCTTATGTAACCAAGTGTCTCCCTCAACACTATGCAAGACAAAATCTACTTCCTTTCTAAGATCAAAATAAGAGTCTCAAACAAATGTAGATTTTTCCATTTAGACTTTTTTACCAGAAGGAGACATGCTTATAACAATTTAACAGTGATTCCTAAAACTGTCATGATGGGCTGGTTTGCTGGACCAACCTGCAGATCAGAGCGGCAGAGAGCCACATGGTGAGCAGCAGTGTTTAAATAATAATGTAGCTGGAACTTACAGGTAATGACAGGACAAGGAAACTCAGGCAGGTATACTGACACGGAGCAGGTAGTAAACCGGAGGATTGAGCAATGAAAATCAGAGGGTATAAATTGAAGGTAGGGTGGAGAATGGACCAATGAACAAGAGGGGCTACTCAGGAGAAATAAGGAGTAGCTGGTCATAGGGAGGATGCATGGCAACTGAAGGAGGTAGGCTAATTAACACAGATGAGTAGGGAGTCCAGGAAAAATAACAGGAACCTCTAAATACAAGAATAAATCATGAACCGAAACTACAATGAATCAAATTAAAATATCAGCAGCTGAAGAACATAAACAACACAAAAGACACAGATCATTAAAGAGAATCAAACACCAACGAATCATGACAAAAGCAGTATGAATCTTCATATCATGTTTTAAATACAACAAGACTGTGCCGCTGCATCTCTCTACACTCACAAAGCTATAGGTGCGCCCAATTCCCCTCCTGCAGTTTAATGAAATCTGGAAAATTGACACTGCTGCCACCTTTGTAAACAGTTTTTTGTCTTTTAGTTGGGTAGGGGGGTGCCATGGTTCCACAAGTCTCCCACGGCCAAGAAAGACCAGTTTTTAAAGTTTCAAATTGCTGTTTCATCCTTTTAAATTTCTAAATATACAGAGAAAAATGCAAAATAAGGGACAAATTGAAAATAAGGCACATAATTGATGAATTCAGCAAAACTTTGCAATGACAGTAAACAGGAAACCACTTTTCTCCATCAACTTCTGTTTCAATCATTGCCCGACATCATAAATATTTCAAGCCACCAAGTAAATTTCAAGAGAAGCAGAGAGTGATGCAGAGCCCCAGGATAAAAATGAACAGAGCCCACAGGTGGATGTGAGGCTACAAAAGCAGCAGGACCAAACCAGTGCAGCAGCAGAGGTGATCCAAGAGAGGAAGTGCTAGAGATTTCTGCACTGTTTGATTTTGAATGTTTCCTTAATTTTATGCATAAAACTGAAGAACGTTTTTATTTCCGTTTTGCCTTATCAGATAAAATTGAACCATACTGTAGCCTCTAGCGGTCTGAAGATCCAGAGGTTTCTCCTTTTGCTTAACTTTGAAGTGAAAATTCTGCTCTAGTGATCCTGCAGTAAAAGGAAGAATTCTGTTTATCCTTTTCAGCCTGGGGCTTCAATCTTGTATTACCCTCAAGACAAGACTTGGGTACTCCCATAAATAGATTCAATCTTACCACAGTAATAACCGAATACATTTAGGAAGGTTGAACAATGCATGAGTTCAGATAATACCATTACCAATATGCACCGCCTTATCACTCAGCAGAGTGCCTCAGCTGCACCGAGAGCAAAAAGTAAAACACAAAGCTGTGGAGTGCATATAAATGACCTGGTCAAGCAGAATGCCAGGAAGTGGTGGTAAACAAACAAAGCTCAGGGCCAAACTCTGCACATACACACTGCTCTCTGTGTGCTCAGCGGCTACCCTTCACACCAACTGAACGGTAAAATGTTTGCAGAGTTTCTTGCCCAACCCCCTCGTGACCTTTGATCATTATTTCCACAGCTGCCGATTTGTAAGAAGATTGAAGGTGAGCAGCTGTTAGTGGATCACATCATCGGCAGACTTCATCACACCGAGGTAAAGAGCAGTGTGTGATTAATATAAAATACTGCACTCAGTGACTCAAGAAAATTGGATCTTCAGCCAGATGTTAGGAAAATATTGTTTTCCCATAATTTCAGTAGAAGCGAACCTATAGATTAACAACATGATCCCTAGAGAGCACATTTCCACAGCACTTGTTATTATTCAGCCTATAAAGCAGGCTGGGAATCAACCCTAATGCAAGCTTTATCCCAAGAACCAAAATATACAGCAATGAGTCGAATGAAGTGAAGATCCGAATTACTGTAAATCTTCATATTAAATTCTTTAAGATTATTTTTGTAAGCATATCTGTCCAGGATTTTATTGTATTTCTAGATGTAAAGTGATACAGAGATACATTTCTCAAAATAATTTTGTTAATGTGGACAGATCCTAAATTTTCAAATAAATGCTCAATAAACCAAAGTTTTCTAAAAAAAATAAAATAAAAAAAGAGGGAATAATTAAACAGAAATCTAATCAGACCAAGCTTCAAAACTTTGCTCTGAGAAGGTCACAGATAACTGGACTGTTACTGACAACAGACCAACAAATACCCCTTTGATGCCTGAAACAAAATACAGTTGGGGGGTAGTCACCTTTTTACTCTGTTAAGCCTTGGTAACCCCATGGTTCACACTGGTTCAGTCAGTCTAGAAATGCTTGAAATATTATACCACACCATATAATAAAAGGCATTAAAATTAAGAATTTTAACTTCCTGTGACGTCACTGTCCAAATAAAAGCACCGCTCTTGCTACATCCTGCCTCTTCCATCCGGACTCCGCTGCGAGGCTGGCTGGAGAGACAGCGCGCTCATGTCTCTTTGCTGGAAAACAGACATAACTCTTCAACTGGATCTAAGGGTGTCATACAATCATCGATCATATGCATAAAGTTAAGTATGGATGAATTGCTGTATGTGTATCCAGTATTCACTCAAGAACGGGAATAATTAAGGTACAAGCATTGCCTGATTTTTTCTCTGAGGCCTGCAGAAGCAAACTGTGTTCCAGAGAATTCCCTGCAGAGACGCTGTCTCTACGAAGCCTAGTGGAGCGGTTTTCCCAGTCTGAAGGAAGGAAACCGGCAACGCATCACCGTGGTTACAGTAACTGTGCAGTTGGTTGGCGGACACAGCGAGCAGTCTTTCACCCACAGCTACGGAGGTTAGCTGAAGCTAACCCTTTGTTCACAAAGCTTTCTTCAAACTTCGTCGTCGCCTGGACAACTCCTCCTCAATATGGTTCAAACGAGGCTAGCGTTTGGGCAGATAAACATTTAGGATGAAATGATCTGAACGTTTTTCATTTTATGAAGTTTGGTTTTGTTTGTGTTGAACTCAGCTATTTTGGTGCTAGCAGGCTATCTGCTCAGCACGTGCTCAGTTTTGTGTTCTGTGTTTGTGTGTTTTTAAAGTTTTAAAGTGATTTTAAACACAGAAGATTGATCATGACGCACCGTCCGCGCTTATGCATTTTAACCCTTATATTAACGGTATTTTAAAGGTGTGTGTTTGATTCTGGTGCTAAGCTATCAGCTTCTTTAGTTAGCTTTAACTGCTAACAGCTAAGAACACGTGCTTGCTGCTAAAGAATATTTACCCAGAAAGGTTGTTAGTTTTCAATCCAGTAAATAATATTTTCCTGAACATTATTTTGCTAGACTTGATAACTAAGTAACACAATTAAGCCCCATTTCTCCAGAAAGATTTGGCTCTTTTCCAAAATATTTCCTTAAATATTTTACCATTTCCTTAATAATATTTCTTTAAATATTATTTTAATAAATAAAGATAGCTAATGAGACACCGTTGAGAATTAGTCATCCAGAAGGTTGGTTTTATTCAGCAGATCATTCTTTAAAACAACATTTTATTAAAATAATATTTTAGCTGATCTTGCATTGTGAATGGTTGTCTAAACATTTGCTGATTATTGCCTATGTTAGTTCCAAGACTAACTTAACTTCATTTCCAGATTCTTCAAGATAATCCTTGGTTCTCAAACATAAACATTGCATGGTAATGTTGCAGGTGACGGGTCAGACAAAGTGCGGTTCAAGAACCTCTCATGACGGCTACAAAATCGAGGCACGTGATGTCGCCCGGTACGGCGGAGCCGGGGTCCCACCCTGGAGCCAGCCCTGGGGTCGGGACTCGTCGGAGAGCGCCTGGTGGCTGGGTTGCTCCTCGCGGGACCCGGCCGGGCCAAGCCGGAACGAGAGACTCGAGACCATCCGCCAGTGGGCCCACCACCTGCAGGGGGAACCGTGAGGGACCGGTGCAAAGAGGATTGGGCGGCGGACGAAGGTGGAGACCTCGGCGGCCCGATCCGCGGATGCTTAGGATGGCTCTAGGGACGTGGAATGTCACCTCGCTGGGGGTGAAGCAGCCTGAGCTTGTGCGGGAGGTCGGGAAATATCGACTAGAAATAGTCGGGCTCGCCTCCACGCACAGCGTGGGCTCTGGAACCCATCTCCTTGAGAGGGGCTGGACTCTCTTCTACTCTGGAGTGGCCCTCGGGGAGAGGCGGCGGGCTGGGGTGGGTTTGCTTGTCGCCCCCCAGCTCAGCTGTCTCGTGTTGGGGTTTACCCCAGTGGATGAGAGGGTCGCATCCCTGCGCCTTCGGGTTGGGGAGAGGTCTCTGACTATCATTTCGGCCTACGGGCCGAGTGGTAGTGCGGAGTACCCGGCATTCTCGTCGGGGGTGCTGGATAGTGCCCCTCCTGGGGACTCCATTATTCTGCTGGGGGACTTCAACGCCCACGTGGGAAACAACAGTGACACCTGGAGAGGAATGATCGGGAGGAATGGCCTCCCCGATCTGAATCCGAGCGGTGTTTTGCTATTGGACTTCTGTGCTAGTCACGGATTGTCCATAATGAACACCATGTTCAAACATAAGGGTGTCCATCAGTGCACTTGGCACCTGGATATCTTAGGCAGGAGGTCAATGATCAACTTTGTTGTGGTATCATCAGACTTTCGGCCGCATATTTTGGACACTCGGGTGAAGAGAGGGGCTGAGCTGTCCACTGATCACCACCTGGTGGTGAGTTGGATCCGCTGGGGGAGGAGAAAGCCAGACAGACTTGGCAGGCCCAAGGGCATAGTGAGGGTCTGCTGGGAACGTCTGGCGGACCCTTTGGCCAGGGATGTATTCAACTCTCACCTCCGGGAGAGCTTTGACCAGATTCCGAGGGATGTTGGAGACATAGAGTCCGAGTGGACCATGTTCTCCGCATCTATTGCTGCTGCCCATAGCTGCGGCCGTAAGGTCTGCCTGTCGCGGCGGCTATCCCCGAACACGGTGGTGGACACCGGCAGTAAGGGACGCTGTCAAGCTGAAGAAGGAGTCCTATCGGATGTGGTTGGCTTGTGGGACTCCTGAGGCGGCTGACGGGTACCGTGGGGCCAAGCGTGCCGCGGCCCGGGCAGTGGCAGAGGCAAAAACTCGGACCTGGGAGGAGTTCGGTGAGGCCATGGAGAAGGACTACCGGTTGGCCCCGAAGCGATTCTGGCAAACCGTCTGGCGCCTCAGGAGGGGGAAGCAGTGCTTTGCCAACACTGGCTGCTGACCTCGACTGGGGACATTATCGGCCGGTGGAAGGAATACTTCGAGGATCTCCTCAACCCTGCCATCACGCATTCCCTGGTGGAAACAGAGGCTGGGGACTTGGGGTTGGACTCTTTCATCACCCAGGCTGAAGTCACCGAGGTGGTGAAAAAGCTCTGCGGTGGCAGGGCTTCGGGGTTGGATGAGATCCGCCCTGAGTATCTCAAGTCTTTGGATGTTGTGGGGCTGTCATGGTTGACACGCCTCTTCAGCATTGCGTGGCGGACGGGGACAGTGCCTTTGGATTGGCAGACTGGGGTGGTGGTCCCACTACATAAGAAGGGTGACCGGAGGATGTGTTCCAACTACAGGGGGATCACACTCCTCAGCTTCCCTGGTAAGGCCTACGCCAGGGTATTGGAGAGGAGAGTCCGGCCGATAGTCGAACCCCGGCTTTAGGAGGAGCAGTGTGGTTTTCGTCCCGGCTGTGGAACACTGGACCAGCTCTATACCCTCTACAGGGTACTCGAGGGTTCATGGGAGTTTGCCTAACGAGTCCACATGTGTTTTGTGGACCTGGAGACAGCATTCGACTGTGTCCCTCGTGATGCCCTGTGGGGGATGCTCCAGGAGTATGGAATCGGGGGCCCTTTACTAGGGGCCATCCGATCTCTGTACAAGCGGAGCAGGAGTTTGGTTCGCATTGCCGGCACAGCATGCACTGGGGCGGTTCGCAGCCAAGTGTGAAGCGGCTGGGATGAAGATCAGCTCCTCCAAATCCGAGGCCATGGTTCTTGATCGGAAAAGGGTGGCTTGTCCTCTTCAGGTTGGAGGGGAGTTCCTGCCTCAAGTGGAGGAGTTTAAGTATCTCGGGGTCTTGTTCACAATTGAGGGAAGAATGGAGCAGGAGATCGACAACGGATCGGTGCGGCTGCTGCAGTAATGGGGGCGCTGTGCCGGTCCGTTGTGGTGAAGAGAGAGCTGAGTCGAAAAGCGAAGCTTTCGATTTACCGGTCAGTCTACGTTCCTACCCTCACCTATGGCCATGAACTTTGGGTCATGACCAAAAGAACGAGATCCCGGATACAAGCGGCGGGGGCTTAACCTCATCACTGTAAAGAACAAGTACCCCATACCTGTCATGGACTCTGTGTTTGAACACTTACATTCTGCCAGGGTGTTCACCAAATTAGACCTCAGAAATACATACCACCTTGTTCGTATTAGAAAAGACGATGAGTGGAAAATGGCATTTAAGACCTTTTTGGGACATTTCAAGTGTCCGGTCATGCCTTTTGGGTTAACCAATGCACCAGCGGTTTTTCAGGCACTAGTAAACGATGTCCTCAGAGATTTTGTGGGTCGCTTCATTTTTGTTTACCTGAACAACATTTTTATTTATTCTCAGGACATTTTTTTAGCACCACAAACATATTAGAGCTGTAATCCAAAGACTTATAAGTCTTATACTATGAAGTTTGTTGTGTCAAAATAAGGTGAGATCTTTCCATGTAATCCATGCAACATTTAGTAACTGCTCACAGTTAACTCCATAAAAGTTACAATAAATATCCTTATGTGTAATCCATGCAATAATTATTAAAACACACAGTTGAAGCAGTGGGGAGTGAAACAAGCATGTTCTCATATTCTGGAGCTGAGAGACTGGAGAGGCCTGTGTTGAGCCACATATTATCTGCCACATATTATCTGTCTTATCTTTTGCAAAAGTATAAACAACAAGTATCCAATGATGTATGATGATTTTACATTCTTTCACATGTATTAAATTAAATTAGTAACCTTTGATTAACAAGTTAAAAGATGTATGATTGAAATGTGGGTAAGAACTGAGAATTAGAGTAAAAAACATTAAGGTTTGACATTCTCAATCAGCTATATATGAAAGAGATATAACGTTAATCATTTGTGAAGAATGAATAAAAAGAATGAAGTGATGGTTTTGCAACTGTGTTTTAAAGTAAATGCTAAAAGCTGAAGAATATAATGTGTAATACTGTGTAAAGTTTAAAACTGAGCAGATTAGGGAAAGAACTGTAGGATGACTGGGAGTGACGAGAGCCAGCTGCATGCTGACATCAAACCTTTTGAAGTCTAAACGGGAGGAAGGGAGGATGCGACTACAGCCAGCTGCGTGGCTATTATCGGCATTTCCAAGGCCGAGAAACAGAATCAGTAGGTCACGATGACCATGACTAAAGTATTGAGCAATAACCAAGAGGCTGAGCTGAATAGGTTGCGCAATAACTGAGAATCCTAATAAGGGGCTGACTGGTGAAAGCATCAAGCACCATAAAAGCAATGCTGAAGGAGGGAACGGGGTTGTTTCCTCGCAGAAGACCAGCGAACAAGATCGGACGGAGAAAAGAAGCTTAGATGGAAAAGGAACAGAGACACAGCCCAACTGATCGACTGCATTAAAAGAGGATCAACCCGTGGGCCCAGAAAGGACTGTGGCTCAAGATTAAGAATCTGATTTCATCTAAAGCCTTTTTATCCAGACAACAGAAGTGAACTTGATCGGTGAACAGCTAATTGCTCTAAGTTTCAGGCTTCTGGAAGTTAAGAATCAACCTCATTTATGTCTCCGTGTTTCCTTCAACTCTTCAGCCTCTGGAAACTACTGTCGTCGGAGACATATAACAACAAAGATCCTGTTTAACCATCAAAGCCTGGTGCATCAGTGTCTGCCACTTAAAGGAAGGAAACTGAAGATTAAGTCATATTCCCTTCAAGAAACCACTCGTTGTTATCAGTAGAATCTTCTCCATCAGATGCATCGATGAGCCTCCGTCTTCAAAGCCTCTCCAAACTCACTAGTTTCAGCATCAGGGAAAGACAGGTTGAGTTGATTGATTCATTTCTATTATTGAAATTATTTTGTGTTGCCGAATTTAAGCTGTTACTCCCCTGCAAAAGCATTACCAATTAAAGAAAGCATATAAAATTCTAGTTAAATTGTGGACATTCAATTATTTGAGTCACTGTATTTTTTGGTTTTTCATTGGTGGTAAAAAGTCTTGTTGCCTGGTTCCAAGATATTTTAGGAGGTTTTTATAGGTTGCCTTAGCCAAGTTTGTTAAAACAGCGCCCTTGGGGCTCGTGCTGAGCCACTATAATTAACCTAGCCATATACCAAGAGCCAGTTGTAAAATTAGGGAATGAGCAGCCGTGAACAAAAGTGACTGTTGAAAGTGTGGATGACTGCGATAGGCTATTCAGTCGTCTAGACCACCAGTTGAAGAAGGGCGAGACTTTTGTATGAAGGCTGTCAGAGGCTAGGCGAGTCATTTCCCGACACCAGCTTAAACAGAACTTTCAGTAAACCTGCTTAGTAAGACCTTTCAGGTTTGGGGAAGTCCGGACCCGTTGGATGGAGAGCTGGTTTGAGCAATCCCTTTAGACATAGGGAAGTAGAAGGGAGGGGTTAGCTCATCGGACAACAAATGTTGGCCTGTCAGGTTTGTGCCAGAAACGAAAACAGTAACCAATCTCTTGCAGAGTTACTTCAACCACTTGCTGTCCCTGGTCACCCCTGGTCCCAAATCACCCTGGAGTCATTAACTGTTTTTCTAAAGCTTCTCATTTCTTATCTCTCACTGAGGTACAGTCAGCTGCTGAGACTGCACAACTTTTGATTCAACATGTGTTTAGGCTCCATGGCATTCCCTTGGACATTGTCTCAGACAGGGAACCTTAATTATCTTGTCAGATGTGAAAGTTATTTTCATGCTCCAGGAGACACTGTTAGTCTACCTCCAGGGTATCACCCCCAATCTAATGGGCAGACGGAAATATGTAATCAGGAATTGGAAGCACCCCTTCACTGCCTTACTGAAGATAACCTGACCTCCTGGAGCACTCACCTTGTTTGGTTAGACTATGCTCATAATACTCACACCTTCTCTGCTACTGGTCTTTCAAGGCATCATTAGGTTACATTCCACCTCTGTTTCCTAGCTAGGATGTGGACATCACGGTGCCTTCAGTCCAACACCAACACCCTTCAAAAGCTGCCGGTGGATCTGGCGCCAAACCAAGGCTGCATTGCTAAGGAGTTTTAGAGAATAAGAGGTTTGCTCATCGTCATCGTGTTCCTGCTCCACAATATTAGGTTGGACAAAGGGTCTGGCTGTCCACTCTTCACATTCACCTTAAGGACACTCCTTGTAAGTTGGCGCCTAGGTTCAATGGATCATTTTATCGGGACTTTTTATATTTCTAAAAAGCTGAATTTGTCTTTTTTTGTAAATAAGAGAAAAGTGTAGTAGCTTTCATTCAGCCAGCTGATTAGTTGTACACAACAACAGGTGAGGAAGCAGCAGTGCTGTGTTACTCTGAGCTTCATACAGCTGATAAGAACACTGCTTTCACTCTGGCATTTTTTCTAGGCACTTTTCTAGGAAGGCAGTAATGGAACACAGTACTGAGATGGTAATAAAAACAAGTACCCTGCAGATAAATCACCAATGCACAATTCCAAACCAAAATAAACAAGTTTTTTAAAGTTCCCACATCTATGGTCAAAGAATATAAGTCCATCACCAAGATGAGAATCTTTAATAACCTCTGTTTTCAAATTAGTCATTTTCTTTAAAGTACTGTAAATCCAGCTCCCTTCACTTAATTGGAAAAAAATATGTCTGGCAGGTTTTAGTTAGGTTTAAGTTTTTGGTGTTTTAAAGAGCTCCAATCTAAGCTAGAAAAATCATGTTCATTCTGTTTTAAGTAAAAGATTTAAATCTTTTGGTATCATTAACAAGCTTTGTAGTGTAGTTCATCAGGTGTTCTTGATAAGTTTTTATTATATCTTGATTTACTTGAATCTTGCACTGCAGCTGTTGCAAGATAGGCTTTTTAAATGAATAGGATCATTGGATGGATGGATGGATGGATGGATGGATGGATGGATGGGAGCACTGTCTATGGAAGGCTGAAGATGGACCATAGACAGAAAATGCTTTTGAGCTGCTACAACAGCCAGGCTAAAGGTAATTTGTCCCCTCTCATCTTTGGTGAGGCTACTGTATAGATTTGACTGTTGGATTCCAACATTATATCCCCATAAACATCCTGACCCTTTATCACTTTCATGTGTGCCAATTGCCCTTTCAGGTTCCAGACCTGCCTCTTTACTCCAATAAATAAACAGGAAAGTAATAAATCATATATCCAGCTGTGCTATTTGTGAGAAGTCAAACTGAGAAAAACAGTGACAGAAATGACCATGAAACACAAACAGTAAGAACTGAGTACTAAACTGATATTAGAATATCTGCTGAGGGCCCAGACATAACACATTTGAATGCTGCCGCCACACACAGCACTCTTTGCTTCTCATTCCTTAATTGTTGTGCTTTAAATAATATATCCTTGTTCAACTATTGTACCTCCTCCATCTCAGTGCATTTTGAACATAGAATATACCTTTGGTTATGATGGCAGGCTGCTCTCCCAGTAGCAATTTGAGCCTCTTGGCATGGATTTTTCCCTGGTAGTGAGACTGTGCCACCACTGCTGAGGTGAAGGACATGTTACACAACGTGCAGCACTTGTTCTTGTCCACATCGCACTCATCGCTGCCCTAAAAAAGAAAAGAAAGGAGTAAAAATTGTCTCTGATGAATGATGCATGAACCCAGATTTTCAAATTGTATTGTTCAACCAGGTACCAGTGCTGTTAGGCGGCAGTTATCATGGAGATTTTTTCCCTATTATTTGCAGCCATACTCAAATTAAGACTGCCTTTACAGGAGGGGTAATGAATGCCATCTGCTCTGCTCCTTTACCTCATCAATTGTTGCATTTCATTTTTTCTGCCAATCATTTTTACATTTCACCGTATATGTAATGTTCCAGCACAATCTCCTTGACCAATACAGATTTGGGAATTATTACTGAATTCCACTTTCTTTCAATCATCCAGAGTCCATGACCAATAAATATGCAGGATTCATTACTGAATTGCACTTTCATCCAATCACCCAGAGTCCATGTTGGCCTTCCTTAGCCCTCTGGAGCTTTGTTTCCCTTCGTTCAGGCATTAGTGATGGTTCCAGATTGATGTTTTGGGATGAAAATTCAATTTCCTACAGTATTCCCAGTTCCTTGACAATATTTAGTTTTGTTTTTGTCCAGTTGTTTTGCTGTGCAACTCTGGAGTAGCCGCACAGATCCACAGTTCAGGTGGTAAAATCCACCGGACAACTACTGTTTATGAGACTGACAAATCCAATCTTCTTAGAATAGTGACAAACAGAAAGCCGTTGAAAATAAGCCATACCAGCCATCGGCTACAGAAAACAAATAACTAAATTATTTAATTTCATTACTTTTTTACAGACAGTCATACTGTGAATGTTTTAGTTTAAAAAACCTGGATTACCTTTTAATATCTTGTCTAATCTATAACACTTATCTGTTCCTCCTAGCAGCTTGACCTCTCTGCAGAGCCTTGCCTGCATATCTCTTCCAGCATACTGACCCTGCTGTTGATCCATGAAATTTCATCTTACATGAGGCCAGTCTGTGGTAAAACATGTTTGCGTAATAGTGATGTTGGTAACACAATAAACGTGGAAGAATTGCCCAGGTCAGATAAGACCAACACTGAATATGCAAAATACCATGTGTCCCACATAGGGGTGGCAAAATCATTCTGTGGGAATGCGTTTCTTCAGCAGGGACAGAGAAGCTGGTCATAGTAGGTGGGACAGCTATGGTTTGAGGGAAAGAGTAATCATCTAGCAATCAGTTGAGGGTTGGATTCCAGCTTCCTTCCTACCACAGGATGACGTCCCCTTGGACAAGACACATAACCACAAGTTGCCTACCAACATGCATGTCAATGTATCAGTCTGAGCCATATTTGAGTGCATGTTTGCTAGAGTCCGGTTTCTGGTGCGGATCAATCCGGTGTCCTACCATCCCAGACCCTAAAACGGACCAGATAATCGTACCCTAGTGTGGTTACAACTGCCAGTCTCTGCACAATTTATCCAGACCCTGGAGCGGTTCGCTTGCAGTGTGAACGAGTGTTTTTCGTAGCTTACCATACAATGTAATGCAAGAGCAGCACATTTGAGTAGACAAAGAAGAAGAAAAACAGTAACAGAAGAGTAAAAAGTTTGAAAATGTCTCGTGGGGTTATGGAGTAGTGCAGAGGTGCAGGCTGATGAGATTGTCTATTTTCTTTGAACAGTTCTTTTTGTCTCGACCAATGCAATACCAGAGCAATACTGCCCCTGAAACATTCAGTTCTAACTGCGTGACATTGTTTGGTCCAATCTAAAAATCTCTGTGTTAAAGCAAACTGCGGCAACTGAAGGTTTGAATTTTTTCAGTTTTACTGATATGTCCTTAAGACTGGGGGCAGTGGTTTACTTTTCAACAGGACAAAACACCTGTATGTTAAGGTGTTTTGTCCTGTTGAAAAGTAAACCCCCATCCATAGTTGCTGTACAATACAATGGTTTAAATATTTCCATCAAAGCATATTGATGTGTTAGAGTGGCCCAGTCAAAATCCAGACATAAATCCAAAGGAGAATCTCAGGTGATACTTGAAAACTGCTGTTCACATACAGGTCCTTCTCAAAATATTAGCATATTGTGATAAAGTTAATTATTTTCCATAATGTCATGATTAAAATTTAACATTCATATATTTTAGATTCATTGCACACTAACTGAAATATTTCAGGTCTTTTATTGTCTTAATACGGATGATTTTGGCATACAGCTCATGAAAACCCAAAATTCCTATCTCACAAAATTAGCATATCATTAAAAGGGTCTCTAAACGAGCTATGAACCTAATCATCTGAATCAACGAGTTAACTCTAAACACCTGCAAAAGATTCCTGAGGCCTTTAAAACTCCCAGCCTGGTTCATCACTCAAAACTCCAATCATGGGTAAGACTGCCGACCTGACTGCTGTCCAGAAGGCCACTATTGACACCCTCAAGCAAGAGGGTAAGACACAGAAAGAAATTTCTGAACGAATAGGCTGTTCCCAGAGTGCTGTATCAAGGCACCTCAGTGGGAAGTCTGTGGGAAGGAAAAAGTGTGGCAGAAAACGCTGCACAACGAGAAGAGGTGACCGGACCCTGAAGAAGAATGTGGAGAAGGGCCGATTCCAGACCTTGGGGGATCTGCGGAATCAGTGGACTGAGTCTGGAGTAGAAACATCCAGAGCCACCGTGCACAGGCGTGTGCAGGAAATGGGCTATAGGTGCCGCATTCCCCAGGTCAAGCCACTTTTGAACCAGAAACAGCAGCAGAAGCGCCTGACCTGGGCTACAGAGAAGCAGCACTGGACTGTTGCTCAGTGGTCCAAAGTACTTTTTTCGGATGAAAGCAAATTCTGCATGTCATTCGGAAATCAAGGTGCCAGAGTCTGGAGGAAGACTGGGGAGAAGGAAATGCCAAAATGCCAGAAGTCCAGTGTCAAGTACCCACAATCAGTGATGGTCTGCTGCTGGTGTTGGTCCACTGTGTTTTATCAAGGGCAGGGTCAATGCAGCTAGCTATCAGGAGATTTTGGAGCACTTCATGCTTCCATCTGCTGAAAAGCTTTATGGAGATGAAGATTTCATTTTTCAGCACGACCTGGCACCTGCTCACAGTGCCAAAACCACTGGTAAATGGTTTACTGACCATGGTATCACTGTGCTCAATTGGCCTGCCAACTCTCCTGACCTGAACTCCATAGAGAATCTGTGGGATATTGTGAAGAGAACGTTGAGAGACTCAAGACCCAACACTCTGGATGAGCTAAAGGCCGCTATCGAAGCATCCTGGGCCTCCATAAGACCTCAGCAGTGCCACAGGCTGATTGCCTCCATGCCACGCCGCATTGAAACAGTCATTTATGCAAAAGGATTCCCGACCAAGTATTGAGTGCATAACTGTACATGATTATTTGAAGGTTGATGTTTTTTATATTAAAAACACTTTTCTTTTATTGGTCGGATGAAATATGCTAATTTTGTGAGATAGGAATTTTGGGTTTTCATGAGCTGTATGCCAAAATCATCCGTATAAAGACAATAAAAGACCTGAAATATTTCAGTTAGTGTGCAATGAATCTAAAATATATGAATGTTAAATTTTCATCATCACATTATGGAAAATAATGAACTTTATCACAATATGCTAATATTTTGAGAAGGACCTGTACACTTCGTATCCAATTGGACTGAACTGTAGCTAATTTGCGAAGAGAAAAGTGCAAAAGATTTTCAGTCCCTACATTTGCAAAATGGTACAGACATACCGCAAAAGACTGGCAGTTGTAACGACAGAGAAAGCTCTTTAAAATATTTTACTCAGAGGAGCTCACTATATTTATAAGTCACAGTTTTCAGACTGGTTCATTCTGGTTCAGACTGAAAACCCGACTTCCTCCTACAGTCTAAAAACATGACTATTAGGTAAATTAGTTTCCCTAAAGTGTGTGTGGGCATGGTTATTTGTTCTGTGTGATGGACTGGTGGCCTCTCCAGGGTGTATGCCACCTATCGCCCAATGACAGCTGGAGATAGGCACCAGTCTGCAAGGTGACCCTGGAAGAATAACCAGGAATAGAGATGAATAAATGGATGAATGGATTATAAGGTGACCCTGGAAGAATAACCAGGAATAGAGATGAATAAATGGATGAATGGATTATAAAGTTTTGTTAGGTACAAATGCTAAAAATCATGTACCATCCCTTCCAAGTCAGAATATACACTACTTTGTATTGATAAATAACATAAAAAGAAGGCCGTTGAGAGTCTGCAGCAGCAAGTTCGTAGATAAAATAGTAACTGTGATGGGGGACATTATGAGAATAATCTGAAATTCCCCTAACCATGAACATTTTTTAACTATATTATCTAATTTTGGTCTTCTCAATGCTTAAGATGATAGTTAATAATTTATTGATGTTTTATTAACAGAACATGAATCAGAATTGCATTTTGATCACCATATGAGGTTCCCTGATTGAACATATAGAAGGATATGAAACACCCCCAGAGAAAAAACATCTGATACTTTTAAACATTCTGATACATGCAATATTTTCCACCAGTTGACTGTTAGAGAATTCCATTACAGGTCATACTGAAAGGTGTAGTGGGAAAAAAAATGAAGGTCATAATGATTGAGATCACAATTTTGTTGTGGTGGTGACAACTATACCTTACTGGTAAATTATGGATTCTTAATGGATCCATAATTTTGCAGACTTTCATAGTCTTCTAGAATGTGTGGTCGCCACTGAGTAGTTTTTGTTAACTTATTAACTAAATTATCAGTGTTACTGATCTCTTTATAGTAATATCTGTAATGGTAGGTGACCAAATATTCTTATAAGGAGGAAGAGTCAGTGTTATGTGTTTTGCTGCACATTTTGTAGAAAATGAATATAGATCTTATAGATAGTGATTTTTTATGTTATGGGTAAATCAGTTAAACAAAAAAAACAAAAACAAAACTTGACAGAGGTTCCCCATAGATGCATGTAGGTAGGAATAATGTTGGGGCACTGTAGATTCAGATAATAATAATAATAATTAATAATAATAATATGCACTTTATATGTAAGCGAATCTCAAAGTGCTACAGATGTAATCAAAGCTCAGTGACCTCATATATTTGGTAAGAGTTGTAGAATTCATTGTTAACACATTTATCCATCTATCCTGTCCATTTAGACAGTGGGCAAAGTAATTAAAAATGCTAATGTGTGAAATGAGCCGTTTTTACATTTTCATTAAGAATGCTGGCAAAGTGCCAGAACCCACATTCTGCCAGCTGGCAATGACGCTGCGTTAGAGCCTTTAAACACCTTAGTGTTTCCCTTCTGCTCTCGAAGAATCCAATCTGGGATTTCAGCAGTACTCAATTACTTTCAGCAGCACTCAATCACTTTCCATTAGCCAGCAGAAGGACTCTTGTGTTCTCTGCATTAGTCTATATGGGGAAATCTTTTTCTTTTCTGTCGACAAAAAGGCACAAATAGCAAAAAGGAATGATTAGTCATTATTCACCAGGCTTGTCAAAGTGATATATTTACTATTTTATCTGATGTTTTCTTAATGTCGTAGCTTCATTCTAGAAATGCATGGATTTATATTTTCAGTAATATTAACAGTATTGTGTATTGTCTGCATGTAACAATAGCCAGGGACAGAAAAAAATGACTATTTATCAGAAAATCACACATCTAAAGTAACTAATACACCAACAAGGGCACTGCAGTGTCTCACTTTGCCCATGTCATTCTCAAGATATTAGCATAACAAAAACGTTGTTCATGCTGTAATATATATATTTTAATTTTAAATTTTCATTTACTACTTATGTTTTACTATTTACTATGTTTATCAATTGTTAGTTTTTAGAGAGAAATTTACTCATGATCAAATTAACATTAAAACCGAAATTCATTATTCATTTCCTTTAATAGGGTTGTAATAAAATCAAAGTCTGCGTAAAAAATACAGAGATTAATTTAAAAACAAGTTAATGCCGTTTCCCAGGGACAAGCTGCAATTTAGAATAGCAAAACAGTAAGCGCTGGATAATTGTGGATAGGGGAAACAACATCGAGCATTCAGCTCACAAGACAATACAATGCAAAACACTGGTCTTCCCAAAGAGAGAGAGGGAAAGACAGAAAAAGACATTATTTTTATCAATATTTTTAGTGAAACCATTTTTTACAAATCAACTGTCCTTTGGAGAATCTGTTAAGGTCCATATACCGTGGTTTGCATGCTTGTCTCAATCCCAGGTGGTCTTAATGCTAGAAATGTTTTTGAGAACATCCAACTGCAGTAAGCTGGCAAGAAGCTAGTTGGTTGAACACACAGAGGTTTAATGTAGTGACTGAAACATTCCAGAACAGAATGGAAGCCCAACATCATTAGATGAAAAGAAATGATCACATGGAAACCCAAAAACTGGACAATCACAAGACAGATTAAAAGTCAACACAAGAATGACTCAAAATGCATAGACAAAATTAACGTCTCTTCATGTGTCAGCAGTGGCGCCTCCAGAAATGTCTCACAGGGGGGCCACACGGGGCCATTAAACTCTTTGGGTGGCAAACCAAAATGAAGACCAATGACTGACTTTGAAAAATGCTGTGAAACCTACCACAGACCATTTGTCTTTTGTTTTCTTTTTACCAATTTATTTTTTAGACTGAATAGAAAAGTACATTTAAAGTTTTCTGTCCTACATGTAGTAGCCCTTGACATCAGAAAATCCCAGAACAGACTCTCTGATGGGTCCACATATTCCTTTCTCCTTTTTAGAGCATTCAGGATAAGCTTTGCATCTCCAAAACACTTTCCAGCATTGTGAAACTAAAAATGGTAAGTGTCCTGAACTTGTATAGCGCTTTATCAAGTCCCCAGAGACCCCAAAGCGCTTCACACTACAATCAGTGATTCACTCATTCATAGACACATTCACACACTGACAGTGGTGATGCAAACAGGCAGGCAAAGACATGGTGAGTAAAAGGTTTTAATCCTTTGAAGGAAAACTCACAGAGACAGGTGGCAATAGAGACATAAGTAGGTGTGGCAAACAGGCAAGAAAGGCTTCGAGGAGATGAATAGGATGTATCCATGAGGAGTGAACAAAACAGCAGTGTATATAACGAGCATGACACAGGTGAAGACAGAAACTGATTGGCATGAACAGGTGGACCGGATGAAGCTGATTACTGACTGAGGCATGGCGTGGAAACAAAAACATGAATAAGCTAAATCCAAAGACATAATCTAACCAAAGGAAATGTAACAGAACTAAAATGAACTATGCACTGAAATACAAGAAGAATAAGAACCATAAACAAAAGAATAAACTAAAACACCACGTGGAAAACAAACGATCAGAAACAAGACCCAAAATAAAACAAACCCCTTCTAATTATGACAGGATCAAATCAACACTAACTGAGCTGCAAAACACGAGTCATTTTACTCATCTATTCCCTAAGAAAGCTCTTGTAGGTAAGCTGCTGTTATTAAAATAACTCATGTGACATTTTGAAGTTGCTTGAGGTGTTGTCACTACTTTCCACACCATTAGGTACTCAGCAGTGTCAGCTGAGGTAAATGTGACTCATGCATAAACATTTAATCTTATAACACATGAAAGCATCATTTTCACATACACATAAGTTGTAGGGTAATTGAGCTAATTAATAATTTAGGTAATGACACAATAGCTTAGAGAGGCAGGTGAAATCACCTGGAGTCTTCTTTTAAAAATGGTAACTGACACTTCACAGTGCATCGATTTTTATACAGTATTAGGGAAGTGTTTGGTTCAAACACAAAAGCTTCAGAGGAAAATATTCAGTGCGAGAGGTTCTGAATTAAAGAAGGCAAACATCTACTTGGATAAACAAGCGAGAAAGAGGGAACACAATTAATAAGCAGATAGTGGAAGTGGTTAGGTTTTTGATTTGGTTTAATTCTTGGGGTGCTGCAAAAGCCAAAATGGGCCACGCCTTCGCTAACAAAGAACTTCCTGAACATGAAATGTTAGTTCTGTTTATATTGAAGACATATTAAAAAACAGACTGTCACTTAACTGATAAAAAAAAAGCTAATGTATTATTGATTGTAAAGAAAAGTCCTTAGACATGATACTACCCTTCTTAATGCTGCATTCCATCACACACAGAAGTCGAGACTTGGATCTGGTAATGGTGATACCCATTGTAACAGTGTTCTGGTTACAAGTTGAAAAAACTTGCAACCCTCTGCTTTGTATATATTCAAATCCTAATGAAGCACATTCAGTACTTCATTAGTTGTGCAACTGATTCAAAGATGTGCAAGCCAGTAAAAGTGCAAATAGTTTGTCACTGGCTCTATGGTAACATTTTTTCAGTGCAACAGGCATATTGGTTTGTGAAATTGGATTTAGGAAGGACAAGTTGATATTTATACAGACAGAAGGAAGGAAAGATTAGAGACAGTGAGCCTGTTGTTCTGAAATGAATCCAAACTTTTATTACTGTTGAAAAATGTTGGTGTTTGTACCGTTTCATTTGTTCTACTTTAGACAGATCAAAAACAAAACTAACTCATAAGTTTTAAACATGGCACTCACAGCATTTCGAGTGGTTATTGATCTCCATGATCTCCGCTCTCAGCTCCTGATGAAAGCAGTTCTTTCCTCTGACCCGACAAAAAAATTGTTAATATATAATATTTTTATATCAGATGTTAGAAAGTGGACATTTGTTGTTTCATGTGTTTTTGTTTATTCTGGCATTGCAAAGAAAAATAATGATGCATCAAAATCAACGTTTGTGTTTCTGTCCAATTATACAGTTTTCTGATCGATCTACAATATACTACTCACTGATATTGAATTATATTATATGGGATATAAGGTAAGGGTTTTGAATCCCAAACATACAAATATTATTTGATTTGAATATTTCAGGCTGATGTAATTTTAAAAGACATCCACAAGGATGGATCCACAATGCAGTGCAGAAAATAGCTTTAAGAATAATAGCTTTAGCTTTGTTAGTGTCAGAGTGTGTGGAGTTGAAGCAGGACTGAAATGCAAACAGAAGATTAAAACAGGTCATTGATGTTGTCATTCCTTCTTGACATTTTATCACACGTCTGTTTGCTCTAGACTAGTAAACACAGGCTTTGGTTTTTTTTTTCGAGATTGTTATACTTGATGATCAAGTGTATTTGAATAGCAGCTTATGGCTGCCACTTTCCTACTTAAATGCTATAGAACCAGCAACAGTTTAATTCATTTTCCCCATAAAATTCATTAAAGGTTGGTTATTATATATTCAAAACCCAAAGAATCTATTGAATGATTACTAGAATACCCAATAGCTAAATCTCTACTCTTTTACTGCACTTTCATTCTAGACATTTTACTGAAATGCTACTTATTAGGGTTCCAAGCCCATGAAGTGGGCAGAACAGGCCTGCCCGCCTGCTTCAGCTGAGCATGGAACCCTATTGTTTTTCATTCATTTTATCATAATTAATAGGGTTCCATGCCTGCGGAGTGGGTAGAACAGGACATGCATGGCATAGCCTGTATGCCTGCTCCAATGGAGCAGGAAACCCTATTGGTTTTGGTTCATTTTTCCAATATTAGGGTTCGAAGCCCATGGAGTGGGAATACAAAACAATCAAAACAATCTGGGCCACCAGGCCCTCTGACCACCATCAGCAGGCAAGGTGGGCGAAGTGTCTTGCCCAAGGACACAACGACTGAGACAGATGAAAGGGACGTTCAGGCCAGCAACCCACCGGTTACAGGATGAATCCCTACTACTGCCGCCACTCCAAAACCTCATATTATTTTGTTTCCTGAATGATTTCGCATCATGTGACATAGGCCTCTCCCCTTCCCGCCTTGCTAGTTTTTCAGCCATAGCGCGATAAAGCTCACTGAAACTCAAAACAATAGAACCCCCAGGTTTAAGTCTGATCGGCTTTGAAATTTGCATGTACCATCTGGAGAGGAAGCCAAAAACCGTTATGAAGGTGGACTTTTCAATTTTTTCTGTATCGGAAATTTATACTCAAACAAATATCGTATGCTAGCTAGTCATATGTTTTCATTGGCTATAACTCTTAGACCGTAAGACATTTGAAAATTTCCTTTATGTCAAAATCTGCCATTTTGGACTTTGTTTTGGTTTTGTTTTTTGTTTAGTTTTCAGTTAGGTGTTTCTATTCCTTTGGGTTTAGTAGTTATGTTTGTTTATTCCTTCTGTTACCCTGATGTTGGTTTTGTTCTCTCTCCTGCCCCCTAGTTTTAGTAGTTCTTTCTCCCCTCACCCATAGTTCCCTTGGTGGTTGCTTTCTAATTTATTTATTACTTACAATGGTTTTCTCCTCTGGTTATTATTATTATTGGAACAGTTCTCTTTGCTTCTTTGGGTTTTCTAGTTTAGTATCTCGCTTAGTGTTTCTGTGCTTGTTTACTGTTAGGTTATTTATTCTTGCTGCATTCTTCTAGTTTATTAGTTCCCCATTTCCCTTTGGCCTAAAACCCTTTTTTGTTGTTATTTACCCAGTTGCTTGTTCCCCTTAAGATTAGTTGTTCTTTCCCAGCCTAGCTCTTTAGTATAGTTCTTCATGTCCCTGCTTTGTGTAGATAGTGTTCCTTCCAGATTTAGCCTTGTGTTTTATGTTAGGGCTTATATTATATTGGGTTCCTTAGGTCTGTTTTCCATTAGTTTAGCTTTCCCCCATGCCCCTGTTTAGTCCTTCCTAGAATTACTATTTATGTTCCCTAGAGTTGTCTTTAGTTTAGTTTAGTTTTCCCCTCCTGTCTCTGTGTTCTCTACTTCCCGTTTCCATAGTAACATATTTCCTTAGTTCCCTGCAGCTTGGTCCACACCTGTTTCATGTTTCCTCTGATTACCTGCCTCCCTGTCTCATTGGTCCATACCCCACTTCCCTCAGCTTATAAGCTCTCTAGTTTTCATTGTTCCCCGCTGGTTCCTTACGTTGACAACCTTTGTTGTATTCCCGAGTTTCTCCTTATGGTTTGTTTATCTCCTGACTATAAGCCTGGACTACTTGCCTGTAAGTTGTTGCTTAAATATTAAAAAAACTTCTTCTACTCACCATGCGGCCTCCTCGCCATGATCTGCATTTTGGTCCTGCCACCAAACCCACAACACTGACACTTTATAACCCAAATTACAAATACAATTATGTTTGACATGAGAGCTTTCGCCTTTGCTTACACATCTTGCCCAGCAGCACATCAGATGGATCTCCCTTCCTCCATCCGATCTAAACTCTAAAGGATTTGTGAGTACATCAACATAACCGGTGCACATGCCTTTATTTTATTTGCTTGTTCAGAAAGTAACCTAGCTGTTGCCACAAGCAGCACAAGCATTGACTCAGGCCTGCAACACAGAGCAATTGGGATTAAATTGGATATGAATCTAATTAAATTTTTCTGTTAACTAAAACCTTTTATTTAAGCTTAATTCCTGCATCATTTTCTTGTTTGTTAATTATTTGAAGGTGTTTAAGGTTTTATATTTCAGGGGAGTGTATGTGGTATAGGAATAAACTTGACTTAAATGAAGTTCAGCTTTCTCAAGAAGTACAGTCTGCTGTACAATATCTTAATCTTCTCATGAAAAGGTAAAATATCTAGTTTACATAGAATTAAAGACTGACCGAATGCTACAGCCTCAAAGCTGGTACACACATACTCCCAAAGCACTGTTGTAATTTAGGCCATATTTCTCAGTTTTTTCCTTGATGGTTGTACAGCGTCACATGCAAAAATCTATCTGTATCAATATTTTTGCCAGTATTAAAGTAGTGTTTAAAGTATAAAATTTGCACTGCAAATTGTGGTGACACATCCGGAAAATGTACAAAACATCCAAGAGTTTTAAATATACATATTAAGAATTTGTCAGCACATTTTTTGGATAGCTGTCAATCCCTTAAACAACACTGCCAAAAATATTCATACCCTATAGATTTTTCCACATGCTGTAATGTTGTACAACCACATATTTTAATATATTTTCTCTTTCTTAAGCAACACAACTTGCACTGAAAAAAACGATTCATACTTTGTTTACCTACTTTAATGCTGTGAAACCACAAATTACAATGTAGGGTTTTATGTTATGACAAATGCAACAATAAAACACATTGTTTTCTGCTGTTTACCTAACAAAAACCCAAAAAGTGTGGCCTACATGTTTGTTTAGCTCCCACAAGTCAACACTTCTTGAACTACAGCTGCAAGTTTTAGTGAGTATGTTTCCTCCAGCTTTGAGGATGTAATATTTGTTCAAACTGTATGGATTGTCCTCCAAAAGGCTTGTCTATCCTAAAACATGATTATGGTTTGATATAAACAATTTCATTGTAGTTCTGGCTGTATGTTCAGGGCTATTGTACTGAAAGGCTGACCTCCACCAAAGCCTCTAGTATTCAGCTGGGTGACAAGTTTGTTTTTTATCAGATTTAAGCATTGCACTTATTAAAGACTCATAATGTCATATGTCTGTCCTAAACATGAGGAGCCCAAAAATCTGTTGTATAATAGCTTAATCTTTCTATGCACAGGTAACATATCTGTGTCATCACACTTTTTAGTATAGCTGTCGTTCTTTAAACAACACTGCCAAAAATATTCATACCCCATAGATTTTTCTGCATATGATGCTATATACAGCTACATATTTCAATATATTTTCGGTTTTTAAGCAACACAACTTGCACTGACAAAACTACTCATACTTATTAGATGTTTACCCTCTTTGATGCTGTGAAACCACAAATTACAATGTAATTTAGTCAGGTTTTATGTAATGACCACATAAAAGGACAATGATAATACATCGTTTTCAGGTGTTAAACTAAGGAAAACCTGACAAGTGTGGCCTGCATCTGTGTTTACCTCCCCAAAGTCCACACTTGTTTTTTATTTTTTTATTTTAAAAAAGTCCACACTTATTGAACTATTGGATTTTTTAAAGCTTCAAGTGTTTTGTGAGTATGTCTCTTCCAGCTTTAAAGCTGTAATAATTGTCAAGTCTCGTAATGCTCAAACAAATTGTATGGATTATCCAGAAAAAGGCTTGTCCTTTCTTGTCCTTTAATATGCTTTTATATAGGTTCTGGCTGAATGTTCGGGGTTGTTGGGTTGAAAGGCAGACCTCCACCCAAGACTCGAGGCTTCTGAAGAACGCGTTAATGTGGGGAGCGGCCGGCGGTGCTGGCGGAACGCAGGGTAGGGGTGCGCCCAGGGACGGGCGGAGCCAGGGAGAGACTTGCTACTTGGAAGCCGTCAGTATTGTTGGTTGTACTATTTATTCATTTATTTATTTTGAATATGTAATAGCATACGAAGAATGTTAATAAAGGGAAACAAATTACAATAAAAGAAAAATGGTGACATACAGGTGCTGGTCATAAAATTAGAATATTATGAAAAAATTTATTTATTTCAGTAATTCCTTTCAGAGAGTGAAACTTGTATTTTATATTCATTACACATAGACTGATATATTTCAAAAAAAACATTTCTTTTAATTTTGATAACTATAACTAACAAATAATGAAAACCCCAAATTCAGTATCTCAGAAAATTAGAATATTGTGAAAAGGTTTAATACTGAAGACACCTGGTGCCACACTCTAATCAGCTAATTAACCCAAAACACCTGCAAAGGCCTTTAAATGGTCTCTCAGTCTAGTTCTGTAGGCTACACAACCATGGGGAAGACTGCTGACTTGACAGTTGTCCAAAAGACAACCATTGGCACCTTGCACAAGGAGGGCAAGACACAAAAGGTCATTGCTAAAGAGGCAGGCTGTTCACAGAGCTCTGTGCTCAAGCACATTAATAGAGAGGTGAAGGGAAGGAAAAGATGTGGTAGAAAAATGTGTACAAGCAATAGGGATAACCGCACCCTGGAGAGGATTGTGAAACAAAACCCATTCAAAAATGTAGGGGGGATATTCGCACTGAATGGACTGCAGCTGGAGCCAGTGCTTCAAGAACCACCACGCACAGACGTATGCCAAAGGACTGGGCTGCTGCTGAGTGGTCCAAAGTTATGTTCTCTGATCAAAGTAAATTTTACATTTCATTTGGAAATCAGGGGCCCAGAGTCTTGAGGAAGACAGGAGAGGGTCAGAATCCACGTTGCTTGAGGTCCAGCGCAAAGTTTCCACAGTCAGTGATGGTTTGGGGTGCCATGTCATCTGATGGTGTTGGTTCACTGTGTTTTCTGAGGTCCAAGGTCAACGCAGCCATCTACCAGGAAGTTTTAGAGCACTTCATGCTTCCTGCTGCTGTACAACTTTATAGAGATGCAGATTTCATTTTCCAACAGGACTTGGCACCTGTACATAGTGCCAAAGCTACCAGTACCTGGTTTAAGGACCATGATATCCCTGTTCTTAATTATTCAGCAAACTCATCTGACCTTAACCCCATAATAAATCTATGGGGCATTGTGAAGAGGAAGATACGATACGCCAGACCAAACAATTCAGAAGAGCCGAAGGCCACTATCAGAGCAACCTGGGCTCTCATAACACCTGGTCAGTGCCACAGACTGATCGACTCCATGCCACGCCACATTGCTGCAGTAATCCAGGCAAGGAGGCCAGACTAAGTATTGAGTGCTGTACATGCTCATACTTTTCATGTTCATATTTTTCAGTGGGCCAACATTTCTAAAAATCCTTATTTTTGTATTGATATGTAATATTCTAATTTTCTGAGAAACTGAATTTGGGGTTTTCATTAGTTGTCAGTTATAATCATCAACATTAAAAGAATTAACATCAGAATATATATCAGTCTGTGTGTCACAAATTAATATAATATACAAGTTTCAGTTGCTGAATGGAATTACTGAAATAACATTTTTTTTATACATATTCAAGGGGTGGGGAGCTGCATCAATGCTAATAACTTCAGTGTGCACAAGGAGAAAACCACAGCTTCTCCCCCCACAGAGTGTGATAACAGAGAAGCTCTGCTGTATTCTGAGTCATTCTGACACACACACACACACACACACACACACACACACACACACACACACACACACACACAGGGCCCCTCCTCCTGCCCTTGGACTTCTCCTTTATTAATTCACAGAACACACATGTAGAAACCCTCGAGCCTCCTTCTTTCAGCCCCGGACAAGCATCATACATATTACTACTACTACTATTTTTATATTCAGAATTTCACAGTTGTATCAGCAGCAGGAGATGAGATGCCAACCTCAAACAGGCAGGATCCATAATTTCATGGTTAACTAAACCTGGATAAACGAGGAGCTAATTGCAGGGAAATGCAATTGATGAAGTAGCATAGGTGTATGTTACCAGTCTGACAATCACAGCATCGCAGACAGACAGACCCGACATCTGTGACAAAGATCTGTTTCTGCTGTGTTGCATTTTGTGTAGGTGTCATAGAGAAAATCTTTAACGCACGATGAATTTGCTTTGCCTTTCCATTTGTTTGACAAAACCCCATGAGTCATCAAAGACCTAACACATACTATGTTTCAGCTACCATATGTAGTAAAATCTCATCTCAACAATGAGAAATAATAGACTTATGCACTGGCACAAAAAAGGGCTGTTCTACACCTCGCCAAATATGTAACTAATTAAGGAGCAAAGGGGGAGGAGCTAGGGGAGGTGGTATTGTTTCGTGTAAAGCAAAATAAAATAATATTTTTGATTTGCAAGCAGTGAATTATCTTTGCTGTTAGTGCTGGGCTACACAATTTACATCTCTGTGTAAGGGAAACAGCGTGTCTTCACCTCGTCTATATTCGCCTCATAACATAGGCTGTGTGATCTCTTACTGCATCCAGCTGGTGGTGTTTGCTTTTGTCACCGCTTCACAAATGCCACGGCAGCGTGATGCCTAGCCTCGTTGGGGGATTCCAGCATTTTCTTCCTAGAGCTGCACTGATCCTCAAGGTGATGGGTAGTCCGAATTTGGCCTGATTCAACCTGGCTCAGCACGGTATAATGTCTGGGCTAAATCAGGAGGCCGGGGAGCTCTCACTACTCATGCGCATTGTCCCCTGAGGCACATAGAAGAAATAGGTCAGTCAAAAGCCAGGGTACTCCTGCACAAAGATTAAAAAAGACAATCCAGTTAATTCCTGACAAACGGAGCATGCAAGCAACACTAAGCAAGACAGCCACAATAATCTGCAGCTGCTCCAACAGCACACACTCAATAAAGTGACCTTCATATTATACCTGCAGGCCATACTAACAGGGGCAGGGAATACATCCTAGCTGGTGTCTATGGATTAGTGTATTGCAGTTTAAAAAGATGGGAGAAAAATGAAAATTCTCAAAGTTTTCCTAAAAAGCTTTGGGTCTCCATAAGAAACATGCCAGAACACCAATAAATTACATTTTTCTTCATTATCTTATGCATGATGGATGGCTTGTGTTTTCTTAGCTTATTGGCTACCTCATGTGTATGAGTACTGCTTTGTCTTGCCAGTGTACTTTTTTCTATGTACATCCACATTTATGTCAAAGTACTTTTTATTTCTTCAAAAGCATTGAAATAGCTTGGAAGACATTGAAACTCAAACCAGATTTCTAAATACTGTCAAGACATCAAAGCAAACCAAAAACTATGTACACCCATATTCAATAAATTAGAATATGCAAAGAGGATTGGGTGGCGGACGAAGGTGGAGACCTCAACGGCCCGATCCCCGGATGCTTAGGCTGGCTCTAGGGACGTGGAATGTCACCTCGCTGGGGGGGAAGGAGCCTGAGCTGGTGCGGGAGGTCGAGAGATATCGACTAGAAATAGTCGGGCTCGCCTCCACGCACAGCGTGGGCTCTGGAACCCATCTCCTTGAGAGGGGTTGGACTCTCTTCTACTCTGGAGTGGCCCACGGGGAGAGGCGGCGGGCTGGAGTGGGTTTGCTTGTTGCCCCCCAGCTCAGCCGTCTCGTGTTGGGGTTTACCCCAGTGGATGAGAGGGTTGTATCCCTGCGCCTTCGGGTTGGGGAGAGGTCTCTGACTATCATTTCAGCCTACGGGCCGAGTGGTAGTGCAGAGTACCCTGCCTTCTTGGCGTCCCTGTCGGGGGTGCTGGATAGTGCCCCTCCCGGGGACTCCATTATTCTGCTGGGGGACTTCAACGCCCACGTGGGGAACGACAGTGACACCTGGAGAGGCGTGATCGGGAGGAATGGCCTCCCCGATCTGAATCCGAGTGGTGTTTTGTTATTGGACTTCTGTGCTAGTCACGGATTGTCCATAACGAACACCATGTTCAAACATAAGGGTGTCCATCAGTGCACTTGGCACCAGGACACCCTAGGCAGGAGGTCGATGATCGACTTTGTTGTCGTATCATCAGACCTTCGGCCGCATGTTTTGGACACTTGGGTGAAGAGAGGGGCTGAGCTGTCCACTGATCATCACCTGGTGGTGAGTTGGATCCGCTGGAGGAGGAGAAAGCCGGACAGACTCGGCAGGCCCAAGCGCATAGTGAGGGTCTGCTGGGAACGCCTGGCGGAGCCCTCGGCCAGGGATGTATTCAACTCCCACCTCCGGGAGAGCTTCGACCAGATCCCGGGGGATGTTGGAGACATAGAGTCCGAGTGGACCATGTTCTCTGCATCTATTGTCGATGCTGCTGCCCATAGCTGCGGCCGAAAGGTCTGCGGTGCCTGTCGTGGCGGCAATCCCAGATCCCGGTGGTGGACACCGGCAGTAAGGGATGCTGTTAAGTTGAAGAAGGAGTCCTATCGGCTGTGGTTGGCTTGTGGGACTCCTGAGGCGGCTGACGGGTACCGTGAGGCCAAGCGTGCTGCGGCCCGGGCTGTGGCAGAGGCAAAAACTCGGGCCTGGGAAGAGTTCGGTGAGGCCATGGAGAAGGACTACCGGTTGGCCTCGAAGCGATTCCGGCAAACCATCCGGCGCCTCAGGAGGGGGAAGCAGTGCTTTGCCAACACTGTTTATAGTGGGGGCGGGAGACTGCTGACCTCGACTGAGGACATTATCGGGCGGTGGAAGGAGTACTTCGAGGATCTCCTCAATCCTGCCATCACGCATTCCGTGGTGGAAACAGAGGCTGGGGACTCGGGGTTGGATTCTTTCATCACCCAGGCTGAAGTCACCGAGGTGGTTAAAAAGCTCCGCGGTGGCAAGGCTTCGGGGGTGGATGAAATCCGCCCTGAGTACCTCAAGTGTCTGGATGTTGTAGGGCTGTCATGGTTGACACGCCTCTTCAACATTGCGTGGCGGTCGGGGACAGTGCCTCTGGACTGGCAGACTGGGGTGGTGGTCCCCCTTTATAAGAAGGGGGACCGGAGGGTGTGTTCCAACTACAGGGGGATCACACTCCTCAGCCTCCCTGGTAAGGCCTACGCCAGGGTATTGGAGAGGAGAGTCCGACCGATAGTCGAACCTCGGCTTCAGGAGGAACAGTGTGGTTTTCGTCCCAGCCGTGGAACACTGGACCAGCTCTATACCCTCTACAGGGTGCTCGAGGGTTCATGGGAGTTTGCCCAACCGGTTCACATGTGTTTTGTGGACCTGGAGAAGGCATTCGACTGTGTCCCTCGTGATGCCCTGTGGGGGGTGCTCCAGGAGTATGGAATCGGGGGCCCTTTATTAGGGGCCATCCGGTCCCTGTACGAGCGGAGCAGGAGTTTGGTCCGCATTGCCGGCACTAAGTCGGACCTGTTCCCAGTGCATGTTGGACTCCGGCAGGGCTGCCCTTTGTCGCCGGTCCTGTTCATAACTTTTATGGACAGGATTTCTAGACGCAGCCAAGGGCCGGAGGGGGTCTGGTTTGGGGACCAGTGGATTTCGTCTCTTCTTTTTGCAGATGACGTGGTCCTGCTGGCCCCCTCTAGCCAAGACCTACAGCATGCGCTGTGGCGGTTCGCAGCCGAGTGTGAAGCGGCTGGGATGAGGATCAGCTCCTCCAAGTCCGAGGCCATGGTACTCGACCGGAAAAGGGTGGCTTGTCCTCTTCAGGTTGGAGGGGAGTTCCTGCCTCAAGTGGAGGAGTTTAAGTATTTCGGGGTCTTGTTCACGAGTGAGGGAAGAATGGAGCGGGAGATCGACAGACGGATCGGTGCAGCTGCCACAGTAATGGGGGCGCTGTGCCGGTCCATTGTGGTGAAGAGAGAGCTGAGCCGAAAAGCAAAGCTCTCAATTTACTGGTCGGTCTACGTTCCTACCCTCACCTATGGCCATGAACTTTGGGTCATGACCGAAAGAACGAGATCACGGATACAAGCGGCTGAAATGAGCTTCCACCGTAGGGTGGCCGGGCACTCCCTTAGAGATAGGGTGAGGAGCTCGGCCATCCGGGAGGAGCTCGGAGTAGAGCCGCTGCTCCTCCACATTGAGAGGAGCCAGTTGAGGTGGCTCGGGCATCTATACCGGATGCCTCCTGGACGCCTTCCTCGGGAGGTGTTCCAGGCACGTCCCACCGGGAGGAGGCCCAGGGGACGGCCCAGGACACGCTGGAGGGACTATGTCTCTCGGCTGGCCTGGGAACGCCTTGGGCTCCCCCTGGAGGAGCTGGAGGAGGTGTCTGGAGAGAGGGACGTCTGGGCGTCTCTGCTGAGTCTGCTGCCCCCGCGACCCGGTCCTGGATAAGCGGAAGACGACGAACGAACGAGAATATTACTGAAAAGTTTATTTATTTCACTAACTCAATTCACTAAGTAAAACTCATTATATAGACTATTTAGATGAAGACTGATGTTTTAAAGCTTGCATTTCTGATAATTCTATTTTCTCATTTACAGCTAATTAAAACAAAACATTAATTTTTAACGCAGGAATGTGGGCTTAATGAAAAGTATGTTTAATACCTGCTTAAAGGTTGTTTAGAAAGGTAATCTTAATCTGACAAACGAACCTCATTGGAATGCACATTCTAATTTTTTAATGATTGTATAATGTGGAGTCAAACTGATCATCACTGCAGCTAGATTTAAAGCTTAAAGCGGAAGGTGTCGACTACATGAGGTACAGCTCTTGGACCTCCTATTATTTTGAGTATATTTTTTGATTTATTATTAAATATGATTTATTTATTATTATTTATTTATGAGTATAATAGACTTTGTTTGAAGTTAATATTTTTTTTGGCAGTGCAAAGCCAATATTGCCTTCCAACTAAACAATTTGAAATAGATGAAAAATGAAAAGATGTTTGGATAAAAACATCTATGAGTGGTGGTTCTTGGAAGCATTGCATCCTACCAGTTAATGCAGGAAATGTGCCTTTAATTTCAGAGTGGAATAACAAAGTACAAAAAACTTAACCTAGTCTCCCTAGTCTCAAGTAGGTAATACCTACTCAATGCATGGGTGATCCAGGTCCCCATTTACACTGCATTGCATTTTACATTGCACAAAAGAAATAGCAAATGTATTTAGAGTGAAAACTGACATACGTTTTCTTCTACCAGATTTCCCATCTGGTACTTTGTGCTGCCCTGGAACTTTTTGCTGTCCTAGGCATCCCTTCATATGCCCTATACAGGAGTCACGTTAGCCGAATATTTTCCGTTTTTATTTTTTTAAACGAGGACAAAAAACTAGTCATCTCTCATTTGACAGATTGCAATTTACACCCCTGACCACTTGGCGGTGAGTTATCATATTTATTAGCTGTTTCCTCACTTGATGCATGACTTCTTTGGCTTCACTCGACAGCAGAGTGTTCGGAGTTTTTTCCAAAACCCTAATGAAGACCGTAGTGTTGATAAAAAAAAGTGAAAAAAGAGGGACTGATCCAATGAAGGGTGAAGAAAAATTAAGTGCAGGTGCGCAATTCAGGTTCATGTAGACCAGGAGGAAGTAGCTCTCTCTGCATCACAACGGACTAGCGCAGTGTCCGCATTGCTGCACCAGCCACACTAATCCATCTGTCGATCTCCCACTCCATTCTTCCCTTGGTCATGAAAAAAAACCAAGGATACTTAAACTACATAATCTTCAAAAAGCAGAGGCAAAATACACTGGTCCCCAAACCAGACCCCTCTGGCCTTTGGCTGCGGATACAAATCCTATCCATAAAAAAATTACATGTATGTTTGTGTGGGACTGATTCAAAGCTTGTTTGATTCAGAATCAGTCACTATCAACTTTTTTGGCCAGGTTTGTGTCACAAACAACAAACCTGAGTTAGGGTTTCACAACCAACATATGTAAAACACTTTGAAGGATAAAAAAGTAAGAACAATGAGTAGTATAGACAATGGTGTGGCAAAGGAGTGGTATGGTGGGGTGCAGGCCATCAACATTTTTACGCATTTATAATATTTTTAATAATATTTTTTCATTGAATTTGTTTTTGCACATTGGTTTACATGTTTTATCATAGATTATTCTTTAAAATAAAATTCCTCCAGTTGAAGACAAAATTATACAATTCAGTTACATGCATTTTCATTATATTGATTTTATGCTGTGCAAATAGGTAAATTTTTATGAAACAGGGTAAATGTCATGATCAAAGGCTATGCCACATGCAGAAGGAGTACTACAATGGCAATCGGCACTTTCATTTTACCAGATTATCTTTTATTAGATGAACTACACATTCACCACAGTTTTGGCACATTTGGCTAAATTGTGCCAAATGTCAGCTCTGCCTGGGACTCTGCCCATTAAAACCTTTGTGGAACAAATATGCTTCAACTGATTCAGTCCAGATTTACTGCAGTAATGGTTCAGATGTTGATGAATACAACATGAGGCTTTTCCTAGGATTTCAAAAGAATTTTCTTGGTATTTTGCCATGCTCATTTAGTGAAAAAAGTTCGCTAGGCTCAAAAAACATGATTTTTTCTTTGTTTAATTACAATTAAATCAGACATAGTAAAAGTTGCAATAGTGGTCCTCTGCTAAAAATATTTTTTATGTCTTATCTTTACACAGGTACCAAAGGTTTGTATTTAGACTTTATAATTGTGTATCTATACTTGATTTATTTAAGTTATGAAATTAGTCCGAAATCCCTTAGGGCTTAACAGTTTATCATGCAAGGCCATTGAATATAGCTTTGCTCATCTCGACATGGTGGATTCTTAAACTAACAGAACTTGGTCTACTTTCTGATTAGTTCAGCTAATAAATATCAGACCACTTGGAGGCACTCATATAGTATTGTAACTACATTCCAAGATGGTCAATTAATTACCATCACTCGGGTTGAGCGTCCACCACTCAACACTTCAGCAAACTGCACCACATGAAAACATTGTCAACAGTAGCAAGATGAGTTTATTGAAAACTGTAGCTGTGTGTACCAAGTCAGATATATATTTTAAGAAACAAATGAGAAAGCTATGTTAGTTTTAGGTAACACCTTTTTAAAGCAGGACTTAAATGAATTTAAGCAGCTCATAAGGGCTGTCATGGCAGAAAAAATAGGATACAGAAGCATCCAGAATGGTTTCAAAATACACTGCCTGGCCAAAAAAAAAGAAAGTCACTACCTGGATTTAACTAAGCAAATACATAGGTACCAGCCTCCCATTGGATAATTGCATGGGCGATTATGTTTCAGCTGCCAACAAGTTATTTAACTCCAACTGGTGCAATGAGTTGCTTCTCAACCATGTCGAAAGACACATCTTGTATTTGTGGAAAAGATTTCAGTCAGTTTCAGAAGGGTCAAATCACTGGCATGCATCAAGCAGAGAAAACATCTGAGGAGATTGCAGAAACTACCAAAATTGGGTTAAGAACTGTCCAACGCATTATTAAAAACTGGAAGGATAGTGGGACCCATTGTTTTCGAGGAAGAAATGTGGCTGGAAAAAAATTCTGAATGATTGTGATCAGCAATAACTGAAACGTTTGGTGAAATCAAATCGAAGAAAACAACAGTAGAACTCTGGGCTATCTTTAATAGTGAAAGTAAGAGCATTTCTTCATGCACAATGTGAAGGGAACTCAACGGATTAGGACTGAACAGCTGTGTAGCCTTAACAAAACCACTAATCAGTGAGGTTAATCAGAAAAAAAAAGCCTTAAATGTGCTAGGAAGCATAAAGATTGGACTCTGGAGCAATGGAAGAAAGTCATATGGTCTGATGAGTGCTGATTTATCTTGTTCCAGAGTGATGGACGCATCAGGGTTTGAAGAGAGGCAGGTGAAGTGATGAACCCATCATGCCTAGTGCCTACTGTACAAGCCTGTGGGGGCAGTGCTATGATCTGGGGTTGCTGCTGTTGGTCAGGTCTGGGTTCAGCAACAGTATGTGTTCAAAGAATGAGGTCAGCTGACTACCTGAATATACTGAATGACCAGGTTATTCCATCAATGGATTTTTTTCTTCCCTGATGACACGAAGATACTCCAAGATGACAATGCCAGGATTCATCGGGCTTGAATTGTGAAATAGTGGTTCAGGGAGCATGAGACATCATCCTCACACATGGATTGGCCACCACAGAGTCCAGACCTTAACCCCATTGAGAATCTTTGGGATGTGCTGGAGAAGGCTCTGTGCAGCGGTCAGACTCTATCATCATCAATGCAAGACCTTGGTTAAAAATTAATGCAACACTGGGTGGAAATAAATCTTGTGACATTGCAGAAGCTTATCGAAATAATGCCACAGCGAATTCGTGTCGTAATCAAAGCTAAAGGCGGTCCAACAAAATATTAGAGTGTGTGACCTTTTTTTCAGTGGCAACTTTTTTTTGCCAGGCAGTGTAGTTTGATAGTGATCAACAGCACAAGGTCAAATGTTTGTTTAAAAGGTAAAATGTTGTTGTTGCTGAAGCCGTCTCTGTACACCAAAAAGGTTCCTTTGAGGTATGTAAACTGAAATGTGTGGAAAAAAAGACTTTACCAAGGCTGGAATATTACAGTATTGTAAATGGCACAAAGGAAAAAGAAAGGCTAAATGGCTGCTCCTGGTCAGCATAGATTAGGTTTTGACAAGGGTGTAATAAAGTAGATGTTTTCCTCAAACAACTTGCAAGATTTCTAAGATCCAATGGGAATATTCTGGGACCACATCATTTAATGCACCTACAGAGGTGCTGCGATATCTATATTTCATGGGTCAAAGTTGTTATCGAGCCATACTGCACCCAGCTGGGAAACCTCGAGGACATTCAGACGAGTTACCCTAAGTCAGCGGAACACACTGCAGGGATGAATGCACACTCAGCACTATGATGCTCAGTCCACAGGAAAACAGGCATTCTAACAAATAGTTTATCTATTATTCATTAAAAAAAACAAGCACATGATACAGTTGATAAAACTGTCTACTCTGTGAAGGTAGGCAAATATGTAGCATTTAAACTTACATTACACAATGTTATAAGCATAACTCCTTACCTTCTGTTTTCCAAACCCATTGTTTTGTCAGTACAAAAAGTCACGGCATGAGTACAGCCATCTGCTAAACAATTCAGTGCAACTTTCCTGACAGCACAGACTGGTGATCACACAAGAGTTGTGTTCTATGAATTCTGCACATCCATCCGCCTCCACTGCTCCACAGCTGGCCCAAAGACATGAAGTGTAACCAGGACTAACATTGTTGATGTTGGTCCTGTGCTGGATTTTGCTGCAGTGCCAGTAACTGTTACACATAATTCTGATAAATCCATTCTTTAAATTAGCTTGTGACTAACTCTGAAATCATCCACAGTTTAGCAGTACTTTTAAGAAAGTTAGTACCGACACTACATTTACTGCATTTTACAACTTTTTCTTGAACTGACAAAGTCACGAAAAATGTCAAGCAGATCACTTTTCGTGCTAAATAAATTCATTCCTTCCCTTCTTTTGAACTTCATTTGGTGATTACAAGGCAGGACCACATGAATGTAGATTTCAAGGTCTTACAACACATTCTGTGTACGATTTAAGCTTTTAGCCTAGTCTTGGACATGTTTAGGTCCGTTGTTCTGCTGAAAAATGAACCTGTGCAGTTTAACTGCTGTCCTGATGGAAGTGGGACAAACAGCTCATAGCCTGGCTTGCTGAGATCTTTGGCAATGCATCATTATGCTGTTAGTTCACTAATGTTCTCTAACAAACATCTGAAGCCTAAATACAACAGCTAAATTCATATGGAGAATGATTATGATGAACTCTGTGTACCGAGTTGGATACTTCAGTAGGTATTTTGTTGCACTGCATTTTGCTTTAGTGGAATCAGAGTCAAAGGAGCTGATAACAAATGCTTTTAATGATTCTTAGAATTTTTTTGGTAAAAAAATATTTTCAACCATGAATTGTTTTTCTTCCTTTTTGGCTTATGTCCTTATATCTCACGCTGTAATGTGACAAAATATGAAAGGAGTGTAAATACTTTAGCACTATAGATGTAGCCCTCCATGAATATTTTTTTAAATTGGAAGTATGATGTTACATATTTGTCATATTCTTCTGCAGTGCTTTGGTAGGAAACATCACCGACCATCCATGTCAAACACTTTTTTACCTCTCGCTGTGTTAGAAAATGGCACAACATACCCAGTGTACATAATGTGTGTGCTACTGCATATGTCCGAATTAGAGGCAATTCTTGGTAAGCTACATACTTTTATGACCCATTTTTGAAGGTTCTTTGATATTTCGAGTTGAACTAATTCCAGCCTTAAACATATATTTTTTTTTCTTTCTGGGAGAACTACACTAAGAACTACACTTCATATGATACCCTTCTGCAATGAAAGGTAGAAGCACTTAGGGTAGAGAAATAGAAGAGTGAGGTGCAGGGGTTGGACAATGAAATTGAAACACCTGGTTTTAGACCACAATAATTTATTAGTATGGTGTAGGGCTTCCTTTTGCAGCCAATCCAGCGTCAATTCATCTTGGGAATCACATATACAAGTCCTGCAGAGTGGTCAGACGGATTTTAAGCCATTCTTCTTGCAGGATAGTGGCCAGGTCACTACGTGATACTGGTGGAGGAAAACGTTTCCTGACTCGCTCCTCCAAAACACCCCAAAGTGGCTCAATAATATTTAGATCTGGTGACTTTGCAGGCCATGGGAGATGTTCAACTTCACTTTGTCCAACCCCTGTATATGTTACAAACTGACAGGAGCTGTTATGGAGGTGAAATTCACCCCATTTTCCTACGTCTATTTTTCAGGCAGCAGAAGCTTGATGTTCCAGCTCATGGGAAATATTTGATATGGTACCACCCTTCAACAGTAAAAACAAGGCACATCCTACTTTAATCCTACGGTTTTACCTATGAATACCTAAAATGATTTAAATCTAAGCTTAAATGCACAAAACACACAACAGTCTCCATCATACAACCCATGATTTAGATTCTGGTACCAACTTTAGCAACAGTAAGTTGAAGTATTCCTTTTCTGTCTGAGTATCAAATGTACACATCAGATCAGATTAGATGTGTGAATGTATTTATTTTTGAAAAGCTGTCCCAATCAAACATTAGAGCTTCAGTGTAACAGATGATCTCAAATTTAAATGTAGAATGCTTTAGTATGCAAAGAGGTTTATTGTGGAATAAATGACTGTGTAGTTTATGCTTTTCATGATGCATATCTTTAAAGATCATTAGTAGATTATAACAAAATGAAACACAAAAGACCAGAACTTATACTCGTGGTACATGTCTAACCTTTATCTGCTGTTTAAATAAATGACAACACAAATATGCATATAACCTTCTGCAACTGCACAATAGACCTGTGTGGCATCCTTCCATGTCCGTAGTTCCTTTCATGTTATTTAATTATAGTTATTCTGATAGAGTATAAATCCTTATTTTTGAATAATGTATAGACATAATTTAGTCTAACTTGTATTTTGCTGAATTTCTTTCGTCCCACTTTGAAAATTGTTGAATTTTTAGTAATATATGGATCACAATGGCTTAATATTTTGTGAAAATGATATCCTTTTGCTGCAAACATATATAATGTCTTATATTTCACAATATTGGTCTTGGAAGAGTAGAACAGTGTTTTGGCCTTCTGGCTGCATGAGGAAAGTCTTTTTTTAATTCTTGGTGCTTTCTGGTCATGCCTTTGATTTAATGTGTTATATGAAATGTGCGTACTTGCTGTGGTTGTGTGTGTGCACCGAGAGTGCAATCTGCTGGATATTGCTCAAGGAGAGATTGAGGCAATGAAGCACAAGACCGCAATCACTTCTTGTTCAGCGAAGCTAGGGCAGACACCTGTGCTGTCTCCAGTGCTGATAGCTTCGTCTCTGTGTCAGGATCCGGTGGTGATGCTGAAGGCCTGATTGAATCAAAACTGACAGTTGAGTAAACTGGCAGGCAAACACCAGGGCCAACAGACTAGCTACACAAGTATGCGAACATGAACATGCATATGGATTTTACTGCTGATTACAAAATTGTGCAATGATTGGTGGCTATAAAGTACTAGTTGTATGGTATTGACTCGAGGTGGCTGAATACATGTCACAATTTTTAGATTTTTTATTTAACAAAACTGTTGAAAGGCATGCACCATTTTCCTTCCACACAATATGAACAACTTTGTGTTAGTCTATCACGTTAAATTAAATAACTGCATGGAAAGTTGTGAATGCAATGTGACAAAATGTGATGCTTTACAGGGTAATGTAGTAAATGTGCAACTATCAATTGATCAGTTTTTTTAAATAGAACAATTTGCCTTGATTGGCTCTGGCCAGTAAACAGCTGGTTAAAAACTTTAAAAAAACCCATCTTTATTTCCTCTGTCCCAAAAATAAATTTAAACTGAAAAGTGGTACCATTTGGGACCAAACTCCTGCTCCGCTTGTACAGAGACTGGATGGCCCCTAATAAAGAGCCCCCGATTCATACTCTTGGAGCACCCCCCACAGGGCACTATGAGGGACCAGTTGGGCAAACTCCCATGAACCCTCGAGTACCCTGTAGAGGGTATAGAGCTGGTCCAGTGTTCCATGGCCGGGACGAACACCACACTGCTCCTCCTGAAGCCGAGGTTCGACTATCAGCCGGACTCTACTCTCCAATACCCTGGCGTAGGCCTTACAGGAAGGCTGAGGAGTGTGATCCCCCTATAGTTTGAACACACTTCTTATGAAGGGGGACCTCCACCCCAGTCTGCTAGTCCAGAGGCACTGTCCCCGACCACCATGCAGAGGCGTGTCAACCATGACAGCCCCAGAACATCCAGAGACTTGAGGTACTCAGGGCGGATCTCATCCCCCCCCGAAGCCCTACCACCGTGGAGCTTTTTAACCACCTCAGCCTGGGTGATGAAAGAGTCCAGTCTTGAGTCCACAGCCTCTGCTTCCACCAGGGAATGCGTGACGGCAGGATTGGGGAGATCCTCGAAGTTCTCCTTCCACCGCCCAATAATATCCCCAGTCGAGGTCAGCCAATAGGACTCCTTCTTCACCTTGACAGCATCCCTTACTGCCGGTGTCCACCACCGGGTTCAGGGATTGCCACTGCGACAGGCACCGCAGACCTTACGGCCACAGCTACGAGCGGCAGCATAGACAATAGACGCGATTGAGCCATCGAGGTCTCCACCTTCATCCGCTGCCCGATCCTCTTTGCACCGGTTACTCATGGTTCCCACTGCAGGTGGTGGACCCACTGGGCGATGGCCTTGCGTCTCTCGTTTGGGCTTGGCCCAGCCGTGAGGAGCAACCCGGCCACCAGGCGCTCTCCGATGAGTACCAATCCCAGGCCTGGCTCCAGGGTGGGACCCTGGCTCAGCCGTGCTGGACGACGCCACATGGCTCGAATGTGTGGTCGATTGGCCATTGATCTGCAAATTATCCCTTGATTGGCTCTGACTGATAATTGACTGGTTTAAGTGTAGAATGCGATAATTTTTTTTTTCTTCCTGTACAATAAATAAAAATAAAAAGCTCTATGATCCCTTTTGTTTTGAGTTCAGTAAAAATTAAACATTGTACTTTGATGTATAAATAAGGGTCATCTTGTAATCTTGTAAAATACACTATCATGGATGTACACTGGACTGTAAACCAATCAGGCATAACATTACAACCAAAAATAGTTGAAGTAAACACCTTGGAATATCTCTTCATTATGGCACCTGTTAGTTGGTTGGAACATATATTAGGCAGCAGGTGAATATTGTGTTAGAAGCAGGAACAATGCTCAAGTGTTTAGACAAAGTCTGACAAGCTCTAAATTGTGATGATTGAACGACTGGATCATGTGCCCCAAAACGACAGCTCTTATATGATGTTTGCTGTCATTTCAGCTTTTAACCTTGTTCTCCTTTTTCTCTTTCTAGAAGCTACACCTGGCCTGCCTCTGGGTCTGCCTGTGACACCTTTCTGGAGAGGGGAATTGTCCGAGCTTCTGCTGGCAACAACGTAATGCTCACCCTCTACCGATGATCCACATAGCCCTGTCTTTTAGTGTTTAACCCTTTCTCTCTCCTAGACATGGAAATTGACTGAGCTTTTACTGTAACTAATTATAAGTGCTCTCTTTCAGACTCTAACCTTGAAAACTGGCTCAGAGTTTATCTGTTCTTTCTTTCTAGGTGAAACAACTAAAGGAGCTACATCCATTGACATTTACTTTTCCTTCCCATAGAAAGTACTTCTGGATCAGTGCTTCTGTGTTCTTTTTGTGTCTCTGCTCTGTTCTCTCAAACCCCCAGTCGGTCGTGGCAGATGGCCTCTCACACTGAGCCTGGTTCTGCTGGAGGTTTCTGCCTGTTAAAAGGGAGTTTTTCCTCTCCACTGTCGCTACATGCATGCTCAGTATGAGGGATTGCTGCAAAGTCAACGCCAGTGACTGTCCACTGTCTCTACATGCTCATCCGGGAGGAGGGAATGCTGCAAGTCACTGACTGGATGCAATCTGCTGGGTTTCCTTAGATAGAAAAACCTTTTATCCAATTTGAATAAAAAGCTAACTCCGACTGCACTGTTCAATTGTTAGGATTAATTGGAATGTAAGTACCTGACTGTTGTGAAGTGCCTTGAGACAACATGTGTTGTGAATTGGCGCTATATAAATAAAACGGAATTGAATTGAATTTCCAGGCTGCAGTAGTCCATGTCTATCAAAAGTGGTCCAAGGAAGGAACAGTGACAAACCAACAACAAGGTCATGGTCTACCAAGGTTTGCTGATGCATGTGGGGAGTGAACTTGAGCCTTGTGGTCCAATTCAACAGAGAAGCTACAGTAGCATAAACTGCTGATGAAGTTAATGCTGGTTCTGATAGACAGGTGTCAGAACACACAATCCATCACAGTTTGTTTTGCATGGGGCTACATAACCACAGACAAATCAGAGTAGTGGTAATCCATGACTGCAGTGGACACTTTCAGTAGGATAATACACCCTGCAACATAGTTAGGATGGTTCAGGAATGGTTTAAAAAACATAAAATGGAGTTTAAGGTGTTAATTTGGCCTTGAATTTTCCCAGATCTCGATCCAAAAAAAGAATCCGTCACAGGCACTGGACAAGTAACTCAGAACCATTGAGGCCCAAATTACAGGACTTAAAGAATCTGCTTCTAAAATGTTGGTACTAGATACCTCAGCTCACCTTCTTGGGTTGGTCTAGTGGGCTTCATTCTTTAATGGGTCAGAGCTGTTTTAACCAAATAGGGGGGCTAACACACTAACGGACCATGTTTTTTCGATATGCATATGTGTTTCACCATGGTTTAGTAAATACTGCAAAGCCTGGCAGTTTTTCATCCCATTTCCTTTGGTTTTTCAGTTTGGACTAGGAATTATCTATATTTAGAGCAAAAAGGTGGAGCTGAATGGAGATCCATAAATCCTTAGCAGACAAAAATACAAAACCTTTAGAAATGATGGAATAATTTTTGTTTTTATTTATTTTTTTTATAATTTAATAATTTTTGGAAAGACCAACAAAACACTAGACATTTTATTTTAGAGTTAAATGGCAAAACTTAGTGTTTCATGGAGAGCTGAAGATGTTTTTTGAACGTTTGAGACAGCGATCAAAAGCTAGAAAAAAAGTACGTATTTTTGTATACATTACCGAGACAAATCACACCAGCCACATGTGTTTAAAGCTCATTTAGCAATTTTAAAAATGTACTACTTTGAAGGGGGCTGATGTTCTCACCATTGACTGCAACTTTCAAAAATATACTTTATCAGTTATATCCCCTTAGTTTTCCTTATACACAGTTTTAATGACAAGTATAAGGATTAAACCAACTTTTGTACAACATTTAAAAGTATAAAGCGATGGTTCAAAGACTATGTTCAAAGACTTTAATCTGATTTTCAGACAAGGCTGAGGTATAAACGACTCCCTTTTATTAAAAATGGCAAAACCATACAAGCTAAAGAAACAGCACTTCATGCTGTTTCTCACATTAAGCTTTGGCAGAAAGCTTAATGTGAGCCCTAATTTTAACTTAAATGTATTATTATTTTTTCACACCACAACAAATAAAGTGCCTTTATTTACACCCAAGAATAAAGAAAATAAATAAACTGAACTTTAACATGGAACAAAATATTGTAACATTAAAACAGCTGATGTAAAATTTAGACACATTGTAAATTTAGTAGAGTGGCAATGAAGGCAGAACTATACAGCTAAGACCGAATAAGCTGGACGACCTACCAGAAGTGACTCCAGTTCCATTTATACAACACTGTGATCCAAAACATCATCAACATCACCGTCCAACAAACATCCATACTGAAAGAGACTGACAGGCTTACAACCCTCAAAAGATATTCTTCTTATTGGACAGAACCATATCACAGTGTGCACGTAGGATGATCTATAGATGATTCAATAAATATTCTTAGCTGCACATGCAGAGAGAACTCAGAGACTTGATGGTTTTAAGGGTTTATTGTTTGCTTATGACTAAGCTATCAGGAACAAAGCTCTGAGGATAGCTGCCACAAAGGTCCTTCTTTTATGCAGCGTTCTGAAAGGATGGTGAGGTCAAAGGTGATTACACAGAGAAGAAGTATTTCCTAGAAAATCAGTTGAAGGTTGATCAAAGGCTGGCTTTATTCACTACAACGGACTAGCACACATGGACTTAATCCACGAAACATGGAAGGTGGGGTGAACCCTGAGGGAATTTGGCAGGCTCAGGTGGACAGCTGAAGGGTTTATTATTGACTCAATCTTGAAAGAACCAATAAATCTGGGTGAGAGATTCTATTTATAGACCTCAATGGAATGTATTTGGATTGTATTTGAGAGCCAAACTCTTTGACCCGGCCACGACCGGGGTGTCGGAGATCGTCTGCGATTCTGTTCCTGAGTGTGATTTAGAGCTATGCTAGCCATGACCCACACTCTTTTACAATGCCACATGTGGTGGCAAACCGAGGGGACAGAGATATTGTTCTCATCAGAGGGGAAAAGAGGAACCCAAAAAAGACTCATAGGGAATCAGACCAGTGTCAAAAGAAATGTGCGAGTTATAGGCGTATTCCACCCAGGGAAGGTGGGAGCTCCAGGAAGAGGGATTGGAGGAGCAGAGACACCTGAGCATGACTTCCAATTCCTGATTTGTGCGCTCCGCTTGGCCAGTAGTTGGGAGGCAAAAAACCAGAACTTAAAGCCACTTTCGTCCCTAGAGCCGAGCACAAATCCTTCCAGACTTGAGATATAAATTGAGACCCCCAGTCAGAGACCTGTAACAAAATCTACAGCTTGTGAGCTGGAAGTGGCAGAAGAAGCCCACTAGGAGGCTGATTACAAAATTTACTGCTTGCATAAACTGAAAAGCCCAAAACGTACTCCTTCACATCCTTATTCATTGACGGCCACCAGAAATTTCTCAGAATGAAGGCAATAGTGCAAATTATTCCAGGTTGGCACGAGAATCTTGCTGACTGGGCCAAGTGAATGAGCCGGTCACGGACAGACACTGGGACATAAATATGATTAGGAAGTCCGGTGCCAGGATCAGGATCTGAGCTCAGAGCTTTAGTGCCCCAATAACACAGGAAGGAGGCAAAACGGTACTAACAGTGGGTTCTGGCCTGGATAGGGCATCAGGTTTAGTATTACGTGAGCATGCTCTGTAGGATACGATAAAGTTGAATCTGGAAAAGAACAACGACTAATGGGACTGATGGGGATGTAGACGTTTGGCTGCTCGGAGGTAGGATAGGTTCTAGTGGTCTGTCCAAACCAATACTGGATGGAGAGCTCCCTCCAACCAATGTTGCCACTCTTGAAACGTCATTTTGATGGCTAAGTGCTCCCTATCTCCAATCTCATATTTCCTCTCCAGGGGGGATAAGCAGCAAGAAAAGAAGGCACAGGAATGCAATTTGTCATCCAACCCTGACCTGTCACTTGAAAACGGTTCTCAAGAGGGCACTGAAGGATTAAACGGACATGTCTTTGATGATCAGTGAGTCTTGGAAAGGATGAGTTTCATCCAGGTAGACAAAGACAAAGTCATTGAGAAAGTCATTCACAAGAACCTGAAAAACTGCAGGGGCATTAGTGAGGCCAAATGGCATTACTAAATATTCAAAGTGGCCCAAAGGTGTTTTGAATGCAGTTTTCCACTTATCACCCTCCTTTATTCGAACCAAATGATAGGCATTTCGTAGGTCTAATTTTGTGAAAATGGTAGACCCATGTACTGGCTCAAAAGCAGAGGAACGCAATGGAAGGGGATATTTATTCCTGACCGTTATCAGATTCAAGCCTCCGTAGTCAATACAGGGACGTAGTGAGCCATTGTTCTTGGAGACAAAAAAGAAGGCTGCACCCAATGGGAAAGATGAGTGGCGAATAATGCAAGCTGCCAGAGAATCATTTATATATTTCTCTATGGAATCTTGTTCTGGTTTGGACAGATTTTAATGTCGACTAGAGGGTAAAGGAGCTCCAGGATAAAGATCTATGGCACAATCATAACGTCGGTGTGGTGGTAAGGAGAGACCCTTATTTTTATTAAATATCTGTTTCAAGTGGTGGTATTTTGCAGGACCTTTCAACCTGTCGACTGTAGAGGATTCCTCCTCCAAAAGCAATGGGCCACATGAAGGGACAGCAGACCGTAAACAGCAGACTGACAATGAGTGCTCCATGCGTCAACACGGCTCTCTTTACAATTGAGGAGGGTATTTTGAAGGTAAAGCCAGGAATGACCCACGACAATGAGAGTTCAGTGTTCATCAGTTAGTTTGCATGAGTATTGTATTGAATAGATGTACTTTATTTTGGACACTTCAGAAGAAACAAAACAACCAGACAACGAAGCATAAGCAGCAAAACAAAAAAGCAGATAAACTGATCCTCAAGACATTCCCTTTGTTATGTGTTAGGTCCTTGTCCCAAAAGGAGTGGTTAGAAGAAAACACGTAAAGTCCCATCCTTTCTCCCTTTTAAATTTTTGGTCAGTTTTTTTTTTTTAATTTCTCTTCTCTGCTTAATTGAAATGCAAAATAACAAAATCCATGACAATAAAAACAACCAAACAATTAAATTGCAAAATAGGTATAAAAAGTATTGCATTACATAAATAAATAAATGGATAAATCCCAAATAGCCCTGTTAATATTCAAGCCCTGTCCTCGTTCCTATATCGATCTGAAACCATTCCTTTATATGGCACCACATTTAAATTATTCCGAAGCCAAACACCACATACAACAACACAAAAGGCTCTCTTTGTTGTATGTGCAGTTAATGTTTTTAAATTTCAGTTACCCTTAAAATTATATTCTCCCACTGGATCCTTTAACATTTTCTGAATATTTCCATGTAATGTGTAATAAGCTGCCCTAAACATAATTTGCACTTTGTGACATTTAACCAGATCTGTAAACTCAAGTAATCTAAGTACGATTAGTTTGCTGAGTGAATTGTCACAGGGCTTCCTGTCCAAAAACATGACTGTTAGGTTAATTGCTTGCTCTAAATTGCCCTTATGATGGAGTGTGTGTGCCAATAGTTGTTTGTTCAGGTTCAGGGTGTACTCCCCCTTTCGTCCAATGACAACTGTGGCCGTTGGAAATAAGCAACAGCTCAACAGCTGCCCTGCACGGATATAGACGACGGACAGACGGGCGGATAGTTAAGATTAGTTTGATGATTTGAAACATTGCCTTGGGCAACGCTCTGAACTTTTTTGCACTGTTGAAGAAATCCATGTCTGTTTGAATGTCAGTACACAGCAGAAGACTGAGTAGGATACAAACACAAAGCATTCTGCAGAGCCCAGATAAAGGGACTACACTAGGGTTTACTGTTAAAAACTTTCTTTTATAAAATCTTGGGAAATCCAATTGGCAATTTTATTGCTTAGTGGATAATCTGTGCCAGTAACACAGTAAAACCTGTATTCTATCTAGTCAAATCTAATCAATTTGGTAGAAAAAAACCAGAACCCTTCACTAGAACATGCCAATCTACTATTCTTAAATCAAGAACATGCTACTCGACTCACACCCCCTCCTTTTCCCCCTCAACATGAAAGCAGGTTATCAAAGCGACTAGCATGACCGGCAGCATGTACAGTTGTCAGATGCCATTAGCCCAATGGTCCATGTGTAGGGCCATGCCAGGTCATACACACTCCCACTGTCTGGAGGCAGTGCTGCTGAGTGTATTTTTAGATGATGCCACCTTTTAAACACAGCCTGGTCACATCACATCTGTGTAGTTGAAGTGTAGCTCTCTTCCATCACAGCAATGTGCCCTTTTACCAAGGGCCTAAGGTCAGCCTATAGAGCCACACTGATTTACTATGACAAACAAAAAAAAAGTAAATCCCCAATATGTGAGGCTCCAATTGATTTGGTCAGAAATTGTCCTCACCCTACCAATTTCAAAGGAGATGGTGAAATTTAAAAAAATATATACCGTAAATTCCGGACTACAGAGCGCACCTGGTTAAAAGCCGCATGCTCTAATTTTAGAAATAAAATCAATTTTGTACTTGTACAGGCCACACCGGACGTTAAGCCGTGGGTGTCCCACGTTGTAATATGATTTACACAGAAAGATATTACATGTGAGAAATTTTTAACTTTTAACTTAATCCGTATGGTAATATAAACAAATGCATATTGCAAATGCTTTTTTTCGAACAGTGGCTAACATGGCTAACTTTTAAATATACGTACGTTATCAGTAACACACAAATTTCGTTGCTAATGCTTTTTTACTGAACAGTGCACGAACACCATTCCAATATCTCCTAACTGATATACACTGCAGCCTACCAGGTCAAAAGTCATTGATCGCCTTCTTTATCTTCTTCCTGCGCACTGAAACCATCAAAGTCCTGTTCTTCAGTGTCTGAATTGAACAGCCTCAGGATCTCGTCACTCACTTCAGCCTCTTTGTTGACACTCACTTGAGCGCACCCGGTCCCCTTAATCACACAGCAGTCCAGCCTTTCAAAATCCTTTGGTAATTTTCCATGTTGATGAGGGTGAATATAAATGTCTGATTCACAATACTGGTAATTGAATTGTGAACGTGCTCTTCATTTATTGCACAAGTTCATTGGACCTCTAGTAGTAGATTCTTGCAAGTAGAGGTTTATAATCTGGAATTTATTATATATATGTTCTATTTTTCCTAATCCTGACTTTGGCATCAAGAATGAAGTTTCTGTGAGTAGTGTAGGGCCTAATGCCTGGTTCACATGGCAAGATAATTATGCAGATTTTTGACCCGATCTTCCCCTTTGTACACTCTTAAGGATGCCCAGATTATTGTGATGGCTCTAAAGATAATCTTTTGAGATATTCCAGTTGTGTTTGGTGAGTTAAGAGTGATCTAGTCTACTCGGATGGACGTCTGGAACACTCCAACATCACATCAGAGATTTTCAACATGTTGGATTGTCTTGGCCCGACGTCCTAGCATGTGGGTTGTTACCAAAGGACAAACGAGCATGTAGCCTGTTGAATGTGACGTGTAGCCAATCAGAAAGCGAGGTAATACAAACACACAGGGGGATCCAAAATACAGAAGACAAAACAACTGCCATGGTGCACCAAAAATCTATGCACATTTATTTCAACTGTAATTAACCAGGTAATCTCAATGAAATATCAGAACAGAGAACAATCTAAACACAGTGTGTGACAGTGTTCCCTGAGAAAAAGAAACACAACTCACCTCCATATCAAGAGTGCAGCCCCTGCTCACACTGTTTCCACTCCTGTAATAATGCCTATTCTTTTCATAATATTTTTTCTCTGTTAAAATTAGTCCACAAACTAGCAAACGGGCAATGTTTATTTACTCTAAACTGAATGATCTTGAGTGGTTATGCAAGATTTCCTGTCTGACATCTGAATGTTTGTGAGTGAAATCTGTTCGTATTGCGCTTGCTGTGTTGCTGTACACCACACACTGTAGGACCAAACATGTTATATCTCAGATTTTTTATCATCATGTGTGAGGTCAAAATCAAACAAAAAATGTTAAATCTTGCCATGTGAAACATGCATTACTTGGCTCTAGAATGCTGGCAGTTAAATCATTGTAATTACCCTCTTGTTAAGTAATTTCTGGAGTGGTTACTCCAAAAAGAATATCCAAATATTGTACGCTCTTTCTTCAAACACATACTAGTATTTTCAGAGAAGACAAAGACAGTTTGTGTATTTAGGCAAGGAATCTGTTCTTGCCCTTTCTCCTTGACATCAGCTCTGTTTGTGGTGTTCATGGATAGGGTTTCAACACACTGTCTTACAGAGGAGGATTTCTGGTTTGGGAACATTATTGTTTCACTGATGCTTTTTTAGTCTTTAGTTTTTACCTCAAGGGGAGGAGCTTAAGTATTTTCATGACTTGCTCAATAGTGATGGTAAGATGGAACAGGAAAAGGATAAATAGAATGGAGACTTGGCTTGTGTGTGCTGCTCCAGTCTATTGTAGTAAAGAAAGAGCCGAGCCAAAAAGTGAAGTTCTCACATAACGATCTGTCAGTGGTCTGACTCTAATCTTATGTTTGTGAGAAATGGACCCCTTGGTATGGAGGACTCAGCAACATACATCATCTAGCCTGACACAGAGATGCCTGTGTTTCCACTCGCAGATCTGTTCAGCACACAAACTGATATGGACGGATGGATGGATGGCACCTAAGTTCTCAGCAGGGCCAACATGTCCAACATCCCCACCCTGCTCGCAAAGGCAAAACTGAAACTCTAGAATACTTGGGGCATGTATGGGGCAAAAAAACTCACAAATGTGTGGTGAACCCCGTGAGCAGGACTTATCTATAGGTTTTCATTCTAGTGTTAAGACTGTTTGTAGTCTTTGGAAAGTGGAAGGGTATGATTCAGACCAGGCTTGGCAGCATAACCTATTGTTGTATGAACATCTAAAACTTTTTCTTTCTTGTGTAGCACTATTTTCCAGCTCAATGCTGAATTTCAGAGAATTTCCCCAGTACCCCCAGAGTCATAATTTATTTCTGCACTGGACCTACACACTTCCAAGATACTGGCCCTGTTTTATGCCACAGGGGGATCTGTTGGACAAAGACTAAATACATAATGGAACTGCTCCAGGTATGATACTTCTACATATCAAGAATAATTTTATCTAATGAGATTTCCAAATAATAGGACAGTGAATAATGGCCAATGTGCAGAATGAAGTTGCACATCTTTTGCAGCCTTTATGACATACTCTTGCATTTAAGCTTGGAAGAACCAGGATTTTTAGGTATGATTAGCCAAATATACAAAATGCAAATAAAGAAAATTACAGTGTTCCTATGGGTGTTGTTTCTTTTTCTATATCAGAGAAACACCCTCTTCATCCCCCTCTTCTGTGACTGACTTCTCAGTTGTTGCATTCCTCTCCAGAACTCAGCATGCTCCTATGTTGAGAGGACCAGGGAAGTCATCCTTTTGAGCCTCATAGAATACCTTGGAGAGCATGGTGGGCATCTCATCAAGGAATTCATTGTAGTAAACCTAATATGCATTAACCTTATTTATAGACCACAACCCCTTTTAATAATTTTTTTTTTTTGATAGAATGATAAGAGATTTTTTCTCAACTTCTTTTTCTTCAATTTATAAAGCAAGTTGTTGCCCTGCCTCATTAATCCAGAAGGCATCCATCAAAGCAACCTGGGATTCCTGAACAACACAGCAGAACCATAGGCTGCTGATCCTCTCTATACCATGCTGCATTGATGCAGTACTTTATGCAAATGGACCCCCAACCAAGTATAGAGTTTATATAAATAAATCTTAGAAGAATAAATGTTTGAAATGTATAGTTTTTCCTGATCTGATGTCATGTTCAAAAGAACTTGTTTTTAGACGCCACAGTCACCAAAATTAAAGCCTTGGAATACAGTGCCTGGCCCAAAAAAAGTTGCAACCTGGATTTAACTAAGCAAATAGGTATGTGCCTCCTATTGGATAATTACTGCGTGGGCCATTATTACAAGTTATTTAACCCCAACTGGTGCAATGAATTGCTTCTCATTTCTTAAACAACCATGTCGAAAGACACATTCCATGGTCGGAGAAAAGGGTCCAATCATTGGCATGCATCAAGCAGAGAAAACATCTAAGGAGATTGCAGAAACAACCATAATTGGGTTAAGAACTGTCCAACGCATTATTAAAAACTGGATGGATAGTGGGGACCCATCGTCGAAGAAATGTGGCTGGAAAAAATCCTGAAATAAACGTTTGGTGAAATCAAATCGAAGACAAACAACAGTAAAACTCCAGGCTATGTTTAACAGTGAAAGTAAGAGCATTTCCACACCCACAATGCAAAGGGAACTCAAGGGATTGGGACTTAACAGCTGTGTAGCCTAAAGAAAACCACTAATTGTCAGGATCTGGAGTTTGGTGTGTGTGTTCTTTTTCTTGTTTACTATTTTCACTTCTCAGATGGTGCTGGAGTTCTCAGGTGTGCTAGGTGACAGTTGTGACTAATCTGCTGATTGCTTGGAGGTGTACTTAAGCAGGAGGCTGCCAGCACTTCAGCGCCAAAGTGTTTGCCTTCAGTGGCACAAGCTGAAGCCACAACTAATCTTTATGCTTTATGCTATGATCTTAGTAACCTTCATTTGTGCTCCTTTGCAGGTTGTTTTACCTGAACCTTCGGATAACTCTTGTTGATGCCTGACTTCGCTCTCAGCATTTTTTTGCTGTTTTGGATTTTCGACTTCTGGAGAAAGGTCTCCTATTTTTGTGGATTAAAATCCAAGATTCCTGTTTACTTCGTCTGGACAACAACCAGCTGGCAGCTTCCTGTTTCACCGTCATCTGAACCTTGGCATAAGCGTAACCTGTTCACCCTCCAACGCAAGTACCTCCATTCTGAACTCCTCATCATCCCTCACAGATTTCTCAAGCCTTACCAGAGAAACGTCTGTGCCGAACACTCAGTCTCCGAATCCCTCAACCCCCCCTGGCGGTTAGATTACTCAAACATAGTAAGCTTCTCATCATATTCCATTAATCACGTTAAGTGTAGTGTCTTGATTTATCTATTCCATGTTAACTATAGCATCTTGATTTACCTGCTTTTTCTCTTTCTTTGTACAGTTGGCGATTTACCAGTTCCTGCATATTTCCTATTTACCTTTTGTTTAAGAAAATAAATCTTCTTCTTAAACCTGTTTCTTCTTCTGAGTGTTTCGTCTGCATGTGGCTCAGAACTATCTCGAGCAAAATGACACTAATCAGTGAGGCTGAAAAAAGGCTTAAATTTGCTAGGGAGGCATAAAGATTGGACTGGAGCAATGGAGGAAGGTCATGTGGTCTGAGTCCAGATTTACCCTGTTCCAGAGTGATGGGCGCATCAGGGTAAGAAGAGAGGCAGGTGAAGTGATCCACCCATCATGCCTAGTGCCTACTGTACAAGCCTGTGGGGGGCAGTGCTATGATCTGGGGTTGCTGCAGTTGGTCAGGTCTGGGTTCAGCAACAGTATGTGTTCAAAGAATGAAGTCAGCTGACTACCTGAATATACTGAATGACCAGATTATTCCATCAATGGATTTTTTTCTTCCCTGATGGCACGGGCATATTCCAAGATGGCAATGCCAGGATTCATCCAGCTCGAATTCTGAAAGAGTGGTTCAAGGAGCATGAGACATCTTTGTCACACATGGATTGGCCACCACAGAGTCCAGACCTTAACCCCATTAAGAATCTTTGGTATGCGCTGGAGAAGGCTTCGCGCAGCGCTCAGACTCTACCATCATCAATGCAAGATCTTGGTGAGAAATTAATGCAACACTGGGTGGAAATAAATCTTGTGACATTGCAGAAGCTTATCGAAACAATGCCACAAAGATAAATGCGGTCCAATAAAATGTTAGAGTATGTGACCTATTTTTTTTAGGTGGCGAGTTTTTTACCAGCTGTACTGGTAGTGATGTGATATGCCTACAATGCATTTTTCAACATGTTATACTGTGACACTGATTACAATTTCATGTTGCAGAACACTGACAAGCTGAAGGAACTTTAGCAGCTTGTTGTGGCAATCACTACCATCACAATGGCTGGAACTGGACCCAAATACAATGCAATTGTTATTGAGGGTGTGGAAGTCATGAGAGGGCTTCAACCTATCACCAGGGCATGCTCCATCCTCCTCGGCTTGACCTATGCACTGAATCTGTTATTCCAGGCAGCTCAAATACACCTTTGAGGTTTTTCAAAAACATTTTTCTCTTTTTCTCTTAGAACTGGATGCTTCAAAGCTGTCAAACAAGGCCCAGAAACTTGAGCAAACTTTGCTTGAAACAAGACTGGTCACTGTGCACTCTACATTAAAGTAGACCTATACTCTCAAAGTTACACAATATGTACTGTTGCACACAGAGCAATTGAATTACATATTTGTGATTTGTTTTTCCTTTTTATAAATGCTTGTTAAAGTATGTAAGTTGGTGCTGAGTTTCAATTTTTCAAACTTGTTTGAGTGTAAATGTTCATGGTTTGACAAATTAACTGATGATCAGTACCACTATTTGTTATTCTAGATAGCTAGTGTCAATTCCTACTTTAGAATTGATGTTATGTTACATTAGAGAAAGAGCCAATTTTTGGTTCAAATGAATCACTTCATATTTCAATTCAATTCAGTTTTATTTATATAGCGCCAATTCACAACACATGTCTCAAGGAACTTCACAACAGTCAGGTACATGCATTCCAATTAATCCTAACCATTGAACAGTGCAGTCAGAGTTAGTTATTTATTCAAATTGGATAAAAAGTTTTTCTGTCTAAGGAAACCCAGCAGATTGCATCGAGTCAGAGATTTGCAGCATTCACTCCTCCCGGATGAGCATGTAGAGACAGTGGACAGTCACTGGCGTTGACTTTGCAGCAATCCCTCATACTAAGCATGCATGTAGCGACAGTGGAGAGGAAAAACTCCCTTTTAACAGGAAGAAACCTCCAGCAGAACCAGGCTCGGTGTGAGCGGCCATCTGCCACAACCGACTGGGGGTTTCTTTTTTCCTATTAGTTTTTCATGCACAAGTTTCTACTTCACACGAGTGATCATACCTGTCTGACTTTTAACGTGCTATTTTGAACACTGCTTAATCATAGAGAATTTAAATATACAATTTACACTCAATAATTAGGACTTTGATTAATGAGCCTTTTTACAGTGTTTACAAATACTTGGCTCTATACAGAATAGTTGCCCAGTTTACTAAAGGTCATTTAGCTATACCTAACTCGTTATATAAATTTAGATTTCAAATAAAGTGACTAGTCCTTTATTAATTTTTGATTGTTAATTCAAAGAAATTAGTATTTACATTTTAATGACTGCAATTAATACATTGATCAATTGACTGATTAGGTTACATCAGTCTTATGTAATTGTATGTAAATTTAATAAAATGTATTCATTATATACATTTAGAAGGTTCTATTTTTCATGCCAACTTAATTTATTTAATTAAATTATAATTAATTAATTTATATTTTCTAATTGAATATACCTAAATCAAATGACTAAATGTAAAAGGTCTAAATAAATAACCTTTAACTCAAATCCAAATGTAGTAAAATCTACTTAATAATATTGGTTGTAATGTGTGGCCTTAATTTTATTGAGTAGACGTAGGGTATTTTTTTTTACTGTGTGAGTGCAGTTGTTCTCACAGAATCTTAAAGCTATGCTCTGGTATCACTGAAGAGGGAATGTTAACAGGGAGTTAGAAAGTTCATGTCAGATCAGGATACAAGACATTAAGTCATTCTAGGCTACATGGGTGTTATTTTAGGTTGAACTGTCCACTGTTTGCAGTTCATAACATCAGTTAATTTGTAGAAACTAAAAAAGATTAGACATCTTGACAAAAAGATGGTCTCTGTAAATTAAAAACTTGCCTAATTATATTAAGTTAAATTCAGTGACATAAATTTATATAAATAAATAAAAATTGTTTTATTTAACTAAAAGAAGCAGATTTTACTCCAAACAGTTTTATGTATTTATGAATGTATTTGAATAATAGGCAAAAAAAATTTGAGAAACTAATTACATTTAATATATTTCACTTAACATTTTAATTAACATCTTCTTGACCACAACCATTTTAGAGTGCATGTAGAAACAAATTACTCTGCATTCTCAATTGACATTAAAACTAGACAGCTTCTGTCAGCAACAACACACAAAAGAACAACACTAACACATTGGCTTTGATACTGAGAGCTGCTAGAGTTACATCAAAGAGCATATAACAAGAAAAATCAACATTGAAAAAAAGTAATTTTTTTATTTACTTTGCAAAATATTCTTTTTTTATCACACTAAAGTAGAATCTATTTCAACACAGGTATTTAGGTTAACATTACATTTGTATGTCATAATTATAGAAGTGATACAGTTCTCTGAGAGACTTCTGAGTAGCTGTGTCCTCTCAACATTTTAGTGACACATCTGCCATCTTGCCTTTAATTTCCACAAAGATTTTAGATAAAGATCTCAGATATTAATTTCAGCAAAAAAACAAAAACAGTTTGTAGCTTGTCTATAGAATGCCTCACAGTTATTCATACACCTTATTCATATGTTTTCACACCATCAACTTACCTTTGCATGATGGTCCTATATGTAACTCCATCTATTCTACCATCAATACTAATCAGTTTCACTTCCCTTGATGAAGTACAGGATCACCTCTCTTCACATCTACCAAATGCTATTCTGCAGTAGCAGAGAGGATTTGGCAAGTTTTTCATGAGCGCAACCTACACTCAACACTATCCCTCAACCCACAAAACCATTTTCCAAAGAAATATGCGACTATTTAAGGGGAAATAAACTGACTATCTGGTGCTATAACATCCATTATTACCAAGAAGCAAAGAAAGATATCAACCAAGCAAATATTCGTTACTTTTCATGCTATGTTAAGTTCAAGAGATATGAATGTATCCAACAAACTTGTTAAAGAAAATCCACAGCGTTTCTCATCTAGACATCTCCAGGTCATCTGAATCAAATTCTCTGGCACTCCTCATTTTCCTGATTCACCAACTTTTATCCATCTCTCGTCTTCTCTCTCTCACTGACTTAATTCATCAGCTCCTTGAAAAAATTTATTTAATCTACTCGACACATTCTGAACACCAGTTTGTACATGTCTATTTTTAATCCCTCCAAACTGCAAATCCATGAAGCGGACATGAGTGTTTTCATCACACACTCAAAGCAGAAACCCTAGGGTAACTGAATCTACATCTGCTATACTTTGTGAGAATTTCTTTTTATATATCAACTTATATGTCCAGTGGGATATTATTAAGACAATAAAACAATCCATAATCCTTCATAGCAAAATCACAGAGATATTAACCTATGAAACTGCAGGATGAAGTTGTGTTGGGATGATATTAGAACCCAGTTAAATGTTCCATGCTGAAAAATCTAAATATAGCTTCTCTGTCAGAGACAATAACATTGGTAAAATTCATACAACAGAACTTTAGGTGCATTATATTGTAATATTGTCAGACACTGCAAAACATCCCATCAGCAGAGACAAAAAAGGCAACGTAAGATCAAGGGGAGAGATGTACATGGAAAGATAAAGAAAAAAAAAACTCAACAGGACATAAACTGCAGCAAAAAAAAACAAAACAAAGATAAAGAATTATTGGAAAATTAATGAGATGATAAAAGGAATAGCAAAGAAAACAAAATGAAATATACATGAAGATGGGAAAAAATTACAAAATATATATCTCACAATGTCCAAAGAAATAAAAAAGGACAAAAACTCAGTAGATAAAAGAAACTGGAATCATTGAAATCAACCTAAAAATGAAACTTAAACAAAGAAACAAAAGGCAAAAAGAGGGAAATAAACAACAGAGAAATTGAACATAGGAAAACAAAATAGATGACAACATCTAGGATAATAGTTCAAACTTGAAGGAAAGAAATGAAGGATGATTGAGGAAAAAAATAACTGAAAGTAAAAGGAGGAATACGATGGTAACAGAGGAGGAGAGGAAATGTGATTGCAGACATGTGACAGGGGAACAGAGGGCAGGAGAGAAGATGAGAACGAAGAAAGACAGACGGGCAGAGTAGAGCGAAGTGATGGGATGAAGTGGAAATGGAGATGCGAACAGAAACACAACAGCAGGGCTGGATGATGAGCCGAGGTGGCAGGAGAAAGCATTACTGTCTCTTGATGCATCCTTATTTGGATCAAAAACCCAGATTTCTTCACTGATAGCTGGCAGCCTCCCAATCATTGCAGGACAGACCTCAGTTTCTTCCCTTCAGCCTCATCATCACTACACCACTTGGAAACCCAGAGAATCCTTTCCACTGTGACAATAACATGAGATCTTATCATCAGCGAGGCTGATGTAAAAAAACGTGTTTTCCTTTTCTCCTAACTGGGACAAACTTGTTAACCAACAAAACTTTTATGGATCAGGGAATGAAAGGACATAATCCCTGACAGTCATGTCATGTGACAGGAACAGTTTGCAGGCTGAATTCCAAACAATGTGTCTGGTTTTAATGAAAGGTTGGCATCATCTGCCACCCATTGTTCACTGGTGCAGAAATGAAGCACTGCTGTCTATCTATTTGGTGAGGAGGATAATTACTAATCACAGTGAATGTTTCCCACAGCCCTGACCTGATGCATGCATGTTTCACAGTGATTACAGAGGCTGTGGGGAAACATACAATGGAAAAAAGAGATTCAACAATAAGGACTCACATCGTCTGTTCTGAGCTTCTTGGCCGGGCAGCCTCCATCTACAGGATGTAGCATGTAATACAGCCGCACTTTATTGGCGTGTTTCCGACTCTGAAAGGCGGACAAATGCAAACATAAGTTAATACCAATTATTTTCAATCACTCTAAAGACTCAAGTTGTTTAAATATGGTCTAATCTTTAACACATAGCCATAAGTAATTGTTAAAATGTGGAGGAAGCAATGAAGAGGGTTTAGCGAAGAGATACCTTAAAATACAGTGCCATGCAAAGGTATTCAGACCAATTGAGCTGTCACATTTTTTCACATTAAAACCCCAAGTTTCAATATATTTAATGTGGATATCAGGGCACAGACCAACACAAAATACTGCATTTTTGTGAAATGAAAGGGAAAGAAGACATGGTTTTCAAAGTTTTTTACCAGTCTGAACAGTGGTGTGTGCATTTCAATTCAGTTTTCAATTCAGTTCAGTTTTATTTACATAGCGTCAATTCATAACACATGTTGTCTCAAGGCACTTTACAAAGTCAATTCAATCCAATAATTCATATTTCAAGTCGGATACATACAATCCAATTCATCCTAACTGTCAAACAGATCCAACTTATTATTCAAATTGGTTAAAAAGTATTTCTATTTAAGGAAACCTAGCAGATTGCATTGAGTTTTAAGCCTAGCCTTAAAAGTAGACAGGGTGTCTGCCTCACGGACTAAAACTGGGAGCTGGTTCCACAGGAGAGGAACCTGATAACTAAAGGATCTGCCTCCCAATCTACTTCTAGAGACTCTAAGAACCACCAGTAAACCTGTAGTCTGAGATCGAAGTGCTCTGTTAGGAATATATGGAGCAATCCAATCTCTGATGTATGATAGAGCTAGATCATTAAGGGCTTTATATGTGAGGAGGAGAATTTTAAATTCTATTCTGGATTTAACAGGGAGCCACTGAAGGGAAGCAACAATTGGAGAGATATGATCTGTCTTTTTAATTTTCATCAGAACTCTTGCTGCAGCATTTTGTATCAGCTGAAGGTTTTTAACTGCATTTTGTGGATATCCTGATAATAAAGAATTACAATAGTCCAGCCTTGAAGTAACAAATTTATGGACTAGTTTTTCAGCATCATTCCTGGACAGGATATTTCTATCTAATTTTGGCAATATTCTGGAGATGAAAGAAGGAAATCCTAGAAACATGTTTAATATGGGATTTAAATGACATTTCCTGGTCAAAAATGACACAAAGGTTTTTTAGTTTGTTACCAGAGGGCAATGTAATGCCATCTACATTAATTGGTTGACTAAGCAATTTCTTTTTCAAAGGGAGTTTTTCCTCTCCACTGTCGCTACATGCATGCTCAGTATGAGGGATTGCTGCAAAGTCAACGCCAGTGACTGTCCACTGTCGCTACATGCTCATCCGGGAGGAGTGAATGCTGCAAGTCACTGACTGGATTCAATCTGCTGGGTTTCCTTAGACAGAAAAACTTTTTATCCAATTTGAATAAATAACTAACTTTGACTGCACTGTTCAATGGTTAGGATTAATTGGAATGTATGTACCTGACTGTTGTGAAGTGCCTTGAGACGACATGTGTTGTGAATTGACGCTATATAAATAAACTGAATTGAATAGAACTTACTGAGGATGAAATAACCATGTTCATGAGTATGCCAATGATTTTATTTTTATTTGAATCAATTTTATTTAAAAAAGAATCTCATAAATTACTGCTTAGAGCTAAGGGAATGGATGGCTCAACAGAGCTATGGCTCTGCGTAAGTTTAGCAACTGCACTAAAAAGAAACCCTAGAATTATTCTTATTCTCTTCTATTAATGATGAGAAATAAGATGTTCTAGTTTGGCCAGTGAGCCAGCCTCCTATGAATAATTGCCTTTTTTTCAAGGGGGGCTACATTGTCTAGTCCACCACGCAATGAGGGAGTAACACTATGAACAGGAGAATCGATTTGTATAGGGGAAGAAACAAAATTATTGTCCTCCACTGTGTTTTTCTGTGATAATGTGGAAATTTAAAATGTAATAGATTCTTTAAAGGGTGTTATAGCATTTGTTAGGAATAACCTTTATTAATATTACTCATAGCTGTTTTCCCATTTATACCATAGTGATATAAAGCATAAGTTCTAAAGTTTCCCTTTTGTTAGAATAGGATAAGAATGCTCATAGACATACAGTACAAGGATAAATGGCCTAAGGGTTGTCATGAATGACCTGAGGCTGGGGCACTGGGTTTGATAGTGGAGCAGCTGGTATAACTGGGTTGATTAGAAAGCCACAGCACACTCAGATTAAGTATGGACACCCGCCAATACACAATCTAACAGATAGACACCACAATGGTGACACATAGGCTACTGATAATTGCTGAGGGAGGGCACATCCATTGCATTGGAGTGCCAGATATAAAACTACATGTGATCTTCTATCGGGGCTCTTCGTCATCCTTTAACAAACTGCGACGGTCCGAGATGGGAGCCTCAGCGCTGATCTCTGTAATCAATCCTCTGCCTAATTTAGATTAAAGGAGCTAAAACTTAGAAACTGTTTGAGAGTCGCTCCTTTAAGAGTCAGAGTTAGATAGAGTGTGTGATTGCTTCTGGGGACCAAGGACCGGAGGAACTCCGAGACGTCTGACCGCCAACAGGGTGCGGTAGCTCGGACAAATTGGTGTTTCCGCGCGCGCTGGAGGCAAAAACCACTTTTGAATAGGGTTGCCACAGAAGGACAACAAAACATCACAGCAGCGGCCACACACCAAAAGGTAGGGAGATTGCTTTTAAAAAATCTCCAGTGTTTTTCCTGTAAAAACACTCTGGCTGTGTTGTTAGTTCTAAGTGAGCTGTTTTTGTAACTCTTGGAGGCAGAGAAATGGTTCAGAATAATTGTTGCGAACGCGTTAAACCGTAAGGCGTGTAGATAAGCGGTGCGACTCTAACGGTGGCAGTTCAGGTAGAACGGTACAATCTTCTAAAAAAAACTAGAGTCTAAGGGAAGTAGGTTTGAAGTTCCTTTATTCTATGCAAGGAAAGATCGGTTTCCCTCGCGCAAAATATAAAAGCAATCTCCCTGAATGAGGCACACAAATACTCGGTTAGGGTTTGTAGGGTCCCAACCATTCCATAAGAGGGGTCAAAAGATACTACCGAGGGGAAGTGTATGGGTTTAAACGGCCTCCCTGATCTTCTTAAAGGATCTCAAAGCCCACTTCTTTGAAAGTAAAGACGCAGGGAAATAGATGTGCAAACTCGGGTAAGGTTTGTAGACTCCTGGACCTCGTTAAAGAAGTCCCTCCGAAAGATACTGCCAAGGGGAAGTCTTCCTTGTGAGTAATCAGCTGTGAAGAAAAGAAAAAAAATACATATAGAAATATATAAAAGATGTAACATCAACTGGCCAGTGTGAATGTGTGTGAGTCAATAACAGTGAGCTGACCGCCAACGGTGCGGTAGCTCGGACAAATTGGTGTTTCTGCCCGCGCCCTGGAGGCAAAAACCACTTTTGGATAGCGCTGCCACAGAAGGACAAAACATCACAGCAGCGGCCACAAACCAAAAGGTAGGGAGATTCCTATTAAAAAATCTCCAGTGTTTTTTCTGTAAAAACACTCTGGCTGTGTTGTTAGTTCTAAGTGAGCTGTTTTTGTAATTCTTAATAATAATAATAAACACGCAGGGATATAGCTGCGCAAACTCAGGTAAGGTTTGTAGGGTCCTGGACCTCGTTAAAGAAGTCAGAAAGATACTGCCGAGGGGAAGTCTTCCTTGTGAGTAATCAGTTGTGAAGAAAACAAAATATATATATATATAATATGTAACATCAACTGGCCATTGTGAATGTGAAACTCTGCTTTGAATAAGCTTTGGTGTCTGAGAGACAAGGAAATAAGCTCTCATTTGGACCTGGAAACGGTGCTGTACCGCCTGGTTGGCCAGAGTGTTTGAAAGTGTGTGTGAAGTGAGAGAATGACTGAGACATCACTAGAAAATGAGCTCCCTGCTTGTTCTCTAGGATCAGGCTTGGAGACAGGGAGGAGAAATATAGTAGCATGTTTCAACCACAAAGATGCTTTAACAAGTTAAAACAACAGTTTGATGGAGCTTGTTTGGGTCCCAAAATAATTGTTGACTCACCAAAAAATGGTAAGAAATTATTTTTAACCATTAAGTGACACAAAGTGGTTCCACTCTAAAATTCGGTTTTACAGGGTAATCAAACTTTCATGTGGCCAATGTCTGTCCATTTTGTCTGTCTGTTTTTGTGAAATGAATGTCTGTTTCATGTTATGTAAAAATTAGGGTATATGTGGCAGGATACATTTAATTTAAATTGTTTTCTGATTTGAAACTAATTGGAGTTTTGAGTTTTTAGGTCTGGGGAAACAGTTCAAACAAGACATAAACTGGGGAACCAGTCCTGACCAGGCCATGGACCGCCTGCTTGAAGGGTAAAACATTTTAAACTATCTGACGCTCAGTGTTATTTATTAAATAAGGTATCACAACAATAGTTAGAGACTACAAGAGCAGGTCTGATCCTGAACAGTACCATAATGATATTAGGTCAGTTATTTTTGATAAAACAAAGGGAAGTGCCAGAAAGGGACAATGTCTCCTCGCAAAACAGGATTTTAATAAATGTTTGGACTTTTTCCAGTCAGGTTCAGAATGATCAAATTAGACTCAAATTTAACACAAGATGAAATGCACTTTAACAGAATTACTGGACAGGACTGAAATGGAGAAAACTTAAGTTAACTGAAACAAACTTCAGTCACTTGAAATAAATAAAAAGTGTAATTTATGCCTGACTGAAACTGTACGGTGTGTTTATAAAACTGGGTAAGACAAACTAAGATTATAAGACATAACATGCTCTTCATTTTTGTGTTCACCAATTTCATTAAGTGAGTGAGTTTTTTCCACAGGACTCAGTTACAGTTAAATGTAATTGAACCAGATTTAAAAAATGGTACCTATGGTTCAGATTTAATACTTACATTCACAATTTAATGAACACAATACTCTGACCCTTTTTGATGCCTACACATAAAAGAGACCAATTGAGGTATGGAAAGACAGTAAAACAAGCACTAGAACTAATGAAATTATTATTTTAAAAGCATTATTAAAATAATAGCAAGTAATAAAAACTAGTGACCCCAATCTTAAATATAATGACTTACTGCATTTAAAATATAGATAGATCTAAATAAAGCTAGATTAGAATAAAACATTCAGAGCCGTTATAATCTTGGTGATGAATACCACAAAAAATTGTTATGGAACCAGAGAGCAGCTTTATCATGGCCAAACAGAAACATTTCTAGGGAAGATCCAATGTCCTTCAACCTGATTTTGACTTTATTTAACCCTATCATGGCACATATTATGTATAGAAAGAAAAAAAAAAACTATAATTGGCAGCACTGACAACTGATTATTTCAAGGGTAACCCCTTGAGATGCACCATCTCATTTTTTAGAGGGTCCTTGCAGAACAGAAGATAAACAACAGAAATATGAATCAAACAAACATGAAAAAATCCCACAGAAATACTCACAACATTCTCAAGGACACGCAAACATACACTCATACACTCACAACCACCAGCATAGCAACTGCATGGCACATAGACTTAACATCAAGACACAAAATAAGACAACATACAGATGCAGAGTTCATGTGCATATCTCTGTGAGGATTATGTTCAGAATAAATGAACCTTTGTTCTTACTGAAAGCAAGAGAAAGATGTTTTACAATAAAGTAAATATAAATAGCAGTGATACAGCAAGTAAGTAAGTGAGGCAAAGTATTCAAGCTGATGTAGCTTTAAACTGAAATGCAAAACGTCAAATTTTTCATAATTCTTGGTGTAAAACACAAAAAAGATAACTGATCAGTATTTCTCAGGCCATATTGTGAATTAAATTGGATTAAGTATTTCTAAATACAGAGTATTTCAAAGTTTGAGGGGATGAAGATTAGTTTCTGTGGCATGGCCATAAATAACATCAGCGTGTTCTAGGATTGGCAGCACCAGTTGTGTGAAAACTCTTTACGAGCTGGAAGGGAAAAACTTTCTACAGAACAATAATGTGACAATTTTAAGGCAACAAGCACTAGAACTAATGAAAACAATATTAAAATTAGGATTTTAATATTGTTTAGGATTTTACCTCGACCAGTTAGACTCAGATTTTATCTGACTCCAAAAGATGATTTTTCGAAAACTGTATAACTAATAATGGCAATGATTAAACTTGGGAAAACTTTCACTCATTTAAGACTTACATTAGGAGAAAAAATGCTGTTAACTCTCTATAATTTGAAAAGAATAAACCTACCATCGCCTTCTGACAAGATTAAAATTATTGTCCTATGTTTAAAGCTTGGTTTTCACCAAATGTGGCAGTAAATAATAAAACAATAAAATCCCAGGTGGATTATACATACCGATTTATGTCAAGTCAAGTCAACTATATTTATATAGCGCTTTTCAGCTACAAGGCACTCAAGGCAATGTACATAAGGAAAAACATTACAATTGTACGGAAAATCAAACAACAGAGGTAAGAATAGAATGATGGATAATAAAATGAACAGAAAGTTGGGCTTAAAACTTAAATAAAACTTAACTTATAATGTTTAGATGGCACAGTCATTATTTATGCATAAATAGGTTTATTGTGGTAGGCAGAAGTACAAATACATTTTCCAACTTTCACTACTTGATGCTGCAAAAGGGTGACAAGAGGCCAAGTATCCATAGTTTTTGTGTCAGACCACCAGGTGCTACAAAGGTAGGCTATCCTTTCCTTTTTCTGAATGGAATGATTCTGTTTATAACTAATCTATTTGCTTTTTATCTTCTTTTACTCCTTAATAAGCTGGTACACAGCAAGACTGAAATGTTGTTTATTTTTGTATTCTTTGTATAAAATAATATTGGAAATAACAATGTACAAATATGATTATGTGTTGTGAAATGAAGATGGTGAAAGAAAGACAATTGCTGATTTTACTACCCAAATTTGTGATTTCTTGTTTATGTTAAATTGTTGTACTGGGATGACTGTATAATCAAACTGTTTATTTTCAGGCATTGCTGGTCATAATACTCATGATTTCTCTGGAAAGGTTAATGAAGAGTCGTCCCACTATATTGCCTGATGATGTGAGTGATAACCCTAAACATTTATATTTCTCCTAGGTGAAGAAGGCCTGAAAAGGTGGCTGGGACCAGCCTGACAAATGGGTCCATTGACACATTACTACTTAGAACATGAGATCTCTGGGGTTCAGGAACAATAGGAATCGAAAGATTGTGTTTGAGGGTTGAAAATCTGTGGTTGAGAGGGTGTGACAGGAATGAATGAAGGCCCAAGGTATGAATGATGAATGATGTGGACCACATGAGTGAAAGGTTCATGGATCGAATGGTATGTTTTAGTATCTGTGAGCTCATTTTTGTTTTGGGTTTTGATTCATAGTTGTGTTCAAACAACTAATGAACGTTTTAGAGCGCACCAAGTTTTGTTTTTCCATTTGTTTTTCTCTAATGTCGGTGTTCCCTATATGTGTTCAGATGCTCGCAAGTTGGAACAATTTTCTGGGTTTTAGTTTCAGAGGGTGAAAACCTAAATTTCTTATGAATTTTCTTGAGGTAAAATTGGATCTAAATTCTCTGTGGGATGGGAACAGAACCAAATAGAACCTGTCATTCTGCCATAGGGTTTTGGTTGAATAATTTGATGGTTAAAGATTTGGCCGCCCAAACTTCCTTAAGAGGGGAGGCTGAAGCTGGCATGTGTTGTGTGTCTTAAGTGTTTATCTAAATTTCTGTTTCAATGCTTGTCTCAAATGTTTGTTGGACTAACCTTTAGACTTCAGAGAAAACAAAAAGAAATAATAATCATAGGATGGAAAAATGAAAATGAATATATTGGGGAAAAAATGACTGGTTATAGCGATCAAATGTTTAACAGGAATGAATAACTAAATTATGGTATGATTAAGGTTGTACAGAATATGCAAATTACTTTGATCTAGTACTGGGTGTAGAGGTTACGGAAACCCTAAATGTCTAATTTGGGTAGAGTTAATCAAATTATCAACGTGCTTGAAAAGTAGGTTGTCCAAAACACTGGACACCTTCATGGTAAATGATGCGAATACTTTGTTCTGGGGATGATTTCAAAAATTATTATGGTTTGAACATATCTAACATTGGCTACTAGTTAACGGACAATACATTAGCAACTAACTGGGTTACAATATAAATATGATTTTGGGTTAAAGGTGAGAAGATGACTCTATTACATTATCCATATATTAGATTCTCATGAAAACAGGTATTGGAGCATTTCCTTTTCCCAACAAGCCCTAAAGGAAATGGTTATTGATTTTATGGGTACTGACAACAGAGTGAAAGGATGTAGAGTGCTTGACACTTTCACCAGGTCAGCTGAGAGAGCTAATCTCACAATCAAAAAACGATTGGCTAAAGTTTGTGCTGATACAAAAATTAAGTGGCTGGATGGGTTTAACTCCCCATGAGCTGCTGACAGGAAGAACCATGCCCTGACCTTTCACCTCCTCTCTTCAGTCGGTGTGTGAACACAGTCTGGATTCAGAGAGAGAGCAACTGACACACTATGCTCAACGATTTCAATCTGCTGTAAAGTTTTTGTCTCATAATACACAGGAGGCTCTAAACAAAGAACCAACAGGAGAAACAAATGGAACTCTGGATGAGGGCAAAACTTAGCTAACACATCAAAAATGTGCTTGTGGAATTAAATTTATTTATTCCAGTGACCGTAACATCAAACGGTAAGATTAACTCATCTTTTTGCTTTCAACTAACAAAATACAATTATGTGGAACCTGTTTCATAAATGTTTGAGTGGGCTGGGTTACTTCAACAGAGGGAACGTGATAAAGAAATAAACAATAACAATTCTACTTGTTGGGTTAAAGCTTGAAGGTGTGTGTCCCAGTAAATTTGAAAGGAGATCACAAAATCAAAAATCACAGAGGGGAGAAGAACTTCTAAAGTAAAACTGTGTGAATAATCAACAAACAAATGTTTGCTTCTGTGAATGTGGGAAATTGTGGAATAATTTGCATGAAGGTTTAAAGGAGTGTTCAACTATTTAATCAACTCAAATAACTTCATGAATAGAAATGATAACTTCCTATGTGCTTCTGAGTTATTTATTTATGGATGATGTTGTTTGCAACTGAGATTGTAAATTAACTTGATGTTTTACTTGCTGCTGAACAGAACTGATTTATGGGGAATAATTGCTTTGGGGGTGACTGGACAGGAAAGATGTGCAGATGTGCCCTGGTTACCCTCTCCATCCAGGATGCCCTGACACCAATTGGCCCACTTCGTCAGGGGGAACCTTTCAGAAAATGTGTTTTTGAATTTGATATGTCTGCTTGAATACAAACTGCTTCCTGTTAGAACCGATTCTAATCATTTAAATGACACCAAGATAAAACAGGAGAGACAGCTGAAGGCTGTGTAAACAGGATGTTGAAATTATTTCTTCTCAAAATAGAATAGCTTTGGATATGATCCTAGCAAAAGAAGAAGGTTGTGTGATGTTTTTGGAGAGGCTTGTTCTTTTATTCCCAATAATTACCGCACCTGATCGATCTCTGACAAAGGTCCTAAAAGAATTCCAATCACTATCCATTGAATTAAAACCGCACTCAGGAATAGACGAACAATTAACGAACATGTTCGAGACGTGGCTTGTAAAATGGGGAAACCTACTGGTGAGCATATTCACCTCATTGACTGTTGTGGCGATAGCAGATTGTGCATGCTGTTGTGCAGCGTGTATTTGAGTTCTCATCCTTAGGTGCATGACTACAACCATGAGCTCCATGGACTCGGGAGGACTGAGAGTGCCGACCACCTATCAGATGCTAATGGTTGAGGGGTCAGGCCCCTCAAATCAAGGGTGAGTTGGATCCTCCAGCGGATCCAACTCACCACCAGGTGGTGATCAGTGGACAGCTCAGCCCCTCTCTTCACCCAAGTGTCCAAAACATGCGGCCAAAGGTCTGACGACATGACAACAAAGTCGATCATTGACCTCCTGCCTAGTGTGTCCTAGTGCCAAGTGCACTGATGGACACCCTTATGCTTGAACATGTTCATTGGTGTCCCCATGGTGTCCCCAACCCAAAGGCGCAGGGATGCGACCCTCTCATCCACTGGGGATGAGAAACGGCTGAGCTGGGAGGTAACAAGCAAACCCACACCAACCTGCCACCACTCCCCGTGGGCCACTCTAGAGTAGAAGAGAGTCCAGCCCCTCTCGAGAAGATGGGTTCCAGAGCCCACGCTGTGCATGGAGGTGAGCCTGACTATTTCTAGTCAATATCTCTCGACCTCCCGCTCAAGCTTAGGCTCCTTCCCCCCCAGCCAGCTGACATTCCACTTCCCTAGAGCCAGCCTAGGCATCCAGGGATCGGGCCGCCGAGGTCTCCACCTTCGTCCGCCGCCCAATCCTCTTTGCACTGGTCCCTCCCAGCAAACTGTTCAGGAACTCTCCCTTTTCATTAATATGAAACACTGTATTCCATTCTTAATGCATCTACAAACCCAGACACCCATGGTACCTCCAACAAACTGCATATTCCATAAGGGATGAAAAGGAACAGAAAACCTTCATTAAATTATAAATATCTAGACATCCTTTACATGTGCAGAGTTTTAGGCAAATAAAATATGACTAATGAATATTACATTTAGGGGAGTTCCTGCCTCAAGTGGAGGAGTTTAAGTATCTCGGGGTCTTGTTCACGAGTGAGGGAAGAATGGAGCGGGAGATCGACAGACGGATCGGTGCAGCTGCCACAGTAATGGGGGCGCTGTGCCGGTCCATTGTGGTGAAGAGAGAGCTGAGCCGAAAAGCAAAGCTCTCAATTTACTGGTCGGTCTACGTTCCTACCCTCACCTATGGCCATGAACTTTGGGTCATGACCGAAAGAACGAGATCACGGATACAAGCGGCTGAAATGAGCTTCCTCCGTAGGGTGGCCGGGCACTCCCTTAGAGATAGGGTGAGGAGCTCGGCCATCCGGGAGGAGCTCGGAGTAGAGCCGCTGCTCCTCCACATTGAGAGGAGCCAGTTGAGGTGGCTCGGGCATCTATACCGGATGCCTCCTGGACGCCTTCCTCGGGAGGTGTTCCAGGCACGTCCCACCGGGAGGAGGCCCAGGGGACGGCCCAGGACACGCTGGAGGGACTATGTCTCTCGGCTGGCCTGGGAACGCCTTGGGCTCCCCCTGGAGGAGCTGGAGGAGGTGTCTGGAGAGAGGGACGTCTGGGCGTCTCTGCTGAGTCTGCTGCCCCCGCGACCCGGTCCTGGATAAGCGGAAGACGACGAACGAACGAACGAACATTTAAATATTTATTTGAAAATACTAATTTATCAGGTTTTAATTATTTTGTTGAACAATAAATTATTTTCCTAAATAACAAAAATGAATCCTGGGTAAAGTGTTACTCATCCCCCGATGCTATCCATTCAGAAATTAGGTGAAAAGACTAAAGGTCTAGCTTCTGCGTTTTTACTCTTTCAGGTAATAGCCTCTTCATCAGCATTCTCCAAGAAATATTTGGCTTCAGTACTTCCAGGGTTCTACAAATCATCTGTGCATGTGATGGATGTGTGCACATTGCATGTGTAGGGCATGGCCTCAATACCCCAGTTTTCTATGAGCAGGTGAATGAGAAATGCCATGGATATACTCAGCTGTACTTGCATGAAATCTGGAAATCTTTTTTCCATTTGTGGGTGTAGCATCCCTATTAAGGGCTGACCTTCAATATATTAAATCACAAGAGTATTCCCATGTTTATTTCCATTTATTTCCATGGCTGGATTTAGCCCGGGCTAAATCCAGTGTTAACAAGGCTTTAGGCTGCTAAGATACCACTGGGTATACTGTGGATAATAAATACATGCCGCCTAAAAATAGGAGACAAGGTTCATCGAAAAGTTTCCACATTTGTTACGAGGAACTTTTTATGAAACTGGACTTATCTTGTTGAACACCTCGCAGTTAATGGTGTAAATGTCTCCATGATTCATTCACAGATCAGCCATCAAAGAACTCAGATTAGATAAATAAAGACTAGAAAAACTAGCTAGAAATGTTAAAACCTCTGGAGCAGCACCTCTACAATGCTTGTATGCTGTGTGCACGCATGAGATAATCAGAACTGAAGAAAAATCCATATTGCATTATAACCACATCAGTGAGCAGATCACAGATAGTGTGATTTCAGACGACCCCCTGCTAAGGGGCCAGAGTGTTCAATGCCAAAAAACCTATGCTGGTTTTTTAAACAGAGTCATCCCATTCATACAGGTCCTTCTCAAAATATTAGCATATTGTGATAAAGTTCATTATTTTCCATAATGTCATGATGAAAATTTAACATTCATATATTTTAGATTCATTGCACACTAACTGAAATATTTCAGGTCTTTTATTGTCTTAATACGGATGATTTTGGCATACAGCTCATGAAAACCCAAAATTCCTATCTCACAAAATTAGCATATTATTAAAAGGGTCTCTAAACGAGCTATGAACCTAATCATCTGAATCAACGAGTTAACTCTAAACACCTGCAAAAGATTCCTGAGGCCTTTAAAACTCCCAGCCTGGTTCATCACTCAAAACCCCAATCATGGGTAAGACTGCCGACCTGACTGCTGTCCAGAAGGCCACTATTGACACCCTCAAGCAAGAGGGTAAGACACAGAAAGAAATTTCTGAACGAATAGGCTGTTCCCAGAGTGCTGTATCAAGGCACCTCAGTGGGAAGTCTGTGGGAAGGAAAAAGTGTGGCAGAAAACGCTGCACAACGAGAAGAAGTGACCGGACCCTGAGGAAGATTGTGGAGAAGGGCCGATTCCAGACCTTGGGGGACCTGCGGAAGCAATGGACTGAGTCTGGAGTAGAAACATCCAGAGCCACAGGCGTGTGCAGGAAATGGGCTACAGGTGCCGCATTCCCCAGGTCAAGCCACTTTTGAACCAGAAACAGCGGCAGAAGAGCCTGAACTGGGCTACAGAGAAGCAGCACTGGACTGTTGATCAGTGGTCCAAAGTACTTTTTTCGGATGAAAGTAAATTCTGCATGTCATTCGGAAATCAAGGTGCCAGAGTCTGGAGGAAGACTGGGGAAAAGGAAATGCCAAAATGCCAGAAGTCCAGTGTCAAGTACCCACAGTCAGTGATGGTCTGGGGTGCCGTGTCAGCTGCTGGTGTGGGTCCACTGTGTTTTATCAAGGGCAGGGTCAATGCAGCTAGCTATCAGGAGATTTTGGAGCACTTCATGCTTCCATCTGCTGAAAAGCTTTATGGATATGAAGATTTCATTTTTCAGCACGACCTGGCACCTGCTCACAGTGCCAAAACCACTGGTAAATGGTTTACTGACCATGATATCACTGTGCTCAATTGGCCTGCCAACTCTCCTGACCTGAACCCCATAGAGAATCTGTGGGATATTGTGAAGAGAACGTTGACAGACTAAAGACCCAACACTCTGGATGAGCTAAAGGCCGCTATCGAGGCCTCCATAAGACCTCAGCAGTGCCACAGGCTGATTGCCTCCATGCCACGCCGCATTGAAGCAGTCATTTCTGCCAAAGGATTCCCGACCAAGTATTGAGTGCATAAGTGTACATGATTATTTGAAGGTTGACGTTTTTTGTATTAAAAACACCTTTTTTTTATTGGTCGGATGAAATATGCTAATTTTGTGAGATAGGAATTTTGGGTTTTCATGAGCTGTATGCCAGAATCATCCGTGTTAAGACAATAAATGCAATAAGTGCAATGAATCTAAAATATATGAATGTTAAATTTTCATCATTACATTATGGAAAATAATGAACTTCATCACAATATGCTAATATTTTGAGAAGGACCTGTATATAAAAAATAATCCTCAGGAGTATAAATAGTCTTTAAAAGCTGTTAAGAAATGGTTTTGGTTCAAGAACGCAGCTCCATGCTGCTCCTTTCTTGCTGTTTAGTAGCTACCAGCAGCAGCCTGTGCCAATTACCAGCTGTGAATCCATTCATATAGATGTAAAGTGGGGTAACTGCATTGAAGAAATGTATAATTTGACAAACAGTCGCTACACCATTAAATCATAAACTAAATTGGATTCCTTTTTTGAGGCTACAAGATGTTAAGACACAATGAGTTTTTGTACTAGCTGATCTATGTTTCTCACGATTTTACAATAAATTAAGCTAGTTGTCCTGTTGTGATCACAAATACTACACCTTCTCTGCTTAACCCGCTCCTACTAAATAACACGGACTGAAAACACAGCAAAAATCTCCATGAATATTCAGCTTTAACCTACTGTTTGACAAAATAATTTACCAGTGGCATGTACATTGTTTCTGCTTATTGTTGGTAACCTTTCTTTGACCCCCTTTAAAAACAGGCTTATAAAAAACAATCCACCTCCCTTTTTGAGATGTGGGGACCATGAAAGACATCATCAACATTTCTCCCTTGCAAGAGATGTTGCAAAGCCGAGCCAGCAATACCACTAGAACGTTGCAATAATAACTGCTGGTAAGCATGTTCATTATTATTCGATATAGTCGTTTAATGATGCAGTTTAGAATCATTCAACTTAAGCCCTAAAGGCAGAGACATTCATGTGTGTCAACTGAACAACAACCAGCATGCTTTATTTTTCAGTTTTTCAGAATTGGTATAAATGCTCTTTCTGTTGACAAAGTGTACACTGCCTTTTTTGCCGTTACCAGGGGCTGTAGTTTCTAATGTCATCCACAACAGCCATTTACTTTAAAATGCTATTTGAGTCAAGAAATCTAAATAATGAAAATTATGAAGACATATTAGGCTCAAGAGACACAATTCAGGTTAAAGTAAATTTAACTGATGGATCAATGGCAATACCATCTTTGTGGACAATTTATTTGACTAACTTTTAGAAAACAGCACAATAAAATGGACAGAAACAGTCATTCAAACCTGACTACTATTAGAGGGCCTGAACCTGATATGAACCTTGGAGTAGATCTATCCATCAGCAAACCTAAACAGCATGGGGTTGGGGCTGAATATTGGCTACACCTTTGATTTGGAATCATTCGCCCTGTCAGCTTGCATTTGTCACGCTGATACCTGCTAACACATCCCATACAAGGAACTCTAAACAGATGATCATTTTAGCTCTGAAGATAGGGACCAACTTTCTCCTCCATTGCTGTGTCCAAGGACTTTTTTGGTTGTCTTGATTTGTAAATATGTTTTGTGGACAAACACAATGCACAAAAAGGACATAAGGATTTTTCAGTGTTTGCCACTACATACAAAGAACTATGGTTGTTTCATTCAGAGAACTATGGCTACACACACACACACACACACACGTTTTTTGGTATCTCTATTTTCTTGTGTTAGGTTTTGAGTTTGAGTTCCTTGTCTGTTTTTTCTTCACATCCATGTTTACATTTTTTCAGCTGCTGTTATTTTATTTCATTCAGTGCATGATGATTTATTCTTGTGTGAAGATGTTTCTGTTACTTCCCTGGACTCTGCTCATTTGTGTTAAATAGCCTCCGTCCTTCTGTTGCCCTGAATTCTCCCTCCCACCAGCTGTATCATATTTCTACTGATTGTCCCTCTTTGTTCACTGGGCCATTCTCCACTCTACTTCTTTATTTATACCCTCTGGTATTCATTGTACAACAGTGGTTCCTCTTGGCTACTCCAGCTTCATGTCCTGCCCCTGACTTCCCTGTTTGTTACCTGCTCCATGTATGTATACCTGCCTGCGTTTTCATGTCCTGCCTCCATCTGTGAAAGATGTTTCAACTCACCATGTCGCTCCCACACTCTTGTCTGCGTCGTGGTCCTAATGAACCTCAGCAGCCGTGACAATGTGTGACCCAATACTTTTGGCAATATAGTGCATAAATATTGGGGCTCCTCCTATTCAATATCTACATGATGGTGACTATGAACCTATTTATGTTTTGGGTAAATGCTTAGAACTGATCAATTAATGGATGTGCCCTAATTGTCTTCAGTTGAATAAAAACAAAACTGAAGTAAAAACTTTGGACCAAAAGAGTAGTGATTAGTTGGTCAGACAGCTGCCGCTGATCCAGAACATTGCTGCCCGTGTCCTCACTAAAACTAAGAAAGTAGAACACATTACCCCGGTTTTAAAGTGCTTACCCTGGCTCCTTATATCTCAGAGAATAGACTTTAAAACACTGTCATTAGTTTATATTTGTTGTTGTTGGACCAACGTTTAAGGCCATTCAGGTCTTTTGGTTCAAGTCGTCTCTGCATCCCAAGAATCAGAACCAAACATGAGATAGATAGATAGATAGATAGATAGATAGATAGATAGATAGATAGATAGATAGATAGATAGATAGATAGATAGATAGATAGATAGATAGATAGATAGATAGATAGATAGATAGATAGATAGATAGATAGATAGATAGATAGATAGATAGATAGATAGATAGATAGATAGATAGATAGATAGATAGATAGATAGATAGATAGATAGATAGATAGATAGATAGATAGAAACCTGTATATTTTCTGTAAACAGACGTTTCTCTATATCTGTGTCCCACATTCTCAGTTTATTTCAGTGTGTCCCTGTGTTGCAGCACCCCTTAAACACTGTATGGACACATAACAACAATTTTGCCATGCTACCAAAGGGGATATGCACACAATGATGAGAAACTGGCTTGTCTTTTTCAATTTGTGCCTCACACGGCTGGAAGCACATGTGGGGAGGCCGAGGGGGGTGGGCAGCTATATTGAAATTAAAATCCTGCCCGGGATTATGAGCTGAGTCATTCCAAAACTGAAATCTAAGTGTGAGTGGAATCTGCATCTCACACTCCTTTAATTCGATGTGCTCCATGGACTAATAGCCTGCCTGTCACAAAGATTTTGGGCTGTTTGCCTCTTGTTTAAACATATTTCAAGAGCTGAGAGTATGGTTTCAGCTATTTTTCTTACTAGCTATTTTTCAAAAGGCAGCCTAACAACTGATCTCTCCGGACTATTTCTATTAATAACCCCTCCTTCACTCCACTGCTTCCCCGTGAGGCAGGCTCATAATTAAACTGTGTAAGTGCCACTGCATTAGTGTGAACTAAATAAAGAGGTCTAAGCACCTCAGTGGTTCTGTTTTCGCTTATACAGGAAGCATCAGGCCACTTTTCATTCTGACAAAAGGTTCCGAACCAGCTTTATTACCGTCTATTGGTGCTTTTTATCGCTTACCACACAGACTAACTCCTGAGGATACCAAGTAAAAGCAAAACAAAATAGCATCACTGCTGAATGTGTCCTCTAGATCACTCCTAAAACTCATTTGTACAGTACCTGTTTTGATTATAGGTAGTCAACATTATGGTTCTGTATATTTCTATCCCATTACCACAAAGCAAGTGAAAATGACTCCTCTGCTCTGTTCAGTGGTAAAGATATAAGCAGCTATGGCTACTGTTAAAGGAAACATTATACGTTAACAGTAAACGGTGTTAATTCAAGACAACAAGACTTTTGTATCTTGAAACAGATTTTTTTATAAGTGTTTTTTTAAACTTAACTTTTCTCTGGGTGAATGTCAAAAAGGTTAATAAACCCTTCAGAGCTCATGGCAACACATTGCCATCTTTAGTTGTCTTAGTTCGCTAAACAAACTATGAGGATGAATTAGCAGGAACATAGATAATAAACTGGGCTGGTGCTGAATATATTTTTATGGACCGGATCCATGTCTTTACTATTAAGAATTTTGTTTTCCAATTACTTGTTCAACTAAATCCAAATTACATATACACTTATATCAAGCAGGAGGAATGGCCTCCCCGATCTGAATCCGAGTGGTGTTTTGTTATTGGACTTCTGTGCTAGTCACGGATTGTCCATAACGAACACCATGTTCAAACATAAGGGTGTCCATCAGTGCACTTGGCACCAGGACACCCTAGGCAGGAGGTCGTTGATCAACTTTGTTGTCGTATCATCAGACCTTCGGCCGCATGTTTTGGACACTCGGGTGAAGAGAGGGGCTGAGCTGTCCACTGATCATCACCTGGTGGTGAGTTGGATCCGCTGGAGGAGGAGAAAGCCGGACAGACTCGGCAGGCCCAAGCGCATAGTGAGGGTCTGCTGGGAACGCCTGGCGGAGCCCTCGGCCAGGGATGTATTCAACTCCCACCTCCGGGAGAGCTTCGACCAGATCCCGGGGGATGTTGGAGACATAGAGTCCGAGTGGACCATGCTCTCTGCATCTATTGTCGATGCTGCTGCCCATAGCTGCGGCCGTAAGGTCTGCGGTGCCTGTCGTGGTGGCAATCCCAGGACCCGGTGGTGGACACCGGCAGTAAGGGATGCTGTTGAGCTGAGGAAGGAGTCCTGTCGGCTGTGGTTGGCTTGTGGGACTCCTGAGGCGGCTGACGGGTACCGTGAGGCCAAGCGTGCTGCGGCCCGGGCTGTGGCAGAGGCAAAAACTCGGGCCTGGGAAGAGTTAGGCGAGGCCATGGAGAAGGACTACCGGTTGGCCTCGAAGCGATTCTGGCAAACCGTCCGGCGCCTCAGGAGGGGGAAGCAGTGCTTTGCCAACACTGTTTATAGTGGGGGCGGGAGACTGCTGACCTCGACTGAGGACATTATCGGGCGGTGGAAGGAGTACTTCGAGGATCTCCTCAATCCTGCCATCACGCATTCCGTGGTGGAAACAGAGGCTGGGGACTCGGGGTTGGATTCTTTCATCACCCAGGCTGAAGTCACCGAGGTGGTTAAAAAGCTCCGCGGTGGCAAGGCTTCGGGGGTGGATGAGATCCGCCCTGAGTACCTCAAGTGTCTGGATGTTGTAGGGCTGTCATGGTTGACACGCCTCTTCAACATTGCGTGGCGGTCGGGGACAGTGCCTCTGGACTGGCAGACTGGGGTGGTGGTCCCCCTTTATAAGAAGGGGGACCGGAGGGTGTGTTCCAACTACAGGGGGATCACACTCCTCAGCCTCCCTGGTAAGGCCTACGCCAGGGTATTGGAGAGGAGAGTCCGACCGATAGTCGAACCTCGGCTTCAGGAGGAACAGTGTGGTTTTCGTCCCAGCCGTGGAACACTGGACCAGCTCTATACCCTCTACAGGGTGCTCGAGGGTTCATGGGAGTTTGCCCAACCGGTTCACATGTGTTTTGTGGACCTGGAGAAGGCATTCGACTGTGTTCCTCGTGATGCCCTGTGGGGGGTGCTCCAGGAGTATGGAATCGGGGGCCCTTTATTAGGGGCCATCCGGTCCCTGTACGAGCGGAGCAGGAGTTTGGTCCGCATTGCCGGCACTAAGTCGGACCTGTTCCCAGTGCATGTTGGACTCCGGCAGGGCTGCCCTTTGTCGCCGGTCCTGTTCAGAACTTTTATGGACAGGATTTCTAGACGCAGCCAAGGGCCGGAGGGGGTCTGGTTTGGGGACCAGTGGATTTCGTCTCTTCTTTTTGCAGATGACGTGGTCCTGCTGGCCCCCTCTAGCCAAGACCTACAGCATGCGCTGTGGCGGTTCGCAGCCGAGTGTGAAGCGGCTGGGATGAGGATCAGCTCCTCCAAGTCCGAGGCCATGGTACTCGACCGGAAAAGGGTGGCTTGTCCTCTTCAGGTTGGAGGGGAGTTCCTGCCTCAAGTGGAGGAGTTTAAGTATCTCGGGGTTTTGTTCACGAGTGAGGGAAGAATGGAGCGGGAGATCGACAGACGGATCGGTGCAGCTGCCACAGTAATGGGGGCGCTGTGCCGGTCCATTGTGGTGAAGAGAGAGCTGAGCCGAAAAGCAAAGCTCTCAATTTACTGGTCGGTCTATGTTCCTACCCTCACCTATGGCCATGAACTTCGGGTCATGACCGAAAGAACGAGATCACGGATACAAGCGGCTGAAATGAGCTTCCTCCGTAGGGTGGCCGGGCACTCCCTTAGAGATAGGGTGAGGAGCTCGGCCATCCGGGAGGAGCTCGGAGTAGAGCCGCTGCTCCTCCACATTGAGAGGAGCCAGTTGAGGTGGCTCGGGCATCTATACCGGATGCCTCCTGGACGCCTTCCTCGGGAGGTGTTCCAGGCACGTCCCACCGGGAGGAGGCCCAGGGGACGGCCCAGGACACGCTGGAGGGACTATGTCTCTCGGCTGGCCTGGGAACGCCTTGGGCTCCCCCTGGAGGAGCTGGAGGAGGTGTCTGGAGAGAGGGACGTCTGGGTGTCTCTGCTGAGTCTGCTGCCCCCGCGACCCGGTCCTGGATAATGGGAAGACGACGAACGAACGAACGAACTTATATCAAGCATTGTCTTGTCTCCTGCTTTACTATACAGGAAAGAGATGCAAAGTTTTATAGGATTTTTTTTCCCCAACATGTAACGATATAACTGCTTTGGTAATAAAGTCATCCTTATGCTTTTTAGCCACTAGCTGACCTTATGACTTCCTAAATGTCATGCTGAAATTAATACTATATTATAAACCGCTGCAATTTCTATAAAATACTCAGCTCATCTTTGCCATTTAAATTTGCCCTTTTCAAACTTACTCTCGAGTCAACTGTATTTTATACTAGAGCTCTACATTAAACTGAAACATTCAAATTAAAACTTTTTTAAATGATTTCCCAATACCCCTGTGCATCAAACCTCGGAGCTTTGGCCTCACTACATCTCCACTGAGAACATATGTCTGTTTTTCATACGATGAAAGACCTATTATATTCTCGGTAGGGTCATATTGTGGTGCCAGCTCGTATTATATGACAGACTGAGGCCTCATGGTAATCAAAAACAGTACGGTGGAGTCAGGGGAACAGATGAGTGATGAGACACCTACTCGGGCATCACGATAATATGATCCGAAACAGACTCAGATATTGTTCCCTTTAGTTTCCTTTAGAATGTTCTGGAATTGTCTGCTTAAACAGGAGTAAATGTGAAGCAACAACATTAAGGTAAAGGGCTCAGCAATGGTTTTGATATGAAATCGGGCACAGATGAGGAAAAGATGTAGTTCATAACTTGAAAATTGTATTAATGGAGTTTAATGTTCATTTTTCCAGACTGTTAGCCCTTTATTCATAAGATGATTTCTTTTGAATATTAGGACAAATTGTGTTGTCCTTATATTGTGTTGTTACTGTTACCATACTAGGTTCCAGAGAGGTTTTACAATGAGGGATGACAAATGACCATCATCCTGGTTATCTCGGAAGTAAAATAAATAAATAAATGAAATTTTGTTATCCATTAATTTTTTATTTCCAGTGGTATTCCTCTAAATGGAATAGTTATAACTATGTCACGCTCTAACCCTTGTGGTACTCAGATAGTAGTCCAAGAACCACTGCCACCACAAGTGCTTGGTCTCCCTTTATTTCAACCATTTATGAGACAAATTTTAAGGTAATTCACTCTAATGTGGAACTGATACAATAAAAAAGCCAAAAGGTTAAAGTGCATTGTTCAAAAAGATATCCCCTCCCCTGTAAAACAAATGTAACCAGACAAGAGTAAACTGAGAACTAAACATGACTACGTATGCAGTGCTCCACTCACCACAGAAATCAAAACTTGGATTTGGGGATAAGCTCCAATCTAACCATCTGCTAAGTACAAGTTAGATTTGTGAAATGTTGTAAAAGTTACCTGGCTAATTACTATCAGAAAGCTAATAGCAATGCTCAGTATGTCTCTACATTTTATGCATTCAAACACTGAACTAACATGTTCCTACACATGAACTACATGAATGTACATGTATGTATGTGTAGGATTTAATGAGATACAAACTGCCAGATAGGCAACTAAACGGTTTATGTTTAAACACTGCCATGTTAGCCTTTGAGATTAGGTTGGTGAGAGTTGTCCCTTTCTCTAAGAATTTTGACTTCAGGGATCTTGTTTATCTGTCCATGTTCTACTGTCAGTACATAGTGACAGTTGCAATAATAATCTGTAAAAAAATAAAAAAATAAAAATAAACAAGCTCCTCTGGCTCCTGCCAGTGCTCCTACTGCTATTTGCAGAAATACACCGCTCCTGGTCAGAAACAACCAATCAGAGTCAGGAGGAATATCTTAGCAGTGTCAATCACGCTTGTGCAAGGTATTGCTCACACACTTACCTTCATTCAGGCTTAAGATTGCTGGTGTGCTGCAGCTGTGGTAATGTTATGGGCAGGGCATAGTCAATGTAAAGCATATCATTGATGTTTTGTCCCTACCATGTTTATGTGTCATCATCAGTGGCCCTGCTTACTAGCCTGCATGTTGACGGTAGGGTCCGCTGTGGGCTAGGTCCATGGTTTTCTCAGAATTCCCTACTGCAGCTTTAAAGAAAAACATGATTTTTTTCTCTTTCTTTTCACAACAGCATTATAACAATTGAATGTTACTGGGAGTGTGTTCAGCTGTACTGGCGTACGTGTTGCGTGAGTCTGTGCGTCGGTGTGGAACACTGAAGAGGCAGAAATGATATAGTGTTGTAAAGATAATATAAATAACATTAATTTTATCATCATTTTATTTTTTTCATAAAAGGACAAAGTATGGACCTGTTTTATATAGGAAAGGTAACCTTGAATGACCTATGTTGTGATCTACATTATTTCTAAAAAAACATTTATCATTTTAATTATTACCTTGACCATCTGGGGGGGTTGAGGGTCGTTAAAGGGGCGGGTCACCCCTCCACTGTAACAATAGGGGAAACATTGCTGTGAAAAATCGATAAAACGATTTTGCCTGCTTCACTCTTTTACTGTGACAAATCCCAACAAACAGAAACAGTCCATATCCTGCAGTACTATTTTAAAAGGTCCTGACAATATGGTGGTACTGGGAAAAACAGTGGGTTGGTACTAGTTTTAAAAACTATTGCTCTAGCCCTTTCACAAAACAAGCCACGATTTACACCCAGTTGGTTATCCTCTCTGTTTTTGTAAATAGACAAAGTTGATAAGGGGGGTTGAAGTTAATCTGTCACTGTCAGGCCTCTAAACCGCCAAGCCCCAGAATGGTCAAGTTATATCAGAGTAAAACCAAATTGCACATCTGATGGAGAAATGACAGATGAGCTCTGTGACCAGGCAACCATTTTAGGAAGAAACCCCACCAGGAAGGCTGTAATGCAACATTTAATGCACATCAATTATTAAAATTATTATAACCATATTGGGTGCATGCTTACTAAGCCCTGATAGAATATGCTTTTAGCTTTGTGAAGTCATTGTATGGTTGGTGGTCAATGAGTTGTCTGATACTCTGTCACTTGTTTTTTTTATAAACAGTACCCAAAATGCTGCAAATGGTGGAGGCTTCTTCAATGTTAATGTTACTGAAGGTTTTGTCATAGTCAACTTGACAACACAAGATTTTCCTTCTTTACTTCATAAGAGTCAGAAACATAGATAGAACTTGGAAAGCTTACAGCACTTTCTTTACTTCACCAGACAAGGTCAGAGACAAACTTTCATTTGCCAAGAGCTGTTGTGAAATTGTAATACTACAAAACCTTGCTACAGTCAGTCATTTGAAAGATTAAATTCATGGCTAAGCCCTCATTAAACAGCATTTGATCAGCCACCACACAAACTGTGCTGTAGCAAAACTACATCCTTTTTCCTTTTACTTTGATGCCAACTTCACATTTCAATAATAAAGCTGGTCAATTAAGCAAGTTTTGTATGCATGTATTTCAATACAAACTTTTAAACCGTAAAACCACAGTGGGGGTAAATGTCAAAGTCATTACATTTGACAATGTACTGTACTGAGTTCACTGCACTGCGATTCTACACTGCTTCTTTTCAAGAGGGGTGTAAACGAGCTTTACACTAGTGCCATTTTTACCAACGAAAACAACAGTTCTGCAGGGAGCAGTGCAGACAAAAGAGCAGAAAAACATTTTGAAAGGGAAAGTTCTTAACAAATTGAAGATATTTAGAAAGCAATTAGTAAAGACATGATGTAGACAAAGGGCACAGCAGTCAAAAACAGCCCGAGTCAGCCAAACGCTAAACGACTGTAGCTTCTTCCAAGTCCCCCACCAAAGTCATTATGCTCCTCGTTGTAAAGAAAATCACATTTCAGTGAAACTTTTTTAAAAAATTACTATAATGCCACCTGAGGAATAGTCAGAAAACTGAAAACTCCCAGTTTACAGCCATTACCCCTTATGATTAAAGACTCATATTGAAGACTCGGAAACTCAGTCATTCAAATGGATGAAATTCTACAAAAGGCCAAAAATCAGTCAGAAAACGTGTTTCAGAGTCAGAAACAATATTACAAATATTTGTTAGTGCTGAGGATCAGAGTTTTTTTTTGTTGTTGTTGTTTTTATGTCAAAAATTATTCTAATCAGAAACAAAACAAATTTGCAATTTTTAAATGTGACGCTTTCAACATTTTTATGTCTTTTTGTCTTTCTTAGCCTGCCTTCATCTTCTGACAAAACGTTTTTTTTCTCTAGCACAGCTCACAATTGGAGCTGTACTAACACAAGTCTTTCGGAACCTAATTCAGTACCTGCGGTGGTGGAAACACAAAGACTGGTGACCCTACCAGCAGTTTAGAACTGGAAGCGGTTTGGTAAAGAAAGCATTTAAACATCTACTTGCTACCAGGAATTTAATGCACTTTTTCTATCATTGTGGTCTCTAAAAGATAGATTATCCACATTGGAATAACAGAAAAAAATCTACACATTATTTCTTCAAAAAATACTTCCTAATTTTCCACTGCTTGTGATCCCAATTGTAGTTATATTTATCTGATGAGTTTACCATCACTGTTTGAAAATACTTTAAATGCCATCAAATGAAAGTGTAGCCGGCAGCAATCTTGCATCCCTGTCATCATGCATCTTTTCATTCTGTTGACCTGAACAACAGAAAGAGGATGGTCTTCAATTTAGTATTCTCTGTCATTATACTAACAATGCTTGTGAAGCACAACTCTGAAAGGCATTCTCTGGTCACTTGCCATTGTAAGAAAAAAAAACACCCATGCTAGCAACCATGACCCACTGCAGTGCTCATGCTGTCTTTCGAGAAACAGACGCATCACTTACCATGATCCAGAGAATTATTTGAACTGTGAGGCAGAGGCTGCTCTGATCCCATCTGCAGTGGGAATTCCAGCTCTGATGTCTTTGAAAGGCCAGGTTCAAGATCAATTAAATTTTTTATTCGACTGTCAACTGAAGACTGCTTTGACTTTCAAGTTTAAAATTGAAAGGAATTATGACTAGATCGGAGATCTACATTAATGTATGTCGGATGGCACTTCTATCTTAGGAGCAGAGAAAGCAACAGCTGAGGCAACCAAACCGTACAGCCATTGAAAGAATTGAAAGAATTCTTGGTATATATCCTGGTTTTCCAAAACATCCTCTGGAGAGATGCTGTCTCTCACCAACATCTCAGCAGCTCTGCGATGTTATTTTATGTGTTGAATTCAGTTGTCAAAAGCAGCACACTAGATTAGACAGCCCATTTAAGTTTACGATCCTCCAACTGAAACATCTAGACATGCCACTCTGAACAGGTTTTAGCTAGGCAAAGACTGGAAGTAATCTTATAAGGACGGCAATATGCATCGTCAAGACGGAAAATTACCATAATTTCATCCCTTGATTAGGACTGATGAGATGACAGCCCGGACAAACTCAAAATATACTTTATCCGAACTGCTCTTAGCACGTCCTCTAAAGCAGTGATTCCCAACTGTGGGTACTCGTACCCCTAGTGGTATGTGAGCTAATTGCAGGGGGTACAAGGAAAGATTTAAAATTTTATTTCCAAGATGATGGGTAAATATCATCAGTTGGTAGGGATAATTCTTGGATGTGTGATGCTTTATTATGACCCAGGTACAAAATACACCAAGCTTTTATCAACCAAAAGAGCAAAAAAGGCACAATAAAAAAACTACAGGAGGGAAGGACCAGAGCAGGGGTGTCATTGCTGTTTACCTGCACGACGCTCCACACTGATGCTACAGGGAGAGAGAGAAAAGTAACAGCTGTTTGCACTGAGCCGAAGAGAACACAAAATTCTCCCAAATACCAGATTTTGGAGGTAACTGGAATTTCTTATATTTTGTTATGTATTCAGTTTTTGAAGTTAGGTGGCAGCACATAACTTAACGTTGTGCATGAGCACAGGTACAAAATGATGTCAGTGTAATTTGCAACTCACATTTCAACCTGGAAAGACTCAAAAAGGGAGAAACAACGAGATAATGATTAGCAGGTTTATTAATGAAAATAATCTATTTGGTGGTCGGACCCTAGAGGAAGACATGTAGTCGGAGGATGATGTGAGCTAGAAAGGCCCTTTTAGGATTAGGTATGTTTTCCCCCCGGGAATCCGATCCTGGTGGTGGAGTGGCCTGAAGAAGTAAGTTTGTAAAGAATATGGGAGCCGAATGGTGGAGAAAGGGGAGGAGGGGGTTGAAGCTCAGCAACGAGCAGTGTCTTCAATGATGAAGGTATTTTAAATATAATGTCTTGGGAGATGGTTGAACAAGGAGAAGAGCGGACCCGTCTCTGATTGGAGCGTTATGGAGGAATAACCAGGCAAAGCGGAGGCGGTGAAGGTGAGTCTTCCATGTTGAATTTTCGTTAAAAAATCCATTTACTGAACCAAAATGGGTGTACCGAGAATTTTTGGCATGAATACATGTACCGTTACGCACCTAGTAGAGAATATCTGTTGGTGAGCCATCATCTTATGAATTGTTTACAACTAACAAATGTTAACATTTTCGTAATCCATCACATTTAATAATCACTAAAAAGTGTTGTATTAAGTAAAAGAAAACCTATCAGCCTTGTGACTGAAAACAGTCAGCATTTGTGTCCACTTCCATTATGATGCAAAACAATTACCATCAAACTCAACAGAAGTAGTTTAGCTTCTTAGTTTAGACTGTAAATGGATTGATCCTTTTATATGTAGTGCTTTTTTAATCATACTGAACACTCAGTGCTTTACACTTGAGCCACATTCCCTAATCATGCTCACAAATGTGCAAATATCCATACACCAATACGCAGATCAGTAGGTGGATATGAGATGAACTTGGAGGAGGAAGGTGTCCAGTGGGTAGAGTAGCCTCCATAGTCAATCCTTTTTCTGAAGTTTTTTTCTTTCTATGGTTTTGCTGTCGTCACCATGACCTGAACATGCCATGATGTATCAGATCCTAACTGCGAAAAGAACAACCAAATACTCTCCATCTCCAAGAGGCTACAGCCTCAGTGCTGTACTCAGAATTCATCACACAATAACAAAATTAATATTTGATTTGCATTGGTAAAGCCACATCTTCCTGCCTCCTGGAAGGCTCTCAAGAACAAAGCCTTCCTCCTCTTATGCATACAAAAACACGCATTTAAGGCTACTTTAAATAGCAGCACGTCATGCCCTGCAGGAAACAAGTTTGAAACTAGTTTGATTTGTTAGGACTTCTCTAAAATAAAAAGTTAACTCAAACACAAAGTTGTGCAGACATAACCCAAAAAGTGCATACCTTACATTGACAAGTGTTAGGGTTTTACGACTTTTTATATTGTTTATCACTTGTGTCTGCTCTAAGTGCTTTCTTCCCCCACATGTCATAGACAAAGAGATAAGAGAGAAGGGTGAGTTATGCTATTATCAGCAACATCTAGGGACTGGCACCTCACTCCTTTCTCTAAAATCAAGACACATGAACCCTAACCTTTCTGACCACCCACACACACACACACACACACCCACTCTGAATGATGTTTGAACTGTGTGTGACCAAGCATGTATAAATAAAGAGAGAGGGGGCTAATACTTCGTAGTCTGTAGTGCACAGCTACCCTTGCAAGTAAAACTGACTCTGTGTCTTTCCTTACCTCTGAGTTGATTAAATAATACCTATCATTAATTTGGTCCTTCGAGTCGGATATTATAAGAACTAAATTGATTTTATCTTTCTTTGCAGTGACTGGCGGATCTCCGGAGACAGCCTGACGTCGAGTTAAGCGCTGCCGCACAGCCGCATCTAGGCCTGGTGGCTGAAAGTCCCGGTGTGTGACGTTCGCATCTGGCCGGTGGATTATTGTCTTGCTCGATGCCGGGCGGGTCCGGGAGATCCGACAGAGTCACCTGAAAGTCAACTCAGAGGTGAGACAGTTTTAAAATACAGTACGTGAGATAAGAGTAAGCGCTATAGAAATGAAAGAAGAAAAGTACTTAAAAGTCGTTTGGTAGTGTGTCGCCGTAAGGACACTGCATTGGAAAGGTGTTATTTCGCCGCAAGGAAATAGTGATAAATTTAGGTAGGATCTCGCCGCAAGGAGATCAGAAACGACTAGGCGCCGTAAAGTGAACTGGATAATTTGGTTGGTAACATTCCGCCGGAAGGGAATGAAATTAAGTGTTAAATAATAAAGAGATCTCATAAACTGAGCTAGGTCGACCATACATATTGCTGAAGGGACATAAATATGTTAAAATATTAACTGTGTGAGTGCTATATTATTGTTCTTCCTATTTTTATTACACATTAACCATCATCTCCTAAACATCAAAGTGGGGATGATTGTGTTAAATGTGCTTTAATTTGGAAGATAAGTTTGGTTTTTTACAGTGTGGAAGTTTGAGTATAAATGAATAAAAAAAAAACTTTAAACTTTCCTGAAGGAAGTTTCGTTTGTCTTAAATATTGCGATCAGTCGGAAAAGAAGGTAAAAAAGTGAAAAGGGACATTAGAGAGTCGAAAAGAAAGTTGTTTTAGAAAGGAGTATAGTGCATGTTGTGGAAGGAAGTGACAGGCAGGTGGACAACTGACTGACTGACTGATAATATTTCTTTGTGCAAAATCCGAACATATACTAAACTTTTTCTTCTGCTTCTCTCACACACAAATACACACATATATGGGATTTGAGTTCAACATCTGCGTTTTTGAGTCTGGAATTTAGAAACCTGCCCTTCTCCATGGCTACTCTGCCAGAGACGCTTCTCCAGCACGGCCTGAAAGAGAGAGATCTGCCTTCCTGTCTGCCTGCTTGTTGAAAATTGCAGTGTGAATTTCCACAAAAAACGAAACTCAGAAGAAGTCTGGCCCGAACCCACTGAGATGGACAACGATCCATGCTGTTTGCCAGACCCAGAAGAGTGAATACACTGGATTTATACTGAAAGCACATCTTATGCGGGCAGAAGAGAAACCGGAGCAAAGTTTCTTCTTTCTCCCTCCTGGAGAAGTTAAAAGCGGACAAAGAAGGAGTGAATGTCTCACCAACAGACCTGGGAAGGGCCTGGTTGTTTTTTGGACTGATAGAGGACTGTGTGTGTGACAGTCTGACTCTGGAGCGATTAAGAAACTGATGGTAACTGATGATAACGTACAAACACACACACATTTGCATAAATCTTTTCCTATTTTCCGCAACGAAGAACGCTTATTAACCGCTGCTCATGTGACGCTTGCTTGACGTGGACAGATATAGCGGGTTAAAATATTATTTTAGAGTTAGAAAAGTATCTTTAAAAGGGTGATAACTTAACTCATTTGATACTTTCCAGTTAATTCTTTTAGAGAAACAAGTTCTCTTTTGTTGTGGAATATTCAGGGTAAATTATTCTAGTTATTAAAAGTTATTAAAAGCAGAGGAAGTTACAACATCTCCAAAACTCAGCAGTAACCATGTGTTTCTATGTTATTCTCAGGACAGATCTCATGAAGGAGCATTTTTTAAAAACCCAGCGCATGCGTAAAACCTGATGGGTTTCTCCTTCAGGCATTATTTGCTGTTGTCAGATTTTGTATCCCATAAATCTAATGGGTAGAAACCTCATTAAAACAGGCTTAGTTTTACTGCAGATGGTCTTCATACAGTCTCTGACACAGTACTTACAGTTTGGTGCAGTTTTTGTCCGCAAGTGCTAACTGACGCTTATGGAAAGTACAAATTCATTGTTTTTCACAGCAGCTGCTGGGAAGAGGTTATATTAGGTTTTTTCTTCCCTCTTCTAATTCATGCAACGTGTTGATTTACACTGTACCTTATATCGGGTCCTGACAAAAACTATGAAAGGATTGGTTCTGCAGTTTCCTTTTTTCTCCCTTTGGGGAAGGAAAGGAAACCTGATCAGTTCTGTGTTGCAAAGGAATCTTAAAACACTTGTTTTCTAAGATATAACCAGCTAAACACTTTTGAAACTTTGAGAGTAATTGGTTTTGTTTAAAACATTTCCCTTGGTAAAACAAACCTTTAAAATGAGAATGAAAAATTTGATTATTTAGAAAGAATCTGATTGGACAGTGGTACCACACAAAAAAAAGTAAACTAATCTCATGCTTCCTAAAAGACTCTGCATGAAAAGGCCTTCAGAACCGTGGAGTTATTTTCCACCACAGTACCAAGTTTTTAAGCATGCTTTTTCTTTATTTTAAAACAGATCTGGTTATTGTTTTGTTTTTGGCTTTTTAGCATAATGTTGTCTGAAGCTTCTTATGAACTGGGATAGAATAAAATATGATCTGAGGTAAATTAGGAGCTGTGAACTAATAATTTTAAATCTGATTATTGTCCAAGCAGAAATAATATATTTAGCCAATCCTTCAATCTCTGCAGAAAGTTAACACCATTGTTCAATGCAGTAGTACTCAACTTGTGGTTCCTGGACTCCTGAAGCCCGTAAGCCATAGATTTTGGGTCCATAAAATTATAATATTTAATTAAAGGTAGACCGATTACCTATTAAAACAGATCTAAGCCAATGATGAGTTCCAGTCATTTGGTGGCTTTGAAATGCAATAATACTCAAAATTTCTACTCTGGGGAACACAGATTGGGGTTGAAGAGTTTAGTTTTGGAACCAAGGCTAGGATTCTTTATAACAGAATAAAGACAAGTAAAATCCTTCATTTTAGGAAAAGAAAAGAAATAAAGGCCCTCTTAACAGTAAGAGGATGGTCGGCTCAAACTCCAATCTCCTTGTTTGATTTCTTAGGGTTTAAAGATTAAAGGAATACATATGAATACAAAGGTACACAAGGTAATTTCAGATTACTAAGAGATAAAATATTGGACATTTATCAGCATGTGGATTATTAAAGAGGGGTTCTAGAAATAAGTTTTCCCCAACTCTCAAAATTTAAATAGCCCAAATTAAAGAAAATGATGTTTGTTCTTTTTTGAAACACTATGTGGGAAAAAGTCCAGTTTGGAGACAAGCTTCTTATCTTAATTTCTGATTAAGTCAAACACTGCAGTTTTGTTTAGTTTGGGTATAACATAAAAATGTCAATGCCGACTTTTCTAATTTCCCCTCGGGGATCAATAAAGTATCTTTGAATTTGAATTGAATTGAATTAAAATACTTCTTTGCATTTAACCTGAAATTCTGCAATACGGCTGTGATCAAATTGAGCCAAACAAAAAGAGAATTATAACAATAACTCTCAGGATTGTAGTTATTATTATAGAGTTACAGTACAAAGAATTAGCAAAAGGTTTCAGCATCAGTAAATTTGGATTAATTTAAGAGAAAACTGTTGCTGTGCTTCTAAATAGTTTGTGCACTCATCTTAAAAAGGATCCTGAAGATTGTCATAACAAAATTGATCAATTATAGTATTAAAAGATATGGCTGAGAAAACATATTCTGAAAAGAGATTGTTAAAAATTTATTTTAATTCCTGAAGCTTCAAATTTGGCCATTTGTCTGTCTTTGATGTTTTGTCTTTCTTTGTTGGAATGAATGTTTGTTTATTTGTTGCATGAAACAATAATCCATGTTTAGAATAATGTTTCTAAATCCCAGATTGATTAAAACTTTGAGTTTTCAGGAGAGTTAAGAAGCAGCTTGTTTATGAGGTAGGTGCATGTTAATAGCTTTGCAATTTAAGTTACACTAATATGGGATGGGATGAAGAAACTGTGGGTCCGCCCATAGGCTGCCAATCAAAGGTTAGTTCTGCCTGACTCCGCCCACCTACCAGGTTGGTTCATGCCTTTGCTGTCATGGTAACGCTCAGCACCTCCCTTCCTGAGTTTTAACACTGTTTAAGAGACAATAGAATCAAAATGCTTGTAGTGATTGTTGCCTTAATAACATGTTTTTTTGGATGTAGGATGACTTTTAGATTTATGTGTTTTACTATAAAAAGGTTAATGAAATAGTTTAAACTAGTTTGAAGAATTAGTTTTGCATACATAATCATTGATGATTTATTAGATTGAAAGTTTTCCCTCGTGCCATTAAGCTAACTGACAGTTCAAGATATGCCAAAAGTAAGGAATATATTTCTGATAAAGAATCAGAGTTATGATTTCATACTTGGTTGGAATTATTTATTAGATTCGAATTTGTAGGGTTTATGCATCTGAATTACATTAGATGTCCATTAATCTAAAACTTTTCTTCATACAAGATAAATCAGGATATGTGACTTATTTCTAAGTGAAATATTGATGAACTGTACGACGACTGAAGTTTGTGCTTTGTTGATAATGGAACTGAGTTACAGTTAAAAACATCTGGATTTTCTTTATGCTGCTTTTGTTAAATTCATAGTGGCACGTAGTTATGTCAGAATTAATTTCTTTGGTTCTATCTAATGTGATCTTGGTTACTAGAACATTCTTGTTTAAACCTTTTGCTGGATTGTCGCAGGGGTTGGACCCTGCGCCAGAAGAGGGGAAAGTCAGAATAAAGCAACATGGAGATATTTCCAAGATCCATTTTTTTCCACATCTTTGTGTGAAGGTAGGATGTTGTTACTGTCAAAACCTGTCCACTGTGTTTTCTCAAGTTTCACAGACGGTGACGGCTGCATTACCAGAAACAGCCATCCTACTAGACACCCAGGAAAGCTGCCGGAAAGCTCCAGCTCCTCCAGCTTCATCTGGCTTCCAGGTCAAGTCGTCTTCCAACTGGATCATCCACGGCTTGAAAGGTTTGAGGACAGCGGACCACCACAAGACAAAGAACTGTAAGCTGATCACTGGCGAGTGATTGAAGAGGAGGTTGAAGAACACTGTTCTTACAAGGGCACAATAATCCCTTGGGCAGTGCAATGTTATTTCAGAATCTACTTAAGGCCATCGCATTGCTTGAAAGTTAGAAATCATAAGGTCATTTGCCTCACAGCACACACACCACAGTGAAACACACATAGAAGACCTCTACACATTTGCACATAACCTTTCTCTGGATGATGGACTGGCGACGTCTGCAACAGAGAGACAATCAAACATGCGCCATGATGCTTATTTTCCTTAATTTCTTAATATTTGGTGGCTACTAGGCGCTCCTTTGCCTGGACGGCGAGGGTCAGCCAAATTCCTTTCTCCCACTTTGACAGTGAAACTGACTCTGAGGAGGAAATCTTGGATGCTTTTATCTAACTTTCATGTTTATTGCTTGATATCTATCATTATGGCACAAATTTGAAATGTGTTCATTTCCGCCGTTGTTATAATTTGTTTTCTTTGAGGAAAAAACTGTTTGCTTTCAGTATCAGAAGGAAGGAGTTGTAATGGAAATTATTTTATTAAGTGTTCCAAAGTGTATGACCTTTGGGTTACCTCACTCCCCTGAACATCTTTTAGTGGTGGAAGCTGTAAAAGCCATTATCAGAAGTTTAATGGTTAAGGCCACTTTTTAGGGTGATGCCTTTGGAAGAGCAGATGTTGTTCCTAGGTAACCTTCTCACCTCTGAACCCGAGGACGGTCTAGGGTCATAAAGCACAAACTCTTTTAAGTGGTGATAACACCCATATACTCTTTAAATACTGTGTGTAAATGTTGACACCACACTAAACCCAAAAGCAGATGATTATGATGACATGTTGTAAATGAATATATCTTCCATGCCTGAGTGTATTCATAATTGTACTTCATAAAATGACCTTATAGCAGAAAATTGAAAAAAGTTGCTGTTTAAGTGAAGTGAGAAAAACTGTAATGATGATATGAACAAGGCTTGTTTTAATTATTTTACTTTTTATTCTTACATTTTGTTTCTTTGCTTTATTATTGTTTTACTCTGCCATGATTGGTGGTCGCCTGGCAGAGGGACCGTGTAAGTGTTTCCCACAAAATAATCTGTTTTCCGTCCTGTGGGTTTGTGCTTACACAGAGTGTTTCATTTTACATGTATTTACTCATGACTTATTCGTGATAAAACAGGGGGGAACTGTTAGGGGTTTTACGACTTTTTATATTGTTTATCACTTGTGTCTGCTCTAAGTGCTTTCTTCCCCCACATGTCATAGACAAAGAGATAAGAGAGAAGGGTGAGTTATGCTATTATCAGCAACATCTAGGGACTGGCACCAATCCTCACTCCTTTCTCTAAAATCAAGACACATGAACCCTAACCTTTCTGACCCCACACACACACACACACCCCCACTCTGAATGATGTTTGAACTGTGTGTGACCAAGCATGTATAAATAAAGAGAGAGGGGGCTAATACTTCGTAGTCTGTAGTGCACAGCTACCCTTGCAAGTAAAACTGACTCTGTGTCTTTCCTTACCTCTGAGTTGATTAAATAATACCTATCAACAAGACCCAGCCTAACATTATATAACAGGCTGAAGTTTTCATATAGTTTTCGTCCTAAAGACTGTATCTAATACCAAGAGGAAGTCAGTGCTCGCGTGGCTTTTTTCACCTCATGTCAGTGCAGATGGCCAGCTGCTGCAGGCCTGCAGTCACACCCACGGCTCCCGCAGCCCTGCCTTAGAGGCAGCATCTACATGACTGCAGAAGAAGAGTGGTTCACATTCCTTACAAGGCACACGCAGAGAGGAAGAACAAAGCTGCTGTTTTACTCATGTTTAGAGGCTGTTCAGGAGAGAGAGGCTCCTACCATGACAAGCTTAATGACAGATGTAGAGGTGTGGTTCATGCAATAAAATTTTGTTTTTGTTTAATATTTATGTATTGTTAAAAGCTTGACAGGAAGAAGGGTAGAGAGAGAAGGGGATGACATGCAATAAATATCCTAGGGCTGGGAATTGTACTTAGGACAGCATGGAGCACTATACCCTCCAAATATGGTGCGTCTTCTTTACCCGAGTCATGGGAGCCTCACAGTTTATTTAATTAAATTTTTTATTTTTTTAAATCTAAAGAAATTATGTAAATTTATTATATAGCCTAATTTGGTAGAAAATCCAGAAAATCACATTGTGCGATTTTTAGGTAATTAATTAGCATTTTATTGCATGACATCAGTATTTGATACATCAGGAAAACTAAACTTTTTTGGTACAGAAACCTTTGTTTGCAATTACATATATCAGGCGTAGTTCTTGACGAGGTTTGCACACAATGCAGCAGGGATTTTGGACCACTTCTCCATACAGATCTTCTCCAGATCCTTTAGGTTTCGGGGCTATTGCTGGGTAATACAGACTTTCAGCTCCCTCCAAAGATTTGACTGGGCTCAGGTCTAGAGACTGGCTAGGCCACTCCAGGATCTTGAGATGCTTCTTATGGAGCCACTCCTTAGTTGCCCTGGCTGTGTGTTTCAGGTCTTGTCATTCTGGAAGACCCAGGCACGACCCATCTTCAATGCCCTTACTAAGGGAAGGAGGTTGTTAGCTAAGATCTCCCGATACAAGGCCATATCCATCCTCCCCTCAATACGGTGAAGTCATCCTGTCCCCTTTGCAGAAAAGCGTCCGGAAAGAATGATGTTTTCACCTCCATGCTTCTCGGTAGTGATGGTGTTCTTGGGATTGTACTCATCGTTCTTCTTCCTCCAAACATGGCAAGTGGACTTTAGACCAAAAAGCTCTATTTTTGTCTCATCAGACCACAAGACCTTTCCCCATTCCTCCTCTGGATCATCCAGATGGTCATTGGCAAACGTCAGACAGGCCTGGACCTGCTATGGCTTGAGCAGGGGAACCTTGTGTACACTGCAGGATTATAATCCATGGCGGCGTAGTGTGTTACTAATGGTCTTCTTTGATACTGTGGTCCCAGCTCTCTTCAGGTCCTTTAAACAAGCCAACCAGGTGAGTCACAAACGCACTGGGGCCCCACACCTAGTGATCCCTTTCAAACCTGTTCTATTCTGAAGCGTCATTACTATGTACACTTTGCGTGCTCTTTAAGGGGACAACTGACGCACCTCTCTTGATGTGTGGTTCCCTCTAGACTGATCAAACAGGATAATTATACAGAATAATAAACTGTCTAGGATTTGTCAAACCTTTAATCTATTTGTGAAAACACAAAAATCAAGTATTTTTGGGAGGGGATTAGAATCAATTTATATCAAGAGAGGCATAAAAAGACATAGTATCGGGTAAAACATGAAGTGGAATATCCTACACAGATGATTTAAAAACATCCTGTAGTTTTTGGTCTCTGAAACCTTAAAAGAACACAACAAAGGGAGGAGATTCTTATTCTCTCAAAAGAAATGGTACAATCTTGTTTCATCTCATCTCATATCATCTCATAAACCTAATATTATTACAACCCCAATTTCAATGAAGTTGGAACGTTGTGTAAAACATAGATAACAGTATATAATGGTTTGCAAATCCTGTTCAACCTATATGCAGATGAATACACAAAAAGACAAGATATTTTATGTTCAAACTGCTAAACCTTTATTTTATTTTTGCAGATATTCACTTATTTTGGATTTGATGGTTGCAGCACGTTCCAAATACAACACAACATCCCAATTTAATTGGAATTAGGGGGTTTCATTCCCACTGTTGGAGAATAATAACTCGGACTTCTTTGTTAATGAATTCACCAATATGACACTGACATGACAAAGTTAACATTTAAAGATAGGCCAAATAAGCAATGGTATTTGTTGGACCACTTGTTTGCTGAATATTGGACCATTTAAATGTTGCTGGACACCACCAGGCCTTCCGGCGTCATCGGCCATTTTGTATCCCAGTATAGTCGGCTACTACAAATCCCAGCGGGCACTGCGACTGATATGACGGGGCGTCCCAAGTCTGACATCACAGGAGACTTTATAGGAAGGTGGCCCTTTAAGGAGGTGCTTTTCAGCTGGAAACCGAGACGCGGTTATCTCGCAACTGAAGCGCATCATTCTGGAAAAGAAATCCCACGTGGACTTTCATTCATTCTCCCAGTTGGCCAACGAGAAAATTAAACGAATTAAGCTTACAGGAATAAGAAGGTTTGTAAGTTTTCAACTTTACCGATCGAAGACCTGGGTTTAACACGTAACCAAAAAAACACGGAGTTTTCAAGGAGACGCAATTTTTCCACGTTTTTTTTGTTCCAGTCGACTAGTGACGGTCCGTCATATTTTTTCACCTCTCTGCCAAGGAGGTCACAAAGGACAAAAAACAGATTGCTTTGCTGAGTATCCACGGACACATGGAACTCTTCAACCCCTTTCTCTCTCTTCCTCTGCTCAGAGGAGGCTACATCAAGTAAAATCCATCCTTTTATTTTTATTTCTTTATTAGAAATAGCGTGGGCAGGATAGAGTAGGTTTAAGTGCGATTTAGAGTTGCCACTTATAGTCTAATGTGTTCTAAACTGTATCTGCATGCAACATTTTATTGAAACTTTTACTGCTATTGGATATCTGAAAGCTGCTGTGCTTCCCAGCTGTGAACATTTTGCTGTGTTGTTGTAACGCCTGAGAGCAAGCTCAGGTGAGGTAAAAACTGAACTGCTATAATAACCTCATGCTGAAATTCACCATTTTCTTTGTCTTCAACTTTACTGCTTATTAGTTGCCGCCAAAAGTTTTACAGCTCTTTGTGTGCGCAGGGAAGTTTTATGATGGCCTGTGTTCCCCTGAGCTACACTTTGGGAGGGTTGCTCCCAAAGCTTCGTTCAACACCATATTCCTCTCGTAATTTTGCTATAACTGCTGGTTTGATCTCATACACACTTCTTGCTGTTTTTATTTTGTTTAGTTAGATATTTTACCCTTTTGTGTAGAACTTTGCATGTTTGATTAGGAGAAGATTATTGAATCGGAAGAGCGGGTTGTATCAGGGCTGTTGATTTAATACATATTCACATAGATAAAGAGAAGGCGATTGTGTTTATTATGTGCAAGAGTGATTTGTCAGTCAAAATAAGGTAAAGGTTCCCCACGTTTTGGCAGAAATGGTTGATTAAACAGTGACATCTAGTAATAGTTATCAACTATTACTGAGAATTGTATAATTGTAATTATCAAGGGCTTTGAGACACAATTACAATCCCAGAGGACATCTCTGATTTTGATTCATAAATAAGGATTTTTGGTTAAGAAATTGATTTAGTCAAATTATGATTTTCAATTATAATTATTGATAAATATTAATTAATCAATAATCATAATCCCAACATATTTAACATGGCTCATCTTCAGTGGGGGGGAATTACCAAAAACAGCTGTCAGTTATAGAACTTTGTTGTTGCTATCTGTATTGTTGTGCTTTATTAAACTGGACCCAGTCCAATGCATGAGCCACAAGAAGAGTGTTGAATCTAGCCACCTACTCTTTGGCACACTCTGTCAGAAGACCACGCCCTGTACATGTATACACATGCTAGCAGTGGTGACTCTTACCAGAGATGGCTAATCCAGGTCCAGAAAGTAAAAACTCTCCTAGTTTTCCTTCATTTTGTTCAATTAACCAGGTGATTATTCTCTGTCTATGTTGTGGAACTGGAAATACAAATGGTTGGAACTAATCTCTGAGCAGGCTTTTTACTTTATGTAACTGGATTACCCACCTCTGACTCTTACCCATTGGAAGAAATAGTTCATTGAGTTTGCAGCTACCTGAGTCTTGGCTATTTAAGTTTTACTTAAATCAATAAATCAGTTAATGAATGATGCATTTCAGTCTGCTCAGCTGTTCTTAACCACAAAGTTGCTATATACAAACGTAATTTACAAACACTCATTAGACATACCTCTGCAGATGACTGCTTGCAGCCCAGATTTATATGATAATGCAGAATAACAATACTGGTAAAATGCCCTTTGAAAATATGGCAGCAAACACGCAACAGACCTAAACATCTAGTTATACCACATACTTAGGATACCTGTTTTTAAAAGATGCCATGAAGGACTATGTGCTATTATACATATTTTCAAACGTTATCCCTTAGTGCATATTTATGTGATTCACAATTTAGTGAAAATGTATTTAACTATATTTTAGCATTTCGGACTACAGATATTATGTAGAAACTCTGTATGCTAACACAGTACTAGAAGGCTCTTAAAGAAGAAGATATAGCAAAACCCAGGTGGGTCATGTATTTTCTGACAGCTGCGGGGTTCAGGTGTATAGATCAGCCTGGTCTCTCCAAAGTGCTGAAGCAAAACAGCATGATCCTGAGAATTAATTATCCCCACAACAACAGTGTAGTGAAACAGACTTGGGTGATGTAATGTTCGAGGCCATCTTTACCTCATAATGGGCCACTCTTTGGGACTCGGAGATGAGCTGAGCGCTGCACACTTTGCAGTAGCTGTCTGTGAAAAGCCCCTGGTCCACCTCTGTTGACTTCATCTAGAAAAAGAGACAAACACAGGCATAGTTGTTAAACAACAGATTGCACAATTATTGTACTACTTAATATTTGAAGTATTGATGTCATTGTATTAGTTGTGTAACTCACACAAGCATAGTTTGTGATTTCATGAATATGATTATAAAGCTTCTCAGTAACATAAACTGAATCTGACATGGGTTTGAGTTCTGGTGGTTGAAGCAGAACACCACATTAGATCAAGCAAAAAGTGCAGAATTATCACATTTGATGTTCACGCGCTGAGGAGGTATTTGTTTGGCCCACCGCTAGTACACGAGCAGAAATTTTAAATTATTGGTTCAGTGTACAAGAAGGTGCATTTATCAAACTACTGGAAAAGATTCCTTGCAGATACAAACTGTCTGGGGAAGCTCACTAGTTTCCTGTTTGCTATGCCATTTGAGTTTATTCAGTGTTTTGCTTTTTAAAATGTTTCCTGTTCTGCTTTGACTATTTCAGCCCTGACTTGTTCTTTTCCTTCTAGTGTTTTTGGAAGATTTTTACCAAATTGAAGATAGTTTTTCTCAGACATCTGATAGCGAAGAAGTAACACTTGTATACCACTTCGGACCAAATACTGAACAAACAAAAAAGCTACCTGATTTCGTTGTCACCATAATGAGCCCTTTGCTTTTGGTCCTTAAGGAACTGAGACAAACCGACCAAGATGTAACATAGCAAGTAAACTGTGATCACACCTCATTCTTTCATTGTTTTTAATCAATATTTCATTACCTCAAGCATTTAATAATAATAACTAATTAAGACTTTATTGATCTCACAATGGAGAAATTATCCTCCGCATTTAACCCATCCCATAGGGAGTAGTGGGATGCCATTGTGTAGTGCCCAGGGAGCATTCAGTGGCTAAGGGTCTTGCTTGGGGACCCAGAGTGGCCAGCAGGGGGATTCAAACCAGGGTCCTTGTGGCCTCTCCAGGACACAAATGTCCTGCTCTCTAACCACTAGGCCACCACTTCCCCCTTGAGTGACAGATACTGAGCAGCTTTTGCAAGCAATGAGACAGAAAAATCCTCTTATGACAAACAACCTACTTCAGGCACAATATTAAAATTCTATTTGACCATCATAAATAAATTACTACAACAGATTAGTCTGGCAGGTTTTCCTAGAAAACTTTTAATATATATGATGGAACTTTGGGCTAACTGTTAGACAAAATATATATTTAAAGGGGCAACACAGAGCTTTCAGCTCCACAGCAGAACTGTCTTTTCTTGCTATTACTAATTCAGCCAAGACTCCATTAAGGGCTCACATTTTATATTTGGAAGCAGTAAGGCTCAAACCATGTGCTGGGATCAGATACGTCTTCATTATGAGCAGCAGGAGAGATGAGAACTGACTTTATGGGTATTCTGACATAATTCTTTTTCAACGTCTTTAAATACATCAAACAAGATTAGGTAATCAGAAAAAGAAGCATTCAAATTGAGTTGCTTTTCGTTGTCTCCTAACTTCTCCTCACAAACCCACAGCTTTCTCTTTTAAATGTCTTTAAATACTTCATTAAGCATTTTTACTGCTTCTATAAAAATTTAATGTACTTGATTAACTGAAAATATGTGCAAAAATAGTGCTTGCAAACTCTGCATTTAGTTGTTTCTAGCTAAATCACTTTTGCATCACTGTATGAGAATCCTATTTTTAAGTACTTTAAGTACTTTAAGTTGCCAATTAATAAAAACTGCTCCTCAGACTTTCTAACAATAATTGGTGCAAAATAAATTCATACACCAGTATTAAAATCTTCTCACAAATCAATTTAATCATATTTTATCTTTAACACAAAAACAAACCATTGAATACAACTGCACACAAATCACAAATGCTGCTTTACAAGCACACATGCTGCTTTACAAGCACACCTTCTCTTTGGTGCGCTTTCATTTTTGCCCCAATCGTACAATTGATGTTGGAGCAATACAATCTGTGACTTGTGAGTAATTCGTATGTCCAAACACCAGAGAGCTCTGCCTGCTCCAGACTAGGTAGGTATCCAAACGGTAGTACAAACGCCGCCATGTTGATGACTAGGGAAACTCAGCAGCTGCACCCTTCGCAGGCTGCATTTGAAGGCTGATGACATGATTCATTGCAGGTCGAAGCAGATTGTTCAAACAGAAGTAGCAATGGCGGAGGAGACAGAAAAGCTGTGAATAAAATTTTACATATTAGGCTTTCTGTAAAACTAAATTAACTTTTACAATGGTTTTAGGCGAGAAGGTAGCTGTGTAAATCTGAAGTATATGTTCGTCTTATCAACATACCCCTTGATTGCAAAAGTGTTCAGATGTGTTCAGACATCTCCGCTCCCACTGTGCTGACAGCCTGCTCGCTTTGCAGCTGACCAGGTGGTCGAGGCGAACTAAACCGACACACATCGTTTTCAAAACTGTCGTTGGGTTTCCCCAATGGTTGGAAATTAAAAACAGATCTAATTCAGTCAGATGATATGTAATGTTAATTTTTGGTTTATTTTTTAGTATTATTTGCTACAAAAAATGCATTTAAACTTTGGTCAGAAACTTCATATGTTAGTGGTGGTTAAAAAAATAAATCAAACAAATGGTATTTCTCATCAATGTATTTTGTGTACAGTGTTATATTTTTATATCTATAAACACAAAAAATATTTTGAACATTTTAAATGGAGGAGAATAAAATGAAAAGATAATAAAAAGAGAACATTTTAAAGAAAGGAATATAACCAATCAGTAATATGTAAAGACAAAAAAATAAAAACCATACGCAGTTATTTACAGTGGACACAGCAGGATTAACCTTCAGGCTCCATCTTTATGGCTTCACAGCTCCATGGTTCACTGTTACTAGATGATGAAAGTTACGCTGGGGTAAGAGCAGGAACAGCTAGTGAAGACTAGAACGTCCAATTTCACAGCCAATTACTGTCGGCCTTCGCAGCCATCGAATGCTATGGTAGTAACTGTAGAACTGTATTTTTAGAGCAGGACCAGTTCTAATGTGGTCCTGATGTCAAAAAGCACTAATATGGCCCTCTTTTAAACTTTTACAAATGAAATAAAGGTTTCACAAATCCCAAACTGTGTTTATAAGATTCTGCTGTTAATGTAGAAAAATCTAAAATAGTGGCAATATTGTTATTTTTATCCATACCCGATAGTCTATCATTGAGGGCTTTACAAAATGAAATGTATTTACTTTTTAAGCAGCAAGTTTTATTAAACATTTGTAACAGATTTTACATACATATGTCCATGCCGCAGTCGTGTATGTTTATTCATTAATTTTATAACGGTCACTGTAATTTATGAATAGCCAGAGGGTGATGCTAAAACAACGTTGTTACATGCTAGACGTCACATATTATTGATAGAAGCGCAGTTTGTCCTAACCAGCTTTTCTAAATTGTTGCCCACCTATGGAGAGGTGAGGGCAAACTCCTCCTGCTGTTTTTGATACACTTTCGATACCAGAAGCTAACACACTAGCGTTGGGGGCAGGAACAACACAGCTTGTCTCTAGGTGAGTGTGTTTTGCGTTTTTAAGATCAAGATGAATACAACGTTTTTGCTGGAAGTGGTGATTAAAAGAAAACTATCACACATAAAGCAATGTTTACTATGCAGAATTGTACGTATAGCTAGACATGTGCCTTAAACTATTTGGTGTGCCATCACCAAATGCACTGGTGCCGGGCTTGGGATTGAATTCTTTACAACAGCATCTTATTTCATATGTTACTGTGTGTGCTGACTCCCATGGCATACACCAGTGATGAACCCACTGAAGTAAAAAAACTCATTATCAAGCACAGTTGAACCTCTGTCACTGATATAAGAGAAAGAAGTAAACCAACTAATTATAGCCATCAAGTGTTGTCATTAGCCAAAATGATTTACTGTTAAGTACGCAGAGTATAATGGTTGGAGACTGTTTACTGTTCTGATGACCAGTCTGTTTTTTAACAAACACATGTACTTATCTTTTTTATTTTAACAATTGTGTCCTGGCATGTAGTAAAGTCTAAGTGTTTACTTTCAACATTGTGTGATGTGTAACAGTCTAACTGAGTCTGCAGTAAGTTTATCTTTGAGTCCAGGTGGTACAAAACAGATGAGTGGTTTGTGGACAGAAATAATCATTATTTTGTTTTGTGTTTAGATTTGCCAGCAGAGGTGAAACACAGCATACAGAAAGTGGAGGAGATGGTGGGAATTTGGAATGACTTCTACTTTGGTTTCACACAGCTTTCTATACACTACATTGTTATTCCAAAGTCAAGTAGGTTCACCCATTGCATTTCACAAAATAAAGAGCATGCTGTCATAAATAACTGACCACCTTCATGGTTTTCTATAAGTAGCCAATTGAAAAAAAAAAAAAAAAAAACTCTTATCCCAAGGCTTATTCAAAAGCCTGTTTCACAATCAGTTCAAGAATACAACTTTTACAGATTTTGTTTGTGCTAGAGTTAATGCTGACTACTGCCGGGAGTTTGTACTGCTACTCTCATTCCACCACCAAAGGCTGGCACCCCATCTCCAGCCTCAGCTCCCAGTATGTGAGACTTCATTTTATCAATCAGCTTCATTTTTTCTTGAATTATGGGCCTTTTTTGTGGCCTTTTTCACCTTTAAGTAATCTAAGTGTTTTAGTGACTCCTAATTCTTTTCAAATTGGTAAAAGGGGTGTCCAGATGTCCAGGTGTCATCAACCAACAGTATCCCGGTGGACCTCTGGACGAAAAACACTAAGGTTGGCGCAGGTTTGCTATATAACCTGTCATACATAATTGTCCTTCTGCCCATCCTTTTTTTTTATACATGTGTAACTCCTGATACAGAAATCTAATTATAGCTCATTTACCCAGGTTCTGGGTAAATGAGTTGTTCTGGTTGTGCACAGTTAAAACATAATTTTGGCTTTGTGCTTGTATTTTGCAGTTAAACAAAGGCTCCAGACCTCAGTCACAGTTGCCAAAATTATTTCCTTCCTGATTTTTCCATAGATTAGGTGAAGCGCATAAATCCCTCTTGTAGCTGAACACTTAGATGACAAAATAATACCACCCTTGTTCTTCACAGTTTTGACAGTGCAGGTTTCCTCCTTCTTTGACTAAATGTAATAATGATGAGTAATGAATAATTATTTGTCTCCTTGTTTGTTTTCTTGATTCTTTCTCTGTTTAGACATTTTTGACAAGTTCCTCGCCTCTTTAAAACCACGTCGCTGTTAAATATTTTCTCAAGTGTATTTGCATCACACAAGAATAACTCTTTTATGATCAACTGACCCTGTCTTTTTTTATTTATTGTCACTTGCCTTTCCTTCATTTGGGCCAACTACTCATCAAGCCGGAGTGCCACAGCGGGTGGAGGATCTGGGTGGATGACGACAACACCAGGAGAAGCTCCTACATTAAAGATGTCTTGATAACAGCAAGCAAGCTCTAACACAAGTTCCACGGCACTCCTCATCGCCTCAGTATGGAGGGAGGGCAGGGCAGGGCAGGGCTGTGAGGGGTCTCAGTTGATTCTGATTTCATAAGACCTGCAATCTAAAATTTGCCTGCAGATACTTGGAGGCATCAACTCCTAACCAAAATGGGCAACTGTATTGATTTGTTGTGTCCTATTTCATGAAACTGGACAGTTAATGTGATAGATCACTATGATGGAAATCTGTTTTATAAACCAGGAAGAGGAAGAAAATTATGGAGGATTTCAATAACTTGTCACTTCCCTGGATAGCAAACTGGTAAAAAAGAAGGAAGCTCTTCAGGATTTCAGGAAATGTTTCTATCACCATGGCTAGAGCAGATGCCCCTTCATCAGTCTTTGTGGAAGAATTTGGGAGTCAGTGAAGATATTCAGTCCAGCAGGTACACTGTTGTCATCTCTGATGTAAAGATTGTGATTATAAAACTGTATTAAAGCACTGAATAAGTGTTCTTGTTATGCTTTCACCCACTTATTATAACAAATGACACCAATATTTATTTCTTTTCAATATATAAAATGCATATTTTATTGTAATGATTTTTAAGCTTATTAAAGATTGCTTCAAAATACTTGATGAAAGTTTTACAAAAATACACCAGATTAAAATCAATATTGAAATTTCAGATGTTCCTTGTCTCAGAAAATCAGTTATTGTCTAAACTCCATCTGACATGTCTTCTCATAATTTTGAAGTAATCTGCTGCTTGTGGATCTACCAGTCATTTCTAAAAGCGATATTTGAGAATACATAAAATCTAAATAGTAGCAGTAATTTGCATTTACTGTAAGGTGATGGTCAACCTTTGTGGTTTTTTGGATAATTTTACGCTCTCAGACATCACAAATTAAATGTCTGTCCAACAAGTTTCTGGCAGTATTAATCACCGGGAGAAGAAAATTTACACGTCTAGTAATCCGTTCATATTACACAAACAACCACCCTCTTTACAAAGGTTCTGAGAGTCCTCTCTTTTCTGCTAAATATTCGTTAAATAAACATTCATCACACAATGTTTCAATTTCTCTCTGTTAAGGAGCTATTGGAACTGTTTTTGGGTCGATTTAATATGCGCTGAATGTTTGACCTTCACCTGCAGACTCCCGACACAAGCTGTAACCAAATTCATCCGGGTCCTGTGAAAGCCGATGGTGATCGGCTGTGAATTTAGACGGTCTAGCCTTCACCAGCAGTTCCCGCTCTTATTCTAGCATAACTTCTATCGTCTAGCAACCGTGACAGCAGTGAGCTGTGAAGCCGTAAAGATGGAGCATGAAGGTTAATCCCGCTGTCTCTGCTGTAAATAACTGCGGATGTTTGTTTTTTTTCCCTTTACATATTCCTGCTGGCTTATATTCCTTTCTTTAAAATCTTCTTTTTTCGTTATCTTTTCATTTTATTCTCAGCCATTTAAAATGCTCAAAATAATTTTTGTGTTCATAGATATAAATATATAACACCGTACATAAAATATATTTATGACAAATACCATTTGTTTGATTAATTTTTTTAACAACTGCTAACATATGAAGTTTCTGTCCAAAGTTTAAATGCATTTCTTGTAGCAAATAATAATAATAAATTAACCAAACATTAACATTACATATTATCTGACGAAATTATATCTGTGTTTAGTTTCCACCCATTGGGGAAACCCGACGGCAGTTTAAAAACGATGTGTGTGGGTTTAGCGCGCCTCGACCACCTGGTCAGCTGCGAGGCGAGCAGGCTGTCAGCACAGCGGGAGCGGACATGTCTGAACACATCTGAACACTTTTGCAATCAAGGGGTATCTTGATAAGATGAGCATATACTTCAGATTTCCACAGCTACCTTCTCGCCTAAAACCATTGTAAAAGTTAATTTAGTTTCAGAAAAAGCCTAATTTATCCAACTTTTTTCACAGCTTTTCTCCTCCGCCATTGCTACTTTCGTTTGAACAATCCGCTTCACTAAAAGAAGGTGTCATTTGTAAAGCAGCATTTGTGACTCACAGCAGAAGATTCATGCAATTGTATTCACTCATTTCTGTTTGTGTAAAAAAAAAAAAAAGTTTTATTAAATAAATTAAAAAACTGTTTGCAAGAAGATGTTAATATAGGTGTGTAAATTTATTTTTGCACCATTTGTTTTGAAAAATTGAATGTAAGAGGTTTTTGATGTGAAACTCAAAGAATACAATGTGTGCATTTGTACTTATGAACTTAAGATGTGTAACTGCTGTTTTGTATTTGTGAAAGACAGAAAACATTTTACAATAACAAAACTCCAGTTTCAATGCACAAATAGTTTTGCACCAATAGGAACAATTGGAGCAAAACGGTGAATGTAAGAGGTTTTTGATGTGTAACTCAAAGAATATAATTTGCGCTTTCGTATTTAAGAAACTGAAGAGGTGTAATTGATGTTATGTATTTGTGAAAGACTGAAAAAATGTGTACAATTACAAAACTGCTATAGCATTTATCTTTGTGATTTCAAATTCACAGTTACAATGCACAAATAGTTTTGCCCCAAAATTACCTTCATACATATCTGATGTTTAGATCATGCAACAATTTTTACATTTTTTTTGCAATCAAAATTATTAAACACTGCAGGCATGCTGAGAGCCGTAGGTCATGAGTAAATTGTGGGTGGGAAACTGTTTCGAAACAGTTTTGGAATGTAACCCTGGAACTACAGAGTAGTAAATAATAAATATCAGATGAATAAAGTATAGCACTTTCAATAACAGGAAAATGGATTAAATGAAAAACGGAAACCTTTTTCCAAACCTACTTTTGACGGCTTTAAGTTTGCAAACTCTCATTTCAGTCTTAGGAATTAGTGTCCTTTTCCCAAGGCATGACAGACAGCATTAACTAACACAAGGAAGCTATCGGTCTCTAACTTGCTGCTTTCTGCTCTCTAGCATCTTGTGGCCCAGAGGCAACAATCAGACTGACAGGACCGGGCTAAGGCATTTCAGAAACAGAGGCTTCTAAAGAACAGTTCAACATGAAAAAAAAACCTAAATCAGTAAGGCCGCTCTTCAGTCATGCAAACAGTTGATAGTGGTGTTCTTTCTTGTTCACATCTCAATACACAAACAGCAAAAATGAGAGCCTTAAATAGCATAGTCAGCCTCATGCCAGCAGCAGACCCACTGCCTGTTCTGGCATGGGCGCACAGATGCTTGAAATGAATGATTAATAACTCTAAATTCTAAGGAATCAGCGGCAACATCCGCAGCAGCATGTAAACAACAACAAGAAGGCTCTTCTCAGATTTTATTTTCTCGGGCTAAATTAAGGTTTTAAATTAACTTCTTTGCCTTTTAAATCTTCTTTGTCGAGTTTTGAAGTCTAACACTGAGCATGTAAATAAAATGCACAAATTTAATTTATATTTTATTCCTAATTACCTAATCAGACTGGATGATGATCAGTTGTCAGGATGAGACTCCAGCCCTTTCTGCTCTACCTGATTTAATCCTGCATTTGGGTATTTCAATTCTAGTTTAAGTATGTTGTACATTTTTCAAACCTTTAGAAAACATAATACTACATGATTACTTTTGTGCAGTTAGTAATATCTGATATTTCATATTAAACTCTTAGGTCATTTTGACCTCCATTTGTATACCTTTTCTCAGCTCCTTTTTGTATATTTCAAGGATGTCCTGATGTAGTCCAATGTATCGTATTGAAAACCGGATAAATATCTTTTTTTTCCCTCCCAAAAAACAGCCAATCAATGGATTTTTGAAGAATCCTGACAAAACTCATGATGCCTGTTTTTGTTGTACTTTGTCATTTCATGTTAATCACAGCAAACCATGTAACAGCAATTTGTGAAGCCAGTTTTATTATCATGTGCAAGGCTGTGGTGGTCCTGTAATACAGTGCAGAAATATTATGTTGTCGATCTTTAATCTGGGCCTTCTTCACCATTTACAATGATATTCACAGTGAAGGTGAGAAGTGTTGGCTGCTGCTGCTTCCTGTCTGTTTGGGGGAACAGTTGAGGCACATTTAATGTTAACATACAAAGCAAGGCAAAGGTTTTGAATCAGGAGATAAAAGATTTTCTGCACACGATAAAATTTGAACTGCAAAAGCATATTACGAGCCATGTTTGAGTGATATCAAAACATTTAGAAAGCATATTAAGATTTGTCAGCAAATTGCTCCAAATAAAAACAAACCTCAAGTTTATTAAAGACTCTAGCTGTGTGTGTCTAGTCAGATAAGGCTGTACAGCAGAAGTGACACACATAAGCCTTTTCACAAAACTGTTCCAACATAAACCCATGAAAATGAGCCCGTCTCTCATTTTCAGCCTAAGACAGTTTTAAAAAAAGCTTTGACCTAGCATATGATATAAGAGCGCTTGTAGTCTTTTATATTTTCTCCTTAAGGATTTTGATAGAGTCTGCATTTGCTAGGATGTAAGTTTACCAAATGTGCCACAAAGAACCAGAATTGAGGCAAAAGGTTCAAATTATTGTTGAATCACACTTGAATACTTTGAGTTTGTCCAGGACTGTGTGGTCCTATCAACAGCAAAATACCGGGTGTGGTCAAAGTTCAGGTAAATGTAAAGTACAGCTCTCAAAAGAGCAGCTTCTGCTCAGTAAATTAACATGTGCCTCTCTTAGGTGATCATTTCATTAAGCTAATGGATTTTCATGTCAAATCCACTGTCATAATTACAGAGGTTGACTCTTCAAAATGAGAAAAATACTAATTTTCAGAGTAATTGGTTAGGGGGAAGCAATCGCAATCATAAACCTACAGGGGATATTCTATACAATTCAATCATCAATACATGATTAGAGTAGCTGCTGTCAGCGTCCTTCCAGCCAAGCCATCTCAGCTAAGCACCATGAGCTCATTACAGAAGTCATGTTGCCACTTGAAGGAGAAACAACACACAACAGTGAAGTCACAGGGGAAATGCAACAGCCCACCTTGATTTGACATTGGAATTAGCAAGGAGCTGACTTGTTTCTCACACAATCAACTCTGTTTAACATCTGTCTTTGACAATGACGAGCAACTAGCAAATGAGTGGAGGCAAGCTGTGCAGAGTTGGAAGCCAGAGGCTGAGGGGATGGACAAGGCTGCTGAAACAGTGGGGAGGAGGGAGAAACAAGATGAAAGGGAGGTCACAGCAGCAAGTGCCCAGCAGATGTTCAGCAATGAAAGGTCAGTTGTAATTCGTCAGGGAGAGAGTTAAGCCTCCACGCTGGACGATTGCCCATGCAGACAAGCTGGGACTCACACCGGCCTTTCCAGTAGTTACCCTCTTAACTCTGGACAGCCAAGATTACAAATTCTGTTCACCTGCTCAAAGGGGCCATTGCTGTTGTTACACCATAAGAATGCTAACTTATGCAAATTAGCATTCAAGCAGGTTTAAATTAATAAACATTGGAAATCTTAGTCCTGTTTTACCTCACTTGCTAATAATTCCTTTAGTGGTTTTAATTATTTTCTTTCTTTCTTTGTTCTTCTCTTGTAGATTTTGTGGCTATGTTATGATAATATGTGTTGCTTTGAGTAATAGGCTATGTTCAGACAGCAGGAAAAAGGCGGGCCAAATCAATTTTATTTCTTGCACATACCCATATCTGAATTTTTAATGGAGGTCTGAAAGAAATCCAAATTGTGCTACTTCCATATGTGGTACTAAATCAGATGTGCATCCGATGGTTTCAAAGCATAGTCTGAACGGTTATGTTGCATTTCATCCAACTTTTACATCATTGCCCTGGCTCCGACCATGCATCCACACAGACTTCTCCACAGAATTAGCAGTCTCTGCTCCACAAAAGGCCATTTTTAAGAGTTGTGCTCTCTTTTTTTGTACATTTCTTTGTCTTGTTATGATGTGGTCATAATATTGTCAGCTTCCATCACTCCACAACCTAACCTGTTAAGCCCTGGGGTGTTTTAGTGCAATTTCCACCTGAAATTACATAACTGAAATTAATCAAGTATAGCTCCACAGTTATAAAGTCTAAAAGCAAACCTTTGGTACCTGTGTAAAGGTAAGACATAAAATAAGATTTTTCAAGTGGAACCACTATTATAACTTTTACTATCTCTGATTTATTTGTGATTAAACAAAGAAAAAAAATCCTGCCTCGCCAAAGGTTTTTTCTAAATGAACACTGCAAAACACCATGAAAATCCTTTTGACATCCTAGGAGAAGCTTTGGGTTGTATTTATCAACATCTTGACTATAACTGCAGCAAATCTGTCTCAGTTGGAGCATATTTGTTTCCACAAAGGTTTTAGTGGGCAATGTGCCAGGCACAGCAAGGATTTCAGGACAATTTAGCCAAATGTGCCAAAACTGTGACAAATGTGTTTTTAATCTCATAACAGGGAATCTGGTCAAATAAAAGTGCTGATTTCCATTGTAAGACTCCCTCTGCAAATTACATAGCCTTTGTTCATGACATTTACCCTGTATATCATCAAAATGTACAATTTTGCACAGCATAAAATCAATATAATGAAAATAAATCAAACTAAATTGTATCGTTTCACCTCCAACTGGAGGAACTTTATTGAAAAATTAGCAGTGAAAAACAATGTAAGCACACGTGCAAAAACAATTATCAATAAAAACTATATAAACAAATGTGCAAAACTATTTAGGTAAAGGATCTAAATAAAGACATTCGAGCTGAACTACATTTTTATTCAGATGATACAATCTACACATCTGCGCTTTTAGATGCACAGGTGATAGAAGAACTTCAGAATGTACATTTCTGTCCTGAAAAAGAACTTTGAAGGGTCTAAAATTGGCTTAATTTAAGATTTTTATCAAAAGCTTGGTTGGAAACCTTTTACAGTATGAATTTTTATGTCTGGTGGTATGATTGAAAAGATGTCCTCCTAGACTGTAAGTAGTTGGGAAAAGCTTCAATCTACTGTACATATCTCTCATCTAGTTAAGGTCAACATGAAATTGGTTTTTAATTCAGAAATAAATCATGCTTCATCCACATTTCTATCTGAATTATTTTGTGTACCAGCCTCCTCCTCTTTAAAGAACCTTGATTCTGTTTATCACACTTCTTTACATCTCATTTTAAATGCTAAATCTCTGACTCATCCCTGCCTTCTGTATGATTTAGCTGGCTGGACATATTTAACCATCCATAGAAAACCACACTGGTATGGTTTTATTAAAAATAGAACTCTACTGTTTAAGTTCCCAGTATACCTTATGATCCACTTGTGTGCCTCCAAATTGTTGATTTTGAATATTCCCAGTGCTTCGCATGATTTTGGCAAAACAGTATTTTCCTACCACACAACACACACAAAACACAATTTTTCATCGATTTGGTGATTCAGATTTTCTTAGTGATTTAATTAAACTCTGTTTTAATGTCCATACATTAATTTGGCTACAACTAACAGTGGCACTATACTAAGCCATTAACTGCAGAAAAACAGAGCTGTAGGATTAGAAAGTGTGTTGCCACATCCTTAGCTAATTTTTATTTAAGGTTCTACTCTTTTGGTTTGGGGTGATTTTTCATCTCCCACATGCAGGCCTGGAGTCCCGCTGGTGAGAATCTGTTGATGCATAAAAGCTCCAGATTTATAAAGTGTAAGAGAGACTCTGTAAAAAGTACACCACTTAAAAAATGGAAAGGACACACTTAAATTACATTTTTGTCATGTCATTTTTTGTTAAATACCTGAAGTCCTTCAGGTATTTGACACTGCAGGGCTGCAAACTAGAGATGCAATTAGAATCCAAATGGTTTCTATGAAACTGAGATAATAATAATAATAATAATAACAATAAATAATAACCAACGATAAATATCTGCAGCAGTAAATAGTATTTTTTTGTCATTGTCAGAACAGAAAGAACACAAGTATTTGACTGCAGCTGCAATCTGACTGTGTAACAGTATTTTCACTTCTCTCATGCACCCCATGTGTAACATTAGCTCAAATGAATGCTTTGAGTGGTCTCTAATCAGAACAGAAGTGGTGTGCTCTGACAACTCCCATATCATAGCCCAAGTTTTGTGACCATATTATCTGTGCGCACTGGCATTGGCGGAAATAGTTCAAGCTAGAAGTTGACTTCAAACACAAATCAGATAAAGAAAACGACAGTACAGATCATGTGCAGAAGAAAATACAACTAAGCTTGTTTTAAAGAAATACAGTACGAAGATATCCGCTCTTTTCCTTGTGTGAATAATGTATCTCTTAGACAACAAGAATACAAAAACCTGGACTAATATTCTGGTGAGAATTTATACTTTCTTTTTAGTTCTTTTCTTCTCCTCCTCTACGTAGACAGTGTATAAACAGCGCATCCCTGCCTCCAAAGTGGCTGCAGTGAAAACACTATATCTCTGCCCTAGGGTTGTTAAAATAACCTAAAAACAGCATGAATATCGTCTGCTTTTCGACAAGATTCCTGCAACTTACAAACATGAAGAGGCATAGTATGTCGGGCCTTAACATTGCTGTTCAAGAGTTTTAATTTTCTTAAAAATATTTTTTTTGTCAAATGCTGTTATTGGCCCATGTGGTGAGTTGCAGTTAAAGTGGGATCACAGCAAAGTGCTTTTAAATCTCTGGGTATGGTGCCAGTCTGTTAGGTGTCAAAGCTACTGCTTCATAGGTAACATTTCTCCTGACTTTCTACTCCCCACTGGACAAACCATCATACAAATCTTTGTCATTTGTGCACACAATCAGGCTGGTGACTTATTTATCAAACTTTAAGAATTCAAAGTTCAGTCTTACATAATGTGGTAACCTTTTACTTTTAGACTGGAACTCGGAGATGTCTCTAACCTGTCTAACCTTTCTCCAATACAAATACTCAGTGGTTGTTTTTATCCTATTGCCTATCGGATTAAATAACTGGTGCTTTGTACATTAATAGCTATGCCTCTGATTGAGTCTCAAGATACATTACACAGCAGGTTCTTTTTTTTTTTTGTTACAAAAAAAATCAAGTGGGGCACAAAATCTGACAAACATAAGTGAGTTGATTTATGTTAGATTTTTGTACATTAGCTACTTAGGTCGCTTCAAAGTTGCTTTTGAAGTTTTCTGGTAACAATTAATAATGTGCTCCTACAAAAGCCAGCTAAGGCATGACATGACTGCTGTGAGTCATGGGTCTGCCTTGAGAACTCCTGAATGTGATAGGTACAACAAGCTTTATTCCACCAAATTTTCAGGTTTGCAGCCACAGCCTGTTATTTCTCATTCTTCATAGGTAGAGAAGAAGTATGAGTTTAATTACAGGCGAGTGGGGTAAATATTTTATCACCCACCTTCCTTCTGTTATGTTGATATCATCCAAATGCAAATCCCCACAGTAAACAGTTAGATAGAAGAGCAGTGTTTCAAACCTGCTTAACATTCCAATGATATGCAGACGCCCTAAAGCACCACTACAGTTCAGTTGATCATTACTGAATGTGGGAGATAGGGGAGCCTATATAATTGATGCTAAACAGACTTTGGTTCAGGGATTATTAAACTATTGAAAATATTTTAGCTCACTTGTTATACAGGTTTGACTTGTCACTCCCATGTTCTATTAAACTAGGCAGTTTTTCTCATGTATTTAAAATAGAGCAAATGAGTATCACATTTTGTTGGGAAAGAAAGGCTAATTCAACATGAACATAAACATGTACAATTGTTTCTGTTTACAATACAGCAAAACTGGCTGAAAGGCTGCAACCGCATATTTCAAAATAATGCAAAATAGATTTTTGCGTAAATTTACAAATTTGTCTTACGACCAAACCCCAGGAGAAAGTCAGCAAATACTTTACTGGTATTAAAGTTTATATGAAAGGGCCAGCTATATCCATTAAGAAACAATAATAGAGTAACACATTGTGTCTAAACCAAAAGGGTCAGACGTCTTTTAATTTAAATGCATAATGATCCCCAGCAAGTCCGATGATATATTCGGATTTTAATGTAAGTTAGTCCAAACCAAACTGAAAATGGGAACAAAAACGTATTATTTTCCTGATTATTCCCTACCCATACCATGAAACCTGAATATCGACTTGGAAAGTGCATAGTAATGCATATCCCAGTAGGTTTGGTAAGAAATGCTCAAAATATATGTATATGAAAGTGGTGTAACAATAAATTCATCTCACATGCAAAAATGTAACACAAATAAATGTGAAGGAGAATCAGGCAATATTAAGAAATATTTATTTTGCTTTTTTTTTTATTAAATAGAGTAACGGCTTCACTAATAACAGTGTCTTAATGTAGAATATTTCAATCCACATTTGACTAGTCCATATGTTGTAGTTTTATTCGTGTGAAGATGAAGTGAAGGTTTCATAAATAGCCCCACCTCTCAACCAAGACTGCCAAAGGAAGGCACAAATTGAGACTGATGATGAAGAGCAGATTCAGTAAAGCTCCTGTATCTGCAACAGTGAACCAGTAAACCTCCCGGAAGGCATAACACTATCTGTTTAAATATTAGTTAAACAGACACGGACAGCCCAATAATGGTGTGGGTCAGCCTGAGCTCCCCTGCCGAGATGCGCTTCCATCCTACTGCAGTTTGAATTAATAGTAAAACATCAATCAGCTGACGTCTCAGTCAGCTACTAAATAGTGAGCAAACCCATGCACCCCCTCCGTTACTCCACCGTTTAGTTGTAAAGCTGCTGGTGGCTGATGTGGCTAATAATAACAGGTTATGGTGAAGCCAGACTGAAGCTAACAATTAGAGCAGAAAAAAGCAGAAACCTACCCTGCTGCTGTAGCTGATCATTAAGGAAAGTACAATGCAAATGACCTTTTTCCAGTCTTCAAAGCATTTCCCTTCATTTGATGTTTGTTCCAGGTTCTGTTTTTAATGTTTTCTAATTTTCACCCAGAAAATGTTAAATGTGGATTAAATGGGACAAATGTCTCTGGGTGTCCTGGACAGTGTGTTTACCAGCACAAGGTGGACTGTGTGCTGGTAAAGAAACAAATCTGAAATTTCTGTTATGGTGATATCATGTGTTCCACCAACCAAAATACATATTTGCCAATGCCACCTAACCAAGGTCATCCTATGATCATTTTTGCATTTTTATATCAGTGTTTGTACAACATATTTGGATCAGTCTGAAATTTTGCTTTTGTTCTGTTCAATTTTGATGCTTTAGGGAAAAACCTTTATAATTCAGGTCAAATAAAAATGTACTTCTGGTTTGCAGCATGCGCAATAAAAGGTACTGAAGGAAGTTAGTCAAAAAAAACAAAAATACGTCAGGGTTGGAAAAGCATGGCTACATGGATTTTTACACCTGGTGATTGAGCAGTGATCTGAGTTTCCTTTTTCATGACATATAGGGCAAGCTTTAAATTTGCATTGAGATGCTACTGTATTTTTTCCTACTCTTGATTCTCTTCACTCCTGACACCAACAGGCCTTAACAGAAGCTAAATCAGATAGAGTTATGGACTAATAGTAAGGCCTAGAATTTAAAGTTTTCCACAAACCACCTACTGTATGTTAGTTTAACATTCCTGCTGATCCAAATAAATAAAAGACAAAACTCAGCTATACCTCAGTAATGCTAAATTGAGTTTTATAGTCTCATTTTTTGTAAAGCTTTAACCTGCCGAGTACGATTTCTCTATAAAAAGTATCAAATTTTGAAATAGTTCTTTCAGCATTCCTGCCTAATCATTATTTATTAGGAGCTGTGGAGATATGTTATGTGTGTGCATCATTATTATTACTATGTTCATAACCACTGTGGGAAATAAAATGTATAACCTGTGTTAGTATAAGACATTGTGGTCTGCAGAATTGTTATTGCACAAACATAGCCTTGAGTGTGATGAAGCAGAAAAATACTGAGAACTCAAGGTGTGTGAAAAGTAGAGACTGACTTACTCCCTGCTTATATCAGTAGATACGGGGTGCAGGTGCAGGACAATGACTGTCTAAATATGGTAAAGCTGGAAAAGTGTGTACGTGACTACATGTGAGAAAAAACTGTAAACAGGGCGCTGCCCATTTTAATGTGTGTTTTAATAAAAGCAATGTGCCCAGTGAGAAGCTCCGAAATCGTCTCGGTGTGTGTCCTGATCACATGAGAGCTTCCCCTGGTCCAGGTATTTTGAATTGCATACAGCTGTATCCGTGTGATTTATTCTAATGTGTTGTGAATTCCTCCAGGTTACGGTGAATAAACAAACGCACAGAAGGCCTCTTTAAAGGGGTACTTCAACAGAGCTGAGGTGACACCATTACACTATGCACGTTAAAGAACAGCCAGGCTTTACGAATTTAAAACAAAGATGAAATAGCTTGATTCCACATTTTGAACTCTCTTGGTCATTTTAAATTTCAGCCTGGCAACATTTCCAAATACAACATGTTCCATGCAAGACAAAGACTGAAAGTTAAAAAGATAAAACAGAGCAAAATTGCACAATGAAGGAATAGTTAAGATGTTGCTGTAAAACAGATTTTTTTTTTAAATAGCTTTCCCCAAATTTTGTGCTTAATTTGACATCTTTATAAACACCTTAAAAATAAATAAATACCTTAAAAAGGTATGGACAAAATTCCAGTAGTTTCTCAGGTGTGCTGGGTGACAGGTGCGACTGATCTGCTGATTGCATGGAGGAGTATTTAAGCAGGAGGCTGCCAGCACTTCGATGCCAGATTGTTTGTCTTCAGTGGTAACAAGCTCAGCCACTTCTAAGGCTATGCTTCGCTCTTTGTCTCTAAGCTGATGTTGTTTATGTTCCTTCACAGGCAGAAACCTGAACTTTCTGATCATCCTTCTTTGAACTTTGACTTTGATTCCAGAAGTTTCTGGACGATCAAGATTACCTACGTTTGGTGGATTTCATTTGGATTTTGTTTCCAAGTACCAAGCTGGCAGCTTCTTGTTATCCTCTGTCTCCTGAACCAAGGCAGAAGCGTACCCTGTCCACCCTCCAACTCAAGTACCTGAACATTGAATTAACTCCTGAACTCACCAGAACTCACTCTACAGCTCAAGTAAAACAATCTGGATTTTCTCCGCTTCACACACCTGGGTCCCGACTCCCTCTACCCCTGGCGACCTGACTTCACTCACTTAGTAAGCCGTTTTTCCATTAACATAATTACTTCTCGTTTATTCCTCAAGATTATGGTTCTTGTTTTCACTGGTTCTCCTTCCCCTCTTTCCACGCAGTTGGCGATTTTACCGTTCACGTTCCAGTATCACTTTGTAAATAAAACGGCTTTCACTAATTCAGTTGTGCTTCTGAGTGTTCTGTATGTGGGTCAGATCTATCTCAAACAAAATGACAGTCAATAAACCACAGCATTAGGAACAATTTCTCTCCTTATATGTAATTTAATAATCCTTTCTCCAGTGATCGTTCCTTAAATATTCACCAGCAAAGCAAATGTGCATGTGCAAGAGAAGTTTAAAGAAATCGAAGCAAAATGTTTTCGATTAAAAACAAAATAATTTTTTTTCTAGATTGTAAATGTTTCTACCTTATTTCAGAGTCTACACAGGCTGCTGAGATCTCCACATCCCATATGCTCCATGGCTGATAAAGTTTGAAAACAAAATGAACAAAAATAAACTAAGAAAATGAAAGAAAAGATAAGTTCTATAATTCCAATTAGCTTTTCACTTGCTTCTGAAGCTGTTAGGATCTGTGCTTTGTCTGTTTGTTTGGTGCTGTTACTGTGCTTAGCCCCTAGATGGGGTGGAACCTGGAGGAGAGGAGACAGGTGTTCATCATTCCCTTGATTACCTGCTGAGGAGTATATTAGGAGGAGGCTGCCAGCAACTCACTGCCAGAGTGTTGTCCCTTAGTGGTACAGCTCAAGCCACATTACCTTGTCTTGTTCCTTGCCTTGATTCTTAGTCATTTGTATTTGTTACCTTGCAGGATTACCAGAACCTGACCTTGTCTTTTCGTGTGGAACTCTGCCTGGATTTACCACTTCTGGAAAGAAGCTATCAAGCTCCATGAACAAAGATTCAAACCTCTTGGACCTCACTGGATGGCAGCCTCCTGTATTCTTCACTCCTTGTATACCATTCAAGAACACCTGTCCACCCTCCCCCTTCCACCACACCTACTTCTGAAGACCCTGGACCTGCTTATCATTATGGCACACTATTATTCCACCATCATCTGTCTCACGGGTAAACAACTATTTGGTCTCTCCACTTCTCACCCTCTGGTGGATCATTCTATCAACCCAGTAAGGCTAAATAATTATTCTTTAGTTCTTGACCCTGAGTATTCCCTGCTTACCATCCTGTTTATTTTACAGTTGGTTTCCTGGTTCCAGTTTCCCTGCCTATGCCACTGCACTGTAAATAAACACTTTACTGTAAAACGTTGTCTCCTGAATTGCTTTCTGCATGTGGGTCAAATCTGTTAAAAACCAATATGACAGAAGCCTACTGGTGCTGAGGTTTCCTCCTCACTTATTACGTTAACACTCAACACAACCTTCACTACTGCAAATGTGTCACGTTCCTGGGGTTTGAGTCTGCTTGTGTGTATGTGTGAGTTCCTCCCCACTGCAGGTCTTAATGCTCAAATCCAATTTTTTTTATTTTGTTTTTCCAGGAATCAGATTTTTTTGTGTAGTCGTTCCCATTACTTTGAAAATGTTGCGGCTCCAAACTGACCCGCATGCGCAGCACAACAGTAAACACAGAGAAATGGGTTTTCTGGTTTGAGGGCGCAACAGAAGCCATTTACTGTGCCAGCGAGGGCTGTGTCGGAAACACATGAATAGAAGGAAAGTGAAACTCTTTATTGTCCTGTTTTTAAGGAGATCTGACTGCCAATTCAGCAAAACAAACTGTTTGGATGCGGAGACACAGCCAGCAATGGTGCGCCAGGTATGTTAACTTTACAGTGACCGAGTCAGAACTTTATCACGTCGAGAACAACTTTTACTCATGTCAACGTCTCTCTTCTCAACTCCACAGGCAGAAGACTTGAGGCAACCTAGTGTATCGGACTGCAGCAGGGGCAGATCATTACATGCTGGGTAACTTCAATAGCATTTTAAAGTCCTCTGCTTGAACGATTGTATACGTATTGTACAATACAAACATATCCAGACGGCTTTCAATTAGGGCTTGAATAAAGGTTTATCTCTGTTTATTAACGAGCTCTAACGTCTCGCTGTCTCTCCAATGTGCAGTTCAATTCTAGCCCCCCATATGTTTTGCTAACTGCTACCATTTTCTGCTGGTCGGTGCAAAGTTGTGATGAATGCGATGGAAAGTGACGTCAAACTCGCATCTAATCAGTCTTGGTCGTTCCGACTGGAGTCACATTCCAAAAGATCAGATACAAGTTGGATTCAGGGCCACATATGAATGTAGCTCAAATGTGACTTGAAAAAGTCAGATATGAGCCAGATCTGAGCATTCCCACTTGCTTTAAACAGCCTGACCTGATCACTTGACCCCAAAAAAGTATTATTTGGGCCACATAAGACTTAGCCGGGATGATCCACCATCCTAGGATTAAATGACTACAGGCCTGTAGCCCTGACATCTGTGGTCATGAAATCCTTTGAGCGGCTGGTGTTGAAGCACCTGAAAGACATCACAGGCCCCCCCCTGGACCCCCTCCAATTTGCTTACCGAGCAAACAGGTCGGCAGATGACGCTGTTAACTTAGGTCTACACTTCATCCTGCAACACCTCGACCACCCAGTGATGTACGCCAGGATCCTGTTTGTAGACTTCAGCTCGGCCTTCAACACCATCATACCAGACATCCTCCACCAGAAGCTCACCCAGCTCAACGTCCCAGCCTCCACCTGTCAGTGGATCAACAGCTTCCTGACGGACCGACAGCAGCAGGTGAGACTGGGGAGCATCTTCTCCCGATCCAGATCAATAAGTACTGGTGCCCCCCAGGGATGTGTTCTGTCCCCACTCCTCTACTCTCTGTACACAAATGACTGCACCTCATCGGACTCGTCCGTGAAACTCCTTAAGTTTGCAGATGACACCACTGTCATTGGACTGATCCAGGACGGTGATGAGTCTGCATACAGACAGCAGGTGGATCGGCTGGTACACTGGTGCAGTCAGAGCTACCTTGAACTCAACCCACTCAAGTCTGTGGAAATGGTGGAACCACCATCTCTGATGACCTAAGATGGTCTTCACACATAGACACTGTTTGAAAGAAGGCCCAGCAGAGACTGTACTTCTTGAGGCAACTCAAGATGTTCAACCTCCCACAGGAGCTGCTTGCTGGTCATCTTCTACACTGCCATCATTCAATCTGTCCTGTCTTCATCCATCTCAGTGTGGTTTGGCTCATCCACAAAACAGGACAGGTGCAGACTGCAACGAATAATCAGGACTGCAGAGAGAATAATCAGGGCTGACCTTCCCTCCATCCAGGACTTATACAGGTCTAGGGTCAGGAAAAGAACTGCTAAAATCTCTGCAGACCCCACACACCCTGCACATAAACTGTTCAGAGCTTTACCTCCAGGCCGCCGCTACAGAACACTGTTCGCTAAAACTAGCCGCCACAGAGACAGTTTCTTCCCCCAGGCTGTTTCTCTGTTGAACATTCAATAGAGTACAGAACAACAGCATACAGATGTTGCAAATGCACCTTTTTATTATATATGTGTATATTGTACATTGAAAATATGTATATTCTGTAATGCAAAAACAAAATCAAAGAGCAAAGTGTACCGGAGTCAAATTCCTTGTTTGTAAGTACGAACTTGGCAATAAAGCTGATTCTGATTCTGACATTTGCCTGCAGTGTGAACAGGGCCTAAGGATCTCTGCTAGAAGGTGTGGCTGGCCAGCGGCAGCACACCTGTGAGCAATCCACTTCCAGGCTGTGCTTATAAGGAGCTGCAAGATGATCATTCAACGCCTGATGGTAAACCCAATTAGTAATCAACCCCTGCAAGTTACTTTACTCCTAGAGTTCTGTGTTTTTACAAGAAACATTGCATGTTTAGAGTGTTTCGCCACTCAGTTTAACTCCTTGTTCCCTGTGTTACCAGGCTGAAGAAACTCTCCGTTCTCTGAAGTCTGGCTGAAAGATTCCGGAAATCACCTCAACAACTGTTATCCTCTAAAGGTTCCTGAACTCCAATTCTCCCTGCCTGCCCGCTCTCCACCAGCGGCTAAGAGTGTGGAGCGGCCTCAAATCTGGCCTCAAACCTGAACATCCTCCAAGTGAATCATCCATGGGATAAATCTTTGAAATCTCTTACCTGATGCTGTGTCAGTAATTCTGCATGTGTGTCACGAAATTATCCCAGAACAAGACAAAACATCTAGCATGTATTCTTTCTCTTTCAACACTAAAATGTCTCTGTAGAAGCTGGTGCTCACAGCAGAGAGCTTTCATTCGTGCAGACTGCCTAGTGACGGCAAGCTTCCGTAGCAAGTTTAAACTCAAAGTATTATGCTAAATCTAAAAAACACATGCACTGATCCAGTGTTCACTTTACAATGTACTATGTATATTTCATTTACCTGCACAGTTTTTGGCTCAAAGCTTAAAATTAAAAATTTTAATTTGTGAATATTATGGCCTGCAACAACACAAGACTATGGAGTTTTGGTCAGTGGATGGATCAGTGACTTAAGCCCGATTTGAACCAAGAATGACCTTAGTATCACTTCATTACCAACACTGGAATTTATTAATATAGATATATTACATATACATATTTAAATGAACCGTTAAATACCTACCAGCTACTTTATGAATCAAAGAGGTAAATGTTTCCTTGACAAATTTGTTGTTTTAGGCTTTAGATGATGATGATAATAAAAACAAAAATCATGATTACAAAATGTCCACGAGTCACATTTAAGGCAAATAACGTGAAAATAATTAAAATTCAACAGCTTAAAATAATCAGATTGTTTTTATAGAGTGGGGTAAGGAGTCTCAGATGTCAGATACACATCAAAATTAGAGCCTTACTGGCAAATTGAATTAATTCCTCACTAAGGACACTGTCATTTATTATTTAATCTGGCTGCTCATTTTAGACTGATCAATACAGACCAAAATCATTTTTACAAGTCGTTTAGGGGAAAAATTATTCATTTGAAATATGATGAACACTGCTGCTACATTAGGTGTCCCTCATTTCTCACATAAAATTCACATTTAGGGGTAAAGTGTGGACTGATTTACAGAGAATGATGACTTCATACAGAGAAAGTGGAAAATCATAACCTAAAATCTGGTTAAAAACTGTAATTAATCACAGGTGCCCCACACATTAGGACTACCAGCTTGGGAGAGAACTGCTGGGAAGTTTGGTTTTCAGCTACTGTCACACAGAACTGCAGTGAAAGTCATGACGAGGTAATATTGTAAAAAAAAAAATCGGGGGATGCACATTTCTCACTCAGGTGCAGAACTTTGACAGTGACACGTTCAGGAGAAGTTGGTGTGAGTCATTGGTTATACTTTGGAGAATTCCAGATATTAAATTCTGCCAGACAAAAATAAAAAGCATAGGCATTCAGGCATTGGCTCTAGACTAAAAATACTATTGTCAGATCACATCTGCCATGGTAGTTTTAAAAGTCCTATAACTTTGCTTTTGTAACCGGGGGCGATTTTTCAGATGGCCTTCGGCCTCGGGGTTGACTGGTGGTTAGAGAAGTCCTTTCTTACCCTGAAAGATGTTTTAATTGCTTACTTTTATACCTAGTTAAGGGTAGTGGGGACACTGCTGTGGCTTGTCCAATGCCAGCAAACATTGCGTTACACCTCAGTTGCATAATAATACTGAAGTTGTTGTCTGATTCACTTACATATCATTTATAACTATCCATACATCCATTTATTTACATCAAATATAATCAGATCAATGTTTATTAGTTCTTAATGCTTCTAAGGGGTCACATATTAGAATGCGTTTTTTGAAGGATTTGGCTTCGCTGGAGAAGCAGGAGGGGATTCACTGAGGGCACCATTCATGCAAGAACTAAACTATATTTACAATGTAGCTAGCGATGCACCAATCAAACAGGCAGTGGTAATAATAGGCCAGTTTCCCTGGATATACTTGTAGCCATGATCAACAGGTTAAGCACTGAAACTTTAGATTTTCTACTAATAATAAATGCAGCAAAACCAAAAACTCATATTTATTTTAGTTTTTCATTGCACCAGCTGACAGCATTTGCCTTAATGCACTCTGATTTAAATTTTGATTTAGAGTTTGACATTAAGAGCAAAGAGCAAATTTTCATGGTCAATACATTCAATTTCTGAATTAAAACATAATTTACAAATATGAGTTTGTATGTGTTATAATCAGGGTGGAAATTAGCATAGTGATGGGATGAAAATTTACTGTCAGTGATGCGCATCAGCAGCAAATGGCATAAACAGCAGAAGAACAACCTGAAAAGCAATACCCCATTGGAAAACGCATCTTAGATGGGGCTCATCTATGCTTCAGACCAACTGCTGTTTGGGAGCAACCTTAGCACAGCACATTGCCATTTCTATTGTTTTTGTATCTGTACTATTGTTGTAGACATTGGGCTGTAGCCCCATGGTTTGAATTGTGTATCTTGCTATTGTTGGTTTAACTAACATAATACCAATTACTTACTTTCAAATGCTGGAATTTAAGAAAATAAAAACAGACATGGTCTATAACAGGGATGTCAAACTCATTTTAGCTCAGGGGCCGCATGGAGGGAAATCTATTCCCAAGTGGACATGGACCGGTAAAACCATAGCAAAATAACTTGAAAATAACAACTTTAGGTTGTTTTCTTTCCTTTACTTTGATCTGAAATAGTTCAAGCACATTCTGAAAATGTACACATCACAAATAATCCTCTTGACAAAACACATCAAGTTAGTTGAAAATTATGAGAAAAAAAACTGGTGCAATTTCAAGAACACAATCCCTCAGTGACTGAAACTTAGACTTTGTCTGAGAGTATCTACAAAGCCGTTGAACTGTAAGTCACAGCCTATCTGGGATTGAACAAAATACAAAATAAATAATAAATAAATAAAACAGCTCTTCTAGGTATTAAATACCTTGTTTGTCATTTCCACAAATTATCCTGTGATAACTCAACAAACCATACAAACTGAGGAAACTATTCAAAAAGGTTGAGTTACTCCCTGCCTTGTAGGCTACACTATTGATAGAAAAATAAAAACTGTGCAATGCATTAACAATTTCAACAAACCAAACTTATAAACTGAAGTGACAGACAGTATTGCAGTAAATCACACACTGTTCACTTTCTTTAAATTTCCACAGAAGACAATCATTTTCACAGAACTATATTGAGGTGCAGTGTGTCATCAGGGACGTGCACAGATAGACACAAGGTGGTGCTTCTTTTTTTTTTTTTACAGTGTATAGTGTGGGGCCCATGGTAAAATTTCTGAATTTGAAGGCCTATTATACCAGTGCCCCGGGTTTTGAAATTTTGATCGACAACTTCACTTGCCACCATTTTATCCAAACAGAACAGGCCAATGAATGGCATACCTTTACCTGCTATGTCTTCTATGGCCGCCACCAAGTGCCACTAGAATGTCTACGATTTAACTCTTAGATTAAATTAGAAGAAATAAATAAATAAAAATCTATCTCATAGATGTACGTATTACATTTGCTATAAGGGTCCCTGATGACTTCTGTTTGACTCATGTTTTTTTTAATTGCAAATACGGCCAAATGAGCTGGTTAACATTATTAAATGTGGGGCATGTAGGTTAAGTTTTATTTTCTACTTCTCTGTGTGTAAAAAATTATGATGTGATCAGAGTATTTTAATTTCTAAATATCAGACATCTTATCAGTTCTCAGGACTTGTAATGTCATTAATTTTTATTCTCTAAGAATAATTTCTGTCATATATCACACTGGCTACATGCAGAAGTCATATTCTCTGCTGTTGGTTTCAGTTTGATTATAAAGATTTTATAACTCATTTTCTGGGTATAGTTGATTCACGCTGTAGAATGGTCACTTGTTACTCACAATTTCTGAAAATAACTCGTTCAGTGTGACCCACCTGGTAAATTTCGCAGTGTAACCTGCTTTGGTACAACATAAGGTTATTTGGTGCAGCAGACATTTTGTGATAAAAGTACAGAATGATATAGTCAAGACAAACACGTTGTCCTCAGTGTGTAAAAAGATAAAAAATGAAGGATAACTAAGTTTCAGATTTGACTCAGGACGTTCAGGTTAAAGGCTGGTTGTGAATCAGTAATCTAACTTTAAATCAATCTATGATCATTTTGTTGCCTTATTAATCTCAAGAATTTTGCAAAATGCATTCATGTTTTGAGTTTTTTTTCCTGGGTGGTCATTTCCCTACATCCCACAGGACAGTTTGTTTTGTGGGTGCTTAGTAATACATATAAATTATGTTCATGTTGTGCCTGTAATAAATCTCACACTACAAAGGCAACCTACAGCTCCATGTGCCGCACAAGGTGCCCTTTTTTTCTACTTGAGGACCTGCACCCCAAAATGTCTGTGCACGCCACTGTGTGTCATGCAACATTTTAACTAGGGTTACCCACTGTTTATTTTACTCCTGAAACCTGGCATCTTTTAGCTTTCACAAGTGCATCAATATCAGGTGTCACATCCTGAGTGGCAGCCAATTTCAGAATGTTATTCAAGTGGTTGTGTGTGGGTCTTGCGCACAGCTTTGTTTTATTGATGCTCTTTACAGAGAAAACTTGCTCACAAGGATATGTGGTTCCAAACATGCACAACAGCGTTGCAGCAAAGGCTGTCAAGTCTGGGTAACCTGGCAAGAGATATGAATAAAATATGTCCGAGTCAGCTGCAGAAAATTTGCCCTTCAAATCTGAGTCCCACTGCAAGTGTATTATTTCAAGCTGGATGTTGACTGGCGTATCATAGGCATTCACGGTGAATGGCAAGCAAAAAACTTTGAAGTCTGTCTCTAGTTCACCAAAAATCTGAAAGCATTGCTCAAACTCCCGCAATAGTCTTGTTATTTTGTCTTTGAACCGTTTCATGTCTGCAGCATGTTGGGTTGCGCACACACCTTTCAGACAAGGAAAGTGAGCTGCAACACTAGCTGCGAGTAGCGTCTCCCACAATGACACACATACGCTGTCATAATACTGCATGATAACTTTTTTGCACCCTTGCAGCATTTTCTTCAAGTTATTCAGGTGCTCTGTAACATCCACCATAAATGCAAGGTCCTGCATCCATTCTGTGGACTGAAATTGTAACACTGGTTTGCCCTTTTCTGCCATGAACTGTTTATATTCCTTGCAAAGATCAAAGAAACGCCTCAGCACAGCACCTCGGCTTAACCATCTTACCCCAGTGTGGGACTTCAGGCCATAGTTATAGTCTTTCTCTCTGAGAAGGCTGTCAAACTGACGGTGATTCAGGCTTCTGAATCGGAGGAAATTAACAGTTTGGATGACCACCTTCATGACCTTATCTACCTTTAATGTCTTGCAACACAAAGCCTCCTGATGCAAAATATAGTGGAAATTCCAAAAATCTCATCCTTCATTTGCAGTCTGCACTTTTTCTCTGAACTTTGTCACACCTGCTTTTCTCCCGATCATTGAGGGCGCACCATCTGTAGCCAGGCTGACAGCGTGGGACCAGTCCACTCCGAGTCTGTCCAGCGTGCCGACGAATTTGTTGAAAATATTAGCTGCTGTTGTGGTGTCCGTCATTGGCACCAACTCCATGAACTCCTCGGTGACGGTCAAAGTGCCATCAACTCCGCGGATGAATATGGCCAGTTGCGCAACATCAGTTATGTCAGTGCTTTCATAAATTGCAACTGAAAACGCAATGAATGATTTTTACTTTGCGCTTCAACTGACTGTCCAAATCCACCGAAATATCAAAAAATTCCTGTCTGCAACTGTGTTTCTGGTCAGGCTAATATTTGCAAAAGCCTGGCGCTTTTCAGGGCACACAATCCCCGCAGCCTTCAGCATGCATTTTTTCACAAAATTCATTCACCTTCTCTTTTCTCTGTTGTCCTTGAAAATGATTGTATTTGTTTGCATGAAGAGTGGCAATGAACGGTATATTCTCTTAGCACTGAAACATGATGAGAACACAGCAAACACACAGCTTTTCCATTCATTTCCATGAATAAATAGGATGACCATTTTTCCTGGAACACTCTGCGTCCACTTTTCTCTTTTTTGACCGAGATATCTTGGGGCATTGAGGGTGCTAAAGTACAATATGTCCAAAGAAGAAGACGTAAAAGGGCAGGCACAACACAAGGTAGCTCTATATTAGCTGTACTTGCTTAGCTTGCTTGATAAGCCGTGGTATAAACATTTTGCTTGCTTAACAGAAATTGCTATTGTGACATCCAGTGGACACATTTAGAACAGCAGTTTGATTCATGGAAAAATTACAGCTCATTTTTATACTTTGCAAAATCATCTCGCAGGCCGGATTAAACCCGTTCGCGGGCCTGATCCGGCCTACGGGCTGAATCCAGCCCATCATTAAAGCAGGAGAAAAAAAAAAAAAAACTTAATGCAGAAAAATAAACTTTAGGCCATATATAGATAACAGAATTAGCTAAGTATGAGACATCGCTTCAGGGCTCATTATGTAAGGATTTCTAATTATTGATTATACATGTTTATCAAAAATTATAATTAAAAATCATAATTAAGAAGTCATAAATTCTAACCAATATAATTTCTTACAAATAGATATCAGAGATACACTCTGGTGCTGTGATCATTGAGCTCACAGCACATAACAATCAACAATTTGTTAATTGTCAATAATAAATGAGAATTATTAACCAAAACCACGCAAAATGTCACTGTGTTATTAACCGTTTTACCGAATGGTGTGGAACACTAGCCTTAGTTGACAGATAATTGCTCATACATAAAATAAACACAAATGCTGTCTCTTTATCTATGTAAAAATGTATTAAACCAATAGTCCCACTTACAATTAACTATTCTGGTCTAACACCTAATTAGGCATGCACTATTCTACGAAAGGGGTAAATTAATAACCAAATAACCAAAAATACAGATGAGTGTAGATCAAGATCAAGCCAGCAGTTTATGGACAAAAGTGGGAATAAAACAACGCTTTGGATTGACTTGAAAAATAAAACAAAATTAATAAACGGTGAAGCTTCCTTTGATCCGGTGAGTCTCGATAGCAGCGGTCAGCTGACAGACCAGTAGGACCAGGTCACTTAGACCATACAGCATGGAGCGGCTTGGTTATGAGGCCACTGATACAGCTCTTGACGAACTGTTTTGAGACAAAGGGGTATTAAACTTCCAAGTTAGAACCAGTGTGAGAACAAAGGCAATAAACCGCTCAGACACTGGGATAAGTTGGGGGTTGTGACACGACTCAAAGCAATCAAATTCTCCTCCGTCGTCCAAACAGCGAAAATATGATGAACCTTTGGCAGTCAACTGAAACAAATAAGGACGACATTCACCTCCTTGGAAAAAACCCTCTGTGGGGTTTCACTTTCACCTGGGTAGCGAACGTTCTTTGATCGGGATATAAATCTTCTGATCTTCTTATATCAGCAAGATTTTCAGCTTTGTCAAGCTCTTCCGGGAATTGGCCATTGGCTATTTCTCCAGATTGCCTCCTCAAGTTCTGTTGGCAGTACACTACGGCTGGAAATGGGAGCTAGCGTTAGCTTCAGCTAGTATTTATCACCTCTGGTGTTGACGTCAAAGCTGCATGCCTTGCTGGAAGGCGTAGTAACAGTTCATTTCCTGTCAAAATGGACGATTGCCCAACTATTAGCATGTCTCACATTAAGAGAAAGAGTATATGACTGAAATAATTTTATACTGTAAAGATCACCAATAAGATTAACTGCTGTTATGCGGGAGAGGTTGCATTTAGTGTAAAAAGATTGGAGCAGCTGTGTAACCTCTGACACCCTCACTGTGACCAGCAGGGTTCACCGAAGCTGTAACTTCTGTTATTATCAGCATTTTGTGCAGCTGGTGCTCTAGGGCCACAGAGACACTCAAATATTCCCCCCAGGGGGCAAATTAGGCAAACCGGGGGAGTGTGGCAGCTTGCTAACACAGCAGAGAGATTGCACTTTTTATCCCATTGTCCTTTGCACAGCGATATGCCTCCTATTCAGGATCTATTATGACCCTGTTTTGGCTTTGGGTAGGCAAAGGCAAGTAAAGCTCTAATATATGCCCTGAGGTCAAAACAATGAGTAGTTACTATGTGTTAGATGCTAAATTTCCCATTCCCATGCAGTGTGGCTTGACATGTAACTACACATCTGCTGAGACATTCACACTTTCATTGTGCAAACTGCCTGTACTTCATTTAATAGTAAAACTGGTTTACGTTTAAGCCAGGGCACAGTCACAGTGCTTTAAAAAGTATTTTTCACAATTTGTCCCAAACTTTCATTTTTTTTATTGGGGTTCGATTTCATAGATCAGCACAGAGTATTTTTTTTTCACATAGAAGTATATGCACTAATATTCAGCTCAACTGAGTAAATACTTTGTAGAACCATCTTTTATTACAATAACAAGTTAATGTCTTCTGGGGTATGTCTCTACCAGCTTTGCATATCTACTTACTGTAAGTTTTGCCCATTCTCCTTTGAAAATAGGTAAAGATCAGCCAGATGTAATGGAAAGAATCTGTGAGCATTATTTTTCTTTTTATATCAGAACAATTCAATTGCAGCTATGGGTGTAAGTTCAGGGATTTTATCCTATAATAGAAAGTGTCTGTCCACACTGTTAGCATTTCCTAAGAGTAAAAGAATGGATAAAGTATTAGCAGTCGTAATGTCTGCCTTCTTTCCTCTCCTCCTTTTTATGTCTAACACTCGTTCTTTTTCTCATCTCTATGTCTTTCTATTGTCCTCTCTCCTCTTCTATCAGTCTTTAACTATTATAAAACAGAAACATAATATACTCATAATATCCTCCAAAACATTAGAACGTATAACATACAGAAAAATTTAAATTTAACCAAAAAAAAAAGATTTTTGTTTCAGATACCCTAATTTTTAGATGAAGAACTAGGGTAATTCCACTATAAGCTTTGCATATCTACTTACTGTACGTTTTGCCCATTCTCCTTTGAAAATAGGTAAAGGTCAGCCAGATGTAATGGAAAGAATCTGTGAGCATCAGTTTTCTTTTTATATCAGAACAATTCAATTGCAGCTATGGGTGTAAGTTCAGGGATTTTATCCTACTGGAAGGTGAACATTTATCCCACTCGCAAGTATTTGCAGCCCCTAATTTATTGTGACCAGATTTGTGAAATCAAATCCGGGTACATTTCCAGCTCTGAGATAAAAATAATTAAATCTTATCAAGATATAATGAAAACACTGGTACAGTTACGGTTTCATTTATTTTAAAATATGTATTCATAATTAAAAAATCAAAATCAAGCGTAATAGCGGGAAAGTGTCTATCCACACTGTTAGCATTTCCTAAGAGTAAAAGAATGGATAAAGTATTAGCAGTCGTAATGTCTGCCTTCTTTCCTCCTCCTTTTTATGTCTAACACTCATTCTTTTTCTCATCCTAGCTTTCTCTTTTTTTATCATCTCTATGTCTTTCTATTGTCCTCTCTCCTCTTCTATCAGTCTTTAACTATTATAAAAGAGAAACATAATATACTCATAATATCCTCCTAAACATTAGAATGTATAACATACAGAAAAATTTAAATTTAACAAAAAAAAAAAAGATTTTTGTTTCAGATACCCTGATTTTTACATGAGGAACTAGGGTAATTCCACTATAAGCATATAAATATTAACATTTCTTTATTATTTCACTAGTTTCCTTAGCTGATGAAATGCCAAAATTGCTATACTTAACAAAGAAAGCAACTATTTTTACTTGGAGCTACAACAGAATACAACAGAAAAAATACACATTTAACCAGTTGATTCTCTCCCTCCTCATCATTCTCAGTTCATGCAGTTCTTACCTCATTCAGTTTCCTTGTTACTGACTCCTTTATTTTTTGTGAGGAATTTTCATATGTCCAAACTGAGTAGACAATCACCCCTCAGCCTCAAGATCTGTGTTCACATATTGCAACAATAAATTAGCAAAACAACTAATCACTAGCTCTGAAAATATAAACTAAAGGTCACCAATCAATTCTGAAACATCTTACTGTGGACAAACCCTTGTTGACACTTTAGCTCCACTTTCCTTATTCAGGCAGCGCTTAAAAAGTGATTTCTCTCTCTACCTCCCTCACTCAGCTACAGCTAATCCCTGCGCTCTTGTCTTGCATTTTGTTGTCCTGTTCTTTCATAAAAGCTTTTTTTATTTGCATCTGGGTCCTCAGCTTTAGTAAGGATCAGCCCAGTCCAAGGCATTAATAGCAGTGCAACCAGCTAGCATAACAGCTGTTGTTGCGTGCAACATGATCACTTTTCTACTCCCGGTTACCATAAATACAGTTGACATGCAACATTTTTTTCTTCATTTACAAAACGCTAAAATCAGGAACATTTCAGGGGATGTCTGGTCACCCTACCTTAATAGGTATTCTTCCAAGTTTGCCCTTTACTTAGCTCCATTCATATTCTTGTATATTGTGAAAGGTTTTGCCCTTTCCACCAGAAGAACCGTATCCCCATAGCATGATGGTCCCAGCACTGTTTTGCATGTTGTGTTCAGACTGATATGCAGTGTTACTTATCCATTACACAAAGCATTTGCCACATCTAAGCAAAGCACCTTCATTCACGTTTGCAGTGTTCCCAACATGGATTATGGCAAAGAGGACTTTACAGTACAAACTGTAAACAGAACTTCTTATGGCTTTCCTTAAACAATAGCTTTATTTCTGCCACTCTTTCTCACCTAAGCTTTTGATGCTCTTGCATCTTATACTGCTCTATATTTACTCTCACTCACTTAAAACTGTGCACATATATTTATATTATATTGTAGATATGTTTATACTGTTTAATTTGTATTGTATTGCACCGACTACGCCAAAACAAATTCCTTGTATGTCCAAAAACGTACTTGGCAATAAAGCTTTTCTGATTCTGATCTTTGCAGCTCCCTTAGAGTTACCATGGATCTCTTAGCTGGTTCTCTGATAAATGGTCTTCTTGGCCAATCGGTCAGTTTAGGCCATGTTGTCATTGGTTTGCTGTTGTGCCATCCTATTCCTATTTTCAGATGATGGACTGTGTTCAGATGATTTGCTCTATGACACGTACAGACTTTGGGAAAGGCTGGGCAGGCGTTGTAAGGCGTATTCGTCACTTCCTGTTTTCGCTGTTGCACACGGTGGATTGTTTGGTGTGTAAAGGCTCTCTCGTTTGATCTGATATCCCTCTACTGTGAAACCTCTTACTTGTTCTAATACATAAGCACGTTAAAACACATACTTTATGTTGCTGCTTTTAACGTTTGGGGACTCTGTGTTTTACACGGTTTTTTCTATTAGTGGTAGTGGCTTAGCGTTAGCTTTATCTCCACCATGGCTACCCATTCTGCTGTTTTGCTCTCTGAGTCTCCTCCTCTCTCCTGCTCTCTCTGTCAGATGTTCAGTTACTCCTCTGCCTCCTTTGGTGATAATGGTACATGTAATAAATGTAGCATTTTTGTAGCTTTGGAGGTGAGGTGTCAGAATTGGAGGCCCGGCTCCGCGCTGTTGAAAAACCAGCAGATAGCCGAAGCACCTTAGCCAGCGCGGAGCCACCGAGGGTAGCTCCCCATAGCAGTCCTCCAGCAGAGCCCGCGCAGTTGGAGCCTCAGGGCGGCTGGTTGACGGTATTTAGAAAGCATAATCCTAGATCCCAGCCCACAGGTCACCACCAACCCGTCTGCATTTCTAACAGATTTTCCCTGCTCAGCGACACACCCGCTGAGAAGCCAACTCTGGTAACTGGCAGCTCCATTGTCAGAAACGTGGCACTAGAGGCACCAGTGACCATAGTCAAATGTCTGCCAGGGGCCAGAACGGGTGACATCAAATCCTACCTGAAATCCTACCTGCTGGCTAAGGATAAGTGTAAATACAGTAAGATTGTTATTCACGCTGGCGGTAATGACATCCGGTTACGTCAATCGGAGGTCACCAAAGTTAGTGTTGCTTCGGTGTGTAAGTTTGCCAAAACAATGTCGGACTCCATCATTTTCTCTGCTCCCCTCCCCGATCTGACCAATGAAGACATGTTTAGCCGCATGCTGTCATTCAACCGCTGGCTGTCTAGGTGGTGTCCAGAAAACAATGTGGGCTACATTGATAATTGGCGAACATTTTGGGGAAAACCTGGTCTGATCGGGAGAGACGGCCTCCATCCCACTGTTGTAAATATGAATCTGAGAATATTATTTAATATTAATATTTTAATATTTTATCAAATAATATTTCGGTCTGTTAAGGATTGTCCTGTGAATACCAGCCCAATAAGGCGATGGTGTTAGGACAGAATAGAAAAGTGTGAGACGAGCTCTGACATTATTGAACAGCATAAACTCTGCACAAATATGGAATGAATTCACACAATTTCTTAAAATACAAGAATTTATTAACAAAAATAAGTCAACTCAAAGTCAAACATATTTCAATCAACAAACTCTTTACTATGCTAAAACAATTCAACTAAACTACCAAGCAGAATGAAGGAATAATGAAGACTAATGGGCTATGTACAATATCAACAAGTTGATTCAAGATGATTGGAAATCATGACCAAAAAGAGTGATGCAACATTACCATGCAATGTTTATGTTTGAGAACCAAGGATTATCTTGAAGAATCTGGAAGTGAAGTTAAGTTAGTCTTGGAACTAACTTAGGCAATAATCAGCAAACGTTTAGACCATCCTTCACAATGCAAGATCAGATAAAATATTATTTTAATAAAATGATGTTTTAAATAATGATCTACTGAATAAAACCAACCTTCTGGATGACCATTTCACAGCTGTGTCTAATTAGCTGCCTTTAGTTATTGAAATAATATTCGAAGAAAGATTATAAAGGGGGTATTTTGGAAAAGAGCCAAATCTTTCTGGAGAAATGGGGCTTAATGGTGTTTACTTAGTTATCAAATCTAGTAAATGATGTTCAGGGACGATTATTCACTAGCTTGAAAACCAACCGCCTTTCTGTTTAATAGTCTTAGTGCTAGCACGTGTCCTTACCGGCTAGCCGTTGAGCTAACAAAGAAGCGGAGAGCTTAGCACCAGAATCAACACATATCTTTAAAATACCAGGGTTAATAAAAGGGTTAAAATGCATAAGCGCGGACGGCGCGTTATGAGCAATGTTCTGGTTAAAACCACCCTTTAAATAAAGTTTATCTTAGCTTTAAAACATACAAAGAACACAGAACCGGTGCGTGCCGTAGCTAGCCTACTAGCACTAAAGATAGCCAGGTTCCACAAAACAAAATTTCATAACATGAAAACGTTTAGATCATTTCATCCTAAACCTATCTGTTAATCTGACCAAACCTAACCTCTGACCCTGTTGAGGGAATGTTGTCCAAGGGCGAAGTTTGAAGAAGGTATCCAGTCAACAAGCGGTTGGCTCGGGACCTAACCTCTGCGTTCGCTCTGTGAACAAAAGAGTTAGCTCCGGAGAGCTGGCGGCTCGGCCTGTCCGCTTCCCAGCTGTTCGTTACCGTAACACAGTTGTGCAGGCCATAGTAACTTCCTTCAGACTCGGCTTGTAGAAACAGCTTTTCTGACGGGGATCTCTCTGCGACACAGTTTTGCTTCTGCGGGGCTTCGGAGAGAAAGGTAAGCAACTCTTACACCTTAATTTCCCCGTTCATGAATGAAAATACCGGATACACACACAGTATTTCATTCTACTTAACTTTGCATATGATCGATGATCGTATGGCTTTGGATCCAGTTGAATTTTTGTCTTTTTGCCAGCAAAAGACTTTGGCGCGCTTTGTTCCCTCCTATCCCGATGGTCATCGGTGTGGAAGAAAGCGATATGTGGGAAGGGTGGGGGTCTTATACGGACAGTGGCATCACTGAGAAGTCCTCTGCTACCCCCCTTCCCCCTTCAGAGTTGTGCTTTATTTTGGGTAATGGCGCCACAGGAAGTCCGCAGTTATCCCCTTTCCTGGCTGTGCTGGAAGAAGGTTAATGCACTTTATTTTGAAAAGTTCCAGAAAAGTATGTACCGGAGTTTTAATGTGGAAATCCATGGCTGTAGATCCCAACACCACTTTGGATGGAGCAGCTCTTCTTTCTAGGAATCTGGCCGAATTTATTAGTTCTCCATACCTCTGACAACCCAGGGTTCAGACCAGGAAGCAGGGTAATAGTTTAACACTCCTCTCTGCAGCTTCTGTACTGCTACCCACCCATTACCCTATTAAGACAGTGTCTCGCCCACGGCCAAAATTGGATAGATTAAAAAATAATCTAAAACGAAGAAATCAGGAAAATCTAATAAAAATAAACACAACTAAGACTAAAAAGAAAAATAAAACAATTAAATGTGGCTTACTGAATATAGGATCTCTCTCTTCAAAGACTTTGCTAGTTAGTGACCTGATTTGTGACCATCAGATTGATTTATTTTGCCTCACAGAAACCTGGCAGCAGCAAGAGGATTATGTTACTATAAATGAGTCAACTCCTACTAATTATTTAAATTTTCACATTCCTCGAAATACTGTGTGAGGAGGAGTAGCAACCATCTTTCAGTCCGATTTATTGACTAGTCCCATACCAATCAATAGCTACAACTCTTTTGAATATTTAATCCTTAGTTTTCCTCATCCAAATTGCAAAGCACTAAAACCACTTCTGTTTGTATTTTTGTACCGTCCACCAGGCCCTTACTCTCAATTTTTACATCAGCTTTCAGACTTTTTATCTGATTTAGTGTTAAATACAGATGAGGTTATTATAGTGGGGGATTTTAACATTCATGTTGACACTGAAAGTGATAGTTTAAATATAGCCTTTAATGCTATCTTAGACTCAATTGGCTTTGCTCAAAACATTAACAAACCTACCCATCTTTGTCTTCATTCTACGGACCTTGTGCTGACATATGGCATTGAGTGTAAAGACATAACAATATTTTCTCATAACCCTGTCCTGTCTGACCATTTTTTAATAACCTTTGAGTTTAATTTATCCTAGTACTCTACACCTGAAAGAAAATTTCATTATAGTAGATCATTATCAGACAATGCTGTAACAACCTTTAAAGAATCTGTTCCACTTTTGATTTCCTCATTATCACAGAATAGCACAGTGGAGGGCAATAATTTTATTTCTTCCCCTTCACAAATTGATTCTCTTGTTCATAGTGTTACTTCATCATTGCGTGGTGCATTAGACAATGCAGCCCCCCTGAAAAAGAAGGTAATTATTCAAAGGAATGGCACCCTGGTTTAATTCAGAGCTGCGTACTTTAAAGCACAATGTTAGAAAATAGGAGAGAAAATGGCGCTCTACACACCTAGAGGATTCCTACTTAATCTGGAAAAATGGCCTACTGTTGTATAAAAAGACACTTCACCAAGCCAGAACAGCTTATTCAGCTTATCATTAATAGAAGAGAACAAGAATAATCCTAGGTTTCTCTTTAGTACAGTTGCTAAACTTACACAGATTCATAGCTCTGTTGAGCCATCCATTCCCTTAGCTCTCAGCAGTCATGACTTTATGGGATTCATCCAAAATAAAATTGATTCTATTAAAAAGAAAATCTTTGACATACTCCCGAAGATGATTACTTCATCCTCAGCAAGTCAGACAACATTGGAAGTAACTGTACATCCTGATCTGTGTTTGGACTGCTTTGATCCTGTGGAGCTTCCTGAGTTATCAGAAATATTAGCTTCATCTAAACTATCAACTTGTATGTTAGACCCAACCCCAACCAAATTATTTAAGGAAGTGCTCCCTCTGATTATGGCGCCGCAGATGGTCGCCTCGGCGTGTTGGTGCGCATTGTTTTGTTTTGTTTTTTGCTTTCAAACGGTCTTCTGTGATGGTTCCCGGAGTTCTCTCACCAGAGAAGAACTCATGAACATCAGGGCTACTACACCAGAGGAGTTATTTCCCAGTTTTCTGCCTACTGCTCTGGAATTTTTGGACATTCTGGTCAAAGGTGCGCTCACCTTTGCTCACTCGGTGAAACGGCAGAAGAAAGGGAAATGGGCTGGTACGTCTTCGCCAGCGTGGACTACGAACACGCTGGAATATTTCTCTCTAACGTGCGCTCACTTCCCAACAAAATTGAGGAACTACAACTGCTGTTGGGGAAAAACAGGGACTTTTATTCAGTTTTGTGCTTCACGGAGACGTGGCTGTGTGGATTAATACCGGACTCTGTGCTGCAGCTGGCAGGATTCCAGCTCTACAGAGCGGACAGAGACACGGAACTCTCCGGCAAAGCGAAAGGTGGAGGAATCTATTTCTACCTCAACAGTGGTTGGTGCAACGACGTGACAGTGAATCAGCAGCACCGTTCTCCAGACTTGGAATCCTTCATCATAAACTGTAAGCCTTTCTATTCCCCCCGTGAGTTCGCTTTGTTCATCCTGGTCGGTGTTTACATCCCACCGCAAGCTAACGTGCAGGTCGCACAGCGCATGCTCGACGACCAGATACTGAGTGTGGAGCGGACCAACCCGGACTCCTTAGTTATCGTCGTTGGCGACTTTAACAAAGGTAATCTCACCCACGAACTCCCCAAATATAGACAGTTTATAAAATGTCCGAGCAGAGAGGACAACATTCTGGATCACTGTTACACCACCATCAGAGACGCTTATCACGCCGTCCCACGTGCTGCACTGGGCCAATCCGACCACATCATGGTCCACCTGATTCCTGCATACAGGCAGACACTAAAGCTCTGCAAACCTGTTGTGAGGACAACAAGGAAGTGGAGCAGTGAGGCTGTGGAGAATCTCCAGGCGTGTTTAGGCTGTACAGACTGGGATGTGTTCAGGACTACTACCAACAGTCTGGACGAGTACACAGAGGCTGTGACTTCCTACATCAGCTTCTGTGAGGACAGCTGTGTACCATCATGAACCAGGGTGACTTACAACAACAACAAACCCTGGTTCACAGCCAAACTCAGAAGGTTAAGACTGAATAAAGAAGAGGCCTTCAGGAGTGGGGACAAAGACATATACAGGTCCTTCTCAAAATATTAGCATATTGTGATAAAGTTCATTATTTTCCATAATGTCATGGTGAAAATTTAACATTCATATATTTTAGATTCATTGCACACTAACTGAAATATATCAGGTCTTTTATTGTCTTAATACGGATGATTTTGGCATACAGCTCATGAAAACCCAAAATTCCTATCTCACAAAATTAGCATATCATTAAAAGGGTCTCTAAACGAGCTATGAACCTAATTATCTGAATCAACGAGTTAACTCTAAACACCTGCAAAACCCCAATCATGGGTAAGACTGCCAACCTGACTGCTGTCCAGAAGGCCACTATTGACACCCTCAAGCAAGAGGGTAAGACACAGAAATAAATTTCTGAAGAAATAGGCTGTTCCCAGAGTGCTATATCAAGGCACCTCAGTGGAAAGTCTGTGGAAAGGAAAAAGTGTGGCAGAAAACGCTGCACAACGAGAAGAGGTGACCGGACCCTGAGGAAGATTGTGGAGAAGGGCCGATTCCAGACCTTGGGGGACCTGCGGAAGCAGTGGTCTGAGTCTGGAGTAGAAACATCCAGAGCCACCGTGCACAGGCGTGTGCAGGAAATGGGCTACAGGTGCCGCATTCCCCAGGTCAAGCCACTTTTGAACCAGAAACAGCGGCAGAAGCGACTGACCTGGGCTACAGAGAAGCAGCACTGGACTGTTGCTCAGTGGTCCAAAGTACTTTTTTCAGATGAAAGCTAATTCTGCATGTCATTCGGAAATCAAGGTGCCAGAGTCTGGAGGAAGACTGGGGAGAAGGAAATGCCAAAATGCCAGAAGTCCAGTGTCAAGTACCCACAGTCAGTGATGGTCTGGGGTGCCGTGTCAGCTGCTGGTGTTGGTCCACTGTGTTTTATCAAGGGCAGGGTCAATGCAGCTAGCTATCAGGAGATTTTGGAGCACTTCATGCTTCCATCTGCTGAAAAGCTTTATGGAGATGAAGATTTCATTTTTCAGCATGACCTGGCACCTGCTCACAGTGCCAAAACCACTGATAAATGGTTTACTGACCATGGTATCACTGTGCTCAATTGGCCTGCCAACTCTCCTGACCTGAACCCCATAGAGAATCTGTGGGATATTGTGAAGAGAACGTTGAGAGACTCAAGACCCAACACTCTGGATGAGCTAAAGGCCGCTATCGAAGCATCCTGGGCCTCCATAAGACCTCAGCAGTGCCACAGGCTGATTGCCTCCATGCCACGCCGCATTGAAGCAGTCATTTCTGCAAAAGGATTCCCGACCAAGTATTGAGTGCATAACTGTACATGATTATTTGAAGGTTGACGTTTTTTGTATTAAAAACACTTTTCTTTTATTGGTCGGATGAAATATGCTAATTTTGTGAGATAGGAATTTTGGGTTTTCATGAGCTGTATGCCAAAATCATCCGTATTAAGACAATAAAAGACCTGAAATATTTCAGTTAGTGTGCAATGAATCTAAATTATATGAATGTTAAATTTTCATCATGACATTATGGAAAATAATGAACTTTATCACAATATGCTAATATTTTGAGAAGGACCTGTACAGAGAGGCGAAGTACAAGTTTGGCAAGGCAGTGAAAGGCCAACCGACTGTACTCTGAGAAGCTCCAAAACCTGTTCTTAGCCAACGACTCTGCATCTGTGTGGAAAGGGCTCAGGCAGATCACCAACAACAAGCCGAAAGCACCCCACTCCATCAACGACCGACGCCTCGCCAACGACCTGAACGAGTTCTACTGCCGCTTTGAAAGACAAAGGGACAGTCCTGCAACCATCCCCCATGACACCCAACACCTGCAGCCACAATCCACCACCCCCACCTCCCCAACTTCAAGAGGGGCCTTGGCACCTCCAACTCCCACCCTAAAGTTCCCCCCCACCAGCCCCCTACCCACGCCGGGGAGGGCTCTTTCCATCCAGGAGAGGGACGTCAACAAACTCTTCAGGAGACAGAACCCCTGGAAAGCTGCTGGACCGGATTCTGTCTCACCAGCCAGCCTGAAGCACTGCGCTGATCAGCTGTCTCCAGTCTTCACAGACATTTTTAACACCTCACTGGAGACATGTTATGTGCCAGCCTGCTTCAAGTCCTCCACCATCATCCCTGTTCCCAATAAGCCACGGACCACAGGGCTTAATGACTTCAGACCCGTCGCCCTGACCTCTGTGGTGATGAAGTCCTTTGAGCGCCTTGTGCTCTCACACCTAAAAGACATCACCGACCCCCTTCTGGACCCCCTGCAGTTTGCCTACAGAGCCAACAGGTCTGTAGATGATGCAGTCAACTTAGCCCTTCACTTCATCCTCCGGCACCTGGACTCCACAGGAACCTACGCCCGGATCTTGTTTGTGGATTTCAGCTCTGCCTTCAACAACATCGTCCCAGCTCTGCTCCAGGAGAAGCTCTCCCAGCTGAGTGTGCCCGACTCCACCTGCAGGTGGATCCCTGACTTCCTGTCTGACAGGAAGCAGCGCGTGGGCTGGGGAAGCACGTCTCTGACTCCCTGACCATCAGCACTGGTTCCCCCCAAGGCTGTGTTCTCTCTCCTCTGCTCTTCTCCCTGTACACCAACAACTGCACCTCCAGTCACCAGTCTGTCAAGCTTCTGAAGTGTGGGGACGATACCACTCTGATCGGACTCATCCCTGATGGTGACGAGTCCGCGTACAGATGGGAGGTGGACCATCTGTTGGACTGGTGCAGCCAGAACAACCTTGAGCTCAACACTCTAAAGACAGTGGAGATGGTTGTGGACTTCAGGCAGAACCCAGCCCCACCTGCCCCCATCACCCTCTGTGACTCCACAATTGACACTGTGATGTCTTTCCGCTTCCTGGGAACCATCATCTCCCAGGATCTCAAGTGGGAGCCAAACATCAGCTCCCTCATCAAGAAAGCCCAGCAGAGGATGTTCTTCCTGCGGCAGCTGAAGAAATTCAACCTGCCAAAGACTATGATGGTGCACTTCTACACAGCCATCATTGAGTCCATCCTCACCTCCTCCATCACCATCTGGTACGCCGCTGCTACAGCCAAGGATAAGGGCAGGCTGCAGCGTGTCATTCGGTCTGCTGAGAAGGTGATTGGCTGCAGTCTACTGTCGCTCCAGGAACTGTACACCTCCAGGACCCTGAAGGGGGCAGGGAAGATTCTGGCTGATCCCTCCCATCCCGGTCACAGACTCTTTGAGACTCTCCCCTCTGGCAGGAGGCTGTGGTCCATCCGGACCAAAACCTCACGCCACAAGAACAGTTTTTTCCCATCTGCCACCAGCCTTGTTAACAAAGCCCGGAAACCACACTGACACTTCCCTTTCCCCCACACCCCCCCTTTTTTTGCTGACAGGACACTTGTAACTCGCAACTCTATGCGTTACATTAATGCTCAGCTTGGACTCCTGCTTTACTTGCACTGCCATACTTGCACACTGATCATCTGTACTGTTGCACCGCTCAGGCATCCTATACTGCTCTACATTTACTCTCACTCACTTAAAACTGTGCACATATATTTATATTATATTGTAGATATGTTTATACTGTTTAATTTGTATTGTATTGCACCGACTACGCCAAAACAAATTCCTTGTATGTCCAAAAACGTACTTGGCAATAAAGCTTTTCTGATTCTGATTCTGATTACCAGCCCCATTTTAGGTATGATTAATCTATCCTTAGTAAATTGATATGTACCACAGGCTTTTAAGGTAGCTGTAATTAAGCCTTTACTCAAGAAACGTTCGCTTGATCGAGATGACTTGAAAAATTACAGACCTATATCCAATCTTCCATTCTTATTTAAAATTCTTGAGAACATATTTGCTAATCAAATGTGTGAGTATTTATACAGCAATAACCTGTTTGAAAAGTTTCAGTCAGGCTTCAGAGCTCATCATAGCACTGAAACAGCTCTGGTGAAAGTCACTAATGATATTCTTATGGCCTCAGATAATGGACTTGTGTCTGTACTTGTCCTGTTAGATCTCAGTGCTGCATTTGACACAGTCGATCACAATATTCTCTTAGAAAGGCTGGAATATGCTGTAGGGATCAGGGGAACAGCGCTAGGCTGGTTTAAATCTTATTTGTCTGACAGATTCCAGTTTGTTCATGTAAATGATAAATCATCTTTAAACTCCAGGGTTAATTGTGGAGTACCACAGGGTTCAGTACTTGGGCCAATTCTCTTTACTATATATATGCTTCCAATAGGTAAAATTATCAGGCAGCATAGAATAAATTTTCACTGTTACGCTGATGACACTCAGCTTTACTTATCCATGAATCCTGATGAGCCCAACCAGGTAGATAGACTACAAGCATGTCTTGAAGACATAAAAACTTGGATGACTTTACATTTTCTGCTTCTAAATTCAGACAAGACAGAAGTTGTCGTCTTTGGACCGGAGTCTTTAAAAAAGAAACTGCTTAGTCAATCACTTAACCTGGATGGCATTAAATTGACATCCGATAATAAAGTAAAATTCCTTGGTGTTATTTTTGACCAGGACATGCCATTTAAATCCCATATTAAACAGGTTTCTAGGGTTTCCTTCTTTCATCTCCGGAACATTGTCAAAATTAGAAATATCCTGTCCAGGAGTGATGCTGAAAAACTAGTCCATGCATTTGTTACTTCCATGCTGGACTATTGTAATTCTTTACTATAAGGATGTCCACAAAATGCAGTTAAAAGCCTTCAGCTCAAAATGCTGCAGCAAGAGTTCTAATGACAATTAAAATGAGATATCATATTTCCCCTACTTTAGCTTCCCTTCATTGGCTCCCTGTTAAATCCAGAATTTAAAATTATCCTCCTCACATATAAAGCCCTTAATGATTTAGCTCCATCATACATCAGAGATCTGATTGTTCCATACGTTCCTAACAGAGCACTTCGTTCTCAGACTGCAGGTTTACTGGTGGTTCCTAGAGTCTCTAGAAGTAGAATGGGAGGCAGATCTTTTAGTTATCAGGCTCCTCTCCTGTGGAACCAGCTCCCAGTTTTAGTCTGTGAGGCAGACAACCTGTCTACTTTTAAGGCTAGGCTTAAAACTTTCCTTTTTGATAAAGCTTATAGTTAGTGGCTTAGGTTATCCTGAGCTATCTTCCGTATTTTTTACCTCCATCTTCTTCCTTCCCTGTTGGATGGAGTAAGGGGGAGTCAGGTTTAGCCTAAACCGGCTCAGTTACGGCTGAGGTGCAAACACACCGTCCATTTCTGCTACCTGTATGACCTGTATGACCCCTCTCTTTTCCATTATGGTCAATCTGACAGAGAGAGGTATCCCAATCATTGTGGTTTTTAGTATAACAATGGCCATCACTGGGCTCTAGATGGACAAACTGCCTTCTTTTACGGCTAGGCTTAAAACTTTCCTTTTTGATAAAGCTTATAGTTAGAGTGGCTTAGGTTATCCTGAGTTATCTCTGTAATTATGCTGCTATAGACTTAGGCTGCCGGAGGACATAATGACCACTTTCACCCTCTTCGCTACATTCTCACACTACTCTGTAATTCTGCGTTATTTGCTGTTATTTCAGTTTTTAACTTTATGTTCTCCCTCTTTTCTCTTCCTAGAAGCTACACCTGGCCTGATTCTGTGTCTACCTGTGACACCTTTCTGGAGAGGGCATCATCCAAGCTTCTGCTGGCAACAACTTAATGCTCACCCTCTACCGATGATCCACTTGGCCCTGTCTTTCAGTGTTTAACCCTTTCTCTCCTAGACATGGAAATTGACTGAGCTTTTACTGTGACTAACTCTATGTGCTCTCTTTCAGACTCTAACCTTGAAAACTGGCTCAGAGTTTATATGTTCATTCTTTCTAGGTGAAACGACTAAAGGAGCTACATCCATTAACATTTACTTTTCCTTCCCATAGAAAGTACTCGTGGATCAGTGCTTCTGTGCTCTTTTTGTGTCTCTGCTCTGTTCTCTCAAGCCCTCAGTCGGTCGTGGCAGATGGCCGCTCGCACTGAGCCTGGTTCTGCTGGAGGTTTCTTCCTGTTAAAAGGGAGTTTTTCCTCTCCACTGTCGCTACATGCATGCTCAGTATGAGGGATTGCTGCAAAGTCAACGCCAGTGACTGTCCACTGTCTCTACATGCTCATCCAGGAGGAGGGAATGCTACAAATCTCTGACACGATGCAATCTGCTGTGTTTCCTTAGACAGAAAACCTTTTTATCCAATTTGAATAAATAACTGAATCTGACTGCACTGTTCAATGGTTAGGATTAATTGGAATGTATGTACCTGACTTTTGTGAAGTGCCTTGAGACGACATTTGTTGTGAATTGGCGCTATATAAATAAACTGAATTGAACCATAATTGAATATTGTTTTACAACCTAACTCTGCTTTAAACCTGACAAAGATGTTAGGTTAGATTTTAGATTTTCAATAAGTATAAATATAGAATAAACAGAGAGCTACTTTAGAAACGTGCTGCTCACACTATCATAATTTTAGCTGTAAAACAGCATTATGTTAATATACGTGATGGGTGGCATACCTACAACATGATACTGCCACTGCCAAATTTAGATGTTTCTGACTTATTTTAGCCTACTGACTGGCAGTGCATAGCAGGTGGGAAAGGGGAGCATTCCATTACTCCATACTTCTAATGGAATGAGTAATTTAAACCTTGGTATACTGTAATAATGGTAATTCTACTGTCTACTGGAAGTAAATTTCAGCGACAATAAAACCCAATCATGCAAAACACTGTTTAGAATTTGACAGGTATCAACATATTATGGAAGGAAAAGAACATTTTAGCTAACAGTAGATCGGCTATGTTCCACTACTCCACATAATAAAACATGGCTTTTACTGTTGTGATGATTCACCAGCCACAGGGTTGACTATATCATGATCTAAAGCTGCCATTACTTATTTTATTCTACTGCTGTCAGTGGAACTATGGCTGACTTTTTGGGTGCATTTTTTTGTTTAAAGCAGTAGTTTAGCAGATCTGAGGAAGTCTGGTCCTTCTGAAGTTTATTTGACATTCTGCTGCTGTGACAGTCTGGACGACCTTCTATGAGCCTTACAAATCTTCTGTTTTTTTTAAATGTTATATTTAGAGCAAACTGTGGGCTCTTTGAAAATAAATATGCTCAACTCACGTTATTAGAGCCCTTTGTCATAGACTGTGCTTTTTATATAATAAGTGTCACTGCTGACCTTCTATGAGATGAAGAAACAAGACAGAGCTGGAAACAAGTGCAGCAATAAGAAAATGGAAAGCAACAAAGAAGCAGGACAATTTTTACTAAACACAAGCAAGCAAGTATTGATGGCATAGAAGCGCAGGGCTTCAAAGACTTATTTATAGGCTTCCCAAATTACAGACAGCAGACAAGTGAAAGCATTTAGCTCCATATTTGGAGATTTTCAGAAATAGAAACTAATGACTCAAGGGTTTGAGCAAATCCAAGAAAATCAAAGAACAAGTCCATGAAGGAGCTTTCTTTTCAGGGGCTGTTTATACATTTTTTCAGTGCTAGACTTTCTTGCTGAGTCTTGATAGAGAGCAAAACTCAAAAGCATAGGTCTGTGTCACAGTCAACTTTTAAAATTAGAGATGCAACAACTTCCAGTTTACCTTTTAGCAGGATGTTATCATAATGAGAGGCCACTGCCTGCAGCTGTAGACTGAAACACATCACCCTGGTCTGAAATCTTAATAATGCGTTGAACTGGTGGAGTGGGTGGGTGGGCGGTGTTTTGACATGTTTACTCCTCATAAAAATGTCCACTGATGGCAAATAGGCTTTATGAAGATTTCTTAATGAATAATTTGGATATAATCAGGACAACATCTCATACCTTGAGATCCTGTGATATCAAAGCACGTCTTTTATTTCAGGTAACCCTGTCTGGTAGCTAACAGTTCAGTAACTGTTAGCTGTTATTATAGGCTCCATTATGAAATGAATGTAATGAATGAAAATGAATGTGAATGAGACACTAATATTGAAGAAAGGAAACAGTTATTGAGTCTTGAGTCCATCTTTCAGCCAGCAGAGCTGAATTGAACTGAACCAAAAACAATGGGGTGCACTTTAGTTTTTCTTTTATTGAATTCTGAAAGTTGCTTTTTTCTGTTCTAATCATGCTGGTTTTAAACTGAATGAAAATAAGCTGAATAATCAATGAACAGATATGCACAGACATGAAAATGTCGTGCCGACAGCAATCTTCTATGTGAAAGCTGTTACTGAGGGAAGACGGCTCAAAATGAAGTCAAGTGAAGCACAAAACTGAAGAAAGCTTCTAGTAAGAAAACTGTTTTTCTAAAACATTTCAGCTGTTTAGTTAAGCTGCTACGTACCTTCAAATTTCAGTATTCAGTATTCAATATTTAAACACCTTGAAAACTTTGCACCAATGTTTTGGTGCACTTTTTGGTGCAAACTCAAACTATAGATTGAGTTCACTGATGACAGTGAACTCAATCCATAGTTTGTATTATTTTTAAATAAGTGGCACTAATTTGTGCTTAAATAGATCAAAAAACAAATGTGTGCTCCTGACAAAGTCCTACCCAGTTGCAGTCAGTGTGCAACTGGAAGCTTTTATGAAGTCTTATGCTGACAGCAACTGCTTTTATATTTCTTCTTGGTTGGACTATGGTAATGCCCTGTTTGCCAGACTAGACAAAGCCTTAGACATCTACAATTCATACAGAGTGCTGCAGCCAGGTTATTAATGGGTTTAAACAACAGTGATCACATAACTCCTGTTTTCTAGTCATTACACTGGATTCCTGTTGAGTTTAGAATTCAGTTTAAAACATTAATCACCACATATAAAGCAGTGAATGCTCAGGCACCAGTTTATCTGTCCAATCTTCTAACTAAATATTCCATTTCTCCTTCTCTTCGTTCAAAAGATCAAAACTTGCTAGTTATTCTCAGCACAAGACTGATCGGTAAAGGTGATCAAACCTTTCAGTCTGTGGAGTTACCCTCCTCCTCAGTTGCCTTGTGTTGATTTACTGGGTTATTTAGAAGAAAACAAACAGTTAGAGACCCTTTTTAAGTGTTATCCGTGAATGCGTGCTCATGAGTGACATTAATAATTTCATAAAAATAAAAAGAAGTTTAAGCATTCAAATTTCTTAACATGGTAACATTTTTCTCAAAATGATGTGTTGAAACACATGATAATGTGTATAATATATATATATATATATATATATATACCCATATGTGTATGTGAAAAAAAAAGCATCCTTGCAAAGAGGAATATAGCAGTAGTTAAATAATGTACACTTTTTGCTGATTATGTTGTCTTAGTGATCTTTTTATGCTAAAAATAACAATACACATTTAATTAGCTTTATAACATCTCCCAGCCTTTATTCTAGATCTTAGAGATCTACTCTGGCTGTGTGGATGTAAAAGCTCTTGGAATTAGAAATCGAGGCGATACCTTCATGCCATCTTGTCTCCTTTAGCTGACGGGCAGCGGAAGTTTGAACGAGCTGATGATGGTGAACAGGAGACTGATTATTTCACTATACAGGGAGTTGCAGTAGTACAGTCTAGAAGTAATAAAAGCATGAATAACCTTTTCAAGGGTATCTAATCAAACTAATGTGCCTCAGATGATAAAAGCTACAGAGGACTACTGCACTAACCTGTTTATTGAATTTAAAATCTTAGTGAAGAATAACCCCCCATTCCTAACAGACATACAGCCAGAAGAGTCCAGTGACCCAACAGCACTGCTGCATCCTGTCAGCAGGTCAGATTTGGCAAATAAAATGACCCCTGTCTTTTTGTCATTTAAATAAAGAAAGATCAGCTCCATCCGCTCTCACATCTATCAAACACATGAGCAACCTCTCCGCTGACTGAGATCCTCTGGATTTCAACGGAAGATACACCTGAATGTCATCTGCATTAAAACTGGAATAACGCATTGTATTTCTGGAAATCGACACAAGACCAGTCAGCCGGACTGAAACCTCCCATGAATATCATGAAGCTGCAGCTGCTCTTGTAGCTGAATAAAACATGCTTTCTTTAAAGGTTAGAAAGAAAGGGCAATTTGGAAATTGGCCTAAAGTTTGGGAAAACAGTTGGATCAACATTGCTCTTCTTAAGAAGAGGTTCTTAAGAGGTTGAACCAACAAAGTTTTCTCTCAAATTATAATTTTTTTATTATTATATTATCTCTACCAGGTAATCCCTTGCGGGCACAGTGTTCAGGCGGGCGACCCGGAGGAACACTGGAAACCTCTGGAGCAGGAACACTCGAGAGCTTGGAGAGAAAGCCCAAAAGAAACCACAAAAGGAGTTCAGGAGTAGGAGGCGGCACGTCCTCGAACCACTCAGGAACAGGATCAGGAGGCGGCTCCACCTGGACACCCTCGTCGGAGGCCTCGGACACTGGAGCACGAGGTGGCAGTAGCAGCAGCTTGAGGTGAGGAGTGTGTACTTGTACTCGGAGGCAGCTGGGCGCAGCCTCAGGTGCTTTGAGGCAGTGAGGAGTAGGCTTAGGAACATAAAACAAAATATCTGATTTGGCCTCTGGTGGCAAATGAGCAGGACTGTCCACAGAAAGCAGGTGCCGGAGAGCTGACACTGGCAGGCTGCGTAGACGTGATAGCGGGCAGTGTGGAGCAAGTGCTGGAGCCGACAGGTGGTGTGATGCGGGCTCAAGGTGTGTCGGCGCAGAGCTTGGCCGACCCTTGCAGAAGGAGTGCGGGGGCATCGTCAGCTGGCAGCATGGCACGCTGTTTACCCCGGCGTCCTCTCTGGTGGTACAGCACTCTGCTCTGGGCTGGGGGAAAGAGTTGTTGTAACGACGGGGACCAGTTCCCGGAAGAGGGGTCGCCAGCCTTGAGCGTCAGAAAGGGGATCACTCCTCCATCTCTTCCTCTGACCGGTGCATGTTTTTCTTGGCCTGGCATCTGAAGTACTCGAACTAATCACTGCGCTCACTCTTGCTTGGTCCTTTCTCTGGTTGGGTCGTACTGTTTGAGTTTGAGGTTGTGAAGGACCAAAGCGGATGCAGGACATCAGCAGGCGCATGGTGGATGGATACATTTATTAAACTAAGACGATCAGTCAGCACTACCAGGTCACTCTGACAAGACTCTTCAGTGTGGAATTTGTTACTGAAAAAAGAATACTCATGAGCTATGATCAGAACCAGTAAGATGTTTATATGAAGTCAGTGAAAGGTAAAACAAGCATTAGAAAAGAAACCTTATTCCTACAGAGTAATTATTGGTCATAATTTCTTTAAACTGCTAATATAGCAAGACAGACATTACCTGATAACAAGAAGCTGGACGTATTACAGCAAAATTTCCCTGTTTATAAAGACTCCAATTCTGTCTGTCGTGGATCTTGGTGGATTAGGAAATATTTGAAGCCTTTAGGAAACCTCACAATTAGGGTAAATGTCTACTAGCTCTACAGAAAACACACAAAAAATGTTGTTTACAGAAAATAACCCTGCAACAGTGCTAGTTGGGCTGGACGCCAATACAAGATGCTAAAGACTGTTTCAAGTGCCAAAACTGTATTCATTTGTCTTTGTCGAAAAAGTAAAATGCCAATTACTGCGGAGGAGTGTAACGCCGAATGCTTTCTTACAAACATGGTGTGACGCTGCCTCTGATCCTGATATGAATAATTAATGAACCTTCAGACAGGAGGGCTTCTTCAAGCTGCTTATAGAAACCATATAAGAATAAATGAACTACCACTCTAGCACACAACAGTGAATCGGAGCTTTCCATTTCAAATTCTAGGTTGGACAAAGTTATTCATTTTGAATGGGATTTGTTTAAAATGTCTGGTATGGTGCACTTCTAGGTTTTAAGGTGTGCAAAAAAGAAAGAAAAGAGCTAGAACAGAGTTAATGAGATTTGATGTAATTATTTTCAAAGTTCCTAAAAAATTGGCTAAATTTAGTATTGGCAGGTCAGTTTTACAGGATTGGTGATCAGAAATGGGCCACAAAATATCTGATCATTGCATCTCTAATCATGTTCTAGCCAAATAGATTTTAAAGCTGAAACAATCACTGATAAACTGGTTAGAAATGTGCCACTTTGGTTACCTTTACAAAACTGTTCTCTGTGGAGAACTGCACATTTTGTTCTTCTCCTTAACATTTCAAATACAAACTAAGACTCTTTTTAAGAAACACTAAAGGCAAAAAGGAGAACCCTCTGACCTCGTGCACCCGGAGCAGAAAAACTGAACCAAACATCTATTATGTCCTATAAGTCGTTTATTGTAATCTATTCAGCCTATTATGTTGTTTAAAATGAAATCGTGACACATAAAAAGGTGTGTTCGCCCACTCCCCTTCTCATCTACCTTAAATGTCACCTTCAGAGAAGAGTGGGGGCATTCTGCAGCACGCAGAGCAACCTGGGGACGCACGCAGGCCGGAGAGTTGATGCTTACATTCTGTTTTAATGTTCATAGCAAGGCAGTGGGAGCCACGGGGTGCGGAATTAACGTTACCTTGATAGATTGCCGTGGGATCTCTGAGTTGAAGGTTTTACAGATTGTGGACAGCTGAAGCCGAGGTTTAATATCAGACCACACAGATCATCTCTGTCCTGTCCGAGCCAGGGGAATCCTTCAAACGGGGATCCCCGCAACCTCTCGTGAGAGGTAGGTCAGCCTTCTCTGACTGAGGTGCTATACTTTTTAACCCCCCGATGAGGTGAGCCCCCCAGGCGGCAGCTAAGACGGCCGCCGCGGCGCCTCTATGCTCTCCCAGAGGAAGCGCGCAACAAGAATCCGGGATGAGAGTGAAATCAGCATGCAGCACCAACAGCTTTCTTCTCTCCTCTGCAACACAGCATCTTCAAAGTCACATTCCATTCACTTAGTTACGCGAATGCACGACTGTGTCAGAGAAAAAGGCAGGCGAGAAAGGATGCTGAATGAAGGTACCTGTAACTCTACGCTGTAGCCCTGGTAGAAGTGCGTCGGCAAGACATCCAGCTGCTGTTGCACTTGAATGGAAAGTGTATACTCCATGAACCAGAAGATGTTGAAGTGCGGCAGACTGCGCGGGAGACGCGTCTGATGCTGACCACGGTACTATGCTGGAGTATCCAATGTACCGCTTTTCTCCGCCCCGCTGCGCTCCCATTGGCCGCGGCATTTCAGCTCAGGCCAGGAGGCAGGAAGTGCCTGTTCCCCATCAGCAAATATCACCTGTACACACTATTCACACAGAGCTTGCATGACAGGATTTATTGCAAAACAATCATCACAGGCTGTCTCCTTAGTGGTTATAGATATACATGAATGAAAAGAAACACGTATAGCAGATGTTATGACCCATGTTTGCACATTGAAAACAATTATAAAAAACAGACTAGTTGGAGCTGCTTAACCAACTTACACAATTACCGTGAATAGTTGCTATTAGCATTTTAACAACTTTTCATTTTCAGTTGTGCTCAGGTTTCTCTTTCAAATAGCTATGTTTATTCCATATCCAAACTCAGCAAATATATATAAAACCTAGTGGGAAAGAAATAGGAGCACAACCAAAGAACAGGCAAAAGTTGATGAAGAGTGACCAAGACACACATCTATCAAGCTGCATTAGTACATATTAGTATATAGGCACCTAAGACAAAAGGAGTGAAAGGTAAGTCTCCAGCTCGAAATTTAATTCATACAGTAAAGATTTGTATGGCCATTTGTTGAATGAGCTGGAGAAAATCAGAAAGAACCGTAAAACAAAGAAGAATTTGTGACAAATGTTGTCTAAGAAAGGTGGCTTGGAGACCTAACAAACCAGCATCCTACCCAAGAACTTAAAAGGGCAGTCTGCTTGAATTCTGAAGTGATTTGGGTACTTTATCAGAACTCTGCCATAGACAAACCTCACAACACATTGCTCATCAAAAAAGTTTAATAAATAAAGCCTGCCTTCCAAATCCCCTAGCTACTAACCTTATAGATGTCATGGTCAAGGGTTTGGAGGTAGGACCAGAGCGCAGAACATGGCGAGGAGGCCGCATGGTGAGTAGACTGAGGTTTAATATTGTAGATGCAGGCATGGCGAGGAGACCGCATGGTGAGTAGACTGAGGTTGAGGTTTAATATTGTAGAGGCAGGCAGGCAGAGTACTGAGTACAGACAGTAACATTAACTTTTCCTTCCCATAGAAAGTACTCCTGGATCAGTGCTTCTGCGTTCTTTTTGTGTCTCTGCTCTGTTCTCTCAAACAGTTCCCAGCACAACTATTGTAATTAGAATAATAATTAGAAGTATTATAAGTATTCACTAAAGCATATTAACCTCCAGATGGGGGCCTTATAGCAGTATGAGTGCAGTCCATAGGTCTGATTACATTCAGAAATCAGCTCCTCTGTGAAATGAGAGCCACAGTTTAGGGGAAGTTTTTATATCTGAGCAACATACGGATGGGGCCGACCCATATGGCTGGCATGGCCTGGCTCAGGGATGACCGTTAAATACCAGTCAGCTCCCTCTGAAAAGCTTTGGTTAAAAGGACTGCAGCAGAGGGAGAACTTGAACTGCTGCCGGCAATGCACAGTTCCCTCTGGCTTCCCTCTGTAACACTGAGGCCAGCTCCGAGCAGAGCTCTAAAATAATCTAAACCAGTTCATAAACCATGCATCATTATGTACCAGCAGGTCAGTACGATCTCTAAAAAACACGCTCCCTCTGACTTCTTCCATTGGGGATGTCCTCCAGCTGTGCCAAAGCTGCCATCGTTCCACAATTACACTCAGCTTTTCGCAGCTATTTATGGATATGTGTGATTGTCTACAGCTTGTTCACCTTATGAATTATCATACCTGACCTGTTGGAAGTTAATCTGCTGATTAACTCCCAACAAGATACTGTTTTCTTTTCAGCAAGAATTACAGTGCCCCTTAGATGATTGCCCTTAGATGATTGACATGCATTTTATGCTCCTCCGTGCACAGACCAATAAGGATTTCCATCTACAGTTGACAAAAACAAAGGACATTTCACAGTTTATATCCGACTGAGGTTGTTTTCAGCATTTTTTGCAGTGTTACGTTATTGTATGAGGCTAAATTTGATTTAGTTTCATGACTCAGCTTTAAAGCATGCATAAAAGCTCAAACTCATGAAAAAATATCAGGTTTAATGCTCCATGAATTAAATAAACTGAATGGAGTCAAATATCAGTGTATATAGGTTAGTTTTAGTTCTCAATAGTTTATTATTGTCGACTGAAAAAGTTTGCTTGGCTACTGCACATTTTCATAGCGGATCATAGATTTGCGTGGATTTCCGTACACTTTCACCATTGTTCATTTTTGTACATGCCGAGATTGCTCTACAAGTTTTTTGTGTGTAAGCACACTTCGTACCTGAGGCCCCAAATGTGGTTGCTTAGGTATGTCCACCCTGAAAGCAGACCACAAGATGTTAAAAGAAATCTGAAAAAATCTAAAATGTAATCATGTTTATGTTTATGCATTTGGCATACACTTTTATCCAAAGTGACTTACAAATAAGGATATATCAATGTAGTTAATATCAAAGCTAAGAATAAGCAACCCAGAAGGAGGAAGACCACTAGTTTGGTTCTGTAAGAGCTGACAGGGATGACAGTTTAGAAATAGAGTGCAGACATAGAGGGAAGTGCAGAAAGAGAAAGTGGGGGTGGGTAACTCTTGAAGAACCAGGTCTTCAAGAGTTTCTTGAAAATAGACAGGGACTCTCCAATTTTGCATTATTTGCTGTTATTTCAGCTTCTAACTTTATGTTCTCTCTCTTTTATTTTCCTATAAGCTACACCTGGCCTGACTCTGTATCTACCTGTGACACCTACCTGGACAGGGGCATCATCCAAGCTTCTGCTGGCAACAACTTAATGCTCACCTTCTACCGATGATACACTTGGCCCTGTCTTTCAGTGTTTAACCCTATTTTTCTCCTAGACATACCTAATGACTGAGCTTTTACTGTGACTACCTGTATGTTCCCTCTTTCATACTCTAAAATTGAAAACTGGCTCAGAGTTTATCTGTTCTTTCTTTCTAGGTGAAACGACTAAAGGAGCTTCATCCATTAACATTAAATTTTCCTTCCCATAGAAAGTACTCGTGGATCAGTGCTTCTTTGTTCTCTTTGTGTCTCTGCTCTGTTCTCTCAAACCCCCAGTCGGTCATGGCAGATGGCCGGTCACACTGAGCCTGGTTCTGCTGGAGGTTTCTTCCTGTTAAAAGGGAGTTTTTCCTCTCCACTGTCGCTACATGCATGCTCAATATGAGGGATTGCTGCAAAGTCAACATCAGTGACTGTCCACTGTCTCTACATGCTCATCCAGGAGGAGTGAATGCTACATGTCACTGACTGGATGCAATTTGCTGGGTTTCCTTAAATAGAATTTGTTTTAACCAATTTGAATAAATAACTGAATCTGACTGCACTGTTCGATAGTTAGTATTAATTGGTATGTATGTACCTGACTTGAAATCTGTATGATTCGATTGAAATGACTTTGTGAAGTGCCTTGAGACAATATGTGTTGTGAATTGGTGCTATATAAATAAACTGAATTGAATTGGACACCTCAGTTCTAGTAATTAAAGGAATCTGGATTGTTTTCAGCACGGTGTAGGAACTGCTAGGTGAGAATTCCTTGACCATCAGAGTGACCGAGTACTGACATAAGTGTCCATAAGACTGACATCAGGCGTTTAATACTGTTGATATGAAAGTGCATGCCTTCACACTCAGAAAGAGACTGAACAAGTAGTTTGAAGATGCTTTGCTGCAGCAGGACCTGGCCAGCTCACTTTCATAGAACCCTATATGAATTATTCCATGTATCAGAGGTTGCTTAAAGACCATATATAACAATTTAAACTGAAGTAGAACTGGACACTGTAACATGACAATGACCCAAAATATACCAGTAAGTCTTCCAAGGACTGGCTGAGAATTACATGATAGAGACTCCTGGAATAGAGACAAAGCCTAATTATGGATCTTGCTGAGAATTTGTGGGATGAGTTGAAACAGGCTGTAAATAAAAAAAAACCCATCAGGAGTACCTAATAGTGTCTTGACTTTTTCCTTAGCTAGGAAACACTTTTTTTCCCTGTTGTTTAATGAGTAAAAGCTTGTTAATATTTACTGTTTACCTGTAATGAAATTATGTTCCTCTGAGATAAAAAGATTCGACATTGATATGTGAGCATTTCTTAGTAACACACTGAATATTTAATGGAGTGTCCTCATTTTTCTTCAACTGTATGTGCAAATTGGGTCAAGAATCAAATTTGAAATACACTTCACAGCTGATAATTTCAAGTAGGTCAGTAGACCAGATCAGAACAGAGCTGCACCGGGTGGCATCTCTAACCTCTCCCTCCAATCAGTTCACAATCTGCCCTTGAAGCACAGTGCTATTGGTCCAGAAGGTTGGCCTGTTATAACTGCGAACATGTCACATCCCTGGGGACCTGAGTGCAGCACATTCCCTTTATTTAGTGATTATGCAGCATATATGGCAGTTACTGAGCAGGTAGACAGTATGTAACAGGGTAACTAGGCAGGGAACAATGTGTACGCTATGAAATGTACACCTGCCACAAGAATGAACTTGTGACCTCTCAGTGAGACACTGAACCCCCCGCCAGGCAACATGGCTTCCTCTGGACAGCTGTGCATTGGCCTCTGAGAGGAGCAGTGAGCGGAAAAAAGTGCGTCAGCAACAGATGATAAGTTTTTTAAACATTTTTAGATCCTTATGTATCATCACTCAGTATCCTGTGGGGAAATACAGCCATGTTACACACTAGGAAGGGGTGGCTACTGCAGTGGAAAATTTTCATTCTTACCCACGTTACGCCTTCTAATTCAGAAGCCCTCCTTTATAGATTCAAAACATTATCACCTTCAACGGTGTTTATTGTGAACTGCTGCAGCAAAGATTCCCACTAAAATCAGAACAAACGTTGCACTCATTCTGAAATGTCTCATGAGGTGTAAGAAGCAAAATGTAGGCCACTTTTAAAGGTTGACTATTTCAGAGTGAAATCCCCTCCTCAAAAATACAGCCTGACTGAGCTGCATGTAGACTGGTGCAGAAATCCTTCACCACACACTGGGTACTCACCATACCTTCAAACAAGTGTGCCTAAATGAGGTTATATTATTCTACATACAGCAGGGGGCTGCAATTAGCCTATTCAAACCCGACCCAGTTTACTGCAGGGAATATTGGTGTAAGGCATGTCTGTATTACTGCGATGCTGGTTTACTTCTTTACAAAAAACCAATGTTTGAGCAAATGTGACTATCAGTCAATCACAGCATGGTAGCTCATAACAGAATAAAATCAGGGGCAGCTGACTGAATGCAATGCAAAATGCAAAAACATATTGTGTGACTTTGTATGTTTCCTTGATCAACCTGCTAATTGCCTGTGAAGCTATGCCTGAATTTGGTTCACTACTCCTGGACCAACATCTTTCAGAGCAAATATGGAGAAGAAGACACCTTTAATGTGATAACTTAATTATAACTGCAACTTCATCTTATGCAAAATTCACTTTTTGATCGTTTTTATACTTCCGTTTGGGTCTCTAATGCTTCTACAAACAGTCTAAACGCAAAAAAAAACAAAAAACATTCAGCCTTTTTTTGGCTATGAATGAATGTTTTATTTTTTCCAGAAAATCTGCAGTTTCAAAAGCTGTGTAATTGTGACATCAAAATTACTGTTCACTGCACACTGGCACTCCAGCCCCTGACTAGCAACTAAAGTGGAGCTCCACCCACCTGATTTTCAGTAGAGGATCACGTCTTGCCGAATGATTTTATCTTACACACGCTTTACAATGGCTACCTTCAAAGGCAGATGTTCTGTTTTTTGGCTGCAAAGACCCACACGTGCCCACGCACATTCTCCCACTCTCGGATAACAGAGTTTATTGGCTTCATTTTATTTTTGAGGCCAATGTTCCAGTCAAATTCCTATAGACAGTTCTAGTTTGCACGAATCACTTCCTCACAGACTACTTTGAGAACTCATATCAGTACACGCACTATTTGCAGAAAGACTTAGACTGAAGAAAAAATCAGTCCCTACTGTTGGTGGCGAATCTGCAGATGACAGAAATGTAAGTACTTATTTTGTGTCTTATAAGTTTTAGTTTTGTTTTTAGATGTACAAAGTGTTGGTTAGGGCGTGGCCAGATACAGCTAATTTATATAAAAGTGACAGCTCATTCTGAAACGAGCAAAAAAAGGGGTGCCTGAGGAGGTGAAATCTCATTATCTGAGAATAATTTTGTGCAAAAAATGTAATTAGCATGTTTTGTATAGCCCATAGACCTATCCCAAATGTTTAAAAGGAAGTATAATAGGTCCTTACTTTTAAAAATGTAAAATATTAATTTAATATTATTGATCTGGAAATTTCTAAGCTTTTACAGAGAGAACATTATTTGCAAATTTTTAGTCATGATTTCAATTCAATTCAGTTTATTTATATAGTGCCAATTCACAACACATGTTGTCTCAAGGCACTTCACAAAGTCAGGTACATACATTCTAATTAATCCTAACCATTGAACAGTGCAGTCAGATTCAGTCATTTATTCAAATTGGATAAAAAGTTTTTCTATCTAAGGAAACCCAGCAGATTGCATCGAGTCAGAGACTTGTAGCAGTCACTCCTCCCGGATGAGCATGTAGAGACAGTTGACAGTCAATGGAATTTACTTTGAAGCAGTTCCTCATACTGAGCATGCACGTAGTATCGGTGGAGAGGAAAAACTCCCTTTTAACAGGAAGAAACCTCCAGCAGAACCAGGCTCAGTATCACGACCAGAGACAGAGAACCCAAATTCAGCCAAAGACAAAGTGATAAGTTAAAAGGTTTATTCGGAAACCCAGGATCACAGAGCAGGAGAACAGCAGTCAGCTTCCAGGAAGCATTGAGAACAGAGAGACTAGTTAGTGGCTGAATAAAACTCAGGATTTTCAAGGAGTTAGATAAAGCCACTAACCTTCTCAGTCTGGGGATGAGGCTCAGAATTCAGAAGAGGAAGTGATCCAGAGAGCTGTGATTGTCCTCTTGACAATAATTCCAAGCGGACTAGAGAGCCAGGCAGGCTCAGGCTGAATAAACCAGTGGTTAGGCTGAGGCGTAAATCCAGGGACAGAAACAGGGTCGAATTCCAGTGCTAGTGGCGTCAGACAAGAGGCAGGCAGAGGCAGAAAACCAGAGGCAGAAAACAGAGTTGAAATCCAGAAATTTAGTCCGTCAGATAAGGGGCAGGCATGAAGACAAAATCTGTGAGGCAAGGCAAGGTCAGAGAACAAGATCAGTCAGGAAGAAACGCTGGATAACTACTCACAAATGTTTTCAAAAATCTGGCACCCCCTGCCTGTCAGATGGCTGTATATAACTGCAGCTCCACAGGTGTTTGGCATGACGGTGATTGCGCAGCAGCACAGCAGACAGGTGAAACAGATGAGTTGATTGCATGAGTGAGAGCAGAGCAGGCAGACGGGCCAGAATCATAACAGTGCCCCCTCCTCAAGGTCCGGCTCCGGACATACCCCGAGGCTGATCAGGATGGAGGCGGTGGAAATCCCGGATGAGGGTTTTGTCCACAATGAATCGTATAGGAATCCAGGACCTCTCCTCAGGACCATGGCTCTCCCAGTCCACCAGATAACGTATGCCACGTCCCTGCCATCTGGACCGGATGATGCGCCAGACAGTGTAGACTGGGCCATCAGCAAGAAGCCGGGCAGGTGGAGGGGGCCCGGAGGTGGGCCCGAGATGGGACACCACACAGGGCTTGATCCGGGACACGTGGAAGGTAGGGTGAACTTTCATGGCATGAGGCAGACGTAAACGAACAGCCACATGATTGATGATCTTGGATATGGGAAAAGGTCCCACAAAACGAGGTGCCATCTTAAGGGAGTCAACCAGAAGCGGGAGGTCCTTGGTGGACAGCCAAACCTTCTGTCCCACCTGGTAGCTTGGAGCAGGGATTCTCCGAAGATTTGCTGTGCGTGCCTGCACCTCCGACATTCTGATCATAGACCTTCTTGCCTTCCTCCAGATGCGCTGACATCTTAGGGCCATGGCCCGAGCAGAAGGAACCTCAGCTTCTTTCTCCTGGACTGTGAAAATGGTGGCTGAAAACCAAACACAACTTGGAAAGGGGATAACCCTGTGGCACTAGCCGGGAGGGTGTTGACAGCATATTCAACCCAGGGTAAATTTTGAGACCATTTAGTTGTGTCTGACTCACATAGTGCATGAAGTTTGGTCTCCACCTCCTGGTTGGCCCTCTCAGTCTGTCCATCCGACTGTGGGTGAAATCCTGAAGACAAACTAACAGTAATCCCCAGCAAGGACACAAACTGGGGCCCTCTGTCTGAGACAATGTCTGTGGGTATGCCATGAAGGCAAAAAACCTCAGGTGCCAGAATGTCCCCCATTTCCTTGGCTGAAGGCAGCTTCTTGAGAGGAACTAGGTGAACCATCTTTGAAAATCTGTCGATGACAGTTAACAGAACTGTGAAGCCATTAGAAACTGGCAAACCTGTGACGAAGTCCATGGCTATATGTGACCAGGGACGAGGAGGAATGGGTAGGGGTTGCAAGAGTCCAGCAGGAGGGCGACGAGAAGACTTGGGTTGGGAACACTGAGTACAGGCCGTGACGTAATCGGTGACATCTTTGACAAGAGATGGCCACCAAAACTGAGTCCAGACCATCTGCAACGTCCTGCTGATACCAGGATGACAGAACAGACGTGAATTACGGCATGAATTAAGTACCTTGGGTACGAGGCACTCCGGGACAAAACACCGGTCAGGTGGGCATGAAGTTGGGATAGGGAGGTCTTTGGTGGCATCTCTAACCTCTCCCTCCAACTCCAATATGGTGACAGAGAGTCTCACTGATTCCGGGAGAATAAATTCATCCTCCCCAGAGGCCTGTGACTCGGAGGGTTCCTGTATTCTTGGACAGGGCATCCGGTTTGCCATTTTTGACTCCAGGTCTGAAAGACAAAGAGAAGTTGAATCTTCCAAAAAATAAAGCCCACCTTGCCTGCCTAGGATTAAGGCACTTCGGTGATCTCAGGTACTCCAGGTTCTTATGTTCTGTCCATACAAGAAACGGTTCCTTAGCCCCCTCTAGCCAATGCCTCCACTCCTCGAGAGCCAACTTGACTGCCAACAGTTCTCGGTCCCCCACATCATAATTGCGCTCTGCTCGGGACAAAGTCCTAGAAAAGAAGGCACATGGGTGAATATGGTCATCAGAATTTATTTGGCTTAGGATTGCTCCAACCCCTGTGTTTGAGGCGTCAACCTCCACAATGAACTGTTTATCGGGGTTAGGGGACTGTAGAACAGGAGCAGATGTAAAAAATCCTTTGAGCTTGATAAAAGCTCTTTCTGCCGTCTCGTTCCAAACAAACCTTGTCTTACACGATGTGAGAGCATTAAGAGGGGCTGCTACGAGGCTATTATTCCTGATGAAATGTCTGTAAAAATTAGCAAGCCAGAGAAACCTTTGAAGCTGTTCGCGGTCGGTAGGAGAAGGCCATTCCAAGACCACCTTGACTTTGGAGGGGTCCACTATGACTTGGTCTGGAGAAATGATGAATACAAGGAATGAAGTGGTGTGAAACTCACACCTTTCAGCTTTGACAAACAGATGATTTTGAAGAAGACGGAGGAGAACGGTCCGAACATGACTTCTGTGAGTTTCCAGATCCTGGGAATAAATCAGAATGTCGTCAAGGTAAACAAAAACAAACTGTCCAACCATGTCCCTCAGGACATCATTCACCAATGCCTGAAAAACTCCGAACATGACTTCTGTGAGTTTCCAGATCCTGGGAATAAATCAGAATGTTGTCAAGGTAAACAAAAACAAACTGTCCAACCATGTCCCTCAGGACATCATTCACCAATGCCTGAAAAACTGCAGGGGCATTGGTTAAACCAAAAGGCATCACACGTACTCATAGTGACCAGTGGGAGTGTTAAATGCCGTCTTCCATTCATCCCCCTCCTTGATACGAACAAGGTGGTAAGCGTTTCTCAAATCCAACTTAGAGAAGATCTTGGCACCTTGAATCTGGTCGAAAGCAGTGTTCATAAGTGGTAGAGGGTATTGGTTCTTGATGGTGATGTCGTTTAAACCCTTGCAGTCGATACATGGTCTCAAGGAACCATCCTTCTTTCCCACAAAGAAGAAGCCTCCCCCTGCTGGAGAAGAAGAAGGTCTGATAATACCAGCTTTTAGTGACTCACCAACATACTTCCTCATGGCTTGGTTCTCTGGTCCTGACAATGAACACAATTGACCCCTAGGGGGAGAAGTGCCTGGTAGAAGCTCAATGGCGCAGTCATAGGGTCTATGAGGTGGAAGTGCCGTGGCCCTGGACTTGTTGAAAACCTCCATAAACGCATGATATTCGGGCGGCGCCTTAGACAGATCGGGGTATGTCTCCTCAATGTCATTCTCCTGAATAATATCTGTAGAGGCAGAAGACAGACTAGCAGGACATAGCCCAGCCCAATATCTCTTTGGCTTGCCAGTCAATGTGGGGGTTGTGCTTTTGTAACCAGGAGGCCCCTAAAACAATGAGTAGTTTAGGTGAGTTGATGATCCTGAATGTGACTTCGTCCTGATGATTGCCCCCCAGTGTGAGTCTTACTACCTCTGTTTTGTAGTGTGAACTGTTGATACTATGACCATCCAATGCCAGAGCATTACGGGTGTCAGACGTGGGAAGGAGCTTGATGTCATGGTCCCTGGCGAATGACTCATCCATAAACTCTGTGTCCGCCCCTGAGTCAATGAACACTGACACCTGATGAGAAGTAGAAGAAACTTGAATGGTTGCAGGAAAAGAGCATGAGGAGACAGACAGTTGTCTTCGGCTCAGTAGAGTTCTCCTCACCTCTACTGAGCCTGGGCTTCTAACGGACTCTTAAAGGCAACATGATCCTGTCCACCACAATAAAAACACAAGTTATTCTTTCTTCGTCGATCACGCTCCCCCGCAGAAATCTTTGAAAGACCCAACTGCACGGGCTCCGGGTCACAATGGTGATCAGAAGGGGGTGGAAGACCCTTGGGTTCTAGGTGGGGAACAGGACTGTGAGCTGAAGAAGGTTTAACCCCCCTATGAAGCCTCTCCCTCCTCCTTTCTGTGAGTTGCAAATCAATGCAGGTTCCCAGGTCCTCAAGTTGGTGAAGGGAGGCAGGGTAGTCCTGCGTAGCCAGTCATCCTTGATGTTCTCATTAAGACCTTGCATGAAAGCATCCACATGAAAGCTGCCAATAAATAAAAGTTAATGATATAAGATGTGACACTTCTCTCTCCCTGTTTAATGGAGAGTAAACCTCTGGCAGCTTCACGACTAGGAAGAACTGGATCAAAAACCCTGATGAGCTCCTTGGAGAATGCAGAATAAGAAGCACATGTGACCGAACCATTTTGCCACTCTGCAGTGCCCCATTGCTTAGCCTTTCCAGAGAGCAGGGAAATAACAAACGCCACCTTAGAGTGCTCAGAAGGGAACAAAGATGGCTGAAGCTCAAAATGAAGCTGAAAATTGGCCAGATTTTACTATCACGACCAGAGACAGAGAACCCTAATTCAGCCAAACACAAAGTGATAAGTTAAAAGGTTTATTCAGAAACTCAGGATCAGAGAGCAGGAGAACAGCAGTCAGCTTCCAGGAACCACTGAGAACAGAGAGACTAGTTAGTGGCTGAATAAAACTCAGGATTTGCAAGGAGTTAGATAAAGCCACTAACCTTCTCAGTCTGGGGATGAGGCACAGAATCCAAAGGAGGAAGTGATCCAGACAGTTAATGAGGAAGCGTCCAACAGACTGAAGTTGGATTGCCGACTGATCCAAATCCTCTGAGGAATCAGCTGAAGCTGTGACAGGAACACAGAGAGCTCTGATTGTCCTCTTGACAATAATTCCAGGCGGACTAGAGAGCCAGGCGGGCTCAGGTTGAATAAACCAGTGGTTAGGCTGAAGCGTAAATCCAGGGACAGAAACAGGGTCGAATTCCAGGGTTAGAGGCGTCAGACAAGGCGCAGGCAGAGGCAAAAAACCAGAGGCAGAAAACAGAGTCGAAATCCAGAAATCCAATCCGTCAGACAATGGGCAGGCAAGAAGGCAAAATCCGTGAGCAAGGCAATGTCAGAGAACAAGATCAGTCAGGAAGGAACGCTGTATAACTACTCACAAATGTTTTCGAAAATCTGGCACCGTCTGCCTGTCAGATGGCTGTATATAACTGCAGCTTTTTTTAGTGGTTGCTTCAAATTTGATTCTGAATGACCAATGGCAGAATTATCCTGTTTCACTTTGAGTGCACGTTCAACATGTATTTGTTGAAGCCACATGTTATGTTTGTTCTGTCATGGGTGAAGCAGCACAACAGTAAGTATGTAATTGTGAAAAAGGAGAGATTTAGCTAAACTGCAAATAAATAAAGGAAAACCTGCTACATATTTTTAATTAGAAAAAGCCAATGTTGTGTCACTTCTGTTTTACCCCAAATGTTGCCCATAAATTAATCCTGCAGCAACACACTGCCAGAAATAAGATAAAGATTTTATTTTTTAATCTCAACTGCTGATGCAGCTTAAAACAAGGTAAGAAAAAATCCTTAAAGAAAAACAGTCTCATAAAATCACGTAAGCAGTTCAAAAACTGGTGTTTAAAGGTGTCATGACATGAGGCGCTGTTCAGTTGCTGTTAGCATGTGCCTTTGCCAGGTAAGGTAAATTTAAACTTTATATGTTTTAAAACCCATATATTACCAGAAAACCACACCAAAGACTCTGATGCAGAGATTCTGGAAGCTCTGCATTAGCTGAAATGTGCTTGGCTGATTAATGATTAAATAAAATACACCCTTTGTGCCATTTGTAAACCAAAGAAACAGTGGATTCTTATTTTTCGCATAATATTGCTGAAATCTCATCATGTTCTCATGAGCACATATTGTCTTGTCCTACAAGATGGTTGATGGTTGTGTTGTTACACCCCACTGCGGCAAAATATTTAGATTTTAATTAAAAACCAAAACAAGGTAAGACAGTGCTTCCTACGTGTACACACACACACACACACACACACACACACACACACACACACACACACACACACACACACATCTGTTGAAGAGAAAACACAGAGGAAGGCATGGACTCTGGGGAGTGGTATGACACAAGTGAAGATGACACATCCTGACAGGTGAAATATTAGTTCCACTGATGCACAGAGCAGGGGGAAAATGTCACCAGCTTCCTCACAGACAAACACACCAACCTGCTTTTATTGTATATCTCATTGGTTTTTCCTACAGATATATATATATATATATATATATATATATATATATATATATATATATTTATATATATAATAATCTTATTGGCTTTCGGGTGAACTTTCAGGATCTAACGCTTTAATTTGGAACAGCTGATCTTTTAATGAACTGACCAATGTTTCAGTCAAAATTTGTTTTTAAACAGTCCTCTTCATCATGTTGTTCACATTTTGACATCATGAGACCAAGACAACACCTAGCAATCAACAATACCTCACCATTGCGAGGCTTCAAACAGGATGTTCTCAGACGAAAATGACAAGTGAGCTTAAAGTGTCACAGAGTTTCAGAGGCAGGTTGCAACAGAGTTACAGAAAGACTGGAAGAGTCACAGAAAAGCATAGAAGTGGAAGTCCTTTGGCCAAATCCCACACAGATGACTGCTTCATTGATGATGATCAATCAACTTCAGGCAGTTTTAAGGGAGACAAAAGGCACCCAAGCACTACGTTTAAAACCGTCATCTTGTTCTGCGTGCTAGACGACCTGCATGGTTAACTGACAACCCCACCAGGCACAGACATCATTGTCTCTGTACCTCTTAGTTTTTGTTACCAATCAACACAGCAGACAGGTTAGGGTGAAAGTGGTGGATAAGTTTAAAGCAGGGTTAGGTTATAAAATAATGTCTCAAGCATTAAACATCTCACTGAGCTCTGTTCAATAAATCTTCCGAATAGGGCACAACCGCAATCCACCACAACATGGCTGCCCACCTAACAGACAAGGCCGAGCAAGGAGAGCATTGATCAGATAAGCAGCTAAGTGGCCTATGATAACTCTAGAGGAGCTGCAGAAATTCAGGCCTTAGGTGGGAGAATCTGGCTTTTACAGAAGAGTGGCGAGAGCAAAGCCAATAAAGACAGCCATAAAATGTTCTGTTTCCAGTTTGTACTGTAAAAAGTTGGGAAAAAAATTTGACATGTAAATAATTTAGCAGGGCATTTTATTTTATTTTTTCTGCCATTGTCAGTTGTGCGAAGAAGCTTGAGTTAGAAATCGGCAGAAATTTGCTAAATAAACATGAAATCATTAATCACTGTAGCTCACACTAAAGCATCTTCTCAAAATAACACTAGGAGTTGTTTGTTAGTCCTAGCTATAAAATATTAGCAATTAAAAGGACTACAGCCAGCCAAAAACAAATGAAAATGTGAGATGTCTTAGCCTAGTATCAAATATACTTGATACTTCTTATGCAATATGTCAATATGTCTTCTGACTTTTTGTGCTTTTCTTGCCATATTCTTTTTGTATTTTAGGAAACAGGCAACACAACTATGTAGTACAGTTGTCAGAAATTTATATTTCTATATAATTGACAGTATGTTTTTTGATAAAGATATGAACTGGTCAAAAAAAAGTGTTTTGCCTATGAGATGAAAAGGAAAAGTCAAATGACGTAAATAAGCACTAATGTGCCGTGGTGGATAGAAAGTCAATTCAATTCAGTTCAATTCAGTTCACTTCAGTTTATTTATATAACGGCAATTCACAACACATGTGGTCTCAAGGCACTTTACAAATTCAATTCAGTCGAATCATACAGATTTCAAGTCAGGTACGTACATTCCAATTGATTCTAATTATCAAACAGTGCAGTCACATTCAGTTTATTCTTAAAATAGGTTAAAAAGTATTTCTATCTATCTAAGGAAACTTGGTAGATTGCATCACGTCAGTGACTTACAGCATTCTCGCCCGTATACCGCTTGAGATAGGCACCAGCTCCCCCATGACCCTGTATGGGAGAATCGGGTATATAAAATAGATGGATGGATGGATTGATGGAATTATTAGCATAGAATGTATGTGTATGTGATCACTCTGTTGTTAAAACAATGTGGGTCATCACTGAAAAAAACTGAAGCGCATCGTATGCCAGATCCAACATTTGTTTCAGTGACTGACACCTTTGGCTATGAATCCAGCCAAATGAAAAGGTTGTTTCCAGATATCCACCTTTGTGAAGGTTTGGGATTAAGATAGTGGTTTATAAAAATGAGGTAAAAGAAACAGGCTAAAGTGACAGTGGAAACCTTTGATAATACCAGTGGTTTAAATTAAATTATTACTCATTTCATCCCGAGATTCCATGATTCTAGATATTCCAAACAGACATAGTCATAACTACAATTAAACCCATTTATACCTAATATGTTTTTTGAATACAACTGAAACCACAGTCTGGCAGTGGACAGAGGTCACTCGTGTGCTTGGTTCTCAGTTTCTCCCCTCTCATTGGTTGTCCACCCTCTAAATAATGCACACCATCTCATTAATATTCTTCACACATTTTAGTAGTAAATGCTGGTAAGCAGACATGGAGGGCCTGACACCCTTCAGTTTTCCATAGTTGAGCATCTGATTGAAATTGTGTGGTGCATCATTGCACATCACACAATTATGCTCATGCACACACTACAATTATGATACAATGAGTCCAAAAACAACACTGGATACAAACACAAACATTGAAGAGTTCCTTTTTTCAAAGGAATTATGAACTTTCAGGTGACCAAACTCTACAGCTGCTAGCCACTGAGGTTCCTATTGTTTTGCATACAATTAAAAACAGATGGTCCTGGCTCCCTGCATTTGTTTAGCCTTAACTAATTGGATTACAGAAAAAGATCAAAATATCCACCTTAATAGATAAAAAAAACAGCTGCCTGAAAAGAACCTTTCATTCTTCCTTAATATGCAAAAGGGACAATCGCAGCCAAGTGCAGATAAATATAATACTAGAGCAGATGTGTGTTTTCACAATAGCCCCTTTTTAAATCAACCTAATAACGTATGGGGAAGTTGTGAAGAAAACTACGCTTCACTGTCATTCCAGCAGATGCCATTACTCCTTTACTAAGTTAAGTTTACATAAAATAAACAGTCTTAGGGAATGTGTATTTCTTTTGTACAAAGAAAAATTTAAGTGCTCTGATCATCAGTACTGCATTAAAGCATTTGTCTTAGAAAACTATGGTGAAATAGTTAAAAATTAATGCCAACAATAACTTAAAATGTCACAAATATTCAGTTTTATTTTCCGGAATTTGCAGTTATTCAGCCCATACCTACTAAATGCATTATATTCACTACCAGACGTTACCACAGATAACATGTAGCGGAAAATCCCTGAGCGCTGGGCCGAGATCAGGCAGCGGTTAGTGAGAAAGTCCCAGTCCAGCTGCCCGGTTAGCATAGCACCCGGACCAGCATGTAAGCGGAGCTCCACTGCTCCAAAAAACATTTAAATGTAGATTCTTGATGAACTGACTGCACAGATGAAGTTTTGACACCACTGTCAAATGTTTGCCATGGGCCAGAATGGGCAACATCGTGAGAGTAAATACAGTACGATTGTTATTCACGGTGGAGGTAATGATGGCCGGTTATGCCAACTGGAGGTCACCAAAGTTAGTGTTGCTTCAGTGTGTAAGTTTGCCAAAACAATGTCGGACTCTGTAATTTTCTGGTCCCTTCCCTGATCTGATCAGTGAAAACATATTTAGTTGCATGCTGTCATTAAATCACTGGCTGTCTTTAGGTGGCGTCATGATGTGGGCTATTGTTAGAGTTAGAAAGCTGATAAATACAGACAAGTGTAAAAATAAGATACAAGTGAACCAAGTAAGTTTGACTTGCAAGGGAGAGAGTGTCCTCTGCCAAACAGCAACTTCCTTCTCACAAAGAGAAAATCCTTGCACCAGCCTTTTATTTACAACTCACATTCCAACAAGCAAAAAGCTGGAATTGGTTCAGCCAATTCTTACAGAGATTTCAAAATAGAAGAGTGGTCATTCCTATATATGGTATAAGCTTGTCATGTCCAGGGATTGATCCACTCCACCTTGTCTGATCCGCAGAGACGGGATCCATCCCACTTTGGATAAAGTAGCTCTTATATCTAGGAATCTGGCTGAACTTATTCGTTCTCCAAAATTCTGACAACCCAGGGTTCAGACAAGGAATCAGGGTTGTTGTTTCTTCTGTCTTGCCCACAACCAAAATTGAAAATAAAAAAAATTATAATCTAAAAGGAGGAAACCATGAAAATATCATATCAATAAACACAACTCAGATGGAAAAGAAAAAGAAAACAATTAAATCGGCTTATTGAACATACAATCTCTCTCTTCAAAGACTTTGTTAGTTAAGAACTTGATTGGTGACAATCACATTGATTTATTTTGTCTCACAGAAACCTGGCTGCAGCAAGAGGATTATGTTACTATAAATGAGTCAACTACTTCTAATTATTAAAGTTTTCACATACCTTGAAATACTGGGTGAGGAGGAGTAGCAACCATCTTTCAGTCTGATTTATGGATTGGTCCCAGCCCAATTAATAGCTACAATTCGGGCTACAATTCAGCTTGAATATTTAATCCTTAATTTTCCTCATTCAAATTGCAAAGCACTAAAACCACTTCTATTTGTTGTTTTATACCGTCCACCAGGCCCTTATTCTTAATTTTTAGATCAGTTTTCAGACTTCTTATCTGATTTAGTGTTAAATACAGATAATGTCATTATAGTGGGGGATTTTAACATTCATCTTGACACTGAAAGTGACAGCTTAAATATAGCCTTTAATGCTATCTTAGACTCATTTGGCTTTGATCAAAACATTAACACACCTACCCACCTTTGTCTTCATTATCTGGACCTTGTGCTGACAGATGGCATTGAGTGTAAAGACATGACAATATTTTCTCATAACTCTGACCTGTCTGACAATTTTTAATAACCTTTAAGTTTAACTCAACTAAGTATTCCACACCTTAAAGAAATTTTCATTATAGTAGATCATTATCAGACAATGCTGTAACAACGCTTAAAAAATCAGTTACATTTTTAATTTCCCCATTATCACAGAAAAACACAGATGAGGGCAATAATTTTGTTTCTTTCTCTTCGCAAATTGTTTCTCTTGTTGAAAGTGTTACTTCCTCATTGCATGGTGCATTAGACAATGTAGCCGCCTTGAAAAAGAAGGTAATTATTCTTAGGAGGCTGGCTCCCTGGTTTAATTCAGAGCTGCATACTTTAAAGCACAATGTTAGAAAACTGGAGAGAAAATGGTGCTCTGCACACCTTGAGGACTCTTACTTAATCTGGAAAAATAGTCTACTGTTGTGTAAAAATACAATTTGCTAAGTTAGAACAGTTTATTTCTCATCATTAATAGATGAGAATGAGAATAATCCTAGGTTTAATGACAAGAGAAGTGTGGTAACAGACAGAATGAAAGGAGACATAAAGGAGCGGATACCTAAAATCCCAGCTCGTCCTCGTCTACATCAAACAATGTAAACATCATGCTGAGCTGTGCTTTGCATTAGATTACAGTTGCCCGTTATCTAACCTCTTCTCTAACCAGTGTTATATGTTTTAGGCTAATCGGCTGTTGCCCCTAATAAAGCCACGGAGTTATCTCCCAGGCCCTGAACAACTGTCCATTAGCATAGAGTTTATCTACGGCCACTATAGCTCTAATGCCTTTGGTGATATATTTTTTCCTGATTGGGAATAATACTCTCCTCCAGGATATTTTCTTGGCACACTTGGGGCCCCTTAGTACCAATTGAGCATCGTGTCAACGCCGCAGCCTATCTGAGTATTGTTGCTGACCATGTCCATCCCTTTATGACCACAGTGTACCCATCTTCTGATGGTTACTTCCAGCAGGATAACGCGCCATATCATAAAGCACAAATCATCTCAGACTGGTTTCTTGAACATGACAATGAGTTCACTGGACTCAAATGGCCTCCACAGTCACCAGATCTCAATCCAATAGAGTACCTCTGGGATGTTGTGGAACGGGAGATTCGCATCATGGATGTGCAGCCGACAAATCTGCAACATCTGTGTGATACTATCATGTCAATATGGACCAAACTCTCTGAGGAATGTTTCCAGTACCTTGTTGAATCTATGCCACGAAGGATTAAGGCAGTTCTGAAGGCAAAAGAGTGTCCAACCTGGTACTAGCGAGGTGTACCTAATAAAGTGGCCGGTGAGTGTATAGTTCAGCTCTGTCGGGGTCTGGGAGTTTCTGTTTGTTTTCTGTTTTTGCCTTGCCTGCTATTTACTCTGCTTAGTCCATAGGTGGCGTGGGAGCTCATGGTTGCTGAGGTGACAGGTGTTTCTGATCCTGCTGATTGCTGTTAGGAGCATTTAAGCAGGAAGCTGCCAGCGGTTCAACACCCGAGCGTTGCCAACAAGGGTAACAAACTCTTGCCAGACCGCCGCATTGGAATTAAGCTTTGTGTTTGCTTTGTGCCTCAACTAACCTTCGTGTATCTTCCTTCTTAGGTTGATTTCAAGCCCTGGATTCGTTTCTGGTTCGTTTTCTGACTTCTGGAATAGTTGAATTTCCTGACTCTTGGACAAGAAGTCTTCTGGATCAAAGTTCAAGTCTCCAGTTACCCTCTTCGGAAAAACTTCGAGCTGGCAGCTTCCCAACTCCTTGATAATCCGGACCAAGACATAAGCGAGCCCTGTTCACCCTCCAATCTGCTCTCACGCAAGTACCTCCACCCAGTGCTCCACACCACCATCTCTCACATTCTGGACTAAGTTGGGCAGGCCTCCCCAGGAACCACCTACCTTGGATAACTCTCCTTCAAGTCATCTCCGGTCCTGGGATCCCAGACTCCACATTTCTCTTTACCCCTGGCGGCTCAGTCCTCTCTCCCAGTAAGCTACACATTCTTCTGAGTGCAAAATATTCAGTCTCACTATAGACTTTTTTTTCTTCTAAAGAGACAGAGGACGGCAAATTGGACTTTCTTGCTTCGGAAGAATCTCTGGTAATAAAAGTAGATTTCTGTCCTTTTCTCTGTTAACTGTCCAGCCGCACTGCAAAGGCACTAAATATAGAAGTTCTGGCCGCCATATTCATCAGAGCAGCAGAGGAGTGAGTGAGTGCAGCGCTGGTTGAAGAAACCAAGACTTAACCAGAGAGCGTGTACATGCCTGTTAGTGTGAATGAGCCTGGGTTTTAAGAGTGCACTTAACCAAAACATTTTTGCATGTGTTTGTTGTCAGGCAAACATTTGCATCATTCCAGGCATGCTGATGTAGTATAATGCTTGGAAACTTGTTTATTTACTTGTGTGAATTCATGCAAGTGCTTTAAATACAGCTAAGAAGTGTCCTCTGTAGGAAAATACACAGATATGCCTATGGTAAAAAGATTTGACAAAGGTAAGTGAAAATAAATTATTCACTTATTTTGCTTTAGTTTGAAGGGATTTTGAAGAGAGAACAGTTTACTGTAATCCTGAAACCATAACATGTCACATTCCCTCAGAACATGATAAAATCACAGCTCCAGTAGAATCTATGAAGAGAGACAGAGAGCACCACTGATAACCTGAAGACTCTCATCATAGGGCGATGAGATAGAAAGACAGAGAAACGCTAAAGGATCATCGAGTCTGAGCTGGTTTTAGGCTTGTTTTATTTTAGGCACATAAAGCATATCTGCTGGACAGATGGGAGCCTTGACTCAGACTGAGTCTACAGTATGACAGCATTAGCAGATCCAGCCTCGGTTTGGCCATAACCGTTTGTCTTATTGTCTGCGATGTCCCTGATTCTTAAAATCAAACTGTTTACGGAGATGCTGAGATAAAAAACACAAAACATGTCAGACAAATTACATGTTTGAAGTAAGAGCTGCTGTTATCTTTAGCTTCTCGTCCCAACTGTGTTTTAACAGCTTTGAGTTTATTCTTTTAGGTTTACAGTCTGCAAAAAAAAACTGAATTACACATCATTCCATTAAAGTTCAAATTCAAAAATTCCTTATGAATCATATATTAAAATTAAATGTTGTTGTATCTTATATTATATTATATATATCATCATTCAACATGAACATGTTTGACTCGTTAAACAAACAATATCAACAAAAATATGTGTTGTAACAGTGAAAAAAAGTGAGAAGACCTTAACCCCTAACATGTATTTGCAAATAAGTTAGTCTGAGGGGCAGAAGTGTTTGGGAGGAAGCTGTGCAGTTGATAGCAGCACTGGCCAAACACAGAAAATAACATAAATCATTTGATGTCTGGAATCAGAGTAGAACATTTATATAGTTAAATAACTCATATAATAAGAAAACAGGTTTATTTTTTCTTCTGAGTAAACATGATTAAGAACCGTTGGACAGTTAAAAATATCTTGTATTTACTGTACAAATAATTCCTTCAGGAGACACTAAGACTTCATCCAATTTACACACTTTCTGTAGATGTTCAATTGTATATGAGAAAAGGCAGATTGTTACTAACCTTACTGTGCTCATTTCCTATCATGGTAAATAAAGGGCACACTATTTGTATCAAATTAAAAGCAAATCTAGTGAAAACCAAGTACTTTATCACTTAGTCAGCGAAGAGTGTGACGACATCTGGAAAAGCAGGGATTTGGACAATTTTCTGCCCAAGGCCAAGAAGGAAAAGTACCAGAAATGAGCTTAGAAAAGCAACTACTGCAGCCAAACAATGTGGAAAAGGTTACGTTTGGACATTTCCTAACAATTTAAAATGATTCACTACTAGGGATGTTTAGGGGTGGGTACTGAATTCGGTACTTTTATAGGTACTGACTGAATTCCGTCTGTACTACCGAGTACCTATTCACGTAAAATCAAGTGGAACCATGTTTCGGTACCTGAACGCATCATTGTGACACTGAGGGAATGGAAAATTGCCATTTTCCATGGCGGACATGAGCAAAGCATGTCACAAGAGCGTAATGACGTCAGTAGCTGCTGGTACAAAGCAAGCACGGCTGATAGAAAGTGCTCGAAAGTATGACTCACTTTTCAAAATGCAATGCAGATTACGTTCGCTGAAATATTTGTGACGCAATATGCAAGGCCAGCGGCGGGAATACTTCTAATGTGAGAAAGCACCTGCTTAAGCACAATATTTGTTTTATGGTTGAAGACTGCACAATTCAGATCTACAGCTACAACTCCTGCATTTGGCATCGTTAGCACACCTTCATCCGTAAGCGAGTCTGCAGCCAGCAACATGGGAGAAGAAATGTTTGAAACAACTGCGATGTTACAATACAAGCAGCTGAATGTTGTTTTGATATATTCATTAAAGTTTAAATATTGAGAAATAAATGTGTTAAATTGAAAAATGTTGAGATTTTATTATTAAACAAATTAACATTTATTACCACATAAACACGCAGAAAAGTGAAGAAAACTGATGGCATTGAGTACCAATACAGATTTCCAGGTACCGGGCATTGGTACCGTATCAGTTCAAATGTGAAAGGTACTCATCCCTAGGAATGGGTGCCTTTTTATTGGATTTTTAATGGTTTGAATAAATGTTAGTTAATTGACTTTTAACAGTCCTTTTATTTAGTCAAAAGACTACATTTGTTACTGTAGCCTTCGAGTTTTATTTTTTTCTCTTTGAAAACAGGTTGATAGAATATTGTCCTGCTTGAAAAACACTGCCTACATCCAAACAGACATCATGACACAAGACAAGGGGTAACGGGTCACCAAGGCTTTACTGCCCACTCACAGGCGCTACCCTTGCTAGATGAGAAAAGAGGTCACATTAGGTAAGCAGAGGGGGAAAAAAATCATATTTTGCACTTTATCCTTAGCAGGATACAGTTTGAGATTTCAAAAAACCTCAGCACAAAGAAGCAACACGTATACAAAACATCATCATGCTGGGGATTGGTGAAGGCAGTGTGAGGGGGTTCATATGTTTATCTTGAGCATGTGTGTGTGTGCAAGTGAGTGTGTGCAAGTAAGTACATGAAGCACTGTCACAGAGACCATTGTCCTTGATGGTACGTTGGAATGTTCATCAACTGGCCATTCTGAGCAGCTCCACAGATGTCCTCAGGGAAGGGAGGGGGCAGAGGGAGCAGAGCATCATGTTTACAGAACCTCCAGAGAAGCTGAAGATAGCCAGCTATCAAGGCCATACAGGGGAGCCAGATTCAGAAAAACAACAATTATTTGGGTTAGGCTGACTCTTACTTTTCCGTCACGCTTGAGAGTCTCGTTGGTCTCGCTGGTGCTTCTCAGTCTGAGTGTTGATCGCTCTGCAGATCCCATCATACTTCCCAGGAAGCCTTACAATTACCAGAACAGCTGCTGATGTTTTCCAAATTTCTCAAAAACGAGATCCCAGATACAAGCGGCTGAAATGAGCTTCCTCCGTAGGGTGGCCGGGCACTCCCTTAGAGATAGGGTGAGGAGCTCGGCCATCCGGGAGGGGCTCGGAGTAGAGCCGCTGCTCCTCCACATTGAGAGGAGCCAGTTGAGGTGGCTCGGGCATCTATACCGGATGCCTCCTGGACGCCTTCCTCGGGAGGTGTTCCAGGCACGTCCCTCCGGGAGAAGGCCCAGGGGACGGCCCAGGACACGCTGGAGGGACTATGTCTCTCGGCTGGCCTGGGAACGCCTTGGGCTCCCCCCGGAGGAGCTGGAGGAGGTGACCGGGAAGAGGGACGTCTGGGCGTCTCTGTTGAGTCTGCTGCCCCAGCGACCCAATCCCGGATAAAGCGAAAGACGAGTACGAGTGTCACACTCTTCGCTGACTAAGTCTGGAAGTACTTGGTGCTCACTGGATTTGCTATGAAATCAAGAGCTATTGCTGTATGATTCGATTGAATTGACTTTGTAAAGTGCCTTGAAACGACATCTGTTGTGAACTGGCGCTATTTAAATAAAACCGGATTTAATTTAATTGACAGAACACCTGGATTTGTACTGAGATTAAATTACATGCAAATGGGCTAACACTACTATTAAAACTGACTTCTGAAGGCAATTGCCTTTCACCAAATTTTATTTAGGGATAATATTTATTTACACAATGAAGGGAGTGAATATAAATGCAAGCCACACTTTTCAGATTTTTGTGCATAAAAAATAAAGAAAACCATGTATATTTTCCTTCCATTGTGCCCTGCATTAAGTTGGTTTATCACATAAACATCCAATAGAATATGTTGATGTTTGGGTCATAACATGACCCAAACATGTCATGTCATGTGTCAAAATGTGTGAATTACTTTGCAAAGCACAGTAGTTGATCTAGAAATCAGTTTGTTTCCAACTGTTTGTTCAGTCAGTCATTTTCTATACCGCTTCTTCCATAGTGGGTCGCGGGGAAGCTGGTGCCTATCTCCAGCAGTCTATGGGCCGGAGGCGAGGTACACCCTGGATAGGTCTCCAGTCCATCGCAGGGCACTGTTTGTTCATCTAATGTAAATGCAACTCATATAGAAGCAGATTTCTGTCATATTTACTTGCATTCTCCTCTTCAGGAGTTTCTCGTGTCGCTAGACAAATGGAGGGCAGATGAAAGCTCTAGATTGACATTGGATAGGAGTTCTTCATTTGTATATGGGAACCTTGCTATGATGACAGGGACACTGTAGTAGCTGCCTCTGGAGACTGTAGCTATCTGGCTGGAAATCATCCCTGTGCTGTCACCTTGCACTCCCTCACACCCTCCCAGACAGGAAAAAAAACGGATTGAAGATCATTGCCTTTGCCAGGGAGACGTAATAGAGAAGAAAACAATGCCTGGCCGACTACCACTCAAGGTATTAAGGGAAATAAGAGACAGAAAAGGAAAATCTTCTGGGTATTTTGTCATGACAGACAAGATATGTGTTGCTCATCAGAACCATGGACTCGCTCAGGTTTTATCTTAAAGGTTTGTGCCACGGAGTGGCCAAAATTAGCCAGAGAAGACAACAGTTTTTTCACTTGCCAATGCTTGGATTTGTTGCATCATCTTGGCTCACTGTAGTTTGCACACTATTATGCAACAAGCCAGATGCATAAGGATTGTATTCCAGAGTAAGTTTTATTTTCAAGTCATAATATGAATATTTTAACACAGTTTGTCATTTACATAAAACATTTCTTTGTATTTTAAATGTGGAAAATCTGTAACTTGGATTTTAATGCCGGTACATGCTGGTATATGGTATATTTTTTATTTATTTAACTTTTATTTATTTATTTTTTTTTTCATTTCAATATTTCCATATGTTTAGCTACAAAACAATTCAGGAAAATTGTGCTGATTGACTATTTCTTTGCTGTAGAAATAGTTCTTGTGCCCATGAAAAACCAATGCAAAACAGTTTACTCAGGTATTGGCTCTTATTTGGTGACGTTTATTAGATTGGGCGACTGCAGCAACATTGGCATTTAATGGTTTATTAATTTAACAAACAGATACCTTAGTAGTGCTTGGAAAAACCTAATACAGCCACCACAACAGCCTGGCCCCTCCTCCTCATGCTGGTCACCAGCTCGGTATCACACTGCTGTGGGATGGCATCCAATTCAATTGGGATGTGCTTACTGTTTCGGGAGGTTAGGAAGCGCAGAGATGGAGGGTGAAGATCCTGGTGAAGGAAAGCTGGTAAGTTCTCAGAATGGTGGAGAGCGGACAAGCAGGAGAACGCTGAGGAAGGAGGAGCTGTGGAGCAAACCCTGGGGGGAAAGGAATCCAGAGGCCAAACCTGTCAGCGTGGAGTGAACAAACAGTATCCAGGAGTGTCTCAGTACTCCCAACTGAAGGTACAAAGGAAGAAAGACGCTGGATCAGGGGTGAGGTATATCTAAACAACAACTAATTCAAAGAGTCAGATAACTCAGACAGGTAGTGGAACTTAGAGGGCATGATTTTACCAAATACATGGGACAATCAGGCAAAAAAAGGTTGTCTTAGCCACGCCACTGATGGTGTAGGGGTCAAGCACGCGACCATATAAAGAGGCTACAGTCCTCGAAGCAGCCATCCTGGGTTTGAGTCCCGGGCCTGGTGACATTTGCTGAATGTCTCCCCCTCTCTCTATCCCTCTTTCCTGTCTGCTTACTCTCAAAATAAAAAAAGGCCACTAGTGCTGAAAACATATCTTAAAAAAGAAAGGTTGCCTTGCAGCGATTGCACACAGGTGTGCAGCCTGCCACTGATCTGCCACACCCTCCAGCAAAGGTCCTCCGAAGCAGAGAGAACTCACAAAGAAATACAAACACCCACAGCCTCACACCAGGATCACGACAAAACCGATTCTACAGGTGTTTAATGAGGTTGAGGTCAGGACTACAGGTAGGGTGATTCTATTCCTTCCAGTAACAAATTATGGACATAGTTTCATGTAAACCCTGCACTGTAGGGGCAAGCATTGACATCTTGGAGGACAGAGTTCAGTCCCTATAAGCAAAGGTATGGAATTGCGACTGTTTGCAAAAGCTGATATCATCTCTTATCTTTGAGATTGTCCACAGTGATGACAATCCTTGTTTTTTCCAGTTGTTTGACATTGGCCGAGGTTTTTGATGGCTGCAGCGCACAAATAGATTTTCCTCACAAAGGTTTCACCATTTAAGGCGAATAAAGAGGTTTTGTCTGAACCTCTGTATTGATGACAACAACAAAAAAGCAAGTGCAAATTCCTTATGTTTCATGCTATGTTTATTTACCAAAGGCAGTGTTAGGAAATAGATGTCTGGTGTATACACAAAATGTTTTATGTGCCATCCAAAAAATTAATAAATAAATAATTTCATGATCAGGTAATTTTATTATTTCATATCAAATCTACTAGTTAGCAAAAATGCAAATATGCCAATTGGGGGAGAAATCTGTTATCTTATGCAGTTCTACGGATTGGTTAAAAGAGAGAAACTTAATAATGGTTGCATTACTAAATATGAACAGATGTTATATAATTAAATTTTAACACTTGAACTGTTTCAGCTTTAAAGCACATCTGAGCAATAAAAGGACAAGTGCTCTATACCTGGCAGTTCCAATTTAATAGGACTCCTTCCGACAGTCTTGTTGATCCCTAAACACTGACAGTAAAAAATGTTTTATGTTCTTAATTCCTCTGACACTCACCCACCCACTAAAACAAACATCTCCACAAACAGCATGGACTGGCCCAATGCCTCTGTGGGACAAAGTGTTTGGCAGGAGTTTAAGAAGCACCCGATCAGTTGTCTACGATTGAACCTGCCATCAGCTAGTCAGACGCTTAGGATCTGAGGCACAGTGAGAGGACAAACCCTTATTGATAATGCTTCCTTTTCATGTCCTTTATGCATGCACAATGAAGATTTTAGGAATAGGAAACACATCATCTAATTATGTCACAATGCCACCATCTAGTGGTGGATTTTAGAGAAGACATTTGCTGTTTCTGTGCTTCAAGTGACACGCAGCTGCAGTTTTTGAGATCACATTTAAATTACATTCATGTATTTATTACGTTTTTTTTTCCGGGGTGCATTTATGACCAAAGTATTCTCTAAGCCCTGCTCTTACAGCTCTTCCATAGAGCAGTGAAAAAGTATTTGCTTCCTTACACATTTGTTCGATTTTTATTTTTTGCTTTGTGTGACAGTTTAATTGTTTCAGATCAGCAAACAAATTCTGCAAATAAGAGTGGGCCAAAATTCTTCTACACCAATGTGGATGACTGATAAAACTGTATTTTGTATTTACTCTGGTTTTCTTTGTCTGATGTTAAATTATGTTTGATGATCTGAAAAATTTAGATGTAACAAAAAATCAAAAAAGAAATGAATCAGGAAAGTAGTAGATAAATTTTCACCGCACTGAATAATATATTTATAATATAATGTATAATGTATTTAGTTTCAGTAGGTGTTGCTCAGCAGATGGTAAGGCAAGTTTAAACAAACAACCACCGCTTTTGAAGAAATGGAACTGAAACTGCATTGCACAGCAGCACAGCTGTTAGCATTGCTGCCATGCAGTAACAAGGCCCTTTGTTTGATCCCCAGCAGGACTTTCTGTGTGGAGTTTGTGTGTTCTCTCTGTTTATGTGTGAATTTTCTCCAGGTACTCTGGGTTCTTCCTTGAGGCCAAAAACATGCCAGTGCTTTAGTAAAGAATGGTAAATCATCATTGGGACTACCGTGCATTCACATGTATACCTAAGGACAGTTCATTCATTCATTCATTCATAACTTTTATTTATACAAGTGAGTCCCGTTGAGACACAAGGTCTTATTATCAAGAGAAACCTCTTAGGTTTCTCCAACTGATCTAACATGCATTTTTTAGGGTGTTGTGCTGGACAATGGTAACTCTGTTTAATATACATGTGTCTTCTTGCTTATTAATAATCTAGAGTCAGCAAATCATGCAAAATATTATTATTTAGTTTTCTCATTTTGTTTGAATTTGTTTTATTTATTTTTACTTATTTATTTAATTAATGTTACTTATTTTTATTGGGGTTTACACCATCATCTTGTCCAGGACTCTCTGGAAGAAGATATGCTGTATTTCAGTAGGCCCCAAATAAAGGCAAATAAAATCCTAATATTTCAAAGAGGTAAGATGTTAAAATACCTTGTGTAGTTATTACTTGAACTATTTGAGTTGTTTTAGAAGGTAGAAAAATAGCAGAGAGTTGCAGTAATTGTTGCTATTCATAACAGTAGGCAAAGCTGCAGGTAAACTGTACTTGTACTTATAAGAAAGACTATCCCATTAAGGTAATGCAAAAAAATATAGTGTATATAAGTCATGAAAGCAGTTTCTGTTTTGGTTTGTTTCAGGCACAGTTGTGGTTCACTGTTGTTCCCTCAAGATATGATGGAAAACATTTGAATTGAATCCTTTTGTTCTGTCTGTAGCAACAAAACAGAACATTAAAGATCAACCTTCCAGAAAGGGAGTCGATACAGGTGTAACATTAGGGAAGAAAGTGAGACAATCTTGGAATCTATGAGTGTCTCCTCAAAGGAAAGGGATGTGTTCTGCTGCTCTTCATGTGCCCTGGGTGATGGAGGCAACTACATGGTTGTCTCAGCCTTCAGGCTGGGAACGGATCAGGGCTAAGTGGCTTCCTGGACTGCCAAGAATGTTGTTGTAAAGCTCCAGCAGTATCTCACCTCATCACCTCCTGGCTAGAATTAGATGATCAAACCTAATCATTTTAATATCAATTAAAAGGTACTTATAGCCCTGTTTGGCTTAACTGCTGGGAGCAGTGGTCAACGATGAGGTTATGTGTAGCCAATCATTGATTTTATTTGGATATTGTCACATTTTTATGTTCTCCATTCTTAATGACCATGGGTCTGTGGTGGAAAGTCAGAAAAAAAACGTTTGCTTCACTTTTTTGTTAAATGTCGACCAGAGACTCCAACAATACATCAGACGGCCCTGAAATGCACAGAATCCTTGAGGGTCTAACAACACAGTACTCACATATAACACTAGAGGGGGCTCAATGTCAGGCACAATGACTTCAATGTCCAACTTTGTTAGGTTGTAACTAAGCTATGGTTCACCTCATCTTAAATTCATTTACAGTCATTTAAAAAAAAAAAAAACTCCAATACATTTATTTTTCTTTTTGTAGCCTTTTCTATGTTTACAACTCAAATTCTGGACAAATTTAGAAGAATAGAAGAAACACTGAGAAGAAATACAAACAGGGTTGATGGATAAATGAATGGATAGATAACTTTGTACAGGTGCAAAAAATAAAATGACACAGAAACATTATGGAGTGAAGCAGATGCTTATTAATGCATATTAATCCCAGATCAGTTCAAGGGTCACACATACAAATGAGCAGGATGAAATAAAAATAAAATCTAATTAGCCACAAGACCTAGGTTTAATGTAATCCTTTAATTTGACCAACATGTTTCTTCTGACAGGAAACATTAACGTTTTGGAGCGGCCCAACCAGAGTCTTAACTTGAATTTGATATTGAATCAGTAGAGGGACTTAAAGATTGGCGTGATAGCAAAGAAACTTACAAATATTAAAGACTGGGAGCTCATCAGCAGAGATACATCTTCAAATTACCACTAAAAACATGCAAAAGAGCTGGTTAGATTTTGCAGAACCTATGTGCCAACCAGAGCATAAAAGCAACAGAGTGAGTTGAATATTTCATTTAACTACATAAAAGTAAACTTGCAACACAACAGGGGCCGTGGAACAAAGGCAAAGAGTGGGAAAATATCAGGGAAGCAGAGGCAAGGACATGGAGCATGTAGCAGCCAGGAGGAACCAAAGAAGAACAATGAAAACCAGAGAGTATACAGGTCCTTCTCAAAATATTAGCATATTGTGATAAAGTTCATTATTTTCCATAATGTCATGATGAAAATTTAACATTCATATATTTTAGATTCATTGCACACTAACTGAAATATTTCAGGTCTTTTATTGTCTTAATACGGATGATTTTGACACTGGACGTCTAGCATTTTGGCATTTCCTTTTCCCCAGTCTTCCTCCAGACTCTGGCACCTTGATTTCCAAATGACATGGAGAATTTGCTTTCATCCCAAAAAAGTACTTTGGACCACTGAGCAACAGTCCTGTGCTGCTTCTCTGTAGCCCAGGTCAGGCGCTTTTGTACCTGTAGCCCATTTCTTGCACATGCCTGTGCACGGTGGTTCTGGATGTTTCTACTCCAGACTCAGTCCACTGCTTCCGCAGGTCCCCCAAGGTCTGGAATTGGCCCTTCTCCACAATCTTCCTCACTGTCCGGTCACCTCTTCTCGTTGTGCAGCGTTTTCTGCCACACTTTTTCCTTCCCACAGACTTCCCACTGAGGTGCCTTGATACAGCACTCTGGGAACAGCCTATTCATTCAGAAATGTCTTTCTGTGTCTTACTCTCTTGCTTGAGGGTGTCAATAGTGGCCTTCTGGACAGCAGTCAGGTCGGCAGTCTTAAGACAATAAAAGACCTGAAATATTTCAGTTAGTGTGTAATGGATCTAAAATATATGAATGTTAAATTTTCATTATGACATTATGGAAAATAATGAACTTTATCACAATATGCTAATATTTTGAGAAGGACCTGTAAATACTGAGGTAGGGTGGAGAATGGACCAATGTACACCAGGAGTTAATCAGGGGGGAAATCAGGAGCGGCCGATAAAGGACATAAGCAGGCAACAGAGGGAGGGTGGCTAATTAACACAGATAAGCAGGGAATCCAGGGGAATAACAAAACATCTAAATGAATAGAAATAAGTAAACAATGGAACCAACTAAAGAACTTTAACAGAGAGGAACCAGATCTAAATCAAATACAAACTAAAACATCTCACACAGGAGTCCAAAAAAGTAATCTAAACACAAGAATGATGGATAATTCTAATGAACTGAAATAACAGCAACAGAAGTAAAGAAAACAGACAAGGAACTCAGACTCAAAACCTAACACAGGCAGATCATGACATGGTCAGCAATTATAAAAACAGATAAAGGATATTTCGGCTGATTATTGAGAAGGGCATTAATAGTCTTTGACATTGCATTTTTAATAAAATGTAAATAAAACACATAAGAACTTTTTTTTTTTTATGAATAATGATTTTGTTTTATTATCTTCTTAGAGATCACTGTCTCATTTCTTCTCAGAAGCAAATTTCTTGATTGAAATTCTTGAGTAAATAATGTTGTTCTTAACTATATTTTCCCCAGTTGAAAGAGGCTCAGAGTTCACACATATTGATTAGTACACATATTAACCTAGAATGATTTTTTTTTAACCAGACAAATCTTTCTTCTCTTGAACTTGTTACCAGGTATTCCAGAAATGAACTCTCAGAACTTTGTTTTAAACTATTAAATAATTTGCCTGTTCAGACAGAGGCACTTAAAACTTAACAGGGGGAACTATTCAATTCATTTCAATTGATTTTAAGTTCTAATCTTTACAAATTACCCTCTTAAACTATAGTATTGTTTTTTCCAGTTTAAACTATTTTTGAGAAACCTTGGAGGGGTATTGATTAAATGTGGAAAAAAAAAAAAAATTGTTTCTCTAAACTGCAATCGCTTCAAAATGTAATGAACTGAAACACATAAAAAATGTCAAAAGATTTATGGTTTTTTCCATAGTGTTAAAAAATTACCTTTTCTCTTACTGCTCAGTTTAATGTGCATTTTTTCAAGTCTCTTAAGTAGGATTTATGATCACCTTTGAAGTAAGTACAGTGATTTTCTTTGGGGGTTTCCCTCTCCTGCGTTAGTCAGGTGGAGTAAAATGTTTGAGAAGTTTAGGAAAGGAAAAAATGAATAATTTAAATGAAAGACAGATTGAGGAACAATGTGTGTGGGTGCATACAGTAAAGGTAGCCTGGAATTTCACATCACCTAAATTTAACTATATGAATGACAGCAGAGTAAATCCAGTTATTTGTCAATCACTATCAATGAAGTTCTACTCAGATCTTCTGATTATCACTTGATAAGGGCATAACATTTGTAATCGTTTAGTAACCTTTAGTAACCACCATCAAATAGTTTCTCCATATTTTTATCCTTTCCCTTCATTTGAGAAGTCCAAAAAGTTTTTTTCCAAAGCACATGTGAAGGTTTCTCGTTTTTACGTTAGTATTTCCTGTCAGCACAATAAAAGGTATTGTTCCACATCTTAGAACATATGAATTGAATTATCAGCATGGAGGAGAACAAATATTTACATTTAAGTTTTATATTTAAGTTTTTTTTTATTTGCATTGTGAGCAAAATGTCTAAAACACCGCACCCTAACATATATGACAATGACTTATTTTTAAGAAATGAGGTCACCCTCCAACAGCACCTCTGCATTTCTTACACATTTAGACATGTGGATATTTAACTAGTATTCTAACAATAACTGGGAAATTTTAGGTAATATAAATGAGCAGTAATAATGAAAGAAAGAACCTTTTAAAACCTTTATGTAAAATGTAAAGGGCACAACTGTCTAAACTATGCTGAAAGATTATTTCTTTAGGGCTGGTTAGAACAAATCTCTGGCAAGGCATCTCAAACTGGTGTTCCTCTGAACTCCTAATGAAGTAATTTCATTGGCAGACAGGGGTAACCATCTGTCTATGGAGAAAATGCAGAGAATCCTTGAGCATGTTCTTAAAAAACATCTCACACACTTATTGATTCATGACACTATGGTGTTCCAATCCAGTGAATTACGACATAGTTTAAATTTACATTAAGTTGACTGCTTTGTTTTTAAATGTCATGGACTAAGTGACTGATTTCATCTTTAGCTCCCATGCTGTTAATCATGCAACCAACCACATCCAGGAACAGTTTGGAGAAGCACAGGTGGAACTAATTTCATCAACAAGGGAGGATTTGGTTTCATCAAGACACCAAATGAGGCATGACTGTGAGCCAACATGTGTAAAAACTAGGAGCCTTGATGAATCTCACCCACAGTGAGATTGAAGCTGCTGTCATTCCTTCCATGAATGTTGGAATATCCAAAACCCTTTAGGTGGGTCCAAATATCCAAACATTTTGTGGCACTTCATGTCCTGTCATGTATATGAAACATGTTTGTCATATATGAGATGCCAACCATTGTACTGTGTTTTTTACTAAGATGAAGGGGGGAAAATGTGCCTCATACATCAAAGTAACAAACCAGCTCATTTTTCTCTTACTATATTTCATAATCACCTGAACATTTGATGTTGAAACTTCAACGCTCTTTAAAAAGTCTAGTGTTTTCCAAGATTTTAGAAAAACTCTTTATTAACAGACTGGAAAATTTCATTAATATACAAAAACTACATTCTGAAAGCTCATATGGATTTAGATCACAGAGATCCACAGTTTTGGTAGTCCTAGAATTAATGGAGGATATCGCCATTTCCATAGATAAAGAGAGGTTTGAAATTGGTCTGTTTGTTGATCTAAAAAAAGCATTTGATACAATTGATCACAATGTGTTATTCAGGAAATTATAGCATTATGGGCTGTGAGGGGTTGGGTCTGGAGTGGATGAAGAGCATTTAAGCAACAGGCAACAATTTGTGAAAATGGGTGATTATCAGTCATCCTGCTTGGATAGTGCTTGTGGTGTCCCCCAGGGGTGAGTATTGGGACCAAAGCTGTTTATTCTCTACATAAATTACATATGTAAAGTTTCAAAAGTATTGGTTTGTTTTGTTTGCAAATGATATTAATATTTTCTGTATAAGTGAGAGCTTACAGCAACTCTTGGGTGAAATCACACCAGAGACAAATAAACTAAAACACTGGTTTGACCTAAATAAATCGTTCTGAAATTTGGAGAAAACTAAGTTCATATTATTGGACATTATAAAGGAAAGATGTGAACTTCATAATAGATAGGGTAAAGGTGCAACAAGTAACTGAAAATAAAGTCTTAGGTGTGATTATTGACTACAAAATCTGGTGGAAGCCTCAAATTAAATATACAGGTCCTTCTCAAAATATTAGCATATTGTGATAAAGTTCATTATTTTCCATAATGTCATAATGAAAATTTAACATTCATATATTTTAGATCCATTACACACTAACTGAAATATTTCAGGTCTTTTATTGTCTTAATACGGATGATTTTGGCATACAGCTCATGAAAACCCAAAATTCCTATCTCACAAAATTAGCATATTTCATCCGACCAATAAAAGAAAAGTGTTTTTAATACAAAAAACATCAACCTTCAAATAATCATGTACAGTTATGCACTCAATACTTGGTCGGGAATCCTTTGGCAGAAATGACTGCTTCAATGCGGCGTGGCATGGAGGCAATCAGCCTGTGGCACTGCTGAGGTCTTATGGAGGCCCAGGATGCTTCGATAGCGGCCTTTAGCTCATCCAGAGTGTTGGGTCTTGAGTCTCTCAACGTTCTCTTCACAATATCCCACAGATTCTCTATGGGGTTCAGGTCAGGAGAGTTGGCAGGCCAATTGAGCACAGTGATACCATGGTCAGTAAACCATTTACCAGTGGTTTTGGCACTGTGAGCAGGTGCCAGGTCATTCTGAAAAATGAAATCTTCAACTCCATAAAGCTTTTCAGCAGATGGAAGCATGAAGTGCTCCAAAATCTCCTGATAGCTAGCTGCATTGACCCTGCCCTTGATAAAACACAGTGGACCAACACCAGCAGCTGACACGGCACCCCAGACCATCACTGACAGTGGGTACTTGACACTGGACTTCTGGCATTTTGGCATTTCCTTCTCCCCAGTCTTCCTCCAGACTCTGGCACCTTGATTTCCGAATGACATGCAGAATTTGCTTTCATCCGAAAAAAGTACTTTGGACCACTGAGCAACAGTCCAGTGCTGCTTCTCTGTAGCCCAGGTCAGGCGCTTCTGCCGCTGTTTCTGGTTCAAAAGTGGCTTGACCTGGGGAATGCGGCACCTGTAGCCCATTTCCTGCACACGCCTGTGCACGGTGGCTCTGGATATTTCTACCCCAGACTCAGTCCACTGCTTCCGCAGGTCCCCCAAGGTCTGGAATCGGCCCTTCTCCACAATCTTCCTCAGGGTCCGGTCACCTCTTCTCGTTGTGCAGTGTTTTCTGCCACACTTTTTCCTTCCCACAGACTTCCCACTGAGGTGCCTTGATACAGCACTCTGGGAACAGCCTATTCGTTCAGAAATGTCTTTCTGTGTCTTACCCTCTTGCTTGAGGGTGTCAATAGTGGCCTTCTGGACAGCAGTCAGGTCGGCAGTCTTACCCATGATTGGGGTTTTGAGTGATGAACCAGGCTGGGAGTTTTAAAGGCCTCAGGAATCTTTTGCAGATGTTTAGAGTTAACTCGTTGATTCAGATGATTAGGTTCATAGCTCGTTTAGAGACCCTTTTAATGATATGCTAATTTTGTGAGATAGGAATTTTGGGTTTTCATGAACTGTATGCCAAAATCATCCGTATTAAGACAATAAAAGACCTGAAATATTTCAGTTAGTGTGCAATGAATCTAAAATATATGGATGTTAAATTTTCATCATTACATTATGGAAAATAATGAACTTTATCACAATATGCTAATATTTTGAGAAGGACCTGTTTCTAGAAGCATTGCAATTTTTAGTAAAGCAAAACATTTCTGAATCATAAAGCATTACATATTATCTACAGTTCACTGATGTTGCCATACCTGAGCTACTGTGCAGAAATCTGGGATAACACCTACAGGACAACACTCATCGCATTGCACGTTACAGAAAAGATCCATTAGGATAGTTCATAGGAGTGGCTATCATGACCACACTAATCCATTACTCATTCATTCCTGATTGCTAAAACTCTCGAATCTGGTAGACTCTCAAACCTCATAATTAGTGTTAAAAGCTAGAAATAGACAGCTACCAGACAGCATACAAAAACATTTTGTTGAGAGGGAGGATATAATTACAGTGATAACTTAAATTTAAAAATCCTATGTGCTCCAACAAACCTGCATTTGAATAAGTGATGTGAAAGTGGAAGAAACTCTGTCTTGAATTAAAGCAATGTTGATGTTACGTACTGTAAGAAGGAGAAGGGATATGATTAAAAATATTTCACTTCCTTATTCCCTTTTTAGACATAATCACTAAATTATACATATAATTATATATATAATATATATAATGCCTGTTTGTATATGTTAAATTTATAATTTTACTAGATTGTCTGAAATAAAAATAATTCATTAATTCATAGTATGTGCAGTAGTTTACAGTCTCCTCTCTAATTCATCCCAAAGGTGTTCTGTCGGGTTGAAGTCTGGACTCTCTGCAGGCTAGTGACGTTTTTTCACACCAAATTTACACACACATCGGTATGGACCATGCTTTTTGCACTGATGTGCCGTCATGTTGGAACAGGACATCCCTATAACATCCCCAAATATGTTCCCAGTACACTAAAAGAGGACATTTCACTGGATCTAAGGGGTTGAACCCAACTGCTGAAAAACAGACCCTCGTGGAAGTGTTTGGAACACTTGAGTTTGAGGATATGGATGGATAAGGCGACCACTTTGGGCAATATAGTGTACATTTGTATTGGTTCCATGTGCTACAATGAAAGTTTTTATGGCGATACGAATGGGCTGGCTGAATTGGCCACGTGAATATGCAGAGAATGGAGATAGAGGATGGGCAGCTGAGACCTTTGCTGAAAACAGTAAGCTGACCTGCAGTAAATCTACTACACCACTGCCTTCTCCTTTCCTTCTTTCTCTGTTATCCATTAGATAACAGGATACGTTATTTATAGCTGCAAGAACACACACTTTTAATTAATGTCTTTTGAACAAGAAAAATGAAATTTCATCAAAGTTTATATTTTTGATATACATTAAATCATAATAAATTACTTGTTACTTGTGGTTAGTTATGTTTAGAACCCACTCTTTATTTACGGCAGTGCTCTTTGGTAGAACTTCAAGTAAGCCCACTCCCTTGGATCAGAAGCAGATCCACATACGGATTGTATCAGGATGCTTAACTGTTATCACAGCACAGGACTCACCTTTCTCACTCAGCTTTTCTTCTCCTGACAAATGATTTTGAAGATGTTCCACACAATCAGAAAGGCAAAATAAGTATCAGGATTTCAATCTGTTTTCATTGTTTTTCTTGGAAAGAATTATGTCATTTGCTCTTTCCCTTCCTATCACAAGTTTGGAATCCAACACCTGAGTGCAGATATACTCATAGTCAGGGGGGCGACAGTGGTAGGGTTCAAATGCCCACTCCGTCCATCTCAGTTGTTGTGTCCTCGAGCAAAACACTTCACCTGTCTTGCCTGTTCATGGTGGTCACAGGGCTCAGTGGCACCGATTGTATGGCAACCTCACTTCTCTCAGTCTGTCCCAGAGCAGCTGTGGCTATAATGTAGCTTACCACTGTCAGTTTGTAAATGTGTGTCTGAATGGGTGAATGACTGATTGTAGTATAAAAGCACTGTACAAGTGCAGGCCAGAGGGCCAAGGCTGGGCAAGCGCAGCACTGATGGCAAAGTGAACCTGCAAAACACTCCTTAAGAATCAGACCATACTCCTGCTGGACATTCACAGACATCCTGAAGTATTCTTTGCTTTAAATTGTTGAAATGAGAACATCTCTATCTTTAGTCAGTATCAATTTCTTTTTTTTGGAATGATACAACATATGTTCTTCATTTGAATTACTTTACCTTTAAGAAAAAGTGTTAGATTGCCAGATTTTAAACCATGAGTATATTGCTTTAGCAGCAGAATGTGGCCTGAGACAGATTTCCCTATGGGTAAATAAAATGTTTTTTATCTTAACTACAATCAATACTTCTGACTTTTTCAGTTCTTTTTGAGCTGGATAGTGAACCTAAGTGACCTGAGCTCAGTGAGAACCATGTGGGAGCAAGCCAAATGACGAACATCCAAAAACACACTGCGCTGATTGTGCAGAAGTGGATCAGCTTTGCAGGAGAGCCTAAACTGCCATCCCTTGATGCATAAACCCTACTATGTCTTTAAAAACAGGGGTTTGGACCATAATGTTTCCTAATTGGAGCAGTTTTTTGTTGAAATTAGAAATAGGATTAAGTCTAGGAATGTGGTGAATGTTTTGACAGCTACAGTTTATTTAAAGTTGGCTATGTGCTTCTGGAGATGGTTAAATAAGAACAACATTCACTAAAATCTGCAAACTGCTCATGTGGAAGAAAGAATCTTGGCATAATGTTGAAATTAAAATCACATAATCAGAGTTTAAATGCATCCATCCATCTAACATCCCGATCCTTGCTTTTATTGCTGTGCCAAGCTCCCTGTTTCTCAACATCTTCTTAATATGGTCCTTTGTTAGAACATAGAGCACAGCCAGAATTGTTTTAAGAGTTTAAAAAACTTGTCCTCGTGTTGTTTAGACAGAAGCCAAACAACAGACTCAGTAATGGTTCAGAGCTCTCCTCGGTTATGCTGTTTTTAAACTGAGAGAGCAATCACTAGAAGAGCTGAAGGTTAGATGAGGGCTCTCTAGGTTTTAGAAACGTTCTGTACCATATAAACATAAAAACTTCAATTTAAAAATCATATTTAAAAGATAGAAAAAACTGTTTGGGGTAATGGTGTCATACTTCAGTATCCCAGTGTTGCAAATGTCCTTTTTAATTTATTTGAATGGGTACCCGCAGTGCTAAAGTTATTGTGCTGTAATATATCTTTGGAGCAAGGAGGGGCTATGTTTGAATCCTGGAAGGGGCCTTTGTCTGTGGAGGTTGCATGTTCTCACAATTTACACAGAGAAAGCAGAAGCTTTCTCCAGGTTCTCAAACTTCATCCCACAGCAAAGATGTCATTGTCCCACGTCAAGTAGACTAGAATGAAATTAAAATGTTTTTTTTTTTTATCAAATGCATGTGATCTAGTCTGCCTGTAACACTGTATTACAGTTGGTTAGGCTCTGAGACCTATACTGTGTTGTGTTTAGGCCAAGCATTCAAGTTTGACAATTATCTTTTAATGTATTTATTTTTATATTTTTAATATACATATGATGAGCAACGTAAGTGTAGAACACTCACACTATTTTTCTCAGTAAATATATTCCTATTTTTCCATTTACATTTAATTCACACCAGATGTCGGCCACAACACAAGTAATCCACACATACAAAGAAATCAAAGCAAACTAATATACAGATAAAGTTTTAGTTAAATAACACAGGGAATTTGTATTGAACACATTTACGGTAAAGTCTTAAATACTTTTTTGGGTAATGACAACTTCAAGTTGTCTCTTTGAATGGCGAAATTAGTCACATGCATTGCTCTGATGTGATTTTTCCACAAAACTTGTCTTGAAGGTTCTAAGGTCATTTCTATGCTTTCTGTGTCATGATGTGGAATTTTGGTTTGGGATTGGATCATGTTTTTTTCAGTCAGGTATTTTTCTGTTTATTTCTGATTATGGTAGCTTTAGGTTCTATGCTTCAGGTGCGTTTTCCGTTTCTTATAGATTTATCTAGGTTCTGCTTTGTTCTGTGTTCTTATGGGTTTGATGATTGTCTGCTTAGATCTGTTCCTCCTGTTTTTAGTTATGACGTTTATTTCCTGCCTTGTCCTTCATGTGTCTGTTCTCTCCCCTGTGTTTTGGTTCCCTGGGTTTGTTTACAGTTTATTCCTAATCTAGCTCCTCATGTTCCTGTTACTCCTATTTGGTTCACCTGCCTCTCAGTCTCCTAGTCTGTCCACACCTGTGTCCTGCTCCCCCTGATTATCTGCCTTATTGTTTCTGTTTGCCTCCTTCTGTATTTAAGTCTGTTTCTGTTCATTGTTTCCCACAGTGTCGTTATGTCTTTTTTGGGTTTTGTCCTTTGCTTCGGATCCTGGTATGTCAGCTTCTGTCCTTTGATATACCTTGTAATCAGGATTATCTTGTCACCCTGTGCCACGCCTGCATGTAAGTGGACTCTTATAAATTAAAGAAGGAGTTTCCAACTCACCCTGCTGCCTCCTTGCTCGTCTTCATTTTTGGTCCAGCCTAAACAACTTCATGACACTCTGACCTTATGGCTATTGTCTTTTTGAAAATCCACACTCTTTTATCTTCAGAATCGTATCTTTGGACTGATGTGCAGAACCATTTACCCCTAAAAATCACATGTGTGATTGACAAAATTTGTGTTTTCTACGATATTTTAATGATGGCTCTGCTACCCCCAAAATGTTCAACAAAAGATGCATACTAACAATGCTGCTGGGGAAGAATTCTTGGTATCATTCAATAAATATGTTGATAAGGGGGAAGATGTGAACATGCTTATTATTTTCATTAATACACACTGCCCTAAGATTATAGACCAAGTTGCTCCTTTTAAACTTAGCCTGTTGTCTCTTAAAAAGCATTGCCCTTGGATGAATGAAGGTATATAAATACTAAGAACTTAGATAAAACAGGAAAGATGGAAATTCATGGGCGATCTTTTAAATAGCTTATTCTTTCCTTACATGACATGTTGAAAAACTGTAAAGTTACTTATTTTAGACATCTAATATCTTCAAACAAGCAGAACTCTGACGGTACAGTTGGCATCACTGTTTCCTTGCAGCAAGGTCCTGGATCCGAATGTAGGCCGGGTGTCTTTCTGCTTGGAGTTTGCATGTTCTCCAGATCCTCCCACACTCCAAAAACATGAGTGTTAGATTAATTAGTGTCTCTAAATTGTCTTTAGGTGTGTGTGTGTGTGTGTGTGTGTGTGTGTGAGTGTTTGTCCTCAGTGTTGCCGTGTGATAGACTGGTGCCTGTCCAAGGTGTACCCCACCTCTCGCCTGTGGACTGCTGGAGATAGGTACCAGCTCCACTGCAAGGACAAGTGGGTATAGACAAAGGATGGATTGAAGAATAACTCTAATGTTATAAATATTATTATTATATTATTTAATATTAACATTTTAATAAATAACAATTTGGTCTGTTAAATGTTGTCCTGTGCATACCAGCCCAAGACGGCTGTGGTATTAGCACAATAGTGAAAGAGGTGAGCCAAGCTCTGACATTACTGAATAGCAAAACTCTGAAAACATATGGAATAAATTCACACAATTTCTTAAAATACAAGAATTTATAACAGAAATAAGTCAACTCAGAGTCAAACCTATTTCAATCAACAAACTCTCTATACTAGGACAATCCAACTAAATCGACCAAGCAAAACGAAAGAATAAGGAAGACCAACAATATACAATATGAACTAGTGAATCAAAGATGGTTAAAAAACTATGAACACTAGAATTATGCAATATTATTTATGTTTGAGAACCAGGGATTATCTTGAGGAATCTGGAAATTAAGTTAAGATAGACTTGGAACTAACTTGGACAGTAATTGGTATACCTTCAAACAACCATTCACAGTGCAAGGTTAGAGAAAACACAATTTTAATAAAATAATATTTCAAAGAAGGATTTGCTGAGTAAAACCAACCTTCTGGATGACTAAATCTCAATGGTATTTAATTAGCTGCCTTTATTTAGTAAAATACTATTTATTGAAATATTACTGAGGAAATATTAAAATAACATTTAAGGAAATATTATTTTGAATATGAACCAACAACCTTTCTGGAAAAAAGGAACTGGCCCTCACTTGGTGACGAGGAAGCTTATGGACTCAAAAGATGGCTGCGAATCAAGTGTTTAGCTCTAGGAGCTAACAAAATCAAACTTGTAGCTTGCAACAACTCCTTCAAAGTCCTGCATGTACCTTTAAAATACCCCTAACAAAAGGATTAAAATGCATAAGTGTTTATAGCATTATGACCAGTCTGTGTTCAAATCCACCCCTTAAATAACGTTTGTCTTGACTTTTTAAAACACAACACAGAACACCTCATTTGCCTAGCAGCTAGTCTGCTAGTACTTGGATAGCTGAGTTTCTCAACATAAAAAAAAGCAAACATCATGAACTAAACATTATTCATATTATTTAATCCTAAACAAATATTTCTTGGAGGGGAGGACTCTACTGGAGAGACTCCTGGTGGTGTCCAAGCAACAGGTGATGCACCTAGTGGAGATAAATCTAACCCCATCAAAGCGATATGTGCATGATTAGGAGAAGGGAAAGAAAGGACAACAGCCTTAAAGCCTTTTCAAATCAGGACGAGGAGTACAGGCCTTGACCAGAGCAACGAGAATGGCTTTACCTACATGAATACATTATGTTAACCATGTGATGATGGCATTGATGTCATGCCTCTCTGACAGCATTTGCACTACTTTAACACTGGAGCAGTTGTGCCCTGTCAGAATGCCTTGATACAGGAAGATATGGCCAGATCTGCCATTTAGTCTCACCAGTTTTCTCACTACCAGCCAGTTGCATCAAAACACACTGCTGGGGTACATTTCCTGGACATTGTCTTGTACACATGCAGCTGATTATGACTCCAGTGGTGACAGAAAAACTTGTCCAGTCCAATATCTGCAGTGCTTCCACTGTGAGGTGTGCTATATTTTAATAATTGCCAAGATACGATGGGATCTTTGTCCCCTAATTTAAAATCTTGTCTCTCATTTGACTTTCCACTGTGTGGCCAAACTAGTATGGTGGCTTGGCTCGGGATCTCCAACATCCATCAGATCTGCTGCCTTTGCTGACCTCCATAGGGCTGGTTCCATCCTGCCATCACACAGCCCTTTTGCAGGTGTCCAGACAGTAACCACTTGGAATGACCAGTGTGCAAGGAGATATCTGTGTCTTCGATGGAACATTGGAGCACTATTGAGCTGATAACTGCTGTCTGTCTGTCACATGTCATTTCAACATGGCCATGATACTCTTTACAGGAGCCTTTGATTTCTATATAGGTACTGCTGATAGTTGGATAAACCTTGGCTCTTTGGGATGCGAATATAAATTTGTTTTGACCTTCTTCCAAATCTGATTAGTTATGACAAGATTCCTGGGGGCCAGGTTTCAAAATTTTGTATTTCTTTGTTCCTGTTGAAGAAAACTTGTTGTTGTATTCTACTTTTTCAGGAATAAATTTCAATTCAAAGGGAGCTTGTCTGGGAGAAATGCGCCCTCCATTTAACTCTGTGTCAACACTACTTTCACCAATTTCTAAAGATGACCAGATGCTTTGTCTGTTTGATTTCACAAAATATACAGGTCCTTTGCAGACATCTTGTGTTCCTGCTGCTGGCTCAGATCTGTCCAGACAGTGGCAGCTGGCATGGCTATTTTGGAAATTTGGAGTATGGCTTCTTTTGGAGTGCAGAGTACAAAAATGTCATTCCTGTCTACAGATGTCTGTTGGCGTATAATTAAACAATAAAAAAAGCAAAAGCTGTGATTAGCATTGATCAGAAGATTAATTCTGGTTTACATCATGTCTGGAGCCACAAAACATATCGATCTCCATTGTAAATACAGGAATCCTAGAGTTGAATTTACTACCTTTAAGTACTTATTTTACTACCTCTACAATATTTTTACTACCAACATAAAATCAAACAGCAGCTTTTTCTGGGGGGAGCAGTGCCTTCACAGCACCGACCTATATGATGATTGCCCATCTCTCACCCAAGACAAAACTTTATCCCACTAACTTAAAGGTGTAACTATGACTTTTATAGCGTCAAATTCAAGCCAAAACCCGATAGGAGCAATAAAGAAGATCACGAGCAGCTCATTTTAATTCCAGGAGCGCGTGGATTACGTTTCATGCGCGCATTGGAAGTCCCACAATCCAATGACCACGAGCGCTACTCTACGCTGCAGGCACAAAAGTCAACAGAGGGCGCTAGAGATGCTCCTTTCTGTGCTCTTGGTGTATCAATCTGCTCGCGCGTGGATTACTCCTGCGCGCTCGTGTGAAACATTTGGCTGTTTAGAAAAAAAAAGACATTTACCTGCCTATGATTGGCCACTTTTCCGCTATCCCCGCCCCGTGACCCCTGTTGCTAACCCTGACCAGCTAATGCAGCTGACATGAAAACTTTTTTCAGGAAATCGGAGTTTGGTGAGTAAGGGCTTTATGAATTTATCATAGAACATTATGCATGTTTCATAGTTGCATCGGATTATGCATGTATTTATTCACAATATTACTTGGTCTGGAAAAAGACCGGTTAAAACGTTCAGTAGCTAATAGGTTAAGCTAACATTTAGCTGCCTTCTGCGAAGGGAATCAGCAGGGGATACAAGGGCTATAACCACCCAAAACTCCAGTTGATATTGAGTGACAAATACAGAAATTATACAAATGATTTCCTGAAAAACGTTTTAATCTCAGCTGCATTAGCTGGTCACGGTTAGCAACAGGGGTCATGTGGCGGGGATAGCGGAAAAGTGGCCAATCATAGGCAGGTAAATGTCTTTTTTTTTCTAAACAGCCAAATGTTTCACACGAGCGCGCAGGAGTAATCCACGCGCGAGCAGATTGATACACCGAGAGCACAGAAAGGAGCATCTCTGGTGCCCCTGTGTTGACTTTTGTGCCTGCAGCATAGAGTAGCGCTCGTGGTCATTGGATTATGCGCGCGTGGGACTTCCAATGCGTGCATGGAACGTAATCCACACCCTCCTGGAATTAAAATGAGCTGCTTGTAATCTTCTTTATTGCTCCTACTGGATTTTGGCGTGAATTTGACGCCATAGTCTTTGTCTTATGTGTCTTATAGGTGTGTGTATATATATATATATATATATATATATATATATATATATATATATATAGATATAGATATATATAAGCATATATATCTATATATAAGCATTTATTGTTTTTGACTTGAACAGATGCAGTACTATCCATGTACATTCTGCTTTATTTGAGACTAGTGCCAAGTGCTACCCACAATCTTCAGTTTTGACCACTGGAGGGAAAATGATATTGCTATGTAAAGAAAATAAAAATAAAACATCAGGTCTATATTAAGTGCTTTAAGTTAACAAATTCTGAGCAATACAAGCATTAAACACTAAACTTGTAGCTTTTGTTCTGCTTCAAATATAAAATTAATAAAACAGACTCAATCACAGTGCTGTAAGTGAGCACATCAAAAATAACATTGTTCATCATTACAAAATAAAATACTGAAATAACATCAAGCTATCACTTCTAGCAGGCTACGGAGGACAAAGCAGCTTCGGAGGCTCCTGAGTGAGCATACCACCAGTCATCAATACTAATGCTAATCTGCTCTGAAGCGCTGCAGCTCTCCAGACTCCATTCCATCTTCTTCTGAGTCAGAGTCTGACCCCAGCAGGAGAGTCCTCCTCTTCTTTTTCTTAGCAGGTTCATCATCCTCTGTGGAGCGCTGGAGAGCAGCTGCTCTTCTGGGCACTGTTGTTTGGACCATGTTCTCCAGAGTGGTCCACACCTGAATGAATTAAAAGATGGAGAGATGGGCAGGTGGATGAATGAATAATTGTCTTTAAGAAAATTGACTGAGTAGTCAAGCATATCTATATGTTTTTTACCTCTTCTCTCTTTCCTCTTGGAACACATTTCAAATCCTTGAAACATGGATCCAATGCTGTGGCCACCTTGAACCATGTCTCATTGGTACCAGCTCGCCGTTCTGCCAGGTCACTATGGAAGGCATTCTTGAATTTTAACACATAAGTTGGATCCTCATCAGTGACGTCCATGACACACTCAACATGGCGAAAAGCAGGCATCACTACAGAGCAAAAGACATAGGCCACACCACCCAGTAGTTTAGTTACATACCTGCATAGGTGGATAAGTTTGAAAAAATAAACTTAGCTGAATGTTTAAAGTGTAACTGGTTTCCAATTTAATTATCCTAACAAGAAACTGTTTCTTTCATTTAAACATGTGACAGTAGTTCATTTCATTAAAGTGGACTGGTGTTTATTTGGGCTATTTCGAGCAGGACCTCCAATTTGTGCAGTTTCCTCCACTCAGTTTCAGTTGGCATGAACAATCTGTGGTTGCTCTGTTGGTCTAACGTAGCTTGGACAGCCTCTCAGTTGCGAAAGAGGCGTGAGACAATTGAGAGTGTGGAATTCCACCTGGTCGGTAAATCATGTATAAGTTGCTCGCTGTTTTTTTCAAGCACTACTTGTTGCTGGTTAAGTTCTGTGGTACTTGTGTTTAAAATGGCCAACAATTTTGCGGCACTTTGCACTTTGCACTTTACACTGGCAAACCCACTGTATATCGAGGCAGACCGTGATGGTTCTCTGGAGAATGTGAGCGTTGCAGGCGATGCGCTCGTATGGAAGGGCTCTCATAGCAGCCAGCATGTTTGCTGTGCTGCCTATACCAATGGTGGATATCTTGTTAAAAATTGCCCAGTCATTTGCCACCGTAAGGAAATGTTCTGTGCAAATATCAGCAAAGTGCCTGGTTTCTGTTTTTATGACGGTCAGTGCAAATACGTTAAGGTTCCACTCACCATCAGTGAAGTGTCTGGTCACCCCCAAATAGCTGTGGTTGCCAGCTGATGTCCAGTGATCTTCAGTTATATAGCAACATAGTTGGGCGAATCTTCCATCAAAGTCTCCAGTTTATTTTTCTTTCGCTGTTGTGCATTTTGCTGATTTTGCGCATTACGGTTGTCCTTGTATTATGGATCACCGGACGCAGTTTGCAGCACCTCTGTTAACCCCTCGTCTTCCACTATGTTTACTGATCTGCAGCTCATGGCTATCCAAGAACAAGAACATTCGTCAACCTGTTGGTCGCAGACTTGCTCATAATCGGGTTGTAGTCCTTTATCATTTGTCCCGTTGAGGCGTTTTTAAAATGTAAACTTACCATTCATTGGACCTACACCTTTCACATGCTCCTCCATTTTCATGACTCCTCTCTGCTACACTCCGCTCCTCATCTATGACCTTGCCCTTCCAACTACAATGGGAGCCTATCAGCTTATGCTGAGCACACTGAAACCCAATGGCAGCCAATCAATGTCCACTTCAAGGTGTTACTGACTACCCCCAACAACTCAAGGACAAAAAAAACAAATTAGAGATCACAAATTAGATCAACGCGACTAAAATGCACGAAGCACTAAATACGACTGTAATTAATTAATCACAAATAACACAATAATTTGACACCCCAATATATATATATATATATATATATATATACATGTACACATGTATATTATCCTTTCTTTGATTCGTTAATGCGACAGATTTTCCCTATAATGGCTGGAAAAAATACAGTGTGAACCTTGTTGAAGAGGTGGTTTTTATTTTGAGAAACATTTATCAGTCTCATTTTCAATGTTTTTCACTAATGTGTTGCCGTTGCCATAATTACCAGGATCCAATCACTGCCAATAAACAAACTGGTCGCATAAAGAGACTGATGAAAGCCAGCATCCAGTGTCAAGTAAAGGACAATTACAAACTTTCAGGCTGGCCTCTTATAACAGAAACCTGCTGATGATAGAGTCCTGAAATGGGAAGTTTTCCAAAGTACATGAAGCTCTGTCCCTGATTTTGATTACCAGGATGATGACAAAAGTTTGAGAAACACTGTACAACACTAAGAAGGTTAGACCACACAGTACACTTAGAAGTAAGTGCAAAAAAGTGAGTGGCTGAGGCGCAGTTTCCACTTAATGAGTGTGGCAGCATGTGCACACATGAAATAGATGCCCTCAGGGAATCTTCTTCACTTAAGTTAGGTATATAAACAGATAAAGCTGGAAAAATCCTCCTAGTGAAATATTGTTCTTACCACTAAATTTATGAGTGTTTCCCAGGAGCTTGTGATTTCAAAGTTTATTTATTCAAAGCAAACGCAGACACCCAAGTTGTCATGCATGATGTGAACAAACCAGTGTCAACAGCCATGCCTGGGCTTGATGGGCTCATCACAGGGTGCCAAAAGCCCCAGGTTCTCTTCAGTGGGCTGGGAGAGTTAACTGTGGTGATGAGCAAACAGAAAGGATTAAGAAGGAAGAAATCCAGATTTTCTGTAATGCAGGCTGTGCAGACAATATGTATTCTGTCTGATATGGTGATTTCACAGGAGTCATTCTGAAAGGCTGTTGGCACAGCTTCATCTGTATCATGAGCATATTATTAGATTAGGTTCACACATGTAGTTAGGTTTTCTGGATCAAAACAGAAATTTAATCATGACTGGGTTTGAGTCGATGACCCTGCGCCCTGATAGGATGATGTTCTCAAGCAAATATTTTTCTTAAGATACCAGAGAAATTTCTGGAGTGAGTGGAGTTTCTTCCAACTGTATAAGGCTAAGTCCTGTACCATGACAAACCATTTTAGCATTAGCCAGGATGGATCTTTATTTCTCCCTATTTCTCCATTTGTCATGACAAAAAAGTTTTTTTTAAAGGACCCAATGTCTTAGCTATCATTGGTTTTAATTTTATCAGACTTCTGGGGACTAGATTTGAATCCTTGGTTTTTCTAAACAATTATCTGACTGATTTGTATAAAAAAGATGACAGAGTGACAGCCAATACCCAAATGTGTGTTCCCTTGCTCAACGCATGTGTCAAACTATGAAAAATAAAACAAGAGTTAATATTATTGTAATAGTCATATTATTTCACTTGCAGCAATCTAACAATTCTTCCAGTTTTGCTGTTAATAAAGAAACAATGTTTATATCGGTTTGTGTTTGTCTTTATTATCAGTCAGGGATAACATGAGTAAACACAAAAAGCAGTTTTCAAATGGTTAGTTAATTTCTCATAGTAAAAACTAAACTAACCTGATTATAGGGGAAAATCTATTTGCTCCAATAAACTTTGATGTGATGACATTCCTAGCTTGAAACAATGACCTCTGAGTTAAATTGGAGGCAGCATTAATGCAAGGCCTGACATTCATTTCTGTTAAAGGACAGAATGTACATCTTGTTACAACTACATAAAGAATCTGCTTCAGATAAAATTACTAGTGCGACAAACCTTAAATTGCACTGGAAATTTTTGAGTCAACTGGTACCTGAAGAGTACATTTATAATTAGTGTGGAGACATTAGGACTTTTCAGAGAGCACCTGAACCTTTCTGGAAACTGATTTTTTCAATAGGAACTGAGCCAGGAAAACTAAACAGGCACCATATTGTTATTTCAGATGGAAAATCCCCATAAAGCTGTCTTTTTTTTTTTTCATACTGCATTATTATTTTATAACAACATAATTACTAGGGAGGTCTCAGTAGATAGTATACCTCAGAGGTGAAAAGAAAAAAACTTTGGAAAATATTATCAGAATACAAAAATGGATGCACCTCAGCAGGGCCAGACTGCAAAGAACAATCCGGTCTGCAGAGAGGAGCGTCGGGGCTGACCTTCCCACAATCCAGGACCTGTATAGTTCTAGGGTCAGGAAATGGGCAGCTAACATCTCTGCTGACCCCACACATCCTGGTCACAAACTGTTTAGATTTTTAACATAGGGTTGGGGCTATTGCAAATTTTTTTGCTATTTGCAAAAACCAGCCACCACAGAGATGCAGCCATTATTCAGATTGTCCTGTGTTCATCCATCACTGTGTAGTTTGGCTCATCCACAGAACATAGCAAACCCAGACTGCTATGAACAATCAGGTCGGCAGAGAGAATGATCAGGGTTGACCTTTACTTCATCCAGGACTTGTACCTGTCTAGGGTCAAGGTAAGGGCAGTTAACATATCTGAAGACCCCACACATCCAGCACACAAATTGATTTTTACCTTCAGGTTTGCACTACTAAGCGCTATTTGTAAAAACTGCCACAGAGACCATTTCTTCCCCTAGACTGTCTCTGAAGAACACAATGAACACTTCACTGCCAAAGTCGTCAGCTACTCTACTGTGAAACAAAATGAGCACGTTTGCATTTACTGGAGATTGGTTTTAGATTTTGTCAACTAATGAAGTCTTCATGCAACAAAAAAACGTGAAAATGGTCAGTGCTGTTTTTTCCGAATTTCAGAAAAAGACCAACAAGTGATAGTAAAAATAAATAAATTACTGATGTACTTGATGGCACCATAGAAGTGCCACAGGTGGGAAAACCCTTCTTGTTAGACAGACTTCCCTTGACACATCACCTGTGTACGATTACATGTCTGCTACCATGTCTAGTATTTGGGGTTGGCTGAATGGCTGGTTCAATTGTACACAAAGCTAGATTTGAACTTTAGTATATTCTTCTCTGTACCAATAATGTTTACATTCAGATTGACGTCTTTCAGGTGAGTAATTACGTTAATTGCAGAGCAGACAATGTACCTTTTGGCTGTGAAAAATCACTGACCTAAAGCTTTGATTCTGTCCACTTTTATATCTGTATTTTTACTGTAGCTGCAAAATATCTCAATGTTTCCAAGTAGCAGACTTTACAGACAGTTGAAACTCCTCTCCGCTTTGTTTTGGTGCACTATTAAATTTTTGTCGCAGATCATAGAATCCTACATTTCAATTTCACACATAAATGTGCTGCCAAGTGCATGTTTAAAACACTGCATTTGTCCGAGATGTGAATGGGTTTAACTGAAAGTATTTTTTTTAAAACATCTTTTTCAGGTGTAAGCAGGGGAGTATTAATGGGTCATGTAGTTTTACATGATCTTCCTGAGCAACTAAAGCATGGCTGGATTACATCTAATTAGGAAAACCGTGATCCTTGAACACTCTTATTACTGGCTTAAAAGGTTTTCCCATGCTATTTTCCTCATCCACAAGACCCTCCCCTCTGCCCACAACTATCTTACCATGTACACCCATGAACCAATCACACCCCGGGCCCTGGCCAAGCACAGCTCTCTCGTACCATGCCAGGACAAAGTTATGCACTAGCAGGTCATGCAAGACTAGTACAAGGCTGCTACCACAGGCATCATATGTGCACTAGGTTGCTTTTGTTACCGTCCTCTCACCAGTTCCTTCAGTCTTCTAGTAACCAGTAGGGCTGAGCCTGGACGCTATTTGGAGATTTGTGCCATTCTCTTCAGTTTGGAGACCACCTACAGCACCAAGCACAGTGCTTACCTCTTCCTATGAGCAATAACCCTTAGCATAGGGCTGCATGTATTAATGCATGTTGTAGATGGGTTGGTTCAGCCATGTGGTAAGTGAATATTGTGATGCTCTTCGTTGTAGTGAGACAGATTTTAGGAGCTAATGTGCAGCCTTAGTACTGAAAGGATTGCAATAACATAGCCTTCACATGAGGCCGGTGCAGCCAGTTTTAAATTATTGATGCCTAAGCCACATTGGTGTGCATTGGCTCCACTTGATGAATACACTGTTGCCACTGCAACCCCGCTCCCCTATGCTCTACTCGGGACCTTGATATGTTGCCACCACATAAATAACCACCCACAGCATCTAACTCTCACGTTCTATTTTGTAAATTGGTTCAGTAAAATTGGGTGCTTTATACTAAGAGGACTTCACCAAATTGATTTAAATACCATCCTTCTTATAATAGATTTTTGACATAACGGTGGTCACAGGGTGTGCTAGGTAGAGTTCTGGGTATTTTATTAATGGTTTTAAAGACCTTTTTGTATGAGTAAAGTTGTCTTTTCGGTAGAGGCGTAAACCTTTCTTGTTTCTGCTGCGTTGTCACCGCCATCTCAAGAATGAAGATTCAAGAGTCTTTATTGTCATAATGACCTGGCTCAAAAGATAAACATTTTTATTTATAGACATGTGGTTTGTAGTAATGTGTCTGGCCCTTTTCTGGACTTGTGCAGTATAAATCGAGTCCAGATCCCCTGTGCTGTTCTCACCACCTGTGCTAAGTCCTTTCTCTCCTGAGAAGAAGCTTTGGACCTGTTGTGTACATCCTAGAGTTATATTATTGTCAGGCAGGTTTATGCACAGATGGCTCTGTGAATGCCTGCTTCTAACTGTTTTTCAGCTGTAGTAATTCCTGTATTCCTCTCTGACTTTGTGCAGGAGACTAAAACAGCCTTTAATTTTAAGATGTGGTGGGCCAAGATGCATGGCTTTGATGTACCATGACGCATTTCCTAGTTGTTCATTGATGCCTTGTGATCCTTGTTACACCACTTCTGAGACATATCTTTTTGAAGCATAACCTTTTTATATCAGTTACTTTGAACCTAAATGCTCCTAATCTTTAAAGTGAGTGGGGTTTGTTGTGCTTTGCGTTGCACGGGTTTTTCCTATTGAGGAAAGGTTTGCTGTTCTAACCAAGACAATTTAATCCTTGTTGAGGATTGCTGAATTGCTGTGTCAGATTTGGTACTCAGTTCTTTGATGAACTCTGAGTCTTTGCTTCAGTGCTGTTCAGACAAAGCTTTGGAGTACAAATTATGGTTGAAAGTGTCCTTCTGTGCTTGCCTCCAAATCTTTATTAGCTGGCTCTAGTTTCAGCTGTCATTGCTTTGTTGCACACACTGCTCATATTTTAGCTGATATGGTCTCAGTATTAACACAGCCTGAAGCTGGATGAGAACAATATCTTAACCTAAAGCTGCGAGTGCCAACTTCTCATTTGCTTGTAAACTTTTGGAAGAATTTTTGATTTATAATACTGTCTATTATTTTTTTCCACTAGTCTTTTGAAAAGACCTGCAGAAAGCACTAAACTCCCTTTGAGATCAAGAAAAGTGTTGCTGTTTTCAGTGACAAATTGTTGCTGACAATGTCTTGACAAGATGATACCTACTACACCACAATTCCAGCATAGTTGCTTTATCATCAAGTTTTATTCTGTTGACCGCACACTGAAACTTTCAGTACTCACACATTGACATCCGACACTGCACCTTCCTGTTTGCATATTGTTCATTCTCCAACTCCACCTTTTTGTAGACAGTAAGAAAAGTTAAAGCAATCCTTAATGTTTGAAACAATGATATTTTTCCCTGAATAAAGTGTCCATTCCAGGAAAGAGTAAGTCCATTGTAAGTGACGGTCAAAGCCCGTTCAGACTGTTTTCACCCCTCTTTTTTTTTAAATGGTTATCTTGGTAAGACCTGTTTGTGTGTTTTTGGGAAACCTGTTGAAATTGACCTGAGAATATTGGCTTTTCTGGTCTGATTATTTGAAATTATTTGGTAAAAAAAAACTCCCAGTGTGCCTCAGCTGATTTAATGAATTATAATTATTAAGGTTTTATTGTCTGATTCTACTTAAAACCTATCAATATAAAATGTCTTTTAACCCTTGAGGGACCTTTGTATTAAACATACGGGTTTTACACGGAGGTCCCATAATAGTACTTCTTCTAAAAGTGTAATAAAATTTTAATATAAAGTTTTTTTTCACTATCACTGCATCAGATCTTTTCAACAACTTCAGACCTATCCATAGATATATAGTTTTTCATATATTGTTTTACTCTTTTATATGTCTTTTTTTAAAGGGTTTTAACACAAAAAAAATGTATTTTTTCCAAAAATAAACATTAAAGTCCTGGGTGTACCCCGCCTCTCGCCCATAGACTGCTGGAGATAGGCACCAGCTCCCCCCGCGACCCACTATGGAATAAGCGGTAGAAAATGACTGACTGACTGACTGACTGTTTTACTCTTTTATATGTCTTTTTTTAAAGGGTTTTAACACAAAAAAAATGTATTTTTTCCAAAAATAAACATTAAAGTCCTGGGTGTACCCCGCCTCTCGCCCATAGACTGCTGGAGATCGGCACCAGCTCCCCCGCCACCCACTATGGAATAAGCGGTAGAAAATGACTGACTGACTGACTAAACATTAAAGTGGAATATTTAGGATGTGGGTGTTGAAGCCTTGACTTGGTAGAAAATAAAAAAAAATATTTGGATGCATTATTATTGTGGAGCAATGAGAGTTTAATGCAAAAACTTGCACTTTTCACCCTTAGGTCCCCACCCATGGTACCTTTTATAAAAGTGTAATAAAAACTTTATATACATTTTGTTTTCCACTTTCACTGCATTAAATCGTTCCAAAAGATTCAGACCTATCCATAAATAAAACGTTTTTCTGATTTTTAATTTGTTTATATTTTTTTTATGTCATTTTGTCCAAAAAACCCAGATTTATTGAGGGGAGAAAAAACACAAAATATGTAATATTTTTCCAAAAAAAAAAATTAAGGAGAATATTTTGGATGTGGGTGTTACAGCCTTGACTAGGTGAAAATTTATAACAATATTGATTTTGATGCATAAGTCTTTTTGGAGCAATGAAACTTTATTATTAAAATTTACACCTTTTTTGTTTAGGTTCCAAAACAGTACTTCTTATAAAATTGTAATAGGAATTGTAGATAATAAAAAAAAAAATTTTAACAGCATAAAATCTGTTCAATACCTTCAGACTAAACCACAGATATGAATTTTTTTATTTTTCTTCATTTTGCATTCACAACTTGAAGCATAAAACACAGATTACAGTAAGCTGCATTTTGCATTCATGTTTTGCATTCATGTGCTCCACATTTGGCACACTGGTTCCACACAGGACCTTCCAGAAAGCGAAGGAGAATGTTTAGCCAAAACATGGAGAATTTAAATAATAACATATGAATGTCATGCCTGAGTTGAATACAAATGGACTTTTGAGAGTAACAAATTACTGTTAACTTTATACTCTCTAAATGCAAGTAAAAAATAAGAAGTTGCGTAAAACGAAAAATACATAAAAGAAAAGTGGAGAGACGCTGCTTTTTTTGTGGCATTAGTGGAATTTATTTTGAAGGTCACCAACAGAAAATGGGGTGGTGAGAGAGGGGAAGACATGCAGCAAAGGTCAACAGACTGGGACTTGAACACGTGACAGACACGTCGAGGACTGTATCCTTCGCACATGGGACACATGCTTCATCCCTGCGCCACTGCCGCATCCCAGACATGCTAATTTTAACTGCCATGGTGCATTGGGAATGTGATTACTGACAATACAAGTCATTTTTGACCATCTTGGATCAAATTGCAAAGCATGACCACAGTAACTGAGAGATACACATGCCAATACCAAGTAGAGAGAGAGATGTGGTCAAGAAACCACGTTCTTGGGCGCGGCGGTAGTGCAGGGGTAAAGCACGCGACCCAAGAATGCTGGCTACAGTCCTCAACGCAACCATTCGGGTTCAAGTCCAGGCCTGCTGACCATGTTCTTAGGTACCAAGTTAGAAAACAAAATATTTTCATTTATTAGTATATGGACCCTCCCTGATAGAACTGTGCCCAACCTCAGGTCACCCCTTGTATAAAAGTCTATATTCGCAACAGCAAAAAGGTTACTGTTTTTAACGGGATATAAATAACATTTCGCATGTACCCCAAAATATTTAGTTTGGTCTCATTTGGCCACAGCAGTTTGTTGTGTCCCCTACATAATTTGAGGCACACTGCAAACATGACATATTTGGTTTTCTTCCAAAATGCCTCTCTTGTTGCCACTATTCCACATAGACCAAATTTGTGGAGTGCACAACTAATGATTGTCCTGTCACCAGATTGTCCCAACTAAGTTGTGGATCTATACAAATTTCTCCGTGACCTGCCTGCTGTGTTCCTCCGTCTTTATGATGCTGTTTGCTCAACAATGTTCTCTAACCAACCTCAATTGTCATTCAGAACATTTTAAGACTCCAAAGGTGATCCAGCTGTTTCTGTTGAATCAGGGCTTTAGATTGCCTTCTTTGGATATTTTTAACTGGATTTTATTGGTTTTACTGAAAATAATACATAATAATTTTTCACACCACAGTTTACATTGTTTGTAAACATGGTGCACACATGGCTGATGGTCAACCAAAACTGAACTGCCATGTTGGCACTAGCAGTGCGGAACTGTATGAAGAAACTCTCTTACATCCACACCTCAGTCTACAGGCAAAGAGGATGAGCTTCAGTGAGGGTTTCTGAGGAGGAAGAGGTTTAACAGCTTGCTTAAAGCTGTAAAATAGAGCTGGATATCATCAAATAACCATCACATCTGTACTGAGTTATGCCTATTTGCTACAAATTCCTGATTTCATTTTAAAATTTCTCTGACTAGGCTAAAGCCGCATGCTCTCCAATCACTGCTTGGTAACTGCTAATCTCCCTTGGTAAAGAATAAGAATCCAGCATTTGTAGGAATTATTTTAGGGTGGTTGGATCCAGAACGAGGCAAATATGGTTACTGGAACAACAAACATACCTACAGTGACATCACCCTCTTAAAACTAATGGCTATTATTCAAAACCATGTGGCTGCTGCCCACATGTGGCCCACACTAAACATGCACACACACACTCTAAACATACACACCTCCTCCTGCTCCCTTGTGGACTTTTGTAAATGAGAAAACAATTGCTCCTCTGTTTTGTTTTCACTGTCTGTCTGGATTTTGATGACTGTTCATGTCATAATTGCACTCTTCAAGTGCTACTACGAAACATCAAACAGCCTGAAGTTCAGTAAAAAAAAGATTGATGGGAAAAATGTGCCATTTTTGACAACGATCTCAGAATTTCATAGGAATCCTGTCTGTAATGCCTGTGTCGACTTATCCCTCCTCCTTGATTCTGTAAACAAGCCAGATACATTAACTGAGAGCTCTGTGGCAGAGTCAACCACAAAGGGAAAAACACACTTCTGGATTTCAAAGACTTTAAATTCATGCGATGACACACACAGAGGAAGTGTCAGTAAAGCCCAGTAAAGCCAGTAGTGTACTTTAAATGTCAAAAGTCAGTCCAGCCTGACACATTACACATCGTGCGGCTTCAGGAAATCATTTTATTTCTACTTATTAATGTGATTGGTGTACATGTTTGCAATCTGTGATGGCACACCCTACAGCTGGGTGAGCCTCCAAACACAAAATCTTCTTAAATGACCCTTTTAAAATCACTCATTTCTAACAGAGCGCCATAAAACAGTATACAGCTATACCATTATACACTAAGGATGGATTTACAGCAGCAGACACTGAAAATAGAGGGGCATCAAGTTTAAAAAGTTCTATAAAAAGAATGCTTTGGATGTGGTGAAGGAAAAAAATATATATTTAAACATTTCTAGCCTTTTATCAAAACTTTATCAGAACATCAAATTCTGTCAGTCAGTTTCTACCGCTTATTCCATAGTGGGTCGCAGGGAGCTGGTGCCTATCTCCAGCAGTCTATGGGCGGGAGGCGGGGTACACCCTGGACAAGTCGCCAGTCCATCGCAGGGCAACACACAAACAACCAAGCACACACTCACCTAAGGGCAATTTAGAGTGACCAATTAACCTAAAAGGCATGTCTTTGGACTGTGGGAGGAAGCCGGAGTACCTGGTGAGAACCCACGCATGCACGGGGAGAACATGCAAACTCCATGCAGAAAGACCCCTGGCTGGGAATTGAACCCAGGACCTTCTTGCTGCAAGGCAACCGTGCAGCCCCTGCATCAAATTCTATGTTTTCTTAATCAAAAAAGATACATTAGGAGTTTATAGTCATTTATTTACAGTATTTTCCAAGCTAACAATACATACAGTTAAGAACAGAGTGGTTCATACCTCTGGCAGATTTAGGTTTAAAAGAATCTGAAAATTTTACCAACCTATTTATTCTAACAAGAAGAAATGTTAACATTTTGTAGCGGCCCAGCCGAGCTCCTCCTGCCTTGAATCCTGTAGAGAATCTATGGAGGGAGTGAAAGATTAGTGTGAGGATAAGGAAATGCTCCAACCTCAAATAATTTAATTTAACTGTATGTATGTCTTATATTTTGTAAATAACACACGAAGTATTTACCACTTTTAAAAACCTCTTACATTTCTTTTACATGCATTTTGGAATTTAACACAAAGTGTTAAAAAACAAATTAGGAACATCTTTATATGGAACTCTCTTGGAGGTCTCTCAAATATGTGTTTTAAAAAATGAGATGTGTGGCATTGTGAAGTTAAAAAATATTTTTTGTAAGGTTAAAAAAGTTTTTTAATTACTCAATTTAATGCTTTGAATGCGAATCCTGTGTTCTGTCCAGTTAAGGGACTACATGCTTGAGATTACAGTGTTAATTACATGTGAAAATAACAATAGTCAATGTAGTTATCATGGCTAAAAGGATTTATCATTGTCATTTTGATGCATTGGTGGATATTGGAAAACTCTCCCTAATGCCCAAAGGAAACATAAAAAACACACTGGAAGGCGTGCAATGCTTGCATCTCCTACACTGTCCTCTTTCAGGCAGGGGGAAAACCGCTTCTCTGCTGGGAACCGAGACATCTGTGCTGGGAACTCTCTGGCATGCAGGTTGCTCCTGTGTAGGAGAAAAGTCAAGCCAGGCTTGTCTCAATCACCCCACTTACATATGAGCGCTGGATTATCTAAACAGCTGATCAATACTTAACTTTGTTGCACTCAATCGGTGGGCCTTCGACTATCGGATCGTAGCCGCTGTGGAGTTGAAGAGTTATGCCTTTTCGGTTGCAAGGAGACATTCACGCGCAGTGCCTCTCCTGTCTGACCTCGGCTGAGAGTCTTGTTAAATGAGAATGAACGGAAGTAGGGATAGTGTATTTGTTCAGGGATTCCAGCTCTGACTCCTCCTCTTTCTGGACTGCATTAGTTGTAGGTTAGTGTGATTTTTAAAGGTGCAAAGAGGTTTATATCAACCTTTGATTGTGTAAGGTTCATCCATGTTCTATCCATGTTTTAATCCATGGCTGGTCCCCAACATCAGCATCTGATTGATTTGACCAACAAGTGCCCAGACAGGGAACTCTTCCGCTGGGCCAATGTCAGTAAACTCAGGATACGACTCATCAGAGAGCTTTCTCATCAGATCCAGGTAATGAGCTAGATACCAATTTTCCAGTTTGGCTGTTTTAAGCCTTCTGTTTGTCAGCATGGTATCTATCTTGTGTTAAATTCTTTAAAAGTTGGTGTAACATAATTTTTTTCTTCATACACACCGAAGCTCATTTTAACCCAATAACTTTCTTTAGATCAAATTCTCTTCATATTAACAATCCAGTTCTGTCATTATCCAATGTTGGCACGATCGATACAGCCAATGCCTGCTCCTGAAGGAATAACGTACAATCACTGAGAAAGCTGTGGGTGAAATATCGAAATAGGAGGAACCCCAAGATGTGCATTATTTTTAACACGCAATTTAGCACTCCTTTTTTGGAATCTTACTAGATCAGCCCTTAGATTGTTTAAGAACACCCAAACTTGTTTTATTAATACAATATGCCTAACCCACAATAATCTGGTTTAATAAACTGTACACATGAAAGTAAACAGGTTTGAAAACAATGGCTTGGCAAAACATATCTGCCTTGTTTTCTTGGGATATTTGGGCAGAATCACATACAGTAGACCAAGAGCAAAAGGGACTTCAATACTACTCATTTAAAAATGCCTTGCTCGGGTCCCCAAGTCAATACCAGGAATCAGGACTGGACATCCTTGTAATAATAGATCAGCCCCTAGTGCTCAGTTGAGAATTAGCAGTATATGGGCTGATGTATAAATTTAATTAATCAGTTAGAATTAAAAGATGCTAACTTACTTGTTGTCCAGCCTCCAAGGTGTTTTCTTTGAAAGAATTAAAAAAGTGAAAGATAAATTTACCCTTTCTTAGCAAGTGATATGGACGCCTTCTTTTAAATCACCTCTTAATTGCACGGATTTGGAGCTTTGCCATAGATTTTCTGAAGTTGAAGTAATCAAAAAAGTAAAATCCACATCTGAGATATATTTACCATTGGTGAAGCCATTACTGGAACCAGATGGGCAAAATGTGGGCCTGTTTGATACTTCTTGGTTTTTAACAAGCGTTTTTATTGACATGGTGGTTTCATGTTTTTTTTTTCTTTCTGTTTATAGATGTTGAACTGACATGATAGGTCCTAATCCATAAAAGCCTTCACATGAACATATTTATCTTCAACTTTACAAAAGTTATGTTTTTGTTGAGCTTAATACAGACAGACTGCTTTGAGACTTTTGGATGGTGCACACGTTACTTGATTTAAATGAAATGGCCTTAAAAAGACACTAGATGAGTCTGTAAATCAGTTTGAAATGTATGAAAATAGTTCCTTTAAATCAGACACTTGATAAGACAGGTTAAAAAAATTTATAAAAAAATATTGTTATGAGCGGTTAATGATGTTCATTTCTGGATTAGCATTTGCAGGCAACATACCAAGATGCCAACAGTCTGTGAAACAGCAAACACAAAAATGCCGAGATATTGTCCAAGAAATGGAAATAACATCCTGCATGCATAAGAGACTTTCTGGTGCAGAGATCTGGCAACCGTATGTATGGCTTACTCTTTCAAAAACGCTTGAAATTGTTAGTTTGAAACAGCTCTGTTTGACACATCTGTCAAAGCAGCAGTTGTCTGCACAGTTCCTTCTCTACTGTGTTCTAACAGCGTCACACGTCACGTGCCAAGACCCAAATGTGAGCAAAGACAAAGATAAAAGATTGCAGAGTTGAAAAGATAGGTAGTTTCAAGACACCACATTTATTCAGGCATAACCTGGAGATTACTCACATTTTACCTGCTTTTGAAAAATGTAAATAAGAAAAGTGTCCTTCACTTCTTCTGTCTAGTTTATACATTCAGATCCTACTGGCACTCTCTACACACCTGATTAAAGTGAATTTACTGAAACAACAAAATGAAATGTAGAATTTAATGTGTTTTGCAATTCAGGAAGCTGTCAAATTAAAGCAGCTGTGTTTGGTATATCAGACAATGAACTCCACTACCCTGATTAATTATGCCTGTTATGATGTGAAAGTTAAATTAAAAAAACAGATGTAAAAAATGTTGCTGAAATAATTGTAACAGCTATGGAGAGGTCTAAGTTCTTTAAAGTTTTTGGAAATCAGAAATCAGTTCTGGAGTATGGAGTCTGATCGATCTCTGTTGCACAGTTAAAGAAGTGAGAAGATTCTGCATGTTTATCAAAATGAAGAGTCACAATTTTCTAATGATTTACTTAGGGTAAGAAAAGCATAAACAAAAAATGTAATTCCAAAATCAATTAACAATCTAATTCTATGTTGAAAAAGGGAAATATTATCTGAACCAGAAATAAAGTTTTAAATATTTCCCAAATGTGATCTGTCAAATATTTACTTGATCTCTCTGTCATGATGTAGGGTTGTTTGGTTTTTGGTTTCGGGTCTCTTATGTTTTTCACAGTTAAGGTTTTGACTCGTTTGTTTGTTATTATTCTTCTTAGATTTTGAATCATGCTTCTGTTATTTTTCCTGGTCATGCTTTAGTTTTGTCGTCTTGTTCATGTTTTGTCAAGTTTGGTTTTCGGATCTGGTTATGCTTTAGCTTCATGTTTTTCTAGTTTATTTATTAGAGTCTCTGTTTTTGCCGCAGCCACGTTTTTTTCTGTCTGTCAATTAAGTTTATTCGGCTCACCTGTCCAAGTTAATCTGTCTCCTTGCTCCACCTGGTTTTCACTCGATATATTCACACCAGCTCTGTCTTCGCGGAAACATCTTTCACTCTCCTGCTCATGTCAAGTTTTGATGCTCAAGTCTTGTTTTCGGATCATACCATGCCTGTCTTGCCCGTCCATTGTTTTGTTCCTGCCTCCTGCTGTGAGTGAGTTTTTGTTTTTTCGTCATTAAAACCTTTTCTCTTACCATCACGCTGCCTGCTCGTCTGCATTCTGGGGTCCGATATCAAGTAAACCGTGACACTCTCTCTCTGCAAATTAAAGCAAGGTCTAGAAGTCTGAATGCTAACATTAGTTGTAAGGGGAAAATAATAATTCAGTGTCAAATCACCTGGACATATCAATTCTCAGACTACAATGTTAAGATAGCACAGGGCAAGTAAGGGCCTATTTTTGGGTCAGGTATCACACTGCTGTCTCAGTCAGGGAAGCTGCTTTTAAAGTTTGATTCCCACAGTCCCGCTTCTTGCCTCAACTGACTGAAACCTTGGTGAAAAACAGAACTTATGTTCTGGCTGGGACAGCCAGCATGTGGGAATGGACTCCATATGGATTTTGTTCAGACTCCATGGGAACTATGAGTTGACAGCCCACACTTCTACGGTTTCTGCAGCCGGCAGTTTTCAGGGACGGAGCAGTCACAAGGTGCAGATCAACCAACCAGAAGCTGACTTTTTACATTATTGATCTAATAGGCGGAAAAAAATATTACAAACTATCATTGTAGAAAAAAATACTCTTGGCTGAAGATGCTTTCCCATTCAAGGATCCAACGTGTAATCATTCTACTGACTAAAAGAACAGGATTACGTTACAGAGTTTAACACAATAATCACTAATTAACTTTCAAGTTAATCATGGATTGATGCAAAAAGCTTTTTTCTAAATATCTAACTATAAAAAATAACAGTATTCATAGAAGAGATACTTTGACATGCTAACTGATATGCGTTCAGACAAGACTTATTTTGAGCAGAACATTTCATGGTAATAAAAACATTAATGGAAGATTCAGGCACTCCATCAATATGGGATAAGAGGTTGTTATCACTAACCAAAAAGAACCGTCAAGGATATTTTCAAAGTATTTGAAGAGAATGAATTTGAATGGTCAGATATAAAGCTTTCATGGTCATTACACAAGCTACATCCAAATCGAAGACACTGGGCTTGTGTTTTGTTTTATTTACACTAAAAGTACCCCTTTGGAGTTAGTATTGACAAGTTGGAAAAACAGTGCGATCTGATGATGTGCCTAGTAACCCAGCAAACTGCTTTTTTGCAGCTTGAAAATGTTCATGCATTTTAACAGTTTAGGAAAATGTTCACTAACAGAGGGTTTATGTGTGTGTATGAAATTTTAATGGTGAACAAAATGTAAATGAACACTTTATGAAGATGAGTTTGTTTCTGGTCACAGCCATATTGGATTTTGAGGTGGGGGTTGATAAGAAAGCTCCAGCTTTTCAAGGCAGAGTTCCAACTGCGCAGGATGTTCCCATATCTCTTCCACATGAAACTCAGAAAATCAGACCTCTGAGTAAAAACTGAACTCAGCATTGTCTCACATAAAAAGTTTAAATCATGCAGAAAGTTTGGACAGCTTTTTTACAGGATCACAGAACAAGTACGTTTTAAACACTAAATGAATACTTTGTGACACAGTTCAATTTTTTCATATTTTATGTAAAATTTTTATGTACATGTAATAAGCAGCAATGAAATGCTGACACTGAAATCTGAAAAAAAGAAATAGTGCTAAAATGAACCAGAAATGCCAAAGCAGAACAGACAGGAACACCAAGTTGAGATACACTGTGCCAAGTTCAGCATTTTAAACACGTATAAAAGACACGATCCATCACTAATACTTTGCAATGTGCATCACAAGATTGAACTGTGTATCTCTTAGTTTGACAAGTATTTATCATACAAATGCACTTTCATACTCTGTGTCGCTGTCATAGCTCAAACATTTGTACAAATACAGATTAAAATGTTTCAGGACTGATTTTCTTGTCCAGAATTGTGGTTAGCCTGCATTAGCATATCAAAGCAGGGACAACATACTAGCAAGGCCTATCCATAACAATTATATGTTTGCTATTTTCAGGTACATTCAAAAGAGTACATTAATTTTTTTTGTAGTTGTGTTTAGAGGAAATTCTGTGTGTTCAGAATAATGCTTGTTCTTTAACTTTATATTTACCATACAAAACAAGTTAGCAGTATTAAACTTTTCTAACTCTTAGAAATATTAGTTGTTTGGTCAGAATAAGCAACCAATCCTCTCTGACCTGGCACACAAACAGTCTTTTTCCCTAAACTGAAGGGCAAAAGGGAAACTCATCCTTTTCATTGTCGTTCCATACTGCATTCATCTTAAACTGAACAGTGGACATTCTGAAGTATACATGTAAATATACAAAGATATATAGGTATATAAACAGGACAACAGAAAGCAAAGTTTGGCATTGCTTTTGCCAGTTCATATGTAGGATAAAATTCAACTAGATTTTGGGCTGTGCGTGTACTATTTAAAGACAGTGGTAAATTCAGGACATTTGTAGGTTTTGAGTGTTTTCATTGCCTTTTTGAACTCCTTGTTGGACTTGTCCCACTTGTGGATGCCTGTGAGGAGGTACTGCTTGTCCACCTTACGGCCCATGATTAGATACTGGTTTGTAAGGTTGTCTAGCTGTTGGCAGGGGCAGTCCGCACCGTTCTTCAAGTACAACACCAGCTTCTTTGTATCTTTTTTCTTCAGGTTCCCTGATTTTATAATCTTCTTCCTCTTTTGCAGGATCACCTTGCGGTCCATGTTTTCTTGTTTCACCTCTTTTATTTTGGCCTTGATAGCTGTGGTGGAGACATGGGAAAACATTGCTTTATATTCAAAAGTGGGGGAATTTTTTTTTTTTTTTTTTATCCAAGTACAGTCCTGCCGCTTCAGGCATCATGTTAGTGTTTAATAAGCAGAAAAACAGAATTGCAGTGAAGTCTTTTTGAACTCCTTGAGTATGACAGTAATACACAGGGCATGACTCATAGCAAACTGCTGTACTCACTTCAGAGACAAGATGATAATGCAAATATAACCCCTCTCATTGCAATGCACTTTTACAACTATTCAAGCAAAACTGTTCATGAGCATTTCTTTGACTTGAGTCACACCTGATTCCTTCTAATAAAGCACCAGTAAAAATCAGTAAATAAAACCAAAACAACCTTAAGTGGTTTTCTTTTAGGTGTCAGTTTAAACCTGTGGACACTTTTAGAAACTTTCTACCAATTCAGTACCATGGCTGACCTGGTTCTTAAGCAGTTCTATAAAAACACACTAAAGAACTGGTTTGGTTTTCCACAGCCAAAGGTTGCATTATTAGAAGTTTACATATAAGTCAGAAGATCAGATGACTGAGGAAAACTGAACACAGGCTTTCATTTTCTGGTTTTCACAAACTGAATAGACGTTTCACAAATCACAAACTGTGTCTTAAAAAATCAGTAATGAATGTAGAATATTTTATTCCAGGTTTGTATGGTTCATATTTGGCAGTTTATCTGCTTGTCAACTATGGTAGTCCCAATGCAAAAAAAACATTTAAAAAGCACTATCTCTGGCACTGGTTTCTCAGACCCGAAGGTGGAGCATTGGTGGTGGAAACAGAAAGAACTGATAATAAGCCAGAACTGACCGCATTCTACAGTGACTTGGAAACTATTTGACCCCCTTGGCTTTTTCCATGTTTCTATGGACCAAAAATAGTATCACAATATTTTTAAGCCCAGTATACGATTGTCGTATCCTCTGAGCTGTTGGTTTGGGTTGGTGTCTCTCTTTCTCTCCTGCAGGGCGTGGCCAGCAGGTGCTGCTCCACAGCTGCAGGTTATAAGCGGCAATCAGGAGTATAAAGACTTGCAGCGTCCTCGAGGCTGATGTCAGATTGTTTTTACCCACCAACTTGGTAATTCTATGGAGAGCTGTTTCATTCAAAAGTAAATAAATAAATACTGCTATTGATAAATTATTAATAAATATTTCATGAAATAAATAAATATCCCCATGAAATAAAACAAAATAATTATGTTAAAAGAAATTTTCATCTTATTTTATTTAATTCATTTCAAGATTTATTTAATTTACTTAAAGATTTATTTATTTATTTCATAATGTAGTTTTATTTTGTGACACTTTTATTTTGTAAAGATACTTTACATATTTCAGTGACCTTTACTTTTTAACCCCGTTTTTCATTTTAAGCTCTTTTTATTTCATGTTCTTATATTCAAATGAGGGGGCGGAGTTTTATCTGTGGGGCGGCGCTGGGACAGCAGGGCTGAGCTCAATTCGTGGCTGTGGCCGGCAGAAGCAACCCCTGCCTGCCAGAAGACAGCATGTCGGAGGGAGCCAGGGGATTCTGCAAGGATGCCAGAAGGTGCCTTAAAAGCCTGCCACCGCGGTTGCCGCTGTTTTTGTGGAAGGTGTTTGTGCAATAAGTCTTCGTCATCCTTTCAGCACATCATACACACACATAGTGCTATTTATTTTCCATCCCAAGTAAATACAGCCACTTTATGTTATGGGTCTAACGCTGTTTATTAAATAAAAACCAATAAAGACATCATCATTTAAAAGTAACAGGCTATAACAATAATGGCATCCCATTTGCCAATAATCAGCATTGGTTTTCACAAAAACAGCGGCAACCGCCGTGGCAGGCTTTTACGGCCGGTCTGGCACCGGAATCTCCTGGCTCCCTCCGGCATGCTGTCTTCTGGCAGCGCCATGCTTCTGCCGGCCACCGCCAGGAATTGAGCTCGGCCCTGCTGTCCCAGCGCCGCCCCACAGATAAAACTCGGCCCCCTCATTTGGATATAAGAACATGACATAAAAAGAGCTTAAAATGAAAAAGGGGTTAAAAAGTAAAAGTAACTAAAATACGTAAAGTAGCTTTACAAAATAAAAGTGTCACAAAATAAAACTGCATTATGAAATAAATAAATAAATCTTTAGGTAAATTAAATAAATCTTGAAATGAATTAAATAAAATAAGATGAAAATGTCTTTTAACATAATTATTTTGTTTTATTTCATGGGGATATTTATGTATTTCATGGAATATTTATTAATAATTTATCAATAGCAGCATTTATTTAATTTTGAATAAAAATCCTCTCCATATAATTTGACCTACCCATCTAGTACTTTGTCTCGAAACTATTTTCTAATAGTGAATATATATGCACACACTCACCGCCACTTTATTAACTGCTCGTGAATGCAAATTTATAATCAGCCAATCACATGGCAGCAACTCAATGCATTTAGGCATGTAGACATGGTCAAGACGATCTGCTGCAGTTCAAACCGAGCATCAGAATAGGGAAGAAAGGTGATTTAAGTGACTTTAAACGTGGCTTGGTTGTTGGTGCAGGATGGGCTGGTCTGAGTATTTCAGAAACTGCTGATCTACTGGGATTTTCATGCACTACGATCTCTAGGGTTTACAGAGAATGGTCCGAAAAAGAGAAAATATCCAGTGAGCGGCAGTTCTGTTGGCGCAAATGCCTTGTTGATGCCACAGGTCAGAGGAGAATGGCCAGACTGGTCCAAGCTGATAGAAAGGCAACAGTAACTCAAATAACCACTTGTTACAACCAAGGCATGCAGAAGAGCATCTCTGAATGCACAACACATCGAACCTTGAGGCGGATGGGCTACAGCAGCAGAAGACCACACCGGGTGCCACTCCTGTCAGCTAAGAACAGGAAATTGAGGCTACAATTCACACAGGCTCACCAAAATTGGACAACAGAAGATTGGAAAAACGTTGCCTGGTCTGATGAGTCTCGATTTCTGCTGCGACATTCGGATGGTAGGGTCAGAATTTCCCGTTAACAACATGAAAGCATGGATCCATCCTGCCTTGTATCAACGGTTCAGGCTGGTGGTGGTGGTGTAATGGTGTGGGGGATATTTTCTTGGCACACTTTGGGCCCCTTAGTACCAATTGAGCATCATGTCAACGCCACAGCCTACCTGAGTATTGTTGCTGACCATGTCCATCCCTTTATGACCACAGTGTACCCATCTTCTGATGGTTACTTCCAGCAGGATAACGCGCCATGTTATAAAGCACGAATCATCTCAGACTGGTTTCTTGAACATGGCAAGGGGTTCACTGTAGTCAAATGGCCTCCACAGTCATCAGATCTAAATCCAATAGAGCACCTTTGGGCTGTAGTGCAACGGGAGATTCGCATCATGGATGTGCAGACGACAAATCTGCAGCATCTGTGTGATGCTATCATGTCAATATGGACCAGACTCTCTGAGGAATGTTTCCAGTACCTTGTTGAATCTATGCCACGAAGGATTAAGGCAGTTTTGACTACCGAACCATTTTTAAGGACCATGTGCATCCAATGGTTCAAACATTGTATCCTGAAGGCGGTGCCGTGTATCAGGATGACAATGCACCAATACACACAGCGAGACTGGTGAAAGATTGGTTTGATGAACATAAAGTGAAGTTGAACATCTCCCATGGCCTGCACAGTCACCAGATCTAGGCGAGTCAGGAAACGTTTTCCTCCACCAGTATCACGTAGTGACCTGGCCACTATCCTGCAAGAAGAATGGCTTAAAATCCCTCTGACCACTGTGCAGGACTTGTATATGTCATTCCCAAGACGAACGTATGCTGTATTGGCCGCAAAAGGAGGCCCTACACCATACTAATAAATTATTGTGGTCTAAAAACCAGGTGTTTAAGTTTCATTGTCCAACCCCTGTATATATATACACAATATAGAGATGCAGAATGAGCGAGACCTTGGTGGTCTAAAGCTCCCCCATGTCTGTCATGCAGGGATGTAATGTGTGCAGCCAGAAACCATGGTGACAGAGGACTAGGGTTGATCTGACTGTAAGTATAATGCGAATACATCTACTGCAAAGAACTGAAGTGGTTAAAAATGAAATTGTTCTTTTAATCTCTCCCCATTTTAAAACATTTGATCACCTTACACTTACAGAATTATGGTGGACAAGACGGGAAACGTTTTCATAAAACTTAAGTTTCTCCTTCTTCCTTAGCACTTGTATTGTTCATTGCTAATGTAAGTGGTAAAGTGTGTCTTTTTCCTTCACTGTATTAGGGGTGCACATGTTAGAGATTAGGAAATTTATCCCCTTCAAACGCTCTCAATGAGAGGGCTTAGTGCTATGTGGAATCAAACTGGACAGCATTCGTAATTAGTGAGTCATGATGGAGACGTCCTGGCCCATACCTGAGAGGACTTCATCTAGATAAGTCTTCCATCCCCTATAATCCCGTGATGCTCTGAACTTTCTTTGTACTTCATGTCGTTGAAAGGGACCTGATCTGTTTGGCAGGACCACACAAAGGAAAATTCACATCCGATGACTTCTTAATATGCTTTTCTTATTTGCAAGTGAAACTGACTGTTTTTTTTGCTTTTTTCTCCAAATGTTTGGTTTTTAATGACACAAAGACCACAAAATTTACCCCAGGTCCATTGTGGAAGACAGCCAACAAGTGCAATGGCAAAACATGCAGTGATAACAGAGAAAGCAAGCTTTAAAAGCAGTTACTCAGTAGATAGTTTATAGTAGTTCTAAGAACAGCTGAAATGTATCAATGGACCAGATGCCATAGAACAACTCTAGTCAGATTAAAAATACCACAAAATATTACGTACATTAAGATAAACTACTCCCGGTTAGTTAATGGTCTACTGACAGGCAGGAAGTAGACCAGCTATTATTACTGGCAAGGTAATACATTTCCGTTGTTTAATTAAACTACGGGCTTCTGGTTACGTGTTTTTATCAAATTAAAGAATATACAACGTGTCTATAACCTAAACTATGAATATGAACATCCATAAACTTTTTTTGTGTCTGGCTGTTAGTTGTGCAGCAGGATTGGAAGGTATGTTCCCTTCCTCTGCAGGTCTCAAAGGTGCTTGAAAATTATCCTGGTGGACACAGGATCGGCTAATCCATCAAATCATCTGATAAGGTGGTTTAATACTCAACCAAGGTAACCGCATAGAAGCACGGACGCTGTTTGGCTGAAAACAACAGCAATAAGGTGTTTTGATATTGCACACTTCCAATCCCACACATATGAAAATTCTCAGTTTGCTTTAAATTGCGAAAGTCAGCTAAAACAGAAGTTGTATGTCTGCCTAGCTGTTAGCTTCCACCACTCTAAAAATTTATTTACATATTCAACAAGCACACTGTGATAGGACAGCTTTGTGTTACAGGTAGAGGAACAATTTCTTCAGTATATCCAAACTAACTCTGTAATTTGACTGTACCCAGCCTTCCTAACAATACATTTGCTAGCTACTTTGTACATTTATTTACATATTTAGACTCTAACCTGATAAAAAGTGTAGGACATCAATTAGTACTGAAGTAAGTTGATCCTCCAGTGCTTTTCTGATAATGCCTAAACATCATGTCATGACACATAAGCAGTAAAAAGCTCTTCTAATATTCAGTTTACAATAACTCAGAAACTTAGCTGTGCATCAAAAAAACTAAAATCCTTTGTGGCATCGATTCGACAGTGGTGTCTAGGTACATTCTGTATGTGTTCCAGAGTACCAGACAGGAAGTTAGCTGGCATACTATTGAAACCCCCTTACACTTACGGTGTGAGTTTTGTCAAAAACCATGCATACAAATCATAGGACCATAGCGGCAACAGACACAGTTAAACACTCCTGTCAGTAGCATCTATTGGCTGGGAAACGTTTAACCTGGATTGCCTCCTGGTGTTCTCACACTTCTTTATTTGACTCAAGCTGGCTCGGCTTTATTATGATGCTAGTTATTTGTTGAACTGAGTCGAAAATCGTGTTTTATTCTCGCATTTGTTGTTAATTGGAGACTGTTTAATTCCAAGGAGCGATTTCAGTGCCAAACTCAGCAACAATGAACAAGAACGGGATGGTGACAGAAATCCACACGAAGATAAGAAAAAAGCCGTTCACTGCCAATTACGAGCTGGTGGGCAAAGAACTGGGCAGGGGAAAGTTTGCTGTGGTGAAGAAGTGCACCGATAAGGCAACAGGAAAGCAGTATGCTGCCATGTTTCTGCAAAAGAGAAGGAATGGAGCCGACTGGCGCATGGACATCTTCAATGAGATGGCTGTGCTGGAGTTGGCCAAGGCTAACCCCTATGTGGTGTTACTGCATGGGGTCTACGAAACCAACTCCGAAATTATCTTCATTCTAGAATGTGCGGCAGGTGGAGAGATCTTCCACCAGTGCATGGTGGATAACGATGAGGCCTTCACAGAGAAAGATGTAATACGACTGGCCAACCAGATCCTAAATGGAGTGGCCTTTCTGCATAGAAACAATGTCATCCATCTGGATCTGAAACCCCAGAACACCTTGTTGACCAGTGCCAGACCCCTGGGTGACATTCGTGTTGTGGACTTTGGCTTGTCCAGAAGGATGGACAAGATCACAGAGGTCAGGGAGATCCTGGGTACTCCAGAATATGTGGCACCAGAAATCCTGAACTATGAACCCATCAGCAATGCTACAGACATGTGGAGCATTGGGGTCCTGATCTACGTCATGCTGACGGGCGAGTGTCCCTTTCTGGGTGATGACAAGCAGGAAACATTCCTCAACATTTCCCAAGTCAATATAGACTATTCGCAGGACACATTTGAAGGGATCTCCTCCCTGGCAGTTGACTTTATCAAGTCGTTATTGGTGAAAAACCCCAGGAAGAGAGCCATGGCAGAAGAATGTCTCAATCACCCCTGGCTGAACCCCCACTCCCACCCACACCTCCACACGATGTCAGCCTGCTCACTGGATGAGCCCTAGATGAGCCAGTCGGAATCGGAGCCCGAGAGCCCGGCTCCTTCCCCAGAGCTGGGATCGTTTGGATTGTTTCTCATGGCCCTGGGCAGGGCGAGCTGAAGGCCGGCCGCGACACCTTCTCCTTCAGCGAGCAGCCTTTCCCCATGTGACCTGAGATAAAGCAGGAGCTGATATGCTGACACATATTGCACTTGTGGTGAGGGACAAGATGGATCCAAACTCAATGGAGCAACGGCTGAGAGCCAGTGAACCTGCAGCTTCAGAGGCCCTGCTCTTTACACCTGGCTGCCTTTACTGCTGTGATGTTTTTGAGTGGACCTGTTTGTGGCTTCATAACTCCACCTGTTTTTTGTGACTGTGCTTTTGAACTTATTTGAAAAACTGCACAGGTGAAGTGGAAGTGTTTGAGGAAAGATGAAGCAGAAGAGTGGGAGATGACACAAGGAACTTGCTCATACTGCACTGCTGCCTTAAGTGACAGAACTGAAAAGAGCTCAGCTGCACGCTGTCTAGTTCACCCCTGCACTGGTTTCTTTTTACCTATACAGCCTGTTGGACTGGACTGCAGTTCTATCTTTCTTCGCATTAGACTATTTATCCTTCAGTTGACCTGTACATACTTTCTCTGTAATCATTTGAAGACGGTAAAGAATTTAAACTTGGTTCTCTATAAAAAAGGGAAATGCAACAGAGGGCAGCACCTACGCTGAAGACAGACATTAAATGTTATTTTTGTCTTTTTTTATGTTTATTTATGTTTGTTTTATTTTGCCTTAGCAACATAAATGTCTGAGTTTAAGGCTGAAATAGTAGCATTCTTATTTTTTAAGACAATCTTGAGCATTTTTATTTTGTTTATTGAAAGCATACTCTGCTGTTGCACAGTGTGCTGTACATATAAACTGTTCTCCATCCCTCTGTTTTTGCCACATGACCATGACCATATAATGTGCCATTTTTTTTCAGCCACACTTTGTTGTTAAATCCAGTTTAAACTTTATATTTTGGGCTATTGCACAGGTTGCACACGATGTTTTGTATCTACTTGGAAGGTTGCTTCTGGATTTCATGCTGGACATCGGCAGGCGCATAGTGGATGGATGTGTTGTAATTACAGTTTTATGAACTTAATGGAGACAAAGGAAACACAGGAACCAGGGAGATGGCAACGACAAAAGCAGTGACTACAACAGCAATTACAACAGACCACCAGACAACGAAGGGACCGAAAACAAGAATTACAAACAACTGAGGTGAAAGGAACTACATGGAAAGCTGGTGGGTGCCATTAATAGAAACACAAACAGGTGCGGGTCATGACAACCCCAAATAAAAAGGAAACAAACGCAGTAGAGCATTGTGTCTGATTAGTCACTTTCCTTGTTATTGCTTAACAAAACAAAACAAAAATATCAGCTTGATGTTAGCAAACTACATCAATCTTTCCTGTTGTTGCTTTCGACTGATCCCAAGGAAAGTTATGACTTTGCGGACTTGAAAATTGTCCTGTTATAATAGGAGTTTTAATGGAATACATAAAACTCTGTTCCATACATACAACCAATAATTAAATAGCTCCACTCCTTAAGGTCTTGATTTTTAATGGTGCTAAAATGTATGGCAAATTACAGGTTCAACATGAAGTTTGTATAGATAATGTACAAGGGTTGGACAATGAAACTGAAACACCTGTCATTTTAGTGTGGGAGGTTTCATGGCTAAATTGGACCAGCCTGGTAGCCAGTCTTCATTGATTGCACATTGCACCAGTAAGAGCAGAGTGTGATGGTTCAATTAGCAGGGTAAGAGCACAGTTTTCCTTAAAATATTGAAATGCACACAACATTATGGGTGACATACCAGAGTTCAAAAGAGGACAAATTGTTGGTGCACGTCTTGCTGGCGCATCTGTGACCAAGACAGCAAGTCTTTGTGATGTATCAAGAGCCACGGTATCCAGGGTAATGTCAGCATTCCACCAAGAAGGACGAACCACATCCAACAGGATTAACTGTGGACGCAAGAGGAAGCTGTCTGAAAGGGATGTTCGGGTGCTAACCCGGATTGTATCCAAAAAACATAAAACCACGGCTGCCCAAATCACGACAGAATTAAATGTGCACCTCAACTCTCCTGTTTCCACCAGAACTGTCCGTCGGGAGCTCCACAGGGTCAATATACACGGCCGGGCTGCTATAGCCAAACCAAAGAAGCGTACCACCCAGACTATTGCATGCCCAGAATGAAGCATGGGGGTGGATCAGTGATGGTTTGGGCTGCCATATCATGGCATTCCCTTGGTCCAATACTTGTGCAAGATGGGCACGTCACTGACAAGGACTACCGAACCATTCTTGAGGACCATGTTCATCCAATGGTTCAAACATTGTATCCTGAAAGCGGTGCCATGTATCAGGATGACAATGCACCAATACACACAGCAAGACTGGTGAAAGATTGGTTTGATGAACATGAAAGTGTAGTTGAACATCTCCCATGGCCTGCACAGTCACCAGATCTAAATATTATTGAGCCACTTTGGGGTGTTTTGGAGGAGCGAGTCAGGAAACGTTTTCCTCCACCAGTATCACGTAGTGACCTGGCCACTATCCTGCAAGAAGAATAGCTTAAAATCCCTCTGCCCACTGTGCAGGACTTGTATATGTCATTCCCAAGACGAATTGATGCTGTATTGGCAGCAAATGGAGGCCCTACACCATACTAATAAATTCTTGTGGTCTAAAACCTGGTGTTTCAGTTTCATTGTCCAACCCCTATATATACTTAATTCTGTCTATGGTTCACTATCACAGTTCCATGTGAAACAGCAACATTTACTTTTCCTCCCACTATCTACCCGCTCCAAAAGACAGATCATGACATGGTGTTTTTAAAATATCTTGCTTTTGCCTAAATTATACCAAATTATGCGTTCAGCTAAATATGTTGTCTTTTAACAATCATATTTATTGTACAAATAAATAGGACACATACAACCGACATACAATCTACCTGTGGAAAAAAGGTTTTTCTATCACTTCTCTTCATTAAATGATGATTTGTGCATGCAGCAGCTCTTCTTCACTTTACCTTTATTCACAGCTTACATTCTGCTTGTTGGAAAGCCTTTTTAAGTTTAATATCTACTCCATTTTGCTTTGTTTAACATCAATATTGCATTGTACTTACAATTTTTTAACCCACCTCCAAAATGGCAGAACGTATTGAAAAGCATTCTGGGTAGCAAGTGGCATCAGTGTATCTTTATCCATGACCTGATCTGACTTCACTTGACCTCTTCAGCAGGGTAAAATAAGAAAGAGCGAGACGTTAAAATTTTGCTGTTTAATAATGTTAATGTCAGTGGATAATTTTATCGGCTTTAGTTAACACACAACAACTATTTTGTTTACATAAGATAAATGTGCTTTTTACTTGCTAAGCATGTCAGCACAAACTAATGTTTACATTCAACTCTTTTACCAAAGGAAGTGGTCATAAAGTCAATAAAGACAAACCATTAAGCTATGTTTTTTTTGACATTTAATTCTTGCAGTTGCATTGCAAAATTACAATTTGTTTTAGCTGTATACACTTTTGTGAAATACTACACAGACAGTCATGGTGTGGAAACTAAAGCAGTGTTACCCATCACTCCTTTTAAGGTAAGCTACAACCAGCATGTCTGTTAAGCAAATGACTGTAGGCTGGTAACCTAAGTAGCTCGACCAGACTCCCAGTGTGAGTCCATGAAGAGCACAACAAAAGGTAGAATGTTTTCTGTTTGTTCGGTTTTAAATCAAGGCAGTTAGATCATCTTACACATTTTTGTTTGAAATCTTTGAATACACTATTATTGTGAAATCATGATATTTTCTACACAAGGATACTATACTGCATCTCATACCAGCCCAAGCCTAAGTTCACCTAGTGCAATATAACAGAAATTTATTCAACCTGTATAATGCTCCCTGGTCCGAGTACATTCAGCCATATTTAGCCCTCGCATTGAATGAGTTGCTTGTACTCATGTTTAACAAACATGAAATTGTTCTCTATAATATTGGGTACGTTACAATTGATATTGCTGTTCTTTTCTTGTATACTTTAGTCTATTCCTGCTGCCATATAGAGTTGTCAAACAATATGTATAAGGCTTTCTATTTCTGTTTCTAATGCTTTCAGAGATTTTTTAAAACTGCTTTAAATTATGCACTTTATATTTGACGTCTGCTGGGATTTCTTTAGTGTGTGATAAAATTAGAAACTATTAGGGGTGTAACAGTAAACAAAAATCCCGGTTTGGTATGTTTCCCAGTTTTAAAATGACAGTTCTGTACGTTTCCCAGTTATAAAGTCATGGTTTGGTACGCTTCAATCAAGAAAAATTACTTTTTTTTAACTTCAGTAAGCAGTAAACAAAGAATATTTTTCAATTTCTGAAATAAAAATGATTTCATTATGTTCTAAAATTTTAAAAAGAAAGTTTAGAAATGACTGGAGATATTCCCCAATGAGTAAAGCAGTGAAAGCAAGTATAGCCAATGCCAGAACAGATTATACAGCAATATAAATAGGGTTGCACCGATTGCAGTTTTCTGGCCAATCACTGATCTTTAAAAAGCCTGACCTGCCGATTCCGACTTTGGCCAATACTGATATAACTGACACTGTCAAGTGTTATAGGGTCACAATACAACTTCAAAGTTTCAATCTTGCTTTATTCAAAAACATTGAACGATACCTGTGAAACAATACAAACTTATTTTACCTGCACATGAGGCAGTGCTTTCAAATATAAATGAAATGTTTAGGGCATGGCAGTTCATTTAGTCTTTAATTTTTTACATTTGAAAAAGTAATCAAACTTGCACAATAGGTTAGACAGGTAGATAAGATCGGTCGATAAGATCGGTTTCACATGTAAGTATCGGCCACTGACCGATCTCCCAAAATTAAGGAAGTCGGGGCCGATCAATCGGTGCACCCCTAAATATAACCACCTGAAAACGGTCAGTGTTAATGTTTAGAATTTTTTTTAATTAGACTGTGCCCATATTTGAGAAGGTAACACAACCGAACCACTTTGGATCTATTGTAATATTTTGACAACCTAGTTTCAACTCCTCATCAACGGAGATTTCTCCAACTTGCATTTTATATGAAGAAAGGGTTTTGGGCTGTTTGAATGCTAGAGGTAGCATTCTGTCTCCAGTATTTGTGATGTTTCAGGTGATTAATTAAGTTAAGTTAATGTCTAGAGCAAGCTACATCCCTTTTGCTGGTGGGGTCCCTATTTCTTTCTCCACTCTAGCTGCATGAGAAACCTTAATGTTCCAAAAAGCAGATTTTAGTGATAGTGGGGAGTCCTCTCAGGTTTGTTTTGGTGTCACTTTTCAAATTTGAGCTACAGAATGTTGCATTGTGCAGCCCGTTCTGCACATAAACATCCTGCATGTGTTCAGGAATAGAACACCGATGTATTTGTTTGGTACACGTATTTACCCAACCGACAGGGCTGTACCAGATAGTTTTTATACAAATACGTGTACCGTTACACCCCTAGTAACCATGCCATCCGTAGAGACTCCAACTTCAATGAGAAGATTAGGGTCTGATGTTGCAAATAAAGAACAAAATGTGCTGATATCCCAGCTGTATGGGCTGTGCCTTGCTGTGAACAAGTGTTTACCCTATTACAGGTAGATTCCATTTTAGCTTTTTAGACAGTTTAATATCAGCCCAAAAACAAATTTTAAATGAACGTATGTGAAAATACAACTGCCTCTATTGTTAAATCATGATTTAACTTTGATTAACCCCATGTGTTTGGTTCAGTTTCACAAGTAACACTCAGACATAATAAGTGAATGTACTGCAGAATCAGGAGTCACTCAAACAGAATCTGTCTGATAACATAAAGCAAGAAAAGAGATCTCAAAAAGCAACACAACATGATCTGATCCAAAGAAATTATTGAACAAATTAAAAAACGTCAGTGACATCTAATAGCCTGGAAGGTATATCAAAGATATTTCTTTTTTTTTATGTGTTCTTTCCAGCAGAGTTGGCACTCAGAATTGTTGTCCGAGTTAAATGTTAAAAGGGAGAGGAGATAAGAAAATGATCGAAAGAAGGATAGAGAATACAAGATAACACCCTAGAGGTCTGCTTCTACACCTGCAGAAAGAGAGAGAAAGGTATAAAAAAAAAACGCAGGGACAAACAAACGCATATATAGCAACAACAAAGTTACTGAAAAGTACAGGTCCTTCTCAAAATATTAGCATATTGTGATGAAGTTCATTATTTTCCATAATGTCATGATGAAAATTTTAGATTCTTACATTTTAGATTCATTGCACACTAACTGAAATATTTCAGGTCTTTTATTGTCTTAATACGGATGATTTTGGCATACAGCTCATGAAAACCCAAAATTTATCACAATATGCTAATATTTTTAGAAGGACCTGTACATGGTACTAATTAATACAGGATGTATTTAGTGGCAACCACATCTCAATGTGGAGTATATCTGTGTATCTATAAACACCTGGATCCAAACACCTGTGTGAGTGCACTTGTGTATAAAGGGTTTCTCTGTAAGAATATTCAATAGCTGGCAAGAGGCGCCACAGACCTGCACTCCAGAACTTAAGACAGGCACAGAGGAGATCAGAGCCACAGACATCCAAAGGCCCCCCAGAGCCCGGGATCCCCGGGAAGACCACCACACCAGAGGAACCACCCAGCAGCCACAGTGCAGAAGCCTCAGGGAGAGGCAGCGATGAGCCCACAGGCTACGCAGGCAGCCGGCTAAGCCGAAGCAGATCCAGCCATGGACCCAGAAACCCAAGACCCAAGGGCACACCATCCCCCAGCATATGCCCTATGCCCTACAAAGCCAGGGGTCCAGGCCCCCCCAAGCAGCCACAGGGAGTGCGCCTGCACACACCTGAGCACCCAGCCCCGGACACCGAGAACCACCAGCGGACCGGCGGGCAGAGACACCAACTACCACCAGTGAGAGTGACAGGAGGAAGTAGGCCCCACATTTGATGTCCAAAGTAATGCAAACCTCACTTGCCTCATTTAAGATGAATGTTCATGATTCAACAATCAGGACAAAAACTGGGCAAAAATGGCATCCTTGTGAGAGTTCATGGGCTAACACTACTGCTGACCAAACAGAACACAAAGGCCCATCTAACATTTGCCAAAAAAACTTATTGATGATCCTCATTTGATCCCCCAAGACATTTGAAATAATATTTTGTGGATTGATAAGACAAAAGTAGGGGTTTTTGGGAACATGTACATTCCGCATTATGCAGCAGAACAAATATCCAATTTGCTCGAAAAAAAACTACTTTTTTTACTGCACTGTACATTAAAAAAGGAGACTACAGAAAGAGGTGCAGGAGTAAAGAAGGATGGATTGTTGAACTTGATAACAACATATGGTTTAATTTAGGAATATCTCTGGACTGGTCTATTAACCTGGTCATTAAATGTAGCCACTGATGCTACATTGAATGCCATTAGTTCCCATGTTGCAAGGCTATAAATAAAACCTTCCAGTTCATTCAACTATCTCTTCAACTATACAGGTCCTTCTCAAAATATTAGCATATTGTGATAAAGTTCATTATTTTCCATAATGTAATGATGAAAATTTAACATTCTTACATTTTAGATTCATTGCACACTAACTGAAATATTTCAGGTCTTTTATTGTCTTAATACGGATGATTTTGGCATACAGCTCATGAAAACCCAAAATTCCTATCTCACAAAATTAGCATATTTCATCCGACCAATAAAAGAAAAGTGTTTTTAATACAAAAAACGTCAACCTTCAAATAATCATGTACAGTTATGCACTCAATACTTGGTCGGGAATCCTTTGGCAGAAATGACTGCTTCAATGCGGCGTGGCATGGAGGCAATCAGCCTGTGGCACTGCTGAGGTCTTATGGAGGCCCAGGATGCTTCGATAGCGGCCTTTAGCTCATCCAGAGTGTTGGGTCTTGAGTCTCTCAACGTTCTCTTCACAATATCCCACAGATTCTCTATGGGGTTCAGGTCAGGAGAGTTGGCAGGCCAATTGAGCACAGTGATACCATGGTCAGTAAACCATTTACCAGTGGTTTTGGCACTGTGAGCAGGTGCCAGGTCGTGCTGAAAAATGAAATCTTCATCTCCATAAAGCTTTTCAGCAGATGGAAGCATGAAGTGCTCCAAAATCTCCTGATAGCTAGCTGCATTGACCCTGCCCTTGATAAAACACAGTGGACCAACACCAGCAGCTGACACGGCACCCCAGACCATCACTGACTGTGGGTACTTGACACTGGACCTCTGGCATTTTGGCATTTCCTTCTCCCCAGTCTTCCTCCAGACTCTGACACCTTGATTTCCGAATGACATGCAGAATTTGCTTTCATCTGAAAAAAGTACTTTGGACCACTGAGCAACAGTCCAGTGCTGCTTCTCTGTAGCCCAGGTCAGGCACTTCTGCCGCTGTTTCTGGTTCAAAAGTGGCTTGACCTGGGGAATGCGGCACCTGTAGCCCATTTCCTGCACACGCCTGTGCACGGTGGCTCTGGATGTTTCTACTCCAGACTCAGTCCACTGCTTCCGCAGGTCCCCCAAGGTCCGGAATTGGCCCTTCTCCACAATCTTCCTCAGGGTCCGGTCACCTCTTCTCGTTGTGCAGCGTTTTCTGCCACACTTCTTCCTTCCCACAAACTTCCCACTGAGGTGCCTTGATATAGCACTCTGGGAACAGCCTATTCATTCAGAAATGTATTTCTGTGTCTTACCCTCTTGCTTGAGGGTGTCAATAGTGGCCTTCTGGACAGCAGTCAGGTCGGCAGTCTTACCCATGATTGGGGTTTTGAGTGATGAACCAGGCTGGGAGTTTTAAAGGCCTCAGGAAACTTTTGCAGGTGTTTAAAGTTAACTCGTTGATTCAGATGATTAGGTTCATAGCTCATTTAGAGCCCCTTTTAATGATATGCTAGTTTTGTGAGATAGGAATTTTGGGTTTTCATGAGCTGTATGCCAAAATCATCCGTATTAAGACAATAAAAGACCTGAAATATTTCAGTTAGTGTGCAATGAATCTAAAATGTATGAATGTTAAATTTTTATCATTACATTATGGAAAATAATTAACTTTATCACAATACGCTAATATTTTGAGAAGGACCTGTAGATTTCAAAAAGTGCTTCCTCTCAGCTATACTTCCAGCTTAATTGAGGAGTGGAAATTTGTCATTTTCCTGCTCTAATTACTTTTATATGTACAATAATGCGATTTCCGGTTGCAATATTGGTGTGAGAATCACTTTTTAGTTGTTGGCTTCCTGACCCCAGACCCGTTTTCCACTGCCAGGTCAGATGCACAGACAGGATTCTCCAGCTCCCAGTAGCAGGGTGTGGACTGCTCCCTGTTTGCAATATTAGAAACAATAGTGATCCATTAAGCTGCAGCAATCAGTTCTCCAGTATAGAGCTGTCCTGCCGTTTACCACATCAGTAGAGAAGCAACGAGTTGTGACGAGTTGCCGTAAAACATTAAACACAGAGATAAAATGTGGTAGGAACAAAGTAGAGTGAGATGAGCTGTAAATCTGTTAACAGCTGAATGCTGCACACACAAGATGTGTGTGTTCGTTCAAAGAGGAATTATAGAGAGATGTGTCAGAAAAATCAGAGTGCCAGCCTGCAAAACTATATTACCACCTGACTCTTTGCTTCAGATCTGTGTTGCACTACTGGGAAAAGAAGATTGTACAATTACTAGGAAATGTGAAGAGAACAGCAGCATCATGCTTGACATTTACCTCAGCTGAGAACACTTATTTCCCAGCTTCCAGTAAATGAGGTTCACTGACGAAAGAAATGCTCCCTCATGGCCAGGACGCGAATATTTTACACATGATTGGTCCGCGTCAATTAATAAAGACTCCGGTGCGAGTCTCTGATTCATTTCTCAACCCTACCTGTGGTTTTCCAGCCAAGCATTCCAACAGAGACGCGCAAAAAATCTTGTCTATCTATCATATCTGCTTTTGCGGTCTCCTCCAAACAAAATCAGACAAGCACGCCTGTAACTTGGATGTATAAAAACCCAGGCTCCTAAAAACACGCTGTTACCCACCAACCACTTTCAGTCAAGTTGAAACCAGCAGAATGGAATCAGGATGATGGCCTTATCTTTTGTTACTGGGATAAAGTGTTTCATGATTAAAGCCATGCATTTTCCATCAGCGTGCTTTCTTTTTTCTCAAGACAAGACACTAACTCGTGTTTGGCCTCAGGATTTCCAAGGCATATTTATAGCTGCAGTTTTCTCTTTGGACTGAAACCTAACTCTTCTGGAAAATAAAAAACAAATTTTTACTCCAGCCAGGGAAATAAGCAGAGTTCTTCTCATGTCAGGCTCTTTTTTTGGTCATAATAAAGTCATATTGAGCTCAGGGCGAAATGTGATCCATTCCAGAAAGGGTCACCCTGCCTCCATTCGGTAATACCAGTGTATCATCCTCTGTATGATAGTAAATCTGTCTGTGTATCCTCACTTGTCAGCAGGTTAGGGGACTTATGACAAGCAAGAAAAACAACATTTGTCTTCAGCCGACATGAAACAAGCCAACAATGTGCCCCCCTCTCCTTCTGGCAAATCAGGACACACACAGAATAAAGGCGAGTCCTATCACCGCAACATAAACACCAAGGCAGTTCGTTAAACAAATGTAACCTTAAACTCCTCCCGAGAACCAGTGGAAAGTCTGGTTCCAATGTGATTGCAGTCCATGTTTGCTCGGCGTGGCACCAGGGTTTCAGGCTGCCACAAGTTCCAGCTCTGCCAGCAAATAAAACATGAAATCTCTTGTATCTTGTGTGCATCATTCACATATATTGCTCAAGTCCCTCTAGCTGCAATCCAGTTGATGTTTTCAGTTGACCACGGGGCTCTTGATGTATAAGAGTGAATTCTACAGCTGTAATTTGCGTGTACTTAGTCATTTTTTGTATATGTATGGTCTCCCACAAGCATTTCAGTGTGCAGGTACATGCACAGTGTCAGATATTTAAAATATTGTTATTTAACTGGCTAAAATTTAAACCAACTGGGTTCCAGACATAACTCTACCATAAATAGCCACTACAGCTTTTCCTCTCTCCCTTTTATTAACTTGTCTCAATGAAGCATTAGACTGATTCAAGAGAAAGTGACCAATGACCAATACAGATTTCCAAAAAGTGATTATCCATAGACATCATTTCATTGTCATTTTAGGTTGACCGGTTTTTATTTGGCTGAGAGGTATATGAAAAAGAAAGTTGGCCTTTCTTTTTCTTATTCATCCTGTCCAAACAAAGGTAGTCAAAGTCAGGCTTAGTTAAACCATTTAACCCTTGTGTTGTCTTGCGGGTCAATGCCATATTTAGCTGTAGAAAAAATACCTTTAACTATCTTTTTCCAAATTGAAATTTTAAGACTTTTCCTAAAGCACAAGCAAAGCCACAAGCAGACATTTCACTGTCCAACAGGTCCTGGATGAGATATTTTCAGGAGCTCAGGCGGAACAAGAGGATGAAGATGTATCTGAAGAGGAAGATGGGGAGGAATGCAACCAGGAGGGTGATGCATCTTCAGATGAAGAAAAAGAGGAAATCCCTCAAGACAGAGAGACATTTTTGTCAAAGAACGGCAAAATTGCATGGTCCTCATCAAATTCAGACAGAAACCAGGGAAGAACTGCAGCACCAAACATCATTAGGATGGCTCCAAGGCCAACAAGGTATTTGACTGCCCATGTCCAGGACATTTCATCCACCTTTCCCCTGTTCATCACACCAGCCATCAAAAAAATCATCCGGGAGAATACAAATTTGGTTTGGGTTTCCGGAAATATGGAGAAAACAGGAAAAATATGGATGAGATTGACCTGCGTGGCTACATAAGGCTTTTGATATTAGCAGGTGTATATACAAGTCCTTCTCAAAATATTAGCATATTGTGATAAAGTTCATTATTTTCCATAATGTAATGATGAAAATTTAACATTCTTACATTTTAGATTCATTGCACACTAACTGAAATATTTCAGGTCTTTTATTGTCTTAATACGGATGACTTTGGCATACAGCTCATGAAAACCCAAAATTCCTATCTCACAAAATTAGCATATTTCATCCGACCAATAAAAGAAAAGTGTTTTTAATACAAAAAACGTCAACCTTCAAATAATCATGTACAGTTATGCACTCAATACTTGGTCGGGAATCCTTTGGCAGAAATGACTGCTTCAATGCGGCGTGGCATGGAGGCAATCAGCCTGAGACACTGCTGAGGTCTTATGGAGGCCCAGGATGCTTCGATAGTGGCCTTTAGCTCATCCAGAGTGTTGGGTCTTGAGGCTCTCAACGTTCTCTTCACAATATTCCACAGATTCTCTATGGGGTTCAGGTCAGGAGAGTTGGCAGGCCAATTGAGCACAGTGATACCATGGTCAGTAAACCATTTACCAGTGGTTTTGGCACTGTGAGCAGGTGCCAGGTGGTGCTGAAAAATGAAATCTTCATCTCCATAAAGCTTTTCAGCAGATGGAAGCATGAAGTGCTCCAAAATCTCCTGATAGCTAGCTGCATTGACCCTGCCCTTGATAAAACACAGTGGACCAACACCAGCAGCTGACACGGCACCCCAGACCATCACTGACTGTGGGTACTTGACACTGGACTTCTGGCATTTTGGCATTTCCTTCTCCCCAGTCTTCCTCCAGACTCTGGCACCTTGATTTCCGAATGACATGCAGAATTTGCTTTCATCTGAAAAAAGTACTTTGGACCACTGAGCAACAGTCCAGTGCTGCTTCTCTGTAGCCCAGGTCAGGCAATTCTGCCGCTGTTTCTGGTTCAAAAGTGGCTTGACCTGGGGAATGCGGCACCTGTAGCCCATTTCCTGTACACGCCTGTGCACGGTGGCTCTGGATGTTTCTACTCCAGACTGAGTCCACTGCTTCCGCAGGTCCCCCAAGGTCTGGAATTGGCCCTTCTCCACAATCTTCCTCAGGGTTCGGTCACCTCTTCTCGTTGTGCAGCGTTTTCTGCCACACTTTTTCCTTCCCACAAACTTCCCACTGAGGTGCCTTGATATAGCACTCTGGGAACAGCCTATTCATTCAGAAATGTATTTCTGTGTCTTACCCTCTTGCTTGAGGGTGTCAATAGTGGCCTTCTGGACAGCAGTCAGGTCGGCAGTCTTACCCATGATTGGGGTTTTGAGTGATGAACCAGGCTGGGAGTTTTAAAGGCCTCAGGAATCTTTTGCAGGTGTTTAAAGTTAACTCGTTGATTCAGATGATTAGGTTCATAGCTCATTTAGAGCCCCTTTTAATGATATGCTAATTTTGTGAGATAGGAATTTTGGGTTTTCATGAGCTGTATGCCAAAATCATCCGTATTAAGACAATAAAAGACCTGAAATATTTCAGTTAGTGTGCAATGAATCTAAAATGTATGAATGTTAAATTTTTATCATTACATTATGGAAAATAATGAACTTCATCACAATATGCTAATATTTTGAGAAGGACCCGTATGATCTCTGGGATGCAGAGTGGAAGGGCAATTTTTTGGCCACAATGCCGCTGAAAATCTTTCATACTCTCTCAAGAATGCTGAGATTTGACAACCGTGAGTCAAGACCAGCAAGGCGTGTGACAGACTAACTGGCAGCCATCAGAGAGGGTTGAGCATCTGCCATTCTTCTATAACCCTGGGCCTGAAGTCACTGTAGATGAGCAGTTGGTTCCATTCAATGGTATTTTTTTATTTTCATATATGCAATGTTACTTACCTGAAATGTTTCTTTATTTTATTGTGATCTAACATCCTTGATTCATGCAGTTTTCTGTGACACTCACACTGAGTTATTGTAATCTCTTTTACTTTTCAGCCATATATGCAAAGCAAGCCAGCAAAATATACCATCAAAACATGGATGGCCTGTGATGCAAAATCCAGTGATGCATGGAATATGCAAGTGTACACAGGAAAGCTGCCGAGTTGAGCACCAGAGAAGAACCAGGTGAAGCGAGTTGTGCTTGAATTGACAGTTGGACTGAGGGGGCACAATGTCACATATGTTCATTTTTTCACCTCCTATGAACTCGTCCAGCAGCTCCTGAAAAGGAAGATGACCATGGTTGGCACTGTTTGGAAGAATAAGCCTGAACTCCCCCTGCACTCCTCACAACAAGAGACAGAGCGGCCTTCTCATCAAAGTTTGCCTTCACTCCCACCACCACTCGTTTCTTATCTTCCAAAAAGGAACAAGAACGTGGCCCTGCTTAGTACACTGTACAAGACACCTGAAATCAATGATCGTGAGGTCAGGAACCTAGCTATCATTGTCGACTATAACTGCAATAAAGGAGGCGTGGACAACCTCGACAAGGTTATTGGAATGTACAGCTGCAGAAGGATGACTGCACGCTGGCCCCTGGTCATCTTCCATAACATCATTGATTTGTCCTCATATTGCCTTTGTGATATGGCAGGAGATCAACCCGACCTGGATGTCAGGAAAGAAAAACAAGAGAAGGATGTTCCTTCAGCAGTTGGGAAAGGCTCTTGTCACCCCGTGCATTGAGAGAAGGAAGCCTCTGCCCCGCACAGAAGCCTCTGTAGCCGTTGTGGAAGCTGTTCAGGGAGCTGAATATTATTTTAATCCACCTGAGGCTGCAGCTGGGTCAGTCAAAAGAAAAAGGTGCCAGTTCCACCCCTGCAAGAAGGACTGCAAGACAAAAGCTGTGTGCTGCACATGTGAGAAATACATTTGCAAAGCCCATTCTCACGTTCACACATACTGTGCTACATTTGCTAAACAGAGTTGATGTTAAAAATTGTCCACAAAATCAGGCAACAATTTATTTTGTTCTGTTATGAGAGAAGTATTTTTATAAAAATATGAAAGAATAAACTGTTGACAAAAAAGTTCCAGATTATTGACAGTTTTTTCCCCTTTCAATATAATTAAGTCAGAGGTAATTAGTTCACATTCATTTAATAGCAATAATAAACCTTTACTGTGTGTAAGAAAACTGTTCTGACAGTTGGTTTGTGGTAAAAAAAAAAAAAAAAAAGTGTAATACTGTTTACTGGTGATCGTCTTTTTGTATTGTGTAACAAAAAATACATAATAAAAAATTCATGAAATTGAGTTGAATTGAAAAATAACAGGTTGCTTTATCATGTAAGATAGATTTTGGATTTAAAATTCAATTAAACTGCTTTATTTTGGGGCTTTGGTAGGGCGGGTCATTTTTCACCGGTAGAACAAGGGGTGTATACAGAATGTTAAGATCGCACAATGGTTAACAAACCCTCAAAACTTCCTAACTACAATTAGACGTTAATATGAGTCCTAAAAGGATAATTTGGATGTTTTGAAATGAGGTACAGTGAAGTTATTAGTTGTAAAATGATGTCATAAACCCCTTGAGTTTTGTAGAAAAGTAAGGAAATCCTTTGAGAGGAGGTAGGCTCAAAGCTAGTCAGATAGATTCCTTGTTTTAGCAGATTTTAGCCAATTTGAAATAGTTACAAATAAAAAAGTTCACCTCCACTCTGAAAAAACATCCCAGTAACTGTAAAGTCACGCTGGTCCAGTCTGTATTAATCAGCCTCCTCACCTGATTGTTGGTCTGCCAGAATCATTTCCAAACAAGACCTAAAATACAAACCTGACAAACTTACACAAAATGCAAAAGTCTACTTCCCTTTGCAGGAATTCAAACAGATTGAGTTGCAGCTTATCAGGCCAATCCATAGAGCCGGCAGGAAGGATTTCTGCTTGAGAACAACTATCTTTTTCGAAAACGTAAGCATTTAATATGTGCTAATATACAGTTACGCCCCTGATTGTTCAGACTGCTGGCAAATTTAGATTTTGTTATTTTTATTTATTAATACATTTTTTTTATTTATTTAGGAAATGACACAAGCATGTCCCAGAACACAATAAGACAATGTACAGGCTGTAAAAAAGAAAAAAGGAAAAAAATAATATTTAGTTATAGTTACATTTGCAGTAAGCAAATTAGCTTTTAATTACTCGAAATGGCATTAAAACAACAAAGAATTTGCAATAACAAATGTTAAAACGTGTCTCTGAAACTTTGCAATTGTGTTCCTTTCCTTTGTTTTACTTGAGCAATCAAGCTAGCCCAACAATTTATTTAAGCTAAATTAGCAAAGTGCCTAACCTGCTTTTGTCCATTTCATTCAATTAAGAATCATTCTTAAATATCATTGCTGCATAAAACAAAATGTTTCTGAGCACTGTTTATTGTTAAAAACAAGTTACCAATAAGTTTAACTAATTTGTATTAGAAAATATGGTAAGCTAACACAAAGAGGTAACTCATGAGGCTTGACAGGACATTTTCAGGAATTTTATGAGCTTTAGTGTAAATTTCTAATGAAAAGTGTTAACCTAGCACACCTTATGTTTCTACTTTCTATTTACTTTTTAGTAGCCCAGTTTTTGTTTTATTTGCAGTCATAACACCCTCAATGGAAAACAAATGACAAAGTAATTCACATTATTTAAAAGTCCTATTCAGTTTATATTTAAAACAAGTTTTTGGAATGTTGTTCTCATAACATTTTTACATTCAGAACAGTTTGTAACAGCTGACAGTCTTACATCTGCAAAAGTTCCTGTGTAACCCCAGCCAGCCTAGACACCAGAACAAACATCCAGCTTTACTACTGCTTAATAAAGACTTCATTGACCCCAATTCATTAGTCAAACAAATCCATCCTCTACCAAGTCTTCAGAAGAACTGATTAGGAGAAAGAACACACAATTAAATGAAGGGCAAAGTCTGACACATTATGCATAGATGGAAAGTCTGCCTCCATAAGCTTTGAAAGTATAATTCTGAATATTTAAGTAATCCCCCGATCTTAGAAGCAATATAAATTGATCCAAACAAGGATTTAGATTTAACTGAACAATTTAATCTTTGCCAAGGTGGCGGCGGATGCTTACCAAACTCACTGGCACACATGTGCTCCAGCATGGTATCTGTTTTCATTTCATTGTCACATGGAGGGCAGATGGGAGAATGACCTATGAAAAAAAATTAAAATAGAAATATAATGAAGACAGCTGGTGAAATATCAAAAGCAGTAATGGATTAGTCACATATTAGCAAAACTCAACAGAAGAAATTAAAATTTATGCTTTTGGATTCCAAATCTCCACACACGTAACATCTGTCTCCATGCAAAGATCTTGTCTTGTGCCTGATGTCAGTCACCTTGTTTCTTTAGTTTCACGTGTCTTCGTGACCTGACCTTAGAGAAGAATGTCCTCAGCTTTTGTAGCCAGCTGTAACTAACAGCAGCAGTAAACACTACTCTTCACTTTCTACACAGCTTTTACAGTGGATCTGCTCAACATTAACATTTTTATATGTGCAAAAAACCCTAAGAAATGCATAAAAAAAAGGAAATAGTAATGATATTCAGTTACAGCTTACTGGAATGGTTGGACATTCCAAGAAACGCTAGCTCATGGAGAACAACAAGGAAAGCCAAAATGAATTTAGCCAAAAAGTTCTGTCTGGAGGCATATCTGCAAATACTTTACCACCACAGTTTAATTTTTATAATACTGCGAACAATCGCTTTGTGCCAAACAGCTGAGCCTACTTTTCTAAACGTGGACCTTTTTTTCCTGTTTGTTGAAATCTGCAGCATTGCCTTTAAAGAGAATCTGTTATCTCAGTGTTGACTCAGATCAACCAAGCAGATAGGGGCAGGTAAGGTGGAAACTAATGGCCTTCATTAAGTTGCCAGTTGTCCTTTACACATGTTTAACATAAGCTTGTGAAAGTAACACCCAGGTGCAAAGTGTTTGGGGAAAAAAACACACCATTTACAGAGTCACTAGGTCTTTTCCCTATTTGAACCCTTTAAATCCATTAGCACCACCCTGCCGAGCGGTAAGCACTGGAAGCTGACCTCTATTAACATTCAGTAGTGGCCAAGAAGATTAGTCTACATTTGTTCTGTCTTTATCAACCCCAGCATTGTAAATGTAAACGTTTTTAACTAATATTGATATCAGAAAATAAGCGAAATAAAATTCACTTTGAATTGATTAGCTTTTAAAAGCCGGCAGAAAATCACTGACTTTATTTATCACTAGAGTTGAAAAATGATAGCAGGTGGTGTCTGGGGAGGGTAAAGCTTGTGTGGTCCCCACCCTCACCCTGCAAATGAAAACTTTTACCAAAAAACCCCAACTTCCCTCTGTACCACTCAGGGACTCAGTAATCCACCCCCTTTAAATGCAAAACACACACACACACACACACACACACACAAAGAGACATTTAAATACTCCCACTACAGATACAGTGAGCTCTGTCTAACTGTTGAAAGATCCAAAGTCCCCCCATTTATGTCTCACGTGTTAATTTAAAATGGTTCTGAGTGCTCTATTTACAGGTTCAGATGGAAGTAAATGTTGATTGATGGTGTGATGATGGAAGGTCCCCAGCGTATTGCTTCATCTGAATGAGTCAGTTGTGCTTTCTCCATCCCTTGTGTGCAGTTTGTGAAAGCGACCAGCAAGGAAGCTGGCACATCAGCCAACCTCGCGAACCCGCAGTAGAACTGGCTGATGCTTGATCCTTTAGGCAGTTTTTTTGACTTGGCATATAGAGTTTTGTCCTGGAAGATCCAAGTTAATCTATCTCGTTCAGAAGGGGTGCATGAACTGTCTGCAAAACCTTCTGATAGCTGGAATGCATCCTTGGGAGCGCTCCTTGGAAACTGCCTGCAGCCTAGATTACAGTTCACAGTATTCCGACCGGGTTTCTTTCAGCTTTTCGTCTCTCATCAGATTTAATGTGTTTGTCAGACAACGAGAATTAATGGATGCAGGTACTCGCTTTTTGTTGCAGCTGGATTTTTGACCTCCAAACTCGGCAAACACCTTAAAATAAATTACTACCATCTGGAGTTTATTTCCATCAATATTTTGTGATCTTTCAAAGTCAAAAGCAGGCACCTTTATATTCACACTAAAGAGAGCATTTAGGTAGCAGACTATAATGAAAATAAACCATTCACCTTTAGTTTTAGCTGTTCTGGGGACTGGGGGTTAAATGAGACCAGATTCGTCTGTTTCACAGCTCAATTTTCTCTCCCCCAAAAGGTCCTATTTGGTTTCCTTGTGCAAGGATTTGCATGTGCAAACACACCTTTACCGCTGAAACAACATTCTCAAGCCCATTTAAGGGTTTTACAAGGCCTATAAGGGTGCCGACTTTCACACAACAGCAAAAGTGCTGTATTTATATCAGGTAAGAAGCTTATGTTTGGTACCCAATATGTTTTTCTTCTGAAGAGTAAATACTACATTGACTTATTATACAGATCCTATAAAAATTAATCTTGATTTATCTTGATGTTTTCCCAAATATTTATCAAGGCACCTCTGGATGAATATGCTCTTTTGTGCTGGTAAATACACGTTGTATTGCTGTTACATAAAAAGAAAATGTGGGGACATTAAAAAGAAGCTCATGCACCTCCTGATTATTTACCAACATAAAAAGCTGCATAATAAATTAAGATACCTAGAAATGCTATAGCGGATGCCCATAAACATCCTAGTATTTGGTTTACCATAAATTTTAACAATCTTTCCCCACTTTTTTGTTCTTCCTAGAACCATAAAATCCTTCTTACTGCCTTATTAAAGTAAAAAACTACCTTGAGGCTGTTATTTTTACCCACTTTTCTAAAAGTCTTTAAACTAAAAGATTAATTCACCAATGTAAAAGGTAAAATACGTAAAATTCAATCCTCATTCAACCAGCCCTAAAAAAGCTAAATTAAAATAAAAACAACTTTTTCACAGATTACTGACTTTTTTTGCTGCATTACAGAGAGAATTAACAGAGAGGTTTTTTAATACATATCTGGAACTTTCTAGACCAACTCATTCACTGACTAATTTAGTTAAAATTTGAAAACTCAATCCTCATCCAACCATAATCAAAAGTGTGTGAGTAGAAAATAAGGAAGAAGAAAAACAAATCACCTTTTCTTAATGTTACCACCCTAATGTCGCAATAACAACAGAAATGAAGGGAAAATTCAGTGGTTGTTACTTGGAAACCTTTTTTTAGAACTTTGTTCATTGGAGGATCTGTTGACAATTTACAGGTAAATGGTCTATAGCTCAATCATTTCCCTGCCAGCCTTAAAATTACAGAGTTTAAATAATTTTTATGTTCACGTTCCCACTGTTATGACAGCAGCAATCTGTTTTCATAGCCTGTAAGATTGCGTTGACTAATCTGCAAATAGCATCTCAACCTCATCCTCATTCTACTAACATTACATATCTAGAATTCAAACCCCAAGAAAATAATCCTTTCTTGAAACTTTATCAAATTTTTTGTTGCAATAAAAGCAAAAATAACATCAATAATCAGTGGTCATTTTCACCACTTTTTAGAACTCATTAGACTAAAGGATTCACTGGCTAATTAACAGGTAAAACACCAGAAGAAAACAAGCCCAGAATTAAAATGATAAATAAAAATTGATCTACTTTCTATATTGCAATAGCAGAAATGACAATAAACAGTAATCATCTTGAAACGTCGTTAGATCCTTCTTGACTGAAGTATTCGCTGATTATTTACATGTAGATGATGCACTCTTCATTAAATGCAGAATTAAAACGAATAATCACTGACAATCCACCTTTGTAACTGTACCCACAACACAAATAACAGTAATAATCTATTGTTATTTATGCACATGGATTGCTTCATCATGCCCTAAACCCAAGTGTCTTTGTGAAGATTGGAGCTCCACAGCTCACAGCTTAAGCCCCTGGTTTGATCAAAAAAGTGGGTGACAACATGAAGGTGGGGTTGGGGGGTATTTTGTTACCTGTAGACTCGGGGGACTCGGTGGCGTTGTTCGTCAAGGAAATGCACACGTCATGTTCGGGAAACTTGGTACAAGTAAGCATTTCTGGCCACGGGTAGCCGAACGCTTCCATGATCGGGGTGCAGCCGTCCCGCACAACCTCGCACAGATTGCGGCACGGGTAGATGGGGCGATCCAGGCAGACGGGCGCAAAGAGCGAGCAGAGGAAGACCTGCGTGCCTGGGTGGCACTTCTTGTGCACCAGCGGCACCCAGCTGCTGGCCTGCTGCTTCACCTCTTCCATGGTTTCGTGCTCCAGCAGGTTGGGTAGCAGCATATCGGAGTAGCCCACGCCGTGGCAGAGCCGCAGGTCCTCCGGGATACCAACGCACTGGGGGGACTTGCCGTAGATTGGCCCGGCGCTGTATGGGCCGTGCCAATACTCGTACTCCGATGCTCTGCACGCCGACAGGAGCGCCACTGTCACAACCATCCGGATCATCCTCCAGACTAGTGCAGAAACGGACCTCATGGTTTCGCTTTGAATGGTAACCACAGCGCTCACTTCACCAAGTAATTCAGAATGCCGATGAGTGCAGAGAAAGGCTCTGTTGCTCTGCGGTCCTGTCCGGCGCTTCTGCCTTCAGTGAAAGTTGGATGAGGTAAAGCCTCAGCATGCGCTGAGCCTGAAAACAAGAGGGGATTGGAAAGGCGCGATCCGGCCAATCAGAGAGCGCCTGCGTCTTTTGGCTCTCTGCTGTCAGTCAAAGAGTTTAATTGCCCGGAGTATAAAACGCTCCCGGAGCCTTTACCCCTCCCCTGTAGTCCTGGCAGGCACCTCCATTTCCAGTAATGTAAAAGTATTCATAACTCTCATACATTTTCACACCTTTTCACGTTACAACCGCAAAGATCGGTGTGCTTTTGGTTTTATGTGATAGACCAGCACATATGTGCATAACTGTGAAGTAGAATGATACGCGTGAAAAGATTGACAAATAAAACTATTTATTTATTTCAAAAACATCGTCTGCTACAGTTCCAACTTCAAGTCTTTTGGAGTATGTCTCATTTAGAAACTATTCTCCATTCTTCTTTGCAGAATGCCTTAAGCTCACTTTATTTGGATAGAAAGCATGAATTTTCAAGTCTACAGTCTTCAATTGGCTTTAGCTCTGGACTTTGACTGGGCCATTCTAATACATGGATGTGCTTTGGTCTAAATCATCTGTCCTATACTTGAAGGTGAACCTCTCTGGTCACGTGGTTTCTTTGCAGCCTCTTACAGCTTTTCCTCCAGGATCCTCCTGTGTTTGGCTTCATCTAGCTTCCCATTAGCTCCGACAAGTTACCCTCTCCCAGCTTAAGAACACCATCTGTCCTGTATAAAGCTGCTGCCTTCTTGTTTCATGGTGGGAATGGTGTGTTCGGGGTAAGTGTGGTGTTTGTTTCCCACCACAATCAGAGCTTTGCATGTAGGGCAAAAAGTGTATTTTTTCTAACCAGATCACTTTTGCCCACGTTTTCTGTGTCTTACATGGTAAATTGCAAATGAATCTCCTTACAGTGTTCTCTCTACCATGGCTTTCTTGTTCCGCTCTTACATAAAGTTCTGATTTTAGGAGTGCACAACTAACAGTTGTCCTGCTGACAGATCTTCCCACCTGAGCTGTGGATCTCAGAAGCTCCACCAGAGACATCATGGGCCTCTTCACAACTTTCTCTCTGACATGTCTGGTACTTTCGGCCTTTATAATGCTGTTTTATCTCTAAGGTTCTCTAAAATGATTTACTAATTAAGTAACATCAGAAGGAAACGGTTTGTGCTGGATTTTATTCTGGGAAATTAGAATCAGGGGAGTAAATACAAATGCACAAAGCACTTTTCATGTTTTTATTTGTAAGATATTTCCACCAATGTGTGTCATTTCCCTTCCACTTCACAATGATGCAAAGCTTTGTGTCGGTCAATCACATAAAAATCCAGTACAATACATTAAAATCTGGGGCTGTTACATGACAAAATGTGACAAAGTTCAAGGGTTATGAATACATTTGCAATGCAATGTAAATGTATCTTTTTATTCTACACTTATTCTTACACTTAATTCTACACAAACTTAATAAGCAATTTCTTTTATAGTGCAGTAACCAAGGATGGAAAAGGTCCCAATTCATGTTACTATCTTCTCCTAAATTTGGCTAAATCTTACATTCAGTTGATAATAACTGAATAATATACATAAAATACATCTACACCTCTTTGTGAATTTGTCATATATATGTGTAATATTTTACATTTCCCCCTTTCACTTTCAGAACAGTCATGATCCGTTGACGCATGGACTGCAGCTCTCTGTCGGGGTTGGAGATCTCTGTGTCTTGTATTGTTTGTATTTGGTTTTCTAGAGGGCGCTGAAGAGCATGAGCGGTGAGACAGGTGTGTTCCATTCACCAATGATGAGTCCTGGAGTATTTAAGCAGGAGGCAGCCAGCATCTCAGCGCTCGAGTGTTAGCCTTCAGTGGTAGTTACTCAAGCCAACTTTAGAACCACTTCTCGTATTGCTTACTTCGACTTATGTTAACCTATTTCTGTCTTTTCTAGTAACTGTGTCGGTGACTACCTGGATGTTGCCCAGGCCGGCCAACGACAGACTTTTCCTATGGAGACCTTGTTCCAAGTTTCACATGGATGACTCAACTAACAAGTGTCTCACTAATGCTGTACTACTGGGTTTACTCCTGCTGGCTATTTCCTGGCTTCGACCTCCGATCCAACCTCTACGAAACCTGTCCACCCTCCACCGCTCCTGTGATGCCCTCACACAATCCTCCAAACACTGTTATCGACCAAGGAGCTAAGTATCTTTGCAAAACTCGCCTCTATAGTTTGACGCTGTTTCCTCCGGCACGACTCCCTCTCCTCCTTTGTCAACAACGAACTAGTAAGAGACAGTACATTATTAGTTTTCTATTTAGCTACCGTCTTTACTTACCTTGTGCTTCCCTTCTTACAGCGTTGCCTACTTTGTCAAGACAATGCTTGTTCCTGTGATTTCAATAAATCTGTTAAACACTTCCTGGTTTCCCTTGAGCATTTACTGCATGTGGGTCAGATCAATCCATAAAACTATGACATAAATGCCCCTTCAACATTTCTAAATGTTTTCCATGTCAAAATCCCAAATCTTTCCAAACTTGCTAGAGTTCTTGGTTCTTTTTAGCAGCATGTTTTGAGATATCAGAGATTTTAGTAGGATGCTTTTATATTGGCAGGCTTTAAAATACCATGGGGCTAGCAGAAACTGGAAACTGTAAAAGGAAGGAAGGAAGGAAGGAAGAAAGGAAGGAAGGAAGGAATATTTGTAGATACTATTCCAGCCTTGTCCAGTCCCAGTCAGGAATGCTTGTCTGGAACCCTGACATTTTGTTACGTCACATTCACATACATCAATGTAATTTATTGAGATTTTGAAGCACGATCTCTGTTGGGGTTTTGTCCAAGTCAGTCAGATTATTGCTCTGGCCCTTTTTCTGCCTAATATCAGATGCCACCCTGTTTTTAAATTCACACAACAGTGGCATAATGTTATGGCTTTATCTGTGATATACTAGATATCTGCTAAAGCCATCTTTATGATGTTTATGTCTGGTCTCTGGTTGACGTTATTAGATGAAACAGTCTGCTTTTGGCAGCACAGTGATATAAACTGTTGCCCCTTTAAGGAATTTACCAGGTAGTTTTCTCAAACTTAGACATAACAAAGTCTAGCTGCTGTGACAGAATGACGGGTTATAGTTTAATTGCTCAAAATCACATTCTTTTAATTCCACAATAACAAAATCTTGGTGGGAGGAGTTACCTACTTGTCATTTCTTGACATAATAGCCATGTTTTGGATTCTATAGTGAAAAATGTTCACAAAAACCGCCATGACCAACTAATGTGTTAAGGAAAAAAAAACTTTCTGGATCTCATAGTAAAATATCATCTTAAGTTTCATGAAAGTCCAAGTAAAGTACCTGATAGGTTTCTGGAAAGTAACCTTTAGTGCCCTAGTAGTTTAATAAAACCTAGTCAGTAAGTCCTATGAAAATTCCAGGAAAGTAACCAATAGGTTCTATGAAACGTCCAGGAAAACACCAGCTAGACATCTCCTGGAATGTAACCTCTAAGATCTCTAAAAGTATAAACAGTGTTATGGAGTGCTGCTCTGTTCTGTGTGGACTTTGCATACCCTCCCTGTTAATAATTTGGCATCCTCTGAGTACTCCTGCTTTCTCTGACACTTCACGTGTGTATTGTTATTTGTCGATGTACAAGTTTGTGATCGACTAGTGATCCAACAGGATGAACTTTTCTTTTTGTCCATTGACTGATTGTCTGAAGTGTTTTAAATGGGTTTTAAATATTTTCAAATAATGCCTTGATAATACCAGTTGAAGCCTCTTTAGTATGGCCAAACAGAGTGAGCTGTTCTTCTGGTTTGTAAGTGCTAAGATACTCTTAGTCATATCCGACACACTTCTCAACAAGAGGTAATAATCAGTGTGTGCAACAAGCCACAGGAAAGTACTTTTTAATTACCTAAATTAAACCCTGCTGACTAAAGTCAATTTGCGGAGGCTCAAGAGACCATCTCAGTCTTTCCTAGCTCTTTGATAAGTCTTGTGTGAAATTCTACTTAATAAATGGAGGCCAATTTGCAATGCAATGTGTTAGTAATGATCCCATAATGCATAACAGCAAATTCCTTCATTTAATGTTAATGCATGGATGCAGCTAACAGAGCACTTTGAGTACCAGTTTAGTTGAGCTTATTTATCAAATCAATGTGTTTTCCAGCTGTCTCCTCTGCAGAGACGCCACTCACCTACACATTTTCCTCTTTTTTTTCCTTTGAACTGCAGCCAGCAGAAAATATTCTGGAGCGAGATGTGGGATGTTTAATGCATCATTGCGTATGAATAGAGGGTGACAGATGGCACCGTAATCAGCAAACGACTGTAATGTGCTGAGTGCAAAAGTTGGAATGAAATACATAAATGTCATAGGAACGCTGCAAATCATTGTCACGCTGTAATCACATTCAAATCAAAAATATAACCTCATGCTGCTCATCAGCTAAATGAGAAAATTACATTGAACTCTGTGCAACACTGCATACCAAAGTGGTGAAATGAGTAAAAAAAGGTCAGCTCATTATCTAAGTGCTCTAAAGACAACACCTCTATTGATATTTCAAATTAACTGTGATGATTTAACAAGGATGGCTGTGTTCTTGGAGATGCTACATAGACTGCTTAATGGGCTGATGGCATTCAACAACTGTTTGTGCATCTGGTTGCTAAAGCAAACAAACAAAAAAAATTGCAGATCAGGGTATTTTTACCTTCTCCCTCCAGACAAGACCTGGCTTTGCTCAGCTGGAAGAGAAAGCATCCTATCTGCTTGAGATGCTTGCTAAAATCCACCAGTGGGACAGCACTGAGCCAAAACACCAGTAAGCCAAATAAATAGGAAGAACATAAAGTGGGGAAAAAAGCTTTTGCGAGCAAAAGCAGATGAGTATCTGAGTGTACATGTCATTACTACATTCACTCTCTAAAGTGCCTTAAAAGCTTATGACTAACAATAGAGAGACTAAATATTTGGACTCCCATACTTCTGGGAGGACAGTTCCACAAAGAAGCAGCATTGTCTGTATAGTAACAAGAGTTTAAATTTGTGTTTCTATTACAGGAAAAGCCAATTTGTTTCTAAAGAACAAGTAAGGATGTTTGAGATGAAGCACCTGTTGTCAGAAAGCATTAACTAGACATCCAAAATGTAGCTTAAAGAACATTGTTGTGGTGGAAAGAGCTCAGGTTCATGTAAAGACAAAACAAAAATCTTGTAGCTGATTATTATTTTCTGAGTTAGATCTAGGATAACACTGAGAACCTAAATTAAGCGGTCTGATATTGTTTACTTGAGAAACAAACTGTCAGGGACTGTATATTTCTGCTTTGTGGACTTGACTCAACTTTCCGTGATCAGAATCTGAGCGAGGTTGACATGGAAAAATTATAATTGTTGCATCATGGCTGATTGGCTGGCTACATGCCTGGATTAGAGTATGTGATTCTTACCACTGAAATTGTTGTCTCATCAATCTTGTTTATGACTTTCAGTTGTTTCAGTCTTGCTCATGACAAATCGCAGACCTCAGGACCCTTTAACAGCTCAGTGTTGTTGAAGAAAACAGTGAAGTATTGGAAACATTTAAATGATTAAAATGACTATAACGTAATTCAAACCCTAATTCAAACCTATTTGGCTCCTGCGCCTTCCTGTGTCAGGCTGAATTTGGAGATTTGAGAGAAGGACAAATTTCACATGGGCTAAAACGTGCCAGTCTTTCCTAAAGGCAGATACATGGAGTGCACAACTAATAACTGTCCAAAGTTACCAGAGACCTCCTGGCAGCTTCTCTGATTTCTGCTCTCCTTTCCCAGTTTAGGTGGACGTCCATGTCTTAGTAAGTTTGCAGTTGTGCCACACTCTTACTATTGTGGAATCATGAATTGAACAGAGCTCTGTGAGATGTCCAATGCTTGGAATGTTTTATAACCTAATCCTGTGGACTAACTTTAAAGCCTTCACAGAACGGCTGTATGTATACTGAGAGGAAATCACAAATGTGTGGACACTCTTTACTATTTAGGTTGGCTTCTGAAAATGGTTACATTGATTTTTATTTCAGGGTATCAGAGAATTAGGGACGATGAGTACAAAGTCCCCCAATCTGTATATGGTTTTTGTTTTTCCGTTTAAAATAATACGCATAAAAACTAATAAACAAGTTTCTTTGTGTTAAAATTAAATTAGAAAAGCGACAATTCCAAAAAAATGCTGTGTTTTCTAAATTTAATGGTTAAAATGTAGACTTGTTTTATATATTGTTAGTTCACCATTTAGGACCTATTGGCGGAGCCAGATACTGGCAATGGCTGCACTCAAACCCTGATTAAAGAACTAATTACAGAACAGAAATAATGTGTTCCTCGCCACACAGCACCGATGTTACACCATAGGCGCTACATGTATTTCACCATATAGTGCTTACACAGAGTTCTTTAGGTTTAGGTATGAATCCTGAGGTTAGGGTTAGTGGATAGCAGACTGGTGAGGAGAATCGGCTAGTGTGAGGCAAACACACAGCAACAGCGTGTTAGAGTCACAATATACAGATAGAAGGGAAACAGATTATTTCAGGGGAACAGAATTTTGCAAGTTTTATGATCAATGCCAGGTTCGAGTGCAGCCATTGCCAGTATCTCGAGGAATTACTGATTTATTTTCCACAGTTGTTCATCCAAGGGGCTACTTCTTTGGTGACATCTGTCATTTTAGGTGTTCTGACACTCTGTACCACAAATTAGGCTCAACCACATGAATCACAAAAAACACGGGCTATTTTGTGCTTATAATTATATTACATATCAATTTTTTAGAGTACTGATTATTCTGTATCTGTCACTTTATCATTTCAGGTGCAGTGTGACCTGAGCAGTCGGTGGACACATTTTCACTGTACCAGATGTAATAAAGATCGTCACACAACTTATTTATGCAGTGTTTGCAGGGATAACCGGTATTTGTAGATGTCTATTTAATTTATTGGCAATAAAACGTGTCTGATAATGTTTCATTCTTTCACTCTTCAAGTTAGATATTCTGATGAAGGAATTTCTTGCATCAGCATGTGCATGTGTGAAGGGTTTTGGTGCATCTGCACACGTATATTAAACAGGTAGGATGTTCTAGTGGTTTTAAAAAAAGGTTTTTGTCATTTAGATAAATTGTTCCAATGCTATGCATAACTGCTAAACTGCCACTTCAGACCCATCACTTGAAGAATGTTTTCTGACGATTATATTTAACAACAACACTAACCGTTATGGTTTTCGCCATGTAAACATGACGGAAGCAGTTTTCGGAGGGTAGCACCAACAAACAGAGATATAGCTATCTACACGCGCTACGGTAGGAAAATCTGACGAGGTAGCACAGATTGTCAGAACACTGGGATCTCTTTAAATTAAAACAACAGCTGTATATTTTGTTTTAGATTTAGATAGCTAAAGCAAAAATCAGTAGTTCAATATTACATTTTTACCGTTAGCTTTTCAAAACGGAAAAGCAAAGAAACAACACTGTTATTTTCTTTTTGCCATTTTGTTTTGAAACGGGAAAACCAAAGAATTCAAGGCAAACCTCACAAAAAAAGAGAACAATGCCTTTTAATTCCACTTCACATTTATGTAATATTATAACCCAATAAAATACATTATAGTTTAAGGTTGTAACATGACAATGTAAAACAATCTAATTGCCACAAGTTGGCACCGACCTTCAACATTGACTTTTAACAGCTGATTCTATATGGAAGCTTATTTTGCTTTGTTCTGAATGATGGCCCCATTGGTTTATGCAAACAAGATGAGATGTTGATAACCGCAAATTTAGATCTGCCCATTTTCTTCCAAAGGACAGATTAAATATCTGACCACTTTAAAAAGTCCCTCCATGCTCTTGAATCATTTAATCTGTTTATCACAAACAATTGTGTAGTTTACCCTGTGATTGTCTTAAATCTATAATATATTTGATGAAGAATCTGCACGCAAAAGTTAATCTAAAATTGAAAAGTGAAATATATCCTCTCCCTCTTTTTTGGAACTACTTGATAAAATTAGATTAGACTTCGATGATATTTTGTGATAGTTTCACAGATTTCAATCTTGATCCTTAGCTCCATAAAATTGGTCATTTAACAAAAAAAAAGGATAATGCCATGGAAAAACTCCACCAATAAATAACTTTTTTTAATACTCTGCCTGATTAAAGCTGTAAATTTAGAGGGAAAGAAAATGAAGAAATTTAGGAGGTTTACAGAAGTGTAATAATAGTGTATGGGGTCTTTGTAACTAATGTCTTTAAAAATCTACTGTTTGTGGGAAGCTGAATGAATAAAGACCAGGAACAAAATCCACTGCTGAATGTGTGTGTGACCCTGGAGCTCTTGGGCTTCATGGTATGGAAAGCCATCAGGCCACAATAATCAAAATAGCCACTCTAGCTCCGCAGAGCCTTGGAAAACCATTGTCATTCAGTTCAGCTCCCCACAGCAAACAGAATTGTAACCTGAAACCAAATAATGCATGAAGGAAACAATACATCAGTGCTGCGCAGAAAGACTGCAGAGTTCTGTGGATGTTTTCTGTGCTCAGAGGAAATCAACACAAAAACCTGACTGTCATCTGGTTTTTTGGGAATAATGATAATAGTAAAAAAAAAAAAAGAATCCAGACTTTTAATAGAAAACTCTGCAAAAAGTACTATCTATGATAACATCAGTGTAAAATAAAGCGTTGCAAATGTAAAGTTTTTCTTATGTAACTAAAGTAAATGTCACGGTGTGGTTTTGAGTCGGACCAAAGTGCAGACAAGAGCTGGGCAGCAACATGTTGTAAAAGGTTTTCAGCTTTATTTCCAGAGGTTAACAAAGAAACCAAACAAGGCACTGCAATACAAACAAAGTCCAGATCCAAAAACTTACAAGATCGGTTGTGCAGGAACATGGAAAAACTCAGCACAAATACGTGGGTTGAGAACAAGGTATGACAAACACTAGGAACCAGCGATGAACAGAGACACCAAACCAACTAATATACAGGGGAAAGACAAAGGCAGGTAATCAAGGGAACTGAGAACAGGTGTGACAAGGAGGCAGGAAAGCAGAAGGAACAGGTGAAACAAATACAAAGGCTGAGGAAGAGTAAAAGGAATAAACAAACAGAAAACACAAACTAAGCAAGAGCATAAAGCAGAGGAGGAAATAAAGAACTAGAATAACTATGCACTAAAGTAAACGGAGAAACTAGAGGGAAACAGAAACAAATAAACATGATGCAAAAACCAAAATGGAAACATCTAGACAAAATAAACCCTCACAAGACACCAAAACCAAAGTCCAAAATGTCACACCGTGACAGTAAAGCCAGAATGCAAAACCCATGTGGGAAAAAAACTAAGTGCAACCTGTGATTCATTAGCTTGTAGAACTACCTTTAGGAGCAATAAGTTGAATTAGTTATTTGCTGTATGATTTTATGAGTCACATCACTGTGGGGAAATGACAGCCCACTTTTCTTTATAACATTACCTCACTGCTTGCAAAACCCTATTCCAGCTTTAGCTGTTGGACAGATGCTCTCACTAGAATACTTTGATATCTTGGAATTCATGGTCAACTCTGACCGCAAGGTAGTCAGGTCCTTTGGCTGCAAAACAGTCCCATATCACACCCCCTCCACCTCCATGTGCTACAGTTGGTATCAGAGTGTCATATTTGGCTGGAGTTGGGTAGGTCCAAAGTGCAGATCGGAGTGCTGGAGTCACATGGTGAATAGTAAGCTTCTTTAATAACAGTAGTGAACAGAAAAACTTACAAACCGCAGGGCATGGAACACAGGCAGGTAACAGGGTAGATGTCACGAGGAACCAATGGAGAGCAATTAAACCAGAGAGTATAAATACTGAGGTAGGTTGGAGAATGGACCCATGAACCAGGGGCACTAATCAATTTGAGACAGCTGGTGACCAGGAATGCAAGGTAACTGACAGAGAGAGGTTGATTAACACAGATGAGGAATGACTTCAAGGGAATAACAAAACATCTAAGTAAACAAAGAAACTAACTGAAAGAACATAAACAGGAAGGAACAGATCCACAAGGAAACTAAGAATCTAAATGCAAGAATGAACGGTTAATCTAATCAACCTGAAATGAACAGAAATAATAGCAATTGAAGGACATGGTAGTGCAGAGAGAACTGATGGAACTCAAACTCAAGACGTAACAGAGGCGGGTCGTAACACAGAGATGTTTTCACAAACATAAGCTGGTAAGTGTGATAAAACATCAGTATGTTAGTCTCATTAATGTACCAGACATTGTATATTCAGCTACAACTTTGCAAACATTTCATGTCGCCATGACGTTTTGAGAAAATAGGCATTTGCCTGACAGCTCTCACAAATAAGCCACACGTGTACATATTTTTCTAATTGTATTGTCATGACATGATATTCAGTATGCTAAAGTTATGCCTGAAAAGTGTGGTATGGAGCTGTTTGCTTTTCTTGTCATTCTGATGAATGCATGGTCTGTATCTAAAATATTGCAATTATTGATTGGTATTTATTTTTGGCTTAAAAAAAAAAAAAAAAAAGTCAGACTGCATGGAGTGATCAGATTTCTTTGGGTCATAAAATTACAGTGAAAACATAGGTTTGCGCCAAGATTTTAATACCTTTGCAGTTTTCATTAGTTTTTATTTTTATTTAGTTTTGACTTCAAATTTCCAATTCTATTTTAGTTCTAATCCTTGAACTGCCACCTTAACGTGGTGGAGGGGTTTGAGTGCTCAAATGATCCTAGAGGCTATGTTGTCTGGGGCTTAAATGCCCCTGGAAGGGTCTCCCATGGCAAACAGGCTCTAGGTGACGAGTCAGACAAAGAGCAGTTCAAGAACCCCTCATGACAACTACAAAATCGAGGCACGTGACGTCGCCCGGTACGGCGGAGCCGGGGTCCCACCCGGAGCCAGGCCTGGGGTCGGGACTCGTCGGAGAGCGCCTGGTGGCTGGGTTGCTCCTCGCGGGACCCGGCCGGGCCAAGCCCGAACGAGAAACGCGAGACCATCCCCCAGTGGGCCCACCACCTGCAGGGGGAACCGTGAGGGACCGGTGAAAAGAGGATTGGGCGGCGGACGAAGGTGGAGACCTCGGCGGCCCGATCCCCAGATGCTTAGGCTGGCTCTAGGGACGTGGAATGTCACCTCGCTGGGGGGGAAGGAGCCTGAGCTTGTGCGGGAGGTCGAGAGACACCGACTAGAAATAGTCGGGCTCGCCTCCACGCACAGCGTGGGCTCTGGAACCCATCTCCTCAAGAGGGGCTGGACTCTCTTCTACTCTGGAGTGCCCCACGGGGAGAGGCGAAGGGCCGGGGTGGGTTTGCTTGTCGCCCCCCAGCTCGGCCGTCTCGTGTTAGGGTTTACCCCAGTGGATGAGAAGGTCGCATCCCTGCGCCTTCGGGTTGGGGAGAGGTCTCTGACTATCATTTCAGCCTACGGGCTGAGTGGTAGTGCGGAGTACCCGGCCTTCTTGGCGTCCCTGTCAGGGGTGCTGCATAGTGCCCCTCCTGGGGACTCCATCATTCTGCTGGGGGACTTCAACGACCGTGTGGGAAACGACAGTGACACCTGGAGTGGCGTGATTGGGAGGAATGGCCTCCCCAATCTGAATTCGAGCTGTGTTTTGTTATTGGACTTCTGTGCTAGTCACGGATTGTCCATAATGAACACCATGTTCAAACATAAGGGTGTCCATCAGTGCACTTGGCACCAGGATACCATAGGCAGGAGGTCAATGATCGACTTCGTTGTTGTATCATCAGACCTTCGGCCGCATGTTTTGGACACTCGGGTGAAGAGAGGGGCTGAGCTGTCCACTGATCACCACCTGGTGGTGAGTTAGATCCGCTGAGGGAGGAGAAAGCCGGACAGACTTGGCAGGCCCAAGCGCATAGTGAGGGTCTGCTGGGAACGTCTGACGGACCCCTTGGCCAGGGATGTATTCAACTCTCACCTCCGGGAGAGCTTTGACCAGATTCCGAGGGATGTTGGAGACATAGAGTCCGAGTGGACCATGTTCTCCGCATCTATTGTCGATGCTGCTGCCCGTAGCTGCGGCCGTAAGGTCTGCGGTGCCTGTGTGGTGGACACTGGCAGTAAGGGACGCTGTCAAGCTGAAGAAGGAGTCCTATCGGATGTGGTTGGCTTGTGGGACTCCTGAGGAAGCTGACGGGTACCGTGGGGCCAAGCGTGCCGCGGCCAAGGCGGTGGCAGTGGCAAAAACTCAGACCTGGGAAGAGTTCGGTGAGGCCATGGAGAAGGACTACCGGTTGGCCCCGAAGCAATTCTGGCAAACTGTCCGGCGCCTCAGGAGGGAGAAGCAGTGCTTCGCCAACACTGTTTACAGTGGGGGTGGGGAGCTGCTGACCTCGACTGGGGACATTATCGGCCGGTGGAAGGAATACTTCGGGGATCTCCTCAACCCTGCCATCACGCATTCCCTGGTGGAAACAGAGGCTGGGGACTCGGGGTTGGACTCTTTCATCACCCAGGCTGAAGTCACCGAGGTGGTTAAAAAGCTCCGCGGTGGCAGGGCTTTGGGGTTGGATGAGATCCGCCCTGAGTACCTCAAGTCTTTGGATGTTGTGGGACTGTCATGGTTGACACGCCTCTTCAACATTGCGTGGCGGACGGGGACAGTGCCTTTGGATTGGCAGACTGGGGTGGTGGTCCCCCTACATAAGAAGGGTGACCGGAGGGTGTGTTCAAACTACAGGGGGATCACACTCCTCAGCCTCCCTGGTAAGGCCTACGCCAGGGTATTGGAGAGGAGAGTCCGGCTGATCGTCGAACCCCGGTTTCAGGAGGAGCAGTGTGGTTTTCGTCCCGGCCGTGGAACACTGGACCAGCTCTATACCCTCTACGGGGTACTCGAGGGTTCATGGGAGTTTGCCCAACCGGTCCACATGTGTTTTGTGGACCTGGAGAAAGCATTTGACTGTGGCCCTCGTGATGCCCTGTGGGCGGTGCTCCAGGAGTATGGAATCGGGGGCCCTTTACTAGGGGCCATCCGATCTCTGTACAAGCGGAGCAGGAGTTTGGTTTGCATTGACGGCACTAAGTCGGACCTGTTCCCGGTGCATTTTGGACTCCGGCAGGGCTGCCCTTTGTCACTGGTCCTATTCATAACTTTCATGGACAGGATTTCTAGGCGCAGCCAAGGGCCGGAGGGCGTCTGGTTTGGGGACCAGAGGATTTCGTCTCTTCTTTTTGCAGATGACGTGGTCCTGCTGGCCCCCTCTAGCCAAGACCTACAGCATGCACTCGGGCGGTTTGCAGCCGAGTGTGAAGCGGCTGGGATGAAGATCAGCTCCTCCAAATCCGAGGCCATGGTTCTCGACCGGAAAAGAGTGGCTTGTCCTCTTCAGGTTGGAGGGGAGTTCCTGCCTCAAGTGGAGGAGTTTAACTATCTCAGGGTCTTGTTCACGAGTGAGGGAAGAATGGAGCGGGAGATCGACAGACGGATCGGTGCGGCTACCACAGTAATGAGGGCGCTTTGCCGGTCCGTTGTGGTGAAGAGAGAGCTGAGACGAAAAGCGAAGTGTAATAACAGTCTACACACATTTCTTTTTCTCATTCACAAAACGCTAAAATCGGGGACATTTCCGGGGACAGCTTTAGCCGGGGAAAGGTAATCTAAAACAGAGACTGTCCCTGAAAATCGGGGATGCCTTTTTTTCTAAAATGCAGTCATATTCAATCCCAAATTGGACTCTGGCACTTTATCCCAAGTTTTCCTGACATGATGCAAGGTGTGGACAGACCGCACAGATGACTTGATTGATACCTGCCATGTGCTGGCATCATGCGGCACAGAGAGAACAAAACCAAAAACAAACAGAAACTAGACTTCATAATGCATGAGACACAAACAAAAACTAAGCACATTATCTCTATAAACTCAATTAGTTTCAGGTTGTTTTGTGAACACTCATTACAGTTTTAGGTAGATTTCCTTTTTTTTCAAAGTATTGTTTTTATTTTCATTTCAGTTAATGAAAATGTATTTTTATTTCTATTTTTCGTTATTTCCTTAGTTTTCATTTACGATAATAACCTTGATTTGCATTTAACAAATCCATACCATCTATAACAACCCTATATAACACCTTTTCATTTGTAACTGTCACAGTAAGGAGTTGGTGCAACACATAACATATCCTTTATGTTTCTGTAAGACTTTAAATCTGAGCTGCAAAATAAAAGCAAGTGAATGGCCTACCTGATGTGCAGCTGTACAAGATGATTTGGCTGGATACACTGCTGCTACCAAGACAAATTTATATTATTTCTGAAATACCTTTGAGACGACTCATAAATGATACTTTCTGGCTGGAATGGCAGCATCCCTGCACAGCAGGAAAAAGACTAAATACTTACCTGGCTCACACAGATTTCCACATGAATACAACTTATTGTACACTGTGCATTACTGATAAAATCTTCTAAAACTGATTTGGAGTGGAGTTTTTTACTTTTAGTGTTTTTTTGCTAGGGAGCATGGTTTTATTCATTACTGCAGGTCTCCAAGCAGCAAAATAGCCCCAGACCATCACACTACTACCACCCTGTTTGATTGTAGGTACGATGTTCACTTTCTGATAAGCTGTACTAGTGTTACACCAGATACAACAGGATGTTCATTTTCCACTTTTCTCTCAACAGTCCACAGAATATTTTCTTGAAAGCCTTGGGGATTGTCAAGAGGTTTGGGTTATTTGTGGACAGCATAATTTTATTGCCTTGGAACCTTCTCATTGATTCCATTTTAGCCAAGTGTCTTTCTTTTTACTTTTTGAGATGTATCCTACTTGTTCTCAAACAAGTTCTTTTTAAGTGATTTATCCAACACTCAGCTTGGAATAATGTAGTGATCAGAGGAGCAGGTTGGTTTAGAAAACCTTTTCCCCTCATAATGAAACATCTTTTAAAAATACTTTTTGAATTGCACATGAAAATTTGCTTGATGATCTAAAATATGTAATAGTGACCAAAGACAAAAACAGAAGGAATCTGCAGTGGAGCAAATCGTTCTTCACAAAGTTGTTGTGATAAGATTGAAAACCAAAGTTTTATTTTCAGGTCAAATCTTAAATGAACTGTTCTGTACTGATTTTAGTTTCTTTACAACATAGATGATCATTTTCCTAAACATATTGTAAAAATTTGGTCTAGTTCTTGCAAACCCAATAACCTGTGTCATTTCATCTCTTGAGCTTGATGTATTTTTCACCTCTTTTTGTATTGGACAGATGGAATACTGTACCCCACTCTCAGTGTAGTAAAATAATTCTAAACTGAGTTGATTGATGTTTATTTTTACATGTTCAATGACACATTTACACTCTCCATTTCATCGTGTAGCAACTTGGTTCACTTTGCTTTCAGATCTAAACATCATGACAGTTGTTTCCAGCAGTCTGCCTCAGAGGACTTCATTGACTGCATTGCGTTTTGTGCTGCTTTTGAACTGGCATTGCGTGGGCATGATGAAAGGGATGCTTCCGAAAACCCAGGAATTTTCAGAGGTTTTGTCAACTTAATGGCTACTGTCTTTGGAGGCGCCACAAAGTTGGTGCAAAATGAGCTACTTGACTGTATGCTGGCATTTCTGAGAGGAAAAATCTTGGAGGAAGCAAAAATATCAGACTTTTTAGCCATCCAAGCTGATGAAACTACTGACATTTCCACACACTGCCAGTTAGTCCTGGTACTAAGATACATTGACAGAACCCATAGTGTCCGGGATAGTTTTTTTGAGTTTATTAAGCTCTGCAACGCCAGCGCAGACTCAATTGCCGGTGCCTTATTGGAAAGGCTGCGCACCATCCTTCCCGAGGGTCAAGAAAGATTTTTGATTTTCCAGGCCTATGGAGGGGCGTAAGGGATGAAGGGTGCAACTAAAAGAGTTCAGCGTAAGGTCAAGGACACCTATGGAAATGTTCATTGTTATGCCCACCAGTTGAAGCTAGTAAGGGAGTATGCAACATCCTACGTTGCACAGATCATTCACTTTTTTCTGATATCTGTGAATTTTCTTCCTTTTTTTCCAAGTCAAGCAAGACAGTGGCAGTGCTTGATTAGGTGGTGGCGCATCGCCTTCCAAGTTCATTTGCAACACGCTGAAACTTCAGCAGCTGTGCTGTCAACACAGTGTATGAACACAAGGCTGACCTGGTATAGTGTTTTGAGACCATCCGGAACAGAGCTGAAGAGAGAGAGGCTGGTGACTATGTGAGAATGCTGGAAGATGAAGCTTTCGGATTTTTCCTGGTCCTCTTTCACAAACTAATGCCACATGTGGGCATGCTGTATAACCAACTGCTGAAAAGAAACATTGATTCTGTCAACATCTCAGGAAGCATTCAGAGATTCATCAATAGCATACAGGCTATCAGGTAAGCTGCATCTGTGCACAGTGTTATCCAAATGTTCATTCTTTTTGAATAGACTAATGTTTATTTCTCATGTAATTAAAACAGTTTGTTTATAACGTTTCGGTTCATTTAAAAGGCTTGAACACAGTGACTTATTATTTAGTAAGTATTGGGCATATATATATCTGATATCTGACCAATTTCCAGTGATGATTCTTGAAGCTTACATATTGTTTCTGTATTATCAGGGAGGCTGTTCCTTCACTAGTTGAGGGTGAGAAGTACAGGGGACCATTTCAGGAGCCACCCACAAAGAAACGGAGGGTACTGGGAGAAGACAGGCAACAGCATTTGGCACTGGAGGTAAGCACTTGCACCTGCCACCTAGTGCAGTGGTTCTCACCCTTTTTTTAAACATTGTACCCCCTGCAGAATATTTGTTTAGATAAGGTCCCCCTAAACCAGGGGAGATATTGTACATTTTAGTTCAGGTTCCCCATTCATCACAATTTCATCTCCAGCAGGTCAGACCAGCCAAATAACAACACAAGATATAAATAATGCAAACTTCAAATTTTGTTTTAGTAAAAGTATATCAAGATGTTAATATGTAATGAACTATCCTTATAGAAAACGTAAGTAAAATAAATGTACTTTTACTTATTTACATATTTTATTTTTATTCATATTTGATATTTTCATTATATATTTTATATAAATTCAAAATAGAATATATATTTATAATTTTATAAAAATATGTACACATGCAACCAATTTTTATATTTTTAAATTTTTTTACATGATATTTTTATTTATTTCTTTTATTTTTATTTAAGTTAATTTTCATATACTTTATCTATTTTACTAATTTTTATGCTTATACATTTACTTGTGCATAACAACTTCCACATCACTATGCATCTGCAAAGCCACTGTATATTTTATACCATCAGGAATTGAAAAATCCAGTATTTCACATATAATCATAGTAACTTTCTAAAGATCTAGATGTTACTTTAAATGTACATACGCGTACATATCCACATGTGTGTAGTAATCCTGACCACCTGATCTGACTCATCTCATCATTCAAACTGAAGTCATATCTATGAGGTCAAAGATAGAAAAGATAGAACAAGTTATCCTCTTTTTTTAAACTGTGGCCTGTTATGTTATGGATATATAGAGTAAGCCATATTGGCTCATTAAAGTATTATAACTGTTGAGAAAAGTAAAAGAGAATTATAGCTTTTTGTTTAAATACAAAAATAAAGTCAAAAACGTATTTTTACCTCTTTTTAAAATATATATTATGTCATAGGTATGTGACACCATTATTTGTCATGCCAAGGACATTCATTCACCAAGCACTTGGTCAGGCCTACTCTGCTGCAAGAAGACTTATTCCCACAACACAACAAGAAGTTCCCAGATTCAGCACTGGATACCACAGTTGAAGCCAATCCCTCACCGGACAAGGCCAGACTTAAAACAGAACTGTCCCTGATCTACAGCAACAAGGAGTTCCAGAGTTGCAGTGGTGGACTCGCTCTCTTTCAGGTTTTGATGGAGATTAACTTTCAAGACACATTTACAGAGACTGTAAGTCTTCTCAACATTCTCATCACCACACCAATGACAACGTCTGAGTCAGAGGGGTGCTTCTCATCTTTAAAGAGGATAAAAACTTTCCTTAGCAATATCATAGCACAAGATTGCCTCAACGCTCTGGCAATGCTCTCCATAGAGAAAAAACTAACATGGGACATCCCTGATTTTAACACCAGAGAAATTTGCCACTCTGAAAGACAGAAGAGTTACATTTGTGTACAAATAAGAAATGTCCACCCCCTCCACTCACTCCTCACATTACACTCGCCTTCGAAATACAAACATAGCCTTCTTGCTTTCACTCTCTTGTACACTGTTGATTTTTCCAGATTCAGCTGATCATACCCTTTGATTGTTGCTGATTGTTGTATTTGACACCCTTCATTTCTCCATAGAGCATTATACAATTGAAAATTGTTCATTTACTTTATCTGTGGAACTGGACATTTTGAGAAGGAGATTAAATCATTACTGTTCAATTGTATTTGTCATCTCACTGTTGATTCCATTTCTTATATTAGAGTAGCTAGACAAATGTATAGTTAAATCAGCCCAATCAAGAATGTTTTTCACCATCCACCACTGACCAGTACTCTGTTTCCTAACCAACTATTAACCAATATACCATTAAATGTGTGGGGCCTTTTTTTCTTCTTTCTCATGCCCACTTAAGTAATGTAAAACAGCCCATGCTGTGACCACAAAGAAAAGCCAACAGCTTTTCAAATGCAAAAACAACCCTGCATCATTACAGCAATGCTTCAGCTGACATTCAGCATACAACTTAATCAAAACTATTAGGGTGTGAGTAATATGATCCAAATATGTCAATTTGAATCAAACTGCACAAATTATTCATCTCTTCCATGCAGCATTTAGGCAAAAGCTCATCACCAGTGTGCAAGGAACCCTGTGCTGAGTAACTACTTATAAAGCTGCTTTTAATCATGAGCTGCTGTCTATAGCTCAGAGGATGTGAGCCGAATGCATCATTTCTTGTCAAAGAACGAATCCTTCCAGCTGTTTTTTTGTTTTTTTGTTTTGCTTTCCAAACCAACTCCAGAGTTGTTTCTGCAGGGACTCAGTGCAGTAAATCAGCAAATCATGCTGCCTCGAGTTCATCCGTCCTTCACAACCGGAAATTTTCTCCACTACTCCACCCTTTATTTTTATGATACCGATGCCGTATTTATATCTCATTCTAGGACTTCTTCCTCACATTTCTCCCCAAATTGCTGCAGTTTAGCTTATTTACTATACAAACCTTTCTTGTGTTGGACGACATAAGGCCATTTTTAGTCAATAACCTCAAAAGCAAACTAATCAGGGGTGCAAACACCCTCCCCCCCAGCATTCTCCCATCAGGGGCCCATGTTTTTTTAGAAATATCACTGCTTGTGGTCTTATCACATGGGCCCGAAGTATATCACAGGTTTGTTTCTGGAACATCCTGAACATAAACAGGTTTGTCACCCTCGATTTGCAGAGGAGACCGATTATGTGTAGAAGGTGGGGAGGGGGCTTGGTGATGATGATGGGGGTTTCGTGGAGAAAATGTGAAATTGGGGTGTGGAGTAAGTTGTATTCCAATTTTAACAAGGTTTTTCATGCTGTCAGTGAAATCCAGGAAAGGGTAGTCTGGGCTTAATGGAGATAAGGGAGAGGTGGGTGGGGCTGAGGGAAGAGAGGTTTGGGGTCCTTCTTTGGAGCTAAGGGGGGGCCCACTTGTCCTTTTGGAGTCTGAGGAGATTCCATTTGTTGTAGTGATAAAGATTCCTCTGTTTGTGTAATTTTTTCTCCATGGTTCATCCTTACCTCAGCAGGCTGCAGTTGTCCTTCAGAACGCTGTTCTATCAGTTGTTTAGTGCTCTCTGGTCTACTGTTTGTGGCCGAGGCAGCTGGTGTCTGATTCACAGAGTTGTACTCCAGACTTAATTAAGACAAAATCAATTTTTCTTGAAAAGATGCCTTCTTTCTGTGAAAATATTGAAATTGTCGATAAATTGCACAGATTATGATTTTTAAGGCCATTTGTTGAGCATCTGCAGTCTACTGAAGTTCTCATCTCCACCATGAACTTTTAGTAATGGTCCACTTAAAAACACCTTGAAATTGAGATTTGGACTTTGTTCAGCAACTGAAAAAAACCTTTTTTTAAGATTTTTGCTTCACATCAATGGCTACTGTGTGTATGATTTAGTTTTTCATTGTTAGATGTTCTTCTGTGTTCATCAATATTTTCTCAGAGATATCCGACACCAGGCTATTGACCAAAATAAGTACTTTGGTGTTTTTGTTGCTGCAAAGGTGTTTAATCACCTTCACAGCTCCATCACCCACTATTAGGGTTTTTGGCCTGGTGGCCTTCTCTTTTTGAAGCCGTTTAGGAGATCATTTATAGGGCAATCTGTTCTCATACGGCTCACTGGTGAAAGATGAGCTTTCCTTCGGGGAGTCAGTCTTGCAGAGTTGGAGCAGACCTGTTTTCTAGTGGAATTCCAGTATTTTTAGTTGGTTTGCTCCTATTATTTATTGTGAGAACAGTTCACTGCCGTTTTCACCTATTTGTTGGGGTTGAAGAGACATTTTCTCTGCGTTGTTTTATTTAGATGCAGGGTTCGTCCTCTTTGCCGTCTTCCTAGATACAAAGGAAGGGATTATCCTTTGATTTTTTGCCGAGAGTTCCAAGGATGACTGTTCTTCGGTTTATTCTCATTTATTGCAACGTTGTGTTTCTTGGTGGTGCTAGTTAGCTAGATGTCCTTCTTATCATTGTTTTGAGTCATCAGTAGGACATTTAATTTCCATACCCAGTATTTACCTCTACATTCCCTTCAAGGTGATTAAAAAATTTGAGAATTCCTTCAAAAATTTAAAAAATAAAATAATCTCCCGAAAATTCTTGCGAGTCACTGACTTAAAGTGTTTTAGTCCAACTTTTCTGTAGTTTTGGCTAAGTGATAATAAGTTAAGAACAAAGAATACAAGCAAACAGGGAGTGTGGAAATATATTATGTGTGTACATCATTACTATGTTCAAAACCAGTGTGGGAAATAAAATGTGTAACATGTGTTAGTATAAGACATTGTGCGGCCTGCAGAAGTATTTCTCACAGGGGTATGGTGAAGTGGAAAATTACTGAGAACTGCATGTGTGTGAAAATTAGAGATAGTACAACTGACTGAGTTACTCCCTGCTTATATCAGTAGATACGGGATGCAGCTGTTGGACAATACCTGTCTAAATATGGTAAGCCGGAAAAGTGTGTACGTGACTATGTGTAGAAAATATTGTAAATCAGGGCGCTGCCCAGTTTTGTGTGTGTTTTAATAAAAGAAATGAGCCCAGTGAGAGAGAGCCAGAAGAAATCTCGGTGTGTCCTGCCCACATGAGCTCTCTTCCCCTGGGCCCAGGTATTTAAATTGAATACAACGATGTCTTAGTGTGATTTATTCTAATGTGTTGTGAATTCCTCTAGGTTACGGTGAATAAACGAACGCGCAGAAGGCTCCGTTAAAGGGGTATTTCAACAATTTGGTGATCCCGATGATGATTCACGGCTGAATCAGGGAATTCGGATAAAAAGAGAGTGTGACATCCGAACCTCCTGACATCTAGGGCGCCCATAAATCATCAAAGGTAAGGTTGAGCCTATTTTATTAAACTCTCAGATTGAATTTATATATAGGCTAAATTAACCAGGGTGTCAGTTGGTTCTGACTGTCATTTTACTCTGCAAAACTGTAAAAGATTGTGCGTTAACTGAACGTGTTAAAATGGAGTCAGATAAGAATCGCTGAGAGTGTCGTCTGTAGCTTGTCAAAATACAAAAGCTGAAAAAGGTTAGAGTCCTTATATTGCTGAGAGTGGCGTCTCAACTTATTGTTTGACGGAGCAGTAAGATATAGCTGGGTTAAAACCAGTGAATTGGCAAACCAGAAAGGATTAAACCGGGTTAAAGGCCCATTGAAGTCCATCTGAATATTTTTTAACGGGTGACAGGTTCATTCGGAAACTTTACGAAGGGTTAGAGGCCCATCTAGTGGACACACGGAGGAATTACGGTCCTCACAAGCGAGGGGTAGTGGAGTCGATGTTAAATAATTGGACACAAATTCTGAATTAAAAATGCGGTTGGATTTTTGATTATTTGAGGGAAAATAAAAGACAAGTACTAGGTATAAGTATCTGTATTGCGGATTATAGTAGAAATGTGAATGTTAAGTTTTTTTGCTGATATTAAACGGGTGTGACTGTGAGGAGCGCTGACTGACTGAGTGCGTGTGTGTGACTGGGTGAAGCCAGCAGAGAGCAGGCTCACCATTGCTGTTTATTAAATGCACTGTATTGTCTGGTAAACCTGGCGGTGTTAACAAGGACAATACAGTGATAAGCGGATTTTATATGCATATTGTGAAGCGTGAATTGAACATTAATTTCACAGGATTTTAAACAACATGGAAGGGAAATTTCCGGAAGCCCCAATATGGGTAGATTTGGAAACCCAATTGACTAACATGCAAGCACTGGTTCTCCAAACGAGAGGTAAGGAAGAAGGTGAGAAGGTGAAGAAGAAAATGGAAAAACAGGTAAGAGAAGCAATGAAGGAGGATGGACTTAATTTGATGGCCAAGTGGAATTTAGGTGATTGGTTTAGAAAGAAAATGAACACAGCTAAGAAAAACAGACAGGAAGCACAAGGTAAGTTGAATGAAGCTACTTTGTGGTCCAAAGGTAAGTACAAGACCAACAAAGAAAAATGTGAAAAAGAGGAGCCCTTCTGGGGAGACATGGTTTTGATATACCAAGGAGGACAGCACACAATGAAGCAGAAAGAACCCAGAGGAGGAGACAAGAAGGAGGGGTCAAAATCAGCTCAGGGGACGAGCCCAGACAGACCGCCCCCATATAGACCCTCCTCCCCATGCAGCTCCCTCACTGGTTCACCCACACCGCCCCCTGGTGGATTGTACCCCATATTGGAAGTAGAGAATGGAACACTTGTAGTGCATGGCTTGGACATTCCAGAAGGGGGGACTGGATCTGTCAGTGGAAGTTCTGGATTGTCTATGTCAGCATCTGCTGGCTCATTTCAGGATGCGGAAAAAGCAGCCTTTCAGGACAGAGAGGTAAGAGAAAGAAAAGAACAACAACAACAAGGAGGCATCTGTCTAACCCTTTCGCTCACCCCCACAACAATCCTCCCAACCAGCTTCTCTAATTTCAGAGGCTGGGGCACGGGGGCCACCCGGGACACCCGGCCCAAGCTCTGGCTTAGAAGGAGCAAGGACTGATCCGGTGGGATCAGTGGCTTTACTGCTAAGTGGATCCTGGAGGCCAGATAGGGTTTTGTGTCCCAATCCTTTTCTCACACCCACACCTTGTTACACCTCTACCCCACCCCCCACCCCACCCCCCTAGGTATAAACCTTTCTCTCTGGGCGACATTACGGCTCTCTGTGACAAGTTGCCCCCCATAACTGAAGGAGCAGCAGTGTGGCTCCAGACTTTAGACACCCTGACGGCAGGCACCACACTGGCATTGGGAGATTATAGAGCAGTGGCAGGACGGTGCATGCCACACCACACATGTAGAGAGATTGAGACTGCTGCTTACACCTCAAGAGCCCCGGATTCTGACCTCTTCACCCAGCATGTCCACTGGCTAGGTGATGCATTGAGAACAGCATACCTTGTAACCAGGGGACGCACCATTCCTAAGTTTGAATGGGACCCTAAAATTAACCACAGGGAATACCTGGACCAGTGCAAATCCATGTGGCAAACTCAGACAGGAACTAACCCAGCTAATGAGGGAGCACAGCGAGACTGGTTCAGAGATGCTGTCCTTAAAGGACTGCCCCAACAGGTAAAAGCCAGTATGGACGACAATCCTGACATGGCGGGAGCGGATGCTGGAACGTGGGATCGCCATCTGATACACCACCTGTCCAAAATAAGAGAGGAACATAAGAAAAATGAGGAGGAACTTAAGACCCTGCAGACCCAATTGCTAAAAATGCAGTTAGCCGAAGCAAAGCAGAAAGCAGGAGAAAAGAAGAAAGACAACAAAACTCCCAAAATAATGTATGAAGCTGCGGTTTCTCAGGGCCCCCAGACTTCTCCCTTTCCTGGCCATCAGGACACGATTGCACCGAGGTCTGCAACCTCTGGTCCTTATCATGCCCAACCAGGCCGGTTCAGAGGCAGGGGCGGGCCAAGGGGCCGTGGATTCCGTGGAGGACCACCAAGGCGATGGGGAAGTGTTGACGTTTGCTACCAATGTGAGGAGCAGGGTCATTGGAGCCGAGACCATACAACCTTGAGGCATATGGGCGTATGAACCCCTAGGAGGCCCAGGGCGACGCCCGTATCGGGGACGGGGTGGTCCACCATGTGGAGGTCAACAGCAGCACCCTTCACTTCAGCTGCCAGCCTGGGATGAACCCAGCTTTGGGCCAGACCACTACTGAGGGCCCCCACAGAACCCCCCGGACAGAGGGACTGAGGACCTCTTACTGTCCGTGACAGTGTATGGAAAAACTCTTCCTTTTTTGGTGGACACTGGGGCCACATGCTCAACTATTCAACGAGCCCCTCCTACCACCCTCTCCACAAGGACTACCACTGTCATGGGGTTTTCTGGGGCTAAACAGGTCCTACCTTACACCAAACCCCTAAAAACCAAGATAGGGGGACAGACTTTGAACCACAGCTATTTGGTGTCAGCGGACACCCCTGTCAACTTATTGGGCAGAGACATGTTGATTAAAATGGGAGCCACCATTTTATGTGGACCTGATGGACTGTCTGTGCATCTGCCCAATGGAGCTCAACTAGCCTGTGGCAACAATTCCCGCCTCTCTCATGGACAGTATCTCATACAACCCCTGGCTGACCCTATGGCTGACATATATTGGGTCCTCCTGCATCCAGAAACCACAGCGGGCAGAGGCATCCTCTCGTCCTTCCTTCGGTGGAAATCCTGGATCTTGACCCTGGCGCCCTACGTCCCTCCCCCTGACCCGCCACATGTCACCCTCTTCTATGACTGGAATATCTGTGAGTGTTATCAGGAAAGCTTTGCTGAGGAGCTGGAGGGGACTTCCTGGGAGATCGCCAGCGCAGACATTTATGTAGCCCCTGAAGGTGTCGTAGTCTACAGAACAGGAGAACTGGTTTAAAATGTGGTCTGATGGTGTACCCCATGTTTCACTGGCGTTCCACCCTGCTCACGAAGCCCGCGAGCTGGGAGGAGTGTTAAAACGCTCCCTAGCTCTCACTGACTGACATTCTTTATCCACACCAATCTATCTTATTCCCCCTCATGTAACACCTACCGCATTACTAACATGTCCACAGACGTTGGCACCTTGGAACATGTGCAACTTGAAAGACATCATGGGAGAGAAAAAACAGATCATCCAATGGCTGCAGCTGTAGTTCAGAGCATGCCATCTTCACTTTGGGCAGAGGGCCCCACGGACGTGGGACTCATTCAGTGTTCTCCCATCGCTTTCCAGCTTAACACTGGACCGACCCATTTGGAAATCCCAGTACCCTCACAAACCAGCAGCCGAAAGTGGAATTTCTGACACCATAGAAGGGCTGTGGAATGCTGGGGTGCTGGAACCAGCTGATGGCTCTTCTTGGAACACCAAAACTTTCACACTCTCACCATTGAGACAACAGAGATTGAGTAAGGTGCTGGAGGCGCCAAATATCATCTACAGCCATGAAGGGATCAACATGGCAGACAGAATGACAGAAGGAGAGCCCCACGTATGCGCCGAAAAAGTTGAGGTAAGTGAGAAAATCAGACCAGACCTACAAGGAGAAGCACTGACAGAAGCAAGAAACCTGTACACTGATGGCTGTTGTTTTAGACATGACACAGAGGGTCTGAAAGCAGCCTATGCGGTGGTGGAAGACACAGGAACAAACTTTGTGACTCTTAAGGCAGAAGGGCTGACAGACACCCAATCAGCACAGAGAGCAGAGGTGCTAGCAGTAATAGCAGCCCTAGAACTAGGGGAAGGACAAAAAGTGAACATCTACACAGACTCAGCTTATGCCACGGGAGCAGCGCACATGGAACTAAAGCAATGGATGAGAACAGGGTTTAGAACAGCAGGACAAAAACCCATTAAACATGAGCAAGAAATGAGAAGACTAGCTGAGGCCCTACTACTTCCCCAAGAAGTGGCGGTCATAAAATGCAAAGGACATGATAACAGCTACACTATGGTGGCTCAAGGAAATCCATTTGCAGACCAAGCAGCCAAAGCCAAAGCTGGATATCTGCCCATACACATCTTGATGAACTCTGAAGTTGAATGGACACCAGAACCGACTCTGGAGGAGGTGAGTAGACTGCAAAAGGGGGCCTCACCAGAAGATAAATCAGTCTGGAAGGCAAGAGGGGGAAGAAAAGACCAGGATGAACTATGGAGAAGTCTAGACGGATGTCCCATCCTACCCCCAGGTTTGACCACAGCAGCGCTGGAAGAAGCACATGGACCGGGACATGCAGGAGCTGCACAAATGATGAAGAGTCTTGAGCACTGGTGGCATCCATACCTGAAACAGACGGTAGGTCATTGGATAAGCTCGTGTAGCACCTGCCAACAATTCAATGTGAGACCCACTCTGAAGCCTGCACCGGGTAAGTTCCCTGTGGAACCGGTAGCAGGTAAGGAAATCATCATAGACTACACAGACATGACTGAGAGAGTGAATGGGTTCAGATATTTTTTGGTGTGTGTGGATGCGTTCACAGGTCACCGTCAGATCAGTGGTCCCACCAATAGGGGCAGAATAATCCCCTGGTGAGACCACTTAGCTCCAAGTCAGTCTACACCTGTGAGTGAAGACCAGGACATCACACAGAAGAGGCGGATGTGATTGAGCTTTCCTCTCTTTCACTGGTGGTCGTAGCTGCTCTCCCACCGAAGAACTGAACTGAACACTCTTAACTTGAAAAAAATAAGGTCTTTTGTGTTTCACCATATTGTTAATCCTTATCTTCCTTTGCTGGTACCATTGAAATTGACAGGGCGTCTGATATGTATTACTGTCTAGGGAGCAGAAGGACGGTAGAATATTACATTGGTATATTTGGACAGACTATGGAATAAAGCCCGGATAGACACCCTCCAGTTAGAGGGGTCAATACTTCCTGTCAAGACTTAGAAGGTCGTAAGCATCCTTGGGATTACAAAGGCCGGACAGGCAATAGTCCCTGGGCACATGGCATGGCATTGGAGGCAGGGTCAAAAAGCATGATGACAAACATTTCCTTCTGCTCCACAGGTTGTAATGATTGTTAAAATCTTTTATCAAGCATCTTCAAGTAGTGGTGAAGTCTTAGGAGACTTCAAAAGGGGGAAATTGTGGAAATATATTATGTGTGTACATCATTAGTATGTTCAAAACAAGTGTGGAAAATAAAATGTGTAACGTGTTAGTATAAGACATTGTGTGGCCTGCAGAAGTATTTCTCACAGGGGTATGGTGAAGTGGAAAATTACTGAGAACTGCATGTGTGGGAAAATTAGAGATAGTACAACTGACTGAGTTACTCCCTGCTTATATCAGTAGATACGGGATGCAGCTGTTGGACAATACCTGTCTAAATATGGTAAGCCGGAAAAGTGTGTACGTGACTATGTGTAGAAAATATTGTAAACAAGGGCGCTGCCCAGTTTCGTGTGTGTCTTAATAAAAGAAATGAGCCCAGTGAGAGAGAGCCAGAAGAAATCTCGGTGTGTCCTGCCCACATGAGCTCTCTTCCCCTGGGCCCAGGTATTTAAATTGAATACAACGGTGTCTTAGTGTGATTTATTCTAATGTGTTGTGAATTCCTCTAGGTGAATAAACGAATGCGCAGAAGGCTCCGTTAAAGGGGTACTTCAACAGGAGCAAGGGAAGGAGGCATCTGAGCAAGTAGAGGCTGAGCAAGTAGAGGGCCAGAAGCAAAAAGCTTAAATGTTCATAAACCCGATGAGAATGACAAAAGAGAAAATATATGAATTATCTGAGTCCATTAAATATTAAAAACAGTATGCTCACATTTGAATGAGTATGCGGAGTTGGGTTTGTTGTAAATAAGATGTTACTAAGTACCGGCTAAACAACTCTCACTTTGGTTCAAACTAACTGCTATACCCGCTCATGAATGCAGCTGTTCCTAAACAGACAGCAGGAGCAAAAAAACATTACTGAGTTCATTAAGAACAGCAGCAAAAGGAAGGCTGCTGTATGATAAGGTTTTACATAAATACCATCTACTGAGCATTCAGTTGTTGTCATTCTGTAAAAACTTAAACAATGGCCTCACAAGTCTCTTCCTGTTTAATTTGGTTGTGTTACTTATGCACATATGTTCAGGAAAATCTAACTGAGTTAAGTTCTAGACAGTTGTTTAATTTTTTGCATAGAGCCATCATCCTTCATCAGTGCTCAGCTTAGGTAGAGCCTGTAGCAGCATGTCCACTTTGACCTAATGAACCAGAATCAGATATCTGCCAGTTCCTCTGTGCAAGAGCCGGAAGTGAGTAGAAAAGAAAGTAGTCTTTCAGCTTCTGTCAAGATACTTTATTTATAGTTTTAAGACAGATTCATTGAAATATTAGGTTATAAAAACCAGAGAAGACCTTAAACTCTCACTGAACCCATGCTGACATCTTGAAAGTGTTACCTTTTTATCTCTTTGATCAGACATACAAAAATAAGTTATGATAGGTACATTCCAAAATGACTACTTTTGCCTGACTTTAAATGTGTAGATTAGTTTTTCCACAGTAGACACGTTTCTAAGAATAGACATCATTTTTGTCTATGTCATTTTGGTCAGTAAACTCAGTGAAGAAACAACTTTGGTTCAGCCTTCATTCCTTCTGGCTGTTTTTTATTAATGTAGACAAGAGTTTTGTAGATTCTTACAACCAATGTCCTACCGCCAAATAACATATCAGCTCATCAGAATCAGAATCAGAATCAGAATCAGAAAAGCTTTATTGCCAAGTACGTTTTTGGACATACAAGGAATTTGTTTTGGCGTAGTCGGTGCAATACAGTACAAATTAAACAGTATAAACATATCTACAATATAATATAAATATATGTGCACAGTTTTAAGTGAGTGAGAGTAAATATAGAGCAGTATAAGATGCAAGAGCAATACAACAGTGCAGGTGATCATTGTGCAAGTAAAGCAGTGCAAGTAAAGCAGGAGTCCAAGCTGAGCGTTAATGTAACACATAGAGTTACAAGTTACAAGTGTCCTGTCAGCAAAAAAAGGGGGGGTGTGGGGGAAAGGGACAGTGTCAGGGTGGTTTCCGGGCTTTGTTAACCAGGCTGGTGGCAGATGGGAAAAAAACTGTTCTTGTGGCGTGAGGTTTTGGTCCGGATGGACCGCAGCCTCCTGCCAGAGGGGAGAGTTTCAAAGAGTCTGTGACCGGGGTGGGAGGGATCAGCCAGAATCTTCCCTGCCCGCTTCAGGGTCCTGGAGGTGTACAGTTCCTGGAGCGACAGTAGCCTGCAGCCAATCACCTTCTCAGCAGACCGAATGACACGCTGCAGCCTGCCCTTATCCTTGGCTGTAGCAGCGGCGTACCAGATGGTGATGGAGGAGGTGAGGATGGACTCAATGATGGCTGTGTAGAAGTGCACCATCATAGTCTTTGGCAGGTTGAATTTCTTCAGCTGCCGCAGGAAGAACATCCTCTGCTGGGCTTTCTTGATGAGGGAGCTGATGTTTGGCTCCCACTTGAGATCCTGGGAGATGATGGTTCCCAGGAAGCGGAAAGATTCCACAGTGTCAATTGTGGAGTCACAGAGGGTGATGGGGGCAGGTGGGGCTGGGTTCTGCCTGAAGTTCACAACCATCTCCACTGTCTTTAGAGCGTTGAGCTCAAGGTTGTTCTGGCTGCACCAGTCCAACAGATGGTCCACCTCCCATCTGTACGCAGACTCATCACCATCAGAGATGAGTCCGATCAGGGTGGTGTCGTCCGCAAACTTCAGAAGCTTGACAGACTGGTGACTGGAGGTGCAGCTGTTGGTGTACAGGGAGAAGAGCAGAGGAGAGAGAACACAGCCTTGGGGGGAACCGGTGCTGATGGTCAGGGAGTCAGAGACGTGCTTCCCCAGCCTCACGCGCTGCTTCCTGTCAGACAGGAAGTCAGTGATCCACCTGCAGGTGGAGTCGGGCACACTCAGCTGGGAGAGCTTCTCCTGTAGCAGAACTGGGACGATGGTGTTGAAGGCAGAGCTGAAATCCACAAACAGGATCCTGGCGTAGGTTCCTGTGGAGTCCAGGTGCCGGAGGATGAAGTGAAGGGCTAGGTTGACTGCATCGTCTACAGACCTGTTGGCTCTGTAGGCAAACTGCAGGGGGTCAAGGAGGGGGTCGGTGATGTCTTTTAGGTGTGAGAGCACAAGGCGCTCAAAGGACTTCATCACCACAGAGGTCAGGGTGACGGGTCTGAAGTCATTAAGCCCTGTGGTCCTTGGCTTCTTGGGAACAGGGACGATGGTGGAGGACTTGAAGCAGGCTGGCACATGACATGTCTCCAGTGAGGTGTTAAAAATGTCTGTGAAGACTGGAGACAGCTGATCAGCGCAGTGCTTCAGGCTGGCTGGTGAGACAGAATCCGGACCAGCAGCTTTCCGGGGGTTCTGTCTCCTGAAGAGTTTGTTGACGTCCCTCTCCTGGATGGAAAGAGCCGTCCTCGGCGTGGGTAGGGGGCTGGTGGGGGGGAACTTCAGGGTGGGGGTTGGAGGTGCCAAGGCCCCTCTTGAGGTTGGAGAGATGGGGGTGGTGGATTGTGGCTGCAGCTGTTGGGGGGCGTCGTGGGAGATGGTTGCAGGACTGTCCCTTTGTCTTTCAAAGCGGCAGTAGAACTCGTTCAGGTCGTTGGCGAGGCGTCGGTCGTTGATGGAGTGGGGGGCTTTCGGCTTGTAGTTGGTGATTTGCTTGAGCCCTTTCCAGACAGACGCAGAGTCATTGGCTGAGAACTGGTTTTGGAGCTTCTCAGAGTACAGTCGTTTGGCCTCTTTCACTGCCTTGCCAAACTTGTACTTTGCCTCTCTGTATATGTCTTTGTCCCCACTCCTGAAGGCCTTTTCCTTATCCAGTCTTAACCTTCTGAGTTTAGCTGTGAACCAGGGTTTGTCGTTGTTGTAACTCACCCTGGTGCATGATGGTACACAGCTGTCCTCACAGAAGCTGATGTAGGAAGTCACAGCCTCTGTGTACTCGTCCAGACTGTTGGTAGTAGTCCTGAACAAATCCCAGTCTATACAGCCTAAACACGCCTGGAGATTCTCCACAGCCTCACTGCTCCACTTCCTTGTCGTCCTCACAACAGGTTTGCAGAGCTTTAGTTTCTGCCTGAATGCAGGAATCAGGTGGACCATGATGTGGTCGGATTGGCCCAGTGCAGCACCTGGGACGGCGTGATAAGCGTCTCTGATGGTGGTGTAACAGTGATCCAGAATGTTGTCCTCTCTGGTCGGACATTTTATAAACTGTCTGTATTTGGGGAGTTCGTGGGTGAGATTACCTTTGTTAAAGTCACCAACGACGATAACTAAGGAGTCCGGGTTGGTCCGCTCCACACTCAGTATCTGGTCGGCGAGCATGCGCTGTGCGACCTGCACGTTAGCTTGCGGCGGGATGTAAACACCGACCAGGATGAACGAAGCGAACTCACGGGGGGAATAGAAAGGCTTACAGTTTATGATGAAGGCTTCCAGGTCTGGAGAACAGTGCTGCTGAATCACTGTCACGTCGTTGCACCAACCACTGTTGAGGTAAAAACAGATTCCTCCACCTTTTGCTTTGCCGGAGAGTTCCGTGTCTCTGTCCGCTCTGTAGAGCTGGAATCCTGCCAGCTGCAGCGCAGAGTCCGGTATTAATCCACACAGCCACGTCTCCGTGAAGCACAAAACTGCCGATGAATAAAAGTCCCTGTTTTTCCCCAACAACAGTTGTAGTTCCTCAATTTTGTTGGGAAGTGAGCGCACATTAGAGAGAAATATTCCAGGTAACGGTGTTCGTAGTCCACGCTGGCGAAGACGTACCAGCACCCCAGCCCGTTTCCCTCTCTTCCGGCGTTTCACCGCGTGAACAAAGGTGAGCGGAACCTTTGACCAGAATGTCCAAATATTCCAGAGCAGTAGGTAGAAATGTTGGAAATAACTCCTCTGGTGTAGTAGCCCTGATGTTCATGAGTTCTTCTCTGGTGAGAGAGCTCCGGGTACCATCAAAGAAGACCGTTTTAAAGCAAAAAACAAAACACAACAATGCGCACCAACACGCCGAGGCGACCATCTGCGGCGCCATCATGTAAGAAGTATCAATCAGTATCAATCACAGCTAGGTTTCCCAGGCTCTTAACTTTTTCTTTAGTAAACTTTGTATTAGGTCCTAATTGCTTTTTTGTTTTTATTCAAGGTCTGATCTGGAAACAGACTCATCTTCTTCTTCAACTCTTCTCCATGAGCTGGATTGAGTCATTCCACCACTTGTTCACCAGCTTTGCGTCATATTTTTCTTTAATGAATTTTAGATTTCTTCATGCCTTTAACGTTATATTGCCCATTTTCAAAGATGTTTAACTACTTTTCACAACTAAAAAGCAATGGAAATATGCACAGATATTGTTCTCTAAAATAGGTTTAAAATATATGTAGTTATTAAACTATTAAGTATTTTGTTGGTTTGACTTATTTCTCTTAAAAATGTCTCCAGCTGTAACTAAATCACAGAAAATTACTTGTTAAATTTTAACATTGAATAACTGCTTACTGGTACAAATCAGTTTTAGTTTAATCTAAAACTGATTTGAAGGGAAACCTGGGAGAAGGGAAACCTGGAGGTGTAGCTGTGTATGTTGATAAAAACTTAAATTATAAAATAGTAGTAAACATGACCAGAGTGACTAAAGATGTATTTGAGTTTATAACCGTTGAAATATATATGGAAAAGTCAAAAAATGTCATTGTCACTTGTGTTCACAGAGCTCCCTGTTCCAATATGGAAATATATAGAGAATGGTTTGAGCAAACATGCACAGCTACATCTCAGAAGGTCTTTTTCATCTGTGGGGACTTTAATATTGATCTACTTAACTCAAATAATCATAAACCTACTGAAGAGTTCATTAACACCATGTACAGTTTGAGCCTTTTTCCCCAAATCACTAGACCCAGCAGGATCACACTGAACAGTGCCACATTAATAGATAATATATTTACTAATATCTTCAATAATAATACAATAAGTGGTTTAATTATTCAGCATATTAGTGATCATCTTCCAGTCTTTGTTGTTAGCTACAATTTCTATATAAAAAATAAGGATAAAAGTAATCCACACTTTAAAAGAGTAAGAACAGAGGAATCACTCATATCTTTCAAAAATTATTTACTGAAACACAACTGGGAGTCTGTTTTGCAAGAAGTTAATGTTGATATAGCATATGAAAATGTTCTAAGTACCTTTAAAGTATTATATGATAAAAATTGTCCATTAATAATGTACACTCACAAAAACAAATACTCAGAAGCTCCATGGATCACAAAGGGTTTGCAAAATGCCTGCAAAGAAAAGAACAAACTTTATTGAGATTTCATAAAGTATAGATCCTTGGAGGTGGAGAATAAATATAAGAAAAATATAAGAATAAATTAACTACTATTCTACGAATAGCTAAACAGGATTACTACAGTAAATTATTAGATAGAAATAAGATAAACATCAAAGGGATTTGGAATGTATTAAATAATATTACCAAGAAAAACTCGGGAAAAATTAATTTTCCGCAGTTTTTTGTAAATAATGCTGGCAATTTGGAGGACAGTAAGGGGGAGTCAGGTTTAGCCTAAACCGGCTCAGTTATGGTTGAGGTGCAAACACACCCTCCATTTCTGCTAACTGTGTGACCCCCTCTCTTTTCCAATGGTTATGGTCAATCTGACAGAGAGAGGTATCCCAATCATTGTGGTTTTTAGTATAACAATGACCATCAGTGGGACCCTTTGTGGGGTTCCTTGAGACGGCATTGTTGTAAATAAGTGCCGTTTTACTAAATAATCTGAACTGAAACTATCTGTGTAGTTATGCTGCTATAGGCTTAGGCTGCTGGAGGACATAATGACCACTTTCACCCTCTTCGCTACATTCTCACACTACTCTCCAATTTTGCATCATTTGCTGTTATTTCAGCTTTTAACCTTGTTCTCTCTTTTCTTTTCCTAGAAGCTACACCTGGCCTGGCTCTGTGTCTACCTGTGACACCTTTCTGGAGAGGGGCATCGTCCGAGCTTCTGCTGGCAACAACTTAATACTCACCCTCTACCGATGATCCACATGGCCCTGTCTTTTAGTGTTTAACCCTTTCTCTCCTAGACATGGAAATTGACTGAGCTTAACTGTAACTAATTATATGTGCTCTCTTTCAGACTCTAACCTTGAAAACTGGCTCAGAGTTTATATGTTCTTTCTTTCTATGTGAAACGACTAAAGGAGCTACATCCATTAACATTTACTTTTCCTTCCCATAGAAAGTACTTCTGGATCAGTGCTTCTTTGTTCTCTTTGTGTCTCTGCTCTGTTCTCTCAAACCCCCAGTCGGTCGTGGCAGATGGCCGCTCACACTGAGCCTGGTTCTGCTGGAGGTTTCATCCTGTTAAAAGGGAGTTTTTCCTCTCCGCTGTCGCTACATGCATGCTCAATATGAGGGATTGCTGCAAAGTCAACGCCAGTGACTGTCCACTGTCTCTACATGCTCATCCAGGAGGAGGGAATGCTGCAAGTCACTGACTCGATGCAATCTGCTGGGTTTCCTTAGACAGAAAAACTTTTTATCCAATTTGAATAAATAACTAACTCCGACTGCACTGTTCAATTGTTAGGACTAATTTTGAATGTATGTACCTGACTGTTGTGAAGTGCCTTGAGACAACATGTGTTGTGAATTGGCGCTATATAAATAAAACTGAATTGAATTTAATTTAATGACGTTGTTCATAATTTCAATACATTTTTTGTGAGTGTGGGACCCAAACTGGCAGAACAAATCCCTGATCCTACAACAAGTGGAGCTCTGAATGAAACATTAATCAGTAGAAATCCTTATTCTATGTTTCTCACCGCAGTGGGAGGAAAATAAATTATAGAAATTGTCAATAAATGTAAAAGCAAAAGGTCAACTGATTGTGATGGTATTGATATGACAATAATCAAGAAGGTAATTGAGGAAATTATCCAGCCTATGACTTACATCTGTAATCTGTCACTTCAATCGGGTAAATTTCCAGAAAAGATGAAAATTGCCAAAGTTATTCAATTTTATAAATCTGGCGACAGACACCATTTCACAAATTATAGGCCGGTTTCTCTACTTCCACAGTTTTTCAAAATTTTGGAGAAATTATTTGTAAGTCGATTAGATACATTCATCAATAAACATAATCTGCTTTCTGACAATATGACAGTAGAGAGAGTTAAGGAAATTAAGTTTTTGGAAGTAATGATAGACAATACGATTTGCTGGAGTACTCATATAAAATACATTCAAACAAAAATATTCAGAAGTATTACTGTTCTCAGCAAAGCTAAATATTTTCTAAATCACGCTGCTCTTCATATTCTGTATTGTTCACTTATATTACTTTACTTGAGTTATTGTGTGGAAATATGGGGCAACACCTATAAAACCTCACTGCGACCGTTATGCACATTACAAAAAAGGGCCATCAGAATGGTTAATAAGACAGGATTCCATGACCATACTAACATACTATTTATAGAGTCCTGCCTCCTCAAACTCCCAGATCTGGTAGAATTTCAAACAGCTCAGCTGATGTATAAAGCTAGAAATAAACAACTACCAGAAAATATTCAAAAGCTGTTCACAGATAGAGTGGGGGGTTATGACTACAGGGAAAATCTCAATTTCAGAACCTTGAGGGTTCGAACCACCATGAAGAGAATGTGCATTTCAGTCAGTGGTGTGAAGGTCTGGAATAAACTCCAGAAAGAGCTGAAGCAATGTCCAAGCATGAGTCTGTTTAAAAAAAAGGCTAAAACTGATATTTTTCAACATATACTGGGATGAGGAGGTGAGGTGAATGGTATCATATCTGAGCACTGTTTGTGTGTGTGTGTTTCTGCTGTGTGTCTGCATGGGGTGCATGGGGGGTGCTGGGCCCTCTACTCTGCTTCTGGTCCTCTGTGGCTGCAGCCTGACGCTGCAGTTGTTGACGCCTGGCTTCTCTCACTGTCCTTGCTGTGTGCTTCGTGGTGGTGGGGGGCTGGTCGGGGTTCAGGGGACTCTTGTGGATGGGTTGGTAGTTTAGGGGGGTCCTGGGGATCTTGTCCGCCTCCTTGCGCTGTGGGGTTGGAATTGGTGGGGGGAGCTGGTGGTGGAGCTATGGTGTTGGATTGTGGCACTGATGACTGGGGTTTGTGTGGGGTCTCTGAGTGCCGATATACATGAGTGTGAATGTGGATTTAGGCCTGATGTGTATGTGTACGTATGTATGTATATGTATGTATATGTGTGTATATATGTATATGTATGTGTACGCATGTATAAGTATGTATATATGTGCATATGTATGTATGTATATATATGTATGTATGTATAATTGTGAATATATACAGGGGTTGGACAATGAAACTGAAACACCTGGTTTTAGACCACAATAATTTATTAGTATGGTGTAGGGCCTCCTTTTGCGGCCAATACAGCATCAATTCGTCTTGGGAATGACATATACAAGTCCTGCACACCCCAAAGTGGCTCAATAATATTTAGATCTGGTGACTGTGCAGGCCATGGGAGATGTTCAACTTCACTTTCATGTTCATCAAATCAATCTTTCACCAGTCTTGCTGTGTGTATTGGTGCATTGTCATCCTGATACACGGCACCGCCTTCAGGATACAATGTTTGAACCATTGGCTGCACATGGTCCTCAAGAATGGTTTGGTAGTCCTTGGCAGTGACGCACCCATCTAGCACAAGTATTGGGCCAAGGGAATGCCATGATATGGCAGCCCAAACCATCACTGATCCACCCCCATGCTTCACTCTGGGCATGCAACAGTCTGGGTGGTACGCTTCTTTGGGGCTTCTCCACACCGTAACTCTCCCGGATGTTGGGAAAACAGTAAAGGTGGACTCATCAGAGAACAATACATGTTGCACATTGTCCACAGCCCAAGATTTGCTCTCCTTGCACAATTGAAACCGACATTTGGCATTGGCATGAGTGACCAAAGGTTTGGCTATAGCAGCCCGGCCGTGTATATTGACCATGTGGAGCCCGACAGACAGTTCTGGTGGAAACAGGAGAGTTGAGGTGCACATTTAATTCTGTCGTGATTTGGGCAGCCGTGGTTTTATGTGTTTTGGATACAATCCGGGTTAGCACCCGAACATCCCTTTCAGACAGCTTCCTCTTGCGTCCACAGTTAATCCTGTTGGATGTGGTTCGTCCTTCTTGGTGGTATGCTGACATTACCCTGGATACCGTGGCTCTTGGTACATCACAAAGACTTGCTGTCTTGGTCACAGATGCACCAGCAAGACGTGCACCAACAATTTGTCCTCTTTTGAACTCTGGTATCACCCATAATGTGTGCATTTCAATATTTTGAGCAAAACTGTGCTCTTACCCTGCTAATTGAACCTTCAAACTCTCCTCTTACTGGTGCAATGTGCAATCAATGAAGACTGGCTACCAGGCTGGTCCAATTTAGCCATGAAACCTAAAATGACAGGTGTTCAATTTCATTGTCCAACCCCTGTATTTATTTATTTTTTTGTTTGTTTGTGAATTTTGGATCAAAAACATAGACGTTAATCAGGAAGGTTACTTAAAGTTAATTTAAGTCCAATTAGAGTGAGAAGGGGTATGAAAAATAAGTTTTACGTTTTCATACCCCTTTACAGATAATTTATATTAATCAATAATCAATGTCAGATCTCAGGTTAAATATACTGACAAGTTTATTTATTGGAAAATGTTTATTTTACTAGTTTCTATTTATGTTTAAGTTAATTTAATTTATTTGGAACTGGAAACTTAATTTAATTTAATGTTTACCAAACACTTCTTCGTATGGTATTTGGATATTTGCTTGTTTGTTTGTTTGTTTTAAGCATTTTTGAAATTGATTTATTTATTTACTGTTATTTGTCTTTGTCTGAAATCGTTGTCTGAAATAAATTCTACAGTAAAAGAAAAAAAAAAAATCTCAAACTGGGGAGAGTCTGAAAAATGCTTTAGATGTGTTCAGTTCTTGACTCAACATGTGCAGCTCTTATTGGAATCAATCTAAAGGACCTCCTTTGATTAACATTTAGTAGTGTAGACTTTGCAAAGAGACAACGTGATTACATGTGCATTTCTTACTGGGGTTTGCATTTTATTCATGTTTGAACTTTATTTCTCCAAAGTCCTTTTATTCTGAAAGAAGCAATGGGAGATGACCCTTTTCAGTGATCCATGACAGAACAACGGTTGGTGTAGTGGATGGTGGACCAGCTGCTTCATCTACATGCCCTGGATAAGAGAACAGATAAATTTAATAATTTCAGAAAAAAACTGTTAACCACTTAGATATTTAATGTGGTTATTACAAGTCACATTTTTTATTTAATAGGGTATAGTATTCCAAGAGCTGTCCTGAGGTGCTGATCACTGTGGAACAATTAAACTTCACAAAGCCCCAGGCACCATAGCTTGGTAATTGAAAAACTTTGTAAACTCTACTTAAGAATTTCAGTCCTAAATATTTTCTTCATCAATGGTTTTCTCTGATCGGAGGCCAAAACAAAGTATGCTTTGTTAAGCTTTCTATTTACAGTAGTGAGTATGTGTGACCTAGTTGAAGATCTATAACCAAACTGACCAATGTTAAAATAAGAGAAACCTTTTTTTTCATTCTTTTTTTCTTTTTGTATCAGAATATGTAGCTACATAGACAAATCTTACTCCAAAATTTTATTTAGTTTCAGGGTGTTCCACAGAAGAACTGGCAGGTATCTGGTTTTGGTTCATCAGGTCAAAGTGACCGTGCTGCATCAGGCTCTACTTAAGCTGAGCACCGATGGAGGATGATGGCTCTATGCAAAAAAAGAAAACATCTGGTTAGAAGTTACCTCTGTTAGATTTTCCTGAACATGTGCATAAGTAACACAACCAAATGAAACAGGGAGAGACTTTGTGAGCCCACTGTTTAAGGTTTATACAGAGAGGCCACAACGGAATGTTCAATAGATAATATTTATGTAAAACCTTCTCAAGCCCTTCTCTACAAAGGAAGATGGACGCAGCAGCCTTCCTTCTGCTGCTGTTCTTAATGAGCTCAGTAAGATTTATTTGCTGCAGCTGTCTGTTAGGAAACCACTGCAGTCATGACTGGGTATAGCAGTTAGTTTGAACCAAAGTTGAGAGACGTTTAGCCGGTACTTAGTAACATTTTATTTACAATAAACCCAACTCCGCATACTCATTAAAACGTGAGCATACCATTTCTAATAATTAAGGGGCTCATATTGTTCATATATTTTCCTATCTGTCATTCTCATAGGGTTTATGAACATTTAAGCTTTTTGCTTCCACCTCTCTGCTTGCTCGGATGCTTTCTCCCCTTGCAATGTCAGTATTTTATGGTATTTTACCAAAGCAGTTTATATAAAATCTGAAATTTAACAATGAAACTGTTCAAACCCCCCATGTTCCAGGAACACATCGAGAAAGGGGAGGACACTTTTACCATGTTCAGAATTTGGGAATTATGTCTGACTGAAAGTGTAAAAAAAAGATCTGAGCATGAAAAACAAATCTGAAACTGAAACAAAGGATTTGAACATTTAAAAAATGTATTAGAATCTGAAAATTCAAAAAATCAGAAATTGAAAAAAATCAAAACATTTCTAAACATAAAGATATGTAATAAACAAAGAACTGAATTTATTCTTTATTCAAACTAAAAAAATCACTTTTACATATTTTTCAGATCTCAAGATTTGACATTTGGTTTCAATATTTCTCAGTTGCAACTAGTTTTTATAAATATATTTTATAAATATATTATAATTTTGACCCTTTCCTGGCTCCATAGATATGGCTGTCCAACTAAACTGGTTAAGCAGGGCATTAATAGAGAAAATCTGCCAAGAGACCTGTGGTAACTCAGGAAGAGCTCTTGGTGGTGCACTCCAGAAATCTGGCCTTTAAGAAACAGAAGCAAGAAGAAAGTCTTTTGTTTAGTCATAAGATGTCCCATTTGCAATTTGCCACAAACCAAACAGGGAACACAGCAAAAGGGAAGTGAAACCAAAACATATCTTTTTTGCCTACATGCAAACCAGTATGTGTGGTAGAAAACTAATACTGAATGCTTCATCCCTAAAGTGTTTTGATGGTGGCATGATCATGCTTAGGGATACTTGTCTTCAGCAGAAACAGGGAAGCTTGTCAAAGTTGATGGAACTAAATACAAAGCGATAACTGAAGAAAACGTATTAGAGTTTGCAAAAGATTAAAACTGGGTTAGAGGTTCACCTTTCAACAGGACAACAACCCCTAAAATACAGCAGCAAAGATGCTAGAGACATATCCCAAAAGTTTTACAGATGTTTTTGCAGAGAAAGGTGGTTCTACAAACTATCGAGCCAGGTGAGGCTGAATACAATACATGTTACGTTTAGAGTTTTATTTGTCTTTTTTTTTTTTTTTATCCCAGTTATGTGCTATTTTGTGCTGGTCTGTTACAGAAGATTCCAGGTTATGGTTGCAACATGACTGTAAAATTAAAATGTTCAAGAGGTGCGAATGGTTTTACAAAGCACTTTGAGAAGGCCCACCTAACTGAAGCAGCAGAGACAGGGATGTGTGGACGAATGAAGCTATTACCAACAGTTCAGCTCCCAGCCGCTTTAACACCATGGGAAATCTAGCTGGGTGAGCATGGGTCAGGTCAACCTTGTCTCCTCGGCTGACTGTCAAAATAACCTTACCTTCCCCTATGGCGTCCAGCTCTATCAGTCAGAGCCAGGCCACTGAGAGCTGTGGCACAGAGGGGTGGAACAGCAATTAAATCAAACATGGGTGAGTAGTTGCGGGACAAATGCCCAGTGAGCATTTCTTAGCTAAGCAACAGAGATTGTTTTTGATGAGAGGCATTCATAGGAAGAGGGAGGTGAAAAACTAAAGTCTCTAAAAGAGCCCTAAGACATTTTGTTTCTTTGGCTGACTAATCCAGGAGAATCCTGACACACACTGGCCCAATTCATGGCACCATTAAGCTCAAACTATGGTTTAAAACTTAGGGTAAGACACATACTGTGACACCTGACACCCCTGCTTCACTTCTGCTCGTAATTACCCTTGCACATCAAGCTTCTCCGACCCCCTCCAAAGACAATGTAACAATTTGTCTTTTCAATTGTCTATCAGTCACTCTGTTATGAGTCTTTTCAGTGGGGAAATGTGGTTTCTTTTCCATTTGTATTCATTATTTATCTTGGTTGGAGATGTGGGGGTGGTCTGGGGAGTCTTTGTTTGAGCTCATTTCACATGGATATAAACAACACCCTTATAACCACCCCCAACCCCTCCACTCATGTTGCTGCTCCCTGCCTTCCATCCAGCTCAGACCCCATCAATTTGTTCTGGGGCTGGAGAGTGGCTGATTCCAGGGTCATCGTAAATGGCATCACAATAAGCATAAACCAATCAATAAAAAGTTTTGTCTTTCTGTGGACCAAAGAGGTGCTTTTTAACTGGTCTCAAAAGTCAGCTGTTCTGCATGTGGTTATCTCTGTCTACTGTTTTACTGAGACCCTAACCACACCACACAGACATCAGATGATATTTCATGATTTGAACTCTGTTCATTTTAAAACTCCACTGCTATGAGCTAAAAAGAAGGGAATGTTTCTGAGTCTCTTTCATTATGGTAGATTCCATTTGTACTGGAATGCCAGAATATCCAAGTTCCAGTCACATCAAAATCCCCCAAAGCCATAATTCAAAGTCAAAAAGTTGGAGGTTCCTTACCAACCCAATTTAAAATCCAATGTGGCTGTCATAAAGAAAAGGTAGAGATAGCTGCATTAAAGCCTTGTTTACTATACGTTGGTGATTTTCTAAGGGCTTGCAGGCTGAGGGTGCTCTGGCACCCCCTTGTGGCGGACAGATGTTGAAAATATGTAATTAACTGAAACAACTTACAATTTAATATATAGATTCTTAAAGAATGATGCTTTTGGTTGTATTTAGCATCACGAGTAAGATACAATTGCACATTATATATGTATGTATGATCAAGTCTCATCTGTTTGGAGCCTGTTTTATGTGACAGACCAGTCTTTTGACCACAAAGAAAAGCAACTGTCTAAAGTGCCTCAGGCTGTTCAAGCTATGTCTAAGCATATATCTAATCCTTCAAAAGTGAAGTCAAGATTCACAAGAACCGTGAAGTGATGTTTCACGGGTGCCATCCATAAAATTTGTTTTAGACATTACCCTTGGTTAACCATTAAGCAATGAAGCCTTCTCTGTTTTGTACTATTTTCAAGCAACACCAAAAATACCCATGGCTGAAGTTCTGTCTCTGCACACTTAAGCACAATCCATCTATTGCATGTTTTTTGCGAGAATTGACAAGTATCGTGCTGTGTTTTTACCCTACCATTCAACCACTGTGTAGACTGTCAATATTTTCTATTTTAAATGTGCAAAACTGGCTCACCACTTCATAACTCTGTGAAAAATGACATACTTTACCCTAAGCAACTTTAAATGGATTTTATAAGGTTTCTGTAGTTCTAAAATACAAAAACCTAATGATTGTTTTGTCGACAGCTCATTGATCGTTTTGCCTCCTTTTAAAGGTTGGTTGTGTGACAGTCCTTATTTTTAATATATTTCCATATAACTTATTTTCAAAGAAAATCAACTTTGACTCTCACTTGATAATAACTGAAAAGCACCAAAATTAATGTAAAATAAAAAAAATCTATAGATTTTTAGAATGTGTTCTTCACCACAATTCTTGTAACATCTTTGATATTACCATTTTTTTAGTATTTGATTGCTTCAGTAAATTTGTACTCAAGGTTAGAAACTGCAGTTATTTGGATCAACTGGGCACCTAAAAGAATGTTTCTCTGTGATTGATGCTTAAGATGATTCTGAACATTACCGGTCAATGATTTGGCTCAATAAGAGCATCAAGGAGGGTGGTATGTTTTTATACCGATAAAAGGTTTTCCACCACCTTATCATTTGAAAATCACAGCATGAAACAACTGTTTCCAACAATGTTCCAATGCAAGGTAATGAAAGACACTGGAGACAAACAACATTTTAATCTTGAAAAGTGTGATGTCACATGGCTTTTAAAGGGATAAACACGATCTGTCTTCCAGACAGCTTGGTTTGCAAAAGTCACTCATTGTGTTTGTCTGTTATATTTCTTATGAAGCTCCTAATTACAGCAGTGTTGGGAGGGAGATTTGCTCAAAGACTGTGGTTTGCTTTGATCAGTTTAATTTACAGCCTTGAAAAATTGCAAGAATTTGAACAAGCGGTTGAAGTTGGTCCGTGTAGAAACAAAGCTAGGAGCTTAGTATACCAGTGCAAACTGAACAAATCACATCAAATGTTGCAACAAGTAAGTATTTATAGTATTTACCCAATTTCCCCTATCCTTTACATTTTATGAGGAGAACCCATGTTCGGAACTGGAGAAGCCTTTAGGCTAAATGTGAAATGTCTTCAAGAAACAAGTGAAATTCAGTTGTGCTCTACTATAGCACTCAGGGTTGTCATGTCCTGGAAGACAGAATCTACACCAGCAACCTGCATGTAACAGAACTGTATGCATCTGAAACCTTTCTTTAAAAAATTGGACTTCGTACTGTTTCCGTTTATTTGGAATTATAAATCCCACAAGGACCTAGCCCTCTCAGACTTTATACTTTATTATTGGATGGTTAACATACGTTCTTTTTCCTATTGGCTAGAGGAAACCGTTGTCCTTAATAGCTGTCTGGAGATGGAGCGGGAGGACTGTTTCCCTCACTCAGTCGGAGCTATCATAATGTCTCCCATTCGTCTTCGAAAATTACATTATAGTTACAACCCAATTATCCATGATGCTATTCAAATTTGGAAGCAAATTTAAAAAAAACTTTAAACTAAGAGTACTATACTATATACTACACAAGAAACGTAAATAGGTGAATTTCTCAGATAGAAATCGGGCAGATTTATCTTTTTTCACCAAAACTTCTCAATTCCAATTGATTTGGAATTATAAAAACAATTTTCTGCATAAGACCTACGTCCAAAGAGTTAGAAGATTCTCCAGTCAGAAAATATATGTTGCTTTGCCATAACTCTTATGTTTCACCTGTTGCAAAACCTGTGCAAAATCCTTTACAATCGAAACCTGACCTTTCCATACAGTGTACAAGACACACAACCTTTTTTCCCCGCTCTGTGACATCAGGCTGGACTTTTCTTGTTGCGGCTTTGGATTGGCAAGGTTGTCTCTGATTACAGAATGCCAGAATAAGGAGAGAGAGCATTTTTTTAGACCCCAATGTGGATCATGTCTGAAAGAATGAGATCCCAGATACAAGACTGAAAGGAGCTTCCTCCATAGGGTGGCAGGCTCAACCTTAGAGATAGGATAAGGAAGTCCTTCATTTGGAGAGAGCAGATGGATGGATGGATGGACGGACAGATGGATGGATGGATGGACGGACAGATGGATGGATGGATGGACGGACAGATGGATGGATGGATCAATATGTCTGCTGATGTCGACAGGTCACTTCCTCAAATAACAACTCTCCAAGCTTTGCTCCTGCATGATTTAACACCATAATTACCTGTTTTAGCAGCTTATTATTTCTCTGTATTAGCCAAATAACTAACAGATTTATCAGTATTATAACTTTACTTCCAACCCATCATATGTGTAGCATAAGCTTTGAGTGATTTTCAGGGAAAAAACTAACTGAAGATCGATTTTTTGGGTTTTGGTAGGGTGACAGACAATTTCAGAGGAATATTGTTTAGCTGTATTGCAATTAAACTAGGCTGAATAAAACATGATATTTTCTAGAAAAAAAAACTTTAGCTGCTTTCATTCATAATTGCAATATTTTAAATAAGCACTGCATGATTCATTAATGTAAGTGTTTGGTACCTGAATGCTGCCAGAATGCTCTGGGATGTCAACATGTTTGTCACAAGTGGTCAGTCACCACTGTGGTGAATTCTAGGTAGACTGGGCTCATAACATACCACTTGTAAATCCTTGGGTAGGGTGCTCAGACATCTGTCCTGACTTCCCCTTTCTCTCTGAATAAATCATCATATAAAGCCCTACCCTGCTGACGCACACATCTCAGCTTTGGATTTTGCTGTTACTATTTGTGACACACAACACTCTTGGGTCCTGTTTATACAAAATCAATCCATTGAAAACAGATTTGTTTCAGTTTCTGTTAATACAGCTACATGACAATGTTTTAATAACAATCTCCATTCACACAGCAACAGTAGAGACATGACAACGGTGTAACTACCCCACCACTAGTAGGTGGTATGTTCTTTAAAAGACAACAACAGATGTCCTGCTTACAAAACCGGGGTAGAAAATTAACACTTTGTTGGAGAACTGTCATTAGATTCAAGCACAAGTACTCTGCAATCTGCCATTGTTATTGTTGATATCTTCATCTTCTGTGGATTTTAAACTGGTCAGCAGCCATTAGGTGGTACGCTTGCGCATTCATTTCCACTGACTTCAGTCATATTGCGCATGACCCAGGGCTTCCCCATAAGAAAGATAAAATTTTTCTCATCTACACAACACAGAGTGTATTTCAAATCAATATACTCTGGAACTCGTTCCCAAATTGTGCCATTTTCAAGGAAAACATGTGCTGTTGTCATGTAAATGATCAGTACAAATGCAACTAAACTTTTCCGTTTTCACCAGAAAACATTGTGCAAACTGGACCTTAGACTCAAGTTGAATGTTGGCTATTAAAAAACAATGTTATCTAAATAACTAGAGCAGCTTTGTAGAAGTAGTAATTGTATTGTACAAGTAGTATATGTTCCTGCAAAACATTAGATTTGGATGCAGGGTGGGTTAACGGAGTGGGCCAGACTGTAAATTTTGGTTATGTCATTTTATGAATCACGTTTTAATTTTGTTTTATACAATCAATCTGTCAGAGACTGAAGATGCAAATTAGCCATTTGGCACATTTAAATGTGCTTGAGAATGACGAAATAAATGCCTTTTTGTGATTATACATCTTTTGTACAAGTATGTAATGCCTTAGCAAACCAAATGTGTATAATTTGTATGCTTTCTTTAAAGGTTAAGGTAAAGGTTTCTGCACACAGAAACTTTGCTCACTTGGTCTTATGTGTTTTTTTATTTATCCTTTGCAGAGATATACCCTGCAATACAAATTAGGGATTTGTGATGGTCCACTTGGTCTATCAAGTCTGCTGTCAGGCATAAGGGCGGTTTCACTTGCATATTAAAGAGTGGTGGAATAAATCAGATAGATTCTGGTGTATTTTATTAGTTCAGTTTATTGCTGGCAATAATGAGCAAGATGCAAATTACAAAAATGACTAATATCCTTCTACTTATTTATTTTATCTTTTAAGCATTTTTTGCTGAGAAACTGAATAATTTATCTATTCAGATGCCCATTTGGAGAAACAAAGGTACTGCAGATATCTGTTCTAAAAACTTTGGAGTCAGTGTCTAAATCTGACTGTCATGTTGTTCAGCTGTTAGGTGGGGACCCACTTAACCAAGAAAACTAAATATATGATTTAGTTTTAGCAAGACTCCAAATTTTCTGGTTGACCTCACCTCACACTGCGTCTAGTGTTTGGTGCTCTGGTCTCATTCTGGATCAGTTTTTGTATTTTGGTCATGAATCTTATTAAAATAGAAAATATTGAGAAAAAAAACATTTCAAAGACATCACCTCAACAGGCATTTGTCTGTTCCATCAACACCTGAGAATGTAAAATCATAACAGAAGTTTTGAGCTAATGAGACCCAATCACATAACACTCTTACCACCATAAACCAATAGCTTGGACTGAAGGGGCAAATCTTAGAATAACACAAAGCCCATCGCTGCCAATCAGTCTCAGTCAGTGACAAATCTGAACCAAAAAAGGGTAGGTGAAGGGGAAACTGATCCTGCCGGTACAGGGCAGGCAAATTACCAGGACGTTTGTCATAGCGAGATGCAAAAATGCTGACCTGGTCACAATCCGCTCTACAGGTCCTTCTCAAAATATTAGCATATTGTGATAAAGTTCATTATTTTCCATAATATCATGATGAAAATTTAACATTCATATATTTTAGATTCATTGCACACTAACTGAAATATTTCAGGTCTTTTATTGTCTTAATACGGATGATTGTGGCATACAGCTCATGAAAACCCAAAATTCCTATCTCACAAAATTAGCATATTTCATCCGACCAATAAAAGAAAAGTGTTTTTAATACAAAAAATGTCAACCTTCAAATAATCATGTACAGTTATGCACTCAATACTTGGTCGGGAATCCTTTTGCAGAAATGACTGCTTCAATGCGGCGTAGCATGGAGGCAATCAGCCTGTGGCACTGCTGAGGTCTTATGGAGGCCCAGGATGCTTTGATAGCGGCCTTTAGCTCATCCAGAGTCTTGGGTCTTGAGTCTCTCAACGTTCTCTTCACAATATCCCACAGATTCTCTATGGGGTTCAGGTCAGGAGAGTTGGCAGGCCAATTGAGCACAGTGATACCATGGTCAGTAAACCATTTACCAGTGGTTTTGGCACTGTGAGCAGGTGCCAGGTCGTGCTGAAAAATGAAATCTTCATCTCCATAAAGCTTTTCAGCAGATGGAAGCATGAAGTGCTCCAAAATCTCCTGATAGCTAGCTGCATTGACCCTGCCCTTGATAAAACACAGTGGACCAACACCAGCAGCTGACACGGCACCCCAGACCATCACTGACTCTGGGTACTTGACACTGGACTTCTGGCATTTTGGCATTTCCGTCTCCCCAGTCTTCCTCCAGACTCTGGCACCTTGATTTCCGAATGACATGCAGAATTTGCTTTCATCCGAAAAAAGTACTTTGGACCACTGAGCAACAGTCCAGTGCTGCTTCTCTGTAGCCCAGGTCAGGCGCTTTTGCTGCTGTTTCTGGTTCAAAAGTGGCTTGACCTGGGGAATGCGGCACCTGTAGCCCATTTCCTGCACACGCCTGTGCACGGTGGCTCTGGATATTTCTACACCAGACTCAGTCCACTGCTTCCGCAGGTCCCCCAAGGTCTGTAATCGGCCCTTCTCCACAATCTTCCTCAGGGTCCGGTCACCTCTTCTTGTTGTGCAGCGTTTTCTGCCACACTTTTTCCTTCCCACAGACTTCCCACTGAGGTGCCTTGATACAGCACTCTGGGAACAGCCTATTCATTCAGAAATTTCTTTCTGTGTCTTACCCTCTTGCTTGAGGGTGTCAATAGTGGCCTTCTGGACAGCAGTCAGGTCGGCAGTCTTACCCATGATTGGGGTTTTGAGTGATGAACCAGGCTGGGAGTTTTAAAGGCCTCAGGAATCTTTTGCAGGTGTTTAGAGTTAACTCGTTGATTCAGATGATTAGGTTCATAGCTCGTTTAGAGACCCTTTTAATGATATGCTAATTTTGTGAGATAGGAATTTTGGGTTTTCATGAGCTGTATGCCAAAATCATCCGTATTAAGACAATAAAAGACCTGAAATATTTCAGTTAGTGTGCAATGAATCTAAAATATATGAATGTTAAATTTTCATCATTACATTATGGAAAATAATTAACTTTATCACAATATGCTAATATTTTGAGAAGGACCTGTATTAGGGAGGACTCTAAATTTAGTCTATGGCTTCTTTCAGTTCAAAACCAGCTGCCTGTAGACACAGAGATCTAATGTGATTAGAGGAAACTGTCAAAATTCTAAGATGCTAGGTTATGGTTTTAATTTGTATTCATGTTTTTCAGCATGTTCCTTGTTCATAGGCCTTCCCGTATTCTCTTATTTTGACACTAGGGGTTTGCCATATAGTTCCTTTCCTTGTGCTCAATATTCCTTCGGTGTATTTCTTTAGCTCATTCTTTGTGTTTTTCTTGTGATCCTTTAACATTTAGATTGTTTCCTGTTAGATCTCTGTTTGGCATTTCCCCTAAGGTGTCTTGTTCAGTTCCATTCATGTTATTTCTACACTTCTCTGCTCTGCTCTTTTCTTCTGTCCCAGCTGGTCCACATTTCCTCTGATAGCTCTCCCTTTTCTTTGCCTCAGCTGCAATTCGTTCCCTCTGATTAGTTCTTCTGGTTTGCTTGTCATTTCTCTACCCCTGCCTCAGTATATTCAGTTTAATTCTGTTTTATTTATATAGCGCCAATTTACAACACCTCATCTCAAGGCACTATAAAGTTCATTCAGTTCATAATTCAAATTGGTTAAAAAGTTTTTCCATCTCAGTAATCCGGCAGATTGCATCGAATTAGTGAATTGGAGCATTCACTCCTCCTGGATGAGCATTTAGAGACAGTAGACAATTGATTGCAATGACTTTGCAGGATTCCCTCATACTGAGCATGCATGTAGCAACAGCGGAGAGGAAAACTGCCTTTTAACAGGAAGAAACCTCCAGCAGAACCACATACAGTGTTAGTGGACATCTGCCACGACCAACTGGGTGTTTTAGAGAACAGAGCAGAGACACCAAATGAAAGCAGAAGTACTGATCCAGCAGTACTTTCTATGGGGAAGAACAGTAAAACGTTAATGGTTGCAGCTCCTTTAGTGGCTTCATCTAGGAGACAAAGACAGCTAAGTAGATTAACTCTGAGCCAGTTTTCAAGTCTAGAGTATAAAAGAGAGTACATACAGTTAGTCCCAGTAGAAGCTCAGCCAGTAGCTATGTCTAGGAGAGACAGGGTTAAACACTGAAAGACAGTGTATCATCGGTAGAAGGCGAACATTAAGTTGTTGGCAGCAGAAACTTGGCCGATGCGCCCCTCCAAGAAGGTGTCACAGCTAAATACAAAGTCAGGCCATGTGTAACTTCTAGGAAGAGAAAAAATAGAGAGACAGCATAACGTTAAAAGCTGAAATAACAGCAAATAACACAAAATTGGAGAGTAGTTTGAGAATGTTGCAGAGAGAGTGAAAGTGGTCATTATGTGCTTCAGCAGCCTAAGCCTATAGCAGCATAACTACAGAGATAGCTCAGGACAAAAAGAAAAGTTTAAGCCTTAAAGTTTTAAAGCCTTTAGCCTTAAAAGTAGACAGGGTGTCTCTAGGATCCACCAGTAAACCTGCAGTCTGAGAACAAATTGATCTGTTAGGAATATATGGAACAATCAGATCCCTAATGGATGGTGGAGCTAAATCATTAAGGGCATATCTTAGAAGGATATTTTAAATTGTTTCCTGGATGTAAAGGGAGCCAATTAAGGGAAGCAACAATTGAAAAAAAAAATTAACTGTCTTTTTAATTTTTATTAGTACTCTTACTGCAGCATTTTGGATCAGCTGAACTTTAACTGCATTTTGTGGACATCCTGATAGTAAATAATTACAATAGTCCAGCCTTGAAGTAACAAATGCATGAACTAGTTTTTCAGCATCACTCCTGGGTAGGATATTTAAAGTCATCCAAGTTTTTATGCCTATCTAACTGGTTGGGCTCACCAGGATTTATGGATAAATAAAGCTGAGCATCATCAGCATAACAGTGAAAATGTATCCCATGCTGCCAGATAATTTTACCTGTTGGAAGCATATATATAGTAAAGACAATTGGCCCAAGCACCCAACCCTATGGTACTCCACAATTAACCCTGGAGTTTGAAGATGATTTATCATTTACATGAACAAACTGGAATCTGTCAGACAAATAAGATTTAAATACCAGCCTAGCGTTGTTCCCCTGATCCCTACAGCATATTCCAGCCTTTTTGAGAGAATATTATGGTCGACTGTATCAAATGCAGCACTGAGATCTAACAGAACCAGTACAGACACAAGTCCATTATCTGAGGCCATAAGAATATCATTAGTGACTTTCAGCAGAGCTGTTTCAGTGCTATGATGAACTCTGAAACCTGACTGAAACTCTTCAAACAGATCATTGTTGTGTAAATGCTCACACATTTGAATAGCAACTATTTTCTCAAGGATCTTAGATAAGAATGGATGATTGGATATAGGTCTGTAATTTATTAAGTCATCTCGATCAAGCGAATATTTCTTAAGAAAAGGTTTAATTACAGCTACCTTAAAGGCCTGTGGTACATTTACATTTACTAAGGGTAGATTAATCATATCTAAAATGTGGCTGGTTATCAAACACTTCCTTAAATAATTTGGTTGGAATTGGGTCTAACATACAAGCTGAAAGTTTAGATGAAGCTCATATTTTTGATAACTCAGGAAGCTCCACTGGATCACAGCAGTCCAAACACAGATCCGTTTATTACATTAACTTCCAATGTTGTCTCACTTAGTGAGGATAAGTAATCATGTTTGGGAGTATGCCAATGATTTTGTTTTTAATATAATAAATTTTATTTAAAAAGAATACCAGAAAGTCATTACTAGTGAGAGCTAAGGGAACGGATGGCTTAACAGAACTATGACTCTGTGTAAGTTTAGCAAGTGTATTGAAAAGAAACCTGGGATTATTCTCATTTTCTTCTAATGATGAGAAATAAGTTGTTCTAGCTTGGCAAAGTGTCATTTTATACAACAGCAGACTATTTTTCCAGATTAAGTAGGACTCCTCTAGGTGTGTAGAGTGCCATTTTCTTTCCAGTTTTCATTGTGCTTCAAGCACACAGCTTTGAATTTAACCAGGGACCCAGCCTCCTATGAATAATTACCTTCTTTTTCAAGGGGGGGTTAATTGTTTAATGCACCATGCAGTGAGGAAGTAACACTATTAACAAGAGAATCAATTTGTGAATGTGTGAAGAGGACGAAACAAATTATTGCCCTCTACTGTGTTTTTCTGTGATATTGAGGAAATTAAAAATCAAACAGATTCGAAGGTTGTTTTGCGCTGTCTGATAATGATTTACTACAATAAAGTTTTCTTTCAGGTGTGGAGTACTTAGTTAAATTAAACTCAAAGGTTATCAAAAAATGGTCAGAGAGGACAGGGTTATGAGGAAAAATTGTTATTTTCTTTACACTCAATTCTGTCAGCACAAGGTCCAGAGAATGAAGACAAAGATGGGTAGGTTTGCTAATGTTTTTGAGCAAAGCCAATTGAGTCTAAGATAGCATTAAAGGCTATATTTAGGCTCACTTTCAGTTTCAACATGAATGTCTAAATCCCCCAATATAATGACCTTATCTGTATCTAACCCTAAATCAGATAAGAAGTCTGAGAACTGATCTAAAAATTGAGAATAAGGGCCTGGTGGACGGTACAAAACAACAAATAGAAGTGGTTTGAGTGCTTTGCTAAGGATTAAATATTTAAAAGAGTTGAAGCTATTAATTGGTCTGGGACTAATCAATAAATGAGACTGAAAGATGGTTACTATTCCTCCTTCTCATTGAGTATTTCTAGGTATGTGAAAATTTAAATAATAAGAAGGAGTTGACTTGTTTATACTAACATAATCCTCTTGCTGCAGCCCGGTTTCTGTGAGACAAAATAAATCAATCTCATTGTCACAAACCAAGTCATTAACTAACAAAGTCTTTGAAGAGAGAGATCTTATGTTCAGTAAGCTACATTTAATTGTTTTATTTTTCTTTTCAGTCTGAGTTGGGTTTATTGCTATGAGATTTTCATGGTTTCCTCCGTTTAGATATTTTTTTAATCTATTCAATATTGGCCGTGGGAAAGACACTGTCTTAATAGGGTAATGGGTGGGTAACAGTACAGAAGCAGCAGAGAGGAGTGTTAAACTACGACCCTGATTCTTGGTCTGAACCCTGGGTTGTCAGAGTTTTAGAGAACAAGTAAATTCGGCCAGATTCCTAGAAAGAAGAGCTGCTCCGACCAAAGTGGGATGAATGCCGTCTCTCCAGATCAGACCAGGTTTTCCCCAAAATGTTTGCCAATGTAGTGTAGCCGACATTGCTTTCAGGACACCACCTAGACAGCCAGCTGTTGAACGACAGCATGCGGTTAAACATGTCGTATGGGGGAAATTTAATGCCAAAGGTCAAGAGCACATATTTCCAATTTGAAAGAAGGATTTCCTTCTGCTTGTACTCAAACTTAGTAATACTTGCACTCAAAACTAGTAATGCCTGCCCTCAAAACTTCTGCTTTCTTTCAAATATACTGTGTTCTCTCTCAACTCTTTGTTTCTGCGCTCTGATCTACTGCTTCTTGCATAGATAATTTCTCCAAGTGCCCCCCAACTAAGCCTGTGACCTAGCAGTTGCACACTGTCATTCCATTGGCTGATATGGTTGCTAGGAGATGATTCAAATTTAATCTGAGAGAGAGCAAAAATTATTTGCGAGCAGGGAAGAAACTTGATCCGATCAGAGAGCATGTTTGTGCGCATGGAGGATGAAGCAAGCAGGAGGAGAAATTATCTATGCAAGAAGCATTAGATCAGAGTGTAGAAACAAAGATTTAAGAGAGAACAGAGTATATTTGAAAGAAAGCAGAAATTTTGAGTGCAATCATTACTAGTTTTAAGTGCAAGCATTATTAAGTTTGAGTAAAAGTAGAATGAAATCCTGCTCTCAAATTGAAAATATGTCCTCTTGATTTTTCTCAGTAAATTTCCCCCATTTTCTTCCTGCTAGTTCTGCCTGAATTCTGCAAGTTATTTTCATGTGTGTTGCTTTTTCTATTAAACATTCTCACTTTAGTTGTTCTGCATTATGGTCATTTACAACCCAAACATGACAGAAACACTTCCAACCTTTAATGTAATGAGTTTGTAATTCCCTTGGAATTTACAATTTGCTTTTAGGATGTTTCCTGTAAACTATTTAAATACTTTAAATGTATTGAAATTAAAGAAGGTATAGTATCATTTATAGTAGAATAAAGATTCAACTCTTCATATTGTATATTTGAAATATCAAAAAAGATAGAAAGGAACTACATGCAAAATAAAAGTACCAGTTAGTTCAATTTAACCTATAGGTAAGTTCAAGAAAATTTTATTTGGTTTACAAATTATAAGATAAATCTTCTGTGTTATTTTAAAATGATTTCTGATAATATAAGAACACATGATAGGGTCATTATCAGGATAAAATCCAGTTTCCAAGACTGGGCCAATGATTCTCTGTAAAATACTTTTTTTTCTTTTCCAGCCTTGGGTCACTTACAGAGGGCCACTAAAGGAGCTACTGCTACGGTTAACTCTATGTACTCAGATTTTCTGTCCCACACTCCCAGACCAGTGGTTTTTTTTTTTTTTTCTGTTTGCTTTCCGTCTTGTGAAACCCTGAGTTGGTCCCTGCAGATTGCCGCTCACATTGAGGCTGTTTCTGCGGGAGGTTTACTCATGCTAAAAGGGAGTCCTTCATCTATACTGTCACTAAATGCCTGTCCAGAAGAAGAAATTGCTGCAAAGTTAATGACTCAGTACAACTGAGTGTGCTTTCTTACATGGATAAAATTGGATCAACTGGCACTATAACCTGAATTAGTCTGTCTAGCATTTTATTTGCTACCAGACTGGACTGTGTGTAACTGACTCTAATCTGTCTTAATGACTGGATTGTATTGATATAAATTGGATTTATTGTGTATTACTGTATAACTGAAAATTAATTGGAGTTTCTTATCTTATAAATGCCCTAAAGATGACAATAGTTGTAAAAAGAGGCTATAAATAAACTAACCTTAAAACATCAGGTTTTGTCAGATGATCACTTATTCATGCCAGAACAATACATAACACATTAGTCTGAATAAAATCTAACCTTCTACATGCCTGAGGGGCAAATTGGCCAATGGTCTCCCCATGTGAATTCTAGCACCTCTGCTTATTTAAATAAGCAACTTTGTGCAGAATCATGCATTAGAAAAGAAGAAATTGAAAATGTAATTGCTGTTTGTGACAGTTATTCGTGAAACAGGATGCTGGCACCATTCCAGCCTCAATGTCAGGAAAGTTGACAAAAGCCCCAGGATCAGGACTTGTGTGGAGATTATCTAACTCTGTGACTACATGGCTAATTTATGTAGACTTTTTTAATGTGGAGAAAATATTTCATTTTGGTCCTGGGAAATGCTGAGATCTATACACACTTGTTCTTTCTGCTGAGTTGGCAGGCAGCGCTGCATAAGCAGCATGAGCCATTTGATCTGGTAGACTCAGAAGCTTTTCAGGTCTGTGAGTTCAATGAAATTCACTTTTGTCTTCACGATGAACCAAACTTAAAAGGAAAAACAGAGAAATGAAACGTGTTGGCTAAGAAATATGTGCAGGAATGTTTTGGTCAGTGACGCTGTGAAGGAATGCCTTGCTCTACAGACTTCGCCTTGTTAACTTGGAGATTCGGGTGCATGAGTCTGGAGCAGATTTATGTGTGTTATAAACATTCCCACACACAACACTATAAAACTGTCTGGATATATCAGGAAGATTAATGCCTCTCAAACAGCTTACTGAAATATGAAGTAATCTGATCTCTGTCCAAACATGCCGTACACCATCATCAGGATACGTTGAGTAAAACTTTTAGCATTTTGTGTGACACTGCATCCCACAGTATGTCCTTCAGTATGAATTGCAGTTATTTTACTATAAAAAACAAATTGTGTAATATTACTCAGGTGCCCTGTGTCTACTTTTTAAAGTTCAGTGAAACTGAGGAAGAGGAACACTTGTACCTAAAGGAAACAGTGACTTAATCAGGGGATCTTACTGCACCAAGCTGATAAAAGACACCCTAAACAGGATATTAAACAGCTAATAAACATTTAGAGGCATGCATGCTTCTCTTTATGTCTCCTCTAGGCATCTCAGGGAAAGTGAGTGTTTGAATTTCCACGGGCTTTCGAATGCACCCACATCTGACACAAGTGAGTCATGTGGAGGTGAAGTAATAACATCATGTCATTACTTTGGTAATTTGGGGTGGCATGAGGGACCCCTGAGTGGGTACATAGAAACCAGCTGTGACCAAGGCACTGAAGCATGAAATACGGCAGAGTTTCAAAGTAGGTCCAAGGAGGGCTTGAAAAAAACTCTTCAGCCACACATTCTTTATGTCCAAACCAAAATAATACAATTAAATGATTTGTTTTCCTGCTTTGTGCTTGGGTGGTTATTGTGGTTACTGATGAAGGTCAATGGCTAAATAATTATGTGAGCAAGTGATGAGATTTCTTGCTTTCATTTACCAAGCAGACTGACACCATACAAAGTGTTCTGACTAAAGAAAAGTTTGGTGCACTCTTTTGAATTATGGGGTTTTCAACTGCTCTGCAGGATTTGACTGCTATGGGTAAACAAGGGGTGACTGTGGCGACTGTGGCTCAGTAGGAAGAGTAGTCGTCTTGCAATCAGAAGGTTGTGGGTTTGATTCCAGCTTCCTCCTGCCATAGGTCGATGTGCTCCTGGGCACAAGTTGCCTACTGATCTGCGTATTGGTGTATGAATGTGTGAGCGTTAGTGAGTGCAATTGGGTGAATGTGCCTCTAGTATAAAGTGCTTTGAGCAGTCTGTATGACTGGAAAAGCACTATATAAGTTCAGTCCATTTACCATTTGCATCACTATATTGAATACTAATACAACAAATCATTCACCTGCTTTATGGCCTTGCAGCTAGAAGGTGTTGAGTGGAAATCCCAGACTGGACTTTCCTGCGGAAGTTGTATGTTGTACCGGTGCAGGTGTGGGATGTCTCTGGGTACTGTGGTTTTCTCCAGCAGACCAACACCAAACATCTTGGTTTAAGTGGATATTTAAAATTGCCCCTAAATGTCTCTGAATGGTTATTTTATATGTCTGCATCAGCATGGTGATGAACTAACAATCTGTCAAACTCTTCCCCTTTCTTTTGCCTGTTAACCGCTGCAGATAGGCACAAATTCTTATGAGACACAGACCAGAATGAAGCAAGTATAGAAAATGGTTGTAATGGGTTTTACCAGACTCTGAATAACACAACCACGAGTGAACCAAGGCAACCAAGGATTGGGGTCTCACTGAGGGAGAAAAGAGAGGCTTAGAGAAATCAGAATCAGAATCAGAATCAGAAAAGCTTTATTGCCAAGTACGTTTTTGGACATACAAGGAATTTGTTTTGGCGTAGTCAGTGCAATACAATACAAATTAAACAGTATAAACATATCTACAATATAATATAAATATATGTGCACAGTTTTAAGTGAGTGAGAGTAAGTATAGAGCAGTATAAGATGCAAGAGCAATACAACAGTGCAGATGATCAGTGTGCAAGTATGGCAGTGCAAGTAAAGCAGGAGTCCAAGCTGAGCGTTAATGTAACGCATAGAGTTACAGTTTACAACTGTCAGCCAAAAAAACGGGGGGGGGGGGGGGGGGGAGGGGGAGTGTCAGGGTGGTTTCCGGGCTTTGCTAACCAGGCTGGTGGCAGATGGGAAAAAACTGTTCTTGTGGCGTGAGGTTTTGGTCCGGATGGACCGCAGTCTCCTGCCAGAGGGGAGAGTCTCAAAGAGTCTGTGACCGGGGTGGGAGGGATCAGCCAGAATCTTCCCTGCCCGCTTCAGGGTCCTGGAGGTGTACAGTTCCTGGAGCGACGGTAGACTGCAGCCAATCACCTTCTCAGCAGACCGAATGACACGGCCTTATCCTTGGCTGTAGCAGCGGCGTACCAGATGGTGATGGAGGAGGTGAGGATGGACTCAATGATGGCTGTGTAGAAGTGCACCATCATAGTCTTTGGCAGGTTGAATTTCTTCAACTGCCGCAGGAAGAACATCCTCTGCTGGGCTTTCTTGATGAGGGAGCTGATGTTTGGCTCCCACTTGAGATCCTGGGAGATGATGGTTCCCAGGAAGCGGAAAGATTCCACAGTGTCAATTGTGGAGTCACAGAGGGTGATGGGGGCAGGTGGGGCTGGGTTCTGCCTGAAGTCCACAACCATCTCCACTGTCTTTAGAGCGTTGAGCTCAAGGTTGTTCTGGCTGCACCAGTCCAACAGATGGTCCACCTCCCATCTGTACGCGGACTCGTCACCATCAGAGATGAGTCCGATCAGGGTGGTGTCGTCCGCAAACTTCAGAAGCTTGACAGACTGGTGACTGGAGGTGCAGCTGTTGGTGTACAGGGAGAAGAGCAGAGGAGAGAGAACACAACCTTGGGGGGAACCGGTGCTGATGGTCAGGGAGTCAGAGACGTGCTTCCCCAGCCTCACGCGCTGCTTCCTGTCAGACAGGAAGTCAGTTATCCACCTACAGGTGGAGTCGGGCACACTCAGCTGGGAGAGTTTCTCCTGGAGCAGAGCTGGGACGATGGTGTTGAAGGCAGAGCTGAAATCCACAAACAGGATCCTGGCATAGGTTCCTGTGGAGTCCAGGTGCCGGAGGATGAAGTGAAGGGCTAGGTTGACTGCATCATCTACAGACCTGTTGGCTCTGTAGGCAAACTGCAGGGGGTCCAGGAGGGGGTCGGTGATGTCTTTTAGGTGTGAGAGCACAAGGCGCTCAAAGGACTTCAACACCACAGAGGTCAGGGCGACGGGTCTGAAGTCATTAAGCCCTGTGGTCCTTGGCTTCTTGGGAACAGGGACGATGGTGGAGGACTTGAAGCAGGCTGGCACATGACATGTCTCCAGTGAGGTGTTAAAAATGTCTGTGAAGACTGGAGACAGCTGATCAGCGCAGTGCTTCAGGCTGGCTGGTGAGACAGAATCCGGACCAGCAGCTTTCCGGGGGTTCTGTCTCCTGAAGAGTTTGTTTACGTCCCTCTCCTCGATGGAAAGAGCCGTCCTCGGCGTGGGTAGGGGGCTGGTGGGGGGGAACTTCAGGGTGGGGGTTGGAGTTGCCCAGGCCCCTCTTGAGGTTGGGGAGGTGGGGGTGGTGGATTGTGGCTGCAGCTGTTGGGGGCGTCGTGGGGGATGGTTGCAGGACTGTCCCTTTGTCTTTCAAAGCGGCAATAGAACTCGTTCAGGTCGTTGGCGAGGCGTCGGTCGTTGATGGAGTGGGGGGCTTTCGGCTTGTAGTTGGTGATTTGCTTGAACCCTTTCCAGACAGACGCAGAGTCGTTGGCTGAGAACTGGTTTTGGAGCTTCTCAGAGTACAGTCGTTTGGCCTCTTTCACTGCCTTGCCAAACTTGTACTTTGCCTCTCTGTATATGTCTTTGTCCCCACTCCTGAAGGCCTTTTCCTTATCCAGTCTTAACCTTCTGAGTTTAGCTGTGAACCAGGGTTTGTCATTGTTGTAACTCACCCTGGTGCATGATGGTACACAGCTGTCCTCACAGAAGCTGATGTAGGAAGTCACAGCCTCTGTGTACTCGTCCAGACTGTTGGTAGTAGTCCTGAACAAATCCCAGTCTATACAGCCTAAACACGCCTGGAGATTCTCCACAGCCTCACTGCTCCACTTCCTTGTCGTCCTCACAACAGGTTTGCAGAGCTTTAGTTTCTGCCTGTATGCAGGAATCAGGTGGACCATGACGTGGTCGGATTGGCCCAGTGCAGCACGTGGGACGGCGTGATAAGCGTCTCTGATGGTGGTGTAACAGTGATCCAGAATGTTGTCCTCTCTGGTCGGACATTTTATAAACTGTCTATATTTGGGGAGTTCGTGGGTCAGATTACCTTTGTTAAAGTCACCAACGATGATAACTAAGGAGTCCGGGTTGGTCCGCTCCACACTCAGTATCTGGTCGGCGAGCATGCGCTGTGCGACCTGCACGTTAGCTTGCGGCGGGATGTAAACACCGACCAGGATGAACGAAGCGAACTCACGGGGGGAATAGAAAGGCTTACAGTTTATGATGAAGGATTCCAGGTCTGGAGAACAGTGCTGTTGAATCACTGTCACGTCGTTGCACCAACCACCGTTGAGGTAAAAACAGATTCCTCCACCTTTTGCTTTGCCGAAGAGTTCCGTGTCTCTGTCCGCTCTGTAGAGCTGGAATCCTGCCAGCTGCAGCACAGAGTCCGGTATTAATCCACACAGCCACGTCTCCGTGAAGCACAAAACTGCCGATGAATAAAAGTCCCTGTTTTTCCCCAACAACAGTTGTAGTTCCTCAATTTTGTTGGGAAGTGAGTGCACGTTAGAGAGAAATATTCCAGGTAACGGTGTTCATAGTCCACGCTGGCGAAGACGTACCAGCACCCCAGCCCGTTTCCCTCTCTTCCGGCGTTTCACCGCGTGAACAAAGGTGAGCGCACCTTTGACCAGAATGTCCAAAAATTCCAGAGCAGTAGGCAGAAAAGTGGGAAATAACTCATCTGGTGTAGTAGCCCTGATGTTCATGAGTTCTTCTCTGGTGAGAGAGCTCCGGGTACCATCAAAGAAGACCGTTTTAAAGCAAAAAACAAAACAAAACAATGCGCACCAACACGCCGAGGCGACCATCTGCGGCGCCATCTTGGATAAGATGGCAAAAAATACTAAACAGTTTCTTTGGTTTAGACTTACGAAGGCAGAACTCTCAGCTAAACTTGGGAGGAATAATTCTGTTCCACGATGGTTGAGGTTAGCAGATCGGTGCAGCTGAAAGGAAAGTGTTTCCAGGTTCTTCAGACTCAGTGTTTCTTTGCTTTTTGATCCTTTCCATAAAAGCGGGGTATTTCCGTGGGAGGGTGGACAGACAAGTGGAAGGTTCTCAGAAGCAAATGAATCAAAGTTCTAGAAACCCGGGTCCGGGAAGGAGGCAGAGTGGAGGCTCACAGCTGAGACATCGAGGCTTGAATTACCTTGATCCTCAGAACATGCCAAGAATTAACCGGAGGCACAAAAGATCCACAGAATCTTCGGCAAAAACATCTTCCTAAGGGGCAGAGGAGAAAACACAAAAAGTCAGTGATCAGTTGAAAAAGCTGCAGAGCAGCAGAGGTCTATCTGTTTACCACGTTATGTGAGACAATGAGCTGATACTTCCCTCTGGTTCGCCAGTCCTCTTAAAGCCTAGGTTGATTGCTCCCTGATGAGCAACAGCTGCGTAGAAGCACCTGCCAGTCACACCTTGAGTAGGAGGAGAGAAACACAGCAAAAAACACAGACTGCACCCAGCCTGCACACAACCACCGTGGATATGACATTTACCTCTTATGGACATGATAACAGTTTTGTTTCTAGAAGGGGGAAGACCAGTCACAAAATCTAAGGCGATATGGGACCATGGATGACTGGGAACTGTCAAAGGTTGTAATAAACCAGCAGGAGGCTTGTAGGAGGACTTATTTCTGGCACAGGTAGTGCAGGCAGAAACAAAATTTACCACATCCCGATTAAGGGTAGGCCACCAAAAGTATAAAGGATATGGTGCGACTAGAACCTGGGTGACCAGAAAACGTAGAAGTATGCCCTCACTGGATGACCTGAGACCTAACAGCGGTGGGAACTTAAAGGCAACCAGGAGGTCCCCCAATAGGATCAGGTTCGTGTTGTTGAGCCTGCTTTATGTGGTCCTCTAATCCCCATGTTAGGGTACCCACCACACAAGAGGGGCCAGTGATCTGTACGGGTTCGGACTCATCTTTAGCTGATTAAAATTGTCTGGACAGGGCATCAGGCTTTATGTTTTTGGAACCTGGGCGATAAGTGATGGTAAAATGGAAATGAGAGAAAAACAATGACCAACGGGACTGTCGTGGGTTAAGTCGTTCTGATATATTCAAGATTCTTGTGATCTGTCCAGACAACAATAGGTTGGGAGGTTCCCTAAAGCCAGTACTACCATTCTCTGAGGGCCATCTTGATGGCAAGGAGCTCTTGATCCCCCACATTGTAATTCCTTTCTGCAGCAGAAAAACGTTTAGAAAAAAATATGGATGGATGGAGCTTGCCATCTGTGGGAGATCGCTGGGACAAGACATCTCCTACTCTGGTATCGGAGGTGTCGACCTCCATCAAAAATTGCTCCTGGGAATCAGGATGCTTCAGGACCGGAGCTGTGGAAAAACATTGCTTGAGCTTCCTGAAGGCAGTGTCAGCTTCAGGGGACCAGACAAAAGGCTGTTTAATGGATGTCAGAGCTGTGAGGGGCGAAGCAAGGAGACTGTAGTCACGGATGAAACATCTATAGAAGTTGGCAAACCCCAGGAATCGTTGAAGCTGCTTGCGATCCACAGGAACCGGCCAATCCACAAAAGCATAAATCTTGCTAGGATCTGGCTTCACCTGTCCACCCTCAAAAATAAAACCCAGGAAGGTCAATGATGAAACATGAAATACGCACTTCTCCGCTTTGACAAATAGACGGTTTTCTAGAAGTCTTTGCAATACAGCTCTAACATGTTTTGAATGTTCCTCAGGGTCCTTGGAAACAATCAGGATGTTGTCTGGATAGACAAAAATAAAAACATTGATAAAGTCCCTGAGCACATCATTCACCAGGACCTGAAAAATGGCTGGGGCATTAGTAAGACCAAATGGCATCACTAAATATTCAAAGTGACCTATAGGTGTCTTGAAAGCAATCTTCCACTCATCCCCCTCACGTATATGGATAAGATGATAAGCATTCCGGAGGTCCAGTTTGAACAGACTCAAAGGCAGATGAGGGTAAAAGAAGAGAATATTTATTCTTAACAGTGATGTCATTTAATGCTGGATAATCAATACACAGTCTTAAGGTTCCGTCTTTCTTCGAAACAAAAAAAAAAATCCCGCCCCCATGGTTATGATGTCACGCGTATTATGCCAGCCTTGAGAGAGTCATTTATGTAGTTCTCCATGGATTCTCGTTCTGAACCTGATGGGCAGAAAAGACAACCAGAAGGCAAAAGTGCTCGAGGGCGAAGGTCTATCGCACAGTCATAAGGTCGATGAGGAGGTAGAGAAAGGGCGAGATCTTTACTGAAAACCTTTTCTAGGTCATGATATTCTGCAGGAACGTTAGTTAAGTCAACCACCGTGGATATGACAATGGATAGTTCTTTTGAAAGCATAAGTGGACTATGTGGCTGTTTAGAGCCCCTCGCTGGCCTTAGAGACCCAAGAACCAGCCAATATAGTGTACTGGAAGTAAATGTACATTGAAAAATGTTCATGCTTTGAAAGAAACAATAACTGGGTCATAATTAAATGCTATTGTCTGAATAATTTCCATGCTTGTGTCATGCATCACATTTTTTGCTGTAACTTTTTTCAAGCAAATCAATAAGTTGATGGCCAAATTACTGAGGTTTCTCATAAAAACAACACTAATAAACTTGGCTCCTCAACCGCAGTGAGTCAGAGAAATAACTTAATGTTTATTCACGGTGGCCACCTTCGAAAACATGCAGGGACACCTCCACACAGTCTGGCTGTAGCAACCCAGCTCAGCCAAGGAAACTGGAGGCATAAACCAGATGGAACTGTTAAGAAGATTAAATGGTTTATTGGCATCTTTAATGTTGGAAAACAGACAAATAAGGTAGGTTACAATCACTATGAAGGCCTCTCAGCAACAACAACAAAAAACATTTGTTCACCACATTCACACTATACCAGGCAATATAATTTTTATTATTATTTTTTTTATAATTTCTACTGCAAAATAAAAAAAAAAATAAAACATTTAGCAGCAGCATATAGTAAGGTCAGGTAATAGACAGAAGCGGACCAGAAAACATAAGAAACTGCTTAGATTAAATCACAGACACATATCCAATGCCAGGAGATGAGTTCCAACAGATCTTGCAGGTAAACAGTACCAAGGCTGGTCTAAATCTTATTTGTCAGACAGATTCCAGCTTGTTTATGTAAATGATAAATTATCTTTATACTCCAGGGTTAATTGTGGAGTACCACAAGGTTCGGTGTTTGGGGCAATTCTCTTCACTATATATATGCTTCCAGTAGTTAAAATTATCAGGCAGCACGGGATACATTTTCACTCTTATGCTGATGTTAGGAATAACCTTTATTAATATGACTCATAGCTGTTTTTCCCATTTATACCATAGTGATATAAAGCACAAGTTCTAATGTTTCCCTTTTGTCAGAATAGGATAAGAATGCTCATCGACACACAGCACAAGGATAAATGGCCCAAGGTTTGTCATGAACGACCTGAGGCTGGGGCACTGGGTTTGATAGTGGAGCAACTGGTATAACTGGTTTGATTAGAAAGCCACGGCACACTTAGATTAAGGATGGACACCCGCTACTACACAACCTAACAGATAGACACCACAATGCTGACACATAGTCTACTGATTAAAGGAACTAAATGTTAGAGACTGTTTGAGAGTCGTTCATTTAAGTGTGTGTGATTGCTTCTGGGGACCAAGGAACGGAGGAGCTCCGAGACGTCTGACCGCCAACAGGGTGCGGTAGTTCGGACATTGATGATACTCAGCTTTATTTGTCCATAAGTCGTGATGAGCCGAACCAGTTAGATAGACTACAGGCATGTCTTGAAGACATAAAAACTTGGATGACTTTAAATTTTCAGTTTCTAAATTCAGACAAGACAGAAGTTGTCATCTTTGGACCTAAGTCTTTGAAAAAGAAATTGCTTAGTCAATCAATTAATGTGGACAGCATTAAATTGACCTCTGGAAATAAAGTAAAAAATCTTGGTGGTATTTATGACTAGGACATGTCATTTAAATCCCATATTAAACATGTGTCTAGGATTTCCTTCTTTCACCTCCAAAATATTGCCAAAATTCAAAAGCATTCTTTAAAATGTTATTTTATTAAAACATATATGATTCACTTGTTCATATTGTACATATTTGATCTTCCTTATTCTTTCAATTGCTTGGTAGTTTAGTTGGATTGTTCTAGTATAGTAAATAGCTTGTTGATTGAAATATGCTTGACTTTCTGTTGACTTATTTTTGTTAATAAATTCTTGTATTTTATGAAACTGTGTGAATTTATTGCATGTGTGTGCAGAGTTTTTCTGTTCAGTAATGTCAGAGCTTGCTTCACCCCTTTCATTATTGTCCTAATCCCACCGCCGTATAGGGCTGCTATTCACCAGACAACACTTGACAGACCGAATTATTATTTAATAAAATATTAAAATTTTTATATTAAATTATATATTCATGAGAATAAACATAACATCCCCAATAGTCATAGTGCGAAAAAAGAACTGGAAAGTCCGTTAATGTATTGACTATTGTAAGTTTAACATTCTGACAATACGTAATGCATACGCATTCCCTAACCTTGAAGAGACCTTCTCTGCTCTCTCTGGCTTAAATGGTTATTAGTAATGGAACTTAAATCAGGCTGTATTACCAAATTGAGATGGAAGAACGTGACAAGCCATAAACTGCCTTTCTCTGTCTGTTGGGTTTCTATGGGTTGAATCGCATGCCCCAGGGTATTACCAACGCCCCTAGTACCTTCCAACGCTTAATGGAAAAGTGTATGGGCATCCTACACCTCAAGGAAGTTCTAGTCTTTTTGGACGACATTATAGTGTTTTCCAGCTGATTAGAAGAACATGAATCCAGGCTTGTACACATCCTCCAACAACTAAGAATGTCTTAAAACATTCCCTTTCCAAATGTCGTTTTTTTTTCTGACCTCTGTGTGGTATTTAGGCCACATTGTTTCAAGCAAAGGTGTCAAAACAGACCCTGTAAAGGTTGCAACTCTTCGCACCTGGCCAAAACCTCAGACCCTCAAATTTCTCAAATAACTCTTAGGGTTCACGGGTACTACCGCAAATTTGTCCAGAACAACTCGAAGATAGTAAAGCCTCTAAATGATCTTACTGGTGGCTAGCCGCCTCTCTGGAAGGGCAGAAAAGCTACTCCTTGCCAGGGAGCCTCATCAGTGCTGGTACTTGGGTTTACCAATCCCTAGTCACTGTATGTTCTTCATACTAATGCAAGTACCTTTGGTTTAGGACCAGCCCTAGGAAGCTGAAATGTGGGTTATAGCCTACGCTAGCTGGGGGTTATCACCTAGTGAAAAGTGATATCCTGCTGATAAAGAGGTAGGTGATAGAAAAGTTCCAAGATTACCTTTAAGGAACAACATTCGCAGTCATAACGGATAACAACCCGTTAACCTACCTTCTAAAGTCAGCAAAGTTAGATGCAGCCAGTTATTGCTGGGTGGCTGCTCTTTTTCGACATTTAACTTCAACATCAAATACTTTGCCAGCAAGACCAACCAAGATGTTGACGGTCTTTCAAGACACCCCCATGATACACTAAGCGATGACTTTCCATCTGTATTCTAAAATTAATCATTCTGCTAGGTGGGCGGTTTAGTATGTTCTGAACTGCATATAAATATATATATATATATATATATATATATATATATATATATATAGTCTAAGCGCAAGAGGCAGGGTACACCCTGAACAGGTCGCCAATCCCTCGCAGGGCAAACAGGACATACAGGACAAACAACCATGCACACACTCATTCACACCCAAGGGCAATTCAGAGAGACCAGTTTACCTAACAGTCATGTCATTGGACTGTGGGAGGAAGCCTGAGTACCCGGTGAGAACCCACACATGCACGGGGAGAACATGTAAACTCCATGCAGACCCTCGGAGTCCAACCCAGGACCTTCTTGCTGCAAGGCAACAGTGCTACCAACTGCGCCACCATGCATAATTATATGTGTGTTTTTGAGTTGTTAATTTATTACATAGTAATTTAACAAGTACACCAAAAGCTGCTGGTTTAAAACAACCAAGTTTGGATGAATTACTAACCACGTTTTGGGTCAACTATTTACTGGTTCAGTCCTGGGTTGATTAAACACAACAGGGTTGGATTACGTTTGTTTACATTCATTTAAACACAACACCAGTCATTGCAAGGTTTTTTGTTTGTAATAAAAATGCAACAGTATGTCCATAGGATCCTTGAACTAGTCATCAGCAACATTATATGAGGGATAATTTTAGAACTGCCTATTCTGAGGATTGAATAACCACCTTGGTATATATTAGATGTTTATTAGATGTTTATCCCAGCAGCCCTGTTCAAGTCTGACAATTTCTCTAATTTTGATATATGATCAGTTGTTCAATGTAATCTGACAGATCATACAGATATCTTACTTAGAAAATTTGAGAGGAAGGACACATCTATAAAAAAAAAAAATTTACCCAATAAATGCCAAAAGAAAATCCTTTATGCATTGCCTTGGCAAGGTCTTCAGGTTGTATTAAGAGCGCAATAGGCCCATTATTACTCATAATAGAGCATGAAAGTTTCCTTAGGGTTTTAGGTATGCACCAAAAAAGTAAAAATTACTTATTTCTCTAATAAAATGTCTCCCTGCCAATGATGAACAATATTTATTGTCATTCAGTCATTAAAGTTGAATTAGCAGAGAGAACCCAAACTTTTAAGCCCATTCTTTATTCGATATAATTCTACTGGTGTTGCTGTAGTACTGATTGCGTAGAACCTATGGTAAGACAGCAGAGGTTACAGTAAGGCAATTAGTTTTGATTACTAATCTTAGTTGAGTTGTACTTTTTAGGCAAATGGTTTGCAGTTTAGCTAAATTTCTGCTTTTTTGATTATTTCAATGACCACACACTTACAGACATGTCTTAACTTGACTACTAAGCCGACTGTGGCTCAGTAGGAAGAGTAGTCGTCTTGCAATCAGAAGGTTGTGGGTTCGATTCCAGCTTCCTCCTGCCATAGGTCGATGTGCTCCTGGGCACAAGTTGCCTACTGATCTGCATATTGGTGTATGAAAGTGTGAGTGCAATTGGGTGAATGTGGCACTAGTGTAAAGCGCTTTGAGCAGTCTGTATGACTGGAAGAGCGCTATATAAGTTCAGTCCATTTACTTGCTGACGTGTTCTCAACTGCACCTGTAATCAGACAAAGTTTGTTAAACATAAAAAGTGATAATTATTTGCCACTGGTTGTGCAATTTCCTTTAGTTACAAAGAGATAAGAAACCAGCAAGAATGTGTCTGAAGAATCAAAATTGGAAGCAAAACCCTTTATATTTACTCCGCTCAATTTGTCAACAAAAGCCCATGGTGAGAAATCCTTAACCTGTTTGGCTGCAACTGACTACCTGGGAGCTTCTGAAAGTATTGACAGTATTGCTAAGAGTAGGTTATGTGGGAGTTTACGTTTTACAAATAACAATCAATGTAGTAACATACTTTATGATTGATAATAATTCACAAATTACACTTCTTTGTATTTTTCTCTCTCGGTACTGTGTTTCACACATTTAATCATATAATACTGATTGATGGACTGGAAAAATAGTAGGGATTGTGTGGTACTGTGCTAAATGGTTTCAGATCTTATTTGGGAGAAAGGGACTACCTTATTTCCCAGATGTTAAATTGATGGGTTCCTCTAGGTTCCATTCTCGGGCCACTTTTATTCAATATATGAGCCCCATTGCTCAGGTTTTAGATTACTACTATGATTACTACAAAGGTTGTTGTTACCGTATGTATGCTGAGGAATCTATTGCAGTCACTGGATCCATTAATCCATACACCCTCCTCCAGCTTAATGTGTACAAGACAGAAGTAATTGTTTTTGGTCCCAAAAAGGTGAGGATAAAGATCAATCTTAAACTAGACTCAATGGGGCTCGAGAACAAGCAATAAACATTGGTATCATTTGAAATCATACCTAAATGTTAAGGACCACATGAAGTCTGTAACTAAATCTGCTATCTATAGTCTTAAAAACATTGACAGGAAACCCATAAAGGGTTTCCTGTCAGTACAAGACACCGAAAAACTGGTGCAAACTTTTATTTTCAGTAGGTTAGCTCAGTAATGATGTGTTTACCGATCTCTGTAAAAATCAATCAGACAGCTGCAGCTCATGCTTGCTCAGTGTTCCCAGGACCAGAACTAAACAAAGGGAGGCAGCCTTTAGTTTCTATGGGCCTGAAATCTGGAACAAACCCAGTGACACTGTTGGTGATGAGTGAGTGAAACATAAGCATTAGGACTAGATTTGTATTGTGAGATTTGTATCTATTTATGCAATGTTTTTCTAAGCATAAAGTTTTTTGTTATTCTGATTGGTTTCCTTTGATTTTGTGTAAACAAATTTGGACTGCTTTATGTGTGAATGGTGATATAAAAAATACTATCCTTGTCTTGCCTTACCAGTCCATGACGTCTTGGTTGATACATTCCTGTCCCCATTCAAAACCTACACCAGACAATTACCACAAAAAAAAATCATTGAATTCACAATTAATGTACTATCAGGGATATAAAAATATAGAAAAGATCAGTATCAAAATAAATTATACTTATTTTCCTTCATATTATTGGATTGTAACTGCATGGCTGCAAAATTGCCCTGGTCCCACAAAACCTGAACAGCTTGCTGCCTTCATTTCCTCTGACGATGACACTAGAACCCGAGCCCACTTTAAAGTGCATAAGATTGTACCCAACCTCCCTGAGGAAAACACTATCAACCTTCTGACTGGGATGCCTCAGGCCTTTTTAGATTGTTGACAGCTATTACGTTTTGTAGTGGACTTGAGGCAGCTATTAAGACGTAAAAGCAGATTTTTTTAAATCCATCTGAGACCATTTATTTACATGTTAGAATGTTGGTTTGGAAGTCATCTTCCTAATTCACACAATGCATCATGGGTTATATGAATGAGGTGGATACCTAGTTCATTCACCAGATAATTGAGGCAGATGTCAGCTTTTCCTAATTTTGTATTTCATTGTAGTGCACTGTATTGTATTTTGTTTGTTTTGGACTGTATTAAATTTGGTTTGTACCAAACTTGTTTACTTTCTTTACAGAGTGGCCCTTAGAAGACTTTTGATGAAGTTTCGACGCTATATAAAGAAACAGAATAGAAATTTTGTTTTGACCAATGATTGTTTATGCAGAACTTTGCATGTTTCCACTCTGTTTATTTATACTTGCATTTATTCACAATTTTAACCAAACTAAACATTTATTTCAGTACTTCCACACCTTTTTCATTTTATCATATATTTCTCTGTATATTGCTGGATTTAGATGATAAAAACTTATTAAAAGTAGGAATTTACAACTAAAGTGTGGAGTGAAAAAGAAAATCCGGTCTACGATGTTGCAATTAAAATTAGAGAAAATTTATTTTAAAAAAAGAGGGGGGGACTTGAATAAAATTGCCTAGTAATGTAGAGAACATAGCTAACATATGTATTTACCTACTTCCTCCAAAATAAGCCAGACATTTTTTACTTATTTTAGTTCCTAAGGGCTGCCAACAGAGGTAATTAAAATTCATCAGGCTCTGCGGATCATTTTAGGAACTGAAACACCTGGAGATAAAATGTTATGCTGACTACAGTATAAAACAGTTTGGCGAAGCTCTGAAGGCGCTGTTTCTTTTTGGCCTGCAGAACATCTCCATAGGCAAGCAGCTGGAATCCTTTGAGAACATTGAGTGAAATAAAGTTTTCACTATGCAGCCCAAGAGGTAGTATAAACGCACAAATATGGGAAATCACCACAGTTGTAACTTCAAATTGTTGTTGTGATAAATCTCGGTTTGGAAAAATCCAGCTTTTTCATGTTTATCTGGACGGACTGTTTTATGTGTGCAGCCAAGCCATGAAAAGCCTCACTGTGATCTGGAATGCTTTAAAATGAGAAATACAAGTGTGAGTAGCAAAGCCAGGTTGCCACCAGGCACATGGGGTATAATGAGGTTATGTTTAGTAAGTTTTCCAATGCCTTTGGTGTGTAATATTCCATTACTGAAGAATATTCAGCATGCATCAAGTGTGAGCCAGTGAGTGGAAATGTCAGAAAGAAGGACTGACATCGGAGCAATTAGCTTGTCATTACATAGATCATATTGTTTTTCTCAGCATCAACCTAAGCAAACCAAGCCTGTTTGGGTTATTTTGGGTCAAATATGGGCCAATCCAGCCCTGGGTTGATTTACCACAACAAGGTTCAATTATGGACTCTTCATCCTGGGTTAGGTTCCAACACAAAAATGGGTTAAAGTGACTATAACGATAAGACTACCAAAGAGTAGGTTACTGCACAACCTGGATTAGTAAACAAGTAATATTTGGGTTAATATGATGGATATTCAATTTAATTCTGCATTGAAAAATGATCCAGTTAAAAAAACAGCCTCATCTGATGAACCTGTCTCATAGAATTTATTGAATTTCTATCTGACAGGAATAGTCAACACTGTATAAATTTAATCATATTTTTGTTTTCCTCAAATTATTTTTGGTTTAAACTATAAAATGGAAGTAGTAAAGTATTACAGAAGAAACAAAATTAAAGTAGAGATAAATTGCTTCTTAAAGGGCATATAACATAATTTTGTCTCCTTTTTGAGATGTGAATGCATCCAAAAGTGGCTGAAAAGTAATAAGTTAACATTTGGAGTGCCAAAATCAGATATCAATGCATGCCACAAGATAGAAATAGTGATAGCAAAGTCTTCAGGTTAAATTTAAATTCCTGAAATAAAAATGTATTAAGGGACTCAAACAGTAACAAGCAGGAACATTCTGGCAGTATTCAGATTGAAGTTTAAATTTCTGCTCTGGTTCAGACATTGTTCCTCTGGTGACAGCTGTGTCACCAGAATTAGCAAGCCTTCCAGTGATTATTTAAGCCTTCCTTTTATTTAAGTAATCAGTTCATGTTTTATTCATGACAGTTTCACTTCACTGCAATAATGTGTTCTCCTCACATATTTTTTCCATGGGGCTCACCCAAGTTTCCTGCCAAGATAATCTTTGTTGCAAAAATGCTCACACATTTTTTTTTTACTGTTTCCATTAACATTGTCTTTTAAAGCATGTCTGGAAAATAATTCGTTATGTGACCATCTGGGATTTTCATGAGGTACCTTTAGAGCTCCTGCCATCATCAGCATGCTACTTTTTTGTGTGACTCTAAAGTACATATTAAAACTATTTATTCACTCTGAAAAAAACAGAAAGAAACAGATTGTAATTTAGCTATTGTGTTTAATACTTCCAAGATTTTTTAGGTTTTCTTATTCTAAAATATGCCGAGATGTGCATTTTAACCTGTCTATATTGACGTTATGACAAATTCTTTGGTCATTGTGTGAATGTGAACATACCAGCTTGCTTTAACTACTGTTCTTAGAAGATAGCAGTAGGGGCGTAGTACCTAAGAACTGTCTGGAGATCAAGACCAGTCCTTAGACCACATTTTCAAAGTCCTGGGCCCGTATTTACAAAGAATCCTAAAACTAAAAGTAGCTCCTAGTGACTTCATCCTAAGAAAAATCGTAGAATTTCTCGAATTCTAAGATTTTTCTTAGAATTTTCCCTCAATATGACAAAAGTTATTCACAAAGCACCTTGGGCCATAAGAGAGCTCCTAACGTGAGGAAATGTTAATAGTGAGGAGGACTTTTAGTGAGCCTAAGAGTGTCTTAAGCAGGAAAGATGGCAGAAACACTGAGAGAAAGGAGAGATATTCTCTGTACAATGAAAAACGGTGAATTAATAAAACGCTACCCACTTGACCGCACAGGGATCCACCCCCTAAACAGTCGAGTAAATGAGCACATAAACTTCAACAACAAACAAGCAATAAACATAACAATCAGACAATTATTAATATAGAGATAAGATAAACTTTATCATCCCCCTTGGGGGAAATTAAATAGTTTCAGCAGCAGGACAGATTAAACGTGAACCTCTAGAAGGGTAACATTAGGAAGAATAAATAAATAATAGAAACAATAATAAATAAGAATGAATAAAAAGTGAACAAAATTACAAAAAATATAGTACAGAAGTATTTAAATATTTGTAGACTGTAAAATGCTTTCAAAAATAAATTGGAAAAAAATTGGAAAAACTCAAAAAAATATATTAATACAAACTCTAGACAAAGGTACCAGCAGGTACCAGTGCTTCTCACATTCCATTCATTTTACCAAAATAAACCTCATTATATAAGAAGGCAATCACAGTAAAATGCGGAATTTTAATATTAATATGGAATTAATTAATATGAAATAGATGCAGTATGAAAGCAACCAGCATGGCGAATAAACATAATAACAAGCAAATCGAAGTAATGAAGAGCATGTAAATGAGCTACGTTCAACATATTGATACTGTGTGACAATTAATTTAACTTTGTTAAGTCATCATCCTGATTTACATTTCAGAATCCAGTCTAAATTGTATCATCGGTTATTTCTCTCTATTGATTACTAGGAGCGCATTAGTTTTTTGTTGTTGCATTTTTGCAACAAACAATCACAGCTCTTAGAAGACAGCATCACATCAAGCAATGGGTTCAACCACACCTCCTTACTAAGATTGGAATTTCTGTCGTCTCCTCACTCAGAGTCATCCTCACCAGCAAAGTGAATCACTCTTATGCTAGGAGTCCTTGGCAGGATTTTTTAGGCTAACTTCTGAGAAGACTCTGAAAATCTTTGTGAATACGGGCCATGGTCTTTTTGCATTACGTTTTTACCAGGTCTTCTTTCGGGCTTGTTGGACTCAACGTCATATAAAAAACTTGGCTTCATCTCAATGTTTTGGCAGAGCAACTAACTAGAAAATGTAGGTGCATCAGTGCAGCCAATTAGTTGGAGCCCTGATATTCGTAAGCTTGCTAATGAGCTGCCATAGGCAGATTTCTTAGTTTTCAGCAACACCAAGTAATTTTGATTACAGCCATGGTCTGGAAAACGTTTTTGTATTGGTTTGATCTTGGTCTCCCCCTCTGTCAGACTTGGTCTTGAGTCTGTCCCACCTCCCTCAAAGTCTTGGTTTTGGTATGTTCTGGTCTAGGGTTAGGTGGTCTTGACTACAACACAAGTTAATAAGCTAGTCACTTTACCAATGTACCACTTCTTAGTTCAGTAACATTTTCACAGAGAAATAAATGGTGTTCTGTAAAAAATGAATAGGTTCCTTCTAGTTTCCTCTATAACCCAACAAACAGGCTCACAGTTTTTTTACTTCCTGTTTTCTTTAAACTAACCAGCTTCTTTCCCAACAGCATAAACCCAGAATGTAGTTCAAAGAAACAACATAGCAGTGGTATTTTGTGAAGGGCTGACGAAACTATTAGAGCAGGTCATCATTCAGTTGCTAAGGCTAACCTCTGACCGTAATGTTTGCACAGCTGAAATGTGCCTAATCAAAGTTCACGCTTATTTCCTTGGCCACCTCCAAAGTTTCAATTAAAGTGTCATGAATTTTGTAATTTACGTTTTATGATTCATCAAGATACACTTCACATCCCCTATAGAATAATTTCTATGGTTGGTCCTGCTGCGGTTTTGTTCTCTATAAAAAGTTGAGCAGTCATCTGCAGTGGCTGTACAGCATTTCCATGAGAGAGCAACTGAAGCAGTTCAAGTAGGAGTAACTTTATTGTCACAGGTTATAAACCAGCATGAGTTGTAATTGAACAGGCCAAATTGTGTTCATTAGTGCTCCCTCCCCACTCTGGTCATCACAGATGAATGGGGAATTAGTTGTTAAGTCCCATAGAGAGGGTTATTAAAAACACTCTTTAAATAAATAATCTTTTATTGCAGGATCACAAACTCACATCAATAATTTTAAACAGAAATTATACAGGCCAATTAGTGTAGATTTATTCAGGATAGAAAATGTCAAATATAAGAAAAAATTATTTTAACAACCACAGTGGTACAATTGTTGGTCACTCTGCTGTTGAAATGTTACAACGCTAGGATGAGAACAAAAAGTCTTTTCCAACATTTCACAAGGCTGAAGCAAACATCTTTGGAGATATTTAACAATTCCTCATTGCACAATCTGTCAGAGTTGTCTAGTCTCCTGGTCCTCTCTCATGCTCTCTTCACCTCAACCAAGAAGAGTCTTTTTTTCTGGTATCCCTACCAAACAACCTATTGACATGTGAGGGTTTCTAATGGTTGTTATGGAAACATAGGGACCCCAACATGTCCCTCTTTAGCAGTGAATTTTGGAGATTTGTTTTTACTGCTTACCATCCTGCTCACTTTGCATGTGGCAAGCTAAAAATGTGTCTTCATCCACCCTTGTGGCCAGTGGCAAAAACAAATTGGCACCTCAAGACATACTGTGTATATAATCCAAGGAAACACAGAAACATTGTTTTCATTTCCCCAAAGCTATAATTGCACTTTCTCTTTGGCACTTGTGACAAATTACATTTTAAAAAATAAACTTTACAAAGGAAATTGTATAGCTCTGCTTTCTAAATTAATTTTTTATTTTACTTATTTATTTGCTCTGTGGCATTGTCACCAAACCATATTGTGATGAAGGAGGACAGGTGTTGCAAATTTCATTGTACAATTGGGCAAACAATGCAATTAACACACCAAAGTGAATATCTAGTAAACTGAATAGTTCTGTATCGTATTTTTGATGCATTTTTTTACAAGGCAAATCGAATAATAAAATATTTTTAAGACAATGTGTTTTTATTAAATTTAATACATCTGATTTTTTTTCCCCTATATTTTATACATCATTTAATTATCTGCGTTTTTGCCTTTTGTTTCAGCAGTAAACCTGGAAATCTTAGCAGAGTTTGGCTGGAACCATATTAGAGTGTTTCCCTACGGAACTCGTACTCAGTTGCACGTCGTCAAGAATCCTTATCAGATAGACAGAAATTTCCAACATGGCAGAGGTAAGTTACATTTACAAGAGCTTTTGATTCCTCACACCTGTAACAGATAACTTGTCAACTCAAATGTCAGCGGCGGTGCCGGTCTTACTAAAGAAATGAGGTAAAAGAGAGCCTGGCCGGCGGCGGTGTTAGCCTGTTGCTAGCTCACGGTTTGGTTGCTAATTTGCTAAGCAATGTTATGAAAACATGAGGTTCTTAAATGACTTCTTTTGAATTATGCCAAGCAAGGGAACAGACGCTAGCTTCACTTCCTAGCTAAGGTGAGCTGATTTTAGAAGAGGCTAGGTCTTATAAGAAGGGCTAATAAATGACACCATTAACTGTTGACAGCAAACTGGCTCCTAAAAGAAGACAAAAAACATGAACACAATTAAATTAATTGGTAACATTGTTGCTTCAAAAAATGTAGACTTTATTATATAATAAATAATTATCAGCTAAATAATGAGCTGAAATAAATTAATTATTCCGGTTACGCTCCAAGGAGGATTATTCAGTAAATTACTGTGGTTTAAAACAATGCTTTAGCGACTTCAGTTAGTTAAATTATCTCAGGAACTCGTAATATAAAGATTACTCATAGTAATATTTTGCAAGCATGTCTGTTAATTTTGAAATTTACAGCTAACAAAGACCCGACACCAAGTTTTTCAGAAAATGCCAGTATTAAATAAGACCAATAAAGAAAAGACTGTTTGACGCGTTTTAGGTTATGGACCACACATTCATGGGGAAGATGACGGCTTGACAGGTGTCCAGCAGACAGTCATTGACACCCTTGTTAAGAAAAATTATACTTCAGCATTTTCCTTAACTGTGAGTTCAGCAAATCTGAAAAGAAGACTTCATTTAAATTAAAATAATCACACCAAGTTTTAATTAAATGCAAGCTATATTGAAAAAATCAGAAAAGATTAGATTAACATGAGATGTATGTATACAAATGACCTTTTTCACTCTGCTGTGATCAGTGTCACCCGCAAGTGTATGAGCCAGCTCCACAAATGAAAAAGAAACCTGTGTATCTGATGATTAATGTGGGGGTTCAGCCAGGTTTAGGAGCTGTCCCACCCATTGTTGGTGTCTAGCATCTGGGCCTGCGCTCTTGACACATAAAGCTGTCACCAATCTTCATCAGATGGTCGGGTCCACCCCCTGTTGCACCAGTAACAACTCCAATAGATAACCTTCTGCTTATTTGCCACACAGTCATGTTTTTTTCCAGTTACTCTGACTGCAGAAGAATATCTACAATTACCTGTCTATTTATTCTTATACACTGGAGTCATATAAGCAGAGATAAGTCCATAAAACACGAACCAAGTAACACATGCCTGGAAGGAGAAAATACTACAGTTTAAGAGGTCAGCAGCAGATTACTACAATTTGTAACCCTATGCTTATAGGCTGGAAGACAGGGTCTTGCAATAAATATAAAAACTCCAAGTGTCACTGAAAAGCCCAAGAGCTGATTCTCTCTTGTTGAAAGCAATAAATACCTCATCTCACTACAAACAAAGTTGACGTGCTGTTTCTTGTAATATCCCACTAAGAGCAGTATTGACACAGTCAGGAAGTCACTGAGAGGCCACTATTAAATCTATTCATGACTTAAAAAACATGATCAAAAGTAATTAGCTTGCTGAAACTTACTAACTATAAGAGCTGGCATGAACTTTAGCTAATAAAAACTTTTTACTCTAACACCCTTCACTAGGAGGGAAAGCCACAGGTCATTGCCGAAGAAATTTACTGTTTACAATGCTGTACCTAAGTATATTAACGGGAAATTGGGTGGAAGGAAAAAGTGTAGAAAAGCGAAAAGCACGAGCAACAGGGATGACTGCAGCCTTGAGATAATTCTGAAGCAACGCCCATTTAAAGGTTTGGGGGAGATGCACTAGGCGTGGACTGTAGTTAATCGGTGCTTGGGGAGCCCTCTCACATAGATGTATCCAAGACATCGGCTACAACTGTGACGGTAACCCTTGTGCTTAAGTCACTCCTGAACAAGAAACGGCATTGACAGCCTCTTACTGGGGCTAAGGCCTAAAAGCACTGAACTGTCACTTATAGTTGTTGCTATAGTCAGCACTGCCATCTACCAGGAAATTTTAGAGCACTTCATGCTTCCCTCTGCTGACCCACGTTGAGGAGATGCCGATTTACTTTTCCCGGAGGGCCCGGAACCTTCACTCACTAAAATAACCAATATGGTGTTATTATGCTTTAGGGGCCAACAAACTGGCCTGACCTAGACACCATAGAAAATCTATTGCACATCGTCAAGAGGAAGAAGAGAGACCAGATCAAACAATGAGAACACCTGAAGCCCGCTATCCAACCAACCTGGGCTTTCATTACGCCTCAGCAGAACCACATGCTGATCTCCATGCCATGCTGCATTGATGCAGTAATTCATGCAAAAGGAGTCCCAACCAAGTATTGAGTGTACAAACTGTACAGTACATGGACATGCTTTTGGTTGGCTATTAAAATCCCTTTTAATTAGCCTAATGTACTATTCTAATTTTCAAACAATCTGAATTTGGGTGTTTATTATTTGTAAGCCATAATCACTGAAATTAACAGAAATAAATGTTTTAAATATATCATTGTGTGTGTGGAATCCAAATTAACGTTTTAACTGAATTACTGAAACTAATCTTTTTATTTATGCATTCATTGATTGCGATGCACCTGTACAATGTTTGTTGAGCGTTCAGCTCAAAGCATTTTCCCACTCTGCAACAATACAGACCATACCAATTAGGCTAAACTCAGCCTCAGATAATAGTGTTTTAAGCAGACCGTAAAGGAACTCCAGAGTAATGAACATGTTGATTACCTATTGATTAGTTATTTGTTGATGTTTAGGCTGAAATTTCTAAAAGGTTATATAGTAAAATGAAAGCTGCTATTTGTAAGAAGACATGGGTGCAATAGACTAGTAGATGTTTTTCTGTTATTATTGCAGGACTGAACTGTAATATTTCCAGAGCAATTTCAGTAAAGCACAGATGTTTGCTTCTCCAAATTGAACATCAGTTCTGATGTTATTCACTTGAACTATTTAGGCCAAAGGCAGAACCCCAGATTAGATTCCACGAATCTGTCTCCATCTGTAGGTCCAAGGTCCTCCATATCTGTGTTAATTTGCTTTTACATCTCATTTTGATAATATGGGATTAAAATATGACTCATCTCTTCTGCTTTTTTAACTCTAGTACTTGTTCATTCGCTTGATGTAAACTTTAAAACAAAACATGTTATAAGGAGCAGGGCTGCACAATGACAAATATACACTACAAGTCAAATGTTTTACATCCACTTCCTCATTTAATGGTTTTCTTTATTTTCATGACTATTTACATTGTAGATTCTCACTGACAGTATCAAAAATGTGAATGAACACATGGAATTATGTAGCACACAAAAAATTGTAAAATAACTTTAAATATGTTTCATATTTTAGATTCTTTAAAATAGCCACCTTTGCTTTGATTACTGCTTTGCACTGTTGGTATTCTCTCAATGCCTCATGAGATGGTCACCTGAAATGGTTTTCCAAAGAGTCTTGAAAGAACTTCTCAGGGGTGCACCGAGAAAAGGCCAAAGGTTAATATTTCAGTCATCAAAGCAACGGGTGGGCACTTTGTGGAATGTAAAATAAAAAAACATATTTGAAGTTCTTTTACAAGTTTTTGTTTGGTACTTAATTCCATATGTGTGTATTCAGTTTTGATGCTTTCAATGAGAATCTATGTACAATGGAAATAGTCATGAAAATAAAGTCAATTTCAAAGTTTGTCTAAAATATAATGTATAATATTAATCTTGCAAAGGACCGTTTTTGCTTTTTATTATATTCTAGGTGTCAGAACCAAGGGTGGGGATATGGCATTAAATGTTTTCATGATATTTTGTGGTGCTATATTGATAATGTTAAAAGTGAAGAGAAACTATAACTTCTTTTCATTCTTTTTTTAGCTAACTATGTGGCGCAATCAAAGCACCACTAATACTACTGAAAAGCATACTCATTTGAAAATAGGCTTCTTCAGGATGCCAGGTATACAGGTCCTTCTAAAAAAATTAGCATATTGTGATAAAGTTCATTATTTTCCATAATGTCATGATGAAAATTTAACATTCATATATTTTAGATTCATTGCACACTAACTGAAAAATTTTAGGTCTTTTATTGTCTTAATACGGATGATTTTGGCATACAGCTCATGAAAACCCAAAATTCCTATCTCACAAAATTAGCATATCATTAAAAGGGTCTCTAAACGAGCTATGAATCTAATCATCTGAATCAACGAGTTAACTCTAAACACCTGCAAAAGATTCCTGAGGCCTTTAAAACTCCCAGCCTGGTTCATCACTCAAAACCCCAATCATGGGTAAGACTGCCGACCTGACTGCTGTCCAGAAGGCCACTATTGACACCCTCAAGCAAGAGGGTAAGACACAGAAATAAATTTCTGAACGAATAGGCTGTTCCCAGAGTGCTGTATCAAGGCACCTCAGTGGGAAGTCTGTGGGAAGGAAAAAGTGTGGCAGAAAACGCTGCACAACGAGAAGAGGTGACCGGAGGTGAGGAAGATTGTGGAGAAGGGCCGATTCCAGACCTTGGGGGACCTGCGGAAGCAGTGGACTGAGTCTGGAGTAGAAACATCCAGAGCCACCGTGCACAGGCGTGTGCAGGAAATGGGCTACAGGTGCCGCATTCCCCAGGTCAAGCCACTATTGAACCAGAAACAGTGGCAGAAGCGCCTGACCTGGGCTACAGAGAAGCAGCACTGGACTGTTGCTCAGTGGTCCAAAGTACTTTTTTTTGGATGAAAGCAAATTCTGCATGTCATTCGGAAATCAAGGTGCCAGAGTCTGGAGGAAGACTGGGGAGAAGGAAATACCAGACGTCCAGTGTCAAGTACCCACAGTCAGTGATGGTCTGGGGTGCCGTGTCAGCTGCTGGTGTTGGTCCACTGTGTTTTATCAAGGGCAGGGTCAATGCAGCTAGCTATCAGGAGATTTTGGAGCACTTCATGCTTCCATCTGCTGAAAAGCTTTATGGAGATGAAGATTTCATTTTTCAGCACGACCTGGCACCTGCTCACAGTGCCAAAACCACTGGTAAATGGTTTACTGACCATGGTATCACTGTGCTCAGTTGGCCTGCCAACTCTCCTGACCTGAACCCCATAGAGAATCTGTGGGATATTGTGAAGAGAACATTGAGAGACTCAAGACCCAACACTCTGGATGAGCTAAAGGCCGCTATCGAAGCATCCTGGGCCTCCATAAGACCTCAGTAGTGCCACAGGCTGATTGCCTCCATGCCACGCCGCATTGAAGCAGTCATTTCTGCAAAAGGATTCCCAACCAAGTATTGAGTGCATAACTGTACATGATTATTTGAAGGTTGACGTTTTTTGTATTAAAAACACTTTTCTTTTATTGGTCGGATGAAATATGCTAATTTTGTGAGATAGGAATTTTGGGTTTTCAAGAGCTGTATGCCACTATCATCGGTATTAAGACAATAAAAGACCTAAAATATTTCAGTTAGTGTGCAATGAATCTAAAATATATGAATGTTACATTTTCATCATGACATTATGGAAAATAATGAACTTTATCACAATATGCTAATTTTTTGAGAAGGACCTGTATAGACGTGTCATTTACATAACTAAACTAACAGTAACTGCATTTAATCATATTTTATTGATGCTCTCATGGAACAGTGGAGAAAATAGTAAAAGTAACAATCCCAACTATATACCCAGTTTTGGGGGTTTTCAAACAATATTAATTGGAATTTATTGTTGTCACAATAATTACAAATTCTTGTTATAAGAAACTTTTCATGATGATGATAAAAAATACTAACTTAACCGGAACTTAAAAAAACTGGAACTTAACCCAGTCAAGACTGTGGAGATGATGGTGGACTTTCAGAGAACACCACCGCACATACCCCCTCACCATACTTAACAACACTGTGTCTGCTGTAGACCACTTCCGATTCCTAGGAACCAGCATTTCTCAGGTTTCGAGAAATGGTGGTTCTCGAAATCTGAGATGGTTGTCACATATAGACAATGTTTGGAAGAAGTATGGGGTAACAACACTGTCAAAAACAATGTGTATGTAAAGACGGAAATGTGTGCATATTAGTCAATAGTTGTGCATAAGTAAAATCCAAAAGAGGTATTGTATATTTTCTCTATAAGAATACAAAGTAAAATGTTACAGCTTCAAGAAATTACAAACACAAAGTTCAAGTTTACAGTTGTGGTTTATTCTTTATGAATACAATATGTTATAACAGTTTGTGAATGCGATTTCTTTTCTATGAGAATACAAATTTACATCAGCAACTTGGTGTCATGTGATCTCAGGCTCAGAATATAGTGGGTGGAGTTATACAATGATGTACAGTAGGTGGCAGTATGCACCTCTGAATTTGTTGCAAACCGCCAGGAGAAGAAGCAGCAGCAGCACTAGCGCCAAGATGACGGACCAAGAGCATATATTAACGACATTAAGACATATATAAACTTTTTAACGTTACCTGGCTTTGAACCATAGTTTATTGGTCCGTTCTTTTGGCGCTAGTGCTGCTGCTTCTTCTTCTCTTCTTCTGCTGGTGGTTCGCAACAAATTCAGAGGTGCATACTGCCACCTACTGTACATCATTGTATAACTCCACCCACTATATTCTGAGCTTGAGATCACGTGACACCAAGTCGCTGATGTAAATTCGTATTCTCAAAGAAAAGAAATCGTATTCACAAACTGTTATAGCAAATTGTATTCATAAAGAATAAACCACAACTGTAAACTTGAACTTTGTGTTTGTAATGTCTTGAAGCTGTAACATTTTACTTTGTATTCTTATAGAGAAAATATACAATACCTCTTTTGGATTTTACTTGTGCACAACTATTGACTAATATGCACACATTTCCGTCTTTACATACACATTGTTTTTGACAGCGTTCTTACCCCATAAAGAAGGCCCAGCAGAGACTGTACTTCCTGAGGCAATTCAAGAAGTACAACCTTCCACAGGAGCTGCTAGTCGTCTTCTACACTGCCATAATTCAATCTGTCTTCGTCCATCTCAGTGTGGTTTGTATGAACCACAAAGCAGGACAGGTCCAGACTGCAACGAACACTCAGGTCTGCAGAGAGAATCATCAGGCCTGACCTTCCCTCTGTCCATGACTTACACAGTTCTAGGGTCAGGGAAAGGGCAGCTAAAATCTCTGCAGACCCCACTCACCCTGCACACAAACTGTTTAGACTTTTCCTTCAGGTGGCGCTACAAAGCACTGTCTGCTAAAACCAGTTGCCACAGAGACAATTTCTTCCCCCAGGCCGTTTCTCTGATAACACTTAACAGTCCAGAACAACACAATGCATTTTAAAGTCAATTGTGTATATATGTACATTAGATATATATATATATATATATATATATATATATATATATATATATATATAATTAGAAGAATCCTCACTGAGAGCAGAGAGTAACGGAGTTCCTTGTTTGTCTGTACAAACTTGACAATAAAGCTTATTCTGATTCTGATAAATGTCCACTCTTTGTCAGAATGCACTTTTTGCATGCCAATAAGATATTCAGCCTGTTTGATGAAATCTCAGTGCAATAGACCTCAACACCTAAAACGAATGATCATTCCCAAGATGCTGAAGGTCACAGAGAGAATTAGAAGCATAGTAATGCTAGATAAGAGATGAGTGAGGTAAATGGGAGATTTATATCATCTTTACAATATTTAACAATAAAATGACCACTGCAAGACTTTCTATAATCATGGAGACGTAATTTCAGTATTGTATGATAGAGACTCTCCACCGGTAAAATGCTTGGTTGTTAGACCTATGAATCAGTCTGCTATTGTCTTCTCTGAAGATTTTTTTTACTTTAACACAGAGACATAAAAATGATAAAATGTGTATTCCAGTAGTTCAAAACTGTGGTCTGTTTTTTTTTTTTTACTTGTTTTGTAACTCTTTTTAGACCTCGAGTTCAATGACATCACTCTATAGTGGTGCGGTAATGACTGAAGAATAATTCCTGTTTCCACAGACCCACAGCTTGCAGGACATGAGGCAGCAAGCGGCCGTCGCTGCCAAAGTCTTCATTCAGAGAGATTACACCAATGGAACCATGTGCCAGTTCCAGACCAAGTTTCCTTCGGAGCTGGAGACCAAGGTAGGAGACGCCTCTAAAATGTGCTTCACACGAGGACTCCTGCTGGTCAAATTTGGTCCAATATATCTGTGCTGTCTTGTGGTTGACAGTGGTTTTGATCCACAGCAGATGGGAAACAGAATCTGAGTTTTAGTTAATCTTGAGTACAATTTCAGAGTCCTACCTATTGTTTATTTCTAGTACAGATGACATCTTTTTGTACTTGATTCAAATCTCAGTTGCCTACATGTTTTGAGATAATAATCTGTAGACAGTAGGCTAGTGTAGCCACCAAGTAAGTTGTAATTCAAAGTAAGCTTTAGTGATAAGTTAGTTCGGGTCTTTTAATCTGCAGGACTGGTGAGACCAAAATTATACATACTGCTTCAACCTTTTTTATATTTTGTCCACAAACCACAAACTTGGAAGGTTTTACTGGCCTTTTATGTAACTGACCAACATAAAATAGGTCATGATTGTTTAGTCGAATTAAACTAATGGCTGGGGGGGACAGTAGTGGCCTTTATTTTTTCCAGTATTTTTTTTGGTCTTTTTTTTGACAGTAGATAGACAGGAAATGGGGATGGAGAGAAAAGGGAAGACATGCGGCAAATGTCACCGGTTCCAGTGACATGGTCGGGACCCGAACCCGGGATGGCACGTCAAGGACCAAAGCCTTCGCCCTCACCCGATTTGTGGGAAGAACACTGTGATATGACGCGTTTATACCCACCCTTCAAAGCTGACCTGATTTTAGAACGCTTTGTCATTAGCGGTCGCACAGGGTCATAGGGTGCAACGAAGCGGGAACAGACTCAGCGCATGCGCAATAGCCTACATGTAAAAACCACACATGGAGGAAGCCCAGATGTCAGTCTAGGGCCGATACCCTGAAATGCGCTGATGAGAACCCTGGTTCTGTCTCAGTGCTCTGTGGAGTCTGTGCTAATGGCAAGAAATGATGTGCATCCACAGCATGCGATACAGAGATGGTCTCTGTGTTTTTACCTTAAATCTCCAGCCATCTGCCTGAAGGGACTGACTGCAATCATCACAACACACACTCGAGCAAAGCACATGTTCACTTTTGTACAACTTAGCTGATATGGGGCTTGGACTATCCCTAAGTGGCGAGTCAGAGCAATAATAGCAGTGAGTTGACTCTAATCCTGTCGCTGCCAGGTCTGTTTCAAAAAAACATACAGAGATGGCAAAAAGGCCTCTCAGGTTCCATCTTAAGCTTTTCTTCCTCAGGGCGAGCAAAGCTGCTTGATTGGTGGAGGTGTGGATATAAAAACGGGAATCCTGGACGAAAACGTGTTAAAGATTGCAAACGTTGAGGCAGGGGTGGAGATTGACCTTCCAGCAGAACAAGCTTAAACACAGCCAGAGGTACAATGCAAGGGTTTTCCTTCTTGCTACCAGTTATGTACTACTTTGTGTTGTTCTTTGACAGAAAACACATTGAAGTTATTTGTTGTAATATAAAATAAAAACCAAATATAAAATTGTTCAGTGTGTATGGCAAGTTTACTCACTTAGTTATATACTGTGTATTCATTTTGATAGGGGCATCATTGCTGCACAGAGGCGATAAGGACCAACAGGAAGTGTATCAGTGGTGTAAAGTTGACTCTGTATACTGGTTTAGTCCAGAGTCACAGTGGTAAGGAGAGGGTTGAGGAACACCTGACTCATTTTTTCATTACTTCAAACTAATTTCACCAGAGACGCCTGGGATCAACAGATCTGCCTTCATGTCTTTTTTGCCACATTGGCTCTCTCCTCTCCCCACTAACGTGCTCACATTGTGCTAATCTTCTGCAGAAAATTTGCCATGGTAGCGAACATTTTCTGATGGCTTAGTCCGCAGATGAAAAACAACCAGACTATGTAACATCTGCAATGTGTTTGTCTGTTCTGGTTTGTGGAGTTTGATTTGAGGCGTCAATTCCAAACAATTCATATGAATTGGTCAGGAATTTGTAAATGATCGCCACAGCTGACATGCCCCTAGTATTCAGAGCAGAGTTTTCAGCGGTGTTAAACTGTTGTGCTTGAGTAGTTGATAACACTATTTTAGTACTCCTCATCCACATTTATTGGTTCTGTTTGCTTTACTTGAATTTTAGGATCTTGCAAGATGTCAACACTCATAGTGGTGCTGTAGTGCTGTTTTTCTAACAAATGATCTAAAATAGGAGACACACTGCCATTGTTTTTGCATTTAAGTAAAGCACAGTTTGTTGATGGATACTATCAGCTTTCTCTTCATGGATAAGTCTTGACCTCGGTCTTTATGTAAGTTGTGCTGAGGAAGAAGGTCTGATGTGGAGAATGAAGAGCAGGTAGCTGAAACAGCACAGGCTTTATGCTACATTTAAGCCCGTGCCAGCCACATGGACAGAAAGCTGGGGATTTGATGCTCATGCCACATAAAAGAGCTGCTTTTCATCATGTTAAGAGGTTTATTGGCACTTCCGTATAGTAGGGTGGTCTTCAGTGTTTTTTCCAGTAAGATTTAAAGGTCATACACATAAATGCTCACTGCCATAAAATTCCTCCCCCACACATTCGTTCAAGATTAGCTATACTTCTATTTCTAAAATATGCATCATATGGCCAAATATTTTATGGCCTGCATTTTTATTTAATTAGTTGATTTAGCTTTTTTATTTGTGCCAACATTTTTATTTCCTTTTGTAGGGTTTGCATATTTTGTGGTTTTCATTAATCACGTGATTTGCAATGTTTTTTTTTTTTTTTTTTTTTTTTTTTTTGCCAGATTTGTTCATTTAGGATATGGGATTTTCTTTTCATTTTAAGTATGTGGCTGCTCTATAATTATTTATTTTCACTGGGCTGTGTTCACATTGTGTTGACAGTTACAGATCAAAGTGTGCCATGTTTGTTGAATGTGTTTGTAAAAGCTACAGTATGTAGGAATGTGCTCTTATCCTTCATCTTAAAAATCCTTATCTGTCTGGCATAAGCAATGTAACGGTGCTCAGGTCATGTGGTTTGGATCACAGCCTACAGAGTGCAAAATTGCAGGGAGAACAAACCTGCTGCTAGAACGTTGTGTTGCATTCCTCAGGCACAAGAAAGCATAGCATTGGAGGGGTTTCTGCTGCTCATGGCTCCACTTAGACGCTTCTCAGTGATTAGTCTGTTTTGGGGTTTTTGCTCTCAGTACTACATGCAATGCAAAAGTACTAGGGGTGTTATGGTACACAAAAATCACGGTTCGGTGCATACTTCGGTTTTAAAGTCACAGTGTGGGATGCTTTCATGTTTTCTTGTTTTTATGCTTTAATGAAGAGAAACAAACAAAAAGTTACGTTGTTGAACTGACTGGAGATCTGCTTTGATTTTGTTTTTATTGAATAAAGGATGGATGGATGGATTATACAGCAGTGAAACATCTTGATAGTGGTCATTGTTCTTCAGGAATTTGTAAACACAACTGCACAGACATATGTAATGCTGTTTTTAATTATCAGTCAGATTGATGGAGACAATGTCTGTACTTTAACTGGATCATTCTAATACCTCAATATGCTTTGTTCTATTTTGTATAGGCTTTGCCCTTTAAGGCTATCGCCAGTGGGTTCTATTCTTTCGCGCATGCGCAAGCACTGAAATCTTTAGTCTACACCCACCTGCTGGGTAGGCCTCACCCGGTCTGTATAAATTGTCCACAGACTGGGTAATCGGCTGCTTTTTTTTTTCTTCAGCGTCAGCAAGAGCATGGAATTTTAGAACATTATAAGCAAGAAGAATGGCGGGCTACATCATGGGCTATGACTGGCACGCCATCTGTGAGGGTTGCTTAGGACCTGACCACTGGTCTGGCCCTGTCCCTGCAGCCCACCTACCCTTCCTGCAGATACCTCCCTCCAGAGGAGAAACAACAGAGGCTTGCTATCTTTTTTCCCGTAGGAGGAGAATCCCCATAGCTAGACATAGTGCTAGATGCCTTTGATCAGTCGATTCCACCTCTGAGGCGGTAACTGGCAGCACCCGTACTTCCCTTCTCCGGAAGAAGGAGCCGAGATAAGTGCACCATCAGCCCACTCTCAGGGCCTACTGATGTCAGCAACCACACTTCTGGCGATGGTTTCGCTAACATGCGTGGCCATAGCTATCGTAGCAAAGTAGCTAGTGCTAAAGACGTCCCGGTGCCGCTAGGCCCGCCTTCCACAGTTAAGATGTCAGGTAAACTGCCTTGGCACATTTAGCCGACGAGACCCGGTAAGGCCCCGCTTCGCCTCGGTAACAACATACCTGTCAAGAGCGGCAACCGAACCCCTGCAACTGAAGGCCCCTGTCTTTGCCTTCTCAAACATCACGAGGGCAGGGTCCTTCACTGGTCAGGGCTTCTTCTGGGTTCCGCACTAGAGCCCAACCTGACCGTGACGTTAAGGAACAGGCTGGCCTGGCACGTTGGACGACGGCTGGTGCCCCTTCTCCCCAGCGATCAGATCGCAGCAAGGCTCACTGATCGCTTCCATCAGTGTGCCACTCAGGCTGCAGCAGCAACCAACAGCATCTTTTTCCTCGCCTATGCTGTCTTAAGAAGGCTCAAGAATTAGGATCTCCCATCAGAAGACGCAGAGGACTTCTGTAACTTTGCCGACCCCATTCTGAATCTCGATGCAGCGTCAGCTGTGTGCTCCTCTCATCGCTGCTTGGCAGAACCTGCTGCAGTGTCAATATGGCTTTGTCTCTCCTCTTCTATCACATAGGTATTAAAGGAAAAGAGCTGCTGGAAGGTCCTATCAGTACTGCTCTGGTCCGTTTTTCAGTTTTTGCTGGAGCAGCTGCAGACGTTTCATAGTCAGGAGGCATGGGGCCCCATTCCAGCCTGAATCCCGCTACTCCCACACCACCAGCCGCCGGCCGGACCATCAGGTTAGGCAACATCAGTGGAGGCGATCAGCACAATGCGTGGCAGGAGCCCGCTCTGAAATGGCATCTCACTGATGTGCCCACTCAGTTCACACAGTTTTGCCGGCAGAATCCAGCTGCGCGCCCAAGGCTTAACTTCCTGCTGAAGCTGATCTGCAGTCCTCCTCAAGCAGAGGCTCCATGGGTTCTCCTCGGAGATTCCGAAGCATATAATGGCAGCAGGAGCTTTAAACTGGCTCATGTTATTGAAATCCACATTACGGCAAACAAAAGCGCCCCCTCTCAAAGCACTATTATGAGTGGCAGTGCTATGCTCCCGGGACAGATTGAAGGACACATGGATCAGCAGAGGTTACACGCTGCAGTTCCTGTAACATTCCCGATCGTTCAGAGGGCTTGTGGAAACAGTTCTGGCTGGAGACAGCAGAACTGTTTTCACAGAACTGCTAGAACTCCGTGCAAAAGACTTTATTTCCAGAGTTCCACATGCAGAGGAAAACAGGGTTTTATTCCCTTTATTTCCCGGTTCCTGTGAGAACGAGACCCGTTCTCAATCTGTCCCTGTTCAAAAAATCGATCATGGTGAAACAATTCCACATGCTGGCAGTACGGCAGATACTGCAGAATGTTCACCAGAGCGACTGGATCTGAAAGACGTATATTTACACATCCTCATCATTCCTAAATACTATATATCTGCGTTTCGCTTTTCAGGGGACCCCATATCAATACAACCGCCTGCCGTTCGGTTGCTGTGTCACCCCGCTCATGTTCTCCACATGCGTGGAGACAGTGCTCCAGCCGTGGTTTCTACTAGCTTGATCCAGAGAGGAAGCAGCTGTGCAGACAAGGACATGGGTGGCACATCTAGCAAACTTGGGTTTTTCCATAACCTGAGAAAAGAGTTCTGTTCTCCCAACCCAGATTATTATCTGCGATGCAGTTAAACACAGCCACATTGAGAGCCCGACTCTCACAGCTGAGAGCAGCTGTCTGGCTGCTAAACGGGAGTGGTTAGAGAAGATCGGCCTCCTGCTGGAAGTCATGCACATAATTCAGGGGACTTCTACTACAGCTTTAATTACATTTCTGTCATTCAAAACAGCTCTTCTGTTAAGTCTGACATCTGCCAAGAGATTGCGTGATTATCTGTGCTCTCTGTTGCTTCTTCCTGTTTCAGAATACAGGGCGACGGCAGCTCAGCTGAGCAGCATCCTAATCCTGCTTTTATAACTAAAGAATCACAAACTCCTTCAGGTCCAGAGTGATAACTCTGAATGGCTTCTATCCTCCTCATAGCTCTGAGGAGGAAACTACTCTCATCTTCTGTCCTGTGTGTCTGCACAGTGCCTTTCACACTGGTTATGTGAGGCTGTTTCACATACTGATACTTTTCTGTATTGGATCCTCCGCAGAAGCTCTGAGTTCACTTCCGCTGGGGGATTCCATCCCCCACAGCTCTGCATGGATGAATGATGGTAGAGGACATTTGCGTGGCAGCTTCCTGGTCATCTCCGTGCTCATTTATTATGTTTTATCTGCAGGACGTTTCCCATTCTGTTCTCAGGGTTCTAACTGAATGAATTATGTGGAGAGCAGAATGATTATTATTTCACTGAGCTTTCATATCGGCTCACTCTTTCACCTGCAGGCTCAGAGTGAGATCATAATTATCTCCCAGCCCCGATTCGTGACCTCTCTTATTGTCACTACAGCTAAATTCCTCAAGCCTCCCTGTGATCAGAAATGATTCCCTCTGCTGTTGCGCTCATGGCACGCAGGGGATGTTGCGCTGTGCCATCAGGCATGATTCAGCAGCTGATTGGTTTCCTCCTCCACCTACGGAGTTGTTGACCTGCTCTGCTCAACATCATCACAATTCACAGCAGCAGGTCTTTCGTCTCAGCCTCCACCATAAACGGAGATTATTCTCTTCTCTGTTGCTCATTGCGCAGGGCGCTTCTGACCGTGTATTTACGCATGCGGAAGGCTGGGTTTTTGTGGTTATTCTGGTCTAGCAGATGTTTTTTGTGGTTCGGACGGGCCCAGTGAGGCATATACTACATCCTAACGTTTTGCTTGTTGGCTAAAAAAGTCAATTTTAGATCATTTAGACTGGAGAACATTCTTCCACATGTTTGCTGTGTCCCCAACATGGCTTGTGGTAAACAGGACTTCTTATGGCGTCTTTTCAACAACTGCTTTCTTCTTGCCATTATTCCATAGAGACCGGATTTGCAAACAGCACAACTAACAGTTGTCCTGTAAACATATTATCCCAGCTGAACTGGGGATCTCTGCAGCTCCTCCAGAGTTCCCATTGGCCTCTTGGTTGATTCTCTTAGTAATGCCTTCCTTGCCGGTCAGTTTAGCTGGACGGCCATTATGTCTTGGGAATCATACATTTATGCCATACTCCTCCCGGTTTTACATGATGGATTAAAAAGTACTATGTGAGATGGTCAAAGCTTTCAGTGTAACTTTAAACTTGATGATTGTTGTTTTACTAACTTGGTGACTTCAGAAGGAAGTTGGTTTCACTGGAGGTTATGTAGAGGTTCAAGAGGTAAAATGGAAGTCAATACAAATGCGTGCCACTCTTTTTAGGTTTTTCTTCTAGAAATCCATATATTGTTTTTCTTGCACTTCATAATTATGTGTCACTTTATCTATCACACTAGACACAAATGAAATGCATTGAAGTTTGTGGTTGTAACACAACAAAGTGCAGAAAAGTTCAGGGGTGTGAATACTTTTTCAAGGCAACTGTCAACGCACCAGTCTAAGGATCTTAGAGAACAACTGAGATCGATTTAACTCTAAAGAAGATCTATGTCTCTAGGAAGGAATATTTTGAGGATTAGTTAGTAGATTTTTGATGTTTGTGTCCAAGTTGGACCAATTCCCGCCAGTTATTAAGTAGAAACAGCCCCAAGGCGCACAGCCGAGGCATCCTCATCGTTCAGGAGGTGTTTCGAAATGCAGGAAGGAAGCCTAGAGTTTCCTTGATGCATGACCAGTCTAAAAACATGCAGCCCCTCATTTATCAAAAGAGTAGAATAATTACTTAAATACATCCTGGAAACAACACACACAGCTGTAAATCCTGATTTGAAATGTTTAATCTGTTTTGCTTTTATATATGTTAGATTGACAAGCAGCAGTTTGAAGAGACGATACGGACACTGAACAACCTTTATGCAGAGGCAGAGAAGCTGGGAAGTCAGTCATTTATTGAAGGCTGTCTGGCGTGCCTCACAGCTTACGCAGTCTTTCTGTGTATGGAGACTCATTATGAGAAGGTGAGATATGTTGGCTTTGTAAACTCATACAATATTCAAATGTGTATTTGGTCTAGCAATACTTGAACTGCGTCCACCTGCACCCAAACAAATCCTTTTGGTCTTATCAAGAGACTCAAAGCAAACATTCGGAAGAAGCAGCTATTTCCTGTTTTCTTTTCAGAGTGGCTGTTAAAATGATAAAATGGGTATATGCTGATTTTTATCTGAATGGAGAGGAAAAAACTACTTTAAACATGAAATTCAACCTAAACCTAAGTAAAAAGTAATTTCCTCCCATGTTAAATCTTAAATTAACTGTGATTAACCACACTTTTTTTTTAGGCAACTGGATTTAGTGTCACTACCCACATCTAAACCTTATTACTGCTAGACCTCTATAATTTAGATGTCACTTAGAACCTGGCTGGTAACATGAAGTACCCTAAAAGATCTCCCAGAGCACACACCTTCGCTTGTTCTGAAGAAACAAAAGACAGACGAGAAACAAAGCCGCTGACATCTGTCAGTCTGGTAGGGCTCATTTCTAAGGTTTTGGGACTCTAATAAAACACGGTGAGATCCACTAATGGAGATAACTTTGAACAGTGCTAGGCTCATCCAGGAGGTCACAAGAGAACCCAGAACAACATCTAACGGTCTGCAGGCCTCAGTTGCTTCATTTAAGGTCAGAGTTTATGATTCAACAATAAGAAAGAGAAATGGTCTGCATGAAAGAGTTCTAAGGCCAAAACCATTGCTGATAAAAACAAAACAAAAAACACGCAAGGCCTGTTTTAAATATGCCCAAAAACATTTTGATGATCCATAAGACTTCTGGGAAAACATTCTGTAGACTGATGAGCAAAAGTTGAATGTTTTTTAAAGCTAAATAACACTTTCAGAAACGAGTGTCATACCCACAGTCCAATATAGTGGTGGGAGTGTGATGATCAGGGGCATCAGGTTTTGGAGTGGCCTAGTTATTGTCTGGACTGGATTGTCTGATCTGATTAAGATGCTGTGGCATGATGTTATTTAAACAGGCTGTTCATGCCTGAAACCCTCCAATGTGGATGAATTAAAACAAATCTTCAAAGAGGTGAGCGAGTTGTTGACACAGGGTGCCACAACCAGTTATGAGGCTTAGAGGGGATATTACTTCTGATAGGGTTATGTTACTTAGGATAGGGTTTTTCCCTTAACCCTTTATGACTGGCGGGAGCACCGGTGCTTCCATTTGCATATCTATTTTTAAACGCCTGTAGAATTGCGACCAAATAAGCTAGAACAATACCTTTTTTTTTTTTTTTCAAATGAAACCGGAAAGTTCAACTTAAATATTCTACTCACCACATGTCCCGGAGCACGATTTTTATTTTCTAGAAACTGATGCAGAAATCCAGTAAAAAAGCGCAAAAAACGAACATTAAAATCCAGACCAAAGTGTACTTTCTACATTGGAATATGCGTGATGACATTGGTGGATGAACTATCACATGGTTTTCTTTCACACCAATGCCTGCAACAACCGGAAGTGATGTCATTTCCTGGGTGTTTTTTCCCGGGAGTGGTCTTTTTTCTTTTTCCCAGAAGTTGTAGTTTTTTGCAGTAAACTTCGCTCGCACTTTCGCTTTCATTTTCGTTGTTTTTTTGCACTTTTTATTTTTTGAAGATGGTCTTATGAACATATGTGTGTTCATAGGTATCTGGCACACTTAGAGATTTAATTACACTTCTGTAAATAGTTTATTTTGATGTACATATTATCTTTTCTCAAACTGTTCACAATGTACATTTTATATTCGTTTTGGTCTCTGTTCAAAAAAATTTGTGTATTTCAAAACTGAAGTTATGGACACACTCCAAATAAATTTCCTGTGGTTTGAAAGGGGTTTGTGCAACTTTTTTAAATTGCAACGTTTGAGGGATAGAGCTATAATATTTCTGTATTTAGGAAAATTAGTGCGAAAAAAAAACTATTTAAATTTTTCTCGTGGTTAATTGCACTTTTTAGCAATTTACTTAGTTAATATGAAGTTATTATATACAAAATATAAACATTTTGAATATATTGTATTGATGTATAACAAATTGAAATGCTCCAAAAAAATGGCTCTACAGCATGTACAAATGTAAACATATGCTCTGGCAAACTTGTTCTATGGTAGGTCATAAAGGGTTTTAATAAAAAAATAATTTGAAAACTGCGTTTGTGTTTATTTTAGGTTTTCTTTGTCTGTGATGCTACAATTTATTAGAAGATTTAAAAAATGAACAAGTGGTTAAAAAAAAAAAAACAGAAATGGAGGAAATCTGAAAGGGAGTCACTACTTTTTCACAGCTCTACAGCTGTTGGATGGTGGTTTTTACCCCAGTCCCAATCTTAGTAAGCTACTAGTTATAATACTGGTCTGCTGCACCATGCTTTGTTTAGAGGCTAGATGGGAAAGAAATGGTTGATTTCCCTTAAACATAGTTTTTGTGATCTTATGATGTTCAGTACTGATTTACAATTACAAAATAGTTGATTTAAATGATCCAAAATATCCAGCATAAACATATTGTAAATAGAGCCTGATCTTGGCTAAACATGCTTACTATATTTATATTTGGGGCACTTAAACTTCAGGAAAGAAAATCGTGGAAAACAAATTCATTGTTCTTTGTTTTTTTAGGTTCTGAAGAGGATTGCAAAGTATATCCAGGAACAGAATGACAAGATCTATGCACCGCGAGGCCTCCTGCTGACAGATCCTATCGAAAGAGGACTCCGAGTCGTATCCTAAATTCCCATGTGAATCCATAATTATTAAGTACTTTATTTCACAGACACTGTGATGATTGTAAGCCGCAGTGCTCATCAGAAGAACAATCCTCTCTGTAAGCATTAGAATGGTCAGGAAAGCGAACAGTTCTGATTATTTTGGGCAATTATAGAAAAACTGCCAGCTAAACAATTTACCACAGTTGTAGTAGTTTACAGGCCAGCTGCCCCCCACTTTCCTTTAGTGGGTAAATATGGAATCTAACAGTCAAAACAGTTTACAGGAAATCTGGTGCTATGAAATTATATGCTGTAAAAAGTTAGATAAAAGTCAAATGTAATCCATAACATCTACATAAAGCAAGTGGGTGCACCAACATCCTGACTGTCGCTGTATATCTGCGTGTGTGTGGTGACTCGGTATGCTCTTTAATTACATCTGGGAGGGTAGAGGAGATCAGGGTTAACAGAATATGACTGAAATTGTTAGCAGCTGAGCTTTGTTCCCTGTCCTGCCTGAGATTTTATTGAAGTGACAGCAATCTGGATAATTTCTCCAACAATGTCAAGCTGCTGTGCTGATTTTGGCATAAGACCACCGGGGGGAAGGGGGTCTGACAGCAGAGTTTCACCTCAACTATAGTTTCAACATATTAACAAAAGGAATATGACAATTTAATATTTTCAGATCATGTTTCTGGATTTGTTTTGTCTATTTGGTCCTAAACTGTACCTTTGCATGCAGGATTCAGGGGATATCTGTTTTCTTACATATATTTTTAACAGACTTCTAAAGACCCTGAGCGCTGAAATAAATAATGGCAAATAATGACAAAACATATCTGCCAAATACCTGATTTTTCAGCGTCAACATTTGTTTCTGGCACGCTCTGTTGCATTCCATCAGATTTATTGGAGCAGCAGAATCTCACACTGAAAAGTGCACCACAAACCAATGTTTTATTTGAGTACATTTAATCGGAAATGTATTCATTTGTTTTTACATGAAATCATGTTCACCATATTTATTGGCATCCCTGTTGTAAATGTTGGTACAACCCCCTTTTGCTATAGACCTGCACTTCTATGACATTTCACGAGGCTGGAGCAAACAGAGTGAGAAATCTCTGACCATTTCTCTCTCCACAATGGAAATACTGGAAATACCCAGTATCATCCCATTTCATTTTACCGTCAGAGTTCACCAAATTCATGATTTCATGATGCAGTGTCCTTTTCAAGATCCACAGGGTCTTTGGAAGAGATACACACCCACAACTAGCTGTTTCCTGACTGATGAAAATCTACACAAACCTGCCTAATTGAAAACATGTCCTCTTGTCTTTCTCATTTTGAAGAGTAGAGAGGAGAAATGGGCCTCTGCCAGGTTTATACTCGAAGGAAACAAGAAGCTTCGAATTAAAATGTAAATATTTGTTTTACTCTAATAAATGTTCTAAACATAAAAGTTGGGTTCTTCTCAAAGGTTCAGTTTAAGATTGTGCTAGTAAAACATTAGTTCATTTTAATTCATTTTTACCAGATTTTTGAGGGTTTGCTGCCAAAAATGATGCTCCAAACTGTCGAGAAAAGATTTTTTATATTAAATAAAGTGAAATGTCACTGAGCCCTGTTTTGTAGCTCAGGCAGGCACACAAAGCAAATATAACAGCTGCAGTAATTAGACCTATTGTTTCTTAAACTAAATGTGAAACTGCTGCAGCTGCTTTTCCTTGACAGCCTTGACAAGATCGAGATCACCATCTATGAAGACAGAAGCTTCACCAGATAAAATCAGTAACATGGTGAGTCCAACCACAACTAGAGCCAAGGCCTGTTCCAGTAGCTCAGATTTTATGGAGATATATTATGCTCAGCAAGCTAAACATTTCGACATCACACATTTTTTCCCATAGCTGTAACTGAGAGTTGGAGCGAATTGGCTCTGGAAATAAAAGGGAGTAATAACACAAGCTGCTCTCCTCTTTTGCCCCTCTGTCCATTGCTCCTAAAAAAATGCCTCCTACCCTTTCAAAGACGGATCCCACATCAAAGTTAGAAGCTGTGAGTAATATTAATGAGCTACTTCCCCACTAGGAAGCCTGTTTTATGGAGCATTTTTTAAGGATTATTCTACCTCCTTTATGACTTCACATTGTAGCGCCCAGTGTTTAGTCATGCTGTAAATTTACTGAGAGGTTGATGTTTAGAATACATGAGCAAGCCAACCTGAGTAACTAATCCTAAAATTCATGGAGAATCTCTTGATGACAGGAGCCCTCTGGATGTTGCTACATGGGATTAATGAAACTATTCCAACATTTAAAAAGCCACTTGCTTGTTGACTTTGAAGGCCACATTTGCAAAGAACAAGGAAAAGTGTTAGCTTTGTTTTTAAGTCACTTGGAAACAAGAAATGAAGCTTTAATATAACATATAAGCTATAAAGTAATAGTTTAGTGTATGCTGTGCCACAGAAGGTACAGTGCTTTGCAAAACAATTCAGACTTCTTTGTTACATTAAAGCCATAAACCTTTTTTTTTTTTTTTTTTTTAGAGGATTTCATGTGATGGATTAACACAAATTGGTGCATAATTGTTAAGTGGTGGGAAAGTGACAAATGGTTTCCAACATTTGTTTAACAAAAATGTCTAAAATCTGTTTTGCAGAAATATTGAGCTCCTCTGAGTCAGTACATTGTTAAACCACCTTTACCTTCATGCTAAGCCTCTACCAGCTTTGCCCATCCTCATATTAAAAGTTTTGCCAGTTCTTCTGTGCAAAATAACTCAAACTCAACTTTTTCCAGAGGCTGACTATGAGATTTAGGTCTGGACATTGACTGGGTCATTCTAACAAATTAATATGCTTTAATCTCTAACAGGTTTTCTTCCAGGAGTTTTAGCTCCATCCATCTATACACTGACCAGCTTCTCTGCCCCTGCTTAACAAAGCATCCCCACAGCATGATGCTGCCACCACCATATTTAACTCGTAAATGGAAAAATGTCAACAGATAAAATTCTAAATTATGGTGAGGATTGGTATTGGAATCCCTTTATTCTGTTACTCCAAAAAAAGTAGACTGCAAATAGCTGGTCACCTAAACCCTTGTAAATTATTGTCATTTATCTACTTTAATCTGCATTGGGTCTCAATGTTGCCAAGGTGGATATGTATCTCACTATTGCCGGTTACTGCATATTCAACACATTTAAAGGAGTGTATTGAAAGCACTTTGTTGCCATCTAGTGGTCAGAGTTATCTTAAAGTATGCCTAATTTTGTTGCTTGGCAAACTAAGTAAATACAAATTTATTATCTGTACCTTATTCTAATTAAACAATCTCCACTTATTTTAGCCTCTGTTTGACAGCACAACCACATCTGTCAATCATTTCTGTTTTTATGTGATGTAAATAAATCCAGAGAGTAAGGAGCTAATTGGAAATGAAATATATCCAAGTTTGTGGGTTTATTTTGACCAAATTAAGTAAATAGTGAAGGTATGGTTAAAAATGAAAAATGTGGCTGCAATTTAAACAAACATCCTCACTAAACTAATAGCTTAGAACATTTAACGTGAGTCAGAAAATATACTCTGTAATGTTTCTGGTGCTAAGTTTAGAATAAATGTTTGGGAGTAAAGGTTTTCCAGCATCTCAACAATAAGTTTACTCTGGAGCATTTTTTCAGGGGTGTCCTAAATCACAATTGGCTTTCCTAAAATGCTGCATCCTTCTGAGGCAGGACCGCATGATCAACCACAGATGGGAGTTTAAATACCTGCAGATCTTCCACACTCAGTTGGCACAGCTCATCTCATAAATCTTTTCTTTGTCTGTTAAAGAAAATCCCTTTCTTTCTCTCTTGTGTTCAGATAAGCCAGGGAGGCTCATTTAGGATCTGCTGGGTCTGGATCATTCTGAAAAGTACTCTTGTGTAGAACCTGGCTAGTATCAGGTCACTGCATTGCAGCAGAGATACCACCCTCAGACAGAGTGAGACTTTCTCTGTAAATACATTACCAGGAGTCTGTTGTTTTTGGCGACGTCTTTGTGACCATAGACCCCTGTGGACGGCTCCGCTATTGGCCAACTACCAAAAAGATGGATTGAAAGATTTCTCTGGTCATCTGAAATTCCTACTAACGGCCTCAACTCATATGCACCTCCTTCCGAGAAATGCAAACCCGGGGCTTTTATAAGTAGCTGTTGATGGAAGGCTGCATTGGATATTTGCCAGTCAAAAGCAGGGTAAGCTGTAGCCAGCAACGTGACTAAGGAGACCTGTAGTACATTCATCTTACAGTTTCTTCGTCCTGCCAGGGTCTCTCCTCTGTCTCTTCCAAGCACGGCCTGATACATCCGTGTTGAAAATTAGGAAATGCTATCCTGTTCTCAGAACTCTGTTTTACCCTGGAATGTTCAGCTTTAATTACCAGACTTCTTATGGAACCTTAGGTGCACCAGAACACATAAAACCGCCTGCTAGACCTTGAAGAGGTTTAAAGCAGGAATTTTGGTTGCTGAGCATCTGCCAGGTGAAAAGTTGAATGGTGATGATGGATCAGCCTCCAGTGGGAGGAGTATGCTGTGGAGGAAAAACACGCTTGGCCTGTACAGTCCCCGACTGCTGAGCAACTACTCAAAGGCTGATGGCGCCAAGTCCATGTCCCGACGTCTCTTTCCGAACACATTCTGCTGCTGCAGCACTGTTATTTGGCTCGATGTACAAACCTGTAAAATGAGTCAGTGGAGACTGTTGGACAGGGTGAGGGCATAAGTGATATTCATCATTAGCTTTGTGTTCTTTTCATTATCTGAAATGTAGAGTTTCCTCAGCTGTCAAGTTTATTTTTCAAAGACCAAACGGAAGATAATTTTCACTTACCACCTTTTAAATTGCTGTTATTACACAAGGCTGTAAATCATGTTGGAAAGCAGTCAGCACTTTTCTTCAACACTTCTTGATACATGCTTTTGATTGGATTCATTTTACAAATATGTTTTTTTTATTAAAAATATTTATATAATTGTCTTTGGAAAAAAAGATGATTTGTCACAAGTGAGGATTTTATTGATTAGAATATTACAGAACGTGGTTTTTTTGAGCTGATTGTACTGGCTGTGATGCTTATGGAGAGTCATGGGAATGTTGTGTAAGAAAAGCAATGGTTAGAAAAATGTGGGTTAATTATAATCCCATTGTAAGGTAAGGTAAGTTTATTTATATAGTGCTTTTCAGTAACGAGACACTCAAAGCGCTGTACATACAATTACAATCACAAAGAAAATAAACACAGATACAGACACAGAAAAACTACAATCCTTCTGAGAAATCTAAAAATCTCTGGCCAACATTACAATGATACAGATAACATTAATAATCCTTCGGGTTTTACTGGTAAGAGCTGGTTCTAAACCAATCTGTCTAAAGAGGTAATTATATCATTAAGTCCTCTATGTAGGGGAAAGCATCTTGTGCTAAGAGAGAATGATCCTTGGGTTCGCTGGTATAATTCAGTTGTAGTCCCATAATTGAAATTTAACCAAGCAATCACTGAGTTCTGACTAAGGAAGCTGAGTCACTGGTGTAAAAACAGCTTTTGTTCAGCCATGACTGACTAGGGGTTGGTCATGGCAGATTGTCCAGGAGTACTTTCTATGTAAAGGTAAAGTAAAATGTTAGAAGCAGTAGTAGCTCCTTTTTAGTGGCTTCATCTCAGAGAGCAACACAGCTAAGCAGATACTCTGAAACAAATTTTCAAGTCTAGAGTATGAAGGCTCAGCCAGCTATGTCAGTAGCTATTTCTAGGAGACAGGCTACCATTAACCTACATAATTGAGCTAATAAAAAATTCTGTAGCCAAAATAGCCCTGGGCTGAGGTAGGGAACTTCTCTGACTTGGAAAAGTCCTTTAAAACTCTGTGAGACCGCTAAACTAACAGACTCCCTTAAAGAACGGCAGGTGTACAGGGGTTGGACAATGAAACTGAAACACCTGGTTTTAGACCACAATAATTTATTAGTGTGGTGTTGGGCCTCCTTTTGCGGCCAATACAGCATCAATTCGTCTTGGGAATAACATATACAAGTCCTGCACAGTGGTCAGAGGGATTTTAAGCCATTCTTCTTGCAGGATAGTGGCCAGGTCACTACGTGATACTGGTGGAGGAAAACGTTTCCTGACTCGCTCCTCCAAAACACCCCAAAGTGGCTCAATAATATTTAGATCTGGTGACTGTGCAGGCCATGGGAGATGTTCAACTTCACTTTCATGTTCATCAAACCAATCTTTCACCAGTCTTGCTGTGTGTATTGGTGCATTGTCATCCTGATACACGGCACCGCCTTCAGGATACAATGTTTGAACCACTGGATGCACATGGTCCTCAAGAATGGTTCGGTAGTCCTTGGCAGTGACGCGCCCATCTAGCACAAGTATTGGGCCAAGGGAATGCCATGAAATGGCAGCCCAAACCATCACTGATCCACCCCCATGCTTCACTCTGGGCATGCAACAGTCTGGGTGGTACGCTTCTTTGGGGATTCTCCACACCGTAACTCTCCCGGATGTGGGGAAAACGGTAAAGGTGGACTCATCAGAGAACAATACATGTTTCACATTGTCCACAGCCCAAGATTTGCGCTCCTTGCACCATTGAAACCGACGTTTGGCATTGGCATGAGTGACCAAAGATTTGGCTATAGCAGCCCGGCCGTGTATATTGACCCTGTGGAGCTCCCGACGGACAGTTCTGGTGGAAACAGGAGAGTTGAGGTGCACATTTAATTCTGCCGTGATTTGGGCAGCCGTGGTTTTATGTTTTTTGGATACAATCCGGGTTAGCACCCGAACATCCCTTTCAGACAGCTTCCTCTTGCGTCCACAGTTGATCCTGTTGGATGTGGTTCGTCCTTCTTGGTGGTATGCTGACATTACCCTGGATACCGTGGCTCTTGATACATCACAAAGACTGGCTGTCTTGGTCACAGATGCGCCAGCAAGACGTGCACCAACAATTTGTCCTCTTTTGAACTCTGGTATGTCACCCATAATGTTGTGTGCATTTCAATATTTTGAGCAAAACTGTGCTCTTACCCTGCTAATTGAACCTTCACACTCTGCTCTTACTGGTGCAATGTGCAATCAATGAAGACTGGTTACCAGGCTGGTCCAATTTAGCCATAAAACCTCCCACACTAAAATGACAAGTGTTTCAGTTTCATTGTCCAACCCCTTTATGTGCATTCACGTTGTCGCCATGCCAAAGTGTGTGTCTCCTTGTTACAGACCATCCAGGTTTTAGGAGCTAAACATTATTTGTTTGAAATGCAGAGTTAACAGCTTGCCTTCTGTTCCGATTCCTGGCTAGGACACACCACCTCAGTGCACCAGAGCCATGCAAGTTAGTTTATTCGGGTTTGGCACATTTGAAATCATTTTGTACAAATCACTCTTAACTTTCTCAGTAGCATGGCCTTTTTAGGGAAAGAGTGTGGTTTCGCACCATCAGGTGCATTGTTCTTCACAGAAATAAACAACACATCGATTTGACATGCTATGTTAAAAAAAAATAAATAAATCAAATTCTATTTTGGTTTATGATCAAGAAAACGTTCCGAAACCTTCACATCTGACCTTGCACTAACAAACCAAATGCCATGTTCATGAATTCTGTTTGTGTTTGTGCAGAAGCTGTGTGACAGAGCAGAGCTGCTGGGCAACAGAACCAGATCCCTGAAGACCTCCCAGACCCACGACCTTAATGCTGTGTCTTTACAATCTGTCCCTGCTGTTCAAGTGTTGTTCAGAGAATCCCTTGTGACTAAGTTGGACATTTGAAGAAATGTTGGAACATCTGACATTTCTGCGACCCTTTTTGTATTTTAGCGCTCACATTTGTAAACGTTTGTGTTAAGCTGACTACAAATAGAAGTATAGAAAAGTCAGTTTAACTCAGAATGTAAGCAGTCTTTTAACCCTTTCATGGTCAACTACTGCAGCTGTTTGAAAGTTAGCTTTCAAGTTGAATTACCCTTTTTGTTTTGTTTTTCTGGACATATGTGTCCTTGTCAGAATTCCTTTTGGATGGTACAGCCATCAAACAGGGGAACATAGAGTTCAACTGTGCTGTAAGGGTTCATTTTGCCTGAACTGATGGAATAATTCTGGGCTCTGTGGTTATTGGTGCATGGTTAGATCTTTTTATTTTTTGTTTGTTTTCATTTTTTTCCCCAGGGCTGTTTGATAGTTTTGTGCCTGTTTTCTTTGCACCTTATCAGCCTGTTTTCCAAATATGGTTGTAAACCTTGTATTTAAAGCTCTATGGAGTCCTGTGGCAAAATTGTTATTCTTGTAAATATTTGATTTGTATGCATTGATTCAACAGATCCTTTAGTTCTGTACTCCGTGTATAATACTGTAGGTGCAGTCTCTTTATTTTCATTTGGAATTTGTGCTATGCATAACATGTAACTACTGCTTATTTTTATTATTTTTAATATATACATAATACTCCAATATTGCCTTTGACCAAAGTACAAAAAGTGCTCTTGTTAGCTGACTGAGCCCAGAGTGGCTTTGAATGTTGCCTGTATGTAAGATTAAAGGGCCGGTCACATCAAAATTAAAAGAACAAACTTTAAAACATCTCAGTGGAATGGTTGAGATTGGCACACATTATAAAAGCACAAACTGTTTTAAACAAGGCTTGTGGTCTGCTGCTTTCAGGCCTAAACAGGAAAGTAATTGTCAAATATTTCTTTAGAAGTTTTCTAGGTGTGCACTAATCAACTGACCAGAGATCAAAATCTTTGATTTTTGCCTTTCAGGTTAAGGGTTCAGATTTTTTCCTCATTCATTTAAAGCATCACAACTAAAATCTGTCAATAAATGCATCAAACAAAATGCATGTTATATGATGCGTCTTTAATAAAATCTGATAACAGTCAGAGACTCTCATTGTGCAGTATGTACTGTAAGCTGCTGATGTTATGCTTCAGTTATCTCAGATGTCCTGTAAAAAATCATCTTGAATCTGCTACGTTTGTCAGTAGACAGCTTTGATTGTGTAACTAACGGTAAATCAAGTGGAAGTCTTCTATAAATAAACTTCGATTTGTGTTTTGTCTTTAGATTTTTATGTTGAGCCCACTAATTGAATCTTTGTTCTTTTGCCAAATGAAATTCAAATGTATTGACGAACTAAAAGATATGCTAATAAATCATGTAAATATGTGATGGTATAGAATGTTTTCTTAAGTCCTTTTAAAAACATTGGGTTTTAATTATAATTTGCCCCTTTATGAATAGAGTTGGAATTAATTAATTGAGATTAATTCACTAAGCTGAAGATAATGAACATAGGATCTGAGTAGATCAAGCAGGGTTCACTGTGGCATTGCCACCTAACAGTACCAAATGCTTGCCTTACTGAGGATGCAGGAATTGTCCAAGGGGTAGGGTAACCACACCCTGATCCAACTGGGATAAAACAGGATCTTTACGGAAAGGTTGGTGTTGTGGGTGTTTTCTCGAGGACATTAACATCACTGTTTACATAAGTTAATGATGGCCATACAAAAGCACATTAAATTCTTAAGACTGATTAGAAAATGCTGTTAGTCGTATGTTTTGTATCATTTAAAGACAAGTCTTTAAAGCTCCAAAACCGTTTTACTGAGGGAAAAAGGCAGTTTAAGCATCCATTAATACCCTGCCACTCAGTAAAAACCTGGAACCCTTAATTGGGCAGCTGTTTATCTTTACATATAAATGTCTGTGCACGTTTGGCTCATCAAGCTAATGGGATGTTTGCCCAGTCAAAAAACAAAACTGGAGGAGTTTCTCTATTGTACAGCAATCTTTCAATCCAGTCATAGATTCTTGGAAACCACATTAAGATCGGTCCTCTATAAGAGGCCTGGGAGATTGAGGGTTCTATATGGTATTTTACAACTATTCTTGGGACTGTGCTCCTCTGTACACAAATTAACTTTTTACAGCTGCTCTTAGTAACACACAAGTAGGTTGCAGATAGTTATCAAAAAATGTGCAATCAAAGAACAAGAACAAAAATGTGCAAAAACAAGTAATAATAGAATAAAATAAAATAACATGTACAGTAAAAAAGTGGAGGTGAATGTCCTAAAGTGACAGTTATTGCAGGTATTTACAAATACAGAGGTTATGACAGCGGTGGGGATGAAGGAGCTGCGGTAGCGCTCCTTCTTGCACAGAGGATGTCTCAGCCAGCCGCTCAAGGAGCTGCTCAGCTCTTCTACAGTCCGGTCCAGTGGGTGAGAGGTTAAGTATTTTCATTTCCATGCACTCAATACTTGGTTGGGGCTCCTTTTGCATGAATTACAGCATCAATTTGGCATAGCATGGAGGTGATCAGTCTGTGGCACTGCGTAGGTGTAATGGAAGTTGCTTTGAATGGCCTTCAAATCATCTGCATTGTTGGGTCTGGTGTCTCTCATCTTCCTCTTGACAAATTCAGGTCAGGCCAGTTTGCTGGCCAGTCATCACAGTAACACCATGGTCAATGAATCAGCTTTGGCAATGTGGGCTGGTGCCAAGCCCTGCTGGAAAATGAAATCAGCATCTCTATAAAGTGTGTCAGCAGAAGGAAGACTGTTCTTCCAATTTAGCTGGCTCTTAGCACCTTCGTTGCTGCTGTTTGCCTGTGGGATCCCAGGGATTATGCCATTAAAATGTATTTTCTCCTTACATATTTCTTCTGCTTTTGCTCTTTGGTCCCACTTAAATGTTTCTGATCACCAAACAAGCTTTAATGTCAAACAAAGATAACCTGAGTAAGTGCAGAATGCAAAAGGAAAAAACTTTTCCAAACCAATCTGGCCCTATGCTAAAAGTAATTGCAAGTCGCACAGGTCCTGAAGCAGCAAAACAGGCCCAACACCAACCATCACTCTACCACCACCATGTCTGACTATCAGTGTTGTGTTCTTTTTCGCAGATGCTGTTTTAGTTTAGACCAGATGGAACAGGGGCACATGCCCTCTGAAAACATGTTTTCACTAAGATTTTATTTTAGTGAATGTAACACAGCCCTTTTTTCAGCAGTGGTTTTTAGCTCGGAACTCTCCAATGGATGCCAGTTTTTCCCAGTCTACTTCTGACTGTTGAATCATGAACACTGAAGCAAGCGAATAATGTCATTTTGTAATATTGTAATGATGTTGCTTGTAATTGTGTAGTTCTATATCTCTGTAGTCTCTTTTTTTGTTAATTTTCTTTCACCACCAGTAGCTTTAAAGTTCTAATTCCACAGAATTACTCATCATGGGGTTTCCGCTGAGAGAACAGCGTTGTCTTTGTTTTTTCTTCTAAACAGTAATTGGCAGGATCTGGATAAAGCTCCAGGCCTCTTAAACCCCACCTCAGCAACATGCCAGGCTCATCACCGGTGGATAGTGTAAGTTCAGAACTCTCCAGCAATTAAATGGGCTCTTAAAATCCAACTGGCTTTGCCGTTACAATTACTACATTCCACTTGATCTTGGCAGTGTGGTGCAGCCTGTTTCACAAGAGTTTTATTTTACCAATTTGTGTGTGTGTGTTCCACCTCGTTACAGCCGTTGCTTGTATATTTGGCCCTTAAAAACTAGTAAAACCTCCCAAAACCTGAACCTGGTACACTCTTTTCTGACCTTTTGACAGTCCACAGCTACAGTTCCCTGTCATGTTTTGTCTGTTCCATACCAAGATCTTATCAGTTGTTTCACTGTTCATTCAATGTTGCCAAGGTGCGCTTGTACACACTTGACAATACCCTCCAAGGGATCTTTCGTCATGTAGATCTTCCGCCAGTGTAGTAAGTAACCTTAAAAATGATAATGGCTTGATAAATCTTCATGAAAATGATTAATGCTACTAGGCTTCTATACATTAATGTAATTAATTAGCTATAGACTTTTAGCTTCTCTAGAGCACATCTGTTGCTCTCCTGAGATTCAAAAATAGTTTAAACCAGATATTTACAATCATGGTATAAAAAGTCACACAACCAATTTTCTGTCTGACATTAATTGGAATAAAAATTTCCTGTTTTAGGTCAGTAAGGGTAATTATATTTCGTCGTTGTACTCGTAATGATAGATAATTTTGATTTACTTTCTTCATAATTTACTGTACATTTCCTTAGTGTTTTGGTAGAACTACCGATTAAACTTTGTGACTTGACACGTTTTGTCGATCCTTCTACAATCATCTCACAATAGTTTGCTGGGATTTTGGCCCATTGCTCCAGACAGAACTGCTGTAGCTGAGTCAGGTTTGTAGGCCATCTTGCTTGTACACACATTTTTAGCTCTGCCCACATATGTTCTCTGGCACTGAGATCAGTGCTCTGTGATGGCCATTCCAAAAGATTGACATTGTTGTCCTTGAGCCACTTTGGGACTAATCTGTTGGTGTAATTAGCATAACTTGCCATTCAGAAAACCTATTTGTGTCCACGATTCAACTTCCTAGCTGGTGGCTTGAGATATTCCTTCAACATTTCACCTAATATTATCATTTTCCTTGTTCAGCAAAACACGGACAAAACATGATGCAGCCATCCTCGAACATCACAGTTGGGGAGGTGTTTTCAGCTTGCAAGCTTCCCCATTTACATCCGAATGTAATGATGATCATTATGACCAAATACTTCAACTTCAGTTTCAGTGGAACACAAGACATTCTCCAAAAGTTAAGGTCTTTGTCCATAAGTGCATTTGCAAACATTCAGCCTGACTGGCATCTTCACAAGGTATTTTGCTCTTATGGGGTTGATACACACATTTTGCTCTAATAAATACACATAAATTAATCTCTGAGACACAAAACACATTGGCTTCCTGAACAGTATGATGGCTGGACATTCCCATGCTGTTTAGGGTTTGCGTAAGTGTTTGAACAGATGAGTGTGGGACCTTCAAACTTCTGCAAATTGGACTGGAGGATAAACCAGACTTGTGGAGATCCATTGTTCTTTTCCTGATATTATGGCTGATGTCTTTTGATTTTCCCAAGAAAGCAGTATGTTCAAGGTGTTGCCTTAAACTACGTCCACGTGTATGCCTGCAGTTACAGTGAAGTCCCAAACTATCCATACTCATAGAATATTTAGGGTGATGGCAAAGAGACCTTCCAAACTATTGTGCCAATATTAGTAGAAAAATGCAAGAAGCTGGTCAGCAATAATAAGGGTTTAATTGCTGTGACACCAATAAAGGTTTCAATTACAGAGTCATGGCATCAATATCATCATCTGAGCTTTCTCAAATTGTTTAAAGGTATAGTGATCTGTGTCTTTACGTTGTGTGTGTACGAATGAGGTTGGGAACATGTGATAGTGACTGTTTTGTGCCTGCTTTTGTGTCAGGTTGGGTCTTAGGTTGCCCCCTACTCCTGGATCTTCTTAGGCCCCCCATTAAATGTGGTTTTTTTTCTCTCTTTCTGGTGGTGTAGAAGCAGCTTTATAGGGTGTTATCTTGTTTTCCCTTTATCCTTCTTTCTCTCCTCTATTCTTATCTCTTCTCCCTGTTAACATTTTGTCTCACCGCTTTCCCTTTCTTTCTTCTTTTTTCCCCTTTTGTTACCGTCTCCGTGTCCATTGCATTTTAAATACCCCAAAGCAATTTCTAATAAAGTTTTTTATATATCTCAGTCAGAATCAGAGTCAGCTTTATTGCCAAGTTTGTAGAGACAAACAAAGAATTTGACTCCAGTACACTTTGCTCTCTGTGAGGATTTTTTTCTTTTTTTGCATATACAACAGTGGAAATAAAGAATATATTTTTAAATGTACATATATACACAATTAACATTATAAAAGAATACAATGTGAGATCAGTCGAAGTATGCATGGTGTTGTTCTGGAACTCTGACTTTCAAGTGTTCATTAGAGAAAAAGCCTGAAGGAAAAAACTATCTCTGTGGCAGCTGGTTTTAGCAAACAGCGCTCTACAGCGCCAACCTGAGAGTAAAATATATAAATCAAGTGAAGCATTATACCAAAAGCCACAATGCTCCACTTGCGGGTCCATTTTTCCTTGGCACTGTAGTAATCCAGTATGTAAACTTCTGAATTTGAGGAAAGTCATTAAAAGATTCTCTCCCTCAACAGACTTTTAGCAGATATAAATATTTTTGGTAATTCTAACTATCCTACAACAGGGAATGTTTGTTTCTCACTTTCTGACGTTAAATCCGACCAAACTATTTTAATTATTTTTATGCGGTGTCTGCAAATGTCCTGTTCCAACTGTATAGTAGTACAGTAGTATGTAAGTTTTCCTTTCCAGAGGAATCTCTCTGAGTACTATTTTAACAAAAAACAATGATCAGACAGACTGAGACCAAATCTGTTGTTAAAACTATAAAATGCGATTAAATCATTTTATCAGTTTTAGTTCAATTTGGTGGCGTAGCTATGAAACAACTAAACATTTTTATGCACTCAGGTTTACAGAGGATGGTCTGAAAAAGAGAAAACACCCTGGGAGTGGTAGCTGTGTGGACAGAAATGTGTTTTTGATGTCAGAGGAGAATGGGCAGACTAGTTTGAGATGACAGAAAGGCGACAGTTGCTCAAATATCCAGTCGTTACAATCAAGATATGCAGAATACCATCTGACAGTAGTCTTCTCATCCCAGGTTAAAACTTGAAGCAGATGGGCTACAGCAGCGGAAGAACACACTGGTTGCCCCTTCTGTCAGCTAAGAACAGGAAAATGAGGCTACAGTTTATACACGACTGCACAAAACTGGACAATAACTGATTATAAGAATGTCACAATGGTCTGAGTCTCAATTTTAGCTGCAACATTCAGGGTCAGAATTTGCACACAGAATGCATAGCTCCTACACTGTAGAAATAATTGACACTGTAAATAATATTATTAGTTGATACTTAACATACATGAGAATGGATCAACTCCAACTGGCTGAGCTTCTTTAGATACAAAGTTCTTTACTAATTGGCATCATAAAGTGAATAGGACTGCATTGTTCACTTTGTAGATTTAAATTGGAATGTACATAGTTTAATCTGAATCTCTATGTTTGGGTTAATTTGATTGTGTATTACAGTATAGAAATTTGATGTCTTTTTCTGTCTTCAGATGACATTTGTCATGAATTGGTGCTATATACATAAACTGAATTAAAGTGATCTGATTGTCCCTGTAAAAAAAATGAAGTATAAAAATAAATGTAATGATGGTTGTTAGGCACAAGAGGACAGTGTTGCATTATTACTGAGCCCCATGTTCACCTTTTTTTCTGGCGTCCATCCTACCAGTTTGATAGGAAGCATCATTAATTGGATAAATTTAAACACCTTTTTCTTCAAGTCTTTAGATGCTGATTTGCACTGAGTGAGAAGTTTTAGCCTGCCATAGGAAAGATTTTTCTTCTACCATCCTGAAGCTAATTTTCAGTGTGAGGCTATGTCCTTGCATTCTTTAATTCTAACTGGTCAAGCATGACCTTTTAATTGCTCACCAGTTCACCAGTAGACCTTTTGGCCATCACTGATTTCTACATTTTTGCTCGCACCTCTGGCAAAATCAATGGTAGAACAACAAAAGCAAAGCCCTGTGGGGGAAAAAAAAATATTGTTAAAAATGTGGTGAGCATAAATCCTTGACAAAATCCTGCAACTCTGTCCCAATTTTACATGATTAATTTAACAAAAATACACATATTACACAATACATGTATTGCGGGAGGAAAACGTTATGGAGTTTTCTAACCTTATTGCATATAAGATGTGAAATTGTGGAATGCATTAAGATTCCGTCCTCCTGAGACAATACATTGTAGAACCACCTTTTACTGTAATTACAGCTTTAATCATTCTGGGTGTGTCCTCCAAGCTGAAAATTTTGCTCATTCTTCTTTGCGGACAGCTCAAGTTCAATCAGATGGGATGGAGAGCATCTGTGAATGCCAAATTCTAAAATGCCACATTGGATTTAGGTCTGGACTTTGACTGGGCCAATCTATAACACATGGGCATTATTTGATTTCTAGCTCTGGCTGTATGTTTAGAGGTGAACCTCTGCCCCGCCACAACTCTTTTACAGCCTCTAAACAGGTCTTTTTCCCCTGCATTGCTCCATCCATTTTCCCATCAACTCTGACTGGCGTCCCTCTCCAGGCAGAAGAAAAGCATCCCCACACCATGATGCTACCACCATCTTGTTTGTCATGTATATAGTAAAGTGCAGGCAACAAATACAGACACCAAGAGATAGTTTAAAAGGTTTATTGTTAAATGTGTATAGTGAGATAATTCTTCCAGATTAACAGGTTTGGTCTAGGACAGCACGAGAAGTAGTAAATGTCTGGGATCTAAGAGAATTAAGATTTATTTTGTAATGAAGTGAAAAAAAGGTTTCTTACTGATGGAGAATATTGTGTTCCAGGAGGCGTTGATCCACAATAGCTGAGGTTCACAGAGGATTGGTGAGTGAGTTTTTTGGTGATTGTCTCTTTATCCAATTTCTAGGTTGGAGTAGTGGAGTGGTGAATATTTGAGGGTGGACAGGCAGGTCAGTGGGCAATGGGAAATCCAGAGAGGTGGTTCCAGGAGATGCCCTGGCTACCTGTCCAGGGTGTACCCCGTTTCCACTTTCTTCTAGAGCCAGATCTGTTGACAGAATTGTGTATCTGAGCTGTGGATCATTGTGACACCTCCACACTGTGAGGCTCTTATCTTCTCTTTCCGTGATGGACTCATCAGTGTTCCATGAGATGTTCAAACCTTGGGATATTGTTTTTTAACCTAACTTTGCTTTAAACTTCTCAAAAACACCCTTCTAAAGTTCCTTGGTCTTCATGATGCAGTTTGTTCACTAATGTTCTTTAACAAACCTTTGAGCCCTTCACAGGGAAGCTGGATTTAGAGATTGTACATAGCTGACCCCTATTCACTAATAAGGTCACTTCTGAAGCCAACTAGTTGCCACTGAGCATAATTCTGAAGGGAGCTGGAATTCAGCTCCCTTTATCACAGTAAAGGGAGCTGAATTCAAACAAAGGCCACACTTTTCCTGTTTTTTATTTGTAACATTTTGGAAAAGCATATAATTTTCTTTTTACTACACAATTATATGCAATGTTATGATGGTCTATGACATGAAATTCCAATAAACTACATTGCAGTTTGTGATTGTAATGTGACAAAATGACATAAAGCTCAAATGGTAGGAAAGGTTTTGCTATATATATACAAAGGACATTCCATGGCATAGTGTTTTAGTTGCTTTATAACTTTTTATTATAGGTCACCACACAAAGCGCATCGTTTCAATTAAAGTATACAGTTAGTCAGGGGTGAAAGTGAGCCGGTACTGTACGGTACTGCGTACCACTATAAGATTCTGCGCTGGTACCAGGAAGAGGTAAGAACGGCTGTCTGCTATCAAGCCCTCATCCAGACCCAGTTAAGGCTGCAAAAATTCACGAGCACACAAAGAAGATCAGATCCGCTACCAATAGGCAGTCTAAAACATAAATATAGCTTTTTCCCCCCTCATTCCAAATAGTTTCTGAACTGTTCTGCTGGAGCCTCAATGCTCTTGCTTTGCTTCTCTCCCCTCGGAGCTCGAGGATTTTGTGAACGGCCAGCGTTTAAAACGAGCACCGCTACGTTTAATGTCTGTCTGCTCGCTGCTAAATACCCCAGTTAAAAGCAAAGGGAGAGAAACTAGTTGTGTATCATGTTATTTCGCTGAATTACAGAAACACAGTACAACTCGAAAACACCCCTTATGACCAGAGATTTCACATACACTACACGAGAGCGCATGCGCACTTACCTCCGAAACAGAATGGTTGCCAAGGAAATTGGTGCGTTCGATCTAATGGACTGGGAGATTTTACACAGGTGGTGCACAGACATAAAAAACCTCCGCTTCCATTAGGACAGGACGAACAATAAATCACTTACAATCTACAGACTTTTAAATAAAATTGCAAAAACTGTCAATTTTTTTATTTAAAAGAAAAACTTCACCACAAAGCAGAGAACAATAACTTATTTGTTCAAAAGAAAAGACAGAAACTGAGGATGAAAAGTTATGCACAGAAAATTGTTTATCATTGTTTCATACATGGCAGTTCTTTAACAATTGATATATATATTACATTGTCAAGTGATTCTACTTTCTGCCTTATACAGACAGCCTACAGTAAAGTAAAATATTGATACATTTTAATTAGTTTGAGTTTGGACTTTGCTGAGAAAGAGAGATATCGAAGGGGCCACAGATGAGAGTAACAATTACAACACCATCCATCCATCCATCCATCCATCCATCCACATACATATATATATACATATATACATATATATATATACATATATATACATATACATATATATACATATATATACATATGTATATATACATATATATACATATGTATATATACATATACATACATATGTATATATATATACATATGTATATATACATATATATATATATATATATATATACATATACATATATATATATATACATATATATACATATACATATATATACATATATATATATATATATACATATATATACATATATATATATATATATATATATATACATATATATATATATATATATACATATATATATATATATATATATATATATATATATATATACCCTCAGTGCCTCCCCAGGGCCCCCTCTAGCTCCGCCCCTAAGTACCAGCAAGAATTTAAAACTACTTTCACCCCTGCCGTTAGTATTCATAATGTAGCTGTTCAACATGTACTGTGCCCTCAGAAAACAGAGGACCAGTTTGATAGCACCAAAACGTACAAATAAACTCAATTCACACACATTAAAAATGCAAAGGAATACAAAAAAGAAATAAAATTAATTTACAAAATACTCCATGAAATTTGTTCAAGCAATGTTTTAATGTATGCAAACATAAATGTCAGGCAGAGAGAAATATGTGATGTAAAAAATGGTATCTGTGCCATCACAGGGTAGAAAACAAATCTTCCTCCAGATTGTATTGCTGTTAGAATATAATGTGAATGGGTCCCACATAATATTCGACAGGTTTCATACTGGCTCTATAGCCATGCCAGCTTGTGTGTGTGTGTGTGTGTGTGTATGTATATATATATATATATATATATATATATATATATATATATATATATATATTAGTTCCCCTGATTGCTCCATTTGCCCCTATTGTGACCCCACAAATACATATTAAATTAGGAATTATATAGGAAGCCCACCTGGATTTGCCAGTTTGAAACCTACAATAGATGTTTTCCATTTGTACTAGGAAGTGTAATTTCTGGGTTCCAAATCAGAAAGATCAGCTGCATGCCCCCTGAAGTTGGAATTCCAACATCTAAAACCCCAGAGCAACCCTGGTTTAAATATCCAATTTTGCTGACACATAAAACACTAGAAGTTGCATAAATAAACCGTTTATTTCCACTTCTGAGCTTGTTAAATGAATTACATTTAGTACTGCACAAATATGTTTGTGAACATGTTCCTTCAGTGTTTGAATCAGTGTTACTGGTTTAGATAACTGATAGCTAGCAGGGTTATTTATTTAATCCTGCTTGTTTTTTTCCCTGCAATTGAGACATAGTTTGGGTATGGTATAGGTCCCAAATTCAAGTTATGACTTGAAATCTTCTTTGTTTGTTGCAATTAAAAGAAGGGAAAAGTTTGCTAGAAAATGTAATAAATGTTTTGTATCTAAGAACAGGCTACAGGCTGTTAGCAGTGGTTTTCAATATGCAATGTGTTCATTTGGCTTTTTTAACTAAACAATGCTAGTGCTAACGGTCAATGCTACATTATTATACATGAAGAGGACTTTGCTTTGCTAACGAGAGCTGTTCAGACTCTGTAATCTGCTACAGTATTGTTTCACATTTTCGCCTGGAACAGAAAACACCAGCGAAATAATGATTCATTCCTTTTTGTTTCCTGCATCAACAGCTTTCTGAGCTAGTAGACTTGAAAATGTGTGCCTTACAGCTAGTTAGAAGACAGTTAGCTTGGTTTGCCAACAGGATAATAGGATGTTACAAGACATTACAGTTTCTGTCTTGTAAAAGTCTGAAAACTCTAATATGAGGCAGATAATTTATTAGAGGTTACATTGTTCAGCTAACTAGAAATATTAGCTTCTTCTATTTTTGACACATTCAATATGGCTTCTGCTTGTATGAAACAGAGAAAGTTGGAATAATAAATCTATGTGTGATCATGTTATCTTTGGAACATAAAATGAAGATAATTACACTGTTAGTTTGTATTACTACTAGTAGAATAACAACAGTTAGCAAATCCCACTGGTTTCTGACTTGCCGACTTGTGAAGCAAGTAAAACTTAGAAACATGGAGAATGTTGTATCTTGGTCAGTGAAGGTGAATAATTCAGTAATTCAATAATTCAGTTCGGTCAGGTCACCGGAGTTAGCTGATTCAACTGAGCTCTAACATGCCCATGGCCAGGACATTTTCTAAACGCTGTATGAATATATAGCTAATGTCAACCAAAACAGAAGCTCATAGTGCTGAATAAACTCCAACACGATGAAGAACTATAGGCAATTTCTGAACATTTATTTCAAAAAATTATAATCCCTCTGTGACTAAAACCATCAAGTGTGTCTAACATACGGTTACAATCTGCCTGGAAGGTAAGAAATCTGCTCGGTCAATGACTCTCTTTGTAACGCTAACTTATGATTCCTAATTTTACATTTTCTCTTGGTAAGTGTTGTCCTTTTGACATCCTTGACGATTTCCTAAAAGTCAATTTGATGGATGTTTAGGAGAAGCACAAAGAACGAGTGACAAATTATTGATAGAAGGGAACAAGGGATTCACTCACATTTCTTGCACTTTTATATCAATATGACAGTGCTTTCAAATTTTAACAAATATATTTGTTATATATATTTAATATTTATAACAAAAAAGTGCCCCTGATGGATTGTTGAGTAATTCTTCTTTTTAAATTAAGGGAAGTCTACTGAGTCTGCCAAGGAGAAAGTAGAGCAAATGCTCCCAATACTTCAGAACTGATCTTTATGTCCTGTTGGGGATGTTGCAGTTCAAGCAACTATCACTTAGAAATAGTGATGAATAGACTTTAGACATTAAAAGTCTGATCAAATGAATACAAAGCAAAGAGCCTCTTATTCCACAAGCAGCCCTTCATTGATTCGTTGCAGAATTCCAAAGTCTACAGGGACATCCTTGTACAAAAACACCAGGCTCTACAGTTGGGTTCTTTTCAAAGTGCTGCACTTCCATCAAGACAAGTTTTAATGAGGTTCCTTAAAATACCTGTCACTAACCTGGATGTTTATTTAATCACACAATAAACGAAATAGTCTCTCAGTAACAGATCTACACAAAGCTTCATCATTCCCTTGATCACCACAAGGAGTTTGGAAGTGTTTTGTAAAGTTCCTGCTGCCTCAGCCTGGACAGAGGAGGTAATCACACATTCTGTGCTGAGAGTTGGCAGGAGGGTAAAGAAAAAAAGATGCTGATAAGATGAGATGATTTATTCAGGGACAGGAAAAATAATCCAGCACAGATGGAATGGATAGTGGTTGGTAGTACTCCTTCCAATGGAGGGGATTGCCTCTTGACTCCAGTCCTTCATTTCTACCAGTGGGTCACCTGGTTGTTTAGCAGGCCTGGAAACGTCATCTCTGTTTCAGAGCTCAATGAGCCACCTAAAGGCAGAGCAGCAAAAAAAAAACAAAAAAAAAAAAACATGTAGAGGTTTAAGAGAATCCAAAAGTAAATTGATTGGTTAACTTATCTGCTGTAAATAGTTTATAAAATCCTAGAGGCTATGTTGCCCGGGGCTTAAATGCCCCTGGTAGGGTCTCCCATGGCAACCAGGCTTTGGGTGACGGGTCAGACAAAGTGCGGTTCAGAAGCCAGCACGTGACATCGCCCTGTATGGCGTTGCCGGGGCCCCAACCTGGATTCAGGCCTGAGGTAGGCACGCTCACCAACGAGTCCCAACAAGCACGACCTCTCCCTGTGCCTTCGGGTCAGGGAGAGGTCTCCAACTGTTGTTTTGACCTACGGGCCAAGCAGTGGTGCAGAGTACCCGGCTTTCTTGGTGTCCCTGTCAGGGTGTTGGACAGTAACCCTCTTGGGGACTTATTCTACTGGGGGACTTCAACGTCCACGTGGGAAACGACAATGACACCTTGAGGAGTGTGATTGGGAGGAATGGTTTCCTCAATCTGAACCCTTATGCTTGAACACCATGGAAAAGCATAAGGGTGTTCATCAGTGCACTTGGACACCCTTGGCAGGAGGTCGATGATCGACTTTGTAGCCATGTCTTTGGACCTTTGGCCGCATGTCTTGGACACTTGGGTGAAGAGAGTTTGCCCAACTGGGGTGGGGTGGGGGTCATCGTTCCAGGAGTATGGAGTCGGGGGCCCTTTATTAGGGGCCATCCGCTCTCCGAACAAGCAGAGCAGGAGTTTGATTCGCATTGCCGGCACTAAGTCGGACCTTTTCCCAGTGCATGCTTGACTCTGGCAGGGCTGCCCTTTGTCAACAGTCCTGTTCATAACTTTCAAAGACAGCATTTCTAGGTGCAGCCAAGGGCCAAATGGAGTCTGGTTTTGGGACCAGTGGATTTTGTCTCATTTTTTAGCAGATGTCGTGCTATGCACTGGGGCGGTTGGCAGCCGAGTGTGAAGCAACTGGGATGAGGATCAGCTCCTCCACATTCAAAGCCATGGTTCTCGACCAGAAAAGGGTGACTTGCCCTCTTCAGGTTGGAGGGGAGGTCCTGCCTCAAGTGGAAGAGTTAAAGTATCTCGAGGTCTTGTTAACAATGAGTGAAGAATTAAGCGGTAGATGGACAGATGGATCCGTGTGGCCGCCGCAGTAATGAGGATGTTATTGTTGGAGTCATCCATTTTGGGCACACAGTTGAACATGCGCAGCTCAACATATATTGCAGCTCTGATGTCACCCAGGATTATAAAACCCGCGGAAAACATACGTTGCAATTTCCAGCGTGTCTCACGGGACAACGCAATGGAGGCGCATATCTATAGAGACAAAAGCTCGCAGGCAAACTTTTTCTCCACACGGCCATTCCCGAAAGAGCTTGAAAGCTGGAAATCTGTCTGATACAAGAAGGTCAGAAGCTTCATGTACTGATCAAAGACCATGCCGACACCCAGCGCAGGTGAAAAACCTACAGAGGTTTTATTTCCATGGAGATGAGTTTCCTCCTTGTTGATTCAGTTGACTAAATGGTTCTTCAGATTTTCCCCTCCTGGACGGATGAGAAGTTTACCGTTTTTTTTTCTCTTCAGAACTGACCCATCCCCAACCGGTGGAGAGAAGAAATCAACGTCAAAGTAATTTCGTTCTTTTTTTATATATTAAATTGGATAGGTGCATTTAGAAGTCTGGGCAGGATGAGGCATAGTTAAGGTGATTTAGAATCATCGGTAGTTAATCCAAGGTATCAACTTGTTGCATGAAATACCGATTGAAGTGTTTTATGCTGAGCTGTGTTTTGATTTGCTGCGCAAGCGCTGCTGAATCGTGCGTGTTCACGTTTTGTCTGGCTGATCCCAAATCAGCCAGGAGTTAAAAGTTGGACTTTTAAAGTTTTCATTCAAAGCAACTGCGGTCTGGGCCCCGTCTGACCACTCCTTTGTTCCAGTTTTATTACTGGAGTTTTTCCCGCCTCAGTTTTATGACTCTTTGTTTGAGATTTGTTGCAATCAGCTGATAGTAGCAAAGAGCACCCAACTCACTGTTTACCAGCTGATCACTGCAATTGTGACATCAGCACACCAGGGTGGTTTCTCTTTCCAAGTTAACCCAAATTGCAAATTTTGTCCATAAAACTGCTGGTTTGATCTTCATAGACACTCAATGCGCAGATATTTTTATTTTATTATTATTGTTCGGTAGTAATTTTTATCCCTTTGTGTAGAATATTGCTTGTTAGTTGGGTGAAGGTTTTTGGACCAGAATAATGGTATATCAGAAGTATTTGGCTTCAATAAATCTTCATATATATAATTAAGAGAAGCGTTTGTGTTTGTTTCGTGCAAGAGTGAATTATCCGTCAAAACAAGGTCCAAGTTTCCCCACCTTCAGTAAGCGGTTGAATAAACAGTGATGCAGTGAGTTGTCGCTGGAGCTCTGGGTAACGTCACTTCCTGTTTTCGCTGTTGCACTTGGTGTGTGAAGGCTCTCTCATTTGATCGGATTTCTCTCTACTGTGGCCCCGTCCCAATACCCGCACTTCCACCCTTGTGTCCCTGAATTGTGCGTTCCCGTTGATGGGTTCGAGTGCGTAGTGTGTCCCAATTCTCCAGAGTCGTCCTTAGCCCCGCCCCCTTTGTGCCCCACATCCACCCTTCGGCGAAGCCCGCATCTAAGCGGACTTTGCCGAAGTATATTACCCACAATTCACTGCTGCAGATGACGTTCTGAGCAAAAACCAATCACAACCGTCAACGTAACCAGCCATCAAATCAGAATAATAAGAACTGCGTAAACTTTAGACAGCAAGCCGACAAATATATTTTTTTACTGGTTTACCAGGCTCAACATTGTAAGATACCATTGGGTTCAGAGTGAGTCTGGGCAGTCAGTAGGACATAACACTGAAGTTATCTTTCAAACAAACACAGACCCTGGGAGAGTCTGGTGTATAAACCTCCTTCGCTTCCTGCGCTTTCTTCTCCTCAAAACAATTGCTTGTTGCACTTTTAAATAGTTTTTTTTAGCAGCAAGACTGTGAAAACAGCGCTGGTTCCCGCCCTTTTTGATGTTGCAGTTACGATGCAGAGGTGCAAGTCGATGACCCCTACTGTCCCTATTCTCCAATATTGCACGCTTGTAACCTGCGCACTTCAACCCTTACATGCACTTGTTCAAAGTACACACTTCATAGAGGGGCGTAGGGTGTAGTGTGGGTATTGGGACAGGGCCTGTGGTATCTCTTACTTGTTATAATACATAAGCACGTTAAAACACATACTTTCTGTTGCTGTATTTGACGTTTGGGGACTCTCCGTGTCTTACACGGTTTTTCTAGTAGTGGTAAGGGGTCGCTAGCTTAGCGTTAGCTTTAGCTCCACCATGGCTACCTGTTCTGCTGTTTCTCTCTCTGAGTCTCCTCCTCTCTCCTGCTCTCTGTGTCAGATGTTCAGTTACTCCTCTGCCTCCATTAGTGATAATGGTATGTGTAATAAATGTAGCATTTTTGTAGCTCTGGAGGTGAGGGTGTCGGAATTGGAGGCCCGGCTCCACGCTGTTGAAAAACCAGCAGATAGCTGAGGCCCCTTAGGCAGTGCGGAGCCACCGAGGGTAGCTCCCCGTGGCAGTCCTCCAGCAGAGCCCACACAGCCGGGGCCTCAGGCCGGCTGGGTGACAGTACGTGGAAAGCATAGTCCTAGATCCCTGCCCACGGGTCACCACCAACCCGTCTGCGTTTCTAACAGATTTTTCCCGCTCAGCGACACACCCGCTGAGAAGCCAACTCTGGTAATTGGCAGCTCCATAGTCAGAAAGGTGGCACTAGAGACACCAGCGACCATAGTCAAATGTCTGCCAGGGGCCAGAACGGGTGACATCAAATCATACCTGAAACTGCTGGCTAAGGATAAGCGTAAATACAGTAAGATTGTAATTCACGCTGGCGGTAATGACACCCGGTTACGTCAATCGGAGGTCACCAAAGTTAGTGTTGCTTCGGTGTGTAAGTTTGCCAAAACAATGTCGGACTCTGTAATTTTCTCTGGTCCCCTCCCCAATCTGACCAGTGACGACATGTTTAGCCGCATGCTGTCATAGTGGAATGTCACCTTCCCCCCCAGCGAGGTGACATTCCACGTCCCTAGAGCCAGCCTAAGCATCCGGGGATCGGGCCGCCGAGGACTCCACCTTCGTCCGCCGCCCAATCTTCTTTGCACCAGTCCCTCACGGTTCCCCCTGCAGGTGGTGGGCCCACTGGGGGATGGTCTCGCGTCTCTCATTCGGGCTTGGCCCGGCCGGGTCCTGTGAGGAGCAACCCAGCCGCCAGACGCTCTCCGACAAGTCCCGACCCCAGGCCTGGCTCCAGGGTGGGACCCCGGCCCCGCCGTACCGGGCGACGTCACGTGCCTCAATTTTGTAGTCGTCATGAGGGGTTCTTGTACCGCTCTTTGTCTGACCCATCACCTAGAGCCTGTTTGCCATGGGAGACCCTACCAGGGGCATTTAAGCCCCAGACAACATAGCCTCAAGGATCATTCGAGCACTCAAACCCCTCCACCACGTTAAGGTGGCGGTTCAAGGAGGGGCTGTTTGTAAAATAATTAATTTTAAATATATTTTAAAGGTTGATGAAGCACTGGTCATTTCACAGTTTCTTGTCGGGTATTACCTATAGTTGAGTACTATAACCTGCTCACAATGCAACACGTATTATTATTAAATTTAAGCAGTTAAACTGAGAATACCAGGTTGAGCACCAGTTTCTAGTTTGTTTATTATATTTTGGGATCAAAGACAGTAAAAGATATAGCTAGTCTTCAAATCATTTCAAGATCTCACCATTATGGCAGCTGTACATCCACACACGATGACCATCGTATCGACATCTGCATTTGGTGACGTTGTTGGTGTAGTCTGATTCTGGCACTTCATAATTAGGGTTAATAATGATCTGTTAAAGGACGGGCAAGAATTAGTCAAAATTTGTGCAATGAGAAGACATTGCAGAAACACCACTAATAGAAAGAAAAACAAAACAGGACAAATCACCTGAAAAATGTAATCCCCAGGTTTGACATCGGTGATGTCAACCCACTGACAGTCAATGTCGTGCCTGTAGGTATCCCAACAGCCCACAGTGATGCCTTGCTCTCCAAAGTTAGCACATTCATACTTCTTTTCAATACCTACAAAGATAAAGTAAGAGAACTTCACCACACAAGGCTTCATGGAGCCATTCAGAAATTATTGATGTTTTGCATAAGGTGATCTACACTCACCGGCCACTTTATTAGGTACACCTGTCCAACTGCTCGTTAACACAAATTTCTAATCAGTCAATCGCATGGCAGCAACTCAATGCATTTAGGCATGTACAGGTCCTTCTCAAAATATTAGCATATTGTGATAAAGTTCATTATTTTCCATAATGTCATGATGAAAATTTAACATTCATATATTTTAGATTCATTGCACACTAACTGAAATATTTCAGGTCTTTTATTGTCTTAATACGGATGATTTTGGCATACAACTCATGAAAACCCAAAATTCCTATCTCACAAAATTAGCATATTTCATCCGACCAATAAAAGAAAAGCGTTTTTAATACAAAAAACGTCAACCTTCAAATAATCATGTACAGTTATGCACTCAATACTTGGTCGGGAATCCTTTGGCAGAAATTACTGCTTCAATGCGGCGTGGCATGGAGGCAATCAGCCTGTGGCACTGCTGAGGTCTTATGGAGGCCCAGGATGCTTCAATAGCGGCCTTTAGCTCATCCAGAGTCTTGGGTCTTGAGTCTCTCAACGTTCTCTTCACAATATCCCACAGATTCTCTATGGGGTTCAGGTCAGGAGAGTTGGCAGGCCAATTGAGCACAGTGATACCATGGTCAGTAAACCATTTACCAGTGGTTTTGGCACTGTGAGCAGGTGCCAGGTCGTGCTGAAAAATGAAATCTTCATCTCCATAAAGCTTTTCAGCAGATGGAAGCATGAAGTGCTCCAAAATCTCCTGATAGCTAGCTGCATTGACCCTGCCCTTGATAAAACACAGTGGACCAACACCAGCAGCTGACACGGCACCCCGGACCATCACTGACTGTGGGTACTTGACACTGGACTTCTGGCATTTTGGCATTTCCTTCTCCCCAGTCTTCCTCCAGACTCTGGCACCTTGATTTCTGAATGACATGCAGAATTTGCTTTCATCCGAAAAAAGTACTTTGGACCACTGAGCAACAGTCCAGTGCTGCTTCTCTGTAGCCCAGGTCTGGGGAATGCGGCACCTGTAGCCCATTTCCTGCAGACGCCTGTGCACGGTGGCTCTGAATGTTTCTACTCCAGACTCAGTCCACTGCTTCCGCAGATCCCCCAAGGTCTGTAATCGGCCCTTCTCCACAATCTTCCTCAGGGTCCGGTCACCTCTTCTCGTGCAGCGTTTTCTGCCACACTTTTTCCTTCCCACAGACTTCCCACTGAGGTGCCTTGATACAGCACTCTGGGAACAGCCTATTTGTACAGAAATTTCTTTCTGTGTCTTACCCTCTTGCTTGAGGGTGTCAATAGTGGCCTTCTGGACAGCAGTCAGGTCGGCAGTCTTACCCATGATTGGGGTTTTGAGTGATGAACCAGGCTGGGAGTTTTAAAGGCCTCAGGAATCTTTTGCAGGTGTTTAGAGTTAACTCGTTGATTCAGGTGATTAGGTTCATAGCTCGTTTAGAGACCCTTTTAATGATATGCTAATTTTGTGAGATAGGAATTTTGGGTTTTCATGAGCTGTATGCCAAAATCATCCGTATTAAGACAATAAAAGACCTGAAATATTTCAGTTAGTGTGCAATGAATCTAAAATATATGAATGTTAAATTTTCATCATGACATTATGGAAAATAATGAACTTTATCACAATATGCTAATATTTTGAGAAGGACCAGTAGACATGGTCAAGACGATCTACTGCAGTTCAAACCAAGCATCAGAATGGGGAAGAAATGTGATTTAAGTGACTTTGAACGTGTCATAGTTGTTGGTGCCAGACGGGCTGGTCTGAGTATTTCAGAAACTGCTGATCTACTGGGATTTTCATGCACCACCATCTCTAGGGTTTACAGAGAATGGTCCGAAAAAGAGAAAATATCAAGTGAGCGGCAGTTCTGTGGGCGCAAATGCCTTGTGGATGCCAGAGGTCAGAGGAGAATGGCCAGACTGGTTCGAGTTGATTAAAAGGCAACAGTAACTCAAATAACCACTCATTACAACCAAGGCCTGCAGAAGAGCATCTCTGAATGCACAACACATTGAACCTTTAGGCGGATGGGTGACAGCAGCAGAAGACCTCACCGGGTGCCACTCCTGTCAGCTAAGATCAGGAAACTGAGGCTACAATTCACACAGGCTCACCAAAATTGGACAATAGAAGATTGTTTGCCTTGTCTGATGAGTCTCGATTTCTGCTGCGACATTCGGATGGTAGGGTCAGAATTTGGCGTCAACAACATGAAAGCATGGATCCATTCTGCCTTGTATCAACGGTTCAGGCTGGTGGTGGTGGTGTAATGGTGTGGGGGATATTTTCTTGGCACAATTTGGGCCCCTTAGTACCAATTGAACAACGTGTCAAGGCCACTGCCTACCTGAGTATTGTTGCTGACCATGCCCATCCCTTTATGACCACAGTGTACCCATCTTCTGATGGTTACTTCCAGCAGGATAACGCGCCATGTCATAAAGCACGATTCATCTCAGACTGGTTTGTTGAACTTGACAATGAGTTCACTGTACTCAAATGGCCTCCACAGTCACCAGATCTCAATCCAATGGAGCACCTTTGGGATGTGGTGGAACGGGAGATTCACATCGTGGATGTGCAGCCGACAAATCTGCAGCATCTGTTTGATGCTATCATGTCAATATGGAACTGATTCTGAGGAATGTTTCCAGTACCTTGTTGAATCTATGCTACGAAGGATTAAGGCAGTTCTGAAGGCAAAGGGGGTTCCAACCTGGTAATAGCAAGGTGTACCTTATCAAGTGGCTGGTGAGTGTATATGGCAACTTGAGGGCAATGTAAGAAGGTGTGATTAGTCACGTATTTGATTTATAGATCGATTCAAGACATCTGGTTAAGTCCCCTTTTTGGGGGAAAGCAGAACCTAGGAGTAAATTAAATTTCTGGTGTATTAAAGTAAACAGAGAGTGTGTGGAGCAGTAATCAAAGCAAAAGGTGGCTACTTTGAAGAACCTAGAATATAAGACATATTTTCAGTTGTTTCACACTTTTTTGTTCAGTATGTAATTCCACATGTGTTAATTCATAGTTTTGATGCCTTCAGTGTGAAGCTACAATATTCATAGTCATTAAAATAAAGACAACCCTTTGAATGAGAAGGTGTGTCCAATATATATATATATATATATATATATATATATATATATATATATATATATATATATATATATATATATATATAAATATATATATATATATATATAATTAAAACTTGAAGCATCATCATTATAAAGCACATTATAAACACTGAATAAGCTGATTAAACTGAAATGAAAAGTTGCACACATACTCTATCATTGTCATTAACCAGCTAAGCAAACAGTGTCATCAGACAAGCTAACGGAGAGACTAACATTATGTTTCCTCACTCCGAAAAGGAACAAATGTAGAATATTGTAGTGGCTTAAGTTGCTGCTGAGCTCCCTTCACCCTCATCGACTCCAACATGTTTTTGTTTCAGGTGCTGCATCATCACCGTGGTGCTCCGGTGCCATGTCCAATCACTTTTGTAAAGCTTGCATGTTAAGCATCTTTTAGTTTAGTGAAGAGTGAAGTGCTCCCACACTTTTGGACTTGGGTCAAACCGTTTTCTGAGTTGGTCATTTGTGGAATTTACTGAATTTCCTTTAAAAATATCACCTCCACTCTGCCTCCACCTCGCTCCGTTCAGCTCGCATTGCAGGTTGAGTTTTTTTTTTTTTTACTTTTTCGGTCAGTCCGCAGTGACAAAGCTCTGCAGGGGACGTAAACGTAAACATGGTGAGTGACCCAGAAATCGTTGCCAACACTTTTAATAATCGATTTTAGTAATTGATTTTTATTGATTTTATCGATTCGTTGTTGCAGCCCTGCTGTCCACCCTCCGACGCTCTCATCTACTGCACTGTTGTGCCCTACACCGTTGCCCTCCAACCCTCTGCTACAAACCACCACACAGACCTCTGTCCCTGGATTCTCTCTCGCTCTCCCTGGAGTTCATCTTCCACTCCTACCAGTTAGCCTCCTACATTTCCCTCAACATTTTTCTGTGCATTATCTCCTCAACTCACATCTACCTCTCAACCCTAGTGACTCTGCTGACCTGTTTCTCCAGGACGTTCCCAGATCAAGATCACCTGTGCTTTAAGTATCATTGTCTCACAAACTGTTTAAACCTTTCCTCTGGTCTTCTGAGAGCATTGGTCCATGTGGGTCTCGCATTTAGGTAAAACAATGCCATTAGCAGTTTTTAATACTTTATATTGGAAGTTTACACGAAATTCAGTGTGGCCTCTACCTGAAGCTGTCTGGAGACAAACGTGGCACGGACCAACAGTTTGACCCAGCCTATAACTTCCACTCAGTTGTACCTCCTAGTGGCAGAGGTGTCATAGCACATCCTTAGCATGCCCTTTTGTTTTTACACTCATGTAACCCAACATTGAAATTAATATGAAGGTTATTTGATTCAACAATATTTTGAAAATGTTTTTCTGTTATTATTAAATCATCAGTAAAAGCAGCAACAATGAGAGTCCAACCTTCATCACATTCTGAGTCCTCCAGGCAGAAACTTGCTTTGTGTCCCTCTGCCACTCTGGTTCCATTTAGGGTCAATAGGTCATACGTAGTGAACACCTCCATGCTGTGATAATGCCTACACAAAGACAAACATAGAAACATTTTAAATGTCTCTTGATTCAAAAATCACTACCACACTATAAGAGTCTATAGTTCGCAATGCAGCATTTCTGTAGTTCATTAATATATGCGTTGTTATTTATAAATATTTGCTCTGTGACCTGTGACAGTCGTGCCACACCCACAGGTGCTTGGCAGCTTTAGGTTTGAAGTCGGACTGGCCGTTGTTGTGAATCTGGGAGGAGAAGCGCAGCAAGCGGCGGAACGAGTTGCTTGGCGTCCGGTCGGAAGTTGAGGCCAGACAGTTCTCCTCATATGCACACTGCAGCATGAACATTGGGCGGTCCTCCATGTAGGTGGTCTGCTCCACCACCTGAGGGTTCAACACCAGGTCAGGAGCCGCTGAATGCCGGGGGATGCGGGGAAAAGAAACAGGGATGAGGACAGAGACCAAACATTTTTAGAAACACAGAGAAATGGCTGTATGTGAAGAAAATGAGTGGTTTGTGTTTCAAGGAACAGTGATAGTTCAGTAGTTCAACACAGGTTTGGTAACCTTTGTATAAGGGATAAGGAAATGAACCACCTGAATAAAACAACTCTGCAATTAGTTTACAGCAACTTGAAAAGTATTTATCTCCCTTAAACTATTTCACATTATGTCATGTTACAACCAAAAACTTTAATGTGTTTTAACTAGATTTCATGTGACAGAGTAACACAAAGTTTGGCAAAATTATTATGAAGAAATTAAATGATATAGGATTTTCACTTTTTCTTTTTACAAACAAAAAACCTGCTGTCGCCTCACCCTTACATGTCGCTCGTCTGACATTTCGCCAGTATTTCGCATGACCAACGGGCTCCACTCGCTCAACGACGTCATCAAATACAAGGAGCTTCTCTCTGCTGCTTGCCGGTTTCAGCTCATCATGGAGCGAGTGACTATGCTTTATTTATGGAAAAGCCAAACAATGTCGCCAGCGTCAACATTCCTGGGTTCACCACATTCTCCAGAGACGGAACAAGTTTGAAGAGTACCACCACCTACTCCAGGAGCTTGATGATGCAGTGTGAGGATTTGTCCCGCGTTGGGGGACAAATCAGCCTCTGGGACATCAACTACAGGAGCTGTATCCCTGCTGCAGAACACCTGCACATCTGTCTTCGGTGAGTAAATAAATCTCAGCTCACTAGATAAACAGCCAAATTGTACTGTCCAAATCTTCTAAATATAATAAACATTTTTGTGCCTAAACATATGGATGAGGACTGCCAAAATACACCAGGCAAGAGCTGATATGACAACAGAATGTAGCATGGTAGCATATTGAATAATTTTTTAATAATGGCTGATCGGCAACCTAGAAATCAGGCTTGCTGACGTATGAATCAGTAAATTAAATACCTATAAATAAAATAGAATTTCCAACATGAACATAGATGTGCCCTGAGCTACTGCTGTGAGCTTCATACTTGTATGACAATTTTTGTCCTGAAAAGAGGGCTATAAATGCAAAGCAAATTGACAGAAAAGTTCAGATTTTTCAACTCCAGCGAAATTCGCTTCGTGTCCACCGCGACCTTCAGTTTGCTCTCGCTTTGCTCTATTCGCCCTAATCGCATCGACGCATCGCTTTGCTCCTAAACGCGCGTCTACATAGAGATAACATGTAAATCACTCCCACTCCGGTCACGTCATTCGCGTTCGGTCTGAACCTACCAGTAAAGAAGACGAAAAGCAGATATAATCAGTAAAATGCAGGATTGTTTTTACAATCAAAATATTGTATTTTACGGGCAGATTTTGCTGTGTTTGTGTCAGTCAATCCAGTTATTAATTTAATTGTCTTTGAAGTGTAATAACTAACCAAATATAGTGAAGAAATGTGGTTTACATTAGTATTTAGCGATCCTTACTAAATATGTTGTAAAATCACTTTTTGCTGCAATTACAGCTGAAAGTCTGCTAAGATATGTCTGTAACAGCTTTGAACCTCTGTAAAGTCCATTTAAAGTCCATTTTGTGTGTAATTTCAGTCAGTTCAGTCAGATTGGATGGAGAACATCTGTGAACAACAATGTTCAAGTCTTAATATAAATTCTCAACTGGATTTAGGTCTGGGCTTTGACTGGGCCATTCTAACACATGAAAACACTTTGATTAGAACCACTCAATTGTAGCTCTGGTTGTATGTTTATAGATTTATAGTCCTGCTTGAAGGTGAATCTCCATCCCAGGTTTTCTTCAATAATTGCCCTATATTGTATTGTGTGGCTCATTCATCTTCCTATCATCTTTAACCAGCTTCCCTAACCCTGCTGAAGAAATACCTTTCCACAGCATGATGCTGCCCCCCACCATGTGTAACTGTGAAGATGGTGTTTCCAGGGTTACATGCAGCATTAGTTTTCTGCCAAACATAGGGTTTTGAATGAAGGCCAGGAAACAGTATTTTGATCTCATCTGGCCAGAACACCCTCCTCAACATGTTTATGGTGTCTCCTATATAGTTTGTTGCAAAACACAAACAGGACTTCCAATGGCTTCCTATTAAGACTGGCTTTCTTCCTACATAAGACCAGATTTGTGGAATTTAAGATCTTCCACCAGACCTTCAGAATTAACATGCGCCTCTTGGCTGATTCTTCGATTGATGTTCTCCTGCTCTGGCCTTGATAAGTTTGCACTTGTCATACATCTTGGTGGACTCATCAGAGCTCTGTGAAATGTTTAATGCTTGGTTGCTGCTTTCTGACCTAACACTCCTTTAAACATCTCCATATCTTTCTCCATGACCTATCTGCTGTGTTTTTTGGTCTTTATGATGTTGTTTGTTCACTTATGTTCTCTAACGAACCTCTGAGGCCTTCACAGAACAGTTGCATTTATACTGATATTTATACTGAAATTACACACAAGTGAGCTCTTGTTATTAAATTACTTGAGTTATTACTGGTGTGAAGTAAAGGGAGATGAATACAAATGCACACCACACTTTTCAGGTCTTATGTGTGTTGTGTTGCTCTGCCACATAATATTAATAAAAATGGAAGGTCATGGAGTGTGAATATGTTTGCCAGAAGCTGTAACTGCAAGTTCAAATGTGTATCATCGCCGCATTTTATTTTATGCGTCAGTCTGAGTAGAAGTGGGGATCTTAGGAAGGCAAATATTAGGCACTACCTTTCCCAGAGTCTTACTTTCAGAGCAGGAGACTCCAGCGGCGCTGCTTCCCCCTCCTCTGGGGCAACTGAGGTGGGCTCCGTGGTGCAGACAGTGAGACAGAGACATCTCAGTTCCAGAGCAGCGAACGCCACTCATCACCACATTGTCAGCACTAACCTCACCTGGCCAATGCCACGTCTCCTGTTGACAGAAATGTTCAGAGACGAAATTACTTACCATTTTCTCTACTAAAACTGACACTTATTAGACCTTCTCAAACACAGCACCTTATAAAAGTTGCTAATATCCTTACTCTTGCCATGTGTTTCTGCCTGGTGTTACTGTGATGGGACTATCAATGTACACCAGCAAAATAAAAGAAAACTGAGCAAATGCTTAGAATAAGGAGGAATTTCTCTGAGTTTTAGGCTGGCACAGTATTCAGTTTAAGACTTCAAAACTAAACCACTGAACAATCTTTAGATACAGTTTATTATTTTCAGGTTGCTGGAAAGAAAATGTTTGGTGAAAACAGCGATCCCGAATGTGGGCCAAATCCAACAACCTTTGTATTCCAGGTGTATTTAAGATCGAAAGCAACATGAGCAGATTCTTGATTCTCAGGTAGATTTGCTCTTAGGTTAAATGTATTTCCATGTAAACGTTTCCACACCTAAACAAGTAATACAACTGCTAGTTTTGGAGAAGGACTTATAGTAACCGATGTAAAAGAGAACATCCATCCCATTGCAGCTGACAGGCCTTCTAAGGCTTGCCTGGAGGCAATGTGGTGATCTGATCACACAGCTCTAAATTACACAGTTCCACAGACACTTTCAAAGGCTGTTAGAGCTAACCATCAGATTTCTGACTGTAAATGATATGATGAAACAATTAATTTCACACCAGGACAAACCCATCCTGAACAGAATCCTCGCCTGGCGAACCAGGAAGATGTAAACAGGCTCTTTAAGCGCATGAAAACAAAGAAAGCTGGAGGACCTGATAACGTCTCCCCATCATGTCTGAAAGCCTGTGCAAATCAACTCGCCCCCAATCTTCACCTGGATCTTCAACAAGTCACTGGAGAAGTGTGAGGTCCCCTCCGGCCTCAAACGAACCACCATCATCCCGGTGCCCAAGAAACCCACCATCCTAGGATTAAATGACTACAGGCCTGTAGCCCTGACGTCTGTGGTCATGAAATCCTTTGAGCGGCTGGTGTTGAAGCACCTGAAAGACATCACAGGCCCCCTGCTGGACCCCCTGTAGTTTGCTTACCGAGCAAACAGGTCGGCAGATGATGCTGTTAACTTAGGTCTACACTTCATCCTGCAACACCTCGACCACCCAGGGACATACGCCAGGATCCTGTTTGTAGACTTCAGCTCAGCCTTCAACACCATCATACCAGACATCCTCCACCAGAAGCTCACACAACTCAACATCCCAGCCTCCACCTGTCAGTGGATCAACAGCTTCTTGACGGACCGACAGCAGCAGGTGAGACTGGGGAGCATCTTCTCCCGATCCAGATCAATAAGTACTGGTGCCCCCCAGGGATGTGTTCTATCCCCACTCCACTTCTCCCTGTACACAAATGACTGCACCTCATCGGACTCGTCCGTGAAACTCCTTAAGTTTGCAGACGACACCACTGTCATTGGACTGATCCAGGACGGTGATGAGCCTGCATACAGACAGCAGGTGGATCGGCTGGTACACTGGTGCGGTCAGAACTACCTTGAACTGAACCCACTCAAGACTGTGGAAATGGTGGTGGAATTTCGGAGAACACCACCCATATACACCCCCTCACCATCCTCAACAACACCGTGTCGGCTGTGGACCACTTCAGGTTCTTAGGAACCACCATCTCTGAGGACCTGAGATGGTCTTCACACAGACACTGTTCGAATGAAGGCCCAGCAGAAACTGTAATTCCTGAGGCAACTCAAGAAGTTCAACCTTCCACAGGAGCTGCTGGTCATCTTCTACACTGCCATCATTCAGTCTGTCCTGTCTTCATCCATCTCAGTGTGGTTTGGCTCATCCACAAAACAGGACAGGTCCAGACTGCAACGAATAATCAGGTCTGCAGAGAGAATAATCAGGGCTGACCTTCCCTCCATCCAGGACTTATACAGGTCAAGGGTCAGAAAAAGAGCTGCAAAAATCTCTGCAGACCCCACACACCCTGCACATAAACTGTTCAGAGTTTTACCTTCAGGCCATCGCTACAGAGCACTGTTTACTAAAACCAGCCGCCACAGAGACAGTTTCTTCCCCCAGGCTGTTTCTCTGATGAACATTCAATAGAGTACAGAACAACAGCAAGCAGATTTTGCAAATTCACCTTTTTATTATATATGTGTATATTGTACATTGAAAATATGTATATTATGTAATGCAAAAACAAAACTAGAGAGCTAAGTGTACCAGAGTCAAATTCCTTGTTTGTATGTACGAACTTGACAATAAAACTGATTCTGATTCTGATGCTAAAGCAGAAAAAAAACTTTGGGCAGTGGGATGAATGGAGTAAAAAAGAATTCTTCAGATTAAAAAATAAAGTGAAATCTAACTATTTTTATATGATGAATTAATAAAGAGGATGTTCTGATTTACACATATTTGCTCCTGGGTCATTATCCAGCCCTTTAGATGTCCAAGACTGACCCATAGTGGTCAATTGAAAATCCCAAATTTAACATGTGTAGTATAGAGGGACCCCCACGATGTGACATTTGTCCCATGCATATTGTTACCTGCAACATATTGTGGCTTTGTAACAGAAAAACATTGGTTTCTCTACAGACTGAGACTAATGTCCATAAAGAGAGAAATTCTAATTTCATGTTAGCTGACACACACAGAATGTAGAATCATTACTTTAATAGAACCCTGTATACAGTAAAATATGATAATGCTCTATTAAATATTGGGATTCTGAAATGAAAGATTCTTTTTAAATCCTCCTGCCATAATATTTCTTTGCTACAACCATCAAATTATGGCCAAAGATAGTTTTTCCTTGATTCTGTGTGAAAGCATCTCCCATTTGTCAGGATACATGAGGTGGCTTAAGAACTCCAGGTCAGTATTATTTAACTGACCTTTAAAGCTATATAATGCTACATGGCTTTAATTTTTCTAAACTCGAAATAAGTGTTGTACTCAGCATATGCTACTTTAATACCTCGGATCAGCATCAGGGATGAAAAATCCTGATTGGGAGATCCCTAATAGAGACATAAATAATTACAGCTTCTTCTGACTTTATCTACTGCAATAAAGTGTTGCTGGAAATGTATACCGGAATTAAATCTGCAGTCTAATGCAGGTTGGTATAATAGTGAAACGATTTTTTACTAACAACTTTTTAAAGTCATCGGTAAAATCTGCAGATAAACAACAATAAAAAAATAAAAGCATTTTGACAACTTTTTGTGTTAGGCTTTTGTTCTCTAAAGCAGATAACTGCAATCTAGGTCAGATGTCTGATGGACAAACAGTAACAAACTAAAACAGTCATTTTCTACCGCTTCTTCCATAGTGAGTCGCAGGGAAGCTGGTGCCTATCTGCAGCAGTCTATGGGCGGGAGGCGGGGTACACCCTGGGCAGGTCGCCAGTCCATTGCTGCAAACTAAAACAATGTCCTGATATTTTCTGGGAAATCAAAGTCCTTAAAGAGAAGGCTTTTTGGTTTTTGGGATTGTAGAGATTGTAGTCAGTGCTTTTTTCTGTTTGTTCTACTAGACATCATTTTCAAATGCAGTTTATCTATTGTACGAAGTTATTAAGGAAAGTCATGTTTTGTTTTGTCCTCTCATGTTCAGTTTCTTGAGATATTATGTTTTAAATTGTAAGTGACCAGGTACAAGAACTGGTCAAAAGAAAGGCAAATAATCAGCCAATGTCAAAACAAACCTTTTAAAGACCTTGCTTCTGTGTATTAGGGGAGACTTTTCAAAGATGGCACAGTAAAACTAGTAAAGATAGCACTGATATAGTCCATCTTAAGTTGTTTCATATATTTATTAAGCTGGTGTGATAGAGATTACCTGAACATAAATCAAACTGTTGACAAATATGAAATAGTGAAATTTGAGTAATAGAATGTGCACAAAATCCGATTCATGTGAATTTAATTCAAGTGTCTCCTTCTAAGAACACAAGTGAACTTGTTCTGTTGATGGGACCAGTACCTGGAAGGCACTGCTAGCAAAGCCCAGGCCTAACTGTCTGCAGACCACCATGGCCTCCATGGTTCCCCAGCCCTCACTGCATACTGTCCCCCACACCAAAGAGCCGTTCCTCTCCACCAACACCTCCACACGGCCTTCGAAGGGGTTACGGCCACCTCTCAGACGCAGCTGTGGGTGAAACATTAGGGGGAAAAAAAACACAGTTAAGGATGAATCTGTGGTTCCTCGAAGCAGACACTAGATCTTCAGTCACTTTTATTTATATTTTCTACTTTATTGAGGACAACAAATCTACTTAAACATCTTTCAAAAATATAAAAATTTCATCAATTTCAGTCAGAAAAGCCAATAATTAACCTTTCTGTTATAGGAATGATAAGAAAAGCTCTTTCAGCATTTTTCAGCATCAGAAGACCACCAAAGCTCCAGAACCTGATAATGTCTCCCAATCATGCCCGAGAGCCTGCGCTGACCAACTGGCCCCCATCTTCACTCAGGTCTTCAACAAGTCTCTGGAGCTGTATGAGGGTTCAAATGCTCAACCATCATCCTGGTCCTCCTTAAATGCACCATCACAGGATTAAATGACTTTAGGCCTGTTGCTCTGACTGTTGTCATAAAATTCTTTGAGCAACTGGTGTTGAAGCACCTGAAGGACATCACAGGCCCCCTGTTAATGATACAGTCAATTTGAGACTACACTTCATCCTGCATTACCTCGATCACCCAGGGACATTGGCCTGGATCTGGTTTGCATGCTTCAGCTTGGCCTTCAACACCGTCAGCCCAGACCTCCTCCACCAGAAGCTCATCCAGCTCACAGTGCTGGCCATCTATCAGTATATCAGCTGCTTGCTGACTGACCCGCAGCAGCAGGTGAGAATGGGGCGCATTTTCTCCTGTTCAAGAACAATCAGCACCGGCACCCACCAGGGATGTGTTCTCTCCCAACTCCTCTTCTGTTTGTACACAAATGACTGCACCTCAGCAGATCAGTCTGTGAAACTCCTGGAGCTTGCAGATGACTCCACTGTTATTATTTTGATCTAGGACAGTGATGGGTCTGCATACTGACAGAAAGTGGATCGGCCACTGGTGCTGTCAGAACCACCTGGAGCTTAACTGAGTAAAGTGAAGTGTTCTCTTCCAGAGAATACTACCCCCCTCACCATGTTGAACAACACGGTGTCTCCTGTTGATCACTTCCAGTTCCTAGGAACCACCGTTTCATGAGACCTGAGATGGTCCTCCCTCATAGACACGGTTTGGAAGAAGGCCCAGGAGAGACTGTACTTCCTGTGGAAACTCAAGAAGCACAACCTGCCACAGGAGCTGCTGGTCATCTTTTGCTCTGCCATAATTCAGTCTTCGTCCAAAAACCAGGTGCCACAGAGACAGTTTTTTTCCCCCAGGCTGTTTCTCTGATGAACACTTAACAGTCAGAGTGCCCAGATTGCTACCATGCATTTTTGGACTAATTCAATCATGTTTTCGGTTTTGTAAAAACACAGCATTTAAATATACACATTTCACAAAAAAACTTTGGTTTTTCCTTCCCTTCTTATCTATTTAAATTTAATATGTCTTCATTGAGAACAAGGTGGAACAGATGTCACGTTCCTTGTTTGTGTTACAAATTTGGCGAATAAAGCTGATTCTAATAAAGAGAAAGCAAGTTTTTTTATGTTAGTGGTCCAGGACACATTTCATGTTAATAGATTCAGTAAGCAGACAATCATCAACATTAACTGCTGAGAGACAAACTAGTAAATCCCTAATTAGATCATGTTTCTGACCCTCTGCTCGAAGCCCATGGCTGGAACGTTACATCTGACGGCTGCATCCTCCTCATGGCTGCAGCCAAGAGCCTCCTTGTTTAAGGAACACTCAGTTATGGACTTCTCAAATCCTGAGCACTGCACTTCATTCATATGCACGGGCCCCATACCTGAGAAACACACAAGCATTGAGAGGTGATCAGTTTTTCAGGTTTAAAAGTTTGTGATTTAATTTTAAAAAACTTAAACTATACGTCCTCAACAAAAAAACTTTCAACACCACCATTTGTTTTTGGTACTTAAAGTGAAACTTAACTAGATCTAAAAGCATAACCCAGCCCCCAGACAACTTTTTAAAAATGTCACCTTTCAGAATACATTACGTTCACACTGCAGGTATTGATGCTCACATCCGATTTTTGGCTGAAAAACCATTAAAAAAATAATAATTTTAATAATGATTATTATAATATAATAATTAAATGCAACCGCCATCAGAATTCACTCTGAACAGTTGACGACCACAGAGCAACCCGCATGTGCAGAAGGAGAATGTACACAGGTAAAACCACTGAGTAAATTTTACTCAAATAGAAGCAACTTTTACTCTAAAAAAAGACAAAATTTGGTCGCAGTCTAAATGAAAGAGTACAATTTACTCACACAGCAGACTTGAACTTACAGAGTAAAATTTACTCTATTTGGTCTATATGTTTTAATCCACATGATGATAATGTCCTCAGTGTTGTTTAATTTTTTTTTTTACTCTGGCGTAATTATACTCCAATGAGAAAAGAATTTACTTGGAGTGGAACTGAATTTTAATTCAAATAGGTTAAGATTTTTACTCAGAGTAGAATGTAATTATGTCAAATATTGCTCTGAATACACAAAAATGGTTACTTCTGATATTATTGAATTTTATTCCCAAAAATGTGAAAGTTTACTCTTAAAAATATTTTTATCTCTAAATACAATTATAAATATAACCAAATTAAACTTTATTTCACTTACTATATTACACCTAACTGTATTACAGTCATTATGCAGTGCTAGGTTTTTAAAAAGTACAATAAATAGATCAGAAATCAGTATTTTAACAGCACCTTTACTGTTCACAGGAAACAGTATAAAAACTGGCATCGCCATGACTGTATGACACCTGTAAATCAAAAGCTTTGGAACAGAAAAGCTCTTCAACATAAATGACATGAGGTCCATCTCTTGTACACAGAACTTGAAAAACATTGAAATGCTCATTCAGACACAATGTTTGCAGTTCAAAAGTAACCAACAGTAACCTCTCATCTTTCACAACAACATTGTAGATCTTATGAAACTCTGGTATTTCATTATGGACTTTATACAAACAACTAAATCCGCACGATAAATATTTGCATGGTGTTTGGCCCATCAAACGTTTAACACCTTTGTGTTCATTGGTAGCTGAAGAGTCTCTGCTATATCGCAGCCCCAGTCCGATGCATTTAAAGACATCATTTTAACTGATCCAATGCTCAGTTTCTGTAATCAAAAAGTAATACCAAAAATGCAGATGCAGAAAACACTAATCAAAATACAACTGCTGGAGCATCAGGCACCTCACCCACATTTAACTGAGGAGGATAATTTTATTTGTTTGAACAAAATATCAATAACTACTGTAGTTTCACTTGAAGGCAATACATACTTGATGAAATGCAAGGACTTAACAAAATGATGAGCAAATATGATGATTCTCACTTAATTGGTCTCTTTATTTTCATGACTATTTATATTGGAGATTCTCATCAGAGACAACTAACCTGTGAATAAACACACATGGAATTATATAGTAAACTAAAAGTGTGAAATAACTCTAAATATTTTCATATTATAGATTTTTACAAAATAGCCACCCTTTGCTCTGATGACTGGTTTGATCTCTTGGCATTCTCTCCACGAGCTTCATGAGGTGGTCACCTGAAATGGTTTTCCAATGAGTCTTGAAAGAACTTCCCAGAAATTAATATTTCAGTCATTACAGCTAAGGGCAGCTACTTGAAGGATTCTAAAATATAACATTTTTAAAGTCAGTTCACAATTTTTTGTTTGCTACATAATTGCATATGTGTTCATTCACTGCTTTGATGCCTTCATTGAGAACCTACGTACAATGTAAATAGTCATAAACATAAAGAAAACCATTAAATGAGAAAGGTGTTCTAAAACTGCTCCATCCCCCAGCGAGGTGACATTCCACGTCCCTAGAGCCAGTTTAAGCATCCGGAGAACAGGGATCTCCGCTCTCAGATCCTCTTTGCATTTGGTCCTTCATGGGTCCCCCTGCAGGTGGTGGGCCCACTAGGGGATGGCCTTGCATCTCTTGTTCGGGCTTGGCCCGAATAAGAGATGCGGTGCCTGTTGTGGCGGCAATCCCCGAACCCTGTGGTGGACACCGGCAGTCAGGGATACAGTCAAGCTGAAAAAGGAGTCCTATCGGCTGTGGTTGGCTTGTGGGATTCCTGAGGCGGCTGATGGGTACCGTGAGGCCAAGCGTGCCGCGGCCCGGGCGGTGTGCAGAGGCAAAAACACGGGCCTGGGAAGAGACTGATGAGGCCATGGACAAGGACTAATGGTCGGCTTTGAAAACATCCGGCGCCTCAGGAGAGGGAAGCAGTGCTTCGCCAACACTGTTTACAGTGGGGGTGGGAAGCTGCTGACCTCGACTGGGGACATTATCGGGCGGTGGAAGGAGTACTTCGAGGAGCAACTCAATCCTACCATCACGCCTTCCCTGGTGGAAGCAGAGACTGGGGACTCGGAGTTGGTCTCTTTCATCACCCAGGCTGAAGTCACATAGGTGGTTAAAAAGCTCCACAGTGGCAGGGTGGATGAGATCCGCTTTGAGAACCTCAAGTCTCTGGATGTTGTGTGGCTGACACGCTTCTGGCTGTCAGCCACTGTGGCTGACACAGTGGCTCTGGACTGGCAGAGCGGGGTGGTGTTCCTCTCTTCATAAGAAGGGGGACCGGAGGCCGAGTCCAACTACAGGTGGATGGCATTTCTCAGCCTCCCTAGAATTAACTGCTATGTCAACTGCATTTGTATTAATTAAGTGTACTTAACACAGAACAGAATAGAATAAAAAATGCTTTATTGTTCCAATAATTGTCAGCAACAAAGCAAAAGGCAAGGAAAGCATACAGGTTCATACATCACCAAAACTTCAGAAAAGGTTACCAGACTATAGGCTATAAGAACCAATCAGGAAAAACAATCAATTCTAGTAAAGTAGAATAAAACCCAGGATAAATGAAATTTATGTTTGAACATACTGTGTGGTTATCAACAAGTCAGATTAATTAAATTAGAGGTGCAGCATAGTCAGGTGACATTGGTGACCGCATCAATGTAAAAAACAATATATTATAAAACAAATTAAAAAAAAATCTCCTTTATTTAGTAACTGCCATGTATGTGGCCAAGGATTCCTGGAAACCCAGAAATATATGAATAGATAATGCTTGAAGTCTCAAAATGTGATAGAGTGTAAATTAACTAAATCTAAGCTATTTGTGCCTGATAATTAAATACACCCAGAATTATACTATAACCTCTGTCAGCGATCAAACCCCAGTGTCCCCCATGACAGGCAGGGACATGAACCACTTTGTCCAATTTGACTTGATTACTTCTGTTTCAGTAGTTACACAATCAGCCTAACCCCGAGCATAAAACAAAAGAGACCTTCTTCTATCTGCCAGTTACTGGCTCACTGTTAGAGACACATTTGCTTTCTACTTTCTCTACTGGACAGATACAGTCAAGGGGTGAAACCAAAGGACAGCTGACTGCAGGCTGTACCCAAACATCCAGCCTACTAAATACTGTGTACCAATAAAAAGCAGAACAGCAACAATATTCACTGCAATAAGAACTAGAAAACTGCTAGGAAATTTAGCTCACATAAAATCTGTGAGGTCACGACCCTATGAAAATCTGCATATGGTATAGCAATAAAAAGACAGAATCACTTCCTGAAACGTTTGTGAGATGTGGTTTTTACTTGACAAGGAAAGTGATAGCATGTAGGAAATTACAGACAGAGAGTTGTTCCAGCAGTAAAAACTATCATTCTTAGTTTATTATTATGGGATAGTTACAGGTGTATTTTCTAGTTTGCAAGGGTGTCTGGGTTCTTGTGGCCTTCTGTTGGCCACATGTTTCTTTAGACCATAATTACCGGTTGTAATAACACTTAATTTCAATGTGCATCAAACAGTGGAGGAGAAAGGATTCATCTGACAAAAAATTAAGAAAGAAATGTACTGTATGTATAATTTATACCTTGTCCAAGTTGTCCTCCAGACAGTGCTTCCTTAGCTGAACCAAAGCCCAGCTCGCGACACACCACAGTGGCAGACAGTAGGTTCCATTTGTCATCACATATGGTGCCCCATTCTCCATTTTTCAGTATCTCCACTCGGCCCTCACCCACGATGGCTCCACCACGGAGGCGAACCAATGGTTGCTGAAAATTGCAAACACACGGTGTGAGGAGGAACTACCATTAAAGCAGAAGTAACCAAACTTTTAAAGGAGCAAGTCGCATATTTTGGTTATTCTGGTTATCTTTCCATAAAAACGTTTGGAACATCATTTTCCTCCCTTGCAACGAGAAAGTTGAGGCAGCAGAGTGGATGGCTTCTTGTTTCCAGAACAAGTAGATCTTCCATCAGTTCTTAGCATGAGGTGTATCTGTTTCATTTTGCAAGTAAACACATTAGCTGCCGAGTTAAATCAGACTCGATTCTGTTTGTTATCTCAACCCAGAAGTCTTTGTGTGGAATATGTACATACTGGCCAATATTTTAATAATACCATTGCATAATCACAGTGTTGGTTCAACCTTGAACATATTAGTTGCTGTGTTTGAACAATATCTAACTGAATCTTTCTTTCCCAGAACTTCTCAAGAACCTACAACATTTCTTTCAGACCTGAGGTTCCGAGTAAATTTGGGAATATATAGCAATGAGTCAGAGTTTTGTGCAAAATCAGTAAAACTCACTTAGATACAATTGATCAATTATATAACATGTCATGGTCTGTTTTTCTATTTCTTTTCACTAAAATCATCCTTTAAACACGGTAAAATCTGCCCATTCAAAAACAAGCTTCCACATTCTTCTGGTGACATCACATAAGGCGACTGATCAGAGCAAAAGGACATTATTAAGCATGTCTTTGTGTTGGTTTTCCTGTTTGATCACATGTTCTTAATTTCTACGTTTATCCTGACTGCAACAAAACATTTAAGCTGTACACGGGAACACTGAATTGGAAATTTGTTAACACATGGAACACATGGGAACGGTTTATGAAAAGGGCTGAAGGAGACCACAATGGCCACATTTTATTATGAACAATCCTCAGTGATGAACACCACTGGGAGGGAAGGTGGAATAAAATCCCATTTCTTAGAGGTTAAAAACAGAGAAGTTGTTTGGGTAAGATTGAGTAGTATAAATTCAGACTGCATGCAGTGCCACAGTCTTGGCAAATCTTGTAACTATTTAAGGTTATAGAAAGAAAATACAAAATTTACTCATTTTACGAGCAGTGAATATGCACAAACAGCAATCAGATGGAAGAAGATAGACAGGAATTCAGACAGATACCTGGTACCTTGTACCAGGTATAGTTCTGATGCTGATCACAATCTTTAATGTGAGCTTTAGCTTCTTTATCCACCGTGTAGTGTTCATTGTTTGGGAATCATCAAAGTCAGACTCTCGCTCAAACATGTAAGGTTAAACCCCTTGCATCTCAAATGTGACTTAAATGCTTCAGAATCTGCCAAAGCCTGTGAAAAGCTGCTTGTCTTCCATGTTTCACAATGACTGCTAATCAGCCCAATCATGTGCCTCTTATGACATCACAGTCCCATAACACACAAAGCAAAGTTTGCAGTTTGCAAGCTGTGTTTTTTATTGTCATAGTACATTTAATAGTTAAAACAAAATACACCACTGTATAGTATCTTTAAGGTTGTTGCACAGCTGCAGTGATAATGCTTTGGACAGCGGTTTAAAAGTAATAAAGTTAGAAAGTGTAACAATGTCACTGTAAGTCTTCTAAAGCTTGTAAAGCTGTTAATTTTCCACTTACAGCATGAATACTAGTTAAAAGTTTGCAAATATAACATTCAGACTGACACTCATGCTTTTTTAATTAGTTGAGGAGGCAGTTAAAACCTCCCAACAGTAGGAGAGGAAGTTTAAGAGGAAGGCCTATAAAGCTGGAAGCAATGTTAGAATTCTTCATAGCAATTCCAGTCTATCACAAATGAAATTACTTCAAAGGCCGCTGCAATAACTGTGACTGATTTTAAATTAGTTTAACTCACAATAATCTCTGTTTACAACTCTCTGTCTCAAAGGAGAATGAAAGGTGAGCTCTGGATAGCGAAACAGTCCCTTATATAGGTATTCACACTCCTTAAACCTTTTCACAACCTGTTATGTTACAACCACCAACTTCAAAGTATTTCAGTGGGATTTTCAATAACAGACCAATGGAAAGTAGAGCATGATGCTCCTTTTCCACGGGCTCCTTTAGTCCGGCTCCACTCCACTCAACCCATTTTACGAGTGTTTCCATTAGTGTTTTTCTGTACCGGTACCTAGTTTTTTGGTCCCTGCTCGTGAGCAGGTACGATTGGAACAGAGTAGGGACTACATGAGAAGAAGAAGGACATCATGTCAGCTTTCTAAATTGTATGCAGGCGGGGCACTGTATTTAATAATATCCCAAACCAGCTGATCACACATAAAATAATCTTTTCAGATGCACAAACATTTGACCCAAAACTCACAAAAAAAAACCCACAATGAAACCGCGTATTTGGTTTGGAAATTTATTGACTGTGCTTAAGCGAAGCAGCGTCTGCGGGAGGATGGAGCCGGCAGAGAGCAGATGCCCGTAATCAGACTGCCTGCATCGGGTCAAACGGGAGGAATGTCCAATATCTAACCTAAAACTAACTTCACCACAGTCAACAGTCAGTGGTTTTGCAGGGTGAGTGTAAGCGGTAGAGACCTGCGGAGCTGGAACATTCAATTGAAAAGGGGCATAAATGTCAAGTGGAAGGAGAGTGATCCATGTTCATTTGTTTTTGCAAACGAAAACCTTCAAAAGTCAGGTGAGCATTTGTGTTTAGCCTTTCAAAGGTCAATTGTTTGTAGAACCACCTTTTGCATAATTTACAGCTCCAAATAACTTTTGGTATGTCTCTCTAGAGACTAGGATTTTGTCCATTCCGAGATCAAATTCAGTCAGATTGGATAGAGATTGTCTAAAAACATCAGTTATAAAACCTTGTCACAGATTTCAAGCTTAGGGTAAAATTTTATCATCTAACTATGCTTTAAGCTTCTCCATAAATTCCGCCTGACCTGTCTGCTGTGTTCCTTGGTCTTCGTGATCTTGTTCATGCTCTGAAGTTCACAAATCAACCTCTAAGACCTTTTATAGAACAGCTGGATTTAAACTGAGATCACTCACATTTACTAATTCGGTGACTTCTGAGGGCACTGGTAGGGGGGACTTAGCCGGCATTGATTGGGATGTGGCACCGCTTCGGTGGAGGGGCTGGCCGGCTGGACTGCTTGATGGGCCGTGGGTGGCCGGCGGGCTGGGGATCCCCCGGGGTTTGGGGGTGGGGTTGGCGGGGTGCCTGGTAACTGTTGCTGTCGTGGCCTTCTTCCACTGCATCCTTCTGTGGTTCCGGCCTATGGTCGGGCGCCGGGCTGCGGCTGGCGGTTGGGTAGGTGGGACACATCTTGTGACTGCACTGGGGCATCTGGTGGGTTGTGCTTGGCCTGGAGCGATTGGCCTGCATGGCCCAGGTACCTGGGCCATGCAGGCCATGGAGGGGTTGCAGCCTGTTGGGTGGAGGGGTTGTATCCACTTCTGGGATGTGGGGTCACCGGCGTTTGGATCGGCTGGGCGGCGAGGGTGGAGCTGGGCTGGATAGTGTTTCTCCCTGGGCCGTCGTTGCAGTGGCAGAGATGTAGTTTCTTTTTTTTTTGTGGCCGACGGGGGTATTGTGGGGGCATGGTGGGGGACACTGGCCCCGGGTACTGGGTGGGTGAGTTTGTCCTGTCATGCTGCGGGGTCGGGGGTCCTGTTGTGGGTGCGGTGCTTGGTGGGGTCTGCCCTGTTGCACCGGTGGGTCGGGTTGCGCGAGGCCCTTGCCTTGCCGTTGCGGCACGCTGTGTGGTGCGGCAGGGGTGCTTAGAACGGGGCTAGGTGTTGAGATTGCGCTGGGTGGGTGTGGCTTCATCGGTCTCTCGGCTATGGAGTTCACCTGTGGGGGTGTTCCCCTGTGGGGGAGGGGATTCGTGGCGTTTGGGTTCGGGGGGGTTCGATATTGGTGTCCTTGTTGGGGGTGGCCCTGTGGGGAGGTTCATGTTGGGGTTCACTGGGGGTGGGAGACTCATGGGGTTGGGATCGGAGCTCATTGGGGGGTCAGGACTGCTCCGTCCTGAAGAGACTCTGGTTGATGGGCTGGTTTGGGCCATGTGGACCCCTCTTTAGTACATAGCCCCCTCTCCGGAGGTGGATGGGGGTTGTTGGGGACTGGGTTTGGGGTGGGGGCCAGGCCGGGCCGGGATCTTTTCTTTGTGACAGGTTGGGTCTTGGACTGCTCCCTCTCCTGGATCAGCTTAGGCCCCCCCATCTTTTTGGGGGCCTATTTCCTCCCCGCCATACTACCTGCCGGTGGTTGGAGTCTCTGCCCGCTGGTGTACTTGGGGTTCTCGGTGTCTGGGGCTGGGTGCTTTGGTGTGTACTGGCTCACTCCCGGTGGCTGCTTGCCGGGGCCTGGCCCCCTGGGCTCTGTCGGGCCTCTGCTTGGGGGGTGGTGTGTCCCGGGGTCTTGGGTCTCTGGGTCCATGGCTGGATGTGCTCGGGCGTGGACGGTTGCCGGTGGGGCCTGTGGGCTCGTCGCTGCGGCTCCCTGGGGCTTCTGCATTGTCGCTGCTGGGTGGCTCCCCTGGGACTCTCGACTGCTGTTCTCTGGGGGGGTTGTGGTAGTCCCGGCGGTGGTTCTCCTGGGGTTCCTGTGCTTTGGGGGGCCTTTGAATGTCTGTAGTTCGGATATCCTCAGTGTCCGCCCGGGGACCACGGGGCAGGTGGGTCCTCAAACTCCCTATTGCATATTTTTGTGGAGAAACCTAGTATGCAAAGCGCGTCCACACTCATACTCACAGGTGTTGAGCTTCAGGTGTTGACAGATACACAGATGTTTTATATTGGGCTGCACCTCTCACTAAGTACATTTTACATTCATAAATACCGTGTACTATTTTGTTAAACATTGTTTATTTGTTAACATCTGCAGGTGTATAAGCAAGCAGGGTGTAATCTTTTATTCTCTCCATCGTTCTTTCTCTCCTCCACTCTTTCCTTTTTTTCTCCCCTTTTTCCCCATCTCTCTCTTTTTCAAGCTTCCGTTTTCCTTCTCATTTCAGTCTCCGTGTCCGTAACAATTGAAATATTCCCAAAGAAGTTTATAATAAAGTTTATTTTATAAATATCAAGCAGAGCTTTAAAGCATTAGCTGTGATGCTCCGCCTGTGAAAGTAAATCTGTTGTCAATTTCTTGGCACTCAGACAACAATTCTGAGCGATACTCTGCTGGACAGGACACGGTAAAAAAAAAAAGGAATATGTGAGTAATAGAACCACTGAAATTCCCAGATAGGAAATAAGTTTCCCTCTTCTTCTCAGTGTAGAGGTCAACGATTGCAGAGCCAACAGTGATCTGAGGGGAAATTCCCACAAAAGTAAACTTTGAATCAATAAAACAACTTGTGGGTAAAAAGCATTTTAGTACAAAAGGAATTTAGTTATAGATCTGCAGGCATTACACCTACACAGAACTAAAAACTCAGCAAACACTGAGCCCACTTCCTCTCCTTTGGCTGCAAGTTTTCTACCAGATGTTAAACCAGCAGTGGGAGCAGTCATCTGCTCCCACTGCTCCCACTGCATGCATGTGACCACACTGGTCACTAGTGGGTAATGCAAGACCTGCCTGACTCACATGTGGTGTTCACAAGACTCTAAGATGGTGTTGACTCAGGACCTGAGGCTGAAACTGGATGGAGGAACATTTCTGTCTACTGTTCTTTCAAAAACTAATCAGTTCAAATCAAGACTAATTATTTTTAGGCAAAACTATTGAGTCACATAAAAAATCTAATTATTCTGACAGAATTCAGCATATTGGTGTAAAATCTGAGTCAGCAGGGTTTCATACAGTAGATATTTTAAAGTAAACAAAGAAAGGACTCTAAATTAATGCTAGAATATAAGGAAAAGACTCAAGGTGTCCAGTACCACCTAAAGTACCAAATTGTTTCTTAATAAAGGTTTTGATTTTTCAATCAATTTCTTTGGAATTCACATTTCTTTAGCGTCGTTAGTGGCTAGTATATTTTCAAAGTGCTTACACATAACTTGTATGTCTTTGTCTTTTTTCTAACAAGCACCAATATTGCAGAGATGCAAATAATTTAAATGTGGTGGAGGCTTCTTTGGTGCTTTTGGAACCGTGTGATGTTGATTAGGACGATAACATCTTTATTAGCCAACTCTGTCAACACAAAAGAGCAACACAAGACGTCCGTCCTTTCTTGCTACACAACTAGAGTTTTATAACAGAAATACAACAGTGTCAGGTTTAAAGGACACACCTTCATATTTGAACCTCATAATAACAGCCTAGACCTATTTGAGCAGACAAAGTCACAACCTGACAGCAACTGAATAGCGCTTCATGACATAGACTTCACTTTGATGACAATTATTGCAAATTTAATATAACAAGATCTTGTGTAATGGGATTTTGTTAGCACATACCCCTAGCTATCGTTAAACCTTTAGGACAACTATTCTTTTTTCTCTTCTAATTTTAGGGCTTTCTAAGGCTCAGATTTATTTTTAGAGAGAAAGAAAAATACTTATTTTTTATCATTTTAATGACAGCTTTTTGGTACCAAAAAGCTATATGTCATTATTGAATCTTTTTTGTTGCTGTTTTTTTAAACTTTTTATATTACATATATTATCAGACATAATTACTTCATATGCTTGTCCTAAATGCAGGACAGTAATTCAGATGAGATGCTACCTGCTCATAAGCTCTCTGAAGAACCCCACTTTGAAAAAAATGTCAATTGTCCTCTTAATCATGCAGATTTGCTAAGTCCAAGTACCCATTTTACCAAACTCACATAATCCATACAATGCACTGATATTCCTAATAAGTTTAGGATTTGCTACACTGAGACATTGTAGTCATTACCTCTTGTCTGAAGGCCTTCCTATATCCTGTCATGGGCGTAGGGGCGAAGGCTCTACCAGGCACACAGCTCACCACCACAGGCATTCCTCCAGCACACGTCTCATTGGACAACGCTAAGATCTGTCCCAGTTTACAGCTGGACAAGTGGGCTTCACTGCCGGTGCAGTTGACGGAAAAGTCCCAGTACGTTGGCTTCCTTCTGCGAGCAAACATCCTGAACAGATGTAACAAAGAAAAAACAAAATAAAGATAGATTATGTAAAACTAAATCAAAAGATCATGTGTGGTACAAAACGTTTTCTGTGAAGGCCTCAGAGGTTTGTTGGAGGACATTACTAGATAAAAGGACAGAGCACAAAAGTCATGGAGGTGGCTTGTCAAAATGTTTCCACATGTTGGATCACAACAAACATGCATAAGAAGGTGTTCTGATCAGAAGACCCCAAAATTGACATAACTGGCCTACATGCAAAACACTATGTGTGGTAGACAACAAACAACTCAAATAACCCTGAACACACCATCCCCACAGTGATACATGGTGGAGGCAGCATCTAGCTTTCGAGATGCTTTTCTTCAGCAGGGATGGTGGTGCTGCTCAGAGTTGATAGGTAGATGAATGGAGCTAAATACAAGACAATTCTGGTAGAAAACATGTGGGAGGCTTCTTGTCCTTATTTATTTGTTTTTACATATTGTGGTTGTTATTTAGGGGCTGCACAGTGGTGCAGTTGGTAGAACTGTTGAACCCAGGTTAAAAAAGATCCTGGGTTCAACTCCCGGCCTGGGGTCTTTCTGCATGGAGTTTGCATGTTCTCCCTGTGCATGCGTGGGTTCTCTCCGCTTCCTCCCATAGTCCAAATCCAAAGACATAACTGTTAGGTTAATTGGTCTCTAAATTGCCCTTAGGTGTGTGAATGAGTGTGTGCATGGCTGTTTGTGTGTTGGACCGGTGACCTGGAGATAGGCACCAGCTTCCCAGGTGACCCACTATGGAAGAAGCGGTATAGAAAATGACTGACTAACTGACTGGTTATTTGGACTGATCTTGATATACGATATGTGTTATGGAAACCAAAGTCAAATTCCTTGTTTTGGACACAAACTGGGCTGATAAAGTGGATTCTGATTCTGATCTCAAAAACAGTATCTACTGCAAGTGACATACTGGCTGCTAATAACCTCTCCCACCTAAGAAACTCTGCATTAGAAGTGAATTGTGCAAATTGAACCAATAGAGTTCTAATTGTATGTGGCTCTAAATGTTGTTTCTTTTGTGCTGACAAGTCATACCAAAATTAAATTGAAACTTGACAAGAAATTACCATTTGACCCTTTTAATGCAGGTCAGAATGACAATGTTGCCAAACACGACCACGAAATTAATAATTTACACAATATAATTGAGACAACTTACAGTAATAGTAGCATGTCACATAAGACCACATAAGACATACGACCACTGTGGTCGTAATCTCCTCCTCTTTGGTCATTAATAACCCTGTAACATCTATTTAATGATCCACAGTTGCAGAGCACCTTGACATGTCTTCCTGTCCCATTTCTGGGGTATAGTTGTAAAAGCTGGGTAAAGCAGGACAGGAAGTGATTGTTTTTCATTTGGGATATAGCGAGAAGCAAGCTGCCGACTGGAAATTCTCCAGAGCTTGTATTCAAAGCTGCAGGCTTAGGACTGGCTTTGCTATCTCTTCAAAAGCTGCTTGTTCAGTGTTCTGACGTTTGGGAGCGTTGTCCATATGGAGCCCATCCCTCCTTCCACTCATTTTCTTTAAGCCAAAAACTTTATAGTCTTTGTCCAAAACACCATTCCATACCCTTCCAAACTCATTAGACTTCTTCAATGGTTTTTCTAATTACCCTTTCTGAAGCCTGAACACTGAACATGCTAAATAAAGCCTGTAACGTCAAAGCTGGAGCTCCTGGGTGCACTGTAGTTTCTCTGAGCATTGTATGGTCTGACCTTTGGGTGAATTTGCTTTTTCATTGATGAATAATCTTTGTCTCAGTAAAATATTGGACTTTAAGCCGTTTGGAAATGGCATTATTACAATTTCCAGAATAATGGGCAGCAAGAGTTAATTCTCTGAGATAATTTCTGATTGCTCTTATTGTTAGCATTGCATCAGCACACACCTTTATGCTCCAGATCAACAAAATGCCAAAACACTGTGGGTTCATTTGGTGATTAGCAGTTCATTAGTGGCTTAAAACAGAAGCAAACTGCTTCTTTCTTAGATTTAATAGAAGCAGCTAATGAGTACTTGTATTTTTCTCATAGCCAATTTGACAGTTATGAAAGCTTTCTTTTTCTCATTAATGCACATTAAGTTTAAGTTTGTTTTAATTAGGACAGTACACATTCAACAACACATTGACACTATGTCTCAATGTAAATATGCTCAATTCTCGAATTGTGCTGCTTAAGGTGGCAGCATGTTACTCCTCTGTTACTTTTCTTTTTGATATATTCTTTTTAAGAACTCTAATTTCTCTTGTGGTGGACAAAAATCTATTTTTTGGATGTTAATCCTCTCCGGTATCGAATGCTGTGCAGCTGGAAGGATTCTTGCTGATACATTTTTACTTTGGTACATCTGTTATGATGCAAAACCATAACAAGGACGTTTTTTACAACTGGAAACAGCTGGCCAATATCTCAAAAGCACAAATAATACTTCAACTACAACCCCAAATCCCTGGTGAGTTTAAAAGGAGGCGCCATGGATGCAGAGCAGGAGCGAAGAGAAGAGAAGAGAGAATAGGAGGAAGTTTAAACCATCTCTTCCATCGATTCTGTGGGAAATGTGAGATCTTTGGGAAACTAGTTGGATAAACTCCAAGCCCTACAAAGCACCCAGCCAGAGTATCTGAAATGTAGTATTATGTGTTTCACTGAGACATGGCTGCAGGAATCACATCCCTGACTCCAGCGTCTCTCTGCCAGGCTTTCTAACCATATCAGCAGGTAGAGATTTAAAGACGAGCGGCAAACGCAAAGGAGGTGGATAGGGCTTGACGCTATATTGCAAAAATACCGTGATCGCGATAATGGCATTTGGTGTTTATCTGTGGATGATCAATCAGATGCGCCCTTAAATGCTCCCAGCATTCTACCCCCGTACATACTCTTATTGGCTAGGCTAGACCCATAGGCTTAATAAGCAGGTTAGCTGTTGCATGTAGAGGGAAAGCAACGGCGGACACGGGAGAGGAGGAGCTGAATGGGGACGAAAAGAACGAACAACTTATGCCTAAAAAGAATAGCATGTCTTAAATATGGGACTACTTTGGCTTTAGAAGAGAAGGCGTAGCACATACCCAGGTACTGTGCAATGTATGTAAAAAAATAGTGGCTATGTCGAGAGGAAACACGACTGATCTACACAGTCACATGGAGCACAACCACAAGATGCTATATGAAGTTTTCAAGTCTAATACTCCCAAAACTACCAGGCGAAGGCAAGTTGTAAAAAGGCAAATCCACAGGCAATTATAAATGACAGTTTTGCGAGTGTCCCTCCCTCGCAGCTGTTGCACGATATGTTGCCAAATGCATGATACCACTTAGTACTGTGGAAAAATATGCATTTTTGGATCTCATGAAGGAAGTGGTCAACAGATATAAAGTGCCATCACAAACTTATTTCTCCCAGGTTGCCATTCCACAAATGTATGAGGCATGCGTAGTGACTGAACTGAGTCCAGTGGATTTTTACGCCAGCACCACAGACCTCTGGTCTAGTCACACAACTGAACCCTATATGGGCTTTACTGTTCATTTTCTCAACAAATACTTCCAGACAACACGGTGTCTGGAAGTTCGTTCGTTCGTTCGTCGTCTTCCGCTTATCCAGGACCGGGTCGCGGGGGCAGCAGACTCAGCAGAGACGCCCAGACGTCCCTCTCTCCAGACACCTCCTCCAGTTCCTCCAGGGGGAGCCCAAGGCGTTCCCAGGCCAGCCGAGAGACATAGTCCCTCCAGCGTGTCCTGGGCCGTCCCCTGGGCCTCCTCCCGGTGGGACGTGCCTGGAACACCTCCCGAGGAAGGCGTCCAGGAGGCATCCGGTATAGATGCCCGAGCCACCTCAACTGGCTCCTCTTGATGTGGAGGAGCAGCGGCTCTACTCCGAGCCCCTCCCGGATGGCCGAGCTCCTCACCCTATCTCTAAGGGAGTGCCCGGCCACCCTACGGAGGAAGCTCATTTCAGCCGCTTGTATCCGTGATCTCGTTCTTTCGGTCATGACCCAAAGTTCATGGCCATAGGTGAGGGTAGGAACGTAGACCGACCAGTAAATTGAGAGCTTTGCTTTTCGGCTCAGCTCTCTCTTCACCACAATGGACCGGCACAGCGCCCCCATTACTGTGGCAGCTGCACCGATCCGTCTGTCGATCTCCCGCTCCATTCTTCCCTCACTCGTGAACAAGACCCCGAGATACTTAAACTCCTCCACTTGAGGCAGGAACTCCCCTCCAACCTGAAGAGGACAAGCCACCCTTTTCCGGTCGAGTACCATGGCCTCGGACTTGGAGGAGCTGATCCTCATCCCAGCCGCTTCACACTCGGCTGCGAACCGCCACAGCGCATGCTGTAGGTCTTGGCTAGAGGGGGCCAGCAGGACCACGTCATCCGCAAAAAGAAGAGACGAAATCCACTGGTCCCCAAACCAGACCCCCTCCGGCCCTTGGCTGCGTCTAGAAATCCTGTCCATAAAAGTTATGAACAGGACCGGCGACAAAGGGCAGCCCTGCCGGAGTCCAACATGCACTGGGAACAGGTCCGACTTAGTGCCGGCAATGCGGACCAAACTCCTGCTCCGCTCGTACAGGGACCGGATGGCCCCTAATAAAGGGCCCCCGATTCCATACTCCTGGAGCACCCCCCACAGGGCATCACGAGGGACACAGTCGAATGCCTTCTCCAGGTCCACAAAACACATGTGAACCGGTTGGGCAAACTCCCATGAACCCTCGAGCACCCTGTAGAGGGTATAGAGCTGGTCCAGTGTTCCACGGCTGGGACGAAAACCACACTGTTCCTCCTGAAGCCGAGGTTCGACTATCGGTCGGACTCTCCTCTCCAATACCCTGGCGTAGGCCTTACCAGGGAGGCTGAGGAGTGTGATCCCCCTGTAGTTGGAACAAACCCTCCGGTCCCCCTTCTTATAAAGGGGGACCACCACCCCAGTCTGCCAGTCCAGAGGCACTGTCCCCGACCGCCACGCAATGTTGAAGAGGCGTGTCAACCATGACAGCCCTACAATATCCAGAGACTTGAGGTACTCAGGGCGGATCTCATCCACCCCCGAAGCCTTGCCACCGCGGAGCTTTTTAACCACCTCGGTGACTTCAGCCTGGGTGATGAAAGAGTCCAACCCCGAGTCCCCAGCCTCTGTTTCCACCACGGAATGCGTGATGGCAGGATTGAGGAGATCCTCGAAGTACTCCTTCCACCGCCCGATAATGTCCTCAGTCGAGGTCAGCAGTCTCCCGCCCCCACTATAAACAGTGTTGGCAGAGCACTGCTTCCCCCTCCTGAGGCGTCGGACGGTTTGCCAGAATCGCTTCGAGGCCAACCGGTAGTCCTTCTCCATGGCCTCACCGAACTCTTCCCAGGCCCGAGTTTTTGCCTCTGCCACAGCCCGGGCCGCAGCACGCTTGGCCTCACGGTACCCGTCAGCCGCCTCAGGAGTCCCACAAGCCAACCACAGCTGATAGGACTCCTTCTTCAGCTTAACAGCATCCCTTACTGCCGGTGTCCACCACCGGGTTCTGGGATTGCCGCCACGACAGGCACCGCAGACCTTACGGCCGCAGCTATGGGCAGCAGCATCGACAATAGATGCAGAGAACATGGTCCACTCTGAGTCTATGTCTCCAACATCCCCCGGGATCTGGTCGAAGCTCTCCCGGAGGTGGGAGTTGAATACATCCCTGGCCGAGGGCTCCGCCAGGCGTTCCCAGCAGACCCTCACTATGCGCTTGGGCCTGCCGAGTCTGTCCGGCTTTCTCCTCCTCCAGCGGATCCAACTCACCACCAGGTGATGATCAGTGGACAGCTCAGCCCCTCTCTTCACCCGAGTGTCCAAAACATGCGGCCGAAGGTCTGATGATACGACAACAAAGTCGATCATCGACCTCCTGCCTAGGGTGTCCTGGTGCCAAGTGCACTGATGGACACCCTTATGTTTGAACATGGTGTTCGTTATGGACAATCCGTGACTAGCGCAGAAGTCCAATAACAAAACACCACTCGGATTCAGATCGGGGAGGCCATTCCTCCCGATCACGCCTCTCCAGGTGTCACTGTCGTTCCCCACGTGGGCGTTGAAGTCCCCCAGCAGAATAATGGAGTCCCCGGGAGGGGCACTATCCAGCACCCCCGACAGGGACGCCAAGAAGGCAGGGTACTCTGCACTACCACTCGGCCCGTAGGCTGAAATGATAGTCAGAGACCTCTCCCCAACCCGAAGGCGCAGGGATACAACCCTCTCATCCACTGGGGTAAACCCCAACACGAGACGGCTGAGCTGGGGGGCAACAAGCAAACCCACACCAGCCCGCCGCCTCTCCCCGTGGGCCACTCCAGAGTAGAAGAGAGTCCAACCCCTCTCAAGGAGATGGGTTCCAGAGCCCATGCTGTGCGTGGAGGCGAGCCCGACTATTTCTAGTCGATATCTCTCGACCTCCCGCACAAGCTCAGACTCCTTCCCCCCCAGCGAGGTGACATTCCACGTCCCTAGAGCCAGCCTAAGCATCCGGGGATCGGGCCGTTGAGGTCTCCACCTTCGTCCGCCACCCAATCCTCTTTGCACCGGTCCCTCACGGTTCCCCCTGCAGGTGGTGGGCCCACTGGAGGAGGTGTCTGGAAGTATTTCCCTGAATCTCAAATGGGAAAATATAGCCAGCGCTCTGAGGGATGTCTTGGCAAACTGGGGCTTTGAAGAAGAGAAACAGGTGGCTATTACAACAGACAACAGCACCAATGTAGTAAAAGCTACAGAACTCAACAAGTGGGTCAGACTACAGTACGTTTGGCCACCGCCTGCATCTGGTGAGTATTTTTTTATACTATATTTTTTTTAATCAAAGATGCCCAATTTTAACATAAGATTTTTATATTTAATATATTACATTACATCATATTACATTGCCTACGGCTATTAACATAAACAACATCTCGTTGAAAAAAACCCTATGAGTTACGACAACACTTAATTTCCCTTTGGGATAAATAAAGTATTTTTGAACTGAATGGAATTAGTTTAATTGTATTTGACTGTCAGTTGAAATTGTGACATAAATTTGATAATCCCAGGTTATTTTAGCCCAAACTAAATCCACAATTATCCTTTTGTTTTTTCCCCTGTACAGAAAAATCTGTTAAAGGTGACGAGTGTATTTCTTGAGCTGTGGGACTTTGCAAGAATTTAGTGGGGCATTTCTCACACAGCTGGAAGGAGAAAACTGCACTGAGAAAAGCCCAGAAAAAACACCACCTCCCAATGCATGCACTCATCACAGAATGCTCAACAAGCTCTTCATTCTTCTCTGCCGCCCACAAAAAAACGGATATCCCACCCTCCTTTGACCCACAGCTTTCCTGTCATACATCAGATGTTTCATTTTCCACCTGAGCCATGGACCGTTCTGCTTTTACATGTTTGTCTTCAATCAAATCAGAAGATGCTCCCTTGGCCTCCCCCTTCAACCTGTGTGTCTCAATAACTCAGGTGAAGAGGCAACTAGAGAGACTCAACAAGAATAAGGCTGCAGGTCCAGATTATGTCAGCCCTAGAGTCCTTAAGGCTTGTGCATAGCAGCTCTGTGGGATTCTGCAGCACCTCTTCAACCTTAGCCTGGCCCCGAAAAAGGTTCCAGTGTTGTGAAAAACATCTTGCTCCGGTACCAAAAGATTTCACCCATCAGTCCTCAATGGCATCATGAAGGTTCTAGAGAGACTCCTGTTAGCCCACCTGAATAAGCAAACAATAAACTATCAGGACCCCCTGCAGTTTGGTTATCGCCGTAGATGCCATCATACACCAGCTTCAACAAACCTGTCATCTAGACAAAGCCAGCAGCACTGTGAGCATCATGTTCTTTGATTTCTCCAGTGCATTTAACACAATTCATCCTGATTTGCTTTGTCAGAAAGCCCAGAAGACTCAGGTGGAGGCCTCAACAATCTCCTGGATCAAAGATTACCTGACAAACAGACCAGTTTGTGAGACTGAAGGGTTGTGAGTCTAACCAGGTAGTCAGCAGCACAGGAGCATCACAGAGGACTGTACTCTCACCATTCCTTTTCACTCTGTACACCTCAGACTTCCAGTACAAGACAGACTCCTGTCATCTGCAGAAATACTCAGATTATTCTGCAGTCGTGGGGTGGATCAGAGATGGACAAGAAGCTGAGTACAGAGAGCTGGTGGACCGCTTTGTGGCATGGTGTGGAAACAATCATCTCATCTTGAACATGAATAAAACAAAGGAGATGATTGTAGATTTTAAAAGAAACAGGAATAGGTCAAACACTATTTCCATTATGGGAGAAGAAGTGGAGGAGTATAAATACCTCGGTGTTCACCTGGACAACAGACTGGAGTGAATATGCAACTGCGAAGCCATCTGTAAGAATGGACAGAGCAGACTGTACTTCCTGAGGAAGCTTAGGGCCTTCGGTGTTTGCAGCAAGATGCTGCATATCTTCTATATTCTGTTGTGGAGAGTGCATCTTTTCTGCAACCATCTTTTGGAGTAGCAGCATTAGAGCCAGAGACTTAAACAAGCTCAACAAGCTGATAAAGAAGGCTAGCTCTGTTCTGGGGACTCCTCTGGAAGCTCTGGAGATCACTGTGCAAAGAAGGATTCTACATAAAATGAAGAACATTATATTGATAATAATTTTAATAATAATAATTTAGATTTTATTGATCTCCCAATGGAGAAACTATCCTGCATTTAACCCATACCTTACAGAGCTGTGGGCTGCCATTGTGTGGCACCTGGGTAGCATTCAGGGTCTAAGAGTCTTGTTCAGGGACCCAGAGTGGCAGGCTGTGGGATTTAAACCAGGATACTTGTGGCCTCTCCAGGACGCAAATATCCTGCTCTCTATCATTGCCCAGCTCTACCATTCCCCATGGAGAACCCTGAGCATCCTCTTGATGAGACTGTTGTACAACAACAGAGTGTCTTCAGTCAGAGGCTTCTTTAGATCTGCTGCAAGACAGACTGCTACAGGAGATCCTTCCTGTCCACAGCCATCAGCATCTACAACAGCTCTTTGAAGAAACCTGCATAATATGAGCCACAACAACAATTAATTTTCCTTTGGGATTAGTAAAGTATTTTTGAATTGAATTCATTCTTATTCCTTATTCAGATAGTAAAAACATCAACATTTCCATTTACAAAACACAAAAATTCTAAAACAATGCATAACACACAAGTCACCACAAAACTGCATATGTGAAGTTGGTTCTAATTGGGAAAAGTCTTTCAAAAATTTTCATTTATATATTTTGGTGTTGAAAAATAAGTTATTTTAAAAATGTGCAAGATAAATTAGAAAATGCAACACATAAGAAAACATTTAAGTTATTCTAATTTAGCTAATATCCCATATCGTTAGGTTTAATTAATTCAGGAAATATTGCTTTTACCATTTGATTTAGTATTTAAACTGCAAAATGTGACCAATATCTTTAAATAACCAGTTTAGAAAACCATTAAATCTTCTGTATAAGAACTATACAGCACAGGCTTCTGAAAGTCAGGATGGCTAAACTGTCGCAGCTCCTGCTCCACTCATACAATGGCAGCCTGTAGAAGCACACTGTGTTTCACAAGGCTGATGCACGAGCAGCCTGACACGTAGACGGAAAGTTGGGGCGCATCTGTTCTCCACTGTGGTTACCTAAAGCAGGAGACTTCCAGGCTGAGCAGACAGAAAATTTAAGGTTATCTGGAATCCTGGAAGTTTTAATGCTGGGCCATGTTTAATTTGTGGCTAGCAGGCGGAGAGCCTCCCAACGTAAGCAAGATTTATGATGCATCCCTGGTTTCTCATACATTACATCAACTGAACGCAATGCACTGATGTTGGCCAGTCAGGAGTTAAGTACAGGTTACAGGGTTTGAGGACCTTTGATGTCAAACACACCTGTACTACTCCAGATATATAGTTTACATCATAACAGCATTGGTTACACATTTAAGCATTAGGTTGATACATTTGTTATAAAGTAGCCAAGAGTAGAGAGTGGAGACAATGTTATTTACACCTAATATTCCTCATAAAAACATTGTGTCATCCCTTCTTCTAAAGAATGTGATTTATTTTTTGCAGTCGTACTCGTCATGTCCCGCTTTATCCAGAACCGGATATGGTAGAGATGCCCTGACGTCATTCAGACACAGATGCCCAAGCCACCTAAACTGACTCTTCTCGATGTGGAGGAGCAGCGGCTATACTCAGAGCTCCTCCTGGATGGCTAGGCTCCTACCTCTAAGGGAGTGGCTGGCCAACCCTACGGAGGAAGCTCAATTCATCCGCTTGTATCCGGGATCTTGTTCTTTTGGTCATGACCCAAAGTCCATGCTCATAGGTGAGGGTAGGAACGTAGACCAACCCGTAAATCGAGAGCTTCGCTTTTCGGCTCAGCTCTCTCTTCACCATAACGGACCAGCATAGCGTCCTCATTCCTGCGGCAGTCGCACCAATCCGTCTGTCAATCTCCCGCTCCATTCTCCCCTCACTTCTGAACGTAACCCTGAGATACTTGAACTTCTCCACTTGAGGCAGGAACTCCCCTCCAACCTGAAGTGGACAAGCCAGAGTCCAAGAGCGCCCCCCACAGGGCACCATGAGGGACATGGTCGAATGCCTTCTCTAGGACACATAAGGGACACAGTCGAATACCTTATCAAGGACCACAAAACACATGTGGACTGGTTGGGCAAACTCCCATGAACCCTCGAGTACCCTGTAGAGGGTGTAGAGTTGGTCCAGTGTCCCACGTCCGGGACTAAAACCACACTGCTCCTCCTGAAGCCGAGGTTCTACTATCAGCCGGACTCTCCTCTCTAATACCCTGGCGTAGGCCATACCAGGGAGGCTGAGGAGTGTGATCCCTCTGTAGTTGGAACCAGTGGTGGGCAGTGACGGAGTACATTTAATTGAGTACTATACTTTAGTGCACTTTTTGAATATCTGTACTTTACCTGAGTTTTTGTTTTTTTGGAAACTTATGACTTTCACTCAACCACATTTAAAAGACAAATATTGTTCTTTCGACTCCAGCTCCGAGCTTGTAATTTCATTTTCCTTTTTTTGGCTCAGAATTGTTTTGAAATTGCTTTTGCAGTTTTTCTTTCCTGAAATGCAATTTGCCACACGCTGTGCTCCTCACAAGACTCACAAGAAGGAGTCATCACTTACAGTCATGGCCCACACCTGGGATGGATTTGGAAATATGTTATACTCGTACAGTTTCGCGAGTTCTCCCACCTTCATTCAAACAGAGCTTGGCAATGGAGACTGTAGGAGAAACCAGCACACCCATGGCCATATCTCAGCTCGATGTTTGAGATTTGGGGAATAAGAAATAGTTTGTATCAGTTTAAATGACTTCTGTGTTCACCGCGGACAAACATCATTTCTGCATTTAAGAACTCATCATCCAACCTGAGAAAGCACACTGAGGTATGTAAGAAAACCTTTTTTTTCCAGTTAAACACCTTGATGAAGTTGTCTAAGGCTGAAGTGGTTAAGGTTTAATGGCATGACTGATGATTGAAATACAGCCAAGCATTAGTGCGCTAAGCTTGGTGACAAGTGAGATGGAAACAGCCTGCTTAGTCCGACTCAAACTCTTATACGCTGTGAATTAAGCAGTTAATTTTGACCAAACCGGAGGTGATGATTGTTGGAAGAGGGGACAGACTAACAAATATGGTTTGAGTAAGCTTTACCTGTTATTCAGTCAAGTTTAGTTAGGTGGCTGTTAATTAACCAATGAAGTTGTCTTAGTTCAGTAAAAGAGATAAACTTGAATTCAAAAGGTGTACAGCTGTATTTTGGGTCTCTAAATTAACACCCGGGTTAAATTTTCATTTGGTGGGTATAAATAAAAACTTACAAGCCATTTTGGTGGTTAACAAATGAGTAAAACTTCTTTGTAGTTCATGAAAATAGCATGAGCTACTTTACAGCTGTTGCTGATCAGTAACTGAATAAAGTACTTCTCAGTCCAATGCTCATTAGAACAGTTGTAAATGGCATCATGGAGAAGGGTAGAAGCTTCTTAAAGAGATGGGCCAATTTCAAGGTGTCACATACAGCTACGATGCGAAGTCAAATTTTTTAGTTATTTCTGATATATAATATATGCAGCATTTTCATAACTAAAGGTAATATGGTAACTTTATTGTGCCATAAAATTGCACTATGTGCCTGAAAATACATAATGTCCCCCCTTTAAAGTCAGTATCTGCTCTTCTTTTATGAAAATATTTGCAGCAATAACTTTCAGATAGCTGAGGGATAGTAATAAAACAATACTAAAATAATTGATAGATTGTAATCAAGGTAACATGTTAAATTAATCGTAATATTGATTTGAAGTCAGTCCCCAGCCCTACTCAGCAGTATGGTGAAATTGCATTAATATATTTTGATATTCTTTATTTCCACTGCAAAAAAACAAAAAAAACAAAAAACATCCTCACTGAGAGTAAAGTGTACCAGAGTCAAATTCCTTCTTCATCTCTACAATCTTTGCAATAAAGCTGGTTCTGATTCTAAAAACCTGAGACGTAATAATAAATTGCTTTGGAATGTTTTTTATTTGTTTTTATGAAACGCCATCTTAACGTGGTGGAGGGGTTTAAGTGCTCGAATGATCCTAGAGGCTATGTTGTCTGGGGCTTAATTGCCCTTGGTAGGGTCTCCCATGGCAAACAGGCTCTGGTAAGACAAAGAGCGGTTCAAGAATCCCTCATGATGACTACTAAATCAAGGCACGTGACGTCGCCGGTACGGCGGAGCCGGTGTCCCACTCTGGAACCAGGCCTGGGGTCGGGACTCATCGGGGAGCGCCTGGTGGCTGGGTTGCTCCTTGTGGAACCCGGCCGGGCCAAGCATGAACGAGAGACGCAAGGCCATCCCCCAGCGGGGCCACCACCTGCAGGGGGAACCATGAGGGACTGGTGCAAAGAGGAATGGGCAGCGGACGAAGGTGGAGACCTCGGTGGCCCGATCCCCGGATGCTTAGGCTGGCTCTAGGAACGTGGAATGTCACCTCGCTGGGGGGGAAGGAGCCTGAGCTTGTGCGGGAGGTCGAGAGATATCGACTAGACATAGTCGGACTCTCTTCTACTCTGGAATGGCCCACAGGGAGAGGCGGCGGGCTGGGGTGGGTTTGCTTGTTGCTCCCCAGCTCAGCCGTCTCGTGTTGGGGTTTACCCCAGTGGATGAAAGGGTCGCATCCCTGCGCCTTCGGGTTGGGGATAGGTCTCTGACTGTCATTTCAGCCAACGGGGCGAGTGGTAGTGCGGAGTACCCAGCCTTTTTGGCGTCCCTGTCGGAGGTGCTGCATAGTGCCCCTCCCGGGGACTCCATTATTCTGCTGGGGGACTAAACGACAGTGACACCTGGAGAGGCGTGATAGGGAGGGATGGTCTCCCCGATCTGAATCCGAGTGGTGTTTTGTTATTGGACTTCTGTGCTAGTCACGGATTGTCCATAATGAACACCATGTTCAAACATAAGGGTGTCCATCAGTGCACTTGGCACCAGGACACCCTAGGCAGGAGGTCAATGATCGACTTTGTTATCGTATTGTAAGGATTATGATTATTGATTAATTAATATTCATCAAGAATTATAATTTAAAATCATAACTTGAAAAGAAATTAATTTCTTAACCAAAAATCATTACTTATGAATAGAAATCAGAGATGTCCTCTGGTGTTGTGATTATGGGCTCAAAGCTCTTTAATAATTACAAATTATTAACTGTGCTTCACCGAAGGTGGGGGAACTTTGACCTTGTTTTGACAGATAAATCACTCTTGCACAAAATAAACACAAACGCTTCTCTTAATTATATATATGAAGATTTATTGAAGCCGAATAATCCTGATATACCATTATTCTGGTCCAAAACCATCACCTAACTAACAAGCACTATTCTGCACAAAGGGAATAACAATAACTACCCAACAATAATAATAATAAAAGAAAAAGACAGTACAGACCAAACGTTTGGACACACCTTCTCATTCAAAGAGTTGTCTTTATTTTCATGACTATTAATATTGTAACTTCACAATAAAGGCATAAAAACTGTGAAGTAACACATGTGGAATTATATACTGAACAAAAAAGTGTGAAACGACTGAAAATATGTCTTATATTCTAGGTTCTTTAAAGTAGCCACCTTTTGCTTTGATTACTGCTCTGCACACTCTTGGCATTCTGTTGTTGAGCTTCAAGAGGTAGTCACCTGAAATGGTTTTCCAACAGTCTTGAAGGAGTTCCCAGAGATGCTTAGCACTTGTTGACCCTTTTACCTTCACTCTGCGGTCCAGCTCACCCCAAACCATCTCGGTTGGGTTCAGATCCAGTGACTGTGGAGGCCAGGTCATCTGGCGCAGCACCACATCACTCTCCTTCTTGGTCAAATAGCCCTTACACAGCCTGGAGGTGTGTTTGGGGTCATTGTCCTGTTGAAAAATAAATGATGGTCCAACTAAAATCAAACCAGATGGAATAGCATGCCGCTGCAAGATGCTGGTAGCATGCTGGTTCAGTATGCCTTCAATTTTTAATAAATCCTCAACAGTGTCACCAGCAAAGCACCCCCACACCATCACACCTCCTCCTCCATGCTTCATGGTGGGAACCAGGCATGTAGAGTCCATCCGTTCACCTCTTCTGCGCCGCACAAAGACACGGTGGTTGGAACCAAATATCTCAAACTTGGACTCATCAGACCAAAGCACAGATTTCCACTGGTCTAATTTCCATTCCTTGTGTTCTTTAGCCCAAACAAGTCTCTTCTGCTTGTTGCCTGTCCTCAGCAGTGGTTTCCTAGCAGCTATTTTACCATGAAGGCCTGATTCACACAGTCTCCTCTTAACAGTTGTTCTAGAGATGTGTCTGCTGCTAGAACTCTGTGTGGCATTGACCTGTTCTCTAATCTGAGCTGCTGTCGACCTGCGATTTCTGAGGCTGGTGACTCGGATGAACTTATCGTCCGCAGCAGAGGTGACTCTTGGTCTTCCTTTCCTGGAGCGCGTTAAGGCCGATCTTCTGTTTAAAATCACCCTTCAAGTAAGGTTTGTCTTAACTTTAAAAACATACAAACAAAGAACACAAAACTGAACATGAGTGCTGCAGATATTCTGCTAGCACCCAGATAGCTGAGTTTAACACAAACAAAACCAAACTTCATAAAATGAAAAACATTTAGATCATTTCAATCTAAATCCTTCTATTTCTCTGCTCTGCCCAAACCTAACCTCGTATGAACTGTGCTGAGGAAAAGCTGTCCGGGCGACGATGAAGTTTGAAGAGAGCTCTGTGAACAAAGGGTTAGCTTCCAGCTAACCACTGGAGCAGTGGCTGGAAGACGGCTCGTTCTGTCCACTGACCACACTGCATGTTAACTGCCGTAATGCGGCTACTCGTTTGTCCTCCTCTCAGGCAAGGAAAACCACTTCACTCGGCTTGTAGAGACAGCATCTCTGCAGGGACCTCTTTGGGACACTGTTTGCGTCTGCAGGCCTCAGAGAGAAAGTCAAGCCAGGTGTGTACCTTAATTCCCGTTTTTATGAATTAATACTGGGTACACAAACAGTTATTCACTCATACTTAACTTGTGCATATGATCGCGTGATCTTATGACACTCTTGGATCCAGTTGAAGAGTTGTCTTTTTTTTTGCCAGCAAAAAAAAGGCCGTGTGGAAGAGGGCGGATGCAGCAACAGCTGTGCTTTTATCTGGGCAGTGGTGTCACAGGAAGCCCGCAGTTATCCCGTTTCCTGGCTGTGCCGGAAGAGGGTTAATGCACTTCATTTTGAAAATTCCAGAAGAGTCCGTACCGGAGTTTAATGTTGAAATCCATGGCTGTGGTCCCAACAAGAGGGACGTCCGGGCGTTTCTGCTGAGTCTGCTGCCCCCGCGACCCAGTCCCGGATAAAGCGGAAGATGATGAGTAGTGGCCTACCACCATCAATGTGTTTTTCCTTTTGATGCCAATTTGCCAATTTTATCCTGAAGTTCTATATTGTCTTTTATAGAGAAAGCATACAAGTCAGCTGGAGAAAAATAGTCATACTACAGCAGCCTGCAAGTAAAAATCTAAGGGTGGAACGTCTTTGACAAATCTCAAACAGATAAAGCTTTAAGAAACAAAGTCTGTCTCTCAGAAGAGTGACAACAAGGCAGTAATCAACTTTAGAGTGCATAGTCTCCAGCCCTTCTCTCTTGTTAAGCAGCCAGGATTTCAGATGCTTGTCGAACATTTGCAGCCAAACTGCTCCATCATGTATTGAACTACTGTGCGGCACAAGCTTAATAAAGCCACTTTAGCGATGAAGGAGCAGGTGAAAGAAGCATTGAGGAAGATTCTATACATGGCCACAACAACCGATTGCTGGACTGCAAAGAGGAGGAGTTTCATTGGCGTTACAGCCCACTGGTTGGGTCCAAGCAGCTTTGGAGGCATTCTGTTGGTCTTGCATAAAGGCAGTTTAAGGGCGCTCACACATTTGACGTTTTGGCAAGAGCGATGAATGCCATACACTCAGAATATGAAATCCATGAGAAGATAGTCAGAACCACAACTGATCATGGCTCAAACTTCATTAAAGCATTTAAAGTGTTTGATGAAGATGAAAACAATAATGTTATTGCTGATGAGGTAACTGATGACGATTGTGAAGGAAAATGTAGAAAGTGCCTTTTGCTCTAATTGAGGTGACACTGGCCTGACAAAAGGTTTTTTCAATTCCTTTTTTGCTCCCTCCAGCTGGAAACCCCTGCTGTAAAATACAAGATAAAGGGAACATTTATTGCAGAGGAGTTTAGGAAGGGCTCTGCACTTCCTAGAGAGGGGCCAGGCTACATGGGGTTATATAGAGAGGTGATATCCTTTGCCTGGCAGAACAGTGTTGGCTCAGTTCAGGAACACGTATGACCTGTAAACTATCTCCCTTATAATGCTTAATGAATAAAGCTGATTGAGTGATGATCATTGATCTCCTTTGGTGAATATGATTTTTTCCACAACAGGATGCAACACAAGATGATCAGGATGAGGAGGTGGAATTCATTGACGTTGGCACCATTATGACTGAAGAGGATGATGACCAATTTTCGAAGCATCATTGGTGTAATCTTTGGGTAACATCACTTCCTGTTTTTGCTGTTGCACTTGGTGAATTGTTTGGTGTGTGATGGCTCTCTCGTTTGATCTGATTTCTCTCTACTGTGATATCTCTTACTTGTTCTAATACATAAGCATGTTAAAACACATACTTTCTGTTGCTGCATTTAACATTTGGGGACTCTCCGTGTTTTACACAGTTTTTCTAGTAGTGGTAAGGGGTCGCTAGCTTAGCTTTAGCTTTAGCTCCACCATGGCTACCTGTTCTGCTATTTCTCTCTCCGACTTTCTCCTGCTCTCTGTGTCAGATGTTCAGTTACTCCTCTGCCTCCTTTAGTGATAATGGTACGTGTAATAAATGTAGCATTTTTGTAGCTTTGGAGGCGAGGGTGTCGGAATTGGAGGTCCGACTCCGGACCTAACCGGAGTCACCGAAGTTAGCTCCCAGTAGCAGTCCTTCAGCAGAGCCCACGCAGCCGGGGCCTCAGGCCGGCTGGGTGACGGTACGTAGAAAGCATAGTGCTAGATTGGTTGGTCACCACCAACCCAACCCGTCTGCGTTTCTAACAGATTTTCCCCGCTCAACGACACACCCGCTGAGAAGCCAACTCTGGTAATTGGCAGCTCCATAGTCAGAAACGTGGCTCTAGAGACACCAGCGACCGTAGTTAAATGTCTGCCAGGGGCCAGAATGGGCGACATCAAATCATACCTGAAACTGCTGGCTAAGGATAAGCGTAAATACAGTAAGATTGTAATTCACGCTGGCGGTAATGACACCCAGTTACGTCAATCGGAGGTCACCAAAGTTAGTGTTGCTGCGGTGTGTAAGTTTGCCAAAACAATGTCGGACTCCGTAATTTTCTCTGGTCCCCTCCCCGATCTGACCTGTGACGACATGTTTAGCTGCATGCTGTCATTCAACCGCTGGCTGTCTAGGTGGTGTCCAGAAAACTATGTGGGTTACGTTGATAACTGGCGAACATTTTGGGGAAAACCTGGTCTGATCCGGAGAGACGACATCCATCCCACTTTGGATGGAGCTGCTCTTCTTTCTAGGAATCTGGCCAAATGTATTAGTTCTCACCCATTACCCTATTAAGACAGTGTCTCGCCCACGGCCAAAATTGAATACATTAAAAAATTATCTAAAGGAGGAAATCAGGAAAATCTCATAAAAATAAACAACTCAGACCGAAAAGAAAAATAAACAATTAAATGTGGCTTACTGAACATAAGATCTCTCTCTTCAAAGACATTGCTAGTTAGTGACCTGATTTGTGACAATCAAATTGATTTATTTTGCCTCACAGAAACCTGGCTGCAGCAAGAGGATTATGTTACTATAAATGAGTCAACTCCTACTAATTATTACAATTTTCACATTCCTCGAAATACCGGGAGAGGAAGAGTAGCAGCAACCATCTTTCAGTCCGATTTATTGACTAGTCCCAGACCAATCAATAGCTACAACTCTTTTGAATATTTAATCCTTAATTTTCCTCATCCAAATTGCAAAGCACTAAAACCACTTCTGTTTGTTGTTTTGTACCGTCCACCAGGCCCTTACTCTCAATTTATAGATCAGTTTTCAGACCTTTTAACTGATTTAGTGTTAAATACAGATAAAGTTATTATAGTGGGGGATTTTAACATTTATGTTGACACAAGTCATCCCTTAAATATAGCGTTTAATGCTATCTTAGACTCAATTGGCTTTGCTCAAAACATTAACAAACCTACCCACCTTTGTCTTCATTCTCTGGACCTTGTGTTGACATATGGCATTGACTGTAAAGACATAATATTTTCTCATAACCCTGTCCTGTCTGACCATTTCTTAATAACCTTTGAGCTTAATTTAACCGAGTACTCCACACCTGAAAGAAAATGTCATTATAGTAGATCATTATCAGACGATGCTGTAACAACCTTTAAAGAATCTGTTCTACTTTTAATTTCCTCATTATCACTGAAAAGAACAGTGGAGGGCAATAATTCTGTTTCTTCCCCTTCACAAATAGATTATTTTGTTCATAGTGTTTCTTCATCATTGTGTGATGCATTAGACAATGCAGCCCCCTTGAAAAAGAAGGTAATCATTCATAGGAGGCAGGCTCCTTGGCTTAATTTACATCTACGTACTTGAAAGCACAATGTTAGAAAATTGGAGAGAAAATGGCGCTCTACACACCTAGAGGATTCCTACTTAATCTGGAAAAATTACTTACTGTTGTATAAAAAGACACTTCGCCAAGCCAGAACAGCTTATTTCTCATCATTAATAGAACAAGAATAATCCTAGGTTTCTCTTTAGTACAGTTGCTAAACTTACACACAGTCATAGCTCTGTTGAGCCATCCATTCCCTTAGCTCTTAGCAGTCATGACTTTATGGGATTCTTCTTAAATAAAATTGATTCTATTAAAAATAAAATCTTTGACATACTCCCGAAGTAAGACAACATTGGAAAGAACTGCAGAACCTGATTTGTGTTTGGACTGTTTTGATCCTGTGGAGCTTCCTGAGTAATCAGAAATATTAGCTTCATCTAAACCTTCAACTTGTATGTTAGACCCAGTTCCAACTAAATTATTTAAGGAAGTGTTCCCTCGGATTACCACCCCCATTTTAGATATGATTAATCTATCTTTAGTAAATGGATATGTACCACAGGCTTTTAAGTTAGCTGTAATTAAACCTTTACTTAAGAAACCTTCACTTGATTGAGATGACTTGAAAAATTACAGACCTATATCCAATCTTCCATTCTTATCTAAAATTCTTGAGAAAATAGATGCTAATCAAATCTGTGAGCATTTACACAGCAATGACCTGTTTGAAGAGTTTCAGTCAGGTTTCAGAGCTCATCATAGCACTGAAACAGCTCTGCTGAAAGTCACTAATGATATTTTCCAGTTTGTTCATGTAAATGATAAATCATCTTTAAACTCCAGGGTTAATTGTGGAGTACCACAGGGTTCAGTACTTGGGCCAATTCTCTTTACTATATGTATGCTTCCAATAGGTCAATTATCAGGCAGCATAGGATAGATTTTCACTGTTACGCTGCTGATAGTCAGCTTTACTTATCCATAAATCCTGATGAACCCAACCAGTTAGAGTACAAGCATGTCTAGAAGATATAAAAACTTGGATGACTTTAAATTTTTTTCTTCTAAATTCAGACAAGACAGAAGTTGTCGTCTTTGGACTGGAGTCTTTAAAAAAGAAACTGCTTAGTCAATCACTTAACCTGGATGGCATTAATTGACCTCTGGTAATAAAGTAAAAAACCTTGGTGTTATTTTTGACCAGGACATGTCATTTAAATCCTATATTAAACAGGTTTCTAGGATTTCCTTCTTTCATCTCCAGAACATTGCCAAAATTAGAAATATCCTATCCAGGAGTGATGCTGAAAAACTAGTCCATGCATTTGTTACTTCAAGGCTGGACTATTGTAATTCTTTACTATCAGGATGTCCACAAAATGCAGTTAAAAGCCTTCAGCTGATTCAAAATGCTACAGCAAGAGTTTTGATGAAAATTAAAAAGAGAGATCATATTTCTCCTATTTTAGCTTCCCTTCATTGGGTCCCTGTTAAATCCAGAATAGAATTTAAAATTCTCCTCCTCACATATTAAGCCCTTAATGATCTGGCTCCATCATACATCAGAGATCAGATTGTTCCATATGTTCCTAACAGGGCACTTCGTTCTCAGACTGCAGGTGTACTGGTGGTTCCTAGAGTCTCTAGAAGTAGAATGGGAGGAAGATCCTTTAGTTATCAGGCTCCCAGTTTTAGCCCGTGAGGCAGACACCCTGTCTACTTTTAAGGGTAGGCTTAAAACTTTCCTTTTTGATAAAGCTTATAGAGTAGCTTAGTTTATCAGGGAGGGACCCTTCCTCCCTCCCTGTTGAATGGAGTAGGGGGGAGTCAGGTTTAGCCTAAACCGGCTCAGTTATATTTGAGGTGAAAACACACCCTCCATTTCTGCTACCTGTATGGCCCCTTCTCTTTTCCAATGGTTATAATCAGTCTGACAGAGAGAGGTATCCCAATCCTTGTGGTTTTTAGTAATAACAATGACCATCAGTGGGACCCTTTGTGGGGTGCCTTTTGACGACATTGTTGTATATAAGCACCGTTTAACTAAATAATCTGAACTGAAACTATCTGTATAGTTATGTTGCTATAGGCTTAGGCTGCTGGAGGACATAATGACCACTTTCACCCTCTTCGTAACATTCTCACACTACTCTCCAATTTTGCATTATTTGCTGTTATTTCAGCTTTTAACTTTGTTCTCTCTTTTCTCTTCCTAGAAGCTACACCTGGCCTGGCTCTGTGTCTACCTGTGACACCTTTCTGGAGAGGGGTATCGTCCGAGCTTCTGCTGGCAACAACGTAATGCTCACCCTCTACCGATGATCCACATGGCCCTGTCTTTTAGAGTTTAACCCTTTCTCTCTCCTAGACATGGCAATTGACTGAGCTTTACTGTAACTAAGTATATGTGCTCTTTTTCAGACTCCAACCTTGAAAATGACTAAAGGAGCTATGTCCATTAACATTTACTTTTCCTTCCCATAGAAAGGACTCCTGAATCAGTGCTTCTTTGTTCTCTTTGTGTCTCTGCGGTTCTTTCTCTCAAACCCCTCAGTCGGTCGTGGCAGATGGCCGCTCATACTGAGCCTGGTTCTGCTGGAGGTTTCTTCCTGCTAAAAGGGAGTTTTTCCTCTCCACTCTCGCTAAATGCATGCTCAGTATGAGGGATTGCTGTAAAGTCAACGCCAGTGACTGTCCACTGTCTCTACATTTCCTTAGACATAAAAACTTTTTATCCAGTTTGAATAAATAACTAACTATGACTGCACTGTTCAATGGTTAGGACTAATTGGAATGTATGTACCTGACTGTTGTGAAGTGCCTTGAGACAACATGTGTTGTGAATTGGCGCTATATAAATAAAACTGAATTGAAATTAATGTCATTTGTAATGGTTAATTCTTTTTAAATGGTAAATGATAAAGCAACTTTGTCCAAATCAATTTACAATATGTATTAAATTCACGTAAAACTCATTTTTTGTTTTTGTATGTGTTAGGTTCAGCTTAGCTGACATCGTCTTTTTGGGTGAATATGCCAACGCCATGTGTCCAGTTATAAAGGCAATAAACATACTTCAGGGAGAGTCCAACATTCAGATGGGATGGCTGCTTCCTACAATCTTGCCCTGCAAGATGGATTGAAGAAACAATTTGGGGAAGTGATGTCTGACCCAGAGCTAGTTGCTGCAGCCATTTTCATCCAAAATTCAAAAAATCCTGGACCGCTGATGAAGAGGTCCTCAAACCAGGTAAGAAAACATCGATCATTAAATATTGCTCAGACATTTTCCTATTTCCACTTTTTTTTCAGATAAATCAGTCAATCAAAAATCTTATAAATACACAGAAGACCTGAGGATTCTAGATGGTTCACCACTTAAAGGCCAATTTGACAAAAAACTTAGAACAAGGTTACAAAGAGTTTTAAAAACTGGAAGACAATTCAAGGATTTTTGAAAAATGCTATACATGTATAGCCTGATGATGAAAACCATTTGTTTGATTTAGGTCTCTGTTACATCAAGGAGCATCTTCCTGAATAAGTCTCCTCTGTGACAAACTGACTCTTCAGGGCCTTCTGATGAAGCTCCGCAGTTGAAGATGTATGATAACTTTCGCTCTATTAAAACTCCCCTGCTATTAAGAAGAAGTGTCTTACTGAGTCACAGCATCCAAAAGTTGGACATTATGGTCTCAAACACAGTGTGCCAATTAACACTTTGAAATCCCCCCTCCGAGACAACACACATGCTTACTTGTAGACTCTGGCGTTGAACTTCCTCTCCCCTGGGAAGCCAAACATGCCACAGATAACTCTGCTGTTAAACTGGTTCCACTTTGTGTTGCAGATCTGCTTCCATTTGCCGCCATCTTTTACCTCGACGTAGCCCTCTGTCACAGGGATCTGTTTACGGTACGAAGACAGGATGGCTCGTATGCGTACATCCTCCACATGAATATCAAGGTTCTGTGGGAGAACATTGACAGAAACATGTCAGAACTTGGATCCTCAAACAGTAAGAACACATGTGATGAACAGAATATAGTGCACACACCCCATATTTTACCTATAGCAGCTCTCTTTTTCCGGATCAATTTGAATGGCTTTGGTGGACTTTAATCAAAACAAACTGATTTCCACCTTTACAGAGTCAGTTTTAAAATGCAACAAGCATTTTTGTGATCTTGTTCACTATTGTTGTTCTGTTTCTATGAAAACTGCCAACAGAAGCCTCTTAGATGAAAGTAGGTATTGGGACTAGGCCAAAAAAATCTTTCTCTAAGCTTCAGAGAGACTGATAAAGTCTTAATTCATTTTCAGTTTCAATCAATCAACATTTTTGAACATTCATTTCATACCCATAAAACCGTTTTCTTAATAGTCTACTGATTATATGCATTGTTTTTCTTTGTTAGTCATTTTATGCTGTTGCTTTTTTATTTTTTTCATTATTACAAAATAGACAATTTTTTATTAATATTAATTGTCAGTGGTTCCGTTATAGTTGGTGTGTCGATTATTTCTTTGGACTTATTCTAAATAAATCCCACTTGTGAAAAATTTATAGTTTTCTGATTATTCTGTCATTGCTAATGAAAAGGCAAAGAACTCGTCCTTCAAATTGATTTTGGCAGAATATGAGACTGCTTGATTTATAAACATAAAGATAAGTTAACATATCTTAACACTGCGATAAGACATTAAAAAGTTTTGTCTGATGTTAATACACAGTACAAGCTCTCTAGTGGGATGACTATTTGCTGCATCTGTCTAGAGACACATCCTGTGTTACATAAGATGTAACCATCAACCTCCCCCCTCCATGTCTGTTACCCAGTTCTCTGTGTGCTGCCAGTAAATCTTCTCCAGATGGCAAAAACATTTTTACAACAATATACAGGGGTTGGACAATGAAACTGAAAAACCTGTCATTTTAGTGTGGGAGGATTCATAGCTAAATTGGACCAGCCTGGTAGCCAGTCTTCATTGATTGCACATTGCACCAGTAAGAGCAGAGTGTGAAGGTTCAATTAGCAGGGTAAGAGCACAGTTTTGCTCAAAATATTGAAATGCACATAACATTATGGGTGACATACCAGAGTTCAAAAGAGGACAAATTGTTGGTGCACGTCTTGCTGGTGCATCTGTGACCAAGACAGTAAGTCTTTGTGATGTATCAAGAGCCACAGTATCCAGCATACCACCAAGAAGGACGAACCACATCCAACAAGATTAACTGTGGACGCAAGAGGAAGCTGTCTGAAAGGGGTGTTCCGGTGCTAACCCGGATTGTATGCAAAAAACATAAAACCACGGCTGCCCAAATCACGGCAGAATTAAATGTGCACCTCAACTCTCCTGTTTCCACCAGAACTGTGCGTCGGGAGCTCCACATGGTCAATATACACGGCTGGGCTGCTATAGCCAAACCTTTGGTAACTCATGCCAATGCCAAACGTCGGTTTCAATGGTGCAAGGAGCGCAAATCTTGGGCTGTGGACAATGTGAAACATGTATTGTTCTCTGATGAGTCCACCTTTACCGTTTTCCCCACATCCGGGAGAGTTACAGTGTAGAGAAGCCCCAAAGAAGCGTACCACCCAGACTGTTGCATGCCCAGAGTGAAGCATGGGGGTAGATCAGTGATGGTTTGGGCTGCCATATCATGGCATTCCCTTGGCCCAATAGTTGTGCTAGATGGGTGCGTCACTGCCAAGGACTACCGAACCATTCTTGAGGACCATGTGCATCCAATGGTTCAAACATTGTATCCTGAAGGTGGTGCCGTGTATCAGGATGACAATGCACCAATTGGTTTGATGAACAAGAAAGTGAAGTTGAACATCTCCCATGGCCTGCACAGTCACCAGATCTAAATATTATTGAGCCACTTTGGGGTGTTTTGGAGGAGCGAGTCAGGAAACGTTTTCCTCCACCAGTATCATGTAGTGACCTGGCCACTATCCTGCAAGAAGAATGGCTTAAAATCCCTCTGACCACTGTGCAGGACTTGTATATGTCATTCCCAAGACGAATTGACCCTGTATTGGCCGCAAAAGGAGGCCCTACACCATACTAATAAATTATTGTGGTCTAAAACCAGGTGTTTCAGTTTTATTGTCCAACCCCTGTAGGTGTTGCTCAGTATTCCTTTAGAGCGTAGGAATGAGTTAAACATACAAAGTAGCTTCAGAGATGCATGTCTAAGTTACTGCTCCTGGGCATAAAGGTGGCACATTTTAAAAATAAATGGGGTGTTTCAGTTTCATGGTCCAACCCCTGTACCTCATAAAGGTTAAACACTGATGAGCTTTATAGAGTCCAAGGTATTAAAGCGTTTCTGTAATGAAACGTGTCTACTGTAAAACAGCAGCTGGAAAATGCTTATACACACACAATGAGTACACGTGCAATAAGAAGCAATCACAGAACAGACTTTTTTTTCCCCCTCCCAAACCCTTTCTATCTACTTTGTCAATGACTGCAGAGTTGAAGTACAGGGCTTGGACAGTCATTTCGCAAAGTAGATAGAAATATTTGAATTGGTTTTGTGTTTGTGTCCCTATAGTTCCTGACCAGAAAACACTGAAACTCTGAAATGTTTTCAGGGCCAAGATTAGTTAGTTTCTGATAGATCAGTAACAATATTTTGAATCCCTCGTTTTGAAAAAACCTGATATAAGGACTATAACATCATTTATTTTCCTGTTTTTGGTATGTACTCTGACAGCACCATTATGAATGGGCTGCAGCTGCCTTATTGATTTTTTTACTGACATATTTAAATACACTACTACAACAATCCAACCTCCTGAAAGTAAAATCATTGACTAGTTTTCTTTGCTGTGTTGACAGGCACTTATTTTTAAAGTGCCAGTTGAGACTGAGAACATAGTTACAGGATGAATCTGCCAGGTTCAGCACATACTTTTCTTAAACAGAGCCAAAAAAACATAAAACCCTGACATGGAATAATGGCAGAGGAGGGTTTCCATAATTGCCATGTTCCTCCAGGGAAGGGCACATGTCACAAGAGAGAAAACATCATCAGTTTTTCTGTCCTCTGCTATTTTCTCTAAAAGATAACCACATTACTCATTTTAGTCTAGTGCAGCAACGTCTGGATTTTGCGAGACATAAAACTTTTATGGCATGCAAATTATGATTGATTGAAATTATGGTATGCAAAAATTCCTCTATTGGTACACACATGTCATTGCTTGTAATTTATCTTGATGAGTATCCTGTTTAGATTTGCAGCATGTGTGCAGAATAAAATAAAAAAAAGCTAATCTGACTTGGAAAAACAGGCACTACCTAACATGTGTCTCTTGTTTCAACTGACTCTCAGGAGTGTCTGAAAACTGCTACAGACAGAAAAGGTATCAGTGAGATGAACTGAGGGAAAGATTTGGAGGAGCCAAAATGTATTTCAACATAGGTCTGATTCAACATGACAACTCTGAGATCATGTTATACATTATGTACTTTATATTCCTTAATTATGGCAAATCATGTTCATTAGAAATGTAAAATTTGTTGCTACACTTCGATATTTATTTATTGACTCTTTAGTTCTGTTTAAAAAAAAAAAATCACTTCCACAACACTTGTGTTCAACAATGTTACCGAAACGGACATGGTACTAATGAATGCTAGATGTATTTAGTGGCAACCGCAGCTCAATATAAAGAATATCTGTTAACACCTGAATCCAAACAGCTGTGGGTGTATGTGTGACCGCGCTTGTGTATATAAGGCAAAAATGTCCAATAGCGATCTCAACCCCATGAACCTTCCACCCCCCGTGAACACGAACATGAATTTCCATCCCAGCCTCCGCCCGCAAGCGCAACAGAGCAGACACCAACGAGCACCGTACTCAAAACGGACCCCCCAACCCCACATTAAGATGGGACCATCTCATCTGGCAAACAGTCCTGGTCTGTTGGCCACCCCAGCCAACAGACCAGGCACCGAAACCTTGAACTGAAATCCAAAAAATCCGAACAATACCGACAGAGCCGAAACATCAGCCTTGGCACAAATCGACCCCCAAGACCCAACTTCCCACCCCAGCACAGACCCCAAGCAGAAGGCTCGCTCCTCCTCCTGGCCCCCAACCCCAGATGGCAAAAAAGGGAATGGGGTGTGGAAAGAGCCCAAACCTACCTCCGCCCGCTCAAATGTGGTGTTGATGCATGTTGCTGTCGAGAGCATTAAAAAAAAACAACAAAAAAAACAGGTTTCTCTTCATGCAACAATAGAATTGTACAATAGAATTGGGGCCCAGGCCGCATTGGGATTGCAAAGATGGAAAACTTTCCCCATAGTCGAATGACGCACCCGCACCCAAAATCCATCACACAACCTATCTGAGTGGTAGTGTGATGGAGCACGCAGAGGGAAGTGTCCAGGGATTGGGAGGCAAGGACTGGGGGGCAAAATGCTCCCCTGGGGAGCCAGCTCGGTTTGCCGAGTTCCACCAAAGGAGGGAGGCTCCGGCACATCCACCAAGCCCAAGGCTAGGGATGGGCACTGAGTCCCAAAAACTGACCGAAAACAGGACCAACACCATCAGCCCCCCCGGAACCATCCAAAGCCTCAAACCCCGATTCCCAGCCCCAGCACTCCTTCCGCCGAACTAAGAAGCCACCACTCCCTAACGAAGAGGAACCTGCCGGAAGCAGGGACTAAGAGCATGGCCCCACTCCAACAAAAAGAGCCGACCAGTCGGCCTGGCACAATAAGGATACGCAGCACAAAAGAGGGAACACGACCAACATGCCCAAACACCCCCTGGATCCACGGCGCAGAACAAACAGAGCTCCCAGTCCCTGATGCCGCCTCCAGCATGGCAGCGGATCACAGCCACCATGGCCACCACCGTGCTCAAGGGAAAGACACTGGTCCAGCAAACCAAAAATGCCACAGAAACGCCACGGGGCTGTCTGGGGTGGCCCCCTGAGAGCCACCAAAAGCCCCACCCCAATGGAGGCCAAAGACCCCTGTGCCAGATCCCCCCAGCAACCCCAACTCAGGGACACCCCAGATGCCCCAAACACAGACACCCTCCATATCAGCAACAATGCCCCGCAGGATGAAGCCAAAGATCCCCCACCCCCATTAGGTAATGGAGCCAATCAAAGGGGCCCAGAAAGATTGATCTGATGAGGAGGCAGAGGCTGTCTCCAGATTTATGTAATCCAACAAAAGGTCTCTATACTGGTTAACACTAATAAAATGTTTATTTTTTTCAATTCATGAGGATAGTTTTCTCAGCGATACATAAGGCAGTGAAAACTATGTGAACTGAATTTGTCTTCTCGGTGACATCATCTAAGTTGCCCAACAAGCAAACTGAGGGGGAAGGTGAAATATTACATTTCAGACACTTTGATTAGTCTTTATTTGTCCGGCACCAGAACTCTAAACAGTTGTACATTACCATAGTGTGTAGATGGTAATTGTCAGGTATATTGCTTGTGCACTGTAAGCAAGTACTAGATGGTGCAAACCCCATAATGAACATCTGTTGACCTGTACAGTGTACTTTATTAAGGATTTTGTAAGGCATTAAGTGTAATCTAGGGTTACTAGTCATTTTAAAAGTTCTTAAACATATCTGAGACCAGAATCTATGGTCTAAGTTGACTGATAAATTGGCCTCCTATTTCATAATAGAAAGGTATATTGATTAATCTACTTTAGACATTGTCCTCTGTATTTTAGATAGTAATTTGGGGGGGTTGAGATTAAGGGACTCCAATACACTTGATGGCATTTGTAACAAAACATTATTGAGCCTAAATTTATTTTATATTAGAGATTTAATTTGTTGATATTCTCAAGATTTGTTCTTGTCCATATTTTATAATTAATCTGTTAAATGGGATGAACTCAATTCCTTCAAATGTTTTCTATGTATTCAGTTCACTTACACCTTCAATCTGGAAAGTTTATCATATAATTTTTTGTAGGATGTCAGGGTTGTTCAAGATGAGTTTACGTCTGCATGGGATTATTGAAGACCCTGTAATTTTAGATACTCCCAATATGCTGTCAGACAGGAGCTGATATTTAGGCTTTTAGGGCAAACATGTCGTTTTATATTTGAGCTAATAAATGGAAGGTCTGAAATCTTAATATTATTGTATAGTGTCTAGGTATTGCCAGAGTTCATCTAGTGGACTGTGTTTAAACCATTTTGCGATGTTTTGTAGCCTATTAGCTAAGAAGTAATGGTGTAAGTTAGGCAGACCTAGTCCTCCTTTATCTTTGGTCTTCTGTAGCTCTTTTAAGCTAATATGTGGGGGGTTATCTTTCCAAAGACATGTAGTGATGGAGGAGTCCAAAGCTCTAAACTAGTCAGATGACGGTTTTTTTGGGATCATTGAGAATAAGTCATTGATCTTTGGCAAGACCATAATTTTTATTGAAGCAAGCCTTCCCATGAGCTATATGGGTAGAGATTTCCGTCTAACTAGATTATCTCCCATTTTTTTTAAAACGGGTTGTGGTTTAGTTTTGTTAGATCTACCAATCTAGGAGAAACATTTATAGCCAAATATGTAATATTCCCTGACTGCTGTTGTGTATTAAGGGAACTGTGGAAAGAACAATTAATAGGAAGAACTGTAGATTTTAACCAATTTATAGAATAATCTGAAACTCTTTAGAAAGAATTTATCAATCCAATTACCTTTGTTTGTGAATGCTGAAGTAATGCATCATCCGCATAAAGACTGATTGTATGTTCAATATTCATGCATTTTATGCCTTTAATATCTTGAGTTTCATAAAAACAGCAAACAATGAGGGGAAAAGTGGGCATTTCCGCCTACTGCCCCTCTGAAGACAGAAGCTGGAAAATGTTTGGTTATTCGTCCTGATACTTGCTGTTGGGTAACTATAATATGTTTTAACAAGTTTATGAAAGAGTTTCAAAAACCAAATTTACTCAGGGTTGCAAACAACAATATTCAGTTAACTCTATCAAATACTTACTTATTAATCTCAAAGCTTTTACTGTAGGAATAGTCTATTTAAATTGGTAATCTGCATGAATTTGTGGATGAATGCCTCCCTTTTATAAAACCAGTTTAGTCAGGATGTGTTATATGAGGAGTTCCCTTTTCTTGTCTTTTTGTGAAGGATTTACTGATTATTTTCAGATAAACGTTAATAAGGGATATGGAACGATAGTTGGTATAAGATATTGGGTCTTTGCCTGGTTTTAACAGGAGGGTAAAGTTGGCAGAATTTGTATTTGACAAAAGTTTGCCATTTTCCTTAGTTTCCTTCAACATTCTGTGGAATGTTGGTGTCAAAATATTCCAGAATTCTTTGTAGAACTCTACTGGAAATCCATCTGGGCCTGGAGCCTTTTTATTGTGCATGCTTTTGAGGGCTTCCGGGATTTCAGCTGATGCCAGTGGTGCATGCAGAGCCATACCTAGACTATCTGATAGTTTAGGAAGTGTTACTTTATCCAGAAATTGATCAATGTAGTTACCTGATTGGTATATCTGTGGTGAGTATAAAGCTTTGTAAAAAATCTATGAAAGTGCTGTTTATTCTTTCAGCATCATAAACTGTATTCTCTGTCGAGACTTTAACAGCAAATATAGTTGTCTTTTCTTTTATTATTTCTAGCTGATTAGCTAAAAAGCTATCTCTTTTTTTGCCATGTTCAGTTTTCTATTAAGTATTTGTACTAAGAATTGGGGTTTTTTTCAAAATATTTGATAATGGTAATGGTAAATAGCCTGTACTTGTATTGCGCTTTATCAGGCCTGAGGTCCAAAAAGCACTCAGTCATCCACTCATTCATCCACACATTCACACACTACCAGTGGTAGACTACATTGTAGCAACAGCTGACAGAAGTGAGGCTGCCAAAAATGGGGCTTTGAACTAGTCCTCATACCACCATCATCTCAGTGTCCCCCCCCCACAGCATGGTGACATACTCTTTGTGCACCTAGTGCAGAAAAACACAAATATAATGAATGAAATAGTTGCAAAAAAACAGATTTTATTCGCAGTGAATTTCCCCGACTGTCCATGACCTGTCCACAAACCCCATTTCTAAATAACCACACTATCCCTTTAAGAAATACACTCACCAGCCACTTTATTAGGTACACATTGCTAGTACCGTGTTGGACCCCTTTTGCCTTCAGAACTGCATTAATCCTTCGTGGCATAGATTCAACAAGGTACTGGACATATTCCTCAGTGAGTTTGGTCCATATTGACATGATAGCATCAAACAGATGCTGCAGATTTGTCGGCTGCACATCCATAATGCGAATCTCCTGTTCCACCACATCCCAAAGTTGCTCCATTGGATTGAGATCTGGTGAATGTGGAGGCCATTTGAGTACAGTGAACTCACTGTCGTGTTCAAGAAACCAGTCTGAGATGAATCGTGCTTTATGACACGGCGCTTTATCCTGCTGGAAGTAACCATCAGAAGATGGGTACACTGTGGTCATAAAGGGATGGACATGGTCAGCAACAATACTCAGGTAGGCTGTGGCGTTGTCACGATGGTCAATTGGTACTAAGGGGCCCAAATTGTGCCAAGAAAATATCCCCCACACCATTACACCACCACCACTGGCCTGAACCATTGATACAAGCAGGATGGATCCATGCTTTCATGTTGTTGACGCCAAATTCTGACCCTACCATCCGAATGTCGCAGCAGAAATCGAAACTCATCAGAACAGGCAACTTTTTTCCAATCTTCTATTGTCCAATTTTGATGAGCCAGTACGAATTGAAGCCTGAGTTTCCTGTTCTTAGCTGACAGGAGTGGCACCCTGTGTGGTCTTCTGCTGCTGTAGCCTGTAGCCCATCCGCCTCAAGGTTCGATGTGTTGTGCGTTCAGAGATGCTCTTCTGCATGCCTTGGTTGTAACGAGTGGTTATTTGAGTTACTGTTGCCTTTCCATCAGCTCGAACCAGTCTGGCCATTCTCCTCTTACCTCTGGCATCAACAAGGCATTTGCGCCCACAGAACTGCAGCCCACTGGATATTTTCTCTTTTTCGGACCATTCTCTGTAAACCCTAGAGATGGTAGAAAATCCCAGTAGATCAGCAGTTTCTGAAATACTCAGACCAGCCCGTCTGGAACCAACAACCATGCCACATTCAAAGTCACTTAAATCACCTTTCCTCCCCATTCTGATGCTCGGTTTGAACTACAGCAGATCGTCTTGACCATGTCTACATGCCTAATGCATTGAGTTGCTGCCATGTGATTAGCTGGTTATAAATATGCGTTAATGAGCAGTTGGACAGGTGTACCTAATAAAGTGGCCGGTGAGTGTACATTTCAGTGTTTTGCTTAATCAATGAAGCTACAGTTTTTTCTCTCTCAAAGCAACTGTTTTAGGCTCTCATCTTGCCCAGAGCCATATGTAACTCCTAAAATAGCTTTAAATAATTAATTTAAGACAAGAAGCTGCAGAACACAGTGATCTCATGCATGCAAGCACACATCTCTGCCCTTCAGAAACATTTCCTGGTGCAGGATTCCAAAGAATATGACTGGATCCGTGATCTCTTCACTGCAAAACTACCTACAAACGTCAGCACATCAGAGGAGGAACAGTTCATTGATGTCACCTCTAATTCAACAATGCGGCTACAGTTTCAGTCAAAGACACTGGCTGCATTTTGGATTGGAGAGGAGAAAGATTATCCACTGCTAGGTAAGAGAGCCCTGGCCATAGTTCTCCCTTTTGCCACATCCTACCTTTGTGAGATAGGTTTTTCTGCGGTGGCCTCAATCAAGACAAAATACAGATCAAAGCTGGACATTGAAAATGAACTTTGAGTGGCAGTCTCACAATTGCAACCCAGATTTGAGAAGATCTGCAGCAACAAGCAGGCTCACACCAGTCACTAAAAAGACATGAAGATGAAAGATGTTTTCAAAAGAAACCTTATTTTTCTTCTCAGGGAGTTGTTCATGTTTTACACCCATTTTACACATTTTTGAAAAACGGGTTCATACCAATGTTGAATATTGTTATACTGTAAAAACATTTACATTTGAAATGTTTACACTGTAAAAGGTGGTTTGTTGTTTTGTTACTTAAATGACTCTGTAGTTTATTTTATTGCAACCTGTAATTTACTGCAGTTTACCGAGTTGTGAAATAAATTTCAATAGAGTTTGAAAACTAAATACGTGTGTGTTTGGTTGGAGGGTCGATGTGTGCTGAGCAGAAGGGGCAACAACATTTCCCTATAAATCAAAGGGGGGCCCAGGAGAAACACAATTTGGGAACCACTGGCCTAAGGGAAGAGAAAAAAGAGCAATTCTGTCAAAAAAGGGCTTAAGAACATATGGTTCCAGTATGTTTTTGCTAGCGAAAAGCACCTAACATCTACACCAACATCCAATAACATTGGGTTCATGGTGAGGGATGTAGCTGCATGTCAGTTACTAGGGATTTCATACTTTAAAATGTAAATGCACATTTCTTTGGGAGAACTAACTGACCAGGATAATGTGTTTTCGCAGCTGTTTCCAGAATGTTGGGAACATTGCCTCACAGTGTGCACTTCCTCCTTTCAGAACTATTAAAACAGCCCCTTTGTTTACAAACTGGGATGAGATGTGTCTGAGACAAACTGAAGCATAAATTACAGAGTCAATGACTAAATGGAAATGAAGTGATTCAACATGCCATTAAAGCTGAAGCTTGTGGAAAATGGCTGCACCCTAGCCCCAAAGAAGCGTACCACCCAGACTGTTGCATACCCAGAGTGAAGCATGGGGGTGGATCAGTGATGGTTTGGGCTGCCATATCATGGCATTCCCTTGGCCCAATACTTGTGCTAGATGGGCGCGTCACTGCCAAGGACTACCGTACCATTGTTGAGGACCATGTGCATCCAATGGTTCAAACATTGTATCCTGAAGGCGGTGCCTTGTATCAGGATGACAATGCACCAATACACTCAGCAAGACTGGTGAAAGATTGGTTTGATGAACATGAAAGTGAAGTTGAACATCTCCCATGGCCTGCACAGTCACCAGATCTAAATATTATTGAGCCACATTGGGGTGTTTTGGAGGAGCGAGTCAGGAAACGTTTTCCTCCACCAGTATCACGTAGTGACCTGGCCACTATCCTGCAGGAAGAATGGCTTAAAATCCCTCCGACCACTGGGCAGGACTTGTATATGTCATTCCCAAGACAAATTGATGCTGTATTGGCCGCAAAAGGAGGCCCAACACCATACTAATAAATTATTGTGGTCTAAAACCAGGTGTTTCAGTTTCATTGTCCAACCCTGTAAGTTAAGTATTTGTGGTCAAGTCTTCAATGTGAATCCTGTTCACACTGGATAAAACTTACAGTAGGAAAGCAGTAACATATGGTTATAATCTTCAAAGGAAATGCATACAAATAGTATGCAGCCATCCATCAAATGACCCTAGATCCAGATCCAGATTTGTGTTCAAACAGAACAGATGTTCTGGTGTTTAGGTCTGGCATTCCAATGGACCAACCTGTGTGCTGTGTTCTGACCTAAAACTGAGCTTTTTTTTTTTAGAAAGTCTTACTAGCCATCATGGACCTCCTCACTGAAATGAGATAATCACTTAATTTTAACAGATGTGCCCATTGGAGCTGCATGCAGTCCCAATACTATTGTTCAATACTGAGATGAAAATATTAGTTGGGATAAAACCCAAATTTTTCTCTCCCAGTTTTATCATCTGTCATTAGGATATTCTCAGCACTCTCTGGTACCTTTAATATTTTTAGCACTATCACCTGTGTCAGATACAACAACCTATTGCATAGAAACTACTAGCATACAAAGTGTGAATTCCTGTGATATGGAGCAAAATTGCCAATAAATACTGTATTCCAGTCCCTTACAATGTCAATGTAACATAAATTGAGTGTGATGACACTATAGATGCAATATACTGTGCATCTCTACTGCCCATGATAAATAAAGATCATATGGACTTTATATATCCTGTCTAAATGTTTCCTTAACAAAAACAATAAGGATGGCATCAAGATGAACACTTTCCTCATGAATGTAACATGGTGTTCCACAATGATATAGAAAAGAAAATGCTGCAAGCTTCATTAACAACAGGAACATTGGGAATATGACAAATCTGTTTTACACATGAGCAGAAAAACAGTGAGCAATCAGTTAGATGCCAGATCAGCAACTCTGTGTAGGCTTTAGGAGTTTGAAACTGTACAGTTGGAACAATGATGAAAGACCAACAGCTTCACATGAAGGAAGCTCGGGTCCTACAGAGTTTCTTCCTTTGTGCTGATGACACCATGCTAATAAATTAAGCTGTTGTTTTATCTTGCAAAGAATGCTGGTACACTAAAGAAACGAGTGTAATGTTGGCCTAAACATGAGTAAATTAAGGTGATTTTATGGAGCATGAATAATGCGGGTATACTGGGAATTTGATATTTGACTACACCAGTAACATTACTTTTCTGTAATGTCACCACCTCATTGTATCAACTGACAGCCAAATTCAACGCTCATTGCACACCCCAGCTTGGTTAGATAATTATTAGCTAAATTAATCAGTATGTAAAGGAGAGCACACAACTGAAGTACCGTGGCACATCTATTTAATTAAGGATCTTAAGCTGACACCTTTAACAAACATTGAACGTGTCATGCTGAACTGCACCAATACAGGATATGACACTGGACTCCAGGCTTGGATAGTTCTATTAGAAGCGCCAACGCTCATGAGTAGAGGGTACATCACCTTTGAGCGTATTTTTGGATGCTTTTCTGATACCATCAATATGTCTTGTCCTTAAGCAGGCAGAGAACAGTGGCCTGTAATCAGATTCCCTGCATCAGATCAAACGGGAGGAAGTCCCCACTGAATCTGCACAAATATCCAATATCCAACCTAAAACTAACCTCACCATGGTCAAAGGTCCACAGTTTTGCGCTTTAAAGTCCTTGTCCTCGTTATTGCCATGGCTTAGACAAAAACGTCCTCATGAAGCCCAAAATTGTACCTCCTTCAGACAAAGCTTGAGGCATTACCATTCCAGACATATTGTGATATAGTGTTTAGAGGACTTCGAGAGCAAAAAAAGAGTGTTACAATCCTTATGGCTGTAACTCTCTTTAACTGGAGTTGCATCGAGTCGGTAGGTGGTCCTCCAATGTTTATGACTCAATACAACAAATGCATCATAAGTACATCCTAAATGAACCTCCTCTCTGCTTCTTCTGGCACCCCCACCTCACATTAAAATGCCTGGGCCTTATTTTCTAAGTTTTGGCTGGGCTGTGTTCCCGATAATTATTTTTATTATTATTTGATTAGCGGTACTTGGCACTATTTGAATCTTATGAAAGCAACAAGAGTTATTTTAGTTTTTCACACACAGCTTTTCCATGCTGACTTTGTTTTTGCTAAATAAAAAATGACTGGGTGGAATCTGAAGTGTGCTTTTGTTCACTTGGGGCTGAATTTATTTAATTGTACTATTTAAAGGATAAATCATTTCTGTTATGTCCCTATACTTTCAAAACCCAAAACTGAAAAACACTAATTTTTACCATTGTTATACATTACATACATTGGTTCATCTGCTAAACTAATAGTATGGTGAAAAACAATGAATTTAGTTACCAATAGTCAACAGTGACAATAATTAATTTATGTTGTCAAAATCAAGATCTAGCGTGCTACCTACATTCTGAGACAACTGCTGTTATTAACTTAAACTATATATGTTGTGCTGCTAACTTCTCTGGTCAAAGTAATACGAAAGGTGCTGCTTCCCCTTACTTCATTTTCTCTCCTTCGCTTTTCTTTTTTGTAGCCTAATTTCCCTTTCTCGAGGAAAGGCATGACTTTTTCATGTTCTTCTGCTCCTTTGGCTGTGTGATTACTCGACATATAACTCATCTGAATGGACAGAGGAATGTGTGGACTAAACCATTTTGCTCCTCTTTAAAGTGGTCATAGGGGTCTCAGAGAAAATCTCCATTATTATTGTTAATGGTAACTCCAGTTTCTCAACCACTTTATTCAGCCAGGGTCAATTTTATAATGAAACATTAATTAATAAGAAAAAAAAATGCAATCCCTGAGTGCAGTGGGTAAACAGTAACTAGATCCCACCATCCCCACTCCAGTGCCTTATTTCTTTCCACTCAGAGCTATCAATCAGATTGTTGAGTTCCGAATCCAACAGTGCTGAATTAATCTGGATTTTAAAGGCAGAAATCATAACATTTTATGAACCCTGAAAATTCTATTGATGTTTTCTATCGAATGAAATGCCTCTGAATCATTAAAAACCTTAAAAATAGGCTTTTGAACAAACCAAAGGTCAGCAGACTTCCTCAAAGCCATACAAGATAAACAGGAGGTAGGGAAAATAAGGTTATAAGTATTTCAGAGATGCACGACTGAACACTATCACTTTATGTTGCTTACTGTAATGCTAAGACAAACACCGTTGAATGTATAGTTAGGGAAATCAAGGAAACCTCAAACCACAGAAAAACAAATTCATGGAATAAGATGTTTACTTTCTGCTTGTCTGTCATAAAATGCTACAGAATACAAAGCACACATACAGAGGAATCTGAGCGCTGATGACGGGTTAGCAGCATGTGTCTGGAAGTGTTCATATTTCACTTCAGTCTTACCTCACTCTCTCACCATTTCCTGTGTGGGTTTTATTGGCTCAACTGCTGGAGCTGAGCCTTACATCACCTGACAGAGCCTCAGCATGCAGCCTAATAATCATCCTTAACCACCGAAACGTCCAGCGGCATATCGTCATGGCTGCCATTACAACAATGTGCCTGCCTGGATGATAAGTCCAGGCCTCTGTGGCAGAGCGCTACTCCCAACTGGGTGTGTTTTACATGCTAGGGGTCAATTTGACTTATTTTAGTAAACAGAAAAGCTGAGTCGGAATTTTTTCTTTTTTTTCCCCCTGTCTGGCTCCATACGTCTAGGCATGTTTAGCTGTACTCTGTGGAGAAAATCAAAATCTACTTTTTGGGTCTGTAATCCACAAAGCACATCTCTCTTTGCAATCCACATCTATTCCACATCTATTAGCAAATCTCGTAAACATTCAACTTCTACAAAAATTCAAGCTTTAGTTTGAATACACTCATTCAGGGGGGTGGGGAATCCTTCATTAGCAAATGTTTTTAACAAAAACACATTTGTTGGTACTCCTGTTGTCAGTGCTTTTTACAACACTGTTTAGCTGATAGGACAGCACTAAGAGTGTATTCACACTGCTGGTCCGGTCCAGTGATCGGTCCAGGCATCTGTACAAGTGAGAAAATTCACACCTTCAGTTGGTGCGTTTTGCTTTCACACAGAGATTTCTAGACTAGACCAAACAACGTCTTACGGTGGCAACGGATTGCTTCGGGGACAGTATTGCTTCAGCATTGCACTAACTGAGAAGAAAAAAAGCACGACAAAGAAAGTCTGTCTCATCTGGGTTTCTGTTGCTACATTGGTGTTCAAATGTAGTTGTGCTCCTGCACCTCTCACTACTCCACATAGCCCCATGAGATATTTTCATATTCTTCTGTCTCTGATTCGCACTCTTACTATGTTTTTCTTCTTCTTCTACTCAGATGTGCTGCTCTCACATCACACCGTATGGTCCCACACCCCAGTCCACCAAGCCCCAACCACTGCTGCTCCTGGCCCACCCGCCAAGCCAGGCACACCGAGGAGGCAACCTCCACCTTGCACACAGATAGCCACACCACCGGGAGTCACAGCAGGCCCCAAGCCGCCTGGGGACCCACTCCTGGACCCGCCCACACCAGCCAGGACCGAAAGCAGCCCAGACAAGTGGGCAGAGCAGCCCCCACCCCACCGCATACATCTCCATGTCAGACCCACCGCCACCCCAGGGCAACACCTAAATGCCCAGTCTGCCTAGGGACAGCACTGCCCCGGCACCAGCATTCCCATACTCCCCGGCCCGCGATGATGAGGTGGCAATGCCCATACCCCCTACTAGGTGATGTATTCAATTATTGGAGACCAAACCAATTCAATGTTATTCTGTTGCTTTTTTTTTTTTTTTACTTTTTTTTACAAGTAGACATACTCTTCATAAAAACAAATACTAATAACATATTTTTAAAAAGCATTATATTTAAACTCCTTTTATTCTTCTAGTTCTTAAGCAATTCTTTGGCAATGCTTAGGACTGCAAGAAGGATGTCGCATCTATTTTTTTCCAAATGTACTTTTGTGATGTCACCAAGAAGGCAAAGTGAGGGGCAGATTGGAACTGTATACTCTAGGCCTTCGCATACCTTTAGCCAGATGTCATAGACAGGCGGACAGTGCCAGAGAGCATGTAGATAGTCATCAGGTAAATCACCCATGCAGTTTGGACATGTGTTGTTAAGTGAAGAACCCATTTGAAACATTTCTTCCTGTGTAGTGCATACTATGAAGGAGTTTGCATTGTGTCAGCTGAAAATAGGCATTTGAGTCATTCTAAAACAAGGTGGGATTGTTAAATCTACTTCTGAAATTTTTCTGTAGGCTTTGGAGATGGTGGTTTAAAGCAGCAAGTTATTACTAGAGGAAGTTCTATGTTAATTTGTTTAATCTTAAATTTGGATTGATTTTGGTTGGTGATATTCTAAGAATTTATTTTTCACAATGCCATATGATACTTCTAAAACATATGTTTTAGAAGTATCTTCCAACAGATACGTCCTCTAAATGATTTATTCCTTTACTGTTCCATGTTAAAAAGTTAAGCGCCATTTCATTTTGCAGGATGTTTGGTTGTTCCAAATGGGGGTTTGTCTGCATGGGAGAATTGAAAACCTATTCATTTTGAGATATTACCACAAGCCTGTCAGAGGTGTACTGATATTGATGCTTTTAAAACAGTTGTGCTACTTAATTAAAGGGCAGATAAATACAATGCCTGAGATACAGATTTCCTTCCATAGTGTTTTTTTATCCATAGACTATCTGATTTTTTCAAATCCATTTTAAGAGATTTTGAAATCTATGTGCCAAGAAATATTTATAACCATTTGGGATTTCCAATGCTCCTAAACGTTTTGCCTTTTGTAAAGTCTTTAAACTTATGCAAGGAGGTTTAGATGTCCAAAAAAAGGTTGACAGGAAGGAATCTAAGCCTGGGGTGTTTTAACTGGGATCATAGAGAAGTTATAGTTTATTTTAGGGAGGATCATCATTTTTTCCCATAACTGACAAAGGGAAAGTTCTCCCATGTGAGGTCATCTTCTATTAATTCATGATTTAATAATAATAATACATTTTATTTAATAGCATCTTTCATAACACTCAAGGACACTGTACAAGCAAGTTAAAAACAGCAAGCAAAGCACAAAAAAACAACAAAACACAAGCAGCTTAACATAAATAAGACATTACAGGGAATATGCAGATTTGAAAAGGTGAATTTAGAGGTGGATTTTAAACTGAGAAAGGGAGTCAATATTACGGATATCAGGTGGAAGTTGATTCCAGAGCTAAGGGGCAGAGTAAGAGAGGCTCTGCTCCCCATGGTGCTGAGGCAGACAGAGTGAACAGAGAGGTGAATGGAGGAGGAAGACCTGAGGGAGCGGGAGGGCGTGTGAAGACAGAGGAGCTGGGATAGGTAAGGTGGGGCAAGGTTGTGGATGGCCTTGAATGTAATGAGGAGTAACTTAAATTAAATTCTGGATGTGATGGGGACCCAGTGTAGCTGTTGTAATATGGGAGTGATGTGGTGGAAGGAGGGGGTTTGGGTTCTGAATCATTTGAAGTTTATAGAGGGATTTTTGTCAAAAACTGTAGAGGAGAGATTTACAATAGTCAAGACGGGAGGTGACCAGGCTATGAATGAGGACAGAAGTGGAGTGGGGGCTGAGGGAAGGACGAAGACCGTTTATAGAGCGAAGTTGAAAATAAGCAGACTGGATAACATTATTAACATGAGTAATGGGGTATAACTTAATTGTGTCAGGTCATCCAGCCTGTTAGAAATATTGATGCCCAGGTACCTGATGTCTCCAATTTGTAAAGAAATGGTCGGAGAGAGATAAATATCAGAGGAGAGATGAAGGCCCATTGACTAGTTCCAATCAATAGAGTAGTGTGAAATTGTTGAGAACTTACAGTGGCTTTTAAATGTATTCATACCCCTTGACCTTTTCCACATATTGTCACATTACAACCACAAACATAAATATATTTTATTGGAATTGTATGTGAAAGACTGACACAAAGCCAATTATGAAGTGGAAAGAAAATTATTCATAACTTTTTTTTTTTTTTTTACAAATAAAAAACTGAAAAGTGCATTGTGCAAAGGTATTCAGCCCCCTGAGTCAATACTTACTGAACCACCTTGTGCTGCAATTACAGCTGCAAGTCTTTTAGGGTATATCTCTACCAGCTTTGCACATCCAGTGACTGAAATTTTTGCCCATTCTTCTTTGCAAAACAGTTCAAGCTCAGTCAGATTAGATGGAGAGCATTTGTGAACAGCAGTTTTCAGATCTTGCCACAGATTCTTGATTGGGTTTAGGTCTGGACTTTGACTGGGCTATTCTAACACAATAATATGTTTTGCTTTAAACCATTCCATTGTAGCCATGGCGTCGTTGTCCTGCTGGAAGGTGAACCTCCGCCCCAGTCTCAAGTCTTTTGCAGACTCCAACAGATTTTCTTCCAAGATTGCCCTGTATTTGGCTCTATCCATCTTCCCATCAACCCTGACCACCTTCCCTGTCCCTGCTGAAGAGAAGCACAACCACAGCATGATACTGCCACCACCATCTTTGACAGTGGGGATGGTGTGTTCAGAGTGATGTGCGGTGTTAGTTCTCCGCCACACAGAGTTTGGCATTTTGTCCAAAAAGTTAAATTTTGGTCTCATCTGACCAAAGCACCTTCTTCCACATGTTTGCTGTGTCCCCAACATGGCTTCTGGTAAACTGACAATGGAACTTCTTATGGTTTCCTTGGCTTTCTTCTTGCCACTCTTCCATAAAGACCACATTTGTGCAGAGCATGGCTAATAGTTGTCCTGTGGACAGATTCCCCCACCTGAGCTGTGGATCTCTGCAGTTCCTCCAGAATCACCATGGGCCTCTTGGCTGCATCTCTGATCAGTGCTCTCCTTGTTCGGCCTGTAAGTTTAGGTGGATGGCCTTGTCTTGGTAGGTTTACAGTTGTGCCATACTCTTTCCATTTATGACGATGGATTGAACAATGCTCCGTGAGATGTTCAAAGCTTGGGAAATCTTTTTATAGCCTAAGCCTGCTTTAAACATCTCCACAACTTTATCCCTGACCTGTCTGGTGTGTCCCTTGGACTTTATGATGCTGTTTTCTCCCCAATTTTCTCTTAACCAACCGCTGAGGCCATCACGGAGCAGCTGTACTTGTACTGAAATTAGATTACACACATGTAATCGCTATTTAGTCATTAGCTATCATTGGTCAACTTCTGAAGGCAATTGGTTGCACTCAGAGTAAAGGGGGCCGAATACTTTTGCACAATGCACTTTTCAGTTTATTTGTAAAAAGTTTTTGTAATTTTCTTTCCACCTCACAATTGTATACCACTTTGTGTTGATCTTTCACATTCCAATAAAATATATTTATGTTTGTGGTTGTAATGTGACAATATGTGGAAAAGTTCAAGGGGTATGAATACTTTTACAAGCCACTGTATGTATTAGGCTTATTGTCTCTGTTACAAAGCGATTTGCATTTTCCAGAAAGAGCAACAAATCATCAGCATATAAACAAATTTTGTGAATTTTATTGGCTGTTTGGATTCCATAAAAAGTGTTGCTGTGACGAACTGCAGCTGTTTCTCATTCTAACCTAATTGCTCAAACCTTGCTTGCCATGCCTTTCTCCTCACTTACAACTGTATATAAGCTCTCTGGTTTTCATCGCTCACTGCTGGATTCTTCCATTTGATCGTTTCATATTCTGGCCATTCTCTGTGTCCTGTTTCTCCTATGCAGGTTTGCTGTTTCATTTATTAAATTATTCTGCTCACTATGCGTGTTCCTGCATGCACTTTCATCCTGCTCAAACCTCACACGTCATGACACTAGTAGCCAGTGGCTAAAAGAAATGGGTGTCACGTTACATTTATACTGCAGGAACATTGTGAATTACAAATTAGAAAATCCTAGAAACTCTGATCAAATTGAAAAAGTAAATTATAAATTAATATGATGCTTCAGTTTTTAAAGGGATTGTTAGGGTTGTCAACAGGGCCGGTTCTAGGCATGGTTACATGAGGGGGCAGGCAGAAATGTGAAGGGGGCATCTCATCGGTATGCATTATGGTGACGATGGAAAGATGCATTTCAACTAAAGGTGTCCATTTATGGAACAATCTTGACAGTGAGATAAAACAAATAATTTTCTGCCTTTAAATAAAACTTGAAAATCAATATGATGAAGCAATATGGTGTTGATTAAGCTGATGTTTTGTTGTATTTTTTGTGTGTAAATTTTTTGTGTATTTGAATTATCTTTTTAATAGTCTTCTGAGCTGAATAGCTCATTTTCTCTTTATGTGAATAGGGAGCAGATGTAAGTTTCTACTTCTTTCTGCTCCTTTTCATTCATTTCTTTTAGTTGTTACATATTTCATTCATATTTATTATTAAGGGAATTAAATAAAAAACTAATGAAAATCAAATAAAATATACTCTGTCCAACACTACAAAAATGGACTGGACTTTGTCTGGCCTCTACTCCAAGACCTGCCCAGCTTGGGTGTCCCACCTGAAGCAAAGCTCCTACTGATATTGTTCTTAAGGCCACTGAGGCACGCAAACCCCCTGACCACAATAAGGTGGCAATCCTTCAGGGGGGAAACAGAAAGTAATAATAAATAATAAGAAGGAAATTTAAGATACTCTTCATCTAAGATTTAACAACCGACATAACATTTATCTTATTGGATGTGCATTGCATCTTAAACTAATTTGAACCTAATAATAACCGCAGAAAAGTGAAATTAATATTTAAAGCAAATTACACCAAACATTTCCTCAAACAGGATTAACAAACAGCATAGATTAACGGAAAATCTTTTTGTTTGTTTGTTTTTTGACTCCTCAAAAATCTCCTTCTTTGTCTTCTCACCAGTCCAATCTCCTTTCTCCTCACTCTCTTCTACAATAACAGTCTTCTGTTACCCTGTGCAAAAACTCTCACAAATTCATCAATATCCAGGTTATTTGTAATAGTCTTCTCATGGGCCAAGATCACCAAATTCCTTTTTCTCTGGTGTAACATGGTGCGACGGTAAGGAGTTAGGATCTGGGACAATGTCGAGAAGGCTGTTTAATACAATTTATGCAAATCCAGAAAGGCCCCCTTGTACTCATGTAGGTGTTTACACACAGTGGACAGGTTTGTATCATTTGGACATTTCTTGAGTAACATCTGTTTTGCCACAAGTATTTAATTTTTGAGATTCTCATTATCTGTCACAAACCAGCCAGCACAGCCAGTGGGTGCAACAGGGTTAAATCTAGAAATGTACTAGATTTGGGTGCAAGGCTGGATATGGCTTATATCAGGTCAACATTTTTCTGTGAAAATCTATTTCCCTAATAGCCCTATCAAGGATGTTGAGGAGAGACCTTTTCAGAGACTGAGGAGGGGAAATGCTTGGGTCACCAGAGTCTGTATGGCCCACAGTTTTAAAAGCACAACACTTTTACCAAGAAGTTTGCTCATTGTTCTCCTTCTCTTTGGAGGATGTAAATCATCCCTAGCAGCAGACTGAGACTACTTCCCCTCGTACTCATTCTTATTGTCCCGGATGTTTTTTAAGGACTCCAGTGATGCACCAACAACCTCAGCAGCGCTGCACATGTCCACTGTCTGAGACTGAAGTACTAAATTTGCTGGTTTTAAGACACCAAGCACCCGCACTACAAACTTTCCAGTCTCAAAGAAGTCTTGCCTCTTTATTTGACAGAGCAGGCCTGATGCCTCGGTGCACAGGTCAACTGCAGCATCATCATCTTCAGTCATCTCAGATAAGATACTGACAATCTGGTCTTTATTGTCCACAATGCACCTTGTCACTTCATAGTGGCTTGTACATCGAATATGAAGCAATCTTATAAGATTAGGTGCATCATATTTCTTGGACACATAGTGATGCTGAAAAAAGTTGTAGAGTGAACTGGAGAGGTCAAAAAATCTTTTTCCACAAGGTTCGATCTGCATGGCATGCACAACCACTAAGTGCAGTTGGTGATTGTAGCAGTGAATGTATGGGACATGTCTTGCAAGCTTCATTTGGAGCAGAGCTTGTACACCACCACTTATCCCACTTATCACAGACGCGTCATCTGGCTAAGTATGTTGTGAGCACTGTAGCCAGCATCAGAGAGGAATGTCAGTATCTCAGAAGTGGTGTACTCTGCATCAAGTTGACCCAAGTCAAGCAACCCAATTAGATGTTCTTCTGGCATGGAATTGCTGACAAATCGGAGCATCACAGACACATTTTCCACATTCCACCTGTCCCTGGTCCCTTCACTTTTGAGGCAAAACCCTGTAGAATCAGAATTTTCAAATTTTTTATGACTTCCGCAAGCACCATATCTGCCAATGTTTTAATTATTTTATTTTGGATATCCTTAGATGTGTATTTTGCATTGTTTGGGATACCTTTAGCGATATTTGCTAGTTTGTCATCCTTCTCCAAGGTGTACTCCATCAGTTTTAGAAAAAGACCTCAAGCAACATCGTCATTGTCAGCTGTAGGCCTATCATGTTTCAAAGTTTCTGCTGTCCTGTGGAACCCCCAACTCATTCACACAGAGAAACCTTACAGCAATGCCACACTCTTGACGTAGTAATGTTTTTTTTTCAAGTTGTGTTTTGCCAACCAACAGGGAGTCAACAGTCCCCCCTGTAGCCTCTCTGCTTTTGTGCTGAGTCCAGATGGTGGAAGTATGAATATGGTTGTGGGTTGACATGTCTCTGTACCCCCTTGTCCCAATCAAATGCTGCTTTCCAGTTGTTAAAACCAGTTAAGGTAAAAACAACATCCCTCTCGTTAGCAGTTTTATATTTCCGACAGGGAAAACAAAATCCTGCGTCTAGAATAACAGATAAACTCTAGCCATGGTTCGTGTGCGGCACCAGGCAGAATTGAATGGTCTTAATGATGTACCGAATGCACGCTTTGGGTAGCTTCCCAGTATTGGATAAGATGGTTCACTGTCATTTAAATCACTAGGTAGACCTATCTTTGCAGGCTGCATTGGAGGAGCAGCACTTGCGGGAGAAATGTATTTTGCTGATGACAAGGGTGTAGTTACAAGCATGCTAGCTGCTGCCTCTGAAGTACTCCCAGCATCACTGCTACTGGTAGAGGAAGGAGCAGCATCGGAATTTTTAAATGTTCTGAAAATGGATGCATCATGTAGCATTAACTGAATGGAGCTCTTTAGGAGCTACTAAATCCGGTGAGAGTGGAAAGTGAGAAAAGCTTAGTAAAAAATGCGGTAATTATTCTCAAAACAGCATAAAAACTATAAAGTGGATAGGGCTTGATATAAGGGTCTTTTACACACAGGTCATTTCCTCAGTCTGTGTTATGCACAGGTCGCTCATATCTCTCTGTGCTTATGTGCGTGAGAAACCCTTCCACTGACAGGTTCACATTTGGAAATGAACAGCAAAGCATTCCCCAGTTGAGTCAACAAAATAGATGCTATATTTGCATCCGTTTCTTTTGTTAACTGTTTATAATGTGTCTCACAGCATGACTCGCTATAACGAATTTCATTGAGCTTTTCTTCTTCAATGTTTACCATTTCGGCTTTTCCTCTCAGTGAGAGAGAAATCTGACACTGTTAGCTAGTCAGGCTACTTGTAGGCTCATTTGCATACTGAGCGCTGATTCGTCGATTACTAGTAGGAGCGGGAGGGGGTTTGGTCCCTAATATATAATGAGTAAATATACTAATATTTTATATCAATTGAGATATTGTATGATGGATAATTGTTAAATGATCAATTTTAAAATTTTTAATTAATAAAATGTTGCTGATATTGCCTAATTGACTACAGGGCTTCTAGAAAGGCCATCAGGAGGTTTAACTTGTTTACTGTAGAACTTTCTGATTATAGCTCTGCATTCTAGTAACAGAACAGAGCAGTTTCTGAAAAGATACAAATAAATACCGGAAATAAATAACTGATTTGTCAGTATATATTATGGTAAACTGAATCCAGAAAATAAACACTTCCCAGTAAATAAAGAGACATGTACTACTGTATTAATCACCTAATATTCATAAATGATGATTTACCCTCAACAATGTTGCATGCAAACTGGGAGTAATCTGGGTGACAGCTAGAGGCTAACAGCAATACACACAACTGTTAGCTTAAATTATGCTAAATCACGATTGTGCTAACAAGCAAAAACTGACATTTTAAAGGCTGCATAAATACACCAGCAACTAAACAACACTACCAGAAGTAGTAAGCAACGTTTAGGTATTAATTTCACATCACTATGAACTAGACTTACATAGTGACTACTGCACCACTCTAAGCATGTCATGTGGTGAACCTGAAGAATAGGAAGAGCAACTGCATGAGAACACCTTCAAAATAAAACACCCATTTCACATTAAAAGCCTGAATACATTAAACATCTAGCTGCCTGAAAAATTCTGAACAGTAATAGTCATAGTAGGGAAGTTGCAATCTAATCCTAGGTATTGGCTCGGGATCCCAATTATTTTTAAGTGATCAATATTAGGAAGCCATGACTTAACTCATGGGGTTTGGGCAGCCTGTTTTTAACAACCACAGCCTATTTCTAGATTTTCTGCTTAGAAATAAAGCCATTTACACACTTTATCATGGGACTCAGTGAGAAAGAAGCTACAGCAGCTCTCTACCTATCTCAGTCCTGCTCTGCATACTGCACTCAGTACGTTCTCTGTATAGGAACTCTGCATGCAGCTGTAACACCAAACATTACATTTGACCATGTTAAATACAAAGTGCTGAAATTCATAGGCAGAAAAACCTTTTCTAAATGTTTTGCCTGTACATAATTGGAGTCACAGAAATACAAGCTGAATTATCAACAGGTTATGTCAAATGAGAAAGTAAACATGCTAATGTAAACCTGGTCAATAGCAAAATAGCAAAAGGTGAGTTTGTTAAAAAACTGCAGCTCTAAATGTGTTAAGTCATATCTCTTGTAAAACTAATAATAAGCAGCGTATTGTTTAGGCAATGTATTGTCAGAATACCATTGTACCTTTCTAAAATCAGTGAGTTTCACACAGGAAGGTCATTGGTGGTGCACCGCCACTACCATAATGGGCCTATTCTGCTGGTTTAAACTGAATGGACAGTTAAACTGAATGCAACCCTGTCTTTTGGCTGCTTAGAATATTTCATTGCATGTCAGTAACCTTCAAGAAGAACACTACCTCCACCAAGTGATATCTTTGTTTGGAAACTCCCTCTGAAATACAAAAAGGATCCAACCTTCAGGCATGACCACAGTGCATTATCTGCCTCCATCTTTCTCAGTCCTTGGTCTCCTTCTCTGAAAGACCAACTCTCCGCATATCCTCCTTCAATACAGGAAGCTACACTGTTGTCTTCCTCTTTTCTGCCATTCTGGCAGCTTAATATTTATCATCATTTGCCCAAAGCTGCAAGAACAATGTGGTGCATTACCGCCACCAACTGCCTTGGAGTGTGGACCAGAATGTCGCTGACCCACATGGCTGCCCATCATGCCTGTTCAAAAGTCAGACATGGCACCTGGCAGGAATAAAATGTCTACATAGCAAATTAAAAAATGCTTTGAGGTCTGGACAAAATGCTCTCTGGGTTCAGATTTGGACCAGAGTCTGGGGTTTGGAGACCCCTGGTCTAGACCATCTCAACTTTACATCCACTTCAACTTTAACCACTCTATCAGAGCTGTCCCTTTAATACATTATTTTCTAATACTGTCCATTTTGGTAATTTCAAATAAAAAACCTTAAAGCTTTACCTGAACCCCACTTTTTTTTAGTTCCACCATCCCCAAACAAGATATCATACCAGATCGTAACAATATCTTGTAAATCTTCTCTTTCATTCTTGCAACTTTTCTACAGCATCCTTCCTGCATTATGTTAACTATCTTGTGCACTGTCTGTTCCTTTACATGGCTAACCTCAGGTACTTAAACCCATCCATCCTTTAGTACCTCACAGCCATAATTGTCCACTGGTCTCTGTCTTGTTCACATTTTGTCATCATTTCTCCTCAATCATAGCAGCACCTATTCAGGCTTTTGTCCACCCACACACCACAATGTCGTGTGCAAATATTTCAACCCACAAGGATCCATTCCAGCCTCTTGTGTCAGTTCTCCCATTATCACTGCTGCACCGCATTCATAATATTTAAATCTTACAGGGTTTCCTTGCCAAACAGAAGTATTTACCATGAACCGCCATCTCGCTGCTGTCAGCAAGGCACTTAGGTCTGGAAAAGTAAGTCTAACCTATAATTAGGAGCCCGGGACATAAAGTTGAGTGCTTTAATATTGACATCCTGTATCTACTATTGAATTTCTTATTTTAAAGTTAGAAGGGGAGTGGAGTTTGAGTTGCCATGTTGCGTTGACATAGTTAGCTAACAAAGATGTCGGACTGGTGGTGTAGGGGTTCAGCGTGCAACCCATATACAGAGGCTTCAGACCTCGACACAGCTGTCTTGGGTTCGAGTCCCGCCCTGGTAACATTTGCCACATGTCTTCCCCCCCTCTCTCTCTGCCCCCATTTCCTGTCTGCCTACTTTGAATAAAAATACTGTGAATATAAGGGACACCAGTACCACAAAAAAGTCTTTAATAAAGAAAAAAGATTTAATGTAAAAAAACTTTTTTTCAGGATTTTCAAAGCTTTGTTAGCATTAGAGTATTTAAATAAAAAAAGCATGAAAAGAGAAATATTGATGGATGAGACAAAGATTGCACTGAATTATTCTGCAATGACTAGATACCAAAACCTTTACTATGCTGGTATAAACAAAACAAGATAAAATTTAGTATTAACCAAAAATATTGCAGAAATCTCACTCAGAGCCCAATATTGTGTTGTCTTTTAAACTAGATGTTTCCTTACGTTCCTAACGAAGACGCATAAGGTCTGCGTATGTGAGCAGCATGTGAGATATTTTAGTAAGTTCCAACTCTGTTTTTGTACTTAAACTTATTCAGATAGAATTACTTCTACATTAAAGGGTAAATAATGGCTAAAATATCACTCAGAGAAGACGGTAGTTCTTCTTGCTACACAATCAGAGGTAGGTTTATGAGGTTACATTTCCTGATATTAGTGCTATAGCAACTCCTTATGTCCCTTCATATTTTTACAGGACATTCACATTTTTAAACCAAAAATTTATGCTACCTTCCGAGCCTTGTGTAATAGGAAGGTTTGATGAGGTAATTAATTATATAAATTTACTCTTGTTGGTTGTAATCCGCAGCAGCAGCGCCGCTTTTATCATAGCAAAGCCATTATACCCTATGAGGTTCACTCATGACAAGATGAAATAATGAGTAAAACATTAAAGCTTAAGCTGACATTGGAGAAAAAAAGTCACATCAGAATAGACCAAATGCACCAACTGGTACCCAGTAGGTCAACAGACACAGAAGGAAATAAAAAAAGACTTTGGATAGGTTTACCTCCACATGATTGGGCAATGTGTTAACAAATCTAAATCCAGGGATCCTCCTGTCACTGCAGACTACGCCTACATCTTCAGTGTGTTTGCAGTCTGAAACACCAATCCCGTTGGATGGACACAGAGCCAACGTCCTCTCTTTCCCAGTGCATTGAAGATTGTCAAACCAGATGGGTCCTTATAAGATTAAAGGGAGATAAAGGTTTCATTATTGTTAGCATTCAACACGCTACCTTAGTTTTGTTGCTACTATGATATTTAAATTTACACATATCAGTATATGTGTATATTTACACAGTATATGTGTAAATATACACATATACCAATAAATGCCTTGTAAAATACGTTAGATGGGATCTATTTGGAATGTCTGTGCATTACCTTCTCCTTTCCCATATTTTGAAGATGGCACCCATGAGACGGCTTCCTGGTAGCCCAGTTCCTTGCACACCACCTGGGCAGCATGGATACTGAAGTCATCGTCGCAGACAGTACCCCACGTACCGTTGTAGTAAACTTCCACTCGACCCTCATTATGCTTCCTCTTATGTCCCGCTAGTCGGAGCTGAATCCTGGGAGTATCTGGAGCCAGGACTGGGGGGGTGTACTGTTCCTGTTCAGGGTTGGGATAGCCCAGTGGGTATTCGAGGTACTCATACTGGGTATGGACCAGTTTTAACAACACCAATAAGATGCCAGTGCAGTAGGATAGTTTTTGATTGGGCAACATTTTGCTGTAAAAAAAAGATGAGTAGAGAAGAGCAGTCATTAAATGTTGTAAGAAGCGGTCTAAAGCTGGGGCCACACTACACAAAATTTGGCCCAGTTTTACCCTTAGTTCCCAGTCGGGGAAAGTCTGCATCAGGGTGCACAAGTTTTGGTCAGTCGGCAGAGTGAGTCGACACAACAGTCTGAAATTGTGAGAGGAGGTAAGAACTGGAGCCTCCAGTGTGTTTGGGGAACTGACCCGACCTCAGTTGAAGAATTTTTTGAGGTGCACCTGGATGCAGTCGGATCATGTGAACCCAACTGCAAATGTTACTAGACAATGAAAAAGAGTCTTAGATGTGGCAACAGCTGGGACCCCACGTTTTTTTAGGGGTACAACAGTGTGGGCATTAAACAAACTATTAACCAATTACAGCCACAGTGATAAACAACAAACAACAAAACAACAAAGAGATAGTTTAATATTCAAAACTAAAATACAGTAAATTATAAAGGCCCTTATTGAAATAAACCAAACAGTTAATGTATTAAACATAAAGGTAATGGCACATAATTTAATAAATTGACATTTTATTTTTTTTTATTTCAAACCAAATCTGTCATCAATTTTTCATGGCCATTTGCATAATCCAATCCATTGGTGGTGGTGGGGGAGTGGGGGGCTGGGTTGGTGTGAATTCTGACAATATCTTCTATTACTGCCATCAGTTTGGTATGCTCATTTGGCTTGAGCTGGACTGATAAATCCTGTAGTGATCTAGCAGTAGGTCTAGTTGTTACGTGTGTGATCCCCAGTCATTCCTCAGTTGGGAAACAAAAACCAGTCTGTTAGTGTGAACACATAGTTCTTTTAAAATCTGGGACGACTGTGAAAGTTGGGTAGTGCGTCCCAGGCTTTAGATAGCTTATTGATAGTGAAAGAGGAATCGAGCTGAACAAATATCAAGGGATTGCAGGTAAAAGGGGCATTACACTGATTTCATGCATAAAGATCCTACTACAGTCAGCTAGGAGGACTCAAAATAAATGTCCAACAATAAGAATAATCATTATGTGTTACAGGAAATAAGGCATGTCACATTACACATAAATGGAGTTCAGGAGTTGGTACAAAAAGAAAAATAAACAAATGCCAGATGTTAGGTCTCTTTTCACTTATTTTTCAGAGAACATAACCCTCAGAGAAACAGTCCCAGGTAATGGTGTGGCCCTAACCTGCTGCGCTTTGCAAAACAGGGTTTGTTTAGTTGTAATTTCATTATAAAATAAAATAGTGCCCCACAGACCATATATCAACCAAAACCCTTAATGGAGTTCAGAAGTGAATGGCCAGTTTAATTTCAGTGTGTATACACACCAGCAAATACCATGTTTTTAGGCCCTAACTTGTTGATGGGGACAATCTCTGAATCTCTAATTTTCTGCTGGATTCAAAACCCTTACCTCTAACAAAGAATGTGCTGCACTTTTATTCTTTCATATGCAACTGTTGTAATATTGTTGAGTAACAATACATCCAGCTTAAGAGACAAGATGATACATAATATTGGACTGTTAGGACTGAGATGGGACAGGATTTTAACAATATTTAAAAGGGAAAACAAGAACTCACATTGTTTTTGCAGTTTTCACAAATAGCATAAAGTTTACACAAATCAAAAACTATATGAATCTCTAATCAGTCTATTATACAGCATGCAGGTTTGACTAAAATTATGTTTATTTTACAAACAGAATAAAGGTTTCATTCCAGACTGCTACTCTGTTCTTTGTAATATTATCTATTTCAGGTTTGATTAGTCAAAGTATTTTGGGGTGTGGATGAAAGGTGTGGGTCAAAGGCTGTTCAGAACCATTTAACAACAGTGACATGGCCCTAGAATTGAGGAAGCGTTGAAGCAGATGCCAGCTTTAGCATTATTAGCTGCAAACAGTTAGCAAGTCGCTGTATTCTTTCGGGGTTTACAAATCATTTGTTTTTTGTTTTTTTTGTCTGTCACGGTTTTTTTCTACCGAGTGCCCAAATAAAACTGCTACACAAACAATTTAAAAATTGCAGAGTCAAAAAGTGTTTCTGGCCAATTCAACAAGCAGTCTTCATTAGTTGAATCTTCATTAGTTTATACTTTTTTCTACTTCCCTTTGGGCATAACATTGAGTTGCTAATGTAGTATATACTGACAATTTTGCTATAATCCTTATTTTGTATTATTTTCTTTTACTATTTTTTCCTACTACTGTAGTTTGATAAAAACTAATCAGTCAAACAATCCATTAAATAACATAACGGACTTTGCACACATTCACCTCTCACCTTCCACTACTGCCACAGATCACCAGGATTGCCCTGTATTTACTGTTCCTCTAAGTGTGACATTTTTCTTTGTTTTAAAATCTAAAATTAGATATAATTTCTTTGTTCTTTAATTAAACCTAAACCATTTATACAGCAGTTGGTCATAAAAATGTCATATTGCTTTTCAGCTCTAGACAACATTTATTTATTAAGATTAAGGGCTTGTAAAGGTTGCTGACTGGCACATCCTCAAAGAGCTGCTGTTTGTCCAGACGGCTGCAGCTTTACCCAGTCTGCATGCTTTCGGATCATTTTCCCATCAACTTTGAAACAGCTTCCCGCTGTGTGCTGAAAAAAAAGCTATCCCACAGCATGGTTCTGCCACCACAATGCTTCAAAAAGCAATTTTGTGTCCAGAGTGATGTGCAGTGTTAGTTTGTGAGACAACGCACCTATTTGGTGTCACAAATACTGAGAAAGTCTGCAACGTGCCAGATCTTTTAGTCAGCTTCAGACAACTTTCTTTGAGTTAGATGTTACCAAACAGCTTAAAGTTTATGTTGGAATCTGTTTTGATCTGTCCTGAACTTCGTGTTACTTTAACACAGACCATCCTTGCAAACTTCGCAACACCTCTCTTCAATACTAGACAACTAACCTCATCACACCACAAGAAGTATTCTAAAATGACCTAAATAACATGACATCACTAAAATGTAGGTATTGAAGCAGCCCCATGTTCCCCAGGTGAAACATGGAAGGAGTCGGATCTATACGGAGGCACCACCTCACAACCCTGAAGAACCTAAAGGACCAGTTATATCCTGATGCCAACTGTCCAGCTAAGCTTCAAATGTTCTGTCACTGCTTACAAATGCTAGAAAATGTCATGGATTATTTTTTGTGTGAAGCCTCACAAGCATGTAGAAACAAAACAAGCAACCATTAAACAGGATCAATGCCAGAAACAAGAAAACATCCACTCATGAGTGAAAAACAAACTCAAAAACATGCACATAACTGTAATCAAAAGACTTTACAACAGATGTGCCTGTAATGTGCTTCAGTGTGAAAACATCTGGCAGCCCAGGGCTGACCCATCAGCTGCAGTGTTTCTGCTTTCCTTACTGTAACGTGGCATTAGTTACACAACTAATGGAATGAAGCTCGCAGCCTCCTTGATTTCCTTTGGCTTTGGTTTAAAAGGAAACTAAACATTAGGGACATCAATGGATCAGAAAGGCTGAAATATGAAACCTCTGCTGTCAGGAGCAGACATGCACACAAAAGTATTTCCATAGGAGCTCTACTGTATGGTGGCCAGACCCTTTTCTAAAAAGCTTATGTTCAACAAGCTCTAAGGACTCTTTAGGTGTTTTTTGTGTCATGTGAACCTTTTTTCACCTTCAGTAAGGCCTATGACTGCCACCAGTGATGGAAGCGATCTATGGTCTGGTTAAAAAGGGCAAAATGTCAATTTGCAGGAATACCAGAAACTCTTCAAATGACCCTTGCAAAAGACTCCAGCACTGCAGGCACTTACAAAGAGGAAAAAGTTAAATCGCATTGTTTTTTGCAGCAGTCTCCATTTTAAATCATTCTAATTTTGGATTCTTGATAAGTAATTCATGTTGCACTTATCTGATAAATAACTGCAGTCAATTAAAGCACATATAACTTAAACAGAATGTCCTATAGCCATGGCATGTCAATTAAAAGTAATCTAAGGCTAGAAAAAGAAACCTTGGATTTTGATAATGCACTTAACTTGTGTTGAAAACAGTGCGGATGAGAATACATAAAGATGCCGTGCACAGAATTATAAATCTTTGCAAAAGTTTGAAAAAACTTCGAGACTTAAAGTTTGGGTTCAAAGATTGAGAAGTTTTAGCTGTGGCTGAACTTACTGCTCTTCCCTTCTGGCGAGATGAAGCTCCAGTTAACGGGCTCAAAGCAGCCTAGTGTTCATGAAGACCCTGGATCCTGAAGTCAGCTGCTCCTCCTTCTGCCGCTCTCTGAACTTTCACTGCTCTTAATGCAAATCAGCACCATTGGAAGGGGGGCTCCAAAGCCATCAAGGCCCCGCCCACCGACGCCCACCATAATCGTGACCCAGGCGGAAGAGGAAGAGTCCCGGGAGGTGCAACAGCAGCTTGTCCGATAATAGGCCTTCCTTCCCCAGCACAGCGAGAGGATGTCCTGGATGCTGCTTTCACGTACTATCGAACGTTAAATAAAAAATAGATCAAAACTGTACAGCAAAATAGGTTTTTACATTATTTTCACACAAAAAAAACTGTAAACTCTATGGTTATTTTAGTGAGCAAGAAATTAAAACAGCGATTTATTTAGGTTTTTTTTTTTTTTTACCTTCTACATAAACACTCTGGATCTCCACAACGTTGTAAAACTTTCGCAAACTACAATATAACTAATATGGGTTTCAACACTTGCAGTCTCATTAAATTAGTCTTTTCTCAAAATAACAAAAACAAAAGGAACACAAAGACAAAAGCCCATATAACCCACCTTACAGGAGATCTAGAGAACAGAGAAAAACAAAAGCACAGGAGAGGGAGCCAACTCATGAGTCTCAAAACGCTAAAAGGGCAATATCCAGTATTAACTGCCCAAATGCATTCATACCTAGCAGATTTAATTTTAAAATTATTTTCATTCAACTAAGAAGTCTGTTTCTGATGAGAAAAACAACAGGCCCCTATCAAAGGTGATAAAACAACGTAAAAGGAGTATAATGTATTGTGTGTGTTTTCATTTTATTTCATTGAAAGTGGAAATGTCAAAAATTATTCACACTCTTCTCAGTTATCAGTTGAAAAATCTTCACTGTCAAAAGAAACATGTTGATAAACTTAAAATATTTCTTTAAACTCAAACCTGACTGTTTCTAAGTGTATTAATGGAAACTTAAATGGAAGGGAAAAAGTCTGGTATGTAGAGGCAACAGGTACAGCCTTGAGGATGCAGAGCCCATTCAAGAGTTTGGGGGAGATTTACAAAGCTGGACTGCAGCTGGAGTCAGAGCTTAGAGAGCCATCACAAATAGACTATCTAGGACATGGGCTACAAACTGTTACATTACTTAAGTTAAGCTACTCCTGAACCAAAGACGATATCAGTAGAGTCTCAGGTGGGGTAAGAAGAAAAAGAACTGGATTTTTGTTCAAAGTCCTATTTTCAGATTTGATCAGCATAAAAAGAGCGTTATAACACCTGTTCTATGGCAAACCAGAAAAGTACAATCTAAGGCAGAAGATAGGAATAAGCAGTTAGATAATATGGGGCTACAATATAAAAGGAGTAACAGATTGAAATGTTCCCTCACTTTGAAGGCAGTGTCAGATCACTGCATGGAGGAAGAAAACGATCACATGGGGTGAGTGAAACATTCCAGACTGAATCCAGCTCCATCGTCAGCCAAGTAGTAGAACATGCAGCCCCAATTCCAATGAAGTTGACTAGTTAAAATAAAAACAGAATACAATGGTTTGTAAAATCTTTGTATTCTGTTTTTACATTTTACACAAGGTCTTCTCTGGGTATTTGTTTTTATTGAAGTTTACAAAGGTATGAGTCTAATTGAAATTGATGCTTTTGGTGACGAATATGTAGTTTTATGTTTGATAGATCTGGTATCTTAGTACAATAAAACTGAATTGAATTTCACTATCTAGAGATGTACCTATCTGATGATTATTCTATAAATTTGCACTGTACTCTGCTGCCATCTTGTGTCAAATAGTCATAATCATTTTCTACTAAAATCACGGAGGCGTCCAAAGTTTCCACCAGATTCAACTGAATGTGTTACTTTTAAACCAAAGATGTGTTAAATTATCTTCTTCGTGATCGCATCTCACAACACACACCGGGTTGCTCATCAGTGATGCTACGTTTGGTAATATTGTAGAATTAGAGCTGATACGTATGTTTTAGAAATAGAAGACAACTGCTTTCACCATTTTGTTTCTGCGCGGTAGCTTTCCAACATGTGACTTCTACACCTGGGAGGACATGTAGTGTATTTGCGGCTTCCTCTGCATGATGGGATCATGTGCTCCACCACTTTCATTTTCAACCACTGTAGATTACTATCAGAGTCTGGTCAGCCTCGTGTTTCTGCTTTTTCCGTGCAAGAAAAGAAACTGATTCATCATGAACGGCGGTGCAAGTACTTCAACTCATCCTGTCCTCACGTAGGAGAGATGCCACACATGAAATCTCAGCTGTCACACTTTAAGTCATGTTAAATTCATGCAGAGTCTCACAACACAATTCATACCACATGGACTTTTCCACAGATTTTCATGTTACAACCACAAGCTCACATGCATTTTATTGGGATTTTTGTGATAGACACACATACCGTGGTGCATAATTGTGAAGTGGAAGGAAAATAATACATGGTTTATATCAATTCCAAGCCTTGTCACACATTCTCGGTTGGATTTCAATCTGGACTACTCAAACACATCCTACATCTAATTCAATCTAAACCATTCTATTATAGAGTGTAGAGTAGTTGTCCTGTTGGAAGGTGAACCTTCAGCCCAGTTTCAGATCTTAGCTTTTTTCAGGATTGCCCTGTATTTACAACTTTTCTGTCCCTGTTAGATACAGGCGTCCCCACAGCATGATGCTGCCACTACTTTGTTACACTGTAGGGAAGATGTGTCCATGGTGATTTGTAGTGTCAGATTTCCACCACAGCAAACAGACCAAAAGGTTTCATTTTGGACTTATTTGACTAGAGCACCGTCTTCCACATATATGCTGTGCCCTACTTGGCTTGTTGCAAACTGCAAACAGGACTTCTCATGGTTTTATGTCAACAATGGCTTTCTTCTTGCTGCTCTTCCATAAAGGATAAATATGTGGAATGCCCAACTAATGCTTCTCCTACCAACACCTTAGTTAGTCTAACTGCCAAAAATCTTGCAGTGGCACAGCAAAAAACCCTACATAACAGTAAAAAGCGTGGTAGAAAACTTAAGTGTATTACCCTATTCACCAGTGATAATGTCTCTTTTGACTTAGGAAACAGTTACAAAACCTAAAAAATGGTTAATTCAATTTTTTTTTAGTAAAAGTGTATGCATTATAAGCAGTCAGTTTTTGATGACAAGTAGGAACAGAAACCCTGAATAAAACATTATGTGCAGAACGTTGCAAACGTTAGAGAAATGTCCAACAGTGAGACAGAAAGAAGATGGAAACTCTGGAGGATCAAGGTGTGTGTGTTGTGTAAAAGGTTATTCCCTTTTATAGATTTCTTTAATTTTATTCTTGTCACTCTTAAATGTTGCAGTTCATCAAATTAATTTTAGTATTAACCAATAATAACCTAAGCTAATACAAATGTAGTTTTCCAATTATGGTCAAATATATAGAAATAATGATTTAATTGTATTAAGGGGAAAACCACCCTGACCCTATGTTAAAAACTAATTGACAGCCTCGTAAAATCAATAAAAGAATTGTAATTAATCACATTTTATAAAATGATGTTCAATTTTACAAGCCACAATCAGGCTTGAATACTGCCAAACCGGTATAAATAACCACTGAAATAGAACCTATTGGTCTGCATGAAGTAAGATCTGAAGTAGCAACACATCATGTCCCGAGTCATTGACATCCATCTCTTGGGACTCCGGTAAACCAGTCAGACATTATTCACAAATGGAGAAAACAGTGGTGACCTTCCAAAGTGGCTGGCCTCCCAAAATAACTCCAAGAGTGCATTAAAGACTCACCCAGGAGGTCAAAGAAGAACGCAGAACAATATCCAAAGCTCTGCAGGCCTCACCTCGTCTCAGCTAAGGTCACAGTTCACGATTTAACAATAAGAAAGACTTGGCAAAAATGGCATCGATGAGAATCCCGAGCCAAAAACGACTGCTGGCCAAAATAGAACAGAAAGATCCCTCTCAAATTTGCCAAAAAGGTGTGGTGAGGATCCCAAAGACTTGATGGAAAATATTCTACAGATTAGCAAGACAAAAGTGGAACATTTCGGAAGGTGTTAGTTCTGTTGTAAAACTAACAGCCTTTTAGAACAAGACCATCATTCCTAGTCAAGCACGGTGGTGGTAGTGTGATGGCTTAGCACTGCTTTGCTGTTTCAGGAACAGGAAGACTAGCCGTATTGATGGAACAATTCAATCTGCTCTAGTGCAAAATCCTGAAGGAGAATGTCTGCTCGTCAGTTTGTAGCCTTGGGCTGAAGCTCACTCGAGTTGTGCAGAAGGCCACAATTCCCCCAAAGAGATGTTAAACACTCATTGCCAGTTATTCCAAACTCTTGGTGTTAACTGTCTCAGTGGTGGAACAACCAGTCATTGAGCTTAGAGAGCTATTACTTGTTCACATACGGCCAGGTTGCTTCAGATAGCTTCTTTCCCCTTAAAAGAAATAATCATTTCAAAAAAGCTTTTGTATATATACTTATGTTATCCTTGATATTAAATTGATTACATTTGTTCCAACATTTAAGTGTGACAAAAACACAAAAAATCTGTTAGGGGTCAAATTCTTTAACAGCAATGTATGCGCTTATGAAGCGCCTAACAGTTTCCAAAGAAATGAAATAATCTTTCTCCATCTACCCACAGACGTCTTCACTGTAAATCCTGTCGCGTCACCCAGCTTAATAGATTTGGAAGAAACAGGATGTCAGGGCAGGGCTGCAGTGCATCATAGGACAGATTAAAGTGAGCAACAAACACAGGAAGAAATCTGGTGAAAAACTCTTTATTCTTTGGGTGAATAAGCAACCTTAAATATAACTCCAAATAAATATTTACATCGATAACAAGGAGATTAGTTTTGCATACACCAGTCAACAACTTTAATGATCATCAAAGAAAAAAAACATTTAGGCAAAGAGTAATCTTTTCTGACTGCAGTGAACTGGTTGAAGTTCCTCGACTTTCAGTCATTTTCTTCTTGAAGCAACGGCTGTAAGATAAAGAAGATCCGGGTTATTATTACATAATTGACTGAATCAAATGAGCTTTTTTATTCAATATGAGCTAAAGAGATCCTCTCACTGTGTAAACCATGTCCTGAGGCCTAGAATCTGGTCTCTGCCATTTAATGTTAGACAAAATATTGAGGATAACCAAGCCAAAGGCTACAATTAAAGCCCCTAATGAGTTTCCCAACACAGCCTCTGCTGGAAGGTTGGAGTATGGCTCTGCTCCACTGAGGTTTGCTTTTCTGAGGAAAGAAACAGATGTTAGGATTAACATTCTTAAAAAGGGACAAAGTCATAAAAGCAACCCAAAGACAACTCACAGGACAAAGAAGAGTTTCTCGTTGATGCCTGAGATGCAGGCGGCGACGCTGAGCAGCAGGATGCTGCCCCCCAGCCACACGTGAACGGGTTTCAGGAGTTTACGTAGCAATACGGGGGAGCAGGGCAAGAGGAAGCCTGCGAAACCCACCGCCCACTGCACAAAGATAGGTCAGAAAAGACAGGCACAAAGGGGGAAATAAAAAAACAAATCACTAAACGAATGATAAAACAGACATCTATCCATTTGAAGCCTTGTACCTGTACTGCAAAAAGAGCTACAGCTGCGATTCCAATCCAGCTGTGTAACGAGTACAGGTTGGCAATCTTATTGGCATTGTGGAAGTTGAAGACAGCGTAGAGCCCCAAAATGGACAGGATTAGGGAGATGAGCATCAGAGCTGCATGAAGCAGCTTCCAGGGAAGTTTGTTCTGACCCCAGGTCAGGGGAACGCGGTACAACACTGCTCCTGAAGGCAACAGAAGGAAAAATACATTTTTAAATCAGATCTTTAAAGTGACATACACTGTGCCTCCTAAAGACAGTCAGATAAATCCTCAGTATAACCGATGTCGATCCTCCTGGTCCTGTGTTAACTAAAGGTCTGATCTTACTAATCTGTTTGATGATCAGTTAATCAGCGCATTTGTTTAGGAGCACCAAGCTGGTATTTCGATTCTAAATTGCTGTAGAAGAAGTCAGGGTGAAGGTAGATGTTTGTTTACCCCATGCTTCTGCATTTTGCCTCAGTGTTTGATAAATAACTGACAAGGTAAGTCATATTTCCTCAGATTATACCTATGCTGCTGGTCAGAAAATGACATGCACCCATCAGGAGTATGAGTCTCATATGGACTTATTCAGACTGCTCTTTTTCCTATTTTTTTCCAATCCACCCTTGGTCAAAAATATACATACAGTTAGAATAATTCATACCCCATGCAAAATTAGTTTTCATGTTTTTGTTCAACCAAGAGGTCTGTTTTGGATCAGATGCATCTTAAAAGATAAAACAATGTAAACAGAGAATTCATTTTGAGGTTTACCTATTTTGTTTTTACATTTTAGTTAAAACAATTGAATGTTGCAAATTATGTGTACCCTTCTCAACTGCCAACCTGTATTGGCATCACAACAATCAAACCCTTGCTGCCCAGCTTTATTTATTTTTCCACTTTTATTTTGATGACTTCTTTGTGCCGATGAGCTCCAAGATTGGAAGGCCTCCTTGCCATCAGATTTAAGTCCAGGCCCTGACATACACTTCATAATGTTATAATCACTGCCAGTCAGAAGAAACATGTTGATAAAATTAAAAGATTATTTTAAACCAAAATCTGTCAGGGGTATGAATAATTCTGGTCTTAACAGTTAACACTCATCACTACTAACATTAGGTCAAATATCCGTCAGCAGGTTGCAACTCAGCCACAAACTTTTGTTTTGGCGTTTTCAACGTAGTTGAGCTATGGGGCTATCCAGAAGCGTAATGTCAACCTCCTTTTTCCAGTTTTGTTTTGTCATAACGACCGAACAGTACAATAAAAAACAACACGCAACCCTGACATGAACTGAAAACTGCCGGAACACAAGTAGCACCCGTCCACAGTGAAAGAAATTTCATACCGACATGGACTGAGAGGATGCTGACCTAAAATGAACAAAGGCCCTACTCTTGTCAAGCATGTCTCGTTGTCCAGCTAATTTACACTTATGAGCATGACTAAGCATGAAGGAAAAGTCTGAAAAAAGCTGTTATGGTGAGATCAGACAAAGACTGAGCTGTCTGGAGCTTGAACCAACTGTCAAGTATGGTGGTGCTACTAGCATGCTGTGGGACTGTTTTGTTGCTAGGGGTCCACTGAACAAAACAGATGAAATAATGAAAAAGTAGGATTACCCTTATCCTTGTCAACTTCATTTCAACTCAACAACTAGATGTTCCAAGAGAAAAATCCTCCCAAACAGCCAAATAAGCTAATAATAACGTAATTAAGAACCGACCCCAACTATACTGAAAGACTATACTTTAAGTCAGATCCGCGACAGGAAACCCACCTGTTTAGAAACCCACTACCAATTCTGCCAACAAGAAAGGTCAAATATTGAACCTGAATGATGCCAGAGATTTTTTTTTGAACAAAGGTGTGTGATAGATGACGCTGTGTTATTGTCTGCTGGCCTGAAACAAAGCATGAAACCCTTTGTCTTCCTATTTCTACAGTAACTACGGAGCCTGTTAGGTCATGTGTTCTCCATGTGTCTGACAGAGGAGTCACACTTAAAATCAATTCAGCCGACTTGCATGAAAAACAGCTCAGGAGACCACTTTGTCCTGACTGTGAGTTATGCGACAGACATCGGCACCCCTGATCCTGCTTCTGAAGGTAACTCATGAAGTCCTCTTCTGAACTGAATCAGAACCTAACAAATGGCCAATTTAAGAGAGAGACTATAACAGACACAGAGGCAGGTTTTTAAAAGAGATTGTATAAAACATTTTGAGATCAGAGATCATAACTCATACTTAAGCTAGCTAATGGTAGCTACATCATACTTGTATCAAAACAACAAAAATGCAGCCTGAGTCTCTTGTCAGTGAAATCCCTGGTTCATAAATATTAAAGAAGTTAGTGTGTGTAAAATGAAAGCCACAGCTTATCGCTTAAATGGAAGCTCTAACATGTCGAAGTCATTCAGAGCTCCAGGCAACTGTCACTGTCAATCAAAGAAGAAAAAACACACTGATTTCACCCAGAGAGTTAGGGATTCAGCAGCTGGTGTTCCACATGTATATTTTAATCGGATACTTCAGGTACAGTCGTGTGCTCAAAATGTAGTGACACTGAGAAGTGAACTTTTTAAACTGCTGGCCCAAGTTCATCCTCTACCTCCAGGTCTGCAATGAAAAACTTCCAGAGTTGTAAAACCAGATATTTTAATGGTCAACAAATAAAACCAGTTCAATTTGTGAAGCAACGGGACATATTCCTATGGAATGTGATTCCAAAGATCCTGACAGACCAGTGTAACTTCATGCTAAGTCATAAAAAGATTCTTCAGACCAAAACAAGGGCTTTAGACTTCTTGGAATTTAACATGGCTGGAATGTTTCTAAAGCTTCGTTTGCAGCATTGAGATAATGCAGTTTATGCGCAGCCCTAAGCCACAGAGACAACTACCCCCCCCCTCTGAGATTCAGGCTGCTGATCTGTTGTTCAGAGGGAGGAAGTGTTAAGACATGTTGTTCCCCTGAAGCCTAGGCTGGAAACCACAGCTTTGAAATCCACTCACTGAACCATCGCCTACCATCACATCCATCATAATCTGTGTCTCAATAGGTCACTTATGATTACAGTGTTATCATAAGTGATGGAGTTATTTGTGTCAACAGTTGAGGTAAAGATTTAACCATTTACAATATTTATAAAGAACAGTCCAAAAGTTTTCAAACCCTTTGTAGTTCTGGATTATCTGATTCAACACGGGAGCCTACCTAACCCCAGAAATCCCACAGTATTCCAGACTGAAGGTTCTTCAAGCTTTCTGAAGTTATTCTTTGGACACTAGCTCATTTCTTCAGTCACGTTTAACCTACTTCAACATACTTCCTTTTGAAAGTTTTTCCTTGGTACCCCAGTTATGAATCATTCAACACAAATCGGGAACTTAAACTAAACAAATGACCCAGTGTTGTGACCACTGGGTCATCCTAGCAAACAACCAGCTTTAAATTGGATCCTTACACACCTCCTCCTTGTGTCAAAAAAAGAGATCAACAGAGCTTATGATGGTATTTTTGTAATAAAAAGATGATCCCAAAGAATCATTTGCCAGAACATTGGCATGATCTACAGGTCAATTTGGGAGAAAACTTTATTGAAAACAGTGTCTAAGACAGGAAGTTTATAAATTTAACCAGATCTGATACAGGATATTCATCATCCTTCTCTTATCTCATAGAATCCAAGTTTTTAGGAACAAAATTGCTTTTTTATTACAATCTACTGCTTTCTAAACACCAGTTTGCTTCCTGTGTAAAAGGACGTCCTTTAACGCTGAATGCTTTAAAGATCAAGGGTTTGCTGACCTCATCATATAAAAAGAGCAAGTTCAACCGAGCACTTTGAAAGTTCTTCAAAAAACCTGAAGAATTTAGTTTAAAAGACAGTCTGGCTACATAGGATATAAAATATAGCAATAAGGAGCCACGTAAGAGATTTACAGATTTGCAACCGAATGGGTTTTCCACCAAGTTAAGATAAAGAAATTCCAAAACAGTTGCTGGTGGTGTTCCCCAAGGCTCATTCTTTGGGACAATCATAATGTGTTTGCTCCACCTAAAACAAAACATTCAACGTCACTGAGGCAGTGACAACAGCCCCCCCCCCCCACCTGTTGCTGAGCACTGCAATATGGCTGGCTTTTTTGTGTCAGTAATATGTGACTCTAAAACCTTGGTATGATGACTGAAGATCATAACACAAGAACCATGTACTGGCCCGTGCCTATGTGTAAGTGTTAATACCTTGTAAAGGTCAACGGTAGCAGAAGTGCCAACTTCCTATTATAAACTGAATGGCTCTTCACATGATTGCATGGTAACAGAGAGGAATAAAAGTGATGTCCAATACACAATATAGTACAGATGACATTATGCATTATGGGGATCATTGACAGGCCATCATGACATCTCACATGAACAATATTATACTTTAACAGAACACAACACCCACACTGTGTAGTTACATAAATACACCTTCTGCATCAAAAGAAGGAACAGAAGTGAAACCCAGTAATGAAACTGCACAATCCAAATATGTAAAGCCCACCTACCATAGCCGTACAGCACCACCAGGCCTGTCACCATCAGCACTGGGTGCCAGTTAAACTGGAGGGCCGAGCCGTCCCAGGCAAAGCCGCCTCTCCACCGGCTATTCCACAAGCACACACACACCACGCAGGCCAGCCCTAGAGCCAGGCACAACAGGTAGCAGAGGTAGAAATTCACAGTGGACCTCATCTTAAAGGGATCTGCCAGCTGAGGCTGCAGGAGAAGAAAATCATATGAGAGGGAATCAGCAGGCTCAGAACGGAGTTAAACACTGTGTAACTCATTTTTCTGAACTTGTTTTATTACAACCACAAGGTAATAAATGACAACTACAAAAAAAAGGTCAAATATCAAACTAATGCAGAAATAACCACAAATACATGTCAGAACCTCATAAGCACAGTCCTGTCCATCTTGCAGTAAAGCAATAAGCTCTATTACAAATATGAGCCAGTGTGAGAGCCTTACCTCGTCAACAGCCGCTAAGATAGCTAACAGCACTGCCTATACTACTCTACTGTCCAGTGAACTTAGCTCCACATCATGTAGGAGTTACTGTAGTCCCTCCCCTGACCTGGGTTTGACAGACACTCACACAGCCCTGTGTGCTCGCTTCGCCTTTCTGTGGCATCGGCGCAGTCTCACTTCCACACGCAGCTGTGCTGAGGCTTCCGAGGGGAAAGCAGTCAGAGGCGGAGGGGTATGACCCGGTGCAGCTGGGAGATTGAGTTCCGCTCTGATGCATTTGCTGCTCTCGCGTAGCCAGGATCAAGGGCGGCAGTTCAGGTGAAAAGATAAAATGAACAAATACAGAAAATCGTGTGTTTAGTAAAACTGAAAAAGGAAACTATTCGATTTTTGTTAGCTAAATATTTGCCGATAAAATTGTTTAACCAAAAAAAAAAAAAAAAAAACCTGAGTAAAAAAGCTTTCAAACAAGCGGAAAACCGGTAAACAAGTGCTTGTCCTTCCGCTAAAATAGATAATATTTATTAATATATAACCACTGAATGCAGGCCATTTTTAATGCCGATGTCTTAATCATCGCATTGCCAGGTGACTGTCAGCCCGCTTGGAGCGAGGCGACCTCTTATTTGTCAATTTTCCAAATGAAGGTTCATAAAACAAGTTTATTTTGAAAGCATTTCATTTTGTACCTCGTTTACAGACAGTCAGCATACAAACAGGCCGCTGGAATATCAAAAGCAGTGCAGAATAAGGCGCAGGTATCTAGGCTGCTTTCATTTCAGGAAAAACGTCTGACGTATCCCGTTTCCGTGTTGCCTGCGCAAGCCACTGTGGGAAATGCGGTTTTATCTGTCAGTGGCTTGCCGTGCAGCGTGACCTTTCACCCTGAGTTTATTTTGAATGTTTAAGGCCTGAGCTGCATAATGCAATAGTAAGCTCTCCAATTAGCACACGCCACACATTTCAAATTAAAACTTATTTAAAACAATCAAACACTTATACATTGGGACAATAAAATGTCATTTTAACCGAGCATTTAAAAGCAATGGAGGAAAAGGCATATGATTGTTAGTTAATGGATGTCTTCGAGCAGAATGAGGTTATTCTTACTTAAAAGGCTGGCTGAGCTGTGATCCCACTGAACCGAAGTCATTTGTTTCAGCTCCACCTGGAGGCAATGTTAGTGAGCATCTGATAGATTAATGGTCAAGTCAAAGTATTTTCAAAGGACATTTAAAATCAACACAATAGCTTGTGCTCTTCCAGATACAACACAGCACATCTGTTAACATCAATTTCAGTTCCTGAAGCACATTCTCAATTTCATTTAGGTCAGTATATTGTCTGGACCATTCTGGCACCTGGATGGTGACTCACTGCTCCACTCTCGTCTTTTACCACCTCTAGCAGTTTTTCTTCCAGTATTGCCCTGATTTTAGGTCCATCCATCTTCCAACTAGCTTTTCTGTCCCTGCTGATGAAAAGCATCCCCACAGCATGATGCTGCCTCCACCTTGCCTCACCGTGGGGATGGTGTGTTCAGGGTGGCATGCAGTGTTAGCTTTTCCTTCTTAATATGTAGTATTTTGGATGCTGGGAGAAAACTCTCTTCTCATTAGACCAGAGCACATTCTTCCACATGTTTGCTGCATTCTTGCCACTTTCCCATAAAGACCAGATTAATGGACTAATAATTTGTCCTGTGTACAGATTCTCCAGCCAAGCCATGGATCCCTGCAGCTCCTCCAGAGTTACCATGAGACGATTGCCCTGTGAGATCTTCAAAGCTTGATATATGAGTTTATAACTTAACTGTAATTTAAACCACAACTCTATCCCTGACCTGTTCGCTGTGTTCAGAATGAAGTAACATCTTGAACATTATGTAAAAATATCTAAAACCACATGTCAATTTTCATTTTAATAAGAACATGTATAGCTCACCTCACAAACAACGTTTGTTTTGTGATAAAAGCTGATTTATCTCAAAATGTCCGCCTGACCATATTGTTTTAAATGTCTGTAAAACTATGCTGACTCATTTCAACATAAAATGTGTTAATATGTGTGAAGTGCTGACTGGTAGAGCAGCAGATTTTGCCGCAGCTCAGGTCACAATGCTCATTGTCCTCACAGAAGAAAAGCACTGGAAATACACCCCCACCGAAACCAACACTCTGAGTTATCGAGCTGTGGAATAAGTGAACTATTCCGAAGCAAAGTTGAAAGGTGAGACCTGATTCTGTGATGTCATATTGATCTGTTGTCAGTGAACAGAAGGCCGACTCTGTGAATCAGAAATCTTGCACCTTCCTTTCAGGTTGAGAAAGTCATCATGAATTCTGTCACAGGTACCTTTCTACCTTCCACTATTTAATCCCAGCAGGGTTCCACATCAGTCTAACACATTCAGACCGAGCAACAGTATAAATCGGTTCCACAAGGTTGAAGAGTACTACTCATCCTCTTAAAGCTTCATATTTTAGACTTCTATTTTACCTAGATTAGTCATCAAGTTCCACAAAAGTAAAAGTGGAACCCTTTGACCTCTTCATCATTAACAGAATTTTAAACGGAAGACTGGCAAGCTGTTTTATCTCTGCCTTCCTTGGTGTGAATGGAGTGATCATCACAGCCTCCATCACAATCAGCTCCCATTCATGTAGCATTGCACACAAATACCCAACAACCTTCAGAAACAGCACTTCTATTGGTGTGGAGAGAACTGTGTGAGGTAGTCTAAATCTGATTTATTCTTGTTGCATGCATGTAGGCACAGTAGTTAGGGAAATTGGATTTGAAATTGGGAGAATGCTCTCGGAGTCCTGCTGTGCTACTGGTTCTGTCTTGCAGCCACAGGAAACAACTTGTCAGTGGTTTCGTTAAAGGAAACCAATTGCAGTCTGCACCCCTGATTTGATCCCAAAGGTCCTCCTGGCTCACACTCCAAGGACTTTGGGTCTCTGCCCTCAGCTCCATGAAAATTTAGGACTCAGGCAGCTGTGGTGGTCCTTTTGAGGCTTTATTATAAAATGGGAATGGAGACTGTAGAGTGGCAGCTGGGCTCCTTCAGCTTCACTAATCACAGGAAACACTGGGAATCGGAAATTATTTCAAAGCCAAACCAATGATGCTTTATGGCCACTTGGGGCTACAGCAACATGCTGGACTGAACTGAGGTAATTTCTTTCATACTGGTCGCAGTGCCTGGCAAAAGTATTCATGCCCCTTTTAACTTTTTCACATTGTTACAATCCAACCACAAACTTCAATATACAAGGTGGTAGATAACTCTGAGGTAGAAAAACAATCTACACATTTTTTAAAACATTACTAAAAGAAACTACAAAAAAAATCTGAAAATGTGCATTTTTATTCATCTTCTTTAGCTTTGATACCTCTTAAGAAAATCAGGTGCAACCAAAATGCCTTCAGAAGTTACCATATTAATAAATAGAATCCACCTGTATGCAATATAATCACAGTATAAATTCAGCTGATCTTTGAAGGTCTAGGAGGTTGCTTAGAGAACATTAGAGAACAAAAAACAGTAAGAAGACCATGGGTCCCAGCAGAAATGTCAGGAAGAAGGTAGAAAACAATATCCCAAGATCTGAACATCTCTCAGAGAACTGTTCAATTTATGATTCGAAGCATGGCACAGCTATACTTAACAAGCCTGCAGGAGAGCAATAATTAGTCAGAAAGCCCATAATGACTTTGAAGTGGTGGCCTAGTGGTTAGAGAGCAGGGCATTTGCATCCTGATAGAGGCCACAAGTACCCTGGTTTGAATCCCACCGCCTGCCACTCTGGGTGCCTGAGCAAGACTCTTAGCCCCTGAATGCTCCCTGGGCACCGCACAATGGCAGTAAGGGATGTTTAAAATGAGGATAATTTCTGCACTGTGAGATCAATAAAGTCTACATTTATTTTTATTTTATTTTTAAGATCTACAGCTCAGGTCTGTTGACAGGACAACTATTGCTCATCAACTCAACAAATCTGGCATTTGTGTGAGAGTGACAAGAATAAATTCACTGATAAAAGAACAATAAGACATCATGTCTGCAGTTTGCCACAAACCATGAGGCCAAGGCAAGCAAGTTGAAGATGGTGCTCTGCTTATCTGAAATCTGTGTGGAATAAAAGAGACTGCAAATTGCCTTGAATACAGCATCTCCATGGTGGAACATGGCAATGACAGCATCATGCTGTGTAGATGCTTTTCTTCAGTAATGACAGCAAAGCTTGCTGGAGATTGGAAGATAAATGGAGCTAAATACAGGGCAATTGTGGAAGAAAACTCATTAGAGGGGGCAAAAGACCTGACACTGGGGAGGAGTTTTACCCTCCAGCAGGACAACGACCCTCGACATACAACCAGAGCTACAATGGAATGGTTTATGTCATCTCACTGTCCTCTCTTCTATATACTTTCTGTTTTCATGCAATTTATTAAATTGTTTTTAAATGAATGAAGTCATTAAGGAAACACACAGCCCCTCACCTTATGAAGACTTCAACAGTCATTAGTCACAAGTTGATAACAGTTGAACACATTTCTGAGACTGCTGAAGAAAGTGGAGTTGAAGATGAGGCGGCAGGTTACTTTCTACCACTCCATTATTGAAAGTGTTTCGTCATACTGCTTACCAACTTGGAATGCCAGCTCCACAGCGGCTCACCGGAAAGCTCTACAAAGTAACCACAGCAGAAAAGATTAACTGCATTGCGCAGGGCCCTTGCCTTGCCGTTGCAGTGCGCTGTGTGGTGGGGACAGGATGCGGTGGGGGTGCTTGGAGTGGGGCTGTGTGTGGAGCTTGCACTGTGTGGGTGTCGCTTCATCGACTTTTCGGGGATGAAGCTCACCTGTGGGCGTGTGCCAATGTGCTGTAGGGAAGGGATTCATGGCGTTTGGGTTCAGGGGCATGTGTTCGATATCTGTGTCCTGGTTGGGGGTGGCCCTGTGCGGAAATTGATGTTGGGGTTCATTAGGAGTGGGGTGCTCATGGGGTTAGGATCGGAATTCATTGGGGGTTGGGACTATTTCATTCTGTGGCGGCTCTGGTTGGCGGGCTAGTTTGGACCATGTAGACCCCTCTTTTGTACATGGCCCCCTCTCCGGATGAGGATGGGGGTCATTGGGGACTGGGGTTGGGGCGGGGGGTCCGGGCCGGGGTCACTCAGGTTCAGGCTTGAGCCCGGGCTAGCCCCGACCAGGTTCAGGTGCTGGGTCGGTCTGCTTGTCTCGTCTCCACCCCCAGTGGGAAGGGGACAACCTTCTGGGTCCGGGGGCTGGTTTCCCCTATGGGGTATCGGCTCCTGGACCTGGGAGTATAGAGTAGGTATTGGGAGTGTGAGTGAGTGTATGATGTCCTTTGTCTTTAAGTTGGGTGTGTGGGTGTGAGTATTTTTATGTGTACGCATGAGGGTGGGAATGTGTGATTGTGACTGTGTGCCTGTTTTTTGTTTCAGATTGGGTCTTGGGCTGCTCCCTCTCCTGGATCAGTATTTCCTCCCTGCCACACTACCTGCTGAGGGTTGGTGTCTCTGCCGGTGTACTTGTGGTTGTCGGTGTCCAGGGCTGGGTGGTTTGGTGTGTGCTACCTCACCAGGCTCCGGCTGCTTGCCAGGTCTTCGACCCTTGGACTCTGTTGGGCCTCTGCTTGGGGAGTGATATGTCCCGGGGTCTCGGGTCTCTGGGTCCATGGGTGGATCTGCTCGGGCGTAGATGGCTGCTGGCAGGTCCAGTGGTCTCATCGCTGCAGCTCCCTAGGGCTTCGGCGCTATGGCTGCTGGGTGGTTTCCTTGGGACTCTCCCCTGCTCTTCTCTGGGGGGGTTGCGGTAGTCCTGGCGGTGGTTCTCTTAGGGTTCCTGCGCTCTAGGGAGCCTTTGGATGTCTGTGGCTCGGATCTCCTCCGTATCTGTCCTGGGTCCAGGGGGACAGGTCTGTGGCTCCTCACACTTGCTATTGAATATTTATATGGAGAAACCTTGTATACACAAGCGCTCTCACACTTAGACACACGGGTGTTTAGATTCAGGTGTTAACGGATACACAAATGTCCTATATTGAGCCGCATTTACCACTAAATACATCTTGCATTCATAAGTACCGTGCACTTTTTGGTAAAAAAGCTGTTAATATGAACGTTTCTAATAAAGTTTCTTTTATAAATATGAAGCAGAGCTTTAAAGAGTTAGCTGTAATGCTCCACTTGTGAAAGTAAATCTGTTGGGCTTTTTCTTGGCACTCATAACAATTCTGAGTGCTACTCTGCCGGACAGGACACAGTAAAAAAAAAAAGAAAAGATTATTGGTTGCTCCCTGCCCTGAGTTGATCATCTTTCCCATTGCCAATGTATTCGCAGAACCAAGAAAGTTCTTCAGGATTCCTCCCAGCCTGAACATTGCCTTTTCTCCTAACTGCCCCCCGTGAGGAAAAAGACTGGCAAACAGCTTTTATCATTAGGCAACAAGAACTGCGAACTCCTCTTTCCACGACTGTCACTGTCACTTGCACAGCATTTTTATTAATGTGACCTTCTACTAAACAGGTTGTGTGATTGCCCCCCCCCCCCAAAAAAAAAACAAGATTCCTTAAACAGAATAGTAGATAGCTCAACATTCAGACTAGTAGTAGTTCCCCCTGACTGTTTTCATACACAGTTCTTAGGGAAGCTTTTAACACCATCTAGTGTTCTATAAAATGCAACTCAATTTATATCACTGAGTCCTTACATGCAGTTTTACAAAGTTATGATACTTTATGGAGGCAAAAAAGTTCAAAATTGATTCAAACTAAATGATCCAAAATATCTCCCAGTTAATCACTGCTCTGTGGTATTATAGAGCTGGCTGCAGACTAATGGTTTTCTTGGATCCTTATTATTATATAAAATTTCTACCTTTAAAGAGTTAAATGTTGCTGAGGTGTTTGTCTTTGGACGTTTGATCTTATTGCAGCAAAGACCAACATCCTTTAATGTTCTACAGTGTCATCCGTCGCACAAAATGGAGGAACAGTTCAATATCTTTTGATAAAGTAGCAGTTGTTACTCTAGTTTATATCAGCAGTACTGGAAGCTATGTTATTATGATTATTATTATTATTATTATAGTTGATGGTTTTATTGCTTGCAATATTGTTGCTCATATGTAGATTTAAAGTATCTTATTTTAGAAGTATGAACTTATCACTAAAAGTTCATACTTCTCCCCACCCTTTGATAATGTACACCAATTTTAAACACGTCATTTGTTTTCTTGTTCTTTTTGTTTGCAAATGCTGTCGCATATTCAAATGAAATAAATACTAAAAATTAAAAAATATATGAATATGTGACAGGCGTTTTAATCTAATTCAACCGTCAAAGAGATTGAATCACTAAAAACAAAAGTTTTTTGAAGTTCAGAGTTGTAAATCTTTAACTAAAGAAACATTTGATCAGGAAGAATGATGAAAACCAGGCCACTTCCTTGTTAGCATGGTACATATTCAATAGTGAGGAGAACTGATGCAGCAGAGACGCCCACAAACAAATATAGTTCAAGATGAAGATTTCTATCGTCGCATTAGCTTTTTCTTTCTTGTATGTGTGTGTGGCTCAAATTCCAGCCAACATGACATGCCAGTGATACAGATGAAAGCATAATTCCGGGCCAACTTGCAGAGAAAACTCATTCTAGCCGCTTGTATCTGGTGTCTCGTTCTTTCCGGCACTGATTAACTCACGTGGCCATATAGGTGAGGTCATAGGTCGTTCAAGAACTGAGGCATGCTTTCACAACTTTCTCTCAGTAAAGAGGTTCAGGAAACCAGAATTTCATTTTGGTGCCATGTGATTTAATGGAGGGACTGCATGGCCAACCGCTGAGGGCCCAGCTGATCAAAGTGGCTGAGTGAAGAAGCACTGAATTCGGAAAGCTTTGAGACAGAGACTTGACAGTGGAGCTGTTAGCCAAGCACGATTTACAGCTGACCTGCAGACAAAGACAACCACTCTCTAACCATACTCTCCCACTGATGCTTGTTGTTTGGTTAAGGAGATGGATTCCTCTTACCTGCAAGTATGCATGTGCTATGTCTACCAGAAACTACTGTGGCTTATTTTTCTGTCTCCATAGCAACATGTCTGAATCGAGCCGCACTACAAGCTGCACATGTTACTGGCAGCTAACATCCTTCCATCCAGATGACAAAGGGGTTTGTTTACAGCATGCTTCTAATGCTGTGGTGAATCTCTTGATTTAAAAATGTAGTGCTATAATGGAATTAGTGGAGACCACCACCAAACACTGGCCAGTACAACAGCTGATCACCATGAAGACCACAGAGTTCTGCAGCAGCTACCATTGGTGACTGATTGAGAGATGTGACAGGTGCTCTTCCTATCCCAGCTGTTTGATGTCCTACATCTGAGGGAAGGCACTAATCCATCAATATCCTCCAGACAATAAAATCACTATTTTATTTCAATGCATATTTTTGATAATACATAAAATGACAATAAATTACTTTTTATTTGTTACTCATTGTAAGTGTTACAATTTAGAATACTAACTTAAAAGCTTTATTCAAAACACACTTCTTTTTCACAAACAACAAACAGATTGTGAATTAAACACCAAGATAACTGCAAAGTCTCATCTCAGAGAAATCGTCAATTTGAAACCCACACTTTAGAGGTGCTGAACTCGAATTTGGGCCACTGTGAAATGCTGGATTGAAGATGCCAAAAGAATCACATCTGCAAAAACCAAATTGAGATCCCGAGGTTTCCAAACATGTTCCTCTGCACAACTAGACCTTGGTATTCTGTTGGAGGAAGACCACAAACAGAATCAGGTTCAAACAACAATTCTGGTTGGAGTCCATCCACCTCAGCACAGACCAATCACCTGCAGGTAACTGCAAGGGCCTGGGTGAGCTTTTTTGTAGAATCATTATCTGGCTCCAGGGACCTGGAATGTCAGCTACCTCTCTCCAGTCCTGCACACTACCAACTGAGCTATCAAAGGTCTATGTCAGATACTTACTTTAATATTAGGGGTCTCCAGCTCCAGCTTTAGAAGCATTCCTGCTCCAACACACCTGAATCAAATAAATGGCTCATAACTAGGCATTTGCCAAACTTGATGGCATCCTGAAGAGTTACTTCAACCATTTGATGTAGCTGTGTTAGAGCAGGGTTGAATCTAAAAGTTGCAGAACGGTAACTCTTGAGGACTGGAGTTGGAGACCCCTGCTTTAGATAATAACCCAATGTGATATTCAGAGATTTTAATTGTCTGTACTCACTGTCTCACCACTTCTTGGTTTCTTGAAGGTTGTTTAAACACAAAAAAAGGAGAGAAACCTGACCCATATAAATCCAACTGGATAAGACAAAACTGATTTCACACCCAAAAATGAAAAATAGTAAGTTTTTCAACATGGAATTACACAATCTTAGAAGCAATACAAGAAAATAGCTTTCATGTTTCACTCCCTAACATCCAATAATACGAGTTTTATTATAAACCTGAAAATAACTACGTCTGGCATCAGTATGACTGTCACAGCAACTGAATATTCAAAGTCAAGCACATTTGTATTTGATGTAATGAAATATAATGTGGGCCGTGAGCAGCCACGCTCTCGCACCTTTATTATAGGCGAACCAAATCACCTTTCTTGAGTGGTAATTTGGCTGGTACAGTGGACGGCCGCGACAGAACACTTAATAATATTCTCAGCGAACATTAGTTTGATAAATGAGAGTCAGAAAGCTGATTTGTTACAGCAGAGGCATCATTTAACAGAAGGGTACTGTGACACCTCTATTAAACGCTTGCGCTCAAAGCGCACACCGTAGGGCTGCTATCTGAAATGACGGACACGGCAAGCCCATCAGCATTTATTATGGTAATGTAAGAAAAAGACACTTGTCTTCAGAGTAAATGAACAGCAAGCGAGCTCACCGCTCAGCCCACCGAATGAAGAATGAAGAATGAAGGACAAAACGAGGCGGCAGACTTCCGGCACGATTGGCGAATAAAAGCATTTTATCAGGGCGGATTAATGCACGGATGTAGTATTTATGTCTGCATGTACTACTGCTGCTACAGGATTAAACAGAGGTGAGACATTTACACAAATAAAAGCAGCCTGACACCAGTTCCTCCAGACAATAATGCCATCCGTTTCCAGCCATAACTTACATTTTTTGCAGCCGGTGCTCTGGTGATGTCTGCAAGCTCAGCAGGCCCCTCCATCTTCCCGTTGAGTCCCTGTCACTGCCTGCTACTGTCAGGGTGGCAGGTGTACAGTGCTGAACAGAGGTGCCTTGTGTTGTACAGGGGTTGGACAATGAAACTGAAACACTTGTCATTTTAGTGTGGGAGGTTTCATGGCTAAATTGGACCAGCCTGGTAGCCAGTCTTCATTGATTGCACATTGCAACAGTAAGAGCAGAGTGTGAAGGTTCAATTAGCAGGGTAAGAACACAGTTTTGCTCAAAATATTGAAATGCACACAACATTATGGGTGACATACCAGAGTTCAAAAGAAGACAAATTGTTGGTGCACGTCTTGCTGGTGCATCTGTGACCAAGACAGTAAGTCCTTGTGATGTATCAAGAGCCACGGTATCCAGGGTAATGTCAGCATTCCACCAAGAAGGACGAACCACATCCAACAGGATTAACTGTGGATGCAAGAGGAAGCTGTCTGAAAGGGATGTTCGGGTGCTAACCCGGATTGTATCCAAAAAACATAAAACCACGGCTGCCCAAATCACGGCAGAATTAAATGTGCACCTCAACTCTCCTGTTTCCACCAGAACTGTCCGTCGGGAGCTCCACAGGGTCAATATACACGGCCGGGCTGCTATAGCCAAACCTTTGGTCACTCATGCCAATGCCAAACGTCGGTTTCAATGGTGCAAGGAGTGCAAATCTTGGGCTGTGGACAATGTGAAACATGTATTGTTCTCTGATGAGTCCACCTTTATTGTTTTCCCCACATCCAGGAGAGTTACGGTGTGGAGAAGCCCCAAAGAAGCGTACCACCAGACTGTTGCATGCCCAGAGTGAAGCATGGGGGTGGATCAGTGATGGTTTGGGCTGCCATATCATGGCATTCCCTTGGCCCAATAGTTGTGCTGGATGGGCGCGTCACTGCCAAGGACTACCAAACCATTCTTGAGGACCATGTGCATCCAATGGTTCAAACATTGTATCCTGAAGGCGGTGTCGTGTATCAGGATGACAATGCACCAATACACACAGCAAGACTGGTGAAAGATTGATTTGATGAACATGAAAGTGAAGTTGAACATCTCCCATGGCCTGCACAGTCACCAGATCTAAATATTATTGAGCCACTTTGGGGTGTTTTGGAGGAGCGAGTCAGGAAACGTTTTCCTCCAAGGAGGCCCTACACCATACTAATAAATTATTGTGGTCTAAAACCAGGTGTTTCAGTTTCATTGTCCAACCCCTGTAGGTGTTGCTCAGTATTCCTTTAGGGCGTAGGAATGAGTTAAACATACAAAGTAGCTTCAGAGATGCATGTCTAAGTTACTGCTCCTGGGCATAAAGGTGGCACATTTTAAAAATAAATGGGGAAAAAAATCTACCTCTTGGTTTCTATGGAGCAGCATTTTACCATAAAAATGTGAAGGACACTTGTGGGTAGTTCTAGTGCAGCTGATAATCTCATATCCTAACCTTAGGTGTTGACATTGTGATGTGTAACCACTGACATTACTCTTCTTAAGAAAACAAAGTAAGTCCTGCTATTGTTTAAGTCTTTCTTTGGTGGTGGCATTTTGCTGAAACCAGATGACAAAACATTTTTGGATGGTGTTGACGTTATTTGGGAACACCGACAAAGATTGTAGTTCAATAATGGACCTTGTGCCCATCCCAGGATTAAGGTGACTTAACTCAAAAGATATGCTTCCTAAATATAAATGTATACTAAGAACAATATAAATTATAAACCTGCCATATTAATGACAACATTCCCTACAGACAGTTTTACCTCATTCAGAGGTCTCTGATCAGACTGTAGCTGATAGCAGCTTCCCAAACACTCTGAGCAGCTAAGGAAGGGGCGAGCCAGGGACATCACGTTGGGTTGCGCTTTTCAAAATCAAGTATAATTTTTGAGGGGGACAAATGCTCCCGTCTCCAATATTGGGGGATTTCCCCTGCCGTTCCTCCTGTTCCTACGCCTATGTTTCTAAGGCTGATAAGGACATGCTCTGTATGGGGCCAGTGTCACATACAGTTCTATTCAGTATTCATAAATTTATGGAAGGACTTGAGAGACATAATTAAGGCGACAGCCTCTTGTATAACCACAAAATTTGGTGTGTAACCTATCCTAAGATCGGAAATTACTCGATGACTGGGTACACAGGCAGGGACAATAAGAATGTTTTTTTTTTTAAATAACTAGTTTAATAAATTACTTAACACCATTATACTACCAGTACAAAACATGAAATCATAGTTTTTAATTATGTAAGTTTTATTGTTTTTATGCAACTTTTTACCAAAAACATTTCTTTGAATTTTACCACCTAATTAACAGGAATAATGTTAATGTAAATGAGAACATTTCAACTTCTAATCATACATATAAACACTGTTTATGTAAAAGAATTTCCCTTATGGGACAAAACCTTCCATTTTATCATCATGACACTGAACTGCTCATCTTGTAGTTGATGATGTTATCTTGCGTCAGTGGTTGAAGATAAACCAGTTTGCTGTTCAGTAAGAAGGGTGAGGCTCACTGAGGAAGCCAGCTGACAGGCCGAATCACATTTTTAAATAAACAGAGTATACTGTGTAAAGGACACATGTTCGTATCACTGAACACAGATTTACCCCTACTACAAGAAGATTTTAATATGAAATGAAAAACAAACAGAAGAGAATAGAGTTATTTCTGTTGAATTCATCTTTAAATCGAAATGAGCTGAACTGCAGATGAACAGGAAGTTATCAGGACCGAAACAGGCGACATGCAAATAAAAAAAATCTCTAACAACAGAACCAAGCAGACATCCAAACAGACAGGTCCAAACATGACCAAGCTGGAAGTCACACAACACATGACATTTCATAGAAAAAAAAGTGAATGAGAAAAAACAATATAGTTTGAGCTTTGGCACACAGGAATCTAATATTAAAATCAAACAAAATCAGGATCGCTCCTCTAAACAGTTTTTCTGTTCTCCCCTTGAGGACAATATGTAAAATCACAAAACGCAAACTGTCCATTTCCTGACCGGGAAAATATTCAACACATATTACAAGGGCAAATTCCGATTTAAACTCTTCTCCTTTATAATAAATTAAACATGCTTTTAGTGCATAAACACTTTGGATTTTGAGTTTGAAGACACTTACATGAATTTTTACGGATACCTTGAAACCTTATCCACCAGGTTAGTTTCTGTAATATAAAAATTGAACGTAATGAACATCAGACAAAAATAACAGTAAAGAAATCCTTATGTAGACACCATTCATTTCAGTCTGGGAATGCATGCCACTCAGAAAACATAAAAAAAGAGCCAGAATTTCCAATCTGGGTAACAATGTATTTTTTTCAGGTAAAGCAGATTAAGTATTCACCTATAAATTACTTCTCTTTTTACAGGTTGCATTTTACTTTAGTAATCTGACCGGTAACACTATGATCAATGTTTGTTAGGCATTAGTTGTACTTGTTCTACTCCGAGAACCTCTGCCCCATTAAGCTACTATTCCACACAGGCCACCAATAATAGGGATTGACACAAATTGCTAAATTTTAGGATTCATGAGGATCTTTGGGACACAGCACGAACATTGGAAATCAGTTAACATTCCCTTTGCATCTAAGAATCAGGTACCATTCAATTTGAAGTTGTTACTATTCCTGACAATTCATGGGATTTTCCATCAAGATATAATAAAGTGATGAGGGACTAGCAGGAGATAATGTTATTTGAATTATGACTTTTTAAATAAGGTGACTGTTTAGCCAATTAAATAAAAATATGTATTAATTTTTTTATTTTCTTTTATTATCTTCCTTATTTTTAAGTTTTTCATTTTTTTTCCAGGGGCAGAAGAGAGACTTGGGCAGTTTTAGGGAGTACAATGGCCCTGAGTGATGAAGACAATGCTTCATGAAGCCTACCATTGGGTTAAGAACACATAGAAATGCCCAAGAATCAGTAAGAAATCTGTTCTGATACCTAAGAATGACCTACAAATTTCTTATGAATTGACAGATTTTTTGGATTTGAGACTTCCAGATGGCTCAAGAATTGCAAGAAATAAAAATAAAATATGAATCAGTTCATGAAGTTATTACGATTCAACTAAGAATACTGAAATCTTGACTGTCTTGGTGATTCGTGTGTGGAATGGTGGTACTAGGTAGAACAAGCTAAAACAGGTAATGTAAACCAGGTAAAATGAAGATGTGACCTGCACACAAGCTTGTCTTTGATAAAACGTTTCTCCATGACTTCAACACTAAAGTGATTGGTAGTGATGATATGTAAACTTTTAACAATAAAGACCTCACAGATTTTATATTAAATAACTCCCAGAGATAAATTCGCTAAGTGGTAATAACCACGTTGAATAGCTTTCTGCATGATTGTCTCTGCTGTTCTTCTTTGGTTTAAATCCAGTAAGGCTCTCAGCAGGTCATTTAAACTGGCATCTTTGCCCTCTTTCTCCACCCAGTCATTCAGTAGATCATGGATTCGGTCTTCATATTGTAGGTGATCTCTGCTTTTGATCATGTTGTCATTCAAGCCGAGCTGACGGAAGAACCTCTTGTAAAAGTCAACGTTGAGTTCTTCAAAAAACTCAAAGCATTTCTTGAGAGATTCAACACCTGCAAACAAAGATGAAGACAATCATTCAAAAACCAGGTAGTCAATGTGCATGATTACAGAGCTTTGCAAAAGTATTCATACTGCTTGGACTATTCCTCATTTTATCATGTTATGACTGCAAATGTCAATTTATTTGGGTTTTATGTGATAGATCAACATTGTATTATTGTAAAGCAGAAAGAAAATACACGTTTTTGGACAATAGTTGCAAAATCTCTAAAATGCTTCTGGTCCTAATTCAGCCGAGGTGCCTGTTGATGCATATTCTGCAAAATCACAGAATCACTTTGCTAATATCTAGCAGTTAAGAGTCTGAATGCCATTATTATTTTACAATATTAAGCTGTATTTGATACAGAGTGATAATGAACCAGAAAGGATTGTACAAAAGCTTGAATCGTAATTACATTAAAAAAGATTCTGTATTATATCTCTGATTATGCTGCATTCATCTTCCCATCAACTCTGACCAGCTTACTTCCCCAAAAAACAAACATCTTGACACGATGGTGCCACTACTATATTGTGCATTAATAGTTTTCTACCACAAAATGTTTGGCTTGAAAAAGTAGCTTTTAATTATTTTGATTTGTTTTCTTCATCCACTTCACAAATGCAATAATTTGCCTATCACAAAAAACCCCAATAAAATATTATTGCATGTGTGACTGTAACACGATAAAATGTCGACAAGTTACATAGGTATGAATATTTTTCCAAGGCACTGTATGTATACAGTAAAGTCATTTATAACCATCAGGTAGTTCAAACTGTATAAATATTAGTCACACTGAATAGTACTATTAGTTCTTGACAGTTTCAGATGAAACAAATGAAAATAAAAGGAACATTACCATTCGCAGGAACAAGGTTGGGGAATGGCTCTTCTTCCTAAAATAAAGAAAACCACAGATTAAAATACAGATTTCCAAATGAGATCTGTTTTTATGTGTGAGAGGCCAGGTTTAATATTCAAACACTGATGAGCAACAGTGTCTTGTGATGTCAGTTGGTATAGATCAGATCAAGAGCTCTGAATAAGCCAGTCTCACATTGTCTGCTCAGTGTGACTGGTGAGGGTGTGGTGCATTGATGCAGCAGGTAGGACAGACAGGCTTTCAGTTTCTAGTGCCCCTTTTCCACTGGCTCGATTTGGCTCTACTCTACTCCACTTGGCTTGCTTTGCGAGCATTTCCTTTAGAGTTCTTTCTTTACGGGTACCTACTTTTTTGCTGCCTGCTACAGAGCAGGTACGACAAGGGCTGAGTCGGGACTACATGTGACGTGAACAGACTGCTGTTCACTGATTGGCCATGGGACCAGAAGAAATGTGAAGGTTTTCGCTGAGGTAATCCAGGGAAAAGTTAATAAAACTCAAGGATGACTACAGTAATATTGAGGACCACAAAGGCCGGAGTGGGTAAAACCGAAATATAATTTTACTATTTACAAATCATAAACCATACCTAAAGGCTGAAAGAAAAGAAAAAGGACACATCTGCTTTCTGAATTACAGGCAGGTGGGGCACTTTGCTTAATAACATCCTAAAACAGCTGATTACACATAAAATCAGCTGTTCAGGCGCACAAAAACTTTCCTCAAAACACACAAAACAAAACCACCATGAAACAGCGTGTTTGTATCGGCAATTTATTGACAGTCCTTAAAGAGAACCAGCATCTGCAGGAAGAGGGAGCAGGCAGAGAGCAGCTGCCCGTAATCAGGCGGCCTACGTCGGTCAAATGGGAGGGCCAGCCCGTGAAGCATGAATAGCCACTATCAAACCTAAAACGTAACTTTGCCACGATCTAAAGCAGTTTTGCGCTTTAATGTCCTTGTCCTCGTTATTGCCAAGGATTAGACAAAAAACTCCTCATAAAGCCCAAAATTGTAACTTCTTTTGGCAAACTTTGGAGCATCATCAGTTCACACAGCAGCATCTTCTCTCTGCTTCTCCTGCCACACCCCCCTCACATCAGCACCCCTGAGCCTTATTTTAGAAGTTCTGGCTGGGCTGTGGTCCAGATGATTATCTCTGTGGATCATTTTTAAATAAAAACATATAAGACATTCTTGCATATACAATAATACAACTATTGTTGGTATTTAGTTATTTATGTTTCTATTTTCTATTTATTATTTCACACAGATTACTTTAATGTGACAATGTAACACAGTAACATTATCAGCAGCACAGAGCACTACACTGACGCCTGGAGGCGGGGCTTCAGCCGCCATAGCTTCAGCTCTCAGCGGGCCAGTGGAAACAACAGTTACCGTATTGAGTAGAGCGAAACCAAGTGGAGTGGAGCCGCACCGGCTAAAACGAGCCAGTGGAAAAGGGCCATAAGATACAGTAGCAGAATGGGGAGAAGTGGTCAAAGGTGATCCAAATATGAGCTTGCAGTGGATCTGGTCCCAAAAGCAGGACCAATGTGTAAATTAAGGAGAGACCACAACTCTGGTTAGTATAAGGCACCAAAGACAAGAAAAAGTGGCTTCACAAAGACATGCATAAAGAGTCTGTGAAAATCCTAAATATGATCACTAAAGTAAATCAGCATTCGTACTGGAAATAGAGATTAGTGCTGCAAAATATAGTGGTAATTTATGCTTATCGTGATACGATTGTAGGTGATATGTATACAGCAAACAACTGCCTGGACCGCATTAAGCGCTAGCTGCTTATTTAAGTACTATGCATTCATGCTCTCTGTGTCTTTGGTGACATGTTCAATGGAGCATGGAAGTTTTAGAAGGTAAAGAGGTGGTAAGGCAGTCAAATCCTTAAAAAACTACAAATAAATAATTTCAGGGCCAAAATATCAGAAACCTGTTTTTTTAATAAAACCTTTTGTTATTAAGATGTTTCTACAAGTCGGATCTATCTCTCTCTCTCTCTCTCTCTCTATCTATCTATCTATTTATGAACCCAAAGCATAATTACCGTATTTTCCGCACAATAAGGCGCACCGGATTATAAGGCGCACCTTCAATGAATGGCCTATTTTAGAACTGTTTTCATATATAGGGCGCACCGGATTATAAGGCGCATAGAATAGAAGCTACTGCAGTCAAACGTTTGACTGGGGTTGTGTTATGCATCCACTAGATGGAGCTGTGCTAAAGAGAATGTCAACAAAACAGTCAGATAAGTCAGTCAGTCAAACTTTATTAATACACTACAAACCAGCGTTCTGATAACTCCATTCACTCTCATGGTAAGGTCTCCTCTACATAGAATTCTATTGAATAGAGCCAACCGCACGTTAGGAATGCATTGGAGTCTATGAAGTTGAAGTTGAAATCAAACGTTAGTTAAAACGTGAAAGGGAACTTTTCCCTGATTCAGTAAACAGGTAAAAGAAACAGTTTGATGCACTAAATCAAACGTTATTACTGTTAACCTTTCCTGTTTCTGTCCCCTGACCGTAGTCTGATGACACAGGGGAGACGCTTTCTCCAGGGCCGAAGTTACTAGTTTCCTCAGGGTTAACTCCCTCACTCATACGTTGCTGAGTTGAGCATGAAGAAACAGCATCAAAACACTGAGTTGTTGACGAGATTCGGGGTTCTTTTTAATGACTTTGCAGCACGTAAAAACACAGGGCTTACAGACTCATACACCGCTGCTCCGGTCGCCATCTCTACCCACCCCACACACACAATAATACCGACGTCACTCCTTCACTCTTGATTCTCAGCTACGGCAGCACACAGCGCCACCTCTGTCCGGAGGAGTAATGTCAACATCTTCCATACACACACACGAAACATACACCCCACACACTGAGCTTCTAATCACATATAGTTCAGGCAATTCCTGCAACAGTACATTCAAACGTTATACACACACAAGTGGTGTTGGACTAGGAGTAAGCACAGTACAGGTGTTTACCGCTATTACTTCGGCGACGCCCCTGACTACGGTAGCCGTAATGCTGCAAGCGGTGCGGCTTTGTAGTTTACCAGTCGTACTGAAACATTTTGACAGAGCGCCGTGTACAACCAGTATGGATCAACCAATTAACCAATTGATCCATATATAAGGCGCTCCGGATTACAAGGCGCACTGTCATTTTTTGAAAAAATTAAAGGTTTTTAAGTGCGCCTTATAGTGCGGAAAATACGGTACTTTAAAACTTTGTAATTGTGTATTCCTTTTAATTCATAATAATATTGCAACATTCATCAATATTATCGCACTTTTTCTCCCAACATTGTGAAGCCATAGCAGAGATCCTTTAATTTGACTTTTAAAGCTCTTTGGGAAAAAAAAAAAAAAAAAAAAAAAAAAAAGAAAACAAACAGAACCCACCCTGAAATGTTTCAGCCTAATAATAACAATCATTTTTCATTTTCGCTGTGGGGTCCTTTGACTTGATAAAGCGCTATACAAGTACACGCCATTTACCATTTTACAAAGTCGAAGGTTAAGAATAAACTGGGAATGGTTAGGAAAAGAGTAATGGTTAAGGACAAATGGAGATATTAAAATGGAGGTCAATACAAAGTCCAACCATGGGTGTGGATGCGTGTGGGTGACTAATCTATTTTATGGAAATTAATACATGCAAATTTATACATACTAGATTTTAAAATGTTAAAACCTGCAAAACTAAAAATAATATTTCGGGCAAAAGGCTGACTTGTTTAAAGTGACAAGAGCAGCAGATTTCAGGGAGCAGACATTTAAGAATTGCTGTGTAGAAATGAGGAAGCAGACAGCTGAGATATCAAGCGTCAGCGATAGAAGCCTGAAGAGGTAAGGATGAGCTGTTAATCTCACCCTCCTGATGGGGTCTTCCCAGGAGAGCGATGCAGCGGGGGCGGGGAGGAATGGGCCAGTTAGGTTGTGCTGAGAGCTGCTAGCAGAGCTGGTATTGCTGTCACACAGTTTTATACTCTCTTCCTCCAATCGATGTCTAAATTTGGAGATTACCAGTGACTTGTGGACAGTTGGATTTGGGCTGGGCTCCGTGTTTACTGAAGCATATTCCTGGAGAGAATGGGGAACACATTCAAATATGCATTTTAAACTTGTCAATTTTGGATAAGTTTAGGAAATGTCATCGTTTTGTTAGTCTTACAAAACCGAATCCAGGTGACTCACCTGTTTCAAACCGCCGGAGTCTGAGGAGTGAGAAAAGAAAAAAGATATTAGTTGAAGCAATCTGGGTCTTTGGCCTCAATCTCCTCCCAGTTTGTATGCCTACCCTCTTTCATTACAGAATTACCAGCAACTATGAGCAGAAATATACCCCAGGGACAGCTGTGACTAAAGCTTCAAATAAGGAAGATGTGAATCTCTGCAAACAAGCAGACTGTTGGGGTTAAAATCAATAGGGCTTCAAAACAGCAAAGCAAACAGAAACTGGTAAAACCAGCTTTATGTAGATGATGGAATCAGAATAAAAAGATATTTTACTGAGAAAACCAGCAGCCATCTTTTAAATCAGGAACAGCTGATGAGGACAAGCCAGACCTGTTTAGTCTGTGAGATTAAAGATCATATATGCTGTGTAAACAGGAAGTGTCAGTGTCTGAGTTGCCATGACATGGAGATCATCAGCATGGAAACATCATTACCCATCCATTGTAATCCAGCATAACCAGTTTAATAGCAGCAAGGCTTGTGATGTGTAGCCATGCAGCAAAACCAAACAGGTTCTCAGGGTTCACAATAAACTTCCAACATATTAGTCAGTTCTTAACATTTAAGCATAATATTGATTTGTAGTATGATGTTTAATCCTTGGTGACTGTTGGCCTCATCAGGAGTTGTTGGGTTGAATAGACCGTTTAGAAAACATTTTGTGTCTTTGGAAACAAGGATGAACATGCTGGGGGACTCAGTGTGACACAAACTACATAAATACCAAAGATGCTTCCTTCAGGCAGAAAGGAAATTAAAATGCTCATCCCTACTTTCAAAAAGCCTTATTGGAATAGTTTTTGGTGTGTTGTTATGAACCAAGGAAGCAATACTCAGATTAATTTATGAACTCTTTGCTGCTTTGTAACGTCCTTCCCTTGCTTTTAGTGAACACCCGGACCATTGAAATAAAAACTAGACACACTGTTGGATTCAAAGAAACAGTCATTTATGACACGTGGGCCTGGATCATTTAGGAATGACGTGGCCAGAGTGTACTTTCTAAACCACTAGGATAAAACAGAAGATTTACTTTTTAATAATTGTTACAAGAGTTTACTCATACAAATATCAATATTTCGAGAGGTGTTGCTAATAGTTATAATCAATGGTTTTGAACATCTTAATCAGGCAGCATCTATGTTTTTAGTTGACATAATTTCTATGATTTTACCTTTTTTCCTTTTAGTAGTAGTTGTATTCCTCTGAAAGACTGTATATGAGGAGAAGTCCCTGGCTGCTGTAGCCAGGGACTTCTCCAGTCACTGCTTGGCTTCATCTGGGGGAAAGGGTTTTAAAATAACAACGGTAGCCAAGCCTCCACATAACTATCTTACGAGCCTGGTTTAAACTGGTGCTTTGCATTGAATGAAATGCGAAATTTGAGCGCTCTTTTCACTGCATACCACAGAACCACAATTTAATGTTCGGATGCTCCTGATGAACATACTTTTTCTTCTGAATAAATATCTGAGGAAACTTTCAGACCCATGTTTGGTTGATTAATTCTGTGCTTGTGAGCATTATCTGCTTGCTATATGTAGCCAACTCTATCAATTGTTCTTCATCCTGTTTTAATCACATTTCAATGTAAATAATGTTGTAGACATTTTTATGGCCTAGTTTTGTTCAGTTCCAGTTTACTCATACATCTAATGGAGGCACTAGGGGTCTTTCCCTGTTACATATTCTGACTAGGCTTTTTATATATCAATAAATAAGAAAAGCCTGTATTTAATATTTAAGCTGCTGTAGATTTTTAAAAGAAAGTCGAAAAAAAAAAAAAGTGGACAGATTATTGGGAAAATATAGTCATTAGAGGCAGCTCTACTGCACAGAATGATGTGTGGTCAAACCGTAGTGGTTTTAGACTTTAAACTTCACAAGATCTGTTAATAAAACTGAAGCTTCAGCCCTATGATCAAACTTGAACTGTACAACCCTCAGTCATACAAGCTGTTCTATAGTCATTAACATGAACTTGAAGTGAAGAGGGAAATGAAGCTGTTGCTTTGCGATCATTATTAACAGCGGTTATTTATTGATGTGGATGTGAATTTCACCAACATACCTGCCGTTCTTATTTTCTTCTTCCAGATGGTAATTGCTGTTATTATCAAACTAACAAAAATGACTACAAATGGCACAGTCAATCCAGCAATCAGACCAGTTGCTAGTGGAGAAAAAGAGAACATGTAGACAAACATTAGCAACATGTTGGGTAGACAAAACAGAACAACTCATTTATTATATATTAATAGACAACTAACCAGGTGAAAAAGCAGTTTAGAAATCCAAGAAACAAACCTAGTATATTTGTCTGTGTGACCAGTTTTAACTGAAAAAAATATACCTTCATCTGAGGCAGATTTGGGCTGGCTTTTCTTGCACTCAGTGTTACTGGTAGATGTGCAGTTCTTCACAATCTCCTCATCACTTTTACACCTAGTTAAGAGTCAGAAAAACTGATTACTGAAAAGCAGGACAGAAGAAATTATTACCACACTATCACTGAAAGTTTCCATGTAAGAGCTGAGCGAATAAGATTGTCCCCTTGGGTGGCTTGCTCACTTACCTCGAACACTTCTTGCATATTTCACATGCTTCGTCTGGATGGCAGTATTTGCCTGGCTTGCACCGGCACACAGTATCCTGGGTGTGAGTGCATGCCGTTACTATTTCCTGATCTGAGAAAGCAGCATTAAACAGGTCTTGTTAAAGCAGAGTTTATGTTCAGTGCGCACTGAAAATGTGTAGCATTGATTTTCTTCTGCAGGCATTTTCATCAATAGCACAAAACTGTCCAGAAGAATTACCCGGGGGGCACAGGGTGCACTTGATGCATTGTTTCAGTCCGTTTGCGTGCTCAGTGAATGTTCCATAGTCACATTCTTCACAGGTTCCTTTCTTTCCTGCTTCAGTGCATGGGGTTCGCACATACTGACCTAAAACACATAAGTAACAGACCATATTCATGTATTCGTGTTCCACTGTCGGTAAGCATTTAACTCAATGGTTTCGGCCACTGCTGGGTCGGTTACTTGGCTCTTTGTGGCTTACCGGCTTCACATTTTAAACAGCAGATGCTGCCGTGTTGGTACTCCGTATCTTCTCTGCAGGAACTGGACCGGCCTAACCTGATGCCAGGCTGTGGGTATGCTACGGCAAACCGGAGGACAGCTATGAATGCCAACAAAACCTTTGGAAACCAATGACAAAATGTTAGACATTTTGTGGCAGGCATTAGAGGCTGACATTTTTTTGGGAGTCCCACGGGTCACGGGATTCCCACGGGAATCCCGCGGGACGGGAGACAGCATCGGTAAAGATCACGTGATTGGGACGGTACAGGATACAAAATGAACGGGAGCAGACGGGAGCGGGAGCTAATCAATAGGAGGGAAAATAAACTAGGATCAATTGTCTTTGAAAATGTGAAATAGAGACTTTGTTATAAACTTTAAGAAAAAAAAACTTGGATCGACGCCGCCATTGTGTAGTTTTTTTTCAAGAAGCATATACTATAATGTGAGTCAAACGAACTACACGACCCACAAGCCAACAGTGCTTCTGCTCAATGTTTTCCACCTGCGTTCAGAATGGAGGGAGCAAACGCAGGTGGAGAACTGGACGTGGTAAAATTGGATTTGTAACGTAAAGTCAGAAGTAAGGACTTATCTATTAAACTCATAGAGCTGACAGGAAAGTCGCAAATATTACCGAACTTCAGGAGAGTTGAATGTAGCGGTTTTAACACGCAGTCTGCTGCTTGTAAAACGTGTTTAGTTGTAATCAAGGACACCAGTGATTAAGGGACACTTGTAAAACAGATTCTGGATTAAATCAACCCTGCATCTCTTCATTCATCAAACCAAAAGTACCAACATGTGTCAAGTCTCATCTGACCAACAAAATTGCTGCATGTGCACTAAAGATTTAAGAGGTAAGCTACGGAAGCCCGTGAGGGGACATGGGGAAAATTATTTATTTTGCGTCCCCACGCAATACTTTTGCGTTCGGCATTTTGGAGCAACAGCACAGATGACAAACTGCTCATAAAACAAACAGCACTGATATGTCATTTATATGGTTTATTTGTCATATGCAGGTTAACACGCAGTCAACAATGCGATGAAATGCTTAGGATAAGAAGAACCGTTCAAATCACGATAAAAACAAAAACACGGCGTACAAAAAAAAAAGTACACATCATGCAGCAGTAATAAGCAAACAAAGTGTCACAGATGTGGTTTTGTGCAGTTTTATGGTCCAGAGTTCAGTAGTTTGTTTGACAGCTTGTGGATAAAAACTGTCTTTTAGTCTGATTTGAAGATCATTTTATTTAAGGCTGATTTCAAAATAAAACTCAATCAATCTCAAAACGGGTGTAGTGTTTGTTTCATTTTTGCAGTTATCTGGTTTGGAAACTATCCCACAAAGTATTGCGAAATAACGCAAAGACTATTGCGTGGGGACACAAAAGAGAAAACAATTCCCCCATGTCCCCTCGCGGACTCCGTAGAAAGGCTTCATCAAGGGAAGATATTAAATAAATATGTTGTGAAATAGAAAAAAATTTAATGTACCATTAAATGTACAATTTATTTAATACATCATTAAATATTAAGTGTACCACTAATTACGCCATGTCGTCTTTAAAATTATACTTAATTATTCAGTGGCACATTTAATTGCATTATAGTCCATTTCATGATATAATGGTACATTTATTGTTTCTAATGATGTATTAAATAAATAAATGGTACCTTTAATTTAATGGCACATTTAATGTTACATTTCTTTCATGTTACATTTACTTCACTTATGGGACATTCACAACATTTATTTATTTAATGATGATTTTATTGTATTAATTTTGTCCAGTTTGACCCTCCATTCTTGATGCCAGTATAGGAGGTCATGTCAGAATTTGAATCAGGTGTTCTGGAGCAGACACACATCTAAAACTTGTAGGGAAGGGGTCCCTGAGGACCAGGGCTGTGAACCATTGAGGTACAGTTTCTAAATTGTGAAGGTAATGCCTTTTTGTCCTTTTGTTCACCAAGAACAGTTCTCTTACTAGGTGCATTTTTCTTTCGTTTCAGCAACTTGAAACATAAAAGTGATGTCATTGTTCAAAGGAAACAATCACTTAATAAATGAGTAAAATACAACTAGGTACATTTTGTTTATTCAACTAAGATAGGCATGGTCTGTTTCCTTGTTTGATATTTTATTATTTCTTCATTATTATTCTTTTTACTTTAACTGGCCTTTACTACAGCTAAAAACAGGGACCTAACTGGTCTTTCAAAGAAAGAAATTGCCAAAAGACTAAATGAAGAAAACAAAAATGGGAGTGGCACAGGAGTGGGAGTCGTTCTGAATGGGAGCGGGATGGGAGTGGGAGTCAATTTACCAGGAGTGGGACAGGACAGGATTTTTTTTGTTATGCTGGCCTGGGATTGGGATGGGACAAGACCTTTTTCTGTGGGAGCGGGATGGGACAGGAGAGAAAATCCACTCCCGTGTCACCCTCTAGCAAGCATATGATAGTATATTAGTGTAGGATTCAGTTTCACATCCAATAGCACATAGCCATTACATAAGAAAAAGGAAAAAGAATCACTTCAGCAGACTGAAGGTTATAGCACAAGGTTGAAAACTAGAACTTGAGTGGGAGAAATATCTGTAAGTTCTAGTAAGCTTTATTATAAAAATTAGTAAGTAGTTAAATAAAAATCAGATTGCGATGCACCACAGGTCAATAGAAGCTCCTCTACAATGACTTGTTTAAATATTAATCTAAATTCCAAACACCTTCACTTCTCTTCACAAACACGTTGAAGTTAAGATAAATGTGAAATCTAACGTATTAAAGGCCAAAATAACCAATACTTAACATTACTGGTCATATTTAAAAGGTAAAGGAAAACCCAAATAAGGTCATAAAACATCCCACTGTATCTAAGAACCACAAAGAATTCAAGTTGAACCTTGTCCCCCGATTAGCAAAGCTCAACTTGAATACCTGGCAAGGGTTAATAAATAACCAAATAAGGGGAAAACATGCCCCTGGCCACACCCTTCTTCCTGCCACAGTTTACTTTCAGATTACACCCACCACTGTGGGTAGGGACTAAAAGTTCATCCTCTATGACATGTATAACAAAATATTCAAGCCTGCTCACAGATAATAGGAACAAATGTCAAACTATAACATGATCTCTAAACTTACAGGAACACACCTCAGGTAAGCAGACAATCAATCAGTTCATTTTGAGAAGAATTCAGAGTACATGAGTTTAGTTCCCTACCATTTTCCCTACAGACGCACTGCTGATAAAAATGTGGATAAAGTAATATTAAAAGAAAGCCATAGACTGCACGAAATCTATTGAAAAACAAACATTTAGCAGAGATAAAGATGTGTGTTTTAAAGCTAAACAAATGTAGTTAAGATAAATGTGAATTAACAAATAATCTGTGGCATTAAAACCTAATTCATTTATTGCGTGAGCTCATTCCCAAGTCCCAGACAACCACTGTCAATTATCCAAATACTTTCTATTTACCTCTAAAATATCAAAGGTCAGGGGGTCTTTTTCCATCGGTTGTGTCCTGTTCTTCTAAAGAAGCTTAATTAACCCAGATGATTAAACCCATTTGCATTTTTGGCACGATATTTTTCTAATCTAAAACCACCGGCCACTATTTAATCTGAGGATAAAAAAAAAAAAAAGACTTTAAAGGCCTTAAAATGAGGAGAATGTGTATTTGGTAATTGTACTAAATCAGATGCAGTTGCCTCTCTGTAATTGTTGGATCCAGAAGAAGGATGAATATGAATTGGTTAACTAGGTGGAGATGACGCATAAGATGACGCTGCAGTGAGCTGCTCGTCATTCCTCTGGTGATCCCAACCAGCCACACCTTTGTCTGAGATGCCTCTTGTAGATGCCAATACTTTGAGGATTTCATAGTCGTAAACTGCCTTTCATTTTTATTCTAGTATTCTCCTGTTTATTTTAGTCAGGGAGGTAAGTTAATGTCATTTGGTTTATTTATTTTTAAGAAGATCAGTCCATTTAAGATATCAGATAGTTTCCTTTTGTTTGTTGGTTTGGCCTCAAGTTCACCTTGAAGTATTTCTGTCCTTCCTTAGTGTTAAAACATTTAAGTATTCACATCATTGTAAATAAAATCACTGTAAAACTGCACCAACTGTGTTGTGGCTGCTAGAGGTCTCACGAGGGTGGATCATTTTTCATGTTATGGTCTGGCCACCCCTAGAGAGGTCAGAACAGTGCTAATGAGGAAATCACATTTTTCCACAAAATTGTTACCAGAACCTGAGCTTTGATCACTTTAGATCCTGAAGATGTTCTGGAAGCACCACTACGTTTTAAATGAAATAAACTAATGTGCATAGAAATCATCCATCTATTGAAATATGACAGATCTATCTATCTATCTATCTATCTATCTATCTATCTATCTATCTATCTATCTATCTATCTATCTATCTATCTATCTATCTATCTATCTATCCTGATTGAGACTGTTTTCCTGGACAACAGTGGAGAACAGAACCTCCTTCAGATATTGCAACAGATCACAGTCACAGATTTAAACTTAAAAGAAAGACTAAACTGCCATGACTTCATTATAGCCAGTCCTCAGACAACCAGGGATGAACTTGAACCATGGCCCCTGATCACACAGTATTAACTTGAATACCTGGCCAGGTTTGAGGAATGACCAAATAAAGCAAATACGTCCCTCTGAACGCCTTGGCCCGGTTTTTGTTCAGACATCTCTCCTACACACCCTCTTACCTGGGAAACACGTGCTTTCACAGGAACTTTGCTTTACAGCCTTCAGTCAGTAAGAAAAACATGGTGAGTCATACCCGATTTAACTTGATCTAAAGCCGTACAGATGTTTACCTTTCTGGCCACTAAGTTGATTTCAGTAACTTAGAAGACAGACAGAAATAAACAGGAACAATGGCATAAAGCTTCTAATATAATAAACTAACTTTCTGCCATAACGAACCCAATACCGAATTAATTGAAACTCAGTCTTTAAAACAAGAACAACAAAACAACCTCACTGAGCACCCACTGTCTTTTTTAACCGAAGAGGGAGAATGAATGAGTGAGTTTACTTGTTACTTTCTAAGCCCTACGAGGAATTTCACACCTGAGTGAAGACGGAGAAGACATGTCCTGGCAGAGAGACGCGAAAAGGAACACACAATTCAAACTTCATAATCCATAAAAACATTTGTGTTAAACACATTCTGAACTCTAACGAGTTTCACTTCGACATTGGTGTTAACAAGCTTATTAACGGCTTTGTTCACTGTTTAAAGTGATAAGGCCAGATTATGTAGTGTTTGCTAATTAAAAGCGCTCTGGTTGTTTCTCGAGATAACAAACTAACTTGAAGTAAACACCGTTTTTAATAAACAGCAACAAAAAGAAACTAAATATCTACTCCAAATCAACGGCAACAAGAGCTTTGCTCTGTGCCACTTAAAAGAAAATAACACTTACCCTAATAATCATTTTCCTTTCAAAGAAAGAAAAACTTCTGTCACGAGTTACTCTTCATGGATCTAACGCCGCTGGATCCTCCGGCATCTGCCGCAGGTGACCAGCGTCTCATGGTTGACGTCTGAGGGCGGGGCTAGGTTTTTGTCACTCAGGGGCCCATAAAAAACAAACAAAACGTAATGTACACACTGTACATAAATCTATAGATATCTATATATAAATCTATAGATATCTATATATAAATCTATAGATATCTATATATAAATCTATAGATATCTATATATAAATCTATGGATATCTATATATAAATCTATAGATATCTATATATAAATCTATAGATATCTATATATAGATCTATATATAGGTCTATATATAGATCTATATATAGGTCTATATATATCCTGGGTACTAAACCTTTTTTGTCAGCGAGTGTTTTATCATTCAAAGAGCTAGAATTAATAGTGAAATTATTATTATTATTCTTTTGTTATAATTTGAGTTTTACCAAACTGGTTTTATGATGTTTTTCACGTCACTAAATATTCAGTCATCAATCCATTTTGTGTATCTGCAAATTCCTTTGCCAGAGTCGTGGGGGCTGATACCTATCTCCATCAGTTAATGGGTGGGAGTAAAGGTACACCCTGGACAGGAGAAAGACCGTGGAGTTTAAACCCAGGACATCAAGGCAACAGTGTTAAAACTACAATGCGCCTAAATACAGTTATGGTAAAATACCCGCACCCTCTGATTGTAGAGTTAATCTGGACGTTCCTAGATATTTAAATTATTTCAGTCTTACCTTAAATGTACAAAACTCACCACAGATTGCATCCATCTATCTATCCACCCATCCTACTAGGTCCTAGCAGGGTTGCAGAGAGGGTTGTGCCCATCATTCCAGTGGTCAACAGGCAAATAGGGATTTACAGGTCACCAAATAATCACTTGACCAACAGCCAGATACCTGATATGAAATATCAACAGTGTGCAATATTGTGTGAACATGTGGATATTCTAACGTCCAAAGCTTCAAACTGCTATTAGATACATTTACCCTTAGGTGGCAGTCCACGAGAAACTGTCATGTCACAGTGATCAATATGGCCACACAGGCTCAATTACCAAGGAAAACCATTTTTAATCAATACATTCTGCTGCTCTATGCAGAAATGTAAGCTGGCAATGTATTATGCAAGGGGGGTGCATATCAATAGTTATCTGGGCATGAGATCCTCTCAGATGAATAGACAGACATTAAATGTGTTCTGGGGTCACATGAGTCCACCCTTCAGGATGCTTTTTGGTAAAGCAGATGCTGCATACCAGATTTCAAAGTAGAGATGTACTGTATCAGTACAAAGTGAAGAAAAGGGTGTCCATGATGGTATTGGCATCTATCAGAAGGTTTATATGAAGTATTTCCTGGATGCTTTGAGAACCTTTTCCATAGTGGCGACACGTATCCCAGGAAGGGTCTGGGATTACGTCTGTGAGACAACCACAGAACTCATTTTGTGCAACCTTGACCAGTTTAGCCTATTACATCTTAAAAACAAAAACAAAACAAAAAAACAAAAAAAATCAATTGAGCATCATAAAAAGGAGAATTAGAAAAACAACAACTGGTTACTGAACATTTAACATCTTTTATTCAGCAACACTGAGGAGAGGTTCCTCTGCAAACTGAAAAAAACTGTGTACCCAGTTTCTGATCAGATTTAGTTCAGGGGAAGTTCAAGGTTACACCATGGTACCCACACCTTACCCTGACCTTTTCTTAATGGGCCGCTAGAATTGAATTCTAAATTAGTTTATGTTGGTTCAATACAATTGTTTCTCAACGAAGAGGGTAAAAATCTATCTTTTTTTTTGTGATAGAAAGTGTGAATTGCAGCTTTGTTTATTGCATCCGTTAAGTTTGTGTAGCATTCTGTTAGGAGTAATGGCCCAAAAGACTAACAAAATATAGTGAGAAGCATGTGGAAGGATTCCCAAAACATTTGGCACAGGTAAAGAAAATGTATGTAAACATCTGACTTTAAAGAGGGTTTAAAAACAAATCTCTAAAAAAATGTTTTTGTTCATGATTCTGGAATTTCCTAACTGACCTAAAACAGGAAAGATTTAGTCCAAATTAATGTCATTGAGTGAAAGAGAAAGGCCACGCATTCTTATACAGTATAAAAAATACATGTTTTCCACTATACATGTACTATCTCTGTTTTTCTTTCCACAGAAAGTACTCCAGGCTCAGTTATTCTGTGATGAGGTGTGTATCTTTCCTGGTCGAAGCTGCGGACGGTTCTATTACTGCCATTATCTTTTTTTTTCTTTTCCTTGTTCTCCCAACCCCCAGCTGTTTGTTGCAGATGGCAACTCATAATGATCCTGGACCTGCTGGACATGTGATGTTAAAAGGGAGTCATTCCTTTCCAGTCTCACTGCACAACTTATGCAATTAGCTAAGTGTATTTTCAACACCTGCTCAATCCTTCCAGGGTTGAAGTGAGGTTCCTATGCCCAGCAGTGAAAGTGCAAAAGGTGGACAGGTTAAAGGAAAACTATTCACCTACACATAAATAGTGGCAATAAATTTTTTTTACCTAAGATGGAGGTTTTTAGATGGTTTGGATGCTTTTATAAAGCAGCAGTTTAACTGAGCTTGTGTTTGCAGGTTTACTGCTATCTATAAAGCAGTTGTCTGCAGAGCACAGATATGCAGACCAGCAGGAAGTAATGAACTGTCAGTGACAAGGACATGTTGATGAGTGCATGAGTGTGGTGAAATAAAGCCTGTTTCAGTCTGCCAATCATGGCAAATTCAGCTGTGGCTGAAACGGTTGGACAATTATAAGTTGTTGAGGTTATACTGCGGACTCAAAGATTGCTCTCATAGCTGAGTAACTCCTGGTTTCATGGGCTACCGGGCACTCTGAGTCACAGATCATGCAGTGCTTCTGGATGTCTGTGGTTCACTCAGCTTCGTCTTATTCAACATCGTGCAGTCTGTTTTCATTCGACAGTCACCCAGAGTTTACTGCTTCTCTGAATTTCTGGACTGTTTACCCCCGGAAGTCTCTTGGAAAGTGTGTTTTTGATGATAAGGCAAGCGAAGGGGCAGAAACCGAACATCTGAGCCACTTTTTCAAGATAAGACTGATTTTTGAATTGACATTGCTGTGCTCATCTGTTGGGTCTAGGCATGATTAATTCTGGTGATATGGATAAAACTTGTACAACTGAGAGGACAGTATGTATATATATATTGAACACCTAGTTATTTTTATTTTGAGAGTGTTAGTGGCTCAGACTTAGTGTCTATCGTCTGATTGTTACAGCTGCTGACAACAAATGTGGAATGTTCCACTACTTTTCAGCAAAAAATGGAAAAAGAGTTCAAAGCTAGCACAAAAAGTAAGGGGTGTATCAGTATTTCTTTGTAGTAACAATGCTTCTTGGCAATAAATGGTATACATTTGAAAAACCTGTTCGTTTTCCTTTATAGGGTGTCACTGAGCAGAGCTGAGTACATGGGTTGCACCCATAAAATACTTGCCAAATCCTAACTGCCAAAGTCAAGCACTTTATTCTGCTCTCGACTCTTGTTAGGTGTCTTTTATTGGATCGGATAATTAAAGTTTGGAGAAACTAGACATGTTGACAATTTATGAATTAATTAATTTAACAAACAGGGTCCTCAGTAGTGTGTGGGAGACCTGTGCATAAACACAGCAGCCTTCCACCTCCTGCTCATGCTGGTCACCAGGTTGATTACACGCTGCTGTTGGATGGCATCAAATTCCTCAACCATCATGTTTTGCAAGTCAGCCCATGTGATTCTGTTGGCCACATTGTTATGAACAGCCCTGCCAAGCTGATCCCAAGTGCTCAGTGCAGTTGAAATCAGGACTGTAGGTAGGAGATTTCATCCTCTCCACTCCCAACTTCTGGAGGTAGTCTATAATTTACCACCTTCTCTGTGTAGTCGAGCTTCAAAATCTTGGAGGCTAGAGTTTGGTCCCCGAGAGTGGAAATAAGGGATGTCCACTGATTGCAGAATCTCACCTCTTTATTTCTGTGAGATTGTAGCGAATGGTGACAAACCTTGCTTTTCCAGTGAGCAAGATGCTGTCCGACATTATCATACTGCCTCCACTTAAAGCTGTTCAACATTAGCAGTGAGGATTTGACAGGTTTTTCTTAACCCACATACTCAACTCTGCTGCTCATACCACAAATGTGGGGTTTGGTTTTTAAATGTGGCATGATTAAATAGGAAAAACTCAGGCATTCCACCAACATAAGATTTATAGGCAAAAAGAATTAGTACAGGAAATAAAGAAGTGATCAACCCAAATTTCCTTACTTTATGTGGTAAGTTTATTTTGTTGAACACCTGAACATTCTTATTAAACATGCTGCACCTGAAAAAACTCAATCTGTAATTTATCTGTAACGTCTGTAAAGTTTCTCTGTACAGATCAAGTGGAGGAAAAAAATAAGAGAAAATAAAATTGTTTGCACTTCGTCGCACTTCCTGTGGATTTTCTAACAGCCTGAATTCTTTAAGGAATGGACTTCCCAAAAGGAAAAAAAAAACAGTCTTAATTAAATTCAGTTGAGTTTCAGCATTCTTCTAAAGTACATAAATGATGACCTTTGCAGGACAGAGCCTTGTTGTCAACAGTTCTTGTTCACGCACAGGGACTTTTTATTTGGACTGATATCCAGATAGTTTGCTGAACATGTCAATGAGTTGATCTGCCGTCCCTGCAGGAACGGTGGAACCCTTTTTGCTTAGCAGACAGATAGATGGAGAACAGTGTCTAAAATGTCATTGTCCTGTTGTGTATATACTGTAGAAGTAACGCCTGCCATCTGATCTGTTCCCTGATTTGCAGCTCCACACCATCAACAGGTGTAAGACTAGTGTATCGCCAACACAAAGCTGTCGTTTGATCCATCTTTCTTTCTGCATTGTTAGTATAGAAACTGTAAAGCATAATCATAGTCCTCAGGCTGAAACATCTGCGTTGATCTGCTTGCTATTTTGTTCTGGTGTTGTTTTATAAGCTACCTTGAAAAAGTTAGACCAAAAAACGCAGAGTTCCACATTTTAGAATCACAAATAATCATTCTGCATAACTGGTTGAAAACAATGCTGGATTAATTCAGTACACAGACATCTCAACTCACAACCTCCAAACATTTTTATACACACAGAAGTACCCTTGTGCTTGTTTTCCTAAGCAGTCATCTTTCCATGTTTCATTGAGTTGGCACCAAGCAAAAGTTCCAGCCTCATCTCCTTGGCCAGAGGAGATACAGGATTCATCACTGAGTTCCATTTTGGTTCAATGATCTCCAGTCCAAAACTACTTCTTTTTAGCCCACTGGAAACTTGTTTTCTACTGTTTAAGTGTTAATGGCGCCCCATAGTAAAGTCCAAAATTATTCATACTCCTGGCAGATTTGGGTTTTAAGTTTTTAATCTTTTAAATTTACCAGGATGTTTCTTCTGACTAGCCATAATATGCTAAAGATACAGGTAATGTCAAGGAGGCCTTTCAACTTTAACAGTGGAAACATGCAAAATGATGGTCAGTAATTAGAAGAAGGGTTTGACTTCTGTGATGCCAATAAAGATTTTTCCATTGTGAACTGAGAAAGGTAGAAATAATTTTACTTATTATGATTTTCTTTGTTTATATTGCTTTATGTTTGCTTAGGATTTCAGAGATGCCTTTTTCATTTCTCAACTGCAACAAACTTCTTGATTCAATGAAAACTATTTTAAATCAAATCTGCCTGGAGTATGAATAATTTTGACATATCTGTATGTTTCTCTGTTGTCTGTGCCAGCCCTATTTTCTATAGCCAGTCCTGTTGCTTTATTTGTCCTTCATTACTTTTTTCCTGTACTGACACTGGTCTTCCTTGGTCTACCTGGGTGTTTTTATTTTACAGCCCAGCTGGTTGCTGCCAACATCTTTTAGAGCACTTAGTGTTGAGTTACCTGACATTACGACAGTCTCATTTTTGAAGAAAGTTTTACAAATCTAAAAGGTTCAGCTGCTATTTAAACTAGTTCACTGTTGTGCCAGAAAAACAAATGACTGAACATCCTCCAAGAGTGGTGATTCCAGATTTTTGCCAGGGGTTGTTGGAGGCCCGTGTTAAAAGGGACAAGGAGAAAAATATAAACAGTGTTTTGGAAGCAATATATTAAAGTTGGTAAGATGTTGGTGTCAGCTGTTTATGACTCGTTCTCTTCTTTTATGAGAATCTGTTATTTTCTCCAGAGAGCATAACAAGTGAGTCTTTGAAGTGTCTCTGAACCTACAGGTTCCTCGCACAGGATTGCTTGTTTGACTTTCACACAGAAGTTGTTAGCTCCCCACAGTAAAGGAGCCTTTACATACCTTGCTGGCTACATTAGAAAGACAACATAGATAGCTGCGCGGTCTCTCATCTCCAAAGTCACCTGCATATTCCACAACAGCCAATAGACTGTCCATCCGGAAGCCTGAGAACAGTTTTCTGTAAAATTGCAGTAATCTGGAGACTATGTGGTTACTGTCCAGGCAGTAACCTAAGGTGATGCTGTGTCTGGAAGCAGTGATCAATAACAACGAGTTCTGTTATGTTTCATGGATCAATTTTGCTGTATGAGATTCCTAACTGTACTGTTTTTTTTAAGCCCTGCTCATTCGGTTTACTGTTTTTCCTCTTGTATTTGTTAAAATATTTACCACTTGACAAAGAAGCCAAACAATCAAAGCTGGGTTCTCCTGACAGAAATACAAGTTTGACCTAACTTCAAATAGACTAATAATACAGTCGTGGTATTTCATAATGCCCAACCTTGTCAGACTGGTAGAACAAGTTCTCTGTCAACATGACCCATTGATTACTCATACATTCAGCTGCACGATTAAGCTTCATTACGTTAGATCCAAGAAGACAAACAACGAAAATGTTTCCAGGAAAAAAGTCTCAGTCATAAAGTGTTAGTCAGTGGTACAACCTACAGATTACGGAAGGCATAAACACTTTTTTTCCTCCTTTTTCTATGCTGCCTTTCGTACAATAGGCTGTTCAAAGTGGTTTAGAAGAAAATAAAGGAACAGAGCTAATGAGAATTACAATAAAAAAGAAATACAATAAAAATGTAAGTACTACACAAAAGCAAAGCACAATGAATATATACATTTAAAAAGAATTGATTAATAAGAGAAAATATAAATGATTTGATAAAGCAATCTTTGATCTTTTTGGGTAAGCTGCAGTAAACAGTAATTGTTTTCAACTCTATAGTAACCACCAATTTCTACAAATGACAAATGAATTTTCAGGAGTTTGTTCCAGAGCTGAAGAACATATAAACTAAATGTTGCCTCTCCTTGTTTAGTTGTGGTCCTGTGGACACTAGGTGGTCAGCTGTCTGTAGACCTGAGGGGTCTACATGGTTCATAACTGACCAGCAACTTGGAAATATACACTGCTCAAAAAAATAAAGGGAACACTCAAATAACACATCCTAGATCTGAATGAATGAAATATTCTCACTGAATACTTTGTTCTGTACAACGTTGAATGTGCTGACAACAAAATCACACAAAAATCATCAATGGAAATCAAATTTATTAACCAATGGAGGCCTGGATTTGGAGTCACACACAAAATTAAAGTGGAAAAACACACTACAGGCTGATCTAACTTTGATGTAATGTCCTTAAAACAAGTCAAAGTGAGGCTCAGTATTGTGTGTGGCCTCCATGTGCCTGTATGACCTCCCTACAACGCCTGGGCATGCTCCTGATGAGACGGCGGATGGTCTCCTGAGGGATCTCCTCCCAGACCTGGACTAAAGCATCCACCAACTCCTGGACAGTGTGTGGTGCAACGTGACGTTGGTGGATGGAGCGAGACATGATGTTCCAGATGTGCTCAATCGGATTCAGGTCTGGGGAACGGGCGGGCCAGTCCATAGCTTCAATGTCTTCATCTTGCAGGAACTGCTGACACACTCCAGCCACATGAGGTCTATTGTTGTCCTGCATTAGGAGGAACCCAGGGCCAACCGCACCAGCATATGGTCTCACAAGGGGTCTGAGGATCTCATCTTGGTACCTAATGGCAGTCAGGCTATCTCTGGCGAGCACATGGAGGGCCATGGGACCCTCCAAAGAAATGCCACCCCACACCATTACTGACACACTGCCAAACCGGTCATGCTGAAGGACGTTGCAGGCAGCAGATCTCTCTCCACGGTGTCTCCAGACTCTGTCACGTCTGTCACATGTGCTCAGTGTGAACCTGCTTTCATCTGTGAAGACCACAGGGCACCAGTGGCGAATTTGCCAATCCTGGTGTTCTCTGGCAAATGTCAAGTGTCCTGCACGGTGTTGGGCTGTGAGAACAACCCCCATTTGTGGACGTCAGGCCCTCATACCATCCTCATGGAGTCGGTTTCTAACCGTTTGTGCAGACACATGCACATTTGTGGCCTGCTGGAGGTCACTTTGCAGGGCTCTGGCAGTGCTCCTCCTGTTCCTCCTTGCACAAAGGCGGAGGTAGCGGTCCTACTGCTGGGTTGTTGCCCTCCTACGGCCTCCTCCACGTCTCCTGGTGTACTGGCCTGTCTCCTAGTAGCGCCTCCAGGCTCTGGACACTATGCTGACAGACACAGCAAACCTTCTAACCACAGCTCACGTTGATGTGCCATCCTGGATGAGCTGCACTACCTGAGCCACTTGAGTGGGTTGTAGAGTCCGTCTCATGCTACCACGAGTGTGAAAGCACCACCAACATTCAAAAGTGACCAAAACATCAGCCAGAAAGCATAGGTACTGAGAAGTGGTCTGTGGTCCCCACCTGCAGAACCACTCCTTTATTGAGTGTGTCTTGCTAATCGCCGAAGATTTCCCCCTGTTGTTTATTCCATTTGAACAACAGCAGTGAAATTAATTGTCAATCAGTGTTGCTTCCTAAGTGGACAGTTTGATTTCACAGAACTTTGATTTACTTGGAGTTATATTGTGTTGTTTAAGTGTTCCCTTTATTATTTTCAGCAGTGTTTATTGGCCGATGCCAAACCTGACTATAGATGAATATCAAGATTTTCAATTCTAAACTATTACAAACCGAGATCCAGTGAGGTGATTTAATAACTGGCGTGATATTATTCAGTTTTCTGGTGTTGGTCATCACTCTGATTCCAGCATTTTAGATGAGATGCAGCTGATTATTTGTTTTTTTGCCAAAACTCTTAAAGTAGATGCTATAATTCAGGGCTGAGTCCCCACCTACACCTAGGATTCGAGCATGCTCTGGAGTTTTTGATTACATGTGGTCTAGTAGATTCCTGATCTCTAAACTTGTAGTTTTGGGACAAAAACAATGATTTTTGCTGGACGAAATTTTGGCCTTTCCAGTTATTGATATAGAAATCGTCTTTGAGGCCCTAAGGGACTGTATTCCTGCGAATAAGAACAAAAGTGCACTAAGAATGGACCTTTGAGGAACCCCACATGACATTTTTAGTGGTTTAGCATTTTTAAGTGACTGTATTATTGTTTAACATTGTTGCAAATAAACAGAAACATTGTGTCTACTGCTAAGTTCTTTATCTGCAAAAAACCTCATTCTGAAATTACAGCTACATTTTCATCATTGTAGACCAAACATCCCTAAAAACAAAATGTCTGGACCATGTTTGTGTACTTTGTTTTCACATGACAGGCAAAATGCTCCAACAACTGTGCTATAGCTCAGAATAGCCTGCTCTGCCAGTCTGGCAGGAGGTTAAAATGTATAAGTTGGAATTGTAGGGGTCTTATCCAATTAAGCATAGCAAAGTACTACATCATCTTCGACACTTAGAAGTGGATGTTGTTTTTCTTCAGGAGACTCATTTAAAAGTTTGAGATCATGCTAGGCTGTGTAGCAGGGCAAATGTTTCATTCATCTTCCTAGGGTAAGGCTAGAGGTGTTGGAATTCTGTTTCCAAAGTCAGCCGATTTTACTTGTTCTGATATAGTCTCTGACACTAATGGAAGATATATAATTGTGGCTGGTTATGAAAAACATCTCTTGCTTTTGTTAATATTTACAGTCCTAACTGGGACAATGAGGGCTTTTTCCAGTTAATATTTTCTAAATTAACCAACATGCCCTCATTCTTCAACATACTTGGAGGGGACTTTAACTGTTGGATCTACCGTACATTACATCGTTAACACATGAGTGCTCTCCAATGAAAACTTTGTGAAATTTATCTCACAACAAATAGACTATTTTCTATTGCTAAATAAAACTCCTGATGTCACCGTGTCTGTGGTTTGGGAGGCTCTGAAGGCCTATTCAAGACAGGAAATTATTTGGTTTTCAAGCTATGAAAGCAAACTTAGGAGGACAAAAATGTCTGAAGTGAAGCAACAGATAGTTCAGCTTAACAATATCTATGTTACCTCCTCACCACCTGATATTTTTAAAGATCCCCATTCATTGAAAGCGGAATATGGTGTTCTAGCTTCTGCTCAGGTTGAAGACATCCTGCTAAAATCCAGGTAAACGCACTATGAGCATGGGAATAAAGCAAGCCAACTACTTGCTCACTCCTTACAACAGGCAGCATCCCCTCACCTAATCCCGCAAATTAGAACCTCATCGGATGTTACATCAGATCCTAAACCAATTAATGAACACTTCACACAATTCTATATATCTTCTGAACATGCAACTGACTCTTCTGCCCTCGAGCATTTTTTTAGCTCTCTTAATACTCCTAGAGTGGAACCTATGTCTGTTAAGACTTTGGAAGAACCAATCACTATTGCTGAACTCAGACAGCCAGTTTTTTACATGCAAGCGGGGAAATGTCCAGGTTCAGATAGATTTCCAATAGAATTTTACAGAAACTCCTGCGACAAATTAGCCCCAATTCTCATAGATATGTTTAATGAATTTTTTTAATTATCTAAACTCCCACCGACTCTAATGCAGGCTACAATCTTACTTATTTTAAAGAAAGATAAGGACCCCCTACTGGCCATGAGTTATCAACCCATAAGTTTGTTGTCTGCGGACCTGAAACTTCTGGCTTAACTTCTTGCCAGGCACTTTGAATCAGTGCTTCCCTCCATCATCTCTCCGGACCAGACAGGATTTATTCGTAGTAGATATTCTTTTTCTAATCTTAGGTGGCTTTTTAATATCCTATTCAATCTCTCCTCGTCATGCATTCCAGAAGTCTTAATTTCGCTGGCTTTTGACGGGTGGAGTGTGATTATCTCTTCTATACCTTACAGAAGTTTGGTTTTGGCAAGTTTATTTCCTGGGTGAGACTGTTATACACTTCAACCACAGCATCCATAAGAACAAATAACATCCTTTCTGATTATTTTCCTATCCACTGCTCCACCCAGGCAAGGCTGTCCTCTGAGTCCCCTTCCGTTTACTATTGCAATTGAACCTCTTGCTGTATTCCTTCGGTCACACCCCCGCATCAGAGGCATACTCAGGCTTGGTATTGAGCATACTGTCTCACTTTACACAGATGATCTTTTAGTGCATATTTTGGACCCCTCGATTTCAATCCCGACTACTTTAGACACATTTACTTCTTTTGGTCATGTGTCTGGCTACAAACGTTATCTGACCAAAAGTAAGATTTTTTCCCCTGCATAACTTTTCATTTAGGGTTGCTTCAGATAGTTTTGTGTACTTAGGTATTTGGTACCAGGTATACGGTATACTTACTTAAATCTAACATTCTGCCATTGATTGTTAAGATGCAAAATGACTTTGAGCTCTGGAATTTCTTAAATGTATCCCTTGCAGCCCACATCAACTCTACCAAAATGAACAGCCTTCCAGAGTTTTCCTATTTATTCCAATGTCTAACAATCTTTCTTCCACAGTCTTTTTTTCTATAAATAAATTAGTAGCTGAATTTATTTGGAACAAGAAAACCCCAAGACTACGCAAACCTTTGCTTCAGAGACTAAAATCTCAGCATTGGCGATGCCAAATTTTAGATTTTATTACTGGGCCTGTAACTTAATGGCAGTCCAGTTCTGGCTTCATGTTGAGGGCTCTGCTTCACCCCCAGCATGGATAACTATGGAATCCATGTCTGCCAAACCAGCCTCTTTGTCTGCACTTGCTCATGCTCCTGTAAATCACCCAATTTCACCTTACTCAAAGAGTATAACGGTTAAATCTACTATGAGGATATGGAGACAATTTAGATGATAATTTAGCCTTCAGGCTTCTTCTCGACTGGCTCCACTTGCACCAAACCTGTTATTTTACACTTCACTAATGGATGGAGCGTTCTCTTCCTGGCAGGTGCAGGGTATCCTAACAATCAAGGACTTGTAATGATGACATATTTTCATCTTTCTAGTAGCTTTCAGAGATGTTAGCTTTTCCTAAAAAAAAGTTTTTCAGATATTTACAGACCTGTAGTTTTGTTAGAAATGTTTACCACAGCTTTCCTAATGTACCGGATCTCACTGACCTGGACCCATTCTTGGGCGTGTCCTTCCCTGAATACCATTTGGTTAAAGATTTTAAATGCTATTTAACAAATCACAGATTTCACATCAGTTTCTTTCACACCATCTGTGGTCACTGCCTTTTTTGGAGTCAACCTCATACCTACTATACCAAATTAAAGAAGAACCTGGTTCCTTTTGTAACCTTCCTAGCTAGAACTCCCATCCTTATGAAATGGAAATCCCAGACTCCACCAACCTACCATGCATGGATAAAGGATATTTTTTATTTAATTAACATCTGCTGCACACTGAGGAGATCCTCTGCTTCTTTCAGGAAAATCTGGGGGCCATTCTTTGAGTATGCAAACAAGTTGACTTTTCCTAATATCCCGACCTGACAAGGAGCCCTGTACTTCGTCTGATCTGTTTTGACAACATGCTCTGTACAAATGTATGTGATTGTAAACTTCAATGTGTTGTTAATAACTGCCATCTGTTTAAATGTCTAATTCTTCATTTTGTATAGATGACCTACTTTTTTATTGTTTTTGCTTGTTTGTTTATACACTTATATTCAAGTGTCATTTGTCTTTGAGTTTTGTGATAATATTGATAATGAAAAACTCAATAAACAAAGTTGAGAAAAAAAACCCAAAAACAAACGCTCCAGTGGCCCGTTCTTCCAACGAAGAGCCAGTAATCAATTTCCCTCCAGGACCTTTATTTTTACATGTGGGGAGTGATGAGATCTGAATTTGAATTCCCACATTTACATATTATTTTACACCATGTGAGTAGAATGATAGAACATGACCCAAAATAACATGAGAGCCAAGATGATCTTTCAGCTGTACATTTATTTCCAAAAGGCTGCATATACATTTGCAAATTCTACTGTACAGAAAACATCCAAAATGTCCATAATTATAGATACTGTGTACCACAAAGCTGCCCTGGCATTACCAAACATAGATGTTTAGCACTAGAAAAGCTCTGCAGCCTATTCAACATTATAATCTAAAATACTTTTCAACTAATACCTTTAAATGTATGTCTGTACGATTATTATATTTTTTTTTGTTCTTCCCCATCTGCACTTTACAACATTCACCATTTATAGTAGTTAAACAAGGCACAAGAATAGTGATATGAAGCCAAAGGCCATGCGTGTAGCAACGAAGAGCATGAGGCCGACCAACTCCAGGGACACAACAGTGAACTTTTCCTCCCATGAAACAGTATTAGATCTCACACCACAGGGATATACACAGTGAGGATGTGTGTATCAGTTTAAATTTACTGAGACACAGCAGACATGGCTGGAACACATCCGGGCTCGGGGTGAACGTTCATCGTGACAGGAGATAAGGGGCACGGACACTCGTGTTGCAACAGAAGATTAGCTGTTACAAAAACACACTCTTTTTGCCTGCAGGAATAACAAAAAACTCACAATTAAGGATATGGCCTTGATTAAGGGGAAAAAAATTAAAGATGACTTTTTTCACACTTTTCACTTATCACACAAAAGGAGTACTATAACTTGTTTAAATGCATAGAAGTGATTCAGAAAATTAAAGATATTTATTTCGCATGGTGGAACAAAACCACTCAAATATACAGTAGCTGGTCAGAAATAATTGGTGATGTCTTTAAAGTAATACCTGAAGAAAAGTTGCGCTACATTGCCCAATTTATGTGAGTCCCTTTCACTGAAAAATAGGCAATAAAACAACAGCAATAGGGACGAAAATGTTAACGTGGTTAAAAAAATGAGCAGCAAATATTTTTTCTTTCAAAAGGTAAGATAGTAAATTAGTTTTAAGTCCTTCACAATTGATTGTTCTTATCTGAGAAAAAATGTATACTTCCTTAATAAAATCAATACTTCCTTACACTTTAATTAAAACAAATAAGTTTGTACCATCTTGGACTTTTTATTGGGATTTGTAAACTGACTCTTTATCTAAATTTGTAATTAATGGGAACAAATTCGCTATTTTTCAGAATCATTTTTCTTAGCAATAAATTGTAAAACTGAAATGCTGAAAAAACAAAATGGTAAAATATGCTCTCAACTAAAACCTCTCCAATTACGTTTTGAAGTAATGTTTTGTGAGGTTATTCTCAGTAATAGCTCTCTTACTGCTAGTAGAAAGATATCAATCTGCTTGGAGCTTGTTGAAAAGCAAAGAAACCCTCAGAAGAGTGGAAGACTAAGGGCAAGCTTGACCAACTCCTCGTTTTAGCTGAATTTAGCTATTTAAAACTACATTTAAAAATGTCCATATCCTTGGGATACAACGCTATCCAACGCTAAACCTTCACTGGAGGCTGATGTTAAATTTGAGAATACAATGTTAACATCAAAAATGTCAAAACAAGACAAGAACTACGAGAGCATGGTTAACTTGTAGGGGTGTAACTGTAAACATAAATTATGGTTGGTAAACTGTTTGGTTTATGGGGTTCAGTTGGACATGGGTAACAACATAAAGAAACAAATTTCAAATGTTAAATTTATTATTGACACAACCTCATAACCACAGATACAGAATTTGAAACCATGAGGCCGGAGGACTGTGTAAAGCAAGACGGAATTTGTCTCCTTGTAGATTCGCAAAACATGTGGAATATTTTAAAAGTTACATCATTTAAAGGAGACAGCTGATCAATGTTAGTTCATGGTTAACAATGCCAACAACAGGGGAAAGAGCAAAGAAACACAATTTCATTGAGACAGAAATTGATGTGTTGATAACTGAGGTGGAGAGAAGACAAAATTATGTGGTTCCTAAAAGTGGCTTCAGGGATACATGTTGGCTAATTTGCGCAATGAGCCAGTTGCCAGGAACCCCAAAGTGGTTAACACCTGTAACTGAACAGGAATGGAGTGGTTCCGGTGGGTCGTTCTCTCTAAAACTGGACCCAGTGCAGCACATAAATCCAACAGCAATGCTCTAGGGAGTCTAAATCAACATATTGGCCAGTCATCATCATGCACCAGAAAATCTTAGTGATCCCTGAAAACACATTCCCTCCTAATTGCCCCATTTTCAAAGTTTTCCAGCAGTGCCAATGCATCCATCACGCAGCATTACGCACGAGTGTTACCACATGTTTACAGCAGTGTTATTGCCTCACACATTGTCACGATTTATGTGTTAATCAGTGGTACACATAACCCTTGTGATCTTCAGAGAGAGGAATGTGATGGTGAGAAAACTTTGATGAAATGTTGTGCGGACTTTGATTTAAGATTGTGGCTTACCGGCACAAGCATAAATAACACTGCGGTTTTGAATACTTATGACAAAGTCGATCTATGATTAAAGCTTGATATGGAGTGAAATTGAATGTCTGATTGGGAATCACGATGCAGTGTGGCTTCAATTCTCCACCTCATCATCTGCATCGCCAGTTTCTCCTGTCTCCAAAACAAGCGTATGCATGGGTCAGAGTTGGCGTGAGGGACTGCATAGTCTCCCATCAAGTTAGTTTTTTATAGATCGCAACCTTTGTATGGAAAGTGACGTACGCCAGTTTCAGACCAGCTATTTCTGTACATCACGTTTATAAACGAGACCCTAGGAAAGGCTGAGAGCCTTTCTACAGTGCTTCAAAAAACAAGCTGCTGATTCCTCAAGCTCCTGCATGCAATAATAACTAGACATTCTTGCACTGCTTTGGTGTTGAGTGCTTTTGACCTACTTGACCTACTCATTTTTTGTTTTGGCCCTTTACCAAATACAACAAAAATACATGGGTGCCCTGTTCTGGGTAGGAGTGGTGATCTCCTCTGATTAATTTATTCTTCTTCTCATTCTCGTGCCAAGTTATGACATCTGCACCATAACTGAAATAACTGGATGTTTATCCCGAACGTTTCTTGTACATTACAAAACTGTAATAGCAAGAGAGTCAGGGAATAGCAAAAACTCAATTCACAAAGTAGTAGTGGGTATACGTTGCAATGACATCTTCCACAAAACATTTGGAAAGCTGCATTTTAACTTCTTTTTGGAACAGATACACTAAATATTTGAACAAAACAAATCTTCCAAAAAATCCCAAAGTAGAAAAGGTTTGTTTTATCTGTTTGATAACAGCAAATGAGCTACTGAGCCTTCTTAGATACAAGATAATAGCCGACAGCCAGTAGGGGGATACATCACGGCTTCAGGCCTAAGCAAAGTACATCCATCTCTCTGTCATCTGGATTTTGCATTTTTATACATTAGATCTATCTTTTTTAAATGAGGAGTCATGTGTGTAAAAACCCGTCTTCCCTTTCTGGAATATTCTTTTTCATTTCTGCAGCATTTAAACTGTTGTGACTTCAATGCATTTGTGACGCTAACAGAATTCCTCTTGTCATTGCTGTCAAAGATATACACACATGAACTCTCAAGTCATGAAATATCAGTGCACAAGTCTGTGTGTGTGGGTGTGTTGGGTGGTGTAGCCGAAGTGTGTCATCGCCTGATATGAGGGTCTACTGATGGGGGTTAATAGTGGGAATTAGGCGATAAGATAAGACGTGCTCCCCGCTGCATCAGGAAATTATGTTTTACAGCTTCCTCTCTGTTTATCAGTCAAAGCAGGGAACCGTAACAAACTGTGGCACCATTGTGAGAAATCTTCATCCACAATATACCACAGTGTTTTTATTGCTATTATCTATGTCCCCAGTTTAATTCTGATGTTGCAATTCTTCAAATGGGGCAAATGCTGCTTTTGTGTATATGATTATGCTTTAGAAAGCCATCCTTAGAGTGTTCCAGATATTTTAGATTGTTTTTGGGATTTGAAAATGAATATGACTTTTGAATATTTGGCATTTAAAATTCACTTTCACAATGATGCTAGCATGATGCTGCTTTAAATAAAAACTACAGGATTTGCCATAAAAACATACCATTTCAGTCCTCATTGTTGAGATAGAGTGGTGGCTTAACACCAAGGACCATTTCGGAACCTCTAGTCTTTGTCAATGAGGACTGAAGAAAACATAATCCCTTCATTTTAAGCAAATTTAGAAATTGATGGACAATCAAAAGACATGAACTTAAAGCAAAGACCTAAAGAAATTAGAGGAAATGCAGACAAAGATTTACAGTCTGCCCACAGATCTGCCATAACAGAAAAGGCAGATCCATAGCAGGAGCTGGTGCACCTCGACCCGCTATGATTGCTCGCCGTGTTGACCGCTGCCGCTGTCTGCTGCCACTGTTCGCCCACTGACAACCTGCTGACATTGTAGAGTGCCACAGCAGCAGCACAGTGTCTATCAACGGGTGTGTGCGTGTACGCACATGAGTGTCAGTCTGCCAGTTAGAACCAGCCAAACCTTTCTCTTAGCCTGTGTATTCAGGAGCACAGTCCTCCCCCTCTGGAACTGCTGGGTTACCCAAACCGCAGACACCGCCTACTTGTATGTCACTGAGGTCATGCTCTGCTTCATCTGCATCCTTTGGGGAGCTTTTGGAGTGGATCTTGCCAATCTCCTCCAAGGCGCTGGCCAAAGAGTCAAGGTCAGCAGTGTCCTGGTGGCACGCCTCCCACAGGCTCAGAATGACAGCAGAGGGACTCCACTGCTTGGCAAAATACCCCAGGTTCCTGTGGAGGAGCACAACATAGCAAAAGATGAGGATTTCATTCATTATTTGACATCAAATATAACATGAAAGTTGCCCTAATTCATTTCCCGAAATCATGCTTTAAGGATCAATCATTTTAAAGCATTTTGAGTCAAACTTATTTATTTCACAGTTGCTACCTAATTAAAAAAATATTAGTTTCTCACAGTCCTAACATGTGTTTCTGCTGTGGTTTGATACACATTGTCAGGATCAACTCAGTGTTGGTTCTCGTTTTTTCACAGACTTACTTCAAACACAGGAAATATAAGGGTCTACAATAAGGGGTGTATTGACTAATTAGAGGAGGTTGGGAGCATGTCAGTGTTTTTTTCTATATGACTCTGACTGCACAGTCCCAGGCTCTTTTACATGATCAGAATCACATAATATGTGGCTTGTTGGAGAGGAACACAAAAATGTTTCTTTTTTTGCGTTAGAGAAAAAGAGGATTGAAATTTCCTGTCTCACTTCTGTACTGTGTTAGATACAGCGACACTTCCTAACCCTTACCATTAACCATTCAGTGTAGTTTAGATTTAAAGTTTTCAAATTGTATCCAGGGTCAATAACGTGACATCATATTCAATGGTTCAAAATTGCGTTACGCTCACAAAGTGCCGCACTCAGTGGCAGAACTCATTTTCCTGGAAATGTTATTTACTTCTATCGAGTCCAAAACATGGACGTTGAAACCGAGTGTTAACTCTTCCAACGGCAGCCGTGTCAGCCGAGGTCGCACTCAGGAGCTGAGAGTGGGAGAGAAGCTCCCATCACTGCATTTAAAGCTGTGGTTTTCAGCATTAAAGTAACTATAATTAATAACCTATATGGAGTGACTGCAAAGTCCAAAGTACGGAGTGAGGAATTTTCAAGTGATTTCACCGGCAGACTTCGGTGTTCTACCGCTTCTGAGGTGAGGGAGGAGTTGAGACAGCTGGTGTTTATGCTGTAAAACTGTATTATAAGCTGTATAGAAACAGAGGACATTTGCAACATTCACCGGTATTTATTAAACAACATCTGACAAACAGGGCTGAAAGGATCATAAATCAGCAGCAGCAGCAAATTGTTTCTTAAACATAAATGCCTCAGTACACCAACATAAATGTTTGAATGAAAGATTTACTCAATCTTCTGCCACAAATGATTGTAAACAGATGACAATTTAAAATCTACAATAGTTAAAGTTATCAGCAAATGTGAGCTTTAGACTATTTTAAACATATATGACTGAATTATAATGTTTAAAAAAATTCAACCAATTCAAAGTGCTTAGCTCTCTCTAATTGTCTGGTGTAAACTCAAACCCTGCTAGTTTCTTAAATGCGTTGGAAATGCAGGGGGTAAAAATGGCCCGAATAAAACTCCTGTGGTTGCTGGAGGAAGTTCATACACTGAAACCGTACCATGAAACAGTTAGAATGCATTTTAACCAAGTGTGAAAGATAGCCCATCTGCCTAAACCTATAGGGGCCTAAAGAAATAGACTTTTCCCCAATTGATGTTTTTTTTCGAAATTGTTTTTCAGAATTTCATGTAAACAGATTCTTATACCTCAGTCCATTTTTTTTATAGGATTACCTTTTTTGATGCACTTATAAAAGCGTACCTATTAGTTATCTAGAATTAGTTTTATAATGTTATAACAGCACAACTATTTTCTAAAGTAAATAAATAATATTTTTTGTAAAATAAAAAAATCTGATAAAAACTTAATATTTACACCGCATTTCATCTGTAATACATAGGCCACAAAGGTTGGTTTTCTAACTTTGATTTAAAAAACACTGTTTTAACTGGGTTTTACAAAGCTCCTATTAAGATCTAACAACACTTCACCAACATGACTGCCTGACTTGGCAAATATGGTAACAAAAACATCTTCAGTAAACCTGCATCTTGCTCTAACGAGGACCTTGGTATAGATTAAGGCTCATATCTCTGTTCTTATGCCTTGGTGATAATTGGGCTCATAGCATGTTTTCTTTGTGTTTCTAATTCGTAAATTAAGCACTTAGCTTTGATTGAGGAAACTTGATTTCAAGTCCATAGTATAAATATTCTTTGGCAGATTGCAGTCTTTATTCAAGGTGACATTTACCTGTTTTACCATAGATCCAATAGGTAAAGGGATAGAAGCACTCTAAAAGCAGGCTTGTATTATTTTATATCAAAAATAATTTATGGATCCAGTGCTGGACCTACACTCACCGGCCACTTTATTAGGTACACCTGTCCAACTGCTCGTTAATGCAAATTTCTAATCAGCCAATCACATGGCAGTAACTCAATGCATTTAGGTCAAGACAATCTGCTGCAGTTCAAACCGAGCATCAGAATGGGGTGGAAAGGTGATTTAAGTGACTTTGAACGTGGCATGGTTGTTGGTGCCAGACGGGCTGAGTATTTCAGAAACTGCTGATCTACTGGGATTTTCACGCACTAGGGTTTACAGAGAATGGTCCGAAAAAGAGAAAATATCCAGTGAGCGGCAGTTCTGTGGGCGCAAATGCCTTGTTGATGCCAGAGGTCAGAGGAGAATGGCCAGACTGGTTCGAGCTGATAGAAAGGCAACAGTAACTCAAATAACCACTCGTTACAACCAAGGCATGCAGAGGAGCATCTCTGAACGCACAACATGTTGAACCTTGTGGTGGATGGGCTACAACCCCATAAGACCACACCTGGTGCCACTCCTGTCAGCTAAGAGCAGGAAATTGAGGCTACAATTCACACAGGCTCACCAAAATTGGACAATAGAAGATGGGAAAAACGTTGCCTGGTCTGATGAGTCTCGATTTCTGCTGCAACATTCAGATGGTAGGGTCAGAATTCGGCGTCAACAACATGAAAGCATGGATCCATCCTGCCTTGTATCAACGGTTCATGCTGGTGGTGGTGGTGTAATGGTGTGGGGGATATTTTCTTGGCATACTTCTTGGCACACTTTGGGCCCCTTAGTACCAATTGAGCACCGTGTCACTGCCACAGCACTTCCTGAGGATTGTTCTTGACCATGTCTATCCCTTTATGACCACAGTGTACCCATCTTCTGATGGTTACTTCCAGCAGGATAACGCGCCATGTCATAAAGAACAAATCATCTCAGACTGGTTTCTTGAACATGACAATGAGTTCACTGAACTCAAATAGCCTCCACAGTCACCAGATCTCAATCCAATAGAGCACCTTTGGGATGTGGTGGAACAGGAGATTCGCATCATGGATGTACAAATCCACAGCATCTGTGTGATGCTATCATGTCAATATGGACCAAACCCTCTGAGGAATGTTTCCAGTACCTTGCTGAATCTATGCCACGAAGGATTAAGGCAGTTCTGAAGGCAAAAGGGGTCCAACCCGTTACTAGCAAGGTGTACCTAATAAAGTGGCCTGTAAGTGTATGTTGTTGCATTCAGAGATGTGGGGAAAGCCAAGAAATCATCAAAGGATCTGGAGGAGAAGCTAGATTAACTTTACGAAAATAACAAAGGAAAAAAAAAGGAACTGAGAATTACTACCAGCAGAGATCAAACTTTGAATAATAACTGGAAAAATGGGCATTTTGTTTGCTGTGCTCCAGCCATGGATAAAACATAGACTTGAACTACATGGGTAAAAACCTCTAAATGCCAACAGTGCTAAACTACTTTTTAGGCCAGCCCCAGAAAGGATGAGTCATAGCAGTAATACCCATGATGTCATGGGGACCCATGAACAAAACACTGCTCCCAGCTGCACCTTTTTCTCTATCCTGCTGTTCGCCACTAGAGCAGTATAAGGAGAGACAACACTCATGAGGGTCTGAAATTTGCTGGATCCAAGGATTCTTCAAAGAATCCTTGGATCCAACATAATATACAGTTAGCTGTCTGAAAATAAAACAAATTGCGTGAAGTTGTTTTTTTCTGAGCTTCTGCAGGAAATAATCTGAATGCATTACAGATTCCCCAAAAGGATGTTGGCGAGCAGTTTCCTTTCTAGTGCCTTGAGAGAAGACGCCATAGGAACCACAGCCCTGCTTGCCTGCTGCGTGTGCCAGCTGTGCAGAAGTCCCCCAAGTGGCTAGAGCAAGCCGTCCGCTATGCAACCAAGCGACCAGATCAAGCCAACTTTGCCACACAACCCAACACCCTTTGGACCTTCTTCACTCCTGCTCAACAGAATGGTTCATGTAAGAGGTTGTGACTGGGTGGATAAAATTAGTTTAGGATAAAACGACCTAAATAGTGCTTATTCCATGGTGTTTGCTTTTGTTTGTGGTTCTAAGCATCAAACTATTCGAGTGCTAGCAGGCTACCTGTTGAGCTAATGCTAATGACTATTGAGCCTTTAGTTCTGTATTAAAGTTACAACAAACTTTACTTCAATGAGTGGTTTAAACAGAAATCAGCTATAATGCACTGCCAGTGCTCAAATACGCATTAATAGTTATATTAATAGTAGTTAAAGGTACATGTGTGTCTTAAAGAAGGGGTGAATAAACTATAGCCTTTCCTTTGTTAGCTAAACCCATTAACTGCTAATGCTAACATCGGGAAGGTCAAATATTTATTTCGCTGTCTAGTGAGAGTGCATAGACGTTCCTCTCCACCATTTTAGTAGTCCAATGTGATGGCTAGGTTACAACATTAAGATCAATTGACCAAAATGATCCAAAAATTTATTGAACTCTAATTTGGCTACTAATATTCCTTAAATATGTTTTACAAAAATAATAGTGTCTAAATAAAATGACATTAAGAATCATTTGTCCAAAAAGGGCAAATCATTCTTTATAATGTTTTTTATTAGAATAATGTTTTATTTACCCTTCTGATTTGCCTTGTGACTGGTTGTTTGAACACATACTAATTGTTGGTCCTAATTAGTTTTAACTAATAAACTAATAAACCTAATTTCCAAATTCCTCAAATTAAACCTTGGATCATAAACAGAAATATCCACATTGAACTTTGATATCATGGCATACATTTGTTTTTTGGGTCCCTTATTCCTTTATTTATACATGGTTCATTAGTTTTACGTATTCCTTCACTTTACTTGGACGTTATTGATTGAAAATTTTTAACTTGGAGTTGAATCATTTTTTTGTTAATAAATCCCTATATTTTGGAGAGAAGTTGATTGTGTTTGTTCCATGTGTACAGAGCTTGCTGTTACCAAAAGCTAGAGCTTGAATTACCAGTTTCATCTATTGTTCCATAATGCCATGCCATATTGGGCTGGTATTTATAGGACAATACTTGACAGACCTAAAGTCGTTTGGCAAATGATTCCTGATAAGGTGGTGCCTTTATTGCCAGTGTAACTAAAATTCTATATTTTAACTTTATTGGTAATGATTGTATAGTCAACATGTTGAAACAAAACCATAAATAGACTAAGTGATTTGGATAGTATCTGTAAGCTACTATGGTTTAAAGAGAGAAAACAGAATGGTTTCACCCAACCATTAACCATGAGAGAAAAAAAAAATTATTTCAAAGAATATGAAAGGCCCCAACCCAAAATAATTAAAAAAAAAGAAATTCTGCCAGGGAAGGTAAACTTATGAGCGCAATTTCTCTCTAACAATTCTGTAATTCCTCCAAACCTAGATTTCAACTAAGGATAAAAGGAGCTGTGATATTTATGTGGTACAGCCTAATACAGAAAAAGTTACTACATAAACTGCGAAAGGGAGAATTTACTTACAAAATAAAATGTGAAAAGAATGCTTGTCCGGATTACCTTCACCACTTTAGGAACATTAAGTACATATTCAAAACTAGAAAAAAATAACATGGATCCTTAAATGCTGCCTTGCTTGACTTTTAAAACTAGTTTATATCCGTCTTTAAACTGTAAACAAACCCATCTGCTTTCACAGGGATCTACAACAAAAGGCTATGACCTTTAAGACAATAGGGACATAATTAAGAATAAATTAACAACCTAAGTCACGAGTATCTAAAAGCAACCAAAGTTTGACTTGCATAGAAAGAACAGAGAGCCTGTTGCCATGCCAATGCTGTACAATCCCTCATTGTATTATTGTCCAGCAGGGGGCAGTATATCACTGCAGCAGCCTAGCCCATTCCGAGAGATGTCAAGAGCCGGCATGAGGGGCTGCAACTGCAGGTTACTTTGGGCTCAATTCAAAGCTGCCAAAGTTGCAGAGGAGAGCTTAAGTGGATGATCTGCTATTCTGAAGGACTCTTTGAAACTTGTGGGCACTTACACAATAGGCACCACAAGACAGGAACAAGCAAAGACAATTGGTTACCTCACGTTTTTCTCATCATAAATGCACATCTTGATTGAGAAGTAATCAGAATACATGGTGTTGCAAAGATATGAAATACACAAAGATGTCTCAGAGGTAATACATATAAATGAATGCCACACTAAGGTTTTTATTTTCACAACATTTTGAAGTGTATGCTTTTCCGTCTACTTCATAATTATGCTCTACTTTGTGTTGGTATATCACATACAATCTCAATCAAAAGCATTGAGGTTTGTGGTAGTAACATCATAAAGTGTAAAAAGGTTGTGGTATGACAACCTTTGCGGGGCACATCATATAGCTGCCCTGATGTGAGGGGCACTCATTAACTCACCGGTCTATGTGGAGTTTCTGGGCTAAGAGTTGCCAGTCCTTGCCCTTGGCATTGGCAGTGTCAAAGGTGGCGCAGATCCTCTGGCGGATGGACAGTGGGATTTTGAAGGCCTTGGGCCCCGTCTGGGAAGTGACCGTGCAGTCTGTCTGCATAAAAAATGGAACCAGCTCCTTTTCACCCTGGCAGCGCAGAAAAGAAACAGACAACTATTAGATATAATTTGCAGTAGCTGCTTTTAGCTTTTTGTAAGCAATTCAGGGAGGGTCAAGATCAGTCAGTCAGCGTGATTCATATTTTAAAGCACCTCTACATTCTCTGTAAACCAATAAAGCAAAGGTAGAGAGATCAAGTACCCTTTACTGAGGTGCCTGAAACTGGAATATAATTCATAGTTGTCTGACCATACTACCAACGTGAACTTTAAAAGTCTCAGTTCCAGACTGTAAAGAGGAGATTAAAAAGGGAGAAACAGTTTAAGATTACATTTGGCATAAATGACATTTGTCTATGTACTTCAGAGGTATTCACATTGCCATCAATACAGTTTGGATTAGAAAGTTACAACACACTCCTCATCGGGATAAATGTCACATTCCTTTCATCTGTTTATTTTTGATGGTGGAATCATTTTGGGAAATTTTAGGGAGTTTTCAAAACAAAACTTTAGTGCACAAGTTGGAATGTTCTCTTATCCAGAGAGGGTTGAAATTATACAAACAGGCTCAAATACATACAAACGGCTCAGTCTCATGTCACCAGAAAACATTTCTCCAGAAGTTTGAATATGTTGGATTTTGAAGCAGGCACTTATTTCTTGGTTGGCCCCCTTCAGTTTATGCTGATGCTAAACTTGCTTCACCATGGACAGAGACACTGGTGTTCCAGCAGTTTCTACTTTATGATCAGCTCCGGCTTTGACGGTTCTGGAACATTCTAGTAAATTCTCTTTTATCAGAGGGAGATAGTTTTGTTTCAATAACTATAATTTGGACACAGTTGATTGTTCCAAAAGTACGATGATCCCAAGCAAGTGTTCTCACTTTTCTTTTAAAACTAGGTCTGTGGCAAGAAACCAACTATTTTAAATGAACTCTACAATTCTGATCAAAAGAGTGGTCAAATACTCACCCTGAATTATGCCAGAAGCTTGCTGATAGCTACACAAACCTTGTGGTTGAGGTGGAATTTGACAGGAGCCATTTAAATATTAGTGGGGGTGTATGCTGTATGTAGAGCTGCACAATATACTGAATCACAATCATTAACCCAATATCAGCGTGGGCAATGTTGTAATTGCAATAATTGGTAGGGTATTATATTTTGAAGGTCATGCATTCATACTCACATATTGACCTTTTATTTGGCCAGTTGGGTAGAACTATCAGTCTTTCAGGGATTTAAGGATTAAATGATTTTTATTGTCATACCAGCTCACATTTACATGTTAAGGTACGAAATTCGGACTCAGGTCTCCGTTAAGAAGACCCTAATACTTAACTAAAAAGAAGTCTAAGTATAACATACAAAACTAAATCTAACAATAAATAGCAATCAGTAACAATATGTGCACAATTGCCCACATCTGAGGTATATGTTCATTGGCTGAGATGCTTAAGCTGTTGGGACATTTTACGAAGGTAAGACAGGACTCAGGAAAATGTGGGTAAATAACAATCAAAATGGTCCTGAAAATCTTCAGGAATTTTGTCAGAATTACATATTTTCCTGATGCAGCCCTAGCTGTATGTATAATTCAAAACTTAAGTAGATTAGAAAAATCCCAGTAATTGCAAAACTGTAGACCTAATTTGTGTTTCTAAATTAAATAAGGTTGGATGCTGTTTAAGTGTTTCCAGCGAAAACATACCAGTTCAAATCAATAACTAAAAGCCTCAAATGAAAAGGGAGGTTATACAACTCTGTAAAGCAACTGTAGTCAGCTCAATTCCCAGATGAACAGTTTCCTCTCCATGTAAGCCATTGGGTAAAAACGAAAACAGAATTTTATTGCAGTCAAACATTTAGCATACATCTACTTTGCAGAAACACGGTCAAACAGATGGTGCTATTTCGTTTTCTTAAACCTAACCTCGAAGGGAAAGAAGAAGAAACACTCCAACTAGAACAAGACTGTTTTGTTGATTTGCCAGCTACTCTTAAAAGCAGTTTGACTTCTTGTTTCATGAGAAAACCCAGCTTTCTCTTGCTGTAAAATAAATAAAGCTTTAGCTAAAAATGGCCGGAAACCAAGCGGATACTGTGCTGCTGTTTCCTTTGTTGGACTGTCCTCCCCACACGGCCTACATGAGCAGAGTTACCTGTGGTGGTATTAATGAGAACAGAATTGTGATGGACTTGGACCATGTTGAAGTGCATTGCTGAAGACACTGACAGGCTGAGGAATCATTACATTCGGTACATCACAGCACACACAGCGGCCACTGGAACTGCTGCATGACGCCACTCATCACGGCGGAGGGCTGAATGAAGCGCTTCAAATGGAGGGCTAACGGAACTCCAGCCCATTTGCTGACGCTGTAAAGGACACTTCTGCCTTCCCAGCACCATTAATATGTCACTCAGCTGAGCTGGTGGAAGTTGAGCGAATGAACATTTTTTACCCCAAGCCAAGGACAGGTTCTATGGTTCTGACGGGCCTGAAATGCCTTTCCTGAAATAAATCTGCTCATCATTATTGGCTTCTTGATGCTTCTTTGGAATATTCAATTTAAAAAAGTCTTGGGACCTTATCCATTACCATCTCATTTAGGAGAGCATACATTTAACGCAAAAACTGATTTCAGTAGTCGACTAAAACATGCTGTCACTAACCGTGTGTTGATAAAACTAGTATATTGGAGATTATAAAAATATTACTTCTTTAGACATCGAGGATATAGGTTAATTTTTATTAGCCTTAACATTAGGCATTTGGTTACTTTAACCCATTACTGGATTATTAGCTTGTTAAAAACTGTTAAATTAACCCAGCCCTGGGCTGGCAAGATAACCCATATTAAGCTGTTTTCACTCAAACAATTTTTAAAGGCCTGGAAGAATTTCAACAAGCTAAAAATTGTAGGTTATAGTTTAATAATCTGCCTATGTTAGAGGTTTTTGAGTTGAAGTTTTATCTGTTTTCTCTGCACTGCCATGTTCTTCGATTGATGTTATTTCAGTTCATTCATGTTTAGAGTCATCATTCATTCTTGTGTTTAGATTACTTTCTTGGATTCCTGTGTTGGATCTATAAAGAAATACAAACTAAAACACCTGTTTCTCTCTGTTAATGTTCTTTAGTTAGTTCCACTGTTTAGTTTTTTCGGTCCACTTAGATGTTTTGTCACTATTCCCCTGGATTCTCTGCTCATCTGTGTTAATTAGCCAGCCTGCATTCCCTCTTCCACCAGTTGTTCCTGATTCCGTTCTGTTTAGCTCCGTGTGTTCATTGGTCCATTTTCTACTCTTCCTCTAGACTCTCTGGTTATCTGTTCTTGTACTGTTGACTACCTGCTCCCTGACCATTCCCTTACTTGTGTTCTGTGCCCTGCCTCCTTGTAAGTTATCTGGTTTTGTTATTTAAACACCTGATCTACTCACCATGCGGCTCATATGCTCCTGTTCGCACAATGGTCCTGCACAACCTTAGCCACTCATGACAGACTGACACTTTCTAAAGCTGGAAGCATGAACAAGATCAATGACTGTACCAGGTTTTAGCACCACTCCAGAACAAGAACCATCAGGATTTTGACTAACAAGAATTAGGCTATTGAACATTGACCAATCTGAAAACAGGTGGCTAGAAATGAATGTAAGGCAACTTTGGGGATAAGACAAGCTTGAAAGTAGGCTAGAGAACATTTCCAGTCAGTCGCTTTTAAATATACAGTCTAAAAAAAGTTAAACATTAGGAATTTATTGTAAAGCAAAATGCCTACATGACTTAGTGCTGAAGTCATGCTATTTTCTTCTATTTATAATAAAACACTTAAAAAAAGTTGACTCCTTTGTTTTTGTTATGGTTAAGGCTGGTACTAAATGGTTGTCATCAATGCAACATCAGGGGACTAAAAGCCATTCTCTGGGATGTTTTCCACACTCTCCAGTTTGACTGGAGTTCAATTAATTATGCAAACTTATGTGTCCTCTGCTTCCAGTTGGGCTTAATTGCACCTGACTGGATTGTTAGTGCCGCCAGGTGTTGATCTTTATGCATCTAACTCCTAATATTTGCATAAGGGTGGTGGACAAAAACTGATTAATTTGGCTGGTTGAAGATTTGGTGGCAGGTTGAGATAAATCAGAAGAGGACTGATCAGACCTGGTGATCCACAGAGATAGACCTCGGAATGTGGAACTGCTCAGAATTCTCCACGCAATGCCCGTAAACCTGTTTTTTTTACGACACTCAGCAAATCATAAGGGAGGAATTAAGTCAAACTATAAACTGTAATTGTAAATAACTATTCTCCTGTGCATGGGCTTGTGTTTTATTATTGCTGGTGGCCTTGATGGGGGACGAGCTTGTTTCTGACTGCCCCAACAACCACTGTCAAGGTGCCCTTGAGTGAGGAGCTAGAACTCATCGCCGCTTCACTGGAGCTGCTCAGCCGTTGACGGAATATTGTGAAGGTGGGCTGCAGCTGGGTGTTGAGGTGTGTGAACATACAGAAGACTATTTGCAGTAACACATGTCTCCTTGGGCAAATAAAGGTTACAAAACACACAGTTACCCTGTGTGTACGGGGGGAGAACAGCTGAGGCTCTGCAATCGGTGCTCTCCACGTTCAATATGAATCTGCAGGGAGAGAAAGACAATAGTGCCCTCGTCGCTCTATTAATACACAGTGCATGCTCAGAGATGGCCCCTGCTGTCACAGGACTCTCCTGGAAGATTACACAAAGCGGAACACCACCTCGCCTCCCACAGCCGAGCTACCTTACCTCGGCAACGGCTGTGTAGACCTGCAAAATCTGCTCGTGGCCTTTGACCTGCCGCACGCTAATTTTGCAGGAGAGCTGGGCGGTGGCAGGGCTGTATCTCTCCAGCGAAAAGGCACAGTGCAGGGGCTGTTGGTTGCTGCACCACACTTGAGGGAAGGAGAATTCCTGAGGAGGCAGAGCAATAAATAAAACAAAGGGACATCAGAAGCACAGTACACAGCAATGTTAAGATAGGCTCCAAATAAAATGATTGAGTGTTCTCTATACTGTCACATTCAAAGGAGCTTCCAAATCAGCAGGTAAAGTGCTGGCTTTCAAGTTTCTACTGTCCCAGGGTTTCTCCTATTGTGAGGAAATAACTAAAGAGATAAAGAGAAGGTCTTATTCAGGCATTCAAAGACAACCTGAATCAAAAGTTGTGATACCAAACACAGCTTCTAGGCACTGCGTGAAAATGAATTCATACTCCACAAACCTTTTTCACATATAGTCATGTTAAGAACACAAACTTAAATGTTTCTCTGTGGTATTTTATAAGATAGACCAGCACATGGTATTCCATGATTAGGAATTAAAAATAAATTTTTTATTTCTTTTACCAGACCCTAATACTCTGATACCCCTTAAAGGAAATTCAGTTCAATTCAAATAATCGTCTTGAGAATTCACCAAATGAGTAAATAGCATCCACCTGAATGTAAATTACTCTAGATGTAAAACCAGCTGTTCTGTGGAGGCCTCATAGTGAGGACCAAGGGACACAGCGGACATGCCAGAGATAAAGTTTTGGAGAAGCTAAAAGCAGGGTTAGGGTTATAAAATACCCCAGGTTTTCAACATCTTTAGATGTGTACATGATGTGACACACTTTAATCTAATGTGTCACCTCAGGTACACATAATGCCATGTGTGGAGGAATACTAACACTACACATCACACTGAACACAACATTCCCATGTAGAAACAAGGTGGTGGCAGATTTGGGGATGCTTTTCTTCAGCAGGGACAGGGTGGCTGCCAAGAGATGATGGGAAAATGGATGGGGCTAGTTGCAAAAGACTTGGGCAAAGGTTTACCGCACAGCAGGACAACAGCCATAACAATTCAGCCAGCGCTACAATGGAATGGTTAGGATCAAAGCTTGTTCATGTGTTAGAATGGCCCACTCAAAGTCCAGACCTAAATTCAACTGAGAATCTGTGGCCAGATTTGATGTTTAGAATCATTTTCCATTCGCTGCGAACAAGTTAGTCACGGTATTTTGCAAAGCCAAAAAGGACAAAAAATTAAAGTCTGTGCAAAGCTTGTAGAAACAACCCCCAGACTTGTAGCTGTAACTGCAGTGAGAGGTAATTCTACAAAGAACTGAAACAGAGGGGTGAGTGCAAATGCCCACCACACTTTTCAGTTTTTTGGGGGTTAAAAATTTAAAACCATGTACTGTATCAGTTTCTTTCCATTTAAAAAATGTGCTGGTTTATTAAAAGCAGCCCCAGTATTATAAATTAAAGTTTGCAGTTGTAGCATGACAATAGAGAATAGGGATGAATAAAACATGTTGATCAGTGGGGAAGTGTCAGTTTCGGTTAGAGATCTCAGCCATATCTGAACATTAAAGGTGAACAGCTCCTAATGACGGCCTGTGTGCCTACAGGAAACTTAACCCTTATGTTTTTTGATCTGGGCTGCCCGCTGCAGCTCACAATGACTAATAATGCAGCCTGAGGTCATAGACACCAGAGGAAGAAAGGTTGCAGACGTGGAAACCTGGGACGCTTTCTGGCACTAAAAGCTGAATTGATCTATGTCAGCTATTATTCTGCACCTGCTCCATGTAAACTGGCTCTCGCAGCCTGCCTGCCATCCCCGGGCATTCATAAATAAGGTGGCGGAGAAGGCGGGTGTTTTCTGAAACACTTTCATTCTGTATTCAGATCTTCAAGCAACAGAAACATACAGGGGGGAGAATTCTGCAAATGACAACAAAAAGCAATACAAAGCATTCAGACTGCACTCCTAATGTGGTTTGCATCTTAATGCTCCTGCTCGCAAAACAAACACAGCACCATTAATCCTCGCTCATGTCTCATGTTTACAGTCTCTGCAGGAGAAAAAACACCCAGAATGATGGCAGTTTTGACATTAGAAAACTATTTGAAAGAACACAAAATATAAAACAAGTCAGAATGTTGTGTGTGTTCTTGTTGAGGTGTATTTGATGAGCTAAAGGTGTGGCTGTGTCAGGAGTAGCTACGGGAGCTGCTTTGTGCCAACCTGCTTTCAGGTTGATACATTTCTTTTGACCATAAACACCCAAAACCTAAATAGATCGGGGGTTTTTCCCAGGAGGTACATGACTATTTTGCATTTGTTAGATTTCCAAGAAGGTCAAAGGTGCAGGGTGGATGAGGTGTATATAAAATCCTTTTTATATGTGTCACTGCTATTAAACCTAGAGTTTTAGAGCAATTCTGGTTATTTAGTAGAAAACAAAATATTGCTAATGCAACAAAAAATCCTGGCCTGTCTTTCAATGTATGCCTAACAAATTAACTACTGACAAAATGAAATCAAGGTGTTATTGATTCATTCTGATCAGAGACGCGGGCCACCTTAGCTGACTCCTTTTGATGCTGTGAATCAGCGGCCCCCATTTTGGATCTAGGTGCTGCCTTTTCATACATTGCTATTTCCAATTTTTACTTGTTAACAAACCATTTTGGACCAATGGATTTTAACCATGGCGAATCTGTTTTTTGTAGTTGTGTGTTTTGATGAATTATGGCAATAAATAGTAAAAAAAGCTTAAATCTTCATAGAGTATTAAGATTTTATTTCACACCCTATTTCCATTGATGTTGGTTCTAATGCCCTTTTGAAACAGTGGACTCTTAGAATGGGAGATTATTATGGAAGCCATAGGCAAGTGAAAAAGAAAAATAGACTCATTTTCCAAGTGTGACCAAATTATCTTTTTTCTCATGGCTTTAGAAGTTAGCTGCAATTAAAAAAAATCTAAATAAAAATATTTTTATTTTTATTTTTTGTTTTTTCTGCCTGGATAGGCAAGTGAGATAAAAAAAAAAGTTTTCAGAGGCTTATTTTGCTCTTCCACTAGAGGCACTGGAGTAAAACCAGCAGCCTTTACTAACAGCTGTATTGCTAACTGAATAGTCAAAGGGCTGGTTTCCAAGAACCAATGTCCAATTTCCTAACTAAGATTGTTGTATAGTAAAATAAAATACAATATTGATCGTGGATGTTTGTAGGACACATGAACATTGCCCACCTGTCAGTACATGCTCATCATAACCTGTCACAATAAATTAGAAAGGGATATAATAAATCACCAGGCAAAAATTTAATTAATTGTAGTTAGTGTAATTATTTATTTATTTATTTATATTTTAGTAACAGCTGAAAAAAAACTCACTCACTCTATTACATGATAGAAAATCAGTTTAAATCATAAGTTGTCAAAGCAGGTAGGAAATGTCCCCCTTGGCAGGTTTCAACTGATGAATGATTAGTACCTAAAGCCCCTCAGCACAGCTCCCCTTCACACAGGAAAAATGACCAACATCTGTTTAAATGTTGTGTTTACAGATGAGAACCATTCCTGTGGTACAACTAGAACTTAACAGAAGTCATACGTTGGAAAACAAATGTAAAATGACTGAAACAGGGAAGAAAAAAAAACTGGGAATATTCAGCCAATCAGAAATGCTTTTAAATAAAGTGTTGTTGCCCCCCTACACTGCCTCTCGCCTGGTAAACCATGTGTAGAGTAACATTTACTGATATGTTGCCCACCCGAAACACACTCTCCCAGTTTTGTTTAGTGAATGCTTTACCTTGACAAAGATTTTCTTTGTGGAAAACCTTTCCATTACAAAGGCCCAATTTATAGCCGAACCTGCTCCTCTAAATACACGAACGATAAAGGTTCATTGCTGGTCTACATGTGGAACAAATTAGGTTAGAATTGGACCATCTTCTGAGAGCTGAACTTCTAGGAGCTGTTTTTGTCAATTAGTGTGTTAGTCTAATTTTAACCTTGATAATGACAGATCTCTGGCTAAAATAATATCAAAATGTTCAAACCCAAAATAGTTAGTGCTGCGATTGCTCAGAGAACTGCTCAGATATGAGTTGTTTAGAGTTCAGTGGAATCTCTGACATCATTAATGGAAAAGCAAGTGCTGCTCACACTGTGTGATTGATAAGTGAACCCAGGAGGAGCGCTTCAGAAACATGTAAATGAGCGTTTGCCTCCAGTGCCTGTTCTGTGTTCACACCATATGCCTTTTGCAGTTGCTGCTGTGGTTGGTTACCTGACATGTAGTAAAGGGTTTGATGCTCCACAGGAACTGAGGGACATCCTGGATCGACACCTGGAGGCTGAAGGTGTTTGCTCTGAAAGGCAACATCTTTGGCTCTTCGAGGAGCTGACCCCCTCTGGTCCTCTCTGCAGCCACCACTCCCTGAGGACGACAGAATGGACAGCATATTATGGAAGAGAGAAAAATGAGGTGAAACAGTGGAAAGTGAGGAGGAAAAAAACAAAAGCAGATAAACAAACAGGACGGGAAAATAAGGAAAACAGAAAAGAAACAACAATTAGAGGAAAGGAAGGAAATAAAGGGAACAGGGCAAGCTATTACACAGACCATGAAAAGATGAAAAGAAAGCTGATATAGGAAACCAAATGTGAGGAAAAACAAAAAAAAACTAGATTTATGCTGACTACATCAGAAAACCAAGAATCCTCCTTCCGTCTGAAGGTACACTACCTTTGCATATCAGCACTGAGGCTTGTTGCTAATCCTTTCCTTTGTCACATCCACTAATTGACTCATCGCAAATATTAACACAGAAGCAGGCTGCCATGAAGTGACATACAAGTTGCGCTCCCAATTAGCATCCCATTTGCGGCTGTGACATGACAGACTACAGCTCGATGGTAATGCCAGGGTGATTGGTATGTTGGGTGGATGTTGTGTGAGACGAGTGGAAGCACGGTAGCAGGCGTCCATCCCCTGAATAGAATCTGAAATGATGAAAGAGCACTTTGATTATGGCTCGCAGGTATTCATCTGTCATCACTGCTTAGTATCACCATGAATGGTTTAACATCTGGCTGCCTTTCCAAAATTGCTTTTTTTAGGGAAAACAGTGAGAACACAGCTGTGGCTTTCTGCAATTCTTTGGGTGTTGCTACCAAGCAGCCAGACCTTCTTGTTATTTTTTATTGTGGTATCACTGTCAAAGCCTTTTAAAAATGGACATGGCTTCTTTTTCTCTCATTTGTAGTCTGATTCCAAACATTAGACCTCAAAAACCCAGATACCCTGTAACACGTTAACATGTTTGCCTTGCATTTAAATCATGGATGATGTATGTTGCTGTAGAAAGTAACACCTCTTTGCTGAATGTCTAAGTTTACATTCAGCTCACAAGATAAGACAGCACTCGATACCGAGTTCACAATAATGAAACAACATATTAATGATATTTGGATATTAAGAATCCATATTCATGTTTTCACAAATAATTCAATTATATTCAGTTTTATTTATATAGTGTCATTTCACAACACATGTCATCTCAAGGCACTTCACAAAGTCAATTCAATCAAATCACACAGATTTCAAGTCAATTTCAAATAACACAAAATTGGAGAGTAGCATGAGAATATAGCAGAGAGTGAAAGTGGTCATTGTGTCCTCCAGCAGCCTAAGCCTATAGCAGCATAACTACAGAGATAGCTCAGGATAACCTAGGCCACTCTAACTATAAGCTTTATCAAAAAGGATAAAGAAAAAAATAGGATAAAGAATCTTTAAATATCAAACTATGTTTTATAGAATCTCTATTCAGTGTAGAATTATCCAATTTAATTTTGACAATTCAAAATATTTTAGATTCTAAACTGCAATGCCCTATGAAATTTTATAAAAGGTGTGACATAGCTCTTTAGTTTGTGATTGGAATCCACAAAACAGATGCTAACTTTAGCTCTGTTAGTGGCTAATGGTTAGCCAATAATGGTCTTCTTGTAGTGCTTATCTTTCACTCTGCCACAGTTTCTACTGGGTGTCCAAACTGCTGCCACATGAAGAATGCAAAATTGGTGTGGACTTGTATAATGCATAGCTAACCCAGGATTGTCAGCTAGTATGACATACAATATTTATACAAACAGACAATTTTATACAAAATCAGGAATTGCCATGTCTTAGTTTAGTCTCAAACACAGATATAGGGTTAGCTTAGATTTGCTGAAGTCAGGTTCTGTTAAGGTTTTATCAGTAATGGTTCCCTTGACAGTGACAGAAACATGTCATATCTCTGTGAGCTTGTTAGAAAAGTAAATCAACCCTTAGAGTTTTGGAAAACTGACAACCTAGTCCGATATTGTCAGTCCATACATCTTAATGTATCTTAAACTGTATTAATGTTCACCTTGGTGCTGTTTTGTCCAGCTAAACAGCACACATAGAAACACTTGTTTCTATGTGAAGTCATGCTGCAATCAATCAGGTCAGCTGCAACTACTTTGGTAAAATCCTTGTCCTGCACACAGCAACTTTGTATCATACCATCCCACCTCACATATACATCTTAAAAGCAAAGGTTACAAAATAACGCGCCGGGAAAGTTAGACAATCTTCTGCTTTGTTGCTTTTTTTTAAATTTCCTTTGACGCTTCGACACTTTGAATTGCCTTGTAATGACTAGTGCTATATCAACAAACTTGCCTTTATCTATGCCAGGCTATGCAAATGTCCCATGTTCTGCTGCAAAAAATGCTGAGAAATACAATATAAGCGTAAATTGCTTGAAACAGTGAGCCTGGTCACTAAACACACCGTTCTTAAACGGCACTGGTTTTCAGACTTAAAGTTGTAAAAGTCATTTGGATCAGTTTGGTGTGATGTCATTTACAGATCCAGATTCAGACATCCAAGGTAAAGGTCAAGAAGCCTTGCCTTTTGCCTATTCAGCCTCAGCTGCTTCTGGCACACATTAGAGCTGTAGTTGCTGTCCTATTATTTCTTATCTTGTTATTTATGTCGCCGTTTGTAAAAAGGCATGTTATGACAGTAGGGAATGGAACATCATCTTTTTTCCATATCTAAGGGTCAGTTGGGCACTGAAACTGGGTATACAGTTTCAGTGCCCAAGTGGTCACGGAATTATTATCTTAATTAATCAGAGAGTAAGCTGGAGTCATTTGAACAATTCAGCAGGATAGAGGTAAGGGAATCTTCACCTGGGCAGACAACACATCTAGATAGCATAGCATAAGACTCCAACTGATGACAGTCCAACCAACTTATCTAAATCAGCTAATCATGTTTTTGATCACTTTAGGGCTTCCAGACTACATATAGATAATTGAACTTCCACCTCCAGATTACAAGGCAATTACTAGGTATGACTAAAAAGTGATGTGGCAGCAAGTAATTTCTAATCTAAGAACTGGATTTTGAAAAAGACATGTTTCTTGTCCTCATGTTTAGAGCAATGTAAAAAACAATTTTTAGACACAACAATATACATGGCAAGACGATTGTTTTAGATTGGCTCTTTGTTACATTTTTAACATGTAGACAGAACACTGGTTCATCGCTGGGATTAAGGAGAGTTACTGATCATGTTTGGATACTGGTGTGAAAATAAGTGAAAAAGCACCAAATGTCAAGCCTGTTTGCATTTCTGCCCAGCATGTGTTTTCATTCTTCAGCCCCACCCTCATTCATATTGTCTAAAAATAAAATAATAAAATAAACTGAGGTGGTTTGTGAACCATTCCATGGCCAGTAAAAATGTCTTAATGTGTTGTTTGACACGTCTCACCTGACTCATCCTGTTTAATTTTTCAGACCTGACGAAATGATGCAATTTGCTTTAAAGGGTTAGAAAGAATTTTTGACCTTCACATAGCCTTGAGTTCATTTTCTGTATGTGATGTGAAGTTATAGTTGTATGAGATCAGCCAAGATGAGTACATAGAATGAAACAAAAAAGCTGGAGCTGTCCATGACTTTTAATAGTAACCTATGATTTGGGACCAATTCATAAATGTCTGTGTCATACTAAGCCACAATGCAGTGAAGGATTTCAGCTAAAGGATCATAAATGAGCTCTTTCTGCAGTGGAGCAAAGCAAACCTATGCTGGGAGCTTCATACAATAGTCATTCAAGCAAATGTATAAACGTTTGTCCAATAAACAAGGGTTTATAACAGAAAATCAGCAGAACATTAGTAATAGCTTTCTACTTTAAAATCCTTTGAGCAATAGTGCTGTTTTAGGCTTCTTGTATTGTTTTCTGTGTTTTTATGTGATTGCAGACCAAATATATCTGGGTAGCGGAGTGTTTCACAAAATGGGGCCTCACAATTGACATGTAGGTGACTTGATAATAAATTTATTTTGCATCCTGGTTCTTAAATGTCAACACAATTACTGGGTGTGCTATGGGCTATTTGTTGGTGGATATTAGTGCCGTAAGCAGATGATAATACTGGATTGCATCATTGATCCAGAAATTAAACCTGGTTGTGATGGAAAATGCTTATGTATAGTCTCCTCTCACACTAATACTGTTAAGTGTAAAGAGGTTACACATTTTTGTCTACTGCTTACTCATGATGGTGTTGCTACAGGATTGATTGTGTGTTGTTCTGTAAAGGTTGCAGTGAATCTATCTAAGGTTTAGGAAATAACTGTAACAAAGAAATGCTTAATGATTGGAATGATTCATTAGTTCATAACTCCCTGGTCTTTCCCTATTTGACTGCATTCTCAATCTACAACAAACAAATTGTAACTTAAATGAGTCAAGTACACAACTAATGTGCTCTCAGCAATTTGAAAGCACAGACAACTTGGGCCCGTATTCACAAGGATTCCCAGAGTCCTCTAAGAGAGCTACTTTCTTAGCCTAAAAATGTTTGCCAAGGACTCCTAGCTTTAGAGTGATTCACTTCGCTGCTGATAGCGACTCTGAGCAAGGAGATGGCAGAAATTCCTCTTAGTGAGGAGGTGTAGTTGACCCCATTGCTAGGTGTGCAATGTCTTCTAAGAGCTGTGATTAGTTGTTAAAAGAAAAAACAAAAAAAATCACAAATGCGTACCTAGTAATCAATGGAGACAAATTAATAGATGATGATGACTTAGCAAAATTAAATTAATTGACACACAGCATCAAAATGTTTGAACGTAGCTGGTTTACATTCTCACCATTATATATATAGATATATATATATATCTGTATATATATATATAGATATAGATATAGATATAGATATATCTATCTATCTATATATATATATATATATATATATATATGTATATATATATACAGACTCAGAAAAAGGCAAAGTGACAGCGGCAAGATTGGCTTAGTTAAGCTTAAGGGTAGGAGACAAGAAGTCCTTCCCGCTAATCAAAAGCTTTTGCTCAAAGGATTTTTGCAAGCTAACCATAATAAACATGTCCAGTGTGCATATGTTGAACAGCCCACAACATCCCCTTGCCTGTGGGTGTGTTTGTAGATTGTTGCCTGATCTCTCTACCAAAGCAAGTCCCATATAAAGTCCCTGTTGTGTTGAGAAACAAAACTAACCATGACATCACATTGCCCGCTAACTATGCAATAGCAGAGTTAGTTGCCCCTGATTGCGTCATGCCATGTCTTGAGCCTAAGAAAAGTGATCAAAAAATCTCTGCAACTTGCAACTCCCAGCAGCAGACCTCAAGCATGAGATCCCCTTTCAGTTTTGACTTTGGGGCGTTACCATTATCTGAAGAGTGGAAGAAAAACATAACTGAGAAACTGGGTTTTAACAACTGTATGATTGTTATAAGTTCATGTGTCCATTTACTTAACTATTTAGAGGGTGGATCCCTGCACAATCGAGACGGTAGCATCATATCAATTCACTGTTGTTCATTGTATAAAGAATATCTGTCAGACCCTCTCTGTCTCTGTCTTTCTCTGTTTAAATTCCAGTATTGTTTAAAATATTGGGTTTAAAGTTTAAAAGTTGATATTTATTTGTATTTGCTCTGCGAGAGAACAGTTGTTTACACGTAAGAATGCTGCTGGGGAAGTCGTCCACACAAGTGACGCAAAGCACCACGGGTTATAAGAAAAAGGTGGATAAAGGTTATTTCCTTAGCCTAGCTTTTGCAAGATTTTCTGCTGTTGAGACAGAGGTCAGGAAGTCTTAATCAAACATTTTATCAATGGAACCTAGCTTGTAAGAAAACAAACGAGAAGGAGCCTTATTATTCAATGCAAGCTAAAGACAACTATGCTTAAAATTCACACATTGTAACATTAGTTATTTTAACTGTAATAATTTGATAAATAATAAATCACACTCATGCTAATAAAATGACAATAACATAAACTCTAATTCAAGCTATATCTAATGTTTTTTAAGTATTTTAAGTTAAATCTAATTTAAGGCATTATATTCCAGTTGGCAATGCATGTTAATTTCTTTAAATTTAACACAGTCAAGCAGCAACCTGCCATTAATTCTGGCACTTAAAAAATGCCTCATTTAGGGAGGGCAAACTTGTGCTTCGTGCATGAGCAAGGAAGCAAGACTGTGCAGGTTTTTCTGCAAACTGCCCGTTTAAATCATTTGAGAAGTGGTCTGCCTGTGCTGTTGGCAATTTGCATCTAAGTAGTCCACACAAATCACTTTTGTGAAACGGGCCCTTGGAGATGTGATGTCTTGTTTGAAACAGTTAGGATGTAATTAGTTAAGATTTCAATCAAACAATGCTCAATGAGTAATGCTGTTTGATAAATTAAAAACTCTAAAGTCTTCAATTTGAATTTTTCAATATAAAAAAAACGTTCCAACACACATATGATAATTTTTGAAAATGTAAACTGAACATTTATCTGCTAGGTTCAAGATTAACCAGTTATATGGTACAGTATTATGCTTTTGTGTCCCTTCCACAATTGTTTCCAGCTTCCTGCTGATTGTGAATCCGCTCTGTGATTCACTTTGTCCTGGAGCTCTGGAAAAAACACAACAGAGATATGCTGCTAACAGGAAGGAACCCAAGGGATGTGCAAAACGTCTGGCATCTGCTCGGCAGGCTGTGAACTCATAAAGCAAAGCTAGAGCGCATCTTAAAGCCAGCTGCTGCAACATAACAACATGGTTGGGAGTCAGTCACCGGGTTCTCCGTGCTCAGTTCAACTCCTCTCTGGGGAGGAAGGGGAAGCTTGATTTTCCTGATGTTCATTGACAACACCTCATTTTTCAAAAACCCTGTACAGTTGCTTGCTAAAAGATGATCCAGTCAATCAAGTAAAAAATTATTAACATTTGAAAGGCAGTATAACACTATGACAGTGAACGCCTCAGTCTATTAATAGCACACGAAGAGCATCCGTCAGGGCTATCTCAAAGTTCCCACAACACAGCCGTTTTGTTTCACTGTGGTAATGAACCTGCCATCACTCACATGGTGTCACTCTCTGCAGTCCCTGCTGCCTGATTAAAACAAGGCAACAACCACACACAAGATGTGCATTCTGAATCTAGGCCATAACCCTCATAATCCCTGAAGTGCATCTGTGCATCCTTCTGTTTTTGACAAAGACACAAGATGATTTTTTGGTCAATATACACAATAAATCACTTCCTGTGAAGGTTTTGTACTTTAGAATAATTATATCTAATTAGTTGATTATGTTCACTATAAGGTCATGGGTTCAACTAGGTCCTAGGTTTGACTCCCGGGTCTTTCTGCATGGAGTTTGCATGTTCTCCCCGTGCATGCGTGGGTTCTCACAGGGTACTCCGGTTTCCTCCCACAGACCTAAAACATGACTGTTAGGTTAGTTTGTTACGGATTTCGAATCTCCGGTTCTGTAAAGCTTTGATATGCCCATACTGATTTTGTCTGATTCCAACTACAATATGAAAAGATAAAAAGTCAGCACTCAACATCTTTGATTTTCTAGCTTTCCTCGTGTGAGCTATCATTATTTATCTGTATTTGGAACAGAGACAACATCACACCATCGTGTGACAGCTAATATTAGAAAGAAAAACCACAAAATGTTACCAGATTTCACATTTTAAACTGGCATTTACATCTAATATTAGCAATTGATGTGGTTAGACTCGGCTAGTACTACTTAAACCAGTCTCCAGTTACTGTAAATTCCTTTGAACATGTAGATAACTCAGAGAATCCTAAAAGTCTGTCAACAAATCTTCCATGTTTAATGACAGAGGTTTAAAGCCCAAAATTATAAAACAGAGCGAGCAACTTTTCTGCACTCCAACTAACCTTCCTGTTATCTGCTCTTTCTCTCGCTCTCGATGTCTTGCAGCCAGAGATGTCATGATGTGTTTTTTCCTCATAAACAGTTTTCTCCATCCTTCTGCTTTCACTGACCTTAGTTTGAAACACCTCACCGTGCATAACTTTGAGTCTTCTTCCCATTTTAGAGCTTTTTACAACAAAGACTGGTCTTTTAAGCATGACCTGGTTCCAGCAGTGATGTTTGGTGTGTTCACTGATTGAAAAAAGAAATTATTTTTAAATTCTTGATTCATCTGTAAGCCATTAGTTAGGGACAATCAAGCTCAGAATCATCCGGTCAACAGCTGATTGCTCTATTCCTCTCTACCACCTACATGTACCTTTTTAAGTCTTTTTTTTGTTGTTTTTATATTTCTTAATTTTCTTGCCACTTTGTTATTCACTCTGGGCATTATGTTTATGGAGTTCCTGTTTTGTAAAAGCATTGTCTTATTCATTCAAGTGAATGACTTCATCTGGAACTTTCCTTGCATTTGCATGTTTTCTAGTATTCAATGACATTATCTGATTGTGTAGTTCTAAGACTCCTTGTATGATTGGCAGGTGCACTGAGGTACAGATCCCTTTTAAGTTGGTAAACATTGTGACGTATTTGTGTGGGTAGGACATAGCTGGAGGCAGAAAGATTCCCCTGAGCACTTCACCAACAGTAGCTAGTAAGTTTTATGAGGTTTTATTTAGCAATGGCTGTAGAAAAATCTAAATTGATCTGAATATGTAAGGTTACTCACTTTCTGGGACAGTGATAGTTAACTTTAACAGACAAAACCAGATTTGTCGACCCATACACACTCACTCAGTAGATGTACGATCTGACAGGATTACCTCCATTTGTCCTGACATCTATACCTACCTGATAAAGAAACCGAGTGCGTATAGTAAAGACAAACCGAGAGGGTATAAATGCTTACATGCCTATAACTACGTACTGAATGGTCACGTACGTACGTACGTACTTGCATAGCTGGGTGAGTAACTTAGCTAATATCAGATTAGAAAGGTCATATTTGATATTGAACGCTTTAGTTGTTAAAACTTATGTTAGCTATCAGTGTGTTGTGTGTGTTGTTACCTGATATGAAGTGTGCGCAGCATACGCTAGCATTTTTTAGGATCGTTTCTGTCCAGTCTGCCTGTTTTATTGTGTTTAACCACAGCTGTTGACGTTTTTTTTTTGTCTGGCAGTGGCAGCAGGTATGCGAAAACATTTCAAATTGCCTGTACCCCGTCGATACTGGCAACCAAAACACAACAAGATGACATTTTAAACTCCTTGTCTAGCTGACCCTGTGCTGGTTCTTATCGGCTGCCTCCAGTAGTCAGTTTGTTTTGCCTCCAACAAACGCTGTGACCGTGATGTCGGAAAAAAAAGTTTATAGACATGGCATTACCATTAACACCTTAGGTTAACCTTATTTCGACCTAGATGTTTTAATTTAAACTTAAACATAGTGCAGACCAGGCAGATTTACCTTTATAACTTTCATTAGAAATCCTAAACACGTTTCCCAGGCTGTGCACTGACATCAAAACACCTTCTGGATATCGTATAGCGTGAAGTTGAATTCATATTTGTAAAAGCAAATAAAGAAGTTGTCAACATTAGTCATACATACCAACCAGAACTGCGACATTCTGTTAGAGTGACAGAGTTAATACACTTCTGATCTAAACCTTCCTTGAACAGGAAAGAAAATTACAGGCTTTGGCATTTGTTGATGTTTGGATCATATGAAGGTTGTAAGCAGAGCTTAAACATAAAAAAAAAAGAAGAAACAGCAACAAGAGACAAAAAAATAGAGGAGGCAAACCATTGAAAACTGCATTCTGAAAACTGCACAGCTGAATAAAAAATCATTGTAGAAAAAACGTTTTAACTTTTTTTTTTATCTCAGTCAACAGGGTGGGAAATAAATATTGGTCTATTTTAAGTCTTTTTTTATCTCAAGCTTGGAAAATTAAATGGGAAGAAAATATTTCTGTCCTCCTATTTTTGTAATACCACGTCTGTCCACTAAAAAGGGGTAGCGCAGCCAGCCAGCTAGGTGCAGGTGAGCGCAAAAAGTTATATCTTGTTTAAAAAACTCTAGAAGTCTGGTTTAAAAAGATATTCTGAGGTTGATATTACATGAGAAATTTTACCTTACAATGCCATATAATCAGCCCTTTAAAAATGAGGCTGATTTTAGATTCACTATGGTGGTTTACGAGACGCAAAGGCCTGCATCAGACCCAGGCTTCAGCGTGAGTTGGAGATAGCTCATCTCGACGAATATGGTCTGGTCCTTTCAGGGCTCACTGTCATTTTACAGCTACCTGTTTGATGTATAAAGTTAGTTTAAGTGAGATTTAAGGGTTGAAATCCCACTTATTAAACCTGACAGGGCACACCTGTGAAGTGAAAACCATTTCAGGTGACTACCTCTTGAAGCTCATCAACAGAATGCCAAGAGTGTGTGGAGCAGTAATCAAAGCAAAAGGTGGCTAGAACCTAGAATATAAGACATATTTTCAGTTGTTTCACACTTTTTTGTTCAGTATATACAGGGGTTGGACAATGAAACTGAAACACCTGTCATTTTAGTGTGGGAGGTTTCATGGCTAAATTGGACCAGCCTGGTAGCCAGTCTTCATTGATTGCACATTGCACCAGTAAGAGCAGAGTGTGAAGGTTCAATTAGCAGGGTAAGAGCACAGTTTTGCTCAAAATATTGAAATGCACAGAACATTATGGGTGACATACCAGAGTTCAAAAGAGGACAAATTGTTGGTGCACGTCTTGCTGGTGCATCTGTGACCAAGACAGTAAGTCCTTGTGATGTATCAAGAGCCACGGTATCCAGGGTAATGTCAGCATTCCACCAAGAAGGACGAACCACATCCAACAGGATTAACTGTGGATGCAAGATGAAGCTGTCTGAAAGGGATGTTCGGGTGCTAACCCGGATTGTATCCAAAAAACATAAAACCAAATCATGGCAGAATTAAATGTGCACCTCAACTCTCCTGTTTCCACCAGAACTGTCCGTCGGGAGCTCCACAGGGTCAATATACACGGCGGGCTGCTATAGCCAAACCTTTGGTTACGCATGCCAATGTCAAACGTCGGTTTCAATGGTGCAAGGAGCGCAAATCTTGGGCTGTGGACAATGTGAAACATATATTGTTCTCTGATGAGTCCACCTTTACTGTTTTCCCCACATCCGAGAGAGTTACGGTGTGGAGAATCCCCAAAGAAGTGCACCATCCAGACTGTTACATGCCCAGAGTGAAGCATGGGGGTGGATCCGTGATGGTTTGGGCTGCCATATCATGGGCATTCCCTTGGCCCAATACTTGTGATAGATGGGCGCATCACTGCCAAGGACTACCGAACCATTCTTGAGGACCATGTGCATCCAATGGTTCAAACATTGTATCTTGAAGGCGGTGCCGTGTATCAGGATGACAATGCACCAATACACACAGCAAGACTGGTGAAAGATTGGTTTGATGAACATGAAAGTGAAGTTGAACATCTCCCATGGCCTGCACAGTCACCAAATCTAAATATTATTGAGCCACTTTGGGGTGTTTTGGAGGAGCGAGTCAGGAACGTTTTCCTCCACCAGTATCACGTAGTGACCTGGCCACTATCCTGCAAGAAGAATGGCTTAAAATCCCTCTGACCACTGTGCAGGACTTGTATATGTCATTCCCAAGATGAATTGACGCTGTATTGGCCACAAAAGGAGGCCCAACACCACACTAATAAATTATTGTGGTCTAAAACCAGGTGTTTCAGTTTCATTGTCCAACTCCTGTAATTCCACATGTGTTAATTCATAGTTTTGATGCCTTCAGTGTGAAACTACAATATTCATAGTCATGAAAATAAAGAAAACTCTTTGCATGAGAAGGTGTGTCCAAACGTTTTGTCTGTACTGTATATTATTATGGACAGAGTTAGTTTATTGTATGATAATCGAATGTTCCTGAATGCGGTTGTACTTTAATCTAGATTTTGTTTTCTCACTTGCCTGTCAGGGTTTTTTTAATATCTAGATTGACACAAATAGTGTCAGAAGACCAATTAAGTTATGGAAAAATCTTGTAGCAATATTAAAACACCATGCTATTTCTTTCTTAGATTAAAGTCTATTTAACAACCCACTATCCAGTTGCTTCCATCATCAAGTGCAAGCTATTATTATGAGCCCTGCAAATGAAAATGTAAGCTTTTAGCCTGACACCCTGTTGTATCTGTGTTTGATATTCTTATTTTGAAGAAAGAGAGGAAGTATTTCTGAAAATGCTGTGTTGCATTATGAAAATTGACTAATAACAACTGCTTGTTGGGCTGATACACAACACTCAGATATATAAGCACTGAAGAAGCCTTCACCACATTTAAAATAGTATGGAAGAATTTTGGGAAACAATGACAGACAAGTAAACACTGCAGAAGTACTGCAACTTGCTAACCATTAGCTCCTAATGATGCTTAGGTTAGCATGTGTTTTCCTATTATTGTTGCATTAAATGCTATTTCACTTTTTTTTTCAGTCTAGACTACATTAGATCATCTCTAGTTTCTTAACTAAGATACTTACTTAGTACCTAATATCTCCTTGCCAGCAATGTTTAAAATACTTGCCTAGATAATACATATGTAAAAACAGAAAAAAATGGTTTCTTAGTTTTTCCCAAATAGCGTTACAGCCTTGTCTTGTAAATTGCGTTTCATATGTTTCCTCATCTCATGAGCTGGCTTGCCTCAAATAAATGGGGCTATACCAGATTTAGAGGACCCAGTTAGGGAATAAAAAGATACCACGATCAACCTTTCTTATGATAAATATTTACATTTGATAAATTAATGTAGAGCTTTACTTTTCCCCAATCCGCCTATTCAAACTAACCAGATGGATCAGTCTGACACAGCACACTGATGACCCTCTGTTGACTGGATACATATTGATGATGATGACTTTGCTTTGAAAGTAAACCTGCCAGCCAACCTGTCCAACTTAAGACAGCTCAAATCTCCAGTAAGCACACATGACATACACTTACAACGTGAAAAAACATAATGAAGTCACAGGGAGCTACAACACATTAGGTGGTATTTCTGTAACCTGATGTCCAAACTGCAGGAAAGTTGCAGTTTTCAGCCACTTGGGAAAAGAGAGGCTATTTGCTTCCACAATGGGATTCATTCATTCAGATACATTATAAACAAGCCGAAGCTGAGAAATTCTACAACGGAATGAGTTTGGAAGTTCATAAATTATATTCATGACTCTATCTTTGTTGGTAAAAAAGAGGACAAAGCAGTGCTGCGAGCAGGTAAATGGTGTTCTGCCCCCACCTGAAAGGCGTGTGGCGTGTCGTCCACACAGTACACCCGCAGGCTGTAGTTCAGGGAGCCAAGCTCCACGGTCCCAAACACGGCCAGCTTCAGCCTCTTCACTGCAGCCTGTGTCAGGGGCTCGCCCACCAGGGCGTACGAACCTGGCTGGTCCAGCAGCAGGTGGCAGCTGGTCAGATCCATCAGGCAGTAACAGGACGTCGACTCCTCTTCCACTGACATCACTTCCTGCAAAGAAAAACAACATGCATAAAAGTTGCAGCTCTCAGGATAACTAGAAAAATGTTAAACATATTTAATTTTCGAAAGCTCAGTTAAATGAAGTACATTCTACTCGTCTTTTCTGAGAAAAAATAAATGACACCAGAAAGCTGAAGATTTTGTCTGGGAGTAATAACATGAACATTTAAGGAAATTCTTCATTGACAAATGAAGAGATATATTCAAACAACTTCTTTTCTCATCGTTTTAGTCAAACCTTCTTATTGAAACAATTTTGTCCCTATGGTAATATCATACAACAAAGAACGTAGAAGATGTTTAAATCAAAGAAATAGAGGCACACAAATTTCTCTGATGTATACAGGGTCAGAATTATACATACAGGGTAAAATATATGCATATATACATATGTATTTGGAAATATATATGTATATTTCCAAATATATATGTATGTATTTAAGACCAATTTTAAGCAACAATAAACTGAAAATAGGTCCTAAAATACAAAGTGTAGGAGGACAATGACAAAGAAGGGATTTAGAGGGCCCCATGAGTAAGTTTAACCCTGGGCCCCAAAATGGCTAAATTTGTCTCCGAGTTGGCTAAGATTAGGGTACAAATGACTCTCTTTTATATAGAGCAGTGGTGTCCAAATGTTTTGCACTGCGGGCCAAAATTGGCAAGTTGAAAGTTCTCCGTTTTTTTTCTTACGATTAAAAACACAAAGTAATTTCATTCATTTCTTTATAACTCCTCAGCAATAAATTAAACATTCAATGTTTAAATGAAAAATAGTAAAAAAGAACACATTTTTAAGGGCAAAAAAGATTCTCAGACGTTTGTCTTAACAAAATAAAGTTTTTGGGTGAATGTTTTCCATTTTTTTGGTCTAGAAAATGAAATGATTTATTTTATTCCCAACAGCAAAAACAAGAACCTTTTGCGAAAACTTTTGCTGTATTTAGCCAAGTTTAATGAATGGGTGTGCCTAGGTCTGTTTTTGCATAAAAAGTCGCTTAATTGATTGTGACCCTTCAATGCAATTAAAATGAAAGCACAAAAACAGAGCTAATAAAAGAAAAACACCTTGTTTTGTAGCAAACATTTTCCATTTAAGAAGACATGAATTTGTCATTAAAAATCTTACCCTTAACAATTCCAAAAAGTGGCCATCTGCAGGTCCATTTGTTGGAGGGCCAAATTTATACCATTCTGGACCTGCGATCAGGCTCCACACAAAAAGTATTCCAAGGGCTGCAAATGGTACCTGGGCCACAATTTGGATAGCCTTGATATAAAAGGAATCCCAGCGGGGGTAACTTAGTAGCTGAGAGACGATTTTAGGCCAATTTAAAATATTATGTAATATGTGCATGTATATAACAGTCCACACATCTTGTGGTACAGTTTTGATTAAAAAACTTAGATGAACCTTTGAAAAAAACACTCGCCGGTAATCAGAACGGACACACTGTTGCAGAGAAGGCTTATAAGTTTTTTATAGAGTGAATAATTTGTCTGCATCCATATGATGACTTTAAAACTGTGCTAAATAACCTTAGCACAAAGCGAATGTGCTCTCAGATAAAAAGGTACGTGACATACGGTAAGTTTAATTACACAGCATGAACTCAGAAAGGTTGAAAGCAGGAACGTAGAAAACCATTTCCCAACATGAGTGATCTTGTTAGTACAGAGCTCAACAAAATGTAGTCATTACAAACAACACAGACTGTTATTTATGAGACAACTGGAGTAGCTGGAAAGCAATTCATTATTTCCAACTGGAATGAACAAATCTGTTTTCTCTTCACTCTTCCTTTCCTCTAAATCACACCTCAAGGGGACATTTCTCAAACAAAAGCTAATAAGGATAGGGAATGCATGTATATTTTTCAAGGAATCAGATTTTAACAGCAGTAAAATACTCCAGAAAAAAAAAAAGAGAGGTGCGATTCAGATTCCCCATCAGATATGTTCGAGTGGTTATTCAGAACCTTCTCACAGTTTTGTCACGCAGTATGTTGCGATCAGCTTCCTGGCAAGGACACAAAATCCATGAAATTCATGTGAAGGTACAATTTAATGAGGAGCTGTGAGACCAAACAGCGTGCTAAAACACAGCTGGAGGAGCCGTCTCCGCTCCCTCACAAATAATCAAGTTAACTGGCAAAGCGCCAATTAAAAGTCATACTACCAACAGTCATGTCGTGTGAGACGGTAAATCTGCACATGTTCACTTAATGCATCTTGCTTTACAGCAGCATTAGCCAAACGACAGTGCTTTAAAATCTCAGGCCGTATGGCTTGATGCCAACGTGCTCCAACCTGTGTTTTGTCCTTTTTTTGAAAGTAAAAACAGCAGCCGAGATAATCAGTTCAGCGAGAAGCAACACCTAAACAGCAAGCTCTCCGTTCTGTTCTGGTGTTGCTATATGACTGGAGACATTGCTCCTGCAGACCAGTCGTAGGGACTAAATGCATTTTCAGTTGCCTTATGGTGCAGATCCTGAACTGATTTACACATGTCAAAACCGGATTTTCCTAAAAGTAATTGGTAACCTAATTAGGAGGCACACAAAAAAGCCAATGTTGGATACAATTTTGGATGCAGCATCTGGACACAAGAAGATTTAAAGAAAATTTGGAGGGGCACAGTTTTTGTGTCATGTAAGAACAGGTAATGCTGCCTGAAGCAAATATGTTAAAGAATTCAAACATTGAGGAGGTGAGGAATTATAAAAGGTGTGAACAGAACAGAAGAATTACCATAAGTTTATTTGATCCTGGTGGAAATTGTTCATGAAGAACAAAAAGATGTACTTTGTTGCTAGATAGCAACAGTGCACACAGATGATCTGGTCAACAAGCCATGTTGCATTTTGTCGCAAAGGTTGGCGAGGAAGCTATAACTTTCCAAGCTGGAATTCCGACTTCTGGGGGTATTCTTGTTGATTTTGACAAGTTTGAATTTATAAATTCCAGCTTTAAAGTGCAAATATAACACACCACAAACATACTACCTAGAATATATTATTCTAGGTCTAATATTAATACATTAAAATGTATTATTGTTATTTGATTGCAGAAGTCAAATATAGCAATAAAGAAAAAAGCTCATCTTATAGATTTGATTGAGAGAAATTCTAATGCTGGTTTTAGGCTTTGCCAGCAGTGGTTGGTGCTGTCGCCTCACAGCAACAAGGTTCTGGATTCAAATCCCAGTGGAACATGTACAGCTCACATGTTCTCTCATTTTATTCAATAATATTCTATGTGTGTATGTGTTAATGATTGTTTGTCCTGTATCTCTGTGTTGCTTTGCAATATACTGGCAACCCGTGGCTGTTGACAGATTCTCATCCATGACCCTAATTGGAATTAAGTGGATATAGACAATATGTGGATGGTTCTAGATTTGTAAGGACTGAGGCAAAACAGAATACTGTAGGCTAAAACAATCCTTATCTCTAACAATTATATTGTATTATACCTCAATAAACTTCCATCTTGATGTCTGACTGCAACGGGATCAGAGCTTTTCAGGATTAAACTACCAAAACTGCATAAGGCTAAACCCCAATACGGCTCCTGCTGGCAAACAAAGTTTGATGTCTGACATGTGACCATCAGTTCTGCTCTGCTTTACTGTTAAGACATGCAGCGTTATCATTTGGTTCTGCTACATTCAAATCAGGTGCGAGGACTCCTGTGAATATATGTTTATGCATTTTGTATTTATGCTTCTGCATCTTCATAAGCACAGCTTAACACTGCATTATGGCGTTGAATAATAACACATCATAGCAGGGAGTGTTCAGGACTCTTGTGAGTCACATGCATTTTAATGACAGCTGAAATGAGGGTATTTTAATGGCACTGTGCATTTGCAGATATTATGCATTTTCAAACTCCTCACCTCTGTCTCTTTAGGTTAAACCTCAATGGTAAGTCATTATTTCCAACCAAGAAGCTCTAAGGAACTCCGTGCCCTTTTAATATGAGAGTGAAATCTCAAAGTGACATGAATCTTGACTCCATTCTTATTTCCTCTGTTCTCTTTTTCTCCTCTCACTCAGAACTCTGGTAGATCTTGAGAAATTGCCTCCTTTTGTCACACAAAAGCAAACAGAATGCTTGTAAATGCCAAGATTAGGTAAACATGAATCTGAAGTCAAAGGAAAAGCAAACAAGAATGTTGCTGGTGCAAACCGTTTTGTTTTTCATTATTTCATGTTTTCTCTTCAAACGTTTCCTTTTTTATTTTATTTTCTGACCATACCTAACAAGGATTTCACCTAATAGCCATAAAAAAATCTGGTTTGAGAATAAGCCACCATTTAATACCAATTTAGTACCAGTAGGTATTATTTCACCAAACATCCTCAGTGAAATTATTAAATATTTGGTTGTTTTTTTTTTTTTTACATAAAACATGTATGTGAACGTTGTAAAAATGTCATTAATATAAATGTTTCCTGTTTTCCTCTTATTTTCTCAATCGTTGCCAGGATCGGCATCCTTTCTGCTCCATTACCGTAATGCACCTAGAATGCGCTACGCTAATCTTTAAGAGCGTCGGCTGGCGTGACCGCGTATTTCTGACAGTCGGCTCACTTGACCGCAGTTACTTGCTGAGTGGGGCTCACCCCGGTCTCAGTATAAATGATGAGACCGGACAAGCGGTTCCCATAGAAGACGTTTTATCTTCAGCATTTAGGAACCAGTAAACCCCAGACCTTAAAGGGCTGTGCCTATTCTCACAGAATCCAGGGTTATGTAACCCCAGATTCGTAAGAGAGAAGCGTAAAGAGAAGTAAAGGCTTCGAGTGCGTAAATACGCAGTCAGAGGCACCCTGCGCAAATTAACAGGGAGGATAAATCAGGTCGGAGGCTGACATGACAAACCTGCTGGTGTGGACAGTGATGAAACAGCTTAACAAACTGTAACAGTCCAGAAAAGCGGGAGCAAAACATAACAGAAGGAATAACATCAGCAGCTGGATCATAATGACGCAGCGCAAAAACCTCCTGCGTGCTTCAAACGGCCAGAGCCAGTGGTGCTGGCCAGCTGTGGTTCTCACTGAGTCCACAGGAGGATCCACCGTCAGGAGTGGACGACTTCCCTCACAGTCCATGACCGAAGCTCCTTCGTGGTTTTACTCCAGTTCGGCTGAACCCGCAGCCTCTGGATCGGGTCACAGTTCCTCCTGCAACCCATGGAGGAGCCGCAGGATCAGCGGAAAATAAAACATAATTTTAGATAATCAAATTTGACCTTATATTAAATATTTAGTTTTTCTTGCTGTCGTATTGTTGAACAGTATATAATTAATTAAAGCATAATTAAAAGCTTTTAAAACAACTATTAAATATCAGTTTTGGGTTCATATATTTGAACATCCGACTCTAAGGGCTTCACCTGTCATGGACCTCACCGCACGTCACTGAACTAAGATCTAAAATAGCCCGGGAAATACCAAATATGTTCATGTTACAGGCTATTATTATATCACAAATAATCCCAACAATTTATTAAGAACAATCATTAGGCCTACATTGATACACGAACCGGTAGAATAATGATAAACAGGGGTGTTTTCATTGTAAATCTGATTTGTCAGATGTGATATTTTCTTATTAAAATAAAGAAAATTAAAAAATAAAATAAAACGTTGTCTTCCGTTTTGTCGTTATGTTGAACAGTTTTTGCAGAACGTCTGCTAATAAAACAACCGTTTTTTCCTTTTTTTTTTTCATATTAACCAATTGTCTTTAATAAAAGAAAAAGTAAAGAAGAAGTTCTTCATTCATTAAAAACGGTTTCGTGCGTCCTGGTGTCTGGAGAGATTATGTGACGGCCGTTCTTGACTGGCTTGCGTTCAGAAAACGAAACAATGACCCTGACAGGCTGCTAGACGTCCTGATTATTTTTTTATTCTATTATTTCAAAGATGTTCCCACGAACAGAGAAAGTCGTTGCTGTTCTTTTCATCTCCACATAGCGACCTGCCATCGGTGCGTACAGCGCGGTACTGTTGCAAATGGCAGCTGCTTCTGGATCACGCATGGATGACAAACTAATAATGAAAGCAGCTATTTGCAGTTTTAGTGAGATACTAACACTGTAGGTGTTACAGAAACATATAGGCATAAACTCTTCCCAGAATTTGACAACTTTGCGCTGAAACGTCCAGTATTGCACATTCATTGTGGCAACTGGACAGGGGTGTTTTCTGCGCTTCCGATTTCATTGCGCGTGTAAGTATATCACGTTGCGCGTGCTTTTGCGGATGCTGTCAGGTTTCAAGAGGCACACATGTTTTGCTTATGACTCTATCTGTCTCTAGAGAAGGAGAGAGAGAGATCCGTCACAGCCTCTCACCACAATCGGGTCAAGCCCACGTGAATTTTTGTTGGGACCAGATCACGGCCGGCCAGGGCCCCCTGCCCCCCCTATTCCAGCACCACTGGTATTTACATGTTTCCCAGAGATCACAGTATAAGCTTTTTACAAGAACAAGTGTTCCTATTTGCAGGTGGAATTTAACCTATTTCATTATCACACATTTTCTGTAGCTATAGAGAATTTAGGGTCTTGCAAGCACCTGTATTTACCATCCTTTTCCACATCTTGCCGCATTAGTCACACACTTTACTGTGTTTTATTGGGATTGTATGTGACAGACCAACACAAAGTAGCACTTAATTGTGAAATGGAAGGAAGATGATACGACTTTAAAAAAAAAAAAAATATTGCACACATTTGTTTTCAACCCTAGAATGCTGCAGAGATCCACAGCTCAGGTAAAATAATCTTTTAACAGGGAAGATATTGGTCATGCAATCCACAAATCTGGCTTTTATGGAACAGCGGTAAGAAGAAAATAATGTTTCACAAGAAATTCTATCTGCAGTTTGCTACAAACCTTGTAGGAGACACAGCCAAAATTTGGAAGAAGGTGATTGGGTCATATGAGATCAAAACTGAACTTTCTGAACTATATATGCAAAGCACTATGTGTGGCATAAAACTAATATTGCACATCATCATCCTCACGGTAAGACATGGTAGGGGCAGCATCCTTCTGTGGAATGGGAAACTCCAGGAGCTAAACAGGACAATCCCGGAAGAAAACCTGTCTGAGGCGGCAAAAAACCTCAGAGTGGGGCAGAGCTTTCCAACACGTCAACAACCCTAAACATGCAGCCAGAGCTGCAATTGACTGATAAACATTAAAGCATATGTGTGTGTTCAAATGGCCCAGTTAAAGTTCTGACATAAATGCAGTTGAGAAGCTGTTGCAAGACTTGAAAAGTGATCTTCCCAGTTGCTATCCCTCAAATCTGACTGAGCTTAAGCTATTTTGCAAAGAATAGGCAAAGATTTCAGTCTCTAGATGTGCAAATATGGAGAAACAATAGACATAGAACAAACTGCAATGACTGGTGGTTTTATAAAGGATTGAATCAGGTGTGTGGCAGATGAATACAATGTATTGCCACACTTTACAGATTTCTAAATAGATAAAAATTGAAAACCATTTATTGTGTTTGTTCCACTTCAGAATCATTCTCTACTTTATATTTGCCTTATAATTAAATGCATTTAGGTGTGTGGTTGCAATGCACCAAAAAAAGATTCAAGGCATATGGATTTTTTTTTGCAGGGCACTGTATAGTGGCCATAGTGCTGCAGCTTAGTTTTCCTATAATTGCTATGTGCTTGCTAGAAACAGTAACACTCTTTCATGCAGTTTTAAGTAGTAGCAATGCAGATCAGTGGCCTTAATTTCCCTAATGTACCGTGAACCTTTGACGCGGTTCAGAGGGTGGAGACAGCCAAAATTCAGTCTATGTTGCATCTTTTTTTGGGTACATTTATGGAAACAACTACAGCTCTTAAATATTCTCTATGACAGTAGACAAAACTAGACAATGCAGACTGTAGGCAGCAGCGACTCAAATAACACTTACGTGACAAGCACCATAACAGCCATAGGCAAACCTGCACTATTCATTATTCTGATCTATTCTGGGTTTGCCAGAAATTTACATCATCTTTACATTTCCATTAGTCCTTGACGTACTGTTCTCTTCATTATAACTCAATCCCAACATGGCAATCTTTTTTTCCCACTTGTCTTGTTCTCACTTGTGCTGGTTACTGCCCCAAAACACAAGCAAGTAATGCGAGGTGACAACTGCTATTGGGGCATGTTATGGCTTTGGGCCTAGGATTAAACTCTCTGGAGTTCATCCAGACAAGTGAAACAATCAGGCTCAGTGGGGAGGAGGATGGAAAAAACAAAAGAAGATACAAACTCAGAGGAATACAATGTGTCCTGTTGAACAGCACCAGATTTAAGGTAACAATAAAATCTAAAATAACAAGTGAGAGCAATACCATTTAGTGGTGTTTGAAATCAATGCTTGTTCAACTGTGTGTTTTGCCAGAGAGCCAAGGTAACTGGAGGGACAATTGATGATTTTGTTCATGATTGCACCACATCCAAATTAACTGTGTTGTGTATTTCTTGATCTAATAATCAATAATTCCTGTTTCTAACTCCCCCAGCAACCGTCCTGGTTTTGTTCCCTCGCAGACTGACACCAGTCATGCTTCTCCCTGGCCATTGCAAGCTGTAATTGTTTTTTTATTTCCCTCTTGACAGAAGTGTTACATTCACATGGCCTTTTGTCACACTCTGGAGGCACAGAGAACAGGAGGTCGCATCAATCCGCTCACCCAAGAAAGGCAAACAGTCTATCATGACCGCAACATAACACACCAGCAATATATCACACTGATGAAGGGACCTTTGCCTTATAAAGTACATATTGTAGTTAACTGAGCAGAGGGTGGCTGCCCACAGTTTCATTTATCTACATTCAGAGGAAAAATTGTCTAATTTTTGATTTAGTATATATTTTTACCAGTCTCTAATCTTTAAGTCAGTTCAATTTTATTGTAGAGAGATAGAATACTAACCAGAAATCCAGAAAAAAGGCTTTTTCATATGAGTAAAAACTATTGAATAAGTATTTGAGCAAAACATGACTTAGAACGTAACGGAAAATACTTGGTTTGGTAATAACAGCAGAAATATGTTCCTTGAATTCAAGGTATATATGTCCATAAAGGATTTTAACACTTCTTCTGGAAAGCAACATTTTAAATGATATCTTTTATCTAAATGTGTGCAGACTTTCTACCTTGCTTTCATTAGGGCAACAAATTTGTATTTCAATTTTTTCTTGAAAGCGAAATTCTAAATGCTCTCGCATTTGAACTGACACTAGCTGCTGGGGTTGAAAAATTAGCCCCTTTCAAGTCAAAGAAAGGAACACTTGATTTCAACTGAAAAAATATTTTCTTTCATTTTTATTTAACATTTAATTAACACTAGACTTTTTGCTTTTTAACTACTGATCAATTATTCATATGCCCATGAAATGATCTGCTGAACAGAAAAGTGCAATTCAATTTAAGTATCAATATCAAAGGCACTTTGAATGGAACAATCAACCTGGGTCTGTACATGTCGGTGTATCAGTCCTGGTTTCCTCATTGTGCTCGTGGCAGCCAGGGCAATTTGCTTAACCTTTTTCTTAAGTTGTTGTCCTTCTTTTCCATCTAAACGTGTTTCTACCACAGCTTCCATGCACTCTTTGATCATTTGCCAGTCAGTGAAGGGCTTTTTGAGTTTTCCTAAAATCCACTGTATTGACAGTGAACATTCATAGGTTTGCTGTTGCTCTGTAAGAGACTGTGATATCGGCTGTGTAGCTTGCTCATATTGTCCCCTCAGTTAATTTATTCTCCTTATCCTACCATCAGACCCAGGCGGATAGCTTTGGTTGAAGTTCTTATGTTTGGTTTCATGATGTCTCTTAAGATTTCCACTGATTCAGAACATGCAAGGCAGACTGGCCTTACCCCCTACGGAAGTTAATAGGAAATGTGTATGTTTCTGTCTATTCATCTTCAAATAGGCAATTTTCATAGTCCAAGTATTTTTGACAAAGACATCTTCTTTTACTCATTCATCTGTGCACCACCAAGTCATTGTACTGTCAGCAAGCATGAGCTCCCAAACTAGTCAGCAGCTGTTAAAGTTGGTTTATACTTGAAGCACTGAACAGGGTGCGAGTGTGCGCACGGCAACAGTGACGCAATCGCGCCTTTCCTGCCCTTGCGAGAGGGCCCGGCGTGCACCTCTGAATTTTTGTAACTTGCCACAGACCACATGCGCTGCTCTCCATTCAGAATAAGGGAAGTTGAGGGGTTAAACCCTTCACCCCGAATTAAATCACAAGCCAGTGGAAAAGGGACACTGTCAACCAAGGTTCAAGGACCCCACATAGCTTCTTCTTTGCCATTTTCTGCTGGTTAGCATATAAAGATCTGGTGCATTACTGGCACAAGACCCATATAGCTGCCCATCGCGCCTGTTTAAAAGTCAGATGCGGCAGCCGGCAGGAATGAAATGTTTATATCTACAAAGTAAAGGAGAAAATCCTTTGTGGTTCGGACAAAATGCTCTCTGGGTCTGGATTTGGACCGGAGTTTGGTGTTTAGGGACCCCTGGTCTAGTGGAATCTGAACAGAAACTGAGCTGATGAGCTGCGGCATTTAGCAGGAGAATATGGTTGAAGCAGCTCAGATGTGGCAAGACCATGTAAACCTTTAAAAATAAATAAGAGAATCTAAAAATGAGCTCTAAAATGAACAGGCCGCCTGTGGGGGAAAGCCAGAGTGGGGGTGATGTGCTCCCTTTTACCAACTCCAGTTAGAAGCTTAGCAGCTGCATTCTGGACCAACTGAGGATGTTTCAGGGAGGACTGTTTGACTCCAAGGAAAGAACATTACAGTAATAAAGTTGTGATGTAATGAAGGCATTATTTAATGTTTCAAAGTTTTGTTTTAAAAGAATCAGCTTTACCTTTGCCAGGTGCCTAAGATGATTACAAACTAAACTTGACCACTGCTCCAACCTGTAGTCTAATTTAAAATCTCTGTCCATTTTAAAACTAAAAGTAGAAACTGTCTGCTTTAAGTATGACACAAATGAGCCCAAATCAACAGGAGAAAGACCACAGGAGCCATTTGGGACAAACACCATCACTTCTGGTTATTTATCATTAAAATTTAAGATGTTTAAGGCCGATCAGGCTTTCATGTTATGAGCCACACCAGTGGTGTTTTAATTTACAGGGCTTCTTTGTTCAGTGTCATATACAGTACATCTGACTGTCGTCAACATAACAATGAAAGATGATCCAATGCATCCTGAGTATTGAACCCAAAGGAAGCAGTCTCAATAGCATGGAGGAGATTCCAGGACACAGGCAGTTACTCTGGGAGAATTGGACCGTGGAAGTCATTAATCTGTTGGGATCCCAGCCATAGGTTACAACATGGAGGAAAATGGACTCTGAACTGTACAACGAAGGCTGGTATGAACTTTTCTACACCTTTCAGAGTCACACTCATGCCTTATCCAGCCCAGGAAGAGGAGGAGCCAGAGCTGACTCCTTGTGACGTCTCTGTGTGAACAAAAATGCTGTGTTCCAACATGGCGGCCTCTACCACAAGAAGCTCCGGCAGAACTACTAGACGGAGGGACACAGCACACATGAGTTGTATCCTTGCTGGCAGGAAGGCACTCTTTAACTTGGATCCAAAAGTGACTATGATCACGCCGATTGCGTTTAACAAAGTTAAGTAATGATTTGCTGTTCGAGAACTCAGCATCAATTCATAAACAGGCGGTAATTAGGAGAAGCTTGACTTCTTTTCTGAGGCCTACAGAAAGTGAAGCGGTTTTCCCCATGACCTAGTAAAGGTATCGGGACTGCAGTTCGGCCGGCTGAATACGGCCGACCCCCTAAAGCCACTGAGAGTAGCTGCAAAGCTAGTTCCTTTGTTATTGCCAACACATGGATTTTCCAGACTATTACTGCAATTTTGTTGCACTCTTTAATGACGTCACAGAGGAACCTCCGCATGTAAACGGACTGCTGCTACAATGGCAGCAACACAGACAGCAGCAAAGAATCTGATATTTCTTTAGATATACAGGTCCTTCTCAAAATATTAGCATATTGTGATAAAGTTCATTATTTTTCATAATGTAATGATGAAAATTTAACATTCATATATTTTAGATTCATTGCACACTAACTGAAATATTTCAGGTCTTTTATTGTCTTAATACGGATGATTTTGGCATACAGCTCATGAAAACCCAAAATTCCTATCTCACAAAATTAGCATATCATTAAAAGGGTCTCTAAACGAGCTATGAACCTAATCATCTGAATCAACAAGTTAACTCTAAACACCTGCAAAAGATTCCTGAGGCCTATAAAACTCCAAGCCTGGTTCATCACTCAAAACCCCAATCATGGGTAAGACTGCTGACCTGACTGCTGTCCAGAAGGCCACTATTGACACCCTCAAGCAAGAAGGTAAGACACAGAAAGAAATTTCTGAATGAATAGGCTGTTCCCAGAGGGCTGTATCAAGGCACCTCAGTGGGAAGTCTGTGGGAAGGAAAAAGTGTGGCAGAAAACGCTGCACAACGAGAAGAGGTGACTGGACCCTGAGGAAGATTGTGGAGAAGGGCCGATTCCAGACCTTGGGGGACCTGCGGAAGCAGTGGACTGAGTCTGGAGTAGAAACATCCAGAGCCACCGTGCACAGGTGTGTGCAGGAAATGGGCTACAGGTGCCGCATTCCCCAGGTCAAGCCACTTTTGAACCAGAAACAGCGGCAGAAGCACCTGACCTGGGCTACAGAGAAGCAGCACTGGACTGTTGCTCAGTGGTCCAAAGTACCTTTTTCGGATGAAAGCAAATTCTGCATGTCATTCGGAAATCAAGGTGCCAGAGTCTGGAGGAAGACTGGGGAGAAGGAAATGCCAAAATGCCAGAAGTCCAGTGTCAAGTACCCACAGTCAGTGATGGTCTGGGGTGCCGTGTCAGCTGCTGGTGTTGGTCCACTGTGTTTTATCAAGGGCAGGGTCAATGCAGCTAGCTATCAGGAGATTTTGGAGCACTTCATGCTTCCATCTGCTGAAAAGCTTTATGGAGATGAAGATTTCATTTTTCAGCACGACCTGGCACCTGCTCACAGTGCCAAAACCACTGGTAAATGGTTTACTGACCATGGTATCACTGTGCTCAATTGGCCTGCCAACTCTCCTGACCTGAACCCCATAGAGAATCTGTGGGATATTGTGAAGAGAACGTTGAGAGACTCAAGACCCAACACTCTGGATGAGCTAAAGGCCGCTATCGAAGCATCCTGGGCCTCCATAAGACCTCAGCAGTGCCACAGGCTGATTGCCTCCATGCCACGCCGCATTGAAGCAGTCATTTCTGCAAAAGGATTCCCGACCAAGTATTGAGTGCATAACTGTACATGATTATTTGAAGGTTGACGTTTGTTGTATTAAAAACACTTTTCTTTTATTGGTCGGATGAAATATGCTAATTTTGTGAGATAGGAATTTTGGGTTTTCATGAGCTGTATGCCAAAATCATCCGTATTAAGACAATAAAAGACCTGAAATATTTCAGTTAGTGTGCAATGAATCTAAAATATATGAATGTTAAATTTCCATCATGACATTATGGAAAATAATGAACTTTATCACAATATGCTAATATTTTGAGAAGGACCTGTATTACAGTCACTATCAGAGAGAGACGCAGCAGGGTCAGAAGAAGAAAGTCAGCTATCATCAGATGCCAGAGCACAAGTGCTGCAGCGTGTGGATGGCCATCTAATTCAGCCAGAGTCTATTTCTGCTGGATGCCGGAGACAATATGCATGAATCATACTGTACTACAAACAGAATGAGTACAGCATCCAGATTTTCAAAATAATTTACTAAAGAGTGAGTAGATCATGCTATATCAATAAAAAACACATATTTATATATACACATGTATATATTAGCAGTTGTTAACGTTAGATTGATTAGATCAGTTAACTAAGGTATTATAAACTGAGCAACTAAAGATTAAATGCACTAAATTGAGCAACAAATATAGTTTTTTATAACTCTTACACAGAGTGCACAGTTTACATTTTCTTTTCCAATTCACATACTGAAATCAATAAAAAACAATCCTAGTGCTTTTGGATGCAACTGAATCAACCTTCAGTCAAAAAAAAACTACAAAACACGTTTTTTGGCTTCAACATCAAACATTTGCACAGTTTTACTGTAAAGATCCCAACACATAAAGATAATATTTATATTGGTTTGACTTGGCCTAACTGGAAGATGCTATGTGCAAACAAGAGGCAGACAACACATTCAGTCACAGCAAAGTGAGCTGACAGATATGTCTGGTTTCTGAGCAAACAGACTTCTATTCCTGCTGACATTTAGCTACAAAGAAAAAGGAACTACAGAAGAAAAAGATAAGCAATGCGAAGTAAAAGGCATTTGCTGAGCCAGGTTTAGATTTGATGCACTGTAATGTACTTGACAGGTGTTCGGCCTGCGGCTTACCTCCCATTTACCATCCTGGGTTTTCCTCTTGAGCTGAATGTTCCAGTTCTCAGCATCCACCTCTGCACAGTGGGCGATGGTCATGGCAACAGGGCAAAAAAGTTCCAGGCCCGAAGGACTGTACGTCACCTCTGGGCCCAGAAGGATTTCACAGCCTTCCAGTGTCTGGGCGCTGCAAAGCAGAGACACACAAGTACACAAAAGTTTTTCTATATGTGATTGCACAGAAATAATGAGAAAAAAGGTGTAGGCCATCTTGGTAAATGTAAAAGTGAATGACCGAGTGTGTGATAAGCACCGAGTGTGTGATAAGAACAGTTTTCTGATATTAAATTACCCTGATACTAAATTTAGATACTAAATTCGCCCTGTTTTAGCTCAGGTTGGATTAAAAAACGAGACCTTCAGTCAAACAAATCTACAAAACAGATTTTTTGTGGATAATGACATTCAGCTTAAAGCAGCATCTTCATAAGGTCTTTTGCTTTTGTTATGGGGTAGATACACCAAAACACATTCATCTCTGAGAGACAGAACCCATCTCATCCATGAGCAATGTGATGGCTGGACGTCCCCATGTTGTTTAAACCTATATATTAATGTTTGAACAGATGAACATGGGACCTTCAGGCTTCAGGAAATTGTACCTAAGGATGAACTAGACTTGTCAAGCTGTACAGTTCTCTTCCTTCTATATTGCCTGATTTCTTTTGATTTTTCCATGATATCATATAAGGAAGGAATATGTTTGAGGTTATGGCTTAAAGCACAACTCCAGCTGTGCCTCCTTTTATCTCAAATGTTTCCAGAAGCTTACAAAGGCTTGATATTATCATTAGGGCTGCCCCAACTTGGTAAAAGTACAGTAATCTCAGTGTATGTAAACTAATGACTTTTAAGAAAGTGAAAGAAATCATTGAAAAATGTATATTATTATTTAGCAAATAGAATAATTTTGGTAATTCATACTAAACTGAAACAGAAGATGATTTTTCAGATTTAAGGTCAGACAGTGTAAATAAAAATCTGCTACTATATTTCCATGTCCACCAGATTGCACATGGTGCCGTAACACTTTGTTCAGTGCAGCAAACAATGTTCCAACTTACCATATTTAAAATATCCTATTTATCACCACATAGGTGTTGTGTTCATTTCTCTTTGAGCCTTTGTTCATGCAGTGAGGAAAGCAACAAACTAATGAGAGGAACTTGAACACTGCTGAGCTCCAAATACATCCCTTAGGGGCTATACTTCCAGGTCTGTCTGCCACCGAGTCAGCATGTCGTGGACTTTTGGCTCTACAAGTTCATGTTGTTTCTCTACACTGAAGGACAGCGGAAATTAGAATTAGTTCCAGTGTAGGTGAAGAGTCGGCGTGCTTTGACTTTGAGTTGAGGTGCTCATTAAAAGCTGCTTACAACAAACGGGCCTTGCTGGTGTATGGTGGCTGCAGCAGTTGGGTTTTGCTGGAGGGATCACGAATAAGGAAAACACTTTAACAAAGGTGTGTATGCTGCTATCAGTATCCACAGGTCATAAAGATGGTGGGGGTCACTTGTTAGCTTTGCTTCTTTGAGTGAAGAATTGTGGAAAACTATAGTTGAAGCTGCCTTTGATATATGTAGCAAGGAGCTGAATAAAGTCAACGTTGCTGCTGCTAGTAGTTGTAAACAGTGCTGTGGAAAAGTATTTGTCTCCTTACTGATTTCTTCTGTTTTCGCTTCTTTGCCATATTTAAATGTTTTAGACCATTAAGCAAACTTTAATATCAAACAAAGATAACATGAGCAAAACATAATACTAAAAATATTGTCTTCAAAAAAATCATTGCATTGAAAGAGGAAAAAAGGCATTCCAAGCCAACATGACCCTATGTGAAATAGTAATTGCCCCTGGTTATGCAACCCTCCACTACCATCAAGCACTTGGAGGAACTGGCAGTCACTATTTTACATCACCGTGGATGAATTCTTGGCTACTTCTTTCCAGAATTGTTTTAATTCAGCCACACTGTAGAAGTTTAAAAGGCAAGCTGTTTAGAGTTCAAACAGCAACTCAAAGTCCAGAGGCCACTCCAAACCCTTCATTTTGTGTTTTTTGTTTGTTGATCCAGTCAAGAGGTAGATTACCGATATTCTCCTTAAGTATTTTCTGCTGCAGAGTTAAGTTGTGGTAAGTTGTCAAGATGCTGAAAAACCCAAGCAGTCCCAGACCATCACACTACTACAGCCATGTTTGACTGTTGGTACGATGTCTTTTTTCTGAAATACTGTGTTTAACACGAGCAGTATTTTCCTAAAGGTTCCACTTGTCCGTACCTAAAACTATGACAATATCAGTGAGTCATCCTGTCTAAATAGTGCTGTAAGACAGTATAAACACATGCTGTGTTTTCCATCTAAACTTTAAGTTCTTGCAACTTTTCAGACTACTTTCAGGCCTCTCAAGAAAACTCTTTTGTTCACATGTATACTTCAACATCTTCAGCACTGCTCGTTGTTTTTATTGTCTTGCTCAATTTATTCTGAGTGAAGCAGATGCAGTTTGTTTTGTTTATTTTGCAAAACGACTGAAAGCTGGCTTGCTGGGGTGTACATGTCACCAATAAACACAGCAGTGAGGGGTTTGTTTCCTGCTGACAGTAGCCATGCAACAAACACCCTCAGCAGGCTGCTCTGGAAAAAAAAAACAGTTTCAAATCACATATTTATCCCAGAACAACTGATTATTTACTTGTTATGCTGTGATTCACACTGTCTTAATTGTCTTAAAAGCCTCTGAAATGATACTCCAATATTTCTTTTTTCTTTTGACACTCGCCCACATCTGGAAACTTTTGTGTCCTTTTTTTCTAAAGAGAGCTCTTATGTAAGCTCCTCAGCTATTAAAGGATTTTTATCTGAATTAAAATCTCCCTCTGTCTCCTGGAACACCTTCATGGTAAATGCTCTCTCTGGGTGATGACATCCACTCCAGACTTCCCAATTACTGCCTCAATCTCTGACTTGGAGTATGCAGGTTAGTGTGGCGCAGTGTGTGCGTGGAGGCACTTTCATTGGTTAGCTAGGCTTTTTTTCTCCAGCTGTCAGTTGCTGCAGATACCTGAAACCTCATGGAACCGAGCTCATGGTGAGTTTCAGTGCTAAGACATCAGCAGCAAGCCTCTTGACTGCTTCTAAGAGAGCTCTTAATCCCTCAGCCGTCAGCACCAAGCCTGTGTTTAGTTTGAAGTGTAGGAAAGAAACAGATTACCTGCTCCTTAAATAGCCAGTGGCTTGGGCCCCATGGTGGTGATTTTATTTCTAAACTGTGATTGTCATCAGGCTGAAGGGATCTATATGGCTCCCTGATGAGGTGCATTATTTAAAGTGAGCAATGACTCCCTCTTTGGGGGCCGTGAGGGCCAAGCAAAGTTGCAGATTGGGTCACGAGCTGAGATGGTGGGTTTAATGAATGCATCCATTTGCACGCTCCATTACCTTCACCTTTATTTGCTTGTAGTCTCCCACCTGTTTGTCCCACGGTGCTTTTGTCAATTTCTAAGTTGACTCAGACACCTAATGTGCAGTGCAGATACATTAATCAAGCCGGCAGCTAGCGGTGACGAACCAAAATCTCCAAGAAAGACGTGTAGTTTCAGTTCTTCTATTGTTTGTTTTAACTAACTCTTCACTGCAGAGGTTAATAAAAACGGGTCTTGTTAATCAGGCTCAACATGAACAATAACTTCAATGAGCAGTCTGTTGAATAAACAGCCCACAGCACAGAGCCTGGACTCAGAACACCAGTATGTATGTTGTAACGGTGACACCACTTCATCTGCACTCCTAAAGCCCGAGTGTACTGTAGGCTCCTTGAACGAGTGGAACCAACAAAGCTAATCACTTCAAAAACTCACCATGCTATTTGGTCACTTGTTACCAAGAGTGTTACTCAGACAACTAAAAATAACATCAACTCCCTGAACAAATTCAATAAAAGCTTCAGGCCAATCGTTTATTTTGTCTACTTAAAGCTTAATAATGCATTCTTCTTACTTTGTTCTGTTTAGACATCAGTCAGCCAAGAAGATGCGAACACTGACAGGTCAAATGAAAAAAGAAGCTTCTTCCAGTTGCACCTGTCTGTGATTGGGATACATAGCAATTACGCATATCATTATGACCACAGTCAAGCAAAGCAAGTGATTATATATTCAACATATTATCCGATGGTAGATGCATGGTATTCAATTTAATTCAATTCAAAAAGACTTTATCAATCCCAAAGGGAAATTAAATGTTGTTGTAGCTCATTATGAAGGTTTCTTCAGAGAGCCGTTGTAGATGCTGATGGCTGTGGGCAGGAAGGATCTCCTGTAGCGCTCCGTCTTACAGCAGATCTGAAGAAGCCTCTGACTGAAGACACTCTGTTGTTGTAGGACAGTCTCATGAAGATTATGCTCAGGGTTCTCCATAATGTTCTTCATTTTATGAAGAATCCGTCTTTCCACAATGATCTCCAGAGGTTCCAGAGGAGTCCCCAGAACAGAGCCAGCCTTTTTTTATCAGCTTGTTGAGCTTTTTTAAGTCCCTGGCTCTGATGCTGCTACCGCAGCAGATGATGGCAGAAGAGATCACATGCTCCACAACAGACTTATAGAAGATATGCAGCATCTTGCTGCAAACACCAAAGGACCTAAGCGTCCTCAAGAAGTACAGTCTGCTCTGTCCCTTTTTGTAGATGGCTTCACAGTTGCATCTCCACTCTAGTCTGTTGTCCAGGTGAACACCGAGGTATTTATGCTCCTCCACCACCTCCACCTCTTCTCCCATGATGGAAATAGTTTTTGACTTATTCCTGTTTCTCTTAAAATCTACAATCATCTCCTTTGTTTTAGTCACGTTCAAGATGAGATGATTGTATTAGGTATGTGAACATTTTGTCTTCACAGTCAATGTGTTAGAAGCCACAAAAATAGGCAAGCATATTCAATTCAATTCAATTCAATTCAATCCAATTCAATCCAATTCAATTCAATTCAATTCAATTCAATTCAATTCAAAACTACTTTTTTAATTCCAAAGGGTAATTAAATGTTGCTGTAGCTCATATCATGCAGGTTTCTTTAAAGAGCTGTTGTAGATGCTGATGGCTGTGGGCAGGAAGGATCTCCTGTAGCGCTCCGTCTTACAGCAGATCTGAAGAAGCCTCTGACTGAAGACACTGTTGTTGTAGGACAGTCTCATGAAGAGGATGCTCAGGGTTCTCCATAATGTTCTTCATTTTATGAAGAATCCTTCTTTGCACAATCATCTCTAGAGGTTCCAGAGGAGTCCCCAGAACAGAGCCAGCCTTCTTTATCAGCTTGTTGAGGTTTTTTAAGTCCCTGGCTCTGATGCTGCTACCCCAGCAGATGATGGCAGAAGAGATCACACTCTCCACAACAGACTTATAGAAGATATGCAGCGTCTTGCTGCAAACATTGAAGGACCTAAGCTTCCTCATGAAGTACAGTCTGCTCTGTCCATTCTTACAGATGGCTTTACAGTTGCATATTCACTCCAGTCTGTTGTCCAGGTGAACACCGAGGTATTTACTCCTCCAATGGCGCCTCCTTTTCAACCCAACAGGGATTTGGAGTTGTAGTTGAAATATTATTTGAGCTTTTGAGATACTAATCAGCTGCTCCTAGTTGTAAAACAAAAACACATTGTTGCTATGGTGATGCATCATAACAAATGTCCACATTAAAAAAATCCCTCCAGCTGCACAACATCTGATTCCGGAAAGGATAATCGTCCAAAATAAAACCATCACAAGAGGAATTTGGGTTCTTAAAAATAATTAATCAGAATAAAAAGTAATAGAACTACTCCAACCTGCTGTCAACTTGAGCGGTGCAATTTTAGAATACAGATTTAAGCAAGTTTTCTAATGGGTTAGTGTTAAAGAAAAAACCGCAGCTTTTTGGGGTGGGTTGGGGGGTTCCGGGACTGCCGCGGCCAGTATCGATCAAAAGTGGTCCAAGGATGGAACAGTGGTGAATGGGTGACAGGGTCAAGTGCAGCCAAGGCACACTGATGCACGTGGTGCTGAAAGCTGGTCTGTGTCCTCTAATTCACCAGATGAGTTGCTGTAGCTCAAACTGCTGAATAGACTATTGGTAGTTATGATAGAAATGTGTTACAGTGCATCACAGTTTAATGTGGTTGGGGCTGTAGACCAGTCAACATGCCCATGTTGACTTCTGCCCAATGCCAAAAGCCCCAACACGTGAGCATAAGAATTGGACCAAAGAGCAATGGATGGAGTTGGCCTGGTCTGATGAATCAAGTTTTCTTTAACAGCTTAATCTGCTACACTTACCTGGGAAAAACATTACAACTGGATGTACTATGGGATGAGGATGAGATGACAGAATCAAGATGGAAACAGCACTCCCTGATGACTGGCACAAGAACAAGTTTGAGGTATTAACTTTGCCAGTTCTTAATCCAATCCAGTTTCTAAAGGATGTGCTGGGCAAACAAATCTAATTCATATAGGCCCAACTTGGCAACTTACAGGACTTAAAGGACCAGCTGCAAACATGTTGCTGTGGCAGCCAGATACCACAGTGCACCTTCTGGTGTCTAGTAAACTCCATGCCTTAAAGGGTCAGGGCTCTTTTGGCATGAAAAGGAGAGCCAACACTGGTAAGCAGGTGGTCATAATGTTATGGTTAATCTGTATATTAGTCAGGAACACATACGCTTGGAAACTACACAAAGGAGAAGAAAAAGGGAAGTGTAAGGATTTGAATCACTTTCACGAAACAGGACATGATTCCAAAGAAGAAAACCTTTTTGTCAGGATCATGGCCTGATCACATTGATTTTAACACTAGTAGCCAGTAGTCCATTCCTTTGAAGGCAAGAGGCAGGGTACACCTTGGACAGGTTGCCAGTCCATCGCAGGGCAACACACAACCATTCATACCTAAGGGCAATTTGAGAAACCAATTAACCTCAGAGTCATGTTTTTGGACTGTGGGAAGATGCTGGAGCACCTAGGACCAACTGCGCCAGCATGCAGCCTTTCTTTTGAAACTTCACAAGGGATATTGCTTTTCTTCTTAAGTGGGGTTGTGAGTATTTATAAATACTTATTGTTTTTGTCAGCATCATTCTAGATTGCTTTTCATGCTTATGTCATCACATCAAACAGCTCAAACCTCATAATGAAACATGACGTGGATATTTAAATAACTTATTACTATGTGACATTTTCTTAACCACAAAGAATCCAAAACCTTGTTGAAGCCCAGATTTTTATGCAGACTGGTTGTTACCAGTGATATTTTGCAACTATAAATTTAACTATAAATTCATCATTCATCAACTTGGTTTACATTATGAAAATTTGCCTTTTGTCATGGCTGCCTTTTGAGTAGCCAATAAATTAGGTTGGATCCCTGTCAGAAATACAATTTTGATGAAGGTCAGAATTTTTAAAGGTATTTTTTTAGGCACTTGTGGCCTTTATTTTTCAATTTTTTTTTAAAGATGGCAGGAAATAGGGTGGAGCGAGCAGAGAAGGGAATGCAGCAAATGTCAACAGGCCAGGATTTGATCCCACGACAGCATGTGTCAAGAACTAAGGTCTCCAAACATGGGTCAAATGCTTAACCCCCTGCGCAATCAGCAGGGAACCCAGTCAAGGCCAGATGGTGAATACTCACAAGTGCTTAAATTTTTTTAAGCAAAATGCCAGCTTTTATGCGATTTTTTAAAATGTATTTCATATATAAGCAGCACCTGAGAGGCTGCAGCAGCTCACACTAATTGGCACAGCGGTGCTGTGCTACACACTATAAGGCACACCCACACATCAACATCTCCGCAATGTCCAGGAAAACTGACCCTTAAAAAACCACCCACTGCTGTGTGTGCATAGCATGTCCTTATATAAAGTCAAGTCCGGTAGCTACAGGGCGTTGATGCAGTATAGCGCCTTCCTGCTGTAACAGGTATCACCTAGAATCAATCAAAAATTAACTGCATATATTTCAGATGCATCCTAATAGAATAAAATTCAGTTAAATCCAGTTTATAGTGCAAATTGATTAAAAATCTAAAAATGCCCTGACTACACCGAATCACTGCCCTTAATCTTTGCGGCAGTAGCTCCTTCAGGTCTCTGCCCAATAATGACCTTTCTGAACTTTAATTGTTACAAATCTACACTGCCTTGCAAACAATTAATCCTCTTCAACTTTCACATTTTGCTACATTATAATCACAACCTTCAACGTAGTTTAAATAAAAATAAAAATATTGCACCCATTTTATTCAACCCCCTTAACACTGATAACCCAAAGTAAAACAAATATTGCAACCAATTACCTATAAAAGTCATGTAATTAATACTTTGAGTCCACCTGTGTGTAATTTACTCTCAGTATAAAAGCAGATGTTTGGTGAAGCCCTCAGAGGTTTGTTAGACAACATTAGTGAACAAACAGCATGAAGGCCAAGGGACAAAGCAGACAGGTCAGGGAGAAAGTTGTGGAAAAGTTTAAAGCAGGGTTAAAATAGAAAACAATAGTCTCTGAACATCTCACAGGACTCTGTTCAATCCATTATCTAAAAATGGAAAGAGGATAGACCAACAGCAACTCTACCAAGACATGGGTGTCCACCTAAACCTACAGGCTGTGCAAGGAACGCTAAAATACTCAGTTTGTTGCATTGTATGTCTGTGAAGTCACAGATGATCTACACTACTTTGCTTCTCTTCCATTACATCTGCATGGCTATTAGTTCATTAGTTTTGTTGTCTCAATGAGTAAAAACCATGTTGAATAATAAATAATAGCCCATTTGCCATTGCTTGTAAAAAGCCCCAGGCTTTTGAAAAGCCTCAGGCTGTGGAATGCCCAGGTCACGTTTACCTGTTGTCTGTGGCGGCTGAAAATGAATATGAAGCGTTTAGTAGGTGGTGAATAACCGCAAGTGCCAGAAAATAAAAGGGAATACTTTTCATTGGAAATTTGTGACATCTTAAGTTATTGTAGAAAATAATCATAAACAGCATCCCTGTAGTTCTTTAAGACAAATGTTTTGATGCAGTGCTGATGATCAGAGCACTTTCAATTTTCCATGTACACCTAACTTAGTGGAGTATGAACTCCTATACTTATTTCTATCTCTCTCTCTCTCTCTCTCTCTCTCTCTCTTTATATATATATATATATATATATATATATATATATATATATATATATATATATATATACACACACTACTCAAAAAAATAAAGGGAAGACTTAAACAACACAATATAACTTCAAGTAAATCAAAGTTCTGTGAAATCAAACTGTCCACTTAGGAAGCAACTCTGATTGACAATCAATTTCACATGCTGTTGTGCAAATGGAATAGACAACAGGGGGAAATCTTTGGTGATTAGCAAGACACACTCAATAAAGGAGACGCTACCAGGAGACAGGCCAGTACACCAGGAGACGTGGAGGTGGCCGTAGGAGGGCAACAACCCAACAGCAGGACCGCTACCTCCGCCTTTGTGCAAGGAAGAACAGGAGGAGCACTGCCAGAGCCCTGCAAAATAATCCCCAGCAGGCCACAAATGTGCATGTGTCTGCATAAATGGTTAGGAACCGACTCCATGAGGATGGTATGAGGGCCCGACGTCCACAAATGGGGGTTGTGATCACAGCCCAACACCGTGCAGGACGCTTGGCATTTGCCAGAGAACACCAGGCAAATGCGCCACTGGCGCCCTGTGCTCTTCACAGATGAAAGCAGGTTCACACTGAGCACATGTGACAGACGAGTCCGGAGACACCGTGGAGAGCGATCTGCTGCCTGCAACATCCTTCAGCTTGATCGGTTTGGCAGTGGGTCAGTAATGGTGTGGGGTGGCATTTCTTTGGAGGACCGCATGGCCGTCCATGTGTTCGCCAGAGGTAGCCTGACTGCCATTAGGTACCGAGATGAGATCCTCTGACCCCTTGTGAGACCATATGCTGGTGTGGTTGGCCTTGGGTTCCTCCTAATGCAGGACAATGCTAGACCTCATGTGGCTGGAGAGTGTCAGCAGTTCCTGCAAGATGAACATTGAAGCTATGGACTGGCCCGCCCGTTCCCCAGACCTGAATCCAATTGAGCACATCTGGGACATCATGTCTCACTCCATCCACCAACATCACGTTGCACCACACACTGTCCAGGAGTTGGCGGATGCGTTAGTCCAGGTCTGGCTGGAGATGTTCATGTTGATGTATGTGACCTTGGATTGGGTGCCGCTGTGATGCAAAAAGGTGAGGAGAACCGAGAGATTGCGGTCTCATATGCAAGTCGTTCTCTACACAAGGCTGAAAAACCATACTCAACCCCTGAAAAAGAATGTTTGACTGTCATTTGGGCCTTAGAACACTTCAGACCATGTGTTGAAGGCCTTCATGTGACTGTTTTCACAGACCACAACAGCCTTAGGTAGCTTATGTCCCGTCCAAACCCCTCTGGCTGGCTGGCTAGGTGGTCTCTGAGACCACAAGACTTTGACTTTTCAATAGTCCACAAGCCAGGAACGCATAACGCAGTTCTTGATGCTCAGTCCAGGAATCCTTTGCCAAATGTGAGTGACACACCCATTGATATTCTGCCAGAACATGCAGTTATTGGCAGTTTGGACCTCCGTTCCCTGCCCCCAGTGTTACTGTCGGATCGGTAACAATTGAGGCAGCTACAAATGGATGACCCTGTGACAGGCCAGCTCCTTAGAGGCATGGAATCAGACTCACAAGTTCAAATGAACAAAGAAGACCAAGAACAATATGCTGTCTATGACAGTTTGCTGTACTACAAGGACCGAAAGGCTGCATGCAGTTTTAATCTGTTGAAAGGACTCAGACACCAACATCTCTTCGTGGAACACTGTTAAGCTACTACCATGACCATCTCACTGCTGGCCACTTGGTGTTTCTAAAACACTGATGAGACTACGACACAGGTTTTTTTGGCCTGGTGACGTTAAACGTTATGTTGCATCTTGCTCAGTCTGTCAGCTCACAAAACCAAGCCAATATTGTGCCTCAAAAACCCTGGGAATACACCGGAGTGGATTTTGTGGGTCCTTTGCTTCGCACTCAGTCAGGAAATGCTTATTTTCTGGTCTTTATTGACTATTTTTCAAAGTGGATTGAACTGTGCGTAGTTAAAAAGGCCACAGCTCAGGTTGCAGCTGGCAAGTTTTTAAGCGAATCATTTGCCAGGTATGGTAGTCCCACGTATCTCATTTCAGACAGAGGGTTTCCCTTTGTTAGTGAGTTATTTGAACATGTGTCAGCGTTAAGCTCAACTCATAGGCTAACTACAGCCTATCATCCGCAAACGAATACAACGGAACGTGTAAGTAGGACACTCAAAACTGCTATCCGTGCTTATGTGGGTGACAAACAGACAACATGGGACAGGTTTCTACCGCAAATCTGTTTTGCACTTCGCACAGCCCCACGTTATAGTACAGGTCTCAGCCCATCCATGATGTTGTATGGACGTGAGCTGGACACACCTCTTGACCTCATCACACAGCCAAGCTGTGATGGCATGGATGACCTGAGCTTGCCCTATCCAGAGACTCTGAAAGCCACCCTCAGGGATGCTCATCACCATGCCAGGGCTGCATTGGACCTCAGCCACAAAAGACAGAAACACTACTATGACCTGAGATGCTGTCATTCTGCCTTTGAGATCGGTGATCTTGTTCGAGTTAAGTCTCACCCAAGGTCGGATGCACTGGCTAATTTTACAGCTAAACTGGCCCCACTGTTCAGAGGCCCCTTCCTTGTCAGTCAGAAACTGACTGACAATGGCGCAGCTACACGAGCTGATCACATGGAAAGTGACCTTGACAACAGTAATTCTGAGAATGATGTTATTCTTGACCTGCCTTCAGTTGATGCATTTTGTGACATGCCGAATGACGTTAGCCACTCACGGACCCCAACCGATGTAGCTGACGCCCACTATGCTGTGGCTGAACCTGATTGTGCTTCAGGTTGTGCTGGACGGTACAACCTGAGAGCCCGATGTCACCCTAGGATCACGCCTGGTTGGGCACATCATAAATGGACAAATAGCTATCATACTGACAGACTTAATAGAGTATAAGTTTTCGTATGATGTTTAAGTGATTTTACGTTCATTGTGCTATGTGTCAGATTTGAGGTTAACGGCACATGTTTTTCTCTGATAGTTTTGGTTGCCGGTAATTTTAGAGCCATCTCCATTTCTTTTTGTGGAATTTTTGTTGATTGTTCTTCGTGAAAAAAAAAGAGTTCCGCACTTTTTTTATGTTTGTATTTTGAATAGTAATCCGGATATATGTTCTGGTTGTCGACCTATATGTATCCTGGTGTGATCTGGTACCTTTTCCCTAATGTAACTGCAGTCTTGCGGCTATGTGTAGCTTTGCTAAGTTCTGTGGAGGTGTCTATGGTCGTGTACGGCTGAGGACAGCCTTTATCTACTAGGGGGGCATATGTAAGTCAGTATTTACTTCCTAGAGGCGTTTGTATAGAACCACAAGGGGGGGCGTCCTCCCCTTCTCTTTTTCTATCTCTTCTTTTTTTTTAGAGAGAGCTGGATAAGTCGTGGTGTGGTGCTAATGCACGAGTTCTCTGTCCTGTATGAAGAGCTTTAATAAAGAGACCGTGTGGAACCTCCTCGGTGTGTTGAGCTCTGATTATTCCGGTCAGACATTAGGGTCAGTTGCGAACACTCATGCTGAATGAAAGCTGTCAACTTGGATCTGAATCAGGACATATCTCAATGCCAGGTCTGAACAGGGACCCAAAATTGTAAAAATAGATCTACAGGTCCTTCTCAAAATATTAGCATATTGTGATAAAGTTCATTATTTTCCATAATGTAATGATGAAAATTTAACATTTATATATTTTAGATTCATTGCACACTAACTGAAATATTTCAGGTCTTTTATTGTCTTAATACGGATGATTTTGGCATACAGCTCATGAAAACCCAAAATTCCTATCTCACAAAATTAGCATATTTCATCCGACCAATAAAAGAAAAGTGTTTTTAATACAAAAAACGTCAACCTTCAAATAATCATGTACAGTTATGCACTCAATACTTGGTCGGGAATCCTTTGGCAAAAATGACTGCTTCAATGTGGCGTGGCATGGAGGCAATCAGCCTGTGGCACTGCTGAGGTCTTATGGAGGCCCAGGATGCTTCGATAGCGGCCTTTAGCTCATCCAGAGTGTTGGGTCTTGAGTCTCTCAACGTTCTCTTCACAATATCCCGCAGATTCTCTATGGGGTTCAAGTCAGGAGAGTTGGCAGGCCAATTGAGCACAGTGATACCATGGTCAGTAAACCATTTACCAGTGGTTTTGGCACTGTGAGCAGGTGCCAGGTCGTGCTGAAAAATGAAATCTTCATCTCCATAAAGCTTTTCAGCAGATGGAAGCATGAAGTGCTCCAAAATCTCCTGATAGCTAGCTGCATTGACCCTGCCCTTGATAAAATACAGTGGACCAACACCAGCAGCTGACACTGTGGGTACTTGACACTGGACTTCTGGCATTTTGGCATTTCCTTCTCCCGAGTCTTCCTCCAGACTCTGGCACCTTGATTTCCGAATGACATGCAGAATTTGCTTTCATCCGAAAAAAGTACTTTGGACCACTGAGCAACAGTCCAGCGCTGCTTCTCTGTAGCCCAGGTCAGGCGCTTCTGCCGCTGTTTCTGGTTCAAAAGTGGCTTGACCTGGGGAATGCGGCACCTGTAGCCCATTTCCTGCACACACCTGTGCACGGTGGCTCTGGATGTTTCTACTCCAGACTCAGTCCACTGTTTCCGCAGGTCCCCCAAGGTCTGGAATCGGCCCTTCTCCACAATCTTCCTCAGGGTCCGGTCACCTCTTCTCGTTGTGCAACGTTTTCTGCCACACTTTTTCCTTCCCACAGACTTTCCACTGATGTGCCTTGATACAGCACTCTGGGAACAGCCTATTCGTTCAGAAATTTATTTCTGTGTCTTACCCTCTTACTTGAGGGTGTCAATAGCGTCCTTCTGGACAGCAGTCAGGTCGGCAGTCTTACCCATGATTGGGGTTTTGAGTGATGAACCAGGCTGGGAGTTTTAAAGGCCTCAGGAATCTTTTGCAGGTGTTTAGAGTTAACTCGTTGATTCAGATGATTAGGTTCATAGCTCGTTTAGAGACCCTTTTAATGATATGCTAATTTTGTGAGATAGGAATTTTGGGTTTTCCTGAGCTGTATGCCAAAATCATCCGTATTAAGACAATAAAAGACCTGAAATATTTCAGTTAGTGTGCAATGAATCTAAAATATATGAATGTTATATTTTCATCATGATATTATGGAAAATAATGAACTTTATCACAATATGCTAATATTTTGAGAAGGACCTGTATTTGTTGTTGCCCATAAGTTTAGATGTGTATCTTGTATCTGTGTTTAACTACAGCAGGTTGTAACTGATACGGTTTATTGCTGAGCTCATGGAAGGAACATGAAAAGAAAAAGGAACACAAAGAACCTGTTTCAACATAAATACCAACCCTGGTGACCCTGAACAAGTGATTGCAGGGACTGTCTAAAAAAGACAACTTGTGATGATTCTGTTGAAATATCAGGAGTCAAAATTAGCCATTTTACAAACGATTTAGGAATACAAACTCTCTTTCTTATCCTTGAACAACCACTCAATTCATTTATATTTTTTTTTCTAAAGGCCTCTCCTAAAAGCAGGAGATATTAAAGGGAATCAGTCTTCTGGAAACATCCATGGTGACATGTAGTTTCTATTTCTGTGGGTTAACACTTGGAAACAGAACTTCTGCAGTGATGCTGCTGACAACGATACAAAAAGCATTTTGAAAAGATGTCCATCCCTAAGCCCAATCAGGAAACAATGCTGCTTTCCCATTTTAGTTCTGAAAAACTCTCCAATAAAACATATTTGCAGGAAATACAAGATGAACAGTTAATTAAATGTAAATGAAAAACCAATGGAGTGAGTAGACATTGATCAAGCTGTTCAGTTGAAGGAATTCTTTGTATTTAGTGACAGGGCAACGTAATTGCATGACTTTTTATAGCAGAGACCAAAGACTGGCTAAGATATCTCTAGTTTTCTTCTCCATTGTTACCTGGAGGTACAAGACAGCTGATGCTGATCCAAGCAGAGCTGGCAGTCTGATTTATGTGCCAAAGCCTTTCTATATGAAAACCTCTTCATAAAAGCTCTCTAAGTTATTGGACTGTAAACTGTGACACATGAGTAAATCATCTCAACAGGCAAAACATAGAACCAGTTTTAGTGAACCAAGTTGCAAGTAGCTCAAGTCCCAACCAACCTAAGCTGTCATCTGCTCTTACCTTTTGGATGAGATGTTGATTGGAAATACAGGTCCTTCTCAAAATATTAGCATATTGTGATAAAGTTCAATATTTTCCATAATGTCATGATGAAAATTTAACATTCATATATTTTAGATTCATTGCACACTAACTGAAATATTTCAGGTCTTTTATTGTCTTAATACGGATGATTTTGGCATACAGCTCATGAAAACCCAAAATTCCTATCTCACAAAATTAGCATATCATTAAAAGGGTCTCTAAACGAGCTCTGAACCTAATCATCTGAATCAACGAGTTAACTCTAAACACCTGCAAAAGATTCCTGAGGCCTTTAAAACTCCCAGCCTGGTTCATCACTCGAAACCCCAATCATGGGTAAGACTGCCGACCTGACTGCTGTCCAGAAGGCCACTATTGACACCCTCAAGCAAGAGGGTAAGACACAGAAAGAAATTTCTGAACGAATAGGCTGTTCCCAGAGTGCTGTATCAAGGCACCTCAGTGGGAAGTCTGTGGGAAAGAAAAAGTGTGGCAGAAAACGCTGCACAACAAGAAGAGGTGACCGGACCCTGAGGAAGATTGTGGAGAAGGGCCGATTCCAGACCTTGGGGGACCTGCGGAAGCAGTGGACTGAGTCTGGAGTAGAAACATCCAGAGCCACCGTGCACAGGCGTGTGCAGGAAATGGGCTACAGGTGCCGCATTCCCCAGGTCAAGCCACTTTTGAACCAGAAACAGCGGCAGAAGCGCCTGACCTGGGCTACAGAGAAGCAGCACTGGACTGTTGCTCAGTGGTCCAAAGTACTTTTTCGGATGAAAGCAAATTCTGCATGTCATTCGGAAATCAAGGTGCCAGAGTCTGGAGGAAGACTGGGGAGAAGGAAATGCCAAAATGCCAGAAGTCCAGTGTCAAGTACCCACAGTCAGTGATGGTCTGGGGTGCCGTGTCAGCTGCTGGTGTTGGTCCACTGTGTTTTATCAAGGGCAGGGTCAATGCAGCTAGCTATCAGGAGATTTTGGAGCACTTCATGCTTCCATCTGCTGAAAAGCTTTATGGAGATTAAGATTTCATTTTTCAGCACGACCTGGCACCTGCTCACAGTGCCAAAACCACTGGTAAATGGTTTAATGACCATGGTATCACTGTACTCAATTGGCCTGCCAACTCTCCTGACCTGAACCCCATAGAGAATCTGTGGGATATTGTGAAGAGAACGTTGAGAGACTCAAGACCCAACACTCTGGATGAGCTAAAGGCTGCTATCGAAGCATCCTGGGCCTCCATAAGACCTCAGCAGTGCCACAGGCTGATTGCCTCCATGCCACGCCGCATTGAAGCAGTCATTTCTGCAAAAGGATTCCCGACCAAGTATTGAGTGCATAACTGTACATGATTATTTGAAGGTTGACGTTTTTTGTATTAAAAACACTTTTCTTTTATTGGTCGGATGAAATATGCTAATTTTGTGAGATAGGAATTTTGGGTTTTCATGAGCTGTATGCCAAAATCATCCGTATTAAGACAATAAAAGACCTGAAATATTTCAGTTAGTGTGCAATGAATCTAAAATATATGAATGTTAAATTTTCATCATGACATTATGGAAAATAATGAACTTTATCACAATATGCTAATATTTTGAGAAGGACCTGTACATTGAGTCCCAATCACAAGTTTGCATTATTATAATTGACTTGAGTCTTTTTAATTTTGGGTTTTAATGATTTATTTGAGATGTTCTTTTTTTCAGGGTGTACAAATATTTAAACATACAACTTCCATGATTTCAAAAACAAGAACTAGGAACATGTATATGTTATGGAAGCAAATCGTTACCATATTTCAAATGAAAAAGCATTTTCAGAAATGCTTTTTCATTTTAAGAATGTGGCTGCATTGTTTGACTCATAAATTAAATTAGTAATCAATAATCCTATTTGCATTTTAATTTTCTTCTTCAAGACTGCTCATTCTTTCACTTAATTAAAATGAAAAAGAAAAAGACATTTGAGATTTATTTTTCAAAATGTACCCCAGCAAATAGATACCAAAATTCAATTTGAAATGAAAAAGCATTTCCAGAAATGCTTTTTCATTTTAAGAATGTGGCTGCATTATTCAATTCAAATTCAATTAAATTCAAAAATACTTTATTAATCCCAAGGGGAAATTAAATGTTGTTATAGCTCATATTATGAAGGTTTCCTCAAAGAGCCGTTGTAGATGCTGATGGCTGTGGGCAGGAAGGATCTCCTGTAGCGCTCCGTCTTACAGCAGATCTGAAGAAGCCTCTGACTGAAGACACTGTTGTTGTAGGACAGTCTCATGAAGAGGATGCTCAGGGTTCTCCATAATGTTCTTCATTTTATGAAGAATCCGTCTTTCCACAATGATCTCCAGAGGTTCCAGAGGAGTCCCCAGAACAGAGCCAGCCTGTTTTATCAGCTTGTTGAGCTTTTTTAAGTCCCTGGCTCTGATGCTGCTTCCCCAGCAGATGATGGCAGAAGAGATCACACTCTCCACACCAGACGTATAGAAGATATGCAGCATCTTGCTGCAAACACCAAAGGACCTAAGCTTCCTCAAGAAGTACAGTCTGCTCTGTCCCTTCTTGTAGATGGCTTCACAGTTGCATCTCCACTCTAGTCTGTTGTCCAGGTGAACACCGAGGTATTTATACTCCTCCACCACCTCCACTTCTTCTCCCATGATAGAAATAGTTTTTGACTTATTCCTGTTTCTCTTAAAATCTACAATCATCTCCTTTGTTTTAGTCACGTTCAAAATGAGATGATTGTTTCCACACCATGCCACAAAGACCCATAAATAAAATTAGTAATCAATACCCTATTTGCATTTTAATTTTCTTCTTCACGACTGCACATTTTATGCCATAATCAAAAAGAAAACAAAGCACACTTTGCTTTTTCGTTTTCGTGGTCTGCCCGCAAAGTACTGCCCAGAACTCAAAAACAAAAAAGCAATCGAGCGGCGGGCGGAGCAGAGTGACGTCAGCAGCTGCTGTTCCTCAGCTCCCTGCTGATCGAGCTACCCAGATTGTTCTGTAGGGGTCGCTGTGCTTGTCTGCATTGCATTACATTGCAAACGTGCCGAGAAATTGATTGAATTGCAGCAGGGCCGAGCTCAATTTGTGGCAGTGGCAGGCAGAACTGGTAGTTCCGGTGGCAGGCTGTGGAGGTTCTGCCACAGCCTGCCACCGAAGCTGCCACCGGAACTGCCACAGCCTGCCGCAGGGTGGCAGGGGATTCCGCGAGGATGCCAGAAGGTGCCAGACCGGCCGCAAAAGCTTGACAATGTGGTTGCCGCTGTTTTTGTGGAAGTTAATGCTGATTATCGGCAAACGGGATGTCATTGTCGTTATAGCCTGTTACCTTTAAATAATGATTAATTATTGATTATTATTTAATAAATAGCTTTAGACCCATAACATAAGGTGATTGTATTTACTTGACATAGAAAATAAATAGCACTATGTTTATGTGTGACGTGTTGAAAGGATGACGAAGATTTATTGCACAAACAGCCGGTTTATTATAGAGCACGAGTGGCTATTCTGAATTGTCACTCACAGAAAATTATAAATAAATGCTTAAAAACACGCTGGATGTCCCAGACCATGAGGCTGCCACGAGGATGCCACAGCCTGCCACCGAAACTGCCAGTTCTGCCTGCCACTGCCACAATTTGAGCTCGGCCCTGCTGCAATTCAATCAGTTTCTCGGCACATTTGCAATGTAATGCAATGCAGAAGTGCACAGCCCCCCCTACCGAACAAGCTGGGTAGCTCGGTCAGCAGGGAGCAGAGGAACAGTGGCTGATGACATCACTCTGCTGCGCCCGCCGCTTGGAATGCTTTTTCGTTTTCGAGTTCTGGGAAGTACTTTGCGGGCAGACCACGAAAATGAAATAGCAATGTCTGCTTTGTTTTCTTTTTGATTATGGCATAAAATGTGCAGTTGTGAAGAAGAAAATGCAAATGCAAATAGGATGATTGATTGCTAATTTTATTTATGGGTCAAATAATGCAGCCACATTCTTAAAATGAAAAAGTATTTCCAGAAATGCTTTTTCATTTCAAATTGAATTTTGGTATCTATTTGCTGGGGTACATTTTGAAAAATAAATTTCAAATGTCTTTTTCTTTTTCATTTTAATTAAATGAAAGAATGAGCAGTCTTGAAGAAGAAAATTAAAATGCAAATAGGATTATTGATTATTAATTTAATTTATGAGTCAAACAATGCAGCCACATTCTTAAAATGAAAAAGCATTTCTGAAAATGCTTTTTCATTTGAAATATGGTAACAATTTGCTTCCATAATATGTTGCATATGTTGATGGTTAGAAATCCATCAACATATACATACATGGGGGTATGTTTATATTTGAGCCTGGTTGCAAAGTTTTGACCACATTTCTGATGGTTTAAAGAAAACCCACAATATATTTAAATTTGGGCATGCAATTCTTGTTTTTAAACATTACTAAAATTGTTGTATTATTGTAGAATCATTTCACCCTGAAAAACAGAGTAATCCAAATTAATCTATCACTGTGCCCATGATGTGTACAGGGTTAGGCTCTGATATGCCCTGTATGTGGGCCAGTCAACATTAATGTTTTGCTATTGCTAAAACAGGCAGAATTATAATGAACTGTTTAAGCGTTTGGTATGAGTCATAGTCTGGATATCGAGTCAAGTGACAAATGACAGTGATAAAAGTGCAAACTAGAACAGTGTATCATCACAGGAGCCCCACAGTGTAACAGTCATGTAGAATGTCACTAGTTTCACTGTGGAGCAGATCTTTTACCTTTGGAAAATCAGACATGTCAGTTGAAAGTTCAGTGGCAATTTTTTTCTTAAGTGTAATGTCACCTTGGTGAGGAAAGGAAGGAGTAAGCTGTGGATTGAAACCTTGAATGATGGGTCTGTCCAAAGCTCTTGGCAGCAAGAACTGCAAACAATGAGAGCTGACAGCTAAAGGCAAGCACAGCCTCCATGCAACATACAGAAATACGGATCAGCTGGGTCAACCGCTGCAAGCGACCTGGACTCTGACTAGAGGGTTGGGAATTAAAGCAGGAAAACGTATCACGCCTCCACTCTGGGGCTTTACTGCTCACAGTGTGTACAAAAGATAAAAGGTTTAGCCCTTACTTCATAAAACAGATCCTTTGAAGCAATTTGATACTGAGAGGTTTCTGATTAATGAAACAAAACTAAGACTAACGATACAACAGAAAGTCCCAAATGTTTAGTTTCAGCTGAAAAACTAGCATATATATACACATGATATATTTCTTCTGTTTTTGCTTTTTGTTTCAGACTTTAATGTTTAAGATTCATCCATCCATTTTCTATACCCACTTCTTCAATACAGGGGTCGCTGTTGCCCATCTCCAGCAGTCTATGGTCTAGAAGCAGGGTATATCCTGGACAGGTCGCCAATCCATCGCAGGGCAACACAGAGACACACAGAACAAACAACCATGCACACCTAAGGGCAATTTAGAGAGACCAATTAACCTAACAGTCATGCTTTTGGACAGTGGGAGAAAGCTGGAGAACCTGGAGAGAACCCACACATGCACAAGGAGAACATGCAAACTCCATGCAGAAAGACCCCCGGCCGGGAGTCGAACCCAGAACCTTCACCTTCTTGCTGCAAGGCAACAGTGCTACCAACTTCGCCACCATGCAGCCCATGTTTAAGATCATTAAGCACATTTTAATATCAGAAAAATATACCTTGCTTAAATACAAAAGCAATTAACAAACCAACCTGGCTCTGCTTGAAAAAGAAATTGTTCATATTATCTTAGGAAATTGTTTTTGTTCAAGTACTTTGTTTCACTACCCATTCTGATCAGTGCCAGACCTGTAGACATGGGAGAGTTCCAAGGACACAACTACTGCTGAAGTAAAATAACTAAAAGTCTCCACATTTTTTCCAAATAGCATCTTCATGATTTACAAGACTTTTTACAAACCCTACATGGACTGACGACACAAAAGCAGAACTTTTTAGAAATCTGTCATAAAGCATCTGTCACACAGCATTTCAAAAAAAGATCATACCCACAGTCAAACATAGAGGTACTAACGTGATGGTGTGGTGCCATTTTGCTGCTTTAGAACCTGGATGGCATGCAGAAACTAATGGAAACATTAATTTTGATTTCTAGCAGAAGAACCTCAAGGAGAATGTTTGTCCAGCAGTTCATAACATTAGGCGCAAGCAAACTTGTTACTTTAAGCTTAGAAGGAATTTGCCTTACCAGGAATTAGACTACCTCTAAATGGTTGTCTTGCTTGTGGTAATTATTTTCCCTTTATTGTACATAATTTTAATGTGTAAACTTTATTTTGTATTAACTTAGATTATCTTGTCTGATTTTAATATTTGTTTGATGATCTCAATCATTTAAGTGGGACAAAGAAGCTGAAATAGAAGAAATGTGTAAGGGGACACAGTTCTGTATGGAACCTAATTTTATAAATAAAGTTAAACTAGCATGCAAAACTGTCTCTCTGATAAATCCCTTAATAAATTGATATCTTTCCAATATCTTAGCTAATCCCAAATCGGAAGTGAATAATATCTGACCTAATAAAACTCTGCCTTTTAAAAGGTTTTAACCTAAAGGTAATTCAGAAACACTTCAATGGGAAATGATGTGAGTATGGATAAGTAGATCAGGAAGGGGCTGGAGGCTTTTCCAGTAAAATAAAAACCATGGTACTTTGGATGTCCTCTAGCCTGGCAACATGTAGACAGGCACTGACAGGCAGGGGAGAGACAACCACAACAGACTACAGAAAGAAATGCAGGTTTCTAAAAGAAACATCAGCACACATCTCCGGGCTCCCATGGTGTGACTGAGAGAATAAGCACTCGAAAAGAAAATGTGACAGCATGGCACTTTTCATCTGCATGCTTTTGTGTTGCTTAGTTGCTCTAATTTTCAGGCTTTGTTTTTCACAGTTTCTCTTTGATTTTATTCAGCTTATCCTGTTATTCTATTTGATGTGCTTTTTTTACATTCTGTATCCTTGTTATGTTAGTTTATTTCCTGACTGTCAGTTGGTCTTGCTTTCTACTCTGCACTCATAAAAAAGTCTTTAGCTGAAAACCTAACATGGAACTTGACAGATAGCTCTTTGGGATTCACCTTGTTATTGCAAAAAGCATTATTTTAAGGCAAACTGTGTTGCCTTTGGCAGTTTTTGTAAATACAACAAAAATGGTAACAAACTGTCTTTGTGAAAGGTAGTAAGTGGTTACAAAATGCTATAACTGGTTTTAAAGTTGTATAAATGTTTGGTACATTCTTTGTTTTTTTGTTGTTTTTTTTTAAAGCTGTGGTAGGTAACTTTTGTAAAAATATTTTTTTTACAGTTTTGTTAAAAGTATCACTATGTCCTGACAGTAGAATATGAGACAGATTAGCTGTAAAAAAATAAATAAAATAAAGCTCCTCCCAGGGGTTCTACTGCCATTTGCAGAAATACACCGCTCCTGGTGAGAAACAACCAATCAGAGCCAGGTGGAATGTCTTAGCAGCGCCAATCACGCTCATGTATTTGTTGCTCACACCCCTTCGCACCCCGCAATCTTACGAGTGCGGGGTGCTGCAGCTGTGCTAATGATTTCTGGACCAAGTTTGTAGTCAAAGTATAGGCAGGCCATAGTCAATGTAAAGCATATTGTTTCGTTTCTACCAGTGAAGGTGCCAAGCTGTTTATCTGTCATCATTGGTGGCCGTGTTTACTAGCCTGCATATTTACGGCAGGCTACACTGTGGCAAAGGAGGAGTGGAGGGAGGGCTGTAGCACAGGAGAGAGCAAGGAGGAGGGACCTGTAAGGTGTGCTTGTTCAAACTTTCACTCCACAGTTTTCTCAGAACTCCCTACTGCACCTTTAAGCCAAATTATTCACAGAGCTGTGTTTAGTGTTTAACCACAAAAAATATTCATCTGAAAATGGTCACGTAATTTAACACTAGATGGAAAATTTTAAGCTAATATTTAAAGAAAGACTTTGAAAGGTCTGTTGAACTTTGTCTCAAGACTACATATATACCAATTTGAATTACAGTTTTCTAATTGGGTTTTCATAATGCTTTAACCTGTTAATGCAAATATCTGCCTTTTTCAGTGTCTTTTAAGAACTAAAAGAAAACTTAAATCTGTGACAACTGCATTCATAAAGTTTTTCTAGCAGTCGTTTATCATTACCATTAAGAGCAGAGGTGTACACAACCTTTAACATTGTGCATTAGGAGTTAGTACAAATAGAGTGGCTGCAGTCTCTGCGTGTGGACCTTCAACTTAAGACTGAGATTTCCAGAATATTTTTTTAAATTTTCAAATCCACCATGTTTTATGCTAGACAGAGGATGAAATTCAAGGATAAAATAGAAAAAGTTTGCCTCATACAGCCTTCTAATCTGCACTAATTTCACTCTCTCTAGCTCTATAACAGCCTGAATGAACCACAGATATGTTTTAGAAAATACAGTTTCCTTTTAAATTGCTTCCTACGAGGGTTGTCACCATACTAAAATTTCAAACTCGATACGATATTAAAAATACTGGATACCAATTGGTTAATAATTGACAACAATTGGTTAAAAAAGCACAGAAATAGCCTGACATGCTTCTGTACTCAGTAGAAGATAGACCATGTGAAAAGTGATAAGATACAAACGGTTTATAAGCAGTGAGAATACTGAAACTGACTTTCTGTCAGCAGCAAATGACACTAAATTTGGTATCTGCAACATTACTTTCTATGAGTGCTGATTTTAACAAGTCTGAGCTCAAAAGAGAGCATTTTCTATGTATTTTTGGTATTAACCAACTTAGTATTAGACAAGCATAACACTGTAATGTGTATTGTATCATTAAGCCCCTGTTTTTAAGCTTAACAGAAACAATGCAAGTCACATCACATAATGTCTCTTTGGATGGATTCCATTCAGACTGCTAAAGTAATGCAGGTAAAAGTTTCCCCGACCACCTCCGAAGGTGGCCTGAGGCAAAGCGGCAAGTGCCAGGAATGAACGGTGCATCTTGGTCCTCCTCTTCATGAGTATTATTCCATTTACTGCAGAGCTAGAACCAGAAAAATATGTCAAGCATTTCAAATGTGGATTCACCAGTGGGAGAAATGACCAGCTTTGGGTGTGTAGGAATCCTAATATAGGAGATAAAGGCAGCCTCGGACTACTTTCTTTATTAAAGGCAGGCCAACATATTGCCTTTCTGATAAATAAATTTTCTCAAAATCTGCCATGGTTGTACTAACAGACGAGATTCAGTAGGGCACCAGCCTTCAGTGTGTTGCAGGATTAATAGTGAGCTTTCGATCAGCTGCAGTTTAGCAAACAATGAGTTCTGACTGGCCAACAAGTCTCAGAGCAAATAGCTCCATTGTTATCACCTGTACTGGGGATAAATTGTCTTTTGGAGGCTGTGTATGAGGTCAAGGAGATCTGTGAGTAGGATGCATGGGATTCACCTGAAATTTCTCCAACAGCTCAGTAGGCTGAGAGGTTGAAAGAAACTGCTGCTTCAGACAGTTAATTGTTTCAAGCTCAAAGACATTAGCAAAAATAAAACTTATCAGTACTGAATATGAGCCGTGCAATATGAGCCTTGTATGAGTCCTGCAATTTAAATACTCCATCAACCATAGATAACCCTGTGCCAGTCAATCTCTATTGCAGATATTTAAGGCTTACATGTCAATCTGTAGAGGAATAGATAAAGATCACCTTGCTTCTTTGTGTCATAAAAAACTACCACCATTCTTGTTATGAAAAGCTGCTCAAACTTATTAAATATCAATGAAAAGATGCATCTTAATTTTTCCAGAAGCAACATTAAATTTGTACTTTTAAAAGTGATCTAAAGAAACTCAGTTACATGTGCAGTAACTCCATCAATCCTTTGCTATTTGCATCTTTTTATTTAAAAGCGGTGCCAAGATGAGCCACAGCCCTGTCATTATTCCTGCTAAGCGTGTGCATAGCACAGCAACTCTTTCCTTTTGTGACTTTGCTCAATAGGATGATTCTGAATAAACTGACACTACAGGGGGAACTGGACACTCTTGTGGCTCTCTGAGGGGAGAACATGTGCAAAACCCAACCTCCCACCTTCCCTGCAGAGGAGCTCAGTCCATCCTAGGGTCATTACCTAGCTGTGATCGGAATGCATAATGTGTGCACTGCCGAGATGAAAGGCCTGGGGAGATGTCTGCACCTTCTATGTCCATCAGTGCACCACGTGCCATTCATCTCTGCAGTCATCATGGTTTAAACAAGCTATGTGGGTCATGAGTTCCTCGCTGGGGGCCCCATTGTTGACACCAAGAGTAGTAGATAACTACATATTGCAGTGCATTCAGTAGTGAAAGAGAGCTGTAAAACAGAGACCAGAGGACCGAAGGTTGGACTTTGTTTCCTACAGCAAAGTGAAGTAAGACAGCTGGCTAAATGAGGGGCTCTACTGCAAGTTCTTCCCTTGCAGCTGGGACGTCAAAGCACAGACTACCACCTGTGAGATGCTTCTGGATATGAACACCCATATCATGGTGCCTAAAGGTGTCCTATAGGGAGGCATCAGTGTTTGCTGGGTACATCTGCCACAGTAGCCTTAGGGTCAGCACACAGAACACTGAGATGGTCATGGTACATACATCTAGACTATATGTCAGCCAGTTCTACTGGGCACCAGTAACTATACAGTATGTAAAAAAGTATTCGCCACTTACACCTTTCCTCTGTTTTTCCTTTTCTTCTAATTTGAATGTTTCAGATCATCAAATTAATTTTATAGTGAAACAAAGATAACCTAAGTAAATAAAAATCTGTTTATTTATTTTATTTATTCAAGGATAAAGTCTATCCAAACTAAGATGGCCCAATGTGAAAAAGTTATCTGAAGCATATTTTAATATGTGTACTTTACTGATTTAATTTTATGAGTGTTAGGAATTTCTAATTGGTACTCCATGGCTTTCTGTTTTCCTGCAGTATGTATCTGAAATGATAAAAAGGTCCCTATGTGTTAGCCACTTCGCAGTCAGCAGGATGGTATACAAGGTAAGACAAAATCTCTAAACCTCCCTGTTAGAGAACTTCAGACCAGTATCATCAGTTCTCCATAACAACCATCAGTCAATAAAGGTATGTACATTCTCTGAAAGAACAGAGAATTTGGTTCTTTTACCCAAGGTTGCAGGAACAACAAGGAAGTTCTTCCTGGCCTTTTTATACTTCACAAGATCTCTAGTACAGAACCCTCCAATTGAACTTTGCTACTTGCCAATTACCTTGCCAATTGAAACTTGGCAATTGCACAGTATTTTTCAGACACCATACAAGAAAAAGTTCCACCAACAACATATGTGCATTTTTTCTGCAGGAAACGTTTGAGGAACCAGGGTAGTTTTCCAGGGTAGTTTTTTACCCTCAGTGAAAGGCAGGTAAAATCTACCCTGAGAACAGCCAGGCTAGGGAGGTGGGACCTTTTTGGTGGACCATAAACTAAAGGCATACTTTTGCAGTGTGAGGATGGTAAGCATTTCTTACTGGTTGAATATCCCCAGCATATTGTTCCAGAAGTTTGACAGTTTGGCTGCAAACACAATATTCAAACCTAGCCACCAAGGCTGAATATCAGTGTTTTACATTCAAATACATACAACCTCAAATTCTACAACCTTAATGGAAATATTTAAATAAAGGAAGCACAGTGTTTCCCTCCAGAGGGAGAGAGTAACAATGTGTTTTTAATAGCTTTCAACTGGCAGAGTTTGGATATTTTTTTGTGTTTACGTTCTGAGATACAGATTAAAGCAATCTTAAAGAGCAGGATTGATGATCACTTACAGATTTTAAATTGAATGCAGAAGACATGCTGCTGAAGCATGTGTGTGTGGTTATTCTCCCTATGAGACATCTTGCAGGCTTAAATTATTCATGTTCCATGGATTATTACAAATTTACATAGAAGATGGAAGCGGTTTTAATTCGGTTTCAGAGTTTAATCGCTTTGTAACTGTCATAAATAATGTCTCTAGATAGCCCATTGTAATCCCAATCATAGCGCTCCTCTCCTTTCCTCTCTCCCAAACAAAAAACCAGGATCATCAGCACACTTCAATTAAAATTCCTTATTGCTACACACCTTCTCAAAATTTGGAGTTGTAGTACTTTTAGCATTGTAGCCTTTTCAACCATGTCCACTATGAAATAATCAGTTTCATCTGATTTCGCAGTTGACTTTGACCAGTGACCCAACTGGGTCACTGGTCAAAGCTGCTAAGCTAAAAGCCAGTTGTGGTTACCAGCAAATTTCTCAGTGCATCTCTAATAACATCTCTAATACCTATTCTTAGAATACATCATTCTATCCACCCATTGTCTGTTCCTGACAGGGGTTATGGATGGGTAGGTGCCAATCTCCAGCAAACATTGGGCGAGAGGTGTGGTACACCCTGGATAGCTCACTAGCTAACAGTCATGTTCTTAGACCGTGGGAGGAATCAGGAGTCTCTGATGAGAACCAACGCATGTACAGGAAGAACATGAAGAAAAAGAACCGGCTGAACCCAGGATGTTCTTGCTGCAAGGTAACAGTGCTACCAATTGTGCCACTATGTAGCCCCCTTAGATAACAGACAGCTTTTTCTGAACTTGTATACTACCATTACCATACAATGCCTTTTGATGATGTTTAAAGTGTTTCCAGAATGCAAAGTACAAAGATCCTACAATATATATCCCTCCAAAATTATGTTTCTTGTCAAAAGTCCTGCTCCTATGACTTTGCTCTGTTTCTAGAAAGGTAAAATGAACTTAGGACATTAAAAAAATCAATTAAAGAAAACAAGAGTTTCAAATAGGTAAAGAATATAAAACAGAAGTTTCAACTGACTGTCAAACCACAGCATGCAACAATTTTATATTGTGTCTCTTATGCAATTTAGTCTCTGTATCACCACAGCAACAGCTGTATCCTCATTCTGTGGTACAAACAAGTTCTGATTGGACTCTGAGAAATGGATGTCTGGTATGGAAACCTCTGGGCCTCGTTCTTGTTTTTTGTGGAAGATGCAGTACTTCTGGTGCCTTCAAATAATGATCTTTGGCATACAATGGAATGGTTTGGAACCAGGTATTAAGTGGCTGGGAGGAAAATCAGATAATCTAAACTGAGGCCACTGTTCTCAACAGGAAAAGGGTGGGATGCTGTCTCCAGATTTGGGGTAAACATTATCTTAAGTGAATGAGTTCAAGTAGCTTGGTGTCTTGTTCTCAAGTAATGACTAAAGGGTGTATGAGACAGATAGACCAATCAGGAGTTGTCTGTAGTAATGCAGGTATTGCACCTGTTGGTAATTGTGAAGAAAGACCTGAGCCCAAAGCAAGACTCTCAATTTACTGGTATTAAAGTTAAAGATCCAAGATCCAAGTGTCAGAAATAAACCTTCTCCATAGAATGACTGGGGATAATGATGAGATGGGGACTGGCATTGAACGGTACCGGCTGAGGTGACTTGGGCGACTTATTAAATAAACACCATTTAAATAAAGATAGGAGAAGACTGACAGAAGTCCTGTGGGTTTACGTTACAGGAGAAATTCCTTATCTAAATATGAGACTAATAAATAATCTTCTTGTCTTTCTTACTTTTATGTTTTGTTAATACACTACAATACGTTTAAGAGACTAATCATGAATTAATTTCACACAAAAAACTGTTCCATGGTTGAGTTTGACACCTGTAACTTCATTGTGGACGAGGTGGAACGAAACATTTCAGTTCAGTGTTCACTGTTTGAACCATGGAATTATAGATTACAGTCAAATATTGTAACCGATATTGTTAGGCATTTTCATGGTAATTATCATAGTATTATATTATCAAACATTAATACTTATATTATATTAATATGTATATTATGTGGGGTTCTAATTACTGCATTTAAATTTTGAGTTGCCTTTCGCAGTCGTTTTCATCATGCTGCTGTTTGTCCATATCCCAACAAAAAACTGACGAAGTTTGCTGTTGGGATAAGGATGGGGCTTGGATTGAAGGCCTTTATGTAACTGAAAGCATGGTTGCAGGTGTGCACACAGGTCCATTAGTTATACCAGGCTATTTATCGCTGAAAGAGAGAATTATGATTTCTGTCAATTTGGGGGGTATGGGGCAAAACCTCAGCATCAAGTTAAGCTTTGTTCACTTCAAAAACATCGTCAAATTTAACTTTAAAACAGCAAGGCCGATCTGAAGACTTGTACTTAGATGAGAAAAGAAAGTTCAGAGAATTCATAAATAAAGAGTTTCTTCATGGGCTTCAAACAATGGCGGTATCGATTATCTGTAACAGACAGAAGTAAGCTGATTAAAAGCAAAAATCAGTTTTCTAATAATGATGTTGTTTATTAAGGGAAGAAAGTTATCAAAAGCAACCTGATCCTGTGTTAAAAATTAATCATGACTTAACTGTAACAACAAAAGTTTTTGGAAAGCTGAGTTTAGTTTCACAAGCCACGCTCTGGCACCACCAGACCTGTAGAACCAAGAAATAACTTCAATAGAATGTGCCTGGCAACATTTGAAAGTAACTTATCCAAATAATAACTTATCTAAATAAATTAAAAAACAGCCATTTTCAAAATTCTTTTGAATCTTAAAATCATTTCTAAGGCTTTGAGATTGAACTACAGTCGGAGACGTTGTCCACAAGTGGCGAAATCCTGAAACAGTGGTGATCCTTCCCAGGAGTGACAGGCCTACCAAAATTACTCCAGGAACTCATCAGCAACTCATCCAGGAGGTCACATAAGCACCAAAAACAATATCTAAAGTTCTGCAGGCCTCACGTGCTTCAGTTAAGGTCAGTGTTCAGGATTCAACAACAAGAAAGACACTAGACAAAAAGGCATCCATCCAGCTCCAAGGCCAAAACCATAGCTGACCATAAACACAAGGCTCCATCTCACATTTCTGAAAAAACAAAAACATCTTGATGATCCCCAAAATCTTCTAGTGTGGTCTGAAGAGACAAAAGTGGAACAGCCTGGAAGGTGTAAATCCCAGTACATCCAGCATAAAACTAGTATTTCAAAAGAATAACATTGTGCCAAACATGGTGGTGGTAGTGTGATGGTCTGGGGGCTGCTTTACTTTTTCAGGATCAGGATAGCTTGCTGAGATTGATGGAATCATGAATTTTGCTCTCTATCAGAAATTCTTGTATGAAAATGTGCGGACATCAGTTTATGACCTTGTGGTGCCCCAGTCATAAATAACAACATGTATAAAACATGGACTCTGAACTGTGCACAAACAACGATGCTGGAATGGACACTCTACACCTTTAAATACAATGTCAGCTTACTTCTAGCTGAGCCCAGAATGGGAGGAGTCACAGCTGGAATCCCTGTGATTAAATGGAGCCAATTACAAAAACACTTTTCCCGCTCCACCTCGTTCTCTACCCATGCGACTCTACAAGGGAGGCGGACAGGGGAGGAAACGCGTGTGAATGTCCAACTTGCTGGCAAGCAGGACTAATTCTTCAAATTTAGATCCGCAGGTGACAATAATCTGATGTTAGCAAGTTATGCATGATCTGCTGTTAGAGTACCGAGTGATTGTGCAAAAGGGGAATTAAGCCAACTTGTCTTCAACTTTTTTTTATATGAGGTTCTGCAGAAAAGCAACCTGAGCCAGAGAGGCCCAGAAGAGATGTCTCTAATCGAAGCGGTATTAGAGAAGAAGGCATTGGAACCGCAGCTCTGCCAACCCAGTGTAAGCTTTGAGACTAGTTATTTGTTCTAAGTTGTGTTTTAAAGTTAGGACAAACTTTATTTTAATAGGTGATTTTAAACACAGAGTGGCCATAACTAATCACCAGCTCTCATGCGCACATTAATATGTCTTTCGATGGTAGTTAAAGGTACATGTTTGACTGCAAAGAAGTGGTGAACAAGCTATAAGTGTTCCTCTGTTAGCTAAAGCCACTATCAGCTAATGTTAATACCAGGCAGGTCATATATTTACAACTGACTCGTTGCCATCTTATGACAGTCCATAGATGGTCCTCTCTGTACTTTTAGAAGTCCATTACATGTATTGTCTCGAAATAAACTATTCAAAAGGTTTATTTCTATTTCAGCAAATCATTCTTTAAAATATTATTTTATGAAAACAATCTACTCTTCTGATTTTGCATTGTGACTGGTTGTTTGAAGATATTATTGTTCTTAATTAGTTCTAAGACTAATTTGACCTCATTTACAGATTCCTAAAGATAAACCTTAGTTTTTAAACATAATTCAACATTAAATTATGATATCATTGCATAATTGTATTGGTTCCCTTGTTCCTTAATTTGAATATAGTTCATTAGTTTTCTTTATTCCTTCATTTTGCTTGGTAGTTTTGGTTAAATTCTTCTGGCCTAGAAAAGAGTTTGCTGACTGAAATATGTTTAACTCAGAGCAAAATTTTTCTGTAAATAAATTCTCGTATTTTAAAGAGAAGTTGTTATGAATATATTCTGAGTGTGTATAGTTTGCTGTTCAATAATGCCAGTGCTCTAATCACTCTTTCATCTATTTTCCTAATAGTGCCGCCATATTCCCAGGACAAACCCTGAGAGACCGAATGGCTATTTAATTAAATATTAAGTAACAGAAGCATCCAGATTGCACAACCACTTTAAGGTCAAGTGCACTTTGCTTACACCAACAACTCCACCTTTTAGGAGTGGCCTAAACAAAGTTAGGACATAAATTTGTAAGACATACTGTGGCTGTTCATGCTTAAAGATCCTCGATATGTGTGAATAGAAACTATTCTGCAAAGAAGAGGGTGTGAAAATTCCCCCACAACAATCTAAAAGAGTTATTACTATTTACTTAAAATACGTGATGGCAGTTGTTGCATTCTGAATATCCTCGTCCAACATGACACAGCATTTTTTCGGAACTGACACAGCTCCACCAAAGCTAAACATACTAAATAGTGCTGAGCATAGTCAGAAGAACTGGTTTTTATGTGCTAAAATCTGCCAAGGGTTCCTTTTACAATAATGTAAAACGAAGTGCCGTATATCTGTCTTTTTTACTTTCCAAATGATTTATTACAAATTATGATGTGTTCAACCTAAAAACCACCACTGTGGAAAGAAAAGATATGTAAATAGCCTGATATTAAAACCATTAACAAAGGACAGATACTGTAAACTGTGAAATAAACTGTTATGTTGAATATATTTATTTTCATTAAATGTTCCTTTTCTTTTATGTCTATTTATAACACTCAGTCCGCAGAATTAGAGTTGGTTTAATAAAAAAAAAAAAAAGAAATTAATAAAAAACAAAACAGACTCATAAAGCCCTACTCATTAGTCATTACGCAGTAACAAATCACAATACGTTGAAACTGCAAAGCTGAAATTTAATTCTTTGCTAATTAAGTCACCAATTACAGAGAACATTAAACTTTTTAATTGGTTTCAGTGAGATGACTGAGCCCTGATAGGTAATGATCTTATCAAATACTGCAGCTGTAGTCAAAAGAAAAGCAATGGAAAGCAGCCGGTGAAAAGCAGATCAATGAGGACGGAGGATGCAGAGTCCGAGCAGATGGATGATGTAATACAGAGCGACTGACATACAGATGCTTGGAATGATATTTGGGTAAACTCAAGCCTCACCTTGCCTCCCCCTGATTGATGACCATGTATATCTCCCAGGACATATTTTCAGCAACGGCTCCATGAGGCACAAGGAGGCTGACCCCTGGAAAAATACACAAACACACACATGCGTTAACATGCAGAATTATTGATGCCTGACAGCATGGGACGAAAATAGATCTCACAACATTCAGGTTTCATATGCACTGAATATATTCCCAAATGTTTTCATAATCCTGTTAGAATTAGATTCAAAGTGATTTTTTAAATTGGCCAACATGTTTCTTCTGACCATTTGACAAAATACCAGTAGAACCATCCAATCGTGGGTTGGCTTTTTTAATGAACAGTTTGATCTCTGTAATGCAAATAAAAACATTTCCACTGATTATCAAAAAAAGAGTGTACATTATTTTCAACATGCTATTTTTAATAACATTTTAATGAAAACAAATAATTTACTAAATCAAGTTTGTATGTGTGTCTGTAGTTTGCTATACAGCCTTTGCACAGGCCAGGTCCATTATCAGAGATGTGGACCATCCCGTATCCGATGAGTTTAGACTGATGCCCTCCGGACATACAGAATGCCCCTAGCAACAAAGAATTTGTATAATAGTTTGTTTGTGCCACATGCAGTCAGCCTTTTGAACAAGAGCTACAGAGCCTGAGAACCGAGTATGTTGCAACCACCACCACCACCATATATGACATTTGGTAAGTCTTCTTAGGTTTAAAATCCTCACCATGCATTCTCCAAACATAATTCTTGACATAGTGGCCAGAACAGCTCAATCTTTGTCCAGAAAACATATGGCTTGTGCTCGTGCGTAGCTGTAAACTCCAATCAAGCCTAAATGTGTCGATTGGCAGTTGTGTTGATGTTTCCTGTGGACCGTACTGTTCCAGCATCTTCTAATTAATATACCTTGGTATTTTATTGTTTGTTCTTTAACTTCCTAACCAGATTCTTTTCACTTGAGGGAGACACCTTGACCCAGACGTTTTAAAACTTGGACATGATTCCAGAAGGACAGTAACTATGTATGTAGTCCCATACTTCTGCACAGGAAAAAGAATGGTTCAAATACATACTATTAATATGACATTTATACCCATGATGAGTGTATTTAAATGTCAGAAGTGCAGTGATGTGTTTCTAATATTCATACTAAGGCTGTCTGTACTCAATGAAATTGTGCGATCACTGTGCTCACAACCACCCCACGATGCAAACCAAGAAACCATTTTTCAATTAAGTGAAAACTGGACGTAATGATGAAGAAAGTTTGACTTTTCATAACCTTCTAACAATTTAAACCAGCCAACTGGTGATTGTACAACTTAAAGCAAAACAAGTGGGGAATCTTTACAGGATGTTAACACATCAGCATCTACTTTCTACTGCTGCGTAACGCTAGCCATCTGCTGCTGATTAAAATGGCTACACATTTACATGGAAGTGCAAAGAGCATATAACAGTCCTGCTTTGAAAGGGGTGGGTGGGGAGCAAATAAAGAAGGCTTTGTGAAGCTTTGTGGAAAGTGAATATATTATGAAATGTTCATTCTAACAAGTCTGTTTGCATCAAATAAACACTGTTTCACACATCAGACAAGCTGTTCTGCCGGGCCCCGCAGAGGAAGGAAAACATGTTAAACATAAACTACAGTTCTACGGGTTTGCTTTTTATAAAAGGTGAGGAAAGTAAAAAAAAAAACATGTTATCATTTCTCTAAACTGGTCAAACTCAAAGCACAGCATGATGTAAGCAACAGTTAAATCCTTTTTACTGAAAGTAAAAAATAAAAAATAAAACACTGACAAATGAACACCAAGTTCTTTCTTCAACTACAAAATATGTTTCAATGTGGATAATTTTAACTGTGTTTTGCTAGCTGTCCATTTTTTGCATCTTATTTTATGCATATCTGTCACGTTGAAGCATTTTGGCCAAGATTGGTTGAAATTTTATGGTGCTTCATAAATAAGGTGTCATAATATGTTCTTATCCACCCTATTGGTGTGCTGGGGTATCTGGTAGCGAGATGTTAGTACCAGATCCTTTAACCTGTTAAGCCCTAAGGGTTTTAGAAGTAATTTCCGCCTAAAATTACATAATTGAAATAAATTAAGGATAGCTCCATAGTTATAAGGTCTACATGCAATCTTTTGGTACCTGTTTAAAGGTAAGACATAAAACAATATTTTTCAAGTGGAACCACAATTGCAACTGGTACTATGTCACAAACGCTTTAGTGGTCAATATGCCGGGTGGAGCTGACATTTTTGCGCAATATAGCCAAATGAGCAAAAACTGTGCCAAATGTGTTTTTTACATTGTAAAAGGGAAACTGGTCAAATAAAAGTGCTGATTTCCAGGACTCCTTCTGCATATGACAAAGCTTTTGGTCATGACATTTACACTGTGTATCATCAAAATGTGCCACTGTGCACAGCAAATCAATATAATGAAAATAAATCACACTAAAATGTATCCTTTTTTTACTGCAACTGGAGGAATTTACTTGTACTCAGCGACTTCTGCTTCATCCGGGAGCAGGTCGCGGGGAGCAGCAGACTCAGTAGAGACACCCGGAAGTCCCTCTCCCCAGACAACTCTTCCAGCTCCTCCGGGGGGAGCCCAAGGCATTCCCAGGCAAGCCGAGAGACATTGTCCCTCCAGCGTGTCCTGGGCCGTCCCCTGGGCCTCCTCCAGGTGAGCCGTGCCTGGAACACCTCTCGAGGAAGGCGTCCAGGAGGCATCCGGTATAGATGCCAGAGCCACCTCAACCGGCTCCTCTCGATGTGGAGGAGCAGCGGCTCTACTCTGAGCCCCTCCCGGATGGCCGAGCTCCTCACCCTATCTCTAAGGGAGTGCCCGGCCACCCTACGGAGGAAGCTCATTTCAGCCGCCAGTGTCCAGGATCTCGTTCTTTCGGTCATGACCCAAAGTTCATGGCCATAGGTGAGGGTAGGAACGTAGACCAACCCACCAGGGGTGAGTCATTGTTGTTTACAGATTTATTACACAACATATATCCTACACAACAGTGATCACAAACGTAAAATAACTAAAGCATTGTTGAAAAAGCAGACATGAAATGTAAATCTGCTGAAAATTAGAAGAACCGTGAAATCACCCATGAAATCACCTTCTTCATCATCATCTTCCTCACCCTAATCAACGCAGCTGTCTGAACAATATTCCACTTCGATGTTACTCTTCTGCGAAATGTTGTCCAAAACTTCCAAACCAGTAATTATCCTCTTCTGTGCCATTATAAGTGATCAATTGTTCAGAAATACAACTACTCAAAGCCTAGGGAGCAGAGCGCAAGCTAGCTGTGAGGGCCTGCAAATTTACGCAGTCTTTACAACACACACATTTTGTGACCAGAGAAGGGGCTACTAAGACAAGTTATGGCTTGTCGGAAAGGGGGTGCTCTCTTGATTCTAGCAATACCACACATGGGGAGTTGCTGCAAAAATAAAATGGTTTTATGTTGCATTTCGTTCAAAATGTCAGCCCTGTCAGAGGGAACGTCAAACGTGATTTTGGGTGTTTAAATTGCTGTAAAACTGAAAGTATTTGTGAAACACTAATTTGGTGAATTGTTTTACATTACAACATTAAAGCCTCCTTGAGTAAGGGATTTAGGAGAAAAAGAATTGAGAGGAGGGGCCTTCATGGATTGGACTTGGTCTGCAACAATTCTTATATAGGTGCTAAATGTCAAGGTAATATTCACGCAGATGGAAGGATCCATGGTTTTCCATAAGATTATTACTCAAAGCATCAAACTGCTTTCTCCGACTTACTCCCCTCCTATAGTACATCCTGGTGCCATAGGCTCCACAGGTAAGTGCTGAAGATGCACCCAACCATCTATGTGTTATACAAATGTGGTATTTACCTTCTTCCACTGCTTTATAGCTTCCAAGTTAGTGTAGCCAATGCTGGCTCTTTTGGAGGAGGGTAGATGGACACCCTTGCAGGTCTACAGTGTTGCAGCACCACACACAACAAGCTGCAATGCATATGCATTTTCACATATTTCTATCAGAAACAACATTAATGTCTTCAGCAATAGACCTACAGAGGTTCCTCGGCTAGAACAGAACACACAAGCTAGATTTCGCTTCCCAGCTGTATAAGGGAGCCATGGCCAGTTCACTACTGCTCCTTCTTTGGACCAATTTTGATTGATAATGACCACATCACAGCAGTAATAACCCACATCAACTGCAGTATTGGAGATGTGCTGACCCAGGTGTGTACCTGCCCATTTTTGACCAAATTTACTCAGTTTGCTCTCTACACTAGCCGGATTTTTCTGATCCTAACACATTAACATTGAGGACACAATGTATGCCTGCTGCCTCACATGTCTCACTCACTGACTTGTGCCATGATGAAGCAATAACCAGTATTATTCACTTCAGACATGAAGTTCAGCCAGCAGTGCATTGGTGGAAGAAACTAGTCAATACCTTTTATTGTCATTAGATCTATTTCTAAGCTCTTTTTATACCTTTGTAACACTTAATAATCTTCATAATCATCTTCATTGCTTGACTATGCTATGTTAAATGGATTACATGTTTAAGCATTTCTATGCAACCTTTTCTGTCTGTGGATCAATTTTCTTTTTTTAAGAAACAACATAATAGGAAAACAGCCCTCAGCCTTGACTTTCAATTGAGAGCTTCAGGGGTTGATTTGAAGTTTTTAAGTATTAGAAAGATGTCATATCACTGTAATCTGGCTGAAAACTATATGAATCCGTGTAGTGGTGAAAACTAAGAAGTGAGTCAGATGTACGTCATTAGCTAAGGTATGTTTTAGCTGATTTAAGCCATTTAAAACAAATTTAAAACTGATGTTCAAACTGAAAAGAGAGTTTGGCATTAATTCACACCGCTGCCTTCACTGCCTCCTTACTTCCTCCCCACCATTTTCCCAGTCCTGACGTTTTGGGCCAACACCACTGCTGACTAAAGTGGCCCATCCTTGATTTGTCCAAAATATTTCTTGGTTATCCCCAAGACTTTTGGGAAAATATTCTATGGCAAGACAAAAGCATTTGGAACATGTTTGTCCTTTTATTCATAAAATTACCACAGCGGTAGTGTGATAGTCTAAGGCTGCTTTTCTGCTTCAAGAGCTGGAAGACCTTCTGTAACCACGTTTGACCTCATTTACACTTTCTGACTGGTTGGGATAACCTTTTAACCTCATTTGAAAAACAGCATTTTGTATTTATTCAAGTTATTGTTCACTGATATTAAAACTTATTTCATGGCAAATAATTTCCCCAGCACTGTGCTTGGCAAGGCAGATTTATTTATTTCACTTAATCCAAAACCAAAAACTGTTCTAAGGGTCATCCTTAACATCATCATCTTGCAGGGTAATTAAAAAACAGAAAGAAATTGAAATACTTTGCTAAAGTGATAAAGTGATCATAATCAGAATCAGATTCAGAAAATCTTTATTGCCACGTACGTTTTTGGACATACAAGGAATTTGTTTTGGCGTAGTCGGTGCAATACAGTACAAATTAAACAGTATAAACATATCTACAATATAATATAAATATATGTGCACATTGAGGTCAGCTAAATGCTTCATCACAATGTTCATTTTGTTAATGACAAGCACAGTTCACACTTTATTTTGATGTGATTTTCTTTCTCCAATAAAGTTACTGAATTCACACTTGAATTATTTCTTTAATTGAAAGTTGCTTCCATTGCAGCCAATGTTCAAAGCAAGGTCTGTGGAATAATTAAGACATAAATTCAAGGAGGGAAGCTGCTAGTCAATTTTTAAAAATGTTATTCTAATTTAAAATTAATTCAAGCTTTCAAACAGTGATTTGGTCTACTACTGCTGTGTTGGGATGTAGCGTGAAGCTTCTATTTGACAGGCTGCATCTTCAAAGTCTTTGTGAAACTGCACAGATGTGAGATGCTTCTATTTTACAGCTTATTACCGATGTGACCAGAGGCTTCAGTAATCTGCTGTCAAGTGCTGTGTGTGGGGCTGGCGATTAAGGCTAATGAATAGGAGTCCCTGCAGACATGCTGTATGAGTGCTGCACTTGACAGCAGTGACTCCTCGACTCAGATCCTTAGCCTGAAAGTTGTCTGCAGGAGGCTGATTTCACTTCATCCATGAAAGCTAGCTGATGGTGATGCTACGCACATGGCAACCTCTGTTAGAGTACTGAGGGTGCAGCAGTTCAAACATACTGTTGACCGTGTGGGCAACTGCAACAGTTGCTATAGGCGCCCTCAATTGTCCCATTTCTGTTGTGTGTAATGTTATATAATTCTTCTCCACACTCCTGTGTGTGAATGCCCTATTCACTTCAGGTAGATGCGGACACTGGAGTGCCACCTGAAGAAGGGATCATTTTTTCCATTTCTGTCTTTTTTTATCTAGCTTGAACAATAGTTGACAAACATCCAATGCTACGGCTGACCACCATGTTAAAATTTACAGTGCCTTGCAGGAGTATTTATACCCCTTACATTTTATCACATTTTGTCATGTTATAACCACTAATTTCCATATTTTTTGTTGTGATTTGATGTGACAGACCAATACAAAAAGGTGCATTATAGTGAAGTGAAAGAAAAATGATACATGCATTTCAGAATATTTTACTAATGAAATTTTGAAAGTATGACGTTCATTTGTCTGCCTGAGTTAATACTTTAAACAATCACCTTTTGCAACAATTACAGCTGCAAGTCTCCTGGGGTATTCTTCCTCTACTGACTGAGAATTTTATCCATTCTTTTTTGCAATACAACTCATGCTTAATCAGACTGGATGTAGAGATTCTATGAACATCCATTTCAAAGCCTTGCTTCAAATGCTTAATTGTATTTAGGTCTGCACTTTGATTGAGCCCTTCTAACAGCTTTGATCTAAATCATACTATTGCAGCTCTGGCTGTATGTTTAGTGTTCTTTTCCTCCTGGAAGGTAAACCTCCAGCCCAGTTTTAAGTCGTGAAGCATCTATCTGGTTTTCTTCTACGAATATTCTGTATTTAGCTACATCTGTCTTCCCATCAACTCTTACCTGCCTCCCTGTCCCTGCTGAAGACCAGTATCCCCACTGCATGATGTGACAATGCCCAGGTGTAACAGTGGGTAGGTTGTATTTCGGGCAAAGTGCAGTGTTACATTTCTGCCACATTTATTGTTTTGCATTTAAGATACAAAGTTCAGTGTTGATTCCATCCGACCAGAACACCTTCTTCCAAATGTTTCTTGTGTCCCCAACAGGACTTGTGGCAAAATTGTGGCTTTCTATTAACAATAGCACTCTTCTTGCCAATCTTCAATAACGGTCACATTTGTGGGTTGCATGAAAACAATTTTCCTGTCAGCAGGACACCTCCCTGCAGCTCATTCAGAGATACCCATGGGACTTTTGGCTGAAACTCTGATTAATAGTCTCCTTGCCTGGCCTGTCAGTTTAGGGGAATAAACAAGTCTTTGTAGGTTTACACATAATTATGCTTACTTAGTACCATTTCTTTGCTTTTCCACCACCTGAAGCTCTAGCTCTGGACCCTGAAAACAGTATTAACCCAGCACCAATTTGCTGCTGTACCAGTGGAAGGAGACATTTGTGTCAGGGGCTAGAGACTCATGGGGGACAATAGCCAGTAAGTAGGAGAATTTCCTGCTCACTGATTATTTTCCACAGATATAAATGCCATTTCCAACTCAGTTTATTAACACGGTCTGCCTTTCAATATGTGCAGGGCATGTTATTAAATCTTGCTCTAAAAGCTGTGTTCAACTCCTTATTTCCAGTGCTGCCTTCTCCCTGCCCTGTCTGCTGTGTTCCTTGGTCTTCACAATGAAATGTATTAAAGCTTGTGGCTGTAATGTGAAACGTGAAAAAGGATATGAATATTTATGCAAGGAACTGTCTTTAAGGATTTTATATAATTACGTTTTTAGTCACCCTTTAAACAACTAAACATGTTCAATATTAATGGTATGCTAATGTGATTTGTATCAGGTAATAATTGACTCAAAATACAACACTGGACAATACATGCAGATAAAATCAAATTAAGTCAGTCATAAGATCTCATTAAAGCAGGGTAAAATATACGGATTACAACGTATAACATCATATTTTATGTTTTTCTTTTCCACATGTACAATTTTAAGACCATCACAATAAGAACAGAAATATAAACAATCGAAATAATTGTATTATTAACATCTCACAATGCTGTTACTTTCACAAAGCATTCTAGCAACTTTTTTTTTTAAAGATTCAAAAAATCCTTGGCAGTGTGGTTTATCTGGTGTTCGAGTAATGCAAGCTACAGTTTTAAATGAGTTGGAAGATGATGGGAGAGAGTTACTTTCCTATGGGTTCATGTCTTCTAACTTCATTAAAAATAAGGCAGGTATGCGATAGTTTGATGTGGATGTAAATAAACAATTACAGTAGCAACAGTAGCTACAATAATCCTTTCGATTAGCATGGTCTGATCAATTAAAACAGTAAACATGGGTATTTGAGCGTGGGATATTAGCATTGAACTTGGGGTGCATTGAAAAATACAGCCATACATCAATCCTGTGCTATTTTAAACATCAATGAGGTGTTTGAAAATAAATCTGACAATGCACATACTTGTATAAAGCTTTTTAAAACCGAACTGTATTGTCTACATATACATTATAGCCATTTATTCAGACTGCTACTTTTAAACAGGAAGTGAAATTTCAGCAGACACCAGGGAGGCTGTATAGAGAACAGCAATACTGCTCTTCTTTATCATTTTGAGCCTTCTACCTCAGCTTTTTTTTGGATGAGAATGTCTGTAGCCTTTTGGAAATCATAGAGTTAGGTTAATAATGAATATTCTATGAGTAATATATAGAAACAGATTTTCACAATCAAGATGCACTCTGATTTTTATCTTGCCATGCATGATGGTATATTGAAAAACATGCGTAAAATGGTTCTAAATGTGAAGAAATTAAAAGGGTTTTGTGTCAAATCAAGTCCTGTCACAACACATTAAAATTTGTGTGTTTCATTTGAAGTGAAATTGTAATGCTCTGTGAGTGCCCCAAGTGGTCAGATAATTATGGCTCCAATTAATCAAAAAGTAGGTCATGCTGCCATTTTTATTTCAGTTTCAAGCATCCAGACTGCTGACGTGAAACAAAATATTGATGCTTGAGGTTAAGTAACGTTGTTATTTGATCACTGCTGCCATATATGAGTCGTAGTTTTGTTGATTCCACAGCAGTTGTTATGATAATCCATAACTTGCTGTTTGGACTTTTTTTGCCAGTGAAACAAATGGCTGACAGGCAATAGTGACAAGAGTGCCGGTTCTGCTTGGTAATACATTGTTTGAGCTGTTGCAGGATCAGATTTTTGATTACCATAAATTAACACTCAACATTTACATTCAGCATTGTCACCCATTCACATTGACATGGCTGATTTCACTGGCTTTATACACCGGACTGTTATTAGTTTTTAAATAAATATTTGAAAATCATTGTGTTGTGTCCTTTACTATTTTGTCATAACCCATGAGAAAGGTTGTAACAACATTTTTTGATTGATCCATTTCAAATTATATGTAAACTTTACAGTATTTGTTATAAGTGGCGATCGTTGCAAAGGGCATTGTAGTGCTACAACCAACTGCGGTTATATTACATTTATACATTACATTTATATTACATGTGTGGAACCCTTTATTTTTTCTACAAAAAGGAGTTTTCCAACGATTTTATTCATGTTTGGTGTTCTGTTACTGAAATCATAGGTTTTATGTCGGATTTGACAGGTAAAATACCTTCCAAAATGTTTCACAGAATATTATCCCCAAAACCTTGGAAATTATCTTGATGGTTTTTGGCAAATGTGAGATGATCTTAATATTCTTTCTTGTCGGCACTGGTTTTCTTCTTCATACTCTCGCATAATTGCCCAGTCTTTTTCTTGCTGTTTAATTATGAACTGTGTTTTATTTATAAATTCTTATATTTTAAACATAAATTGTTTTGAATTTATTCCATATGTGTGCAGAGTTTGCTGTTTTGATAAAGCCAGTTTTCATCTATTGTTCTAGTCCCAACACCATATTGGGCTGGTATTCATAGGACAGTATTTGATAGACTGAAAGTTATTTAATTAAATATGAATAACTTCAGCCTATTAATGATGTTGACTTTATTTTGGGCAATGGTTTAGCTGGTAGCACAGTTTAGGCAGATGTTCTTTCTTTACCTATTGCGGCATCTTTTCCTCGTACAACAGTCTCCAATTATGGTATTAATGAGTTCCCATAAGTTTTTTTCTGCTTGTGTGGTCACACTTGACATTACAAAGGCTGATGTTGACATATCTCATGTGTCTATGATTTGTATGTTCCTTGTATCTTTAAGTTAGTTTCCTTTGACAGTTTCACAGAATGTGTTGTTGCATGAGCAAAAGAACGATAAGAGTCTGAGAGATCTATTTGATCAAATGTTGCCTGAAGCTGAAGTAAACTGTGCAGCTTGTGGTTACATATTGCATAATGGTCTGTTATTTTGAAAGTTGGTCACTTTGGTTGACAACTTTGTGGAACATTTCAGCTGGTAGTACCAGCAATGTTTCATCAAATGGTTTTAGGAGTGGCACGTGCCACTAACGTGGCACTAACCTAGTTTATCCAGTGTTTGGTTTTCCTAAAACAATGCAGAGTTACCATGGCTCAAAATTTAATTGCACATGTTAAACCATAGTCAGTCATAGCATACCATGCCCAAAGCCAGCCTTGGAAAGGTTTCACCGACCCTGGCATCTCTTTTGCATACCTAATGAATAGACCTGGGTAAAGACTAGGAAGAGGGCCTGCTGTGGCAGATTTTAGCTGCAAGAGAGGCAGTCCAGGAAAACAAAAGCTTCAGCCCCAATGAACTCGCGTTTGAATATAAGTGTGTAAACCCGTGGCTGTATTAAAGGATAACTGGGTTGACTCAGAACCTAGCTATCCTTTAATAACTTGTTTGATTTTGTAAATGAATTTAGACATCGACTGTTTGTAACTGGTGTTCTGGCAAAACAGAATCTGCAAAATCCACAGACTAGAATAAAGAGCAAGTATGATCCTGGCGCAATATACCATGAGTTTAGTCCTGTGGACAAAATGTTGGCGCCATTTTTGAGATCTTACCTTAAGGCCCGATAAACAGGTCCTTATGCGCTTAAAAAAGAAACTTTCTCATCTGAACTGCTTAATTTCAACCCCAAAACAGAAAAAGACCATAATTCTGGTCAGTAATAAGAATATTGTGCACTGTTTTGTCAGTTTCTTTGCTTACACATGTCTGCATAGGATGAAATACCACAGCCTGATGACAGTTGGCTTTAGGGTTGTTTAAAAAAAATCTCCTTGCAACTTTAAATAAATTGCTGTCTCAATTGCCAGAAGATAAATTGTCATGCTGGGTGAGGTTGCTGTGGGACCAACGTGCAAGAAAGAGCACCATGGTGAGTAGATACATGAAACAGGTAAACTGACTGACGCAGGACATGGAAAAGTACAGGACGTCTCAGGAAATGAAGCGGTGAGTAGTAAGACATAAGGAGGAACCAGTAGAGAACAATGACTAAGGAAGAGTATATGTACTGAGGGAGAGTGGAGAATGGACCAATGCACACATAGAGTTACTCAGAGGGGAATCAGGGTCAGCTGGTGGGAGAGAGACTGAGAGTAACTGAGCGAGAGTGACTAATTAACATTGATGAGCAGGGAGTGCAGGGAGGTAACAGAAAAACATTTAAGTGAACTAAACAAAATAAACAATGAGACTGCCAAAAAAACAAACATGGAGGAACAGGATATATAAGGAAATACAAACTTAAAACATAAAACACAGGAATCCAGGGAAGTACCAAATACCTAAACACCAGAATGAATCTAATAAACCTGAATGAGCTAAAATATCGCAAGAACGTAGAAGAAAGTAAACAGAACACAAACTCAAAACCCCAAACACAGGCAGATTATGACATAAATACTGTGTTATCGGGACTAATTTTGAAATATCCCTGTTTGTTTGTGGTTATAGAATGTTTTCATTGACACTATCAAATTCCAAAAGACCCAAATATGCAGCCATTTCAGTTACACCTTAGTGTTTAGTTAAGCATGTTTTTGCAATCTACCTTTAGTTTTAGAATGGTTTTAAGCACTAAATTTGCCGTAATGCAAAAGCATCTATACCTCAGGAGACCTAAATAATGTAAGACCTGAAGACCAATTAAATTATAAATAAATAAACCAGAAATGCAAAGTAAAAATGCTTGTCATACAGGTGGAGACTGGAGCAGACAAGAAGCTCATGCACATGGTGGGAGAGATTCACCCATGATTCCAAAAGAAAACTTTCCTAAATGTTGTTAATGTTTTTCTGGTCCCAACACTGAATTGAATTGAAAGAGTCATTAACGGACGTCTGCAGACACTGATAACATGTGGGAAAATTATTTAGTGCCTGGATGGGGACCTATTAGATGGCAGCACAGAGCGACCAGATTGTCATGTCTGTCATCAGGTAAACAATGATCACATACATGCTAAAGATATACACTTAAAAAAAATGTTGGCTAATGGAACCACCCAGTCTATAAAAAATGTATGTCCTTTTCAAATTCAGAGAGATATGAACTACAGCAGCAGAATTCATATTTTAGACTGTGCATCTTGAAGGTTTGTTTGTTTACAGTTCCCATTATTCCACAATGGACAGACACGGTTTGATGATGTTTTGTGAAAACACAAATAATGCAAACCCTGCTAATTATGGTAATTGAGAATACCGTGGTACCTGTAAATACAAATGTCTGAACATGATTTTTTTTCAAACACAAATGGAGCATAAATGCCCCAGATACAAATATCTCACCAAATACGAAGGCGTAGGGTTTCTTTGGCAGGAATGCACTCTTTTTCCTGTATTGTTTTCTCTGCTTCTCCTGTGCCCGCCATTCAAAGCAGCCCACGAAGAGGTTCTCCATTCCACAGCCATTAAACACGTTTGTGCAATGTGGGTAAAAAGTGCAGAATTTCTGTGTGCTGCATAACCCAAACAAAGCTGCTGTCTAACGAATAATTTCTCTGTACATTAACACTATAATCAATTACTTTTTCGTGATGGGCAAGCAGAAGACATTGCCTAAAAAACAATTTATTTTTATTTGCAAATTTAGAGACAGTGGCACAAGTGCTGTCCGTGCTTCCAGGTAGTTATTTGTGAGGTGTGGGTAATGTTGAAAATGGTGGATAATGAGCCCACACCATGCAACATGATGTCTTCACTTAAGTCAAATTAGAAGTTGTTTGTCCTTCCAAAATAAAAAAAAACACAAATAAAAACCGAACTCTCAATCATCTGCATCACACCAAACAGGTGAATGTCCCAGAGAAACTGTGTTCATAATCTTAATCATTTAGTGTACCATCAATGTTTCAATATGCAATGCTTCAAGCAATCTTACATAGCACTAATGAGTCTATTATGTTAGAAATTATTTTGTATGCTGAGGATTTTTTTGGATGAGTGAATCAGTAAGGTTGGAAAGAATTCTGTTCATTTCCATTATTTTCAATGGGCAAACATGCTTCCAAACACAAATCTCTGTATGGTGCATCCCTGATTTTTATCCCAGTTTTTGGATCTGTTTTTCTGCCAAGCGTTCCACATTCACAGAAACATTATAATTTAAATACTATTTAGACAGGCTGTGTCTTAATGATGCAAGCAGAGCCAAGAGTGTAGGACTAAAACAAAGAGTACAGCAGCTGAGAAAGCCTAGAGGAAGTTGTTAAATGTTAGTCTTGACGAGACTCTCTTAAGCATACTGCTTCTATCACACCGTTCTGGCTTCTGATGTCTGCTGTAATGAGAAGTTACTGCAGCCTGTCATTACTGAAAGTAAGAGACCGGAGCAGGACTGACAGTGTTCTTTTCTCTGAATGATAAACTCAGCCTACACTTTCATCTCACTTCCAGTGACACTCACCTGTGTTTGGCACCACCAGCCGGCCTCCCACGTGGCCGAACACACCACTTGTCCTCAGCTGTTCTCTACTGGTGCTGATTGGACCATTGAGTGTCAGCAGCCCTTTCTTGCGTTGGTCCACAGTGCTACAAAAGTCACAGCCAAGGTCCTGTGGGTAAGACTCACTGGGCGCTTTGGCGTGGAACTCTGCTCGCTCGGCCACACCCAGAGACACCATAAAGGAGCTCTGGACTTTGACTTTAATGTCTGGCAGGGGATCAAAGAGGTCTTTCTCAGCACTGTCGTGGAAGCAGAGAGGGGTGCTGTACGTTTGTCCCACGGTCATGTCTGGCTGCATTGAGGAGTTGAGAAGCAGTGGGTTGCCTGCAGACATGAAGAGACAGCAGTCACACAGTCACTGAAAAACTCTCTATTCATGCGAATGACAGTCAGAAATTACTCAATTAAGGTATCTGTCTCCTTAAAAGACCTCATGTGTTAAAATGACATTCACTGGTGTCCTGGATACTGTATAGCTAAACAAAGTCTGGCCTATTTCTTGATTCCATGCTTGGCATTTTTTGATTTAGCAAAAATGTGTTTCATATTGTTTAAAAGCTTGAAAAGAGCAAAAAGTCAAGACACGGCCATAGCAGGAACAAGATTAAAGAAAACCAAAGAAAGGGAAACATGTCTCACCTTGTTTTTGTGCATGAAATATCACCTGGAGAATTCTATGCTAACCAAATAATTCTCTGGAATATGGCTTTTGGAGTATGTCCCTACCAGCATCATTTTAGCCATTCTATGCTAAATAGCTCAAGCTCAGTGATATAAAATGGATAATGTTCATTAATGCAGATTCTCAACTTAAGATTCGTTATAGTCTGGTTCTTGATTGGACCATTCAAACATATGGGTATTCTTTACTGTCCAGGAAAGCATCCCCACAGCATAGTGTTGTCACTACCCTGTTTCACAGTGGGATGGTGTGTTCAGAGTGTGTCATTTTCTGACACACATAGCATCTTGCACAAAGCCCGAATACTTAACTTTTTGTTTAATTTCACCAGAGCAGTATCTTTTTCCACGTTTGATATGGCCTCTACATGGTTCGTGGCAAACTGCAACTGGGACTTCTTAGCCTGGTGTCGAGACGCACAGATAAGGAAATAGATGCACCCATGTAGAGTACTAACTAGACCCAAACGCAGGAAAGAACTGGCAGTGGGTAGAAAGATACATGCAGTTTGATCTAGTAATACCCCGAGTGTCAAACATGGATTTGTAAAGCAGTTACTGTTACAAAAGAACAGGAGACACCGCCGGGATGGCAGAGAGAAGTTCAACACTTACGGCACCTGAGGAGATGGCAGGCTGATGATCTGAATATCTTGGAGCTCATGAAATGAAGGAACAATGTCTGAGCGGAGAACATGGTGGATGGATCCTATTTTTAAAGCCAATCTTTATGGTCACCTGACCACGACCTGGCACTCCTTATTGTATAATTTCATATATGGCTTTCTTTTTGCTTCTTTCACATACAGGCCAGTGCACAACTAAAAGTTTTCGTGTAGAGAGTTTATCCCTCCTAAACTGTGGATCTCTGCAGCTCCTCCAGGGCTACGATGAGCTTCTTGGCTGTTACTGTGATTTAAGCCCTGTACCTGCTCAGCAACAACCGATAACTTTTTTGTTTTCTTTAGGTGACAAGAAAAAAAACAAAGTTTGCCCTGATGATGTGTCGAGAACAAGCCCCAAATCTGGGCTTCGAGAGAGGAATCATGCCATTCTTTTTTCTAGACATGTAAAGCCGATAGACATACAACCAAAGGAATACAGATAGAGACATAAAGCCCACACTTACAGCTTGCAGATGTCAATGCATGCCATAATTGTTATTTTTATTTGTAAAAGCTTCTGATAACCCTGTGCTATTAATGTGAAAAAGTGAATACTTTTGCAAGGCACCTTTCATTTAACATGACTCATTGCAGTAAAAACAGACACATTTTTTATATTTTGAAATATTAAAAACTATGTGATGTCTTGAGGTTAAGTAAATGTGGCTTAAATCAGACTTCATCTTATCTCAGCCACAGTGGCTCCATAGCTGACCAGTGAAGTTAAAACCGCATGTCCAGGCAGGAGAGTGGTGCACAAGGGGCAAAGGAGCATGACCTGGACAGAAGGTCCAGGGCTCAAAGCGACGGTCAGGACGTCAGATTTAATTACCAAGCACAAACACACTTGATCTCCATAATCCATCTGCTGGAGTCAGCTCCTCGGGATACTCAGTTGTCCTCCTGAAGGAGTAGAAGGTGGGCCAGAAGAGGTCTGCACTGTAAATGAGAAGAGTCACTCAGCTCCCACTGTGTGTGAGGGAGTGTGTGTGTGTTTGTGGACGAGGGTAAGGGCGTTTAGGTCTTCATCTGTGGCCATTAAATGTGGAGACGCTGCCAAGCAGAGTGAGCAGCACACCGCATCAATCTGGCAGCAGTTCCAAGATAACAACAGAGTCACTGAGTCCTTGCTACCCAGCTGTTGCCTAGCGAGGAGTGCAAAGCTGGAGGCTAATGTTGTTTTATTTTTAGGAAAATCATTAATTACTGGGAATGGGATCAGTGACAAGCTTTATGGAGAGTGCTGATGCTTTTTACTGCATGTTTTTATCCTGTAACACAAAATTCTTGTCTTTAAAAATAGTTACTCAAATGTTTAGTTATATTTGAGTAACTTTGTTGTTGTATAACACTGTCATATTTAATATTTTTTGTGAGTCTTTGGTTTACTTCATTACCAATGAATACATATCTGCTCAGTAACATGATCATGTGTCACACATTCAAGTCAGTTTGTTTTCTTAAAGGTTCAGGTTAATCCTCTACAGTTTTCTTTTTACCAGATTTATGTTAAAAATGTCAGGCTTTCACTCTTGCTAGCTCACACTGAAGATGAGGAAGTTATATGTTCTAATTTGTAAAGTAAATATTTGTAAAAGAGTTTTAATTCACTTTTTGGCTCTTCAAAAGGTAGCAAAAATCCTCAAAATGTGTTTCCAAAGGAAAATCAAGTTTCATAATCAAGAATGACGCGCTGCCCAATAGAACCCTTTACACCTGACAGAAATAAGTTTTACTATCATCACTGTAGGTACTTAACCTGTGCCCTGTGTAAGGGTGGTACCGAATTCAGTGCTTTTATATGTACCGACTGAATTTTGTTGGTACTACCGAGTACCAATTCACATAGAATCAAACAGTACAATGTTTTGGTACCTAAAGGCATCACTGTGACACTGAGGGAGTGGAAGAGTGGGCAATTTTCCATGCCGGACATGAACACAGCATTAAAAGCACAAGGGCGTAATGACCTCAGTAGCCGCTGCTATGGTCAAGAAAGCAAGCATGGCTGATAGAAAGCGCTCGAAAGTATGGCTCCACTTTTCAAAATGCGGTGCAGATTACGCTCGCTGCAATATTTGTGACGCGAAGTGCAAGGCCAGCGGCGGGAAAACTTCTCATCTGAGGAAGCACCAGGTTAGGCACAAGCTTTTTATAAAGGCTGAGGAGTGCACAATGTTTGTCAGCCTCAGATATATGGAAGCAAATCATTACCATATTTCAAATGAAAAAGCATTTTCAGAAATGCTTTTTCATTTTAAGAATGTGGCTGCATTGTCTGACTCATAAATGAAATTAGTAATTAATAATCCTATTTACATTTTAATTTTCTTCTTCAAGACTGCTCATTCTTTCACTTAATTAAAATGAAAAAGACATTTGAGATTTATTTTTCAAAATGTACCCCAGCAAATAGATACCAAAATTCAATTTGAAATGTGAAATTTGAAAATAAAAAAGCATTTCCAGAAATGCTTTTTCATTTTAAGAATGTGGCTGCATTATTTGACCCATAAATAAAATTAGTAATCAATCATCCTATTTGCATTTTCTTCTTCACGACTGCACATTTTATGCCATAATCAAAAAGAAAACAAAGCAGACATTGCTTTTTCATTTTCGTGGTCTGCCCGCAAAGTACTGCCCAGAACTCGAAAACAAAAAAGCATTCCGAGCGGCGGGCGCAGCAGAGTGACGTCAGCAGCTGTTCTTCCTCAGCTCCCTGCTGACCGAGCTACCCATCTTGTTCGGTAGCGGGCACTGTGCAGAAACACTGCACTGGGTTTTTCTCTGATTCTGATTAGGTTCTCCAAGTTGTGTTTTGGATCTTGCTTCTGATCATTATGTTTTCCAGATGGTGCTTTAGGTCTTTCCTTAGGCTTAGTTTGTCATGGTTCTTGTATTCTGTTCATGGTGCATTTTAGTTTGTGTTCTGTTATATCTTTAAGATGTTTCTTAGGTTTGATTGTGTCCTTGTATTCCTGTTTAGTTCCAGCCATGTTTTACTTCTGCCAAAGGTTGTAATCAGCTTCATTCAGTCCACCTGCACCATGTCAATCAGTCTCCTGTGTTTCTCCTGTGCCATGTCCTTTATATACACTGCTGTTCTGTTCATTTTCCATGGAAATCTACACTGTGGTCATGCCAAGCCTGTCCAAGTCCTTGTCTGTTTGCCAGACCTGCCCATGTTTTAATGCCTGCCTCTGTTATCACCTGCTTATATGAGTTTATTCTTTTTTAAATTATTTTTTACTCACCATTTTTTACTCAACACTATGCTGCTTTCTGCCTGACTGCATCGTGGGGTCCACTCCTAAGTCACCATTCCTGACATATGTTTTTGTTTTTTTCTTTTGTTGTGCTTAAAGTCACTAAAATATCCAATCAAACACAGACGTGGAAAGCCATTTTCCACTCGGAGGTGTTTAATTTCCTACAGTGTTTATTAAAAGAAAGGGAATTTTTTAATGGTGCTCAAAATTAAGTATACTAATCTAAAAAAAAAAGTACTTTGAAGACAAACTGGGGCTGTTGTACAATAAGAAGAGAAAAGAGGAAGGCAGTGCTCCACATTTCTCAGGGAGTCTCGACCTGGCTGCTAAATGGAAAGGAGGGATTGTGTCCGGTGGAGGGCACGGCAGGCAGGCTGCAAAGAGAGCTGGCCTATTTAAATAAGATTGATGACCTGCTGAATGTCGCATTCTGCACATCTTTCCAGTCTCATAACAAAGAGTGTTTGAGGTAGAGGAAAGGGGTCCATGATCAACTCTCAAGCCCTTAGGAAGCTGGAAAGGGGGGCTTGGTGGGGACTTTAACTGGATGGATCGCCACAATGGCTATCACTTGCAGTAACCCAGAAGTGTCAGGGTATGTTATATGAAAACCTGTAGAATGGCTGGCTGAGAGAGTCACAGTCACCCAGGCTACAGAAGTTATTGATGGGCCAAAAAAGATTTAATTAATGCTCACTGTCCCATACCCCCCACCCATTTATCCATCAGTGGCTTAGGCTGCTGTAATCTGATGTAGAAGATTGGTCGACTGACAGCCGAATGTGCCATCTGGAGGGAGGTGGGCTGAGAGTTGCTGGTGTCTATTAGACATGAATTATCTCCTGCTGCAAAATAACAGTGCAGGGGGCTCCTGTACGAAGAGTGCTTACGCACAAAAACCTTGCGACAGAATGTTTTACGCACAACAAAAATGAAAGTTGCGTGAAACTGTTCCGTAATCCACGCAAATTTTTGAGCTGCCATGAAAATGTGCACAGGCCACGCAAACTTTTTCAATCAGCAGTAACAAACTACAGAGAACTAAACTTCCTCTAAATACACAAAAATATGACAGTTCAGTTTATTTAATTCATGGAGCATCAAACCTGATGTTTCTTCATGTGTTCGAGCTTTTATGGTTTAAACCAGATTGATGAAACTGAATCACATTTAGCCTTGTACAATAATGTAACACCTCAGAAAATTATGGAAACAACCTCAGTTGGATGTAAACTGTGAAACTTCCTTTGTTCATGTCACCTGTAGATGGAAATGCTCATTGGTCTTTGAGCTGAGAAGCATATAATTCATGAAAATCATCAAAATAATTCTCACTGAAAAAGAAAACTGTCTTATCAGCAGATTATCAGCAGGTTTTATGATTCATAAGGTGAAGAAGCAGTAGACAATCACACTTGTCCATAAATAGCTTTTTAGTCCATAAATTGCGTGTAATTTTAAAAAGATTGCAGCTTTGGCTCAGCTGTAGGACATCACTAATGGAAGAAGTTGGAGGAAGCCTTTTTTTCGGTGATCACCAAGGAGGGCTTCACTTTCCAAGTTAACCCAAATCGCACATTTTGTCCATAAAACTGATGGTTTGATCTGCATAGATACTCAATGCACATATATTTACTTTTATTATCATTTGTACCTAGTTATTTTACTCTTTTTGTATAATAGGTGAAGGTTTTTGGACCAGAATAGTAATTATGTCAGGGCTATATGGTTTCAATAAATGTTCACATATATAAAGAGAAGCGATTGTGTTTATTCCATGCAATAATGCATAATCACAACACCAGAGTGCATCTCCGATTTCTTTTCGTAAGCAATGATTTTTGGTTAAGTAATTATTTTTCAGAATTATGATTTTTAATTGGCTGCACGGTGGTGCAGTTGGTAGCACTGTTGCCTTGCAGCAAGACGGTCCTGGGTTCGATTCCCAGCCAGGGGTCTTTCTGCATGGAGTTTGCATGTTCTCACCGTGCATGCGTGGGTTCTCACCGGGTACTCCGGCTTCCTCCCACAGTCCAAAGACATGCCTGTTAGGTTAATTGGTAACTCTAAATTGCCCTTAGGTGTATGAACGAGTGTGTGTATGGTTGTATGTGTGTTGCCCTGCGATGGACTGGCGACCTGTCCAGGGTGTAACCCGCCTCTCGCCCATAGACTGCTGGAGATAGGCACCAGCTCCCCCGTGACCCACTATGGAATAAGCGGTAGAAAATGACTGACTGACTGATTTTTAATTTAAATTTTTGATAAATATTAATTAATCAAGAATCATAATCCTTACATTATGCTTTTGTAAATAGAAGTATTTACATTCAATGTATATGCAACCTATTTGTGTTGTGCAAATGTGTCTCACTAATGCAATGACATGATGGCCACCTCAGCTCATGATTCCTTTATACTATAATAATAATAATTATTATTCTAATTATAATAGTTGTGTTGGGAACAAACCTCCAGCAGGCTTTAGTTTTTGTTCTTTTTATATGACATCCTAAATGGTTGTGAAGTACTTCACATAGTGTGTCAGGTGACAGTCTTCCTAATACAAATATAAGAGGCATATTCACATCATTATATGGATCAGCATTGAGCTATGATTGAGCTCCATGCAGCAGCTAGATGGCACTGTTTATTTTTGACATTGTAGAAAAAAACTGGTTCGAGACCACAAACCTTTTATTTTTCAGTTAGCTTTGAGTTGCTGATGTCATTCAAGAAGTTGTTGGTTTGGTGTAATTCACTAGAGACATCCCTCATGGTGTGTGGACTCAGTCTCTCTTAGTGTTTTTCCACCCAAAGGAACTGGTTCAGTTCTTTGACTGCCACAGCACCATTGCCATTGTTATTTGGACACGTGGTGGGTTCCTTCCGGTTATTTATACTACTTTAAATATATATTTAGGGGCGGGGACTGGGCGGTTCAAATTGGGATGTATGAAGGCTATGTGTGCGGTGACATGTCTTTGCACGGTTCCATACATCTAAATTTTTTGGTGCCTCAGTGTTTTTGTGTTTCAAGTTTCAGAATTTCTCCCTATTGCCAACTTTTAGTATAAAAGCTGAACACTCTTTCATACATGAGGCCCCAGGTCTGTCAAAGTAGATGGACAGGTCCTTTCACTGATTATTAAGGTGTAAATCTTACACAAATAGGGAGGTTGCAGCCCTTTCACACTATTGTGTATCTGTCATGGGTTTCAAGATGAGCTGCCTTAGACAAGTAACCTTCAAGCATCACCACGCATCTGATATTGTAGCACACTCAATATGATACTCACCATGGATTTATTTGGCATTACCGAAAATGTTTGGATCATTAATTTCAGATATAACATTATTGCCAGTAACAGATGAGTGATAAAATCCGTTTCCACAATATGAGTTTTACCAAGAATCAGAGTAACGTGGGGCATTCTAACACATGGATATGCTGTGATATAAATCATTGCAGCTATATCTGCATGTTGTGGGTCATTGTCCTGTGGGAAGGTAAACCTTTGTCCCAATTTCAAGTATATTCTTAAAACTAATTTCCACTATAGAAGCCTTTACCAGTGTAGCTGGGGCCATTATTACCCATTTATGTTTCGAATGCATTTAACAGCATAAGAAAAATTAACAGGATATATATTTACCCCAGAAAATTGCACTGGTAGGGAGGAAGTGCTTTTTCATTTACTATCAATGTTTGGATGGAGTGTTGTGAAGGTATAGAAGGCTGAGTGTTTCCAATTGGTTAAACCTGATAATAATGGCCCTGTTATGGACAAACAAATGGCCAGGCAAGACGAACGTTACAGGAAAATAGTTTTTAGGAAAAAAATGTTCATGGTCTTTCAGTGAAGGCTAGACAACTGGGTCCGATCATCTCCAAAACTGGTGCTCCAGTGGCGTTTAGAGTTCGGTGTCTATCAAATGTCACCCAAAGAAGGAACAGTGGTGAACAGGCAACAGGTTCATGGGCTAATGCTCACCGACACATAGGTGAAGAAAAAGCTGGCTCCAATTGCTAAAGAAGTTAATACTATTTCTGATAGGAAGGTGTTAAAATACAAACAGCATAACAGATTGTTGCGTTTGGAGTTGCATAGCTGAAGAACAGTCAGGGTACCCATGCTTACCATTGTCAATTGCTGGGAGCACCAACAATGGGGAATTGAGGGTACTGAGCCACAGAGCAATGAAACAAGGTGATCTGATCTGCTAAATTACGTTTTCTTTTGTATCACGTGGATGGCCAAGTACGTGGAGGACAGACCTTTTTATGAAAACATTTTCCCGGATGGCTTTGGCCTCTTTCAGCAAGGATAATGTGCCCTGCTTCAAGACAGAATTGGTCCAGGCCTCCAAATTCCACAGATCCCAATCTAATCAAGAATCAGTGGGATGTACTAGGTGACACAAGACTGATCCATGGAGACTCCACCTCAAAACTTACAGGATTTAAAACGTTTTCAGCTAAAATGTTGGTGACAGAAATCTTGTGAGATCTAGTGGAGTGCATATCTCAATGGGTTAGTTCAAAAGCAAAAGTGGGACCATTGCACTCTTAGGTTGATGGTCATAATGTTGGTGTAAACCTCACATAAGCATCCAAACTATGAAATGTATGTGAGTGTAGTTATCCTTTGCCCAAAACTTACATAACTATTCTCATGCTATGCTGTGTAGACACCCTTTCTGCTCTGACGAAGATTATTGGACCTCAATATGCTGAATGCTTGGAGCCACTCCACCTAATGGCAGCCCAGCCTACATTCTGATTGCAGTTAATATTTCTTTGCCCACTTATTTATTCATAGGGCATTAAACCTTCATCCACAAGGGACCAGTTTATCCTTAAATATGGACAGCAATCAAATTAAACAGTGAAATCATGGAAAAAGTAATGTACATTGTCCATTTATTTTCATTTAGCCATTTGTTTTTCAACACATCAACAGAGAAGTAAAGATAAGAAGAAGCTTCACCTTGTCTGGTGGCCTTGAAGTTGAAAGACTGGAAACCTCCAGTGAGAGCCGATGAGTCAATGACATCAACGCCATAATCACTGTGGTTTTTCCTGTACAACATGGCGGCCACAATGAGAATTACCACGGCAACAATTCCTGCTGCAAGGCCTGAGTACAGAGCCACGTCAATGGAGTTTTCCATATCTGTAAGACACAAAAACAAAAAGGAGCTCTCATATAAAAGTAAACTTTTAAATTGTGACTTGGTCAATTTGAAACAAATTTTGTGTATTCATTATATTATTTTTATTGAACTTAATTCTTACTTTACTTAATTCTTCCTAATGTTCTTTTGTTTGTGTTGCTATGTCAAAGGAAAACAAGTGTGTTTATGTGTTTATGCAAGTTGTGAAAAATACTGTATGTGACTTTAGGGTAAGTTAAGTACGTGTTTAAAAACAAAAGAAAAATCTGGGAGTGTAGACTCAGAGGAAAGAAAACATAAGTGACCTCTGGAAACACCCATCTTCTCTGCCTGTGGTGTACGTTAGCTGCCAGAAGCAGATCTCACCTGAACTGAAGTGTGGGTGGGAGTTGCATTATTTATTGTACATAACAGAGATCATCTGTGTGGAATGGAAACACATGGATATATGTATATTAATCTGTTGCATTGATTTTGATATTTTGAGTCCTAGAAAAACAAAAATACAGAATTTCCAAGGGTCTCGAGATTTACTGGCCACTTTTTTAGGTACACCTGTTGGTCTGTTTTTAAACAGTAATAGCGAAGCAGCATTTAGGTATCTAGACATGCTGACGGAATGCGGATTGACTGAAGATGGCATGTTTTTTGGTATTGCAGAAGCTGCTGATGTATGCAGATTTTCAAATACACCCATTGCCCATGCTTACAGAAACTTGCCCCAACAAGAAAAAATATCCAGTGTCTAGCAGTTACATGGACAAAATCCCTTATTGATGACAGAGGAATATTGGCCCACTGGTTTGACATAGGAAAGCAACATTAGATCAAATAACCACTCATTACAACCAAGATTGTAATTTTAAGCAGATGGACTACAGCTGCAAAAGAAAAAGCCAATGATCAGCTAAGAACAGAAAACTGAGGGTAAAATTTAGACAGACAGGGTCAGTCTGGCTTTGCCTCAGCAGTTCAGACTGGAGGTGGTGGTGTAATGGTAAGGCGGGACATTTCTTTGATAATCTTCGAGCCCCATAGTACTAATAATGTATTGTTTAAATTCCACATCCCACCTTAGCACTGTTGATTACCATGTCCATCGCTTAATGACCACAGTGAACCCATTTTCTAATGGCAACTGCCAGAAGGATAATACACCAGATCCATCCATGTTTGTATTGTCCATAACCGCTTATCCATGCAGGGATGCACCAGGTCACAAAATTGAAATAGTGTTGAACCAGTTCTTTGAACAGGACAGTGATTTCACTGTACTCCATTGGTTTCCATAGTCATCAGATCTCAAACCAATGAAGAGGGACACATTTGCAGCAACTGATGCTATCATGTTAATATGAACCAAAATCTCAGAGTAATGTTTTCGAGATCTTGCTGAATATATGCCACAAAGAACTGAGGCAGAGACAAATGAGGGTGCAGCTGAGTGCTAGCAAGGTGTACCTAATAAAGTGACCTGTAAATGTAAATCAGAAAAAAAAGAAATTTTGGTCTTCAACAGGGCCTCAGAGGGAAACACTATTACACTATGTTGTTATTTATAAAAAAAACAAAAAAAAACTAAACCGACTTCACAGAATGAGAACTACATAACACTTTTACGAGTAGTAAATTAAATTTAAGTAAAATTCAGATCAACGTTTGCAAGCACTCGTATATGCCCTCCTGTCCTAAATATTTTTGGTAAGGTTTGGCTCTTGACATGACTTGGCCTAAATTGTAAATCTATTGTTTTGCATAAAATGATTGCTCTCTTTTATGACCCAGTTCAGCGCAAGCTTCAGCTGCTGGACATATGACCACAGCTGACTTTAGCCTGTGCATGCACTTGGACATGTATCTCTATTGTTTGACATAGTGAAATGGAAAGAAATGTACTTCTTTTGGCTTTTATTGCTAATAATATTTAGCCTGGTCACTGAAATTAACAACTGGTTCTCCAACTGGAAACTGAATCCCAGAGAAGTTGGATGTAGCATCATTCCTAGATCTGAATTCTAATTTCAGACATAAATAAAACCCAGTAGTATCCTAGTACATTATACTACTTCATACTACTACAGAAACGGTCATGGGAAAAACAAAGTACACCCCTGCTGCATCTCTGGGATTTAGATGGGGATGTTGCAGTGTGCTGCTTTTCAAATACAAGTGATTTATTAATCTTCAGGAAATGTGACCATCTCGTTTAAAGCAGGACGTTTGGAAGTTTGTTGGTCTGAAACATGGAGGTATGTGTTAAAACAATGTTAAGAAGGAAAGAAGCAAATGGCAGAGGAGGTGCGGTTGTAATGAGGTGCCTGGAAAACATTTCTTCTCTCTAAAATGAACATGGCTGCATAGAATTGCAAAGCTCCATCTGAAAAAAACTCAAGACATCATAAACAATGTGTTTTGGTCGAATGAGACAAAAACAGATATGTTTGGCCACAATGCACCGTCCCATGTTTGAGCCAAGTCGCTTACAGTAAATCAGCACAAACCTCATACCAGTTATATACCACAGTGGTGGAAGGGTCATGACTTGGGCTTGTTTTGCAACCACTGCCTGAGCACATTGTAGTCATTGAGTCAAACATGAACCCCTCTGTAAACCAATGAATTATGTAGTTAAATGTGAGGCTACCTGTCTGACAGGTAAAGCTTTGAACAAACAGGGTGATCAGCAGGTCAATGATCCCAAACACAGTAGCAAATCTACAACAGAATGGCTGAACAATAAAAGAGCTGCTGTGTTCAATGGCCCAGTTAAAGTCTAGAACTCAATCCATTTAAGACAGACCTACTGTGAAACTGTTTAGACATAAATGCCTGCAACTCCTCCACAGCAATCCAAAAAAACAGTTTTAGTTTTCTTTTTTTGTCATGGCAATAAATGTAGTGTTCTTATATTACTTGAAATCAGTAATTTATTTCATTAGAAGAAACCTGTTATGCCCTAACAAGAAAAAAGATGAAAGTGTTTCTAAGTCTTACAGATGAAAGATTGTCTTTGTTGTATTAATAAAGACCCACAGAGATTGAAAAGGACATCAAGTTAGGTGCTGGAGACAAGTCTGGTATTATGTAGATGTTCTAGGGCAAACACTGTCAAGAGTAGCAATGCAATACATTGGCTCTAGTATGAAATAGAGCCAGAAGAATTGAAAGATTGAGCAACCATGTGTCCTACCTCTCAAAGCTACACTGAGAAATACAAAATGGAAACAAACAAGCATGCCTGACATTACTCTACCATGTTACATACAGAGCCTTGAAAAAATATTGAACTTTTTCACATCTTGCATGCTACAACCAATAACTATGTTACTGGGATTTTATGTGACAAACAACACAAAGTATTGCAAGTATACAATTACAGCTACAAGGTCAGGTTTTATGCTTAGGGTTGTTGTTCTGTTGGAGGGTGAACCACCACTTCAGTCTCAAGTCTTTTGTACCTTCTAAAAGTTTTGTTTTCCAGTATATGAACCATTTTCCACAAACCAGGGTGGTTTCTTAGACCATTACTACCCACTGCATTTACCGCAGTAAGAAAGTTTACCTGGGTAAGAGAGAGGCCATTGAAGGTAATTTTCATTTACCTGGAATGTTTGGGTGGAGTATTTCAGGGTTTATTTATTAAACTGTGAATTTACAAGCTTCCTCAGACTTTGAAGTGGTTATAATTCAGTTTCACACTTTATGACTACAACACTGACGGTAGATGTATCTCCTCTTTTCCACCATTCTGTTGCTCCAAAAGTGAAAGAAGATGGAAGTTCGCAAAATTCCTTTCATATCTGTAACACTTCCACCATTCCATGAATGTCGTTTTAACTCTATATAAGTTATATAGTATAGTTGCTGTGACAGAATTATTGGTTATCACTGGGTATGGGTGAAAATCACAGCTTTTGTTTTTGCTTCAGGAGTCTCTCTCCCAATCTGAGCAGTTGAGTGAGATTTTGCTTGATACTGCTGCAGTGAGAGGAGTTAACATTCCTCTGGACTCTTCAGTAGAAATGCTCATAAAAAAGTTATAGATAAATAAGTTGGAGGGAAAGAAATTGATCTTTTAGTTTAAAGGTACTTAAGAAGTTTTCTTCCACGTTTTTCCCGTATTTAGCTCCATTTATCTTCCCATATACTCTGACCAGCTTCCATGCTGAAAAAAAGCTTTCCCACAGCATGATGCTGCCCCTACTGAGTTTCACTGTATAGATGGTGTGTGCAGGGTTAGTTGTTGACCTCACATAGTGAGTAACATTTTTGTCTCATCTTTGTCCACATGTTTTCTGTGTCCCATCCATTGCTTCATACAAACTGCAAAATGGACTTGTTATCGTCCACTGCTTTGTTTTTGTCTTTCACGTAATATACCAACAATGTATATAGAGGTTTGTGACAAAATGTGAAAAAATTCAAGAGATAGAAATATTTTTGAAAACTATTATTACATAATACTGAAGCTGCAAACAAAAAAGTAGTGAGCTTCTTTGCTCCTTATTGATCTGTTGCCAATGGCTGTGTTTTCTCACAAGAATGGGATTCAGAGTGCATGCAGGCTAGAGCCAGTGGTGAAATGTTGGTGTGCAGTGAAAAGGGGAAAATGAAACTGATTCAGAGGACTTCCTGGTATCAAGCCTGCCAGCACAGCAGTAGGCAGGATTTTTACACTAAATTGGCAAGCTAATGGAAATACTCAGGCTACAGTAGGGGCTGACAATCACTTAACCGGGCTGAGTCCAACGCGTGATTGAAAGCTGCCACAGGAGTGGCAGGACAGCACCGTAAATTGGACAAATTTGCTCGTTTGCAATGATTACAGCCCATTAATCCTCCACAACGCAACACATGTTCACTTGTCACAACCAATCTATCTCCTGGCTCAAAGTAGAAGCACAGCTGTGATGTCACGGTTGTCATTAAAAGTCAGCCACTGAATAATGACAGGAACGTGTAATGAGTGTTTGCTGGGTTAATTCAGAAGTTGCTCAGATCAAGGTGAACTAAATGGTGGTAATTCGTGATGTTTCTATTTCCAGCATGTGTGCTGGGAGTGTGCAAAATAACCATCACTCTTCTGCTATTTCTGCCCGCTTGGAATTTAAATAATCTCCTGCCCTCAGATTTCAGGGCAAATTACATATAAATCGCAGGTGTGGGGTAGGTGGTGTAGGGGAGAGGAAGATAAAAGAAATCCACGGAGGAAGACTCACTTTGAGGTTTAACATCATGTAGAAGCTTTCGATCTGCAAAGACAGAGAGATAGAATGAGACAGAGAGGAGAGGAAGTGCTGATTAAAGTGCAAGCCTCTGTGAAGTGACTAAAAGTGAGGACTCAAATCCAGAACCTTCAGTAGGAGGAAGCTCCTCTGTTGATGGAGCTCACACAGAATATACAGAAACTGGTCAGAAAGACATCATTACTGTTCTCATATTACCATCGGTAAAGGTGGTGGAATTCTTATAGGAAGGTATAAGTATCTCCTTGGTTGAGTTAAAAAGCTAAAAAAGAAACAAGTTTGGTTAATTTAAGATCGTGACATGACACAATTGTGCGGTAGGTCATCTACTACCATAATCCCAGTTACCCACAAATATCACCACTAGTGGGGCTTGAACCTTTTTCAACTAGGTCAGAATGGCAAAGGAGAGCATCCTTTTCAGTTCTAGCATTTTATTTGTCAGAATGTAACAAAAAATAATCTGGTATTTACAAAGTTCTAAAATGAGCTAAATCTATATATCTGTGCATTATGCCCAAATGTCTGTACTTTGTTCTCATCTTGTAGTTCACATGTTCACAGTTTTGCTAACTGAGACTTGTATAGACTGAGATGTAGTTTTTAGGTTTTTTATAATTTCTCTGAGTGTAGCAAGATGTAGCAATTGGAGTTATTGCTGCTATAATGTTTGTGTTGTCTTTGTTTTTCTTTCCCATAAAATGTACTTGTGGACCAGTGCTTTGGTTTATTTTCTATATCACCCCAATTATGCCAGATTGCTGCTCATACTGAGCCTGTTTCTGTGGGTGGTTTCATCCCGTTAAAAGGCAGGTTTTCCTCTCCACTGTCGTGGAGGAATTATGCAATGTTAACGACTCACTGCAATTGCCTAGGGTTCCTTAGATAGATAAGACTGCGAAGATCGTTATTAAATGATTGAACTTGTGTTGTTTTATAATTTAGACTGAACTGGACTTCATGTTATTGGAGCTGAATCTGACTATATGATTGAATTGTACTGCAGTTAACTGGATTTATTTGGACTAATCCTGAACTGGACCGGAGTGGATTCTACATATAAATTGGACCTGTTTGTCCTTGTTATGACATTTTTATTGAACTGGGGCTATATTTAACATGAACTGAATTATTATGATTTAGATTAATTGAACGTAGATAACTGTAGCTAAGTCTGACTTTATAAGTGGGTTGTACTGGAAAGACTAATGCTGTTTAGATGGACTTAGTTTTTCACACAGAGCTTTCTGATTATGGATACATGTTGGTTTAATAGATAATGTCGGTGTGAAATCAGTGGTGTGTTTTTGTTCTTTTGAGGTTAGATTTAAATATGGTGCTCTTAAAAAAGTTAATGGCCCATTACAGGTTTCTTCTTCTTTCAGATGTTTTACTTCCAGAACATCATCTAAAGCACTGCAAGTCTCAAGTTGCCTCAATTAAAGTTAGAGTTCATAGTTCAGCAATAAGAAAGACATTGGCCAAAATAGAAGCCCATGGGAAAGTTCCAAGGCAAAACCTCTGCTGACCTAAAAGAGCATAAAGGTGGATCTCCCATTCGCCAAGAATAGCCTGCTCTCCAGCCATCAGTTTTTGACCTAAAGTTCAAGCATAATTTGCTGCAGAACAGTGATCTAAAGCGAGTCTACCTCTGAATTTCTCAAAAAAGAAGGTTTTTGAGTGGTCTAGTCAAAGTGTAAACATAAATTTGAATAAGATGCTAAATAAATTCTTTAAACAAATGTGGGCAGATATTCCTCCACTTCATTACAATACACTCATTGCCAGTCCTGAAATTTAAAATTGCTAAATAAAGGAAGTAATTTATTTTAGTTTCAGAATTAATTATGCTGCTGTGACATGTTTCAACAAGCCATATCATCTGCATGCTGAACCAGTCTAAAAAATTCAGAACCATATAATGTCTGTCTGCATCATCTCTGGATATGCATTTGTCATCAGGGAGAAATCACACTGACTGATTTATCAGATGCAGTTCATTTCTTTGCAAATAGCTTTATGAACTTCAATATTGTCAAGAACATTCCACCTGTAGGAATATTTCTTTCCCAGTCAAAAAACAGTGACAGCTTCCATTAAAGCGAGGAAGGCTTCTGGATATATAAGAGTGTCCAGCAAGTTGCAAGATGGGATTTAAAGACATTTGAATGGCCTTGTGACAAGATGGGAATTATATACAAGATGGACAGATGGATACCAGAAGACTGCTTCTCTGTCCAACAGTTGGGAGATCTGGAAAATAATTTGTCCAAAAAGGAACATTTGATAAATCCCATCATATGTACCATGTATGCTACAGTAGAATCATCCCAAAAGAGTGGAAAATGTGCAACATTATGGATGAAAATGAAGATATCAAGATGTCCCAATGGCCCAGTCAAAGACCGGGCCTAGCTGTATTGGGATCTTAAGAGAAATGTGCAGAAATTAATTGCTGCAATCCTTAATGAACTGAAACATTGTTGAAAAGAACAGTGGGTCAAACTTTCTCCCAAACATTAGAATGATAAAGTCAGACGGAAATGAGTATTCCAAGTCGTTGCTGCTAAAGATGGTTCTATAAGCTGTTGAATCATCAGGAGTACTTCGTTTTTTACAGACAGCTTTTCCGATTCTGGTTTTTAAGTAAATGATGATAGTGTGAAATGGCATGCCTTTATACACGTGTCTAGATTAACATAATCTTAGCACTTGGTAAGGACCAGATCACTTTTATACTTAAACCCTAGAACTGAAAGATGACATAATTACTTTTGTAAATACTGTTAGTCCTTGGGGCTCTGAATAACCTGCAGCAGGTTGTGGGTGCAGGTGTTTGGTTAACACTACAAATGGAAACCTGGAAGGTGGCCGCAATAGCTATATAAGCACATTCGACAGGCCCCTTCACTGCCCATTTTTATAACTCATTTGAATAGGTACTCTTCCTCACTGGCTTTCAACCCAACAAAGTTCTGATTTTACTTAATATTGTACTGGTGATGTTTTGATCTGTTTTTGCATTTTTTTGTGTTTTGTAACCAGTTTCTTAATTTATTATTATGTGCTTAGTTTCCTATTTTATCCCTTATTGTTATTTTATTGCTTTTGACATTCAGCACTGTGTTTCAGCTGTGGCTGGTGTTAAAGCGCTTTATACATAAAGTTGATGATGATAATGATGATATTGCAGTGTTTAGGCTAACATCATTGTTGATCAGTTCTTTCTTTCACAAGCCTCTCTGATATTATTGAGGTTAAAAAAAAAATCTTTCAAGAACTCTCTAGAAGAGTATGAACAGAATGGATGTCACATTCAGAAAGCAAACAAAACACAGAGGTCTGACTACCTGATTTAGCAATAACATGCTACTCAGAAACATTTGATGAAAGAATACTGTTAGGTATTAATTGACATGAGTGATAAACAATGCAAAAGTTTTCAAACCCTAACAAATGCATTATGAATCCCGAAAAAGGGAAATTTGATTTGTTGTGAAAATCCACCTAGGATGATGGATGCATGAACTCCTGAAGGTAAAACTAGAAATGCACCAAGGGTCCAGCTGTTGACTGAAACCAAATGATTTTACGTCTTGACCAGTCCTAACTGCTGATCAGCGGGTTTGAATCAAGAAAAAAAGAATGTTTTTTTTCAGATTGGTAAAACCAAACGTTACCAGACGTTAAGCCGACAAAACACTCTTCTGTGCTGAAACTGTTAATGAGGGAAGAAGAATAAAAGTTAGCTATCTTTACTATCAGTGAGGTGTTTCAAAGGGAGTCAGAGGACGCTGAAAAACGGCAAAAAGCTTCTAGGAAGAAAAGTGAATTTTGTATGAAAGAATGTGAACTGCTCATTCACGTTGCCACAACATTTTTAATAGTTTAGTTCGGTCACTAGGAAATGTTGAAATTCTTTAGAAATTTTCCCTTGTTTAGGTTTACTGAAGAAGGAAACCTCTAAAACATGTGAGAAACCAGCCCTTAATATCCGACATCATGTTGAAGTTTACACCTAGTAATGCAAACTGAACAAATCATGCCAAAATTTAAAATGCCAAAATGTCAAAACTGTAATAATGTTGTCATTGTTTTGTAATAATATTGAAATCTTGTTTAACTACAGGGCTGTGTAACATCAGCTGCTCTCTGTCACACACACTGTAATGTCACCTCTGCTCCTAATATAGATATTCTTTAAATAAGCACTGAAAGGCTTTTCAAGGTTCCAGTATAGATTTGATTATTAAATGGATCATTTAAAAATCTAACACATACAGTGTCTTACGAAAATATTTATACCCTTGGCCTTTTACTTATTTTGTTACATTCCAACCTGTAATTTAAATGTTTTTGAAATTTTATTTTATGTGATGGGTCTGCACAAAATCATCTAAGATGTTGAAGCGAAAACAAAAAAAAAAGAAATATATATATATATATATATATATATATATATATATATATATATACAGGTCCTTCTCAAAAAATTAGCATATTGTGATAAAGTTCATTATTTTCCATAATGTCATAATGTAAATGTAACATTCATATATTTTAGATTCATTGCACACTAACTGAAATATTTCAGGTCTTTTATTGTCTTAATACGGATGATTTTGGCATACAGCTCATGAAAACCCAAAATTCCTATCTCACAAAATTAGCATATCATTAAAAGGGTCTCTAAACGAGCTATGAACCTAATCATCTGAATCAACAAGTTAACTCTAAACACCTGCAAAAGATTCCTGAGGCCTTTAAAACTCCCAGCCTGGTTCATCACTCAAAACCCCAATCATGGGTAAGACTGCCGACCTGACTGCTGTCCAGAAGGCCACTATTGACACCCTCAAGCAAGAGGGTAAGACACAGAAAGAAATTTCTGAATGAATAGGCTGTTCCCAGAGTGCTGTATCAAGGCACCTCAGTGGGAAGTCTGTGGGAAGGAAAAAGTGTGGCAGAAAACGCTGCACAACGAGAAGAGGTGACCAGACCCTGAGGAAGATTGTGGAGAAGGGCCGATTCCAGACCTTGGGGGACCTGCGGAAGCAGTGGACTGAGTCTGGAGTAGAAACATCCAGAGCCACCGTGCACAGGCGTGTGCAGGAAATGGGCTACAGGTGCCGCATTCCCCAGTCCTGGGCTACAGAGAAGCAGCACTGGACTGTTGTTCAGTGGTCCAAAGTACTTTTTTCGGATGAAAGCAAATTCTGCATGTCATTCGGAAATCAAGGTGCCAGAGTCTGGAGGAAGACTGGGGAGAAGGAAATGCCAAAATGCCAGACGTCCAGTGTCAAGTACCCACAGTCAGTGATGGTCTGGGGTGCCGTGTCAGCTGCTGGTGTTGGTCCACTGTGTTTTATCAAGGGCAGGGTCAATGCAGCTAGCTATCAGGAGATTTTGGAGCACTTCATGCTTCCATCTGCTGAACAGCTTTATGGAGATGAAGATTTCATTTTTCAGCACGACCTGGCACCTGCTCACAGTGACAAAACCACTGGTAAATGGTTTACTGACCATGGTATCACTGTGCTCAATTGGCCTGCCAACTCTCCTGACCTGAACCCCATAGAGAATCTGTGGGATATTGTGAAGAGAACGTTGAGAGACTCAAGACCCAACACTCTGGATGAGCTAAAGGCCGCTATCGAAGCATCCTGGGCCTCCATAAGACCTCAGCAGTGCCACAGGCTGATTGCCTCCATGCCACGCCGCATTGAAGCAGTCATTTCTGCAAAAGGATTCCCGACCAAGTATTGAGTGCATAACTGTACATGATTATTTGAAGGTTGACGTTTTTTGTATTAAAAGCACTTTTCTTTTATTGGTCGGATGAAATATGCTAATTTTGTGAGATAGGAATTTTGGGTTTTCATGAGCTGTATGCCACAATCATCCGTATTAAGACAATAAAAGACCTGAAATATTTCAGTTAGTGTGCAATGAATCTAAAATATATGAATGTTAAATTTTCATCATTACATTATAGAAAATAATGAACTTTATCACAATATGCTAATTTTTTGAGAAGGACCTGTATATATATATATGTAAAAAAAACTGAAAATTGTCATGTGAATAAATACTTGCTAAAAAAAAACCTAAAATGTTCTGGTACAACCAATAACCTTTAAACGTCATATAATCTGTGCAATAAGGTTCACCAGTGAGTCACATGATCTGTCATAGTAAACACACCTTTTCTGAAAGGCCCTAGAGGCTGCAACACCACTAAGCAAGAGCCATCACACCATGAAGACAAAGGAGTTCTCCAAACAAGTCAGGGGCAAAGTTATTGAGAAGCACAAGTGGTTATCTGTGATGTGTCCCTAGAGCACAATCAAATCCATCATCTTCAAAAGGAAAGCACATGGTACCACAACAAACCTGCCAAGGGTTAGGCACACACCAAAACTCATAGACCAGGCAAGGAGGGTATTAAACAGAGAGGCAGCACAGAGACCAACGGTAACCCTAAGAGAGTTGCAGAGTTTCACGGCAGAGAGTGGAGTATGTGTCCATAGGACCACAATAAACCATACACTTCATAGAGCTGGGCTTTATGGAAGATTGGACAAAAAAAAGCCATTACTTAGTGTTAAAAATAAGACGGCCGTTTCAAGTTTGCCAAAAGGCATGTGGGCAACTCTCCAAATGTACGGATGAAGCAGCTCTGGTTGGATGAGACAAAAATGGAACTTTTCAGCCACCAAGGAAAACCTATGTCTGATGCAAACCCAACACATTCCATCACACCAAGAACACCATCCCCACAGTGAAACATGGTGGTGGCAGCATCTTGCTGTGGGGATGTTTTTCAGCAGCAGGGACTGGACATCTGGTCCAAATCAAAGGAAAGACAAATGGTGCTAAATGCAGGATATTCTCGAGCAAAACCTGTGTCAGTATACCTGTGATTTCAGTATGGGATGGAGGTTCACCTTCCAGCAGGACAATGACCCAAAGCACACTAGGTGTTGGAATGGCCTAGTCAAAGTCCAGACCTCCAACCAATTGTGAATCTGTAGTTAGACTTGAAGATCACTGTTGACAAGCGAGAACCATTGAATATGAAGGAGCTGGAGTAGTTTAGCCTTGAGGAACGGGCAAAAGTCCCAGCGGCAAGATGTAGAAAACTGATAGAGACTTATCTAAAGTGACTTGTAGCTTTAATTGCCCCCCATAACTGACTTTATGGGGGACAAGCAGTTCTGCAAGCTGAAATTTTCTGTTATTTCTAGGTATGTTCTGTAAATGAAATGGTGCAAACTCTCAAACAATCATATTTAATTCTAGGGTGAATAAAGGCACTGCAAATGTTTAGTTGGAATAAATAAATCTTAAAAATATCCCGAGATAAAGTGCACTTCTACATTTTAAACTGTGCAGAGAAAAGGTTAATGAGTTATCTTTCACTTTTACAGATAACTCTGCCCAATAACCTTGAGGATTTTACTGTATTTATATATCTTCAATGATGGAGAGGGAGAAAAGATCTGTAACTTTGGGATATTTCAGAGCTTTACATAAGATCTTGGATCGGTGCATCTCTAGTTAGAAAAACAAAACTGCTCAATAATCAAACTAACATTTAATTGTGTGCCTGCTATAACATAATTGTAAAGAAAATTATATATCTTGTAAAGAAAAATTATAAAGAAATAATTATATAGAAATAATTATAAAGAAAAAGTCAAAACTCTTGCTAGATGTAAACTGAATAGTTCAGCCCATATCATAGTGGTACTCTGAACAATATTGTTTCAATTTAAACACTTTATAAAAGAGTATTTGTCTAAACTTCTTATTCACAGACTCAGTTTGACATACATTATGGTAAGTGAGCGTAACGCAGGATAAAAAGCATTAACATTTTCATGCACTGAGAGTTTGTCAGTCCACAGACTCTCCTCCTGACATGCCACCTGTTCACATGCTCACGACAAACTGCCCGTGATAGTAGGTGTGCATATGGTAACGGTGATGACAAGAAAACCCTGTGTACGATTATGATACTCGGTAGGAGGGGAGAAGACCCTTACTCTGGGTGCACATTCCATCTGTGCAGTTCTCAGTGGCCTTGCTGTTCCCTTCACACGTCTTGCCTCGGTGTCTGGGTGCCGGGGAGTTGCATTCCCGACTCCGCTGCCGTTCACACTGGCTGCTGCAGACCGTCCATTCACTCCACTCATCCCAGCCTCCATCAACTGAAAAATTATGACACAGACAGCACAGATTACATAGGCAAACCTCTGAAACTAATAAGAACAGGAAAGCCACAATTTAAAAAGGCAGTAATAAATATAAGGCAGTAAAATCACAATACAACTAAAAACTAAATATTACTTGACTTGAACTGGCAAAATTATGGTTTATCTAAAAGATTAAGTAAAAAATTGGAAGGGGTCCAATTGCTTCACAATAAAAACACTGAAGTGATGCTTCTACAGCGGTTGGACAATGAAACCGAAACACCTGGTTTTAGAACACAATAATTTATTAGTATGGTGTAGGGCCTCCTTTTGCGGCCAATACAGCGTCAATTCGTCTTGGGAATGACATATACAAGTCCTGCACAGTGGTCAGAGGGATTTTAAGCCATTCTTCTTGCAGGATAGTGGCCAGGTCACTACGTGATACTGGTGGAGGAAAACGTTTCCTGACTCGCTCCTCCAAAACACCCCAAAGTGGCTCAATAATATTTAGATCTGGTGACTGTGCTGGCCATGGGAGATGTTCAACTTCACTTTCATGTTCATCAAACCAATCTTTCACCAGTCTTGCTGTGTGTATTGGTGCATTGTCATCCTGATACATGGCACCGCCTTCAGGATATAATGTTTGAACCATTGGATGCACATGGTCCTCAAGAATGGTTCTGTAGTCCTTGGCAGTGACGCGCCCATCTAGCACAAGCATTGGGCCAAGGGAATGCCATGATATGGCAGCCCAAACCATCACTGATCCACCCCCATGCTTCACTCTGGGCATGCAACAGTCTGGGTAGTACACTTCTTTGGGGCTTCTCCACACCGTAACTCTCCTGGATGTGGGGAAAACAGTAAAGGTGTACTCATCAGAGAACAATACATGTTTCACATTGTCCACAGCCCAATATTTGCGCTCCTTGCACCATTGAAACCGACGTTTGGCATTGGCATGAGTGACCAAAGGTTTGGCTATAGCAGCCCGGCCGTGTATATTGACCCTGTGGAGTTCCCGACGGACAGTTCTGGTGGAAACAGGAGAGTTGAGGTGCACATTTACTTCTGCCGTGATTTGGGCAGCCGTGGTTTTATGTGTTTTGGATACAATCCGGGTTGGCACCCTAACATCCCTTTCAGACAGCTTCCACTTGCGTCCACAGTTAATCCTGTTGGATGTGGTTCGTCCTTCTTGGTGGTATGCTGACATTACCCTGGATACCGTGGCTCTTGATACATCACAAAGACTTGCTGTCTTGGTCACAGATGTGCCAGCAAGACGTGCACCAACAATTTGTCCTCTTTTGAACTCTGATATGTCACCCATAATGTTGTGTGCATTTCAATATTTTGAGCAAAACTGTGCTTTTACCCTGCTAATTGAACCTTCACACTCTGCTCTTACTGGTGCAATGTGCAATCAATGAAGACTGGGTACCTTGCTGGTCCAATTTAGCCATGAAACCTCCCACACTAAAATGACAGGTGTTTCAGTTTCATTGTCCAATCCCTGTATGTTTCCTATTGCTTTTGATGCTGATCACTGGCTTAGTTGATTAGGTTTCTTTAATGTTTAAGGAAAACATAGTGGTCAAAAAATGAAAATAATAATAATTATTAATATTTTTTCACAAAAGGAAAAGGGACCTTGGAAAGATGGTTGCTCTAGTGTACAGTCAATCGTCATATATTTCCTTGTGCCAAGTACTGAGACAAACTTCTATTTCATTGCATCCAGGTGCTTGAATCACTTTACATCACATGGTCACAGGTGTATTTAAAAAAAGAAGCACCTAAGCACGCAGACTACCACCATAAACATTTGTGCAATATGTGGCTGTGATATTTTTAAGCTGAATCAATTAAGAAAAACAGCAACTCAGCCACAAAATGTTAGGCTACGTAAAATCCCAAAGTTACAGACCTCCAAGCTTCAGATTTGCTTAAGAGCCATTCATACAGAGCTTCATGGAATGGGTTTCCATGGGCGAGCAGCTGCATCAAAACTTTACATCTTCAGGTTCAATGGATTGCTGCAATGCTGGTAAATACACTAGGGTCTAGAGGAGTTGAGAAATGTTCTTTAGAGCAGGGACATGTACCTCTTTTTCTGGAACATCAATGAATTAGTCTGGGATAACCTTATACTCTGCATGACCTAAAATAGTAATCACCCCTTCTCCGTGTCACTTAACCTATGGCCTAACAATGGATCTGCAGAAGGCTCTGTTTGTCCCAGGGGGGGGGGGTTCCAGGGATGAAGAGTAACAGATAAGCATTACCCTGGTATCTGGGCTTCAGTTCCAAGAATTACTGTCTTGAACTTGTTATAAAGGGATGTTCTTTGTTTGTCTAGTTAGAGCGGTTTTATTAGGGCTCTCAAATACATGTCTGATTGCTGTAAACTGCTCTTCCATGCATATAGTAATCAATAAAGCTAACTTGAGTGACAATCTCCAGTCTCTTCCCTTGGAAAATATAAATGTTTTCACAACAATTGACCTCACAAACAGGATTCCTTGACTGATTTTATCCGAGGCCATTGGCAAAAGAAGGGTCTGATCAGCTTGGAAAGGGCTTCCTTGCCCCAAACTCCATTATTGCTAAAGAGAAGGAGGACTTCTAACTCTGTTCTTGAAGACTCGGCACTGGAGTCCTAAAAGAATCAAATTTTATTTCCCAGTGATGGTGAAATCGTCCAATTAGCATAATTTAATTATTGTTAGTATTTCTAATTTGCTTAGAAGCTTGTTAAAATTAGCACAAAATACAACCAAATGCCTAAAATCAGAATCAGAATCAAAATCAGCTTTATTGCCAAGTTCATGCATACAAACAAGGAATTTGACTCTGGTACACTTTGCTCTTTTGTGCTGTTTTTGCATTACACAATATACAAATTTACAATTTACAATGTACAATATACACATATCTAAGAAAAGGTGCATTTGCAACATCTGTATGCTGTTGTTTTGTACTCTATTAAATGTTCATCAGAGAAACAGCCTGGGTGAAAAAAAAATCAATATACTAAAAGAAGTAAAATGATAAAAGGTCCTACTAAGCAATTTAGAAGTTAAACAATTATAACAAAGTTTCGACTGAGGACAAATGTAAATTGGGTTATTCCCCTTTGACAGTGAAAAGTAAAAGTTCATTGTCTGGGAGGTGACAGCACAAAGCATATGTTTGCTGCGTAAGACCCCAGAGTGGGCCTGGAAATGCAGACGTTTTAGGGGGTTGGTACAGAGCAGCGAAAGACATTCACTCTTGGTCTCTAATGTGAACACATTTTAAAGGAATATTCTCTCATTACCCAGACGCATAATAGGCCAGAAAGTTCCCAAGGAATCGGCTCCTCTCCAGGGAGAAACGTTTAATTTCATTCTAAAAGTATGGACCAAAAAAGGCACTGAGTGCATCAATAAACTGGTTAAAACTTGTTCAGCTCTTGGAATGTTAAAAAAAAAGGGTTGGAGAAACTACAAAAGAAAATGAGAAGAGAAAAAAAGAAGGAAATGGATGACAGGTATGTGGACAACGGACTGACTGACAATTTTCTGAATGTGAAAAATATAAACCGTGTACTAAACCTTTTTTTTTCTGCCTCTTACACACACACACATCGGGATCTGAGCGCTTGCTCAGTGCTTTGAGTCTGGACAGTTAGACTCTTGCTCTCCCCACGGCTTCACTACACCAGAGACGTTTCTTCAGCATGGCCTGAAAGTGAATGGTCCTGCCGGCCTGCCTGATGCAATCGCCAGTGTGAGATTTCCACCAGAATGAAACTGAGAAACATTTTGGCCAAAAGCCCAAACCCACTGACATGGGCTACAATCAATGCTGTTTACCAGAGCAAGAAGAGCGTTACACTGGACTCATCTTTGGAGCACATTTTATACAGTCAGAAGAAAAACAGGCAGGAGCAAAGTTTTCCCTCCCTCCTGAAGATGTTTAAGTGGACAAGGAAAGAACGAATGTTCTCTCTAAGCCTCTCTACAGGCTTAGAGAGGTTTATTTTGCAAACTGGTGAAAAGGTAATTGTTTTTAGAGAAACAAGTTCTGTCTCTCATCATGGTAGATTCAGGGTCAAATGTCTGTTAGTAAAAGTCATTAAAGGGCAGAGGAACTTAGAACACCTTCAAAGCTCAGCGGTAACCTTGTGTTTCAATGTTAGCCTCAGGACAGACCATGAAGTAACATTTGAAAAGTCCGTTGCATGTGTAACTCCTGATGTTTTTTTTCTTCAAGCATTGTGTCCTGCTGTCAGAGTTGAGCCCCATAAGTCTTATGGGTAGAGATCTTATGGGTACGCTTGGAATAGTGCGAGTTTAAGGTCTCCATGCTGTCTCTGACACAGTAATTACAGTGGGTAGAGTTTTGTCTACAAATGTTAACTTATGCTTGAATGGAAGGTGCAGATTCATTGTTTTTCACAGCATCTGTTGGGAAAAGGTTAGATTTGCTGTTATTCCCTCTTCTCTGCTGATTGACACTGAACCCCTATATCAGGTCCTGACAAAAACTATGAAAGGATTGGTTTGCATTTTTTCTCCAGGAAAAGAAAGAAAAACCTAATTACTTCTGTGTTGTATTGGAATGTAAACACGCTTGTTGTTTTCTCTCACACCTCAACAGCCAAAACTTGTTAGATTAATGTGTTCTGACACATCTTCCAAGGCAAAAACCTTGAAAATGGGAATGGAAAGATATACAGTGCAGACAAAAGGTTTGGACACACCTTCTCATTCAAAGAGTTTTTTTTATTTTCATGACTATGAATATTGTAGCTTCACATTGAAGGCATCAAAACTATGAATTAACACATGTGGAATTATATACTGAACAAAAAAGTGTAAAACAACTGAAATTATATCTTACATTCTAGGTTCTTCAAAGTAGCCACCTTTTGCTTTGATTACTGCTCCGCACACTCTTGGCATTCTGTTGATGAGCTTCAAGAGGTAGTCACCTGAAATGGTTTTCCAACAGTCTTGAAGGAGTTCCCAGAGAAGCTTAGCACTTGTTGGCCCTTTTGCCTTCACTCTGCGGTCCACCTCACCTCAAACCATCTCAATTGGGTTCAGGTCCAGTGACTGTGGAGGCCAGGTCATCTGGCGCAGCACCCCATCATTCTCCTTCTTGGTCAAATAGCCCTTACACACCCTGGGGGTGTGTTTGGGGTTATTGTCCTGTTGAAAAATAAATGATGGTCCAACTAAACGCAAACCGGATGGAATAGCATGCCACTGCAAGATTCTGTGGTAGCCATGCTGGTTCAGTATGCCTTCAATTTTGAATAAATCCCCAACAGTGTCACCAGCAAAGCACCCCCACACCATCACACCTCCTCCTCCATGCTTCACGGTGAGAACCAGGCATGTAGAGTCCATCCGTTCACCTCTTCTGCGCCACTCGTTTTTATTTACTTAGTTGCTTTTTTCTTGCCATAATACAAATTGTAACAGTCTATTTAGTAGGACTATCAGCTGTTTACTGTAGCCACCTCCTGCACAACACAACTGATGGTCCCAACCCCATTTATAAGGCTTGAAATCCCACTTATTAAACCTGTCAGGGCACACCTGTGAAGTGAAAACCATTTCAGGTGACTACCTCTTGAAGCTCATCAACAGAATGCCAAGAGTGTGCGGAGCATTAATCAAAGCAAAAGGTGGCTACTTTGAAGAACCTAGAATATAAGACATATCTTCAGTTGTTTCACCCTTTTTTGTTCAGTATATAATTCCACATGTGTTAATTCATAGTTTTGATGCCTTCAGTGTGAAGCTACAATATTCATCGTCATGAAAATAAAGACAACTCTTCAAATGAGAAGGTGTGTCCAAACCTTTGATCTGTACTGTAGGTTATTTTGTTTTTGAAGGTAAGAAATATTTAGAGTGGAACCACAAAAACTCTAGTCTCATGTTCTCTAAAAGCCTGCACAGAAAATGTCTTCTTCCAGAAATTGTGGAATTTTTCCCACCACAGTACTCCTTGTAAAATCTGGGTTAAAAGCTAAATGATGTGGAGCTAATTTAGAGCTGTGACCTAGGGAATGCCACTCCAAAATCTGTTATTGTCCATGCCAGAAATAATACACTATTAATTCTGAAGATATTCAATCCATTTTTCAATCTCTGCAAAAAGCTGGCGTCAGTGTTTAAAGCAGTGGTCCTCAACCTGTGGTTCCTGGATGCCTGAGGCCCGTGAACCATGGACTATGTGGCAGCAAAGAAAATTGAAATAAATCAAAAAAGGTACACCATTTAACTAAGCAGGGCTACACTCAAGTGAAAAAAACTAAATACTACACCTATTAAAAAAAGATCTAAGCCAATGATAGGTATTGGCTTTGAACTCTGTTAATACTCAAAATTAGATTTCTGCTACGGGGAACACAGATTGAGGCTGAAGGTTTTTTTGAGCCAGGGCTAGGGGTCAGGAATTAAAATCTTAGGAAAGACCTTTATGGGGCATAAAGGAAGGTAAAGTCATTTATTTTAGGGAAAAATAAAGGCCAAAAGGCCAAAGAGGAAGAGCGGCCAAATACACCAGACTCCATCACAATTAGAATTGTTTGATTTCATGACAACTTTGATGAGTGTGAATTGTTTTCAAATAAAGGTGCAAGAGATCATTTCAAAGTACTATTTAAATTTTAAAAGAGGGGCTCTCCTTTTTATTGCCATTGATTACACCCATAACACATCATCTCTTTTCATTTGGCACCTGATTTCTCTATGAACATACTCTCTTGATGCCCTTTAATGTCTGATGCAATCCTACAGCTTGGCCGTGTTTATTATTCGTGGTTGTGCCGGTGTGCAAATTATCCTTTAAACTGACTTTACCACTGCAGCATGCTGAGTGGGAGCTGCAAAATCTCAACTTTGGACAACTCTTGAAAAAAGCAATGCAATCAAACAGCTACTACTGAATGATAAATGGTAGAAAAAGTAATTTCAACACAATAGTTTAGTAAGGTAAGTGATTAGTTCCTCAGGTTTGTTATTTGAGCATTGAAATGCTTTAAGTGCAGTTTGAATAGAGATCCTTGTGACAACTAGGCTAGGACACAAAATCCAAAAGCAGTGGGGTGTAAAGGAACAAAAATGGTTTCTTAATGAAATTACCCTGAAGCGTTGCAGGGCAGGAAACCCAAGAACAAACTGAATGAAAACCAGAAGTGACGAGATTTGAGGCACTAATCCAAAATCAGTCAGGTAAAGAACAGAGTAAGAGGGATGGGGGTGGGAGAGTGTGGGCTTGGGTGAGGGTGTCAAACGAATTAAACTAACAAGAGAACAAAAAAGCAGTATTGCAGTATTCTATAGTGTGTAATAAATGAAAAAGTAGAAATTTTGTTTGTTTAGTCAAGCAGCTACAACAAAGAGCAAAACTTTAGCAAGAGCTGTTTTTTCACAGCACAGTACCATGAGATGAAAGGCACTATAAGGTGCACTTCTACTCCAAAATCCTTTTTCAGGAAGTTTTTTACCCCAGTTCATTATTACCCTCCTGAATTTCCACTGCATTTACCGAGGTAAATAGAAATGACCAAAGCAGACATTTATTCCAGAATAAGGCCCTAGTAGGAAGGTAGTCAGCATTATACTTTGGTCATATATGAGGTTAAAAAAGTCTTCAGCTAAAATGTCTTCTTCAAATTTCTTCTCAAAATTCTAACTTAAACTGTGATAGATTTTAAATCATCATCATTCATATACAGCTGTCTGTGGTGAAAGAGGTAGTGAATCCTTCATTAAATGTAATATCTTAAATTATGTTATAAGAAATAAAAAAATAAAAAAAACAGAACCTCATGGACTGACTGTCTGTGTTGGAGAAATCTTTTTAAAATGTGTTACGGTTCCACCTTTCCAACAAGTTTTGAGGGATTTCATGTTATAAAGTGGAGACGTCCCTGCTTTGGGATCTCTCCCACGTTTGGCAGCTCATATCTCAGTAGACCTGGATGCAGGGGGAGGAGTTACCGTTCGTCGTCTGCTGGGTTCCTTTAAATTAAATTCTCCATCGAGGGATTGCAAAGAGACATGAATGCCACAGGAATCCTAATGAGAAAACACTGAAATGTTTTATTTGAACAGACAGTTGAGAGTCAGCATTCTGACTGCAGTGTGAAACTGTGTGCCAGATATCTTAACACTGAGGTGAATGCTTGGGGACACCGGGCCAAAAAATAGATGTATACAAACGTTTTAGCAAAGTGTCAATCATTTTTCACCTTAAAAATGTTGAACCCATGCAGAAGCTCTTAGTGGTTTACGGAAACCTTTATGGTTTCATTTACTAAGTTTGGATTTGATGTAGTATTTACATAATTTGAGTGTTTCTGCAGCAGGCACACATAAAGGTTTGGTGTGACAGACAATGAACAGGGAGGTGTGGTGGTGCAGCCTGAGAGACATTTCTCCTCATTAACCCCTGGGCCTGTTTATATAATGAGATTTGATGCAAGGCAATGAAACCAAGACAGCCTGGCTCATGCTAATAGCAGCAAATCTTCCTCTGCGCTCTGTCATCTGATCAAGAAAGAGCTCATCATGCTTTGCTTAACAAATATTGGGATACCATATGGCGCCTGAGGACTTCTGGCAGCAGTTGTGATACCCCTAACTAAGTGAGGCGGGAGGTGGAAGAGGCCCTTTTTCATTGGGATTTTACATGGGTTCGTTCCACTCCGTACCCCACTGTGGTTTTTCTCCTTCCCTACTTAAAATGCAAATGAGCTTGCTTGTATGTTGGAGAGTGTGAGTGCACGCGAGGCTGACCACAGCTGCTGTGGAGTGAGCGTTTATTGTTCCTCCTGACAGTTCTCCAGTGACTCAATGCTCTGATTCTGTTGACTGGGCTCGTCTTTCACCTAGTAAACAATAGTTTCAGAATGATAAAATGAAACATCTGCAAAATTCTGCCTTACTTTGACTTTATATTCTCTGCTTTTATTTTCTATTTGTATTTGACGTAGCCCCTAATAAAGCTCCTTCTCTGTTGCAGCTGACTTTCTGTCCCCAAAAGGACCTTCATTTCTACACAACCACCTCCTTGTTATCTCTCCATCTTCTGTATTTTTCCTGCATTCAGGCCAAACCTGGTACAAACAATGTGCCAAAACGAAACTGACCTCATCTATCAGTCAGTGGCTATAGAGATATTTATAGCAACCTACGCTTCAACCACAACACATACCGATACTGACAACAGAGCAAAACCGGCTTCTTTTACCGCTGCATGCAAATGTGAAACTCCCACAGACAGCAGTGGCAATAGGTAAAGACAAAGACACCCCTACTTTCTTTTTCTGAGGCTGTCTGACACAGCAGTGCACGCCCGATAGACTATATAGACTAATTTGAATAGATGGGGAATTATGGGTGAATTTTGAATTTTTCTTTACAAAAGTGGTGACGAAAGCAGCATCAGTACAGTGAGCAGCACTAGTGCTGCAAGAGCTCCTGTTGTCATGGAGGTGGTGGAAAACAGCAGTAAGGAGTCAGAGTTGGAACCTTCAGGTTCAATTTAAGAGCACAAAATACACCTGCAGGCTATGCTTTTAGAATACGTTGTCCCTCACTCACGACGATCTGTATACAACTAACTTTATAAGCATAGATTAGAATAAAATAAGAAGTTGCTCTGGTCGATTAGATTTCAATTTAGAGTAGATTTAAAATCCAAATTGACCTTTTTTATGCTATTGCAAACTACTATACATCAACCTAAACACACTATCCCTACAGGTAAACAAGGTGGTGGCTGCATTATCCTGTAGAAATATTTCTTTCAGCAGGTAGGGGGAAGTAAGTAAAAGCTGATGCCAAGATGTATGGAGCTACATACATGGCAATCCTGGAAGAAAATCTGTTAGAGGTGGAAAAGAGTTGAGACTGGCCCAGAGCTTTACCTTCCAGAAGAACAAAAACCATAACATACAGCGACAACAATGGAACGGTATCGATAAAATCACATTTATAAGGACCCAGTCAAAGTCCAGACCTAAATCCAAACGAGAACCTTTGCCAAAACTTGAAAATTGCTGTCATCGATGGTCTTTAGCCAATCTGACTGAGCTTGAGCTATTTTGCAAAGAACAATGGGCAAACATTTCAGTGTCTAGATGTGCAAAGCTGGTAGAGACATATTCGAGTAGAACCACTGTAGTTACAGAAAATGGTTTGTATTGAGTCCAAGGAGCTGAATACAAAAACATACAACACTTTTCAGTTCTCAGATCATTATTTTTGTAATGATAAAAACCACGTAATATTTTTTTTCTACTTCACAATTATGCACAACTTTAAGTTGGTCTACATGCATGAAAGCCTGTGGTTGTGATATGACAAAATGCAGAAAGGTTAAAGCAACAGGATTAGCTTGAAAAGACGCTGTACGTACAAAGACACTATTCATCTGTTTCCCGTTACCACTCATCACTGATAAACTTGACTCATCTCACTTGCAGCAGTTTATTAACACAGCCACATTTTACTCAACATGTCAAAACGATGTTATTCATAGGCAACATGGTTTTGTTACACAATCTATTTCTTAATTGATATTTCTATGTTGTCCTAAGTCGTGATTAAATCTAAGGTGGCTGCCTAAGTCATTTTCATTTGCATGATGCAGATCTAACTAAACATTGAGCACAGGAATAAACATGCATATTGCAGCATATAACATCCACTCTGTTAATGATCAGAAAAATTAAAGTTCAACTCTGAAGCAAAACTGGATTAAGACAACATAATTTAACAGCTCTGAAGTGTATGGTGATTATTCAAGACATTTAAAAATGTATTCCTTTACATTTACCTTTCTTAATAATAAATGCCCTAAAGGCTTTTCATTGTGGTTGAAGATTGCATTCTGTTGTCATGAATATTTATTTATGTTGTAATCTAACAGTATATCTGTAAAACCTAAATGATTTGCATACAGTATATGCCTGATTTCTTATTCAGTGTCAGAGCCAAAGCCTGTCCAACATAACCTCACAGTCAAAGCTGCTTATACATGCACAAATGAACAAAACATTATTTTTTAGTGAATTTTTCTTAAACAAAACAACTACAGTGCAGAATTTTAAACTTTTGCACACTAGAAAATACTGTATCATTACAGCGCTGAATGCAGTGACTACTATCACCTGGGGAGTAGTTTAAAAAGAAGTAATTTTGGTCATTGTTACTTTAGTTTTTAAAATCCAACACTGTTCTGATTCACTTGTGGTTTAAGGTCACCCTACAGTATGTTTTGCAGTTTAAATGAATACATCATATAAACTGTTCAGCAGTTAAAGTAGTTCAGATTAATTTATAAAATGTAGCAGTTAACACTGCAACACAATTTCTTTCACTGCAGCAAACTAGTGATTATTCATCAGACTGGAATGACTGAAAAACCTTTAAAATGTTCCAGAACATTATGACTAAATTAGACTTGAGCACTGGTCCAAACAAACTTTGACATGAACATAAAGGAGCAAGCATTTGTATTAATGCATGTAGCGCAATTCTCCTGAAGCACTCATTGGTACAAATAAAATACTTACATGAAGCACACTATTTATACCACAATTGAATGGTGCTAGCTGAAAATTATGAAGTATTTACTGATTCTTATTGGGCCAATTTACTGCCAAAAATACTCATATCTATATGTCAGACTGTAGACACACACACACACACACAAATATATATATATATATATATATATATATATATATATATATATATTAGGACTGCTCTTTAAAGATTCCAAATAAGGAACGCAAATTTTCTTCTGCAAAAAATAAATTGCACATACAATAAGTGGGCATGTTGCGTGCGATCTTCAATGATTGCGAGCGCGATGAATAACAAACTGGCTCTATGGTGCTGGCCGTCACTATAGAGAGTGTTGGAGAGCAGAGCAGTCGTAAAAGGAAGATGAAACTTGAAGCCATGTAATTGGGGATAATAATAATAATAAGAAATATAATACTACTACAACTAATAACAATAATACATTGCATTTATAAGTATCTGAAAGTGCTAATAATTATAAAACCTTGAAAAGCTGACAGCCTCACTGAAATCCTCCCCCAACACAATCCCCCACTCTGTTATAGCTTTCAGCTTCCTTTCTGTGAAGTGATTTCAATTGAAGGATATAACATGACTGACCCAAAAATAGCAAACCAAGGTAGGTCCATAATAATTTAATACATGATTAGGCTTCGTACAGAGCCGTAAAGGAATATTGAGGGAGAAATTTTTTTTTATAATTTGTCTTGCACACAAGGAGTTCACAGGACAGTCTTTTAATTATTTGTTTTTCCTTCTAAGTCCCTTTGGCTTCGCGATGGTTTTATGGTCTCTGGCTGTTAATGTTCAGTGTTTGTTAAAAAACAATATTTTGCGTGTAGATTGGCACCTGCTTTTCAAAAGTGCCAAATATCAACACAAAAACAGCATCCGCTATTCACGAAGGCTAACAAGCTAAAAAGTGTGCGCCCACTGTTCCGCAGACTTTACACACGCAGTTCAATTTGCACCTGGTTTGCAGATCAGCTCTGCCCAGGCAAACGAGTTTGCATGTGATTTTGTACACGCAAACCTTTTGAAGGTTAGGCCCTATGTCTTTTTATCTTTACAAGGACTTTGAATGGACTTCCATTCTTTTTTTTTAAATGAATTTCTATGGCATAACCCTGCTCGTAACCCTAGGTACCCAATTGGTGATAACTGGCCAAAACGCTTGTAGACCCAGCAGACACCACTGATGATTAGCCCTAAAATTTGAATTTAGTTTTAGCTACAAGGTAGTGCAGGAACAGCACTGCTGTGGCTGTACTAACTACGAAAAAAACCTAGGATCCAAAACAGACTCTAGTACAAAAGAGTTTAATATAACACCCAAATCAAAGAAGAGAAACTGTATGCTACTTCATTTTATTATTGAGATTACAAAAAACAAATAAACATTTAAAAAACATCCTTTCTCTTAAGGACACAAACCAGTAATCTAAGAGATTGAACTGTATCCAACCACTGAGGACAGTATTCTTCCCCACAAAAGTTAAACCGTATCCATAACACAAAAATATCTCAGTGGACTACAATTTGCCACTAGGGGACAGGGTTCTTCCACAAAACAATCAAATAGAATGAATAACACATAAATTTCTTGGTGGACTGTAACCAGCGACTACGGGACAGTATTTTCCCCAAACAATTAAAAGGTAACTTATAACACAGCAATATGCTGGTGGATTGTAACCAGCCATCAGGGGGCAGGATTCTTCCCCAGAACAAGCAGATTTCATAACATATTTCATAACACAGCAGTATTAGTATAAGTACACGGAAGTGGAAAACTTATCCTCCCCTACCAGACAGAACTGAACCTTTCAAGGGTAGGAGGAATTATAAAGCTCCTACGCAACTGTGCAGTCAAAAATGAAATAACTGATTAGAACTGTGCATTGTACAGCATCAAATTATCCACAGAACAGTGCAATTGTGCTGTTCATGCTATAGCTGACTCGGGCTTTCATGGTGACAGATATCCTCTTAGTTTAACAAAATTTGCCAAGATTTTTATTACTCAGCTCTCTATTCTTTGTGGATCTAGAACCTAGCCTTGAAAGTTTTCCTAAACCTAAATCAGCCTTAATATAGCATACTTGGGACCTCTGGTTTCCCCTGTGTAACCAATATTTTGGCCTGGATTTATGGACACTTAACTTTTCATTTTTTAAACTCTGTATTCATTAGACATTAGCCTAAACCTAAAACCTAAAACACCTAACATATAAATTACAGCTTATGTCCAGTAAGAGTACCACTAAGATAACCAAAACAACTAAACCTAAACTACCTGAACATATAAAATAATCTTATGGGAAAAAACTTGTGCCATCAGAAACTGAATTTGAACTTGTGAAATTTGAAATTAAATGCATTGGTTTGAAAATGAATTTCACTAAACAGAAACTGAATTTTATGGTTTGAAACTGAATTCATTTGCTTTTAAAATGTATTTCGTTGTATTAAATATTCATTTTGACTACTTTCACTTTCAGGTTTGTAATTCAATTTCAGTTCCAAAATTCAGTTTTTTGTGTCACACATCCAGGTCCTTGAGGATAGCCACAGATTAATCAAACACAGATTCACCGATTTATGTTTCACATTTGGTTAAACTTCCTTTACGGCATGTTGAGCTGGAGCAGTGCAACGTACATGAGCTTGGTGGATGTCAATCACCAGGTCAAATGAGCATCTATAAGAAGCATCATGTAAACAAATGATGGTCAAACAGTAACACTTCTGCTATCTGTAGCTATTAGCTAAACATGCCAGATTAGCATAGTGTGCCGCCAGTGTTATGTCGGTCTGCGTAACTTCTGTTGCCTAGCAACTGTGTTAGCGTGAATCGCAGAGCTGTGAAGCCGAACAAATGGAGCCTGAAGGTTAATAATGTTGTCTCTACTCTAAATAACTACACAGATTTTATTTACCCTTTTATTTACATATTGGTGATGGCTTATAATGCTGTTTTATTTTAAAATGTTATTGTTTTATGTTCTTGTTCATTATTCAGCCATTTAAAATGTTGAAAATATTTTTTGTGTTCATAGATATAAAAATACACTAGATAAAATACACTGATTTATTTGTAAAGTTTCAACAATTTAAACACTAACATATTAACTTTAGGAACAAAGTTGAAATCAGTTTATTTGCAAAACATAATAATAATAATTATTATAATAAATAAACCAAACATTAATATTAGATTTCATCTGACTGAATTATATCTGTTTAACTTCCACCCATTGGGGAAACCCAGCGGGATTTTGAAAACAATGTGCCGGGAGTCAGCTGTTCTCTCGGGGTTTAATGCACCTCAACCACCCAGTCAGCTGACAGCTGGCAAGGGGGGCCGGCTGCTGGGGCAGTGGATGAACACATCGGCGCATTTGTGCAATTAAGGTATATCTTGATAAACTGATCAGATATTTTAGGTTTACACAACTACATTCTCGTCTAAAAACAATGTAAAAGTTCAGTTGTTTCACAGTATGTATATATCCAATTTTATTCACAGCTTTTTTCTGTCCTCCAACCTTTGCTACTTCCGTTTGAACAATCCACTTCGACCCGCAATGAATCATGGGATAGGGTGGGACACAGAGGATACACCGGACCCATCCTTCAAATCTAGGGATAAGAAGGACGCATTTGTTGGAACCTTGGAGATTGGACACCATTTGTTGCCTCATCCAGGACGTTATTGGCCTACAATCCTTCAAAGGATGCAGTCCTGAATTTGGACACAGCAATAGTGAATGACATCCGTGAATCAGTAAATCTGTGTTTGATTAATCTCTGGCTTCAAGAACCCGGATGTGTGACACAAAAAACTGAATTTTGGAACTGAAATTGAATTTCAGACCTGAAAGGGAAATTAATCAAACTGAATTTTCAATACAAAGCAAAGCAATTTTCAAAGTAAACAAATTCAGTTTTAAACCATTAAATTCAGTTTCAGTTTAGTGAAATCCATTTTCAAACAAATGCATTTAATTTCAAATTACACAAATACAGATTCAGTCTGAGCAATTCAAATTCAGTTTCTGATGGCACAAATTTCTTCCCAAAGAATATGACTTCAAGGAAGATACACAAAATAGATAAGTCCTACCCTACCACTGACAGTAGCGACGGTGGCAGGGGGTTCGTCCTGTAACCGCTGGTTTGACCCCCATTCCATCCGCCTCAGTCACCGTGTCCTTGGGCAAAACAATTCCCCTGCCTTGCCTGCCTTCTGGTGGTCAAAGGCGCTGTTTATATCGCAGCCTCTCTTCTGTCAGTCTGCCCCAGGGCAGCTGCGGCTACAGTGTATATTGCCAGTGTGTGAATGTATGTATGAATGGGAGTATGACTGATTATAGTGTAAAGCCCTTTACAAATACAGACCCTTTACCCTGTAACCATAACTCTAAACCTAAAACACCTACAGCCTAAATTAAGTTCTTAATACATTAGAGCACCTGACCAACCACCTTTGACCCCACCCTTCTCTCTGCTCCCTCTCCCCCTCACCCCTCTGCTAAGCACAGCAAACACAAAGAAAGAGGGCTCCCACCCAGTGGCAAACACCCACTGGTCCTATTCCACAGCAGCACATTCAGCACATTATAAATCAAAAGGTTGCATCCAAGGTCTCTTGGTACAACCACCTGCACCATACATTTTTCATGATGATAAGAACTAGGGGCCCGAGATTTGCCTTGATCTCAAGTTTAGCGTGCACAACTTTGGTTTCCACACCAAACCTTGCAGAGCTATCAAGCAGCTGAGAAAACTCTCACAAACCTAAACCTCACCATTACCAGTACATGCCTAACCCTACACTTAACCTAAACTCAATTCACACCTTAGTCCTAAACCTAACCCTTAAACCAAAAAAAGAAGTTCTTCTCATGGGGCCCAGACTTTGGGCCCCATAAGGAGCAGTGGGTCCTCATTGGGTCCATTTTAATAATGGGCCTTACACTGTAACAAATGCTAGAAACACACATATGCTAGAAACACACCTCAACAGATTCAATTAGAGTGAAGATTTCTTTTCCCCCATCTCTTGTTTTATTTTTTTTTGCCCTACATCACACAGACAAAAACACACACACATACAACAGGTACATGTTAGAGCAAGGAATAATAAAACATCAGAAACATCAAAAATGTCAACCAATTACAAAACACGGAACTGAAAAAAGCATTGAAACATACCTACATATGTGACCTTATCTGTCTTAGGTTTGTATTGTTTCGCGTCATGTAATATTGATTTTCATGTCATGAGATTTAGCTGTCATTGTGTGAAACTTCACAAAACAGTTTTTTCCATACTGTGACACAGAGATGGTCATCTTTTTGTATGCATATTGATTTTGTTGTGAGAGTTGAAAAGTGGAACAGTTGTCAGGCCTTGTTCCCTTGCGGTAAGTAGGTCCTGAGTTCAAATCCTAGCTGGGCTAGCTATGAGAACACACTCAAACATAAGGAACATTCAGTCATTTTCTACCGCTTATTCCATAGTGGGTCACAGGGGAGCTGGTGCCTATCTCCAGCAGTCTATGGGCGAGAGGCAGGGTACACCCTGGACAGGTCGCCAGTCCATTGCAGGGCAACACACAAACAACCATGCACACACTCATTCATACACCTATGGTCAATTTAGCGTGACCAATTAACCTAACAGGCATGTCTTTGGACTGTGGGAGGAAGCCGGAGTACCCAGTGAGAACCCACGCATGCACAGGGAGAACATGCAAACTCCATGCAGAAAGACCCCAGGCTGGGAATCGAACCCAGGACCTTCTTGCTGCAAGGCAACAGTGCTACCAACTGTGCCACCGTGCAGGAACATCTTACAGATAAAGCAGAACATAAATTTAAATGGACTATAAACAGAAAACAAGAATCATAAAAAACTAAACCTAAGGAAGAAACTAAAGCACCATCTGGAAAACAATGATCAGAAGCAAGATCCAAAACACAACTTGAAAAACATAACTAGAATCTGAGAAAATAGACAAAATAGACAATGGATGGATGGATACTTTGTTGATATTTTTGTAAAATGGTTTGACGTTTTTATTGCTCTCTACTCGCACTCGTACTTATCGTCATCCACTTCATCCAAGACTGGGTTGGGGGCAGCAGACTTAGTAGATGCCCAGACTTCCCTCTCCCCAGACACCTCCTCCATCTCCTCTAGGCTAGCCAAGAGACATAGTCCCTCCAGTGTGTCCTGGGCCGAACCCTCCTTGAACCACCAACTTAACGTGGAGGGGTTTAATTGCTTGAATGATGCTAGAGTCTATGTTGTCCGGGGCTTAAATGCCCCTGGTAAGGTATCCCATGGCAAACAGGCTCTGGGTAACAGGTCAGACAAAGAGCGATTTAGAAGCCTTCATGAGGACTACCACAACAAGACAGGTGATGTCTCCCAGTACGGCAGAGCAGGGCCCCAGCCTGGAGTCGGGACTTGTTGGCAAGTGCCTGGTGACCGTGGTACTCCTTGCGGGACCTGGCCGGACCAAGGCCGAACGAGAGACACGAGGCTATCCCCCAGTGGGCCCACCACCTGCAGGAGGAACCATGAGGGACCAGTGCTAAGAGGACAGAGCAGCAGTTGAAAGTAGAGATCTCAACAACTCAATCTCTGGTGGCTTAAACTATTTTTAGAGCTCTCTAATGTTTGTTTATGATCTATGAATAAATCATTTTCTTTGTTGTTTTGCACCTATGTTACACAACAAAACATTTTGGACTGGGGGTGCCTGAAATTAAACAATAGCTTTAGCAATAAAATTGGCCAAAATAAATCAGTAAATGATGCTGAATATATTTCAAAATATGAAGAGGGCAAACATGCCCATGCAGGTATGTTTTCCTCATAGAACAACCTTTAATAATTTGTCTGGCAAACTGTGTTAAAAGAAGTAAAATTCAATTTCACAAATATATCAACAAATAATATATAATTCTTTTCAATCGAGCAATTGGGCAGAGGTCAGTTCTGGCCTCTCCTCTCCACATAGACAATGTCCTCCAAAAGATCTTTAAAACTCTAAGCTTAGCACAAAGTTTAGGACAGAATAATACCCCAGCGGTTGTATGACACTTTATGGCAGGTTATTGAAGTGGCGTGTGTGACGAGCACTTCCAGTCTGAGTCAGGTCAGAAACAGGGTGAAGAAGCAAGCTCGTATAAGCCAGTCACGCCTGCAAACTCTTGAACATTCAACTAAATCAGTAGATGCGAGCTGGGACTTTATGGAAAATGTTATGTGCAGAATCAAATATTCCTGAATAAAAAGGATTGACTGACAATAATTTACTTTACAGAAATGACTGTGGCAGATAAAAGGAACACATATATGTCCTGTTCATTATGCATGTGTTCACAAGGTTTCACAATTGATACTTCTATATAATACATATTATTGATGAAGGATTTTTATTTTACAAAACTTTTTTTTACACACAATTCCTAATATCATGCACATAAATAATGTTCTTTTTAAAAAAAAAAAAAAAAAAGAAAGGTAAATACTTTTGAATACTTTGAAAAACCTCAATCTTCTGCAAACAGTTTGTTACATTTGTCAAAGTTGAATAACAGTCGTTAATTGTGGAACTCTTTGGCTATTGATTTAATTCCGCTGCATAATTACACACTTCTTGCTATTGATAAATATGGTTAAAATAGAAAACTGTAATCCAGAAAAGTTAAAATGGAAAAATATAAAAACTGAATTTGGAAAAAAAAAATAAGCCGATTTTATAGGGCCCTAAACAAACGTTATGTCAAGGCACTTTATTAGACAAACAGGTAGAATCAAATTGATCCACTGGACTGATGTTGATGACACAACGGATATTTGGCATACATCAAATCTGTGCATACTTACAACATCTGTTCCATCAGTGAGGGTGTTTTAATGGTAGGAATTTAGATCAAAAGAGTCAAAACACACTTAGTGTACTTACGTAATGTTGGAGGACTCATGTGGTTGATTTCACATATGTGACTCATTTCCAATGATAATAGTAACTGCAGAACACCTAAATTACTTTATAATCTTTTTAAACTTCTTTAAAATCAGATGTAATTGTTCCTTCCTGCGTTTTGTTGTATAAATGCCTTGCAGAAACTTTCCTGTTTCACATTGGTCTTACAGCATGACGCTCACAGTTTACAAGGTTTATACAGGTTTAGGTAATTATAAGGTCCACAACTATCATAAATGGCACCACATTATGAAATGGTAGAAACAAAGTTTGAATTATATATAAAAAAGACAAATTTTCAATTTCAAAATCTTTTCTAATCATCTGATTTAGTGTTTCTGCCCCCTTAGGGTCATGTTTTGGTTAATTTGTCACAGAGGTCAGAGCTAGAGCAGAGAATGTTCTGGTTTGTAGTCAGAAATGGATTTGCTATTTATTTTGATGCTATCAACTATTAGCAGTACAAGTCAATAGCAATGTTTTTTCATTTTAGGTGCTCAATCGCCAAAGTAAGAAATACATTAAATATATTGCCCAACAATATTTGTTCCACTAATTTAATGAGATGCAAACTGTAAAAAGTGCTTATAAATAGCCAATACTAGCAAATTTGATTGGAATCCATGTTGGAGACTAAACTTGGCCACCCTCGGAGAGTTCTGACTTTTCTGTCCGGGGGCGTTCTTGTCCTCCTGACTGGGACCTTGGGATGAAAGTCTGACTTTCGAGCGAAAAGAACGTAACAAGATAAGGTCCCCTGACTGAGTTTACATCCTGCATACAAAGGCATGGAATCTTATGTATTTCTGGTCCATGTTTGAGTCCCTGGCTAGGTTATTCACCCTATCTACTCCTCTCCTCCACTCATATACTGGAACCGCTCATGGCAGTCAACAGGTGAGAAGCATAGTACACCCTAGGCAGGTTGGCAGTCCATCACAGGATCAACACAAGCCAAACAGACAATCACAGTTACACCTGAGGCTATTTGGAATCACGGATTAACCTAAAGACGCATGTTTGAATTGTGGGATGAGAAGGCAGTAAAAACCCACACATGCAGAGGAACACAGGCAAACCTTACAGAAAAATGGATGAGCCAAAATTCAGACTAGAGCCCTTTCTCTAAGGAGTCAAGGCTGATCCCTACACCACTATGTTGCTGATTGTACAAAACACAGTGAAAGGTGTTTTCTGTTTGTTTCCTTTAATGCAGGTCGGTTAACTGTTTTTTTCATTACTTCTGCCTTTTCTTGGCTGAGTACTATTGTGTTTTAATTCTTGCTACACATAAGGGTGTAAACAAGTATATTAGGGCAGCTACTTAAGGAATCTAAAATATAAAACATATTTAAAGTTATTTTCCAAATTTTTGCTACATGATTCTATATGTGTTTATTTACCATTTTGATGCCTTCAGTGACAATCTACGTACAATGTAAATAGTGATAAAGAAAACCCTTAAATGAGAAAGTGTCTCTGAAACTTTTGACCGGTAGATTATATTCCTTCTGCATGTACTGATAATGTGCATATAACAGACTCACAGATCATAGAATCTGACAGGTGGAAAGTATACTATCTGTGATTGACTTTAAAAACTTTTCAAATTTACTCCGTCTTCTTGGATTTTTGCAAATATGTTCATATATGTTTTTCACCTGCTGCTCTGACACTTTCACCACCGCACGCCCTGGCAGTTAGAGAACAGGGCTGGGAAACTAACACAAAGGTTTTTCTACTGTTTTAATTATTTCTATCCAAGCTGTATAGATTTCACAGCTACACAAAGCTGAAACAAAACAGAGGAATGATTAAAAGCAAATGAAAGTTTCTGTTACACTTCTGACTATAATGTTTTTAAGCAAGCCAGTTTTTTAAAAGTTGCACATGTGGAACTTGTTCCAATATAGTTCCTCCGTTGTACTTTTAATAGCCGACAGGAAAAGAAGGGGAAATGCCTTAATCTGATGCAGCCGCTGGGCCCCGTTCTGCATTATATCTCATATTCTAATTATTGTAAGACGTCTGCCTCTGTTATGCTTCTGTTCAATTCAAATTCAAATTCAAGCCGTTGTAGATGCTGATGGCTGTGGGCAGGAAGGATCTCCTGTAGCGCTCCGTCTTACAGCAGATCTGAAGAAGCCTCTGACTGAAGACACTCTGTTGTTGTAGGACAGTCTGATGAAGAGGATGCTCAGGGTTCTCCATAATGTTCTTCATTTTATGAAGAATCCGTCTTTCCACAATGATCTCCAGAGGTTCCAGAGGAGTCCCCAGAACAGAGCCAGCCTTTTTTTATCAGCTTGTTGAGCTTTTTTAAGTCCCTGGCTCTGATGCTGCTTCCCCAGCAGATGATGGCAGAAGAGATCACACTCTCCACAACAGACTTATAGAAGATATGCAGCATCTTGCTGCAAACACCAAAGGACCTAAGCTTCCTCAAGAAGTACAGTCTGCTCTGTCCCTTCTTGTAGATGGCTTCACAGTTGCATCTCCACTCTAGTCTGTTGTCCAGGTGAACACCGAGGTATTTACTCCTCCACCACCTCCACTTCTTCTCCCATGATGGAAATAGTGTTTGACATATTCCTGTTTATCTTAACATCTACAATCATTTCCTTTGTTTTAATCATGTTCAAGATGAGATGTTGTGATAGGTTTTGTTGCTGCCCAAGGATTGGAAAATAAGATTTGATATTCATTGTACGTGTGAATATATTTCAGGCAGAGATAGAAGGCTGGTAGTGCATCAACGTAAAGGAAAGTTGTTGATTGAAACACAATCATATATATATATATATATAAATAAAACCAAAACTTTTAAGGCCTAAGTGCATGTATTAGAACACTAATACTGATCACCCAACTTCACCTTTGTAGTCTGACTAAATGTCTCTGCATTCATTGCTAAAAGACATAAACTTGTTTAATCAACTCATGCAGCTTAAACCTCTCCCCCTGTATCACACATTGTAAACTGAGTCGTATCCTCTCTTTCAGCTTCCCTCTAATCACTTTAACTTGCACAGTAAAGCCCCTAGTGGTTTTAAATTCTCGTCGGAGCAGCACTTCTTTAAGTCTACGATGATCAGTCGATGACTACAAGGGTATAGTGAGCTCACCACTTGAACTGTGTCTTGCAGTCTATAATATTGGTTGTCTATAATCCTGCTGACTCAGGAATTTGAACTAAGTTACAGTGACTTGCAAAAATATTTACACCCTTTATGCTCCTTCAGACTTTAATTTACAACCCTAAACCTTAGTGTGTTTCATTTGAACTTTGTGACAGACCAATACAAATTAGCTCCTGATTGTTAAGTTGAAGGTAAACATGTATTTTTTGATGACTGAAAATTTGAAAAGTGTGGTGTGCATTTGTGTGCTTCAATTCAATGTTTTGTAAGATATTTTGGTGCAACTACAGCTGCAGTCTTTGTGATATTTGTCTCAGTTCTGCAAATCTAGAAATGAAATATTTTCCCATTATTCTTTGTATCAATGTACAAATAATGTACTTTGTATCAATGTAGCTCAAGCTCAGTCATACTAAATGAACAGTGTCTGTTTATATCAATTTTCAAGTCTTGTTACAGATTCTCATTTGAAATTATGTTTGGACTTTAACTGGGCCATTCTAACATGACTATGCTAGGTGAACTTCCAGCCTGATCTCAAATCCTTTGCATCCTATCAACTTTGACCATCTCTCATGTCCTGCTGAAGAAAAGCATTCCCACAGCATGAAGCCACCACCACCATGTTTCACCTGGTGTGTTCACATATAGTGTTAATTGTCTTCCAAACACAGCATTTAGGATGTACTTAAAAAAATATATAATGCTTTTTTATCAGCATAGGCTTTATCCCTGCAGCACTTGCATTAAATGGTAAATGTGTAGAGTGCCCAACTAATAGTTGTCCTGTTTGCACATTATGTTGCATTGGTCTATCACATACTGTAGGTTTCTCCATTACACAATCTTTAAATGATGTTTTTTAACTAAATTTGACTACTAGTCAATGCTGATACACACTTGATTGTCAACAGATGGGATGGTTTTCCTGAATATCATCCTACTTTAAACTACCTGAATATATTTCTCCCAGCTGCATTTATTTAATTAGCTGCACCCTACTGTTAGCGCTTTACTGATAACTCGCTGATCATATTGTACATCCCTAGCTTTAGTTTATCTTTGCTGAAAATCAGAAGTGGAACTGACTTGGGCAGAGTGCGTTGCAGGTGATCTTCTGCACAGACATGCCCTCGCAGAAGGCTCCGCCATTCAGAGGCGCCGGGTTTGTGCAGGTTCTGGAGCGTTTCTGGATGCCCCGCCCACATGGCACGTTACAGGCAGACCACTCTGTCCACAGCGACCAGCCACCATTCACTGGAGAAAGTCCAACAAAGTTAGAAAAGAAAAAGGTAGAGTGAGTGTGAAACAACACATGCTCTATATCTTTTCCTCTCACAGAACTCTGGCAAAGTTTAAACCTCTAATAAGGGTTTGAGCCAATAATGATCCTGCAGGCTCTGCAGTAGTGTGAGGCAACAATGCATAACAGCAGGAGCAGATTGCTGGATATACGGCTCCCTTTCCCTTAATTGGCAGTTCAATGTTCTTTGCTCTTGTATTAAAATAAAGGCATGGAACTGTGCATAGCAAAGAAAGCCATTACGCATAAATGCCATTTCTAAAAGCGACACAGACTCATACAGCTTGACTGGTTGGAATCAACCACTTAGCGCTGTGACTGAAGCCCTTTACACTATGATCTCAGTTTATTACCTGTTTGGAAGCTAAATCTCAAGCAGCGCTTTGAAAGGGGATGAACCCAAGCTTTGTGCAAGGCTTCAGGCAAGTAAATAATTAACAAGCAACAACTCCCTGTAAATGAGATTAAGACACAGTGGCTTACTTCCTTTCATAAAGCAGGCATTGATTTTAAATGAGAGGCAGTAAACTGACTGTTTGAATAATACATTCATTTGAATAAAGAGGAAACAGCATTCTTCACCTGAAGCCTTAAAATGGGATTATGAATCACTTTTGTTTAAGGTTACAGGAAGTCAAACAAATTGATCTGAAGTGCCATGTAAACACTGTGTCAGTGCTTTGCGATGTGGGCAATGATAGATGCAAGGATGGCATACCATAGACGATGACAGCAGCCGTGGCACTGCGTCTCTTAGCTACGATGTTGCTGGCCAGACACGTGTAGTTGCCTGAGTCAGACAGGCGTGCCTTGTTGATGATGAGTTTGTGGTCAGCTCGGGAATCGATGTTGTCGGCGGTAAGGGAACTCACCAGCTCATCATTTTTCAGCCATTCCACCTGCAGATTAAAACATATAAATCAAGCCAAACCTTATCTGAAGTATGTAACTACGTTGAGTTAATTGAAGGTTCTCAGTTTCCCGTGTTAATGTTTCCATGAATGGTCGTTTGTCTTATATATCTCTGTGACTGAATAGTGACATATGTCCCGGCTGTAACCGACCTACTGCAAGTGCAAAAGAACTCTTGTTCTTGTACCGGTTCAGTTCGGGTGTTTTTAACCTTTGGTGTTGTGTTGAGCACCAACGTGTATTCCACCAGTTTTGGGAACCAAGCAATTGAAGGAGCTTTTGCTGCAATTAACTCTGTTATGCACTTCATTCTGGCACAGATTTTATTATGGGATCAGAACTTATCTTTTTAGACACTAAAATAGTGACTGCAGCAATCAACTCTTTACTGTTTCTTTAACATAGAAAGCAATCCTTGACCAACACTTCTGTGTTGCTGTTGTTGGTTTTTTGTTTGTCTGTTCTGTCCTCTAAAACCCCCAGTCGGTTGCAGCAGATGGTCACTCAGAATGAGCCAAGTTCATGTTTCTTCCCCTAAAAAAGGAGTTCTCCTTTCCAATGTCGCCACATACTTATCCAGGAGGAGTAATTGCTGCAATGTCAGCAACTCCATGTAATGGCTGTGTTTCCTTAGATAAAAACCTCTTAACCAATTTACTGTATGATTGGATTGAATGAACTATATATTTCTTTATATAAATTTGATTTTTTTTGTAAAGTCCTTTTAGAAGACATTTGTTGTGAATTGGCACTATATAGATAAGCTGACCTGAATTACACTGAAACTGAATAACACACCATCTGAAGGATTTTGTTGCACCAGCTTTCTGGTAATATAGTAATACATAGACAGACAGATCTGTAACGTTGGGCATTATAAGATAAATCCTAGTTTAATTTAATTGTTAAAATTTTGTTAGATTGCATTTTGTTGATGTATGTAGGTATTAAAGGGAAATCGAAACCAGGTTTGTATTGATGTCAGTACTTAACAAAATTGGTGGTCCAGAATTGGCCTAAACAGACCGATAAGGAGGAATTAACCACATAGCTGCAAGTAAGGCTGAAATGATTCCTCAAATAATTTGAGTAACTCGATTTCTAAAATACCTGACTCAAATTATCTATATTATGTCTGCTTAACTATTCAGCGCACTGTTTTCTTGTGGTTTCTTGTGTTGCACAACTTTCTCACGTCCGCTAATGATCCCTACACTGCTGATAAGTGGATGCAAAGTGCAGTTATAAGCTATAGAGGGAGACAGCAAGGGGCAAATAGAAGAGCAGAGAAAGCAACAGAAAGTGCCAAAAGTGTGGGATCACTTTAAACTAAACAGAAAAAAAAGCACAAAGCGGTGCATGTACCGCAAAACTGAATTAGCATTCCATAATAGCACATCCTTAATGTTGCAACCCTCACGGAAACCCCACGGGAAACCATAATATATAACCATAATAATCCAGTTTTAAATAGTTTGTTGCTAAGTTGTCCCTTATCTTTTGTTGCTGCTCTTGTTTATCTTTTAAATTCAGATCCCTTATTGTTGCAATAAGAAAGCATTTTTTCAGTCTTGCTTAGTGAAAGAATTCAAAATCAGGAAAATTGCATCTTAAGTCCAGAGAAAAACTTTGAAAGTAGTTTAGAAATTTTTGAGCACTGATACTGAAGACCACCTAGTGTGAGCTATAAGCACCTGTACAACATGGAAAATGTTGATGATCTTTTTTTTTTCCAAAAAATTAAGATTGTTGTCTTCTCAAGGATAGATATCCCAAACAATTTCATGTTTAGTCTTTACCTACTTTAGATAATTAGAAAAAAAAAAACAAACAATCAAAATAGAGGTCCATCTCAGAGTCTGCAGGTCTAAATTATCATGTGATGTTGAAGTTAATGACAATCTGAAAAAGACAGAACAGGTAAGTCTTGTCTATGTGCTGCAGGGAGAACTTTGCTTTTTTCAGCTATTATTCTAATCATTTATTTATTTATTTTTTATTTACTTTCTACACAAATAATGCAAAAAGGGCTAGGGTCTATGAAAGACATTAAGTAGGCTGATGCAGCCCAGTGGAACCTAAGACTTTTTTTTTCTTCTTCTAACTGTTTGACATGGACATCATGTTGGTTTTCTCTAAAACATCACATAAAGCATTCTCAAATAAAATTTCATATCACAATTTACTTGTGTTCACACCGTTACATGCATAACTACTGGTCAATTGCGCCTTACCAGCCCTGCCCCTGCTGATTAGTCCCAGTGGGGCGGCACAACCACTATCTCTACCTCCATTAGGCAGTCAGGAGAAGCACTGGAACCAATTACCAGCACATGAGATGAAAACTAATTAGGAATTACAAACTTAGTGATGCTTTAGTGGTTCTAGCCTGGTAAGAGAACTGCATCGCTGCGTTTGCAAATTACATTTATTGCATAGCAGAATGGGAAATGCTGATGGATTTATAGGAAGTGCACTGGCACTGTTTACAATGATCAACTCTCTGTCTGGATGCAAATAGGAAGTGCTCATGGGCATACGGAGACTGGGTAAATAGAAATGACAGACCGGAGAGATGACAGACTCCAGGAATGCATTATATGGCTAAACATATTGGGTCAACAGTCGATATCATTTAATTCAGGTGTTCCAGTCACATCAATGGCCATAGGTGTATAAAACCAAGTTCATATGTATGCAGGCGGCTTCAACACACATCTGTGAAAGAATGGCTCATGCTCAGGAGCTTAGAGAATTCCAGGGTGGTGCTGTTTTAGCATTGCACCTGTGCATTGAGTTCAATCGTGAGATTTCCTTCCTACTAAGAATTCCACAGTTAAACAAATGGCACCAATTGGGGAAAAAGGCAAGTTGGTATTTTTCTGCAGTCATTAGCCACAGACCTCCACACTTCATGTCCTTCAAAAAGCTCCGGAACAGTCCATAGAGAGCTTGATGGAACAGGTTTTCATTGCAGAGCAGATCCATCCAAGACTTACATCACCAAGTGTACTGCAAAGCATCAGAAACCATGGTGCAAAGCAGAAGCGCCTGAACTCTTAAAGAGGTGTTCAATGAAGTGAGCTGAAGACTGCGGTTAGTTTGCAGAAGAATTGTGTTTATCGGACTGCATTGTGCCAAGTGTAAAGTTTGGTGGAGGAGGAATTGTGGCTTGGAGCTATTTTTCAGGGAAATTGTTCTTCCAGTGAAAGGAAGCATTATTGCATCAGCACACAAAAACATTACAGAGAATTTCATTCTTCATATTTGGTGAAAACTGTCTGCAATTGACCCCTTTCTGTTCAAGTATGACTGTCCAGTCCCCAAAGGAAAGTCCATTAAGACATGGATGACCAGGTTTGGTTTGGAAGGGCTTGACTGGCCCCACCCTGTCAGAGCACCTATAGAAAAAGTTAGCTCAGAAACTGGGAGCCTGACCTTCTCATCTAAAATAAGTGTCTTACTTATCTTTGTTGGGAGAATGTTCAAATTGTCCTAAAACATTTGGACAGCCTCTTTCTGAAGAGTTAAAGCTTTTATATCTGTGGGGCAACTCCACAAGTCTATGTATGAAGAATGGATGCCATTAAGGTTCATGTATTTGGAAAGGGAAGCATCTCAATACTTTTGGTAATAAGATGTACTGACACATACAAATTAAGAACATCATTACTGAGTAATAATTTCTGACATTTAGCATTTTTACTTGAGGTTCACTGATTTTGCTAGTTTTGAAGGTATCTGCAGTAGCCCTTGACACCGAATACTTTGATGATTTTCTCTAGGCAGCACACTGTTGCTGTGGTAACACAGAGATGCAGCACACCCTCTTGTTTGTTACAGAGTTTGTCACAGTTTGTCACAGAGGTAGACCTCAGAAAACAGATGTCAGTATTCTGTGGGCTGATTTCTAAACCAACATCATAACTACAAGTGAAAATGGAAAGACATACTGTTTCTTTTTTAAATTTTCATGGGCAGTTTTAATTATTTTATTAGATGTCAGGTGCTGTTTTAGGTAAAAAACAACATGCACATAACAAAGTTTTCAGATATTTAGCTGTGGTTGGCAGTTTCATTAACTTTCTCAGTGGTAATTAAGTTCAAATTAAATAACCAAATTTTTGTATTGGCAAAACACTGAGTTGTTCACTGCAAATATTTGATCTCGTTTTTGATTTGAGGCAGTATGCAATGCAGGGTAGTGTTCAGTCGCTCTTCTGCGAAGGGGCAAGAAAGAAAAGCAAAGATTCTGATCGTATGTAAGAAAAGATTGAGAATGACAAGAAAACATATCATCTAAATATCATAAACCACACAGGACTAAAAAATCAGTCATCAACTGCCCCAAATTTCAAAAATCAGCAACACAAAAACCCATATTGGTCAAACAAGTTTTAGTGGTTATTTCAATCAATTATACCAATCTTTGCTGGACTAAAATTGTGTCATTTTCAAAAGAAATCATTGGAGTGTAGTAACCTCCATACCTCCAACAATCTCAGAGAAAACTTGTTAGGGCAATCCTCAAAGGAATCCAGATTCTTTTCCAAATTAAAAGACGGCCTTGCACCCAGGTTTCATCTGGGGTAAAGCGCCATCGTCGATAAGAAGACAGAGGAGTGGAGGATAGACTCTAATCTCTCATAATTAAAGTCATCCGTCTGGACAGGTGGCACGAGCCGTGGCGCCCGTCCACACCCTTAGCTCTTTCAAGCTGCCCCCTTTTTTATGTGTTCATTCCTGTTTTATCCATGGAAATCTCTGACTTAAAAGAGGCAATTAATGTGCATCACCAGCCAACCCCTCTCAGTCTGAGGTCTGTCTGTTATGAGCAGCCATGGGATTGTCATGAAAAGATTCAAGAGACAGAAGAAATGAGATACGGAGATACTTGGGGCATAAGGGAGGGAAAAAATTGATGGGACACACATGAATTTGCCTGTGCAAGTGCAAGACAAAGAATGTTAAAAAATGAATGAATTAATTGGCACATTTGTTTCAATTAGGACGTGGTCATCAGGTTCATTCTTGACTGAGGAGTTTCCAGCGGTAAGGCTTCCTCCCTGTGATTACATTACCTAGAACTCCCCAGAAGGTCACTTCCCCTGGCCCAGCGTGTCCGCCAGGTCCTCTCATCAACCTACGCACACGAACACAGCTCATCCAGCTGACATTTGCTGATGATTAGATGCTGAGAAATGTAGCGGTTGACGAGCAATTAGAGGACAAGACAGCAATGAGAGCGAATGATACTGCCAGCATCCTCAAGACTTATGAGGAGAACACTGATCAAGACCTTAGCAACTGATGCATTTTATCTGTGGCCCATGCACCTCATTACCCCTGCCCGGGGGTCTAATGGTCACTCAAAGTCAAGGTGTTGCAGAAAAAAACGTATGCATTGGAGCTGGAAGGACAGAAGTCTGCTGAGTCATGATCAGGCCAGGAGTTACAATAACTCAGATGCCTGTGGCAAAGCAAGCACAGGCTGAAGAACTTTTTAATTGCCGAGTGTCTCATCAACGCAATTACACGAATTAAGCGCCTCTGTCAGTGGTGCGCTCAGGGACCCAGGGACGCCAGCGGGGACCTACTGAGCTGCATATCAGAAGTGACACTGCAGAGCACAGAGCTAATCCTCTCAACGGATCTTCTCTGCAACTAATCAGCAGTACAAGTGAAGAAAATCACACTTGCTGCGCACACACATGCTAACTGAGCTCTGTTCTCTGTGTTTATTCAAACTGTGGGCCTGTCAGAGGCAGGTTGGATTGGGGGGGTGGGGGAGGGGGGTTCGGCTGTGAACTCCTGCTCTAGAGGTTAATCAGAAAGAGTACCAGTGAAACACCAAGGGGGGTGGGGGGTTGGGGGGTTGGGGGGGGGGGTGGGCAGGGGCCGGGAAGTGCTGGGGGGTCTCACGACTGCTTCCCAATTCCACCTGTCTTGTGTCACTGCATTAGCACCCCTTCCACAATCTGTCTTATCTTAACAAAATAAGTAGAGCAAGCCACACACTCCACCCTGCACTGGGAGGGCTGTAATTGCTTGGTTTCATAATGCAGCTCATCATCTACTCTGTGGGAGCCTTTCTCTGACCTATGAGAAAACAAAACAGGAAGAAAGAATCTAAAAACTTGGATTGAACAGAAAGGAGGCAGGAGTGGTATGGAGGTAAATGCTCACTAGTTATAAAGTAGTATCATACTGTCTTTGCTGAGCTTGGGTATGCTTTGCAGTGCAGGAGCATTTAGTTGACTCCCCTTTTGTGCCTTGGCCTGGTCTGTCTACCTTAGCTACCATAGATCAAGCAGGATTCATCTTGGATTAAAGGCTTTTATTCAGGGAAGTGGAAATTGGCTTCTGGTTTGGCTTCTCATTTCACACTTTCTCCCTGAGAATCCACTCAAAAGAAACTCATTATAAAGGGTTCTCATGGTTTCCTTTCTCCCCGAGTTAAAAGATCTGCTCTACATTCACACTCCCAAAAATCCGTGAAGTAAAAAGAGCTGTTTGGTTTAGGATTCGGAGGACTGGAACAAAACTGCAAATAATTGTCTCCTATATTTTATTAACGGTAGGCAAATTACACTGTGCTCTTCAGATGCAGTTGGGAATTTGAAAGTGAGACCTTGCACAGCCTTGTTTGAAATGTTCACTGTAGATAGGCTCTCAATTTTTGAGGGTATTTTGCTATTGAAGTCTGATTGAGCAAGTCTTTATTACAAAGATTTTCTGTAGCCTGTGAGACAAAAGATACTGGATAAGAGCTGAACATCTAAAGTACTCTTGTATGGATTTTCACTTCACCAAAGGGTTATGGGAGTAAAACAAAAAAAGCTACTTTTTTCATCTAGATGCTGCTGGGTTTTTAAATTGGTGGGTATGAAAAGTTTTTGTTAAAACAGACAGAGGACGTGTCTCGTATAAGTGTGCTGAGACAGAACAACATAACGGACAGTGAACAGTTTTATCAGAACCACTGATGCTTCTGAATAGAACAGGTAGAAATAAGATTTCTGGGCACTGCTGCCTTGGAACGTTCGCTGTTGGCCTGACCCTGCTGGTCTTGCCTGTGTCAGTTCTATATTTTGTTTTAATAAAGCTTAGTTGGAGTTATGTTTGTGGGGATTTATTGTAGCTTGGAGAAAGCATAACTGACATAGATACATTTTAAAATGGCTTGATACTCTTACAGTGGCATAGTTTTGTAATACTACTTCAGTGCTTAAAGATTACAACAAACAGACAACTAAAAAAAAGAAATTACATTTAGCGTGGTGCAATTTCTTTCTTGTTTTCATTTTTTTTAAAGAGTAATATTGATATATTTAAATAGTGGAATGTTTTATTTCCTCAAGTTCTTCCTGCAAACATGTCAAGTGTATGTATACAGAGATGTTGTTGCAAATTATATTAAACTATTCTCTACAGATTTTCCACTGAGGAGAGCAGACGATTCAAGCAAAACACAAACCTTTGTTCCCTGCTCATGCCATTGTAAAATTTGCTTGAATGAAGTTATCATAATTCATGCATGAAGGGGCTACTTTTTGGTACTGCACAAACATGTTTTTTTGGACTTAAATGTTTATTATTTACTTTCATTATTTAAATGTGACAGTGCATGTTGATGAACATATAAATGTGCTAGAATGAGCTAAAGGTTACTTTACTTTTATAATCCCAAACAAGTCAGATACAAATATAAAATAAGAAAAACAACACATACTAAAACCCTGGCTTGCAAAGACAGACGATTCCCAGCACAAAAATAGATAAAAATAAAAAAAATAAACCTAACTTAATGTTGACTTTGATATGATATGCACTGGAATACTGAATCAAAAATGTGGCACACTAGACTGACATGAGATTTTCATAAACATAGAGTAGTCTTTCTGAATATTTATTGCTGGCTTTGATAAAAATAAAGTCAATTTAACCTGTCAGCAGAAGCAGTCTTCTACCAGAAATATCAAGTGTAATCATCCAAAAGGAGCACACAATTAGGCCATATGTGTTAACAATACATTGAACTTTCCTGTTGTTGATTTTGACATTAGCTGTCATGAAACCATTCCAACTGGGTCATGAATATTTTACTTAAACTCAGAGACTCAAAGCTGAACATGTTGGATATGCCATTAAAGTGTCATCAAGGATCATTACTCTGTCAAATGATTTCATTACAGCATCATGAATAATTCCATTAAACACTGAGCTACAAAAATAAATAACACACTAAATGAGTCTTAAACAAAGCATGTGGTGCAATGATTCCAGATCTAACAGAATATGGCTAATGGCTAATGTGTAATGTGTAATGTGATGACAATAACCTTTAAGGATTATGTGTGATACGAGTTGGGACCAAATTGTATTGACATATGGCCTACTTAATTTCACAAACTCATGTGATAGAGCATCTGTGCTCAAAAGTACATTTGATGGAAAATGGATTCAATTTATTCTTGGTGGAAATGAACAAGCAGGTGCTGCACTTAGAGCCACTCTATAGCTTTAACTGTTTACCCTGTAAGAAAGAAGGTATGTCAAGCAAACACCAGCTGTACATTTGGCTTAAACATGCAGTAGCTAACAGTACAAGCAGTACAACATTTTAAAGAATGAAAGGACAATGTTTTACATGTTAAACACATTACAACTCTTGCACCCTGAATGAGTTTGAGAATCCCAATGTTCTGACAAGGTCCACTTAGAAAAGTTATGTTTTTTTTACACCATATTACACCTATATATATACACCTAACTTAACAAATGCTACCAAACAGTTCTTTAGGTGGCTTTAAATAGGTGCAACTCAGAGATGTTTGCACGATTAAGTCATACATTATCACTGGAAGACACTATAGTAAAACTTTACAACAGGTATAAAACGTTGGTTTAAGTGATGTTCCTATAACAAATGCAAATTGGGTGATATTAAGTTTCACTTACATTGCCTTTTGCTTTCAACACCATTGCCATTAAGCTTTAAGGAGCCCCTCACTATAACATTGCCACCACCAATGCCTTACAGAAAGCATGGGACTCACTCATGTTATTCTTCATTGCTGAGTTGAGGTTGGTTTTTGTTTAAAAAAAAACAATGTTCCTGAATATTGAATCTCGTCAACTTCATAAAATGGAAGAAGTTATTTACAAAGACCTGTCTTTATGACATTCTATAAATGCTAAAGATTTAAATGGGAAGAAACCCACATGTGACCCTATAACAAGGTTCTTATCAACTGTATTTCTATTATACTGGATTGGACATCATTAGTGCCAACTTATGCTGCTCAAAAATCAACACCTTTAAGCTTGACTGAAATGTACAGTCGTCTGTATTGACAATCTAAACGTCATCTGGAGAAAATGTTTATGGTCAGATAAGATGAAAGTTGAGCTCTATGGCCACAATGACAGGAAGAATGTTTGGATAATTCAAAGTGAGGCTTTCAAACCTGAGACCACTGTCCTCCTGTTAAGCATGGCAGGGCTAGCATCATGCTGAGGGTCTGTTTTGTTTCCAGCGTCACTAGTGCGAAGTGCAAACTGGGTGGAATAATGAAGGAGCAGTTTCTATAAATTATTTAACTTAACCTCAAATCAATAGCTAGATGATTCAAACTTGGACACAACTTGGTGTTCCAACAGGAAAATGATCTTAAAGATATATTAGATCTGTTTCTGGAATAAATAAAGCAGGCCAACTTAAATGTTCTGGAATGGCCTCAAACTCAACCCCAGTGTGAAATATGACTGATGCCAAATTGTTATGGCAATGGCCATTTAATAATATTAATTAAAGGCGACCTAATACTGTAATTACCTATAATAGAAGCAACACTGCCATTCAATCGTAATGAAAACTTTACCTCTATGTTAATATCAGTTTTAGAGTTATTTCAATACGTTTCTGTATAACCCCACACTATGACATTCCCACCACTGTGCCTCAGAGTTAAGTCATTTTTCACCATCATGTATTCGCAAGTTAATGGTGATTTCGAGACATTTTTCAATGATAATAATAAAAAGAAACTTTATGAATGTTAAATCCTATTTTTTAACAATTCGGGGTAAATTATTTACAAAGGACAGTTTTTCATACCATTTCTATAAATGTTGAAGATTTTCATGACAAAATACCAAACTATTACTCTTGCAGTTAATGTCAGATTTATCAGCTTTTGACTTTTCTCTTAATTTAATTTTGTCCCCTTTTACAAGTTTTTATTATTCTTTTGTGAAATCACACATTTTCTAAGTGCTATTCATAATCTAATCTAGCAGTTTACAAAAGTGTTACGGAAAATTTAAATGTACAGTGTGAATGAAGTTAGACAGGTTCTTTTAAAGATCTTTCTTTTTACAACAGAAGTAGTACCATTTTCAGACATTCTTGCTTTTCCAGTACAAGATCTGAGTATTTTTTTTTATTACTTCCAATTTTAGCTCACACACATGCAAAAGAAGTGAATATTTGAATGGGTGAATGACGTGAATTACAGTATGTCATCTGTGGCACTCCTGTCATGTAAATAAAGACACCCAGAGCAATGCATCTATTCCAGCAAACCTCCCCTAAATAGACCAGTGTAAACCACATGCTACAAAATACCACTGTAAGTGACTGGAGACTCATTAGCTCCTCGTTACACTGCTGCTGACAAGGATTATTTCCAAACAGTGAATGTGCTGCACCCCAAACCGCAGGCTCACATTATATTGTGATTGCACTTTCCTGTTGCAGCAGCAGCCGCTCCTTGGCCACACTCTGAAACCTCACACTAGCACACTCATGGATGCCATCTCAATATTTCATGGAAAAGCTGAAATCGACTGGTTCCAGGATAGCTGGCTCGTGCTCTTTACATTATTCACTGACATCTCCTGTGACCGCTCTCATTTGTGTTGACAAAGGGCTAGATGGGAAATCATGATTTCTTCAGTTCAGCTCACACTCAACTATTTTTACCACCTTTGTGGGCCAAGCTGAGCTGGAATGACATCAATCCTCAGTGTCCATCAATTTTCCTGCTGGATCATTTGAACTGTGAAGGAACTGAGGCTTATCTCTTCCTAAATTTCTGTCCTGCACCTAAATTGCATATGTACATCTCCCATGCTGATTCATACTGGAACAAATGTGGAATAAAACAAAACAAACAAAAAAAACAAATGCAAAAAATTAGAGTTTAAAAACATATTTAAAATGAGACATTGAAATTTACCAAGTGCGTGAAGTCCAAGCCCAATGGAGTAAGACCTTAGGTTTCCTTGAAACACAAAAGAAATTCTAATAGTGAGCACTCCAGTGCTGATCAGGAGTTTAATACTCTCAAGATCTCCGTTAGTGCCATATAAATTAGAGGTTTTAAATGGTGAATTTGAACCTAAATCTTTATTTGTTGTGGAATGAAAAAACAACATACAACTTGAATTTTAAAATCAACAACGTGGACACGTTTGAATCAAATGCAGAGGCTCAAAGATATACATACTCCAACTTAGATTTGGTTAAATATCCTTTAGCAAATTGCAAAGAAGACTGTTCCATAAAGAGCTTCATAAAGGCCATTTAAGAAGCCTCCAAAACTAGCCTTCATGTTTGTTTGAGATCTCTGTGCCTGTTCAAACAACAAACTATGTTAAAGTTTTAACCATTTGACACAAATTGTTCCTCTCGTTTAAAAGGAAACAGCTTATGGTGTTCCACAACACCCCAAAAATCGGCAAGGATCCAGTGTTTTCTAAACTAGAAGATGCTGCAACACCAGTCTCATTGTCCACAGTGAAACATCAGCATGGACAGACAAGGGGCTCACCATAAAGGAAGTCTCATTCCAAAAATCAACATCTTGAAGCATGAAGCATTACACTGAGTTTCTAGACTAACAAGTCAAATACCCTCTGGAGATAGGTGAACTCTGTAGATTAAAGAAAATCTTAATAATTACAAATTTATACACACCATTTTGTTTTCTTAGAGTGCATTGTAACTGTATGATGTCTAATCAGGCAACCCTGAAAAAAAGAGTGGTTCATATGCCCAAAAAGCCCAAAAACAATATTAATGAGTTTATGTAAGCCATTGTTTGGCACTGGACAGTGTCAGCTTTGTTCATCTGGTCCACATCTGCTGCTGTTACTCAAAGTTTAACTTTCACATATGGTTGTCTTCGCACAAAACAATATAAACCAGAAGGAAAAGCATTTCTATTTGTGCTCATGAGTTGTGTAAACCAGCATTTCAATATGCGAACCATAAGGGTTCCCAGATGGTACAGAATTTAGATACAATGAGACACTACAACATTCTGCAGAAATCTGTATTAAAAATACTGCTGTGTTTGAAGAATCTTTTCTCTCAGTAGCACACATCTTTACTGAGGAACAAAAAACTCATGTTGGCCTATGTACCCGTATGTAAGAAATGTTTCACATTACATTGAATGTGTTCATTGGCTATGGACTCAAACATAACCATGGCACTGAACCAAGCTTTACAGGTCAAGTGGCTCTGAAACAGGATGCTGCTTGACAGAAAATGGTAATAGTTTTCTAGCACCAGCTATCAGTCCAAGTGTTATTCCAGACCCTGAAATTCAGGTTTTATTGTTTATAGTCACTTTAACCTGTCTTTCAAACAGAAAAGTTTTCTTTTATTTATTGAGTGATTTATCCTTTGCACAGCTTTATGCAGCCGATTTTGTGCAACACTGCAAGACAATGCAGAAAAGAAGCATGAATGGACCTGCTTGACATTTCAGCTTTTTTGCATCATCATTTTATAACTCTAACCTCCAGTGTGCATACAATATTTTTTTTAAGGATCCAGGATTTTCCTGTTGGTCCCAATGTAATGAATGATCATCAAGGAATGCTGTTTTAAGAATTTAGGTGTAAGTAGTGTGTACAATACTGCTTAATGAACGTCTCCCCTAGACTTCTGAAGCGCTTAACAAAACATAATAAGACATGTGAAGTCTCCTTCCGGATGACGGTGAGGATCCCATTTTACGTGTGCATTCTTCTTCTGATTGCATGCAGCGGACTGTGGTACAGTTAGGTGCCAGAATTAATGTACCAATAAGTCCCAAACATTCATATATTTACCCTTGACCTAAATGTAACAATGTCTCTTAGAAGATTCTATGAAATATTACATCCAAGCCATCCTTTAAGATCAGAGATGCACACTCTTGATATTGCAATAAGGATTGCAATTAAACTTTATTAGCTCTGATTATGATTGTACCATAACATTTGTACAAATTATGTTTAAATATTCTGTCCTTCTTTCCAAATCTAAATAAGTTCTATGTAATAGCTGATATGGAGCGCTGTAAAACATTTAAGCATTGCTTAATGGACTTCATATTTATTTTGACCTTACAAGCAACAACAGGGAGCTTGTTGACCCCTTTGGCCACCAGATCCAAACAAAGCATAAACCATAAGGATGACAATCAGACATGCACCCATCAGGCTTGTCTTTGCCCATTTCTTGTTCTAATTTTCTCTGAGGTCTCACCCAAATGTTCGGATCTTTTTATTTTTATTTTTATTTTATTTTTTTTGTGATAAGGACCATAACACAAATAAGTCCAACAAGTTTTTTAATAGATTTAGTATTTACAGAAAAAGATTGAGTGACTACATATTTATTATTTATGCATCCAGCCATACACTATATTGCCAGAGGTTTTTGTCTGTCTATTTTTACATGTATATTAACTTTGATGATATCCTATTCTTAATCTATAAAGGTATAATTTGTTGATGGACCCATCGCTGCCAGCAATAGCAAATTTAACTATTCTGTAAACATCTCCACAAGTTTTAGGAATGTGTTGATAGTTAGATGAGAAAACCAGAATTGCAGCCTCCGCTCTAATTCATCCCAAATGTGTTCAAGAAGGTTGAGGTCAGGACTCTGTGCAGGTTGTTTTCTCCACACCAAACTTTATACACCAGAGCTATGGATGTAATTGGAACACCAGAATTAAATGATCTGGTGGCGTGACCCAATACTTTTGTATAGTGTGTCTATAACCTGCACCTAATGCTGGCTAATGTGTTGACCAACCGACAGACCAACAGACAGACAGATAGATAGATATCTTTATTGTCCCATAAAGGGAAATTTGTTTCCACAGGCTGACATAAGAAGTTGGAAGTCCACACCATACATATAAAACATTCAACACAATTAACAATCACAGGACACGTACACAACAAAAATCCATGAGGAGGCTTGTTTAAAACAGCAATGGCAGAAGGAACAAAACTCCTTTAAAAACAGCCCTTCTATATCTAAGTGTCTGAAATCTGTGTCCAGAGGGCAGGAGCTGAAAGAGGTTATAGAGCGGGTTCTCAGTGTTCGAAACTATTGATTTGGCAAGACGGGCAATTGCTCTGTCATTGAGTTTGATGTTTGGTGTGGGGAAACAGATTATTTTCAGTACTATTAGAGTGATTTTGAGACGTTTATTTCTATTTGCGACTGACAGCAAGGTGTAAAAGTAGGTAGAACAGTATAGCAAAATGGACTGAATAATACTCTGGTACAGTAGCAGCAGAAGATAAGGGGCAACACGAAGGGCACTGAGCATGCAAAGGGCATGTAATCTTTGTTGAGAGTTGAGTACTGAGGAAAGCCAAAACTGCAGAATCATTTGAGTATTTATAAAAAGTGGTGAAGTCTATAGAGCTAATACAGTCATTGGTGTACAGCGTGTAGAGTAAAGGACTAAGGACACAACCCTGAGGAGCCCCTGTGTTGGTAATCATGGGATCGGATATGTTAGCGCCTATCCTCACCGCCTGTGGTCTGCTGCTCAGAAAACTATGATGGCAGATAGCACGCAAAATCACATTTTCATCACATTTGCTCACTATTGGTATTAGTGCAACAGGTCTGTAGTGATTCAGTTCTGAAGGGTGTAGTTTCTTTGGCAAAGGGATGATTATTGACGTTCTCAAAGGTGTAGGCCATTATGCAGTACTGTAAGATTCTTGCATGATGGAAAACAGTACAGGACAGAGTTCCATGGCACAGAGTTTAAGCACCTTGGCAGAAGTGCAATCGGGTCCCATTGCCTACTTTACATCTGCTCAACTCCCGTCAAACATCTTCCTCTGTAAAGTGAGGAGATGTTGATGGATCTTGTAAAAGAACATTAAGGAGCTCAAGTCAGTGGTGTCAAATCTGGAGTAAAAGATGTTAAGTGTGTTAGCAAAGGTATGTTGGTCTGTGATGGTGGAGTAATATTGTTTAACCTTCTGTCCTGAGTGTTTTTAACTTTGAAAAACTTGTTTTGTGTTCATTTTAGCAAAATTCTTTATATCTGGTTAAGCTTAAAAATGTCAATTTTAATCTGTTTGTCAATTGTTCTAAGAGAAACCCAGTCTTTACAATGAAATATCTTTTTTTATCATTCTCTTCCTAATATGAGATGTAATCCAAGGTTTGGAGTTTGGAAATGTCCATGAAGTTACTATAGGAATACAAGTACTGGCACAAAATTTGATATAATCCGTCATAACTGATACCTTTCATCCTAGTTGCCATCAAATATGCTCCAGTCTGTGCAGGCAAGGGAGCCCTGTAGACATGCAATGGCATCTTCTGACCACCGCGAGATGCTCTAAGTTGTACCCTGATATGTTTCAACTCCTGTTTGCACAGGGGAAAAGGTATCAAAACATTGTGGTCAGCGGACCCTAAAGGTGGATGAGCATGGACGGTGAAAGCATCTGTAATATTCCTGTGGGGATATATGCATACTGATGGAAGGACGGCAGCATGTTGTCCAGTCGGCAGTTGTTGTAATCCCCCATGTAAAACACTGGGGCTCTGGGATACTTAGCATTGAGTTAGCATTCTCTACTAACTCTGCTGCTGTCCTAATGTTTGTACTGGGAGGACAATAAACAACCCCAATAACCACTGCAGAGAATTATCTTGGGAGATAAAAGGGACGCAGTGAAATAGTTAATATTTCCAGGTCTGGGGTACAGATGAATTTGTGTATTTTTATATTAGCGCACCAGCACTTATTGATAAACACCTAGTAACAGATCCTCTTGACTGTAGGTGAGCGTTGCTCCCCTGCCAGCCACAGGCAGTACTGGCATGAGTGCTGTGCTGTGTCGATAATCCACAATAGTAAAAGGGTTATCAGTAACAGTATTAGAATTCTGATGTTTTAACAGGCTTCACCAGATTAATTGCCTCGACAAACCTACATAAAAAATTTTTTATCAAAAAGACAAGACAAGGATGAGACTGACATGACAGGCCGTGTCGTTGCAACAGAGCGACCTACAGGTCTTAGTTTTGATGTATTCAATAATTAGGATAACATCCAAATTGTTCAGCATTTAACTTGATGACTAATGATAAGAGCGGGGGAAAATTAGCTGATTCTGATCTCTGGGCAAGTATTTATTCCGTGCCATCAACTGTATATTCACACCCAAAACTTTTGGTTTGCTTTAAAAGGACCAGAGTTCGTTTCCACCCTTGGTTCGGACCAAACAACCAAACCGAGACCCACTTCCACACTTCCAAACAAACTCTGGTGCAGTTCGCTTCTGGTGGGAACCAGCCTTGATCCACACAACTACAAAAAACATATGTCTCTTTGGACTTAACAAGCCACCGTAGCAGTGAACGCTATAATGAAATCTTACCTAAACCATGCTCTTTTGCTTAGCAACGCTGTTGCCTGCATGTTTCAGCTCGGTGGAGAGCACAGTGTCTCCTTTGGCTTGCAGCACACACTCTCTGACGGGGTTTCAAAATTATAAATAGGACATTGCAAAATCTGTGTTAAATGAGCTGCTCTTTACCTTGACAATGAAGTTGCAGCTGTAATAATGGCAAAAACATGTAAAACAGAGGTGCTGAAAGTAGGACTTCTACTGCTTTTTCCGCCATTTTCGGGCATGTGCACTGTCTCAACACCGTCATTTCTGCCCAGTGAGAGCACTGAAAGTCACCTGTGTGGCATTGATTATAAGTTATAGTTCACTTGTAAAAAGTACAATGTGAAATCGAACTGCACCAAAGGTAAAAAACAATTAAGACAGGTTTCGGTCCAGACCAAACAAGTGGACCAAAGGACTTTCCTGGTGTAAATACAACCTTGTTCCGATGCAGACTCAGCTACTTCAATGAGCTAATTATGCTAGTTGGTGCTATTGTCGTGTGGACTATATGAGTTGCAAGAATCAAATAATGCCATTATCCAGTTTATTTTTCAATTCCTGGTGAAGTGCCAAGAGCCAGCCGTACGATTATATTTTTTGTGGCAGTAACAGCTCTTAACTATGACCATTTCCTAATAATTGGTGATTTTAATATAATGTACATGTCTGCTGTGACTCGGAGCCTCTGGTCAGGGATTTTTTAAAATCTTATTGATTCTTTTAATCCTAAACAGTGGGTCACTGGTCCCACACATGAAAAGGGACCCACACTTGACCGTGTGTCAAGTGTGTTGGATCTTTGTATTGAGGATCTCTGTAATACGCAGATATCGGATCATCTGCCTGTTTTGTTTACATTAAAGCTACCTTTGGCTCCATTTAAACTGTGCACCTTGACATGTATGCGGCATGTAATTAACTCTTCAACAGCAGAGGAATTTTCAGATACTTTTAGTTCCCTTATGCCCACACTGGGCTTGTCTTGCAGTTCTGTTGAGGAGGCTACAGGCATGCACAATTCCAGATGCACCTCCATTTTAGACGTACTTGCTCCTCTGAATGGTAAATGGACTGAACTTATGTAGCACCTTTCCAGTCATACAGACCACTCAAAGCGCTTTACACTTGAGTCACATACAGGTCCTTCTCAAAATATTAGCATGATGAAAATTTAACATTCATATATTTTAGATTCATTGCACACTAACTGAAATATTTCAGGTCTTTTATTGTCTTAACACGGATGATTGTGGCATACAGCTCATGAAAACCCAAAATTCCTATCTCACAAAATTAGCATATTTCATCCGACCAATAAAAGAAAAGTGTTTTTAATACAACAAACGTCAACCTTCAAATAATCATGTACAGTTATGCACTCAATACTTGGTCGGGAATCCTTTTGCAGAAATGACTGCTTCAATGCGGCGTGGCATGGAGGCAATCAGCCTGTGGCACTGCTGAGGTCTTATGGAGGCTCAGGATGCTTCGATAGCGGCCTTTAGCTCATCCAGAGTGTTGGGTCTTGAGTCTCTCAACGTTCTCTTCACAATATCCCACAGATTCTCTATGGGGTTCAGGTCAGGAGAGTTGGCAAGCCAATTGAGCACAGTGATACCATGGTCAGTAAACCATTTACCAGTGGTTTTGGCACTGTGAGCAGGTGCCAGGTCGTGCTGAAAAATGAAATCTTCATCTCCATAAAGCTTTTCAGCAGATGGAAGCATGAAGTGCTCCAAAATCTTCTGATAGCTAGCTGCATTGACCCTGCCCTTGATAAAACACAGTGAACCAACACCAGCAGCTGACACGGCACCCCAGACCATCACTGACTGTGGGTACTTGACACTGGACTTCTGGCATTTTGGCATTTCCTTCTCCCCAGTCTTCCTCCAGACTCTGGCACCTTGATTTCCGAATGACATGCAGAATTTGCTTTCATCCGAAAAAAGTACTTTGGACCACTGAGCAACAGTCCAGTGCTGCTTGTCTGTAGCCCAGGTCAGGTGCTTCTGCCGCTGTTTCTGGTTCAAAAGTGGCTTGACCTGGGGAATGCGGCACCTGTAGCCCATTTCCTGCACACGCCTGTGCATGGTGGCTCTGGATGTTTCTACTCCAGACTCAGTCCACTGCTTCCACAGGTCCCCCAAGGTCTGGAATCGGCCCTTCTCCACAATCTTCCTCAGGGTCCAGTTACCTCTTCTCGTTGTGCAGCGTTTTCTGCCACACTTTTTCCTTCCCACAGACTTCCCACCGAGGTGCCTTGATACAGCACTCTGGGAACAGCCTATTCATTCAGAAATTTCTTTCTGTGTCTTACCTTCTTGCTTGAGGGTGTCAATAGTGGCCTTCTGGACAGCAGTCAGGTCGGCAGTCTTACCCATGATTGGGGTTTTGAGTGATGAACCAGGCTGGGAGTTTTAAAGGCCTCAGGAATTTTTTGCAGGTGTTTAGAGTTAACATGTTGATTCAGATGATTAGGTTCATAGCTCGTTTAGAGACCCTTTTAATGATATGCTAATTTTGTGAGATAGGAATTTTGGGTTTTCATGAGCTGTATGCCAAAATCATCCGTATTAAGACAATAAAAGACCTGAAATATTTCAGTTAGTGTGCAATGCATCTAAAATATATGAATGTTACATTTTCATCATGACATTATGAAAAATAATGAACTTTATCACAATATGCTAATATTTTGAGAAGGACCTGTACACCCAATCGCACTCACTAACAGATCAGTAGGCAACTTGAGGTTAAGTGCCTTGCCCAGGGGCACATTGACATATGGTAGGAGGAAGCTGGAATCGAACCCACAACATTCTGATTGCAAGACGACTACTCCTAATATTGAGGCACAGTCGCCTCTGAAAATCCGTAGTCTGCATCTTAGCCATGATTAAATGACTCCATTTGTGTGCTTAGGCAAGACTGCAGACGGGTGGAGAGGAGGTGGAAAAAGGACAAATTTCATGTTTCTCTGGATATTTTAGGAAACTGCTTGACTAATTATCAGAGAACAGTAAAGTGTGCAAAAGCTGAATATATGACAAACTTAATATCTACTAATAGTAACAGATCCCAGTCCTGTTAATGTTTTAAAAAGACGTGCAAATCCTGTTGAATCAAGTAATGCTGTATTTTCTCAAACTTTGTGTGACAGATTCCTAAAAATGTTTGTTGATAAGATCTCTGCTATTAGGGACTCAACCAAATTTTGTTTAATGGTCGATTCCTCTATGAATTCAGCTTATTGTGTTTCTTTGGGTATGTTTAAACCTGTATCTCTCAACAATCTGTCTGATGTTGTGCATAAGTTAAAAACCTCTAATTGTCCATTTGACTGTCTTCCAATGACATTGCTCAAAGAGGCTTTTGGTGTGATTGGACCTCATTTATAAGGGATTATCAACTGCTGTCCTCAGGATGTCTCCTAAGCTTTTTTAAACATGCTGCTGTTCAGCCATTGCTTAAAAAGTCAAACCTGGATTCTGAAGTCCTGGCAAATTATAGGCCAATTTCAAAACAGCCTTTTCTGTCAATAGTTTTTGAGCAAATTCAAATTCATTTGGAAGTATATGGTATTTTTAGAGAAATTTCAATCTGGTTTTAAGCTACATCAGAGCACTGAAAAGGCATTTGTGCGTTTTTAATGATCTTCTGTTCACCATCTATTCTGGCTGCTCTATTGTTTGAATGGTCTTAGATTTAACTGCGCCATTTGACACTGTCAATCATAAAATCTTGCTCTCACGTCTTGAGAACCATATTGACATTAAAGATACTGCCTTACATTGGTTGAAATCATATCTGGAAGGTCAGTCTTTTTCTGTGCATCTTGGTCCCTATATCTATAATGTTGCCTCACTCAGTTTTGGAGTGCCGCAGGGTTCTATTTTGGTCCCTTTATTGTTTTTCTTTGTATATGCTGCCCCTTGGGTCAGTTTTTAGAAAGTATAACATCTCATGTCATTGTTTGATGATCTGCAAATTTATCTTCCTTTATATTTAGGCCATATGGAAATTCTGTTTGAATGTCTTACGGAAGTGAAGGACTGGATGTCACAAAATAGCCTAAAGCTGAATAACTTAAATAATAACTGAAATTGTGGTATTTGGAAACGAATTTGATGTCGCCTTGGGCACGCTGAGTAGCTTCTGTCATCAGTCTGCTAGAAGGGCTGCATGGCAGCGTAGTTGGTAGCACTGTTGCCTTGCAGCAACAATGTCCTGGGTTCCACTCCCGGCTGGGGGTTTTTCTGCATGGAGTTTGCATGTTCTGTGTGTGTGTACTCCCACAATCCAAAAACATGACTGTTAGGTTAATTGGTCTCTCTAAATTTCCCTTAGATATGAATGGGTGTGTGCATGTCAGGAAGTCTCAGACACTGAGCAAGACTCAAACCCAGGTCTGACTACTGACACACTCTACACTACACTCTGCAAGTAGACTCAGGAAAAGACCCAAATGCTTGGAGCACTATGAATGTGCAGTGCAGAGTAGTGACTATTGTTACAGAGCTACAGTGAGTTTGCCACAGACTGATAAGGAGGCAATGGCATTGCCAAGAGCTAAAAACTGGAAAAAGGATATGAAAGATGAGATGACTTAATTTAAAAAGAACAACACCATTTCACTTATAAAATTGCCAGGCAGTGGGGGAAAGGTGGGTATTTGCTCTCAAATGTAGCAAAGGATACAATCAGGTAAAGGGACTAAACTATTCTGAGACATTCTCTCTGACTGCCAACCTTATAGCTGCACAGCATGACCTTAAACTAAATCAGATGGACATTAAGGCCACATACTAGCATGCACCTACTGACAAATACGTGGACCAACCTGAAGGTTTCCAGCTTAAACCAAAGAAGGGTGTGCAAGTTGAACAAATCTATCTATGGATTTAAACAATCTGGAAGGAAATGGAACATGATGATCCATGAATTTGAGAATGAGTTTGTACAGAGCCAGAACTGACTGTAAACCCAGAGCTACTTCTAGTGAAACCAAATGTGATCTGATTCCAGAAGGGGAACAAACTGACCAAAAAAAGTACAGAGAAATGTTGGGCAACTTCATCAATTCTAGGATTGCGCTGCTCAAGGTGGTTGCAGGTTGGAGTAGCTCTGTTAGTTTTCATTCTGATTAATTATTTTCAAGGTTTTTTTTTACAACCAGGAGCAGCTGATTACGATCTCAAAAGCTCAAATAGTACTACAACCACAACCCCAAATCCCCAATGACTTGAAAAGGAGGCGTCGTAGCTGCAGAGCAGGAGCAAAGAGAAGAGAGAGAAGGAGGAAGTTTAAACCATCTCTTCCATCGATTATGATGGGTAATGTGAGATCGCTGTAAAACTAGTTGGATGAACTCCAAGCCCTACAAATGACTCAGCCAGAGTATCGGGAATTTAGTATTATGTGTTTCACTGTGACATGGCTACAGGATCTTTTCCCTGACTCCAGCGTCTCTCTGCCAGGCTTTCTGACTATGTGAGCAGACAGAGACTTAAAGAGCACTGGCAAATTCAAAGGAGGTGGACTAGCAGTACTTGTGAACAACAGATGGTGTAATTCTGGATATGTTACTGTGAAGTGTCATCTCTGCAGTCCTGATATTGAACTGTTGGCAGTAAGTTTTTATTCGTGTTATTTACCCATAGAGTTTACCAGTGTTATTTTGGCAACAGTTTATGTTCCACTTTTAGCTGTTGTCAGCACTGCATGTGAAGCCATTAGCTCAGTTGCTGGTAAGCTACAAACACAAAAACACACCAATGCGTGTGTGGCAATATCTGGTGATTTTAACCATGCTTCACTCTGCTACACTTCCAATGTCTCAACAGATTGTCAGCAGCTCTACCAGAGAAAACAAAATGTTGGATTTGTTTTATGCAAATGTCAAGTGCTCATACATCTCTAAAGCAAGACCTCCTCTAGGCAAATCAGATCATAATCTTGTTTTTCCCTGCTCGAAATATAAGTACCTTGTTCAGAGGCAACCTGTAATAAAAAGAATTGTGAGAATATAATGAAAGGAAGCTGAAGAAGCCCTGCGGAGTTGCTTTGCAGCTACAGACTGGGACGCACTGTGCCAGCCACATGGAGATGACATTAATGCCATGACTGAGTGTGTAACAGACTATATAAAGTTCTGTGAGAATAACACCATCCCCAACAAAACATTGAGATGCTTCCCCAGTAACAAAACCTGGATCACCAATGACCTGAAGGACCTGCTTAACAAGAAAAAAATGGTCTTCAGAGAGGGAGACAGGAAATCATTGAGGAGTATACAGAAGCAACCTAAAGTCAAGATAAGATACAGCAAGGAAGTGTAAAAAAAGAAGTTGGGGAGCAAGCTCTAACAAAATAATATCAGAGAAGTGTGGTCAGGGATGAAGAAGGTCACAGGCTTCAAGCAGAAAGATGATCAGATCGATAAATGTCTGGATAGAAGCAATGAACTAAACACATTCTTCAATAGGTTAAGTTCAGAAACATGCTCAGCACCCTCCTCTCCTGCTCACAGCCAAACAGACATCCCACCCTCCTCTGACCTACAGCTTTCCTGTCACACCTCAAATGTTTTATCTTTCACCTCAACCATGGACCCTTCTGCTTCTACATGTTTGTCTTCAACCAAATCAGAAGATGCTGAAGCTCCCTTTGCGTCCACCTTCCACCTGTGTGTCTCAACAAGTCAGGGGAAGTGACAACTGGAGAGACTGAACCGGAATAAGGCTGCAGGTCCCGATCGTGTCAGCCCTAGAGTCCTGAAGGCCTGTGCAGAGCAGCTCTGTGGAATTCTGCAGCACCACTTCAACCTTAGCCTGGCCCACTGGTTCCAGTGTTGTGGAAAACCTCCTGTCTTGTTCCGGTACCAAAGAAAACTCACCCACCACATCTCACTGACTGTAGACCTGTTGCCCTAACATCCCACATCTTAAATGTCCTAGAGAGACTCCAGTTGGCCCACATGAGTAAGCAAACAATAAACTATCAGAACCCCCTTAGTTTTCTTTTTGCTGTGGAGTTGGAGTTGAAGATGCCATCATAGACCTGCTTTAACAAACCCACTGTCATCTGGACACAGCCAGCAGCACTGTGAGGATCATTTTCTGTGATTTATCCAGTGCATTTAACTACATTCAACCTGTTTTACTTTGTCAGAAACTCCAGAAGACTCCAGAAGAGGTGGATGTCTAAACAATGTCCTGGATCAAAGAATACCTGACAAATAGGTGGAGGCCTCAACAATCTCCTGCAGGTCCAGATCAAAGACTACCTGACAAACAGAGCAAAGTTTTGTGAGACTGAAGGGATGTGTGTCTAACCAGGTAGTGAGCAGCACAGGAGCACCAAAGGAGACAGTACTCTCATCATTCCTTTTCATTCTTAACTCATTAGACTTCCATTACAAGACAGACTCCTGTCATTTGCAGAAATACTTAATGATTCTGCAGTTATGGGGTGGATCAGAGATGGACAAGAAGCTGAGTACAGGGAGCTGGTGGACCACTTTGTGGCATGGTGTAGAAACAATCATCTCGTCTGGAATGTGAATAAAACAAAGAAGATGATTGCAGATTTTAGGAGAAACAGAAATAGGTCAAATACTGGCTCCATCATGGGAGAAGAAGTGGAGGTGGTAGAGGACTATAACTACCTCAATGTTCACCTGGACAATAAACTGGAGTGGACATGCAACGGTTAACCATCTACAAGAAAGGACAAAGCAGACTGCACTTCTTAAGGAAGCTTAGGACCTTTAATGTTTGCAGCAATATGCTGCATTTCTTCTATAAGACTGTTGTGGAGAGTGTGATCTTATCTGCCATCATCTGCTGGGGTAGTAGCATCAGAGCCATAACTTAAAAAAGCTCAACAAGCTAATAAAAAGCCTGGTTCTGTTCTGGGGACTCCCCTGGAACCTCTGGAGAGGGCTCAAAGCCCTTAATAATTACAATTACAAAATTATCATTAATAATGATAATTATTAACCAAAACCATGCTAAATGTCACTGTTTAATTAACCGCTTCACCGAAGGTGGAAGAATTTTGACCTTATTTTGACAGATAAATCACTCTTGCTCAAAATAAACAACGCTTTCTCTTTATCTATGTGAACATTTATTTAATCAACGGCCCTGATACACTTTGCTGTTCTGATTTAATAATCTTCATCTAATCAAGCATGCAAAACTCTACACAAAAAGGGGTAAAATAACTAACCAACCAAGATAAAACAACATTGAGTGTCTATGACAGTCAAACCAGCAGTTTATGGTCAAAAATGGTAATGGAACAAAGCTTTGAGTTTACTTGGAATGTGGGACATGTAACCAGTAGACAGCAATACATTCACATGGGCAGCCCTTCAGGAGTGGTCTCCACCAACCTGCAGTCATAAAACTCCCAAAGTGGGAGCTCAGTGAACACAAAGTGTGGTAAAACTTTAAGGCGGCAACCAGTGGAAAAACACTAAGAGTGAAGACAATGGAACAGTGAGTGTTCCACCATGAGGTTCTAGCTGCAGCTTCAAGGCTTCTGAGAACCTCTAACAGTCCAACTTTTAAGTTCACCTGAGTCTGCGCTTAGGGGTTAAAAGCACAGTGAGACTCACATAGCTTCAAAGCATGGTGGCTTTCAGAGTTCAACAGCAATCAAAGCTTCAATAAGACTTTGCATGCACATACAACTTAAAACACATTGGACTGCCAACAATAAATGGCGATTCTAAATCGCCCTAAAAACCTACTCTATCCCGCCCAAGCTATTTCTATCGTACTAACAGAAATAAAACAAGAACCGGATAACTTGTTGTCATCTTCTCTGGATCAGTGAGTAGAGGGGAGAGAGAGGGGAGAGTTGTTAGGTGTCCATAACAAACTCAAGGACGGTTGGCTTCTCCTCCTTTGGCAAAAGGGGAAAAATATGATGGATCATCAGCAGTTGACTGGAGCAAAAACAAAGAGGAAAATTTTTGTCTCTTTGTAAAACCTTCGTGGGTTTTTCTTGAGCTGCATGTCAGGTCCACGCCTTTCATCAGAAAGGTAAACCTACTGATCTTCTTATCCCAGTAAGCTTTTTGCTGGGTGAGCTTCTCATGAGTTTGGCCAGTGAGGAGAATGAATGAAAACCCACGTGTGAGTTTCTTCTCCAGAATGATGCGTGCCTCCGTTGTGTGGTAACCACGTCTCGGTTTCCAGTGGAAGAAAAAGCAATGGTGGAGCTCACTGTGACATCAGAACTGCGACGCCCCATTTCCTGTTAACTGCAATGCATGCTGGGAGGTGTAGTAGAAGACAGTGGTCCAACATTATGCAAAGAGGGAGTTTTTCATAAAATGAAGAACATTATGGAGAACCGTGAGCATCCTCTTCATTAAAGACTGTTGTACAACATCAGAGTGACTTCAGTCAGGAGCTTCTTTAGATCTGCTATAAGACAGACCGCTATAGGAGATCCTTCCTGATCACAGCCATCAGCATCTACAACAGTTTTTTGAAGAAACCTTTATAATTAAGCTACAACAACATTTAATTTCCCTTTGGGATTAATAAAGTATTTTTGAACTGAATTGAATCTACATCATGACCTGCACTAGGCCTGATATTAGTTGGATTATGAGTAGACTGTCACAGTATATGTCTAATCCTAGAGAGAAACACATGACTGCCTTAAAGCATATATAATACAATATACAGATATTTACATGGGACTAAGAACTCTGAGTTGTGTTATGAAAAGTTTAACACCAAACTACAGTTATAGATATATCCATCCATCCATTATCTATACCCGCTTCTTCTGTACTAGGTTACGGGGGAGCTGATACCTTTCTCCAGCATTCTACAGGCGAGAGGTCGATAGTCCATCGCAGGACAACATACAGGACGAACAACCATGCACACACTCATTCACACCTAAGGGCAATTTATAGAAACCAATGAACCTAACAGTCATGCTGGCAGGACACCGGAGAACCCGGAGAGAACCCACACATGAACGAGGAGAACATGCAAACTCCATGCAGAAAGACCCCTGGCCGGGAGTCGAACCCAGGATCTTACAACAGGATATGTACCACAGATTTGTGCATAAAACAATGGTTTGAAGATAACCAAGGCACTATCCTACTTGCCAAAAACTCGGTGAATCATCAAAGGAGCAAACATGTGGACATTAAATATCACTTCATAAGGTCAAATGTATTGCAGGGTAAAACTGTTTATAGTTTACTGTTTGACAGATAAGATGGTCACAGATGTTTTCACAAAATCTGCCACAAGGGCCAAAATTGAGAAATTTGGTTCTTATATGTTTGGAAAATAGTATCGAGTGGGCGTGTTGAGTACAATGTTTACCACTGCTATATTTTGTATTTGGTCGGCACTACATTGTTAAGCGTAAGGTTACGCTGTGTTATAATATAATAAAGGCGGAGGGTCCCTACATTTGCATGTTTAAGCTGGAGCAGGGCAGTGTGGCTACCAGTTAAAAAGAGAATAATGTATCCTGTCTCATATGTACTCGGTGACTAAATTAATACTTCTTTGAAGATGTCAACAGAAGCTGCAGGCACCAGAGAAGGTTCAAGAGCCTCCCGTGTGAATGAGAGACTCGCTGCAGCAGAGCTAACATGATTATATAATTTCAAATTTAACTTGAGTCACAAGGTAACAGATAAATAATGCAGAAGTGTTTACAAAGGTTTGTTCAAATACATGCCATCTATTCTGCCCTGTTTGTCCTCAGGCCTAGTTTTTAGTAATGTGTCGGTTGCAAACAAAACAGCTCTTAGAGCCGGCTTCTGATTGGGAGCCATTTTTTCCCTGCTTCTCTCTCTCTCTTTTTTGTCGCATTTAATTTGTAAATAGAAATTTCAACTAGAAAGCCCCCAAAGTCAGAACTATGAGTCAGAAAGTCGGAGCAATAAGACCATAACCAACTTCCACATTCAAGATGGCTGCTACTTGCTTCAACAGTGTAAACTGACTGTTTTTAGCAGTTCTGTATTTTTTATGTAACATGTAGTCAGTCGTACAACTTTTCAGTGTTTATAAGACGTGATGTTTCAGCTGTGTTTGGTTTCTTCAAACCATACGTGATTGGTCAAAATTAGTGTTGGCATCTCTGTCTGCAGTAGTAGCGCTGCAACACCATGAGCAAGGCTGCTGTTATAATTGTTATAATTAATGGGGCATGTTGCTGCCTAGTAAAGTGTTCAATGTGTTCAATGTGGTTGCATAGATTTGTAGTCACTGGAATCATATTGAAAATGAGACTCCCTGTCTCCTGGTGTATTGGTATCACTGCATTTTAAATTAATAATTATTTTGCATTTGTATTTATGTTATTGTGGGCAATAAATTAATTCCAGCCAAAAAAACTATGGGAGCCGAAAGAGCTGTCTCTTTTTAGAGAGCTGAGCCAAATGAACGATTCTGTGAAAGTAGCCAGAGTTCTAATTGAATACTAGTTGAATACTAATTTAACACACTTAAGTTTCTGAACAGGTGTAGGCTACTTTCATTTATTCATTTTTTTTATTTAAAAAGTAATTTATATATTTATATAACAACTTATGTTCAAAATAAAATAATAAAAAGATATTACCACGTCTTGATTTTAATTTGTAATTGAGTCAAACAAATTGCTTTTTATTTCGTCTTTGGAATGCCTGATTTAAAATGACCACCAGTCCAAGTAAAGCCTGGAGTCTTTATGGCACAAGTTATTGTTGAGTCTATTTTTATGAAGTCAACTTAAGTTTGACTGAAGTGTGATTTTAAGACTTGAGTCCTCTTCTCTGTTTCTGGTGATCACTGGTACAAAGTCTCAGAAAAAGAGAAAAAAATAAACAGCCTAATATAATGAATGACAGAAACAAATATCAATAATCTCAGAGGGACACCCCCAGTTATTCACCTCAACTACATCACTCACTTTATGACTTGATCAATTTCAGACCACATGTTTTAAGCTGATACTAACTTCAATGTATTGTTACGGCATCAGATTATTTTGCATGTTGCACATGTAGATAAAAGATTTGAGTAATATTTATGTTATAAATCCTCTGCTACCCCATTCACACACCTACACCATACACACACACACACGCACACACACACACGGTGTGTTGGTGACGCTAGTGATTGGTACGTGGTAAGTTATATTGCGTCATTGCTTGTTTTCACTGTTGCACTCGGTGGATTGCTTGGTGTGTGAAGGCTCTCTCAATTTGATCTGAATTCTCTTTACGGTGACATGTCACACTTATTCTAACACATAAGCATGTTAAAACCCATTTTCTGTTGTTGCACATAACGTTTGGGGACCCTCTGTATTTCACACGGTTCTTGTCGTAGTGGTAAAGGGTCGCTAGCTTTGCGTTACCTTTAGCTTCACCATGGCTACGTATTCTGTTATTTCTCCGTCTCTGAGTCTCTTCCTCTTTCCTGCTCTCTGTGTCAGATGTTCAGTTCCTCCTCTGCCTCCTTTAGTGATAATGGTACTCTTAATAAATGTAGCATTTTTGTAGCTTTGGAGGCGAGGGTGTCGGAATTGGAGGCCCAGCTTTTGCTGTTGAAAAACCAGCACTAGTGCGGAGCCACTGAGGGTAGCTCCCTGTAGCAGTCCTCAACAGAGTCCGCGCAGCCGGGACCTCAGGCCGGCTGGATGACTGTATGTAGAAAGCATAGTCCTAGATCCCAGCCCACGGGTCACCACCAACCCCTCTGCGTTTCTAACAGATTAAAAAGCCAACTCAGGTAGTTGGCAGCTCCATAGTCAGAAATGTGGCACTAGAGACACCAGCAATCACAGTCAAATGTCTGCCAGGGGCCAGAACAGGTGTCATCAAATCCTACCTAAAACTGCTGGCTAAGGATAAGTGTAAATACAGCAAGATTGTTATTCACGCTGGCGGTAATGACACCCGGTTATGCCAATTGGAGGTCACCAAAGTTACGCCCCTTTTCCACTGGCTTGATTTGGCCCTATTCGACTCCACTCAGCTCGCTATGCGAGCGTTTCCATTACAGTTTTTTCATACTGGTATCTACTTTTTTGGTCCCTGCTCATGAGCAGGTATGACCGGGGCTGAGTAGGGACTACATGTGACATGAACAGACTGCTGTTCAGTGATTGGCCATGGGAGGAGGAGAAATGAGAAGGTTTTTTTCTGAGACAGTGCAGGGAAAAGTTAATAAAACTCAAGAGCAACTACAATAATATTAAGGACCACAGTGGCTGGAGCAATTCAAACATGTAATTTTATCATTTACGGGTCATAAACCATGCCTGAAGGCTGACAGAAAAGAAAAAGAACAAATCAGCTTTCTGAATTATAGGCAGGAAGAGCGCTGTATTTAATTACATCCTAAATCAGCTGATCACAAATAAAAGCAGCTGTTCAGAGGCACAAACATTTCCCCCAAAACACACAAAACAACCACTATGAAACAACGTGTTTGGTTCAGACATTTATTGACGGTCCTTAAGCGAACCAGCGTCTGCAGTAGGAGGGAGCAGGCGGAGAGCAGCTGCCCATAATCAGACTGCCTGCATTGGACCCAACGGGAGGACGAGCCTGCTGAATCTACGGAGCACGAATATGCAATATCCAACCTAAAACTAACTTCAAAGGTCATAAGTCCGCCTTGTGCGCTTTCAAGTCCTTGTCCTCGTTATTGCCATGGATAAGACAAAAACTTTCTCATAAAGCTCAAAATTATAACTTTGGAGCTTCATCAGTCCAGACAGCAGCGTCTCTCCTCTCTGCTTCTAGTGCCTCACATCAGAACCCCTGAGCCTTCTTTTATAAGTTCTGGCTGGGCTGTGGTCCAGATAATTATCCTAGTGGATCATTTTAGACATAAAAAACATAAAACATTCTTGCATATATATTAATACAAACGTTATTATTTCATTTATTTATGTTTTTATTTTCTATTTATTTTTTATCATTTCACACATATTACTTTAATGTGACAATCTAACACAGTAACATTAATAGCAGCTCAGTGCACTAAACTCATGGCTGGAGGCAGGGCTTCAGCCCCCATTGCTTGGCTGGTCAGTGGAAACACAACAGTTGTCGTCCAGAGTAGAGCAAAATAGAGTGGTGCAGAGCCGCGCCGGCTAAAACGAGCCAGTGGAAAAGGGGCAATTGTGTTGCTTCGGTGTGTAAGTTTGCCAAAACAATGTCGGACTGGTCCCCTCCGTGATCTAACCAGTGATGACATGTTTAGTTGCATGCTGTCATTCAGCCGCTGGCTGTCTAGGTGGTGTCCTGAAAATGATGTGGGCTATATTGATAGTTGGTGAACATTTTGCGGAAAACCTGGTCTGATCTGGAGAGACGGAATCTATCCCACTTTGGATGGAGCAGCTCTTCTTTCTAGGAATCTGGCCGAATTTATTAGTTCTCCAAAACTCTGAAAACCCAGGGTTCTGACCAAGAATCAGGGTCGTAGGTTAACACTCCTCTCTGGAGCTTTTGTACTGCTACCCACCCATTACCCTATTAAGACATGTTTCTTCCCCATGGCCAAAATTGAATGGATTAAAAAATAATCTAAAAGGAGGAAACCATGAAGATCTCATAGGAATAAGTACAACTAGGACTAAAAATAAAAATGAAACAATTAAATGTGGCTTATTGAACATAACATCTCTCTCTTCAAAGACTTTGTTAGTTAATGACTTTATTTGTGACAATCAGACTGATTTATTTTATCTCACAGAAACCGGGCTGCAGCAAGAGGATTATGTTAGTATAAACAAGTCAACTAATTCTAATTATTTAAATATTCACATACCTTGAAATACTGGGCGAGGAGGAGGAGTAGCAAGCATCTTTCAGTCTGATTTGTTGATTAGTCCCAGACCAATTAATAGCTTCAACTATTATATTTATAATATAATAGTTTAATATGATATTTAATCCTTAGTTTTCCTCATTCAAATAGCAAAGCACTAAAACCAATTCTGTTTGTTGTTTTGTACCGTCTACCAGGCATTCAATTTTTGGAACAGTTCTCAGACTTATTTATCAGATTTAGTGTTAAATACAGATAAGGTTATTATAGTGGGGGGATTTTAACATTCACTGAAAGTGAAAGCCTAAATATAGCCTTTGATGCTATCTTAGACTCAATTGGCGTTGGTCAAAACATAAGCAAACCTACCCACCTTTATCTTCATTTTCTGGACGTTGTGCTGACATTTAGCATTGAGTGTAAAGAAATAATAATACTTCCTAATAACCCTGTCCTGTCTGACAGGGTTATTAACCTTTTTTTATTAACCTTTGAGTTTAATTTACCCTGAGTACTTCACACCTGACAGAACATTTCATTATAGTAGATCATTATCAGACAATGCTGTCCATCATACATAAGAAATCTGATTGTTCCATATATTCCTAATGGAGCACTTAGTTCCTTGAGTCTCTAGAAGTACAATGGGAGACAGATCCATGAGGATGCTCTCCTGTGGAACCAGCTCCCAGTTTTAGTCCGTGAGGCAGATACAATGTCTACTATTAAGGCTAGGTTTAAAACTTTCCTTTTTGGTAAAGCTTATAGTTAGAGTGGCTTAGATTATCCTGAGCTATGTTGTAGTTGCTGCTATAGGCTTAGGTTGCTGAAGGACATAATGACCACTTTTCCTCACTCTGCTCAATCTCATACCCCTCTCCACGTTTGTGTTATTTCAGATTTTAACTTTATGCTCTCTCTTTTTTCTCTTCCTAGAAACTACATCTGGTCTGGCTCTGTGTTTGTAGCTGTGGTACCTTCCTGGATTGGGACATCGGCTGAGCTGCTGCTGCCAACAACTTAATGTTCTCCTTCTACAGATGAAACACACCCTGTCTTTCAGTGTTTAACCCTGTCTCTCTTCTAGATATAACTAATGGGTGAGCTGTTACTGTGACTTACTATATGTGCTCTCTTTCATACTCTAGAGTTTGAAAACTGTCCACTGTTGCTACATGCTCTTCCAGGAGGAGTGGATGCTGCAAGTCACTGACTCGATGCCATCTGCTGGGTTTCCATAGATGGAAAAACTTTTTAACCAATTTGAATAATAAACTGAATTTGACTGCAATCTTTGATAATTAGGATCAATTGGAATGTATGTACCTAACTTGAAATCTGTATGACCTGATTGAATTGACTTTGTAAAGTGCCATGAGATGGCATGTGTTGTGAATTGGCGGTATATAAATAAACTGAAATAAAAAAAATATTTAAAGAAAATACACACACACTTTGGAAAAAACACTGTTATTTACCTATAGCTCATTTCTAATGTTAATATATGAACCTCTTTAAGGCCAGGAAGTAGAATGCAGAATTGACTGTTTAGGTGCTAAACAGTCACCCTCACTGAGTATAGATCCAGATCTTTTCTACTCAGATTGAGTATAAACTTCTTCAGTTTCAGTACAGAAGGAGCCAAGGAGTGAAAGCCTTACCTCAGATACAGGCACTCCCTCTGGAGGGCGACAGTGCAACACAATCATTCCATTGATTGGCACCTCCTTCCCCTGGGGGTCCTCCTCAAAGTTTTTCCTCAGATCTGTGTAGGGAGATAAAAAGCAGGTGTCAAGTGTCATGATCAGCTTGGTCTTCAGTCCCCTTCAGATCCAGCAGATCTGCAAGCCTACGACCTTCAAAACCCACTCCAGCCTGCACAGTCCCCAAGGTGCTCTGGTGATGGATCTTAGTCAGCCCATTTTCAAACATAGAAATGGTGTTTAAATTGCCTGCTTTTCTCAATTCTGAAATTGATTATGAATAGGTTTCAGGCACTCTTAGGATCATAAATGGTTCTCTGCATATAAGAGATCACAATACAGAAAAGAAACTGCAGAGCCTACAGTCAAACCCTGACCACAGCTTGTAGATAAGTAGGTACCAAATTTAGTGCAAACACAATGATGTGCAAAGTGTGGCAGATAAAGATTTTGACCATTTTCATTCTTGAAAGGACTTAAAAATCTTTTTTCTTGTGATATTAAGAGTATATGATTTTTCTCTGCTTCCAGTAAGTAAAAACAATGCATTCAATACAGAGGAGGGCTTTCAGATAACCCCTAACATCTTCGAGTGGGAGTATTGGTTTTAGACACCAGAGGCTGTGAATAACTGATTGTGCCTAACACAATCAGGCGCCACTGGGGTCTGGGAATTGACTGTTTCATTGCTGATAAAACTAATTCAGTTAGTGCTGAGATAATGTCAGCTCAATGAACTTTTAATTTCTAGTCCAAATTAAAGCAGGAATTTAAACAGGGACGTATTGTTGCTAAGTTTCTCATTAGAAGACGAACACATTGTCAGAGAATTTTGGTGAATCCCGCTCAAAAAGTGGTAAACTGATAATGCTTGCTGTTTTCACATAGTGGTTGTGTAAAACAGTGGATGAAAGTAAGTAATGTCCCCTTTTGAAATGTTCTGCCAATTTGAACTGTTGGTCTTATCTTCCTGAGTGTTTTCCTAAGTGCAACACAGTAACAGAGTAGTTACTGACTTGAGATAAACATGGCTTTTCCAATCATAATCCTACCATGTCCACCATCACTGCTGTATTCAACATAGAAAGCTTTTAATTTCACAGGCTTTGTGTTTTCACCATGAATAATGCAAACCCTACATGTTCATGACCTAATACATTAAAACGGCTATTTTTAAAGTGCAAAATGCATATTATCAGGTATGTTTTTAGAGCATTTCCCCCTATGGTTTGAGCTTTTCAAATTGTTGGGAAGAACCAAGCAAGTTTTTGAAAAATACTACAAATGATAATTTAATCTGTTATTATGACTAAAGATTTTACAAATCACAAACTATGTCTTAAAGAAACTCTGTTCATTGATCTGGGAGCACAGATGATCCAGTGTTATTAAATCCAGAAAAAAATAGCTGCAGACATAGATGCAGGGTATCAAAACTTAATGTCCAGGGCTTATAATAACAGCTCACATTTAATTCACCAGACAAAGGACAGAAAGAGGATAGTGCTTTGTGAGACTTCTCGTAGTTTTTTTCAACATCGCGAGATCTTGTTGTGTGCAAAGTTGTTACGCTCCCTGTGTTAATTGTGAATTTAATTTGACTCCCCCACTTCTCCAGAAGAATAAACAAAAGTTTAGCAGGGACCTTGATCACATCAAGGGGAACATTTCAAGGCCACACTTTAACACACTGAATAAGGTTTCTAAACAATGAGACCATTTTCACACTGATCCCAATATGGTGATAAAAGACACTGATAATTGAATACTGGCAACAAGTTTACTTTTGTACTCTTTCTTTATCAGCGTCATACATAATGAACAAAACCAATAAAGTTTAAGAATCATTTTTTTATCCCTGTTTGTTCTCCATATATTGTTAAAGTATCCTACTACCAAACATATTTCACAGTTTTTTATTTTATGTTCTGCAACTAAATCAATACATGCCAATGCTGTAGAAAGCTCCCTCTTACTTTGAAGGGAAGCAAATACAACTTTGAACAAATAATTTTTAAACATATGTCAAAGTGCGCTGGAGTTTTGTAGGACCGACGTGCAAGCAGGAGCTTGGGTGCCGCAGGGTTAGTTGAATATTCAATAATAGAATTGAAATGAAAGAAAACAAAAACAACCTGAACAGGGTGGGTGGAGGGGTCTTTGGAAGGAGGACTAGAAACAAAACAAGGCACAAAGTGCAGGCAGGCAACAGGGACGGAGCCCTGAAGATCTGAGGCGCAAGAGTTTTGGAGACCGACAACGGCAGAGATGAAGCATTGGAGGCCAACGGCAGCAACATAAAAAGGAGTGTGAGGCAGTAAATCCTCGAATCCCTCAGGAACAGGAGGCAGTTCATCTCTGAACCCCTCACGGAACTCAGGAACAGGAACTTGAGGTGATGATAATGGTGGAGCAGGAGATGCTGATGGCAATGATGATGATTGAACCAGAGGAGTCTCCGCAGCAAAATAGGAATCCAGAGAGCTGCTGCAACTGACACAGTGACAGAAGTGAGTGCCACTGCTTCTGCCGATCTGCTGCTGCAGACAAGGATGAAGGGAAGAGGTCAGCTCTTTGCTGTTTATTGCAAAGCAGCGCAGAAGCCTGAGGCGAGGTTGGAGCAGGACCGAAGGCATCAGCCAGACCCTCCAGGAACAGAGTGGAGGTGTCAGTCCGATCTTTCAGAATAAAAACGAAGGCATTCACGTGACCCTATGGAGAAGAAAAGGAGGCGTCAGCCAGACTTTCTGGAATGGGACTGTCTCATTGATGGTGTTGCCTTCGGTGGGAAGAGGGGAAAATAGGAGGTGCTGAGATGGATGGTGGGGACTGGAGCTGTGTTTTGGATCCCTGCCGACCCAAGTGGAGAGAGCTCGATTTCCAGTAGCAAGGTAGCAAGGAGGAGAGGAGATATATCGCCGGGGCCTGTACCCTGGCGGCAAGAGCACCAGCCTGGAACCCCGGAAAGTTATGGTTATGCTAGATAACCAGTGGAAATTTAGTAAAAGAGAGAAGAAGCGCTTCACATAACACCTGGCTGTGTACACTATCGACATTTCTAATCAGCATGATTCTGTTTCTTGTAAAGTTTCAGATTCACAAGAGTAAAACATTGAAGAGGTAACCACTTTTTAACCTCTTTGTAAACAATCTAAAACTCTACCTAGATACAATTTCGGACTCTTACCAATAAAAAAGCTTGTTAATGCACACAATAACGTTGCATCTCACATTTCTCTCACCTTTTTGGTTTGTTGTTTTTATGTTATGTTAGTCTCTTCCTTCTGTCATGAATAAGTGATCTGTTTGTGCGTGAAATATCTGAACCTTCAACTTCGTTCATTCTGAATGGAGAGCGGCGCGTACGGTCTGCGCCAAATTGCAAATTTCAGAGGTGCACAACCAGGCGCGGGGGCCTCGTGCAGGGGTGGGGATGGGGGGATTGCATCACTGTTGCTGCACGCACCCTAGCGCCCTGTTCGGTGCGTCAAGTATAAACCTAGCTTAAGGCTTTCGCTTCTTCCTCCTACTGCTGGATCCAAGAGGTTGGCTCTGAGGCTCGACTAACTGCTCGGTCCAAAGGACTGGATCCTTCTGTCATAGTAAGCCGGTGTTTTGCAGGACCAATGTGCAAGCAGGAGCGTAGGAAAAGCATGGTGAGTTATTGAATGTTTAATAAAGAACTGAAAAGAACTGCACGGTGGAGCAGTTGGTAGCACTGTTGCCTTGCAGCAAGAAGGTCCTGGGTTCAATTCCCGACCGGGGGTCTTTCTGCATGGAGTTTGCATGTTCTCCCCGTGCATGCGTGGGTTCTCACCGGGTACTCCGGCTTCCTCCCACAGTCCAAAGACATGCCTGTTAGGTTAATTGGTCACTCTAAATTTCCCTTAGGTGTATGAATGAGTGTGTGCATGGTTGTTTGTGTGTTGCCCTGTGATGGACTGGCGACCTGTCCGGGGTGTACCCTGCCTCTTGCCCATAGACTGCTGGAGATAGGCACCAGCTCCCCCGCGACCCACTATGGAATAAGCGGTAGAAAATGACTGACTGACTGAAAAGAACTTACAATAAAGAACACAGAACATGGACAATGAGACAGACATGACAACAGTGACATGGAGCAGGCATTACAAACAGTAGGATCCAGTGGTGAGCAATTAAACCAGATAGTTTAAATACAGAGGCAGGATGGAGACCAATGAGCTACAAGGGCTAATTAGTAAATGCAGAGCAACTGAAGGAGGGAGCGTAATTAACACAGATGAGTGGGAACACAGACGAGTAACAGAAATACCTAATAAGAATTAATAGAATAACAACTGAACAGAGAAATGCAAAGAAACAGACAAGAAACTCAAAACACCTAACACAGGAGAATCATGCAACTTACTCCAAACGCATTTTCACATGTATTGTATCTATATATTCCTACTTGGATCAATCTGAGGCCATGATTCTGACCCAGAAGAAGGTGGACTGCTCCCCTCGAGTCAGCAGAGTTTAGTCTATGCCTCAAGTGGAATTCAATTATATTAGTCTCTTTCTCATGAGTGATGGTAGGATAGTATGGGAAAGAGACAGATCAAGGCTTTATCTGCAGTAATAAATAACAGTCTGTCACTGAAAAGAAAGAGCTGAGCAAAACAGGTAAAGACCATTGACGGTAGATTAGGTCCATGTTCCAGACCTAATCAATGGCCATCAGATATGGATTATAAATAAATGAATATCATCACAGGTTGGATATGACCAGATAATGTCTTAGAGATTAGGTGAGGAGCTCCATCATCTGTCTCAGCATCAAAACGAGTCAGTCATGTTGTCCTGGACACCTCACACTGAATGTGTTTGGAGAATTTTCCAAAATGTCAAAGCAAATCAAAAATATCCTGAAAGAATTGCATATTGTTTCTGGCCTTAGGACATCTTGAGGTCCCCCTTTCGGTAGTGGATAGTAATGCAGAATGTATGGGTTTCCCACCTGGACCTATTACCTCTCCAACCCGATCTTCGCCAAGTGAGAGACAACAAATGATTGAATTACATCAAAACACATCCCATCCTGGCTGCTGTTATTCTGTAAAGACTAAGCCACCCTTAGACCTTAGAATGAAATGCATCTATGGATAACACAATTTACTTTCTTTTGGATGAGAAAAAAATAATTATAGGATAGATTTTCTATGTGGGACAAGGGCACATCTTCAGCCTTTTCATAAATTAAATCAAAACTTTGAAAAATGATGATTGTGGAAGTTGGATATGAGACTCAAGTGTGGAAAGATCCTCTTCAGATGCTAGAATAAACTTCTCAGCACAAACACTATTCCCCAAATCTGTCACTGTTATTGCCAGTACAGATAACATGAAAGAATACATCATCTTTAAAATGAAAACATAGGTCAACAGTTTTTCACGTTTTTTTCTTTGTGACAAATTCTCACAATTTGTGACAATGGTAATGAATGACCTCCACACTTACAGGCAATGCGGACAGTTGCTTTCCGGCTCTTGGAGGTCCCAAGGTGGCTCCAGGCCACACAGAGACACCAATAGTCTTCAGGCCCGTGAAAATCCTCCACCTGCTGCCGGGACACATTGATCATCACCTCACGCACTTTCAGCCCTAAGTGAAGACACAATAAGCCAGTCAGTAATTATATGTGGATGGAATACCTTACTTTAGATTTTTTTTTAATTGCTACATTACCCAGACCTCAATGATTCCTGAAAACAAATCAGAATTTTATTTTTTTTGTTGCAAAATCCAGCAAGGTTCAAGTTATGTGGGGTTGATGTCATGTTTTGCAAGCTTATACAGACAGAAGGCAAGTAGGGTCAAATGTGCATTGGTTGGGGTTTGAAATTGGGTAAGATGAAAAAGTACTGGACTGCAGACACCAAATTATTCATAGGCTTCACCACTCTCAGTCGTTTCTCTGATTCACCCAGAAAAATGTCGTACAAGCATAAGCGAGAGTAGACAATAGATGGATTAATAGATGAAACATTCACTGTCAAAAATGCAACAGACAATTGGATGGACTTTCAGTGCCGCTTATACACACACCTGATATAGAAGTAGAAGAGTGTGGTGGGACCACCATTACAATGGGGAAGAAAGATAAGAATGACAAAAATTTGACTTAATATGCATATAATATTGTCTTTGCAAAACTATTTAGAAAGGAAGGTTCATTTTCTACAGCATTTGAAGACATGTCTATGGCTCATGCACGGTGCGACAGAGTTAGTGAGAGCAAGAATCTCAACAGAGAACAGGAAGGCCAATTCGCTTTGTTTTATCTTTTTCAGCTTTCACTAGTTGTCCATCATAGAAGATAATGGCAGTACTTTTTAAATGTTCGTTTTTAAAGTGAGTTTAGGTAAGGACTGGGGCTGCACACTATCAGGAAACGCAGTATGCTATAATGTTGGCTTGCAATAAATAAACAAATATCTAATTAACCAATGTGAATGTCTTTTTGCTTTGGAATCATTTCAGACATAGACCTCAGATAGATATCCAGCTTCAGGAAAACAAGGATTACACTATTTTTATATCAATGACGTTTTACCCTTGTGTTTTTGGCAAATTTTCTTCACGATTTTTGCAGAACATCTTAATGGCCTCCGGCAGCTTTTTCTGCTGCATAAACAACAAAAATCACCAGAATTATTGCTGACACAGAGGTCCTAAATGCCTGATACTTATATAATTAGTTAATATTTATTACAGTCCGATCAATACTTTGAAATATTGATATTGCATATAGTGATTTAGCAATAGTAATACATTCATGATATATTCTGAAGCCATGGTGATGATCTACAATTCCCAACTAAAACAGCAGGAGGTCCACTACCTCCATCATCCAAACATTTTGGGGTGTGAACATTTTGAATAAACTGACAAATATATTTTCTTTCATTCTTATTTAACATTTAATTAACATTAGAGTTGTTTTTTTGTTTTGTTTTTTTTTAACTACTGATCAATTATTCATATGCCAATGAAATTATCTGCTGAACAGAAAAGTGCAATCCAATTTATGTACCAATATTAAACGCACTTTGAATGGCAGTCAACCTGGGTCTGTACATCTTGGTGTAACAGTCCTGCTCTCCTTGTGCATGTGGCAGGCAGGGCAATTAGCTACCTTAAGTTACCTTAAGTTGTTGTCCTTCTTTTCCATCTAAAAGTGTTTCTGCTACAGCTTCCTTGCACTCTGAAATTTTTTCAGTCAGTGAAAGGTTTTTTGTGTTTTCCTAAAATCCACTGTACTCGCAGTGAACACCCATATTCTCCCTGATGCGCTGTAAGAGACTGTGTTATCAGCGGTGTAGCTTTCTCATGTTTTGCCCTCAGTTTATTTATTCTCCCTGTTCTACCGTAAGACACAGGCTGATAGCTTTAGTTGAAGTTCCTGTGTTTGGTTTAATAATGTATTTTTAGATTTTCGCTTATTATGAGTCCAACTGATTCAGAACATATAAGGCAGACTGACCTTACACCCTACAGAAGTTAAAAGAAAAGCATATGCTTCTGTCCATTCATCTTTAAATGTGTGTTTTGCATAATTCACATTACATATTTTTAAAAAGCCATCTTCTTTTAATCACACATCTGCGCACCACCAAATCATTGTACTGTGAGGTCCCAGTCTAGAAACTTAACAGCGCACTACACTAATGGCTGGAGACGGGGCGTCATCCCCCATAGCTCCACCCGTCAGCAATACAGTGGAAACACAACTGGTACCGTACCGAGTACAGCGAAACCGATAGGAGCGGACATTAGCAACCTGCGTTCAAGGACCCCACATGGCTTCCTCCACATTCCTCCACACCTCAGGAATCTGCGCGGGGATAAGGAAGAAGCTCACAGCAGTGGAGATTGGGCGCGGTAATGGCAGGCCAGGAACAGACTAACAAAGGAGATCAAAGCAGCCAAGAGAAGCTACAGTGAGAAGCTTAAGAACAGCCTTTCTACTGGTGATGCTTCGGCTGTATGGACCGGTCTGAGAAACCTGACTGCGTACAGGAGCACCCCACCCATCCTGAACAGAGTCGTCTCCTGGCCAACCGTCTGAATGGCTTCTACTGCAGACATGACAAGAAGCCATTCACACCTCAAATCATCCCCTCCACATCCCATTCAGGAACAAATTTGACCCGTAAAACAACCAACCCCCTACCTTCAGATCCTCTGCCTACACTAAAGATCTCTGAGGAAGATGTAAACAGGCTGTTTCAGTGCATGAAATCAAAGAAAGCTGGAGGACCTGATAACATCTCCCCATCATGCCTGAAAGCCTGTGCAAATCAACTCGCTCCGATCTTCACCCGGATCTTCAACAAGTCACTGGAGAAATGTGAGGTCCCCTCCTGCCTCAAACGAACCACCATCATCCCGGTTCCCAAAAAACGCACCATCATAGGATTAAATGACTACAGGCCTGTAGCCCTGACATCTGTGGTCATGAAATCCTTTGAGCGGCTGGTGTTGAAGCACCTGAAAGACATCACAGGCCCCCTGCTGGACCCCTGCAGTTTGCTTACCGAGCAAACAGGTCGGCAGATGATGCTGTTAACTTAGGTCTACACTACATCCTGCAACACCTCGACCACCCAGGGACGTACACCAGGATCCTGTTTGTAGACTTCAGCTTGGCCTTCAACACCATCATACCAGACATCCTCCACCAGAAGCCCACCCAGCTCAACGTCCCAGCCTCCACCTGTCAGTGGATCAACAGCTTCCTGACGGACCGACAGCAGCAGGTGAGACTGGGGATCATCTTCTCCCGATCCAGATCAATGAGTACTGGTGCCCCCAAGGGGTGTGTTCTATCCCCACTCCTCTTCTCCCTGTACACAAATGACTGCACCTCATCGGACTCGTCTGTGAAACACCTTAAGTTTGCAGATGACACCACTGTCATTGGACTGATCCAGGACGGTGATGAGTCTGCATACAGACAGCAGGTGGATCAGCTGGTACACTGGTACTACCTTGAACTGAACCCACTCAAGACTGTGGAAATGATGGTGGACTTTCAGAGAACACCACCCCCATACACCCCCCTCACCATCCTCAACAACACTGTATCGGCCGTGGACCACTTCAGGTTGTTAGGAACCACCATCTCTGAGGACCTGAGATGGTCTTCACACATAGACACTGTTCGAAAGAAGGCCCAGCGGAGACTGTACTTCCTGAGGCAACTCAAGAAGTTCAACCTTCCACAGGAGGTGCTGGTTATCTTCTACACTGCCATCATTCAGTCTGTCCTGTCTTCATCCATCTCAGTGTGGTTTGGCTCATCCACAAAACAGGACAGGTCCAGACTGCAACGAATAATCAGGAATGCAGAGAGAATAATCAGGGCTGACCTTCCCTCCATCCAGGACTTATACAGGTCTAGGGTCAGGAAAAGAGCTGCTAAAATCTCTGCAGACCCCACACACCCTGCACATAAACTGTTCAGAGCTTTACCTTCAGGCCGCCGCTACAGAGCACTGTTCACTAAAACTAGCCGCCACAGACACAGTTTCTTCCCCCAGGCTGTTTCTCTGTTGAACATTCTATAAAGTACAAAACAACAGCATACAGATGTTGCAAATGCACCTTTTTATTATATATGTGTATATTGTACATTGTAAATTTGTATATTCTGTAATGCAAAAACAGAACAAAAGAGCAAAGTGTACCGGAGTCAAATTCCTTGTTTGTATGTACGAACTTGGCAATAAAGCTGATTCTGATTCTGATTATTCTTCTTCTTTGATGTGTTGATGCCCGCGGTTGGCATAAAACAATGTGGTGCATTACTGCCACCAGCTGGCTTGGAGTGTGGACCAGAATGTTGCTGGCCCACATAGTGGCCATTGCGCCTGTTCAAAAGTCAGATATGGCAGCTGGCAGGAGTAAAATGTCTACATAGCAAATTAAAAAATGAAAGAAAAATTGAACATCATAGTAAAATTCAAGAAGGAAAAGGAGAACATTACTCTCAGCCCAATAATAATATCCAAAGAACTGAAAACGGAAATAGGGGATGTTAAAATGGCAAAAACATTGACAAATGGCAACTTACTAATTGTTTGTAAATCAGAGAAACAAAAAAGAAAAGCTATGCTTGTTGAAAGTATTTGCAAAAAAAAAAGGGTGAAAAGTAGAAGAGTTGTAGGGGAAAATAAAGTATCTCGAGGAGTTATTTATGGCATTCCACTTAATGAAGACCTGGAAAAATAAAGTGTAACATTAAAAATGATGAAGTCCGTGGTATCAAGAGGTTACAGAACATTCTAAAAAATTAAAGAGTTTACAGCCTTTCAGTGCTTTCTGTTCCTACTTTATTATTAATGGCTATAATAGTATTTGTAGAGATAGGGAAGAGGGTAGTGGAGGTGGAAGTATGATTTTTCTAAAAAGAGGACTGCAATACAGACGTGTAGATAAGGGGAAAACACTCCAATATATTGCTATAGAAATATGGACAAAAGAGGGCAAACTTAAGTTGATTAATTTTCATGATCCATGTAAGAAATTATCTGGTAGTTTATTGGGCGAGATTATATTTCATTTAAAAGGAAGGGTCAGATGGTGCAGTCACTTTAATGCACACAGTTATATATGGGATAACAGGACTGATGGGAATGGGTTGTTTATTGTGTTATCTTGTGTGCATTAATGATGGATACGGGACAAGATTTAACATAAAAACCGGTACAGCAACTGATTTAACATTACAGGTCCTTCTCAAAATATTAACATATTGTGATAAAGTTCATTATTTTCCATAATGTCATGATGAAAATTTAACATTCATATATTTTAGATTCATTGCACACTAACTGAAATATTTCAGGTCTTTTATTGTCTTAATACGGATGATTTTGGCATACAGCTCATGAAAACCCAAAATTCCTATCTCACAAAATAAGCATATTTCATCCAACCAATAAAAGAAAAGTGTTTTTAATACAAAAAACGTCAACCTCCAAATAATCATGTACAGTTATGCACTCAATACTTGGTCGGGAATCCTTTGGCAGAAATGACTGCTTCAATGCGGCGTGGCATGGAGGCAATCAGCCTGTGGCACTGCTGAGGTCTTATGGAGGCCCAGGATGCTTCGATAGCGGCCTTTAGCTCATCCAGAGTGTTGGGTTTTGAGTCTCTCAACGTTCTCTTCACAATATCCCACAGATTCTCTATGGGGTTCAGGTCAGGAGAGTTGGCAGGCCAATTGAGCACACTGATACCATGGTCAGTAAACCATTTACCAGTGGTTTTGGCACTGTGAGCAGGTGCCAGGTCGTGCTGAAAAATTAAATCTTCATCTCCATAAAGCTTTTCAGCAGATGGAAGCATGAAGTGCGCAAAATCTCCTGATAGCTAGCTGCATTGGCCCTGCCCTTGATAAAACACAGTGGACCAACACAAGCAGCTGACACGGCACCCCAGACCATCACTGACTGTGGGTACTTGACACTGGACTTCTGGCATTTTGGCATTTCCTTCTCCCCAGTCTTCCTCCAGACTCTGGCACCTTGATTTCCGAATGACATGCAGAATTTGCTTTCATCCGAAAAAAGTACTTTGGACCACTGAGCAACAGTCCAGTGCTGCTTCTCTGTAGCCCAGGTCAGGTGCTTCTGCTGCTGTTTCTGGTTCAAAAGTGGCTTGACCTGGGGAATGCGGCACCTGTAGCCCATTTCCTGCACACGCCTGTGCACGGTGGCTCTGGATGTTTAGACTCCAGACTCAGTCCACTGCTTCCGCAGGTCCCCCAAGGTCTGGAATCGGCCCTTCTCCACAATCTTCCTTAGGGTCCGGTCACCTCTTCTCGTTGTGCAGCGTTTTCTGCCACACTTTTTTCTTCCCACAGACTTCCCACTGAGGTGCCTTGATACAGCACTCTGGGAACAGCCTATTCGTTGAGAAATTTCTTTCTGTGTCTTACCCTCTTGCTTGAGGGTGTCAATAGTGGCCTTCTGGACAGCAGTCAGGTCGGCAGTCTTACCCATGATTGGGGTTTTGAGTGATGAACCAGGCTGGGAGTCTTAAAGGCCTCAGGAATCTTTTGCAGGTGTTTAGAGTTAACTTGTTGATTCAGATGATTAGGTTGATAACTCGTTTAGAGACCCTTTTAATGATATGCTAATTTTGTGAGATAGGAATTTGGGGTTTTCATGAGCTGTATGCCAAAATCATCCGTATTAAGACAATAAAAGACCTGAAATATTTCAGTTAGTGTGCAATGAATCTAAAATATATGAATGTTAAATTTTCATCATTACATTATGGAAAATAATTAACTTTATCACAATATGCTAATATTTTGAGAAGGACCTGTAGTTTCTGATTCTATGGCAGGACTCTGCTCCTGGAATTGTATTAAAGACACAACTATTGTGAGTGACCACTTTCCTATAATGAATAGGGTTGGCTTAAATAAGCAAGAGGATGAATCTGGAGGGTTGTTTCATTGGTCTTTTATTGGAGCTGACTCGAAGACGTACTGTGGCTTGTCAAAGTATTCATACCCCTTCAACCTTGAACCACAAACATAAATATATTTTATTTGTATTTCATGTGAAAGGCCGACAAAAAGTGGTATACAACCGTAAAGTGGAAAGAAAATTATAATATGATTTTTTTTTTTTTTACAAATAAAAAACTGAAAAGGGCATTGTGCCAATGAATTCAGCCCCCCTGAGTCAATACTTTGCAGAACCAGATTTTGCTGCAAGTACAGCTGCACGTCTTTTAGGGTATATCTCTACCAGCTTTGCACATCCAGTGACTGAAGTTTTTGCCCATTCTTCTTTGCAAAACAGTTCAAGCTCAGTCAGATTAGATGGAGAGCATTTGTGAACAGCAGTTTTCAGATCTTGCCACACATTCTTGATTGGGTTTAGGTCTGGACTTTGACTGGGCTATTCTAACACAATAATATGTTTTGCTTTAAACCATTCCATTGTAGCCCTGGCGTCGTTGTCCTGCTGGAAGGTGAACCTCCGCCCCAGTCTCAAGTCTTTTGCAGACTCCAACAGGTTTTCTTCCAAGATTGCCCTGTATTTGGCTCCATCCATCTTCCCATCAACTTTGACCACCTTCTCTGTCCCTGCTGAAGAGAAGCACCTCCACAGCATGATGCTACCACCACCATCTTTGACAGTGGGGATGGTGTGTTCAGAGTGATGTGCAGTGTTAGTTCTCCGTCACACAGAGTTTGGCATTTTGGCCAAAAAGTTACATTTTGGTCTCATCTGACCAAAGCACCTTCTTCCACATGTTTGCTGTGTCCCCAACATGGCTTCTGGCAAACAGGACTTCTTATTGTTTTCTTTAACAATGGCTTTCGTCTTGCCACTCTTCTATTAAGACCACATTTATGCAGTGCACAACTAATAGTTGTCCTGTGGATCTCTGCAGTTTGTCCAGAGTCACCATGGGCTCTTGGCTACATCTTCGATCAGTGCTCTCCTTGTTCGGCCTGTAAGTTTAGGTGGACGGCCTTGTCTCGGTAGAATTTACAGTTGTGCCATACTATTTCCATTTCCGGATGATGGATCGAACAGTGCTCCATGAGATGTTTGAAGCTTGGGAAATCTTTTTATAGCCTTTAGGACGTGGAATGTCACCTTGCTGGGGGGGAAGGAGCCTGAGCTTGTGTGGGAGGTCGAGAGATATCGACTAGAAATAGTCGGGCTGACCTTCACGCACAGTGTGGGCTCTGGAACCTATCTCCTCGAGAGGGGCTGGACTTTCTTCTACTCTGGAGTGGCCCAGAGTGGCAGGAAGAGGAGGTGGGCTGGGGTGGGTTTGCTTGTCTCCCCCCAGCTCAGCCGTCTCGTGTTGGGGTTTACCCCGGTGGATGAGAGAGTTGCATCCCTACGCTTTTGGGTTGGGGACAGGTCTCTGACTGTCGTTTCGGCCTATGGGCTAAGCGGTAGTGCGGAGTACCCGGCCTTCTTGGCCTCCCTGTTGGGGGTGCTGCATAGTGCTCCTCCTGGGGACTCTGTTATTCTGCTGGGGTGACTTCAACGCCTACGTGGGAAACAACAGTGACACCTGGAGAGGCGCGATCGTGAGGAATGGCCTCCCCGAGTGGTGTTTCGTTATATGACTTCTGTGCAAGTCACAGATTGTCCATAATGAACACCATATACAAGCATAATGGTATTCATCAGTGCATTTGGCACCAGGATACTCTAGGCAGGAGGTCCATGATCGACTTTGTTGTCGTATCATCAGACCTTCGGCCGCATGTTTTGGACACTCGGGTGAAGAGAGGGGCTGAGCTGTCCACTGATCACAACCTGGTGGTGAGTTGGAGTGCCAAGTGCACTGATGAATACCCTTATGCTTGTATATGGTGTTCATTATGGACACCCTAGGCAGGAGGTCGATGATCGACTTTGTTGTCGCGTCGTCAGATCTTTGGCCGCATGTTTTGGACACTCAGGTTGAGAGACTGGCTGAGGCCGTGAGGTCTGCGGTGCCTGTTGAGCAGCAATCCCCAAACCCGGTGGTGGACGCAGGCATTAAGGGATGTTGTCAAGCTGAAGAAGGAGTCCTATCAGCTGTTGGCTTGTGGGACTCCTGAGGCAGCTGACAGGTACGGTGAGGCCAAGAATGATGTGGTTGGGGTGGTTCGCAGCCGAGTGTGAAGCGGCTGGGATGAAGATCAGCTCCTCCAAGTCTGAGGCCATGGTTCTCAACCGGAAAAGGGTGGCTTGTCCTCTTCAGGTTGGAGGGGAGTTCCTGCCTCAGGTGGAGAAGTTCAAGTATCTTGGTGTCTTGTTCATGAGTAAGGGGAAAATGGAGCAGCCTGCCACAGTAATGGGGACGCTGTGCCGGTCCATTGTGATGAAGAGAGAGCTGAGCCGTAAAACGGAGCTCTCGATTTACCGGTCGGTCTACGTTCCTACCCTCACCTATGGCCATGAACTTTGCGTCATGACCGAAAGAACGGGATCCCGGATACAAGCGACTGAAATGAGCTTCCTCCGTAGGGTGGCTGGGCACTCCCTTAGAGATAGGGTGAGGAGCTCGGCCATCCGGGAGGGGGTCGGAGTAGAGCCGCTGCTCCTTCACATCGAGAGGAGCCAGCTGAGGTGGCTTGGGCATCTATACCGGATGCCTCCTGGACGCCTTCCTCGGGAGGTGTTCCAGGCATGTCCCACCAGGAGGAGGCCAAGGCTATGGGTCAGGACACGCTGGAGGGACTATGTCTCTCGGCTGGCCAGGGAACACCTTGGGCTCCCCCCGGAGGAGCTGGAGGAGGTGTCTGGGGAGAGGGACATCTGGGTGTCTCTACTGAGTCTGCTGCCCCCGCGACCCGGTCCCGGATAAAGTGGAAGACAACGAAGACGAGGACTCTATTTAGTCATTAACAATCATCAGGCAACTTTTGAAGGCAATTGGCTGCTCTCTCTCTTAGGGGTTAGGAGCTGAATACGTTTGCACACAGCACCTTTTAAATCATGTATAATATTCATTCCACTTCACAATTATATACCACTTTGTGTTGGTCTTTCAAATAAAATTCCAATAAAATATATTTATGTTTGTGGTTGTAATGTGACAGTATGTGGAAAAGTTCAAGGGGTATGAATACTTTGACAAGCCACTGTATATATCAAGAGCAGCTTAACAATAGTAGAGAGTATATAGCTTCCAAATCTGCTTGTGAGTTAAAGTGCAGTTGCTTTGGCTTACATATATTCGCACTGCGAAGACCACCATATGGCCTGAATTTAAAATATAGTCACTTAAAGAATCCTTTATCAATAGTTTGGTGCATTGAAAGCCTTGAGTCGGCTATCAATGGATTTTAGAGTATTATTTATGCATAAGTTCTTAAGAATGGCTGACACACTTCCTAAATCATTGCCCCTCCCCCACCTCCTCATTGCATAGCTCCAAGAGCTTAACAAAGCATCCCAGACCCCCAGAGGACTGCACTGTAAGTTCTAAGCGCTCAATGCTGCTAACAAGAGGAGCGCTAAATCAGCTGTAGCAGAATTAGCACACTCAATAGCATATGTAGGTGCACAGAAAGCAACACCAGAACAATATAGCACATTATGTAACAAAAAATGCTACACTATTATTGCACTGAATGCAGAAAGCAGAGGCAGACTCTGTTTGTAAGTCATCTTAGGCAAGAAGCTTCAAGCAACCCTGGTTGAAATGTTTGTCACTCTGTCACATAGCTCCAGATGGGTAAAAATTCCCCATATTTAATCTGAGTCATTGGCTTAGAGGCTGTCACATGGGATTTCTTTGAACCGTTTGCAGCCTCCGGGCTCTATGCCCACAGCTGGATTAAACACAAGTGTTATGTAATGTGCTGGGGACTAAAAAACTAAAAGCCACCCTTGGTCCTCCTGTTGACAAGTGGAAGCAAGCAAGTTAGAAAAAGTTAGAAAAAAAGGTAGGACAAAGTAATGTCAAATATACAACGTAACAAAAAACTGGTCCATTATGAAAAGTAGAAATTGTAAACTGAGTAAGATAACATTTACAAACTGTGCTCTATGTATTTGTGCAAAAATAACAACCTATTCACAAGAATATGGAAAGTTGTGTAAATAACAGTAGTGATATAAACAGGGACGTTACCAGAAGTGGTTAAATTTGGCTGATTATTCAGCACCACTGGTAAAAATTTCTTACCAATATATTTTATATCCAGTTTATGTTAAATGCATTGATAGAAAGTTAGTAAGGTTGCATTGTTGAGGCAGAATGTTCATAACAATCCAAAATCTGTTCTGGTTTTCTGTAAGAGCTCTTGACCAGATAAAAGCTGGTTGTGCATCAGTAAAGGTATGTGTGGATGATAATGTATGCTAATATGCTATGCTAATATGGTTTTTATTTAACTGATCTGAGATGGTAGCGATGGTAGTGTTGTGCACGCCTTCACGTGAGTGCCTAGTATGCAATGGTCTTAGTGGGACATGGTTCATTTGAAATGAGAGGCTGGAGAAATACCTCGTTCAGATTCAGTATTAAGAAATACTTTGCATTGTCATTATCCAAGTTACCCAGGGCAGGCTTCTTAGAAATACATACATATAAAAATGAGCCATTTTTGAACTAAATATTTAATGGAGCAGTTGCACAACATCCAGCTCAATTAGTTGAGCCATAAGTCCCATCTCTGACTGCAACAAAAGGCCACCTGGACTACACTTGCTAGCCAGACTAACCAAGAGCGCCTTCTGCAGTCACACCAGTCACACATCCATACACTAAACAGGTAGGCAGGGGTCAGGTAGGCTGGAGTGAAACCAACAAAGCTCGTGATTGCCAGATCCACAGCTGCCCCAATTAGTGCTCTATCAGTTATGATTACTTTCTGTTTGATTTGTTAAAAACTGCTAGAAGTAGCTGTCCTTCCACTATTCTGATTATTCCTGTACTTTTCTACAACTGCTCTGCAATGTCACATTATTCTACTACAGGTAAGAGAACAATTACTGAACCTTGCTTCAAAGATTTCCAACTATCCCCTAAAGTCAAACAGTTGCCTGCTGTTACAATCAATTAAAGGCAAGAGAACTGTACTGTGGCAATGTCAATCTGTGCATGGTGGGAGTTTGAGATGAAATTAGAAAAGCATTCCATGTTGAACAGTCTGCACTGCACCACATATAAGAGGAAAAAGAAGGGCTCTTTTCTACTTTGTCATACCGACTATGACTGACTAGTTGTAAAACACTCATACAAATTAGGTGGTATGTCTCAATACAGTGAAAGCTGTATATTTGGCAACTCGGGTTGTGTAAATCAAGATTGACAGGGCTGGAAGGAACTTTTAAGAGGAGTAATACACAAAGTAGGAGCTCTGTGGTTGGTGCTTCCCAGTCACAGGCCCCTGTTGTGAGCAGGACACAAGCCTCATTCATAATTTCTGTAGCAGGAGCAGAGAGCCAGCTAGTGATAGCCTCAATGTGGAAGAGCGAGGGGATAAAAAATGTCTAAATAACGACATTCCATGATGCCCTGAAATAGATTAGCTTTTTTTTTAAGACTCAAGGGAGAACAAAGCAGGAAGAGTGACAGATGGGTGCAATGAGAGAAATGGTAAGACATCACATTTGCTGGAATACAAACCAGCGTCGACCAACGTGTGGTTTGTCGAAGGGGTGGAGAAAAAGTTCCTTTTACGGTGTCATCTGACAGCCCTAGTTGTTTACAGGTGGAACACTGTTGACTTGATTCATTAGACTAAACCCTTTCCTGAGGTTTCCTGAGTCTCTGATAGGTATACCCAAAAAGGCTGACTCACACAGACAAGATGGCCAATATGGCTGGACTGAGCACTAAGTTTGGGCTGCTATGGTTTGCATCAAATAGAAGTTTGTCGCAGCTGAAGGTCTCCTTGAGGTTAGCTTGTTAGTGTGGCTGTGGATGATGAGAGCGTCATTAAAAAGATGCATGAAGATAATTTCAGCTGAAACGTTTTCCACTTTTAAAGATTTGAGTACAGTAGGAAACTTGACCCAATCGTTCTTCATTTTGCCTACATGCTTCCTCTGGTTCCCTTGGTTTAACGATCCAGTGAAAGTAAATAGGAATGGGAAAATGTCCCATAGATCAATATTAGACTGAAAATGGCAATTTCTTCTCGGGTCACAAGCAAACCAAACATATTGGTTTAACATCTCTCAAGGGAAGGGAAAAGGAAGTTCACGATTAGTTCCCTTGTAAGGTCCCAGCCTCATTTGAAAGGTAAAGCGTACACTAATGTATATTATCACCAGTATATTGATTTTTTTTACTAGTCTGATAGTTTGCACAGGATAAACCAAGAAATAGTGAGCTCGTTGAATGTGTTTGTATATTGAAGCAGTGGATCTTTAGTGACGTAAATGGTTGGTAATTCTTTGGCTTATGTAATTCTTAAGCCAAGATCCAAAGTTTTGTGACTACAGAGCTGGAAATCTTGACTAATGACAGAGATAATAACAGCTAGCACCATTTCTAAAACAAGGACATCAAGAGGCATCCGTAGGTCAGTGGGTAAAGAAGTCATCTTGCAATCCAAAAGTTGTTGGCTCAATTCCTTCTTCCCATGCCACATGTTGGTGTGCCCCTGGGCAAGGCACTTGAAGCTTTGATTGGTTAGTATGACTGGAAAAATACTACATAAGTTCAGTCCATTTACCATTTAAATCAACAGAGCTAAACATTAAGACACAGAACTAACTTAAAAACAGGAAAGTATATTGCCATTGAAAAGTTCCATAATCTCTGAATCTCTTTACATTTTGTGACATTACAAACATACACTTTAGTATATTTAAATGGTAATTTATGTGATGGACCAACATAAAGTATTACTTTGTTATAAAGGTAAAGCAAAATAATGCTTGGCATTTTTTTTACAAATAAAGATCTGAAAGGTGTGGCATACCTGGGTATTCAGCAAACTTGAATCAATATTATGCCAAATCACCTTTCTCTGCAATTACAGCACCAAGTCTTATGGGGTGTTTCTATCAACTTTCCTTATCTAAAGACTGAGATGTTTCCCCAGTCTTCTTTAAAACAACAACTTAAGCTCAGTCAGAGTGGATGGAGAGCATCAATAAACATACATTTCCCAAGTCTTGCCACAGATTTTCAATTGGATTCTAGTTCAGACTTTAACTGTGCCATTCTAGCACAGGATTACCCTTTGTTTAACACCATCCATCTTCCCATCAACTCTGACTGGCTTCTCTGTTCCTGTTGAAGAAGATCATGCCTGCAGCATAATGCTGCCACCACCATATTTGGTAGTTTGATGGGTTTTTAATCATTTTCTGGCCAATTTTTTTAAGCAGCCATCTAGATTTGTGCAATATATGCATTATTCTGCAATTGGAAAGGACTACTTGGACACATTATTTGGTAGGATATCATATTACAAATGTCATACTGTATCTTCACTCTGCATGTTGATAATATACAGTATTAAGCCAAGTGGGTGGACTCTAACTGGACTCTAACGTTGCTGAAAATATTAAAGCTCACCGGAAGTTTGGGATTATTATGTAATTGTGAATAAAGAAATGAGTCAGGAAAATATGAATCAATTGTAATCGACATCATCATCACAATTACATACTTGCCTGATTTCTTTCTAGGACTGGACACCCCAACAGATTCACTCCAGGGTTAGTGTGAGCAGTGCTCCAAGAAAAAATAAACATAGTTCAGGATAGTGAGAAAAAGTCTTGAGAACCATGGGTGGCTTGAAGGGGTTGCTGGGAGAAAGTGTCTGCAAACTTAAATCATGCTACCAAATCTTTTATATATTTCACAGTTGCATCTAAATGAAAATCAAAACAATGTCATCTGGAGAGATGTTGGGCCTTAATGCAGTAATCCATGTTTGACTAAAAACTATTGAAGTATATCAACATAAAGCCCCCAAACTGTCTGCCAAGGATAGGGGTGGAGAGGTGATTATTTGAGCTTTTTTTGCAAGCCATATGAAGTGGGTATCTTTCAGCTACTGTATCAACCGTGAACTCTTCTGTATACCAAAGTTTTGCAGAGACCAATAAGAACACATCTGTCTGCTGCTGAAGCTTGACAGAAACCATGTCTGGTAAAAAAAAAAAAACACTGGAGTGAATGAGTAAATCCATAGGAATAGGACCCAAACACAGACAAGATGAGGGCCGGCACATAGAGGATAGTGGTAATATAACTGCAAAATCTCATGATCTTGTAGATATGAAGAGCAATGGAACACAGGAACCAGGGTGAACAAAGCAGTAGAATCCAACACTTCTGAGAAAACACAGAACTAACTCAAAATATAAAACTCAGAAAAAAGCTAACTTTAAGTCCATGGGATCCTGACACTAGGTGGCCCAGTCAAAGTCCACATCTCAACCTTTTTGAATTGCTTTGGCAGGATCTTGTTAGACCAGTGCAGAAACAAAAATTTGCAAACATAAATGTATTTATTGGAAGTTGTAAAGAAGTTGGTCAACTATTGCAAGGTGTTGCTGCTGAAGGTGGCTCTACAACCTATTTAACCATTTGCTGAGTTTATTGTTGCAACACAGCTTGTTTATGTTGGCTACCTCACTGTTGAATCTGTTGCACATTTTTATGCACTTTAGATAGGATTTCAAATTTTTTTTATCTTTTTATCATGTGCAAATATGTAAAACCTTAAAATTAAAAGGGGAGTGTACTTTGGTTTAGCTATGACTGTACCAGTAAATAATGTTTAGAATAAGTAAGGAATGTCTGTATGTAATACATGAATGCCGTGCATTATTAAACCACAAAACCATCCAGACATGACAGAACACTCTGGGATATGATAACCTAACTGATGTTGTAATTAGATCTAAAGGACAATTGAAAAGACAATATTTTGATGTTGATAAATCTTTTAAATGTCATATTTTTCATCTAAATTTTTTCATGTTATTCTGATATTAAAACCATAAAACATAAGAACATGTAGTAGTTTTCTAAAACTATTGTCCCCCATGGTAAATATTGCCAGTCAGAACCTGGTGGTAAAATTAAGTCTTCATAGATTAAAACAAGAAGAACAGAAAAGGAAAAAGGCATGATTTCCTGATGTTGGGACCACAGCCATGGATTTCAACTTGAAAACTCTGGTACAAACTTTTCTGGAACTTTCAAAATAAATTGCATATAACCGACTTCCAGCACAACTTCAGAAGGGGAAAGGGGGGTAGCAGCGGACTTCCCATGATAACACTGCCCGTATAAAACCCCCACCTTTCCAATGGTCCTTTCTCTTCCACTGCTCCTCTGCGGGACCAGGATAGGGGAGGCAGCGCGCTAATGTCTCCTTGCTGGCAAATGGCATATGCACTAAGTTAAGTACAGAAAGAATGAATTACTGTCTGTGTATCCGGTATTCATTCATGAAAGGGGGTAATAATTAAGGTACAAGCCTGGCTTGACTTTCTCTTTCTGAGGCCTGCAGAAGCAAACTGTGTTCCAGAGATGTCCCCAGTAGAGACGCTGTCTCTACAAGCCGAGTCTGAAGGAAAGACAACGGCCCCGCATCACCGTGGTTACGGTAATATGCAGTTGGTTGGCAAACAGAACGAGCCGTCTTTCATCCACAGCTACGAAGGTTAGCTGGAAGCTAACCCTTTGTTCACGGAGCTTTCTTCAAACGTCGTCGTCGCCCGGACAACTCCTCCTCAACACAATTCAAACGAGGTTAGGGTTTGGGCAGAGAGATATTTAGGATGAAATGATCTAAACGTTTTTCATTTTAAGAAGTTTGGTTTTGTTTGTGTTGAACTCAGCTATCTTGGTGCTACCAAGCTATCTGCAGCACACGTGCTCAGCTTTGTGGTCTGCGTTTGTGTATTTTTAAAGTTAAGACAAACTTTATTAAAGGGTGATTTTAAACAGAAGATTAATCATAACGCGCCATCCGCGCTCATGCATTTTAACTCTTTTATTAACGGTATTTTTAAAGGTGTGTGTTTGATTCTGGTGCTAAGCTATCAGCTTCTTTGTTAGCTTTAACTGCTAACGGCTTAGGACACTTGCCTTAGGACACTCTGTAAAACTATGTTTATAGAGTATACATCACATACACAAAGAGGGGTTGAAAAGAGATGAATATTTCATGTGCATGTTTTTATAAAAGACTAACAGGTAACTGACAGTCACAATAAAACCTGACCTCCACGGACTAGACAATCAGACATCTACAAAATTTTTGTACATGGAAAGAAATGGGTCAGTTACATAAAACATAACAGACTGGATTGTATTTTTCCTTCGGTCCTTATTAGGGGTGTACAAATACACGTATTCGTACTTAAAACATCCGGTAAAATACCTTCAGTTCAGTACACACGTGTACCACACAAATATAGTGTTGTTTTTACCTACACATGCTAAATGTTAATGTGTGGAAATAAGTGAGCAATGCAATGCTCTATAATGCACTTTTTAAAAGATAACACCAAAACAAAACAGAGAGTATTTCCAGCTATCACTGAATTCTGCTATTTGGGAACATTAAGGTTTCCCATGCAGCCACAGTGGGGAAAGAAAGGTGGACCGCACCAGAATTTATTGTCACCGTACACCTCTTTCAACAGCAATAAGGTATGTAGCTCACTCTGGACTTAACTGTATGACTTACCTGAAAACAACGTCAAAGTAGTTGTAAACATCACTGGTACTGGAGAAAAATCGGCTGATATCCAAATCACTACCTGTAGCAACCAATCAGCTCCAAACCTTGTACATCATATAAAATGCAAGTCGGAGGAGTCCACTTTGATGCGAGGGTATTATTATTTCTCTCCTGCGTGTTGTGCATTATATATGTATGTAAAAATCGTAACAGGTTGCTGTTGTTTTGAGGTCAGTCAGTCAGTCAGTCATTTTCTACCGCTTATTCCATAGTGGGTGCCTATCTCCAGCAGTCTATGGGCGAGAGGCGGGGTACACCCTGGACAGGTCGCCCGTCCATCACAGGGCTTGTTTTGAGGTCTGAGGCAAAAAAAAAAAAATGTACTTCTTGGTTTGTTTTCCACTTGTATTTTACTGAATAGACTTTTTAAAGTCCACCTGAATAATGAAATTCTAAACCCAGGTCAAAAGCATACAAATGGGAAAAAAAACCTGTTGTTTAAACACTCACACTACCATAACATGCTATCACCTGCCCTATTTTTAAATAACAGCATCAGCAGCAGTGTTGCCAAGTCCGCTTATTAAAAGCAACTTTGGGCTTGTTTTTCTCTAACGTCGCTGTCAAATCTTGTGAGTCACAGGTTGCGTTTTCTTTGGGCTTGTTTTTGAATGTGAAGTTGTTTATTTGAGCTTGGCTTTCTTTCTGAGTCCCTTTGATTATCTCCCAGTTCCCCACAATACAGCAAAACACGAGTGGTATGTAGTTTGTCCTTTCCATGGCCCCATTTCATGGTTATTGTGCCCACCTGAGTAGACGCGGCACACTCCAAACACTCTCATGCCAGAGCCCAGAGTGACAGAAACAAGTAATGAGACAGCGTGACAATGAGTTTGAGTATGTTGGGAAAATATGGGAAAAATATAAAATGTGTATTTTCTTTTAAACAGAGTTTAAAGAAAGTTTATCGTTCACTGTGTTTACCGTCATGTTGCTGTTATGTATGCAAAATGCACTTTTCTTTTGATCACAATTTAAAAGTATAAGTTGCAAACCTGTAACCAAATCCATGGAAATGTGTGACCAGGGATGCCGTGGGATAGACAGTGGTCGGAGTAGTCCAGCAGGGGGATGTTGTGAAGTCTTGACTTGAGCACAGACATGACAGGCCAAGACATACTCCTTGACATCTCTTGTCAGTGACAGCCACCAGAAATGATCTTGAACCACTGCAATAGTGTTGGTAATACCCGGATGACAGAACAGCTCAGATGCATGAGAGAAGTTAATCACTTTTGGAACTAAATAGTCAGGAACAAATGACCCACATGGCACTTACTGGGAGACGGAAGTTGAGTAAGACACAGGTTGATCTCTTTCTCAAACGCCAAACCTTTGTGACATGCAGATGGGAAAGCGCATTGGGCTTGGTGTTATTGGAGCCAGAACGATATACGAGGCAAAAGTTGAACCTACCGAAGAAAAGTGTCCACCTTGCTTGTAGTGGATTTAACGTTTAGCTGTCTTAATGTATTGGAGATTATTATGGTCTTTCCATACAATGAATGGATGCTCCGCCCCCTCTAGCCAATGACGCCATTCCTCTAACGCAAGTTTGACTGCCAACAGCTCTCTGTTTCCCAAATAATAATTGCGTTCAGCAGGGGAGAGCACGCAGGAGAAAAAGGCACATTGGTTAACTCGGGAGTCACTAGGATTTCTCTGATATGGCACAGCCCCTACTCCTGAATCAGAGGCATCAACCTCTATGATGAACTAAAGAGAGGGGTCGGGAGAACGTTGGATAGGAGCAGTAGTAAAAGCCTCCTTGAGCTTTTGAAAAGCTGCCTCTGCAGCATCATTCCACTTGAACGGGGTTTTGGTGGAGGTCAGGTGGTGCAATGTGTGGCCACCGAGCTGTAATTCGCATATTAACTGCCGGTAAAAATTAGCAAACATCTGAAGTTGCTTACGGTTCTGAGGCACCGGCCAACTGTGTATGGTAGAGACCTTTGTTGGATCCATCTGCAAGTGGTCAGGAGTGAGAATGAAACCAAGAAAAGAACTGCATGACAAGTGGCACTTCTCAGCCTTGACGAAAAGTTGATTCTGTAACAGATGGAGAAGTACGGACCTGACACGGAACTTATGTACCTTCGCATCTTTGGAAAAGATGAGTATGTCATCAAGGTAAAGACATATCTATTGATCATGTCTATCAGGATGTCATTATGCAGGGCCTGGAAAACTGCCACGGCATTGGTAAGGCCAGAAGGCATGACAAGATACTTATAATATCTGTGTAGGTGTTAAAGGCTGTCTGCCACTCATAACCCTCCTTGATGTGAACCTTGATCGTATGCTATCTATCTGAGAGAATTTAAGTGCACCCTTTCATCAAACATTTTGACAGGTGGGCGGGACTTCCGGTGAGGGCGGGACTTCCGGTGGGGGCCATGTGGGCGCCATGTGGTTGCCATGTGGGCAGGAGGTCACGTGGTCAAGCAGGGGGGGGTGTCCAAGGGGCGTAACAGTGGATGTTGATTGGCTGTCATCATTAGGGGCGATACCTTAAATGAGTCAATTAAAACACAGGGGTGTGTTTAAGGGTGTTACGGGGAAGGCCTTAAATAAGCCAATTAAAACACACAGGGGTGTGTTTAAGGGTGTTATTAATAATCTGTATGTTTTTTCAGGCGTTAATACATCTAAAAAACAAAACAAAACAAAAAAAGACATGCATCCTTTTATATTTTAAAGGTATAATCAACTTAATGTTGACCTATCACATGAAATCCTAATAAAGGAACTGTGTAACCTGACAGAATTGTAAGTTAATTTTGCTTTACAGCAGGACCTATTTGTTGAATATATGAGCCAGTCTAAATCCGTTCAAAATAGAAAAGACCTAAAAAAGTAAATAAAAAAAATTGTGCTTCATTACATCGATGGAACGAGAAAAACCTTCAGCTTCTGCGTCAACATACTGGAAAAGCAGCTGAAATAGGTAAGACGAATATCAGATTAACAGAAAAAAAAAAAGAACATCAGTATACTGTTTCCAAGTTACAAATTGACTAGCAATGATGTGTTTGTTTTTGAATCATGAGAGACTCCATTTTAGGAAAAAGGAATGATAATTTTAGTTACCTGTAGCTTTTCTAAAACATTTTACTTTTTCATCTTAGAGTTACAGGGTTACAGTTATACCATATCCAACTGTTAGGGGCGATGTCAGGAAGGGGCAGTTACGTCTGTTTCTTAGATAACATATCACCTTTGAACTCAAGAAGGGTTTTGGTCTTAAAAACATAGTCTTTGCAGTTGAGATAACACTGTCATGTTCTGGTATAAATACTGTGTGTAAATGTTGGGGCTCTGTTTCATTGGTTAACCTCAGTGTCAGGGTCTTCAAATGCTGAATGTCTTTGTACCATAACACTTGTTACATTGAAAAATACCAGTACTGACAAGAAAAAATGTCGGTAAATATTTCAGGAAACCCGGAAATTGTGGCTTCTTCTTCTGATAATTCACAAAAGCACAATGACATCTTTAAACGTAAGTAAGTAAGTAAGTATTCATTTTTAAGAAATCATTAAATGCATGTGAATGTTCTCAAATTTTGTTTATATATATTGTTTATATATATATATATATTTGTTTCTTTGTCATAGAACCCACCGCTGATGACCTTGATGATTTCATCTTGACACAATCAGATTATGGTAAGTAAATGTTAAATGCAATAAAAAAAAAAAAATTATATATATATATATATATATATATATATATATATATATATATATTATAGTTAACCCTTGACAATGTTTCAATTTATAGATTTGATGAGAGAGGTAAACCTGAACGATCAAGTTGGAGGGTTCAGCGGCTGGAATCGACAGTCAAAATTAAGAAGGCGAATTATCTCCAAACAAGAAAAAACCGCAACAACTGAACTTTCTTTTAACACAGAAATTAAAACTGATTCTTTGAATACCCCCCCGTCAATTATCATCATTTCCCCTGAAGACACACCGGACAAGTTACCGGCACCACCAGAAAGTAAGTCCTAAGAACTAACTATTTTTCTTTGAGAGTGAATGTATTTTAAACCTCAGATAAAAACTGTTTACAGATTCGACTGAGAGCTCTGTGGCAGACACAGCTGTCGAGCAGGAGCAAGGTAAGGAAATAAAAATTAAATAAAAACAATATATATATATATATATATATATATATATATGTATTTTAAGCATAGTTCAATAAAATGTCATATAAACCTGTTTACAGATACATCCAAAGATGCCACATTGAATCCGCCCACCAGAAGGTCGCTTTTCAAAGATCAAGACAGCTTTCAGCAGAAAGGCACCGTTTCAGTCCAACAAGAAGTGAAATCTGGAGGTTTTACCGCAAAGAATCGGAGTAAGATAAAAAAAAAAAAAAACTTGTGTATTTTAAAAACTATTTTTCGTTTTATTTATGAACGCTGTGCTGCGCAGCGTAAGATAACTTTTATTGTCTTCTGTTTTTACAGAATATTTAACCCCGGCCAAAAGACAGCGACTCTCTGCGCTACAAAGCAGAGCAACACTAGTGAGTGAATTAATGAACGGTACGTTTTAATTCATACATACATACTGAATTAATTTGAATTCCTTTATTTTTTTTCCAGCTTTAATGTGATTATTTCAATATATATATATATATATATTTATTATCTATTTATTTATTTTTTGTTCATTCTCCTTACAGAGGTAACGTTGATGGTAGGACAGATTGGTCACAGAAACGGACAGCGCAGGAAGATAGTCTCTACAGCCTCACGGAATCTTCGTAATAAGGCCTCATCGTTAACGCTTCTGGCAGCATGTCAGATTCTGTTAAAGAAGCATTTTGGTGACATCAAGGTGATTTTAAACTGAACTGATCACTGTGTTTTGTTTTTTGTTTTATTTGTTTTTTTCTGTAGGTTAATTTTATTTTTATTTTGTTTCTTATGTTCATAGAAATGGATAACCGAATCAGACTTGCCCTGGATGAAATAAGAAATTTAGTTAATGAACTTAACGAAATTCCCGTTAATGCAGAAGTAAATAGCGCACCGTCTCCACACAGCATTGAGCAAAATTATCATAATCCTTCTACGTCACACTCCGCAGATCGGCACGGGGGTCATTTCAATACGGACGTAGCAGTTAGTTCTGATCAAATAATCAGACTTGCCCTGGATGAAATAAGAAATTTAGTTAATGAACTTAACGAAATCCCCGTTAATGCAGAAGTAGCAGATAACATCGTTTTAAATGCATCTCCTGCTAACAGTGAAAATGTAATAAATGAACATCAGCACGGTGACGTTTTAAACGTAATCAATCAGGCTCTTTCCGATTTAAATAGCGCACCGTCTCCACACAGCAGCATTGAGGAAAATGATTCACCTGACACTCATCAGAATCCTTCTACGTCACACGCCGCAGATCAGCACGGGGGTCATTTCAATACGGACGTAGCAGTTAGTTCTGATCAAATAGAGCGAGATCCTCCAGCTGTGGTTGAACGTGAACATTTTAATAACCATGAAATAAGGAGACCTTTTACCATACCGCCGCCCTGTCCAAGTAACGTTCCAGATTTAGCAGCATTCTATACAGACATCATGCGTATTATAATTGAATTAGCCGACGCTGCGAGATCGTTAACCAGACGTAACGACGTTGTGCAGCTGGAATTAGTGGGTGAAAATCTCAATCGTCACATCACATTTACTGTTACAGATGATGGAAATATGATCCTGCCTGCTTTCGAAAACTTCCTTGACGATTTAGTACAATCGAATGCAAATATACCTGTAGATAATAACATGGAATTTGTTCTTCAGGTTGTTAATGACCCAGCAGGAGGTTCTAAGCGTAAAGCTGCAGGAACGTTAGACTGTGAACTGTTTAATAAGAAAATGAGTCATTTGTATATTATAAACAATACCGGTAATCAGTTATGTTTTGCAATCAGCCTCGCACACGTCTCTGACCCTGAGCTTACTGATGACCGTGCTGTAGAACTGGGGAGGAGATGGCAGCATCAGGCAGGCCTCGACGAGCAAACAGCAGTTACTTTTAGTGATATTGGTAAATTTGAAACCATTCTGAAGAGAAAAATTGTAGTGTTTCACAGAACCACAGGCTCTACTGCTCTGTGTAAATTTGAGACCAGTTTCCCTGATCGTTCAAACCCTCTGTTTTTGCTGTTATTTCAAGGTCATTACTATGGGATAAAAAATCTCAAAGGTTTTATGGGGTGCAGATATATTTGTAATTACTGTTACGCCGGCTATCAGAATGCAAATACACACCATTGTGAAGGATATTGTCCAGTGTGTCGAACATATACATGTATGCAAGAGATTAGCAATCCTGTAAGCTGTGCGGGCTGTCAAAGAATCTGTCGTAATTCCTCATGTTTCAGTAGACACAGGGAACCGCGCATCAGAAATAGTGCTGAAAGGCCTATGAGTTACTGTGAGTTGGTAAAACTGTGTAAAGTATGCAAACGGATATACGTTATTCCAATCAGTAAACCGAATAAACCACACGTGTGTAATGTAAAATGCAGTATTTGCGGTGAAAATGTACCCCCCAGCCTAGACATTACATGCGATGATCATAAGTGTTACATTCTGCCTTGCAGTGCAATTAATCAGCTTGATGATAAACTGATTTTTTATGATTTCGAATGCCTCGTCAATGAGAGCGGCATGCATACCCCCTTTCTGGTCTGTGCTAAAACGTTGAAAGGTGATGAATGGTACGCTTATGGACTGAATTGCACCCAAAAATTTCTCCTGCATTTCAGGAGGCCAATGTACAAAGGTTACACCTTAATAGCGCACAATGCGCGGGGGTACGATGGTTACCTGATTCTCACAGCAATGCTGCAGTTAGGGATTAAACCTCATATCGTCATGGTAGGGAGTAAACTTCTCTGTTTAACCGACCCTGATTACAGGTTAAAATACATTGATAGCCTGTCCTTCATGTGCATGAAGCTTAGTGCCATGCCGAAAGCGTTAGGCTTTACCAATCAAAGCAAGGGTTTTTTTCCCCACCTATTTTCCTCTGAACAACATCTCCAGTATGTGGGGGCTTTTCCTCCTCCATCCTGCTACGCTGTAGAACGCATGAGTCTTCAAGAACAACAGGTGTTTAGCAGCTGGTACAGAGAAGCGAGCAAAGAGGTCTTTGACTTTAAGAAAGAACCTATTCGTTATTGTAAAAATGACGTTGAAATTCTTTTTCAAGGATGCTTAAAATTCAGAGACGAGTTCTTTAAGGAGACAAGTTTGGATCCGTTTAAAAGTTTCACAATAGCATCAGCCTGCATGAAGGTTTTTGTAACCAATTTCCTTCCTCCTCAAACCTTAGCCATTCCATCACCTCTGGACTACAGACGTAGCAGTAAAACGTTCTCCAGCGCGTCCATTCAATGGCTCGGCTGGATTGCAGACAGCAGAGCCACATTTATCGAGCATGCATTAAATAGGGGTGAAAAGAAAATCGGGCCATATTCAGTGGATGGGTATGCAGAGATTAACGGTGTCAAAGTTGCGTTTGAATTTTATGGCTGTTTTTTCCACGGCTGTAAAAAGTGTTACATGCCTCATGACAAGTGTCCGTTGAGAGGGGTCGCATTTGAACAGTTTTACGCAGCCACTGTTGAGAGAAGCAAGGTGTTACAAACTGTGTACGGCCTACGTCTCGAAGTCATATGGGAGCATGAGTGGATTGAAATGAAAAAATCAGACCCAGGGGTGATCAGCTTTCTTGAGAAAGTTAATGCACCCGAACCGCTATCCCCCCGGGATGCGCTGTATGGTGGACGCACCTGTCCTATGAAGTTGAGGTACACAGCGGAACCGGATGAAACTGTACACTATGTGGATTACACATCTCTGTACCCTTATGTAAACGCCAACTGCATTTTTCCCCTCGGACACCCCCCCATCATTTACAAAGATTTTGATTACCCCAGCAGCTACTTCGGTATAATCAAAGCTGTGGTCTACCCACCACGTAACCTGTTGTTCCCTGTTTTACCTTACAGAACATCCCAAGGTAAACTTGTGTTCACTCTCTGCCGCACATGCGCTGAATTAAATTACCAGTCAGGTCCTTGCACGCATAATGATCAAGAAAGAGCTTTGATGGGAGCATGGACGAGTGTAGAATTCTGTAAAGCGTTGGAGTGTAGTTATCGTCTTGCTAAAATCACAGAGGTGTGGCATTTTGAAAAGAGAAGTGATACAATCTTTAAAGGTTACATTCATTGCTTTTTAAAGGGTAAGCAGGAGGCTTCAGGCTATCCGTCTGAAGCAGTGGATCAGGAGAGTAAGTCAAAGTATATAAGCGACTACAAACTGCATCAGGGCATCCAATTAGACCCTGAGAAAATCTAGATGAATCCTGCCAAAAGGCAGGTTGCAAAATTGTGTTTAAACAGTTTTTGGGGGAAATTTGCGCAAAGAAGTGATCTGTCTCAGACCACAGTCATCACTAACCCTGAAGACTTTTTCAGCTTCATGTTCTCGAGTAAATACAGGGTTAACTATTTTCATTTTTTCAACCCTGAAATGTGTGTAGTGCAGTGGAACTACAGCAAACGTGTCATATATCCACCAAGTAAGACAAATAATGTGTTTATAGCAGCATTCACCACCGCTTATGCACGTTTAAAACTTCTCAGCAGCATGGAGAAGTTACAGGACAGATTGATTTATATTGACACGGACAGTTTGATTTATGTGACAAAAAGTGGTGAAACTCCTCTGGAATTGGGGAATTATCTGGGTGATCTTACTGATGAGTTAGATGGTGACAGCATTTCGGAGTTTGCATCGACAGGACCCAAGAGTTATGCATACCAAACTAAAAACCGTAAAAAAGTAGTGATACGTGCTAAAGGCATCACTCAGACGCATGAATGCAGCGAGAGGGTCAATTTTGACAGCATCAAAGGGCTGGTCGAGGGCTACTTACAGGGGTCAAGTGAGGGTGTCATTGAAATCCCTCAGCACACGATCAGGAGGGATAAAAAGAGATTCCGTTTGACAAACGCGACATTTCTTAAAAAGTTTCGACTGGTGTATGATAAGAGACGTCTTTTTTCTGACGGGACAACTCTGCCTTTCGGTTATTAGAGTTGAAGAAGAAATAAAATAAAAAGTCACATGGATTTACAGGAGATTGATTTTGATCCTAGATTTAGAGCACCTTTCTCATGTATGATAGTTGGACCCAGCGGCTGCGGGAAAACTTTCTTTGTAAAAAGTATTTTACAAAACTGTAATCATGTCATGGATATTGTTCCAGAAAATATTGTATGGATTTACACATCTTTTCAACCCATGTATGCTGAATTGCAGAAGATGAATAAAAATATTACCTTTGTGGAAGGTTTGCCTCATTCTTTTGAAGATGAAAACTTGTTTCCTCCTGATCAGAATCATCTGATTATTCTAGACGATGTTATTGCTCAAGCCTCAGATGATGAAAACGTGATGAAGGTCTTTACCCAGTTTCGTCACCATCGTAATATGAGTGTTATGATGTTGACTCAGAATGTTTTTCATCAGGGAAAGTTCAGTCGCACTATTAGTTTGAACTGTAATTATATGGTGTTGTTTAAGAACCCGAGAGATAAACTCCAGCTGAATATACTGGCCCGCCAAATGTTTCCATCTCAAAAGGGTCTCTTCTTGGAGAGTTTTGAAGACGCAACGAGAGAAGCTCATGGATATTTAATCATCGATTTTACGCCTACCTGCCCAGAACATTTCAGACTGAGAACGGGGATACTTCCTCAGCAGTGGCCTGCTGTGTACGTACCCAGAACAAAGTAAGTCATCATGTCAGCGCGTATAAAAAGGAATTTACCATTATTCAGAGCTTTGTACCAGGCCTGTCCACAGAAACGTAAAGATATTCTCGCACACTGCTCTCCCGACTTTATTCAGGCTCTGTGCGAGATTGCACTGAATATCCTAAAAGGTAACACCGACAATTGAAGAAACAAAGAAATATCATCAGATTGTTGGGTGATAAAAGAACCGGGATAAAAACTAAACAGTTGGCTCTCAAAAAGCAACGAGGTGGTTTTATTCTCCCCATCTCAACGGCTCTTGCACCCTTGATCGGTGATCTAGTGGGTGGAATCATCAGGAGATAATGTCTCTCAGAACATCGCAGAAGATGTTTCTCATTTCACCTCATCAATTCAAGCGTCTGACCCAGTCAGACACGTCCATCAGACAGACAGCGGAGGAGAATTTGGATGCTGAAATGAGAGCGATATTAAACGAGCCGGGTTTGACTTCTTATGAAAAAATCAAGAGATACGATGCTCTTCTCCAGAGGTATCTGACTTTACTTAAGCAAGGTGTCAAAGAAGAAAAACAGCGAGTCAGTTTAACGCTGCAGCGTGACACAGAGGTTCCTGAACATGAGCGGTCCCAAGAAAAACAAGGCCCAGGGCAGGACGAGGCCCCTAAGGATCAGGTTCTTACGGAAGTACTGAAAAGCCTTCCTAAACACAATCGTAATAATGCCGAGTACATTTTGAAGAAATTATCCGAAAGAAGTGAGAGTTGGACTTCGCGAGGTGAATTTGTATTTAACGGAAATGTTATAAAGGGGTCCCACATGATTGATTTGTTGAAAAATCTCATGCTTCCGTTTAAAAAATCTGGAGCATCACAAACCCGAGGATGGTCTGATTTTCTACACTCCATGTCAGAAGTAAACATACCTATATCTTCAGTCATTAACCCTTATGCTCGTGAAGAATATAGACGTTTCAAAACAGAGGGTACATCGATTGAAAATGGGGGTACACCCCCCAGCGTTAAGCAGAGAAGAAAAAGAAGAAGAAGGCAGATAACTCATTCTCCCTACTGGTCGAGATCTGAGCTGGAAGATCCAAAAAATGCTGATGGGAGATCAAAAAGGTCTCTTCGTAAGACGACACTACCACCCCGATGGATTACATTTTCACCATAAACCGTTATAAGAAAAATGAAACATGTAGTCTATTTCTTTTATTCAATAAAATATTTATTGATTATATTTTTCAAGTCTAACTTTGTTCTCTACTTCACACACTAACATATGATATCATTACACAAATATTAAATCATAAGAAGAAATAAAAAACAAACAATGAAAAAAAAAATAAGACATTTTAAATTCCATAACAATCCAGAAACATCTCCAAAGAGCATGTTCCGTGAGTATAAAATGTACAACTTTGATTAATGACACATTTCTGATATTTTTTCACAAAGTTAGATACCATTAAATCATTCTTAATCACATCTCCGGTGTATTTCGACAACACTTGCTGCATTGATAATCCGCACGCTCTATGACATAGATAAAAAATGCAATGGTGACCGCACACAGTGGACAGAGTGTTTTGAAGCTGATTATTATGATACAATATTTTTGAGGATCTGTCTTCTAAAAATGTTACGATGCTTGACGGGTAGAACTCGAAATCCGGAGAGAATCCATAAGAGTCAAAAAAGCTGGATTGACCATTCTCATCCAATGTCAGAGCTAGCCAGTGTTCCCCCGGCATGTGTGAAGGATGTGTGTTCACAATAAAGTAGCCCGGCCCTGGGAATTTGTCAGCTAGCAGCGGCAGCTGGTCGCACGGCCACACACCGCAAAACAAATCTCCCAGTAGATGACGCATCAGGCTCTCAATTTCATGATTATTCATGCCTGATTAGATTAATAATAATCCACCAGCACACGCCTCTTTGAATCAATCTCTAAAATAGAATCATAACAAGCGTAGATGATCAGCGTGGTGGTATGAGGCAACGGGTTTCTGAAGCGCATTTCCAATCTTAAATTCCCACTGGAAACTGGAGATAGAGCATCTGTGTCCTCGCCCGGGTTAAGATTAAATGTGAATAGAGAGTATCCTTGATTAAATTCCTGACGTGTTATACTCAGTGGAAGATCTTTTAGATGTCGTCCTGTAGCTGTAAACAAGTTGTAATACTCTCTCACTGAATGACCTTGGTTAAAATTTGGCTGGAAGGCTTTAGCAGGAATTTGTCTGCCATCCTTACACAAAGCTAAATATTCCATATCAAAATGATTAAAGTCAAACGGATTGAGATTGCGTGTTCCTGTAAAAGCGTCATGATCCAGTGACGCAATCACCACATACATGGGAAAGACGCCTAAGAAAAGATTCTCTTGGTTGCATACCCTTGAATTTTCAGGGATGGAATATGTTTTTACATTCACACGTGAAAGTGGATACAGAGCATTTGCTTTCATTAAAGCTGAAGCGTGCCCCAGTCGTACAGCTGGAGAGACAGTAACTTTTTTGATAAAAAGAGATGCTCCTAATATCCTGAGTTTGTAAGTGGAGTCTCTTGCGGCCATGAGACAAAAGGCATCGTTGGCTCTTGTAAGTTTAATTTTAAGGTCAACAGAGTTTAAAAGAAGTCTCTCGCAGAAAAATATGTCTGCATGCAGGGGGCCTAGGAGATGTACCTCCCTGGAATTTGCCGTAAAGCCTGCTCTGCTGTTAAGACCTTGGTTAGGGTCGTTAGTTGTAACAATAGAGTTCAGAGCACCTGCAGTGTCTTTATAAAAAAGACCAGAGCTAAACTGGGTTTTTAAAGAATCCTCAGAAAAGTTTAACAATGTCTCAATCATGGCTCTATATGGATGTGTAGCGCTGGATTGTGAAATCATTCGATCTCCGAGAGTGACGTCACACTGACTGAAGATGGTGTTTAACGGGTAGTTGATGAGCCCTACAGGTGCATCATCTGGCAGGTTTGTTCCGTTCTCGTTAGTAATTTTCACTCTGAGATGCAACAGCGTATCGTTGAGATCCAGATACTTTTCTCCGTCTCCCGGAATGAAAAACTCGATCGGCCCTCCATCTGTGATTGCTGATAAAGGCTGGATCTCGGTGTAAATTTTATCTTCGATCGATAGCTGTGTCATCGGGGCAGAAAATAAATCCAACTCTGCCAGCGTGCACTCTGATGATTTGTTATGTAAAAGAGCCATTATTTAAATATATCAAAACTTGCGGATGACTTCCTTCCTCTTTGTTTGTCAGCTCCAACTGATCTCCTTTTTCGCGTTTGTCGTTGTTTTTTAACCGTCCTTAAACGATCACCAGGGGGTCTTGTTCTGGGTCTTTTGGATAAAACCATAATTCCTGAACCTTCTTGACCTTCGGTGCGTGTAGAACCACTCATTTTACTCACGGCTCTACCGATGACATCCGAAGCGATATTTGATGCAGCCGTTTTAAGATGGGGTTTTGCAATTGCAAATCCTTTTTTAACCAGAGGGGATACGAAGCGGAATAATTTTGAAAATAATTATCCAATTCCGCGTCCGTACATGACCGGGGCCCCATAAAACCCTGGCAGATTACCGCCTGATTGACTTACATAGTAATTTACAAAGCGATTTGGATCACGTCTCAGACTTGGCTGTGCCATGTTCTCTCTTGCCTGCTTGATGCAGTGTTGAATGACCAGCGTAATATGAATGATAACCAATCAATCTTAGAGGTTATATACATATCTCAGGAATTGTTTATACAAATAAAATTTATCTCAGGCTACGTTGTGATATCACCGGTCTGAAGTGTAGTCTTATGACGGTCTTTCCATAGACGAAATTTACAGGAACGTTTTGGTCCGATTTAATTTCTATATTGATATTTTCAATATGTCTTCTGGAGACTGGAAGGTAGTGGGCGGGGTTAAACGTCTGAGTAATCATATCACTGAATGTGCCTTGTACTTTGACGGTCCGCAGTAAAGGTGCAAAAGTGTCGCCTACTATTTGAGGGCTGACCACGTCGCTGTAACAGTATAGGTGATAGAAACCAGCCTTTATATCCGCCGGAAAAGGAGCCAGTTTTGGTTCAGAAACATGAATCCATTCCCCTGGTTTCATGCCCATCATATAAGCTAGAGTGCTGAAGAAGCGTATTTCATACGGACTGTTTGCTTGAAATGCAAATCTCTTTTGAACTTTGCTGAATTTAATGCGTAAACCCGATTTCAATTTTTTGAAAAACATTTCCATCTCTGTCTCGAGTTGAATAACGCTGTTATAGTAGCCACTTCTGATCCTTTGCGTATTGATCTCCACATCACCAACCTTCCTCCATTCAAAGTAGGCATCATAATCCGGTAAATTATGCCATGTATGAGGATATGAAATCTCGGCTAATGCAACCATCCATTGGCCTTCTAAATCAATATGTTGAGCTAAATTTACACGGAAACTTGAACTGGTATTATTTTTAAACACTTCCATGCTAGCATTAGATGGAAGAGTAACGTAAAAGCCATCATCCTCTACCTGACGGTTCATGATGCTGTGTCAACTGTGAGGTTTAGTGCAAACCTTTTTTATACGTTTCGAAGTTCATCAAACTTGATCCAACTGTTGAATTTCTCAGGCCAGTTTTTCCAGCTTACAAAAACCTGTTGGACTCCCTTGACCGTACGTCGTTTTAATATTTTTTCCACTTGATACATCTTGTCGTTAAATATTTTTACTTTTTGAAGTTCCTCAGCGTAAAAGGAACCCTCGATAGGTTCTCCATCCAAATCTTTGAGTTTGTATACAGGAGGAGAACGGGGTATCCGGTCATACACTGTAAACACTTCATCCGTAAAACTCTGTTCGTATTTTTTGTCAAACACTCCACGGACCTTGGATATTCTGACAAGATCCCCTTGTTTAAACGTTGTCACTGAGTCCTTGCAATATCTGTTGGACTTGACATCATACAGATTCTGAAACACTTGAAAGGCATTTTCTGGGGTCACTTCCATAGGGCTCATTTTAATGCTGGAGTGGTAGAAATGGTTGTAGCTTCTAGCTAGGTTTTGCAGTACATCGACGTACCGCCGGGTATTGTTAGCTGTAAAATATCTCCACATCCTTGTTTTTAATGTGCGGTTAAATCTCTCGACCACTGAAGCTTTTGCTTCACTCGCTGTGGCAAAATGTTCAATACCGTGTTTCTCCATTAAAACCTTAAATTTCTTGTTAAAAAATTCTTTACCGGCATCAGTCTGAAGTTTTTTGGGGATCTGACTTTCTGTAAAAACTGATTCAAATGCCTTTACCACCTCAGCGGCTGTTTTCCTCTTCAAAACTCGTACATACGCCCTTTTTGAAAAGATGTCAATGACTGTTAATAAATAATTATAACCATCATTTTCCATGGCCAGAGCTTGCATGTCACAGAGATCAGCCTGGAACTGCCTCAATGGTCTGGTGACAAAAACTCTGTTTCTCGGGAACTTTATTCTTGCAGGTTTATGTAGAGTATAGGTATCTTCTCCTGATAAAAAATCTTTAACTTTTTCAACCGCAACCTTCTTTCCCGTTTCATCTTGCATAACCCTCCTCAGCCTATCTACACCCCCAAAACTTCCCGGATTTGAAGGGCTATAATATACTTTCTTCATCAGCCGTCTTCCTGCCATCTCTGCCTTATGCTCACTCTGCCGATTACTTGTTAAATAATGAGAAAAAACACACAGGAGGGTAGATTTATCCTTATTTTATTTTTTTTTTTTTTTTGTATTTAATATAAACAAAAAACAACCAGAAAACAAAATCAGATAAAATGCAGATGAATTCAAACACTACTAGCTTTTAAACAACACTTTTGGGAAAGGTTACTATGTTCCTACTTTAATTGTATTTAATAGTAAAAAGAAGAAAAATCATATAATGCAGATTAACTAAAGTACTGGAATACTAAAAAAAAATGATACAACAAGTCATCAAACATGTGAGATCAGTTTGTCAGTCCATAGCACTCTGAAACAGAGTTAAGTTGTTTGAGATGTTTCTCATCGACCATGCGATCATAAACGTGCGCTATTGCACTGTGGATGCCTTGTACCGATTTCAGTTCATATAAAACCGTCTTGGCAATCGTCTTCACTCTGAAGTCATCCGCTTGTATGCTTCGAAGTACCAGAAGATTCTGAATAGCAGGAATGAGTTTGGGGGTTACGAGTCGTCGTACGATGCGTTGAAAGTTGACTTGGTAATAATCCTCCCCCAGTACCTCCAGGCAATGGTGTTGACGCTGGCTTGGGTGGTTCGTTATACATCCATAGCAGGTTTCTCTGAGATAGTTCAAAGAGGTTATGTTGAATAAATGAAGTATCGCTGTTTTCATCGTATTGATGAGGGTGGTTGAGAACCAACCGTCAATTTCGTCCTCCTGGTTACTCTCATCCTCTGCTGAAGGCTGAGGGTCCTCCATCGGTCCCAGGGTTTGTGTAGGGGCTTCGGTAGAGGGTGAGTAGCCGGTGGCTACCTCCTCCTCCACGACCACCTTCATGTCTTCAGGCAGGACATTCGCGTCTACAGACTCAGCCATGAATAGCGGTGATGGTGAGCAGAGGTCTGGAGAAAGCGGTATATATTTCATGTCGTATCCTGTAGGTGATGCAGGACTGTAGTGGTTCTCTGAGAATGAGGATGTTGAGGTGGATGGTGAGAAGAGGTCAGGGGAAGGCGGATGATATGGTCCAATGTTGAAGCTTTCATCGTGCTCAGGAGAGAAGTGGATCTCTGCTCGGTGGTTGTAGAGATCCCTGTATGGTGTCGGTCCACTCATTCTCATGATACGATTCTCAGTGTCTGTGAGCTTGCAGTTATCCCCCCCGTATATATATCATAGGAAGGGGCGTGTCCTCAGAAGAGGGTTCGTTCTAAACGTAAAACAGGAAACGTCAGCGTTTTTTTCACTGACATGACATCGATCCAACTTCGTGACTTTTGGAAAAGGTCGGAAAGACGATGTCCAATTTCACTCATCTTCTCTGCCCAAGCTTCAAACGGCAGAGCCAGCATTGTCTTGAATACGCCGCAGTCTTGATTGAAAGCCTCCAACACAAACAGATCTGAGGGACTCGTCCGGTTGTTCCTGCGTCTGCTTGCCCGAAAAGACCAGCGGCCATTTGCTGTGGTTTTTGACCCCCACACTGCGCTAAAGAGAGGTTCTCTCTCAGCTATTTCAACATCGGATGGTATATGAAACATTCTCGCCCGTTTTACAGGTCGAGGAGACAGTTCATTTTCTTCTTCTTCTTCCTCCCTCTCCTGCCTTGAGACTGTTTCAGGGCTATCATTAAGGTGCGGGATTGCAAGCTTTAACACAGCCCAGTCGCTGTGGGTGAGTGTACACAGAGCCAGTGATCCATTAAATACCTCATCTTGATCCAATTGATACAGGCAAAGCTCTCCTATTTCATACATGAAAATATAACCCCAGCTGCCAACCAGGCCATATGGCTCCAAAGACCATTCTTCCTGCAGAGTGTCGAACGGGGGTCTTTGTACCCTGCAGATGTAGTATGTTGATTTCTTAGGAGCATTCAATTCACGGGATGAATACTGGTAGACGGTCACTGGGGTTTCGCACAGAACTGACATACCTCTTGGCCGAACCGAGGTCTGATTTTCAACCATGGTTGTTGAAGTTGATGTTGGATCCTCATCATCGGTAGAGTATGTCACGACGGGAATTCCGATAGGTATCTCCGTTGAGGAAGTATATGATGCAGTTGCTTGTTCATCATCATCATCTTGGCACGCGTTGCGTTTCTCCTCTGCTTGACGATAAACTCTCTTAACTCTAGCCATTGTTGAACGGGTGTTCTTTTTTTTCCAACGAATGCTGCATGTAAAGTGCAGAGTTTTATCTCTGTATTTAAAGTAAACACTAAGGCACGCCCTATTGTTTTCATTGGGTTATTCAAGGTTTAACGATGCTTACAAACACACCCCCTCTATTTTTAATTGGTGCTGATGCCAAACAGTTTCCGATAATACCATATTTGTCTTGTTCTATTTATAACAAACACACCCCTGTGTTTTAATTGACTCATTTAAGGTATTGCCCCTAATGACGACAACAAATCAGCATCCACTGTTACGCCCCCTTGGACACACCACCTGCTTGACCACGTGACCTCCTGCCCACATGGCAACCACATGGCGCCCATATGGCGCCCACCGGAAATTCCGCCCTCACCGGAAGTCCCACCCACCTGTCAAAAAGTTTGATGAAAGGGTGTACTTAAATTCTCTTATCTGATTGGCAAACAGGATTCCTTATTTTCTTTTACTAGTTTCGACCAGGTCTTAAGTGCTGTTTCTGAACATGGGTTAAGTTCTTTAAAGTCTTTCAATAAGTCTACATGATCAATTATTGCTTGCAAGGGGATATCAATATTTGAACATTCAATTTTTTTCCATTTTGCTGTGCAGGAGGGGTCACACATCTCCACTAATGGATTTATTTGTACTGCCATGTAATAGTTTTTCATATTAGGGAGTGAGAGGCCTCCTTTGTTTTTAACCAATTGTAAAGTTTTGAATGTAATCCTTGGTTGTTTCCCTTGCCAAATAAAGCTAAATATCAGCTTATCAATTTCTTGGAACGTAGATTTGGTTGGTTCTGCTGGTATTGTCTGAAAAAAAAATATTTTTGGCAACATAATCATTTTAACGACTTCCACTCTTTGCATAAGTCCCAGATAAGGCATAAGGCTCCGTCTGGATAAGTCATTTTTTATTTTAGTCATTAAGGAGTCATAATTTGCAGAGACAATGTTTCTTGTGTCTTTGGGAATGGTCACTCCCAAGTATATAATTGACTCCATGTCCCAATTTATTTTGAAATTGTCTTTAATAATACTATTAGGCGAATATTTGAAAGTTAAAACCTGTGATTTGTGGCAGTTCAGTTTATAACCAGTAAATCTCCCATAGTCCATCAAGGTTTTGTTTAATTCTGGGAGGGACTCCTGATGTTTTGCCAAGTAGATTAAAATGTCATCTACAAATAGCGCCAACTTTTGTTCTTTATGGTTTATCTCAATGCCATGTATTTTGGTGTTATGCTAGAGGTTCAATAAATATGGCAAATAATAGCGGGGATATGGAGCATCACTGTCTGCAACCCTGTTCAATTTGTATTTTCCCTGATAGTCCCCCGTTAATCCTGATCTTACCGGTAGGCTTATTGTACAGTTCCTGAATTATCTTTAAGAACTTGTTAGAAAAGTTGATTCAGGACAAAGCTCTAAACAAGAATGACCGGTCTACCGTGTCAAATGCTTTCTGTGCGTCTAAACCCATTATAATTGCTTGCTTGTCATTCCTTTAAATGTCACTGATCACGCTTAGCGTTCACCTAATATTGTCTCTGGTTCGTCTCTTCTTTATGAACCCCGTCTGGTCTAAATTTATTATATCTGGAAGGATATGTTCTAATCTTTTGGCTAATATAGAAGTAAAAAGTTTATAATCCTGGTTCAGTAGACTTATTGGGTGATAGTTTGAACAGTTCAGTTTGTCTTTACCTTCTTTTGGGATAACTGTAATCATTGTCTCCCTCCAGGATGGGGGGATATGATCCCCCGTTTAGAACCCAGTTAAATGTTCTCAAAAGAACAGGGAAAAGTTATTTCAGATAGACCTTATACCATTCAGCACTGAATCCATATGCTCCTGGTGGCTTGTTAAGTTTTAAGTTATTTACTGCTTTTTCTATTTCCTGGGCTGATATATTTTTGGTCAGGAATTAATTTTGATCAATCGATAGAGTAGGCAACATTATTTAGTAGTGCATTAGCTTCATCCATTCCTTCTTGTTCTTTTAAAGCATATAGTCTTTGATAGTATTTTGCAAAGCATTCTCTTATTTCTTTATCTTTATAAATACTTTTTTTAGTTGTTTGCTCTCACCTTGTAAATAGTTATTTCTTCCTGTTGCTTTTTTCACCTGTATGCTAAGAATTTTGTTGACTTGGGCACTGTTTCATAATAGCTCTGTTTTAAGAATAATAATTTCTTCTGTATGTGGGTCTGAAGTTCTTCGTTAATTTTGTCTCTGGTTTGTTTTATTTTCCTAAGCGTTTCGAGGTCTACTCTGTTTTTATTTTTCTTCTCTGAGTCAGCTAATTTATGTTCCAAATTATTTAATTTTCCTTGTCTAGTTTTTTTTTTTAAAGGGATGATTTTGTGATTATTTTTCCTCTTAAGACTGCTTTACAAGCATCCCAAAGGATTGCTGGGGGGACTTCTCCATTGTCCTTCATATATGTCTGAATTTCTTGTATTGTGTCTGAATTTTCTTGTTAACTCTTCCTTAATTTCACCCTTAAGTAAACTTGAGTTAAGTCTCCACAGATATTGAGTTTTTGCTTTATTGACATCTATTTTTATATGGAGGGGGCAATGATCTGAGATCCAGCAATCTGATTTGACATTTTTCGACCCGACCTATGTCCTTTTTATATATGAAGAAGTAATCAATTCTTGAATATGAGTGATAAGCTGCTGAGTAGAATGTATAGTCCCTCTTTTGGGGGTTTAGTTCCCGCCAAACGTCACTTATCCCCAGCTCTCTCAACAACTTCCTAATCTTTTTACCCATGCTGTTGTTAACTGCGGGTTGCTTAGAGGTATCTTACGAAGGGTTTAATCTTACGTTGAAGTCGCTGCCACAGATTACTTTACCATGTGATTTTGTTATCATGTTGAAAATATGCTTATAGAATGTCCACTCTGAACTTGGGGGGACATACACGTTCACAAAGGTAACTTCTTGACCCTCAAGTCTGCCAACCACTATATTGTATCTACCTTCTCTGTCTTTATATTCACGGATATTCTCAAATGTTACTTTCTGAAATATTAAGGTTGCCACCCCCCTTTTACGACCTGACTTATGTGATGCACTAAATACCTTATTAAAGCCCATTCTTTTAAGTTTACCATGTTCTATCTCAGAGGTGAGTTTCCTGAAGGAATATTACTTCTGCCTTTTCTTTTCTCATTTTGCCTAGTATTTTAGCCCTTTCTATGGGATTAAGAACTCTTTTTACATTATAGGTAACGGTTTTTATTGGTGATGGCATAGTCATGAGTTGTAGATTTCCATATACCCAGAACTCGTATAATAAATTACACCCTTTGGCTACTCAAACAAACAACAACTATCTACAATCTGAACATTTTAACGTTGTTAATTACATTAACACAAACACATTTAAAGAGGACTTCCATTTCTTTGGTTTTGTCAATGACCTTAATGGTGTAATAGTTAGTGAGTGGCTTTGAGGGAAAACCCACGCAACCCTGTGGCTGCGAAGGGCCCTCTGGTGGCGTTACTTTATGTTCCCCTCTCTCTTCTCCCCTCTCCTCTCTTCCTCTGCCCCTTCCCCATCTCTCCCATCCCCCCCTCTTTATACCATTCCTGTCTCCTCTGTGTGACCTCTGACTTCAAATCACTTCAGATAGGAACAGGACACATTCGTCCCATCTGCTCCAATTTGTTCCTCAAGGTTCAGCTTGTTTTCTTCTAAAGGTTTCCAGTTTCTTCTTATATACCTCCCGTATCTCATTCATCGAAAGCTCCTGATCCGTCTTTCCAGACATGCCCATATCGCACTCCTTATTCGGTCCGCCCACGTTGTAGATGGTTGGATGATGGTGACATCGAAGCCTCGACTCATCATGTCTTTTGTTGCTTCAGCTGCGGAGTTGTAGACACGTGTATCGTTCTCATAGAATACCCTCAGCTTGGCAGGGAATGGAGTTTGAAATTTGATCTTCTTTTCTTTGAGGACCCGCTTCGCTTTCAAATATTCACTTCGCCATTTTAACATATCTGGGGCATAATTGCGGTCTACTATTGCTTTCTTCCCTGCCAGTATGAAGCCCCTCTTTTGCCAGGCTCGTTTTAACACTTCATCTTTGACCTTAAATGTGGCAAACTTAACTATTATTGAACACGGGGGAGCGTCGTGTGGGGCTCTGGGTCCCAGAGAGCGGTGAGCTCTTTCAATACCCAGGCCGAGTGATGTCGAAATGTCCAACTTATCTCGGAATAGATTCTCTATGTAGGTTGAGATAGAGGGGAAGCTATCTTCAGAGCCTTCTGCAATCCCATGGAGCCTTATATTCTCACGTCTTGTTCTCCCCTCGAGTCCAATCAGTTTGGCCTCTAGTTCGTCATGCGCTTTGGTTTCATAGCCGCCTCTTCAATCTGCTGGATCCTGTTCTCAGCTTCCATAATGCACATTTCTGCTTCGTCCAGTCAACCGTTTATGTTTTTTATTTCTTCCTTGACCTCTTGGAAGCCCTCTCCATTTTCACGATGTGACTCTCTTAGTTCTCGAAGAATAGTTTGTAGATTAGCATCTCGTTAGCTACATTGTTAGCCACCAGTGATACTTCTGAGTCTGAGAGGCTAGTTGTGCATTCTTTGTTTGTTTCCTCGTCTTGTCGAATCAGATGTCGAGACAATGCAGTCTCATTTGGTTTGGATTTAGGCATTTTGAATTACTCTTTAGTGTTTTTTTATATCCCATAGTTGCTTAAAAAGAGGAGATTTATGGGATTTGATGGGGAGCCGCTTGGTTAAGTTGTCGCCATCTTACTTGCTCACCCGGAAGTCCTTGGCTATATAACTTTAACAGTGCCAAGTTGCTGTTGTCATTTTTCAAGTCAGGTGAATGGGAGGTATACTGCTTATTTATGGAATCTGTGCTCAGATCAGATCTAGTAGTCAGATATCAACCCTAAATAACATTAAAAATGACACCCCAAATGTTACATTGTAATTTGCACTCTGGCTGTGATGGTCTGCAGTGTGAACCTACACATCTGTGAAAAAGTTTCTATCTATCAAGAACTTCACAAGTTTCAAGTAAATACTGTTACATCTTTCATGCGGGGGTTTCCGATGTATGTAAGAAAAAAAGAAAATCTAAAAATATGCTTACAATTAGAAGCCTAATTTGACTTATTTGGTCGTGTTCTTGTCAGACCAATGTGCAGAACAACACTAGGAAGCAGCATGATGAGTCTTCTTTTATTATAATAGTAAAAAAATAAGTGTAACACACTCTTACATGTAGATGTAATTTATATTTCTGCCAAATATTATAGTTACAATATTATAGTCTAGGTTCAAAATGGAGGACAATAAGCACAAACACTAATGTAATACCAAAAGATAAACCATTTAATGTAAAAGAAAATGAAAATTAAGTTCTTGTACTCTCTCTCTCTCTCTAATAACACAAAGTATCCTCTTTATAAAACATGTGGCATGTTCTCTTCTCTCTGAGATGATTATTCAGTTCCTTTTTGTATTTCAGTTTGTAATTTAAGTCAGTTAAGTCAAGTCAGTTTGTTACTACGTAGATTTGTCAATTTCAATGGCCATGTGTTTCTTTAAATCCAAATCTTATCTTAATCTAGTGCAAAGCAGCAGTGGATTGACTCATCCCAGGTCCTGCGTTGAACCAGGAATCCAGTCCATTCAATCCAAGCCTGCAGAAGCCCGCAGCTAAACAGTGTCCACAGTTGAATGGGGTTCTAAAATAAAACCAAACTGCATATACATTAAATGTAATCTATCATAAGGTCCAAAATATGCAGGACTATAAATCATTTAGCAAAACATAACTAACAGTAAGCTTGCAAAGAATATCCTCAACACACTGTATCAATCATTATGAGTTTTTGCATAACTAACATATAGTGTAATACAGTGAAAATCAATCATTATATCTAACATTACACATTTCTCCAATTGGTTTTAATTTTCTCTTGCAGGAACATACAAGGCAGTAATAGCTGTGATAATGCTAACTAGCATTATCACAGCTATTCAAGCATTCCTTGAACACCCTCACCGGAGAAAATCACTGCAGAATGAGTCTAACTGCAGAAATCAGGTCATTTATACTTATTTACAACAGCTGTGGGCTGAAATGTATCAGCATTTACGATATAAACTTATTTTATCAACAAAAAGATAACTTAGGCACACCATGTGCTGTTCCCCACTGGAGATTTTCTTTCTCTCCTTTTATCTCTTGATGTGTAAACCACAGAACAAAAGATCACGCCATCTACTGGCGATTTATGATAGTACAACCAAAAATAAAACGCAGGTAAAGTTACTGGTGCATTGAATTACAAAAAGCAACGAGGACACAAAAATAAAGAAAATAATGAAAATAATAATATAGCCACATTTATGGGGGTTAGGATAGACTTACACAGACTGGTTGATGGGCATGAAGTGGGTTGGAGTCAGGTTAGTTTACAGGAGGAACCAGTGGCGAGAACAGAAAACCAGAGTGTAAATGCTGAGGTCGTGGAGAATGGACCAATGAACTGAGGGAGTTAATCAAGGAGAGAATTGGTAGCAGCATGGTGTGACAGACTCAAGGTAACTGACGGAGAGTGACTGAATTAGGCTGATGAGCAGGGAGCGCAGGGAGGAAACAGAAAACATCTAAGTGAACTGAAATAAGTTGACAATAAGACTACCAAAAGAACATAAACCGGGAGAAAACAGATTTCTAGGAAAATACAAACTAAAACATTTAACCTAGGAATCTAGGAAAGTCGCAAAAACCTAAACACCAGAATAAATCTAATAAACCTGAATGAACTGAAACAAAGCAAGCCAAGAACATGCCAGAACTCAAAACCCCAAACACAGGCAGATTATGACATAATTGTAGTATCTTACTTGGATTTCATGTAATCAACCAACACAAACTAGCTCATATTTGGAAAGTGGAGAAATAAAAAGGACACATGGTTCTCAAAAAAAGTGTGGTGTGAATTTGTATTTATCCTTCACACTAAAGCCACTAAATAAAATCCAGAGAAACCAACCAGAAGTCGCCTATTTGTAAACAGGAGTGTGTAAATTAATCTCAATATATAACCATCTAATACTATGAAGGCCTCAGTGGTTAGTTAGAGAACATTAGAGAACAAACAGCAAGGAACCAAGGAACATAGAAGACAGGTCAGAGAGAAAGCTGTGGAAAACGTTAAAGTAGGGTTAGGTTCTAAAATAATATTCCAAGCTTTGAACATCTCACAGAGCTCTGTTTAATCCATGATCTGAAAATTGAAAGCATATGGCTACAAGAGTTGGCCATTAACTTAAACAAATAAGTTGGGAAAAGAGAGCATTTTTCAGGTTGACAATTCTGGAGGCGGTGTAGAGATTCAAAGCTCAGGTGGAAAATGTATGTCAATTGTACTGGTACCTAAATTAATATTTTAAAACACACATGGCCCTTTACTTCCATTTCAAAATGAGGCACTACTTTGTGTTGTTCACATTAAATCCTAAATTAAACCCACTGGAGTTTGTGGTTGTAAAGTGACAAAATGTAGAGAAAGTCAATGGTTAGGAAGACCCTAGTTTTGACTTAGTAAAAGAATTGCAGAAATGTTAAACATATTTCATCTATTTATTTATTTTACATCTATGTAACTGGGTTTCATTTGCACCCATGAAATACATAATTTTCTCTTATTCCACATTCTGAAACCGTACATGTCAATAATAAACTGCTTTACAATTGACATAATTGTGATTAATGTTTATATAAAAATTTTGACTATAGATAAAAAAGAAAGATTAAAAGAAGTTCAATAATTTGCATTCAGACCTGACAATAAATCTTTATATATTTAATGATTACACAGGGGTTTCACTCAAGACACATTCTTTACCCCCTTATTTCAGGACTCTTGACACCTGATTTAAATTTCTTCAGAGACTGGATATGTTCTACTACCAGAAATAGCTTCCTCCAAATCTAGAGTCAACCCAGTTCTCTGTTTCCTTCATCCATCCTGCAGGGGAGGAGAGGCGAAAGGAAGCATGGCTGACTTTGACACAAACTGTGGTTTGTTTTTCAAGCTTATAGGGGTTATTTGGATGCTTTGTTTAGAGGAAATAATTTCAAAATAGTCTGAAATACCTCACATCAATCAACATAATGTGGGATTTAAACCCAAGACCTTCTTGTTAGAAGTCAAACGTGCTAACGCCTGCAACAGTGAGCAACTATAATTGTGTAAAGGTGTGAGACTGTGTATACTGAGATTAATGCTAATCTGGGGTGAAGCTGATGTCATGAGAAGCGGTGTGAGATCCTTCCTTATATCTAATTATTAATCTAGTTTTTTTATTTTTTATTTTTGGTAAACAGAACAAATCTTTTTCCAATGGTCCAACTGAGACTTGTTAATATGATCAAGAAATCAGCATTTTTATGGTTATAGGAGCGCAAGTGTGAATGTACAATGGCCCACACTTGTAAACGCACAGCAAACGGTGAAAACCCGCTGCAAATACAGGTCCTTCTCAAAATATTAGCATATTGTGATAAAGTTCATTATTTTCCATAATGTCATGATGAAAATGTAACATTCATATATTTTAGATTCATTGCACACTAACTGAAATATTTCAGGTCTTTTATTGTCTTAATATGGATGATTTTGGCATACAGCTCATGAAAACCCAAAATTCCTATCTCACAAAATTAGCATATTTCATCCGACCAATAAAAGAAAAGTGTTTTTAATACAAAAAACGTCAACCTTCAAATAATCATGTACAGTTATGCACTCAATACTTGGTCGGGAATCCTTTTGCAGAAATGACTGCTTCAATGCAGCATGGCATGGAGGCAATCAGCCTGTGGCACTGCTGAGGCCCAGGATGCTTCGATAGCGGCCTTTAGCTCATCCAGAGTGTTGGGTCTTGAGTCTCTCAATGTTCTCTTCACAATATCCCACAGATTCTCTATGGGGTTCAGGTCAGGAGAGTTGGCAGGCCAATTGAGCACAGTGATACCATGGTCAGTAAACCATTTACCAGTGGTTTTGGCACTGTGAGCAGGTGCCAGGTCGTGCTGAAAAATGAAATCTTCATCTCCATAAAGCTTTTCAGCAGATGGAAGCATGAAGTGCTCCAAAATCTCCTGATAGCTAGCTGCATTGACCCTGCCCTTGATAAAACACAGTGGACCAACACCAGCAGCTGACACGGCACCCCAGACCATCACTGACTGTGGGTACTTGACACTGGACTTCTGGCATTTTGGCATTTCCTTCTCCCCAGTCTTCCTCCAGACTCTGGCACCTTGATTTCCGAATGACATGCAGAATTTGCTTTCATCCGAAAAAAGTACTTTGGACCACTGAGCAACAGTCCAGTGCTGCTTCTCTGTAGCCCAGGTCAGGCGCTTCTGCTGCTGTTTCTGGTTCAAAAGTGGCGTGACCTGGGGAATGCGGCACCTGTAGCCCATTTCCTGCACACGCCTGTGCACGGTGGCTCTGGATGTTTCTACTCCAGACTCAGTCCACTGCTTCCGCAGGTCCCCCAAGGTCTGGAATCGGCCCTTCTCCACAATCTTCCTCAGGGTCCGGTCACCTCTTCTCGTTGTGCAGCGTTTTCTGCCACACTTTTTCCTTCCCACAGACTTCCCACTGAGGTGCCTTGATACAGCACTCTGGAAACAGCCTATTCGTTCAGAAATTTCTTTCTGTGTCTTACCCTCTTGCTTGAGGGTGTCAATAGTGGCCTTCTGGACAGCAGTCAGGTCGGCAGTCTTACCCATGATTGGGGTTTTGAGTGATGAACCAGACTGGGAGTTTTAAAGGCCTCAGGAATCTTTTGCAGGTGTTTAGAGTTAACTCGTTGATTCAGATGATTAGGTTCATAGCTCGTTTAGAGACCCTTTTAATGATATGCTAATTTTGTGAGATAGGAATTTTGGGTTTTCATGAGCTGTATGCCAAAATCATCCGTATTAAGACAATAAAAGACCTGAAATATTTCAGTTAGTGTGCAATGAATCTAAAATATATGAATGTTAAATTTTCATCATTACATTATGGAAAATAATGAACTTTATCACAATATGCTAATATTTTGAGAAGGATCTGTACGTGAATGATGCAGACTCCAAAACACACAAACACAAAACGTAATGCAACAGATAAATGCTGCACAAGAAAAATGCTGCAATCACAGAAAATACACTGAAACAAGCTGCAAACTTCCTCTATAAAACGGAGGTGCACTAGGGGGAGTCGACCACCAAGCCATATGGGACCAGACCCTCAATAAAGACAATAACAGGATTCCCAGATTAAACTTGGAGGGAAGAAAGAAAGGGTACTTTTTTTTTTGGATGTCTTTTATAAACAGATGGTCATAATATTTTACAATATTATAGAACAGCAGCATATGTACAATGGTAACATTAGTGGTCGACTCCCTCCAGTGGTCTGGTCCACTTCTATTTGTAGAATAAGTTTGCATCTTTTTTTAAGTTATTTTTGATATTTGCTGTTGTTTTTGTATTTGCAGCATTTTTCCTTTTGCTTCTATATATGTTCTGTGATTGCAGCAGTTTTCTTCTGCAGCCTTTTTCTGTTGCATTAGTTTTTTGTGTTTGTCTCTTTTGGAGTGTGCATCATTAATGTGCAGAATGTTTCAACGTTTGAGGGGCGTTTGCACCTTTCAGCCACCGTGCGTGTGAATGGGTCTGGCATCATATGACAAGTAGCATGGGAAAAGTTTATTCTCCACTAAAAAAAAGGTGTTTCCTGATATGAGTAGGTGCTGCTTTAAATTACAGATCACATGTCTAAGGGACAATGAGGTATGCACCCATAATCGGTGTCTCGCTATAGAGACGAGGTCAGAAATAAATAAATAAATAAAGAAGCTACATGAGGGCAAATACCTTTTGCTTCTAAAGTTTCAGCTATGGTAAGAAATAAAATACTTTTTTGTTGTGTCTGACAGATAAAAGCATTAAAATTTACGAACAATTTGGTTTTAATTAACACCTAGTAAAAAAAAAATAACCCCTCACATAAGCCACACAGTTTTCAGAAGAAAAGCCGATGATCACTAACAGTAAAATAATTATAGAAAAAAAACATTCAGTGAAGAATGAAGACCCGAGCAACCAAACTTTGATAAAGTACCAACAGCAGCTCACTGAAAAAAGTACTGCTTATTTCTGGACCTCCTTTTCCTGTTTAGATTTGGAAATTTATACAGTGAAAACTAATTCAATTTTCTCAAAATAAAACTAGCAAACTATAAAATACAGACATTCTATGGATTTGTTTCTTTGCAGAAATCTAATTTATGATTCATAAAAGATGATGACACTTCATTCATTCAGTTTTACTTCATACATTCAGTTTTACTTCATTTTAGAATAAGTCTGATTTAGCAGTATTTATTTATTTATTTTTCCAATTTTATCAATGTGCAGTAACTGTTCAGTTACTTCCTTAAAAGAAAGAAAGACGGGTTTGGGGTGAAAAGCTAGCCTTATCTTAACTAAAGCTAACCCATCTGACCCAAGTGTATTTTGTTAGTTTCACATGAAAACCTAATGAAAGAATTATTATAATATTATTATTATTATTATACCACTTTTTAAACTATTTTCCTAAAGGGTTCTGCAAAACTCAGCAGACGTGCCAGAGAAAATCCCTGCTTTGGCTTAGGATTTAGGATACGTAATAATTGTAAAATACAGACAGAATAATGAGTTTTAATTTGGCCGTGCAGCATTTGACTCACTTTATTCCAAAAACATATGAAAAGTTTAACCCTGTGAATTTACCTGAAAAACTTAAAATTTTTGCAGTTGCTCAAATTTTAAATGTGAAACACATCTAAGGACAAGGGACAGCGTTAAGTCTCAACCATGTTCCCACAAAGATATGCAGGTACATCTCCAAAAATTGAAATACTGTGAAAAAGTTAAATGTTTCTTGCCACTCATGTTTAGAAAAATAAACGTATATATTTTATATATTCATTAGACATAGAGTGAAATATTTCAAGCGTTTATTTATCCTTGATTCTATAGGAAGCCACGTGCTAAGGCGTATTGCATCACTTCCTATTTTCACTGTTGGACTCGTTGGATTGTTTGGTGTGTGAAGGATTTCTCTATTTGATGTGATTTATCTTTACTGTGATATATCTGACTTATTTTAAAATATAAGCATGTTAGAAACCATTTTCTGTTGGGGCACTTTACGTTTGGGGACCCTTCGTGTTTCACATGGTTTTTGATGTAGTGGTAAGTAGTCGCTACCTTAGCGTTAGCTTTAGCTCCACCATAACTACCTATTCTGTTGTTTCTCTGTCTTTCTCTGAGTCTCCTCCTCTCTCCTGCTCTCTGTGTCAGATGTTCAGTTACTCATCTGCCTTCTGTACGTGTAATAAATGTGGCATTTTTGTAGCTTTGGAGGTGAGGGTGTTGGAATTGGAGCCATCGAGTGTAGCTCCCCATAGCAGTCCTTTAGCAGAGACCATGCAGCCAGGACCTCGGGCCAGCTGGATGATGGTACATAGAAAGTATACTGTAGTCCCAGATCCATGGGTCACCACCACCCCACTGCATTTTTAACAGATTTTCCCTGCTCAGTGACACACCTGCTGAGAAGCCGACTGGTAATTGGCAGCTCCATAGCCAGAATTACCCTATTAAGACAGTGTCTTTCATATGGCCAAAATTGAACAGATAAAAAAATAATCTATAAGGAGGAAACCATGAAAATCTCAAAGCAATAAACACAATTCAGACTGAAAAAAAAAAAAAACTATTAAATGTGGCTTATTGAAATTAAGATCTCTGTCTTCAAAGACTTTGTTAGTTATTGACTTGATTTGTGACAATGAGATTGATCCATTTTGTCTCACAGAAACCGGGCTGCAAATCCTTCTAAATATTAAAATTTTCAAATATTTTGAAATACTGGGCAAGGAGGAGGAATGGCAACCATCTTTCAGTCAGATTTATTGATTAGTCCCAGACCAATTAATAGCTTCAACTCTTTTGAATATTTAATCCTTAAATTTCCTCATTCAAATTGCAAAGCACTAAAACCATTTCTAATTGTTGTTTTGTACTGTCCACCAGGCCCTTATTCTCAATTGTTAGATCAGTTCTCGGACTTCTTATCTGATTTATTCTTAAATACAGATAAGGTCATTATAGTGGGAGATTCTGTTGGGGTCTTGGAGACTTTGTCTCCTCTGCCACCTACTGCTTCCTTTGGTTTCCTCTAGGTGGTGCCAGAGCATGGTCTCTAAGGTTGAGACAGGTGTTCCTCATCAATCCTCATCTTCCTAGCAGTATACGAGGAGCCTGCTGTCAGGACTTCAGTGCCTGAGTGTTAACCTGCAGTGGTAAACTCAAGCCCACTGAAACCTTTTACTACTTTCCCTAGAAAGAATCTTACCTTGTTTGTGGTCCTCCCCCAAGTTGCATAGTTCACTGGATTCCACTCCAGTTCTCCTTCTGGTTCCAAGCCTCTTTCGATGATTCAGACACCTCCATTCAGACAAGATCCCAGCTGACAGCATTCTGGCTTCTCTCTCAAGATACTGGTAAACGAACCCTGCTCAACCTCCACCGTACTCACCACCAAACTTCACCCTGCCTCATTCTGGCCTTCCTCCAGGAACCCACTTATCTTTAGCAAGCAGCTTGGAAATCCTGGATCAAGTTCACCACTCAAGGACATAGTCTCCACTCCCAGACCTCATTCTCCCCCCCTGGCTACTTGTCATCTACTCAACAACTGTAAGCATAAAATCTCTTCAACATCATCATATATCTTAACTCCATTCTAACCTCCCTGCCCTCCTTCCTGCACAGTTGAAGTGTTCCTGGTTCCGGATTTTGACAAACGTTATTCTTTACAGTAAAACATCTTAAAACTTCCTCTGTCTCCTGAGTGTGTTCTGCATGTGGGTCAAAGCAGCTGCTAAAACGATGACATATTTTAACATTCACTGAAAGTGATGGGCTTAAAGGCTATATTTAGGCCATCTTAGATTCAATTGGCTTTGGTCAAAACATTAGCAAACCTACCCACTTTTGTCTTCATTATCTGGACCTTGTGCTGACATATGGCATTGAGTGTAAAGAAAATAACGATATTTCCTCATAACCCTGTCCTGTCTGACCATTTTTTAATAACCTCCGAGTTTAATTAAACTGAGTACTCTACAAATGAAAGGACACTTTCATTATAGTAGATCATTATCAGACAATGCTGTAACAACCTTTAAAGAATCTGTTCCATTTCCCCATTATCACAGAAAAACACAGATGAGGCCAATAATTGTGTTTCTTCTACTTCAAAATTGATTTGTTTATCTTATCTTTGTAGATCTTGTTTATAGTATTACTTCCTCACTGTGTGGTGCATTAGGCAATGTAGTCCCCTAGAAAAAGAAGGTAATTATTCATAGGAGACTGTCTCCCTGGTTTAATTCAGCACTGCATTCTTTAAAGAACAATGTTAGAAAATTGGAGATAAAATGGCACTATGCACACCTAGAGGAGTGCTACTTAATTTAGAAAAATAGTATACTGTTGTATAAAAAGACACTTTGCCAGGTTAGAACAACTTATTTCTCATCATTAATAGAAGACAATAAAAATAATTCTAGGTTTCTTTTTAGTACAGTTGCTAAACTTACACAGAGTCATAGCTCTGTTGAGCCATCGATTCCCCCAGCTCTCAGTAGTAATGACTTCATGGGATTCTTTTTAAATAATGATTCAATTAAAAATAAAATCATTGGCATGCTCCTGAACATGATTACTTCATGCTCAGTAAGTGAGACAGCATTGGAGGTAACTATAAAAAGTGATCTGTGTTTAGACTGCTTTGATCCAGTTGAGCTTCCTAAGTTATTTAAAAATATGAGCTTCATCTAAACTTTCAAGTTGTATGTTAGACCCAATTCCAACCAAATTATTTAAAGAAGTGTTCCCTTTCATTACCTGTCATAGCCCATCTGTTACTATGTGTGTTCTTCCTGTCTTCCTGGAGAGGCTTGCTGGTGGGCGTGGTGTGCAGTCTGCTTCTGCACACCTGTTTCCAATCTTTGACTGGAGCGTTTTTAAGGAGCTGCAGGACAAGCATTCCTTGCCTGCTTCACGTTGAGTGGTAACTCAAAGCCTCCGATATACCAAGCTTCCTAGTTTTTTGGCTGAATCTTTTGTTATCCGGTGTCTGACTTTAAACTAACCCGCTCGTGTTTTTGCTACTCTCAGGTTTTGGATTACAACCCTGGATTCACTCCTGTCACCGTTGAACAAAAACCCAGGACCTAATCTCACTGCTGCCCCTGCAAGCTCCGTTCCACTCCTCCAACCTGCCCGCTCTCCACCATCTCCGGGATTGCTCCTTCTGACCCCCCAGACCGCTGGACCACAGATTGTGCCTCAGACTGCTGGACCACGGATTGTGCCTCAGACCGCCGGACCACGGATTGTGCCTAGACACCCTCCTTCCGAGATCTTTTTACCAGGAGACCGCAAGACTGAGAACCGGATTTCAACTACCTGAGACTGACCTCCTTTGAGATTATCAAACTTTTTGAACTTACCTGTGTCCTCCAGTGATTCTGCATGTGGGTCAGGAAAATCTCTACTAATATGACAGAAGCATCAGGCCAGTATGACCCAGCAGAATCGCCCGCTAGGGTATCCTTAGAACCATCCCAGATATCCTCTCAGCAGGATTCACGTTTCAATTTGCTCTTTGAACAACAGAATTACACCGTTCAGCAGTTAGACCAGCTAACCGCCTCGTTTCAGGGTTTGTCTAAACACCTTCTTTCTTCTGCTCAGCCCCCTCCTACAGCCGGAGCAACTGCCGGCCCATTTGAGTCTCCACCCCAGGTTTCTCTTCTGAGGGAGGTGCCGTCACCTACTCCCGAGCATTACGCTGATCGGGAAATGTGGAGGTTTTTTGCTACAGTGTTCTCTAGTGTTTTGCAGATCTCCTCATTCATTCCCTGACCATACCTCCAAGATCTCTTATGTTGTGGGACTACTTCAGGAGAGAGCACTCAGATGGGCAGAAGCTAAATTTAATGCACAGTCACTCTTGAACCAGACGTACCAAGATTTTGAAGCAGAGTTTAGACAGACTTTCGGACGTTCTGAGTCAGGTCCCGAGATAACCCAAAAATTCTGGGGGCAGAGTCAGGGGGGCCGAACTGCGTCTGAGTTTGCTATTGACTTCCGTACTTTAGCAGCCTCTTCTGGCTGGAATAACCAAACTCTTAAAGGAGCATTTAATCATGCATTCAATGAACAATTCAAGGATGAATTGGCTTGCAGGGACGAACCAGAGAACCTAGAGGATTTAATTGCCCTGGCCATTAAGGTCGACAACAGACTCCGGGAGAGGAAAAGAGAAAGGAGATAATGGAGCCCTTTAAGACCCACCTTCGTGCCTCTTTTGATCCCCAAACCCCAGGGTTTCCAGGCTCCTGAGGAACCTATGCAGATTGGGCGAGGCAAGCTAACTTCAGAGGAGAGAAAGCGGCATTTTGATTGTAAGTTTTGTCTTTACTGCGGCCAGGCAGGCCACTTTGTCGCAAATTGTTCCTCCCAGCCAAAAGGGGGAGCCTGCCAATGAGAAAGTGAGTCTTGACAGGGGGATCAGAACACACAAACCTCCCGATTAACACTTCCCGCATCAGTTATTCTGGACAAAGACTCTTTTTGGGTTCAGACTCAACATTCCCACTGAGATCCTACCCAAGCCTATTGGAGTGGCTGCCCTGGGTGGTAAATCCCTCACCCACATCACTCATAAGACTGCTTTTGTTGAACTTGTGATTTCCGGGAACCATCATGAAAAGATAACTTTATATGTTTTTCCCTCTCCGCAGTCCCCCATAGTATTGGGTTTTTCATGGTTATCCTTGCACAATCCTCAGTTTAACTGGACTCAGGATCGCGTTGAGTCATGGAGTACATCTTGTCATTCTTCCTGTTTACTGGCAGCTCATGTGCACCCCATTCACAACAAGGACTCCAAGGTAGAAGAGACACTCAAATCATCTAATGTGCCTGAGGAGTACCATGATTTAAAAGAGGTGTTTAGTAAGCCGAAACCCCTGTCTTTACCTCCACACCGACCATATGACTGTGCAATTAACTTGTTTCCTGGAGCCAGTCTCCCCTCCAGCAGACTTCATAATATTTCCAACCCAGAAAGAGAATGCATGGAGAAATATATTACTGAGTCTCTGGCTACTGGAATTATCCATTCATCCACCTCCCCACTAGGGCCAGGATTTTTCCTCGTCTCCAAGAAGGTCAGGACTCTCAGGCCTTGCATTGACTACAGGGAGTTAAATCAAATAACTGTTAAAAATAAGTACCCTCTGCCGCTCTGAACCTTAGCTTTTGAACCTGTTCAAGGAGCCACAATCTTTTCTAAACTTGACCTGAGAAACGCCTACCATCTGGTCAGAATAAGAGAGGAGGATGAGTGAAAAACTGCCTTTAAGACTCCTGTTGGTCATTTCGAGTATCTGGTCATGCCTTTTGGTCTGACTAATGCACCTGCAGTTTTCCAATCCCTCATAAACGACGTGTTGAGAGACTGTTTGAATCAGTTTGTTTTTGTGTACCTGGATGACATTTTGATTTTTTTGAGTGGTAACTCAAAGCCTCCGAGATACCAAGCTCCCTAGTGTTTTGGCTGAATCTTTTGTTATCCAGTGTCTGACTTTAAACTAACCCGTTCGTGTTTTTGCTGCTCTCAGGTTTTGGATCACAACCCTGGATTCACTCCTGTCACCATTGGACAGAAACCCAGGACCTAATCTTCCTGCTGCCCCTGCAAGCTCCGTTCCACTTCTCCAGCCTGCTCGCTCTCCACCATCTCTGGGAATGCTCCTTCTGTCCCCCCAGACCGCCGGACCACGGATTGTGCCTCAGACCGCCGGACCACGGATCGTGCCTCAGACCGCCGGACCACGGATTGTGCCTCAGACCGCCGGACCATGGATTGTGCCTCAGACCGCCGGACCACGGATTGTGCCTAGACCCCCTCCTTCTGAGATCTTGCTACCAGGAGACTGCAAGACTGAGAACCAGATTTCAACTACCTGAGACTGACCTCCTTTGAGATTATTAAACTTCTTGAACTTACCTGTGTTCTCGAGTGATTCTGCATGTGGGTCAGGAAAATCTCTGCTAATATGACATTACCAGCCCCATTTTAGATTTGATTAATCTATCCTTAGTAAATGGAAATGTACCACAGGCTTTTAAGGTATCTGTAATTAAACCTTTACTTAAGAAACCTTCGCTTGATCAAGATGACTTAATAAATGACAGATCTATATCCAGTCTTCTGTTCTTATCAAACATTATTGAGAAAATAATTGCTAATCAAATGTGTGAGCATTTCCACAGTAATTATCTGTTTGAAGAGTTTCAGACAGATTTCAGAGCTCATCATAGCACTGAGACAGCGCTGGTGAAAGTCACCAATGATATTCTTCTGCGTTTGATACAGTCGATCAGAAAATTTTGTTACAAAGAATGGGATCAGGGGAACAGAACTAGGCTGGTTTAAATCTTATTTGTCTGACAGATTCCACTTGGTCATGTAAATGATAAATCATCTTCAAACTCCAGGGTTAATTGTGGAGTACCACAGGGTCCAGTGCTTGGGACAATTCTCTTTACTATATATATGCTTCCAATAGGTAAAATTATCAGGCAGCATGAGATACATTTCCACTGTTATGCTGTTATGATTTGGGGTGCTATGCCATCTGCTGGTCCACTGTGTTTTCTTAAGTCCACAGACAACACAGCCATCAAACAGCTAGTTTTAGAGCACTTCAAGCTTTCTTCTAGAGATGAGCTTTATGTAGATGCTGATTTCATTCTTCCAGCAAGAGTTGGCACCTGCCCATATGTACAGTGTGTATATATATATATATATATATATATATATATATATTATATTATATATATATAATATATACATATATATATACATATATATTATATATATATATATATATATATACACATACACATACACACTCACCAGCCACTTTATTAGGTACACCTGTCCAACTGCTTGTTAATGCAAATTTCTAATCAGCCAAACACATGGCAGCAACTCAATGCATTTAGGCATATAGATATGGTCAAGATGATGTGCTGCAGTTCAAACCGAACATCCGAATGAGGAAGAAAGGTTATTTAAGTGACTTTGAACGTGGCATGGTTGTTGGTGGTCTCTCCTTCCGTTTCCTCCCTGTCTTCTTCTTCTTCATCTTGCTTGATGAATATCTCTTTAATGAAAATCAACTCGATGATGATTTTATTCTTCCAGCAAGAGTTGGCACCTGCCCATATGTACAGTGTGTATATATATATATATATATATATATATATATATATATATATGTACACATACACACTCACCGGCCACTTTATTAGGTACACCTGTCCAACTGCTTGTTAATGCAAATTTCTAATCAGCCAAACACATGGCAGCAACTCAATGCATTTAGGCATATAGATATGGTCAAGATGATGTGCTGCAGTTCAAACCGAACAACCGCATGAGGAAGAAAGGTTATTTAAGTGACTTTGAACGTGGCATGGTTGTTGGTGCCAGACGGGCTGGTCTGAGTATTTCAGAAACTGCTGATCTACTGGGATTTTCACACACTACCATCTCTAGGGTTTACAGAGAATGGTCCAAAAAAGAGAAAATATTCAGTGAGCGGCAGTTCTGTGGGCGCAAATGCCTTGTTGATGCCAGAGGACAGAAGAGAATGGCCAGACCGGTTCAAGCTGATAGAAAGGCAACAACTTGCAGCCGACATCATGGATGTCTTGTTGAATCTATGCCACGAAGGATTCAGGCTGTTCTGAAGGCAAAAGGAGGTCCAACCCGGTACTAGCAAGGTATACCTAATAAAGCGGCCGGTGAATGTATAGACTTTTTTATATGTATAAAGCCATTTTCCTGTTGAAAGGTAAACCGCTACCCGAGTCACAAGTCTTGCAGTCACTGTATGTTTTCTCCAGTGTTGCCTTGTATTTAGTTTCATCCATCATCCAATCAACTCCGACCAGCTTCCTTGTCCCTACTGAAGAGGGACAAACAACAGTATGATCATGCCACAACTATGTTTCACAATGAGGGAGTTTGGTTCATGGTAATGTGTGGTTTAAAGAGTAGTTTTGCTGTTTTAATATTCAAAAGCAAAAATCTTTCTCTGACACATGGAATGAAACTGTTTGTTACCCAAATTGTGCAGAAGCCTCGTAAGACTACTTCAAGTAAAAGCGATGATACAACTCATTAGATTCCAATGTAGCAGTAGCGCTTCCTCCATCAGAACCTTATAATTTATGTCAACATTCACAACAAATTTGGCTGATTTTGGCAGGAGGTTTCATAAGAGAATCCTGCCTGTGGTGTTCTGCAATAGTTCCCTGGTCTTCCGTATCTGGAGCACCTAAAGTATAGTTGGTTTTACTCAAAATTAATCTTAAAATTAGCCACCCTTTCACTGTGCCCACATTTAAACTTTCAAAGAGAAACATCTGATAACAGACTTCTATCACTCCTCTTATGATAGCAGAGTTTCTACAGCTCCATTAGGCTTTGTGCCCAACTCTTAGCTCTGTAACCAGAGACAGTCCCAACACACAGCCATCTCTTCTTGAAAGGATAGTAAATTTCAGGCCTGTAATGCGTGAAATCAAGCCTGACAAACCCAAAACATAAAGCTCACAATTGACAAATCCTGTGGTCTTATAAGATCAGGAGAACAAAACACTATAGCAGAAAGCATTGGTGGTAAGCATCAGTAATTATTGCAGCAATAGTTTGCAAAAAAACAAGGAAAACAATATTCTTCCCCTACTGTCTCCTGACAATGAGTTAAATGCAAATTGATGCATCAAATCAACCCACTCAAGAGAAAGCTTACTGCAAACTATAAGCATTTTTCTCTTTAACGGGATTCAGCAGAGATGTGTGTAATGAGCTAGTGGAGGGCAGCAATGCTGCGCTCTGATACAAAACACATCTCTAAATACTTTGTAATTCTGAGCGCATTAATATGACTAAATAATATTCATACTCCTTTAGGTTCTAAACAAAAATTTGTCTAAACTTCCATTCACTGCATTCTCCCAGGAAACAATTCTGCTGCTGAGCTGAAATGTTTGACAAGCAAAATTAGCAATGAGGAAAAGACAGCTGATTTTATGTTGATGTACACTTTGCTCAATATAAAGCCATTATAAAGTACCTTCACACATGGAGGTACAAACTGCTTTCCTTTGGGTTTGGACAATAAGACAAGATTCTAAATAAATCCATAATCTGGTGTATACTCAAGGATTAACCTAAAGGTGAAGATCTTGATTCAGTGGATGACAAATCCCATCTATGACCGTGAGTGAAAGAATGAGCTAAAGGATACAAAAGATTTTCCCCTCTGTTATAGACAGAAAACACCACTCAAACATACAAATGGAATTAGGAGTGGGGAACCACTGTAGAGGCAATTAAGAGTGTTTATTTTTGTTGAATATTTTTTTTCCTATTCATTACCTACATTAAATGAAAGAGCTCTTACCATTTACCTCTTATAAAATCTATTGTTTTTTTTAAAGCCTTAAGGTCTTGAAATATTGGCATACCTTGAACAGGGAACTCGGCTGGTGACTCGAACTGGAAAAATTTCATTCTGACTGAATGACAGCCTGACTGATGACTGACTGGTCAGAAACTCAAAAATTGGATCATTTTCCAGTCAGTGTGGAAACTGACTGCATAAAGGAGCCTTAAAGTGAACTGCAAAATGTTTGTTCAGTAGATTTGGACCATGTTAGGCTGAAGAGGCAGATCAAGACCACATCACAAATATATTGTTAGAATATGTGTACTAACCGTGTGAGATGACTTGGAGCTCCCCATTAGCATAATAATGGCTTTATTAATCTATTAAAGTGAGGCCATTCAGACAGTGATCATGAAAAACTAAACGTTTATGTACACTTAGTCTGTAAAATTGATGGAAAAAGGAACAGTGCATGCCTTACATTGTTCTTTATATTAGACAGTCTAACAAGGTCAAGTAGAAGTGTCCTCAAAGGTGCAGTTCACACTATCCCTTTCTGCACTAGAAACTATAAAAGAACTTTTGAACAAAGAAATGAGGTAGTTCTTAAGATGCCCCGTTGTATTTACAGAGTTGAGCATTAAAGATGGCCCATCAGGCTGACTGAGAAAGTTCTGTTATGTGCTGCTGTTAAATTGTTGGTGTTGAAGTACACTGGGTATGAAGCACTGTGAAAATACTGTGACTGGCTAGATAGTTAGTTGACAAAGTTAGCATCTGCTTTACAACTTCCTATGCTTAAAAACTGCAGTATATGGACCTGTCACACCAGGAGTGGGATATTGTATGCTGATAACAGATTCTTCAAAACAAAGTTGATTTGTGATTTGTGAAGCCTTTACTTTATTTGACAAAACTGAAAAAAAAATTGTTTTGACTTTTTCCAGAAAATGTTTGAAAAATTTGGTCTTCCCTTCTTCTCTTAAACTTAATATGGTGTGGAACTTCCGGGTGAAAACACAATGGAGTAGACATCAGCGCTTCCGAACTTTTATGACATCTACTTGACCATTTGCCTGCTTTTGCCTCATTTTTACTTAATGCTTTCTATCTTGGACTGCTTTGCAACAATGTCAAAAAGTAAGAGGAGGGAGGAACAAGAACGAGAAGATTCGGCCAGGCTTACCAGCACAATTTACAAAACTGCTAACCACGAAGCTAGCGGAGCATAAAACCGAACTTTTTGCCGAGACAACGGACACCTACACTAAATATGTGGCCAAACAGGATGCCGTCCAGACAACTGTTCATGACCATACCCTACGCATTTCCAGTTTGGAGAGGTTTGTGAACAATAGTATTCTGAACTGATGGATATCCAGGCTACGGTCACAGACATGGCTGCGGAGAATGCTAAGTTAAAGGCTAAAGTCGAGTATTATGAGCATGCCAATAATTTTAAGCTATCGCAGCCTAGCTATATTATGGTCTATCTAGCATTTTTGCTGTGCTGAGCTAGGATGAATCCTTTTGGCTTTTTTCTTTTATGTTGTTCATTATTGGAGTTGCTGCTTCCTGTGTTAATTATGATTGATGGCTGCGAGCAGTTATGATTGCCTTTTTTTATTTACAATTGTACACATTTTCATAAATCTGTATACATACTATATTGCTGGTTCTATTGGTTGGAGTTCATAACTGTCAACTCTCTCTGGACAGCGTTTGCAAGTTAATATATTGTCTTGACTAGTGACAATATACAGTTGAGGTTAATATTTTAGTTCATTATTTCACATTGAGTGGATCTATGTCTCGTATATTTGACTGAACTTTTATTTTAATGGTGTAAAGACCACAATTACACACGATGGTGTAATGACCATCCTGTGTAAGTCCTCTGGTTGGAGTTTTTGTATGCCTTTGTGCAATGGACACTTTGTTTCCCAAGCATAAAGGGTTTTTTTTAGGCCTAGGGGTTTTATTAGTCTGTGTTGTGTGTGTGTGTGTGTGTGTGTGTGTGTGTGTGTGTGTGTGTGTGTGTGTGTGTGTTTCACAGATGTTTGCTCTGTTCATCTCGCAAACACAATTGGATTAGACCAGACGGGTTTTGTGACAGGCCGTCAGTCTTCATCTAACACCAGACGGCTTCTTAATTTTATTACGTCTACCAATTCTGTAGTTCCAGAGCTTGTAGTTTCCCTTGATGCGGAGAAGGCCTTCGACAGGGTGGAATGGGGCTTCTTGTATGGTGTGTTGGCTAGATTTCGTCTGGGCAGAGCCTTTGTGAGCTGGGTCAAGTTACTTTATTCTTCTCCGAGGGCTTCAATTCGAACAAATAATACTTTAACTCCTCCTCTGTGTCACGGTACAAGACAGGGTTGGCCACATTCCCTCTTGCTATTTATTTTGGTTATTGAGTCATTAGTCATTTGGTTACATTCAGAGGTTAACTTCAAAGGTATCAGGTGTCTAGACACTGTCCACAAGGTTTCTTTATATGCGTATGACCTCTTCCTATATGTTTCTGATCCTGCTACCTCTTTTCTTATGATTTTTAATATATTGAATGAATATGGTAGCGTATCGGGTTATAAACTTAATTATCAAAAAAGTGAGCTGTTACCTATCAATGACCCAGCCAAATTAGTTTCTCCCAACTTAGTAGCATTCAGGTGGTCAACTGGCGGCTTCTGATACTTGGGCATCCAGATTTCCACATCTTTCTCAGAACCGTATCGTATCAACTTTGCTCCTCTTGAGAAGACTGAGGGGGACTTTACCAGCAGGTTGGCCCTGCTTCTCTCACTTGTGGGTCTGATAAATTTGGTCAGGATGGTGACTATCCAAGGTTTCTTTACCTGTTTCAGCATCTTCCCGTTTTTCTTCACAAATCTTATTTTTGTGAAGTTGGACAAGATGATTCTGACCGTTTTATGGGATGGCAAACCAGCCAGAATTTGATAATTGGTTTTGCAGTCTCCTAAAGATAAAGAGGGATTTGCCCTCCCAGTTTTTAGATACTGTTACTGGGCAGCCAATGTGCAAAATCTTCTGTTTTGGATGTGCAATGAGAGGGACTCACTGCCCGGTTGGGTACATTTGGAAAAGAGAAATCCCTGTTCTCATTTTATTCAGTTTTGTGCTCACAGCTTCCACTTCCACCCTCGCATTTGGCTGGTTTTTCAGTAGTCATGACTTGTTTGAAAATTTGGAATCAGTTCAGAAAGGAACTGGGACTCTCAGGCCCTTCTGCCCTTACTTCTGTTTACAGAAACTGTGCTTTTGAACCATCTAGATCTGATCCAGTATTCGGTCTGGCATGACAAAGGAATGAGATCAATTACTGATTTATATACAGTTGGTGTATTTTCCTCATTTGAGCAGCTTTCTACTACATATAGCCTCCCAAATCATCATCTTTGCCGTTTTTTCCAGATAAGAGATTTTGTTAAAAAATTGTTTCCTCATTTTCCGAACCTTCCACCAGAAACTTTGTTTCTGGTGACACTTTCCTTTCCACAGAACCTGAAGCTAAAATATGTATTTCGATCTTGTACAGTTCTATTTGACTAGCATCCTCAACTTTCCTTACTGCAATTAAGAGTGTTTGGGAGGAAAACCTTAACATTGTATTTTCTAAACAACAATGGTTGTTTGTGTGTTGCCCTGCGATAGACTGGCGGCCTTTCCAGGGTGTACCCTGCCTCCTGCCCATAGACTGGTGGAGATAGGCTCCAGCTCCCTGCGACCCACTATGGATGAAGCAGTTTAGAAAATGACTGAATGACTGGCCAGCAATGGTTGTTTGTATGTTGCCCTGCGATGGACTGGCGGCCTGTCCAGGGTGTCCTCGCCTCCCACCCATAGACTACTGGAGAGAGGCACCAGCTTCCCCGCGACCCACTATGGAAGAAGCGGTAAAGAAAATGACTGACTGACTGACAATGGAATTATGCTCTGTCCCTTATTCACGCATCGTCCATTTGTGCCCATCACAGAGTAATTCAATGCAAGGTATTTTTCAAAGCTCATAATACTAGTGCTGGATTGGCCAGAATTTTCCACTCAGTTAGCAACGCCTGTGGCAGATGTAATATGTCACCGGCAAACCATGCACATATGATTTGGTTGTGCCCCAGACTAGGCCCTTTTTGGGCATATATTTTTGATGTGCTGGGAAAAGCCTACCATTGCTCCATCATCCCAAATTCCTTATCCGCAATTTGTGGTGCTCCCCCTATGTTGGGTGTGCCAAAAGGATTTAAACGATTCTTGGTGTTCACCACTTTGTTGGCCCGCAGGTTGATTCTTTTAAATTGGAAACTTCCCTATCCCCCCACACATGTCCGCTGGGTTCCAGAGGTATGGTACAATCTTAAATTGGAGAAGTTGAGGTTCTCACTTTGTCGCTCAATTAAGTTGTTCCATGACACATGGGATCTCTTTCTGCAGCATATTGATTCCTTGAATATTCAGTATGACCTGGAGCATTTTGGCACAATTTGTAGCCCTGTTGCCTTGAAGCAAGAAGGTCCCTGGTTTAAATACTGGCATAAGTCTTTCTGCATGGAGTTTGCAGATTATCCCTGTGCATGCAGGGGTTTCTCTGGATATTGCGGCTTCCTTCCACAGTCCAAAAATCTGACCCTCAGGTTGATTGGTCTCTCTAAATTGCCCTTACATATGAGTCTGCGTGTGCATAGTTGTTTGTCCTGTGTGTCTCTGTGTTCTCCTGTGATGGACTGAGGACCTATCCAAGATGTGCCCGGCCACTTGCCCAATGACTGCTTGAGATAGGCACCAGCCACCCTGCAACCCTGAAAGGACAAGCGGGTATAGGCCATTTATGGATGGATGAATCATATCTTGTGGCATATCTCCTAAGATATACGTAATGCCTTGCAACACTTTTTTTCTTGCATGTGGATCATTCCAGTGCACCATCGCTGTTAGTGAAATCATCTACTGCTGAAGCACAAAACTGATCATGCAGAAGTGCACACATCAACCCCCAAAAGAAGGGCACACAGTCTTGAAACTGTAACAGCACTTCAAAGGACCCACTGTGCTTTGATGTTGATTATATAATTAATTGTAAAGACTAAATAAAGTCTTAAAAGGCAGATGTAATCCATCATTTGCAAACTGGATGCTAAAATCACACTTTAGCAGGTGAAAAATAACTATTTTAAGGCTGCCTATTGAATGTGTTGAAAAAGACAGTGTACTTTAACCTTGTCACTAAACATAACAAAATGCATTGTTGACAGTAACATTGTTTCATTGCAGAGCAATTGGAGCTGGATCACTTTGATTACGTCTTTTGCAACTTAACATATGCCAGGGGTGGATTTATACAGTGAAAAATGGTTTTGTGTCACCAAAAAACAAACACATCAAACACATTGTAGGTCGTGGTAAAATATTGTCAAAACAAACAAAACGAATTCAGTACAATCATGGGAAAATAATTTATTTCAGTCAGTCAGTCAGTCATTTTCTACTGCGTATTCCTTAGTGGGTCGCAGGGGAGCTGGTGCCTATCTCCAGCAGCCTATGGGCGAAAGGCGGAGTACACCCTGGACAGGTCGCCAGTCCTTCGCAGGGCAACACACAAACAACCATTGTTGTTTAGAAAATACAATGTTAAGGTTTTCCTCCCAAACACTCTACATAAATGTTACATTTAAATTCTTTGCAGGAGAGTTATATGACGTTTTAAAATGAGTAGAGCTTTAACATACAGATAGATTATGTTGCTAATATCACATTTAGGCTTAAATATTGTGGCTGTTTATGATCTGAACTCTTCAAACATATACTCTCTCTAAAAAAAAAAAGAACACGGTGAGTGTCCAAAAAGAATTAAAAGTTCAAGGGAGGCAAACCTCTAATAAATTAATTGACAGGCAAATTGGTCTTTTTTATTGTCAGTATTGATTGGCCAATTTCCAAGCTACAACCATTGCGAGTTACTTCAACACAGTTGACAAGCTGCGCATGCTCCTGTGATGTTATCAGACTAGACATAGCACTGACCAGGTGCCTGTGTGTCCACCGATGGCGGAAGACACAGCTCTGCCCTCCAGCGCAATGGCCTGTAATATCCATTATTCTGATTAAAAGAAAAGCAGGATGTAGTCTTGGCCTCACTGGGTGCATCTGGACCACAAACATAAAGCATCTGCTTGCAGAACAACTTCGAACTCAGCCTCCTGCATGTGCAATTACACACTCAGGGGCGCCTTGCACAAATTAATAGGTAGGAGAAATAATCTCAGCAGGGCAGAGGCTGCGATGACAAACCTGTTGCTGTGAATGGCGACAACAAAAGTTAACCTACTGTCACAGTCCAGAAAAGTGGGAGCAAAATGGAACAGAATTCAAAAAAAATCAGCAAATGGTTCATTCATAATGAAGCAGCGCAACAACCCCTTGCTTGAAACCCCTGTTTTAAGCAACACAGCAGAGAGGTTCTGTTTGCTTTGCATTTACAAAGGTTGATCTGCACCTCTTTTACACGTGTTGCGCACACAATCTTTGAAAATTGTGGGCAACATGCCCACTTATTGCACGTGCAATTTTTTTTGCACAAACATTTTAGCCCTCCTTATTTGGTATCTTTGAAGACCAGATCCTTAACTAATTCATATCATCAAACATACCTTGATCTCAAAGGTATCCTGAACAAATGCAAATAGCTGTTTTCAAATTATTTCATTTATTAAAGGGAAAAAGCTATTAAAACCATCCTGGCCCTTTTTCAGGGAGTAATTGCCCCTAAGCCTAATAACTGGTTGTGCTACCATTGGGACCAAGTGCACTTGAGCTTGAGGTCACTAACAGATGGCTGAAAAGAGAGCAGAATTTGTGGTTTCATCAATTATTTGATCCTGAAGTAGCAAAGCAGCCCAAGACCATCACACTACCACTGCTATGTTGCCAACAGGGATTTCGGCATTGGAATTCTGCCGTGGATGGTGTTTTTCTTAGGTAGCTGAGGTCTCCACTGCTTTAAATGTTGTTCTGGCTTAATTGTGATCTCCTGGATGAGTCATTACAATGCTCCTAGAGTCATTTTGGTAGTTCAGCCACTCCTAGAAATGGTCGGCACTGTTATGTGCTTCCTCTATTTGGGGATAATGGCTCTCACTATGGTTTGCTGGAGCTCCAAGGCCTTAAAAATAGCTTTGTAACCCTTTCCAAACTGATAGATGCCATTGATTTTGTTTCAGGTCTGGGCTTGCTATGCTGCTTTTGAAGATCTTTAAGCCTCCTTAATGTTGTCAGACAGGTTGTAGTTAATGGATTTCTTGATCAGGTTTGACAGGTCAGCTGCATGTATGTATGTGACTGGGGAAATTGAACCAAAAATATGTGGGTATTACTGCTAAAATAATGATTCAATAGGCATCTGGGGGGCAATTAGAGCTGGGTAATTAATCAAATTAATTGTAATATTTTAGATTTGTCCCCCAAGGATAAGAAAATAATGCAATCCTCAAAAACAATTTTTTTAATATTAATTTTGGCATATTCTACTTTTCAAATAGGCTCTTAGAACTTTTTCGTTTTTCAAAAGCTGAACCTATGAACCTAGTGTGGTGTTGACTTTACAAGTCAGTGCCAGTAAATATACCAGAAAGCAGAAGCAGGAGCAGCAGTAGCATCACCCTGGCAGGTATATGTTGGCACATAGTCCAAGCACAGTTTCATACTGTGCTTGGAATAAGCTGAACATGGAATGACCAAAACTGCATAGAATGAAATAGCAAAGGGGTGAAAATGACCACCACACACAGAATAAGCTGCTTTAGCAGCATTTAGCGAACAAAATGCAGTTTGTTAGCTACTTGTTGTGTTTGCATCATTGCCGACAACAAATCTGTACAACCACATGTACAGTAAACAACAAACCAGTTTAGATTTTTTGTTTTAGCAAAGATTATTAAAATACATTAAATAGTGTTTTTTTTAATATCCCAGGTTTGAGTTAATACTTTGTCAGTGGTATTAATGAAATATTCAACACAAAGAAATGTGAAGGTATTAAGGCAATTTACTGTTCTCCAAGTGCAATAAATGCATTCGTTTTTCCAAATTCAGTGAATAATTGTTTTGAAATTATGGTGATAAGAAGTGCGCCTCGGGGTGCTGCGGTAGAGCATGAACCCATGTATGGAGGCCTCAGTCTTAGAGGCAGACGTCCCAGGTTCGAGTCCCAACCCGGCGAGACCTTTCCTGCATGTCTTCACCCCATTTAAAGAGACTATCCACTTTGAAATAAGGGCCACTAGAGCCACATAAATAAATAATTGTGATTTCAATATTGACCAAAATTATTATTATTTTAGGATTTAGCAGCCTTATGGTCAAATATACTTTCCCACTAGGCAAGGCTGGATAGCTTTTTCATTTGCGAAATGAAATAATTTTTTTTAAAACCAATTTTTAATATCAAAGATAACTCAGGTTATTTTTGATATTAAAATCTGCTTGATCTGCTGTAAGGGGAAAATACCTTTTTACAGCACCGTATGAAAATTTGTGGTATGATGGTATCCAAGAACACTATGGTCCATATTCTGACCTGGACAATGCAATGCTGATGGAAACCAAGAATCATTGAAGTGCATCCATTGTTTGATTTCAAATTTGGTAAAAAAGTAGCTTGCCATCCAGTTTATAATTTTTGCTTGAATTCATGCAACGCTGAAGGCCTCCTGAATGCATCTGCATCCACTCTGTTGCAGGTAAGTATTGCAGGGCATTTTTCCAATGTTTTAAATTGGATATAAAAATAGTTGAGCATGCATCGATACCCCTGTGATGGCTTTGGTATTAAAGCAGAATCTCCTGACTCAGCAGCTGCGACAAAGGGCTCCTTTTTCTCGCATAAAGAAAAATAAATAAATAAAAATACTTTACAGTCGAGTCATCAGCTCTGGAAGAAAACATGCGGTGAGGCTGAATAAATTATCTCTCGGAAAAAAAAAAGTTATAACCTCTGCTTCCCCCCTCCAGGAGTCTATGGCAGAGTTAAGAGGGTATGAGTATATGAGTGTGTGAGGTGTATTGTCTGGGCCACACTCGGTTAACAACCCCATTAACTGGCTCACAAAGCAACCCCCGGGGCAACGATAACATCAATCCCAGCTTTAGAGGACCATTACGTTCAGCCAGAGATACTGAATACATGGCGGCTTGTGAAAGCAAGGTGAGGCCCCTGCGGCCGTGCAGCTAGAGGGGGTAGTAAGGTGTCGCTGCCCGTTTGTCAACTTCAACCCTCCGTCCACTCTGCAACCCCAGCCAGACCAAACTAACACTCCGACAAAGTAGCTCCCCTAGGCTGTTTGGCAAGACTGAGTCGGAAGCTGTTTTTCTGCTTCAGTCAGGTCTTCACACACCACAAACACCCACAAACGTGAACATCTTTACATCAACGTACCAACACATACAGGGGCTCACGCATGTTCCCAATAAACTTTACAATTCAAACATTATTTATGCAGTACAGTAGTACATCCTTGTGTCAATCCAGATAAGCATACGAACAAATCCACACTGAAGTGCCATCTCATTATGTTCTTACACATGCAGTGAATATCTACACACTATACACATGAGTATCTACGCACTAATAAATTCTTCCCACCCATAAACCCCTAAAACACATAGACACACAAACGGTGCATCTTCTGCAGGCGAGGGCTTTGTCACGTCGCTGCTCTCAGGTGATAACATTCACATGCTGCAGCAGGAAAGAAAAGTCAATTGGTTTTTCGCCCTCTTCCCATGCCTTCTGTTCCGCAGGAAACTAGCGAACCTCTGGATTCCATATAGAAACATGTTTTGTCTTGAACTTCAGTTGCTCAATAGCTGTACTCCGCAATGGAGGTTTAACAGTCTCAATTAAAATCACCTAAAGGGGAAGCACATTAGTCCTAACAGCATAAACACAGCTCCAATTTTAGAATAAACAAGGATATTGAACCTCCTCCATGATAGAGCCAGGTGGATGCTGATTTCCTTTCACGCTTCCAGGTTGGACTCAGTTCACACAACTAAGAAGGAGCCGAGTGAGGCAGCGCAGTTGATTGACAGCTCCACCCGCCTTCTTGGACATATAGGCAGGAGGGGACAAGCTTACACCAGGATCTCCAGGGGATTGGTCTCGGGGGATACCATGCTGAACGTCTGCTGGAGTTGGTGAGGCAGTGAGGTTTTCATAGCAACTTTGAAAGTACATGCTGAGACTTCTCTCACCATGGGAATGGGATGAAGCATCATTAGTGCTCAGTTTACAGATGCTCCGATCAGAAATTATTCTGTCTTTTTAAAGAGAAATGCACCAAAATTGTTTGTGAAGTCCAGCTTTTTCAGAAGTGTTTTGATTTCCTTTGAACCAAAAATGAACTTATTTTTCTTTTTTCTTTACTCTTAACATCTTAGATCCTGTATACCTTTAGATTAATTAGAGACTGTCGACCATTTTATGCTGCAAATATTTTCATGCATTCAGTATTTTTTCTCATTTGACTTAAGGTGTGGTTATTAGACCACATCTGCAATTATAAAGCCAGTGATAATCATATATAAATGACTATCCGAGGTCTTGGATAGGAAGCCTATTAGATAACATCAATATTAACCAAGTGAATAATATGAACTTTGAGAAGTTCATGAAATTCTCAAACACATGTAAAGTAGAGCTCCTCCAGTACTCAGTGAGGTTTTGGTTCATCTTAGAAGTACAGTTTCAGTTAAGGAAAATACCTACCTCGGAATAACAGAGCAAATATAACAGAGAAATAGCTTCTCTCTACTAGGGCTGCAAGAACAAAACTATGCCATTCCATTCTTGCATCTTATTCTTGGAGCATATTCGGGGAAAATGTTTTTGTGTGTTCAGGTGTCTGAAAGAAAATTTATTGGGTTGACTGTAGTGAGAGGGACCAATGATGACCTCCTAATTGGTCAGAACTGGAGATCTTGTGAAATATGAAATGCCCTGGCTGGAAAGAACTTTGAGTAAAAGAAAAATTGGCTATCAGTGTTTTCTGTTCGGGGTGATTGTGAACACAAGTGCTATGAATAAGTTGGCGAACATGTGACTGTGGCAAGGTAAGATTCTTGTAATCCGATTAATAAAATATGAACTGCAGTTAATGGAATAAATATCAACTGATTCCTGCAAATTCAACCAGCGTCATTTACTATTTAATATCCACATAATCGGACTCTAATAAAATCTTGTGACATTGAAACGTTGCAATATTTGCCTTCAAACTGAAGATTTGCAGAGTGCTTTGAAGTATCGTCAACATGTGGTTTGTCTGGTGGAGCACGTTTAAAAAAGTTTATTATGAGTCTAAGATATGAATGTGAGTGTTTTGTGCTTAACACCCTGTATCTGTGCTTAAGACTCTTATTTTGACGTAAGAGAGGAAGTAGTTCTGCAGCCGTGCTGTAGTGAAACAGTGGACTAAAGGGAACACACATCAGGAGCACCAAAGTGCACTCCTATGCCAATCAGCACATTCAACCCCACTGATAAATGTATCTACATGGGATAGATTGCTTTCTTCACAATCTTTATCAAAAGCTTAAACAAAAAAGATTTTAAAAAGATTGTTAGACACTCGGAGTGTCTTCCGTCAAGCCGATGATCTTAATGTGGGTTGTTTAATAGAAAACTATTGTGGAATTCATTTTTACTGTTGATATAGACAACTCCTCAGGCTGGCCAACAACACTTAGTTACATTAGCTTTAAAAAAGCCCCCACTATTTTAAAATTGTTTGAGTGCTAACAATTTGGTGACTCAGTAAAAAAAAGAAACGGTGACAGAGTGTGTTGTATGCTGATGGTGGTGGTATAACTGTGTGAGGGCTATTGTCTTGGCACGCTTAGGGTCCTGTTGGGAGTTATGATTATTGATTGATTAATCTTGATCAATAATTATAATTAAAAATCATAATTTGACAAAATCAATTTCTTAACCAAAATCCTCATTTATGAATTGAGACCAAAGATGTTTCTGGTGTTGTAATTGTGGCTCAACGCCTTTGACAATTACAACCGTTAAATACTCCGTAATAATTAATAACTATTGCCGGAGATGCCACTGTTTAATCAACCGTTTCTGCCGAAACGTGTGGAACTTTTAACCTTATCTTGACTGACAAATCACTTTTGTACACAATGAACACAAAACGCTCTCTTTTTATCTTTGTGAATATTTATTAATCTTCACCTACTCAACAAGCAAAATTCTACATAACAAGGGTAACACATCTAACTAAGCAAATTAAAGTAAACAGCAGTGGGTGTGTATTGAATCAACCAGCAGTTATGGCAAAAAGAAGGAATGAGAATATGAAAAAGGGGTGTGGTGGTGAGTGGAGAGTGGGGGGCACAGCTCCAACTGTAACTCAGTTATTCTGAGTCATAAAACTTCCCCTAACTCCTGAGCAGACAAAGAGTTATAAAGCTTTTGGCGGCAAGCTAGCGAGCAGTGAGATTGGAGAACACGCACAAAGCTAGGAACGCAGCGGCTCCAGACATCAACACAACACATCAAAGTTTCAATAAACAAGGTTACATGCACATATCGTTCAGAACACATGAGATTCTAACTAGCGATTCTGATCGCTCTACCACCTCTGACCCTGCCCAGGCCTTCTAATAAAGAAATAAAAGATTAAAATAAAAGATGGGTTTTACTTGGTGAAGCTTCCTTCTGGGGCAGCGAGTGAGAGGGAAAGGGGGGGGGGGGTGTTTGAAGCGTTGCTGCGCGTCCGCAGTTAAACTCCAAGAAAGCTTTACTTGACAAATAATATGTTTAAACTGTGCTCTGACAACATAACCAATGCATATGCATAATAAATAAATGTGACATAAATATATTTAAGTTTAAATAGAGAAATTATCAGTTTATTTTTTTTATCCTACAGCAAAGTTGTTTCTGAAAAGAGGTTGCTCAAAAGTAAGAAGCTTGCCAGACGTTTTCTTAAAAAAAAACATCCATCTATAGATTTGGTTCAAAGTTTGTGTTGGAATAATTGTATATAGATTTATCTTACATTTTCTATTTATTACCTTTGCTATTTGACTTTTATAACCTTTCATGTTGTATGTGTAATCAAACATGTGATGAGTTGTTTGTAGGCAAGGAGGAAAGGTGGAATCGAGATGATGCAGTCACAGTTGAGGACATCACAAAGACAACAGCTGACTGCGCTGAACAATGATCGCACATTTCTTAAGATTATGGAGACAATGCAAGCGTGTTTGTACAAGATAATGGTGTGCATGACCTATGTCACGTTGCTGTTGTTTGTTTTCCCCCATCCTTCAGAGCAGCAACGTTCATTGTAACTAGGGACCACCCTAAAAAAAAAGAGGATTCGGAGAGATATTTTTCAGAGCGGTAGGAGATTTGTAACTGAAAGCATATCTCTGTCCGTTCTCCTCGCAGCGAGTAAGAAACTAATTATCTTGTCTTTCTCTTCTTTTTGTGATGTTATAAGTATTTTAGGTTGATTAAACCTGACATTTCTGGTCCTTTCGAGCCGGATTGCAATACGCCTGAAGATTCCAGCGGGTTGGTGGAATCCAGTAAAGACCGTGCGCACCACAGACTCCATCAGGGAGACTCTCAGACCCTTTCCGGGACTGGACCTTGGACCGCCCGCTGGGGTCTGATGGCTGACCGAACTCCGAGAGAGAGGAGAAGAAAAAGTGGTGAGTTGAGTTTGGATTAAAAGTGTGACGAATGACAGGGGGTCATTGCGTGATATAAAACCCTGTGTATCCTAGGCCCTAACAGGTAAAAGTAGGACGGCAGAGTCCTGAAACGTCTTAAGAAGTAATACTGAAAATTATGTGTTTAAAGGACGGCGGAGTCCTGATAAGTATTTAAACAAAATACAAAGAAAATTCCGCGTTTAAAAAATATGTGAATGTGAGAAACGAATGGAGGATTTAAACCACTAGGTTTGCCTCATACCAAAGCAGTAGGATTGTAAGTGACTAACTTTTGTGGATGCAAAGGCAAGAATTCTCCACTCGAAAAAGTTGAAGTGAGAATTACCACAAAAAGAGATTTTTTCTGTCACCCTACTGAGCAGAATAATCCAGTATTTAGAATACCCTAGGTATTGATATACTGAACCAAATTTTTCAAAAATGGGAAAAGGGGCAGGTAAAAATAAACTAAGAAAAAAACGAATTACAATGCAAAGATTGGAAATTCACAGAAGCACAGGATCCAAACAAATTTAAATATTTAGATAAATGGATAACCACATATAATTATGATGGTCGATTAAACTCTCAAAAATTTGTTAATCTACAGGATGCAATAATTAAAAGTACAAAAACATGATTCAAGAAAAATGAAAAAAGAAGGTTATGAGGATGTAGATTATTGGTTAAAAGTAGCTAAAAGAGAGAGATGTGATGCAGGAGATAAGAATGGATGTTTTTGTGGAAAGCAGAAAAGGTCAGAGTGCTAAGAAGTAATTTTTGATGGACTTGCAAAGTAGAACAGCAGGACAAAAGAAAGTGAGTAAAAAGAGTAGGTGGAAAGTTTTTGTTTTGTACCAAAGATCTGATGAGGCTTTGACAGGATTGGATGGGCTAAAATGAGTCTTTTTGACTTGGGATTTTCCCTTTGGTGAATAAATCCATCCCCACCATGGCTGTACCTCGTGTATGTTTTATTTGTGTTTTTTATTGTTTGAGACGCTGGAGGCTGTTGATACAGCTTGTCACGGAGGTTCATGGCATGACCTGTTTTTTTTGTGTAACCTTAGAAAATATTTTACTCTTTTAACAGCAGCACAAATACTGGAGATTTCAGAGTATAAAATGATGCACGTGAAAGAATAAAACCAGTATTAAAGGATTTAATAACTGCAGGGGTGATAATAAAATGCGAGGACTCACCACGTAACACCCCCATTTTTCCAGTTAAAAAACAAGCTCCATCAACAGGATGGCACATGGTACAAGACCTACAGGCAGTTAATAATGCAGTTGTTCAGAGAGCACCGTGTTCCTGATCCTTACACATTATTAAATTCCCTAAGACCAGATGCTAGAATATTTACTGTAGTTGATATAAGCAATGCATTTTTCTCTGTACCTATAGATAAAGATAGTCAGTTCTGGTTTGCATTCACTTTTGAGGGACAAAGATATACTGACACCAGACTACCTCAAGGCTACTGTTAAAGTCCAACTATATACTCTCAGGTAATGAGTGAAAATATGGCCAAGTGTGACCCTCCAGGAGGTAGTCAGGTTTTACTATATGTTGATGATGTGCTATAAGCCTCTCCTGATGAGGAGACTAGTAAGAATGACACAATAGCATTATTGAAACATTTAGCAGAAGAGGGACACAAAGTCAGTAAAATAAATTTCAGTTGTGCAAAAATGAGGTTGAATACCTAGGCCACAATCTTAGCATAGGGGGACGCACAATTGTAGAAGAAAGAAAGACTGCAATATTACAAGTTCCAAAACCAGTAACAAAAAAGCAAATGATGTCCTTCCTTGGACTAACTAATTATTGTAGAAACTGGGTGCCAAATTATGCAGAAATAGTAGCTCCATTAAACAAACTAATGTATGAGGAAGAGCTGAAAATGATGTCTGAACTGAAAAAGAGTGTAGAAGCTGAAGAAGCATTTTCCAACATAAAACAAGTTCTAGTTTCCAGTAGTGCTTTAGCATTACCAGATTATAGTAAACCGTTTGTTCAGATGGTAGATTGCAAGGGACATTTTATGACTTCAGTTCTGGTTCAACAACATGGAGATAAAATGAAACCAATAGCCTATTTCTCTTCAAAACTAGATAGTGTTGCATGTGCGCAACCATATTGTGTGAGAACTGTAATTGCAGCCTCAATGGCAGTTGAAGTCAGTGCCACAATAGTGTTATTCCACCCTTTAAGAGTTCCCCATGCAGTTTCAGCATTATTACTGCAAACAAATATGACCTTTCTATCACCTGCTAGACATTTGTCCTGCATGTCAACCTTATTGTCACAACCACACTTAACTATAGAAAGGTGCACCACTTTAAACTCAGCAACATTGTTACCCACACCTGAAGATGGAATTTAACATGATTATCAAGAATTAGCAGAAAAAGAAGCAAAAACTAGAAGTGATTTGCAGGATCAACCCCTGGTACAGGGCAAGATAGTCTACGTAGATGGTTCCTCCAGAAAATATGAGAGAGGGAAGACACAAACAGGATATGCAGTAGTGACGAAAGATAGTGTTAAAAGCGGAGCAATTACCTTCACATTATTCTGCACAGGCTGCAGAGCTTATTGCGTTAACCGAGGCCTGCAAACTTTTTGCAAATGAGGAAGTAACTATTTATACTGATAGTCAATATGCATTTGCAACAGTGCATACATTTGCTCAATATTGGAAGAATAGAGGCATGGTAACGTCTACTGGGAAACCAGTAACGCATGCTGATTTGTTAAAAAACTTACTGAAATGCGTACACCTCCCTAGAAAATTAGCAGTTTGTAAGTGTGCAGCTCACACTTCTGGCACAAATGATATCATGAAAGGAAATGCATTTGCAGATAAGACAGCAAAAGCAGCTGCAGCAGGACAAATCAAAATATTAGTTATGGAAAAACAGCATAGTGTAGACAATGTTGTGTTAAAAGAAATGCAACAACAAAGCCCACCACAGGAGATAGAAATGTGGAAAAAACATGGAGCTGCATTAAAAGATGAAATCTATATTTGACCAGATAATAAACCTATCCTACCAAAGGACCTATATAAATGGGCGGCAATACTGAGCCATAGTGTTTCAACATGTCTCAGCAGAGGGGAATGGTAGGACAGATACATCAGTATTATACAACATATGGATTTAACTCTTATTCAAAAAAAGTTTTGTAGAACATGTTTAACATGTGCAAAACATAATCCACAAGGGAATCTAAGACCATGAAGGGGACAATTTCCAAACCCACCATACCCTTTCTAAAAAATTCATATGGATTTTATTGAACTAAACCACAGTGAAGGGAAAAGGTTCTGTTTAGTCATTATAGATGCATTTTCTAAATGGATAGAACTATTTCCAACTAAACATCGAGATGCCTTAACTGTAGCAAAAGCACTGTGTAAAGATATCATTCCCAGATATGGGATTCCAGAGAAAATATATAGTGATAATGGAGCCCATTTTGTAAATCAAATAATAAAGAAAATAGGAATCATGTTTCACATAAATCTGAGAAACCATTGCGCTTACCACCCTCAAAGCGCTGGATTAGGGGAAAGAATGAATGGGACTATAAAGAACCGCCTAAAAAAGTGTACTGAAGAGACAGGAAGACCATGGTCACAGTGTCTGGATCTAGTAAAACTATATATAAACATCACAAGTACCTAACACCCCATGAAACATTATTTGGAAGACCATACAGATTACCACAGTTCAAAAATCAGTGGGAGTTAGATGAAAAAGCCAACCTAGCTGATTATATGAGGAGTATGTTAGAAAAAAACAGCAGAAACAAAATCAAACTAATGAGGGATGTTCTATTTCCCAGCAGGAAAATCAACTAGTGGAACCAGGAGACTGGGTGTTAATACACTGCCATCATTCAGTCTGTCCTGTCTTCATCCATCTCAGTCTGGTTTGGCTCATCCACAAAACAGGACAGGTCCAGACTGCAACAAATAATCAGGAATGCAGAGAGAATAATCAGAGCTGACCTTCCCTCCATCCAGGACTTATACAGGTCTAGGGTCAAGAAAAGAGCTGTTAAAATCTCTGCAGACCCCACACACCCTGCACATAAACTGTTTAGAGTTTTACCTTCAGGCCACCGCTACAGAGCACTGTTTACTAAAACCAGCCGCCACAGAGACAGTTTCTTCCCCCAGGCTGTTTCTCTGATGAACATTCAATAGAGTACAAAACAACAGCATACAGATGTTGCAAATGCACCTTTTTTATTAGATATGTGTATATTGCACATTGTAAATTTGTATATTCTGTAATGCAGAATATTGCATTGTACATTGTATATTGTACATTGTAAATTGTAAATTTGTATATTCTGTAATGCAAAAACAGAACAAAAGAGCAAAGTGTGCCGGAGGCAAATTCCTTGTTTGTATGTACGAACTTGGCAATAAAGCTGATTCTGATTCTGAATAAGGAGTGTAAAGAAGAAACATTGGTAAAAAGGTCATTTCGATTGAAAACTCTGCCAGGGGAAGTGATTTACAGCCTGAAAATAGGGTGGACCCAGACATTTAGAGGATGGAGAGACCCAAAAGTCAGTAAGGAAAATTAAGACACTGGAACCACTTAGAGGAGCCAAATTTCAGCCAAATTGACTCTTAGATGGATTAGCGATGCAGTCCGTTGCTGGGCTTTTATACTTTTCCTCATATTGACCATCTTATTTTTCTGGTACCTCTGGGAACCAGTCAAGATAACCTAACTATGTGTACTGAACTTACTTCTAATACTTATGGCATTCAAGTGTGCGTGAAATCTAATACCATAGCTGTGGTGCTGATCCCACTCATTAGCTTGACCAAACGAGGAAGGAAAGGACAGGATTATAGAAGTTATAAATGGTACTTAACTAATGATAGAAGAGACACCTCATGGTCCATGATGGTAGCTGATGAAGGAAACAATTGGACACCAAAGAAGGGCACCACTGCTTATGCTAGTCATCAAAAGAAGTTGTTTAGTCTCCATGAAGATGATAATGCAATCCAAGTAACAATTAACCTCACGCATAACTCTCTATTCCCTCCTGACTATACTTCATCAGGAGAAAAATGTTGGGGTTTTCTCCTGTGGGCCTGGGTTTCAGGGTCAGACCCAAACTTTGACCTTTTTGTTTGTGAAGTAAAAAGTGAAACAACACTCTCCCCTACAACCATGGCAAAGAGAATAAAAATTATGCTAGGAAACTCAACCGCATATGACTGGTTCCAGGTTATTACTGGAGTATTAAGAACAAATAATAACTGGTTATTGATGGTAGAACAAGCGGCTAACAGGACTAAAAGAGATTGTGTTGTGTGTATGGGTCCCAGGCCTTTGTTACAAATAATTCCAGCTGTGATACCACAACCTTGTATGATGGAAGTGATGAATCAAACTAATCCTAATGAAACATGTCAGCACTGGGATTCTGTTTTTCCTGTAACTAGAGCAGATAAAAGTATACCGTTATTCCATAAACAGGTCACCAATGGAAACTACACATGTATAAATATGACAGAGAGAGGCAATAAATTAGGAAATCTCACTGCAATATGGTGTACTACAAGTGTAAAAGTAAATACGTATTTTAAACCAGTCTGTAGAGGAGACATTTGGTGGTGGTGTGGTGACGACAGGTTGTTTGATCGATTACCTTCAAATGTAACGGGACTCTGTGCTCTAGTTACCTTATTGTTACCAGTTTCAATATATCCTATGACAGTAGATGAAGTAACACATGGACTATCTAGTGTAAGACAGAACCAACTAAGTATTTAAAAAAAAAAAATAAATAAATAGGAGTTTTGAGTTTAGAGGTACTCGTAATTTCCCTTAAGAAAATTCAAAAGGAACCAACTCTATAGAAAAATAAAAATAAATAGGAGTTTTTGAGTTTAGAGGTACTTGTAATTTCCCTTAAGGAGATTCAAAAGCAACCAACTCCATGGAAAAATTCTGATTTTAAAAAGAAATGTGCGTAAAAAACAGAAAACCTAGTCTAGGTGACTTAGGCCAATAAGTGATTGTGTGTTGGTGTATGTGTGTGTGTGTGTGTGTGTGTGTGTCTGCAGAATCAGACTGCACTCTCAGTGAGACAACCCGAAACCTTGCTGGTGTTAACATAAAGTTGTTGACAGCTGAGAGGTGTCGTAAGGAATTCTGATTTGGATATTAGGTGCCATCATATCTCAGTCTAAAACTCCTGCATTCTCCGAGAGTAGAACAAAGCGGAAAACCGGATCAAACCTAGGTGTTTGATCTAGAAGCCTGTTTTCCGGGAGATGTTGGGGGCCCGTTGAGGAATTCTGTTTTGATTTGATGGTACAAGATATGTATAATAAATGCACCTCTGTTATATATATATATATATAAAAGAGCGGAGTCTGAATAATAATAAACTAGAGTAAATAGGATAAAAGCATATATAATAAAACACAGAGAATAAAATAAATAGTGCTAATATAAATTCATAGAAGTAGAACTCAGTTCTTAACAATAGTTTTTAATAGATAAAAGAAAAAACAACTCTTAAAATGGGGAACTGCGTCCGGAAGCAGCCCTCGTTAGAAGGAGATGCCAAGTTTATGCACTCAAAAGATCCAGATACAGTAAAAAATGTTGCTAAATGGCAGAAAGATTATAATTTTAAAGGACATCTTTCGGTCCCTGCTTGTACCCATTTGGTACAGAGATTACAACAGAAAGACAAACTTAGAAAAAGGACAAAACCTAGCCAAGAATTAATAAGGGCAAAAAAATTGGCTTGTAAAAGCTTATAAAATAAAGGCAGGAAATGATAAAAAGAGCAAGGAGGTTTATATAGCAGTCGCCAGAGAAGAAGATAATGGCACTGGTGTAGTAAGGGGGAGGGGCAGGCAGCCCCAGCCTGCTGCTGCAGCTGCGATAGTGCCTGAACCCTCAGCGAAGAGGCACCACCATATTCACCATCAGTTTTTCTGACTTCAAAAACTATGAGAGAGGGATCCCCAAATTTAACAACCAGCTCCCCGGTAGCAAAAAAATACTAGGCGGAGAAAACAGGCGATTAAACTGGATGACCTCAATGATACTGCTGATGACACTCCCTATAAACAGCAGTTACAAAATGCCCTCCAGGCAAATGCTTTACCTGAGATTCGTAACTGGGTCACAAAACATAATATTGATCCACCCTCCTGCTCAGTTCCCACTCAGTGGAAAGAAAAAATAACCCCCTACTAATACCTTCTATACGGAAGATGAGATACTAATAACTTCACCTACTGCAATGTTTAATGATCTGATTGAATATGTGAAACAACTGACTAATATAATAATGAAGTTTTTTAACAGGTGATGATCATCCAGGAGGAATGCAGTGTTCCTGGGAAATGCAGGTCATTTATTAACAATACATTTTTCTTCAACAGGTGGAAGCTGGAGAAATAACATCACACTGTGTGGAAGTTTTGTTGACTAATCATTGGTTGGATCCATGAGACATTATGTGCACAGACCAAATGACCAAAAACAACCCAAGACCAAATGACCAAGGTTCTGACTGACTTATGAACCTCACTGACCTGACAATGATAACTTGACACTTCTCCAGACTGGACGGACCCAAAGGACAACACCTTCAAGGTGGACCCCACAAACACCACCTTATTGATCCTTGGTGGACAAAAAAGAATTGAAGCATTCAAAAAAGACCTAGTGGAAACAAAAGGGGTTATGAGAAAACAATGTGTATTTTAAGAATATAAAAAGAAAATTATATGGGAATTTTTGTAAATGAAACTGCTCTGATAAATTTATTTTTACAGCACATTGCAGGCAGGGCAATTCAAAGTGCTTTACATTATAAAAACACAAAATCTTAAAAAATCCATCAAGTGGATATTATGTGTTGTGAATTGGCGCTATATAAATAAAACTGAATTGAAATGAATTGAATTATTAATGACAGCCATGAGGGAAAAGTTGTCAGTGTGTGAATGGGAATGATTTTTTGGGGCCATCCATTTTGGTCGCACATTTTGACATGCGCAGCTCCACAGACTTCGCAGCGCTGATGTTACTGGGAGTATAAACCGGCTGAGATCCAGAGTTTCGTTGCCATTTCCCGCCTGTCTCACAGGACAGCGCAACGGAGACGCATATCTGGAGAGACAAAAGCTCGCAGGTGAACTTTTGCTCCACAAGGCCATTCCCGCAAGAGCTTGAAAGCTGGAAATCTGTCTAATACGAGAAGATCAGGAGATTTATTTACCGATCGAAGACCATGCCGACACCCGGCGCAGGTGGAAACCCACAGAGATTTTATGGCCAAGGAGATGAGTCTTCCTCCTTGTGTAATGCAGTCGGTTCATCTTTTTCCCTCCTGTACGGATGAGAAATTACCGTTTTTTTTTTTCTTGATTTGATCACGAACGCGTGTTCCCCCTGCCCTCATTTTTCTTCAGACCGGATCCCTCCTAAATCGGTGGAGAGCAGAAATCAACTTCAAAGTAATTTCGTTCTTTTCATATTAAACCAGATAGGTGCATTTAGAGGTCTGGGCAAGATGAGGCAGTTAAGGTGATGTAGGATCACCAGTAGTTAATCACAGGTATTAAGTTGTTGCATGCAATACTGATTGAATTATGTTATGCTGAGCTGTGTTTTGATTTGGTGCGCAAGCGCTGCTGAAGTGTGCATGGTTAATGTTTTGTCCGGCTGATCTCAAATCAGCCAGGAGTTAGAAGTTGGGACTTTTAAAAGTTTTTCATTCAAAGCAGCTGCGGTCTGGGCCTCGCCCGACCACTCTTTGTTCCAGTTTTATTGCTGGAGATTTTCCACTGAGTTCCCACCTCTGAGTTTTATGACCTTTTATCAAGATTTGCAGCGATCAGCTGGTTGTGGCTTCTCTTTCCATTTAACCCAAATTACACATTTTGTCCATAAAACTACTGGGTTGATCTTCATAGACACTAAATGCGCATATATTTTTTCTTTTATAATTATTGTTAGGTAGTCATTGTTATTCCCTTTGTGTAAAATAGTGCTTGTTAGTTAGGTGAAGGTTTTTGGACCTGAATAATGGTATATCAGGATTATTCGGCTTCAATAAATCTTCATATATATAATTAAGAGAAGCATTTGTGTTTATTTCTTGCAAGAGTGATTTATCTGTCAAAACAAGGTCGAAGTTCCTCCACCTTCAATGAAGTGGTTGAATAAACAGTGACAGTTTGTGGTTTGGTTAATAATTTGTAAGTATTAATGACCTTTGAGACCATAATCGAAACACCAGAGGACATCTCTGATTTCTATTCGTAAGTAATGATTTTTGGTTAAGAAGTTAATTTCTTTTCAAATTATGATTTAAAATTATAATTCTGGATGAATATTAATTAATCAATAATCCTAATCCTTACAGATTGATTTCATTAAAGAACGTCTTTGAGGGACCTTAAAAGCGCTAATAAAGGTCTGATGTTCTAATGATCATTTGCCAAACTTTTACCTCTATAAGGTTTCCAGAATTTTTCCAAAATCATCTAAAGATAGTAAAGGTTCTACCTGTAATGAAATACTGATAAACATAAGACCTGTCTTTAATTATGTCAAAATTATTTTACAAACAGAGTAATTAAATTGTATGTGGCCAATGTCTGTCCATTTTGTTTGTCTGTTTTTGTGAAATGTTTGTTTTATGTTATGTAAAAATTAGGGTATATGTGCATGATAATAATTAAAGCCTATAAGTCCAAGTCTGATTCTCAACAGTACAATAATATTAGGTCATTTTTTATGGTGAAACAAAAGGATTTTAACAGATGTTTGGACCTTTTCCAGTCAGGTTCAGAATTATCAAATTAGATTTAAAATTTAACACAAGATGAAATGCTCCTTAACAGAATTACTGGACAGAATTACTATTCCTAAAAGTGAAAAACTTGAGGTAATTTAAATAAACTTTAATTACTTGAAATAAATACAAAGTGTAATTAAAAAGGGAAGAGCTATAGCTGACTGAAACTGTACAGGTGTGTTTATAAAACTGGGTAAGACAAACTAAGATTATAAGACATAACATGCTCTTCATTTTTGTGTTCATACATTTTATTAAGCCTTCTAAACTGATGAGGAGTGAGTTTTTTAGAACTAATGCAACCTAAATTAAACTAAACATTATTAAAATAATAGCAACAAAAAGAAATAGTGACCTTATTCTTAAATATACAGGTCCTTCTCAAAATATTAGCATATTGTGATAAAGTTCATTATTTTCCATAATGTAATGATGAAAATTTAACATTCATATATTTTAGATTCATTGCACACTAACTGAAATATTTCAGGTCTTTTATTGTCTTAATATGGATGATTTTGGCATACAGCTCATGAAAACCCAAAATTCCTATCTCACAAAATTAGTATATCATTAAAAGGGTCTCTAAACGAGCTATGAATCTAATCATCTGAATCAACGAGTTAACTCTAAACACCTGCAAAAGATTCCTGAGGCCTTTAAAACTCCCAGCCTGGTTCATCACTCAAAACCCCAATCACTGCTGTCCAGAAGGCCACTATTGACACCCTCAAGCAAGAGGGTAAGACACAGAAAGAAACTTCTGAACGAATAGGCTGTTTCCAGAGTGCTGTATCAAGGCACCTCAGTGGGAAGTCTGTGGGAAGGAAAAAGTGTGTCAGAAAACGCTGCACAACGAGAAGAGGTGACCGGACCCTGAGGAAGATTGTGGAGAAGGGCCGATTCCAGACCTTGGGGGACCTGCGGAAGCAGTGGACTGAGTCTGGAGTAGAAACATCCAGAGCCACCGTGCACAGGCGTGTGCAGGAAATGGACTATAGGTGCCGCATTCCCCAGGTCAAGCCACTTTTGAACCAGAAACAGCGGCAGAGAAGCAGCACTGGACTGTTGCTCAGTGGTCCAAAGTACTTTTTTCGGATGAAAGCAAATTCTGCATGTCATTCGGAAATCAAGGTGCCAGAGTCTGGAGGAAGACTGGGGAGAAGGAAATGCCAAAATGCCAGAAGTCCAGTGTCAAGTACCCACAGTCAGTGATGGTCTGGGGTGCCGTGTCAGCTGCTGGTGTTGGTCCACTGTGTTTTATCAAGGGCAGGGTCAATGCAGCTAGCTATCAGGAGATTTTGGAGCACTTCATGCTTCCATCTGCTGAAAAGCTTTATGGAGATGAAGATTTCATTTTTCAGCACGACCTGGCACCTGCTCACAGTGCCAAAACCACTGGTAAATGGTTTACTGACCATGGTATCACTGTGCTCAATTGGCCTGCCAACTCTCCTGACCTGAACCCCATAGAGAATCTGTGGGATATTGTGAAGAGAACATTGAGAGACTCAAGACCCAACACTCTGGATGAGCTAAAGGCCGCTATTGAAGCATCCTGGGCCTCCATAAGACCTCAGCAGTGCCACAGGCTGATTGCCTCCATGCCACGCCGCATTGAAGCAGTCATTTCTGCCAAAGGATTCCCGACCAAGTATTGAGTTCATAACTGTACATGATTATTTGAAGGTTGACGTTTTTTGTATTAAAAACACTTTTCTTTTATTGGTCGGATGAAATATGCTAATTTTGTGAGATAGGAATTTTGGGTTTTCATGAGCTGCATGCCACAATCATCCGTATTAAGACAATAAAAGACATGAAATATTTCAGTTAGTGTGCAATGAATCTAAAATATATGAATGTTAAATTTTCATCATTACATTATGGAAAATAATTAACTTTATCACAATATGCTAATATTTTGAGAAGGACCTGTAATGAGGACTTACTGCATTTAATAAAAGAGGTTAGATTTAGAATAGATGCATCTAAATAAAACTAAATTAGAATAGATTATTCACAGCTGTTATAATCTTGCTGATGAACACCAAAAAAAATTTCGGTATGGAGCCAGATGATTAAAAGAGAGCAACATTATCATGGCCAAAGAGAAACCTTTGCAGGAAAGATCCAATTAAATATTATTTAACCTTGTCTATCATGAAACCATACAGGGTTTTATTAACATCTTGGACAGCACATATTATGTATGGAAAGAAATAAAAATAAAGTTATAATTGGTAGCACAATGGAAAAATGCAGTTATTACTGAAATTATTAGATGCTGTGCTGTTACCAACTAATTTAGTTGAGGGTAAATGTGAAGGGATTACTAGATGCCCTGAAGGAAAGCCGATATTACCTAAATCAATGTTCCACTGAATTGCAAATGTGAGGCATGTGCAGAGCCATGTCTCAACTGGGGGGATGATTGGCTAAGTGAACAAACAATTCACTACATATGGATTTAATAATTAATACTTACTAAAAAAAATTTTTTTTTTTTGCATCTTGTTTGATATGTACCCCCAAGGAAATCTTTTCTTGCAAAGGACCAGATGCTATAACAGTGGCAAAAAGGACTATGTACATTTGGAATTCCAAGAAGGATTTATAGTGATAATGGAACACATTTTGTTAACAAAGTCATACAAGAACTTGGTAAATGTTTTAAGATTGACCTGAAAACACATTGTAGCTATCATCCCCAAAGTGCGGGGTTGGTAGAAAGAACAAATGGGACAGTTAAAAGGAAGCTTAGGAAGACAATGGAAGAAACAAAAAGAAACTGGGTTGAATGTTTAGATATAGTAAAACTTAATATGAGGATAACCCCATCAGCTCGGGGTGGATTAACACCTTTTGAAATAATACATGGCAGACCTTATTAAATTCCTGATCTCAAAAAAGGACCTAAAAGATCCACAACAAGAGGCAACGTTAGCAGATTACATGAAGGCATTACAGTTTAGAGACATCCAAAATGCTAATAATTTGCCAAATGATGTTTCTGAAGCCCTACAGGTTCCTGGTGATGTGAAAGAAGGTGACTGGGTTCTGATTAAGACCATTAAGAAGAAAACGTGGTGTGATCCAAAGTGGGAGGGTCCATTCCAAGTGTTATTGACAACACCTACCGCTGTGAAAATCCAAGAGGGGGCTACTTATACAAAGTACAATGTAAGAGGTGAGCCTGTCAGTCTTTCCACTCAGGCTGGAAATGATGAAGCCTGACTACAAAGGGGTTGTCGCCATCTAGTGGAGGCTTCGTCTCAATGTCAGTGAAGAAACCAATGATCTTTCCTAGCCTTTAGGGGTGAGAGAGAGACTGATAGGTAAATCTAAAGGAAATATGTTGTTGAAACATTTAATTTTGTTTTTCATGTGTGTCCTGATTGTGTTAATAATATGCCAGACATTTACACAATTTCATAATCTCCAGAACTTAAAGAGGTGGATACATGAAGATTTCCATGGAATGTTTATACAAGATATAAATTACTTGTTTGAGACTAACAGTTGGTACCAATATGTAAAAATTGTAACCAAGTCCAGAAACATTTCTGGTTGTTATGTATGTACTGAACTTCCTATCTCTTCCAACCAGCCCAGGTTGACAGCTAGACCAGTACCAGCGCCAAGAGATGAGTGTTTTATCAGAAATAGTGTTTCTGGTACCAGTACCAGTTTCCGCGTGGTAATGGGTAATGTAACATTTTATCGACTGTGATGTTACAAAGTTTAAACAGTTTAATGTTACAACTCCTGTGTCCAATTATGTGGAGATTCTTGCAGGTTCCTACTTTTCTCATTTTGTCGTGGGCACCGGTTCCATCCCGGTGGGGACTATTCCAATGCACATGTGTAACATGACTTAATATTATCCTTCCCACCAAGCTTGACCAGGGGGACAGGTCCATGATCTAAAGGGCACTTATGCAATAAATGGATTTCACTGGATGTGTGGAACTGCCATTTATTTGCAGTTGCCTCTAAGTTGGAGTGGTGTAGGTGTACCTGTTTATGTCACTGATCACACTTATGTCATTTCAGTTCAACCTTCCCTAAAGAGGGAACTCATTCGTGTGAAACCACATGAGGAATTCAAGCATAGATCAACAGGAAATAAGATTTTGCTAAATTTATTCCCATGGTTCGGAGTAGGAAAGAACATGCTTAGATTAGAAACTATAGATTATCGACTGGGACTCTTTGTTAATGCAACCACAAAAGCTCTTACAGGACTGTTCACAGAAGTCACAGCTCTTCATACCACGGTGTTGCAGAACAGGATAGTTTTGGACCTGCTGACGGCCTCGGTTGGGGGGGTTTGGGCTCTCCTGAACAAGACCTTCTGCACCTACATCCCTGATGAGACCAATGGCGAAGATGGACACACAGTGAGCGATGCTATACGCCAGTTAAATGAAATTAAAAAGGGGTATGCAGCAGGATGTCCATCTCGGCCAAAGAAGCCTTTCTTCATAGCTTACTTCTGGACCATGGTGGCAACGGCTTTTGAAAATCATGACCCCTGTTATCGCTCTGTTATTGTTGTTTGCCTTTTTTACTCTGTGTGTTATTCCATGTATCAGAGCAATGATATTAAGTGCAGTCGCAAAAACCATCAAGCGTTACAAAGAAACTGGCTCACATGAGGACCGCACCAGGAAAGGAAGACCAAGAGTCACCTCTGCTGCGGATGATAAGTTCATCCGAGTCACCAGCCTCAGAAATTGCAGGTTAACAGCAGCTCAGATTAGAGAACAGGTCAGTGCCACACAGAGTTCTAGCAGCAGACACATAACTAGAACAACTGTTAAGAGGAGACTGTGTGAATCAGGCCTTCATGGTAAAATAGCTGCTTGGAAACCACTGCTGAAGACAGGCAACAAGCAAAAGAGACTTGTTTGGGCTAAAGAACACAAGGAATGGACATTAGACCAGTGGAAATCTGTGCTTTGGTCTGATGAGTCCAAGTTTAAGATCTCTGGTTCCAACCACCGTGTTTTTGTGCGACGCAGAAGAAGTGAACGGATGGACTCTACATGCCTGGTTCCCACCGTGAAGCATGGAGGAGGAGGTGTGATGGTGTGGGGGTGCTTTACTGGTGACACTGTTGGGGATTTATTCAAAATTGGCATACTGAACCAGCATGGCTACCACAGCATCTTGCAGCGGCATTCTATTCCATCCAGTTTGCGTTTAGTTGGACCATCATTTATTTTTCAACAGGACAATGACCCCAAACACACCTCCAGGCTGTGTAAGGGCTATTTGACCAAGAAGGAGAGTGATGGGGTGCTGCGCCAGATGACCTAGCCTCCACAGTCACCGGACCTGAACCCAATCGAGATGGTTTGGGGTGAGCTGGACCGCAGAGTGAAGGCAAAAGGGCCAACAAGTGCTAAGCATCTCTGGGAACTCCTTCAAGACTGTTGGAAAACCATTTCAGGTGACTACCTCTTGAAGCTCATCAACAGAATGCCAAGAGTGTGCGGAACAGTAATCAAAGCAAAAGGTGGCTACTTTGAAGAACCTAGAATATAAGACATATTTTCAGTTCTTTCACACTTTTTTGTTCAGTATATAATTCAACATGTGTTAATTCATAATTTTGATGCCTTCAGTGTGAAGCTACAATATTTATAGTCATGAAAATAAAGACGACCGACAGACCGACAGACAGACAGATCACCATTATAGAATCCACCATAAATTCTAGCAAATGACAGAGGCTTTTTGAGGAAAAGGTAAGACCATATGTAAAAAACATCAAGCTGAAGCACAACTAGACCTTGCAACATCACTATTACCCTACAACATGACAATATTAAATTTGTGATTTGGGAAACATTTATTCTACATCATTTATCATTTCATCATTAATTTTTGTGAAAGCATTCTTTGTTTACAGCATTTTTTACACCTGCCTAAAACGTTTGCACAGTGCTATATATTTATATATATATTATATATATATATATTCATGTTTATATTCTTCCCTTCTCCTACTTTTTTAACAGTTCCCACAATGCCTTTTAACAGAAAGCTTGGTATCTTCAATCTCTCAAGGGCTTTGTGAGCAAATAAATATGATATATTGTTGCAGATCAGCCAACCTGTTTGTGAACGATAGAGTATGCAGCATGACCGCTGCTCAAAATACCAGAGGCCTTGGGGCAGCACAGCATTCTGCTTCAGTGATGCTGCTCAGGGTGGAGGCAAAGGTACCTCGCCTTCTTTTACAACAGAGGTCTTCCCCAATGACTGTCAAATTTTGCTAAAACATATTGCAGCTAGAGAGATCGAGTGAAGCGATCCACACCATAACCTCTTTACTATCAAACAAGTAAATATTCAAGGAGAGATGTCCTCTAGCTTTTCATAAGATTTAGGTTTTAAAATGACTTTCAAATGTGCTTGCTAAAAGTGTAATCTGCAAACAGCTGCTGACAACACTTTTTATAGATAGGACAACAATAATCCATAAAAATGCAATCAATATCTATGCACACACTTGGCAGGACTGCTTGTCCTCAGGTGTTCCATGACTCACACTACAAATGTACTGTACACAGTCCTTCCTTAATGTTTGTTGCTAGAGGACTCAAGGGCATTGTCAGTTTTATCAGGGCACTGTGATTCATCAGGTTAGTTGGTAAATAAGAGATGCTATCAAGCGCTCCTGGTGGCATTGAAGGCTCTTGTCCTAATCAATAACTTTCCAATTCTTCACTGATCTCCGCCTCTGATTAGCTGGACTGATCCAATAGGCCCTGTTGTTGTCTATTACTGAGCTAGGACAAAGCCTTCCCATTAAACCTGCCCTTATCTGTGGTATTACTGATATAAGGTGTGCCGGTGCCAGGGAATACAACGATGAAATCCCCAGGCTCTTGTAATTTCTAGTCAACTTGAGCAAGCAGATTGCAAAGAGATTTCACTCCGTCTAGTAGCACCACAGTCCTTTAAAGTGTTGAGACGGTAACCAACCAGTGCACAAAGAAAGGGCATGCTAAGGTAAAATGGCTTGTAATTTTTCATCTTGCTTTAGTGGGAACGAGAGAAAGCAAAGTGACATGGGTAATAAGGGAGTTCAAGACAAGGAGGGGCGGACAGGCTGTCAGTCAGAGAGAAGCGGCGATGGCAGCAGGCACTCACTGATGATGCTGATGAATAAACTCACTCTAATTTGAGTTAATGACTATGAAATATGCATTAATTTTCTTTTTCAAAATGATCTGTAATGAGCACAACTGATGAAAAGGGGAACTGAGCAGCCTTTACTTTGGCATCCAGAGGGCATCCTACATGCATACACAGCCAAAACTACATATCTAAAAAGTGGCAAAACCAAGTTTTGAGCATGATTTTTTTCATATTTCTATGATTCCAACCCTGCTTTTTAATTGGGCTCGAAGGACATTGTGATGAAAATCGCTAAAGGTTAAACCAACGGGAGAAGAACTCAGCAGGATAGTAACTATCCTTATTCACAAAAATAAGGCTAATCCCTAAATCACAACTCCTGTTAATGATTTCATGCAAACCTGTGAGCTTACTTTAATGAAGCTACCAGGCATGGAGCAAAACTACTTTGGGTCGATTTATACCAGCCATCCTGGTTTGTAAGAAAATGTTAGTGAATAATCCAGAGCAACTACGTAAAACCAGTAAAATCTATAAACAATGTGTTAATTAAATGAATAAACCAAATAAGCTAAGTTTTTGTTTCATTGTGTTATTTTTTATCCCTGTCATTTGTTAGCAATGCATGCAGGTTGCCATATAGACCATGCTGTTACTCCCGATGTTTAGGATCTTACGGAGAGCCATTTTAGTAAAACACATTAAGTATTAGACACAGGGCAGTTTGATTTAAATTAAAATACTTCAGATTTTTTAAGGCAATGTTCTGTGACAAAATGATCAGTATTTGTAAATAGGAGAAAATATCCTGATTAAGACGTAGTCAGAGGGGGGCCTCCAGTCTAGCAGAATTGAGCAATTTAAAGCAACTCAAACTGTAAAAATTCATATCTGTGGAATATTAGCAGCTATTAACCATCTGTACTTTCACAAGAAACAACGTTTGTCGCTGTTCTTTCTGCTGAAAAACGTCCATGTGACTACGGTAAAGTTATGCTAGTTTAGGCCGCTGTCTATATCAATCAGCAGTGCCTAATCAGACCAGTCTTAGTCCACCCAGAATAGAGGAAACCTTTGTTCAATGCAACAAGCTTCCAGTTGTCCAGGTTAATCAGTTATAAATTGCAACAATCAGCTAAAACTGAACTTTACAGAATCACTGTAAATGAGATCTTTCCACTACAGGTAAAGGAACTATGTTTGAACATTGCTTCAGAGAACTTTGCTTTAAACAATTTAAGCTAATACTGTTACAAATATTAGTAAATGTATGGAGGTAAAAATACCCCTTGGCAGTTTTAGTATTAAATAAACAACAACAAGTTCCTGATTTATTTATGTCTCACACAAGATTGGTAGCAGACTTACAAAGAAGATGGTAAATGTTACACTCGCCATGTTCTGTAGCAACTGTTCCACTGGCTTTTTGCTTTGCGACAAAAGAAAAAAGCTGAACTCATTGTTACTCTTTGCTCGGAAGAGCTGTGTCTAAGAAGTATCAACATTAGTCATGTACCTTCATGTTATTCATGTCTACAGTGAAAATATAGCTTGAAAAGCTGCTTCAGGGTGTTAGCTTCACCCTGCTGTCATTTATTCCAGGAAGCTGCCAGACTTAACACAAGCTCTAGCCTGAAGTTAAAGTAACAGCCAGCTGCTGTGCCTTTACAGCTTTTCAGGCTGATGTCGGTCCACACGGTAGCAAAGCCTGAGTGCAAAGTTCTGTTCCACAGGCAGGCGAGGTTTTCTGAAAATTATCTTTCTCAGTTTCTCCATCTAAACTGTAGCAAGGATGTGTTTATTCTGACTTAAAGCTGTTGCTCTTCTGAAAGATTTCTGCAGAGATTAGAAGGTCTTTAGCTTAGTACAAGCACAAGGGATTATTTTAAAGTCTTCATGATCTCTGTTCATTATGGCTCTTTGTTGATTTTTTTCTTTTCACCCGGCAGTGGCTTCATACACAACAACTATATTACAGTTTTTCCAAACATTATGTTTTTCAATAAAAATGTAATGTAATGTATGGTCTAGTGTCTATGTAATAAGCCTAGCCTAGTTTTATTAAATAATGCATTACATTAATACAACATACTGTTTCATTCCTTCTTGTCTGTGCATCATAAACATTGAAAGAAAACATACAAAGCTTGTCTGGGATGCAAGATGACATATAACTGATTTTTAACCCCGTCAATGTCACCTTGGGAAGTTAGCCACATCACTCAGACCTGCCACTAAGACTGTAGCCAGGACCGGGGCCAGGGCCTGGTTAGTGTTACATGATGCCATCTCCAAACTATATAGTCAGTAATGAAATTTGGAAAAGAGTCTTGGCAAAACTCCACACTAAGTGTTTTTATTTCTGTGCTCATGAGCTTAGTTTATTATGTGCAAGATAATTTTTTTAAATTTTTTATTCTAAAGTTCCATAACCTCATTTAAATTTCGCTTACAGATATTTCAAGTATCGACTTTGCCCTTTTGTTAACACATCAGTGGGATGGTTCAGCCTGCAGGCAGAGATGGTTTGGTATGGTGTCTAACCTCTTATCTGTCAAATTCACTGATTAGCCTCCCTCCTGCTGGATGCACAGAGACGTGGGAAGTAAAAGTGAACTGTCGGAAACCAAGAAGTGAACATTTCCTTTTTGCTCTGCCCATGAAACAGCAAGCAAATTTGAGTTCCAAATTTCATTTTGCCATTATCAAGCTCACAACAATTTCACAGCACAGCAGTCACACCGTAATGAACTTCCAGAAGTAATTAAAGCCTCTTTCCTGTGGAGGGACCTTCATGAATAGGAGAAAGACAGCTTTCTAGCAGCCTGTAATCATGGAGCATTCCAGCTGAGGTGTCACATTGGCTTTGTTGTTTGCCAGAAATCCCTTCAGCATGCTAAATTGAGGTCCAACCAATCATCATGCTTCCACGTGATGCATAATTACTATGGCACGCCATTGCTTCATTCATACATCCAACCATAAGCTCAACCAGAAATAAATATCAGATGTAAGGTAAAAGGTGGCATTAGATCCTGTTTATCAGTAACTTTGACATTAGTTTAAACTTGTTATCAGGTCTAGCCTAAGGGCCAATGAATCCAATGAAATTCATCTGAGGGCCAAAACATGGAATTATATATTATTTATCCCTTTGGATTCAGCCATCTAAAAACATAGTGGTAATGAAGTTCTAAGCAAAGTCAAAAACTGCATTTAAACAAAAAAATAATAGTGTAATAACTGAGTTATAAAGACATTACATATCAATATATCATACCTTATGGAAGACGAAAACATTTAATATATTATCTTAGTACAATCTTAAATATTCAAAATAAGAAGAAATGAGAAGAGGAAAATTTCTGATAAGTGTCTGATTACTACAATTGCCTGTCTATTTATCTTGAAAGATATAAAACTACAAATGGACTTCCTCCTTTTCCTGAACAAAATATCAATCAAGCTTTCTTCAAATAAACTCACATTTGAGAGTGTTATGTATTGCTGGGTTTTGGGTCGACCAATGTACAGACAGATGGTTAGAAGCAGTATGGTGAGTTGTGAAATTATTTATTAACAAAAAGCAATGAGACTGGAAAAACTAACAAGGGGTCATGGAACACAGGTAGGGTATCAGACATGGAGCATATTGTAGCCAGGAGGAACCAGTGGAGAGTAATGAATACTGAGGGAGTATAAATACTGAGGGAGAGTGGAGAATGAACCAATGAACCGCGCGAGCTACTTAAGGAGCAATGAGGAGCAGCTGGTTGGAGAGAAATGCAGGCAACTGAAGGAGGGAGGCTGATTAACACAGAAGATCAGGGAATCTAACAGGACAGGAATAATTAAACAATGGATTATATTAGATCAGATTAGATTAGATTACATTACATTACATTAGATTTAATGTCCAAAGAAAATGTATCTTGGATTCAAACACTGGCTGCTGCTTGAATATAAAAATATAAAAAATAATAGTAGTAAACAATATTTTAAATGTGTTGATGTCTAAGTAAGCGGACTACAAGCCGGGTCCTCATATGAAATGGAAATGATGATATATGCCCTTCAATACCAGATGAGGACAACTTGCACTAGCTGCCTTACTTTCCACCATTACAGCACCAGGAAAGACATTTACTCGGTGAGAAGGGTGAGATTTATGAGGACGCTGAAATGTTTAAACAATGTGCAAAGCTATCCAAGTGGTGGCTTCTTTTTTTTAAACATAACCTCACTGTGTGAAGATGTATGGCTTTAATAAAGAAAGGTTTTGGACTTTCTTTTTGTTGAGAGGTAGAGAAAATTAAATTGAAGTTTTAAATTGTCCTTATAAGGGCAAAACATATATTTTAGCACATTTTGCTGTCTTGAGTCATATGTACAAATGTTATTTATATCTAGGAGTTATCTCTTTTTAGAGATGAGAGGTTTGACTGATTTTTTTTATTTATTCTTTGGCATCTTTTGGTAGTATCAAATACAACTTTTGTTGGTTTAGCTTTGTTACCCAATTATATTCTCCCTAAAGGTGAACTTGGCCTCTTTTGGATTCTATGATATTCTGCTGCTCCTCCAATGTGGGGGCTTAAAGCTACATTCAGTTTAACGGTCAGGGAAAGGTTAGTTACTTTATAATAATGATAATAATAAAAACAGTCACATGGTTTAGAACCATCTCATTGTAGAGCTTGAGCTGACTTTAGTGGTCCTCCCCAAAAAAATGGGATCAGTTGGTTGTGGCTTAATATTGACAAATTAACTGCGTTGCAGAGCTAATGAACGCCAACAGCATGAGTTGTTAATGAACATTACTCTGTGCTAATCAGAAACTTTTAAAAACACAAGTGCAGCGGAGAGAGCATTTGGAAAACCCGTCAAAACTGAATTGGATAAAAGTGAATAATAAACATCGTTTTGAAACAGGGGTGCCCTAACTGCAGCCCTTGAAATGATTTTGTGCAGCTTTTGACCACAGTTCAAGATTGAAAATAAATACTATGACGGTTGATGCAGACACAAAAAAATTTAGGGTGCAGTTTTAACTGATGTGAGACTTTCAAAAAAAAGATGAAGGCAATTAAAAATCTTCTTAAAATGGAAAATGTAGGGTGCAACATAAAGTCAGTTACCAGCTATTTGTTTCTGTTTTTAATTCAATTGGATTGTAAAAAAGTAGTCTTGGGTGGTGTATCCACTTATTAGACTTGGCTAAATGAGTAAAAGTGAACTATATCTTGTTCTTGTTGCGGAAAATATACACACACACACACAACTCTGACAAAGACAATAAACCAGAAAAATGTAGGACTGACTCTAGCACCATCTCATCAAAGCTGTCTAACACAGAACAGCTGCACAACAATAATGCTACGGGACTCTTAGTAACATTTTTAAGCGCAGGCAAAGCAAGCATTAAAGCACAAATTGCTTTTAAATGCAAGCTCAAAGACAATGATGTGATTCCTGCCAGTGTTCTGAGAAAGTTAATATGGAATGCCATTAATGCTGAAATTCCTAATTTTTGCCTTACACATATATATATACATATATATATATATATATATATAATACACTGAAAAGACAGACAGACAGACAGACAGACAGACAGACAGACAGACAGACAGACATAGAAGATAGATAGATAGATAGATAGATAGATAGATAGATAGATACAGACAGACAGACAGACAGACAGACAGACAGACAGACAGACAGACAGACAGACAGACAGACAGACAGACAGACAGACAGACAGACAGACAGACAGACAGACAGACAGACAGACAGACAGACAGACAGACAGACAGACAGACAGACAGACAGACAGATAGATAGATAGATAGATAGATAGATAGATAGATAGATAGATAGATAGATAGATAGATAGATAGATAGATAGATAGATAGATAGATAGATAGATAGATAGATAGATAGATAGATAGAAATACAAATTGCCTGTCACATTAAATTTATTTTTTGTTCACTGTATTAGGATACCAAAACAGACATGTTTGCCATGAACTAAATAGCTTTCTAGGAAACAACCCTTTTACCAACAGTAAAGCATATGAGCTGGCTGGGCTATGGTTTAGGGATTTGGCAGCAGTCAGATCTGGCCAGCTCGCCATCATAGAATCCACCATGAATTCTAACAAATGTCAGAGGCTTCTTGAGGAAAAGGTAAGACCATCTGTAAAAAAAAAACATCAAGCTGAAGCTGAATTAGACCTTGCAACATGACTGTGACCCTGCAACATGTCAATATTAAGTTTGTGATTTGGGAAACATTTATTCCATACATTTTGATAACAAACCAAACAGGGCAGTTTTCATTAATTAAATTAAAGCCATTATACTGTACACAACTCAATTTGTTAAGAATATGAGTTGCACATTTTAAATTCATACCATTTATGTAAATATATTCTAACAATTCTAAATAAGTGTGAATGAAATTAGTCATCAGTTTGGAGCTTTGGCTCTCATTTTTGGTTCTGCAGTCAGGAAAAACTGCTGGTGTATCAATATACTATCCTTTCCATCTCTTTGAGTGACAGCTCATAGGAAAGCAGCTCTTATTGTGCTGATGTCCTGCAGAATTTCCCAGCTTCGGCTTGGGCTGCAAGGAGCTTAGAATAAGCTCAAGCGGCACATGTGAACGGACCGAGCTGTGATTACTGATGCTGCTCCTGTCCATCGGCATTAAGGCTTAAACCATCTGAGGCCACGCCGATATTCTTCTTGATGACTGGTCTCAGTAACTGCAGTCGGGACCTCAAGTTGTCTCTTGGCAGAATAAAACGCTACATCAATACATCATCTGAGAGCAGCACATTAAGGAGGAGCACTCATCAAACTGAGAATGAAACCTGGAGGCCTTTAAACTTAGCACAAGGGCACTGTACTGGTAAATGACACATGCTAGCAGTATATATTATTGTATTTTGCAGCTAAGTGAAATTCTCATTATACACCTTGTTGGAGCCAAGAGGTTGCGTTAACGGCAAATCAATGCCTGCATTCCAATAATAACTTCTCCCCAGAAAGAAAAGAAAGAAGCGTTGCCTTGGAGGTCAGTGAGAAATTTGGTTGTGATATTCACAGTATGCTATGAATGAACAATTTCTTATTAGTGATCCATAACATTCATAAATATGACATCACACAGAGGTCAATTTTTTTCAGCCACTGGACAACAGGTTGGAGAAGAACCAATATTTTTGCATGGGAGATAAAAAAAACACATACTGTTTGACAACTACAGTGGCATCTTGGGGTCGCCAACTGGCCAAAGGAACCATTAGACATTATGTTCACAGACAGACAGACAGACAGACAGACAGACAGACAGACAGACAGACAGACAGACAGACAGACAGACAGACAGACAGACAGAGACAGACAGACAGACAGACAGACAGACAGACATATTTTGCACACGTCAATTACATACAGTATTTCTAGCTGCAGGTATAGATAACGTAGGCATCTCACACATACATAGCAACATTAGCAACATTTTCCAAACATTTCCCACATATACAGCTACATAGATATTACATATATGGCACCCATCCGTCCCGCTATTCTATACTTCCCCTCATAAACATAAGAAGAACAACACATCACAGGAAACACAAGGAAATTAATCATTGTCACTGAGGGGACAAAACTCTTCTTGAAAACAGTTTTTTTCCAGGCTAGAGTTCCTTATCTGCGGCCAAATGGGAGTATCCTAAAGAACCGGTTCAAAGGATGGTCAGGACTGTCTGCTATGTGCGTGCAAGGCGTATGGTAACTATTTGGATTTGAATCAGGCAAGCTAGGAGTAGGCTAACAACCTGACCCCTGCTGCGACCAGCGTGAGGTCCGACAATCTTACACTGTGCAAACAGAAAAGGCTGGATTTTTCTGGTCAGCAACTTCTAACATCATTTTAGATACAGTCTCTGTTGCACACGTTTCTATGTGATGGTGACATGTTCATTGAAGTTTATTGTCTATGGTAAGGCCCATGTATTTGAAAGTACTGACCTATTCAATTGGTTGACCATGAATAGCAATGTGATAATGTCCAGGGGATAATTTTTATGTGTACACAACCAGTTATTTTGTTTTGTCAATGTTGAGTTGAGTTGAAGATAGTTATTGGAAAACCACATTACAAAGTCTTTGATTGATTGGTGGTGGGGGACTGTGATGGAACTGTTGTCTGTGAGTAGTCTGACTATGGCTGTATCATCTGCGTATATGCTACGCCCTGGGGGGCTCCAGGAGTTTGGTGGTATCATCACCAACACTGGGGGGCTCCAGTGTTGGTGATGATGGCTGATGATATTGTTGTCTTTATTTTCAATGTCTGTGGCCTATTGCTGAGAAAGTTATATATCCAGTGAATGAGGAGAGAGGTGACATTTAAGTGATATAGTTTCTTGATGAGTTGATGGGGCTGGGTTGTGTTCAATGCAAAGCTGAAGTCAACAAACAGAACTGACGCAAAGCTATTAGGAGTCTCAAGATGGTGATGGAGCGAATGAAGAAGACATGCTACTTCGTTCACTGTTCCTCTTTCAGCTAGTATGAAAATTGGTAAGGGTCTAGTAGTGGGCTGACAGTTGATAGGATGAGGTGCAGTATGATTTTTTCAACACATTTCATGACTATTGGTGTAAGAGCAACAGGGCGAAAGTGGTTGGGCTCTGTGGGTTGGGGTGTCTTAAGTACAACTATAATTGTTTATGTTTTGCAAGGAGTGGGTATTGTAGCTGTCCTGTAGTATTCCCAGAAGATGGCTGGGATGCCATCTGGCCTTGGTGCCTTGGTAATTCTGCACCTGCCCAGCTCCTGCTGCATATCTTCCTGTGTAAAGGGTGGATGGGGAAGCTCCTGAGTTTTCCTAGTAGATCCTCACAGGTAGGGGTATAGTCCTGCGTGTCAAACCGGTTGAACAAACTGTACAGGGTTTGCAAATTACAGGGTCCAGATTTTGAAAGTGGTGGTGTGTTTGTTCCTGAACTGTTAGTCGTTTGACTCTGTGGGATGCTTGTATTAACACCAGGTATATAAATATTTGTGCCAACAGTGATTTCTTAATCACTGAATATGTGAACTCAAACTAAAGGTCAGATATTTCTAGAATGGTAGTCTGTAATAATGTGTCATACCTGCTTGTGTTTTTGTTATATTACCTGGTCTAGTCCTTTGTTTTCTGTCTCCCTGCACCCCAAGCCCACACCGGTTCTGTGTTTTCCCCTGATTGTCTTTTCACAATTGTCACTGGTTCCCCCTGCTGTTCAGTTTTTGTATTTAGGCGTGTTTTTTTCCTTTGTTCCCCGCTGGTTCCTTATGTATGTGTATGTACGATCTCGTGTGTTGGCTACCCTGTCTGTGTCCTGCCATGGATAATAAAGACTCATCTTATCTAAAAAACCTCAAGCTTCAGGAGTTCTTCCCCCATATTGGTCCATCAAAAACCATATTATGACATAATGATACTGTGATAAAAATTTATTTTAAGGGTTGCTCATCTGATCTTTAGCAGGACTGCCAACACATTTGCATCTGTGCATACTGTAAATGGCACAATTCAAAAATGTTCAGAAAGAGCAACTTAGTACTTCGAAATTTGGCTAATACTACAATATCGATATAGATTTAATTCAAGCAAAAACAGATCAGACAAGTTGGTTCATTATTCCAGCTCCAGCAAACCCCAAGCAAAAGGTAAAAAAAATCTTACATTGTTCGCCTGACCATAAACAACTTTTACTCTACAGAAGTAAATAGTTTCTGCACTGCAGTAGCCCACTGTGTATTATCAGTAGGCAAATGTGAAAGCAAACCATATATGGGCTACTGGATTTCTATTTGTATCCATGTTACCCACATGAAGTAGTTGGTGACCTCTTTTAAAAGGTTGCTATGCTGTCCCACCTTATTTCCTTTGAAATCCTTCAAGGTTTACTTCTCTACATAGTGCCATTTTCTAATTGATTGGCTGGTGTTCTTATTTTAAAAGCCAAATCTTACCAGTGTTGAGGTCTTTATACTCCTGGGATGTGTGTTCGTTCTGGTGCACCCATTCACCATTGCATTTGAAGAAGATCTGTAAGGCGGGCGTGGCTCGACAGCGCAGCTTGATGGGGTTGCTTTTAACAATGTACGCATCCTCCGGCTCCTGGATGAAGTGCGGCAGAGTGCCTTGCACTGAGGGCATGGTATCTGACTGCCCGCCTGAGGAACCTGCAAACACAAATCCTCGGTTACTTCAAAAAAGCCGGAATAAGAAACAGGCAGTCTGCCAAAGACAAATACAGAGTTGTTTTCAGTTGGATTCACAATTTGGCAATGAAAAAAAAACTGTTAGCTCTGCTTTATTTAGCTAACACAAGTATATAAAAAGTGGCTGGGAATTTAAAAAGAAAGCTCAAATGACAGATTTCTGTATTCCCTATTCATCAAAAGCCAAAATACTGTGGGAAGATGGAGCATACACACAACACAAATCATCCCTTTCTTTCTTGTTCTAGCAGACCTGTTCCTCTCAGAGCAATTTGCAGATAAATGAAATCAGAGAGGAACAAGTGGAGATAAATTAGGAGGAGGCTAATTATCAAAATTGTGGCTGTGGAGTCTGAATACATCTTATCTCACCATGGATTTTGATTCAGAGAAAAATAGACTTTGTGCCAGGGGCAACAGAACTACATCCTCAAAGAAAACTCATGCCACAACACTATTTTTGTTTGATGCTGGTAAAAGAACAGCCCAGTTTTTCACTATTGCATATCATGGCAGCTCATCAATCTGAGGACAGGTTTGAAAAGGTAGATCTTGGAGACTGAAAGAGGGTGACTAGAAGTATTTCTTTTTTCATCTTATAGCCAACTTGTGGCCTTACACAGCATGCTGTTCTTCCTTCCTCTGGAGCAGAGTGTTCACTGCATTCGGAAACAATGAGGAACAGGACGTTTGTGCTCCTGCCATCCCCATGATGCTTCTAAGAACAGCACCTTAACCCCATCAAGGCAGCTCCAGTTGAGCTATTCAGTGCTGTAAAAGGCTAGGGAAGCCATTACACCCCCCAACTTCCTCCTCATCACATCCAACTCTGTCCAGTGAAATCAAATCTGACTTCTCTGCACATCTTTCCATCAATGTTACCCTTGTTAAATGGGTAAATGAATGGATGCAGTGGTAGAGAGGAACCGAACACAAACAGGAAATAAAATTAAAAAATGGAAATAATATGCAGACGGTACCTACTGTTACACAGGCAAACGTCTACCATATATTAACTAAATGTACTCCATTGTATTATTCATACTGCTATTATCATCCGTTTTCCTTATATTCATTGCTTATTATTATAAGTTTGGAAATATTTAGAATTAAAACAATAACAAAACTAACAAAACTTTAGGAACGGGAACAGCCATCCAATGATGCTTTCTCCATTGTCCTTAAATATGTTTGAAACCCTTCAGTTCAATTAGGCTGCACAGCTTCAGTTCCAGTTGTAGTTTGTTGAAAGTAGAAGGGTCATTGTAAGAAAATGCCTCCCAAGTTCTATACATACTGAAGGAACCCTGAATGCAATCAAAGCTTGTGAGGAGAGGCTGTAGTTCCCCTGTTTATGTCATATATAGGATGTTAGATGCACTGGTAGTAAACCAATTACTGATTTATAAATGAAAATATACTAATGCAATAGTCTGTGTAATGGCCAGTTAATCAAAGAGTCTGAACTCCAATGGTGGATTAAAGTTTTGGACCCTTTGGATTTTAAAATGGTTTTTCAGGGAAAATTAAAGTTTCTCTATATTTAGTAAAAAAAAAAAAGTACTTCATTCATATCCTCTTTTCGAGCTTTAACTATCATTCTTATCTTTGGGGAAACTGCTTTAAAAGACTGTTAGTACTTTGTGTTATAAGGTGGAATCCAGGCCTGTTCCCCCCACCAGTATCTGTTGAAAAGCTATTTTGGAACCAACATTGCCAGCCTCTGTCTGCACACTGTACCGTGTCTCCAGAAAACTTTGCAGGCATCTTTGTCATAACTTTTTTTGCTGAGTGAACACTAATGCTCATCATGTATCATGATTCACCTGCAGATATTAGGACCCAATTGTTCACCACCTTTGCCACCATTTTAAGTGTTGCTACCTTTAAAAAAATGTGAAGTACTTAGTGGTGCCAGTCCAGGCCAAGCCCAAGTGGTCTTAAATGATAAATAATCACTGCTATTACTCTAATGCAATTTAGAAAAAAAGAATGGGCATTAAATTGTCTTTTCAAAAACCCAGTGAACAGGATGGTAGAACACTTAGGAAACAGATTACAGTAAGAGGAAAGGAAAGGTAAAATACTTAATACTTCCTCCTACACATCATGGTTAGGAAAGACATATTACAGACTTTTCAGCAGATACGTTTCTCATTAGATCTCATTTTGGATGCTAGAGTTTCATTTCAATTAAAAGCAGGAGCTCAGATGATATATAAAAGAAAAAAGACAAATAACTAGCTGGAAAAACATGCTAAATGGCAGTCTGTTGTTTAAGATGACACAATGTGTGTGCATCGTTTTAGGACCCACTGCTTCTAGAACGTTTCTTGGTCACTCATTTAACAGACAGAGTATAGCCCTTTAGCTGTTCACATTTTGCCATGTTACAACTGAAACCTTAATTTATATTATTGGGCTTTTATGCGATAGATCAAAACAATATACTGCACAATTGTGCAGTGGAAGGAAAAGGAAACATGATTTTTTCTTACATTTTCATAAAAACTGAAACAAGTGTTGCATGTATACAGTCAGCACCCGGAGTAAATACTTTATAGAACCACATTTTGCTGCAGTTAACCTGCAGGTCTTTTTGGTGTCTGTACCAGCTTTTAAAATCCAGACACTGAAATTTTGCCCAATATTCTTTGCAAAATGGGTCAAACTCAGCTACATTGAGTTTGACCCATTAATTGGATATTTTCCTGGACTTTGACTGGGCATTTAAAAAAATACTTGATCCATTAACACATTCTCTGTTTAATGGTAACTTTGCCCAACCAGTCAGTTTATGTGGATGTGCATGACATGCAGTTAAACTCCGTGATTCTTTAAAACTGAAAATAATGTCAAGGAATAAATGCATCAAAAATATTCATATTTTTAGAAAAGTAAAAAAGAAAAAAAAAAGCTGTCAATAATAAAGAACAAGGTTCCAGAAACTTGGCAAATTTTGAAAAGCAAAACTAAAAAATGTTTCAGTTTGCAACTCTTCCATTTCTTTTCAGCAAACACTGTATCTGTATCCCTTGGGACAGTGAAGGTACATAACATTGAAGCATGTTAGGTGATATTTTGTAATTTAAAATTTTTTCTGAAAACACATTGTTTTTGTTTTTTTATTTATGGTTGCATAATCCCATCTTGGGTCTTCTGGCTCATCAAGGAATGTTACAGCAAGCAGGGACTGTGACCACAGTAAAATTGACTTCTCCGGTGGATTTCTATACAAGATGACCCACTGCTGAGTTTACTTCTGCAGTTGTCATATATTATGATACCCATGTCATCGAATCGTCTACTCCCAACAAGATTAAATGTAAGTATTATAAGATAAGTATAGGTCTTTCCAATTAATTGTGGCTTCTATAGTTTTATTTTCTTTCAGTCTCTAGTTGGTTCCTCGATTTTTCTTCTTTTGTCGACATTTCTTCAGTACATCCATAATTATTAACCCTTCACCAACTAGACCCTTCTCATGGCTCTGGACTCCAGTCTTCTATGCATTATAAATGTACCACCTCTTCCCAGCTCCCTCAGCCTCCACGCTGTTCCGCTCTTCTCCGCGTCCAGGTTCTCATTCTTACTCAGCCAGTCCCACTACTTGGGCTCTCAGTCTAAGGGCAGCTCCCTTCTTCCCCCCTTTCACCAGAATCATTTCATAAACTCTGCTTTACTGGTGCTGCAATGTGACAGACTCTTCCTCAGGGTATAAATAAAGATATATCTAAGATGCCATAAGAAGTATTCTGAATTTCAGGTTTGATCTAATTATCTTTATGTACCAATTAAAATATGCTTCCAAAAAATTATTTTAAAAAGTCTCCAGTCTGTTGATTTCTAATAATTTACAATAACTTGAACCTTTAGCTGAAGATGATATCATATAAATGCACAACTAATAACTACTGAGGTGGAATAATATGGTGCCCTGTTTTTTGATCATTGATAATGAATGCCAGCAAACAACGCTTGCATAACAGTGGCGACTATTTCTGAAGCTTTGTTACAATGGTTCTCAAAGGTGTTCAGACCCGTGTTAAAAATGACAGATTTCTGATATGTAAAAAAGAAGACTTTAATACATTTTTTATATCTTTTTCCAGCTTAAATGTAGCATTTTGTCTGCACAATTTTCTTTAAGAAAAGTTTTTTTTCAACCCATCCATAGAATTTGGAATTTTTTGTGGGTGCAAGCCAGGCAGAGTCAAAAATTGGCAAAGATGGTGAAAAGATGTAAAAAAATAAAGTTTTTCCATTCTAATTATGCAAATTGGTAGATGCAGAGCATATTACAAAATATTTTCACCAAACATACAACAATAGAAAATGAACCTTTGATAAACATTTTACTAGGAGAATATAAAATAATATAAAAAGATGCATTTGAAATGCAAGTCAGTGGCACAAAGAGGTGCAGAAGAGACACATTGTTTGATTGTGTGAATGTTGATAATATTATGTTTGTCAACATGTGATTTTGAGTCAAAATCAGGTTATTCAGCTCTTTGGAGCAGTCAGTCTTGCTATTGAAGCAGATCAGCTGATAGTTTTGCTTTTTTTTTTTTTTTTAGAGTTTCTTAAGTTATCACACTTCAGCAAGTTATGTGCAGTTGACTTTAGCTCCATCAGCAATTTTTAGCCAAAACAAAAAAAAAAGATTCAGCATTCACACTGAAGTTTTGCAGGGAATGTATTTCTTTTTCTAGTTTTATTTAAAAGGCATATTGAACACAAGAGAGGAAAAAAAAATATGGAAAAGGACAACTCACCCCAAATACACAACCTGACCAAAGTTTATGTAATTTGCAAAGTTCAGCAGAAAACAAAAGTTAAAACAAAAATATGTGAAAGCAGTCCAGGAGTGTTAAAGGTACCTGTACAAAGGAGTTATTGAATAAAAGTTACATAATATGTGGAAAAAGCTTTAAAATTTTTCATCCTGGTCTCTTCACTAAACAAAACAATTTAAACAGGATTGTAGACATTTTTCTTGATCCACTGTACTTGTTATAACTTATCAGTGTGACAAAAAACTTCAGCAGAAAGTCTGCCTCACTATTTTTCTACTATTATTTAAGGCAACAACACATATAATAGTTGGTGCGTAAATCCGCCTCCACTCAGCACCTTTGTAACCACCGAGCATCCCTGCTCTAATCAGCTAATTGCTGCTGTGGTGGATAATAAAATACTCGAGCACGGCCTTGCTTCTTTCTTTTTATTTTAATGATCTGCTGTGTCCTTTTCTCTTACTGCTTAGGCATTTGGCATATTTAGAAGTAGCAGATAATTGGAACAAGGTGACAATTCACGCTCCATAAGCCTGCAGCCATGGAGCCTGCTGGTTTACCTGTGATGGATGCTCATAAATAGCGTTAATGAGATGACTGCAGCTCCTATAAGTCACTTATGTCCTCATTACGCTGGTTAATTTTAACACTGCCTTTGAAAGGTTTCTTTGCCCTGTTGGCTGCCTGTCACAGATTTCCACGTGACTTGGTGCGAGAGTCAGTGGAGCAGACATGCAGCAGATAAATGCACCTGGGTAACGGGACGTCTGGCTCAGGCTGGCTGACAATGCCTCCGAGCCAGGGGACTGTGTTAAACAAAAGCAGATTCAAATCTACAATCTCTCAGTGACATGCCAGGTCAATAAGCATTGCACATCCTGTTTGGATATGCAAGAGGGGCTTGAGACTGTACAGCTTTTATTAATGAAGAGCAGAGGCATGGGACTGTGGAAGAGCAACTCGTACCACAACCCCACAAAATGTACATCACATAACACCACATTACAGCGAGAGTTGTTTGCTTCTAAACACCAAAAGCTAAATAATTTTAAAATGGACAAATCAAAACAAGCAATAAGCTGACCCCTATGATCTAAACCTGTTACAGTAGATGTTTTGATAACTGATCATTGCTTTGATTCATTACTGAAGGTGTGCTGTTGACAGAATAATCATGTTCATCAAGGAATCATCTTAACCTATTTCATTTTCTAAAAGCGCAGGATGAGTAAGATGAACAAGGTTTCTCTGGAGAAAAATTTGAGATAAGTTAAAATGAAGTTAAAGAAACAATCAGAGATGCACCGATCAGAACTTTGATGCCAATATCTGGTTTGTATAATTTTGACCTGCCAATAACATTTACTCCAGCTGTGCATGGAGCGATCCCACAGATTGTAGCAGAACATATCTACCAGCATTATACAAACATGTATAAACATCTTATGATATTATTATGACAATCTCGTTTCCACATAGGATTCAGCAACATGAGTTTGGATGAACGTTTTCCACAAGAAGCAGGCTGTTAAGTAGAAGTGCTGACTCTCACAGCCTCTGAAGAACTGTGCTAATGAGAGTTGGTAGATTTTGGGAACATCACTTTCAATTTGTGTTATGTTTCATTTCAAAATACATTCTTGATTCAAAAAACAGTTAGGATGCACTAGTTTTAAAACTGCACCTCTGCTCACTCTGCATGAAATAATTTACTCATGCCCTTAACCCACTATATTGTAATATACAAGGGCGTCCTCAACAAATTAGATTTTAGACCCTGAAATTAGATTTTAGGCTCTGAGAAAATAATAAGAGCTGGATAAAAGTTTCATAAAGGCGCATCCAAGGGCTTCAGCTCTCAATCGATGAATGTTAAGCACAATGTTTGCTCTACAGGTACTTGTTCATATGGATCGTACTGGTATTCCATCAGATTATTGCTTGCACTGTTGTAAAATCTGTGAATGTAAATCAATTTAGAAAAGAATAAAGTGAAATATTAAAGACAATATATGATCTCGGTATAATTTTCAAACAACTGCAAAACCTAGACAGAACAGGAACATACCATCTTCAATGTTGCTGCACAGCTGTGAAATCCACTCTACCTTATCCTTTCCTGGTTGAGGTAGAATGCGGTGTGTCACAGCAGATAAGCTGGATTAACACAGCCAGAAAGCTGAACCAATGAGACTTCACAAAGAAACAAAGAAGTCATTATGTTGGACAAAATAGTACTAAACATAGCAACGGTCTCCCTTTGCAAGGGATTCTCCCAAGACAAACTACATCAAAGCAGGAATGTTTTGGAGACCCATGACCCTGCCACCTTGACACAGGTATTGGACTCTTTACAAAACCTAGCATTTGCTGGGCAATGGCTTCTCCATCACATGCTTAAACTGCTATATGATGATGGGAAGAAGAATGGGATGAGAGGTAGGGAGCAATCCTACTAGTATTGTGAAGACACACAAGGATGTCACTGAATGCATTCACCCATTGGGACTTTTGAGAGTCATTCAGGGGACCCTAATGGCACAGCAGTAGGTCAACAGCAACTTGCTGTGTGTAGAGGCAACAGCAAGTATCGAGGGAATGCCTGTGACACGAGTCCTCCTGTTTCCAGCCGGGTCCCCGATCTTTCTTCAGTCAGAAAACCACACACTTCAATGTATTCTATTGGTATCTGGTGTGATAAACTACCATAAAGTGGTGCATTTAATTAGGCCAGAAAACATCCCAAGCATTGAACACTCAGAGCTGTTCAATCCATCCTCATCTGAAAATAGAAAGATTATGGCATAACTATAAACCAACCAAGACATGGCCTTCCACCTAAACTAACAGGATAACCTTAACCTGATAAGCAGCAAATGGGCTAATAGTATAACAGCATTTCCTCAACAAGGACATGGAAGCAGGCCAAAGTTAATAGGAAGATACGAGTTAAACACACAGCAGTTCTAGCAGATAACCTGTTGGAGGCTGTGAAATACTTGCAGCAGAGGTTTACCTTTTAGCAGGGGCCTTAAGCATTAAGCCAAAGTTTGAATGGTATGCTTTAGATTAAATACATTTTCTGTGTTCAAAATGGCCTAGTCAAAGTCCAGACCTAAATCTAACTAAATATCTGTGGTAAGACTTGAAAATTGCTGTTCAGAGGTTCTCTACATCCAACCTGACTGAGTTTGAACAGTTTTTAAAGGAGAAGGCAGAAAACGTTTGGACTTTAGATGTGCGAAGTTGTTACAGACATACTACAGAAGACTCGCAACTCTACTTGAAGTGAAAGAAGAATATACAAAGTATTATGAGGGGACTGAATGCAAACGCATATCACAATTTCCAGATTTATATTTGTAAAAGAAAAACTTAAAAAGAAGTTGGACAAATCATTTTCCGTCCAATTCACATTTATGAACCACTTTGCGTTGGTTTATCTCAATAAAATACATTGAACCTTTTAACATGACAATATACAAGCAGGTTTGTGAATACTTTGGCAAGGCACTGTTTACATCTTACATCAAAGCTATAAACTAAAAACACCAAATGAAAGGCAGTGTTACCCTGCTGTGCCTTGTCTCTAGGGGTTACGGAGACGCAATGGAGATATGTGTGTGTGTGTGTGGAAGGGGGTTCAACAAAGACTTGGTTGAGCTACAGCTGTTTTGCTGACTCAGAGGTCAAACAAAGATAGAAATAGGTCCCCATAAAATGATTATCTGACAAGTAATTCCTCGCCTTCTTTTTTTAGATGAGAGCCTGGCTGATATCATAAAAAGTGTAGCCATTATTTGTGGTGTTTGTTTTAATAAATGATGAAATCTTGTTGCCTTTCATGAAATTCACCATATCCACTGCAACTAAATCATATTATGAGCTTTATAAATCTACACACACCTTGGTTTTGACAAATAAACAACTGGCTGACTGATGTAATCTCAAATTGCTTCTTTTTAAAAGGTAAGTGATGGCAGCTCACTCTCACTGATGGACATATATTGGGGCATTGTTTTGGTATCGGTTGTAAAAGATGCAGAAATTGAAAGAAAAAGAAATTCTGAAACATAACAGGACTTTATACTCGTCCTTCCTGATCCTCCTGGCTGAGCAGAACATTGCTATTTCACAGAGCACCTCCAGAGACATAGTCCTTACATACGTTTCCTGTTATATTCATGAGATCACTAGGGATTTCCTGTGGTAAAGAAAGGTGGGCGCCAAATCTGAGGTGTGCCAGCAGTGTGAGTTTTGGTTCTACGTGGTGAGGACCCTTTCAGCTTCAGTCCTCCATATTTTAAAAGGCAAGGAGTGAGATGTCAGAGCGATCCTTGACACCATAGTAAATCCAGCAGCTGAATAGGAATACACACGGCAAGGAGAGACCGCTGAATGAACTCCACATTAGAGTCACCAGAAACACTAATAGGTCACAGATGTCAGTGAATACACCCCTTTAAGGGAGAAATACACACACACAAGTGCCTTAAAGGGATACTGAAATAAATTCAATGACATTCACTCTAACCTGAGCTTGAACTTGAGATAAACTTGATTGGAATCTTTAGAGAGCAGTAGTTCTGATTCTAAAAATACTTTTTATGGCTGCCTTTCTCATGTGAGTTAGCATCCATAAAAACATGTTCACACCTGCTGCCACACACTGTGAGAATAAACAAACCTAATTCAGGACTTCTTAATTTGGCTGTGAAGGAATATTTTATTTATGAAGCTGCACTTCTACTTTCTGACAGGAAACCCTTTATGCTTAATATTTTCTTAATTTAACTGTATATTAATATTTATCAGCCCATTTTGATTTGACATATGCCGCCAAAACATTATTCATTATGCCACTTGCAAATGTAACACTAACAAAATAACTATTGCCACAATTATTGCTACTCCTAATGACGCTTTTATTTAACTTTAAACATAACAAAAGTGCTATTTTATTTTTTGTTGTTTAGTTTTTTGTTGGTGACAGTTTCATGGAAGTTCTAATTAGTATTCTTTGACTTCCTGTGGTGTAAATATAAGATGACACTGGGGCCCATTTCTTTGAGATAATGGATGAAGAGCCATATATCTCTTGCAACCACGCAGTAAGGAGGTTGGTAAGGGAGGTTGGTCTCTAAAGGTTTTTTAACAGAACTGCGAGAAACAGCATTATCTTGGTCAATATCGAACAAGTCTCCATAGTAACCATTAGACAGTAACTACTTGCAAACAAAATCTAGATATCAAGCAAAGCAGAGTGGTCTAAGATTCCTCTCTCTCTCTGCTCCAACCAAGCATTAAATATAAAATATATACATATATATACACACACACACACACACACACACACACTTTGGTGGATATAAAAAAATTAAAAGATAGCTGTAATATTGTTTACATAGTGTTTTTGAAACCAAAACACAACATGTAGCATTTTGTGTGCTGTTTGTCATTCAAAAACATTGTAATTTGAGACCAGTATGAAAACCATGATATATACTGTAGACTAGTCAAACCATGGCTTATTAACTCTATAAAGATTACAAATAATTTTTTTAATACTTTGTAACTGGTGAAACATTATTTGTGAAAAGAAAATACCGAAAAAAAGGATTCTTTGTTTTCTCCCAAATATTCTTACAATCTCATCTTTCTCATGAACCCAGTATAGTATATTATTGGATGTTTTATCAGACTCAAATCATTTACAATGAGTGAACTGGGAATGTATTTGAGCCACCAGTAAAAGCCTTTTTGTGTAGCTCTTTGCTGGTGTAGATGATAAAAGCTTCTCTGCTAATGTCCTACTAACCCACCATTGTTATCTTCACACCTAAAAATCCACCAATCACAACTGAAATGGGTTTCTGTGAACACAAATATAGCCTTAAGTCTGGCAAGATGGATTCTCTCATGGAAGTACTGTGGAAGTCCTGTAAGATGTCTGCTAACCTCTGTGGTGGAAAGGAATCCTGATGGAATGTACAATGTGAAAATGTCAGGTACAATATTATAAAACAGGAATTTTACACTACTGAATGAAAAAGAATGACTAATAATGTCACTGTAAAAATGGCAAAAAAATGTGCATGGTGGTCTGTCAAATACAGGAGGATTAAACCTTTTCGGGTGAAGGCTCAATGTCTGCAGCCTCCCAGAATGAAAGCGGAGCTGGCCACATTGTTTACAGATTCACATATTGTGGTATGACATTTTCGAGCAATTTTCCTGCCTCGGTACCCATCATCCTGCCTGTACGCTTCTCAGCAAAGCCTCTTACATGGCCTGTAATCAATTTTAAAAGGTTGAACAGTATGAAAAGCAATTACATGGCCCATGTGTCCGCTGTCAGGCATCTGGTAAGTCTGCAGTTTGAGAGGTGGCTTCCCCAGCGATTGCAGTGCATAGATCTGGAGCTCTGCCAGTTATAGGTTGTTTCTGTTAGGTCCTCCTGTTACACCAGAGGCCCAAGCAGCCTTAAAGGCCTGATTGACTGAGACAGGATCTGACAGTTATTGACAGCCTCCTGCACTTCCCAGAAAGGGCAACAGAGAGAGAAACTGGAAAGCATATACCCCATGTTTGGTCTGCTCACAGATCCGGTTTCTGTTTAGGGTTCAGCGTGAATGTTTTCTTTTAAAATATCTGAAAGTGTTTCTTATTGACTGAAAGGTCAATATGGCCCATTGAATATCTGAAGCTCTAGTTGTTCTACAGTAACACTTGTCCTAATATGTTCTGTTTTTCACTTTTTCAAATTACTTATATACGTTGTTATTTATGTAGTTTTATGGCTCTTTTCCATTAGTACCAAGTCAGCTCTTCTACTAGACTTCACAAGCGTTCAGTAGTTCTCTATTGCAGTTGAGTATCACTTCTATGTAGGTGGGGTCGTCATGTTTGGTGAAATGATTTCCCTCTTTTCTCATCAGCCAATAAGCATGAAAATGTCTGTACCTCACTCTGACATTGCATTATGAGCACGCTTGGAACCCCAGTTGAGTAGATAATCTGGTACCACAATCAAAACCTAAAATTCAAGTTGATTTGAGTCTAGTTAAGCTGAGTAGGTTTTAAGAGGAAAAGGGGCTTTAGTGTTACCAACTTGTATGTTTGTTTACTTTAAGAAAAGAACATTTAAAAAAAATCAGAAAGCAGTTTTCCTGTGGTCACATTGTTTCCTGTCCAGCCCTGAAAAATGTGTTACGCATGAGTAAGTCTTGTCTAATTCTGTCACATCTTCATATTATCTGTGCCTTTTTTGATGCAGTGCCAGTTTGAATAGTTCATGCATATTAGAATCAAGCATGTAAATGTACTGTGTTTTTGTGTTTGAATGAGGTACGTTACCTACATGCGGTCAGTTAATTTTTTTTGTTTCAAGCATTTGGCATACCCAGGTGAATGGATTTTCTCCAAAACACACCATTAGCAAAGTCAGAGCTACAATTTTTAAATAGCAATTGTGTAAATGCTATTCCGGTGATACACATATGCCGAATACTTGGATTGAGAGAGCTGCAGTGCTCATGCTGTGGATTTTGTTTAAACCGAATGAACAATAAACCACCCCTCCTTGAACCGCCATCTTAACGTGGTGGAGGGGTTTGAGTGCTCGAATGATCCTAGAGGCTATGTTGTCTGAGGCTTAAATGCCTCTGGTACAGTCTCCCATGACAAACAGGCTCTTGGCGATGTGTCAGACAAAGAGCGGTTCAAGACACCTTCATGAAGACATACAATCGAGGCACGTGACATCACCCGGTACGGCAGAGTCGGGGTACCACAATGGAGCCAGGCCTTAGGTCGGACTCGTCGGAGAGCGCATAGTGCCCATCCTCTCAAGAACTGTCGGACCCAACTCAGAGGAATATTCACCCCCCTGTCCACCCTCCATCATTCGCCTCAAGTCGCAGTGGAGTTTTTTCCCCGCGGAAAAAAGGACAGTTCTCTAACTGGAAATCACAGGAACTAGTCGGCTCACTGCCTGCCAACCACAGACGCTGTGGGGAAGGACTTATTCCCCTACCTCCTTACCCAGCGCTGGCCTGGGAACGCCTTGGGCTCCCCACGGAGGAGCTGGAGGAGGTGTCTGGGGAGAGGGATGTCTGGGTGTCTCTACTGAGTCTGCTGCCCCCGTGACCCGGTCCCGGATGAAGCGGAAGACGTCGAGTACGAGTATGAGAACAATAAACCAGCAAAAAATGATATAGAATCATAGATAAAGTAACAAAGAATTGCATCCTTGAAGCAGATCGCTAATGGATGATGAAGTTCAAGGACTCATTAAACTAAAATGATAGACACATAGGTATTGTTTGATGTTGAAAAACGGTGTGTTTTGCCTTATAAACACATTAATCGCAAACTATTTGATAATGTCTCTGAAGTAAAGCAGCAGTCTGAGTTGCAACTCTTGTAAGCGGGAGAGATGATATTAAATGTTTGAGTAGGAAATTAGACAAACACCGATCTCATCTGCCGAGACAACATGTTGTCAAACTGTTATTTTTTCTCTTATATTCAGAATAGACCAAAGTAAGGACATTAGAGGAGTAAGGGCATGGTCCGGGGGTGATAAAACCAAACCAGTTTATAGCTGGGTCTAAGTTTGAACAAAATAATCCTGATCAAAGTAGTTTACAACAGAATCCATGCCCTGTCTTCAGATTGTGTTACAATGCTATGTATTGTATTTGAATTTTATATCATAGAGTAACATGAAGTACACTTGGCACTGAAATTAAACATATACATGATTTTCAACTTTATTTTCAAACACAATTTTGAAAACTGTGATGTGGTGTTCATTCATATCAAATGTCCTGCTTATTGTTGACTGAGGGTGGTGGTAGTCTTTACCAGATTTCACATCTACATATTTTTTGCAAAGCAGCTCAACCTCAGTCAAATTGGATGGAGCTTATCTAGGAACAGCAACTTTCAAGATATGATTAAAATTCTTAATCCAATTTGGATCTAGACTTTGACTGGTCCATTGTAACCCACCAATATGTTTTGATAAATGAATGCATTTTAGCTCAATGTTTATGGTTATCCTGGTGGAAGGTAAACCTCCCCCAAGTTCAAGGTTTTTGTAGCCTTTAACAAATGTTTCCCATCAGCTGTCATTAGATTCACTGACCCTGCTAAAGAAAATCATCCCAACAGAATGATTCTGCCACTTTCATGTTAAGGTATATGGCAATGTCTTTCTGTGGGTTTAAGGTTCTGCCATACTCTGACAGAACAGTGTTGTATAAAATGTTCAAAGTTTAGGATACTAATTTATAACTTAACTCCTTTTCAATCTTCTCCACAACTACTCCACAATGTACTCTAACAAATATCAGAAGACTTGCCAGAACAGCTGGATTTGCAATGAGATTACACTGCATAAAGATGGACTATATTTATTAATTAGCTTACTAATGGCAAGGGGTTACACTAGATTTTACTAAGGTGGTATCAAGGTAAAAGGGATTGAATACAAATATTCGCCATACTTTTCAGATGTTTATTCATAAAACATTTTGTATACTGTATATTATTTTTCCTCAACAATTCTACAGTAGATTGTGTTGCTGTATCACATAAAATTGGCAAAATGTGGAACGGTTCAAGGGGTATGAAAATGTCTTCAAGGTACTGTATAGTACTACCTTAAAATATGTACAATTCTAAATTAAAGAATCTTAAGAATTTTCATAATTACATGATTAAAATAAATAAAGCTAGTTTTGTGTCTTCATGTAGCCTTGTTTGAAGAAGAAAAGAGCATATTTATTATTACGATGATGGGGCTCTCAGGAAGCTGAATAACTTTGGAAGCTCAATATGAACACAGATGGTTGTAGCTAAAAGCTGCCGGCTTATGAGCTTTATATTTAGTTCTTGTAAATAAATGTGTAGTAGGACCTTTCATCCTAATCCCCAGAATGCATCTGAATCCAGCAGGCTGTTATTAGACTACAAGCCAGTGTACCAATGTCAGTGTCTGAAATAGTGATGACATAGACTTACATTTTACCACAACATCACACAGGATTGTCACACACCTAAACTAACCTTTCAGTTGTAAATCACAGGATCATCAGATTAAATATTAATCCCCAGGCATCACATAGACATGCTGTCAGGCTGTTTGATTCAACAAAAGATTAATGCTTAAGGAAAAAGGACTGCCATCTGTCTCTGCCAAGAGGTTTAAAAAAGGTTTTGAAGCTAAATTAATTCATTTTTCATTTTGTTTATTAACAATACAACATAACAACCTGTTCAGAGAAGGTTGATCTTAGGATTGTTGGAAAATATTTAAAATACTTAATAGGGTCTGCATTGCTATGCTCAAGTTAAGTTTAATAATGTGTGAAATAAAATGTATTGTGTAACTTAGTGGCTTGCTCAAAACAGCTGTGTATGTGTGTCTGACTTGGCTTGGTCTGCCCGGCGACAGTGAAGATATTTCTGTACATGTCTGAAAATAACAGCCAAAAGTAGAATAACAGGAATGTTGTGAAGGTCGAACAGACAGCTGAATGCCAGGTGTAAGAGTTCAACTGACACTCAGCTAAAAATATGTTTTTTCTTTGTAATTGTACACACCTTGCTTTTGAATAAAAACCCTGTTCTGGGGAGGAGAAGTCAGAAGTGTTTCTGATAACTTAGCTGGAACACCTCTCCCCGGCCGGGCAGAAGAAACTGTGCAGACTCTGTGCTTCCTTTTATTATTTAGTTTTACTAAAACAGTATAGCATATGACTTAGTTTTTCCAAAACAAACGAGGAGTTTCTGGGAACAACTCCATCGGGATCTAATAGGGAAGCTGTGGCAGATTTTTGTATTATGTTTTACCATATTGATCATAATTGTAAAGAGGACTGTAACTTATTAGTAGGAGGTTTAGCAATCACTTCAGGGTGTCGGGTCAGGACAGCAATTTATATGTTCAGGCGAGTTGAGATGACATAACACAATATCCGGGTCCAATCTTCGAGTTGTCTTTAATAAGGCATCAACATTGTTCCATACAGGTATCAGCAGTTTGTAAGTGTATGTGTGGTTTCTACAAGGAGAAATAAACCAATAAGCAATTCTTAGTACTAGTCTGTAAGTACTCCTTTAACAAAGATAACTAAAATTGTCCACACGGGGGAATAAACATGTGACTAAAGTCTCTCATAAGATTAAGAATTAACTAATAACTAACTATGAAAATGTACAACATTAATGCACATGAATAATAACAGCTGCCAATAATGGTCTAATGATAGATAAAGACTTACAGCACAAATAAGTCATTCAAATGTAAAATGATAGCAACAACACCAACAGAATCAGATGGAACTAAACAGAGCTTAATTACCAATACAAAGCGGCTAGCAGTTAGCTCCCCAAACTACACAGAAAACTATCTCAAATACAGCTTTAAGGCTTTTAAGAGACAAGGGTAGAGCATAAATAGTATTACTCACTTTTAATGGATGCACACAGTTAAGAGACTGGATTAAATAATATCCGTTTCATGCTGATCGTCTCAGAACAACGTAATGCACAGAACTACAGTGCATGCATTAATGTGGTCTGATAGCCATCTAGTGGTAGACATAAGAACTACATGAAAAGAAACGTTAATAGAAAACACTGAACTAGAGGGCTGAAAACAAGTCAATTACAGTCTTTTGTACAGCCGCCCCCAAATTTGGTGTTCAAATTTGCCCCCTAGGTGTCTTCATTGTCCGGTGGTAGGGTTGGCAGCTTAATCAGGCGAACAACTGGACGAGTATAAGTATAATCTGGAAAATCTGGGAATATCGCCACCTTTTCCAGATTAACTTTTTAGACTCGGGATAGACCACCTGTGGAAGGGAGGAATCCGGCCGCCCCATTAACAAGCAGTTGGGCGTGACTGGGTCTGGGTCGGCAAGGTCAGAGGAAATGTAGCCCAGAGGCCTAGAATTGAGAATGCCCTCAATTTCAACAAGGACTGTCCTTAACACCTCCTCTGGCACTGTCTGAACTCCTAGACTGATGCGTAGGGCGTTCTTTACAGATCTTACCTCACGCTCCCAAGATCCACCGAAATGAGGAGCATTTGGGGGATTAAAGCAGAAGAGAATCTGTTGAGCAGCGAGCTGATCCTTAACTGCTGGTTCCAAGGCACTGAAGGCTTCATGAAGCTCCTTACTTCCTCCTTTGAAATTAGTGCCCTGGTCTGTAAGGATCTCATAAGGCTTTCCTCTTCGAGCTATGAACCGTCTGAGTGACATTAAGAATGAATCAGTGTCCATGTTCGGGAGGAGGTCAAGATGGACAGCTCGAGTTGTAAGGCATTTGTATAGAATGCCCCACCTCTTTTCAATATGTCTTCCCACCTTTACCATCATAGGGCCAAAACAGTCCACGCCTGTTGAATAGAACGCAGGTCGGAAAAGTCTTAAACTGGAGGGTGGTAAATCTGCCATCTTCGGGACTTGAGGGCTTCCTCTCCATTTCCTGCAATCCACACAGTTATGCTGGTGCTTCTTGATAGCTTCTCTTCCTCTTAGCAACCAGTATTTCCTACGCATTTCAGCAAAAACACATTCTGATCCAGGATGGTTTAGCTGTCATATTGCTGGATCAGGAGTTTGGAGACTGGGTGAGAGGATGCAAGTAGAATGGGATGCAGCACATCTGAGCTTAAGCTTTCACATCGACGAAGCCTGCCTCCAACACGGATTAGGCCTGCAGTATGGTCATATTCAGGGGCGAGTGTTAGCACCCTGCTAGTAGATGGAAGAGCTTTGTCAGATTTGAGTAAAGCCATTTCCTCAGGGAAGTTCTCTTTCTGTGCATGTCTAAGGAGAGCAAGCTCAGCATTATGGTAGTCTTCAGCAGTGGGAGGCGTGCCACTAGCCGCCCCGTGTAGTGCTCGTGTAGTAGCTTCTAGTAGCTCTTGAAAGGTATTAAACTGCTGAACGTCGGGTATAAGCTGATCTGTTAAATCGGATGTCAGACCACAAAACACTGTACTCCTCAGCTCCTCTGTTACTTCTGTAACTTGGCCTAGAGGTACTTCAGGCCACTGGTCGGATGACTGCAGAAGAAATGAGGGTCCACTGTTCCAGCGGTTCACTCCAGTGAGCTGAGACAGCGTTTTCCCTCGTGTGATGTCGTCTGCTGGATTAGAGGCTGAGTCAACGTAGCGCCAGTCTCTGATGTCTGATAACTCCTGTATCTCTGCAACTCCCGTGCCTACAAACACTTTACAACTGGAGCCAGTTGAGCACTGTGGTGGAATCTGTCCAGTATACCACCTCTTGGATTTTGATGGTGAATTCCTTTAGCAGCACCGAAGCTAACTGTGCCCCGGTTAAGGCGCCACACAATTCGAGTCGGGGTATTGATAGTTGCTTCTTTGGGGCAACTCTGGATCTGGCAGCCACAAATGCCACTTGTATTTGTCCATTACCATCGTCACTGCGCAGATATACCACAGATCCGTAAGCGCGTTCTGACGCATCACAAAACACATGAATGGTCTGACTGGTGGTGCTACAGCCTGCGCCGCGGACAGTGTAGCATCTGGGCAAGGTGATCTGGGATAACTGAGGAAGTTCTTCTTCCCATAATTTCCAGGCTCGAAGCAGATCCTCTGGGAGATTGGGATCGTCCCAACTTCTCTTCTTATCCCAGAGACGCTGCACAATGATCTTAGCTCTGGTGGTGTATGGAATAATATACCCCAGAGGATCATACTGTTGGGCAAGAAGACGGTAGATGTTGCGCATAGTCGGTTTGGCGCAATCACTATAGGTTTGCTTATAGCGAAGTGTGTCTGACTTACACTGCCAAAACAGTCCAAGTGTGCGCTCTTGAGGTTCAGTTGACTGTTGTGCAAACCAAAGTGTACTGCTCTGTGACCTTGAGTCTTTGGGTAAATCTTCAATGACAGAAGGAACATTGCTGGCCCATTCTCGGAGCTCAAATCCACAGTCCAGGAGTAAAGTGTGCAGTCGACTCACCAGCTTCTTGCTCTGCTCTTCAGACTGGACACTCTGCAAACAGTTATCGACATAGAAGCAGCGTTCTACTGATAGGCGAACATCCTCTCCTGGGGCAGTGTGTCTCTGGACGTGAGTCTGAAGGGCAAAGGTGGCACAACATGGACTACATGTTGTCCCGAATGGGAGCACTTGCCATTCATAAATGGTAGGGTCCTGGTCCACTTTAATATCTCGCCACAGGAAACGTAAGAAGGTTTTGTCCTCATCCAGCAGCCGGACCTGATGAAACATTCCTTTCACGTCACCGCTGATAGCTATTGGGTGTATCGGAACCTGAGGAGGACTCCCAGAAGACTAGCTCCAAGCGTGGGTCCAGGGAGAAGGTGGTCATTGAGGCTCTGCCCATTGAAAATGTAAGAGCAGTTAAAGACTATACGATGCTTCCCATTATGCTCGACAATAAACCAAGAAAGGTTACTCTCCTTAGCTTTGGCTGGGAGTATTTCTTTGACATAACCAGCATCAATGAGCTTGTGGATCTCTTTGGAATTGATGGCAGCTTTCTCTGGATCTTTAGCTAGCCATCTTTCTGTACCACATAGTTGTGGCAAGACTGCTTCTTCACCTGCATGGAGAGAGGGAAGATTATGTTTCCATAGTAATGGAGTTGCATACCTATTTACATTATCGATCATTACTCTGGTGGTCTTTTCTTCTAGTATGCGGACTGCCTCTGTATCTTGTCTTGACCTGGTGATCAACCGCTCACTCCTGTATGGCAGTGTATCCAGCTGCCACAGCTTCTCCACATGATTTAGAAGCTCAGTCTCTGGTGAGTTACACTTAGTGAAAAGGCACTGCTGTGGGAATAGTTGGTTGCGTAACAGACTTGTGAGGCCTTGTAAAGTCCATCCTAACCTGGTATGAACTGCTGCAGGTCCACCTGGTGGTCCAAGACGTATTGGTTCCACTGGCGTAACCAGATGTGGATAATCTGATCCAATCAGCAGTAAGGGCTGAGCACCTTTAATGTTTGGCAGTGGAATGTCTCTGAGATGGCGATACTTCTCCTGCAGAGCTTCAACTGGGTAGGTATGGCAGGCTAGGTTCAACTCTTTGGCTGTGAAAACCCTGTTGAGATGGTATGACTTGCTGGGTTGTAATGCAGGAGCTACTGAGAAGGATATGGTAGCGCCATGGATGGTGCAAACTTCTTGTCGGACTGTGCGCAGTGTGAGATCTTCCGGCTTCCCTTGAAGGCCCAGGCTAACAGCGGCATCCTGTAGGAGTATTGCGCGCTCTGACCCATCGTCCAGTATTGCATAAGTCTCCAGTGTCTTTGTACCACTTTGGAGGAGGACACGACATAACTTGAGTAGCACTTGATTGCTTTGAGCTGGCCGGTCAATATACAGAGTTTCTGAAACAGAACTCACTAGGCATGTGCTTGGCTCAGGTGCTTGGGGATCACCAGTTGCTATAGACATTTGGCTGGTGTTAACCACATGCAGAATATCCAGATGCTTCCTCTCACATTGTTTGCACTTAGCTTTGAGGTTGCACCTAGCGGCCTGATGTTCACGACCACAGCGCCAGCATCGATTGTTTGCTTTAATCCACCCTGTCTTCTGCTCTCCAGACAGGAGATTGAAGTTGATGCACTGGTTAAAATAATGCTGCTCAGTATTGCAGAAAGGACAGTATTTCTTTGGCTTGTCTTGTGTGATCTCTTTCACAGCTGGAGCCTTATCTGATTTCACCTTTGATTGAGTGGACTGACTGCCGAGTAGAATAGCCGTAGATTTTTGTGACTTGTAGTCTGGACGTCGACCTTGGTGTGTAGCGTGTCTCTCTCTGGTAGAGGTACCGCTCTGCTGATCATTACTAACTTGAACTCGTACCTCGTACTCAAGCCAATCAGCCAGATCAAGCAGGGTTGGAACTGGAGTGTAAATGGGATTCACGAATCTATGAAAATGTGCTCTTAGGTCGTATGGCAACTTGACTAAAAGGCGAGAGACGTGTGATGCACATCTCAGTTCTGTCCAGCCTTGGCTCCCAAGTTGCTGCAACATTCCCACTAAGGCACGCACTTGAAAGGCGAATGACTTAAATGCTTTAATGTCCACATTTCGGATATTAGGTCCGTCCATCAGATCAGAAATCCTCTTCAGCGCTAACTGCTGTGGTTGACCATACATCTCAGTGAGTGCTCTTATAGTGTCTGTAAATGGGAGCGGACTATTGCTGTAGGAGTCGGCTATAAGTAGCGCCTCTTCGAACTTGAGATGATCTGTGAGTATCTGAAACTTAAAGTGCTCTGGAGCATCATATGGAAGTAAGTTGTCCAGGGCTAGTTTCAGTCTAGCGAACTCACGTGGGTCCTCGGACTTAAAGTAAGGGATAGTAGGTTTGGGACCACAGTAAGAATCTAGAACTAGGGATTTGCTATTAGAAACATCGCGGCGTGGAGGATATTGGCGGTCAGTTGGGTATCTGCCTCTTTTATATCTTACTCTATCACATCCATAGTGCGGTGCATAATAGTCATCATGGTGACCTCTGTAATCAGGAGATGGCTCCCTATCACGTCCATAGCAGTGACTGTCATGGCGAGATCTTGGACTACTTGGTCGGTTGGGCTTCATCGAACCATATCCATCACAATGGTATGAGTCTCTCAACTTAGATGACGAGAGGCTATTTCTAGGATATCTACTATCATGGTGATAGGGCTCATCATAGCAATCGTAGTCATCCTCATATTTGGGATAATACTTGGCATCAGAACTTAAAGCTGCTTTAAGTTAAGAGACTGGATTAAATAATATCCGTTTCATGCTGATCGTCTCAGAACAACGTAATGCACAGAACTACAGTGCATGCATTAATGTGGTCTGATAGCCATCTAGTGGTAGACATAAGAACTACATGAAAAGAAACGTTAATAGAAAACACTGAACTAGAGGGCTGAAAACAAGTCAATTACAGTCTTTTGTACAATAATCATGTTTTTTATTTCCTTTTATATATAAAATGTATAAAATACATAATTTCTAAATATTTAATTGTATATATAATTGTACCATATCAGTGTCATAATAATCAAACTACTTTAGTACAAAACACTTTTGTCATTGAGAAACCAGTTTGGATAAATGATCAATTACAAGTCCGACTGCATGGTGGAGCCCCCTTGCTTTGAAGCAACGGGGCTCGGGGTTTAATTCGAGACCACAATTTTTCAGCATGGAGTTAGCATGTTTTCCCTCAGTGGAAAAACAGGTTATTCTTGAGGAGAATCTAATGAAGAGATATTAAGATGACACTGCAACCAGTGGCAATACCATACTCTATTCTTTGGGTCTGATCTTCGTCAGTGCCAATGCTTGCCGCCACAGAGTGGGGTATTTAGAGACTACCTTCAGAATTTGGGACTGGAGAGGATGGGCATGCTGTTCATGCCAGAGTTACTAACACAATAGGCTGATTTGCCACAAATCCTGGTTGAATAATGGGATTCCATCCCACTGCAGTGTGTGACCATGGTGGTGACCAGTGTGAGTTGGAGGTGCCAGGCTGTTGTGGTTTTGTCTGATTCTTCTAAGCACAACTGAGGCCCGTTTATTTGTTGAAAGAATTAATTGTTTAATTGGCAAGACATCTTCTTCAAACTTCAATCCAATCCAGAAAAGAGTCACTTAAGTCAATAAGTATTGGATCATACAACGAAATCAATTTATTCCAGTTTTCCAATCACTTCCATGGCTGCAGGTGTATAAAGGTTGGTGTGGAGAAACTTGACAGTGTCAGCTTCCACAGTGTCTGTGTGCAGGTTGTGTGCTATGCTGGACCTTGCTGTGTTTTTTGCTTTTTCCTTTTTTTTTCCTTAGGGTGTGACGGGCAGGTGCTCCTGCACAGGTTTTCCTCATTCTGACAGCAATCAGCTGGGTTTTTAAGGAGTGGAGAACCAAGGGAAGGCGTCAGCCCGTTGTGTTCACCTATTCTACTGATCTTGCCCAGTCAGGGTTCTCATGGAGTAACCTGCGCCTGCTTATCCCTGAGTGGTGTCTTAAGGAGAGTGGAAACCCAGAAACACGACACCTTCAGACTCATGGTTCTTGCCCTCTACCTCCAAGCCCATCCTCTCAAGGAGAACCGTCGGACCGTTGGAGTTTTTTCCCCGCGGAAGAAAGGACAGTTCTCTAACTGGAGATCACAGGAACTAGTCGGCTCACTGCCTACCAACCACAGACGCTGTGGGGAAGGACTTATTCCCCTACCTCCTTACCCAGCCTCTCACTCAGTAAGTCCATCTAACAAATCACTAACAGCAAGATGTGTGGTATCAGAGTCTAAACCAGCATTGTGACAGAACGGGCTGACCAGGATGACTCTGACACACAATTACGTGGAGCCGTTTCACATCAAGGCGTGCTGTTAGGTCAACAGGAAAGCGTACTTAGGACTCTTTCCCAGCAACAAAGTCTTTTACAACAGTCGTTTGATTCTATGGCTACTCAGTTGCACGGTTTGTTAGCGCGACGTCCTGCTCCACCACCTAATCCTGTCCCTTCTGTTTTGCCTTCTCTCCAGGATCGTTTCGTGGGTCGTGAGTTAACTCCCCCTCCTCCTGAACCTTTTTCGGGGAATCTAGACAAGAGTAAGGGTTTCTTACTCCAGTGTTCTCTTATTTTACATAGATTGCCTCGTTTTTTCCCTGACGATGCGAGTAAGATTTCCTATATCATTGGTTTACTCAGGGATCAGGCCCTAAAGTGGGCAGAAGGCATAATTGACGATAAATCAATATACCAATACACCTACGGTGATTTCTTATTTTTATTTAAACAAACGTTTTCACCCAGACAACTTAATGAGGAGGCAGCCAAAAGATTATGGAGTTTAAAACAAGGCAGTAGACCTGTGGCTGTCATGGCCATTGAATTTCGGACTTTAGCAGCAGAATCAGGATGGAATTATCCTGCTCTTAAGAGCACTTTTATTAACGCTCTTAATGAGAACCTTAAGGATGAGCTTACTTACCGTGACAAAACCAAGTCCTTAGAGGAGCTCATAAATCTCGCTATTCGCATCGATAATCGGTTACGTGAGAGAATTAGGATCAGAGGTCTCGATCGTTCCTCCGAATTGCGAGCTAGTAGCGTGGCTGTACCTGCAAGATCCAAGTCGGACAGTAGCTCCCCTCCTGAGCCCATGCAAATAGGGAGAGCTCATCTAACCTTGGAATAAAGGAATAAACGGCTAAGGGCTGGTCAGTGTTTGTATTGTGGCGCTGTTGGTCAATTTCGTTTCGCTTGCCCGATTCGCCCAAAAGCGCATTAACCCTAGATCTGACACCCTCGTTTTCTTATTAAGACTTTTCTTTGTTATAATAATAGGGAACAGATTCCGCTTACCACTCTTATTGATTCAGGTTCAGAACAAAACTTAATTAGCCCAGGACTAGTCCATCAGTTCAAACTACCAGTTTACACCTTAGGGGATCCCATCAGAGTAACTTCTCTTGATGGAGATTCTTTAAGTTCGATCTCTCAGAGTACCAAACCCCTAGAACTAGTTACTTCCGGAAATCCCCATGAGACCATTTCTCTCTTGTTGTTCCGATCTGGTTCTGGGTCATTCGTGGTTGAGGGCTCACAACCCTCACATAAACTGGTCAGAATCCCGTATTGAAGCCTGGAGTGATTGCTGCCATGCAACCTGTCTTCGTTCAGCTGTCCCAGCAGTCTCAGACTCCATAGATCCTAATACTTTACCTGATCTATCTAACATACCATCTGATTTCCACCACCTAAAGAGGGTTTTTAGCAAGGATCTGGCCCTATCTCTACTACCCTCATCGCCCTTATGATTGTGCGATTGATCTTTTTCCAGGCTCCCCATTACCTTCCAGCCGCCTTTTTCGTTTGTCTGGGCCCGAACGCAAATCTATGGAGAAATGCATTAATGACTCCCTCAAGGCTGGTATAATTCGTCCCTCGTCGTCACCCATGGGAGCTGGGGTTTTTTTTGTGTCCAAGAAGGACAGGACTCTTAGACCATGCATAGACTACCGAGCCCTGAATGATATCACCATAAAGAACAAATATTCATTACCCTTGCTATCTTCAGCTTTTGAATCAGTTCAGGGAGCCCAGATTTTCACAAAGTTGGATTTACCTAATGCATACCACCTTGTCCGAATAAGACAGGGTGATGAATGGAAAACCGCCTTCAAGACTCCCGTGGGACTCTTCGAATATTTATTTATGCCTTTTGGACTTACTAACGCCCCTGCAGTTTTTCAGGCGCTCGTTAATGATGTTCTCAAGGACTTCATTAACATTTTTGTTTTTGTTTATTTGGATGACATTTTGATTTTTTCTCAGAACCCCACTGAACATACCACTCATGTCAAGGTTGTTCTCCAGAGGCTCCTAGAGAATAGTCTGTTCGTCAAAGCTGAGAAGTCCGATTTTCATGTCATCTGTGACTTTTCTTGGTTTTATTTTTGAGGGTGGACAGGTGAAGCCGGATACCAACAAGATCTCTGCAGTGGTCGATTGGCCTCTCCATACGGATCGCAAACAGCTGCAACGTTTTTTAGGGTTTGCTAACTTCTACCGCTGTTTCATTCAGGATTACAGCATCATTGCTTCTCCACTCACTGCTCTCACCTCAACCAAGCAGCCATTCGTCTGGTCCTCTGATGCGGACGAGGCATTTTCTGACCTCAAACAATGCTTCTCCACCTGTTTTCAGGCACCCTGATCCCAAGGAGCAGTTTGTTCTAGAGGTGGATGCCTCAGACACAGGGACTGGTGCAGTTCTGTCCCAACGTTCACCCATAGATGGTAAGCTACACCCATGTGCCTTTTACTCCGGATATATAGATATATATACATATATATATATAGCTTCACACTGAAGGCATCAAAACTATGAATTAACACATGTGAAATTATATACTGAACAAAAAAGTGTGAAACAACTGAAAGTATGTCTTATATTCTAGGTTCTTCAAAGTAGCCACCTTTTGCTTTGATTACTGCTCCGCACACTCTTGGCATTCTGTTTCAAGAGGTAATCACCTGAAATGGTTTTCTAACAGTCTTGAAGGAGTTCCCAGAGATGCTTAGCACTTGTTGGCCCTTTTGCCTTCACTCTGCGGTCCAGCTCACCCCAAACCATCTCGATTGGGTTCAGGTCCGGTGACTGTGGAGGCCAGGTCATCTGGCGCAGCACCCCATCACTCTCCTCCTTGGTCAAATAGCCCTTACACAGCCAGGAGGTGTGTTTGGGGTCATTGTCTTGTTGAAAAATAAATGATGATCCAACTAAACGCAAACCGGATGGAATAGCATGCCGCTGCAAGATGCTGTGGTGTCACCAGCAAAGCAACCCCACACCATCACACCTCCTCCTCCATGCTTCACGGTGGGAACCAGGCATGTAGAGTCCATCCGTTCACCTCTTCTGCGCCGCACAAAGACACAGTGGTTGGAACCAAATATCTTAAACTTGGACTCATCAGACCAAAGCACAGATTTCCACTGGTCTAATATCCATTCCTTGTGTTCTTTAGCCCAAACAAGTCTCTTTTGCTTGTTGCCTGTCCTCAGCAGTGGTTTCCTAGCAGCTATTTTACCATGAAGGCCTGATTCACACAGTCTCCTCTTAACAGTTGTTCTAGAGATGTGTCTGCTGCCAGAACTCTGTGTGGCATTGACCTGTTCTCTAATCTGAGCTGCTGTTAATCTGCGATTTCTGAGGCTGGTGACTTGGATGAACTTATCGTCCGCAGCAGAGGTGACTCTTGGTATTCCTTTCCTGGGGCGGTCCTCATGTGAGCCAGTTTCTTTGTAGCGCTTGATGGTTTTTGCGACTGCACTTGGGGACACTTTCAAAGTTTTCCCAATTGTTTGGACTGACTGACCTTCATTTCTTAAAGTAATGATGGCCACTCGTTTTTCTTTACTTAGCTGTTTTTTTCTTGCCATAATACAAATTCTAACAGTCTATTCAGTAGGACTATCAGCTGTGTACTGTATCCACCTCCTGCACAACACAACTGATGGTCCCAACCCCATTTATAAGGCTTGAAATCCCACTTATTAAACCTGACAGGGCACACCTGTGAAGTGATAACCATTTCAGGTGACTACCTCTTGAAGCTCATCAACAGAATGCAGAGTGTGCGGAGCAGTAATCAAAGCAAATGGTGGCTACTTTGAAGAACCTAGAATATAAGACATATTTCCAGTCGTTTCACACTTTTTTGTCCAGTATATAATTCCACGTGTTAATTCATAGTTTTGATGCCTTCAGTGTGAAGCTACAATATTCATAGTCATGAAAATAGAGAAAAGAGAAAAAAAGAAAAAACAAATCAAGCTACAATCTGAAAATAAACAGCACTATACCTTTAGCAGATCAGGCCAGTTTAATCTAATTTAATTTAATGGGAGAGGTTGAGGACTTCACACTGAGTCAATGTGGCTGGGAAACTCTTTGAATGAGAAGGTATGTCCAAACGTCTGGTCTGTACTGTATATAATTTGTGTGTGTGTTAATTGTTACTCTCATCGGTGCCCCCCTCAAATATATATATACACATAAATATGTGTCGTTATATTTACCTCTATCTATCTATCTATCTATCTATCTATCTATCTATCTATCTATCTATCTATCTATCTATCTATCTATCTATCTATCTATCTATCTATCTATCTATCTATCTATCTATCTATCTATCTATCTATCTATCTATCTATCTATCTATCTATCTATCTATCTATCTATCTATCTATCTATCTATCTATATATCTATCTATCTATCTATCTATCTATCTATCTATCTATCTATCTATCTATCTATCTATCTATCTATCTATCTATCTATCTATCTATCTATCTATCTATCTATCTATCTATCTATCTATCTATCTATCTATCTATCTGTCTGTCTGTCTGTCTGTCTGTCTGTGATGTTTGAGCTTTCAGGGTTACCGTAGTTCCCCTGTGGTGCGAGCACAGTGCGACGGTTCCGAGCCTGCAACAAGCACGCGCCTTTTTTGCCACGTGAGTGGCAAGGAGACGCTGGGAAAACCGTATCTGATGGGGAAACGCGAATCGACGTACAGGCTCACTTTCACCCCTGGTGGTATCAGAGTCTAAACCAGTATTATGACAGACAGGACTGACCTAAACGTTCTTGAAAAGCTTTGGAATGAATTAGAATGGAAGCTGCAATTCTGGTTTTCTCATCTAACTGTGAGCACACTCCTAAACCTTGAGAAATATGTTTACACAATCGTTAAAATTGCTATTGTTGACAACAAATTGGACATTATATTTAAAGAACAGGATGTCATCAAAGTTTATGTATATTAAAAAGTAGACAAATATTTAGTCAATAGAGTTTGTGTCTTCTACGAGAAGTGAGAATACACTTAAGAAATATCCAAAGGATGGAGGAGACATTTAAAGTGAAATAGACATGGTTTTGCAGTGGAAAAACAAACCAGTTCAGAGTTTGTTCTGCGTTAGAACCCAAAAAAAAAAAACATGTAATTGTGCTTTTCAAAACTCTGCACACCCCTTAAACCTTTTCCCATTTAAATACATGAAACCCACAAATACTACTTTTATTGGAATTTTATGTGTTGGACTGTGAGGTAAGCAGTTCTATTTCTGAAATGCTGGTGTCCTGCGTGTTTTGGATGTATCTGTGCTCCAACATGGCTAATTCAAATAGTTGAATTTTCTCCTCAATTCAACTCTTTAAACCAGGCTTTGTGCTTTCCTGGTGTTTTTTGTAAGAATCCGATTCCGTTTTAATAAGAGTGTTTAAACTTTATACTTGTCTGATAAGCCAGCATCAAGAGCCAGGAGTGAACAGGAATGTTTAAAGACAGTAGAACAGTCTGCAAGTGCAGGAAATCAGATAATCAACAGAAATTTCTTACTGAACCTCAGTTAAATCGTGTTAAACCACAGTTTCTACCAAGCATCAGAGTACCTCTGTGTTTTAAGTAATTATTAAAATAAACACTTGTAAAATTTGAAATATCTAAGTCTCACTCTATCTTTTTGCATGCATCTGAATTTATTCATATAATAACAGGTTAGAGTCGGATTTTGCATATACAGTATAACTACTTCAAGAATCTTTGTTTTGTTTTGTGCATGCATTTTCCCTAAGTTTGGAATACAACATGTCTCAGTAGGAAATCCACACAAGGCCCCTAGCCTCCATATGAGACCAGAAGCTCCAGGAAAGCCACTGACAGACTAACTACCAGAAGGAATTAAGGGACTGGGAAAATAGTCTTGCCAAAAAGCAAATGAAAGTAATGTAAAAAAAATTGGGACTCATTATTTCTGGTTTTGCTGCATTGCTTTGAAAACATTTTGAAACACAACAGTATTACAAATTGTGGAAGGCTAAATCATGTATACTTTTAATCTACATGCAAATGTAAATGTTCCTGGCAAGCAATACATGAGCTTCAGTGACAGCTTGAAATAAACCTAGGGAGCAAAGCAGCAATATAAGTCAAATCTGAAATGGCCCAAATAAACACAAGACAAGTAAGAAAACGTCTAATGAAAGATGTGAACCTTTTAAGGCTGGTGGGAGATCTATTTATTGCTCATGACATTTGAGCTATTTGAGATTTGAGACATTTGAGATCTAAACACAATGCCACTGAGATATTTTACAAACTGAGAGGGTAGCACCTTGTTTGAAAATGTGAAAAGATAATCAACCTCTCAAAATTAAACATATCAGGCTGAGTGAATTGCTTTAATCACTGCTTCAGCTATGATAAATGCCTTAAGCGTTACCTGGGCTGTCTTCTGCCACATTTCAATTTAAAGGCCAGAGACTAATTACCCACTGTGGCTGTGTTACAAAGCTCCAATTCCAGCTCATTTCCCTTGTCAAACATTACGGGGGTGCACGCTGGAACTTGTCAAAATCAAGACTGCATTTGCATAAGTCCTCCACCTCCCTTTTTTAAATTCTTAATGTCCAGCTCATTGCCATCTCTGGTGTGAGGAGAGAGCACAACGCCTTAGCAATTGTGAGGTAAATTTTATCTCAAAAGAGTAAAGCAATGCGAGGTGATTTATTTAGAAGCTGTCCAGTGTGGGGCCACAGAATGGCCCCTTGGTGCGATTCAGAGAAAGTGACTTTAAACCTGAGATTTCAGGATTCTTTGCTGTGATACAGAGAAACAAATTGAAAAACCATCACAATCACAGACATCATACATTAATATTTACTTTTGTTTCTCCCCTGTTCTCATTGTAATTATAATTTCTAATATTTTATTTTTGAGAATGCTTACTTTTTTAGTACCAGATGCTTGGCAACAACTTAATGCTCACCTTCTACAGAAGATACACTTGGCCCTGTCTCTTAGTGTTTAACCTCTGTATCTCTCCTAGACATAGCTACTGGCTGAGCTTCTACTGTGACTAACTGTATGTGTTCTCTTTCATCCCCTAGACTTGATAACTGGCTTAGAGTTAATCTGCTTAGCTGTTTTTCTCTCCTAAATGAAGGCATTAAGGAGCTACAACCATTAATGTTTTAATTTTCTTGATTGATGCAATCTGCTGGGTTTCCTTAAAAAGAAAAAAAATGTAACCAATTTGAATAATAAACTGAATCCGACTGCACTGTTTGATAGCTTGGATTAATTGTATGTATGCACCTGTGGTGAAATCTGTATGATTCGATTGAACTGAATTTGTAAAGTTTGTGAATTGAATTGAATTGAATCGAATTGAATTTAGCTAACTAGGAGTTAACTAAGACAAGTACATAATAGCATAGGTGATAATGGTCAACCATTACTTTATCCATACATTAATGAGCTATGGCATTTCACTGTAGGACAACTGAACATAATACCTGATCTATGGATTTAACCCCTACGTGTTTGTTTATATTCCATCTATTAGCAAAAAATTTACTTTTTAAGTGATCCATTTTTTTATTTACTATACACGTAATATACAAGTAGCAGTCAGAATCGTTAGGATTCCCTAGGCCACCAAGACTTTTAACCATTAATATAGTTTTAAACTAAACATGGTGATTTAAATTTCTATAAAACATCTAAGATGATTGAGTTTAAAAAACCATAGTTCAGGGTTAAACTATAGATTGATTGTTAAACTAACAACTCTATGTTCCTGCTCAGCTCCTGTACTGTTTAGCTCAAACCTTGGATAACATACTGATATAAAGTATGTTGGTAAAGACACTAACATGGCTTTAGATCGTTTCTCCTGTTAAGCAAGAGCCTGTCACAATATGAACTGTATGACAACTTCAGTCTACTGCTTTTGCACTGTCTTTGTGCTTCACCATTCTCTGACTCTGCTAAGCAAATCAACTGCATTCATCAATCAAAAAGAAAGCAAAAATATTTACGTTTCAACAGAAAGATTGTTACAAATCTGAGATCATAAAATTTCACATATAGTAGACCTTTATGGTTTAAATTTCTTGAGGAAACAAATTACACTTTTGAAAAGGGACAACAATTTTTGAATGTTTGGTATATTCCACAAACTGCGACTTAATTCTTCCAAAACACGTTAACTAATCACAGTAAACAGAAAAGGACAATGGTAATTAGGCACAAACGCCAATATGTCCATCAGGTGGCTATGAAGCATCTCTATTTTCAGATGTCGGCTCCATCTCATTGATTTATGAATATCTTATACTGTAACTGATTGGAGTGGTTTACTGGAGGCTCTTGTTAATATTTCACTTGACCTCTCACCAAATTGGAGCTTATCAGCTCTGACAGATGACTCGAGTGTGAGATATGATATGAAAGCTGTTGCTCTCTTTTCCATTTCATCAAAAATGCAACAGAGAACCTGCTGGAGGTGAGAAGTAATGAGCAGAAGCAGGCACCGGGGTCCTTGGTGGGTCCCTTTAGCCTCTGCTACCTTTTGTCCCCTGGCTTCATCATCACATTTTACTAGTTCATGGTAATTATCAGCTTGTTGGCAGGAGGTTCTGAATTGCAAATTAATTCCATTCCATTGGTATTTATTTGAATGAAACATACCTTACTGGCTGCAGTATGTTCCATATGTGTTATGGATGTGTCATTTTATTTTAATGTACATGTAAGGCTATCTTGTAACAGAGTTTGAAATATATCAGGTAGTCCATCCATGTAGATGCATGCCATCAAGCAATTTGTAGAATGCAATATGCCATCCATAGGCCGGGGCTGGGTATTTCCATATCCGTTAAACACATGGATAATTCAGTTTTAATTGCCATCAGTTATGAGCAGCGCCACCTTATATGCTCGTCTAATGAGATTATATCAAGAAGAGGCAGTAGGAGGAATGATAACTGATAAGCCTTTGGTGAGGTGTTCCCCTCCAAAAGGGATGGGATAGCTACAAGCAGGCAGATATTATCTCCTCTGAAGCCCATTGTGAAGCCAACTCCCTCCGCAGAGGCGTGGACCTGGAAGCATTGTTGGAATTGATTTAGCAAGTGGAGCCCAATCATTGAACACTTTGCTGCTATTCTCTGCAGCTTCAAATCAGAATTTTAAACAGAGCTAACTCAGGGATTTAATTAAAACTCAAAAGGGGAATGACTGACACTGTGGACAGGGTAGTTGCGAGGGATCAATTGTGCAATGCAAATGAGTTTTAAATCCCCCTTTGATTTCTGCTTCTATTATTTATTTATCTCCCTTTTTTTTAAACCTCCACAGCTCTCTGGTGAGGCGTTAGTTAAGGGGATTGCTCTATTTTTATTCAGTAGAAAAGAAGATAGGCAAATGTTTAAGCTCATTACTAAAATTTGTGTCAAAATCATTAGTGTTCCATCTCATGAGCATGTCATGCAAATGAGCTTGTCAAAGAAGAAACTACAGCCAATGTAAACAGGATATCCTCAAAAGAAAACTTGGAAATATATTTGCAGCAAATCAAACTACCAAGATGTGTTTTCACATTTTTACAAGTTGTTCACGAGATGTTGACCTATTTCCACCAAAACTAGAGCAATGTTTGTCAGCAGAACATAATCCAGTTATCTAAAATATCAGCAAGACGCATAAACCTTTTTTCAATGTGTTGACATGAAATCCACCGATCCACAAGGCTGAATTGACATACTGCTTTTGAACATGTCATTTTACCACCCACAAACAGATAAAATGACAGACAGTTTCCTATTTTGTTCAGTCAACACCAGCTACAAGTTGTTAAATGAATGCATCTCTCCACACTGCGACAGGTTTCTACATTTTCCTGTCAAACTGTAGTTGAGGAGTCATGTTAAAATTTGATCCTGTCTAAGAAATAAATTAGATATGCAGTGATCATGAGTCAGCGAATTAAGTGCTGGTTCTTTAATGTTCCTGAGCTGTTAGTATCACACGCAGACATTTTTGCATCTTTCATATATATATATATATATATAATAGTTTGTTTGAATATTATCATCGGGAGTTAAAAATAGCTGGATAAAAGAGCATTATTTTTGGATGACAAGTCTGAGGCACTGGCTCTTGGTCCAGATTAAGGCAAGTGTGGACTGACAGGTGTAAGAGTCACTGGTGATCTTTAAACTCCTCATTCCTCTTTTGTACACATGGGTGGGTTGGACAAGGAAAATGACCACAGTTTCACTGTACCAAAGCATTTAGACAAAGACTATTGCTTTGATCGAAAACAGAAAATGAACCACTATTCCAGCTGCTATTACATATGGTATACAGTATACTTTGCACAAACGTAAGAAAATTTGCGGTTATTTTTTTTTTTTTTGTTACAGTGTTTTTTTTGTAATTGATCTTGTACTGCTGGAAAGTCTGTTTATTTGCCCTTCATGTATATAAAATTGGTTGAGCAACAGCACTGAGTATGTGGGTTGTGGCATGAAAATCTTGCCAAAGTGTCTCTGTCAGTGCCAAACAATGTGTTGTTGTGGGATAGCATTCCCCTCACAGTAAAGAGGATGGGTGTGCGTTCATGCCAGAGTGAACAACACAATTGCAATGTCTGATTTGTCACAAATCCCGGTCGTAGGATAGGATTCCATCCCACAGCAGTGTGTGACCAAGATGGTTACCATCATGGGGAGTAGATGCCATACTCCCAGCCACTACTGGGGCCCCAGTTTTTTTAATGAAAAAATTGTCAGATTAACATTATGTCTTATTTGTTCAAACCTCATGATCCAATCCAATAAAAAGTCGAATTGTGTGTTTTTCATGGGCACAACCTACATACTCAGCTCTGCTGCTCAACCCGCAAATGCATTTTCTCTACAAATATGGCACCATTAGAAGAAATAAACAGACATTTAAAATGACTAAGATTTATTGCATAGGTGGCTGGATTCCTGGTTTAATTCAGAGCTTTGTACTTTAAAGCCTGTAAGGTACCCTGTACTTTAAATGTTAGAAAATTAGAGAGAAAATGGCGCTCTACACACCTAGAGGAGTCCTGCTTAATCTGGAAAAATAGTCTGCTGTTGTATAAAAAGACACTTCGCCAGGCTATATCCAACTTATTTCTCATCATTAATAGAAGAAAATAAGAATAATCCTAAATTTAATTTTAGTACAGTTGCTAAACTTACACAGAGTCATAGCTCTGTTGAGCCATCCATTCCCCCAGCTCTCAGCAGTAATGACTTCATGGGATTCTTTTTAAATTAAATTGATTCTTTTAAAAAATAAAATCATAGGCATCCTCCCATACATAATTACGTCATCCTCAGTAAATGAGACAGCATTGGAAGTTACTGTAGAAACGCATCTGTGTTTGGACTACTTTGATCCAGTGGAGCTTCATGAGTTATCAAAAATATGAGCTTCATCCAATCCCACCCAAATTATTTAATAAAGTGTTCCCATTGGTTACAAGCCCAATTTTAGATATGATCAATAAATTCTTAGTAAATTAATATGTACCACAGGCTTTTAAGGTAGCTAGAATGAAACTTTTACCTGAGAAACCTTCACTTGATCAAGATGATTTACTAAATTACAGACCTATATCCAATCTTCTGTTCTTATCTAAAATTCTTAAGTAAATAGTTGCTATTCAAGTGTGTGAGTATTTACACAGTAATGTTCTGTTTGAAGAGTTTCAGTCAGGTTTCAGAGCTCATCATAGCACTGAAACAGCTCTGCTGAAAGTCACTAATGAATGATGGCCTCAGATAATGGACTTGTGTCTGTACTTGTCCTGTTAGATCTCAGTGCTGCATTTGATACAGTTGTCACAATATTCTCTTAGAAAGGCTGGAACATGCTGTAGGGATCAGGGGAACAGCGCTAGGCTGGTTTAAATCTTATTTGTCTGACAGATTCCAGTTTGTTCATGTAAATGATAAATCATTGTTGGGATTATGAATCTGAGAATATTATTTAATATTTAATATTTTATCAAATAATATTTCGATCTGTTAAGGGTTGTCCTGTGAATACCAGCCCAGTAAGGCGATGGTATTAGGACAAAATAGAAAGGTGTGAGACAAGCTCTGACATTATTGATCAGCCAAACTCTGCACACACATGGAATGAATTCACACAATTTCTTAAAATACAAGAATTTATTAGCAAAAATAAGTCCACTCAAAGTCAAACATATTTCAATCAACAATCTCTTTACTATGCTAAAACAATCCAATTTAACTACCAAGCAGAATTAAAGAATAGGGAAGATTAATGGGCTATGTACAATATAAACAAATTGATTAAAGATGGTTGAAACCATGACCAAAAGAGTGATGCAACATTACTATGCAATGTTATTTATGTTTGAGAACCAAGGATTATCTTGAAGAATCTGGAAATGAAGTTAAGTTAATCTTGGAACCAACTTAGGCAATAATCAGCAAACGTTTAGACAACCATTCACAGTGCAAGATCAGATAAAATATTGTTTTAATAAAATAATATTTTAAATAATGATCTGCTGAATAAAACCAACCTTCTGGATGACCATTTTTTCAACGGTGTCTAATTAGCTGCCTTTATTTATTAAATAATATTTAAAGAAATATTATTAAGGGAATGGTAAAACATTTAAGGACGTATTTTGGAAAAGAGCCAAATCTTTCTGGAGAAATGGGATTAATGGTGTTTACTTAGTTATCAAATTTAGTAAAATTATGTTAGGGACACATTATTTACTGGATTGAAAACTAAACCTTTCTGGGTAAATGTTATTTAGCAGCAGGCACTGTCCTGACCTGTTAGCAGTTGAAGCTAACAAAGAAGCTGCTAGCTTAGCACCAGAATCAAACACATACCATTACAATACCAGGGTTAATAAAAGGGTTAGGTAAGGTAAGATAAGGTAAGTTTTTTTATATAGCGCTTTTCAGCAACAAGACACTCAAAGCGCTGTACATACAATTACAATACAATCACAAAGCAAATAAACACAAATACAGACACAGAAAACAAATCAAAGGATAAAATCAAACAACAGAGGTAATTTAAAAAAGTAAAATAAAATAAAGAGAATAGAATGATGGACAAGAAAATGAAAGGAAAATTGGACTGAAAACGTAACTAATCATGCCTAGATGGCACAGTCAAAGGCCACTCTAAACAAATACGTTTTTAATCTTGATTTAAAGCAATTTAGGGTTTCGGCGCTTTTACAGTTTTCTGGCAGTTTATTCCAGATTAGTGGAGCATAAGAACTAAAAGCTGCTTCTCCATGTTTGGTTCTGGTTTTGGGTATGCAGAGTAGATTTGAGTGAGATGACCTGAGAGGTCTGGCTAGTTGATACACTGACAAGTCTGTAATTTATTTTGGTGCTAAGCCATTCAGTGATTTATAGATTAACAGAAGTATTTTAAACTCTATTCTCTGAGCTATAGGGAGCCAGTGTAGGGACTTTAGAACCAGGGTGATGTGCTCCCCTTTCTTAGTTCTAGTGAGAACGCGGGCAGCAGCGATCTGGATCAACTGCAGCTGTCTAATTTACGTTTTAGGCAGACCTGTGAAGACACCGTTGCAGTAATCAATTCTACTAAAGATGAACGCATGAATTAGTTTTTTAAGGTCCTGCTGAGACATTAGTCCTTTAATCCTGGAGATGTTCTTTAGGTGATAGAAGGCCGACCTAGTTACTACCTTTATGTGCCTCTGAAGGTTCAGGTCTGAGTCCATCACTGCACCCAGGTTTCGAGCCTGACTGGTGGTTTCTAGCTGTATTAACTGAAGATGTGTGCTAACTTTTAAATGCTCTTCCTTTGGTCCAAAGATTATTACTTCAGTTTTGTTTTGATTCAGGTGAAGAAAATTCAGGCCCATCCATGCATTGGTTTCTTCTAAGCATTTACCCAGCGCTTGAATGGGTTCATAGTCACCTGGTGACATCGTAACGTATAGCTGTGTGTTGTCTGCATAGTTATGATAACTTACGTTGTTGTTTATTAAAATCTGAGTTAGGGGGAGCATGTAGATATTGTCTTCAGGATTGTCCATTTGAATGTTGAAGTCTCCCACAATAATTAAACAGTCATAATCAACACATATCACAGATAAAAGCTCATTAAAATCACTTATAAAGTTTGTTTTGGACTTAGGAGGCCTGTAAATATTCAAGAACATGGTTCGGACCGGGCTCTTTACCTAGAGAGCCAAATATTAAAAAGAGTCAAATTTGCCCGGAAATACTTTTTTTACACTCTAATAAATCTTTAAACAAAGTGGCCACCCCTCCATCTTTTCTTTGCTGTCTGCTCTCACAAAGACTGTCAACACTGACGAAGATGCCATTGTCCTTGAAAAAGAGATGGAAGTTTTATCAAATGGCCATAGAGTTCAGTTCACAGAATCCAATTATGTACAAATCTTCCACGTCCTCGACTGACATTGTTGTCAGGCACACAAACTTCCACGGCTGCCAGGAATCCATTTCGTATCCAGAGAAGAATGTCCCGTCTGGACAAGAGGGTTCCCCTTTACCCTTAATTCCCGTCGAGAAAATTTGATCGATTGTGTTGAGAGACCAGCTGACCAAATCCATAATGAACAAATTAGGAGGATATGCAAACAGAGGCTCTAAGAAAAACATAGACAAAAAGCTGAAGCAGGGCAAAAAATGGGGGAGGATCAAGGAGAGAGTGGAAAAGCATCTTACCCCACCGAGGGCAGAAGAGAAAAAAAGCACCACGACAAATCAGGTGAGAGTGTTGCTCTGTACAGTTGGAGAAAACTAACATTAAATAGCTTGATACCAAAAACCAGTCGATGCCCACTTTTATGTAGATGGAACAGCAGCATACAACATTTATATTAGCATACCAATATGGATACCATTTCCAAGATGTTTCTTTAGAAAAAAGGAGGACATTATGGTAAGCATTTGGTGCTTGTTAAGGTCTGTGCTTTAATAGTATTTTTACAATATTTTGGCATTCTACAGACTAGATAAACAGTATAATTATAGTGGTTTTCAAGGTTATGTATCTATGCACAAAATTTCAGCAGAGCACAAACACGGTTTAGACAAAAATATCTACTTACAGCCAGAAGGTCCACAAAAATGGGCTAAAGTATGTTTTTAAATGCCTTCAGGCTTCTTAAATTGTAATTTGTATAACATAAATATTGAAACATTTACAGATTTTAATCTTCGCCTAGTCATTGGAAGGAAGCAGTGATGAGCTTTAAATTTATATTTTAAATTACTATACTATCAGTCCAAATAGTTTTATATCTAGGAACAACTAGAACGTGACACAAAGTGTGACATTAGGAGGTGACTGTTGCAATGTGTTGCTGTCCTTTAACCTGGCTATGGTGCCTTCTGTAGCAGTGACATTTGAAAATATAACAAAACTTATAAGTGACAAATGCCAACAATGTGTGTAAACCTTTAATGTAAAATATCTATGTCAACCCGGTTGAGTATTACTCCCGTGATGCCAGCTTCCTTTATGAAAACTCACACATGTGGGGGACATAGCCAGCTTCACTGGTGATCCATAAACTACCTGAAGCAGACACTGCTGTTTCTCATTATGACTTCTGTCTATTTCACTTTTGACTGCAACTAAATACTTCACATAATGTCTCTTTATATGAAGCTCTTCCTATATTAGGTCTATTTAAAGATGTCTAGATGGCTGACAAACTCTGAGCTTCAGTTTTGATCTTGCTGCCTGTTTTCATGTGCAACAGAAGGCAGCAACAACATGCAACAAAAAGCCCCTGCTGCTCCTCCTCTGTGAGTTGGATCTCATTTTATTTGTAGACAGCACACTGCTGCCATGGTGTGATATCAGTAAAAATAATATAATAGTAAATCTAAAATACAGCTGCCGGTCACTACATTCCACTAACTACAGACCCTGCTATGATGCTTTATAGTGTTTGGATTTGGTTTACTGCTGATGGAGCAATGGGTCTGTGCTAAATTACAGCTCACCTTCAGTTTTGTCTGTCTTGATTATCTCTGCGGGTTTAAGGTTTTACAAAGCCGCCCCGTCATGACATGAATGATGGGTATGAGGGTAGTGGGGGAGGGCTCAAATGTTCGCAGTTTCCTTCTGGTTGCAGGTAGACTTGTGGTGGCAATAGTTGTGCGGCTTTGAGCATAACATTGTATGTAGTTTACACATATTATTAGCAATCTTTTAAATACGTAACTTGATCCATGTTAAATTTGGTGTTGTTTCTCCATAGCACAGCGGTGCAGTGGGAACCATAGCTGCTTCCACCAAGAAGACCATGTGTTCATATCTCTGCAGGGGGTTTTCTGTGCATCTTTGTTTGGTGTCCTTTTCCTTACATTAATTCCTTCCACTGTGCAGAAACATGAATGTTAGGTTAATTGGTGATTATAATTGACCCGTAGTGTGCATGAATGTGCAGAGTCTTTGACAGGAATTCAAACATAAGGTAATGCACAATTGTGAAGTTGAAGGACAATAATATAAACTTTTAAAAAGCTGTTTGTTAGAGAACATTAGTTAACAAATAGCATCAAGAAGATCAAGGAACACAGCCAACAGGTCACGGACAAAGTTGTGGAGAAGTGTAAAGCAGAGTTACTTACTAAAACAATATCCTAAGTTCCCAATTCATCAGAAAATGGCATGGTACCATGGCAAGACATTGCTCTTCAACTAAACTGACAGGCCAGAATCAGCAGGGACAGGGAAGTAAGTTGACGTTGATGGAAAGAAGGATGGAGCTAAATACAGGACAATTCTTTATCTAACCTGTAAGAGGCTCCAAAAGAGTTGAGACTGGCATGTATTTCACCTTCCAGCAGGACAAAAATGCTTAACATAGAGCCAGACTGGCAACCTATCTTTATGTGGATGTACATTTATTAACTATGGACCGCCATGTAAAATGTTTGATGGTTACACAGATGAATTAGTGCAGAGGAGAGATAAAAAGTTTCATCCTCACTAGACCTTGTTAACAGTTCAGAAAACCCAACTTCTTGCTACCAACATGAGCACCTGCAATGCATCATGGTCCAAGGTGATCAATCCAGTATACAACTGCTGTTGTCTACAGGTGTTGTGGTGAACAGCACAACAATTACTGATTCAATACATAAATAACACCATAACACAGAAGTAGATACCAACCAGGACAATATGTGACACACAGAAGTTTAGACCTCAGAGGAAAAACTTGTTTTTTGTTATTTTTTCTTTTTTGCCCTAAACTTCACAAACAACTGATTTATGACTTGAACATCCAAGGACAATTCTATTAGGAAGATCAGATCCATTGATCATTTGTGAAACTATTAAATATGTCTTTTATTTTCACAAAATTACATGCCCTAAGTGGGAAACTGTGGGTGGGTTGAGTGTAGGAAACTAATGAGGATACAGTGTGGGCTAAACAACTTGGAAAAAACACCTTGAAACTGGCAAAGTTTTTTTGGCTCTAATGTCTGACTATTAAATATGTCCACAGGGGCTCTGTCTGGATCCAGCATCCACTTCCACCTCATATAGTTTAGACAGGTGCAGATGAATGCTAAAGCCATGAGATGACTTAACTGAGTGAGTTACATTGACTTTACATTGTGCCATCTTGGTTTGAATATCTAATTTGTAACGATTTATTGAAAAGACTGATAAACAAACAGCGATTTAAAAGGGTATACTTTTATGATTTTTGTTTTTACTTCAACTGTAACTGTTCGCATGTCAATCATACTATTCCTATAATTTAAAGTCATTTCAATAAGATGCTAAAGATGTGATCAGTTTTCTCTGGTAGGTGTGGAGATGAATGGAAGTGTTTGTCTGTGTCTGCAGTAAATTAACCTAAATATTATCTGAAAATTCAATTAGTTGTTAAAATTACATATTACACAGAAATTGTGTATAGCACTTCAACATATGCCTGTTTGTAACTACCTTTTCATGTCTTTGAGTCTTGAAAAGCTCCTGTGAAAAGTGTGTTGGTCTAATATGATAGTGTGACCAGGACAAGGTGGCTTTTTAATTATAAACCGGTAACCGATGGTAGCACATTTCCAGCCAGATAATAATTTATGATGATTTGAAAGAAATGTTCTTTATGTTGTTATTACTGTCGAGTCTACTACATGGGAACGTCCTCCAAAAAAGTCCAGCTACGACCCTTGTCACTTTCCCAGCAGCTAATAGTACGGAATCATTGATATTTGGCAGCCAGAATAATTTACAAAAGGGTCAATTATCAATGGTAATTAATAAGTAGGAGAGTGTGTGTAGTGTGTTGCATGGGTAAATCTGAGAGCATCTGACCTTGGCCATTCTCTGAGCTTGGTCCCAACAATAGAGTTCAGGCCCCAGCAATGTGCCTGTTGCAGTAAAATAAACAGTTTGAAAAGGTGGCAGGAGCCATAGCCTGTTTTAACACTACCCAGGCTGACATACACACAGGGAGAAAGAAAAGCTGACAAAGAGAAAGGAAGGGAGTCGGATCGGCCGGATCTTCTCCACTCTCCGGGGAGGAGAGCCAAGTCAGCATAGAGTTGAATGACAGACAGAGGAAGAGAGAGAAATCTGCTGGAGTGGATCTGGTTGTGCATCTAAAGCAGGGGAGAACAGAGCAGACCACTGCCAGCAAAGGCAGAGGAGAAGAAACCGTCAGGACCTGACCACACTATTTAAAGAGTGGAAGATAAAAAGGAGCTCTGAAAAGGGGCCAGTGCCGCAAAAAAAATATATACATCAAAAGATAACTATGCTGTGTCTGATGTATATGCTGAACACATATATAATATTGTATATGCTGAATGTAGACAGTGCATTCCTGTTATACCCTTTTCACTCTGGATAAAGGCCACACAGCATAACCTACAAGACTTAAAGGAAGGAAAACTTCAGAAACAAGCTGCAATACATTTTAGCCCAAAATTATTGCATTCCTAAACCTTTGTTGTGATATTAATACTATGTACCATGTTGTCATGATAATGGCAGAATCGTGCCATCAGAAAATGAAAACCCTTAAGGCTTAAGCCAATTAAGAGGTTTTTGTTGATGAAGGCTTCCAAACACAGAAAACATACATTGTAACCTTGATTCTATTGTGATAAAGGGAGAAATAAAATAAAACCATTTTTTAAACGTTGTGTGTACTAGTTTATAGATCACATTTTCACATGGCAGATATCCAGATCTACTGATCACATTCAAATATGTTCATATAGAACAAAACATCAGAAAAAATCAAATGCTGTTTTTTAAAAATTAAAGTACATCCCTTCAAATTCTAGGGTTTTAGGTGTTTTGTATCTGGTATTTGCTGAGAGCAATTAATTATCTACAAAGTTTACATTTTGACTTTATATATTTAAAATAAGAACATGGTGGAACTAAAATAGTTAGGGTTAGAACCGATTAATGGTCTCAAACATGTTTGAGAGAGAAGCATCCACAAATAAGACTGTGTTGAAACACGCTATTAGGTTGATACATTAGAAAACCTCTACAGGTCCTTCTCAAAATATTAGCATATTGTGATAAAGTTCATTATTTTCCATAATGTCACGATGAAAATTTAACATTCATATATTTTAGATTCATTGCACACTAACTGAAATATTTCAGGTCTTTTATTGTCTTAATACGGATAATTTTGTCATACAGCTCATGAAAACCCAAAATTCCTATCTCACAAAATTAGCATATCATTAAAAGGGTCTCTAAACGAGCTATGAACCTAATCATCTGAATCAACGAGTTAACTCTAAACACCTGCAAAAGATTCCTGAGGCCTTTAAAACTCCCAGCCTGGTTCATCACTCAAAACCCCAATCATGGGTAAGACTGCCGACCTGATTGCTGTCCAGAAGGCCACTATTGACAGCCTCAAGCAAGAGGGTAAGACACAGAAAGAAATTTCTGAACGAATAGGCTGTTCCCAGAGTGCTGTATCAAGGCACCTCAGTGGGAAGTCTGTGGGAAGGAAAAAGTGTGGCAGAAAACGCTGCACAACGAGAAGAGGTGACCGGACCCTGAGGAAGATTGTGGAGAAGGGCCGATTCCAGACCTTGGGGGACCTGCGGAAGCAGTGGACTGAGTCTGGAGTAGAAACATCCAGAGCCACCGTGCACAGGCGTGTGCAGGAAATGGGCTACAGGTGCCGCATTCCCCAGACCTGGGCTACAGAGAAGCAGCACCGGACTGTTGCTCAGTGGTCCAAAGTACTTTTTTCGGATGAAAGCAAATTCTGCATGTCATTCGGAAATCAAGGTGCCAGAGTCTGGAGGAAGACTGGGGAGAAGGAAATGCCAAAATGCCAGAAGTCCAGTGTCAAGTACCCACAGTCAGTGATGGTCTGGGTTGCCGTGTCAGCTGCTGGTGTTGGTCCACTGTGTTTTATCAAGGGCAGGGTCAATGCAGCTAGCTATGAGGAGATTTTGGAGCACTTCATGCTTCCATCTGCTGAAAAGCTTTATGGAGATGAAGATTTCATTTTTCAGCACAACCTGGCACCTGCTCACAGTGCCAAAACCACTGGTAAATGGTTTACTGACCATGGTATCACTGTGCTCAATTGGCCTGCCAACTCTCCAGACCTGAACCCCATAGAGAATCTGTGGGATATTGTGAAGAGAACGTTGAGAGACTCAAGACCCAACACTCTGGATGAGTTAAAGGCCGCTATCGAAGCATCCTGGGCCTCCATAAGACCTCAGCAGTGCCACAGGCTGATTGCCTCCATGCCACGCCGCATTGAAGCAGTCATTTCTGCAAAAGGATTCCCGACCAAGTATTGAGTGCATAACTGTACATGATTATTTGAAGGTTGACGTTTTTTGTATTAAAAACACTTTTGTTTTAGTGGTCGGATGAAATATGCTAATTTTGTGAGATAGGAATTTTGGGTTTTCATGAGCTGTATGCCAAAATCATCCGTATTAAGACAATAAAAGACCTGAAATATTTCAGTTAGTGTGCAATGAATCTAAAATATATGAATGTTAAATTTTCATCGTGACATTATGGAAAATAATGAACTTTATCACAATATGCTAATATTTTGAGAAGGACCTGTATATTCACTTCTGACCAACAAATGATGAAGCCTCCTCACCAGGAGCCAGGTGCCACGTAAACCCAATATTTTCTGTTATTTTAAACTGTGAAATCTGAAGACCGTCATTTTGACAGACTGTAATTCCCACCCCTGACCTCTTGGTGGCGAGTTAGTAATTAGCTGTTTCCTTCTGCTGAAACAGTGCTTACCGAATCAGGAAACCCCTCGTTCAGTATGGAATGCCAAAGTGTTCAAAATTAAATAAATAAATGAAACATTATGAAATAAGTATCTACATCAATAAATAATAGTTAATGATTTAATGTGACAATACAATTGTGAAATAATTGAATGCATATTAAATTCTCAGCTCATTATTGTGAAATATATTAAATTTTCCATTAAAAATCACCTTTATAATATAAAAGAGTTTTCATATAAACAATTTTTACCTAATAATTGAAATTATTGTTGAAGCTATTTTTATGAAATTCCAGCAGTTTTATATTTCAAAATGTTGTTTTTTAAAAGTCAGCTTTTATTTAAAAAAGCCAGATTTTTTTATAAGGGTGATTTTTCCCCATGTCCTATTTATTTCATAATGTCACTTTACAACTAAATGACTGTGGGGCCAATCAGCATCAACAGGCTGGACCTGCATCCTCATTGGCTGAGCCTTACATAGAGATTAGTTTCCTGGGTACCTGCTCCCTAAGCAGCTACTGCGCCAGCTCAAGGTTTAGGAAGGATGGTGGAGTTTCTTTAACTTCATTCAGCTCTGGTTACCTTAGCAGATCAAACTGAGCTGAATAATTTATCATATGATGTCATTTTGAGTCGTTTGGATGACATCTTTAAAATGATCGGGATGATAATTGCTCTCCAGAATGTTAGCATCGACGACGCCATTGTAGATACCCTAAGAGCCATTGAGCACCGTGTCCGCATGGAATATGCAGAGCTCAGCACTCAAGACTTCAGTGCTGTCTGGCATAACCATCGGGGATATTGCTGTTTTCTGTGTCACCCAGCACAGTTCACTGTGGTCAAATGAGCCGACAGTCACGCCAGCCAACGTTAGCGCTGTTAAAGATTAGCTTCGCACATACAAGGTGCATTACGGTAATAGAGCAGACCAAACGCCAATCCAGGCAACGGTTGAGAAATTAAGAGGAAAACAGAAAAGTAACCTTAAGAACATTTATATTAATGACATAATTACAACTTTCACATAAATGTTTATGTTAAAAATAAATATTTAATAATTTTACTGTAGATTTCTGGAGAAATAACAGGTCAAAGTACCTACTAATTATTATCTGTTACATATTTTTGTGTCACTTTCAGCAATTTATTTCTCCAGAATCATTATCTATTATTTATTGATGTAGATACTTATTTAATAATGTTTCCTATAATTGCTTAATTTTGGACAATTTGGCATTCCAAAGATCAGAGAGTCTGGCCCTCCTCTGAATACTCCAATAAGAGAAATGTTCCCTGTTTTCAAAACTCGGCGGCAGAGCACGGATTCGGCCATCAGAACAACATCAAAACCGCCGTGAGAAGTCGTCAGTTTGAGGCAAATGTCCAAAACCTCATGACAATATCCTCTGCAGCAATCCCACTCTTTGATTACACACAAGCGGCTGCACATTTCAGGTCCATGCGGACCAGGAGGAAGTTGCGAGACTGTGTGTTCAGGTCACAGCAGGTGATCTATTCATATTTTAAGTGCAATTGTTTAATTTCATTGTTTATATGTAGTTATTGGAACCACGGTCAGTGCTTTTAGTCACCATGAAGAAAAAAGTTAAAAGTATTTATGTGGATGATGTGGATTTTCTGTCAAGCTTGTTCAGACTTAATATTAATTAAAATGAATGAAAATAAATGCTACTGAATTTTTAATTATTATCATTTAAAAAAATAAAGTGATGGGTAAAAATAGATTATAAATAGAATATAAATGTATTTACCCTGTTAGTCAAAATGACCGGCAACAAAAAAGTCTAGTGCAACCTCTGCTCTTTACATAAATATTTTCAAGTGTGATGTTGCAGAAATGCTATTAATCCACTGCAACAAGTTTCCTACAAAGCCCCACAACACTCCAAGTTTAGAGCTGGCAGTTGTTGCAGATGCTATAAAAACTACACAACAAATGATACAGTAAAGGGGTAATACATACTTTTGGTTAGATGCACAAATGGGGTGATGGATTAGAAACTGTCGACCTATAAAATTTGAATTAAAAAAACTTACATCCTAAACACATTTATACATGCTTTCTGAAAAAAAAAATGTCAAACTGGGAATCCAGGGTCAGAAGATTTCCGATCATCTCATTTAACAATTTTTCGATTTTAGTGCTTCTTTGCTTCACACAAAGCTTCTAGAGCTCTCTAAGACTGGACAAAACCTTCTGTGAATTTCTCTGTTGAATTTGTCATGTCTGACCTTCATACCAGGTCAGCCTGAGTTACTGTTTAATTTCTTTAATAGTGACAGCGATGCAGTGATGAACAATCTCCATCTAAAAATGTCTGTCACAGGCAGTTTAAGAGACACAAAGGCTCCATCTACCATGGCAGACAAATATGTTCTCAAGATGGGGCTTTTAAGGGCGTGAATAAAAATAGGCTCGTCTCACTTTGGCGTGAATACCTTTGCCAAAGGTTTTACTTTAATTCCCTGACACTTAACAAGGAGCCAGGAGTCTCCCACTCACTCAACATTATGCCTTCACTGGCAGCCTCATTGTCTTCTATAAAGAAGCTGCAGAAATGATCCACAGCATGAGGAGGAAGACTGAGTCAGCCACAGAAAAATTTGTGCAGTCAAACCTGCCATGTGGAACGTGTGTAGATTTTTTTTTACCTGTCTATCTACAAACATGTATGCAATTAGATGAAGCTGCAGTTAAAGAGCATCAGTAACCTACAAACACAATACCAGATAATGTTCCTGGCAATGTATCCATACCCCTCAAACTGTTTCCAATGTTGTCACGGCACAACCAAAGTCTTCAGTGCATCCATTTTCCATCGAAAACCCCGAACTTCAAAGCACCAGGAATTGTTTTAAGTGGGAAAAAGGAATCCTGGGGATTTAGGAGCCTTCTGTTTCCATTGCTCAGAAAGGCCCTGGTACATTTATTTAAATCAGCCTATTGACGTATGGGGAAAATGTGAAGGAAACTGCAATACACCTTCAGTCCAGAAGATTACTCGTTTACTCACTTTAAAAGACTCTTAGCTAATAAATACATTTTTGTTTCAGCTGACGAATGGTAGTAGATTATGAGCAGCTTCAGAGTTATACAGATGAGTAATTCCTTCCATTATTCCTTATGCTGCACTGGATCCATAAACAGGAAAATTTCAATAATTTTATATCTAATTTTTTTTACTGACCTGCACCTGGCCAGAATTGCCACTTTAAAACGTACGGTTCATTTATAATAACAAATAAACACTGATTAACCTGCTTCTTTTTTTTTTACTATCATAATAATCAGGTAAACTCATTTCAGATATCTACAGCAAAAACAAAAAATGGTCTTTGTTAAAAATTGTATTAATTAAAATAAACACATAATCAGCCTGGAAGTAAAGAGAATTGATACCTTGACTGTCGAATAATAAGCAAATATTAAGTAGAAGACGCGTAGGCAGTGGAGTAGAGGATGGACGGACATGAGTGTAAAGAAGATCACTGAGAGCTTTTGGGAAATTGCATCCAAACCTGGACCTCTCTTCTCCTGCAGAGTTGTCTGCATAAAACTATGAAAAATGGAAAATAATAAAGAGTTCACACTCCACTAAGTTAGGTTTACATGAAAAGCCAGATCTTGGTAAAATGTGTATTTTTATGTGCTCTGATCATCAGTAATGCATTAAAATATTTTTCTGACAGAGCTGTGGTGAAACAGTTTATAATTAATCTCTACATTAACTTAAAATATGAACAGGTTCTGACAAAAATATTACAATTTATATTATGGTACTTGCAGTTATTTATCACTGGACTGGTCCAGCCGCCCGGTTAGCTTAAATTAGCAGCCAGGCCGGTCTGTAAGCAGAGCTCCGCTGCTCCGAAACCTCAGAAAGAACATTCCAGTAGGCTCATTCCCGATGTACTGACTGCAAATCTTAAAACTACTTTTTGTGACAAATTAATGGTATAAAAATACAAAATTAGATAAAATACTGAGTTCTTTGTAGTTTGGTGTGGCCACTAGGTGTCACTGTGATTAAACAAATACAGGTGGGAACCTTTGTATGGGGACATGTTGCTAGACAGAGGGGCAAACTGTTTGTTGACCGCTTATTGTTATATAGCTACTGTTTAAATGAGTGATGTGATTTCATGCCATGGTGAATTTTATCCTTGAAATGAGGACTGTGGGGACACCTTTTGTGAGTAATAAATATGCAAAAAACACAGAGACTGCCTCCTGTAAAGTGTTTTCTCACAAAACAAACAGTAAGCTGGAGCATCAACTAACATTACTCTGTCTATGCATTAGTGATAGCATTTAAAATAAGTTGAGTTTGGCTGCAACAACATGTAAGGGGTTACGATTTGGAGAATTCTAAAACAGAGTTAGGTTCATGCCTGGTTCACATGGTAGGAATTTTATGCTGCATTTTGCCCCAATGTTCCCCTTCCGACATGCCCTGATTATCATGATGGGTCTTAGGATAATCTTGTGAGATATTCCTGCCGCGTGTGGTGTGTTAAGAGTGATCTAGTCTGCTAGGAAGCACGTCGGGACCACTTCGACCTCAAATCGAGATTTTTCAACATGTAGGATTGTCTTGGCCCGATATCCTATCATGCGGGCTGTTCCCGAGGACAAACGAGCACGCAACCTGCTGTGCCATATAGCCAATCAGAAAGCGAGGTGACAGAAATACAGAAGGGAATTACTCTGAACTCACAATTGATCTTTGCGAGATTTCTGGAATCAGAATGTTTATGAGTAAGATCTGTTTGTGCGTGGTATGCTGTGCTAGCCGTGAGGCTGGACACCACACACTGTTGGACCAAACCAATTTTTTATTGTCATGTGTGGGGTCTCTGAGGTTTTCAAAATCAGCCAACAATTTGAAAAATCTGCCATGTATACCAGGCATAAGGAACAATATCGCAAACTTTAAACATCTCGCAGAGCTCTGTTCAATCAGTCATCTGAAGATGGAAAAAGTATGGCCCATCTGAAAGCCATCAGGCCAGGTGAGAAGAGTCTTAATCAGGGACCAAGATGCTCATGGTAGTTATGGTAGAGCTGCAGATATCAACAGCCCAGGTGGAAGAACTTGTCAAGACCACACTTATTAGTCATGGACTCCACAAATTTGGCTTAACATTTTTTTTTAAAGGGCCATAAAGGTCTGATTTGCTATTTGCCATAAGCCCTAAAAGGAACAAAGCAAACATGGAAGAAGGTGCTCTGACCTTTCTTTAGCAGAGGCAGGGAAGCAGGTCAGAGTTAGTGGGAAGATTAATGGACAAGGCAATCCTGGAAGAAAACCTGCTGGAGGCTATAAAAGCGTTGCAATTGTAGCGGAGATTCACTTTCAGTCTGGACAACAACTCTAAATATATAGCAGCTACAATTAAATGATTTATTAAAATATATTAATTTGCTACAATGGTCAGGTCCACACCTAAATCCATCAGAAAATCTGCAGGTAGGGCGTGAAAGTCAAGGCTCTCCATCCAGTCTCACTGAGCCTGAGCTAACTGCTGGTAGAGTCATACCCCTGAAGAATTGTAGCTGTACGGAGCTACAATTATGCCCTACATTGTGTTGGTATATCACATAAAATCCCAATAAAACACATTGGCGTTTGTGACAAAATGTAAAGAAGTGGTGCAAATAACTTTACAAAGGAGTGTACACTGCCATTTTGGGTGTTTCAGGCCTACAAAGACACAGTTCAATATTAAAGTAATGTCACAAATGTTATAAGAAAAATGTTAGCCACAATGAAAATCAAAAAGGAAAGCCTTTACTGCACTACTTTAGGTTTGGCAAGAAGTGTGTCCTTTCAGCTCTGTTGATCTTGTTCGAGGTAGTTTTAGATGTGCTGGTATTTATGCAGAGCAAGACCACTGAGACCACAAGTGGAGCATTGTGTGACCCACATTCAGCAGACTTGAAAGTGCTGCTCGTTGCCAAGTTTACCAGAGGGTAAAAGTACAACAAAGGGCACGGCTCTTTCATCAGGCAGCTCGGCCTAAGCGTGCGAGCTATAAAAACACAAAGCACCTAAATGTTTTATGAAGGTCAGAAAAGCAACATCGAGCTGTCACTTTGTCTGCTGTGCTTGCTTTCAAAGCACAAATCTTTGTTTCCTGAATGTTGTTTTAAATTATTTGGAGATATCTTTGGTTCTAAAGGTAAGTTTTAGTAAATTAGGAAAGCACACCAATCTGGGACAAAAAGGGCAATGTTTCAGAAGTTCACCGATATGGTGTTGCAGGAGGTGCAATACAAAGTGGGACAAATTGACAGTTATGTTCTATTGCAGTGTTTGAGTTATTTGAAACTGATTTTCTGTTATGAGTAATAATCATATTATATGTGAGAAAAAATAATCATATACTGAGTTTACATAAGACCACCTTCATGTTGCCATTCCCTTCTGCTTCCTTAGATCCTCCTCCTCCATACACCTGTCTCCGCCCATCGCTTTCAGTAGCTCTGCATTGCGTCTCTGGAATTCATTAACATCCCAACTCAGAAACATTGATTCACTCCCCCATTTCAAATTACAACTCAAAACACATCTATTTATGACTGACTATTCCATCTGATGGCTAGTGCCCTGTCTATTTGAATATTATTTTTGTGTTTATTTTTATTGTTGCTTATTTTTATTGTGTATTATTGTAGGGTGTCCTTAAGTGTCGAGAAAGGCGTCTTCTATTATTATTTTTAGATTGGAAATTATTTGATTCTTAAATTGACTACTAAAATGGTGATGAGGAACATCTATGGACTCATAAGTGTGTAAACCTCTGACTTCTTTGGCATTAGCATCAGGCCTTAGCAGTTGTAGCTAACAAAGACTTGTTTACCACTTCTTTAAAGACAAACATGTACCTTAAATAACATCAATAAAATGATTAAAATGCATATGAGTGAAGGCGGTGGGTTATGGCTGATCTGTGTTTAAAACCACCCTTTAAATAAAGTTTGTCTTAACTTTAAAACAACACAGAATAAATAAATAGCATTAAGGCTGAAAGGTCTGTTTACATTAGCAGGACAGACAGCCTGCTAGCACTTGAGTAGCTTGGCTTTCTCACCACAAAGCGAAACATCATGAAATAAACAGTATTTAGATTGCTTCATCCTAAACTAATTTTCTCTGCCCAAACACAACCTCTTACGTGAACCGTTCTGAAAAAGGGGTTCCAAAGACTGCTGGTTTTGGGAAGCAAAGTTGCTCCTGTCAGTGGGTATTCAACAGATCAAAGTCACTTTGGATATAAGTGTGAAGAGTTAGTTATTTTTGCCAGCAAAGAAAACATTCACATGCATTGCCTCCCCGTTAGCTGCGAGGCAGCCAGTTAGAGGATGAGCGGAGGAGAGGAAAGTGTTTTTGTTCAGGGATTCCAGCTGTGACTCCTCCTTCCTGGGTTGGGTTAGACGTGGGTTAGTGTTATTTTGAAAGGTGCACAGAGGTTCCTTATTGTATAGTTCAGTCCATCTTTCATCCATGTATTTAATCAATGGCTGGGGGCCCAACATATTTCTGGTACTTTTAATGTCATTCCGTTGTGGAAATGTATTGCAATTATTCCATGAAAAAACAAAACAACTGCTGAAACCTTCATTTATTATATCCATAGTTGGTTCTGTATTATTTTTCAGGCATTAAGAGTCACTGTGTAAGGCCCAAAGAGCCACAGTTTGCTGATCCCTGCCCTTTCTCTCAGCCCATCTGTGTGCATTACTCCCTGCAGCAATAAGAGACAGGGGGCTTAGCTGGTCTGACCTCAGGTTCAATCAGATTGAAAAGCAATTTTCAAGTTTTGGAACAAATTCTAAATTTTATTTATGTTAGGACTTTCACTGGGTCATTCTAGGATGCAAAGATGTTTCGATCTAAACTATTCAATTAATAGCTCTGGCCTTATTTTAGCGTTATACGTGGCATTTTCAAGTAGTTCTAAAAGTTACATAGAAATAGAAACTCAAACAAATACAATAAACCAGAGATTCAAATATTTGCAGCAACATTTACTCTTCATATCTCTTTTTTCCAAAAAGGGATGTACTGTGAAATTCTAAACTGATTCAAACAGCTGGTAAGTGGGCTTCATAGTTTACTCAGCTCACCATCAACTAACCGATTGTGTCAAACACTGTAAGGATGCCTTCACTGTCTGCACATTCAGGAAAAGTTTGCTCTTCCAGAAACAACTTGGAGCAACCTCCTTAAGGAAGGACACAAGTACTGACTCCCAATCCATGGATGTAACAGTTTTCAGCAGTAATGGTGCTGTAAAATAAGAGTTTGAGACTTACAGTTTAGTCTGAGCAAAGGACAGTACAAGAGATGTAATCCACCAACTGACTGCCAAACATTTGCAGAGTGATTCTTTTGGGACTCTAATCTAAAAACGGCCAAATACAAGTATAAGAGTCCCTTTCTTCTTTACTCGCAAATGACAGGAAATCACCTGAACAACTCTTATGTTCACTGAGGTATTGACCTTGCAAACCTAACTTGATTTTTCTCCCATGTGGACAAGAAGCCAAAGCTGGCTGACAGACATGAGGGAATTAATTACACACACACACAGATTCACAGTTGTGATTGCAAACACAAAGAGTTCAACACAAACAAACAGTGGTCAGCATTCATTCGCACAGATGAATAAAACAATAGCAGTCAATTATCCATGTCTCTCATGCCTTCTCTTTCTGCGCTGCTCCACTTTATCCAGAATTTGCTAACAGCCTTTATTGTGGGGTTTAATTTATCTGACAGAAACGCCTCTGATTTCTGTCTCCATGACTTCCAAATGATGCTCTACCCGCCCTCTTCTCAGCTAATAAAAAATACATAAATTTATTATGAGGCCATTATAATAATAATAATATTACATTTTAATGCACTTTTCATTCCAAGGAATATCAGAGTGCTACAATCAAAACACAAGAATAAAACACTAGAGTAAAATAGAGATATTTAGCAGTTAAAAGCTTTGCTAAACAGGAATGTCTTAAGTCCAACTTTGAAGGAATCCAGACTCTCTCTCAGTGCTAGATGGAGGCTATTCCAGAGCAAGGGTGCAGCAGAGCAAAAGGCTCTGTCTCCCACGGTTTTGAGCCTGGTAGATGGGACCTGGAGGTTTGGAGTATAATAATCTCTTGTAAATAAGATGGACCATGGCCGCTTATCCATTTACGGGTGAGAAGAAAATTTTATACTGGATCTGAAATGGGACTGGAGCCAGTGGAGTATAGGATGGGTATAATGTGTTCATATTTGCGTACTTGCATGAGTACTCTTGCGGCACTGTTTTGGGTATGCTGTTATTTTTTATAGGTTTTTTTTATGAGATCCCCTTAAAAAATCCATTGCAGTAACCCAGACTGGAGGAAACAAAGGCATTGATAAGTTTTTCTGTCTCAGAGCGGGAAAGAAGTGGACAGATCTTGGAGATATTGTGAAGGTGGTGGAACGAGGTCTTTGAAATATTCTTTATGTGGTCGTCAAATGGGATTGAAGGGGAGAAAGTGATGACCTGGCCGTCAAAGGAGAGCTGGGATATTGAGGAGTTGGTCATCTAGTGAGTTGTGCCAACAAGTAGCGCCTCAGTTTTGCTACTGTTAAGCTGAAGAGAGACAGCAACAAGTAACAGGGCTATGAAGGGGGTGGGAGCAGTTCTAATGTAGAATTGTTTGTCATTAGCTAAACAATGGAATGACAAATTGTGTCTGCTGATGACACAACTGAGTGGAATCATAGGTGACAAAGAGCAGGAGGCCCAAGACCGATTCCTGAGGGACACCACACTTAACAGGGAGGGGTCTGAACTTACATTATTCCTACAAAACATATTCGGTTCTTTCAGAAAGGTATGATTTAAACGGCCCGACAGTCCCGCAGTGTCACGGAGGTGGTCCAGGAGGATAGCATGGTCCACCGTCTCAAAAGCAGCTGACAGATCGAGGAGAATTAGGAGTGCTGGTGACCCAACATCAGCTGCCATCAGCAAGTCATTTGTCACTCTAAGCAAAGCTGTTTCTGTGCTCTGTCCTGAGCGAAAGCTTGACTGGAAATTTTCAAATAAGTTGTTGCTCTTCAGATGAAGTTGGAGCTGGGAGGAAACAACTTTCTAAAGGACCTTGGACAAAAGAGCAAGGTTGGAAATAGGCCTATATTTTACAAGATCATTTGGGTCCACATTAGTGTTTTTGAGTACGGGGTAGATGACGGCTACTTTCAGCATAGTTGGAACTCGTGCAGATTGAAGGGAGAGATTAATAAGAATTTTCAAAAGGAATTCAGTGTGTAATAAAATAAATGTGAATAAATAGATTTCTTTAATGCCGTTTAGTTGGTGCTATAAACTTAAGAGCTCTTGTGAGTATTTAATTTTTATTATACATCAGAAAATGGAAATATTTTCAGACCAATATTTCAGAGCACTTATAGCTTAATATATCATTGCTTAGAGATTAAATGAACATTATAAAACCACTTTCACTTTCACCTTTTCACTAGCAGAAGACCGTGTTGTTTTTTTGTTGCTAACATTCTAGACATTCTACACGTAACATTTTTTTCTCATCCATAAAACACTAAAATTGGGGACATTTCCAGGGGCAGCTTTAGCCGGAGACAGATCGTCCAAAGCAAGCAATGTCCCTGGAAATCTGGGATGTCTGGTCACCATATCAATGGCGTCCTTATTTGTGCTCACTTTAAATTTGTCATTTGAAAAACAACATGGTTCAGTTTAAAGTTCTCAAAACAGTGAGTGAGGCCCTAATGCACAACTGTTCACACAGTTCAAAACAGTCATCTTGGAAGAATGTTGAAGCTTCTTGTAGCCCCTTCTCTAATCCAACAACTGGGTCCACCAGCGATTGATTAAAGCTAGCTAACGTCTGTCCCAACTGCATGAACCTAGTATTTAGGTAATATGATTAACATAGCAGGGCCTGACTATGCCAAGAAGGACAGAGGACAATTATAAAAAAAAAATTGTGTTTGTATTTGTTTGTTTTTTAAAGAAATTAAAATTATGATTTTTTGCTATTACTTTCTTCCTCAACTTGAACTGAGACAAGAAATGTAAATTATTGCATATTTTATTTTTTTATTGGTAGAATGTCCAGTTAAATAAAATAGCTTGTTGTTATTTCTGTGAACATCCTCCAAGAGTAGCTCTCCTATTTAATTAATGCATGCTAATAAACACTGCTGCCATTTTTCAGGCTGACAATTCTCAATATCTTCCTCATGTTAATTAACACTTGGAATCTGTGTTACCCAACATGCCTCGTACAATTCAGCATGCATACAGTCTTCATCCATCAGAGGGACTGTAGTCACCTTGAACACCATGTTGTTTTGCTGAATTTACAATATGGCTATAAGTGCACACTATTTTACACAAACACATATTTTCTAGGCTAAAGCACATTTTTAGAATAACTGTAAGAAGATAACCACTTTATAAGGTTTGTGATTCTATATATGTGCTAACCACTCAGTGCATAACAATGGGTTTGGACACACAGGTTGCCAGTTTGTAGGTATTTTGTAACTGTAAATATGTGACCAAGCTTTGGTCTCAGCTCACTACTCAGGGATGCATTATAGCTGTAACCCTATGTACCACACTGGTCGCAGGTTTCACTTCACAACTGTTTAAAAAGAAACATGTCTTATGCAAATTCACAAGCTCAACACAGAGTGGATGCCTGTTTTGTAAATCTCCCCTTTCTGCCATCAATAGTTCTGCTCCTACACTGTGATCTTAGACTGACAATAAATCAGTGTTCATCCTGTCTTGATCATGCAGCTGCACTGAAGCCTTGTGCTGTGTTTAGACATACGGGTACAGAGTGGTAGGCTGTTTACTATCTTATTTTTGCACATTCTCGGTGCCTGCTAAAGAAACAACACATTTTAAATCTAAGAAAGGCACCATCATGCTTTTAGTGGTGTTGGTTTATTTGCATCATGCATCATTTCCAATAATTAATTTTTCTACTGTGTCCTTAATTTTTAAACATCTCAACCCTGTGACCAAATCATTTGAAAATTTGTGCCAGTGTATTAGCCTACCTATATCCCTTGTTTTCTGTATACTATGTTTTTTGTTTTTGTTGTTTCTGACCCACCTGGGTAAAAGGAATATAGACATGTTACCTATTGGTGAACATACCTTAAATTTCAGGAACTCCCTGTTAATTGGGATCCATTATGACACAAACACTCAGGAATAGGTGTTTAAAAATACATAATTTAGCTCATTAAACAAAGCATTCTGATTGGTTTGTTTTCACAAATAGAGAAAATGTTTTTTTTTTTTTATTAAAGATGGTGTTGTAGTGGTTAAAAAAATCTGTAGTCAGTGAAAAATCACCCAGTCCAGATTTAATTCATGGGTATATTGAAGTATACTTGTCCAATGCTTAAGTGGTTCTATTGCAAAATCTATCCAAAATGCTCCCTTTTGATGTTTTCACAAACGGAATAAAGGTTGGTATCATGATGTTCAATGCTGAACAACCCGGTTCATATTTCAAACTAGACACGATCAAATTGAGTCCAGACTAAGTAAAAACAGTCCAATAGCATTTAGCTTAATGCTGATAAGAGGCTCCGAAGAAGGGACCAACATTAGCATCACTGGCATTAGCACAGTGCAAACCAATTTTTCTAATCTAGTATATTCTCTCTTTACCATATCTTTATTCTAACAAGTACACAAAATGCTGCCAGAAAAGAAAATGGTGGCTGATCTGACAAGCGGTCTTATTAGTCACCTCGACCAGGGCAACAACTAAATAACTACTTCCTTTTACACTTCAAAATAAGATTACGAAACATACTTTAAGGATGTCTAATTTAGAGTACTCTCTTTCATATCTCTAACTCATAATAATAACTGGTATATATTTTACCAGACAGTCACATGTGGACAGTAATTAGATGCCGACAGACTTCACTTCGACCGGACATAGCCCCACTTGCTCAAGAAAATGTATTTGGGCCATCACCTATCAAAGTAATATCCACATGATAGCATGACATCACAACATTGGCAAAAACACTCTTCCCCACATGCAAGAGTTCTGCATGATAAAATCATGATTTATGAGACAAAGTCAGCTATTTGCGTTGTTAGATTTTTGTCAGATTTTTTACAGTTTCACTGGGCTTTTGATCAAGCTCAGTTGTTTTGGTCATCCATAGATAGATCTTATACCCCTACTGATGAATGCCATCAAGACAATTCCTTCAAAAAGAATACCTTACATTAAGCCATGAAGGTGAGAAATATACAGGTCCTTCTCAAAATATTAGCATATTGTGATAAAGTTCATTATTTTTCATAATGTCATGATGAAAATTTAACATTCATATATTTTAGATTCATTGCACACTAAATGAAATATTTCAGGTCTTTTATTGTCTTAATACGGATGATTTTGGCATACAGCTCATGAAAACCCAAAATTCCTATCTCACAAAATTAGGATATCATTAAAAGGGTCTCTAAACGAACTATGAACCTAATCATCTGAATCAACGAGTTAACTCTAAACACCTGCAAAAGATTCCTGAGGCCTTTAAAACTCCAAGCCTGGTTCATCACTCAAAACCCCAATCATGGGTAAGACTGCTGACCTGACTGCTGTCCAGAAGGCCACTATTGACACCCTCAAGCAAGAGGGTAAGACACAGAAAGAAGTTTCTGAATGAATAGGCTGTTCCCAGAGTGCTGTATCAAGGCACCTCAGTGGGAAGTCTGTGGGAAGGGAAAAGTGTGGCAGAAAACGCTGCACAACGAGAAGAGGTAACTGGACCCTGAGGAAGATTGTGGAGAAGGGCCGATTCCAGACCTTGGGGGACCTGTGGAAGCAGTGGACTGAGTCTGGAGTAGAAACATCCAGAGCCACCATGCACAGGCGTGTGCAGGAAATGGGCTACAGGTGCGGCATTCCCCAGGTCAAGCCACTTTTGAACCAGAAACAACGGCAGAAGCGCCTGACCTGGGCTACAGAGAAGCAGCACTGGACTGTTGCTCAGTGGTCCAAAGTACTTTTTTCGGATGAAAGCAAATTCTGCATGTCATTCGGAAATCAAGGTGCCAGAGTCTGGAGGAAGACTGGGGAGAAGGAAATGCCAAAATGCCAGAAGTCCAGTGTCAAGTACCCACAGTCAGTGATGGTCCGGGGTGCTGTGTCAGCTGCTGGTGTTGGTCCACTGTGTTTTATCAAGGGCAGGGTCAATGCAGCAAGCTATCAGGAGATTTTGGAGCACTTCATGTTTCCATCTGCTGAAAAGCTTTATGGAGATGAAGATTTCATTTTTCAGCACGACCTGGCACCTGCTCACAGTGCCAAAACCACTGGTAAATGGTTTACTGACCATGGTATCACTGTGCTCAATTGGCCTGCCAACTCTCCTGACCTGAACCCCATAAAGAATCTGTGGGATATTGTGAAGAGAACGTTGAGAGACTCAAGACCCAAAGGTTCATAGCTCATTTAGAGACCCTTTTAATGATATGCTAATTTTGTGAGATAGGAATTTTGGGTTTTCATGAGCTGTATGCCACAATCATCCGTATTAAGACAATAAAAGACCTGAAATATTTCAGTTAGTGTGCAATGAATCTAAAATATATGAATGTTAAATTTTCATCATGACATTATGGAAAATAATGAACTTTATCACAATATGCTAATATTTTGAGAAGGACCTGTATGTGGCAACTAATTATTTAGAACATCATCATCCCTGCATGGTCTGATAGCAAGTGAAGACTGTGTGTAATTAGAGACAATTTGTCATGCATATATTTAACCAAAAATAGGAGCAGGTCTTGTTATTTTTGATTATTGAGTTGATGGAGCTTTGCTCTCCCAAGACACGCTTCCTGCATGCCCACCAATTCTGGGAAACACAAGCCTGATTGGAGAGGACAGGCTGGTCTGCCGTTGCCAGTAGAGTGTTCAGGATTCAGCATATGTGATAGAATCCTGGCAAGGACATGGGTCTACTGAGCTCTGATTGGCAGTGGGAGCCAGCATGGCTCTCTAGAAGCACACCTGATGACAGGGAGGTTCAGCCAGATAAGGCTGTCTAGATTCTCCCCACATGAGAACCAGCTATAATCATCCACTCGTCTCTTAAGTGCTTCCAGTACCCTGGGTAAATTTACAAGAGGCTGGAGGAAGTCACTCTTCAGCATAGTAGGGCCATCTACAGTTCAATGGAGTGATGGACAGTCAAGCAGGAAGACAGGCTGGTGGACAAATAGCTTGCGTTTGCTTTCTCCCCAATCATACGTATGTCAAAAGCATTGCTTGACTCTCTGACTTTGAAGCCTAATGGAATTAGGGTTGTGAGCAGACAACTGGTTAGAAAGGGGAGCACAGAGCCTAGAGAGCATTATTAAGTGTAATGAATGTCAATGTACCAAGCTCGTTCGACATATCAGGTGCCAATTACAGAAGCGGACCTTGATTTGATTCTAAACTCAATGCACCACAGAGGAGCTCCTTTGGCCTAACTGACATTTGCCTCATTAACTTGGAGAAACAGGAGAAGCAGAGCACTGAATCTAGCCTCTAGGCCTCCATGGGCCCTTACTGGGGCACAGGAACTGGCATGCTCCTCATGGTTCCCCTGAGTTCACTTCTTACCTATTATTGATGAGCTGGAGGCTGAATGGAATATAAATGGAGGACACCTGGAGTGACATTTGGAGGTGATTAGATACTCTTGTGTGCCGTAGCTGCAGTGTTTGCCAGGGCAGTTCATTCATTAGTCAGCAGTGAATGGTTCTTCAAATCTTTACGCATAAAGAGGTAAATAAAGCATTCATTGGTATCATTGCCTCAGGCAATCAGAGCAAACACTATTGATTTTTCTGGGGCGTTCTAAAATGATGGTCACAGATGTGTAAAGACATTTATCCAAGTGCCTAAAAGAGCCAAATACTCAGTGCAGTAAAAAACCAATATGCAGCCCTGCTCTGTCAGAGAAATGGGAAATGTGTGCCAGTGTTAGCAGGGATGCTTTTAGCTACTTGCCACAATATACTCCCATTCAATCACATGCACAGCAGCAGCATACACACCAGAATTTCTTTTTGGCTGAAAACAACATTTGCCCGCTCTCTCTTATTTAAAACCACAACTCAATATACTGAAGATTATTGCAGCAGCAGATTTATAAATTCTCTAAGGTCAGGTTTTAAAACCAAAAAGTCTCAAGGTGAGTGTTTTCTTATTTTCTAACAATATGTAGTGTACTCTCCACAACAAAGCAGAGGATCTGAAGGCACTGTCAGCTGTCTCAAAATATATTCTTGGTCAATTTGTGGTGTTGATTATTAGGCCAATATATCATGGTGAACAGCAGAAAACAACCACAAGAAGAAAAGGTGACCATAGGCTTTTTATAACTGTATGCACTGAGCTTTAATCGGAAATATAACAGGTCATGTGATAGATGGCCGGAAATATCCAACCCCACCTAAAGAGGTATTTGCGGCTGTAATGGAGTGATCTATGAATTGCTTCTGATGTGGGCACCACTGATCAAATAACCATCTGTCAATGAGCGAGTAGGAGAAGAGGTGAAGTAGAGGGGGTCAACAATAAAGTATCTGAGATAGGTATTATGGAGTTTTTGCTAAGCTGTTGAAAAGAATAATGCCTACTGCAATTACACCAACATCAGAATGCAGTTGTGTGGCAGAATACCCATGATGCAAATCTACTGTCCCTTAAAAGATGATTAAAACCTGTTTTAAACAGAGTATTCTTTGGTGTAAAAACTGGCACTGGCAGGATGCATGAGAATTGTCTGCATATCCTGCAGTAATACAGAGTGCCACAAAACCACCAGGGTTCTTTCTTTTGAACCTAAATGCTACTAAGATGTTAAATAGTTTGAATCAAACATTTGGTCAGAAAATTGTGACAAGGTTTGTTGGGTTAGAGTAGAGACAATAAAGAGTCCTATTTTTCTCAAGGTAAGATAAAATAAGATATTGCGTTCATGACAAGTTGAGATTTTAGCAATATTTTGGGGAAAACGAGGAATTCCCATTTTGTTGGTTTTCATAAAAACTTTAAATTTTTGTGTTCTTAAACTGAATGAAGGTTTTATGGAGCTTACTCTTTATAGCCTTACTCTATATAAAAAAAATACGTTTCAGAGATACGAACGGTTTTTTTCATGTCTATCACCATTGTGTTTTTCTATCCAAAATGCTGCCACTTAAATCATTACAAAGTGGAGGCTTTATCAGTGTAAATGTAAATGAATCTTGTTGACCAACCCAACTAGCAGGTTTTATTTGTAGATTCTGCTATTACAAGAGGGCAACGTCACCCTTTATTTCAAGCTGAGTGCTTTAAGGGTCTAGCTTCCAGCACTCAGTGTCATATGTAGGGAACATAAAAACAGCTTGCACATACTTTAAAAGAAAAAAGTCACATGCTGACAGGAGCAGGATAACGCTACACGAGACAGTCTTTACTTTCATGAGAAGGTCTTTACAGACTACCATTTATGAACCTTTACTGAAGTAGGAAAATAAAACGATGCTTTATAAAAATGTTAATGTGGGTAGGTTGTGTAAATGACTTTAGTTTACAATAGAGAAACAGTTTGTACACTTAACATAATAATAGCAGTTTTTTTTTTTTGTGGCACTAGTGCCCTTTAATTGCTGTCCTCAAACAGGAAATGGACAGAGATAGAACAGGGGAAGACATGCTGCAAAGGTCCCAAGGTTGCTTTGTGTAATGATGATTCCAGTCACCCTCTAAGTTTGACCCCTGGGTCCTTATTCCTAAGTCATGATGCATATCTCATGACCATTGGTGAGGGTTGGAACATGGACCAGTCAGTAAATCAAGTGATTTGCTTTTAGTCTCAGTTGTGTCAAGACAGAACACAATTTTTGGTACTTTTTTGTTCACTGAGTTATTGGTTTGGTGATGAAAACAGAGAAAACAATCATTAGTAATGGAACCAGTTTGGTGGAAATACTGTGTGAACTGTGTACCCAAAATTACCTTTACCTACCAATCACGTGTGTATGTGTGAATGGTTGTCTCTTTTTTGTGCCCGAGAATAGACTGGCGATCTGTCAAGATGTACCCTATCTTTTGTCATTTGTAGATGGGAGGATTCGACAACTCATGCCAAACACTTTAGCATGTTAACATCCAAAGTTAATGTGTCCCATAGCATTGCAGCCCTATCACCCTTATGCGCCAAAAAGTATGGAAATGCATTGGAGATTTCCAAACACTGCAGTGCCAATTAGAAGGCTTCAAACTGTCCAGCCTGGAACCATGTCAGAAGTCCTCCATCATTCATACGTAGTGTATTGCAACTCTCATACTATTCTTTACAAATAGTCACTGAGGTAGGAAGGCAGCCTCGTTCTATTTGCCTTATGTTTCAATGACTATGAAGGTTCACCATAAATATATACTACACTTCAAAAGTATGCTGCTCTCACTCATCCAAAGATGACACATACAACTTACAGTACCTTTAAAAAGTATTTGGCTTATCACCAATCTCTTCTATTTTTGCTTTTCTGTCACACTGTTTCAGATCACTAAATTAATATTAAATCCTGTAGTGATTTATGCCTCACTTTTCCTTGCCGAATAGTTTTAATTTAGCCACACAAGAGGGCTTTTAAGCATGAACTGCTTGTTTGCAATGCTGAAGAATAACAATAGGATTTAAGTCCAGATTTTGACTAAACCACTCCAAAACCTTTTTTAACCCATTATAATGCTGGAATTGCTGGTCTCTTTTTAGATCTGTGGAACTACTCAAGTGTGCTTAAACTCAAGGTCACAAACTGATGACTGAACATTCTCCTTCAGGATTTTCTGTGAGAGAAATTCATGATAGAGAATTTATGGTTTTATCAAAAGTGGCAAGTCGTCCAGGTTGTAAGCCAGCAAAACAGCCCCAGACCTTCACATTAACAACATGTTTGACTGTAGGTATGATATTGTTTCTTCAATGCTGTGTTAGTTTTATGCTTAATGTAAAGGGATGCACATATTTTAAAATGTTCCACTTCCTTCTCTTTAGTGCACAGAATATTGTGCCACTGTTTTTTTTACAGATGTGAGATGGGCCTTTGTGTTGTTCAGCAGCGGTTTTTACGCTCAAACTCTTCCATTGAGGCCAATTTACCTCCGTCTTTTTTGACACTGTCACTGACTTTAACTTAAGCAAGTGAGGTCTGCAGTGTTTTAGATGTTGTTCCAGATACTTTTGTGACCTCCTAGATGAGTTGACAATTCTCTCTTGGAGTAATTTTTGTAGGCCTTTGGAGGATCGCCACCATTCCATATATTCTCTATTTGCGCATGATGGCTTTGTGGTTCACTGAAGTCCCAATCCTTAAGGAATTGCTTTGTGACCCTTTCCATACTGACAGATATCCATTACTTTATGTCTTATCCATTTTTTTATTTATTAAGATAAGGAGCATGTTGTCTGACAGGTTCTATTGAAGTGATTCTTGATTCTTGATTGACAGAAAAAAAATAAAATAAACAGAACAAATGTGTAAGGAAACATTTCTTTGCAGCACCATGTATGCTCCCTCATAGACACCTCTCATCTACTCATTGCTATAAGGATAAAGGAAAAGGAAAAGGTGAACTCTGAAAAAACATTCTGTTGAAGTTTGAGGAGCAAAGGTCATGGGAATACTTTTGGGCAAGCCTTTAAAATTAACACTATACATCAGCAAATTGTCCTTTCACAGCTCCATACAATTCTGCCTATTAAATAAAACACCAGTGAAGTCATAGGTGAGGAGCCTTATTCAATGTCCTTTAAACTAACCATAAAACATAGAAAATAAGCTTTGTGCAAAGTTTTATTCAATTTGTTGGCACTCTCCAGAGAGGTTGCCAACAAATGGTTAACATCCAAGATACAACAGCGTTCAGTTGGTAGTCACTAGCATCTATGTTTGAAGAGTTTTTTTTTTTGACTGCTTTAGTTTGAAGGAAAATAGTCATCACAGATTCACAGCATAAGGCTGTTGAAACACTTCTTGAGAACTTTCAAATATTATAACCATCTCATTAAAACCTATTAACTTTAAAATTCCTCCTGTTAAATAAAAGGTTGGTCAAGCCAGGTTACTCTCTTTCTAATTCACACACATTTGTGTAGGATTTTAAGAGGTGTCTCAGGTCATGCCTAGCACTGGGAGCCTTGCTTCTAAAGGCCCTTTGGACAGTCCTGGTTGGTGACAAATTGATGTATGAGCTCCAGTTTTTGCTCCTTCCTCTTTGCAGCACAGAGAGGCAGGTGTGCTGATCAGTGCCACTTGATCTGTCAGTCGGATGGATAAAAATAGCCTTGGAGATTGAGCTGGGAGCAGGACTGGCCAAACTCTATGGTGGAGATTCAATTGATTTTAAAAGGTTCCAAGAATGTTCTTGACCAAAGTAAATGAGGCAAAGACTTCTCAAGGTTGGTCATCTTAAAATATTCTTCATAGTTATCAGTTAAGTTGAATGAATGAAGCTTGTCTTACCTCTGGGTATCTGTAACCTGGAAAATAAGTATTCAGTTCTTGTATCACATTAAGACTTATAATACCTTTTTCACATTTTGTCATGTTGTTACCACAAACTAAAATGTGTTTTATGGGCATTCTGTTATCGGCCAAAACAAGTAGCACATCCTTGTACAGAAATAGATTTTTAAATAATTTTCTTGCTTTTTTTTTTTTACAACAGATCTGAAAAATGTGGCATTCATTTGTACTCATCCCCCTTTACTTTTGATAAGCCTGAATACAATTGAGTGATACCAATTCCCTTCAGAAGTCATGAAGTGAGTAAATGGAGTTAACCTGTGAGTAATGTATTCTCAGTATAAATTCAGACCTCTGAGGCTTGTGAAGGCCTCAGAGGTCTGAATTGCTAGAGAATTGTTAGAGAACATTAGTGAACAAACAGCATCACAAAGACCAAGGAACACAGCAGACAGGTCAAGGATAAAGTTGGGGGGATAAGTTTAAAAAAGGTTTAGGCAAGACAAGGCAAGTTTTTTTATATAGCACATTTTAGTAGCAAGACAATTCAAAGTGCTGTTCATAAAAAAGAAAAATACAGTGGCGTGAAGGTAATTAATTAATTAACAAACACAAATAATTAAAGACAATAAAAATGGATAAGTAAAATGATAAGACAGTAATAAAGAAATAAAAAAAATATGACCATATGATTGATAAGAAAATGAAAGGAAAGTTTGACTGAAAACCTAACTAATAATGTTTAGATAGCACAGTCAAAGGCCACTCTTAACAAATAAGTTTTTAATCTTGATTTAAAGCAACTTAGGGGTTCAACACTTTTACAGTTTTCTGGGGGTTTATTCCAGATTAGTGGAGCATTAGAACTAAAAGCTGCAAAGTCTGGGTGGCTGATATACTGACAACAAGTTTGTAATATATTTTGGCGCTAAGCCATTAAATGATTTATAGACTAACAGAAATATTTTAAAGTCTATTCTCTGAGCTACAGGGAGCCAGTGTAAGGACTTTAGAACTGGGGTGATGTGCTCCACTTTCTTAGTTCTAGCAAGGACGCGGGCAGCGCTCAACTCCAGCTGTCTGATCAACTTTTTAGGCAGACCTGTGAAGACACCGTTGCAGTAATCAATTCTACTAAAGATGAACGCATTAATTAGTTTTTCAAGGTCCTGTTGAGACATTAGTCCTTTAATCCTGGAGATGTTCTTTAGGTGATAGAAGGCCGACCTTGTTACTGTCTTCATGTACCTCTGAAGGTTCAGGTCTGAGTCCATCACTACGCACAGATTTCGAGCCTAATTGTTGGTTTCTAGCTGTATTAAATGAAGCTGTGTGATAACTTTTAAACGCTCTTCCTTTGGTCCAAAAATTATTACTTCAGTTTTGTTTTGATTCAGCTGAAACAAATTTTGGCACATCCATGCATTGATTTCTTCTAAGTATTTACCAAGCGCTTGGATGGGTTCATAGTCACCTGGTGACATCGTAATGTATAGCTGTGTGTCATCTGCATAGTTATGCTAACTTATGTTGTTGTTTATTATAATCTGAGTTAGGGGGAGCATGTAGATATTGAATAGGAGGGGCCCTAAGATGGACCCTTGGGGAACGCCACATGTGATTTTTGTGGTCTCTGATGTAAAGTTACCTACAAACACAAAAAAGTCCCTGTTCTTCAAGTAGGATTTAAACCAATCGAGTGCTGTACCAGTTTTCCAGGTACTCTAATAAAATGTGGTGATCAACAGTGTTGAATGCTGCACTAAGGTCCAATATTACCAGCACTGAGGTTCTTCCACAGTCTGCATTTATACGGATGTCATTGAACATTTGACAAGAGCAGTCTCTGTACTGTGGTGAGCATGGAAGCCTGACTGACCAACCGCTTCGATGTCTTCCATTGTTAGGAAGTTGTTTAACTGTTGAAATACGGCTTTTTCAATAATCTTACTGATGAAGGGGAGGTTTGAGATAGGCCTGTAATTCTGTAGTAGCACCTTGTATAAGTTACTCTTTTTCAATAGAGGTTTGATAATTGTTGTTTTTAGGGCCTGGGGGAAAACACCTGACTAAAGGGATGTGTTTATTATGTGTGTTAAATCAGATGTTATGACAGGCAAAGCTTTCTTAAGGAAAGCTGTGGGTAAAACATTGAGACAGCAGGAAGAAGAGCTTAGTTGCTATAGGTTTCGTAGTTTATTTGGTGAAATTGGGAAATTTGGTCAAAATCAGTTCTAGTTGAAGACAACTTTGGTACTGGAGTTTATGTGGATGTGCTGACTGCCTCTCTGACCTTTTGTTTTTTTTTCAGTCAACAAGTTAGTAAATTCATTGCAGGCCCTGATAGAGTGGAGCTCAGATGCTACACTTATAAGACGGTTTGTTAACCTGTCAACCGTGGTAAATAAGGCACGAGCATTATTAATGTTTTTGCTGATGATCTCAGAAAAGAAAGATTCTCTTTTCTTTCTCGCATTTTTCATTTTATAGTGAACCTGGAGTCCAGTCTTTCGCCAGCTACGTTCAGCTTTTCGCACTCCCTTTTTTCACTTCTGACTGGTGGAGCACTTCTCCACGGAGACATTTTCTTCCCAGAAACAACTTTCACTTTAATTGGAGCAATTGAATCAATGATGTCCGAGATTTTAGAATGAAAGTTGTTTACCAGCTCATCTACAGTGTTACAGGGCAAAGTGGAGGTAGAAGAGTAAATCTGGTTAAAGGTTTCCTCAGCTCCATCTTTAAAGATGCGTTTTCTTGTAATGTCTTATTGGCTAACTGTGTCATTGGAGATGATGCTTTCAAAATTAACTGAAAAGTGGTGAGATAGGGAAACATCAGTTAGAGACACCTTGGAAATGTTTACAACCTTAGCGATGATCAAGTCCAAAATATGTCCCTATTTGTGCGCTGTTTAACATGTTGAGTCAAAACAAAATTTTATTTTAGTGTCGCATAGTGCTGTTGCAATTCTGTCTTTGGGATTGTCAATATGAATGTTGAAGTCTCTCACAATAATTAAACAGTCATAATCAACACAGATCACAGACAAAAGCTAATTAACATCACTGAAAAGGTTTGTTTTGGACTTAGGAGGCCTGTAAATATTCAATAACATGGTTCTGACCGGGCTCTTTACCTGGAGAGCCAAATATTCAAAAGAGTCAAATTTGCCCAGAAATACATTTTTACACTTTAGTGAATCTTTAAACAAAGTGGCCACCCCTCCACCTTTTCTTTGCTGTCTGCTCTCACAAAGAAAATTGTAGTTCGGAGGCATCGCCTCTATCAGAATGAGAGCTTCATTAAATTCATGTAACCATGTTTCTGTTAAAAACATAACATCAAGATCGTGGTCAGTAATGAAGTCATTAGAAATGATTTTCCTGACAGATATCTAATATTCAATAAAGCTAGTTTATATGCCTTAGTGACTGATTTTTAACTTTGTGTCTTGTTGTACTTGACAGTTTATGGCTTGTAAGTTTAATTGTTTATTACTGCTCTCATCCTTTTAGCTTTGCTCTTTCTGTCATGCATAAGCACAGAGATTTTACAACTATCTCCCATCGTTTAGGTTCAAAAGCGACATCCCAAGCAATATTTTACAGAGACCTGTTTAGTATATCATCCCATAATTTGCTACCTGTGTGGCCCCTTCTCTTTTTTGCAATGGTTATAATCAGTCTGACAGAGAGAGGTACCCCCAATTCTTGTGGTTTTTAGTATAACAATGGCCAACAGTGGGCTCTAAATGGACAAACTTTATCAGTTTATTATTTTACTTAGTACCCCTACACATAGCCCATTCTAAAATGGCCAAACTTTAACACTAGTAGTTTATTCTAACCTCCCCAACAACCCCGCACCATTCCAAACCCTTTGTGAAGTGCCTTGAGACGACATGTGTTGTGAATTGGCGCTATATAAATAAAACTGAATTGAAAATTGAATAATGGAAAGAGTACCGCAAATCTACAGACCAACAAAGACATAGTTAAGCAGAACATCAATCAGAGAAGGATCCTAGAGAACCATGGGAAATCTGGAGATGTTTCAGAGGTCCACATGTAAAGTAGGAGAATCTGTTGACAGTGCAACTATCTGTTGTACTCCACAAAACTGTGCTTTATGAAAGAAATGTTCAAATAAGGATTCATGTTTGCAGTTTGCCACAAGTCGTGTAAGGAACATAGCAAATATGTGAAAGAAGGTCCTGGAAAACTGAAAAGAGGTAATGGCAAGACCTATAGAGGTAAATACAAGACAATACAGGAAGAAAACCTGTTTTCTTGAGACTGGGGCAGGGGTTCACCTTCCAGCAGGAGAACGACCCTAATCAAACAGCCAGAGCTAAGATGCATATCAATGTTAGAATGGTTCAATCAAAGTCCCGACCGAAATCCAGCTGAGAATCTGAGGAAAAACTTGAAATATACTCTATTCTATGAAATTTGAATGAGCTTAAACTGTTTTAAGATTCAGCTGACTTTTCATGTTTTTATTTACAAAAAACCTGAAAACCATGGACTATTTTTTACCATGTCACATCTCTTTGGATAAAAAAAAAAAATCGAAATAATATACGTCGAAGTTTGTGGTTATAACTACTTTTGCAAGGCATTGTATTCTGTGGATTACCGAGTGGTCCATTGATGAATTCCAAATTAGAAAATACATTAAAACAATGAACTCCAACTAAATCAAGTCCAACATGCTTCAGCCACGGTTCAGTGTGAGCCATGTCAGCGTGTAGATTATTGCAAGACCAGTGTTGGGAGTAATGGTGTTACAAAATAACGGCGTTAGTAACTGCGTTACTTTTTTGGTAATGGAGTAATCTAACTAATTACTTTTCTCATTTACGTAACGCTGTTGTGATGTTTACAGGTTTCTTAAGAGTACAGTCTGCTGCTGCAGAGAGATCTGCTTTTCTTCTGCAGCTGCAGTGAGGATTTTTTAAAGCTCTTCAAGGAAAAAGCTGAGGTGGGGGAGAGACAAAAAGCAGTATACGTTACGCCGATTAACGGAGAAGGCATCAGGTAGGCAGGTTTTCACCACACAGACAGCGCAAACCAAGAGCAAGAGAGAAACATGATGATGGAGAGGAGTTAGAAGCATAGGAAATATTTCCCGTTCGCTGTAGGTAAAGGCATAAAATGTGCATGTGATTTGTTAGTTATGTCCAGGAACAAAGAAATTATCCATGTCCATGACCAGCAACACCAACCTTATGAAGCACCTCGCATCGTCTCACCCTTCCACATTACTTGTGACTAACAACCCGCGCCCTGTCTAGTAATTAGTTACTTTGATAGTGCAGTAACTGAGTTACTAAGTCAGTTACTTTTTGGGAGAAGTAACTAGTAACTTTAACTAGTTACTTCTTTAAAGTAACATTCCCACAACTGTGCAAGACTCCGCCCCCTCATGGTTTTTCTCCTTCCTGGTCATTTACACTCGGATTAACTTGACATATCTTGAGTTCTTCTCTGATGCTGCAGGCTGGAAAGAAAAATGCATAACTTTGCGATTTTTCTTTTACTAAGGATCCTGATCAAGTGAGATTGAGGGCAAGACTATGACATGGGAATGAATCTGCAGTGTCAGCAGCTTTCACTGTGTGTATGTGTGTGTGTGTGGGGGGGGCAGAGGAGGCTCTGCGAGTTGTTTGAAGAACAGGCAGCTAATACAGCACATGGATGCTCGATGTAATTAAATCTGTTCTGTTCCCTTTCATGTTCTCCCCTTTGGTCTCCGCAGTCTCTTAAATCTCAACAGATAGGTTTGAAAGAGTATTAATGTCAACCATGTTGGCTCAGACCTTTTGCTGCAGATAAAGCACTTTTTTTCTTCTTATTGACTCATCTTAGCCACCAAACAACACTGAAAAAACACTCAGGAATGTTCATGGCGGTGGGTCTAAATGATGAAGTTGCTCATTAACTCCACAAATGAATTAGTTGTCCACCCAGATTTCTATTGAATGAAATCTCCTTTCATTAGCAGTTCACTATTTCGAACAAAAAAAGTGCAAAGAAGCCTGTTTATTTAGCTACCCACTTGTAATGGTCCCACTGGTACGTGCAGTTATAAATATTGAAGCTATTGCCATGATCACCTTCACCATTAACATCAAAGTGAGGCAACAGACTGTTTAATGAAGCTTCCTGGATAATCAAGTATCAAAGCAGGACAAGAAGATGGAGCTCAGCAGGTGGTTTGATTAGACTGACTTACTAAATTTTTACTGTACTTTTACACAAAGTTACTTAAGATCTCGTATTCACCTCTTGAAAGATTTCTTTTGTTTCTACTTTTTTGTCACGCATACAGTAGATGTTTCAAATTATTAAACAGATTTTAATATCAGACAAAGATAAATTGAGTAAATACAAAATTCAGTTTTTAAATGATGATTTTACTTATTAAAAGCTAAATAGCAAAACAAGCCAATGTAGCCCTGTGTTAAAGAGTAACTGGATTATCTCAGAGGGCAAAAGTCATGGTTTGATCCATTATAGTCCATATCTTGAAGCAAAGTAGCTCCAGGCCATCACATTACCAGCACCATGTTTGACAAGAGATTAAAGGTTGTTTTTTTTTTCTCTGAAATGCTTTTTGGATGTTCTTCAAAGGAAAGAAATACAGAAAAAACATATTTGCATCTATCTAATTATCGATCATTTCCTCATTAATATGGTTTGTCAGTTTAAATTTGCATCAAAAAGACAACTCTGGCATGAAACATTTTTACAGCAATAAGAATGAACAAAGTAAGCAACTCCAATGTGGATATTGAAAAACCACAAAGTGAGATAAAAGCAATAAAAACCAGGAAAAGGGAACCCTCTCTTTCTGGGAGGTGGGAATGAGGATGCCGCCAATATACACAGCACTTAATCCTCAAAGTGCTTTGAATGAAGTCAGGGCTTTTGTCATTGCCTTCTTGGCAAGATGATGCATACATCTGGTGTGTCTTGGAAAATTTACTTCTGTTTGTTTGGTCTATAGGAAAATACATAGACATGTTTTCCCACACGGCCCCTTACGTTTGAAAAGATGGTAGAGGAAATGAGCTGAAAGGAGAGAGAAATTGGAGGGATGGCTGCTGTAATCACTGCAATAAGTAAATAAATAAATAAAAACAGCCATGGTTGTTTGGTGTCTGCCTTACATTTGGTCCTGCCATCATCTTGTGGAAGGGAAAAGACACAGAGGATGTGGTCATATAAAAACAATTACCTGAATGATCCCACTTTCACATTTCCATATTATAATTAAGTTATTCATCTCTGTGGTTTTGAACTCCTATGTCACTGCGGGTATTGTGATGGCATAGCTTTTAGTAGTTAAAGAGCCAGGGAGCCTAACGCTTTGATAAAAGACCAACATCACCTCTGAGATGACCGTCTGTGGAGACAGGCTTGGATGAAATGATAACAGATGAGATATTGATTCAGTGCTGATTACAGCAACACAGATGAATGTCACAATATTGTCAGCATCTCATTCCTCATTATATCATCACTGTGGGGACAAAAGGACAGCCAACAGCAGATTAATTCCATTGGGAGAAATCCCAGCAATGGTTTTTATGTCAAGGTTAGCAGAAGTGACTTTACAGTATATGATGATAAAGTTTGCATCAGATTCAATTAACTGGAACATGCTCCAATAACTGAGCTGCTCCATAATAGGTTGGATAAAGCTTAGACCTAGCATTATGAGGGTCATAGGTTCATATTCCTTGTGACAACTGCATTTAGCATTCTTCTTTACATTAAGTGTTCTGGTATAGGTTATGGGATAGAGGTAGAGTAGAATAACTTCTCTAGATCTTTCACCATGTTACAACTGTTCAAAATTATTCATACTCCATTGCATGTCTAAAATTATCTATACGGAAAGGTCTATTTTGACACTATGGAGTCTAACCCTGTTGGCAAGCTTCTTGCATGTTTAAACTGGTATTTGTCGAGATTCATCTTCTTTGATGAGCTCCAAGTCTTTGAGGTTCAAAGGCCTCCTTGCCAACACCCTAATCTGTATCTCTCTTGAAAGATTATGTGTCAGATTGATGTCTGGACTCTAGTTGGGCCACTCTAAAACATTTATGTTGCTTCCAGGCAGTCATGTTTGCTGGTTAATAAATGACCCAAGCGCAGACTGTGGTAAAAAAGCAGACTTCACACAAAGAGCAGGACATGAAGCACAGCAGAGTAACAGAGAAATCAAACCAGACAGCTAATAAACAGAGGAAAGGGTGGAGAATGACATTGGATGCAGGTGAGTTAATCAGGGAGTTTTAAACAGCTGTGGAGGAGAGCAAAACAGAAAACTGAGGGAAAGAGACTAATAAACACAGTAAGAACTAAACTAGACACAAATAAAACTAAAAACCAAAGGGAAAACAATTAATACGGACATAAGAGAATAATTGAAAATACACAGAGATTAAAAAAAATAAGCAAGAAAGTAAACACAAGGCAATGAACTATACATAAAATAATGAAAACCAAAAAAACGAACTGAATATGGTAATAACTTTAAACAACTACATAGAACTCAGATGTTATCAAAGCACAAACACAAATAAAAACCAAAACCCGAAACACCCTAGGATCATAATACAGGCGGAAGAATCATGTTGGTAAAAATAAAACATACTTTAAATCTAATTCTGACAGGTGTATGTATAATTTTGGGTCTAACTGTAGGTCTAAAAATGATTTGAGGAAAGTCAGTTTAACAAGTCAAACAAGTGTGCAAAAGGAAAAAAAAAAAAAAAAAAGCTCAGGTGAAAATATGAGCAAGTTTGTAAAGCAACAATGGAAAGATAAATATGGTTAAAATGTGAGTTTCCTCAATAAAAAACAGCAATACAAATTACAGTTTATGCCTAACAAGGCAGAGAACATAGAGACATCAGAGAAATAATTACATCAATTCTCTGTGTCTGTTTAGTTACTATGTCTATCGATCATTGAGTTAGATACACCCTGGACAGATTGCCAGTTCATCCTCTTGCTCACACTGACACGTACAAGGTCAACAACTGTTTACAAACTTACACTTAAGGGTAATTTATAATTAAGCTAACTTGCTTGTTTTCAGACTGTGGGTAGAAACCACAGTACCCAGAGAAAACCTATGTATGCATGTGGAGAACATACAAACTCCCCTAAGAATAGTAATAGGCAGGGATTGGATCTTCCCTCTGTTAGAAAACACAGTTAACCACTGCTTTATGTGAATCCATATAATTATTTCACACAGTCATAGAGAAACAGGTTTTTAAAGTAGCTCTTATCATCTGTGATATTCTGAGACAAATAATACAGATGAACGTTTATGAATCAAGATCAAGTACCTGACCAGTAGCAATACCTTCCCCAAGCCAATGATACTTATGACAACTTTAGGAACATCAGCCTAGCATTTATCTTCAGTTTATCCAACAGTTAGGATAAACTATCCTTACTGTCAGAAGTTACTGCATCTGGATGTCAGAGTGAAATCTATCAGACCTCTGATCTTGAGTGAAAAGATAGTTGTTGCTACTTAAGATTTTTTGAAAAAAACTCCACCTACACCTATCATAATATTGCATATCTGCCTGCCAAGTCAATGATGTAAGAAGGCATGTCTGATACATGTGATCTGATATCCAGCTAAGCTTGGCTACCATCATTTTTTTTGACATGTCATAAAAATTCCATGGCATGAATGTTGCAACTCTAGGGCACCATATTTGTGGCACATATCAGAATCAGAATCAGAAAAGCTTTATTGCCAAGTACGTTTTTGGACATACAAGGAAGTTGTTTTGGCATAGTCGGTGCAATACAGTACAAATTAAACAGTATAAACACATCTACAATATAATATAAATATATGTGCACAGTTTTAAGTGAGTGAGAGTAAATGTAGAGCAGTATAGGATGCCAGAGCAGTACAACAGTGCAGATGATCAGTGTGCAAGTATGGCAGTGCGAGTAAAGCAGGAGTCCAAGCTGAGCGTTAATGCAACGCATAGAGTTGCAGGTTACAGGGGTCCTGTCAGCAAAAAAAGGGGGGGAGTGGGGGAAAGGGAGAGTGTCAGTGTGGTTTCCGGGCTTTGTTAACAAGGCTGGTGGCAGATGGGAAAAAATTGTTCTTGTGGCGTGAGGTTTTGGTCCGGATGGACCACAGCCTCCTGCCAGAGGGGAGAGTCTCAAAGAGTCTGTGACCGGGGTGGGAGGGATCAGCCAGAATCTTCCCTGCCCACTTCAGGGTCCTGGAGGTGTACAGTTCGTGGAGCGACAGTAGACTGCAGCCAATCACCTTCTCAGCAGACCGAATGCAGAACTTCTGCATAATTTACTCAAGAGAATTACCTAATCTCACGCTGTGCTACATATATGTGCTGTCTGCACTGATGATTTACTCATCTCAGCATGCTTAATGCTTGGAGTGGCTTGAACTCACAGCAGCCTGATCTACTTCTTGATCATTTCAGCAGATAATTATTTGACCACCTGGAGGTACTCAGACATGCATACCCAGATAGCAGAGGTGGGACCAAGTGATTATATTGCAAGTCACAAGTCCTTCCAAGTCTCGAGTCAAGCCCCAAATAAAGACATGAAAGTCCCAAGTCAACTCCAAAGTCTAAGCACACAAGTCTCGAGTCAAGTTGGAATCCTGAACTTATTAATATCGAGTCATGAATAAGTCATTTGACCCAAAATGTTATTTCTAAGAAATAATAGGTTTGAGATTTTTAAAACATTTTTAATAGTGTTTGTGTACTATATTGCCAAAAGTATTTCTTGGTGTCCTTTACGTGTACATGAACTTCGATGACATCTAATTTGTTGAGGGACCCACCATTGCCAGGAATAGCAACTCTATTCTTAACACCTTTCTCTCTCTTTCTCTCTTGATGGCTGCTGTACTCACTCAGCTGAGCAACAGACTAACCACACTCATCAACGTCTCCCAACAAAACCTTGAGTTCATACTCATTCACAACAAGAAGCAACACGTACCCTACCTTCCAGCTGATTGCCGATGGCCCCCATAGGTTACAATCCGACTCTAAGACTGTAAGTATTATGGGAGACAGGTAAGGGTTGGCAGGTACAAAAATAGATTTATTTTACAAAAAAAAGTAGACATCAATCAAGCGTCGCCTTCACATCCCTCCTGGCAGGATGTGAAGGCAAAAAACAGCCGCCTGCTGCAACCTGGTCCGTGAGGAAGGAAAAAGAACAAACACATTTTGCTGGAGGAGAGATTTTAAAACGCCAACCCAGGTGTGGCTCAATCAGCCAGACGGGCCCTCTACCTTGTTCTCTACAAAAAAGAAAAAACAAAGAGGGAGACAACTAGTGGACTAGAGGAGCCGTCACACCCTCCCCCATTCTAAGCATTTAGGTTGTTTCATCTAAGCATGAGGTGACTGTGGCTCAGTAGGAAGAGTAGTCATCTTGCAATCAGAAGGTTGTGGGTTTGATTCCAGCTTCATCCTGCCATATGTCAATGTGCCCCTGGGCGAGGCACTTAACCTCAAGTTGCCTACCGATCTGCATATCGTATGAATGTGTGAGCATTAGTGAGTGCAATTGTTTGAATGTGGCTCTAGTGTAAAGTGCTTTGACTGGTCTGTATGACTGGAAAGGCGCTATATAAGTTCAGTCCATTTACCATTCCATTTACCATAAAAACATAGGAACGTACACTACAAACTGAAATACACATAAGATCAACATCAAGTTATATTATACTTGTCACAGCCATAACCATATACTGCCCAACTGCTTGTTACCTTTCCCCAGTCAAACAATTTTCCCCCCTGTGCAATCCAGCCAACTCAAGCACCAAGAAAATATTTAAGAGACACAGACAATAAAAGGAAACATGGAGAACAGAACATAGAGAAAAGAAAAGGCACAGTATAGATCTAAGAAACAGGTGCTCTAGACAGTGCTCTACAATATTATCTGAGCCCTTAATGTGGCGGATAACCAAACAAGAAGATTGCAAAAACAAAATCCATGGCATCAATGTACGATTTGGGCACTGTACTGAATGCAAAAAGGTTAACAGATTATGGTCCATATAGACCACCTTAAGAGCATTGCTGGAATCCAAGTATACTTCAAAATGATGTAAAGTCCAGATGAGTACAAGCATCTCTTTTTTGAGAACAGTAATTCAACTGAAACTGGTCAAACATTTTTGGTAAAAACTCACGGGTCAATCAACCCCACAATACTGCACCTACATCACTCGCATCCTAATGCAATTGGAAGGGACGATCCATATGTGGAGCTAAAAGAACAGGAGGAGAACATCCTCAAAAGCTTGCTGACAAGAAGGTGACTAGATGTATTTTGCCCTCTCTTTCAGCAAATCAGTCAAAGGACCTACCACAGTAGAAAAGTTTTTACAAAAACTCCAGTTATATCCCACAAGGCCCAAGAACCGCTGAAGTTCTGTTTTAGTCACTGGAACTGGATACTGTACAATTGCAGTCACCTTGGCTTCAACTGGCCACTCGTTCCCTTGCCCCACTACTTTGCCAAATTAATGGTCAGACGTGCTTCAGTCAGACAATCCAACAGCTTTCTAATATGGACTAGATGTTCTTTACACAAATTACTATAGATCACAATGTCATCCAAGTACACCGCACAGCCCTCCAACCCAGACACAACCATATTCATCAAACACTGAAACGCCGCCGGTGCATTTCGCAGTCCAAAACTCATAACCATATAAGAAAACAGACCAGAGCGAGTAATAAAAGCAGAGATCTCCCTCGCCTTCTCGGACAGTGGGAGTTGCCAGTGACCCTTTAATAAACTAAATTTGCTCACAAACTGAGCTGAACCAACCCTATCAACACAATCTTCCATGTGCGGCAAAGGATAAGCATCTGGTTTTGTGACAATATTTAACTTCCAGTAGTCGGTACAAAATCTAAAACTCTTGTCAAATTTCTCCACCAACAAGCAAGGCGATGCCCAGGTAGAAGCAGAGGGTTCAGCAAAACCATTGTCAAGCATGTACTGTATCTCACTGTCCATGACCTTGCACTTCTCTTCTGATACCCGGTAAAAATGCTGGCAAATTGGCTGCGCCTCGCTTACATCAATGTCATGCTCAATTAGGTGAGTGCGACTTGGCACATCACCAAACAAACAAGAGTACTCATTTAGAACAGAAGATAACTCTGTGTATCCCTCCTCAGACAGATGACCAAACAGAGGCTCCAAACTTCTCAGTTTCCTGGCACACAACAAACTTTCATCAGGTGGAATAACCCCATCATCATCTGGTACAGACACAAATGCTGACTCTCCCACTGCAGTAGCAACAGACACAGCCCTGCCAATCACCTTCTGCTCCTCAGAAATCTGCAACCCCGGAATGTAATAAGGTTTTAACAAATTTACATGGCAAAGTTGTGTTGACTTCCAACAACTTTGTGTTGAAAGCAGATAATTTTGGTCCGACAGCTGGCGTAAAACTGTAAATGGCCCTGTAAACAGCCTGAAAAGGGGAGCCAACAATCGGAAACACCTCAACTTTTCAATCATAAAGCCTCATCTTCTCCTGGGAAAAGGTTATTTTGGAAGGGACTACAATTTACCAGACCGGGTCACCAACAAAATTTTCCCCATGCGGCAACCATTTTTGTAACAACAACCCATCCTTCACCATATACCCACTTGCACTCTCCTCATCAGTAAGAACTTTGACAAACAGCTGACTCAGAAAGGTATCTTCTCTCTGCTCCACCAACAGGTCACTGTGAGAAATAGACAAAAAAAAACTCAGGAATATCAATAGAAAAACTTTCACTCACTCCTGCTCCACCACCCTCAAAGTCTGAATCTGCAGGCACATAGCTCTTGTCACTGGAATTTTCTTAAATACCCCAGGAAAACACTAAGAATTCTCATCTGGCTGTCTTATAACAGGTGAAGATGTTACTATGAGGAGAGGTGGCGGACCATCAGCCCACACCCTGCTCCCAGCAAGATTGTTACCAAGATCGTTACCAACATCAACACCCTCAAGGGGAAGAGCAAGGCGCACCCCCATAGTAACCTCCCCCTGAGCCAACCCACAGTTTAGAGTTAATGTATGCAGCGGAACTAGCAACACAGTTAACGCCATTCCTCGTGTCAAGACAAAATCTCCAGTATGAGTTTTCTCTGAAAAAGGCAACACAGAACTCACAATATACAAATCAAAATCTTTACCGGCACAGTAGCATCACTCCCCACTAGTGACACATAGCCATCTGGTCCTTTGAGCGCCTTGTGCTCTCACACCTAAAAGACATCACCGACCCCCTCCTGGACCCCCTGCAGTTTGCCTACAGAGCCAACAGGTCTGTAGATTATGCAGTCAACCTAGCCCTTCACTTCATCCTCCGGCACCTGGACTCCACAGGAACCTACGCCAGGATCCTGTTTGTGGATTTCAGCTCTGCCTTCAACACCATCGTCCCAGTTCTGCTACAGGAGAAGCTCTCCCAGCTGAGTGTGCCCGACTCCACCTGCAGATGGATCACTGACTTCCTGTCTGACAGGAAGCAGCGCGTGAGGCTGGGGAAGCACGTCTCTGACTCCCTGACCATCAGCACCGGTTCCCCCCAAGGCTGTGTTCTCTCTCCTCTGCTCTTCTCCCTGTACACCAACAGCTGCACCTCCAGTCACCAGTCTGTCAAGCTTCTGAAGTTTGCGGACGACACCACCCTGATCGGACTAATCTCTGATGGTGACGAGTCTGCGTACAGATGGGAGGTGGACCATTTGTTGTACTGGTGCAGCCAGAACAACCTTGAGCTCAACGCTCTAAAGACAGTGGAGATGGTTGTGGACTTCAGGCAGAACCCAGCCCCACCTGCCCCCATCACCCTCTGTGACTCCACAATTGACACTGGAATCTTTCCGCTTCCTGGGAACCATCATCTCCCAGGATCTCAAGTGGGAGCCAAACATCAGCTCCCTCATCAAGAAAGCCCAGCAGAGGATGTTCTTCCTGCAGCAGCTGAAGAAATTCAACCTGCCAAAGACTATGATGGTGCACTTCTACACAGCCATCATTGAGTCCATCCTCACCTCCTCCATCACCATCTGGTACGCCGCTGCTACAGCCAAGGATAAGGGCAGGCTGCAGCGTGTCATTGGTCTGCTGAGAAGGTGATTGGCTGCAGGCTACTGTCGCTCCAGGAAGTGTACACCTCCAGGACCCTGAAGCAGGCAGGGAAGATTCTTTGAGACTCTCCCCTCTGGCAGGAGGCTGCTGTCCATCCGGACCAAAACCTTACGCCACAAGAACAGTTTTTTCCCCATTTGCCACCAGCCTGGTTAACAAAGCCCGGAAACCACCCTGACACTCTCCCTTTCCCCCACACACCCCCTTTTTTGCTGACAGGACACTTGTAACCTGTAACTCTACATTAACGCTCAGCATGGACTCCTGCTTTACTTGCACTGCCATACTTGCACAATGATCACCTGCACTGTTGTATTGCTCTTGCATCCTATACTGCTCTACATTTACTCTCACTCACTTAAAACTGTGCACATATATTTATATTATATTGTAGATATGTTTATACTGTTTAATTTGTACTGTATTGCACCGACTACGCCAAAACAAATTCCTTGTATGTCCAAAAACGTACTTGGCAATAAAGCTTTTCTGATTCTGATTCTGATTTCCTGCAACCCGGCCTGAACCCATGGCGGAGCAGGGGGTCGTACCGACGACCGGAGACCAGCAGAGGGCATGACGAGCTCAGGTGCTGCTGCTACGGACATGGCAAGCTCAGGCGCTGCTGCGGACGTGACGAGCTCAGGCGCTGCTGTTGCTGCCGCTGCTGCGGACTGCTTGCGGCGCCATCTCCGACGAGGTGGGGCAGGCTCCGAACTGGGAGAGTGCGCTGCAGGCAACTCTAGCTCCGAAAACGAGGAGGAAAAGCAGACTGGAGCCAGTGACTTACTCCGGGGATGAGGAGAGGGTCTGTGGCGCAGCGGACCGGTACCCGGAAGAAGCCTAGCCAGTCTTGTGCCCCAAAACAGTGACCGCTGCTCTCTCTCCTCTGCAGCCTGACGTGCGCTCTTCTCCGCGGCACGTCGGAAGTACTCAAACAAAATAATCATCTCTGGTTCTGCTTGGTCCTCTTTTTGGCTGGTTCGTAATGTCGGGGGAGGACTGTGGGTCGGACCAAAGCGCAGACAAGAGCTCGGTAGCCGCATCTTAGTACTTCCTTGTTTATTCAAAAAAAATCCAAAACGTAACAAAAACACTGCAGGGATGAATCATAAGTACAGTCCAAAACTTACACGAACTCTGCAGGTCACTTAAGGCAAAAACGTAGCAAAAACGTAGCATAGTCTCTAAACGAAGCATAGACAAAGCCTAGACATGGTAAACGTAGCATAAAAACAAAGCGAAGCAAAACAAAGTATAGACATGGTAGGGAACGAGGTAGTAACAGAACGAACCAGTGAGGAACTAAGCAAACAGAACAACTAATATACACAGAGCACAGAGAGGGGAACAAAAGGCAGGTAATCAAAGAAACAGGGAACAGGTGTGACATGGACGCAGGGAGACAGAGGGAGCAGGTGAACCTAATAAGACTAAGACATGAGGAAAGGGACTGATTAACAAAACAGTGAAACAGACCTAAACGAAAACTACAGACCAAGATAAAACAGAATCAAGAATAAACATGAACTAAAGGAAACTGAGAACAACAACCTAAGATCTAAGGACTAGCAAAATAAACCATAAAGTCCAAAAATGTCACTCCATGACATAACCACTGCATGGCTAATATGAAATTAGACTATTCTTGTGGCACAATTGTTTGGAGGAAAGAGCTGGTGCATGCCTGTGCACATCAGATTAATAATACTGGTCAGAACAGGAACAGAAAACAACATTTATACCTGATGTTGCCAGAGTTCTTATATTTCGAATTATAGTTTAAGTTAAAAATGCTCACTTACCACAATGTGGGTTATTGGCAGTTTTGTTAGATAAACAAATCTTTACATTATGAACTTAAAGTCAAGCTGATGACTTTGCTATTGCTACATTTTTATTGGTTGATAGTGGAAAACATCAGCGTTCTTCACCATTTTTAAGAAATTTCTGAGTTGCTTTGCGTTTTATTTTCACACTTTTCACATATTTCTGAATTTCATACATGTAAATATATATAAGCCCTTAAAGGTTAAATGTTGATAGAAAACATTTATCTTCACAACACATCATTAAGATGTTCTCAACAAAATGGGAGATGTGTCATGTCAGTTACATAGATTATTAACAGATTTTAATCCATTTTATTTTTTCTCAAAGAAAGTAATAAGCATGCCCTTTAGTATAAAACACACAACTGATTACTAAGACCTGCAAAGCGGTCAATATATGCAGGTGATTCCAGGCATAATTGGTTATTTATTGTCCTCAGTGTCTGAACAGATGGCCACCATGAACACCCACTAAACTTCAACTGCTCTCATTAGCCTGACCACTGAAAATTCCATTTGCACTACAAACCAGGACCCTGTTGGGTTTCTTCTCCAGGAGCTCTGCCTTCCTTTGCTGATCAGCAGCTATTCAAGGTAGCTAGGCCTCCTTCCTGCAGCCTAAATACTGGGAATCAGAGAAATCACACACCGGAAATCAGTTCAATCTGTATGATAATTTGAGACTCTCATCTGGGATTTGGTGCATTGGTCCATTTCAGCATTTAGAAAGTAACGGATTGGTTTGTAGCCTTATGTAAATGATGCAGTCAAGGTGATGTACGTCAGTTGCAGCAGTTTTCTGTGAATTAGACTTTTATAATAATTTCATAATCAATCTTTCAGTGTCCTTTTACTCCACACAAAACTGAGTGATGTTACAGAGCTAGCCAAGATGACCTGCAGTGTAATATGTGAATTCCTTCCACTGATGCCTCTAAATATTCTTGGTGACCCGGTCTGGCAAGTAAGGACATAAAAGGCATCCTTTTATTTCCCCTACTAGCAAGAAAAACTGGCAAAAGGATCAACACTTTAAAATGCCCCAAAGCAAAATAGCAAGACAAAAAAAAATAAAATTGGAGAGAGGAACCAGCTACTTCTGCACAAATCTCTCCAAAACCAGTGCACTGGAGGACAATAGGATTTTTGCAAACAAGAAAAGCCCATTTGGACTGTCACAGGGCAACTGCTTTCTCAGAGGGGCTTTCAAAGCCTAATCATGAGCAGGCTGCATTTTGGCTAGGAATGAAACTTTAATTATCTTGATGCCTCCCTCAGAACCAGACCCGCGATCAGAGCTGCCCTCACCTCCACAGGGAGCCACAGGAAGACAGGTTAATAGGGGTGCATGTTTGACTGCAAAGTGAAGCAGCCATGTTTCAGTGTGATAGAAAAGCAAAATCCTCACTTTAAATGATTTAGGGGAAAAGATTCTAGGAGGGTCAATAAATTGCAGTGAAATCAAACCAATTAAAAGCCAGCAGCTGGTACTGGATGTTTGCCTGCTTTGGTGGAAAGTTACAAAGATATACATATATCTTTTTTGTATAAATACAAATACAGGTTACAATTTCTTAATAGCCAGGCTCAACAGTAGTTCTTTTGTTGTCTGTGATTTTTGTTTTCTTCAGCTACCCCCCTAATTCGTGGCCTATTTTTGTGCGCAAAGCAAGCAACAGTATATATGTATGTTATTTTGTTCTAAGGAATCTGAGGAATCTGGGATTTCTCTATCAATTTGTTTCTTCACTCTTTACAATGATGTGCGCTTCCTTTTTTCTGCATTATGGTTTGCTCTATGCACCGTGTCTACACAGCTGTCTGCTAAGAGAAAAGCTGCACAAAGACTAGTTGAAGCATTAGTCGTCACTAAATTTCATAAGGTACAAAGCAAAGTGCTTAGTTTTTAAAAAAAAGTTTTAGCAGTAAGTTCTATCCTCACTCTATAAACTGGAACTGCATTGAAATATGTTACGAGAAAAACAACCAATGGGCAACAAAAAACAGTGTAAACATGCATGGATTGATCTAGGAGACAATTTTCCGATATGGACACCCCTATTTTGTGGATTTAACAGGTTTATAAATTATATGTATTGTTCATACATTTATCTTCTATCAGCTTAATTCCTGCAGGGTTGGACGGTTTATTGTTAAGATTCATGTCATAGATGGTAAAGGCAAAATACCACAATCCACAACTTCCACAATTAATCTCTGTTTCATGAAAATGTAGGACAGAGGTCCCCAAACATCGTTTTGTCTGGACCACAAAGCATTTTCTCATTTAGTATGTAGATACAGATATTTTACTCTTGCCAGCTGCCGCGTCTGACTTTTGAACAGGCTCGATGGACAGCTATGTGGGTCAGCGACATTCTGGTCCACACTCCAAGCCAGCTGGTGACAAAGAAGAAGCTATGCGGGGTCCTTGAACCCGGGTTGCTAATGCCCGTTATCCCCTGGCTCGTTATAGGCAGCCCAGGACTCGGCTCCACTCGGTTTCGCTCTGCTCAGTACGGTACCAGTTGTGTTTCCACTGACCCACTGATGGCTGGAACCCCGCCTCCAGCCGTCAGGCGCATTAACGTTACTGTTTACAGCTGTGAAGTTACTAGCCTGGGAGCTCACGCCTGCTGACAGTACAGTGACTTACTTGGTGGTGCACAGATGAGTGAGACTTATAAAGAGTGGAAATCTAAAGAGACATTATGAAACCAAACATATGAACTTCAATCAAAGCTACCCGCTGGGGTCTGACTTAGGACAAGGAGAATAAATAAACTGAGAGGACAGCATGAGTGAGCTACACAGCGCAACAATGAGCATACGAGTGTTCACTGCGAGTACAGTAGATTTTAGGAAAACACAAAAAGCCTTTCATTGACTGAGAAATGAACAAAGAGTGCATGGAAGCTGTGACAGAAACACGTTTAGATGTAAAAGAAGAACAACAACTTAAGGAAAAGGTTAAGCCAATTGCCCTGCCTGCCACAAGCACAAGGAGAGCACAACTGTTATATCAAGATGTACAGACCCAGCTCGACTGAGCCATTCAAAGTGCGTTTAATATTGGTACATAAATTGGATACACTTTTCTGTTCAGCAGGTGATTTCATGGGCATATGAATAATTGATCACTTGATCAAAAGTTTGATTGCTGTTAAGACAATAAATTATGCCAGTAAATTAAATAAATAAATGATTATTGAGAATATTATAAATTATTTTGGCATGAAATGTTAGTAAAAGCAGATTTGTTTAAACTAATGCTCCTTTCACTTTTGGTTTATCTTTTGAGAGATGCCTGTCTCATTTCCTATCAGAAACAAACTTTTTAATTGAATTAATATCATCTTAAGTCTAAATCTGCCAGCCATATAACTAATTTTGGGTTCAACTGTTACTGTGCAAAATTTGTAAAATTTATTCCAAAGGTCTTTAAAGGTCCATGACACAATTCAACTAAGACATCACTAGAAGGAAGAACTACTGTGCTTTTATTCTGTGTACATAAAATTTAGTAATACATGTATTTCGCTCACTACTATTGACTTGACTTGACTTTATTAATCCTCAAAGAGGAAATTCACTTGTCTCAGTCTTTTTTTAGTTGATTTATTCTTTTTGAGTCCTTCACCTTTACACCGTCACCCCAGCACACCACCGCGAAGAAGATGGCACTAGCCACCGATGATTGATAAAACATCTGGAGCATCCTACTGCAGATATTGAAGGACCTGAGCTTGCTTGTGATGTAGACAATTACGGTGCTTGTTTGTCATAATCGGCTTAAACACCTGCACCCTGTTATGTCGTAATGAGAATAAGCAAAGATGGAAACAAAGATGACTGAGTACATTGAAGCAGAGGAAGTTGAAAGCAATTTCAGAGAAGATTTTTGTGATTTATTGATAGTTTTTGAGAAAAAAGCCAGAATGGGTGATGAAGAAAAGAGAGCTGGTTCTGCAACCCTATTTATTTGAACTATTTGGTTTTGAAAGCGACAATGACTCACACAAATCTGAGGAGGAAGGGTTGGAGATGGACCTTGGTTGCCTCCAAAACACTGCTGTTTGATATGCTATCATCTTCAGTCATTGGTTTTTATTTAAATATTGTAGGTATAGCAGTGGGTTTTAAAATGCCTTGAAAATAAACTTTCAAGCCGAAGTATTCCTGTATAGCAGGTGCCTCGTAAAAAAGTCTGCTGTGAAATTATCTCTAGAGTACAGAAAACGGAGTTGGAAGCCATTCATCCCTTGCTCTTTGTCCTTGCTTTGCCCATTTTCACTTAAGATTTTTTTTTTTATACTTTATTTTTATTTTGTTTTCCATTTTACAATCAGAAAAGAACAGAAAAGTGTCAACAACAATTAGTAATTACTGTTCTCTAAGAACTATGGATAATCCATAATAGATAATAGCTAATAGATACTGGCATGGTTCAACTTACTGATTAACTTAGTTTTGAGCAGCATATACCATTTCCAAACTTCTGACAAATGATTTACATTACTTATTTCTAAGGAATCTGGTCCATTTGCCGCATCTTCTAGTGTAGAGCTCTGCCTGTAGTCTTACCGTAATAGTTAATCTTTACAATTTGTGGGTCTCTTCAACCAATTTCAAACAATCTTCCAGCGTGGGTTCAGTTGGAGCCATTTCCGAGTGATTTTTTGTTTTTTGTTGTGGCGCTGAAAATATTAAGTATATTAATATTAATATTAATATCAAGTATTTATCATTTGTTTCTAAATTGTCAGGAATGGCTCCTAACAGTAGTAATAAAACATGTTGTTAAAATTTAAACCCAAAATCAATAAAAAATTTTCTAAAACATCCTTCCAATACCTTTTAAATTTTAGGCAGGACCAAAGAATGTGATGGTAGTTTGCATTTATGTCTCCGCAGCCCCTCCAGCATGCTGACAAGTTTGAGGTTCTATAAGATGTTATTTTGGTGTTATAAAAAAACCACACTACATTTTTCCAACTGAAAACCCTCACCAATAGTTTGAGGAGGATGTTGATGAGTCACACATACTGTCCCATTGTTCTTGAGTTATTTCTATGTTTAATTCTTTTTCCCATCGTTTTTTTTTCTTGTTTTTTTTCATAGCTGTAAATATCTAAAAGAGTTCTCTTTTTCTAAATCATGTTTTTGTTGTAGCATTAAGCTTGGCAAAGTAATCTTATCCATTATATTGCAATATGCTGTTATTCCTTTGTGTGCCCAGTTTTTAATGTTGAGTCAATTTGGTTGGGTGTAAAGTCTGAGTCAAAAGCAGCCCATCAAAGAACTCATACTCATAGATTTAGTTCCTTAACCAAATCAAACCAGGTCAGTAGTGTAAAAGATACGGATTTAATTCTTTTTGCATTGTGCTGCAGGTTTCTGATCTCCAATCAACGTTTGTGTTGGGATATTTCCACACGTTTTCAATTTCCTTCCACCTAGCCTCAAAAGTACCATCACACCACTGTAACACTGTTTTAAGTTGGGCTGCCAGTTAATAATCGCAAAGACGTGGTAGAGATAAACCACCTTTATCTCTTCTAATCATCAAGAGTATTGTATTTAACTCTGGGTTTGTTCCCCTTCCAAATAAAATTAGATGTCTATTTGTCCCATTCACAAAAATGAGCATGAGAGATTCTGATTGGCAGAAATATAAATAAATATAACAGCCTGGGTAAAACCGACATCGTTATGAGATCAATTCTTGCTTTAAAGTCATTTATACATGTCGCCCATTGTGTTTATTATTTGAGTTAAATCAGATGTTATGACAGGCAAAGCTTTCTTAGGAAAGCTGTGGGTGAAACATTGAGACAGCAGGAAGAAGAACTTAGTTGCTATAAGATTTCTTCTAAGTTTTTGCTGTTTATTTGGTGAAATTGGGAAATTTTGTCAAAATCAGTTCTAGCTGGAGAAAACTAGAACTCAAGAAATTATGGATTCAATAAGAGTCCTGTATAATATACAGGTCCTTCTCAAAATATTAGCATATTGTGATAAAGTTCATTATTTTCCATAATGTCATGATGAAAATTTAACATTCATATATTTTAGATTCATTGCACACTAACTGAAATATTTCAGGTCTTTTATTGTCTTAATACGGATGATTTTGGCATACAGCTCATGAAAACCCAAAATTCCTATCTCACAAGATTAGCATATCATTAAAAGGGTCTCTAAACGAGTTATCAACCTAATCATCTGAATCAACAAGTTAACTCTAAACACCTGCAAAAGATTCCTGAGGCCTTTAAAACTCCCAGCCTGGTTCATCACTCAAAACCCCAATCATGGGTAAGACTGCCGACCTGACTGCTGTCCAGAAGGCCACTATTGACACCCTCAAGCAAGAGGGTAAGACACAGAAATAAATTTCTGAACGAATAGGCTGTTCCCAGAGTGCTGTATCAAGGCACCTCAGTGGGAAGTCTGTGGGAAGGAAAAAGTGTGGCAGAAAACGCTGCACAACGAGAAGAGGTAACCGGACCCTGAGGAAGATTGTGGAGAAGGGCCGATTCCTGAACTTGGGGGACCTGCGGAAGCAGTGGACTGAGTCTGGAGTAGAAACATCCAGAGCCACCGTGCACAGGCGTGTGCAGGAAATGGGCTACAGGTGCCGCATTCCCCAGGTCAAGCCACTTTTGAACCAGAAACAGCGGCAGAAGCGCTTGACCTGGGCTACAGAGAAGCAGCACTGGACTGTTGCTCAGTGGTCCAAAGTACTTTTTTCGGATGAAAGCAAATTCTGCATGTCATTCGGAAATCAAGGTGCCAGAGTCTGGAGGAAGACTGGGGAGAAGGAAATGCCAAAATGCCAGAAGTCCAGTGTCAAGTACCCACAGTCAGTGATGGTCTGGTTGCCGTGTCAGCTGCTGGTGTTGGTCCACTGTGTTTTATCAAGGGCAGGGTCAATGCAGCTAGCTATCAGGAGATTTTGGAGCACTTCATGCTTCCATCTGCTGAAAAGCTTTATGGAGATGAAGATTTCATTTTTCAGCACGACCTGGCACCAGCTCACAGTGCCAAAACCACTGGTAAATGGTTTACTGACCATGGTATCACTGGGCTCAATTGGCCTGCCAACTCTCCTGACCTGAACCCCATAAAGAATCTGTGGGATATTGTGAAGAGAACATTGAGAGACTCAAGACCCAACACTCTGGATGAGCTAAAGGCCGCTATCGAAGCATCCTGGGCCTCCATAAGACCTCAGCAGTGCCACAGGCTGATTGCCTCCATGCCACGCCGCATTGAAGCAGTCCTTTCTGCAAAAGGATTCCTGACCAAGTATTGAGTGCATAACTGTACATGATTATTTGAAGGTTGACGTTTTTTGTATTAAAAACATTTTTCTTTTATTGGTCAAATGAAATATGCTAATTTTGTGAGATAGGAATTTTGGGTTTTCATGAGCTGTATGCTACAATCATCCGTATTAAGACAATAAAAGACCTGAAATATTTCAGTTAGTGTGCAATGAATCTAAAATATATGAATGTTAAATTTTCATCATGACATTATGGAAAATAATTAACTTTATCACAATATGCTAATATTTTGAGAAGGACCTGTAGTATTGTTATAACATGACTGAAACAAAGCATCAAATAGGAAAGTAAAGTGTTCATTTCGGATCCCAAAGGGGAGATATATCTATATATACATATACATATATATTCACAATTATGCCATACTCACATAGCGGGGATATATACAGGGGTTGGACAATGAAACTGAAACACCTGTCATTTTAGTGTGGGAGGTTTCATGGCTAAATTGGACCAGACTGGTAGCCAGTCCTCATTGATTGCACATTGCACCAGTAAGAGCAGAGTGTGAAGGTTCAATTAGCAGGGTAAGAGCACAGTTTTGCTCAAAATATTGAAATCCACACAACATTATGGGTGACATACCAGAGTTCAAAAGAGGACAAATTGTTGGTGCACGTCTTGCTGGCGCATCTGTGACCAAGACAGCAAGTCTTTGTGATGTATCAAGAGCCACGGTATCCAGGGTAATGTCAGCATAACACCAAGAAGGACGAACCACATCCAACAGGATTAACTGTGGACGCAAGAGGAAGCTGTCTGAAAGGGATGTTCGGGTGCTAACCCGGATTGTATCCACAAAACATAAAACCACGGCGGCCCATATCAAGGCAGAATTAAATGTGCACCTCAACTCTCCTGTTTCCACCAGAACTGTCCGTTGGGAGCTCCACAGGGTCAATATACACGGCCGGGCTGCTATAGCCAAACCTTTGGTTACGCATGCCAATGTCAAACGTCGGTTTCAATGGTGCAAGGAGCGCAAATCTTGGGCTGTGGAGAATGTGAAACATGTATTGTTCTCTGATGAGTCCACCTTTATTGTTTTCCCCACATCCGGGAGAGTTACGGTGTGGAGAAGCCCCAAAGAATCGTACCACCCAGACTCAGTGATGGTTTGGGCTGCCATATCATGGCATTCCCTTGGCCCAATACTTGTGCTAGATGGGCGCGTCACTGCCAAGGACTACCGAACCATTCTTGAGGACCATGTGCATCCAATGGTTCAAACATTGTATCCTGAAGGCGGTGCTGTGTATCAGGATGACAATGCACCAATACACACAGCAAGACTGGTGAAAGATTGGTTTGATGAACATGAAAGTGAAGTTGAACATCTCCCATGGCCAGCACAGTCACCAGATCTAAATATTATTGAGCTACTTTGGGGTGTTTTGGAGGAGCGAGTCAGGAAACGTTTTCCTCCACCAGTATCACGTAGTGACCTGGCCACTATCCTGCAAGAAGAATGCCTTAAAATCCCTCTGATCACTGTGCAGGACTTGTATATGTCATTCGCAAGACGAATTTATGCTGTATTGGCCACAAAAGGAGGCCCTACACCATACTAATAAATTATTATGGTCTCAAACCAGGTGTTTCAGTTTCGTTGTCCAACCCCTGTACATCTTAGGTATACAGCTTATACTTGTGGTCACTGAAATCCACAGAGCTTCTTCCTAATATGCTTGGAAAAGGTGCTGTTTGCTTTATTACAGTGTGTCTTGCATGAGTAGTAGCTCCTCATCTACAGCAGCTGAGTACAGCGTCTACACGGAGAATCCCCTTTCCTTCATGTCCTCGGTCGCTTCCAGCGCATTCCTGTACAGGTGAGGTCGGTTTTCCCAATGAATCCTAGCCGGGTATGGTTTTTGAAAACATATATTTTCTTCTTTGAGAATCTTAATGTATTTGTATTCTTTAAGCTTGTTGTTTATCTCAGTGCGCAAATGATATCAGTTTACCTTCGAAGATAATCTTTTTTTCCCATGCCTCTTTTAGGATCCTCTCTTTTGTGTTAACTCTATCAAAGTTGACCAGGATAGATCTTGTGATCGCCATGTTTTATGGTTAGGGACCCAGTGATCGGTGTGCTCTTTGTATGTGCAGTTCCACGTCTTCCTCAAGCGAAAGTTGTTCTTTCAGGAAGTTAGCAATGAACACTGATGTAGCATTACACTCAGCACCCTCTTTGATGCTGTAAATGCAAATATTATTTTGTCGGAACCTTCCTTCTAAGTTGGTGACTTTATCCTGGAGAGTTTTCTGTTGTTTGAGGCAATAAAACAGCGAGTCCCTTAAGTCCACATTCACCGTCTTTAGTTCATTCACCCGTTCGTCTGATTCACTTAGCCTTGCTCCTTGATTACGAATATCTGCACTGACCTCCTCCAGCTTCTTGTTGATTTCAGTCTTAAAGCTGCCCAGATCCTGTTTGATATAATTTTTCATTACGTTGATGTCATTTTGGATTTCTTTAATATTGTTGCACAAGTTCTGAATAGCTTTAGCCATTGTCAAATCACTCTCCTCACCACTGTGAGGTTATAGATTTTATTCATGACCTTCATTATAGGCATCTCTGGAAACACTTTTACTTCATGTGCAGCATTTACTTTTATGAATTACTATGTTGTGTCATAGTTCTATTTTTGTGGTGGACCAAAAGGCAGACAAGCACGGAGAAAAGCAGAGACTTGGTCGAAAACTCCTTTAATTTAAAGCGAGTCCACTTACATGCAGGCGAGGTGCAGGGTGACAAGATTATCCAGCTCAAGGACAAAATCCAAAAGACATCTCATGAGGACATTGAAAAGACATAACGACACCACGTGGAACAAAGGACGGAGGCAAACTTAAATACAGACAAAGGTAGACAAGAAACAATAGGGCAGGTAATCAGAGAAACAGGGAACAGGTGACACAAGGAGGCTCGGAGGCAGAGGGAGCAGGTGAAACAGATTAACCAATAAGGAGAAACACAGACCCAAGCAGAACAGGAGAAAAGATGACTAGAATAAAAGTAAACAGTAACTAAAGCTAACCTGTTAGAGGAATTGGAGAATGAAGATAAACAGAAGAAACAGAGCTAAGAGGGACATTGAATGTAAAGGGAACAGAAACGGAGTAATTAACAACTAAAAGAGGAAAACTAATGATGAGAGGAGAACAGACAGGGAGGCAAAAGGAAACCAGAATTGTCAGAACACAAAGTGATGAACAAGAATACAAGACTTCAAACAAGAGGATCTAGTAAAACAAAAACACCAAACCACAAAGTCCAAAATCTCACATCCTGACAGTTGTCACTGTTATACCCCCCCATTCCTCATGTGTCATCATCTTTGGGCCCCATGCGTAAAGCCTGGTAATTAAGGTCAGACAATTAGGTTCAGTCATCGACAGTCCTGGTGACGTAATAAGTATAGACAAATAACTGAAATTAATATAATAGATAGTTTAAATAATAGATCCTCTGTATTAGCTTGAGTAATGATACTCTGCATGCCAAACTGAGCCATTTTCATCATAGAAAGTGTGATTATTAGTTACAGGTGTATCTGTGTGCTAAAGTTACTCACCAGAAGGATAACTTTCTATGCTATTTAAATGGACACAAATATGTGGACTTTTTATTAAGCATTTTTCTTGGAAATTTAAGATTGTGACAAAACTTTACTGCACTGAAGTAGTAGTCTAGTTTTGAGAGCTGCACCCTTGCGTTCTGAGAAATACCTAGTTCAAATCCCACAGACTGTCACTTTGGGTCCCTGAGCAAGACCCTAAGCCCTAAAATGCTCCCCAGGTGCTGCACAGCTGCCCACTGCTTTCTATGGAGCATCCTTATGGGATCAGATACATGCAGAGGGCAATTTTGTTTTCTTCTCCTGTTATTTTACCATTGTTATGTTTATGCCACTAAATATCTGTCATAAAAAGTTAGCATTTGCATGTTTAAATTTGAATGAAATGTGTGGTAATCTTTCTTCGTGCCAAGTTGACAATTTTAAAGCTTTCAAGATAAGTCCCACTTTCCAATACAACAGCTTTGAGGAAAGCTGCTTGCTGTAAACACCAAGAAAATCTACAAACTGAATGTAAAATAACTTGCCAATAAAAAATAAAAAAGCTGGTGTTTAAGGCCTAGTTTACAAGACAATCCATTGAAAGCATCTTTTTTTTTTCCTGTTAATACATCTACATGATGAAGTTTTAATTACAATCCATGTACACAGCTACAGTAGAGACGTGAAAATGTTGTAATTCCCACGCCACTTGTTAGCTGTATGTACTTTGAAACTCAACCTCATGCGCAAACACTTCCGGCTTGTTAAACGGGGGAGAAAATAAGAACTTTCTTGCAGAACCATCATTAGATTCAAGAGTCAGCACTACAAGTAAATACTCAGCAATCAGCCATTGATATTGTTGATATCTTCATCTTCTGTAGGTTTTAAAGTGATCGACAGCCAATATGTTGTGCATATGCGCATTCATTTCTACTGATTTCAGTCGGGCGTCTGCATAAGAGAGATGACATTTTCCCCTTCTATGGTAATGACAATGGATACAAGGACATTTTCAACCCATTACACTCTGGAACCTGTTCTCAAATTGTGCCATTCTGAGAGAAAGCATGCACCGATTTGTAGAAACACATCTAAACTCTTCCATTTTTACCAGATAACATCATGTTAGCAGGGCTTAAGATGATTATCCATTCTCTTGCAAGGACAACAAGGTGTTAAACCTTATGTTGGTAAATTGTCGTTCTCTACTGTTTATTATTGTTTTATGAGCTTACAAGTTTTCTTTACTAGCCATAATACATAGGTAGGTTTCCCTGCAGTAGGGAATGGGTTAAGATTGAGCCAAAGTAAATATCTGATGCAAAATAAAAGCACCGTAATTTCAATACTGTCAAAAACATCTGCAATAATGTATTTTATTTATTTTGCAGTAAAAGTTTTGGATGTTAAGCACATACTAACCTTAACGTATCATGGTCCTCACTGTTATAATCAACATCTCTGTTACTTCTGATCCTTTAACATATATTCGTCTTGGCCAAATCTATCTTGGATAATTTAAGTCATCTATTAGGGAAAACATTGCATTAAGCCTCCTTCAGGGGGCAGATTGACTATCCTGTCAACCAGCAATCAACAATTTAAATGCCAGTATGTAAGTGTAATTATGTTCGAAACATGTGTTCTTTGTCTATGTTCTAGTGCTAACTGTAAACACAATTCCTCTGAACCTTTTACCTCAAACCAAGTTCACCAACATGCATTAATGGGCTTCTCATACACCCATTTTCTCATAGTTGCAGCGTTTGTATAACAAAATATAGCAACTTGATGATTATTGGCCTATCAGAAAATCTATATATGGAGCTGACTGAACAAAAACCTTGTATCCAGTAGTCAGCCTGAACCTGGTCTTTCAACTAAGACAAAGATATTAATGGTTCTCATACAAGCAAACCAGCCAGCATGCATATGTGGGTTTTTATAAGTTTGATTATGTATTGGTTTCATAAAATCAAGGTGCAGACGGCTATAATAAAAACCCCTAAGGCACTGTTTGTTACATATGGAAAAAGGACAGTCCAGAAAAGGAAAAAGTGAATTCTACCTGAATCCAATTGAGATCAAAATTATGGTTTGAAGTACTGCTTCATTTAAGTCTTTGAAATCATCAATGAATGTTCATTATGTAGCTTCAGTAAACAGCTGAAAACATTTCTGTCAGCTTCAACACATTTGGCTATTTTCCTCTTGTATCTGCAATCCAGGTCTAATCTTTTTTCTGTCTATTCAAAATTTGAAAAGATTTCATATATTTTAATAATTCTCAAACCTGTGTAGCAACCCTGTGGTACACAGCGTAAAGGCACAGCCTTAAATACTTGTCTAACAGTTTTAGACAAGTATTTCCTTTCCACAAACTCCAAATAATTTTTGAAGCATTGTTTGCCGCCCTTTGAATCTCAGAGGAAATCACATCCACCAAGTGCGACTGTACATTCAGGTTCAGATTCTGTAGAGCAATTTGCACTATAGAGTTTGCTGTTCTCCAGCAGTTCTAGCTTTTGACACCTGTTACCACACGGTATGGTTTTCCCATCTGGGGCCCAGCACCATCTGAAGGCTATTCCTTGAGGACAGCAACAAAGGTGGTGAGAGGCATATTGCTGAAGCTGGCTCAGTCTTATAATGAGAGCTGTCAGGGATTTGCAGCACTGAACTTTTGTGCCCTGATCTATGGCAGGTCACAGCTGAGCTTGTATCAATAATTCATCTCGCAGTGCTACCCTGTTCCCTCTTATGAAACAAATCTTGTTAGAAAGTCCTGCCAATGTCGTCTCTAGCAGACTTTATCTGTATTCTCCCCTGCTAACACAGGAAAAGATGTGTTTAAGGGGTTATAGGAAAGATTAACTGAGTTCATCTATGTGGAACACTTGTTTGGCAGCAGGCACAGGAAAGCAAGCTAGAATCTAGTCCTTTATCTTTTGAATGGAGTTTTCCCTCCTACTCCCAAAGTTGAAGTAGATGAGCTCATGAAAAGCAGATTGAATGTGGCTTTTGCTCTTTATCCTTGCAGTGTGACTCTATACAGTTATCCCTTTGCTTATTGTGAAACAACCTGGAGCTGTCAGACACTTGGAGGAGGCCTGGGGAGAAAAGAGCAGAGAAGTGGAACATCGTAGTGCTTGCTGGTTGCTCCGATAACATCCAGGGGGCAAACCTTTTCCTTCTGCTCCGTAGTCTCCTCAGCTCGCAGTGAGCAACGGTAACCTTTGTTGTCAATGACAGTTGCAGGAAGCAGCAGGGGGATTCGGTGGCCTTATGTCTAACTTACTTTAAATTAGCACTTTTTTAGTCATTGCCAATGTCTGTTAGTGCCTCTACTCATCAAGGATGCTGCAATCATTCCATTCACTGTGAATAATTACATGCCAGGGATTACTTAGCACATGAACATCCTGTAAACACTCTACATAATGCTCAGGTAACCATAAAACTTCAAAAACATATTAAGACATGATCAAATCAAACACACCACTTGACTCCTCTTTGCAGGAGACTTCTAGCATCTCGGGCCTTGAATCTGCTACTCCAATATGAATGAGATCTAACCTAGAGTAGAACAGGTCTAACAGTTCCCCTTATATTAGCGTGCTAATGAGGTCCCAGTGTGATACTTTTTAATGAGACCATCCAGGAGGCCAATTGTCCATAACTAATTATCATATGCTAATTGGTATACCAAAGTGCAAAAAGAGTACTAATTTTATTTGTCTGCACCTCTCATCACTTCTTCTCTGTGTGCGTGGATTGGATGAAAGTGCTCAATGACTGTAATTATGGTTCAAAGATGGTGCACTTTTTTTTCAGTACAATTACCACTAAACTGGCTATAAACAGCAAGCAACCTGTTGCATGTGAGAGAGGATTTTAGAAATGCATAAAATGTACACTAATCAGGCATCACATTATGACCTCTGATCCATCAAGCTTTGGACTCCACAAGATCCCTGAAGGTGTGCTGTGGTATCTGGCACCAAGGTGTTTGCAGCATATCCTTAAAGGCCTGTAAGATGCAAGGTGGAGGCCCAAATATGCTCAATTAGATTGAGATCTAGGAAATTTGGAGGCCATGTCAATAACTTTATTGCTTTGCTTCTCAAATTATTCCTGAAACATTTTTGATTTGCCAGAGGGTGCATGTTTCTGCTAAAAGAGTCCACAGCCATGCCAGGAATGTTTATTTTTTGCAACAATTAGATAGTAAGTGCAAAGTAACATCCACACGGAGGGCAAGACCCAAGGCTTTTCAAAGGAACATAGCCCACATCTGTCCATAGAAGTAATGTAAAAGAAAATGTCATTCATCAGATGAGGTCACCGTCTTCTATTGCTCTGTTGACCAGTTCTAATGAGGCAGTTTTGGCTAGGGGGCAAAAGTAGTTGTCTTGCCATCAGAGGGTTGTACATGTTATTTCAGCTTACCCCCCACCTGCCATGTTTCCGTGGGTAACTGTTTATGAATGCATAAATGTTAGCGGTGCAGATGGGTGAATTTGACCTGTGGTTGGCAGTTTGACTTGATATGCAACTAAGTTTCAAGTAATGTATGTAAGGTTAGCCAACTTATCTGCCTATTGTGAGTTCTTAGACGATAGACAGCAGCCAGCAGGGGCACCCTGACTGGTCTGCAGGTTCACAGTCAACAAACTGCATTCTGTGACCTTTGTACAAGAAACAGGATGAATTGGTCCAGCTTTACCTCCCTACGTGCATCAAAATGAGTCTTAATCATTTACCATTTAGTTGCCCATTGCCCTGCCCTGTTGGTAGCTTATCCTCCTTGGACCACTTGTAATTTATTCTAAGAACTGCAAATCAAGAACATCCCACGATAGTTGCAGTGTTGGAGATGCATTGGCCCTGTCATCTAAACATCACAATTTGGCCCTTGTCAAACTCACTGAAATCCTTATGCTTGCCCAGTATTTATGGCTTCTAACACATCAACTTTGAAAATTAAATGTGTCCCTGTTGCCTAATATATACCATCCATTAACAGGTGCCAGTGTAAAGTAGTAATTCTTGGTATTCACTTCATCTGCAGTGGTGATAACGTTATACCCGAGCAGTGTATAACCACTTTCAGGGCTGTACGTATGAAAAAACAATGACTGACTTCTCTGCTAAACTGTGGACTGATTTTTATTTCGATCACAACCTTTCAATCTGTCTGCAATGGTTTTGATAAGCCAGGTGTAAGAAATTCTTGCAATATTGCACATTATCCTCATCTGCCACCCACTGACGCTCAGAAGTATGAAATAGGGTTGAGAAGGAATCTCAGATAGATCTCACTGATTTGGGAAAGAATGCACCCTGATGAATGGAGCCATATCGAATTACACTCAAAGTAAAAGAAAACACTGGATGGCATCTGGCAATGGAGCATATTGGTTCAGTTCTGGTTCACTGTGCCAGAAAATGGGACAGGGACCAATAACAAATACAAATAACTGCTATTGGTTTAGAGCTTGTGGCTGACCACTTCTGCAAACTGAATGTAGCAAAGGGTTCTGGTTCAGTGGCTGACACAAAGGTGAGGCTCCTGCTGGAATCCTGTGGGGAAAGCTGCTGTCTGTGGAGACAAACAATACCTAGATTGAACTTATCATGGTGCTTGAGGGAAAATACTCTAATAGGCAGAGGTCACATACAGTGCCTTGCGAAAGTATTCGGCCCCCTTGAACTTTTCAACCTCTTGACACATTTCAGGCTTCAAACATAAAGATATAGAATTCAAATTTTTTGTGAAGAATCAACAAACGGTGGGACACAATCGTGAAGTGGAATTAAATTTATTGGATGTGTCAAACACTTTTAACAAATAAAACACTGAAAAGTGGGGCGTGCAATATTATTCGGTCCCTTTACTTTCAGTGCAGCAATCTCACTCCAGAGGTTCACTGAGGATCTCTGAATGATCCAATGTTGTCCCAAATGACTGATGATGATAAATAGAATCCACCTGTGTGTAATCAAGTCTCCGTATAAATGCACCTGCTCTGTGATAGTCTCAGGGTTCTGTTCAAAGCGCAGAGAGCATCATGAAGACCAAGGAACACACCAGGCAGGTCCGAGATACTGTTGTGGAGAAGTTTAAAGCCGGATTTGGTTACAAAAAGATTTCCCAAGCTTTAAACATCCCAAGGAGCACTGTGCAAGCAATTATATTGAAATGGAAGGAGTATCAGACCACTGCACATCTACCAAGACCCGGCCGTCCCTCTAAACATTCATCTCGACCAATTAGAAGACTGATCAGAGATGCAGCCAAGAGGCCCATGATCACTCTGGATGAACTGCAGAGATCTACAGCTGAGGTGGGAGAGTCTGACCATAGGACAACAATCAGTCGTCCACTGCACAAATCTGGCCTTTATGGAAGAGTTGCAAGAAGAAAGCAATTTCTCAAAGATATCCATAAAAAGTCTCGTTTAAAGTTTGCCACAAGCCACCTGGGAGACACACCACACATGTGGAAGAAGGTGCTCTGGTCAGATGAAACCAAAATCGAACTGTTTGGCCACAATGCAAAACAATATATTTGCTGTAAAAGAAACACAGCTCATCACCCTGAATACACCATCCCCACTGTCAAACATGGTGATGGCAGCATCATGGTTTGGGCCTGCTTTCCATCAGCAGGGACAAGGAAGATGGTCAAAATTAATGGGAAGATGGATGGGGCCAAATACAGGACCATTGTGGAAGAAAACCTGTTGCAGTCTGCAAAGACCTGAGACTGGGACGGAGATTTATCTTCCAACAAGACAGTGATCCAAAACATAAAGCCAAATCTACAATGGAAGATTTCACAAATAAACATATCCAGGTGCTGGAATGGCCAAGTCAAAGTCCAGACCTGAATCCAATCGAGAATCTGTGGAAAGAGCTAAAGACTGCTGTTCACGAATGCTCTCCATCCAACCTCACTGAGCTTGAGCTGTTTTGCAAGGTAGAATGGGCAAGAATTTCAGTCTCTCGATGTGCAAAACTGATAGAGACATACCCCAAGCGACTTGCAGCTGTAATTGCAGCAAAGGGTGGCACTAAAAAGTATTAACGCAAGGGGGCCGAATAAGCCCCAAGGGTTAGCAAGCCCCACTTTTCAGTTTTTTATTTGTTAAAAATGTTTGACACATCCAATACATTTCATTCCACTTCACGATTGTGTCCCACTTGTTGATTCTTCACAAAAACTTTTAATTTTATATCTTTATGTTTGAAGCCTGAAATGTGTCAAGAGGTTGACCAGTTCAAGGGGGCCAAGTACTTTTGCAAGGCACTGTAGCAACCAATTGCAATTGGTACACACCTGTTTGCATGAAAGTCCACATCACCTCCAACATCTTCATTCTGTCTAAATACATGCAGATGACCACAATCTATTTTGCTCATTTAAATGGTCATTAAACTTGTGACAATTAGCCAAGCACCATGAAGCTTGGATGGCAGGACAGCGGTATCATGCTGGATCCCTATTAACTCATCTGTGTGGGTTCATTAGACAAAGTGCGACAACAGCCAATCCAGTTGTTTATTGCACGGCACTGCACACTGCTGGAGGACAGCCCTGTGGTCCCGCCCCAACACACACATCAGTAATTGGGGATATTTCAACAGCATTTCTTGCAGAGAGCCATTAGGACATTGATGAAATGCCTTCTAAATTCTTAGTACCAGTCAGTGAGTAATTCCCCACAGTTATCCCAAAGATTTTTTTAAGATGTTCTTCCAAGGTTGTTCAACAATGTGAAGTCATAGGATAATGTCATAGAGCGAACTAATTACCATGTCTGATGTGAAGCTTTTATGAGATGAAGCAAAGGAGGATTCCTGATGTGTCTTTATGCAGGCTGACAGCTCATTAAATCAGAGAAGTCAACATGCAGCATATCACCGCTCAATTAAACTCGTGAATTACACTATACTACATTTAAATGCCTGAAACAAAACAGAGCAAGAGAATTGTGAATATGTGTTGAATATTTGGGAAAACTAATGACCCATGCCACCTTCGATGAGCACTCTCATTTGATCTCTGTGAAAAATTAACAGCACGGTTGTTCCCCACAGCAACATGAGCATTATGTAAGCTTGATGGATGGAGCTTTTTCCATCGGCAATCCATCATGTCATGTCAATACATTCCAGGAAATAAATTATGTTTATGTTTAAGATGAAATAGGTAGTGGAGGTATTCAGTGTAGGGTTGGTACAGTCATGGTAAAAAGTGCAACCTCTTTTAATTCTTGGGTTGTATGTGTAAGAACATAGGGTAAATGACCTGGTCTTTAACCAAATTTAAAATAATTTCAATTTAACCTTAGCTGTACAAAAACACACACCAGATTCCACATGTCATGTTTAAAACAAAGTCAAAATGGAAGAGCTGTGTGCAGGAAAACATTTTACACCCTTGTTGCTTAAATGGCATTTAAAAGGGAAAGTAGGAACTACGAGCAGTACAGTACAGGAGTGTGGTAACAATACCAAGAAGGATAGACATAAGCAGTGACCCAACAGGAACAACTTTTGTCATAAATCTGGGAAGGGTATCAGTGCAATTTCTAAACCATTTTAAGTGTTTCACTCTACATATTGAGAGATTATTCACAATTGGAAAACAATTGTGATTGCTAGCACTCTTCCCAGGAGTGGAAGTACCAGCGAATTCACCTCAAGGTTGGACCATGCAAAGGTCAGGGACATTTAGAAAAACGAACAGCTCCATCTGAGACTCTACAGGCCTCAGTTAGCATGTTAAATGCTAAAATTATTGGCAGGAAAATTATACAGTCTGAACAAGTGCAGCCTGCTTAAAAGGGTTGGCGGAAGAAAGCCTCCTCTTCCTGAAAAGAAGACTTCGGGATCAATGTCATTGGATACATGGGACCAAATTAAATGTTTGATGACACAGAATACAATGCTGTGGAAAAGTATTTCCCAGACAGATTTATTCTGTTTTAACTTTTTTTTTTTTTGTCACACTTGAATGTTTCAAATTATCAAAAAATTTAAATATCAGACAAAGATAAGCTAAAATGAAAAAAAGCAACTTAGACCAACTGTGTCTTATGTGAGAAAGTAATTGCAGCCACTGGATAAATGATAAATTACCTGGTATTGACCACGTTTTATCTCCCACCAGTACAATCAAGGCATCGTGTCAACAGAGCCTGTCTGATGACATAAACTACGCTACAATATCTTAAAAAGCAGCATATTATGCCTCCATCTAAAGAAATTTAACAACAGATAGAAACAAAGTCATTGGCATCTATCAGAACAATTATCCCCACATGAAGAAACTATGGAACAGTGGTGAACCTACTCAGTACTCATTTTAATGACTCATCTAGAAGGTCACAAAGAACCCAGAACATCTAAAACACTGCAGGCCTCACTTGGCCTACTTAAAGTCAGCATCATTCATGGGAGAGTTCCAAGGTAAAAACAGCTGCTGACTGAAAGAACACAAATGCTAATCTCACATTTGCCAAAAAATATACATATCTTGATGATCTTCAAGACGTTTGAGAAAATACTGCACTGGGACTGAGGGGAGAAAAGTAGAACCTTTGGAATGTTACTATACATGTGACACAAAACTAACATAGTATTTCAGTAAGAGATACTGACAGTAAAACACGCTGCAGGTGCTGTGATGTTCGCATTGAGATCTGGACAACTTGCTGTAACTGATCCACCTCAAAGTCCTGAAGGAGAATGTCAGGCCATCATTTTGTGACTATAAGCTCAAGCACACTTCTACAGCAAGCCAAGAATTCAAGAAATTATTATGTACTAATACATACAGTAAAATCATAGAACTGAAAAAATAATATACTTTTTATTTTTCAGTAGAAAGTACATTGTCTTACAGATAACCCAGTGGTAGGCTAATTTGATCTTCACAGTCTGCTTCCATGGCAGCAGTAACTTTCAGTGCTTACACCTTTGGATTGACTGCACAGGAGCTGCAACTTCTGAGTGCATATTGACTAGCAAACCTGGGAACAGGCAGAATTTCAAAGGGTTTCCTGAAAACGGGAGGCTAAAATCATCCATCACCTGGGCTGCTTGGGATGCAGACATCAAAAAAAGATACCTCACAGATTGATCTTGGTGATCACATAATGCTTTCCGCCAGTGCCAGACTGACGGCTGTAATAGGTTTCTATGCTGGCTGCCTATCGGAGGTCTGGCTCTCCATTATGTGCTCTCTACATTTATAGGGGGCTCCTTATACATGCTCCTGGGGGACAATATACTAAATTGACTTCAAGGGAACTCAAGGAGACAAGAAAAAGAAACATCAGCAGCTCCTGGAGTCAGAAAAATAGGATTACATCTGAACATGTTTCTCAAGTCTGCATTGCATGGACTCAATATTTACAAGAAATTCTCTGTGTTTGCCTCACACTCCACTGAAAATGACCATAATTAATAATTTACTTCCTATTTGGTACAGAATGTTCACTGAGTCAACATCATATAACTGCAGGCTGTTTTGCATTATAATGAATTAGTTACATGGAAATCAAATTAAGCAAATGGAGCACATGACAGAATTATGCAAGCAGAGTTTCTCAGATGGAACAATTTCCTTTGCAACTCTGATGAGTGATTTTCCAGTTAAGTGAGCTGCTGGTGCATTCATCCCATTTATTGACAGTAACCTGTCATTTGCAGCACTTAATCTAGCTGAGGACAGAGCACAGCTTTCAATTAACTCGTCAAATAGGCCAAGTGACATATCCATCATGCGCTTCGCTCTGAATTGCTATTTTTTAGTTCTCTTGGAAAATAAGCCTAACAGCAAATTATGCTTCAAACCACATTGTCATTGCACTTCATGCATTCATGTCAAGAGAAAATAGGTCTTTCCAATGTTTTTTTTTCCTTTCCCAGTATTGTTGCCATGTTTAGGGAGCTCTACCATGGAGTTTGTTCTCCAGGTCATTTTTAAATTCACAGAACGGAGCAGTTACACACCCCAGATGTAATCAAGCAAGATCTTTTCCCTCAGTGACTAATTACTTCAATCACGTACATCATTATGCATCAATCATCTACCTGCAGGGGACAGTGATTTAAATTCTCAGTACAGTTGATTATGGCACACAGCGTCCCAGCAGACAGCTTTGCACAGACCAGCTGGACATAGCAGATCACTGCCAGCCCAGGGCAAGGAGCACTGGCCTTCTTTTATAGCAGTCCCCCATTCTCTGTTGTTCATCAATCAAGTTAACCTTGACTTCTCAGTGGAGAGGTCCATCTTCCACATTGAGATAAATAAAATAGCTGAAAATTTGTAAATGTCTATATCAAATACCTTAAAGTGAGGAGCTGGTTTCGTACTGCAGCTGCCACAAAACAGCGAGCTGCTGAGGGGGAAAAGGAGCAATAAGGTCCTGGCCCGGGGAGTGCAATAACAGGGTAAATAAATAAATGAAAGTCCTTGTATGTTATTATTGCCAGGGGTTGGTGATATAAACTGGCTTATGGACATACAGTGCAGCAAGTTTACAATTAGTTTGACCTGTCTGCTGTGACTCAGAGCTGTATAGACACAACACTACACAGTCAGGACCACCTGATGGCATGATCAGTGCCTGGTAAAGCTTCACACTTTATTGGAAAAAGCTTTGAGTCGGCGATTTTCTTCTTAATTAATGAAAAGTTACCCAGCCTTTGGCACCACTGTGGCAAATACATTTTCCTACAGAACTAATGCACTCTTATTGTGGCATTTTAGGAGTTGCCTTCAACTCCTAATAAGAAAGAGCTGTGATTCTTTCCCATAATGATAAATTATTTATTTCTTTGGATAAACCTTTGGATTACTGGTTCATTTACTTCTCAACAATCACCTACAGTGCATCCGGAAAGTATTCATAGCGCTCCACGTTTTCCACTGCAGCACTGTGAATACTTACGCAAATGTGATTTCTTAGTTTTCTATTTGTAAAAAGTTTGCAACAATCTTAAAAATACTTTTTTACACTGTTATAACAGGATCATGTGTGTAGAATTTTGAGTAAAGAGGAATAAGGTTGTAACATAACTAAATGTAGAAAAACTGCAGTGCTATGAATACTTTCCGGATGCACTGCATGGTCCTAAGACAGGGATCATGTCCAGAACAACAAAAATTACAAGTGCCTGAAATACATTTCTCACATAGGGTGGATAGCCTCAACCTTAGAAGTCAGCTGAGGTGGTTTAGGTGAAGGATCTCTGCGGCAGGCTCAGAACCCGCTGGGGAAACTATTTATATCTCTGCTGCCATTTGGATTCTCTAAAATGAGCTGGAGAGTGTTGCCTGGGATAGGGAAGTTTGGGTTTCCCCTCCTGAACCTGCCACGATCAAACCTTAGCTAAGCAGATGACAATGGATGTGGCCCACTTAATAATTTGAAATATTTGCAAGGTTTTTGAGTTCTCAACTTCAATTTGAGGCTAGCAGTTCTGGGTGGTAATAAAATAAAAAGTTACACACTGGCCCAGGACTGTGTAATCTTCAGGCATAGTTACAGGACCAAATGCAAAGAGAGGAGTTGGAGGAGCTGGTTTCTACTGTCCCCAGAGTTATGTAACTGTGCTAAGATTCATAAATTCTTTGAAAAAAAAAAACCCTTGTACGCTCCAATAAGTCAGACTGATGAACTGATCTCAAAGCATAATTTCTGTGATGCCAAAACTGAATGATTATTTAAAACCAACTGCAAGCTGAGCAAGATGTACTCTCTTTACCTACATTCATTTAGCAGCAGTATGAATTCAGCTTTTAGCAACGTAATTTAACACAAAGACAATTTAACACAAAACCTAATAGATGTTTTGAAAGAGAGAGTAAGATGATTCTCAATGTTTGTTAGTGGTACAGATTAAGTCTGTTACAAAAACCTGATAAATGGCTGACAAATTAAATTGTGAAGTGACATCAGGGTAATAATCTCCCAATGCAGACCCTTCTGAATCCTTTGACACCTCCTTTACCCCATTATCCCCTCACTGACTCTGTCTAGTGGAGGTCCGTGGGGTCCACTGTCTTTGCACTAAATTGGGTGGCTCGGGATATCTCGGAGCTTATTCAGCTTTGAGGTTTTTTTTTTAAAGCACTAAAGAGTAAGTGACATCCCAACAGGGAACATTATGATAATCTACAAAATGTTAATTAGGCCCAATGGGTTAATTTCTTCTGCTTTTCATCGTAACACTTTAATCTGCCTGCTTATATTGGCAAATGCTTAGAAATAATAAGTGTTACAAATTTTAAAAACATTACTTTTCAATCCTTTTTATTGAAATGTTTCCCTAATCCTCCTTTTAAATGTAATTGGGAGAGTTTCCAAGCTAAGGAGCTCTTACTTCAAACCCCCAGCATAGCATAATCTTCTTTAATTTATCAGAGTAACAACATTTTGCAGCAAATCTCCCTTTTTATTGCACTGTAGATTCTTTGTGGTGCAGATTAAGAAAGAGGCTGTCAGGTATTACCATTGAAAACAGAAAAGAAAAACAACATACGATTAGTTAATATGAAATCTTAAATAAACATTCAAACACCTACAAATTAATTACATTCCATACATTGAATTCTTTTTTGTGATTCAGCCAACAATACCCCAATGAATGATAACTACTTTAATACCAAAGAGCTAATCTTATTGTACAAATTTTTCTGTCCACACGAGGATTGTGATTAAGGAAATGCTGAACATGCTGTGGATGGGAAAAAAAAAAACGTATACCAGTAGAGTCAACAGGGGCTGTGTTGCATGTGAAACGCTTGATTTGGTACCGAGTGTTGTGTGCACTTGGGGGCAAAATTGTCTCACAGCTCGTTTGAAACTAACCAATGAGTGCTCTCAGAAAACAAGTTACTGCTCCCCGAGGCTTGCTTATTCAAGTGTACATTTTCCACAAAACTTGTGCCTCTCCTCCCATCTTTTCATTATAGTGTCACAGTAACTTGAAAAAAGTTTCAATGACTCATAGAATAAATCGTAGAATAAACATTGTAGCTTATAGAACCACCTTTTGCAGCATTAACTCTCTCCTCTTTTTTTTTGCTCTCGGTGGAGGAGGACGCTTTTTCTCTGTCTCCCGCAGCCCTCCCATATCTGCCCTGCTTCAGCTCTGTGTCTTGTCTTTTTTGGAGCCTCTTTTTGCATATCTTCCAAATTCTTCCTAAAAATGGATTTGGTCAGCTGGTCTCTCAATGCAATTGATCAAATTTTCTCAACGAGAAGACAGGGGTAGGGAGAGCCCACTTGCCCGGACGGGACATTTTTCTCCGGATACACGATGGACTCCTGGCAGAAGTGAAGGATTGTGTGTCTGTCGATAATGTCAGTCGAGAATGTGGAAGATATGTATATAATTGGATGTTTGATATCAGGATTTCTGCTTTTTGGAGTCAGCGGTTACCTGGCATATCGAGAAATTCGGAGAATGTCAGCAGCTGTTCTGGCCATTGTAAGGCTGCCTGGCATATATGATGGGATCTTCAGAGCGATCAACACTCAGACTGAGATATTACGTGAGCTGAATCGCAGACTGGATGTGATCCTTACAGAGGATCACAGGCAGGTTGCGGTTCCTGGACTCAAGGGTGAAATGGGATAAATCTTGGAGAAAGTTGTTCGCTCGGATCTGGTGAAAGACCAGGAATTTGGCTGTTTGGATTCACCTTTGAGAAGCACCAGCGAGACTCTCAAGGCTGACAGAAAATTAAGAGTCAGTCTAACCCAAATAATTATTGTTTGTCTGAATCTGGCTCCCCCTGCACGGCCTTGATGGCTGGCTATCTTCAACCTCTCCTGGAAGTTATGTAAACATGACACTCTGCTCCTTCTGCCCCCTCCCTTCCCTGAGGACATCTGTGGACATGTTTTGTCAACTTGTTGCTTCTTTGTGCTGAGGTTTTTTGCAATCTCAAACTGTATCCTGCTAAGGATAAAGTGTGAAATATGATTTTTTTCCTCTACTTACCTAATGTGGCCTCTTTTCTCATCTAAACAAGGGCAGCGCCTGTTAGTGGGCAGCAAAGCCTCAGTGACCCGTCCCCCCCTTGTCTTGTGTCATGATGTATGTTTGGATGGGTTGTACTGGAATTCTAATTTCCCCTCGGGGATCAATAAAGTATCTTTGAATTGAATTGAATTGAATTCTTTATAGCATTGCTTCAGTTGACTTTGGTTGGTTTGTTACTTCACAGCTATTTTAAGGTCCCACCACACCATTTCAGTTAAGTTAATGTGCGGACTTTGATTGAGCCATGGTTACACGCTTATTCTCAGCCATTCTGATGTAGATTTGTTGCTGTGTTCAGGATGATAGTCCTATTGAGGACCCAGTTTGGGTTAAGCTTTAGCTGTTGGCCACATCATCTCATGTTTTTATCTAGTACACATTGGCATAAAGTGGAGTTTAGGGATGACTGCAAGGTACCCAGCTCCTGCTGTGTCAAAACAGGCCCTAGTCCTTCACCACCAAGCTTAACCGTTGGGATGAGGTGTTGGTGATGTGTCTGGTTTTCTTCAAACATGATGTTGTGAATTATAGCCACAGATCTCTGCTTTGGTCTCAATTACCATCCATTATGACTTTAAGACCAACGATGCTGTGAAAAAGTATTTTCCCATTACAGATCACACTGAAATGTTTGGCTTTATAAACAAACATTTTTTATCAGACAGAGATAAACAGCAGAATGACAAAGTCAGTTTTCAAATGTTGATCTCATTTTTTAAGGAAAATAGATATTCAAAACAATTTAGCTCTATTTAAAAAAAAAAAAAAACAACTAATTGTCTTGCAAACTTGTTAACTGATTCTGCAATAACCAGCAATGACTCTTTTACATTGCTGTGGAGGAAATCTGACCCACTCTTTTTTATATAATCATTTTAATTTATTCACTCTGGAAGGTTTTTCAACATCTAAATTAGATTTAAGTCCAGACTTTGATCATGCACTCCAAAACCTTCTCTTCACTGCCACGTTCTGGACATGCTTTATTTCAGTTCATTCTGGTAATTAGATTCATTCTATTGTTAGGTGTTTGTTACTTCCCTAGTTAGATGTTTACTTTTGTATTTGCCTGTAGATTTGTTGGTAGTCTCTTTGTCTACTTACAGTGGGGAGAACTTTGATACAATGCCGATTTTGCTGATTTTCCCACCTGCAAAGCATTTAGAGGTATTTAATTTTTATCACAGGTACTCTTCGAGTGACGGTATGTAAAACAAAAATACAGAAAATCTAATTGTGTGATTTTTAAGTAATGAATTTGCATTTTATTGCATGACATAAGTATTTGATACATCAGAAGTACAAAACTTAATATTTGGTACCAAAACCTATGCTTGCAATTACAGATATCAGGCGTTTCCTGTAGTTCTTGACGAGGTTTGCACACAATGCAGCAGAGATTTTGGACCACTCCTCCATACAGATCTTCTCCAGATATTTCAGGTTTCGGGGCGGTCGCTGGGCAATACGGACTTTCAACTCCCTCCACATATTTTCGATTGGGTTCAGGTCTGGAAACTGGCTAGACCACAGGACCTTAAGATGCTTCTTATGGAGCCACTCCTTAGTTTCCCTGGCTGTGCGCTTTAGGTCATTCTAGAAGACCCAGCCACAACCCATCTTTAATGCCCTTACTGAGAAGGAGGTTGTTAGATAAGATCTCCCGATACATGGCCCCATCCATCCTCCCCTCAATACAGTACAGTCATCCTGTCATCTTTGCAGAAAATAATACCCAAAGAAGGATGTTTCCACCTCCATGCATCATGGTAGGGATGGTGTTCTTGGGGTTGTACTCATCCTTCTTCTTCCTCCAAACACGGTGAGTGGAATTTAGACCAAAAAGCTCTAATTTTTGACGAATCAGATCACATGACCTTCTCTCATTCCTCCTCTGGATCATCCAGATGGTCACTCGCAAACTTCAGACGGGCCTGGACCTGCTCTGGCTTGAGCAGGGGGACCTTGTGTGTGCTGCAGGATTTTAATCCATGGGGATGTAGTGTGTTACTAATGGTCTTCTTTGAGACTGTGGTCCCAGCACTCTTCAGGTCATTGACTAGGTCCTGCCGTGTAGTTCTGGGCTGATCCCTCACCTTCCTCATGATCAGTGATGCCCCAGAAGATGAGATCTTGCATGGAGCCCCAGACTGAGGGAGATTGACCATCATCTTGAACTTCTTCCATTTTCTTATAATTGCTCCACCAGTTGTTGCCTTCTCACCAAGCTGCTTGGCTATTTTCCTGCAGCCTTGTGCAGGTCTACTATTGTATCCCTGATGTCCTCACACAGCTCTCCGGTCTTGGCCATTGTGGAGAGGTTGAAGTTTGTTTGACTGGGTTTGTGGACAGGTGTCTTTTATACAGATAACCAGTTCAAACAGTTACAGTTATTACAGCTAATGAGTGGAGAACAGGAGGGCTTCTTAAAGAAGAACTAACAGGCCAGTGAGAGCCGGGATTCTTATTGTTTGTTAGGTGATCAAATACTGATGTTATGAAATAAATGATCCCTATGATAAAATTAAAGACTTCTACATGCTTTGCAAGTGGGAAAACCTGCAAAGTCGGCAGTGTCAAAAACTTGTTCTCCCCACTGTATTTCTGTTAACTCCCTGCTCTCCATGCTCATCTGTGTTAATTAGTTACTCTCCCTCATTTCTTTTGCATTCCCTCTTCGTCCAGCTGCACCCAATTCCCTCCGTGATTAGCTTCCTCAGTTCACTGGTTCTTTCTCCACCCTACATCTGCAACAATACTTTCTGGTTTTCTGTTTTCGACACTGGTTCCTCCTGGAGACTTTCCTGGTTACCTGCTCTATGTCTCCGTGTGCCTGCTACTCCTTGCCAGTTACTTTGTCTGTGTTCCATGTAAAAAACCAAAACGCAAACACCTCCAAATCATGACATGATGTCAGTGATATGTGATGGGCTTCATAACTGGTGAGGCACAGACTCCTCTGGGGGCAGATGTACAAATATATGAACCCAAAATACAGGCTTATATTTCAATTTTGACTTTATTGGAAAGATTTAATTATTTTAAAAGCTTTTAATTATGCTTTACTTAATTCCATACTGTTCAATATGATAGCAAAAAAAAAAAAAAAAAATGAATGTAAGGTCAAATTTGATTATTTAAAATATGTTTTTTATTTTAGCTGATCTCTCTGTTTTTTATTAAAACTGAAAATTGTGTATGATCTTACTTTTCATTTGTATATGAAGTTCATGGAAGGAGGTTGCATTAATAAAATCTTTTAAATTCTCCCAGTACTCCCTCACCTTCGTGTTGTGGAGGCTGTGCTGCCCATTCAATGCCGAGTGAAATCTGTGTACTCCACACTGTTCTCAGGTGTATCACTCTGGTTGAAAAGAGCGGGTTACCTTTTTCCCACTTGTTTAAAGCAAATTTTTCAGCTCCGGAGTAGGTCTTCCTCCCTCTAAAATCTCCTGTTTAAACTGAAAATACAGTTTAGAAAAATCCTTTTCCAGTGTGACGAAGTAATCTTCCATTTAGTCTGACCAAATTTAAATTAGAGTACAGACAGGACTTGTTGGTGAAAACACCCCTGCACTCTGCGTCAGCATGTTTAGTACATGTGCAATCCAGCATGTATATTTGCCATATAAAGCGAGACAGCACTGGGCGTGTGCCAACTGCCTGCATCAGTGAGTGTGTGTGACACAGCGCCATCGGTGGTGAGGCACAACTATTCACTGTCTCACCTTGCTTTTCTCCCATGCATTTGAATCCACATTGCATAAATTCAGCAATTCTGACCATAAAAAATGTTAAAATCATACTGAAATCTAATTTATTGAAGATTCTAGTGGACAAATTGTTTTTCTCTTGTCATTACTAGAATTTAACCTATCATGATGACAGGCGAGGCTGTGCCTCCCCTGACTGCACTTCACTGCATGTGTTGCTTTTTGAGATCTTTAATCCTAGTTCATTTTCTTAGACAGGTTCTTTTAAATTGATTTCTTGATTCTGAAGGTCTGACAGTAGTGAGGCATGGGTGTGAACCACATTTAGTTCATGCTTTAACAAGGGGGTGATTATATTTTTTTATATAGGACCAGGGTGGTTTGGATTTCCTTTTTTCCCCAAAAAAACAAAACAGTTATTCCTTTGCTGCTTTAACCATTTACTCATGTTATCTTTAGCTAATATTATTATTTATTTGATCATGTGAAATATTAAGTGTGACAAAAAGCTTAAACAAAAGAAACTTGTAAGGGGGTTGATTACTGTTTCAGGACACCATGCATAAATCACAACAAATAACCCCTTCATCCATCCATTTTATATACCTGCTTTTTCCATAGTAGCACCAGGATGCAGCAAGGATGTACTGTAATTTTTCCTGAATGTACTGACAGCCATAGAAACCTTTATTTTACCATGTCTGGAAGTTCACAGTCACTAGGAAATAGGAAACAGGAGCAGTGCAAAAGCATAGGTGCCCATGTTTTTTTTCTTTTGAATGGATGGCTCTCACTACTCACATTGAGTGATGAACAGGATCCTGACATGGCAGGTAACAGTAATTTATCGCCCCTCTGCCTATTAGTGACACATTGAAATGATAGGCGTTACTGCAGGGAGTGATGGATTCAGCGGTGCTGCAGGAGCTTACAAGCAGGGGTTGAACTGTAAAATAGAAATTCATCTCAAGGTTGGTCTAAAAGTAAAGTTAAAGGATTGTGGGGACTTCACTGTTTCAAGGTTATATTAACACCCTTTCTCCTCAAGGTACAGTTTGTGTATTGTGTTAAAAAGCAATAATTACAGAGACGGAATTAAAGAGCAAATATTAATATATTCTTTGAAATCTTTGAAAGTGTAAGTTGTTTGCCAATTGGACATTGTTTTTCAACTTCATAACCCTTGTATACAAGAGGGAAAACTAAGTTTTCAGGTCCACATGAGCTCTAGTTTGCACAAGCATCTTTTCATGTTTGAGCGACTCAAGGGAATATGCTGAAGGACAACAGAAATGCAATAAAAAGATTTGTGCAGCAATAAAACTGAAGGTCAATTGCTTTATAATACTAAATTAATTTACAGAACCAATCACGACAAAACTCCCAGTTTTATTGGATTGAAATGATTCTTGCAGTCACATGCAGGAATGGTGGCAGATTTTAGTACAACAAAGTAACACACGCAAGACACAAAAGAGGTCGATGGCATAGTCATAACATTATGACCATATGCCTAACAATTCAATATGTCCTCCTTTTGTCCTCAGAAATTGGCCAGATCCAGTGAGGAATGGACACCACTGGGCCAATGTTGCAAAGTTGTCAGAAGGTGGACATTAAAGTGTTGGAAGTTGCAAGGAGGGGTCTCAATAGATCAAACTTGTTTATCGAGTTCATGCCACAGATGCTTGATTGGACTGAGATCTGGAGAATTTGAAATCCAAGACAAAAACAAACTTTAGCAATATTTTAGGTAAATATTTCTGAGCTAGCCTTCTTGGTGAGCTTGGTAATTTTTCTAAGTCACTGCTGATGCTGCCACCTCAACAGTTGTCAGCAAGAAGAGACTCCCCTCTCTAGACTTATTTAAGATCTGTAGCATCTTGCTGCAAACTCTCAAGGAGCTAAACCTTCTTAAGAAGTACAGTCTGTTGTGTCCCTTTATTTAAACAGCTTCACCATTGTGTCTCCAGTTTGGTTGTTTAGGTGGACACTGGATCCAATAAGTACGAGACTGAGCACAGTCATCGGAATATGCTATTCGAGCTTTCAATTGGCTCATGTAGACATAAGGTTCAGTCATCCAGAAATGTCCAGACTTTGAACTGGTTTTGGTTTATTTAGTCCTCAGGATTTCTAGACTACTGCAACCCAAGAACATCCTGCAAAGGCAGCAACTGAGGAGATTACATGATACAGCAGTCCACCTATGAATCTAGCCTCTGTGAAAGACGTTTGTTTTTGTTCACTTCTCAATAACAGAATGTTTATTTGATAATTAGAATATGCCAACTGCTGCTGTTACAAGGTATTGTGTTTGTACCTCTTGGGAATCATAACCTAATAGCAATTTGTACACTAAGCCTGTGTTATCAACACAGTTCTAAATATTAACACACTTCTACAACTTGAACATGGAGTGCAGTTGTATCCTTAAAAAGTCATGACTGAGAGAAACCAAACAGCACCCCAACAACTGCCTAACACTAATATTGTTAAGTGGGCATAATGTGCACCTGCCTCCTCCTGTCAATTTCTAAAGAGAGATGGACCAGCACTTAGGCAGAGAAGGTGGAATTATGCAGTTTCCCCCTCCACAGCACTCAACCTCTAACACACCAGCACACTGAATGGGGTGAGGGGAGGAGTGGGGTGCATAGAGTTGAGCAAAATTTGTTCACATCAATTTAGTGCCATGAGGAAAAGCTGCTCTAAACACTGTTAATTTAGAGCTCCTGTTTCTTAGTGGTTTGCAACCCTAATAGCTGGGCCTGCCCACTTTCTTGCAGACTTGTCCTTCAATAAAAAAAATTATAAAAAACTTCTCATATATTTAGACATCATCAATGAAGAATAAAGGTTCCTTTCCAGACAGAAAATCCAGGAATACAACCTCACTGAAATTAACTGTGCTGTGTTATTATTGCCAACTGTGCCTTAGGGGCTGGACGTTAGCCTTTGTTCTTTTTTTGAGACACAAAACCCTATCCTCCTAATTGATTTCCCTTGTTCCTAAGAAGCAGAGCCAGAAACAGTGTGCCAAACAAAAGCAAATGATAGAGTTAATTAGTAATAACTGTTTGTGGATTAGTAATGAAAGCTCAGGAGCTTTTTAGGCAAAATGCACAACAGGAGTACAATCTATTAACAATTGAAAGGCAGCATTGGAGTATTACCTCTGCTAGTTTTTATCTTACTAATTAAACGTCTTCTATTGTGTTAAGAATTAGAATATCCCAGACCAGTACGCCGCAAAGACTTGACTGCCAAAAGTATATCCCCAGTTAATTATATGTTTAACCAATTCATGTGGTAAAAAAGAAACTGCTCTCCATGTCTACTAATGCCAGAATTACGGCACAATTTAATGCACACCCTCTTCACTTAGTCACAGTTTGTACACTTAGGTATTTAAATACTTCTAAAATGCAGAGCAGCTTTGTAAGCACAATTAATCTATTTTTTCAGATAAAGCTCAGGGGAGCAGTCAGAAAAGTACAGCTTTAACAGTAAATTAGCAAGATATGAAAGATTATGCTGTGATCTCAGTACTCGAGAAAAATGTAGCACGTGTAACCTTAGAATAGTATTGATGACTTTATAAACTTGGATCATCTGGACATTAAATACAGTTCTACCTTAGAGTTTACAACTTCCACTGTGAATTAAATTCACTGGCAAAATATACAACCTAGCAGCTGTTTGCAATAAACAAAAGAAACTATAATTTACTCCACACAATCAATATTACAGGCAGTTTATTCTGAATTCATCATAATATCCCACTGTTAGCGACTACTGCGGTTTCAGAATTATTCAACCCCTATATATGACAAGCATATTTAAGCACTTAGCAGAGATCTAAGCAGAGCAGGGCATTGGAGTTCTACCATGGAGGCCATTTTTTGCCCAGTCTCTCTTTCTTATTGTTGAATCAGGAACACTGACTTTAACGGAGGCAAGTGAAGCCTGTAGTGCTATATAATTTGTTCTTGGTTCTTTTCTGACCTCCTGGAGGAGTTCATAGTGTGCTCTTAGAGTAACTTTGCTGGCCACTCCTCAGAAGTCCTTTCTCATGTTTTCTCTATTTGTCAGTATTAGTCCTCACTTTGATTCACTGGAGTCCAAGTACCTTAGAAATGGATTTGTAAATTATTCCAGACTGATAGATGCCAATGACTTTGTGCCTCATCTGTTCTTGAGTTTCTTTAGATCGGGGCATGATGTGTTGATTTTTCAGATATTTCGGTCTACTTCATGTTTTCAGACTGGTTCTTTTAAATTGATGTCTTGATTGTACAGGTCTGGCATTGATCAGGCCTGGGTGTGACTAATGAAATTGGACCACAGGTAAATCATGATTTGTCGAGTGTGGCACTGGTGGCACTGGGTGTTCAGCGCGACCCATGTACAGAGGCTTTAGTGCTTGACGTAGGCTGGCACAGGATCAAAATCCCAACCTGTTTACTGCCTACCCTTCCCCTGCCCTCTCCACCCTATTTCTTGTCAACTTTCTTTTGGCTGTAGAAAAAAATAAAGGCTGCTAGTGCCTACAAAATGACCTCAAAAAAAGTCATGAGTAGATATATATTTTACATAGGACCAGGGTGGTTAGGATAGCTTTTTTCCTATTAAAAAAATTAAAACATCCTTTGTCAGAGTGGTTCTATTTAGCATACTGTGGAAACTGGAACCTCAGTTGCTGCTGCCACCAAGTCTCGCTGCAGGTATTTTGCAGTGAATGGGGGATTTTGCACCATCTTTCTCCTCAGGAATCTCGTGGAAGCTGTTGATTGCTCTGTCTTTCTGCTACATCCAGGTAGCATAGCTACGGTTTGTTTAACTTTAAACTTGTACACTTTGCCTCCAACTTTATCTGTAGGAACATTCATGGCTTTTTCTATCTTGTTGTATGCTTTCTTAACAGTTATCAACTATCTGACTTTTTTAGGACAATTCTCTTGACTTAGCCAGTTTTCAAACAGGCAGTTTTCAAACAGGCAGTAAAACATTGGCATCGACAGTTCAGGTGTTTTCTATCCCAGGCACACCTGATTTACCTACTGAAGTCTTTAATTGGTTGCATCAGCTGTGTTTGCAGCTACACCTGATTTGAAATGTGTGCTAATTTGATGGATTTTATTCATTAAATAATTCTGAGGATGCAGTAGCCTATGACAGTAGGATTTAGTGTGGAATTTGGATGAAATTTATTTATATGAACTGTCATTTTGAAACCTATTTACTGCAAACACCTGACATTTATAATTGTGTCAATACAGTAAATAAGGAATTTTAGAGATAAGAATGCTTACATTGTGGAGACCATAATTAATATCATTGAAACAAAACATCTTATATAGGGTGCTGTGTGTCAAATGTTTATTAAAGATAGCCACTTAGCCTTTAATGACTTCCATTTCCACTTAGATAGGTCACTACTTCCGACAAAGGACGGCCAATCACACACACACTCACACTTGGGCGCAATTTGAAGAATGGCCACGTAACCTAACATGTAAGTGTTTGGACTATGGACTATGGGAGGAAACCAGAGAGCCTGAAAAAAACCTACACAGATATCGGTAAAATATGGCATTATTTGAACCCACAAATGTTTGCTGTAAGGCAACAATGCCAAATACAGAGAGATTGGAATGTTCATTGGCTGGTACATTGGTGTAACTTGGTTAACTGTGTAAAAGCAAGCTCGTATTTATTTTGACTCTAGAAACGTAGTTTCCAATAAACTCAGACGAACAACTCTGGGTTAATTAATATCAAGTGATGGTCACAACGTTTTAATGGTCAAAGCTGAAATTTTGATCTGGCATCAACAATTACAGCCTGAATGACCAGAGACATGTCTTGGCTTATGGAAAATACATTTGTCTTATTAGCTTCTTACATCTCTGTGTCTACTGTATCTTCATTTTAAACACATCAATTAGTTTTAGAATTGCCAACTTTGCAAATTCTTCACTCATTAATGACCTCAACACTAAAGAGCTCATCAATCAAGCTAAAAAACTAAAAAGACAGATCACAGTCATCAGATGATTATGTGTTCCTTGTACCTTTTAATGCAGTGAAGTTTAATTTGTCTTCCCAACAGTCAGAAACCTTTGAACGATTTAGGATAACCTCTCAAACGGCATAAAGAAGTCACAAAACAAGGAGATTCCTAATTATGCCCATCCTAATTAAGCATTGCATTAAGAACATGACAAAATATGTTCTAAATTATATATAGTCAGTTGTATAAAATCCACACTGTCATAATTCAGATCCCAAACTATGGCTGGATGAATTAGAACAGGCATTACACTAGAGCGAATAGCCAGAAGAATCTTTGTAAACTGGACAACAACTGCACTGTTTATACCATCTCCAACAAACTATATAAGAACTGAACCCAACCAGAGAAAAAGACCCAAATTCTAAAATAACTTTTACATATGGAAATTGTTGATTGGACAAACCAGAGATCTAGAGAGCACAGCAACAAGAGAATGTCATTTATCACATTGGTGAGGGAATATTTCAATTAATTTAAATCGGAGGTCAAGAGGTTTTGCTGCTTCTCCCAATCATTGCCTCCAGCTGTTTCCCTGGTTAGGGAAAATTAGGCATAATGAAGCAGCCAATGCACAGGAGGAATATTAGACTAATGAAAAGCTCTGTCCCCTTCTTGGCTGCTGGCCCATCTTGTATACTTCCCGGCATCGTCCTTTCCACAGGTGCTTGCTGTTTTCCCTTGGCAAAACAATCCAACCCCCATCCACAGGTTGCTGAGTGTCATGCAGGGTAGCTCCACTGAGCAGTGGCAAACAATGAGTCTGAGGAAAAAAACGTGCATAAAAAGAATCATTTAACTTGTTTCTAAGTGGTGTGGTGTGTTTGTCTTTTTGCCTGCCTTTGAAGACTTACAGGGGTGGGCAGCCAGCCCTGGATCATCATGACAGAGTGGACAAAGTGGTAGGTAGAAGTGCCAACTTGGAAGTGCAAGCAAAAGCAAAGCCTTGCTTAGCAAGAACTAAAAATGAAAAATTCGCATCTCATTGTGAGGATAGATTTATTCAGGAGTCAAATTTTGCAGCAGGAGAGGATCATCTATACAATAAACTACAGGAAGTAACACTTTACTTAGGACAACGGTGTCAGTATACTTGTGGGCTATTTTCCACATCCATAAATAGGTTTTAAAGGGTTAAATTAGCCAATAGCAGATTGGTTAATATTTCACAAAAAAGAGAACTGCTGCTTGATGTCAGCTGTAGCTTCTAAGAATTGTCAGGGTTTCTGCATTGTTTGAAAGTTGCTTGTCTAGTTAGAATCAAGAATAATAGAAGTAGTATGACTCTAACAAAGAATTTGAACCAGGTATGTAGGGTTTGTGTTTTACTGTATCTTGAAATGGTGAGGAACAAATAATATGAGCTATTTGGGTAGAACAAGAACCCATGGCACAAGAACTCGCATTTGACTAGTGAAGTAAATGTAAGCTAATATACAAAGATGTGCACTTAACGTTTGACACACTGTATCAATATTTTATTGATTTGATTTGATTTTGAAAAAAATAATATGTTGGTTTTGAGTTTCCCAGTTTTGTTGATGAAGGTCATATATATAAAGGCTGGCCTCAGCTGAACAAGCCACCTTCATTTTTAGTAGTTTAGTTTTTGGCTGGTGTGTGACCTGGTACAGAGAAGAAAACCAGGCAATATCAATGACGGTGAAAGCTCATCCATTGGCTAATGGCGAACTGCTAATGATATTTCCCTTTGTAACGTCCTAAATTTTTTATCACTCTGGACTGCATTTTATCATGTTTCGTTTATAATCTAAAATACTTAGGCTAATCCCACCTGAACGGATATTCTTTAATAACAGTTTCATATAAAACCTGTATTTTCAGAATCAGAATCATAATCAACTTTACTGCCAAGTTTGTACACAGAAAAAAATTAATTTGACTCCGGTACACTTTGCTCTTTATTTATTTATTTGTGTACATGTAACAAGAATATCTTTTTAAATGTACATATATACAAAATTGACATTACAATATAATATAATATGAGATCAGTCCAAGTATGCATGGTGTTGTTCTGGAACTCAGGCTGACAAGTGTTGATCAGAGAAACAGCCTGGGGGAAGAAACTGTCTCTGTGGTGGCTGGTTTTACCACACAGCGATCTCTAGCGTCGCCCTGAAGGTAGAAGTCTAAACAGTTTGTGTCCAGGGTGTGTCGGGTCTGTAGAGATTTTAGCTGCCCATTCCTGACCATATACCTGTATAAGTCCTGGATACAGGGAAGGTCAGCCCCGATGGTTCTTTCTGCAGACCTGATTGTTCGTTGCAGTCTGAACCTGTCCTGTTTTGTGGATGAGCCAACCACACTGAGATGGATGAAGACAGGACAGACTGAATCATGGCAGTGTAGAACACGACCAGCAGCTCCTGTGGAAGGTTGAACTTCTTGAGTTGCCTCAGGAAGTGCATTCTCTGCTGGGCCTTCTCCCGAACAGTGTCTATGTGTGAGGACCATCTTAGGTTTTGAGAAATGCTGGTTCCTAGGATCCAGAAGTGGACAACAGTAGACACAGTGTTGTTGAGGATAGTAAGGGGGTATGTGGGAGTGGTGTTCTTCGAAAGTCCACCAGCATCTCCACAGTCTTGAATGGGTTAAGTTCCAAGTGTTTCTGACCACACCAGTGTACCAGCCGATCCACCTCCTGTCTGTATGCAGACTCTTTGCTTCACAGACGGGTAAGCTGAGGTGCAGTCATTTGTGTAAAGAGAGAAGAGTACTGGGGAGAGAACACACCCCTGGGGGGCACCTGTGCTGATAGTTCTTGTGCGGGAGAAGATGCTCCCCAGTCTCACTTGTTGCTGCCAGTCCTTCAGGAAGCTACTGATCCCCTGACAGGTTGAGGCTGTGACTTTGAGCTGGATGAGGTTCTGGTGGAGGATGTCTGGGTTAATGGTGATGAAGGCTGAGCTGAAGTCCACTAACAGGATCCTGGTGTATATCCCTGGGTGGTAGAGGTGTTGCACGATGAGGTGTAGTCCAAAGTTGACTACATCATCTGCCAACCTGTTTTCCTGATATGCAAACTGCAGGGGGGCCTGGGATGTCCTTCAGGTGCTTCAACACAAGTTGCTCAAAGGATTTCATGATCACAGGCATCTGGGTGACAGGCCTATAGTCATTGAATCCTGTGATAGTGGGTTTCTTGGGTATTGGGATGAAGGTGGAATGTTTAAAGCAAGAGGGAACCTCACAGAGCTCCAGTGACTTGTTGAAGATCTCAATGAAGATGTGTGCCAGTTGATTACCAAAGGCTCTCAGGCATGATGGGGAAACATTATCAGGTTCTGGGGCCTTATTTGTTTTCAGGCGCTAAAATATACTGTTTAAATCTTCCTCTGGATCCTAAGTGCAGGTGGGGATCTGAAGGTAGAGGGGTGGTTGGTGTAGGGCAGGAATTTGTGTTTGAATGGGATGTTGAGGAGTTGGGTTGAGGTGTGAACTTCTACTTGTCATACCTGCAGTAGAAGCCATTCAACTGATTTGCCATTTGAGGATTCTGCTCAGGATTGGGGGAATGGCTCCAATCCTGAGCAGATTGGAGCCATTCTTCCATTCATTACAAACAGCAGAAGCATCTCCATGTGAGAAGTTTTTATATACAGGGGGCCCGCTCCCCCAATGCTGTGAGCCTCTTCCTTATCTCTGCACAGCTGCCTTAGATGAGAAGTGAACCAAGGTGTATTGTTATTGAATGTACAGAAGGTCTTGGTCAGCACAGACATGTCCTCACAGAAACTGATGTATGATGTCACTGGCTCAGTAAGCTGGTTTAAATCAGTGGCTGAAATTTCAAAAATCTGTGCAGTCAAAGCAAGCCTGTAACATCTGCTTTGAGTCATCAGTCCACTTCTTAACTGTCCAAACAACAGGTTTGAAAGCTTTTAATTTCTGCCTGTAGTTTGGAATGACATGGACCAGATAGTGGTCAGAAAGTCCCGAAGCAACCCTTGTGACAGCATGATATGCATTCTTTAAAGTTGTGTAGCAGTGGACCAGAGTGTTTTTATCCCTGGTGGGACACCTACTGTGCTGTCTGTATTTGGACGTTCATTGGAGAGGTTTTCTATGGCATTTTCTGTATTTTGTTTTATTATTTGAATTGATGCGAATAGCAGTCTGCATTGTACTTGGATGGGAAAGTTTTATTCCAACAGGGTGGATTCAGTCTATATTTGTGCTCTTTGTAACACTTATGAAGGTTACAATAAAGTGCCCAGAAGAATCTGTCATTACTATCTGTCCTCAAGTGTCTTTCACCTAAACACAACACAGTGTGTCTAGGACTGCAGACCATTCTGGCTACACTAATAAACCCACTAAGCTAGCACAACACCACTGCAATGGGTACTGCACATTACTTCTGCACTAATGATTGAAGGTCCCGGTGACTAAGCCGGGCCTCAAGTTGTAGATACACTGCTACTACTACCATAACTCCACTATCGAACCCTTTTGTCCAATGTTGACACAAAAAAGATGATTACATCTTTATACATGAGAATATTTTGTCTTGTGAATGTGGTCTTTCAAACTGTCTTCAACAGCAGCTGTGTGTAACCTGTAATCTGACCCTCTGAAAAACGTCATGCCACAATGACGTACAATGCAGCTGTCCAGTCTACGTTTTGAGACGTGCTACTCCAGAAGCAAAAACCACCAGCTTTGCAGACCTTATGGCAATAATAGCTTTTTTGTCATTGCAAAGCACTGGCAAGGCAATGCATCAAGCGCTGCTCATTGTGTAGCACTCCAGATTTGTGTAGTGCGACCTTGACACTTCTGCGGTTTTATTGGGAATTATTTGCAGTCGATTATTAAATGCCCCAAGTTCCGCAGGATGAGGAGCAGGGAAGCACACCCTGATAATGGAGCGGCATCCATCACATCAGTTGTCAGGACACCGCAACTGCTGCTGCCACCCAGATTCATGATGCACATAGGAAAGACAACAACAGCTAATAGGGATGACATTAAGAACACCTGGAAATGATCCGATGATGAATGTGGGAGATGTTTTGACTACTTTGCCCATTATGGTGAACAAATAATGCATTAATCATCTCTGTCTGTGACGGCAATCCAAAAGTGAGTTTAGAAAAACTAATTTACAGTCTTTTTTTAAATGAAAAAGCTAAAACCTTTCCCTCAAACTGGACAAGGTGAAATTAAAATAGCCTGGCTTTACTCTTATACATTCTCAGTTTCAGGTGCGAACAAATGACAAGTGAGCTATCTATCCCACTGGCAAATTTGCTAACTAGAAAAAAGGGGTAATTTACAGTAACATTTGAAAAGGCAACCCTTCAAAGGCATGCATTCAGATATTTAAAGCTCAAGTTGAAATTTATAAGCTTGAAAATGATTTTACCACAAATGAATTCAGCCTATCATTTGAGAACTCTCAGAGGACGGGGATAAAAGCAAGCTGTTTTTCTGACACGTCATGAATAAAAAAGGCCTGTGGGCTCTTAACAGCCCTTGGCCGACAGCAAAAACAGAAACCTCAGCGAACGTTTTCCGCCAGTGCTCCAGTAATAGGCCAGTGGAAATAAATGTAATCACTGCACTTTGTTCTCCCCAGTGATATAATTCTTCCGTATTACTTTTCACCCCTTCTCCGCATTTCAAGCCACCATCAGAATCTCATTTGATTGTATTTACATTGGCTCTTGCTTCAAACCCTGCTGATGGTAAGAAGCAATTACTATTTGAAGTTGCAGTCTGCCAAACAGAGCTGCGCAGGCTGTTCTTGCCGAATTGCAAAGGATTTCAAGCCTGTCTGCGGTTGACATTTCAGCTCTTGTCTCCTCTTGTAAGCATGGTTCACTACATTTAGAACTGATTATGACAAACATGGTCTTTGAAAGTGTCTTTTGATCTGGAGAAAAAAAAACCTGCAAAGAGAAATATATCATTGTTAAATACCAGAGCGGCTCAGAGCCGAACAACAAAGAGCTGTATCATTAATTAAACTAGAAAATCACCTGAAATTTAATTGACTGTTTGGACAGGAGTTTTTATTAGCCTCATAAAATTAAACTTAAAATTAAATTAAAGCAAACGGGTAAATATTGGGAGCAGTTAATGCACTCAGCCAGATGACTGGGAGGAACAGATATAGATAAAAATAATAAGTGATATTTGATTATATTTTGGTTTTCAGTAAATTAATGTATTTTTGATTTCTTTTATTAAAGCATGACCACACAACTTTCCATGTTTAATCTTTTATTCTTGTCTTTTGTGCTACTGGAGTTCTCCCTTACTCTTTTTGTACACTTCTTTGATTTCCAACACTTTGTGAAAGTATTTGAACTATCACAACTTTTCCACATTTTGTTATGTTACAATTACAAACAAATGCTATTTTTTCACCTTTTCATGTTAACAAATAATTGTATGTTGATTTTTATTAATCCCTCAGTCAATGCTGACCTCAAACTGTTTCCCCCTTACTTCTTAGCTACAAAGCTCAGACTCAGATGGGATGGAGTGTCTGTTTGTAGGTCCTGCCACAGCTGTATGTTTAGGGTCCTTTTCCACCTAGGAAGTTAATCTCTGTCTTTTATTCCAAGTATTTTACAGCCTCTAACATGTTTTCTTCCAGGATTGTCCTGCATTTAGCCTCATCCATCCTGCCATCAAATCTGACTAGCATCCCCGTTCCTGCTGAAGTAAAGCATGATGCTGCCATCACCATGGCAGTCTTGCTGGGCTACTACAAAAAATGTATATTACATTCAGTCATAAGAAACATGTTTGTAAAAGTAAAATATTAATTTAGTACTAAATCTGCCAGGAGTATGAATAATGTTGGGTTTAACTGTATTTCTATGATGTATAACAGTGTATGTATAATGGTAGGAATGTGTATTTTAACCAGGAAAAGACAATTTTCTTTGCAATAGTAACGTATCAATGGTAACTTTACTTTGTAATTGTTCTTATATATTTATATACAATAACTAAGTAAATTGAATTTATGGTATATAGAAGGGCCTATTATTCATAAGTTTTGGAGTTGGGGTAGAAAAAAATAAGTTTGTATTTCTTTCCACTCCTTTTCAAATATGTAAATCACTAACTAATTAATAACAACACAGTTGCCCTGGCACACATCACTCAGCATAGTTTTGGTATAGTCATATTCTAAGCACAGGCAATGCTGTAAAAGCTGTCAATGATGTTGATGAAGGCTACAAGCCAAAATGCGTTGGTTTGTTAATAAAGTTAGTTCAGTATTTTAAGTGTTGCTGGAGCCTTCCCCCCATTAGTTCTTCCTTCATCTTCTAGCACATTGGGAGTGTTTGGACCCAGCCATGGAAACAACATTAAAACTCCGGTACAAACTTTTCTGAAACTTTCCAAATAAATTGCATTTAACTGACTTCCAGCAACTGAGAAAGGAATGAATAACTGTTTGTGTACCCAGTATTCATTCATAAAAACAGGAATTAAGGTACACGCCTGGCTTGACTTTCTCTCTGAGGCCTGCAGAAGCAAACTGTGACCCAGAGAAGTCCCTGCAGAGATGCTGTCTCTAGAAGCCGAGTGAAGCGGTTTTCCTTGCCTGAGAGGAGGACAAACGAGTCGCCGCATTACGGCAGTTAACGTGCAGTGTGGTCAGCGGACAGAACGAGCCGTCTTCCAGCCAGAGCTACGGAGGTTAGCTGGAAGCTAACCCTTTGTTCATAGAGCTCTCTTCAAACTTCTTAGTCGCTTGGACAACGTTCCTCACCACAGTTCATGAGGTTAAGTATTTGGGCAGAATAACATAGAAGTGATTTAGATTGAAATGATCTAAATGTTTTTCATTTTATGAAGTTCGGTTTTGTTTGTGTTGAACTCAGCTCTCTTGGTGCTAGCAGATTATCTGCAGCACACATGTTCAGTTTTGTGTTATTTGTCTGTGTTTTAAGGTTAAGACAAACTTTATTTAAAGGAGGGATTTTAAACAGAACATTGATCATAACGCGCCATCCGCGCTCATGTATTTTAACCCTTTTATTAACCCTGGTATTTTAAAGGTGTGTGTTTGATTCTGGTGCTAAAGAATATTTAACAGAAAGGTTGTTAGTTTTCAAGCTAGTGAATAATTATCCCTAAACATTATTTCACTAAATCTGATAACTAAGTAAACACCATTAAGCCCCATTTCTCCAGAAAGATTTGGCTCTTTTCCAAAATACTCCCTTAATAATATTTCTTTAAATATTATTTTAATAAATAAAGGCAGTTAATGAGACACCGTTGAGAATTAGTCATCCAGAAGGTTGGTTTTATTCAGCAGATCATTCTTAAAACATTATTTTATTAAAATAATATTTTACCTGATCTTGCATTGTGAGTGGTTGTCTAAACGTTTGCTGATTATTGCCTAAGTTGGTTCCAAGACTAACTTAACTTCGTTTCCAGATTCTTCAAGATAATCCTTGGTTCTCAAACATAAATAACATTGCATGGTAATGTTGCATCACTCTTTTTGGTCATGGTTTCAATCATTTTTAATCAACTTGTTTATATTGTACATAGCCCATTAGTCTTCCCTATTCTTTAATTCTGCTTGGTAGTTTAGTTGGATTGTTTTAGCATAGTGAAGAGTTTGTTGATTGAAATATGTTTGACTTTGAGTTGACTTATTTTTGTTAATAAATTCTTGTATTTTAAGAAATTGTGTGAATTCATTCCATATATGTGCAGAGTTTATGCTGATCAATAATGTCAGAGCTCGTCTCACACCTTTCCGTTTTGTCCTAATACCATCGCCTTACTGGGCTGGTATTCACAGGACAACCCTTAACAGACCGAAATATTATTTGATAAAATATTAATATTAAATATTAAATAATATTCTCAGATTCATAATCCCAACAGGAGTCAGTGAAGTTGTGCCAAAAATGTTTAAAAAGCTGAAAAAGCATAGCTGGAATCTTTCTGGTTAGCAGACTGATCACTAAAATAGGGACATGAGATATGTTAGAATTCACTGTCGTCTGGTTTTAGCTATGATAATCTCTAGTAGGAAAGCTGCAGCCATCAGTCCATTTGACCAAAATGACTTAACATGAAAAGAAATCTCTGCTTTGAATTTTTACCGTGAAAGAATTGGTACGATCATGGCCAAGTCCCTCGGTGACAGGTTCAGCTGTAGTGAAGACAACTTCTTCAAGTGTGGTATTTAGAGGTATTTAATTATCCAAGAGCAACTTCTTAAAAGGTCCAGGCACAAGTAGATGATGTTCTCTGGATTTTCCACGATGTTGGAGCAGTGAGTCCCAAAGGAATAAAATACAAAGTAGATCAAAGATCAGAACATTGTAATTCTGCACCCACAGTGAGAAAACTCACCACTTAACTCAAACTTAACCCCACTGAGAACCTGTGGTCAATTTTCAAATAGCAGGTGGAGGATATGAAGCCAAAGAGCGGAATCAACTCAAACCTCTAATGAGACAAGAATGGTTCACCATCAGTCAGGATTTGGCCCAGGAGTTTATTTCTGCCATGCGAAAGTTAGCTAAAGTGGTGTCCAATTGTATTCTCCTTGTTTGCACAATAAAGATGAAAATGAATCGCTGATCTCCAGAGATTTTCTGCACTTGGAAGTTTAATGTTCTTCAGCTATGCAGCACTTGATTCAGCCACTGTTCACTGGCAGATGCTCAGTGTGCCTAAAGACCACTGCAACTGACATCTTACCTGATGCATTTTTCTTTAACATATAAATGTTATTTAATCATCCTTCAATATTCAAAAGAAACAAAAATAACAGAATCTAAAAATGCACCTCTCCTCTCAGGTTTTTGTTGTAAATAGACTTCTCATGCTGACCACTCAAAGTGCCTTTTCATTTTAACCACTTTGCAGATCGGTATACAACTAGGGGTTATGTGCCTTGCCCTGGGGTCAACTCGACACAATGGCAGGGTAGGAAGCTGAACCTAAAACTTTCCAATTGCAACACAAGTACTCTTCCTGCTAAACCAAGCCTCCAGGAAGCTGAAAGGCGAAGGACACAAATTTTGAGACCAGAGCAAAACAAAGCAGGGAAAGCAAAATCTGTCAGGGTGTCGAGCTGAAACAAGAAACAGGTGAGACTGGTTAACAGTGGAAGGAGCTAAAAGGCAGGATGGTGCAACCAACTGAGAGCAGTTGGCTGTGGAGAATGACTGAATAAACACAGAAAATGATAGGGAAATTACATCTAAGCACAGAAATGACCACAAATAACAGGAACAGAAAGAAACTAAAGTAACAAAAGTAAATCAAATTCCAACAGACAAACTTTTAGCTTTATTTCTATTGTTGCATTTGTAAAGCCAGGAGAGGATAATAGTTATTGCTTCATTAAAATGCAGTTACTCCTTTATTTGCTTCTTTAAATTTTACTTGACGCCATAAGAGAGGATATAACAAAAAAGAATAATATGACATTCTATCAAATACTGTATTGATGTTCTTTTATTTATCTTTAAAATTAAATCTGATCTATTTTCACCAGCCTTGTTGAGGTGGAGGGGTCTGGAAAATGTTCCTCTATAAAGGGACCTAGATTTTAAAATAATTGTTTTATTTTTAAAATATCCGTAAAGAACAATAAAAGGTATTTAGAGTTGACATAATTCAATGTTATCGCCATGGTTTTCCATCAGAACAGGATGGTAAGTTTCACAGGCTAGATGTTTTTAGCTAGTGTAATAAAACTATTTCTTTCCAATATGATCCTTAGGTGGAATCATTTTGATGCAATATAACATGACTGAACAATCATAATTTAAGGGCTTTTTAAGGTCACCAAGTTTAATGATTAATTCACAGGACATCTTTATGCATCCACAATATTAAAAACATCTATCAAAGAAGAACAGAGTAATCATCATTAAAATAATTAATAGCGTACATAATTTCTCAATTAGTGTTATTAGTTGAACAATTTCATAATTTCTTTAAGCTGCACTTTAATTAGCACCACTCAGCAACAAATTCCTAAACCGTTATGATGGAACACCTTGTAAATGCATGACCACTGTCACCTCGAATAACTCCAACAAGGTAATCAAAAGGATGTTATTTTCACTTCCCTCTGTGATCTGTGTGGTTGTCCATAGCATTAAATGCAAACTCTTAAGCAACCCTTTTTCTGTATTGATTGTGTTGTTTTGTGAGTGGAAATTCAATTATGCTGTTCTTCCAAGTGAGCAAAAGTGGCATAGAACTATCAATGGTAGGCTGCTCAGGGGACAGATGCCGCAAAGGATAAGCGAGATATCTGGGCCGTCTTTGCACTCTTTGTTAAATTACCCAAGGTTAGAGCAGCATACTGAAGGCAACTAAAGCAATTAGTTTTCCAGCAGTTGGTCAATTGTCAGAGTCTGTAGGCATGAGAGCTGCTGTGTAAAGAGTCCTGTTTTACACCAGATGCCAATAAACAGGAATTACATTTGAGCATGTGCAGGCATGCATCAAGACTATGCAGGGAGTTTTAGGGGCTTGTTTTAACATTGCTACCATCTTAGCGTTGAGGTGAATATATGAATAACTGGTGAAGAGCATATTTTGTACTGTACAGTGCCTTGCAAAAGCATTTATATAGTTTGTGGTTGTAACATTGTCATGTTGCAACCAAATCCTTCAAATGTATTTAAAATGCATTTAGTTGACGGATCAACACAAAGAAATTGTGAAGTGGAAAGAAAAGTAAAACATATAGTTAAATAATTTATTAATAGAATGGTGTGCATTTGTGTTCAACCCCTGTACTCTAATACAGCTAAATCAAAGCTGGTTCAACAAACTGTCTTCAGAAGTAAAGCTATTAGTAAACAGAGTCCCACTCTGTGTGATTTTTCTCAGTATAAATGCAGCTATTCTGTGAAGGCCTCACAGGTTTGTTGGAGATCACTACCAAGGAACACAGTAGACAGGTCAAAGTTAAAGCAAAATGGTTATGAAATCATATCTTTAACTTTGAACATCTGACAGAGCGCTGTTTGATCTATCATCTACAAACCTACCTCAGTCATGGCCTTCCACCTAAAACGACAGGCTAAACAAGGAGAGCATCAATCAGAGAAGCAGCCAAAGGTTCCAGGATGAATCTGGAGGAGTGGCAGAGAATTAAGTGACAGGACAACTATTAGTTGCACAATACAGAGTCCTTACCTACACAGAAGAGTATGTAGAAGAAAGCCATTTTTGACATATAAGAAACTTTTGTTGCAGCGTTAATCCCAAGTGTAACCCAGAGTTCAGATAAAGGCTAAAACTACCACCAGTACAGTAATAAAAAAGCCTTCTCAATGAATGGTTCTGTTGCATTCATCAGTGCAGCATATTCTGTTGCACTTGATGTTTTATAAGCAGAATCAGCTCATGGGGATTACAACAAATGACACAGATTAAGGTTTTATACTTTTACTTATATGTAATCCATTATGTCTCTCAATTCCAGGCTAGGCATTTGTTTTATCGCAATTCAAATTCTAAATGTGTGCTTCTTAACTGTGCTTAGACATGTTTTTCTATATTCCAATCCTCCCTTGTGGCGGATTAAAGCGGAGCTAAATGGGGAATATCCCAGATTAAGTATCCCACTTAAGGACAACAAAACGTTTTGGGCTTTTTTCTGCAATTACCACTGCTGTTCAAACAACCCCAAGGGCTGCTTGTTACTCAATGATTTAAGGTAGTGATATATTATTTGAGATTATTCTGCTTAGTTTGCATATCCTGAAAACATTCATTGAATTTCTGTTCCCTTTAAAACAAGCAGAAAGATTTTTAAAGAAAACCATTTGGGACATTGTATGATTGCTTGGTTTTATTTCCTGATGTATGGCTATGAGATGCATAGTCCTGAGGAACAGATAAACTGTTTTGCGTGATAAATTCCTACCTGATACACACTGTCAGGTAGGATTTAAAAAAAATAAAAATATTTGAGAGACTTTATTTTAAATTAATAGCATTACAGACCCCCACAGTTGCAGTCACTAAATGCGTGCAATAGCCAAAATATAATGTTAAACTGTCTTTCTATGAATGTGTCCTTAACCTGATGTTAAAAGCTTTTCACAGTTGGAAGGTGACGAGTTATTTTGGAGGATAGAGTGGATATGACTTCCACATAGAATGACTTCCACTTATTGCATTCTGCGTCTTCTGAGTACATGAAATGCACAAAGACCAAGAAAAGTTACTTAAGGCTCTGGGCTCAGGTGTTGGGTATTTAATCAAATCGATCAAATAAGGTTTGATTAAATAAATTAATCAAACAAAGTAGGAACATCTTCCTAAGACGACTGAGAATCTAGATATATGGTCATTTTACAAATTTCACCCGAAACTTTTTCTTCTCTCTGTGTGTCACAGTGTAGCGTCACCTTTACTCAAGAATAATTTTTACTGTTCAAGGCAGAAGGCCTCGTTAATTTGCACTGTCAAGTCATTTTGCTGCTATATGTGCTGGGATGTCAGAATGTTTTATCAATAATTTACACTCAACATAAGCTACATAGCTGCAGATTTTTTAAACTGCTGTTATATTCCGAAGTCAGTTGTGGATCCGCCACCCTCACCACTCCCTCTAAGTCTGCAGTTCAACTTTTTTTTTTTCCCAAATGACAATAATGTGAATGTAGACAGTAAAGCATTATTCTGTGGTTTATTATGTAGTTTCATTTAAAAAAATATATATATATAAATACACCTGAAGATGTGGGCAAATATCAGTAACGGTATATATTAAAATTCAAATATCAGGATCAGATCGGAAGTAGAAGGTCCTAGATTAAACCATTTCTACTTAACAGATACCTTGTTCACCATCAGCCATTATAACTTGTCCCAGGGTTCTACTATTTACTTTTTCATACCAGGTTTTCAAGACATTAATCCGAGATGTAGAGTTGTCAATGCTTTGTTTGGCATCCCTACCAAAACAAACCACTCAAAACAAAAGTGATTAATAAAGGTGGGTCGAAAAAAAATTGCAATGTAACATATCAAAGCTAAAAGCCATCACCTAAATAAAACAACAACGTAGGAATACCTTTTTTTCAGAAATTATTACCTGTATATTTCATGTAATGGAATAAAAAAAAGGCTGAGACCTTAAACATGTTTTCATACCCCATTCTCATTTTCCATATTAATGTGGGAAATAATAAAACCAAACTCCATTCTTTTGCTTCCAGACCATGTTTTGTAATGTCATAACTAATAAGCAACACTTTTTCAAGTCTAGACGAGAAAAAAAACAACAGATATTCCTCATTTATTATTATTATTTATCTTATTCAAGAAAAAAATATAATGTAGTTTAATGTACAATTTTGATATTTCATCACAATGTAGAGTATGCATCAAAGAAATGGCCCCAAATATTTTTTTCTATTGCATATTAGCGACAGAAAAAAAAAATGGCATCAGTATCAAACACCACTCACCACTGATGATCCAGTTTTTACAGGACAGCATTCATTTTGATGGCATTTAATGACACAAATTACATAATGAATCATAGAGGCACCAGTAGCGGACATGAGATGATCCCAAACATGCAGTAGCTTCAGGCAGTGCCCACCACATTGTTTCATAACTGCTATTAATTCGAACCAACATTAATACAGCTGAAAAGACAAAGTGATGAGAAGAAAGTGATCATTTGTGGGTGCAGATTGCAACAAATCAGGATATAGATACTAGATGGCCAGCAACGTTGAGATGAATACATGATGAGTTACATGGGTGGGTTGAGTAATCCCCAGCGGTCCTGACCAGGGAGACCTCGGAGATTGTATCAAAAGCTGAAATGAGTTTCAAAAGGAAAAATGGAAGTGATGGGATGCCTTAGGCTCATGAGGAACTGTAGAGGAGACACAGCACATACCAACCAAGCTAAAGCAACATGGAGCTCGATGCAATAGTCATCCAGTAACTGCTTAACTGGGTCAGATGTCAGCAATCAGAACCTCTACAATTTAAGAAATTCAAGGAAATTGCAAAATATTTTCCAACAATCAAGGGAAAAAAAATGTGAAATGTGAAATGGGCAAAATAAACAAGATGGTTCTTCACCTCCCTGCCGAGACACTCAGGTGGTAACAGCATCTGTCTGCTTTCACCGGAACATAGCTACCTCATTTTCCTGTCCAGAAGTCTAACTTGAAATATGCCAGAAGCCATCACTGAGCGTTGTTAACCGATGCTTGATGTCTCTGCAATGGTGAAAGGCTTTGAATGTATTTTCACACTACCCTCCGTTTCAAAGTGTCCACGAATGTTCTGATCATCCGTCAGTCCCAATTGATACTTGCATTGAGTAATGTTATATGAGAGGCATGGCTCATGTGGCTTGTGAGTGAACGGACTTGTCAAAAAGCAGATAGACCATAAAGCAGTGAGGCAATCAAGAAAGGTGCCTTTGAGGCAGAAAGGAAAGCTCAGACCTTTTTTCTTTGTGTCTCATGGGCCTCTGCAGCATTTTAAAAACACCACTAATTTATTAAAGTGCTTGGGTGATAAAGCCCTAAAGTAAGTGAACAAAGTTTATATCCATTTTTAAACATTACCCAAAATTAAAATGCAAATAAAAGACTGCATTCACCAAATGTCTTTTTGTAAATAGAAAGTTTTTAGCACTTCAAATAATTTCAGAAAACAGAGCTAACATTTTCAGTAAGATCAAACATGTATGTGCAGAATTATACATATCCGGAATGTACTGCTAGCTCACAATTCAAGATAAAAATTGACTATTTCCAATCTCTTTCTTTTTAATCCTTCTATACTTCAGATTTTCCTTTCTAGTTAATTACAAAAGTGCAGGATAGAGGATAATTGACCTTGCAAGCTTCCTGCTGTCACAAATGAATAGTTTGGAGCTCAGCAGGTAATGCCTTAGATGGCAAGAATGGTCAAGAGAACTATCCTGGCTTGAAGCTAACACATATAAAGGACATTTAATAAATGTGTGTATAATTATGCGTCAGTTTGAGATTCTGATGGGATAGGGTTAACCTTGAATAAAAATATTGTGAAATAAACATAAAGATTTAAAAACAAATACTGATAAAATAATAGAATATATTAAATAATGAGGTTATACTTTTTTTTTAAGATAGTGTTATTTAACCCACTGAGCTGCAGAGTAAAAAATAAGTACATGTAATAATTTCTGTGGTATTGACAAGCAGAGCATGTGAGTGATCATACTTTTAAAATCTGGAGGCATCTATGTGTTTCCATTGGCGCCCTTAACAAGTAAGACATGCAGATATGCAGTCAAAGGGAGCAGGAAGACAAGATTTCCTTCTGATTTAAGATATTTTGATTTGACACACAGACGTATATACAAATATAGACTATCTGCAAAATGTATTAGTAATTCTTAAGTAAATGTGGGTATTGCTCCGAATGTTATACCTTTTGTCACTGCACTATTTATAAAGTAACATTCTGAGTATTGCAAGTTGATATTAGCTCCGTATTTATTTGGGCTATCTGCCCCTCTCGTGAGGTTTTAGAGCTCCCTGCTTAAGGGCGACTGTCCACTGTAGATATATTACTGAGTTACCTTAATCAGAGTGATGGATTGTGCTCATTTAGTTTCCATACCATAGCTGCTCATGTTTTTCATGACTTTTGTTTAAATAACGGAACGTGTAGCAACATCTTTTCAGTCATTTGGCTCGCAGTGGATAGTAACAAATAGGGGCTGGGCTACACGGTGTTATTCCATGCTCCAAACATAAAATAAAAATTCTAGTATCTCCCTGATTTCTTCTGGCTTTTCGTAAAATATTTTTTTTTTTTGTACATTTACACAGTACAATGTGTGTTTTCAGCATTACTGGTGACTGCAGAGATTAATTAATACATCTACATGGTGAAGCAGAATGGCAAAAGTATATAAAAAAAAAACAGTTTGAAAAATATTTCCAATGTAAATACATCTCTCCATCAACCTACTTATTCTTGGGAGAGCTGCTTGCTCACTTGCTATGAAAGTGGAAAAAGTCTTCCACACTGTACATGTAAACCAATTTGTACCCATGTACCTAAACCATGGGTATCAGTAAATTGCTTTCTAATTGTTTTCCTAAATTATGATAGTAAATATCCAAGAAATACTAAAATATCAATATTTAATTTAATTTCATATCATTATCTTGTCACTGTGCTGTGGTGTTAGGTGTAAGTTGCTGTCTTTTGTGTTCATTCATTGTTTATAAGGTTCTTAGTTCATTATTGTATTCATTTTGTATTAATATTCTGTTAGCTTTCATCCCTGTATTCATCCCTGTCTGCTTCTGTTCATTTTCTCTCCTTCCTCACCTCTCTCTCCCTTCTTTGGTTTCAACTATTATTCATTCTCACCTGATATTATCACCTGCTTGCCATGCCCCTTCTTAACTTCTCCCATGTATTTAATCTCTTAGGTTTTACTTTTTCATTGCTGGAGTCTTCTATGTACTCTGCTTCATACCCTTAACCCTGTTTAATTCCCTGGTTCTCTGCCCATGCAATGTGCCCTGTGGCTCTTTGTATAGTGCCTGAAAGTTTGTTGTTTCATTTATTAAATCACTGCTGCTCCCGAGGTCCTGCCAACAACCCACTAAACATGACAGAAGATTCCAGCTATTTGGATCAAGCAGACAGTAAAGCAGCTGAACTGCTTAACTGGATCTAAAAGCAGCTGGAGGAGGCGCAGAACTTGCACGACCTGCCTTCTCCACTGCTGCTGGAGGAAATGGAGCCAATTTTCCAGGGATCCAGGCTGATGCTTGCGCTGATGTCATTCAAGAAGTTGTTGGTTTGCTGTAATTGACTACAGACATCCCTCATAGTGTGAACTTGGGAACAATCCTGTTCCAAAGTTTGAGGACAAGCAGCCTCACGTTCCTGTGCTCAAGTTCTCCATGGGGCTCAAGGACAAGCTGTCTCATGCTCCTGACCCCGAGTTCTCCGAGGAGTCCATAGACAAGCTGTCTCACATTCCTTATCCTGAGTTCTCCAATGATGATCTGCCTCACGTTTCTGTGCCCCAGTTCTTCGAGGGGTTGGAGGATGAGCTGTCTCCTGTTCCTGTTCCCAAGTTCTCCAAGGACAAGCTGCCTCTTGTTCCTTAGATCTCTGAGAGGTTCGAGGATGAACTGTCTCATGTTCCAGTTCCCGAATTCTCCTACAAGAGTGTCCAGATGGAGCCGCCTCAGGTTCCGGTTCCTGATTTCTCCTACAAAGGTGTCTGTGGGTTCTCCTGGTTTCCTGGTCGGCCTCTTGACAAGGTTCTCCATGGGTTCTCCATGCTCCTCGTTTTTTTTTTTTTTTTGCAACGCAAATTCAGTAAATTTAATCCCGCTAGCTGAAGCTGAGTTAGAATTTCAGACTATTTTTATATTGGTTGCTGAAATGACATAAAAACATGATATAGCTACTGATTTTTAACTAGTAACTCAAGGGTCCTGTGTTTTCTCACTCTCCATGTCTGTCTTTCTCACAATCAAATAACTACAAATAAATACTAAAGATATTCTAGCTAAAAAATATACAATAAGAAGAGTTACATTAGCAACAGTAATAATAAGTTTTTCAGCTTTTAAAATGAAACCATTTCATGTTATACATTTTTGTTTTAATACTGTAAAGCTGTAATTCATTTTGTCTTTGTTCAAAGTTGCCATACTGACAGACTCTTGTATCGATCCATACCTTTTCTCCACTCAGTATTTTCACTTATGTCCTGTAACCTTTTAAATTTGTCACTTTTTGATCAACACATTTTCGTCTTAAATTGTACACTACGGGTATTGATCTTTACAGTGACAGAATTTTCAGTGCATAAAATTCTATATTGTGCTTGGTAAAATCTCCATAATTGAGAGTACCACTGGGTATCATTCGGAATAAATTGTTAATGTGTACAGCACCATGGTGATGCAGTGCTTAATGGCTGCCTCAAACATGTGTAAAGGTGAGAGCTTGCTTTGTGCCTGTCCATCTGTGTTCACCATGTGACAGAGAGGCAACATGTTCATCCTGCACTCTGCCTGTCACACAGCATCACCTAGAAATAGATAAAACTAACAAGATGAATAAAGTTCAAAACATGTAAGAATGGATTTATGATTTTTTTTTAAATGTTTGGTTTTGCAAAAGATTAGTGAAAAAACATAAATGCAGCACAGTGTTCAGTGAGTAAAGGTAAAATAACATATATTCCTAATAATACACCTCAGTGGAAAGACTACACATTCTATTCCAAATTAAAACATTAAGGAAAACTGATCACATTTGTTATCACTGAACAGACAATGAGAAAAAAAAAAACGAATATTAAAATGACAGTCTCAGCATTGTTTTCTTTTTAAACTCAAACATTTACCGTGTAAACTGAAAAAAAAAATTGAAGATTTAGCTTCTGTGAAACACTGAACTGCGTGTTGGGGTTTACCCCAGTGGATGAGAGGGTCGCATCCTTGCGCCGTCAGGTCGGGGACAGGTCTCTGACTGTCGTCCTGGCCTACGGGCCGGGCGGTAGCGCGGAATACTACCGCCTGGCCTTCCCATCCCTGTCGGGGGTACTGGAGAGTGCCCCTTCCGGGGACTCCATTATTCTGCTGGGGACTTCAATGCCCACGTGGGAAATGACATTGACATCTGGAGAGGTGTGATCGGGAGGAATGGCCTCCCCTATCTGAATCTGAGTGGTGTTTCGTTATTGGACTTCTGTGCTAGTCACGGATTGTCCATAATGAACATAGCATAAGGGTGTCCATCAGTGCACTTGGCACCAGGACACCCTAGGTAGGAGGTCAATGATCGACTTTGTTGTTGTATCATCAGACCTTCGGCCGCATGTTTCGGGTGAAGAGAGGAGCTGAGCTGTCCACTGATCACCACCAGGTGGTGAGTTGGATCCACTGGAAGAGGAGAAAGCCGGACATACTTGGCAGGCCCAAGCGCATAGTGAGGGTCTGCTGGGAACATCTGGCAGAGTCCTCGGCCAGGGACGTATTCAACTCCCACCTCCGGGAGAGCTTTGAGCAGATACCGGGGAATGTAGAAGACATGGAGTCCGAGTGGACCATGTTCTCCACATCTATTGTCGATGCTGCTGCCCGTAGCTGCGGCCCTAAGGTTTGTGGTGCCTGTCGCGGCGGCAATCCCCGAACCCGGTGGTGGACAAGCAGACAGTAAAGCAGCTGAACTGCTTTACTGTCAAGCTGAAGAAGGAGTCCTATTGGCTGTGGTCGGCTTGTGAGACTCCTGAGGCAGCTGACGGGTACCATGAGGCCAAGCGTGTGGTGGCCCGGGCTGTGGCAGAGGCAAAAACCCGGGCCTGGGAGAAGTTCGGTGAGGCCATCGAAAAGGACTATCGGTTGGCCTCAAAGTGATTCTGGCAAACCGTCTGGCGCCTCAGGAGGGGGAAGCAGTGCTTCGCCAATGCTGTTTACAGTGGGGGTGGGAGGTTGCTGACCTCGACTGGGGACATTATCGGGTGGTGGAAGGAGTACTTCGAGGATCTCCTCAATCCTCCCATCACGCATTCCCTGGTGGAAACAGAGGCTGGGGACTTGGGGTTAGACTCTTTCATCACCCAGGCTGAAGTCAGCGAGGTGGTAAAAAGCTCCATGGTGGCAGGGCTTCGGGGGTGGATGAGTACCTCAAGTTTCTGGATGTTGTGGGGCTGTCATGTTTGACACGCCTCTTCAACATTGCGTGGCGGTCAGGGACATGCCTCTGGACTGGCAGACTGGGGTGTTGGTCCCCCTTCAACGGAAGGGTGATCGGAGGGTGTGTTACAACTACAGGGGGATCACACTCCTCAGCCTCCCTGGTAAGGCCTACGCCAGGGTATTGGAGAGGACACTCTGGCCAATAGTCGAACCTCAGCATCAGGAGGAGCAGTGTGGTTTTCGTCCCAGCCGTGGAACACTGGACCAGCTCTATGCCCTCTACAAGGTATTCGAGGGTTCATGGGAGTTTTCCCAACCGGTCCACATGTGTTTTTTGGACCTGGAGAAGGCTTTCAACTGTGTCCATCGTGGTGCCCTGTGGGGGGTGCTCCAGGAGTATGGAATTGGGGGGCTTTTATTAGGGGCCGTCCGGTCTCTGTACAAGCGGAGCAGGAGTTTGGTCCGCATTGCCGGCACTAAGTCGGACCTGTTCCTGGTGCATGTTGGACAACGGCAGGGCTGCCCTTTGTCACCGGTCCTGTTCATAACTTTTATGGACAGGATTTCTAGGCGCAGCCAAGAGCCGGAGGGGGTCTGGTTTGAGGACCAGTGGATCTCGTCTCTTCTTTTGGCGGATGACGTGGTCCTGCTGGGCCCCTCTAGCCAAGACCTATAGCATGCGCTGGGGCACTTCGCAGCTGAGTGTGAAGCAGCTGGGATGAGGATCAGCTCCTCCAAGTCCGAGGCCATGGTTCTCGACCGGAAAAGGGTGGCTTGTCGTCTTCAGGTTGGAGGGGAGTTCCTGCCTCAAGTGGAGGAGTTCAAATATTTCGTGGGTCTTGCTCACAAGTGAAGGAAGAATGGAGCGGGAGATCGACAGACGGATCGGTGCGGCTCCTGCAGTAATGGGGGCACTGTGCTAGTCCGTTGTGGTGAAGAGGGAGCTGAGCCGATAAGCGAAGCTCTTGATTTACCGGTTGGTCTACGTTCCTACCCTCACCTATGGCCATGAACTTTGGGTCATGACCGAAAGAACGAGATCCCGGATACAAGCGGCTGAAATGAGCTTCCTCCGTAGGGTGGCCAGGCACTCCCTTAGAGATAGGGTGAGGAGCTCGGCCATCTGGGAGGAGCACGGAGTAGAGGCGCTGCTCCTCCACATCGAGAGGAGCCAGTTGAGGTGGCTCGGGCATCTATACTGGATGCCTCCTGGACGCCTTCCTCGGGAAGTGTCCCACTTGGAGGAGGCCCAGGGGACGGCCTAGGACACGCAAGAGGGACTATGTCTCTCAGCTGGCCTGGGAGCGCCTTGGGTTCCCCCCGGAGCAACTGGAGGAGGTGTTTAGGGAGAGGGACGTCTGGGTGTCTCTGCTGAGTATGCTGCCCCTGTGACCCGGAAGACGACGAGTACGAGTACAAGTACGAGTACGAGCACTACCGGTCAAAAGCTATAGATACACTTTCTCACTAAATGGGTCTCTTTATTTTCATGACTATTTAAATTGTAGATTCTCACCAAAGGCAACACAACTATGAATGAGCACACATGGAATTATGTATTAAACAAAAGGTGTGAATAGCTCTAAACATTTTTAGATTTTAGATTCTTCCAAATGTTTAAATTTGGGCTATTAAGCTCTGCACCACAACCAAATTGATAAAATGGAGTATTTTACATTTAAAATTATTCACAGAAATACTTAATTTAATCAAGCCCTGTGTAATCAGCAAAATTCAAATCAGTCACTAGCACCCTTCACTCTCTTCTTTTATTTTGACCCAATTTAGTGTAATAAATACTGCTCTCAACAAGTGTTGCTGATTTATTGAACAAATGTCCGAAGAAAGACAAAACCGTTGGCTTGTTAGCCTGCTAGCTTGTTAGGTACAAGACTGCTGGAAGTCATTGTGGTCCTTTTCTATTGAGCTTGTGGTAAGATGTGGGCCAAGATGTGTGGAGATAGTATGCCCTAGAGAGCTAGTTTTTGCAATATAATGTATGTTTCATGCTGTCTGCAAAGTAATCACTTCCAATTCCATCAACCAAACGTAGGTCACACTATGACCACTAGATAGTTGCAAAACACTTCAAATAGGATACTTTGTATGGCATGTATATACACCAGCATTGGTGATAATACACTATATAACCAAGTATTGGGTCACACTACCAAATCAGTGAATTCATTTCACTTTCATGGCTGCAGGTTTATGAAGTTTGGTGTGGAGAAACGTGATTGGCCTGAACGGAGTCCTGACTTCAACTTTCTTGAACACCTTTAGGATGAATTATAGTGGTGGCTGAAATTGTAGTTGTCTTGCCTAACTATGAACACACTCCTAAAACTTGTGGAAGATGTTTAAAGAATATTTTTAAGTTTAATTTTGAGTTTAAGTTTGTTAAAAATGTCAGGTTTGTTGATGTCAACGGTGGCCTTATCAACAAATTGGACCATATAGATTAAGAATAGTGTTACAGGTTCTTATAGATAAGAATTTGTGACATTTGCCCAAAAGCAGTTATCAGCAAAAACTGGACACGAGGCATTGTCTTTTTCAGATCTTTAAGCCTGTTAGACAGGATCTATATATATGATTTGTTGATTTCTGGTTAATAACAGTTGATTCATTATTATTCACATCATTCCAGGTTGCTTTGGATCGCTTTGAATACATAATAGGGGTATTCATCATTTGAAAACTGCATCATGTTTCTACTCAGGTGATCGTGATATTAAAATTAATTTCATCATTTGAAATATTTAAGTTTGACAAAAAAGATAAAACCAAAAAAATCAGTGAGGAGCCATTTACGTTTTCACAGCACTCTCTTTTAGGATTGCAACTTTTCAAAAAGCTGCTTGTGACTTAGGCAAACAGAAGAAATAAATATGTATATAAGAATATTACAACAGTTAAAACATGCACACTGTAAGCTAATTTGTATCTAAGTGATCATACAACTGGATCAAAGGCTAACATATAATGAATTAACTAGTTACATGTAATTGTTCAAAATATTATGATCATAATTACCAACCAGGCACATTATTGTCAGGAAAGATAAAAACCTCTTATCGAACCTTATCCCTGGCTTTTTCTGCACCACCAATGAGTGTTTACTGCGCATTTAGAATAGTTTCATCCAGTGACTATAAGGCTGGCAACAACAGCAAGAGGTCCTCCAGGCAGGTACAGGACATAGTGAGGTGGGACTAGGACTGGGCAGTCCATTCATCACTACCTGTCCTTCAGCACTGTTCTGTCCCAGTAGACCTGCTGCTCCACCATGAATCAACAAAAGACATGTTTGAACAGCTCACCCAAGGCCATGAAAGTTGGTGCGGCAGCAACACAATAGAATCAGGGTCAGCATATCAAAGGAAATACATCAGACCTCCAAGAAAATTACCTGTGATCTATGAAGTCGTATCACAGCTTCTGCCTTTTGACTATTGCTGGGTTGCTTTCCTGTCCACTTGCTTACAGTAGTTTATTTAACTGCTTCTGTTTACTTTGTCTTTTTGTCTTTCCAGCACTACATGCAGGCCTAATAACAAGTCACAAGTCAACGACAGAAATCTGGTAATGATTCCACCAGTGATGATGAAATATAACACAGTGAGGCTTAGCAGTTTTCATGTTTGGCTAGTTACTGTCAATCTCGGTGGTGTGACGAGATCTTGTTCAATGAGATTTTGTGAAATTAAAATGCTACATCAAAAAAAAGCTGGTCTTGCAAAATGCAATCCTATTCCTGACTTAGTCTAGAGCAGTATGTGTTTATTGCGAGTTGACACTGTGAAAAACCCACCACTGGCTAACCATTACAATGATGCTAAAGTAAAATTTGTAGCTTTCTCTTTAGAATAGAAAAGGGTATGTATAACAGCTTTTTATTGAATCTGGATGCCAATTTATAATCAAGCCCAAATTTTAAAATATTTAGAGTTATCAAAGCTGAACTGGACATTCTTTTATACACAGTTTCAGATTAATAAAACCTTTATGCTATGTATGAAAAAAGAAAATTGGAGCATTTTCAGTTTTTTCCGCCTTTAGAACCATGACAAAATGAAACAAACATTAACATCTCAATATAAAGACAGTCAAACCAGTAATTATCTTACACTGTTTAATGATTCTTTGAAATGTTTTTGTTTTTTTTTTTGATTAGGGAATCCCTATTAAAAATGAGATTTAATTTCATGTAGTGTATTTTCTCGTGTTCTTTTTTAGCATGATATCATGCCAAGTTTACCTAGGTGACCACTAAATGTGAATCGCACACAGTTTTTGGCAGTATTTAGACAAAACCTAACAAATTGCCAAACTAGATTAGTTTTTTTCTGTAGGTGATCTTGTGAATTGTCTGGCTTATCTGTTTAACTTGTTACCAGCTTGTCACATTTTAGGAGTCAGGGGGCGTGAGAGGTAAGTTGGATTCAACTGTCGTTATTCATACTTGAACGATATACAAGCCTCCAGTCACTAGGTGGCAGCAGTGCCCAAACAAATCAACGGGCTGCCTTTACCAGTGGTAGAAATGCACAGCACCGGTGAAAACAGAGCTAATAGAGGAGAGATGGAAAAGTTTGTCATCTGAGTACAAAGAAAAGCGGAGGATTTGTCAGTGGTAAGAAATGGGGGTAAACATAAAATCTGAAAATATGTGAAAGCCTAACTTGCCCTTTTATTCATTGTTAATACGGTTGAAAATGAAGAAATACCTGTTTGTCTTTTCTGTCTAAATACTCTGGCAATGGTTAGCATGAATTCAAACAAATTAAGGCAGCACCTGGAGACTTTATGCCCCAGTTATACCAGTAAGTCCAAGGACTTACTCGATTAGTTATTGCCAATAGGCCAGTCATTTTGTGAGCGCGGCATCAGTGAATAAAAAAGCACTGCTCATCTCAAAACAAAGTTTCCCACCACATCGCAAGATGCAGAAAACCTTGCATGATAGCAGAGGAGGTAATACTTCTGGCAGCTTTGAACATGGTCACAATCATGCTAGATGAGAAAAGTGCCAAGACACACAATACTTCTCTCCAACAACACTCTTGGTAGACAATAAAGTGAATTTATGCAGAATGCTAGTACCAGCTAATCATACAGTGGCTTACGGATAAACAATATACATATCGGGTTCTGAACTTCGGGGGTGGTGGGGGTACAATAAAAAATAATTAAGAACCACTGGAATAAGGGGACCACATGTAAGAGCAAATTATTTCATCAACATAAAATGATGCAAAAAAAATTTATTTTATAATGTTTTCTTGTTTGAGAACAGTCTGTCTTTTTATTATGTGCTTTGACTAGAATTAAAGATGTTATACAAGGCATGGGAATATAGCATGATAATAAGAGAGGATTAGAGACAAAGGGCATTAAATTAAGTGGATGGATTTATAACAAAATTCTAAATTAATGTGGCTTCTTTAAACAGCTGTGTTTTTTTGTTACTGTCAGGATTGAAGTTTAGTAATTGCACAGCTCGACAGTCTAACCTCTTAAACAAATAAGCCCAATTTTCACTACTAATTAACATTGTGGTAATAAAAAATGCCATAACAATTAGCCAAACCCATAGCAATCCAGTTTCTAGAAGATCCCATTATTGGGCAGCCAGTGGCATTCTTTACAGCAAATCCCTGTCAAGCTACATTATAGATTTGTTTTCTGTTTGACTTCACTTTAAACAACAAAGACTGATTAGGAACATGCAGTAAACACAGTAGGAGTGCTGTTTAAATTGGGTTCAACTGGTGGACTTTGAGGGATTCTCTTATAGGCTCAAGTCTTTCAAAAAACAATTTACTTGAGATCTGCTTAGATAGATTTCAACTAGGAGGCATACATCAACAAGACATGTTTTTCGATAACATTATTGAACTCTCTAACTTGATAAGAAATGAGGCTTTGCCTTTCAGTTGACTCTGAATATATACAGGCCCTCACACAGATCCTATCAAATATGGTTAGCCGTGTTATTTTAACCAAATTTAAAGGAAACTCTGTGTGGGTTTCTTAACTTCTTCTTTGTGTGCATGTGAATCTAGACATGGCCACAACAACACAGGTAGTGGGCAAGTTTGCTAAATAAGATGGCATCATAAAACCGCCTTGTGAAAAGCTCATCTGCTAGACACCATCTGTAAACACTAAGGTACTAAGATGTCATAGAGTCTGTGCAAACTGATAACCCTAAATTTGGGGAGCATTAATGCATACAAAGGGTCAGTGTGTGGAGGACAGAAAGGCCTCAGCAGTTTGGGAAAAAACATGCTTTAGGGCTGTGTTTTTCATAATAATAACCGTATTAAACCGTAAATTACGGTTTAAAGTAATGTGTGTGTTTATTTAGAGTGCTTGTAAGATTCTTTAATATTACTAAGATGTTCAGTTAACAATTTCAAAATTACTGATTAGAATGCAACTATATTTTTATGTAAATAGTCAAAACATTGCTTAGGTTTAAACAAAATCATCTGTAGATGAAAATAGTTTCTATAAAATGCATGTAATTTTACGCAGAAATGTTTTTCTTACAAAATCACACATCTACAACAGTTCTATGTATTGCCTTGTGCAGTTTATTGCTGTTTTATGTGGCAAACTAATATAAACATATTACAGGATTGCAAAGTTATTAAGAAATAAAGGATCTGGTGGTGGAAGAAATAGGATACATGGTTTTAATTTTTGTTTTACAAATAAAAATCTGAAATGTATGGCAACACCACAGCATGATGCTGCCACCGTCATGTTTCACAACTGGGATGCTGTATGCAGGGTGATGTGCATTGTTTGTTTTTTCCCACACAATGGTTTGCTGGTAGACACATATGTCATGTTTTGGTCTAATTTGACCAGAGCATCTTCTTCCACATGTTGGCTGTGTTCCATACATGACTTGTGCCAAACTGCAAAATGGATTTCTAACTTTCTCTTAACAATGGCTTGCCACTTTTCTCTGAAGGTCAGATTTGTGGAGAGGACGACAAAAAACAGCTGTATTGTCAATACATTTTTGGGATGACGGGTGGATTAGTGCTCTCCTCAGATCTTAGGGTCTTGTTTTATAAACTATCCCCGATTTAAACTTCTCCACAACTCTTTCCCTGACCTGCTGTGTTTCTTGGTTTTCATTTTGTTTGTTCACTAGTGCCCCTTTTCCACTGGCTCGATACTGCCCAGCTAAGCTCCACTCGGACACATTTTATATTTTTTTATTCTAACAAACAGAAAAGCATATATCCATTTCCTTCTGCTCCACAATTATGTGCTAAATTGTGTTGGGCTGCTACATAAACAGCTAATAATACACAGTTGTATTTGGCTGTAATGTTAAAAAGTATGAAAAAGTAAATTGGACATGAATACTTTTGCATAGCTGTTAATAATGTTAAGAGTCCATATGTTAAGAGTGTATTCCCAGAGCGTTTTTACACAGGTTCAAATAATTAATTAGGTCAACATATCTTTTCAGTTTATATAATTGTTATCTGAAAGGAAAGCTACTCTGCCATGGTGTAAACGAGGCTGTGGACTGAATACATGTATCTCTAGGAGCACGGCTGATTGAATCTGCTGACTGAGATGGATGAAGAGTATCTGCAGCTTTGTTCCATGATTTAGCACTGTGGCCGAATGGGCCATCTCACCCAGTACTGATGGCAGTTTTCTCAGATTTCTGGCAGCAATTATAAACAGATGCCTGCCGGGTCTTGGAGAAATCAAAAGTCAGGGATCAAAAAGGAAAATAGAGCCCTGACATGTCACGTTTGACACTGCTTTTAATACCACAGTATTACGGCAGAACTTAAACACTGAGGGACGGGGGGTGGGACTAGTATGGTATATAACCCAGAGGGCAAGAAAGACTTGGAGAGCATTAATTCAAGTTAAAAAGCCATAGAGAATAGAAAAGTGTTTATTAAAGTATTTGTTAATAAAGAAAGAATTACTGAACTTTGAACTCCTTGCCCCATTGTTAAAAAAGTCTAAATTAATGCTTATTTCCCAAAGGTGCCCATGCTGAGGATGCCAATATTACATTTGCCTTGTTGGATGGACCTTCACTGCCTACATCCAATATAAATTTCAGTCACCAAAATGCTTAACCTCAAAGACATTGTGATAATGGAAAAAACACAAGAGTTGGGGAAATGTGGGTCAGCTCCAACAGATATCATTACAACATCCCATTATGATATCACAATTGTTTGTTTTGCAAATATCATGTAGCCCTAGGTAAAATTAATAATCTTGATAAGGTCAATTAGGACAATACCATCAGGTGTTACAAGTAGTATTCTGTTTCCCACTGATACTTTAACACTGCCCTACATAAAACAACAGCCCAGTGTTATGATTTGGGGTTGTTTGGTTTTGGTCTGTGGCTACGCGGGATGATGTCCTGGTTGCCCACCTGAACTTTGTGCCTGCGCGGGGTGACGTCGTGGTCGCCTGCCTGAACTTTGTGCCTGCGTGGGATGACGTCCAGGTCGCCCGCCTGAACTTTGTGTTTTGGTTTTTGTTTCTGTTGTTTTTGTTTTCTAGTTATATTTCTATTAGTTTGTATCCTTGAATTTCTGTTTTGCTCCAGTCATGTTGAGTTCTGTCCTGTTTGTCAATTAACTTTATTTGGTTCACCTGAACTAAGCAAATCAGTCTCCTCGTTTTGCTCTTGCTCCATTGTATACACCTCTGTTTTGTTCATTCCTCGCGGAAACATTTCATATCATGTCACCTTGTTTTCTGCCATTTCATGTTGTTCTTGCCAGGCCTGTTCATGCCTGATTTTGCCTTCACCGTCTGTAGTTAGTTTGTTTCATTAAATCATATTACTCACCACCGATGCTTCCTGTCCATCTGCATTCTGGGGTCTGTCACGGAGTGACATTTTTGGACTCTGTTTGTGACTTGGTGTTTGTTTACCTTTTGCTTAGATGTTTCTATTTCGGTTTTTGTATCATGTTTTCTTTTCTCCCTCTTCCGCCTCCTAGTGTTTTCTTTTTAAGTTCTTTTATGGTTGTTTTCTTATTACTTGATATGGTTTATTATTATTATTATTATTGTAATTATTATAGTTCTTGGTCTTCCCTGGATTCTCTAGTTTTAATTCTCTTTAGTATCTTTGTATTTAATTGTGTTTTATTATTTGTTCCTTTGCACTCTTCTTGTTTACTAGTTTATTTTCTGTTTCCTTTCCAGTTAATTCAGTCAGTGTGGTTAGGTTTGTTTACTTTTGTATTCAGGTTTTCTATATGGGTTCTTTGTTTGTTCTTAGGTTGTTATTGTTGTTCCTATGTTCCCTCTAGTTTCTCTGTTTACTTTAGTCATGATTATTCTAGTTTTCTTATTCCCCATTTGATTAATTATTTTTGTCTATAGGTTTGCTTGGTCTGTGTTTCTGTTTATTGTTAGTTACTTTGCCCATCCTCAGCCTTTGTATTTGTTTCACCTGTTCCTTCTGCTTCTCTGCTTCCTTGTCACACCTGTTCCCTGTTCCGCTGATTATTTGCCTTTGTTATCTCACAGTATATAAGTTGGTTTTGTGTCTTTGTTCAGTGCGGGTTCCTTGTGTTCGTCACACCTTGTTCTTGTCCATGATAATGCTTTGTTTTTTTGCAATACCTTGCCTTGGGATCTTTTGCCACGCCTTGCCTTGGGAAACCTGCATTGATTTTTGTAAGCTTTGTATCTAGGCTCTGGTTCGTTTCCTGCAGTGTTTTTGCTACGTTTTTTGACCTTATAAATAAATCTTTGAATCACAAAGATGATCCTGCCAAGCTCTTGTCTGCACTTTGGTCCGACCCAAAACCACATTGTGACAGGTTCCTCCGCCATACCAAGCCTGACACCCAGCAATATAAGACCTTTTAGTATTATCTAAACATAGTTTCTTACATTATGAAGATGTAGTCATAATGCAAGAAATGCTCTTCTATGCTGAGGCAGGACTGAAAAATGCCACAAATGTAGAAGCTCAAATGTGTCAGTCTTTTTTAATGATTGTTAGGCCTGAGTCCAGAGAAATAACAACCCTTAAATAACGTTTAGAAACCTAAATGGATGAAAGCCTTGTGAAATAGCAGAAACCTACAGATTTGTATGTCATAAAGAAGTCAAGAAAAAAAAAAAAAGATTTTTAAGCACTGTTCTGCCACACATCAGATTGAAAAACCCAATGATCTGCAGGGCTGACTGCGGACTACATTAAGCCTCTTAGTCAGTATGCTGATGAATCTACTCATTGAAACGTTAAGGTAATAGTCTTGACATAGCAAGACATAACTCACTGACTGTACCTGAAACTTCCTCCCCAACGACAGCAATTCCAAGCAGGAGCTGGTCCTATATGAAAGAGGACATTGCTTTTATTACCATCATCATTACTGTATATCATTTCTGAATGTACAGCCATTTGGTTTCATTTAAATGTAAATCTGGGCACTGAACTGCACGTTGTCCCCCGTGGCAGCCCGACTATGATGATCCATTCTTGAATCTGCAGGCGGAATATAAGAACCCCTTTACTTTCTGTCAAGAAAAATAACAGATTTGACCTTCGTCCGTTATACTTATAGCCCCATGAGCAGCAAAAAAAGAAAACTTAAGATTTTTCTTTGGTTGGGAAAATAACTAGCCACATTTTATGACTCTTTTTTAAAAATTATTTTTTCAACCTTAACCTCGTAAGCCTGTCGGACACACCCGTGGGTCCAGCTGAGAAATGCAGTTTTTTCTCCACCTCTAAATCATGTCAGGCACAGCTGGGGTTTTTTTCCTCAATCCCTTACAAGAGGAGGCTTTAATGTTTATAAAACAATTCACCAAATTAGTTTTTCACAAATTCTTTTGGTTTTTCAGCAACTTAAACACCCAAGATTACAGACAGGGCTGACTGTCAACAAAACGCAACATAAAACCCCTTTCTTTTTGCAGCAACCCCCATGTCGGATATCATTAGAAACAAGAGAGCCCCCCCTTTCCGACAAGCCATAGCTTGTCTTTGTAGCCCCTTCTCTGGTCACAAAATGCGCATGTTGCAAAGCTGCGTAAAGGCTGCGTAAATTTGCAGGCCGCTCGCTAGCGTGAGCTCTGCTCCATAAGCTTCCAGTAGTGGTAATTCTGCATAGTCATTCACTTATAATGGCACAGAAGAGGATAATTACTGGTTTGGAAGTTTTGGATATTTAACGGACCAGTAACATTGAAATGGAATATTCTTCAGACAGCTGCGTCGATTAGGATGAGGAAGATAATGAAGGTGAGCTTTGAAAGGAAGGGGGCTATTTCATTAATAAGTTACATTGTTTCTTCTTATATTCAGCAAATTTATGTTACATGTCTGCGATTTCAACGATGTATTAGTTATTTTATGTTTGTAATTACTGTTGTGTAGGATATATGTTGTGTAGTAAATCTGTAAACAACAGTCACCCACCCCTGCTCCAGAACAGACAGACTGGCTGCTTATGTAACACTGATTCAAAGCATGTTTTTTTTTTTTATTTGACCTAGGTTTTCTCAACCACAATATGTAAAATGAAATAAAATTCCTCCAGTTGCAGTTAAAAAGAACACAATTTAGTTTGATTTATTTTCACTGTATTTATTTCATGCTGTGCACAATGGCACATTTTTATGATACAAGGGGTAAATGTCATGACCAACGGCTATGTCATTAGCAGAATGAGTCCTACAATGGAAATCAGCTATTTTATTTGACCAGATTCCCTTTTATGATGTGAAAAACACATTTGGCACAGTTTTGACCCATTTGGCTAAATTGTGCCAAAATGCTGCCTGCCAGGCCAAAGCAGAGCCTAGGAAGAATCGATGGTACCACATGTTAAATGAGGCTGCCCAAGCAGAACACAGGAGAACAGCATCACAAGCCATGTGGTGATGATTACTAGAGCACTTGACACAAGTACGCATCTGAACAGAGGGAAAGATGCTGTTTGTTACTACTAAAGTTTATCAAATGTGGTGACCACCAGAGGCCGTGAATGTGTGCACTAAGGTGACCAGATTTCTGAATCAAATCCTGGGACATTTCCTGCGTGGAGATTAAAAGAATTAAATGTTGTCAAGTTATAACAAAAACATTGGTACTGTTAAGGTTTTAGTTATTTTAAAATATTGACTTAAAAATAAACAATATGATTCAAGTGTAATAGCAGGAAAGTGTCTATACACGCTGTTTTCATAGTGCATTTCCTAAGAGTAAAGCAATAAAACTAAAATAATATTAGTAGGAATGTCTGTCTTCTTCCCTCTCCTCCTTTTTCTTTCTAACACTTCTGCTCTTTCCCGCCTCTTAGCTTACTCTTCTTTCTATCAGTCTATTTTCCTCTTCTCTCCTCTTCTATAGTCTTTCACTGCTCTAAAACAGAGACATAATTCTCTCCACAAACTTTAGAAAGTATAACATACTGAAAATTTACAATTAAAATAATACGATTTTTGTTTCGGATACCCTTCAGAAGTTGGTTATTTTTAAATGAGAAACTAGGGTAATCCTAATATAATCTTAAAAATATTATATATGTATATGTGTTATATACACATATACATAAACACATACATACATATATATATATATATATATATATATATATATATATATATATATATATATATATATATATATATATATGTTTTTGTATATGTGTATAAAACATATATATATATATGTATACACACACACACACACACACACACACACACACATATATATATATACAGGGGTTGGACAATGAAACTGAAACACCTGTCATTTTAGTGTGGGAGGTTTCATGGCTAAATTGGACCAGCCTGGTAACCAGTCTTCATTGATTTCACATTGCACCAGTAAGAGCAGAGTGTGAAGGTTCAATTAGCAGGGTAAGAGCACAGTTTTGCTCAAAATATTGAAATGCACACAACATTATGGGTGACATACCAGAGTTCAAAAGAGGACAAATTGTTGGTGCACGTCTTGCTGGCAAAACTTTGACCAAGACAGCAAGTCTTTGTAATATATCAAGAGCCACGGTATCCAGGGTAATATCAGCATACCATCAAGAAGGACGAACCACATCCAACAGGATTAACTGTGGACGCAAGAGGAAGCTGTCTGAAAGGGATGTTCGGGTGCTAACCCGGATTGTATCCAAAAAACATAAAACCACGGCTGCCCAAATCATGGCAGAATTAAATGTGCACCTCAACTCTCCTGTTTCCACCAGAACTGTCCGTCGGGAGCTCCACAGGGTCAATATACACGGCCGGGCTGCTATAGCCAAATCTTTGGTCACTCATGCCAATGCCAAACGTCGGTTTCAATGGTGCAAGGAGCGCAAATCTTGGGCTGTGGACAATGTGAAACATGTATTGTTCTCTGATGAGTCCACCTTTACTGTTTTCCCCACATCCGGGAGAGTTACGGTGTGGAGAAGCCCCAAAAAGCGTACTTAAAATCCCTCTGACCACTGTGCAGAACTTGTATATGTCATTCCCAAGACGAATTGACGCTGTATTGGCCGCAAAAGGAGGCCCTACACTATACTAATAAATTATTGTGGTCTAAAACCAGGTGTTTCAGTTTCATTGTCCAACCCCTGTATACATATATATAGGCGACCTCCTCAGGGTGTACTCCGCCTCTCGCCCATAGACTGCTGGAGATAGGCACCAGCTCCCCCGCGCCCCACTATGGAATAAGCGGTAGAAAATGACTGACTGACTATATATATATATATATATATATATATATATATATATATATATTTTGATAAAACGCCAAAATTGCTATATTTAGCAAAGAAATACAACTATTTTTACTTGGAACTAAAAGCTCATGCAACAGAAGAAATGCACATTTAACCAGAAGATTATCTCCCTCATCATTCTCAGTTCATGCAGTTCTTACCTCATTCAGTTTCCCTGTTACTGACTCCTTTATTTTTTGTGAGGAACTTTCATATGTCCAAACCAACAAACTCCCTTCAGCCTGAAAGTCTGTGTTCACAAATCGCTATAGTAAATTAAAGCTACAAGCAGCATGGCCCTTGCAGCTAGGCACTGCTCAGTCTGTGTTGTGACCATGGGAGCCTGGCATCGCCGCGTCTATGCCACCGAAGAACCTGCCACACAATTCTACATGTGGCCACTAGGCCATACCGTGAGCAAGCTTATGTACAATCTTCGTTCATGCTGAGTCCAGCTCCGACGAGAAGCGTTCAAAATTTGACTGAAATTGTACTTTCCTGATGGAAGCTACGCTCACTTCCTGTTTGGTGGTGAAGGATTAATGACAACTTCCTGTCGTGCTTTGAAAATGTCATAAAAATGATTAGCATTTGTCCACGATGATGCAAACCAAATATGGAGTGAAGCCGATGATTTATAAGGCAGATAAAGTGATTATAGTTTCCTATGGGGTGCCGTCGATCCAAATTCCAATAGTTTGGGGGATGACAAAGATCAACCATATTCAGTTTGGAGAAAACTGGACCATGCATGTGTAATTTAGAGCCAAACCTAAGGCTATGGTGTGACATCAGACTTCCCCACGCCACCACGGCCACATCCCCCACCCAAAGCTCTCAGTACTAGACACCAACTTAAACCATCATGTTATCTGTCAATGAGGAACGTTTCATGTTGATTAGGTGAATGAGATCAAGTATGCACCATCTAAAGTAAAAACCTCCACTTCCTGTTCTCAAGGGGCGGGGCTTCAGTGATGCCAGTACTTGACCATTGAATATTGTTTGGGGCCAGATGCAGATCAATCTCAGGTTTGGTGTCTCTGCAACTTTCCTTGTAGGAGCAATAACTATTTCGTCTTTTATGGCGAGAAGTCAAGATTTTGAGGCTCGGCCAAGCCCACATACTTTAATGTAGCAAAAACCCTTAGATAACTTTTGATCCACAATGCCTTGAGAATATACTGCGTGGTTTTGAAGTCTCTAAGTCAAAAGCTGTAGGAACAGTTCTCTCAGATTCGACGTGTGTAAATGAGAGAAAATGGCGTCTTTAATCCAAAATGGCTGACCTTCTGTGGGGTTTGGACAATGGCTCCAAGAGACTTTTTTGTAGGTCCTGAGAAGTTACATTTGTACCGAATTCCAAATTTTTCGGTCAAAGCATGGCTTGGGGCTCATTTTAGTGCTTCTAGGGGGCGCTGTGGAGAAATTAGGCCATGCCCACAAATAATTTCACTACACACTATATCTTTTGGGGGCTGGAATAATATCAATCATATTAAATTTGGTGCCCATCAGATGAAAAATTTGGAAATTAGAGCCAAACGTAACGCTATGGCATGACGTCGGGCTTCGCCATGCCGCCACGGCCACACCCACCAGCCTAACCATGTCGATTAGGTGACGTGGGTAAAATATGGACCTTTCAAAGTAAAACATTACACTTCTTGTTGTCAGGGGCGGGGCTTCGATGATGTCAGGATATGACCATTAAATATTGTTCGGGGGCAGATGTGAATCAATACCAGAAGATTTCGTGTCTCTGCAACTTTCCTTGTACACAATTTGTTTTTCTTTTTGGCATTATGTCAAACTTTGAGGAGTGGCTCCACCCCTTCAACATGTTAAAAAAACTATTTTGATACTTTAGGTCACCCATCCCTTCTGAGCAAACTCACCAAATTTCAAGCTGATCAATCAAAATCTCTAGGAGGAATTCTTTCAAATACGGAGGCTATAATATGGGGTAAAAACGCTGTCAAAAACAATATGTGTGTAAAGACGGAAATGTGTGCATATTAGTCAATAGTTGTGCATAAGTAAAATCCAAAAGAGGTATTGTATATTTTCTCTATAAGAATACAAAATAAAATGTGACAGCTTCAAGAAATTACAAACACAGTTAAAGTTTACAGTTGTGGTTTATTCTTTATGAATACAATATGCTTCTTCCTCTTCTGCTGGCGGTTCGCAACACATTCAGAGGTGCATACCGCCATCTACTGTACATCATTGTATAACTCCACCCACTATATTCTATGTTTTAGTTTTGTATTTCATGAAAATAAGAACAAGGCTTTATTAATAATACTCTTGATTTCCCCCCCATCTCCCCTCTGTTCCTAATAATTCTTTTAGACTGAATTATCTCCCATTCCGGCACTACGTTTACTGGCGGTGAGGAGTGTGACAGCGCATGCGCAACGCGAATCGACTTTCTCTGTGCTCCACTAACCAGCTTGAGATCACGTGACACCAAGTCGCTGATGTAAATTCGTATTCTCATAGAAAATAAATCGTATTCACAAACTGTTATAGCATATTGTATTCATAAAGAATAAACCACAACTGTAAACTTGAACTTTGTGTTCTTACCCCATACTATAAACGACAAAAACTGGGTCAAAATCGAAAATTCAATCCAAGATGTCCTACTTCCTCTTTGCTGTAGGATGTGGGTCCAAGAGAGTTTTAGGTAGGGCTCTGGCAGTTTTATAAGTGTACCAAATTTCAAACCTCTAGGACAAAGTAAGGTAAATGAGGAGGCAATTTTGAAAATTTCTGGGGGGTTGTTGAGCGATTTTTATTGCTACTTTTGCGAAACCCTTAATATATGAAATTTTACACCAGGATTGATGCCTGTTATAAAACGGAGCGATAGGCCTTCGCAGAGCTCAGCTGCTCAGGCCTGATTAACAAAACTAATAACTAGCTCTGAAAATATAAACAAAGGTCACCAATCAATTCTAAAACATCTTACTTTGGATGAACCCTTGTTGACACTATAGCTCCTCTTTCCTAAATCAGGCAGCACTTAAAAATGTGTTTTTAATCATCTTGCTATGATTTCTCCCTCTCTCCCTCACCCAGCTGCAGCTAATCACTGTGCACTTTTCTTGCCTTTTGTTGTTCTGTTCATTCATAAAAGCGTGTTTTGTTTGCATTTGGGTCCTCACCTTTAGTAAAACAAAACACACCACAGCCCTATTTTCTTTTATATGGGCACAGCGAATGTCGACAACACTAGTAACGTTTCCTACCGCAAACCAAACCCTCATCAAGGCAAGGATCAGCCCAGTCTAAGGCGCCGTGCTCAGCTAATTTTCTACTTTGTAACATTAACAGCAGCGCAACCAGCTACCATAACAGCTGTTGTTGCACACAACATGCTCACTCACGCTTTCTACCCCTGGCTACCGTAATAACAGTGTACACGAAACATTTTTATCTCATTGTCAAAACGCTAAAATCAGGGATATTTCCGAGGACAGCTTTAGCCAGGGACAGGTCATCTAAAACAGGGACCATCCTCGGAAATCAGGGACGTCTGGTCACCCTAGTGTACACGCATGCCATGAGGACAGCAAATACTAGAGCAGGCCATCCTGAATTACTAATAAATGAACAGGATGAATTTAAACCTTCTCAGTAAAATTTGAGATAATATCAGAGCACTCTCACAACCTCTTTGCATGTTCAAGTAGAGCATCTTAAAAAAACAAAATCAAATTCCTTATCAAAAGGGAGTCACAGCATGGCTAAGAAAGATGTGCGTGTTCAAATAACCCCCGCATGTTTCATCAGAATAGTGAGACATAGGGCGAGAGCTTTTTAAAGTGGCCCCCCAGGCCACACTATTCATATGTTGCACATGAAGGAGCCCTCGTTCATGACCCTTTGTGTGAGTCACATTCCAAGCCACCGGGGAACCCGCTAACATTGGCCATTGATCCTTGAGAGCTTAAATCTCGCTGCATGCAAGCAGGAGCTGTCAGATCGCGCTGCAGCCAACAAACCACTGCTGTTGGCTCCTGTCTAGTTCATAGAACATAGAAGAGAGCATGGGAAAGGGGAGGGGGATGTCTGTGTGACGTGTGTCACGACATTTATAGCCCTTGCGACTGATGTGGTGTATGGAGAAATGGCAAAAAACAGACGGTGATTCCTGGAGCTAGAGATGGCACAAAGGGGCCTTTTGATGCCAACATTATTAGAGCATTCCTGGTTATTTTGTCAGAAACCCTTTTTCACTTTTGGGGACGTTTTAATTTTGTTCCCTAATAACATTTGAAGCATTCTCAGATTGGTCATAACATCTGTATGCCATTACCAATAAACACTTATTTCAAGTTCTGTCTTGGCCTTTATTTACCTTTCCAGCCCCACAAGTTTAGGCCCCAGTTTCATTTATGTTTTATTTTTCTAAAAATATAAAAGTACGTATGCAAATTGCTTAAACATAAATAAAAATGAAATAAATTCAGTTTGTAAGGTAGAAATAATGTTTGCACAATTGAAAAAACCTTGATAAACCTGTCCTGATATGCTCTCACTGCATTTGCATTACATTTAGTTACTGTCATGTTGAAAGTAAAGCTGTTGTTAGCTGTTCATTTCCAGAAGTTGCATATTGGATACATTTTTTATTATATTTTTCTGTGTTCGCAGTTAAATAAAATAAAAATATTACAAGATCCCCCTCACCTATGACTTAAATTTGGCTCAATATCTCTTATACACTTACTACTTAACAGATGACTTAGACTTACATGACCCTCTCTGACTTCCTGTGAACCTGTGTACATGCAAATGCTACATATAATGGTACTGGCTTCATGAGAACAAGACAAGATTTTAACACAATTTTTTGGGAAAACAACTAGAGCAAATGTTTCACAACTCCAACCCAAAACTGTTTTGAAGAAGCAGTAATTCAGTCCTGGCTTGACCAGTCTGTACCTTGCAGTTTTCATGCACATCTCAACCTGAGGTGGTTAACTTGAGCAGCCCAAAAGCAGTCTAGATTCCCTAAAACTGTTAAACATCTGTTTTGTTCAGAGCTGATTGAAAGCTGGGAAGCAGATTCCAACTAGCAGTGTCAGAGGGTGATGGCAGCCTCTAACACTAGATGGACCAACTGGTAAGTCGTAGAGATTTGAAATTTGGTACAAAGGTAGATCTCTTCAAATAAATAAAAAAGTATCTTGGAGGTATGATCTAAAACCACCAGGAAGTCAGCCATTTTGGGCCAAATGGTGATTTTTGGCATTTTTGATAAATCTCATACATGTAAAGTTTTTCAGCATGTCTAAGGGGCTAATAGCAAACTTTACCTAATTGCCCAAAAATTCAAAGAGCTGCAACTTTTACATAAAAAGGCCGAATTACACCAAACTTTGTATGATTGATTTCCTTTGGGTGCCCGATAATCCTATGTGGTCATATGCTGACATCATCAAAGACCTGCTTCCTGAGAACAAAAAGTCACTTTTTTCACTTGGAAAGGCCCCTCTCTGACCCTCTTAATCAACTTGAAATTGTGTCAGAAGACACAAATGTCAGATGACATCCCTTTAGCCCAGCCCACTGACAACAAATAACAGGTTTCTGTGATGAAATGTCTCTCAATGACAGTCTGTAGAGGCTTCAAACTTTGTCTAACCCATACAAATTTCAGTTGGTATTTTTAAAACACCAATCCTTGAACCGCCACCATAACGTGGTGGAGGGGTTTGAGTGCTGGAATGATCCTAGAGGCTTTGTTGTCCAGGAATTAAATGCCCCTGGTAGGGTCTGGCCAAACAGGTTCTAGGTGACGGGTCAGACAAAGAGCAGTTCAAATGCCTTTATGAGGACTACTATAACAAGGCACGTGACGTTGCCTGCTACGGCGGAGCGGGTTTCCCACCCTGGATGTTTTGGGGCTATCAGGGCTGACACACTTTTTCAATTTTACGTGGCGGTCAGTGACAGTGCCTCCGGATGCTAAAACTGGCACTATGGATGTGGAATGTCACCTCACTGGGGGGGAAAGAAGCATGAGTTGTGTGGGGGGTTAAGAGATATTAGCTAGAAAAAGTCGGGCTCAACTCCATGCACAGCATGGGCTCTGGAACCTAGCTCTTCGGGAGAGGTTGGACTCTCTTCTATTCTGGAGTGGTCCGGTGGGAGAGGCGGCAGGCTGGGGTGGGTTTGCTTGTCGCCCCCCGGCTCAGCCGTCTCGGGTTTACCCCGGTGGATGAGAGGGTTGCATCCCTGTGCCTTCGGGTCAAGAAGAGGTCTCTGACTGTTGTATCAACCTACGGGGCAGAGAAGTGGTGCAGAGAACCCGTCCCTTTTTGCTTCCCTGTCAGCTGTCAGGGGTGCTGGACAGTGCTCCTCTCGGGGACTCCGTCATTCTGCAGGGAGACTTCAATGTCCATGTAGGAAACAACAGTGACACCTGGAGGAGTGTTATTGAGAGGAATGGCCTCCCCGACCTGAAGCAGAGTGCTGTTTCACTTTTGGACTTCTGTGCCAGTCACGGATTTTCCATAATGAACAACATTTTCAAGCATTAGGGTGTTCAGTTATGGTTGAGGTGCAAACACACCCTCCATTTCTGCTACCTGTATGACCCCCTCTCTGTCCACTGTCTCTACATGCTCATATGGGTGGAGAGAATGCTGCAAGGTTCTGACTGGATGCAATCTGCTGGGTTTCCTTAGACAGAAAAACTTTTTGTCCAATTTGAATAAATAACTGAATCTGACTGCAAAGTTCAATGATTAGGATCAATTGGAATGTATGTACCTGACTTTTGTGAAGTGCCTTGAGACGACATGTGTTGTGAATTGGCGCTACATAAATAAACTGAATTGAATTGAATCAGTGCACTTGGCACCAGAAGACCCTAGGCAGGAGGTCGATCGACTTTGTTATCGTGCCTTCGGACCTTCAGCCACATGTCTTGGACACTTGAGTGAAGAGAAGGGCTGAGCTCTCCACCGATCCCCACCTGGTGGTGAGTTGGATCCCTAGGAAGAGGAAGAAGCTGAAGATCTGAATGATCTTTTGAAAGACTTGATCATTTTCGGTAAAAGTACAGATAACAAGAAAAGTCAGTTCCGTTTCTTTTTTCAGCAGTGAAAAAAACTATTAAAAAGTCTGAGCATATGATGAAGTTTACATTTTCAGATGTTAGATTAGGTGTAGGAAGATTAACCTTTGATATAAAAGTAGCATACAACAAAAACTACACTGCATCAACAAGGCACTTCTCTGCTAATTATGTCTATATGTTCTCTAGCCAATATAACATAAGGCTCCATATCTTTAGAGGTGAAACCCCCTAGTGGTTCAGTTCTGGCTCTTGTTCTGTCTTGTTTTTATGGAGAGGCTAGTAAAAATCTTTGGGGAGTACAGGTTCTTTCCTAACATGACACTGGGGTGTAGTCACCAAATTGAGTTCTCGGTTCTGTATCCCCTTGTAAAATGTTTTATGCATATAACATTGGATAAGTTTGTCATATATCATGTAACATAATGGAGGAGGGTAGCAGCAGAACACATCTTTTACAACTGGCAAACTTGGGTAGAAATCAATCAAATTAAAAACACCAAGCAGGAATTTAAATAGATTTATACTAGTTTCAGGTCTCAAGATGATCATTATCCTCATCACTGCTTATTTCAGCCTCTAGACCCATGTTATCATCCATGTAAATCATCAGAGTGAAATTCTAGATGAAAATATAAGGCTGATTTGCTTGTAGCAGGAATGCTTACTAAGAGCTGTATTCTCAAATACAAACTCTTTCTGACTGGATTAGAATCCTGGCTTACAATTACAATAAGGCTGCCAGACCTTTGACCTCCCTATGACACCATATAACCTGGATATTTACAATCTCAACATATTTATTTTATGTATTTTGTTAAAATCCTGCATTGAGAATTCATGGAATTCATCGTTTTTTTATCCTGCTCCTTTTATATCAAAATATTGTTCAGATGTTGAAAAGTAAATTGACTTCTGCCCATTTACTTGACACCCTGTATCTATGTTTTTTTAGAACCTTTATTTATCAAATGCAGGTCGCTTTCAAAGTGCGTAGAGGAATGCAAAGTTTCCTTTTCAACATATTATGAACTTAACTTAACAATCCCCACTCCCTCCCAACCATAAATCTCCTTCTGCTATTAATGGGTATTATAAATATAAAATATTATATAAATATTAAAATATTATATATAAATTTTAGTGGTCCTCAGTTGTCAAAGCAAGCTTGTTATGCTGGAGTCTCTTAGACAAATATTTATTTAAGGTGGGCATCTATTTGACCACCACAGATGGGTGGACCCAGCCATGTTCACCTAGAGGATCCTCACAAGGAGACCTCCAGAGCTGGCATCCCGTCAAAAAAATGTAAGTAGTGGCCCCATAAGTGAAAACTTTATTTTCTGCAGTTTCAGAAGGCTTAGAACCACCACATTTTTTTTTAATCATTGGTGGTTGAAAAGACTTCCACAATAAAAGGATTCTCTTTTGAGCAAAGGCAATTACATTACTTTGGATGGCTGTGGTGCGGGTGTCATCTGCAGGTTTGCCGAAAATAGCAATATGTGGAGTTGGAATTAGAATATATGTCTGAAATTAATTTGAAAAACATTTGCCAAAATTCAGTCAGCTTGGGGCACATCCAGAACATGTGGGCGAGGTTGCATTGAGTCTGCAAACATCTACCACATTTGTTTTCTAATTTGTCTGAAAAAAGCCTTGAAAGTTTTTCTTTACTGTAGTGTAGCCTGTGGAGGACTTTAAACTGTATTAGTGAGAGACTAGCACAGCTGGTTGACGAGTTAACAACCAGTATGGCTCCTTTCCAGAACTTCTCAGAGAAAATGAATTTGAAGTTCTGACTCCCAGCTCATCTTAACATTATCAAGACTAGATTCACTGGCTGAAGAATAACTTTTAGAAATATGTGATATGGCTCTTCGACAGAGTTTGGCTTTAAGAGCTAGATCAATCCCGCTGGGTGTTGTCATCTATGGGAATGATGTAGTATGCCTTTTTGCAAAGTCCTGCAGCTGGAAATATCTGGTAAAGTCAGATTTATTTAAATCAAAAGCGGAAGTTAATTCGTTAAAACTCACCAATATTCCATCAATCTAGTGTCCCAGACTGCGTAACCCTTTATTTTCTAAGGCGAAAAACTGCTAGTCAATTTTGCTGGAGTAAACAAGTGATTATTGCAAATAAGAGTCGGTAAAGGAAGAGTGAGCCATCCAAAGTGACATCTACTATGGCCCCAAATTTGGGTGCCAGTGACCACCGGGTTAAAAATGAAATTTGAGGGCAAGAAAGGCAAGGGTCTACATGTTAAAGCCTGCAGTGAGAGGAACAGGAGGATGACTCACTCTGGCACCAGCTAGACTCTGGGAAAGTAAACCAAGATTATCTTGTGCATATTTGCTGCCCAAGAGTAACCAATTAGATGGTGTAGTCCTAATGCCACGGTAGGTTTTTCCCTACAAAGTAAAGTACGGCTTGCCCTGGGCCGTTTATCAGCCCAAATGAATGATGAGATCATTTCATTTAAGGTTGAGAAAAGGGATTTAGGAAGAAAAACAGGCAGACATTGGAAGACATACAAATATCTTGGTAACATATTCATATTTTATAACTTGTATTCTTGCAGCTAGGGACAATGGCAGGTAAGGTTGTAGGTCAGTCTTGACTGCCCTAGTTAAGGAGGTAATGTTTTGGTCATGCATTATCCTCAAGGATTCTGTGAGTATAGTCAATGGTGGTATGTCTATGGCCAGTTGGTTAATTGGAAAATGTTCACTTTTGGAAATGTTTAGTTTATATCCAGATAAATGACCAAAATAATTAAGTAGTGTCAAAATGGGTGGGATGCTTACTAATGATTCACTCACATTTAAAAGTAAATCATCTGCGTGTAGAGAAACTTGATTCTCTCTGACCCACCAAATCCCTCCTCCATTTTCAGGGCAGCTGAAAGTGGTTTGATCACTTGCACAAATCATAACAGGAACAGTGGACATCCCTGTCATGTTCCCCGAAAATAGTGGTAATGGAGCAGAACATTGGGTAATTGTTTTACACTGAGGCAAAAGGGAAGGAGTACAGTAATCTGACCCATGAACATAAATTGGTATCAAAGCCTAATTGTTTCATGGAAAAGAAGAGATAGGACCACTCCACCTTGTCGAAAGCTTTTTGGCATCTAGAGCTATTATAATATCTGGGGCATTGGAAGAGGAAGGAAAAATGACAACATTTAAAAGTTTTCTTATGTTGGAGTTAGAGTGCCTTCCTCTTATAAATCCTGTTTGGTCTTCTGAGTGTCAAGTTCTGAGGTCGGATCGGACCAAAACGCAGACAAGAGCCAGGTAGCCGCATAATTAAAGGAATCTCCGTCTTTAATTAGCAATCTTGAGGAAGTAGCAACACACAAAGAACTGATCAGGGAAATGAAACATGGCAGAACAGTGAGTGAATAAACAGAGGAACCTGCAGGGACCAAAGAACACAGACCAACTAATATACAGGGAGAAAACAAAGGCAGGTAATCACAGGAACTAAGAACAGGTGTGACAAGCTGGCAGGGGGGCACAGGGGACAGGTGGAACTAATTAACAACACAGGGAAACAGAGAACTAAGCAAAAGTTAACACAAAACACAAACCAAGTCCAAGGATGTCATATCATGACACTGAGATAATCTGGGGCAAGACAGATTCTAAATGTTGAGCTAGAGTTTTTGCGACTTCTACCAGTGTAAGTGATATTGGTCGGAAAAATACACATCTCAATGGGTCCTTACCCTTCTTAAATATCAAGGAGATGGAAGCTTCCATGAGTGTAGGTAGCAGGGTACCTTGTCAAAATCAGTGGTTGAACAGTAGTAGCGGGGCTAACTGATCAGAAAATCTTTTATAGAACTCAACCAGGTATCCGTAAGGACCAGGAGATTTTCCATTGTTCATTGAATGGCTCATTACCTTTATTTCTGAAAAAGTGAGAGTGGCGTCATGTTTAAGATTGTCCTCAGGTGAGACCCTGGGTAAGTCCAATTTTTCGAAAAAGTTGATTTTCATCTGCAAGAGACTGAGATATACAACTGTGAAAATTATGATCAAAAAGTATAAAAAAAAATTTCAGGGTCAGAGATTATTGAGCCTGATTCGTCTATTATTTGTGTGATTTGGCTCAGTGCTGTTTTTGCCATCATTTGATTTGCCAGCTTTGCACCATGCTCATACACCGACCCTCGAGCATGAAGAAGCAGCTGTTCAGCTTCAGATGTGAGGAGAAGGTCAAGTTCTGTTTTATCCATTCTTTATAAAGATCTGGTGAATTTGTGGAAAAAAGTGAACTGTCTAGATCAGCAATGGCTCTCTCAATTTTACACTGTTTATGTAGCAGCATGTTGTGTTCTTAGTTGAGAAAAGAAATAGTAACACATACAAACGAATGTAAGCAGTGTAAAAAACATTGCTGTTCACCGTGGCTAACTGATGACAAAGTTAGCATTGGATTTGTAGCTTTCCATCAGTGTTAAAGTAAAGGGCGATTTTACTGTTTTTAAAAGACTCTTCACTGTGTCTAGCTTTAAATGTAAAATGGACTGGTAAAACTTAAACTGGACAGTTCTACAATGAGCAAAGATTTTTTTTTAAACCCAGTTTGAGATTCATGAAATTGTTACTATACAGGTCCTTCTCAAAATATTAGCATATTGTGATAAAGTTAATTATTTTCCATAATGTCATGATGAAAATTTAACATTCATATATTTTAGATTCATTGCACACTAACTGAAATATTTCAGGTCTTTTATTGTCTTAATACGGATGATTTTGGCATACAGCTCATGAAAACCCAAAATTCCTATCTCACAAAATTAGCATATCATTAAAAGGGTCTCTAAACGAGCTATGAACCTAATCATCTGAATCAACGAGTTAACTCTAAACACCTGCAAAAGATTCCTGAGGCCTTTAAAACTCCCAGCCTGGTTCATCACTCAAAACTCCAATCATGGGTAAGACTGCCGACCTGACTGCTGTCCAGAAGGCCACTATTGACACCCTCAAGCAAGAGGGTAAGACACAGAAAGAAATTTCTGAATGAATAGGCTGTTCCCAGAGTGCTGTATCAAGGCACCTCAGTGGGAAGTCTGTGGGAAGGAAAAAGTGTGGCAGAAAACGCTGCACAACGAGAAGAGGTGACCGGACCCTGAAGAAGAATGTGGAGAAGGGCCGATTCCAGACCTTGGGGGACCTGCGGAAGCAGTGGACTGAGTCTGGAGTAGAAACATCCAGAGCCACCGTGCACAGGCGTGTGCAGGAAATGGGCTACAGGTGCCGCATTCCCCAGGTCAAGCCACTTTTGAACCAGAAACAGCAGCAGAAGCGCCTGACCTGGGCTACAGAGAAGCAGCACTGGACTGTTGCTCAGTGGTCCAAAGTACTTTTTTCGGATGAAAGCAAATTCTGCATGTCATTCGGAAATCAAGGTGCCAGAGTCTGGAGGAAGACTGGGGAGAAGGAAATGCCAAAATGCCAGAAGTCCAGTGTCAAGTACCCACAGTCAGTGATGGTCTGCTGCTGGTGTTGGTCCACTGTGTTTTATCAAGGGCAGGGTCAATGCAGCTAGCTATCAGGAGATTTTGGAGCACTTCATGCTTCCATCTGCTGAAAAGCTTTATGGAGATGAAGATTTCATTTTTCAGCACGACCTGGCACCTGCTCACAGTGCCAAAACCACTGGTAAATGGTTTACTGACCATGGTATCACTGTGCTCAATTGGCCTGCCAACTCTCCTGACCTGAACTCCATAGAGAATCTGTGGGATATTGTGAAGAGAACGTTGAGAGACTCAAGACCCAACACTCTGGATGAACTAAAGACCGCTATCGAAGCATCCTGGGCCTCCATAAGACCTCGGCAGTGCCACAGGCTGATTGCCTCCATGCCACGCCGCATTGAAGCAGTCATTTATGCAAAAGGATTCCCGACCAAGTATTGAGTGCATAACTGTACATGATTATTTGAAGGTTGATGTTTTTTGTATTAAAAACACTTTTCTTTTATTGGTCGGATGAAATATGCTAATTTTGTGAGATAGGAATTTTGGGTTTTCATGAGCTGTATGCCAAAATCATTCGTATAAAGACAATAAAAGACCTGAAATATTTCAGTTAGTGTGCAATTAATCTAAAATATATGAATGTTAAATTTTCATCATCACATTATGCAAAATAATGAACTTTATCACAATATGCTAATATTTTGAGAAGGACCTGTATAGCCAATGCTGGTGTATCCTCTTTGGCTATCTTTAGTTCTGCACCCCTTCCTTCACCGGGTCACTGGTGCAAGCCTTTTATGTATGCAAGCCATTCCAAATCCTAATCAGGGTAAATAATAAAAACCCATTGAGCCCAGTTTACAATTAATAGATTAAGACCAATATTCAGTTTGATACAGCTAAGTGTTACTAGGCTTACTATGCTTTTCTGTGAAAGCATACATCTAATTCCAGGGAAAGATCGTGGCACTGCTTACTTTCTGAGTGCATTCATTCACAAATCTGATGTGTGAACACGGTCAAATTGAATGTGAAAAAGGCAGAGAAGACTCAGTCTGCTCTGAGTTCTCTGGAGCCACAATTTATTGATCTTTTTCTTCTATGAGCTTTTTGATGATGACTCCTTTGGTATCAAGAGTCAGTGAATGACTGGATTTGTAAGCACAGCTTATGCAGCTCACCTTGAAGGGCTTTTGTTGTATTCCGGTGTTCCAATTTCAACCTCTGCCATTAGTGCAGAACTAGATTTTACTATTCTGATGAGAAAATGCACCAAAAAAAGGAAATCTGCAGAAAGATGCAAATTGGTTTAGTAGAAGGCTAAGCTAGGTTTCTATCACCAGTGTTGTCACTAAGAGTTTAAATAGGTGTTTTTTAAACTTCCATGCATTTAGATAGTTACAATAACATCAAGCCTTGTTCAATAAGTTAACTTTCACTAGAGAATTTAGAATGAGAAAACAAAGCACACTCTGTGGGATTCCTTTATTCATTAAAATCCTACATATGGAAACAAATCGCAAAGAAGCTATTTTTACTTAATTCCATTATGCCTCTGCTAAGCACTAAATAGAAAATGTTTTACCCACAAAACTGCTTTAATTTCATATTCAATAAGTTTCATTAGTGTGAGCGGGAAACTATTGTTTTTTAACTCACAGGTTTTAATCTTTAAACCAGCAATTAATTTACAGTAGCTGTGGGGCCATTGGATTTAAGGAAACAAATCTGAGCTTAGACATGAATTTAAGAGATACAATTTCAACAGATTTTTAGCTAATTAAAGACCCAGTGGGCTTACTAACGTTTAACACATGTGAAAAGATGCATATTTGAAAAAGGAAATAGAAAATGAATCTTTTGTATGGGAAAATCTCGAGATATCGTTATTATCTATTATATTCCAAAGTACTACCTCTATCAAGTAATCTGCAGCACATTTTTATTATATCATAAGAGTTTTCCATGTTCATAAAAATCTATCTGGCAACCTAAGAATAATCAGTGCATCTCCAAACCGTATTTTAATTTTCATTAACATATGTTGCGTTTATCTGGATCACATGGTTGTTAAGGGCTAATTCTGTGATTATCTTTGCACAGCAAGTGGTGACAGCATGGCAGCATGATAAAAGCAACACGATCCAACAGACTCCACATGTACAATGAAAAGGCGAGAGCTCTCTGTATACACAGTATACACTGGGAACTGTGCTCACATGAGTTTTCACTGAAATCCAGATGCTGTAACCTAAATATATCGCAACAGTCAATCTAGTTTTATAAAGCAACTTTCAGAATGTTCATCTATAGGGGGATTAAGAAGTTTCACTGCCTGCCGTCCTTTACAGAAGGAGGATAATACAGAATGTGTACAGCAGATAAAGTCAGTAAAATATAAATGTGACTTTACTGTCACTATATTGAAATAATAAAATAATATACGGTATATTCTTGCCCAGCTTGTAGATTGAGTAATTTTAATTTTTGTTTTTATTTATCTCAGTGCAGCAGCTTAGAATCATTGAACGCCCCTACAACAAAGACTGACCTTGTCTAAATCAAAATTGTTTCTGATTCTTTTTATTTTATTTTAATGAAAACTAAAACATCACCCAGCGGCATATGGCATAATTTTATCTCAGTCAGGGGTTCACACACTTTAGGGCGTTCTGTGTGAATAGGAATGCAGACTGTTTGCAAAAAGCGTTATTTTACATCTGCAATGCCTCTCATGTGCTCTCTAAAGGAATCGCCGAAGGTGAATCCGACAGCTCTTATTGTATGCTTTAACTTGATATAATGGCTGTTTTTGATGGTGCACTGCCACATAAACTAATTTTGTTTTGTTTTTGTTTGTTTTTTTCCAAAAACAACCACTTTTTACCTAAAAAGAAAGAACAAACGCACTATGCCTGTTGCACAGGCGTGCCTGCATCAGTGGCTGCTCTTCTCCCAGCAGCGTGGTCATACTGATAGATTAATAGGACAATTAGCGCAGATCCGACTCATAAATAAGCACTGTGAGTGCCTGACAGTGCAAGTTGTAGCATTATGAATCAAGACGGTGCTCATTTTGGGATCAGGAAGAGCTTCAACAGCGGCAAAGCAGGTTAAAGAAAAAACTCCAGAGGATGAATGAAAATACACACTGGAGACTGCGTGTGCGCTTTGGAGAATTTACAAACCCCAGTTCAATAACGTACGTTTCATTCAGGCGACAAGTGGTGCGCAACCACAAGGACAGCGAGCGCAAAGTATCCATGCGTGCACATGGAGCAGAAGCTCCTACCTTTGGAGATCACTGGTGCTGGCCAGTAAAACCCATACAGGAGGCCTACGGTGAAGAGAAAGCGTCCTTTTGTCCGTGCATCCATAGCCCCCCACTGATGCGCTATAGAGGTGACGGTTCTCTGGATCTCTCGAGTCTCCCTTCGCCCCCTCCTTCTGCTACTCCTCCGAGCTGCGCGGATTCCTCACGTAAAGCGGGAACAGAGGCAGTGTGACAGGCTGGCAGCAGAAGAAGAGTCAGGGAAACAAGTGGACGTCTTGCGGGCTGGACTACTGATCGAGAGGAAACACGCATCTTTACTTTAGCGGTGTGTGCGCAGTGGGGGAGACGTGCGCTCTCAGTTTACTCCCCCTTTCACAGCATCATCAGCACCGGAGCCTGCTGCGCTCCGACCAATGGCTGAGGGAGGAGGGCGGAGAGGAGAGGGGGGAGGAGACCGAGATGTGGACTTCGAACACTCAAACAGTTCTTCTTACTGTAATGCAGCAGGCACAGGTCCACCCATACAGTCCGGCAGCAAGATTTATGTCAAGCACCAAATACGACTGACTTCACTCGAGAATGAAGTTGGGTATTTTTTTTTTTTTTTTGGTGGCACTAGTGGCATTTATTTCACCGTAAATGGGCAGAGAGAGAAGGTGGGAAGAGATGCAGCAAAGGTCCCAGGGTCGGGAATCGAATCCAGGACGGCTGCGTCACAGACTCAGCCTGTGTGTAAGGTGCGCACGGTCTACACCTACACCACGCGCCACGCCCCTAGAATCGCATAGTTTGATTGAAAAAACAAAACAAAAAAACCCCACATAAATCAAAGTAAGGGAAGAAGACTCCAATAAATTAAACTTGATTAGTGTGATTTTTCCCAGAGCCAAACTAAGCGGCTGCTTAGGGGCCCAGAATTCAATCGGCTGCTTGACTTTTAAAGCAGAGCACAGATTCTTAAAACTTGAGATGTTTGAAGTCAAGTTCACCAAGAAAGATGCTACTTTTAAATTCTTATTGTTTTCTGAATACAGTGTAATAATGGAAAATAATTTTTTGTTCCGGAGCTTTTGTCTGTACCGGGGTCGATTTTCCTGCATAATGTAACAGTTTAATAGAGATAGTTACACATGCAGCTTCTACACTTAATACAAATTTCACAAGAGGGATATACAGAAGGCTCTGTTTGTTCCAGGGAGGGTTCCAGAGACAAAGAGTCCCAGATAAGCATGCCACTTTATCAAGGCTTCAGTTCTAAGAATTACTGTGTCTTGAATGTGTTATAAAGGGATTCTTTGTTTGTCTAGTTAGAGCAGTTTTGGCAGTGTGCTGGAATACATGTCTGACTGGTAATCTATAAAGCTGACTTGAGTGACAATCTCCGGTCTCTTCCGTTGGTGAAAGATTTTTCCACAACACTCTCCTGTTAAATTGTCAATTAACTGTGATGGACCATATTTTTGCTCAATTTTACGAGAAACCCCCAGGCCTGATTGATTCCTGACATGTAGGATCAGGGAATAGAACCAGTCTGACAACACGAAGTTGGCTAAAAGATCTCAACACATTATGCCCAGAGATAAAAAAGAAACAAACTTATAGACATCTATTATTCAGAAGTACTCCAAGAGCGCCTCAAAGCCTCCTCCAGGAGTTTACAAAAGAGCCCATAATTCCCTCTATAGCTCTACAAATTTAATTTGTCTCATTTAGTCAGTGTTCATAATTTAACAACAAGAAAGAAACTGGACAAAAAAAATAAAAAATCAACCAATGTCAGATTTCTAAGGCACAACAAATAACACAAAGACCCATCTCTCATTTGCCAAAACATCATGATGATCCCCAAGACCTTTGGGAAACTGCTCTGTGGACTGACAAGACAAACGTGCAACATTTAGGATGGTGTGTATTTCTTACAACTGATGTAAAACTAAGAAAACCATAAATAATACATAACACCAGCAATCGTGTAGAGAGAGAGACCTGCCATAAATGATGCAAACATAAATTCTGATTTGTTGCCTAAAATCTTGAAGGAGAATGTCCAGCCTTCAGTTCATGAGCTTAAGCTCAAACACACTTGAGTTATACAGCAGGATAATGATTCAAAGCCCACCAGCATGTCCACCTCTGAATGGCTAAAAAAAAACTAAATTAAGTTTTCGGAGTTAGGACCAAAGTTAGGACTACATCAAACTGAGTTGGTGTAGCTTAACAGACTGTCCATGTTTGGAAACCCTCCATTGGGGCTGAATAAATACAATTCTTCAAAGAATTGGATGTAAAAATTATCCCAAATTGGATGTAAAAGACTCACTGCCATCAGTGCTTGATGAAAGTTGTTGCAGCCAATAATGGTACATTCAGTTATTAGGTTTAGAGGGTAATTATTTTTCATCTATGGCCAGATATGTTTGAAAACATTTTTATTCCTTAAAAATAAATCTTTATCGGATATGTGATCCGGGGAGCCTGGTTCTGCAACCAGCTCCTCCATAGCAACTGACTATATGCAACAGGAGGCACCTGGATAAGAGGAACCATAGGCTTCGGTTGCAGAGGGACATCAGTCCAACCGGGTGCTATTTCTGTTAGGAACACTGTCACCACAAACACTGTGTGAAGTACTTTAAACCGTTAAAACTATTCAGGAGGTAACAAGAAAAACATAACAATTTTTCTAGAAGGCAGCTATCGCGAACAACGCCTATTCAAAGTCTGTTTCCACAGTACAAAGGAATCATAGGCTGAACCAGGCCCAATGTGCCAAAATATTTGTGAGACACATTTGCTTATCACAAATGAGTAGATTTTTGAAAATGCTTTTTTTTTTAACAAAAGCAAATTCATTTGGTGCCTTCATGTATTTAGTTTTTGTACTTGATATTGTCGACTGCAAAAGTTTGCGTGGCTGTCCGCACACTTTCAAGGCAAGTCTCAGTGTATTCATGCACACTATCACACAACATCCATTTCGACACATCCCGAGTTGTGTGTGAAACATGGTGCCGCAATGTTTTTGTGTGTACGCACCATTTATCCATGAGGTCCCAGAGGAGATAAAAAGTGACCCATATTGCCCGCATGTACAGGGGTTGGACAATGAAACTGAAACACCTGTCATTTTAATGTGGGAGGTTTCATGGCTAAATTGGACCGGCCTGGTAGCCAGTCTTCATTGATTGCACATTGCACCAATAAGAGCAGAGTGTGAAGGTTCAATTAGCAGGGTGAGAGCACAGTTTTGCTCAAAATATTGAAATGCACACAACATTATGGGTGACATACCAGAGTTCAAAAGAGGACAAATTGTTGGTGCACGTCTTGCTGGCGCATCTGTGACCAAGACCGCAAGACTTTGTGATGTATCAAGAGCCACGGTATCCAAGGTAATGTCAGCATACCACCAAGATGGACGAACAACATCCAACAGGATTAACTGTGGACACAAGAGGAAGCTGTCTGAAAGGGATGTTCGGGTGCTAACCTGGATTGTATCCAAAAAACATAAAACCACGGCTGCCCAAATCATGGCAGAATTAAATGTGCACCTCAACTCTCCTGTTACCACCATAACTGTCCGTCTGGAGCTCCACAGGGTCAATATACACGGCCGGCTGCTATAGCCTAACCTTTGGTCACTCATGCCAATGCCAAACGTCGGTTTCAATGGTGCAAGGAGCGCAAATCTTGGGCTGTGGACAATGTGAAACATGTATTGTTCTCTGATGAGTCCACCTTTACTGTTTTCCCCACATCCGGGAGAGTTACGGTGTGGAGAAGCCCCAAAGAAGCGTACCACCCAGACTGTTGCATGCCCAGAGTGAAGCATGGGGGTGGATCAGTGATGGTTTGGGCTGCCATATCATGGCATTACTTTGGCCCAATACTTGTGCTAGATGGGCCACGGACTACCAAACCATTCTTGAGGACCATGTGCATCCTATGGTTCAAACATTGTATCCTGAAGGCGGTGCCGTGTATCAGGATGACAATGCACCAATACACACAGCAAGACTGGTGAAAGATTGGTTTGATGAACATGAAAGTGAAGTTGAACATCTCCCATGGCCTGCACAGTCACCAGATCTAAATATTACTGAGCCACTTTGGGGTGTTTTGGAGGAGCGAGTCAGGAAACGTTTTCCTCCACCAGTATCACGTAGTGACCTGGCCACTATCCTGCAAGAAGAATGGCTTAAAATCCCTCTGACCACTATGCAGGACTTGTATATGTCATTCCCAAGATTAATTGACGCTGTATTGGCCGCAAAAGGAGGCCCTACACCATACTAATAAATTATTGTGGTCTAAAACCAGGTGTTTCAGTTTCATTGTCCAACCCCTGTAACTTGCAATTTGCGGCATAAACCTTACAATGCACATCACTTGAAACTCAATGCAACCCCTAGAATGGATGTTCAGCACAGTCAAATACAGTGCTCCTTTTCTACTCCCCCCTACCACCAATGTCTGCAATGACAGACCTTTTGCCGTACCGTCCTTCTTCTGAAGCCATTTAATGATTGTGATTTACTTTGGCTCTGATCAGCAGACTTTTAAAGACATAATATGTTCTACAGATGCATCAAATCCCCACAATGTGTAAAAGATATGTAAAATATTTTAGGTAAAACTCACTCTCACACTCGTCCAAATGTATTAACAACCCTTTTACCAATATGTAGGACACTGACCAGTCCCATTAGAGCAGTCCTTAGGAGCTACTATCCTACATTTAGATGGACCCTTTCTCCAAAACACCTAAATGGAAAGGCTGAATTCCCTCATCAGCAGTCATTCAGCTCTGCAAATGCCTGGTTATAAGCCATCCATTTGATTCAGGTGTGTTGACAAAGGGACACATCTATAAGGTGCAGGATAGTAGCTCTCCAGGACTGGACTTGGCAACCCCTGCTGTAGAATATTATTCACTTTGCAGGAGAGCTGTGTCTTAATTTAAATGGGCATTTTTACAGCACAATCTACAGTAAGGCCATGACCTATTTGCTTTCGCTCTTCTGTTGTACCAGAACAAAGACACTTATTAGAGACAAAGTGGAAAGGTGGTCTGTGGAAATGCAAATAAACTTTGGACTTTGACTGGACCATCACAATTGGTTGATCTTTTTCTTCTCAGCAATTCTACTGGAGATTTGCTGCTGTGTTTGGGATAATTTCCTTCTGTTCACACAGGTTGGGCCAATCTTCAGCTGTTGGACAGATGGCCTCACATTTGACTTTTAAATACTTTGGTTTATAGAGGAGTTTATGGTGAACATAATGACTGAAGTCACTGAAAAGCGACTATAACTGAGTGTTAAATTATTAAGTGTAGTATCATCAAACTCATTTACTTAACTTACCTAACAGTAGCCTAAAATGTTTTAAACTACAGTCTTTTGACCACACGGTTTTGGATATGAAGGCTAAACCGGTGAACAGCCCTTGAAATGATTTGACTCTAAAAGCATTTTGTTATAAAAATCTTGAAGAAAAATCTATGGAAGTACACTTAGCCATGTAGATGAAACAAAGTGGGAAACCTTTAGTTTTATCACACTACTAATTTAACTATACTTGGCAGAGCAGCAGTGGCATTGACATGAAGACTTTGCTGTATAACGTCATGACAGTTTGATTTGAATGAAGGACATAGACAATCAATCTTTAACAATCATTGTTTAAATGTTGTCCTATTGAATTGCTTGGTAATTCCAACTTGCTGAAGGGAGGAACTGTTCTGTAAGTGTCCAATGTACATCTTCCTCATATTTATTCTATTTGTATGCAGCATGCTGGGAAATAAGAGGAATATTTAATAGGTACATTTTGTGTCAAAAGTTGAGCTGAGGGTTCACACATGAATCCTCTACATGCTGACTGTAAGTCCAATCAAATATCCCTCTTACACCCATGAGACTGTGCCAACATGATGAATATGCAAGGTGAGGCTTGAATGTGCGCATGTGTCTTATATTAACCGCGCTTTTATTATTTTGTTTGCTTTACCCCTAGTTATAAGCAAAACATAGAGACACTTGCTGAAATAATATTATGATTCCTCCCCATTGAATTACCTTTATGCAATCTGCAATATGAAACACTTAATAATGCCTAATAATTAACGTGATACACTGTTGGTAAAGGCCAAGACGATTCCATAGATATCTGTTTAAGCTGCAGAACATGTGGCATCACACTGTAGAAAAAATAAAGAGAAACAGGCTCAAATGTCCGTCCTGCCAAGATTCTAAGATCCCCTTATCTTTAAGTCATTTTATCAAACTAACACAAGGCTCTGATGTTTGCAAAACACAGGAGCAAATTACACTCAAGCATAATGTCTGTCCAGTGAAAATCACACAGTTTTCCACTAGCACCTGTGGCAACACTGTAACAGGAAAATATAAATAATTGAGCTAATGTACATGTGAAGCAGGTGCTGGGTGAGGACACACTCTGACTCTGCATTTTACACATTTAATCACCGATGAGTAATCCTCATCGAACTGTCATGTTCGGATTACACTTCCATATATCTGTTTTGTATTCAAAATCCCAACAAAGTCATGATCCACCTGGTATTCATTTAGTCAACACTTTTATTCAAAATGTCTTACAAGTGAGGAACATATTGGGAGATGAGGGGTGGGGACGTGGGGTAGCATGGGGTGATACGCAGATATTTAAAACCACAAAGTCAACCATAAGATTGGTCTAAACCTTTCCATTGTAGCTCTTGCTGTATGTGTTATGATTTGGAGTTGTTTGGTTTTTGGTTTCGTGTTTTTTCTTTATATGTTTTTCACAGTTAAGGATTTGAATCGTTCTTCTGTTTATTATTATTATTATTATTATTATTATTATTAGATTTTGAATCATGTTTCTGTTTGTTTTCCTGGTCATGCTTTAGATTTTGTATTCATGTTTTGTCAAGTTTGGTTTTTGGATCTGGTTATGCTTTAGTTTCATGTTTTTCTAGTTTCTGTTAGTTTGTACTCATGAATCTCTGTTTTGCTCCAGCCACGTTTTGTTCTGTCTGTCATTATCTTTATTTGGTTCACCTGCTCCAAGGTAATTTGTCTCCTTACTCCACCTGGTTCACACTCCATATATACACACCTGTTCAGTTATTCATCGCAGAAACATTTTCAAATCATGCTCATGTCTAGTTTTCAGATCTTGCTCATGTCTTGTTTTTCGGGTCATGCCATCTCTGTCTATCCAGCCCATTTATTGTTTTGTTCCTGCCTCTTCTGAGAGTGAGTTTTTGTTTTTTATTAAGTCGTTTTTCACCTACTGTCATGCTGCCTGCTAGTCTGCATTCTGGGTTCGTCCGTTGTTCAAGCCCTAACAGTATGTTTAGGGTCGTTGTTCTGCTGAAAGTGGAAACTGCCACAGTTTTTTGCAGTCTCTAACAGGTTTTCTTCCAGGATTTTCCTGTATTTAGCCCCAACCATCTTCCCATTAGCTCTGACCATCTTCAATGTCCCTGCAGAAGACAAGAATGCTCACAGAATGTTCTTGACACCACCATGTCTAATCATAGGGATTTTGTGTTCAAGGTCACGCTTAGGTTTTTGAATGTTGGCGAAAATGATAAATTTTGTTCTCATCTGAACAAAGCATTTGACTTGTTATGGCTTTCTTCTTGCCACTCCTCGAGCCCTGATTTAAAGTGAATGACCATAGGTTTCCTGTTAACATACTCTTCCACCTAAACTGCAGGTCTCCGCAATGCTTCTTTGAGTATTGTCCTCCTTAGCCCAAACTCTCAGTTTAAATAGGGGACCATTCTTGGTGAGTTTACGCAAGTGTCATGCTCCTTCAATTTTCACATTAAGGATTGATCAAGTCAAGTCAAGTTTGTTTATATACGCTTTTCAGCAACAAGGCACTCAAAGTGCTGTACATGAGGAAAAACATTACAATGATAAAGAAAATCAAACACAGAAAAACAAATCAAATGACATTAATAATCCTTGGGAGTTTACTGGTTAGAGCTGGTTCTAATCCAATCTTTCTTATAGAGGTAATTAGCTCGTTAAGTCCTCTGTGGTAAGGAATTCATCCTGTGTTTGAAGAAAAAATATAATATTAATCGTTGATGTTGCTGGTATGAGGCAGTTGTGGTCCCATCATTCAAAGAGTAACAGTCATGGGCACTCACTGAAGTCTAAGTAGAGAAGCTGGGTCACTGGTATAAAACATTTTTAGTACAAACTTTTTAAATACTAATAATGTTTGGCTTTCACTGGTATGAAATTGTTGTAATACAATCCTTCTAAGAAATATTTTTCCAAATCTCTTGTCATTGGTGTAAAAACAGCTTTAGTCAAATTTTCAATTACTAATAATAATTGGCTTTTGCTGGTAATCCTTCTGAGAAATTTGAAAAGTAATGAAATCACACATTTGGGTAAAGTAAGATAGGGAAAAAAATCATATTTCAGACTATTCTGAGCAGAATAGAGTCTGAAACAGTACAAAAAAAACCTCAGCAGGGGTAAGCAACACACACATAAGGATTTAGCAAGGGTACGGTGGAATCTCGAGGGTGCGAATGTATAAGTCTGAGTGTGTTTGCAAGAATTAGACTGTCAACACTAATAGAAGTGCCATTGTCCTTGAGAAGAGAGGTGAAAGTTTTATCAATCGGCCGCATAGTCCTATCAGCACACAGCTGGTAGGGAAGTGCTGGGGAAGAGCGTCGTGTTTATATAACATCCAGGAGATATTGTGGCAATAGCCAGTCAGCAGAAGTTGCCAAGGCCACATTGGGGCGCCAGATTTGGAAAAACAATAAATGTTGTGGTTCAGGCAGTTGTGAATTTCCAAGTACCTTAAGAGTTTTACTGGTATGTCTCAATTGCGATTCCAAATAGCCAAATTTCTGGTACTTTCCACAGATCTCGAGCATACAACTTCTCCAAGATTATATCCTTTAACATCTGAGTCCAACCGCTGCCAGGCTGCGATTCTGTTCAAGAATCGTGTCCAGCTTGCAATTCTGCTCTCTTAACATTTCAGTCTGAGTATTGATCGCTCTACAGACTCCATCCAACATCGTAGGTAGCTTTGGAATGCTTTGAACAGCTGCCCACGTTTTGCGAATCACTCAATAAGCCAGGTAACCACCAACTCCAAAAAGCAGAAATCTTGTTATCAAAAGTCCAAAAATCAGTGCGCCTGGACTAAATTTATATAGTGCTTTTCCATTCATACTGACCACTCAAAGCGCTTTACACACAATCACTAACGCACACATTCATACATCCATTGTAGCTCTTGCTGTATGTTTAGGGTTGTTGCCCTGCTGAAAGTTAAGTCTGACACAGTTTGGAATCTTTTAGAAAAAATATTCAACCTAACTGAATAAACTGAATTTGACTCCACTGTATGATAGTTAGGATTAATTGTAATGTATGTATCTGACTTGAAATCTGCATGATTCAATTGAATTGACTTTGTAAAGTATATTGAGGCGACGTGTTGTGAATTGGCGCTATATAAATAAAACTGAACTGAATTGAAAAAAAAGTTATGTGCTACTTTGTGTTGTTCTATCACAAAAATACTGTTTGTGGTTCTAATGTGACAAAATGTTCAATGAGTATGAATACTTTTACAAGGCATTGTAATCTGGGGAAGAAAACAATTGTTTTGGGAGCTGTAGGAGGTGCACTCTACCTTCTGACTAAAAGTTCTAAGGGCTCTGGACAGGAAGTTAAAGGTTCACAGGATGGGACTCAAACTCAGGCATGCTGTGATGAGGATATTCTGTATGCGTAATTTAAAAAGGCAAAATAAAGTACATTACTACAATTTTCACATGTTCACATCAACTGATTAGAACCTTTTCAGGCGGAACCTGTGCTGACATTTTTATGTTTGGATTGTTACTGATGGAAAGTGGGAGAGGAAAGAGGTAAGGGTAATTTGAGCACAGTAAACTGTCAAGGTTACAGCAAGGGGTTCCATCAAAACTTATTGAAAGTAAAAATGTCTAACATTTATTTAAAAATGTGGTTCAATTACGTTACAAAGTATTCAAGCTGCCATGGTGTGCAATATGTTAAGTATTCTAGTCTGGGAGTATACAGCATTTAATGTATTTCAAATATTTTGGGATTTTGTGTGTGCTGTTTTTACTCTGATATACCAAAATATGTGAAATACAGAACACTAAATATCTTATTACACAAAGGCATGCAGTAACACTGGGAAAACTGGGCTTCTGACACTATGGTCTATAGTCAGACATAATCACTTAGTTTTGTGCACAGTGAAACTGCAGACGTTACTACCGCACCAAGGACATTATTTAAAGAGATAGTTCAGGTATTGCAGAGTGCTATTCTGTGAGCAGTAAATATCTTATCAAGAGTAGATAACTCTTTGCATCTTCAGTTTGATGAAACAGCTATTTGCAAAGATAAATAGGTAATTAAACAATTATTGCCTTTCTACTCATCTGGTACTGTGACAAACTGCTACTGATTTGTTTGTGTGCTCCACATATGCTCCACTGCTACAGAATTTACACAAGTGCTACTCAGATGTTGCAGCAATGATCTGTCATAACATACATCCTGCACAAAGCAAACATTCCATCTGCACTAATAAAGATTCACTAACATGCCAAATATTTTGAGTGGCTCAAATGGACAGCAGCTCCACCCATTTTCTGATTAATTTCGTTGCTAAATACTTGACCACTTCGGGGCACACTCATAGATTGTTTATAGACACTGAACTTTAATCCATAGGTTGCCAGGTGATCATTAAGTGTAGACAAAAAATAAATTAGATGGTAATGAAACAGCTAAAGTACCTAAACACAGACTGTTGTGACTGTACTTGATGTGGTTGTTTTATTTATGCTAAACTCACAATGAGTCATACACATCAAGATTCTTTACAGTAAAATCATCACTATTTCAAAAGATTTTGAAAAAAATTCTAAATACTCCTCTACATAAAGAAAATACATAACCAAGTACTTAGGCCACATTTTAATCTGTTTGCAAAATTTAGCACAATTGTGTCAAGCACACTTTGCATTGAATGTGTTGCTATATTAAAGACTTGAAGTACACTGTGTTTCAAACTGTTTGGCCAAACTAAAGGAAATTGTTTTAATTTGAAAAATAAACACCAACAGCAAGTTTGCTACACAATAGTTCAATAACAATCAAAGAAATTTTGGATTATGACTGTTGTTTGCAAATTCTCTACAAATATCAATTTAACTTTACCATCAATGCAAACATGATTTATAATAGTCTACATATTTTTCATAATTTAATTACACATCAGCATTAAGACTCTTTGGTTTTTACCAACTGAGAGATACTGTAAGCTGTTTCAGTTATCTTTAAAAATTTAATTTGATGTTCAGACCACTTCATACATATAAGATGTTTGGTGTACTGATGCTAGAAAATAAAGGTATACACTCATCGGCTACTTTATTAGGTACACCTTGCTAATACCGGGTTGGACCCCCTTTTGCCTTCAGAACTGCCTTAATCCTTCATGGCATAGATTCAACAAAGTACTGGAAACATTCCTAAGAGAGTTTGGTCCATATTGACATGATGGCACCACACAGATGCTGCAGATTTGTCGGCTACACACCCATGATGTGAATCTCCCGTTCTACCACATCCCAAAGGTGCTCTATTGGATTGAGATCTGGTGACTGTGGAGGCCATTTGAGTACAGTGAACTCATTATCATGTTCAAGAAACCAGTCTGAGGTGATTCCTATCTTATGACATGGCACGTTATCCTGCTGGAAGTAACCATCCGAAGATGGGTACACTGTGGTCATAAAGGGATGGATATGGTCTAGAACAATACTCAGGTAGGCTGTGGCATTGACACGATGCTCAATTGGTACTAAGGGGCCCAAAGTGTGCCAAGAAAATATCCCCCACACCATTACACCACCACCACCAGCCTGAACCGTTGATACAAAGCAGGATGGATCCATGCTTTCATGTTGACGCCAAATTCTGATCCTACAATCCGAATGACGCAGCAGAAATCGAGACTCATCAGACCAGGTAACGTTTTTCCAATCTTCTATTGTCCAATATTGGTGAGCCTGTGCGAATTGTAGCCTCAGTTTCCTGCTCTTAGCTGACAGGAGTGGCACCGGGCGCGGTCTTCTGCTGCTGTTGCCCATCCGCCTCAAGGTTCGATGTGTTGTGCATTTAGAGATGCTCTTCTGCATGCCTTGGTTGTAACGAGTGGTTATTTGAGTTACTGTTGCTTTTCTATCAGCTCGAACCAGTCCGGCCATTCTCCTCTGACCTCTGGCATCAACAAGGCATTTGCGCCCACAGAACTGCCACTCACCAGATATTTTCTCTTTTTCGGACCATTCTCTGTAAATCCTAGAGATGGTAGTTCATGAAAATCCCAGTAGATCAGCAGTTTCTGAAATACTCAGACCAACCTGTCTGGCACCAACAACCATGCCACGTTCAAAGTCACTTAAATCATCTTTCTTCCCCATTCTGATGCTCGGTTTGAACTGCAGCCGATCGTCTTGACCAGCTGCTGCCATGTGATTGGCTAATTAGAAATTTGCGTCAACGAGCAGTTGGACAGATGTACCTAATAAGGTGGCCGGTGAGTGTAAACCCTCATGTTAATATTTTGACTGCCGTGCCAAAAATAAATAGATACAATGGATGTAGTTTAGTACATCTGACAAGCTGGTAACAACTTAATCTGACAAACCAGACCTTTTGGAAGAGCACAAAAATCCAGCTAAATGTTTACCCGCTTAGCATTAGCAGCTAGGCAGCCATCTGCTATAGGAGAGGACTGCTCTTTCTGCAGTTTCTTTATACAGTACATGTAATGAGGAACATCTTTCTTGCATAATAATACAGCAGAAGTAAAACTGCTTTAAATGCTTGGTGAGTGAAATATTTCTATTTTACTTTACCTGCTTTCTGCTGACAAGTCCAGCAATATGCAAAAGGCGATGCATTGACTATCAAAGAAGCCCAGTCTTTAATAGATTTGTCACTCAAGATGGCTGTAATTGCAATTTTATTTTTAAACAGTATAACGTAACTATTCTAATGCTATACTATTATCAAGCTTTTCATCAAAACCTTAAACCATTTAATTTATATGTGAGAGTTAAATTAATGTTGAATAAAATGGAGGAAAAGAGAGGTAATTTGGCTGAGGTAGAACATAGAACAATAATGCAAAGAATCCACCTCACATACGATGTCACAATCTCTCTGGTATGGCAGATCACTATCTAACCCTTCACAATCTAATATTGTCACATTGCCCTCCCATAAACCCACATATCAAGGAACAACATGGCAGCATCTTAAAACAAGGAGGGGTTGGAGGAGCACCTGCCAATAGATTACATACCTAATTCCTTTTATCATAGCTCATATTTGGTATGTTCCAACCAAGCTGCTTTTATTTCCTGTTTTATAGTAAATCTGCTGTACACGTTGTAGTCTGACCCTTGTTTGTTTCACCACTGGCTGGGTCGGATCTACCATATGGGCAATCTGGTCACTTGCCCTGGGCCCCTCTCTGCCGGCAGAAATGTTTTCCCACTACACAAAAATAGCGCATGCAGGGCATTTCTCTCAATTTTCATAATCGTCCAATCAGAATAGAATAAAAGTTTTTTTTCTTTTATAAAATGAACTCTTATGATTGTCTTTTTTATATATTAAGTTTGTTGTCTTGAAGAGTGTTCACACCAAACGCAATTCCAGATAATTTTTTGCCTCATTCGCGTGCTGTCATTTGCCTGACATTTCGCCAGCAATTCGCGTGGCCAACAGGTGACAACACTCCCCTAGCTTCACTGTGTCATCAAATAGGAGGAGCTTCTATCTGCTGCTTGCCAGTGTCGTGCCAAGGTACTTATCCCTGACAGAATTTGTATCCCCTGCGTTGGGAGCGTGCATTTGGCAGGAAGAGCGGACCCAGTTGTTTCTGCCTCAATTCTAACCAACTGGATGTGGAAGTAGAGATTATTTACTTTTGTAAAAGATGAGTGTCATTAAGTTAATCATTCAGCTACTGGTTTACAACAGATAATGATGCATTTATTGATGTTCTTACGCGGTATCAGACTTGATTATTTGAACAAACCGAGAGCATTTGCCCAATAAGAGGATAATCACATCAGTATAAACTCGATTAATAAAAACATTAATGCTTGATAAACCACATTCTCAACATGTAAACTGATCTGTGATTATTTCCAGATCGCAGATCACCGTAAGTTTGTCTGCTGATAACAAAATACACCTTCCTGAGTACATCACTGAACCATTGTCTACTTTAGTCTTTTAAAACACATTTTGTTGCTAGATCCATATGAATGGATCATGTGAAACAGATCCCAAATGTAAAAAATAGAACTTCATCATGCCACTGCAATGTACTTTTTTATGTTCTTTTGATTTTCAGTGCAAAGTTGTAAAGCACTTTGAATTGTGTTGTTGCTGTAATGTGCTATATAAATAATCTTGCCTCGCCATGCCTTAACAGTATACAACAGTATGTAACACACCACCATTCAAATTTCTGACAACAATAATATTTTCCTTTTAATTATTGTTAAAATAAATGCAGTAATACATATGTTATTTTGTGGTGTATGGCCTTTTTTGTTTTTTTATTCCACAGATGACCTGACTAACAGTATTGCTAACAATAACATGTTTTATACACTGTAAGCTGAATATTCTTTGACAGATCTACATTCAGGCTGCTAGCCAAAAAAGGTCATTGGTTTTTTCCACTTTGCAGTGTTATTGAAATGTAAATATTTTTGAAAAATTAAGTAAAAACATGGAGAAAGTACTTGTATGTATCTTTGCAGACAAGCGAGAACATCAGTCTTCATGATGAGTTTTTAAGTAGAAAAATCAAGAGTGTGGGATACTGTTCAGGGTCAGCTGTCAGGATCTGCCTGTGTTAGGTTTTTGTGTTTGTTTACCTTCTTTGCTCAGCCAGGTGCTTTTCTGTTAATTTTAGTTTATTAAGATTCCTTCTGTTTAGTTTTTGTTACTTTATGTGTTTATAATGTTGCAACTTGGAACCTGCCTATTTGCTGGTCTGCTCTCCGCTCTGCCACTAATTGCATTCATTCTGTTCACCTGTGCCTGATTGCTGTTTGCTACCTGTAGCTCAGGTCTCTGCCTATAAAAGCTCCTTCCAGCCAGGTGTTCTCTGCCAGATTATCTTAAGCTTCTCAGCCTTGCCTTGATATTTTATTTATTTTTTTTGCTTAGCTGTTCTTGACCTTAGCCTGTTGCCTGACCTTGATTTAATAATTATGGATTGAAAACCTCTGCCACTATAAACTGTACTTACCTATTGGAAATGTGCCTTTTGGATTATCCCTGATTGTCTTTCTTGCCATGTGCTCTGGATCTTGGAGCTGATTCTGGATCTGTGCGGATCAGCTCATCATAAGGAAGTTAGCGGCTTTTACCTCCAGCATTTCCCCCCTCAGATTTTTGCTCAGCCACTTACCTTCTCCATTCCCTTACAAAAGACTCCAGATCCCTGCAGAGACCAGCTTCTGTCCAACACCAGCGGTCAAATAAACTTTTGTTACATAACGTCACTGTGTCTGTCTGAATTATCGGGTTTTCAGATCTGGTCACAACAGTGTTAGATATGTTTAGTTTACATTTTCTCATAGATCTAGTTTCCCCCAGTTCATTGGTTCACACTTCACCTCCCTCAGTATTTAAGCTCTCTGGTTTTTGTGGTTTACCACAGGTTCCTACTGTTTGCTACCCTGATGTTACCCAGTCTGTTTCCTGTCCAGGATGTATCCCATAAGCCTGAGTTTATTCATTTATTAAACTAACCATCATTCCTCACCTTGTGACTTCCCACTTTTTCTGCATTTTGGTCCTACACTCTGTTATGACATCAGCCTGATATTTTTGGCATGCCCCTCTAATTTTACTATCTTAAGAGCTCCAAAATGTCATAAGTGTTTGTGAACTAAAAATCAAGACTGTGCGATAATGTTGGTGTGTGGTGTGTTTTTTCTTTTTGTTTGTTTGTTTTTTCAGACAGAGGGGTACACAAATCATGGCAGGGTCAGCCGGGCGGTCTGTTTCCACCCAATACGGGGGAAGACTGGGGAAGAAAGATTTAAAATGTCAAAGATAAAGAGCACTAACTAATTTTAACGATATTAAAATTAAAATGGCTGGAGTAAAATGGGGATACAGATTATTGCAGTGTAGAATGAAATAAGAATGTTCAAATGAAGATGTTAGAACAGACTCTGTGTTGAAGATTATGGTAATGGCAAGGAGGACTTCCAGTCTGAATGACTATGTGCTACAAAGAAAAATGCCAAAACACCAGTGGAAACGAGCAAAAAGCTGGTTAACACCTTTTTAAAATGGGTTTTAGTGCTTTAACATCTGTACAAGTCTTTCCATTGATTATTGAGAAAACTATGAATACTTTTCTACATACTATTTTTTCACAATGTAAATATAAACCTTTTTATTTTTCTTATACATTGATTATTCTTTGAAAGATACCTGCCTTGTTTCCTACCAATTCAAATCAGTTTAAATCTAGATTTGCCAGGGTTACAAAGAACAATAAATGTGTCATTATCTGTTGTAAGCCACTAACTGAATGATTAACTAACGACATTCATTTTTCACAAAAGTGAAATATCACCTCCACGTCTAGTTTGTTAGAATTGAGGCGGAAACAATTGGGTCCTCTCTTCCTGCCGAATGAGCGCTCCGGACGCAGGTGATAGAAATTATGGAGATAAATTGGGGCCATAAAGTTTGTCTGAAAACATTTTTTTTTAAATTTAAAAATATTTTTGAAACTGAAAAAAAAGGATTTAAAACTGAAAAGAAATGTCTTTACCAGATTCTCCAGAGACGGAACCAGTTTGGAGAGTACCATCACCTACTCCTGGAGCTGTCTTGGTCTAGTTGACGATCAATTTTAGTCATACTTACATCTATCCAGGACCCAGTTTGAGGACATGCTCTCCCACGTTGGGGGATGAATCAGCTTCCGGAACACCAACTACGGGCACTATAGAATGCCTGTCCATCTGTCTTCGGTGAGTAAATAAACTTCAGCTCAATAGAAAAACAGCCAAATTGTACGAGGACCGCCAAAATACACCAGGCAAAAGCAGCTACAACAGAATGTAGCATGATAGTGTGGAAAATATGAAGGCATTATTATTAGTAGCTAAGGGTGTATTCACACTTGCCACTTTTGGTCCGCTTTAAACGGACCAGAGTTCGTTTCCCCCCTTGGTCCGGACCTTTTGTGCAGGTGTGAATACACTCAAGCAAACCCTGGTCCGAGACACCACAGACAGAATGACCGAGACCCACTTTTTGAGGTGGTCTCGGTCCGCTTCCAAACGGACTCTGGTGCAGTTCGCTTATGGTCTGAATACAAACCGGCCCCGATTGGAACCAACTACAAAAAGCGTACGTCTCTTTGGACATAAAAAGCCACCGTAGCCGGTAGCAAAGGTGTGTGTTGTAAGGTAATCATACCTGATAAGCTGTGTGTTGCTTAGCAACGCTACTGGCTTGTTGTGGGACAAGGGACGTAGAGAACGTCGGCATTCAGCATGCATTCTCCAACGGGGTTCCAACATTATAAATGGAACGTTTCAAAGTCTGTGTTGAATGAGCTGCTCTTGACTCACAATAATATTGCAGCTGTAATAACAGCACAAATATGCAGAACAGAGTTGCTGCACACAGCACGTCTACAGCTGTTTTCCTAAATTTCCGGGTCTGTGCTCTGTCCTGCCTCCATCATTTCTGTCCAATGGGAACAATGATCGTCACCCGTGTGGCTTTGTTTACAAGTAATAGTTCACTTGCAAAAAGTACAATGTGACAACAAACCACACCAAATGAAATGTATAAAGTTTGCTTTTGGTCCGGACCAAACAAGCGGACCAAAGGACTTTCCCGGTGTGAATACAACCTTATACTACGATATGCTCTGCTGCTTATAGACTGATTTTAATTAGGAATTTTATACTTTTGATAGCTTGAAAAAACCTTAACATTAGCTTCTAGTGACATAATTAATAACATAAGGAGTGAGAATTATTAAAGGTTAAGGCTTGCAGATGTTTTCTGTCTGTACCATGAGGAGCCAGGAGTATTTGTGGGGCGGTGTGCCACTCCTCTCTGAATGACCAAAACTTCTAATAACTATTCCACCTAGAAAATCCTGTGAGCAACACAATTCTTTAATTAATGATGAAATGTATGTCTGTTTCTTTGATGCTGTTGTTGGGGAGATATTCCACAGAGAGAATGATTGTGTATGTAACTGAAAAATTGCAGCACAGCAACGGTGAGGTATAAAACGGAATGGAACGCAGGCCCAATCAGACAACACACGGAGGCAGGTCGAGTAGCAGAGTAAGTATGATGTCTCCCCCTTTGAATTCAGATTGGTTTGAATAAACCTGTGGAGCGTGTAGCTGATCTCTGACTGATTATTGTCCGTTGGGGCGCCAAATAAAAGAGTCAATGAGAGGAGAGGAGTAATAAAGGAATTAACGGACGGCCAGGGAATTTTTCCTACCTCAACAGTAGCGATAAGTACTGAATAATTATGTAGTTTAAATAACAGCTGACCAGCGACCTAGAAATCAGGCTTGCTGACATATGCATCTGAAAATTAAATACTTATGAATAAAATATCCCACAAAACATTAGACATCTAATGGACGTTTAGATCAGATCTATATTGAGTCCGTCGGTCGAAACCCAATTCTGGACAACGTGCAACGTGCAAACAAGGTCCGTCACTTGGATGTTTAATGATGACCCCTCTTGTACGTCAATAGGCAGGTTAATGTTTGAATGTCAGACTTTTGAAGGTCATATAGACATCAAAGACAGGTGCAGATTTATTCTTTTATTTTCTTAATATGAATATATATTATTTAAAATAAAACATCATTTAATTACTTATTTGTAATATGTTGAATTTTGTATTACATTTTAATGCATTTACTCAACTTTTTTTATTTTATTTTCATTTTTATTATTTTCAATTAATACAATTATTATTATTATTATTATTATTATTATTATTATTACATTTTATTCAAAAAGGTTGTTTCAAAATTCTTACTGTGGCTATGAGGTTACACACTCATGTAAAGTAAGTTGCTGTGTGTACCGGTGAAGTTATTTGCTTTCCGCCATTAAGAAAAAGAAGAATTGTATTCTTTGTTTTATGGTGCGTTCACACCGAATGCAGATTCTGTGAATATTTCGCCTCATTTGTGTGCTTTTGCCCGCTTGACATTCCACGTGAAGTCTGCGTTGCCATTTGGCAACAAGCGGCAATGCTTCGCCGCGTCATCAAATAGGAGGAGCTTCCATCTGCTGCTTGCTGGTATCAACTGAACATGGCGGACATGGATTACATGTACCTAATTAAGGTGTTTTATCTGTGGAGAGCCGAAAAACGCCACCGACGTCAATGTCCCTGGGTTCACCAGATTCTTCAGGGATGGGAACAGTTCGGAGATTACCACCACCTACTCCAGGAGCTGCGTCTGGCTGACGGTCGATTTCAGCGGTACTTCCATCTATCTAGGACCCAGTTCGAAGATCTGCTGTCCCGCGTTGGGAGACAGGGACACCAACTACCGAACCATGTCTTCGGTGAGTAAATAAATCTCAGCTCAGTAAAAAAACAGCCGATTTTTAATGTCCACTTCTTCTGAATATATAATATTTGTGCCTAAACATAACCAGGCGAGGTCCTTTCTGTACTTGTCTCGGTAAAAGTAATTAGTTGAGTCATACAACTCTGGCTTGCCGCACACCGCCACTATGATCTGGTCCTCCATCTTCACTGACAACCGCGTCTTCTCCGCTGCTGTCTTTCACTCTACGTCACAGCCACATCCAGTCCCTGATTGGTTGACGCAACGCGAATTTAGGAAAAAGTTCAGATTTTTCAACTTGTCCATCGTTCCCACTTCACTCCTACTTTGCTCGGTGCGCCTTCCGTGCCGCATCCTCTGTCTCCTTCACACCGCACCGCGCCGCGCCGCTCCGCCCCTGAACGCGCCTCTACATAGGGATAACATGTAAATCGGCTGCTCCTATTGCAGAATCCGCGTTCGGTGTGAACGCACCATTAGAGCCCCAGCATTATAATTTCAACCAGTCAACGCCACTCTGAATGGCTGAGGCAGCACATGATCAACCAATCAATTTTGCTCTTAATGAGCAGCACACTTAATTTAAAACTACTGCTTTTTGGTGTTCATTTCTCCTCTAGCTGAAGTAAATGGCCATGCTCAACTCACTGCAGTACACTCAAAAGTTGAAGGTAAGTTCGATTCTGCTTACTTAATTTTATGTGTTAGATGTTTTAGCTTTGTTGTCTTAAACTGCTGGCTCTAATGGCTTGCACCTCTTCAGGTAATGTTAGCTACAACATCTGTCTCTTGTGGTTCCTGTGGTAGACTGTTATTAAGGCAAATAGAACAATGCGGGTTAGAAAATTAATTATTCTAACTTACTATTTTTCCATTGTGGAAAAGGAATCTGGGCTTCTCCGCAATACAAAGCATTCATTTTTGAAACCATGTAAAAAGATTTCACAACACTGGTTCTGTGTTTCAGAAAGCTTAATTTGCAATAAAGAATAATTTAAAATCAAGTTGGACAAAGTGTAAACATAACCACACGAAAGTTAGGGGTACAGCATTAAGGAAAATAAAAAATCTAAATCACAATATTTTAGCATACAGAAAAAAACAAAGAAATTGCACATAGAGCAACATTTTTGCAAGATATACATGTTAAAATAATAATTTAACATGAAATGTTGTCCAAAAACTGCCTTCAACCTTAGTAAGCAGAGTACAACTTGGCAGTGAAAGATCTCCTAATATCCAGTTACTATGGGAAGAAATTTGTGCCATCAGAAACTGAATTTAAATTGCTCAGACTGAATCTGTATTTGTGTAATTTGAAATTAAATTTGTTAGAAAATGAATTTCACTAAACTGAAACTGAATATAATGGTTTAAAACTGAATTTGTTTGCTTTGAAAATTGCTTTGCTTTGTATTGAAAACTCAGTTTGTTTAATTTCACTTTCAGGCCTGAAATTCAATTGCAGTTCCAAATTTCAGTTTTTTCTGTCACACATCCGTGTTCTTGAAGCCAGAGATTAATCAAACACAGATTTATTGATTCACGGATGTCATTCACTATTGCCGGGTCCAAATTCAGGACTGCATCCTTTGAAGGATTGTCGGCCGATAACGTCCTGGATGAGGCGACGAATGGTCTCCAATCTCCAAGGTTCCAACAAATGTGTCCTTCTTATCCCATGATTCATTGCGGGTCGAAGTAGATTGTTCAAATGGAAGTAGCAAAGGCCGGAGGACAGAAAAAAACTGTGAATAAAATTGGATATATTGCGCATTCTGTGAAACAAACTTTTTACTACGTTTTTAGATGAGAATATAGTTGTGTAAACCTAAAATATCTGATCAGTTTATCAAGATATCTCTTAATTGCACAAATGTGCCGATGTGTTCGTCCACTGCCCCAGCAGCCGGCTCGCCTCGCCAGCTGTCAGCTGACCGGGTGGTTGAGGTGCATTAAACCCCGAGAGAACAGCTGACTCCCGGCACATTATTGTTTTCAAAATCCCGCTGGGTTTCCCCAATGGGTGGAAGTTAAACAGATATAATTCAGTCAGATGAAATCTAATATTAATGTTTGGTTTATTTATTATAATAATTATTATTTTTATGTTTTGCAAATAAACTGATTTAAACGTTGTTCCTAAAGTTAATATGTTAGTGTTTAAGTTGTTGAAAGCTTTACAAATAAATTTGTATTTGTCATCAATGTATTTCTTCTAGTGTATTTTTATATCTATGAACACAAAAAATATTTTCAACATTTTAAATGGCTGAATAATAAAAAAGATCATAAAACAGTAACATTTTAAAATAAAACAGCATTATAAGCCATCACCAATATGTAAATAAAAGGGTAAATAAAAACGGTGTAGTTATTTAGAGTAGAGACAACATTATTAACCTTCAGGCTCCATTTGTTCGGCTTCACAGCTCTGCGATTCACGCTAACACAGTTGCTAGGCAACACAAGTTACGCAAACCAACGTAACACCGGCGGCACACTATGCTAATCTGGCATGTTTAGCTAATAGCTACATGTAGCATAAGTGTTACTGTTTGACCATCATTTGTCTACATGATGCTTCTTATAGATGCTCATTTGACTTGGGGATTGACATCCACCAAGCTCATGTATGCTGCGCTGCTCCAGCTCAACATGCCATAAAGGAAGTTTAACCAAATGTGAAACGTAAATTGATGAATCTGTGTTTGATTAATCTGTGGCTGTCCTCAAGGACCCAGATGTGTGACACAAAAAACTGAATTTTGGAACTGAAATTGAATTACAAACCTGAAAGTGAAAGTAGTCAAATTGAAATTTAATACAACAAAATACATTTTAAAAGCAAATGAATTCAGTTTCAAACCATAAAATTCAGTTTCTGTTTAGTGAAATTCATTTTCAAACCAATGCATTTAATTTCAAATTACACAAACACAAATTCAGTCAGAGCAATTCAAATTCAGTTTCTGATGGCAAAAGTTTGTTCCCACAAGTTACGCCTTTTTCAAGTATTTTGAATTAGAGGGTAGACATTTACAGAGCTTGTATTTTTCTGATCCTTTGTAAACTGTCGAGGTAGGAAAACTTTACTGGCCGTCCATTAACTCTTACATTACTCCTCAATTCTCATCGACTCTTTTTATTTGCCACCCCAAAGGACAATCATCAGTCAGAGATAATTTGTATGCTTCCACAAGTTTATTAAAACCAATCTGAATTCAAAGGGAGAGACATCACACTTACATGGGTACCTGGAAATGTCTGTGTGCTGTCTAACTGGGGGCTGCGTTACATTACATTTTATATTCCACGCTGCTATGCAGTACACATACACAATCATTCTGTCTGTGGATGTCTCCCCAGCAACAGTGTCAAAGAAACCGATATACTTCATTATTTAATCAAAGAATCGTTTCCCACACGTGGATACAGACAGAGAACACCTGCAAGCCTTATCCTTGATTAATGAACACTCATTGTTTTATAATACTAGAGGCTACTGTTACAGTATCAAAGAAACAGAGATACATTTCATCATTTAATAAAGAATTGTTTCCCACACGTCTTCGGGAATCTTCAGGGTGGAATACTTATCAGAAGTTTCGGTCAGCACAGAGAGGAGTAGCATGCCTCCCCAATACACTGCCGGCCTCTCACGATACAGACAGAAAAGACATGCAAGCCTTAACCTTGAATAATAAACACTCATTGTGTTATAATACTAGAGGCTAGTGTTGAGGTTTTTTCTAACTATCAAAAGCATAACTAAAACTTCTAATAAAAATCAATCTATAAACAGCAAAGTCCCAAATATATCTTAGTCTTAGCTACTAATAATAATGCCTATATATTTCCACAATTTCCCCATTTTGATCTCCACTAGGAGATCACTCCACATAGGGTGCAGCCAGCTCCAGCCCCTGAAGTTCATCCGTCAAAGCACACATCTGATTAGTAGGAGGTTTAGATTCAGCACTCCCCTTCTCAATTGTGGCAGTGATGAAGCAAACCATCAGAGCCCTGATGCATGGTACACAGAAACAACCACAGGTAACAATAATGGCAACAAAAGTAGCTACCTACCTTCTACTGTTTCTCTCTGAGTCCCAATCTGAACATGAAGTGGTACAGTCACAGGCAGAATTTGTGTAGCCCCTGAGAAGCCCATCACAGAAACAGTCTTGGCAGAAAGCAGTGGTTTAGGAGGTTGCTGTGTTATGGTGGAATAAGTTGCTCCAGTGTCCACTGAAAAATTTAGACCGTTCTCTCCCACCTTTGCAGACAACATGGGGTCTGCCGTGCCCACGCTGCCAAGGTCCTCCTCAGGGGTGTGTCAGTATGGACTATAAGACGGGTATCCACCCATCTGTGGATACTGGCCCTGCAGGGGTGGGGGAGGTGCCATACCTGCATTAGGAGGGACCCTGCTGCAGCTCAACCTGTTCCTCCTGCTGGAGATGCAGCTCCAGCAGGAGGAACAGGTTGAGCTGCAGTTAACATTACCTTTTCAGTTTTATCACTTTTTCTCTTATTTAATTTCTCTTTGGCCTCTTGCAGCTGCAATTTAAGGAGCTGATTCTGTAGCTGCTCCTTCTCCTCCTTTTTCTTTTTCTCTGCCTCCTGAGCATTATGTAAATGGTGAATTAAACATTTTTCCCACTTTGTGAAGTCTGTTCCTTGCAAATCAGGATTATTTTTCATCTTTTGACACACCTCAACAGGAACTCCTTTTAATACGGCTTCTCTAAACAGCTCTCCCATTCCGGTCCCGTCACCCTTGAGATTAACTCCTGTGTGTCTCATCCACGTGTCCACTGCACCACTAATGTACTCTTTAGGATGCTGGTTAGGGACCCAATCAAATTGAGGGACTGCAACGGGGGCGGTGGGCAGATACTGATTTCTTATGGTCTTCCCTAGGGCTGTCATTACATGTGTCAGGGGTCCTTACTGCAGTCAGCATTCTGTTCTATTTCTCTAGCAACCGAGGGATGCACAGATCACCCCAAAATTGCTCTAAAGTCACCCAAGGCCAGTGTCATGCCTTTAGTCAATCTATCTAATTTCTGTAACCAGACACGTCCACACCCTGCAATAGGTGGCAACTTATCTACTAATGTACGGTGGCCGGGGGGTGCAAAAAACTTTTACAAGTACTGAAACAAATTTACATTTCAGAAAACATTTTTACATTTCAGAAAACCAATTTATATTTCAGAAAACACTTTTACATTTAAGAAAACTAATTTACATTTCAGAAAACAAATTTACATTTCAGAAAACAATTTAACAAGATGCTAAACAAATTTACATTTAAGAAAACTAATTTACATTTCAGAAAACAAATTTACATTTCAGAAAACTCTTACATTTCAGAAAACTCTTTTACATTTCAGAAAACACTTTTACATTTCAGAAAATCAACCAGAAAGGGAATGCACCAACGCCAAGGCTGACCCGGAAGTCAGCCTCAGGGGCTGCATCCTTCGACGGCCGTATTTGTAGGCCAATTACGTTACAGCGCGGCGACGAAGGCTGTCCCAATTCATGAATCATGACTCCCTCAAATGCGGCCGACAAATGTGTCCTTATTTTGCCCAATTTGAAGGATGGGTCGTGAGTATCCTTCGCGGCCCATCATTTCCCATCATTCATTGCGGGTCGAAGCAGATTGGTCAACCAAGGGAAGCCATGGCGGACCATAGCAACAAAAGCTGTGAGTAAATTGTGGAAAATTACACTTTCGGTGACACAAATTAACTTCCACAATGTTTTTAGTGCGGGGATATAACTATGTAGACGTGAAATATCTGCTTGATTTATCTAGACATCGCTTAATTTCAAACGTGCTCCGACGTGTTCGGAGTTTTCCGTTCCCGGCGTAGTAACTGGCTCGCCTCGCCAGCCCTACCGGCGGTGAGGCGAGCTATACTTGGAGATATCTGATCCGACTATCGGCACTAAGCTCCAGCTGGCTGTCATCACAGTGAACGTTTAACACAAGTGATTTCTAACAGTTTATGTTATTATTTTAATTGTTACTGAAAATCAATTTAACATTTCAGGTGATATTAAGGTTAACCAGAATAAATGGACAGTTTTATGTAATCCAACTGTATCGCTGGACAGTGTGATTGAGAATAAATAAGCTTTTCAATATTAATTGTTAATGAAGAAATGTGCTACATGTTTTAAAAGTTTATTTATAATTCAGTTAGCATTATAATTTCTGATTCCAGGTAAACCCGACGAGGAATACACCTCCAAATGTAAGTGAATCTCAGTAAAGAAGTTAAAAGTTTGAAAGAGCTTTTTTTAGACATTTGCATAGAAATATTTTAAGATATTCTTCAAATTAAGACAAATGTGAAATTAAAAGGCTTTATTTTTGCTCTGATATTAAGCAAAATGTTTTTTTTTGTTTTTTGTTGTTGTTTAGGGACAAAAAAGCAGATGGGCCAGTTTATTAAGCTCAGGGGTGAGAATGACCACCTTTTTACTGGAGCTAAAAACTCAGCCACCGTGGCTTGGAGGTACAATAACAACATTATTTGCAGTCAGTTTCTGTCCAGTTTCAATAACTCCTATCTTTCTAACTTTCATAAATATCCATCCAGTGATTAACATACTTCTTTCGGTTCAGGACAATTCTGGCGAAGATGGACCAACAGGGGAAGGTCACCCCCTTTGCAGGCCAAAACAATGTGGGACAATTTGAAAAAAAAAAAAGAGAATTTCGAGTATGTTCAGAAGTTCTCATGTCACACACAAATAAAAAAATATTTCTAAAAGTCTTGTTGGTTTCTCTGTTTAGTCAATTTTTTTTTTTTTTTTTTATTCCATCTAACTTTAGGATTGTAAGTATCCAGGGTCAGGAGAGGGAGTCAGTGAAAAGCCCACTGCTGCTACTTGGCCCTGGTTTGTCCTTATGGATGAGGTGTTGGGACCGAGGTCTTCCACAACACCTCCTGTCCTAATTGCCTCCATCCCTGAGGACACTCCAGGGCCAAGCGGAGCGGTGGGCAACCAGATGGAGAAGGAAGACAGTGAGCCAGCAGGAAGGGGTCAGAAAAGAAAGAGGGACAGAGATGAAGAGATGATGGAGTTGATCAGGGAGGACATGAGGGCACAGAGAGAAGCAGAGGAGAAGAGGGCAGACTGTTGGACAGACTGTTTTCCAAAGAATGGCACCAAAATAAGGTGCTACATAAGAAATATTAAGTTTGGTTCAGATTGTTTCTTAAAGTTTTAAGGTGTTCTAATAAATTTCAAAATTGTTTTTGTACTCGTCGTCTTCCGCTTATCTGGGACCGGGTCGCGGGGGCAGCAGACTCAGCAGAGTCCCTCAGACGTCCCTCTCTCCAGACACTTCCTCCAGTTCCTCCAGGGGGAGCCCAAGGCGTTCCCAGGCCAGCCGAGATGTCCCTCCAGCATGTCCTGGGCCGTCCCCTGGGCCTCCTCCCAGTGGGACGTGCCTGGAACACCTCCCGAGGAAGGCGTCCAGGAGGCATCCGGTATAGATGCCCAAGCCACCTCAACTGGCTCCTCTCGATGTGGAGGAGCAGTGGCTCTACTCCGAGCCCCTTCCGGATGGCCGAGCTCCTCACCCTATCTCTAAGGGAGTGCCTGGCCACCCTACGGAGGAAGATCATTTCAGCCGCTTGTATCCGGGATCTCGTTCTTTCGGTCATGACCCAAAGTTCATGGCCATAGGTGATGGTAGGAACGTAGACCGACCGGTAAATTGAGAGCTTTGCTTTTCGGCTCAGCTCTCTCTTCACCACAACGGACCGGCACAGCGCCCCCATTAATGTGGCAGCCGCACCGATCCGTCTGTCGATCTCCCGCTCCATTCTTCCCTCACTCGTGAACAAGACCCCGAGATACTTAAACTCCTCCACTTGAGGCAGGAACTCCCCTCCAACCTGAAGAGGACAAGCCACCCTTTTCCGGTCGAGTACCATGGCCTCGGACTTGGAGGAGCTGATCCTCATCCCAGCCGCTTCACACTCGGCTGCGAACCGCCACAGCGCATGCTGTAGGTCTTGGCTAGAGAGGGCCAGCAGGACCACGTCATCCGCAAAAAGAAGAGACGAAATCCACTGGTCCCCAAACCAGACCCCTTCCAGCCCTTGGCTGCATCTAGAAATCCTGTCCATAAAAGTTATGAACAGGACCGGTGACAAGGGGCAGCCCTGCCGGAGTCCAACATGCACTGGGAACAGGTCCGACTGTTCCCAGTGCGGACCAAACTCCAAACTCCTGCTCCGCTCGTACACTAATAAAGGGCCCCCAATTCCATACTCATGGAGCACCCCCCACAGGGCATCACGAGGTACACAGTCGAATGCCTTCTCCAGGTCCACAAAACACATGTGAACCGGTTGGGCAAACTCCCATGAACCCTCGAACACCCTGTAGAGGGTATAGAGCTGGTCCAGTGTTCCACGGCCGGGACGAAAACCACACTGCTCCTCCTGAAGCCGAGGTTCGACTATCGGTCGGACTCTCCTCTCCAATACCCTGGCGTAGGCCTTACCAGGGAGGCTGAGGAGTGTGATCCCCCTGTAGTTGGAACACACCCTCCGGTCACCCTTCTTATGTAGGGGGACCACCACCCCAGTCTGCCAGTCCAGAGGCACTGTCCCCGACCGCCACGCAATGTTGAAGAGGCGTGTCAACCATGACAGCCCTACAACATCCAGAGACTTGAGGTACTCAGGGCGGATCTCACCCCCCGAAGCCTTGCCACCGTGGAGCTTTTTAACCACCTCGGTGACTTCAGCCATGTTTGAACATGGTGTTCGTTATGGACAATCCATGACTAGCCCAGAAGTCCAATAACAAAACACTACTCGGATTCAGATCGGGGAGGCCATTCCTCCCGATCACACCTCTCCAGGTGTCACTGTCGTTCCCCACGTGGGCGTTGAAGTCCCCCAGCAGAATAATGGAGTCCCCGGGAGGGGCACTATCCAGCACCCCCAACAGGGACGCCAAGAAGGCCGGGTACTCTGCACTACCACTCGGCCCGTAGGCTGAAATGATAGTCAGAGACCTCTCCCCAACCCGAAGGCGCAGGGATACGACCCTCTCATCCACTGGGGTAAACCCCAACACGAGACGGCTGAGCTAGGGGGCAACAAGCAAACCCACACCAGCCCGCTGCCTCTCCCCGTGGGCCACTCCAGAGTAGAAGAAAGTCCAACCCCTCTCAAGGAGATGGGTTCCAGAGCCCACGCTGTGCGTGGAGGCAAGCCCGACTATTTCTAGTCGATATCTCTCGACCTCCCGCACAAGCTCAGGCTCCTTCCCCCCCAGCGAGGTGACATTCCACGTCCCTAGAGCCAGTCTAAACATCCGGGGATCGGGCCGCTGAGGTCTCCACCTTCGTCCGCCACCCAATCCTCTTTGTACCGGTCCCTCACTGTTCCCCCTGCAGGTGGTGGACCCACTGGGGGATGGCCTCGCGTCTCTCATTCGGGCTTGGCCCGGCCGGGTCCCGTGAGGAGCAACCCGGCCACCAGGCGCTCTCCGACGAGTCCCGACCCCAGGCCTGGCTCCAGGGTGGGACCCCGGTCCGCCGTACCGGGCGATGTCACGTGCCTCGATATTTTGTTCTCCATGAGGGATTCTTGAACCACTCTTTGTCTGACCCATCACCTAGAGCCTGTTTGCCATGGGAGACCCTACCAGGGGCATTTTGGCCCCAGACAACATAGCCTCTAGGATCATTTGAGCACTCAAACCCCTCCACCACGTTAAGGTGGCGGTTCAAGGAGGGGAATTGTTTTTGTCACTAATGTTATTTACATTTGATCTAACAATATATCAACTTCATTTAAAGTTATAAACATAATTTATTATGAAAAATACAAACAGCACTTTAAACAGAATGGGGGAAGAAAACATTCAAACAGATCAAGATTACAAGACAAAAGGCATAAAATAAAACTATGTACAAGTATTTACAATGGTGACAGCAGGATCAACCTGAGTGGTTCCTGGAAAAACCTCTTCAAGAGAACAAAGAGGCAGATGTCTTTTTGAACAGAAAGTCTGGCGGTGTGGCTAAATCTCTCACAAGGTCAGAGACATGGATGGGATGCTGCAACTGAGACCTGTGGTTAGTCTTTCTGGATGGATCACTAAGAGGTAATCGGAAAAATGCAGAATTAGAAGATAGTACTCACAAAATATTACAATTAGTTATACCCCTCAAAAATTAATCACATCTATAATATTATACTTGGCTGACACAGTAGTCATGTTCTGGTGGTACCTCCTCCAGGGCAGACACCTCAGCTGAAAGCTGGTCCCGCCAGAGAACAACGCTGACTGCCTCAGTCCAAACCTCACCCTCATCCTCTTCTACAGCCTCCTCTGGGGCCATGACATCCCCAGCACCAAGGCAGATGTTGTGGAGGATGGCGCATGCTGTTATGACCTGAAAACAATTTAAAAGAGTTTTTTTTTGGAATGATGGCTTTTAAAGCACTGGGCTCCCACACCTTGTCTTGGCCTCTTGTAGGGAGTGATGAGGGTGAGTGGATATTGGAGGCATGGGTACCCTCCATTAGCAAGGATAAAATGCCCTGGAGGAGGATAAACTGTACAGCAGGCTGTGGCGGAGCACCCTAGAGTCATGCACTGACCCAAGCCAGCCCACATACGTGTCAATAAAATGGCTCTCAGAAACTGTTTGCAGGATTATGGGAGGGAAGAGTTTCCTGTTCCTGTAGCACTGACCATAAGGGCTGCTTGGACACCTGAAGCGGATATGGCAGCCGTCAATTGCACCCACAGCTTTAAGAAAAGCTCTGTGGCGTGCCAGCCCTGCAAAGTTACGGGACACTGCCTTAAGTCCTCAGGGGTCTTTAGAAGGTAGATGACCTGGTGACGAATAGCCACCATCTCCTCTGTAACTCTGTGGACGATGCGATGGACAGTAGAGCGAGGCATCCCAAACACTCTGCAGACCACTGTGTAGGATGTGCCACTTGCCAGCCAGAAAAGAAAAACCAAGATCTCAATAGTAGCACCACATCCATGTCGCCTATCGTGGTGCAAAAGATTAAGCAGCACTGCCAGAGACTCCCTGCTCAGCCGAAAATCAGGCCTGGTGTCCTCCTGGTTGAAGAAGCGATCAGTACTGGGACACTCAGATTGATCCTGCAGTAAAGGGGTCTGGTCCAGAAAAGGGAATAATGGATATGAAAAAACACGTTATTTTTAAGCCATGCTTCTGGATATTTTAAGTGATCAAAGCAAGTAGATACTAATACACCAAAAACACTGCATTATTATATAATTATCTAAGAACAGCCAGAGGGGATCAAATACTTTATAATTCAGATCTCTCTTAAAATTGAAAGTTGTTGTTTATATATATATAAAGTGGGTAGAAGTTGACTCATAACAAGAGAAAATCCGGACTTTGTCTTTATAAGTTTTATTCAAAGGCATCAGCGTTTGAATGACTCTGTCACCAAGCAAGTCAGTTGAACAGAGCCCCGATCAACATTTACACACAGTATTTATACCAGAACATGACAGTGTTATCTCAACTGCAAAGAGTCTGTGTTTTATGACCCAAACCCTTCTTAAGTTCAAAAGTGACAAGGTTATCTAGGAACAGACCTAACTGCCCTTCCTCTAACACAGATGTTCTGAGGAGTAAGATAAAAAAGGTCATACACTGTGAAATGCTTAACGCAAGAATTTCCATCACAGTTGCTATCTCTTTGTTTATTGGCTAGTTAAATCAAACATCTTTTTTACCTGAACATGATTGTCTCTGGATTGTACCTGGAATCAGAAATTATAATGCTAACTGAATTATAAATAAACTTTTAAAACATATAGCACATTTCTTCATTAAAAATTAATATTGAAAAGCTTATTTATTCTCAATCACACTCTCCAGCGATACAGTTGGATTACATAAAACTGTCCATTTATTCTGGTTAACCTTAATATCACCTGAAATGTTAAATCGATTTTCAGTAACAATTAAAATAATAACATAAACTGTTAGAAATCACTTGTGTTAAACGTTCACTGTGATGACTGCCAGCGGGAGCTTAGTGCCGATAGTCCGGTCAGATCTCTACCGGGCTAGCTCACCTCACCGCCGGTAGGGCTGGCGAGGCGAGCCGGTTAATACGCCGGGAACAGAAAACTGCGAACACGTCGGAGCACGTTTGAAATTAAGCGATGTCCAGATAAATCAAGCAGATATTTCACGTCTACATAGTTATATTCCCGCAATAAAAATATTGTAGAAGTTAATTTGTGTCACCGAAAGTGTAATTTCCCACAATTTACTCACAGCTTTTTTGCTATGGTCTGCCATGGCTTCCCCTGCTTGACTAATCCGCTTCGACCCGCAATGAATGATGGGAAATGATGGGCCGCGAAGGATACTCACGACCCATCCTTCAAATCGGGCAAAATAAGGACACATTTGTCGGCCGCATTTGAGGGAGTCATGATTCATGAATTGGGACAGCCTTCGTCGCCGCGCTGTAACGTAATCAGCCTACAAATACGGCCTTCGAAGGATGCAGCCCCTGAGGCTGACTTCTGGGTCCGCCTCGGCGTTGGTAGCTTCCCTTTCCGGTTGATTTTCTGAAATGAAAAATTGTTTTCTGAAATGTAAATGTGTTTTCTGAAGTGTAAATTTGTTTTCTGAAATGTAAATTTGTTTTCTGAAATGTAAATTTGTTTCGGTACTTGTAAAAGTGTTTTGCACCCCCCGGCCACCGTACTAATGCCTGTACATCTCCCAATGAAAAAGGGACATATTTTGTCATTCCAGCTGATGAGGTCAACAACGGACATTGAAATCTGGATGGACCGCTCTGGCTACGAGTAGTCTATTCGGTCAGAGAAGGGTTCATAACAGGCACCACCCACTGGTGGTGTGTATACTTTTGACAGTTCAGGGATAAACGGGTTGTAATGTGCACGTAACTGGCCTGATTCTGTGTCTCTTCTAATATATATTTCTCCACTTTGCACATCTATCACTGGATATATACCATGTGTGGGACTATAGGGGGAGGGACACTCAGCGGGGGTACTACTGTTTTTCTTACTGCTTCATTTGTGTTCTCTCCTTACTGCTTTGGATCAATCCCTGCCACCAAACCAACAAACGACCCCATTCTGTCTCTCTTTTCCCTGCGTCTTTTGCTTCACCTTTACACTTTTCTTCCACCAAGTCCTTTCTCATCAGCTTTTAATCAACCAACTTTCTTTTAATCAACCAACTTTCTTTATCCTCTTATATTCTCGGTTCAACCATCTACCTAACGGTTCCTTGTTATCCATTCCTGCTTCTCCTGTACCAATCACCTTCTTGATTTTTTTTCTATATTTTTCTGAATTTCCTTCTTTGACTTTTTCTCATGTTTTTCCATAAATCCTGCCAGCACAGCTACTTGTTCAACGGGAGCCAGGGACCACTTCCCCATCCATCATCACTCTTTTCCCTATCAATTTCTCCTTCCCATGTTGCTCAATTGTTGTCTTATTACAATATGTTACGCTTGTTTTCCCCTTTTTTGTCACTTTCTATGGTTTATAATATAATCAGAGCTTCTACAATTCATTCACCTCTTATGCATTATGCTATGGCAGTACAGTTTATAATAAAATCACCGCTTATACAATCACTTCACCTCTTATGCATTATGCTCGGCAGCATCACTTCACAGATCATTTCAATTCCTTTCACATCAATCACACTCAAGCACAGCCAATCACAGCCATTCGCAGCCACTCAATTTTATTTTCTTCTCACTCATATGCACAGTAAATCCAGTTAGACTAATACAACACCAGATATATAGCTTGCGCGCGCGGAGGGCCTCAAACCCTTTCACTCAGCGGGACTCTCTTTTTCAATCTCTCCTGGTCCAACCACTGTGGTGCCAAACCCAGTTTGACACCTAGGAATCAACCTTCCGTTGACTCCCTGGAATTCCTTTTACTTAATTTTACTCTTACAGTCTCAACATTGAAGTATCTTGATCTGTCTTCCCTCACCTGCCAGTTCAGGGTCTCGGGGACCTATCCCTGGCCACTTAAGAGGGGTCCCCAGTCCCTCAGGGAGGCTCTTACTAACCCCAGCCTAAATATCCCAGTCCTCATCAGGACTGAGTTTAGATTGCTAAATCTGGAACTTATTCACTTTAACACCCTCACCATTCAAGTATCTCAGGTGAAAAGTATGTTACAACAAATATTTTTCCTCAATACATCATTTATTTACCTTAATACATTATTTCAACCAACAAATATTTTTACCCAAAATTGATCAAGACTGTAAATTTAAGAGAAAACAGATATCTATTCCACAACACCACCAACACTATTAGCAGGCAAAAGGAGAATAAATATAGATCTCCTTAGCTTTTGCTTTGGGTCGACCTTGTGGTGTTGTAGAACGATGTCCGCCTCCTAGTCAATTAATTATCCTTTAGTTAGTGCCAAATCCGGGTCACGGCACCAAATTGTCGAGGTAGGAAAACTTCACTCGCCGTCCGTTAACTCTTACATTACTCCTCACCTCTCATCGACTCTTTTTATTTGCCACGCCAAAGGACAATCCTCAGTCAGAGATCAGTTGTACGTTTCCACAAGTTTATTAAAACCAATCTGAATTCAGAGGGGGAGACATCACACTTACACGGGTACCTGGAAACGTCTGTGTGCTGTCTCACTGGGGGCTGCGTTACATTACATTTTATACCCCACACTGCTATGCAGGACACATACACAATCATTGTCTCTGGATGTCTCCCCAGCAACAGTGTCAAAGAAACAGATATACTTCATTATTTAATCAAAGAATTGTTTCCCACACGTGGATACAGACAGAGAACACCTGCAAGCCTTATCCTTGAATAATGAACACTCATTGTTTTATAATACTAGAGGCTACTGTTACAGTATCAAAGAAACAGAGATACATTTCATCATTTAATAAAGAATTGTTTCCCACACGTCTTCGGAAATCTTCAGGGTGGAATACTTATCAGAAGTTTCAGTCAGCACAGAGAGGAGTAGCATGCCTCCCCAAAACACTGCCGGCTTCTCACGATACAGACAGAAAAGACATGCAACCCTTAACCTTGAATAATAAACACTCATTGTGTTATAATACTAGAGGCTAGTGTTAAGGTTTTTTCTAACTATCAAAAGCATAACTAAAACTTCTAATAAAAATCAATCTATAAACAGCAAAGTCCCAAATATATCTTAGTCTTAGCTACTAATAATAAGCCATTTATATTTCCACACAACTAATAATAAGGCATTTATATTTCCACAAAATGTTACACCTGATGACCAAATTATAACTGCCATGCTTTCAAATGAAGTTCAGCAGCATGCCAGGGGGGGTCTGCCGGTAGGTTTATTCTCAGTGTTCTGATTGCCGGCCGAGTTGTTGAGCTGGCTGTCACTGTTTGGGATCTTAGGCAGAGTTGAATCATCGTTGTACCCCATATTCACCTCCACATTCACTTCTAGTCGATGGATTTTCATCTCCAAAACAGCCAATTTCTGTAAAAGTTTGTCGAAGTCCTCTGTGGTGAAGGGAGGCATTTTGTGCTGATTAGCTGGCGTCAACTTGTCCTGCTTTCTAATTCGATTATAAAAACATCAAAGTCCTTTAAAAAAATAAAATAATAATAATAATCCTTGGGAGTCGCTTGTAAGAAGTTGTTTTAGTCTAATATTTCCGTAATTTTGGCTAAGAGTTAAAAAGTTAGGAGTAAAAGAATGTAAGCAAGCAGGGAGCTTAGGAGAAAAGCATCTGAGCAGGCAGCATTAATATATGTATTACATATAATGTATGTATTACATAATTATTGTATTATGTCAGTTAAAAAATGTCAAAGTGATTTAAAATAAATTGAAATGGTACTAGGCCCAGCAGTGGATGCAGCATTAGGTCCAGGCATTGCGATGATGCCCACAGGTCAAGGCACCTCAATGACGCCTCGAGGTCAGACAATGAAAAGCACTCCCATTGCCTCAGGATGGTAAGTATTGATCAATTGTCAGGGTGACATTTTTATCTTATCTGCTGTATAAATAAAAAATACAGAAGCTGATTACAATAAAACAATTAACCAGCTAGGTAGCCTTGCTATTCTAGGTAGAGATAGCCATCTTAATCAACAAATGTGTTTATTTCAGTGTTCCAGAAAAGAGTGTTAAACATACTAATTGACCTCCTCGATCTCCTGAAACACGTACAACCCACCTCACCCACCCAGCCGTGCAAATTGAGAGAATGGAGACCATTGAGGATTTACAGAGAGAGGAGCAACGCTTCCAAAAGTCTTTGATGTAGGTAGGTTTTACAAATCTGGAAGAAATTGATAGCCTAGCATAACACAGTACAGTGTACTCACACACTGTTCACAGGCTCTCTTGGGAGTGTCAGTCACTTGTATCATGCAGTTATTCCAACAGGTGCTACAAATTGCCAGAATTGGAGGAAAAAACACCAAGGACTATGTGCACAATGTTAATAGGTATGTATCTACACACACACACACAGTTCTCATAATTCCCCCCAACTGCCTATTAGCAAGCCCCTCCTCTCCACCAAAACATTCGATGCAATTTAGTCCCATTCCTCCCATCAACGTAGTAAAGCGGTTTACTGACATGTATAATTTGTCCTTCATATATTCATATTGATTTATAACTGTAATTTATTGTTCTTCAGGCTCTTCACAATGCACTGATGGCCAAATTCAATATGAAGAGGAAACAAGGCAACCAATCTTTGGAGAAAGCAAAGGTTTATGGAGCAATGAAAGTTATCCTATGTGCTCAGATCTGTTGTTAAAGCAAATGAAGATTTTTCAAAAAGTAGCCATTGTATTGAGACAAGTGTGAAAATGATTGGCAAAAACCAAAAATTCAAAGCCAACTATCATAACATTTGCAGAGATGGTTTTGTAATAATCCAGTTTTGCTACCGGAAGCCACAGCAACATATTTTTGTCCATTTTGGAGATTGTCCTTGCGTATTACTAATCATTTGTCTTTTTCTACAAATGCAGATGGAATCATAAATGGTGATCGAGCACCTACAGAAGACTTAATGAAGATACATGCAGCAGAGCATCTGAAACATGTACCACAAAGAAGTGGGAACACAAAGCGGTCACTCAGGACTGATAAGGGTTAAAGTTAAGCTGTGTAATTGTATATGTTTTTTGTATATATTTTATATTTCCACTTCTGCCTCTCTGTCTGCTCAGACGCTTTTCTCCTAAGCTCCCTGCTCGCTTGCATTCTTTTACTCCTAACTTTTTATCTCTTAGATAAAATTACGGAAATATTGGACTAAAACAACTTCTTACCAGCGACTCCCAAGGATTATTATTATTATTATTATTAAATTTTTTTTTAAAGGACTTTGATGTTTTTATAATCGAACTCGAAAGCAGGACAAGTTGATGCCAGCTAATCAGCACAAAATGCCTCCCTTCACCACAGAGGACTTCGACAAACTTTTACAGATATTGGCTGTTTTGGAGATGAAAATCCACCGACTAGAAGTGAATGTGGTGGTGAATATGGGGTACAGCAATGATTCAACTCTGCCTGTGATCCCAAACAGTGACAGCCAGCTCAACAACTCAGCCGGCAATCAGAACACTGAGAATAAACCTACCAGCAGACCCCCCTGGCATGTTTTTGGGGCATGCCCAAATAAATCAAGGTGGACGACTCACTGGAAGATCTCAGCAATTAAATAAATTAGAATGGCCAGAATTACAGAGAAATATCCCCGTTTCCCCTGGGAAAAGGAGACTTCGACAGCAAGCTGCTGTCACAACAACTGATAGGAGTGAGACAGCTGGAAATAATGGAATTCCCCTCCAAAACAGATTTGCCCCACTACAAAATGAAAACCAGGAAAACTATCCATCTTCTGAGAACAATAAAAGGTTTGAAAACAACCTTCATTCTAAACAGTCTTCTCCTAAATTGCCAAAGAAAAAGTACCCCACCAGACCAAGAACCCTAATAGTGGGCAACACAGCTGTGGATGGGATTAAAAACTTCTACAACAAGAAAAATGCAGAAGTTATAATTGGTACCAGTAACGTGGTCTCTCATATCTCAGAGAATATTCTTACAATCACAGAAAAGCGCCCGTCTCTAGAAAACCTTATTATACACGGTGGAGCCATGGATGACGTGGCTAAGAAAAAATCAGAAAGACTGAAGGAGGATTTCACTCATCTTCTGAATATTGTTGGAGGTCTCAATATCAAGGTGTTTCTCATTGGACCCTTTGCACCGATTTTCTGTGGAAATTAGGTTTTTTCCAGACTTCTGTTGATTAATAAGTGGTTGAAAAAAACATGTGCCACCACACCTGTGTTGGACCACTTGTTTGCTGAGTATATATCTGCACGTTGCTGGACGTCACTGTGCCCCTCCAATGGCATCGGCCATTTTGTACCCAGGACAGCCCGCTCCTACATATCCCATCGAGCATTGCGACTGATATGACTGGACGTCCCCAGTCTGACGTCACAGGGTGCTATATAAGAGGCGCTCATGTTTGAAAACTCGCCTTCTGCTAGAAACCGGTCTGGCGACTGAAGCGCGTCACTTTAAGAGAAGAACTCTGTGCAGAGTTCATTCATTCTCTCTCGTTGGACAACGAACCATTCATAACTGAAGTTTTTGGACTAAGAAGGCCAGAGATTTCACTTTGCCGATTGAAGACGTGAGTTAACACGTAACTGGAGACACGGAGTTTCGGAGAGACGAACCGCTACCGTGTTTCATTTTCAAGTCGACTTTGATGGTCAGATCATATTTTTCCTTTTTGTCAAGAAGACCAAAGGACAAAGACTGACCGCTCCCCTGAAGTTAATTGTGGACGCACATTAACTTAACCCCACTTGTCCTCGCTCGAATTCCCTCACCTGGAAGAAGACGACACCAAGTAAAACCCATCTTTTATTTCTTTATTAGAAGGCCTGGGCAGGGTCAGAGGTTGTAGAAGCGATCAGAATCGCTGGTTAGGATCTCATGTGTTCTGAATAATATGTGCATGTAACCTTGCTTGTTGAAACTTTGATGTGTTATGTAATATCGGGATCCGCCGTGTTCCCAGAGCTGTTTGTGTTTACTATCTGAACGCGGGTGCGTTGCAAGACTGGACTGTTAAAACGACCACATGGTAAAATTCTCCATTTTACCTTTGTCTTCAATCTCACTGTGCTAGCTTGCCACCAAAAGTTATCAATCCTTTGTGCTCAGGAGTTAGGGGGAAGTTTTATGATGAGAAGATCATAAAGGACACTCTAAGCTGCGCTCCAACCCCCCACCAGTCGCCACCACACCCCCTTTCATATCCTCTCCCTTCGTCTGTAGTGCCATAAACTGCTGGTTGACTCAATACATACCCACTACCGTTTGTTGATTTTGCTTATTTAGATGTGTTACCCCTGTGTGTGTAGAATTTTGCATGTTGAGTAGGTGAAAATTAATAAATATTCACATAGATAAAGAGAGAGCGTTTCATTGTGTGCAAAAGTGATGTGTCAGTCAAAATAAGGTTCAAGTTCCACCCGTTTCGGCAGAAACTGTCGATTAAACAGTGACATCTCCGGCAATAGTTCTTAATTATTATGGAGTATTTAACGGTTGTAATTGTCAGAGGCATTGAGCCACAATTACAACACCAGAAACCTCTCTGGTCTCGATTCATAAATGAGGATTTTTGGTTAAGAAATTGATTTTGTCAGATTATGATTTGTAATTATAATTATTGATCAAGATTATTCAATCAATAATCATAATCCCAACACCTGTGAACTTCGACAACTCTTCAAGCAAGATGGTTTCTGTTTGAACAAGCCAGGAGCCAGATGTCTCACATCTAATCTCTTCTATTCAGTAAATAATCCGCCAGCAGCTTCGAACTTCAGCAGAGAACATGGAGTATCAACAACAATGATAACGCTGCCTCCAACAGCTCCAGCAGAAACAATCAGCCAGTTGGCTGAGAAAGAGAGGTCATCACAAAAGGTCTCCCCGTCGAAATCCTCAGGAGAAGTGGAGCCCCCCATTATACCCCCATACCCCCAAACCCAGACCCACACCGACACCCCTGGTAACCCCCCCTCACCCCAGACCCCGACCCAGACCGCACAGAACTCTCCCATCTCCCCACTGAGCCCGTTTTTTGCTTTACTGGATTCTGATAACATGAAAGGAGCTCTTAAAATCGGGACCCAAATGGCTCTGACATCTTCTCCATTCAACACCCCCCGTGGCCGAGGCCCTGCTACTAAACCAACATCTGCCAAATGCTGCAGACCTCCACCACCTCCTAATCTATCTCCTCCTAATCAGGACCTTCAAATCAGTTCTCTGTGATACTGTCTGGGCCCCAGTGGTAACTCTATCAGAAATGAGCATTTCCAGGAAAAACTTGGGCCCCTAGGAGATAGTTGTAAAATCTCTGTGCTTATACGTGACAGAAAGAGCAAAGCCAAAAGGATAAGAGACAGTAATAAACAATCAACAAAAGCCATAAACTGTCAGGTACTGTAAGGTTCAGGACGGAGGACCCAGAATTTCAGCCAGAAACAGAATAAAAGTTAAACGATTTATTCAGGAGCAGCGCACAAATACTCAGGACTCCACCAGCCGGGAACCCGGGATCACTTAACAGAGTCCATGTAGGACGGAGGAATCAGAATACTTGCGGGGTGCGGTCCTGGCAGTCTCCAGACCGGGAGGATCGGTGCAGAACATGCCGCAGCCAGAAGTCGGATTGCCGACAGGGGGAACGATCCAAGGCTAGGTAGTCAAGGGGGGCAGTAACTGGGTGAAACCAGGGAGGCAGACTCAGGCAGACAAATCCAGGGGTGAGGCAGGAGGCTTTGGTCGAGAGGCAGAAACAAGGTTGTAATCCAGAGGCGAGAGACATCCAATGAGGGTCAGGCAAGGCAGGGAAATCCAAGATGCAAAAAGTGGTCAAAAACGTGGTCAGGCAGGAAGGAATGCTGGACATCTACTAACTGGTAGGTTTTCGAACATCTGGCACTGTCTGCCTGTCTGAGGGCTGAATATAACTGCAGAAAAACAGGAGCATGGCATGATTGATTGCACTCCAGTGCAGCAGCAGACAGGTGAAGCAGATTAGCCGATTACATGAAGACAGAGCAGGCAGACGGGCCAGAAGCATAACAGGTACAACCAGACACAGAGTTAATATCAGCAACTAAATCATATAAACTGGCTTTACTGAACATTAGATCTCTGTCAGGAAAATCATTTTTAATCAATGACTTCATTACTGACCATGATCTTGATGTTATGTTTTTAACAGAAACATGATTACATGAATTTAATGAAGCTCCCATTCTCATAGAGGCGACGCCTCCGAACTACAATTTTCTTTGTGAGAGCAGACAGCAAAGAAAAGGTGGAGGGGTGGCCACTTTGTTTAAAGATTTATTAGAGTGTAAAAACGTATTTCTGGGAAAATTTGACTCTTTTGAATATTTGGCTCTCCGGGTAAAGAGCCCGGTCCAAACCATGTTCTTGAATATTTACAGGCCTCCTGAGTCCAAAACAAACTTTTTCAGTGATTTTGATGAGTTTTTATCTATGATTTGTGTTGATTATGACTGTTTAATTATTGTGGAAGACTTCAACATTCACATGGACAATCCTGAAGACAGAAGTACAATAGATCTATGTGACACTCTTAGAAATTGTGGTGTGACTCAACATGTTAAACAGCAAATGCACAAACAAGGACATATTTTAGACTTGATCATCACTAAGGGTCTAAACATTTCCAAGGTGTCTGTAACTGATGTTGCCCTGTCTGACCACTTTTCTGTTATTTTTGAAAGCATCATCTGCAATGACTCAGTTTGCCAAAGAGACATGATAACAAAACGCATCTTTAAGGACGGTGCTGCTGAAACCTTTAATCAGATTTACTCTTCTACCTCCACTTTGCCCTGTAACACTGTAGATGAGCTGGTAGATAACTTTCATTCTAAAATCTCGGACAACATTGATTCAATTGCTCCAATTAAAGTGAAAGTCGTTTCTGGGAAGAAAATGTCTCCGTGGAGAAGTGATCCACCAGTAAGAATTTAAAAAAGGAGTGTCGAAAAGCTGAACGCAGGTGGTGAAAGACTGGACTCCAGGTTCACTATATTATCTATAAAGAGAGACTATACAGATATAACCTACAACTGAAAAATGCAAGGGAATCTTTCTTTTCTGAGATCATCAGCAAAAACAATAACAATTCCTGTGCATTATTTGTCATCGTCGACAGGTTAACAAAGCCTCCTGTAACTGTAGCATCTGAACTCCACTCTACCAGGGCCTGCAATGAATTTGCTAAATTCTTTACTGAAAAAACCCAAAAGATCAGAGAGGCAGTCAGCACATCCACATCAACTCCAGTACCAATGTTGTCTCCAACTAGAACTGATTTTGACAAAATTTCCCAATTTCACCAAATAAACTACAAATTTTTAGAAGAAATCGTACAGCAACTAAGCTCTTCTTCCTGCTGTCTCGATCTTTTACAAACAGCTTTCCTTACGAAAGCTTTGCCTGTAATAACATCTGATTTAACTCAAATAATAAACACGTCCCTTTTGTCAGGTGTTTTCCCCTAGGCCCTAAAAACAGCAATTATAAAACCTCTATTGAAAAAGAGCAACTTGGACAAGCTGCTACTGCATAACTACAGGCCTATATCAAACCTCCCCTTCATCAGTAAGATTATTGAAAAAGCTGTGTTTCAGCAGTTAAACAACTTCCTAACAACAACCAACCGCTTCGATGTCTTCCAGTCAGGCTTCCGTGCTCACCACAGTACAGAGACTGCTCTTGTCAAGGTGTTCAATGACATCCGTATAAATGCAGACTGCGGAAGAACCACAGTGCTGGTATTATTGGACCTTAGTGCAGCATTCGGCACTGTTGATCACTCCATTTTATTAGAGCGCCTGGAAAACTCAGTTGGCCTTTCTGGTACAGCACTCAACTGGTTTAAATCCTACTTGAAGGACAGGGACTTTTTGTGTCAATAGGTAACTTTACATCAGAGAGCACAAAAATCACATGTGGCGTTCCCCAAGGATCCATCTTAGGGCCCCTCCTATTCAATATCTACATGTTCCCCCTAACTCAGATTTTAAGAAACAACAATGTAAGTTATCATAACTATGCAGACGACACACAGCTATACGTTGCGATGTCACCAGGTGACCATGAACCCATTCAAGCGCTGGGTAAATGCTTAGAAGAAATCAATGCATGGATGTGACAAGATTTTCTTCAGCTGAATCAAACCAAAACTGAAGTAATAATCTTTGGACCAAAGGAACAGCATTTAAAAGTTGGCACACAGCTTCAGTTAATACAGCTAGAAACCACCAATCAGGCTTGAAACCTGGGTGTAGTGATGGACTCAGACCTGAACCTTCAGAGGCACATAAAGACAGTAACAAGGTTGGCCTTCTATCACCTAAAGAACATCTCCAGGATTAAAGGACTAATGTCTCAGCAGAACCTTGAAAAACGAATTAATGCGTTAATTTTTAGTAGAATTGATTACTGCAACGGTATCTTCACAGGTCTGCCTAAAAAGTCGATCAGACAGCTGCAGTTGATCCAGAACGCTGCTGCCCGCGTCCTCACTAGAACTAAGAAAGTGGAGCACATCAGCCCGGTTCTAAAGTCCCTACACTGGCTCCCTGTAGCTCAGAAATAGACTTCAAAATACTTCTTAGTCTATAAATCACTGAATGGCTTAGCACCACAATACATTACAGACTTGTTGTCAGTGTATCAACCACCCAGACCTCTCAGGTCTTCTGGCTCAAATCTACTCTGCATACCCAAAACCAGAACTAAACATGGAGAAGCAGCTTTTAGTTCTTATGCTCCACTAATCTGGAATAAACTGCCAGAAAACTGTAAAAGTGCCGAAACCCTAAGTTGCTTTAAATCAAGATTAAAACGTATTTGTTTAGAGTGGCCTTTGACTGTGCCATTTAGGCATGATTAGTTGCGTTTTCAGTCCAGACTTCTTTTCATTTTCTTGTCCATCATTCTATTCTCTTTATTTTATTTTACTTTTTTAAATTACCTCTGTTGTTTGATTTTATCATTTGATTTGTTTTTCTGTTTTTCTAGGGCCATACGTTTGTTCAAAAGAAAAAAAATTGAACCTGAAATATAAATTTTTTCAAAAGAAAACATTTTAACCTGAAAAATCTGAATTTCACCTGAATTTCAGTCTCTCCATGTGCAAAACTGATAGAGACATACCCCAAGCAACTTGCAGCTGTAATTGCAGCAAAGGGTGGCGCTACAAAGTATTAACGCAGGGGGCCGAATAATATTGCACGCCCCACTTTTCAGTTTTTTATTTGTTAAAAAAGTTTGACAAATCCAATAAATTTCATTCCACTTCACGATTTTGTCCCACTTGTTGTTGATTATTCACAAAAAATTAGAATTTTATATCTTTATGTTTGAAGCCTGAAATGTGGCAAGAGGTTGACCAGTTACTACAATGGTCAAACGGGTATTCCCTAAAATCAGTTAAAATGTTACATAGAAAAGGCGTCTACAGCGACCACATTTGCACTATTTTTGCACTACAATTAGCGGCGCTGTTCACTAGATGTCTAGAAGGCATCACTAACATCACAGTCTGCAAATTCGGGAGACCAAAATTAGATTTGCAAAAATTATTTGGAAAGGACATAGTTTCGATATCTTTGCGCAGTGGCACCATTTCCTACATGAACATTAATGTACCCTGAATATTTGCTGTGAGTTTCATACTTGTATGATAACTTGTGCTGAAAAGAGGGCTATAGACGTGATGTGAATTAACAGCAAAGTTCAGATTTTTCAACTCCAGTGAAATTCACTACGCATCCATCTCAGGTTTCACTTCGCTCTATTTGCCCTAATCGCGCCGCTCACATAGGTAGAAACCAGTGGCGGATGCTGGTCTTTCAAGGAGGGGAAGCTCAATTTCAAGATCGCTGATTCACTCATTTCGCTGTCAATCAAAAAGGGATTCAGCCTCAGACAGATCATCCAATCATCATGCAGAAGCTGAGCAGCCAGGCCAGCCGAGGCCAGCCCACTGCCACATAGACTCCCAGAGACGCTGAGCGTCCGATGGGCGGGACAAAGCCCAGCATTTATCCAATGACTCGTCTCGTTTCGCTGCAGCCGAGGATGCCCCATAAACTCCCAGAGACGCTGAGCGTCCGATGGGCGGGACAAAGTCCAGCATTTTTGCTTCGCAATTGAAATCACTGTTTAAAGCACTGTGAAGATGCGGGAATGAGTGAGAGGAAAGCCGCGTCGTTACCGCTGATAAGAAGCTGATTCTGAACAAAAGTTGAGCGCGTTGTAGCACATATTTAGTCAATGACATGTACACACAACAATATACATTTGATCACTTTTTTGACAGTTTAGGGGAAGCTGAGTTTCCCTTGCAGTCTTAGAGCAATCGCCACTGGTAGAAACGCTTCCTTTGCATCACTTCCTCTAGGGATAACATGTAAATCACTCGCTCCAGTCGCGTCAATCGCGTTCGATCTAAACACACCATAATGATTGGAAGCAGGAGGCAATGCACAGTGTAGATTGGCGAATAATAATGGTGGGTGTAAATAATTTGGTGCTGATCTATGGCCAGATAGGTTTTATCTGTGAGTGGAACTTTGGGAACATTTAGCGTGCTCGTGTTGGCAGATAATGGACAGCAGTAGCAACCGAAAGCCCAGAGGGACTGCAAAGAGAAAGAAGCAGCTGCAACAAAACATGTTCCGCCAATAAGTAGCTTTTTCAAAAAAGCTAGAAATAGGGAGAAGGATTTTGAGTTAGCTTGGAAGCATCGCCCTCCACCAGCTCTGCTGAGCCTGAGTAGCTAGTGAAGCAACCAAAAAAGCACAAAGTGACACCGGTGAGAACGAAGTAATGTTTTTGTTGCTCTCAGGCTTTTTCTCACACTGGCTGTATTTAACTGTAAGGGAGAGATGACTTTTTCACAACTGAAACATAGTACTCAGGGCATCTATTGGTCAGAAGAGGCTTTGTGCACTGTCCTTGATGGGCATCGAGTTCGAGTTGGTGAGGGAGCTGGACTTTGAGGAGTAAATTTGCTGCAAATCACGATTATTAAAATAATCGATTACTCTTTCGATTATTCGATGAGTTGGACAAAAAAAAAATAAAAACATTTTTAATTTTCACCTCTTTCTTCCAAAATAGAATATTTGGACTGACAAGCAAATAAGCACACAAAAACAGGTTGCTGCTTGATTGCTCTGTTACAATAATAATAAATAATGAAATATAAATAAATAAATGTTTGTCAAATAGCTTCAGTGAAACAAAAAGGTGTGTCCATGATATCTTTCCTATTATGAAGCCTGTCATTTTCATTGCTGTTTTTTTTTTTGGAATGAGAAAGACAGTATAATACACACACACATATATATATATATACATACAAGTACCATAAAAAATACTTAATTGCACAAATTTGAGTAGATCTGAGAAGCTACTTTAATCCCTATCTGAATGCAATCCCTCCTGCCTCACTTGTCCCTCCCATACAGTGCAGTGTATTCACTCTATCATATCATTCATTATTTGAACCTTATCATTATAAAGCACATTTAAGGACTGAATAATCTAATTAATCTAAACAAAAGTAGCACACACATGCTCTATTACCGTCATTAACTTGCTAATATGCAAACAGTGTCATCAGACGAGCTATAGGAGGGACTTACGTTAAGTTTCCTCACTTTGAAAAGGAACAAATGTAGGATATTGTAGTGCGGGGGTCCCCGAACCCCGGACCCAGAGAGTGCTTTGTCCAGACCGGAAAGCATTTTCTCATTTCTCATGTAGATATAGACATTTTTATTCTTGCCGGCTGCTGCGTCTGACTTTTGAACAGGTGCAAAGGGCAGCTTTGCAGGTCAGTGACATTGTAGCTCAGTGTAGTGCGCTCGGGTGATATTAATATTACTGTTAATAGCTGCTAGGTTACTAGCTTGGGAGCTCACACTTGTTCACAGTACAATGGCACAGATTAGTGAGTAAAAGAAGATGGCTTTGTCAAAAATATGTAAAGTGGACTGTGAATATTACACATTTAAAGATGAATGGAGAGAAGCATACGCTTTCCTTTTCCGTAGGGTGTAAGGCCAGGCTTCTTTATACAGGTCCTTCTCAAAATATTAGCATATTGTGATAAAGTTAATTATTTTCCATAATGTCATGATGAAAATTTAACATTCATATATTTTAGATTCATTGCACACTAACTGAAATATTTCCTTCTCCCCAGTCTTCCTCCAGACTCTGGCACCTTGATTTCCGAATGACATGCAGAATTTGCTTTCATCCGAAAAAAGTACTTTGGACCACTGAGCAACAGTCCAGTGCTGCTTCTCTGTAGCCCAGGTCTGGGGAATGCGGCACCTGTAGCCCATTTCCTGCACACGCCTGTGCACGGTGGCTCTGGATGTTTCTACTACAGACTCAGTCCACTGCTTCCGCAGGTCCCCCAAGGTCTGGAATCGGCCCTTCTCCACAATCTTCCTCAGGGTCCGGTCACCTCTTCTCGTTGTGCAGCGTTTTCTGCCACACTTTTTCCTTCCCACAGACTTCCCACTGAGGTGCCTTGATACAGCACTCTGGGAACAGCCTATTCGTTCAGAAATTTCTTTCTGTGTCTTACCCTCTTGCTTGAGGGTGTCAATAGTGGCCTTCTGGACAGCAGTCAGGTCGGCAGTCTTACCCATGATTGGGGTTTTGAGTGATGAACCAGGCTGGGAGTTTTAAAGGCCTCAGGAATCTTTTGCAGGTGTTTAGAGTTAACTCGTTGATTCAGATGATTAGGTTCATAGCTCGTTTAGAGACCCTTTTAATGATATGCTAATTTTGTGAGATAGGAATTTTGGGTTTTCATGAGCTGTATGCCAAAATCATCCGTATTAAGACAATAAAAGACCTGAAATATTTCAGTTAGTGTGCAATGAATCTAAAATATATGAATGTTAAATTTTCATCATGACATTATGGAAAATAATGAACTTTATCACAATATGCTAATATTTTGAGAAGGACCTGTATGTTCTGAATCCGTTGGTCTTATAAAGATTACAAATCTTAAGAGACATTATGAAACCAAATATAGGCACTTCAACCAAAGATACCCATGAGGGTCTGATGGTAAGACAAGGAGAATAGATTAACTGAGGGGACAATATAAGCGAGGTACATGGCTGAACACAGTTTCTTACAGCACAACAAGGAGAGCAGAATTGTAATACCAAGATGTACAGACCCAGCTCAACTATGACATTCAAAGTGTGTTTAATAATGGAATTTAAACGAAAATTCAAAATGGAAGACTCGTGGTGAGTCTTCCATTTTGAATTGTCCCCGCCACGTCCAATCACTCCTCACTGGCTGCTCCAATCAACGGCAGGTCTGCACTCCTCCTCAGCCAATCATCTCCCAGGGCATCACTTTTAAAGACCCTCTGCATGGAAAAAACTACTCTTCTGCTGTGCTTCGACCCTCCTCCACCCCTTCTCCATCATGGGCTCCCAACTCCTTCCATACCAAGGCCTACACCACCACCAGGATCAGATCCCACGGAGGAAGACGTACCTAATCATAATACTAAGATGTTTATTCAAACCTACTTCATCCTCAGCGTTTACGTCTCCCTCAGGGGTCCGAGTGCCAAAGTAATAATCTTTCATTAATAAATTATTTAACCGTCTTCTCGTTGTTTCTCCTTTATGTGGGTCTTTCCAGGTTGAATTGGTACTTAAATTGGATTGCACTTTTCTGTTCAGCATAAAATGTTTGGACCCCAAATTGTTTGGATGATGGACCTCCTGCTATTTTAGTTGCGGACACCTGTTGTAGTGGCTTACGCTGCTGTTTAGCTCCCTTCAACCTTTATTTACTCCAAAATGTTTTCGTTTCAGGTGCTGTATCATCACCGTGGGGCTCCGGTGCCATGTCAAATCACTTTTGCAAAGCTTGCATGATACCCATTTTTAGTTTTTTTGATGTGTGAAGTGCTCCCACACTTTTGAGGACTTGGCTCTACCCATTTTCTCTGTGTTGGTCATTTGTAGAATTTACTTAATTTCCTTTGAAAATACTGCCTCCACCTGGCTCCGTTCAGCTCACACTGCAGGTTGAATTTTGTATTTATTTTTTTACTTTAATTCGGTCGGCCCACATTAACAAAGCTCTGCAGATGACATAAACAGCTCCACGACATGGCAAATAACACAGAAATCGTGCAACACAACGAATTGCTAATGAAACTCGTTGCCAACACTTTTAACCGATTTTTATCAATTTATATGGATTTGTTGTTGCAGCTCTAATTGTATTATTATCAGTCTGTCGCATTTCAGCAGTACTGGTGTGCTTTCTGCTTGGGTGAGTTTCAGAGAACGCTATATTGCCGTAATCTTGAGCCATGCAGGCTTGGGAGGATTTAATCAATTGTATTGCTGTCGTGTGATTTGTGAGTGAGGTGGCAGTTTCTCACACTGAAAAGGCACACTTTCAGCTGGAATAGTCATTCAGCGTTTCACCAACAAATGTGATTTGACATGCCAGCATGTTTGGAAGTTCAAATAATAAGGGTGGGCCTTAGCATTTTGTGTGTGTGTGCGTGTGTGTGTGAAGTCTGTCAAAAGTTCTATCAGGTGCAGTTTGTTGGGTGTCAATAACTTTGAAGGGTGTGGGTGTTAGGGTTGGGAGGGGGGCCTGTGAGCCTCAGTGCCCAAGGGACCCTGAGGTTACTAATCCAGCCTCGACCACTGGATTAGGATGGATGAACACTTTGTACCAGTGTTTTTGCTGGAATGCTCCATGCAGAGACATTTGTATAATAGAATGAGGAAACCACAGATGAAAAGCCATTGCTCTTTTGACTGTCTCCTTGCATCCCCACAGCAACATCTTAGAAAAGACAGTTTGATTATCTTTTACAGCAGGACCTTTCAATTATTTCTGGAAGGTTTTCTATCTGCAGAACAGTGCATGTGGCATGGCATGTGTTGCTTGAAGAGTGCTCTTCCAAGCACAGAATGAATGACACTACTTACTGTATTATTACCACAGCCTGCCTCTTTAGCAGAGTGGCTATAAAGAGATGCCATTTATCATGGCAGACATGAGGCCTGGTTTTTACCTAACACATTTTCTCATACAGGGAGTCTGTGCTGCACATCTCTGATGCAAAATCAAATTTTTTGGACATCTTTATTTATATGTTTTGCTTGAAGAGAGCAAACTAGTGTGGATACTCCCAGCACAGGAGCCAGAGTACTCGTCACTTTGCTGTCAGAAAGTATTGAGTGGCTGTAATGATAAACATCCCATGGCAATAAACTCGTATTTCCTTCAAGCAGACATGCTGAAAATCTATAAACAAAGCAGCAGAAAGAGAGTTTGCTTGTTGGTCTGCCTGAAGGCTTTGTGTGATGGAAGATTGCTGTAGCTAGTCCCAAGATATTCTGTAACAGATGAGCTGAGTCATGCATGCATGCAGATGTAACACATGGTATGCCTATAGATTTTCAATAAGCAGTACAACCTGCTCACCATTAGTTACGAGCTAAGGTGGCTAATTGGGAACTTAATTATTGCAAGTAACATTCATCAGATTTAACATCTTTCTTTTTTAAAATAACTGAAACAAACAATTATTCCATCACATTTCAGACTAAAGTATTTAAAAAAAAACTATTTTACAATGTTTTTTTATCCTTTATTATTATCATAGTTTTTATGGAAAATCTGTCCAAATTCTTTGCTGGTTTGCCCACCACAGCAGTTTGTATAGCATGTTTGAAATGAACTTGGACATATGCCTGTCAAGATAATAAACTGATTACGATAAACAATAATATTGTCTTTTCTAGACCATTTTCAACTAATATAATGATAATGACATAATAATGCAGGTAGCTACATCCTCTGAAGATCAATTAACTTTAATTTATAAAGAACATTTAACACAGGATGACTTTTTAAATATCCAAAATAAATTAACAACCAAAAACAATAGATATGCGAATCTGTAGCTACTTTAGTCTGGCAGATTAAACGCTACAGTTATTGTGGTCTGTCAGGAAAACTGAGACGGCCCAAATTATTTTGCCAGCTGGGAAACTGCATCGGATAATTTTTAGTTTTAAGTGCAGATGCATGTTTGTTGTATTGCCACATTTAATTGGTACTGTTTTACACCAAATGTGACATACCGGCTTGGACAGGTTAAGTGGTTCACCACGGTCATTTGGTTTGAATCCAACGTGCTCCCACACTGCAGCTGTCGCGTTTGACTCCATCTTTGTTTTTTCAAATCTGAACTAGCATTTGTTTGGCTTGCTACTCCTCACGGGGCTCTCATACTACACTGTGAGGTACATAATGAGGCCATGCGCCTGGCTAGTACCTCTCGTAAGAGTTCACTCCTCCCTATGTTAACGAAATGAGAAGAACAGGGATGGGTCGCGATGCACTTAGGTGGAACCTTTTGTGTCATCCAGTCTCTAACAGAAAGAAAGTGAGACACAAGGAAAACATACAAGCAATAAAACAGAAATTATCAAGCTGAATTAAATGTATCATGTGATTAATTTAATTCATGTGAATAATTGATATATTGCTTATTGCTGTTGTGATTATGAATACAGGTCCTTCTCAAAAAATTAGCATATTGTGATGAAGTTCATTATTTTCTATAATGTAATGATGAAAATTTAACATTCATATATTTTAGATTCATTGCACACTAACTGAAATATTTCAGGTCTTTTATTGTCTTAATACAGATGATTGTGGCATACAGCTCATGAAAACCCAAAATTCCTATCTCACAAAATTAGCATATTTCATCCAACCAATAAAAGAAAAGTGTTTTTAATACAACAAACGTCAACCTTCAAATAATCATGTACAGTTATGCACTCAATACTTGGTCGGGAATCCTTTTGCAGAAATGACTGCTTCAATGCGGCGTGGCATGGAGGCAATCAGCCTGTGGCACTGCTGAGGTCTTATGGAGGCCCAGGATGCTTCGAAAGAGGCCTTTAGCTCATCCAGAGTGTTGGGTCTTGAGTCTCTCAACGTTCTCTTCACAATATCCCACAGATTCTCCATGGGGTTCAGGTCAGGAGAGTTGGCAGGCCAATTGAGCACAGTGATACCATGGTCAGTAAACCATTTACCAGTGGTTTTGGCACTGTGAGCAGGTGCTAGGTCGTGCTAAAAAACGAAATCTTCATCTCCATAAAGCTTTTCAGCAGATGGAAGCATGAAGTGCTCCAAAATCTTCTGATAGCTAGCTGCATTGACCCTGCCCTTGATAAAACACAGTGGACCAACACCAGCAGCTGACACGGCACCCCAGACCATCACTGACTGTGGGTACTTGACACTGGACTTCTGGCATTTCCTTCTCCCCAGTCTTCCTCCAGACTCTGGCACATTGATTTCTGAATGACATGCAGAATTTGCTTTCATCCGAAAAAAGTACTTTGGACCACTGAGCAACAGTCCAGTGCTGCTTCTCTGTAGCCCAGGTCTGGGGAATGCGGCACCTGTAGCCCATTTCCTGCACACGCCTGTGCACAGTGGCTCTGGATGTTTCTACTCCAGACTCAGTCCACTGCTTCCGCAGGTCCCCCAAGGTCTGGAATCGGCCTTTCTCCACAATCTTCCTCAGGGTCCGGTCACCTCTTCTCGTTGTGCAGCGTTTTCTGCCACACTTTTTCCTTCCCACAGACTTCCCACTGAGGTGCCTTGATACAGCACTCTGGGAACAGCCTATTCGTTCAGAAATTTCTTTCTGTGTCTTACCCTCTTGCTTGAGGGTGTCAATAGTGGCCTTCTGGACAGCAGTCAGGTCGGCAGTCTTACCCATGATTGGGGTTTTGAGTGATGAACCAGGCTGGGAGTTTTAAAGGCCTCAGGAATCTTTTGCAGGTGTTTAGAGTTAACTCGTTGATTCAGATGATTAGGTTCATAGCTCGTTTAGAGACCCTTTTAATAATATGCTAATTTTGTGAGATAGGAATTTTGGGTTTTCATGAGCTGTATGCCAAAATCATCCGTATTAAGACAATAAAAGACCTGAAATATTTCAGTTAGTGTGCAATGAATCTAAAATATATGAATGTTAAATTTTCATCATGACATTATAGAAAATAATGAACTTTATCACAATATGCTAATTTTTTGAGAAGGACCTGTATATTATTTAATATTAATACTTTAATATTTTATTAAATAATATTTTGGTCTGTTAAGGGTTGTCCTATGAATACCAGCCCAATAAGGCGGTGGTATTAGGACAAAATTGAAAGGGATGAGCCAAGCTCTGACAATATTGAAGAGCAAAACTCTGTAAACACACGGAATAAATTCACACAATTTCTTAAAATACAAGAATCTAATATCAAAAATAAGTCAACTCCAGTCAAACATTTTTCAATCAACAAACTCTTTATTATGCTAAAACAATCCAACTAAACTACCAAGCAGAATGAAAGAATAAGGAATACTAATGGGCTATGTACAATATAAACAAGTTGATCAAAGATGGTTGAAAATCATGACTGAAAGAGTGAAGCAACATTACCATGCAATGTTATTCATGTTTGAGAACCAATAATTATCTTGAAGAATCTGGAAGTGAAGTTAAGTTAGTGTTGGAACTAACTTCGGCAATAATTGGTATACCTTTAAGCAACCATTCACAATGCAAGATCAGATAAAATATTATTTTAATAAAATAAAATTATATTTTAAAGAATGATTTGCTGAATAAAACCAATTTTCTGGATGACCAATTCTCAATGGTGTTTAATTAACTGCCTTTATTTATTAAAATAATATTTAAAGAAATATTAAGGAAATTGTGAAATAATATTTAAGGAAATATTATTTTGAATAAGAACTAAATCTTTCTGGAGAAATGGGGCTTAATGGTGTTTACTTAGTTTTCAAGTTTAGTAAAATAATATTTAGGGAAATATTTTCTAGATTGAAAATTAACAATCTTTTTGGGTAAATGATCTTAGCAGGCAAGCACGTGTTCTTAGCTGTAAGTGGTTGAAGCTCACAAAAGAAGCTTATAGCTTATCACAATTAAATACATACCTTTAAAATACCATTAATAAAAGGGTTAAAATGCATAAACATGGAAAGCGCATAATGGCCGGTCTTCTGTGTTTAAAATCACCCTTTAAATAAAATTTGTCTTAACTTAAAAAAAAAACCAGAAACATAGAACACACAAACTGAGCACATGTGCTGAGCAGATAATATGCTAGCATGGCTGAGTTTCAACATAAACAAAACCAGACGTCATAAAATGAAAAATGTTTAGATTATTTCATTCTAAACTACTTCTCTCTGCCCGAAACACAACCTCTTACGTGAACCGTGCTGAGGAAAAGTTGTCCGGGGTGATGAAGTTGAAGAAAGCATCCACCGTGAACAAAGGGTTAACTTGCTAACCTCCGTAGCTGTGGGGTGGGGCAGCTCGATCTGTTGGGCTGCCAAGCTGCACGTTACAGCAGTAACCAAGGTGATTCGGTCCCGTTGTCCTTCCTTCAGACCGGGAAAACTGCTCCACTCGGTGTTGTAGGGATGTAGGGACAAGGTCTCTGCTGGGAATTCAGTTTCAATTCAGTTTATTTATTTATATAGCGTTAATTCACAACACATGTCGTTTCAAGGCACTTCACAAATGTCAGGTACATACATTCCAATTAATCCTAACCATTGAACACTGCAGTCAGATTCAGTTATTTATTCTAATTGGATAAAATGTTTTTCTATCTAAGGAAACCCAGCAGATTGCATGGAGTCAGTGTCTTACAGCATTCACTCCTGGATGAGCATGATGAGACAGTGGACAGTCACTGGTATTGACTTTGCAGCAATCCCTCATACTGAGCATGCATGTAGCGACAGCGGAGAGGAAAAACTCCTTTTTAACAGGAAGAAACCTCCAGCAGAACCAGGCTCAGTGTGAGCGGCCATCTGCCACAACCAACTGGGGGTTTGAGAGAACAGAGCAGAGACACTAAGAGAACAAAGAAGCACTGATCCAGGAGTCCTTTCTATGGGAAAGAAAAGTAAATGTTAATGGATGTAGTTCCATTAGTCATTTCACCTATAAAGAATGAACAGATAAACTCAGAGCCAGTTTTCAAGGTTAGAATCTGAAAGAAAGCACATAGAGTTAGTCACAGTAACAGCTCAGTCAATTGCCATGTCTAGGAGAGAGAAAGGGTTAAACACTAAAAGACAGGGCAATGTGGATCATCGGTAGAGGGTGAGCATTAAGATGTTGCCAACAGAAGCTTGGACGATGTCCCTCTCCAGAAAGGTGTCACAGGTAGACACGGAGTCAGGCCAGTTGTAGCTTCTAGGAAGAGAAAAGAGAGAGAACTATCATGAATCACTAAGGTAGTCGAAATAGAACAAACCAGAGGATGAAAACAGACTCAAAACACAGGATGTAGACGGTAAGTGAAGTTTATTCCTGTGTAGGCTTGCCTAGGATAATAGGTTGGTGTTGTCCAGGAACCTGGGGAGGAGGACGGAATCCAGGAATCCAAGGTGAGCGTGCTGATGGTGAGTATATTAACAGTGCAGTCCTTAGGTGAGTATTTACAAGGTGAAGGCGGGCAGGCAGATAGGCAGGTAGACAGGCAGGTAGGTAGCCGGGCAGGTATGCAGACAGGCAGTCCACATAACTGAGGTTATGTTCCAGTGAAGACCTGTTCCAGCAGCTGCCTTAAGAAGCCCAGTGAGCTTATCAGGAGATGAGCTGCAGCTGCTGATAATGAGCTGCCAGAACCAACCAGGAGGAGAGAAGCTGAGATCCTACAAGAACAAAGTTAAAAGCTGAAATAACAGCAAATAATGCAAAATTGGAGATTAGTGTGAGCACCTCTAGAAATATATTTAGAAACAGGAACTCTAACCTGCTGGAAGTTAGGCTTCCATAGTCCAACTAAACAACGGTGGAAATGAACACATTCAAATTTGTAATAATACCATAATGATAGATATCAAGCAATAAACATGAAAGTTAGATAAAAGCATCCGAGATTTCCTCCTCAGAGTCAGTCTCGCTGTCAAAGTGGGAGGAAAGAATCTCTCACTGTGGTGTGTGTGCAGTGAGGCAAATGACCTTATGATTTCTAACTTTCAGGCAATGCGATGGCCTTAAGTAGATTCTGAAATAACGTTGCACTGCCCAAGGGATTATTGTGCCCTTGTAAGAACAGTGTTTTTCAACCACCTCTTCAATCACTCGCCAGTGATCAGCTTACAGTTCTTTATCTTGTGGTGGTCCGCTGTCCTCACACCTGGGTGTCTATTAGGATCTGATATGGGCCATTCCAGCACCTGGACTTCCTGTGTTTTCTCCTAGATTCTCTGACCAGAATCCAGTCGCCAGGAATAAAGGACTGGAGGGTGGAAGTGGCTGTTTCTGGTAATGCAGCCTTCACCGTCTGTGAAACTTGAGAAAACACAGTGGACAGGTTTTGACAGTAAAACAACATCCTATCTTCACACAAAGATGTGGAAGAAAATTATCTTGGCAATATCCCTATGTCCAAATTAGGAGACCTGCCACACAGCACTTCAAAAGGACTGAGATTTGCCTGTGTCCTTTGTATCAATCTCATATGATTGTGAGAACAATAGGTAGAGCCTTCACAACGCTTGGCTAATTTTCAATTCAAAGTCCCATTCTCAAACCTAAGTGCTTAACTACATGAACTTCATCAAAACATCCAACAAAATCCAAATAATTGATCTTCTGACTTCACCTGATATACTAGCAATGACCATCAGCTAAATATTCTGAATATCAAAAATGTGACATGATGTTTGAGGAAGGTCTGATTACAGGTCGATATTTCATAGTTTCAGAATACCCACAAAGAATTTCAAAAATTGTCTAATCTGTGGAGATGTAAAATTTCACAAAAGAATCAACACCATAATTTCAGAGAGGTTTTCAGAATGTGGTCTTAGGGAGCTATGCACCATTTATATAAACAAAGTACAACGTCTCTCTCGCATTGTCACTAAGTCCTCACTGGAGGTATGAGCTACCCTTTTTCCCATGAGTGCTAAAACCTTTGGAACCCCATGTTGCTTTATTCTGACATTCCCCTCTTCTGGCACAGGGTTCAACCCATGCGACAATCCAGCAAAACGTTTGTACAAAAATGTTCTAGTAACCAAGATCACATAACCTAGAACCAAAGAAATGAATGCTGACATAACTACGTGTCACTACGAAATTAACGAAAGCAACATAAAGAAAATCCAGATGTTTTTAACTGCAATTCAGTTCCATCAACAACAAACACAAACTTTAGTTATTCACGTCATCAATGTCTCACTTAGAAATTAGTCACATATCATCCTGATTTGTCTTGTACAAAGATGAGTATTAGATTAATGGACACCCAATGTAATTTGGATGAATAAACCCTACAAATTGAATCTAATAAATAATTCCCACCAAGTATAAAGGCATGACTGATTCTTTATCAAAAATATATTCCTTACTTTTGGCATATCTTGAACTGTCAGCTAGCTTAATGGCACCAGGGAAACTTTCAATCTAATAAATCACCAATGATTCTGTATGTAAAACTAATTCTTCAAACTAGTTTAAACTATTTCATTAACCTTTTAATAATAAAACACGTAAATCTAAAAGTCATGCTACATCCTTGATCATTATACAAAAAAACATGTTATTAAGGCAACAATCACTACAAGCATTTTGATTGTCTCTTAAACAGTGTTAAAACTCAGGAAGGGAGGTGCTGAGCGTTACCATGACAACAATGGCATGAACCAACCTAGTAGGTGGGCGGAGTCAGGCAGAACTAACCTCTGATTGACAGCCTATGGGCGGACCAACAGTTTCTTCATCCCATCCCACATTAGTGTAACTTAAACTGCAAAGCTATTAACATGCACCTACCTCAGAAACAAGCTGCTTCTTAACTCTCCTGAAAACTCAAAGTTTAATCAATCTGAGATTTAGAAACATTATTCTAAACATGGATTATTGTTTCATGCAACATATAATCAAACATTCATACCAACAAAACAAAGACAAAACATCAGAGACAGACAAATGGCCAAATTTGAAGCTTCAAGAATTCAAAGAAATTTTTAACAATCTCTTTTCAGAATATGTTTTCTCAACCATATATTTTAATGCTATAATTGATAAATTTTGTTATGACAATCGTCAGGATCCTTTTTAAAAATGAGTGCACATAGTCCAAAGAGATCTCAAAGTATTTAGAAGCACAGCAACAGTTTTCTCTTATATGAATCCAAATTTACTGATGCTGAAACCTTTTGCTAATTCTTTGTACTGTAACTCTATAATAATAACTACAATCCTGAGAGTTATTGTTATAATTCTCTTTTTGTTTGGCTCAATTTGATCGCAGCTGTATTGCAGAATTTCAAGTTAAATGCAAAGAAGTATTTTAATTCAATTCAATTCAAATTCAAAGATACTTTATTGATCCCTGAGGGGAAATTAGAAAAGTCAGCATTGACATTTTCATGTTATACCCAAACTAAACAAAACTGCAGTGTTTGACTTAATCAGAAATTAAGATAAGAAGCTTGTCTCCAAACTGGACTTTTCCCCACATAATGTTTCAAAAAAAACCAAAACATCATTTTCTTTAATTTGGCTATTTAAATTTTGAGAGTTGGGGAGAACTTATTACTAGAACCCCTCTTTAATAATCCAAATGCTGATAAATGTTCCAATATTTTATCTCTTAGTAATCTGAAATCACCTTGTGTACCTTTCTACTCCTATGTATTCTTTTAATCTTTAAACCCTAAGAAATCAAACAAGGAGACTTGAGTTTGAGCCGACCATCCTCTTACTGTTAAGAGGGCCTTTATTTCTTTTCTTTTCCTAAAATAAAGGATTTTACTTGTCTTTATTCCGTTATACAAGTCCTAACCTTGGTTCCAAAACTAAACTCTTCAACCCCAATCTGTGTTCCCCAGAGTAGAGATTTTGAGTATTATTGCATTTCAAAGTCACCAAAATGACTGGAACTCATCATTGGCTTAGACCTATTTTAATAAGTAATCAGCCTACCTTTAATTAAGTATTAAAATTTCATGGACCCAAAATCTATGGCTTACAGGCTTCAGGAGTCCAGGAACCACAAGTTGAGTACTACTGCATTGAACAATGGTGTTAACTTTCTGTAGAGATTGAAGGATTGGCTAAATATATTGTTTCTGCTTGGACCATAATCAGATTTAAAATTATTAGTTCACAGCTCCTAATTTACCTCAGATCATATTTGCTTCTAACCCAGTTCATAAGAAGCTTCAGACAAACATTATGCTAAAAAACCAAAAACAAAACAAAAACCAGATCTGTTTTAAAATAAAGAAAAAGCATGCTTAAAAAAACGTGTTACTGTGGTGGAAAATAACCACGGTTCTGAAGGCCTTTTCATGCAGTCTTTTAGGAAGCATGAGATTAGTTAAATTTTTGTGTGGCACCACTGTCCAATCAGATTCTTTCTAAATAACCCAATTTTTTCATACTCATTTTAAAGGTTTGTTTTACCAAGGAAAATGTGTTTAACAAAACCAATTACTCTCAAAAGTTTTAAACGTTTTTAGCTGGTGATATCTTAGAAAACAACAAGTGTTTTAATATTTCTATGCAACACAGAACTGATCAGGTGTCCTTTCCTTCTCCAAAGGGAGAAAAAAGAACCTACAGAACCAAACCTTTCATAGTTTTTTGTCAGGACCTGATAGAAGGTACAGTGTAAATCAACACGCTGCATGAATCAGAAGAGGGAAGAAAAACCTAATATAACCTCTTCCCAGCAGCTGCTGTGAAAAACAATGAATTTGTACTTTCCATAAGCGTCAGTTAACACTTGCAGACAAAAACTGCACCAAACTGTAAATTCTGTGTCAGAGACTGTATGAAGACCATCTGCAGTAGAACTAAGCCTGTTTTAATGAGGTCTCTACCCATTAGATTTATGGAATACAAAATCTGACAACAGAAAATAATATCTGAAGGAGAAACCCATCAGGTTTTACGCATTCGCTGGGTTTTAAAAATGCTCCTTCATGAGATCTGTCCTGAGAATAACATAGAAACACATGGTTACTGCTGAGTTTTGGAGATGTTGTAACTTCCTCTGCTTTTAATAACTTTTAATAACTAGAATAATTGACCCTGAATATTCCACGACGAAAGAGAACTTGCTTCTCTGAAAGAATTAACCGGAAAGTATCAAATGAACTAAGTTATCACCTTTTTAAAGATACTTTTCTAACCCTAAAATAATATTTTAACCCGCTATATCTGTCAACGTCAAGCAAGCGTCACATGAGCAGCGGTTAATAAGCGTTCTTCATTGCAGAAAATAGGAAAAGATTTATGCAAATGTGTGTGTGTTTGTACGTTACCCCCATCAGTTTCTAAATCGCTCCAGTGTCAGACTGTCATGGCACACAGTTCTCTATCAGTCCAAAAAAAACAACCAGGCCCTTCTGTTGGTGAGACATTCAATCATTCTTTGTCCACTTTAACTTCTCCAGGAGGGAGAAAGAAGAAACTTTGATGAAACTTTGATGAAAGCATCTTATGCGGGCAGAAGATGCTTTCAATATAAATCCAGTGTATCGCTCTTCTGGCTCTTGCATACAACATGGATCTTTGTCCATCTCAGAGGGTCCAGATTTCTTATGAGTTTCGTTTTTTTTTTTTCTTGTAGAAAGTCACACTGCGATTTTCAACATGCAGGAAGGCAGATCTCTCTCTTTCAGGCCGTGCTGGAGAAGCGTCTCTGGCGGAGTAGCCATAGAGAAGGGCAGGTTTCTAAAATCCAGACTCAAAAACGCAGATGTTGAACTCAAATCCCATATATGTGTGTATTTGTGTGTGAGAGAGGCAGAAGAAAAGTTTAGTATAGGTTCAGATTTTGTACAAAGAAATATTATCAGTCAGTCAGTCAGTTGTCCCCCTGCCTGTCACTTCCTTCCACAACATGAACTATACTCCTTTCTAAAACAACTTTCTTTTCACATCTCTAATGTCCCTTTTCACTTTTACCTTCTTTACCGACTGATCGCAATATTTAAGACAAACAAAACTTCCTTCAGGAAAGTTTTAACTCTTTAACCCCTTAATTGCAATGAAGCATCTACTTGGCTAAGCCTAGAGGCTTTTTTGACTATAAAACACACATAATATCAATAGCAATACAGGTTTGTGTGCTTTGGTGCCACTGAGCAGATTTGTACCTTTGAATTGAAGCAGATTATGACAGCATAGCCTGAAATTACTGCTTTTGTACTTCGTATAGGGTACAAAAATCAAGCGCCTATTTCTCTTTGTGTGGAGACCATTTCTGTGCAGAGTATTTACCACACATCATTTTTTGCAGTTGAACAGGTCAAATTAATGTGTGCAGAGACAGAACAAATCACTGGACTTCATCCGAGTATAGGCTCTCCAGTAACAGCTATGTCTGAAGATAGAACTACAAAGATATGTTTAAAAGTGGAAGAATTTTTTGACATTTATTTCATGTGTAAGTTTTGGACCCTGCTGATGAATGATCAAAGACAGCTCACAGAGGGGTCTGTCTTGGCAGGTTTATAATGGTACTGTTTTGTGGGCAGGCAGAGGTATGAATGGGCATTCCTACTTCCAACAGCTCGATCTCGGATAAGCACAAGACAATGGATGGATAGGTATTTTTGATAATTTGTTACTCGTGGATATGTTATTTGTGATTATTTCTGGATCAGTATTGTTGCTTTCTTTGTTGAGTCAATCAAAAAGACAGTAATGTAAGAGAATTGTACTTTATTAGTACCTGAAGGGAAATTACATTCCTTCCTTCCATCCAATATATTCTGCTTGTTCTGGGGTCAGGTGCGGGGGCAGCAGCTTGAGTAAAGAAGCCAAGACATCTCTTTCCACAGCCACCTTTAACAGCTCTTCTAGGAGAACCTCAAGGCATTCCTAGGCCAGTCGAGAGACATCTCTCCAGCATGTCCTGGGTCTTCTTCGGGGTCTCCTCCCAGTCGGACATGCCCAAAACACCTTCCTTTGGAAACGTCCAGTGGACATCCTTACCAGTAATCCTAACCACTTCAACTGGCTTCTCTCGATGCAAAGGAGCAGCAGTTCTACTCCGAGTCCCTCCTGGATAGCTGAACCTCTCCCCCTACCTCATACCATTGGGAAAGATAGGAATGTAGGCTGACCGATAAATAGAGAGCTTTGCCTCACAGCTCAGCTCCCTCTTCAGCACAGACCGATACAGAGAACGCAATACTGCTGAAGTCGCACTGATCAATCTGTCAATCTTTGGCTCCATTCTTTGATCGCTGGTGAACAAGACCACAAGACATTTTAACTCCTCCACTCGAGCAGCACCTCCTCTCCTGCTATAAGAGGGTAGTCCACCATTTTCCAACTGTGGACCATGGCCTCAGATTTTAAGGTGCTGGTCTTCATCCCAGCCGCTTCACACTCAGCTGTGAATCGTTCCAATGAGAGCCAGTGATCTAACAGGACCACATCATCCGCATATAGCAGAGGTTAATGAATCTGACCCCTTCTCTCCCCGAGCTGCATCGAGAAATTCTGTCTATAAAAGCTATCAGCAGAATCTGTGAGAACAGGGGTTCTGGCGAAGTAAAACCCTGACCTTAAAGCGGTCCGACTTACTGTGGCAATGCGAACCAGACTCTCGCACTGCTTGTTTAGAGACTGAATGGCCTTTAGTAACGGACCTCCAATCCCACACTCACGGAGCACCCCCCAGAGGGGATTCCAGGAATACGGTCGAATGCCTTCTCTAATTCCCCAAAACACATGTAGACTGCTTGAGCAAACTCACATTCCCCCTCAAGAACCCTAGCGAGGGCAAAGAATTGGTCCAGCTTTCCATGGCCAGGATGGAACCCGCATTGTTCCACCAAAATTCGAGGGTTGATTACCGACTGGACTTTATTCTCCGGCACTTCTGAATAAATCGTACCAGGGAGGCTGAGAAGTGTGATTCCCCTATAATTGGAACACACCTTCTGGCCCCCCTTCCTAAAATGGGCAAGCACCACCTCAGTCTTCCATTCCAGTGGCACTGCCCCCAATTGTCCATGTGATGTTGCAAAGGCACGTCAATTAAGACAGCCCAGCAACATCCAGAGCCTTAAGGAACTCAGGGTGGAACCCTGCGACAGTGCTTTTTAACTACCTCGGCAACCTCAGCCCCGGCAATGGACGAGCCTAATACACACAAACCCTTAACTTCCTGCATAGAAGACCTCCCGGTGGGATTTAGAAGATCCTATTACCTCCACCATCCACATCACTGGTTGAGGTCAACAACACTCCACTTACAGTATACACAGTGTTGGTAAACACCCTTCCGGCCATAGCTCAGGGCAGCCGCCTTGACAATCGAGGTGCAGAACATGGTCCACTCGGAATGTTCCCCTTCTCAGCTGAATGTCTCAGCTGAAGCTCTGCCGTAGGTGGGAGTTGAAGATATGCCTGATGGGGTCTTCTGCCAGGTGATTCCAGCAAACCCTCAGTACACGTTTGGGTCTACCTATTCTGTCCGGCATCTTCCCCCGCCATCTGATCCAATCCACCACCAGCTGATTAGTTGATAGCTCTTCTCCTGTTTTTACCCAAGTCTCCAAAACATACAGCTGCAGATCATAACAACAAAGTTCATTATCAATGAATTGATCAAATTATTTTGACGAGAAGACAGGGTGAACGGGAACCCTCTTGTCCAGACGACACATTTTCTCCGGATACACGATGGACTCCTGGCAGAAGTGGAGGATTGTGTGTCTGTCGATATTGTCAGTCAAGGATGTTGAAGATGTGCACACAATTGGTTTTCTGATAACAGCATTTCTATTTTTTGTAGTTGGCGGTTAGCTGGCATATCGAGAAATTCGAAAAACGTCTGCAGCTGTTCTGGCCATTGTAAGGCTGCCTGGCATGTATGATGGGATCTGCACAGTGATCAACACTCAGACTGAGATGTTACGTGAGCTGAATCACAGACTGGATGTGATCTTTACACAGGATCACAGGCAGGTTGCGGTTCCTAGACTCAGGGGTGAAATGGGATAAATCTTCTGGTGGAAAGGAATTGAAATTTGGCTGTTTGGATTTGCCATTGAGAAGCACCAGCGAGACTCTCAAGGCTGACGGAAAATTAAGAGTCAGCATAACCTAAATAATTGTTTTTCTGAATCTGGCTCCCCTGCCTTGATGGCTGGCTATCTTCAACTTCTCCTGGAAGTTATGTAAACATGACGCTGTGCTCCCTCTTCCCCCTCCCTTCCCTGAGGACATTTGTGGACCTGCTCAGAACTGTGTGGCTGGTTGATGAACATTCCATCGTACCATCAAGGACAATGGCCTCTGTGACAGTGCTTCATGGACTTACTTTGCACACACTCACATGCACACACACACATGCTCAAGATAAACATATGCACCCCTTCACACCGCCTTCACCGGATCCCCTGCATTTTGTATATATGTTGCTTCTTTGTGCTGAGATTTGTTTGCAATCTCAAACTGTATCCTCCCTCTTACCTAATGTGGTCTCTTTTCTCATCTACCTAAATGTGTGATTTTAATACTTTTCATAGATTTTCAGATTTCTCAAAAGGATTACCAGAGAAAGCCAAATATTAGTATTTGAAAATTTAGACTAAAGCAGTTTTTACACCAATGACCAGAGAATTTTAGATTTCTTAAAAGGATTGCATTACAACTATATCATACCAGTGACAGCCAAACATTATTAGTATTTAAAACGTTTGGAGTAAAACTGTTTTATACCAGTGACCCAGCTTATTTAAATGATGGGACCACAACTGCCTCATACCAGCGACCTCAAGGTTTAATATTATCATTTGTCTTCTAGCACCAGATGAATTCCTTACCACAGAGGACTTAATGAGCTAATTACCTCTATTAGAAAGATTGGATTAGAACCAGCTCCTACCAGTAAACTCCCAAGGATTATTAGTGTCATTTGATTTGTTTTTCTGTGTTTGATTTTCTGTATCATTGTAATGTTTTTCTTCATGTACAGCTCTTTGAGTGCCTTGTTGCTGAAAAGCGCTCTATAAATAAACTTGACTTGACTTGACTTATGTTGGAACATGTATGTTATGGACAAACCATGACTAGCACAGAAGTCCAACAACATAACACAGCTCAGGTTCCAAGGTTCCGGAGGCCATTGCTCCCAATCACGCCCCTCCAGTTTATAGTGTCATTATTCACGTGAGCATTGAAGTCCCCCAGCAGGATGAAGTCATCCATGGAGAACCTCCTAGTACCTCAGCGAAGGATTCCAAGAAGGTTAAGTTGCCGTTCAGCACATAGGCAGAAAGAACAGTTAGAGTCTATTCCCACCCGAAGGTGCAGGGAAGCTACCCGGTCATCCACCGGGGAAAACCCCAACTCACAGGTGCCAAGCCGGGGGCTATAAGTAGCCCTGCACCAGCCTGGCGCCTCACACCATGGGCGACTCCAGAGTAAAATAAAGTCCAGCCCTATTCGAGATTGTTTCCAAAACCCACACTGTGCATTGAGATGAACCTGACTATTTCTAGTCAGTGCCGCTCAACCTCATGCACAAGATAAGTCTCCTTCCCCACCAGAGGTTACATTCCATGTCCCAAGAGCCAGGGTCAGAGCACAAAGGCCTTCGCCTGCCGCACATGACTCTTTGCACACGAACCACATGGCCCCTCCTGCAAGTGGTGGGCCCACAGGAACGTGAACCTATGTTGCTCATTAGGGCTGAGCCAGACCAGACCACATGGGTAGAGGCCCAGTCACCAGGCTCTTGCCGATGAACCCTTCCCCGAAGCCTGGCTCCAGGATGGAGCGCTGCTAATCCAGATCGAGGCAAGGGACACTGAACTCCATTATTTATGTCTATATGAGCATGTCGAATTGGTTTTTGTCTGGCATGGGTAATTTAGGTCTTAACCCAAATTAGTTAACTTTCTAGTTTTTACTCAAACTAGAATGTGTAAAAACTATTCTAATTAAATCCATCAATGGATCATCATAACCAATGTAAAAAGGTACAAAAAGTATCAGCAACAAACCTTCCAGCTGCACGTCATCCGATACTTGAGAGGATAATAATAATAAAAAAAAATATATATATATACAGGTCCTTCTCAAAATATTAGCATATTGTGATAAAGTTAATTATTTTCCATAATGTCATGATGAAAATTTAACATTCATATATTTTAGATTCATTGCACACTAACTGAAATATTTCAGGTCTTTTATTGTCTTAATACGGATGATTTTGGCATACAACTCATGAAAACCCAAAATTCCTATCTCACAAAATTAGCATATTTCATCCGACCAATAAAAGAAAAGTGTTTTTAATACAAAAAACGTCAACCTTCAAATAATCATGTACAGTTATGCACTCAATACTTGGTCGGAAATCCTTTGGCAGAAATGACTGCTTCAATGCGGCGTGGCATGGAGGCAATCAGCCTGTGGCACTGCTGAGGTCTTATGGAGGCCCAGGATGCTTTGATAGCGGCCTTTAGCTCATCCAGAGTGTTGGGTCTTGAGTCTCTCAACGTTCTCTTCACAATATCCCACAGATTCTCTATGGGGTTCAGGTCAGGAGAGTTGGCAGGCCAATTGAGCACAGTGATACCATGGTCAGTAAACCATTTACCAGTGGTTTTGGTACTGTGAGCAGGTGCCAGGTCGTGCTGAAAAATGAAATCTTCATCTCCATAAAGCTTTTCAGCAGATGGAAGCATGAAGTGCTCCAAAATCTTCTGATAGCTAGCTGCATTGACCCTGCCCTTGATAAAACACAGTAGACCAACACCAGCAGCTGACACGGCACCCCAGACCATCACTGACTGTGGGTACTTGACACTGGACTTCTGGCATTTTGGCATTTCCTTCTCCCCAGTCTTCTTCCAGACTCTGGCACCTTGATTTCCGAATGACATGCAGAATTTGTTTTCATCCGAAAAAAGTACTTTGGACCACTGAGCAACAGTCCAGTGCTGCTTCTCTGTAGCCCAGGTCAGGCACTTCTGCCACTGTTTCTGGTTCAAAAGTGGCTTGACCTGGGGAATGCGGCACCTGTAGCCCATTTCCTGCACACGCCTGTGCACGGTGGCTCTGGATGTTTCTACTCCAGACTCAGTCCACTGCTTCCGCAGGTCCCCCAAGGTCTGGAATCGGCCCTTCTCCACAATCTTCCTCAGGGTCCGGTCACCTCTTCTCATTGTGCAGCATTTTCTGCCACACTTTTTCCTTCCCACAGACTTCCCACTGAGGTGCCTTGATACAGCACTCTGGGAACAGCCTATTCGTTCAGAAATTTCTTTTCGTGTCTTACCCTCTTGCTTGAGGGTGTCAATAGTGGCCTTCTGGACAGCAGTCAGGTCGGCAGTCATACCCATGATTGGGGTTTTGAGTGATGAACCAGGTTGGGAGTTTTAAAGGCCTCAGGAATCTTTTGCAGGTGTTTAGAGTTAACTCGTTGATTCAGATGATTAGGTTCATAGCTCATTTAGAGACCCTTTTAATGATATGCTAATTTTGTGAGATAGGAATTTTGGGTTTTCACGAGCTGTATGCCAAAATCATCCATATTAACACAATAAAAGACCTGAAATATTTCAGTTAGTGTGCAATGAATCTAAAATATATGAATGTTAAATTTTCATCATGACATTATGGAAAATAATTAACTTTATCACAATATGCTAATATTTTGAGAAGGACCTGTATATTTTCATCCACCACAAGAGGAATTTGAGTTTTTAAAAAGAATTAATCAGAATGAAAAGTAGTTATACCAAAGAGGTCCCCATGTAGGTTTAACACTTTCTAATACCAGGCAATAAAGATACTTGATCAGCAGCACATAGCTGCTAATTACCTTCCTACTTCATACATAAGCATTACAAATGGTGTTTACTTTCTGTGAAGATTGTTTTCACCCAAATAAAAGGTCATGTATAGTGAACAGAAATTTGATCCCTTGTAGACTATTGTTGAATATTCACCTCAGTCTACCAATGTCTGTTGATGCATATCAACACATACTAAATATCATACTGGAAGCACTTCAACACCATTTAGTGTTATGCCAGTCAGTGTTATGCCAAATTTAACTCAACTTGGGTAATTTGTGTATTAAGCAGTTCCATTTGTATCTAGTGTACATGTTATATTAAAATGTACGGCAAAAATTTAAATACTTAATAATTTCATATAATTGTAAATAAATTTGGGCAGTATGGAGATAATGGTAGATGGAATGAAGTTATATAGTGGTTTTCTAGATCATTCAAAAGTGTTTTCATCCATCACACAAGTGCACAGTTTTTTGTTTTAAATGCATATGCAGATTGGTTGGTAACTTGGGGATTATGCCTCTTTCCCAAGGACATTTTGCCATTTGACTGGAGAGGGCTGGAATCAAACTCACAACCATCCAATTACCACATGAGAAATTGGAAGCCAAATAATAACCAGGTTCTCCAAATAAATCTGCAAAGTTATACTGAAAGATTATATTTTTTTACAAAAACTGATGCACTGGTCTGAGATTCATGCCTAGTCAGTCTTTGTGACTCTGGAAGAATTTTAGCCTTGTTTGTGCTGTGAGGGGCTTTTGAACTACAGGTGCATTTCCTCAAGGTCTGTTGAAGTGATGGCGCATTACTCTTCCTTAAAGACACAACAGCGCTCTGTGGTTAGAAGAGAAAAAAATTAGAAGATGTGTGACTATCATCTATCATGATCAGGACTGTAGCGTTTTTTGCAACCATGTGGAGGCCCAGACAGTATGTGCAGGAGGCTTTCCAGTGGGGAAATGACAAATCCTGGGTGTGTTTTGACTTTTAGGATGTGATTTTAGCACTTCAGGGGAAAATATACAAAAGGAATTTGTGAGACTGATGTAAAAGTTCAACAGGGAACCATTGAAATGTTAAAGATGAAAGCCAGACTTTTACTGCCCCTGCAACACCAAGTCAATAAAAATGTGACTTTGCTGTTTGTGCCAGCGTTAACAGCCAGAGTAATTTAAAGGCCTGGGAGTTGTATTGATTTGTTTCTCAGTGGTTATGGGCCCAAGGATACTTTTTTTGTCAATAAAATGACAGAATAGTTATTTTAACACATTTCTTAAATAAGCAGGAGATCCACTAAACTGCTAACAGTTTTAGCGGTTATATTATATTGTTACTTAGGCAAAAATATACCTCCACCATATTTAAATTTAATACGCCATCAGTGAGAGAACTCAAGTTTTCACTGAAAGGGTTCCTTACTTTGGCCTAAAATGTCCTTAATGTGTAGATTAGGCAGATTCCTGAATTTATAAGACTACAGTGCTTTGCAATAGCATTAATAATTCTTAAACATTTTCACACTTTGTCACCTTACAATCAAAAACCTTAATGTATTTTATTGGGATACTATTTAAAAAGCAACACAGAGTAATGCATTATTGTAAAGTAAAAGGAGAATAAAACATTAATTTCAAGATCTTTTACAAATTAAAATCTAAAATGGGTGGTGTGGATTTGTAAGTAGCAATGGAGAAATGTACTGTGGCATTCTTAATCTGAAGGTACTGTTAAATGGCCCAGTCAGTCTACAGGATTTGAAGTCGGTTTGTGTGGAAGAATGGGTCAATCTTGTTATGTGATTTGTTTTGTGATTTCAAAACAAATCACATAAACATAGAATATCGATAAAGTTTTACAGACATTTCTAGTTCCCACGGTTCCTGGAATGCAACACCAGGGAATATTTCCTTTAGTCATCATTCCACACCCCATGCCATCTATGTCCCGTCCCCACACCGAGGGAGCAGCAGTTTGAAACTGAAAAATAAATCTGAAACTGAGAAAAAATGTTAATCTGAAAAGTAGTTTTAAACATTTTTTTCAGTTTGAAATCTTTTTTTTTTCAGTTTCAAAAATATTTTCCGTTTCAAATAATTTTTTTCAGTTTCAAAATAACTTTTCAGTTTCAAAAAATGTCTTCAGACAAACTTTATGGCCCCAATTTAGCTCCAGTAATCTTACTGTATGTAAACTTCTGAATGTGACAAACGTGATGGAAAGAATCTTCAAAACAATCTTTCAGTATTCTGACACTTAATTCTACCTGACTTTAAACAGCCAAAGTTTAATCTGATTTAATGTCAGAGTGAAAAAAGTTTAAATATCCAGTTTTAACTGTATGTCGGGCTGGCCTGCTAATGGTGATAAGGTACTTTTGCAAACCATTTGGGATAAACGTTATATACCGTAAATTCTGGACTACAGAGCGCACCTGATTAAAAACCGCATGCTCTAATTTTAGAAAGAAAATCAATTTTGTACTTGTACAGGCCGCACCGGATGTTAAGCCGCGGGTGTCCGACGTTGTAATATGATTTACTCAGAAAGATATTACACGTGAGGAATTTTTAACTTAATCAGTATGGTACGGTGGCCGGGGGGTGCAAACCAACATTACAAAATCTAAAACACAGAATTGTCCTAAACCGAAAGAAGTATGTTAATCACTGGATGGATATTTATGAAAGTTAGAAAGATAGGAGTTATTGAAACTGGACAGAAACCGACTGCAAAGAATGTTGTTATTGTACCTCCAAGCCACGGTGGCTGAGTTTTTAGCTCCAGTAAAAAGGTGGTGGTTCTCACCCCTGAGCTTAATAAACTGGCCCGTCTGCTCCTTTGTACCTAAAAGAAAATATGAAAATACCAAAAAAAAAACATCTTGCTTAATATCAGAGCAAAAATAAAGCCTTTTTTAATTTTACATTTGTCTTAATTTGAAGAAAATATTAAAATATTTCAATTCAATTTCAATTCAGTTTTATTTATATAGCGCCAATTCACAACACATGTCTCAAGGCACTTCACAACAGTCAGGTACATACATTCCAATTAATCCTAACAATTGAACAGTGCAGTTGGAGTTAGTTATTTATTCAAATTGGATAAAAAGTTTTTCTATCTAAGGAAACTCAGCAGATTGCATCCAGTCAGTGACTTGCAGCATTCCCTCTTCCCGGATGATCATGTAGAGACAATGGACAGTCACTGGCATTGACTTTGCAGCAATCCCTCATACTGAGCATGCATGTAGCGACAGCGGAGAGGAAAAACTCCCTTTTAACAGGAAGAAACCTCCAGCAGAACCAGGCTCAGTGTGAGCGGCCATTTGCCACGACCGACTGGGGGTTTGAGAGAACAGAGCAGAGACACAAAAAGAAGACAGAAGCACTGATCCAGAAGTACTTTCTATGGGAAGGAAAAGTAAATGTTAATGGATGTAGCTCCTTTAGTCGTTTCATCTAGAAAGAAAGAACAGATAAACTCTGAGCCAGTTTTCAAGGTTAGAGTCTGAAAGAGAGCACATATAATTAGTCACAGTAAAAGCTAAGTCAATTTCCATGTCTAGGAGAGAGAAAGGGTTAAACACTAAAAGACAGGGCTATGTGGATCATCGGTAGAGGGTGAGCATTAAGTTGTATGCAAATGTCTAAAACAAGCTCTTTCAAACTTTTAACTTCTTTACTGAGATTCACTTACATTTGGAGGTGTATTCCTCGTCGGGTGTACAGTACCTGGAATCAGAAATTATAATGCTAACTGAATTATAAATAAACTTTTAAAACATATAGCACATTTCTTCATTAAAAATTAATATTGAAAAGCTTATTTATTCTCAATCACACTCTCCAGCGATACAGTTGGATTACATAAAACTGTCCATTTATTTTGGTTAACCTTAATATCACCTGAAATGTTAAATCGATTTTGAGTAACAATTAAAATAATAACATAAACTGTTAGAAATCACTTGTGTTAAACGTTCACTGTGATGACTGCCAGCGGGAGTTTAGTGCCGATAGTCCGGTCAGATCTCTACCGGGCTAGCTCACCTCACCGCCGGTAGGGCTGGCGAGGCGAGCCGGTTACTACGCCGGGAACGGAAAACTCCGAACACGTCGGAGCACGTTTGAAATTAAGCGATGTCTAGATAAATCAAGCAGATATTTCACGTCTACATAGTTATATTCCCGCACTAAAAACATTGTAGAAGTTAATTTGTGTCACAGAAAGTGTAATTTTCCACAATTTACTCACAGCTTTTGTTGCTATGGTCGGCCATGGCTTCCCCTGCTTGACCAATCCGCTTCGACCCGCAATGAATGATGGGAAATGATGGGCCGCGAAGGAATGATTCATGAATAGGGACAGCCTTCATCGCTGCGCTGTGATGTAATCGGCCTACAAATACGGCCTTCGAAGGATGCAGCCCCTGAGGCTGACTTCCGGGTCAGCCTCGGCGTTGGTACATTCCCTTTCTGTTTGATTTTGTCAACTGTAGATTTGTTTCAGTACTTGTAAAAGTGTTTTCTGAAATGTAAATTTGTTTTCTGAAATGTAAATTTGTTTCGCATCTTGTTAAATTGTTTTCTGAAATGTAAATTTGTTTTCTGAAATGTAAATTTGTTTTGCATCTTCTTAAATTGTTTTCTGAAATTTAAATTTGTTTTCTGAAATGTAAATTTGTTTTCTGAAATGTAAATTTGTTTTCCGAAATGTAAATTTGTTTTCTGAAATGTAAAAGTGTTTTCTGAAATGTAAATTTGTTTTCTGAAATGTAAATTTGTTTTCTGAAATGTAAATTTGTTTCGCATCTTGTTAAATTGTTTTCTGAAATGTAAATTTGTTTTCTGAAATGTAAATTTGTTTAGCATCTTGTTAAATTGTTTTCTGAAATGTAAATTTGTTTTCTGAAATGTAAATTTGTTTCGCATCTTGTTAAATTGTTTTCTGAAATGTAAATTTGTTTTCTGAAATATAAAAGTGTTTTCTGAAATGTAAATTTTTTTTCTGAAATGTAAATTGTTTTTCTGAAATGTAAATTTGTTTCGCATCTTGTTAAATTGTTTCATGAAATGTAAATTTGTTTTCTGAAATGTAAAAGTGTTTTCTGAAATGTAAATTTTTTTTCTGAAATGTAAATTGTTTTTCTGAAATGTAAATTTGTTTCGCATCTTGTTAAATTGTTTCATGAAATGTAAATTTGTTTTCTGAAATGTAAAAGTGTTTTCTGAAATGTAAATTTGTTTCAGTACTTGTAAAAGTGTTTTGCACCCCACGGCCACCGTAGCTACCTTTAAATATATGTACGTCATCAGTAACACACAAATTTCGTTGCTAATGCTTTTTTACTGAACAGTGCATGAACAACATTCTAATATCTCCTAACTGATATACACTGCAGCCTACCAGGTCAAAAGTCATTGATTGCCTTCTTCATCTTCTTCCTGCGCACTGAAACCATCAAAGTCCTCTTCTTCAGTGTCCGAATTGAACAGCCTCAGGATCTCGTCACTCACTTCAGCCTCTTCGTTGTCGCTCTCACTCGCACCCGGTCCCCTTAATCACGCAGCAGTCCAGCCTTTCGAAACCCATTGGTGATTTTTCATGTTGATGAGGGTGAATATAAATGTCTGATTTACAATACTGGTAATTGAATTGTGATAGTGCTCTTGATTTATCGCACAAGTTCATTGGACCTCTTTGAACTACTCATCAATTTGATTCTTCTACTGTTACCAGGCAAAATGTTTTTGGCGGCATGAAAAAAAAACATACATTAGCCGCACCGTTGTATAGGCTGCAGTGTTCAAAGTGTGTGAAAAAAGTAGCGGCTTATAATCCGGAATTTACAGTACTAATATGCTGTTAACACACAAACAGAAAACAATTACTCATACAAAGCAGTAAAGCTCTGTTATAAGTGAGAAAATTCATATGTGTTGTCAACATGTGGGCTTTTCTCACCTCAGATCAATGGCATGTGTGGTAGGATAACGTATGAAATGCTGTGTGGTACAGTAGAACATCTAAGTTACTATTTGCCTTTCAAACAAACAAGATTGCGGCATGTGTTAAAAGGGTGAGAAACGTTTGAATCCTTGTATCGTGTACGTATTGAAGGAAATGACAAAGCTACATTGGCTCTCCAAAGTGTGTACACCTGTGCTAAAATGTAAAAATTAATGACTTTGATGAAACATTTAAAAATGTTTTACACATGTACTGTGACTTATTTCCTGCATATGTTTGTTTATTTCTTTTAATAAAAGGACAGTGGATATTAATTAACATGAGTACATTAAACTGTCATGTAAATATGCCAAATATAGCCACAAGGGCTAATTTTCATCTGTAGTCCCATGGCAGGTTAATGCTAAAAACACAAATGACAAGCACACCGACACACATTTACAACAGGACATAACATTTACCGAATATAACAAGGCTACTTAATATTAAAACAGGTTGGCGATTGTAAAAACATTCTATAAAAACATTCAATAAAAAAATGACATTCACAAAACCAACACAGAGGAAAGAAGTAAAACTTAGATTTAATACTTGTTAATTCATAAAACATGTTAATTTAGATCATGAGTGCAATTTTGATTATTCAAAAGCCACTACGTAAGGGTTTTACTAAAAATGTCCAGTGATGAAATGGTCCATAGTTCTAATGGTACTGCTTTCCAAGAGTGCAATGCACATACTGAAAAGGCAGACTGACCAAGAGCTTTTCTCGAATGGTATGCTACAGTCTCCCCTATTACCTGCTCTTGTGTTTCTATATGACTTTAATTGAATGATGTCTCGTACAAGTGGTGGAGCCAGTCCATGTAGCACTTTGTACACGAGTATGATATCTGAATAAATAATCATATTGTCCCAGTTTAGAAACTTTACTTTATGTTTTACAATGGTGATGTGAATTTATTTTATTGTCCAGAGTTTTCAAGGTGTGCTTTTAGAGTCTGTTGACTCTAGACTCCATTGACAGCATTTTGGTTCTTCTCGTTTGGGTCCAGCTCTTCATGCAATAATTTATGTGAGAGAGAACTGTGGCACTAAGATATAATTTTGAAGCTTGTACTGTGATTATTTTGAATATGTCTAAAATTCCTCTGACTATATTTCATTTTGTTTCTTAGTTTTTAACATGAGTTTTAAATTAAAGTTGTGAGTTCATTATTATCCCCAAATATTTATACTCCCGTACTGGCATTAATGTTTGCCCAGCAACTGTAATAATAGGGTCTGGCATACTTGCACACTTTGAATAGAACATACAGTCAGTCAGTCAGTCATTTTCTACCGCTTATTCCATAGTGGGTCGCGGGGGAGCTGGTGCCTATCTCCAGCAGTCTATGGGCGAGAGGCAGGGTACACCCTGGACAGGTCGCCAGTCCATCGCAGTACAGATGTTTTCTAAATCCAAGTGCTTGGGGTGCAAAATGAATGGGGTGGAATTCAGATGTAGTATAATTTGCTCAGAAATCAGTTTTTCTATTACTTTAGATACAGTTGGAAGAATACTTATGGGTCTATTATTGCTTATCTCACTTTCTGCACTCGATTTAAAAACAGGTGTGATTACTGCTGTTTTCCATGCTATAGGAAATATTCCTTCATTAATTGAGCAATTTACAATTTTACAGATGAATGGAATTGGAGCATTTTTATTTGTGTCCATACTGAATATATTTTTTGCCTTTGGTGATTTTAAACTTGAAATTACTGTTTTTATTTTAGAGCATGTCAGAGTCTGGTTCCCCTGCCTGCGTGCCTGCCTGCTGCTAACCCGTTCCCCCCACCAGGTGCCGTCAGCTGGGAGACACCAGGGGAATGCATCAGGTGTGGCTCGTTATCCCTTCAGCCGGGGAGCTTTAAGAGGAAGGACTGCCAGCACTCCTTGCATGTTTTGCCCTCTGCGGTATTTCCTCCCGGCCAATTTCTTGTCTCAAGTTCTCTATTCATCCTGGAGTCAGCCAAACCAAAGCCACAGTTTCCAGATGCTTGTGGTGGCCCTCGCTACATAAACACACCAGAGAATATGTCAATGCCTGCACCACATGCGCCTGAAGCAAGTCTTCTAATAAGCCTTCTGCAGGCTTGCTGCAGCCGCTCTGTGTCCCCGGGCGACCCTGGTCCCACGTCGCCCTGGACTTTGTTACCGGACTGCCAAATTCCCACGGGATGACCACTATCCTGACGATCGTTGACCGGTTCTCCAAGGAATGCCACCTGATTCCCCTTTGAAAGCTACCTTCAGCTCTCCAGACCACCAAGCTGATGATCAGGAATGTTTTTTTGCCGCCATGGCATCCCCCTAAACCTGCTGTCTGACCGGGGGCCCCAGTTTACCTCCCAGGTCTGGAGACATTTCTGCGCTGCCTTGGGGGCTACAGTGGTGCTGACCTCGGGCCACCACCCCCAGTCCAATGGCCAGGTTGAGCGACTCAACCAGTAACTAGAATCGGCTCTGTGGGGTGTTGCCTCAGCAAATCCTACAGAGTGGAGCATCCAGCTGTCGTGTGTTGAATACTCCCACAACTCCCATGTCTCGATGGCAACCGGTCACACTCCTGAGATCTCCTTGGGATACCAACCCCCACTGTTTCTTTCGGTGGAAGCTGACAATACTGTCCCGTCTGTCCGACATTATATCAGAAAATGCAGGCAGATGTGGGAATCCACTGTCACCGCACCACAGCTCAGAACAAGCGCTATGCGGACAGACGACACACCCCGCCCCGCAGTACCACCCCGGTCAGAAGGTCTGGCTCGCTGCACGAGACGTTCCACTGAAATCCCTGTCCAGGAAACTATCTCCTAGGTACATTGGTCCATACGTCATTGACTCCCTAGTTGGTCCCACCTCTGTTCGCTTACGTTTGCCTTCCAGTTTCCGCATACACCCTGTATTTCACGTCTCTCAGTTGAAGCCTGTCCAGACCAGCTCGCTCTAGCCTCTGGCCGAGCCCCCTCCACCCGCCCAGGAATTCCAAGGCCACCTGGTCTATTCCGTCTGGCGGATCGTTGCCTCCCGTCGACGGGGTCGTGGATGGCAGTACCTGGTCAATTGGATGGGCTACGGTCCAGAGGATCGCTCCTGGGTGCCTGGGTCCTTCATCCTCGACACCGCTATGATCCACAACTTCCAGGCCTCCCAAGCCGCTCCTTCTGGGCCGCCAGGTGGCGACCGTTGACGGGGAGGTGGTGTCAGAGTCTAGCTCCCCTGCCTGCCTGCTGCTAACCCGTTCCCACCACCAGGTGCCGTCAGCTGGGAGACACCAGGGTAATGCATCAGGTGTGGCTCGTTATCCCATCAGCCGGGGAGCTTTAAGTGGAAGGACTGCCAGCACTCCTTTGCCTGTGTGTTTTGCCCTCTGCGGTATTTCCTCCCGGCCAATTTCTTCTCTTAAGAGATCAAGAATTGATTCTCAAGTTATCTCTGTGTTTAATCGCCATTCTCTGCCTTCTCCAGATACAGACTTCGGACCCGAACTGGTTTCCCCTGTACTTTCAACCACTGCTTAGAACAGCTTCCAAAACTTGGACTGAACCCCCGGCTGGCAATCCTTAGAACCTCTGGGCCCCGGCCCCAGACTCTGAAACCTCTCCCTGGCGGGGTTCATGGCTCCATTAGTAAGCATGCCGGTTTTCTTCTTACCATTCGGTTATCTTACTTGTTTTCTCTCTCTGTGTGTGGGGGTTTCCGGCTCCTGAGCCGCTCAAGGCCTGCTACCCGTTTTCAATAAACCAACTAAACTGTTCTCTGTTATCAAGTGTCTCTGCATGTGGGTCAGATCGGCCCTTAAAATGATGACAGAGCATGCCTCTTCTTGAAAATTCAATATGGGTTCATTGATGGTCAGTGGTGTCCTTGAGTAATTAGAATCATTAACATTTAGAGTTATTTTTCTTAATCAATAAAATACTGATTAAAGGCATTGTCATATAATTTATGATTTATATTAAGTTTCACTGGGATTTTTTTGTTATTGATTTCACAATTAATTTCTTTAGGTTCTGCCAGATCTCTTTAAGCATTTCCTTTGGAGTTAATAGCATCAATAAAAAAAGTTGCTTTTGCCTTTCTGAGCTCTATTGTGATTTGATTTCCTAGTGTAGTGAATACACATCTGTGATGTTCCTTTTTCGTCTTAAGTACCATCTTAAGAGCGTGATTTCTTTGTTTCATAAGTGACCATATTGTTTCATTTAACTATGGTAGATTCTTTCTATGACCTGGTTTGCATTTGACCTTCGTCATTGTTTTAGGTTGGGCAACAGAGGAGCTACAACTATTGTCCATACTTTTGTCCTTGAAATGTTGGCTCCAATCTGTTTTACTGATTTAATTTTCAAGGATGTGCAACTGACTATTAGGGACTTTTAATTGTTCATGTTTCATTCCATGTGAGAAATGGAATCTGCTTTTGGTCTGACATCCCTGTGGCCAAATTGTAGCTTTTATTTATTTGTTCAAATCGATTAGTAAAAAGCAACTCAATTAATGTTTCTGAGTCATCTGTTTAAAATCATATTTGCCTAATATTCTTTTTAGCTCCTTTCTCTTGTCTTTGTTGTTCCAATTTATCTTAAAATCTCCCATTAATATTATTTCATTGTTCATGTCTCAATGTCGCACTGCATTTAATTAATCGTTACATTTTGCATTTGGAGGTCTATATATCCATTTTGAAGTAAAAGACATCTATTCTGCAAAAATTATTTATATGCCAATACATTCCATGTAATTTTCACTTAAACAAGTTATTTGTCACATTTTATATTCTCTTTGAGATAAAATAGCACACCTCCTCCACAGCCCTGTGATCTATCCTAAATGAATTATACCCCTTTACATTTAATACATCAGCAGGGGAATTCTCAAGTAGCCATGTCTCTGACAAACATAAAAAGTCCAGGTTTGATTGATACAGAAGATGTTAGAACTGGTAGTTTTTTGGAATAGCACTTCTAATGTCCAAATGTCCACCTAGTAGGCCATTTGGTTTAGCCCGAGTGTCCCTGAGAACCCAAGCATGGTTTACAGTTCTGACCTTTTTTGAAACGTAGGTGGTTTCTGATAGCAATATTCAGCTTGTGATGGGATGTATTCCACAGTGCAAAGTCAATGGGCTGTGCAGGTTAAGAATCAGGTTTCTGTTACCCCTTTGCTTTTGATGTTGTCGGGGTACAGGTCCTTCTCAAAATATTAGCATATTGTGATAAAGTTAATTATTTTCCATAATGTCATGATGAAAATTTAACATTCATATATTTTAGATTCATTGCACACTAACTGAAATATTTCAGGTCTTTTATTGTCTTAATACGGATGATTTTGGCATACAACTCATGAAAACCCAAAATTCCTATCTCACAAAATTAGCATATTTCATCCAACCAATAAAAGAAAAGTGTTTTTAATACAAAAAACGTCAACCTTCAAATAATCATGTACAGTTATGCACTCAATACTTGGTCGGAAATCCTTTGGCAGAAATGACTGCTTCAATGCGACGTGGCATGGAGGCAATCAGCCTGTGGCACTGCTGAGGTCTTATGGAGGCCCAGGATGCTTCGATAGTGGCCTTTAGCTCATCCAGAGTGTTGGGTCTTGAGTCTCTCAACGTTCTCTTCACAATATCCCACAGATTCTCTATGGGGTTCAGGTCAGGAGAGTTGGCAGGCCAATTGAGCACAGTGATACCATGGTCAGTAAACCATTTACCAGTGGTTTTGGTACTGTGAGCAGGTGCCAGGTCGTGCTGAAAAATGAAATCTTCATCTCCATAAAGCTTTTCAGCAGATGGAAGCATGAAGTGCTCCAAAATCTCCTGATAGCTAGCTGCATTGACCCTGCCCTTGATAAAACACAGTGGACCAACACCAGCAGCTGACACGGCACCCCAGACCATCACTGACTGTGGGTACTTGACACTGGACTTCTGGCATTTTGGCATTTCCTTCTCCCAGTCTTCTTCCAGACTCTGGCACCTTGATTTCCGAATGACATGCAGAATTTGTTTTCATCCGAAAAAAGTACTTTGGACCACTGAGCAACAGTCCAGTGCTGCTTCTCTGTAGCCCAGGTCAGGCGCTTCTGCCACTGTTTCTGGTTCAAAAGTGGCTTGACCTGGGGAATGCGGCACCTGTAGCCCATTTCCTGCACACGCCTGTGCACGGTGGCTCTGGATGTTTCTACTCCAGACTCAGTCCACTGCTTCCGCAGGTCCCCCAAGGTCTGGAATCGGCCCTTCTCCACAATCTTCCTCCGGGTCCGGTCACCTCTTCTCGTTGTGCAGCATTTTCTGCCACACTTTTTCCTTCCCACAGACTTCCCACTGAGGTGCCTTGATACAGCACTCTGGGAACAGCCTATTCGTTCAGAAATTTATTTCCGTGTCTTACCCTCTTGCTTGAGGGTGTCAATAGTGGCCTTCTGGACAGCAGTCAGGTCGGCAGTCATACCCATGATCGGGGTTTTGAGTGATGAACCAGGCTGGGAGTTTTAAAGGCCTCAGGAATCTTTTGCAGGTGTTTAGAGTTAACTCGTTGATTCAGATGATTAGGTTCATAGCTCATTTAGAGACCCTTTTAATGATATGCTAATTTTGTGAGATAGGAATTTTGGGTTTTCACGAGCTGTATGCCAAAATCATCCATATTAACACAATAAAAGACCTGAAATATTTCAGTTAGTGTGCAACAAATCTAAAATATATGAATGTTAAATTTTCATCATGACATTATGGAAAATAATTAACTTTATCACAATATGCTAATATTTTGAGAAGGACCTGTATTTAAATTTGGGTCGTAATGGGCTTGTTTTGTATAAACAATGCTTTAATTTTATTGTTAAAAATCATTACCTCTAGGGATATTATAAACAATGCAAATTATTGCAGATATAGACCTGGTTAATTGAGAATATATTGGTAATTTTATGACAAACTATGTATTTTTAAGGAATTTTTCAAATTGGCCAAGTACTGTAGAAATAACGGTTTACCGCTTTTTGGCAGACAAAGTACTACACTGAGAGACTTTAAACACCCATATTGTTCCTTCTACAGTAATGTTCCTCTAAAAATATTTTGGGAATTTTATGATGAAATATAGATTTTTAATGAATATTTCAATTCCGGTCATTATAGGCTTATAAACAACACATTTTTGCATCTACAATGCATACTATTGCAGATGTAGACATGGTTAATTGAGAATATTCTGAAAATGATCAGGTATTGTATGGACTTTTAGTACATTTCTGAAATCTGCATATTATGCTCTGTTCACTCTGAAAATGGGAATTACCATTTTTCTTTTGAAAAAAGAATCGGTCTTAAGGACATACATGGGTTTTCATATTGTGGTATCACCATAAAATGCTTCCTCTAACAGTATTTTAAGAATGTAAGGAGACACAGGACTGTCCATGATTTATTCTTTTTATTTGTCTTCATTGCTACAAATTAGTTACAGTCCAGTCAAGACTGCTTCTGCAAGCAAGTTCTACCCTGAGCCTATGGAAATACAGTCATATTAAATGGTGTTCGCATGCTGGGTTGGCTGGGCGTATCATGTGGCGTGCAGGGAGGGGCCGAGCTAGGGGCGAACTTGCTGGGAAGGGCTTGGAACCCGTTAATAACTCCTTGCAGTCCTACTTTTGCATTTACTCTGAGGTGAAGGTCAGTGTAATAGAAAAGCTGTGGTGATGATAGATTAGCCAGATTTACGCTTCCATACGTTCCATATGCTAGAAATGAGTAATCATGAACGAGCATGTACTCCAAGACGCCAGTCCTGGGTGCGGTTAGCTAAACTCGGTGGTGGATCTCAACATTCTTCTAAGAAAAACAAAAACAGCGGAGTCTTTGATGAGATTACAGTCAAGAGTCAAACAGGGAGTGAAAAAAAGCAGCAAAGCTTCATCTTTGCTGTTCCACTGAGACCACAGATCTGGCTTTGTGCACCTCTTAATAAATTGACATAAAAACCCAATCTTTGACAAATAATTACAAACCCTCCATCACTTCTGCACAGTGCTTTCCATTTCTTTTTGATCATAAGCTCTTATGAGGATCGAAGTTGGAATGTATTCAAATTCTATTAACCCAAATCACACAAGAGGGTATGAACAAAGTTGTTTTCATGCTTGAAGGAAAAATTAACTAGATAATTACAAAACTAAATGCCAGGTTTTATTTGGAGTGCCAAATTAAGCCTTTTTTACTCTGATTTAAATCCATTTCAGGACCCTAGAGTTGAATTTCCAAGGCCAAAATCAGAGAAGGCAAAGGGAAAACAGGCAGAGATGATAGAAAGTTCACGCTGTGCTTTGGATAGTTTATTCTGTTGGGCCCCCAGCTGTCTGTCATGGTTGATCTGAGCCCCCCAGCTGGGGTGACCACCGGGCTCCTGTTATCAAAGCTGACTGATGTCTAGCACAGCTGAAACTATAGAGAGCCTACGTGTTCTTTGATGAATATGTCCCTTTAGTCATCATTCAAATTAGATGTGTGTGTGGCATGAAGATTATTTCCATTCATCCGAGCTGTGTGACAGCAAAGGCTGTGGAAGCTGCTTCACTCTGCGGTGCAGTCAGTGTTTCTGTGGAAAGGCTGATGTAACAGTCAAATTAAAAATGGACCATATCTCCCACAAGAGGTTTCAATTGCAGAGTAATGCGACATATAGAAGTATCCTCAAAAAGAGCAGCATCATAAAACCCATTAGCTGGTTTGTAAAATGTAAAATGACAACAGTTTGCATTGCCTATTCAGTGGTACTGAAGACAGGATTTAATTCTCGATACTGCTTTGTTTTCAAATTTCAAAGCAGACCCGGATTGTAAATAGCAATGTCATTCATTAAAGGACATTAGGAAAGCAAAGCCCCTCCTCTGTGGATCGGCTGCTTAAAGCACATAATGCTGCCACATTCAGGGCCTCTAATTGTGTGTCCTCCAGGCCAGCCCTTCCTACTACCTGATAGGGTTTCCTGATGTCAGCCACTTTTCCAAGCTGGTGATGATATAAGGGGTTATATGGTCCCTGATACGTCCTTGTTCTCCACATCACTCTTTTTTCTGCTACCTTAGGCACTCTTATCAGATGATCCTGGAGGCCTTTCTTCCAGTTTTTTTCTTAGTGGTTTCTTATATGTTATCAGACTACAGTGACATGCAACAGTATTCATAACCTTTCAGATTTTTGTATACAAATTACATTTGTGTTGTATTGTTGGGGCATTTTATTTGATATACCAACACAAAATAGTGGACCGCTGTGCAAGAATTAATTTTTATTTTATAACACATACAGTACAGACCAAACGTTTGGACACACATTCTCATTCAAAGAGTTGTCTTTCTTTTCATGACTATGGATATTGTAGCTTCACACTGAAAGCATCAAAACTATAAATTAACACATGTGGAATTATATACTGAACAAAAAAGTGTGAAACAACTGAAAATATGTCTTATATTCTAGGTTCTTTAAAGTAGCCACCTTTTGCTTTGATTACTGCTCTGCACACTCTTGGCATTCTGTTGATGAGCTTCAAGAGGTAGTCACCTGAAATGGGTTTCATGTCAGGTTTAATAAGTGAGATTTCAAGCCTTATAAATGGGGTTGGGACCATCAGTTGTGTTGTGCAGGAGGTGGATACACTCCACAGCTGATAGTCCTACTGAATAGACTGTTAGAATTTGTATTAGGGCAAGAAAAAAGCAGCTAAGTAAAGAAAAACGAGTGGCCATCATTACTTTAAGAAATGAAGGTCAGTCAGTCCACACAATTGGGAAAGCTTTGAAAATGTCCCTGAGTGCAGTCGCGAAAACCATCAAGCGCTACAAAGAAACTGGCTCACATGAGGACCGCTCCAGTAAAGGAAGACCAAGAGTCACCTCTGCTGTGGACGATAAGTTCATCCGAGTCACCAGCCTCAGAAATCGCAGATTAACAGCAGCTCGTATTAAAGAAGGGGTCAATGCCACACAGAGTTCTAGCAGCAGACACATTTCTAGAACAACTGTTAAGAGGAGACTATGTGAATCAGGCCTTCATGGTAAAATAGCTGCTAGGAAACCACTGCTGAGGACAGGCAACAAGCAAAAGAGACTTGTTTGGACTAAAGAACACAAGGAATGGACATTAGACCAGTGGAAATCTGTGCTTTGGTCTGATGAGTCCAAGTTTGAGATCTTTGGTTCCAACCACCGTGTCTTTGTGCGGCGCAGAAGAGGTGAACGGATGGACTCTACATGCCTGGTTCCCACCGTGAAGCATGGAGGAGGAGGTGTGATGGTGCTTTGCTGGTGACACTGTTGGGGATTTATTCAAAATTGAAGGCATACTGAACCAGCATGGCTACCACAGCATCTTGCAGCTGTTATGATTCTGGCCCGTCTGCCTGCTCTGTCTTCATGTAATCGGCTAATCTGCTTCACCTGTCTGCTGTTGCACTGGAGTGCAATCAATCATGCCATGCACCTGTTTTTCTGCAGTTATATTCAGCCCTCAGACAGGCAGACAGTGCCAGATTTTCAAAAACCTACCAGTTAGTAGATGTCCAGCATTCCTTCCTGCCTGACCACGTTTTTGACCACTTTTTGCATCTTGGATTTCCCTGCCTTGCCTGACCCTCATTGGATGTCTCTCGCCTCTGGATCACAACCTTGTTTCTGCCTCTCGACCAAAGCCTCCTGCCTCACCCCTGGATTTGTCTGCCTGAGTCTGCCTCCCTGGTTTCACCCAGTTGCTGCCCCCCCCTTGACTACCGAGCCTTGGATCTTTCCCCCTGTCGGCAATCCGACTTCTGGCTGCGGCGTGTTCTGCACTGATCCTCCCGGTCTGGAGACTGCCAGGACCGCACCCCGCAAAGGAGCCTATTCTGATTCCTCCGTCCTTCACGGACTCTGTTAAGGTGGGTGGCTTCTTTGGAATCATATATATTTACCTAAGCTTTTTCAAGCCACTAACCTGCCTCTACGTTCCCAGTGATCCCAGGTTCCCGGCTGGTGGAGTCCTGAGTATCTGTGCGCTGCTCCTGAATAAATCGTTTAACTTTTATTCTGTTTCTGGCTGAAATTCTGGGTCCTCCGTCCTGAACCTCACAGCAGCGGCATGCTATTCCATCCGGTTTGCGTTTAGTTGGACCATCATTTATTTTTCAACAGGACAATGACCCCAAACACTCCTCCAGGCTGTGTAAGGGCTATTTGACCAAGAAGGAGAGTGATGGGTTGCTGCGCCAGATGACCTGGCCTCCACAGTCACCAGACCTGAACCCAATGGAGATGGTTTGGGGTGAGCTGGACCGCAGAGTGAAGGCAAAAGGGCCAACAAGTGCTAAGCATCTCTGGGAACTCCTTCAAGACTGTTGGAAACCCATTTCAGGTGTCTACCTCTTGAAGCTCATCAACAGAATGCCAAGAGTGTGCGGAGCAGTAATCAAAGCCAAAGGTGGATACTTTTGAAGAACCTAGAATATAAGACATATTTTCAGTTGTTTCACACTTTTTTGTTCAGTATATAATTCAACATGTGTTAATTCATAGTTTTGATGCCTTCAATGTGAAGCTACAATATTCATAGTCATAAAAATAAAGACAACTCTTTGAATGAGACGGTGTGTCCAAACTTTTGGTCTGTACTGTATATGTCAAGAAAAACCCAAAACAAAAACCCAAGGGATGAACCAACAGTTTGAACACCATTTTATAAATGAGAAGAACACATTGGGACATTTTGTCACAAATAATGTGAAGTATTGGTATATAACCTATTCGTGTCTACTGTAGGGAATTGTGATTATAGGACTCTACTAAGTAATGTCTACCATCAGGGGTTTTATCAGGGGTCAAAATCTGTAATATTTAATTATAAAAAATTCAGATGAACCACACAGGGATTAGAGTTACAATCAATTGAAATACTTTGCTAGTTCTGGGCAATATGGAAAAATAAAAAAACATATCACAATATGGACTATTTTATATCACAATAACAATATATATCACAATATACCACAATTAAGTACGTTTTCAGTTATTCTTTGAAAAATATGACAACATAATATCGTTGCTAACTTTTCTCCAACTTTATTTTGAAGTGACATTTAACCAAACTGTCACAAATGAGACAGTTAACTAAATTGTTAACATTTTTTGAAGTGCATGTTTCAAGTTTCTGAAGTTTCTGAGCTGAAAAGAACACATTTTTGCACAAAACATTTGTTTTGGAAAATTTGCAAACCATACTAGCAATATTAAGGATCAAAAGTAAATATCAGGGTTGAACATAACTCTGTTTAAGGCATCGACCATCAAAAAAGTGCAAACATAAAAGGCTACTTTGTAGAAGTAGAAATATTGTTTCTGTCAAATTTATAATGCGTGCGAGGAAAACAAGTTGGTCAACGGTGTTTGGCTTAAGACATGACATCTTACATGTGATGATGTTCCCTCTCGCACTAAAGGCCTGTTCGGATAAGGAACTAGTAGCATATAGGTTAGTAAAGTAAAAGAGAATAAAGAGAATAAAGAGAATAAATAGCAATAGGAGAAATTATACAAATTATTGCACGAGTAACATACCTTGGGCTAACATGGCTCCTGTGTGGTCATCTGGAAAGTAGGCAGTCTGTAAACAGCGAGCGCAGAGGGTCCAGTCTTCACTGATGAAATGGACGGTTACACTCATGTAGGGCTGCATCACTCTACTTGTCCACAGGTTAGTTGTCCAGGGATAATGTACCACACTGCGAACCTCCTTTTCTACCTTGGCCCAGCATGCTTAATATAAGCAAGGCAGCTCGACTTGACTGAAGTGCTTGCAACTGGGCATAACGTACCTCGGGTGAAGGACTTTGACGAGGTCTCAGAAGCTGTCCTTCTCAACTGCATACATGGGGGTCATGCCTTTACATATGTAATGCAAGATGGCAGCTATGATTTGTTTATGTCACTGGGAAGGTATCTCATATGACCTGGCTTGTACTAAAGATTCTGTTATCTTTGGCTGGCCATAGTTTTTCTTCTTTCTTTCTTGCCCCGGCTGTTTCACAACTTACTTTACCTCACAGTTTTTGGATTCTCATTCTTTTTCGTGCTTCTTCTTTAGGTGATTGAAGAGGTTTGTTGTGTTGGCGTCCGGCAAGGGAACAGTCTTGTAGCATACTTTGCAAATGACAGTTTTCTGCTCCGTGTCAGATGTCTTGAACTCAAAATGTAACCAAATCACAGACGTACCCCCTCATTCTGGTTAACAAGCTTTGGCTGCCTGCGTGGCTGTGTCTGTTTGTTGCGACCTGGGGTATGCAACTTCAACCTCTTGCATCTCCATCTTTCAGCACTCATGAGTTAAATAACGTAAAGCATGTCGCAAACCCACGTGTGAGTCAAATAACATAAAGCGGCGTCATGTCGCAAAACCACAAGACAGAGCTTCTTTGTGAAGAAATTGTATTTTAGTCTTGTTTATGACTTATATAAACTGAGTGTATGCAAAGTGACAACATTAATACATTTGTCACAGCCTACTTTGTGAAATATTTGCTTAAATAGTTGATAAAATTCTGTTAGAAATGATAGATACAATACAAGAGAAGTAGCACAATAGATACTTTTCTATCATCCCTACGATATGTATCGTCTTATCGCCCAACACTATACTTTGTAATATAAAAAATACTGACATTTCAGCATTTTTTATCCCCATACTTAAAAACTCTTTACTACCCAGAGAAAGTTACTGATGTTGAATAGTTAAATGGGTACAAACTGGTTTGTTTGCAGGTAAAGAATGGAAGTAGAAAGTGCTGACATGGTGAGAAACTGGTACAAAATGGAGGTAAAAAATTGACACAGGAGTAAACTGACCCGGCAGTCAGTTCTTTTTTACAGAATTAAAAATGTTAACAATATCAACATTTTTAAAAGAGAAACGTGTTTCAAACAGATACTGACTTGTAAAGCTTTTTTTGTGACTAATGTAAAATTAAATTCGAACCAACTTTTGTAATGGGTTGTTCTTGACCACTAAATACATTCCTGGTTAAATATCAATACATTGAAAGTAATAAAATAATCACTTATACAAAAAGATATAAACATAAAAAAAATAGCTGAATGTAGTTGAAGTTGTAAGCCTTCTCCACAGCCTTCTGCGGTCCACAAAATATGTGGACTGCACCACCAAAATTTTGTGGCCCCCCCTCAGCATTTCTGCAATAAAGATCTGCTCCAGAGCTCCACAAAGAGGACAAAATCCACACTGTAACCATGTCAATTGAACAACTCACCACCAATATTATGTCTGCATATGTTACATGTCACATATGCTGGATTTGTCAAAGAAAGAATTTGCACAGCATGTTTAGTTGCTGTGTGTTTAACAGTAATCAGTGCATTTTGAATATATCCAGAAGATCCTCTTATCAAACAGCCACTACTCTTCAGTTTTGTCACAGCTTCTTTTTGAACATATAAGGTTAGAAATGGCCTTCAATGGATTCTATTGCCATAGTAACTATCTGTGTGTCTCCTTGTAGCTTACTGAACTCCCACAACATTTATCATCCATGGCAACATTGCTTGCATGCCGCAAATATTCTTGTTAGCACTATAAAAGTGTTCAGGGCTCTTTTTGCTTATTGTTTAAAGGAAAATTTGTCACCTGTTGAGCTTTTTTTTTTTTACATTTTCTTGGCTTTCAACCACAAACTTTATTTTGTTAGGATTTTAAATTGTAGACCAGTATAAGGTATCACATAATTGTGAAGTGAAATAAAGATACATGGTTTTCAATTTATTTTCAAGCAAATACAATTCCTTGCGAAAGTTCTTGGCCCCCTTGAACTGGACAACCTTTTGCCACATTTCAGGCTTCAAACATAAAGATATAACATTCAAATTTTTTATGAAGAATCAACAACAAGTGGGACACAATCGTGAAGTGGAATGAAATTTATTGGATGAGTCAAACCTTTTTATCAAATAAAAAACTGAAAAGTGGGGCATGCAATATTATTTGGCTCCCTTGCGTTAATGCTTTGTAGCGCCACCCTTTGCTGCAATTACAGCTGCAAGTTGCTTGGGGTATGTCTCTATCAGTTTTGCACATCGAAAAAAAATAAACTGAAAAGTGGGGCGTGCAATATTATTCGGCCCCTTTACTTTCAGTGCAGCAAACTCACTCCAGAAGTTCAGTGAGGATCTCTGAATGATCCAATGTTGTCCCAAATGACTGATGACGATAAATAGAATCCACCTGTGTGTGATCAAGTCTCCGTATAAATGCACCTGCTCTGTGATAGTCTCAGGGTTCTGTTCAAAGCGCAGAGAGCATCATGAAGACCAAGGAACACACCAAGCAGGTCCGAGATACTGTTGTGGAGAAGTTTAAAGCCGGATTTGGATACAAAAAGATTAATATAGAATGATCTGCAGCTGTGAGGAGAACATGACTGGAGAAGCTGGGGACAAATGATGAAGTGGTACAGAACTAAGTAAAAACAACAGGGAACACGAAAAATAACTAACAAAACATTAGGAATAAACCGAGAAACACAACTGTCATGATCCGCACCTGTTTGTGTTTCATTAATTGCACCCACCTTTTTGCCATGTAGTTCTTTTTACCTCAGTGCATTTAAGTTCCTCTTTCTGTTTATTGGTTGCGTCGTCTGTTGTTTTAAGAAGCCTTCCTGTACTGTATTAAATTCACCTCTTTAAACTTGTTGCTTGTCTAAAACACACCTGTACACACACTCAATCAATCAGACTGAAACTTCTCCTTTATGGCCAAGAGCTTTCTAAGGACACCAATGACAAAATCAAAGACCTGCACAAGACTGGGTAGGGTTACAGGACAATAGACAAGCGGATTGGTGAGAAGGAAACAATTGTTGGCAGAAATATTATAGAATGGAAGAAACTCAAGATGATTGTATATCTCCCTCGGACTGAGGCTCCATGCAAAATCTTACGTCATGGAGTATCAATGATCATGAGAGAAGTGAGGGATCAGCCCAGAACTACATGGGATGACTTGGTCATCGACCTGAAGAGAGCTAACTGTCAGGTTTAACCAACCTAACAATACTTATAACAACACAAAAAGAAAAGAGAGACAAAGTATTAGTTCCTTTTACTCGCTTTGCGAGGAGAAACGGTCAAGATTTGCTCAGTTACAGATCTCGCACCGCTCTGAAGCCTATCCGACCGCTTCCTCTTTTTATTGTCTTTCGGGGGTCCCTAGTTTACAAAAACATTGTTCTCTAAAGGATGGGGGAAAACAACAACTGCATCGTAAACAGGTCATAAACAGGTTTATACATTAACAACACATTTCCCACAGTCTCCTCCAACTGGTAGGGTCAGTTGTGCCTTTTGTTGAGTGTAATCAGCCTTCATCTTTATGACCTCCTTCATCTTTATGACCTCCTCAACTGGACTGCTTCCTTCTCTGCTAGTTCAGCTCCATTTATTATCCTGCAGACAAACTCATCACATCCTTTCTCACACATACATCATGAAAGGTTATATAATCAAATAGTCAAGTTAAAGAATAGGAGAAAATATAAGATAAATCTATATTCAATTATTCCAACATTTCCCCCCTGTATATCTTATATCTGCTCATATTCTCATATCACTTAACAGCCACTTCTGTCAAATTTTGTAACTGTAAGTTTATCTTCATGTGTACAAAAACAAGAGGTACTTACTGACATTTAAATCACAGAATCATATAGAAATGGATCTGCATACAGGTCAGAAAAGTGGTCAATACCATCATCTTCATCATCCTGATGTTTAAATAACGGATAGAGTTGTGTAACTCTGCTTTCCATAGGAGAAATAGCTGTGGTGATAAGACGGTTAACAGTACAAAAGCAGGGCATTCAACAATATCCACACAATGTCAAAATTTCAGCAAACACTGCAAAGGAAATTATTACTCATGATACTAAAATTTTATACTTCCCAAACATATCCAGCCAGGAGTCCCACATCGAGGCGTCTACTCCATAATGCTCTTTCATTTTGCCATTTAGAGATCTCAAACCTTCTATGGCTTTCATTTGGCTGCCATCAGCCAGTAGCAGTGTTGTTAGGTATGAATGTGCAACATTTTTCTCCAAAAATAGCACAAACTTCTCCTTTTTCAGCTAACAGCATGTCCAAAGCAATTCTATTCTGGAATGCCATCAGGGAAGTTGAAGCCAATTAGTCATGGACAGTTCAAACCCGCTTTGTGTCCAATTTCCTAGTTTTTGTACATTGTAGTGAATATAGTTGATCCTGTCTACGTTTCTGTTCAACGTACATCACCAACAGATACTTGATTCAAATCCTGCAACTACTTGATCAGTTAATTTATATTCATCTATAGCTTCTATGTATGTAGTCTCCCTCAATCTGCCAAGCTGCTTCTCTGCACTTCCTATCACACCAATCATGTGGATTTAACACTAAATAGTCCATCTGTTACTCCATCTACTAACATAGGATATAACCATAAAGTAATTAAGCACAGAGTCCTGTTACTTTTGAAGGTAATCAATCAAACAACCACCACCAAATGTCTCCTCTAGAGACTAGTTTAAAACACTTATTTACTTTTACAATTGTAGTACACCATACTGCAATGAGATTTCCCAATTTATTACCTCTCTCTGTCATATTTATACATGTATAGTGTCCAGTGGTGACTCGTTTATGGAAAACTGATTTATCCTTATCTGCTCTAATTACAGGAAAAACAGAATCCTTGTGCTGACACATTTCATTAGGATTAGTTTGATTCATTACTTCCATCACACAGAGTTGTGGTATCACAGCTGGAATTACTTGTAATAAAGGCCGGGGACCCATACATACAACACAATCTCTTTTAGTCATGTTAGCCCTTGCTCTACCATCAATAATCAGTTATTATTTGTTCCTGATACTCCTGTAATAACCTGGAACTTAGTCATCTGTGGTTAACTTTTCTAACATAATTTTCACTCTCTTCGCTTTGTAACCTGGATTACATTATCAGCTTTATGGAGCTTAAACAACTTCTTTTAATAACTAGCATAAGCAGTGGTGCACCACTCTGGTGTCCAATTGTTTCCTTCATCAGCTACCATCATGGACCATGAGGTGTCTCTTCTATCATTAGTTAAGTACCATTTATAACTTCTATAATCCTGTCCTTTCCTTCCTTGTTTGGTCAAGCTAATGAGTGGGATCAGCACCACAGCTATGGTTTTAGATTTCACACACACTTGAATACCATAAGTATAAGAAGTTTGTTTAGTGCACATAGTTAGGTTATCTTGCCTTCCTTGATTTAGTGCTACTTGTTTCATATGACTCATAACAGATGTTGTTATATTCTAATTCATCTTGACTGGTTTCCAGAAATACCAGAAAAATAAAAAAATCAATATGAGGAAAAATATAAACACACAGCATCGGAAAACATTGTTCATCCATCTAGAAATTATTTTGGCTGAAATTTTCACTCCTCTAAATGTTTCCAGTGTCTTAATTGTCTTCACTGACTTTCGGGTCTCTCCAGCCTCTAAATGTCTGGGTCCACCCTATTATCAGTCTATAAATCACTTCCCCTGACGGAGCTTTCAACCGAAATGATCTTTTTACAATGTGTAAGGTGAATCCAGGTTCATCTCTCAGTTATTTTACTGCCCTGGCAGTGGTTAATAATACCTAATATGGATCCTCCCACTTAGGTGAATAACAATGCTTCTTCTTTACACTCCTTATTAACACACAGTCTCCTGGTTTCACTAGTTAGTTTTCCTGCTGGGAAATAGAACATTCCTCATTAGTTTACATTTATTTCTGTTGGTTTCTAACATACTCCTTATATAATCAACTAGGTTAGCTTCTTCATCTAACTCCCACTTATTTTTAACTGTGGTAATCTGTATGGTCTTCCACATAACATTTCATAGGGTGTTAGCCCTGAGGTGCTTGTAATGCTTAGTTGGAAATAGTTCTATCCGTTTAGAAAATGCATCTATAACGACTAAACAAAACTTTTTTCCTTCACTGTGGTTTAACTCAATAAAATCCATATGAATTGTTTGAAAAGGGTATCTTAGTTTTGCAAATTGTCCCCTTCGTTGTCTTAAATTCCCTTGTGGATAATGTTTTACACATACTAAACATGTTTTACAAAATTTTTAATAAGAATTTTTTAGAATTTAATCAATATGTTATATAATATTAATATATCTGTCCTACTATTCCCCCCTGTTGAGACATTATGAAACACGATGGCTCAAATATTGCTTCCATTTATAGGTTCTTTGGTAGGACTGGTTTATTATCTGGTCAAATATAGTTTTCATCTTTTAATTCAGCTCCATGTTTTTTCCACATTTCTATCTCCTGTAGTGAGCTTTGTAGTTGCATCTTTTCTAACACTATATCCATTGTCACCAATGCATATCCTGTTTGTGTCTTCTCCCTCTCATCTTTTTAGAGAAATCATTCACATAAACTATTTCATGATCCTGCAAATCACTTCTAATTTTTTTCTTCTTTTTTTTCCCTAATTCTGCAGTATTAATGCTGAAACTGCATGGGAAACTCTTAAGGTTAAAAGGTGAAACAACACTATTGCAGCACTGCAACTGTCATTTTAGGCTGCAATTACAGCTCTCACATAATATAGTTGCACACACGCAACACTGTCTAGTTTTGAAAAGAAATAGGCTATTATTTTCATTTTATCTCCGTGTTGTTGAACCAGAACTGAAGTCATAAAATGTCCCTTGCAATCTACCATCTGAACAAATGGTTTACTATAATCTGGTAATGCTAAAGCAGTACTGGAAACTAGAACTTGTTTTATGTTGGTAAATGCTTCTTCAGCTTCTACACTCCATTTCAATTTAGACGTCATTTTCAGCTCTTCCTCATACATTAATTTGTTTAATGGAGTTACTATTTCTGCATAATTTGGCACCCAGTTTCTACAATAATTAGTTAGTCCAAGGAAGGACATAATTTGCTTTTTTGTTACTGGTTTTAGAACTTGTGATATTGCAGTCTTTCTTTCTTCTACAATTGTGCGTCCCCCTGCGCTAAGATTATGACCTAAGTATTTAACCCCATTTTTACACAATTGAAGTTTCTTTTTACTAACTTTGTGTCCTTCTTCTGCTAAATGTTTTAATAATGCTATTGTATCATTTTTACAAGTCTCCTCATCAGGAGAGGCTAGTAGCACATCATCAACATATAATCAACCCTGACTACCTCCTAGAGGGTCAAACTTGGCCATACTTGCACTCATTTCCTGAAAGTATATAGTTGGACTTTCACAGTAGGCTTGAGGTAGTCTGGTATGCAAATGTATCCCTTCCTGCACTGTCACTCTCCAGAGTAGTAATTTTCTAATTAATCCTGTGGATGCACTAGGTTCTGTATTCATTATTGTTACAAACCAGTCTGTGACATCTTTTACCCTCTGCACTATTCTACTCATATCATGCTACTTGAGTTCTTTATCCTTGAATAAAGATATTTGTGGAGGTGACCACATGTTGCAGAACTTCCTAGTGTCTTCCTCTAATACTACTTCAGCAACTGACGTACTCTTCCTATCTGTATAAACATAAGTTACCATGACTTTTATAGGGGTTACTTTATTTAATACTATCTAGGGAGAGAAGGTCCTGGAAACTTAAGAGAATATCCTGCCCCTGTGTTTTTGATTTTTTGTTTTCATTGGTATTTGAGGTACTAGGAACAATTTCACTTGTTTTCTGTCCTAGTCATGCTAAATCATTATTTTCTCTTATCAGGACAGTCTCTTGTCAGATGCCCTCCTTTCCCACAACACCAACACCCTGAGATGTATTGTCTGTAATTTCCTCTGCTCACTCCTCCTCTCTGACACCTGCGGTTTTTTCCTCTGCCTCTAAATTTTTCTCTTCCTCTGTTGCTTTGATAATAAATCTGCTCTTCTTGCTGGAAAAAGGTGTTGACTATCTTTTTTTGTTTTTTATCCTTCATTACTTTTTCTGCTCTATGAAACAATAATTGTTTCCTACAATTTTCTTTTCCCTTTTTTTTCTTTTCCTCCTTACGCTTCTTTACTCCTTCCTCTCTCCTTTTAGCTACTTTTAACCAATAATCTACATCCTCATAACCTTCTTTTTCCATTTTTCTTGGGTCATGCTTTGTTTTTTCAATTATTGCATCCTGTAGATTGACTAATTTTTCAGAGTTTAAATGACCATCATAATGATATGTGGTTATCCATTTATCGAAATATTTTAATTTACTCGGATCTTGTGCTTCTATGAACGTCCAATCTTTGCATTGTAGTTCATTTTTCAATTTATTTTTACTAGCCCCTTTTCCCATGTTTTGATTTAAATTTGGTCCAGCATATAAATACCTAGGGTATTCTAAATACTGGATTTTTCTCTTCAGTAGGGTGACAGAAAAATCTCCTTTTGTGGTAATTCTCACTTCAACTCTTTCGAGTGGAGAATTCTTGCCTTTGCTTCCACAAAAGTTAGTCACTAACAATCCTACTGTTTTTGGTATGAGGTAAAACCTAGTGGTTTAAATCCTCCATTTATTTCTCACATACATACATTTAAACGCAAATTTTACTTAGTATTTTTTGTTGTTTAAAATACTTAAACGCAGATTTTACTTAGTATATTTTTGTTGTTGTTTAAAATACTTAAACGCAGACTCCGCCGTTCTGGAAACACGGAATTTTAGTATTACTTTCTTAATACTTAAGAGGACTCTGTCGTCCCCTATAACCTCGGAATTTTCAGTATTTTTACTAATACTTTAAGCAGAACTCCGGCGCACTGCTGTTACCTGTTAGTGCCTAGGATGCACAGGGTTTGTTTCCTTTACACAATGACCCCCAGTCATTCGTCACACTTTTGTTTTAAATCCAGATTCAACTCACCACTTTGTCCTCTCTTCTCTCTCTCAGAGTTCCGTCAGCCGTCAGACTCCAGCGGGCGGGCCGAAATCCAGTCCCGGAAAGGGTCTGTTTGTCTTCCTGTTGAAAACAGTGCGCATGGTCTTTTCCTGGAGTCTACCGACCCGCTGGAACCATCAGGCGTAGTTGGAATCCGGCTCGAAGGACCAAATTAATGTCAGGTTTAACCAACCTAACAATACTTATAACAACACAAAAAGAAAAGAGGAGAAACGGTCAAGATTTGCTCAGTTACAGATCTCGCACCGCTCTGAAGCCTATCCGACCGCTTCCTCTTTTTATTGTCTTTCGGGGGTACCTAGTTTACAAAAACATTGTTCTCTAAAGGATGGGGGAAAACAACAACTGCATCGTAAACAGGTCATAAACAGCTTTATACATTAACAACACATTTCCCACAGTCTCCTCCAACTGGTAGGGTCAGTTGTGCCTTTTGTTGAGTGTAATCAGCCTTCATCTTTATGACCTCCTTCATCTTTATGACCTCCTCAACTGGACTGCTTCCTTCTCTGCTAGTTCAGCTCCATTTATTATCCTGCAGACAAACTCATCACATCCTTTCTCACACATACATCATGAAAGGTTATATAATCAAATAGTCAACTTAAAGAATAGGAGAAAATATAAGATAAATCTATATTCAATTATTCCAACACTAACCCACAGTGTCAAAGGTTACCAGGGGTAACACACTACACCATCATGGATTAAAATTAGTTCACAAACTAATCGATTCTTTTGAACGGCTTCTTACCTTGAACGATAGGACTCAAGTCTTAGTGAAAGCCGTTCTCTGTTTTTTACTACTTTGCTTGCTTATAACGCTACGTTTCCAATATAACTTAATTTTAAATTATGTTACTTAGACATATGTCAGGGCAGCAGGGTGTGCCATAGAGTGTGTGGTGTTGTGTGCGGCGCAGAGTGTGACCAATTGCAGGGCCGACAAATGCAGTGGAAGAGAGAAGGAGGACATTCACAGTGTGCTCGTTGTTCAAGGATGAAACAATAAGAGGCACAACAAAAAGTCTGCAGACTTTATTTGGTTAATGTTAGGTGTTGTTTACTATTAGTACGTTGCCTTAATAGTTATATTTAATGCTGCAGCTGATGGTTTTTATTTCTGCCAAAGCAACTCAAGTGCATTTTTTTCTCTTCTATTTTGTTTTATTTTGCATTCTTTACAAATACAAACATAAAGAGATTTTTGCATGTGGTTCTATTTTGCACCTTTTAAATAATAATAACATTAATCTAACAATAAAATTAGCCAGATTTTGTAGTAAATTGCAACAACACATGCTAGGTTTCCCAAAACTGATATATTTAACACTATAGTAAGGGTAAAATTTATTTTCTTCGAAATATGCAAATTTTCAAAACCTGATCATTTCAACTGCTCTTTTGAACGGCTCTTTGAAGTGAATTGATCCTGAAGATTTGGTTCCCTTCAAAGAGCCATAAGTCCCATCACTAATTAAAATCTTGCAGAGCGAGCAAGGTCCCCCTCCATGCCTGTCTCAAGTTTGCCTATGACCAGCTGGATGATCCAAAGGAGGCATTGGAGAAGGTCATGTGGTGAGATAAGACCAAAATACAACTTCTTGATATAACCCCCGCTCGCCGTGTCCGGAAGAAGATGAGTACTACATACTCATCCGGGAGGAGGGAATGCTGCAAGTCACTGACTGGATGCAATCTGCTGGGTTTCCTTAGACAGAAGAACTTTTTATCCAATTTGAATAAATAACTGAATCTGACTGCACTGTTCAATGATTAGGATTGATTGGAATGTATGTACCTGACTTTTGTAAAGTGCCTTGAGATGACATGTTGTGAATTGGCGCTATATAAATAAACTGAATTGAATTGAATCCCAAGAACACCATCGCAACCGTGAAGCATGGGGTTGGAAACATCACACTTTTGGGTTGCTTTCTGCAAAGGGGACAGGCTGAATGGACCATATTGAGGTGACGATGGATGGGGCCATGTACCATGAGACTTTGAGGAACAACAACTGTTGGTAAAATGTATAAAAAATATAATTGTTTAGTCTAAACAAGGTTTATGTTTTAAGTTCTACTCTAGTGAAGAAGATTCCTGTGATTGGTTTTACTGTGTAAAAGGGTTTGTGGAAAGTCAAGGAATGTTGTCTGGAGTGGATCACTCTCTGGACATGACCTGCTCATACCATATATGGAATTGACTACATTTTAAGTTGAAATCTCTGTAAGAATTGGCTGAACCGATTCCCGCTTTTTACTTGAAGGAATGTGAGTTGTAAATAAAAGGCTGGTGCAAAGATTTTCCCTGTGTGATAAGGAAGTCGCTGTTCTGCCGAGGACTGTCTCTCCCTTGCAAGTCAAACTTACTTGGTTCATTTGTGTCTTTAATTACACTTGTCTGTATTTATCAGCTTTCTAACTCTAACAACAACCTTCATCAGTAACAGCATTGAAGATGAATTGTGTCTGGGTCTTCCAGTATGACAATGACCCCAGACACATAGGCAGGGCAACTAAGGAGTGGCTCCATAAAAAGCATTTCAAGGTCCTGCAGTGGCCTAACCAGTCTCAAGACCTAAACCTGATCTTTGGAAGGAGCTGAAACTCTGTGTTGCTCAACGACAGCCCCGAAACCTAAAAGATTTGGAAAAAAGATCCGTATGGATAAGTGGGACAAAATCCCTGCTGCAGTGTGTGCAACCCTGGTAAAGATTCATATCAAATACTTATTTCATGCAATAAAATGCAATATTTTATGAAATATAATGCAGTGTTATTTTCTGGATAACGTTTATACAGGTCCTTCTCAAAATATTAGCATATTGTGATAAAGTTCATTATTTTCCATAATGTCATGATGAAAATTTAACATTCATATATTTTAGATTCATTGCACACTAACTGAAATATTTCAGGTCTTTTATTGTCTTAATACGGATGATTTTGGCATACAGCTCATGAAAACCCAAAATTCCTATCTCACAAAATTAGCATATTTCATCCGACCAATAAAAGAAAAGTGTTTTTAATACAAAAGACGTCAACCTTCAAATAATCATGTACAGTTATGCACTCAATACTTGGTCGGGAATCCTTTTGCAGAAATGACTGCTTCAATGCGGCGTGGCATGGAGGCAATCAGCCTGTGGCACTGCTGAGGTCTTATGGAAGCACAGGATGCTTCGATAGCGGCCTTTAGCTCATCCAGAGTGTTGGGTCTTGAGTCTCTCAACGTTCTCTTCACAATATCCCGGAGATTCTCTATGGGGTTCAGGTCAGGAGAGTTGGCAGGCCAATTGAGCACAGTGATACCATGGTCAGTAAACCATTTACCAGTGGTTTTGGCACTGTGAGCAGGTGCCAGGTTGTGCTGAAAAATGAAATCTTCATCTCCATAAAGGTTTTCAGCAGATGGAAGCATGAAGTGCTCCAAAATCTCCTGATAGCTAGCTGCATTGACCCTGCCCTTGATAAAACACAGTGGACCAACACCAGCAGGTGACACGTCACCCCAGACCATCACTGACTGTGGGTACTTGACACTGGACTTCTGGCATTTTGGCATTTCCTTCTCCCCAGTCTTCCTCCAGATTCTGGCACCTTGATTTCCGAATGACATGCAGAATTTGCTTTCATCCGAAAAAAGTACTTTGGACCACTGAGCAACAGTCCAGTGCTGCTTCTCTGTAGCCCAGGTCAGGTGCTTCTGCCGCTGTTTCTGGTTCGAAAGTGGCTTGACCTGGGGAATGTGGCACCTGTAGCCCATTTCCTGCACACGCCTGTGCATGGTGGCTCTGGATGTTTCTACTCTAGACTCAGTCCACTGCTTCCGCAGGTCCCCCAAGGTCTGGAATCGGCCCTTCTCCACAATCTTCCTCAGGGTCCGGTCACCTCTTCTCGTTGTGCAGCGTTTTCTGCCACACTTTTTCCTTCCCACAGACTTCCCACTGAGGTGCCTTGATACAGCACTCTGGGAACAGCCTATTCGTTCAGAAATTTCTTTTTGTGTCTTACCCTCTTGCTTGAGGGTGTCAATAGTGGCCTTCTGGACAGCAGTCAGGTCGGCAGTCATACCCATGATTGGGGTTTTGAGTGATGAACCAGGCTGGGAGTTTTAAAGGCCTCAGGAATCTTTTGCAGGTGTTTAGAGTTAACTCGTTGATTCAGATGATTAGGTTCATAGCTCGTTTAGAGACCCTTTTAATGATATGCTAATTTTGTGAGATAGGAATTTTGGGTTTTCATGAGCTGTATGCCAAAATCATCCGTATTAAGACAATAAAAGACCTGAAATATTTCAGTTAGTGTGCAATGAATCTAAAATATATGAATGTTAAATTTTCATCATGACATTATGGAAAATAATGAACTTTATCACAATATGCTAATATTTTGAGAAGGACCTGTAGATTATGTCTCTTGCACACAGTTAAAGTGTGCCTATTATGAACATTACAGATCTCCCCTTTCATTGTAAGTGGGGAAACTTGCAAAATGGGCAACGTTTAAAATATTTACTTTCACTTTAGTAAAGAAAACGAAATTGGGGGGTTCAGAAGTCCACCTGTGTAATTTAATCTCAACATAAAGTAAATGCAGCTGTTATGTGAAGTCCTTAGAGGTTTGATAGAGAACATAGGTGAACAAACAGCATCATGAAGACCAAGTGACACTGCAGACAGGTCAGAGAGGAGGTTGTAAAAGGGTTAAAAGCAATATCCCAGCTTTTAATATCTTATGGACCACTGTTAATCACTGAAAAATGTGGAGATTGGCTCAACTCCAAACCTACCAAGGTATGGGCACCCAAACGACCATCTAGAGGAGCAGCTGCAAAGATGTGCAGCTAAGGTGGAAGAGTTTCTTGGGTAGCAAGAAGAAAGAAAATGTTAAAAGAAAACAATAAGAAGTAATGTTTGCAGTTTGCCATAAGCCATGTGGGGGACTCAGCATCTTTTGGCTCTCATGAAAATCACTTTGTACTTTGTATCCCCTTTTTATATACTTATATATGCTTTTTTACAGAAGAGACAGGAAGGCTGGTCAGACTTAATGAAAGATTGATATAGGTAATTAAATACTGAAAAAAAATGTTACAGGCTGCAAAAAACGTGAGATTATTTCACCTTCCAACAGAACAATGACCCTAAACATACAGTAATATGAAACTACAATAGTACAATAGAATGGATTGGACTGTCAGCTATAATTGCAGCGGAAACCGGTTCTACACACTTAGGCATGTTCAGTATAAATTAACATAACACTTTTCAGATTTTTATTGGTAAAGATTATAAAATCATGTATCATTTTCCTTCCACTTCATAGTTATGTACCACTAGATAAATAACCTAGATAGGTTAAATATTTGAATTTTGTCAATGAAAGTGCATTGAAAGTAGAAATTCATTCTCAGTCTCTGCTTACACACCATGAGCCTTTTACTAGAAAAGAGAGAAGGCATCACATAGTTAATGTAAACTGGCACAGTAGAATTTATTTTATCTGAAAATGGATACAATGGAATGAGAGACATTATTTGCCAACACAATATACAATATACAGTTAATCCTAGAGACATTATATCGAAGTCAATTTGAAAGACTCTTTAAAGACTAGCAGCCAGATGCATATAGCCACAGGACTATCATAATGCCAATGATCATTTCCTCCACTTAACAGCTGGTCAACTGATACCATAGCTTTCCACAAACCAGAGGTGGTTCTGCACATGCAGCGCTCACTCAAATAAGCTGCAACATGCTCTGGAAAGCGAATCCCACAACACTTTGAATAATAAACCCAATTCCAAGCTAAATTGACAGAATAATCCCACCAATTCCACAGAAGATTTATGCAACAGTTCTGTGGCATACTAAGTCGGTGCTGTTATTTACTGAATCACAAATCTCTGGAATTACTGCACAACTGTGAGAGGGAAATCAGGTTACCTTCTGTATGAGGACTATATTCAATCACTGACCTTTAGAGCTAAAAAAAGAGAAATAGAGAGGGAGGGATTTTATCCTCTCATTCAAATGAAGCTGTAATAGAGAGCCATGCATAAATGATGGATGAGGTCTACTCTGAATCTCACTGCAACAGAGAGATATGCTGCTGTTCGTGCGACGTCTGATTTTGCAACTGCAAAAGGTAGTGCATCATTCTTTTCTTAGTTATTTCTGTGTAAATGAAAATATGAGGGGAAATCAAATGTTAACCATTAATCCTTTTCTCATCATAAGATTGTATGGGGCAACAACATAAATCAAACATAATAGTTCTGGTGCAAGTATCTGGGCATGGATGATTATTTTGTCAGAGTTTTAAAAGCTGATTTGTCAACTTTAATATAGATCAAATATAAAATACATTGAAGTTCAAGCTTGCTAAAGCAAACTTTATCATCATATATTTAAAACATAGCATGGTGTGGAAGTGAGCAATCTAAGAGTGATCCTGATAGCAAAATTGCTATTTCCTTAGAGAATATGTTACCATCTGTCAGCATATTGCTTTTTATTCTTCTTTTCCATTCAATGCTTTCATTGTCTACACTTTACTGGTGCCTTTATGAAGTCCCACTTCAAGTATCTACAGATTTCAAGGGCTTTCAAAGTATTTTGATAAAAGGATGTTCAATTTATCTTCTGTTTCTGGCATTGTAAGCAAGTTATTACATATGTATTAACTCCTGTCAACAGTTAAAAAGGAAAAACTGAAAATGGGTATTAACCGGTTCGAGCACAGTACTGCTGTTTTTGGTTGCTTATAAACAGTTGTCTAGTTTTTACAGGCGAAACCATGATTATAACACCATGGTTTTATTTTCACAAATCAGTTGCAGTGGTAAGGTGATGCTAGTGCATGCGCAGCATCAATTTTTGTGCGTTACTTAGCTATAACATTTAGTCAAATAATATTTAGGGCAATATCATTTCTTAGTTTGGAAGCTATCAACCTTTCTAGATAAATGATTCTTAATGGCCCTCACCTGGTGACGAGGAAGCCAATAAACTCATAACATGGCAGCGAGTCAGGTGTTACTCCTGACTTGACTGGCATTAGCCGTTAGAGGTTTCAGCTAACAAAGGAAAGCCTATAGCTTGTTTAAAGTTGAGCATGTACCTTAAAATACCTTTAATATAAGGAACAAAATGCGTTAGTGTTGACAGCGAGTTATGTCCGATCTGGGTTAAAAAAACTTTAAATGAAGTTTAACCTTAAAACACAACACAGAATAGTTTCATTGTCCGATGAGCTAACCCCTCCCTCCTACTTCCCTATGTCTAAAGGGATTGCTCAATCCAGCTCTCCATCCAACGGGTCTGGACTTCCCTAAACCTGAAAGATCGTACTAAGCAGGTTTACTGAAAATTCAGTTTAACTTGGTGTCGGGAAATGACTCGCCTAGCCTCTGACAGCCATCATACAAAAGTCTCGCCCTTATTCAACTGGAGGTTTGGACGACTGAGTAGCCCACAGCAGTTGTTCACACTTCAGTCACTTCTGTTTACAGCTGCTCATTCCCTAATATTACAAATGGCTCTTGGTATATGAGCTAGGTTAATTTTAATGACCCGGCACAAGCCCCAAGGGCGCTGTTTTAACAAACTTGGCTAAGGCAACCTATAAAAACCTACTACAATTTCCTAGAACCAGGCCACAAGACTTTTTACCACCAATAAAAAACCAAAAATAAGGTGACCCAAATAATTGAATGTCCACGATTTAACTAGAATTTTAAATGCTTTCTTTAATTAGTAACGCTTAAGCAGGGGTCAGTAACAGCTTAAATTCGGCAATACATAATAATTTCAATAATGGAAATGAATCAATCAACTCAACTCCTCACTTGAAGACAGAGGCTCATCCATGCACCTGATGGAGATGTTTCTTCTGGTAACAACGAGTGATTTCTTTAAGGAGATATGACTTAATCTTCAGTTTTCTTCCTCTAAGTGGACAGGCACTGATGCTCCGGGTTTCGATGGTTAAACAGGAACTTTGTTGTCATATGTCTCAGAAGACAGTAGTTTCCACAGGCTGAAGAGTTGAAGGAAAGCCCGGATACATAAATGAGGTTGATTCAGGACTTCCAGAAGCCTGAAACCTAGAGCAATCAGTTGTTTACCGATCAAGTTCACTTCTTTTGTCTAGATAAAAAGGCTGTAGATGAAATCAGATTCTTAATTTTGAGGCACAGCCCTTCCAGGACAAACGGGTTGATCCTCTTTTTAATGCAGTCGATCAGCTGGGCTGTGTCTCTGGTCCTTTGATTCATCTGTAGCGTCTTTCTCCGTCCGATCTTGTTCGCTGGTCTTCTGCGAGGAAAACAACCGCAGTTCCCCTTTTTGGCATTGCTTTTATAGTGCAGATGCTCTCACTGGTCAGTCGTTTGTTAGTCTTCTCAGTTATTGCGCAACATACTTTTGCCCAGTACGTTATTGCTCAATACTTAGTCATGGTCATTGTGACTTTCTGGTGCAGTTTTTTGGCCTTGAAGATTCTAGTAATAGCCACACAGCTGGCTGTAGTCTCATCCTCCATTCCTTGCATTTGTCTTCAAAAGATTTGCTGTCAGCATGCAGCTGGCTCTCGTCACTCCTAGTCATCCTACAGTTCTCTCCCTAATCTGCTCAGTCTTAAACTTTACACAGTATTACACATTCCATTTGCAGCTTTCTGCATTTACTTTAAAACATAGTTACAAAACCATCACTTCATTCTTTTTATTCATACATCACAAATGATCAACATTATATCTCTTTCATATATAGCTGATTGAGAATTTTAAACCTTAATGTTTATTATTTTAAGTATCAGTTCTCAATAATATTTCAATAATACGTCTTTTAACTTGTTAATCAAAGATTACTCATTTCATTTAATACTTGTAGAAAATGGAAAATCGTTATACATAATTTCCATGGTTACACTTCAAAATATAAGACAGTTAATATGTGGCTCCACACAGGCCTCTCCAGTCTCTCAGCCCCAGAATATGAGAATATGCTTGTTTAGCTCTCTACTGTTTTAACTGTGTATTTTAATAATTATTGCATGGATTACACAAAAGGATATTTATTGTAATTTTTATGGATTTAACTGTGATGCAGTTAATAAATTTTGCATGGATTACATGGAAAGATCTCACCTTATTTTGACAATAGCCTCAATGCTGAGAGGCCTTTTCACATTAGCTGAACAAATAGTCTGCTAGCACTTAGATAGCTGAGTCTTCCCAGCAAACAAAAAACAAACTTCATGAAATAAACATTATTCATATTATTTCATCCTAAACTTATTTCTCTGCCCAAACACCATCTCTTACATGAACCGTGTTGAAGAAAGGTTCCAAAGGGTGCAGATTTTGGGAGGTGAAGTTCACCGATCATCCACGTGTGGACTGAGCTGTACAGCAAAGGTAGGTTTCGGCTACTTAAGTGAGCACTGTGCGGCGGGGTAGCTCTTGGTACCTGGGCATGCACGCAGATAGGCGTGCTAAGCTGCGGTCCCGATGCCTTCTTTCCATTCCATGTGGAAATCCGCTTCAGTTAGGGACATGGGGGCTTTCATGGGGGCTCTCTGTATGCCTCATAAGAAAATAAGCTTGTCTTAATTAACCTCTGTTTATTAATGAACGCTGGGTACTCTAACAGCAGATCATTTCTTCACTTTGTTGCACAAGATTGGCAGGTATTCGGCCACCAGTTCATAGTCACTTTGGATCCATGGATTCTTCAAAGTAGAAATCTTATACTCGCCTGTGAGTTTAAAGACCTTCAGCTGACGTGCGTATCATTCCGTTTATCTCTCGCTGGATCTCCGTGTCGTAGAGAATGAATGGAAGTTGGGATAGGGTTTTTGTTCAGAGATTCAGGTCTGACTCCTCCTTTTCCTGGGCCTAGCTGGAAGTAATTTAATGTGATTTATTTTGAAAGTTCCAGAAAAGTTCATACCAGGCTTTGAACTGTACAGTTCAAAGTCCATGTTGCAATCCATGGCCAGGGTCCCAAAAAGACCAAGCTCTGCTCAGGATCCAAGCCTCCCAAGCTCTGCCCATGATCCAAGCCTTCCAAGCCTCGGCCAGGATACAAGTCTCCCAAGCCTCAGCCAGGATTCAAGTTTCCCATGCCTTAGCCAGGACCCAAGTTTCCCGGGCGTTGGCCAGGATCCAAATCTCCCAAGCATCAGGTACAAATCTCTTGGTCGGTCTACAAATAAGGTTCTTTGTGGGTGCTCACGGCTGCCTGGTTGGCCTCCGGGACTGCAATGCTGACTCTAGCCACCAAGACTGCATAGCCAACACCGGCCTCCAAAGTTCCTGCATCCCCGTGGCCGGGGAAAAAATCAAAAACCAAATATCAGGGATTCTTGGATGCCAACCAGGCAGTTGGAAGCATCCACAGAGAACCTTGTATGGAGACTGACCATGAGACTTGGGGAGTCCATAAAGGGGTTTGGCCAAACCCTCGGAGGCACGAGTGGCGGCATTAGCCAGACCCTCAACGGCAGGAGGAGAAGTGTCGGGCAGACCCCCAATGACGAAAGAAGAAGCTGCCAGCTGACGGCGGCCTCTGCTGCATGCAGAGGAGGTCGATGCGGGGATTATAGCTGACCCTTCAGAGGCAGATGCGAGCTGTTGCTCATACAGAGGTGAGCAGCGCTTATACTGCTGCCTCGTAGGTCCTCTCCGTTTTTACCTACCCCTCCGTGAAACCTGAAAGGGAATGGAGATGAGTGGACTTGTGCAGCAGTCCAATCTGGTCTGCAACCACCCTCAAACGCTCCTCCAGATCATCAGGCAGGGCCAGGGTGACATGAGCAGGCGAGAACAAAGACAGCGTAGGTGGTACAGAGGAAGATGTAGGCAATATCTCCGTTCTGGAAAGGTGAACAGGAGCGGTGCTTATGAGGACTTGTTTCCGGTAAAGGGAACGCCAACTTGGATCCCTTAAAGGCTGACTGCTTCTCTTCAAGCAACAGAGGACAACGCAGGACTTTCAGGTCATTGGGCAGATTACTGAGTGCCTCCTCCATCTGCTGCCGAACCCAGAGAGCTGTTACGCTCACTGCCATTCTTCCACACGGTTCATTTTCTGGTTGGAGAATTCTGTCAGGAAGAGCTAGTGGAGTGGACCCAAAAAGCAGACAGGCAGGAAGCAGTAGAATGGTGAGATGAGAAATCTGAAATTTACGACCGGACATGAAAACATCTGAGGCAAAACATAAGCGGGCATGAGCGAAACAGTATTCTCCAGGCAGGAGTAAACAGAACAGAAGAGTATATAAAGAGTATGGCACAGATGAAACTACATTGATAGTAAAGAGACCGATTGGAATAAAGAAGGTGGAATGAATAACACTGATTAAAGAGGCAGTGGCAGAGAATGAAACCAAAAACATGACTGAAACTCAACAAAGATACTGGACATACATTAACAAAGATACCAACAAGAAAAACCTAAAGTATAAATAACACAAGACTAAAATAATAAAATAAAGCTGACAAACCCCTAACAAAATATAAGCACATGGTGAAGTGATATTGCAAAACCCTTCAGAACATAACCCAAAATACTACAAATCATGAAGGATCTACTTGGACTTTTATGCACAACCATCTCCCAGGTTTACAGAGAGAATGAGAAAATGGTTAGAAAAAGAGTGGACAAAAATGCCTTGGAGGTCAGAGGAGAATGGACAGACCAGTTCATAATAATAGAAAGGCAGCATTTGTGTAGTTCAAATAACCACTCCTTATAACCATGCTATGTATGTCGAACACCATATCTATTTTTGAATTGAATTGAATTGAATTGAATTGAATTGAATTGAATTGAATTGAATTGAATTGAATTGAATTGAATTGAATTGAACTGAATTTTCTGACAGGTACTTTCAGCAGGATAATGCACCATATCACAAAGCTAAAATCATCTCAAAATTGTTTCTTGAACATGACAATTACTTAACTGTACTCCAATGGCCTCGATAGTCACTACATGTGTTGGAATGCAAAAATTGAATGATGGATGTGCAGCCAGTCTGTGAAAATTGCTTGCCACATATTGATGTCCTGTCTTTTTAGACTGTTTGAGATACTATGGTTGTTTGTATTTTTACAAATAAATGTTACTACATTTGGAATCCAGAGTGATTAGAATACGACCTAAGATCAGCTGATTTCAAGTTTCAGGTGTCTTTGCAGAGACATACTGGTCACTGCTTTGGGTTCATAAAGTGGCTTAAAAGAAAATGTTTTTATTTCTCACAAGAATCAAACGTTTCTCAAACACAATATGTGTTTTCATAAAAGCTGTAAAAGTGGGTTTGGGAAACTTATTCTGAACTGTACATTGCTGCATACAGTTCTTACTGTGATGGAAATTATTTTATTAAGTGTTCCAAAGTGTATGACCTTTAGGTTACCTCACTCCTCAGAACATCTGTGTTAGAGGAGGAAGCTGTAAAAGCCAGTATCAGAAGTTTAATGGTTAAAACCCATCATTTAGGGTGATGCCTCAGGAAGAGCCGATGGTTTGTTCCTAGATAACTTTGTCACCTCTAAACCCGAGGAGGGTCTAGGGCCATAAAACACAGACTCTTTGAAGTTGAGATAACACTGTCATGTTTGGTATAAATACTGTGTGTAAATGTTGATTGGGGCTCTGCTTCACTGACTAACCGCAGTGACAGGGTCTTCAAACGCTTAATGCCTTTGAATAAAACTTTAAAGACAAATTCCGGATTGTCTCTTGTTGTGAGTCAACTTCTCTCACACTTTGATAAGAAAATTCCACAACATTACCATATTAAACAATTTATAGGCTGTACATGATCTGTTATTACAAACCGAAAAATTGGACAGCTGTGAGAGAAAAACTGTCCATGGACACAGCTTGGCAGCAAACAAACATACTAATTAGGTAGTCATATACAATTTTAAATACAGAAGGCCTGCACTCAGGTGATTGGCTGGCCAGTAGCTTTTAGAACATGGTCAACGTGCTCAACATGATCTCTGTTCATTCCGTCCTGCTGGACATGAGGATTATCTCATGCATCTTTAATCCTGTTGTATTATGCTCAGTCTTACAAAATAGATTGGCTGTGCAGCACTGGAACAGTGGAAGGAAAACACTGCTGCAGAGTAATAGAATCCACATATGAAATGTTTTACAAGCTGTGTTTACATTGCCATGTTTGTCATCATCCTCATGTATGATCTAACTACAAGCTACTGTTACATTGCAGGCCAAGATCTTAATTTCCTCTGTAAACCAATGCACATTTAAATCAACATAACAGCACTTCAGTATAGCTGGAGGTGGTGCTTTTGCTTTTGTTAAGGATCAGATTTGATATCAACATGGCATTTCCTTACTGCAGCAAAAACAATCTCAATGTTTTTTCATACATGACAAAACTGCAACATTCAGGACATTACAATAAGTTATTTACTGCTACAGTATGCTTTTAACATTTATTTTTAGATTATGAAATCATTAAGAATAAAACATTTGGACATTTCTCTAAAGAAAATTTAAACCGTGGGTGTCCATGGACACCTAACCCATTGACTGGGGGTTTCTCTCAAACCTCCAGTCGGTCATGGCAGATGGCCGCTCACACTGAGCCTGGTTCTGCTGGAGGTTTCTTCCTGTTAAAAGGGAGTTTTTCCTCTCCACTGTCACTACATGCATGCTCAGTATGAAGGATTGCTGCAAAGTCAACGCCAGTGACTATCCACTGTTCCTACATGCTCATCCAGGAGGACTGACTGCTACAAATCTCTGACTCGATGCAATCTGCTGGGTTTCCTTTGATAGAAAAACTTTTTATCCAATTTGAATAAATAACTGAATCTTACTGCACTGTTCAATGGTTAGGATTACTTGGAATGTGTGTACCTGACTTTTGTGAAGTCCCTTTAGGTAACGTGTTGTGAATTGGCGCTATATAAATAAACTGAATTGAATTTAAATTTAATTTTTTTACATTTTTACATGCTGTACAGCCATTTTTGGAGCATTTCAATTTGCTAGATATCAACACAACCCTTACATCGCAAATTTTAATAATCTTTATGTAATAAGTCCATATTAACTAAATAAATTAATAAAAGCTGCTTGGTTATTTTCCTGTAGCCCCTCCCAGCCTTGTGCAGATCTACAATGTTATCCCTTATGTCCTTACACAGCTCTCTGGTCTTGGCTTTGTTGAGAAGTCAGAGTTTGTGGACAGGTGCCTTTTATACAGATAACGAGTTCAACAGATGCAGTTAATACAGGTAATGAGTGGAGAACAGGAGGGCTTCTTAAAGACGAACTATCTATCTATCTATCTATCTATCTATCTATCTATCTATCTATCTATCTATCTATCTATCTATCTATCTATCTATCTATCTATCTATCTATCTATCTATCTATCTATCTATCTATCTATCTATCTATCTATCTATCTATCTATCTATCTATCTATCTATCTATCTATCTATCTATCTATCTATCTATCTATCTATCTATCTATCTATCTATCTATCTATCTATCTATCTATCTATCTATCTATCTATCTATCTATCTATCTATCTATCTATCTATCTATCTATCTATCTATCTATCTATCTATCTATCTATCTATCTATCTATCTATCTATCTATCTATCTATCTATCTATATATATATATATATGGCCTGGCGTCTCCTGTTCGAGCTTGGCCTGGCAGGGTCCTGCAAGGAGTAACCCGGCCACCAGGCACTCACCGATGAGTCCTGACCCCAGGCCTGGCTCCAGGGTGGGACCCCCGCTCAGTAGTTGCTGTACCGAGTAGAGCGAAACCGAGTGGTGCAGAGCCACGCTGGCTAAAACGAGCCAGTGGAAAAGGGGCATTTTTCTCCAACATCCCCTGAAATCTGGTTAAAAAAAAAAACCCCGAAGGTGGGAGTGGAATACATCCCTGGCAGAGGGCTCTGCCCGACGTTCCCAACAGACCCTCACTATATGCTTGAGCCTGCTAAGCATAGTCTGGCCCATCACCCAGAGCCTGTTTGCCATAGGATACCCACACAACATGGCCTAAATAAAAGCTTGCTGTGATATAAATACATAAATACCTTGCAGTGTGTGGTACCATTTCCTTTAATCTACTTCTAATTAAACTCCAAACCCGACTCATTGCTGCACCAAATGGCTCTCCAGTTAGGCAACAAAAAAATATGACTACCTTCTTATGTAAGGTAAATGCAGCTCCACAAAGAAGCCACATGGCTATTACAGGAGCTCTTGCATTGTCTTCCTCAATTTCACTGAGTGTAAGTAAGCAGATGTTACCTTGGCATGTTTACCTTGGCTGCAGGGGATCCTGAGCAAGACTGCAGTTGCCACCTAGAGCTTCCACTTACTTTAAACAAACTTCAGTGGCATAAAATGTCTCTCCCTGAAGTTCTATTTATTAATTTGACAAATCATCCAGCATTCTACTGCATCATCACCCATGTTAATCTAACAGTGTGGGAGATTGGTATAGGGATGATATTTCCTTGTGAGGCACCAGGGAGACTCTAATGGTATTAAATGATTCGTAACTTAGTTATCAATAGTGATGTCCCTGAGGAAAGAATGAATTGCTTCAGTTTTCAAGCAGACACTGCTTGAGTGTTCATGGTTGTGTTGCATTAAGTTGCAAAGTCACAAAGGAGAATATAAATCAGGAAATGTTTTTCTTTTTGTTTAAATATTTTATGGTTACCCATCCAAGTGTCAGATGGTACAGTGGCTCAGCAAAAAATGTGTTCTGAACACAGTTTTCCCAGAACAAAAGAAAAGAACCTCTAGTCCTCCCTTAAACTTTTTATGTTATGTGATAAACCAACAAAAGAATGATAGAATTATATTTTTACAAATAAAACATCCGGGAGCCAGTTGAGGTGGCTCGGGCATCTATACCGGATGCCTCCTGGACGCCTTCCTCGGGAGGTGTTCCAGGCACGTCCCACCGGGAGGAGGCCCAGGGGACGGCCCAGGACACGCTGGAGGGACTATGTCTCTCGGCTGGCCTGGGAACGCCTTGGGCTCCCCCTGGAGGAGCTGGAGGAGGTGTCTGGAGAGAGGGACGTCTGGGCGTCTCTGCTGAGTCTGCTGCCCCCGCGACCCGGTCCTGGATAAGCAGAAGACGACGAACGAACGAACAAATAAAACAATGAAAAGTGGTGTACATTTGCAGCCCCCTTTTCACCCTTTAAAACCAAACAGGAGCGCCAGCGCTCCCATTTTCATATCTATTTTGAAATGCCTGTAGAATTGCAACCATTTTTGCAAGTGAAACTGGAGAGTTAAACTTAAATATTCTGCTCCCAATGTGTCCAAGAGAATGGATTTTAGTCTCCAGAAACTTTTGCAAAGATCCAGTAAAAAGCGCAAAAAACTAACATTATAATCCATAATGCTGTGTGCTTCCTACACCAGAATATGCATGATGACATTGGAGAAAGAACTATCACATGGTTTTCTTGCATGCTGATGCCCGCAACAACTAGAAGTGACGTAATTTCCCAGGTCTTTTTTCCTGTAGTTTTTCCGCCGTACACTTTGCACGCACTTCAGCTTTCATCTCGTTTTGTCTTTTAGGATTTATTGCTCTTTTACAAACACACATAAACACCAGACACTCAACACACACACACCACACACACATTGATGGAGCAGCAAAAGGCAGGACGCGCCAAATGGTATTTTACCTCGAAACTTTGGAACTTATTACAGTGCTGGATGAAGGCGAGATTCTGTCCACAGTTGAGATTAAGCTTATTTTATTGACGGGATAGATCCTTTCCATGGTATGTATGTATATTTTTATGAAATATTACTTGTTTCTGAGTTAGAGAAAACTAAGGAAAATATACAATTGAAAGAATTTCACCGTGTTACACATCATTATTATATTATGCACGTTATGTTTCACACTAACTTTTTTGTGTGCAGTGTTGATGATCAGGAGGAAGACGAGTAGACCTCCTGCTCCCCTAAGAATGCCTGTGCTCTGGGGAGAAGCAGAAAGAAAAACTGTCGCAAGGCCTATAACAGCTCCACTGGTCAAATTGAAAGTTAATGTTTGACTATGCAGTATTATAAATACATTATTGTAAATAGCTTTTTGTTGTTCATGTTGTCTTTTTGCATTCAGCTTATTAGTATCTTGGTAAAAAAATACAATTTGAATTTGTGTTCTTCTGTTCTATAGTTTCAACACAGTAACAAACAATTATAGCTTCTGTTTATTGCACTTTTTATTGTTTGAGGATGGTCTTATGAACATATATGTGTGCTCATGGGTACCTGGCATATATAGAGGTTTGATTTGCACTACTGTAAGTAGTTTATTTTGATGTATCTATTATCTTTTCTCAAATTGTTTACAATGTACATTTTATAAATGTATAAAGTTTCATAAAGTTTATAAAAATGATGAATATGTGTATTTCAAAAACGATGTTATGGACAAACTCCAAATATATTTTCTGTGGTTTGAAAGGGTTTTGTGCAACATTTTTACATAACAGTTTTTGAGGGATACAGCTATGATATTTATGCATTTAGGAAAATACGTGTAAAAAAAAAAAAACGATTTTCATTTTTCTTGTGGTTAATTACACTTTACTTAGAAGATCTGCACAAGGCTGGGATGGGCTACAGGAAAATAGCCAAGCAATGTTTAGCAATTTATTTAGTTAATATGGACTTATTATATACAAATTATTAAAATTTGGGATGTAAGGGTTGTATTGATATCTATCAAATTGCTCCAAATGCTCAAAAAAATCTCTATACAGCATGTAAAAATGCAAAAAATATGCTCTGCCAAACTTGTTCTCTATTAGGCCATAAAGAGTTAATATGAAACCTCGAAATGAAATTCACTGTAATATATTGCTTTCATGTGTCACTTCATGAGTCGACCTGTGTGTAGATTCATCTCAGTATAAATTCAGCAGTTTTAAAAAGGCCTCAGAGGTTTTTTAGAGAGCATTAAAGAACAAACAGCATCATGAAGACCAAGGAGTCTGTAACAAAGGTCCTAATAATAAATAAAGCTGCCTGGGTGTTCTGTACTTACAGAGGTGAAGATGGTCCACTTTGAACAGCACAGGTGCAAACATCAACATGAACTGCAGACAATAAAAACAAAATTAGTTGGTGACTGATATTATCTAGTGTTACATGTCACCATGAGAAAACATAAACCCAACTGACTCTGTTAACAGACCACTGCACTCTATGTTAAACCTCTTCTATTTCTTTGTATTTATGTTTTGTAATCACTTATGTACATTTTCTTGTTTCCCTCTTTTTTCTGAGACTATTCTCTCTTTAACTTCATTGTGTTTGTCCTTATTGTCCCGGGACAACAGTAGTAACAGTCCATCCTGTAACTAGTGGGTTGCCGGGTCGAACCCCTCTGTCTGACTTAGTCGTGTCCTTGGGCATGACACTTCACACGCCTTACCTGCTGATGGTAATCAGAGGGCTCGGTGGGGCTTGTGTATGGCAGTCTCACTTCTGTCAGCCTGCTCCAGGGCAGCTGTGGCAACAATGTAACCTACAACTGTCAGTGTGTGAATGTGTGTATAAATGGGTGGATGACTGATTATAGTGTAAATTGCTTTGGTGTCTCTGGGGACTTGATAAAGCACTGTACAAGTACAGGCCATTTACCATTTTTACCATTGTCTCATCCTTCCTGTTTTTACTGGAGTTCAGTGTCTCTTGTTATTTCTGTCTCATCTCATCTGATCCTTCACTTTCCTTCTACAGGCAAGAAATTAGCCACCAATTAATCCACACTTACAGCATATTTAAACATCATTAATAACTCTTAAACTGGTTGCTTTTGAAATTCAACATAAGTGCATAACCAAACAGCTATTTCTTGATTATGTAAAATCTTAGTAATTTTGTTCTGTTTTACCCTTTCTAATCAAGTTGTTTAACAGTCCACTACTTTTGGCTTCTTCAAGCAGATCCTTCCTTGTTTGTTACAGGTGAAAACACATAATGAATTAGAATCAAACAAATATTTTAAAATGCACTACTTAAAATGTCCACACTACTTTCTTATCAAGTTCCTAGAAATTAGTCATTATAAATTTCTTAAATAATAAAAAGAATAACAACATTTTATAAAATTATATCTTATTAAATGTTATATAAAGCCCACATTTATAGTTGAGGAGAAAAATGTTAACAGAAATGTGATTAAATCTACAAAATTATTCATTAGTGACAGGCTATTTAGTTAATTCTAACCTCTAAAACCGCTTATTGATAAAAGAATAGCATTTTTTCATTGGCCCCCGAAAAGGTTAAATATATGTAAATTGCAGTACCAACACTTCTTATCATCTACCAATAATATAGTACGGTGGCCGGTGGGTGCAAAACACTTTTACAAGTACCGAAACAAATTTACATTTCAGAAAACAAATTTACATTTCAGAAAACAAATTTACATTTCAGAAAACACTTTTACATTTCAGAAAATCAACCGGAAAGGGAATGTACCAACGCCAAGGCTGACCCGGAAGTCAGCCTCAGGGGCTGCATTCTTCGAAGGCCGTATTTGTAGGCCGATTACGTTACAGCGTAGCAACGAAGGCTGTCCCAATTCATGAATCATGACTCCCTCAAATGCGGCCGACAAATGTTGTCCTTATTTTGCCCGATTTGAAGGATGGGTCGTGAGTATCCTTCGCGGCCCATCATTTCCCATCATTCATTGCGAGTCGAAGCGGATTGGTCAAGCAGGGGAAGACATGGTGGACCATAGCAACAAAAGCTGTGAGTAAATTGTGGAAAATTACACTTTCTGTGACACAAATTAACTTCTACAATGTTTTTAATGCGGGAATATAACTATGTAGACGTGAAATATCTGCTTGATTTATCTAGACATTGCTTAATTTCAAACGTGCTCCGACGTGTTCAGAGTTTTCCATTCCTGGCGTAGTAACTGGCTCGCCTCGCCAGCCCTACCGGCGGTGAGGCGAGCTAGCCCGGTAGAGATCTGACCGGACTATCGGCACTAAGCTCCCGCTGGCAGTCATCACAGTGAACGTTTAACACAAGTGATTTCTAACAGTTTATGTTATTATTTTAATTGTTACTGAAAATCGATTTAACATTTCAGGTGATATTAAGGTTAACCAGAATAAATGGACAGTTTTATGTAATCCAACTGTATTGCTGGACAGTGTGATTGAGAATAAATAAGCTTTTCAATATACATTTTTAATGAAGAAATGTGCTATATGTTTTAAAAGTTTATTTATAATTCAGCATTATAATTTCTGATTCCAGGTAAACCCGACGAGGAATACACTTCCAAATGTAAGTGAATCTCAGTAAAGAAGTGAAAAGTTTGAAAGAGCTTGTTTTAGACATTTGCATAGAAAATTTTTAATATTTTCTTCAAATTAAGACAATGTGAAATTAAAAAAGGCTTTATTTTTACTCTGATATTAAGCAAGATGTTTTTTGTTTTTTGGTATTTTCATATTTGTTTTAGGTACAAAGCAGCAGATGGGCCAGTTTATTAAGCTCATGGGTGAGAACCACGACCTTTTTACTGGAGCTAAAAACTCAGACACCGTGGCATGGAGGTACAATAACAACATTCTTTGCAGTCAGTTTCTGTCCAGTTTCAATAACTCCTATCATTCTAACTTTCATAAATATCCATCCAGTGATTAACATACTGCTTTCGGTTCAGGACAATTCTGGAGAAGATGGGCCAACAGGGGAAGGTCACCCCCTTTGCAGGCCAAAACAATGTGGGACAATTTGAAAAAAAAAAAAGAATTTAGAGTATGTTCAGAAGTTCTCATGTCACACACAAATAAAAAAATGTTTCCAAAAGTCTTGTTGGTTTCTCTGTTTAGTCAATTGTTTTTTTTTTGTTTTTTTTCTTGTTCCATCTAACTTTAGGATTGTAAGTATCCAGGGTCAGGAGAGGGAGTCAGTGAAAAGCCCACTGCTGCTACTTGGCCCTGGTTTGTCCTTATGGATGAGGTGTTGGGACCGAGGTCTTCCACAACACCTCCTGTCCTAATTGCCTCCATCCCTGAGGACACTCCAGGGCCAAGCGGAGTGGTGGGCAACCAGATGGAGAAGGAAGACAGTGAGCCAGCAGGAAGGGGTCAGAAAAGAAAGAGGGACAGAGATGAGGAGATGATGGAGTTGATCAGGGAGGACATGAGGGCACAGAGAGGAGAAGAGGGCACAGAGAACGGACAGACTGTTTTCCAAAGAATGGCACCAAAATAAGGTGCTACATAAGAAATATTAAGTTTTGTTCAGATTGTTACTTAAACGTTTAAGGTGTTCTAATAAATTTCAAAATTATTTTTGTCACTAATGTTATTTATATTTGATCTAACAATACATCAACTTTATTTAAAGTTATGAACAGAATTTATTATGAAAAATACAAACAGCATTTAAACAGAATGGGGGAAGAAAACATTCAAACAGATCAAGATTACAAGACAAAAGGCATAAAATAAAACTATACAAGTATTTACAATGGTGACAGCAGGATCAACCTGAGTGACCAGCTCCTGGAAAAACTTCTTCAACAGAACACAGAGGCAGATGTCTTTCTGAACAGAAAGTCTCTGGAGGTGTGGCTAAATCTCTCGCAAGGTCAGAGACATGGATTGGATGCTGCAACTGAGACCTGTGGTTTGTCTTTCTGGATGTTGAGCGAAGCATCACACAGGTGGTCTGCAGATGTTTGTGATTCCTCTCTTCGCTGTCCACGTCATCGTCCATCAAGTGGGTTTAAAGGGCTGGCTGAATTGACGGCTGCCACATCACTAAGAGGTAATCGGAAAAATGCAGAATTAGAAGATGGTGCTCACAAAATATTACAATTAGTTATACCCCTCAAAAATGTATCACATCTATAATATTATACTTGGCTGACACAGTAGTCATGTTCTGGTGGTACCTCCTCCAGGGCAGACACCTCAGCTGAAAGCTGGTCCTGCCAGAGAGCAACGCTGACTGTCTCAGTCCCGACCTCACCCTCATCCTCTTCTACAGCCTCCTCTGGGTCATCCTCTGGGGCCTTGACATACCCAGCACCAAGGCAGATGTTGTGGAGGATGGCGCATGCTGTTATGACCTGAAAACAATTTAAAAGAGGTTGCATATGTGTGTATATTATATACAGGGGTTGGACAATGAAACTGAAACACCTGGTTTTAGACCACAATAATTTATTAGTATGGTGTAGGGCCTCCTTTTGCAGCCAATACAGCATCAATTCGTCTTGGGAATGACATATACAAGTCCTGCACAGTGGTCAGAGGGATTTTAAGCCATTCTTCTTGCAGGATAGTGGCCAGGTCACTACGTGATACTGGTGGAGGGAAACGTTTCCTGATTCGCTCCTCCAAAACACCCCAAAGTGGCTCAATAATATTTAGATCTGGTGACTGTGCGGGCCATGGGAGATGTTCAACTTCACTTTCATATTCATCAAACCAATCTTTCACCAGTCTTGCTGTGTGTATTGGTGCATTGTCATCATACACGGCACCGCCTTCAGGATACAATGTTTGAACCATTGGATGCACATGGTCCTCAAGAATGGTTCGGTAGTCCTTGGCAGTGACACGCCCATCTAGCACACGTATTGGGCCAAGAGAATGCCATGATATGGCAGCCCAAACCATCACTGATCCACCCCCATGCTTCACTCTGGGCATGCAACAGTCTGGGTGGTACGCTTCTTTGGGGCTTCTCCACACCGTAACTCTCCCGGATGTGGGGAAAACAGTAAAGGTGGACTCATCAGAGAACAATACATGTTTCACATTGTCCACAGCCCAAGATTTGCGCTCCTTGCACCATTGAAATCGACGTTTAGCATTGGCATGAGTGACCAAAGGTTTGGCTATAGCAGCCCGGCCGTGTATATTCACCCTGTGGAGCTCCCGACGGACAGTTCTGGTGGAAACAGGAGAGTTGAGGTGCACATTTAATTGTGCCGTGATTTGGGCAGCCGTGGTTTTATGTTTTTTGGATACAATCCGGGTTAGCACCCGAACATCCCTTTCAGACAGCTTCCTCTTGCGTCCACAGTTAATCCTGTTGGATGTGGTTCGTCCTTCTTGGTGGTATGCTGACATTACCCTGCATACCATGGCTCTTGATAAATCACAAAGATTTGCTGTCTTGGTCACGGATGCGCCAGCAAGAGATGCACCAACAATTTGTCCTCTTTTGAACTCTGGTATGTCACCCATAATGTTGTGTGCATTCCAATATTTTGAGCAAAACTGTGCTCTCACCCTGCTAATTGAACCTTCATACTCTGCTCTTACTGGTGCAATGTACAATCAATGAAGACTGGCTACCAGGCTGGTCCAATTTAGCCATGAAACCTCCCACACTAAAATGACAGGTATTTCAGTTTAATTGTCCAACCCCTGTATAATGTATATATAAAATGGATCTAGGTCAAAACTTACGTGAGGTACAAAGGTGTCGTGCACCTCCAGCGCTTGCAGGAAGATGGCCTTGAATCTGGTTTTCATCATTCCAAAAACACTGTTAAAGCGCTGGGCTCCCACACCTTGTATTGTCCTCTTGTAAGGAGTGATGAGAGGGAGTGGATATTGGAGGCATGGGTACCCTCCATCAGCAACGATAAAATGTCCTGGAGGAGGATAAACTGTACAGTGGGCTGTGGCGGAGCACCGTAGAGTCATGCACTGACCCAGGCCAGCCCACATACGTGTCAATAAAATGGCTCTCAGAAACTGCTTGCAGGATTATGGAAGGGAAGAGTTTCCTGTTCCTGTAGCACTGACCATCAGGGCTGCTTGGACACCTGAAGCGGATATGGCAGTCATATATTGCACCCACAGCTTTAAGAAAAGCTCTGTGGCGTGCCAGCCCTGCAAACTCACGGGACACTGCCTTAAGTCCTCAGGGGTCTTTAGAAGGTAGATGACCTGGTGACGAATAGCCACGATCTCCTCTGTAACTCTGTGGACGATGCGATGGACAGTAGAGCGAGGCATCCCAAACACTCTGCAGACCACTCTGTAGGATGTGCCACTTGCCAGCCAGAAAAGAAAAACCAAGGTCTCAATAGTAGAACCCATCCATGTCGCAAATCCTGGTGCAAAAGATTAAGTAGCACTACCAGAGATTTCCTGCTCAGCCGAAAATCAGGCCTGGTGTCCTCCTGGTTGAAGAAGCATTTCAGGACTGGGACACTCAGGTTGATCCTGCAGTAAAGGGGTCTGGTCTAGAAAAGGGAAGAATGGAGATGGAAAAACACGTTATTTTTAAGGCATGCTTCTGGATATTTTAAGTGATCAAAGCAAGAAGATACCAATACACCAAAAAGACTGCATTATTATATAATTATCTAAGAACAGCCAGAGGGGATCAAATACTTTATAATTCCCATCTATCTTAAAATTGAAAGTTGTTTATATATATATATATATATATATATATATATATATATATATATATATATAATATGTCGACATACATTAGCCATAAACTTGCTATCTCTTTGTTTATTGGCTAGTTAAATCAAACATCTTTTTTACCTGAACATGATTGTCTCTGGATTGTACCTGGAGTCAGAAATTATAATGCTAACTGAATTATAAATAAACTTTTAAAACATATAGCACATGTCTTCATTAAAAATTAATATTGAAAAGCTTATTTATTCTCAATCATTCTCTATCGATACAGTTGGATTACATAAAACTGTCCATTTATTCTGGTTAACCTTAATATCACCTGAAATGTTAAATTGATTTTCAGTAACAATTAAAATAATAACATAAACTGTTAGAAATCACTTGTGTTAAATGTTCACTGTGATGACTGCCAGTGGGAGCTTAGTGCCGATACTCCGGTCAGATCTCTACCGGGCTAGCTCGCCTCACCGACGGTAGGGCTGGCGAGGCGAGCCAGTTACTACGCCGGGAACGGAAAACTCCGAACACGTCGGGGCACGGTTGAAATTAAGCGATGTCTAGATAAATCAAGCAGATATTTCACGTCTACATAGTTATATTCCTGCATTAAAAACATTGTAGAAGTTAATTTGTGTCACAGAAAGTGTAATTTTCCACAATTTACTCACAGTTTTTGTTGCTATGGTCCGCCATGGCTTCCCCTGCTTGACCAATCCGCTTCAACTCGCAATGAATGATGGGAAATGATGGGCCGCGAAGGATACTCACGACCCATCCTTCAAATCGGGCAAAATAAGGATACATTTGTCGGCCGACAAAGGGAGTCATGATTCATGAATTGGGACAGCCTTCGTCGCCGTGCTGTAACGTAATCGGCCTACAAATACGGCCTTCGAAGAATGCAGCCCCTGAGGCTGACTTCCGGGTCAGCCTCGGCGTTGGTACATTGCCTTTCCGGTTGATTTTCTGAAATGTAAAAGTGTTTTCTGAAATGTAAATTTGTTTTCTGAAATGTAAAAGTGTTTTCTGAAATGTAAATTTGTTTTCTGAAATGTAAATTTATTTTCTGAAATGTAAATTTGTTTTCTGAAATGTAAATTTCTTTTCTGAAATGTAAATTTGTTTTCTGAAAGGTAAATTTGTTTTCTGAAATGTAAAAGTGTTTTCTGAAATGTAAATTTTTTTCGCATGTTGTTAAATTGTTTTCTGAAATGAAAATTTGTTTTCTGAAATGTAAAAGTGTTTTCTGAAATGTAAATTTGTTTTCTGAAATGTAAAAGTGTTTTCTGAAATGTAAATTTGTTTTCTGAAATGTAAATTTGTTTTCTGAAATGTAAATTTTTTTCGGTACTTGTAAAAGGGTTTTGCACCCCCCGGCCACCGTAATATAGAACACTGCTGACTGAAAGTTTTTTAGACACCTGCAAAGTGTTTAGCTAGCAGCTAGTTCATAACACGACGATAGCTTCTCCTCACCTGTCTACTCCCACTCAGAGAGCGCAGAGCCCTTTCCTTTCTACCCCTGTGTGTGTGTGTTGTGTTTCAGCCCTGCTCTGCTCAGACTGCTCCTCCGTCAGTGATGAAGCAGAAATGATATAAAGTTGTCCTATTGTCTGACAAGTTCGCATATCTTATAATGTAACTCACTTATCAGTTAAATGACCTGGAATCTGGACCAAAAGCGACATATTCTGGGGTCCACAGTCTGCCTCTCTATCTCACTGCGCAGGGGGCAGTTATTGCTCGCAACACAGGGCCTAAAGGTTAAAGGTAACAGGGTGACGGGGGGTGTCATCATGTCATCTTTCTTATGAAATAACATATTAAATAGCATTATTAATACATGTTATCATTAGGTGTCAGAGAAGGGCTTATGTAAATAAATAAATAAATAAGGGCTGCACTGTGGAAGAAGGTATTGGCTTAGACTCCCGCCCAGGGGTCTTTCTGCATGGAGTTAGCATATTATCCCCATGCATTCATGGGTACTCTCTGGGTACTATGTTTTCCTCCCACAGTCCAAAAACATGACTGTTAGATGTTAGATCTCTCTAAATTGCTCTTAGGTATGACTGGTTGTGTGCATGGTTGTTGTCTCTGTGCTGCCCTGTTTTACGGATGAAGTGAATATAGAAAATGAATGGATAAATAAATAAATATATATATATATATATATATATATATATATATATATATATATATATATATATATATATATATATATATATATATATATATATATATATATATAACTTTATATGTATAACTTTATATATATATAACCTTTTTTTTTTTGGAAGATTTTTTGACAGTAGATAGACAGGAAATGGGGATGGAGAGAGAGGGGAAGACATGCAGCAAATGTTGCCAGGGCCGAAACTCAAACCTGGGACAGCCGCGTCGAGGACTAAGGCCTTCGTATACGGTTTGCGCGCTTAACCCCCTACACCACCAGCGTCACGCCCCTAATAAATAAATATGTTGACGAAAAGGGCATTTCTGGTTCAAGTACTCCAGAATCCCCCCTCCCCCCTTTTGCACATGCCTGCCATCCACCTAAACAAACAGGCAGGAGGAGGAGAAGATGCAAAGATTTGCAGATCATGTGGAAGAATCTGTTAGGCAAGAAGAAAGCCATTGTTAAAAGAAAGCCATAACAAATCCTGTTTGCAGTCAATCATAAGCTATGTAGGAATTGTAACAAACATGCTTCAGAAGGTGTTCTGGCTTAATGAGACCAACCTGAACGTTTTGGCCTATGTGAAAATTAACACTATACAGAACCTTAAATACTCCATTTCTTAAGTGAAGATGGTGGTGGCAGCATTATAATGTGGGGATGCATTTCTTTAGCAGGGACAAGGAAGCTGGTCTTAGTTAGAAGTTAGAGGGATGGAAGTAAATAATAGGGTTTGCTTGAATAAAACATATTTAATTTAACTAAATAAGAGTCTTTTATAACCAAGAATCATTTCTGTGAGTTGGCATTTGCTGCAAAATAGGAGACCTTTAGTACAAACAGAAACATGACCTTGTTGGGACCCTAGTCATGGATCACAACATTGATGAACATGGACTCTATACTGTACACAAAGGCCAGTATGAACTTTTGTACACCTTTCAAAATCACACAAACCTACACCTAACCCAGCACAGGAAGAGGAGGACTCAAACCTGACTCCCCGTGACGGTTACAATTGATTTGGCTGGCTAAACAATCGACTACCCACGGCTACTGAGAGTAGCTACATTGCTAGTCCCTTTGTTAATGCCCACACGCGGATGAACCGGAAAACTTCGCTACCCGGGGGCCCTTCTCCAGAAACTGTTCACGTAAGATGTAGTGTTAAAGAAAGGTGAAGAATAATGCTAAAATTACAAAATATTCTTAAAGAAAGGAGTAGCATTTTAACACTTAAAGCATAGTGCTGTCATAAGTCACAGGTTGAACGGTAAACCTGTGCACTTGCTTTTTACACTTATACACATTTTTTAAATATATGTATAGTCAAAGATGCATATATAACTGGATATATACATTGTATATTTGTTAGATGTATATTGTTGCTTTTAGCAATTTGTCTCATAACACTGTTGTTTTGCAGTGTCTGCCTGAATGATGGATTCACACTCCGTTATGAATTCGGCCAACACAGAAAAGCAGAAGCTTGTTGTTGCTGATCTGATCCGTTCGTCTCCAGATGAATGGAATGCTTTAAATCAGTTTAACGTTGCTGCATGTGCTGAAAGGATTCAGGAGTTAGTCAACTTCATTAAGTATCCGATTAAAGAGGCTCTGATTTCAGATGTTCTTTGTCAGCTTCCCTTGTTGTATCAGCAGAAAGCACAACTGGAAGCTGAACGATATTCTCAGTTGCAGTCTGCCCATCTGATGATGAGAGAATGCTGCAAAACGTAAGCGCTCAAAAGTTGAAGAGACGATGGAAAAAGGTGGAGCAGAGTATGAGGATCTCAAGGCTCATTGTCAGGACACGGGGCTGAGTGCAGGTTTGTTGTGCTGTGTGAGTGTTGTGTCTCCTTTCCTCCACCAGGGTGCAACAGGCAGGTGCACCTCTCAGTTGGGACACCCAACCAGCCCACAGCCCCTCCTCCGGCCCCCTGTCCAAACCCTGTTACCAGTCCAGCCGACTATAAGAGCATATCAACTCCTACACCTGAACCCTTTTCTGGGGACCAGGAGAAAAGTGTGTTTTTTGCTTCAGTTTACATTGATGTTTCAGCTAGTTCTTTTCCAGACGACGCTCGCCGGATTGCTTACATCATTGGCCTTCTGAGGGGACAAGCATTAAGGTGGGCCAAAACTCTCATTGATGAAACAACCATTCATTGACAAAGCTCTGAGCCAGAAAATTTGGCTCTTTGGCAGCACCAGCACTCTGTAGCAGAAATGACCATAGAGTTTGGAACCCTGGCTGCAGAATTGGGGTGGAATGATCCAGCTCTGAAGAGTGCTTTCAGAACGCACTAAATACAAATATAAAGGACTAATTAGCTAGCCATGAGAAATCTAAGACCCTGGATGACTTAATAAACCTATCTATACACATTGATAATAGGTTAAGAGAAAGACAGCTGGAGAAGAAGAATCAGTCCAAAAAGGAAACCATAAATCACCAGTCTGTCTCTTTATCACCAGAGACTAAAATAAAACCTGCTACTCTTTTTTTCCAGGTCGAACCCATGCAGCTTGGCTGGAACAGTCCCACCCCCAGAATCTGATGCCTGTAATCTGGATGTTTGTACTGTGGTAAGATGGGGCACTATCGGCAACATTGCCCGGTCCGACCAAAAGAGAGAGCCTGTCAGTAGAGAAGGGGGTACTGATGGGCCCATCTCCATTATCTAATTACCCTTGCTTCAATCTAAAATCGCTCCTCTATGTTGAACAAGAACAATTTTCTGTCCTGGCCATCATTGACTCTGGTGCTGAGCAGAATCTCATTAGCCCTGAATTAGTAAAGATACAAATCTGGTTGATCCACTAAAAGTGTCTGCCTTAGATGGCAGTGCCTTACAAACAGTTCTTCTAGAAACTCATCCTCTTCATTTCATCTCCTCAGGCAACCATCACAAAGAGCTTTCGTTTTTTTGTGTTTCCCATAAAAAGGACCCACATAGTTCTGGGACATCCCTGGTTAAAACTCCATAACTCCCACTTAAACTGGGCCGAGTCTTGCATCGAGACGTGGAGTGAACATTGTCATTAATCATGTCTTCGTCTTCATCATCTCCAGTCCTGCTCACTCCCCTGATTCTGAGCCTCAACCCAATCTGTGCCAAGTTTCCCCTCAGTACCACGACCTTAAATGGTCTTTAGCAAAGATAGGGCCCTGTCACTGCCTCCACATCGCCCCTACGATTGTGGTATTGACCTGCTTCCAGGTGCTCCAATACCATCAGGATGCCTTTACAATCTGTCTGGAACCGAACAGGAAACCATGGAAACTTACATTAATGACTCCCTAAAAGCAGGCATCATTAGACCATCTTCCTCTCCTGTTGGTTCAGGGTTTTTTTTTTTTTTTTGTTAAAAAGAAGGATAACACCTTAAGACCATATATCGATTACAAAGGATTAAATCAGATAACGGTCAAAAACCAATACCCACTTCCTCTCCTGGCTTCCACTCTAGAAACTGTTCGAGATGGCACCATATTTACAAAACTTGACCTCCGCAATGCTTATCACCTGGTCCGAATCAAAGGAGACAAATGCAAGACAGCCATTAAGATCCCCCTGGGACATTTTGAGTATTTGGTCATGCCATTCGGTCTGACCAACGCACCTGCAGTTTTTCAAGCCCTGGATAACGACGTACTCAGAGATTTCATCAACATCTTTGTGTTAGTCTACCTTGATGATATTCTTATTTTTTCTAAAGACCTGGGGTCACATACAGACCATGTCAGAAAGGTCCTTCAGAGGTTATTGGAGAATCACCTTTTCGTAAAGGCCGAAAAGTGTGTTTCATGTACCCACAATAACCTTTCTGGGATTCATTCTAGAGGACGGACAGGTGAAAGCAGACCCCAGCAAGATCCAGGCCAAGGTGCAGTGGCCTACACCCAACACAAGGAAGGAACTTCAAGGTTCCTGGGGTGTGCAAACTTGCAAAACAGGCGGTTTATTAGAAACTTCAGTCTCCTAGCTTCATCCTTAACGGTACTCACGTCCACCAAAACACCTTTTCATTGGACCCCTGATGCAGAAAGAGCATCCCAGACTTTCAAAGAGAGGTTTTTATTAAATCCCAATCTGTTTTATCCAGATCCCAAGTTCCAGTTTATGCTGGAAGTCGATGCCTCCAATACCAGGGTTGGAGTCGTTCTCTCCCAAAAAACCACCCAACAACGACAACAAGCTTCATCCATAGGCATTCTTCTCTTGGTGCTTTACGCCCCCCAAGAGAAATTACGATGTTGGAGACTGTGAACTGTTGGCCATCAATCTGGCCTTAGAGGAGTGCCATCACTGAGCAGCTGAGAGGTTGGAGGAGCCTTTGAATTATTTGCTCTGTGTTTGCCTTTACACTTACCTGCCTTTTGCTAATCCCAGCTCTGGTACTCCTTGAAGGTTGCTGTCAGCGTAACCCTGCTCTGGATAAACCCTCTGTGGTTCTGGTTCTTACCCTGTTGGGTGTCAGCAAACTTGCTTCCTGGAAAACCCACTGTGGTTCATCCTACTGGCAAATGGTAAATACTTCACTGAAGATACCTCAGCCCGAGAACCGCTCAGGATCTATAGGATCAAATTGCAAGATTGCTTCTCGCTTCACCTGCCCTGCCTGTCCACCCTCCAATGCCACTCACGTCTCCCCAGAACCAACACACTAATCCACAAGTAAGCCTTGGATTCATACCTTCAACATTCAACATTCCGTCTTCCTGATAGTAACTTATCTCTCTCTTCTAGAGAGCCGATCACTGAAGCCTGCCACCTACAGAATCCTGACACTGCCCAAAAACATTTCCTGTATCTCTGTTTTGCTACTCTAGAGCCTCCTGGTTCAGAACCCATCATGACACTCATGCAATCAGGAAGCCTGCATTCCGAAAGGGGAGGAGACCCCCACCTCTCAGGTACAAGATTTGCATAAACCCTCACAACAGCTGCAGCAGCCACCTCAGGAGACAGGCTTAGACAACAGGGATCCAGTGTCTAGCACAAAACCTAGATCAGAGTCTTCTCCTCATAAATTTCCTCAAAGTGTTCAGCTGGCCCAGTGTATTTACACACACCCTAACACAGACCCTAAGTGTTGAAAGTTTCCAGTGGTGTCCTGCCACCTCCCATCACAGTGGACAACCACCATGGAAACCAGAAACTGGACTCAGCAGGTGCAAGTGGTGCAAGTGGGAGGGAAAAGCAGCTTCCCAGCCTGATTTGCACTCCTCCCCTTTCCGATTAGGTGTCGACCCCTAGGGGCCTGGTAAGACACACATGGTTCTCAGGTGACTCATTCCAACCTGACCCCCACTATCACATGCACGAGTCCACTCATTGGAAAGCTCTCATTTAAATCATGAGAAAACTCTTTTTTTCTCCAGAGGTTAGATCATAATCTTCCGTTCCATTTCATGAACATAACTAACTTGACTTTTCAGATTGACACGGACTACCTGTGAGTATGATGTCCATATTCAGCAGCTCAAGTCCATTGCTCGGGAAATAGAGGTTTTTGATCCAGGTAGTCAGGAGTCAAATACTGATGCTTACCTGCTTAAGCTTGAAAATTGTCTTCTTGACTTGAGTTTTTCTTCTTCTCGTGAGAAGACGAGGCTTATTTCTATTCAATATCTACATGCTCCCCCAACTCAGATTTTAATAAACAACAACGTAAGTTATCATAACTATGCAGATGACACAGCAATACGTTACGATGTCACCAGGTGATTATGAACCCATTCAAGCGCTGGGTAAATGCTTAGAAGAAATCAATGCATGGATGGGGCAAAATTTTCTTCAGCTTTCTTCAAACAAAACTGAAGTAATAATCTTTGGACCAAAGGAAGAGTGTTTAAAAGTTAGCACACAGCTTCAGTTAATACAGCTAGAAACCACCAGTCAGGCTCAAAACCTGGGTGTAGTGATGGAGTCAGACCTGAACCTTCAAAGGCACATAAAGACAGTAACAAGGTCGGCCTTCTATCACCTAAAGAACATCTCCAGGATTAAAGGACTAATATCTCAGCAAGACCTTGAAAAACTAATTCATGCGTTCATCTTTAGTAGAATTGATTATTGCAACGGTGTCTTCACAGGTTTGCCTAAAAAGTCAATTAGACAGCTGCAGTTGATCCAGAACGCTGCTGCCTGCGTCCTCACTAGAACTAAGAAAGTGGAGCACATCACCCCGGTTCTAAAGTCCCTACACTGGCTCCCTGTAGCTCAGAGAATAGAGTTTAAAATACTTATATTAGTCTATAAATCACTGAATGGTTTAGCACCAAAATAAATTACATACTTGTTGTCAGTGTATCAACCACTCAGACCACTCAGGTGTTCTGACTCAAATCTACTCTGCATACCCAGAACCAGAACCAAACATGGAGAAGCAGGTTTTAGTTCTTATGCTCCACTAATCTGGAATAAACTAACAGAAAACTGTAAAAGTGCCGAAACCCTAAGTTCCTTTAAATCAAGATTAAAAACCTATTTGTTTAGAGTGGCCTTTGACTGTGCCATCTAAACATTATTAGTTACGTTTTCAGTCCAATTTTCCTTTCATTTTCTAATCCATCATTCTATTCTCTATTTTATTTTTATTTATTTTTTAAATTACCTCTGTTGTTTGACTTTCTGTATCATTGTAATGTTTTTCCCTATGTACAGCGCCTTGAGTGCCTTGTTGCTGAAAAGCGCTATATAAATAAACTTGACTTGACTTATTTGGAAAGCCACAGCTAAGAGTTTTCATAAGAACTCTTCCTCCAGAATTTAGTGACAGCTATTCAGCTCTTTGTCAAGATCTAAGAGAAGAGTAGTATGTTTACAGAGATGAAGCCACTGTCAATCTTGATGCTTTTGCAGTTCTGCGATAGTTCTCAGATAGTTTTCCACAGGCCCTAAAAAATAGCTTTTAAGGAAACCAAATTTAGATGCAATAATAATTAATAATAACAGGCCAGTATCAAATCTTAATATTTCTGGCAAAGGTAATTGAAAAGGATCAACAAATTTAACACTTTATAATGTATCTTTAGTGCTTACCACTCAGGCTTTAGACCACACAGCATCAAGACCGCATTGGTAAAAGATCTGAATATACAGGGGTTGGACAATGAAACTGAAACACCTGGATTTAGACCACAATAATTTATTAGTATGGTGTAGGGCCTCCTTTTGCGGCCAATACAGAGTCAATTCGTCTTGGGGATGACATATACAAGTCCTGTAACAGTGGCCAGAGGGATTTTAAGCCATTCTTCTTGCAGGATAGTGGCCAGGTCACTACGTGATACTGGTGGAGGAAAACGTTTCCTGACTGGCTCCTCCAAAACACCGCAAAGTGGCTCAATAATATTTAGATCTGGTGACTGTGCAGGCCATGGTAGATGTTCAACTTCACTTTCACGTTCATCAAACCAATTTTTCACCAGTCTTGCTGTGTGTATTGGTTCATTATCATCCTGATACACGGCACCGCCTTCAGGATACAATGTTTGAACCATTGGATGCACATGGTCCTCAAGAATGGTTCGGTAGTCCTTGGCAGTGACGTGCCCATCTAGCACAAGTATTGGGCAAAGGGAATGCCATGATATGGCAGCCCAAACCATCAATGATCCACCCCCATGCTTCACTCTGGGCATGCAACAGTCTGGGTGGTACGCTTCTTTGGGGCTTCTCCACACCGTAACTCTCTTGGATGTGGGGCAAACAGTAAAGGTGGACTCATCTGAGAACAATACATGTTTCACATTGTCCACAGCCCAAGATTTGCGCTCCTCGCACCATTGAAACTGATGTTTGGCATTGGCATGAGTGACCAAAGCTTTGGCTATAGCAGCCCGGCCGTGTATATTGACCCTGTGGAGCTCCTGACGGACAGTTCTGGTGGAAACAGGAGAGTTGAGGTGCACATTTAATTCTGCAGTGATTTGGGCAGCCGTGGTTTTATGTTTTTTGGATACAATCCGAGTTAGCACCCGAACATCCCTTTCAGACAGCTTCCTCTTGCGTCCGCAGTTAATCCTGTTGGATGTGGTTCGTCCTTCTTGGTGGTATGCTGACATTACCCTGGATACCGTGGCTCTTGATACATCACAAAGACTTGGTGTCTTGGTCACAGATGCGCCAGCAAGACGTGCACCAACAATTTGTCCTCTTTTGAACTCTGGTATGTCACCCATAATGTTGTGTGTATTTCAATATTTTGAGCAAAACTGTGCTCTTACCCTGCTAATTGAACCTTCACACTCTGCTCTTACTGGTGCAATGTGCAATCAATGAAGACTGGCTACCAGGCTGGTCCAATTTAGCTATGAAACCTCCCACACTAAAATGACAGGTGTTTCAGTTTCATTGTCCAACCTCTGTATGTCCTAATAGTGTTGGGTCTAGAACTACTGTTTTTGTATTACTGAATCTCATTGCTGCGTTGATCATAACACACTGATTGATAGGCTATAAAAAATAAATGCAATTATCTGGTGCTCTGCTAAACTGGGTCAGATTGGCAGACAGAGAGACTAAATGTACATCCTTCAATCAAACGAGGTGTGAAAATTTTGACAGGTGGGCGGGACTTCCGGTGGCTGGGACATCCTAGGGCGGGACCTCCGGTGGTGGGCCTTCCTGTGACGTAACCGGATATCATCATTAATCGGATGTTGTCATTAGCCGGATGTTGTCATTAGCCGGATGTTGTCATTACAAGGAAGCGAATCTTTCTAATTGTGTGTTTTTAGATGTTTTTTACATCTAAAAACAAAACATGTAGTTTATCCACTTTAAAAGGTCACTCAGGTTAATGCAGGCACGTCACACAAAATTCTGATAAAAAGAGAGAACCTGACAGAATTGTAAATTCATTTTGTTTTAACATGGGTTATTTAGATGGATGATTTTACATCTGAAAAACAAGGAAGACAAAAAGTAGATACAGAACCTTTCTTCCTCTGCTCAAATGTTTGAGTAATCTAATCTGCTCCAGCAACTTGTAGAGATGATCTAAAACAGAGAAACCAATGAACTGAAAAAATAGTTATGAGTGCTCAGTATGCTGTTTCCAAATTAGAAATGGATTCTACAGCTAAAAGACTTTGTTTGGAATCATGAGAGACTCCATTTGGTAAAATGGATGATAATTTTAGTTACCTTAAGCTTTTCTTTTTTCATCTTAGAGCAATAGTTATTGATGATTTAGAGAAAACAGTTTCTCCTCATTCCACGTGGGAGCAAGAGGTTGTAACCAGTATGTCTATGTAAAACGCCACAAGAAACTGAAAAAATAAAGGTTATAAAATCCTCAGACATGTCACTGTTTGTTGAATTAAGCCAGACATCCACAGCTGTTTCTTGCGTATTGTCTCAGACAGTCTTCACACCAACTGTAGTCAAAAGTAATTAAAGCGACGGTGCTCCTTCCCTGCCCAAAGTGTCGACCATTGTCTCAGACAATCCACATCCACTGTTTATTGAACAGGTGATCAGACCTCAGACACGTCACTGTTTATTGAATTAAGGTGTCTGCGGTTTTGCGGAGGTGTCTCGGGAGCTGTGTATATTCTTTAATGCGAAAAAAAAAACAAAAAACCAGAGAGCAAAGTGTACCGGAGTCAAATTCCTTGTTTGTACATACGAACTTGGCAATAAAGCTGATTCTGATTCTGATTAAGGGAATAGGAGAGAGGATTTGTCAGCTTAACTGTCAAATAACAAATATTTGAAATAAATGCATTTTTTCCTGCCTTTGTCTGAGCATCTTTCTGTCAGTCATTCTCCGTTGATTTCATTTCATATTTTTTGCCCATTAGTGCTAACAGTCGTCATTCTCTGTAATGCTGGCAGACTATCTAAAATACGTCTTGCTTACAGATAAGCGCTTCTCTCTAAACCTCCCAGGAAAAAAAAAGGACATTTACAAATTGCTGTCATTTCCTTTCCTCAAGGCACCTGAGCAATTATTTTGTACTTGTTGTAATAGGGAGCCGGGGGTTTCATTAACATCACTTTTAAATATCTTTGCCGTGAATTGGGGATGGGTTTGGTTCCTCACTGATCACTTTAGAGACACCTGCGAAATTCCTTTCAATCCAATTAAATTTAAAGTAAACACAGGATTAAGCCACAGTTTAGCACAGTCAATATGACATGACTAGTGAATGCATGATGGGGTAATAAAACACCTGGTTCACTTTTTACTTCTTCACAAAACTTCCACTACTATTATAAACTTTACTCTTTATCATCAGCCTCATATTAAATTATTCAAGATTTGATATTTCATTTAATATTTATTTCATTTGGCATCTCTTGCTTTTTCTGTTATTCAATCTCTACAGACTAATTTTGCATTTTTCCTCCAGGAGAAAAGACACCATCTACTGATTCAATCTATTGAGATACAACTGATTCAAATAATTAAAGAGAATAAAAATAATTAAAACAATAAGATGATAAAAAACTAAAAATTAAAAATTAATGATAATATGATTGATAAAAACATTAATGGACTGAAATTTATTTATTCATTTACTGAATAACAGAAGTATTTTAAAGTCTATTCTTTGAGATATGGGGAGCCAATGTGATGACTTTAGAACTGGGGTGATGTGCTTCACTTTCTAACTTTTAGGTAGGACTAGAGGGTGACACAGGAGTGGATTTTCTCTCCTGTCCCATCCCGCTCCCACAGAAAAATGTCTTGTACCATCCCAATCCAGGCCAGCATGAAAAAAAAAATCCTGTCCCGTCCCACTCCTGGTAAATTGACTCCCACTCCCGTCCCGCTCCCATTTAGAACGACTCCCACTCCTGTGCCACTCCCATTTTTGTTTCATTCATTTAGTATTTTGGTAATTTCTTTGAAAGACCAGTTAGGTCCCTGTTTTTAGCTGTAGTAAAGGCCAGTTAAAGTAAAAAGAATAATAATCAAGAAATAAAATATCAAACAAGGAAACAGACCATGCCTATCTTAGTTGAATAAACAAAATGTACCTAGTTGTATTTTACTCATTTAGTAAGTGATTGTTTCCTTTGAACAATGACATTACTTTTATGTTTCAAGTTGCTGAAATGAAAGAAAAATGCACCTAGCAAGAGAACTGTACTTGGTGAACAAAAGTGCAAAAAGGCATTACCTTCACAATTTAGAAACTGTACCTCAATAGTTCACAGCCCTGGTCCTCAGGGACCCCTTCCCTACAAGTTTTAGATGTGTGTCTGCTCCAACACACCTGATTCAAATTCTGACATGACCTCCTATACAGGCATCAAGAATGGAGGGTCAAACTGGACAAAATTAAAACAATAAAATTATCATTAAATATTAAGTGTACCACTAATTACGTCATGTCATCTTTAAAATTATACTTAATTATTCAGAGGCACATTTAATGGTACATACAATTTTTTTCTATTTCACAACATATTTATTTAATATCTTCCCTTTATAAAGCCTTTCCCCTCTACTGTGGCAAAAGCTCTTAAATCTTTAGTGCACATGCAAGCAATTTTGTTGGTCAGATGAGACTTGACATGTGATGGTACTTTCGTTTGACGAATGAAGAGATTCAGGGCTGATTCAATCCAGAATCTGCCTGACGAGTGTGCCTTAATCACTGGTGTACATGATTACGACTAAACACGTTTTACAAGCAGCATACTGCGTGTTGACACCGCTACATTCAACTCTCCTGAAGTTCGGTAATATTTGCGACTTTCCTGTCAGCTCTATAAGTTTAATAGATTAGTTTAATATAAGTTCCTTTTTTTTTTTTCTAATTTCAAGTAGGAACTCTGACAGCAAATCAAGCATGTTTAAATCTTTGTAAACAGATAACAGTACCGTTGTGAAAATGAGAGGAATAGGCATGTAAATGCCAAGTGTTACAAAGTATTAGAACCTAAATACTCAAATATAATTGTACCTGGAGTTGTAACAGTTGTAAAGCTGTGTACTTTTTTTTTTTTTTTTTTTTTTATTGTTTTGCCTTCCGTTTTTGGTCATTAGATGTAATAAGCAAAGGAAGAGTGTGGAACTCTCTTATACAACTTTAACATTGTTGAACAAAGATAAGGTGAGTAGCTGGCTCTATGTTGAACTTAATTTCCCCCTTGAACTGGCATAACTCGACTAAATGTAACTGGTATAAAGAAAAAAAAAAACTTAAGTACAAATCCAGCTGCTTGTGGCATTCAAGTAGTCCTTTGCTAACAATTCAGACCATACCATACCAAACCAAACCAAACCCTACCAAAGCCATAACAAATGCTTTGAGAATCTTTATAGCTGTAGATGTGGAACGTAACTTTGTCAATGCACCACATTTTAACACATATAGAAAGGTATTAGAATTACATTGTGTTTTTTTTTTTTTCATGCTGCTCCTCGATAGATATATTTTGCAGATTATTGAAAAGCTGTGTTTCAGCAGTTAAACAACTTCCTAATAATGACCAGCCTCTTTGATGTCTTCCAGTCAGGCTTCCTTGCTCACCACAGTACAGAGACTGCCCTTGTCAAGGTGTTCAATGACATCCGTATAAATGCAGCTTGTGGAAGAACCACAGTGCTGGTATTATTGGACCTTAGTGCAGCATTCAAAGTGATCAGTGAGGAACCAAACCCATCCCCAATTCACGGCAAAGATATTTAAAAGTTATGTTAATGAAACCCCCGGCTCCCTATTACAACAAGTACAAAAGACTTGCTCAGGTGCCTTGAGGAAAGGAAATGACAGCAATTTTTTATTGTCCTTTTTTTTTTCCTGGGTGGTTTAGAGAGAAGCGCTTATCTGTAAGCAAGACATATTTTAGATAGTCTGCCAGCATTACAGAGAATGACGACTGTTAGCACTAACAGGTAACAATAGCTAAAATCATAGAGTACTACAAAACTTTATATGTCTGTGTCGCCACATAAACCCAGTCCACTACATTCACTAAATAACTGTAACCATGATTTACTGTAAATAAGTGGATGGTTCAGAATGTCCTCCAGCTTAATGAAGATAAGACAGAAGTCATTAATTTTTTGTCTCAAATATATGAGGACTGAGATTAGCTCTCAACTAGACTTAACAGCGTCTTCAACAGAGACAACAGAGTATGCGAGAAATGTAGATTTGGACTCAGATCAATATTTTGAAAACCACATGTAAAGCCTGTTACTTAATCTGTTTGCTATCTTAAAACCATTGCCAGAATAAAAGATTTGTTGCCAAAACATGACACAGACAAACAGGAGCATGCTTTTATTTTCAGTAAGTTAGAGTAATGCAACAGTGCCTTTACTGGTTTCTGTAAAGGATTCATTTAAAATGCTACTGCTGGGTCCTGACCAACACTAAAAAAATGTCTTAAATCACTGCACTGGCTCCCTGTTTGTCAAATTATAGATTTTAAAATTCTGCTATTGGTTTTTAAAGTGGTCTTTGGCCAAAATACATTTCTAAGTTGTTGGCCAAGAAGAAAACCATGTAAATCCCTCAGGTCTTCAGAGACATGCTTACTCAGTGTTCCCAGGACCACAAGCAAACAAGCTCTGGGAAAAACTCTGAAAACCAAGATGTACATAAACTGTTTGTTCCTTTAAATCAGGACAGAAAACACTTTTGTTAACAGCAGGTATTGATCAATGCTTTTATGGTTATGGTTAATTTTCTGCTTGTGTCTCTTCTTTGTTGTCCTGTAAAGCGGTTTGGATTCCTTTGGATATAAATGGTGCTATATAAATAAACTTGCCTTGCCTTACTTTAGTCAGTGACTCAGTGCAATCGGCTGGGTTTACTTCTACCAATTTGAATAATGAACTGAATTTAGCTGTTAATTTGTGTCATGGCTAGGATAAAAATGGCATGTATGGAACTGACTTTTAACATAATTTCTCAAACTCAGACTTTGGTCTGGACACAGAGGAAATACCATGTCAATCTGCACTCAGACAACTAACTCAGAGAAATTAGGGTTGAATCACAAAATTTGTCATGTAAAAATGTGAAAGGTCTGGAATTTGGTCATTTGTGCATTTGATATAACAAATCTAGAAAGAGCAAAGTATCATAAGTGTTCCCTTACATCGACACTCACAGTGAAAGAGCATAAAAATATATATATATATTTTTTGTTAAGTCCCTTGAGACATTTATTGTCAAATTCAGCAAAATGAATAAACTGAACTAAACTGAACCACCCCTCCTTGAACCGCCACCTTAATGTGGTGGAAGGGTTTGAGTGCTCGAATGATACTATAGGCTATGTTGTTCAGAGCTTAAATGCCCCTGGTAGGGTCTCCCATGGCACAGGCGTTGGGTGACATGTCAGACAAGGAGCGGTTCATGCACGTTTATGAGGACTACTACAATGAGGCACGTAAAGTCGCCTGGTAGGGCGGAGACAGGTCCCACCCAGGAGCCAGGCCTGGGGTCGGGACTAGTCGCCTGGTGGCCGGGTTTCTCCTTGTGGAACCGGGCCAAGCCTGAATGCAAGATGTGAGGCCCACCACCTGCAGGGAGAACCATGAGGGACTGGTGCAAAGAGGATCGGGCAGTGGAACATGTGGAGACCTTGACAACCAGATCTCCACATGCTTGAACTGGCTCTAGGACGTGGAATGTAACCTCACGGAGGGGAAAGGAGTGTGAGCCTGTGCAGGAGGTCAAGAGATCTCAGCTAGAAATAGTCAAGCTCACCTCCATGCACAGCGTGGGCTCTGGAATCCAGCTCCTCAAGGAGATGCTGGACTCTTCTACTCTGGAGTGGCCTGCAGGGAGAGGAGGCGGGCTGGGGGTTTACTTGTTACCCCCAGCTCAGCAGCTCCGCCATCTTGTGTTGAGGCTTACCCTGGTGGATGAGAGGGTCACATCCCTGTGCATTCAGGTCTGGGAGAGGCCTCTGGCCATAGTTTCAGCCTACAGGCCAAGCAGTGGTGCGAAGTACCAGGCCTTCTTGGCATATCTGTCCCCTCTCGGGGAGTCCGTCATTCTGTTGGGGGACTTCATCGCCCACGTGGAAAATGACTGTGAAAAATTACAAAAACTTGCTAGCTTGTTTACAGGCTTCACTGTAAACAAGCTAACTAGTTCCCCTGTCATCTAATAATTAGAACTGCGAAGGATGTGCCACACATCCCACATAACTTGAATCTAACTTACTCTCCAAAAGTACCTATAATTAGATCATACAGTCACAGAGGAATTATTTGCAACGTCAAAGCTTTGCAAAGTGTCAGACAGTGCACCCCGAGTCTAAAATCTGGTGTGGAAATGTGAATCAGAGTCGAGATATTAATACATTTTCACCTTTCCTTACACACATACACACTCTTTCTGATATGACATTCTCTTTAGATGTCCTATTCATTTCAATTTCACATCCTAACAAAAGCTTGTATCTGCACAATGCACTGTATATGCCACAGATGATATGTCACCAAAAGAAGGTTTGCAGCTATGACAGACACTTGCATAGCTCACATCACTTGATATATGCAAAGGAATTACCAGGCTGACATTCTGAGAGAAAGGGTCCATGCTCAGGAATATCACCTCCTCTGATCTCTTTGTGATTGTTCATTTCACATTAGCTCATACGCCAGCTGAGCACGCAGCTGGATGGTGCACCAGGGCCGCTGACAGGCCGAGCCTCAAAAAATAAAGAACAGGTGGAGACAGAGGCCCTTCACAGAGAGCTGCATGACTTTTATAATGGACACTCAAATGAATGTCCTACCTTTGTGTGGTGCAAATGTGAGACTAGGCGAGGCAATGTGCGAGGAGATGCAGAGGTCAGGCCAGTTTACTGCCCGCTCTGTGACCTCCACGTCCTCATCATAATGTGGTGTCAAACATTCAGACAGGGCTTTCAGCCATGACAGGCCAGCTTAGTATCCTAGAGAAGAGATAAACAGAAAATGTTCACGACCTACATGATTTAGGTTGATTTAGGTATTGTGAAGTAGAAAGACAAGGAAAAAGGCTTAAAATCTTTTGTACTAATAAAAGAATAAAATATTTGTTCCTCTTTACTTTTATACCCCTAAATAAAATACAATGCAACCACGTGCCTTCAGTAATAACCTAATAAGAACTAATGGCCATAAGTGTAATGTAATCTCAATATAATGAAGCTGTTCTATGAAGGCCTTAGAGGTTTATTAGAGAACTTTATTGAACAAAGAGCATCGTGAAGAGCAAGGAACACAGCAGACAGGTCAGGGAGACAATTGTGGAGAAGTTTAAATAGGGTTAGGTTGTATACCAAGATTCTAAGTTTTTGAGATCTCACAGAGCTCTGTTTTATCCATAATTTGCAAATGGAAAAAAAAACCTCAGTTTCAGCTTGTCTGAGTGAACACACTATCCCCACAGCAAAACATGGTGATGACAGCATCATGCTGTGTGAATGTCATTCTTCTGCAGGGGGAAATAAGATGGTCAGAGTTGATGGGAAGATGGATTAAGGTAAACGCAATTCAGTAAGAAACCTGAACATCCGCCCTAGAGAATGGGGGAGTTTTACACTAATTCACTCCATAGACATATGACCAAAATAACTTACATGGCATCATTAGAGACATAGTAAAGCCACAACAATCAAAGCATTGAGCTCAATAGAGGGTAGGGTCAGTGACTCAGCTGTCCTAATTGCTCCTTTAATGGCCTTAACCTGTTAAGCCCTAATGGGTTTTAGAGCAATTTCCGCCTGAAATTACATATCTTAAATGAATCAAATATAGCTCCACAGTTATAAGGTCTACATGCAAACCTTTGGTACATGTGTAAAGGTAACAAATAAACGACTATTTTTTCCAGTGGAATCACTATTGTAACTGTTAACTATGTTTGATTTATTTGTGATTAAACAAAGAAAATAATAAATATTTTTGAGCCTTGCCAAAAGAGTTTTCTAAATGAACATTGCAAAACACTATGGAAATTCTTTGAAATTCCTAGGAGAACCCCCAGGGTACATTCATCCACATCTTCACTATAACTGCAGCAAATTTGGACTTAATAAGTTGAAGCATATATGTTCCACAAACGTTTTAGAGGGCAATGTGTCAGGCGGAAATGGCAGTTAGGGAAAGGGTGCCAAAACATTCTCAAATGTGTCTTTCACCTCAAAAAAAGGAAATAAAAGGGAATCTGGACAAATAAGTGATTTCCATTGTAGGAGTCCTGCATACGACATAGCTTTTGGTTATGACATTTATCCTGTGTATCTTCAATATGTACAGTTGCAAACATAACTGGAAACTAACGGAGTAGCGCGCAAGCTAGCAGCCGGTGGACAGCAACCAGCAGACTTTAATGTGCAAGCAAATTACATCACCAGAGAAGGTGCTAGAAAGAAAGGTTATGCCTTGTTAGAAAGGTGAGTGTCTCTAGTTTGTTATGGTATGAGACATGTGGTGGTGCTGTAAAGAGAAATGTGCTTTTTGTACTGTTTTGTTTACAGAGTCAGCAATGTCTGAGGGACCTTAAAAGGTTATCATCTGTTTTTAAGTTGTTATAAAACTAAAATGTATTTGTGCAAAACTCATCTGAAGAATTGTTTTGTGAAGATTCAAGCCTCCTCCTCTTGTGATATATTTAAGAAAAAAAAAATTGGTAGTTGTACCTAGTTTTATAGACCGCCAAAAAGGGCGTGGCCTAGCTGGCCCGTCGGGCTTAAGATGGCCCTGTTAGAATGATTGTCAGTCAGTCATTTTTTACCGCTTATTCCATAGTGGGTCGTGGGGGAGCTGGTGCCTATCTCCAGCAGTCTATGGGCGAGAGGCAGGGTACACCCTGGACAAGTCGCCTAGAATGATTGTTTTGAAAAAAAAAAGAATGATTGTTTTGACTACAACTTATAAACCTTTTGGATGGAAACATCTTCAAGAAATAAGAGAATAAGTTTTGTTGTTTTCTATTTAAGCACTAAGTATTGGCATGTCCTGGATGACTGAGAATCTGTACTAGTTTTTTGCAATGTAGTACTGTCACATTTGGGCTGAATAAAAATGCAAGCCAAACTTTACAGATTTCCTAGTAAAACATGTTGACAACCATCTATCCTTTTCTTTCCACTTCATAATTATACAGTACACTTGGTACTATTCCATAACTCTTAATAAAATACATCACACATGCAAATGTGGAATAGTTCAAGGAGCATGAATACCTTTGGAAGGCAGTGCTAAACCTTAGTACTGAATGACCCAGCAAGTATTTTTTTTATTTTTTTTTATTTGACTTTAACCTTTATTCTTTGTTATAGATGACTAATTGTCGTTTTCTTGGCATATTTGCAGTAAACCAGCCTAAACTCAAACATAAGAAGACTAGTGCTCCCTTAAAATAACAATAGCAGTTTGGATTATAAAGCTCCTGCTATCATTTATCCACGGAAAGCTGCTTTCTTGGTCTAAATTTGGGAGCTTTTATTCTCCACTCAATGGGTTTCTTACACTTATTTGTTGGTTGGGACGTTTTTCTTATCTGTAAAAGTAACTTTGCTTCCCTTGCTGTTGTGCATTATTACTGTGTTCTCCGGAAACTCATTGTTTCTCCTCATCTGTCTTGACTTCCGTGAGCCCTCTCCTTCAGCTTCCTTTTTTTTCAGGTGCATTTAACTAGGTATATATTAATAAAGCCTCACATAATGAAATGAAATGTTGCCATGGCTATGAGAATAAGGACCCTGGTTTTCTCGGCTGTGAAAACTGAATGCCAGTTGTGCAGCCTGCTTACAAAGATGTGTAAATAAATAATGAATTTGTCAGCTGCTACTGTCATACTGTTGCTGTAGCCAATTAGATGAGGCAGCAAATACTAATGATTTTTTAATTGATAGACTGATAGATAAAAAGTGACAACGTGATGTGCTGAGTTCTCGGAAGTGTGGCTCTTTAGTATACAAGCTAGTGGTGGACAAACAAAACAAATTTTCCAACTCAGGTAAAACAAGTTAAAAAAAACAATCCAAATATCATACGCAATTGAATTCCTTTCCTCATTAACAACACCCTGGACAAAAAAAAACTGTTGACTGTCTGTGGAGCAACACTGATGAGATTTTTCAGTCATAATTGGAAAACCAGAGAAACTGACGGCCACTCCAATGTCTAAGCGGACACATCTGAATGCTCTACCGGTACCACCTCCTCACCAGATAAGAGCTACAGAGACATTTTAGATTCTATTCACCAGAAGCTTACTAGCCTCGATGCCAGACTGGCCCTGGTAGAAGTTCTGCACAAATAACTCCAAGCCCTGTGGGAAACACTAGAAAATAGCCAGAAAAAGGTGGCAACACTAGTGGCTAAAAACAAGACACTGAGGGAAAATGTACAACAACTCACTAAAGTGATAACAGCTCTCCATTGACAACAGAAAAATAGAGACCATACTAGATAGCCAAGTGAGGAGCATGTGGGACGACCATGTTTCCTCCTGCATTCCTAAACGGACAGGAGACCCAGAAGCTACTGTGCGAGATTCCCTCCAGTTACAGCTCAAGATCCCAGGCAATGTTGTCAAGGCCCAACATGTGAAGGCACAGTCTCTCCCTCTTTCTCCATTATACACACGCGCACCCACACACTTAGAAAAACACTTACAGAACAAATTTAATTTAGACCTCATACCTATTTAGCGATGTGAATTCAATACGATTTGTCACGTGAAACGTAAGTGGAATTGGTAATAATATATTGCAAAACATGAAATCATAGATTAACCAAAAAAAATTCAAAGCAGACTTTATCTTGCTTCAGGAAACCCACATATCCAAACCTAAGGTGAATACACAAAGTTCACCAGACTTTCCTCATTTTTATTTAACTACGTAACTATAATTCTCAGCAGTGAGGAGTAGCAACTTTAACTGAGGAATACAGTTACAAGCAAAGACAGCATGTTTGATCCAGAAGGGAGATGTTTAATTAACAAAAATATAAATAACTATAGCTAATGTATACAGCCCAAATATGGATGATTCCAACTTTTGTCCCAGTCTCTTTTCTGCCCCTTCAATTAAGACTGGAACAGCACTTGTGGTGGGAGGAGATTTCAACCTCACTGAACAGGCTCAGCAGATCATCTGCGCTTCATAACTTGCAGTTAGTTAATACACAAAAGCAGTATATGAATGGTTTTGGTCTGTGACTGTGTGATGCCTGCCGCTTTTGTAACCCATCAGAAAATGCGTTTACCTTTTTCTCACCTGTCCACCACTCTTACTCCTGTATAGACTTCCCTTTAATCAGCAACTCTGTTATAAAGGAGGCACATGATGCACAAATTGATCTCATTTCCTTAACAGACCACGCACCAGTATCTATGATGGCAATGGAGAAAAATATTAACACCATCTGTAAAACTTTGGAGGTTTAACACATGGTTACTGAAAGATGAAGCTTTCACTGGGTTTTTGAGAGAAAGATTTTTTAAAAACAAATGATCACCTTAATATATCTTCTGGTATCCTCTGGGAGAAGGAAAAAGTTTAACTTTTATTATTTATTTATTGGAAAAAAATTTAAAGCAGTTGTAGAGGAACTAGAACAGCAAATAAAGGATTTGGAAACAGCCTCTGCCACATCCTATGAAGAAAATCTGTTAAATGAAATATGAAACTAAAACTAGAACCTAGAGGCAAGAACAAAATTCCAAATACAGAGGTTGTTTTTGGAGAACTTTGATCATAATAATAAATCTAGCAAACGTCTTGCAAAGTAATTGAAAACAAATAAACAGAATGTAAGAATTTAAACAATTATTGAAAGTAATGCTACACCAATGATACTAATGATTCTAAAGTAATTAATACATTTTTTAGAATTTCTTACAAAAATCTAGACTCATATAATATTGATCCCTTCAATTCTGACATAGATGATTTTTTTAATGAAGTTAATATTACTAAATTAAATTAGCAACATAAGTTACTGGAGTTGCCTTGAGCAGCAAGTGAACTCGATGAAGCAGTTGAAAGTATGCCTAATAGCAAAGCTCCAGGACCTGATGGCTTCCCTGAAGAATTCTATAGAGTTCTGGCCACTGCTGGGCCCCACCTTCCAACAGATGGTCACAGAAATTCAGAAAACCTCAATACCTTTTCCAAACATAAATTGTGCTAACATAAATCTTATTCTCAAGCTGAATAAGTATCCAACACTTCCATCTAGCTACTGCCCAAAATCATTTAGAAATGCAATTCTTAAAATCATCTGCAATACGATGGCCACAATCTTTAAACGATAACTCCTCATATAAATAAATCCTGACCAAGCTGGGTTATTAACAATTGGTACACAATGCATAATACAAGAAGACTCATCAATCTAATAGAATATTGCAATATACAAAATGAATATGGTTTAATTGTTTCATTAGATGCAGACAAAGTTAAATGTAAATCTTTATTTCTTCCCTTGGGATTTGGACTTATTTTTTGTCATGGATCAAATTACTATATAGCCTAGCTAATGCTTTTTATCAGAGCTTCAGTCCAGAGAAACCCACCAGACAGGGCAGTCCACTCTCCCACTTACTGTTTTTATAATCATTGAACCATTCGTGCCTGCAATTAATCAAAGCAAAAATATTTATGGAATCCAAACAGCTAATAACATCCACAAAATGTGTTTCTATGCTGATGCTGTGTTGGTCTTTCTGGAAAATGCAAACCCCTCTCTAAGAGAGAGAAAAACCCTAATAAATAAATTCTCAGCAATTTTAGATTATCAACTGGAGCAAACCAAAGGTCCTTCCAAACTCTAATATTTTTCTCTCTCCAACCATTCTGCCACATATTGGAAACATCAGGTACCTGGGCATCAATATTTCTAACAGGCTGAATGAGCTGACACAATGAAGTTATACCCCCTTACTCAAATTAATAGAAAACGACCTCACACGGTGGAGAACTCCTCCTTTGTCACTCATTGAAAGAGTCTCTGTAATTGACCCTTTATGACCTACCATAGAACAAGTTCACCAGAGCATATGTTTAAATTTTTACTTGCTGTAGAGCCATTTTTGGAGCATTTCAATTTGCTAGACATCAATACAACTCTTAAATCCCAAAAGTGTTATATAATAAGTCCATATTCATTAAATAAATTACTGAAAAGTTAAATTAACTACCAGAAAAATTAAAATAAGCAACACAAAATATGGACGATAAACAAAATAGACCAACAACAAGTTTGAATGAACCAAAATCCTCAACTACTAAAACAGAAAGAGCAACAACTAGTAACGAATGTCTTGAAACCCTGCGTTTGCAAATGTTTGACTACACAGAGTATGAACAATAAGATATGCAAAATGATATTGATCCAAAGAATAATTTATCTCTAAACTACAGAACATACTCATTGTGAATATTACTGAAGACCAGTTTGAGAGCAGTGTGATTACAAAAGACAAACTATCTGTTATACATTTCAATTGCAGAAGTCTTAACTCAAAGTTTTCTAATTTCTTTTACTGGTTGAGACAAACAAAAAATAAATTTTCTGCAATAACAACTGAGACTTGGTTTCATGAAGAACGATCTTCTATGTTTCAAATTGAAGGATATAAAATGTTCTTCACAAGTTGAGACCGTCAAAAAGGTGGGGACATCGCCTTATATATTGAGCATAACCATACAAGTAAATTGTTGAGCAACATGTCATTTATCAATACAACTATGGAGTGTTTTACTGTGGAAAATGAGAAGGAAAAGTCAAAGAATGTAATAATCAGCTGTATATACAGAAAACCGGATCCTGTATTGAAAAGTTTAGGGAAAAAATAATTGAAATGCATAATGGCATCAACGACAGAAAAATGTGTTTTGTTTGTGGGGATTTAAACATTGATCTTTTGAATCATCAAATGCAAAATGCCAATTACAGAGTTTATTAATTCCATGTTTAGTTTAGGATTGTATCCATCAATCACTTGACCAAAACAAATAATAAGAAACAGTGTAACATTGATTGACAATATATTTTCTAATGTTATTAAAAGTGATGTGATAAGTGGACTTTTAATTACTGACATTTCTGATGATTTACCTGTTTTTACAATAGCACAAAGGCCTACAAAAATCACTAAAAATAAAATTATTGTAGTTTCAAGTCAAAAAAAGAGGCAATAAACTCATTCAAAGCTGATTTAGGTAAAGACATCTGGATGATGTTTATGTGGAAGAAGTAAACATGGCTTATGAAAATTTTCTCAATATCATTATTACGCTTTACGAAAAAAGTTGCCCTCTTGTCCATAATGTAAAGAGAAATAAATATGAAAAGCCATGGCTAACCAAGGGTATTTAAAAAGCTTGCACTAAGAAAAATAAGCTGTAAAAAGACTTCTTTAAAAATAGAACACAGGAAGCAGAACAAATATATGAAACTGAATGAATTCATAAGCATTATGAGATCTAGTAAAATACATTTATTAGAGTAAAATACTGGAAGAAAACAAATCAAATATCAAAAACACTTGTCGTGTACTAAATGAGATAATTAAAAAAGGGTATCTGTAGTTCTAGTTTTCCTAATTATTTTTTTAACAAAAGAGAAATGTAAAATCAACCAATCTAATGACATTGCAAATTAATTAAATAAATACTTTATTGATATTGGGCCTAACTTGGTAGAGCAAATAAATTCTAATCATGATTATCATATTATTGGTAAAATAACAAATTTAGATAAAACTATATTTATACAGGACACAAATGAAAATTAAATTATTACAATTGTTAAAAAAATCTAAAATAAAATTCAGCAGACAGGAATGGACTGGATATATAGTATATAGCCAAACCACTTGCACACATGTGTAACCAGTCCTTGCAGTTAGGCAGGTTTCCAGAAAAGATGAAGATTGCTAAGGTTACCTCTATTCACAAGGCTGGGGACAAACATGACTTTTCTAATTACAGGCCAATTTCCCTTTTATCTCAATTCTCAAAAATACTGGAAAAAATGTTTCATAAAAGATTATGTTTTATTGTAAAATATAATATTCTCTGTGAACAGCAATATGGGTTCAGACTTGATAGGACCACTACTCTGGCACTTGTTGATCTTGTTGATTCAACAAGGTACTGGAAACATTCCTCAGAGAGTTTGGTCCATATTGACATGATAGCATCACACAGATGCTGCAGATTTGTCGGCTGTACATCCATGATGTGAATCGCCCATTCCACCACATCCCAAAGGTGCTCTATTGGATTGAGATCTAGTGACTGTGGAGGCCATTTGAGTTCAGTGAACTCATTGTCATGTTCAAAAAACCAGTCTAAGATGATTCGTGCTTTGACATGGCGATATCCTGCTGGACGTAACCATCAGAAGATGGGTACACTGTGGTCATAAAGGCATGGACATGGTCAGCAACAATATCTCAGGTAGGCTGTGGCATTGACACAATGCTCAATTGGTACTAAGGGGCCCAAAGTGTGCCAAGAAAATATCCCCCACACCATTACACCACCGGGGCTGCACGGTGGCTTGCACTGTTGCCTTGCAGCAAGAAGGTCCTGGGTTCGATTTCCAGCCGGGGGTCTTTCTGCATGGAGTTTGCATGATCTCCCCGTGCATGCGTGGGTTCTCACCGGGTACTCCAGCTTCCTCCCACAGTCCAAAGACATGCCTGTTAGGTTAACTGGTCATTCTAAATTGCCCTTAGGTGTGTGAATGAGTGTGTGCATGGTTGTGTGTTGCCCTGCGATGGAATGGCAACCTGTCCAGGGTGTACCCCGCCTCTCGCCCATAGACTGCTGGAGATAGGCACCTGCTCCCCTGCGACCCACTATTGAATAAGCGGTAGAAAATGACTGACTGACATTACACCACCAGCCTGAACCGTTGATACAAGGCAGGATGGATCCATACTTTCATGTTGTTGACGCCAAATTCTGACCCTACCATCCGAATGTCGCAGCAGAAATTGAGATTAATCAGACCAGGCAACGTTTTTACAATCTTTTATTGTCCAGTTTTGGTGAGCCTGTGCAAATTGTAGCCTCAGTTTCCTGTTCTTAGCTGACAGGAGTGGCATCCGGTGTGGTCTTCTGCTGCTGTAGCTCATCCGCCTCAAGGTTCGACATGTTCTGTGTTCAGAGATGCTCTTCTGCATGCCTTGGTTGTAACGAGTGGTTATTTGAGTTACTGTTGCCTTTCTATCAGCTCGAACCAGTCTGGCCATTCTTCTCTGACCTCTGGCATCAACAAGGCATTTGCGCCCACAGAACTGCCACTCACTGGATATTTTATCTTTTTCGGACCATTCTCTGTAAACCCTAGAGATGGTAGTCCGTGAAAATCCCAGTAAATCAGCAGTTTCTGAAATACTTAGACCAGCCCCTCTGGCACCAACAACCATGCCACGTTCAAAGTCACTTATATAACCTTTCTTCCTCATTCGGATGTTCGGTTTGAACTGCAGCAGATCATCTAGACCATGCAACTCATGCATTGAGTTGCTGCCTTGTGATTGGCTGATTAGAAATTTGCATTAACGAGCAGTTGGACAGGTGTACCTAATGAAGTGGCCGGTGAGTGTAGATCATGGTATGTCCACATTGAAAACACTGACTCACAGTTACTGACAATGACCACTGGTCTCCCACAGGGGTCAGTTTTGGGTCCTTTATTATTTATTCTATATATTAATGATATATGTTTAGTTTCAAAAAACATTACATTTTATATAATTTGCAGATGATACTAATATCCTTAGTTCTGATAAAGATTTAAAAACACTAATGGACACAACTGAAAAAGAATTTAAAAAGTGTTGTATTGATTTAAACAAATTAATCTTGAATTTAAAGAAAACTGAATTTATCATATTCACAAATGGTGCTATTAATGTGAACACAAAACTAAAAATAAATGACACAGAAATCAAAAGAGTAAGTGATGTAAAATGTCTTGGAGTAATAATGGAAATAAGTGAAGTTGGAAACCAAATATTGATTATATTATATATTGAAACAAATCATTGGCAGTGTTATACAAAGTTAAACAGTTCGTAAATCAAAAACCTTTATACCTCTTGTACTGCTCCTTAGTTCTACCTTACCGGATGTACTGTGTTGGAGTGTGGGGAAACACCTACAGAACTAATTTAACCCCTGTGTTCATAATTCAAAAGAGAGCTATTCGATTTGTAAATAAAGCAGATTGCCGAGAGCATACAAACCATTTTTTTGTTAATCTAAAAATATTAAGATTTGGTTGACTTTAAAACTGCTCATTTCATGTACAAAGTAAAGCATCATTTGTTGCCAGTATATATTCAGGGCCTGTTTTCAATCAGGGATGGTGTTGATAATCTTAGAGAGTACAAAATGTTTAGAAAACCAAAAGCAAGAAAAAACATTAAACATTTTATTTCTTTTGTTGGGGTTGATGTGTGGAACAAATTAGACCACGCGCTAAAAGACTGTACAACATTAATACAATTTAAAAACATATTTAAGACAAATGTGATTACACATTATAAATCAGGTGAATGTAATTAACAGCAGAGAGCTCTTGGCTGTATTATTTCTTTCTAAATTGCTATTATTGTAGACTATAATTATTTTCCAAAATTTTATTTTTGTATGCATGATAAAGGTAGCTATCTTCTTTTCCACTCCATAGTAAATTGGTTTTGGACGGTAGGCATTATAAGCTTATTGCTTCTGCCTATATACCCTTTTTTGGACAGTTTTTTTTTTTTATACAAGGACATATATTGTATATTTTTTTCTTTGTAAAAAAAAAAAAAAAAAAAGTAAATAAAGCTAACTTTATCATGGCCCCCTCTCTGGATGGGAATGAGGATTGTTGGGGCTGAGGTCGATGCAGGGTGGTTGTTGGTGTCTGGGCTGGTGCAGTCTGCCTGTTTCCACCATGGAAGGAAGGGGTCCACCTCCTAGGTCTGGTATAGTGTATGTATGGGGAGTGTGACTGAGTGTATAACGTCCATTGTTGTGTGTCTTTATGTTGGGTGTGTTTTTATGTGTAGGCATGAGGGTGATACTGTGTGATTGCGACTGTGTGATCCTCTTTTTTGCATTTTATTGCATAAGAAGTTGATCACCTAATGTTTAGAAAGAATTCTGTATGAATTCTGTGTGACATCTCTACATGTGGAGTTAAGCTGCAGAGACCTAGGGGTTAATCTGATGTCATATAAACAGAAATGAGTCCATTAAACAGAAACTAACTAAACAGATGCCTGGAAGGAGAAAATACTGCAGTTCAGAGGGTCAGCACACTTCCATGATGTGTAAATCCTGGATATGTGGGTTGGAGGAGGGGGCTGGTAAAAAGCATAAAAAAAATCTAAGCTGTATGTGAGTTTCAAAGTGTCCTTATAAAACCAGACAGTTTGTCTGATACCTCAGTTTGGACAGCAATAAATAGCTCTACTCACTAAGAGCAAAATTGACAAAGAGTTAGAAAGTCACTGGGAGGCAACTATTAAATCTATTCATGACTTACAAAACTGTAAGTCACAACATTGGATCGAGTTGGAGAAAACATCTGGTTAAGGAGCAGATGGACTCATAAATCATCTCCTTCCAGGATATCTTCAGGGAGACGGTATCTTCTGAGGGATGTTGATGTTGTTTTACACACAACTGTTGACCTCCATGCAAACCTGAGAGGTCACTACTTACGTTGAGGGTTGCATTTCGATCTCTTATTCCTCTTTCGACTGAAAAGGAATTCCCCATTCCTCTAATAACTGTTAAATACAATAAACACATGCATGCTAATAAAAAAAATATTCCCATAATTAACACCTTTTTTTACTCACCACACCTCTGCCAGCCTGTCTGCACTTTGGTGCAGTCCAAAAGCCACCATCTTTGACAAAAACAGTTTTTTTTTTCGTTTTATAGACAAGATGCAGTGTAAAAATTACATTTAAACTAAGTTTAAATCAGCCTTTAGCAGATTTTTTATGGTAAAGTAAATGTTAAATTATTAAAAGATAAGCGTTAATAAATATTGAAAGACAATTATCAAATGTTTATATAAAATTTAGGCCTAAGGACAAACAGTACAAAAAACATTGGTTTGGAAACCTAACAGCAATGCAAGGTTAGAGGTGACATAGATGTCATGGATTTGATGGGTAAATGTTCATTTCTGTTGGTAGGAGACCTGATAATTGACTCTGAATTGAGGTGAAAGACTTGAGACTTGACTTGGAAAAAATGACTTGTGAACATCACTGGTACTGTGAAAGGACAGAGTACACTCTTAAAACAGTGTTAATATTAACACAAATTCAAAACTCGACACAATAAAATGTGCCTATACAAGGATGACACATTTTGTTTTCAACTCGACACAATCACTGTTCTAAAAAATTAAGACAACTGCTGCGTTAAAATTATTCAACACAATAACTGTGTTCATTTCCACATTTTATTTAGTGTTTGCTGAATTTCTATTAAGATGCCTGGTCTGCTTTTTGAACAGTTGTGTTGTAACAGTACTAATGATGAACTGGCTATCCGCTCTGTCTCTCCTGTTGTTTCTCCATCTCTCTCTAAGTCTCCTTTTCTCTACTGCTCTGTGTGTCAGATGTTCAGTTACTTATCTCCCTCCTTTAGTGATAACGCTACATGTAATGAATGTAGCATTTTTGTAGATTAGGAGGCAAGGGTGTTAAAATTGGAGCCACCTATGGTAGCTCCCCATAACAGTCCTTGAGCAGAGCCTGCACAGCTGGGACCTCAGGCCAGCTAGGTGATGGTACATAGAAAGCATAGTCCTATATCTCAGCCCACGGGGCACCACCATTTCTACTGGAAATTTTTTTACTGGGAAAAAGGAGTAGCAACATCTTTCAGTCCGATTTATTGATTAGTCCCATCATTAATAGCTACAACTCTTTTGAATATTTAATCCTTAGTTTTCTTGATCCAAATTGTTAAGCACTAAAACCAGATATGTTCGTTGTTTTGTATCATCTACTAGGCCATTATTTGCAAATGTTCGATAAATTATCAGACTTCTTATATGATTTAGTGTTAAAACAGATAAAGGCATTATAGTGGGGGATTTTAACATTTATGTTGACACTGAAAGTGACAGCCTAAATATAGCTTTTAATGCTATATTAGACTCAATTGGCTTTGCTCGAAACATTAGCAAACCTACCCACCTATATTTATTCTCTGGACGTTGTGCTGACAAATTTGACGCTGAGTGTAAAGAAATATCAATCGTTCCTAATAACCCTTTCCGGTCTGACCATGTTTTATTAAACCTAGAGTTTAATTTAACTCTGTACTCCACACCTGAAAGAAAATTTCATTATAGTAGATCATCATCACACAATGCTGTAACAATTTCCTCATTATCATGGAAAAACGCAGTGGAGGGCAGTAATTTTGTTTTTTCTCTTTTACAAATTGATTCTCTTGTTAATAGTGTTACTTCCTCATTGTGTGGTGCACTAGACAATATAGACCCATTGAAAAACAAGTTAATTATTTATAGGAGGCTGGCTCCCTGGTTTAATTCAGAGCTTCCTACTTTAAAGCACAATGTTAAAAAATTGGAAAGAAAATGGCGCTCCACACTCCTAACTATCAAACAGTGCAGTCAAATTCAGTTTATTTTTCAAATTGGTTAAAGGGTTTTTCTATCTAAGGAAACCCAGGAGATTGCACTGAGTCAGTGACTTGCAGCATTCACTACTCGTGTATGAGCATATAACGACAGTGGGCAGTCGCTTGCATTTACTTGCAGCAATCCCCCATACTGAGCATACATGTAGTGACAGTGGAAAGGAAAACTCCTTTTTAACAGGAAGAAACCTCCAGCAGACCAGAGTCCATCTGCCATGACTGAGAGAACAGAGCAGAGACACAAAAAGAACACTGAAGCACTAATACAGGAGTACTTTCTATGGGAAACAAAAGTAATACTTGTGTCTGTATTTGATACAGTTGATCACAATATTCTCTTTGAAAAGCAGGAACATAGGGATCAGGGGAACAGCATTAGGCTGGTTTAAATCTCTGACAGATTCCAGTGTGTTCATTCAAATAATAAATCAGTTTCAAAACCCAGGGTCATTTGTTGAGTACCACAGGGTTAAGTGCTTGGGCCAGTTCTTTTTACTACATATATGCTTCCAATAGGTAAAATTATCAGCTAGCATGAGATAAATTCCCACTGTTATGCTGATTATACTCGGATTTATTCATCCATAAATCCTGATATATTTAGTAAGGAAAAAATCTTGGTGTTATTTTTGACCAAGACATATTATTTAAATCCCATATTAAACAGGTTTCTAGGATTTCCTTCTTTCACCTCTGAAATATATATATCATATATAATATAAATATAATATTTATAGAAATATCATGTTGAGAAAAACTAGTCCTTGCATTTGTTACTTTAAGGTTGGACTATTGTAAGTTTTTTGTATCAGCAAGCCCCCAAAATGGAGTTAAAAGCCTTCAGCTGATCCAAAATGCTGCAGCAAGAGTTCTGACGAAAATTAAATAGAGAGATCACATTTCTTCTATTTTAGCTTTCCTTCATCGGCTCTCTGTTAAATCCAGAATAGAATTTAAACTCTCCTGCTCACATATAAAGCCCTTAATGATATAGCTCCATCATACAACCAGAACACTTCGTTCTTAGACTGCAGATTTACAGAGTCATTAAAGTAGAATGGACGGCAGATCCTTTAGTTATCAGGCTCCTCTCCTGTGGAACCAACTCCCCATTTTAGTCCGTAAGGCAGACACCCTGTCTACTTTTAAGGCTAGGCTAAAAACTTTCCTTTTTGATAAAGCTTACGGTTAGACTGGCTTAGGTTATCCTGAGCTATCTCTGTGGTTATGCTGCTATAGGCTTAGGCTGCTGGAAGACATAATGACCACATTTCCTTTGCTCTCACTTTTTCTTACTGCTCTGCAATTTTGCGTTATTTGCTTGAATTAGTTGTTTTAATGTTTAAGTTTATGTTCTCACAACAGGAAATACGAATTAGCGTTATATACACTACCGGTCAAAAGTTTATTAACACCTTTCCCATATCATGGATTTCTTTATGTTCATGACTATTTACATTGTACATCGATTATCAATGAAGGCATCAAAACAGTGAATGAACGCATATGCAATTATGTAGCAAAAAAAATTCTAAAAGAACTTTAGATATGTCATATTTTAGAATCCTTAAAGTAGCCACCCTTTGCTGTAATGACTGAAATATTAACCTCTGTCCGTCTCTCAATGAACGTCTGGGAAGTTCTTTCAAGACTCTTTGGAAAACCATTTCAGGTGACCACCACATGAAGCTCATGGAGAGAATGCCAAGAGATCAAACCAGTCATCAGAGCAAAGGGTGGTTATTTTGCAGAAAACTAAAATATGAAAATGTTTAGACTTATTTCACACTATTTATTTACTACATAATTCCATGTGTGTTCATTCACAGGTTTGTTGTCTCTGGTTAGAATCTACAATTTAAATAGTCATGAAAATAAAGAGACCCATCAAGTGAGAAAAGCATTCTAAAACCTGTGACCAGTAGTGTAAATAAACTGAATAAAATTTAATTCCAATAAACTACTCCGGATCTAATAAATATATTTTTAGATGCATCTGTGTAAATTTATACATAGTTGTGGGAAATGCTTTGGCTCAATTAACCCTTTTTGTCAGATTTAACTTAAAATACAATAATGTAAAATCAGCACAAACTTTGATACTATCCTAATAAAGCAACATGTAAGGGTTTATTCACATTTGACAGTGGCTTCTTGAAGATCCCATCTTCACTGAGATCTTCAACAAGTCACTGGAGCTGTGTAAGGTTCCCTCCTGCTTCAAATGCTCCACCATCATCCCAGTGTCCAACAAACCCACCATCACAGGATTAAATGATTACAGGCCTGTTGCCCTGACGTTTATGGTCATGAAATCCTTTGAGCGACTGGTGTTTAAGCACACGAAGGACATCACAGGCCCCCTGCTAGCCCCCTTGTAGTTTGAATATCGGGCAAACAGGTCGGCAGATGATGCAGTCAACTTGGGACTACACCTTATCCTGCAACACCTCAACCAACCAGGGATGTACGCCTGGATCCTATTAGTGGACTTCAGCTCGGCCTTCAACACTATCAACCCAGACATCCTCCACCAGAAGTTCATCCAGCTTAAAGTCCTGGCCTTCACCTGTCAGTGGATCACCAGCTTCCTGAAGGGTCCGCCAGCAGCAGGTGAGACTGGGGAGCATCTTCTTCCGCACAAGAACCATCAGCAACGGCGCCCCCCAGGGGTGTGTTCTCTCCCAACTCCTCTTCCCCATCTACACAAATAACTGCACCTCAATGGATCCGTCTGTGAAACTCCTGAAGTTTGCAGATGACACCACTGTTATTGGACTGATCCAGGACAGTGATTAGTCTGCACACAGACAGGAGATGGATCGGCTGGTGCACTGGTGTGGTCAGAACCACCTAGAACTTAACCAACTCAAGACTGTGGAGATGATGGTTGACTTTCGGAGAACACCACCCCCACATACCTCTCTCACCATCCTCTGGTCTGGCCTGCTGTAGAGCACTTCCGGTTATTAGGAACCACCATTTCTCAAAACCTGAGATGGTTCTCACACAAAGAAAATGTTCAGAAGAAAGCACAGCAGAGACTGTACTTCCTTAGGCAACTCAAGAAGTACAGCTTTCCACAGGAGCTGCTGGTCATTTTCTACAGTGCCATAATTCATTCTGTCATGTCTTTGTCCATCTCAGTGTGGTTTAGGTCATCCACTAAACAGGACGTTCACTCTGCATGGATCCTGACTACATCAACCGGTATCATTGAGACGGCCGGGTGCTCCTGTGTCGTGGGTCAGAGCAAGTCCTGCAGTCATGCACCGGCGATCTTATTGAAGGTAGGCTAATGATTCGTCTTTTCAGTGCCTTAACATACTAAGTGTTGCCTATGTTTACAAGTACATAAGAATTGGCAATAAGGCGCCGATCAGATTAAAAAATGTGTCATGTAAACACACCAATAGGGATATCATGATCTAATGGAAGGAAATCATATTCTTACTGAGAGGGTGATTGATGCCGATCAATAATCCATTGGGATCCATCTAATCACTGGTTCTGATTATGTCATTCGGATTGGGGCAAACTGAAGTAAATGAGCATGTATGTGGAGGAAGGGGCAGCAGCATTGGACAGCATAGAACTTTTAAGGATGTTTATTTTATTCATCTACAACAGCTCTTTGAAGAAACTTGCATAATATGAGCTACAGGAACATTTAATTTCTCTTTGGGATAAATAAAGCACAAAGTACAACATGTCTGTTATGGTTGTTTCAGGGACATTTGACAATTTGAAGCCATAGCAATGGTTGTGAAGAAAACTTTTTGTATTAGCTGCTACAGTGAAAGGGAGTCAGCTAGCCAGGGACCGGAAGTGCCTGACTGGAAGTCTCCCACAAAAACACGTCAATTGACAGTGTCTGTATTTCCATTGAAAATAAGGTGAATATATGTACATTTAAAGAGATATTCTTTATTATTGAGGACAAATGTACCAGAGTCAAATTCCTTGTTTGTCAGTACAAACTGTTTCTGATTCTGATTTTCTGACCTGAATGAAACAGGTGAAAGCGTAGCAATGAGGACAGAATGCATCAGGTTTTCCCTCCAGTTTGCATCCAATGATTGGATGCACAACAAAAGTTCCTCACTACAGTGTTTATCTTTCCAAACATAACAACTAAATGTGGTAATCCTTTTCTTAGGGGTGCCAGACTACTGTTGCTTTTTTGTCATTATCATTCATCATCATGATCTGCCCATTCTTCTCTAACCTCTGACATCAACAAGGCATATTTATCCACACGCATGCTACAAATGCTACGAAAGCTTGCTGTGAACTCCAACAAGTAGTCTTTACTCCGTCTAGAGGGCTAAACTCATTGAGTCAGTACCATGTGATTGGCTGATTGGCTGTTTGTGTTATTAAGCAATTAAAGAGATGTAAATAATAAAGTGGCCAGTAAGAGCATTTTCTGTGTATATATGGCATCTCTATTTTGCAGCACTCAAGGCAATTAAGTCTTCAACAGGTGCATTAATATCTTGGGCAGCCTGTTGTTGTAAGACATCAGCGCGCTTTTCTCTCCTATCCGGTCCCTCTGCAAGAACGCGTGGAAGAGAGCGATATGTGGGAAGGGTGGGGGTCTTATACGGGCAGTGGCATCACTGGGACATCCTCTGCTACCCCCCTTCCCTCTTCGGAGTTGTGCTTTATTTTGGGTAATGGCGCCACAGGTAGTCCGCAGTTATCCCCTTTCCTGGCTGTGCTGGAAGAAGGTTAATGCACTTTGTTTTGAAAAGTTCCAGAAAAGTCTGTACCGGAGTTTTAATGTGGAAATCCATGGCTGTAGGTCCCAACATCCCCCCTTTTTAGTTCCGAAGAATGGGCTGAAGTCCAGTCTTTGGGGCTAACAATCTGTCCTCAGCCATGTGAAAAGAGTCACTGGGGTCCTGTAGCAAGGCAGAGTTCCACAGTTCATTTTGGTTCAGAGGTTAGTGTTTGGACAGGAGTGAGGCAGGCTTGGGCAGAGACTAATACTAACAAAATGTTTTAAAAAAAACAAAAAAACAAAACAAAAGTCATGTAATAATTTTCACACCATAATAATACTGTTTTTAAACCTTACTTTCTGAAGTTCAAACCATAAGAAAGAAAAAAGATTAAAAACAGAATATAGGGTGTTGGAAATCATTTACCATCTTCATACCTTGTTTGATAGATTTCCCAGGGTTGATTCTGGACTGCAACGGCTTGCCATGTCTTTTAGGAAAGCTGTTACCTCAGTTATAACACACCTGCAGATCATCTCAAACTCCTCCTCTGTGATGACATCTTTGGAGTGGCTACACTCTTTACCACCAACCTCACAGTTCGATGTTGCACTGTGAAAATGTGTTTGTCTTTTAACTGGTGGCTTGTCTTTTGGCTGACGCCAGTTACCACCCCCCTGGTTCTGTTGCATCACTTGGGGACTTACTTTGCACCTCTTCTTAGGCCTGTTCTCTGTTTGAATGTTTAACACTCTAACTTTACATTTTCCTGCTCTGTCTGAACTGACACGTGTTTCCCACACAAGCTGAGCATATCTATGAGTCTCCTGCATAGAGAGATTCTCTGTTATGCAATGCATGGTCACGTCATACTGCACGCTAACGTGGAGGTTGTGAAGAAACAACGAAGTGTGGTCTTCTTCACGACCTGGAGCATAACATCCCTGAAAATAAGCTGTCTTCAAACGGTGGAAATATTCTCTGGGAGGTTCGAACTGTTTTTGCAAAACTGTCAAAGCATTAATAGTGGCAGCGGCTTCATCTCTGTAAACATAGTACTCTTCTCTAAGAGCCTGGCAGAGAGCTGGATAGCTGTCACTAATTTCTGGAGGAAGAGTTTTTATGAACACACGAACACTCTTAGCTGTTGTTTTCCAAATAAGCCTCAGCTTCTCACGATCAGAAGGAAAACACAAGTCAAGAAGACAATGTTCAACCTCAAACAGGTAAGCATAAATATTTGACTCCTGGCTACCTGGATCAAAAACTTCTATGTCCTTAGCAAGGGGTTCAAGCTGTTTGAAACGGTGATTAGATTAAATTTGGGATTTAATCTGGCAAAAATCCTGTTCTTTCAAACCATAAAACAAACTATAAAGTTTCTGAATGGATACATGCATCAAATTAGGTCAGATACTAAACTAACTGCAAAGTAAATTTAGTTTCAAATTGTGGTCTTACACAACACACAGCCTCTGGATACAGATGTGCAGCAACTGTCTGGACAGTGAGGTTAAGTGAAGTTAAAAGTTATTGCTTACACAGAAGAAACCAGACTGAGTCAGAACATCTAAAATTTTGCTCATGTAGCAGAGTTGATTGTTACTAGCACGGAGATATCGGAGTTATTAATTTTAACGAAAGTCTAAATTTGTGAACTCTTGGAGTGTCACGAGTTATAATGTTATCCTAAATATAATCAGTGACATCTGATGTTAGAACTCTGATGATTTGAGTCCTATTGTGGCCAGTGACAGCTGGTTTTAAGCTAATCACTTGGTACATCAATAATGTGCAGTTGTGGTTTATTCATTCACATCTATGTACAGTGCAAGCTGTTCATAATAATGCCCACCCAGGGACGTCACTATGTTGTAAATATGAATCTGAGAATATTATTTAATATTAATATTTTAATATTAATATTTTAATATTTTATCAAATAATATTTCGGTCTGTTAAGGATTGTCCTGTGAATACCAGCCCCATTAAGGCGATGGTATTAGGACAGAATAGAAAGGTGTGAGACGAGCTCTGGCATTATTGAACAGCATAAACTCTACACATATATGGAATGAATTCACACAATTTCTTAAAATACAAGAATTTATTAACAAAAATAAGTCAACTCAAAGTCAAACATATTTCAATCAACAAACTCTTTACTATGCTAAAACAATCCAACTAAACTACCAAGCTGAATTAAAGAATAATCAAGAATAATGGGCTATGTACAATATAAACAAGTTGATTAAAGATGATTGGAAATCATGACCAAAAAGAGTGATGCAACATTACCATGCAATGTTTATGTTTGAGAACCAAGGATTATCTTGAAGAATCTGGAAGTGAAGTTAAGTTAGTCTTGGAACTAACTTAGGAAATAATCAGCAAACGTTTAGACACCCTTTCACAATGCAAGATCAGGTAACATTATTTTAATAAAATAATGTTTTAAATAATGATCTGCTGAATAAACCAACCTCATGGATGACTAATTCTCAACGGTGTCTAATTAACTGCCTTCATTTATTGAAATAATATTTGAAGTAATATTATTGAGTATTTTGGAAAAGAGCCAAATCTTTCTGGAGAAATGGGGCTTAATGGTGTTTACTAAGGTATCAAATCTAGTAAATGATGTTCAGGGACTATTATTCACTAGCTTGAAAACCAACAACCTTTCTGTTTAATAGTCTTAGTGCTAGCACGTGTCCTTACCGGCTAGCCGTTGAGCTAACAAAGAAGCTAGCTAAGGTGCTAAGCTAGAAGAAAGCTTAGCACCAGAATCAACACATACCTTTAAAATACCAGGGTTAACAAAAGGGTTGAAATGCATAAGCGCGGACGGCGCGTTATGAGCAATGTTCTGGTTAAAACCACCCTTTAAATAAAGTTTATCTTAACTTTAAAACATACAAAGAACACAGAACCGGCGCGTGCCGTAGCTAGCCTACTAGCTCTAAAGATAGCCAGGTTCCACAAAACAAAACTTCATAACATGTTTAGATCATTTCATCCTAAACCTATCTGTTAATCTGCCCAAACCTAACCTCTGACCATGTTGAGGGAATGTTGTCCAAGGGCGAAGTTTGAAGAAGGTATCCAGTCAACAAGCAGTTGGCTCGGTAGCTAACCTCTGCGTTCGCTCTGTGAACAGAAGAGTTCGCTCCGGAGAGCTGGTCGGCTAGTTCGGTCCGTCAACCAGCTGTTCGTTACCGTAACACGGTGATGCGGGCCATAGTCCTTCCTTCAGACTCGGCTTGTAGAAACAACTTCTCCACAGGGGTCTCTCCTCGACACAGTTTTGCTTCTGTGGGGCCTCGAAGAGAAAATGTTAGCAACTCTTACACCTTAATTTCCCCGTTCATGAATGAAAATACCGGATACAGAGACAGTATTTCATTCTACTTAACTTTGCATATGATCGATGATCGTATGGCTTTGGATCCAGTTGAATTTATGTCTTTTTGCCAGAAAAAGACATCAGCACGCTTTCCTCTCCTATCCGGTCCCTCTGCAAGGCCGCGTGGAAGAGAGCGATATGTGGGAAGGGTGGAGGTCTTATATGGGCAGTGGCATCACTGGGACTTCCTCTGCTACCCCCCTTCCCCCTTCGGAGTTGTGCTTTATTTTGGGTAATGGTGCCACAGGAAGTCCGCAGTTATCCCCTTTCCTGGCTGTGCTGGAGGAAGGTTAATGCACTTCATTTTGAAAAGTTCCAGAAAAGTCTGTACCGGAGTTTTAATGTGGAAATCCATGGCTGTAGGTCCCAACACTGGCTTAGCTGGACCTCACATTATGTATGCTACAGTATAAGATACTGTAAAACAGGTATGCTATTTACTTAAAGTCCCTCGTTCTCGTACTCGTCGTCTTCCGCTTTATCCGTGTCGCGGGGGCAGCAGACTCAGCAGAGACGCCCAAACGTCCCTCTCCCCAGACACCTCTTCCAGCTCCTCCGGGGGGAGCCCAAGGCGTTCCCAGGCCAGCCGAGAGACGTAGTCCCTCCAGCGTGTCCTGGGCCGTCCCCTGGGCCAACCTCGTGCCTGGAACACCTCCCGAGGAAGGCGTCCAGGAGGCATCCGGTATAGATGCCCGAGCCACCTCAACTTGCTCCTCTCGATGTGGAGAAGCAGCGCCCGGATAGCCGAGCTCCTCACCCTATCTCTAAGGGAGTGCCCGGCCACCCTACGGAGGAAGCTCATTTCAGCCGCTTGTATCCGGGATCTCGTTCTTTCGGTCATGACCCAAAGTTCATGGCCATAGGTGAGGGTAGGAACGTAGACCGACTGGTAAATCGAGAGCTTTGCTTTTCGGCTCAGCTATCTCTTCACCACAACGGACCGGCACAACTCCCCCATTACTGTGGCAGCCGCACCGATCCGTCTGTCGATCTCCCGCTCCATTCTTCCCTCACTCGTGAACAAGACCCCGAGATACTTAAACTCCTCCACTTGAGGCGGGAACTCCCCTCCAACCTGAAGAGGACAAGCCACCCTTTTCCGGTCGAGAACCATGGCCTCGGATTTGGAGGAGCTGATCTTCATCCCAGCCACTTCACACTCAGCTGCAATCCGCCCCAGTGCATGCTGTAGGTCTTGGCTAGATGGGGCCAGCAGGACCAGGTCATCTGCAAAAAGAAGAGACGAAATCCTCTGGTCCCCACACCAGAGCCTCTCCGGCCCTTGGCTGCACCTAGAAATCCTGTCCATAAAAGTTATGAACAGGACCGGTGACAAAGGGCAGCCCTGCCGGAGTCCAACATGCACTGGGAACAGGTCCGACTTAGTGCCGGCAATGCGAACCAAACTCCTGCTCCGCTTGTACAGAGACCAGATGGCCCCTAGTAAAGAGCCACCGATCCTGGGGACTCCATTATTCTGCTGGGGGACTTCAACGCCCACGTGGGGAACGACAGTGACACCTGGAGAGGTGTGATTGGGAGGAATGGCCTCCCCGATCTGAATCCAAGCGGTGTTTTGTTATCGGACTTCTGTGCTAGTCACGGATTGTCCATAATGAACACCATGTTCAAACATAAGGGTGTCCATCAGTGAAGTTGGCACCAGGATACTCTAGGCAGGAGGTCAATGATCGACTTTGTTGTCGTATCATCAGACCTTCGGCCGCATGTTTTGGACACTCGGGTGAAGAGAGGGGCTGAGCTGTCCACTGATCACCACCTGGTGGTGAGTTGGATCCGCTGGAGGAGGAGAAAGCCGAACAGACTTGGCAGGCCCAAGCGCATAGTGAGGGTCTGCTGGGAACATCTGGCAGAGCCCTCGGCCAGGGATGTAGTCAACTCTCACCTCCGGGAGAGCTTTGACCAGATTCCGAGGGATGTTGGAGACATAGAGTCCAAATGGACCATGTTCTCCACATCTATTGTCGATGCTGCTGCCCGTAGCTGCGGCCGTAAGGTTTGCGGTGCCTGTCTTGGCGGCAATCCCCGAACCCGGTGGTGGACACCGGCAGTAAGGGACGCTGTCAAGCTGAAGAAGGAGTCCTATCGGCTGTGGTTGCTTGTGGGACTCCTGAGGTGGCTGACTGGTACCGTGGGGCCAAGCGTGCCGCGGCCCGGGCGGTGGCAGAGGCAAAAACTCGGACCTGGGAGGAGTTCGGTGAGGCCATGGAGAAGGACTACCGGTTGGCCCCGAAGCGATTCTGGCAAACCGTCCGGCGCCTCAGGAGGGGGAAGCAGTGCTTCGCCAACAATGTTTACAGTGGGGGTGGGGAGCTGCTGACCTCGACTGGGGACATTATCGGCCGGTGGAAGGAGTACTTCGAGGATCTCCTCAATCCTGCCATCACGCATTCCCTGGTGGAAACAGAGGCCGTGCGGCCCTCCAAAGAAATGCCACCCCACACCATTACTGACCCACTGCCAAGCCGGTCATGCTGAAGTATGTTGCAGGCAGCAGATCCCTCTCCACGGTGTCTCCAGACTCTGTCACGTCTGTCACATCAGACACATGCACATTTGTGGCCTAATAGAGGTCATTTTGCAGGGGTCTGGCAGTGCTCCTCCTGTTCCTCCTTGCACAAAGGCGGAGGTAGCGGTCCTGCTGCTGGGTTGTTGCCCTCCTACGGCCTCCTCCACGTCTCCTGGTGTACTGGCCTGTCTCCTGGTAGCGCCTACAGGCTCTGAACACTACGCTGACAGACACAGCAAACCTTCTTGCCACAGCTCACATTGATGTGTCATCCTGGATGAGCTGCACTACCTGAGCCACTTGTGTGGGTTGTAGAGTCCGTCTCATGCTACCACGAGCGTAAAAGCACCACCAACATTCAAAAGTGACCAAAACATTGGCCAGAAAGCATAGGTACTGAGAAGTGGTCTGTGGTCCCCACCTGCAGAACCATTCCTTTATTGAGTGTTTCTTGCTAATCGCCAAAGATTTCCCCCGGTTGTCTATTCCATTTGCACAAAATCATGTGAAATTAATTGTCAATCAGTGTTGCTTCCTAAGTGGACAGTTTGATTTCACAGAACTTTGATTTACTTGGAGTTATTTTGTGTTGTTTAAGTGTTCCCTTTTGAGCAGTGTAGTTTGTTCTTCATTGCTTTGGTTACTGTATTGCTGAGCAGATAAAAAAATAATCCACTAATAAAATGATTTGGAATTTTAAGTGAAAAAAAAAACCCATTATGGCCCCTCTTTACTTTTAACTTGGTTATTTTGGCCTGCAGTGCCAAACGCTTGGACAACACTGAGTTATGGACTGATGATGTGCATAATTAAATAAAAGTGAAACATATCTGCATTGAACACAGAGATGATGCTTTAATTGGTTCCTTCCTAAATTAAACATAAGGGGTGACTGCCTAAAAATATCAAGCAAATCTGCACTATCATTGCTGTGATTATTATTATGATTATATTATTTAATATGTAATTAAATAATAATTTGGTATGTTAAGTGTTGTCCTGTGAATCCCAATAAGGCGGTGGTATTATGACAGAGAAAAAGGTGAAACCAGCTCTTGCACCACTGATAAGCAAAAATCTGCACACACATGGAATAAATTCACACAATTTCTTAAAATACAAGAATTTATTAATTAAATTAAATCAACTCAAAGTCAAACATATTTCATTAACAAACCCTTTGCTATACTAGACCAATTCAACTAAAACTACCACACAAAATGAAAGAATAAGAAATACCAATGAACTATATACAGTATGAACAAGGGAATAAAAGATGGTTGAAAACCATGACCAATAGACTCATGGTTTAACTTAGACAATAATTGGTATACCTTCAAACCACCAATCACAATGCAAGAACAGATAAAACATTATTTTAATAAAATAATATTTCAAAAAATGATTTGTTAAATAAAACCTGACATTCTGGGTGACTAATTCTCATTGTTGTTTAATTAGCTGGCTTTATTTATTAAAATAATATTTAAGGAGTTATTATTTTAAATATGAACCAACAACCTAGCTGGATACATGATTCTTAACTAGCCATTACCTGAGTCACGTGTGCGTCTGGCCTGCCTAGCCTTAGCCGTTAGCGGTTTCAGCTAACAAAGGAAAGCCTATAGCTTCTTTAAAGTCAAACGTGTACCTTTTAAATACAGTTTAAAAAAGGATTAAAATGCATGAGTGTTGACGCTGCGTTATGGCCGATCTGTGTTTACAAAAAAACACATTTTAAATCAAGCTTGTCTTTCCTGTATCGCACAACACATAACAAATAATTAACCCGTATGCTGAGAGGCCCGTTAACATTAGCTGAGCAGATTGCCTGCTAGCTAAGTGGATTGAACTGTACAACAAAGGCCCGTTGCAGCTACTTAAGTGGCTGCTGTGCGGTGAGGTAGCCCTCACTACCTGGATGTGCACGCAGGAAGGCATGCGATGCTGTGGTCCCGATGCCTTCTTGTTTAGGCCGTGGGTAAAACCGCTTCAATCAGAGGGTCTGCTGGGAGATAGCTGGAACACTGGTTGCTTCTCTAGGCCTCATGAAAAGAGAAGTTAAGTAATGCTTGTGTTATTGCCCCTTTCGAATGAACGCTGAATTATGCGAGCAGCTTATCAGTACTTTGTAGTTGCTTGTGATCGGCAGGTATTCGACTGTCAGATCATAGTTACTTTGGATCCAAGGTCGCTTCAAAGTAGTAGTCTTATTCTCACCCGTAAGCTTAAAGATCTTCAGCTGACGTTCGTTGCCTCTCCATTCAGTCAGCAGATGGATTGAGGGAGACTAGAAGTGGGTAATAGGTTTTTGGTCAGAGATTCAGGCTCTGACTCCTCCTCCTCCTAGGCTGAGCTGGAACTAGGTTAATGTGATTTATTTTTAAAGTTCCAGAAAAGTTCATACCGGCCTTTGATTGTGTACAGTTGAGAGTCCATGTTCCAACCATGTTTCAATCCATGGCTGGGGTCCCAACAGTAGGTACTGAACAGAAGTCAGTAGATGAGATTTTGGCCAGTTCCATATTGCAGTCAGCAACTGGTGTTGCTGCAGATTTATTGAAACTGCTGTTTTTTAAGGGACATTAAGTAAGATATGAGTCCCTGCAGATTAATTTCTGCTGAGAGTAAAAATGGAATAAAGATATCATAGAAAGGAAGCAAAATGTCATTCATTTTGTTTTTTCACCAAGGTTTGTGCCTTTCATTTTCTATGCACTGATCTATGTGGCCTGAGGCAAACGTTTGAAGGTAGAAGTTGAGGTAGAGGCCAGGGTTGAAAATTTTGCAATGAGCTGTCGAAAGACACCACCAGCAGAATCGCTGATTACCAATTTTTCTGACAGATTGAAGCCAACACTATGAGCATTGATTCTACTCACTGTGTCTTGGAAACCAGAATGTTATGACAGTACAAATAGGGTAAAAACCAGTTGTACACAATGTTAAATTGAAAATAAATAAAAAGTGGAAAAATAGAGGCTATAGTACTACTTTTGCTTTCCACCACATCATCAAGCTTAATAATACAGGTCTGCCTTGCTGACAAAATAAATGTGGAGGGGCTTACTCCTCTTCCACCTGAGATGAAAGCTCTAGTTGCTCAGGAAGCTTTGAATACCTGCAATCAACTTTCATTGATTTTGCACTCAAGGGAAAAACTATTGGTTCTACTGCAATGTTCAGCTTGTGAGGATTCAGGGAACCGTAGCAGCCTTTCTGCTGTTGGCAGCCCGTCATTATGAAAAGTGCTCAAGGCTTGTTGTTCCCAAACATCAGCTGAGTTCCTGTCATTGCATGAATATTGCCACTCATTGTACACACGATCAAGCTTCAAGAGCTAATGTGGAGGATAGTAATTCCTATGAGCATCCATGTATGTATTGGATGACTTTATATAGCATCCGTAATTCCTCCACCACGAACCCACCATTCAGACACCAAGCACATCAACAGCAGATAGCAATTTCCCAAGTGTCCATGGGTGAGTGATTATTACATTACTGTTGCTACAGGTCTAATATGTCAGGAAGACATTTCAATGACCAACACTTTTCCTAAGTGATCTGTTCACATATCTGCATTAGTTGAATAAAAGATGTGATGTAAAAATTCCATATAAATAAAATAACGTAAATCCTTCATGCTTGCAGTTAATGCTACAATCCAATGCTTGGAGGAACACAAATAGGAAAAAGATTTGTTCTTTTTCTTGTGTTGTTATTCTTTCTGTTGCTAAGACCACCAAGCAGGTCAGGACTGCAAGCAAGGCAGTTCACTTTTTGTGTTGCTTTTCCCATGTGGTGTTTGCATTGTCTTGTATAAATCCAGTCTTTCCTGGAAAGATGCGACTTTAGAACGACATTTGTTGCTCTTTGGTGTAGTGTACAGTATAGTAAGTATTATTTTGAGCCTCTGCTGGATTTAAAACGTTGATGACTTAGAAATTAATAGTCTCTTTTCTTATGCTAAAAGAATGGAGTTCTAGGATGGGGTTAGTTTATCCACAGAAACTGAGGTTGGCAGGGGATTGATGTATGGCAGAATGTAATGTTTGTTTTGATTAAAAACAGATTTGTAAGCTAAAAAGTGAAATAAGTATTTCAACAAATATAATTGGAGAGCAAGCCCAGCAGTATTTCCTGTGGTTGGTGACCATTCTTGCACAGGATTCTAGCTTACGTCTTTTATTTTTTAGAATTTCTAAATTATTAAGGTTTCTTGCCTGCCGGGTTGCAACTTAAAGCTTTCAGCTCCTTCCACAGGTGATCTCTAGGCTTCACATTAAGAGGCTGGTTAGGCTACTCCATCATAGTCTTGTTCTTTTTCTTCAACCATTCCTTTGTTGCTTTTAAAGTGTTATTTTGGGGAGACCCATCAGCAACCAATTTTTAATGTTCTGTCTGAGAAAAAAAAAAACTCCCTGTCCAAGGTTTCATGGTACATGAGCTTTTTTTTATTGTCAGTCTGTATTGGCATTACAGCAATGGAATCCTTTTTTTGACTCCTACACAGTTTTATGTTTGCACTGTTGCACTTGCCATCACCCTAATCTTTAAGTCCCTCTGGAGAATCTCTATAAAATTCAAGTAGTGACTTTAGCTGAGCTGCTCAAAAACGTTAATATTACTTCCTGTCAGATGAAACATTCTAGTTTAAATTAAAAGCCCTGCAGCCATTGCCAGAGGTATGAATAATTATGTGCTTAAAGGTAAGCCTGAAAATATTCACCTTTCTTTTGTGATTCACTTTTGGTTAACAAATAATCTTAATAAAGCATTAAAGATATATTTCCCTACCACCATGATTTATAAAACTAAAGTAGTAGTTAAGTAGTTTCATCAAAACACCAGTTAGTTTAAAAGAAATGTCCCTCTGACATTTACATGAAACGGAAATTCATAAAAAAGCATTGAGCTCACCCTAACTTGTGCATTTTCTAACTCTAGAAACAGTTCAATGCAACAAGCTCACTACAAGGTGTAAAGAATTGTTCACTGTGGGGCGACGGTGGTAGTGGTTTATATTGTAACTGGTGGGTTGCCGGTTCGATCCCAGCTTTGCCCGTCTCAGATACTTCACCTGCCTTGCCTGCTAATGGTGGTCGGAGGACTCGGTGGCACCAATGTATGGCAGCCTCACCTCTGTCAGTCTGCCCCAGGGCAGCTGTGGCTGCTATGTAGCTTACCACTGTCAGTGTGTGAATGTGTGCATGAATGGGAGGATGACTGAGTGTAGTGTAAAGTCCTTAATAAAGCACTATGCAAGTGCAGGCCATTTACCATTTTAATGCTTTACTATATGAATAAGTCAAAGAGTTATCGCAGGCAAACTGTAGGAGCAGAATGAGCCACTCAGGAGAGTACTGTACCATCTTGATCATCTAGGGCAGGGGTGTCAAAATCCAGTCCTCAATGGCCAGTGTCCTGCAACTTTTAAACGTCTCCCTGGTCCAACACACCTGAAACAAATGGCTAAATTTCCTGAGATACTTGAAATCAGAATTAGGCTACTCATAAATGTGGCCTCCCTGATGTTCAGTCTCTTTGTCAGGTTCATTTGTCTCTTTTTCAATTTGCTCTGTGTGTTCTATTGGGTTTAAGAGTAATGAAGACTTCACAGATGAAGACTTCACAAATATGTTTTGTTTGAAAGGTTGGCCTTGTGACATGATCGACTTATGTGTATAGGTCTTTCATACACACTCAATATTGTTTAATGTTGTTTAGTTATTTTACCCCTTTTGTGTAGAATTTTTGCATGCTTGATTAGGTAAAGATTATTGAATCAGAATAGGAAGGTGTATCAGGGCTGTTGATTTAATAAATGGGAAAACCAGGGACAAGTCGGCAGAGCGCAAATGGTGAAAATGAGGAAAATCCGTCAATTTCTGAGAAAATAGTGATTTTCGTTTTATTGTAAAATGTGCAGGTAGAAATTATGAAGTATCCACTCAGTTCTTTAAATGACAGTTTCAGAGGTTTTAAAATGGTAATTTTAATGTTTAAACTCGGCTTGTTTTCAGCCCAAAACTCGGCCAGCTCGTATTTTCATTTTGGGGAGGGGAAAAACCTCAGCTCATTTCTGTAGTGGTTTTCTTTGGCTTTTGTTCTGCTTGCCAACCAATAACCAACGTGCTTCAAGAAACCTCATGGCTACTTAACAGCTCCAATGAAAAATAATGTATTTCTCCATGATTGACCAAGCTCAACGTGTTGCAAACGAACTGAATCACGGCTGTTACAGCGCTTCGCTGTGGGAGTACATGTTCAGCAGTACCGCCGCCGCCGGACTCTCTTCAGATTCTGAATCAGAAGGAGATGAAGCGGAAGATGATGGGGACTGCATTCCTAGTTTGCAGCTGTCTTCAACCCAAGACGAGGATGACGAAGAAAGCTTTGGACTGGCGGCTGAGGAGCTAGAACGTAAGATATCAGAAGCTATTGCTATCACAACATTTGAGGAAAACAGAGACAGTGAAATGGAGAAGATACGTAAGTTTGACTGTAAATGCTAAGGAAGAAGAAAGGAGAACTCTTCACTTGGGACACAGTCCTGTAGCCGCAAACTTACTTTCTCCAGAGCTCATGTACAACATACGGATTGATTCTTTAGCAGCAGAAAGGGAGTGGCACGACATGAGAATAATCAGACATCTTGAAGCAAACCGGTGTTACGTCGATTCGCGTTTCCCCATCAGATACGGTTTCCCCAGCGTCTCCTTGCCGCTCACGCGGCAAAAAAGGCGCGTGCTTGTTGCAGGCTCGGAACCGTCGCGCTGTGCTCGCACCACAGGGGAACTACGGTAACCCTGAAAGCCCAAAAATCGTGTTTCGGAGAAGTCGATATACATTTGTTTAGCTAGTGTGTTGTTATTAGATAATATATCATCATTTTATTTATAGATAGATAGATAGATAGATAGATAGATAGATAGATAGATAGATAGATAGATAGATAGATAGATAGATAGATAGATAGATAGATAGATAGATAGATAGATAGATAGATAGATAGATAGATAGATAGATAGATAGATAGATAGATAGATAGATAGATAGATAGATAGATAGATAGATAGATAGATAGATAGATAGATAGATAGATGTATTTTGAAAGGCAAGAGAACCACTGAAACTATATGTGAAGAAGTGATGGTGCCTGTGGTAATTTAAGGGGGGTCATCACACATAAAACAAGTTTTCCCTCTATTTTGAAGGTAGAGTCTTGGATTATTTTGGTGCTAATGGCAAAGCTATTATAAAATGCCGGGATTACAGTGCATCAAAAATATGTGGTTATAATGGGAGTCAATGGGACCAAATTGGTACTGACGGTAAGGAGTGTATACAATATGCATAGCTCTTGTTTTACATACCTTACAATCAGAAGAAAAATGAAATTTTTTGAATAAAAAGCAAATCCTGGCCAAGTTTTATAAAACTAACCTTTAAGCTGACTGAGATATTGAGGATAACAAATAAAAAAAACAAATAAGCAGAAACTACTCGTTTGATCTCCAAGTTGCTTCAAGGCTTTAGAACTCTAATTCTTCTTGTTGATTAAAATACATTTTTTGGATGATTATCCTTATTGCATGCTGTGCAACTGGAATGACTTTTGATGCATAACCATAGCAACAAGGTGGATTTTTACAACCGGGTGCAGCCAGGGCTGGAATGGGACCGAAAAATGGCCCTGATATTTTTGATCATGGCGGCCCACCATGATTAGTAATATGATATGCAGAGACACATGACATACCATAGGATATATGCACACATTGTGTTGTGTCATTTTTTTTTTTTAAACAGAGCATAATAGCGTACATGGAAGAGAGTAACCATGTTAAAAATGTCCTACAGTGGGTGTCAGGGGTTAATCACCCAACCCATGTATGGAGGCCTTAGTCCTCGACGCAGCCGTCTCGGGTTAGAATCCTGGCCCTGGCGACATTTGCCGCATGTCTTCCCATTTTCTCCACCCCCATTTCCTGTCTGCTGACTTTCAGAGAATATTCTGGAAAAAATAAAGGTGCCGCAAAATACTAGCGCCACAAAAAAAAAAAAAAATCTTGAAAATGTCCAACAGTGAGGCAAGATATTCATGCTGAATAACATGGTGGCACATTAAAGTAGGAAAAAGCAAAAAGAGAATGTGTGTGAGAAAAACAAAAGTAAAGCACATCACTCCAGTTTTAAAGTCCTTAAACTGGCACCCTGTATCTCAGAGAATTGACTTTAAAATACTCCTGCTAGTTCATACATTAATGAATGGCAGATTTGCTGTCAATGTGTTAACCTCCTAGTTTACTCAAGTCTTCTGGTTCAGATCTTCTCTGCATCCCCAGAACCAGAACCAAAAATAGAAAAGAATGTACAAGTGGATTGAATGGCTTGATATCTGTCTGTTTTGATATTTGATATTGATATTTGATATTTTTATATCGTGTGTGAGAGTGAAGTAGTGTTTTTATGTGTGTGTAAATGTACCAATAATATGTCTAGAACATTATTGTTTCATTATAATTAAGTGAATGCAATATAACTGAAGTGAAATATTGACATTTTTGTTATTGTTGCAGGTATGTGATAAATTCTAGGTGGACAAAAGTATGTGTCATGCTCTGTTGTTATGACTGCTTTTTGCCATCTCCCTTGGGTGATGGAGAGCTCAGAGGATGATCCTGCCTACATGGTCAATTTCAAGTCTACATTTAGAGCACACCTGGAGACACACAAGCAAAATACAAATTTTGCATATCTTAAGATTGCTACCGCATTGGACCCAAGATTCAAGGACCTCAAATGCATATCTAGAATTGAGAGGGGTGAGGTGTTGGCCTCAATTACCAGTTTATTCAAAGAAAAGAGGGATGCTGCAGAGAAACCTGTGGAAGCAACAACATCAGAAACACCAAAAAGAAAATTGTCCTACTGGCTGCTTCATCAGTCTGATTCTGAACAGAAGAAGGATCCAGGTGAGAGCCCACCATCAATGCAGATGCTTCTTCCTTGACTGAGGGTTCAAACATGCATGTGCACAAAACAGGCTGGCCTCCATTGCACAGAAGTACTTGGCAACACCAGCAACATATGTACCCTGTGAAAGGTTGTTTTCTCTTGCAGATCATGTTGTACAGAAGAAGATAGTTAATTTATCATCTGAAAATATAAATGACCTTGTGTGTCTGAGCAACTGGCTTGATGCAGATGAATAAATGTGGCTAGATATTTTGTACTACTTCGCCTGCATGACTAAAAATATTTTGTTTGACTAAGATTCAAATGCTGCTCAAACATGGACTTCATAGACAAAAATCTCTCCTGCACACTAAATTCTAGCAGTATAATTATGCTTGAGCATTTTACCTTTCTCTAACAAAAACAGTTATTACTAAACAAACTGTGATGCTTGCTGATTTAGGAAAATTTTTTTGTTTTATAAATGTTTTTTTGTTGATTGAAAAACAGCTGTTACCGTTATGGCTTTGGACTGAGGGTAACTATTTGATTCAAAAAACTAAATAACACTTTGATGTTTGTGTCCAGATCTCTTCGAAATACAAAGGAATGCTGCAGTGGAAATTGTTGAAGTTCCCCTTTACCGGGACCTTCTGCGCGTTCGTTTATTCATCGTAACCTAGAGGAATTCACAATACATTAGAATAAATCACACTCAGACACCGTTGTATTCAATTTAAATACCTGGGCCCAGGGGAAGAGAGCTCATGTGGGCAGGACACACCAAGACTTCTGGCTCTCTCTCACTGGGCTCATTTCTTTTATTAAAACACACACGAAAATGGGCAGCGCCCTTGTTTACAATATTTTCTACACATAGTCACGTACACACTTTTCCGGCTTACCATATTTAGACAAGTATTGTCCCACAGCTGCATCCCGTATCTACTGATATAAGCAGGGAGTAACTCAGTCAGTTGTACTATTTCTAATTTTCACACACATGCAGTTCTCAGTAATTTTCCACTTTCACCATACCCCTGAGAGAAATACTTCTGCAGGCCACACAATGTCTTATACTAACACATGTTACACATTTTATTTCCCACACTGTTTTGAACATAGTAATAATGCACACACATAATATATCTCCACAATTTCCCCCTTTTGAAGTCTCCTAAGACTTCACCACTGCTTGAAGATGCTTCATAAAAGATTTTAACAGTCATTACAACCTGTGGAGCAGAAGGAAATGTTTGTCATCATGCTTTTTGACCCTGCCTCCAATGCCATGCCATGTGCCTGTCCAGCCTTTGTAGTCCCAAGGATGCTTACAACCTTCTAAGTCTTGACAGGGAGTATTGACCCCTCTAACTGGAGGGTGTCTATCCGTGCTTTATTCCATAGTCTGTCCAAATATGCCAATGTAATATTCTACCATCCTTCTGCTCCCTAGACAGTAATACATATCAGACGCCCTGTCAATTAGTCTTACGGGTTAATCTTCGTCCTCCTCCTCGTTAGCATCAACCGCAAGCAAAGGCATAATTTGGGAAGGAGGAGGAGGTGCGGTTTTCCCTTCCATGGTTGTAGTAATAAAGCGAACAATCAAAGATCTTATACATGGCACACAGCAACATCCACGGATAACCATAATAGCTACAAAAACAGCAATAGATATAAACAATGACATAATCAACCCTTTCCAGTGTCCAAACATGCCCGTCATCCAGTCTTCTAACGGATTGTCTATTCCTGAGTGCTCATGCATGGTTGCGGAGAGGGTCTTAAGTCCCTCTAAAGCCTTTGACACTGAACCATCTGGTGCAGTGTTGTTGGGAATAAAAGTGCAACACATATCCCCAAACATCGAACAGACACCCCCTTTTTCTGCTAACAACATATCTAATGCCATTTAGTTTTGCACAGCCATGAGGGAGGTTGGTGCCAATTGTTCAGACAGGCCTTCTACTGCATCCCTTGTTAGGTTAGCTATACGTAAAACATTGTAATGGATGTAGTTGATGCGGTCAACATTCTTATTTGGTGTCACCGGAAAAAAGGCTGCAATTATTGGGATATTTTCAAAACCTGCTGAGACTTGATCCACGATTTTATATTAATTTGGCACTCCCCGAGGTACTCCTATGGCATCAATGTAAGTGGAGGAGCCTTGACTCAGGTCAAAGGTTCCTGCGCTCCTTTTCATGACGTGCCTTCTTCTTCTACGTGTTAACGCCCTGGTCTTATCATGAGTGGTCGTGGCATATGTTATATTCGGTCCTATCAGGACCAGTGGTGCCTGTAGCCTAACCATGGCACACAATCCTACAGTCTCTTGTGGGATATTAGTGAGCAGTCTATGGTCTCCGCAATAATAGTAGAGTCCTGACCTTGCCCAATGTCCCATACTCCCACCTGAAGCGGTCCTATTACACCAATCTAAGGGCATCTGTCCCACATTGATTTTAGGGTTCTGAGCAGTAAAATTAAAACAAGTATAAGTACCATTCAATGTTTCAATGTGGAGTAATCAAGTTCCATCACCTGGGGTTTATTTTTTGGCCTGACTGTTGGTCGGACGGTAATTGTGTTGTCCTGGTGCACAGACGGTGTTCAAAAATTAATTTTTATTGGTCCCCATGTGTCTGTTCCTGACTGCCATACTGCAAGAGTAAAATACTCTACAGAGGGTTGAGTGCAGTTAACGTTCATGGAGAGCATAAGGGGGTTACGTCAGTTGGTAATGGCTCCACCTGGCATGCCGCGCTGGATGCTGATATTTGTCAAATTACCGGGTACTGCCTTTTTATTAGGAGTCTATCCAGAGCCCGTCCAACTAGTCACCCCGCTCCAAGAGCCACATGGCAGGTGCCTGGGAAAAGGGTACCTCCGTTGTTTACAGTACTTAGACCATCTTTCGTCCATGCATAAACAAATGGCATAACCTTCCCACCCGGTTCCGCCATTCCCGCAATTCACTACCAGACAGATGTCAAAAGAAAAGGTGGTGGTGGCCCCACAAACATAATTGAGCTCTACCCCCTCAATTCTATCCATACACCAGTCCACTTTTCCCTTATTGGTTGCTCGTTTGAACATTTGCTCAGTTTGGCGGCTGTCAGAGTATGTCTGGAATGGAAGTTCACAATACAAACCTAGAATCAATGTGACAATGAAAAATGATAAAACACCTATACCTCCCGTGACCCAACCCTTAAAGGGCCTGGGTCCTAGCTTTTTACCTCCCATTCTTTTCAAAGGTACCTGCAAAGGAAGATAAGGATTAACAATATGGTGAAACACAAACTACCTCTTTTTTGGGTTTTTTCAGTGTTCAGTTCAGTTCTTCAGTGGGAGAGCAGCTACGACCACCAGTGAAAGAGAGGAAAGCTCAATAACATCCGCCTCTTCTGTGTGATGTCCTGGTCTTCACTCACAGGTGTAGACTGACCTGGAGCTAAGTGGTCTCACCAGGGGATTATTCTGCCCCTATTGGTGGGACTACTGATCTGACGGTGACCTGTGAACGCATCCACACACACCAAAAGATATCTGAACCCATTCACTCTCTCAGTCATGTCTGTGTAGTCTATGATGATTTCCTTACCTGCTACCGGTTCCACAGGGAACTTACCCGGTGCAGGCTTCAGAGTGGGTCTCACATTGAATTGTTGGCAGGTGCTACACGAGCTTATCCAATGACCTACCGTCTGTTTCAGGTATGGATGCCACCAGTGCTCAAGACTCTTCATCATTTGTGCAGCTCCTGCATGTCCCGGTCCATGTGCTTCTTCCAGCGCTGCTGTGGTCAACCCTGGGGGTAGGATGGGACGTCCGTCCAGACTTCTCCATAGTTCATCCTGGTCTTTTCTTCCCCCTCTTGCCTTCCAGACTGATTTCTCTTCTGGTGAGGCCCCCTTTTGCAGTCTACTCACCTCCTCCAGAGTCGGTTCTGGTGTCCATTCAACTTCAGAGTTCATCAAGATGTGTATGGGCAGATATCCAGCTTTGGCTTTGGCTGCTTGGTCTGCAGATGGATTTCCTTGAGCCACCCTAGTGTAGCTGTTATCATGTCCTTTGCATTTTATGACCGCCACTTCTTGGGGAAGTAGTAGGGCCTCAGCTAGTCTTCTCATTTCTTGCTCATGTTTAATGGGTTTTTGTCCTGCTGTTCTAAACCCTGTTCTCATCCATTGCTTTAGTTCCACGTGCGCTGCTCCCGTGGCATAAGCTGAGTCTGAGTAGATGTTCACTTTTTGTCCTTCCCCTAGTTCTAGGGCTGCTATTACTGCTAGCACCTCTGCTCTCTGTGTTGATTGGGTGTCTGTCAGCCCTTCTGCCTTAAGAGTCACAAAGTTTGTTCCTGTGTCGTCCACCACCACATAGGCTGCTTTCAGACCCTCTGTGTCATGTCTAAAACAACAGCCATCTGTGTACAGGTTTCTTGCTTCTGTCAGTGGTTCTCCTTGTAGGTCTGGTCTGATTTTCTCACTTACCTCAACTTTTTCGGCACATACATGGGGCTCTCCTTCTGTCATTCTGTCTGCCATGTTGATCCCTTCATGGCTGTAGATGATATTTGGCGCTTCCAGCACCTTACTCAATCTCTATCAAATGGCGCATGCCCTGTTTCTTCATTAAGTCGCGGAGTGGGGCAGTTAGGTCAGTGTATCCTGGAATAAATGACCTGCTGTATCCGGTGAGTCCCAAGAAGGAAAGCATGTCCTTCACCCGCACCGGTTTTGGATGAGAAAGGACAGCAGATTGATGTGAAGGGGACATTCCTGTCCCGGGCTGGGAGATTACCCTGCCCAAGAAATCCACCTGTTTCTGGCAAATTTGTAGTTTGGCTTTGCTGACCTTGTACCCAGCTTTTGCTAGGTGTGAGAGTACCACAGCCTTACAAACTTAGGAATGGTGCGTCCCCTGGTTACAGGGTATGCTGCTCACAATGCATCACCTAGCCAGCGGACATGCTGGGTGAAGGGATCAGAATCCGGGGCTCTTGAGGTGTAAGCAGCAGTCTCAAACTCTCTACATGTGTGGTGTGGCATGCACCGTCCTGCCACTGCTCTATAATCTCCCAATGCCAGTGTGGTGCCTGCCGTCAGGGTGTCTAAAGTCTGGAGCCACACTGCTGCTCCTTCAGTTATGGGGGGCAACTTGTCACAGAGAGCCGTAATGTCACCCAGAGAGAAAGGTTTATACCTAGGGGGGGGGGCTCCAGAGCCTTGTTGCTGTAAAAGGGGATAATTGGCTTTCGGGGCATAACTAAAGCCTTCTGGTTTAGCTGCAGCGTGGCGGGCTAAATGTTCCCTTAACTGTACAACTGTCTGACTGTGTATTGGGGGTCCGTCCTCAGGATGGATTTGCTGCGGATCTGCTCTGTCTTCTCCATCTTCCTGTGGTATGCTGTGCCTGTTTTCCTGCAGCTCTACAGCTGGGGTAGAGGTGTAACAAGGTGTGGGTGTGAGAAAAGGATTGGGACACAAAACCCTATCTGGCCTCCAGGATCCACTTAGCAGTAAAGCCACTGATCCCACCGGATCAGTCCTTGCTCTTTCTAAGCCAGAGCTTGGGCCGGGTGTCCCGGGTGGCCCCCGTGCCCCAGCCTCTGAAATTAGAGAAGCTGGTTGGGAGGATTGTTGTGGGGGTGTGGGAAAGGGATTTGTTAAACTGATGCCTCCTTGTTGTTGTTGTTCTTTTCTTTCTCTTACCTCTCTGTCCTGAAAGGCTGCTTTTTCCGCATCCTGAAATGAGCCAGCAGATGCTGACATAGATAATCCGGAACTTCCACTGACAGATCCAGCCCCCCCTTCTGGAATGTCCAAGCCATGCACTACAAGTGTTCCATTCTCTACTTCCAATATGGGGTACAATCCACCAGGGGGCGGTGTGGGTGCACCAGTGAGTGAGCTGTACTTGGAGGAGGGTGCATATGGGGGAGGTGTGTCTGGGCTCATCCCCTTAGCTGCTTTCGGCCCCTCCTTCTTGGCACCTCCTCTGGGTTTTTTCTGCTTCGTTGTGTGCTGTCCTCCTTGATGTATTAAAACCATGTCTCCCCAGAAACACTCCTCTTTTTCACATTTTTCTTTGTTGGTCCTGTACTTACCTTTGGACCACAAAGTAGCTTCATTCAACTTACTTTGTGCTTCCTGTCTGTTTTTCTTAGCTGTGTTCATTTTCTTTCTAAACCAATCACCTAAATTCCACTTGTCCGTCAAATTAAGTCCATCCTCCTTCATTGCTTCTCTTACCTGTTTTTCCATTTTCTTCTTCACCTTCTCACCTTCTTCCTTACCTCTTGTTTGGTAAACCAGTGCTTGCATGTTAGTCAATTGGGTTTCTAAATCTACCCACACTGGGGCTTCAGCCTCCCATCCAGAGTCATCCATTTTGTTTAAAATCCTGTGAAATTAATGTTCAATTCACGCTTCACAATATGCATATAAAATCCGCTTATCACTGTATTGTCCTTGTTAACAACACAGTGCATTTACTCAACCGCAATGGTGGGCCTGCTCTCTGCTGGCTTCACCCAGTCACACACACTCATACAGTCAGTGCTTCTCACAGTCACTCCCGTTTAATATCAGCAAAAACACTTAACATTCACAGTTCTTCTATAATCCGCACTACAGATACTTATACCTAGTACCCGTCTTTTATTTTACCCCAAATAATCATCTAGCTCAGTCGCACACACACTTTCCGCCTATACTTCCTCAATTCAACACCACTGTCAGTTACAGACACTCGCACACAGGAAATGCACAAATATGCAGAAACAATCCACTACAAAGCCACTTCACCCTATATTCAATAAATGCTTTTTATTTTCCCTCAAATAATCAAAAATCCAACCGTATTTTTTTATTCAGAATTATTGTCCAATTATTTAACATCGACTCCACTACCCGTCGCTTGTGAGGACTGTAATTCCTCCGTGTGTCCACTAGATGGGCGTCTAACCCTTCGTAAAATTTCTGAATGAACCTGTCACCTGTTAAAAATATTCAGATGGACTTCTATGGGGCCTTTAACCCCGTTAAAAATATTCAGATGGGCCTCTAACCCCCGTTAAAAATATTCTTTGTTGTTTGCCAAGTCACAGCCCTTGAACCTAGCTATATCTTACTGCTTCATTAAACAATAAATTGAGATGCCACTCTCAGCAATATAAGGCCTCTAACCTTTTTCAGCTTTCGTATTTTGCCAAGTTACACACGACACTCTTAGCAAATAAGGCCTCTAACCTTTTAAGCTTTTGTATTTTGCCAAGCTACAGACGACACTCTCAGCAATTCTTATCTGACTCCATTTTAACACGTCCAGTTAACACACACTCTTTTACAGTTTCACAGAGTAAAATGACATTCAAAACCAACTGACACCCCGGTTAATTTAGTCTACACATAAGTTCAATCGGAGAGTTTGAGAGAAACAGGCTCTACCTTACCTTTTGATGATTTGTGGGCGCCCTAGGTGTCAGAAGGTTCGTCTGTCACACTCTTTTTGTCCGAATTCCACGTCGAGGTTCACCAAATTGTTGAAGTTCCCCTTTATCGGGGCCTTCTGCGCATTCGTTTATTCACCGTAACCTAGAGGAATTTACAATACATTAGAACAAATCACACTCAGACATCGTTGTATTCAATTTAAATACCTGGGCCCAGGGGAAGAGAGCTCATGTGGGCAGGACACACCGAGATTTCTTCTGGCTCTCTCTCACTGGGCTCATTTCTTTTATTAAGAAACACACGAAACTGGGCAGCGCCCTTGTTTACAATATTTTCTACACATAGTCACGTACACACTTTTCCGGCTTACCATATTTAGACAGGTATTGTCCCACAGCTGCATCCCGTATCTACTGATATAAGCAGGGAGTAACTCAGTCAGTTGTACTATCTCTAATTTTCACACACATGCAGTTCTCAGTAATTTTCCAATTTCACCATACCCCTGAGAGAAATACTTCTGCAGGCCACACAATGTCTTATACTAACACATGTTACACATTTTATTTCCCACACTGTTTTGAACATAGTAATAATGCACACACATAATATATCTCCACAAAATGTACTTCTTTTGTTGGAATTTTTCATAAAACAGTACTAAAATGTGATATACAGTTCTGAATCAGGTATTAAATTGTGTACATAATAAACAATCATTGCTCAGCACTAATCAAAATATAAACATCAAATACCCATGTAGTCCTTTTCGCTACAAGTGTTGTGTGCATTAATAGCATTTTAATGCTATATATGTGTTGGGGTCATCCATTTTAGGGAAATAGACCGGCTGGGCGGCGCAGTTCGACATGCGCAGCTCAACAGACGTCGCAGCTCTGACGTCACCCGGGATTATAAAACCCCTGCAAAATAAACCTTCATTGCCATTTCCAGCGTGTCTCACAGGGCGACGCAACAGAGAGACACTCATCTGGAGAAACAAAAGCTTGCAGGCAAACCTTTCCTCCACACGGCCATTCCTGGAAGAGCTTGAAAGCTGGAATTCTGTCTGATACAAGAAGGTCAGAAGATACAAATACCGATCGAAGACCCCACCGACACACCGGTGCAGGTGGAGACCCACAGAGGTTTTATTTTCACGGAGACCCTTGTTGATTCAGTCGACTGGTACGGTTCATATTTTCCCCATTTTGGACGGATGTCACAGCAATTTTAAGGGACTGTCGAGTTCTGTAAATCATGTTCACAGTGCCAGTTGTTAGCACAGAGTAGAAAAGGTGAAAAACCCAACTTATTCCTATGCCAGTGATAGACACCCCTTTTTCTGGTGTTGCCATGGACATTATTCGCCCACTGGAGAGGAGACGTTCAGGGTGTAGGTATATTTTAGTGGTATATAAGTATCAAGATATCCTGAAGCTTTTCTATTTAGAAGGATCAAAGCCTGCTAAATTGCTAATTGTCTGATACAGATGTTTTCAATGGTCGGTATCCCCAGAGAAATCCTGACTGACCAAGGCTCCAACTTCACTTCCAATCTACTGAAAGAAGTTTACAAACTGCTGGGAATTACTAGGATCAAAACAAGTCCCCACCATCCACAGACTGACGACCTTTTTTGCTTTTTGCCTACGGAGAGGTACCACAGGCATTAGCTGGATTTTCTTATTTTCAGCTCTTATACGGTCATACTGTCAGGGATCCACTAGATGCCCTCAAGGAGGCCTGGGAGGGAGACAGGCACTGCCCAGTCTGAAGTTTTGAAAATGAGGGATAAGCTTGAATAGCTTCAGGAACTGGCTCACTGTCATCTATTAAAAGCAAAGTTATGACAAGACCCCAAGCAGGAGGACCTTCAAAGAAGGACAAAAAGTGTTACTTCCTTTGCCAACCACTGAAAGAAGCTTTTTAGCCAAGTTCCAGGGGCCATTTGTTATCAACTGAAAAGTGGGTCCTGTCACATATGAGCTCTACATGCCTGATCAGTGTAAAAAGCATCAGGTGTTTCATGTCAACATTTTGAAGGAGTGGAATGACAGGTCGATGGGCTCGTGTTGTAATGGAGGAAGATGAATCTCTAGAGCAGTTCCTTTCCTTCACAGCTGAGGAGCAGCTATTTTCAGATTTAAGTCATCTATCTCCAGAATAGCAGGGCGAGCTACAAACCATTATGCCTTGGGAGCTTTTCAGCACAAAGTCAGGCTGCACTCATCTCATTCAGCATGACATACAACTCCGTTGTCCAAGTCAACCACCTATTAGGGATACTACCTCCAAAGTTCTTGCAAAGCTGATGCCAACTCTGAAAAAGGAAGTGGAAGACTTGTTTGCCACAGAGATCATTGATCATCATCTAGAGGTGAGTAGTGTATCCCAGTTGTATTTGTGTCTAAGAAAAACGACTCAGGGCGGAGATTTTGTCTTGATTTTTCAAAACTTAATGCTGTCTCTGTTTTTGATGCTTATCCTATGCCAAGAGTGGATGAACTGATTGATTGCTAAGTACCTCACAACATTTGACCTTTGGAAAGGTTATTGGCAGGTTTCCTAAACAAAGTCCTCAAAGGATTTAATAACATTCAGGGTTCCCAGTGGACTTCTATGTGTCCACTATGTGTGATTCATAAAAAAAGTGCAAATGAATCACTAAAACGTGCATTTTTGTAGAAGTTATACAATGACATTCAAAGTCTTTTGTAAGCTCCATGAGCTTTTTCTCTTTCACATTTTTTGTGCAAAAGTTTGCACAATTATATTTTAACTTATGCAAAAGGCTCAAGTGCATAACTTTTGTATTTCCCTAAACCAGAGGTCTTTAACTCTGGTCCTCATGAGCCCTGTCCTGCATGTTTTAAATGTTTCCCTGCCTCCACACACATGGCTTCCATAAATGGGTGATTTACAGGCCTCTGCAGCACTTGATGGCTGCTAAGGAGGTGATGCCGAGCTCACATAATGACCGGCCTGTTAGTGATACTCATCAAGTTTTTGATGAAAGAAGTACAATGACTTACTGGTATAACTGGGCTGTAAAGTCTCCAGGTGCCGCCTTTGTGTGGTTTCATGCTATCCGCTGCTAGTTTTTAGACACAAAACACAAACAGATCTTTCCTCAGTTCCAACAATATTAACAGTGAATCCAAGGGCAAGGTAGGCTTCATCATATTTTCTGATTTTATGTTTACCCCCAGTTCTTGGCACTGACAAATCCATCCATTTTTCTTTTTACTCCTATGACACACTTCTCCATCTTTCCTCCATCAGCTCTGTTTACATTGGTGCTGTGCACTTCTTCCACTGGTACAGGCAGCTTGTTGATTTGTTTGAGGACTGCTGTCACCTAGTGACTGGAAGCTTGTAAATCGTTCAAGTATAATAAAGACAGTTGAATCCACCTTGCCTCTCATGCCCCCTCTGATTTCTAAACACCCCTGGGGTGCAACCCCCACTAATTGAGAAATACTGCATTAGAGATCAAATATGACTCAATTTTATTTGCGATATAGTAGCCAAATTCTTTGTCTTTCAGCAAAGAGTTTTTTAAGTGCCAGCTTCACTTCCCGTTATTATAATTCAGCTTAAGGTTCAGAGACACCAGAGCATAATCTACACAATACAGGGGCTTGTAATAGTATTCATTCCCCTTGAACTTTTCCACATTTTGTCACATTACAACCACAAACATAAATATATCTTATTGGAATATTCTGTGAAAGACAGACACAAATTGTGAAGTGGAAAGAAAATTATTCATGATTACATTTTTTTACAAATAAAAAACTGGAAAGTGCAGACTGCAACATTATTTGGCCCCCTTTACTCTGAGTGCAACCAGTTGCCTTCAGAAGTTGCCTGATGATTACTAATGACTAAATAGAGTCCACCTGTGTGTAATCTAATCTCAGTACAAATACTGCATGGCTTCAGAGGTTGGTTTAGAGAATATTAAGAAGCAAACTGCATCATGAAGTCCAAGGAACACACCAGGTAGGTCAGGGATAAAGTTGTGGAGAAGTTTAAAAAAGGCTTAGGCTATAAAAAGATTTCCCAAGCTTTAAACATCTCACAGAGCGCTGTTTAGTCCATCATCTGGAAATGGAAAAAGTATGGCACAACTGTAAACCTACCAAGACAAGGCCATCCACCTAAACTTACAGGCCAAACAAGGAGAGCACTGATCAGAGATGTAGCAAAGAGGTCCATGGTGACTCTGGATGAACTGCAGAGATCCACAGCTCAGGTGGGGGAATCTGTGCAAAGAACAACTATTAGTCCACAGGACAATTATTATTTGTGCACTACACAAATGTGTTCCTTATGGAAGAGTGGCAAGAAGAAAGCCATTGTTTGAAGAAAATCATAAGAAGTCCTGTTTTCAGGTTGCCAGAAGCCATATTGGGCCAAAAGGTTATCGCATTGCATCCAGTTCCATAATCCATTATTCATGCAGCCTCTGTTGAAGATGCATGGTCACACACTTCGGATAATGCCACTTTGAGGCTGGAAATGGATTTGTTGAGCTCGGCGAGTCTCCTGTCGACTGTATTGCTAAGGTTATAAATGGCTGCCAGGACATCTTTGTTGGTGGTGGCAGCTAATCGCATCTGCATTAGCCCCCTCAGAGCCTGCTAGCTTTTTCCAGCTTAAAAAGTCGCACGCCTCTTTCCCTTTTATGAATTTTGGGCTTCGTCATTTTGCTCATGATGTTGACCAACACTGCAATTGTGCTGACCGGAGTTATTTAGAGTGAAAGAGTGGCGAGGATGAGACGGAGCTCACTGAAACACATCAACTCCATGCTGAGACAAAACTTCGTCCCACTTTTATCTTATTGCTTTTATCAACAGATATGACCATACTTGTGCTCATACCCTTCATCTTCCATTTTATCCGGGACCAGGTTGCAGAGACAGCAGACTTTGTAGAGATGCCCACCCTCTCCCCAAACACCTCTTTTAGCTCTTCTGGGGGAAGCCTAAGCTGTTCCAAGGCCAGCCACAAGTCCCTCCAATGTGTTGTGGGCCGTCCCCTGGGCCTCCTTCAGGTGGGACGTGTCTGGAACTCCAACCGGGGGAGACGTCCAGGAGACATCCGATACAGATGCCCGAACTACCTCAACTGGCTCTTCTTGATGTGGAAGAGCAGCGGCTCTACTCCAAGCTCCTCCTGGATGGCCAAGCTCCTCACCCTATCTCTAAGGGAGTGTCCAGCAACACTGAGGAGGAAGCTCATTTCAGCCACTTGTATCCGGGATCTCGTTATCTCGGTCATGAGCCAAAGTTCATGCCCATAGGTCAGGAGAGGAACACAGACGGACCTGTAAATCGAGAATTTCGATTTTTGGCTCAGCTCTCTCTTCTCCACAACGGACCAGCACAGTGTCCTCATTCCTGTGCCACACCGATCCATCTGTCGATCTGCTGCTCCATTCTTCTCTTACATGTGAACAAGACCCCGAGATATTTGAACTCCGACCCGAAGAGGCAAGCAAACCATTTCCAGTCGAGAACCATGGTCTAGAACTTGGGGAAGCTGATCCTCAACCCAACTGCTTCCCACTCGGCTGCGAACCGCCCCAGTGCATGCTGTAGGTCTTGGCTAGAGGTAGCCATCAGGACCAAGTAATCTGCAAAAAGGAGGGACGCAATTCACTGGTCCCCAAACCAGACCCCCTCTGGCCCTTGACTGCGCCTAGAAATCCCGTCAATGAAAGTTATGAACAAGACTGGTGACAAAGGGCGGCCCTGCCGGAGTCCAAAATGCACCGGGAACAGGTCCGACTTTGTGCCGGCAATGCGGACCAAACTTCTGCTATGCAGAACAGAGACCAGACCTAATGAAGGGCCCCCAACTCCATACTCCTGGAGTGCCCCCCACAGGGCACCATGAGGGACACAGTCGAATGCCTTCTCTAGGACCACAAAACACATGTGGACATGTTGGGCAAACTCCCATGAACCTTTGAGCACCCTGTAGAGGGTGTAGAGCTGGTCCAGTCTTCCACGTCCAGGACGAAAACCACACTGCTCCTCCTGAAGCAGAAGTTCAACTATCGGCTGGACTCTCCTCTCCAATTCCCTGGCATAGGCCTTACCACGGAGGCTGAGGAGTGTGATCCCAGAAACACTCCTTATGTGGACATAAGGAACTGTTATATTGTTGCTGGGTGACATCCACAGACAGAAAGATTGTGTATGTGTACTGCATAGCAGCGTGGGGTATATAAAGGTATATATGTCTCCAACCTCCCCTAGAATCTGGTCAAAGGTGGGAGTTGAATACATCCCTGGCAGATTTTTCCAGCAGACCCTCACTGTATACTTGGGCCTCCCAAGTCTGTCCAGCTCCCTCCTCTTCCAATAGATCCAACTCACCACCAGGTGGTGATCAGTGGACAGCTCAGCTCAGCCCCTCTCTTCACCCATGTCCAAAACATGCGGTCGATAGAAGTGTATTCAGGTATTTGTAATTTTGCTTTGTTTGATAAATTCATATTTTGTTCAAAGATTAAATATGTTAAAATATTCATTTTGCATAATGTTAAAAAACTTTTAGAAATGTAGAGGAATTCTGTATGCTAAAGAAAGAAAGAAAAAATCCCACAGCGTGGTTATGGTGCGTTCACACCGAACGCGGATTCTGCGATAGGAGCGGCCGATTTACATGTGATCTCTATGTAGAGGCACATTCAGGAGCGGAGCAGCGCGAGGCGATGCAAAGGAGACGACGGACGCGGTGCAGAAGGGGCGCCGAGTGAAGCGGGAGCGGAGCAAGGGTGATGGACGAGTTGAAAAATCTGAACTTTTTCCTAAATTTGCGTCGCGTCAACCAATCAGGGACTGGATGTGGCTGTGATGTAGGGTGAAAGACCGCAGTGGAGAAGGAGCGGTTGTCAGTGAAGATGGAGGACCAGATCATAGTGGCGTCAGAGTTGTATGACTCTTACTTTTACCGAAACAAGTACAGAAAGGACCTGGCCTGGTTATGTTTAGGCACAAATATCTTATATTTAGGAGATGTGGACATTAAAAATCGTCTGTTTTTTTATTGAGTTGAGATTTATTTACTCACCGAAGACAGATGGACAGGCGTTCGGCAGCGGGGATACAGCGCCGGTAGTTGGTGTCCCGCAGGCTGATTCGTCTCCCAACACGGGAGAGCAGATCTTCAAATTGGGTCCTGGATAGACGGAAGTACTGCTGAAATCGATCGTCATCCAGACGCAGCTCCTGGAGTAGGTGGTGGTAATTTCCAAACTGTTCCCGTCCCTGAAGAATCTGGTGATCCCAGGGACGTCGGTGGCGTTTTCCGGCTCTCCACAGGTAAAACACTAATTAGGTCCGTGAAATCCATGTCCGCCATGTTCAGTTGAAACCAGCAAGCAGCAGATGGAAGCTTCTCCTATTTGATGACGCGGCGAAGCATTGCCGCTTGTTGCCAAATGGCAACGCGGAGTTCACGTGGAATGTCAAGCGGGCAAAAGCACACAAATGACGTGAAATATTCGCAGAATCCGCATTCGGTGTGAACGTACCATTAGGATTTTACGCTGGTGTCAGCCACGTATGGACATGACGTAGGACACACGCAGTGCAGAGCCACAGAGACAACTCAAGGAGCGTGAAGCAGTGAGCTTCAATGGTGATGCTTGTAAAGGACGCATGCTCAAATTAAGAATATAAGAGCGCTTAGAGCTTAACTTTACTCAGCCTGGTTAATTTCCCCTTGCTCCAGAGAACCGCGGAGGACTCGTGGACAACCAAGGGGTGAGTTTGAAACATTATCACAGTACGTGGATGAACGAGTTAAGCTAAGGTTGCTAAGCTAAAGCTGCTATTGCTTATGCTGCTTACCTCAGACCCAGACGAGGGGAGAGTTGGTGTTGTTGCCGGAGATCTGCACATACCTGTGTTGAGGACGACCCAGGATAGTGGATTGTCCGTGCTGTCTTTTTTTCCCTGCTGAATCGCTTGGACCGTGACGGTTTTGTTGCCAGGAAAATGGTAGGGTGGACTCAATCTTTTTACTTTTGAATGAATAAGAGCTCCACCGCGCGCCAACGTAGTTTGCAAGCTTGTTTCCCAAATTGAGTGTACTCAGGGTAAAACTTTCTTTCCTTTTTGTTATTGTTGTTTGCTCTTTTGGGGATAAAAATATATTTTATACTTGTGAAACTTGTGTTTATCACTTGTACAAATTTCAATACAAGAGACCCCTCAGAAACTTATTTATTGTGTCCTTTTTCATTTCTTCAGCAACAGTTAACATTAAATTATTTGCCAGATAATTATTATTAATGTCTCTGGGAAGCCTAATTTCTACCATTTTGCAGACGAGAATCATACATTACCTTAGATGTCGTTTGATACATTGGAATGTCTCTTTTGGCTATTTGGATTTGAAATTGCCCCACGAAGGGCTTGACCTGAGAAATGTGGAACGTGGGGTGAATCCTCATGGAGTTGGGTAATCTCAGTCGTACAGCGACAGGGTTGATGATCTTGGAGATTGGGAAAAGTCCAACAAATCGGGGTGCCAATTTCCGGGATTCTACCCTTAATGGGAGGTCCTTGGCGGAGAGCCAAACTTTCTGCCCCACCTGGTACTTAGGGGCAGGGTCCGTCTCCGGTTGGCCGTTCTTGACTGAACCAGTGACATTCTGATCATCGACCTCCTGGCCTTTCTCCATATTCTTTGGCACCTTAGGGCAGCCACTGTGGCAGACGGAACATTAGCTTCTCTCTCCTGAACTGAAAACATGGGTGGCTGGAAACCAAACACAACATGAAAAGGGGACAAACCAGTGGCACTTGATTGCATAGAGTTCATGGCGTATTCAACCCAGGGCAAATTTTGTGACCACTTGGTCAGGTCAGACTCACATAAGATACGAAGTTTGGTTTCTGCTTCTTGGTTGGCTCTCTTAGTTTGGCCATCAGACTGAGGATGAAACCCTAAGGAAAAACTAACAGAAATTCCCAACAAAGAACAAAACTCCTTCCAGAAACGTGACACAAATTGGGGTCCTCTATCGGAAACAATGTCATTTGGGATATCTATTTTTAACTGTTATCTCATTAAGGCCTCTATAATCAATGCATGGTCTCAATGAACCATCCTTCTTCCCAACAAAAAGAAACCAGCACCTGCAGGAGAGGAAGAGGGTTGAATGTGCCCTGAATGTGCCCTGCCTTTAATGCCTCATCAACATAACTCTTCATGACCCTGTGCTCTGGACCAGACAATGAATAGGTTCTGCCTTTAGGGTGTGATGTACCAGGAAGCAAATCAATAGCACAATCATAAGGTCTATGGGGTGGCAAAGCTGTGGCCTTGATTTTATTAAAAACCTCCTTTAAATCATGGTATTCTTGCGGTACCTTGGATAAATCCGGATAGGTCTCCTCAACCTCATTCTCCACACTGACCTCCGTAGCAGCACACAAAAGACAGTCAGCGGAACATGACTCAGACCAACCCAGAACTTCTTTTTTCTTCCAGTCGATGTGAGGGTTGTGTTTCTGCAACCAGGAGGCCCTTAGGACTATAGGAAGTTCAGGTGAATTAATGATCATTAAAGTTACTTTTTCTTGATGATTACCTCCAACTGTTAAGGTGATCTCCTCCGTCCTGAGATGTGAATTATTCATGCTGTGACCATCCAAAGCTAGCACATTTCTTGTGTCAGCTGACGGAATAAGTTTTATGCCGTTCTCTATTTGCAAATGTTTCGTCCATGAATTCAGTATCTGCTCCTGAATCAATAAACACGGCCCACTGCAGAGACAAAGAAGAGGTTTGAAAATGGGCAGGAAACAAGAAGGAGGAGGCAGATAGTTGACTTCGGCTGAGTAGAGACCTCCCTTCCTCTGCTGTCCCTTCTCTCCACAATAAAAACAGAGCTTGAATCTTCTCCGACGATCTTTCTCCTCAAGGGTAATCTTGGTTCTGCCCAATTGCATGGGCTCACAATTATCATTTTCCTCAGTGCGAGGTGACCGACTCCGTCTCTCATACCGGTGTGCAAAAACCTGAGTTAATGATGAGCAACCCTTCTCATGGTGCTTCTCCTTCCTTCTCTCTGCCAACCGAATATCAATGCGAGCAGCCAAATCCTCGAGTTGTTTCAGGGAAGAAGGATAGTCACGGGTCGCTAGCTCATCCTTGATGTCTTCGTTTAATCCTTTCATGAATGCATCCATTTGTGCTGCCTCATTCCAACGGCTCTCTGCAGCCAACAAATGAAAGTCAATTATATAGGTCGAGACAGGCTGATCACCCTATTTGAGGGACAATAATCCTCTTGCGGCCTCACGACTTGGAATGACCAGGTCAAAAACTCGAATGAGTTCCTTGGAAAAAGTTTCATAAAGATTACAAGATGTAGACCTGTTATGCCATTCAGCAGTTCCCCACTGTTTTGTCTTTCCTGCCAGCAGAGATATAACAAACGCCACCTTGGAACGTTCAGTGGGAAAGGATGACGGCTGAAGCTCAAAATGAATTTCACACTGAGTTAGAAAAGCTCGACATTGGTCTGAGTCTCCTATGAACATCTCAGGCGGAGAGAGGCGTTGCTCCCTTACATCTGCTGCTTACTTGGGCATGGTTACTTTGTGACGGTGGCGTCTCGAAGACAAGATTGCCAGAACGTAATGTGGAAATTATTTCCTCCATGCCGGAACCCAACCAGGAAAGGGTCTCATCAACGTGGGTATGTCACTGTTGTGCTGGTGATGGGTCCATTTTTGGCCAGATTTTTCTGCTATGAATCAGAAAATGGTGGACCCAAGATTCAGCCAGACACAGTACTGAAAGTTTAAAAGGTTTATTTAGCCACAGGAAAACGTCACACAGGTAACACTCCTCACAGCAGAAAGAGGGATTAGTGACTTGTAGTCTCTCCAGATTTTACAGGGATCAGAAAAGTCACTAACCTGCTTTTGTCTTGAGTGGAACTTGAAACCCAGAGGGGAAACCTCAGTGGGCGGCAGGCGGTGATCTCCACAGCACAGGTAAGAAGTGACTCCGGGCTGAATAATCCGAGGGCTAGGCTGGCTCAATAATCCAAGGACAGAAACAGGGTCAACGATCGGAACAAGAGGCGTCAGGCAAGGGCAAGCAGAGGCATAAGCCAGATGCAGGAAACAAGGTCGACAACCAAAATCCAAATAGTCCGACAGGGAGCAGGCAGAGGCATAAATCCAAAAGGCAAGGCAAGGTCAAGAACAATGATCAGACAGGAAGGAACGCTGGATATCTACTCACACGGTGGCTTTCAAAAATCTGGCACCGTCTGTTTGTCAGAGTCAGTATATATCAGGGAAGACACAGGTGCTTGGCATTCCACAGATTGCACTACACTGCAGCAGCCACCAGGTGCATCTAATCTGCTGATTGCAGCCAGGGAGACAAGGTAGAGCAGACATGCCAGAATCATAACATATTTTTACCTAAATGTGGATTTCATTTCTTCATTCCTTCTCCTTTTCATAGATTTTTAGATTTACCAGTGAAAGGAAAATAATACTAGTTTCTTCAAAATTTGAACAAAAGCTGTTTTTACACCAGTGATTCAGCTTCCTTAGTTAGAACTCAGTGATTGCTTAGTTAAATTTCAATGGATGCAAATGGCTGTTATTATTGGACTACAACTGCATTTATACCAGCGAACCCAATATCATTGTTAGCACAAGATGCTGTCCCCTACATAGAGGACTTAATGATATAATTACCTCTTTAGAAAGTTTGGTTTAGAACCAGCTCTTACCATCAAAACTCAAAAGATTATTAATGTTATCTATATCATTGTAATGTTGGCCAGAGATTTTAAGATTTCTCAGAAAGATTCATAGATTTTTAGATTTATTAGAAGGATTGTAGTATCATTTCATTTGTTTTTCTGTGTCTGTATCTGTGTTTATTTTCTTTGTGATTGTATTGTAATTGTATGTACAGCGCTTTGAGTTTCTCGTTACTGAAAAGCGCTATATAAATAAACTTACCTTACCTTACCTTACCTTTTACCATAGCAGTGGTTGAAAAAAAGGGGTCTTATGCTAAATAGTTTTCACCTCATTACAACGAGCCGGGTGGTAAAAAGGTTACACATGTATAAAAATTATACATCTCGCAGGAGTGGCACCTAGTGTGGTCTTCTTCTGCTGTAGGCCATCTGGTTCAAGGTTTGGCATATAATATTTTTAAAGATCTATATACCTTGGCTATAACTAGTGGTTATTTGAGGTACTGTTTTCTCTCTGTCATCTGGAACTGGTCTGCCCATTTTCCTCTGATCTCTGACATCAATGAGACATTATTTGCTGACAAAACTACTACTCCCAGCATATTTTCTCTTTTTCAGACCATTATCTGTAAACCGGACAGATGTTTGTGTGTGAAAACCCCAGTAGATTAGTATTTTCTGGAATACTCAGGCCAGCCAATCTAGCATCAACAACGATGTCACATTTAAAAAGGACTTAGTATGCAAAATTCACTTTTTGATTATTTTTATACTTCCATTTGGGTCTCTAATGCTTCTACAAACAGTCCAAACACACAAACAAAAAAAATATTTAGCCATTTTTTGGCTATAAATTAATGTTTTATATTTTCTAGAGAATGTGCGTTTCAAAAGCTGTGTAATTGTGATGTCACAATCACATTGGCACCTAGCAACGTTACTTGAGTCCTGCCCCTGACTAGCACTTGAAGCGGAGCTCCACCTACTTGATTTTCAGTAGAGGATCACGTCTCGTCGGCTGATTTGACCTTTTACGCACTTTGCAATAGCCACCCTCAAAGGCAGATGCTCTGTTATTGGCTGCAAAGACCTACATGTGTCCATGCATATTCTCCCACTGTCACATAACAGAGATTTGTGGCTTCATTTTATTTTTGAGGGCAACGTTCCAGTCATATTGCTGAAGAAAGTACTAGTTTGCGTGAATCACGTCACCACGGACTGCTTTAAGGAACTGGGAATATGTTTTATTAGCATTGTTGGAAAAATGTATATAAGTTATCATTGTTTAGTTTAAATCATGTTTATGTCTGAAGTTCTACTATAGTTAAGATGGTTCCTATGATTGCTATTTTAATGTGAAAAAGTGTTTGTGAAAGGTTAAGGAATGCGGTCTGAAGTGGATCACTCTCTGGACATGACAAGCTTAAACCATATATGGGAATGACTACACTTTTAGGTTGAAATCTCTGTAAGAATTGGCTGAACCAATTTCAGCTTTTTGCTTGTAGGAATGTGAGTTGTAAATAAAAGGCTGGTGCAAGGATTTTCCCTTTGTGAGAAGGAAGTTGCTGTTTTGGCAGAGGACTGTCTCACCCTTGCAACTTACTTGGTTCACCTTGTGTCTTATTTTACACTTGTCTGTGTTTATCAGCTTTATAACTCTAACAAGCATCCATGTGTTTATTGTGTTAAACGGTTAATAAAGAAATGGGTAATTCTTTTCAGGTTAAAGGAGGAGTCGAATTGCAGCCCTTAATGCACAAACTGGTGACCTCTCGGGCTTTGCAAGGGGTTCTACTGTGCGCAAACACATACCTCAGATGTTACCACCTCCCTGAGGGTGTCTTGGAAGGAGATGAAATGTGGTTCCATCTGCTCCTAAACTAGATGTTTGTTCCAACTGGATCCAATGTTGTGACCATATAAAGAGTTCTTTTTTTTCCAAGGAATGCAGGCCTGAGCCATCTCAGGAAGCACTGGGGTGCTTGGTTTTGGGTCTTTCTCTTATCAGTTCCTGCCCCACCCCCAAGTGTGTGTTAGTATGAGGGAACTTTGTGGACTCTACTCTTTATGCTTTTTGGCTTCAAAGAAGCTGACGGCGTTCAGTGGAATGAAAAAGGTCACTGCATGCATACAATGTTAATATACTTTTTTCTGATCCAATATAGTATGAATGGTTACATTGAATTTCTCCTGTGACTTTTGCTAACTACCAGTCTTGCTTTCATAATATGAGATCCATAAGGAGAGGCGAGGGATTTTCTCCAACAGAACTCACATCAGTCCAGTCAGGATTTGCAGAAAGACTTAGACTGAAGAAAAATTAATTCCCTGCTGTTTGTGGCAAATCTGCAGATGACAGAAATGTAAGTACTTATTGTTGTGTCTTATAAGTTTGGTTTTTGTTTTCAAGTGTATGGAGTGCTGGTTGTGGTCATATACAGCTAATTTGCATAAAGAGCCATACAGAGCCCTAAAACAGCTCATTCTGATAGGAGATCAAAAAAGGAGTAACTGAGAAGGTGAAATCGTATTATCCGAGAAGGATTTTGTGCAATAAATGTAATTAACGTGTTTTGTATAGACCATAGACCTATCCCAAATGTTTAAAAGGAAGTATAATAGGTCACCTTAAATGTTACTCAAATGCCCTTTCTTCACCATTCTAATGCTCAGTTTGATCTTTAGAAAGTCAATGTCATCACTTCTAAATGCCTAAGTGCATTCCATTAATCCATGTAATTAGCTGTTTTCGTAAATGTTAAACAATTGAATAGGTGTACCAAACAAAGTGGCTGGGGACTGTAATGCAGTCAGTTCAAAACACCAAAATGAAATAGCCTGTTTGATTATTTTGTTATTGAGTCTGAAAGCAGGGAGAGCCATATTTAGCCCACCACCTCAGCACTTCATGAATAATCTAATATTCCCTCCCACCTAATCATGGGGTTGCTTTGTGCCCCTGGTGCTTGGAGGGTCCCTCCTCATCCCACCTGTACTTTACCTCCACATTGGGCTGCTCTCTGCACTTTCAACTAAATGTCTAAGCCAAGATTGTGGAAGAAATATTACCGAGCAGAGGGTCATCCATCATCAGGGCTGCTCCGGCTATGAAATACAGGTCCCTACCAACAATGGCTCCTATCTTGTATGTTAGTCCTCATGCTCGTGTATTTATCACATAAGCGGCTGCACAACGTGTGATTCATTGTACAGTCTTGCTGATACAACACGCTGACTACATCTCTGGGCAGTCAGCCCGCTGCTCTATGATAATACTTCCCACCTCCTTTTCCCCAGAGCACCCACAGGAGGATCTGCATTCTGTGTGTTTTGCTTTTGTGGTTGCGCCTCTCACACTGCTGTTGTGCTTATAAAAGAGTCTCATGGTGTTGATGTATTTAGGTCGACCTCCTAGCGAGGCCTGCCGCCTGAGGCATGGATGTGTTGCATTAGTGGGAGAAAATCTAGAAATGCCAGGGATGTTCTTTAAAAGAAGTAGAAGCTACTGTCTGCAGGCTTGTATCAAAGGGCAAAGGCTCTGTTTCACACAAACTGTATGCCTTATCTGTTGCCAACTTTATTTTACTTTATGACATTAAATTACTTTGTTTAAATCTCTAATAAAGTTTCAGTCCTGCTGTGTGCATGTGAATGTGCCTTTGCCTTGTGGCTGATTTTAACAGTTGATAAAAAAAATTCCTACATCTTAAGACATGGAGTAAGGCGGGTCAACGTTTCCAAATGTTAATCATAAGTGTGAGGTGTGTTTTTAATGGAAAAGGATTGGTAGCAGTCTGTTTGATCTCTGTTTGGAAAAAAAGATTCTTAAGGAATTCTTAAGGAAATCAAAGTATAGCTAGAGAAAATATGGTCAATACTGGATTTTAGCCTTTTCAAACACATAGAACAGCACAAGGTTGTAAAGGGGCTGAAACTTTCAGTTAAATGTCTAGAAACTTGTCATTGAAAGTTAAGCTGGGGAATTCTGAAAGCATTCCTAATTGAAAACTTTTCAATGGAATTATGAAAAATTAGAAAGTATGGGATTTAACTGGAAAGTTTTTTTTTTTTAAACAATCATATCCAAACAGAAATAAAAGCATTTTATTTTGTCATTGGGAGAAACCCATGTTAGATTTGAAAGGTATACATGGATACCATACATCAAATATATGACACCTAATAATATCATAACATCTGACTTTACTGTATGTAGCCTACAGACTCAAGTATATGGCTGCAAGAGTCTTGTGTTCTGGGCTTAAAATGTGGCCTCACTACTCCAGGGTTCCAGAAATCATTTGTGCATTTGATGAAGGAATGCACTCAACATACTGAAGTGAACTTGTATGGAATCTGTATGTTTTAGTTAAAAGTATACCAAAATATGATTTTGTCCCAACTATATTTGAATACCCCAAGAAGGACCAACCTTCAATATTCTGAATTCCAGCTTTACACTTCACAACATGGGCAGACAAATGAATTAATATAAATGATATAAATAAATATATACATAAATAAATGATATGATATGATAGCCTTTTCATTTCATTCCAGTTCAAAAATACCTTATTAATCGAACCAAACTAAATTGAGTCCCCGATATCAGGTTGTATGTTTTAGCGTGATACCCTATTGTACTTCTGTTTGAGAGTTTGAGAGCAAGCCAAGCCCCTCTTTTTTTAATATAAAATATGAATACTACTAAACTTAAAACTTCTACTCTCACAAAGATTCTGTTAAAGATTATAACACGTTTATTCGATTTGTGAAAGCATAAAGCGAGCCTTTTCAACACTGTTGACAACTTAATGATTTGTCATTTATTTAGTGACTTTTTCCACACTTCTTGCAATATTTGTTTCTGGTTATTTTAGCCACTGGGTGATTTTATTACGGTCAGAGCAGGATGTAAATATAAAATTGTCCTTGTTACAAATAAATCATTGCATTTCTGTTGACTATTTTTTGGCTTATTTGATAAAGTATATTATGTCAAAAATCCTAAAAATAATTAAAGCCAAACCAGACATAAGAAAAAATAAATACAAATCAACTAAAAATGACTTTTCAGAAAGTTATTTTAAAGTTTTAAACATACACTATTTTATGCCCACTTTATTTATCTCTTATAGATTGGCTATTACAGTTACATGCATACATCCAGTTAGCTTTTGACGTCATTTAGTGACTAGCAGTGTTTAGGACAACCAACAGCTGCTTTCCTTACTTAGTAGTTGACAACAGTGCTTTATAAACAAATTTTGCTCTAGGACCTTAGACTCCCCTAGCATACAACTTGGAGTAGGCAGACTAGTAAAACCTTAAATGGAATATTCTATACCGATTACAGATTCTTAAAAGCAAGGTCTCAGGGAAAAAAAGGAGATCATATATTATGATTTTTTTCGGACATATTGCTAAAATCTTGCATCGTTCTTGAGAAGCCATTTATTGTCTTTTCTGGTCAGCTGAATGCAGTTAAACCCCTAATTTAAAGAGCATAATTCTCTCAAATGTTTACATATGAACCTCACATTATAACACTTTCTGAAACGCTTTAAAACCTTTTTGAATCTAAGTAGAAAAAAACTCTATCTAATTTATGACCTTACTATTATAACATTCACATTACCATGAGTGGAGGTTAGCGTAACCTGCACTTCAAGAAGACATATACTACTAACCAGAGCTGTTTGTAGACACCATGGGGGCCCTAGGCAAGAGGGTCACCTGAGGCCTCTTATACGCTACATGCCAATTTCAATTAATGACGTATGCACCCAAAAAAATATTAATTAATATTTTTATACCCATTTTGTGACATTTACAGAACTATATTTAAAGCAATGTAAATATAAATGTATATGTTGTTACAATTATCAAACTTTTTTAGGCATTTACCGCAGACAATATCTGTTTAGAACAAATTTATTGAAAAATGTTTTATTTCAGGACTATACTAAGTCTAAATAATTAAGAACAACAACAAACAGGTCTAAAACCAACCTAAACAATAACACCGAACAACTGTGAACAAACCTATTTTTTGTCAACCATCAGTTCTAGAGAAGTTTGCAGACTTTAACTTGGACAAATGCAGCAACCAGATCTTCCATGTCTAAAACCTGCAAATAATGCGTTCGATTGAAATCAGAGCCAGTCCTCTGAGCTTCCCTTGGGACATGGATGATCACAGATAGGATTTGATCAATTTTAAAGCCGAGAAGCTCCTTTCTCCTGTTGCAGCGGTGACTGGAAGTGTAAGAAAGAGACGCAGTGCTTTCCTGAGATTACAGTATAAGTCTAGAAGCTTGTTGTCGTTGTCTTCGGCTTCATCCGGGACCGGGTCATGGGGCAGCAGATTCAGTAGAGACACCCAGACGTCCCTCTCTCCAGATACCTCCTCCTGCTCCTCCAGGGGGAGCCCAAGGCATTCCCAGGCCAGCTGAGAGACATAGTCCCTCGAGCGTGTACTGGGCCGTCCCCTGGGCCTCCTCCCAGTGGGACGTGCCTGGAACATCTCCCGAGGAAGGCGTCCAGGAGGCATCCTGTATAGATGCCCGAGCCACCTCAACTGGCTCCTCTCGATGTGGAGGAGCAGCGGCGCTACTCCCAGTGTTTCAAAAGCTTCACAATAATTTGACTTGGTTTTAATTTTTTGTTTGTTGTTTAGTTTAAGTGAAGGATGAAGATTAACAGTTTATAACTGATGAAAAAACATTTGTCAAGTCAAGTTTATTTATATAACGCTTTTCAGCAGCAAGGCACTCAAAGCGCTGATTAGTGACATTTAGAAAAAACTTTCTGCTCAGTCCATCCAACTAAAGTTGTTCTTAAACTTTGCTGTGGCTCAAATAAATGTGCTTCTTTTCTCATCTATGTTAATGACTTTTAAATTTTACTGTCTCACTCTCTCCCACATCTGAGGCTCCGTTGTCATAATTTCTTACATTTCTAAAAAGAAAAATGGTATAAAATTGATTTTCTTAGATTTTAATGGAATGGTAAACCCCTAAAAACTTGTTCTCGTCATCTTCCGCTTCATCTGGGACCGGGTCACGGGGGCTGCAGACTTAGTAGAGACACACAGACATCCCTCTCCCCAGACACCTCCTCCAGCTCCTCCAGGGGGAGCCCAAGGCATTCCCAGGCCAGCCGAGAGACATAGTCCCTCCAGCTTGTCCTGGGCCGTCCCCTGGGCCTCCTCCCGGTGGGACGTGCCTGGACCAAGTCCCAAGGAAGGCATCCAGGAGGCATTCGGTATAGATGCCCGAGCCACCTCAACTGGCTCCTATCGATGTGGAGGAGCAGCGGCTCTACTCCGAGCTCCTCCCGGATGGCCGAGCTCCTCATCCTATCTCTAAGAGAGTGCCAGCCACCCTACGGAGGAAATCATCTCAACCGCTTGTATTCAGGATCTTGTTCTTTTGGTCATGACCCAAAGTTCATGGCCATAGGTGAGGGTAGGAACGTAAAGCGACCGGTAAATAGAGAGCTTCACTTTTTGGCTCAGCTCTTTGTTCACCACAACGGACTGGCACAGCGCCCCCATTACTGCTGCAGCCTCCCCAATCCGTCTGTTGATCTCTTGCTCCATTCTCCCCTCACTTGTGAACAAGATACTTGAAATCCTCCACTTGAGGCAGGAACTCCCCTCCAACCTGAAGAGGACAAAGGGAGTTCCTGCCTCAAGTGGAGGAGTTCAAGTATCTTGGGGCCCCCTAAAAACACATTTATTTATTGTAATTATGCTGTGAGCTATCCCAACATTTCATTAAAATATCTTCCTCGTTTCATGAAACTTTTGACTAAATATCAGATATTTTTCACATCATGATGCAGATCCGGCAAGAAGCTCACGGAGAGGGTTCCTTCTGTTTGCTATCATGGCCAGGGCATTTAACTCTACCTGTAGCTCAGGTGACAGTCCCTCATCATGACCTTGATGATGCCCATTAGCGAACCTCCGCCTCATGTCTTGCTGGGTGAATCAGTGATTAGAGCTAGCTTAAAATTATCCCATTCTGAGCCAGCTCTCAGATTTAACACTAACTTCACCTTCCACCTGTTCCTGGGTGCACACACCCATCAGGCTGCCACTTTCTAGTTGGCTCTGTGGCTGCCTGAAATGAGCCGTCTCCCCTATTGTAGCCCTGTTTGATGCAATGCACTCAGTGTAACTTTTCAGGTGATTAATGAGGCAGGCCAACTCTCCTGGACTGAACAGCTATTCTGGATTTCTCCAGAATGGACAAATTGCCAGTCAGCTGAGCCTGTGTGCGCAGTTGTGCAGTCGCGGTACCGCGTTTGCGCAAACAACCAATTTTTGTCTTCTTTTTCTTTAGACTCATTGTCAGATTGTGTGGAGCGAGCAGTGATTAAATGGAACACAATAGAAACAAATCTCATTGCTTTGAAATAAAAGTGTGAAGTCTGGCATTTTGGAGCTTAATGCAACAGACGGTCAGTCATTTTCTACTGCTTATTCCATAGTGGGTCACAGGGGAGCTGGTGCCTATCTCCAGCAGTCTATGTGTGAAAGTTGGGGTACACCCTGGACAGGTTGCCAGTCCATCACAGGGCAACACACAAACAACCATGCACACACTCATTCATACACCTAAGGGCAATTTAGAGTGACCAATTAACCTAACAGGCATGTTTTTGGACTGTGGGAGGAAGCTGGAGTAGCCGGTGAGAACCCACGCATGCACAGGAAGAACATGCGAACTCCATGCAGAAAGACCCCTGGTTGGGAATCAAACCCAGGACCTTCTTGCTGCAAGGCAACAGTGCTACCAACTGCGCCACCATGCAGCCCTGCAACAGACATTAACTCCTAAATGCTCTTGGTCTGTTCTGAAAACATCTGGAGGTTCAGTCCCAGAGGTCCAGGTGACAGATCTAACAAAGCACCTGGCTACCACTGTATTGCCATTCAGTGTGTCTGCGTGTACAGGCGTGTGCGAGCGGCATAGAGAAAACTAACTTAAAAATACATGTATATTTAACTCATTTTGATTTTCGCTCTTTTTACAAGATGTTGTTGTCGACCAACTTGTTGTCGTCCACTTTTTTGAGAGTACTACCACTCTCACCGGCATCTGAATCAAAAGTACAGCCCCTCGCAAATTTCGCCCTTGTCACTTAATATAGGCTATAATTTGTGAATTGGTAATATGAGAGGTTAATATTATACTGTGTTTTGGCAGTATATGTATTTGATATTTGTCATATTTCTTATTTCATCCATGTTTTCATTGGTTAAGTTAAATGTAACATTAAACTTTTTGATAATATATGTGTGGCAGCTTTTAGATTTATAATATTCATTTATTATAAAAAAATATATCCTTTATCTTGTGGTAAAGTTTTGTTAAAGGGCCAAAATTAAGTGTATGTATGAACCGCAGTACTACTCTGCTTTCTAACATTAGGTGTCAGTGTTAACATTGATGTTTTAACAAGATTTGCACACAAGCTAACATTACATTTAGTCTTTTATCAAGTCATGGGGCTAAGGCAGACAGTTGAGAGTAGTTGACTGACCACTATCTCTTTTCTGTTTTTCCATTTTCCTCCTTATTGTGTTGTCTTTTTGGAAATCCTAAAGAGCATGTGAAATTCATGTTTTTAATTTGACCTCTATATGCTATTGCTTCAGTGGTGCCATGGAGGAACCTTTTATAGAAAGGGTGCTTTCAGGAAAATAGAATTGTGAGAATTTATTATTCACTTTACTGATTTTTCTTTGCTTTCACTATAACATTATCCACTATCAGAGTTATTATTATTATTAACAACTGTACCGTCGTCAGGGGCCCCCTTCAGTTCGAGGCCCTAGGCAATTGCCTAGTTTGCGTAGCGTATCGTGACGGCTCTGCTACTCACAAAAAGTTTGGCATACTGTATTTGGCTTTCGGGTGAAATTTCAAGATGCACTATGACCTTTACAGGTGACCATAATGTGACATACTCTAAAGCTTTTAATGCACATGTCCAACAGTTCAGTGTTTTACATCTTGTTGTTTTCTAACAAGGAACTTAATGGCAAAATTCACAACAGCTGTTTGATCCATGAATCAACCATTAAATCTTCTGGTTCAGTCAGAATTGGTATTTAAACAGTCATCCTTATCATGCTGTTTACAGTTTGACATCATGAAACCAGGACAACACCTAACAATTGATCAACCATACCTCACCATCATGCGGAAGTGGCCACTGAGATTAGAGTGTCACAGAGTGTTATCATCAGGTTGCAACAAAGATACAAAGGGACTTGAAGAGTCACAGAAAGGCATAGAAGTGGACATCCTTTGGCCACATCTCACACTGATGACCGCTTCATTGTGAAGAGTGCCCTGTGAAACTGGATGATGAATGACACTCAACTGTAGGCACATTTAAGAATGACGAGAGGCATCCAAGTGTCACGTCACACCATTTGAAACCGTCATCATGGTCTGTGTGCAAGACGACCTGCAAGGGCATCCAACCACACCACCAGGTACAGGCATCATCGTCTCGCATGACTCAGGGAGCATTTACGCCAGACGAAGTACCAGTGGGCCTCAGTGCTCTTATTTGATCAAAGTCGATTCAGCAGAAAAGAGAGTACTATGCATCAGCCACTGTTATCACCAGACGAGCCTTGGTTGTGGTGTTACAGTGTGGGCAGGTGTGTCTAGTCAATAGAGAACTGCTCTACACTGTCTGAATTATTCAGTGGCAAGACCATACTACCTGAATAACACCATTAATCCAGTCATTGTGCCCCTGCATGAACAACACAGCTGCAATTTAGTCTTCATGGACAACAATGCTTTAGGTCTTTGAGGTCGCATCATTAGGGACAGGCAGCTGCAGACTAGGATATCTTGAATGTAATGGCCCGCATTTACTCCAGACCTGAATCCTATAGAAAACCTCTGGGATCAGCTGTGTTGTCGTCTAGAGGCTCATAACTCTGTAACCCAGAACATCAATGACCTGAGGGCTGCCCTTCAAGAAGACTGGGATGCCATGTCTCAGCAGACAATAAGTCGACTTGTGAACAGCATGAGGCATCATAGCAAAACTGTAATTGATTCTCAAGGGCACATTATTAATACTTTCACCTTTTTTGTTGTTGTATACCAACCACTGTTGTTGGCTTTTGTTTTAATAAATTGTTTGAAATGAGGAAATTACCATTACATGCATCTACTTAAATGCCCCACTTTCATGATTACTGTAGTGTGAACTTTTTACTTTCTATATAATTCCATAATTTCACCCAAAAGCCAAATATAGCCAAATTTTTTTTGTGTAGTGCATTTTGTTGATCATATAAAACAGTAACTTGCATTAATGTATTCATTAAGGCTGAGTTAATTACCTAAGCTGCTGTCATGTTCATGGTAATGTGAATTACAATTGTAATATCAAACCTTGCTTTTTTGAGTGACTTGTATAAGGAATTATCTTTCACAGTAGGTGGGGGTGTGCAAATAATCTGTACAGTAATAATGTACAATTATACAGTAATAAGAAAAATAGACCAGTACAGATTAGAAAGGTTCCACATAGTGTTAGGTTATCTTTTGGATTTTACAATGTTGAAATGTTGAATTAATTTTATTAAATCAAACCAAACATGTCATCCAACTCTACAGCAGAAGAAATAACTGCCTTATCTCCCCACACAAACTAATGCTCATTAACTTACTGTTTATCAGACCTATTTATATGATTCTGTGCAAGGGGATTCCACTCATAAAAAATGTTTACAGCAAACTTATTTTTAAAGAATAACTGCTCGCTATCCAAGCCCTACAGACAAGTGCCACTTCTTTGCTGGTTGACTAGAACCTGGGTTTCAAAGGTGTCGTTACAACGGCATACCTTCCTTGATGTGCTTCGACTACTTTATTTGCCAAGTTCATTATGCACACTATCTGTGACAGACTACATTAGTTCAACACACCACAGCTGCCAGCCCCAGTAATCCAATAGCAATGTAAAAATTCCATGTGGCAGGCCAATAAAACTCTGATTAGTTTCTCAGCTAAGGTACACTGATGCAGCAGTTGACAGACATGTGAAGAAAGGATTAGCATATCATCAGCACGGATTCTCCAGGGATGGAGAAGCTCGGTGCCCTCTCCTGTCTTCATTACAGACTGTACATATGCTGAAAAGCTCTGATCTGGTTTACACTGCCATTTGATTTTATACATGCTCACTGTGACCACCATGCTCATCAGAATGGCAGGTGTTAAAAGAAGCAGAAAAAAACAGAAGGCGTCAAATGGATTATGTAAATCTGCTCTATGTCATTGTTTTACCCTGTAAACCTTATTAATTTTTTTTTTATCTTTTTTTATTTCAGTGTTGTGATTATTAGAAGCCAATGACGGCCACAAAGTTAGCTGTGGAATTTAGTAAAAAGTTGAAAAAAGTTATTTGTAGGGGAGTTTAATGAAAATTGTTGTGTGCAAACGAGGAAAAATACTCCTAAATGGCTAAGATGCCTGAGTTTTATTGTGTCAGCCATTGTAGAATATTAGTTATGATGGTAAAAGGTAAGTTCCTTCCATGTCAATTCCATTTAATTTTTAGGATAATACTTAGTAGGACTGTACAGTGGCGCAGTGGTAGCACTGTTGCCTTGCAGCAAGAAGGTCCTGCATGGAGTTTGCATGCTCCATGCATGCGCGGGTTCTCACCGGGTCCTCCTGCTTCTTCCCACAGTCCAAAAACATTATTGTTGTCTCTCTGAATTGCCCTTAGGTGTGAAAGGGCGTGTGCATGGTTGTTTGTCCTATGTGTGTCTATGTGTCTGTGTTGCCCTGTGATGGACTGGTGACCTGTCCAGGTGTGCCCCGCCTCTCGCCTGTAGACTGCTGGAGATAGGGACCAGCTCCCCCGTGACCGACTATGGAATAAGCGGTATAGAAGATGAATGAATGATGACAAACATAATAGGACCTGTGACCCACAATGGAAGAAGCGGTAGGTTGGTGACATAATAGAAATTAATGTTAGGGCTGCAGGATAAGCATTAACACTGATTCCTTGCAGCAAGGAGGTCAAGGATTCAAATCTCGTTCTAGAGCTTGGAGTTTGCATGTTCTCCTTGTGGATGCCGAGGTACTCTCTAGATACTCATGTTTCCTCTCACAGCCCAAAAACATGCATGTTAGGTTAATTGGCCTCTGTTCATTGTCCTGAGGTTTGAGCGATTGTGTGCATGATTGTCCTTGTGCTTCCCTGTTTTGCCCTTTTGGTTTATTTGTGACCTGTCCTAAGTGTGCCCCGCCCCTCGCCATTTGATCTCTGGAGACACCAGCCTAGCTGACTTAGGATGGTTGGATACATGAATTAACAAATAACAAACCAAAAGAACTACCCAGTCTTCACAAGGTCAGAAAAGTAGATAAACCCTTCCTTCTGCTTTTCTGGAGCAGCAGCAGGTTTGTCGTCATTGCCTCTGCCCTGAAGAGATTATTTCCCCTCTCTGCTCATTTGTACATGGAGCTAATAACCAGTGTAGATCCACTTTATTGCTGTTGATGTCTTTGGGTTATATTCACAGTGGTAAAGAGGTTTCAGGAGAAGAAACGTATTATGTACAGGTGTGTCTAATATATAGAGCAAGTTAAGGACAATAGTACTTGTAGTGGATAAACTGATTGGTTTCTGGAAATCTGTGGATCAAATTCTTACTTCATACAATGCAAATACATTTTTTACTTTAATATCATGTTTTTCAATTTGGATTTTTGGTTGATATTCTGCCTGATCAAATGCTCATTTCCCTGAATTCATCCACTTCTTTTCTGCACCAACGTAATCTTGCTCAGGGTTGCAGGGGTGCTGGAGCCAATCCCAGCAGTTAAGGGGAAGGAGGTGGAGTAGAGCCTTGGCTCACCACCATTAATTTGTCTTGGCTACATAATGGACAGATAACCATCAGTCCATTATGTAGCCAAGACAAATTAATGCAACATATATTTTTTGGAAAAGAAACTTGAAGAAAACCCACACATACACTACCAGTCAAATGTTTTAGATACACTTTCTCACTTAGTGGGTCTTTTTTTGCATGACTATTTAGATTGTAGATTCTCACCAAAGGCAACAAAACTTTGAATGAACACACATGGAATTATATAGTAAACAAAAAGTATGAAACTCTAAACATTTTTATATTTTAGATTCTAGACTGGGCGCATGCGCACCCAGTGACTAGCAGTGGATACGAGTGCGTGTTGTTTGTTTTTTAACATTTCCTTAAGTTTTAAAGTTTTAATGTTTTTCTCATGTTTTAAAACTTTTGCAGCCTGAATATCAAAGGCACCAACACCGGCAAGCAAAGATGGACTCTCTTTTATTCTTCGGGCTGTGCATACTGGTATATCAGCTGATCAATCAGCTGTGTGCTGGCGAAATTACCGGGAATTGCGTGCAAAGTCAGGCTTCAGTACTCAAGAGACACACTTTTAGAGAAAATGTTGCCACTTTAGCTCCAGTGTCAGACTTTAATCCACAAATACCGGATCTCATCTGGAAAGACTTATATAGAGCAAGGAGAAATAAAGCCACAAGTAAAAAAAAGCAGGAAAGACAGGCAGGGATTAGACTTCCCCTTCCTTCTCTAATCTTGGCAAATGTCCAGTCCCTCAGGAATAAACTTGACGAACTCCTAGGTAGCGTTCGCTGCAAAAAGGAATTCAAAGACTTCTGCGTCTTGGCCCTCACTGAAACATGGCTCACTGAGCGGGACCTGGACTCTGACTTATCTATTGAAGACTTTGGGGCTCCACTTCAGCCAGCAGAGGTGACTAGGAAATCCCAAGGAGGAGGGGTCTGTCTATATATTAACAGGCGTTACTGTTCTTCTGTGACAATAAGGGAGCATATTTGTACACTGCACGTTGAACTGCTATCTGTGTCATTACTGGCCTTTTACCTTCCCCGCGAGTTTCCCTGACTCTTCACATGAATTGTGTACATTCATCCGAAAGCGTACCCTACCTGTGCCTCCAACACGATCTTCAATGTTGTGCAGAAACTGCAGTCTATCTCCCCTGATGCAAACTTCGTTCTAGGTGATTTTAACCATGTTTCTCTTAAAAAAAACATTAAGAGATTTTTATCAATATGTCTCCTGCCCAACAGGACATGATAAGACTTTAGATTTTTGTTATGGAAAAGTGAAGAATGCTTTTAAAGCTGTCCCTCTTCCTCTTCTAAACTCTGCTGACCATAACTGCATGTATCTGCTGCCCACTTACAAGACTGTTCTGAAGGGAGAAAAACCTGATACCAAAGACATAAAAGTCTGGACAGAGGAATCAGTTCTATCGCTGCAAAAATGTTTTAAGTGTACTGACTGGGATCTTTTTAAACAGTCGTGTGGTGATGATTTAGACTCATCGGTGGATGTTACATGCTATTATATAACTTTTTGCTGAGACATGATTATTGCATGTAAGCGGGTTAAACTATATCCAAATATATCCATGGGTTATGTCAAAGCCGTCTCTGCTTCCCCGTGTCCGTTGATTTGGGTACAGGTTTCAAAAGAGTGAAATAAACACAAAGTACAATCAGCTTATGTTCGCCTCTGCGCAGAGTGAGAGATAGGCCCCAGCCAAACACCTGCGAGCCCAACTCTGGTCTCTCTCTGCTTCCAGCTCATTTTATTCAGTCTCAAGGTGTGTTCAACTTATACATATATCATGTCACTCATGTATAGCATAACAATTCCTTAGGTCCAAATAAGGAGTGCTCCTGACATGTAATTTAGTTCTAATCTCCCATAATGCTTAAGGCACATGTCCTTGGGTTTGTTTACCTTAGACCTTTTGGACACCTTTCCGGAATGGTTTTCAGAACATGTCTGGAATGGAAGTTCACAAAAATACCATAAGATAAATGTAACAATGAGTGCTGAGAGAAACACTCCACCTATGATGAAACTCCTAGAGAGTCTAGTTCCCTTGCTTTGGGTACTCATTTTTTTTTAGAACTAATGAAACTTAAAACATAAACCTATAAAGTTAAATCATAACCTTAAAAAGATACAGAAACATCAAAATGTAATATAAAATGTTCGCCGAACGATGCCTTCTGGAGTGGGAGGGAAACTCTTCCACTCCTAGTGAGAGGGAAACTCAATCACTTCTGCCTCTTCTTTGCTGTTCTTCCTCTGTCTTCAGCTCTCAGGGCAGACTAACCCTGGGCTAATTTCTTTCACCCGGGGATTATTCTGCCCCTTCTTGGGTGAGAGAAGTGAGATTGTCTTTTCCTGTGTTTTCGCTCAGATCCTTCTGAACCTGAGAGAGGGATCGTTGAGGTGGTTCTGCTCCTGCACACTGGCTCCAGTGATACCAAGTAGCACCTTTGCCCTTCAGCCTGACTGCATGGGTTGTCCTCTCTGTGACCTGAAATGGACCAGTCCACCTTGGCTTTGACCACTTTCTTTTGATGACTTTCAGGAGGACCCACTCGGCTTCCGAGGTGGTGGTTCCAACCCTGGTCTCTGGTTCTGCTGGGATCTGTTTGGAGAAAGCTGTAACAAGACTGTGGAGAGATCTATAATAATCACGATGAGACATAGATTGTTCACACTCAGTGAGAAACGGTAACCTTGTTTGGGGGCCTGGAAATGGCCTCCCTGTTTGCAGCTCATGTGGGGTCAAATCATGTTTCTGATGTATAGAACTCCGTACAGACATCAGAGCTAATGGTAAGGCAGTAACCCAATTCATTTTGGTCTGTGCACAGATTTTAGCCAATTTGGTTTTAAGGGTTTGATTCATTCTTTCAACCTTCCCCTGTGACTGTGGATGGTACACAGTACCAAATGAGTGTTTCAGTCCCAGAAATTTTTCCACTTCCTTTAGTTCCTCATTTTTGAAATGTGTTCTGTTGTCAGACCTTATTTTAGCAGGAAAACCGTGTCTAGGGATATAATGATTTATCAAACACTTCACCACAGATTTGCTACACACCAACAGATATCTGAACCCATTTACTCTCTCAGTCATGTCTGTATAATCCATGATAACCTCTTTTCCTGCTATTGGGTCTACTGGGAACTTTCCAGGTGCTGGCTTCAAGGTTGGTCTAACATTGAAGTGCCTGCACATCTCACATGAATTAATCCAATACACTGCCATTGGTTTCAAAAAAGGGTGCCACCAGTGTTCAAGATTTTTCAACATTTGCGTTGTTCCCACATGTCCTACTCCGGTACTTCTTCTAGGGCTACTTTAGTAAGACCTGGTGGCAAGATGGGACGTCCGTCTGGGCTTCTCCAGAGACCACTCTGATCCTCTGAGCCCCCTCGGGCCTTCCAAACTGATTTTTCCTCAGGAGAGGCCCCCTTTTGTAATTTCATTACTTCTTCCAGGGTGGGTTCTGGTGTCCACCCTGCTTCTGAACACAGCATTATGTGCCTGGGCTGATATCCTGCACACTGTTTAGCTGCCTGGTCAGCTGCCTGATTCCTTTGTGCTACTCTGGTGTTACTGCTGTCATGTCCTCTGCATTTAATCAGAATCAGAATCAGAATCAGAAAAGCTTTATTGCCAAGTACGTTTTTGGACATACAAGGAATTTGTTTTGGCGTAGTCGGTGCAATACAGTACAAATTAAACAGTATAAACATATCTACAATATAATATAAATATATGTGCACAGTTTTAAGTGAGTGAGAGTAAATATAGAGCAGTATAAGATGCAAGAGCAATACAACAGTGCAGGTGATCATTGTGCAAGTAAAGCAGTGCAAGTAAAGCAGGAGTCCAAGCTGAGCGTTAATGTAACACATAGAGTTACAAGTTACAGGTGTCCTGTCAGCAAAAAAAGGGGGGGTGTGGGGGAAAGGGACAGTGTCAGGGTGGTTTCCGGGCTTTGTTAACCAGGCTGGTGGCAGATGGGAAAAAACTGTTCTTGTGGCGTGAGGTTTTGGTCCGGATGGACCGCAGCCTCCTGCCAGAGGGGAGAGTCTCAAAGAGTCTGTGACCGGGGTGGGAGGGATCAGCCAGAATCTTCCCTGCCCGCTTCAGGGTCCTGGAGGTGTACAGTTCCTGGAGCGACAGTAGACTGCAGCCAATCACCTTCTCAGCAGACCGAATGACACGCTGCAGCCTGCCCTTATCCTTGGCTGTAGCAGCGGCGTACCAGATGGTGATGGAGGAGGTGAGGATGGACTCAATGATGGCTGTGTAGAAGTGCACCATCATAGTCTTTGGCAGGTTGAATTTCTTCAGCTGCCGCAGGAAGAACATCCTCTGCTGGGCTTTCTTGATGAGGGAGCTGATGTTTGGCTCCCACTTGAGATCCTGGGAGATGATGGTTCCCAGGAAGCGGAAAGATTCCACAGTGTCAATTGTGGAGTCACAGAGGGTGATGGGGGCAGGTGGGGCTGGGTTCTGCCTGAAGTTCACAACCATCTCCACTGTCTTTAGAGCGTTGAGCTCAAGGTTGTTCTGGCTGCACCAGTCCAACAGATGGTCCACCTCCCATCTGTACGCAGACTCATCACCATCAGAGATGAGTCCGATCAGGGTGGTGTCGTCCGCAAACTTCAGAAGCTTGACAGACTGGTGACTGGAGGTGCAGCTGTTGGTGTACAGGGAGAAGAGCAGAGGAGAGAGAACACAGCCTTGGGGGGAACCGGTGCTGATGGTCAGGGAGTCAGAGACGTGCTTCCCCAGCCTCACGCGCTGCTTCCTGTCAGACAGGAAGTCAGTGATCCACCTGCAGGTGGAGTCGGGCACACTCAGCTGGGAGAGCTTCTCCTGTAGCAGAACTGGGACGATGGTGTTGAAGGCAGAGCTGAAATCCACAAACAGGATCTTGGCGTAAGTTCCTGTGGAGTCCAGGTGCCGGAGGATGAAGTGAAGGGCTAGGTTGACTGCATCATCTACAGACCTGTTGGCTCTGTAGGCAAACTGCAGGGGGTCAAGGAGGGGGTCGGTGATGTCTTTTAGGTGTGAGAGCACAAGGCGCTCAAAGGACTTCATCACCACAGAGGTCAGGGCGACGGGTCTGAAGTCATTAAGCCCTGTGGTCCTTGGCTTCTTGGGAACAGGGACGATGGTGGAGGACTTGAAGCAGGCTGGCACATGACATGTCTCCAGTGAGGTGTTAAAAATGTCTGTGAAGACTGGAGACAGCTGATCAGCGCAGTGCTTCAGGCTGGCTGGTGAGACAGAATCCGGACCAGCAGCTTTCCGGGGGTTCTGTCTCCTGAAGAGTTTGTTGACGTCCCTCTCCTGGATGGAAAGAGCCGTCCTCGGCGTGGGTAGGGGGCTGGTGGGGGGGAACTTCAGGGTGGGGGTTGGAGGTGCCAAGGCCCCTCTTGAGGTTGGAGAGATGGGGGTGGTGGATTGTGGCTGCAGCTGTTGGGGGGCGTCGTGGGAGATGGTTGCAGGACTGTCCCTTTGTCTTTCAAAGCGGCAGTAGAACTCGTTCAGGTCGTTGGCGAGGCGTCGGTCGTTGATGGAGTGGGGGGCTTTCGGCTTGTAGTTGGTGATTTGCTTGAGCCCTTTCCAGACAGACGCAGAGTCGTTGGCTGAGAACTGGTTTTGGAGCTTCTCAGAGTACAGTCGTTTGGCCTCTTTCACTGCCTTGCCAAACTTGTACTTTGCCTCTCTGTATATGTCTTTGTCCCCACTCCTGAAGGCCTTTTCCTTATCCAGTCTTAACCTTCTGAGTTTAGCTGTGAACCAGGGTTTGTCGTTGTTGTAACTCACCCTGGTGTATGATGGTACACAGCTGTCCTCACAGAAGCTGATGTAGGAAGTCACAGCCTCTGTGTACTCGTCCAGACTGTTGGTAGGACGAGTACACGGCTACTTCTTGAGGGAGCAACAAAGCTTCAGCCAACTTTCTCATTTCTTGTTCATGTTTAATGGGTTTCTGTCCTGCAGTTCTGAATCCTGTCCTCAGCCACTGTTTGAGTTCTACATGTACTGCTCCTGTAGCGTATGCGGAGTCTGTGTAAATGTTAACCCTCTGTCCTGCTCCTAGTTCCAGAGCAGCTATTACTGCCAAAACGTCTGCTCTCCGCGCTGATTGTGCGTCTGTCAGTTCCTCTGCCTGTACTGTGACAAAATCTGTCCCTGTGTCTTCCACCACCGCGTATGCTGCCTTAAGTCCTTCTGTGTCATGTCTGAAGCAGCACCTGTCTGTGTACAGGTTTTGGGCGTCTGTTAGGGATGTACTTTGTAGATCTGGTCTGATTTTTTCATTGAACTCCACTTTTTCTGCGCAGACATGTGGTGTACCGGTAGTTATTCTATCTGCTATATTTATTCCTTCATGTGTGTATGTGATGTTTGGGGCCTCCAGCACCTTACTCAGCCTCTGTTGTCTCAGTGGTGAGAGTGTGAAAGCCTGAGAGTTCACAAAGGCCACCACACCATGTGATGTCAATATGTTAAGAAGATGTCCCATCCCTACATGAGCTGTTTTTTGGATTATTTTAGCCATCCCTTCTGCATGTCGGGTGCACTCATGATGTCTTTGTTCCATGTTGTCCAGCATTACACTTATGTACATGTGGACTGTCCTAACCCCCCCTTTTTTCTGGAACAGCACACCATTTGCTGTGTGTGCTGTTACAGAAACATCCAGCTGAAAGGGCAACGTGTAATCTGGGTGTGCCAAATGTGCAGCTTGCGAGAGGCTGGTTTTTAAGTTAATGAACGCTTCTTCAGCTTCTCTGGTCCATTCAAGCGGGGCAGTGAGGTTTCTCATGCCCTGTTTTTTGACAAGATCTCTAAGGGGTGCAGTGAGGTCGGTGTAGCCAGGCACAAAAGATCTGCTATACCCTGTGAGTCCTAGGAAAGACAACATGTCCTTAACCAGGAGTGGTTTTGGGTGGGACAAAACTGCAGATTGGTGAGCTGAGGACATCCCCGTGCCAGGTTGGGAAACAACTCTGCCCAGAAAGTCAACCTGGCGTCTGCAGATCTGGAGTTTGGCTTTGCTAACCTTGTAGCCTTTTTTAGCCAAATGTGACAGGACAATTGCTGTTGCCTCAAGGCATTCAGCCACAGTGGGTGTTGCGAGGAGAATGTCATCCACGTACTGAATCAGAGTGGTGTTTGGTGGTAATAGGCAATCTTGGAGAGAGTCTTTTAGAACCTGATTGAAGATTCCTGGAGAAAGCGTGAATCCCTGCGGCAAACGAGTGTATCTATACCTATGAGATTTATAGGTAAATGCGAAAATGTCCCTGCATTCCTCAGCTAAAGGAAGGCAGAAAAATGCGTTGGCCAGATCAATGCAGGTAAACCAGCAATGGTCAGGGTTAAGATTTGTCAGACCAACATTGGGATTGGGCACAGGAACGGTAGGGGTGGTCAAAGTTGCATTTATGGCCCGTAAATCATGTGCCATGCGCCATTTACCTGTCCCTTTTTTCTCCACTGGCAAAATGGGTGTGTTCCATGAAGAGGAATGTGCGGACTCTAAAACGCATGAGTTCCAGAGGCCTTCCACTGTATCTTTAATGCCTAATTCTGCTGCTGGTTTGTGAGGCTATTGGGGCTTCCATATTTGTTGGTCAGTGATCAACTGAAAGGTAATGGGGGAACATTGAATCAGGCCTACATCTGTGGGCCCCTCTGCCCAGAGAGTGGAAGACATTTTTTCCACAATAGCAGCTGCCAGCGGATGGTCTGTTTTTTCCCTACATTGGTGTCTGTCTAACTGAACATGCTCCAGTGAGCCCACATCCGTGGAGTGGTTGAATATAAATGGTAAATGGACTGAACTTATATAGTGCTTTTCCAGTCATACAGACCACTCAAAGCACTTTACACTAGAGCCACATTCACCCAATTGCACTCACTAACGCTCACACATTCATACGCAGATCAGTAGGCAACTTGAGGTTAAGTGCCTTGCCCAGGGGCACATTGACCTATGGCAGGAGGAAGCTGGAATTGAACCCACAACCTTCTGATTGCAAGATTACTACTCTTCCTACTGAGCCTTGCCGAATATGTGATAAGTGTTACCTGAGGGCGAGTAAAAAAGGTCAGGGGTTGCCAAAGGCTGCCAATCCTGTAGGTTCAGGGAGCATTTTAACACACCTCCAAGTTCACATGCTTCATGACCTGGGTGCAGGGCCAAAGAGACATGAGGCACGCCATCAGACCACATCCTAAACCACACTTCCTGCTCTTCAGTCAAGTGAACCTCGGCCACCACTCCTTCTGGTGCTACATAAATGTCTGTGGTGACAATGTCCCAGTGTGTACCCTCTAACTCGTCAGCAAAGCTTTCCTGGTAACATTCACAATTATTTCTATCATAAAACATTGTGACATGCGGGGTGTCAGGAGAAGGTATATAGGGCGCCAGAGTGGAGACCCAGGATTTCCACCGATGGAAAGCCGAGAGAATGCCTCTGTGAGCAGTGGTTTCAGTTTGCAGCAAAACCCAGTATATATCAGCCATTGAGTCCTGCAGTGGCTGGAGGAGGTACTGTCCATGTGAAAAAGAAGTGTTATTGCCATAAAATAACTGGATGCCATTGGGCAGGTGAATCTGCAGTCCATCAGTCCCGCATAAAATGGTTGCTCCCAGTTTTATTAACATGTCTCTACCCAGTAAATTTACTGGTGTGTCAGTGGAGACTAGATAACTGTGATTCAGTGTCTGTCCACCAATTTCAGTCTTTAAAGGCTTGGTATATGGCAGGACCTGTTTTGCCCCCGAGAACCCCATGACAGTTGTAGTCCTGGTGGAGAGTGTGTTTGGAGGAGCCTGTTTGATGGTTGAACATGTGGCCCCAGTGTCCACCAGAAAAGGAAGGCTATTTCCGGACATAGTCACAGACAGCAGGGGGTCCGCAGTCCCGCTGTCTTCTGGGGTCAGTGGGGACCTTCAGTGGTGCTCAGGCCAGAGACTAGGCTCGTCCCAGGCTGTTCATTGGAGTTGTGGTCCGTGTGCACCGCGTGCTGGGCCACCTCTGCCTCTCTGTATGGACGGGCCGGAGGAGCCATGGCGGGACCATAACACCCATACCCTCCGGGTGGACCATTCTTATGGGTGCAATCTCGGGCCCAATGTCCAGGCTCATTGCAGTAGTAACACACATCAGCACCACCCAGTCTCTTCTGTGGTCCTCTCTGGAATCCCCTTGCTCCTGGCCCCCCACGTCCCCCAAAATGACCAGCATGTCCCTGATATGGGACCAGGGCCTGATGCCACTGTCCTGCTGTTTCTTGATTTCCAGGAAATGGAGGAGCCTGAGGGGGCTGAGACACTGCACCTTCATATATAATTTTAGATGTTTTACCCTCCTTTTTCTTTTCCCCGACCTTCTGTTTAGCTTCTGCTAATTGCATTTTCAGGAGCTGAGTTTGTTACGTTTTTAATTCACTCTCCTCATTTTGTTTTGCCTCTTTGACTTTAGATAAATGATGCATCAGATGGCGCTCCCATACTCCAGTCTCTGATCCAGGGAGGTCGGGATTATCCTCCATACTAGTTTTAACCTGCAACGGTAACCCTCTTAAGACAGCATCCCGGAACCAGTCCCTTTGGGGACCAGCTCTGTCTGGATTTGTTCCTGTCTGTGTTTTCTACATGGATTTGCACTGATCTAAATATTCTTTAGGATTTGTGATTGCGTTCCACTCAAATTTTGGAATGGTACGTCCTCTGGTTACTGAATACATTTGTCTAAGAGCTATGCCTATGAGAGTGGAATAAAAAGTAAATGGGTCCCCATCTGGTGCTGTTGTTGTACCCGCAACAAGCTCTATGTCCCTACAGCTGTGTGGCTTCATGCATCGTCCGGCAATGGCCCTGTAATCACCTAGAGCTAACGTGGTGCCTGCTGTCAGGGAGTCCAGTGTCTGTAACCATATAGAGGCACCTTCTGTGATCAGGGGCAATTTATCACACAAAGTTGTGAGATCTCCCAGTGTGAATGGCTTGTATCAGTTTCCTCCAAATTGTTGTTGGAACAGCGGACCCATATAAGAAGGTTTGGGCTGGGTTCGGGGTCTCATGTTATAGCCATGTCCAGCAGGGGGAGGAATAGCCTCAGGTACTGGTGGCATTGGGATTGAGGGAGATGACATAACTTCCTAATTTTCAATTGGTGACTGATTCTGTACTGTAATAGTTGGTGCCTGCATGGCAGCGTCTTAATAAGTTACTGCAGTCAGTGGTTCTTGTTTTACCCATTTCCCTGACACTGACATATTAACTAAGCCCTCAGTTACATCTGATTTCAGAGGTGTGACCAATTCCATATCACTAGGTGAATGGGAAATATACGAGGTGGAACACTTTATTTGGCCAGAAAGCTGGCTGCAATTAGTCCCGTAATACCCGGTCAGCAAATGGGTCAGTTAGTGGAGCCTGTGAAATGAATGAACCTCCACAAGACAGCTCAGAGTCAGCACTGGAATGTAAGCTGAGAGAGATGGGGGCGGAGAAGGACGAGGGGTCAGGCGGTGATGGGCCAGGAGGAGGCTGGGCAGTTACTGGCGGTAAATCACACACGCTCACGTGTCCCCCAGTAACTTGCAGCGTGGGGTATAAGCCAGTAAGAGGAGAAGTGGGGGCCGTGGTGTGTGATAAAGTAGGCTGATGTGCGAGAAGTTCATATGATGGTGGCATTTCAACTGTACTGCTATCTTTAATCTGTCTGCTTTTCCTGTCAGTCATCGCATGATCAAAATGTTTCATCTTTTTCTGCTTTGTCTCTAAGTTCCTTCCATTTTCCTCTGCCCAACCACCTGCAGTCTCTACACTGTTTATCAGCCAACTCTTTCTCCTGATTTGACTTTTTCACCTTCAACCAAAACCACTTGCCAACATTCTCTCTATCTGTCTTGCTCTTTCCATCTTTTGACAATTCTTCATTTATTTTAGAATCCATCCGTTTAACCAACCTCTGTTCCTCTGTGTATTCATGTGATTTCTTAATAGCAGCTTTCATTACTAGCAGCTGGTTCTCTATGCTCTTCCATGGATCATTCTGTTTCTCTCTACTATTATCAAATTCACCTTCCATTCTTATGACAACTACTATACTTTTTTCTAAAAGATATATTTTTAATGCGTTATCTCAGTCACTCACTCATTCAGTTCTGACCGACCATCAAGACACCAGAACACATTCACCCCCCAGGAGCCTGTTTTCAGTGGCCAGTCCTTGTTATCACCGTCAGGTTACCAGACCGAACACTTATCCAGTCCCCCGGGCCTTTCACCGTTTTTTTTTAACCCGCAATGGGAGCCGCTCGCTGCTTGGCGTTCTTCCCCATACACACAACCGCTTTCATTCACTCGTGTTTTCCTAATTAGTCTGGTCTTGCTTGTGTGTGTCTCCAGCTCACAGCTCATTCACTTTTTAACCCTAACAGGTCTGTTGTTGGTTATTCATATCCAACTCACAGCTCATTCATTTTTAACCCTAACAAGTCTGTTGTTGGTTATTCACATCCAACTCACGGCTCATTCATTTTTAACCCTAACAAGTCTGTTGTTGGTTATTCATATCCAACTCACAGCTCATTCATTTAACTTTTATTTCTGTCTGATCTTGTTGGTTTTACCCAACTCACAGCTCATGGCCGGACTTACAGTTATAATAACTTCTGTTCAAAGCTCTTAAGAAAAGCATCTCGAACTCATAGGACTTTTCTATCTTACAGTGTTATTTCCACCGCTTATATTGTTCCTTCTGTGTTTATGCAGACGTCTGTAATCTGAGTTTTCACAGAGAAATGTCTCTGTTAGCATCAGCATTCACACACAGTATATTTTGCCTAGTCTTGTTCTCAGTTATATGTAGAATTTGAGGTTTCTAAATCCCCTCGGGCCTCTAACCCAGCTAACAATAGTCCTCCGTCGAAGACTACTCTGAACTGCCACGTTCGAGAAATTACTATATTTTTCCACACAAAACCACCACTAAATCTTGTAATTCTCTTAAAACAACATCCTATTCACCAGTTTAAATCCTAATCAACATTTATGACACTCTTTTTCTTTACGTTTTGGCAAACTCAGACTTACTAAGACATCGGACACAATTTTAATTTAGCCTATCGAAAATCCAAAAGCAGAGTTTGATAAAACAGGTTCTGCTTACCTTTTCTGTAGTTTTTGGCTAGCCTGTGTCCGGTGTCTGTTGGTCCTTGTCAGTGATCCCAATTTTTCACCTGTTCTTCCAAATCCCGGACGACGCCCCCAAGTTGTCGAAGCCGTCTCTGCTTCCCCGGGTCCGTTGATTTGGGCACAGGTTTCAAAAGAGTGAAATAAACACAAAGTACAATCAGCTTATGTTCGCCTCTGCGCAGAGGGAGAGATAGGCCCCAGCTAAACACCTGCGAGCCCAACTCTGGTCTCTCTCCGCTTCCAGTTGGTTTTATTCAGTCTCAAAGGTGTGTTCAACTTATACATATATCATGTCACTCATGTATAGCATAACAGTTCCTTAGGTCCAAATAAGGAGTGCTTCTGGTTATTTTCTTCTGGCAAGCTTATCCTCCCCTATCTTCTTCACCCCCATCCGGTAATCCCCTGTCCTTCACCAATTTATGACCTCTCCCTATGCTTCACTCCCCTCTCCTCTATCTGCACATTCCAGTTACACACATAGATAGTTTATATTCTACAGTTACTAAATCAGTCAAGTCCTGTTTACACAAGAAATCAGTTACTTTTAAACAAAGAACAGTTCCTGACCAGCATTTAGCATAAAAATAATTAAAACTTGAAATTTTAAAAGCAAAAGTATAAAACCAAATTGGAGAAAAAATGTATGTACAAACAAAACTTGGTTCAGCATGGGCTAGTATGAAGACTAGTATTGCTGGCCTTCGGAAGCCACTTAGCGGCACCCATGTCACTTTAGATGGTTTTAATTCAGACTCTGATCTGGAAAATGCTTGTAACTCATTTTACTGTCGTTTGGATACTTGCGATTTTAGCAAGAAAATTCAGAAACTTGTTCATAACCTTAAAGACACAGAGCACTTTAACATCAACCTCCAGGATGCGAAAAAGGCTTTTCAGAGTTTAAATGTAAACAAAAGCCACAGACATAATAATGCATGTGGCCATTCTGTTAAATTTTGTGCCAATGAGCTGGGCCCTGTGTTTCACTATATTTATAATAAGTCTTTTCAAACACAACATGTTCCTACTATTTGGAAAGATGCTGTTGGGGTTCCCATCCCTAAATCTAATTGTCCAAAACTGTTAATGATTTTAGACCAGTAGCTGTGACCTCAGTCTTAATGAAAATTTTTGAATGGTTGATTAGAGGTAAGATTTTAAAGCAGATTTAAATTTTTTTAAACCCCATGCAGTTCGCCAACAAGCCTCACAGAGGAGTAGAGGATGCAAACCTCACTCTGCTAAACTTGCTTTTTAAACACCTGGATTTTAATGGGGCCACAAGCCAGATTTTTATTTGTGGATTTTTCCTCCGCTTGTAATACAATCCAACCTCACATTTTAATTAAGAGACTCCTTAAATAGTTTGTCTTAAGTAAGAATCTTTCTGGTTGGATTTGAGATTTTTTAATTAACAGGACACAGAGAGTGAGAGTAAACAAGTGTCTCTCAGATTTTAAACATACTTCCACTGGGTCACCTCAAGGCTGTGTACTGTCACCTTTACTTTTTATTCTATACACAAATGGATGTCAGAGCAGACATGACAACAGGTTCATCATAATGTATGCAGATGATTCTGTTATTGTTAACCTTCATAAAGAGAGTGAAAGCAGCCACAGCCTGGTGACTGATGACTTTGCCCAATGGTGTGAGGAGTCCTACCTCCTCCTTAACCCAGATAAGTCCAAAGGTATGATCATTGATTTCAGGAGGAAGCATTAGTAAATTTTTCTTGCATTTAATGGGAAATGTTAAATCTATATCTAAATCTTAAATCTATATCTAAATATATATATCTTCAATCTAAATATTAAATCTAAATCTAAATGTGAAATCTAAATATTAAATATTAAGGTCAGCATAATGTAGATATACATGCAGAATTAGAAAGAATGACACTTAAATGTTTGTAAGTTAAAATGAAGTAACTTGTCTTTATTATTTTGTTTCTTTATTTTTTTTAGGATCCAGGAAGCAAGAGCTTGATGAAGCTCTTGTGGACTTCATAGTGAAGGACTCCCAGCCTTTCTCTGTATCCAAACCTATACCACCCAGCCAAACAGTTCCTTGTCACACCAGCCTCCTCTGTTCCCTGTGAAAGAGTATTTTCCAAAGCTGGCAAAATTGTCTCAAAAAAAGAAACCATTTGAGCCCTTCTACTGTGCAGAAATAACTTTTCTTGAATAAAAACACCTGAAGTAACACAAGCACCCTCTTTATTACACCAAGCACAATATCCAAAAACACTCAGTACACCAAGCACACTCCCAAAGAAAATATCAGAATCAGCTTTATTGCCAAGTTTGTACATACAACAAACAAGGAATTTGACTCTGGTAAACTTTGCTCTCTGGGTTTCTTTTTGGTTTTTTTTTGCGTTATAAGATATATTCGGCATATATCTTTATGTCCTTAAATACATATATACAATATACACATATACAAGGTGGAATTGCGACTTTGGTACTCTATTAAACGTTCAACAGAGAAACAGCCTGGGGGAAGAAATGACAAACACCACCCCTCTCAATCCAAGACCATTCTATTTTGCAAACTCATAGTTCTTATAGCCTGCTGCTCCTTGGTCAGAACAGTGAAACCTTCCTCAGTTAAAGCAGTAAGATTTTCTAACTCAACTGACAACTCATTAATCCTATGGGCCGCAATAGCAGCACCATAACTAGGAATAATTGTACCCAAAATCACTTTCCAATGTGGAATCCTAGCTCTCTTCGCGGTCGTTGGAAGCCCCTCTAGGCAGGGGGTTCAGAACCAGGAAGCTGCTCAGGTGGTGTTCCCGTAAACACCTTGCAGTGTAGCATAGACTCAGGTAACATGCTCTGCTACCTTGACAGCGGTGTGGGTGACTAGTAGGATCTGATATGGGCCATTCCAGCATCTGGACTTAAAATGTGTTCTCCTGGAACTAAGGAGTGGAGTTTGGAAGTGGCTGTTTCTAGTAATGCAGCATTCATACTCTGTGAAACTTGAGAAAGCACAATGGACAGGTTTTGACAGTAAAACAACATCCTCTCTTCACAAAAAGATGTGGAAGGCAGAGATCCTAGCAATATCTCCATGCCCAAATTAGGAGACCTGTCAAACAGCACTTCAAAAGTCTCAATCGTAAGTGAAAACAATAAGTAGAGCCTTCACTTGGCAAATTCTTTATTTCAAAGTCCCATTCTCAAGCCTAGGTGCTTACGTTGAACTTCATCAAAACATCCAGCAAAATCAAAGAGAATTAATCTTCTGACTCCACCTAGTATACTAGCAGTGACCATCAGCTAAATATTCTGAATATAAAAATGTGACATATGATGTTTGAGGTAGGCCTGATTACAGGTCATTATTTCCATAATTTCAGAATACCCAAAGAGAATTTAAAAAATGGTCTAATCTTTGGAGATGTAAAATTTCACAAAAGAGTTAACACCATACATTCAAACAGGTTTTCAGAATGTGATCTTAGGGAGCTGTTCACCATTTATATAAACAAAGTACAACGTCTCTTTCGCATTGTCACTAAGTCCTCACTGGAAGTAGGAGCTACCCTTTCTCCATGAGTGCTAAAACTTTTGTAATCTCATGTTACTTTATTCTTTATTCTGACATTCCCCTCTCCTGGCGCAGAGTCCAACCCATGCGACAATCCAGCAAAAAGTTAAAAAAAAAAAGTTCTAGGAACCAGGATCACATAAAAAAAAATCAAAGAAATGAATTCTGACATAACTATGTGTCACTATGAAATTACCAAAAGTAACATAAATAAAATCCAGTTGTTTTTAACTGCCATTAACAACAAAACGCAAACTTCAGTTGTTGTGCAGTATATCAATGTCTCACTTAGAAATAAGTCACATATCAACCTTATTTGTCCTGTATGAAGATGAGTATTAGATTAATGGAAATCTAATTTAATTTTGATGCATAAACCCTACAAATTTAATCTAATTAATAATTCCCACCAAGTATGAAATCATGACTCAGATTCTTTATCAAAAATATATTACTTACTTTTGGCACATCTTGAACTGTCAGCTAGCTTAATGGCTCCAGGGGAAACTTTCAATCTAATAAGTCACCAATGATTCTGCATGCAAAACTAATTCTTCAAACTAGGTAAACTATTTCATTAGCCTTTTAATAGTAAAACACATAAATCTAAAAGTCATGCTACATCCTTAATTATTTTACAAAAATCATGTTTTTAAGGCAACAATCACTACAAGCCTATTGATTCTATTGTCTCTTAAACAGTGTTAAAACTCAGGAAGGGAGGTGCTGAGCATTACCATGAAAGCAAAGGTGTGTACAAGCCTGGTAGGTGGGCAGAGTCAGGCAGAACTAACCTCTGATGGGCAGCCTATGGACGGACCCCACAGTTTCTTCATTCCAACCCACCTTAGTGTACCTCAAACTGCAAAACTATTAACATACACCTACCTCAGAAACAAGCTGCTTCCTAACTCTCCTAAAAACTCAAAGTTTTAATCAATCTGGGATTTAGAAATATTAGTCTAAACATGGATTATTGTCATGCAGCACATAAACAAACATTCATTCCAACAAAACAAAGACAAAACATCAAAGACAAACAAATGGCCAAATTTGAAGCTTCAAGACTTCAAAGAAATTTTTAACAATCTCTTTTCAAAATATGTTTTCTCAGCCATATCTCTTAATGCTGTAATTGATCAATTTTGTTATGACAATCTTCAGGATCCTGTTTTAAGATGAGTGCACATAGTCCAAAAAGATCTCAAACTATTTAGAAGCACAGCAACAGTTTTCTCTAACATGAATCCAAATTTACTGATACTGAAACCCTTTGCCAATTCTTTGTACTGTAACTCTGTAATAATAATAGCTACAATCCGGAGTTATTGTTATAATTCTCTTTTTGTTTGGCTCAATTTGATCGCAGCTGTATTCAAGAATTTCTCTGCTCAGGTTAAATGCAAAGAAGTATTTTAAGTCGGCATTGAAATTTCATGCAGTGTCTTAAACAAAAATTAAGCTAAGAAGCTTGACTCTGAACTGGACTTTGTTCCCACATAGTGTTTCAAAAGAGAACAAACATCATTTTCTTTAATTTGGGCTATTTAAATTTTGAGAGTTGGGGAGAAAATTATTACTAGAACCCCTATTTTATAATCTAAATGCTGATAAATGTTCCAATATTTTATTTCTTAGTAATCTGAAATTATCTTGTGTACCTTTGTACTCCTAGGTATTCTTTTAATCTTTAAACTCTAAGAAATCAAACAAGGAGACTGGAGTTTGAGCCGACCATCCTCTTTAGTGTTGAGAGAGCCTTTATTTCTTTTATTTTCCTAGAATAAAGGATTTGACTTGTCTTTATTCCGTTATAAAGAATCCCAGCCTTGGCTCCAAAACAAAACTCTTCAGCCCCAATCTGTGTTCCCCAGAGTAGAAATTTTTAGTATTATTGCATTTCAAAGCCACCAAAATGACTGGAACTCATCATTGGCTTAGATCTGTTTTTAATAGGTAATCGGTCTACCTTTAATTAAGTATTATAATTTTATGGACCCAAAATCTATGGCTCACGGGCTTCAGGAGTCCAGGAACCACATGTTGAAGACTGCTGCAATGAACAACGATGTTAGCTTTCTGCAGAGATTGAAGGATTGGCTAAATATCTCCAAATCTAAGATTGTATTATTTCTGGCTTGGACAATAATCTGATTTAAAAATTACTAGTTCACAGCTCCTAATATACCCCACATCATATTTGCTCCCAACCCAGTTCATAAGAAGCTACAGACAAATATTATGCTAAAAAAAAAAAAAAACAAGAACAAAACAAAAACACTGATCTGTTTTAAAATAAAGGAAAAGCATGCTTAAAAAATTTAGTACTGTGGTGGAAAATAATTCCACAGTTCCGAAGGCCTGTTCTATGCAGAGTCTTTTAGGGAACATGAGATTAGTTTAATTTTGTGTGGTACCACTGTCCAATCAGATTCTTTCTTAACTTCAAAAATAACCAAATTTTTTCCATTCTCATTTTAAAGGTTTGTTTTGCCAAGGAAAATGTGTTTAACAAAACCAATTACTCTCAAAAGTTTAAAAGGTTTTAGCTGGTGATATCTTAGAAAACATCAAGTATTTTAATATTTCTGTGCAACAAAGAACTGATTAGGTTTCCTTTCCTTCCCCAGAGGAAAACAAAAAGAACCTGCAGAACTAAGCCTTTCATAGTTTTTGTCAGGACCTGATATAAGGTACACTGTAAATAAACAGGCAGCATGAATCAGAAGAGGGAAGGAAAAACTAATATAACCTCTTCCCAGCAGCTGCTGTGAAAAACATTGAATTTATACCTTCCACAGGCGAACGTTAGCACTTGCAGACAAAAACTGCATGCCACTGTAAGTATTGTGTCAGAGACTGTATAAGGACCATCTGCAGTAAAACTAAGCCTGTTTTAATGAGGTCTCTACCCATTAGATTTACGGGATACAAACTCTGACAACAGAAAACAATGGCTGAAGGAGAAGCCCATCAGGTGTTACGCATGCGCTGGGTTTTGAAAATGCTCCTTCATGAGATCTGTCCTGAGGATGACATAGAAACACATCGTTACTGCTGAGTTTTGTAGATGTTGTAACTTCCGTTGCTTTTTAATAACTTTTAATAACTAGAATAATTGGCTCCGAATATTCCACGACGAAAGAGAACTTCTCTAAAAGAATTAACTGGAAAGTATCAAATGAGCTAAGTTATCACCCTTTTAAAAATTATTTTCTAACCCCAAAATAATATTTTAACCCGCTACATCTGTCAACGTCAAGCAAGCGTGTCACATGAGCAGCGGTTAATAAGTGTTCTTCGTTGCAGAAAATAGGAAAAGGTTTATACAAATGTGTGTGTGTTTGTACGTTACCCCCTCAGTTTCTTAATCGCTCCAGAGTCAGACTGTTGTGGCACACAGTCCTCTATCAGTCCAAAAAAACCCAGGCCCCTCCCAGGTATGTTGGTGGGGCATTCACTTCTTTCTTGACTACTTTTACTTCGCCAGGAGGGAGAAAGAACTTTGCTCCAGCCTGTTTCTCTTCTGCCTGCATAAGATGTGCTTTCAATATAAATCCAGTGTATCGCTCTTCTGGCTCTGGCAAACAGCATGGATCGTTGTCCATCTCAGTGGGTTTGGGGCCAGACTTCTTCTGAGTTTCGCTCTGGTGGAAACTCACAGTCATTTGCAGGAGGCATGCAGACCCTCTCTCTTTCAGGCCATGCTGAAGAAGCGTCTCTGGTGGAGTACCCATGGGAACCCTCTTCCCTGCTGTTTTTTTTTTTTTTCTTTTTAAATGCACACTACAACAACACGCATCAACACCACATTTGAGCTGGCGGAGGCAGGCTTGGGGTCTTTTCACAACCCGTTCGTTATTTCCCATCAGTGGTCAGAGGCAGGGAGAGGGATTGGGTCCTCTACTCGGGTCTGGGCTGGGGTTGGGGGTCGGGTCTTGGGGATTGTCTGGTGCTGGGACTGGCGTTTCGGCTCTCTCAGGATCGCTTGGGTTCCCTTGGATCTCAGCCCCTGGCTTTGGCCCATGGTCTGCCAGCTGGGGGGGTGCCAGGGTTGATTGGGATGTGGCCCCGCTTTGGTGGAGGGGCTGGCCGGCCGGACTGCTTGGCGGGCCGTGGTGCGCCATGTGGGGGTGCGGGTGGTCGGCTGGCTGTGGCGCCGCCGGGGTTTGGAGGTGGGGTTGGCAGGGTGCCCAGTAACTGGTGCTGCTGTGACCTTCTTCAACTACTTCCTTCTGTGGTTCTGGCCCATGGTCAGGTGCCGGGCTGTGGGTGGCGGTCGAGGGAGGGGCGGTGGAGCATGTCTTTTGACTGCACTGGGGCGGCTGGTGGGTTGTGCTTGGCCTGGACGGTTGGCCTGCATGGCCCAGGTACTCGGCTGGTGCATGTATCCCTCTCGTGGACTGGTGGGCTGGGGCTGCTGGCACTGTCTGGGTGGGTTGGGCGGGCTTGGAGGTGTGGTGCTCTGCTGGCTGTCGTGTCCAGGGGGGGGATCGGGGCAGTGGGCTGGGGGGTGGCGTGGAGGGGTTGTGTCCACTTCTGGGATGTGGGGTCACCGGCGTTTGGATCGGCAGCGATGGAGCTGAGCTGGATAGTGTTTCTCCCTGGGCGGTCGTTGCAGTGGCAGTGATGTAGTGTTTTTTGTGGCTGAGGGGGGCGTGGTTGAGGACACTGGCCCTGGGTGCCTGCCGCTGGCAGGGGACCTCTTGGTGGGTGAGTTTTCCCATCATGGTGCGGGGTCGGGGGTCCTGTTGTAGGTGTGGTGCTCGGTGGGGTCTGCCCTGTTGCACCAGTGGGTGGTGGGGCCGTTGCGCGGGGCCCTTGCCTTGCTGTTGCGGCGTGCTGTGTGGTGGGGACTATAGAGTATGCATGGGGAGTGTGAGTGAGTGTATGACGTCCATTGTTGTTTGTCTTTACTTTGGGTGCGAGTGATTTTATGTGTATGCATGAGGGTGGGAGTGGGTGATTGTGACTGTGTGTGCCTGTTTTTTTTTTGTTTTTTTTGGGACAGGTTGGGTCTTGGACCGCTCCCTCTCCTGGATCAGGTAAGGCCCCCCCATATCATGAATGTCTGTGGCTTGGATCTGCTCATCCAAGCCACAGTGTCCATCCGGGGACCGTGGGGCAGGTCTGTGGGTCCTCATATTTTTGTGGAGAAACCTTGTATACAAAAGCGCGTCTACACTCATACTCACAGGTGTTAAGCTACTCTGCTGGACAGGACACGGTAAAAAAAAAAGAAGTAGCCACGGGAAGGGCAGGTTTCTAAAGTCCAGACTCAAAAATGCAGATGTTGCACTCAAATCCCGTGCTTGTATGTGTGTGAGACAGAAGAAAAAGTTTAGTATAGGTTCAGATTTTGCACACAGAAATATTATCAGTCAGTCAGTCAGTTGTCCACATGCCTGTCACTTCCTTCGACAACATGCACTATACTCCTTTCTAAAACAACTTTCTTTCAGCATTTTTAATATCCCTTTTCACTTTTACCTTCTTTTCCAACTGATTGCTGTATTTAAGACAAACTAAACTTCCTGCAGGAAAAAAACTTGTCTTATCTTCCCAAATTAAAGCACATTTAACACAACCATCCCCACCATTTTTTTCATTATTTTATAAATCACAGAGTCTGGAGAAGGACGCACCCCTGATGCCTTTGAGGAACCCATTTCTTTTTTACCTGTTCAGCGGCAAGTGCCTTTGTTCCTTGCTGGATCCTTTTCTGTTGTTTATGCCATTGTTACCAAAGTCCTGTCTGGTCACCCTGTGTCCTGGTCTGGATCTGGTTCAGCCTGATTCCGGTTTACCTGCCTGGTCTGCTTACAAGAACAATTAAAGACTCGTCTTATCTTCGCTCCTCTGGCTCCTGCCTCCTACACTGCACGTTGGTCCTACTACAAACCCGCATTCTCTGACAATATTTGGATAACTGTCCTGTACCAAGTTGCATTGGAACAACACACTTTCCAAAGCCATATATGAACTCATATATTATATAGAATCATTACACATAGAGTGATATATTCTAAGTCTTTGTTTCCTGTACCTTTAATGATTATGGCATACAGGGAAAGAAAATCCAAATTTCAGTGTCTCAGAAAATTAGAATATCACATTAAACCGATCAAAAAATTATGTTTTAAGCACAAATGTCAGGCTTTTGAAAAGTATGCCCATTTCTATGCACTCAAAACTCAGTTGGGCCTCTTCTTGCATGACTTACTGCATCAATGCACTGTGGCATAGAAGCGATCAGCCTGTGGCACTACATAGGTGTACTGAAAGCCCAGATTGCTTTGACAGCTGCCTTCAGGTCATCTGCCTTGTTGGGTCGGGTGTCAGAGAATTTAAGTACACCCTTTCATCAAACTTTTTGACAGGTGGGCGGGACGTCCGGTGAGGGCGGGACTTCCGGTGGGGGCCATGTGGGCGCCATGTGGTTGCCATGTGGGCAGGAGGTCACGTGATCAAGCAGGTGGTGTGTCCAAGGGGGCGTAACCGTGGATGCTGATTGGTTGTCGTCATTAGGGGCGATACCTTAAATGAGTCAATTAAAACACAGGGGTGTGTTTAAGGGTGTTACGGGGAAGGCCTTAAATGAGCCAATTAAAACACACAGGGGTGTGTTTAAGGGGTGTTATTAATAATCTGTATGTTTTTTCAGGCGTTAATACATCTAAAAAACAAAAAAAAGACATGCATCCTTTTATATTTTAAAGGTATAATCAACTTAATGTTGACCTATCACATGAAATCCTAATAAATGAACTGTGTAACCTGACAGAATTGTAAGTTCATTTTGCTTTACAGCAGGACCTATTTGTTGAATATATGAGCCAGTCTAAATCAGTTCAAAATAGAAAAGACCTAAAAAGTAAATTAAAAGATTGTGCTTCACTACATCGATGGAACGAGAAAAACCTTCAGCTTCTGCGTCAACATACTGGAAAAGCAGCTAAAAGAGGTAAGACGAATATGAGATTAACAGAAAAAAAAAAAAGAACATCAGTATACTGTTTCCAAGTTACAAATTGACTAGCAATGATGTGTTTGTTTTTGAATCATGAGAGACTCCATTTTAGAAAAAAGGAATGATAATTTTAGTTACCTGTGGCTTTTCTAAAACATTTACTTTTTCATCTTAGAGTAAAAGGTTATTCAGGGGGGTGGGGGGGGGGGTTACAGTTATACTATATACAACTGTCAGGGGCGATGTCAGGAAGGGGCAGTTAGGTCTGTTCCTTAGATAAACTCAAGAAAGGTTTTGGTCTTAAAAACATAGTCTTTGCAATTGAGATTGTCATGTTCTGGTATAAATACTGTGTGTAAATGTTGTTCGGGGGCTCTGTTTCATTGGCTAACCTCAGTGTCAGGGTCTTCAAATGCCGAATGTCTTTGAACCATAACACTTGTTACATTGAAAATACCAGTACTGACAAGAAAAAATGTCGGTAAATATTTCAGGAAACCCGGAAATTGTGGCTTCTACTTCTGATAATTCACAAAAGCACAATGACATCTTTAAACGTAAGTAAGTAAGTAAGTATTCATTTTTAGGAAATCATTAAATGCATGTGAATGTTCTCTAATTTTGTTTATATATATTGTTTATATATATATATATATATATTTGTTTCTTTGTCATAGAACCCACCGCTGATGACCTTGATGATTTCATCTTGACACAATCAGATTATGGTAAGTAAATGTTAAATGCAATAATATATATATATATATATATATTACAGTTAACCCTTGACAATGTTTCAATTAATAGATTTGATGAGAGAGGTAAACCCGAATGATCAAGTTCTAGGGTTCAGTGGCTGGAATCGACAGTCAAAATTGAGAAGGCGAATTATTTCCAAACAAGAAAAACCCCCAACAACAACATCTGAACTTTCTTCTAACACAGAAATTAAAACTGATTCTTTGAATACTCCTCTGCCAATTATCATCATTTCCCCTGAAGACACACCGGATAAGTTACCGGCACCTCCAGAAAGTAAGTAAGTCCTAAAAACCAGCTATTTTTTCTTTGAGAGTGAATGTATTTTAAAGCTCAGATAAAAACTGTTTACAGATTCGACTGAGAGCTCTGTGGAAGACACAGCTGTCGAGCAGCAGCAGCAGCAGGGTAGAAAAAATAAATAAAAATTAAATAAAAACAATATATATGTATTTTAAGCATAGTTCAATAAAATGTCATATAAACCTGTTTACAGATACATCCAAAGATGCCACATTGAATCCGCCCACCAGAAGGTCGCTTTTCAAAGATCAAGACAGCTTTCAGCAGAGAGGCACCGTTTCAGTTCAACAAGAAGTGAAATCTGGAGGTTTTACCGCAAAGAATCGGAGTAAGATTTAAAAAAAAAACTTGTGTATTTTAAAAACTATTTTTTGTTTTATTTATGAACGCTGTGCTGCGCAGCGTAAGATAACTTTTATTGTCTTCTGTTTTTACAGAATATTTAACCCCGGCCAAAGGACAGCGACTCTCTGCGCTACAAAGCAGAGCAACGCTAGTGAGTGGATTAATGAACGGTACGTTTTAATTCATACATACATACTGAATTAATTTGAATTCCTGTTTTTTTTCCAGCTTTAATGTGATTATTTCAATATATATATATATATATATATATATATATATATATATATACATATTTTTATTTATTTATTTATTTTTTGTTCATTCTCCTTACAGAGGTAACGTTGATGGTAGGACAGATTGGCTACAGAAACGGACAGCGCAGGAAGATAGTCTCTACAGCCTCACGGAATCTTCGTAATAAGGCCTCATCGTTAACGCTTCTGGCAGCATGTCAGATTCTGTTAAAGAAGCATTTTGGTGACATCAAGGTGATTTTAAACTGAACTGATCACTGTGTTTTTGTTTTTGTTTTTTTGTTTTTTCTGTAGGTTAGTTTTATTTTTTATTTTTTTCTTATGTTCATAGAAATGGATAACCGAATCAGACTTGCCCTGGATGAAATAATGCAGAAGTAGCAGATAACATCGTTTTAAATGCATCTCCTGCTAACAGTGAAAATGTAATAAATGAACATCAGCACGGTGACGTTTTAAACGTAATCAATCAGGCTCTTGACGATTTAAATAGAGCATTTTGTCCACTCAGTATTGAGCAAAATGATCCACCTGACACTCATCAGAATCCTTCTACGTCACACGCCGCAGATCGGCACGGGGGTCATTTCAATACGGACGTAGCAGTTAGTTCTGATCAAATAATCAAACTTGCCCTGGATGAAATAAGAAATTTAGTTAATGAACTTAACGAAATTCCCGTTAATGCAGAAGTAGCAGATAACATCGTTTTAAATGTATCTTCTGCTAACAGTGAAAATGTAATAAATGAACATCAGCACGGTGACGTTTTAAACGTAATCAATCAGGCTCTTGATGATTTAAATAGAGCATTTTGTCCACTCAGTATTGAGCAAAATGATCCACCTGACACTCATCAGAATCCTTCTACGTCACACGCCGCAGATCAGCACGGGGGTCATTTCAATACGGACGTAGCAGTTAGTTCTGATCAAATAGGACGAAACCCTCCAGCCGTGGTTGAACGTGAACATTTTAATAACCATGAAATAAGGAGACCTTTTACCATACCGCCGCCCTGTCCAAGTAACGTTCCAGATTTAGCCGCATTCTATACAGACATCATGCGTATTATCATTGAATTAGCCGACGCTGCGAGATCGTTAACCAGATGTAACGACGTTGTGCAGCTGGAATTAGTGGGTGAAAATCTCAATCGTCACATCACATTTACTGTTACAAATGATGGAAATATGATCCTGCCTGCTTTCGAAAACTTCCTCGACGATTTAGTACAATCAAATGCAAATATACCTGTAGATAATAACATGGAATTTGTTCTTCAGGTTGTTAATGACCCAGCAGGAGGTTCTAAGCGTAAAGCTGCAGGAACGTTAGACTGTGAACTGTTTAATAAGAAAATGCGTCATTTGTATATTATAAACAATACCGGTAATCAGTTATGTTTTGCAATCAGCCTCGCACACGTCTCTGATCCTGAGCTCACGGATCACCGTGCTGTAGAACTGGGGAGGAGATGGCAGCATCAGGCAGGCCTCGACGAGCAAACAGCAGTTACTTTTAGTGATATTGGTAAATTTGAAACCATTCTGAAGAGAAAAATTGTAGTGTTTCACAGAACCACGGGCTCTACTGCTCTGTGTAAATTTGAGGCCAGTTTCCCTGATCGTTCAAACCCTCTGTTTTTGCTGTTATTTCAAGGTCATTACTATGGGATAAAAAATCTCAAAGGTTTTATGGGGTGCAGATATATTTGTAATTACTGTTACACCAGCTATGATAATGCAAATACACACCATTGTGAAGGTTATTGTCCAGTGTGTCGAACATATAAATGTATGCAAGAGATTAGCAATCCTGTAAGCTGTGCAGGCTGTCAAAGAATCTGTCGTAATTCCTCGTGTTTCAGCAGACACAGGGAACCGCGCATCAGAAATAGTGCTGAAAGGCCTATCAGTGACTGTGAGTTGGTAAAACTGTGTAAAGTATGCAAACGGATATACGTTATTCCAATCAGTAAACCGAATAAACCACACGTGTGTAATGTAAAATGCAGTATTTGCGGTGAAAATGTACCCCCCAGCCTAGACATTACATGCGATGATCATAAGTGTTACATTCAGCCTTGCAGTGCAATTAATCAGCTTGATGATAAACTGATTTTTTATGATTTCGAATGCCTTGTCAATGAGAGCGGCGTGCATACCCCCTTTCTGGTCTGTGCTAAAACGTTGAAAGGGGATGAATGGTACGCTTATGGACTGAATTGCACCCAAACATTTCTCCTGCATTTCAGGAGGCCGAAGTACAGAGGCTTCACCTTAATAGCGCACAATGCGCGGGGGTATGATGGTTACCTGATTCTCACAGCAATGCTGCAGTTAGGCATTAAACCTCATCTCGTCATGGTAGGAAGTAAACTTCTCTGTTTAACCGACCCTGATTACAGGTTAAAATACATTGATAGCCTGTCCTTCATGTGCATGAAGCTTAGTGCCATGCCGAAAGCGTTAGGCTTTACCGATCAAAGCAAGGGTTTTTTTCCCCACCTATTTTCCTCTGAACAACATCTCCAGTATGTGGGACCTTTTCCTCCTCCATCCTGCTACGCTGTAGAACGCATGAGTCTTCAAGAACAACAGGTGTTTAGCAGCTGGTACAGAGAAGCGAGCAAAGAGGTCTTTGACTTTAAGAAAGAAGCTATTCGTTATTGTAAAAATGACGTTGAAATTCTTTTTCAAGGATGCTTAAAATTCAGAGACGAGTTATTTAAGGAGACAAGTGTGGATCCATTTAAAAGTATCACAATAGCATCAGCCTGCATGAAGGTTTTTGTAACCAATTTCCTTCCTCCTCAAACCTTAGCCATTCCATCACCTCTGGACTACAGACGTAGCAGTAAAACGTTCTCTAGCGCGTCCATTCAATGGCTCGGCTGGATTGCAGACAGCAGAGCCATATTTATCGATCATGCATTAAATAGGGGTGAAAAGAAAATCGGGCCATATTCAGTGGATGGGTATGCAGAGATTAACGGTGTCAAAGTTGCGTTTGAATTTTACGGCTGTAAAAAGTGTTACATGCCTCATGACAAGTGTCCGTTGAGAGGGGTCGCATTTGAACAGTTTTACGCAGCCACTGTTGAGAGAAGCAAGGTGTTACAAACTGTGTACGGCCTTCGTCTCGAAGTCATATGGGAGCATGAGTGGATTGAAATGAAAAAATCAGACCAGGGGTGATCAGCTTTCATGAGAAAGTTAATGCACCCGAACCGCTATCCCCCCAGGATGCTCTGTATGGTGGACGCACCTGTCCTATGAAGTTGAGGTACACAGCGGAACCGGATGAAACTGTACACTATGTGGATTACACATCTCTGTACCCTTATGTAAACGCCAACTGCGTTTTTCCCCTCGGACACCCCACCATCATTTACAAAGATTTTGATGACCCCAGCAGCTACTTTGGTATAATCAAAGCTGTGGTCTACCCACCACGTAACCTGTTGTTCCCTGTTTTACCTTACAGAACATCCCAAGGTAAACTTGTGTTCACTCTCTGCCGCTCATGCGCTGAATTAAATAACCAGTCAGGTCCCTGCATGCATAATGATCAGGACAGAGCTCTGACGGGAGTTTGGGTGAGTGTAGAACTCTGTAAAGCGTTGGAGTGTAGTTATCGTCTTGCTAAAATCACAGAGGTGTGGCATTTTGAAAAGAGAAGTGATACAATTTTTAAAGGTTACATTCATTGCTTTTTAAAGGGTAAGCAGGAGGCTTCAGGCTATCCGTCTGAAGCAGTTGATCAGGAGAGTAAGTCAAAGTATATAAGCGACTACAAACAGCATCAGGGCTGAGAAAATCGAGATGAATCCTGCCAAAAGGCAGGTTGCAAAATTGTGTTTAAACAGTTTTTTGGGGAAATTTGCGCAAAGAAGTGATCTGTCTCAGACCACAGTCATCACTAACCCTGAAGACTTTTTCAGCTTCATGTTCTCGAGTAAATACAGGGTTAACTATTTTCATTTTTTCAACCCTGAAATGTGTGTAGTGCAGTGGAATTTCAGTAAACGTGTCATATATCCACCAAGTAAGACAAATAATGTGTTTATAGCAGCATTCACCACCGCTTATGCACGTTTAAAACTTCTCAGCAGCATGGAGAAGTTACAGGACAGATTGATTTATATTGACACGGACAGTTTGATTTATGTGACAAAAAGTGGTGAAACTCCTCTGGAATTGGGGAATTATCTGGGTGATCTTACTGACGAGTTAGATGGTGACAGCATTTCGGAGTTTACATCGACAGGACCAAGAGTTATGCATACCAAACTAAAAACCGTAAAAAAGTAGTGATACATGCTAAAGGCATCACTCAGACGCATGAATGCAGCGAGAGGGTCAATTTTGACAGCATCAAAGGGCTGGTCGAGGGCTACTTACAGGGGTCAAGTGAGGGTGTCATTGAAATCCCTCAGCACACGATCAGGAGGGATAAAAAGAGATTCCATTTGACAAACGCGACATTTCTTAAAAAGTTTCGACTGGTGTATGATAAGAGACGTCTTTTTTCTGACGGGACAACTCTGCCTTTCGGTTATTAGAGTTGAAGAAGAAATAAAATAAAAAGTCACATGGATTTACAGGAGATTGATTTTGATCCTAGATTTAGAGCACCTTTCTCATGTATGATAGTTGGACCCAGTTGCTGCGGGAAAACTTTCTTTGTAAAAAGTATTTTACAAAACTGTAATCATGTCATGGATATTGTTCCAGAAAATATTGTATGGATTTACACATCTTTTCAACCCATGTATGCTGAATTGCAGAAGATGAATAAAAATATTACCTTTGTGGAAGGATTGCCTCATTCTTTTGAAGATGAAAACCTGTTTCCTCCTGATCAGAATCATCTGATTATTCTAGACGATGTTATCGCTCAAGCCTCAGATGACGAAAACGTGATGAAGGTCTTTACCCGGTTTCGTCACCATCGTAATATGAGTGTTATGATGTTGACTCAGAATGTTTTTCATCAGGGGAAGTTCAGTCGCACTATTAGTTTGAACTGTAATTATATGGTGTTGTTTAAGAACCCGAGAGATAAACTCCAGCTGAATATACTGGCCCGCCAAATGTTTCCATCTCAAAAGGGTCTCTTCTTGGAGAGTTTTGAAGACGCAACGAGAGAAGCTCATGGATATTTAATCATCGATTTTACGCCTACCTGCCCAGAACATTTCAGACTGAGAACGGGGATACTTCCTCAGCAGTGGCCTGCTGTGTACGTACCCAGAACAAAGTAAGTCATCATGTCTGCGCGTATAAAAAGGAATTTACCATTATTCAGAGCTTTGTACCAGGCCTGTCCACAGAAACGTAAAGATATTCTCGCACACTGCTCTCCCGACTTTATTCAGGCTCTGTGCGAGATTGCAATGAATATCCTAAAAGGTAACATTAAACTATCACCCTCTCAACACCGACAATTGAAGAAACAAAGAAATATCATCAGATTGTTGGGTGATAAAAGAACCGGGATAAAAACTAAACAGTTGGCTCTCAAAAAGCAACGAGGTGGTTTTATTCTCCCCATCTTAACGGCTCTTGCACCCTTGATCGGTGATCTAGTGGGTGGAATCATCAGGAGATAATGTCTCTCAGAACATCGCAGAAGATGTTTCTCATTTCACCTCATCAATTCAAGCGTCTGACCCAGTCAGACACGTCCATCAGACAGACGGCGGAGGAGAATTTGGATGCTGAAATGAGAGCGATATTAAACGAGCCGGGTTTGACTTCTTATGAAAAAATCAAGAGATACGATGCTCTTCTCCAGAGGTATCTGACTTTACTTAAGCAAGGTGTCAAAGAAGAAAAACAGCGGGTCAGTTTAGCGCTGCAGCATGACACAGAGGTTCCTGAACATGAGCGGTCCCAAGAAAAACAAGGCCCAGGGCAGGACGAGGCCCCTAAGGATCAGGTTCTTACGGAAGTACGGAAAAGCCTTCCTAAACACAACTGTAAAAATGCCGAGTACATTTTGAAGAAATTATCCGAAAGAAGTGAGAGTTGGACTTCGCGAGGTGAATTTGTATTTAAAGGAAATGTTATAAAAGGGTCCCACATGATTGATTTGTTGAAAAATCTCATGCTTCCATTTAAAAAATCTGGAGCATCACAAACCCGAGGATGGTCTGATTTTCTACGCACCTTGTCAGAAGTAAACATCCCTATATCTTCAGTCATTAACCCTTATGCTCGTGAAGAATATAGACGTTTCAAAACAGAGGGTACATCGATTGAAAATGGGGGTACACCCCCCAGCGTTAAGCAGAGAAGAAAAAGAAGAAGAAGGCAGATAACTCATTCTCCCTACTGGTCGAGATCTGAGCTGGAAGGTCCAAAAAATGCTGATGGGAGATCAAAAAGGTCTCTTCGTAAGACGACACTACCACCCCGATGGATTACATTTTCACCATAAACCGTTATAAGAAAATGAAACATGTAGTCTATTTCTTTTATTCAATAAAATATTTATTGATTATATTTTTCAAGTCTAACTTCGTTCTCTACTTCACACACTAACATATGATATCATTACACAAATATTAAATCATAAGAAGAAAAAAAAAAAAAAAAACAATGAAAAAAAATAAATAAGACATTTTAAATTCCATAACAATCCAGAAACATCTCCAAAGAGCATGTTCCGTGAGTATAAAATGTACAACTTTGATTAATGACACATTTCTGATATTTTTTCACAAAGTTAGATACCATTAAATCATTCTTAATCACATCTCCGGTGTATTTCGACAACACTTGCTGCATTGATAATCCGCACGCTCTATGACATAGATAAAAAATGAAATGGTGACCGCACACAGTGGACAGTGTTTTGAAGCTGATTATTATGATACAATATTTTTGAGGATCTGTCTTCTAAAAATGTTACGATGCTTGACGGGTAGAACTCGAAATCCGGAGAGAATCCATAAGAGTCAAAAAAGCTGGATTGACCATTCTCCTCCAATGTCAGAGCTAGCCAGTGTTCTCCAGGCATGTGTGAAGGATGTGTGTTCACAATAAAGTAGGCCGGCCCTGGGAATTTGTCACCACAAAACAAATCTCCCAGCAGATGACGCATCAGGCTCTCAATTTCATGATTATTCATGCCTGATTAGATTAATAATAATCCACCAGCACACGCCTCTTTGAATCAATCTCTAAAATAAAATCATAACAAGCGTAGATGATCAGCGTGGTGGTATGAGGCAACGGGTTTCTGAAGCGCATTTCCAATCTTAAATTCCCACTGGAAACTGGAGATAGAGCATCTGTGTCCTCGCCCGGGTTAAGATTAAATGTGAATAGAGAGTATCCTTGATTAAATTCCTGACGTGTTATACTCAGTGGAAGATCTTTTAGATGTCGTCCTGTAGCCGTAAACAAGTTGTGATACTCTCTTACTGAATGACCTTGGTTAAAATTGGGCTGGAAGGCTTTAGCAGGAATTTGTCTGCCATCCTTACACAAAGCTAAATATTCCATATCAAAATGATTAAAGTCAAATGGATTGAGATTGCGTGTTCCTGTAAAAGCGTCATGATCCAGTAACGCAATCACCACATACTTGGGAAAGACGCCTAAGAAAAGATTATCTTGGTTGCATACCCTTGAATTTTCAGGGATGGAATATGTTTTTACATTCACACGTGAAAGTGGATACAGAGCATTTGCTTTCATTAAAGCTGAAGCGTGCCCCAGTCGTACAGCTGGAGAGACAGTAACTTTTTTGATAAAAAGAGATGCTCCTAATATCCTGAGTTTGTAAGTGGAGTCTCTTGCTGCCATGAGACAAAAGGCATCGTTGGCTCTTGTAAGTTTAATTTTAAGGTCAACAGAGTTTAAAAAAAGTCTCTCGCAGAAAAATATGTCTGCATGCAGGGGGCCTAGGAGATGTACCTCCCTGGAATTTGCCGTAAAGCCTGCTCTGCTGTTAAGACCTTGGTTAGGGCCGTTAGTTGTAACAATAGAGTTCAGAGCACCTGTAGTGTCTTTATAAAAAAGACCAGAGCTAAACTGGGTTTTTAAAAAATCCTCAGAAAAGTTTAACAATGTCTCAATCATGGCTCTATATGGATGTGTAGCGCTGGATTGTGAAATCATTCGATCTCCGAGAGTGACGTCACACTGACTGAAGATGGTGTTTAACGGGTAGTTGATGAGCCCTACAGGTGCATCATCTGGCAGGTTTGTTCCATTCTCGTTAGTAATTTTCACTCTGAGATGCAACAGCATATCGTTGAGATCCAGATACTTTTCTCCGTCTCCCGGAATGAAAAACTCGATCGGCCCTCCATCAGTGATTGCTGATAAAGGCTGGATCTCGGTGTAAATTTTATCTTCGATCGATAGCTGCGTCATCGGTGCAGAAAATAAGTCCAACTCTGCCAGCGTGCACTCTGATGATTTGTTATGTAAAAGAGCCATTATTTAAATATATCAAAACTTGCGGATGACTTCCTTCCTCTTCATTTGTCAGCTGCGACTGATCTCCTTTTTCGCGTTTGTCGTTGTTTTTTAACCGTCCTTAAACGATCACCAGGGGGTCTTGTTCTGGGTCTTTTGGATAAAACCATAATTCCTGAACCTTCTTGACCGTCGGTGTGTGTAGAACCACTCATTTTACTCACGGCTCTACCGATGACATTCGAAGCGATATTTGATGCAGTCGTTTTAAGATGGGGTTTTGCAATTGCAAATCCTTTTTTAACCAGAGGGGATACGAAGCGGAATAATTTTGAAAATAATGATCCAATTCCGCGTCCGTACATGACCGGGGCCCCATAAAACCCTGGCAGATTACCGCCTGATTGACTTACATAGTAATTTACAAAGCGATTTGGATCACGTCTCAGACTTAGCTGTGCCATGTTCTCTCTTGCCTGCTTGATGCAGTGTTGAATGACCAGCGTAATATGAATGATAACCAATCAATCTTAGAGGTTATATACATATCTCTGGAATAGTTTATACAAATAAAATTTATCTCAGGCTACGTTGTGATATCACCGGTCTGAAGTGTAGTCTTATGACGGTCTTTCCATAGACGAAATTTACATGAACGTTTTGGTCCAATTTAATTTCTATATTGATATTTTCAATATGTCTTCTGGAGACCGGAAGGTAGTGGGCGGGGTTAAACGTCTGAGTAATCATATCACTGAATTTGCCTTGTACTTTGACGGTCCGCAGTAAAGGTGCAAAAGTGTCGCCTACTATTTGAGGGCTGACCACGTCGCTGTAACAGTATAGGTGATAGAAACCAGCCTTTATATCCGCCGGAAAAGGAGCCAGTTTTGGTCCAGAAACATGAATCCATTCCCCTGGTTTCACGCCCATCATATAAGCTAGAGTGTTGAAGAAGCGTATTTCATACGGACTGTTTGCTTGAAATGCAAATCTCTTTTGAACTTTGCTGAATTTAATGCGTAAACCCGATTTCAATTTTTTGAAAAACATTTCCATCTCTGTCTCGAGTTGAATAATGCTGTTATAGTAGCCACTTCTGATCCTTTGCGTATTGATCTCCACATCACCAACCTTCCTCCATTCAAAGTAGGCATCATAATCCGGTAAATTATGCCATGTATGAGGATATGAAATCTCGGCTAATGCAACCATCCATTGGCCTTCTAAATCAATATGTTGAGCTAAATTTACACGGAAACGTGAACTGGTATTATTTTTAAACACTTCCATGCTAGCATTAGATGGAAGAGTAACGTAAAAGCCATCATCCTCTACCTGACGGTTCATGATGCTGTGTCAACTGTGAGGTTTAGTGCAAACCTTTTTTATACGTTTCGAAGTTCATCAAACTTGATCCAACTGTTGAATTTCTCAGGCCAGTTTTTCCAGCTTACAAAAACCTGTTTGACTCCCTTGACCGTACGTCGTTTTAATATTTTTTCCACTTGATACATCTTGTCGTTAAATATTTTTACTTTTTGAAGTTCCTCAGCGTAAAAGGAACCCTCGATAGGTTCTCCATCCAAATCTTTGAGTTTGTATACAGGAGGAGAACAGGGTATCCGCTCATACATTGTAAACACTTCATCCGTAAAACTCTGTTCGTATTTTTTGTCAAACACTCCACGGACCTTGGATATTCTGACAAGATCCCCTTGTTTAAACGTTGTCACTGAGTCCTTGCAATATCTGTTGGACTTGACATCATACAGATTCTGAAACACTTGAAAGGCATTTTCTGGGGTCACTTCCATAGGGCTCATTTTAATGCTGGAGTGGTAGGAATGGTTGTAGCTTCTAACTAGGTTTTGCAGTACATCGACGTACCGCCGGGTATTGTTAGCTGTAAAATATCTCCACATTCTTGTTTTTAATGTGCGGTTAAATCTCTCGACCACTGAAGCTTTTGCTTCACTCGCTGTGGCAAAATATTCAATACCGTGTAGATTTATCCTTATTTTTTATTTATTTTTGTCAGTCAGTCAGTCATTTTCTACCGCTTATTCCATAGTGGGTCGCGGGGGAGCTGGTGCCTATCTCCAGCAGTCTATGGGCGAGAGGCAGGATACACCCTGGACAAGTTGCCAGTCCATCGCAGGGCAACACACAAACAACCATGCACACACTCATTATTTTTGTATTTAATATAAAAAAAAAAAAACAACCAGAAAACAAAATCAGATAAAATGCAGATTAATGCAGATGAATTCAAACACTACTAGCTTTTAAACAACACTTTTGGGAAAGGTTACTATGTTCCTACTTTAATTGTATTTAATAGTAAAAAGAAAAAAGAAGAAAAATCATATAATGCAGATTAATTAAAGTACTGGAATACTAAAAAAAGCTGTGGTTTTTGACCCCCACACTGCGCTAAAGAGAGGTTCTCTCTCAGCTATTTCAACATCGGATGGTATATGAAACATTCTCGCCCGTTTTACAGGTCGAGGAGACAGTTCATTTTCTTCTTCTTCTTCCTCCCTCTCCTGCCTTGAGACTGTTTCAGGGCTATCATTAAGGTGCGGGATTGCAAGCTTTAACACAGCCCAGTCACTGTGGGTGAGTGTACACAGAGCAAGTGATCCATTAAATACCTCATCTTGATCCAATTGATACAGGCAAAGCTCTCCTATTTCACACATGAAAATATAACCCCAGCTGCCAACCAGGCCATATGGCTCCAAAGACCATTCTTCCTGCAGAGTGTCGAACGGGGGTCTTTGTACCCTGCAGATGTAGTATGTTGATTTCTTAGGAGCATTCAATTCACGGGATGAATACTGGTAGACGGTCACTGGGGTTTCGCACAGAACTGACATACCTCTTGGCCGAACCGAGGTCTGATTTTCAACCATGGTTGTTGAAGTTGATGTTGGATCCTCATCATCGGTAGAGTATGTCATGACGGGAATTCCGATAGGTATCTCCGTTGAGGAAGTATATGATGCAGTTGCTTGTTCATCATCAATAGGTATCTCCGTTGAGGAAGTATATGATGCAGTTGCTTGTTCATCATCATCATCTTGGCACGCGTTGCGTTTCTCCTCCGCTTGACGATAAACTCTCTTAACTCTAGCCATTGTTGAACGGGTGTTCTTTTTTCCAACGAATGCTGCATGTAAAGTGCAGAGTTTTATCTCTGTATTTAAAGTAAACACTAAAGCACGCCCTATTGTTTTCATTGGGTTATTCAAGGTTTAACGATGCTTACAAACACGCCCCCTCTATTTTTAATTGGTGCTGATGCCAAACAGTTTCCGATAATACCATATTTGTCTTGTTCTATTTATAACAAACACACCCCTGTGTTTTAATTGACTCATTTAAGGTATCGCCCCTAATGACGACAACCAATCAGCATCCACGGTTACGCCCCCTTGGACACACCACCTGCTTGACCACGTGACCTCCTGCCCACATGGCAACCACATGGCCCCCACCGGAAGTCCCGCCCTCACCGGAAGTCCCGCCCACCTGTCAAAAAGTTTGATGAAAGGGTGTACTTAAATTCTCTGGTGTCTCTTATGTTCCTTTTAACAACAGCCAATAGGTTTTCAATGGGCTCAGGAGAGTTTGATGGCCAATCAAGAACAGGAACACCATGATTATTGAAACAGGTTTTGGTACCTTTGCCAGTGTGGGCAGGTGCGAAGTCCTGCTGGAAAACAAAATCAGCATCTCTTGTCAGGTGAGGGAAGCATGAAACTCTCTTAAATTTCCTGGTAGAGGGCTGCATTGCCACGTGAACTTCAGAAATCAGATGACATGGCACCCCAAACCATCACTGACTGTGGAAACTTCACTCTGGACTTCAAGCAATGTGTATTCTGTGTTTCTCCACTCTTTCTCCAGATTCTGGGTGTCAGAACCTGTCTGTGTATTAGTTTGTGTTTTGTGTATTTCAAACCTGGTTTAGTCTGTGTTTACTTTCTGTTCTGTGTTATAATGTTAATAGGTGTCATCCCCTCTGTCTTCCTGCTGTCTATTAGACACCTGTTCTGAGTTTCCCCTATTTATCTCGTCTTGTTCTTGATTGGATCTCCCTGTACTCTCGTTTGTGTTTAAGCTCTTTAGTTTCCATTGTTCCCCACTGGTACCTTTTGTTGTCTTCCATGTCATTCAGTCATGTCTGGTTCAATACCTGTACCATACCCTTATGTCTAGAATTCTGTACTCTGGCCTGGTTGGAGCATGTCATACTACTGGTTTCCTACCTTGTGTGTGAGTAAGGATAATTAAAACTCTTCCTAGAACTTTCTCTGCACTTTGGTCCTACCACAAACTGCAAAATATGACAGAAGGAACCCGCCTAATGGACCAAGTGAGAAGGATTCAAATGGGACTTAGAGTCGGGGAGGAATTGTTCCAGCGTTACTCGTGCCTCCTCGCCTCTCGCAGCTCGCCGTGGCAGAGGTTGGAGGTGGCTAACCAGATTTTGGACTGGCTGAAGGTATGGGGTTTCTTTCCCCAGAGTCCCCTGACTCCCATGATGGGCGTGGCGGAGATCGGCCCTTTATTCTATCTAATCCCTGGAGGTCCTGACTCTGTGGGTCGACTACCTCCACTATTGGCTCCTGATCCGCCTCCATTCTCTGTTCCTGTCACGGAGGAGTTCAAGGACAGACTGGCTTTACTTCCTGTTGCTGTTTCTGGTCCTGCTCTGTAGGGGTCTGAAGACAAACTGCTATCACTTCCTGTTTCTCCCCATTAAGAGTTCGGGGACAGACCTCCTCCACTTCCTGTTCCTGTTCTGGAGGACTTCGAGGATAAGCTGCCACCACTTCCTGTTCCTGTCCGTGAGGGCTGCAAGGACACGCTTTCTCCATCTGCTGTGCCTCAGTGGCTCTGCTGCAGGTCTCCAGGGCTCCGCCGTAGGTCTCCAGGGCTCCATTGCAGGTATCCACGGCTCCATCACAGATTTCCGGGGCACTGCCGCAGATCTCCACAGCCACGTCAAGAGTCCCAGCAGTTTCTGCACTGCTCGCCAGGGGTCCACCATGGTTCCGGCTCTCCAGAGCTCCACTTTGGTTCAGAGTCTCCCGAGCTCCACCTCCGGCTTCCTCGTGGCCGATCTCCTGATCGGCGTCTCCGAGGGTCCTCTATGCTCTGTGGTCGTCCTTGAGACCATCTACACCGAGGGTCTACAACGTGTCTAGGCCGGCCTCCTGAAAGACGTCCTCGTGGGTGCTTCTGGTTCTGCCGCCGGCCTTCTGACAGCCTGTTCCATCGGACTACCTCCGAATCACCCACCTGAGCTCTGCTTTGTTTTGTTTTCTGCTCTGTCCGAGGTACCGCTCTGGTTAGGTTGTTTTCGGTTTTGTTTCCTGGCCGTTTGGGTAGTTTTGTGTTTCTGGCCCTGTTCCATGTAATTTTAGTTTCTTGAAATTTAGGTACTTGTGTTAACTTCCATGTCATTCAGTCATGTCAGGTTCAGTACCTGTACCCTATCCTGATGTCTGGAATTATGTACTCTGGTCTGGTTGAAGCATGTCATACTCCTGGTTTCCTACCTTGTTCTGTGAGTAAGGATAAATAAAACTCTACTTACCTTCATTTCGCTGGCTCCTGGAACCTTCTCTGCACTTTGGCCCTACCACAAACCTTAAAACATTACACTGGGACCTTGTTTTCCAGATGAAATGCAGAATTTACTTTCATCTGAAAACTGGACTTTGGACCATTGAGCAACAGTCCAATTGTTTTTCTATTTAGCCCAGGTAAGATGCTTCTGACGTTTTTTCTGGATTAGGAGTGGCTTGACCCAGAAATGATACATTTGTAGACCATGTCTAGTATTGGTCTGTGTGTGGGCGCTCTTGATGCACAGACTCCAACCTCAGTCCACTCCCCGTGAAGCTCCCCCAAATTCTTGCATAGATTTTACTTGACAATCCTATGAAGGCTGCAGTTCTCCCTGTTGCTGGTGCACCTTTTCCTAACACACCTTCCACTCAATTTTCCGTTTCAATTTTTCTTCCACTCAATTCTCAGGCAGTTTTAGAGTACCTCGACTCGTGTTTGTCAAGACTGAAAGCTGTTCATTGGTATTTTACGGAGAAATGCAACACAAAGCAAGGCCTGCTTTTCAAGGTGGTCAGAAAATTTTGTGAAATTGATGTTATCTGACCTTTCCTTCACCTGCACAGCCTTGAAAGCACTGAGCACAAAACACTGATCTGTTCTTATTTGTGCATCTGACAAGTTTTCAACATATAAAACACAAATATGAAAATAGTCAACACTCCGGTGTCAAAAGGATTGGACTTGAATGTTTAAAGCAATATTGCTTTCTGAATGTGTAATAGCTGAGTTCACATGACTGCTGATTCCTGGAAAAAATGATGGCGTTCGCATTTACAAGTTTCATGTAGCTGTGCTTGAGATAAACTATTTCACTTTATATAGTGCATTGGTCATTTATCTTTGTGTGTTGAGCAGACAGTGCCCTCCTCTTCCATTTCATATATCATATGTTCACACGGGAGTCTGGTTTCCTGCATGAAGCAGTTACCTTAAGACATAGGGACCATGCAGAAATAGAACATTCATACAAAACGACCTCGAGAGATAAGATCTCCTCTAAAACATTTAAAGCAGTCCTGCCACCGTTGACCTAACACAGCTCTGCAAACACAGACGCAACCACGAGAGTGCACTGAAAATAACACAAATGTCCTGCTTTAACCCACCTTGTGAAGGGTCTTCAAAGCAACATTTGTCAGAGTTTGGGGTTGTGAAGGACCAAAGCAGCAGGACATCGGCAGGCGCATGGTGGATAGATATATTTAATAAACAGACAAAATTTACAGGACACTAAGGAAAACTCAGGAACCATGAATAACAGGACCGCAGGCTTAAAAGAACAGCAAGATTAACAGACAACCCAACAATGAGGGAACAGAAAACACGAACGGCTTGTTCACGAACCCCTCTGGAACAGGATCAGGAGGCAGATCCACCTGGACATCCTCGTCGGAGATCTTGGGCACTAGAGCACGAGGCGGCAGTAGCAAATTGAGACGGGAGTGGGGACTGGTGCCCAGAGGTAGCTTGGTGCTGGCTTAGGCGCTTCCAGGCAGCTTGGCGCTGGCTCAGGCATCGAGGAGGAGGCTCAGACATTTTTAGGCAGTGTGAGGTGGGCCCTAGGATCTGGAGACAGATTGGAGTGGACTTCAAGACCCTGAGACAGTGTGGAGCAGGCTTAGGAACAAGTAACAAAAAGTCTGATTCGGCCTCTGTGTGCACCTGCAAATGAGCAGGATGGTCCACTGAAAGCCCACGCTGTAGCCGTGGAAGAAAAGTGAAACATTAATGGTTGTAGGTCCTTTAGAGGCTTCATCTAGAAGACATTGACTAAGCTGTACCTTTTGGAACCAACAGAAAAATTCCACTGCAGTAGCCATCCTCCAAACTAAGAGGTCAGCAATAAGACGGTTTTAGGCCAAATATTGCAGAATTAAACAAGTTCACATAAAAATGTCAAAATTTGCAACAAAAAGATAACACCCTTAAAGCCCAATTTAAACATTTTGTCTACAAAAAGGTTTATTTGGTTTAGCTACTATCTGGTGAGACCAAATTGTTTATACATTAAGACAACTTGCTTGGTTTATTCAGACACACAAACTGGTATAAAATGATCTAAAATAACAGGCTGAGTTGGAGCAGGGACAACCAGATAACCTACAAAGAAATATTATTAATAAAGCTAATCATTCTCTCTCTGCTTCTCTCACTGTCTTACAGTCTGAATGATACACAGTAATGTTATAACATGTCGTAGGAAATACAGTTTCCTTTGAAATGAATTCCTTCTTCTTTTCCCCTGACCTTTTTTTAACCATATCACTGATACTCAAAATACCTAACTTTGAGTCTTCACTCGGAAACAGCATCCATACTGAAAAGTGTTGTTGTCATTGTGACCTGGTGACAAATATTAGATTTTCTGGTTTCCAACTAGCTGCCAGGCTGCTCCGGCCAGTCAACTGTAAATGTACACATTGTGTTCTTCAGTACAGGTTTCACATGGAAAATTGTTGATAGTAAAGCTACCATGGTCTCCAGTGTAAATAGACATGCGAATGTAAATAGAATTTTGAAAATGGCAATAATAGTTTATAAACTACTAAACAGCTATGATGTATTGAGACTGGAATTGTTTTAGGAAGGAAAAAATCAACTCGGAACTGACCCTGATTGGACAGGACCAAAACTCTGGGAACAACTAATATCCGTTTATCTCAAATGAGGACAAGACGCTATCTACAACAGGTAAGACAAAAACTACTAATAACCTCATAATAAAAGCTATGCATTAACAAAATTAACTGTTCCCTTTAGTCTTATGAAAGGTATGATATAAATTTTTGTTATTTTTATAAGAGAAGCAAGGAACCCACAGGAAACATCATTGTCCAGCCACCTACTATGGGCTATTGTTTTTCGCAGGTTTTGATTATTGGACCATTAAACATGAATTTAGCAAATATGTCCACATTTTCAGATGATTAAAAAATTAATCTCCTTATTTACTCAGAGCTAACAATGTTGCTATACATTAATCTAGCTTTTGTACTCAGTAGTTTCTTACAATCTTCAAGAGAAACTTGTAATTCCACATATGGCTGATGGTAATGTAATTCTGCTGCAGCCTTGGCTTCACAGGAAACGAGTTGCAGTTCAGCATAATCAAATTTATTCCCCATAACCCCAGCGCAGATCTGTGAACGTTGATAACCCCAATAAGCTCTGATGCATGGGTCTGTCTCATAATATGGGACACATCAGTTTATCTCTTTGCCTCTTAATGTAGGTTGCACCCAGCAACCACAGCTTACCCTCTGCGGTCCTGCGGAAAGAATCCAATATTGACTTTGGGGTATTATAAAAGACTAAATTAAGTCAAAGCAGGGATGTGACATTGCATAAAAACTACCTGATGACACTAAGCTTATTCAAAGCCATCTCAGATCAATTGTGTGCCTCTCAGACACACAAGCAGTTATAATCCTGCTGACAGTATCAGCCAAGATTCCCAGCTTTATGTTTCTGCATTTACCAACAGCTGCATGTGGAATCACAAGTCACTCTGATCGCACAAGTGAAATGTTTTCTAATACACTGTGAACTTAGCTGTGTATTGTTTGTATAGTCATACCGAGGCTCTATTTGCTACCTTCACCTATCCCAAAATTGTTTATCAGCAATCCTGCCATTCGTATGTGCTGTAATGAATAGCTATTTACCCAAAGATAAATTATAACAACAAGGATGCCTCACTTTTTGAATTTTCCAGTAAAAAACTAAACATCAAAATAAAACTCTGATAATGTCCTCAGTGTTGAATACACAGCTTCAGGAATAAAAAATACAGAGTACCATTTATAGGTGATCATAATTTTTACATGTTTTCCTTCTCATTTATATTCAGGGTTGTACCCCACAAAATGTATGTTTATATTTCTGTCTAAAATAAAAAAGAAAGGCCACAGGGCAACAAAATGTGCAGCAAAAATAGTGTCAAAGCATCTCTCTATGTCAATCAAAGACAACATTACAGCGAAGTAATAAAGTGAAGATTTATGTGGCCATTTATCCAATGAAGATGAGAATGCATGTAGATATCTTGACGGAGAGCATTACTTTAGAGACCTAATAAACTGGCACCCTATGGATTAATTTAAAGGTGCTCTGTTGCACTTTACAGACACACAGTCAGAAATTCACTACAGTGGCAACTGACAACTTGTGATAAAAACTATAGTTCAAAGCTCTTAAATCCTGACAGCTTTCAAGTGGATTTTTGTTTTCTAAATCAGTTCTGACCATCATTGTGACTGTAATGCATATAGGCAACTTTCAGCATGTTACTCCCAACAACATGTATTTTAAGAATGGCCCAAATTATATTAAGAAGCCATTCAGCTATTGTACGTAGGTTTCACTTTGTTCAACATAATCAGTATCTGCCTAACTAAAAAATAGTAATGTATTTGTCAAAACAGTGTTCTCAGTACATCTTAGTCACACCACTGAAAACTGTTAGGTCTGTCTGCAATTAGTTTCCTGACAGTCTCACTCTCTCCTTTATTTGGCTCAGACACTGAAAAAATAAGATGAAGTAGAAGAAAGCAGTTATTGAAATCTTGTAATGATAAAAAAATAAGAAAGTATTTTCCTACTTGATAAACATTATTCTCACAACAGCTGTGGTCACCTTGGTGGTCTGGCTGTTTACTACCTGCTCAAGCTGTCTGTCCTTGCTCACCCAAGATAGCTCATTGTATCTTTTTTCTGTTTGTTTTCTGTTTGTTAGACTGAATGTTTCATATGCTGTAACAGCTTTATATTGGTTGTTCTTACCAATGCCTTTTTGACAAAATGGGAAGTTTTTCCACACATAAATATTTTGTCCTTCAAATAAAGTAGCTTTTGTAAGGGCTCCTTGATGCTGGATTAAGACGTTGCTATAATCTAAATCAACAAAAACATGGGTGAATTGCTTGGCAAGGTCTTGAGGAAATTCTTAGGAACACACTTGAATTCCTAAATCTCACCTCAAGTTTTGAAAATTTGTGGGAATGTGGCATCACTATCAAAGCACTTATTGCTGACACTGTCCAATTGAGTACGATATGGTGAGATTATAGGTTTGTTGTGGGGACATGCTGCTGACATGCAGGTTCATGAAAGCTTCTCTGGGAAGCTGAAAATGGCAAAAACAACTATTTTGTAAGTACTATGAGCAAAGCAGCCAGATTAAAACCTTCACATGAGATGAAGTTTGCCTCATTTACCACAATCCACCCATGTTCTACAAGGAAATGTGAGCCTAGGAGACTGTAGTGGATTTTTCTCCAGAGCAAATGGGCATTAAAAGAAAGGTTGGTTATAGTATCTCTTGTGTTTTTACCAGTCAACTCATTCTGTTATCTGTAGTTTAACTTGGATAATGTTGTGAGAACCAAAGCTGCCTTGGTAGTCCCTTCCTTTTCCTTTGTTCTATTGCATTATAAGCATCTGATGGTCTGGGTCCTGTGTCCAGCTATTTCCTAATATCACCCCTTAGTGAGCATTCATGTTCACTTTAACGTGTTACAAAATCATCTGATTCAGTGACTAAGGTAAAGCTGGCCCCTTGCTGTTTTATTCTTTAAGAATGTTTAATACATTTGACTCATAGGGTCTGATCTACAAAAGGTTTGCGTGTAAAAAAACACATGCAAACTTGATAGCATGCGGAAATGGGTTCAACCGTTGCACCGAGGATCGCATCTTTCAAATGAGCAAAATATCAGGTGCAATCCATTTAACTTGTCTGGATTCATGAATATTCAGACAATATGCTGATCATCAGAAATGCAAAATAGTGGGAGGAGCATATGTCATTACTTACCACCCGCAATGCTATTTATCAACCCTGAAATGTGCTGTCCATGTGTCACACAAGATGAGCAAATATCCAGTTCCCAAGCACTTGGGAGACATTAAATGACACCAAACTAAAGCGGCTTTTATGGAGTTGCTGGCTTACCCAAAACAAGCAATTAACTGCACTCATATGCAGCTTGTTCCTCCTTCAGATAGGGAACATGTCTTTCGGAATTGCAAGCACACACATTCTTAGAAAGTTCAGGTTGTGTGCTACTCAACAAGGGTAAATACAGACATCCTGGCAAAATACCCAGGGTCAGTGCATGACTCCATGCTGAGAAACAGTGTGCTTCTTTCAGAGCTGAGAGTTGGAGAATATGGAGATGGCTGGCCTTGGGGGTAAGTTCATTATATTATTTATGATTTGTTAAAATAATTACTCAATTTACTGTCAATATGTGTTACTAATTTTATGGTCATCATACTCATCATCTTCTGCTTATCCAGGACTGGGTCACGGGGGCAGCAGTCTAAGCAGAGACACCCAGACTTCCTTCTCCATAGACACCTCTTCCAGCTCCTCTGGGGGAAGTCGAAGGCGTTCCCAGGCCAGCCAAGAGACATAGTCCCTCTGGTGTGTCCTGGGCCATCCCCTGGGCCTCTTCTCAATGGGACGTGCCTGGAACACCTCCACGGGGAAGTGCCCAGGAGGCATCTGAAACAGATGCCTGAGCTATCTTAACTGACTCATCTCGATGTGGAGGAGCAGCGCCTCCCAACCAAGTGCCCGGCCATCCTGCAGTGTAAGCTCACTTCAGCTGCTTGTATACAGAATATCGTTCTTTCGGTCATGCCCATAGGTGAGGGTAGCAATGTAGGCCGACCAGTAAATCTCTCTTCACCACAACGGACCGGTTCACTCATTACAGCGGCTGATGTCGATGTCCCGCTCCATTCTCCTCACACTTGAAAAACAAGAGTCCAAAATGCTTGGCTCTTCCATTTGAAGCAGAAGCAAGCCACCCTTTTCTGGTCGAGAACCATGGCCTTGGACTTGCTGATCCTCATCATGGCTGCTACACACTCAGCTGCGAACTGCCCCAGTGCATGCTATAGGTATTGGCTAGAGGGGGCCAGCAGGACCACGTGATCTGCAAAAAGATGAGACACAATACACTGGTCCACAAACCAGACCCCCTCTGGCCCTTGGCTGCGCCTAGAAATCCTGTCATGAAAGTTATGAACATAACCGGTGTCAAAGGGCAGCCCTGCAGGAGTCCAACATCCACCAGGAACTTGTCTAACTTAATGCCGGCAATGCAAACCAAGCTCCTGCTATGCTTGTACAGAGACTGCATGGCCCTTAATAAAGTAAATAAATAAATTTATAAAATATATAATTATAAAATTAATTAATAAAATTCTAACATTGTCCTTTAAAGTACGCAGCTCTGAATTAAACCAGGGAGCCAGCCTCCTATGAATAATTACCTTCTTTTTCAAGGGGGCTGCATTGTCTAATGCATCCCGCAATGATGAAGAACACTATGAACAAAATACTCAATTTGTGAAGGGGCAGAAACAGAATTATCGCCCTCAATTGTGTGAGGAAATTAAAAGTGGAACAGATTATTTTAAGGTTGTTACAGCATTGCCTGATAATGATCTACTGTAATGAATTTCTTTTTTTCAGGTGTGGATACTCAGTTAAATTAAACTCAAAGGTTATTAAACAAATGGTCAGACAGGACAGGGTTATGATAAAATATTGTTATGTCTTTACACTCAATGCCATATGTCAGCACAAGGTCCAGAGAATGAAGACAAAGGTGGGTAGGTTTGTTAATGTTTTGAGCAAAGCCAATTGAGTCTAAGATAGCATTAAACGCTATATTTAGGCTATCACTTTCAGTGTCAACGTGAATGTTAAAATCCCCCACTATAATAACTTTATCTGTATTCAACACTAAATCCGATAAAACTGAAAACTGACCTACAAATTTAGAGTAAGGGCCTGGTGGATGGTACAAAACAACAAACAAAAGTGGTTTTAGTGCTTTGCAATTTGGATGAGGACAACTAAGGATTAAATATTCAAAAGAGTTGTAGCTATTGATTGGCCTGGGACTAATCAATAAATCCAACTGAAAGATGGATGCCATTCCTCCTCCTCGCCCAGTATTTCGAGGAATGTGAAAATTTAAATAATTAGTAGGAGTTGACTCATTTATAGTTACATAATCCTCTTGCTGCAGCCAGGTTTCTGTGAGGCAAAATAAATCAATCTGATTGTCACAAATCAGGTCACTAACTAGCAATGTCTTTGAAGAGAGAGATCTTATGTTCAGTAGGCCACATTTAATTGTTTTATTTTTCTTTTCGGTCTGAGTTGTGTTTATTTTTATGAGATTTTCCTGATTTTCTCCTTTTAGATTATTTTTTTATCTATTCAATTTTGGCCGTGGGCGAGACACTGTCTTAATAGAGTAATTGGTGGGTAGCAGTACAGAAGTTGCAGAGAGGAGTATTAAACTACAACCCTGCTTCCTGGTCTGGACCCTGGGTTGTCAGAGTTTTGGAGTTTTAGTTGAGAAAACCAGAATTCCACCCTCCACTTTAATTCATCCCAAAGATGTTCTAAAAGATTGAGGTCAGGACTTCGTGCAGACCAGTCAAGTTTCTCCACACCAAACTAGATACACCTGCAGCCATGGAAGTGATTGGAACACTGGAATTCATTGGTTTGGTGGTGTGACCCAATACTTTTAGCAATATAGTATTATTGTTCCAGTACATTTCTTTACGATTAAAACTGTGACTGATGTAAAATAGAAAGTATTACACTAAATAAATAAACACTAGCCAAAATTTACTTTTATCATGAGCTGGTGAGCATATCTACCCTTGACAATGCACAGCAGCTGCTCTGGAGAGGTATCCAGCCATCTGATGGTCAATGCTCCTGTCAATGATGGCCAGGTGCAGCAAGAAATTCCTGTGTGATTGACAAAACCTTTAGCCAAGGTTGTCCGCCATGTTGGACTTGGGGATCATGTGTTGGCAGCGGTGATTCTGAGTGCCCAGTGAGTAATCACCCCTCTAGTTTCTCATTCTGCTCAGATAGGGTTGGGCGGACGTAATTTCCATGCTAGTGTTGAGTCTAACCATTACAGACAATTTTGTTATTGAAAATCACCTTGGGAGCTTTCAACACATAAAAAATCATGCTGCTTGAACCCAGCCAGTGTTTGATGGATGGCCATGTGTGGAAGGAAGCCAAGTACCTCTTCTTAGGTTTACATGGTATTCGAACCTTAAGAAACATTGCAATTACAACAGATTGTTGTAGCGAAAAATTAAAGACTACAAATCTTGAGAAGTAGCCTGGCCAATTTTATTCCAAAGTCCTACAGATACATAAAACACCTGATATTATCTAGTGGAAGATTTTTCAGCAGTTATTCAGTGTGCTAGTGGATATCTAATGCGTCTTAGGGCAGGCATTCTTAAAATTTAGATTTATAGGCCTAGAAAAGCAGGCAAGACTAACTCTTTTAGTACTCTTTGTCTCTTTTAGTACTCTTTGTCTCTCAGTGTAAAGTTGAACTTGCTGTATATGATATGATTTTCATATGTTGAGATTCCATATGTGTTTCTTACCGTGGATTGGGTTTAGCTTAATTTGCCATTCAGTCCAGATCATTTAAATTCCTTTGCTGCCTCTGCTTATCATTCAATTTGGAAAGGTTTATAAATGGGATTTTTGCCCCACTGTTTATTTAAAAGTAGACCTTTTGCCCATTTATAAATGTTCTTTCTCTCTCCTTCTTTTGCATATTTCTACTAAATTAAAGTCCATATATACCCTCACTTTAATTTTCCCAGTGTCGAAAAAAGGAAACCTGTTGGTTTTAAGGGCCAGATCATGAGCCTTCAGTTAATATCCTTATGTATAAAGCAGAGGTTGCGCTAGAATTCTCCGTTGTCTGTAATTTTGCCTGATGGGGTCAAAAAAACATCGTGTCATAATCTATTTTTACCCATTACTTTTTTTTTTTAAATGATAATACTTAAACATTCAATGGCACTGTAATGATTGTCAATGGATCTCATTTATGATAAACCGGTGGCCTGACAGTTTCAGTGGAGAGTAATGTAGTGAACAATAAAATAGAACTGAACAACTGAATCCAGACATTGACAAGTGAGATTTACCAAATGTCATCACTTGTACATTCTAACTCAACAAGAAATTAATCTGTCCTGCTGACACCACCTTCCAGTCTAGTGCATCAAAGAAATACTCAGATGATTTGGGAGACCGATCAATATCTGTTTTGTGTCTGTACATTCTGTAGCTGGCTTTCACCTCTTAACCTCTTAAGCCTGAGGGTCCCCTTACAAGGGGACTGTAAGGGGACATTCAAACGCCATGCAAAAAAGCACCCAGATGCGAAAATGCAACTTATGACCAAGAACTGTTTTTCTGTGTGTCATGATTCAAAGTGAAATGTTTTTTATTTTCTCTGTTCACCCTTTTTCATTATAGTTTGTTTGTATATATAGTCTGGAATTAAAGTTTGAAAATGAAGGGTGCTGAAAAATTAAAAATTGTGTTTTTTAAAAATAGTTTCATGACCAAATATTTAATAGCAACCCACATTTTCAATTTCAAGAATAAATTCAAAATTTCAATAATTGTGCCAAAGTGTGCCAAAATAGCACAGTAGGGGTCCGCCTGGATTTGTTTCAGTCTAAACATGTATAACTTTTCAATTGCTTGTTGTGTTGACACCGGACTGGCTGCAGATGTCACTCAGATGTTGTAGTTACAATTTATTGTGTTTATTTCCTTCTTTACAGCAAGAGTAAGAGGTTTCGTATGTAAACATCTGGGGTTTTCTTTGGCGGAAATTATTTTTTGGGCATTTAAGTCTCATTTACTCAGGTCCAGAATAATTTATTCTGAAATGTTCACATCCACATCATCCTCCAGAACCTTTCTGTTAGTTGATACCAAGATTTGCAGTTTAGGCATTGTACAAGTTAAGAAATGCCTTGTAAAGTATGAGTATGGATTTTTGGGAAAATAGACCCTCGGGCTTAAGAGGTCATTACGACTTAGCTAAGTGCGAATGATAGCAGTAGATAAAAGTCAGTAGTGTACTTGCTAAAAGTGAACTAAACATTCAGTGGAATGATTTGTGCTAAGTTGCGATGCTAAAAGGCTAACAGCTGGAAGTCAGCTACTAGACTGTATCACTCTAGAAAACATTTAAGATTATTTTGAGACATTTCTGTTTTATGTGATAGTAGAGACAGAAAAAATGGAGGGGGACTAGACTTGAAAACTGGCTCAGAGTTCATCTGCTTAGCTCTTGGCTGTGGATGTTTCTACTCCAGACTCAGTCCACTGCTTCCGCAGGTCCCCCAAGGTCTGGAATCGGCCCTTCTCCACAATCTTCCTCAGGGTCCGGTCACCTCTTCTCGTTGTGCAGCGTTTTCTGCCACACTTTTTCCTTCCCACAGACTTCCCACTGAGGTGCCTTGATACAGCACTCTGGGAACAGCCTATTCGTTCAGAAATGTATTTCTGTGTCTTACCCTCTTGCTTGAGGGTGTCAAGAGTGGCCTTCTGGACAGCAGTCAGGTCGGCAGTCTTACCCATGATTGGGGTTTTGAGTGATGAACCAGGCTGGGAGTTTTAAAGGCCTCAGGAATCTTTTGCAGGTGTTTAGAGTTAACTCGTTGATTCAGATGATTAGGTTCATAGCTCGTTTAGAGCCCCTTTTAATGATATGCTAATTTTGTGAGATAGGAATTTTGGGTTTTCATGAGCTGTATGCCAAAATCATCCGCATTAAGACTATAAAAGACCTGAAATATTTCAGTTAGTGTGCAATGAATCTAAAATATATGAATGTTAAATTTTCATCATGACATTATGGAAAATAATGAACTTTATCACAATATGCTAATATTTTGAGAAGGACCTGTATGTTTAACTGAAACATGGCAGCAGCCAAACGATTTTACTCCACTTAATGATACTACTCCTCCGGGGTTTGTTTACATTGCTCAACCTCATGATTCTGGTCGAGGGGGAGGTCTTGCGAAAACTTACCATGGGAATGGAAGATAGCGCCTGTAAATACTGCTGCCTCCCGGAGCCTAATGAGGATTTTATTACTGACTTTCAGGCTTCCTGATGCAGCTTTCTGCACTCTCACCAAACATAATACTTCTGAGGGATTTTAAGATTCATATGGACAGTGCCAATAATATTTTCACCAGACGTCATATTCTGTTTGGACAGCTTTGGACTGCAGTAACATATCTGTTTTCCTACACATGTTAAAGGACACATTTGGACTTAATCTGCAGTTCAGGTGTTACACCTGTTGGCTACAAAGCAGAGTCCCTTCCTCTTTCAGACTATATGTTTTTATCATTCAGTGTTAATCTTTCACTCTCCAAATTGAATTCCCCACGCAATATATATTTCCATAAAATCAAGGACATCAACTTGGACAATTTATCTTCTTGTATCAATAGTTTTCCCAGTATTGATAGGTTTTCTACCCCAGATGAATTGCTCACAGACTATAACAACTCCCTTCATAACCTTCTAAACAATCTTGCTCCACTCAAAACCTGATCTGTTCCATTCACTCATACTGCACCTTGGTTCACTCCCACTCTCAGACAAATGAAAGCAAAATGACATCAACCTGAAAGACTTTATAAGCAAACTGGTCTCACTTTGCACAAATACCTGTATTCCAATCATGTTCTTTATTACAAAAACTGCATTTCTGCCTCCAAATCCATATATAATTCTGGCTTAATCAGTTGAAATGAGGGTAACTCTGAGGCCCTTTTCTCCCTACTTACAAATATTGCAAAATCACAAGATTCACTTTCTCCCCACCTGCATTCCTCTGATTTCACTTTGGTATCATTTTTCTCCCTTGAAATAGAACATATTCACCAACAGCTCATACCCACCTCTGCTTCAAAAACATCTGCTTTAATTTCATTTGTCCCCACCCATTCACTTTGATTATTCAATTTCCCCTCAGTTAATGAGGAATCCAAAATCATTCAAAAATCCAAATCTTCAACTTGCCAATTACTATGCTCACTGTCCTTGTTAAATCTACCCTCTCCTCATTGTCTCCTCTCAGCACAGACTTTATATACTCTTCCGTTACCACGGGTGCTGTTCCTTCCACCCTTAAAACAACTGTTGTAACTTCACTACTCAAGAAATTTGATTCAGACCACAATAACTTTAATAATTTTTATCCTATATCAAATCTTCCATTCGTGTATAAAATTCTTGAAAAAACAGTAGCTGCTCAACTTCATACCCAGTTATCCTGTTATAAGTTATATGAACAATATAAGTCTGGTTTCCGTCCCCTTCATAGCACTTTCTAAAGTCACAAATGACCTCCTCCTTCCATTGTCCATTTTCCTCCTGTTTGATCTAACTGTGCCCTTTGATGCAATCTCACACACCATCCTGCTCAACAGACTTTCCTCTCTTGCTATCACAACTACAGCTCTTATCTGGTTTTATTCATACCTTTCAGGCCTCACTCAGTACATTCAGTTAAAAGCATCCACTTCCCATTCAGTCACCTCAGGTGTCCCCCAGGGCTCTGTCCTGGAGCCCCTGTTGTTCATCATTTACCTTCTTCTCCTCAGTCAGATCTTCTGCAAACATCATATTCACTTTCACTGTTATGCGGACGACACCTAACTCTACCTCTCAACCAAACTTAACTTCACACTTTCTGATTCGTCCCTTACCAATTGCCTCCTTTAAATAAAATCCTGGTTCACCTCAAACTTCCTTAAATTAAATTAAAACAAAACAACTTAATTGTCGGGGTCTGGGTTAGAGTGTGTGTTTGTGTTTTGTGTGCAACTTTGTTTTCAGTTTCCAGATGGTGCTGGAGTTTCTCAGGTGTGCTGGGTGACAGGTGCAACTGATCTACTGATTGCATGGAGAAGTATTTAAGCAGGAGGCTGCCAGCACTTCGACGCCAGAGTGTTTGCCTTCAGTGGTAACAAGCTCAGCCACTTCTAAGCTATGCTTCGTTCCTTGTCTCTAAGCTGACTTGGTGTATGTTCCTTCGCAGGCAGAAACCTGAATCTTTTGATTATCTTCGTTGAACACTGACTTCAGTTCCAGACGTTTCTGGATGATCAAGATTACCTACGTTTGGTGGATTTCGTTTGGATTTTGTTTCCAAGGACCAAGCTGGCAGCTTCCTGTTTTCCTCCATCTCCTGAACCAAGGCATAAGCATATCCTGTCCACCCTCCAACGCAAGTACCTGAACATTGAACTAAGTCCTGAACTCACCAGAACTCATTCTACAACTCAAGTAAAACCATCTGGATTTCTCCACTTTGCACACCTGGACCCCGACTCCCTCTACCCCTGGCGACCTGACTCCACTTGTTTAGTAAGCCATTCTCCTGATTACAATAGTTACCTTTCGTTATTTTTGTAACATAATAGTTCCTTGTTTCACCAGTTCTCTTCCCCCTCTTTCCATACAGTTGGCGATTCACCCATTCACATTCCAGACTCAGTTGCTGTAAATAAACACCTTTCACTGATTCAGTTGTTTCCTCAGTGTTCGTCTGTATGTGGGTCAGATCTATTACAAAAATAATGACATTAATTAAACAAACCTCATAACCTTTTCATTCCTATTGATAACTCCTCCATCCTTCTCTCCCCTTAGGTCAGGAGTCTGGGTGTCATTCACAACAGCACCCTTTCTTTCATCTCCCATGTCAATAATAATACTTGGTCTGCCTATTTCCATCTTTGTAACATCAATCATCTCTATCCTTCTCTCACTCCTCACTCTACTGCTGTTCTTCTTCACAGTCTGGTGACTTCCCGTTTAAATTATTGTAATTCTCTTCTTTTCGGCCTTCCACATAAAACCCTTCATAAATTACAACTGGTCCAAAACTCAGCCGCCCGTATCATCACACGCAGACCTTCAATCAGTCACATCACACCTATTCTACAGCAGCTTCATTGGGTCCCCATCACACATTGCATCAACTTTTTAAGACTCCTCCTCACCTTCAAAGCTGTCCACAACCCCATCCCCCCATCTGTCTGACCTCCTTCACATTGCTACACCCTCCCACACTCTCAGATCTTCTTCCTCTATTCATCTTACTGTTCCCTCTGCCCGTCTTGTTACCATAGGGAGCAGAGCATTCAGGTACTCTGCTCCCCATCTCTGGAACTCACTCCCATCTGATCTTTGTAACACAGATACACTACCACATTTTAAATCCAAACTCAAAATCCATCTGTTTAAACTAGCTTACTATCTCTGATCATAGCTACATAGTCTATTTTATATTGTATCTTTTTACTTATAAATAAAATGCATTATTATTATTTTTTTATTATATTTTTATTATTATAGAAAATGGATGGATGGATGGATGGATGGATGTTTTGAAAATTACATGAGGGCTCCCTTTGCATGATTTACATGAACAGGCTTGTACATGAACAGCCTGTGTCACTGCTTAGGTGTTAAGCAAGCCCAAGTTGCTTTTATAGCAGCCTTCAGGTGATCTGCATTATTGGGTCTGGTATTTTTCATCTCCTTGAACCGCCACCTTAAGGTGGTGGAGGGGTTTGAGTGCTCAAATGATCCTAGAGGCTATGTTGTCTGGGGCCTAAATGCCCCTGGTAGGGTCTCCCATGGCAAACAGGCTCTAGGTGATGGGTCAGACAAAGAGTGGTTCAAGAATCCCTCATGAAGAACAAAATATCGAGGCACGTGACGTTGCCCAGTACGGCGGAGCTGGGGTCCCACCCTGGAGCCAGGCCTGGGGTCAGGACTCGTCGGAGAGCGCCTGGTGGCCGGGTTGCTCCTTGCGGGACCCGGCCGGGCCAAGCCCGAACGAGAGATGCGAGGCCATCTCCCAGTGGGCCCACCACCTGCAAGGGGAACCGTGAGGGACCGGTGCAAAGAGGATTGGGTGGCAGACGAAGGTGGAGACCTCAGCGGCCCAATCCCCGGATGCTTAGGCCAGCTCTAGGGACGTGGAATGTCACCTCGCTGGAGCCTGAGCTTGTGCGGGAGGTCGAGAGATATCGACTAGAAATAGTCGGGCTCGCCTCCACGCACAGCGTGGGCTCTGGAACCCATCTCCTTGAGAGGGGTTGGACTCTCTTCTACTCTGGAGTGGCCCACGGGGAGAGGCGGCGGGCTGGTGTGGGTTTGCTTGTTGCCCCCCAGCTCAGCCGTCTCGTGTTGGGGTTTACCCCAGTGGATGAGAGGGTCGTATCCCTACGCCTTCGGGTTGGGGACAGGTCTCTGACTATCATTTCAGCCTACGGGATGAGTGGTAGTGCAGAGTACCCGGCCTTCTTGGCGTCCCTGTCGATGGGGGTGCTGGATAGCGCCCCTCCCGGGGACTCCATTATTCTGCTGGGGGACTTCAACGTCCACGTGGGGAACGACAGTGACACCTGGAGAGGCATGATCGGGAGGTATGGCCTCCCCGATCTGAATCCGAGTGGTGTTTTGTTATTGGACTTCTGTGCTAGTCACGGATTGTCCATAACGAACACCATGTTCAAACATAAGGGTGTCCATCAGTGCACTTGGCACCAGGACACCCTAAGCAGGAGGTCGATGATCGACTTTGTTGTCGTGTCATCAGACCTTCGGCCACATGTTTTGGACACTCGGGTGAAGAGAGGGGCTGAGCTGTCCACTGATCACCACCTGGTGGTGAGTTGGATCCGCTGGAGGAGGAGAAAGCCGGACAGACTTGGCAGGCCCAAGCGCATAGTGAGGGTCTGCTGGGAACGCCTGGCGGAGCCCTCGGCCAGGGATGTATTCAACTCCCACCTCCGGGAGAGCTTCGGCCAGATCCCGGGGGATGTTGGAGATATAGAGTCCGAGTGGACCATGTTCTCCGCATCTATTGTCGATGCTGCTGCCCGTAGCTGCGGCCGTAAAGTCTGCGGTGCCTGTCGCGGCGGCAATCCCAGAACCCGGTGGTGGACACCGGCAGTAAGGGATGCTGTCAAGCTGAAGAAGGAGTCCTATCGGCTGTGGTTGGCTTGTGGGATTCCTGAGTCCGACCGATAGTCGAACCTCGGCTTCAGGAGGAGCCTTGTGGTTTTCGTCCCGGCCGTGGAACACGGGACCAGCTCTATACCCTCTACAGGGTGCTCGAGGGTTCATGGGAGTTTGCCCAACCGGTTCACATGTGTTTTGTGGACCTGGAGAAGGCATTCGACTGTGTCCCTCGTGATGCCCTGTGGGGGGTGCTCCAGGAGTATGGAATCGGGGGCCCTTTATTAGGGGCCATCCGGTCCCTGTACGAGCGGAGCAGGAGTTTGGTCCGCATTGCCGGCACTAAGTCGGACCTTTTCCCGGTGCATGTTGGACTCTGGCAGGGCTGCCCTTTGTCACCGGTCCTGTTCATAACTTTTATGGACAGGATTTCTACACGCAGCCAAGGGCCGGAGGGGGTCTGGTTTGGGGACCAGTGGATTTCGTCTCTTCTTTTTGCGGATGATGTGGTCCTGCTGGCCCCCTCTAGCCAAGACCTGCAGCATGCGCTGTGGCGGTTCGCAGCCGAGTGTGAAGCGGCTGGGATGAGGATCAGCTCCTCCAAGTCCGAGGCCATGGTACTTGACCGGAAAAGGGTGGCTTGTCCTCTTCAGGTTGGAGGGGAGTTCCTGCCTCAAGTGGAGGAGTTTAAGTATCTCGGGGTCTTGTTCACGAGTGAGGGAAGAATGGAGCGGGAGATCGACAGACGGATCGGTGCGGCTGCCACAGTAATGGGGGCGCTGTGCCGGTCCGTTGTGGTGAAGAGAGAGCTGAGCCGAAAAGCAAAGCTCTCAATTTACTGGTCGGTCTACGTTCCTACCCTCACCTATGGCCATGAACTTTGGGTCATGACCGAAAGAACGAGATCCCGGATACAAGCGGCTGAAATGAGCTTCCTCCGTAGGGTGGCCTGGCACTCCCTTAGAGATAGGGTGAGGAGCTCGGCCATCCGGGAGGGGCTCGGAGTAGAGCCGCTGCTCCTCCACATCGAGAGGAGCCAGTTGAAGTGGCTCGGGCATCTATACCGGATGCCTCCTGGGCACCTTCCTCGGGAGGTGTTCCAGGCACGTCCCACCGGGAGGAGGCCCAGGGGACGGCCCAGGACATGCTGGAGGGACTATGTCTCTCGGCTGGCCTGGGAACGCCTTGGGCTCCCCCTGGAGGAACTGGAGGAGGTGTCTGGAGAGAGGGACATCTGGGCGTCTCTGCTGAGTCTGCTGCCTCCGCGACCCGGTCCCGGATAAGCGGAAGATGACGAGCACGAGTACGAGTATTTTTCATCTTCCCCACAGATTCTCTATGGTGTTTTTAGTGGTCTATAATTTCCTGGAAGGAGTATCCACTGACTCTGATTTGATAAAATACAGTAGGCTAACACCAGCAGATAACCTTGCTCCCAAAACCTTTCACAAATCATGGAATATGAAAACTACACTGGACCTTAAGCTGCTAAATTCTGTGCCTCTCTAGTCCTTCTCCAGAATCTGGGACTTTGACTCCAAATAAAATGCAAAACTTGCTTTATTCTAAAAAAGAAGACTTTGAAAAACAGTCCAGTCTTTTTTTCCCTTCACCTACATAAGACTTTTCTGTTGTTATCTTTGGTCCAGGAGTGACTTAACGTCACTCCTGGATACATATGCGTGTGATGGATGCCTTGTGAATCTCCTTCTCAAACAAGTCTTGTAAAGACTGTTTATCCTTGCTGCTTCCCTCTTTCTTTATCCTTCCACTAAACTGTCGGTTCAGAACTTTCTGAACAGCCAACTTTTTTAGAAGTAACCTAGGCATTGTGTTTGAATTGATTGAATTCTAAAACAAATTACATTTTCAACATTACTCTAATTTATTAAGGTGCCCCTGTACATTCCTCAATAAAATTCAGATTAAATATTTTTGCATATTCTTGCAATTTTTTTCCTAAAAACAATTGGAAGCTCATGTGAAAAGAAGAAGAATTTATTTTAAAAATTGCATGTGAGCTGACACCAAGGACTCAGCTGTCTTTTAAAAGGCAAAAGGTTCAAAGAAAAAATATTAATAGGCTTAGTAGGTAGAAATAAGTAGACTGGGGAAAGAAGTTTCTCATAGGAAATTAGTTTTAATAAAAAAAACTGCTCGTTTCCTTCACAGTGGGCTAGACAGAACTCTGAATATGTATTACCCAACAGTCTGTCAGCTGTTGGGTACAGAGCCTTGCTGAAACAATAAGCTCAGGTGCAAAGTACTAAAACAACCCAACCTCGCCACATATGTGGGTCCTCTTGCTTTAGGTCATGATCCAATCACCCAACAAGAATAACCCTGGTGCAAAAAAGCAATTACCCTGCAGTCTAGACAAAATGTCCCATAGAGACAAGACCACCAGGGCCAGCATGGTGGCACCAGGTTGCTGATGTCAGTGCTACAGAACTATCTAATATTCTTTGCTTTGCTGTGTGGTTACACAGAAACATACATTCTGCCCTAAAAACCCAATGTTTTGGTGATAAGCCATTACATTTTTCAGGGACATATCTGTTATATTGCTTTCTCTAATCACACGCTATCAGACAGCATAGTATCAGACAGCATAGTATCAGACAGTTAGTATGAATCGTAACATAGAGATGAATAGGTCCATCCAGAATACACACAAATGAGAAGAAATCAAGATTACCATATTCCCAGAAGAGTGTGATTTTTCTTTTTTTTTTTGCTGATTACCTGGATAGTCAAGGTACAGCACCACATTTCAACATAATTGATTGGGATTTTATGTGGCGGACTAACATGAAGTAAAAGGAAAATGATTGATAGTAGTTTTTATTACAAATGAAAATCTAAAATGTTCTGTGTCCATTTGTATTTTTTATTATGATTTCTTTTTTCAAAGGTTTTATATTTACCACAACAAAAACACACTAACTATGCAGTGAAGATGACCCCTCCCACACACATACACATAAAAAAAGATTAAAAAAAATATATATTTTAATTCTGACTCTGCTGCACCTTCAAACATCGCAAATAATGAGATTGAATCTATATTACAAGACAGTAAAGATTCCACCAAAACTGAAAGATGGTGTGTACCTTACAAAGCTGCCTCAAAGCCCGAAAAAATGCTTCAAAAATGGTTGCCAAATTTTCGAAAATTTATCCCCAGAGTTAAGCAAATAGCACCGCATGTTCTTTAACCTCAAAATGGATCAGGAAAGAGAGCTTCCCTGATCCATCTGAGATAGGTGGGGAGATGCGGGCTCTACCACGTCACCAAAATGATACGCCTTACCAAGAGTTTTGGAAACGCTAACATTGAACATTGTTGAACAATGCTGAACATTGATACTTGTAATGGCATATATTTCTCTACCAGCTCAGCATATCTAGAGAATGAAACATTTGCCCATTCCTCTTTGAAAAAATAGCTCAACCTCAGCCAGATTATGTCAGGGAAGGACTGTGGGTCGGACCAAAACGCAGAACAGAGCTCGGTAGCCGCATCATAATTTATTCCACACTCCAGCTAGTATGGCAAAACGAAGCATGAACAAAACATAGTCATGGTACACGTAGCATAAACGAAGCATAGACATCACCGACATAGAAACAAGGAACCAGTGAGGAACTAAAGAAACAGAACAACTAATATACACAGAGCACAGAGAGGGGAACAAAATGCAGGTAATCAAAGAAACAGGGAACAGGTGTGACAAGGAACAGGTGAAACAAATACAAAGGCTGAGGATGGGTGAAAGGACTAAAACAGAAAACACAAACTAAGCAAGAGAATAAATCAGAGGAGGAAATAAAGAACTAGAATAACTATGAACTAAAGTAAACAGAGAAACTAGAGGGGAACATAGAAACAATAACTTAAGAAATAAACAAAGAGCCATAAGGAGAATCAAAATTACAAAATAAACCAACAAGTCCAAAATGTCACTCCATGACATAACCCCCTCCTCAAGGTCGGATTCCAGACGACCACTTGGAGACTAAAACAAAAGTTCAAAACAACCCAACCAGGGCGGGCGGAGGGGGCCCCGGAAGGAGGGCAAGAGTCCAAAACACAAACCACCAAATCAGGGTGGGCGGAGGGGGGCCTTGGGAGGAGGGCCAGAGTCCAAAACAAAAATAACTCCCAATAAACAAAACAACAAAACCAAAGTCCATAATCTCCAGGGGCACAAAATCCAGAAGGCCGATGATCCGGAGGCCTGCGACGAAGTAGCCAGCGAAGTGGTTGATGATCCGGAGGCCGGCAGTGACGAAGTAGCCATCGAAGTGGTTGATGATCTGAAGGCCGGCAGTGACGAAGTAGCCATCAAAGTGGTTGATGAAATAAAGAACTAGAATAACTGTGAACTAAAGTAAACAGAGAAACTAGAGGGGAACATAAAAACAATAACTTAAGAAACAAACAAAGAGCCATAAGGAGAATCAAAATTACAAAATAAACCAACAAGTCCAAAATGTCACTCCATGACAGATTAGGTGGAAAGCATCTCTAAACAGTCATGTAGTGATAACAGTAAAGTCAAATCTTGTCATAGAATCTCAGTTGTAATAGGTCTATGCTTTGATGGGCTAAATGTCTAGGGTTGATGTCCTGCTGGAAGGCGAACCTCCATCTCAGACTTAATTATTGTGCAGCCTCTCCTGAGCTACTTTTCCAGGTTTACTATGAGCCCCTTAGCTGCTTTTCTGAATAATTCTCTCCTTGCCCAGTCAGTTTAGGTGGACAGTAGTGTATCCGTAGGTTTGCAGCTGGGCCACAACTATTCCTCTGAAGGCAATTACAGCTCTTACACTTAATTAAAAGCACCTCAATTTACTGCTCTTATCTTAAGTAATCATGTCAAACAATAGGGGTGCTAAAAACCCATTAGGGGCATGGATTTTAATTAGCAACCTGGAAGATGTAACATAAAATCACCAGCCCTCCTCACTCACCTTCCTTTGAACAGAAATCATTAAGCTGTGGGAATGTTTAGGCCTTGCAGTAGTCCGAAGGGATAATTATCAGGTATTCTGTTATTTTTTCTGCTGCTCTGTTTACACTTTAGAAATCCAGGTGAATCTTTATAGTAAGTGATGTAATTTTATCAGCTGCTTAAATAGACACCAGTACTACTGTGAAGTCTTTTGGGATTGTCTAGGTACATGTAGAATGCTGTGATGTTAAATCTGCAACAAAAAGGCAGCAATGTGGGGTTTCAGAGTAAATTAAGAATCCTTGACATCTAATAAATGCTTAATAACCCCTGTAGATGGAGTGTGATGTAAACTGGTGTCAGGTGTGAATGCATACTGGCCAAGCTTGTCCTCCACTGAATTTTAAACAGCTGTAATGAGAAAAAATGTTACCTGACTTAGTCAGTCATTGCTGTTTAACACTGCATAATTTTACACAACTTTACTGTTTTGCCTATTTATGAACTTACTTATTACATTATGCCACATGTCAATATTTAATTACCTAATAAATAAGTCATAACGAGCAGAGCAACCTTGGATTAATAAGGCCCAAACTATCAAACTGTGCAGATTATGAGAACATGTAGAGCCCTGTTAAGAGAGTGGTGCAATCAGATTAATTTAATCAAACAAAAAAAGAGAGTCTGTTTATTTGTGTGGTCACACTTTGAATTCTAAAATGCAGAGGTTGATCAAAAAACATGATGTGCAAGATTTACTCCTGAGGGGTGTTTTCACCACTCAGACACACAACAAATCTGTGGAACCACCTGAAATGTCTAGTTGCAATGATCTATTAGCAACACATACAGAAATAGACTGGAATTTATTGATAATTTATATATCTTGCCAAAATTTTTATTCACATATAGCATCTTTTAGTAGATGCAGCAAAATATGATGAAGTGTTTGCCCTTCATGGAATGGTGGAAAGAGATGTAACATTGGTGAACTTTTCCAGAAGACGCTGATCTACCAAAAAAACTCCAAGAGCCAATCAACAACTCATCAAGGAGGAACCTAGAACAACATTTAAAACAGTGCAGGCGTCACCTGCCTCAGTGAAGGTCAGAGTTCATGATTCAAAAGTAGGAAAACAACTGAGTAGAAATGGCATCCGTACACTCCATTTACAACTGACCAAAAAGAACCCCAATGTAACAGGAGTCACACCTTTTAAAAGTCTTGCTGCTCATAAAGCAAGATGTATGAAAGAAAATTCTGTACACTGTTCACAGGGTGGTGCAATCAGATTAATAAAGTCTGTTAATTTGTGTGGTCACACTTTGGATTCTAAGATGTAGATGTAGATCAAAAAACAAATTATGTGCAAGAAGGTGTTACTGTTATAAGTGGTACAAAACAGCTTTTGAAAAAAAGAACATAATAACAACTGGGGCTACTTCCGGACCAAGATGACTTGCTATAATTATTGAAACCATGTACTCTGCTGCAAAAAATCCAGCCATACACTTTAAATGTAGGACTTGATACATCATATCATTCCTTGCACTTTGGCTCTTTTTCTGATATTGAAACTTGTTTGATGTGAAACATTTATGAATGACAATCAATTTCACATGTTGTTGTGCAAATGGAATAGACAACAGGGGGAAATCTTTGGCGATTAGCAAGACACACTCAATAAAGGAGTGGTTATGCAGGTGGGGACCACAGACCACTTCTCAGTACCTATGCTTTCTGGCCGATGTTTTGGTCACTTTTCAATGTTGGTGGTGGTTTCACACTCGTGGTAGCATGAGACGGACTCTACAACCCACACAAGTGGCTCAGGTAGTGCAGCTCATCCAGGATGGCACATCAATGCGAGCTGTGGCAAGAAGGTTTGCTGTGTCTGTCAGCGTAGTGTCCAGAGCCTGGATGCGCTACCAGGAGACAGGCCAGTACACCAGGAGACGTGGAGGAGGCTGTAGGAGGGCAACAACCCAGCAGCAGGACTGCTACCTCTCCCTTTGTGCAAGGAGGAACAGGAGGAGCACTGCCAGAGCCCTGCAAAATGACCTCCAACAGGGCACAAATGTGCATGTGTCTGCACAAACAGTTAGAAACCGACCATGAGGATGGTATGAGGGCCCGACGTCCATAAATGGAGCTTGTGCTCACAGCCCAACACCGTGTAGGACGCATGGCATTTGCCAGAGAATACCAGGATTGGCGCCCTGTGCTCTTCACAGATGAAAGCAGGTTCACACTGAGCACATGTGACAGAGGAGACACCGTGGAGAGCGATCTGCTGCCTGCAACATCCTTCAGCATGACCGGTTTGGCAGTGGGTCAGTAATGGTATGGGGTGGCAATTCTTTGGGGGGCCGCACGGCCCTCCATGTGCTCGCCAGAGGTAGCCTGACTGCCATTAGGTACCGAGATGAGATCCTCAGACCCCTTGTGAGACCATATGCTGGTGTTGTTGGCCCTGGGTTACTCCTACTGCAGGACAATGCTAGACCTCATGTGGCTGGAGTGTGTCAGCAGTTCCTGCAAGATGAAGACATTGAAGCTATGGACTGGCCAACCCGTTCCCCAGACCTGAATCGGATTGAGCACATCTGGGACATCATGTCTCGCTCCATCCACCAACGTCACGTTGCAACACTGACTGTCTAGGAGTTGGCAAATGCTTTAGTCCAGGTCTGAGAGGAGACCATCCGTCGTCTCATCAGGAGCATGCCCAGGCGTTGTAGGGATGTCATACAGGCACATGGAGGCCACACACAATACTGAGCCTCATTTTGACTTGTTTTGAGGATATTACATCAACGTTGGATCAGCCTGTAGTGTGTTTTTCCACTTTAATTTTGTGTGTGACTCCAAATCCAGGCCTTCATTAGTTAATACGTTTGATTTCCATTGATGATTCTTCTGTGATTTTGTTGTCAGCACATTCAACTTTGAACGGAACAAAGTATTCAATGAGAATATTTCATTCATTCAGATCTAGGATGTTATTTGAGTGTTCCCTTTATTTTTTTGAGCAGTGTATGTATATTACACAGAAACTCTGTATGTTTTTTTAAACCCAAAAGCCCTGTTTTTCTTGAGACTGTTCATTTTATTTTTATTTCAATTAAAATTATATAAATTAAAGTTTAGATAAAGATTTTCATTAAGTGGAAAAGTGCATTTAGCCTCCTGACATTTCTTAGCAGTCTGTATGATTATTTGTATTTTTGTCATTTTTAATTCCTACACCTCTGTATTTTATGTGGGAATAATTGAAGGTAAGAAATCCTTGTTCCTGTCATGATTGGCTTATGTCAGGACTATGTTAGTTTTCTTATTCTCAAGTTAATGTTCTATTTTTGCAGTTATTTTGTGTAATTATGTACATTTATATTTTGTTAGATTTTTTCCCTGTTGTTAATGTTCTTCAGTTGCTGTTACTTTAGTTCATTGATTGTAGTTTAGGTTCATGTTTAGGTTCATTCTTGTGTTTAGATGGTTCTATTACTTCTCTGGACTCCTTGCTCATCTGTGTTAAAGAGCCTCCCTCCTTCTGTTGCCCTGCCTCCTCCCTGTCACCAGCTGCTCCTGTATTCAGACAATGTTGTGAATCTATTTATCAGTGTGTACATAACACATCTAGAGATGTCCAAATCAGCATTTTTGCCCCAGTGATAGTGATCAAGTTATTTAGGAATATAAATGTGTCAATTCCGAGTTTCAGTTTAATATTAAAATCAATGCCATTCATATGTTTGAAAACTAAGAAGCTTCAAAGTGCAGTAAAATAATACATTACATTACAGTGGTATTACAGGGTAAGCACTACTGTTGAAATTATGTCCCACATAACTCACTCACCAATGAGCATTAGAACACTGCAGTCTTTAATCTGTTTCTTGATAGCAACAGATAATTCTGAGTTTCTGCAGCATATACTCAATATGCTAAATTACGGTGGCAGATGCAGTCAGCTGTATGCATTCCACTGATTAGCTGTGACTTGTCAATCAGCAGAAAATGGTAAAATCTGACCAGGGTTTCGCTTTGTTGGAAAACCAGTGGGTGGTATCATCTTTGAAGCAATTGGAGAAATTACTAAATGTGTGCCGAAAATCTGCAGAGTCGAATTGTGAGTCCCCACTAGGCCCAACAAAGTGGAGCAAACTTTAAATGTCCAAATGATAACTCCCATCATTGTATACCAAAGATATGAATTTCCTTGCACAAGTTGTTCTAAATTGATAAAATCCTCAACTGTTCAACACTAAGAACATCTTATTTTTTAACAAACTCAGTAATATGACATCTGTTTACTACAGGAAAGAAAGGTATTACTGATAATAACTTACCAGATACTCACTTTCGAAAAATTTTAACTATCCCTCAAAGAAAGCTATAATGTTCTCAAAATGTCGAAGGTAAACATGCAAAGCTTTGTCATTTATTTCTGACAATATATCTGATTCAGCAATATTGCTACAGTTATAAATCAGGTCCAGTCTTGCTCCTGTTGATATTGTGACTGATTGATGATTTTGCACGTAATATGTTTCAGCGTGGTTCCAGTCTTTTACAGAAAAGATTGTTCTCCTGCTTGAATGTCATCAAATTTAATGTCAGGCGTTTCAGCTGCTTTCAGTCAGGGCAGCTGGGGACAACAGATGTACAAAATTCAATACAATTCCAATTAGTATAAATTAGTTCAGCTGTATTTAAATACACAGTATATTTTTAATCCTCATGGGAAATCCAATGTATACTTTTCTTTTAGGAGTTGGAGCTTTAGGTGATGGCTGTGGGCAGAAAGGATCTCCAGTAGTGGTCTGGATTAAAGTGGATCTAAAGAAGCCTCTGACCAGAGATACTGTCATTGAATTACTGTGTCATGAAGAAGATCCCCAGGGTTTTCCATTATGATCTTCACTTTATAAAACATCCTTCTTTCATTAATCTTTAGAAGCTCCAAAGCAGTCCTTAGAACAGAGCTAGTCATCCTTATCAGTTTAACAGTTTTAAGTCACTGGCTCCGATGCTGCTGCCCCAATAGATGATGACAGAAGAGATAGCACTCTCCAAAACAGACGAATAGAAGATGTGCAGCATTCTGGTGTAAACAGTAAGCTTTTCTTCCTTCTTCTATACACTGTTGGGTCTCCTGTCCAGTCTTTTGACAGATGAACACCAATGTATTTTTACTGCTCCACCTCTACTGCAATTATAGAGAAGAGGTGGAGAAGGACTGTGTGTTTTATTGTATGATATTTTATTTTATTTTATTTATGCCACTTAATTTTAATAGTTATTTTATTGGTTTTCTGTACAGTGCTCTGTAATGGTCTTGTCTGAGAAAGGCGCTTAACGAAAAACTTTACTTATCTACAAACTTTACATACAAAGTTGGATGAACTCCAACATGACCGTTCAGACTGGGGATGCTTTGAAAATAATGAGACCTTGTTTTAACAAATATGTTTTCACAGTTGAAATGTCAGTTAAACAGCAGGATCCCCTTTCACACCACTGACTAAAACTGTATTCAGGCAATGTATGGTTCACAATATCTTAAATATGAAAATTTTCATATCTTCACCACACACAGCCTGTGTACATTTCATTATCTTGCAGGGTGCCAGGCAGCTACCCCCTATGAATACTGAAAGTGTTTTAGGTTTCCCTGAGAAGGAAATTAAAAGGTGAAATGAAAAGGTCAGAGAAAAATAAGGATCCAGAGGAAACAGCACTAGATGATGAAAGTGTTGCCAATAGAGCGAAGTGTGTGTGATCATAACCAGCAAGTCTTCCAGTTAACTCAGAGGGGGAAACAGCAGTCTATCCATTACTCTGCTCAGAGTACCTTTATGGAAGCGCAGAAATCGATTGCTCAGGTCCGAGGTTGCTGTGGACACCACAACACTAAGCCAAATGATACAGGAAAGTAAAGCCAAGGCTGGCTGGGACCCGGAGTGGATGAGTAGGAAGTGTAGGAAGAGGGGGAAACATTTTGCTGTAAATCTGCACTGCACGCTGTGAGTGCAAAGAAGCAGAAAAGTGAAACATCAAGGTCTAAACATTTTGGAGATTAAGTCGTCCGAGATAAAATGAAACTACTGAAAAAGAAAAGTCATCCATGCTCCGATACGAAACAATGTTTGGGCTGGCCTGATTTCCATTTTTTTTCTTTTTGAAATTCTATGATCATTTTTGGAACAATCATGCATGCCATGGTATGAGTGCAGCACCATTCCCATCATGCAGGCACTTCTTTATGCTTATGTAATACTCCACTGTATGTAGAAACAGTTGTAATGCTGCAGAATCAAATTTACAAAGGACAAGTGTTAAACAATGAAACCTTTAAAATATCGATCAATTGTTCATATTATAACACTTTGTGCAGATGAATAAACGTACAAACATCTCCTATTTTAACATCTCCAAATTATAATATCAGACAAAGATAACCAAGTATATACAAGAAGTACTAATGACATGTTAGTTATATTTATCAAGGGAAAAAAGCTGCCCATACCAAAATGGGCTTGTATGAAAAAGTATCTTTGTTAAATCAGAAATTAACTGGCATAAACTATAAAACCAGAGTTCAGTTTCACCAGCCACTGTTATGATTTCGGGTTTTTTGGTTTCAGGTTTTTCCTTATATGCTTTTCACTGCTCAAGTTTTGAATCATGCTTTTGTTTATTATTTTTCTGGTCATGTTTTAGTCTTGTTCATGTTTTGTCAAGTTTGGTTTTGTTTGTATATTAGAGTCTCTGTTTGACGCAATCACGTTTTGTTCTGTCTGTCAATTAAGTTTATTCGGTTCACCTGCTCAAAGTTAATCTGTCTCCTTGCTCCACCTGGTTTTCACTCCATATATACACACCTGTTCAGTTAGTCGTCGCGGAAACATTCTCAAACCTGTCTTGTTTTTTTGATCATGCCATGCCTGTCTTGCCTGCCCGTTTGTTTTGTTCCTGCCTCCTGCTGAGTGTGAGTTTTTGTTATTAAACCTTTTTTCACTTACCATCACGCTGCCTGCTCGTCTGCATTCTGGGGTCCTATATCTCGCAAGTCATAACAGCCATATGCAGGCTTGACCTATGGAATCAGGAAATTACTTATATAGAACCTGCCTGACAACATGAAGTAGGATACAAAATGTAAGTGCAACCATCAGTTTCAACTCGAAGCACCAATAAGACAAGAATGAATCGCTAGAGGTCAGACGTTTACAGTATGTTTATCATCCTTATGAAAACTGCACAACTGAAGGTTCGATAATGAATAGTAACGTTTATAATTGACTCCTCACATGAATGAGAGGACTTTTGCTAGTAAAATCATTTAAAACTTGTAAAAAACAATTCATTGTTCTTAATATTGGCATTGTAATGAAACCTCCAGTTAATAAGACAAACAATTGGAGTAAATGTGATCACAAATTCCAAAACTTTTTTTTCTTTCTAAAAATCAATCATCTATTCCAAGTTTGACTACAGCGGTTTTCTTGTTTGTCTGATTCTTAGGTGTTCCTAATATTAATTAATTGTGGGCTTAACTGCATATCATTTTATTCAGTTGAGCCAATATTTACTCATACCTCTGGAGTATTCACATTTTTGATCGTTTTTTTCTGACTGGAAGTAATATTAACATTTTGGAATAGCCCAGCCTGAGTCCCAACTAAAATCCAAAAAAGAATTCGAGAGAGAGCTGAAGATTAAGGTGATGAAAAGGAGGCTTTCCAAACTCAAAGACATTTTGAAATTGAAAGCATGTGACTGCTAAAAATCCTAAAACCACTTTTCAATTGATTACTGACAAGAGTATCAACTGTTTTTGAAATGCATTGTTTAGTTAAAATATACATCTAAATATTTTTTAAATAATACCCATTTTACATTGTTTTATTATTTCTTGGGAGATGCCTGTCTCTATCAGAAAATATAGCTGCATTAAAATATGTTTAGGTTTAAATCTGCCAGGAGCAGGAATTTATTTTGCGCTTAAATGCAATAGCAGTAGTTCAGATTTCAAGCTTTGTAATAAAAACAAATGACAAACAAATTATGGTAAAACAAATCTTTGATGAGCAATCATACATACCATTTGACAAAGTAAACCTACCACTTCTGAGATGGTCCGTTTAGCAAACAGATGGTCAATGGGACACCTGCTGCAAGAACATGGTAGCAATAGCCTGTTTCAGCACTAACAGATAAAAACAAAATGAAAACAAAACTGCAGGCAATTACAGCTTTAACAGAGCGGGACTGAGTGATGCTTTGTTTTTACAAGCTTTGCTTGAGTTCAATGGACCTAATGGCTTTAATTCTTTCATTTGCCTTGCTGCTCATTTGCCACAGATCTATATGGCAATGGGACTGAAAAGATAATCAGATCTACTTCACCTGATATTTTAGTCATATTTAAACTAGAAAACAAACAGAACATAACTGGAACTTTAGCTATTACATCTAGAGCAGGGGTGGGCAGTTATTTTTTTCCATGGGGCCACATGAGAAAGAAAAATAATGTATGGGGCCAGGTTTAAAGGCTGTACTTAATTCTTTATAATATCAATTGTATTTCTTCATAAAAAAAACTGTGGAAAAACATGGAATTGTTTTGACAAGTTGGTAAACTGGTAAGAGTATATGTGTTATAATTAAGCATAATAAAATAGAGAGATTGCCTCACAAAGAATATTTATCGAACCAAATCTAAAATGAATGGTAAACAAAATGTGGAAGTTTTTACCATTTATAACTCATTAGTGAATAATGTAAGACACATTCACCCTAAAACCTGTTCTGAATTTTATAGTTGCAAAGAGGTTCATAACTTTCTCAATGTTGCATTTGTACACCAAATATTAAACAGATGCATCAGATTATAGAAAGGGTTGTCAGTGAACTGTGATTTTGAGGAAAAGGCCTCCTAAGAAAGTGTTAAAATTCACTGCAAGTTATTACCTTAACAGACCTACATTTGTAGTCCAACCACCTCATCTGTTTTTCAGTGGGATAAATCTAGTCTCTGTTGGGCTTTTACAAGTGCATCAAAGTCAGGTTGAATGTCTGAAGTGGAGATGCAAAGCGCAGCTGACAGATGATCATCTGTGAGAGAGGATCTACATCTAGATTTGGTAAACTTCATCACTGAGAATGTTTGTTCACAAATATGGGTATATCCAAAGACAACCAACATCTTTCGAGCATGCCTTTTTATGTTTGGAAAGTAAAAATCTAGCTGTGATACTGCCCTAAAGTTGCTCTGCCACTACTGCAGGTCAATAAGCTCCAGCGAAACATCACTGGGAGCGTTATCCACACTGCATCTAAAGGAAGAGGAAATCATGTGCAATACATCCTCAATTGTTCTGAGATCTTCAAATTGAACTCATCATGCAGTGCTCTTAACATGGATGAGTACCAACAGAAGTCATCAGCTGGTGGTGTGACTTCTTTTAGAGTTTGCATGTGAGTAAGAGTATTCCTCTCCAGTTGGCTTGATAGAAACTGAAACTTTCTCATAAAAGCTTTCACCAGGCTGTGCATTTCATAAACAAAAAGGCCCCTGCCTTGCAGTTTGGTGTTCAGTTTATTCATCAGTGCAGTCACATCAACAGCAAATGCTAAATCTGCCAACCAGTCCTCATTAGTGAGCTCTGGGATGTTTTTGCCTTTTTCCTCACAAAACTGTAAAATCTCTGTTTTCAGGTCCATCACTTTTTTTAGCACTTTTTCCAGACTGATCCATCTGAAAATTGTGTGGTAGCCGATGTCACGACGTTCAGTTTCATGGTCCTCTAAAAGTGCGACAAATTGTCTGTGATTTAAACGTTGTGCCCTGATGAAGTTAACTACCAATAACATTGGTGATTTTTAGCACTTACCTGCACAACACATGCTGATGTATTACCCCTAGATTTCTCATCCTCTGCTCCGGTACGTGTCCGTTCTGTTCCAGATTGCTTCTGTGAGTTCTTGAAAAGCAACGGCTACTACATCCGCGGTAACTGATCTAGACGTGTTTTTCTGGGTACCACCAAAATATGGACCATAAAAAAGCTAATGCAGTTAAGTTTAGCTGTTGTTTAGTTAGCATCGTAATTACAAGCAGGATGCAAATCTATTTGGAGAGGATTACCATATTTCAAATTGAATATTTAAATGACAAATCTGCTTCCTTATTTGGTGCAAAAAGAGTGATATGCATCCAATATTTAATAAAAAGGTTAACTTTATCGTGAATATTTAAAAAATGGATTTAATATGTGGTTAACGATCTCTATTTACTCTATTAAACTTTGACAAATCAGATGTTGTTGGCTTTCTTTTTTTCTTCGCAACGATTGAAATTATGGAACTTGACCCACCCGGAGCCAGACGGACCAGAACGGAACAGAAAATTGTAGTTGTTCCATAATTTGATGGAGAACAGCGGAGAGCGGGTCCGTCGACTGTGGCGTTAGGAGTAGTAACATGTGGAACTGCTCTTATTAATTAAACTGACAACAGAGTTGCTCCGTCGGTCGGACGTGAACGGAACAGGGCAAGCATGGAGGATGTGGAATCTGGGGGTTATACAATGCAACAATACCAACGTTTGATCAGCATCTATTTCAGTCACTTTATCTTGCATAAGTTTGAAAAGTCCAATATTTTTCCAACCATCTTTTGTGACATCTGCCAGTCGGTTCCATTTCAGTCCCAGCGTGTCCGTTCATTCATTTACCTTCATGAACAGATCGCTCCCTGTCGTCGTTACTTTAACTGGCCACATTGCTGCGAGCTCCTCAGTAATCTTAATCTGTAATCCCAAAGACAAATATGAGCAGCTGTGCTGTATCATGCACATCACAGCTTTTGTCAAAAGCCAAGGAGAAAAAGTCAAAACTTGCCTTTTGATGTTAAAGCTGTAGCTTCAGATTCACAGCAATGTCCCCAATCCTTCTTGTCATGGATCGCCTGGACAGCAGGACTTGCTCAAATGTTTCTTTTTTTTCAGGGCATAACAAAACTGCAGAGTCCACCAAGCACTCTTTGACAAACTCCCTCTCAGAGAATAGCTTATTGTTTTTAGCAATTGTTTGGGATATCACAAAGCTTGTCTTGGTTGCTGCATCCCTGGGGGCGTGAAGCTTGGTAAAAAAGACTTGGTGCTTTTATAGTTTTGCTAGCAGAGTTTCCAATATCTTTCAGTATCAGTCAGGTTTCTGTATTGCTCCGTGTGTCTCCTATGGTACTGGTGATTCATTTTGTAATCCTTAAAAACGGCTACCTGCTCTCCACAAACTAAACACGTGGGTTTTTCTCTGACTTCAATAAAGAAGTACTTAACAGTCCGTGTTTTGTTAAACACCCTGCATTCAGCTATGTTTATTTTTTTAGCATGGGCGGACATTTATTAGAGCTAAAACTGATCTGTGACCAGATCTTGTGAGTGTCCAGGTCCGATCTAGAGAAACATCAGATTTTAAAAAACAAATAGGACATTCGTTTGTCTAACGAAAAAACGTCTAGTTGGGCCTGTTTGGCCCTGTTTGTTGGCAACAGCTAGGCCAAGTCCTATTTCTTATAACCCTAGACTCACTGCTTTGGATTTTTTAAATGGTTATTTGGTTCTTAATTTTTAACATAATCTAATATAAACACAATCTAAAAACCCATATTATGTTACTAGGTGTCCATATAACAAAGTTTTGTTGCAATAAATTAATTTAAATTTACTTATATGGTGACAATTCACAATAAATGTAACCAACTAACCAACTCCTTGAAGCCTCCAGAATCCCCTTTGGAGGATTTGCATGGCAGATGTAGTAATCCATTTCAATTTGGCTGGCTGTGACTCCTGCACGGTCGGGCTCTGGGAACACCCCCACCAATGCCCATCGAGTCAATTGCAGAAGATGTCCCTCTTCCAGGCCAGGTTCTCAAGAAGGTCAATTTAGACTCTTAGTCTTACCAGGCCAAGATGTTGAGGTGACTCAGCTGGGGTTCAGCTCAGATGCGTATATTACCCACCAAAAAGTCCCTGCTTTGCTGGTCCCAGCAATGCACCATGAACGTTTGGTGCAACTGGACCCATTTAGACCCTGGCTTGTCTGTACTTTGCTATCTGTGTCCTGGACATCCTGGGTTGATCTCTTGAACAGTTTAGCCCTTGGCAAAATAAGGTGAGATCTTTCCATGTAATCCATGCAACAATTATTAAATGCACAGTTAAAGCAATAAAAAGTAGAATAAGTATATTATCGCATTCTGGGACTAAAAGACTGGAGAGCCCTGCATGGAGTTTTATATTAATCTAGTCTTATCTTTTGTAGAAGTATATAAACTACAAGTGTAACCAAAGAAATTATGTATGATGATTTTCTACAAGTATTAAATGAAATGAGTGATCTTTGTTTGTCAAATTAAAACACGTATGATTGAAATATGATTAAGAACTGATGATTAAAATAAAACATTAAGGTTTAGAGATTCTTAATCAGCTATATATGGAAGAGATACATTGTGAAATTGTTGCCTAAGAAACGGCAGACCAGTGAGACCATCTGCACTTTAAAAGCAACGCCAAGAAAAGGAACAGCGGTTGTTTCCTTGCAGAAGACCAGCAAACAAGATCGGACGGAGAAAGACGCCACAGATGAAGCAGAAGACCAGAGATACAGCCAGCTGATCAATCTGCATTAAAAAAGCCCTGGAAGGACTGTGCCTAGAAATTCCGAATCTGATTTCATCTATTGCCTTTTTACTCAGACAACTGAAGTAAACTTGATTGGTGAACAACTGATTGCTCTAAGTTTCAGGCTTCTGGAAGTCCTAAATCAACCTCAGTTATACCTCTGGGGTTTCCTTCAGCTCTTCAGCCTCTGGAAGCTACTGTCTTCCGAGACATAAGGCAACAAAGTTCCTGTTTGACCATCGAAAACTGGAGCATCAGTGCCTGTCCACTCAGAAGAAGAAAACTGAAGATTAAGTTGTCTTTCCTTCAAGAAATCGCTTGTAGTTTCCCGAAGAAACATCCCCATCGGATGAGCCTCCATCTTCAAAGCATCTCCAAACTCACTAGTTTCAGCATCAGGGAAAGACAAGTTAAGTTGATTGATTCATTTATATTATTAATGTTATTAGGTATTGCTGAATTTAAGCTGTTACTGACCCCTGCTAAAGCGTTACTAATTAAAGAAAGCATATAAAATTCTAGATAAATTGTGGACATTCAATTATTTGAGTCACAGTATTTTTTGTTTTTTCGTTGGTGGTAAAAAGTCTTGTTGCCTGGTTCTAAAAGATTTTAGTAGGTTTTTATAGGTTGCCTTAAGCCAAACTTGTTAAAACACCCTTAGCCAGTTGTAATATTAGGGAACGAGCAGCCTTTAACAGAAGTGACTGTCGAGGAGTGGATGACTGGTGTGGGCTACTCAGTTGTCCAGACCACCAGTTGAAGAAGGGCAAGACTTCTGGATGTAGACTGTTAGAGGTTAGGCGTGTCATTTCCCGACACCAGCTTAAACAGAAGTTTCAGTAAACCTGCTTAGTAAGACCTATCAGGTTTAGGGAAGTCCGGACCCGCTGGATGGAGAGCTGGATGAGCAATCCCCTCAGAAACAGGGAAGTAGGAGGGAGGTGTTAGCTCATCGGACAATGAAACCCTCCTGTAAGGAATGTTTCAGTTTCCTTCGTTGAACTGGGTTCAAAGTTATAAAAAAAATGCACCTTTATTTTTCTTATTTATTTGGACTGCCATTTATTGCAAATGCATTCCATCTCACATCTTTAATTTCAAAAGGAGAACATTATAAAAGGGGTATTTTTATAGATTCTTATTAAACATATTTCCCATTGGTAGCAAAATAACATTCCAGCCATATTTCTGTCTTTTATAAGTATTATAAGTAAACAGTTAAAGACGGTTTAGTTTATTTAGGGATTGCGTAAACCGAATATTTTCTGATAGCGAGTGCTATCCAAATCAAGCAACCCCTAGTTCAGAGAGGCTTGCCGACTTCTGATCACTTCAATTGGAGAAATGTTTCCTGATTTCAAAACTTTGTTTGAAGTGGCACTTTTAATTCCGATCTCTAGTGTGGCGACAGAGCCAAGAGCGCCTATCAAATGTGGGGCCCATTTCCTTCCCGCCACGCTCCCTGCCGGTGGCTGGTGTCTCTGCCCGGTGGTTCTCTGTGTCTGGGGACTGAATTTTTCACTCTAGGTCTTTCTGCAAATCCTGACGTGTAGTGATGTAAGTTCTCAAAGCAGTCCATGAAGTGATTTGCACAAACTAGTACTGTCTTCAGCAGTTTTACTATGACTCTGGCCACATACTCCTGCTCACCATCCATTCTACTCAAGCGCTCATACATCTTAGGTTCCCCAAGGTTTCTTAAAAGATAAAATGAAACTCTTCAAACATTTGATGTAGTGTAGTCTTTGAATTTGTACGAGGAACTTTTCTACAAATTTATTTTTAACTGCGGCTTCATGTCCTTTTAATTCTATAAGATGCACTCTTGTGCCCTAAAGCTCACTGTATACACCAGTAGCACTTTCCTACAATGATCCGAGAGGTAGTCTGGGGGTAAAAAAAACTTCATAAATTGTTTCTTTGAATTCTGGCCAATTACAGATGTTGTTCCTGGCTACACACCACCAGCTGTGAGCAGGACCCTTCAACACATCAGTCAAAGTCCTAATTAATTCAGGGTCTGACAGAGGACTCACCGTTAAAGTCTCTCTCTCAGAATTTGTAAAAATATATTTTTACTAATTCTGGCGCCCCTTATGGGCCTGAACAAAAGTAACTTCTAAGACAGGACATATAAAATTAAAAACATTAAAAATAGGACAACACTGACCTTTCTGGAAACCACCAATGCTGTGCTTAGAAGTTGAATGTTTGTCAGGTTGTGGTTTTTGGAGTAGGACCCAAGCTCAAACAGGAATGCGGATGCAGCACAACAAGTAGAAGAATTTTTTTAAATAAAAGACAAAGAAAAACATACAGCAAGGCACGAGGAGATCAGGACATTGAACATGGACAGGGCAACAGGCAGAACAATGTCGGTGAATCATGGAAATGGACATGGTACAAGAACGGAAACAGAAAAATCCTCCAGTGAGTAACGACAACCAGTGAGTTTATATATTGAGACAGGAGTGCAAAAAGACAATAATACCAGAGGAAATGTGGAGCAGCTGAGGCAGAATGGCAGTAGAAAAACTAAGGGAGAGACACTAACACAGATAGAGCTTAAGAGAGACACAAGGAAACACTAAATCAAGGGGAAAACCAAATACTATCTTAAGAGGAGTAAACTAGAATACACAGGGAACAGTAAACAGGGATGAACAAATAAACTAAGCTCAAAGCATAACTATAATGGCAATGCCTTAGAGACTATAATGAAAAAGGATAAATGAGGATATGGTAAGAGCTATAAAAATATAATTAACTACATGAAGATTATGAAAACATAAACAGAAATGAAAACCAAATCCTAACACCTAATTATCATGAATGTTTCTTTGTATCTAATTCAAACCTTCCAGATAGTTGATTGAGGTGGTTGCTATTAAATTAACTTTATTTAAATCAAGCAGCTTCATGGAGTCGTTCCTCCCAAAAAAGCATTATTGGATTAATAAGATTTGGATTCTAATTGTGTGTAGTTGTCTGTGTCTAACTTTGATAAACTTCCTGTTCCTGCCAAACAAAAGCATCTCCACAGTATGATGCTGCTATCACCATGTGCCACAATTTAGGTGGTGATATGCAGTTACCAATAACACCTTCCAACCATTTGCTATACCCCCTACATGGCTTGTGGCAAACAGATATTGGGACTTCCTATGGTTTAGCCATCAGCATCTACAACGGCTCTTTGAGGAAACCTTCATAATATGAGCTACAACAACATTTAATGTCCCTTTGGGATTAATAAAGTATTTTTGAATTTGAATTGAATTGAATTTCCTTCTTGCAACTCTACTGTAACAGACAGGTTTGAGAAGTGCATGACTAATAGCTATCCTATTGATTGATTCTTCTTTGAGTATTGGGTCTCTGCAGCTTCCCCAAAGTTAACGTGGACCACTTGGCTGCTTGTCTGATTAATGTTCTCCTTGTCCTGCCTGTCAGTTTAAGTGGATGGTCATACGTTTGACATACTGTCTCTGTTTTGCTACTCTGCTTTATTTTTTTCCACAACTATCACCCTCACCTGTCTGCTGTGCTCCTTGGTCTTCATGATAGTTTACTGATGTTCTGTAAAAAAAAAAAAGCCCTAAGGCCTTTGTCAAACAGCTATACATATGCAAGGAATAATTATGTAAAAATGTAAAATTTTTGAAAACAATTTATAGTTTTCCTTCCACTTCATAATTACACACTTTTTGTTTGTTTATCAGATAAAATCCTAATAAAATACATTGAAGTCAGTGGTTAAAATGTGACAAATGGATCTTTTTGCAAGGCATTACACCTAAAATGTTTGTTGCCATATTCATCCAACTCATGTACTGCTATATTTTATGATGTAATGCATAATATAGTACAATACATTTTAGAGGTATCACAACTAATAAAGGCATTAAAAAATCTATAGTTTACAAGCAGAACAAATCCTAAAATTCTTGTCCAATGCTTTTTAGCACTGGATACTCTGCTCACAGTTTTACAGTCTTGAAAAATACATAATCCAGAGATATAAGATGCCATCTTAAATAAACCATGACAGCTACTGTGTCCTGTGTGACCTCAGCAACTGAATGATGAAAACTACAGCAACCGGTCATCTCTTTTCCTCTATTTCCTACATTCTTTTCATATGACAGTAATAGTGTGCATCCAGTTTGTTCTCTGCGTTAAAGGCAGGTGGAGTTCATGACAAGTCAACTCTAATGCCAGTCAGTGTCACTGAGCAGAATTAAACAAGAGCAAACTGCTCCAGCCCATCAGGTTTAGAACCACATTGCCTACAAAACCTGTAGCGGAGCAGGGAAACAGCTGTTGCAGCAGGCTTTTGTAAAGATGCTGACCAGTTTCCCACTCTCTCACAGGGTCCCTGTTTGGCTGCTGTGACACAGCATGCAAATCCAAATGGATGCCCCCTGCTTTACAAGGGGAAAATCATTTAAATTTTCTGCATTCTGAGCAGCTTGTGCAACAACACCACATGGCCCCATATGTTAGATGTACACAGACAAAGGAATGGTTAGGTTATGTTAACACAGCCATATTTAAACTAAAAAACTGATGGGAGATAAAAAGAATTTTATGGGTGCAAAATCTTTGCACACCTGAGTTTGCACTCCTATCTAATTTTGAAACTAGACACAAAGGAGGATCTGCTCTTAAAATAGCTCTGCTGAGCAGTTAGCTTCTCTTTAGGTCGGAACAGATGTTTAGCGTGCAGGATTCAATAAGAGACAAGGTTCAATAACAGAATTACAATAAATTACCTAATTTGTTCACCACACATATCCGTTTGTATTGCAGAACTTAGGAAAAGTGACCAAAGGATGTATTTGTAGATGTGTGCCAAAGATGCATTCATCCAATATTTACTTACTTATCTGAGATTGGATCATAAAGGAAACCATTTCTCTTCATCTTACCATCATTTGAGAACACCAAGACACTTTAACTCCTATAGCTTTCATTCCAGCTAATTCACACTGTGAACCGCACCTGAGCACAATGAAAGTTTTAACATTGTCAGTGGAGCCACACATGCAAAAACCCAAAGACCCTTGGATTTCTAAACCAAACACCCTCATATTTGCCTTGAACATCCATTAACACCACAAACCAAACACGTTTTTTAATCAAGTCAGATCAGCAGGACTTTAGTTATACCTCCTTCCCATTTGCTGGGAAATAGTGGGTGCGAAACAGCTGCTAAAACTGACAAGATTGCACTGAAACCCTCAAAACTTTACCGTGTCTTTGGCCCACATGTCATAAAGTGCTATGAATCAGAAAAAGGCGGACGCAAGACTCAGCCAGACACAGTACTGAAATTTTTAAAGGTTTATTCAGCCACAGGAAAACGTCACACAGGTAACACTCCTCACAGCTTCCAGGAATCACTGCTTTTGTCTTGCGTGGAACTTGAAACCCAGAGGGGAAACCTCAGTGGGCAGCAGGCGGTGATCTCCACAGCACAGGTAAGAAGTGACTCAAGGCTGAATAATCCAAGGGCTAGGCTGGCTCAATAATCCAAAGACAGAAACAGGGTCAACGATCGGAACAAGAGGCATCAAGCAAGGGACAGGCAAAGGCATAAGCCAGATGCAGGAAACAAGGTCGACAACCAAAATCCAAATAGTCCGACAGGGAGCAGGCAGAGGCATAAATCCAAAAGGCAAGGCAAGGCAAGGCAAGGTCAAGAACAATGATCAGACAGGAAGGAACGCTGGATATCTACTCACACGATGGCTTTCAAAAATCTGGCACCGTCTGCTTGTCAGAGTCGGTATACAGGTCCTTCTCAAGAAATTAGCATATTGTGATAAAGTTCATTATTTTCTATAATGTAATGATGAAAATTTAACATTCATATATTTTAGATTCATTGCACACTAACTGAAATATTTCAGGTCTTTTATTGTCTTAATACGGATGATTTTGGCATACAGCTCATGAAAACCCAAAATTCCTATCTCACAAAATTAGCATATTTCATCCGACCAATAAAAGAAAAGTGTTTTTAATACAACAAACGTCAACCTTCAAATAATCATGTACAGTTATGCACTCAATACTTGGTCGGGAATCCTTTTGCAGAAATGACTGCTTCAATGCGGCGTGGCATGGAGGCAATCAGCCTGTGGCACTGCTGAGGTCTTATGGAGGCCCAGGATGCTTCGAAAGCGGCCTTTAGCTCATCCAGAGTGTTGGGTCTTGAGTCTCTCAACGTTCTCTTCACAATATCCCACAGATTCTCTATGGGGTTCAGGTCAGGAGAGTTGGCAGGCCAATTGAGCACAGTGATACCATGGTCAGTAAACCATTTACCAGTGGTTTTGGCACTGTGAGCAGGTGCCAGGTCGTGCTAAAAAACGAAATCTTCATCTCCATAAAGCTTTTCAGCAGATGGAAGCATGAAGTGCTCCAAAATCTTCTGATAGCTAGCTGCATTGACCCTGCCCTTGATAAAACACAGTGGACCAACACCAGCAGCTGACACGGCACCCCAGACCATCACTGACTGTGGGTACTTGACACTGGACTTCTGGCATTTTGGCATTTCCTTCTCCCCAGTCTTCCTCCAGACTCTGGCACATTGATTTCTGAATGACATGCAGAATTTGCTTTCATCTGAAAAAAGTACTTTGGACCACTGAGTCCAGTGCTGCTTCTCTGTAGCCCAGGTCTGGGGAATGCGGCACCTGTAGCCCATTTCCTGCACACGCCTGTGCACGGTGGCTCTGGATGTTTCTACTCCAGACTCAGTCCACTGCTTCCGCAGGTCCCCCAAGGTCTGGAATCGGCGCTTCTCCACAATCTTCCTCAGGGTCCGTCACCTCTTCTCGTTGTGCAGCGTTTTCTGCCACACTTTTTCCTTCCCACAGACTTCCCACTGAGGTGCCTTGATACAGCACTCTGGGAACAGCCAATTTGTTCAGAAATTTCTTTCTGTGTCTTACCCTCTTGCTTGAGGGTGTCAATAGTGGCCTTCTGGACAGCAGTCAGGTCGGCAGTCTTACCCATGATTGGGGTTTTGAGTGATGAACCAGGCTGGGAGTTTTAAAGGCCTCAGGAATCTTTTGCAGGTGTTTAGAGTTAACTCGTTGATTCAGATGATTAGGTTCATAGCTCGTTTAGAGACCCTTTTAATAATATGCTAATTTTGTGAGATAGGAATTTTGGGTTTTCATGAGCTGTATGCCAAAATCATCTGTATTAAGACAATAAAAGACCTGAAATATTTCAGTTAGTGTGCAATGAATCTAAAATATATGAATGTTAAATTTTCATCATGACATTATAGAAAATAATGAACTTTATCACAATATGCTAATTTTTTGAGAAGGACCTGTATATCAGGGAAGACACAGGTGCTTGGCATTCCACAGATTGCACTACACCGCAGCAGCCACCAGGTGCATCTAATCTGCTGATTGCAGCCAGGGAGACAGGGTAGAGCAGACGTGCCAGAATCATAACATAAAGATAAACACAAGTGAAATAAAAGCCAGCCAACAGTTTGCATAATATGAAATGGAGAGTGAACGAACATACAAATCTGAAATGGAGAATTCAAAATTGTGAAAAATATGAAGTGATTTCTAAATTAAGGAGCCTCTACCTCCTCCAGCAGCACTCCTGTAGGAATCTGACAGATGGCCCAAAATTCAAGGGAGAATTGATAGTGGCCCCACAGTATATCATCAGAATCTGTAAAGTTAAAGAAGAGTGAGGCAAAAAGCAACTTGGTTGATGAGCATTTCAAATGAATATTACACAACAAAGTTCACAATAGTAGAGCTTACTACCTCACAGTTAAAGGGTATACAATTACCTGGCATTAAACACTCCTGACTCCCTCCTAAGTATAAACCTGTGTGAATAATCACAGCTCACAGCAATTGATGGAGAAACTCAGTGGAACATAGGAAAAAGCAGCAGCTTGACTGCACATTTTTAATTTTGCAGATTTTATTAGTCCTATTTGTTTTTGAAATTAGACTCATGAAATGTGGCTGACCTTCCAATGCCACACAAGCATGCCCCAGTTACAATCTGATTATAGCTATTTTGCATGGTTGCATGGTTGGGCTGTCCTTCTTCAGCTGATCAGGCGAACTGACATAGCTGGCATCAATTCCAATTAATCCTAACTATCAAACAGTGCAGTCAGATTCAGTTTATTATTCAAAGTGGTTAAAAAGTTTTCTGTCTAAGGAAACCCAGCAGATTGCATCCAGTCACTGACTTGCAGCATTCCCTCCTCCTGGATGAGCCGAGAGACAGTGGACAGTCACTGGCGTTGACTTTGCAGCAATCCCTCATACTGAGCATGCATGTGGCGACAGTGGAGAGGAAAAACTCCCTTTTAACAGGAAGAAACCTCCAGCAGAACCAGGCTCAGTGTGAATCTGAGAATATTATTTAATATTTAACATTAATATTTTAATATTTTATCAAATAATATTTCGGTCAGTTAAGGGTTGTCCTGTGAATACCAGCCCAGTAAGGCGATGGTATTAGGACAAAATAGGAAGGTGTGAGACGAGCTCTGACATTATTGAACAGCATAAACTCTGCACATATATGGAATGAATTCACACAATTTCTTAAAATACAAGAATTTATTAACAAAAATAAGTTCAATTCAATTCAATTTTATTTATATAGCGCCAATTCACAACACATGTTGTCTCAAGGAACTTCCCAACAGTCAGGTACATACATTCCAATTAGTCCTAACCATTGAACAGTGCAGTCAGAGTTAGTTATTTATTCAAATTGGATAAAACGTTTTTCTGTCTAAGGCAACCCAGCAGATTGCATCCAGTCAGTGACTTGCAGCATTCCCTCCTCCTGGATGAGCATGTAGAGACAGTGGACAGTTGCTGGCGTTGACTTTGCATCAATCCCTCATACTGAACATGCATGTAGCGACAGTGGAGAGGAAAAACTCCCTTTTAACAGGAAGAAACCTCCAGCAGAATCAGGCTCAGTGTGAGTGGCCATCTGCCACGACCGACTGGGGGTTTGAGAGAACAGAGTGGAGACACAAAAAGAAGACAGAAGCACTGATCCAGGAGTACTTTCTATGGGAAGGAAAAGTGAAACATTAATGGTAATAGCTCAATTAGTGGCTTCATCTAGGAGAGAAAGTGTCATTTTGGTTGCCAATCTGACCCACATGCAGAAAACACTCAGAGAGAAAATGAAGTTTAACGTGTTTATTTGTTCACAGGTCCGATGGAGGTGGGATCTGGGACTGGAACCTCTTGGCTGCATGGAAGGGTAACAGGTAAGTAGAGGATGATGACAATGTGGATTTTGCGGTGTGAGGTATATTACAGTTTGTTGCAGGGGCTGGTTCGCCGGAGGGGAGTTATTCCGGGTCTGGTAAGTTTGGTAAGCCTGGTCACTTTTATAACTAATCCTTTCCGCAGATCAGAACTGATTCATTGTTTCCTTAGTGATTTGGTCCAGTGGTGCTGCTCGCTGGAGGGTGATTTCGCTCAGAGAAGCTGAGGTTATGGAGTCCAATTGCTGCCAGCAAAACCTGACTGGAAATCTTGGCAACGGAGGTGAGGTCAGGTAGGTTCTTCAAGGAGCTTGAACTGGGTCCAAAACTGAACCTGGAAAATAAGCAAGGACAAGACTGATAAGTCAAAGCTTAGAATAAACATGGGTATCATAAACTTGGCCAGTTGAATGTACCACAGAGGCAAAACACTCAGGTGTCAAAGTGCTGGCAGCATGCTCCTTATAAACCTCCCAGCTTGATCAAGGAGATGGAGAACACCTGTCCAAACCCAACAGCACACAAGTGACACCTAGAGGCGAAGCAAAGTAAATGGCAGGCAAAAAATACAAACAGGAACTCCCAGAGCCCAACAGAAAGACAGATAAGCAGATGAACTATGAGCCAGTTTTTAAGTCTAGAGTATGAAAGAGAGCACATAAGGTTAGTCACAGTAGAAACTCAGCCAGTAGTTATGTCTAGGAGAGACAGGGTTGAACACTGAAAGACAGGGTGGTATAAGGTGAGCATTAAGTTGTTGGCAGCAGCAGCTCAGCTGATGCTCCCCCTCCAGGAAGGTGCCACAAGAGCGCCCACAGCCAGGCCAGATGTAGCTTCTAAAACAGAAAAAACACAGAGTAAAAACAGAGTTAAAAGCTGAAATAACAACAAATAACAACATTAGAGAGTAGGATGAGAATGTAGCAGAGAGAGTCAAAGTGGTCATTGTGTCCTCCAGCAGCCTAAGCCTATAGCAGCATAACTACAGAGATAGCTCAGGATAACCTAAGCCACTCTAACTATAAGCTTTATAAAAAAGGAAAGTTTAAAGCCTAGCTGTCAGAATCCGTGGTGTGTCTGCTTGCAGCTAACCATTTTACTGCCAGGTGCCGTTGCCTGGAGGTGCTGGAGAAGGGACAGGTGCAGCTCATCAGGCTTATCAACTGGGTAGTATATGCCTTCGTTGCCTGAGCGTTTTGGCCTTGCGGTAAACCTACTGGCCTCCCCTGAAATCTACTCTCGTAGTTTGAAAGTTATTTCTGAAATTTTCTGTAAACTTGCACTGATTTTGCCTGTCCTGACATTTCCAGGTGCCTTACCTCTGGATCCGACAGAGTTGACCAGAGATTTAAAGAATCGGTCTGAACCGAGTCCCGAATTGAACCTTCAGGCTGACTCTTCTGTGAGCCAGCAGCAAAGCGAATCCTGTTCGCCCTCCCAGCACCTTCTGTCGGCCCCGTCTCAACGAACACGGCGGTCAAGGCGAGCCACTCTGTCTTACACCACTGGATCTATGACCATTCCCCCCGGCGGGTTTCCCTGCGCTTACCTGTAAGCTGCACAATCAGTTCTGGTGCATTTTCTGAAGTCCAGTTTGTAACTCTGCTCTTCTCCCGCAGCCAGACGGTTCCAGTCTTGTTTCCTGTCCCCACGATCATTTGCTTAAATAAACATTCACTAATCTCATCTGTCTCTGGTTGTTCTCTGCATGTGGGTCAGGTCGGCAGTTAACATTATGACACTAGCCTTAAAAGTAGACAGGGTGTCTGCCTCACAGACTAAAACTGGGAGCTGGTTCCACAGGAGAGGAACTAAAGGATCTGCCTCCCATTGTACTTCTAGAGACTCTAGGAACCACCAGTAAGCCTGCAGTCTGAGAACAAAGTGCTCTGTTAGGAACATATGGAACAAACACATCTCTGATGTATGATGGAGCTAGATCATTAAGGGCTTTAGGGTTAGGGTTAGGGTTAGGGTTAGGGTTAGGGTTAGACACTCACACTGAGCCTGGTTCTGGTGGAGGTTTCTTCCTGTTAAAAGGGAGTTTTCCTCTCCACTTTTGCTACATGCATGCTCAGTATGAGGGACTGCTGCAAAGTCAATGCCAGCCACTGTCGCTACATGCTCATCCAGGAGGAGTAAATGCTGCATGTCACTGACTCGATGCAATCTGCTGGATTTCCTTAGATAGAAAACTTTTTTACCAATTTGAATAATAAACTGCACTGCAGCGGCAGTCCACACCTTGTTAATTTCTTCAAAACTCTGTTGCTTGTTCACTCTTTTCATCAACAGTTTTTTTTTTTTTTCCAGCCAACATTTTATTAATACTGATACAGCTCTCTGTGATCAACACAATTACTTTCTGTGGCTTACCTTCCTTGTGGAGGGTGTCAGTTACTTTTTGCGGGACAACTGTCAAATCAGTCTTCCCTATAATAATGTAGGCCATAACAAAACAATTCTGCATTAAGAATACTTTTTTGTTCCTTTATGTTATATTCTACTTCTCTGAGAAGTTGAATTTTGGATTCTCAAGCTAGAATCAATGACATTAATAGAAGAAATTGCTGCACCTGTTTGATGCTGTTTTAAATAAACCACCAATACTACAAAGGATGGATAGTGGGTTCTAAACCACCTATCAGGAGGTTAAAAAAAGTCTCAACAGAAGTCCCGCTATTAGGCAGAGAGGTATCAGCTCTCTTGGCTAAGCACCAAAGACATTTTACTGACCAATCATTGACATCTCTTGTAACCAACCAAGATGTATCATGCTTTATATACCTCTTGGTTATAGGAGGTACTAAAACCCATCACAAACACGCTGCTTAGAGGGTGAGCTTTAAGGTATTACTTTCTACTTTCTTTAGAAGGAATAGGAGATCCATGACAAATAAAGTAAATGAGAGGGAACAACACAGCTTAAATTCCAGGCATTCATTAATATGTGTTGTGCTGAGACACAACTCTTCTATTGACTACTTCAGCCGGCTCAGCTACACTGCTGTAAGAACTGATAGTACAGATTCACAGTCTGAATCTTTGAACAGAATAGGGAGTTCTACCCTCTAAGGCAATGGGATTCAACCTTTGTTCTTGGTGTTCTGCCAGCTTGTATCTACAAGAGAAGCTGTAACCCCACAATGACTGAAACAATATACAGATAAACTAGGTTTAAAGTAAACTAAACTTTTGCTCTAAGCACAAACCCCTCTGGCTGAGTTGGTGGGTTTTCCTCTTAAGCCATATTCTAAGGTACAAGCCTATAGACATTTAACCTATTATTAATTGTCTAATAATACTATATCTGACTATTCTGTACAGCAGAAGCTTTTCTGCTTTGAATAGTTGATAGGGCGACATGCTGCAGTCATCTGCCCTGACAAGTATTAATGTTCCATTGTGTTGTATTTTGCAAAGGCTTCATGCTTCCTGGGAGCTGTAGACATGGGATTTGTACTGTGAAGTCCAAGGCTTTCCCTATGTCAATAACACATAAAAAATATTGGAAAACATTTAAAGCTTGTCAAAGCATGTAAAGTTACAATGCATTCACATTCTTTTAGCAGTGAAAGGCTTTACTAATTAAACATCTGATTTGAAGATGTGCCTTCCAAAAGCTTTCCAAACTGATTGAAATGTTTCACATTTTCTCTTTTAAAGTAAACTATAAATAAAAAATTGATGTTTGCATTGTTCCTTTTGAGAGATGCCTGTCTCATTTGTTATAAAAAACACGTAAATAAGTTGGATGAAAATCATTATGAATCTAAATCTGTATGAATACTTTTGGGCTTAACTCTACAACCACTAAATCTGATGAATTTCATTGGGATTTTTTGTGGTACATCAACTCAAACTATTCCATAATAGTGAAGCGGGAGGAAAAAAAACATATGTCAAAATTCTTAACAAATACAAAATCTAAAAAAAGGGTGTGCATTCATACTCATCCCCCTTTACTCTGACACAACTTTATAAAATTTATTAACAAACACTGTAAAATGGCAGTGCAATCCTGGAAGAAAATGTGGCTACAAAAGTTTTAAGACTGGGACAGACATTCACTATCAAGCAAGACAGCAATGCTAAACATACAGCCAGAGTTACAATGGAAGGGTTTAGATTGAAGCGCATTAATGGCCCAGTCAAAGTCCAGCAATTCAGGGTCCTTATCAAGATGTGAAAATTCATGTTGTTAAACACGCTCACTTATAAAATTTTTCTGACACGCACATGTAGGCCCTTGGGGGTGGGCTGCCTTAATGGCATCCAGAGGGGAGCCTAATCAGTTAACCTCACCTCTGGTGCCTGTGCTTACTTCTAAATGTTAAGTTGCATGGCACACACCGGGTTGAGATCAGAATTCATTGGGCGGTTGGGACTGCTTCACCCTAGGACGGCTCTGTTTGGCAGGTGCTTTTGGACCAGGTGGTCCCCTCTTTTGTTCGTGGTAGTGCCGGGTCGGACGGTGCCGGCACTTGTCTGGACTGATTCTGGTGCGGACTGCCTTTCTCTATCCCAGAATGAAGGGGACTGCCTCCGGGGTCTGGGGGCTGGTTGCCCCTCTGGGGTATTGGTACTTGGACCTGGACCTGGAAGTATAGAGTATGTATGGGGAGTGTGAGTGTACGACATCCATTGTTGTGTGTCTTTAAATTGGATATGCGGGTTGAAGGTGATTTTATATCACACATGAGGGTGTGTGGCTGTGAATGTGTGTGCCTGTTTTTGTGTCAGGTTGGGTCTTGGGCAGCTCCGTATCCTGGATCAGCTTAGGCCCTTCATCAAATATGGGGACCATTTACTCCCCGTCACACTCCCTGCTGGTGTTTCTGCCCCTTGGTGTATTGCTGGTTCTCAGTGTCCAGGGCTGGGTGCTTTGGTGTATGCCGACTCACTCCCAGTGGCTGCTTGCCGGGGCCTGGGGCCCCGGGCTCTGTCAGGCATCTGCTGGGGATGATGTGCCCCGGGGTCCCAGGTCTCTGGCGGGGCCTGTCGCTGCACTTTCCTGGGGCTTCTGCACTGTGGCTGTGTGGTGGTTCCCCTGGGGATCTCCTCTGCTCTTCTCTGGATAGGCTGTGGTAGTCCCGGCAGATGTCTTTGGCTCAGATCTCCTCCGTGTCTGTCTAGGCTCCAGGGGGCCAGGTCTGTGGCTCCTCACACACGCAATTGCATATTTTTATGGAGAAATCTTATATACAGAAGTGCGCTTACACTAACACCCACAGGTGTTTGAATTCAGGTGTCAACAGATACACAGATGTTCTATATTGAGCTGCAGTTGCCACTAAATATGTTTTGCATTCATTAGTACCAAGCACTTTTCAGTTTCTTTTTGGGTTTTAGGCATTTCTCCAGGTGTAGAAGCAGTCTTCAAGGGTGTTATCTTGTATTTTCTTCATCCTTCTTTCTTTCCTCTATTCTTTTTTTCTTCCCTCCCTTTTTCCTTTTTGCTCCAACTCTTTTTCTTTCTTGCTTCCTTTTTCGCCTTTTCATTTCATCTCCATGTCCTTTGCAATTGAAATAATCCCAAAGCAGTTTCTAATAAAGTTTTTTATATATATATAAAGCGAGCATTATAGCGTCAGCCGTAATGCTTCACTTGTAAAAGTAAATCTTCTTGGCACTCAAACAACAATTCTAAATGCTACTTTGACGGACAGGACACGTTGGGATAAAAAGAGGAAATTGATGTTCAAAGATTTTTTCCATCCACTCTGACTGAGTTTGAGCTTTTATGTAGAAAGAAATTGACAGATTTCAGATCTCTTCATGAACATAGTGGGTAGAGAGATTCCCTTAAAGGGACCACAAAATAATGACTCAGCGGGAATGAATAAAAGTCCATGCTAAACTCAAGATTTTAATAAAAACAAATGCTGAAGCCCATCCAGTACTGTGAGCTGGTCTATCAAGTATTTTGTTTATAGGCAGTATCCTTGACAAGAAGAGTCATGAATGAAGTGTTAAAAACTAAATGTCAAATGAAACCAGGAGCGGAAACAAACTAATTATTTATTTTCCACCTTCTCTCATTCAAAAATGAGACCATATGAGTTCCCATTCAGTTTAATTATAGACAACAACAACAGAGAGCACTGGACAGAACACAGGTCATCTCTCTCCTCGTCCCGGCTCCTCACATCATCACAGACTTTGTCCTTCCTCTTTAATGAATTAATTATGAGACAGACATCTCACTTGTCAAGGTTCTGCTCTCAGTCTACAACAAAACCCTCCACTCCACTGGATTCTCTTTCTGTATCAGTTTTGTTTTGTTACAGAGATGGTAAAAATTAACACAGAGCAGCAAAAAGGTCTGATGGAAATCTGGCCACTGCCTACTGCTTTATGACTCACCTGGTGATCAGTGTGCCCTTTTTGCCATATTTATGAAGGGCTTGTACATCAGATAATCTATTCAGTTGTACTTGCATACTTAAACTACATTTAAATTAATTACTGTGTGTTTTATGTAGAATTCTAGATCAGTTTAGGGATCAACTGAACCTGTCCTAGTGCAGCCTTGAAAATGTCCAGACAGTACCCCATGGCCAAACTAAGATAGCAACCAGCAGTTTCATGTTTTCTTCAAAGCTTGACCAACTGTCACCATGTGTTTCCTTGTCTTTCACTCTAATCCCCAGGATTTTTCGGCTGGTTTATTTGGCAGCATGCTCGTTTAAAATGTTAACAATGACTAGAGATAAATGCTGCAGCAATTGCTCTTCACACTGCAGTTTTGTCAGAAATCCAACAGAGGACCTGCTGGTGTTTCTGTTTGCAGTCCAGCCAAACAAGCTTGTATTTATTTAATTAGGACACCACTCAATAATGGCAGATTCAATAAAGATCAGATATAATGATACTTGCAGTGTAAATAGCTACCCTATACATTGTAGTTCACAGTGAAAGTTGCTTTAAAAAAATTGTTCTTCTAGAAAGGTGTTGGATGGTCAAACAGTATTAAAAGGCATGTATTGGAAGTACAAATACATCAATTTTGTTTGTTTTAAACAAATATTGAAACACAATGACAATTTGCACAATGACTTCACGGTGAATACTCAATTTGATCAAAAAAGAACTAGCTGATTTTGTTTAGCGGAGGGCACATTAAACAAGAGATTTCCCAACTTTAATCAAGATTCTAGGCTGCATTAAATAAGTCTCAGATAGTATTTAAATGACCAGTGCTCCTTATGTTTTTTTTTACATTTAAATTTAACTCTTAATATTGATGTATAACATTATTGTGGTTATGTATTTTTCCTTTCTTATTGCAGCAATTTGTTGAATCAGAATCAGAAAAGCTTTATTGCCAAGTACGTTTTTGGACATACAAGGAATTTGTTTTGGCGTAGTTGGTGCATTACAGTACTCGAATTAAACAGTATAAATATAGCTACAAAATAAATATAAATATATGTGGACAGTTTTAAGTGAGTGAAAGTAAATGTAGAGCAGTATGTAGAGCAGTATAAGATGTGAGAGCACAATAGTGCAGGTGATCAGTGTGCAAGTATGGCAGTGCAAGTAAAGCAGAAGTCCAAGCTTAGCGTTAATGTAATGCATGGAGTTGCAAGTTACAAGTGTCCTGTCAGCAAAGAAAGGGTGTGTGTGGGGGGAAAGGGAGAGTGTCAGGGTGGTTTCCAGGCTTTGTTAACAAGGCTGGTGGCAGATGGGAAAAAACTGTTCTTGTGGCGTGAGGTTTTGGTCCGAATGGACCGCAGCCTCCTGCCAGAGGGGAGAGTCTCAAAGAGTCTGTGACCGGGGTGGGAGGGATCAGCCAGAATCTTCCCTGCCCGCATCAGGGTCCTGGAGGTGTACAGTTCCTGGAGCGACAGTAGACTGCAGCCAATCACCTTCTCAGCAGACCGAATGACACGCTGCAGCCTGCCCTTATCCTTGGCTGTGGCAGTGGTGTACCAGATGGTGATGGAGGAGGTGAGGATGGACTCAATGATGGCTGTGTAGAAGTGCACCATCATAGTCTTTGGCAGGTTGAATTTCTTCAGCTGCCACAGGAAGAACATCCTCTGCTGGGCTTTCTTGATGAGGGAGCTGATGTTTGGCTCCCACTTGAGATCCTGGGAGATGATGGTTCCCAGGAAGCGGAAAGATTCCACAGTGTCAATTGTGGAGTCACAGAGGGTGATGGGGGCAGGTGGGGCTGGGTTCTGCCTGAAGTCCACAACCATCTCCACTGTCTTTAGAGCGTTGAGCTCAAGGTTGTTCTGGCTGCACCAGTCCAACAGATGGTCCACCTCCCATCTGTACGCGGACTCGTCACCATCAGAGATGAGTCCGATCAGAGTGGTGTCGTCCGCAAACTTCAGAAGCTTGACAGACTGGTGACTGGAGGTCCAGCTGTTGGTGTACAGGGAGAAGAGCAGAGGAGAGAGAACACAGCCTTGGGGGGAACTGGTGCTGATGGTCAGGGAGTCAGAGACGTGCTTCCCCAGCCTCACGCGCTGCTTCCTGTCAGACAGGATGTCAGTGATCCACCTGCAGGTGGAGTCGGGCACACTCAGCTGGGAGAGCTTCTCCTGTAGCAGAACTGGGACGATGGTGTTGAAGGTAGAGCTGAAATCCACAAACAGGATCCTGGCATAGGTTCCTGTGGAGTCCAGGTGCCGGAGGATGAAGTGAAGGGCTAGGTTCACTGCATCATCTACAGACCTGTTGGCTCTGTAGGCAAACTGCAGGGGGTCCAGGAGGGGGTCGGTGATGTCTTTTAGGAGTGAGAGCACAAGACGCTCAAAGGACTTCATCACCACAGAGGTCAGGGCGACGGGTCTGAAGTCATTAAGCCCTGTGGTCCTTGGCTTCTTGGGAACAGGGACGATGATGGAGGACTTGAAGCAGGCTGGCACATGACATGTCTCCAGTGAGGTGTTAAAAAATGTCTGTGAAGACTGGAGACAGCTGATCAGTGCAGTGCTTCAGGCTGGCTGGTGAGACAGAATCCGGTCCAGCAGCTTTCCGGGGGTTCTGTCTCCTGAAGAGTTTGTTGACATCCCTCTCCTGGATAGAAAGAGCCGTCCTCGGCGTGGGTAGGGGGCTGGTGGGGGGGAACTTCAGGGTGGGGGTTGGAGGTGCCCAGGCCCCTCTTGAGGTTGGGGAGGTGGGGGTGGTGGATTGTGGCTGCAGCTGTTGGGGGGCGTCGTGGGGGATGGTTGCAGGACTGTCCCTTTGTCTTTCAAAGCGGCAGTAGAACTCATTCAGGTCGTTGGCGAGGCGCCGGTCGTTGATGGAGTGGAGGGCTTTCGGCTTGTAGTTGATGATCTGCCTGAGTTGTTTCCAGACAGACGCAGAGTCGTTGGCTGAGAACTGGTTTTGGAGCTTCTCAGAGTACAGTCGTTTGGCCTCTTTCACTGTCTTGACAAACTTGTACTTCGCCTCTCTGTATATGTCTTTGTCCCCACTCCTGAAGGCCTCTTCCTTATCCAATCTTAACCTTCTGAGTTTGGCTGTGAACCAGGGTTCGTCATTGTTGTAATTCACCCTGGTGCATGATGGTACACAGCTGTCCTCACAGAAGCTGATGTAGGAAGTCACAGCCTCTGTGTACTCATCCAGACTGTTGGTAGTAGTCCTGAACACATCCCAGTCTGTACAATCTAAACACGCCTGGATTCTCCACAGCTTCACGGCTCCACTTCCTTGACTTTCTCACAACAGGTTTGCAGAGCTTTAGTTTCTGCCTGTATGCAGGAATCAGGTGGACCATGATGTGGTCGGATTGGCCCAGTGCAGCATGTGGGATGGCGTGATAAGCATCTCTGATGGTGGTGTAACAGTGATCCAGAATGTTGTCCTCTCTGGTCGGACATTTAATAAACTGTCTATATTTGGGGAGTTCGTGAGTGAGATTAGCTTTGTTAAAGGCGCCAGTGACGATAACTAAGGAGTCCGGGTTGGTCCGCTCCACACTCAGTATCTGGTCGGCGAGCACGCGCTGTGCGACCTGCATGTTAGCTTACGGAGGGATGTAAACACCGACCGGGATGAACGAAGCGAACTCACAGAGGGAATAGAAAGGCTTACAGTTTATGATGAAGGATTCCATGTCTGGAGAACAGTGCTGCTGAATCACTGTCACGTCATTGCACCAACCACTGTTGAGGTAGAAACAGATTCCTCCACCTTTCGCTTTGCAGGAGAGTTCCGTGTCTCTGTCCACTGGTAGAGCTGGAATCCTACCAGCTGCAGCGCAGAGTCTGGTATTAATCCACACAGCCACGTCTCCGTGAAGCACAAAACTGCCGATGAATAAAAGTCCCTGTTTTTTCCGAACAGCAGTTGTAGTTCCTCAATTTTGTTGGGAAGTGAGCGCAGGTTAGAGATAAATATCCCAGTTAACAGTGTTTGTAGTCCACGCTGGCGAAGACGTATCAGCACCCCAGCCTGTTTCCCACTCTTCCAGTGTTTCACCGCGTGAGCAAAGGTGAGCGCACCTTTGACCAGGATATCCAAAAATTCCAGAGCAGTAGGCAGAAAAGTTGGAAATAACTCCTCTGGTGTAGTAGTCCTGAAGTTCATGAGTTCTTCTCTGGTGAGAGAGCTCCGGGTACCATCACAGAAGACCGTTTGAAAGCAAAAAACAAAACAAAACAATGCGCACCAACACGCCGAGGCGACCAACTGTGGCGCCATCTTGACATTAACCAACAGTGTTTGTCAGTGTTTGTCCACATCTCGTTCTTGTCCACATCTCTTTCCTGTCCACCATACGATAGAAATAGACGGTATTCATCCTTAGCCTGGTTCTTCTAGAGGTTTAGTCGCATTGTATAGTGCCCTGAAAAGACTTTTAGTTTTGATTTTACACTATGCAGTTAAACAAAATGAACTTCTTTGTGAATTTTTTTGTCCTAAATTATGACTGGATTCTGCACAAGCCTAAAAAGATGGAGCTGTTAAGGCTCAGTTATAGTCAAGCTTTGGGGTGTCGCGCATGACTCCGCTCACGGCATGCGAGCCTGAACAAGCGCTGTTAGCATTTATAGTTGGCACGCACGTTGCTGCAGTATTCTCCGAAAACACGGGGTAGTATTCTAGGTAACCAGTGGAAATGTAAAAAAAAAAAGAGAAGTTGTCGTTTTAGGAACCGACTTGACCCACATGCAGAAAACACTCAGGAGAATCTGAATAATTTAACAGGTTTATTTTGAGAAAAGGTGTTGTCCGGTCTGTACCGGTCGGGAAACTCGCCAACTGTGTGAAAGAAAACAGAACATGAGTAATGGCTTTACCTGAGAAGCAGAAACCGACTGATTACTGTGTCTTACTAGGTTTCGGAATGAGAACTGCCAGGAGGAGAGTAATGTGGGGAACTGGAAGCAGCTTAGGACAGCAAAGGTAGGTACGAAGGTTGCCTTTAGTTTCTTGATCTAGGAGGACGAGGTTTGGCTCTGCAGTATCTGTGTCAGATGTAGGACGTGGAGTGTGGTGGAGGGTGGACAAGGTTCGCTGGAGACGTTCGTGGTGGAGGAAGCTTGGTAGCGGCCAGCTGGTGAATAAATCCGGTTGATCCATGGCTTGGTTGCGGCTTGTAGTCCTTCAGGTATCACCTGTAGTCCGAGAAACGAGGTAACACTTGGAATAGTCAGCCAGAGGCAAGTCTGGGTAAAGGCCAGGTGGTCTCCGGCATAGTACTGTTGAAGAGGACAAAAATAGGTTAGACGAGGTCAAAACGAGTAGTTAGGTTTTCTATAAGGATACTTGGCTTGAGCTTGTACCAAGGTTGGTTAACACTTGAGCAATGAGATGCTGGCCACTTCCTACTTAAATACTCCAGGGATAATCATCGGGAAAGGTGTACACCTGTCTCCTTACACCACGGTCACCAGCGCCGTCTAGGGGCTAAACACAGACAAAAGCAGGCAGAAAAAAAACACTCATACCCAGAACCCCGACATTACCCCCGTGAGGCAGACACCCTGTCTACTTTTAAGGCTAGGCTTAAAACTTTCCTTTTTGATAAAGCACAGAGTGGCTTAGGTTGTCCTGAGCTATCTCTGTAGTTATGCTGCTATAGGATTAAGCTGCTGGAGGACATAATGACCAGCAGTTGTTGCTGCTGTCAACAACTTAATGCTCACCTTATACCACCCTGTCTTCTAGTGTTTAACCCTGTCTGTAGACATAGCTTCTGGCTGAGTTTCCACTGTGACTAACCTTATGTGCTCTCTTTCATACTCTAGACTTAAAAACTGGCTCAGAGTTCATCTGCTTAGCTGTCTTTCTCTCCTAGATGAAGCCTCTAAAGGAGCTCCAACCATTAATGTTTCACTTTTCTTTCCTTTAGAAAGTACTCCTGGAACAGTGCGTCTGGCATTCTTTTCTTTCAGACTTTAACCTTGTAAACTGGCTCAGAGTTTACCTGTTCTTTCTTTCTAGATGAAACGACCAAAGGAGCTACATCCATTAACATTTATTTTTCCTTCCCATAGAAAGTACTCCTGGATCAGTGCTTCTGTGATCTTTTTGTGTCTCCACTCTGTTCTCTCAAATCCTCAGTCGGTTGTGGCAGATGGCTGCTCACACTGAGCCTGGTTCTGCTGGAGGTTTCTTCCTGTTAAAAGAGAGTTTTTCCTCTCCACTGTTGCTACATGCATGCTCAGTATGAGGGATTGCTGCAAAGTCATTGCCAATGACAGTCCACTGTTGCTACATGCTCATCCAGGAGGAGTGACTGCTTCAAGTCTCTGACTCGATGCAATCTGCTTGGTTTCCTTAGATAGAAAAACTTTTTATCCAATTTGAATTAATTACTGAATCTGACTGCATTGTTCAATGATTACGATTAATTAGAATGTATGTACCTGACTTTGGGAAGTGCCTTGAGATGACATGTGTTGTGAATTGGCACTATATAAATAAACTGAATTGATTTTTTGTGTCTCTGCTCTGTTCTCTTAGACCCCCAGTTGGTCGTGGCAGATTGCCGCTCACACTGAGCCTGGTTCTGCTGGAGGTTTCTTCCTGTTAAAAGGGAGTTTTTCCTCTCCACTGTCACTACATGTTCATCCAGGAGGAGTGAGTGCTGCAAGTCACTGACTCGATGCAATCTGCTGGGTTTCCTTGGATAGAAAAACTTTTTAACCAATTTGAATAATAAACTTAATTTGACTGCTGTCAGGATGTAGGGTTGTTTAGTTTTTGGTTTAGTTTTTTTTTTTTTTTATGTTTTTCACAGTTAAGGTTTTGACTCGTTCTTTTGTTATTTTCCTGTTTATGCTTTTGTTTCATGTTTTTCTAGTTATATTTCTGTTTGTTTCCTTGGATTTGCATTCTGTTCAAGCCATGTTTTGCTCCTGTCACGTTGTGTTCTCTGTCAATTAAGTTTATTCAGTTCACCTGTCCAAGTTAATCTGTCTCCTTGCTCCACCTGTACCATGCTCCATTTATACACACCTGTTCAGTTAGTCATCGCGGAAACATCTTTCATTCTCATGCTCATGTCTTGTTTTCAAACCAAGTCTTGTTTTTTGCCATGCCTGTCTTGCCTGCCCATTTGTTTTGTAAGCCTGCCTCCTGCTGTGAGTGAGTTTTCGTAATTAAACCTCTTTTTTTTCACTTACCATCACGCTGCCTGCTCGTCTGCATTCTGGGGTCCAATTATCAAGTAAACCGTGACAGGATCAACTAGAATATATGTACCCAAGTTGAAATCTGTATGATTTCACAGAATTGACTTTGAAAGTGTCTGTTGTGAACTGGCGCTATATAAATAAAATTCAATTCAATTGAAAGAATATGGTGCTAAAACCTCCGCACTTCACCAATGATCGTCATTATGGCCAAACACTTCACTTTTAGTCTCATTAGACCACATAAATTAAGGTCTTTGTCACTGAGTGCAATCAAATCTGGTATTTTATGTTGCTTTTGAGTAATGACTTTTTTCTCTCTGAATGACTTTTCAGCCCATGTTTGTACAGGATACATGTCATTTTGGATAATGACACTCTCTCACTAGCTTCAGCCACCATCTTCATAAGGTCTTTTTCATTTATTCTGGGGTTGATAAACACATTTTGTGCCAAAACGTGTATTCCTGGGACACAGAAGCCGTCTCCTTCCTGAATAGTATGAATGCCGGACATTCCTATGCTTTGTAAAATTATTTCCAAACATGAATGCGACACATTAAGGCATCTGGAAATTATACCCACCAACGATCCAGATTTGTGCAGGCTCATTATTCTCTTTCTGGCATCTTGGCTGATTAATTTAGATTTGTTTATGATACCAAACAAGGAAGCAGTGTGTTTGTGGTGTTGCCTTAAAATACATCCACAGATGTGCCTATAATTACATCATATATGAATTAATCAAAAGGTTATAAAGGCATGACATCCATCATCTATGTTTCCCAAATAGTTTAAATGCATAGTAATCTTAATGCATGCATAATTCTGATCTTGAAGTATGTAATGAAACATAAGTGTACTTCAAAGGTTATGGTTGGAAATATTTTGAGTAGTGTTTCACAAAAACCCTTTTTGCATCTTCAACATTGCATGATCTGTGTATAATTTTGTGATAGCCAGTATTTGCTCCTTTGCATTTTGCAAGTTTTCAAAGTTTTTAGCCCTGATATCAGTGGCTAATATATACATATATATATATATATATATATATATATATATATATATATATGTATATATACAGTCTGATATTCTGTCTTAAGCAGTCAGTTCATACATGATGAATGAGGTCATTCGTCGCAATGGGTAAATTACAGTTCGTCACAAAAAAATGTTCTTTCAGACTTAAGAAAAAAAATCTTTGCAGGATATTCTCAGACATAAACCTGGTGGCATTTAGGAACAGAATGGGGTGATCCTTTGCAAATATGGCCTCAGGGCTTTAAATCTGAATTAAAGTCAGAAGGCAGAGCACTGTCTGCAAGCCAGGAATGTGTCAGCCTGCTATGTAATTCTCAATTCTTTAAGGATCTAAGAAAATGGCATATACACTGAACAGAATAATCCCTTACGAAGCAAGCAGCATTTCATTTTTGATTTTTAAAAAAAAAATTATAAGTGATTGCATAGAGCTGGAAAAAGCTATTTATTTTTTTTTATGAATGGCACAAACAACATTGTCATACACTGCTCGAAAAAATAAAGGGAACACTTCAACAAGACAATATAACTCCAAGTAAATCAATCTTCTGTGAAATCAAACTGTCCACTTAGGAAGCAACACTGATTGACAATCAATTTCACATGCTGTTGTGCAAATGGAATAGACAACAGGGGGAAATCTTTGGCGCTTAGCAAGACACACTCAATAAAGGAGTGGTTCTGCAGGTGGGGACCACAGACCACTTCTCAGTACCTATGCTTTCTGGCTGATGTTTTGGTCACTTTTGAATGTTGGTGGTGCTTTCACACTCGTTGTAGCATGAGACGGACTCTACAACCCACACAAGTGGCTCAAGTAGTGCAGCTCATCCAGGATGGCACATCAATGCGAGCTGTGGCAAGAAGGTTTGCTGTGTCTGTCAGCGTAGTGTCCAGAGCCTGGAGGTGCTACCAGGAGACAGTACACCAGGACATGTGGAGGAGGGCGTAAGAGAGCAACAACCCTGCAGCAGGACCGCTACCTCCACCTTTGTGCAAGGAGGAACAGGAGGAGCACTGCCAGTGCCCTGCAAAATGAACTCCAGCAGGCCACAAATGTGCATGTGTCTGCACAGATGGTTAGAAACCGACTCCATGAGGATGGTATGAGGGCCCGACGTCCACAAATGGGGGTTGTGCTCACAGCCCAACACCGTGCAGGATGCTTGGCATTTGCCAGAGCGCACCAGGATCGGCAAATTCGCCACTGGCACCCTGCGCTCTTCACAGATGAAAGCAGGTTTACACTGAGCACATGTGACAGACGTGACAGAGTGTGCAACATCCTTCAGCATGACCGGTTTGGCAGTGGGTCAGTAATGGTGTGGGGTGGCATTTCTTTGGAGGACCCATTAAAGAGTAACCCATTAAAGATTCTGAGTAATTAACTCATGAAAAAATAATAATTTAAAAACAATATGAACTGTAGGGGATTACAGATAAAAAATAGCCTTTAGGCTAATTCTGGCTTCTTCAACTTGAATTCTCATTTGTTTTATGAAATTCCACTCTCCCATTTTAAAGAAATAACTAAAGAAATATAAATGAGGTCAAAATCTTTGATTTGTCATTCATATTTTCTTTGGGAGTGTGCTTGGCGTATTAAGTGTTTTTGGACATTGTGCTTGGTGTAATAAAGAGGGTGTTTGTGTTACTTCAGGTGTTTTTATTCAAGAAAAGTAATTTCTGCACAGTAGAAGGGCTCAAACAGTTTTTTGTTTTTTTTGAGACAATTTCTCCAGCTTTGGAAAATACAGGGAACAGAGGAAGCTGGTGTGATAGGAACTGTTTGGCTGGGTGGTATAGGTTTGAATATATAGTGAAAGACTGGGAGTCCTTCACTATGAAGTTCACAAGAGCTTCATCAAGCTCTTGCTTCCTGGATCCTAAAAAGATAAAGAAAGAAAAGTAACTTAAATTTCACTTATAAACATTTAACTGTCAGTCTTTCTAATTCTGCATGTATATCTATGTTATGCTGACCTTGATTGGTGGCACAAGGCTGAGTGTTTGGTTCTATATTCCCTCAGCATTGATGACGTATTAGTATTATACGTCAGCAGCTGCTGCGGGCAAAGCAAACACTGCACCTGTAAAGCCAAGATGATACCATGACTATTACACTACATACCATGACTATAACACTACTGCATAGTATAGACTATAGACTTTCTAACACTTTGAATGTACATTACCTTCTTAGGTGGCACCAAATCGAAATATTCCCACACTTGGGAACACTTCCTAGATGGTTGCTCCATGACAGAATAATCCACCAAAAACGAGAGCTGTTCGTAACGTATAATACGTGTAGAACGGGGATGTGAACCGGGGTTTGAGCCATCTTAAATACGCTGAATCGCGCCAAATGTTTGAAACTCCACCAGTAAACTCGAAGCAGTCACCTGACTCGGTTCTGAATGAAGCAGTGAAGTGGTTCACACGTCATCGGGGACGTCACATGAAGCAAGCTCCGGCCCACTGCTTCACCATAACTACCCTGCTGAGTTTGAAACGTATTTTGAAGCCTCGGTGTTAGGGGTTACATCACTAGCCACACACAATACTAAGCCTCATTTTGACTTGTATTAAGGATCTAGTTACTGTGCAGGCCATGGGAGATGTTCAACTTCACTTTCATGTTCATCAAACCAATCTTTCACCAGTCTTGCTGTGTGTATTGGTGCATTGTCATCCTGATACACGGCACCGCCTTCAGGATACAATGTTTGAACCATTGGATGCACATGGTCCTCAAGAATGGTTTGGTAGTCCTTGGCAGTGATGCGCCCATCTAGCACAAGTACTGGGCCAAGGGAATGCCATGATATGGCAGCCCAAACCATCACTGATCCATCCCCATGCTTCACTCTGGGCATGCAACAGTCTGGGTGGTACGCTTCTTTGGGGCTTCTCCACACCGTAACTCTCCCGGATGTGGGGAAAACAGTAAAGGTGGACTCATCAGAGAACAATACATGTTTCACATTGTCCACAACCCAAGATTCGTGCTCCTTGCACCATTGAAACCGACGTTTGGCATTGGCATGAGTGACCAAAGGTTAGGCTATAGCAGCCCAGCCGTGTATATTGACCCTGTGGAGCTCCAGACGGACAGTTCTGGTGGAAACAGGAGAGTTGAGGTGCACATTTAATTCTGCCGTGATTTGGGCACCCGTGGTTTTATGTTTTTTGGATACAATCCGGGTTAGCACCTGAATATCCCTTTCAGACAGCTTCATCTTGCGTCCACACTTAATACTGTTGGATGTGGTTCGTCCTTCTTGGTGGTATGCTGACATTACCCTGGATACCGTGGCTCTTGATACATCACAAAGACTTGCTGTCTTGGTCACAGATGCGCCAGCAAGACGTGCTCCAACAATTTGTCCTCTTTTGAATTCTGGTATGTCACCCATAATGTTGTGTGCATTTCAATATTTTGAGCAAAACTGTGCTCTTACCCTGCTAATTGAACCTTCACACTGTGCTCTTACTGGTGCAATGTGCAATCAATGAAGACTGGCTACCAGGCTGGTCCAATTTCGCCGTGAAACCTCCCACACTAAAATGACAGGTGTTTCAGTTTTATTGTCCAACCCCTGTATATCTCCAAAGCAAAATTGATTGCCACGTGGCAAACCATAATGCTTACTTTGTTCCAATCTCTCTGGCAAAAGAAACACAATGTGTCAAGGTGAATATTTCTCAAACAACAGAATAATTACAGCAGCACTGTACCAGTAGGGGGCCATGTTTGGTTCTTCCAGCCCCCGAAACAACAAGACAGAACTCAGTGGCTCTTTAGATAAGCTGGTGGTGCCAAAAAAGGCTGACACAGCATTACCTGTACTGCATCGTTTATTGATGACCACCTAATATAATTAAGATGAAGTTTACCTATTTCTTCCTTTCTCTCTCTCTCTCTCTCTCTTTATTTCTATATATATATATATTAGGTACACCTTGCTATTACCGGGTTGGACCCCCTTTTGCCTTCAGAACTGCCTTAATCATTCGTGGCATAAACGAAGCACTGGAAACATTCCTCAGAGAGTTTGGTCCATATTGAAATGATAGCATCACACAGATGCTGCAGATTTGTCGGTTGCACATCCATCATGCGAATCTCCCATTCCACCACACCCCAAAGGTGGTCTATTGGATTGAGATCTGGTGACTGTGGAGGCCATTTGAGTACAGTGAACTCATTGTTATGTTCAAGAAACCAGTCTGAGATCATTCGTGATTTATGACATGGAGTGTTATCCTGCTGGAAGTAACCATCAGAAGATGGGTACACTGTGGTCATAAAGGCATGGACATGGTCAGCAACAATACTCAGGTAGGCTGTTGCATTGACACAATGCTCAATTGGTCCTGAGGGGCCCAAAGTGTGCCAAGAAAATATCCCCCGCACCATTACACCACCACCACCAGCCTGAATCATTGATACAAGGCAGGATGGATCCATGCTTTCATGCTGTTGAGGCCAAATGTCGCAGCAGAAATCGAGACTCATCAGACGAGGCAATGTTTTTCCAATCTTCTATTGTCCAATTTTGGTGAGCCTGTGTGAATTGTAGCCTCAGTGTCCTGTTTTCAGCTGACAGGACTGGCACCCTGTGTGGTCTTCTCCTGCTGCAGCCCATCCGCCTCAAGGTTCAATGTGTTGTGCATTCAGAGATGCTTTTCTGCATGTCTTGGGTGTAACGAGTGGTTATTTGAGTTACTGTTGCCTTTCCATCAGCTCGAACCAGTCTGGCCATTCTCCTCTGACCTCTGGCATCAACAAGGCATTTGCGCCCCACAGAACTGCCGTTCGCTGGATATTTTCTCTTTTTGAGACCATTCTCTGTAAACCCTAAAGATGGTAGTGAGTGAAAATCCCAGTAGATCAGGCTGGAAGGCGTGGTAAGGCGTATTCGTCACTTCCTGTTTTTGTTTTTGCACTCGGTGGATTGTTTGGTGTGTGAAGGCTCTCTCATTTATTTGATTTCTCTCTACTGTGATATCTCTTACTTGTTCTAATACATCAGCTCGTTAAAACACATACTTTCTGTTGCTGCATTTAACGTTTGGGGACTCTGTGTCTTACACGGTCAGCGTTAGCTTTAGCTCCACCATGGCTACCCATTCAGCTGTTTCTCTCCCTGAGACTCCTCTTCTCTCCTGCTCTCTGTGTCAGATGTTCAGTTACTCCTCTGCCTCCTTTAGTGATAATGGTACGTGTAATAAATGTAGCATTTTTGTAGCTTTGGAGGCGAGGGTGTCGGAATTGGAAGCCCAGCTCCACGCTGTTGAAAAACCAGCAAATAGCCGAGGCCCCTTAGCTAGCGCAGAGCCACCGAGGGTAGCTCCCCATAGCAGTCCTTCAGCAGAGCCCGCACAGCCGGGGCCTCAGGCCGGCTGGGTGACGGTACTTAGAAAGCTTAGTCTTAGATCCCAGCCCACAGGTCACCACCCACCCGTCTGCATTTCTAACACATTTTCCCCGCTCAGCGACACACCCGCTGAGAAGCCAAATCTGGTAATTGGCAGCTCCATAGTCAGAAACGTGGCACTAGAGACACCAGCGACCATAATCAAATGTCTGCCAGGGGCCAGAACAGGTGACATCAAATCCTACCTGAAACTGCTAGCTAAGGATAAGCATAAATACAGTAAGATTCTTATTCACGCTGGCGGTAATGACACCCGGTTACGTCAATCAGAGATCACCAAAGTTAGTGTTGCTTTGGTGTGTAAGTTTGCCAAAACAATGTCGGACTCTGTAATTTTCTCTGGTCCCCTCCCTGATCTGACCAGTGACGACATTTTTAACTGCATGCTGCCACTCAACCGCTGGCTGTCTAGATGGTGTCCAGAAAACGATGTGGGCTACAGTGCAGACCAAACGTTAGGACACACCTTCTCATTCAAAGAGTTTTGTTTATTTGTATGACTTAAATCTCCTGTCTTTCTGATTGGCTGATTAGAAATTTGCATTAACGAGCAATATATATATATATATATATATTATGTATAGATACAATAAAAACTAAAAAAACAGTTTTTAATCAAGTCAGTTAAACCTCTGGAATATTGATCTGGTCAGTTAGGTAATAGAGGGGGTGTTTATGGTTTTGCAGGTGGGGGCCACAGACATTTTATTTGACTGCTTTTCAGTAGTGTTGCATTTGATGAGGGTCAGTGTCACTACTGGTAGAATGAGGCAATACCTGGATCCTACAGAGGTTGCACAGGCAGTCCTACTCCATCAGGATAACACAACAATTACCCATTCCATATCAGTATCGATGTCCAGCATGATTGAGACCTGATGTGTTTACAAAGTGCTCCTAGACTAAATCTATTTTGGCCTGTTAAGGCCACAGCATAAAATATCCAACAAAACAATCCTTTGAAGAGTAATAAAATTGCATACATTCACTGTCTATTATATTATTGGTAAGTTGGCAGACAAGGATTCATCTGTTTCACAGTCATTTTGGTGGCATTTTATTATTCTATCTGTTCCAATCTGACTTTCTGACGTTTTCATTATATCTATTTTAACTTGTATTCTGTTTCAGTTTTTCTGTATTTGTAAGTTTGATGTGAATGACTTTGTGGGGTTTTTTTCTTCTTCTTGTGTGCAAAAATGATCTCAAGCTGCATTATTAAGCGTTCAGCACACAGATTTGAAAAAACATACACATAATGGGTAAAATCCCTTTTCATTGAGCTGTGTTGTGAAATAACAATTTCGTTTTGATAGTGCTCAGTGAAATCATCTTAAAATGTTCTAACTTCTCACTGAATGGAAATGAGTTTCAGGGTCAGCTTTCAACACAGGGCTAGTATATTTTCAGCACAAATTGGCCGACTTATAAGGCACCTGAAGAGGGTTTTGATATTTTCATCTGATCTACAGTGACATTGCAGTCTTGGCATTCTGTTTGAAGTATGAGGTGTGAGTCACAGTGCAAAGTTTTTTCTATAAGTGTCTTTAATTTTTGTAAATTTTGTAAGTGTCTATAACCTATCTGTATCCTTTGAGCTGGGTCTCAGCTAAATTTCATTATGGTGACATAATGACAATAAAGAATCTTTAATCTTTAATCATGAAGGTAATTGTTTCCATCGATAGCCTCATATAGCATTGTCACAGGAATATAATCACTGAAGCAATCCGACATGATGAATCCAAGAGCAGGAAGGTTAGAGCTGAGGGATCAGGCTGCCATCACAACACTCTATGGGCCACTCCAGCAGGATGATAATCATACATCTAATCAACAAGGTCTTTCTGAGATGTTAGATTAAATGATCCAGATAAGTGCACAGGCTCTGTGGGAGCTGTAGAGTGAGCAAAGTGAATGAGTTTTGTTAGTAAGGTAGGTTGGATTCATTTAAAGGGGTTCCAATGTGGGTCTATAATAACCAATATTAACACTCAGCTTGAAGCATTAAATACGGTAATGACTTTGCTGTCCTTTAGCTGTCATGATTTGCCTGTGTTTGGGGTTTTAAGTTTGACTTATGTTTACTTTCTCTGCACTGCCATGTTCTTCATTTGCTTTATTTTAGTTTATTCATGTTTATTAGATTCATCATTCATCCGTGTGTTTAGATTACGGTCTTGGGTTGCTGTGTTAGATTTTTTAGTTTTTTTTCCTTGTAGATCTGTTCTTCTTTGTTTATGTTAATTTAGTTCAATTTTTTACCTACTTCTGTTCACTTAGATGTTTGGGTTATTCCCCTGGATTCCCTGTTAATTTGTATCAGTTAGCCTCCCTCCTTCAGATGCCTGCACATTGTCTCCTGTCAGCTGATGCTAATTCCCCTGTGATTAACTCCCTGTGTTCATTGGCCCATTCTCCAACCTGCCTCAGTATTTACACTCTCTGGTTTTCTATTCTGGTCACTGGATTGTACTTTGTACTACCTTGTTATTTACCCCGCGCAATGTCTCCATGTGCCTGCCTGCTCCATGCCTGTTAGCTTGCCTATTACCCTGCCCATGCACTGTGTCCTGCCTCCCTGTAAGTCTTCCTATTTTGCTGTCATTAAATAACTTATCTACTCACCATACGGAATCTGGCATTAACCAAAAAACCACACCATAGTCCATCTGAAATTGTGGGTCTAGCTTCCTTATCCAGTTGCAGTTTACTTAGAACAGGGGGGCAAACTCAACTCAACTCAACTTTATTCAGATGTCCCTGAGGGGAATTAGTTTTGTAGCACATAAAAAAACACAAATATGTCCCAATGACAAACAGAAAATAACGATATAAGAATACTCTGAAATACAGCAATCAAGGTGATAGGTACATACCAGTGCAAAACTACATAAAAAATGAATATATTAACAAAATATCGATATTCAAACACACAGATAATAATTGTTATTATTATTATTATTATTAATAATAACAATAATCAGACCTATTATTTTCTCTGCATTTAAAAGAGAGAATGCTGTGGGGACAAAAGAGTTTCTCAATCTATTGATTCGTAGGTCCTTACTGGAGCTAGAGGGAGTCAGATACAATGGAAGGAGCCTTTTCCAACGGTTTGACTTCTGAACAGATCAGACATTGAGCTCTGTTTTAAACCTCTAATTTTACTGTGTGCTTTTACAGTTCTAGAATATGGAAATGGACTATCCAGTGAACCCAAGAGAAAAGAGAAACAGAGGGGAAAAAAAGGAGGAAGGAACATATGATTTGCAGTCATATATGTGATCAAGAAAAACTAAATCCTTGCAATGTCTTTGCTCAGCGTCTGAATAACAAGTTTCTTTCTTCTGTTTGTCTCATGTACACAGAGCAAAATACTGGTTCGATTAATGGATCGCTTAATGTCTCACCTGCTGGTCATACTGGGCAGCTTTGTTTGATAGCACCCCGAGGAGTAGCTGTTCTAAATGCTTAATGTTATCTTGGCAGTTTGGTAAAAGTTTTAAAAAAGTAGTGTGAAACTGAACCAAAGCAAATAAAGGTGTGAAATATTTCTGTCTTCCCCACCTAGCTGAAGCAAGTCCATCAGACTATCCCAGTGTAAAAACTTCCTTGTAGCACGAAGCTCTGGAGTCATCAGTTTTCCAGACAAATCACTCTTCAGGCATCTGTGTGTGATTATAGCAGATCTGTCACTATCCCTTCATTGAGGTATATAAATTAAGTTATGGTTGCAAAAACACATTTTTAAAAGAGGACCACATTGTCTTGATAACATCACACAGTTACAACTGCCAGTCTTTTGGGGTGCTCTCACAAAAAGCTGCCCAGTATGAGCAGCAGGGAGGCATGCTGCTCTTGTATTTAAGTCCTTTTAACGAGATATTGGACAAAGTGCCAAACAGGCAGTTTTTCTCTGCCTGTGTGGAGTATGGAGTAATGCAGTGCTCTCCCGCCTCACAGGGGCACAGGTTGCTGCACATGCTGTACAGGTATAGCCTGGATTTCAGTCACAGTCAAATATAACCCTTCTCAGTAAAAGTTGAATTAGTTGAATTAGTAGGCAATGCTCACACAAAAATCACAAATTTAGAGAGAAAACACTGCAAAACAAAAAAATGTTGAACATATTTGGTTAAGACAGCTCTGCCAACAGTTTCTCAAACTATTTGGCAGATCCCACACCATATAACAAAGCCTCAGAGTAGTTCCCCTACAGAACATAAAATCATTTCCTAATAATACAGTCATAAGTGGATTTGATTCTTTCTCTCTGTTTCTGATTTCAGTCTGCAGCTCAAAAAAATCTATTTTACTTTCTCCAGCTTGGCAAACAATAGCAAGTACAGAGCAAACAAATAATAATTCAGACTAAATTAAACATCACGGTACTGTTGTAATATTTCAAAAGTTTTTTTTTTTTGTTTTTTTTGTAAAAAGTCCAATTAAAACAGTATCTTAGACTGGATCCCACAATGGAGAAATTATCCTCTGCATTTAACCCATCCCATAGGGAACAGTGGGCTGCCAATGTGCGACGCCTGGGGAGCATTCAGGGGCTAAGGGTCTTGCCCAGGGACCCAGAGTGGCAGGCTGTGGTGGATTTGAATCAGGGTACTTGTGGCCTCTCTAGGAAGCAAATACCCTGCTTTCTAACCACTAGGGCACCACTTCCCCAACTGTCAGCTAGACTAAAAGAATATCCATTAAAGCCATCATCACTGATGCCCATGTAATGTTTTTGTACTGCATTCAGGAGGGCAGTTTGAGCAGACTATAAGCAGATAGCATTTGGGAATACAATACACATAATCAGGTTGACAAATGTGATCATTACATATAAAAGAAAATGTTCACACAAAGTTATTTTTTTTTATTTTTAAAATTTGTCTCTTTCCTTATATTCCTTTCTTTGTTTTCCAGATTTGACTTGGCCTTAGGTTTGGTGCCACTGTGTATCAGACTTTACCTTGACATTACACTTCAGACAGCTTCCCCAGCAGCAGTTATCTATCTGCTGATATCCAACAGGTGCAGGGAATATTTTTACCTCTAATATTTCCATTTCCTTCCCCTTTGTGTTGTGCCTGGAAACATAATACATTGAAAAAAACATCTCACACACAAACAACAGGCAGCTTTCATCACTGATGCTTCTCTTCTATTTTTCCCTCAAAATATACCCTCACAGCAACAAAGTGGGGTGCTTCAGTAAATAAAAGGAAAACATAATTTGAAAATCCCATTCCCATTTGAGTGCAAGTCTTACATTTCAGTTATAAAGCTTTGTCTTTGCACCATCCATCTTTGAAGAATGTAATTTATCTTGTTATATCATCTGTCTGCTCACCTATACCCTCAATGTTCTGGGTTAGGGGTGTGGGGTGACTCTAGGGGAAGGAGTGTATATGTATCATTGAACAACAGCTTTGCACAACCCTATGGGTTTTTAGGGTAACACATGATCAAGATTCAGCAAGCAAGCTTACATTCAAATTTACTGCTAGTTTAATTCTCCAGAATAATTACCAGTAACAAGATGGTAAGGTAAAGCAAGGCAAGTTTATTTCTATAGCGCATTTCAGTAACAAGACAATTCAAAGTGCTTTACATGGTGAAAACATAAAAAAGTAAATTGCAGTGGCATAATTAGGTAAAAGAAAAGTTGGACTACAGACTAAAATTACTCATTTTTAGTTAATAGATTAAATAGAAAAATCTAAAGCAACTCTAAATAAATGGGGTTTTAACCTTGATCAGAATCAGAATCAGCTTTATTGCCAAGCTTGTACATACAAACAAGAAATTTGACTGGTACACTTTGCTCTCTGGGTTTTTTTTACTTATTTGTTTTTTATGACTAATGCGTTATCTTTATGTCCTTAAATAAACATATATACAAAGGTGCATTTGCAACTTCAGTATGCAGTTGTTTGGTACTCTATTAAATGTTCATCAGAGAAACAGCCTGGGGGAAGAAAAGGTGTCTGCGGCGGCTGGTTTTATTAAACAGTGCTCTGTAGCTACGGCCTGAAGGTAAAACTCTAAACAGTTTATGTGCAGGGTGTGTGGGATCTGCAGATATTTTAGCAGCTCTTTTCTTGACCCTAGACCTGTATAAGTCCTGGATGGAGGGAAGGTCAGCCCTGATTATTCTCTCTGCAGACCTGATTATTCATTCCAGTCTGGACCTGTCCTGTTTTGTGGATGAGCCAAACCACACTGAGATGGATGAAGACAGGACAAACTGAATGATGGCAGCTCCTGTGGAAGTTTGAACTTCTTGAGTTGCCTCAGGAAGTACAGTCTCTGCTGGGCCTTCTTCCGAACAGTGTCTATGTGTGAAGACCATCTCAGGTCCTCAGAGATGGTGGTTCCTAGGAACCTGAAGTGGTCCACAGCTGACACGGTGTTGTTGAGGATGGTGAGGGGGGTGTATGGGGGTGGTGTTCTCTGAAAGTCCACCACCATTTCCACAGTCTTGAGTGGGTTGAGTTTCAGGTAGTTCTGACAACACCAGTGTACCAGCCGATCCACCTCCTGTCTGTATGCAGACTCATCACCATCCTGGATCAGACCAATGACAGTGGTGTCATCTGCAAATTTCAGGAGTTTCACAGACGAGTCCGATGAGGTGCAGTCATTTGTGTACAGGGAGAAGAGGAGTGGGGATAGAACACACCACTGGGGGGCACCAGTACTTATTGATCTGGTGCAGGAGAAGATGCTCCCCAGTCTCACCTGCTGCTGTCGGTCCGTCAAGAAGCTGTTGATCCATTGATCGCTGGGGCGTTGAGCTGGTTGAGCTTCTGGTGGTGGATGTCTGGTATGATGGTGTTGAAGGCCGAGCTGAAGTCTACAAACAGGATCCTAGCATACGTCCCTGGACGGTCGAGGTGTCGCAGGATGTAGTGTAGACCTAAGTTAACAGCATCATCTGCCGACCTGTTTGCTCGGTAAGCAAACTGCAGGGGTCCAGCAGGGGGCCTGTGATGTCTTTCAGGTGGTTCAACACCAGCCGCTCAAAGGATTTCATGACCACAGACGTCAGGGCTACAGGCCTGTAGTCATTTAATCCTAGGATGGTGGGTTTCTTGGGCACTGGGATGATGATGGATCGTTTGAAGCAGTAGGGGACCTCACACGTCTCCAGTGACTTGATCAAGATCTGGGTGAAGATTGGGGCGAGTTGATTTGCACAGGCATGATGGGGAGACATTATCAGGTCCTCCAGCTTTCTCTGTTTTCATGTGCTGAAAGAGCCTATTTACATCTTCATCAGAGATCTTTACTGCAAGCAGAGGATCTGAAGGTAGCGGGTTGGTTGCTTTATGGGAAAAATTTGTTCCTGAATGGGATGTGGAGGAGATGGTTTGAGGTGTGAACGGCTTCCTGTCATGTCTGCAGTAGAAGCCATTCAGACGGTTAGCCAGGCGATGGTTCTGTTCAGGATGGTTGGGGAGGCTCCTATAGGCTCCTATAGGCAGATTTAAAGAAACTCAGGGATTCAGCATTTTTTGCAGGTTTCTGGAGGTTTGTTCTGGATTTGTGGAGCATAAGATCTTAATGCTGCTTTTCCATGTTTTGTTGTGGTTCTGGTGATGCAGATAAGACATAAATCAGAAGACCTGAGAGATCTGGAAGGTTGATACAACAGCAGTAGATCTATAAAGTATTTTGTGCTAAGCCATTCAGCTATACAAACTAACAGAAATATTTTAAAGTATATTATCTGAGATACAGGGAGCCCATGTAAGGACTTTAGATCTGGGGTGATGTGCTCTACCTTCTTAGTTCTAGTGAGGATGAAGGCAGCGGTGTTCTAGATCAGCTGCAGCTGTCTGATTGACATTTTAGGCAGACCTGTGAAGACACTGTTGCAGTAATCAATTCCACTGAAGATAAACACATGGATGAGTTTTTCAAGATCCTGCTGGGTCATTAGTCGTTTAATCCTGGAACTGTTCATCAGGTGGTAAAAGGCTGAATTAGTAATTACCTTTATGTGCCTCTGAACATTCAGGCCTAGTTGATGACTGATTTCAAGTCTGATCTGTAGTTTCTAAATGTAATTGAAGCTGTAAGCTCGCTTTTGCTTGCTCTTCTTTTGGTCCAAAAATAATTACTTAAGTTTTTGTTCTATTAACCTAAAGAAAATTTTGGCTCATTAATCTATGCATCTTCCCAACACTTGAATGGATTCATATAAGTTCAGAATTTGAATAGGATGGGGCCCCAAGATGGAACCTTGGGGAACCCTGCATGTGATTTTTGTCAACTCTGATGTAAAGTTACTTATTGACATAAATGTCTGTCCTTCAAGTAAGACTCAAACCAGTCAAATGCTGTACCAGAAAGTCCTAGTTCTTCAGTCGCTCCAGTGAAATACCATGATCAACTGTCAAATGCTGCACTGAAGTCCAATAATACCAGCACTGTGGCAATTCCACAATGAACCTTGACGAGGGCAGTTTCGGTACACTGGTGTACACAGAAACCTGACTGGAAAACGTCAAAATGGCTGGTCATTGTTAAGAAGGTATATAACTGTTGAAACACTGCTTTTTCAATAGAAATGTCCTGTCCATAACTGTCAGCACTACTAGTACAATCTGTCCTCACAGTTTTTAATTGTAATTTTAATTTGTGAATTCAAAAATGCATAATGTTATTATGTGTTTTCATTCCATTAAAAACAGGTTAAAATTGTGGATAGTTTGATAGGCTATTACCAGAAGTTTTTCTGATGCAAAGTGGAACTTTAACAGTAAAACATTTTATACCAACTACAAAAACTACAATGCTGCTTGAACATTTCTTAAACTTCAAATTTTTTTGTCATATTTAAAACTTTCAAACCATCAAACAAAATTTTATAACAAACTAAAAGAACCTGAGTGAATGCATTTCCAAAGCTTTGGGACCCCAGCAAACCACACTCAGTCATGGAAAACATGAAATTGTGGTTTCAGCATGCCAAAACTACTCCAAATGTGCATCGAGGACTCACCCAGGAGGCAGGGACCTAGAAAATCTCTCAAGACGCTTGGAAAAATATTCTGCAGATTGATGGGATAAATGTGGAAGTTTTTTGAAGGTGTGTGTCCAGTTTCATCTGGTGTAAAACTAACACAGCATGTCAGAAAAAGAAAATATTATAGCTGTTTTCCATTAGTATTTTCTCTGTTCGACTTGACTCTACACAATTCGGGTAGAGTACCACCTCAATGTGGGTGGGGTCGTCATAGTAATGCAGCCCGAGCAGTAGTATTACTTGATTTGTATACACAAACACAACACAACAATGGATGGCAGATAAACCTGCTGCTTAGTCTGCTTCTTTCTTTCAGACTTTACATAAAAGAAGAGAACCGGAGAATGTCTCTACTTTTGTTTTGTATAGATTACAAATATTTCATGACAAACTGAATGCTAAAAGAAAAAAGGCTAAGAATAATCCAACAGTTAATGTAGAATATAAACTATCTATGTGTGTAACTGGAATGTGCAGATAGAGGTCATAAATTGGTGAAGGACAGGGGAGTAGCGGATGGGAGTGCCGGAGACAAGATAAGATGAGCTTGCTGGAAGTAATAACAGGAAGCACTCCTTATTTGGACATAAGGAACTGTTATGCTATACATCTAAATGATATGATATATTTAAAAAAGGAAATGTGAACACACCCTGGAGACTTAATAAAACGAGCTGGAAGTGGAGAGAGAGCAGAGTTGGGCTCGCAGGTGTTTGGCTGGGGCCTATCTCTCACTCTGCGCAGAGGCGAACTAAAGCTGATTGTAATTTTGGGTTTATTTCACTCTTTTGAAGCCTGTGCCCAAATCAACGGACCCGGGGAAGCAGACACGGTTTCGACATTGGATAAATCACTTTTGGTTTGGTATGATTTGTTCAACAGAATTATGAATCATGAAGTAGCAGGTTAAAACAAATTCATTTCCATTAAACACTAGGCCAGAATCAGGAAATACAGATGTTAGTATGGCACAGCATTAATTGATATAAAAGTGCTTTCACTTCTTGTGCACTGGCACATCCAAGAATAGAGTCGTTTGTGTGATGACTTCACCAGTTAAACAGATGTTGTGATTATGAATATGAATATATTATTTAATATTTAATAATTTAATATTTTATTAAATAATATTTCGGTCCGTTAACTGTTGTCCTGTGAATACCAGCCCAATAAGGCAGTGGTTTTACGCCAAAATTGAAAGAGATGAGCCAAGCTCTGGCATTATTGAACAGCAAAATGCTTTACACACACAGAATGAATTCACACAATTTCTTAAAATACAAGAATTAATTAACAAAAACAAGTCAACTCAAAGTCAAACATATTTCAATCAACAAACCCTTTACTATGACAAAACAATCCAACTAAACTACTAAGCAGAATTAAAGAATAACAAAGACTAATGGGCTATGTACACTATAAACAAGTTGATTAAAGATGATTGAAAATCATGATCAAAAGAGTGATTCAACATTACCATGCAATATTATTTATGTTTGAGAACCAAGGATTATCTTGAGGAATCTGGAAATTAAGTTAAATTAGTCTTGGAACTTAGACAATAATGTGTATACCTTCAAACCACCATTCACAATGCAAGATCAGATAAAACATTATTTTAATAAGACATTTTAAAGAATGATTTGTTACAAAAAAAAAAAGAACAACCTTCTAGATGAGTAATTATCTACGGTGTTTAATTAGCTGGCTTTGCCTAGTACAAATAATATTTAAGGAAATATTATTAAGTAAATGTTAAAATAATATTTAATATTTAATAAATATTTAGAATGAGGACCAACAACCTTTCTGGGTAAATGATCTTTAGCTGACTCATAAAGTGGGCAAGCACATGTTCTTAGCCGTTAGCGGCTGGGGCTAACAAAATAATCTTATACAGTAAAGACCAAACGTTTGGACTCACCTTCTCATTCAAAGAGTTTTGTTTATTTTCATGGCTATGAATATTGTAGCTTCACACTGAAGGCATCAAAACTATGAATTAACAAATGCGGAATTGTATACTGAACAAAAAAGTGTGAAATAACTGAAAATATGTCTTATATTCTAGGTTGTTCAAAGTAGCCACCTTTTGCTTTGATTACTGTTCTGCACACTCTTGGCATTCTGTTGATGAGCTTCAAGAGGTAGTAACTTGAAATGGTTTTCCAACAGTCTTGAAGGAGTTCCCAGAGATGCTTAGCACTTGTTGGCCCTTTGCCTTCACTCTGCGGTCCAGCTCACCCCAAACCATCTCAATTGGGTTCAGGTCCAGTGACTGTGGAGGCCAGGTCATCTGGCGCAGCACCCCATCATTCTCCTTCTTGGTCAAATAGCTCTTACACAGCCTGGAGGTGTGTTTGGGGTCATTGTTCTGTTGAAAAATAAATGATGGTCCAACTAAACGCAAACCGGATAGAATAGCATGCCACTGCAAGATGCTGTGGTAGCCATGCTGGTTCAGTATGCCTTCAATTTTGAATAAATTCCCAACAGTGTCACCAGCAAAGCACCCCCACACCATCACACCTCCTCCTCCATGCTTCACGGTGGGAACCAGGCATGTAGAGTCCATCCGTTCACCTCTTCTGCGCCGCACAAAGACACGGTGGTTGGAACCAAAGATCTCAAACTTGGACTCATCAGACCAAAGCACAGATTTCCACTGGTCTAATGTCCATTCCTTGTTTTCTTTAGCCCAAACAAGTCTCTTCTGCTTGTTGCCTGTCCTCAGCAGTGGTTTCCTAGCAGCTATTTTACCATGAAGGCCTGATTCACACAGTCTCCTCTTAACAGTTGTTCTAGAGAAGTGTCTGCTGCTTGAATTCTGTGTGGCATTGACCTGTTCACTAATCTGAGCTGCTGTTAACCTGCGATTTCTGAGGCTGGTGACTCGGATGGACTTATCATCCGCAGCAGAGGTGACTCTTGGTCTTCCTTTCCTGGTGCGGTCCTCGTGTGAGCCAGTTTCTTTGTAGCGCTTGATGGTTTTTGCAACTGCAATTGGGGACACTTTCAAAGTTTTCCCAATTGTTCGGACTGACTGACCTTCATTTCTTAAAGTAATGATGGCCACTCGTTTTTCTTTACTTAGCTGCTTTTTTATTGCCATAATACAAATTCTAACAGTCTATTCAGTATAACTATCAGCTGTGTACTGTATCCACCTCCTGCACAACACAACTGATGGTCCCAACCCCATTTATAAGGCTTGAAATCCCACTTATTAAACCTGACAGGGCACACCTGTGAAGTGAAAACCATTTCAGGTGACTACCTCTTGAAGCTCATCAACAGAATGCCAAGAGTGTGCGGAGCAGTAATCAAAGCAAAAGGTGGCTACTTTGAAGAACCTAGAATCTAAGATATATTTTTAGTTGTTTCACACTTTTTTGTTCAGTATATAATTCCACGTGTTAATTCATAGTTTTGATGCCTTCAGTGTGAAGCTACAATATTCATAGTCATAAGAATAAAGAAAACTCTTTGAATGGGAAGATGTGTCCAAACGTTTGGTCTGTACTGTAGCTTGTCATCAGAATCAAACACATACCTTTAAAATGCCACTAATAAAAGGGATGTAATGCATAAGCGTGGACAGCATGTCATGGCAGGTCTGTGTTTAAAAACCACCCTTTAAATAAAATAAGTCTTAACTTTAAAAAAACACAAACAAAACACACACACACAACACATCCTTAGCTGAGTGCTAGTCTGCTAGCACTTACTGTAGCAGAGTTTCTCAACACAAACCAAAACAAACGTCATTAAACGAACATTATTTAGATTATTTACCTCTAAACTAATCTTCTCTGCTCAAATACTACCTCTTACGTCAACCGCGCTGAAGAGAAGTTGTCCTGGGGGTTAAGGAAAAACATCCACGTGTGGGTAAACAAAGGGTTAACTTGTATCTAACCTCCGTAGCTTTGGGTTGGGGTAGCTCATTCTGCCAGCCTGGCCGAACCGTATTACAAAGGCACGTTTTTGGCTCCTTGAGTGGCCGCAATACAGCAGGGTAGCTCTCGCTTTGATCCTGGCCTTCTTTTCCAGGCCGTGGGGAAATCTGCTTCAATTAGGACTGCTTCTGGAGGCCTCAGGAGAAAAGCCAAGTCAAGCTTGTCTTATTACAACCTTTACATGAATGAATGATGGATACATAAGTGTGTCAGCAAAATGAAGAATGGCTGCCTTGACTGTGGACTTCTGAAAACACAATGGACCTATACCAGCAGATGACTTGGCACCCCAAATCTTCACTGACTGTGAAAAACCTGGAATCTGTGCCCCTTGACTCTTCCTCCAGACTCTGGGGGCTTTATTTCCAAATTACTGCAAACTTTACTTTAATCTGAAACAAAGATTTTGGACCACTGGGCATGAGTCCAGTTCTTTTACTCCTTAGCCCAGATACTTCTGAAATTGTCTCTGGTTCAGGAGTGGCTTGACACGAGGCAGAAAAACTTGTCCTTGTGTAGAATCATGTGCAAAGTAGCTCTTGATGTCCAGCCTTAAACTACTCCTAGTGAAGCTCCCCCAAATTCTTAAATTTATTTTGCCTGACAATCCTCTCAAGGCTGTGGTTATCCCTCTTGCTAGTGCATCTTTCGTACCTTAGTTTTTCCTTCCACTCAACTTTCTGTGCATTTGCTTGAATACAGCACTCTGTGAACAAACCAGCTTCTTTGGCCATGACCTTTTGTGGTTTACCCTCCTTGTGGAGGGTGTCAGTGACTGTCATCTTGACATCTGTCCAGTCAGCAGTCTTCCCCATGATTGTGTAGTCTACAGGTCCTTCTCAAAATATTAGCATATTGTGATAAAGTTCATTATTTTCCATAATGTCATGATGAAAATTTAACATTCATATATTTTAGATTCATTGCACACTAACTGAAATATTTCAGGTCTTTTATTGTCTTAATACGGATGATTTTGGCATACAGCTCATGAAAACCCAAAATTCCTATCTCACAAAATTAGCATATTTCATCCGACCAATAAAAGAAAAGTGTTTTTAATACAAAAAACGTCAACCTTCAAATAATCATGTACAGTTATGCACTCAATACTTGGTCGGGAATCCTTTTGCAGAAATGACTGCTTCAATGCGGCGTGGCATGGAGGCAATCAGCCTGTGGCACTGCTGAGGTCTTATGGAGGCCCAGGATGCTTCGATAGCGGCCTTTAGCTCATCCAGAGTGTTGGGTCTTGAGTCTCTCAACATTCTCTTCACAATATCTCACATATTCTCTATGGGGTTCAGGTCAGGAGAGTTGGCAGGCCAATTGAGCACAGTGATACCATGGTCAGTAAACCATTTACCATTGGTTTTGGCACTGTGAGCAGGTGCCAGGTCGTGCTGAAAAATGAAATCTTCATCTCCATAAAGCTTTTCAGCAGATGGAAGCATGAAGTGCTCCAAAATCTCCTGATAGCTAGCTGCATTGACCCTGCCCTTGATAAAACAGTGGACCAACACCAGCAGCAGACCATCACTGACTGTGGGTACTTGACACTGGACTTCTGGCATTTTGTTCTCTCCAGTCTTCCTCCAGACTCTGGCACTTTGATTTCCGAATGACATGCAGAATTTGCTTTCATCCAAAAAAAGTACTTTGGACCACTGAGCAACAGTCCGGTGCTGCTTCTCTGCAGCCCAGGTCAGGCGCTTCTGCTGCTGTTTCTGGTTCAAAAGTGGCTTGACCTGGGGGATGCGGCACCTGTAGCCCATTTCCTGCACACGCCTGTGCACGGTGGCTCTGGATGTTTCTACTCCAGACTCAGTCCACTGCTTCCGCAGGTCCCCCAAGGTCTGGAATCGGCCCTTCTCCACAATCTTCCTTAGGGTCCGGTCACCTCTTCTCGTTGTGCAGCGTTTTCTGCCACACTTTTTCCTTCCCACAGACTTCCCACTGAAGTGCCTTGATACAGCACTCTGGGAACAGCCTATTTGTTCAGAAATTTATTTCTGTGTCTTACCCTCTTACCTTCTGGACAGCAGTCAGGTCGGCAGTCTTACCCATGATTGGGGTTTTGAGTAATAAACCACTTTTAAAGGCCTCAGGAATCTTTTGCAGGTGTTTAAAGTTAACTCGTTGATTCAGATGATTAGGTTCATAGCTCGTTTAGAGACCCTTTTAATGATATGCTAATTTTGTGAGGTAGGAATTTTGGGTTTTCATGAGCTGTATGCCAAAATCATCCGTATAAAGACAATAAAAGACCTGAAATATTTCAGTTAGTGTGCAATGAATCTAAAATATATGAATGTTAAATTTTCATCATTACATTATGGAAAATAATGAACTTTATCACAATATGCTAATATTTTGAGAAGGACCTGTACTAACTGGGAGACCATTTAGAGGCTCAGGAAACCATTGCAGGTATTTTGAGTTAATTAGCTAAATAAGGTGTGACTCCATGAGTTTACAATATTAAACCTTTTACAATATTCTTTTTTTCTGACACATTAAATTCTGGGTTGTCATTATCAGTAAGCCATATTCATCAAAATTACAAGAAATAAAGGCTTGACATATTTCACTCTATGTGTAATGAGTCTCTATAATGAGTTTCAATTACTAAATTGAGTTAGGGAAATGAATGAACTTTTTAATAATGTTCAAATTTTTTGATGTAATGTTGAAAATCAGCATTGAGCAGGAACACCAATTAGGCAAGAATTTCTTTTAACAGCTTCAATAGCAATTAGCTTAGTTCATGCATTCACTACACTCCCTCTTCTTTGTTCCTCAGAGCTCATCCGCATCCTAATATGTCACCTAGTGGTGAACACAACAATAAAGATTTGTTGGTAAAATGCAGCAAATATATTGCTGCATTGAGGATCATTCTGTTTATGCTGATTAACTTTTGTAGTTTAAGTCGCTAGAGTAGTGATAGTCAGAGTTTATTGACTGAAGTATTTTCATTCCGGTGTGATTTAAAGAGAAGTTGTGTGTATTTATTTTTTATATGTGCATGGTGCTTGTTGATTGAGAATACTAAAGCTCAGATTCTCTACTTCATTCATTGCTTTATAAAACCTCACGTCATCCAGGCTGGTACTTATAGAACAATACCCTACTTAGACAAAACGTGTTTGGCTATTGATTCTTGAAAATCAGGTGGTGCCCTGATTTATTCTCGATTTGTTCACAAATCACTTACTTTTCTTAATGAATGCCCTTGGGTACTTATTAATAGGTACTGATAGAAAAAAAGAAATTTTTTTTCCAAAACAGGTACTGTTATGCAGAGAAACATAGAAAAGCATCATTCTCCCACTGTGCGAGTTAGCCTATGTGTGAGAATATTAAAGTAAAATGTAAGAGTCAAACAAAAGAGGGCTGTCACCTATGAAAATAGAACCAAATTACAGAAATATTTTCTTTAAAATGTATAAAACATAGTTTGTTTGTTTTTTCTCTGTAATTTAGAACAGTATAAAATGAAAGCATGAATATGGCAAGTTTAGGTAAAAGAAAACATGGCAGCATCTGGATGCATTTTCTGATGGCAAAAACAATGTGTAATATTTTCCACACAAATATCACATTCAAGGCTAGGTAAAAGCTGTACAGTGGTACAGTTGCTAGGACTGTTGCCTTGCCGGAGAGAGGGTCCTGGGTTAGAATCCCGATTTAGGGTCTTTCTGCATGGAGTTTTCGTGTTCCATTTGTGCAGGCATGGATACTCTAAATTGTGAGTGTGTGCATAAATTCTTGTTTGTCTTGTGTGTTTCTTAATAAGCAGGCATATAGACAATGAATGATTTGAAGTCTGGGTCATCATTCAACTAGTGAGAATTTCCAAAATAATTTGAAGGCTTCTTAAAAACAATGCATAAAACTACAAAAGGTCCCATTTTAACAGTAGTATATTTAAATCGTATATGGATGGATGAATGGATGGATGGATGGATGGTCTGGACCTACATCTGATGGAGATGCTTTTGCACTTCTTAGAATATTACTTATTACTTTACCAGAGTTTTTCATGTCAAGTCTCACCACTTGCATCAACCTTGCAAATGTTTCCTATGATCTGTGAATTATGGCAGTAAATCTCAATGGTTTCATAGATCAGTGATAGAAATCCAACTGAATAATAAAATAGGTACAAAACAAGAATCCTTCAGGTCTGCACAACTACTGTTTGGCTATGTAGCCTGACCTTAATGAAATTAAAGTCCCGTGTGTCTCTTTGTTGCCCTGTGATAACTTGCAACTTGTCCAGAGTGTGCTTCATGTCCTACCCAGTGCCATATAGAGAGAGAGTTACGACACTCTTGGAACTAGCTGACACACAGTCAGTTCATGTAGCCCTCAATAGTTCCAAACATCTCATTGTTGTCAGTCAGTTTGAGTGGTACTGGCGGGACAGAATGCAAAAACCTACTACTTTCTAATTTCCCCCACGATCTTCTGTAATATTGACCAATAATGTCCACTGATTACCTCACTGACTATGCATTTTATCAAAGCATTTTATTAGGAGCCGCGGGGGCATTTATTACTGTTCTAAATTTTAGAGGGAAATGAGATTGCACACATAGAATACATTTAGGCTAAAGATCACATTTGATTTAAAAATAAGTGTTTGTGCAATACACTGATCAATAAAAGCGTGTCTATAGTGGTTTATGTTATGCACATAAAGAAAACCAAGCAGGAGTAATAATACCCATTTTAAAACTCTTTGTGATGTTTTCTGCATGCTAGCATGGGAATGCTTGACCTTGTCCTCCTGTTGGGACCTACAGCCATGGATTTCCACATTAAAACTCTGGTACATACTTTTCTGGAACTTTTCAAAATAAAGTGCATTAACCTTCTTCCAGCACAGCCAGGAAAATGGATAACTGCGGACTTCCTGTGGCGCCATTACCCAAAATAAAGCACAACTCCGAAGGGGGAAGGGGGGTAGCAGAGGACTTCCCAGTGATGCCACTGCCCGTGTAAGACCCCCACCCTTCCCACATATCGCTCTCTTCAACACCGATGACCATCGGGATAGGAGGGAGCAAAGCGCGCTGATGTCTGTTGCTGGCAAAAAGACATAAAATTCAACTGAATCCAAAGCCATATGATCATCGATCATATGCAAAGTTAAGTAGAATGAAATATTGTTTGTGTATCCGGTATTTTCATTCATGAACGGGGAAATTAAGGTACAAGCATTACTTGACTGTCTCTCTGAGGCCCCGCAGACGCAAGCGGTGTTCGAGAGGAGCCCCAGCTAAGACACAGTCTGGAAGGAAGATTGCAGCGGACAACGTTCGTTCTTCATCCACAGCTGGAGGTTAGCGGGAAGCTAACCTTCGTTCATAGTGGATATCTCTTCAACCTTCGTCGCTTGGACAACCTTCCTCACCACAATTCATGAGGTTAAGTGTTTGGGCAGAATAATATACAGGTCCTTCTCAAAATATTAGCATATTGTGATAAAGTTAATTATTTTCCATAATGTCATGATGAAAATTTAACATTCATATATTTTAGATTCATTGCACACTAACTGAAATATTTCAGGTATTTTATTGTCTTAATACGGATGATTGTAGCATACAGCTCATGAAAACCCAAAATTCCTATCTCACAAAATTAGCATATTTCATCCGACCAATAAAATAAAAATGTTTTTAATACAAAAAACGTCAACCTTCAAATAATCATGTACAGTTATGCACTCAATACTTGGTCAGGAATCCTTTTGCAGAAAGGACTGCTTCAATGTGGCGTGGCATGGAGGCAATCAGCCTGTGGCACTGCTGAGGTCTTATGGAAGCCCAGGATGCTTCGATAGCGGCCTTTAGCTCATCCAGAGTGTTGGGTCTTGAGTCTCTCAACGTTCTCTTCACAATATCCCACAGATTCTCTATGGGGTTCAGGTCAGGAGAGTTGGCAGGCCAATTGAGCACAGTGATACCATGGTCAGTAAACCATTTACCAGTGGTTTTGGCACTGTGAGCTGGTGCCAGGTCGTGCTGAAAAATGAAATCTTCATCTCCATAAAGCTGTTCAGCAGATGGAAGCATGAAGTGCTTCAAAATCTCCTGATAGCTTGCTGCATTGACCCTGCCTTTGATAAAACACAGTGGACCAACACCAGCAGCAGACCATCACTGACAGTGGGTACTTGACACTGGACTTCTGGCATTTTGGCATTTCCTTCTCCCCAGTCTTCCTCCAGACTCTGGCACCTTGATTTCCGAATGACATGCAGAATTTGCTTTCATCCGAAAAAAGTACTTTGGACCACTGAGCAACAGTCCAGTGCTGCTTCTCTGTAGCCCAGGTCAAGCGCTTCTGCCGCTGTTTCTGGTTCAAAAGTGGCTTGACCTGGGGAATGCGGCACCTGTAGCCCATTTCCTGCACACGCCTGTGCACGGTGGCTCTGGATGTTTCTACTCCAGACTCAGTCCACTGCTTCCGCAGGTCCCCCAAGGTCTGGAATCGGCCCTTCTCCACAATCTTCCTCAGGGTCCGGTCACCTCTTCTCGTTGTGCAGCGTTTTCTGCCACACTTTTTCCTTCCCACAGACTTCCCACTGAGGTGCCTTGATACAGCACTCTGGGAGCAGCCTATTCGTTCAGAAATTTCTTTCTGTGTCTTACCCTCTTGCTTGAGGGTGTCAATAGTGGCCTTCTGGACAGCAGTCAGGTCGGCAGTCTTACCCATGATTGGGGTTTTGAGTGATGAACCAGGCTGGGAGTTTTAAAGGCCTCAGGAATCTTTTGCAGGTGTTTAGAGTTAACTTGTTGATTCAGATGATTAGGTTCATAACTCGTTTAGAGACCCTTTTAATGATATGCTAATTTTGTGAGATAGGAATTTTGGGTTTTCATGAGCTGTATGCCAAAATCATCCGTATTAAGACAATAAAAGACCTGAAATATTTCAGTTAGTGTGCAATGAATCTAAAATATATGAATGTTAAATTTTCATCATGACATTATGGAAAATAATGAACTTTATCACAATATGCTAATATTTTGAGAAGGACCTGTAGAGACAGATTTAGGATGAAATAATCTGAACGTTTTCATTCTATGAAGTTTTGTTTTTGTGAAATCCGGCTATCTTAGCGCTAGTAGGCTAGCTACAGCACATGCCGGTTGGTGTTCTTTGTATGTTTTAAAGTTAAGATAAACTTTATTTAGAGGGTGGTTTTAAACAGAACATTGCTCATAACGCGCCGTCCGCGCTTATGCATTTTTAACCCTTTTGTTAACCCTGGTATTTTTAAAGGTGTGTGCTGATTCTGGTGCTAAGCTATCCACTTCTTGGTTAGCTTAACGGCTAACCGGTAGAGAACACATGGGTGCTACAGATAGCGACTATTCAACAGAAAGGTTGTTGGTTTTCAAGCTAGTGAATAATAGTCCCTGAACATCATTTACTAGATTTGATAACTGGGTAGACACCATTAAGCCCATTTCTCCAGAAAGATTTGGCTCTTTTCCAAAATACTCTGTTAATAATATTTCTTCAAATATTATTTTAATAAATAAAGGCAGCTAGTTAGACACTGTTGAGAATTGGTCATCCAGAAGGGTGGTTTTATTCAGCAGATCATTATTTAAAATATTATTTTATTAAGATAATATTTGATCTGATCTTGCATTGTGAATGGTTGTCTAAACGTTTGCTGATTATTGCCTAAATTGGTTCCAAGACTAACTTAACTTCACTTCCAGATTCTTCAAGATAATCCTTGGTCCTCAAACATAAACATTGCATGATAATGTTGCATCACTCTTTTTGGTCATGATATCCAATCATCTTTAATCAACTTGTTTATATTGTACATAGCCCATTAGTCTTCGTCATTCTTTCATTGTGCTTGGTAGTTTAGTTGGATTGTTTTAGCATAGTAAAGAGTTTGTTGATTGAAATATGTTTGACTTTGAGTTGACTTATTTTTGTTAATAATAATACCATCGTCTTACTGGGCTGGTATTCATAGGACAACCCTTAACAGACCGAAATATTATTTGATAAAATATTAATATTAAAATATTAATATTAAATAATATTCTCAGATTCATATTTACAACACTCCTATACACTTAAAGATGCCAGCTTACCTTCAGATCTACATCCTTCAACAAAGCAGACGATATTACTTTTTCCAGGATTTACTCCTATAGTACCAAACCACCATGTGTAGCAGATGTCATTCAGTCTGTCTGTTCTCTCTGCCTGGTATCAGATGGAAAATGAGCTGAATGGCAGAGCTGATCTGAGTTATTTTAAATGACTTGGAGGATAATGTGAGACTGTAGATGCCTTGACTGATGACCCGTCATGTTTCTTCTTTTCTGTAGAAGACAATTATTCTATATTTAATTTTTTGTTTTTCATGTGAATTAAGAACATGTGTCTATAACCTAGTTTAATTTGCATCTAGCCTGACAACTATTGTAAAATAGTAACACATTGATTAACATGTTAATTTAAATAAAACTTTCTGGTTAAATCCATATTAGATGACATAATAAGTGTGTGTCAACTGTGTAAAACAAATGATCAAATATTTTATTATACAATATTATGTAAAATGTAAAACATGCTTTAATAAAGAAGTACTTTTACTACTGTTTATACTGCTTAGTCATTACATCAGCATCAATAAACTGTATCTGATAAAATGTGGAAATGTGCTGAAGTCCTAATGAGAGTTCATCTTTGGCATCATCTTCAGCAGCTCCCTTTGATATTGACGACCACATCCGCTGACCTCCCTAAAAAACAACAATACAGGTCCTTCTCAAAATATTAGCATATTGTGATAAAGTTCATTATTTTTCATAATGTAATGATGAAAATTTAACATTCATATATTTTAGATTCATTGCACACTAACTGAAATATTTCAGGTCTTTTATTGTCTTAATACGGATGATTTTGGCATACAGCTCATGAAAACCCAAAATTCCTATCTCACAAAATTAGCATATCATTAAAAGGGTCTCTAAACGAGCTATGAACCTAATCATCTGAATCAACGAGTTAACTCTAAACACCTGCAAAAGATTCCTGAGGCCTATAAAACTCCAAGCCTGGTTCATCACTCAAAACCCCAATCATGGGTAAGACTGCTGACCTGACTGCTGTCCAGAAGGCCACTATTGACACCCTCAAGCAAGAAGGTAAGACACAGAAAGAAATTTCTGAATGAATAGGCTGTTCCCAGAGTGCTGTATCAAGGCACCTCAGTGGGAAGTCTGTGGGAAGGAAAAAGTGTGGCAGAAAACGCTGCACAACGAGAAGAGGTGACTGGACCCTGAGGAAGATTGTGGAGAAGGGCCGATTCCAGACCTTGGGGGACCTGCGGAAGCAGTGGACTGAGTCTGGAGTAGAAACATCCAGAGCCACCGTGCACAGGTGTGTGCAGGAAATGGGCTACAGGTGCCGCATTCCCCAGGTCAAGCCACTTTTGAACCAGAAACAGCGGCAGAAGCACCTGACCTGGGCTACAGAGAAGCAGCACTGGACTGTTGCTCAGTGGTCCAAAGTACCTTTTTCGGATGAAAGCAAATTCTGCATGTCATTCGGAAATCAAGGTGCCAGAGTCTGGAGGAAGACTGGGGAGAAGGAAATGCCAAAATGCCAGAAGTCCAGTGTCAAGTACCCACAGTCAGTGATGGTCTGGGGTGCCGTGTCAGCTGCTGGTGTTGGTCCACTGTGTTTTATCAAGGGCAGGGTCAATGCAGCTAGCTATCAGGAGATTTTGGAGCACTTCATGCTTCCATCTGCTGAAAAGCTTTATGGAGATGAAGATTTCATTTTTCAGCACGACCTGGCACCTGCTCACAGTGCCAAAACCACTGGTAAATGGTTTACTGACCATGGTATCACTGTGCTCAATTGGCCTGCCAACTCTCCTGACCTGAACCCCATAGAGAATCTGTGGGATATTGTGAAGAGAACGTTGAGAGACTCAAGACCCAACACTCTGGATGAGCTAAAGGCCGCTATCGAAGCATCCTGGGCCTCCATAAGACCTCAGCAGTGCCACAGGCTGATTGCCTCCATGCCACGCCGCATTGAAGCAGTCATTTCTGCAAAAGGATTCCCGACCAAGTATTGAGTGCATAACTGTACATGATTATTTGAAGGTTGACGTTTGTTGTATTAAAAACACTTTTCTTTTATTGGTCGGATGAAATATGCTAATTTTGTGAGATAGGAATTTTGGGTTTTCATGAGCTGTATGCCAAAATCATCCGTATTAAGACAATAAAAGACCTGAAATATTTCAGTTAGTGTGCAATGAATCTAAAATATATGAATGTTAAATTTCCATCATGACATTATGGAAAATAATGAACTTTATCACAATATGCTAATATTTTGAGAAGGACCTGTATGTTGCTTTGAAGGAAATAATTGGAACAAAATAAAAAATACTAATCAAGATGTTGAGAGTGGAACAATATGTTTGGTTTTGTTGCCCTCTAGGAGGCGCTATAGATCAACAAAATCCAACACCAGCAGACTGACAGAAAGCTTCTTCCCTTGGGCCGTACGCACTGCAAACAAGCACAGAAACACAACTGACACCCCTTTGCCTTAATTAATGTTTACAGCTTCTTTAAATTGTAACATTGCAGTTTCAAATTTTATTCATTCTTCAACTGTAATTTACTCACTTTGAAACTGTTATTTATTATTATTATAACATCATCTGATAGCTATTCAACATATGTACATATTTATATACATATACCTCCTTGCACAATTTCACTGTTTACAGCATGTCCTATAGTATATATTTTCAGTTGTACATATCATGCCTTCTGCAGTGTATATTACACTTCATCTATCATATCTCTATTTTAAGAGAAAACCTTAAATGCTCTGTTATTTTATTTGTTTATCCTACTGTGGCGTATGGTAGCCCAGCACAAGCTCCCTCAATTTTGTTGTCCCCCCAGTACAATGACCTTAAAGACTATTCTATTCTAAATGTTTTATATAGTTAAAATATATATTTAAATAAAGCCATTACAGATTAATTTCCTTACCATGCAATGGCAGCAATGTTACCTTTTTTTTTTTATTACTGTTCTACAGTTATTTATTAATGTCGATCTATTATTAAGAAATGTAATTTTCTTGTTCTGTCTTAAAATAGAGATTTTAATCTCAACTTGATCACATGATTACAAATGCTAAATTAATGATATAAATCAAATGTCTGGCAGTAAATACCAACTTTGTGAAGAATATGGTGTTAAAGATTTGTTGTTCAAACATCTTGATTCAGCAGGAAAGAAAATGAAATCTTTTTACCTTGGTGATCCTGTGTATGTAACATACTTCAACAGTTCATTGAAGTCAGTATCGTGTGGTTTAACTCAAAAATATGAATAAATACTCATCTTCACAATCTTATTTTTCTTTACTGATAATATCCCCATTTATGCTGCCGTCTCTGACACATTGTCTGTCAAAGAATCTATAACTGAAACTAAATTAACCATGTCAATCTCACAGAACAAAAGCTAAACCTGTTTTCTAGTTGAGATAGTTTAATAACTGGAATCAAAACTACTTAAAGATTGTGGACACAGCAACAAGTAAGAATAATCTTCTTGTCCTCTGCCTCTGTCAGTTGGAGCCTCCACTCTACACACAAACATTCTGTCTTAGTGGAATGCATTTTAAGCTCAGAAATCACAAATTTAGAAAATTATAAAACTTTGATATTTTAAACTGTGCTGAATATTTTTAAAAGCTTAATTAGACAGACTGAAATACACCCGCTTAAACCCTTCAAAACCCGTCTTGCTTACAGTTGGCTACCTGCAGTTAAACCACAACTAGCTGGTTAACACAATTAAACTAAAACTGTCCACATGAAATATCATGGTTTACTTATTTTGATGTGGAACAGTCAGCTATTGCTTCACAATGCTAATGGAAATGCTTTTGCATGACCTTAAACAGGCCATTAATGCTTCAAAATCTTAAAGGTGGATAATTTAAAACAATTCTACAAAGAACAGTAGGCCAAAATTCCTGTTGCTGCAAACATATTGGTGGCACATGTTGATGCTGAGAGTGGCACAACCAGTTAGTAGGTTTTGATGGCAATTACTTGTTCACATATGGTCATGTTTGTTTGGATTTTTTTCCTAGATGTCATTGAGATGCATTTTGTATTTACTCAGGTTATCTTTGTCTGATATTAATATTTGTTGAGTGATCTGAGACATTTGGAGGTATCCCAATCATTGTGGTTTTTAGTATAACAATGACCATCAGTGGGACCCTTTGTGAGGTGCCTTGAGACAATATTGTTGTAAATAAGCGCCGCTTAACTAAATAATCTGAACTGAAACTATCTGTGTAGTTATGCTGCTATAGGCTTAGGCTACTGGAGGACATAATGACCACTTTCACTCTCTTCGCTACATTCTCACACTACTCTTCAATTTTGCATTGTTTGCTGTTATTTCAGCTTTTAACCTTGTTCTCTCTCTTTTCTCTTCCTAGAAGCTACACCTGGCCTGGCTCTGTGTCTGCCTGTGACACCTTTCTGGAGAGGGGAATCGTCCGAGCTTCTGCTGGCAACAACTTAATGCTCACCCTCTACCGATGATCCACATAGCCCTGTCTTTTAGTGTTTAACCCTTTCTCTCTCCTAGACATGGAAATTGACTGAGCTTTTACTGTAACTAATTATATGTGCTCTCTTTCAGACTCTAACCTTGAAAACTGGCTCAGAGTTTATCTGTTCTTTCTTTCTAGGTGAAACAACTAAAGGAGCTACATCCATTAATATTTACTTTTCCTTCCCATAGAAAGTACTTCTGGATCAGTGCTTCTGTCTTCTTTTTGTGTGTCTGCTCTGTTCTCTCAAACCCCCAGTCGGTCGTGGCAGATGGCCGCTCACACTGAGCCTGGTTCTGCTGGAGGTTTCTTCCTGTTAAAAGGGAGTTTTTCCTCTCCGCTGTCGCTACATGCATGCTCAGTATGAGGGATTGCTTCAAAGTCAATGCCAGTGACTGTCCACTGTCTCTACATGCTCATCCAGGAGGAGGGAATGCTGCAAGTCACTGACTGGATGCAATCTGCTGGGTTTCCTTAGATAGAAAAACTTTTTATCCAATTTGAATAAAAAGCTAACTCAGACTGCACTGTTCAATTGTTGTTAATTGAAATGTATGTACCTGACTGTTGTGAAGTGCCTTGAGACAACATGTGTTGTGAATTGGCACTATATAAATAAAACTGAATTGAATTGAATTGAATTTAGGTGTTACAAAAGAAGCAACAACAGAAAAAATCTCCTGGGAGGGTGGATGTTTTCATAAAATTATACATTTACTTATAACAATAAATAAAACATTGATGTGGAACTTTATCTGGTGTACAGATCAGACTACAGTATTAATGTTTTGTTTTCTGAGCTATACACATCATGGCTTGGTTGAAACATATCCTTTACTTTCAAGTAAACAAATTGAACATCGAATTATGTATTTACTTCTTTTCTTTCTGCTCTCGGTGGAGGAGGACGCTTTTTCTCTGTCTCCCGCACCCTCCCATATCTGCCCTGCATCAGCTCCGTGTCTCGTCTTCTTTTTGGAGCCTCTTTTTGCATACCTTCCAAATTCTGAGTTATGGATTTGGTCAGCTGGTCTTTCAATGCAATTGATCAAATGTTCTCGACGAGAAGACAGGGTGAAGGAGAGCCCAACTTGTCCGGACAGGACTTTTTTCTCTGGATACACAATGGACTCCTGGCAGAAGTGGAGGATTGTGTGTTTGTCGATAATGTCAGTCGAGGATGTGGAAGATATGTATATAATTGGATGTTTGATATCAGGATTTCTGCTTTTTGGAGTCAGCGGTTACCTGGCATATCGAGAAATTCGGAGAATGTCAGCAGCTGTTCTGGCAATTGTGAGGCTGCCTGGCATGTGTGATAGGATCTTCAGGGCGATCAGCACTCAGACTGAGATGTTACGTGAGCTGAATCGCAGACTAGATATGATCCTTACACAGGATTGCAGGCTGGTTGTGGTTCCTGGACTCGGGTGAAATGGGATAAAAATTGTTCGCTCAGATCTGGCGAAAGACCAGGAATTTGGCTGTTTGGATACGCCTTTGAGAAGCACCAGCGAGACTCTCAAGGCTGAGAAATTAAGAGTCAGCCAAACCCAAATAATTGTTGTTTTATGAATCTGGCTCCCCTGCATGGCCTTGATGGCTGGCTATCTTCAACCTCTCCTGGAAGTTATGTAAACAGGACGCTCTGCTCCCTCTGCCCCCTCCCTTCCCTGAGGACATCTGTGGACCTGCTCAGAACTGTGTGGCTGGTTGATGAACATTCCAACGTACCATCAAGGACAATGGCCTCTGTGACAGTGCTTCAAGGACTTACTTGCACACACTCACATGCTCAAGATAAACATATGCACCCACTTACACTGCCTTCACCGATCCTGGCATGTTGTTTTGCATACGTATTGCATCTTTGTGCTGAGGTAGTTTGCATCTCAAACTGTATCCTGCTAAGGATAAAGTGCGAAATATGATTTTGTTCCCCCCTCTACTTACCTAATGTGGTCTTTTTCTCATCTAGCAAGGGCAGCGCCTGTGAGTGGGCAGCAAAGCCTCAGTGACCGGTCTCCCCCCTTGTCTTGTGTCATGATGTCTGTTTGGATGGGTTGTACTGGAATTCTAATTTCCCCTCGGGGATCAATAAAGTATCTTTGAATTGAATTGCATTTTCTTTGGGTTGTTACAATATTCTCTTGGAGAGCTCACCAGATATGTGGACTTAAGCTTGCTTTAACAGTGAACATGCACAACTGAATAAACAATTAGATATTAAACTTTAGATTTTATGTAAGTCTCAATTTCAGCTGGCATATACATAAACATCACACTGTGGTGATCTAATTTCTTCAAAGGTCACATACTACTTTGCTGCTTATGCCTCTAGAGTCCAGGGAAAAATAATATCTGAAACGTGTGTATTGAAATCACTATGTAAATATATTCAGTGTTTCTCAGAGTGCCATTGGAGCATCACTGGACCTGGGCCACTGTTAGCAATGACTGCAGGATGATGTGTTACTGTGAGCTCAACATGTGGTAGGTGTGATGAGGGCTTCTTAAAAATGAGGGAAAGAGCCTAAATCAAAGATAGCATGCTGTTCTGAGTGAATAATAAAATGTAAAAAAGCCACTTTTTTACATCACATCAGCATTACAGATTACAGATGATTACAGATGTAGAACATCCATGGGGCCTGCTAACAACTGTAGAAATCACAATCTGACACTAATGTTCTGTGACATATGAGACCCTGCCTGAGTGGTAGGAAAAATGTGAATACAAGAATGTTTTTCTGCTGCTTCCACAGATTTCAGCATATTTAGTCCCTCCTCTGTAGTGAATAGTGCAGTTAAGTATTTGCTCCCCTAAATTGTCCTCTGTTTTTGCTTTTTGTCACATTTAAATGTTTCAGATGATCAAACAAATCTTGATATCAGAATAACCAGAATAAATACGAAAATGAAAATTTCTAATAACAGTTTTATTTAGTGAGAAAAAAAACTATCCCGGTTGGTCTGAATAGCATTTTCACCTAAATGGAAATTGTTGTAGTTACTTTTGTCTGATATAATTTATATTAAAACCTGAAAAATATAAGTGGGAGATAAACTCTAAAATACAAGAAATCTGTAAATGTGCAAACAGTTTTTCATAGCACCCAACACCACATTCATCAGCAGCACAGCCAGCCATTAGCTGTAATTTAAGATTACTGTCAAGAGCTCACCTGTTATAAATCAAACTTATGTCACAACATTATCATCAAATACCTATATCCCAATGTGTATCATTTGTTTTGCTATTAACAGTATGCAAATTGAACACCAATCAGTGTTCTTTTTTTCCCCATTATTGTGCCTGTAGACATAATGTTACAGATGTATGTTTGTTTGTGTGTCAGCAACTTGATGGCACAGTATCGGGTTTCAGGTCTAGTCCAGAGAAGCATTTTCTTTGACAATGGATAGATTTAATTACAATAGCCCAGCAAATTAAGACGTGCGTGAGGTTGTTGCTGATGACGAATAAGATAATCCAGCATTCATAAATCAGTGCTTAATGACATATTCTGTGGATGGGATAGTAGTCATGACTCAGTTAATATTGTACAATTGGAATCCAAGGAAAAGCATTTTTCAAGGACCAATTTTAGAGGAAAAACTGAAAGCCTGTTGCTGTAGCAACAGCTGGTAAAAATCAAAGAGAAGCCATGAATTCCGAAAACTGATGGATGTCCTCATAAAGTTTAGTTTGTAAGGAAACAAGGCTGCTTCAATTAAAAAACATGCAACAAAAAAATGTCATTTAGTCATCCAAACATTACAGTACCTTGCAAATTGACACTCATTGAATTCTTTTGAATTTTCATGAATTAGATTCACAAGCATCAATCTATTTTTTGGGATTTTATGTGACAGGGTGGTTGGATGGATGGATGGATGGATGGATGGATGGAGAGTCAGAGTCTGGACCTACATCTGATGGAGATGCTATTGCATGACCTACAATAGGCCATCAATGCTTCAAAACCTTCCAGTGTGGCTAATTTATAACAATTCTGCAAAGAACAGTAGACCAGAATTCCTGTTGCTGCAAACATATTGATGGCACATGTTGATGCTGAGAGTGGGACAACCAGTTAGTAGGTTTTGATGGCAGTTACTTCTTCACATACGGCCATGCAAGAGAATGCTTATTGTGAAACCGAACTGAAATGATTAATGATGATTAATGCGATTTTCTGTTATAAAATCAGACCTGAGCCAGCTTGCCGACAGACCACAACATTGTTTTCCTTACGATCTTCTGCAAATATACAGACCCAGCTGAGGCCTATAACAAGGCCTATAACATTTGGAATGTCCAAAGCTTAAGATAACCCTGCTTTAAACATCTCTAGAACTTTCTCACTGAACTATCTTCTGTGTTCCTTGTTTTTTTCATTAAACTAAACATTCCAACTTTGTTAATGATTTTGCTAATAATTGTTAATTATTAATCATAATTATTAATAGTTGCTAATATTTAAATCACTCAAGTATTCCCAACAACCCAAAAAAATATTATAAAATTATAGTTTATATTATAAATTAATAGTTTATATTATAAAATTATATAACAAAATTATAGTGTTTTATAGTATAAAAAATTATAGTTTGTGGTTGCAAGGTAATGACGGTTTATTGTAGCACTCCAAAAAATGCCCCAAGGTGTGTTAAGATAATATTTGCACCAATCTTTCAATAATGAGTAATCTTTTGAGTGGAATTCAGGGACTAAACAGTGAGCAGTGGTGAAACATGCAATCATGTATGGTAACACTGTAAAGTATATCTGCATGAGGGGGGATATAACAGGTTTACACTGTTTGGATTACAGTGCTGTGTGTTGCCAAGAAAGCAACCCAGTTTCCATCATTATTAAACCAAAACTCAACCGGATTTTTCTTAACACCACAGTGCTGTGTGCAAATGCTATACACTGTCTCTCATAAATGAACTTTGTTTCTGAAAACAACATAGCATCTGTTTCTGGAGAGATGATCATATAGTATATCTTGCTGCCACACTATTCACATATTATTTACATCAACAGGATTTATCACAGAGGTTTTGTCACCCAGATATAAGCCAAAGCAAACTTGGACAGAGTAAAATATGGGCTGGAACACCCACAGTTATAAATTAAGACCCATAAAGCTATAAGCAATAGTGGAGGCATGAAGATATCATATCTACTGAAAATGCAGCTTGAACGTTAGCAGGCCCCGAAAAGCCATCTTGACACTAATCCGTAACATATTGCGTGCAGCTCCTCTGTCAGCAGCACCGTCCTCATTACAAGTCAATCAGACAGTCCTCTCCATCTTTAGCCTGTTTTCTTTGTGCTTCCTGTCATTTCACTGAGCTAGGAAGTGTAAGTAGTCATTTCAACTCTATTGATAAAACGATTTTAATTAAGATATTTTTGTTCAGCTTCGATTAGGTAGATCTGGTTAATTAAAGTCCAGGCTATATTAGGCAGGTAATTAAATGTCATTTCTACTGAGGCTTATATATTTGATGACCAATAGCAGTATCAATATCTTTATTTGCAGGTTTTGTGTTGATGTTTACTTTGCTGTAATGACTTTTTGGGGCTTCAGGCGATAATCCAAAAACAAGCAAGAGGTGAGACCTGAACAAATACACAATATGGGCTTTCAAACATTACTTCCACACATGTTCAATTAACCATCAGATCGTTTCTCCTGCAAAGATGATTTGTAGTTGTTTATTGTGCTCACAGCAAAGCAATTAATTTTCCTTATGAATAATGTAAGTGTGCAGTAACATATTGCGAGTGTACAAAAACACAATGAGCTGTAATCCAGAAAGAAAAGATACATTTCATCCATTGCATTAATGACACATATCGCTGATGGAGAGAAGGTGATTTTATGATTTATGAGGTGAGTGGTGTTTTATAATCTACCAGCTTAAAGTGTAGTGACCCCAAGTTTAGTGCTGCATACACTTATTCATGGATGCATCTCTGGATATGTCTCTGAATCAATGTCTGCACATTCTACTGAAATACTCTGCTTAAGATTCTTGGTTTTATTATTCTTGCTCTTGAAAATAGGGTACATGATAGGTATTTTTTCAGGGATTTTGTGAAGCTAAAAAACAGACACTTGCAAACTTTCTCTTTTGAAAAGATTTTTGAACATTGATGTCTAATCATTTTTTGTCATCCATAAAAAAATAAATAATTTAGCAAAGGTAAAAAACAAACAACCTTGTTTCAATCGTCAAACATGCATTTCATATCTGAGGCAAAAGTTAGGACACCCTAATATTTTAATAGTTGGCCCTACCCCCGTTGGCTTAAATATCTTAAATGAGTGAACTGTTGCCTAGCAGCAAGAAGGTCCGAGGTTTAAATCCCGGCCTGGGGTCTTTCTGTATGGAGTTTGCATGTTCTCCCTCTGCATGCATGAGTTTTTCTTGGTACTTCAACTTCCTTCCACAGTCCATGAATGGATCTAAGTTTATTTTGTCTCTCTAAAATTACCCTTGGGTATAATTGTGTGTATGAGTGGTTGTTTGACTTTTGTGTCTTTGTTGCTCAGTGATAAGACTGGCAAGCTGTCCAGGGTGTACACCGCCTCACAGCTAAAAGACAAATTTATACAACGAATGAATGAACTTCAGAGAGACACTTCTTACAGTCATCTAATAGTCACTGACATCAGCCAGAGGATGTGATGTTTTTCCACTGGAAATTCAAATTATTTTGTAAGCTCTTAAAAGCTCCTACCAGACTCATAGGCTGCCACTGTATCAACTATGTTAACATAGTGTGAATGCTTACTTCAACAGTCAGGAGCACACCACATTAAAATGTTGTATGGTGTCCAATTTTATTCCATGACTGTGAATACTCAACACACCCTAGTGAAATGTTTTCAAAATGTTGTTGTATGGAGTTTAATATACAATAAAATACAATACATTAATTAGATGTTACTGGGAAACTCCTCTTGTATTATATATTGTCTTGAGTGGGAAAGAATACACTTACAATTCACATGGATAAACTCACAAAACCTGTATATAAAGGACTTTTGAAAAATTAAGGATTAAACATTATATTCAGGACAATAGTTACCATATGTGTTTTTTATTGGCATTGGCTTGGATAAGTAGTCTCCCCAGACATGTCCTCCACTTCCTCTGGGGGAAGCCCGAGATGTTCCAGGCCAGCCGGGAGACATACAGTGCCTTGCAAAAGTACTCGGCCCCCTCGAACTGGTCAACCTCTTGCTACATTTCAGGCTTCAAACATAAAGATATAAAATTCTAATTTTTTGTGAAGAATCAACAACAAGTGGGACACAATCGTGAAGTGGAATTAAATTTATTGGATGTGTCAAACTTTTTTAACAAATAAAAAACTGAAAAATGGGGCTAGCAATATTATTCAGCCCCCTTGCGTTAATACATGGTGGCGTCACCCTTTGCTGCAATTACAGCTACAAGTCGCTTGGGGGATGTCTCTATCAGTTTTGCACATCCAGAGACTGAAATTCTTGCCCATTCTTCCTTGCAAAACAGCTCGAGCTCAGTGAGGTTAGATGGAGAGCGTTCGTGAACAGTAGTCTTCAGCTTTTTCCACAGATTCTTGATTGGATTCAGGTCTGTACTTTGACTTGGCCATTCCAACACCTGGATACGTTTATTTGTGAACTATTCCATTGTAGGTGTGGCTTCATGTTTTGGATCATTGTCTTGTTGGAAGATAAATCTCCGTCCCAGTCTCAGGTGTCTTGCAGACTCCAACAGGTTTTCTTCCAGAATGGTCCTGTATTTGGCCCCATCCATCTTCCCATCAATTTTGACCATCTTCCCTGTCCCTGCTGACAAAAAGCAGGCCCAAACCATGATGCTGCCACCACCATGTTTGACTGTGGGGATGGTGTATTCAGGGTGATGAGCTGTGTTGCTTTTACTCCAAACATATTGTTTTGCATTGTGGTCAAGTTCATCCAGAGTGATCATGGGCCTCTTGGCTGCATCTCTGATCAGTCTTCTCCTTGTTCAAGATGAAAGTTTAGAGGGACGGCCAGGTCTTGGTAGATTTGCAGTGGTCTGATACTCCTTCCATTTCAATATGATTGCTTGCAAAGTGCTCCTTGATATGTTTAAAGCTTTGGAAATCTTTTTATATCCAAATCTGGCTTTAAACTTCTCCACAACAGTATCTCGGACCTGCCTGGTGTGTTCCTTGGTCTTCATGATGCTCTCTGCACTTTGAACAGAACCCTGAGTCTATCACAGAGCAGGTGCATTAATACGGAGACTTGATCACACACAGGTGGATTCTATTTATCATCATCAGTCATTTGGGACAACATTGGATCATTCAGAGATCCTCACTGAACTTCTGGAGTGAGTTCTCTACAATGAAAGTAAAGGGGCCGAATAATATTCCACGCCCCACTTTTCAGTTTTTTATTTGTTAAAAAAGTTTGACACATCCAATAAATGTCAATCCACTTCACGATTGTGTCCCACTTGTTGTTTATTCTTCACAAAACATTTGAATTTTATATCTTTATGTTTGAAGCCTGAAATGTGGCAAGATGTTGACCAGTTCAAGGGGGCCGAGTACTTTCGCAAGGCACTGTAGTCCTATTGGCGTGTCCTGGGCCGTTCCCTGGGAACACCTCCCGGGGGAGGCATCTGAAACAGATGCCCGAGCCACTTCAACAGACTCATCTCGATGTGGAGGAGCAGTGGCTCTACTCTGAGCTCCTCTGGGATGGCCATGCTCCTCACCCTATCTCTAAGGGAGTGCCTGGCCACCCTGCAGAGGAAGCTCACTTGAGCCGCTTATATCTGGGATTGACGGGTAAATCAAGAGCTTCCCCTTTGATCTTAGCTCTCTCCTTACCACAACAGACTAGCACAGCGCCCTCATTACTGTGGCAGCCACACCTATCCGTCTGTCTATCTCTCTCTCCATTCTCCCCTCAGTCGTGAAAAAGACCCCAAGATACCTATTACCTGAGAAGGGAGCCTCAAGTGGAGGATCCACCCTTCTACAGTCGAGAACCATGGCCTCGGACTTGGAGAAGCAGATCTCCGCCCATTCACAGTTGGCTGCAAACCGCCCCAGTGCATGCTGTGGGTTTTCGCTAGAGGGGAGCAGGACCAAGGGTTTCTCAAGGGTTGACTTGACTCGCCACCAAATATGGCTGACAATTAGGCACTGAGGGGTCACCAGAGAGCTGCTTAAATATCCTGATGTTATTAACTGATGACAGTCAGGTGTGACTGCAGCACTCAGCCCAGACCACAGCCCTCGGCACAAGTCCTGCAGCTTCTGTAAAGAGAACGCCAGCACCAGTACACAATACTCCAAAACCATGACAGTTATAGTTGTTGCAGAAAACTCCAATACGGTTTCAAAAATGCCTGAAAGTCTTTACATGTCCTTTTTATTCACAAAGTAACAACACAAAATAGAGCATGTACTTCTGATATCATAGAGTAGAATTAAAGACCAATATTTGAGCAGAAGACATATGCATAAATATATTTGGGCGAGGCAGTGTCACAGCGGTAAAACATGAGACTTATATTCAGAGGCATCAGTACTCAACGCAGCCTGATGCAGGTTTGACTCCCGGCCAGGGCGACCTTTGCTGTATGTCTTTTCTTCTCTCCACCTCTTTCCAGTCCGCTCATTGTCAAAGAAATAAGAAGAATAAAGGCCACTAATGCTGCAAAAAAAGAAAAAAGAAAAAAAGAAACATGTTTACTTTAGAGACATCTTGTCTGCATAACTACAGCTAATAACTGGAACCATCCATGTGATTTTTCTTTGAGGAACAACTTTTGTTCTTTGGCTTTAACTTTACTTTCTCCAGTCATGATAAATATACCCTTAAAATGTCACCAAGCAAACAAATAAGTATTTTCATCTAAAATGTATGGATCTTGACCTGACATTTAAATGGCATTACCAAGATTGTCTCAGAACAATTAGCAAAACTAGGTTTAAGATAGCTGTTGCAGTTTAAGGTGTTTGTATTTATCCTCTGTTCTTTTAGCTTTTAGAAAAACACAAGTTATAAGAAGTTATAGTTATAACTTATTCATAGTTGTAACTTAGTTATAGTTTGCCTTTGATGCCCACTTTTGGTATATGTTTAGTGCCCAAGATACTGAAGCTCACAAAGAGTGCAACAGACATTGTTATAGTGGAAAATTATTGAAATGAAATTGAAATGTAAGTTAACAGTAATAAATAGCAATATACAGGTCCTTCTCAAAATATTAGCATATTGTGATAAAGTTCATTATTTTCCATAATGTAATGATGAAAATTTAACATTCATATATTTTAGATTCATTGCACACTAACTGAAATATTTCAGGTCTTTTATTGTCTTAATACGGATGATTTTGGCATACAGCTCATGAAAACCCAAAATTCCTATCTCACAAAATTAGCATATTTCATCCGACCAATAAAAGAAAAGTGTTTTTAATACAAAAAATGACAACCTTCAAATAATCATGTACAGTTATGCACTCAATACTTGGTCGGGAATCCTTTGGCAGAAATGACTGCTTCAATACGGCGTGGCATGGAGGCAATCAGTCTGTGGCACTGCTGAGGTCTTATGGAGGCTCAGGATGCTTCAATAGCGGCCTTTAGCTCATCCAGAGTGTTGAGTCTTGAGTCTCTCAACGTTCTCTTCATAATATCCCACAGATTCTCTATGGGGTTCAGTTCAGGAGAGTTGGCAGGCCAATTGAGCACAGTGATACCATGGTCAGTAAACCATTTACCAGTGGTTTTGGCACTGTGAGCAGGTGCCAGGTCGTGCTGAAAAATGAAATCTTCATCTCCATAAAGCTTTTCAGCAGATGGAAGCATGAAGTGCTCCAAAATCTCCTGATAGCTAGCTGCATTGACCCTGCCCTTGATAAAACACAGTGGACCAACACCAGCAGCTGACACGGCACCCCAGACCATCACTGACTGTGGGTACTTGACACTGGACTTCTGGCATTTTGGCATTTCCTTCTCCCCAGTCTTCCTCCAGACTCTGGCACCTTGATTTCCAAATGACATGCAGAATTTGCTTTCATCCGAAAAAAGTACTTTGGACCACTGAGCAACAGTCCAGTGCTGCTTCTCTGTAGCCCAGGTCAGGCGCTTCTGCCGCTGTTTCTGGTTCAAAAGTGGCTTGACCTGGGGAATGCGGCACCTGTAGCCCATTTCCTGTACACGCCTGTGCACGGTGGCTCTGGATGTTTCTACTCCAGACTCAGTCCACTGCTTCCGCAGGTCCCCCAAGGTCTGGAATCGGCCCTTCTCCACAATCTTCCTCACTGTCCGATCACCTCTTCTCGTTGTGCAGCGTTTTCTGCCACACTTTTTCCTTCCCACAGACTTCCCACTGAGGTGCCTTGATACAGCACTCTGGGAACAGCCTATTCGTTCAGACATTTCTTTCTGTCTTACCCTCTTGCTTGAGGGTGTCAATAGTGGCCTTCTGGACAGCAGTCAGGTCGGCAGTCTTACCCATGATTGGGGTTTTGAGTGATGAACCAGGCTGGGAGTTTTAAAGGCCTCAGGAATCTTTTGCAGGTGTTTAGAGTTAACTCGTGATGATTAGGTTCATAGTTCGTTTAGAGACCCTTTTAATGATATGCTAATTTTGTGAGATAGGAATTTTGGGTTTTCATGAGCTGTATGCCAAAATCATCCGTATTAAGACAATAAAAGACCTGAAATATTTCAGTTAGTGTGCAATGAATCTAAAATATATGAATGTTAAATTTTCATCATTACATTATGGAAAATAATGAACTTTATCACAATATGCTAATATTTTGAGAAGGATCAGTAAGTTTTAAATAAACAGTCCAATTCTGTGAATTATAAGCTTTTAAACTAACGTCTAAATTGAAAGAAAACCTCATGTTACATTAAACTCTGGCAGGATTAATTACCAAATAAAACAGAACTTTTCTACTGACGTCAGGGTGTCACAGACAATGCAGGACGAGAGACAGAGCAAAGAGCTTGTTTCAGCTGCAGCAGCACACATCAGCTAGACATGCCCCTTTAAGACACCAGCTCTGGCCTTATACAATCTTTATTATCTGTCCTTCATTTCATAGAGCTCCGACACACAAATTATTGGCAAATGAGAAACACATGAAAGCAAGTGGCCTTACCCAGTGAAGCATCCAGACTTTACTTATTAAAAAAAGGCTCCCTAATTTAATAATTACTGCTCTGTCTGTCAATGGGACTGATGTATGCAAAACACATTAGAAAGTCATGCTTTTACTCCTGACTTTCTCCAAGAAAAAGGTAAAGATGCTGAATGAAATAGAGAAGAAAAACACATTTTCCTCTGCAAGTAACTGCTGATAGGAGCAACAGGAGGCTGAAGCTAAACTTTCCTTTCTTGCCATTTACAGTGCAGTGAAAAAACAGCCCCCACCCTTACAGGTTTACATTTTTTTGTCATACTTACATGTTTTTAATATAGCACAAAATCCCCCAGACTAAATAGAAAAAACAGGATTTAATTTATTAAAGGAATGCTATCTGAACCAATTTAGTCTTGTTTGAAAAGGTTATTGGCAACCTTGTTTGTTTTTACGATTCAACTTTTATTGAATTCCTAAGAATATAAAAAACACAGCACAGACTAAAGAAAATTAACATATACATAGAATAGCTTCAAAACAGAGTAGAAAGAGCTGTGACTTTGCTCCTCTTACAAGGGACAAAAACTTATTCCAGACAAGCATGTAAGATTCCTGTCGGTCATGTAATTTGGCTATCAGTAACTCAAAAGTTGCAGGTCTTTCTTTCGGCAAGCAAGACCTGTCTTATAAGAGACAAAGCTGAACAAATTCAGGCACAGGTATGCCAAGCCTTTTTTCCTTTGCTGTGTGAGAAATTTGCTTGTTTTAAAGAGCTCATATTTTGCCTTTTTATTATATATCTCTTACAATTGCAGTTTCATTTTATATACAAACATTTTTATCCTGTTCAATTATGTATGCAGTTTGTTTTTTTTATTCTTAAAACCTGCAAGAATTTGCCTGCACAAATTCACCTACAAATGTGTTGACCTTATGGTGACTCATGCCAAAGCAATCAGCACTAGATCGAGTCAAGTGGCTAATAATGCATCTTAACATTGGATGCCACCTGCCAAAGAAAATCCAAGAAGGAGAAGAACGAAGCGGCTTTTAGCCAATCAAATCTCTGCAGAGGCTCTTCTTTTGACCCAAAAGGAAGCGACGAAGCTGAAGTGTCATTTCAGAAGCTACAACTGGAAGCTTCCGAATAATTAAGCATCCCTAACTGGAAGCTGTACTTCTGGATAGTAATCAGTCCAGAAGAACAGGGAATTCATACTTTTAATATTTAATTTTAAGCAAATATTTATATAAGATAGGACACAAGGATGAATAGGATTACTGGGAGACTTTGGATGAATAAAACTACGAAAAATGGAAAATAATAAAGAGTTCATTCTCCACTAAGTTAGGTTTACATGAAAAGCCAGTCTTAGAGAAATATGTATTTTTTATGTCCATGGAAAAGTAAAAGAGCTTATTAAGAAGCATTCAACTGAAATATTTTTCTGTAGTAAAACACTTTATAATTATTGCCTACATTAACTTAATTTCCAGCAAAAAATATTACATTTTATATTCTGGTATTGTAGTTATGCACCACATACCTACTAAACGCTCTATATTCACTTTCAGTCAACAAAGGGCAGTGGGAAATCCCAGATAGCGTTTTTCTATCTCATTCTTGAACCGGTTCAATTTGCGTCCTTTTGATCTTTGGTGTTTTGTTGAACACCGACGCGCATATCCACCAGTTTTTCGAACCAACCATGACTCATCAACAGTGGACATTACACAGCAGGGGGGGGACAGCTTGCTCAGCTGCACGCAATGTTCCTTCTAATGCAAAAAGCAGATGGAGTCTCTGTGCAAGAACAACGGTATGTACAATGTTTTCAATTGCATATGTTAAGCATCCCTAACAGAAACGAATAACAGAAATGAGTAGTTATCCAATACGTGTTTAGTGTGTATTGGCAAACATAACTAATTTTATATGGTCTGTCTTCATCTTTGCTGACATACTTGTTGCTTCTATTGTCTGTGGCTTCGACACGCCCACGGATAATATAGCGGTTCGCACAGAAGACCCAAGTATTCTGCGTTGCCCGAGTTTAACCAGAGTTTATGCTTTGCAACCTCTTCAATGGTGGAAACAAGTGTCACCGGTTCACGTTCGGGAACTGGAACAGGCTCGGATCTGCGTTGGTGGAAAAAGGGTAAGTGACAGCATCAGAAGCGTCTTGCCTGGGCTAAAGACAAAAAGGACTGGGCTGCTGCTGAGTGGTCTAAAGTTATGTTCTCTGATGAAAGTAAATTATGCATTTCCTTTGGAAATCAAGGTCCCAGAGTCTGGAAGAAGAGAGTAGAGGCACAGAATCCACGTTGCTTGAGGTCCAGTGTAAAGTTTACACAGTCAGTGATGGTTTGTGGTGCCATGTCATCTGCTGGTGTTGGTCCACTGTGTTTTCTGAAGTCCAAGGTCAACACAGCTGTCTACCAGGACGTTTTAGAGCACTTCATGCTTCAAGCTGCTGACCAACTTTATGAAGATGCAGTTTTCATTTACCAACAGGACTTGGCATCTGCACACAGTGCCAAAGCTACCAGTACCTGGACAATGTTCTTAATTGGCCAGCAAACTTGCCTGACCTTATCCCCATAGAAAATCTAAGGGGCATTGTGAAGAGCAAGAAGCAATACGCCAGACCCAACAATTCAGAAGAGCTGAAGGCCACTATCAGAGCAACCTCGGCTCTCATAACATCTGAGCACTGCCACAGACTGATCAACTCCATGCCACACCACACTGCTGCAGTAATCCAGGCAAGGATCCACTGTTCCGCTGGGGGCAGTAGAAGCCACACACAATTTCCTCATTTAAATAGGGGGGTCTGCACCTCTTTTGCATCTGTTATCCATTGCAAGTGCTATCTTTGAAAATCACATGCAACATGCCCATTTATTAAACATGCAATGTATTTTCGCGCAAGTAATTTAGTGCCTCCTATTTGGGATCTTTAAATATCAAGGCCAAAGTGTGTGGCAAACCGAAGCAGACAGTCTTAGCTCCAGCGCACCACAGATTGGTGATGTCAGAATGGAGACTGAATTTGAATTTTCCATTTGCACTCTCTGACAGATCCTCTACCCTAGTTAGCTATAGCAAGGGACAAGCACAGCTGTTCTGGCTCTGAATGTGGCTGCTGTGGCTTTGGCGGCATTTTTGTCTAATACTCTCAAAGACTTAAAAGTGTTTTCACCTGCGCCTGGGTCGCGTCTGACAGTCTTCAATCGGGATATGAATCTTCTGATTGTGTGGTATCACACAGATTACCAGCTTTCAAGCTCTTCTGGGAATGGCCAGTGTGGAGGAAAAGTAGACCCAGCTTCTATTTCTTCTTAGATGTGCCTCTGAACACAGTCTCTCTTGGTGGGTGGCCTAACATAGTGCACTCCACTTTGACCTGTTTGGCCATTTTTGTAGTTTCGTAACAATTATCTAGCTCCGCAGAAACAAGACAAAAATGGCAAAAACAATGCAAAACTGTTTATGTAATAATACTATTTAAAACACGCAGTATATTTCCTCAAGGAACACATAGCACAAACATAAGGTTAACATGGCCAAGATGTCATATCAACACACTATAAATTAATGTCTAAAATAAAGTTTGCTATCATTTTAGCCATATTTGCAGCTTACCGCTTTGCTGTGTCTGTCATTTGCATAGACAGAAGCAACTGTCCTCTTATTCAGATGAAATCTTTCAGCAAATCTTTGATACTGGTGGTGGTTGCTGAAGTCACTCTTACTTCAAGTGGGGAAATAGGAATTTCCCCACTGGGAACGATTCCATGAAAAATACAAATTAACCAGGCACTTGGAAGAGGTTCTGATGCTGGGGGATGGTGTAATGACTTGTGTGGGTGAATACACCCAACAACCGAACCAAACTCATCGTCTTTCAGTGTAGGCATGCTTCAGCTCAGACTAAAATGGACTGAAAAATATGACCAAAACATAATATAAAGATATCTCTGCAACACCCGGAGAGTCTAAATTCAACTTCTGGGCTCCAACAGACTTCAAGTACACTACAAAATGTATTTCAAGGCTACAAAAGTGGATTTTGCATGATATGCCCCCTTTCAAAAACATCTTAAAACTACTTTTTATAACAAACTAATGGAATAAAAACGATAAATTTATATTCTCACCACCACCATTGGTGGTGCAATGCAACTGCTGCACACATCACCCTTTAACAATCCCAGTGAAATCTGAAAAGTGTGTCATCAGACCAGTACCTTTTAACTTTGAACGTAAGGCCCTGGGAAGGTGAAATACCCTGGGTAAATTTGTATCGAAATAGGCCCTGGGCTTTCAAAAGCCTGGGGCTTTCCACAAGCAATGGAAAAGGGGCTAAGTTCACTTTGGAACCGTCCTTCTTTCTATTTTAACTTGAACATGCAATAATTCTTCCCCTAATAAATGCCTTAGACACATCCCAAACCATACCAAACATTGAGTGGACCCTTTGTTTATCTGAAAGGACCTAATGTTATCACTTAACATCTCTTTAAAAACTTGATCTTGGAATTAAAATGTAATAAGCCTCCATTTGACCTCTTGATGAACTCTTGACTGCCACCTCCCAAATCATAATATCCAACATCACTGCATGGTCTATTAGTACTATGGGCTCAATTTACAATTAATGCACAGACTGATCAGAGTATTAGACCTCGCAGGCAGGCCAGGCAAGGAGACCATTAATCAAATTAGCAGTTAAGAGGCCCTTGGAAGATATGGAGGAGCTGTAGAGATCTTCACCTCAGGGGAGAACTTAAGTGACTAAACTAGTCAGCAGGTTTTGAAGGCTAGATATTCATTTTATAATCCGGCCATTAAAAAAGACCCAAAATAGAAGAAAGTCATTGACAAAAGAAAGCCATACAAATTCCAATTTGACATTTCGCTCAAGCCCTATAGGAGACACAGCAAACTTGTGAACGAAAGTGATCTGGATTGATTGAAATGTGACAAACTATAAAAAGGTTAAAAGTTCAAAACTTTATAATTAACAGCAGATGAAATGCTTGCATCCATCCATTTTTTTGATGTGTCTATGAACATACTTGCTTCACTTCACCCTTAAATTCCCCTTAGGGGACCAATAAAGATTTATTTAAGTGAATTGAATACCCCTCAACCAGTGATGCAACTCAGTTTTAGCACATTTGACAAAAAACAATTGTGTATTTTTTTACTTTAGCAAAGTGAAACCTTTATTTATCAATTCAAGCTGACTTTTTTTAACAGCCAAGTATGTCACTTTAATGAAAGCATTTTAACAAAAGTTTTATTATCTTTTAAATATGCCCATTCGCTGAGACGGTCAATGTACTCATGTTCTGTACATGTGTTGAAACCAGCAAGGTAGGCAAAAAGGCTAGAAGTATGAGAAATGCCCAGGCCCATTTTTCGCACCTCAAATTTAAGAAAATATTTGATTCAAGGATCAAGCAGTCCTCTATTGCTCGATCATTCTTGCTCTGTCATGTCTGCTTGTTCTGTTCACACAGTGACAGCCTTATGCAGCAGTAACAATGCAGAACACAGCAGAATAAAGATTGATAAATTATGAAGAAATAAAAATGAACATTATCCTCTTCCACACAGGTAGATAGGGCAGAATATGTTTTATCAGTGTAGCATTATTAACTGTACCCTATGTGTTCATTTCCTGTGGAGTTTAACCCTTACCTTAATTGTGAGATTTTGAAACCTCTGAGTGACAGATATAAAAAGCTGGGACTTGTGAAATGGATAAGAAACAGCAGGCTTGTTGTCATACAATATATTCAGCCTCCTGTTATCTGCTGAATTCTCACACATTAAGGCCACTGTTGGCATAATTTATTCATATTGATCAAGCAACATTGTTCTTTGATTAAAGTACTTACTTATTTCTTTACATGAAAAATAAAATCCAAGTAAAGTGAAATTAATTTTGTCAAGTAGTAAGCAAAACTAAACTTTGTATAAATTACTTTTTTAATGTAGTAAATGAAATTTGCAAGTAAAAGCAACTTGATTTTATTATGTAGATCAAACAAAAACCTTTTTGTAAATTACTTCTTTTTTTCATTGTAGTAAATGAAAAAAGCAACCATAAACAACTAGGTTTTACAATGTAGATCAAAACTAGACTTTGTATAAAATACTTGATTTTTTAAATATATTTAATGACTTATAATGTAGAATTAACTTAATTTTATCATGTACATGACTTTTTGTATTTATATATTTTTTCTTAGATATTTACAATTATTTCTGAAAGTGACATTTTTTGAATTTATAACAGATTGAGCACAAATGCTGATTCTATTCACTATTTTAGTCAAGGTTTCTGCAGGTGTTACCAACTCAGATTTAAAACATTTTAAGGACCTGTGGAGACCATGTTACTATTGTTAACACAAAATTAGTTTTTATTTTAAAATAGCATTTTATATTGAACAAATATTCAATCCAATATGCAATGCATGCCTGATAATGACAGAAAAACAGATAATCAGAATCAGAATCAGCTTTATTGCCAAGTTCGTACATACAAACAAGGAATTTTACTGTGAAACACTTTGCTCTTTTATTCTGTTTTTGCATTACAGAATATACAAATTTACAATGTACAATATACACATATATAATAAAAGGTGCATTTGCAACATCTGTATGCTGTTGTTTTGTACTTTATTGAATGTTCAACAGAGAAACAGCCTGGGGAAAGAAACTGTCTCTGTGGCGGTTGGTTTTAGTAAACAGTGCTCTGTAACGGCAGCCTGAAGGTAAAGCTCTGAACAGTTTATGTGCAGGGTGTGTGGGGTCTGCAGAGATTTTAGCAGCTCTTTTCCTGACCCTAGACCTGTATAAGTCCTGGATGGAGGGAAGGTCAGCCCTGATTATTCTCTCTGCAGTCCTGATTATTCATTCCAGTCTGGACCTGTCCTGTTTGGTGGATGAGCCAAACCACACTGAGATGGATGAAGACAGGACAGATTGAATGATGGCAGTGTAGAAGATGACCAGCAGCTCCTGTGGAAGGTTGAACTTCTTGAGTTGCCTCAGGAAGTTCAGTCTCTGCTGGGCCTTCTTTCGAACAGTGTCTATGTGTGAAGACCATCTCAGGTCCTCAGAGATGGTGGTTCCTAAGAACCTGAAGTGGTCCACGGCCGATAGTGTTGTTGAGGATGGTGAGGGGGGTGTATGGGGGTGGTGTTCTCCGAAAGTCCACCACCATTTCCACAGTCTTGAGTGGGTTCAGTTCAAGGTTGTTCTGACCGCACCAGTGGACCAGCCGATCCACCTGCTGTCTGTATGCAGGCTCATCACCGACCTGGATCAGTCCAATGACAGTGGTGTCATCTGCAAACTTAAGGAGTTTCACAGACGAGTCCGATGAGGTGCAGTCATTTGTGTACAGAGAGAAGAGGAGTGGGGATAGAACACACCCCTGGGGGGCACCAGTACTTATTGATCTGAATCGGGAGAAGATGTTCCCCAGTCTCACCTGCTGCTGTCGGTCCGTCAGGAAGCTGTTGATCCACTGACAGGTGGAGGCTGGGACGTTGAGCTGGGTGAGCTTCTGGTGGAGGATGTCTGGTATGATAGTGTTGAAGGCCGAGCTGAAGTCTACAAACAGGATCCTGGCGTATGTCCCTGGGTGGTTGAGGTGTTGCAGGATGAAGTGTAGACCTAAGTTAACAGCATCATCTGCCGACCTGTTTGCTCAGTAAGCAAACTGCAGGGGGTCCAGCAGGGGGCCTGTGATGTCTTTCAGGTGCTTCAACACCAGCCGCTCAAAGGATTTCATGACCACAGACGTCAGGGCTACAGGCCTGTAGTCATTTAATCCTACGATGGTGGTTTCTTGGGAATCGGGATGATGGTGGATCGTTTGAGGCAGGAGGGGACCTCACATTTCTCCAGTGACTTGTTGAAGATCCTTGTAAAGATCGGAGCGAGTTGATTTGCACAGGCTTTCAGGCATGATGGGGAGACGTTATTAGGTCCTCCAGCTTTCTTTGTTTTCATGCGCTGAAAGAGCCTATTTACATCTTCCTCTGAGATCTTTAGTGCAGGCAGAGGATCTGAAGGTAGGGGGTTGGTTGTTTTACGGGTCAAATCTGTTCCTGAATGGGATGTGGAGGGGATGATTTGAGGTGTGGATGGATTCTTGTCATGTCTGCAGTAGAAGCCATTCAGACGATGACTCTGTTCATGATGGGTGGAGGGGCTCCTATAGGCAGTCAGGTTTCTCAGACCAGTCCATACAGCTGAAGTGTCACCAGTAGAAAGGCTGTTCTTAAGCTTCTCACTGTAGCTTCTCTTGGCTGCTTTGATCTCCTTTGTTAGTTTGTTCCTGGCCTGCCTGTACCGCGCCCAATCTCCACTGCTGTGAGCTTCTTCCTTTTCCCTGCGCAGATTCCTGAGGTGTGGAGTAAACCATGGCTTGTTATTCCCAAAGGTGCAGAAGGTCTTGGTCTGCACACACATGTCCTCACAGAAACTGATATATGATGTCACCACATCAGTTAGTTGGTTTAGGTCAGTGGCTGAAGTTTCAAAAACAGTCCAGTCTGTGCATTCAAAGCAGGCCTGTAGCATTTGCTTTGATTCCTCAGTCCACTTCTTAACAGTATGAACCGTGGGTTTGGAAGCTCTTAGTTTCTGTCTGTAGGTTGGGATGAGGTGGATTAGATAATGATCCGAAAAACCCAGAGCAGCCCTGGTAACAGCATGATATGAGTCCTTTAAAGCTGTGTAACAATGGTCCAGTGTGTTTTTGTCTCTGGTGGGACACTTAATATGCTGTCTGTATTTGGGGAGTTCATTGGAGAGGTTTGCGCTGTTAAAATCTCCCAGTATTATGATGAAAGAGTCCGTGTATTTTTTCTCCATGTCTGTAATCAGCTCAGCAAGATGTTTTTCCGCGGCAGAAGTGCAGCCATGCGGTGGAAAATATGAGCCGATTATTATAAACGAGGAAAACTCTCTCGGTGAATAAAACTGTTTACAGATTATGGAAAATAACTCCAGATCCGAACTACATGTTTTTCCCAGCACTTTTACGTCTCTGCACCAACCTTCATTTATATAAAAGCAGATTCCGCCTCCTCGCCTCTTCCCCGATAGCTCTGCGCTGCGATCCGCTCTGAGCAGCTGGAAGTTCGGCATCAGCACTGCGCGGTCCGGGATGTTTTCACTCAGCCATGTCTCGGTGAAGCAGAGAACCGCTGATCTGCAGAGGTCTGAGTTTTTACCGGTGAGGAGAAGCAGCTCGTCCATCTTGTTGTTTAGAGAGCGGACATTTGCCAGGTGGATTGAAGGCAGTGGTGTGCGAAGTCCTCTTTTGCTTTACCAGCGCGCCAGCAAGGTTTCCCCTTCGACGCTTTTGGCGCAGTATCCCGTACAGTGCCGCAGCTCCACTTGCCAGGAGCTCAGTGAACCTCGGATCGATGATAGATGGTTAAAACATCCCAAGAGAGGACTCTCTGATATTGAGAAGTTCCTCTCTACTGAATGAGACCACAGGATTGTGGCCCGACACCACAGAACTGTGGCTCGAAAAACATAAAAACACACAAAATACAAAAACCAAAGCCAAAGCCTTGGTTTTTCCTAGGTTGTGAATAGTGCAGCAAAGGAGGGATATTGGGGGGAAAAGCATTTGACAAGTGAAACAGGCAGCAGAGTAAATTCATGAAATGTACACTAGCGTCACAAAATCCCACTATACAGTGTGACCTAAGTGCAACATAAAACAAACAAACAAAATAAGAGTTCAATCAAAGTCTCGACCTTGTATGTGTGACCTTTAGGCATGGAGACTGATGTACCTTTGAGGACATTCTTTTGTTCCCATCATCCTGCACAAGGAAGATCTTCTAAAAGATCTCGAAGGTGTACTTCAGTTTGTTAGGGTAGCGTATTCCAAAGCAAAGATGAGGTACCATAAGGTAAGCACATGCATGTGCCACATTGTGAACCCCTAAAAGTACCTCAGTTCTCTTGATGGCTATCCCAACTTTCTGCCCTTTACTCCCAGCTTTTCTGACCACAAAGATTTTGAGGACAAATCTTGTAAGGGCATCCTGGACATCCGCAGCATCATCATTATCGCATACAGGGGTTGGACAATGAAACTGAAACACCTCGTTTTAGACCACAATAATTTATGAGTATGGTGTAGGGCCCCTTTTGCGGCCAATACAGCGTCAATTTGTCTTGGGAATGACAAATACAAGTCCTGCACAGTGGTCAGAGGGATTTTAAGCCATTCTTCTTGCAGGATAGTGGCCAGGTCACTACGTGATACTGGTGGAGGAAAACGATTCCTGACTCGCTCCTCCAAAACACCCCAAAGTGGCTCAATAATATTTAGATCTGGTGACTGTGCAGGCCATGGGAGATGTTCAACTTCACTTTCATGTTCATCAAACCAATCTTTCACCAGTCTTGCTGTGTGTATTGGTGCATTGTCATCCTGATACACAGCACCGCCTTCAGGATACAATGTTTGAACCATTGGATGCACATGTTCCTCAAGAATGGTTCGGTAGTCCTTGGCAGTGATGTGCCCATCTAGCACAAGTATTGGGCCAAGGGAATGCCACAATATGGTAGCCCAAACCATCACTGATCCACCCCCATGCTTCACTCTGGGCATGCAACAGTCTGGGTGGTACGCTTCTTTGGGGCTTCTCCACACCATAACTCTCCTGGATGTGGGGAAAACAGTAAAGGTGGACTCATCAGAGAACAATACATGTCTCACATTGTCCACAGCCCAAGATGTGCGCTCCTTGCACCATTGAAACCAACGTTTGGCATTGGCATGAGTGACCAAAGGTTTGGCTATAGCAGCCCGGCCGTGTATATTGACCCTGTGGAGCCCGACAGACAGTTCTGGTGGAAACAGGAGAGTTGAGGTGCACATTTAAATCTGCCGTGATTTGGGCAGCCGTGGTTTTATGTTTTTTGGATACAATCCGGGTTAGCACCCGAACATCCCTTTCAGACAACTTCCTCTTGCGTCCACAGTTAATCCTGTTGGATGTGGTTCGTCCTTCTTGGTGGTATGCTGACATTACCCTGGATACCGTGGCTCTTGATACATCACAAAGACTTGCTGTCTTGGTCACAGATGCGCCAGCAAGACGTGCACCAACAATTTGTCCTCTTTTGAACTCTGGTATGTCACCCATAATGTTGTGTGCATTTCAATATTTTGAGCAAAACTGTGCTCTTACCCTGCTAATTGAACCTTCACACTCTGCTCTTACTGGTGCAATGTGCAACAAATGAAGACTGGCTACCAGGCTGGTCCAATTTAGCCATGAAACCTCCCACACTAAAATGACAGGTGTTTCAGTTTCATTGTCCAACCCCTGTATATGTGGGAAATACACCAAAGAGAATCAAGCCTACAAGCCTATCTCTATCAATAAGAGGGATGCAGATTTCCTTATCATTAAGTCTCTTATCAGCCAGGAGAAGCAGGTAACCGCTGTCAGGGTATACACAAAAAGTCAAACAATCCAGTCAGTTGTATTCTGTATTCAGTATTTCTTAGTATTATTCGGTTATTTGTTTCCTCTTGATTTGGTTTTTATTAATTTCTATTTATTGTTTATGTTTTAGAATATCAGTTATTTTAGGTTTTTGTTTCCCTGCTCATCTTTGTCAGCTTTAGATTTGTTGCTGTCTCTTTAATTAATTTCCAGTTTCCTGGTCTCTAGTTTTGTTTACGTCTCTAGTTTAGGTTCTCTTATGTCTCTGCGTTTCCAGCTTAGTAACCATAGTAACCTCTATTACCTCATTTCCAAAACCAGGAACAAAGAACCCCTCTTTTTCCAACTGAACAAGATTAATAGTGGCTCTAACATTGCCTCTTAGCCATACTTTTTTTAACATCCACAGCCTTGCACAGCACAGCTAAATAAATTGACTTCATTGTGGAGCAAAACTCTGTTGGGACATTTCTGAATACCCAGTAAACCGCTGTAATCTTGTGTTTTTTTCCAGGATGTTCCAAGTGGGTTGCAAACTTCAAAGTCATCAATGTAGAGAAGGAGGTACAGAGTTAGGTCTCCAATGGACAAAAATGCATTTTCTTTACAATAAGTTCCATCCTTAAACGACTCATACTGTCCGTCGTGAATAATGAATGAAGTGTTGAAAGCTTTCTCCCATATGTCTTTCAGGCCCAATAACTGTGACAATAACTGTAGAATACAAACATACTTTAAAGTTTGACCTTCCTTCTTGTCCAGAATGTATTCAACAGGCTCAATCACATTGAATGTCTACTTAAAAACCTCTCGTCTTTTATTGGATGTGGAAAGTGGACTGTCAGCTCTCAAAGCTGTGCTAAGGGGGCTTGATTCACTCAACTGTTTGACCAATTGAGACAACTTGATCTTCAAGCACACAGTCATGTTTCCTCAAACACAGGTTTACAGTCTTTCTTATGCCAGAACCTGTCAATGCAGTGAATATAAACTGAAGCTCCGAGACTACTTCAGTAATGCACTTGCACTGCACATTATACAGTAAATGCTCTCCAATATCAATAAAAGGTGACCTAATTTAAATGCAACTTCTTCCTCTTTCAATTCTTCAGCTTTAAACTTGCCTGAATATTCATATGCATCAGAAACATGTGCTTCAGCTATATCATCTGTAATATTTCACTGATTTGCATAGTTTTGTACAATATGTGCCCAAAATTCACTTAAAATATGTTCAGTGTGTTGTCGGAATCTGTGTGACCCCATAACGTCCCATAAATATTTATGAAAAACATCACACTCTCTAAATATGCAGTTCACAGTTTAATTTTTCTGAAGATGAACTCCAAGATGCTTAAAATATTCATTTTCAGCAAAAAAAATAAATAAATACAGGAACCGCCAAGTTTACAATTGTACTTCTCTTACTGATTTTTCAGTTTAATGTTTCCGTGATAGATGCCATTTATGTGCATTCCAGGTTTTGAAAGAGCAGGGGCAATCAGCATGTAAACAGGGAAGATATTCGTTGTGGTTGTGCCTTAACCTGCAGTGCCTCAAAAGTTAATTTGCTTCAGTGACAACAAAGGTACCCATCTTGTAAATCCATCCCATAAACAATTTGTCTGATGCTTGATCAAACTGCATCTAAGGGTTTCAACTTTGGTGGTTCTTCTGGCAGATGTTAAGGTTGGACTTGGCTGACAGATTTTCCATGTATGTGGGAATCCAGGTTGCAGTCAGGTGCTTTGCTTCTGTTAAGTAGCATTGACCGTCCAACAACAAAAAAGAAAAGAAAAAAAATGCTCAAAAGGTGATGATATATATCTTTGACCTTTTGCAATATTAGTTAATGGCACAACGGGTAAAGGGATGACCACAGCTGATTTCTACTCTCAATATGCTATTTGCAGAGCTCTTTCAAAACCTGAATTGCAACCAAAACAAAAGACAGGAACAACAACACTTAAGAATGTATTATTTCAATTGTGAACTTCATAGAGCTTGTGTTAGCAATGAGGGTGATTGTCTCCATTAGGAACGTATGTTTTGTTATCATTGAGTCTCTTTTATATGTTCTCTGAAAGATCATATCAAACAAGAATCAAACTGTGTAATTCCACACGTTTAAAAATACATGTATGGATTGTCAGCATTTCAAAACAAATATACAATGTGATATTTGGGTTATTTGAACAGCTGTCTATTCACAACAAAAATAATGAATAATTGATTTTATATTCTATATTACAATGGATATTTCTAAAGCCCTTTCAGCTGCAGCTAAAATATTCTTGTGAGGCATATGATTGTACTGGAATATACGACTGACCATAAGAAGGGGCATAAGAAATTTAAGTACTAAAAAAAATAAAAACAGCTACACTATGGGACCATATTTTAACTAGGGTAATGGTAATCTGGTTTGACAGATAGCTTCATGTTTATAGATATATTCATCATAATTAACTAATTACTCTGACAACTTAAAAAAAAAACTAATTTCAAATGTCAAAGGTTGTGCTTTATGAGCTAAATGAATAAATCAAACTATTGCCCACTTCCCCACAATAATTATTTCAGTGTTTGAACATACTTTCATCCAGTGTACTTGTGAAGATCTGTGAACCACCTGGTAGAAATAAAACATAGTAGTTATCATCTACAGAAAAAAAAGGCCCAACACCAAAGATTTTTTTCTTTTCAAATAGCCTATCATTCACAACAAAACAGGATTTATTTTTTTGTACTTCTAATTTTGTATTTTTTGTAACTTTTAATGTATGGTGCTATACAAATGTAAACACAAAAGGGCCTCTGTCTTTATCTCTAAAATGACAAAATAATTAAATAAGGCTCAAGACTCAACATTTTTTGCCATGTCAACTGGACCATACACTCACATAATACACAATAAGAATACTTCAACAAATATTGTAAAAACCAACGGTGATATAAAGAATTGTGCAGCCCATCTTGTGTGTAAGTTACATCACTACTGTAAATAAATACTGTGAGTTAGGAAGCTGCTGGAGTCACATGGAATAAAATGATTGAGGATTTGGAACAGAATTGCATCATTCCATCCCCCTTCAGAGTGAAATATCAAATTATTTCCAACGGCAGAAAAGCTCAAACCACCAACCATCCACAGGTCACTTTCCAACCCAATAACTGCCGGAGCATGCGGTGGTAGCAACATGTGAGTGAGTGGGCTTCTGTGGGAGGGAGGGTTTCTGGATTAGAATGGTGGGTTTTATCTTCAGCACAAGTCCACTGTCAGCGCAGGCTTGATAGCTGCTTGCTGATGAGTGTTCACGTGTGTTTGCACGCTGCACCATGCCAGAAAACACTATCGATCTCCCAAATGCACTACTCTCCTGCAAACCTCATGAGCATCTTGCAGAATGCCAATTCCAAACCTCTTGTCTTTTTCAGTAAATCCATAAGTCTGTAACCTGGCTGCCACAAATTGGATGGGAATCAGGAGAGGTTTTATTTCTCCTGGCAGCACCTCTAGCCCAGTATTTTGCTGCAACACTTGTCATTCACACGGAGGAACAGAGGTGCTTTTTTGGACAGGAGAATTTGTTCCTGTTTTCAACTTAGCATGGTTCTCATCCCTGTACACTGTAAAAAATGGCTCTGAAATTTACACAGAAACAATGTAAAATTGCAACAGAAATGATTTGTAAACTGGAATATATTGTGATACCAAAATTTAAAATGCTTTTATCCTTCTGAGGTGATGATTTATCTGACCTGACAATGGCTTCCACCTTCCTTCCTGCTCCTTCCTGCTGGTCAGCCCCACTGCATTTACAAGCTAAAGGGGAAATGTTTATCACAGAGGAGCCGAGACGCCTAGGAGAGAATTAATTCAATTTCTCACCTCTGCGCTGCCTGGAGGGGGGGCTGCATTGGGATTTTACAATGCTGATATAAGGTGGCATTTTCCTGGGTGTGGCACTGGTGGTGTAGGGGTTAAGCGTGCGACCATGTGCAGAGGCTATAGTCCTTGATGTTGCTGTCCCAAGTTCGAGTCCCAGACTCTGCAACCTTTGCCAAATGTCTCCTCCTCTCTTTATCCTTTTTCCCTGTCTACCTACTGTCAAAAAATGAAAAATAAAGGCCCTGTAGTGCCGCAAAAAAAGGTGGTGTTTTCCCTTTGTCTGGTCAGAACGGGTTCGGCTCAGCTCAGTAACACATCTGATGCTGGAAACCCGTCTCCCTTATAAGGCTAAATGAATAAAGCCAACTGAATGGTGATCATCATTCTCTTTCTTTTGTAAATACAATTTTTCTTCAATAATTTAGGTTGGCTGGCAGGATTCCTTGACTGAATTCCTCTGAGGACATCGACAGAGAAGGGCTAGGCCAGCCTTGGAAGTGTTTCCTTGTGTCATACCCGACACTGTTACAGAGAAGGAGGACTTCTGCGTCAAGGTTCTTGGAGACTCAGCACTGGAATCCGGAAAGAACCTGATTTTTTTCCAAGAGATGGTGAGATCCGGAATCAGCATAATTTAATAGTTACTATCATTCATTTGTTTTACCAAGCTTGGTTTAAACATAAAAACAAATTATAACGAAATACCCAGATTTGACATTTTAAATTTCTATGAAATTAAAAAGGTCCTACTAATTAAATTGAAAGCTTAAATTTATAAAAACGTTTCTACTGAAAACAAGGGTGTGAGTGTTATAGAATTGTTCCACCTTAGAACATACAGCGTAAAGGGCGTCGCTGTCTGTGCGGTTGGGCAATGGTTCGGTCCATGTCCTCTCTCTTGGTGCTTGAGATGACTTCGCATTGATCATGGCACGCTGGCAGAGTTCCCTCCCTTGGTGGTTGAGTGAGGCTCTCCTGGCCAATTGGTTAGGAGCCCTTAGGTGATTGAATAAGGCTCTCCTGAGAACTTGGCTGGGGGGAAGGCGGTCAGAGTGCCAGAAAGCTCTGAACTCCTGTGGAGACGTCTGCTGGTTTTAAGGAATATTTCCCCATTACATTACCCCCATTTCTTCTGCCTCTCTCTCACCCACCCACCTACCTCCACCCACCCCACCACCACACACACACACAACATCTGAGTGCAACCTCGCATTTTTGATTCTAGACATTAGACACCTGCCCTCCCCATGGCTACACTCCACCAGAGATGCTTCTTCAGCATGGCCTGAAAGAGAGAGGGCCTGCCTGCCTGCTGGAAATGACAGTGTGAGTTTCCACCAGAACAAAACTCAGGAGAAGTTTGGCCAAAAGCCCCAAACCCACTGAGATGGACAACGATCTATGCTGTTTGCCAGTTGCCAGAAGAGCGATACACTGGACTCATCTTGAAAGCACATCTTATGCAGGCAGAAGAGAAACAGGCTGGAGCAAAGTTCTTTCTCCCTCCTGGAGAAGTTAAAGTGGACAAGGAAGGAGTGAATGTCCCACCAACAGACCGGAGGTCCCAGGTTTTTGGACTGATAGAGGACCGTATGCCATGACAGTCTGACTCTGGAGCAGTCAAGAAACTGAGGGTGGTAATGTACAAACACACACACATTTGCATATATCTTTTCTATTTTCTGCAATGAAGAATGCTTATTAAACGCTGCTCGTGTGACACGCTTGCTTGACAGACGTTGCAGGTTGAAATATTATTTTAGGGTTAGAAAATTCTCCTCAAAAGGGTGATAACTCATCTCATTTGATATTTTCCAGTTAATTCTTTTATAGAAGCAAGTTCTCACTCTCGTCGTGAAATATTCAGGGTCAATTATTCTAGTTATCAAAGTTAGTAAAAAGCAGAGGAAGTTACACCTCCAAAACTCAGCAGTAACCATGTGTTTCTATGTCATCCTCAGGACAGATCTCATGATGGAACATTTTCAAAACCCACCGCATGTGTAAAACCTGATGGGCCCTCCTTCAGGCATTGTTTTCTGATGTCAGAGTTTGTATCCCGTAAATCTAATGGGTAGAGACTAGAGGCTGACATTTTTTCGGGAGTCCCACGGGTCACAGGGACGGGAGACAGCATTGGTAAAGATCACGTGATTGGGACGGTACAGGATAAAAAATGAACGGGAGCAGACGGAAGCAGGAGCTAATCAATAGGAGGGAAAACAAACTAGGATCAATTGTCTTTGGAAATGTAAAACTGAGACTTTGTTATAAACTTTAAGAAAAAATAACTTGGATCGACGCCGCCATTGTGTAGTTTTTTTCCAAGAAGCATATACTATAATGCGAGTCAAACAAACTACACGACCCACAAGCCAACAGTGCTTCTGCTCGATGTTTTCCACCTGCGTTCAGGATGGAGGGAGCAAACGCAGGTGGAGAACTGGACGTGGTAAAATTTTATTTGTAACGTAAAGTCAGAAGTAAGGACTTATCTATTAAACTCATAGAGCTGACAGGAAAGTCGCAAATATGACCGAACTTCAGGAGAGTTGAATGTAGCGGTTTTAACACGCAGTCTGCTGCTTGTAAAACGTGTTTAGTTGTAATCAAGTTCACCAGTGATTAAGGGACACTTGTAAGGCAATTCTGAATTGAATCAGCCCTGCATCTCTTCATTCATCAAACCAAAAGTACCAACATGTGTCAAGTCTCATCTGACCAACAAAATTGCTGCAAGTGCACTAAAGATTTAAGAGGTAAGCTACGGAAGCCCGTGAGGGGACATGGGGAAATTTATTTCTTCTGCGTCCCCACGAAATACGTTTGCGTTCGGCATTTTGGAGCAACAGCACAGATGACAAACTGCTCATAAAACAAACAGCACTGATATGTCATTTATATGGTTTATTTGTCATATGCAGGTTAACACGCAGTCAACAATGCGATGAAATGCTTAGGATAAGAAGAACCGTACAAATCACGATAAAAACAAAAACACGGCGTACAAAAAAAAAAAGTACACATCATGCAGCAGTAATAAGCAAACAAAGTGTCACAGATGTGGTTTCGTGCAGTTTTATGGTCCAGAGTTCAATAGTTTGTTTGACAGCTTGTGGATAAAAACTGTCTTTTAGTCTGATTTGAAGATCATTTTATTTAAGGCTGATTTCAAAATAAAACTCAATAAATCTCAAAACGGGTGTAGTGTTTGTTTCATTTTTGCAGTTATCTGGTTTGGAAACTATCCCACAAAGTATTGCGAAATAACGCAAAGACTATTGCGTGGGGACACAAAAGAGAAAACAATTCCCCCATGTCCCCTCGCGGACTCCGTAGAAAGGCTTCATCAAGGGAAGATATTAAATAAATATGTTGTGAAATAGAAAAAAATTTAATGTACCATTAAATGTACAATTTATTTAATACATCATTAAATATTAAGTGTACCACTAATTACGCCATGTCGTCTTTAAAATTATACTTAATTATTCAGTGGCACATTTAATTGCATAATAGTCCATTTCATGATATAATGGTACATTTATTGTTTCTAATGATGTATTAAATAAATAAATGGTACCTTTAATTTAATGGCACATTTAATGTTACATTTCTTTCATGTTACATTTACTTCACTTATGGGACATTCACAACATTCATTTATTTAATGATGATTTTATTGTATTAATTTTGTCCAGTTTGACCCTCCATTCTTGATGCCTGTATAGGAGGTCATGTCAGAATTTGAATCAGGTGTTCTGGAGCAGACACACATCTAAAACTTGTAGGGAAGGGGTCCCTGAGGACCAGGGCTGTGAACTATTGAGGTACAGTTTCTAAATTATGAAGGTAATGCCTTTTTGTCCTTTTGTTCAACAAGTACAGTTCTCTTACTAGGTGCATTTTTCTTTCGTTTCAGCAACTTGAAACATAAAAGTGATGTCATTGTTCAAAGGAAACAATCACTTAATAAATGAGTAAAATACAACTAGGTACATTTTGTTTATTCAACTAAGATAGGCATGGTCTGTTTCCTTGTTAGATATTTTATTATTTCTTCATTATTATTCTTTTTACTTTAACTGGCCTTTACTACAACTAAAGACAGGGACCTAACTGGTCCTTCAAACAAAGAAATTGCCAAAAGACCAAATGAAGAAAACAAAAATGGGAGTGGCACAGGAGTGGGAGTCGTTCTGAATGGGAGCGGGAGTCAATTTACCAGGAGTGGGACAGGACAGGATTTTTTTTGTTATGCTGGCCTGGGATTGGGATGGGACAAGACCTTTTTCTGTGGGAGCGGGATGGGACAGGAGAGAAAATCCACTTCCGTGTCACCCTCTAGTAGAGACCTCATGTAAACAGGCTTAGCTTTACTGCAGGTGGTCTTCATACAGTCTCTTGACACAGTACTTACAGTGGGGTGCAGTTTTTGTCCAGTTTTTGTTAAGTTATGCTTATGGAAGGTGCAAATTCATTGTTATATTAGAAGTTATATTAGCTGTTTTTTTCCCCTCTTCAGATTCATGCAGTGTGTTGATTTACACTGTAACTTATATCAGGTGCTGACAAAAACTATGAAAGGTTTGGTCCTGCAGTTTTCTTTTCCTCTTGGGAAGTAAAGGAAACTTAATCATTTCTGTGTTTCAGAGGAATATTAAAACCACTTGTTCTTTTCCCTACGATCTCACCAACTAAAACTTTTAAAACTTTTGAGAGTAATTGCTTCTGTTAAACACATTTTCCTTGGCAAAAAAAACAACTTTAAATGCAAATGGAAAGGTATTATTATATAAAAGGAAAAAAATATATATACATTTCTTGATGAAAACGCATGTCTAAGGAAAAGGAAAAACAAAATATATATATTTCTGCTTTTATTTTTAATTTTGTCAGAATTGGTCCTCCATAAGAGCAAAACGTGACTGGAGCAAAACACAACCAGAAAAACATGAAACTAAAGCATAACCAGATCCAAAAACCTAACTTTACAAAACATGAACTAGAAGACAAAAACTAAAGCATGACCAGGAAAATAATAAATAGAAGCATGATTTAAAACCTATCTAGAAATAATAATAAAAACCCTAAAACACCCAAAACACTCTTACATTCCCAACCTATGCCAATCACCAGCTAAGAACCATTACCGTTCCCATATACAATACTAATGGAGCACCTATTATTGCAATGCAGTGCCAATAATTACACACGCTTTCATCCAAGGGATGCATAAAGAGCTAACATAACCATCAGGGTTGTTTGTTTTGTTTTTACTGAAAATCAACCAATGCATTTTTTCCCTAATCATTATTTATACAATGAAAAGAATCTCTGACAGATAATGTATTAATAATGCGTGTTTTCGTCAGAGAAACAATGGCAGTAGCAGGCACTTAGTGGCTTTATGAAATGAATTCTTTGAATCATGGTGGTCACATGCATTGATGGATGGCATGAAGACAGAGATGAATAAAGGAACCCCAATGTAACTCTAAAAATAACTATGGCTCATTTTCTACCTTTTAACATACATACACATATTGTAGTTTTTTAAATACTCTACTCGCAAATTTATTTTAGTCTAATTATGCTATTTTTCATAACCATACAATATTAGTTTCTTATGTTGTAAATTTGCCTTTACTATACAGTCTCTCATTCTCGCTTCCAAAATGGCGCCACAGATGGCAGCCTCAGGACTTTGCTGTTACCTACTTTGCTTATTTTTGTGTTTATTCTGCTCTCTGCCACCATTCTGTGGTCACTTGAACTAAAGAGGAACTCTTGAACAGAGAGCTTTCTCTGGCCATGTTTTTCTCCATTTTTTATGTACCACATCTTTTCTAAGATTTTATTTGGTGGCACATCTCCGTGGGATTTGCTGGTCACACAGACGAGGTAAACGGGCAGGCATGCTTGTTGAGCTTCAGCAACGACTTTTCTGTTCTCCCTTGTCCCCAATGTTCGTTCCCTGGCTAAGAAAATGGCCGAACTGCTCAACTGTAAAAACTTCACCGATCTGCCACCCTCTGTTTCTCCAAAACCTGGCTAGGTAAGCACACCCTGGACACCGCACTTGTGATGCCCGGCTTCCATCAGTTTCGAGCTGATAGTGTAATCGCCCCGAAAAGGGGAATATTAAATAAATGAGTCACGGACACGTCTTTCCTCTGCTCAGGCGTATATTGACTGAAAAAAAGTGCAACATAGGTACATACAGGCTAATAATTATATCCATAAACGTCAGTAGTTGTTTCACAAAATATTGTGGTACACAAATATGTTAGAAACAAGTGACAAAAAAAATTAAAATACAAAATAAATCAACTTGCTGCGATATGTTATATTTCTGTATAGCTTCCTTTTCCAAAATACACACGCTCAATAGTGCATGAATTAACTTCAAAATGTATGCAACATTCCTAACCTCATGTGCAAAGGCTGTCTAGCTAGACATACTATGTGCTGCATCATTCACACGTGACCTGGACTAGCATCTTAGGCTGTGAGCTACCGGCTAACCGTGGTTAAATCTCATTTAATAATAGCAAAGTATGTAACTATAATTATAACAAAACAAACATCCTTAACTAGTCTAACAGTTAGTAAACCCACTCTCAACAGTACAGGTTGGTTTATGAGAAACTCATACCTGAAAAGGGGAATATTAAATACATGAGTAACGGACACGTCTTTCCTCCGCTCAGGCGTATATTGACTGAAGAAGAAGAAGTGCCGTGCTCTTTGTTATCGCTCTCTAGCGCTTTACCCCTCTGCTGGTCGCCTTTGGTTACTACATCTATTGACATCAATACATTATTCATGTATGAACCGAAAAACTATACCTCTGGCTTACAATAAGCACATTTCAATGAAGTCAATACAGCATTCAGGTATGAACAGAGAGACTATTCTTCTGGCTTATAATAACTACATTTCAGTCCATCACAATAGCCGTGCGGAGTTGCTGGGGAAAAGGAGAGGAAGTGGAATCTGCTGTTGCATAAATTAATGTTGATGTATTCTGGATGGTTGGTGGTTTGTTGGTGTCACAGTATTAGAGAACACGTGTAGTCTTGACCTGGAGTCTTTTTTTTAGACTGTAAAAATACACTGAACCACTGCTACATAGCTTTAAAAGATGCATATTAGGTTGTCACCAGGTCTGCTTTGACTGCACAGACCTGAGTGATTTTGAAGCTTCAGCCTCAGACCTAAATGGGTTTTCTGACACGGTGACATCATACATCATTTTTTGTAAGGACGTGTGCAGACTAAGACTTTTTGCACATACAGCAACAATAAACCATGATTCTCCCTGCGTCTGAGGAGTTGTGACTAATGAGCACGGCCACTGTGCGCTGTATAGCGTCTAAGCTGGCTTGGTTCTACCATTCTGTCAACTGGTGGCTGGTATGCGGGACGCATCACCAAACAAGAGTAAGTTTCACTGTTTCAATAATTTTGTTCTATTTTACAAGTCAATACAAAGCTTTGAGTCCATAAACTGCTGTTTTGATCTCCATCTATATTCAGTGCGCATCCATATATATTTTTTATAATGAATCTATCAATTTTCTTTAGAATAGTGCATGCTTTAGTTAGGTGAAAGTTGTTGGACCTGAATAGTGAGTGTAAGAGGGAACTATTTGTTTAATAAATGTTCACATAGATAAAGAGATAGCCTTTGTGTTTCTTTTGTGTAAGAGTGATTATCTGTCAATTAAGGTTAGTGTTCCACGCCATTTGGTAAACGGTTGTTGACACAGTGACATTTAGCTTGGTTTTGGTTAGTAATTATCAATTCTTAATGACAATAGACTAATGGTAATTATTAAGGGCTGTTAGCTAATAATTAGAATCCCAGAGTGCACCTCTGATATCTATTTGTAGGAAGTGATTTTTGGTCATAACCTATTACTTCCAAATTGTGATTTTTAATTATAATTTTGATAAATATTTAAAATCATTAATCATAAAACCTTACAACTGCATTGGGTGTGGATCACTTTCAGTTCCTAGGAAGAGAGTTTGGACTGTGTACCGAGGGCTAAGCAGAAGTCATTCCAGACTTGAGAGATGAATCACGATCACGAGAGATAGAAACGATCACGGCAGTAACAGCAGCAGATGGGAGTTTAGTGAGAGCAATTAAGTGACATGCTTTGAAAAAACTGTCAATGATGAAAAGTATGACTGTTATATTGTTGGACAGTCACAAACCTGTTGTAACAGGAGGTTGTAACAGGAGATTTATGGCAGGAGATTCAAGGGAGTTTTTGTTGTGTTGTCTCTGGAGCAGACTGCCATGTACTTAACCACATCCTTATTTAGTGTGGGCTCACAGAAATAACTTAGGATGAAAGCAATGGTGCGACTGGAACCGGGGTGACCTCAGAACTTGGATGAGTGAGCCAAATTGATTACCTGTGCTCTGACAGAGGATGGAACATAGATGCGTCCTGGAGGCCCTCTTCCTGGATCTGGTTCCTATTGGTGGGCCTGACAAATGCGGCCCTCCAGGTCCCAGGTGAAGGCCCCAATGATGCAGTACTAAGGAATGATGGTTTCTGGTTCAGCGGGTTCTTCTTCTGGGGAGAACTGGCAGGAGAGAGCTTTTGGCTTGGTGTTCTTGGAACCTGGGCGATAAGTGATGGAAAAGTTAAAGCATTAAAAGAACAGTGATCAATGGGATTGACACGAATTAAGATATTTAGCTGACTGGAGATAGGATAGGTGTCTTTGATTGGTCCAGATGATGATAGGTATGGTGGTGCCCTCCAGCCAGTGATGCATTCCTCTAAAGACAGTTTTTTTGCGAGGAGCTCTCAATCTCCAACGTTATAATTGTTCTCTGGGGGAGAAAAACGTCTCGAGAAGAAAGCACAATGATGAAGCTTAGCATCAGTGATTGACTACTGGTATAGCACGGCTTCGACCCCTATGTCTGATGAGTCCACTTCTAGGATAAATTGAGTCTTGTAATCCTGGTGAATCAATATGGGAGCAAAGGAGAACTTCTCCTTTAAAGTTTGGAAAGCCTTTTCGGCTTCTGGGGTGGAAGTTAGTGCTGTAAGAGGTGAGGCAATGATGCTGAAATCTCGAATGAACCTGCGGTAAAAGTTTGTGAAGCCGAAAAAACTTCGGAGTTGTTTTCTGGTAGTTGGCGTGGGCCATTCCGCAACAGCTGGATCTTGCTAAGATCCACCTTCACCTGTTCACCCTCTAAAATGAAACCTAGAAATGTTATGGAGGTGACATGAAATTCCCATTCGGTTCTCCAGGAGACGTTGCAGGCCCATTCTGACATATTGTTAATTGGTTATAGTCGTCGAGGTACACGAAAACGATATTTATGAAGTCTATGAGGACATTTTTGAACAGGGCCTAAAAAACCACAGGAGTGTTGGTGAGACCAAAGGGCATGACCAAATATTCAAAATGACCTACAGGAGTTTTGATGGCAGTCATCCATTCGCGCATTCCCGAATGCGCACAAGGTGATATGCTTTACGAAGATCTAGTTTTTAAAGATGGTGGCGCCGTGAACTGATTCGGATGTTATACAGTCTACCAGAAGAACATTAGGGAGATCATAATACTCGGGGGCATATTCGAAAGATCAGGAGGTTGCTCAGGGGCTGTCTGAGCTGGTGCGGCTCTGAGGAACAGCAGAACGGAGACAGGAACCATGGCAAGATGGCCTCCATGCGTAATTCAGCCCAATTTATGTGTGTGTTGTGGGTTTTGAACCATGGGTGTGCCAAAAGTACATGACCTCTCCCGTTGGAAAAATAAGGGAAAAAAATGAGTTCTTGATGGTTACATGAAGTAATGGAGCATAAAGGTTGGATCTGCTGCCGAACGGTTTTCAGGGCTTTATTGTCTAAAACCGAAAGTTGGACAGGAGAGGGAAGATCCTGGACGGGTATTTGCAATTTGTGAACTAGCTCAGGATTGATTAGATTTTGTTCAGCTCCAGAGTCAACTAGTGCTAAAACTGGATATTGAGTGTCTCTGGTTCGTCACAACAGGCTAATTCATCTTTTAGCTTCTCACTAAGATCGTTTCTTAATGCCCCTTTAAGGGCTGGAGGATTCCAGACTGATTTAGCTTCCAGGATTCAAAATTCTATGGTAATTTCTGCAACGGACCTGTGGTTCTGCTTGGCTATTTCCTGCTTGGCTATTTCCTCACCACTTTGTCTTAGAGAGAATGTTAATTTAAATTGATCCACTGTCCTTCTCTCCCCTTTTCCTTTTTGCCCCCCCCCCCTTTCGTGCTTCTTTTTTTTTCCTTTTCATTTCTGTCTCCGTGTCCATAACAACTGACATAATACCAAAGCAGTTTCTAATAAAGTTTCTTTTATAAATATCAAACAGAACTTTAAAGCATTAGCTGTAATGCTCCACTTGTGTAAGTAAATCTGTTGGGCTTTTTCTTGGCACTACTCTGCCGGACAGGACACAAAGAAAAAAAAAAAAAAAAAAAACTTTAAATTGATCAAGGATTTGTCAAACGAAAAGAAACAGATTATGGTCTCATCCACCAGGGTTTCTGGCCACCTTAAAGCTTGTCCTTGGAGTAGTCCAATGACGTAAGAAATCCATCTGGTGTCATCTGGGAAGGAAAGAGGTGAACGCTGAAACACAAAAGCATATTGTATAAGAAAACCTCAGCACTTTTACAACTCCTCTGAAAAAGGTTCAGGAGTTGGAGAAGTAATTCCATGGCAGGTGGGGTCAGCTGCTTTGGGGTCTGACCCCACGGCAGGTTAGGTCACCCCCCAAGTAAAAGGAAGGGCAGAAGGATTTGTTAGTGCAGGAGGTAATCTGGAGCTGAATGAGTGAAGTTGAGGGGAGATCTGGGGAGCCAGAGTTTGTACTGTGGTGGTTTGTTGTTGTTTGAGTGACTGGAGAAGATGACCGTGCTGCCCAAGCAAAATGCCCTGTTGAGTGAGAGCCGCCCGTAATTGTGCGGCAAATTCGGATTGGTCAGCTTGTTCTGTCATAGTGAAAAACCAGGTCACTCTAGTGCAAGCTACATTTACAGAGGCAGAGTTTGAGTTAAACATGTTTAGGGTCCTCTTTTTTGGATGTGGGGTCAACGATGGTTCTCCTGGGATTTCTGTGCTCTGGGGGGCCCTTGGATGTTTGTGGCTTGGATCTCCTCGTGTCTGTCTCAGGTCCAGGGGGGCAGGTCTGTGGCTCCTCACACTCGCAGGTGTATGTGAAGTTGGAAGGTGGAGTGGCAGGAGTCTTCCAGGCAGGTGATCCAGAGGAGAGGTTAGCACCTTCTATGGGTTCACAGGTTCCAGGAAGCTGAAAGAGACCATTGAGAGGAGAAGCACAGTGAAGTGCCTTCAGCCAAATGCAAATTCGGACTCGGAACATGGGCAGTGGGAAAACCAGGTCTGGGTCCTCGGAGTTCCTTTCCACTCTACAGAGAGGAGAGTTACCGTGAGGAGACAATAAGGTCACAGGAAATGAGAAAACAAAGCTGGTCTATTGGTCTGAAGGTCTGATAACCACTCAGGTGAGTGAACAATCTGACATCTCCTATAGGGTTACAGCTGCTTAAGAAGGCTCCTCTTGATTAGTTCAGATGACCCCCGCCCAAATTCGAAAAAAAGGACAACAGGGCCTGTTTGTGGCACTGGTTGAAGGCCTGTTATATCATTGACACTTTACCAATACCACTTTTCTGTTACAGCATTACATCATTGCTTTTGTGTATTATTTTAATATTTTTTGTGTACAGTAGGAAATAATGTATCTCTGTTTTTACAGCCGGGAGGAGGCAGGATCATCTGAACTGAAAGGACCCAGCCTCCCACTTCTTGCAGTCAGCATGCTAGGTGCTGGAGCTTATCCACCTGTGGCCATGGAAGTCATTGGAACAACTGTATGAAGTCATTTGGGTGGGTGAATGAATACTTTTGCAAACATAGTGGATGTCCACTATTAAAAGATAAAACAGTAAGCTAACAAAGAAACATAATCTCCCAAAATTCATGAGCAGATGATGTAGAGAACTTTGCTAAATTTGATTTAGAAAAATATAATTACTAGTTAAATGATTAGAAGAAAATATTGAAAATAAAATATTATAATATTAATGTAATAATATTTATATAATATTTTATATTCTAATATATATTAGAAAATATTACCTCCCTCTAAATATGCTAAATACTCGTCTTTTGCCCTGCATGTAAAGCTGATTATATTACACAAGCAGGCTATTTCTGGAAGGTGTTGATTCTAAAATGTTATGAACAGAAATTATATTAAGTAAATGGACAATATACAGACCCATTTTTCACCTATAAGCTCCAGCTCTCCTGTCATCTTATGAGAGGAAATGTCACTGACATTAACTTGCAAACGGGGAAATATGATGGAGCAAACAATGAACATTTACTTGGCAGCTGCCGAGGTGCAGGAAAAACAGATTCCATCAACAGCATAAGGTTGGTCATTTTTCTCACTTCATATATAAACACTCAGTCAAGGCTTCTACAACGTGGATTAATTTGAATTGTTTTGAAGAAACACTACAACATGAATTAAATATTCTCACTGAATACTTTGTTCTGTACAAATTTGAATGTGCTGACAAAAAATCACACAAAATCATCAATGGAAATCAAATTTATTAACCAATGGAGGCCTGGATTTGGAGTCACACACAAAATTAAACTGGAAAAACACACTACAGGCTGATCCAACTTTGATGTAATGTTCTTAAAACAAGTCAAAATGAAGCTCAGTATTGTGTGTGGCTTCCACGTGCCTGTATGACCTCCCTACAACGCCTGGGCATGCTCCTGATGAGACGGCGGATGGTCTCCTGAGGGATCTCCTGCCAGACCTGGACTAAATCATCCGCCAACTCCTGGACAGTCTGTGGTGCAACGTGACGTTGGTGGATGGAGCGAGACATGATGTCCCAGATGTGCTCAATCGGTTTCAGGTCTGGGGAACGGGCGGGCCAGTCCATAGCTTCAATGTCTTCATCTTGCAGGAACTGCTGACACACTCCAGCCACATGAGGTCTAACATTGTCCTGCATTAGGAGGAACCCAGGGCCAACCGCACCAGCATATGGTTTCACAAGGGGTCTGAGGATCTCATCTTGGTACCTAATGGCAGTTATGCTACCTCTGGCGAGCACATGGAGGGCCATGCAGTCCTCCAAAGAAATGCCACCCCACACCATTACAGACCCACTGGCAAACCGGTCATGCTGAAGGATGTTGCAGGCAGGAGATCGCTCTCCAAGTTGTCTCCAGACTCTGTCACGTCTGTCACATGTGCTCAGTGTGAACCTGCTTTCATCTGTTAAGAGTACAGGGAACCAGTGGCAAATTTGCCAATCCCGGTGTTCTCTGGCAAATGCCACATTTGCGGCCTGCTGGAGGTCATTTTGCAGGGCTCTGGCAGTGCTCCTCCTGTTCCTCCTTGCACAAAGGCGGAGGTAGCGGTCCTGCTGCTGGGTTGTTGCCCTCCTACAGCCTCCTCCCTGTCTCCTGGTGTACTGGCCTGTCTCCTGGTAGCGCCTCCAGGCTCTGGACACTACGCTGACAGACACAGCAAACCTTCCTGCCACAGCTCGCATTGATGTGCCATCCTGGATGAGTTGCACTACCTGAGCCACTTGTGTGGGTTGTAGAGTCCGTTTCATGCTACCACGAGTGTGAAAGCACCACCAACATTCAAAAGTGACCATAACATCAGCCAGAAAGCATAGGTACTGAGAAATGGTCTGTGGTCCCCACCTGCAGAACCACTCCTTTATTGAGTGTGTCTTGCTAATCGCCAAAGATTTCCCCCTGTTGTCTATTCACCCAGTGTTGTAAATGGGACTATGCTGGTCCTTTGAAATAAGGCTTACTGAAACTTTCAAAATAAAAGCCTCAGCATTCCATAGTTTGTATGGATTTTTTAAGATGATAATAGCATACACAATGATTTTAGAATAGCAAGCAGGTTCTTTATATCTAGTGGAAGTACGCCAGACCTAAAAGGACAACTATGCTGGAGTTTCAAAACAACACCTAGACATACCCTACAAAATAAACGTCTTCATATTTCACACAGCGATAATTGCAGCATTGGTCTTAACACTACTGCTGGGATTCTGTGATGAAAATGGATCTACTGTATCCTTTCAAAATAAACTCACAGATATTTACAAAATAAAAGTCTCAACATTCCTTAGTTGGGGCCTGCCATAGCAATGAAGGGAGAACAGTGAGTGCCCTGACTCTCATGCCATTGCCTGGTGACACCTATTAGTACACATCTCTAAACTGGACTCTTTAGGAATGCAAAGGAATGCAAGGACGCATGATTACTGGTGAAACAAGAACAGGTCTAGATAGACATCTTAACCTTCTACCCTCAATCATGATGCACACCGTTCTGTTGCTTTGGTTCCGTACCTCAGCCCCCAACCGTTGGCTCTGGTCCGAGAAGCACGCACCAAGAGGCAGACCCCGTCTAAATTTCTTCAGAAATTTTCTAGTTTATTACTATTATTATTGTGTGAATGCTGATTAGTGAATAATTTTAAACGGCAATTTCATAGACTTTTGATTATACACTGTAGTAAGCATTAGCATTTTAGCTAATTTTAGCTTTTACATTGCTTTTTGCATTGTAGATGGGTTAAATTAATATCAGCCTTCATGCTAGTGATAGCCAATATGCTAATGTTAGCATTTTAGCTTCTCTTTCTCCTCTCTTCTCTCTTAGCTGAAGAACACTTTTGCGTTTTTTAGGCAATTTCTTGTTTGTTTTCGTGTTTCTTCAGTGTATTTGTTGTAAGTTCATTTTTTTCTGAAATTTCTGCACTTTTTTATGTATTTTAGCACTGACTTCAACTTCTTAGGCTATATTTTTGCTTCAATCTATGCTTTTTCAGTTCATCTATGGCAGCTCTTTCCTGCTTTTTTAAAGTTTTTGTCAGTTCAACAACTCTTTCAACAAGTTGGTTTGAGGTAACTTTACATTAAGCTGTTTTATAGCTAATAGTCTTCCTGCTCAAACAGATCAGATGACAGTTTGTCTTTGCATTTTCTGCTATTTCTACTAATTTATCAGATTCCAGCAGATTTTCTGCAGTCAATTTCAGCTTGTTTCTGCCAGCTTTCAGCTAAAAATTTCAGCTTACAACATTCACACTGCATTTTTGCAGGAAATGCAAATTTTTCTAGTGTGTTATTTAAGTGTTCCCTTTATTTTTTTGAGCAATGTACATACATACATACATACATACATACATACATACATACATACATACATACAGTATGTAAAAGTATTGTTCAGTAATTTGTGTTCTCAATTAGTTCATTATGTGTTTGAAAACTGCTGTGTCTGGGTCACCTGTCTTTTTAGACATTTTCATGTGCTTCATCTTAGCAGCAGTGAACCACAAAACTGTGCTGAGTTGCAGGCAAGTCATCTCCAATTCTAAACTTATGTCCACTTGCAAATAGCAAAAAGAGCTCAATCATCTTGCCAGAAAAATTCCCAGACTTGAGATGATGAATCTCTGTATCATTTCTCATAGAAAAACTAATGGGCTTAATTTCACATAGTGTTTATACATTCAGAAGTGCTGAGGATTGTGTAAGTCTTTTTTAATTTCACAGTCTGCTGTTTCACAGGATGTACAGCAGACTAACACCTTAGCCAACATCCCCAGGAGTGCTGCACTGCTCAAAGCTGTAATTATCAAATTTTATGTATTTATTATAGGTGCCATCTCTAGGGCTAATCCTTTAAATGTATTGTCCCACTAGTTAAATCACATATGAACTGCTATTAAACAAAGTTTTGCTTTAGTTGAGATGTAGAATTAAAAAAAATCACTTAAAAAGAACCTTTCTTACAACATTAAGTAGGGTAAAAGATCTCAAAAAATCATAAATTAAATTATTTGAAAACTGCTTTTTGTCTTTTCCCATGTTATCTTTAGCTAAAAATAACATTTGTTTCATGATCTTAAGTAAAACATCTGTTTTTACTGCACTGTAAGTGGATCGGTAAACATGGTTTTGGCTAAACTTTCATTACAAAGCCCTGATTCATATGTTCATATACTGTTCTATTCTACTATGGCCTTTCTACCTTTTTCTAGATGGGAACTTAATTTTTAAGGTGTGTCTCCACTGCACACACCTAAGAAGTATGGATACTTAAGAATTGTCCTTTTGTAGAATGAAGACAGCAGGTTAAATATTTCTGAGAAAAAAGCTTAATGATACGTTAATGCCATGATGTTTTAAAAGGGGGTTTATCACTGATCCATGGCAAGAAAAGGTTCTTATGTGCAGCATAGGTGAGAATAACATATAGTTTTACAGAACTAGGACTACATTTTACAGGGATGTCCCTGTATCCCAACTAGCGATGGGACTTATTGCTCTTTGAAGGAAACCGAATCTTCAGTATCTGTTCACTTCAAAGAGCCGTCCAAAAGAGAAACGATTTTTGAAAACGTTCATTTTTCGAAGGACAAGCAATTTTATCCCTAATATAGTGTTAAATATATTAATTTTCAGAAACCAGGCATGTGTGGGTAGAATTTACAACTACAGCTAAATCATCTGTAATATGTACAGGGATTGGACAATGAAACTGAAACACCTGTCATTTTAGTGTGGGAGGTTTCATGGCTAAATTGGACCAGCCTGGTAGCCAGTCTTCATTGATTGCACATTGCACCAGTAAGAGCAGAGCGTGAAGGTTCAATAAGCAGGGTAAGAGCACAGTTTTGCTCAAAATATTGAAATGCACACAACATTATGGGTGACATACCAGAGTTCAAAAGAGGACAAATTGTTGGTGCACGTCTTGCTGGCGCATCTGTGACCAAGACAGCAAGTCTTTGTGATGTATCAAGAGCCACGGTATCCAGGGTAATGTCAGCATACCACCAAGAAGGACGAACCACATCCAACAGGATTAACTGTGGACGCAAGAGGAAGCTGTCTGAAAGGGATGTTCAGGTGCTAACCCGGATTGTATCCAAAAAACATAAAACCCAAATCACAGCAGAATTAAATTTGCACCTCAACTCTCCTGTTTCCACCAGAACTGTCCGTCGGGAGCTCCACAGGGTCAATATACACGGCCGGACTGCTAGAGCCAAACCTTTGGTCACTCATGCCAATGCCAAACGTCAGTTTCAATGGTGCAAGGAGCGCAAATCTTGGGCTGTGGACAATGTGAAACATGTATTGTTCTCTGATGAGTCCACCTTTACTGTTTTCCCCACATCCAGGAGAGTTAGGGTGTGGAGAAGCCCCAAAGAAGCGTACCACCCAGACTGTTGCATGCCCAGAGTGAAGCATGGGGGTGAATCAGTGATGGTTTGGGCTGCCATATCATGGCATTCCCTTGGCCCAATACTTGTGCTAGATGGGTGTGTCACTGCCAATGGTTCAAACATTGTATCCTGAAGGTGATGCTGTGTATCAGGATGACAATGCACCAATACACACAGCAAAACTGGTGAAAGATTGGTTTGATGAACAAGAAAGTGAAGTTGAACATCTCCCATGGCCTGCACAGTCACCAGATCTAAATATTATTGAGCCACTTTGGGGTGTTTTGGAGGAGCGAGTCAGGAATCGTTTTCCTCCACCAGTATCACGTAGTGACCTGGCCACTATCCTGCAAGAAGAATGGCTTAAAATCCCTCTGACCACTGTGCAGAACTTGTATATGTCATTCCCAAGACGAATTGACGCTGTATTGGCCGCAAAAGGAGGCCCTACACCATACTAATAAATTATTGTGGTCTAAAACCAGGTGTTTCAGTTTCATTGTCCAACCCCTGTATGTAAAAAAATCTCTATGAACATATTTTCCATAAAAGTAGGTATAAATTATCAACACATAAATATCACATACCCATGTAGCTATTTCCTACAAGTTTTGTTTGCATTAATAGCATTTTAATGCTATATGTGATATAGAAACAAAATAAAGAAAGCATATTAACTAAGGCATTTTAACCAACATGAACTAAATAAAGTGTGCAGACTTTTTCTTGCGCCACTCATTCATCCTCGAGGAACGGGCACACTGTGACCTTCCTCAACTTTTCTCCCACTGCATGCATCGCAGCCAGGTCACACATAGCACCACATATGCTGCCGCCATGACACGTGACGAAAACAAACCATGAGCAATGAGCATGCTCGCTGTATGCTAATATCTACCCCCTTTTCGTGTTTTTGTATTTAATTCCCTAAATAATATAACATACTTTAAAATTAAATTAAATAGGAAAAGTAGCGTTACAAGCAAGCAAAGTAGAAAAAAACAGCTCTTACTAATTAGGACTCAAGTTCTATCATTAAAGGTAAAGAGCCGTTCAAAAAAATCGGTTCGTTAGTGAACGTCACATCACTAATCCCAAGAGCAACAAGACAGGATTAATTAATTAAAGTCTGTGTCACAGTATGTTTTTGGTTCTGTATTTGTTTACATTTAATCAGATGTTTTGATGTTCTAGTATAATTAGTCTTTGAGCTCCAGTTTCTGGTGTTTTATTTCCTAGGTTCTGTTCTGTTGACTATGTTGTTTTATTGTATTTTTAGATCTGTTGTTCTCCCTGTGTTTTGGTTCCCTGGGTGTGTTTTACATTTTGTTTCTTTGTCAAGCTCCTCCATGTCCTCATTTGTCTCTGTCTGCTTCACCCGCTCCCTCTGCCTCCCTGTCTCCACGTCTCACCTGTTCCCTGTTTTCCTGATCACCTGCCCTATTGTTTCATGTTCACCTTTGTCCCTATTTAGGTCTGTCTTGTCCTTTGTTCCACGCGGTGTCATTAGTCTAATTTGGTTTGTTCTAAGTTAGTCTTGTTAGCCTGTCAGTTCATGCCACGTTTGGGTTGTGCTGCGATCCTGAGACCAGGACTGTTATTTGGCGAACTTGTTTCCTTGGATCTCTGTGAAACCTGCAGAGGCTTTGTAAGTTGGCTCGCTCCAATTAAACTGTGACATTCTCCCAAACAATGTCCGCTCGTCCTGCGTCCTTGGTCCACCAGTAAACTTGAACCATGACAGTACGACACCGCCACAGAGTGGACCAAGCGGACAGAGCTTCCGACCTCCTCGGGTGGATACAGTAGCAAGAGGAGGAACTGAGAGAGATGTATGGGGAGGAAGTTGAGATCCTGCCTTCTCCCCTACTGCTGCAGGAGATGGAGGAGATGTTATGCGGTTCCCATTTGGCCCAGCTTCTCCGTGTCTGGTACCGGGCCAGAACCGAACTTCCACCTCCCTGTCTGCTCCCGTGAGCTCACATTGACGGCGCCGCCGTCGCCGGGCTCCCGCAGCAGCGGCTTCAGCGGAGCCATTCACGTCCGCATCGGCTACAGCGGAGCCATCTATGTCCGCAGCGGCTTCAGCGGAGCCATTCATGTCCGCAGCGGCTTCAGCGGAGCCATTCATGTCCGCAGCGGCTTCAGCAGAGCCATCCATGTCCGCAGCGACTTCAGGTCCCTTCGCGCCCCTTCTCGAGGCCGTGAGTGCCGCCGCCGGATCTTAAGGGCCTCAGCCGACTTCCGCCGGGTCCACAGCCGGCCGCCGCCAGGTCTACAGGGCCACAGCCGGCCCCCGCCTGCCTCCACTTCCTCGCCTGATTCTGGAGGGGCCGCGGGCGGGCTGCCTCCACTTCCTCGCCTGATTCCGGAGGAGCCCGAGGGCGGCGTCCCTCCACTTCCTTGCCTGATTCCGAAGGAGCCCGAGGGCGGGCAGCCTCCACTTCCTCGCCTGATTCCGGTGGAGCCTGAGGACGGGCTGCCTCCAATTCCAGGTCCTGAGCACCTTCTCGGTTTTCTCTGGGGGGTGCTCACTGAATTCATGCAGGACACACACCCTGTCTCAAGGCTGGACACACCTCGGCCTGTCACCAGGCCGGACACACCTCGGCCTGTCTCCAGGCCTGACACACCACGGCCAGACTCCAAGCCTGACACACCACGGCCAGACTCCAAGCCTGACGTACCTCAGCCTGTCTCCAGGCCAGACACACCTCAGCCTGTCTCCAGGCCAGACACACCTCAGCCTGTCTCCAGGCCAGACACACCTCAGCCTGTCTCCAGGCCAAAGTCTCCGCCGTGGTTCAGGAAACGTTGCAGACCGCCTGACACCTCGCTTCGTGGGTTCCTCTGGCCACGTCGCAGACCACCTGACTCCTCGCTTAGTGGGTTCCTCTGGCCACGTCGCAGACCACCTGACTCCTCGCTTAGTGGGTTCCTCTGGCCACGTCGCAGACCGCTTGACGGCCTGCACCTTCGCCGCCGGCCTCCTGACTGCCTGCATCTTCGCCACCAGCCTCCTGGACTCTCCCCTATGGGGACTTGTCACCAGCTCTTTTGGCTTTGTTTTGGACCTCACTTTCTCCCTAGTGGGTTGTTCTTTGGGTGGTCTCTGGTTTTTCCCTAATTGGGTCAGTTTTTTGGTTTTTGGACCCTGGTACTTCGCCCTGTTTGGGTTGTTTTGTTTTTGGAGGCTTTGTAAGTTGGCTCGCTCCAATTAAACACTGACATTCTCTCAAACAATCTCCGCTCGTCCTGCATCCTTGGTCCACCGGTAAACTTGAACCATGACAGTCTGTGAATAACTGTAAACTGTGACACCCTGGCATGATTATAGACAGATATTTGTTTTGTTTGATTCCAAATCGCATCCCACTTCTCATCAGTAGCTTCAGTTTGCAATGTTAGGAGCTGCATCTGGAACGGTAAGTATAACAGATGTCTTATTTAGCACATAAAAAAAGTTACCACCTTCTTAATTGGACATTTAAGCATTAATTTCTCTATTGGAGACAAACTGGCATCAGAAATGAATATAGTTTTTAAAAAATTAAATCTTAAACTTGGAGGCATCTAAAAATGTGACCACCTGGAACTCTATATTTAGTCTGAATTGGCTCAAATGAAGATAAGGAGGGTCCCTCAAACAAATCACATGTTTCTAATTCCCTATTAGAACCCCAATTCCAATGAGTAAAACATAAATAAAAATAGAATATAGTGATTTGCAAATCCTGTTCAACCAATATGCAGTTGATTACACTACAAAGACGAGATATTTAATGATCAAACCGATAAACTTTTTTTTTTGTGCAAATATTTACTCATTTTTAAATTTGATGCTTGCAACACATTCCAGAAACAAGGGGCATGTTTACCACTGTGTTACATCACCTTTCGTTTTTACAACACTCATTTGGGAACTGAGGACACTAATTGTTGAAGCGTTGTAGGTGGAATTTTCTCCCATTCTTGCTTGATATACAACTTCAGTCAATAGTTTTATTTTGCGCTTCATATTGTGCCACACATTTTCAATGGGAGACAGGTCTGGACTGCAGGTAGGCCAGTCTAGTACTCGAACTCTTTTACTACGAAGCCACACTGTTGTAATACATGCAGAATGTGGCTTGCCATTGTCCTGCTGAAATAAGCAGAGATGTCCCTGTACAAGACGTTGCATGGACGGCAGCATATGTTGCTCCAAAACCTGTATGTACCTTTTAGCATTAATAGTGCCTTCACAAAGGAGCAAGTTACCCATACCATGGGAACTAACACACCTCCATACCATCACAAATGCTGGCTTTTGAACTTTGTGGAAATAACTATCTGAATAGTCCTTTTCCGCTGTGGCCCAGAGGACACAACGTCCATGATTTCCAAAATCAGTTAGAAATGTGGATTCGTCAGATCACGGCACACTTTTCCACTTTGTATCAGTCCACATCAGATGAGCTCAGGCCCAGAAAAGCTAGCGGTACTTATGGATGTTGTTGATTTTGGCTTTTGCCTAGTATGGTAAAGTTTTAACTTGCACATGCAGATGTAGCGACGAACTGTGTTAACACACTGTTAACTGTGTTAACAGTGGTTTCCTAAGTGTTCCTGAGCTCACATGGTAAAACCTGTTACAGGAATGCAGGTAAAGTGGGTTATAAACAAGCATAATATCTGATGTTTCCAGTGTTCAATCCTGAATGTCTTCTGTTTCTCCACTATGGCCATTTCTGGGGTTCAGCCCTCAATGTCTGAACCAGGGTGAGAAGAGAAAGCCACCTTTTATAAGATAACAGAGATTTTGAAACCTTCTCTGTTTTAACAAAGATGTCTGCTTTATACTTTAAGCCAGCACATATGTTGGATATGATTTTGATTATCCAAAACTCTCAAATATTTCTTATTAACCAAACAACTGCAAAACTCATTCGGGAGATGTTAGCAGTAGCAGCACTGCAGGGTTTTGTCTGCTTACTTTCATGCTGCTCAGTGCAAAACTGTTTCCCAGCATGCAAGAAGTACTTCCATTTGTGGGATGTCAGTCTCTAAAGTGGCAATTCAAATTTGGCCGTTAGCTTATCATGAGCTGTTTGCATCAAAAATGGAGGAGATTTTTACTTGCTCACTTCAGCTTGAAAAGCAGCCGCAGGAGTCGTTTTAAAGCAGCTTCTTTCAATTTTTCCATTCCACCTTAACCTTGTACCGTAAAATGTTCAGTTTATCCTTTGTCCATGTCCAAATTATCATAGTTTATTTTTATCGGAAAAAAACATTCGCTTCTTGTATATCTTTACAAATACATCTTCTATCCCCTTTATCCTTGAGGCCGATCCGACCCTGAAACTGGCTAAAGTCATCTTTTATTATGAAATATAATGAAAGGACCATCTTAATCTGAGAGGTGTTCTGCTACATACCCTTGAATTAGGATTAAGAACTGAATAAATCCAGCAAATACAAACTAATACCTTCAGACGAATTTTCATTATTTAAATCGGTCATTAAAATAAATTAAGTCAATACAGTCTATTTTTATTGGCCGTGTTTTGTAATTAGTTTTTGTATGTCTTTACAATAGACTCCTGATATTTCACCTTCCATCCCCACCTTTTGCTCTTTCTTCTCATAAATCCAAAAGCAAGACAAGGTCAAGAACAATGATCAGACAGGAAGGAACGCTGGATATCTACTCACACAATGGCTTTCAAAAATCTGGCACCGTCTGCTTGTCAGAGTCAGTATATATCAGGGAAGACACAGGTGTATGGCATGCCACAGATTGCACTACACCGAAGCAGCCACCAGGTGCATCTAATCTGCTGATTGCAGCCAGGGAGACAGGGTAGAGCAGACGTGCCAGAATCATAACAAATCTGCCTTTTCTTCCTGGCAAAAAGCCTCCAGTTGTTATGGTTTGCAAGATATAGGACCCCAGAATGCAGACGAGCAGGCAGCGTGATGGTAAGTGAACAAAAGGTTTAATAACAAAAACTCACTCACAGCAGGAGGCAGGAACAAAACAAACGGGCAGGCAAGACAGGATAAAAAAAACAAGACTTGGTTTGAGAATGTTTCCGCGAAGAACAACTGAACAGGAGTGTATATATGGAAAGTAAACCAGGTGGAGCTAGGAGACAGATTAGTTTGGGCAGGTGAGCTGAATAAACTTAATTGACAGACAGAACAAAACGTGGCTGCGGCAAAAACAGAGAATCTTGAACACAAACTAACAGAAACTAGAAAAAACATGAAGCAAAAGCATAACCAGATCCGAAAGCCAAACTTGACAAAACATGAACAAGACGACAAAACTAAAGCATGACCAGGAAAATAACAGAAGCATGATTCAAAATCTAAGAAGAATAATAACAAAAGAACGAATCAAAACCTTAACTGTGAAAAACATAAGAAAAAACCAGAAACCAAAAACCAAACAACCCCAAATCATAACACCAGTCCCTGTAAATTCACTGGTTATATTACATCAGCTGCTTACCAAAGTCTCTTAATGAACTTGAGGCCAGGGGCTGAGATGGCCACTTCTCAACCCTTACAGACTTCATACTTCAGCTAGTGCTTAAGTTTATTTTTCTTTTCTCCCCAGCAAGTGAAAATGCATTGTGCATTGTAGAGCATTTTTTTTTACATAAAGTAAAAAAAAACAAAAATTAAGAAAAATAATTCCAAAAAATCTATAACTATTCAAACTGAATTCATAAACAAATTACAAGACAGCACGAGGTTCCTGGCTATGGTGCCCTAACACTCTGTGCCTCTTGAGGCTCAAACTAAACAAACCCTCACATGGAAGCTTCTACTTCAGGCTTTATACTGGAAGCTCCTCCAACAAAACATACCACCATTAATTGAAGTGCAGTCACCATAGCAAAATTACAAACAATCAAAACACAAAGAATATTCAGAATTATCCAGATCTATTAATAACAGTATGATGTAATTGTTTGGTTACATATGCACGCATTTTGTATTTTTTTAAAATGGTATAGCACACACAAACACCCGTTGGCAGTGCATTACAGATGGAACATCCTATAATAAGCCTGCCTATATGATGCTTTGGAGGCTACCTGCTCTGGTTTGCCATTTTGCCATTCTGTGTGTCTGTTTGTAGTGTACATCTCCGTGTTGGTCTTAACATAGGATAAACACCCACGACAAGTTGCAAGACTTCACCTTTTGCCCACTGACTGCAAGATATAGTCATCAGCTGGGGTACATTCATAAATGATTTTTTTCTGATAATCTAATGTCTGTAATATGAACAGCAAATTAGATTGTCTGGCAGTTGCAGAGATGTTAAAGTGTTATTGCTAGCATGTGTTTTAGAAAAGATTAACCCATTAAAATCAGTGGACAGATTTAAACGCATATGTGTCTCACTGCTTACCTGATCTGCAGATGATTATCACCTGGTTTAAAATAAAAATAAAGTAGAATATTGAAACTTTGGCCGTTATTTATTTGGTTACAAGTTCAGTTGGTCAATACAGGTTTTGATAAAACTGTTCAAAAATAGCAAGAGTAATAAAGCAGCGTGTTTTTTGTTTTGTTTTTTGTTACAAAACAATGCATAAAATTTGTCTTATGAAAACACTGAATACAAAATTGCTTCACAGCACAAACCCTTCTAAATTAGATGACTCAGTGATTCTAACTGAAGATCCATTCGAAAGTCCTAAGAGCCGGACATCCCATCAATGGTACCTGTATTTGTGTCGTTTATTTGTTTATTTTTTTACTTTGCATCAATAATTAGAACTACACCATTTGTTTCTTTTGGCTGTATGAAGACTCAAAAGACAAACCAGTAGCTGTTTCTTTAAATACTCACAGAATGAAGATGAGAATCTACAGACATGTCCAATGCTATTAATGTTGCAATTATTGCCTTTTTCTTTTCTTCCTTTTAAACCTCACTCTTTGACTTGCACATAGCCATATTCATTAAAACAATTTTCAGTGAGAAGCCCAATGTGTTAATAGACAGAATGAGAGATTTCTGCAGGCACCATTGTAATTTTAAGTATTCCACATTTAATAGGATTTTGCTCTGTGCAGCCTTTACAGTATTCAATTCTCGATGCTACAGTTACACTGTCTATACTTTTTATATAGAACTGTTTGATTTACAGAGCTTGACAGAAGAAAAGTAGAAATAACAAGTAAAGATAGTTGTTGGTTAAAGCCCCATGTTGGCTACAGTAAAAACCCGATAAAGACAAAGGCATGAGGAGAAAAACATTCAGAAGATATTTCAAAGGATACTGAGTATTCCTTTGATAGTCAGACATGAGGCTTTTAGTGATTACCATAACCAGTTAACCACACCAAGGTAAATCTAAACTTACAGAAGATTACAATTCATATTCATGGTGGTTCTTCCATTAATAGATACCAACATTAAGATAAGCATTAACCATTTACCAAAAATGTTGACAAAAATGAAAAAAAATCTTCTTTTTAGTTGACACTTTATTAATAGTTTTGCTTTAGCTTTACTCCAAAGGACTGATCTTACAGGAAACACGCAGTAGCCCCTTACATATGACACTGTTCAGCTATGGAAATTCAAACATTGATCAGTTGTCCAGCCAACAATGTTCTCTGGTACCATTCTAATTCAAACATGGTATGCCCAAAACTATTCGCACAACCAAATAGACCACTTGGTAAGTCCAAAAGAAAGTATGTCCTCTTTCAATCCTAGTAATTTATCTATCAACACACATTTAACACATTGCTCCTCTGTAGCATTCAGGTACATGCTAACACAATGTCAAGAAGGAAAGATATCAACACTGGCCTTAGAGAAACAACCTGCTGCCCACTAGTCTAGAAAGAACTATTTTATCATTGTGCCGTGAAAAAGATTTGCAAGTGGAGAACATTTAGAACAGTTGCCAATCTTATCAGAGGTGACTATCCCAGGCCATTCCCCCTTTAAAGGTAGACCATGCAACGCTCACAAAAACTACAAAAGCCCAAGAGCTTTATAACAATTTCTACAGGCATCGATAAAGCATCAGTGAAGTAGTCTACCTTCAGATGCAGAAAATCAAAAGGAGTAACACCAATCACATCTCCAACTAGCTGAGGGAATTGCCTAAGAAGTCAGTGTGACTCATTGATAAGCAATTAGAATTAGACTCACAATTGAAAAAACACAAAACAAACAACTTGTCTGGAAAGCTTCCCAGAAGAATGCCTCTTCTCCCTGAAAAAAATATGACAGCACATATTTTGTTTGCGAACTTGCATCTAAATAATACAAGAATTCTGGAACAATGTTCTTGGGAAAGATGGGAGTAACCTCCTTTTACTAATTTAAGTTTGAGAAAGACAACCTCTGACAATTAATATGAGATTTGTTTTACTAAATCTCCTCCATTTCAAAAATCCAACCATGACAAACACTTTTTGACAGCTCCTGTTTGAACACAAAATATCTGTATCAAATGTGAGGTGAGTATCGTTCTAACAAGGGTTCCCAACTGACTGAACCAGCCTGATTAACATAAGCATCTGTAAGCCAATATTGCTTACTGATGGATTTCCTGATCACTATATCGATTTATGTCATGGGTGAGAAGGTTAATTAAATGTGAATAGTGTTGCAGGAGAAATACATTGAACACAAGGTAAGGCAGAGTGGAATCAGTGTTGTAGTTGCTACAACAACAATCAATGCAGAAATAATGAGGGAGGATTTAAATGGATGTGGTTGAATGTGACATGCAGATGAATTAAACAACTATTAAGACAGCTGAGCTATGGGTTAGTTGTACATTATTGATGAGTTAGTGGATTAACAAGGAATATGCTCTGACACTACTAGTTTAACTATCATAACAAGAAATATAATAGGACTGACTAATCAAAGAAGGAGCAGAACCAGAGAACCCTTTGGGTAACCTGGAACTGTTATTAATTTCCAGGAATGGCTGTTACAACATGCCAAGTGGATCTAAGTCATTCCTGATACTGACAATAAATATTCACCAATTACTGCTAAACATTATTGGGCAGGGTGTGGTGTAGTGGTGGAGAGACTTCAAGAAGCAACAACAACCATGTCTTCCCTCTTCATTCTCTGCCCATTTCCTATCTGAAACACTGTGAATAAAGGCCCCTGGTGCAACAGAGACCAACTGAAATCACTGTTAAATAAATTGCTTCTCCATTTTCAATCCTAAACAGTCATGAGAAAAACCACAGCATCTTTCTAAAAGGGCCAACCTTTTACAGTCTAAACAACCCTGTACAATTTCATATATCTTTAGTGAAATAAATGATTGACACCCCTTGGGGAAAACAAACACAGAAAATAAACAACTTACCAACATCTGTTGTCATGACAACAAACCCCAAAAGCCTAAGAACTGTTAAGGGTTTAAAACAACAGCATTGCATCTTCACATTAATATCCATGCATAATACAAGGCAATTCATGCCCAGGCAGCCCCCAGGGAGGGAGGTTGTCTCTCCTGGCAAGCCCAATTGCCCTGGCAAACATAAGGCCTCCAGTGGCTACCACAATGGCCCTGGTGGTTACCACAGTCTCAGTCTCTTTTTGGGTAGGTAGCAGAATGGTTAACACAGTTCCTTTGGTCCCTAGCATGACTAACCAGGTGTTTAGCACGGTCACTCCAGTAGTTAGATAATGGTTTTGGTGGGTTGCATGTTGCCTTCGGGGTGAGTGTGGTGATTATGGTGTTTCAGATTTTGTCCAGCATTGCCAAAATGGAGGAATAGACATGTTGTTGTCCCAATATAGGAATAGTTTCTCAGTGGATTTCTTGTTTCCTTACCCTAAAACAGACAGAAAACAGACAATCTTTATTCAAACATCGTTTGAAAAAGATTTCAGGTTAAGAACAAATAACATAAAAAAGAATTAAGAACAACTACATCCAATGCAACTCAGGGGTTTAGTGCTTACAACGCTTTTACGCATAAAGGTCCCTGGTTCCACAGAAATACTATCATTGTTGCATGATCATATAAAACATATTCTCTCAAGAGAAGCATGGGTGATTTTGCTCTGCTCTTTTTAGTTTCCTAGTATTTATTTGGTGTCATTCCCCCAATGTTCTAACTCAAATCAATTCAATTCAATTTATTTATATAGCGCCAATTCACAACACGTTATCTCAAGGCACTTCACAAAAGTCAGGTACATACATTCCAATTAATCCTAATCATTGAACAGTGCAGGTAATCAGAGGGAACACTTCCTTAAATAATTTGGTTGGGATTGGGTCTAACATACAAGTTGAAGCTTTAGATGAAGCTAATATTTCTGATAACTCAGGAAGCTCCACAGGATCAAAACAGTCCAAACACAGATCAGGTTCTACAGTTATTTCCAATGTTGTCTCACTTGCTGAGGATGAAGTAATCATCTTCGGGAGTATGTCAAAGATTTTCTTTTTAATAGAATAAATTTTATTTAAGAAGAATCCCATAAAGTCATGACTGCTGAGAGCTAAGGGAATGGATGGCTCAACAGAGCTATGACTCTGAGTAAGTTTAGCAACTGTACTAAAGAGAGACCTGGGATTATTCTTGTTTTCTTCTATTAATGATGAGAAATAAGCTGTTCTAGCTTGGCGAACTGTCTTTCTATACAACAGTAAGCTATTTTTCCAGATTAAGTAGGAATCTTCTAGGTGTGTAGAGTGCATTTTCTTTCAAATTTTCTAACATTGTGCTTTAAAGTACGCAGATCTAAATTAAACCAAGGAGCCTGCCTCCTGTGAACAATTACCTTCTTTTTCAAGGGTGCTGCGTTGTCTAATGCACCACACAAAGATGAACGAACACTATGTACAAGAGAATCAATTTATGAAGGGGCAGAAACAAAATTATTGCCCTCCACTGTGCTTTTCTGTGATAATGAGGAAATTAAAAGTGGAACAGATCCTTTAAAGGTTGTTACAGCATTGTCTGATAATGATCTACTATAATGAAATTTTCTTTCAGATGTGGAGTACTCAGTTAAATTAAACTCAAAGGTTATTAAAAAATGGTCAGACAGGACAGGGTTATGATAAAATATTGTTATGTCTTTACACTCAATGCCATCTGTCAGCACAAGGTCCAGAGAATGAAGGCAAAGATGGGTAGGTTTGTTAATGTTTTGAGCAAAGCCAATTGAGTCTAAGATAGCATTAAAGGCTATATTTAAACTATCACTTTCAGTGTCAACATGAATGTTAAAATCCCCCACTATAATAACCTTATCTGTATTTAACACTAAATCAGATAAAAGGTCTGAAAACTGATCTAAAAATTGAGAGTAAGGACCTGGTGGACGGTACAAAACAACAAACAGAAGTGGTTTTAGTGCTTTGGATGATGAAAATTAAGGATTAAATATTCAAAAGAGTTGTAGCTATTGATTGGTCTGATTTCCCCCTTTTAAATTACTTTTTAATCCATTCAATTTTGGCCGTGGGCGAGACACTGTCTTAATAGGGTAATGGGTGGGTAGCAGTACAGAAGCTGCAGAGAGGAGTGTTAAATTACGACCCTGCTTCCTGGTCTGAACCCTGGGTTGTCAGAGGTTTGGAGAACTAATAAATTCGGCCAGATTCCTAGAAAGAAGACCTGCTCCATCCAAAGTGGGATGGATGCCGTCTCTCTGGATCAGACCAGGTTTTCCTCAAAATGTTCGCCAATTATCAATGTAGCCCGTATCGTTTCTCTGTTTATTCTAGCTTCATTTATTTTCCCTTCAGCTGTACCGTTACTATTCAACCACCTCATACCTCTAATTTTAGTCAGCTCTTGTCCATATCTGCCTATCAGTCTCTGCCCATGATGCTCAGTTGTTCTCACCTGCCATGCTCTTTAAATATTTGTAGTTTACCATTCTGCCTAGCCCCTACGTTATGCCAGATTGTCTATTTTTAAGTGAATTTTGCTAGTTTCAAGTAAGTATAAAGGATTATACAAACTGATAACGATAGTTTAACAACTTTTAGGACTACTTTCATTGCTGATACATTAATATTTCCATTACTGACAAGTGGCCAACACTTTTTCCTCACAGCTAGAAGGCTGTGTTTTCGACTCACTACTGAAATAGGATCTAGTCACTCTGAACAACAAAAAAGTGAATACACGACAGCTGGGTGTTTTTGTCTATGCATATTTAACTCCTTCAGGAACTAGGTTTTGCTCTTTTTGTTTGTCTGTTCTGTGGGTGTTTGCAGTTTATCTCAAATGTGTCCCCTGGAAATATTGGAAATATCTGTTCTACAATTTGAGTTACAGTGTACTTTCATAGGAATAAGTCACATAAGTTACACAATAAAATGTTCAGACAAGGATGCTTAAAAAAAGCCCTGCAAGATTTTGGACTTGCCCAAAATATCTTCAAAACAAAATTGATGACATGCATCAAATGATTTACACAGTAAAAAAAGTATTAAGGGTAAAAAACCTCTCAAAATTGTAAACAATACAACAAAATAAGATAAATTTTATTTTAGTTATAAAATGTTAATTGTACCCAAAAGAAAAGAAATTTGCTTTCTCCATCTCAGAACTTAAAAAAGTCTTTAGTTCACCCCTAATTCCTTTTATATCTCATGGAAAATGAGCGGAATCATGGGCATGAATCAGTTTTGTACATAATGATAAAATTAATCTAGAATTAATTAGCAAATTAATCTAGACCTCGATTAATCTAGACATCATCTGAATACTGTGTGACCACAGTATTCACATGAGGCACTATGATTCAGACTGAACAATTAAACAAATTAGAAATGGTTGATGTGAATACAGCTACTATCAAATGTTAGAAGCAGGTTGCATACCCAGCTCTGTCTAGTTAAAGTTAGATAGCCTTAAGGCACCTAACAATTATTTTTAATCAGAAATGATTTCTTACTGTATTCTGCTTATGCTTTAAAAGAAACCGAAGCAGTAAACATGGTTTGACTGAGCTTTGTTGAGGTTTTGTTACAAGTAAGAAAAAAAAGAATATCCCCAGAATCCATTTAGTGCTAACAGTCTAATGAAAACATTCTGTCTCATGTTTTGTTGAGGGTCAAACATGGCACAATGTATTATAAAAGTTAATTAAAATATGTATTGAGTGTTTCAATTACCAGTGACCATTAAGAATAAAACTAATGTATTGTATTATTAATTACATTAATTACATAACTCTTTTTCTCACTATCTGACATTACATCAGACTAAACAGTTTCCTCTTTTAGATCAGTAAGGATCACCATGATTATTTCTCATTATGTAGAAATAACAGTATAACAGTACCAGTATAACATGACATATTTCACAAAAGATTTAAAATATTTCTTCATTGAAAAGTTCAATTACACTAAGATTACAATGTCTTTAAATATATTGGTAAAATCCAGATGATACTGCCATTGATGTGTAAGCTTTGAATGATGTAACTCATAACACTTAAGTTAAATGGAGGAAAACCCGAGGATGTATTTCAAGTCAAATACTCAAACACAAAAAATCAAAAGACTCTGGAAATCGGGAACATAATTGGGTATCTTCACTAGTTTTGTTCATCAGGAAAGGAATGCGAGCTGTGTCCCAGAAATAGACAAGTTTGTTAAAAATGTACACGATATCTCCAGAAAGACATTTGGAATATGCTGCTTAAAGCTGATAGGAGAGTGCCATGTACAAACGTGGGCTGAAAGGCCACTCAAAGGGGAAGAAGTCATATATCCAAAAGCAACATGAAAAAGGCAGATTACAGTTTACAAATACAATCAGGGACAAGGGTCTTAATATTAGGATAAATGTCCTGTGGTCTCATGAGGATAAAAAGAATGTGTTCTGTCATGCAGTAATGCTTCATTCAGAGGAAAAAAAGGGAAGCTTGTAGACTACAGAGCACTGTCTTAAAACAAGAAAACGATTTAAATGAGTTATCTAAAAGATTAGCCAAATCTTCCAAGCTGACAGTTTTTTCTGTTCTTCCAACTGCTGGATTTAGTGGGAAATCAACATCATAAAAATATAGCATAAAAATATGTGATGTTGCCAGGAGACAAGTCAGTTAATGTAGTTCATCTCTGATCTGATACAGCTTCTTCGCTAGGTGCAAGGGAGCAGGGGGAAGATAACAGCGCCATGGCAGATTTTGTATTTTAAATCATTTTAGCAGGAGCGTGCATTCGAGTGCAAAGTGAGTAGATAGCTTGAGGTGATTTTTAACAGTGACTTGACTCTTGAAGAGCCAGTGAAGAGGCCGGAATGGAGCCCTGTTTCTGTAGCTGAAAAAAAACAACTTTATTTCCTCTCTTATCAGGCTCTGATTTGCAATTTTAGCCTCTGTCAGACTGTTTAGAATGGCTGCCTGCTTCAACAACAGTCAATACATCACATATTTGTTCAAAACTTATTTACACAAGTTATAAAATAAAGATTTTGGTATTTGACAGACCTGAACAGAATGTTTCTTTTTAATCAGTTTCTTGTGATTTTTTTGAAATTACCTTGCCCTCTGTAAATACATGCGAATGAAAACTTAATATAGTCTGTCTTCTATTTTGTGTCAGTAGATAGGTTGTATGTTGGTTGGTTTGACTTGGCTAAGTTTCTTTACCCTCCTACTATCTTCGGGGTCAATTTGATCCCATTCAATGTTTAATGGCTCTAAATAAATATTTGACATATTTGTTTTGGCTTCATATTTAGTGACTTTTCCTAATTTAATAGAGACATATGGGTAAACATAAAACTAAAATGACAATATTTTTTCAGTGTCCTGTACACATGTATGCATCTGTGTGCTTTGGGGTCAATTTGAGTTTTAGCTGTACAAAACATAAGAAATGGTAATATATTTTACTTACATGTGTTTTAGATGATATTGAGTTCAGTATAAAATGAAAATGTCTAATCTTCAAAAATTAAAGGCCCTAAACTCTATGTAACCATAACTATAGCAGTGCATGAATGACTTATAGTTCACACGACATGGAGAAGGGGAAACACTGTGAGAAGTTTGATATTTCTCATCATGTGGGGACGGAAAAATACAATTTCTGTGAAGATATTGATATTTTACACAACTTGGGGTGGAGCAAACATATAAAAGCGTGCACAGCAGCCTTCTGAATCATCTCCTTTGGGGCTATGTGTGCTCTACAGTTCTCCTGTCTGCTCAACTGAAAATTACTTCTAAGAAATTAGGTTTTGTCAAATTCTTTGACCAATGAAGGTGTCATAGAAGAGAACATGTCTGAGACAGAGGATAACACTGAGGAGGATCCTGAATATGAGGCATCCTCCTCTGATGAGGATGACACTCAGTGTTGACCCTCCTGTACTCTCTCAACTTCCAGCAAACACTAAATTTTCCACAAATGGAAGGTTTTTGTGGTCTGTTTCCACTTTCACGACAGGGTAGAGGGAGTCCTCTAATGTCAAATGGTTTCAGGCCCTACCAGATACACTGTCAGCCATGTCCAAGCCATAGAATCAGCATTTGTGCTGTTTCCCATGCCTTTGTCTGCCACAACACTGTCTCCCAGGCTCGCTGCAGCTCTGCCCATGCCGTCTTCACTCTCTCCTGCCCAAGATTCTGTTGCAACGCCTGATGAGCTGGAGGAGCCGTTGATGTTTTTTGTTGGGCAGATCAAGAACTTCAAGAGGATAATTCTCCTCTATCATTCTCCTCAGCTGGTGGAGAAATTGAGGGACCTTCATTCGCCTCTGATCTCCAGAGTGCTGCTGTAGTTCAGCACACGTCAGGTCTCCAGAGTGCTGCTCCAGTCATTGGGTCCGGCTGACTCCTCGGCTCCAGTCATTGTGGGTCCAGCCGATGCCTCGACTCCAGTCAACGGGGGTCCAGCCGACATCCTCGGCTCCAGTCATCGGGGGTCTCGGCAACGCCTGATGTCCTGCCCCTGCCACTGAGGGTCAACGTGACACCTCTGGCCCTGCCCCTGCCACTGAGGCTCGACAATTCTGCCCCTGAGAGTCAGCTGGGCGATGCCGCCGCTCCAGCTCCTGGTCTCAAGGCCTTCCATGGTTTCAAGGACAGACTGATTCTCGTCCTGGTCGATGAACCCAGGGACGAAGGTTTTGAGGACGAACCGCCGCCTGATCCTGTTCCTGAGCGGTTCGAGGAGAAATCTATCGTCGTTCTGGTCCAAGAATTCAGCAACGAAGGGTTCGAGGACGAACCACTGCTTGACCCTGTCCCTGAGCGGTTCGCTCTCGAACCGCTGCCTGATCTTGTTCCTGGTCTTGCCCTACGAGGGTTCGCCAGGCTTTGCTTCAGCCTGTGAGCATTCGACAGGCTCTGCTTCTGCCTCCGAGTGTTTGCCAGGGGCCATTTCTGTGAGGATCAAGGGTGATCAGCCTCCATGTTTTCGTCAATGGCGGCCCAGACTCCTGCTCAGCCGCCGCAGGCCGCCCAAGTCTCTACACCTCTGTCGGTCCCCTAGGTCCGTGAGTTATAGGTTCTAGATCCCAGTTGAACTTTGTGCTTGCACGGGACGGCCTCCTTGTCACCTGTCTGAACTCTGTGCCCACATGGGACGACCACCGGGTTGCCCGCCTGAACTCTGCGCCCGCACGGGACGACCACCGGCTTGCCCGCCTGAACTTTATGCCCACACGGGACGACCACCAGGTTGCCCGCCTGAACTTTGTTTCTGTTTTTTGTTTTGTTTTTAACCGTGTCCTGTCCGGCAGAGTAGCGCTCAGAATTGTTGTCTGAGTGCAAAGAAAAAGTCCAACAGATTATTTACTTTCACAAGTGGAGCATTAAAGCTAATGCTTTAAATCTCTGCTTGATATTCATAAAAAGAAACTTTAGTAGCAACTGCTTTGGGATTATTTCAGTTGTTACGGAGACAGAAATGAAATGGGAAAAAAAGAAGCACGAAAGAGAGAAAGGGGGGGGGGGCAAAAAGGAAAAGGGAGAGAAGGAGAATAGAAAGAAAGAAAGAAAGAAAGAAAAAGGATGAAGAGAATACACCCTGCTTGCTTCTACATCTGCAGAAACGTTAATATTACCAGCTTTTTTCCCGAAAAATGCACAGTGCTTATCAATGCAAGGTGTATTTAGTGGTAAATGCAGCTCAATATAGAATATTTGTTTTTCTGTTAACACCTGAATCTAAACACTTGTGGGTCTGAGCGTGAGCGTGTATACAAGGTTTCTCCATACAAATATGCACTAGTGAGTGTGAGGAGCCACAGACCTGCCTCCCTGGACCCATGACAGATACGGAAGAGATCTGTTGGAAGATTTGACAAGATCTGAGCCACAGACATCCAAAGGCCCCCCAGAGCACTGGAACCCCAGGAGAACCACCGCCGGGACTACTGCAACCCCCCCAGAGAACAGCAGGGGAGAGTCCCAGGGGAACCACCAAGCAGCCACAGTGCAGAAACCTAGGGTGCTGCATCGACGAGCCCACAGGCCCCGCTGGCAGCTGTCTACGCTTGAGCAGATCCAGCTACGGACCCAGAGACCCAAGACCCTGGGACATATCACTCCATAAGCAGAGGCCCGACAGAGCCCAGCGGTTCAGGCACAGGCAAGCACCCACCGTGAGTGAGCCAGCACACACCAAAGCACCCAGCCCCGGATACCTTGAACCACAAGTACACTGGCGGGCAGAAACACCAACCACCGGCAGCTAGTGTGGCGGGGAGGGCATAGGCCCCACATTTGTCGGGGGGTCTAAACTGATCCAGGAGAGGGAGCAGCCCAAGACCCAACCTGACACGAAAAACAAGAAAAAACACAGTCACAATCACACATGTCCACCCTCATCCGTACACATAAAAACACTCACACTCATGCACCCAACGTAAAGACAAACAACAATGGACGTCGTACACTCACTTACACTCCCCATACATACTCTTTACTCCCAGGTCCAGGTGCTGATACCCCATTGGGACAACCAACCCCCGCACCCATGAGGTGGTCCCCTTCCCTCCGAGGGTGGAGACAGGCAGACCGCCCCAGCACCTGAACCTGGCCGGGGCTGGGCAGAACCTAGACCCTGACCCCCCGCCCTGACTCCAGTCCCCAAATACTCCCATTCTCATCCAGAGAGGGGACCATGTACAAAAGAGGGGTCTACATTGTCCAAACCAGCCCGCCAACCCGAGTCACCACAGAATAAAATAGTCCCACCACCCAATGAATTCCAATCCCAACCCTATGAGCCCCCCACCCCCAATGAACCCCGACATGAATCCTCCCACCAGGCCACCCCCACGCAGGACACAGATATCGAACACATGACCCCGAACCCAAAGGCCCTGAATCCCCTCCACAGCACATGGGCACACCCCCACAGGTGAGCTTCATCCCCAAAAAGCCAACAAAGCAACACCAACACCAACACAGTGCAAGCTCCGCACACAGATCTGCTCCAAGCAACACCGCCGCGTCTCGCCCCCACCACACAGTGCGCCATGACAGCAAGGCAAGGGCCTCTAAGCCACTGCACAACCCCACACCCTAACCCCAGAGGTGCCCCAGGATCCCGGCCACCAACCCTCACGCACAGCACACCTCGCCGCACCAAGTAGGCTGGCCAGCACCTCCACCAAAGCGAAGCCACATCTCAATCAACACTGCACACCACCCGGCCAAGACCCCTTGTCGGAGCCTGGCACTCCCCCAACCGACGGACCGGGCACAGAAGCCAGGAATCGAAATCCAAGGCAATCCAAACGATTCCGAGAGGGCCAAAAAGCCAGCACTAGCACCAGACAACCCCCAAGATCCAAACCCCAACCCCAGCCCAGATCCCGACCTGAAGGCCCGCTCCCTCTCCCGGCCTCCAACCCCAGACGGAAAACAGCAAACGGGTGTGTGAAAAGACCCCAAGCATACCTCCACCCACTTAAATGTGGTGTTAAAAAAGAAAAACGGGTGAGAAAGAGGCTCTGCCCCCCCACCCAGAACCCTCAATGTCTACATGCCACTTCACCCTTAGAGGTGAGTGCAGGCACCAGAGGTTAGTGTAATAAAATACCATCCCTCTTGATGCCATTGACCGCGCTCACTCCCGAGGCCCTAAATGTGAATGCCATGAAAGTGTTATAAATGAGTGTCTAAATTGTACAATAAAATTGGGGCACAGGCATTCTATGGGACCGCAGAGATGGAAAACCCTTGCGGCACTCCAATGACGCACCTGCACCCTAAGGCCCTATATGAGTGGGAGTGTGATGGAGTGGGCGGAGGGAGGTGTCCAGGCACGGGGAGGGAAGGACTGGGGTGTAAAATGCTCTCCCAGGGAGCAGGCTCCCCAGTTGTCCCAAATAGGCATCCCCGTTCGCCGAGTTCCAACAAAGGACAGAGGCATAGGCACATCCATCGGGCGAAAGGCTAGGGACAGGGACCAGGCCCCGAGAAGCGACCGAAAACCGGGACCAACACCCCCAGCCCCCCTCCAGAACCATCCAAACCCTCGAGCCCCGATCCCCAGCCCCGACACCCAGTCCCCCGCCTGAAGGAGCCTCCGACCCCCAAAAGAAGGAGCCAGCCAGAAATGTGCGCAGCAGCAACCAAGAGTGCAGCCCCACTACAGAAAAAAGAGCAGACCAGCCAGCCCAGCTCAACAAGAATACGCTACACAAAGGAGGGCACATGACCACATGCCCAACCACCACGGACCCACGGGGCAGAGCCAACAGAGCGCCTAGTCCCCGATGCCTGGCACTGAACCACAGCCACAACCAGGCAAGCAGGGCAACAAAGCATCCCACACCAACACCGAGGCCGCCAACAAGAAACACCCAACCCAAAATGGCAGGCCCACCCAAATGCAAGCTTCGGGCCAGCATAGGCACATGTACACCCCACAGGCTAACAAACTGAGACCCCCAGGGCCAGCCAGGCAGTCAAGCAGGCCCCACCATGCACCACCCCGCCCACTACTGTGCCCAAGGGAAAGACTCCAGCCCAGCAAGCAGAAGAGGAGCACAGAAAGGCCATAGCATGCATAGCAAAGGGGCTGCACTCCCCCCCCGAGACTCAGAACCACCAACATCCATGCCAGCCAAGCAAAAACGACAGAGCCAAGCCAAGCTGCGGTTCTCCCTGAGCCAACGCCACAGCAACACCACACATCCTTCCATACATTGGTAGGGGCACGGTGAAGACCATCAACCCCAAGCACACACCACCCACCAAGAACCACCCAGCTGACAAGCAAACCCCACCTGAGTATAAGGCCGAGAAGCCCGATGCAACTGCCTAGCCCAGCGACGCTTGCCCAGCAGCACCCACACACAGAGGCCAGAGCCACCATGCACAGGACCACTGCCCCAACGCCACTGCACGCCAAACAGCGGAAGACAGAACGCAACAATGAGCACCCAAAGTAAAAGCTGTGCACAAAGCCCACACCATGCAAATGCGCCCCCACCAACCCTCCAAAAACAAAGCACCCTGCAAAAGTGCACCCCGTGAGAAGAAGACCCACAGCATCCAGGTTCAATAAAATGCCCAACCCCCACACCCCTGCCAAAAGTAGCTCCACAAGAAAACCCACACCGAAGCCCACAAAAGGCAGAGAGCCCTCAGAGCCAAAGCCAAAACCCACCAAGAAGCCGAGACCAGTCCACCCCAAGATCAACCCCGGCCAGCCTGCAAATGCAGACCCCTCTGACCACCCTCCCCCAGACAGAACCAGGACCGGCGTCAAGAACCGGAACCCAGACAAGGAACCAGAATCCGAACCGGAACCATCCAGTTCCAAACGATGCCCATCCCACCCACGGCCAACCACCCACCTCCACCCCAGAAGAAAGCCTACACCCACCCCAACATTCGAACAAGTCCCAGAACACATAAGACATTAGACACCCAGGTTGACTCCGCCCCAGCCCCTCCCACAGATCCTCTGCCTTGCCAGCAGTGTGCACTCGTTGAAAGAGAGAGCACCTGCAATGAGAGGGTTCTACCTGCCAGTTTAGGAGGCCCCTAGACCCATCTATCCACCGAAGGCCCCCGGGCCAGTGCCAGGTGCCAGAGCATGTGCCAGCCCAAACCCTGGGTGACATACCCGCCCGGACCCAAGCCCCCCCAGCCCAGCCAGGACCCCAGCCCGGGGGCGACATACCCCAGGAACCAAGAGCCCTCAAGGTCATCCCAGACCCCCCCAGGAGCAGCCCAGCCACCAGGCCAGTAACCTATGCCTGCCGGCACAGGCTCCCCAAAAGCATTGCATGCAGCCACCAGATGCTGCCCCCGAGAGCCACAAAAGTCCCACCCCGGTTGGGTCCACAGACCCCCCAGCGACCCCAGCCCAGGGACACCCCTAATTCCTCAAACCCAGACACCCCCCAGCATCTGCCACAATGCCCCACAGGACGAAGCCAAAGGTCCCCCACCCCCACTAGGTGATAGAGCCAATTAAAGGAGCCCAGCCCAGAGAGATTGATCTGACATGGAGCCAGAGGCTGTCTCATAATCCAACAGAAGGTTTCTGTACTGGTTAATATTGAGAAGGTTTTTATTTTTCTAATTCATGAGGATAATTTTCTTAGCTATACATAAGGCAGTGAAACCATGTAAACTGAATTAGTCTCTATGGTCACATCTAAGTTGCCCAACAAGCAAACTGAGGGGGAAGGTGAAATATTACATCTCAGACACTTTGATAAGTCTTCACATATTAGGCGCCAGAACCTCTAAACAGGTGTACATAACCATAGTACGTGGATGTAATTGTCAGGTACATTGCCTGTGCAGTGTAAACAAATATTAGATGGTGCAAAACCCATCCTGAACATCCGTTGACCTGTATAGTATACTCTATGAAGAATTTTATACGGTATTAGTTGTAAACCGGTGTTACTAGTCATTTTAAAAGTTCTGGAATATATCTGAGACCAAAATATTTGGTCAAAGTTAACTGATAAGTCCACCTCCCGTTTCATTATAGGAAGGGTAATTGGTTCATCTATATTAGACAGTGTCCTGTATATCTTAGACATTAATTTGGGTGGTTGAGTTTTAAGAACTCTAGTACACTTGATGGCATTCGTTTTAACCCTAAATTAATTTTTTATTATAGATTTAATTTGTTGATATTCTAAAAATGTATTCTTGTCCATTCCATATTGTATAATTAATATGTTAAATGGGATGAACTGAATTCCTTCAAATATATGTTCCAGGTATTCAATTCCTTTACTCCTCTAATCTGGAAAGTTTATCATATTATGTTTTTGTAGGATGTAAGAGTTTTTCTAGATGGGTGCGCGTCTGCATAAGATTAGTGAAGACCCTGTCATTTTTACATATTCCCACCATGCTGTCAGAAAGGTGCTGATATTGAGGCTTTTAAAGCACACAGGTTATTTTATATTTGAGCTAATAAATGGTAGATCAGAAATCTTAATATTATTGCATAATGTCTGTTCTACATCTAGCCAGGGTTCATCCAGAGGACTGTGTTTAAACCATTTTGAGATGTATTGTAGCCTGTTGGCTAAGAAGTAATGATGAAAGTTAGGCAGATCTAGTCCTCCTTTATCTTTGGTCTTTTGTAGCATTTTTAAGCTAATATGCGGGGGTTTATCTTTCCAGAGAAATTTAGTGATCGAGGAGTCCAGATATCTAAACCAGTCAGTTGATGGTTTATTTGGGATCATTAAGAATAAGTAATTGATTTTTGGTGAGACCATCATTTTTATTGAAGCAACCCTGCCCATTAGTGATATGGGTAGAGATTTCCATCTAGCAAGATCGTCTTCCACTTTTTTTAAAAGTGGGATGTGGTTTAGTTTTGTCAAGTCTGCCAATCTAGGAGAAACATTAATACCCAAGTATGCAATATTCACTGACTGTAGTTGTGTATTAAGGGAATTGTGGAAAGAACAGTTAATTGGAAGAACTGTCGATTTCAACCAATTTATAGAATAATCCGAAATTCTTGAGAAAGATTTCATCAATCCAGTTACCTGAGAAACAGAGGTTTGCAAATGCTGGAGAAAGAGTAATACATCATCTCTATAAAGACTGATTTTATGTTCAATATTCATGCATTTTATGCCTTTAATATCTTTAGTTTGCCTGATTGCTGCCGCTAGTGGTTCAATAAAAACTGTAAATAATGAGGGGAAAGATGACATCCCTGCCTGGTGCCCCTCTGAAGATACAGGTCCTTCTCAAAATATTAGCATATTGTGATAAAGTTCATTATTTTCCATAATGTCAGGATGAAAATTTAACATTCATATATTTTAGATTCATTGCACACTAACTGAAATATTTCAGGTTTTTTATTGTCTTAATATGGATGATTTTGGCATACAGCTCGTGAAAACCCAAAATTCCTATCTCACAAAATTAGCATATCATTAAAAGGGTCTCTAAACGAGCTAAGAACCTAATCATCTGAATCACCTGCAAAGGATTCCTGAGGCCTTTAAAACTCCCAGCCTGGTTCATCACTCAAAACCCCAATCATGGGTAAGACTGCCGACCTGACTGCTGTCCAGAAGGCCACTATTGACACCCTCAAGCAAGAGGGTAAGACACAGAAAGAAATTTCTGAACGAATAGGCTGTTCCCAGAGTGCTCTATCAAGGCACCTCAGTGGGAAGTCTGTGGGAAGGAAAAAGTGTGGCAGAAAACGCTGCACAACAAGAAGAGGTGACCGGACCCTGAGGAAGATTGTGGAGAAGGGCCGATTCCAGACCTCGGGGGACATGCGGAAGCAGTGGACTGAGTCTGGAGTAGAAACATCCAGAGCCACCGTGCACAGGCGTGTGCAGGAAATGGGCTACAGGTGCCGCATTCCCCAGGTCAAGCCACTTTTGAACCAGAAACAGCGGCAGAAGCGCCTGACCTGGGCTACAGAGAAGCAGCACTGGACTGTTGCTCAGTGGTCCAAAGTACTTTTTTCGGATGAAAGCAAATTCTGCATGTCATTCGGAAATCAAGGTGCCAGAGTCTGGAGGAAGACTGGGGAGAAGGAAATGCCAAAATGCCAGAAGACCATTGTCAAGTACCCACAGTCAGTGATGGTCTGGGGTGCCGTGTCAGCTGCTGGTTTTGGTCCACTTTGTTTTATCAAGGGCAGGGTCAATGCAGCTAGCTATCAGGAGATTTTGGAGCACTTCATGCTTCCATCTGCTGAAAAGCTTTATGGAGATGAAGATTTCATTTTTCAGCATGACCTGGCACCTGCTCACAGTGCCAAAACCACTGGTAAATGGTTTACTGACCATGGTATCACTGTGCTCAATTGGCCTGCCAACTCTCCTGACCTGAACCCCATAGAGAATCTGTGGGATATTGTGAAGAGAACGTTGAGAGACTCAAGACCCAACACTCTGGATGAGCTAAAGGCCGCTATCGAAGCATCCTGGGCCTCCATAAGACCTCAGCAGTGCCACAGGCTGATTGCCTCCATGCCACGCCGCATTGAAGCAGTCATTTCTGCAAAAGGATTCCCGACCAAGTATTGAGTGCATAACTGTACATGATTATTTGAAGGTTGACGTTTTTTGTATTAAAAACACTTTTCTTTTATTGGTCGGATGAAATATGCTAATTTTGTGAGATAGGAATTTTGGGTTTTCATGAGCTGTATGCCAAAATCATCCGTATTAAGACAATAAAAGACCTGAAATATTTCAGTTAGTGTGCAATGAATCTAAAATATATGAATGTTAAATTTTCATCATTGCATTATGGAAAATAATGAACTTTATCACAATATGCAAATATTTTGAGAAGGACCTGTATAAGGAAACTCCAGACCATTTTAATAATGCAATAAATTATTCTGTTTTATTATATGTCAAATATTTAAATTCTTAATGTGTTTTATGTACTTAAAGTTCTGCACTGAAAGCAACTTTCAAGAAGATTCTTACGGCAAACCATTGAAGCTAATTGTTAAAATAAAAATAAAGGTCATAAATATCTAAGAACCACCCAAATGTAAGGTGACGGTTTCAAATTTGTGTTCCTTTTTCCTGTAAATAGATCTTAGTATGTTTCAAAACAAACATTTAAATGTGTTCATGGTACCTCTAGAAACTGTAAAAACGTACAAAAACAGTTCAATACAGTTTAATTGAAATCGTTTATAGTCCAGTCAGAAATTCAGTTAGTTGGATTAAATCCTTAAAGACAATCTGGTAAATCAAATCATATAACCATAGATTGTGATCAGGCTGGAATGTACACTGGTCAGAAAATAAAGGGAACACTCAAATAACACATCCTAGATCTGAATGAATAAAATGTTCTCATTGAATACTTTGTTCTGTACAAAGTTGAATGTGCTGACAACAAAATCACACAAAAATTATCAATGGAAATCAAATTTATTAACCAATGGACGCCTGGATTTGGAGTCACACACAAAATTAAAGTGGAAAAACACACTACAGGCTGATCCAACTTTGATGTAATGTCCTTAAAACAAGTCAAAATGAGGCTCAGTATTGTGTGTGGCCTCCATGTGGCTGTATGACCTCCCTACATCGCCTGGGCATGCTCCTGATGAGACTGCGGATGGTCTCCTGAGGGATCTCCTCCCAGACCTGGACTAAAGCATCCACCAACTCCTGGACAGTCTGTGGAGCAACGTGACATTGGTGGATGGAGCGAGACATTTACCACTGGTAAATGGTTTACTGACCATGGTATCACTGTGCTCAATTGGCCTGCCAACTCTCCTGACCTGAACCCCATAGAGAATCTGTGGGATATTGTGAAAAGAACGTTGAGAGACTCAAGACCCAACACTCTGGATGAGCTAAAGGCCGCTATCGAAGCATCCTGGGCCTCCATAAGACCTCAGCAGTGCCACAGGCTGATTGCCTCCATGCCACGCCGCATTGAAGCAGTCATTTCTGCAAAAGGATTCCCGACCAAGTATTGAGTGCATAACTGTACATGATTATTTGAAGGTTGACGTTTTTTGTATTAAAAACACTTTTCTTTTATTGGTCGGATGAAATATGCTAATTTTGTGAGATAGGAATTTTGGGTTTTCATGAGCTGTATGCCAAAATCATCCGTATTAAGACAATAAAAGACCTGAAATATTTCAATTAGTGTGCAATGAATCTAAAATATATGAATGTTAAATTTTCATCATGACATTATGGAAAATAATGAACTTTATCACAATATGCTAATATTTTGAGAAGGACCTGTAGAAGCTGGAAGATGTTTGGTTTTTGGTCCTGATACATGCTGTTGGGGAACTGTATAACATTATTAAGCAGTTTAGGAAAGAGCTTCCAAAACCAAATTTTGTCAAACAAGAATTTCCAGTTAACTCTATCAAATGTTTTTTCTTCATCTAGAGACAATTTTTTGGTCTAAATATTTTTACTGTAGGAATAGTCTAAATTAAGTAATCTGCGAGAATTTGTGAATGAATGCCTCCCTTTTATAAAACCAGTTTGGCCAGGATGTATTATGAGAGGAATCACCTTTTCTAGTCTTTTTGCGAGGGCTTTACAGATTATTTTGAAATCAGCATTAATAAGGGATATGGGACGGTAGCTGGTAGGAAGTACTGGGTCTTTTCCTGGTTTTAACAGGAGAGTGATGTTGGCAGAATTTATATTTGGTGGAAGTATGCCATTTTCTTCGGTTTCCTGCAACATTCTTTGGAATATTGGAGCCAAAATATTCTAGAATTCTTTGTAGAACTCTGTTGGGAATCCATCTGGGCCTGGAGCCTTTTTATTGGGCATGCTTGTGAGAGATTCTTGGATTTTGGGTGAAGTCAGTGGTACATCCAGGGCCATCGCTTGATTATCTGATAATTTAGAAAGTGTTACTTTATCCAGAAATTGATCAATGTGATTATCTGATGGGTCTATCTGTTGTGAGTATAAAGCTTGTTAGAAATCTTTGAAAGTGCTGTTTATTCTTTCAGGATTATAAACTATATTCTCTGTCGAGTCTTTAACAGCAAATATACTTGTTTTTTCTTTATTTATTTTTAGCTGGTAGCTTACCTGATTTATTGCCATGTTCAAAGTTTTCTATTCGAAGTCTTTGCACTAAGAATATGGTTGTTTTTTTTGTCAATAATTTCATCTAATTCTAGTTTGGCTTTATGTAGTTTGCTCAGCATTTCCTCTACCTGGGAAGCTTCTAATGTGTTTAATGGTTTCTTCTAATTCCTAAATACGTTTGTTTTCTTTTTTCTTCTTATGTGATGAAAATGAGATTATTTTACTTCTCATCACAGCTTTCCCTGCCTACCAGAGAACAGATGTTGATGTCCCCGGGAGGTCATGAAACTCCAAATATGAAGTCCACTCTTGTTTAAAATATTTGATAAATTCTTCATCCTTAAGAAATGATTTATTAAACCTCCAGTTTTTGCTTTGTGGGTTTTCTTTTTTATTTACTAGAGTTAAGGAGACAGGAGCATGTTCGTTGACAGTGTTGGGACCCACCGCCATGTATTTCAACATTAAACTCTGGTACGGACTTTTCTGGAACTTTCAAAATAAAGTGCATTAACCTTCTTCCGGCCCAGCCAGGAAACGGGATAACTGCGAACTTCCTGTGATGCCACTACCCAAATAAAAGCACAGCTATTGCTACATCCGCCCTCTTCCACACCGGTGTTCATCGGGATAGGAGGGGGACAAAGCTGGCAAAAGACAAACTCTTCAAACTGGATCCAAGAGTGTCATAAGATCACGCGATCATATGCACAAGTTAAGTATGAGTTAAGCACTGCTTGTGTACCTGGTGATTTCATTCATAAAGAGGGGAAATTAAGGTATAAGCATTGCTTACTTTCTCTCCGAGGCCTGCCGAAACTGGGTCGCAGAGAAATCCCCAGTAGAGAAGCTGTTTCTACAAGCTGAGTCTGAAGGAAGGACAACGGCCCACATCATCGTGTTAACCCATGTGGTCAGCAGACCACCTAGGTACACCTTGCTAGTACTGGGTTGGACCCCCTTTTGCCTTCAGAACTGCCTTAATCCTTCATGGCATATATTCAGCAAGGTCCTGGAAACATTTCCCGGAGAGTTTGGTCCATATTGACATGATAGCATCACACCGATGTTGCAGATTTGTCAGCCGCACATCCATGATGCAAATCTCCCATTCCACCACATCCCAAAGGTGCTCTATTGGATTGAGATCTGGTGACTGTGGAGGCCATTTGAGTACAGTGAACTCATTGTCATGTTAAAGAAATCAGTCTGAGATGATTCATGCTTTATGACATGGTGCGTTATCCTGCTGGAAGTAACCATCAGAAGATTGGTACACTGTGGTCATAAAGGGATCGACATGGTCAGCAACAATACTCAGGTAGGCTGTGGCATTGACACAATGCTCAATTGGTACTAAGGGGCCCAAAGTGTGCCAAGAAAATATCCCCCACACCATTACACCACCACCACCACCACCAGCCTGAACCGTTGATTGAAGGCATGATAGATACATGCTTTCATGTTGATGCCAAATTCTGACCCTACCATCCGAATGTCGCAGCGGAAATCGAGACTCATCAGACCAGGCAATGTTTTTCCAATCTTCTATTGTCCAATTTTGGTGAGCCTGTGCGAATTGTAGCCTCAGTTTCCTGTTCTTAGCTGACAGGAGTGGCACCCGGTGTGGTCTTCTGCTGCTGTAGTCCATCTGCCTCAAGGTTGGACGTATTGTGCGTTCAGAGATGCTCTCCTGCATGCCTTGGTTGTAACGAGTGGTTATTTGAGTTACTGTTGCCTTTCTATCAGCTCAAACCAGTCTGGCCATTCTCCTCTGACCTCTGGCATCAACAAGGCATTTGCGCCCACAGAACTGCCGCTCACTGGATATTTTCTCTTTTTCGGACCGTTCTCTTTAAACCATAGAGATGGTGGTATGTGAAAATCCCAGTAGATCAGCAGTTTCTGAATTACTCAAACCAGCCCGTCTGGCACCAACAACCATGCCATGTTCGAAGTCACTTAAATCACCTTTCAACCATGTTCTGATGCTCGGTTTGAACTGCAGCAGATCGTCTTGACCATGTCTACATGCCTAATTGCATTGAGTTGCTGCCATGTGATTGGCTGATTAGAAATTTGTGTTAACGAGCAGTTGGACAGGTGTACCTAATAAAGTGGCCGGCGAGTGTATACACTGCTGTTCTGTTTACTCCTTGAGGAAACTTTCACTCTGTTACTTTTCTTAGTTCATGCTATGTCTGTTCATCCCTGTTCACCAAACCAAGCTGCCATGCCTGCTTCTGCTACCTCCAGCCTACTGAGTTTTTGTTTTGTTTATTAAAACCCATATTCATCTTCTCTGCAGAAATGGTGGTGCTCATTACAATTAAAGTGTTTCCACAAACACTTCAAAATAATATGAGTCAGTTAATCTTGAAGGTGTCAATTTTGGAACAAGAGCTTTTTTTTTTTATGTTAGCACCTTCTATGGAGATGTCAGTCAGTCATTTTCTATACTGCTTCTTCCATAGTGGGTCGTGGAGAAGCTGATGCCTATCTCCAGCAGTCTATGGGCGGGAGACTGGGTACACCCTGGACAGGTCGCCAGTCCATTGCAGGGCAACACACAAACAACCATGCACACACTCATTCACACACCTAAGGGCAATTATAGAGACCAATTAACTAACAGGTATGACTTTGGACTGTGGGAGGAAGCCGGAATACCCAGAGAGAACCCACGCATGCACGGGGAGAACATTCAAACTCCATGCAGAAAGACCCCTGGCCTGGAGTTAAACCCAGGACCTTCTTGCTTCTTACAGTGCTACCAACTGCGCCACCGTGCAGCCCTCTATGTTGATGTCTAAATTAAAATAGCACCACTTGGGGAACTGTTAGCAATAGTAACTGCATTTTTATTTCATGATAGGCTTAGGTCTTGGGGTTGTAAAATCTTTTTGCTAAGTAAAAGCATGACAGATTGGAACATTAGGGTAAAACACAAAAAGAGTTAAATTTTTTCCGCAACTTGCTAAGAAACAATTATCCAAATATTAGTGTGGGTATGCATATTTTTAAGCTTGTACATGTATTTAAGAGCAGTCAGTCAGTCATTTTCTATGCCGCTTCTTTCATAGTGGGTCGCGGGGAAGCTGGTGCCTATCTCCAGTAGTCTATAGGCGGGAGGTGGGGTACACCCTGGATAGGTTGCCAGTCCATCGCAGGGCAACACAGAAACAACCATGCACACACTCATTCACACACCTAAGGGCAATTTAGAGAGGCATATCTTTGGACTGTTGGAGGAAGCCGGAGTACCTGGTGAAAACCCACGCATGCAAGGGGAGAAAAAATGCAAACTCCATGCAGAAAGATGCCCGGCTGGGAGTCAAACCCAGGATCTTCTTGCTGCAAGGCAAGAGTGCTACCCACTGCGCCACCTATTTAAGACCATGTGGATTAAAAAGAAATCAACAATAAATTAAAACGTGTACCCACACATATCCCCTCCCCAAATAATGAACCCTCCTGGAAACTACCCACCTCGACCCTGCTATGAACTCATGTTTGGGTCTTTAGTTTGTTTCTTTGAAAAGTATGTACTGGAACTTGGGCCATTATCTCCCAGTGTAACTCCAGGTTCAGCTGTAAATGTCCCTCTATGTTTTCCGTTCTGCAGATAACTTCTGATCGTGCATTGCATCCTCTTAGACTCAAAAAGCTGAGCTAACACTTTGACAGGCACATCCCCAACCCTCTGTGGCACTGTGAGCGTTCCTACTGGAATACAAATCCAGTCCACACACTGCCGCTTGACAAATTACCTAATGATACCTGTCTGTATAATCTGCACCACCACGGGACATCAAACAGGTGACATCTGGACAAGTGTTACCGAAAGGCAGGTCACCATCCTGCAACCTTAGCAGGACTCTACCTGCAGCAGCAGATCAACAAAAATACATCTGCAGCATGCTCATCCTGCTTATCAGCACCACAGGTGCCCAGCTGAGCAGGGTGATCCATCTCACGGAGTTCCTGCTGCAGACGATGATTCATTGGAAAGGACTCACTTGGTGCTGGGTATTGATCTGTGAGGCAGGCCTGTGCCCAAGAATATATTTTCCCCCATCAGGTGACAGTTAGATGACACCAGGCTCAGCAGCATCACAGGGAGAAAGATTTTGATGAGTGGATCTTGTTATTTTTGGTTGCTATTAAAGTCAGCAACCATTTCAGCAACAATGAGAAAAACTTTCAGTCTTTTCAATTTCCATTATATCAAGAAATGAATCATAGCACCACCACAATAACATTTTTTTTGAAAATTACCAAAAATTAATTGCATCTAATTCTATTCTTGTTTGGTACTATGGTTCCCCTTGTTGTTAGGAAGGAATGGGAGAAGGTTGTGGAGATGTTAAAAGTAGAATAGGTTTATGAAACAATATTCCAAGGTTAGAAAATCTGACAGAACTGGTTAATCCATTATCTGAAAATGGAAATTGCTTAAAAGCAAATTTACCAAGACATGGCCAACAACCTAAACGACAGGCTGACATGGATAGTTCTAGAGGACCTGTAGAAATTATCAGTTGTGCACAGAACAACTTTACAAATCTGCTCTTTATGGAAGACTGCTTAAAATTAATTATCGAAAGAAAGCCATAAGCTTTCCTGTTTGCAGTTTGCCAAACGCCATGTAGGGGACACAGCGAACAAAGAAGATTCTCTGGTCAGATGAGAACAAAATTAGTTTATTTAACCTACCTGGAAAAAAAACCAATGAAGAGAAGCTAAAATACCAGAAATATGATCTCTCGCTTTAATTTTCATCAGAACTCTTGTTGCAGCATATTGGATCAGCTGAAGGTGTCATAATGCTGTTTTAGCCAGACTCTGGAGCAAGCAAGAATGCAAGAACCTGTTTTTTTATAAGCCACAATAATTCTGAGTGGTGAATATTGTCTGGTCAGGGAGCTTCAGGGAGCTCTTCTGGAGAGAGACAGAATCGTTTGATTTTTGAGTGAGGGAAGCAAGTGCACCTGTGGAGGCACAGGTTGACAAGTACAAGAAGGCTCTGTGTGTAACGATGGTTTCTTCTAACAGCCGGCGATGGAGGGTGGACAGTCAGAGATGCGACAGGGAGGAAGGAGCGATGAGGATCTTTTGAGGGAGACCAAAGGTAAGTTCTTTCTGAGCCTGAAGAAGGTGAGTTATCCAGTGGAGGTCCAAGGAACATACGCTCAAGACAAGATGCGGTTCTGCCAGGACGAGGAAAACACAGAGGGTAAGTAAGTTACTTATGGCTAAGAAAGTCACAGGAGAGGAGGTCTGATTACCACACAGCGAGTGAGAATTCTCTGGCATCTCCCTCAAGAACTCCACTCCTTTTTTTAGCTCCCCTTGCTGACAGAAGAGAAAACCTGTGCAGTCTGCCTACCTTCAGAATCAGAATCAGCTTTATTGCCAAGTTCGTGCATACAAACAAGGAATTTGACTCCGGTACACTGGGCTCTTTTGTTCTGTTTTTGCATTACAGAATATACAAATTTACAATTTACAATTTACAATATACAATATACAATATACAATGTACAATGCAATGTACATGAGACACCCTGTGGACAAACAGGTAAGTACACACGCATGCATCCTGCACACAGTCTCATGTATACAACAGAAGGCTTTTAACTGTGCATATCCTCGTAGTAAAGAATTACAATAGTCCAGCCTTGAAGTAACAAATGCATGGACTATTTTTTCAGTGTCACGCCTGGATAGGATATTTCTAATTTTGGCAATATTCCAGAGGTGCAAGAAGGAAATCCTAGAAACCTGTTTAATATGGGATTTAAATGGCATGTCCTGGTCAAAAACACCACCAACGTTTTTTACTTTATTACCGGACGTCAATTTAATGCCATCCACATTAATTGATTGACTAAGCAGTTTCTTCAAAGACTCCGGTTCAAAGACAATAACTTCTGTCTTGTGTGAATTTAGAAGCAGAAAATTTGAAGTCATCCAAGTTTTTATTTCTTCAAGACATGCCTGTAGTCTATCTCGTTGGGTTCATTAGGATGTCCTCATGCTGTCTGATAATTTTACCTATTAGAAGCATATATATAGTTAAGAGAACTGGCCCAAGCACTGAACCCTGTGGTACTCCACAATTAACCCTGGAGTTTGAAGAGGATTTATCATTTACACAAACAAACTGGAATCTGTCAGTCAAATAAGATTTAAACCAGCCTTGTGCTGTTCCCCTGATCCCTACAGCACAATCCAGCCTTTCTAAGAGAATATTGTGATCGACTGTATCAAATGCAGCACTAAGATCTAACAGAACTTGTACAGACACAAGTCTATTGTCTGAGGCGAAGACAATATCATTGGTGACTTCCATTCAGTTTTATCTATATGGCGCCAATTCGCCATAACAACACGTCGTGTCAAGGTACTTTACAAAGTCAATTCAATCTATTCATACACATTTCAAGTCAGGTACATACATTCCAATTAATCCTAACTATCAAACAGTGTAGTCGGATTCAGATTATTATTATTCAGATTGGTTAAAAATGTATCTATCTAAGGGGAACCCGGCAGATTGCATCGAGTCAGTGACTTGCAGCATTCATTCCTCCTGGATGAACATGCAGTGACAGTGGACTTTCACTAGTGCTGTTTGAGTGTTATGATGAGCTCTGAAACCTGACTGAAACTCTTCAAACAGATCATTGCTTTGTAAATACTCACACACTTGATTAGCAACAATTGTTTCAAGGATTTTAGATAAAAAGGGATGATTGGATATAGGTCTGTAATTTAGTAAGTCATCTTGATCAAGTGAAGGTTTCTTAAGTAAAGGTTTAATTACAGCTACCTTAAAAGCCTGTGGTACATATTCATCTACTAAGAATAGATTAATCATGTCTAAAATGGGGGTGGTAATCAAAGGGAACACTTCCTTAAATAATTTGGCTGGGATTGGGTCTAACATACAAGTTGAAAATTTAGATGAAGCCAATATTTGTTGAGGGAAGCAATGGCAAAGAGAATGTTTGTGTGAAAATTAGAAACTATGACGATGTGTGGAAGGAGCAGAAACATGCAACTTTTACAAAATAACAAAACAGGTGAAGCTCACAAATACATAAAAAGCTATAGTAGAGAAAAGGGGTGATAACCCATGTAACAAAATCCTAACATACCAAACAAGAATATCTTAATTATCAGAAAGGCTAACATTGTTTCAGAAAACCTTCTAAGACAAGGTTAACAAGTTAAATGACAGCATGAAGTTTTTTCACATTGGCTGCATTGCTTTGAAAAAGATGATTTTATTTAGAGATTTTAGTAACCCTACCAAAAAATAATTAGAAGTTTACTCATTTATCATTGTACTGTTTAAAATAGTTTAAAAGGCAGGATCTGTTAACATGAAAGAGCAACGTATACATCTGGAGGGCTACCCTAAAGTGTTGTCATATATTCTACAACAACTTTTCAGTAAATATATATCTAATGGAGCCATTGATATGAAAGTAAAACAAGATGTTGGTAACATCAATGCTAAAAAATAAATCACAGCAAATAACTCTTTAAAGTATAATGAAAGCATTGAATACACTTGCTAAAAATTGTTTAATGGTCAAATAAAGGCCATTTATTTGACTATTCTAAGAGCTTTTTTTTCTTTCTCTGAAATCAATTGAGATGTCCATGGATGCCTGTTTGGAATTGTTGTCTTGCTGAAAATATCCACCCTTGTTTCAACTTCACCATCCTGTTAGATGATGGCGGTTCCTGTCATTAATGTCGAGGTACGTTTTCTCCACTCATGTCTTGAAATGCATGAATTCGGCACCATATGCTGAAAAACAGTCCTGCACCATGTTATTCCCACCAAACTCCGATAAGAGAAGGAGTCAATCAAACAACCAACCAATATTCCAATCATCACCTATGCTTTTAGCTGCTTTGAAAAATGAATGAAAAATAAAATCAGCTGAAATGAGCTTTATTTTAAGGGTAATGGACTCAAAATGAGGCACAAGACGAGAAAATCGGTTATTTGGTAGGAACTTCGAGCCAAGTTGTACCTATTCACTGAAAGGCCAGATCTGATGGTTTAACCATCTGGTAAAAATGCCTTCTGAAGGCCCTTCGAGGAAGGAATTTCTGACATGTTCCAATAGGAAAATACCTATTAGCAGACCCAGTACTTACTGGAAAGAATATATCTCATGGCTCAAGAACCACTTGGTGTTCCCCTAAATGAAATGACTGGGAAGATAGGTGAGGGAATATCAGCTAAAGTTTTTTTTACTACTTGCAGATCCAGGAAAAGTTTTAGAATATGCATGGATGCTTGCCTCCGCTTGCTCAGAATGAGGGACTGCTGCAAAGTCACTGACTTGATGGAGTTGGTTGGGCTTTTTTAACAGGTATCTTTTTTAACCAACTGGCATGTTTTGTATTATAGCTAGGATTACACTGGATTGTATACAACTGGAAATTGGATGGATGGATGGATGGATGGACGGATGGATGGATGGATGGATGGATGGATGTCTATGTTCTGGGAACTGCTTTGGAACCTCTGGAGATGACTACAACGAAGGATGTATCGTAAACTGAAGAACATCGCGGATAGCACTGGGTATCCTCTTCATCAGAAGATTTGCTGTCACACTGACTGTTACAGGAGATCCTTTCTGTCCACAGCCATCAGCATCTACAAATCGTCTTTAAATAAATTTAAATAAAATGCATTGCAACATTTAATTTCATTTTTGGATTATTTAGGTTTTTTTAAATCAAACTGAATTAAATTCAACAGTACCTCTGTGATAATTACCACACCAATGACATTAAATAGCTGTTACTGCACAGTTTATAAAGAAAACTAGTTTTGTGGAGCAGAACAGAGGAGTCAGGCTAACATGACAGGAAGACATGAACTGAGGTGGATGTGTTTTGATGTCTTTTTCCCTAATTTCTAGCATTGGAAGCATGCAGAAACCTTTCCTGAGCATCAAATTGTCCTGAAGGATGAAACGTGCGGCACTTCCTCAACACTGTCAGCATCTGCATGCTTTGAGCTTTGGCTGCAATACGTATAAAGACAGCAACTTGCAGTTGTTATGGGGGGATTTGGCTCTTTCATCTCACTCAGAGTGAGAAGATGTTGCACCGACAGCGCTCTGAACACCAACAGTACTCAAAATAAAACCCAGCTAGTGACAACAGCCCTCTGCTTTTTTTCCTCATCTTTGAAATAGCTCTTTAGCTTAGGAGGAGCTTCTAGAAAGTTCAGCATTGACTTGTTGGAAGAAAAGTTGTGTTTGAGAACTGCAAGAGGGTTTTCTACTTATAATCTAACTCAGGCATCTAATTAAACTTGCTATCGTGTGTTGTATTTTAATGTAGCTGCATTTAATTTAATCATGTACACAGAATAAATGGAAGAATAAAAACAGTATGGAGAAAAAGCAATATAAAACTACTAAAACTTAACTTGGATCACTAAGGTGCTTACATTTTGACACAACTTAAAAGACTCTCTCTCTACAGCACCTAATTTTGTATTTTTACTGGAACTCTGGGTTGTTATAGCATAAACTTCAAAGAGGAAATGTAATTAAATCACTTTTAAAGATAGCAAAACAACATGTCTCCACCATTATTAAATCCAAGGTATAACAACTTAATTTCCTCATAAATTAAAAATGTTGGTCTTGACATGGATTGTTGTGACTTACCAAAGAATATTCAGACAACAGATCTCGATAGAAATTAGGTTTCCTCATATGAATTTAACTTTTTCCTACTGAGTAGTATTTCCCGCTTCTGCCTCAAAATGTCATTTTGCTCGTGATAGTTCTGACCCACATGCTGAGAAACACTCAGAAGAGGAGACTAGGTTATGAAGAAGGTTTATTTTCTTTAACAAGGACAAATGAGAACTGTTCTGGAACAAGTAGATTGCCAACTGTATGGAAAGAAGAGAAAGAAGCAAGGGAATCAAAAATGCTGTAGTAAACCTGGGATGAATAAATCAAAACACTACGCTTAACGTGGTGACTGTAACTTAAGGAAAGACTTACTATGTTGGAGTGATCTAACCGCTGGGGGGTGGGGTGAGGGATTCGGAAACTGTCTATGTGGCGGCTGGTTTTAGTAAACAGTGCTCTGTAGCGATGGCCTGAGGGTAAAACTCTGAACAGTTTATGTGCAGGGTATGCAGGGTCTGCAGAGATTTTTGCAGCTCTTTTCCTGACCCTAGACCTGTACAAGTCCTGGATGGATATGAATGACAAATCAAAAATTTTCACTTCATTTATTTATTTTTTTGTCATTTATTTAAAATGGGACAGTGGAATTTCATAAAACAAATGACAATTCAAGTTTAAGAAGCCAGAATTAGCCTAATGGCTATTTTTCATCTGTAATCCCCTACAGTTCATTAGGTTTTTAAATTATTATTTTTTCATGAGTTAATTACTCAGAATCTTTAATGGGTTGCTAAAAACACATATTTACAACACACATATATACATACTTAAGTGCTATTATTTACACAAGAGGTGCATCACATTCGCAGGGCTTCATTTGGTGCAACAATCACTACTGCCGGTAGATGTAACCCAATGGAATTGAATGAACCTTCGGGTGGTGAACCACTTTATGACACAATGGTTCAAAATGATTCTATGCTTCAAAAAGCCTCATTTTGACATCACTATTACTTAGAGCAATGAACAAAGCAAGGATTAATTGGGGCTTCAGCTTGTACCACTGAAGGCAAACACTCTGGCGCTGAAGTGCTGGCAGCCTCCTGCTTACACCTCCAAGCAATCAGCAGATTTGTCGCACCTGTCACCCAGCACACCTGAGAACTCCAGTACCATCTGAGAAGTGAACATAGTAAACAAACGAAAAAGCACACACACACAAAACTCCAGATCCTGACACAAAGGCTGTTGTGCTGACCATTGTGAATACCAGCCCAGTAAGGCGATGGTATTAGGACAAAATGGAAAGGTGTGAGACGAGCTCTGACATTATTGAACAGCAAAACTCTGCACATACATGGAATGAATTCACACAATTTCTTAAAATACAAGAATTTATTAACAAAAATAAGTCAACTCATAGTCAAACATATTTCAATCAACAAACTCTTTACTATGCTAAAACAATCCAACTAACTACCAAGCAGAATTAAAGCATAGGGAAGACTAATAGGCTATGTACAATATAAACAAGTTGATTAAAGATGATTGGAAATTATGACCAAAAGAGTGATGCAACATTACCATGAAATGTTTATGTTTGAGAACCAAGGATTATCTTGAAGAATCTGGAAATGAAGTTAAGTTAGTCTTGGAACCAACTTAGGAAATAATCAGCAACATTTAGACAACCCTTCACAATGCAAGATCAGATAAAATATTATTTTAATAAAATAATATTTAAATAAAATAATATTTTAAAGAATGATCTGCTGAATAAAACCAACCTTCTGGATGACTAATTCTCAACGGTGTCTAATTAGCTGCCTTCATTTATTCAAATAATATTTGAAGAAATATTATTAAGGGAATATTTGGAAATGAGCCAAATCTTTCTGGAGAAATGGGCTTAATGGTGTTTACTTAGTTATCAAATCTAGTTAATGATGTTCAGGGACTATTATTCACTAGCTTGAAAACTAACAACCTTTCTGCTAAATACTCTTTAGTAGCAAGCACGTGTTCTTACCGGTTAGCATTTGAGCTATCAAAGAAGCGGATAGCTTAGCACCGGAAACAAACACATACCTTTAAAATACCTCGGTTAATATAAGGGTTAAAATGTATAAGCGCGGACGGCGCGTTATGATCAATGTTCTGTTTAAAAATCACCCTTTAAATAACGTCTTTCTTAACTTTAAAAACATACAAAGAACACAAACCGGCTCGTGTGCTGCAGATAGCCTGCTAGCACTAAGGTAGCCGAGTTTCATAAAATGAAAAACGTTTAGATCATTTCATTCTACATCTGTCTCTGCCCAAAACACTTAACCTCATGAACCGTGGTGAGGAAACGTTGTCCAAGGGCGAAGTATGAAGAAGGTATCCTCAGTCAACAAGCGGTTAGCTCGGTAGCTTCGCGGGGGGTTGCTCTCTGAACAAAAGGGTCAGCTCCGGATCTGTAGCTGGGCAGCCCGTCCTGTCCGCTGCGGTCTCTGCTGTCTTCCTTCCAGACTGGGAGACCACGTCTTTGCAGGGGGTTTCTCTCGAACATTGTTTGCTCCTACAGGGCTCCGGAGAGACAGTCCAGCAATGCTTGTACCTTAATTACCCCCGTTCATGAATGAAAATACCGGATACACAGACAGTATTTCATTCGTACTTAACTTTGCATATGATCGATGATTGTATGACATCCTTGGATCCAGTTGAAGAGTTTATGTCTGTTTGTCAGCAAAGAGACATCAGCGCGCTTTGTCCCCCCTATCCGGTCCCTCTGGAAGGCCGTGTGGAAGAGGGCGGATGTAGCAACAGCTGTGCTTTTATTCGGGTAGTAGCGTCACAGGAAGTCTGCAGTTATCCCGTTTCCTGGCTGTGCCGGAAGAAGGCTAATGCACTTTATTTTGAAAGTTTCAGAAAAGTCCGTACCGGAGTTTAATGTTGAAATCCATGGCTGTGGGTCCCAACAGCATGCTTTATTTATCACCAGATGAAGTGTTTGTTCGGTAATCAGCATAACTCTGAGTCTTGTTTGTGTGAAGGCATGAAGTAGCGTGGTATAACGTGACCAGATTTCTGAAATCAAATCCGGGAACATTTCCAGCTTGGAGATTAAAATAATAAAATGTCAAGATATACTGAAAACATTGGTACAGTTACAGTTTCATTTATTTTAAAAATATTTATTCATAATAAAACAATAAAATTCAAATATAATAAAAAAGTGTCTATCCATTGTTGTTAATATTTCCTAAGAATAATTAAACGAATAAAGTAATTTCAGCTGGCACAAACTTTTCAGCTCTTTCCCTGCTCTTAGTTTTCTCTTCTTTCTCTCAGTCTATTGTTAAGGAAATAATTTAAATTGCTTTTGTCCTACTGAGGTGATGACCAAGTCTGAAATGACAATGGCTTCCACCTTCCTTTCTGCCCCCTCTGGTTGGTCAACCCAAGGAATTTACAAGCTGAAGGGCAAATGCGCCTGAACAAAAGGTGTTTTGTTTTTCTTCCTGTCTCTGGAACCCCTGCTGGTCCAACAAACAATTTGTTGCAGAGGAGCCGAGATGTCTGCGTGAAAGTTACGTTGATTCTCACCTCTGCTCTTTCTATTTTTCTACAACAATTTGGCATTGCGTGGCAGGATTCCTTGACTGAATTCCTCTGAGGACATCGACGGAGAAGGGCTAGGCCAGCCTTGGAAGAGTTTCCTCGTCTCATACCCCGATTTACTGTTACAGGGAAGGAGAACTTCTCCGTCGAGGTTCTTGGAGGCTCAGCACAGGAATCCGGAAGGAACCTGACTTTTTTTTTTTTCTCAGAGACGGTGAGATCCTGAATCAGCATAATTTAATAATTACAATCATCATTTGTTTTACCAAGCTTGGGTTTAAACCTAAAAACAAATTAGAACAAAATATCCAGATTCAACATTTTAAATTTCTACCAAATTGAAAAGGTCCTATTAATTAAATTGAAAGCTTAAATTTATAAACCTTTCTACTGAGGACGAGGGTATGAGTGTTATAGGATTGTTCCACCTTAGAACATACATCTTAAAGGACATAGCTGTGTGCGTTTGAGCAACGGTTCGGTCCATGTCATCTCCCTTGGTGGTTATGACTGTGAACTGATCAGTAGCTCGCTGGCAGAGTCCCCTCCCTTTGTGTGGTTGAGTGAGGCTGTTCTGGCCAATTGATTAGGAGCCTTATGTGATTGAAAAAGGCTCTCCTGACTACTTGGCTGGAAGTAAGGCTATCAGGCTGCCAGAAAGCCTTGAACTCCTGTGGAGACGTCTATAGGTTTTAAGGAATATTCCCCCATTAACCGGTGTGTAATGGGTCTGACGAGTTCTAAAGAGACACCTCCTCCTCAGGGAGAATTGTTTGACTACATGGTAAAAGAAATATGGACCAAAAAGCACAGAGTGCATTAATGAATGGGTTAAAAAATTTAATTATCCTGCAGATGGTTCGTTCAATCTTTCTATTCTACAAAAAATTGAGGAGGCTATAAACAAGAGAGAGGTAAAATTAGAAAGACAGAAGAGTTTATCAAAAAGATTTGCAGGCTTTGAGGAAGCTGAGAAGCGTCAGAGAAATAAATATTCTAAACTAATGGCAGGTAGTCAGGATGACCGTAAAGATATATGTGGATGACAGGACAATTGCTCTATTTTTGCTCCTATTCTTGAAAACTCTACTGAAAAATCTGAAGCAACCCACAGCAACAACTCTCACTGAAGGAAGAGAGCTCTGAAGCAACATCTGCTGAACTTCACAGCACCTCTGGCTCTTCTGTTTCACTGCCAGAACCGAGTTCCAGCCCCCCATCTATGCATACCAGAAGACTCATGGACACACTATAACTGCTCCTATGGTTGAAGTAATGGGTTCCGATGGACCACCTCACCTGGTTTTCCGATCATGCACTTCCCAGGATATTGATGAGTTTGCCAAACTTCTCCCTGACATAGCTCAGTCAGGTGAAGTGTTCTCCACTGAATTCACAGCTTTTTGCAGGGAATACCGTCCCACTGGTGCTGAAATACGCAGAATCTTGGCACGTAAAATGGCTGCTTCTGACATTGCCAAGATCCATGTCAAGCTCCCTGATGTAAACGTACGTCTGACACATGAAGCTTGGGACAACATTGCAAATGACACCTATAAGTATGCTGTTAATGTTCTAACAGATGCCATAAAGAAATAATTTCCTAAGAAGATCAACATGACTACCATCTACACTTGCAAGCAGAAAGCTGTTGAAACTACAGATGCTTTCATTGAAAGAGTGACTGAAGTTTTGACAAAGTACAGTGGTGTACAAAAACTCCATGACATGGGCCATGAATCAGGGGTATGGGAGACTCTGGTCTGTGATGTTGTTATAAAAGGATTGCTTTCACGTGTGGCACAGCCTTTCACAGCTACATACATGGGCTGGGCAGAACAACCTCGCCTCTCTGATATTCGTAGATATGCCAGACATGCTTAACTCATGGCCGAAGAAAATTAAAAAGGACAAATCGGAAAAAGAATTGCATCTTGCTGCAAATACAATGTACCAGCATGTCACAAAGGGTGGAAGAGAGAGAGATCAAGGAAGACGAAGAAGATGGAAAGGACAAGGACTTGGTGGACGTGGCAGAGACCCTTGGGCCTGTTACAATTGCGGCCAGAAGGGGCATTGGCAAGAGGACTGCCCCCATCCAACCACTGCTCCACCTTACAAGGCTGATTGACTAGTCATAGCAGGGGAAGCTGGGCCACCACAGCGACAGCCGTCTCGTCAAAGCAGTACTGCACCACACCTCTCTGACACACACACATCTGCTCCACACACTCTCTCTACTCCTCCCATTTCCCACCTGCATACACACACATATACCCACACACAAGTCCAAACTACCTCTCCTTCTTTTCCTGTTTCTCACAATGAAGATCTGCTTTGCAATGACTGTAATCATGACTTGGCTGAATTACAACATGCTATTTCAGTTTTGGAACAGAAGTTTGAGAATTACACTCCAACCTATGCTCAGTTTACCTCAGAGGCATATAAAGCTTTTCCAATGTTTGATCTTATGGTCTCAGGGAAGAAAATATCATTCATGGTAGACTCAGGAGCAACTTCCTCTGTTGTTAAGGTGGATGAGTTTCCAACACCCCCTAAACTCAGTGGAAACTATGTTTTCTCTATGTCAGCATCAGGGCAGACTACAAAGAAACATGTTACAAAACCCATTGCATGCGTGACACCTGAGGGGTTTTCCTTCAAACATTGTTTTCTGTTCTCAGAACTGTGTCCCATTAATATGATGGGGAGAGACCTCATGTGCAAGCTTGGAATAACATTAATCTCTACTCCAGAGGGAGTAAAGGTCTCTACTCAGTCTGAAACAGTGTTTACTGCAATACAGTCTTCTACACAAGCATTACATTATGCTTATGTATGGAAAGTTCAAAATTCATTGTTTTCACAGCAGTTACTGGAGGAGGTTAGATCAGCTGTTAATCCCTCCTCTGATTTTATGCGATCTGTTGATTTAAACTGTATTGCTCATTTGTCTTTGGGTCCTGACAAAGAATATGAGAAAGCTTGGTTCCACATTTCCTGTGAAAAACTAACCATTTCTATGCTGTATTGGAATGCTAATACAGCTGCGCTCGCTGTTTGTCTGAAGTCACACCAGCTGCAGTTTTTCAAAACAGGAGACTCTGTCCCACACATCGCTTTGGCAAAATCTATATTGCAGGACTGGATAGATGTTGGTTATTTTGTGTCAGAGTGTGAAAAAGAATCTGATTGGACAGTGGTACCACAAAAAATTAAACTAATCTCATGTTCTCTAAAAGACTGCATAGAAAAGGCCTTCAGAACTGTGGAATTATTTCCCACCTGTCGAGGGAGGATCTTGGGTCAGACCAAAGTGCAGACAAGAGCTCGGTAGCCGCATCATAGTTTATTCACCAAAGGCAAAAACGTAACAAAACACTGCAGGTATGAATCAAAGTCAAAATCCAAAACTTACAAAACACTGTAGGTACTAATGGCAAAAAGTAGCATAAGATCCAAGCGAAGCATAAACAAAGCATAGTCATGGTAGGGAACGGGATAATGACGAACACAAAGAACCAGCACTCAACAAAGACACAAAACCAACTAATATTCTGTGAGAATAACATGGAAGATAATCAACAGAACTGAGAACAGGTGCGACAAGGAGGCAGGGAAGCAGCAGGAACAGGTGAAACAAATACAAAGGCTGAAGAAGAGTGAAAGGACTAAACAAACAGAAAACACAAACTAAGCAAGATAATAAATCAGAGGAGGAAATAAAGAACTAGAATAACTATGAACTAAAGTAAACAAAGAAACTAGAGGAGGACATTGAAACAACAACCTAAGAAATAAAGAAAGAGCCATAAGGAGAATCTAAATTACAAAATAACCAATCACAAGAACCTGTAAAACAAAGTCCAAAATGTCAGTCCATGACATAAGCCCCCCCCTCAAGATCGGATTCCAGAGGACCACTTGGAGACTAAAACAAAAGTTCAAAACAACCCGACCAGGGCGGGTGGAGGGGGCCCCGGAAGGAGGGCAAGAGTCCAAACACAAACCACCGAACCAGGGTGGGCGGAGGGGGGCCTTGGGAGGAGGGCCAGAGTCCAAAACAAAAATAACTCCCAATAAACAAAACCAACAAAACCAAAGTCCATAATCTCCAGGACCAAAACAAAAATCCAGGAGGCCAAAATAAACCATCACAAGAACCCATAAAACAAAGTCCAAAATGTCACTCCATGACATCACCACAGTACCAAATTCTTTAAGCATCCTTTTTTCTTTATTTTAAAACAGATCTGTGTTTTTGTTTTGCTTTTTGCTTTGGCTTTTTAGTATAATGTTTGTCAGAAGCTTCTTATTAATTGGGTTAGGAGCAAATATGATGTGGGACAAAATAGGAGCTGTGAACTAGTGATTGCAATTTTTAAATTTGATTATTGTCCAAGCCAGAAATAATAAACTCTTAGATCTGGAGATATTTAGCCAATTCTTCAATCTCTGCAGAAAGCTGGCATCATTGTTCAATGCAGCGGTCCTCAACCTGTGGTTCCTGGACTCCTGAAGCCCGTGAGCCATAGATTTTGGGTCCATAAAATTATAATACTTAATTAAAGGTAGACCGATTACCTATTAAAAACAGATCTAAGCCAATGATGAGTTCCAGTCATTTTGATGGCTTTGTCTTGCATTAACACTCAAAATTTATATTCTGGGGAACAAAGATTGGGAATGAAGAGTTTTGTTTTGGAGCCGAGGGTAGGATTCTCTATAACTTATTAAAGACAAATGAAATCCTTTATTTTAGGAAAATAAAATAAATAAAAGCCCTCTCAACACTAAAGAGGATGGTTGGATCAAACTCCAGTCTCCTTGTTTGATTTCTTAGGGTTTAAAGATTAAAAGAATACCTAGGAGTACAAAGGTACACAAGGTAAATTCAGATTACTAAGAAATAAAATATTGGAACATTTATCAGCATTTAGATTATAGTAGTAGATTCTAGTAATAATTTTCTCCCCAACTCTCAAAATTTCAATAGCCCAAATTAAAGAAAATCATGTCTGTTCTCCTTTTGAAACATTATGTTGGAAAAAAGTCCAGTTTGCGTACTGAGTGTAGAGTGGAGATCAAACCAGCAGTTTACAGTTTAGAGTGGGGCTGGATCAAAACTTTGGATTAACTTGGAATATGGAAACAAAAGGCATAGTAGCAGTTATTTTTCATTTTCGTCAAAATGGACAATGGCCCAACATACTCCACTAAGTTAGGGTTACATTAAAAGACAGTCTAAGGAATAAGTGTATTTTTTATGTACACGGAAAAAAAGTGCTCTTTTTATTAGCACTGCATTAAAATATTTGTATTACAGAACCGTGGTGAAATTCTTTATAACTAATCCTTACAATAACTTAAAATGTCACAAATTTACAATGAAAAATATTCAGTTTTATTTTTTGGTTCTTGCATCTATTCACCACCATTAAACGCTTTATATTCACTTTCAGCTGGCAGAAACAGATAACTGGAAGCGTGAAAATAAAAGAGTGACCATGATCAGGCAGCGGTTAGTGGGAAAGTCCCAGTCCAGCTGCCCAGTTTGCTTAGCTTACATTAGCAGCCAGACCACCCTCTTTTCTCTAAAAAACAAAAGAAAAATAATAATTTCAATGTAGGATTGGTCTTGATGAACTAACTGCAAAGATGAAGTTTTGAAGTCTACCTTCTCACTTAAAAACATCTTAAAACTACTTTTTGTGACAAATTAATGGTTTAAAAACGATTGATTTCTATACTAACCTGCACTATTGCTGAAGCTTCTGGTGCCAAGCATTGCAACACACAACCCCACCCCGTTAACAAATCCTGGGGAAACCTGAAAAGATCATCTCCAGAGTAGGACCATTTACTCATGAAAGTAAAGATCATTTGCTCATGAAAGTAAATTTACAAGGATAAATTTGTATCAAAACGCAACCTGAGCTTTCCAAAGCCTGGGCTTTTCAAACGCCTGTGACATTCTACTGTCAGGATCTGTGCCATGTCTGTCTGTTTTGGTGCTATTTCTGTTCTTAGCCTCTAGATGGCGTTTTGAACCGGAGGAGAGGTGACAGGTGTTCTCTATCTCCTTGGTGATCTGCTGAGGAGTATTTAAGGAGGAGGCTGCCAGCAACTCACTGCCAGAGTGTTGCCCATTGTGGTACAGCTCAAGCCACATTACTTTGCCTTTGCCTTGACCTTGCTTTACTCTTTTGTAATTTTGGATTTGTTGCCTTGCAGGTCACCAGAACCTGACTTTGCCTTCAGCATCGAACCCTGCCTGGATACCGTCTTCTGGAAAGAAGCTATCCAACCCCATGAACCAAGACTCAAGCCTCCTGTTTCCTCATTGGATCAAACCAGCTGGCAGTCTCCTGATTCCTTCGTTCCATGGATCTACCTCTGTGAATCCTGTCCACCCTCCTCCTACCATTGCACAAACTACAGAAACTCTTGGACCACCAATCATTCTAGCACACCAGTGTTCACTGTCTCCGGTCCCACGGGTCAACAACCTCCTGGTCTCTCCAACCCCTCTGACGGATCTCTCCCTCAAATCAGTAAGGCAGAAATATCTTTAGTGAATATAGGTCCAGAGTTTCCCCTTGCTTATAGTTCTGTTTATTTTACAGTTGGTGTCCCGGTTCCAGTCTCCTACACATTTCAACATACTGTCAATAAACTTCTTACCGTTATAACTCTGTCTTCTGAATTGCTTTCTGCATGTGGGTCAAATCCGTTTGAAACATTATCACAGAACACTCTGGCCAACCCGACCCAGCAGAAGCATTCAGGAGAACTCTCTCAGAACAACATCATCAAATCACAACTCATGACTCTTCCCTCCGCTCTCTTTTTGAACAGCAGAAACAGACTAGCCAGCAGATTGAACAACTAACCTCCCTGTTTCAGCACACCCTCAGCAATCTCACCGCCCCGGCTTTAGAGGGTGCTGCACCCTCTCCGGTCTCCCAGCAACTTCCGCACTCACGTGATGTCACTTCCCCTAACCCTGAAAAATTCTCCGGGGACAAAGGTGATTGTAAGGGTTTCCTCCTCCAATGTACTCTTGTGTTTAATCGCTCTCCAGTCTTTTCCATTTGCCTCAGTAAAGATTTCTTATGTTCTGGGGTTACTCACTGGTAAAGCCCTGAGATGAGCGGAGGCGCGTTTTTCTAACTGTTTAGATTTTGGTTGTACATTCTCTGATTTTGAGGAGGAGTTTCGACAGGTTTTTTCCTGTGAGATTGATTTAACTGCCACTGCACGAAAACTATGGTCAATTAAACAGAGAAACCAGTCAGTGGCTGAGTTCTCCATTGATTTTCGCACCCCCGCAGCAGCCTCTGGCTGGAACGACTGTGCACTCAGAGCAGTCTTCTTCCAGTCTTTAAACGATCCGTTAAAGGATGAGTTAGCATTAATCAACGAGCCCAAGACTTTGAATGGACTAATCAATTTAGCGGTCAGACTCGATAATCGGATGAGAGAGAGAAAAAGATCTCGACTTGAACAGAGCACCGTTAGGATTCGTCCTCCTGGCCTAATCACTGAAACATCTCGCCCCACCTCAGTTTCACATATTACCGAAACAGAACCCATGCAGATAGGGCGCACTCGACTTTCTCCAGAGGAAAGATTGAGACGCCGCCAGACTAATCAGTGTTTCTACTGTGGCTCATCTGAGCATTTCCTTGCTGACTGCTCTATTCACCCCATGGGACCAAAAGACCAGGTCTGTCAGTAAGTAAGGGGAGACTGACGGACCGTCCACTTACCCCTAGGCTCTGTTTACCGGACACAATAATTTCACACCGCCCTTTTCTGAACCTATTTGCCCTTATTGACTCTGGTAGTGATCAGAACCTTGTTGATCAAAGATTAGTTAATGAAGCAGAGATCGAGACTGAGCCACTTTCTGCACCCCAGTTGGTGTCCTCATTAGACGGACAAAATTTACCACGAATCACTCATCGTACCAAACCCTTGACATAAATCCTTTATGGAAATCATAGGGAGGAGATTTCTTTTTTTGTGTTTCCCATTGCTTTGAATTCCGTTGTTTTAGGTTTTCCCTGGCTAAAGAAACACAATCCTCACATTAACTTGAGAAAATTGTTGCTAATCAAATTTGTGAGCATTTATACAGCAATGACCTGTTTGAAGAGTTTCAGTCAGGTTTCAGAGCTCATCATAGCACTGAAACAGCTCTGCTGAAAGTCACTAATAATATTCTTATGGCCTCAGATAATGGACTTGTGTCTGTTCTGGTTCTGTTAGATCTCAGTGCTGCATTTGATACAGTCGATCACAAAATTATCTTAGAAAGGCTGGAATATGCTGTAGGGATCAGGGGAACAGCGCTAGGCTGGTTTAAATCTTATCTGTCTGACAGATTCCAGTTTGTTCATGTAAATGATAAATCCTCTTCAAACTCCAGGGTTAATTGTGGAGTACCACAGGGCTCAGTACTTGGACCAATTCTCTTTACTATATATATGCTTCCAATAGGTCAAATTATTAGGCAGCATGGGATAGCTTTTCACTGTTACGCTGATGATACTCAGCTTTACTTATCCATAAATCCTGATGAGCCCAACCAGTTAGATAGACTACAAGCATGTCTTGAAGATATAAAAACTTGGATGACGTTAAATTCTTTGCTTCTAAATTCAGACAAGACAGAAGTTGTCGTCTTTGGACCGGAGTCTTTAAAAAAGAAACTGCTTAGTCAATCACTTAACCTGGATGGCATTAAATTGACCTCTGATAATAAAGTAAAAAACCTTGGTGTTATTTTTGACCAGGACATGTCATTTATATCCCATATTAAACAGGTTTCTAGGATTTCCTTCTTTCATCTCCGGAACATTGCCAAAATTAGAAATATCCTATTTAGGAGTAACGCTGAAAAACTAGTCCATGCATTTGTTACTTCAAGGCTGGACTATTGTAATTCGTTACTATCAGGATGTCCACAAAATGCAGTTAAAAGCCTTCAGCTGATTCAAAATGCTGCAGCAAGAGTTCTGATGAAAATTAAAAAGAGAGATCATATTTCTCCTATTTTAGCTTCCCTTCATTGGCTCCCTGTTAAGTCCAGAATAGAATTTAAAATTCTCCTCCTCACATATAAAGCCTTTAATGATCTAGCTCCATCATACATCAGAGATCTGATTGTTCCATATGTTCCTAACAGAGCACTTCGTTCTCAGACTGCAAGTTTACTGGTGGTTCCTAGAGTCTCTAGAAGTAGAATGGGAGGCAGATCCTTTAGTTATCAGGCTCCTCTCCTGTGGAACCAGCTCCCAGCTTTAGTCCGTGAGGCAGACACCCTGTCTACTTTTAAGGCTAGGCTTAAAACTTTCCTTTTTGATAAAGCTTATAGTTAGAGTGGCTTAGTTTATCCTGAGCTATCTTCCTTATTTTTTACCTCCGTCTTCTTCCCTCCCTGTTGGTTGGAGTAAGGGGGAGTCAGGTTTAGCCTAAACCGGCTCAGTTATGGTTGAGGTGCAAACACACCCTCCATTTCTGCTACCTGTATGACCCCTTCTCTTTTCCAATGGTTATAATCAGTCCGACAGAGGGAGGTATCCCAATCATTGTGGTTTTTAGTATAACAATGACCATCAGTGGGACCCTTTGTGAGGTGCCTTGAGACGACATTGTTGTAAATAAGCGCCGTTTAACTAAATAATCTGAACTGAAACTATCTGTGTAGTTATGCTGCTATAGGCTTCACCCTCTTCGCTACATTCTCACACTACTCTCCAATTCTGCATTATTTGCTGTTATTTCAGCTTCTAACCTTGTTCTCTCTTTTCTCTTCCTAGAAGCTACATCTGGCCTGGCTCTGTGTCTGCCTGTGACACCTTTCTGGAGAGGGGAATCGTCCGAGCTTCTGCTGGCAACAACTTAATGCTCACCCTCTACCGATGATCCACATAGCCCTGTCTTTTATTGTTTAACCCTTTCTCTCTCCTAGACATGGAAATTGACTGAGCTTTTACTGTAACTAATTATATGTGCTCTCTTTCAGACTCTAACCTTGAAAACTGGCTCAGAGTTTATCTGTTATTTCTTTCTAGGTGAAACGACTAAAGGAGCTACATCCATTAACATTTACTTTTCATTCCCATAGAAAGTACTTCTGGATCAGTGCTTCTGTGTTCTTTTTGTGTCTCTGCTCTGTTCTCTCAAACCCCCAGTCGGTCGTGGCAGATGGCCGCTCACACTGAGCCTGGTTCTGCTGGAGGTTTCTTCCTGTTAAAAGGGAGTTTTTCCTCTCCGCTGTCGCTACATGCATGGTCAGTATGAGGGATTGCTGCAAAGTCAACGCCAGTGACTGTCCACTGTCTCTACATGCTCATCCAGGAGGAGGGAATGCTGCAAGTCACTGACTGGAAGCAATCTGCTGGGTTTCCTTAGATAGAAAAACTTTGTATCCAATTTGAATAAAAAGCTAACTCCGACTACACTGTTCAATTGTTAGGATTACTTGGAGTGTATGTACCTGACTGTTGTGAAGTGCCTTGAGACAACATGTGTTGTGAATTGGCGCTATATAAATAAAACTGAATTGAATTGAATTGAAATTGAATTGAACTGGGCAGAGAACCGAATTGATTCCTGGTCTTCTAGCTGTCATTCCTCTTGCCTACAGTCAGCAGTCACCTCACTACCCTAAGATTCAGCTCCTGCAGAAGATGAGATTTCCGATCTCGCAAAGGTCCCTTCTGAGTATCATGATCTGAGGTTAGTGTTTAGCAAATCCAAGGCCTCGTCATTGCCCCCACATAGACCATATGACTGTGCCATAGACTTGCTTCCCGGAGCCACCCTGCCTTCCAGTAGGCTTTATAATATCTCAGGACCTGAGAGAAAAGTTATGGAGGATTATATTAATGAGTCACCGGTAACTGGGTTAATTCGCCCCTCCTCATCTCCACTCGGAGCAGGGTTTTTCTTTGTAGGAAAGAAGGATGGCTCACTTCGCCCATGCATCGACTATAGGGGATTAAATCAAATCACTGTAAAAAATAAATACCCTCTCCCACTCCTCTCCTCAGATTTTGAACCAGTTCATTGCTCTACCATTTTCACTAAGTTAGATCTCCGGAATGCTTATCACTTAGGATCCGCCAGGGGGACGAATGGAAGACCGCCTTCAAGACCCCGTTGGGAACTTTTGAATACTTGGTTATGCCTTTTGGACTGTGTAACGCACCAGCAGTGTTTCAATCACTAATTAATGATGTCCTTAGAGACTTCTTGAACGTTTTTGTTTTCGTCTACCTTGATGACATCCTGATCTATTCTAAGGACATTAAAGAACACATTCGTCACGTCCGTCTAGTCCTCCCGAGACTTTTGGAAAATAGACTGTTTGTGAAAGCTGAAAATTGTGAATTCCATAAGACATCTGTCCCATTTTTAGGCTACATCCTGGAGGGTGGACAGGTTCGCTCGGACCCCGAGAAGATCAAGGCAGTACTGTAGTGGCCTGTTCCGGACTCCCGCAAACAACTACAACGGTTCCTTGGATTTGCGAACTTTTATAGAAGGTTCATCAAGAACTTCAGTCTAATAATTGTCCCTTTCACCGCATTGACCTCCATGAAAGTAAGAATTTCCTGGACACCTGAAGTAGATAAGGCTTTTCGGACCTTAAAAGAGAGGTTTTCTCAGGCTCCCATACTGGTTCACCCCGATTCCTCCAGACAGTTTATTTTGGAGGTTGACGCCTCAGATACAGGGGTTGGAGCCGTACTTTCTCAACACTCTTCCTCTGATGAAAAACTCCACCCATGTGCCTTCTTTTCCCGTCGCTTAACAAACACTGAACAGAAATACGATGTGGGAGATAGAGAGCTACTTGCAATCAAGTTAGCTCTCAAAGAATAGAGACATTGGCTAGAGGGTGATAAACACCCCATCTTAGTATGGACCGATCATAAGAATCTGGCTTACTTACAATCAGCCAAAAGACTTAACTAACGACAATCACATTGGTCACTATTTTTCTCTCGTTTTGATCTCACCATCTCTTACAGGCCTGGCTCAAAAAACCTCAAACCAGACTCTCTTTCCCAGCTTTACTCACCAGACACCACCGAGAAAGAGGCAGAACCCATCGTACCATCCCACTGGACTTTTGGAGCCGTAGTTTGGGAAGTGGATGAATTGGTAAATCAAGCTCAACGTAACAAACCAGACCCAGGCACTGGCCAACAGGATTTATGTTCCCACATCTGTTAGGTTTAGGTTAATTCAGTGGTTTCATACAGCAAAATTCTCAGGTCACCCAGGGGTTAGCAGAACCATCTCACTCATCTCCAGGCGATTTTGGTGGCCATCCCTTCACAAAGATGTAAAGGAGTATGTGCAGGCTTGCTCAATCTGTGCCAGGCAAAAATCAAGCAATCAGCCTTCTTATGGGTTACTCCAGCCTCTCAGCACTCCCAAACGCCCGTGGTCTCATATTGCTTTACATTTTGTAACTGGGTTACCCATATCAAAGGGAAATACGGTCATTCTCACGATAGTAGACCGTTTTTCTAAGTCCTGCCACCTTGTTCCTTTAAAGAAACTTCAGTCTGCCTTCCAAACGGCCCAGCTGTTAGTTCAGCATGTTTTTCGCCTCCATGGCATACCTGAGGACATTCTGTCAGATCGTGGTTCCCAATTCATATCTTGCGTTTGGAAACAGTTTTGTTTGGCTCTTGGAGCCAAAACCTCTTTGACATCTGGTTACCACCCCCAATCTAATGGTCAGACCGAACGCATGAACCAACAGATGGAGTCTATACTCAGATGCATGACTGCTACAGAACCTTTGGACTGGTGTATTTATCTCTCCTGGGTTGAATACGCTATCAATTCCCAAATCTCATCAGCTACTGGGCTCTCACCCTTTGAGGTATCCATAGGTTATCAACCTCCTCTGTTTCCCACGGATGAAAGGGACATAGCTGTAGCATCCGTTCATCACCATATACGTCGATGCAAACAAATTTGGGGTAATGCTACCAGAGCCCTCCTTCGCACAGCAGACCAAAACAAAAAGTACGCTGACCGCAGACGGCGGCCTGCTCCGGCGTACAGTCCTGGCCAAAAGGTTTGGTTGTCCTCTCAGGACATCCCATTGAAGGCTATGTCCACGAAACTGTCTCCTCGCTTCATTGGTCCCTACACTATCGACTCAGTCATCAGTCCCTCTGCTCTTCGTCTACGCCTGTCTTCCAGCCTTCGCATCCATCCTGTGTTTCATGTGTACCAAGTCAAACCTTTTGTTTCCAGTACTTCTTGCCCTCCGGCCGAATCCCCACCACCCACACTGGACCGGTCGGGGCACCCTGTCTGGACGGTCCGACGGATCATTGACTCCCGTCGACGTGGTCGCGGATGGCAGTATCTCGTTGATTGGGAAGGGCATGGTCCGGAGGATCGTTCTTGGGTGCCCCGGTCATTCATTCGTGACCCGTCATTGATCTCGGACTTTGTTTCTTCTCGTCCCTCTACTTCTGCAGGGCCGCCTGTGACATTCTACTGTCAGGATCTGTGCCATGTCTCTCTGTTTTGGTGCTATTTCTGTCCTTAGCCTCTAGATGGCGTTTTGAACCGGAGGAGAGGTGACAGGTGTTCTCTATCTCCTTGATGATCTGCTGAGGAGTATTTAAGGAAGAGGCTGCCAGCAACTCACTGCCAGAGTATTGCCCATTGTGGTACAGCTCAAGCCACATTACTTTGCCTTTGCCTTGACCTTGCTTTGCTCTTTTGTAATTTTGGATTTGTTGCCTTGCAGGTCACCAGAACCTGACTTTGCCTTCAGCATCGAACCCTGCCTGGATACCATCTTCTGGAAAGAAGCTATCCAACCCCATGAACCAAGACTCAAGCCTCCCGTTTCCTCATTGGATCAAACCAGCTGGCAATCTCCTGATTCCTTCGTTCCATGGATCTACCTCTGTGAACCCTGTCCACACTCCTCCTACCATTGCACCAACTACAGAAACTCTGGGACCACCAATCATCCTAGCAAACCAGTGTTCACTGTCTCCGGTTCCACGGGTCAACAACCTCCTGGTCTCTCCACCCCCCTCTGGCAGATCTCTCCCTCAAATCAGTAAGGCAGAAACATCTTTTGTGAATATAGGTCCAGAGTTTCTCCTTGCTTATAGTTCTGTTTATTTTACAGTTGGTGTCCCGGTTCCAGTCTCCTACACATTTCAACATACTGTCAATAAACTTCTTACCGTTATAACCCTGTCTCCTGAATTGCTTTCTGCATGTGGGTCAAATCTGTTCGATACATTATGACATCTACAAGAAATGGAAAAGGGGCTATGTACCGAGAGTTCTAGACAGACCTGGAAAATAGAGGGTACATTTCTTTCCAAGAAAAATGTAATCAATCACCATGTCCTCTATGCAGAACAACTGTGCAAGACTCCCCTGTTGTGGACAAACAAGTTAAAGCTTGTTGAAGGTTTGCTGCATGAATTTTGGAATAATGAATGAATCCATGAATGGTAAATAACAGGAGAATATACAGGTCCTTCTCAAAATATTAGCATATTGTGATAAAGTTCATTATTTTCCATAATGTCATGATGAAAATTTAACATTCATATATTTTAGATTCATTGCACACTAACTGAAATATTTCAGGTCTTTTATTGTCTTAATATGGATGATTTTGGCATACAGCTCATGAAAACCCAAAATTCCTATCTCACAAAATTAGCATATCATTAAAAGGGTCTCAAATGAGCTATGAACCTAATCATCTGAATCAACGAGTTAACTCTAAACACCTGCAAAAGATTCTTGAGGCCTTTAAAACTCCCAGCCTGGTTCATCACTCAAAACCCCAATCATGGGTAAGACTGCCGACCTGACTGCTGTCCAGAAGGCCACTATTGACACCCTCAAGCAAGAGGGTAAGACAGAAAGAAATTTCTGAACGAATAGGCTGTTCCCAGAGTGCTGTATCAAGGCACCTCAGTGGGAAGACTGTGGGAAGGAAAAAGTGTGGCAGAAAACGCTGCACAACGTGAAGAGGTGACCGGACCCTGAGGAAGATTGTGGAGAAGGGCCGATTCCAGACCTTGGGGGACCTGCGGAACCAGTGGACTGAGTCTAGAGTAGAGACATCCAGAGCCACCGTGCACAGGCGTGTGCAGGAAATGGGCTACAGGTGCCGCATTCCCCAGGTCAAGCCGCTTTTAAACCAGAAACAGAGGCAGAAGCGCCTGACCTGGGCTACAGAGAAGCAGCACTGGACTGTTGCTCAGTGGTCCAAAGTACTTTTTTCGGATGAAAGCAAATTCTGCATGTCATTCGGAAATCAAGGTGCCAGAGTCTGGAGGAAGACTGGGGAGAAGGAAATGCCAAAATGCCAGAAGTCCAGTGTCAAGTACCCACAGTCAGTGATGGTCTGGGGTGCCGTGTCAGCTGCTGGTGTTGGTCCACTGTGTTTTATCAAGGGCAGGGTCAATGCAGCTAGCTATCAGGAGATTTTGGAGCACTTCATGCTTCCATCTGCTGAAAAGCTTTATGGAGATGAAGATGCCAAAACCACTGGTAAATGGTTTACTGACCATGGTATCACTGTGCTCAATTGGCCTGCCAACTCTCCTGACCTGAACCCCATAGACAATCTGTGGGATATTGTGAAGAGAACGTTGAGAGACTCAAGACCCAACACTGTGGATGAGCTAAAGGCCGCTATCGAAGCATCCTGAGCCTCCATAAGACCTCAGCAGTGCCACAGGCCGATTGCCTCCATGCCACGCCGCATTGAAGCAGTCATTTCTGCAACAGGATTCCCGACCAAGTATTGAGTGCATAACTGTACATGATTATTTGAAGGTTGACGTTTTTTGTATTAAAAACACTTTTCTTTTATTGGTCGGATGAAATATGCTAATTTTGTGAGATAGGAATTTTGGGTTTTCATGAGCTGTATGCCAAAATCATCCGTATTAAGACAATAAAAGACCTGAAATTTTCATCATGACATTATGGAAAATAATTAACTTTATCACAATATGCTAATATTTTGAGAAGGACCTGTAGTTTGGTCTTATGAGGCCCAAGCAGAACACTTTGAAGTCATTACACTTACCATGTTTGGAGGAAAAATGGTTCTGAATGTCCCCCTAATAAACCATGCCAAAAGTGAAGTTTGAGGATGGGAACATCATGGTGTAGCTGTTTTACAGAAAATAGTTTTGGCAGACTTCATATAATGAATAAAGGAGGAATGAATGCATGTAGAGGAACATTCTTGATAAAATCTCAAGATAAATCAGGAGTGGATTTCAAAGCAAGACAGTACTCCAAAACACACCAATTAAGGAAACCCTTGGTTTCAGACAAAAAAAGTACAACTGCAAGAATGACACAATAAATGATGACCCAATAAATAACCTGATTTCTATTTTGAAAATTACTGGACAGAACTGAAGATCAGTGTGTATAGATAGGACCCCAAGAACTTTTAAGATTTGAACACAGATTGTGCAGAAGAATTGGACAAAATCATCCCTGAGCAATGCATGACTTTGTTCAAGAGCAATGTCTAGTAATTAGACTTATGGCTTTTTAAAGAGAACCAAATCTTCAGGATCCATTCACTTCAAAGAGCTGTTCAAAAGAGCCACTGAAATGATCAGTTTTTGAAAATGTGCATATTTCGAAGAACATGCAAGTTTACCCCTAAGATAGTGTTTTTTGGGAAATCTGGCATGTGTTGGGGAAATTTAGAACTAATGATAAATCATCTGTATTAAGATTAATTGTTTTATTTAAAAAGTGCAAAATAGAACTATATTATGTTCATGGAAAAAAATCTTATATTTTCCATAAAATTAAGTATAAACATTTAAAAAATAAATATCTAATACCCATGTCGTTCTTTACAGGTTTTGTACTCATTAATAGCATTTTAATGCTATATGTACTAAAGAAAAAAAAAAAAAGAACACAAAATAGAAGAGAAAAAAGTGCACTTGAGTAGCTTTGGCAGAAATAAAAATCATCTCCTACACCATTAAATATATTAACTAAGGCAACGCATTAATAGTGAACAACACTTAACTGTAAACATTAACTGAATAAAGTGTGCAAACTTTTTGCTGCGCCACTCCTTGTTTTGTCCTCGAGCAATGTGCACACTGTGACCGTCCTCCTCCTCTCTCCCACTGCATGTCGGCGTCGCAGCCAGGTCACACTCAGTGACACACCACGTGCCGCCATGACACGTGAGGAAGACAAATGGTAAACAATGAGCATACATGCTGTATGCTCGTACCTACCTGCGTCCGGTTTTTGTCTTTAATTACCAAACTAATATAATTTAAAATGTAATTGAAAAAGTAGCTAAAACAAACCGCTGTCACTAAGACTCCAGTCCCATCGTTCAAGGTAAGGAGCCGTTCAAAAGAATCGACTCTACTAAAAAAGTGATGGATGTCTGTTACACCAGGTAAATGCTGAAAGCCCTTATTGGGACCACCTGGAATTTTTGGACATTCTGGTCAAAGGTGCGCTCACCTTTGTTCACGCGGTGAAACGCCGGAAGAGAGGGAAACGGGCTGGGGTGCTGGTACGACTTCGCCAGCGTGGACTACGAACACCGTTACCTGGAATATTTCTCTCTAACGTGCGCTCACTTCCCAACAAAATTGAGGAACTACAACTGCTGTTGGGGAAAAACAGGGACTTTTATTCATCGGCAGTTTTGTGCTTCACGGAGACCTGGCAGTGTGGATTAATACCGGACTCTGCGCTGCAGCTGGCAGGATTCCAGCTCTACAGAGCGGACAGAGACACGGAACTCTCCGGCAAAGCGAAAGGTGGAGGAATCTGTTTTTACCTCAACAGTGGTTGGTGCAACGACGTGACAGTGATTCAGCAGCACTGTTCTCCAGACCTGGAATCCTTCATCATAAACTGTAAGCCTTTCTATTCCCCCTGTGAGTTCGCTTCATTCATCCTGGTCGGTGTTTACATCCCGCCGCAAGCTAACGTGCAGGTCGCACAGCGCATGCTCGCCGACCAGATACTGAGTGTGGAGCGGACCAACCCGGACTCCTTAGTAATTGTTGTTGGCGACTTTAACAAAGGTAATCTGACCCACGAACTCCCCAAATATAGACAGTTTATAAAATGTCCGACCAGAGAGGACAACATTCTGGATCACTGTTACACCACCATCAGAGACGCTTATCACGCCGTCCCACGTGCTGCACTGGGCCAATCCGATCACATCATGGTCCACCTGATTCCTGCATACAGGCAGAAACTAAAGCTCTGCAAACCTGTTGTGAGGACGACAAGGAAGTGGAGCAGTGAGGCTGTGGAGAATCTCCAGGCGTGTTTAGGCTGTACAGACTGGGATGTGTTCAGGACTACTACCAACAGTCTGGATGAGTACACAGAGGCTGTGACTTCCTACATCAGCTTCTGTGAGGACATCTGTGTACCATCATGAACCAGGGTGAGTTACAACAACGACAAACCCTGGTTCACAGCTAAACTCAGAAGGTTAAGACTGGATAAGGAAAAGGCCTTCAGGAGTGGGGACAAAGACATATACAGAGAGGCAAAGTACAAGTTTGGCAAGGCAGTGAAAGAGGCCAAACGACTGTACTCTGAGAAGCTCCAAAACCAGTTCTCAGCCAACGACTCTGCGTCTGTCTGGAAAGGGCTCAAGCAAATCACCAACTACAAGCCGAAAGCCCCCCACTCCATCAACGACCGACACCTCGCCAACAACCTGAACGAGTTCTACTGCCGCTTTGAAAGACAAAGGGACAGTCCTGCAACCATCCCCCACGACGCCCCCCAACAGCTGCAGCCACAATCCACCACCCCCATCTCTCCAACCTCAAGAGGGGCCTTGGCACCTCCAACCCCCACCCTGAAGTTCCCCCCCACCAGCCCCCTACCCACGCCGAGGACAGCTCTTTCCATCCAGGAGAGGGACGTAAACAAACTCTTCAGGAGACAGAACCCCCGGAAAGCTGCTGGTCCGGATTCTGTCTCACCAGCCAGCCTGAAGCACTACGCTGATCAGCTGTCTCCAGTCTTCACAGACATTTTTAACACCTCACTGGAGACATGTCATGTGCCAGCCTGCTTCAAGTCCTCCACCATCGTCCCTGTTCCCAAGAAGCCAAGGACCACAGGGCTTAATGACTTCAGACCCATCGCCCTGACCTCTGTGGTGATGAAGTCCTTTGAGCGCCTTGTGCTCTCACACCTAAAAGACATCACCGACCCCCTCCTGGACCCCCTGCAGTTTGCCTACAGAGCCAACAGGTCTGTAGATGATGCAGTCAACCTAGCCCTTCACTTCATCCTCCGGCACCTGGACTCCACAGGAACCTATGCCAGGATCCTGTTTGTGGATTTCAGCTCTGCCTTCAACACCATCGTCCCAGCTCTGCTCCAGGAGAAACTCTACCAGCTGAGTGTGCCCGACTCCACCTGTAGGTGGATAACTGACTTCCTGTCTGACGGGAAGCAGCGCGTGAGGCTGGGGAAGCACGTCTCTGACTCCCTGACCATCAGCACCGGTTCCCCCCAAGGCTGTGTTCTCTCTCCTCTGCTCTTCTCCCTGTACACCAACAGCTGCACCTCCAGTCACCAGTCTGTCAAGCTTCTGAAGTTTGCGGACGACACCACCCTGATCGGACTCATCTCTGATGGTGACGAGTCCGCGTACAGATGGGAGGTGGACCATCTGTTGGACTGGTGCAGCCAGAACAACCTTGAGCTCAACGCTCTAAAGACAGTGGAGATGGTTGTGGACTTCAGGCAGAACCCAGCCCCACCTGCCCCCATCACCCTCTGTGACTCCACAATTGACACTGTGGAATCTTTCCGCTTCCTGGGAACCATCATCTCCCAGGATCTCAAGTGGGAGCCAAACATCAGCTCCCTCATCAAGAAAGCCCAGCAGAGGATGTTCTTCCTGCGGCAGCTGAAAAAATTCAACCTGCCAAAGACTATGATGGTGCACTTCTACACAGCCATCATTGAGTCCATCCTCACCTCCTCCATCACCATCTGGTACGCCGCTGCTACAGCCAAGGATAAGGGCAGGCTGCAGCGTGTCATTCGGTCTGCTGAGAAGGTGATTGGCTGCAGTCTACTGTCGCTCCAGGAACTGTACACCTCCAGGACCCTGAAGCGGGCAGGGAAGATTCTGGCTGATCCCTCCCATCCCGGTCACAGACTCTTTGAAACTCTCTCCTCTGGCAGGAGGCTGCGGTCCATCCGGACCAAAACCTCACGCCACAAGAACAGTTTTTTCCCATCTGCCACCAGCCTTGTTAACAAAGCCCGGAAACCACACTGACACTCCCCCTTCCCCCCCCCCCCCCCCCCCCCCCCCTTTTTCTTTTTTGCTGACAGGACACTTGTAACCTGTAACTCTATGCGTTACATTAACGCTCAGCTTGGACTCCTGCTTTACTTGCACTGCCATACTTGCACACTGATCATCTTATACTGCTCTATACTTACTCTCACTCACTTAAAACTGTGCACATATATTTATATTATATTGTAGATATGTTTATACTGTTTAATTTGTATTGTATTGCACTGACTACGCCAAAACAAATTCCTTGTATGTCCAAAAACGTACTTGGCAATAAAGCTTTTCTGATTCTGATTCTGATTCTTTAAAGAGAAGTCCTACATAGAGCTATGCCACCTCTTTCAGGCTTGGAGGTGTGTGTGCAGCATATAAAATTCTTCAGGATTTACAAAAGCACATCTAAGCTTAACTTCTCATATTTCAGAGCTTCTCACACTTAGCTAAAATATTTCTTGCTATAGCCATCCCCTCCTCCATTCAGTGTGAGGGCAGATTTTCTGCATAGAACTGTCTGACGAACAATACTTACACCAGCATTAATTTGTCCATAACAGAAGACTTGATTTGAATCAGGAAGCTGCACACATGACTCCAGGCAAGTAGCAGCAAGATGTGTTCCCTCTTCTGGAAGCAGTGGCCAACAGACGTGCTGGAGGTGTAACATGCCACAGACACACATACACACACACACACACACACAAACACACACACACACAGACACACACACACACGAACCAAGTACTCAAACAGAAACGTATTACACACTGATATACACATACTGTATATTGCACATAAATCTCTCTTAAACAGATAAATTACAAATATTGTGAACAGTGGGGGTTCTAGACCAGTTTTACTGGGAGGGCCAGGCTGGGGCCAAGGGTCTTGTCAGAGGGACACATTCAACACTGACAAAAGAGAATGAGAAGTGTTCAAGCAAAGAATTGGTCTAAATAATTATGCAATAATACACAGTCCTAGTAAAAGTATTCCAGTTGCAGTTAAGCTTTATTGAATGTTTTTTTACAATGTCCAAAGAACATGGTAAAGCAAACAAAATAAAACATCCTCATTGGCTTCAGCAACAATGCAGTGTTCACGCCTTCAACATATTTAATTCAACGTTAAAAAAAACAGTATTGGTATTTATTTCAGTAACAATTTTGACAATGAAAATCCCGGAAGATCCCGGATACAAGCGGCTAAAATGAGCTTCCTCTGTAGGGTGGCCAGGCACTCCCTTAGAGATAGGGTGAGGAGCTCGGCCATCTGGGAAGGGCTCGGAGTAGAGCCGCTGCTCCTCCACATCGAGAGGAGCCAGTTGAGGTGGCTTGGGCATCTATGCCTCATGGACGCCTTCCTCGGGAGGTGTTCCAGGCAAGTCCCACTAGGAGGAGGCCCAGGGGACGACCCAGGACACGCTGGAGGGACTATGTCTCTCGGCTGGCCTGGGAATGCCTTGGGCTCCCCCCGGAGGAGCTGGAGGAGGTGTCTGGGGAGAGGGACATCTGGACGTCTCTGCTGAGTCTGCTGCCCCCGCGACCCGGTCCCGGATAAAGCGGAAGATGACGACGACAACAATGAAAACAAAATAAACCATTAAGTGCATCCACTATAGGCTTATTAAGGTCAGTCTAGATGGTATCTCTATCCCAGTCTACTTTCCTACAGTATATAGAAATTACAGCAACTATATTCTGTGGTTTAGGTGATTTCTAACTGATCAACAAAGGAGTCAAGATTTCAAGCATTTGCCCTCCTCGACTCAATGCTCAGTACACCCAGATTGCTTAATCTGTCATCATGATGATTCAGAGGTAAGTTTTCATCAGCTTTAAAGTAGAAACTGTGGAGTCTGTAAAGCTCAAATAAACTTTTTCATGTGGTTCAAAGAAATGTACGAGCTCCATTGTACTGGATGCAGAAACATCCCTGCCTGTATTTTCCTGTCAAAAATCCTGCTAAATCGATACAGTTAATGCCCTAAATCATCAATTCTTAAATCATACAATTGAGCAAATGAGTACAGAGCTGTCTCTTTTAGAAATGTGTGATGCTATTTATTATTTCACAGTTTGTCCTGGAAAATCGCCTGTTAATCTCACTGAACATCAGATCAATGATAGAGAAGAAAAAGGTTGAGCGAAACATATTTATCGTGTTCCGACTCTCTCTGACCAATAGTAGTCATTACACAATTCTCAGTTTAGAGCTCAACATTTCTTGTCATTTTGCAGCTGGCTGTGTTGCATCACATTGCCTAGAAACGTTTAACACCTCATCACAAACATTTTCAAAAAACAACGCCTGCCTGAAGTCATTTAATGTCTGAACTAAAGCTTTAACTAAATGTACAGCTTTTGAAATATCAATTCAATCTGAAAAGACTCACAAAGAGAGGGATGGCAATTAGAAAAGTTTTGTTGATGAGAAATTACATGGTTATTTCTTTGGCGCTCGGACCTGGGAGGAAGACATGAATGCTGAGAATGACATGAGCTAAGATGATCATTTGTAAGGCTGAGATTTAAATATGTCTTCCCCCTACTCCGACACTGGTGGTGGATTGGCGGCCAGGGAGCGAGGAAGCCAGGAGTAGATGTGAAGGAAGATGGTGGAGGTGGGGTGGAGGAGGGATGAGCTCAGCTGACAAGCAAAGATGAACACGGTAGAAGCTCCTTTAAAAGCAAGGCGTCGGAAGGTGATTGGATGGAGAATCAGACAGACAGGATGCTGTTTGGAAGGCCGGGAGACGCACCGAAGAGTCACTGGAAGGTGGAGGCGGTGAAGGTGAGTCTTTCAATTTGAATTTTTGTCAAAACTCCATATGACGAAGCCTGTAGCATAACATATAGATGTTTTGTTTCTCCAAACACTTTACGGGGTCCAACAAGATCCATTATGAACTCAACTTGCAACTTTGCATTATGAAATGAAGTACATTTTTTTAACAGCCTTATCATGGTTAGCAAATGTCTCAAGAATTGCCATGATATTCCCTTTGTTATGAGAGTTGACAGACTCATTGTGACCTCTCTGGGCCATGTTTTGATTGGCCGTAAGTAGAGGCACTGTAGCTGCTGCAGCTTTCAGATCCCTTCAGCTAACCATAGTTTGTTTGTGCCTCTCAGATCTTGCATGCATTGCAACCCTGCCCCCCACCACCACCCTCTGAATCTTTATTTAAGTGCACACTTCCTAAAGCTCCTCTCCCTCCCATAAACAAACACACACTTTAAGCAAATGTGTTTTTTTGCCACATCACAAACCTGATGGACCAGTGCTTGTGGATGCACATGGATCCTCTGTCTGTGTCTCAAGTTCTGCTTGCATGTCTACCTCAGGCTCGTTTCACTATTAGGATCTTCATCCTTCTCTTGTTCCTGCTCTCAAGCTTTACTGCCAATCACTCCAAACTGAACATTGTTTGCATTAATAACCCTTGCCAGAGTGTTTAAATCATCTAATTGAGATTGTAACAGACATTTTATGCATGTGCTGCAATGTTTTGGCTTTTGCTGTACAACCATCAACATCTGTAGCAACAATGCTAAGACCTAAAACTTTAATTAAGGCTTTGAACTTTTTGCCTTTGATTGAACAATGAATTGAAATATTAGAAATTTATATTTTTTGGAGCTAAAGCTACCTTAAATTGAATCATTTAATGTGGAAAATATGCATTAGTGAAACCTAGACTGAATACTTTGACACAGATTGCAGTGTAAAACACAGTTTGTGATTTATGAAACCTTTACTAAAACATTTGATTCTTACTTAATAGTCTTGTTTGATCTCATTCTTAAAAGGCCAGGGTCATTGCTGGATATGTTGTTACACCCCTATTGTATACATAATACTAATAATATAAATATGATCTGGTAGACTTTATCTTTTATAAAGACTTTGTTAAAGGGATTCACCTCTCCTCTATCAGCTACAACGCCAATTCCAATGAAGTTGGGATGTTATGTAAAATATAAATAAAAACAGAATACAATGCTTTGCAAATCCTGTTAAACCTATATGCAACTGAATACAAAAAGACAAGATATTTAATGTTCAACCTGATGCACTTTATTGTTTCTTTTTTGCAAATATTCACCCATTTTGAATGCTTGCAACATGTTCTAAAACAGCTGGGACAGGGGCATGTTTGCCACTGTGTTAAATCACCTTTCCTTTTAACAACACTCAATAAGCATTTGAAAACTGAGGACTCTAATTGTTGAAGCTTTGTAGGTGGAATTCTTTCCCATTCTTGCTTGATGTACAACTTCAGTTTCTCAACAGTCCAGAATCGCTGTCGTCATATGTTGCTCTTCATAATGCGCTACACATTTTCAATGAGAGACAGGCGTTAACAGCAGGCAGGCCAGTACACTAGTACATTCTTTTACTACAAAGCCACACAGCTCGGGCCCAGAGAAGCCAGTTTCAGTCAAAGATAAGGGATTTAACTAAGCCCATCTGAATTATACAGCTGCGGGATTTCATGAACAAACGTCATTCTTTTGAAATAATCAGCATATCTCTATATATTTGTTTTCTCAATGATTTTCATTGGATGTTTAATTTTTTAAATCTTGACCCATGTAACATCCATCATTTCTATGTAAGGTTTTTTTTTTTATGTCTTGCCTTGTGTCTTGTAGAAATGTGTGATCCAGGAAGTATGCCCTACAAATTCAACTTTATTGCAGATGTGGTGGAAAAGATTGCACCAGCTGTGGCATATATGTACCTTTTCCAAAGGTAAAACTAACTGCTTTCACATTGATAATTAATTTTCCTTCATACGCAAATTCATTATTTCCTGTTTGCCAGAGTGCCATTTTCCAACGAGGAGGTCATTGTGTCAAGCAGCTTAGGGTTTATAGTGTCAAAAAATGGCTGAATTCTTACTAATGCCCACGTACTGAAAAACAAGCGGCAGGTGAAAGTTAAGCTGAAATGCGATGTGCATTATGAAGCTGTGATCAAGGATGTGGATCAGAAGATGGATGTCGCACTCATCAAAATCGAGCGAAATGTGAGTGCTCTGTTGTTTTCCACCAGTTTCTTAAAGATGCTGTTTTAAAATTCAGTGTCGTTTCTTCCCCTAGTTTATCAGCTAACCAGGTAGTCAGTCTGTAAAAAAGGTTACCCCGTAAATATAAAAGTATCTCTTTTTTTAACATGTACAATTTGTCTGAAAGGGGTGTGTTTCTTTATGTATTTTCATTCGGTGATCTGAATAAAACATGTTGCCGCTCAGATGTGCTCAAACACACCAGACTGCTTTGTATGGTGGAAAGGACTCTATTTCCAACCACTTCAGTCAGACTCCACTCAGCATGAGCATCATTACCATTTTTAGTACTAATCTGAATAAAAGAACACCTTCACAATACAAGCAAAAACAGAAATTCTCGCTGCTTTTAAACTTGGCTGGGGCCAAATATGTTGAAGCACACGGACCCATGCAGCTAAAAAATCTGTAGAAAAGCAGACATTCTCAAACCAGCAAAGTTAGTCTGCCTCACTCACAAAACTTCTAGGTAAAAATTACGTGTACCTTTCATGAAGGATTTTGATAATCCTGTAGATGGACATTATCAAAGCAATTATACTCCTCCAACTTTTTTCACTTTTTGTCCACAACCACAAACTTTATGTGATAGACAAACACAATCTAGTGCAGAACTGTGACCTGAAAGAGAAATTATACAAATTATTTCTAGAAATAATTCTGAAGAGAACTCAAAAAATTAACGGTCTGATTCCATTAATCTGTGTTTAAACCTCTGTGAATGAATGTTACGTTCAGTAGTATCAAATGCAGTGCTGATATCTTAGTGGTATAGAAATAAATCTGTTATCTGGTGCCTTATGAGTGCCAGTACTACTAAGACTGTAAAGTGTCCTTCTGTCCACTGCCATGCCTTTAACCTGCAGTGTCCTTAAACAATGTTTAGTTTAGCAAACACTGAATAAAAAAAAAGAAAAAAAAGAATGTAAGCTAGTTTTTAAAAAGCAACTTGTTAGTTTCAGTACTGTAGGGAAAAAAGTAATGGAGATGAAACTTTGTGCCCTGTGTGGGTAGGATCTGCTTATAAACAAAACATGTTTTATTGCACATATGCGAAAAATTTAAGTTAGATTTAGATTAGGAGCATTTTTCTGTGTGTATATAAACTGGTTGAATTAAGTAAAATTCATGCCTGTCACTTTTTATAAATAACCTTCTAAATTAACATTTCACCTAAACTGCATAACCAACCCTTCATTCTAATACAAGAATATTGGACCAGAAACAATATGTGGTGTTATCCTCTCTAATGGGATTTAGTATAAAGAATGGCTGACTTGTTAGTTTTAAAGACCAATGTTACCCCCCAAAAAATAATAAATTAAATTGATAAATGCTAATTTTTTCCCTATCTTCAGTCCTGTTGGGCTTCAATCCAGTAACAAGATAAATTGGGGTAATTTAGAGAACACAGAAAAAAGTTCTTCACAATGTCATAATAAAGGAACTGAAATAAACGCCAATTTCAATATATTCTTTTGATATTTTTTTCAGAAAGATGAAAGTGATGAAGTAAATAGTTATATAATTATGGAGTAAAAGAAAAAAACAGAATAAGTGTTTTAAAAAAAAAAAAATTGTGGTGTGTTTGTTTAGGATTATGATACATGGTCTATGGGAATCACTCTGACCTCTGGGGTGTTGGACCATGTTTTGCTTAATATTGGACCATTTGTAAGTTGCTGGACACCACCCGGCCTTCTGGCATCATCAACCATTTTGTACCACAGGATAGTCCGTTACTTCAAATCCCAGCGGGCACTGCGGCTGATATTACGGGGCTGTTCCAGTTCTGATGTCACAATGGGCTATTTAACAAAGTGAGCCCTTTAAGGAGGTGCTTTTCAGCTTGGGACCGAGACACGGTTACCTTGCAACTGGAGCATCACTCTGGAGAAGAAATCCCACGTGGACATTCATTCATTTTCCCCGTTGGCCAACGAGAAAACTAAACGAATTAAGCTTACAGGAATAAGAAGGCTTTCAACTAGTGACGGTCCGTCATATTTTCCACCTTTCTACCAAGGAGGCCACAAGGACAAAAAACGGACTGCTTTGCTGAGTATCCATGGACTCATGGAACTCTTCAACCCCTTTCTCTTTCTCTGCTCAGAGGAGACATCAAGTAAAATCCATCCTTTCCTTTTATTTCTTTATTAGGAAGAGCTTGGGCAGGGTAGAGTAGGGATTTACTGCGATTTAGAATTGCCACTTATAGTCTAATGTGTTCTGAATTGAATTGAATTGAATTGTTTTTTTGAAACTTGATTGCTGTTGATTTCTGAGGCCGCCGAGTCTCGCAAGTTGTGTGCGAACACCTGAGCGCAGGTGCGCTGTGGAACTGAACTGCTATAATAACTTCATGGTGAAAATAAATCATTTTCTTTGTCTTCAACTTCATGTTTTATTAGTTGCCGCAAAAAGTTTACAACCGTTTTTGTTGCGCGGACACCCCCAAATTGCAGACCTACACTCACGGCCATCTGGTGGTCACTAGTGAGAATTGCATCTCCTACTTTAATTTTAATCACTTAGTTCATTAACACAGACAGATAATCCCACCACCTATGATCAAAGGGCATAACTTAAGTTGAAAGTTGAAGTTATTGATCATTCATTACCACTTTTGGATAAAATGTAAGCGTTTTGCTTGGTTTTATTGTGTGAAGCATGTTTGATCTGACTCATAAAACTAACTTAGCTGTCTAACTTTCTAGGCCAACTAGAAGGTAAGTGATCCATATTAGAAAGCACTAACATTTATTTGAAGCTAAGAACAGCATTGAATGTTTTAGTTTCGGTTTCCCACTTTTAAAATTTTATTTTGAAGTTGGTTTTGAGTTATTTAAAAAATATATATATAATTTGTTTGTTTGTTGTTTTTTGTTTTTTTTTTCTCGTTCCTCCTTTTTGTGTGTTTGCTTAATTATTCCCATTAAAGCATAGACTTGGGTAAGCCACAGTTTGAACGGTCAAACCTGTGTGCCCATTTTAAGCAAACCCATACACCTACAAGATATATATCTGAATCAGACAGCTAGCTGAACAGCTTAGCCTGTTTGCGTTGCTGCTAATTTTGTTTAGTGGTGGTTCATAGTTAAACAGTTTGTGTGTCTGCATTGTCAGTGTATTACCATTGTGGAGTTTGGCCAAAGATGAAGAAAACATCCCAGACTGCAGCTGGAATGCAGGCACAAGAGGCGATAGGGTCATTGATTCTGTTGTCCCCAAAGGAGCGTAAAGGTCTCAATGATTATGGCATTGAGCAATGTGAAGCCAGGATTCAGGAGTTGCTCCAAGTCATTAAAAACCCACCAAAAGACAGACGGGCACAGATGTGTTAGGACAGCTCACTCTGTTGTATCAGCAAAGGTTAATGTTGGAAGTTGACCAGCGCGTTAAACTGCAGTTCGAGCTGAATGATACTTTGCAGACGGTGGATGTCCTTAGGGGTGAACTAACAGAAGTTGGAAATAGGTTGGAGACAATTGAGTTTAACCAGGCCACTCCGCCATCCTTGGAGGAACGGGGGGGGGGGGGCGAAAAGTAACCCACCTCACAGGTTGAAACCTTTGAAGGTGAGCCACACCTGCGATACCCTGAGAGAACCTGCAGGTCAGACCTGGAGGATGTAGAAGCCATTCTCCAGAGATTACTTTTCCAGGTTCATGGGGTTCCCCATACATCCACCAAGTCCAAAACAGGTGTAAATAGTCAGAATAGGTTCAGTGGTATGGTGCCCCACCCCACTGTAATCAGCAGCCATGAACAATACCTGGCTGTGGATCCAACAGGAGTAAATAGTTCACGGTTTAGAGGCGAGCAGCCATCAAACTTGACTCGCAGTACGGTCCTCTATGATCCCTCACCTCCACCAAGGTGACAGGAGAGCCACCCCATGTATTCAGGTGGTTCCTACCGCCCTCAATCGCTGCCCAGGACCCGAGTCCGGGGAGCACAGGGCCCATCGTTGTACCCTGAGCAGCCTCCACTGCCTCCTCCGAGGATGAGTCGTGATGCACAAACACACCCTGAGTGTGAGGGAGTGAGGGATTGGTGCTGGCCCATAACTCAGATGGGCCAGCACCAATCCCTGAGAGTGGGTTGCGCACCCACTAGCTTGAATCTCTTGCTAAGGACATAGAGTGTTTCGACCCTAATAATGCAGAGTCAAACATTGATGATTATCTTAGGGAAGTTGAACGCTGTCTTTTAGACTTGTACTGCCCATCAGCACGGGAAAAACTGAAGCTCATCTGGAAGACAACATCTAGGAGCGTCCATGTTTTCATGGAGAGCCTGACCCCTGCATTCCGAGACCGTTATTCAACCCTCTACGAAGCTTTAAGGGAAGAATATTCTGTGTACACAGACAGGGCCTCTGCCACACTTGGTGCTTTCGCTATCCAGCAGAAGAAAAGCGAAGCACCCAGGGAGTATTACCGGCGCTTGAGAGCCGCTTACTTCCAAGGATGCAATGCTCCCGGCATTGAGGAAGAACATGCTTTTAAATCCCTGTTCCTCCACAACCTGCATGAAAGTGTGCGATACGATGTTACTATGTATTGCAGAACAAAGACCCTGAGCATGCAAGAGATCTGGAAATATGCTCAGATGGCGTGGAAAACACGTGCTCACCCGACCAAGGGATCAGAGGGCGAGGCTAGGGTTTTATAGATACAGAAGGAAAGGAACAGCCTTGCATTGGAAGATCAGGAAATGCCTTCAACCAGAACCCATGTTAAGAACAGGTTCAGGGAACAACGTAGGTTTGGTCAGCTGGACCGGGGGGGTTGTACTGAACATCAACCACAGTCAAAGTTGCCAGATCACTTCCGGTCGAACAGACGACTGTAAAGGATGGAACCGACACACAGAAGGGATTCTGGGGAAAGAGATGGAGGATGCTTTACGCAAGATGGTGACAGAAGCGGTGCGTCAGGCTGTCACACCACCACAACCCTTGAAACAGGAAGCCGACCCTCCAGTTAAACCAGACCCGAAATCCCTGTCAGCATGACCAGGTGTGGACCCAGTCTCCACGACCATCAGAGTCTATCTGATCGAATGGGGAGACAAACCAGGGAAACTCCAAGAAACTTCCCCAGGAGAAACACCACAAACCATTTTCCCAAGGTTCTCAAGTAAACTGAACCAAGGTCCCCTCTTAACTGAGGCACAATACAGCCACACACTCCTTTTAGCAGACGGGCTCCGCCCTCTCCTTAAGACAGCCAGAGTGTGCACTTCCAGTGTGCAGATTGGCATAAAACAGCTTTCCCACGCTTTGAACATTGTTCCAACAGACCACATTATCCTACGCCCATTACTGTAGGGGGCCATAGGAGCTACAAAGCCACACTCCACACCCTCCAACAGATGGCGTACTGGCCTCCAATGTCTCACGACACTCAGGTATACATCCAAGAATGCTTAACCTGCTGCCAGTTTCAGCCATCCCAGCCAATCAGTCAACCTCCGCTTCAGCAAAGGGGGGTTGTATGACTGCGGTTCCACCTTCAGACCAATCGGGTCGGACCAGCTCCAAAATTAGCAGGAGGTAACAAATACCTCCTAACTGTGACATGCAGCTTCATTAAGTGGGTTTAAAGCTTGTCAGCAGCAAATGACACCATCATCCCAGCTGCTGCTCTTTTGCTGAACCAGATGAAGTTCTACATCGAACTCTCCTCCCCAAGAAAAGAGCCAGTGCGTAGGACCAGTTTATATAGGTGCATGTGTCAACACTCACACTAACATGCACTAACCACTAACAACTTCCTTCAACAGAAACAGTTAGAAATATAACTACCTTCTAGGACACAGTTTTAAACTGTAAGTTGGCACAATAGTTTTCCATTAACACTCTGCATGCACAGCAGACCCTCAAAGAAATGATTAAGATTGCTGTAATAGATACACACGTTGCCAGAAATTTCATGCAAAATCTTATTAAAAGAGGTTGGTTCGTCTGTAGACAGTCCCACCAAGGCACATATACCTACTGGCCTAGTTCTGCTGAACTTAGTAGAGAAAATCCTAGGTCCACCACAGCAGACACCTTGCAGTCTCCACAAACACACCTGGCTTATAGCCTAGGTACTGCAATTCAATTATTCTTTTTCTTTCTCTTTTTGCATCTAGATAGTTTAGAGACAGGAGTTATATTAAACCCCATCATCATTTGGAAGAGCTAATGGTTTAAGCCTAAACCTGTTTAAACGTTTTGTTAAAGATAACACACGCATACAGGCAGGTTAAGCGTTTACAGGCCAGGATTGATTCCGTCACATTCATTCCCCCATGGTTCATAGCACCACCTTTGCCAATGACACAGTCAGGTTCCAGTGCCTAATGGAAATTGGACGAAAAGTCTATGAACCAAAATTTGTATATACATAATAGTTTGTTACTTCAAATCCCAGCGGGCACCATGGCTGATATTACGGGGCTGTTCCAGTTCTGATGTCACAATGGGCTATTTAACAAAAGTGAGCCCTTTAAGGAGGTGCTTTTCAGCTTGGGACCGAGACACGGTTACCTCACAACTGGAGTATCACTCTGGAGAAGAAATCCCACGTGGACATTCATTCATTTTCCCCGTTGGCCAACGAGAAAACTAAACTAATTAAGCTTACAGGAATAAGAAGGCTTTCAACTAGTGACGGTCCGTCATATTTTCCACCTTTCTACCAAGGAGGCCACAAGGACAAAAAACGGACTGCTTTGCTGAGTATCCATGGACTCATGGAACTCTTCAACCCCTTTCTCTTTCGCTCCCTCTGCTCAGAGGAGACATCAAGTAAAATACATCCTTTCCTTTTATTTCTTTATTAGGAAGAGCTTGGGCAGGGTAGAGTAGGGATTTACTGCGATTTAGAATTGCCACTTATAGTCTAATGTGTTCTGAATTGAATTGAATTGAATTGTTTTTTTGAAACTTGATTGCTGTTGATTTCTGAGGCCGCCGAGTCTCGCAAGTTGTGTGCGAACACCTGAGCGCAGGTGCGCTGTGGAACTGAACTGCTATAATAACTTCATGGTGAAAATAAATCATTTTCTTTGTCTTCAACTTCATGTTTTATTAGTTGCCGCAAAAAGTTTACAACCCTTTGTGTTGTGTTTCCTCTTGTCATATTATCACTTGTTGCCATAACTGCTGGTTTGATTTCATACACACCCAATGCTGTTTTCTTTTGTTTTGTTAGATATTTTACCCCCTTTTGTCTAGAACTTTGCATGTTTAATTAGGTGAAGATTATTGAATCGGAAGAGCGAGTTGTACCAGGGCTGTTGATTTAATAAATGTTCACGTAGATAAAGAGAAGGTGTTTGTGTTTATTTGGTGCAAGAGTCATTTGTCAGTCAAAATAAGGTTAAAGTTCCCCACGTTTCAGCAGAAACGGTTGATTAAACAGTGACATCTAATAATAGTTATCAACTATTACTGAGAATTTCATAATTGTAATTAGCAAGGGCTTTGAGCCACAATTACAACAACAGAGGACATCTCTGATTTCGATTCAAAAATGAGGATTTTTGGTTAAGAAATTAATTTTCTCAAATTATGATTTTTAATTATAATTCTTGATCAATATTAATTAATCAATAATCATAATCCCAACAGGGGGGATGAATTTTCTTTTTGAATTTTACTAGTTTGAGGCAGGTTTCTTTCCTATATCATTTGATGGTAATACAAGCATGTTTGTTCTTGCTCTTGTTGCAAAAGCTCACTGAGGATCAGGGAAAGGTAAGTTTGTAGAGGTTTGACTGACACTTAGAATCTCCTGAAATGGGTTTTGGTTTTAACAGTCAACCCTTTAAAACTAAACAGGGAGAGAAATTTATTTGGAACTGATAAAGGGCTCCTTGCTGAGGAGTTCTGAAACCGGAGCTCACAGAGGTGAATAAAGATTTGTACCTGAAATTCAAATTTCTACCACAGTGTGACCAGATAAAACAATATATTTTATTGGTATTTTGCTGATAGAAATACAGAAAGAGGTACAGAGCTGATTAGAAATATGAAATAGAAGAACAAGCATAAGCGTTTTCACTTATGCTTTCTGACATCTGAAAAGCACGGTGTTTTCATTTTTGTTGTTTACTCTCAAACTCTGTTGTACAATAAAAACAACAGTTGCCTCTAGAAGAGAGTTTATTAGTGCACAGTTTTTTGATTCAATATAATTGTTGTATTTTATGTAACTATTTTATGAGGAATGATAGAGAACATTTAGTGTAAAAATAAGATGATGAGGGCCGAGGAACACTGCAGCAGGTCCCCAGCCCTGAGACATGTCAACACCTAAAACTTGCAAAATGACTCCTAAACCTGACAGGCCAGGTGAAAGGAATCAGAGAAACATCCAAGGCAACTGTGGTGAGCAAGTCTTGTAGCCCTCTTTAATGAAGAAGGCTAACACAGATAGAGAATTTTTGGAAAAAAAGAAAGGGGATGGATCTGTGAAATACATCTACATAGGGGAGGGGTTCAAGATAATGACGAAGGAGAGAAAAAGCAGAATTTAACAAATGATGAAAAAGGTAGCTATTCATCAGAAATGCTTGGGAAAGGTCAACTGACAACCTCACCCATATGTCCTAAAATCCTACCCCCATCTATTAGTTTTTTTGTTTCTACAAGATCAAAGAGAAGAGGAACAGCTGGGGTGATGTATGGGTCAACTTGTGACCTCTCCTTCCATTCTGACCTCCTAGCCTAATAATTGATCAGTGTATTCTGTACATCTGATCCTCACTTCTAGGTGACATGAATGGCCTTGGGGTGTTAGGACGATGCTGGTTGGAGGTTTGCTACATGCATGCATGCACACACACACAAACACACACACAGCCCCAGCAGGATTTTAAAAAGCTGATGCTTCTGTTTATAATGAAATGCAAGTTATTCTTTAATTATTCATTTATTTGAAATGAAACTACTTTTTAAATTATTCATTTAGTTTAATTCATTTCAAATTTTCTTCTCTGACCAAAAATAGGCCAGGGGGGAGGGGTGCGGATGGTCACGGGGAGGTCAGCCTGTCAAGCTGTCAACCTGTCAAAAGTGAAAACTACCTACTCAAATTTTTTGTATCCTTGCAGGTTCATTGTACAAAACGCTGGATGACAGTGTAAAGTATCATATGGTATCTCTTAAAAACAAGACTCTATGCTTAGTGTTGTTATCCTGCTGGAAGGTGAAACTCCACCCAGTTTTAAATTTGTTGCAGCTTCTAACGTTTTTTTTTTGTTTTTTTTTCATAGTTGCCCCTTCTACTTACCATTTATCTTTTCATCAACTGACCAGCTTCCCTGTTCCTGCATCCCCACAGAATGAATAGAATAGAATAACTAACTCTATAGTGCCCCCTAGGGAAATTTGTCTTGCAACTGTTGAAAAACATAGAAAACATGCCACAGACAGGTCACATTACAAGTAAGAGTCCTACTAAAAATAGCACACTTTTGCAAATTTGTCAGAATAATGGCCTGAGTAATAAGGGTTTTTCCATCTGTTGATCCTTGATTTAGGCTGCCTGAATTTCTTTTCAGATGGTAGGTGCTCAAATTCAGCATGAAGTGGGTGATACTTGATACGTTGCCGTCCTCATCATATGTAGTATGTATGTTTGTATGTAGTTCTGCCCCTCCCCTATGTAGAGGTATTTCAAAGATCCAGCCCCTTCATTTTATTTTTTAAATTTCCCTCCAAAAATTACAATAAAGCTTTTATAAAGCTACAAGACTTTCTATCTGGAGAAAAAAAACAACTAACCAACACAGTGGGAATAAAAAGACTGTGTGTCATGATTTTGTTGACGGATTTGACCCACATGCAGATTAACACTCAGGAGGCATAGAAAAGGTTTAACAAGTTTATATTTCAGAGGAATGGATTATAGAGTTGGACCCGGGACTGGAAACGCAGCGCTGCACAGAGAAGGAGGATCAGGTAAGTATGATATTTATCCGGATGATATTTTGTAGTACTGAAAGGGTGGGTTTGCTTACAGGGTTGGAGATGAGGATCTGCCAGGAATAGAGTGATGTGGAGTCTGGGAGTGAGGTTGACGGACTGCCGGGTGGAGATTTTTCTTAATCCAAGGTAGGTGATACTTGCACAGGTGGAGGTTTGGGTGAGAGTTGTTTCCATACAGCAGATGGTGAGCACTTGATGCCTGTATTTGCAGTTCAGTGGCGAGACATGTTGGAGGGTGAGCAGAGTTCGCTTATGCCTGAGGCCTGGGAGACAAGGAGCTTAGCGGCTGCCAGCTGGAGCTTGATCTGAGAGTGGATTCTTGGAGTCTTTGAATCTTTAAACTTGGCAGAGGAACACTGGAACAGGAACCAGGACTAGGAAGTTCACCTGAGAAGGAGCAAAGCCAAGGAGGTAAGAAACAATGATCTCTTAGGGAAGAAACCAATAGCTCTGGCCGGTTAGAGTTACCACAATTGGCAAACACACCTGCTCCTCAATTACTCCTCCTGATGATGATAATGAGCTGCACCTGTTACCCTCTCACCCCAGGAGCGCTTGCGGCATCTAGTGGTTAAGCACAGTAAGTAGCAGGCAAAAACAGAAGACAAGGATTTCCCAGACCCCAACACTATGAAAGAAAACATTTCTTCTCATTTTTTTGCACGCTTACTTTTAAATAGTATATATATTTTCAGTACAGGTCCCCACAGTGCAAATTCAGTTGATGCCGACCACGGTCATTGGTACATAAAAAAGAAAAATCATTACTATCACCATTTTGTTCAGTTTCTAATTAAATCTTACTAGTTGCATCCTATTTATTTTTCAGATTCGGATCTGGACGTTTTTTTTTTTTAACAGAGAGAGAATTAGGTATGATATTTTAATTAGAAAAAAAACAGGATAGAAGAAATGAAAGAAAAAATCTCTTTTAGGCACGTGTTTCTCAGATGAGTGTAATTAAGATCTTCGTATCTTTCTTTATCTAGGGATTATCTGCGATCAAACAGCAAATAACGAATAATACAACTACTGGGATTCACAGAGAGAGTACAGCTCAGATCCAAAATCAGGAGTTGATTCTGGGTACACATTTACAGAAAGCGAAGACCCCAGGTCTGACGCATCAGTCTCTCTATGCCAGGAGTCTGCTCAACATCCGGAGCAGGGGGGGAGAGGGGGCAGGCAGATCGTCTGTTCATGTTATTCAGTGCGATAACAACGATTCCCCTGAGGAGAGCATATGGTGAGTATAAAAATATGTTTGTTTTTAGTAAAGGGAAAGTACTCTACATTTGTTCAAAGGCCATACAGGAAAAAAAACAATTCTAACCAGACTTCCTGTAACGTGATTAACACAGAACAATGTGATGATCATTGTTTTTTTTTCTTTAACCTTTATTTTTTCCCAACTCAGCAACACCGACATCAGGCCGGTCTACCTTACTGCTGCTTCGATTTCGAAGACGGGATGTTTTAAACCGCTTGTGAACTGATAGAAGAGGAATATTAGGTGAGAAATCTGATCTAATTTCATTAATTTCTTTTTTTGTTTGTTTTTTCTTTCTTCCAGCGGAATACTTAAAGACATACTAATCTCTTTATTTTCTTCTATACACAATTTCTTCACCTGAAACAACCAGAGTCCCACCTTTAATACTACAGAGACGGGACGTTTCTTCAAGTCCTCCACCTGCTCGCAGGAGGTTAATAGGTGAATATTTTCCATTTTGTTTCCTTACTTTCATTTTTATTTATAAGAAATAAATAAAATAATTTATTGAATTTTTTATTCACATAGAAGGAGAAAGGCGGGGCAGATCGACAACACGTCAGACCAATTTAAGGAGGTCATCCCCATCACAGACTGAGGCTTTCAAGCTAATAACATTTTTTTAAAGTAGTGTTTTTACAATGTCAGATTTACCTTAGTCAAACACCATCCTAAATGAGCAATAAGCAGGTGTAAATCAGCAAATGCAAATAAGACAGAATGTTGCAGAATCAGGTTTTCAGACTTTGCAAAATACTTCTAACGAGATAAATCAAATATATAATGTCCACCAACCCTTGGAAAATGCTCTCAGAGAAATAATCTGGCCACATTCACCAGCAGACCCTATCAGAATTCAAATAGATAATTTCTTTCGACCATTGGAAAATGCTCTCATAGAATTAGATGAACCGAATCAAATAGATAATTTCTTACAGCAATTGGAAAATGCTCTCAGAAAATTAGATGAACAAAGGGTTTCTCAGAACCAACATAGTAATGCAGAGAATTTTTTGAGACATCTGGGGTTAAGTCACCCCCCCAGTAGCTGTTACTGGATCAACTCAGGCAGGGGGAGTTGTTGAATCAAATCAAAATGATCAGGTTCGAACAACAAATCGTAAAAATTCTAACAATGTGGAATTCAGACAAATCCTCTCTTTAAATTTTCCTGTACCTGGATCAGAGCCAGATTTACCCGAATTCTTCATAAATGTAATGAGCGTTCTTTCCAACCTGGCCATTAGAATTACGTCTTTACCTCAAAGGACCGATGTTGTGCAGTTGGAACTCGTCCCTAATCAACAATCGCATTGCACAACATTCACAGAAAATGATAATGGGAAAATATTATGGGAGAATTTAAAGGATTTCTGGAGAATGTAGTTCAGTCTAAGTCTGAAATAGCTGTCAATGATAGTATAGAATTTTTTCTTCAACTTATTCTGTCAAGACACAGATCTGAGTGCAGGCTTGCTCCTTTCTTCCCAGAAACAACCATAAGTAAGCCCTGCATTTGAATCTTCAATATTCAGAACCATCTTCCTGTCAATAACCATCCTCTCATAGTGAGCTGATCCCTGAAACCAGACAGCTGCGGAGTCCCAAGACTGCCAAAAAACTTAAAATAGACTATCTGCATTTAAATTATAAGTGCAATCAAATAAAAGCAGATGAATTCAATGGTTGTATATCTTTCAAGTTATTAATGAATGATTGATTAAATTAGACTTACGTAAAATATACTATATCCACTTGGTGGATGAAAAACTCAGTGACAAAATAATTTTTCTTGATTTTGAAACCTTTGTCGATGAGAGGAGAGTACACATTCCTTTTTGTGATTTGCACAAAGCAGATAAAAGGAATCACATGGGCTGCTTACAGTCTGGACTGTGTCCGTGCTTTTATCCTGCACATCAGAAGACCGTTGTATTGAGGGTTTACATTTATTGCTCACGACGGGCGTGGATTTGATTTCTATCTGATCCTGGAAGCGATGGTTCACTTTGGAATAAAACCATCTATTATAATGCAGGGTAGTAAGATTATATGCTTTACCAAATAAGATTATAAATTAAGATTTATTGACAGTTTGAGTTTTGTTTAAATTGGACTAAAGATCTGGGATTTGAAAACTTTTCAAAAGGTTTTCTCCCCCACAGGTACCCCTCTAAAGTATATTGGGTCATACCCCACCCCCAGCGACTACTTGGTGGCTCAGATGTCCCCCTCAGATCAGGAAAAGTTTTATGCTTGGTACAGGGAAATGAGTCAGAGAACAAGAGGCTCTCTACTGTTGCAAAAATTATATAGAAATTCTTTTGCAAGGGTGCAAGAAATTCAGAGAGCAATTCTTTGAAGAGACGTACGTGGATACTTTCACTAATATCACAATTGCAGCTGCATGTATGAACATTTCTGTGTAATTTTGTGCGTCCTAACACTTTCGGGATTCCATCAGTGATAGATTACATGCAATCCGCAAAGTTGTTTTCAAACGGATCCATGGAATGGCTGGAGTTTCTATCTTTCTCCAGAAACATCCACATTCAGCAAGCTCTCGATTCAGGTGAGAAAAGGTTGGCCCATACTTCCTAGATGGGTACGCTAAAGTGGGCGGTGTCAAGATAGCTTATGAATTTTATGGCTATTTCTGACACTCCTGTAAATCCTCCCTGAATCCGCATGTCAAATGCCCTTTAACCATGGTCTTAAAATGAGTTCAAGATCTCAGAGTTGATGTAATCTGGGAGCATGAATTGGAAAGCATAAAAAAAACTATCCCTCGGTAAAAGAATTCATGCAGATCTACAATGCACCTGAACCACTCTCCCCACGAGATTCTCTTTTCGTCTTTTTTGGTGGCAGGACAAATGCTATCAGATTAAAATTTCTCGGCCGGTCCTGATAAAAATGTTGTGTATCAGGATGTAATCTCATTATATCCTTATGACTTCCATGATGCCAGAAAATATTTTGGTTTCATCAAGGCAATCGTATCCCCACCACAAGACATGTTTTTCCCAAATTTACACACAGAAAAGGGAAAACTGGTGTTCACGGTCTGCTGTACCTGTGCCCAGATAAATAATCAGAACAATTCTTGCAGACATAATAAGGAGGAGCAGGCTCTAACGGGTGTGTGGTTGACTGAGCAGTTTAACAAAGCATTGGAGCATGGGTATCGGGTGTAAAAAATCATTGTGGTATGGCACTTTGAGAAACGCAGTAATGATATTTTTGTTCAATATTTTTGTTCCTGCAGGGGTGGTTACTGATGAACGATAGTAAAAATACATTGCAAATTTCCGAGCTAATGAGGGCATCCATCTGGATCCTTCCAAAATTGAGGTGAATCTGGCAAAAAGACAAGTGGGTAAATTATGTCTAAACAGTTTCTGGGGTAAATTTGCCCAGAAAAATGATCAGACTCAGACCAGAATCATCTGCAAGTCAGTAGACTTTTTTTGACCTTCTGTTTTCAGGAAAGTATATTATTGAATACTTTCACTTTCTCAATCCTGAAATAGTCATGGTTCAGTGCGTTGCTCCCCCTAACAAAACAAACGACGCCTTTATTGCAGCGTTTATTACCGCTTATACACGTTTAAAACTGTTAGGGTACCTGCAACAGCTCCAGAATAGAATTCTTTATTTTGATACAGATTCAGAAAAAGGGACCTATCTTGGAAATTTAAGTTATCTGCTTCTCAACACCAAAGATTAAAAAACAGAGAAAAATCATCAGGCTGCTGGCTGATAAAAGAACTGGCTTAAAATGCAAGGAGGCGGATTTATTCTACCCATCCTTGCGGCTCTCGCTCCCTTGTTTGGGGACCTAGTGGGTGCTATCATCAGGAGAAAACAATAATGTCTATTATAACATTGCAAAAGATGTTTCTCATTTCACTCCATCAGTTTCAAGTGTTTGACCCAACCAAAGCTTCCATCAGACAGAAGAGGATGAATTGGATTCTAAAATAAGAGCAATTTTGAACGAAGCTAGGCTGACTTCTTATGAGAAAATTAAGAAAGATAACGCTCTGCTGCAGAGGTATTTGACTCTTTTCAAGCAAGGTCAGATAGAGGACCCTCAGGTAACAGAGACTATGTGCTATGAATCAGAAAAAGGTGGACCCAAGATTCAGCCAGACAAAGTACTGAAAGTTTAAAAAGTTTATTCAGCCACAGGAAAACGTCACACAGGTAACACTCCTTGCAGCTTCCAGGAATCACTGAGGCAGAAAGAGAGATTAGTGACTTGTAGTCTCTCCAGATTTTGCAGGGATCAAAAAAGCCACTAATCTGCTTTTGTCTTGAGTGGAACATGAAACCCAGAGGGGAAACCTCAGTGGGCGGCAGGCAGTGATCTCCACAGCACAGGTAAGAAGTGACTCCAGGCTGAATAATCCGAGGGCTAGGCTGGCTCAATAATCCAAGGACAGAAACAGGGTCAACGATCGGAACAAGAGGCGTCAGGCAAGGGGCAGGCAGAGGCAAAAACCAGATGCAGGAAACAAGGTCGAAAACCAAAATCCAAATAGTCCGACGGGGAGCAGGCAGAGGCATAAATCGGATGCAGGAAACAAGGTCGACAACCAAAATCCAAATAGTCCGACAGGGAGCAGGCAGAGGCATAAATTCAAAAGGCAAGGCAAGGTCAAGAACAATGATCAGACAGGAAAGAATGCTGGATATCTACTCACACGATGGCTTTCAAAAATCTGGCACCGTCTGCTTGTCAGAGTCGGTATATATCATGGAAGACACAGGTGTATGGCATGCCACAGATTGCACTGCACAGCAGCAGCCACCAGGAGCATCTAATCTGCTGATTGCAGCCAGGGAGACAGGGTAGAGCAGATGTGCCAGAATCATAACAGTACCCCCCTCTCTAAGGTCCGGCTCCTGACGGACCACGAGGCTGATCAGGATGGAGACGATGAAACTCACGAATTAGGTCCTTATCAATGATGAACCTCGTAGGAATCCAAGTCCGCTCATCAGGCCCATAGCCCTCCCAGTCAACCAGGTATTGCAATCCACGTCCTCTTTGCCTGGACCTGAGAATCCCAAGTCGGGGCTCCACGAAGGGCTTGACCTGAGAAACATGGAACGTGGGGTGAATCCTCATAAAGTTGGGTAATCTCAGCCGTACAACGACAGGGTTGAAGATCTTGGAAATTGGGAAAGGTCTAACAAATCGGGGTGCCAACTTCCGGGATTCTACCCGTAATGGTAGGTCCTTGGCGGAGAGCCAAACTTTCTGCCCCACCTGGTACTTAGGGGCAGGGGTCCGTCTCCGGTTGACCGTTCTTAACTGAATCAGTGACATTCTGATCATCGACCTCCTGGCCTTTCTCCATATTCTTTGGCACCTTAGGGCGTCGTTCCTGCTCCTAACCTCATTCTCTGCAGTTTTCTTACCCTTCTCCAGTTCATGAATTTTCTTTCCTGTTTCACTAAAATGCTCAGTCAAATCACTTATTTCCTGTTGCAGGTTCTTGTTCTCCCTCTTCAGGGTCTCCAGGTGGCCCAGAGCTTCTTCATAGGAGTTTTTCATTTTGAACATCTCTGTGTTCAAACCACGCGCCTCCTTCAGAGCTCCTTCCAGCTCGACCTGACTCTCTTCATACTTCTGCTTCCACTCTGCAAGAACCTTGTCAAGGTTCCTCTGCTTCTTGTCCAGGTTTGCAGCCAGAGCATTAGCTCTCTCCACGTCAATCATCAAGACCTCCACTTCACCCTGTAGCCTCTGTTTGGTCTTCTCCAGAGAGGCAGATTTCACATTCATGGCCTTGATGGACTCTTCCGCATCCTGAAGACGATGGGCAAGCTTTTTCTTGGCCTCCTCGAGCTCCTCAGTGTGCTGAATGGCATCAGTTTCATACATGGTTCTCCACTGAGCCACCTCGCTGTTAGCCTTGGACATAGCACGCTGCAGCTCAGTTATGGCCTCCTGCTCCTCCTCATACTGCTCTCTGAACAGATCACAGTCATGATGAGCCAAATGAACAGCATGAGCCAGAGTGTTCTTGGCCTTAATCTTATTAAATACTTCCTTTAGATCATGGTATTCTTGAGGTACCTTGGATAAATCCGGATAGGTCTCCTCAACCTCATTCTCCACAATGACCTCTGTAGCAGCAGACAAAAGGCAGTCAGCGGAGCATGACTCAGACCAACCCAGAACTTCTTTTCTCTTCCAGTCAATGTGAGGGTTGTGTTTCTGCAATCAGGAGGCCCCTGGGACAACAGAAAGTTCAGGTGAATTTATGATCATGAAGGTTACATTCTCTTGATGATTACCTCCAACTGTTAAGGTAATCTCCTCCGTCCTGAGGTGTGAATTGTTCATGCTGTGACCATCCAATGCTAGCACTTTACGTGTGTCAGTTGACGGAATGAGCTTTATGTTGTTCTTAATGGCGAATGCTTCATCCATGAATTCAGTGTCTGCTCCTGAATCAATAAACACGGCCCCCTGGAGAGACATGGAAGAGGTTCGAAAATGAGCAGGAAACAAGAAGGAGGAAGCAGTTAGCCGACTTCGGCTCAGTAGAAAACTCCCTTCCTCTGCTGAGCCTGTCCTTTTTGATGGACACCTGAGTGCTAAATGTCCCTTCTCTCCACAATAAAAACAGAGCTTGAATCTTCTCTGACGATCCTTCTCTTCAGGGGTAATCTTGGTTCTGCCCAACTGCATGGGCTCACAATCCTCATTTTCCTCAGTGAGAGGTGACCGACTCCTTCTCTCATGCCAGAGTGCAGGACCCTGAGTTAATGAAGAGCTACCCTCCTCATGTTGCTTCCCCCTCCCTCTCTCTGCCAGCCAAATGTCAATGCGAGCAGCCAGGTCCTCGAGTTGTTTCAGGGAAGAGGGGTAGACACGGGTTGCTAACTCATCCTTGATGTCTGCGTTTAGTCCTTGCATAAATGCATCCATCTGTGCAGCCTCATTCCAACGGCTATCTGCGGCCAACAAATGAAAGTCAATTATATAAGACGAGAAAGACTGATCACCCTGTTTGAGGGACAGTAAGCCTCTTGCGGCTTCACGACTTGGAAGAACAGGGTTAAAAACTCGAATGAGTTCCTTGGAAAAAGTTTCATAGGAGGTACAAGATGCAGACCTGTTCTGCCATTCAGCAGTCCCCCACTGCTTCGCCCTTCCTGCCAGCAGAGATAACAAAAGCCACCTTAGAACGTTCAGTGGGAAAGGATGACGGCTGAAGCTCAAAATGAATTTCACACTGAGTTAGGAAAGCTTGACACTGGTCTGGGTCTCCCCTGAAGATCTCAGGCGGAGATAGGCGTGGCTCCTTTTGTGACGGTGGCGGCTCGGAGACAAGATTGCCAGAACGTAATGTGGAAATTATTTCCTCCAAGCTGGAACCCACCAGGAAAGGGCCTCATCAACGTGGGTGCACCACTGTTGTGCTGGCGATGGGTCCATTTTTGGCCAGATTTTTCTGCTATGAATCAGAAAAAGGCAGACCCAAGATTCAGCCAGACACAGTACTGAAAGTTTAAAAGGTTTATTCAGCCACAGGAAAACGTCACACAGGTAACACTCCTCACAGCTTCCAGGAATCATTGAGGCAGAAAGAGGGATTAGTGACTTGTAGTCTCTCCAGATTTTGCAGGGATCAGAAAAGCCACTAATCTGCTTTTGTCTTGAGTGGAACTTGAAACCCAGAGGGGAAACCTCAGTGGGCGGCAGGCAGTGATCTCCACAGCACAGGTAAGAAGTGACTCCAGGCTGAATAATCCGAGGGCTAGGCTGGCTCAATAATCCAAGGACAGAAACAGGGTCAACAATCGGAACAAGAGGCGTCAGGCAAGGGGCAGGCAGAGGCAAAAACCAGATGCAGGAAACAAGGTCGAAAACCAAAATCCAAATAGTCCGACAGGGAGCAGGCAGAGCCATAAATCAGATGCAGGAAACAAGGTCGACAGCCAAAATCCAAATAGTCCGACAGGGAGCAGGCAGAGGCATAAATCCAAAAGGCAAGGTAAGGTCAAGAACAATGATCAGACAGGAAGGAACACTGGATATCTACTCACACGATGGCTTTCAAAAATCTGGCACCGTCTGCTTGTCAGAGTCAGTATATATCAGGGAAGACACAGGTGTATGGCATGCCACAGACTGCACTGCACAGCAGCAGCCACCAGGTGCATCTAATCTGCTGATTGCAGCCAAGGAGACAGGGTAGAGCAGACGTGCCAGAATCATAAAACTATGGTCGTCTTAAGAATGATACACCCCCTGAATACCCAGAGATTGACTTTGCTCCTAAAATTTAACAAGCTGTATTGGATCAAACAACGAATGAGGTTTTAAAACCCTTCCCAAAAGAAATTGCAAAAATGCAGAATACATCTTAAAGCAATTATCCCAGAGTAACGGAGGATGGACCCCTAAAGGAGAATTTATTTATCAAGGTGGCGTTGTTAGGGGGTCTCATTTGCTGAATTTACTGAAAAACCTTATGCTCCCTTTAAAAGAGAAAAAACCCAACCTACAGGATGGGATCATTTCATGATAACCCTGGATCAATTGAACATTTCTGAATCATTGGTTCTTAACCCACAAGCCCGTAAACAATACCGCCGCCTCAAGTCAGAACCAGGTGGTTTGGAGGAGCCAATTGAGCACAGTGATACCATGGTCAGTAAACCATTTACCAGTGGTTTTGGCACTGTGAGCAGGTGCCAGGTCGTGCTGAAAAATGAAATCTTCATCTCCATAAAGTTTTTTAGCAGATGGAAGCATGAAGTGCTCCAAAATCTCCTGATAGCTAGCTGCATTGACCCTGCCCTTGATAAAACACAGTGGACCAACACCAGCAGCTGACACGGCACCCCAGACCATCACTGACTGTGGGTACTTGACACTGGACTTCTGGCATTTTGGCATTTCCTTCTCCCCAGTCTTCCTCCAGACTCTGGCACCTTGATTTCCGAATGACATGCAGAATTTGCTTTCATCCGAAAAAAGTACTTTAGACCACTGAGCAACAGTCCAGTGCTGCTTCTCTGTAGCCCAGGTCAGGCGCTTCTGCCTCTGTTTCTGGTTCAAAAGTGGCTTGACCTGGGGAATGCGGCACCTGTAGCCCATTTCCTGCACACGCCTGTGCACGGTGGCTCTGGATGTTTCTACTCCAGACTCAGTCCACTGCTTCCGCAGGTCTCCCAAGGTCTGGAATCGGCCCTTCTCCACAATCTTCCTCACGGTCCGGTCACCTCTTCTCGTTGTGCAGCGTTTTCTGCCACACTTTTTCCTTCCCACAGACTTCCCACTGAGGTGCCTTGATACAGCCCTCTGGGAACAGCCTATTCGTTCAGAAATTTATTTCTGCGTCTTACCCTCTTGCTTGAGGGTGTCAATAGTGGCCTTCTGGACAGCAGTCAGGTCGGCAGTCTTACCCATGATTGGGGTTTTGAGTGATGAACCAGGCTGGGAGTTTTAAAGGCCTCAGGAATCTTTTGCAGGTGTTTAAAGTTAACTCGTTGATTCAGAGGATTAGGTTCATAGCTCGTTTAGAGACCCTTTTAATGATATGCTAATTTTGTGAGATAAGAATTTTGGGTTTTCATAAGCTGTATGCCAAAATCATCCGTATTAAGACAATAAAAGACCTGAAATATTTCAGTTAGTGTGCAATGAATCTAAAATATATGAATGTTAAATTTTCATCATGACATTATGGAAAATAATGAACTTTATCACAATATGCTAATATTTTGAGAAGGACCTGTAGTCAAAAGTCCCGTGAAGCTATGAGCAGGCTGTGAGCCAGTGAGATCAGTAACAGTCAGAGTGTGAGTGTGTTATAAATAACATTTGTAACAAAACCAGCATGATAACCTATGAGCTGAATAGGATAATTCAGCAAGACTAGTTAGAAACTGGAGCGCATTTAGTGCACTCCAATAATAGATAGAAGTTGCATAAAACATAAACACATTTTCCTTGGTAAAACAAACCTTTAAAATGAGAATGGAAAAAATTGGGTTATTTTTGAAGGTAAGAAAGATTCTGATTGGATGGTGGTACCACACAAAAATTAAACTAATCTCATGTTTCCTAAAAGACTGCATAGAAAAGGCCTTCAGAACCGTGGAGTTATTTTCCACCACAGTACCCAATTTTTAAGCATGCTTTTTCTTTATTTTAAAACAGATCTGGTTTTTGTTTTGTTTTTGGCTTTTTAGTATAATGTTTGTCTGAAGCTTCTTATGAACTGGGTTAGGAGCAAATACGATCTGAGGTAAATTAGGAGCTGTGAATTAGGGATTTTAAATCTGATTATTGTCCAAGCAGAAATAATACACCAACAGGTCTGGGGATATTCAGCCAATCCTTCAAGAGAGCTAACATCATTGTTCATTGTACTCAACCTGTGGTTCCTGGACTCCTGAAGCCCGCAAGCCATAGATTTTGGGTCCATAAAATTATACTATTTAATTAAAGGTATACCGATTACCTATTAAAATAGATCTAAGCCAATGAGGGTTTTCCAGTCATTTGGTGGTTTTGAAATGCAATAATACCCAATATTTCTACTCTGGGGGACACAGATTGGGGTTGAAGAGTTTTGTTTTGGAACCAAGGTTAGGATTTTTATAACAGAATAAAGATAAGTAAAATCCTTCATTTTAGGAAAAGAACAGAAATAAAGGCTCTCTCGATACTAAAGAGGATGGGCGGCTCAAACTCCAGTCTCCTTGTTTGATTTTTTAGGGTTTAAAGATTGAAAGAATACCTAGGAGTACAAAGGTACACAGGGTAATTTCAGATTACTAAATCATAAAATATTGGAACATTTATCAGCATTTGGATTATTAAAGAGGGGTTCTAGTAATAATTTTCTCCCCAACTTTCAAAATTTAAATAGCCAAATTAAGGAAAATTATGTGTCTTCCCTTTGAAACACTATGTGGAAAAAGTCCAGTTTGGAGTCAAGCTTCTTATCTTAATTTCTGATTAAGTCAAACACTGCAGTTTTTGTTTTGTTTGGGTATACCATAAAGAAAAATGTCAATGCCGGCTTAAAATACTTCTTTGCATTTAACCTGAGCAGAGAAATTCTTGAATGCAGCTGCGATCAAATTGAGCAAAACAAAATGAGAATTATAACAATAACTATCAGGATTGTAGTTATTATTATTACAGTTACGGTACAAAGAATTGACAAAAGGTTTCAGCATCAGTGAATTTGGATTCATTTAAGAGAAAACTGTTGCTGTGTTTCTAAATAGTTTGAGATCTCTTTGGATTATGTACACTCATCTTAAAAAGGATCCCGAAGATTGTCATAACAAAATTTATCAATTACAGCATTAAAAGATATGGCTGAGAAAACATATTCTGAAAAGAGATTGTTAAAAATTTCTTTGAATTCTTGAAGTTTCAAATTTGGCCATTTGTCTGTCTTTGATGTTTTGTCTTTGTTTTGTTGGAATGAATGTTTGTTTATATGTTGCATGAAACAATAATCCCATATTTGGCTCAGATTGTGTGCATTCTTGATTTTTCCTCTTTGAGAGAAGTTAAATTTCAGCTCTGTGAAACGACCTTGACACAGAGATGCAGCTGCCTGAAAACAAAGATAACACTTCTGCAAACAGCAGAAGCCTGTCTCTGCTGAGAGATGAAGATTGTAACTCTACCCTGCATGTGTCAAACTCAAGGTCCACGGGCCAAAACCGGCCCCCAGAAGTTTAGTGATTCTCTAGAAATAGAGCCTTTGATATGGTGGTTGTGTGCTTGAATGTTATTTTGTCAATCAATAAGCAGTTTTGTCTACATTCTGCCACAATCTGTCCTTTGAAAATGTTTTGAATCTTGCTCTTTATGTATAAAAAAAAAGAGAAATTGGCTAAAGTCTGCAGACACGAAATGAACCTGGATTGAAGCTCTAACTATGTTTATTTAATCTGAGATCCTGTCCAAATGCAACAATATATGTCAGTCTACATGAGATACTAACAACTTCACCTACTGGTATAATATAAAGATCTGATTGAATATGTGAAACAAACAATGATGAAAGTTTTTCAACAGGTGATGCTCATCCAGGAGGAAGATGGTGTTCCTAGGAAATGCAGCTCATTCATTAACAATCAATTTTTCTCCTATAGGTGGAAGTTTTGCTGACTAATCATAGGCTGGATCTATGAAACATTATGTGCACAGACCAAATGACCAAGGTTCTGACTGACTTATGAACCTCACTGACCTGACAATGATAACATGACACCCAACAGACAACACCTTTAAGGTGGACCCCACTAAGACCACCTTATTGATTCTTGGTGAATAAAAAAAAGAATTTAAGTGTCCAAAACAGACCTAGTGGAAACAAAAGGGGTTATGAGGAAACGATGTGCATTTTAAGAATAATAGAAGTCAGATTATGTTCACATTTTTGCAAATAAAAATTACTTTGACAGATAAATAAGTAAGTAGTGTGTGAATGTGTGTGAATGGGAATGACTGATTTCATTGTAATGCATCTTTGAGGGACCTTAAAAGCGCTAATAAAGGTCTGATGTTCTGATGATCATTGCCAAACTTATATCTTAATAGGGTTTCCAGAATCTTTTCCGAAAAATCATAAAGATGGCAAAGGTTCTACTTGTATTGAAAATACTGATAACCATAAGAAAGTTCATAGACACGTCTTCAATTTTTCACAATTCTTTTTACAAACAGGGTATTTAAACTTTCATGTGGCCAAATGTCTGTGTTTGACTTTCTGTTTTTGTGAAATAAATGTCTGATTCATGTTATGTAAAAATTAGAGTCCTCAACATTACCATAATAATATTAGGTCAGTTCTCTATGGTAAAACAAAAAAATTTTTTACAGACGTTTAGACTTTTTCCAGTCAGGTTCAAAATGATCAAATTAGACTCAAACGTAACATAAGATGAAATGAACCTTAACAGAATTACTGGACTGGACTGAAATAGAGAAAACTTGAGTTAATTGAAACAAACTTTAGTTACTTGAACTAAATACAAAGCTGACTGAAACTGTATGTTGTATCTATAAAACTGGGTAAGGCAAACTAAGATTATAAGATATAATATGCCCTTCATTTTTTGTGTTCATCAGTGAGTGAGTTTTTATTTTTTATTTTTAATAAGAACTAAACCAAGCATTATTTAAATTAATAGCAACTACCAGAAATAGTGATCTCATTTTTAAATGTAATAAGGACTTACTTTATTAAAAAAATAAAATAAAGTCCCCAATAAAATAAAATATGATAAAAAAGAATAATAAGAATTTGGAGAAACAGAGGCTTTAAAACCTCTGCAGGAACAGCACTGACACTGTTGAAAGTAGAGAAAATAACTTTGCATGTTTCCGCAAAAGGCTGCATCATCTAAACTTCCCCTCACACTGAACATGTCAGATCTGTTATTTATAGATGCGGACATCCTGAAAGACTCACACTGACAGCAGCAACAGAAGTTAAAACTTGGCTGAACAGTGGACTTGTTAAACAGAATGATATCTATCAGATAGAAGATAAACCAATCCTCCCGAAAAAATTTATACAACACAGTGGCTACAGTGACACATTGGGAAGACCCACGTGTCAAGGGGGGAATATGTTACATCTGGTAAAGCATTAATTCTACACTATAAATGTTTCTGACTATTCAAAGAATTTTTGCAGATCATGCATAATTTGTTGCAAACTCTGCAGGAGGAGTAGTGAATGTATCGCTGAGGAATGTACAGAAAAAGTCTTCCCAACCCTTCCCCATGTCTCCTTCTTCAGGTTTCAGGGTAAATTCCATAGGTGGTGCAAACTAACATAAAGTTTCAGAGCAAATCTGCATCCTATGTGTAAATTTGACACTAAAATCAAGCCGCTTATGCTTGTTTTTTGGGGATATTTCTAAAAGGGAATGGCTGAGGAAGGAGGAAAAAGAGGGGGAGGTGGATTGTTTAAGTAAAGCGCAGCTTATAGCCCAACTTTGAGCCGTTATTGGCCTCTCCCCAAGATAGTCTGCGTCTCCAAATCGCAACCCCCCCATTAAGCACCAGTGAGTCCAGAGCTTCTGTTTTCCGGTGAGACTGATTTAATTTCATTGTATATTTTTCAGATCTTTATAAAACAAAATCATTATCTTTGCAATTGTTTTTTCCTGTAACACCATTTAAACCCATACTGACCGCTTCAGACAGCCAGAGAGTGGGAGAATACTGGCTGTGAACGCCATGTTGATGGAGAGCCTTCCAGTAACAGCATTGATGCAAACAATCTTTGCGTTAATGCAGCTCCAGTTTAGGTGCAAACAGATGTTTTCTATGGCACGGAAGTGTTTCACAATAGTACAAGGAGGGGGAAAAGTAAAAAAAGAGGATAGTTTCTGCTCAGTCTGCCATGGGATGATACCCTTCATCTCATTAGAAAATGGCGGGTGTTGCACCCTTCCCCTCCTCTCCATTCAAAAAGAAAATATATATATGCAAGGGCACAAACCTCCATGGTAGCAAAAATCGATATCTTGCAAGAGATTGCTCGAATTATTTTTATATTTCTGCTTTTCTCTTTTTGCATTGTTTTTTGTTTTTTTTTAAAAAGCTTCAGCCAAGAATCTGTATATTTTGTTGTTTGCACCACTTCCTAACAAATCCAAAAGGCTGGAGAAGAGTGACTTAATGATTAATGATTATTTACACGTGATCCTATTTTATTATGATAAAAACAATGTTTTAGTTTGCTTTAAAACGACTCATAGGAGCTACAAACACACCGTTATAGTATTATTTGGATTCAAAGGACAACAAGTGTCTGTATTCGTATTTTACCACCTTTATAGCTTACAGTTTAATATCAAAGTGTGTTTATTTAAATGCCTTTTAAGAAATCTGTATTTTCCTATTTTCTGCCCTATTGTGCAGCACACGTTCCTGCTGTAGTGTGCAGTCACACATTGCAGCCACAGTGTAGCCTATATACGGCCATGCATTGGCATGCATCTCTGTGCTGCTCTGGTTAGAAAACTTTCCTCCTGCAGCCTGAGCTTCTGTTTTGGTTTACAGTTTTCATTTTTGACTGATGAGCTAAATTTGTTTTCACATTTTTTAAACACCTTAAATGTAATCAGGTTTTGCAATGTCATGCATGAAAGAAGTAAATGAAAAAAAAAAAACTAAATGTGTTTTTGCATCAAGTTGCCAAAGATATTTCAATGATTATTGTAATTTTAAATGTGTCATTTAAAGAATTTGCTTTGTGTTTAGTAATTTTTCTTTTTAAAGCATTTACTTACAGCATCTGAAACTGAAATAATATTTAAAAGTCTTAAGTGTAAACACCCGTTAACGTTATTCTTAAGTGATAAAAAAAACATTTATTTAGACTATTTTAACAAGTTTGTTTGGATCAATGAAGCTGTCATATGTTGTGCTAAATTTTTTTTTACCACTTAGGGTTTGCAAGAAATAATTATAATATGAAGATATTTTCAAATTTATAGTAAATTCATTTCTCAGACTGACACAATTTTGCATTTATGATGCATTCAGGAATCATCTTTAATGTGAATAAATATCCTATAAACCCCCTCCAATATCTAGTTTTCATGAAACACTTTCAATTCCTATACTAAATGTTAAAAAATGTTACATTTTGGTTTGTGTGTCATCTGTATTTTCTGTTAATCAGCAAAGCACATAGAATCCCATGCTTACTATTTCAACATAATCAGATCAGAAGACCTGTTTTTAAGCCTGCCTTTATCCCTCACCAGTTTTTGTTTTCAACCAACATTTGTGACATTTTCAATGGCTTCCAACTGTCAGACACAGTCCTGGTAACTATCTTCAATTTGACTACAAATGCATGATAAATATTTACTGTAATACATCTAAATTGGAAAACATGGACGATAACTTCAGTGTAAAATTTTTGAATGAACTGATTTAGTTTGGAATCGGAATCCTTGTTTTTGCTTCCCATCTGAGCATCAAGCTAAGGAATTAGGGGGAGTGGTAAAGCGCTCTCTGGCAGCTGGGGACTGGCAGGACACCTCAGTCACCAACTTAAGTTTTGTTACAGAGTTCTCAAAACAGGTTCCAGAGAAACTAACCGAGGGACCCCAGCCAACCACGTCCGACGCTGAGTGGGTCCTGCTGAAGGTGATCAAAAGGAAGTGGTCAGAACCCAGGTGGACCGGTCCATTCCAGGTCACAGAAAGAACTTCACACGCGGTGAGACTCAAGGGTAAAGGCGACACCTGGTACCACTGGAGTCAGTGTACAGCGACAGACGCTCTGCAGAGATCCCTCACTGAGGTCCAGGAAAACCTGAGAGAGAACACGACAACAGAAGAGCCACCTTTTCACCCTACAGAAGGGGCAGAATAATCCCCTAGGGGTGAGGAGAAATCACCATACCCATAGGTTAGTCTACACCTTGGGTTCAACAATCTGCAAAAGTATTCATACCCACATAGGGGCAGAATAATCCCCTGGTATGAATCTCAGGCTCCAGGTCAGTCTACACCTGTGAGTTGAAGACTAGGACAGCATACAGCAGAAGAGGCGGTAGTGATTGAGCTTCCCTCTCACAGGGTGGTTGTAGCTGCTCTCCCACCCAGAACAGAACTGAACTAAAAAACTTTCTATTTTTCTATTTACAGGGTTTGTTCGCTCATTGTATATTCCAGGACTTGTAGTAAGTATTTTGATGAAAGTATGAGCCAAAAGGCAAAAACCCTACCCCATAGGGGTTGGATTTTGGTAAGTTCATGCATTATTTCCTTTTTTATTGTTACATTGATTTTAAAAATAACCTGTGGGGCATTTTAGGGTGAAGTCCTTATTAAGACTTCAAAAGGGGGAAATTGTTGGAAAATATTCATACTATGCTTATAGGATTGGTGCTTAAGTATGTTTAATAATATGTGAAATAAAATGTATTGTGTAACTTAGAGGCCTCCAAACAGGCTTATATTTGTGTGTGCTGGACTTAGATATCATCTGCCCAGTAACTGAAGATATTTTTGGATGTGTCTCTGTAAATCTTCTGCCTAACGACAAGAACATATTTCTGTATGTAAGACTTACTTTTGCCCAGTGACAACAAGATATTTTTATATGCAAGACTTCTGCCCAGTGACAAAAGATATTTTTATATTTCTACATATGTAAATAAAGGTCAAAAGTAGAAAAACAGGAAGTGTCGAAAAGTCAGTTGAATGAGTGTCAGACAGCTCCAGATATGAAATCAGACAGTCGATTAAAATGTATGTTTTTTCATGTACAAGTATACGCCTGGCTTTTAAATAAAGACTGCTGTTCTTGGGGAAGTAATCAGAAGTTTCAGAAGGATTCGGACGATCTTCTCCCTGTACAGGCATCTATCTAAAGACTGCAGTCTCCTTGTTTCTTTTATTACTTTGTTTTTTATTAATAACAGTATAGGAGGTCTTAGCTTTACCAAACAAACGAGCATGCAGGAGTTTAGGGATAACTCCAACAGTTCCAAGTACAGGGGGATCACACTCCTCAGCCTCCCTGGTAAGGCCTACGCCAAGGTATTGGAGAAGAGAGGCCGGCTGATGGTCGAACCTCAGCTTCAGGAGTAGCAGTGTGGTTTTCGTCCCGGCTGTGGAACACTGGATCAGCTCTATACCCTCTACTCGAGGACTCATTGGAGTTTGTCCAACCGGTCTACATGTGTTTTGTGGACCTGGAGAAAGCATTTGACTGTTTCCCTCATGATGCTTTGTGGGGGGTGCTCCAGGAGTATGAGTCAGGGGCCCTTTATTAGGGGCCATCCGGTCTCTGTAAAAGCGGAGCAGGAGTTTGGTTCATATTGCCGGCACTAAGTCGGAACATTTCCCGGTGCATGTTGAACTCCGGCAGGGCTACCCTTTGTCACCGGTCTTGTTCATAACTTTTATGGACAGAATTACTAGGCGCAGCCAAGGGCCGGAGGGGCTCTGGTTTGGGGACCAGAGGATTTCGTCTCTTCTTTTTGCAGATGACGTGGTCCTGCTGGCGCCCTCTAGCCAAGACCTACAGCATGCGCTGGGGCGGTTCGCAGCCGAGTGTGAAGCAGCTGGGATGAGGATCAGCTCCTCCAAGTCCGAGGCCATGGTTCTCGACCGGAAAAGGGTGGCTTGTCCTCTTCAGGTTGGAGGGGAGATCCTGCCTCAAGTGGAGGAGTTCAAGTATCTCGGGGCCTTGTTCACAAGTGAGGGAAGAATGGAGCGGGAGATCGACAGACGGATCGGTAATGCCGCAGTAATGGAGGCGCTGTGCCGGTCCGTTGTGGTGAAGAGAGAGCTGAGCCGAAAAGCGAAGCTCTCAATTTGCCGGTCAGTCTACATTCCTACCGTCACGTATGGCCATAAACTTTGGGTCATGACCGAAAGAACGGGATCCCGGATACAAGCGGCTGAAATGAGCTTCCTCCGTAGGGTGGCCGGGCACTCCCTTAGAGATAGGGTGAGGAGCTCGGCCATCCGGGAGGGGCTCGGAGTAGAGCCACTGCTCCTCCACATTGAGAGGAGCCAGTTGAGGTGGCTCGGGTATCTATACCGGATGCCTCCTGGACGCCTTCCTCGGGAGATGTTCCAGGCACATCCTACCGGGAGGAGGCCCAGGGGACGGCCCAGGACACGCTGGAGGGACTATGTCTCTCGGCTGGCCTGGGAATGCCTTAGGCTTCCCCCGGAGGAGCTGGAGGAGGTGTCTGGGGAGAGGGACGTCTGGGCGTCTCTGCTGAGTCTGCTGCCCCCGCAACCCAGTAAGCGGAAGACGATGAGTACGAGTACAATACCAATACTTGTTGGAGAGATAACACACAAGTTCAGTAACAGATAAAAAACACAACGCTGACTGCATACAATTGACAGAGTGAAGCTTTTAATTATGATATAATATTTTTGATGAGCTGTCCTTAAAAAATGAAACGATGCTTGATGGGTAGAAGTCAAAATCTGGAGGGAATCCAAAACAGTCGAAAAAAGTAGCTTGCCGGTGTTCTCCAGCCATGTGAGAAGGATGTGTATTAAGTGTGCTGTATGATGTAAGTAAGAGTAGCAGGAGTTGATCGCTTGGCCACACACAGTGAAATAGACCATCCAGTAGATGATGCAATAGGCTTTCCAACTGATTACTGTCCAAAGTTAATAGTAATCCACCAATACCTGTCTTCTTGAGTTGATTTCCAGAATAGAATCGTAACAGGCGTAGACTATGAGTGTAACGTATGAGGCAGCGGCTGTCTAAACCTCATTTCCAGCCTCAAATTTCCATTAGATACGGGTGTGATAAAGCCTCGGCATCCTCGCCCGGATTGAGATTAAAGACAAACAGGGAGTACCCGTTTGATAAATTCCTCATGTGTGATGCTCAGAGGAAGGTCTTTGAAATGACAGCCTGTGGCGGTGAACATGTTGTAAAATTCCCTCTGAGAAAGAAATTCTCCTGAGTACATATCCTTGAATTTTCAGGGATAGAGAATGTTTTTACATTCACACATGACAGAGGATACAGAGCATTTTCTCTCAACAAAGCCAAATGGTGACCTAGGCATAAGGCGGGGGAAACTGAAACTTTTTTAAGAAAAAGAGAAGCCCCTAATATTTTCCTTCGAAATGAGTTGAGTCAAGGCTCCCATGAGACAGAATGCATGCGTCGTTGGCTCGGGTTAACTTAATTCTCTTATCCACCGAATTCATCCATTGCTGAAGAAAATGTCCCTATGGAGCGTGCCTATGAGATTAAGCTCTTTGGAATCGGCTGTGAAGGAGGCTCTCTGATTTAGTCCCCTGTTGGGATTATTAGCCACAACGATAGAGTCAATAGCTTCCAAGGTGTCTTTATAATAAAGACCGGCACTAAATTGACTTTTTAATGTGTTTCCTGAATAATTGAGCAGGGGCTCAATCATGGCCCTTTAAGGGTGAGTTCCACTAGAATGGGAAATTAGTCTAGCCCCCAGTATAACGTCACATTGACAAAAAATTGTATTTAGTGGGTAATTTATAAGACCCACAGATGCAACATTAGCCAGGTTACTCCCGTCGGCGCTCATGATCTTGTCACAGAGATGAAGCAAGTCTGCAATAGCCGACAGAGGTAAAATCTGTGTAGCCCTTATCTTCAATGGAAAGCTGGGTCATGGGAGCTGAAAAGAAATCCAGCTCCGTTAGGATGCATTTGGGTGATTTCTGATGCAAAAGAGCCATGTCTCCCGTCTCTCTCTTAATGTTTCATTCACTGAAATATATCCCTGCTCCGAGCAGACTTCTTGCCCTTGGCCTTGCTTCATCTTACTGATTTCTTCCTTGTACGCTCCCCACATATTTGTGAACCCCACAAACGTTCTCCAGGCAGGCGCTTCTTGACTCTTCGAGATAGAACCATAATCCCTGACCCTTCCTGACCATTGACCCTCTCAGACAAACCTGATATTTTACTCATAGCTTTCCCTACAACATCTGAGACAGTCTGTTTGTGTTTGTGGCAGCCTTTTTCAGGTGAGGTTTAGCAATATCAAGACCTGTTTTAAGTAAAGGTGAGACGAAGTGAAATAATCTTGAAAATATCAATCCTATTCCACGACCGTACATCGTGGGGTGAAAGTGAGCCGGCACGGTCTGGTACCACTAAAAGATTCTGCGCACCGGGAAGAGGGAAGAACGGCTGTCTGCTATGAAGCCAGAACCAGTTATGGCCGCAAAAATTCCCGAGCACACAAAGAAGATCAGATCTGCTACCAATAGGCAGTCTAAAACATGACTTAATCTCTTTATAAATATAGCTATTTTCCCCTCATTCCAAATAGTTTCTGAACTGTTCTGCTATGCTGGAGCCTCAATGCTCTTGCTTTGCTTCTCTCCCCTCGGAGCTCATGGCTTTTGTGAACAGCCAGCCTTTAAAACGAGCACCGCTACGTTTAATGTCTGGCTGCTCGCTACAATTTACCCCAGTTAAAAGCAATGGGAGAGTAACTAGTTGTGTTTCATGTTATTTTGCTAAATTACAACAACACAGTACAGCTCGAAAACACCGCTTATGACCAGAGATTTCACATACACTACACAAGTGCGCATGCGCGCTTACCTTCAAAACAGGGCGGTTGCTAAGGAGATTTGTGCGTTCGATTTAATGGAGTGGATCTACAGACTTTTAAATAAAAATCGCGAAAACAACCGAACCGTCAAAATCTTAACAAGGAATTTAAATGAAAAACCTGAAAATGAAAAACTATATCAAAACTTGACCACAATGCAGAGAACAATAACTTATTTGTTCAAATGAAAAGACAGGGAAACTGAAGATGGAAAGTTACCCCAGAAAATCTGCAAAACAGCTGATGGAGATTTTGAGCAAGCTGAGCTTCAGGATGAGAAGGCACCATGTTAGGAAGAAGAAGCAGAAGCTGCAGGATCTTCAGAACAAGAAACAGGTCATGTTGCTAGGCCTACTGATTATCCCTCTGTCTGGACAAAGGATCAATATGACCAGTTTAAAAGCAAAAATGAATGGTTATACACCCAACATGGAAAACTGGGATGCACTCCATGCCGTGATGTTAAGAATCTAGGTCTCATGGCATCCCATGGTGTCAGTATTGCCAGCCAGTGGGCAGAGGGAAAGATATCACAATTTGGTAATAATTCAAGATCTATCCAGCTTGTATCACTGAGCAAAAAAATTCACGAGCACAGAAACTCCCAAGCACGCAAAGAACCAATTAAGATTCTTCAAACAGCAAAGAAAGACATTCTTCTAAACATGAAGGCGACCATTCAGGAGTCTGCATTTGAGTCTACTGCCAGGGTATTTAGAACAGCGTATTATGTGGCCAAAAAAAAACAAACCATTCACTGACTTTGAGAGTCTGATTGAGCAGCAGGAAGCTAATTCTACTGATTTAGGTCGTGTTTTGCACAGCAAAACTGTCTGGGTTGATATAATTGATCATGTGTCTTCACAGATGAAGAGCAAACCCCTGAGGGAGATTATAGAAAATAGGTGTAAAATCACAGTGCTAGCTGATGAGTCAACCAGTGTGGGGCAGAAGTCAACATTAATTGTGTTTTTGAAAGCCAGCATTGATGGAAAGATGAGCCCATTGCTTTTCCACTGGATCTTGTGGAGCTACATTCATTGACAGCCTATATTCATTGTATAGCCAGTCACCAAAAAATATGCGGGAACTAAGTGAATGTGCTCATGATTTGCACATGACACTCAGAAGAATTGGAAAAGTGTTCAGTGTCCGCAGAGTTGCTTCTTCATACTGTCATAGTTTTTCGAACCGACTTGATCCACATGCAGTAAAACGCCCAAGGGAAACAGGTAAATGTTTGTGACAAGTTTTTATTGTCACTCTGGAAACCAAAACGGTTCCGGTAGAGCAGTGCCAGCTGTAGGGGTAAGCGCACGGTGAGTAGAGGTAACAAGCTAGAACAAACATTAATTGTGTAATGTCTTACTAGGCTGAAGTGAGTTCGCCGCCAGGAGAAGAGGAATTCGGGGCTGGAGCCCAGCGGAAAGGAACAGAGAAGGTGAGTAAGAAAGTCCCTTCTGTGTCTTGATCTGGAAGCCGTGCTTGGCCGGACAGTGCTTGGAGTAAGAGTTCAGACGAGCAGTGGAGGGTGGACAGGTCTTGCTGTAAGTGGAGCGTGGAGGTTGCAGCCTGGAAGCAGCCAGCTGGAATGGATCCAGTAGTTCAGCAGCTGTAAGCGTCTTGTAGTCTGTCTGTATCCTCAGTAGACTGAAATGAGGAGCTCTAGGGAATAGTCCGCCGGAGGCCGGCCTGGGCACCATCCAGGTAGTCTCTGGTACGGTTCTCACGGTGGGCTAACACTCGAGCGATGAGATGCTGGCTGCCTCCTGCTTAAATACTCCAGGGCTCATCACCGTGACGGAAAACACCTGCCTCCACCACGCGTTGTCTCCAGCGCCCACTAGGAACTAAGCACAGTCAGACACAAAAACAAGAATTCCCCAACCCAAACAAATACAGGACAGTCAGTGCAGTTTGGCATTCATATCCAGCACTGCCACAGCATTTCCACGAGGGATCAGAGGATGAGACAAGGAACAGCAGAGAGAGGGCTAAATTCCAAAGTCTGCTGTCTAAGCTGTGCTCTGTGTTGTGACTATGAATCTGAAAATATTATTTAATATTTAATATTAATAATTTAATATTTTAGCATATAATATTTCGGTCTGTTAAGGGTTGTCCTGTGAATACCAGCCCAGTAAGGCGATGGTATTAGGACAAAATCAAAAGGGTGAGCCAAGCTCTGACATTATTGAACAGCATAAACTGCACACACATGGAATGAATTCACACAATTTCTTAAAATACAAGAATTTATTAACAAAAATAAGTCAACTCAAAGTCAAACGTATTTCAATCAACAAACTCTTTACTATGCTAAAACAATCCAACTAAACTACTAAGCAGAATTAAAGAATAACGAAAACTAATGGGCTATGTACAATATAAACAAGTTGATTAAAGATGATTGAAAATCATAACCAAAAGAGTGATGCAACATTACCATGCAATATTTATGTTTGAGAACTAAGGATTATCTTGAAGAATCTGGAAGTGAAGTTAAGTTAGTTTTGGAACCAACTTAGGCAATAATTAGCATACATTTAGACAATCATTCACAATGCAAGATCAGATAAAATATTATTTTATTAAAATAATGTTTTAAGAATGATCTGCTGAATAAAACCAACCTTCCGGATGACTAATTCTCAACGGTGTTTCATTAGCTGCCTTTATTTATTAAAATAATATTGAAAGAAATATTATTAAGGAAATGATCAAATATTTAAGGAAATATTTTGGAAAAGAGCCAAATCTTTTTGGAAATCTTTCTTAGCTATCAAATTTAGGAAAATAATGTTAGGGAAATATTATTTACTGGATTGAAAACTAACAACCTTTCTGGGTAAATATTATTTAGCAACAAGCACATGTCCTTACCTATTAGCAGTTAAAGCTAACAAAAGAAGCTGATAGCTTAGCAACAGAATCAAACACACACCTTTAAAAATACCATCAATAAAAGGGTTAAAATGCATAAGCGCGGATAGCGCGTTATGATCAATCTTCTGTGTTAAAGTCACCCCTTTAAATAGAGTTTGTCTTAACTTTAAAAACACAGAACACAAAACTGAGCACGTGTGCAGCAGATGGCCTGCTAGCACCAAGATGGCTGAGTTCAACACAAACAAAACTAAACTTCATAAAATGAAAACGTTCAGATCATTTCACCCTAAATCTCTCTGCCCAAACCCTAACCTCGTTTGAAACGTGTTGAGGAGGAATTGTCTGGGCGACGACGACGTTTGAAGAAAGCTCTGCGAACAAAGGGTTAGCTTCCAGCTAACCTCCAGAGCAGTGACTGGGGGGCCGCTCTGTCGGGCCGACCAAACTGCACGTTACCACGGTGATGCGGCTACTGTTGTCCTTTTTTCAGACTGGGAAAAACACTCCACTCGGCTTAGTAGAGACCGCGTCTCTGCAGGGAATTCTCTGGAACACAGTTTGCTTCTGCAGGCCTCAGAGAGAAAGTTAAGCAATGCTTATACCTTAATTTCCCCTTTTTATGAATGAATACCGGATACACAAACAGTGATTCATTTGTACTTAACTTGTGCATATGATCGCGTGATCTTATGACACGCTTGGATCCAATTTGAAGAGTTTATGTCTGTTTGCCAGCAAAGAGACATTAGCGCGCTGTCTCTCCAGCCAGCCTCGCACGGAGTCTGGGTGGTAGAGATTGGACCACTGGGAAAGGGGGTGCTTTTATACAGCCCGTGGCATCATGGGAAGTCCGCTGCTACCCTTAAACTGAAATTTAAGGGAGTACACTTAAGTGTTGGCAGGTCTCCCATCATTGAAGCTGCACAGTTTGTTCAAGGAGTGGCAGAGAGTTTGAAAGAAACACTCTTTACAACTGCAGCTATCAAAGCACAGGCAAGTGTCACGACCGACAGAAAAGAGACTTACAGCAGACTTTTAAATCAAATGACAGTCCTTAACCCTGACAAATGGGACCATGACAATCCCCGACATGGAGAAGATGAGGTAAGCGCTTTGTGCCATGCCCTACACCTAAATGAACATGAGGCACATCTTGGATTCATTGAGTACAAGGCAACTGGAGGGAGAAGCATGCCTAACAAGATGAAGAAGTTGCTTGTGGCAGTGGATACATTATCAGCAAGTAATGCAGACTGTGTGTGCGGGTTCAGTACCATGAACAATATCATCACTGAGTACAAGAGCAAATTGACGATCAAGAATGCTGCAAACTTCCTCTTTGTCAGCTCAGTTGGACCACCATGCATGCAATGGGACCCAATGCCTTATGTGAAGACCTGGCTGGGTAAAGGAAGAAAAGCAGCTCATGCAACAAGCGGCATGGCATGCCAACATTCCAAAGAGGACAACTACTTTAGGCCTCTGTGGAAAATCTTTTAGCTGTTATGTTTTGATGACGGATAAATCCACTTGGGGTTTTGCTCATGACGGAATGTTGGAATATTGTTCAGGTTTGATTTGGATGTTTTTTGTCACTGTTGTAGTTTGAAAATTTCACATAACTGTTAAAACAAAAACTTGTTTGAATTTTTAAGTATATGCTGTAATGATCTGTTATGGATTAATATTAGGTGTGTTCATTGTTGTTGCACTGTTACTGTTCTCTGACGATAGGTGTTTTTGGTTTACAAGGAATGTTGGGGCGCTTTCTGGAAGGAGGGGGTTGTTGATGAAGGGCTAAAAGTGTTGGCTTTATCTTGTTGTGTGAGCTGGCCTGGTATTGTTCAACCTTAATAAATCAGTGTTCAGAGCAAAAGGTCTGTCTGGTGCTTGCGTGTCCTAGCAGAACATTACAATGCATCAGAAAATGGTTTATCATTGTTTCATACATGCTAGTTCTTTAACAATTGAAAAAAAAAAAATCTACATTGTCTAGTGATTCTAATTTCTACCTTATACAGACAGCCTACAGTAAAGTAAAATATTGATAAGTTCTAATCAGTTCGAGTGAGAGAGAGGAAAGGAGAGAGAAAGGGAGAGAGAGGGAGATTTCAAGGTGGCCACAGATGAGAGTAACAATTAAGACACACACACACATTTCATATACATATATACAGTGTAAATATATATATATATATATATATATACAGGGGTTGGACAATGAAACTAAAACACCTGTCATTTTAGTGTGGGAGGTTTCATGGCTAAATTGGACCAGCCTGGTAGCCAGTCTTCATTGATTGCACATTGCACCAGTAAGAGCAGAGTGTGAAGGTTCAATTAGCAGGGTAAGAGCACAGTTTTGCTCAAAATATTGAAAAGCACACAACATTATGGGTGACATACCAGAGTTTAAAAGAGGACAAATTGTTGGTGCACATCTTGCTGGCGCATCTGTGACCAAGACAGCAAGTCTTTGTGATGTATCAAGAGCCACGGTATCCAGGGTAATGTCAGCAAACCACCAAGAAGGACGAACCACATCCAACAGGATTAACTGTGGACGCAAGATGAAGCTGTCTGAAAGAGATGTTCGGGTGCTAACCCGGAATGTATCCAAAAAACATAAAACCACGGCTGCCCAAATCACGGCAGAATTAAATGTGCACCTCAACTCTCCTGTTTCCACCAGAACTGTCCGTCGGGAGCTCCACAGGGTCAATATACACGGCCGGACTGCTATAGCCAAACCTTTGGTCACTCATGCCAATGCCAAACGTCGGTTTCAATGGTGCAAGGAGCGCAAATCTTGGGCTGTGGACAATGTGAAACATGTATTGTTCTCTGATAAGTCCACCTTTACTGTTTTCCCCACATCCAGGAGAGTTACGGTGTGGAGAAGCCCCAAAGAAGCGTACCACCCAGACTGTTGCATGCCCAGAGTGAAGCATGGGGGTGGATCAGTGATGTTTTGGGCTGCCATATCATGGCATTCCCTTGGCCCAATACTTGTGCTAGATGGGCGCGTCACTGCCAAGGACTACCGAACCATTCTTGAGGACCATGTGCATCCAATGTTTCAAACTTTGTATCCTGAAGGCGGTGCCGTGTATCAGGATGACAATGCACCAATACACACAGCAAGACTGGTGAAAGATTGGTTTGATGAACATGAAAGTGAAGTTGAACATCTCCCATGGCCTGCACCGTCACCAGATCAAAATATTATTGAGCCACTTTGGGGTGTTTTGGAGGAGCGAGTCAGGAAACATTTTCCTCCACCAGTATCCCGTAGTGACCTGGCCACTATCCTGCAAGAAGAATGGTTTAAAATCCCTCTGACCACTGTGCAGGACTTGTATATGTCATTCCCAAGACAAATTGATGCTGTATTGGCCACAAAAGGAGGCCCTACACCATACTAATAAATTATTGTGGTCCAAAACGAGGTGTTTCAGTTTCATTGTCCAACCCCTGTATATGCATGCATATATGCCCCAGTGCCGTAGATGGTACTGTCCCTCTGCTTAGAACTCAAAGCTCCTTTTAATCCGGCTAAAGCTGAAGTAAATATCTGACTCTATTTTTCTAAAATAGCTTTCCAACTCTATCTCAAGTTGATTCAAATCTTTATAATAACAGTCCCTGAAATTCTGTACATCAATCTCCTGATCTCCAGCCTACTTCCATTAAACAAAACTGGTGTTTTTGGGAACGTTGTACCAGGTATGCGGGTATCTAGCTATCTTCAACCACTCCTGGAAGTTATGTAAACATGACGCTCTGCCCCCTCCCTTCCCTGAGGACATCTGTGGACCTGCTCAGAACTTTGTGGCCGGTTGATGAACATTCCAACGAACCATCAAGGACAATGGCCTCTGTGACAGTGCTTCATGGACTTACTTGCACACACTCACTTGCACACACACACATGCTCAAGATAAACATATGCACCCCTCACACCACCTTCACCGTTCCCGGCATGATGTTGTTTTGTCAACTTGTTGCTTCTTTGTGCTGAGGTTTTTTGCAATCTCAAACTGTATCCTGCTAAGGATAAAGTGTGAAATATGATTTTTTTTTTCCCTCTACTTACCTAATGTGGCCTCTTTTCTCATCTAACAAGGGCAGCGCCTGTGAGTGGGCAGCAAAGCCTCGGTGACCGGTCCCCCCCTTGTCTTGTGTCATGATGTATGTTTGGATAGGTTGTACTGGAATTTTAATTTCCCCTCGGGGATCAATAAAGTATCTTTGAATTGAATTGAATTGAATTGAATTGATAAAATATCTGTCAAGGTAACTTGCCAAGAACCTTATAAATTAATATGCTGAGCTAAATTCACGCAGAAACTTGAACTAGTATTATTTTTAAAGACATCAAGAGTGGTGTTGGAGGGCAAAGTAACATGCAAATTCAATTTGCCAATTTCAGTTCATATAAAAGTGTCTCTGCTATGGTTTTCACATGGAGATGCTCCGCTCGTATGCGCCATTGTCAGCAGATTCTTGATAGCGGGAATGAGGTGCGTAGTATAAAGTCGGTGCATGGTCTGATTAAAGTGGAGTTGTACTCGTCGTCTTCCGCTTAATCCAGGACCGGGTTGCGGTGCAACAGACTCAGCAGAGGCGTCCAGATGTCCCTCTCCCCAGTCACCTCCTCCGGGAGGAACCCAAGGTCTTCCCAGGCCAGCCGAGAGACATAGTCCCTCCAGGGTGTCCTGCCATCCCCTGGGCCTCTTCCCGGTGGGACGTGCCTGGAACACCTCCCGAGGAAGGCGTCCAGGAGGCATCCGATACAGATGCCTGAGCCACCTCAACTGGCTCCTCTCAATGTGGAGGAGCAGCGGCTCTACTCCAACCCCCTCCCGGCTCACCCTATCACCCTATATAAGGGAGTGCCCAGCCACCCTACGGAGTCAATGGATATTTTGTCCACTGACAAAATATCAAGCTAGCAGAGAGAGCTTTGGAGAAGGCTAGAAATATGATCCCCAATTTCATCCATTTTCTGAGACCAAGCATCAAACAGCAGAGCCAGCATTGTCCTGAATATACCTGTGTCTGTATGTAAAGCCTCCAACACAAACATGTCTGATTAATTCCAATGATCGTTCTTCCATCTGCTTGCCCGAGAAGGGAGGTTGTCGGAGTCATGGGATGTCAATATGTCAAGCTGTCAACCTGTCACTCGAGCTGTCAAAACGTTTTAATAAAGCTACCCCCTTATATATTTTTAGTAAGCCTTGCTTCATCTGCAAACTAACTGCAGAGATCACACATGAATGTAGTGTACCAGTGTATGATTGGAACACTGCATTCAAGGTGAGAGCTGCCCAGTGCCATTTTTAGAAGGATGGCAGTAATGAGCCACAGTAGTAAAACTAGATTTAGCAAAAAAAAGCAACAGAATTTATGTTTGGTCAAATCAGCGTTTGAAAACCTAAATATTTCCCTTTAATTAGTAACATACCTTTAATGGAAATTTTGGATTGAGCAGCAGAGTTGAGTTTCTGGGTTTTGTCCATTAAAAACTAAATTCTCTCTGCCAATGCCAAACATCTTATTCTGCTGTCATTTACTGAACTAAATAACGAAGTTTGACAAAACAACACATATTGATAATTTAACATTTATTCATGTACCTTTTTATTTGATTAATGTTTATCTATGTAACAAGGGCCACAGTAGTAGAACAATACACAACACAACAGCCTGGCACTTTCTCCTCATTTCACCAGCTTGATCACACACTGCTGTGGGATGTTATCCCCTTATTCAACTAACGTTTGTTGCAAGTAAGCCATTGAGGTTGTGCAGGTCACTCTGACATGAACAGCCCGACCAAACTGATGCCACAATTGCTAAATGGGTTGAGGTCAGGACTGTGGGTAGGTATTTGAAGGGCAGTCATGGCAGTCCTCCTGGCAGCCCAGTGAGACATGTAATTGGCTGTGTTCAGTCTGTTTAGAGCCACAGGCCATATTGCTCTGCAAACCTGAAGGTTGACAGAGTGAGTGAGTAAAACGGTCTTCTTGTGGTGTCGTCTCCTTGGGGTGCCCACTTTGCAGCCTGTCTCTGACAAACCCCATTATATGGTACTTGGCCTTCCATTTGAAGATTGTACTAGCGCTCACTTGCTTGGAGCAGACACCAGCTGACCACTGTAGCAGGGTCAGTTGGGTCAGGCAACTCATTGCTGGAACCTGGAATACCAGAAGCTCAAAACAAGACCCAATAGGTGAATAATCTGTTTGGCAGGTGGTCTGCCGCTTAACTTATAAATGCATTTTTCTTTCAAATGTGGTACCCTTTATTAGGATTAAGATTTATCGTCAAGAAGTCTTGCATTTGTTTTCAGCCCCTCTGAGTCAGCACTTTTGTAAATTCATCTTTCACTGCAATTCTTGGCCGCAGGTCTTTTCGGGTATGTCTTGAGTAGCTTCTGAAAGACTGGAAATTTTCCCATTGTTTTTTGCCTACTGGCTAGGTTTTTTTTTTTTTTTTCTTTGTTTTTTTATTTATTTAGTTTATTCAGATTTTCAGATTTATACAAAGAACCACCCAAATATGTGATATCTGCTCTTCTGCTCTCCAGATTACCTCCTCCCTAACCTAGTTTCTCTGCTGAAAGTTCTAATCATACAAGCAGGTTATAAAAATTATAACTCACTTACAATGGATCATAAAAGCTGTATTTGTGCATATTAAACTTGCATGTAATACATGCAAGGTTTATTGCATTTAATCTGCACAGAACCAAATATTATGAGTCATTTCATCTTGATATTGATGAAAAAAACTGATAGATAGAACAGATAGAAAAAGTGTTAATTTACTACAGTTCAAAGCTAGATGATGTTGAAATTGGAAATTCTACTTGTGTAAACCATATTGCATTAATAGGTAAGGCAATACAAAAAACTTGTGGTGCTAATTAAGAGCTGTGAACTAGTGATTGCAACCCCTAAATCTGATTATTGGCCATGCCAGAAAATAATACACCAGTATATCTGATATTTCAGGTATTTAATCCATCTTTCAATCTCTGCAGAAAGCTAGCATCTTTGTTCAAAGCAGTGGTCCTTAACAGTCTAAGCCACAAATTGGCTCTGGCTTTCAAAAAATGTACAATGCTGATTTATAAACTATAACATGGGATACTTTTTTGAAAAATGTTCAAATAAATGTTCATTTTGAAGGGTTTAAAGGTTAAAAGAACAAAACAGATGGCGCTGACGATGGCAGCCTCAGAGCTTCGCTCTCTCTTTGTTTTTGTATTTTGTGTGTTTTTATGTTTTTCGAGCCACAGTTCTGTGGTGTCGGGCCACAATCCTGTGGTCTCATTCAGTAGAGAGGAACTTCTCAACATCAGAGAGTCCTCTCTTGGGTTTTTTTCACCATTTTTCATCGATCCGAGGTTCACTGAGCTCCTGGCAAGCGGAGCTGCGGCTCTATATGGGATACTGCGCCGAAGACGTCGAAGGGGAAAGCGTGCTGGCGCGCTGTTAAAGCTCCGCAAAAGAGGACTTTGCACACCACTGCCTTCAATCCACCTGGCAAATGTCCACTCTCTCAACAACAAGATGGACGAGCTGCTTCTTCTCACCGGTAAAAACACGGACCTCCGCGGATCAGCGGTTCTCTGCTTCACCGAGACATGGCTGAGTGAAAACATCCCGGACCGCGCACTGCTGTTGCCGGACTTCCAGCTGCTCAGAGCGGATCGCAGCGCGGAGCTATCGGGGAAGAGGCGAGGAGGCGGAATCTGCTTTTATATAAATGAAGGTTGGTGCAGAGACATAAAATGCTGGGAAAAACATGTAGCCCGGATCTGAAGTCATTTTCCATAATCTGTAAGCCGTTTTATTCACCGAGAGAGTTTTCCTCATTTATAATAATCGGCTCATATTTTCCACCGCATGGCTGCACTTCTGCCGCGGAAAAACATCTTGCTGAGCTGATTACAGACCTGGAGAAAAAATACCCTGACTCTTTCATCATAATACTGGGAGATTTTAACAGAGCAAACCTCTCTAATGAACTCCCCAAATACAGACAGCATATTAAGTGTCCCACCAGAGACAAAAACACACTGGACCATTGTTACACAGCTTTAAAGGACTCATGCTGTTACCAGGGCTGCTCTGGGTTTTTCAGATCATTGTCTTATCCACCTCATCCCAACCTACAGACAGAGACTAAGAGCTTCCAAACCCAAGGTTCACACTGTTAAGAAGTAGACTGAGGAATCAAAGCAGATGCTACAGGCCTGCTTTGAATGCACAGACTGGACTGTTTTTGAAACTTCAGCCACTGACCTAAACCAACTAACTGATGTGGTGACATCATACATCAGTTTCTGTGAGGACATGTCTGTGCAGACCAAGACCTTCTGCACCTTTGGGAACAACAAGCCATGGTTTACTCCACACCTCAGGAATCTGCGCAGGGAAAAGGAAGAAGCTCACAGCAGTGGAGATTGGGCGCGGTACAAGCAGGCCAGGAACAAACTAACAAAAGAGATCAAAGCAGCCAAGAGAAGCTACAGTGAGAAGCTGAAGAACAGCCTTTCTACTGGTGACACTTCAGCTGTATGGACTGGTCTGAGAAACCTGACTGCCTATAGGAGCCCCTCCACCCATCCTGAACAGTCGTCTCCTGGCCAACCGTCTGAATGGCTTCTACTGCAGACATGACAAGAAGCCATTCACACCTCAAATCAACTCCTCTACATCCCATTCAGGAACAAATTCCTCCCATAAAGCAACCAACCCCCACCATCAGATCCTCTGCCTGCACTAAAGATCTCTGAGGAAGATGTAAACAGGCTCTTTCAGCACATGAAAACAAAGAAAGCTGGAGGACCTGATAACGTCTCCCCATCATGCCTGAAAGCCTGTGCAAATCAACTCGCTCCGATCCTCACAAGGATCTTCAACAAATCACTGGAGAAATGTGAGGTCCCCTCCTGCCTCAAACAATCCACCATCATCCCGGTTCCCAAGAAACCCACCATCCTAGGATTAAATGACTACAGGCCTGTAGCCCTGACGTCTGTGGTCATGAAATCCTTTGAGCGGCTGGTGCTGAAGCACCTGAAAGACATCACAGGCCCCCTGCTGGACCCCCTGCAGTTTGCTTACCGAGCAAACAGGTCGGCAGATGATGCTGTTAACTTAGGTCTACACTTCATCCTGCAACACCTCGACCACCCAGGGACGTACGCCAGGATCCTGTTTGTAGACTTCAGCTCGGCCTTCAACACCATCATACCAGACATCCTCCACCAGAAGCTCACCCAGCTCAACATCCCAGCCTCCACCTGTCAGTGGATCAACAGCTTCCTGACGGACCGACAGCAGCAGGTGAGACTGGGGAGCATCTTCTCCCGCACCAAATCAATAAGTACTGGTGCCCCCCAGGGATGTGTTTTATCCCCACTCCTCTTCTCCCTGTACACAAATGACTGCACCTCATCGGACTCGTCCGTGAAACTCCTTAAGTTTGCAGATGACACCACTGTCATTGGACTGATCCAGGATGGTGATGAGTCTGCATACAGACAGCAGGTGGATCAGCTGGTACACTGGTGCGGTCAGAACTACCTTGAACTGAACCCACTCAAGACTGTGGAAATGGTGGTGGACTTTCGGAGAACACCACCCCCATACACCCCCCTCACTATCCTCAACAACACTGTATCGGCCGTGGACCACTTCAGGTTCTTAGGAACCACCATCTCTGAGGACCTGAGATGGTCCTCACACATAGACACTGTTCGAAAGAAGGCCCAGCAGAGACTGTACTTCCTGAGGCAACTCAAGAAGTTCAACCTTCCACAGGAGCTGCTGGTCATCTTCTACACTGCCATCATTCAATCTGTCCTGTCTTCATCCATCTCAGTGTGGTTTGGCTCATCCACAAAACAGGACAGGTCCAGACTGCAACGAATGATCAGGTCTGCAGAGAGAATAATCAGAGCTGACCTTCCCTCCATCCAGGACCTATACATGTCTAGGGTCAAGAAAAGAGCTGCCAAAATCTCTGCAGACCCCACACACCCTGCACATAAAATGTTTAGAGTTTTACCTTCAGGCCGTCGCTACAGAGCACTGTTTACTAAAACCAGCCACCACAGAGACAGTTTCTTCCCCCAGGCTGTTTCTCTGATGAACATTCAATAGAGTACAAAACAACAGCATACAGATGTTGCAAATGCACCTTTTTTATTAGATATGTGTATATTGTAAATTGTAAATTTGTATATTCTGTAATGCAAAAACAGAACAAAAGAGCAAAGTGTACCGGAGTCAAATTCCTTGTTTGTATGTACGAACTTGGCAATAAAGCTGATTCTGATTATTTCAAATTAATCTAAACTGAATTGTTTTTTTCCTAGGTGGAAAGGACCGGACAAGGTAGCAGAAATAACATCACACTGTTAAAGTTTGATTGACCGATTATAGAGTAACTGGGTTCACAAAACACACTGTGCATAGACTAAAGACCCCAAGCAGAGTACTTTGACTGAGGTTCGGACTGACTTAGGAACCTCACTGACTAACAATGATGGAGATTGTGTTGTGGGATCATTGGACACGAAAGGATTGGGAGTACCCCTAGCCTATCAGATGTCTGTGGTCCCGGAAAGTGTTCCTTTGTTGGAATAGGAAGAAGCCCTGGGATGAAGAGGAAACCATTTGAGTAGGGTCTACAATAACTGTTTCACATAATGTCAGAATAGAACACTGTACTTAAGTTATAGGTTCTGTGGGTATACCGTATTTTCCGCACTATAAGGCGCACCGGATTATAAGGCGCACCTTCAATGAATGGCCTATTTTAGAACTGTTTTCATATATAGGGCGCACCGGATTATAAGGCGCATAGAATAGAAGCTACTGCAGTCAAACGTTTGACTGGGGTTGCGTTATGCATCCACTAGATGGAGCTGTGCTAAAGAGAATGTCAACAAAACAGTCAGATAAGTCAGTCAGTCAAACTTTATTAATACACTACAAACCAGCGTTCTGATAACTCTATTCACTCTCATGGTAAGGTCTCCTCTACATAGAATTCTATTGAATAGAGCCAACCGCACGTTAGGAATGCATTGGAGTCTATGAAGTTGAAGTTTAAATCAAACGTTAGTTAAAATGTGAAAGGGAACTTTTCCCTGATTCAGTAAACACGTAAAAGAAACAGTTTGATGCACTAAATCAAACGTTAGTACATTCACAATATAGTAGCGTTAACTGTTGAATTCTCTCGCTGCTGCTCTATTCCCATGTTCGACTGCGTAGCTGACAGCCTTGAGTTTGAACTCAGCATCGTAAGCGTGTCTCTTGAAAGGTGCAATTTTGGGGTCGTTATACACACACAAGTGGTGTTGGACTAGGAGTAAGCACAGTACTGGTGTTTACCGCTATTACTTCAGCGACGCCCCTGACTACGGTAGCCGTAATGCTGCAAGCGGTGCGGCTTTGTAGTTTACCAGTCGTACTGAAACATTTTGACAGAGCGCCGTGTACAACCAGTATGGATCAACCAATTAACCAATTGATCCATATATAAGGCGCTCCGGATTACAAGGCCCACTGTCATTTTTTGAAAAAATTAAAGGTTTTTAAGTGAGCCTTATAGTGCAGAAAATACGGTACTTATTTTACATTCCACATATAGCATATGAATGTTAGAATTTTCCACAATCTGCTGCACCACATCTGGGCCCGTATTCACAAAAAATCCTAAAACTAAAATTATCTCCTTGTGACATAATTCTAAGAAAATCTCAGAATTTCTCTAACTTTTCCCTTGGTAAGATAAACGTTATTCACGAAGCATTTTAGGCCTTAAGAAAGCTCCTAACGTCAGGAAATGTTATGAGTACTGAGGAGGACTTTTAGTGACCCTAAGAGTGTCTTAAGCAGGGAAGATGGCGGAAAGACCTAGAAAAAGGAGAGATATTCTCCATACAATGAATAACAGAGAATTAATAAACCGTCACCAGCTCGACCATGCATTGATACACCCCCCTTAATAGTCGAGTACATGAGCACATAAAGTTCTATAACAATCATACAATTATTAATATCGAGATAAAATAAACGTTATCATTCCCCTATGGTGAAATTAAATAGTTTCAGCGTCAGGACAGATTAAAGATGCACCTCGAGTAAGGTGATATTTGGAAGGATAAATAAATGAACAATAGAAATAGAAACAATAATAAATACCATGAATAAAAAGTGAACAAAATTACAAACAATATTGTATAGAATTATTTAATATTTACAGACTGTAAAATTCTTTCAAAAAATAAATGGGAAAAACTCCAAAAAAAACTATATATACAAACTCTAGATGAGATAGAGTACAATAATCTAAGCACTATATACAGAGAAGGAATATGTAAATGGGGTGAATAAGTATTAGCTGTACTGTATGATGTCAGTAGTCATAGCCTAAATGGTCATCTGCAACGCTATCCATCTGTGGAGAAGTTATCTGGTGTGCTGCAATCTCCTCTCCAGCTTCTGATTTCAGCAGGTACCAGAGCTGCTCACATTCAAGGCTGGTGCTGAAAGCAGAGGGAATGACACATTGATCTGCTCAGGAATGCATGTTTGTTCGCACCATGATCCCAGGACCAAATCTACCTCTCAATACTACTCTCTTCTCCTTCACCAGCAGGCTCTGCTGTTCAGTTCGATTTTCTCCACCTTTTTTCTGTTTTGTTTTGGTCATTTTACCAAACTAAACCTCATTATACAAGAAGGAGATCACAATAAAATGCTGAATTTCAACATTAGTATTAAATTAATATGACATACATGCAGAATGAAAATAACCAGCATGGAGAGTAAACATAATATTAAGCAAATCAAAGTAATGACGATCATGTAAATAAGCTACATTTAAACATTTTGATGCTGTGTGACAATTAATTTAATCTTTGCTTTGTTTTATCATTATGATTTACACCTTTCTGAATCCAGTCTAAATTCTATTATCTGTTAATTTCTCTCTATTGATTACTAGGAGTGCTTTTGTTTCTCTTTTCTTTTAACAACCAATCACAGGTCTTAGAAGATAGTGTCACACCTGGCAATGGGGTCAACTACACCTCCTCACTAAGATAGGAATTTCTGTCGTCTCCTTGCTCAGATTCGCTCTCAGCAGCAAACGGAATCACTCTTAAGCTAGGAGTCTTTGGCAAGATTTTTTAGGCTAAGGGAGGAGCTCTCTGAGAAGACTGTGAATCTTTGTGAATACGGGCCCTGGAGACTTCCGGTGAGATAGCGATCTGTTGGGGGGCAAATCCATGTGACTGCCAGATGAAGTCTCCAAAGCACATATAGATTAAAATAGATACATCCACACACCAGGTTAGTGAGGTGACTTAGGTCACTTCAGCAGGGGAACTTGTTAGAGTTTTCTTAAAGTTACCTATGTCTCCTTACCGGAACATAGCAAGAAAAATATATTATAAGTTTTATTGCTGCACGCACACAGGATTAGGTTTCATCACACCCACTGACCACATCGCTCAATCCAGTTAAAGTCGCTCCAGGCTAACACATAAATTTACTCTGCTGTAACAAGGTGGAGCCTAGAGTATATAATGATGAGTGTTCTTTGTTCGGACTGTTCCACCTACTTCATCCCCCGAGAGGAGAAGGACCGGGCCTCGGTACCAAGTTGTACTATTTTTCTGCTTTAATTATATAAAATAATTGAAAATTACTTATGAAATTGTAGTATCTTTAAAATTAAAAAGGGAAAGCGAAGTTCTTTGCCTTGAATGAAGGAACTGGAGTAACTGCGGTAGAGCGGTTACAATACCGACGCTCCACACAACAGTAATTACAAATGTAAAAAACGGTAAAGCACTGTTGAAATAGATGACATGTAATGTAAAGTTGCTGGAAATAAAAAGTAACACTATAGCTTACTCATAAACCAGGTCCCAAAGAAGTTTCCAATCTTCATCCACTTCAAAATCCATGTTTTTTTTCCAAGACTTTTAATGTGCTCATTTTACTCTTCTGCGGCATTATAATGTTCAAAGTTCACTGAAAAAACATGAAACAACAAGCAAGCTGTGTGCGTAGCAGTGTGTAAAACAAGCTGTGCGTTGTGCGAAAGTTACTACCCCTTTTTATAACCTCAGATATGCACTGTAATGATGTGACTGGGAATTGTCTTACGAAGACGTTATACGTCGCTGCAAATGTGGGATTCTCTAGTTTCCATTGGTACCAAGAAAGAGGGGGTGGGGAAAAGCATATCTGTTTCCTGTAGCATTTTACCTGTAGACTCAGATATGCCTGAAGGACCCTTAAGCATCATCTTGTGTATTTAAATTGCTGAAAAACCAAAGGTATTTGTGAAAAACTAATTGATCAAATTGCTTTGTAAACATTAAAGTCTCCTCGTGCAAGGGATTTAGGAAAGAAAACCTGGCGGTGTTTGATCAACTTTTAGAAAAATCGGCACTCCTCCATTCAACCCGCCAGCAGGTTCATCGGGCTTAACAGGTTGACATCCAACTCCTGGCAAAAAATCTAATTCACCACTTCTGGAGGATCTTCAGTCTGTTGTTTTACCTTGTAGAGAAAACAACCTTTGAATTAATGTGTTGCCTCTCTGTTTTAGTGCCTAAAATATTGAGAAACACATCATTACTGGCTTTAAATACTGTTAGCATGGTCACTGCACAACGCTTGAAATTCCACTGGTTTTCTGTCTTGCGTCTGGTAGACTTTTATGCTGAAATCTCATAATATTTTTAGATCAAAGTTCCAACTTCTGAGACAAATGTCAGGGCTGACTCACCTGAATGGGACGCATAACCTTTGAGGTTTGGAAGTCTACCGTGGCTTGGTTAGAAAAACTACTATTCTATGGGTAATTATTTGCCATACATGATTCCCTCAGCACAACAGATATTTAATATTGCACTCATTTCTCCTGTTTATGGGGTTGGTTTTATTACAAGTTGTGACACGCGTTTATTAAAAGTTTAAAAAAGTCCTATGCTTTGTTTTGCACAGTCATGAGGTAGTGTGGTGGACAGATTCCAGCGAATTCAGTTGTAAAAAGAATATGAGACTGAATATACAGTTCATTCACGATGTGCAGGGGAAAACCCGCCACCTAAGAAACGTTTTTGGCTGATACGCAAGAGTGCATCATCTTTCAATCCAAAATGAAATCTGAAAAGTGTGGCCTGCATCATCCTTTTACCTAGATGACACTGAATTTCAGTTCCTAGATGTAAAAAACCTGGCAGAGACATACCTCTAAAGACTTTCAGTTGTAACTGCAAGAAAAGTATTGGCTCAAACAAATGTACAAATCCACAGTTGTGTGCTACATTGTGCTTTGTTTTATGTCTATCACAAAATCACCCCAAAACAAAGAATTTTATGGTTATGTGACAAAATGTGAAAATGTTAAAGGGGGTGAATACCTTTGCAAGGGGCAGTTTTGTTTTTCTTTTATTGGCCTTCAAATTGCATTTTAAAAATCACAAAACATGAAATATCTAGGGGTCATGGTGTGAGCAACTATATAAAACAATTACTGTATTTTATTTCTACTTGTTTGGATTTAGTCAATATTCCCTATGTTTCTCCATTAGGCATCTATCTGTAAAACATATAGAAGCCACGTTTCCTTCTTTATAAATTGTATTAGATTTGGTTTTCCTCTGCTTTTGGACACGTTACATACCCACACTGCTGCATCAGTGAAGGAACACAATTAGCTAAATCAATCATAATCTTGTAACCTTTACCTAGGTCAGTGTTGTGGGAGGTAATGGGTAGAGACAATGCCTTTCATCAACCCTCTACTCATTAAATCAGATCAAGAGAATTCAGAGAACATCCAGAACAAGAAGGTTTTTATTGATTTACAAAAAGTGTGAGCTGTGATTAACAAGTTGAGACACCTTGGCTTCCACTGAACTGCAACAAGATCGACTGGGCTTTCGGGGGACTCGCACATGACTATTGGGAAGTAGCTGAAAGCCATCATAGACTTTATTTTACATTTAAGGGGAAACAAATGAATTTTCTCAGCAGTGCTCAACACATGAAACAGACCATACAAATCAATAAATAAACAGCCATGACCGATTCAGCCTAACTGAGCTGAATCGGTATTATATACAATATCGTATAAAGCCTTGAGACACAAGATTATTTGATTATAATGGTCAGCTCTGCATCTATTTATGCTAAAGTCATAAAGTCCGCAGAACAAATGCTTTGATGTACAAATAAGAACCTTGTAACTTACTATTCGATTGAAAGGGCTAACTGTATACAAGAACCTACAGCACATTTCTAACCTTTTATTGGTTCCAGTCCATAGGGGGCAAACAATGAAAAAAATAAATAAATCAGCAGGTCAGACCTCAAAGAAAGTTGCTATTGGCCAGGAGAAGCATTATTGGTGCATCCCTAATAAAAGGGTTGCTCAGATCTCTGAATAAGACATGGTCAGCATTGAAAGGACTTAGAGAATAAAAAGATAAAGAAGATTTAAATATACACTGCTCAAAAAAATAAAGGGAACACTCAAATAACACATCCTAGATCTGAATGAATGAAATATTCTCATTGAATACTTTGTTCTGTACAAAGTTGAATGTGCTGACAACAAAATCACACAAAAAACATCAATGGAAATCAAATTTATTAACCAATGGAGGCCTGGATTTGGAGTCACACACAAAATTAAAGTGGAAAAACACACTACAGGCTGATCCAACTTTGATGTAATGTCCTTAAAAAAAGTCAAAGTGAGGCTCAGTATTGTGTGTGGCCTCCACGTGTCTGTATGACCTCCCTACAATGCCTGGGCATGCTCCTGATGAGACGGCGGATGGTCTCCTGAGGGATCTCCTCCCAGACCTGGACTAAAGCATCCGCCAACTCCTGGACAGTCTGTGGTGCAACGTGACGTTGGTGGATGGAGCGAGACATGATGTCCCAGATGTGCTCAATCGGATTCAGGTCTGGGGAACGGGCGGGCCAGTCCATAGCTTCAATGTCTTCATCTTGCAGGAACTGCTGACACACTCCAGCCACATGAGGTCTAGCATTGTCCTGCATTAGGAGGAACCCAGGGCCAACCGCACCAGCATATGGTCTCACAAGGGGTCTGAGGATCTCATCTCGGTAACTAATGGCAGTCAGGCTACCTCTGGCGAGCACATGGAGAGCCATGCGGCCCTCCAAAGAAATGCCACCCCACACCATTACTGACCCACTGCCAAACCGGTCATGCTGAAGGATGTTGCAGGCAGCAGATCGCTCTCCACGGTGTCTCCAGACTCTGTCACGTCTGTCACATGTGCTCAGTGTGAACCTGCTTTCATCTGTGAAGAGCACAGGGCGCCAGTGGCGAATTTGCCAATCCTGGTGTTCTCTGGCAAATGCCAAGCGTCCTGCACGGTGTTGGGCTGTGAGCACAACCTCCATTTGTGGACGTCGGGCCCTCATACCATCCTCATGGAGTCGGTTTCTAACCGTTTGTGCAGACACATGCACATTTGTGGCCTGCTGGAGGTCATTTTGCAGGGCTCTGGCAGTGCTCCTCCTGTTCCTCCTTGCACAAAAACGGAGGTAGCGGTCCTGCTGCTGGGTTGTTGCCCTCCTACAGCCTCCTCCACGTCTCCTGGTGTACTGGCCTGTCTCCTGGTAGCGCCTCCAGGCTCTGGACACTACGCTGACAGACACAGCAAACCTTGCCACAGCTCGCATTGATGTGCCATCCTGGATGAGCTGCACTACCTGAGCCACTTGTGTGGGTTGTAGAGTCCGTCTCATGCTACCACGAGTGTGAAAGCACCACCAACATTCAAAAGTGACCAAAACATCAACCAGAAAGCATAGATACTGAGAAGTGGTCTGTGGTCCCCACCTGCAGAACCACTCCTTTATTGAGTGAGTCTTGCTAATCGCCAAAGATTTCCCCCTGTTGTCTATTCCATTTGTACAACAGCAGTGAAATTGATTGTCAAGCGTGGACAGTTTGATTTCACAGATGTTTGATTTACTTGGAGTTATATTGTGTTGTTTATGTGTTCCCTTTATTTGTTTTAGCAGTTTATATTAAACGTTTCTTTAATTTTCTCACAAACCAGTGCTCTCCGAACTGCCTTACATATGTTCCTTCACATCACTGGCCACAGGTCTGATCAATTTTGAGTTGTTGTGTTCAACCAGTGACACATGTGCTTTAACTGTGTTTGACTTTTGCCACCAGTGCTCACCATTATGCAACACAGGTGCATCAAAATTAAAATGTGTTGGTAAAGAGTGCTAATGGTTTTGCCAAGAGTGACTGATTCAATCAGTAGGTTCAGACAATAGGGTTTAGTGTTTTGGCAATTGAGAAAAACTAAATAAATGGAAATCCATTCCAAGCACAGACAGAATATACACTCTACTTGTTTAATTGGGAACCTTTAACCTGCGTGTACATCAGTGAACAGCTGAACACAGGCAATGAAAAATAAACCAGGATTTGGCATTGAAGCTTTCATTTATATGATGTGATACTGAAAAAAGTACTTAATCCAAACAAAACAGATGCTGTGAATATGAGGTTGCACAGAATAAGGAAAACATTTACAAGGAAGATGACAGAAACTGGCCGGGTCAGTGTATGCTGAACCACAGCAGAGCCGCTTTGGTTCACGTCTGAACAGTTTCACAAATTCTAATCTTCTGTAGTAACCTTAAGGAAAAAATGTAACATAAAAACCAATAGAGATTGAGCTTCTAATCCAATAATATTTCTAATAATAATTCTAATCTAAAACATTCTGATCGGTGCATCTCCAGACTCATGTTTATGTCCTAAAATTGTAATTTGTATTTTCTTTTTGTATTTCTGTAAACAGGTTCCCAAATTACTTGCATTTTCATTGAAAATTAAACAAGAAGAAGCTGTTCTACTTTAGTTGTGTTTTTTACCAACTTTACCAGTTTTATTTTATAGAACTGCAGCGTTCTATTTAACAGCTCTATAATTTATGATCGGTTCTACAATGAAACCCATACAGATGAGACAGATCTCTAAAATCATCTACCCAACAAGCTCCAATGATGCATCTTAACCAATAATGTTTTGACTCTTTCACATTTACAGTGTCTGGTAAAATGACACACAATATTTATCCAGCAATCATTGATTAAAGTGTTGTGAACGTCTAAAGAGAGACGACGTCACAAAACATACCTCACATGTGCCGATACTGGCAATCTGAAGCTCTTCATCTCACATCTGGACCTGGGCTGGTTACCAGTATCAGGAAATACTGAGGTTGTAAAAAGCTGAGGTTTCTAAACCGCTATCATATCATTCTTACGGTCTAAAGTCCTTTTAATGAGAGATCAGATCAAGTGCCCAGAGTTTTTACCAACTGCATGGTTGGTGGAGGAATATAGCCAGGCCCTGACACAACTGGGAGGTGTTGCATGATGACAGCTGGTGACGCAGTTAAATTAGGATAGGAAGCCGCTCCCACATTGTTTTAGTCTGCTCTGCTCTGATTTTCACAGGACATCAGATCCGTTACAACCACAACCCTCAACACCCCGCTACTTGGTGGGCCTGCATGCAGGTCCTTTATATATGCGTATAATAGGTCTATGGTAAACCATAGTAAAATGAGTGAAGCTAATAATCAATCTGCCGAACTGTAAGACCTTCGGGCAACGGATTTCTGAAGTATTTGGACTTTTAGTCCAATAAAATTCATTTGTTGTTCCTCTTAGGTAAACTGTTAGTCAAACTCATTTGCCTTCCAAGGAAACATGCTGTAGTGTAAAAGCAACAAAAAAAAAAAAAAGTCATCCACTGAAAATCTTACATCAATACAACAACATTTTTATGGTAAAATATTATTTACAACATGGATCAGACTTCCTTAGTCTGTCTGATCTACCATCCCAGTCATTATGGCTTTATCTACATTTTGAAAGTCAGGCTGAAATTTACAAACAAACATTAGGAAGTTCTAACTTAAATAAGACTTGTTTATCTCTATATTTGTTTTGAATTCTAACATAAGTTATCATTTGCAATGCTCGAAATTTTAAGAAAATTTCCCACAGACTCATCACCCCTGTAGGATGTCTCCACCTCTGTCCAGTTCTTCAGATTTAAGCTAATAAATATCAGACAGAAATGTGGCTGCACTTCTGTGGCATGCTCTGCTGTCCTCAGTAGTAGGTGCACCAGTTGCTGTAATCGCTGGGCATCAGCCCGCCGGTAATAAGCAGGATCAGGTCCACGAACCACCAGATTCCCAGGCCTCCCAGGGTGAGCAGCTTCCCCACTGCTGTGCCCGTGTGGCCCAGGCAAAAGCGGTCGACGCCGAAGCATCCCAGGAAGAAGGAGTACAGCAGTGTGGTGATGAAGTAGTGTCCGGTGTATCTGTGGAGACCCAGCCAACCAGAAGGTGATGTAACATTAGCTTCTGATTTACACAGATTACCATGCTGTGACAGTAAAACTACATATAGTAGTGCCAACAGTGAGTAAACAGAGCCCTCTGCTGGGGAAGCAGTGACGTGAAATTGTGTTCCAAATGAACACCCCGGTCTTACATCAACACTTTAGCAGTTTTCGGCCTCCTTTATTTAGTCTTTGTTCTTACATTTCACCATCTTACTGAGATGTCATCGCAACAGTCAACAGGAGGAGAAATCAGGAAATTGTCGGTAAAAACTAACATGCTTTTGCTCTAAATAATCCAGCACAACCGATCCTTAATGTTTGATGTTGAAATGAAAGTGAGCCCACAACCTGAAAGCTTTCATAGCCCACTGTGTGGAGGCTGAAGGACAGGAGCTGATTCTCATCTCTGCTTTGCTTTCATGCAAAGCAGAGATGAGAATCAGCTCCAACTGCAGGAATTTATCAATCAGAAACCCACAGCTATTCTTTTATTACAGAGAAGCCTGATGGACTCTAGGCAGCTAGAACAGTTCTGGAACTTTTTCTAAACAGATAAAAAAATTTAAAACCACTATACCTTTCCTAAATACTGTCCCAGTGGCTTACAGAACCAACCCTGGACCCCAGGACCAAGTGTCCTCCATGTTTTAGGTGAAGAGGTGGAAAGCAGGCTTCTGCAGCACCTGGTGGTAGCTGAGGAGGTGATGTAATGATTTGGATCAGGTGTGCCAGAGCAGAGATACATTTAAAACATGTAGGACTGTGAGCCCTGAGGATCTGGTTGGGATCCAGTGGTTAAAGTCAGAGGGAAGTTTTTTCTAGCTGGACAGTGTTACAACACTGACTCTCCCTCCCCCACCTCTTTTTAAGCACTGCCAGTCAAGCTGGCTGAAATAGCGCTAGTACACTTTTCCTTCGACTCTTTGGAAATATTTCTGTTTGAGAAAAACTAGGCCAGTCATAGTGTTGAAACTAATGGAGTACTACAGGTGGGAAGCTACGACATGTATGTTTGTTAAGCAGAGACCTGAGCAGATAGACCATCTGATAAGCTAGCTAAGATCAGCACGTTATTCTATAAACAGCAACACTGTGAAAAGAACCAACCATTTGAAAACTACTCAAATAAGCTGCTGTTTATTCTATAGTTTTACTTTAATCTGTGTATCAAAATAGAGTCTAAACAAATGTTATACATACCATTATTATAACTAATAATAACTAATGTTATTTTATCAACATCAGAAACAGTAGTTGTTTCTCTGTTAGATCATGTTATACAAAATGCAGTGTTCCTACACATTTTTTATTTCCCTGACTCAAATTCATAGATTTCTTTCTGCTGTTTATAGAACATTCGGGACATCGGGGTAAAACAATATTCACCTTGACCTGCATGAATACTAGTTTAATCTGTAGACTTCCCAAATCACGAAACTGCTGTAAAACCTACGTCTAAAACTGATGTGCGTGGTATAAATGGTAGCTGGTATGGACTAGTATAGCACTTTATCAAGTCGCCAGAGACCCCTAAGAGATTTACACTACATTCAGTCATCTACCCATTCATACACACATTCACACACTGACAGTCCCTGAGCCAGACTGACAGAAGCGAGGCTGCTATACAATCCACGCCACCGGGCCCTCTGAGCACCATTAGTAGGCAAGGCGGGTGAAGTGCCTAAGGAAACGACAGAGACAGAGCGGGGGTTCGAACTTATGATGAACTCCTACCATCTGAGCCAGACCGTATAGAAACATTTAATTGGTTCTGGTGACCTGGACCAACTTAGACCAGTTCTGTTTTAAAATCTGTAACTCTTGTACTTGTCAATAATGACTGGAGTACCCTGCAGCAACTGCTGACTCTTACTGAGGTAGAATGTTAAAGCGGTGTGGCAAATCTCATATAAAGCATGTCATTTAAAAATCAGTCAGATCAGTGTAAAAACCACAACTTTTATTAATCATGAGATTTTGTTTCTGCTTTTCATTCTTGGAAAATGCTTGAAGAACATCCCATACTTTTTAGTCCCTGATATTGTGTTTTTAACCTTGTGTAAATACTGTGATGCTATATTAGTTATGAGCCAGGTTATTACACCTTAACAATCTTAAACTAGAGCCTGCCTAGACATAATTTATTTCACTGAGAGAACTTCTGTCGAGTCCCAGATTCTGGGGCTCGATTCTTAATGTCAAGAGAAATTTCTTTAAAAGTTCCAGATCTGACAGGTGAAAATTGAAACTCTGGATAAAACCCTGAGCTCAGCAAAGCATCACTAATAAAACTTCTTGTTCTGTTGTCGCAACACATGAAGCTCCGTGTAAACATCCAGTGCAAAGTTTTTACATTAAAGTGTCTGAATGGATTCCTTCAAAGTCCAAGCAGTGTGATGGAGAGCATGTTTGCACACATCTCTCCTTGCTCTCGACACAAACTCTAAGTGTTTCAGATTTCTTGGCTGCTCTTACAGAAGTGCTGGTGGCACACCTGTCAGGATTAACTTCGTGGTTGCCACCAAACTGGGAGGTCAAACATGCACACAATGACTAATGGACTGTGTGACCCAGTGTTAAAAACACAAGCAAGAATGAATAAATACTGATTACATATCTTATTCTACAATGAAGTTTAAAAGTCATAAATTAAGAGTTAAAAAATCTTCATAAATACATTCAATATACAGTACAGACCAAACGTTTGGACATACCTTCTCATAAAGTTATTGTAAATTACATAGTTTTTAAAGATTTTTTTTTAAACTATTTATAGAGTACAGACCAAAAGTTTGGACACACCTTCTCATTCAAAGAGTTTTCTTTATTTTCATGACTATGAATATTGTAGCTTCACACTGAAGGCATCAAAACTATGAATTAACACATGTGGAATTATATACTAAACAAGAAAGTGTGAAAACTGAAAATATGTCTTATATTCTAGGTTCTTCAAAGTAGCCACCTTTTGCTTTGATTACTGCTCCACACACTCTTAGCATTCTGTTGATGAGCTTCAAGAGGTCGTCACCTGAAATGGTTTTCACTTCACAGGTGTGCCCTGTCAGGTTTAATAAGTGGGATTTCAGGCCTTATAAATGGGGTTGGGACCATCAGTTGTGTTATGCAGGAGGTAGATACAGTACACAGCTGATAGTTCTACTGAATAGACTGTTAGAATTTGTATTATGGCAAGAAAAAAGTAGCTAAGTAAAGAAAAACGAGTGACCATCATTACTTTAAGAAATGAAGGTCAGTCAGTCCAAATAATTGGGAAAACTTTGAAAGTGTCCCCAAGTGCAGTTGCAAAAACCATCAAGCGCTACAAAGAAACTGGCTCACATGAGGACCACCCCAGGAGAGGAAGACCAAGAGTCACCTCTGCTGCGGACGATAAGTTCATCCGAGTCACCAGCCTCAGAAATCGCAGGTTAACAGCAGCTCAGATTAGAGAACAGGTCAATGCCACACAGAGTTCTAGCAGCAGACACATCTCTAGAACAACTGTTAAGAGGAGACTGTGTGAATCAGGCCTTCATGGTAAAATAGCTGCTAGGAAACCACTGCTGAGGACAGGCAACAAGCAGAAGAGACTTGTTTGGGTTAAAGAACACAAGGAATGGATATTAGACCAGTGGAAATCTGTGCTTTGGTCTGATGAGTCCAAGTTTGAGATCTTTGGTTCCAACCACCGTGTCTTTGTGCGGCACAGAAGAGGTGAACGGATGGACTCTACATGCCTGGTTTCCACCGTGAAGCATGGAGGAGGAGGTGTGATGGTGCTTTGCTGGTGACACTGTTGGGAATTTATTCAAAATTGAAGGCATACTGAACCAGCATGACTACCACAGCATCTTGCAGCGGCATGCTATTCCATCCGGTTTGCGTTTAGTTGGACCATCATTTATTTTTCAACAGGACAATGACCCCAAACACACCTCCAGGCTGTGTAAGGGCTATTTGACCAAGAAGGAGAGTGATGGGGTGCTGCACCAGATGATCTGGCCTCCACAGTCTGAACCCAATCAAGATGGTTTGGGGTGAGTTGGACCGCAGAGTGAAGGCAAAAGGGCCAACAAGTGCTAAGCATCTCTGGGAACTCCTTCAAGACTTTTGGAAAACCATTTCAGGTGACTACCTCTTGAAGCTCATCAACAGAATGCCAAGAGTGTGTGGAGCAGTAATCAAAGCAAAAGGTGGCTACTATGAAGAACCTAGAATATAAGACATATTTTCAGTTGTTTCACACTTTTTTGTTCAGTATATAATTCCACATGTGTTAATTCATAGTTTTGATGCCTTCAGTGTGAAGCTACAATATTCATAGTCATGAAAATAAAGAAAACTCTTTGAATAAGAAGGTGTGTCCAAATTTTTGGTCTGTACTGTATAAATAGTTTTTAAAAAAATCTTTAAAAACTATGTAATTTACAATAACTTTACCATATCTTTTGGTGAAGGGCTGAAGAACCAATAGCTGGCAGTGCCCGATTTCTCATCCGCCAATAAGGTTGACTAGTTTCTTTCGATATTGGCCCTGGAAAACTACCTTGAAAACCTTGGAAATCGAGAGGTCAGATTGTGACCGATTGTGAGCCGATTGGTGTCCAAAAATCCCCACACTTTGTTTAGCATCGGTCAGGTTTTTTTTTTTTTTTTTTTATTGTGGGCACAGTATTCAACCCCTAGTGCTGCTGAGAAAACAGGATCACTTTAGAACTGGTAGATGGTGACCCGACTGGTCACAATAAATGAGACTATGAATGAACACAACATATTGAAAAGGACTAAAAGACTGCAAAGACTGGGTTACTCTATATATTGTTTTATTCTATTCTATTCTATTCCATTTTTTCAAAAAAGCACACAATTTTGTTTATTGTTTCTATAAACTGTGTGCACTTTCTTATGTTGTTAGTCACAACAAGGGTCCCACGAATCCAGAATCCTCTGATCAGGCCCAACATCCTTTAGAAGAGTGTAGTACTTGTGTAGTGATTGGAGCAACTTACCTTGCCATATATGCTAACTACAAAGAGGGACTAGAAAGCACTACATGCATGTTACAACTGTGATACAGAGCGTTAATTACATATGATCTTTCAACTAGACCCCTATCTTCGCCCATGTCTGTTTTCTCCTTTTCTTTCCAACAGCTTCTCTCTACTGCCATCATCTTAGGTGCAGTTATGGAGGATTATAGAGATTTCTCTGTGTGCTCTGCACCTCAGGAGAGCCATCAGTTAAGGTCCTAAAACTTCCACATGACACAGCAGTGATTTGCCTCATCAGAGACGGTGAGAAGTCTGCATAAAAATGAACAGCTGGTACTTTGGAGCAGGGACATAAACGTAGAGCGCAACATGTTGAAGAAACGAAAGCTGAGGCAGAGGCTTAAGGCAGCAGGTTCACAATAAACTGTGTTGGCCTTCAATCACTCTTTAGATCAGGGTTCTGGAACCTGTGGCTCTGCAGCCATACTGGGCTCTTCAGACCCTGTGCTGTGGCTCTCTGTAGCTTTATAACAGGAAGCCTACTAATCTACCAATAAATGCATGTGCACATTAATGACACCAATAAAGCAACACGAGCAGGCTGTGGGCACTCCTGCCTTATTAAAAGATATTATAACCAGACAGTAAATATAAATAGTCCACACAGAATTCCTAGCATGTTATTAGCAGCTCAGGCTAAAGGAATATTTATACTGGAGTGCATTTAAATAAAAAATCAGTTTGACTATTAAACAGATCAATAGTTTGCTGTTACTGCACATGTCCTGATGTGGTGTGAAGACTCTCCCCTGAATTCAACAGCAGACCAAAGCAAAACTTTTTAATTATAAACTATTTTAATCACTGAAGAAGAAAACAGAAAACGGGACTTTAGCGCAACTTTTAGAAACAGGAAAACTCTGAGGCATCACAACTCATTGAAGTCTGTCATTCTTCTTACAAGAATGGGAAATGAAAACTGATTCTAATTAAAGAATGATACCGTAATAAAGTTTAAACATGGGCAGCAACCTTTTATTCCCTTTAATGCCTTTATTCATTTTCAGCAAACATGACAGATATGACAGGTATCAACTCTTACTTGATGCAAGGCACGTCCCCCCGGAGGAATTCCCTGGGTCCTGCACATTCAATATCATCCAGTGCAGTACAGATAACCTGCGTGTGGTTCACTTCCTTCTTTGTTTGGCCACCCCACTGAGCAAGAACAGAACCTGCATGTGAGCTAAGTTTTTAATTCGCTATACATCTGAAATACTCTCAGAGGACGGTACTGACCCCAACGCAGCCGTGGCCCATCTCCTGGAAGGCGCTGTAGTTTCCTCCATGATCCACAGGATCCTGGCAGTAGATGAACTCTTCAGGTCTTCAGCATAGATTGGAGATTAAGGAGGAAGAAATCAGTAGTTGTGGAGACAAGCTAGCATCCAATCATCAAGGGTTTAGATATGTTGGTGTTTTTAAGAATTTCTTTGAACCATTCTCTCTTTTGCGCATTGATTTTGCTATTTTAAAGAAAAAGAAGGTCTATCTGGGAGAAAGGATCAAACATATATGGATATTTAGTTAAATGGTCCTTGGTAAGTTTAATTTTGACCACCCTGTTAGTAGAGAATATGGAGTTTCTTTATACTAAAACTAAATTAAAACTAATTCCATTTTTAGTCAACAAAAGAGAGCCATAAGAATTACTGACAGGTAACAAATGTGCATCAAATTGGGACTTGGAGGATTATGTAATGGTAAACATGACCTATTACCTGTAAAGATTCAAATATTGTTTGAAATCAGAGTGAGTGTACAAAAAGCCTAAAGGACTAAAGTTAACTGTGTATTCGGATAAAGGGGTGGATCTGTGCAATCAACTTAACTGTGAAATGAAAGGATGTGATGTGAAAGGATGAAACAAGTTTGGATCTGTGGTTGGAATCATTATCCAGCAGAAATATGTACAAAGTATCACAATTCAGGCGTTGAATGGTTTCAAGTTAAGGCACTTCCCCTTTATGCAATGCACTAGTACCACTAACACAATACACTGAAGCTCTCAGCACAATGCTTAACAGCTGGTGCAGTGTTCTTAGGTTCGAAAGCTTCAATCGGACCTCTGCTAACATAATTCTTGTCATTGAGGCTAAATAGATCAATCTTTGGCTTGTCTAATACTCTTTCTTTATAGATTTCTCTGAGACGCTTTTGGTCTCTCCATGCAGAAAGCTGTAAATTTCAGATGAGCTTAAAGGTGTCGTATTTGGAGCTGGTGTTTCTTTCTCAGCCCATGAGGTTATATTGTGGATAGTGCCACTCGTGTTCCAACAGTTTCTGGTGTTTTTGGGTGTGGGGGTTCCAAACAACCTGACCCAATGTCCTTTCATCTGAGGATTACAGTTTAGGCCGCCAATAACTTCTACAAAGTTGCTTGATTTGATCATCTTGAAACCTGCAGTTGTTTAGAAATGGCTCCAAAAACCATTCCCAGCTTGTGTTATCTACAGGTCTCCTGCTCAGATCTTCACTGAGTTGCTTAGACGTTCCAATGGGGGTTTTCACATGACATCGTGGTCACGATGTCACGATCGCCATCTTGGGTGGCGGCTGCAGCCTGTTTTCGTTGTTTTAGCGAAGTGAAGCAAAACTCCGGACTATTCAATTTAACTACGGGGAAAACTTGCTTAATTATGGGTTATGCTGCGCATGGTGGTCAAGACCAACGTTCATTCTACCGCCTGCCAGCCTTGATAAAAAAATCAGTGTGAGAAAACAAAAACACTGAGTACACAATGTCGACAACTGTGGCTGAATTGGATATCCAGGGCGAATTTTGACGGTTTGAACCTCACTCACGCCCGAGTGTGCAGTGCACATTTTGTGAGAGGTAAATAAATAATGTTTGTCTCCATTTATTGTAATAATATTCTGGAAAGTAGTCTGCCAAGACCGTGAGCTGATCAATTGATCAGCACTCAGCACTGTGACCTACTTCAATAAGCTGTGCTATCACGCTTTTTAGGCTGCAATTTACCTTTACTGTTATACTGTAAATGTATTATCTAGTGATATAACTACTGTGTAATTATCCTATAAAGGGCAAAATTGAACGTAACATTGATTTTTGCCTATGTTGTGGCTATGAAAAAATTGTTGCATGCTAACTTGTCTAAAAATTATCTGCGGCCAATCGTCCGGACTTGCGCTAAACAAACCAACGTATGGATCCAACTTGTTGATGACCGCAGTTTTCTTGAGGCACATGGCCTTATCAGTAGGCTGTAACGACTCTAGATACTTATCCATGGTCGAAAAAGTATGCAACATTGTGAAATGCGTAAGGAGATAGGGAGACACCCAAGATGGTGGACTAGAAGTGAGGCTGCAACTTCAGTGACGTCAGTGAAAACCCCCCATTGTGCTCATCATTTCTCAATCCAATGAGTGCTGTCAAACAAATCTGATGCCGATAAACAGAAAATACCATCAGCATACAGACACGATCACTACCAAGATGTTGTAAGAGTTTTGTTTAATCACATTCAAAGACATTGTAGAGCCTTCAGCATCACTTATAAAATAGAACCTGAAGGAATTACTTATATTTTAGGTTGCATGTACAGGTTTTGACCCTATGTGGATTAGAGAAAACTGCATTAAATTTAAAACTAGTGGTCCTTGTCGTTTATTTAAAAAAAATCACTACAGCTGTATGTTAAAAATATTTAATCATTCGTCCCTAAAAAGTAAATTCATGCCTATGATGGATGGAGGTCGCCTACAACAGGAAGTGCGTCACATAGATGAAATGAAAACAACTAAAACCTAAAGCGGGGATCAGAGCCATTACTTCGATATTTCCAATCAAAAGTAGCATAAACCGATTTACAAAATATGTGAACGGAACTGCTTTTTGGAAACCCTGACTGATTTAGGTTCTATGTTAGCTCCTATGTAAGAAGTGTGATTTCCACTCTGTCCAATCTAACCGTAGCCACCATCAGTTAGCGCTGTTAGCTTCCGTGTTACTCACAGATGGCTGCAGAGAACGACCGGAGACGGGGGCCTGTATTCATACAGCTCCGTGTTGTTGTCCGCCGGGACTTCATACTTCAGCAGCTCGGGCTGCTCGCTGATGGGCAGCGAGGAGACTCCCTGTGTGGGAGAAGACGCTGAAGCAGCGGTGGAGGCTGTGGTGCTCGAGTTCTGGGAGTGAATTCCTGCCAAACATTGCAACAAAATAACAGCTAACAGCAGCAGGAACTGACCGCACAGCAAGATGTAACTGACTGAAATCATGGTTCCCCTCAGACGCCAACGGGAATCTGAATAAAGAGGCTATGCATCTTCCCAGAAGTTCCAGCTAGCTTCTTCTTGCTTAGCGTTTTTCTTCTTTGTGTTTATTGGCGGTTGGTAAACAATGTATTGGTGCTTTACCGCCACCAAGTGGTATAGAGTGTGGCCCCAGGATGCCACATAAGGATGATTAGATCCTATCATAAAAATGCGATTGTCTAAGATAATGAAATATGGCCTGATAACTTTTACTTCTTGACTTACTTCCAACTAAATACATAAAATCTAGTTTCACTTTATGTTTAGGCTTTGTATCAGTAACATGAGCAGCTCGATTCTCCATCTCGACTGAAAATAAATACATTTAAGGGAGCATTACCGCCACCACCTGGGCTGGAGTTATAAAAATCAAATAAGTAAAAAAATAAAGTAGATTGTCTCTCATATATTAGCTACTGTAATGAATGAAATGAGGACGGGTCGGTTGTCTGTTTAGCATAAAGCCTTATTAATGAGGAGATCAAATCTGATTTAAAACCACTGATTGCTGAGTATGTGCAGTGCCTTGCAAACCATTCATACCTTTTCAAAGTTTTCCCATTTGATCTCATTACAACCAGAAATTTAATGTAATTTATTGCCATTTTATGTGGTAGACCAACACAAAGTAATGTATAATAGTAAAGAATCAGGAAAACTATACATGGTTTTTAAAATGTTTTACAAATAAAAATCCAAAACGTTTAACTTAAATTAGTATTCAGCCCCTCTAAGTCAATACTTTGTAGAACCACCTTTCTTAGCATTTACAGCTGCATGTTTTTAGGGTATGTTTTTTACCAGCTTTGCAAATTAAGAGACTGAAATTTAAATATTCTTCTTCACAAAATAGTTCAAACTCAGTGGATGGACCTCGTATTGAAGGTATTCAAGGGTCAGGAACACTTTGTGAGGAAGGTTTTTTGGTAAGCGACCAATAAAATTATACAGAAGATAGTTACTTTGTTATTGTCGCTGAATGTGTTTTTATAAACTATTTAATCACAGGATGAATTTAGATTTTCAAACACCTCCCACAACAACCTCAATTATTATTTTTAAATAAATGACATTCTATGCAACATGTGAAGTACCGTGGTTTATCTCAGGTTATATTTACTGCAGCTTATGACCAGATATATTATTGTGCTGTGCTAATAAAACACAGGGCACCCTTTAAAGTAAATTTTTTGTCTGTTTGTTTGTTTTGACCAATTTGTAGTTTAAAAACTCTTCCTCAATAAAAAAGAACAAAACTGATGCAGTACATCCCTAAATATAAAACAGAGCAAACAATTCCACCGTTGTATGTGGCACATTTGTTTACAAGCAACCTCAAAATTTTATTTCAAACTTTCATGTCTTTATTCTTATTTTTATTGCATCTGATATCATTCCACAGTCAGTCAGTCAGTCAATTAATGGAAGTAATAAAGTGGTCCTTAAAGCAAATGGAGACATTACTCTCTAAACAATTCATGCAGAAAATGTTGTTTTTTCCTCATCTGCATAGTGAGTGGCGTGGAGGGCTGTAACAATGGCCTAGACTTTACTTTGATCGTGTTTATTCACAACAAATCAGTCTGAACTCAGCAGTAATTTCTATGAAATTAGAGTTCTCCCCCTGCTGGTGACTTGCTAAGACTGCAGTTTGCTCCGTCTTGGCCTGCTGATGTATCCTCCTCTGCAGGCAACTCTGAGTTGCAAGAGCCGAAGCTGCTTTCATTTGATGGAAGAACAGATGATGATTTCATTGGAGAGAAGAAGAAATTCTGTGCAGAACCTCTGGGAGCAGAGATGAAATCCAGTCTGGACTGTGTGATTGGGACCTCGTGCTGGACTGGCGTTGAACATGTGCGGGAGTAAGGGTACAACAGAAAGCCTCCATATGGTGAGAAGCTCATTACATCCTGCATGGTCAAAGCAAGAAAAACATTGTTAAGTGTGACAGAAGTGCTTTTAATCCATGTGTTACAATTAGATTAGATGTAAACACTACAAAAAGCTCTTTTATAAGGCATTAAATATTAGTTATATAAGTTATTTGCATTTTAACCAAGCATATGTATTTGTAAATAGATACATTCTAACTTCTAATCTTAACTAAACTATAAATTAACTGGACTTTTAATTCAGTTCAGCATTATTCTCATTCATTATGTGTGGTTTGTATGTATAGTTTTCATATGAATTAATATAAAAACTCAGTAAATGTTAAGAATTGTCATAAAACTTGTGTTTGCGAAGGTTTCTGTGTTGGAGCAAGAGCAAGTTGTCTGGGAAAAAGGTTCCAGTCCACCATCATAGAATAAATTTCAAAAGGTCAAGCTTTTATAGCTTCAGAACAAACCAGTTTTTATTTTCTTTTTTTTTTTAACACAAAGAACAAACCAGCAAAAATAATCGTAACTATTTAGAATTTACTGTAACTAATATAAGTGTCTTTAGGTATCTTGTTATATTTACGTTAATTAGATTACAATCTACACAAATAAAATGTATTTAAGTGATTACACCAATTTTGTTGATGAATGTCTTCCAGTTTGTTTTATTAGAGCACTTCGTCTCTTTAAGCAAAATAGGTAAGAATGAATTAAAAAAAGGATTTGGAACCACTTTAACTATTTTTTCCATCTATGAGTTTCAGTCAGTCAGTCAGTCATTTTCTACCGCTTATTCCATAGTGGGTCACGGGGAAGCTGGTGCCTATCTCCAGCAATCTATGGGCGAGAGGCAGGGTACACCCTGGACAGGTTGCCAGTCCGTCGCAGGGCAACACACAAACAACCTAGCACACACTCATTCATACAATGCAACTTAGAGTGAGCAATTAACCTAACAGACATATCTTTGGACTGTGGGAAGAAGCCGGAGTACCGGGTGAGAACCCACACATGCAGAAAGACCCCCGGCCGGGAATCGAACCCAGGACCTTCTTGCTGCAAGGCAACAGTGCTACCAACTGCGCCACTGAGTAAATGCGTCAGTTTATCAATGTGACAAATTTCCAGCGGGTTTCTACTGAGGGGCCACAAAGGAGCCATATCTGATGCTCATGTTACCTTTTCATTCAGATAAAACTAAAAAATAAAATTAGAAACGTATTCAACTCTTCATCTTTAAATTACAACATTCTAAAGAAATTATACACACAGGTGTGATTAATTTCTTTTATCAGAAAGAGAACAAAAAGATTAAATAAGTCACTAATTTGATAAAAAAAATTAAGTAATATTCTATGAAAGCAGTATTTTATATCTGAATTTGCTTTGCCACACAAATGTTCCACCCAACTTGACTGAGGTGCTTGCTATTTGCCGACTAGGTGAATGTTTATATTATTCCTAAAGGACCACCTGAACACTAAAGGGGGGGTGCACCCTGGACAGGTCCCCAGTCCATCACAGGGTAACACAGAGACACAAAATTGAAATTTAGAGAGAACAATAACCCAACACTCATGTTTTTGGACTGTGGGTGGAAGCCAGAGTCCAGGAGAGAGCATGCAAACTGCATCTAGAGAGACCCCAGGCCAGGATTTGAGCCCGGCACCATATTACTGCAAGGCAACGGTGCCCTGTTGGATGATGTTATACAATTGTTTTTAATGTTTATGGTAATACTGTGAAATTTTGGTATTTTTAACTAAGATTATTATATGAGAATCTCACAGCAGCCTATGTCTAAACTAATAGTCATCCACGGTTCCAAACTGTTAGCGCACAAATACTTTAGTTCCTACAGGAAGTGTTGGCTGCATCGTACCTGAAGCCCTGCGTGCTGCTTGAGGGTGACAGAAAGAGGAGTCCTAACAGGCACTTCCTGTTTGAGTCCACACTGCACAGCTCGGTCAGTGGCACATTTGTACCAGCTGTTTACTTGTGTCAAATTAAAAAGATGGCATGAGGGGTCAATATTCCACAGATGTTGATTTAAATCAGACGAGTAAACACAGTTGGGTGCAAAGTTGCTCAGTGTGCCCTCTTGAACTTTGTCCGAGACCTGTGTGTGGCATGTTCTGTCACTTATGGAGGTGTTTTCTTTGTGGTGTGAAGTTTTGTTTGGGGTCCAAAATGCAGCCTGTCGAGTCTCTGCTGTGGAGGAAACGTTCGGCTGGTCTTCAAGGTAGGTTCTAAACAGCTTTGGTTCAGGACATTCCCCACAATTGAAGCTTTTTTCACTTGCATGAACATCTGGTGGGAGAAAATGTACATGGTCAAGAAAGTTTTAGATTTTTGTAAACAGACTAAAAGCTTTCTGTGGCTGATCCATTGACAGCTGTTGTAAAATATGCTTGCACCTGAACACTTGGTGTCACCAAAACTCTGTGCAGATAAATCACTTATGGGAGCACACTTTCTATCAGCCTCTTGAGACCTTTTTTCATACTGCTGGAGTTTCCTGATAGAAGGAAAGAACAGAACTGAATACAAATGGAATTCTAATAACAAGTAAATATTTTCTGTGATATAAAAACTCAAATGATTTGCTGTGAATAATTAGTCAGTCAGAAGTTCAACATTTTTGCACCTGAACAGTGTTTGCATTTTGGTTTATGTGAAAAAATTAGCTCATATCATTCCAGAGTGACATTATTTGTAAAAAACAAATAAAATAAAACAAACAAAAGCAGAAATTATTTTGTTTGCATGAATGAATTAAATACTCAATGCAAATTGTGCAACATCCCAGCTGAGTGCAACAACTTTATCATAAAACTTACATTAACTATACCAACTGAGCTCATCAGAAAGGCCAGCTCTGTCCAAGGGTACCCCCTGGACACAATGCAGGTGGTGGGAGATAGAATGACTCTAGCAAAAACAATATGACTGTTGCCTCCCTCCACATGCTTGAAGCTGTTGCAGAACTGAAGAGCTTCTTCAGTGACAAATTGCTGCATCAAAGGAGCGTTATCACAGAGCCTTACTCCCAGCAACTGTTAGACTTTATAACAATCACAGCTCCCAACAAGTTTAATATGTATTTAGATCCCTGCTGTTATTTGTAAATTTTTAGTAAATAGCCTGTTGTTGTTTTCTTCATGCACAAGTACAAATGCACTGTTTGAACATTTTCAAATCACCCCACTCAGTCGCACATTTCTTTTAATCTGAGTATGCTATTTTTAATAACTGCAAGTATTTCCTTTTCTTCTGTTGTAAATGTTGACTTTACTATACAGTCAATCATTGCTTTTTTGGTTTTTATAGTTTTTTTTTTTTAACTCTGTGAGTACTTGCATGCTTCCATTTGGCTTTTACTTTGTTGCCCCATGGTGGAACAATACAGAGTATTTCTATTCTATTTCTGTTTCTTACTGTAAAATATTCTGTATTACGTTCAGTTAAGTATCACAGATGAATTATTTAGATAATTTAATTAAAATAAATATTGTGATGGCTTAATACTACTAATAATAATATACTGGGTTGTATTTGTAGTTGAAACGTATTCTGTCGAAACTGCAAAATATAAAAAATCTAACTGTGTGATTTAGACACTAAAACTGGACTTTAATAAAAACAAGACCACCAAATCACCATATTTAAAGCAAACATAGAAATATTTTTTGAGTCTTCAGTCTTCAGACTGACAAACTTATCCCTCCGAGGTTTATAGGTTAACACTTGTCTTTATGTAAATTTCTAACACTGTAGTTGCACCGAGGACACAGGGGTATATTTTCACTTAAACTAGGTCTATTTGCAGTCCGATGACATTTTTTGTTACACATGCTGGTTACTGAGGAACCTTTGAAAATAATCATTTTCAATGTCATCCAAAGCACACATGAATTAAACTTCCTGTCAGCAGAGAGATTTCATTTAAAGCATAAAAGGCTTTGGGGGAGAACAGAGTTTCCGGTTGATGATGAGCTCAAAAATTGACGAGAATTTAATCTTTAAATGTTATATGTTTAAAATACAGCAGAGTGGAGAACATTGGTTTCTTGTTAACTGTATTTCCATCTCTCTACCACTGCAAATACCAATTCACCTCTTCTCTCTCCGTTGGTTTCCCGTGTCCCGGAATCCCTTTGCGAAAGGGTTGTTGTCAATTTTCAGCTGTGTGATCTGTTCATTTGTAAAATGGAGACAAATCTTTAAAAACTAAACAGATTGGAGAAGAATTTATTATTTGAAAATTCAGACACCCACCTTATCATTCTGGTAAGCTGTCACAGCGATAAACTGCGTCTCAGCAAACACATATATTCTGAAAGTGCTGCATGGAAGCTTCAGGATGTCATTGGCCTTCACTATGTGGAGCCTTGGCTGGTATTTGTGCATTGAATTCAGAATTGCCTGTGCAAGACAGAACAACAACAAATCAAATCAATTAACTTTTTAAAAAACCCAAAAATAACATTTTTTTGCCCTTTCTAATTCTTAAGATATTGCTCGCTGCGTTTTGTAAGCCTTTTAATGCAACATTACACAAAAAAACATGCATAGTTTAAAGAAAATTCATTGAATTTTTCAACATAACTTATATGGGTCAAAGCAAACATATATATATATATATTTTGAACCAAATAGTGTTTTAATGTAATTTAATGTATTTTTCTCATATTTTGAAGTTTGATGAAATATGATTTTATTTTGGTGACTGAACAAAAACAAACCAAAATCCAAACGAATATTAATGAAACAAAATGGTTAATTCAACAAGCTGTTGGTTAGTTCAGCCTATCCAGATAAACTGATACCTGGACCTTTTATAGAAGTTGAATAAACACCTAAATCAGCCATTGTCAAACTCCAGATCTGGACTGAAGATCAAGTCAACCCGGACCCAGTCCACACCTTATTTTTGGATGTAGAAAACACTGACTGGATATAAACGGAATCCACTGGAATATTGTTTGATTAAGTTTTTGGTGTCTGTGTAAATTGTAAATTGATCCTAATGCTACAGGATCAGGGAAAATAAGGCTCTATTTGTCACTCCTTTTCCCTGTCTGTTTGTGTAATAGAATCTGTTAGCCAGGGATCATCTGTACTTCACACCAATAGGGATAGGGGAGAAACCTAAAATACTTTAAGACTAGTCATTAATATTACAGTCAAAGAAAAGCGTTTGGCTTATAATCAGCTGTGCATGTAAGATTGGTCCATACACAGTTAATTGGAACCGCAAAGAAAACAAATGATTAATGAGTCATTTGACAACACAAAAGAAGCAATCTAACGCTAGCCTAACACCTGATTCAACTTCTACCAGTGTTGAGTGAGATGCATATTCAATTAGATTTATCTTTTTTTACAATAAATAATGTGGTTTTTTTAAACTATAACTGAAAAACAAAAATGTAATTAAAAAAAGCCTATGGGGCCAAGTTTTGGCAGCATATTGAGGAGAGTTTTATCGTTACTTGGTTTCAAGGTGTTTCAACTGTCCCTCTAAATTTGACCTATTCTTCTGTGTACAGAAACGCTCTTTTTTGTTGTGACATAAAAAGTGATTACGTTGACCAAGTTAAAGTTTCTTATACAATTAGAGCACGTATGCTTCACTGTTAAAATTACAGAGGCTTTTGCAGGCATAAAAATAGCAATTATTTAACCTGGAAGTTGGACGCAAATTTATTAAAAGGAATTTTTTTCCTCCTTTTTCATCAGTTTTTCCGGACTTTTGACCACATCTAGAAAGCAGATTTGGACCTTTGCACATATGCACAAAAACAAATCTGTGCATTCACTGTAGCTCATTAAAAACTGTTAACCACACAATGAAAATAAATGACAAGAAAGTTTGCTTGTGTTGTAGATTGTGTTTTACTAATGGAAATCTAGCCGGTAAAATGAAGCAAACATTTTTTTTTTTTTTAAGTGCTGAAAACATAACTTACAAATCCATACTTATCAGAAATGTTGTTGGTCAGTTTCAGTTTGTGGAAACTGACCACTTTGGACATCCACTGCTCTCCTGTGGCAGGGCTGTCCGGGTGGATATACATGCGTTTGGGCATTTCCGGGTCCGCCTTCCCCGCCACCATCCAGCACGAGTTGTGGAACTTATACCTGCAGTCATCCGCCGCCACGACGTCCATCAGCAGGATGTACTTGGCCTTCCTGTTCATGCCCGTACACCTGGCTCTGAGCGGCGGAAACATGCGCCTGCGAGGGCAGGAGAGGAGATTCATCAGGAGACATTACAGGCGCCGCTCCTTTAATGCGTAAACCTGACCTATTTATTTACCTCCCAGACTTAGTGATGACCATCTCGGTGCCGTATCTGTGGAATTGTTTCCAAAGGTCAGCAGCTTCCAGATACACCCTGGGCTCCTCCTCAGCTGTGTCAGCGCTGTCCAAGATTTCAGGAGGCCAGCAGCATGCCAAAGACTGCCCCGGCTCGGGATAGTATGGCCTTCTGGAGGTCAGGGTGGAAGTCAGGAACTTAGGGGGTTCAGCTAAGAGAGTGCCAACTCCCGATGAAGAAGTTCGAGGGACCTCTGGGATGCAAAAGCTGCGCATGGTTTTCAAAAGCAACTTTTACGCACGGCTGTGGTTGGCTAAAACTTTTACGCAGCATGGAACCCTAAAAAAAATTTAAAATAAAATTCATTGTTCAAAATTAAACTGTTGATACTTTGTTAGTTTGCTTTCTCGTACCTAGTCACATATCAGGCAGTGCGCTCTTCCTGCCCGCCTTTCCACGATGCTCTGCTCCTTTACATGTCCAGCCTCGCGACTCCCAGCAGTGGGTGTGGTTTCATCTTAACTCAAAGTAAAAAAGCTGCCCTATGTTTCTCCGCCTTGATGTTCACTCCCACACAAAGCCCTGCGTTAGGAGAAATTGTGCAGAGACTCTGCTTGGTGGAGGGGGGATGCCCTCTGACAGCGATTGTCCCAGCTGGATTAGACTCTGGATTTGGTTACAGGCTTTTTATTGCTTAGTGGCGCAGAAACGTCCCGGGGAGAACTTTCTGTGACTGAGGGCGACAGATTCTGGGTTGCTGTAAGCTGCCAGCCCTTCTTAATAAACACTAGGCTTGGTAAGAGGTAAAAAACGTGGAAGTGGCGCACAGCAGGAGGTCAGAATGGGTCAGTAAATTTAAAATAATATATGTTTAATTCTATTGGCTATGCAGATAAAGTTCTGAGAATAGATTGTGCTGCTGGTCAACCAACACTGTGCACACTGTAAAAACTGCTGGTTGAAAATAAACCAAATGTAGGTTATTTTGCTCTCCCTGTCTTGGAGCTAATATGGGCTGGACTGTGGGCACTCTGGACAGGTTGCCAGTCCTACAGAGCATCAGATCACAAATACATTTGGCTTAAAGATAATTAAAACCCCAAATTCAGTGTCTCAGAAAATAAAAATATTGGGAAAAAGTTAAATACTGGAAAGTCATCGTGTCACACCCCAATCAACAAACTAAAAACACCTACAAATGTTTCCTGAACCTCTTGGTGGTCTCCCAGTCTCATTTAGTAGGCTACACAATCATGGAAAAGACTGCTGACTGCACATATATCCAGAGGACAGTCATTGACACCTTCCACAAGGAGGTTAAGCAACAAAAGGTTACTGCTAAAGAAGCTGGTTGTTCACAGAACGCTGTATCCAAGCATATTCACAGAAAGTTGTGTGGAAAAGGTATGGTTGGAAAAGGTGCACCTTCACAAGCAGTGGACTAAAGATGGATTCAATGCATCAAAAGCCCCTATGTACAGAATAATCTTACACGTGTGCTACCAATGTGGCATTCTTGTGCTATGCCACTGCTAAACCAGAGACAAAGCCAGAAGCATCTCACCTGGGCTGAGGAGAAAAATAACTGTTGTTCAGTGGTCCAAAATCCTCTTTTAAGATGAAAGTAAAGGTGCATTTCATTTGGAAATCAGGCTCCCAGAAACTGGAAGAAGAGTGGAGAGGCACAGAATCCATGTTACTGGAAGTCCATGTGAAATTTCCACAATCAATGATAATTTGGGATCCCATGTCATCTGCTGGTGTTGGTCTGCAGCCATCAACCAGGAAAATCTGAAGCACTTCATACTTTCTTCTGCTGAGCTTTACGTAGATGCTGATTTCAATTTCCAGCAGGGCTTGGCACTTGCCCCCACTGCCAAAGGCACCATAAGCTGGTTCGTGACCTTGGTGTTACTGTACTTGATTGACCAGCAAACTGACCTGACCTGAACCACATAGATAACCTATGGGGTAAGTGTTAAAATGTGTGTGTCAGGAGGAAGATGGCTGATCGCCTCCATGCCACGCCGCATTGATGCAGTAATTCATGCAGTATTAAGTGCATAGAAAAAAACAGAAGCCTTACATTTCAGTTTAAAATATCTTTCTTTTAATTTATCTTATGTAATATTCAAATTTTCTGAGATCCTGGATTTCATAATCTGTAAGCTATAATCATAAAAAATGTCAATAAATAAAAGCTTAAAATACTTTACTCTATGTATGATTAAGCTATATATAATAAATTAATTTCACTTTCAGAAATGAAAGAAAAAATACTTAACTTTTTTATGATATTCAATTTTATTTAGATGTGCCTCTAATTAATTATTATGTGTCCATTCCTTTTAGGTCTACAGAACATTTCGCAAAATAAGTTTGAGCAATAAATTAAAGTAAAGTACAGGGTTATCATGACCTTTCAAAACTCTTCACACCCTCTCTGCTGGTGACCTTTATTAAGGCAGGACAGTCTAGTTCTTTGCCCTACCTTTGCAGAATGTACCTTATTTCATTTGTTATATTGTGATGTTGTTTCTGCAGTACTACTTCCATCATCTGGAATACAGACTTGTCAGACCACTGTGTGATGGTTCCTTACTGAGAATCCCTGAGAAGTTAAAGCTGTCTTGGGTAAACTGAACATTATGCTTCATTTTTGCAAAATATACCATTCCCTCAAAAGGGAATTATTCTTTTAAGTTTTGCTCTATGATTGATTAATCACTGAATTAAAACAGCAGCCAAGCATAAGGCTAATTTTCTAGATTTCCCTGTCACAAAAAGATACAATAAACTGTAATTCTTTTGACACACACTGTCATTTAGCTTCTGATCTATCACACCGTGAGATGCTCCTACACTCTGAGAATTATGAGTTGCCATCTGTAGAGGAAAGAAGAAAACTTAAAGATATGCCACATCTAACATGTATTGTTTTTTACTGTGGAAGAAACCTGATAAAGTAACGTAAGAAAGCCCACAGACACTCGAGGAAAATATTCACACCGAAAAGGCCACAGAATGGAATTGGGTCAAGCATGAACTATGAACACTGTATGTTTGGACACTGAGATAATGATTTAAATATTCCATCAGAATATTCTAAAAATGTTCTTAAAACACTCCAGAACAAGCTTGATCTGATTTCATTCCTGTATTAAAGTAAACAACAGCTGAGATATGATTGGTCCGATGCATGTAACATATTCTGTTAAGGAAAACTGTTGAAACTGCACTGTTTACTTACCTTAGTTGTTCATGAGGTTTAAAGAGAGATCCTCCCTCTCTACCACCATCAACAAAATTGTCTCACTAGATTCATCAGTTGTTGAAAGAACATATTTTATCGCCCTCTAAAACACACTGTGTGACTTTAGCTGAACAGCCAGGTTTTACTGCAGTCTGAAGTCTTGTTGCAGGAAGCATTAGCCAATCTGTCTAATTAACTCTGCCTGAGGGAGAAATCAGTCAATGGAGGAATATTTTGGTTCTAATTTAAAACCCGCCAGCCTCATTCAAACCCACATTGAAATGGATAAGAAATCTCATTAAGTCCTAGTAATGCTGTCTGGTTCATCTGAGTGGTATCTTCTGTTTCTATTGACCTTCACTCAAAGCTGCCCCTTAAACACCTTAGCTTTAGACATAATACCACCAGATAGGTCCTGTGCTGCCTGTTCTAGATATTCCAGGGATCTAGGGATCATAAATCCAACCATGTCCATTAATACATTTGGTCATTCTTGTATTTATTAAAAATCTAGGTGAACGGTAAATTATTTTCTTTAGTCAGAGAGTTTTTATTGCACACATTAAATTGCAACAATATATTTACTTTTAAAATCGCAACAATGATTGTTCAATGAAAATTAATATGTTATACTGGAAGTAGTTAGTAATAGAATCAAGAAATAAATCTTATTCATCTGTTTAATGTTTATTTAATTAATTAAAGGCACACAAATTGAGGAGAACTTCTGAGTTTGTTAGTTTCAACATAGAACTGCTGCAAGAACAGGACAAGACAGGGTTTATTTGTGGGTCCAACAGCTGTTTGAGTTCTCTCAACCAACATGGGTTTCTGCTCCCGGTTCATCAGGTCCAGCAGCTGCTGCATCTGCCTGGGGAAGTCACCCTGAAGCTGGAAGGCTGTTGGTGCTGTAAACTCTCTGAATGTTGTGGTGGTTCCTCTCTCTGGATTCAGAAACAAATGGTCAACAGTATAATAAATAATCTTGCTGAACTGGCTGGATTTTGTCTGCAGGTCAAGAAAACCAAATTCTGCTGGAAGTTTAAATAAAGATCATAGTATCAACAAGTAGAGTAAACAAAAACAATTTCTGAATCTTAACTGAGTTGATCAGGCTTGATAGATATGATTGCTGTTTCTGAGACTTAGTCTTCTCTGTGTCAAGATTTGACTTTTCACAGCAGTTGCCCATTGTGACATCATCCAGTGCTTATCACCAAGCCAGGGAAAAAGTTTTGAAAACCTGTCATTTGAGTCCATATGCTGATAAAATACTCCTGCTGGAGTTGCTTACTCCCAAGCTCAAGATTCCCAATATGTAATATTCTAAGAAGAAATACATTTTTGCACTGAGTTTCACACAATGATTCACCATTTAGACTTCCAACAGATCAAGATTTAAAGTGGAACTAAACCCGATGTAAAAGCATAACCCCGCCCGCAGACAAATTTTGAAAAATGCCACCAAAGTGGGCAGTGTCAAGAGACACCGAGCTAGCTTAAAGGAGACAGATCATGCCTTTGAATCCTTAATTTTCACAGTTAAATCATTCAGTTGTGGTCTATATAAAGTGGAACTGCAATGCTTTGGCCTGAAATCCAGTTATTGTAGCTCCACTGGCTCCTCTTTTACTCCTGTTCTGAGATGCATCTGAGAGCAACTCGTTTTGCTGCGGCTTCTTTAAATGCTACTCAGTGTTGGGACCCAGCCATGGATTTCAACATTAAACTCCGGTACAGACTTTCCTGAACTTTCAAAATAAATCACATTTAACTGACTTCCAGCAACTGAGGAAAGGGGGGTAGCAGCAGACTTCCCATGATGCCAATGTCTGAATAAGAGCACCCCCTCTCCAACAAGCCGACCTCTTCCACCGGTGATCATCGGGATAGGAGGGGAAACATCGCGCTGATGTCTCTTTGCTGGCAAAAAGACATAAACTCTTCAACTGGATCCAAGAGTGTCATAAGATCACACGATCATATGCACAAGTTAAGTATGAGTGAATAACTGTTTGTGTACCCAGTATTCATTCATAGAAACGGGAATTAAGGTACACGCCTGGCTTGACTTTCTCTCTGAGGCCTGCAGAAGCAAATTGTGTCCCAGAGAAGTTCCCTACAGAGAAGCGGTCTCTACGAAGCCGAGTGGAGCGGCCTCCCAGTCTGGAAGGAAGACAGCAGAGACCTCATCACCGTGGTAACGGTAACGTGCAGTGTGGTTAGCGGACAGAACCACACAGGTTAGCTAGAAGCTAACCGTTTGTTCACAGACCGGCCGACAGAACAGCCGCCACTCCCACAGCTAAGGAGGTTAGCTTTGTTCACAGAGCTCTCTTCAAACTTCTTAGTTGCTTGGACAACGTTCCTCACCACAGTTCACGAGGTTAAGTGTTTGGGCAGAAAAACATAGAAGTGATTTAGGTTGAAATGATCTAAACGTTTTTCATTTTATGAAGTTTGGTTTTGTTGAACTCCGCTATCTTGGTGCTAGCAGAATATCTGCAGCACACGTGCTAAGGTTGTGTTCTTTGTGTGTTTTTAAAGTTAAGACAAACTTTATTAAAGGGTGATTTTAAACACAAGATTAATCATAACGCGCTTATGCATTTTAACCCTTTTATTAACGGTATTTTTAAAGGTGTGTGTTTGAATCTGGTGCTAAGCTAGAACCTTCTTTGTTAGCTTAACTGCTAACAGCTAAGGACATGTGCTTGCTGCTAAATAATATTTACCCAGAAAGGTTTAGTTTTCAATCCAGTAAATAATGTGTCCCTAACATCATTTCACTACATCTGAAAACTAAGTAAACACCATTAAGCCCCATTTCTCCAGAAAGATTTCGCTCTTTTCCAAAATACTCCCTTAATAATATTTCTTTAAATATTATTTTAATAAATAAAGGCAGCTAATTAGACACCATTGAGAAATGGTCATCCAGAAGGTTGGTTTTATTCAGCAGATCATTATTTAAAACATTATTTTATTAAAATAATAATTGATCTGATCTTGCATTGTGAATGGTTGTCTAAAGGTATGCTGATTATTGTCTAAGTTGGTTCCAAGACTAACTTAACTTAATTTCCAGGTTCTTCAAGATAATCCTTGGTTCTCAAACATAAATAACATTGCATGGTAATGTTGCATCACTCTTTCGGTCATGATTTTCAATCATCTTTAATCAACTTGTTTATATTGTACATAGCCTATTAGTCTTCCTTATTCTTTAATTCTGCTTGGTAGTTTAGTTGGATTGTTTTTAGCATAGTAAAGAGTGTGTTGATTGAAATATGTTTGACTTTGAGTTGACTTATTGTTGTTAATAAATTCTTGTATTTTAAGAAATTGTGTGAATTCATTCCATGTGAGTTTATGCTGTTCAATAATGTCAGAGCTCGTCTCACACCTTTCTATTTTGTCCTAATACCATCGCCTTACTGGGCTGGTATTCACAGGACAACCCTTAACAGACCGAAATATTATTTGATAAAATATTAATATTAAATAATATTCTCAGATTCATAATCCCAACATCAGGCACTTTACACCTCACCCCTCTAAATGTCAGAGCGCTGCATTTAAACCAATTTGGCAATTTTTGTAGTTTGATAACTCCGCAGAAACATGACAAAAACAATGCAACACTGTTTATGTATTATTGAAAACACGCAGTACAGTTATGTCCTCAAGGAGCTAAAAGCAGCACACAACACCAACATAAGCAGATGGCACGATGCTACTGCTATCAAGACAATGGCCAGGATGTCACATCAATACACAATTCATGTGTAGAATAAACTTTGTTATTTTAGAGTTATTTGCAGCTTACCGCTTTGATGCGTTCATTTCCATAGACAGAACTGATCTCTTAATCAGATGAAGTCTTTCAGCAAATCCTTCTTGACACTGGTGGCGGTTTCTGAAGAACTCGTCCTTGAAGTGCTTTGAGCAGACAAAGAGGAATTTCGCCAATGATGTGGGAATATTTCCATAAAAAAAAAATTTAACCAGGCACTTTGCAGAGGTTCTGATGCTGGGGGGGTGGTGTAAGGAATTCTGTGGGTTAATACACCCAACAACTGAACCTAACCTTTCCTCTTCCAGCGTCAGCATACTTGAGCGTGGACTACAAAATTGCAGCGAGAAATAAAAATGGCGGATCCCCAAAACTGATCAGCCGGAAGTCAATGAACCTATTTGACTGTTCTCCAGCAAATACTCACAGTTCAAAAATATAATAGATGATAGAAAAAACTGAACAGACTGAAAAACGTGACCCAATCATAATATAAAGATATCTCCGCTACTTTTCTGCACTCCAGCAGACTCCAAGTACACAACAAAATGTATTTAAAGGCTAAAAAGGTGTATTTTGCATAATGGGTCCCCTTTAATTTGACATATTGAAATGAGAGTGGTAACTTTGCCACTGACTGGTCTTTTGAGGTGGAGGATTTTTCACCCCCCTCACAGGAGGTTGAGGGAGGCTTTGTGGAGCCCAGCGGGCCTGGGCCTTGTCATTTCGAACTGCTGGCTCAAGGTACTGCCGAGGCAGTGGAGGACAAAATGGGTCCAGTTTCTGAGTTGTACAGAGATGTTAGCAGCATCATTGCTAACATGGGTTATGTTTAAAGCAATAAACATTTAGAAAGTTCACGTGTAAATATATATCATCTCAAATAAAGATTGGGTAAAACATAAAACAGCATGATTAATGCTCTCAATTCCAACTCCTGACTTGTTACGGGTGTGAGTGAGATGATTTAATACCTGAACGCAGTAGGAAAATTCAACTGCAGTAGCAACCGTTCAACCCAAAGAGGGTGGCACTCAGCTGGTTTTAGAACAAATATTGCAGTTTACATGAAAATGTAAAAAATAGCACAGTAACATAAAGGTAGCACCCTTAAGGCTTAATTTATACAATTAATTTACTGAGTTCTTAACTACTAGAAAAAGATCCATTTGAGCACTATTTGACATGTGTTGGCATATATCAAAATAAACAGTTTCTTCAGCATACTAAGGCCTTAAAAACATATCTTGCAGGCTTTACGAACAGCAAAGAGAAGGCCCTGTTCAACGGTCCTGGTCAGACTTTATGTGCAAAGAATTATGTTCATCGAGTCAGATTCCTGAGCCATTAATGTTGCTATACTCTACAGGGCTGTATTAAAGGAGCTAAACTCAGAGCTGAGAGGTTGGTTTATACTTGTTGTGTCATGGTACAGTAACTCCAACCAGGAGATTACACGTGTGTTACTTGATGATTTTGCCTTGGGGACAGTGCAGACTGTAGGTTTAAAATAGCTTATATTTCCAGATCCATATTTGTGTGGTGGTTGCAGTCCAATACTGGCTATTATATTAACCCTTTCCAGTGTTCTCTACTTCAGAAAAGCACAATTTTATTTTTTACCTTTTTTATAATCAGGAATGGCCTTACAGTGAAACGTGTGTCACAGATCTTTCATGTCTCCTTGTCCTAGTTCCTAAGTGAGCAGGCATTTTTTTCAGATGTCATCAAAGATATGCAGTGTTTTGTATAGCAAGTGATGACTCAGTCTTTTTCTGGCAGGGAAGCAGGGGAAAACTCTGCCTGACTACTGGGTATCTTCAAAGAGCCAGCCAGTAAACTGAAACAGGCTGGAGAATCATGGCAAACAAGATGCCTTGCTGTTATTTGTGGGTTTGGCTCACTAGCTCCCTGTGAAACCTGTCGCTGAGGATAAACCTGCAGATCTCCCCTGAGTCACTGCCCAGTAACACACTCTCCTCGGTTAAATTTCCACATGACTGATGGGTTGATACATAGAGGTTTTTACAGAAGCAGCACAATGTGGATGGAACATTTCTTTTCACAAAACAGAGTGGAGCCTGATCTGGGTAAAAACACTTAGTATTAGGCAACAACTTTAAAGTCCAGGAAGATTACTGTTAGAAAGGTGACTGATTAAAAGATTTTTCTTTTAATTCTGTATTTCATCACACAAACTGAGGCTAGCATCAAGTTTCTATTCTGCTACTGGAATGCACTTTGGCTGTCATTAATACTGTAGCTAATTGGCTTGCCACAGTATTAGCTGGCCACTTTTGTCACCGACCGATTGTTGAGCTCAGATATTTTGCAGAGATTCTCTGGAGTTAGGTTCCAGAACACAGTTATATATTTTATGCCGCATTTAATTGCTCGCATAGATATTGTTCACAAAACAATGGAAATTGGTGAAAGAAAATAGTAGCATTTGAAAGTGAAATATTAATCAGAAGTAGGAATTTCTCGATTTCAAGTCCAAAAAATCTGCTATTATCCACCTTGAAGTCTAAAATTCCATCTTGGAAAGTCAGTTTACTCACCAACCCTAAACTAAAACTCCAACATGGCTGCTGCATAAAAGACAGACAACTCCAAAGTGTATTGTGGCAAAAACAAATTGAAGATTGAAATAACTTTGAATATAGTAGATTGTTGATGTCTTGCTTTGAGTATTTCAGAAACTACTGATCTGCTGGGATTGTCACTTACAACCATTTCTCAGATTTACAGAGCTGCAGACCCACACTGTGGTGTGGATAAAAATGCTTTGCTGAATTCAAAGGTCAGAGACGAATGGGCAGATGGGTTAGAGATGATAGGAAGGTAACAGTAGCTCAAAATGCCAGTCATTACAATCAAGGTAAGCAGAATAACATCTGAATACACAACACCTTGAGCCTCGAAGGAAATGGGCCACAGCAGCTGAATAACACACTGGTTGCACCTCCTGCCAGCTACAAACAGGAAACTGAGGATACACTTCACACAGGCTCAACACAACCTGACAATAAAAGTGTTGTGTCCCAACAGACAAAGTGTGCAGAAAATCTTCAGGCGAAGTGCGACAAAGCAATAACCATAGGGCAACGTTTTAAGCTGCTTTATTGAGCATATCTGCCCTATTCAGCATGTGTGTAACCTCGAGAGGGATCCTTACTGTCCTCTGTTGGAATAAACTAAAATAACATTCAGGACATCTCACACCACAAAAAGCTTCAAAAATGTTGCCTTGTCTGAAGAGTCTCATGAGCTGAGACATTCAGATGGTAGGGTTCAAAACTTGGTGTAAACTACAGCAAAGCACGGGTCATCTTGTATCAATAGTCCAGGCTGGTGGATGTGCTGTAATGGTGTGGGAGATATTTTCTCAGCACAATTTGGGTTAGGGTTAGGGATATTTGGTATCAGTTGAGCATAATAGAAACACCCCAGTCTATCTGAGTATCGTTGCTGACCATGTCCACCCCTCTATGTCCACAGTGTATCCATCTTCTGATGGCTACTCCCGGCAGGATAATGCACAAATCTCAAATTCTTTTAAATTGGTCTCTTGAAAAGGAGAATAAGTTCACTTTACTTCAACGGTCACCAGATCTCAAGCCACGACTTTGGAGATCGGGTGGAAATTAGGGCAGTTTTGAAGGCAAAAGCAGTCCAACCCAGTGCTAACAAGGTGGACCCAATTAAATGGCTAGTGAGTGTACATGACAGTGGGTGTCGCGAAATGCAAGTTCAAATGTTAATTTACAGGAACACCTTTACAAAATGGGATGCCCTGGAAAAATTTGGATTCTATTTCTTTTAAATATGGCTTTTAATTATCAGTCATTTTATTTGTAACAGAAACACCCTTTATACAAATCAAAAATGTTTCTATAGGGCTGAACTATATTTTGTATGAGCAGGATGTTTTTAGATCTGGCTTCATGACTTCACACAACATAATTAAATAGCGTAGACAATATCTGCTGAGAGCTTTCAAAAACTGTTCACAGAATACCTTTCCTGAATTTCAATAAATAAGGAGCAATAAAAAACAAAGTGCATTGGCACTTTATGTGCTTGTGATATACCATAGTACTTTTACATCAACTCTGGACACCAGTTATTTATTTAGCTAATTTGTCTGGTTAAAGTTTGCCTACACAGCAAGCCTAACACTTAACAAAGGTTTGGGTGAAAAACGTCTCATCTAAGCTGTAAATTAGATGCGAAGATTGGTGAGTAGAGAAAGAGGAAGAGACAGAAGGAAGGAGGAGGCTAAAGGCCCCCAGAAATCAATTTTGACAAATTAGACCTATTAGCTTATTGAGAGGTGAAAGACAGATTGAAGGCTGGATGTTAAAGAGAGTTTTAACCATAAAAGAGCCTCTCTGTAGAAAGGGAAGCTCTCCCAAGAGATTCACTTTTGCTTTATGTATTTGGGCTTAAGCTTAAGAGTCAATGCTAGCCTTTGGGGCTGCAGGCAATGACGGAGGTCCAGCTTGGAAATCTTTGTTTATTCATCATTAAAACTACATCATAACGTGTGATGATTTTATCTCCAGGGTCTGTTGATAAGGCTACAAGCAGAATAAAGACAATATTACACTGACTAAAACAATGGTAAAGACAGAGTAACACCCTATAGTAATGCAAACCAACGAGCTTATTCGCAAGGAGCTGGCGTGTGCCGAATGGGCACCGTAGGGTGTAAGTGGGAACATCACTTGTAACCCAGTAGTGGGGAAAGATGGTTGCTGGTGTGGCCAAAAACAGTGCAGTTTTCATCATAAAAGAATTATAAGAAAATCTTTCTCATAAGCTTGAAAATGCTGCCTATCCTCATTCAGTCTAACAGGCCCATCAACAGCCAACCCATACGCAAAAAATTAGAATACACGTTTCACACACACGGACCAACACACAATTATTTAAGGGGTTGAAGGTCATACAAACACAGGTTACTATAACATCAATGTGGACTGCCTACTCTGATGCTGGATTGAATCTAGAATTAATTATGTTAATCACTCGATTAGGATACTGTCTTGAGCTATCCATGTAGAGCAAAACTGCCCTGGCACATGTAGGTAACCATCTGCTCCATATGGTATGACTGAAATGCCGCGACAGGATACATTAAAAAAAGAAAAAGAATATTCGTTTCAGCTTGTTTGTAAAAGTACCTGTTGAAAATAACAACCTTTAAGCAGTTATTAAACAGACTTTTCATTAAGCCTACGTTTCTGTATTAAAACTGTTTTTTTTTTTTTTTGGTCTGATGTAATATTTTAATCTTAAATGTCATGTTTTCATTTGCTGTAAGCAGAAAATCAATAAAGGCTTGAAAACATCAGTCTGTGTGAGATTAATTTATAGAAAGTGTTTCACTTAGTGAATGGAGTTACTGAAATAAATACATTTTAATTTATTACCACAGGTGTATAAAGACCTGCACATAGACGTGCGGGCTGATCCTACAAAAACTTGTGAAAGAATGGGTGACTCTAAGGAGCTCAGTGAATTCCAGCATTGCACTGTGATAGGATGATGCCAGAGCAATAAGTCCAATAGTTAAAATGTCCTCAGTATTAAATATTCAACTGTCAAAGTGAAAAGGAATGGAAACAACAGCAACTCAACAGCGACATGAGTTTGTAGGTCATGTAAAATCCTGGAACTGGGGCCAGTGGATGATGATGATGTTCAGAATGTGCAGATGTTAGCCACAGACCTCCAAATTTCATGTGAGCTTCAGATTGGCTCAAGACAAGTGCATAGAAAACTTGATGGAATGGGTTTTAATGGCTGAGCAGCTGAATCCAAACCTTACAACCCAGTATGATGCAAAGTGTTAGATGGAGTGGTGTAATTCATGCTGCCACTGTACATGTTTGACTTAAAACTGCTTCCTAGAGAAATTACCAAGTCAGTGATCCATGCCAACAGGTAACGTCTTAAAGAAAAGTTTATTTGAATACCACATTTGAAGTTCTCTCAGAATTTGGGAAAGTTTTGCAGGATATTTTTATTTGGCTTTCTACTTAAACTGCAAATGCATAAAATACAAACCATTGTTGGACAAACAAAACTTTTTGTCAGCTAATACTGAAAGTAACAATTGTCGCAGAGAAAAAAAACAAGATATATTTGCAGATGATCTGTGTTACAGCAGATTTTCCCTAATGCCTTTAAAACAGGCTGGCTTAACTGATGGAGAGCTCTTAGCACTCCTAATTCATCCACCTGTCTTTTGTTCAAACTTACAGAGGTTCAACACTGTAAACTCAACACTTTCAGGATAATTAAAAGATGCTGGCACACTGTTACTAATTTTCTGGAGTAGCATTTGACCATGCAACAAAGTCAATCTTTTTAAGGAGAAGCAACCTCTGAATTAACAGATTTGCTCAGCTCTTATTCAGATTCTGGCTCTCTCTGTCTTTGACATGCCAGCATGTTTGAGAAAAACATCCAGACATGTAGCGTGCTGTTCTTTCTCTAATGCTATACCAGGGGTTGGCAACCTATATTACCAAAAGAGCCATTTTGCTTCCTATTCCACCAGAGAAACACAGACTGGAGCCGCAAAAGACAACACAGCTGATAAACTTTAATACAAAATTTTATTTTTATTTTTTACCTGTTACAACAATAGAATTCCACAAACAGAAGTACAGTGAGTGTGTGTAGGCCTGCTTTAAAAGAAATTAAACACTGAATTATGCAGCCATTTTTAAGTCCTTTTCGTAGTTATATAAAATCAAAATAAAACGTAGCCAACTTTAATTTAAAAATCATATTTGCAACTTAGTTGTTTTAATAAAGTAAACACAAAATTAGAAATGTTTTTTAACAAGTCCATTTCAGTGTGCTCTCATCCTCTTCGGGTTTCAATATACAATATAAAACTGCATCAACCCCACGTCTAAACTTTCTTTTTTAAGTAATAGCAAATTAAATGCTAGTGTATATACCTGTTTAATGGGACTTTTGTTTCTGAAACCCCATGCTGATCTTCCCTAAGTCGGGCTGTAAGATGTGACTTTGATCTCCACACAGGACTGCAGGCCTTCATTTGTGAGGCGGGAGAAATATTTGGACTGGGTTTTATTGGAGAAAACTTGCTCGAAAAAGTATGTTGAACCAAAGATGGACAGGACTCCAAATGCATACTTTTTCATGCTCATATACAGGTCCTTCTCAAAATATTAGCATATTGTGATAAAGTTCATTATTTTCCATAATGTAATGATGAAAATTTAACATTCATATATTTTAGATTCATTGCACACTAACTGAAATATTTCAGGTCTTTTATTGTCTTAATACGGATGATTTTGGCATACAGCTCATGAAAACCCAAAATTCCTATCTCACAAAATTAGCATATCATTAAAAGGGTCTCTAAACGAGCTATGAACCTAATCATCTGAATCAACAAGTTAACTCTAAACACCTGCAAAAGATTCCTGAGGCCTTTAAAACTCCCAGCCTGGTTCATCACTCAAAACCCCAATCATGGGTAAGACTGCCGACCTGACTGCTGTCCAGAAGGCCACTATTGACACCCTCAAGCAAGAGGGTAAGACACAGAAAGAAATTTCTGAACGAATAGGCTGTTCCCAGAGTGCTGTATCAAGGCACCTCAGTGGGAAGTCTGTGGGAAGGAAAAAGTGTGACAGAAAACGCTGCACAACGAGAAATATTTCAGGTCTTTTATTGTCTTAATATGGATGATTTTGGCATACAGCTCATGAAAACCCAAAATTCCTATCTCACAAAATTAGCATATTTCATCCAACCAATAAAAGAAAAGTTTTTAATACAAAAAACGTCAACCTTCAAATAATCATGTACAGTTATGCACTCAATACTTGGTCGGGAATCCTTTTGCAGAAATGACTGCTTCAATACGGCGTGGCATGGAGGCAATCAGCCTGTGGCACTGCTGAGGTCTTATGGAGGCCCAGGATGCTTCGATAGCGGCCTTTAGCTCATCCAGAGTGTTGGGTCTTGAGTCTCTCTACGTTCTCTTCACAATATCCCACAGATTCTCTATGGGGTTCAGGTCAGGAGAGTTGGCAGGCCAATTGAGCACAGTGATACCATGGTCAGTAAACCATTTACCAGTGGTTTTGGCACTGTGAGCAGGTGCCAGGTCGTGCTGAAAAATGAAATCTTCATCTCCATAAAGCTTTTCAGCAGATGGAAGCATGAAGTGCTCCAAAATCTCCTGATAGCTAGCTGCATTGACCCTGCCCTTGATAAAACACAGTGGACCAACACCAGCAGCTGACACGGCACCCCAGACCATCACTGACTGTGGGTACTTGACACTGGACTTCTGGCATTTTGGCATTTCCTTCTCCCCAGTCTTCCTCCAGACTCTGGCACCTTGATTTCCGAATGACATGCAGAATTTGCTTTCATCCGAAAAAAGTACTTTGGACCACTGAGCAACAGTCCAGTGCTGCTTCTCTGTAGCCCAAGTCAGGCGCTTCTGCCGCTGTTTCTGGTTCAAAAGTGGCTTACCTGGGGAATGCGGCACCTGTAGCCCATTTCCTGCACACGCCTGTGCACGGTGGCTCTGGATGTGTCTACTCCAGACTCAGTCCACTGCTTCCGCAGGTCCCCCAAGGTCTGGAATCGGCCCTTCTCCACAATCTTCCTCAGGGTCCGGTCACCTCTTCTCGTTGTGCAGCGTTTTCTGCCACACCTTTTCCTTCCCACAGACTTCCCACTGAGGTGCCTTGATACAGCACTCTGGGAACAGCCTATTCGTTCAGAAATTTCTTTCTGTGTCTTACCCTCTTGCTTGAGGGTATCAATAGTGGCCTTCTGGACAGCAGTCAGGTCGGCAGTCTTACCCATGATTGGGGTTTTGAGTGATGAACCAGGCTGGGAGTTTTAAAGGCCTCAGGAATCTTTTGCAGGTGTTTAGAGTTAACTCGTTGATTCAGATGATTAGGTTCATAGCTCGTTTAGAGACCCTTTTAATGATATGCTAATTTTGTGAGATAGGAATTTTTGGTTTTCATGAGCTGTATGCCAAAATCATCCGTATTAAGACAATAAAAGACCTGAAATATTTCAGTTAGTGTGCAATGAATCTAAAATATATGAATGTTAAATTTTCATCATGACATTATGGAAAATAATGAACTTTATCACAATATGCTAATATTTTGAGAAGGACCTGTACATGTTGGGAAAGGCATTCCATGTTTCAAAACTAGATTCTCAGGTTTTGGAAGGTTTTCATTTTTTCATTTTTCATTTGTGCTCTTTAGCGAGCGACGCCTTCGAGATCCGCTGTCAGGCTTTTGAACTTGGAAACCCAAGTCTTTTTCCACTTTGTTGGCCAGTTCCATTTCAAGATCGGGCTGACTTATCCCTGTAAATGCGGATATGTTCAGCAGGGATGGATCGATGTCCAGCAGTGTGACAGGGTAGGACAAAGAGCCACCTGCAGGTAAAGGCAAGGGCTATAGACGTGGATGTGACGTATATTTTGATTGACAGTTTATAAAAACGTTTTTAAAATTCAACGTTAATGTATCACCTCAAAATCCAACATAACTATGCATCAGTAATGAAAATATACGCTACTGGTCAGAAGTTTTAGACACTTTCTTTTTTAATGGTTTTCTTTACAATATTTACATTGTACGTAGATTCTCAGTGAAGACTTTAAAACTGTGAGTAATCACATATGGAATTATGTAGCAAATGAAAAATTGTAAAAGAACTTTAAATATGTTTTATATTTTAGATTCCTTAAAGTAGCCGCCCTTTGCTGTGATGATTGTAATATTAAACTTTAGCCGTCTCTCAATAGCTGCATTTCCATTACAAATGTGCGAAAACGTTTGTCGATATTCTGCCAATGTCAAAAAAACACAATTTTGCAATTGCGGTGTTTCCATTAAATAAGAAATACAATTAAAATCACACCACAAACCTATTCACGTGATAACTAATTTTAAAAAAAATGGCGGCAACAGATAAGCGCTTTAAGATCTTGGTAAATGCCTGGATTTCTTTGTTTTTTGGAATCTCCCACAGTGCAGAAGCTCCCTGGGGCTTCTGCACTGTGGCTGCTGGGTGGTTCCCCTGGGGCTCTCCTCTGCTCTTCAATGGGAGTGGGGTACGGAAGTCCCAGCTGTGGTGGTCCAAGGGTACCCATGCTGGATGTCTGTGCTTCAGGTCTCCTCCGTGTGTGTCTCAGGGCCTTGGCGGCAGGTCTGTGGCTCCTGACACCCGCTATTGAATATTTTTATGGAGAAATCTTGTATAAAAAGTGTGCTCACACATACGCCCAGGTGTTCGGATTCAGGTGTTAACAGACACATACTCTATATTGAGCTGTGGTTGCCACAAAATACATCTTGCATTAATTAGTACTGTACTTTTCGGTAACGTTGATGTTATATATGCATTTCTGCAGGTGAAAAAGCGGTCTTCTAAAGCGTCCTTTAAAGTGAACACAAAATGATGTTTTTCTGAAAGTAGAAATAGGGCAACAATTAATTGTATTAATTGGATTAATCGGGATAAATCAATTATTGAAATAATCCTTAACTAATTTAGTAATCGAATAATCGTTAACTGGTGTATACAGACTTTAAAACAACCCATTTGCTGAAAGAACAACCCAGTCAGAGTAGTAATTAAGCGAAAATTATACAAAAAATATATACATTTTGCATTCAAGATGAAAAACTTTCTTTGTCTGTAAATATGCTCTGTCCAGAAGTCCTGAAGAGGCATATTTTTAGCTTCACCTTGTTCAAATGTTGTAAAAAATCTCCTATTGAGCACCTTTGGGTATTTGAATATTAACCGACTAATCAAATAAATAGCCGACAGATTTTTTGATTAGCAAAATAATCGTTAGTTGCATCCCTAACTGAAACAAAATTAAAATATCGCCTATATTTCACACAGATGAATTAGCTCGAACAGCCTTTTAAGTTGGAAAAAAAAGGAACAGTTTAAATCAGATATTTAAATACACTGTGTTAAAAGAAACCTAACTTTTATTAGCGCTGTCAGACATTAAAGCAAGCTAAACTTTTTCGGGTCCATTATGATAACCAAATAAATCGCTGTTTGCTAAATGCCAAAAGAATGAGAATTTTATTACCTTCTTCAAATTAAGAAGTTTACATTTATTAAAATCCATATCGCTTTAAAGAGAAAAAAAGTCGAAAGGGTTGGGGGTTAGGTTTGTGAGAATATATCTCGGTGGTCCCCCCCTGCCACTCGATAGCTCCGCAGAGATTAGTGTGAGGGCCAGAGGTGTGCACGCTCAACTTGAGATCAGGGCAAATCTTGGGCACTGGTTCCCATCGATATGCAAAATGTATGGTGTAGGCGGTTAGGGTTAGGTTCTATATATTTGTGGTCTCTGTGAAAGGATACACTGTATCAAATAAAATTAGTAAAATGGTCAGCCTGTTTGGGACACATAGGCACTGCTGACACCATGGAGTCTGTGCATAGTGGTAAGAAGTGATGCCCTCCCTACCTCCTCCTGGGAAACATTCCCTCCGTATTGTTTACACTACAACAGGTGTGGACAGCTTTAATAAAGATGAGAGCTAAATCTCATGGTGAACATGGTGATATCAAAATATCTCTTGACCTTGCTAGCACGGATTACAGTTCATGTCTGTCACAGCAGGAGGGGACTGTGTCCAGCATGCTCCACGCACCTCTCTGCTCAGTAAGCTGGGGCACAGTTTCTGGCCTCTTACACAGCCCTGAGCTGCATGTGTCCGTCTCTGCCATGGATTATCGGACACACAAATGGTGATTGGTGGGTGGGTGTCCAGAGAAGCGCTAGACAGCGATGTTTCAGGTTTCAAGGTTCAGCTGGAATTCTCCAACATTCCTGATGCATGTGAGTAATACATTCCCTGGAGACACAGTAATACAGGAAATGCTCAGGACCCCAGGCCTCAAATTAATCATAAACACCTCATGTTTGTTCTCTTATTCCAGCTTTTGTCTTTTTGTATGTCTCCAAGGAGCAATAGCACCACTCTGGACTGCGTTACTGTAATTTTTCACAGGATACTGACAGAAGTCTGGCACCTCCTGGTTCATTAATCGAACCAAGCTGCACTGCTTTACAAGACCCTTCAGGTCAGTCTGGGCCAGGAAGCCCACTCAGGAAAGAGCTGTCTCAAAACTAATCCATCGTTCATCAGGGGACCAATTAACTCTCATCTGCACCCACCTCAGTCAACAAAACATACTACACCTCCACAATTAACTAACACTTCTCTATCTTTCTCCTCTATCTCCCTGCTCAGAAACAAAAAATTAAAGACTTTTAGAGATCCTGCCAAAACCATATTTAATACACACCCCTTCTAAAAAAAATAAATAAATAAACAGGAACAATAAGGAATTAAACAAACAAAAAAACAAAAAAAACAAGACATATTATCTCCCATAAAATACAACCACTACACTAGATCAACAATATCCCAGGGGTGGGATACTGACAGGGGACTGATGGCAAGACATTTGAAAAAACCTATGGGTAAATTTGATATTCAATATGAGTTTTTCCGTAGAAGAAGAAGAAGAAATAGATAAACAATTTGAGCTCTGGATTAAAAAAAAGGGCTAACAGCATTCTCATTTACACATGAGGGCCATCTCTGGAGTTTCCAGTTTTTAAATACTGAATCCAATTTAAAAAAATATTCTTTTTAATAATTTTGATTATATGATTATTTGAACTACAGGTTCCGGGACTCTATCAATCAGAGATGCAAACTGACAGATTTCCCTGCAGCTGACTTTAATTGCATTCAGGGCCTAGCCACTAGTTTCTTAATAAAGACAGCCATCACTAAACTCTACAAAGCTTTGGGCTGTAGTAAACTACAACACATAGTGTGTGTTAAGCAGGAGCAGGAGAAAAACGTAGGAATGTAGGTTTTTCACAAAGAATGGGAGGAAATCTGTAATTTTCAAATGCAACTCTAGCTGTGCTTTTGACTGGGGTTAACACGGTTGGAAGAATATTACTACCGAGTTATTTCTCTGAGATAATTAGAAAAAACTGATCAACTTTAATATTATTCCTGGACTTATACATGTTGAGTTCTGGGGAAAAAAAACAAACAAAAAAAAAAAAACAGGACACACAGTGACAAAGATTGATGCAGCTAAGGATCATGTATTACATCCAGATCAACCCGATTCCTAAATAGCACATATCCGCAGTCAGTGAAAGCCATAAAACCTCATTATCTGCTTTGTTTAGCAAGTTTGGTCTCGCTTAGGGTCTTTTTTAATACATTTTAAAAATGTGTATCTAACTGTTGATTTATTTATAACTGTTTATTTATAACTGTATATACCCCTGCCCTTATTTGTTAGTTGGCTGTATCATGTATTATCTTGTCTGTTTTGAGTCCAAACCACACTAAATTCACTAAATTGTTAATCAAATTGGCAATAAATTATTTTACTTCGAATCACGTAGCCCTCCCTTAATTCTGTAATATGGAGAAATATCTCTATTTTTATTTTTTACATTTAATATGGAATGTCTTGATACACAGTCAGTCATTTTCTAGTGCTTCTTCCATAGTGAGTCGTGGGGAAGCTGGTGCCTATCTCCAGCAGTCTATGGGCGAGAGGCAAGGTACACCCTGAGCAGGTCACCAGTCCATCGCAGGGCAACACACAAATAACCAAGCACACACTCATTCACACAACTAACAAACTACATTTTCTATGAAAATACGCAGTGCTCAAGGTTTTCTCTAACTACAGCAGTAGGCCGACCTTTATAAATGGATGTGTTCTGTACCAGGACAGGACACTGCTGTAAGGCAAAAATTGTATTATATACTGCATGTGTGTTGTACAAAATAAAATGTTTATGTTATCAACACAGTCTGTTTTATTTGGCAAATGTAACAATATTATTTTGGATTCAAAGAACAATAATTGTTTTTAATCAATATTTTCTTTATTACTATGCAAATGGGTTTCCATTGTTTTGAATGTACGAGTGTTTTATCAGGCTGCTGTTGAATTAAGCACACCTTACTTAGCAGGGCTGCGATGGTGCGTCCTGTAACCTGTAACTGGTGGGTTTCCAGTTCGAACCTCTGCTCCATCCTTCAAAGTTGTTGTGTTTTTGGGCAAGACACTTCACGCACCTTGCTTCTTATGGTGGTCAGAGTGCTCGATTGCGCCGACTGTATTGCAGCCTCACTTCTGTCAGTCTGCCCCAGGGCAGCTGTGGCTACAATGTAGCTCACCACTGTCAGTGTGTGAATGTGTGTATCAATGGGTGGATGAGTGATTGTAGTGTGAAGCGCTTTGGGGTCCTCGGACTTGATAAAACGCAATACAAGTGCAGGCCATTTACTGCCTCTAGATGGGGCTGTTGTTCATATTTAAACTCAAAAATGTATCAAAAAGTCTGAGATGTGCATTTTAAAAGTTCTTGCTATCAAAGGATAATTAGGCCTCTGCATTCTCTCTCACAATAAAGTAAGTAAGTTTATTTTTGAGCTCTTTGGTAATAGTGGGCACAAGGCATGGAACACCCTGGACAGATCACCATTCTATCACAAAGTAAGGAAGCCAGAGTACCTGGAGAAAACACATACATGCAGACGCTGTGTAGAAAGGCCCAAGCCGGAATTCAAACCCAGGACCTTCATGCTGTGAGGCATTAATGCTGACAGTTGTTCCCCCTTGCAGCCCCATAATAGATTTCAATTATATTTCAAATTAAAAATGGCTCCTGTTTTTTGTGGCCCAACTTAAAGTAGGTGTAAGTCATTCAGGCTGTGAAACTATAAACCATCGATTGAACTCACACCAGGATGCAATCATGAGAAAACAGAAATTGAACAGTCCCTGAAGTCTAGGTTTTAAATGTCCTCCATTTGTTGATTATTTTCCGAGCAGTGGTCAAATGTTTTGAGACCATGTGTCAAAAAAATACACCCCATTCATTTATATCTAATAACGCACACTGTCTGTGACTGATTGTCAGACGATGCTCCAAGGTGCTGCACCTAATAATCAAATTGCAACAAACCTGTTCTATATAGAAGTGTTGTAATCTCTCCCACTTAAGTGCACACTGGCTGTTCTCCCACAGTATTTTACATTAATATAAATAACATAATTAGGTGAACAACATTATTACTACAATGATTAATGGACCCGAGCCAATGGATTGCATTCTAAAGGGGTTAATAATGTTCTGCCCTAATTCCAGTAACTTGACAGGAGTCAGACATGTGAGTGTAACCTGGCCCCTTCTCTCTTTATTTTTTCCAGCAACTATACAGTCTCCTCAGCACAACCGTAAAAGTACCTCCACCTGTCGTAAAACTCAGGACAGACAACAATGCCCAAAAAGTGTGTTACATACACCCCCCCTTCAAAAGAAACATCCCCATTTCAAAATGAATGGAAACCACTTCTACAAAAGAAATAACACAAACACCGAGGGCACATACGCATAGAAAACATCTGCAAACAAACCAGAAACAAAACAAAGAACAAAAAATCTGTGCCAAAACAGACAACAGGTCAGCACAACTAACAGGTTAAGTAATTCTCAAACAACATATTCCTTTAGATGGGAAGGAAGCTACATGGTCCGGCGGGACCACACAGGTAAGGGTAACTCAAGCTCCGTAACTCCATTGTCACTCTCTTGAGAACCAGCCAGCTGAAAACATCTCTAAAGAGAAGTATGAAATATGAAGTTGATGTATTTAAAGTACAGCATGATATATTTACATAAAGTGCAGTTTGTGCTAAAGCACCCTATGAATGGACATTGGTTATGAAATGGACAATTGATTGTTTACAGGGGTCGATTTCCTTCACAGCTCTGGGAAAGAAACAGTTTTTAAGTCTGTTTGTTTTGGATTTAATACAGCTGAATCGCTATCCCGATGGAAGTGGGACAAACAGCTCATAGCCCGCGTGGGTGGGATCTGTGGCAATGTGTCTGGCCTTCTTTTGGACTCGTGTAGCATAAACCAAATCCAGGTCTGGCAGATGGCAACCCACAATCCCCAGTGCTGTCTGTACCACCCGTGCTAAGTCTCCTGTGCCTTGCAGCTCCCGTACCACACTGTTATTTTGAGACACAGAAGGCTTTCCATCGTGGAAAAGTTTGTCAGAAGCTAAGGAGAAAGTCCAGATAGCTTTAACCTTCTGAGAAAGAAGAGCCATTGCATTGTTAGACCGTCACCAGGTAGGAGGTGTTCTCAGTCCAGGAGAGGTTAGTAAAAATATGAATGCCCAGGAACTTTATGCTGTCCACACACTCCATCAGCTCCCCTGTATGCAGAGGGGAGCGTGTTCAGTCCTCCTGGACCTCCTGTAATCCACTATGACCTCAAGATGAGGTTATTCCTGGAGCACCACTATGTCAGGTTGTGAACCTCTTCTCTGTAATGAGTCTCATCATTGTTTGTTATGAGACCCACCACGGTAATGTCGTTGACAAACTTCGCAATCGTGTTTGTGTTCTTTTTTTTTTGGAACGTCTCCTGTCTGGTAGAGTAGCACTCAGAATTGTTGTGCCAAGAAGAAGCCTGGCAGATTTACGTTCACAAGTGGAGCATTATGGATAACGCTATCATGCACCGCTTGATATACATATATATATAGAAAGACTGGGGTCAGGCAAAAAGGAAAAAGGGACAGAAGGAGAGAAGAATAGATGAGAAAGAAGGATGAAGAGAATAGAAGATACTAGAAAAGTGCTTCTGCACTTGCAGAAACATATATAACAACACCAATGTTACTGAAAAGTGCACGGGGAGAGGCCTAGGGGAAAACACCCAGTAGCCACAGTGCAGAAGCCCCAGGGAGCTGCAGTGACGACCCCACAGGCCTTGCTGGCAGCTGTCTATGCCGGAGCAGATCCAGCATTGGACCCAGAGACCCTAGACCCCTTCTGGGGTGGAGACAGGCAGACCACACCAGCCCAGACTAGTGCCGGCATTGCCTCAACCCGAGCAAGTCCAGACACCGACCACCCACTCCAACCCAAGCCCCCACGAACCAAAGAGGGGTCTACCTGGTCCACACTCGCGCCAACCCGAGCCGTCCTAGGATGAAACAGTACCAATCCCCCAATGAATTCGAATCTCAATATCACCACCCTCATGAACCCCAACATGAATTCCCCCACCGGGCCTCTTACAACCAGGACACAGATATTGAAACACATGCCCCCGATCCCAAATGCCATGAATCCTATCGCCACATCCATGCGGATGAGCTCCACTCCGAAAAGCCATTGAAGACACATAGACACAGTGCCAGCTCCACACAGCTTCACTTTAAGCACCTCCGGCGCATCCTGCCCCCCACCACACAGCGGGCCGCAATGGCAAGGGCCCAGCAAAATGCCACCCCAGGTTGGACAAACACACCCGGCAAGAGATACCCCGGTGGTGGAATGCACCCAGGGCCGGCAGTCTTCACCATGCCCCTGCATCCACACAAACACCACATCACCGCCACTGCAATGACAGCCCAGGGAGAAACGCCAACCAGCTCAGCTCCACCACCACAAAGAAGGATTCTTCATAAAATGAAGAAGATTATGGAGAACCCTGAGGATCCTTCATGAGACTGACAACAACCGTGTCTTCAGTCAGAGGCTTCTTCAGATCTACTGTAAGACAGACCGCTACAGGAAATCCTTCCTGCCTACGGCCATCAGCATCTACAACGGCTCTTTAAAGAAACCTACATAATATGAGCCACAACAATATTGAATTTCCCTTTGGAATGAATTAAATATTTTTGAATTGAGTTGAACTGAATTTGAAATACTTTTTTATTCTTCCGTGAATCATTTTTGGGTGACTATTTTTCACTTTAACTTTAGTAAAAATACTTTGAGGTAATGGTACACTCAATTACACTCATACTTTTTGGCTTCTCTACCCACCTCTGGTCCTGAGCTATGAGATCATGTGCATGACCTCTATTGATATTTACGTTGGCAGTAAACTGCTCAGTTTTCTGTATTTTAAAGTCAGTCAGTCATTTTCTACCGCTTATTCCATAGTGGGTCACGGGGGAGCTGGTGCCTATCTCCAGCAGTCTATGGGCGAGAGGCAGGGTACACCCTGGACAGATCGCCAGTCCATCGCAGGGCAAGTATTTTAAAGTCTTATAACTAAATAAATACAATTACATACATTTTAATTCATGTCTGGGATATGTTCCTTATATATAGGTACTAATACTAATACTAATAGGAAGTGAAAAGTTATGTTTTTTAAATTTATGCTTTAAGGCGGTGCATTCTCCCCTGACCAACATGGCGGCTGTCTTGACCCGTCATTCAAAATGAGCCCCAGTAACCAGCGCGCAGACGCGCCTTGAATCACGTGATCCATTTAAAGTGGGAGTGTAAAGATGGCAGCCAATGTCAGCAAATTAAACATGGCTCGATTAAGAAGTTTCTGTTGCGTGTGTTCAATGTTAACATTAAACAACCTCCGTGAATTAATATTCGTGCTTATGACTGTTTGTGTTATGACGCAGCTGTCGTCGGCAGACGACCAGGTATTTATAGAGGATTTTTTGAAGCGGGAATATTCTCTGGTGAAGCCGTATCGAGGTAAGTTTACCATCGGGCAGCGAACGCGGTAGCTGACAGCTGAGAACCGCTGTAAACTTCTTTAAAGTTCTTTCACAACTTAGAGTTTTAGCCCCTGTTTGTTTAGTAGTCTGATGACTTCAGCCATATTATCTGCTGCGGATAATAATGAACTCCAGCGGAACTTTGATCTCCTGGTTGTGGCTCCTCTTCGCTTGTAATACAGGGCAGAGCTGGTATTGAATCTCAGCAAAATGTGTTTTTTTTTTTGGTTAGTGGGTTAAGTAAAGACCAGCAGACGGAACCAAACAGAAACCAGCAAATCTCTTGCATTTTATGTAAACAGAGATTAGAGCTTATATCTGCTGTTTACACGACACACAAAGTGAATCTTGTTTCATTTGGATTTAGTTTTCACACGAATCAGTGCGGTAAACGGTTTACATAATTTACATATATTAATAAAAATACAAAATAATGTGATTGCTTGGCCGATTAAAATTTATTCTACACATCTTCAGGTAAATCAGATATGCTTATGTTGGACAAAAGAGCAATTAAGAAGCTACACCACAGTCAGTGTCATTATCAGCATTCATGCAATTGGAGTACAGTTAGCAGCCTTCAGATTTACTGATGGTAACATACCTACGGTATATAAGTGAATAAGTACACATCATGTGCTGTGATGCACTTTTTTGGGGTTTAATGAAAATCAGATGTTTGTTAGGGGCATGTGCATAAATAGGGTTAATATTCTGATTCCTTCAGTTATCTTATAGATTTTGAAATAGAATCTGCAGCCCACATCTTTATTTTTCATGGGTATTATTGTGCTTAGAAAAATCAGAATTGGTGTCGGCTAGATAAAAGCCTGATGGATGCATCTCCAGTTAATAGGCGCTCCTTTACTGTTTTTGCAGGACTAGGCTTCTCTAGTTCCTCCCAGTGGGATCTGATGGGAACTGCCATGGTGACCCCTGATCATGTGAGGCTGACCCCAGACATGCAGAGCAGACAGGGAGCTGTATGGAGTCGGATTGTAAGTTCCCACCTGAGACTGTTTTCAGAGTGCAACTCTACCACATGTTTTAACATTACCCAACCAAACCACACCTTCATCTCCCACATCCTGCTTCAATATGTCACAGCTGTTAAGAAACCATGCCCCCTAACCTGATTTTGATGCATAAATTTGACACAATGCATGTAGTTTTAGTATATGAATCTATCCCTGTGATAAAGTTCATTATTTTCCATAATGTAATGATGAAAATTTAACATTCATATATTTTAGATTCATTGCACACTAACTGAAATATTTCAGGTCTTTTATTGTCTTAATACGGATGATTTTGGCATACAGCTCATGAAAACCCAAAATTCCTATCTCACACAATTAGCATATCATTAAAAGGGTCTCTAAACGAGCTATGAACCTAATCATCTGAATCAATGAGTTAACTTTAAACACCTGCAAAAGATTCCTGAGGCCTTTAAAACTCCCAGCCTGGTTCATCACTCAAAACCCCAATCATGGGTAAGACTGCCGACCTGACTGCTGTCCAGAAGGCCACTATTGACACCCTCAAGCAAGAGGGTAAGACACAGAAAGACATTTCTGAACGAATAGGCTGTTCCCAGAGTGCTGTATCAAGGCACCTCAGTGGGAAGTCTGTGGGAAGGAAAAAGTGTGGCAGAAAACGCTGCACAACAAGAAGAGGTGACCGGACCCTGAGGAAGATTGTGGAGAAGGGCCGATTCCAGACCTTGGGGGACCTGCGGAAGCAGTGGACTGAGTCTGGAGTAGACACATCCAGAGCCACCGTGCACAGGCATGTGCAGGAAATGGGCTACAGGTGCCGCATTCCCCAGGTCAAGCCACTTTTGAACCAGAAACAGCGGCAGAAGCGCCTGACCTGGGCTACAGAGAAGCAGCACTGGACTGTTGCTCAGTGGTCCAAAGTACTTTTTTCGGATGAAAGCAAATTCTGCACGTCATTTGGAAATCAAGGTGCCAGAGTCTGGAGGAAGACTGGGGAGAAGGAAATGCCAAAATGCCAGAAGTCCAGTGTCAAGTACCCACAGTCAGTGATGGTCTGGGGTGCCGTGTCAGCTGCTGGTTTTGGTCCACTGTGTTTTATCAAGGGCAGGGTCAATGCAGCTAGCTATCAGGAGATTTTGGAGCACTTCATGCTTCCATCTGCTGAAAAGCTTTATGGAGATGAAGATTTCATTTTTCAGCACGACCTGGCACCTGCTCACAGTGCCAAAACCACTGGTAAATGGTTTACTGACCATGGTATCACTGTGCTCAATTGGCCTGCCAACTCTCCTGACCTGAACCCCATAGAGAATCTGTGGGATATTGTGAAGAGAACGTTGAGAGACTCAAGACCCAACACTCTGGATGAGCTAAAGGCCGCTATCGAAGCATCCTGGGCATCCATAAGACCTCAGCAGTGCCACAGGCTGATTACCTCCATGCCACGCCGCATTGAAGCAGTCATTTCTGCAAAAGGATTCCCGACCAAGTAATGAGTGCATAACTGTACATGATTATTTGAAGGTTGATGTTTTTTATATTAAAAACACTTTTCTTTTATTGGTCGGATGAAATATGCTAATTTTGTGAGATAGGAATTTTGGGTTTTCATGAGCTGTATGCCAAAATCATCCGTATTAAGACAATAAAAGACCTGAAATATTTCAGTTAGTGTGCAATGAATCTAAAATATATGAATGTTAAATTTTCATCATGACATTATGGAAAATAATGAACTTTATCACAATATGCTAATATTTTGAGAAGGACCTATATATATATTATTTAAATGGTTATACATATCTTTACTTTTACTGCTCCTCTGTTTATCTTTGTTTCTTTTGCGGTTTAGCCTTTCATTTTGAGGGATTGGGAGCTCAAAGTTCACTTTAAAATCCACGGCATTGGAAAGAAAAACCTAAACGGGGATGGACTTGCAATCTGGTTAACCAAAGACCGCATGCAGAATGGTAAGTTGGCAGCAATGATAGAGATGGTACTAAATATACCCCTTTATTGTCAGATAATCTACATCCAGTTATTGGAGGTATGGCTGCAGGAGCGCATCAACTACATAACTTACATTTTTTATCTCTACATGAAGCAGCTGCAGGAAACATTTTTTTCCCCAGTCTTTACATTGCAGTTTTTGTGTCCAGTATTATTTTACTGACAATGTCAGGCGTGAAAGTGAAAGCAGTTTGGTGTGTATAAACGTGACCGGTCTACAGAGTCCTGACTCCAGTCGAATAGAACACCTTTGGGATCAATTAGAGCAGAGACTGCTTCTTTTCCAACATCGTCTGACCACCAAATGTGCTTTTAGGCAAACATTCCCATAAAGACGTTCCTAAGCTTTGTGGCAAGCCTTTCCAGAAAAGTTGAAGCTGTTATGGCTGTAGAGCATATAAAGCCATATACATATACCTGATGGCAGATGAGCAACAGAGTTAAACAGATCAATTTGCATTCACTCATCATGATTATTGAACGCTCCTCTTGTTCTGTTTGTCTGTGAAACCTTTTCATCAAGCATCAGTACAGGCAATGAGAAATGATCAAGTCTGATTTTGTCTAGTAAATATTACATCAGTGGGCACCCTCTGCCCTCTGGGCTACAGTATGAGATATTAACATTGTCAGATGTGTGATGCCTGCTGCTAATTATGTGTACTCCTCCCTCTCCACGTTTTGCCATGCTTCAACATCGGCAGGTCCCGTTTTTGGCAACATTAACCAGTTTGTCGGACTTGGAATGTTTGTGGACACTTACCCAAATGCAGATAGGACCCACGATGTGAGTAAAACCTTACTGGTCTAACTAAATATCTTTGTTTCAGATTGATGTTTTTAGATGAAATAGTCATGTCAGATCAGGTCCAAAGTAAACTATCCAAGTGTTGCCCTTACAAATACGTTTTGTCATGTTACTACCACAAACCTTCACGGTATTTTCCTAAGATTTCTTTTGAGAAACCAACATAATACAGTCCATATATGTGAAGCGGAATGAAAATAATATGCAAATAGTATTTTATGTGCATTTTTATTCAGCCCTCCGTAGTCTGATACCCCCAAATAAAATCCAGTTCAGCCAGTTACCTTCAGAAGTCACCTAATAAAGTCCACCGTGTATAACTTTGATGACATCCTATTCTTAATCTATACGTTCCAATTTGTTGGTGGTCCCACCATTGCCAGCAGTAGCAACTTCCACAAGGGTTAGGAGTGTAAAAACCAGAATTGCAGCTTCCACTCTAACTCATTCCAAAGTTGTTCAAGGAGGTTGAGGTCCGGACTCTGCAAATTCCAGTCAAGTTTCTCCATACCAACCTTTATAAAACTGTAGCCATGGAAGTGATTGGAACACCAGAATTGTTTTGATTTTGTGACCCAATACTTTTGACAAAATGGCATAATTGCTCCTTACAGATGCCATGTTTTTTGCTTTTCTGTCACATAAAAATGTTTCAGATCACCAAAAAATGGATTATTGATGCAACGTCTCCTGTTTCTCTGCTATATTTTATAAAGCACTTTCATAATTAGACCTCTATGACTTTCTTGCACTGCTCTCCTTTGGCACGCCCTACATGGTGAAATTAGATTTGTCACAAGCTATCTAACCTGCGTCTAGTGATCCCATCGCTTGGTTTTGTTGTTGTAGTGTGTGGGGGGAGTCATCATTTCAGTGAAATTAATCCAATAATCACATTACTGATGTTAGAATCCACACTTTATTGGTCGCCGTCAACCAGACCAACAGTCCCCTCACACCCGACACACGTAGGTCACATTCAACTGACTTGTATCTTTGAGGAAGGATGTTATATTTAAAGAAAGCTCAATGGTAGCTTAACTACATAGTGGCAGATCCATCATGGTTATGCTGTTTGGAAAACAATTTCAGTAATTTATCAAGAAACAGAAAATGTCAACAACAGCGAAACTCAATAAGACAGACAACATATGGGACCTAACAGGCAGTATGTAATTGTTACCATTATTTAAACATTTTTACAAGATGGAAAAGAGGCTGTAAACAGTAGTGTGAACTTGATTTGCAGTATTTTCTGTTTGTACTCAAGCATATTTGCACTTAGTATTGGTACATCAGTATATTAAGGGTTGAGAAAGTTTTATTACTTTTTTCCATAAAGTCCAGCAATTCTTAAGGGAATTCACTGATTCGTTTCTGATCAGTTTTGGAGACTAATTCATTAGTTATTAAAGTTTTTATTAGCTATTAACAGTGGTAACAACAACGTCCATCAAGTGTTTTTATAAAAATGAGTTTTTTATATCACAGTGGTGGAATATTGGCCCTCATTTTTATGCAGAATAGGCTTAATTAAACCACATGAGATGGTCTTCAAGCATGAAACAACCTGTTGAAGGAAGTCCTACAGAAACTCAAATGGATTCAGTACAGACTATGGCTTATTTTGAGCCATTCCGAGGTGGTCATGCTTGTGTGCCTTGATTCATTATTCTGCTGCATAACTCAAACTTAAGCTTAAGGCCACAAGCTGAAGACCCAACATTCTCCTTCAGGACGTTTGGGTAGAGAGGAGGTCATGGTTCCATCAATTTTACAGCAAGTCATCTAGGTTGTGAAGGAGTAAAGCAGCCCATATCATCACACTACCACCACCATGTTTGACTTCTCTTTTATTTTTAGGAGAAGAAAATATTTGAATGGACTTTAACTGACCTTGTTGCTTAAACTGATATACATCATAGTGTCTGAGATGCTGAAGCTCACAGAACGTGGTTGGGAAAGAGTAATTATGAAATTGAAAGAAAAAAACTAAGAATGTGAATTAATTGAGCTCAACATTGCAACCTTCTGTTATATTATTGCAAGTACATGTTTTCTTGTTTTAAGGATACAGCTCAGGGAGAAGGTTGTGAAGACGTTTAAAGCAGGGTGAGATCATACAACTATATCTCAAGCTTTGAATAAATTGCTGAGCTCTGATGAGTCCAGCATCTGAAAATGGAAAGAGGATGGCACAACTGTAGACCTACTGAGGTAGAGACCAAAATGTAAGTTTTTTGGCAATCATTGTAGCAGTTTCTGTGGTGGAAAACTAATGCCTTACATCACCCTGAGCTCAGCATCACCACTGTAATACATGGTGGTGGCAGCATCATGCTGAAGGGATGCTTTTATTCAGCAGGAAAACAGAGCTGCTGTAAAACGGTTCAGATCAAAGCAAAGCCATGTTAAATAGCCCAGTCAAAGTCCAAACCTAAATCAAGATGAGAATCTGTGGCAGCCTTTGGAGAGACAGACAACTAACTACAGCTAAAGGGGGTTTGACAAAGTATTGACTCACGGGAGCTGAATACCAATACGCTCCACACTTTTCAGATTTCTTTGTGACAAACAAAAATACAAATAAAAAGCATGAATGGTTATCCTTCCGCTTCACATCCTTTATAAGATACGCTGATTCAAATGGCTCTTACATGCATCTGTTTTATCTGTTTTTTCTTTGCTAATGAATATGCAGAAGACTCGAGCAGGAGCTCAGGTAGCATGCCAACCTGCCGTTTGTTGCATGATGATCACCCACTCATTTCATATTTCCTATATCATCCCAACATAATGGCTTTATACACCTGTGGTACCTCATCAGTACTGTATAAGCACGTTTGACCTTTTTTGACTAAGCCAGCTCCAGCAGAGATTCAATGGAAACAACTCATCATGAGTCAGTCATTTGTTACAGCAGCCACCACTCCTGGCAAAGAAAACTGGTTCTGCATCAACCCCATCCAAAAACCTTCTTGCTGGGCTTTTGTTTTAACATGCATAATCTCTGGAGAGAAGTAAGCTAGACGGCTGCTCAGATATGATGATGTAATGACGTAGCTCTATCGTAATTGTAGACCTCCTGGTGGGAAGACAACCATGACTCTGTTTCTTTCTTGCAGAGGACTTTTCCATACATCTCAGTGATGCTGGGAAATGGAACCCTGTCGTATGACCATGATCGTGATGGGCGGCCCACCGAGCTTGGAGGATGCTCGGCTATGACGCGCAACTCAATTTACGACACATTCTTGCTGGTCAGATACTCGAAAAACATGTTAACGGTATGGCGCGCTTTGACTGACGCAACATTTTTACGAGAAAGGGGGGTTAGGCAGGTATGAATCAAACTGGAGTAGCTTGTTACTGATACTTTTTACAGGCAGCTGCTGATAGTGGAAAAATATTACCTATTAACTGTGTTTCAGGTACTCAGATTGCCTTATTTAAAGGCCTTTATACAGGCCAGGGGTCATTTGGGTCCTCTGAGCGATTTTAACAGGCCTGCGACAAACAAACTAGACCTGCCCGCTCACATGGTTGATGGACGCTTTTTCTACTGATGTGACTTCGTCCAATGCAAACTGCATTAAATTAGCTAAATACAGCTAATATTTTCACTGAAAGTGATCCATATTTCACTCATGTTGTTCAGAACACTGATTCAGCTTATTTATATAGAGCCAATTAATGAAAATGTGTCAAGGCACTTTAGAGGAAAAATCCTATTTACATACAGGAATAAGTAGTCAGTTTAGTCCAGTCACACAGACAGAAACTCATTTCAACTACATGCTTTCTAATTCGATCCTAGTTATGAAACAATCCCGTCTAGTTGCTTATTGGTAAAACAGGTAAAACGATTTCTAAGGAAACTTGTCTGATTGCATTGAGTCACTGACTTTGCAGCAATCTCTCCTCCTGACAAGGCAATAGTGGACATAACTCTGCACTAATCTCTCACACTGAGCAAGTATGAGCATGAAGAAAATAGACCCAGAACATTTAGCACATTTTAAGGCCTTTTTCTTTCATAAAGCAAACATGCCCCACCATTTTGATCTTTTTTCCATTAAACATTGTGTCTTTAGTTAATTGTTGAGGAAGTAAAACTTAAATATTTCCCAGTAGAATTGTTTTGGCATTTTGAGGATTCTGCGGCCGTTCTCAACTTGACACCACTGTTTTAATACAAACTGGCTCTGAATGTTTTTAATAAAATCCAGCAATTAATTATGTGATCTATTAAAATGTGCTGAGCTGAATGTTGGTGTTTATCTCTGTTATACATGCTGACTGTCTGTCCTTCAGGTCATGGTGGATGTCGATGGTAAACAGGAATGGAGAGAATGTGCCAACATCAGTGGACTGAGGCTACCAACAGGCTACTACTTCGGTGCTTCCTCTGCCACTGGAGACCTGTCAGGTAGCAAATATTAAAAAAGAGCATGGTTCTAGCTGCAGTCGTAAATCATGCAGTCATAAATTATGGAAATCACTTGCAATGTACACTGCTCAAAAAAATAAAGGGAACACTCAAATAGCACATCCTAGATCTGAATGAATGAAATATTCTCATTGAATTCTTTGTTCTGTACCAAGTTGAATGTGTGACAACAAAATCACACAAAAATCATCAATAGAAATCAAATTTATTAACCAATGGAGGCCTGGATTTGGAGTCACACACAAAATGAAAGTGGAAAAACACACTACAGGCTGATCCAACTTTGATGTAATGTTCTTAAAACAAGTCAACATGAGGCTCAGTATTTATTGTGTGTGGCCTCCACATGTCTGTATGACCTCCCTACAACCTCTGGTCATGCTCCTGATGATGGTTGTAGAGTCCGTCTCATTCTACCACGAGTGCAAAAGCACCACCAACATTCAAAAGTGACCAAAACATCAGCCAGAAAGCATAAGTACTGAGAAGTGGTCTGTGGTCCCCACCTGCAGAACCACTCGTTTATTGAGTGTGTCTTGCTAATCACCAAAGATTTTCCTCTGTTGTCTATTCCATTTGTACAACAGCAGTGAAATTGATTGTCAATCAGTGTTGCTTCCTAAGTGGAGTTTGATTTCACAGAAGTTTGATTTACTTGGAGTTATATTGTGTTGTTTAAGTGTTCCCTTTATTTTTTTCAGCAGTGTACAACATAGCTTCAGCTTCAGTTTTAGGCATCTCTGTCTTCGTGTTCCTGTCTGATAACCCACAACCACATGCATGCTTATTAGCGGATGTCATGACGTTAAAGTGACAAATTAAAGTCTGTCTCATGAAGACCAGTCCAGTTAATGTCAACATGTGGCTTTGTGCGGTGAAGTAAGTGCAAATCGTTATTATGAGCCACAGACTCTTGTTTATTTATTTTTGTCATGCTGGAGGATGCTCTGATAACCATAGTAACCTGTTTTGGAGCTTCCTGTAAGAGCCAAACTAAAGGGCTCTTCAGCAGTTTTTCATTCATCTGATCACCTGAGGGTCAAAATCCCACATGCTTGCTTATTAGATAACCATGACATCATCTCAATGAAAGTGTACCAGCTGACTGTAGAGAGGACTCCAGAGGAGGAGGAGGAAGAGGTGGTCACCATCCCACGGGTGGACGATATGGACCAGTTTCAAGGTAGATACAGCTCAGACATTTCAATATAGGCAGCTTTTTCAGATCTCTGATTGTCCCAGTTGAATATACACTTACTGCTGTAAGAGCACGGCATATCCAGTATTTCTATGTTGAAGCTGGACAAGGACAAACAACTGTTTAAAAAAAAAACATTTAAATGAAGTGGCTGAAAATAATCCTTCAGTGGAATTTTGAACCTAACGCTGAAATTTGTTTTTCTTCTTTCACCTCTCAGTGGATGTGGAAGAGGAAGGAATGAGTGGAGTCCAGTTCTTTTTTACCCTTCTGTTCTCCGTCCTGGGCCTGGGTGTGCTGGTGGTGGTAGGACTCATGGTTTACACTCGCTGGAAGGAAAACAAGCGCAAACGATTTTACTGAGAAATGCTGGTTTTCCAAACAAGGGTTCTTAATGCACATTAGAACAACGAAAGACTGCCATACAATGAAATAAACTCAACCAATGACCTGCTAGGTCTAACATCGAGGGCCATGAGAACATGAGCAGCCAGCATGAACAGATAAGTCAGATGGGTAGTATGTTTTATGGTTTTTTTTAGTTCTCTGGAAGATGTGATCTATAACTGTCCTGTCTCAGCTGAAGCACAGTGGGACTGCTACAGCTTATCCGCTGACTGAGACACTGTCTTGACCAGCAGGAGGCGACAAAACATTCGTAATCAAGTTTATAGGTTAAATGCTTTGTGGACTTCACTGACATCATGATTCAGGAGTTTGGAGAAGGGGTCTCTGCAGACCACTGTATTTACACCTCTAAGATTTAAGATTAATAAATGTTCTTTAATCATTTCAGAGGTTGCACTTGTGGAAAAAGCTTAGTCATCCTGTGAAATAAAACTGACAAAGAAGCTTGAGTTTTTACATGCTGTGAAAATTGAATTTGTAAAACTGCATAACAGAAAACGGCACAGAAAAACAGCTTTAAAGGTAGTCGAGATTTCTTTAAAAAGAAGTTCTGTTGGTTTATAAGCGGTTAATATTCCACCTGCACTCTGTACCTGTCTTAGTGTCATCATGTAGAATAAATCCACATTATTTGGTGTCCAAGGCTGAAGAGTAATCTAACAGGGTCCAGGACCAAAGCAGACTTTTACTGAACAAAAATAACTCTGAAACAAGATAGCAGATCCTTTAAACTGCTCTCAAGTTTGCATTAGATGGTTATTTACAGAAACTCTAATGTTTAGTAAAACGGGAGGTTGGAAGCTGTGTACCAATGATCATCTTCCTGTGTAAAACACATACAGATGTGTGATGGGAAAATACAGCAGTGTTAAAATAGTATAGATCTTTAAGTGAAAGCTATTTAGGTCAGAAATAGGAAAGGCAATACTATTTATTTCAGTACTGCCTTGCTGTTACTTCAGGTAGTAAGTTTGACCATCAGCGTTTCACATATTGCTTTCTCAGTACGTGTTTCAACAGGACGTTTACTGGTGATGCTGCACCTTCTGCTTCCATATTCTACGTAAATAATTATTGGCTATTAGTAACCTTTCATTGCAAACTTGCTGATGACTTAAAGGTTCACAAAAGAGCATTCACACAAACTGTTAAAAACATTTTTGAGTGGAGTTGTTCTGAGTTGGCAGACATCCACACTGGCCTTGGTTCCTGTTGGACTACCCGTTATCTTTAGCCTCCAGGACCAACTAATCTGTATTAATACTCAATGTAGATGCCAAGAAATATTTACGTACTGCCTTGGTTTTTCTTGAAAAAATGCATTACATGCTGTCGTCTTACTAGTTTCAACAGGAAGATCATTGGTGAAACAAGGTGTCAGCTCCCTATAACCTTTAAATAGAACTTTACTTGATAAATTCTGAACTAACCCTTTAAGTTCTTGTGATCTAAAATTATGAGTGTAAATTTAGGTCCAATTTTTATAGCTGTGACACCACAAATACAGAGTGATGTTGCCTCAGTGATTTATAGATTTTGGAAAAGAAAGTGTAACATTTTGCTGCCTTCTGGATGGACAGTTAGGTTTATGATCAAGTCCATACTGTCCAATCAGTTTGAGGAATAAAAACTCAATCAGTATTCAGAATATAGGAGTTCCATAAATGGGGTCCTGAAAGCAGTGTTTTATACAGATTCCATGTTATTTCCTTTGCAAACTTTAATCACTTTCTACAAATTCAACAACGACTCATGAACAGGTTTCCCAAACTAACTTTACAGCTGCAATCTCTGGAAACAGGAACACCTATTTACAACCTAATGATCTTATTGCTGCTAAATAATAAGACTTAAATTACAAAATATATATATATATATATATATATATATATGCATATTTTCCACTGATTCTCTGTGAGCAACACACTGAAGCAGACATATCCACAGTGGGGAAAAGGCACCAGCAGGTGAGGTACAGATTAGTTCACTGTTTGTCCCTCCCTTTAAAGCTCAATAAAGGGTTGAGAGAAAATCTGCATTTCAAATCAAAGCTGGACTTTCAGGCTACAGTTGATGTTGGCGTGTCCTGGAGCAGTTTGAGATGATCAGTTTTGGTTTTCTCCATAGGTCTGCCATACTCTGATTTTTTTTTGCTAATCCTGCATCGTGGGAATTTCAATTTTAAGGTACTGTGTTACTCATGTATAATTTTGATACTCCCCCTCCTGGCTGAAAACAGTTTATGCACTTGGTTTGATTCACTATAGAGCATAATGGGGTGTTTAACTACCTTTTACCTCCACTTTATCTTGAAATGTAGCTGCTATGACAACCAATTAACCTGCGAATTATTGTTGTTACCTCGTTGCACTGAATAAGTCTAGCTGTATCGTGGCTCTCACACCTCTGAAGGAACCCTTTAAGTCAGATGAAGCACTGCACGGCTTCCAGAACAAACTGATTATGTCAACTGTTTCTAATTGTTTAATTGATGGCTTGTTCTCTTTATGTGAAAAGACCGATTCTCCTTGAAGTGCCTAATTAGGACCAATAAAGATGCAATCCACTCCTTTCTGTAGCTGTAACCTGTTCTTTAACTTTCTAATTAGCCATTAAAAGACTACCTTAGATATGACATCAGATACAGATCTTTTGTTATAGTTTATAGTGTGAATAGTCAGTCTCTTTAAACTGCGTGGATATGAATCTTTACCACATAGGTGACATGCAATATTACTGGTGTCATCATACAAGTTGGTACCTTCAGTAGCCAATGGATACAGCCGTGTCATGGTAAAGTCCGTTTTGGCCAAAGTAGATTGTTGGATGGCGTTTGTCAAGGCTAAGCTGCAGTTCCAACCATTATTGGATATGTTTGATACTTTTTATTGAATGATAGGAAGGAACAGTGCAGCACATTCCTTTTGTTCACAGGGATAGATCTTTGCGTAGGATTCAAGTAATGCCATTTATTACATGCAACACAACATGACCACCAGGTTCTAGTAGATGTTCTGTCCAACCGGACATCTGTCTACACTGACTTTTCCCTCTTCCAAATAAGCATTGAATCCAGGGATGGAGATTAGGCAGACGTCTACCACAGGCTTTCAGATGTTTGTCTTTGTTTTCAAGTCAGTGGAGTCCAGCCTCCAAACAACAGAACAATATGACATATGGAAAGTGCAGTATTGCAGAATAATTCATTTATGTAACCCCTGTTGGTGATTGTTTTGCATCATAGTATTTGATTGTTGATTACATGCATTTCATATGAAAACATTTGAACAGTTCTGGATCAACAGTACAGAAACTGCAAATATTTTACATTTACACAAATAAGTTCACAACAAACAGCCTAAAGTAGCACCAGCCGTCATTTTAATAAATGACTATCCAGTTTTGGAGCCTGTTGTACAAAACTGCTTTGGTGAGGAAATTATGTTCTTGCTTGTTTTTTGTTTTTTTTTATCCTCCAGTGAGTCTCTGTAATCATAGAAAAGTGTAGTTTAACTCATTAGAACCATCGAATGCTTTTGTTTCAGTACCTTAACCAGCTAATTGTTCTTCTTTGACTTCTGTAGACACTGTTCTTCATTGTCCTTCAACAATTCCTTTTAAACCCTTTACTTGTTTTCTTGTTTCTAAACAGATATTCTTTTTTTTTTTTTTCGCATTGATCAGCCATGAATCTCTACCATTAGGTTTAACATGAGCCAATCAGTTCTATAAGTACTGTGTCAGAATTGTTAATCTATTTCAGGAAAAATGTGAGTGAAGAAATGTATGTTCTTCAGTCTGCTGTGACGGATCTCTCTATTAAAGTTTCTGTTCTTTCACTAATGTGGTCATTCTTTTGTGTGTTAATTTAACTGTCATCCAGCTCATGGTCCTGGGAATTTAAACTATTATTCATTCATTATTACTTCATACTTAACTGCAAAGAAAGACAACTAAACAAAATGCTTTATTTACAGATGTGAAATGGAAGTAGGAAGGGACATATTGGTCCAGGGGGGAAATGACCTGGAGTCTCCAGGAACTGATAAGCTTCCATGCTTAGAAATATAACAACTGGATAGCTGTATTAGTTCTGCACATCATAAGTAGTGTCAGCTTGAAAAGTTTATATAAAAATATTTTCACATTTTATCCTGCAACAAAATGCTCAGTTAACTTCATTTTAACATAGTCATACATATTAGAGGTCCTACTTTAAGCTACTATTCCACAAAGACCACGAATAAAACGGAACGCCTAGAATTGCTAACTTTTAAGATTCGTGAGGATTCTTGAGTTTTTGCTAATTTTCTGGTCTAACTTATGACCCCGCAAGATTCAGTTTGAACACGGTTGATAGATAAAGCTAATTCGTGAGATTTGGCTTAATTTGCCTGAATACTGTCAAGAATTCAGTGCGATTTACAAGAATCTATCAAGAAAACAGCACGAATGTTAGGAATCAGGACAGAATGCGATCAATTAATATGCCGAATGAGGTATGATTAAATTTGAAGTCGTTACTATTGATGATGTGTGGGATTTTTCATCAAGATATAAAAAGTGAAGTGGGACTAGCAGCAGTGAATGTTATTTGAATTATTGTTTCTCTTGAGTTAAAATGTAAAGTTAAAAATTAAAGTGCTTGGTTTTGGACATAAATAGCTTTTTTTGTTTGTTTGTTTTTTGTTTTTTTTAATGTTTTTCTATAAATTGTTTTCCTTATTTCTTTTTTTTTTCCAAGGGCAAGGGCTCCATGATGTTCTTCCCTATGTCAGGGCTGTAAATGGGACTTTAACCTTCACACAGGACTGCAGGCTCTCATTTGTGAGGCCAGAGCGATATTTTGGGATATTTGTGAAAATAGGCTTTTTACAAGAATACAGAGATAAAGCAGGGTCAGTAAAGTCTAATGCAGTAACAGTTTACAGTTTTACCGTCTTCCTCCTGTAGTTGGATATGGTAGAGTTGGAGGTTGATAGTATAAACAATAGACAATAGACAAACACGAGACTGCCTCAGGAGGAACGTCTTCACTTTAAAAAAAAAAGGTTGTTGATGTTCAGTAGGGATAAATCTAACTCATGGCATAACTTCTAACTTGTGTTCATTTGTTTTACCTGAGGTATTGGGAATGAAGCTCTGGAAGATTTTAAGGCCATAAATCCAGTGTGTACGTTTTATCTTTTATATCCAAAGAGCCATGTGGTTCCTGACCACCAGTTCCATGTTTCTCTGATTAAGCTGGAAGAGTGGATCAGGGAAGGCACTTGTGTTGCTCTAGAATTAATTTATTTCCTTCAATCTATTTATACAGATAATTTATTTCTACTTCTGTCAGGTGGAACTGTACACTGATCAGTTGTGTTTTAAAGAGCCATCCAAGCTTAACCACAGCTATCTGAACACATCTACATTTACACACCAACATCCCTTCTTCGTGAACAAGGTTATCAAAATAATTGGTCCTGCAAGTGAATTTTACTAATGGTGGGATGTAATGGAAATCTGCATTCAGGAAAACTTAATTCAGCCTTGCTGGAGGTTAGCAGTCTGGCGGTGCTGGCAGTGTAGACGCCCCGCCTCTTTATTGTTGCTTCTGTAAATATTGGATTGATAAAGCCCTTAGCCCGTCCCTCCCTTCTGATTCAACTCCTGCCAGTCCTGGCTGGGCTCAGTTATTCATTGGAATGCTGGAAACGTCAAATGAACTTCCCCCACTTGGTCATTTGGACATTGGTAAATAATTCCCTGCAATTAAGGTAAGTCTTTACATAATCAGCTTTCCTATGATTTCTGGCCTATTTTATGTTTATGACTTAGAAAAACATATGCATCTTTTTATTCAATAAAACACAATAACTAACAGACAAGCTTCAAATTAACCCAGCAAGAAACATGTTGGATTTTAGATGCTGAAGGGAAAAAAAATCCACATTTTCAAACTTCCAATCATTTACTGTAACGTTGCTCTGCTGGGAGGAAAACTAGCGCTAACTGGAAGCTGCTTTTACCAGAAACAACCTTACTGAGTATGAAACTTGTAACAAATAGTTCATCTGGTGATAAGAACAGATAATAATGATTAACATGGCCAACAACGGGATCCATTGTGGTTCATGGCTCAGTGTTGCCATATCAAACAGTAATGTCATGTAAAAACTCTGAATTGTACCACACTTCACCTTTTTTCAGACAAATAAAACAGAACAGAATTTCAGTTTGTGAAATGTGTTGTAAATTCATTTTCTCTTCAGATCTCCCAGACGCAGAGGTTCAGGAAGGATGAATAGCTCCTGTGTTGGCTGTCTGAAACATCTGGTGGTGTCTCTCCATTTCCTCTGCTGGGTAAGGTGGTGAGGGCTGCACACACTGCAGCTGTTTCACACCAGTTTAATGTAAATATCTGTTCATCTTGCAAATAACTAAGCCCTCATCAGATAATTACTCTGCACCAACTTGGAATGTTTTAACTGTTTAACTGGGTTTATAAAGGAGGCATTCAAATCAAGATTTCTTTCTTTTGGTTAACGTACAAAGAAACAGAACATCCCACCATCTGTTGTCTATACCCGCTGGTAGAGGTGGGCCACACCCTGAACAGGTCACCCATCAATCCATCCATCCATACATACATACATACGTGTATACCTGCTTCTTCCGTACAGGGTCACGGGGGAGCTGATGCCTGTCTCCAGTGATCTACGGGTGAGAGGCATGGTACACCCTGGACAGGTCACCAATTCATCACAGAGAAACGCAGACATTGGACAGATAACCATGCTCACACTATTAAGCAACCAATCAGCCTAACATGCATGTTTTTGAACTGTGGGGAAAAAGTCCCCAGGCAGAACCCACACTTGGAACATAGAAACTACACACAGAAAGGCCCTTCATGCCATGAGAAAACAGAGATAACAACACAACACAGCATGCTTCTACCTTACATAAAACACAGTAATATAAGTAGACATGGTCACATACATTATGTTCAAATAGAATCAGACAAACATACCTTCGTGCAGATTACTTTATGACCCTATCATACGATTGTAATAACAATGTACCCACTTTTTTAAACAAAGGGGGTGTGGGTGCACTTTAATCTGTAGGCAGCAATTATGTTGCACTGGAGCACAAATACATAAGGCAGTTCCACCATTATGGAAAGGGTACAGTGTACAATTGCATGCCTGTGGATCGGTATCTCACTGCTCAGGCCACATAATGTTTATATACAGGCAACAGAATTTAATAATTGACTCTGCTGGCTATATAGCCATTGTAGATCTCTAAGAACAGGTAGCATGTTTAGATTTCTGCATTTGAATCAGCTGCAGTCCATTTACAGTAGATATTAAAAGGCCAGTGGTGGTGCTGATCCAATAATCCAGCCTACTTGTGACAAATGCAATGCATTGCTTCTGTAGATTTTGACTTGAAACATTTTACTTTGTAGCATTCTTTACATGACAAAAAGTTAATATGGTTAAAATGACTTTTTAAAACATAGATTAAATTGACTAAGCAACTTCCTACAAACAGGAAGTTGGTAGGCATAGTGACATCAGATACTAAAATAAATGAAAATATGCTGTAATCCTAAATTTCCTAATTAAATCCTAAATTACGTACTATTAAATGTATATGAGATGCAGATAAATAGTAAAAAGTGATTTTATTTTACAGGTATGAAATGTTAAATAGAAAAAAAATAGTGATGGCATGAAATGGAGTTACAAACTGTCAAAATGAAGAATTGACTTGGACCCTGATTGAGAACACAGCTATTGCATTGCCTAAAGTATTTTCCGTTGTCCCACATTGTATATACCTTTTTAAATGCAAGTAAGGTACCTAATTTTCCATCATTATTAATCTATTAAGCATTAAGTTATGTGATTTACAGTATTGCCTGCCAGCATTTCATGAACATTTAAAAATACAATTTTCCAGATCAGTTTATCATAATAACACAACATAGCATGTTTATTTTCTTATCCTGGGACACATTTACCAGTTATGCATTAAATAAATGCCCACCTGCCTGACATTAATTATTTTTTCTAAAACCTTCACATCATAATTTAGTTTAGTCAAGGGACCAACTGTTTAGACTTTTACCTTCAGGGCAGCACTACAGAGTGCTAATGGCAAAAACCAGCCACCACACAGACAGTTTCTTCCCCCAGGCTGTCTCTCTGATGAACAGAATGAACACCTAACAGCCAGAGTATTCAGCTACTCTGCGGGAAACAAACAAGCACATTGCGCTGCCACAACCTGTCATGTATATGTTTATATATGTATGTGTATATATTTTATCTATCTATCTATCTATCTATCTATCTATCTATCTATCTATCTATCTATCTATCTATCTATCTATCTATCTATCTATCTATCTATCTATCTATCTATCTATCTATCTATCTATCTATCTATCTGTCTGTCTGTCTGTCTGTCTGTCTGTCTGTCTGTCTGTCTGTCTGTCTGTCTGTCTGTCTGTCTGTCTGTCTGTCTGTCTGTCTGTCTGTCTGTCTGTCTGTCTGTCTGTCTGTCTCAACCACCTAATTTATAATGAAAACTAGTTTCAAGTGGGTGTGTTTACACATATTTACATGTATACACACACGTATGCAGTAAATAATGAATGTATACGTAAATGTATAGGGGCACATACAAAAATAAATCTCAGTTTATTAATCAGAAGATCATGGAGGGGGCACTCGGGGATTGTTGGGTCAAGCTGTTGATGAAAAGCCAGATTTGGTCTACAAAATAATCTTTATTTAACTAGAAAATGATTTAGCAATCCATACTCAAGACAATTGGCTCTGATACTTTAAAATTAGCTGTGAAAAACACAGCTGCGTGTCTTGCTGGGGAGAAGTCCTATGACAAGCATCGAAGCTGAGTTTTGCTGTTCTTGACAAAACGCCATGACCAGGGACCTGTGCGCACACCGTGGATTGGATTGGGACATCCCAGGTTTATATTGTACTGCCCAATTGTAGTTCACATTGAGGCAGTGAAAGCATCAGGAGGCGAGATCCTCTGACTTTACAAGTCCTTCTCAAAAAATTAGCATATTGTGATGAAGTTCATTATTTTCCATAATGTAATGATGAAAATTTAACATTTATATATTTTAGATTCATTGCACACTAACTGAAATATTTCAGGTCTTTTATTGTCTTAATACGGATGATTTTGGCATACAGCTCATGAAAACCCAAAATTCCTATCTCTCAAAATTAGTATATCATTAAAAGGGTCTCTAAACGAGCTATGAACCTAATCATCTGAATCAACGAGTTAACTCTAAACACCTGCAAAAGATTCCTGAGGCCTTTAAAACTCCCAGCCTGGTTCATCACTCAAAACCCTAATCATGGGTAAGACTGCCGACCTGACTGCTGTCCAGAAGGCCACTATTGACACCCTCAAGCAAGAGGGTAAGACACAGAAAGAAATTTCTGAACGAATAGGCTGTTCCCAGAGTGCTATATCAAGGCACCTCAGTGGGAAGTCTGTGGGAAGGAAAAAGTGTGGCAGAAAACGCTGCACAACGAGAAGAGGTGACCGGACCCTGAGGAAGATTGTGGAGAAGGGCCGATTCCAGACCTTGGGGGACCTGCGGAACCAGTGGACTGAGTCTGGAGTAGAAACATCCAGAGCCACCGTGCACAGGCGTGTGCAGGAACAGGTGCCGCATTCCCCAGTCCTGGGCTACAGAGAAGCAGCACTGGACTGTTGCTCAGTGGTCCAAAGTACTTTTTTCGGATGAAAGCAAATTCTGCATGTCATTCGGAAATCAAGGTGCCAGAGTCTGGAGGAAGACTGGGGAGAAGGAAATGCCAAAATGCCAGAAGTCCAGTGTCAAGTACCCACAGTCAGTGATGGTCTGTGATGAGATCAAGATTTCATTTTTCAGCACGACCTGGCACCTGCTCACAGTGCCAAAACCACTGGTAAATGGTTTACTGACCATGGTATCACTGTGCTCAATTGGCCTGCCAACTCTCCTGACCTGAACCCCATAGAGAATCTGTGGGATATTGTGAAGAGAACATTGAGAGACTCAAGACCCAACACTCTGGATGAGCTAAAGGCCGCTATCAAAGCATCCTGGGCCTCCATAAAACCTCAGTGCCACAGGCTGATTGCCTCCATGCCACGCCGCATTGAAGCAGTCATTTCTGCAAAAGGATTCCCGACCAAGTATTGAGTGCATAACTGTACATGATTATTTGAAGGTTGACGTTTTTTGTATTAAAAACACTTTTCAATTATTGGTCGGATGAAATATGCTAATTTTGAGAGATAGGAATTTTAGGTTTTCATGAACTGTATCCCAAAATCATCCATATTAAGACAATAAAAGACCTGAAATATTTCAGTTAGTGTGCAATTAATCTAAAATACATGAATGTTAAATTTTCATCATTACATTATAGAAAATAATGAACTTTATCACAATATGCTAATTTTTTGAGAAGGACCTGTATATGTGAATTTTCTGTTCAGGAAGTAACAAGAAAAGGTCGTCTTTGTTGATGTTAATAAAGGGTGTGAAATAGATTCTGGCCAGTCTAACCCAGCTTAACTTCCAGCACATAAGCTGAGCATTTCCTTGTCTCTCTTGGCTGTCTTGGAGCTGTGTGGAGCCTTCGTGATGGCCTTTGGGGAATTCCAGATGATGAACTCCAGCTTCGCCTATCTCGTCACCACTTTCTGGCCCATCTACCCTGCCAACACGCTCGTAGTGACAGGTGCCATTGTTACCTGTGTATGTTACCTGGGAGTGCTGGGAGGCATGCGGGAGAACCGCTGCATGCTCATCACTGTGAGTGTGAAAAATTAATGGTATTCTTGCCTGATGTGTACTAAATTAGCTAAACATAAAATAATATGCTTGAAAATAATCCAACTTTATGTTTCCCAGTTTTATGTTCTGCTGTTCATCCTAATGCTGGTGGAGTTGGCCATGGCCTGTGTGTTCTTCGTCTACAACAAGGAGGTAGAAGAGTTTTGTACATGTATGCAGGAGGTCTGTTGATTACCGAACAGATATCTTATAAAATGAAGTGTACTGAAATATCCTGAAAAGCTACAACCTTGACCACAAGGTTTTTTTTGCTTTAAAACAAACGCTGTGATTTGTGAAGTTTACTACTTCAGCTTTAGTGATGATACCCCTTGATTGAATTTAATGCAAAAGGCTTTATTCAGATTAAATGTTTCATTGATCACCAAAGACCTATTGTCACCGTGCAGTTTTGGAAGTGGCTGAAATTGTGTTTTTGTTTTTCTCAAATTCACAGTTTTAGTGTTAGATGTTTTTGTCAGAAGTGTATGTGTTATATTGAAGTCAATAATAAACATTTAATACACGTGAGTGGCTTTTAGTGAGAAATACATAATCCATCCATCCAGGTTCTGTACCTGCTAATCCTTGCAAGCTCACTGGGGGCCTGGGGCCTATCTAGCGGTCATTCGGGGAGAGGCGGGGAACACCCTGGACAGTTCCCATCTCAGGTCAACACAGAGAAACATAAGACAAACAACTATGCTCACACACTCATATCGCAGCAACTAGGGGCAATTTAGAGAGACCCCTTGACCTAACAGTCCTCTTTTTGGACTGTAGGAGAAAACCACGCATGCATGGGGAAAACAAGAAGAAACAGATCAAATTTATGCAAAGTATCTTAGGCTTTCAATTGAATTCTGATCAGGGGAGTTTCCAGGCCATTGAACCAAGTTGTTCTTGGGGAATATGTTGATCCAATTCTTCTTTCCTGGCAGTTTTTAAAGAATTGTGAATGACACTGTTTACATGAGTGATCTTAGGATGCTTCACTGTCTGCATGACAAAGAACTCATGGTAGCATTAGCTTTTCTCAGGATATTTGTTTTTCCAGTTATCACAAAATGTTTTAAGGATACTTCACCTAGGAAGATGAAGATAACTTTTGCCCATTCCTCTGCAGTCTTATCCTTGTGCTTCCTGTAGAATGCTATACTATTTTTGGCTATCTGGTAGACTATCTACCGTCTGGTAGAGAAGTAGCTTCCTTACTGCCCTTTTCAACAGGAGGCCAGATTTCAAAAGCCTTTTTCTTACTGTGCAGAAACATTCATACCTGTCTGCTGCCACAACTAAGCAATTTCTGCACTGTCGCCAACTCAATTCCTAAGTTCAGTCCTCCTGGCACTTGCTGGACTTTCTTGATTACCCTAAAACTTTACAAGAGTTGAGTCTCTCTCCATGAAGTTCTAGGTGATGCAATAAATAGTTGATTTGGATCCAGTCTCACCAGCAGCACTATACTTGCCTGAGAAGCCCTTTACATGCAAAACAACAATGACAGTGTGGTTACCTTCGTGTCCTCGAACCATGGCTGACAAGAAAGTAAAGATTTTTAAGTACAACTCTCCTTAAAAGCAACCTTTCTGCTATTTGCCACCACTAAAACTGAAGCGGAAACCAGGACTGCTGTTGGCACATTTGTGCAGTCATATTATCAGCAAAGGTGAACCTGTGACAGATTCCAGCCAAAATCACTCTATCTCTGTCATTCACATTAGCAGACTCATTGTTTTAAAACAGGGGCTGATGTGCTTAAAATACATGTCTTTTTGTGTTAGCTATGGTGTCTACCACCAAAAAAAAATATCATGACATCATACCAAAATGGCCTCAAATGCAGGAAACTGCATGGCTAGGGCCATCATCTCTAAAGGAATATGCTACAGAGTTTTGTTGCCAAAACATAGCTTTGATTAATACTTGCAGAAGGCAAGAGGTGATTGTATCTGCTTGTGTACAGAGCCAAGGACTTGTGGAGCAGGATCTTATTAGAAGAAGGGCAGCAGAGAAGCCAATGCGGACCAAGATGAAAAGGCAGAAATTCAATCAATGATGGACAGTAGACAACAAGAGTAATGCTGGTTTCTGTGATGACAACATCTTCTGATGATGTGTGACATGTGGAAATCATATGTCTGTTAATCAACTATGAGTCCTGTGTGGTTCCAACAGTGAAGCAACCTGATATAATCCATGTCTCATTCAAGGGATCGGGGCTTCCTCAAGGGTCTGCCCAAAACCACGGCCATTAATGAAAAATGGGATGAAAGCATCTATCAAGAGAAACTTCAGATAACAATCTAGAAACAATTTGACCTATCTGTATTTTCCAAACTTTGGATTTGAGGCCAGCAGAGTTTCAATTGAGAACCCAAAGTCTGATCTTAAAAGGCAGGATGGTACACAGAAGGCAACAATGATCAACTTCACACCCTTATAAGACAGAATGGGACTCAAAAAGTCAAGATTTGGCCCACAGTTGATATCCAGCCAAACTGAAATGTCAAACTAAATCATAAACATTATGAAAAGTAGGGTCAACACTGTAAATATTTATACATAAATAGGATATATTTGTTAAGAAAATCATTTGAAGCTTAAAACATGTTTTAATTGTTTTTCATTAATGCAAAAACCTTTTGAAATCTCTGAAAAATTTAGTTAGCTGGAACAGATTGTGACTTGGTGACAGGATATTTCCTAAAGATACATTTAAAACTGTCTCTTGGCTGGTGTGTGAAGACACAACACTGCTAGCTGCTCTGATTCATTGGTGAGTGCAAAGAGTCCCAACAACCAACCTGATGAAACATTTATCTCAGAATAGTCTGGGACAAAAGCTGCTTCTCAGGAACTTCGACTCATTTAGCTCCAGTTTCCACCTGTGTTGTCCATACATTCCTTTGGGAATGGACCCTGGGTAGGTGTAACATTCCCAAATGACCATTGGGCTGAGCCGACCAGTCAAGAGTAGAATGCATGCCCTGGAAGGTTCATGTTTACCTATTTTACGTGTACATGTACTACTCTTTTTTTTTTTTTTTCTCTCTTGGTGTCAGTGGAAGACACACGCATTTTCTCTCCTTCCCTCCCTGCTGATCCCTGCTTCTGCTTTTGTCTGTATTTTTCTCAGAGCCTCGCTTTGCATATCCTCCAAACTTGTAAATTATGGATTTGGTCAGCTGGACTCTCAACAATTGGTCAAAAAATTTTTTTTCCTACGTGAAGACAGGGTAAAGGAGACCCTCTTGTCCAGACGGGACGTTCTTCTCTGGATACACTCACAGTGATGAGCATGCAGCGGTTCTCCCGCATGCCTCCCAGCACTCCCAGTGGAAGATTGTGTGCCTGACTACAATGTCGGTCGAGGACATAGAAAATGTGTACATATTTAGACTTTTAATAACAGGATTTCTACTTTTTGGAGTTGGTGGTTACCTGGCTTATCGAGTGATTTGCAAAATGTGGGCGGCTGTTCAAAGCGTTCCAAAGCTGCCTGCGATGTTAGATGGAGTCTGTAGAGCGATCAACACTCAGACTGACATGTTAAGAGAGCAGAATCGCAAGCTGGACACGATTCTTGAACAGAATCGCAGCCTGGCAGCGGTTGGACTCAGAGGTTAAAGGATATAATCCTGGAGAAGTTGTACGCTCGAGATCTGCGGAAAGTACCAGAAATTTGGCTATTTGGATTCGCAATTGAGACATACCAGTAAAACTCTTAAGGTAGTTGGAAATTCACAACTGCCTGAACCACAACATTTATTGTTGTTCTAAATCTGGCTTCCCAATGTGGCCTTGGCAACTTCTGTTAACTGGCTATCGACAAAATATCTCCTGGATGTTATATAAACACGACGCTCTTCCCCAGCACTCCCCTACCAGCTGTGTGCTGATAGGACTATGCGGCCGATTGATAAAATGTCCACCTCTCTTCTCAAGGACAATAGCGCTTCTATCAGTGTTGACAGTCTAATTCTTGCAAACACACTCAGACTTATACATTCACATCCTCAAGATTCCACCGTACACTTGTTGAATCTTTACTTATGTGTGTGTTGCTAACACCTGCTGAGGTTTTTTTGTACTGTTTCAGACTCTATTCTGCTAAGAATAGAGTCTGAAATATGAATTTTTTCCTCCTATCTTACTTTACCTAAATGTGTGATTTCATTACTTTTCATAGATTTTACCAGCGAAAACCAAACATTATTAGTAACTTGGACTTTAGCTGCTCTTACACCAATAACCCAGCTTTCTTAATTAGATGACTTAGTTCAACTTCAGCACCAGTAAAAGCAATACATTATTAGCACCTGAAAATGTGGATTAAAGCTGTTTTGTACCAGTGACCCAGCTTCACTATATATAGAATTTAGTGGAATGATGAGACTTCTTAGCACAAGATGCTTTCCCCTACATAGAGGACTTAATGATATAATTACCTCTTTAGAGAGATTGGTTTAGAACCAGCTCTTACCAGTAAAACCCAAAGGATTATTAATGTTATCTGTATCATTGTAATATTGACCAGAGATTTTTAGATTTCTCAGAAGGATTCATAGATTTTTAGATTTCTTAGCATTTGATTTGTTTTTCTGTGTTCTTTGTGATTGTATTGTAATTGTATGTACAGCGCTTTGAGTGTCTCGTTACTGAAAAGCGCTATATAAATAAACTTACCTTACCTTACCTTACCTTACCTTACCTTACCTTACCTTACCTTACCTTACATGTTTTACATGTTTAAGTAATTTGCCATGTGATTACTTTTTTATATTACAAAGTTTTTGTCAGACTGACAAGCCTGAACTCCTTTCAACATTGCTTCAGTTGTCTAATCGTGAAAACCGATATATGTAGCTGTCTACACTTTTCTAACATGCAACACCTGGTACTGACTGTGATATTTGCTTTTGTCTTGTGCAGATTGACACATACTTTGAAAAGGACCTGACCCACAGCTTAGAGATCTGTATGAAGTCCAGTTCAGAAAACAACAAAACCATTAAAGACGACTTGGATGCTGTCCAGTTCCTGGTAACTGATAAACATCTCATGTTAATAAACTATTTCAGATGCAAGTTTTTTAACGACACTTTTTAAAAATTCTTTTGTTTTCAAAATGTTTTAGCAAAACAAGGCTTTTCTTTTAACCTTTACATTAAATTGTCTCAGTGTATCTCTATAGCTTGTAAATTTTTATTAAAAAACCGAATTATTATACAGAAAATCTATCTAATTTATGTAGATGTATCTAATTTAAACCTAGACTTAAACTGGGCCTCCCATTATGTAAGAGAGCCCTAAACAACCTTTGGTGGGTGAAGGTGAAATAACTGTAATTTCATTTTGGAAAACCTTTGTTTGATGCCAGAATGTTGTATTTGCATTGTGTGTCTACAGCAAAGCTAACTAAATCATCATTACATGTAGAATGTGGTCTTTGGGTGCTTTGGTATGTAATATAGGATGATTGTCCATAAAAGGACTTTACAACTTAAAAGGTTACATTTATTGCTAATCAATAATATATTCTAATTGGATTAAAAGTTTTCTTTTAAATATTCTACCTCTTTATAAGAAAAGAAAAGTTCAGAAAATTGTCTCATGGCTGAAGTTTAATAAAAAAGGAGAATTATGGAAAATACAAGCAATGTTGCTTTAAAAATTGTCACACATGAAACTGCATAGCTAAAGTTATGGTAAACTGAAAGTCAATCCTCTGTCAATTTTAGTTAATAATCTATAAATGATCTGACTTTATCAGGTTCTAAAATTACTTAAATCTGATCTCAAGCGAACATAATCCTCTGACTTTATCTTCAGTAATAATGTCCCAGAAAATGAAGACAGAACGTTAAAAGCTCCCCATCGCGTTTGCAAAAAAATACCGCTAGATGTATACGACACAGGTAAAACTCGACAGCTTTAAAGGTTTGAAGTTCCTTTTTTGGACCATTTGTCTGCTACTACAACTCCCATCAGACATTGCAGCTGCTACCACAACCCCCAGCAGGCATTTCAGCTGATAGGAAGGGGCGTCGCAGCTCTGATGTCACAGTGGACTATATAACAAATATGAGACCTCACCTCTTTGCTTTTCATGCTGGAAACTGGGACTGGTTACCACGCAACTGAAGCACGCATCCTTCTGGAGAAGAAACTCACACGTGGGTTTTCATCAATTCTCCCCACCCTTCAGAAAACTCTACGAATTAAGCTTACAAGAATAGGAAGGCTTGTAAGTTTTACTTTACCGATCAAAGACGTAGATTTAACACATGACCAAAACCCACGGAGGTTTTTAAGGAGACGAAATCTTCCTCCTTGTTTTGTTCCAGTCGACTGCTGACGGTCCGTCATAATTCTTACCTTTGACAAAGGAGGCCAATTGAGGAAAGCCGGGCGTCTTTGACTTAGTTACGGATGCGTAACTACTCCCCCCTTCTCTCTCCCTTTTCTAAAGAAGATGGCAACAAGTAACCCGTTTTCTTTTATTTCTATTAGACATAGCTTGGGCAGGATTGAGTAGGGTTTTAGGGCGATTTAGAATCGCCACTTATAGTCCAATGTGTTCTAAGTTGTATATGCATGCCATGTTTTATTGAAACTTGGATTGCTGTTGGACTGTGAAAGCCACCGCGCTTTGACGCTGTACGTGTCTAACAGTGTCTTTGAACACCTGAGCGCAGACTCAGGTGAACTTAAAGTTGGACTGCTAGACCCTCATGGTGAAAACTCACTATTCCTTTGTCTTCACTCTTCGTGTTTTTCCACTGGTTGCTGCCGAAAAGATTTATGACCCTTTGTGTTTCACTGAGCTCCAACTTTGGGGGTTTTATGACTGTAGTCTGGTGGAGGCCCTTCCCAAAGGTTTGCTCAGTACCATATTTTCTCTTGTTTTGCCATAACTGCTGATTTGACTTCATACACACTCAATGTTGTTTTATCTTGTTTAGTTAGTTATTTTACCCCTTTTGTGTGGAACCTTTGGACGCTTTATTAGGTGAAGATCATTGAATCAGAATAGCGAGGTGTATCAGGGCGGTTGGTTGAATAAATATTTACGTAGATAAAGAGAAAGCGTTTGTGTTTATTTTGAGCAGGAGTGATTTGTCTGTCAAAATAAGGTCAAAGTTCCCCCACCTTCGGTGAGGCGGTTTATTAAAATGTGACATCTAGTAATAGTTATCAATTATTACTGATAATTTAATAATTGTAATTATCAAAGGCCTTGAGCCATAATTACAACACCAGAGGTCATCTCTGATTTCGGTTCGTAAGTAATGATTTTTGGTTAAGAAATTAATTTTTTTTCAAATTATGATTTTAAATTATAATCCTTGATAAATATTAATTAATCAGTAATCATAATTCTTACACCTTCTAACTTTGATTGGAAAACATGTTTTGTAGTTTATATGCAAAAGCTTCAAGATCCTTTTGCAAACAGTCAACTTGCTTCTGTCAGCATTAACATTTGTTTCTATTTTGCTAAAGTAAAAAGTATTTCCCCTCCAGTTTAAGTGCTGCGGAGTTCATGGTCCAGCTGACTGGATGGGGAATGCTCCACTCTCCTGCTGCAAAATGGACCCCTGCAACATTACCAACCAGCTCAACTGGGAAGAGGTGACTCTCTGTATATCATCACTGTATAATTGTACTTTTCAAACATACACCACAAATAATGTGTGGTATTTAATCTGAGTGGGCCCTGCTGTAGGTCATAGATAAATCTAAAGTGGCCAAATATGTCTTTATTACATCTTGCCTATAATAGTCACCAAATGTCATGCGTTCTGAAGGGTTAGGAGATACCAAGGAACTTTATAGCAACTTCAGAGTTTTGTTGAACATACATTTGAGAATTGGAGAATACCATCAGGATTCAAATTATATTTATTACAATTTGTTATTTGTGGTACAAATTTTTGAAGACAGTCAATTGCTGCAACAGAAAAATGGGCAAAATGGCAGTCAGAGGACCCTGTAGAAAACAAGCAGAACGGGCAAAATATGAGAGTAGTCAATGAAAAAAATCATTAGTATGATACAAAATACACCATGGCTTGCAAACGTTTTCATACTGTTTAATTTTTTTTTTTTACATTTTATCAGCAACAGAGATCTATTTCTAACAGTTGTGGGAGAATATGCTGACAGGATAATTATTAGTCGAGTAGTGAGAAGAAGATTCTTTGGTCAGATGAGACCAAAATCCAACCTATTTTCCTACATGTGAAACACGCTGTTGGCTGCATCATGCTGTGAGGTTGCCTTTTTTCCGTAGAGATAATTGAAGCTGGTCAGAGTTGTTGGAAAGATTGATCGATCTAAATACAGGTCCTTCTCAAAATATTAGCATATTGTGATAAAGTTCATTATTTTCCATAATGTCATGATGAAAATTTAACATTCATATATTTTAGATTCATTGCACACTAACTGAAATATTTCAGGTCTTTTATTGTCTTAATACGGATGATTTTGGCATACAGCTCATGAAAACCCAAAATTCCTATCTCACAAAATTAGTATATCATTAAAAGGGTCTCTAAACGAGCTATGAACCTAATCATCTGAATCAACGAGTTAACTCTAAACACCTGCAAAAGATTCCTGAGGCCTTTAAAACTCCCAGCCTGGTTCACCACTCAAAACCCCAATCATGGGTAAGACTGCCGACCTGACTGCTGTCCAGAAGGCCACTATTGACACCCTCAAGCAAGAGGGTAAGACACAGAAAGAAATTTCTGAACGAATAGGCTGTTCCCAGAGTGCTGTATCAAGGCACCTCAGTGGGAAGTCTGTGGGAAGGAAAAAGTGTGGCAGAAAACGCTGCACAACGAGAAGAGGTGACCGGACCCTGAGGAAGATTGTGGAGAAGGGCCGATTCCAGACCTTGGGGGACCTGCAGAAACAGTGGACTGAGTCTGGAGTAGAAACATCCAGAGCCACCGTGCACAGGCGTGTGCAGGAAATGGGCTACAGGTGCCGCATTCCCCAGGTCAAGCCACTTTTGAACCAGAAACAGCGGCAGAAGCGCTTGACCTGGGCTACAGAGAAACAGCACTGGACTGTTGCTCAGTGGTCCAAAGTACTTTTTTCGGATGAAAGCAAATTCTGCATGTCATTCGGAAATCAAGGTGCCAGAGTCTGGAGGAAGACTGGGGAGAAGGAAATGCCAAAATGCCAGAAGTCCAGTGTCAAGTACCCACAGTCAGTGATGGTCTGGGGTGCCGTGTCAGCTGCTGGTGTTGGTCCACTGTGTTTTATCAAGGGCAGGGTCAATGCAGCTAGCTATCAGGAGATTTTGGAGCACTTCATGCTTCCATCTGCTGAAAAGCTTTATGGAGATGAAGATTTCATTTTTCAGCACGACCTGGCACCTGCTCACAGTGCCAAAACCACTGGTAAATGGTTTACTGACCATGGTATCACTGTGCTCAATTGGCCTGCCAACTCTCCTGACCTGAACCCCATAGAGAATCTGTGGGATATTGTGAAGAGAACATTGAGAGACTCAAGACCCAACACTCTGGATGAGCTAAAGGCCGCTATCGAAGCATCCTGGGCCTCCATAAGATCTCAGTAGTGCCACAGGCTGATTGCCTCCATGCCACGCCGCATTGAAGCAGTCATTTCTGCAAAAGGATTCCCGACCAAGTATTGAGTGCATAACTGTACATGATTATTTGAAGGTTGACGTTTTTTGTATTAAAAACACTTTTCTTTTATTGGTTGGATGAAATATGCTAATTTTGTGAGATAGGAATTTTGGGTTTTCATGAGCTGTATGCCAAAATCATCCGTATTAAGACAATAAAAGACCTGAAATATTTCAGTTAGTGTGCAATGAATCTAAAATATATGAATGTTAAATTTTCATCATGACATTAAGGAAAATAATGAACTTTATCACAATATGCTAATATTTTGAGAAGGACCTGTACAGGGGAAACCTGGAGGAAAACCTTTTTATTCTTCTTTTCTATTCATGGTTTTAGCAACGCACAGCTTGATCTCGCTCCACTCAGTTTCTATAATCTCGCTGATGGGTGGAGTTATTGCTTGAAGCATCATCTCCAGTCTGCAGCATCGTCTTATGTTTTTTGAGCTTTTTCTGGCCAATCAGTGAACAGCAGTTTATTCATGTCACATTTTGGCACTGCTCACCCCCAATGAAACCTGCTGATAAGCAGGTACCAAGAAAGCCAGTACCGGGCTGGAAATGCCAGTAATGGAAATGGTCACAAAAAGGGCTGAGTGGAGCTGACCAAAGTAGAGCCCATGGAAAAGAGGCTTAAGAGGTTGCAAAACACTGGAGACTGAGGTAGAGTTTCACCTTCTAGCAGGACAAGACCCCAAATATACAGCCAGGGATACAAGTGAGTGGTTTAGATCAATGCATGTCCATGTGTTACAAACACTCCCCTTCCGAACTGATTGAGTTTGATCTACTTTGCAAAGGAGAATACAGGAAAAAAATCATGTCTAGACGTGCAAAGCTGTTAGAGACTTCCACAAAGAGTCTTCAGTTGTAATTGCAGCAAAAGGTGATTCTGCAAAGTATTAACTCGGGGAGCCCAGGTACAAATTCACAATTTTCAGATGATTATTTGTAAAAGATTGTTGTCATCATTTTCCTTCCATTTTGGAAGCATATAGTACAGGCCAAAAGTTTGGACACACCTTCTCATTCAAAGAGTTTTCTTTATTTTCATGACCATGAATATTGTAGCTTCACACTGAAGACATCAAAACTATGAATTAACACATGTAGAATTATATACTGAACAAAAAAGTGTGAAACAACTGAAAATATGTCTTATATTCTAGGTTCTTCATAGTAGCCACCTTTTGCTTTGATTACTGCTCCGCACACTCTTGGTATCCTGTTGATGAGCTTCAAGAGGTAGTCACCTGAAATGATTTTCCAACAGTCTTGAAGGAGTTCCCAGAGATGCTTAGCACTTGTTGGCCCTTTTGCCTTCACTCTGCGGTCCAGCTCACCCAAAACCATCTTGATTGGGTTCAGGTCCGGGACTGTGGAGGCCAGGTCATCTGGCGCAGCACCCCATCACTCTCCTTCTTGGTTAAATAGCCCTTAAACAGCCTGGTGGTGTGTTTGGGGTCATTGTCCTGTTGAAAAATAAATGATGGTCCAACTAAACACAAACCGGATGGAATAGCATGCCGCTGCAAGATGCTGTGGTAGTCATGCTGGTTCAGTATGCCATCAATTTTGAATAAATCCCCAACAGTGTCACCAGCAAAGCACCCTCACAACATCACACCTCCTCCTCCATGCTTCACGGTGGGAACCAGGCATGCAGAGTCCATCCGTTCATCCCTTCTGCGCCGCACAAAGACATGGTGGTTGGAACCAAAGATCTCAAACTTGGACTCATCAGACCAAAGCACAGATTTCCACTGGTCTAATGTCTATTCCTTGTGTTCTTTAGCCCAAACAAGTCTCTTCTGCTTGTTGCCTGTCCTCAGCAGTGGTTTCCTAGCAGCTATTTTACCATGAAGGCTTGATTCACACAGTCTCCTCTTCTATAGATGTGTCTGCTGCTAGAACTCTGTGTGGCATTGACCTGTTCTCTAATCTGAGCTGCTGTTAACCTGCGATTTCTGAGGCTGGTGACTTGGATGAACTTATCGTCCGCAGCAGAAGTGACTCTTGGTCTTCCTTTCCTGGGGCGGTCCTCATGTGAGCCAGTTTCTTCGTAGCGCTTGATTGTTTTTGTGACTGCATTTGGGGACACTTTCAAAGCTTTCCCAATTGTTCTTAAAGTAATGATGGCCACTCGTTTTTCTTTACTTAGCTGCTTTTTTCTTGTCATAATACAAATTCTAACAGTCTATTCAGTAGGACTATCAGCTGTGTACTGTATCCACCTCCTGCACAACACAACTGATGGTCCCAATCCCAATTATAAGGCTTGAAATCCCACTTATTAAACCTGACAGGGCACACTTGTCACGTGAAAACCATTTCAGGGGACTACCTCTTGAAGCTTCAGTGTGAAGCTACAATATTCATAGTCATAAAAATAAAGAAAACTCTTTGAATGAGAAGGTGTGTCCAAACCTTTGGTCTGTACTGTATAGATAGTTCAGAGAATTGACCCCAGTACTAAACCCTGTGGTACTCCACAATTAACCCCGGAGTTTGAAGATTATTTATCATTTACATGAACAAACTGGAATCTGTCAGACAAATAAGATTTAAACCAGCCTTATGCTGTTCCCCTGATCCCTACAGAATATTCCAGCCTCTCTAAGAGAATATTGTGATTGACTGTATCAAACGCAGCACTGAGATCTAAGAGGACAAGTACAGACACAAGTCCATTATCTGAGGCTAGGAGAATATCATTTGTGACTTTCAGCAGAGCTGTTTTAGTGCTATGATGAGCTCTGAAACCTGACTGAAACTCTTCAAACAGATCATTACTTTGCAAATGCTCACACACTTGAATAGCAACTATCTTCTCAATAATTGTAGATAAGAACAGAAGATTGGATATAGGTCTGTAATTTATTAAATCATCTTGATCAAGCAAAGGTTTCTTAAGTAAAGGTTTAAATACTGCTACCTTAAAAGCCTGTGGTACATATCCATTTACTATGGATAGATTAATCATATCTAAAATGGGGCTGCTAATCAGAGGGAACACTTCCTTAAATAATTTGGTTGGGATTGGGTCTAACATACAAGTAGAATGTTTAGATTAAACTAATATTTTTGTTAACTCAGGTATTTTAATTTTAATATCCTTAAGATTATGATTAGTTTCTGTCCTTTATCTTTGTCTTTTTAAATCTTTCTGACCCAATCTTGCACAGACATCCCACAGCTTCCCCCTATATTGGGTTGAAACAGATTATGTCGGGCTTTGCCCTGCCCTGCCATAGATATATCCCCATCCAAATAATGGACAAACAGTATCCCACATTCTTGATTTTTAGTTTACAAACACTTCTTATGATGACTAACTAATCCTGAAATTATGGAGCTCATAGATCTTTATACAGTGGAGTACAGGGGGATACAGCGAATATCAGGCTGACCCTGAACAATATTCCACATTCTTGATTTCTCTACTTAAAACATTTCTCATAATGAAGACTGATGTCCCCGCCTGTCTGCAAAGGAACATACGAGTACTTTCTCCACATTATCACTTTATTTTTTCTACAAAAATACATACCTTTCAATAACGCTGCAAATTTGAAGAAACCAATTACCTGTTTTTTTGGCTCTCATCTTGAATGTAGATCTATCAAAGAATACTCAGCTTAGAGTGTATAAAACATGTCATTGTTAGCAATACTGTTAGTCAGCTCATCTGTGGAATAAAAAAACAAAAAACCCATACACCACAAAAGAACATACAGGGGTTGGACAATGAAACTGAAACACCTGGTTTTAGACCACAATAATTTATTAGTATGGTGTAGGGCCTCATTTTGCAGCCAATACAGTGTCAATTCATCTTGGGAATGACATATACAAGTCCTGCACAGTGGTCAGAGGGATTTTGAGCCATTCGTCTTGCAGGATAGTGGCCAGGTCACTACGTGATACTGGTGGAGGAAAACGTTTCCTGACTCGCTCTTCCAAAACACCCCAAAGTGGCTCAATAATATTTAGATCTGGTGACTGTGCAGGCCATGGGAGATGTTCAACTTCACTTTCATGTTCATCAAACCAATCTTTCACCAGTCTTGCTGTGTGTATTGGTGCATTGTCATCCTGATACACGACACCGCCTTCAGGATACAATGTTTGAACCATTGGATGCACATGGTCCTCAAGAATGGTTCGGTAGTCCTTGGCAGTGATGCGCCCATCTAGCACAAGTATTGGGCCAAGGGAATGCCATGATATGGCAGCCCAAACCATCACTGATCCACCCCCGTGCTTCACTCTGGGTGGTACGCTTCTTTGGGGCTTCTCCACACCGTAACTCACCCCGGATGGGGAAAACAGTAAAGGTGGACTCATCAGAGAACAATATATGTTTCACATTGTCCACAACCCAAGATTTGTGCTCCTTGCACCATTGAAACCAACGTTTGGCATTGGCATGAGTGACCAAAGGTTAGGCTATAGCAGCCCGGCTGTGTATATTGACCCTGTGGAACTCCTGACGGACAGTTCTGGTGGAAACAGGAGAGTTGAGGTGCACATTTAATTCTGCCGGGATTTGGGCAGCCGTGGTTTTAAGTTTTTTGGATACAATCCAGGTTAGCACCCGAACATCCCTTTCAGACAGCTTCCTCTTGCGTCCACAGTTAATCCTGTTGGATGTGGTTCGTCCTTCTTGGTGTTATGCTGACATTACCCTGGATACCGTGGCTCTTGATACATCACAAAGACTTACTGTCTTGGTCACAGATGCGCCAGCAAGACGTGCACCAACAATTTGTCCTCTTTTGAACTCTGGTATGTCACCCATAATGTTGTGTGCTGTTAGGTATTATTTAGTCAACTCAGAGGTAAGAACGATACAGTCAGAGTTACTTGCAGCAAGGGTAGCCCACTTTGCAGTGAAACTACAAAGTTTTTGAGACCCTATCTCTTTATTTATATGCACAGTTCAACAGACAGTTCAGACAGGGTGTATGTGTGTGAGACAGAAAGGAGGCTGGTTCACACAGAGATAACAATGATCTCACACACACAGGGAGGAAGGCATAGTGCAGGTGCCTTGCAACACAAAGTTTTTACATGAGTGATAACAAGTTTTTGCACCCATCCAACAGTCCCTCCTTTTATCACAAGTAAAAACATTTAATATAAAAACGAGTAAGAAAAATACTTTGTATGAGCGAAAACCCACGGACGGTAAACAGATTATATGTTGTGGGAAATACTCATACGGCCCCGCCGCCCTCGGCAACCATTAAAAGTTAAATGTTGATTAATACTTGAAATCATAAAAATAAAAGAATGATACTTTAAATCATAAAAATAAAAGAATAATACTTGAAATCATAAAAATAAAAGAATAATACTTGAAATCATAAAAACAAAAGAATAATACTTGAAATCATAAAAATAAAAGAATAATACTTGAAATCATAAAAATAAAAGAATAATACTTAATGAAAACAGTGAAACATAATAAAGGAATTTAAAAATCTGCCCTGTTTATGTCATCATTGTACTTTTTCTCATTTCACTTAAGCAACAACTTCTTTCGATTTTCTGCTGTAAGGTCATTTTATGAAATACAATGTATGAGTACACTCAGGCTTTTGATGTGATTTATTTACAACATGTCATCATAATCGTCCCCTTCATTTTCGTGCATTTCTACCTGGTTCAGTGTTGCATATGCCACCATGAACAATACCAGAAATTCTGTAGGAATGGATGTGCGTCATGTTCTTCCGTCAGTGTTCTGAGATGGGTCCCGTCTGATGTCCATCTCTTCTGGTTCGGTATCACCTCCTGTGGATCCTGCTTTAGATAGAGAAAGAGTCCTGCTACCAGAATTAAGCTCAGGCTTATCAGTCCTGTCCACATGTTACAGAGAGCCATTTTATAATTGGGCGCAGATCAGCTGTTTTCTTCACCGGTTTGAGACGCTGGGCCAACTTTGAACCCGGACTTCCTCTGCTACCCCGTCGGTTGATCTGGCTCCTGTAACGGCAAAACTGGCTTACAGTGGCTTTTATGGATCCAGGAAGGCCTCTCTGCTATTTTCAGAGCTGTGGGCGTTGTCAGGAGTACTTGAAACGGCCCTTTCCACCAAGGAGTGCTCCAATCTTTCCGGTGGAGTGTCTTAATCAGGACCAGGTCTCCAGGCCTCATTCTGTGGGATAGGAGCAGAGATTATCGGCAGACCACTGGACATTTGTTCTTCTTTTGTCTGCAACATTTTATTCATCCACTCAGCTAATGAAGGTTCCTGTTGTGCTTTCTCTATTTCATTCATGTCAGAGGGCAGAGAAAACGGTCTGCCATGTACTATTTCTTTGAAAATACAAATTCACATCAGCAACTTGGTGTCACGTGATCTCAGGCTCAGAACACAGTGGGTGGAGTTATACAATGATGTACAGTAGGTGGCAAATGGAGTAAGACCAGTTTGATTTGGAGTTATTCTCATCCATAATTTAACCAGGGATAGGCATCCGGGCCATGGCCTCCCTGTTTCTTCCATTGTTTTCCTTAATCTTTAACTGAAACCCTAATGCATTAGAACTTAGTTCTATTAATTTATTTACAAAATGAGTTCCATTATCTGACCTTATAATCTGTGGGATACCATATGTGGGGAAGAAATGTGTCACTAGGTTCATCTATTACCACTAGGCAATATTTCTTCCCCCGTGTTTGCAACAAATTATGCATGATCTGCAAAAATTCTTTGCATAGTCAGAAACATTTATAGTGTAGCATTAATGCTTTACCAGATGTGACATATTCCCCCCTTGACACGTGGGTCTTCCCATATGTCACTGTAGCCGCTGTGTTGTATAAATGTTTTGGGAGGATTGGTTTATCTTCTATCTGATAGATGTCATCTTTTTTCTGTGCTCCTCTCTTTAGCCAGGCCTTTATTTTTGTCTTGGGTGCTGACTGTTGGGCGTCTTTCAGCACGTCTGTGTCTATAAATAGCAGATCTGACATTTTCTCTTTAATAGGTTGAAATGAGTTAGTTCTGTCCCTGATGATGTTTTAAAACCTCTATTTTGCCAAATCTTATCATGGTGATGTACTGATCCGAAAACGTATTGGCTGTCTGTGTATATAGTAAGTATTTGTCCCTCATGTAATTCACATGCTCTTACTACAGCATATAATTCTGCTGTTTGGGCTGAGCATGTATTGGGTAGAGATTTAGCTTCTATTATTCTGTCGATGGTTGTTACTGCATAACCAACTCTATTCTTTCCATATTCATCTTTAGATGCTGAGCCATCTACAAACACAACACATGAATCTGGTATAAGGGTTTGAGAAATGTCTCTTCTGGGTTTTGTGTCTTCTTCAACTTTTGCTTTATAAGAATGTGGTTTTCCATCTTCTGCAGTAGGTATTAGAGTACTTGGATTTAAAGAGCACATCTTTTTAGAGTTATGTTTGCCTGTGATAATAATAGCGATGTCAGTGTGATATGCCTTGCATGTAGCGTCAGGTGCTTCTCTTAATATTCCTGACTTCAACATATCTTGTATTACTGGCTTAGTACCTTCTTCAGCTTCTGGCTTTAAGGGGTATTGACGGACTAATGGCCTTTTTTCAGATATTAGTTTAACCTTGTATGGTGGGAACCCCTTTATAAGCCCTACATCAGTTGATGATTGGGACCACAGTTCAGGTGGGACAGCAGCTAAGGCAGGATGCATGTTGCTCTCTTAGCTCTCAGCTAAGCCCTGTATTTGTCCCTCTGCCTCATCTAAATGTGTCCTTGGATGGACTTTGACTGTCCATCCTAGAATGAGCTTCCAGATTCCTGTATTAGGATCTACCTTTGACAGTGTCAGTGCTGTTCCTGCAGAGGTTTAAAGCTTCTGTTTTTCTAAATTCTTATTATTCTTTTTTATCATATTTTATAAAGTAAGTCCTTATTACATTTAAAAATGAGATCAATATTTTTGGTAGTTGCTATTATTATAAATAATGCTTGGTTTAGTTCTTATTAAAAATAAAAAATAAAAACTCACTCACTGATGAACACAAAAAATGAAGGGCATATTATATCTTATAATCTTAGTTTATCTTACCCAGTTTTATAGATACAACATACAGTTTCAGTCAGCTTTGTATTTAGTTCAAGTAACTAAAGTTTGTTTCAATTAACTCAAGTTTTTTCTATTTCAGTCCAGTCCAGTAATTCTGTTAAGGTTCATTTCATCTTATGTTAAGTTTGAGTCTAATTCAATCATTTTGAACCTGACTGGAAAAAGTCTAAACATCTGTTAAAATCTTTTTGTTTTACCATAGAGAACTGACCTAATATTATTATGGTAATGTTGAGGACTCTAATTTTTACATAACATGAAAGACATTTATTTCACAAAAACAGAAAGTCAAACACAGACATTTGGCCACATGAAAGTTTAAATAACCTGTTTGTACAAGAATTGTGAAAAATTGAAGACAGATCTATGAACTTTCCTATGGTTATCAGTATTTTCAATACAGGTAGAACCTTTGCCATCTTTATGTGATTTTTCGAAAAAGATTCTGGAAACCTTATTAAGATATAAGTTTGGCAAAGATCATCAGAACATCAGACCTTTATTAGTGCTTTTAAGGTCCCTCAAAGATGCATTACAATGAAATCAGTCATTCCCATTCACACACATTCACACACTACTTACTTATTTATCTGTCAGAGTCATTTTTATTTGCAAAAATTTGAACATAATTTGACTTCTATTATTCTTAAAATGCATATTGTTTCCTCATAACCCCTTTTGTTTCCACAAGGTCTGTTTTGAACGCTTCAATTCTTTTTTTTTTTTATTCACCAAGAATCAATAAGGTGGTCTTAGTGGGTCCACCTTAAAGGTGTTATCTGTTGGGTGTCATGTTATCATTGTCAGGTCAGTGAGGTTCATAAGTCAGTCAGAACCTTGGTCATTTGGTCTGTGCACATAATGTTTCATAGATCCAGCCTATGATTAGTCAGCAAAACTTCCACCTATAGGAGAAAAATTGATTGTTAATGAATGAGCTGCATTTCCTAGGAACACCATCTTCCTCCTGGATGAGCATCACCTGTTGAAAAACTTTCATCATTGTTTGTTTCACATATTCAATCAGATCTTTATATTATACCAGTAGGTGAAGTTGTTAGTATCTCATGTAGACTGACATATACTGTTGCATTTGGAGAAGATCTCAGATTAAATAAACATAGTTAGAGCTTCAATCCAAGTTCATTTTGTGTCTGCAGACTTTAGCCAATTTTTCTTTTCTTTCTTTTTTTTTTTTATACATAAAGAGCAAGATTCAAAACATTTTCAAAAGGCAGATTGTGGCAGAATGTAGACAAAACTGCTTATTGATTGACAAAATAACATTCAAGCACACAATCACCATATTAAAAGGCTCTACTTCTAGAGAATCACTAAACTTCAGAGGTCCGGTTTTGGCCCGCGGACCTTGAGTTTGACACATGCAGGGTAGAGTTACAATCTTTATCAGACGTTTCAGCAGAGACAGGCGTCTGCTGTTTGCAGAAGTTTTATCTTTGTTTTCAGACAGCTGCATCTCTTTGTCAAGGTCGTTTCACAGAGCTGAAATGTAACTTCTCTCAAAGAGGAAAAATCAAGAATGCAAACAATCTGAGCCAAATATGGAATTATTTCCCTGTAAAATGAATCTTTTGCATTTTATCATGATATTGTTGGTAGTATAACACCATAGAATGATTTTTAAAGCACCTGTTTCTCACTAATGCTTGCCTACAAAATCTTTTACTCTCAGATTACTTATTTAACAACTCTAGTCATTGTTCTCTGGGTTGTCCAGTTGGACAGTTTCCATGTTGTCCACATTGTCACCTCCTCTTTTAACTTCTTTTACCACGTCCTCTAAAACCATCTCTTAGTCTTTATAATTTGGGGCTACCTTGGTATTCTAACCTGGGATGGGTGGCGGTCCGCCCCCTTTATTTGTTTTCAGTTAAGTTGAAAGTTTTTTCCTGTGCTTTTCTTAAGGCCTCAGTATTATGGCTATGTCAGTTAAAAGCTGCTCTTATTGTTGTTTTTTTAATTAAACTTTTTGTTTTAATCTGTTTATCAACTGTGTGCACTCAGGGACTGAAAAGTCCCCTTTGAAATTATAATCTGGCAAGGTTTTTTATTGTCTCTTGAATCTCTTGAATGCATAATCTCCAGTTTAAGATCCCCGTGTAGTTTTAGGATTTCAGTGATAATTAAGTTACCTGAAAATCCGTATTTTTATGCCATCGTGTACATATTTCTGTTAAATCGGAGATTTTTCTCTGTTCTTTCCCCATTGTTCTTTGTTATTTTTCTCTTTTTAGTTTTCATTATTTCTAATTTTAGATCCCCTTGTAATTTTAAGACATCCTTTGTATCTAATTTGCCCAAAAACCCATGTTTTTTATTTTTTATTCCATCTATGACAGATCATACCTGCTCCTTTTACATAGTTCTCCATAAACTTTACCTCCCCTTCTAAGTCAATTAGTTTACTTTGTTTCTTCTCCATTATGTTTTATGTTAGTTTAATTATAGTATAAATGTCCCAGATAAAAGGTCACTGACATGAGACTTTAAGGAGAGGACATTAACACGGCCTTCTACTGCGACTAATTCGCAGCGGTGTTAATTTTCTGGAATGAAATCCGACCTGAATCTCCAAAGTCACCAGTACGTAGTTTTAATCTGGGCAAAAGAAAACACAGGACTAGCAGAATCCTGCTGATTCTATTAAAATGCTTAGTCCTCCATACACACACAACACAGTCACACAGTTAGTTTCAGGTACCTTGTAATTTTTCTAAGTTAACTTGGTGTTATTTTATGAGCTCAATTTACTCCGTTCTTTTTACTTTTATAGCGCTTATTCTATTCCCTCGCAGGGGAATAACCCTTAGTCGTTTTATTTGGCCCCCTTCTTGGCAGGGCCATACCTTAATTTGTCACTATTCCTTTCACGGTGGAATAAAACCATCCCAATGCAGCGTCCTTACCGGCGACGCACTACCAACGACTTTTAAGTACTTTTCTTCTTTTATTTATATAGCGCTTACTCTATTCCCTCGCAGGGGAATAATCCTCAGTCGTTTTCTTTAATCCCCTTCACGGCGGGATTGTACCAAATTTGTCACTATTCCTTTCACGGTGGAATAAAACCTTCCGAATGCAGCGTCCTTACCGGCGATGCACTACCAACGACTGTTAAGTACTTTTCCTATGAACTGTATTTTAAAACTGTCTCACCTCGGAGTTGACTTCTTGGTGACTCTCTGGACCCTGTGAGAGTCACCCGTGCCGAGGAAGGCGATAACCCACTGGCCAGGTGTGAATTCACACACACCGGGACTTTCAGCCACTCCGGCTAATGGAGGCTGTGCAGCGGTGCTTCACTCGACGTCAGGCTTCCCCCACGGATCCCAGAGTCACTGTTAAAGCAAAGAGAAATAAGGTTATTGAATTAATCCGGCTCGAAGGACCAATAAATGTTAGGTATTATTTAGTCAACTCAGAGGTAAGAACGATACAGTCAGAGTTACTTGCAGCAAGGGTAGCCCACTTTGCAGTGAAACTACAAAGTTTTTGACACCCTATCTCTTTATTTATATGCACAGTTCAACAGACAGTTCAGACAGGGTGTATGTGTGTGAGACAGAAAGGAGGCTGGTTCACACAGAGATAACAATGATCTCACACACACAGGGAGGAAGGCATAGTGCAGGTGCCTTGCAACACAAAGTTTTTACATGAGTGATAACAAGTTTTTGCACCCATCCAACATGTGCATTTCAATATTTTGAGCAAAACTGTGCTCTTATCCTGCTAATTGAACCTTCACACTCTGCTCTTACTGGTGCAATGTGCAATCAATGAAGACTGGCTACCAGGCTGGTCCAATTTAGCCATGAAACCTCCCACACTAAAATGACAGGTGTTTCAGTTTCATTGTCCAACCCCTGTATGTATTGCTACATTTAATAAGTACCATGTTAATTTTAACAGAAATTAAAAGGGAAATATTGTTGTCAGAAATTTGAATGGTGGTGTGTTACATACTGTTGTACACTGTTAAGGCATGGCGAGGCAAGATTATTTATATAGCACATCACAGCAACAACACAATTCAACACAACAACATAAATGCTTTACAACTTTGCAGTTACAATCAAAAGAACATAAAAAAGTACATTGCAATGGCATGATAAAGTAAAGAAAAGTTGTACTACTGACTACAATTAATAAATTGTAATATTTTAGGGCTGAACAGCCCCCCTGTTGGAAAAATATAATTCTTTAACCCATTCATTGATGCACTCTGTGCTGTTTTGGTTCATAGTTAATACCATAAAGTCAAAAAGTTAAACGTTGACTTAGCAGTAACTAATCATAATCTTAAGGATATTAAGGGTATTAAAATTAAAATACTAGATAGGTGGAGTAGAATAGGGATACAGATTCTGGCAGTGTAGAATGAAATAAGAATGTTAGAATGAAGATGTTAGAACAGACGCTGTGTTGAAGATTATGGTGATGGCAAGGAGGACTTCCTGCCTGAATGACTATGTGCTACAGAGAAAAATGCCAAAACAAGTAATAAGCTGCTTTAACATCTGTATAAGATTTTCCATTGATTATTGAGAAGACTATAAAAACTTTTCTACATGCAATTTTATTACAATGTATATTAAAACTGTTTTTTTCACTTCTTATACATTGTTATATTTTGGAAAATACCTGTTCTGTTTCCTACCAAGTAACATTACTTTAAATCTAGATATGCCAGGGTTTTGAATCATGTTTTGCTTAACTTAATTCAGTGTTTATTTTTTTATTTGGGATCTGTTTCACATGATCTATTCATATGGGTCTAGCAACAAAAAGGTGTTTTAAAAGACTAAAGTAGACAACTGTTTAGTACTCAGATGCATTTTTGTTGTCAGCAGACAAACATATGGCGATCTGGAAATGATTACAGATCAGTTTACATTTTGAGAATGTTGTATTTCAAGCATTAATGTTTTTATGAATCGAGTTTAGCTGACATGCTCAGAGCTGTACTCAGTCTTTTACGCTGCCTTTGCAGCTCAGTCTCCTCCATTTCATGCAGCTTAGTCACATCAAAAAGAAATCCAAACATTTTGTCAAACTCCTGCATTTGTTTAAAGCTGGTATGGATAGCAGGGAGGGCCTGGTCCACTTTCACATTAAAATACTACAATATATACATCTGCTGTGGCTCTGAAATAGCTTCATTTTCATCACGTATTACAGCTTCGCTGTCCAAATCAGAAGCAAATGTCCATTGCAGTAGCTTTTGCAGACACAAATTCAGTGTCTCTGTATTTTTGCATGAAGTCATTTATCCATATAGCTGCGATAAGGCCACGTCAAGCTGCAAGTCTTTTGACTGGAGTGTCCTACAAGGCAAACAAGATATTATACCATATCACCATGGAAATGATAAATTCAAAGCTCATTAGCCAGTGATTTGAATTCACTTTTAATTTTGGGGTCGTTACAGTCTTCTGACACTGGAGCAAAACATCTTTCATGTCACTTGTTTAATAGCGTATTGCTTTTGTACTCTCTACCCGACACTCCCACCTTGTTTCAGACAGAGGTTTAACCGTGAAGATTCTGAACTTTTGCTTTGAGTATTTCCCACCATTTTGGAGAGCAAACGAATATGGTATAAAGTTATTGTACAATGCCCAGAAATTACATTGCTTTTGGGCAGCATTTTGCCATATCTCCCAGTGTTATTAGAAAAAAAAAAGAGAGTTGATCGTGTGGTAAAGCTCAGCTAAATGGATCAGTATGAAAATGACACACGACTCCTTATAAAAAATTTGTTGTTGTTCTACCACATTAACATATTCAGACGCGCTAGCTTCGGGCATCAGCTCAGCCACCGCATCTCTGGAAGTTCTGATAAATTTATCCAGCAATCCCCATAGTGACTTAATGAATTCCTCCTTCTTTTTAAATTTTTTCCTTTTCTCAGAACCTGATTCGTGCTTGCGAAATCGGTTGCGTTTTCTTGCAGCTTACATTTTGGCTTCCCCCCCTCTTCCTTCCTCAGGGAGGCATAATGACATAGCAAACAATGAAAACCTGCTATATTTGTTGGATTTTCTTTTACATTTTTATGTGTCCTTGACAGAAGCAATCACAAAAAATGCATTAATTAGAAAAACAAAAAATAAAACAATTTGCAGGCGTGAGGCACTCTAGTATAGCAACACCTTGTGCGGTTGCCCAGTTCGTACAGTCTATGTGACAGCTATGTCTCCAACAACAAAACCTAATGTGTGCATTTGAACTTGCAGGGCTGCCTGGTGAAACTGAGGAACTGGTTTGCTTCAAACTATCTGAGCACTGCGTCAGGAGTGGTGACAATGTTTATGATTCAGGTACAATTCATTCAGCATTCCAGTTTTTCTAATCATCCTATTATTTTATGTTTGCACAACAAGTATTGTCTGGCTTATAGGTACCTTTTCAAGCCCATTGTTTTAAATGTTGAGGTTAATGGTTCTATTTGTAACTATGAAAGCCATATGATCCAATTAAATCGAAAAATACCTAAATTCTGTCAGATCTATTGAATGAATGTTTGAAGGGTTTGTTCTGGTAACCCAGCATTATTTTAGCACCTTTTAAAATATGAGCAAATCTATGTTAATCACTGGGAGCAATACTAATATGAAGCCAATTATAAACTTGTTTAACGCCATATAAATAGAGAACATGTTTCAGCCCCACGTTGAATGACACCAAGAGTCATGACTAACAGCACCTGAGGCACAGCCTCATTGTCAGAGAGTCACGGTGATTGTTATACACAATATACACTGCCAATTTTGCAGGTTTTCCCACTTGCAAAGCATGTAGAAGTCTTTTTATCATGATACTCTTCAAATGTAAGTGGCAGAATCTTAAAGAAAAATCCAGAAAATCACAATGTGTGATTTTTTAGGTAATTAATGTGCATTTTATTGCATGACATAAGTATTTGATCACCTAACAACCAGTAAGAATCCCAGCTCTCACAGGCCTGTTAGTTCTTCTTTAAAAATCAAGGCCTAAAGCCTCCTGGTCTTTAAGAAGGCCTCCTAATACAGGTAATGAGTGGAGAACAGGAGGGCTTCTTAAAGAAGAACTAACAGGCCTGTGAGAGCTGGGATTCTTATTGGTTGTTAGGTGATCAAATACTAATGTCATGCAATAAAATGCAAATTAATCACTTACAAATCACACAATGTGACTTTCTGGATTTTTGTTTAAGATTCTGTCACTCACAGTTGAAAAGTACCAATGATAAAAGATTAAAGACCTCTACATGCTTTGCAAGTGGGAAAACCTGCAAAATCGGCAGTATGTCAAATACTTGTTCTTCCCACTCCCCCAACCTAGCTCAGATTACAGAGTACTGCAGCGGCTCTTACCAAAGCAATCCTGAGGAAATGCAACTTTATATCTGTGGTCAAGTGGTTTCCTGCTAACACTTGAGCATAGTCAAATACAGCCACGGAGTCAGTGTGTCTAAAAATATATATACGTGGATGGGTCAGAACTTCTTCCAGCTTAATACATCAGAAATTGTTGAGTTGGAAAATGCTATGTTCACTTACTTTGCTTGTCTACTTTCTCTAACAAGGAATGAAGGGCAGCTTGTGTTATTTGTACAATTTAACTAAATAAAGTTATTGAAAATGAAGTTGTTGTAACTTTTTATTTTCTAAAGTCAAAATATTTGACAAAAGGTGCAAAATGCTTACAACACTAATTTAATGCATGCCTTTAAGTTATGTGAACCATGATTTGGTGCTGCTTCATCAATATCTTTCTCATTGTCTTTGTGTACAGTTTGTGTGCCTGAGCATCACTATTCCTCTGTTTTGCCACTTCAGTCGAAGAGGACTGGGTTACCAGTGATAAAGAGCTCCATGAACCTTCCTACAACTTAGAAAATGTAAAAAACGAAAGTCCACAAGATCATCCTATTAAAGTGCTCTGACTTTCAACACATGAGAAGGTTTGGAAGTTGTTTCGATATAATCAGAGTTTAGTTCTTATTAATTTTGACGAAATCAGTTACTGGTTTCCAACAAGGTTGAAAAAACAAAATATCTTATTGCTCAGCATTCATACTCTAAATGTTATCACTCTCCTGTACTCTGCTGGAATATAGTAGCTCTTCATGGTGAGGCACAAAACCGTATTCATGCCTACAGGTCCTGACAGAGATGAATATGTTATTTACAAGCTGACATCCTGCAGCCACTTAACAAATGGCTGCAGGCTGTATTTTTGTTATGGGTACTCTGAATCTAGTATTCTCTTATTAGTTCCCAGCAATGTTTATGATGTGGTTGTTAATAATCACTGGTAAACATTTACTTGGTTGGTAGCCTTTCAGAAGGACATACAGTATGTTACTCCTGTGAATTCAAGGCAACTTTAGATACCGTTAAGTGTCATAGTGGGTTCTTCTCAGATTTAATGGGAACAGATTGACAGCTCCCTCAGCTGGTTCTCCATGTATAGTTTGATCTGGTGCTTCCCATTGATTCCTGAATTAATCTGAAACTGGGTGGTTCGTAAGTCATATGATTCCATTAGACTAATGTGTACAAGCCTAATGTGCATTTTAGTGTATGCAATGTGTCATACCATTTAAATGTGATGTTTTTCTAAAATGCTTTAAGGTATTATTACAAAAGTTTTATGATTTCTTCATTCTTGGGGCTACGGTAGTTGAATGACATGACCATTAAAGATCTTATCCTTGAAATTCAATGTGTCTTTCTTTCAACCTAAAGGAAAAGTTCAGATTGTTTTAAGTGAGGCTTTGTGTCCTTATTAGGTATGTCTACTATATAAACACCTGAACTATCCGTTAAAAACATGCAGTTTTCTCATACCACTGAATAGTTTTAGAAAAAGTTTTATGTCATAACTCCATACACGTTTAGCTGATTTTGTTTGATTTTGTGTGCCAAGATAAACTATTTTATTCTAACACTTAGTGCCACAGTGTCTGGGCAGGAATTGCTATGAGTTCAGTTGGTAGTTTAACTTAAAGGTGAATGAAACAGTGCTTTAAAATATGGTGTGTTTTGTGTGACTGCCATTATTTCTAAACTGTTACATACTCAGCAGAACATTGGGTCTATTAGGTCTGTGTTGCTCCTGCTGACCTGAGACACAGACACAATCCTAGACTGTTGTTAATCTCATTATTGTTTCATAATATTTTAGAGAACATGGAAATAATACCTCGGTAGGTTTAAAGTTTGTTTGAAACCACTGTGAATGTTGTCGTTGTGGTGTACATGGAATCTGTATGATGTTGGATTTATGGCTTGAGACTCTTCAGTGTTTGTGTTATTGAAATGATTAGCAAACAGCCTGTCCGTCTGAAAGACAGCAAACCTGCATGGGGCTTTAAGGCAACAGCAGGTAATAGAGAGTTATGAGGCATGACCAAAACAAATAAAAGAAAATTAAATTAAATTTAGTAAATAACAGCCAGATGTTTTCTGTTAATACAAATTGCTTTGTTGATGTCAATAGGTTTTATGTTGCATCTCTTCTGACAGACACAAGACTCGGATGTTTTTAAAGTTAATGAATGATTGAACCTTACAGACTTTAAAGTAAAGTGCATTTGGTTTGCCATGTTTTCCTCCAGAATATCTTAATCAAGTTAACAAATCCACATAGTTACTCTTTGGCCTGGCTACCAATGATCCATTTTTTGCAGTTTAACACTTTATTGCCTTTGTTATGATAACAGTTATAAGTAGTGAGACATTATTAAAACATCTTAGCAACATTTTAAAAAAGTGCATAAATCCAAAGCTGTATTTAATTAACTGTTGTCCATACGCTGGGTTTCAACCAAAACTAATGTTTGTTTCCTAATTCTAACTGATCATTTTTGGTTCTTAGCCCAAAACACTGAAATGGATCTGAATAAAATGAATCAGAGATTAGTCCGAATGTGCCTAAAATGTAGACCCTTTGAATAACCACAGGGTGGCAGCAGAGGATCCAACATTCAAACAAATTCACTGTTAATCCATTCAACCAGTGTATGTCAGTGTAGAATGAGTGGACTGTCTGAGGAGCAACCTTACTTAAAGTTGAGGATGATTTAAGCACATGGCTGAACATTTCATTAGTATATTGTTAGCTTTGGTTATTTAAGTGCAAATCAATTACAACCAAACAATAATATGGCCATTAAATAATGTCATTAATATTAGCAGGGCAAAATATTATAAAGGGTCACCTGCATGTAAATTATTGCAGCAGTTTATGTGATCAGACAGCAAATATAGGTGTAATTAATGGACCCTGAACAGCATTTCCTAACATACTGACTCCACCCACACTTATGGCTGCTGGAGTTATAACCCTGTTGACATGACAGATGGAGTTACTCTGTACCAAGAAAACAGTCAGTGGTTTGATCTCATCCTTGGGGCAAGAACATGAAACTCCACTGTGGGCACTTTAAACCTGGTTACACTGCATTAGTCTAAAAAATAGATAATAAAGAAATACTACCAAAAAAACCCCAACTTTATTTAATTGAAATACTTATGAGACTGGAAGTGATATTAAATTGGGAATTTTAAAATTGTGGAGTACACTCTGTGAGCAATAATTACTTGGCTTCTTATCTAGATTACTCGTATCAGTAAAAAAGCTCCTGATCGGTCCTAAAGTCTGCAGCAATGGAACCAACCATTAGTCCTGTTTTAATGTTTTTGTACTGCTCACCTGTTAATTTTAGAATCCTTTCTTAAATCCTGACCTTAACTTTCAGGGCTCTGCAAGGTAGAGCTCCTTTTCATATTACTGAACTATTAAAGCCTCATACACTAATTCAGACCCTCTGTGGAACAGTCTGGACTCATTTAAAAAGCAGCTGAAGTCATTCTTAATAAAACTTGCCTCATTTAAGATCTTCTATATTTATTATTATATTTGTTTTTTATTTTATTGTGTCTTTCATTTATGAATGAATTATAAAAATGTTTTAAATTGGTGAAATGTGATTTTTACCTGTAAAAGGCACTACAAAAATAAACTTTACTTACTTTCAAACATGAAACCATGGATCTACACTGTCTTGTGTTAATAGTATAATGGTGTTGGGGATATTTTCTTGGCTGTCTAAACGTTTTAGTATTAACTAAACATTGTTTGTACACAACAGCTTACTTGAGTATTGTTGCTCAAGTAGGCTGGACCATGTCAACCTGTTAATGACCACACCATACCCATCTTCTAATGGCTTCCAGCAGGATGATAAGTCTAATCAAAATAGCACGGTTTATTTAGCAATCGGGCTGGTGAATTTCATGTTTGTTTAAAATTTTAATATTCTTTTGGCAACATTTAATATCCAACAACACTAAGTTTTACACATTCAGTGCTAGCATCTGTCCAGTAGATTCACAGGGTCACACACTTGTGAGTACAAGAAAAACCAATAAAAGCTGTATAGGCTATGCTATCCCCCACACATACACTTCCTCCACTGACTTGTTGTCCTTCACTTTGCAAATGGTGTCTTCACCTCCATCATCGCACTTCGCCTTTTCTCTAGCTGTCATGGGGATCTGTATTATCCATTTCCTATTTAAAACAAAGCAGGTCACACAGGTAAGTAGGTCAGTGCACAGCTGAAGTTGTGAATCCCTCTGGCTTCAACACATGCTAGTGTGCTGTAGGTGTCGTCACCCTGCCAACTGCTCCCCTAAGACATCAGACGTGGAGGCAAGGCACATTTCTCTGCAGGAAGCTCAATCAGTGTGCCAGACAATCTGTTCATTTTAAAACACAATCAGTTCCTTCCTTAACCAAGGTCTTTCCTTTCTTGTCCTACTTTGCTATTTTTTCTCTCAGCCTGCATTTCCATCACCAAATATGTAAATGTTTCTCAGAGTTGTCATTCTCTGTTTCACAGAGGGGCTCTGTGTGGATGGAACTTGCACAGTGTGGATACGTCTTCATCAGCTTTTCAGGGGTGGAGCTTATCTGTGAAGGTGTGCCCCTGTGGGGAGGGGATTTGTGGCGTTTGGGTTCAGGGACATGTGTTTGATATCTGTGTCCTGGTTGGAGGTGGCCTTGTGAGGAAATTCATGTTGGGGTTCAAAGGGGGTGGGGGGCTCTTGGGGTTGATATTGGAATTAACTGGGGCGTTGGGACTGTTTCATGCTGGGATTGCTCTGGTTGGCGGGCTCGTTTGGACCAGGTAGACTCCTCTTTTGATTGTGGCCCCCTCTCCAGATGAGGACAGGGGACGTTGGGGGCTAGGGTCGGAGCTGGGGGTTGGGGTCAGGGCTGGGGTCATTCAGGTTCAGGCGGTGCCGGCACTAGTCTGGGCTGGTGCTGGGGCGGACTGCCTGTCTCCAACCCGGAAGGAAGGGGACCACCTCTTAGGTCCAAGGGCCGGTTGCCACTCTGGGGTATCAGTACCAGGACCTGGGAGTATAGAGTATGTATGGGGAGTCTGAGTGAGTGTACGACGTGCATTGTTCTGTGTCTTTATGTTAGGTTTGTGGGTGTGAGCATTTTTATGTTGTAGGCATGAGGGTGGGCATGTGATATTGTGACTCTGTGTGTCGGTTTTTGTGTCAGGTTGGGTCTTGGGCTGAGCGAGTAATTCCTCATCGCCACATTCCCTGCCGGTGGCGGCTGTTTCTGCCTGCTGCTGTATTGGTGGTTCTCGGTGTCCAGTGCTGGGTGCTTTGGTGTGTATCAGCTCTCTCCCGGTGGCTGCTTGATGGCTCTGTTGGGCTTCTGCTGGGGGGTGATGTGCCTGGGGGTCTCAGGTCTCTGGGTCCATGGCTGGATCTGCTGCTGCCTAGATGGCTGCCGGCTTGGCCTTTGGGCTCGTCACTGCAGCTCGGTGGGGCTTCTGCACTGTGGCTGCCGGGTGGTTCCCCAAGGGCCCTCTTCTGGTCTTCTCTGTACCTGCACCTGGGAGTATAGAGTATGTATGGGGAGTGTGAGTGAGTGTACGATGTCCATCTGCGGTAGTCCCGGTGGTGGTCCTCCTGGGATTCCCTTGCTCTGGGGAACCTTTGGATGTCTGTGACTCAGATCTCCTCCGTGTCTGTCTCGGGTCCAGGGGTAACATTGCTGTTGTTATATATTTTTCTGCAGGTGTAGAAGCAGTCTTCAAGTATGTTGTATCTCCATTTCTCCTTTTTGACTGACCTCTCTCTCTTTTTTGCTCCTTTTATTTCCTTTTCGTTTCTGCCTGTGTGGCTGTTGCAAATGAAATTATCCCAAAGCAGTTTCTAATTTAGTTTTATATATATACAGGGGTTGGACAATGAAACTGAAACACCTGTCATTTTAGTGTGGGAGGTTTCATGGCTAAATTGGACCCGCCTGGTAGCCAGTCTTCATTGATTGCACATTGCACCAGTAAGAGCAGAGTGTGAAGGTTCAATTAGCAGGGTAAGAGCACAGTTTTGCTCAAAATATTAAAATGCACACAACATTATGGGTGACATACCAGAGTTGAAAAGAGGACAAATTGTTGGTGCACGTCTTGCTGGCGCATCTGTGGCCAAGACAGCAAGTCTTTGTGATGTATCAAGAGCCACGGTATCCAGGGTAATGTCAGCATACCACCAAGAAGGACGAACCACATCCAACAGGATTAACTGTGGACGCAAGAGGAAGCTGTCTGAAAGGGATGTTCAGGTGCTAACCCGGATTGTATCCAAAAAACTTAAAACCACGGCTGCCCAAATCACGGCAGAATTAAATGTGCACCTCAACTCTCCTGTTTCCACCAGAACTGTCCGTCGGGAGCTCCACAGGGTCAATATACACGGCCGGGCTGCTGTAGCCAAACCTTTGGTCACTCATACCAATGCCAAATGTCCGTTTCAATGGTGCAAGGAGCGCAAATCTTGGGCTGTGGACAATGTGAAACATGTATTGTTCTCTGATGAGTCCACCTTTACTGTTTTCCCCACATCTGGGAGAGTTACGGTGTGGAGAAGCCCCAAAGAAACGTACCACCCAGACTGTTGCATGCCCAGAGTGAAGCATGGGGGTGGATCAGTGATGGTTTGGGCTGCCATATCATGGCATTCTCTTGGCCCAATACTTGTGCTAGATGGGCGCATCACTGCCAAGGACTACCGAACCATTCTTGAGGACCATGTGCATCCAATGGTTCAAACATTGTATCCTGAAGGCAGTGTCGTGTATCAGGATGACAATGCACCAATACACACAGCAAGACTGGTGAAAGATTGGTTTGATGAACATGAAAGTGAAGTTGAACATCTCCCATGGTCTGCACAGTCACCAGATCTAAATATTATTGAGCCACTTTGGGGTGTTTTGGAGGAGCGAGTCAGGAAATGTTTTCCTCCACCAGTATCACGTAGTGACCTGGCCACTATCCTTCCACTACTACTCTTCCAGACAAGACACGTAAAAAAAAAGGACAAATAAAAATTGGAAATGTATGCCATTTATTTGTATTCCCCTCTTTATTCCAATACCTATTAAAAAATTACCAAAAACATCCTAATTCACCTCATTTTGACCAAGGTGCATTGGTTTCAGATTAAATTGCAACTCCTGGCCTACATACACTCACTGGCCACTTTATTAGGTACACCTGTCCAACTGCTCGTTAACACAAATTTCTAATCAGCCAATCACATGGCAGTAACTCAATGCATTTAGGTCAAGACGATCTTCTGCAGTCTAAACCGAGCATCAGAATGGGGAAAAACGGTAATTTAAGTTACTTTGAACGTGGCATGGTTGTTGGTGCTAGACGGGCTGGTCTGAGTATTTCAGAAACTGCTGATCTACTGGGATTTTCACGCACTACCATCTCTAGGGTTTACAGAGAATGGTCCGAAAAAGAGAAAATATCCAGTGAGCAGCAGTTCTGTGGATGCAAACGCCTTGTTGATGCCAGAGGTCAGAGGAGAATGGCCAGACTGGTTCGAGCAGATGGAAAGGCAACAGTAACTCAAATAACCACTCATTACAACCAAGGCATGCAGAGGAGCATCTCTGAACGCACAACACGTCGAACCTTGAGGCGGGTGCCACTCCTGTCAGCTAATAGCAGGAAATTGAGGCTACAATTCACACAGGTTCACCAAAATTGGACAATAGAAGATTGGAAAAACATTGCCTGGTCTGATGAGTTTCTATTTCTGCTGCGACATTCAGATGGTAGGATCAGAATTTGGCGTCAACAACATGAAAGCATGGATCCAACGGTTGTATCAACGGTTCAGGCTGGTGGTGGTGGTGTAATGGTGTGGGGGATATTTTCTTGGCACACTTTGGGCCCCTTAGTACCAATCGAACATCGTGTCAAGGTCACAGTCTACCTGAGTTATTGTTGCTGACCATGTCCATCCCTTTATGACCACAGTGTACCCATCTTCTGATGGTTACTTCCAGCAGGGTTTCTTGAACATGACAATGAGTTCACTGTACTCAAATGGCCTCCACAGTCACCCGATCTCAATCCAATAGAGCACCTTTGGGATGTGGTGGAACGGGAGATTCGCATGATGGATGTGCAGCCAAAAAATCTGCAGCATCTGTGTGATGCTATCATGTCAATATGGACCAAACTCTCTGAGGAATGTTTCCAGTACCTTGTTGAATCTATGCCACGAAGGATTAAGGCAGTTCTGAAGGCATAAGGGGGTACAACCCGGTACTAGCAAGGTGTACCTAATAAAGTGGCCTGTGAGTGTACATATCTCTTTGTGTGGGGGAATCTAACACTGCACATCACCCTGAGGCACCACCCCTATGGTGAAACCTGGAGGTGGCAGCATCTTGCTGTAGATTCTTGTTTCATTAAAAGGGGTGTTTGAAACCGGTTAGAATTTCTGGGATGATGAATGGAGCTAATTTGAGGACAGCACTGGATGAAAACCTCTTAGAGGCTTTTAGAGAATTTTGATTGGGGCAGAGGTGTACCTTCTAGCAGAACAGCAGCAACCCTAAAGAAACAGCTACAGTGCTTAAGATCCAAGCATAATAATGTTTTAGAACAGCCCAGTAGGTGCAGAACTAAATTTAATTGTAAACTTTAAATCATTTTCACATTTTTGGCTGCACATGGATAAAATGTGAAAAATGTGGAATTATTTTCCAAGGGACTGTATATATCATTGTGTATATGCTTGACAAGCACTATACTATATATGGAAGCAGCTAATTACATGTGGTGTGATTAAAGTAATTAAGGACTGAGTGACTCATTGTAATTTGTTTAATTCAGAATTCAGACTTTGATCAAGTACTTACTTTGATGAAGTGTTGGAGATATAAGTGGTGTGTGTGTGTTTCTGCAATCAGATTGAGACAGGAGGCCAGCACCCAGCTCATTACTGGATATTAGTTCTGATTCACTCTGTGTATGTGACTAATATCATTTCAATCAAAGTATTTAGGAAGCAACAAACATCAGCTATTTCCACCCTCAGAGGAATCTCTCAGCTGTGTGGAAGTCTGCGCAGAAAAAAACAACATTATGTTTATCTATTTATTTTTCTTAGCATTAAATATTAAACTATGTTAGACCTTTAAAAAGATGTTACCTGTTTTTGAATACTAAAATAATTTAGCATGCATACTGTCTTAGGTTTTGGAAAACAAAATTCCATATTCATAAAACTCCTAAAGCTCTTTCATATGTGAATGCAAAAGTAGTTTGGACACATTTTAGCTATGATCAGCAAGTTATTGTTGAGAAATAAAAAAATGTAATTTTGTTCATCAAATGCAAAATTTAAAACACAGAAACTAGCTGGCAACAAAATACGTCTCCGTTGTAGAAAGTTTACAGTTAGATAAGTAGTATTAAATGAGCCATAGAAGAAAAAGCACCAAAGTACATTTTTTTGTTGAAAAGTTGTTTTAAAAAGAGGACTTTGTTTATGCAATGTTTTAAGTAGATTGAAAATCTGACTTGGGGCCTAAACTTCAAAAGATTCGCGTGTACATAACCGCACGCAAACCTGTTTGCGTCAGCAACGCTGATTTACAAACGAGATAGTAATTGGATTGCGTGTGCAAAATCTGCAGAACTGCGGGCGCAAAGTTTTTATCCTGTCTACCTTCATGAATATATGCAAAACATTTGATAATAATTCAAACGCGCAAATTCATGGGAGGAGGATTTGCAAATGTCATCCCTTACCACCCACAATGCGATTTTCAAAGCCTGAAACGGTTTACGGGTGACATTGTTGCGTGTGAATTTAGCACATTTGAAATGTAGGTGCTAACTGCTGTCACTTTGGCCAGAAGGAGGCATAGATAGAATGACAGATGACAGAGAGAGAGAATCTTCTGTACACGTGCCAACAGATTAGGGTTGTCAAAAATAAAAAATATTAAAAATAGATGAGAATAGATGATTCTATGTAGGATTATGTAAGCTCTGATTTGGAGACAACCACAAACAAAAGCCATGATATTTTTGCTATGGTGAAGCTCCTAGCAGCACTTCATTCAACATCATTCCAGTGTAACATCGCTGTCCAGTGGCGTGCACAGACATTTTGGGGGGCGGGTGCTCAAGTGGAAAAAAAGGGAACCTTGTGCGGCACATGGAGCTGTCGGTTGCCTTTGTACTGTGAGATTTATTACAGGCACAACATGAACATAATTTATATGTATTACTAAGCACCCCCAAAACAAACTGTCCTGTGGGTTGAAGGGAAATGACCACCCAGGAAAAAAAAACTCAAAATAAGAATGCATTTGACAAAATTCTTAAGATTAATAAGGCAACAAAATTATCATAGACTGATTTAAAGTTAGATTACTGATTCACAACCTGAACTTCCTGAGTCAAATTTGAAACTTACGTTATCCTTCATTTTTTATCTTTTTACACACTGAGGACAACTTGTTTGTCTTGACTATATCTTTCTGTACTTTTATCACAAAATGCCTTCTGCACCAAATAACCTTATGCTGTAGCAAAGCAGGTTACACTGCCAAATTTACCAGGTGGGTCACACTAAATGAGTTATCTTCAGAAATGTGAGGAACCAGTGACCATTCTAAAGCATAAATCAACTATACCTAGAAAATGAGTTATAACATTTTTATAGTCAAAATGAAACCAACATCAGAGAATATGATTATAAGAAGAATCATCTATACTTCTGCATGTAGCCAGTGTGATATATGACAGAAAGTATTCTTAGAGAATAAAAATTAATGAGATTACAAGTCCTGAGAACTGATAAAATGTCTGCTATTTAGAAAATAAAATATTCTGATCACATCATCATTTTTACACACACACAGAAGTAGAAGGGCAAGGGCTTTCAAAATGTGGGGCACTGGTATTATAGGCCTTTAAATTCAGAAATTTTACCTTGGGCCCCACACTATACACTGTAAAAAAAAAAAAAAAAAAGATTTCAGGAGGGCACTTTTTTCTCCAAAGGATGAAAGGGCATGTGCTCTAGCACCACCGAGCGTCTATCTGTGCACGTCCCTGTCGCTGACAGTGATCATCTGTTGAACGCGCACAAACCTGATTATGGCAAAATGCGCACATGACTGATCAAGTGCGCATAGCCTGTAATTGCACATCATGCAAAAGACCCACTGTGCTTTGCTGTTGATAATATAATTAATAGGAAAGAACTAAAGACATGTTAAAGCAGATTAAATCCTTCATTTGGATGCTAAAATCACTTCTTAGCAGGTGAAAAATCACGATTTTAAGGCAGCTATTCCGTGTGGTGACACAGACAGTGTATGCTTTAATCTTGTCACTAAGCAAAATGTATTGCATTATTGAAAGTAACGTTGTCATTGCAGTTTTGTTTATGCTGTAAAAAAATATTTTGTGTCACCAAAAAACTATTTAAACAATCAAACACTGTATATCGTAAAAATATTGGCAAAACAAGACAAATTTAGTAAAATCATTGGAAAATAATTTATTTTTACGAACATAAATGTTCAGTTTAACTTTTTTGCAGGACAGTTATTTGACGGTATGTTTTAAAATTAGCAAAGCTATAACATACAGATTGCCAACTCCTACAAAAATCTATTTTTATGTTTCTGATATGGCTTAAATATTGTGGCTATTTATGATAAACTCCAAACTCTTCAAACATGTACTCTGAAAAAAAAACAGAACCCGGTGAGTCTCTGAAAACAATAAAAAGATCAAGGGAGACAAATGAATTAACAGACATATTTGTCTTTTATATTGTTAATATTGATTGGCCAATTTGGTGCGAGTTACGTTGAGCAAGATAAGAGAAATAATCTGTTATAATTTTGGGTTTGTTTGGTTTTTTGGTTTCGGGTTTTTTCTTTATGTTTTTCACCGTTAAGGTTTTCAATCGTTCTTCTGTTTATTATTATTATTATTGTTAGATTTTTGAATCATGTTTCTGTTTGTTTTTTCTGGTCATGCTTTAGTTTTGTCATCTTGTTCATGTTTTGTCAAGTTTGGTTTTCGGATATGGTTATGCTTTTGTTTCATGTTTTTCTAGTTTCTGTTAGTTTGTGTTCAAGAGTCTCTGTTTTGCTCCAGCCACGTATTGTTCTTCTGTCAATTAAGTTTATGCGGATCACCTGCACCTATTAATCTGTCTTCTTGTTTCACCTGGTCACGCTCCATAAATACACACCTGTTCAGTTATTCATCGCGGAATCATTTTCAAATCATGCTCATGCCTTCTTCTCAGATCATGCTCATTTCTTGTTTTGTGGATCATGCCAAGCCTGTCCTGCCTGTCCGTTTATTTGTTTTGTTCCTGCCTCTTCTGAGAGTGAGTTTTATTTTATTTTTTTATTAAATCGTTTTGCACTTACCGTCATGCTGCCTGCTAGTCTGCATTCCGGGGTCCTCTATCTCGCAAGCCCTGACATAATCTTGTTAGGGCAGATGACAAACCTGCTGTGAGTAGCACAACAAAAGTTAATTACCTGTAACAGTTCAGAGAAGCAACAGGCGAATGGAACAGAAGGAAAAAATCAACAACTGGATTATTTATAACGATGTAGCGTAACAATCCCTGCACATTTCTAGCAACACAGCAGAGGATCTGTTTTCTTTTCTTCTTGTTCCAGCCAGTAGCACACGCAATTTCCTCATTTAAATAGGGCGGTCTGCATCTTTTTTGCACCTGTTATCTTTGGGCGGAAGTGGTTCTTCGAAAGGGGACCTTACAATTTCCATCTGGTGTGATGGCAAGATTGAGGAGATCCTCGAAGTACTCCTTCCACCGCCCAATAATGTCCCCAGTCGAGGTCAGCAGCTCCGCACCCCCACTGTAAACGGTGTTGGCGAAGCACTGCTTCCCCCTCCTGAGGCGCCGGACAGTTTGCCAGAATTGCCTCAAGGCCAACCAGTAGTCCTTCTCCATGGCCTCACCGATCTCCTTCCAGGCCGGGGTTTTTGTCTGTCCCAGCTAGCGGCAAGCTTGTCCTCACGGTACCCGTCAGCCACTTCAGGAGTCCCACAAGCCAACCACAACTACTCCTTCTTCAGCTTGACAGCCTCCCCTACTGCCAGTGTCCACCACCGGGTTCGGGGATAGCTGCGACAAGCACCGCAGACCTTACGGCAACAGCTACGGGCGGCAGCATCGACAACAGAGACCATGGTCTACTCGGACTCTATGTCTCCAACCTTCCCCTGAATCTGGTCAAAGCTCTCCTGGAGGTGGGAGTTGAATACATACCTGGCCGAACCCATCATTCTGCAGTCATGCATCGTTGGGGCCCTCTACTAGGACTTTAAGGACTGGATCTGCAGAGCCCAACAACAAGATCCTGTTTGTGCCTGCAATAAGAACTCCCATAAACCTCTTGCTGGCCTCTTACAACCTCTCCCCAGCCCCAGTCGACCTTGGTCTCACATCGCACTCGACTTTGTTAAAGGTTTGTCCCCATCTCATAATAAAACTGTCATTCTCACCGTTATTGACCGATTTTCCAAATCATGTCACCTAGTTGCTCTTTTCAGGCTCCCAACTGCATCTGTGACTGCCAAATTATTAATTCATGGTGTTTTCAGAATTCAAGGACTCCCTGCTGAGATTGTTTCTGACAGAGGACCCCAGTTCGTATCACAGGTTTGGAAGGATTTCTGTTCTTCCCTCAGTGCCCAACCCAAACTTTCCTCAGGTTTTCACCCCTATATCAATGGCCAATGTGAATGTCTCAATCAGAAGATGGAGAATACCTTGCAGTGTCTCTGCACCAACAACTCAACTTACTGGAGTCGTCATCTGGTCTGGCTGAGTACAAACACAATGCCCACGTTTCTGCAGCATCCGGGTAATCTCTGTTTGAAGCATCCCTTGGTGACCTCACCTGAGTGGTAATCAGACCAGCAAACTTAGTTCTGTTTTTTTCTGTGTATCTTGACCTCACCACTTACCTGAGTTTTTGTTTTTCTTTCTCTCAGAGTGGATTACTCCCTGCTGAATCAGATCAGGGTTTTTCCAGCCGTGGCTCTTATCCAAGATCGTGTTCGGGAACAGCACTTAAATGTGCTTGCCCGACCAAGAGCCTCCATCTACTTCCTACCTGCAAATTAAGAAAAGTCCTCATTTTCTATGGAGCTACCTGATATCTGCCTGCCTGTCCACCCTCCAGCTCCACACACCACATGCTAGAAAAGAATAAACAGTACCTACATCACTGCACCACAGCTTCACTTGTCAGCCTCAGTCTTTGTGGCATGACTCACCATCGCTTCCGGAAACATCAACTCTACAAAACAGTAAGATGGATCTTTACTTTGTCTGAAATTCTTCTTCTCCTCCTACCAGTCATACTTACATACCTCTCTTCCGCAGTGAGCTGCCCTGCAAGATCTGGACCCCTCAATGACCTCGCTTTATGTCCCAGTTTTCCAATAAACCTGTTAAATCTGAACTTTGCCTCTGTAATTGTTGCCCACTCTAGAGTCTCCTGGTTGCTGACTATGACAATATCAGTATTTAATTCCTTCCACAAAACAGTAAGTTGAAGTAGCTTTTTACGTCTAAAAAACATGTGATAAAATAAATGCAAACTGACTTACCAAGGTTCAGTGTTGTGATAAACTTGTCCTCGAAATAACATTTTGGCAGCTGCATTACCCTAGTGCAGTTAAACTATGACAGACAGAATACAGACTGATTATTTAAGTAAGAGTTTCAATTGCGTCCTAGTGCTACAGTAGTGGAGAGAATTGTCAGCTTGTGCAAATCCAGAACTGATGTTTACCTGAAAGCTGCCAGAATTGTAAATTCAGCAAAATTCCAGATATATTGGTTAATGCTAGCATGTACATGATAAATCACCATGTAGATGTATTTCATCATTACTAAGGTTGAATTGGACTTATCACTTACATGGTAAACACCCTACATGTTGAAAAATACCTGCATGAGGGGATTATTGGTATAGCAAAATAAGTATTTACTAAGTACTATTCTCAAGACACATTATTCTTGAGAATAATGAGTATTATTCTCAAGAATACTATTCTCTTACCGTGTTTCTTGATGGAAAACAAGCAAAGGCATCTGTGAAAGATGCAAAGGGATCCATGTGTCCTCTGCTGAAATATGTTTCAATCTGCACATTAAAGCTGGTTTAATTTTCAGTCTCATTAAGATCCTGACCTTCCTCAAGGATGTACTGTGACATTCCATCTCCATAAGTCAGCTGCTTGGTACGAAGTATTATGAGCAGCTATTGAAATTCACACCATATCCCCTTATCTACCCCCATGCCCCCTAAGCTCAATCTTCTCCACCCCGATTTGAGTTCTTTACCAAAAGTTACATTTTTATTGCATTGTAATGCATTTTAATCTATCGGAAGTGGCTGGTGCTATAAATTTAACATGCAATGAGATTAGTAGAGGCATAATTTTATGTTTCTATATTAAACCTAGGTCATATACAGGTCCTTCTCAAAATATTAGCATATTGTGATAAAGTTAATTATTTTCCATAATGTCATGATGAAAATTTAACATTCATATATTTTAGATTCATTGCACACTAACTGAAATATTTCAGGTCTTTTATTGTCTTAATATGGATGATTTTGGCATACAGCTCATGAAAACCCAAAATTCCTATCTCACAAAATTAGCATATCATTAAAAGGGTCTCTAAACGAGCTATGAACCTAATCATCTGAATCAACGAGTTAACTCTAAACACCTGCAAAAGATTCCTGGGGCCTTTAAAACTCCCAGCCTGGTTCATCACTCAAAACCCCAATCATGGGTAAGACTGCCGACCTGACTGCTGTCCAGAAGGCCACTATTGACACCCTCAAGCAAGAGGGTAAGACACAGAAAGAAATTTCTGAACGAATAGGCTGTTCCCAGTGTGCTGTATCAAGGCACCTCAGTGGGAAGTCTGTGGGAAGGAAAAAGTGTGGCAGAAAACGCTGCACAACGAGAAGAGGTGACCGGACCCTGAGGAAGATTGTGGAGAAGGGCCGATTCCAGACCTTGGGGGACCTGCGGAAGCAGTGGACTGAGTCTGGAGTAGAAACATCCAGAGCCACCGTGCACAGGCGTGTGCAGGAAATGGGCTACAGGTGCCGCATTCCCCAGGTCAAGCCACTTTTGAACCAGAAACAGCGGCAGAAGCGCCTGACCTGGGCTACAGAGAAGCAGCACTGGACTGTTGCTCAGTGGTCCAAAGTACTTTTTTCGGATGAAAGCAAATTCTGCATGTCATTCGGAAATCAAGGTGCCAGAGTCTGGAGGAAGACTGGGGAGAAGGAAATGCCAAAATGCCAGAAGTCCAGTGTCAAGTACCCACAGTCAGTGATGGTCTGGGGTGCCGTGTCAGCTGCTGGTGTTGGTTCACTGTGTTTTATCAAGGGCAGGGTCAATGCAGCTAGCTATCAGGAGATTTTGGAGCACTTCATGCTTCCATCTGCTGAAAAGCTTTATGGAGATGAAGATTTCATTTTTCAGCACGACCTGGCACCTGCTCACAGTGCCAAAACCACTGATAAATGGTTTACTGACCATGGTATCACTGTGCTCAATTAGCCTGCCAACTCTCCTGACCTGAACCCCATAGAGAATCTGTGGGATATTGTGAAGAGAACGTTGAGAGACTCAAGACCCAACACTCTGGATGAGCAAAAGGCTGCTATCGAAGCATCCTGGGCCTCCATAAGATCTCAGTAGTGCCACAGGCTGATTGCCTCCATGCCACGCCGCATTGAAGCAGTCATTTCTGCAAAAGGATTCCCGACCAAGTATTGAGTGCATAACTGTACATGATTATTTGAAGGTTGACGTTTTTTGTATTAAAAACACTTTTCTTTTATTGGTCGGATGAAATATGCTAATTTTGTGAGATAGGAATTTTGGGTTTTCATGAGCTGTATGCCAAAATCATCCGTATTAAGACAATAAAAGACCTGAAATATTTCAGTTAGTGTGCAATGAATCTAAAATATATGAATGTTAAATTTTAATCATGACATTATGGAAAATAATTAACTTTATCACAATATGCTAATATTTTGAGAAGGACCTGTATATACACATTTTGGGATGTTGCCACATGTATCTTATCATTTCACTATGAAATCAATCAATCGATCAAAACATGGGTGGAATCAGGTGCCTTGCATTTGGAAATCTGACATTTATCCCTGTAAGCAGCAGCCTACTCAGGTTAAGAGTCTGGGTGTCATCTTTGACAACTCTATGTGCTCATACCCACATTAAAAACATCACCCGCTTTGCCTACTTCCACCTACACAACATTAACCCCCTCCGCCCATCCCTTACTCCTGCCACCACTGCAATTCTGGTCCACACTCTTGTCACATCACGGCTGAACTGCTGTAATTCAAAGGGTATGAATACTGTAGTAAGGTACTGTATGCTTTCATGAAACATCCACCTTCTTCATGCAGTAAGAAAATCAAGTGTAAAACTTGTCAGAAATATTACCTTTCTCAGAATAAAAACTGCTTCAAAATTTGTACCTATTTTTCAGGACAGTTTCTGCAAAAGTTCAAAGAGCTACTGCTGACATATAACCCAGCTATTAAATATGTGATGTATGTAGTATAATACAAAGCTCTGCTCTACCTATTGGCTTCTGATGAGCGAGTCTGTGGGGTGCTGCCGTTTTAGGCTAACAAGTTACTGAGACTACAGCTCTGTTTCTGCCTTGATGTTGACTCTCAGTGGCGCCTATCCCCGTCTGTGGTTTGTTGGCACCTCAGAGAAAGCTTTTGACCTTTACCACTCTGCAAACATCTGCAAATATATGGCAGGATGCAATTTAATATATTTCTGCAATTACATTAAAATCAGTAGCAGCAACAATAAATACAACAGCTGTGACAATATCCACTGCCAGAGCTGACCTGGTCTCTGTGTCCTCAAAAGCCTTTCCTTGATTAACAATCATTAAAACAGTGGATGATTAAGGATTCTTGGCAGTACATGAAAAGCAGTGATGAGTTTAATGCCCTTCTTATTCAAAGTCTGGTCTGTATTTTCTTACTTTTGTGTCAGGTGTAACCACACAACATTGTGCATGTGTTTGAAACTAATGCACCCATTATATTTAAATATTGTTGAAATATAGTTGCTAAGATCATACCTCTAACATATCTGTTTCTCCAAAGTAATTTATCATACCCTTTACTAGGGGTTTAAGAGCTCTTGATATGAAAACACCACAATTCTCACATCAATACGAAGTCTCAAAGTGCTCTTCAGTTGCTGTCTGAATGTCAAATGGTTTGGTGAAGTGAGTTTAAGAAAATATAAAGGTCAGTGAATTTAGCTTGACAGCCAGTTGTGCTTGAGATTTTTATTTTGACATTAGAAAGGATGTATCTCCGTATTGAAAGAGTTTGATAATAAAGGGCTGGCTGGCAACACTCGGACACAAAAGCCCTGAATTTGAAATCATTTCTCTGGCATGTTGGGACCCCAGCCATGGATTAACACATGGATGGTACATGAACTCTGAACTGTACACATTCAAAGGCCAGAATGAACCTCTCTGCACCTTTAAAAATAAACATGTTAACCTACTTCCAGCTCAGCCCAGGAAGAGGAGGAGTCAGAGCTGGAATCCCTGAACAAAAACACTATTCCTACTTCCGTTTGGTCTCTTCCAAACAGATCTCAATCATTAGCCAGACAGGGGAGGCAACGCACATGAATGTCTCGGCCTTTTTGCGGGTGAGATGACATACCTCTTCAACTTGGATCCATTGTGACTACGATCTGACGGTCGAATACCCGCCAATCAAGCGCAACAAAGTTAAGTATTGATCAGCTGCTCAGATAATCAGGCGCTGATATGAAACGGGGTGATTAAAACAAGCCTGGCTTGACTTTTCTTTCTGAGGCCTATAGAACCAACCAGAAAGTTCCCATCAGAGACCCTGTCTCTAACGTCGAGTGAAGCGATTTTCCCCACAGCCTGAAAAGGACAGTGTAGGAGCCGTCATTATTGCACGCTTTCCAGTATGCCGGCCCAGCTTAAGCTACCCACAAAGCAGTTACTAAGCAGCCGCAACATGCCTTTGTTGCACAGTTCAGTCTACACGCGGATGACCGGGACAACTTCACGCCTTAACTCGTCGCCCTAGGACATCTTTTCTTAGGAACGGCACATGTAAGAGGTGGTGCTTGGGCATTGAAACTTAGTTTAGGATGAAATAATCTGAATAATGTTTATTTCACAGCTTTTGGTCTTGTTTGTGTTGAGAAAACTCAGTTACTCAAGTGCTAGCAGGCTATCTGTCCGCTAATAATCCTTTTATCATTGGTATTTTAAAGGTACATGTTTGATTTTAATGAACTCATAGGCTTTCCTTTGTTAGCTGAAGCCGCTAATGGCTAGTGTCAGTCAAGTCAGAGGTTTACACGTGACTCGGTGTCATCTTTTGAGTCCATTGGTGTTCCTCGTCACTAAGTGAGTGCTAGTTATGTGTCAATTGTCCAAAAAGGTTATTAGTTTCCAATCTAGGAAATAATATTTCCCTAAATATCGTACTTGTCGTCTTCCGCTTATCTGGGACCGGGTCGCAGGGGCAGCAACCTCAGCAGAGACACCCAGACGTCCCTCTTCCCTAAATATTATTTTATTAAATGTGATGACTAATTAAACACCATTAATAATTAATCATCCAAATCATTCTTTAAAAAATGATTTTATTAAAGTGATGTTTTATCTGATGTTGCATTGTGATTAGTGGTTGAAGGTATACCAATTATTGTTATTAAGTTAGTTCTAAGACTTACTTAAACCCTTTATCAGGTTTTGCAAGATAATCCTTGGTCCTCAAACATAAATAACATTAGCCACATTTACATACACAGCATTTTACGATCGGATTAAAATGTATTCAGATTCAAAACAAAAACAAAATTAGATTGTACAGTTTATATGGACATAAGTAATCGGAATAAAATGGCCGATCCGACTAAAAATGTGTAATATAAACTTGCCGATTGGAATATTCTGTTAGCATCTAGCCAGAGTGACTAGCCACTCAAGGGGGAAATACATCACGTTGATGCGGGGGGAACATGCGCACTCAGGTCAGTTTGCCTCATTTAGGGCCGTCGCTACCATTGAGGGCACCGAGGCCCGGACCTCAGTAATTTTCTGTTACATATAAAATAAAAAAAATATCAAAACAATATTTTCGAACGGCGTGGTTCTCTGAGTAGCTCCACCAGGTTAGTGTAGGAGGCGCTGCAACTGTGTAAGGCAGCCAAACTCAATGTCTACGAAGAAGAGTGCAGCTTTGCATACCCCACCGCTAAAATAAAGACCAGAAGAAGAAGAGTGCGGCTGACGGTGAGATGTAACAGTGGTAACTTGCTAAAAATATTCTTCTTCCATGTCATTCTTTTCTAAATAACAGTTCACTAGTCGTCACCATTCATAACACTGTTTAAGTTTAGTTGGAATAGTTACCGCCCTTTAAGGGCGTGGTTTGATTTGTGTTGGCACATTGTTTGAGAGCCGCTGTGACAGACTAATGATGTTTCTATTGCAAGAGCTAATGTTGCTGTCCATTAAATTAAGACACAAACTTTTTTTCAAAGTTCAGCTTTGAGGGGAAGAATGTGATGAAAAGACAAAGAAGTGATGAAGGTAAGAGAGGATAAATAGATGGCTGCTGTCCATCCGCTCCTGCCAGGATGCGATGCTGAGACCCATGTCCCTGTGTTGTTCAAAACAAACAAAAACTGACTGGCCTTTAATACATTCACTATAGACTACCACTGACCACAGATAGATGTGTTATTACAGTGATATCCAGGCGAAATTTGACTGCAAAAGAATGCAGTACAAAATTACAGTTTCACTACAAAATTTGTGTATTACTTAATAAAGCAAGCTTTAATTAGGTCCGAGCAGGAAGCCTGCAAGGGCCTGCTCCTAGTGGCGATGTTTGGAATAGAACGGCGGCCTCGTCGGTGGTGTGTAGGCTGCGATGCCAGGCTCCCGCGGTCGCTGCACAGGCCGAACTGTGCTGAGCTCCGAGGGCCTTTAGTGCTGCTTGCAGTTTTAATTATATTTGTGTTCTTTTAGAAAAAGATTGCAGTGAGTCAAATCTAAAATGAATTCAGACATAAAGACAGACTAAGGCAGGTGGATAACTTTAGTCTATTTTTTTTTTATTTGTCAGGAGAGACAGGTGAGAGTGTGAATACAAAGCTAAGAAATATGCTCAAATCTTGTGTTTTGAATGTGTTTGTGATTCAGGGTTGACTGTGTGATTCATGTCATTTCAGTGAGTCATGGTTGTGCTGAGACCCTTTCGCTCAGATGATGTCACTCCCCATGGATTCACACACACAACCATCCACACATACAAATATATGTCGCATTCAAGTCACTTATGTTTTAAATTAATGCTTCCATATTAATTAAGTTTTGGTCTTCATTGTACCTGATGTGCTGGGGATAATGAGTGGTGGACCTCAGTATTTTTTAAAGTCTGGCTACGGCCCTGGCCTCATTCATAACTCGATCCTGTCAACCGTTTACATGCATGCGGATCGGATTGTCAATCGACATAAACCACCCCTCTCGATCGGATTTTCGCAATTTTATTCCGATCCTGCCGAATCCAATCAGATTATTCTGACTGACATGTTTACATGACACATTTTCAGTCCAATCGACCATTTATTCCGATTACTTAAGCCCATGTAAACGTAGCTACTGAATGGTAATGTTGCATGATTTTATCGGTCATGGTTTTTAACCATCTTTGATTACCTTTTTCCTCATATTGTATATAGTTCATTGGTATTTCTTACTCTTTCATTTTGCTTGGTAGTTTTAGTTGAATTGTTCTAGTATGATAGAGTTTCTTAATTGAAATATTTTCAACCTTGAGTTAAATTATTTTTGTTAATAAATTGTGGTTTTTTAAAGAAAATATGTGCTTTTGTTCCATGTGTGTGCAGAATTTTGCTGTTCAGTAATGCCAGAGCTCGTTTCACCCTTTTTCCTATTGTCCTAATACCACCGCTATATTGGGCTGGTATTTTACACTTTTTTTCATTGTGTCTTTCCTGATTTTTTATTTGTGGTTCAAATGTAAAATGCTTTGGCTAATGAACCCTGAAATTAATACTTCTACACTGAAAAGATTTTGATTAATGAAAGCTTTATATTGTGTGTGATAAAACAAAAAGAAGAGCATTTTCAGTGCTGTTTTAGCATTAGGTCCACCTTAGAATCACACAAGCATAAGTACCACAGTATAGGATCCTGGGGTTTATTATAATACACAGATAATAACTTCTTTAACACACAGAGCATAAAATATTCACTTTTATTGTGAAAATAAACAAGAAAATGTGATTTTTCCTATCTACTGCTTGCAGTGGATCTTCCATTTCTGTTTCTCTCTCTGATTAAGGTTTGTCAACAGAAATGACCAGGCTTTCTATCAGCGAGTACTTTAGACCTCTGGTTTGTCTCAAGAGATGCAGTCCAGATCATCCTGACCTAAATTCCGACTAAAGTCACCAAAGTACACAGGCAATGAAATGCTTCTTTTTAATATTTACTAATAAGACCAGATCTTAGGTAAGTTTGGTGAAAGATGCTAAGAAAAATCAAAGGAGACCTCAGAATTTCAATGAATATACTACATTGTCCTCCTTTTTCTAGGCATGGCACTGTATAAATATTACTGTGGCTTTTTTGTATTATCAAGAATTAGGAGCTGGAGGTTGATTATTTTATTGGCTGTCATTATTAATAAATAAATAATAATTATGATAATACATTTTGTTTAAAGCGCATTTCAGAGCACTCAAGGACACTGTACAAATCAAAGAAATTCAGGAAATCAATACATAAATCCTATAATTTTGAGTAAGAACCTCTGAATTAGGACATTCTGACTGTTAAAAGCATGCATGTTACATAAAGATAAACTGATGATTTAAGTGACTGCTTTAAGTGCAGCTTGCTTGTTAAATGTTAAGTGTAATAAAAGAAGAACTAAGTGGAACCGACAGACCTATAAAACGTGTTGCACCCAGTTGTCATTTGGGGCTACAATTAAATTTTATTCACCAGAATTTAAATCTTTGCCCTTCAAAGAGTTAGAAAGGAAATTCTAACCATGGCTCGTCCTGCACTAATGCATTAATAAATCTCCAGCATGAGTTTCAATTTATGCTTTTGCTGGCATATCTTTTAACTTGTTCCTACATTTCTTGTATTTCTCAGAGTAGTGGTTTCCACCATTTCTCTTCATCGCTACTGTTTCTTGCTTGCAAGCCAAGCTGAGCCCCACAATCCTTTGCTACTCACCACCTGCCCCAAAGAAGTGTTCAACCTTTATCTCGCTGTCAAAATAATAAAAGAGGAACATTTTTATTTGTAAAAGGAAAAACACATTGTAGTTGTTGAACAGAAATAACCAAAAGAACATTGTTGGGAGAATTACACAAACAACAGAGTAACTATAAACACAGCGATAGGTAGAGATACGGTCTCATCATTGTAAGATTGTATCTCATATTAGAAAGTATACAGATATAAATGAGAAATACAGAAAAAAAAAACATTAGTGCAGGTCGCGACGCTGGTGGTGTAGGGGTTAAATGTGCAACCATGTGCAGGGGCTATAGCCCTCGATGCAGCTGTCCCAGGTTTGAGTCCCAGAACCGGCAACCTTTGCCAAATTCCCCCCCCCCCCCCCCCCCCCCCTCTATTTGCCCTCTGTCCTGTCTACCTATTGTTGAAAAAATGAAAAATAATTGCCTTTAGTGCTGCAAAAAAAACATTAGTGAAACTGCTTGTCAACAAAACGCGATGCAAACATGATATGTTAACAAACAGTGAAATCATTTAGATCCATCAGATGCAGAGTTCTCAATTAGATTTATTTTCCAAAAAGTTGGCTTCATTTTAGTATAGCTCTCGGTGGAGGAGGACGCTTTTTCTCTGTCTCCCGCACCCCTCCCATATCTGCCCTGCTTCAGCTCTGTCTTGTCTTTCTTTTAGGAGCCTCGTTTTGCATATCTTCCAAATTCTGAGTTATGGATTTGGTCAGCTGGTCTCTCAATGCAATTGATCAAATTTTCTCGACGAGAAGACTGGGTGAAGGAGAGCCCAACTTGTCCGGGCTGGACGTTTTTCTCTGGATACACAGTGGACTCCCGGCAGAAGTGAAGGATTGTGTGTCTGTCGATAATGTCAGTCGAGGATGTGGAAGATATATAATTGGATGTTTGATATCAGGATTTCTGCTTTTTGGAGTCAGCGGTTACCTGGCATATCGAGAAATTCGGAGAATGTCAGCAGCTGTTCTGGCAATTGTGAGGCTGCCTGGCATGTATGATGGGATCTTCAGGGCGATCAGCACTCAGACTGAGATGTTACGTGAGCTGAATCGCAGACTGGATGTGATCCTTACACAGGATCACAGGCAGGTTGTGGTTCCTGGACTCAGGGGTGAAATGGGATAAATCTTGGAGAAAGTTGTTCGCCCGGATCTGGCGAAAGACCAGGAATCTGGCTGTTTGGATTCGCCTTTGAGAAGCACCAGCGAGACTCTCAAGGCTGACGGAAAATTAAGAGTCAGCCTAACCCAAATAATTGTTGTTTTTCTGAATCTGGCTCCCCTGCACGTCCTTGATAGCTGGCTATCTTCAACTTCTCCTGGAAGTTATGTAAATATGACGCTCTGCTCCCTCTGCCCCCTCTCTTCCCTGAGGACATCTGTGGACCTGCTCAGAACTTTGTGGCCGTTTGATGAACATTCCAACGTACCATCAAGGACAATGGCCTCTGTGACAGTGCTTCATGGACTTACTTGCACACACTCACTTGCACACACACACATGCTCAACATAAACATATGCACCCCTCACACCACCTTCACCGTTCCTGGCATGATGTTGTTTTGTAAACTTGTTGCTTCTTTGTGCTGAGGTTTTTTGCAATCTCAAACTGTATCCTGCTAAGGATAAAGTGTGAAATATGATTTTTTTTCCTCTACTTACCTAATGTGGCCTCTTTTCTCATCTAACAAGGGCAGCGCCTGTGAGTGGGCAGCAAAGCCTCGGTGACCAGTCCCCCCCTTGTCTTGTGTCATGATGTATGTTTGGATGGGTTGTACTGGAATTTTAATTTCCCCTCGGGGATCAATAAAGTATCTTTGAATTGAATTGATGAATTGAATACAGGAAAAGCTATCAAAAGGATCTGTTGTGGAAAAGGGATGTGAAAACCCTTTTGTCAGGCCAGACAACGTGTCACCTCAATTAGTACAAAACGCACCTTCTAAATTTTACATCACAGGTCCATATGAAATCCCTCAGCTAATCTGATGAGCCGCAGACTGATGGCTTTTAAAGAGAAAACAAAATATTGGAAATCATTGTCTTCCTGAGTTAGCAATGATGACCTTCTAAGAAAAATTTGCAGCTAGTTAATTAGTTAATTACGCATTTGCTTTGAAACAGTTTGAAATTGCTGCTAAGAATTTTTTGCACCTAAAAATAATCATCCAGAACTTCAAGGCAAGAGATTCAGTTGCAGAGATGACGGCTTCAGGAACTCCAGCATAATTCAGAACTATCTTCTCCAAAGACGTCTAGTGCAGAATCATGTTGCCACAAAAACAGAGCCAGCTTCACACTAACAGCAGGTTGGTGTGAGTGCATCTGCGGCAAATAAATAACTTCGGTTAAACAGAAACATCAAGAACAGATCAAAGATCACAAAATTTAAATTCTGACCCAATGACCTGAAAACCCAAAAAGCATTTTTGCGACATCAAAGATTATTTAAAATTGCAAAAACTGCAAAAAAATTAATTTCCCACTCATATTATAAGGGGTTTAAGGTCTCAAACAGTAGTTTGACATTTTATTTTCATACTTTCCATTATGTGAAATATGGATGCATTATGATCAATGTTGGATCCGAATATGCATAATTTTCAATTGCATGTTTTCTTACATTGACCGACATTAAAAAATTAGAACATTCTGTCTGTGTTTCTCTAACATATTTGGATATATGGATATCTAACATCAGTTTTACAAATAATTAGAAATTTCAGCAATATAAATAAACAATAGATGATTTAGAAAAAAACTTTTTAATTTTTTTGTAAAATACAATGAACATGCAATTACAGATGAGGAATAACTTAGGACATGTTTTGCTATTTAAAATGGGTAAAATCATGCACAGGCAGATTACATGAGGAGCCCATGATTAGAACATCGTTTCTTAGCATTTTGAAGGTTTGTCATGTTTAAACTTGACACATTCAGTTTGGGGTGCTCCTGACTTTTAAAGTGAGGGTTAACACAATGGTGAGATCCAAGCAGCTCTCGGAGGCCTTCAGAAAGAAGATTGTAGCAACTTATTGGTCTGGTAAGAGATTTAAAATGGTCTCAAAAGAATTTGAAATCAACCATTCAACTCTACAGCCTTCAGGCCGAGATTATATTGGACCCAAGTCCAGAACCAATCGCTAATCTAAATACTTTAATTCCTCTACTTTCAGGCTGTTGAATATGGACAATAACAAAAGTTTTTTTTTTTTTTTTTTTTGTTTGGTTTTTTTCAACTATGTTTTTGTTCAATTGATTAATTATTATGGTTGGTGGATGCATGCTAGAGGTGAACATATGGATTGGTATGCTACAAACAAATTGCCCATTGAGATTAATAAAGTTGTCTAAACTGAAAAAGACAATCTACAAGTTATTTGAGATTAAAAACATTTGCCAGCATGCCACGGCTCACTGTCTAAGCAAATTCACCAGACCAGACCAGGCCAGTCCAGTCCCATGACAGCCCATTACAGTCCACCAAGAATTCTACCATATATCAGAGATGGGTGCAAACAACTGGACTCTGCAACATGACAATGACCTAAAACATACCACTAATTCTAACAAGGACTGCATGAGAATTAAGAAATGAAAATTCCTGGACCTCGTCAAAGCCCAGAAAGTAAGCAGTGTATCTTCAGTAAGGAATCACAACATCCCTGTTTGTTGCTACAATATAAGTTTCATCACCTATAACTTACTGCAGAATTCACTGTTGAATTGTTTTAAAATGATAAGCATTCGCTTTGACTTTTGCACACGTTAGAGCTCAAAATCTAGGCATTATCAGGTGAGTAGTTACTATCACACTAAAAGGCTTATATTTGTTTTAAGCTCATGTTTCATACAAGCTAGTTATTATTTATAAAACGGCAAACGTGACAGCAAAGTGTGCTGCCATAAATTTAAAGACTACTTCTGAAAGGTTTGTTGCGCCAATGTAATGGAGTTAATCTGTCGAAATGAAAAAGGCAAGAGCTAAAAATGAACAGGGGTTAACTTCTGTCTGTGTGGGAAATATCCTAAAAGCAGATCCATCCATCGGCAGTGAGAAACTGCCATCACCACACATAAAATACAGTGGAAAAGGCAGTCCACCGTATCCTGCTCAATGTCACACAGTTATAATGCAGAAGACTCTCGTGTATGCACACCCATCACTTCCCAGCACTAACTCTCCTGCTGCTGGAGTCTGATAAGGAATAGTTAGAAGGAAGTTCTACTCCAGATTTAACCATCAAATGTGGTTGATTTTGTGTGTGTAATAGGTAATGTTGTCTGTGTAATTGAAAAGAAGTTGATCCCAATAGTCAAAGACCCAAAAGTTGGACATGTTGATTTGTCATTGCTGTTCAAACTCTGCAAAGTTTGGTGCACTAGTGTTAGCTTTGTTCTGGTTCTGGACACTGTGATGAAATGGTGATTACATCCTGCTTTCAAGATGAGAAATGCTTTATTTTGAAAAAAGACAAGATTTTGGCTACTTATATGGAAAATTAACAATAAAGAATCTCCATTATTTTGTTTCAAGAAAAAAAGCAAAGGTTTCATGGATTATAAAATGTTTTTAAAAAAACATCTAGAATCAGTGTGGAATATTCTGCTGGCTTTCCTTAGATAGAAAAACGTTTTAACCAATTTGAACAATAAACTGAATATGACTGCACTCTTTGATAATTAAGATCAATTGAAATGTGTGTACCTGATTTGAATTTGATTGTATAAACTTTGTAAAGTGCCCTGAAACATGTGTTTTGAATTGGCGGAAAATAATTGAACTGAATTGAATTAAATTGATGTGAGATGTCAACCCTGAAGCTCATCTTCTTGTTACCTGCATTGTATTTAGGATCCCATGCTCCTCAGCTCTAGTGCAAGCTTAACTAATTTAGTTGTAATGTTTTGAGAGGCAACTACAGTTTCCTGTAGTGCAATCTTCAAGATCTTCAACTTCTTTCTGGGAAACAAGCCCCGAAATAAGATTCCCCTGAAAACTCACATTCAAAGAGGAGCTGCTCTGTCCACCTACCTGTCTGGAAACCACATTCCTCTCTTCTGCCCACAGTCCTGTCCAGGGTGTACCCCACCTCTAGACCTGCCTCCTGATCGCTAGCGATTTTAAATAAGTTTCTATGTAGTGCAACTCCTCTCAAGCAGCAATACATATTGATCAAATGGGGGTTTGTTTACATGCATGAACCAGAAATGCCAGAGAAGAATTAGATTTTATGGTTTTTAAAGGATGCCTTATTCAGTATTAGGGGCTGGGTTATTATTTTACGGCTGATCAGTTTATCCATATGGCCTAGGACATTTCTAATAAAAGCACCACAGGATCACATTTGATTTTAAATATTAATGTCCTCATTAGAAAGGTCTTCAAATGTGTGATGATTAATTTAATATTTATCATGGCCCTGCCTGACAGTCGCTGACAGTTTTCTCTAGAGATTTAAATTTGCTTTGACATTTGAAATGTAATGAATGTGTGACGCTGGCCTCATGAAGTCTAATCAAACTGGGCTAAGGTTACACTGTGCTGAGAGTAGGAGTTAAGCCCTCCCCTGGGATGTTTACCACCCCTGGAAGCTCTTGTATAAGTTATTATTGGTTAAGAAATATGGTGGGTGGCCTACCAGTCAGTGCTGAGCGTGTTTCCAATGATTTCTTTACCAGTGTAAGTTACAGATTTATTTAATCATAACATAAATAAATTATTGACGTCACAGGGAGTCCAGCTCCCCTTCCTGGCCTGGGTTAGACTTAACTCATTGTAATTTCTAAATGTGCAGAGAGGTTCATACAGGCATTTGATGGTGTACAGTTAAGTCCGTGTTTTTATCAATGGCTGGAGCCCAACAATTTATTCAAAAAATGTATGCCCAAAGCTTAAAATGGCATATTCAGAGTTATAAAACCATGCACATGCACACCAGCAGGCAAATTCCTCTTCATGAATCACAGCTGCACTTCAGCATTTGCATTCAAGGTTCCGCTTCATGTTCTATAATGTTTATAATTTCAATAACTGTTCTGTGTTACTGTTGTGGTTTTAATAATCTAATTCAGCTCGTGTACGCTGGACAAAAGCGGAAGTGCGAGTAGGTCATTGGCTCAAAGTTCATAACCAAGTAATTTACTTTTTGTTTAAATAAAATTTTAAAATGCGTCAAGCATTAATTTCTAATTTCTGACATTAAATGTAAGAATTTTTAAAAGCGCTTGGCAACTTTGATATACTAAGTTCTCACACAATGTCATAGGGATTGGCTCCACCCACGTACTGACCCCCACCACTGACCTTGTTTTGGCGGTAATTTAAACGTTTTACTACACTTGTACAAGGTAAGTAAGCTAATAATGTTTAGGTTTTAGATAAAACACTGTTTTTTAAAAGTCCAGACTTTAAAAAAATTTTGAAACAAAGATTCTGCAAGGCTTCATTTTGCAGCTATTCCATTCATATTCAGTCATCGATGTTTAGGCACATCAGTAGACTCCACAGAACTAAGACACATTTTTAAAGTTGAACAGATACTTCAATTGAAAATTCACAAGACAAGTAGTAGTAAAAAATTCAACATTTAAAATAAAATAAAAACATACTATAATTACAACACAGCATAAATGGCTTACAGATTTGAGAAAACAATTTAAACCGAGTTTTTGAGTTGTGATAGAATGCTGAAATATCAATGTTTTGTGGCTTTGGGAGATTATATAGGCCAGAATAATATTTTGATTAATGCTAATCAAAGCCTTTTCGTTCTTTAACTAGATGCCTCGACAGCCATCAATAGACAGGGATTCCCTTATTGCAGTTCTCTGCACTTCCAAAGAGGCTATCCTTCTTAATGGCAAAATAGCCACTCCAGCTGCCACTATTTGGACAGTATTAAGTCAGCAGCTGGAAAACAAGATGTCTCCAAAAGCCCTGTACACTTTTGTAAAATCTAACAGACACAACATCTGGTCGTGTTTGGAGATCAGTGAGCAGGAAAGTGATCGTGAGAGCAGTGTGGACACAGAGTTTGACTCTGGCTCCATTTCTCCTGGACAAGATGACTGCTCAGGTTTTCAGCTTGAAGTTCCTTTTGAGGAATGGATCAAATTTGTACCTGAGAAAGTGGAATATAATGACAAGTTTTCATCATCTGGCAAAAGGGAATACATGATTTTGAAGACTGGCACTTGGAGTCATGTAATTAACCATCTGATTTGGAAAAAGATCAAAAGCACATGTACATTTGTGTTCCAGAGAGCAAAGGTTTATCCAACTGTCACAAGCAACTACATAGATATCAAAGGCTTATGTAAAGAGTGTCAAGGCCATATTAAAATGACTTGCGCTAGAGAGCCAACGGTAAACAGCCCAATGCTGCTTCAGTGTTCCATCGAAGACACTGATATCTCCCTGCACACTGGGCAATCCAAGAGGTTCATGTCTGGAAACCTTCGTGCACAGATTTCAAAAGAGCTGTGTGAGGGCAGGATGGAGCCGGCTGTATGGAGGTCAGCGAAGGCATCAGATTTGATGGATATTGGAGATGCTGAGCCAAGTCACCTTCCAAATTTGGCCACCCTACGAAAAGCTAAGCAGGAGAGAAGAGATTTGGAATTAGGTGACAAAGATCCCATTTTGTCTTTGCAGTTATTAAAATATAGCACACCTCACAGTGGTAGTATAAGAGACATTGGTCTAGACAAGTTCTTCTGCCACTATTGGAGTCAAACACAGCTACATGTGTATAAGGCATTGTCCAAAAAATGCCCCTCAGTAGTTTGCTTTGACGCAACTGGCTCAGTTGTGAGAAGACTGGTGAGACCAAATGGTACATCTGGCCACATCTTCTTATATCAAGGCGTTCTGACAGGGGACAACTGCTCAGTCCCAGTTGTGCAAATGCTGTCAGAGAGACACGACATTAATACAATTGCAACATGGCTGACAGAATGGCTTCGTACAGGTGCTGCTATACCAAAGGAAGCCGTGAGTGACTTTTCTCTGGCTATTCTTGGTGCTCTGGTGAAGGTCTTCACTCCTTACCCCGATCTGAAGACATACATTAACGAATGCTTCCGTTTGCTACTTGGGAACCAGTCTGCAAAACTTCCTCCTTGTTTTATCAGGGTTGATGTGGCACACTGCATAAAGATGATCTGTCAGTGGGACTGCCTGAAAAACAAGTCACACCGTGTCAAAGATTTCTTTGTCAGGGCAATAGCAAAGCTTCTTCAATCACAGTGCTTGGACCATGCAAAACAGCTAATACATGCCATCACTGTTGTGGCCCTCAGTGAGGCAGAGGGTGATGATAGTTCTGGAGTCCCTCTCGAATCAGAGATGTGCAAACAATATCTAAAAACCCAGATCACAGAAGACTCCATCATCATTCCAGCTGAAGATCCAAATGAAATGCATCAAGTGGATTCTTTTGACGAGATCCAGACTGACCTACGCGGCTGGGTATCAAACATATGCGAGGAGAGCAGGTCACTCGCTGCAGCCAATGGGGATAGGGATAACATCCATTTCCTCCCTGATATTGTTCCACACATAATAAGACTAGCAAGTTACTTACCACTTTGGACAGGAGTAATGGTCCCCCTCTTCAAAAGCACCAACCTCACAGCAAGCTCAGCCACTGTTGAAGCAGAATTCAAAAATGTAAAGCATGGCCTTTTTAAACACGAGAACTTACCCATTCGAGTTGATCGCTTTATTTCTCGTCATCTTTCCTTTATTGAAGGAAATATGCGGATTTGTTCTGCAAAAGCGAAAAATTATGAGGAAACATCTGGATTAGCAAAAGTTTCCGAAACAAACTCTGTATCCATGACTACCCACAGTGCTGAAGCCAAGACAAGAATGGATTCTCACCAATCTGTAGAATCCGATGAAACCACAAACATTCCTCCAACAGATGAAGACGTGGTTGAAAACTGGAGGGGACTAATTCTTCCACCCAAAAAAAGGAAGAGAACTTCTTATCTCACTTCCTGCACTGAATGGCTCCATGCAGATCCATCTTTTGGGGCAAAAAGAGTGAAAGTGGGACTATTAAAAAATGGAAACCTGCATCAACCTATTAGAGTTGGGAAATCAACAATCTCTGTTCTGAACACATGTGCATTTGATGCGTTTTGTCAGTGCTTATGCTGTGCTTTTTGTGACAGCTCAGCATTTCAAAATGTTGTCAGGAACAACAGTGACAACCCCATCTTGCTGCTGGTAAAAGCCATTGCTACAGATGGTGTGACCCCAAAGATCTATTCACAGAGGGCAGAACTGCTTAGTGCAATGTTTGAAAAAATCCAGTTGATGTCTGGTGCCCATCAAATCGATGCCCAGTGCAATATCTCCACGGTCATTGGAAAAACAATGAGAAATATATCCAGCGTTTACATCTCAAAACACTGCTCTTCACAGTTCTGCCAGCTAAACAAAGGAACAACAAGGGAAGTACCATTTGTTTCTCCAGACATTTCTGTGCTGATGGACTCTGGCATGGCTCAGCTTGACATTTCAGTGGAAAATGGACTCTTCCTTCCGGAGTCTCCCTGCCTTCGCCCACTACCGAAGGAATCAGAATGTCCACTTGAATTCAAAACAGGAGCCAGCACCTCAGGAAAAATGCTCTGTGCTGGAACTGTTACTCACAGCTACAGCATTGGAGAAATAACATGGATTGACACTGACCTTGCAAACACAACTCAGTTTCCTTTGAGTGAATTTCCCCCCACTGTTGCTCTCCAAGGAAAGACATTCTCTTTGAGAGGAGTCATCGCTTTCAAGGGAAGCTTGACTAAAGATGGTCTGGGACATTACATTGCATACTGCCGAAGAGCTCCATGTGTGTGGGAGCTTTATGATGACCTGGCAAATATAGTGAAGACTGTGTCTGAAAAGAAGACAATACAACCACATGCAGTGTTATACACAGCAGACTGAATGCTGTGAATCAACACATTTTGGGGGAACATTTCTGAGAAGCCCAGATCAAAAGGCAAATACATTTTGCCATGGTTTGATATTCCTGACCAGAAATAGGTTCTATTTTAATGTTCTTTGTTACAAGTTCTTAGATGGTTAAGTATGCCATATTTTGCCTGTGGTGATTTATAACATAAAGTTAATTTTCCAAATCAGAAGTGTTTATTCTTCTTTGAAAGTATAATGTAGATTACATTTTCAAACAGTAACTTGGTTATGCGTGATCTCAGAAGTCATGGTTACCTCTCTCAATTAATTAGAATAGAAAACCTTTATTGTTCCACAATAGGAACATTTGAGTGTGTCAGCACCAAACCATAAGGCAATGAAAGTACACAGGTTCATATTTATCTAAAAAAGTGGAAAACTTACCCAAACTAAAAGCTATAAGAAACAAAGTGCAAAAAACAATCACAAAAAGGCTGAAAGGGATTTACAATAACAGAGAGGAAAAATACAATACTGTGCAGTTATCAGTAAGGTATAAGTTATATATATTAAATTAGGCGTGCAGAACAATCAGGTGACAGTGGTGACAGCATTTATGTAAACACTTGATCAGATAAAAACTTGATCAGATAAAAACTTCAATATTGGCATGAAAGTAGAAAACCTATTGTTTGTTGGAAGCAGTGATGGTTAGCCTATAAAGTCTAACAGCAGCTCTGATCTGCAAAAAAGTACTTTTGTCCACTTAAGGTAAAGCTTAATTTAGGCTAAAGTACCTCTCCATGTCTTTACTAGCTTCATGCATGGGATGGGAAATACTGTCCAACTATGAATATATTGGTCATGTGCCCACCTCATGCCCTGAATAAAGTGCAAAACAATATAACAAGGCATACATTTTACAACATCGGATAAAAACACAATTTAACTTGCATGATGAAAGAAAAACACGAAATTAATAACTGCTTGCTTGGTGGTGATGATGTTCAGCGCAGGCCATAGACGTCATCGATTTAAGTCGTCAGTGATCGCCTGAAAGAAAATTATATAGCTTAAAAGCGGCACAAACAGCATTAAAAAGGTAGACCACTCCGGTTCAATTTGGAGCAAAATGGGGGGATGGTGACCTCTGGATGACCTAAAAAAAATATTCTTTAATATCTCATAAACCAAAACAGCACAAACGAAAATTTTAACGGCACAAACCTGCACAAACGAAGCACTAACCATTCTGTCTATTTGCTGGAATTTTTCAAGTGGGTGGGGTGTCAGCTTCACGCAGCTGCTGGTCGCGCTGCTGTTAACGTTACAGACAGAGTAGAAGAAGAAGAGCTGAAGTAGAAGAGCTGAAGAAGAAGAGCTGAGGGAGCCGCTCTGGCCTGGGCTGATCCTGGCTGTAATGAAGGTTTGTTTCGCTGTAGGAAACGTTACTGGTTTTATCAACATTCAAAAAAATGGTTAAAAAAAAACCAAATGGCTTTGATGCGTTTTGTTTTACTAAAGGTGAGGACACAAATGTTAAACCAAGTTTTTATGAAGAAACAGAACAGCAAATAGGAAGACAAGAGCACAACTCCCTGATTTGGGAAAGTGGAGCTACAGTGTCAACAAGGATTCGTCCAAAGTAAGATGTTTTAGAATTGATTGGTGACCTTTAGTTTATATTTCCTGATTTAGTTATTAGTTGTTTTGCTAATTTATCATAGTGATTTGTGAACTCAGGCTGAGGGGTGTTTTCCACTTAGTTTGGATATATGAAAGTCACTGAAAGGAGTCAGAAACAAGGAAAGTGAATGAGGCAAGAAGTGCGTGAACTGAGAATGAGAGGGGAGAGAGAATCACCTGGTTAAATGTGCATTTCTTCTGTTGTATGAGCCTGTAGCTCCAGGTAAAAACAGTTGTTTTTTTCGTTTTGCTAAATATGGCAATTTTCGTATTTCATCAACTGAGGAAAATAGTTAAATAATTAAAGAAAAGTTAATATTTAAAGGATTATCCTAGTTTCTAAAAATATCCAATTACTAAAAGCCTGTCTACGCTCAGGCTCAGTTTTATATATATATATATATATATATACATATATATATATATATATATATATATATATATATATATATATATATATATACATATATATATATATATATATATATATATATATATATACATATATATATACACACACACACACACACATACATGCGTGTTCTGCTACGCAGTAGTTGCCCACCCCGCACCTTTTCATGGCACGCAGCAGGCGTGCGAGCTGATTCTCTTTATATGGTCTCGCTTCCCTCCTGGAAGCTTCAGATGCATCAGAGGAGCGGAGAGGAAATCGCGGAGCACCTCAGTTTCATCCCCTAGCTGCTGCGCTGAAATGCGCGCTAAACGTGTGCCTTTCTGTACCCGTGTGTCCCCCACAGGCGCAGTTAGTTCAAACATGTGATAGGTAAAAGTCGTGATTCGCTGGATTTTTATTCTCTCCTTATCTTGTGGGTTTATCCTTTGTCTGTCGTCGATCAGTTTGTGGAATGCACTACATTTTCCTCTCTGGGTCGTTTCCACTTCAGGATGGGAACTGCATTAACCAAAAGGAAGAACCAGAGGACTGATGCGATTTCTTCCGTGGCCGCAAAAGTTCGGTGAGTGACGGGCTGAGTCGGCGAGGTGTGCGGCGGAACACCCGCACAGAAACATGCATGTAGAGCGCTGCAGGGTGTGCTCTTTTAACGCTGAAACTTTCATATGAATGCATGTCGGTTTAAAAAAAATCAGCTCATAAATGGCAGGGATGACAGATGCAGCCGCTTACTGTACCTCTTTGTAGAGTTAAATTTGCTCTAACTGTGTTTTACACCTCCATGGGCTACTTGTTTCAGTGGTCTAGGCTACACACTGCCAGTACGACATGACAAGAAAGCTCTAACATGTTCATCATTATCACTTAATATACTTTTGGAGATAATGCATTTGTGCAGCTTAATTCAAACAAGCATCATCCCAGCAAAGGAAAAAAAAAACTTGCTTCTTCTATTTTGCTGTCTTGATCCTGACTTGCTTCAGTCATTCTATTATCAGCTAAAAGCCAATTGCCTTTAATCCTTATTTGAGCATTATTCTTTTCAAAATCAATCCTTTCTAACCAATTTATCCCATTCCAGTCCAGTACAGTAAAACTCACACTCAAACTAACTTACAAACAATTAAATTCTGTCCAGTTCTTATAAGTCAGATTCAGCAGGTCATAAAAGACAAATTAGTGAAAAGAATTCTTTCTAGAGAAACCAAATCTTCATTCAGTTCATTCATTTCAATATTTGTGGCCTTCTCCACAAGATGGTTTTTGCAAACTGCACCTGTATAAATGAAAATAGAAAATATTGACTGTCAATGAATATGGGCAGATGACTGGTTGAAGTAAATGACAGGTGGAAGAGCTTTAAATGTTTGTGCAATCAGACATATATGCTGACTTAATACAAAATAGTGGTGAGTGTAACCAGACAGTATGGTGGTAAGATAACTCTGGTGGTGAGGAAAAGTGAAGCAGACCTGAAACAATCGTTCAAATGGTGATACAAGCATGAATAATACATGGTTCATGTATTATTCAAAGCACACTTTCAAAGCAATTATAGACTATAAAAAATAATAAAAACGCATAAATAATGCTTCTCATTAGACTGGTTAGCAATTTTTACATGGCTAGCTGAGCCTTATTTATGAAAAGAGTGGACATTGAGGGGTACATGTACCAAATGTCATGCTTGTGTCACCATTTGAATGATTCTTATGAAATATGCAAAAATCTGCTGCACAAGAAGACAAAAAAGCAAGAAGTTCCTGACTGATTTCGAAAGAAAGAAGGAATGGCAATAAAACAAGGATGGATATGATCAGGAATGAGACAATCATTACATGAAAGGACAGATAGTCATCCTGATACATACGTACAAGAAGACACTTTGCTGCCATGGTGCTGAATATTTTCCTATTTTTCATCCCTTTTCCAATTGATCATTTTGACAACATTGTCTGAAAACATATGTCCTAAAATATTCCATGTGATGTGTTTTGTTGTTTGATTCCCAATAGAAGCCAAGCATGAAATCTGTGGAAAAAAAGCAGAATTAGTTAAAAGTACAAAAAGAACGTTTTTTTTTACACCCAGTAATATTTTTTCTGGATCAGTTTACAATTTCAAAGAAATATTGATTGAGTAAATCTTGTGGATTTTCCTCAACTTCTATACAATGTTCTTCCACAATGTTTCAAGAAAGACACACAATTTCTTGCAGCATTGTCAACTCATATGTAGCTAGTGTAATACATGTGCATTGTCGCTCGAGTCTTACTCAGAAGTCTCACATGTTAGCGATTTCTTGAAAAGGTTTTGAGCAGTGTATATTTTACAAACATGCATTAGCTAGTTTTACTCATGTTTATAATGGCATGAACAGTTCTACTCATTTAAAGGATTAATATAAACAATATCACATTACACAGCAAAATTTAAATATCAGGGTGGTGGAAATGATACTATTGGTATTTTTTAAATACACCAGTATATGTTAATATTGTCACACCGCCTAACCATATTTTGTATAGAATTTTTTTGTCTTGTTTGTAGTTATACTATGCTGACAAAATACTTGCGTTTACACTGTTAACCCAACTACAGTTTTTTCCACTATGTTTGAAGGTGAAAAGACAGTTTGCTGACAAAAATCATAACAGGATGAACTATCATTGTAAATTAAATGAATGTGTGGGTCAGTGTGTGTCAGCAGGTAAATATCCTTTACCTGCCCAGCAGTTGTCCAAATATATAAAACCCATGGCTCGTGTGAGCTTCTGCTAACAAGCCTCTCACGCACGTGTTCAATTTACACTACACACCAACTAAACAAAGAAGTGCAAAGTCCATACATTATTCCACCATTTTTATCAAAACACTAGAAGATAAAGTCCTTTAAAACAACAACTTTTACACTTACCGCAATGGACCGGCAATGTGCTTGCTCATTGACTTGCGCTCCAGCCAGTTGGTAAATGGAGAAGGCAGGCGCAATCAGGCTACAGTCTCGGATCAGAGCCACACCTTTTTGCATGTGCTTCAGGCGGGCTCATGATTCCAGCCCAGCACAGAGCTGGTGTAGATCCCTTGTACCATCTCTTACTATTATGCGGATATGGCGGCATGTAAACGGATAAGGTCCAGATCTGCATGCTGAATAAGCATGGAGGTGATCTGAATAAGCAGGGTTGCGTGCCACTGTGGCAGAGGGTGGAAGACTAATTACCAAAAATGGATCTGAAACAGAAATTCAATTCAATTCAGTTTTATTTATATAGCGCCAATTCACAACACATGTTGTCTCAAGGCACTTCACAACAGTCAGGTACGTACATTCCAATTAATCCTAACCATTGAACAGTGCAGTCAAAGTTAGTTATTTATTCAAATTGGATAAAAAGTTTTTCTGTCTAAGGAAATGCAAAGACGACATGAGGAGAAAGACAAACAGAGATCTAAGAGAAATAAATTCTATAACACAAAAAGACAAGACACAAGAAAAACTAAGAAACTGATCACAACAACATGAACTAATATGACATGACCAAAAATGGCAACTAATAACATGAAATCAGAGAAAAGCACTGAATGGGAACCTGAGAACATCATCAAAATGTAAAGACAAACTACAACCAAAACCAAAACACTTGAGAATTTTGAGAATCATGACATGGCCATGTAATCATAGCCATGCTTTTCTCATGTTTTTTCCAAACATATAAAAGCAAATAAAACATATATAAATATGTATCTATACAGTGTTTTTATTAATGAGAAAGACGTGGTTGAAATAGTGCAAATATGCATGATGTTGATCTGACGCTTAACAGTCAGAGTGCTCAGACACTTAAAATGGAAAGAAATGTTGTTTGTGTCAGCTGGTGACACAAACATCATTCAGACCCGAAGGTAAAAGTCCAAACAGTTTATGTGCAGGATGTGTGGGGTCTGCAGAGATGTTAGCTAATCCTAGACCTGTACAAGTCATATATATATAAATAAATAATGGACAAATGCCAAAGTGTCAGAGCACAATTCCTGTTATGCATAGAGCCTTGACGCACTTTGTGATGAGCCTTACCGCCTCCCTGTCCTGTTTATGACAAAGCTTTTGTGGTAGAGATCACCAAAGCCAGGTTCTGCTTCTGTTTGCCTCTCAAATGGAAAATATTACAAGCAATTTATAGCTGAAGACCCCTTTAATAATTCAAAAATGTTTGAGTCACTTCTGGGAGAATTTGCAGGGCACAACAGTTTTCAGAACTTAATAGTTTCCACTTTAGTGAATCTGTGATTTCATGGCCTCTTTTCCACAGGACTGTGTGACCAGCAGAAGCCCTGTCCTCATTGCTGCACAGATTAGTTCCAGCCATGGTCCAGTGTGGTTATTAGCAGTAAAACATCCAGGACCCCTCTCTAAAACATAAATCTGTCAGATTATCTGGCAGAAAGCCATATAAGAAGCTTTAGGGGTCACAAACAGATTTTTTTTTTTTAAACCAGCAGAGCTAATTGATTATTTTTTCACATTCGAATTCTGTGATGGAGCCTTGGCTTCACTGAACAGGTTATTTAAAGATAGGACCACAATCATGCTCATTATGGCTTTTTGTTGATAGCTTAACTTGTACTTGTAAAGTACTGTTTTACATTTGAAATCTTGGTTTACTTCAATAGACTAATCTTTTCAGAAAATGTGCCAGATTTTCTAAGTAATCAAGTTATTCCCTTTCAGTGGACCTAACTGCATTCCAAGCCTTCCTAAACCCAAATTGATTTCTGAGAAGCTGAAACCAGTCAACTGAAAATAATTTAAGAACATAATTGTCCAGTTCATTATTTGAACACTTTTTTATTAACTGCTCTTTTGTTTGTCATCAGTTTTTTTTTAATTGTATGCTTAACTTGAAAATGCTAGTTGTACTCTAAAAATTGCTGGTTTAAAAATAAATACAAATTTGGGTAAATTTGCTCACCAGAATGGTGTGGTTATCTCTTGCACTTTCAATATTTGCAGGTCACGTTAGGAGAAATATCCTCCTAGGTACTCTGCACAGAGCAAGGAAACTTGTTTTTCTCTCGGCTGGACCGTTTTCGATTCTCCAGTCCTTTTAGATAAACACTGGTGACAAGAAATTCGCATTTGAGGATAGTGCTGCTGTATATTGACAGAGCAGTTGTTCCATTCACTCTAACATGCTGCTGATGTCTTTTGCTTGACTGAAAATACAAATGGATGTGGTCCATCAGGACAGTGGACGGGTATGCAAAGCACCTAGATGGCTAGAAAAAAATGGATGTAGCCACTGTTAGCTGATCTAGCCAGGAAAATAGTTTGCCATGTTAAGCTGTCAACAAACCATGTTTAAATTAAATTTCTACGTTGATGTTACAGTTTAGCATCTTGATTATTGTTATGATTAATATTCTTAATGTTATTATATTTTATTTAGCTTTTGTAATTGCACAAAAGTTTAAGAAGCAGCTCTGAAGTAGTTATAGGTATGGTATAGGTGTCTGTAGTTTAAAAACACACTGATATTAGCTGAAGGTGCCAAGTCTGATAACCTTGATCAAAATTCCAGCTGTTTCAAAGTTGTATGTTGATCACCTTATTTTAGTCATACAAAAAACTCCCAAACAGTCAGTCATTTTCTACCGCTTATTCCATAGTGGGTCACAGGGAAGCTGGTGCCTATCTCCAGCAGTCTACGGGCAAGAGGCAGGGTACACCCTGGACAGGTCGTCAGTCCATCGCAGGGCAACACACAAACAACCATGCACACACTCACACACCTAAGGGCAATTTAGAGTTACCAATCAATCTAACAGGCATGCCTTTGGACTGTGGGAGGAAGCCGGAGTACCCGGTGAGAACCCAGGTACCCAGGCATACACGGGGAGAACATGCAAACTCCAAAGACCCCCGGCTGGGAATTGAACCCAGGACCTTCTTGCTGCAAGGCAACAGTACTACCAACTGCACCACCGTGCAGCCCTAATATTAAACATTGCTTTAAAATATTGTAGCTGTAATAATGTTTTTTTTTTCTTTCTAGCTATAATAATATTGTTTGTAAAGAAATAAGTTTGCCCTGCTCAAACATATAATTTTGTGAACTCCTGACTGTTGAAGTGAGAGTTGACACCATGGTGAGATCCAAAGAGCTGTTTAGACCTTCACAAAGGAGACTAGAAGTGTATGAGCCTGGTAAGGAGTTTAAATAAATCTCAAAATAACTTGAAATCCACCATTTCACACTTGAAACAGCCAACAAAAAGCTCAGTTTCTCCCTGAAAGAAGACCACACAATACTGAAAGAAGTCTCCAAAAACCCTAAAATGTCATCTAAGGACCAACAGTAGGCACTTGCTGCTGCTCATAAGTGCTGATAGGCTGGACAAGTATGACTATCATTGGATTTATGCATGGAAAAAAACATGAAGGCTGGATTAGATTTCAATCTGTAAAGATATATTTTTAAGGAGCTGGATATTTAAGGGCCTCCCCTTAAAGAAATTCTTAAAAAATGATTAAATAAAAATATATTTTCTCTATTGCAATAAACTGTTTTGTTATGGTATATTTTTCTGGCATGCTAATTATAAGAACAATAAAAATCAAGTATTGACTGATATTGTGGTTACAGATTATTATTGCTTTTTGGAATAAGAGGGGGTCATTTGGAGCCAGATCTGTTTTACAGGCTCTTTCTGGCAGTTTTCCTTAGTAGGTTGTAAATTGCTGCAACAGGGCACGATTGACCTTTGTAATCCATGATAAACATGACATTGCAACATCAGTGAATATGCAAACCAGCTCCATATGTTAAGCTACATTACTGTTTTCTGATTTGTAGCAGGCATAGTGTTAATCACATTTTATGAGAGTATAATTAAGTAGAGTTTCAAGAGGAGTGTGCAGTGAAAGATATTTCAGTTTCCTTCAACACAAAGAGTGTAGGAAAAGCTATGATTTTCTATGCTCATGTGTGGTTGCACTGTGCACGTGTGGTTACAGCGCCTTGAGTGCTGTGTTGCTGAAAAACCCTATATAAATAAAATTGACTTGACTTGACTGAAAACTCAACTGGTGTTAAGGGGTTGCACATTTGGATTAGAATGTTGTGAAAGCCACGAAAATCATAAGCTGCCCCCTCTTCCTGGTGATAAAATGCCTACCTTGTGATAGATAAACAGGATTCTTTTCATCAATCTCTATATTATTTTTTTGTATTCGAGAACTGGTGAGCTCTGTAGCAACACTTTGGTTACGGGTATTGTCCTGAGTCCTGACCTGTGTTGTCAATGAGTACATACTTAGAACCTAAAGTAGGCCTACACTCTGTCCAAAACAGTTAAACAGCTTAACCAATATATATATATATATATATATATATATATATATATATATATATATTTAAAAGTTAACAACAATAACAACCAGTTAATGTGCACTCCTAATTAATAATAGGAATGCAACAGCATAACAAAATTGCATTACAACAATGTGCAAATCCATCATGAAGAAAAGACATTTGTGTGGAAATATTGAAGGAACATCTTAACACAGTCAGGAAGTTAATGCTTGGGTATAAATTGGTTTTACAAATGGACAATAACCTTAAACATACAGCCAAGTTAATTTCCAAGTGGCAGAAGAAGAACCAAGTCAATGTTTTGAATGCACCATCACAAAGCTATAAACTAAGTCCATAGAAAATTTAGAAGAAAATGTCATCAGCTTGAAAAAAATCTAAAGTTGATTATCACTTTTTTTGGGACTGTTTTATGTTTTATTAGTGTCACCCACTTCTGCAATAGTGGGTGACACTAATGGACTTATATTTAACAAACAGACAAGAGAAGCCAAAATGCATCATCTTAGTTATGTGTTATAAACCACAGCGGCAACATTTTTAATTGTGTTGTGTCATCCTACAGTCTGTCTCTGTATATTGTATTTTGAGATAAGTGTATATCTCACGAGCAGCGTTGGCTGAAGGAGGGGGCCCTCTGTCTCCATCTGTTCACTGTGGGGTGATTATTGATACAGGCCATAATTAGTCAAATCAATGTGAACATTAAGGGCCATCCTGCAAGTCACCTATCTTCCTCTGTCATTAGCAGAACATTAAATCAGCCCAGTGTTTATGAACAAAAGTAAATACAAAGAAAATGATGGGGCTTGTAAATGTGACGTCGGCAGCACAATGCATTGCGGGAGCGTAGGATACGGAGGCTAGTAGAGGCCGGCATCTTGTTGGAGCGTTGTGGTTCTATTTCATCCCTACTGACCACCAGAGGGCGGTGCTGAAAGCACTGAATTCCCTTCGCGAATGTGCAGTTCGACTAAATATACCAACAGGGTCACACCTGTGACACACCAGATGACCACTCAGAAGCTATATAGGCTGACGTCATCCGAGACTCTGTTCCTTATTTCTTCTCGTGTGCGGTTCTGTTAGGAGATTCAATTTGTGTACTCATGTTAATGCTAAGGTGTGTGAGGTGTATTATTACCAAGTGAGTTGTAGTACCTAATTTTCACCACTGTGAGGCGTAAGTAAAAGAGGTCAGAGACACATGTTGTGTCGTCACGTTTCTTTTTTTTCCTCCCTCCGTTGAGATGTAATTTAAGAGAAGAAGATGTTCACTGTTAATGTGACTAAATAAATATGCCACAGCGGCTAAAGAGAATCACTGCCTCCATCAAATTATTCCTCCGAGTTCAGCGCAAGTGAAGCTGCAGTGCTCAACAGGTTATCGGCCCAGGAGCAACTCGAGGAGAATTTTTGTTCTGATGATTTATCACCGATAGAAAGTCGCGACGGATAGCGTGCTAACGGCGGGATAGCATCATGGATCAGCGAGGGACAAGCAGGTCACCTCAACTTATATTTGACGGAGATGAGAGCAAGTATGAACTTTGGGAAACTAAAGTCCTCGGACACTTGCACTTATTAGGATTGAAGAATACCGTTTTGAGGGAACCCAACGGTGAAGCCAAAGTAGCGGCAGATGGTAAGAAAAATGCTGATGCATATGCCGAGCTGATTCAACTTTTGGATGATAAAAGCCTCTCGTTAATTATGAGAGATGCACCCGATAATGGAAGAAAGGCATTTAAAATATTGAGGGACTACTACGCCGGAAAGGGTAAACCCTGCATTATCCACCTGTACACCACGCTGACATCTTTTCAAAAGCGGAACGACGAAACGGTTACTGACTACATCATCAGGGCAGAGGCCGCCATTACGGCTCTACGCAACGCGGGTGAGACATTAAGCGATGGCTTATTGATTGCTATGGTTTTAAAAGGACTGCCTGAAAGTTTTAAACCTTTTGCAATACACGTGACACACAACAAGGACAATATAACGTTTACTGAGTTTAAAATAGAGTTGCGTAGTTTTGAAGACACTGAAAAGTTAACCGCGGCTGAATCCACTGACAATATAATGAAGACTGTGGCAAGAGTCGGGCGAAAGGACACCAGGTCAAGTACACAGAGCAGAGAAAATAGTAATGCCGGCATCGTGTGCTTTAAGTGTGGAACAAAAGGGCACCGAGCAAAAGCATGCAGACGAAAGACGTGGTGCCGTCATTGCAAGAGCAACACGCACAATGATACCACCTGTAGACACAAAGACAAACAAGATGGAGCGCGGAAAGTCGCAGATGAGAGCGGCATCGGATCTGGAGCGGCAGCGGCGGATTATGCCTTCAAGATCAAGGAAGCAGAAGTCAAAATCCAGCAGCAACAGTCAGCGCGCAGCATCAAGGAGAAAGGTCTGATGGTCGACACGGGAGCTACGTCACACATCATTAATGACGTAGGCAAATTTAAGAGCTTCGATCACACCTTCAAACCTGAAACGCACTGCGTGGAGTTAGCAGACGGAACCCTCTGCAAAGGCGTCACTCAGCGGCGGGGAGATGCTGAGGTCTTCCTGATCGACCGTGTAGGACAGCGACACAGAGCAATGCTGAGAGGCGCGCTGTTTATTCCGTCATATCCCCAGGACATTTTCTCGGTGAAGTCAGCCACAGCATTAGGAGCAACAGTCACCTTTAAACAAGGACAGGACATGCTAACCCACAAAGACGGTACTAAGTTTAACATTAGTGTACATGGTAAATTGTATTATTTACCAACCGAAGCTGATGACATTGATAAGTGTAACACCTGCCACGATATACAGACATGGCACGAGATATTAGGCCACTGCAACTATGACGACATTCTTAGTTTGCAGAGGGTGGTTAATGGTATGCAGATTAAAGGTAAAACAGATACACCAGAGCAAAAGTGCGAGGTGTGTATTCAGGGAAAGTTTGCACAAACCCGAAATAGAAACCCTGATACAAGAGCAAAGGCTCCCTTGCAGATGGTGCACACAGACTTAGCAGGTCCAATAGCTACAGAGTGTATTGATGGATACAAATATGTGCAGTCATTCACTGACGATTATTGAAATGCAGTATTTGTGTACTTTTTAAAGACAAAACATGATACATTGCAGGCAACAGAAAAGTTTCTAGCTGATGTTGCCCCTTACGGGACGGTAAAGTGTATCCGGTCTGACAATGGCACAGAGTTTACATGTAGAAATTTTCAAACCTTGTTAAGAGAAAAGGGTATTAAGCATGAAACGTCAGCGCCATACTCACCTCACCAAAACGGCACTGCTGAAAGAGGCTGGCTTACTCTCTTTGAGATAGGTAGATGCATGCTGATTGAAAGTCAGCTACCTAAATGTCTATGGAACTACGCTGTTCCACAGAATAAGGGAAAGTTTGATTCAAAATGTGATCAAGGACTTTTTGTTGGCTATGATAAGAACAGCCCTGCCTACTTGGTCTATCATCCCGACACTGAGAAGGTCCAGAAGCACAGACTTGCTAAATTTGTGAGCAAAACAAATATGGAAAGGCAAACACAAACCGATGAGATAGAACCAAATAATTATAATGACAGAGTAAGACAACATATGGCTGACAGAGCCACAAAGGAAATAGACATGAAAAATAAGGAGGTTCAAGAGCCAGTAGTAAGGGACAAAAACTCACAGAGTGCCACATCTGATGGGCCCAATTACAAAGAATCAGGTGTAGCCACTGATGAATCTGACAGCGGAAGATATCCTACCAGGGAAAGAAGAAAACCTGGTCACCTAAAAGACTTTGTAACATGTAACAGTGAGAGTGATGAGATACACATTACCATAGATTACTGTTACAGAGCTGCATGTGGTGTTCCACACACATTTAAAGAAGCTATGGAGTCCGTTAACTCAAAGCAATGGATTAAAGCCATGGATGAAGAAATCCAATCTTTAAAAGAGAATAACACTTTTACCCTAACTACTCTGCCAAAGGGCAAGAAAACAGTGGGGGGTAAGTGGGTTTATTCTGTTAAGAGTGACAGTGACATTGAAGGAAATGATAAGTATAAAGCAAGATTTGTAGCTCAGGGCTCCAGTCAGAAGGTGGGGACAGATTATGGTGAAACTTTCTCTCCAACAGCCAACTTGACAAGCGTAAGAGTACTGCTGCAAAAAGCGGTACAGGAGGATCTGTTACTCCATCAAATGGATGTGAAAACAGCTTACTTACACGCCTCCATCGATTATGAAATCTACACTGATCAACCAGAAGGTTATGAAGAAGGGAAAGATTTGGTGTGTAAACTTCAAAAATCTCTGTACGGGCTGAAACAATCTGGCCGAAACTGGAACAGAGTTCTGCATGATTATCTAACTGAAAATGGTTTCATGCAAAATCAGGCAGATCACTGTGTTTATACAAAGAAGACAGGACATCATAAAACTATCATGATTATCTGGGTTGATGACTTGATAATAGCATCAAGCAATGAACAAGTTATGAATGAAGTGAAGGAGATGCTTTCAGTCAGATTGAGCTGCAGTGCTCAACAGGTTCACTTGAGTTGTTGCTTCCCCATTGCCTGGACGTCCTGACGCTTGTTGGCTGGTGTTTCATGGTATTTCGCCCTCCTAGGGCTACAACAGGTTGGTCTTCGTTGAGGACGGTATCGTTCACGCCTCTTCTCCCAGCTCATGGCTTCTTACTTCTTACTGCTTACTTCTTACTGTGTTGTGGTACTATTGCAGCTTGGCTGCTGTTATTTTTCAGCTCTCTATCTGGTGATGGCAGCGATGTTCGCCTCTCCCAGTGCACTCGACCATGTGGTCCGGCTTACGGTGTTAAGCTTTGTTTCGTTTTGTCTGGTTTTATACCTGGTGACAACAACAGTTTTCGCCCCCTCTCCCGATTTCAACTTATATATTTTGCCATCTGAATTGGGCTGTGCCTCGTTTTCGGTCTTGGACATGGAGGGCTCCCACTGCTGCATGGATTGTGGGGCTGCACTTCAGGCTGATGATGGCCACAGCCTGTGCCCCACCCATCTTGGGCGGGATCACCTGTCTGAGAATCCCTGCATGAACTGTAGTTTCATTCCCCATGCAGTGAGGGTGGCTTGATTGGCCCAGTTGTGCTCTCAGGATGATGCTGACCTCCCTCCCTCTGGGCAGATGCCTCCCCCCAGTGTTCGAAGTGCCGTGATGAGACCGCGGTCTCTGTGACAGAAGGAAGCGGTCCAAGTCTGACCAGGGCCTGGCCACGAGGGTCGAGCCGTTGTCGACGGAGTTGGCGGAGATGAAGTCCTTGTTGCAGACACGTCAATCTGATGCCTCACTTCCAGCAGCTGGGCTCTCTTCCCCACCCATGCCGGATTTGTTTGTAGAAAAGGATGTTTGCAGTTAGTGAGCCCAGTGACGGTGCTATGCGGGAGGTCATGTGTATGGCCCCGATGTGGTGCAGATCATCTGGAGCTGCTCTGGTCAGACAGAGGTGGATCTGTTCGCCACGGAGGAGTTGACTCATTGCCCCCTGTGGTACTCCCCAACAGGGCGTCAGGTGCACTGGGTCAGGACGTGCTAGCTCATCCCTGGCCTCGGGTTCTTCTGTACGCTTTTCCGCTCCTCTCGCTGAATTAGCCTGCTCTTCTGAGGTTTCTCGGGGAGGGCCACAGGTTGTTGCTGGTTGCGCGGCCGTGGTTCCAGCTTCTTCAGAGTCTGTGTCACAGCATTCCATGGTGTCTTCAAACCAGGAGGGATCTGCTGTCTCAGTTGGGGGAACGGATATGGCACCCCGACCCTCAACGTCTCCAGCTGTGGGCATGGCCACTGGGAGGCTGACTGGGTGTTTGGACCCTGTCACATGCGCCATATTGAGTGCTAGGGCACCCTCCACTCGTCAGCAATATGACAACAGATGGTGTCTTTTTCTCGGTGGTGTTCTGCCTGCAATGACGATCTGGTTTCCTGTCCGATGCCCACTATTCTGGAGTTTCTCCAGTCTCTGCTTGATAAGGTTCGCTCTCCTTCGACCCTTAAGGTATATGTTGCAGCAATTTCATGTAATCATGCATCTGTTGATGGTCGAACGGTAGGGAGCCATGATCTGGTCTCTCTTTTTCAGCATGGTGCGCGTAGGCTGCTCCCGCCACTGGTTCGGCGAGTGCCTGATTGGGATCTGCTCTTGGTTCTCGAAGCTCTATGCTGTTCCCCTTTCGATCCTTTGGTGCAAGCAGACCTCAAGTGGCTCTCGTATAAGACTGCCTTTTTGTTGGCTATTGTTTCAGCCAAGAGGGCAACCATGCAAGCAGCATACTCTTTCTGTCAGTCCCTCATGTCTCCGATGGGGTCCGGATGGTTCTGGTGTCGCCTTGTAGCCTAACACTGCATTTGTGCCTAAGGTGTTGTCTTGTTCTCACCGTAACCAGCCATTGAGGTTGGCTCGATTTCAGCCTTAGTCCGGTGCATCTGAAGATGGGTCTGAGTTATTATGCCCAGTATAGGCACTGGAGGCATATATTGCGGCCACGGCAGGTGTGAGATGCTCAGACCAGCTTTTCTTGTGCTATGGTGGTCCCAGGCTGGGTTGTCCTCTTTCTAGACAACGTTTCTCCCACTGGATTGTGCATGTCATCTGCCACGCCTACAGTGCACGCTGTGCGCTGCCGGTCAGTGTGAAGGCCCACTTTACCAGGAGCGTCTCTGCTTCCTGGGCTGCTATGAGGGGGGTTCCGCTCGAGGACATATGTGCTGCTGCATTATGGGCTTCCCCAAGCACTTTCACAAGGTTCTACAATGTCAACATCTTCGACACACAGAAGTTAAAGTGAGTCCCATAGAGCTGCAGCAATGAGCCCACATGCCTCGCCGGCTACGCTGGAGCAGATCCAAGAGCACACCCACCCCCATCGGAGGTCCGACAGAGCCTGGGGGCCCAGACCCCGCCAAGCAGCCACCAGGAGTGAGCCAGCACTCAGCTCCAGACACAGAGAACCTCCAACGCACCAGTGGGCAGAGGCACCAGCCACCCGCAGAAAGTGTCACACGGGGGGAAATAGGCATCACATTTGATGGGCGGCCTAAATTGATCGAGGAGAGGGGGCGGCCTAAACTTAACTTGACAGAAAAACAGGCGCAGACATTTACAATCACACGTTCCCACCCTCATGCGTACACATACACTCACACTTTTGCTGCTGCTCTTAGGTGTGTTTGGATGTGATTTGTATCTACATAGAAATGTGTGTGTGACTACAGCTGTTCCACACCAGGGAACAGTTGTTGGTTTTATTGTACTAAACAATTAAGAATCTGTCAATTTACCACAATTCACTGAAAGAAAAATTGAGTACATTTTAAATAGATATAGGAAGCAGGTATTTCTAAGTGCTTCAAGTTACATTAAATGTATAAAGAAAGTACACCCTCTTAATGGTGTCGAGGTTAGGACATATTATGGGTGATCTACCTGGTTCTAAAATTATTTGACTTTAGTCTCAAAAATATGCAACCACACCAGATTCCACACTGTAATTATTTCATGAACACTGATAAAGCAAATATGGAAAAGATATGTGTGGAAAAAGGTAGATCCTTGCCGCTTCCATAGGAAATAAAGGGGAATTTCCGCAGATTCAATGCACTTTATGAACTTGGCAGCAGCAAGTATGAACACCTCTGTATATGCAGTAGTCAGCTCTGGAGCCTACAGGTGTCTGTTAACATAATGCCAGGGTGGAAAGACATCAGTAAGGACGCTAGAAAAGCAATTGTTGGGGCCCATCAATTTCGGAAGGGTGATCATGGCATTTCCTGACAGGGTAAAGTCTCTCATTCTACAGTAAGAAGCATTAATCACAAGTGGGAATGATTTAGGCAAACTGGCAGTCTTCCCCTGAGAGAAAGTCACGATAAATTCACTCTATCAAACCACAAAAACACCAGGAGACCCTACAGGCCTCAATTGGAATGTTAAATGTAAACATTTATTGTCAAATGAGGTGAGATCTTTCCATTTACCATGCAACAATCCATGTAATCCATACAATTATTAAATGCTCACAGTTAAATCAATAAAAAGTACAATGAGTATATCTTCACATTCTAGGACTGAAAGACTGAAGAGCCCTGTATAGTCACATATTAACCTTCTTATCTTTTACAGAAGTACAGCTATAAGTGGAACTAATGAAATGATGTATAATGATTTTCTACAGTACTAAATGTAATCAGTGATCTTTGATTGTCAAATTAAAACATATATAAATAGTAATACATGTGAATAATGACTGTGAGCTGTAATCAACTATAGGAAAGAGATATAATGTTAATCAGTTGTAACGTATGAATAAAAAGAATGAAGTGATGGTTTTGATAGTCGAAAAATTCAAATAGGTCATACTGTTTGGTATCTGATTCACTATGTGTCTCCTATCAGCTTGTTGTCTATGAAATGTCCAGTTCAGACTAGATCTACCCTTGCCAGCTCAGCATGCCACACATAGAGACACCTAGAATGCAGGGCCCTACTCTGGTATGATTGTTTACTCATGACAAGATACGTCTCTTCTCTCCGGGGCTTCACATCATGTTGACCTCATTTTAGATATCTGATGCTCAAGGACTGTTTTATCTCCCTGTCTCCTCTGTATTATGAACTACTTTCTCAGCCTGTGAAGGACTATAAAAGGTCTATGTTTTCCTGTTTACAACAGGACGGGCAGACTGAAACCCTGGTTTGGTTGTATCCTCTGTTCGTTCTCCATTCTTGCAAGAATTAATAAAAGTGCCACTCTGATTCTCACCGTTCTCCTTGTTAAGTGGATTTATTAAGGTGCATTTTGTTTTTTCCATTAACAATTTTTCTTTTTTTTTTAGAATTTTTTTGGCACTAGAGGCCTTTATTTTTGACAGTAGGCAAACAGGAAGGAGGGGCAAAGAGAGGTGGAGACATTCGGCAAAGGTCGCCGGGACTGCCGTTTCGAGGACTATAGCCTCTGTATGTGGTTGCGTGCTAACCACTACACCACCAGCGCCGCGCGCCCCATTAACAATTTTTAACTACAACTGAAGTAAAAGCGAAAAGCTGAGAGTGGAAATGTGATGCTGTGTGAAGTTTAAGGTTGAGCAGATAAGGGAGAAAGCTGTATGCTGACAGGGAGTGATGAAAGCCAGCTGCGAGCTGACAGCAAGTATCGTGAATGCCAATAAATGGCCCAAAAATGTCACTGTGGCCGCAAGACCAAGTATTGGGTAATAATGGAGGAGCCTGACAACAAGGGTTGGACAGTGAGGCTGTCTGCACTATAAGAAAAAAATAGAGACCTGCAGTTGTTTTCTCGCAGAAGACCAGAAAGCAAGATCGGACGGAGAAAGACCCTACAGATGAATCAGCAGACCAGAAACACAGCCCAGCTGATAATTTGCATTAAAAGACGATCAACCTGTGTGCCATATGAAGAACTGTGGCTCGAAATTGAGGATCTGATTTCATCTACTGCATTTTTACCGAGACAACTGAGTGAACTTAGTCGGTGAATGATTGATTGCTCCGAATTTCAGGCTTCCGGTAGTCCTGAACCAAACTCTGTTTTACCTCAAGAGTGGGACATACAGCAATAATGTTTCTGACTTTACTTGACTTACGAGATCAGTGACAGACCATCAGAACCTGGGGCATCAGTGCCTGTCTGCTTAGAGGAAGAAAACTGACGACATACGTAACCTTCCGCCTAAGAAATCAGCTTAGGCCCCCACATTTTGATGGGGGGCCTAAGATCCAGGAGAGGGAGCAGCCCGAGACCCAACCTGACACAAAAACAGGTCACACAGTCACAATCACACATTCCCACCGTCATGCCTAAACATAAAAACACTCACCCAACGTAAAGACACATAACAATTGACGTCATACAGTTATTCACACTCCCCATACATACTCTATGTCAGGATGTGACATTTTGGACTTTGTTTTTGGTTTTGTTTACTTTTAGCTAGATGTTTCTTGTTTGTGTTTTGTATTCATGTTGCTTGTGGTTTTCTGACAGTTTTGCTTTTCTTCTGCCCCTGTGTGTTCTCCTCTTACTCCTAGTTCCCTTGGCGTTGCTTTCCTGTTCATTTTCTTAGAATGGTATTATTATTATTATTTATAGTTCTCTGGTTCCCTTGCGCTCTCTTATTTATTAGTTTCTTTTCTGTTACTCCTCTCGTCAGTGATTTTCCTCTTTTAGTTATTAATTACTCGGTTTAGTTTCCTTTATTCTCTTGTTCCTCTAGTTTATCTTTGTTCTCCAGTCCCTCTTTTATAGGTTAGCTTTAGTTATTGTTTACTTTTATTCTAGTCCTCGTTTCTTCTGCTTCATTCTCAGTTTGTTCTATCAGTGTTGGTTTAGGTTTGTTTACTTTTGTAGTCAGGGTTTCCTTATGGTTTCTGTTTTGCTAAGTTTTTAGGTTGTTGTGTTCCCTCCAGTTTCTCAGTTTACTTCAGTTCATGTTTATTCTTGATTCTTATGCTTTAATTTATCTTGGTCTATAGTTTCATTTAGGTCCGCTCACTGTCTTTTCATTTAGTCCCTTTCCTCATGCTTTAGTTTTATTAGGTTCACCTGTTCCTTCTGTCTCCCTGCCTCTTGTCATACCTGTTCCCTGTTCCTTTGATTACCTGCCCTTTGTATTCCCTTTGTATATTAGTTAGTCTGGTTCATGTGTTCTTTGCTGGTTCCTCCCGATCACAACCCTCTGGTTTTGTTCGTTCCTTGCTACGTTTCTGCAGTGTGAAGTCTAGTAAGTTTTTGGCTCTGAATTCTGATTACGTACCTGCAGTGTTTTTTGTGACGCTTTGACGGATTTGGAATAAAGCTCAAGATTTACTTAAGATGCTGCTACCGAACTCTTGTCTGCACTTTGGTCCACCCCAAAACCACACCGCGACACTCTATACTCCCAGGTCCATGTACCAATATATTATGGGACCTTAACAGAGCTATGTAGGAATTAATATCTGTGAATATCAATGAACTGACGCAATGTTGTAAAGAAGAGTGGGCCAAGATTTTTCTGCAGTAACGTGAAAGAATAATGTTAGACAGAAAACAACTACTGAGAGTTATTGCTGCTAAAGGTGGTTCTAAAACATATTCAATTATAGAGTGGATTTAGTTTTTTATACACAGCTCTTCCATTTGTGCTTCATCATTAATAAATGTCAACATGGTGGGATTCCTTTTCTGTGGTTTTCTAGATGAGGTTTAGATGTTAATAGCTTGAGAATCAGATGAAGATCAAACACTTTTAAACTCGATTCTTAAACCTTATAACTGAAATAGGGTGTACTTTTTTAAAACATGAGTGTATGTTTTCAGAGTATAGTTATGACTGGAAAAAATATGTTTTTAGAACTTTCCTTCTATCTCAGAATGCTCTTTTATCTGACTATTCACTTTCTGTTAGGTTTCAGTATCCACTGAGAATAATGTCCCTTGCTGTTTAACAAGCCAATACCTGATTCATTTAGCTTTTGATTATTAGGACTGAGCCCTTTTAAGTGTCTTTCTAAAAGTTAAACCTGTCTGTTCCTTATCCAGTACTGGTACACCTGAAACATGCTGCACATCATCTATCACAGGAGTTAAGCTGTAGCTACCAAGCTATTCCCCAGCTTTCCCTAAAGATTCTTCATAATTGTAGAGATTGTTTAGGTGGTGTAATCTGAATGAAAGGCAAAGCTGTTTGAAAGAAAAAGCTCAGGCAGACTCTATATGTGCAAAGCATCCTTTGAGACCTTCGGGTTAACTATTGCCTTTGTTTTATCTCTACAGAGCAGCCAGAGCATTCGGAGAATATCTGTCCAACACAAATCCAGAGAACCGCAACGGAGCAGGTAGGGAACACACAGTATAAATTAAACTGCTACTGTAACCTATGTTGAGTTACTACAGAAACAAATGAGGAACATTTTTGTTTGCTGTGTCGACCAATTTTTAACATGAATTTGGCTAAAAATGCATAGACTTTAAATCTAACAATTATAATCCAATTAGAAGATATCATGTAGCAATGCTTAATAGCGTATTATATGGTCCTTATCCAATTTTAACATTTGTTAAAAACAAGCTTTTGAAAAATGTTCCATCATATTAGTATTTATTGATCAGAACCAGGGGCAAAACAGAAAACCAGTGTGTGAAAAAGTGATCTCTTCCTGCTTACATAGGACTGAAGTATCACACAGAATAGTCAAATCTGGGAACATCTATAAAAGCAGGGATTAGGACAGTTCGCTGGTCTGGAGAATATGTTAACACAATGCCAGGAATGAAACACATCAGCAATGGCCTTTGACAAGCAAATGTTGCTGATCAGTCTACCCATCCCAACAGTTTCATTCTAAAACATTTCCAAAAACAATCAAAAACATAGAGTTACATGTCAGAATACATTTAACATGGTGAATTCGAGATGTTTAGCCATTATGCTTATAGCACCATGTTTGGTAAACCCAATTAAGCATGGTGGTGGAACTTGTTTTGCAGCCAAATGATTGAAGTACCTTGCAGCTTTTGAGTCAGCTAGAAAACTCAAGTGAATCATAAGATTAAAAGAACACATTTTTGAGTCCTACAGTTAAACATTAAACCAAACAAGCTTTTCAATATGAAGATCCAGATACAGCAGAATAGTTAGAAAACAGATAATTAAGTTGCTGGAGTGGCTCAGTCAAAGTCTAGATCTGAACATGATTGAAATGCTATAATAAGGCAATTAGATAGCTGTGTATTAGACAAAATTATTACCTAAAGTTATTCCAAGTGAAGTTTAAAGCTACTGAATCTTTGTGAATTACACACTGGTTCTGTATTTTGTTTTCATTTTAGTAAATTAAAATTAGCACAGTGTAACATAATGCCAACATTTACATGATGTGTTGTTGTTCATCTTTGGTTATGTGGGACCTTATTTTCAGATCTGGTAAGGACCTGATTAGTTTTTTTATCTTGTTCTAAAATTAAGAATTTAAAACTTAAAAATGACACTTTTTTTTTTTTTTTACCGTTTTCATGTAATAAGTAAATCATCAAACCTTCTTAATTGCTGCACCAATGGTTGTTTTAGAGTTCTGTAACATACATTTGTCAGGTTTCATCAGAAAAATGGTAGAAAATTGCTTTTAGTTGGTTGTTGGTAATTGTCCCTGCTGCTGAACAAGCAAGGCCTATTTACGGTGCACTGCAGCGTTTTTTCTGTCAGCCATTTTGTGTCAGAGTCCTTTGAGTGCAAAACCTTTTTGATTATGTAAGGAGTAATGAATGATTCAGCAAAGCGTAATTTCAAATTAACCTGTCAAGCTAAATACAGAGAGAAAAACACCCACAAATGGTGTAATGTTTAGCATTAAAACACTGACATTTGAAATCACAAAGCTGTGTAGTCAGGTTTGCTAAGTATGAGCATATAAAAGAGACACATTCTGGTTGTTTTTCATCTCAGTGGGATGTCTGTGACCTGTTTTGTTCAAAACAGAACAGAGCAAATCACAACCCATTATGCTCTTAGCTCTGCTTTTATAGCCTTATTCATTTCAGCTTGTTTTAGAGGATAAAGTGATAAACTAACCAATGAACCCTCCTTTTTTTAAGAATTCCTTTAAAACCAGTTTTACTGATTTTTACCACCATGTATCCGCTTGACACCCTTTATCTATGTTTTAACTTTGAAGTACGGTATACAAGGAAGTAGTCCTAGAGTTGCCTTGCTGTGTGTCAACAAAGACATCCTGTCAGGCTGGTCAACAAAACTCGATTGCAAAACCATTGAAGACACTTGTGTGTCAGCATTTGCTTTGTAGTGTTATCAACTTGGCTCAAATTGCCAACAAAGAGAAGAGTGTCCACAGTTGACGCTTAGCTTGCTCGATTAGTTTCTTTAACAAAGAAAGTTAAATGTAAGATGACTAATGGTGCATACCATTTGTGAAAATGCCCTGCATAGATTATGATAAAGGTATGTGCAATTTGATGTAAAAAGTTACTTATAACAAAAACGTTACATATGTTGGCAAGTAACACTCCCAGAGAGAGAGGCACTTTGCAGGAGATAACTTTTTCAACTCATGTCACTCCCACCTCTCAGGTGCAGCTAGATATTTAATAATCTAACCCAGGGCTACAGGAACGGGAAAAACAAAGGTGCCAACAACCGTGCTACCAGGCCGTCAGAGTAGCCTTCATATCATCATTGAGTTAAAGGGCTTTTCACAGCTTTTTTATGAGTCTGGACTGCATTATTATTAATTGTTAGACTGATTAAACCAGCACTGGATAAATATACATTAAAGTAAGATTGTTTAAAACACAGCTTGAGAATTAATGAAACTTCAACTGTTTTGAAAAAAAAAGTAAAATAATTATTTATTTAGTGCTTTTTTGGCATTCGGTCTTCCTCAGAATTAGAGCAGCCAAAATTCACAACGTATGGAACACCCCCACATTGGCTATAATTTTCTACACTGATTAGATTCTCTAATACCACATTTGTGGTTTGTGAAACCTTTATTTTCTTTGTGAAAGCAAAAAAAATAATTTTTGTTTTAATTTTCCTAATATAATTGCTAAATGATTTCAGGTCTTATCTCATTCTTGTGAACCCAAGGCCATGGGTGGGCCACAATAGTGTCTCGGGCTGGGAGGGAATCTGAAGGATTTTGGTATGTCTGGGTGGACAGTAACTGTCTGGAGGCTGGGAAAATTTCTGGGGCCTGGTGTCTGTGGTCCTGGACAGTTGGAGAGCTGGCTACAAAGGAGGATTCATGCTGGTACCCAGGTGCCCACCCTCTCTTCCCTCACATATGTAACACCACAAATCAATAGGGTCATTGGGATGTGGGAAAATGGGTCTTGTGTGCATGGGGGGAGCACCCTAGTGCCAGGCAGTCTTGCTGCCGGGGGTTGTTGCGGGCTCTTGGCTGCCAGGGGGACCAGTTCCCAGGCTTGGCTTGTGCGGCTGGGAGTGTGGGTGTGGCTTGGTTGCGGGGAATCAGTGCCCTTTCTCTCACTTTGTGCCTCTTTTGCCTGGGGGCTGCTGCTCCTGTGCCTTGCTGGCGACCTATTTCTGTGCGGGGCATACGGCTGCCCTTGGACAATGCTTTATGTCTGGTTGCCTGAGACAGCTGCAGCCTTCCTGAGCCGGGTCTACCTTTCCTTTGCTGCTGTTAGTTTCTGTGGATGTAGGGCTTCTACCGTTCTCGCCACAATTACAAAGGTACACTTCTAGGTGACAAACTCACATTCACATATATCCACTCAACACAAAGACATTTATTTCTACAGATATGCTAACCCACCCACCCACAAGCACACGCACACACTAAGACACAACTACTCAAAATAATTGAAGGTCATACAAACGCAGGTTACCGTTAACATCAATGTGGCCTGTCTACTTTGATGCTGGATTGAACTTTTACTTAATAAAGTAAATCACACAATTAGCATGCTGTCTTGACATATCCTTTAGGATGGCACGCAAAACTGTCTGGCACATGTGGGCAACCATCTGCTCCACATGGTATGCCAGAAATGCCTCGACAGGACACAATAAAAACAATTGTTGTGAACCCAATATCATATATTGTCATATCTCAGGAGCTGAATTGTTGCACCCCACATCCACTACTATTCACCAAATAACTAAGGAAAAGTTCTCTACCTGCCCTTTGACCACCGGGGTAGGTTTTACTTTTCAAGCTTTAGTTATTTGTTTGAAACCGGGGGTTTGATGCATCTTGACTGTTCTGGCAGATCTCCATCTTTTTCTTGTTGCTAGTATTTGCTGGAGCTACTGTCCCAGTTTGGGATAAACAGCCCCGACTGATCAGACAACCATTGGCACTACTCAGGCTTTGACCTTTACTAAGTTCTAAGTCTGACATAGTATTGTTTGCCTAAGCTGACAGGACAGGACATGTGAAAAAGATTCTCTACTTCCATGAGCCCCATTTGTTTTTTAAGCTTTTTGTGTTCTCTGTTCTTAATGTTGGTGTTGCTATGTGTACCACAGTTGACTCTACTTTCTTACCACCAATATATGACGTTGATTAGCAATCACCTACTTATCAATCTGGATCTTGGAACCCCACAGGAACGTAGCCCTTACTTGTTCCCAAAGAGGAAAAAACTATCTCATTTTATGTCTACATTTAGCATTTTAGATATGTATCTTGTATGATAACATGTTTTAAGATCAACACCAAATACCTGTTATTTCATATGCCTTCTCTAAATTCTCTCCATCCCTTCTCTTTCTCTTCATGCGCAGATCATCTTTTGTCAGACACCTTCCCCGGTCAGGACTGTGATTCTCCAGACATTGGTCGTTTGCAGAACAACAATCTGCCACCACACAGCAACAGTTTGCCCATAACTAAAACCAGCCAGTCCCATCAGCCCAATCCTAGGACAAATCAGCAGTCAGCTCCTCAGGTCCACATCCTCAAGGCTCAAGTGCCTTTGGGTCTGTCAAAACGTAGACTCTGTGTTGAGCGAAGCCTCTCCACAGAGGAACCACCAAGTGACAGAGGCTTTGAAGGGAGAGTTGCTTTGAAGCTACCCAGTATGTATACAATAACAAGGGAAGGTAGGATGACTCTAGGGGGCCCTGGAAGTGAGGAGACTGTAGAGTTGGAGGTGCTGAAGGTATTGAAGGGTCCCAGTGAGCAGCCAGTGCCCCAGTCCTCCAGCCCTGCCATCTATAACCTGTCCTGCACCAGCCAGCCATCAGTTACAGCTGTTTGTGGTAGCCACCACCGCAGTATCCATCATGGGACTAGCCATCACCATACCAACCAGCAAAAAGGGGGGCCTTCATCATCCCTACAACCTCTGCAGAGCTCGAGGAGTGCCAGCAACATCGGTGACTGGGGGATAAAGAAAGGGGGGTCAAGGAAAGAGAACAGCCCAAACTGTGTGGCCTGCATCCGTGTCCCATGTCAAAGCCAGCGATCCTTGGACTTGGATACCTCACCACAGGATGGAGGAAAGTACCGCAAGAAACTAGAGAGGGTGTACAGTGAGGACAGGACATCCAGTGAGGACAGGACATCCACCAATGACAGGGGTAAAGAAAAATCTTTGGATGAGTGGATAGAAAATTAACCAATGGACAACAGAAAGAACTTTAACTTTGACTCTTGCAGTAGCTCTGATTTAGTTCTGAATAATTCTGGCTAAATTTGGCTAAAAATGTTTACCCAATAGTTTAGTTGTTATTTAATATTATTGACTTGAAAAAATCCTCAGCTTAAGTTAGAAAGTCATACTCAAAGGCAAGCTCATAATGACCACAATACGGATAAATCTGATACGCTAGTAACAATTTAAAAGATACTGTTCCACAGACCATGTCTGTTAGGCTTAAACGTACCTCCTCTCAAAAGTAATGCCATGATACCGAAAACTTATTAAACTACTTCCATTCATACTTATTTTTTTGTGCAAACTGTAACCATAAAATATGCTTTATTTATTTGGTGGTCCGCTGATGATGCAGTCCCCCAATGCAACCTTCTGCTTGTGTCTGGTGGACTATAGCTGAATAATATTCCAAAACTTACAAGTTTTTATTAGCATGGTCATTTAATTTGGTCTTACTAATAATTTCGAGGAATGTCCAGATCCGGTTACAAGTATTAGGTTGGAATGCCGATCATGGCATTTATTCAATAATTGTGTCAGAGTAGTTTACTGCACTCAATGCCTGATCTCTGTTGTCTCCCTATTTTCTAGGTCTTACTTTAGCTGCACTGTAAAAATTGTAAATGTTGTTAAAGATGTCTGCCATAGAACATTGTGATGTAATGTGCCAAATCCTGTTTCTACCATGTGTTCCATTTTGAACTATTTTACAGCAGAAACGGAAAGCTGTTCAGTCTCCATTTGGAGACTTAGCAGTCTGAATATTACTTTAAGTGAAGAAATAGCCTAACACAAGAGTCACCCACCCATTTCTGAAAGTGGGTTAAGTGAAGGTACACACTGTAGAGGAAAGTCTAAATAAACGAGGTAACTTTCCATGGCACAGAAACGAGGCAAAAAGAAGTACTGAATTTATCGCCATCACTGTGGTGAAGAATATAAATTTTCTTTATCTCTTGCATTGTCATTTCTCATGTGACTGCTATTGTCTTTAAAATATATTAGAAATTCAGTTGCTTGATATCCCTGCTTAGCCTCATGGCACGCTGCATAGTGAACAATGCAGTGTTCACTATGCAGTGTGCATACATAGCAGTTTCATGGATCTTATACTGCAGAGCATATGGGGAAGCAATCGCAGACATGCCAAAAAAATGGGAAGTAAACAAAGAGTGTGTCCTCATCATTTTAGATGATAATGCAGGAAATACAAAGCGTGCAGCTCTGTGCTGTTGGTCTGCTTGGTTTGTAAGACAAAAAATTGACAAGTAATGTTGCTTGGAAACATCAGTGCTAAACATTGAAAAATCTATGGTGAGAGCTGTGAAATCTGTAACCATTTCATCCCTGCTAAATGTTTTATTTCATGAAACTGTACCTCAAGTGCTAAGTGCTTATTTAGAGGTGCTCTCACCTATTGATGATCCATTAAACTATACATGGACGGGACTGCTACCTACCTGCCTCTGGATGGAGTATAGATTCAGTCTTAACACACTGCTTCTACATTCAGATGAAGTCATGGTATGGTGTGTATTACCTTGCGTCTTGTGTTCTTGCTGTGCTTTCCCACTACTTTAACCTGGCCCTAAGGGTTTTAGAGCAATTTCTGTCTGAAATTACATAACAGAAATAAAGAATAGTTCCACACTTATAAAGTCTAAATGCAAACTATCGGTACCTATGTAAAGGTTAGACGTAATACTTTTCCAGTGGAACCACTATTGCTACTCCTACTGTGTCTGATTATTTTGTGATAAAACAAAGACAAAATCCAATTTTTTGAACCTATGCATGTCTGGTTTCTAATGATAACTGACATAATGGTTTGCTGCAAAAAGAATGGGGTTTTATGTTGCATTGAGTCCCCGCTGTCCCAGACCTTTAACGTGATCTTGGGTGTTTTAATTGCTGTAAAACCGCAAGTATTTGTGAAAAACTGCTTTGGCAAATTGTTTAATTAATATTAAAGCATCCTCTTGTGAGGGATTTAGCTGTGTCCAAATTGATGTTAGAGGCGGAAGAAAACAGAGTGTCTCAGCTGGACCCACCGGTATCCATAGGGCTAAAGAGGTTAAAGGAACATATATGCAAGCTTCCGTTTTTACTGGTATCCTCTGCTGATTGTAAGGCTTGTGTTAAAAATACCCTGCTCTCTGACTCATCGCCTTCCTTTTGTTTTCTGTCTTTACAGAGGACAGTTATAATAGCTGGGTCCCCAAGGAGAACATGTTCAGCTTTCAGACAGCCACCACCACCATGCAGGCGTGAGTATGGCCAGGAAGTTCGCCTTAACTCCTACTCTGTTCATCACATTGTCTTACTGCACCACCATCTTGTTGATACGACCTGTTTGGTGCACCGTTGTGGTCAAACGTTAACAAGAACTCATCATATTTGAATCATGTCTTTTTGTTTGGGTGGAGTGATTATACAACATACAACTACAGTGATTTTTAAAAACAAAAATTAGGTGCACATGTTTGTATTTTTTGGGGTGTTCACTATTCCACACAAAGTCAAAATTCTGAATCAGGTATGTATACATTTATTTAACAAAACCTTGTAATAAATGGGACTGGAGTTCCTTAATTGTTTAGAATAGGATTACTGATTAATTGTTTCTTGTTCATTTGAAAACAACTGCAGTTTCAAGATCATCAGTTTATACAACTGTACATATATAGTTAGTTAGATAGCTAAGTTAGATGGATGTGTTACAACTTTGCCAAGTAAAGGAAGAAGACCAAAACTGTTACCCCCAGATGAAATGAACCTGGTCAGGAACAACCAGGGAACCATCAAGACTGAAGCTTACCATGAAACGCAAAACTGCTGCAACTCATTTAAAAACATATTTATTCACTTGTCTAAATTGATGTCTTCTGGGTCTGGAATGTCCGTCTTTTGTTTTTTGATATTCTACAAGATGGACAGCACTTTGGTCATCTCTTGTTGTTTTTACATATGCTGTCTAAATAAAGTGACTTGACACCAGTGTCACCATCTATAAGAACTGAGAAGTTGTGGACTAATAAAGAATTCCCCACTCCTAAACTGACACCTCAAAGCATGACTGAATGTTGCAGCTCCACACATAGACAAGCCCAATGATCTCTTGGATACAGTTGGATATTCCAACAGAACAAGATCTGATGTACTAGATCTGAGCCAGGGAACCAACCAGCAAAGAAGAGTGGTCATTTATTAGGCTCGCATTAAAAGACTCGTACTCGTACTGGTCGTCTTCCGCTTTATCCGGGACCGGGTTGTGGGGGCAGCAGACTCAGCAGAGACGCCCACACATCCCTCTCCCCAGACACCTCCTCCAGCTCCTCCGGGGGGAGCCCAAGGCGTTCCCAGGCCAGCCGAGAGACATAGCCCCTCCAGCATGTCCTGGGCCGTCCCCTGGGCCTCCTCCCAGTGGGACGTGCCTGGAACACCTCCCGAGGAAGGTGTCCAGGAGGCATCCGGTATAGATGCCCGAGCCACCTCAACTGGCTCCTCTCCATGTAGAGGAGTAGCGACTCTACTCCAAGCCCCTCCCGGATGGCCGAGCTCCTCACCCTATCTCTAAGGGAGTGCCCGGCCACCCTACGGAGGAAGCTCATTTCCGCCGCTTGTATCCGGGATCTTGTTCTTTCGGTCATGACCCAAAGTTCATGGCCATAGGTGAGGGTAGGAACGTAGACCAACCGGTAAATCGAGAGCTTCGCTTTTCGGCTCAGCTCTCTCTTCACCACAACGGACCGGCACAGCAACCCCGTTACTGTGGCAGCCTCACCGATCCGTCTGTCGATCTCCCGCTCCATTCTTCCCTCACTCGTGAACAAGACCCCGAGATACTTAAACTCCTCCACTTGAGGCTGGAACTCCCCTCCAACCTGAAGAGGACAAGCCACCCTTTTCCGATCGAGAACCGTGGCCTCGGACTTGGAGGAGCTGATCTTCATCCCAGCCGCTTCACACTCGGCTGCGAACCGCCCCAGTGCATGCTGTAAGTCTTGGCTAGAGGGGGCCAGCAGGACCACATCATCTGCAAAAAGAAGAGACGAAATCCTCTGGTCCCCAAACCAGACCCCCTCCGGCCCTTGGCTGCGCCTAGAAATCCTGTCCATAAAAGTTATGAACAGGACCGGTGACAAAGGGCAGCCCTGCCGGAGTCCAACATGCACCGGGAACAGGTCCGACTTAGTGCCGGCAATGCGAACCAAACTCCTGCTCCGCTTGTACAGAGATCGGACGGCCCCTAGTAAAGGGCCCCCGATTCCATACTCCTGGAGCACCCCCCACAGGGCATCACGAGGGACACGGTCGAACGCTTTCTCCAGGTCCACAAAACACATGTGGACCGGTTGGGCAAACTCCCATGAACCCTCGAGTACCCTGTAGAGGGTATAGAGCTGGTCCATTGTTCCACGGCCGGGACGAAAACCACACTGCTCCTCCTGAAGCCGGGGTTCGACTATCGGCCGGACTCTCCTCTCCAATACCCTGGCATAGGCCTTACCAGGGAGGCTGAAGAGTGTGATCCCCCTGTAGTTGGAACACACCGTCCGGTCACCCTTCTTATGTAGGGGGACCACCACCCCAGTCTGCCAATCCAAAGGCACTGTCCCCGTCCGCCACGCAATGTTGAAGAGGCGTGTCAACCATGACAGCCCCACAACATCCAAAGACTTGAGGTACTCAGGGCGGATCTCATCCAACCCCGAAGCCTTGCCACCGCGGAGTTTTTTAACCACCTCGGTGACTTCAGCCTGGGTGATGAAAGAGTCCAACCCCGAGTCCCCAGCCTCTGTTTCCAGCAGGGAATGCGTGATGGCAGGATTGAGGAGATCCTCGAAGTACTCCTTCCACCGGCCGATAATGTCCCCAGTCGAGGTCAGCAGCTCCCCACCCCCACTGTAAACAGTGTTGGCGAAGCACTGCTTCCCCCTCCTGAGGCGCCGGACGGTTTGCCAGAATCGCTTCAGGGCCAACCGGTAGTCCTTTTCCATGGCCTCACCGAACTCCTCCCAGGTCCGAGTTTTTGCCTCTGCCACCGTCCGGGCCGCGGCACGCTTGGCCCCACGGTACCCGTCAGCCGCCTCAGGAGTTCCACAAGCCAACCACAGCCGATAGGACTCCTTCTTCAGCTTAACAGCATCCCTTACTGCCGGTGTCCACCACCGGGTTCTGGGATTGCCGCCGCGACAGGGACCGCAGACCTTACGGCCACAGCTACGGGCAGCAGCACCGGCAATAGATGCGGAGAACATGGTCCACTTGGACTCTATGTCTCCAACATCCCCCGGGATCTGGTCAAAGCTCTCCCGGAGGTAAGAGTTGAATACATCCCTGGCCAAGGGGTCCGCCAGACGTTCCCAGCAGACCCTCACTATGCGCTTGGGCCTGCCAAGTATGTCCGGCTTTCTCCTCCCCCAGCGGATCCAACTCACCACCAGGTGGTGATCAGTGGACAGCTCAGCCCCTCTCTTCACCAGTCATGTTCATTAAAAGACATTCAACTAAATTTTAGGGAGGGTATTTATACATAATTTAGCCCATAATTCTAGTTTTGACCCTTAGTGAATTAGAGAAAATAGACAATAAGTAAAAACATGTGCACTTAATTCCTTTTTAAAACGTATAGAAGTTTTATACTGCATAATTGTTTGGAAAATAAATGGTCCAAAATCAGCCATTGAATATCCAAAATTAATATTTTATTAATGCTGTTCAAAAACATGTTCGCTCCCATTTTCTCTGTCTGTATGTCAGTGTCTCCAGGTCTATTTTCTGTCCATTTCCATCTGCTTGTTTCTCTATTGGGGTCAGACTGATATGTGGCTCTGACATGGCCTTTGATTAAAATGCCTCACCCCTGTCTTTCACCTCTACATGAGGGGTTGTAGTTTTATTGATTACATCTTCATTGATTAAAGTATTAGTCCTAATTGCCACCACTAATATAAAATGACAGTAATGAAGTTTCTGCTGCTCCTATGGGTTATGAATTAGATTTGAAGTTAGGCTTCCTGTAGATATTTTTAATAAGGTGAGAACTGAAATATATATCAGTCCTTGATATGTGTGTGAAGTATTTTAGTTGACCGTGTTGCTAACCTTTCCTACATTTTTATTTCTTTTCTCTTTTCTTCTTTCTCTGTTTTGGCGGCCTTCCAAAACTCGACTGTAGCATATCGTGAGTAACCCTTTCAAACGCCTCCACTGTTTTTTTCTTGCTGCTCTGCCTTTTTCTCTCACTGTGAGTTAGGTAATATGTCTTGAACCCTTTTCCTCCTGTGGCTTTGTGGTTTATAGTCTGCTGTGTCCTTAACCCCCACAACCCTTAGTGTCTGCAGTACTAAGTGTGTGATGTTTTGAGTTCAGTAATCAGTAGTCGGCTGCAGTGCGGGGAAGGTACAGTGTAGTATGACAGGTGAAGCACTAAGCCTTTAGCTGCACCTAAACAAGACTGGCCTGCACGACTTAAAATGCTGACATCTCTGACAGCAAGTGTCACTAAAAATACATCTCATCATGACTGTGCAAGAGTGTGCACTTGTTTGTCTAAAATCATTAGTTTATGTAGCCACTATTAAAAAAATTTGATAATGAAAGAAATCCTTCGCTCCCACCTGTTACACTGTTTTCTATGGCGGAACCTTAAAAAATGGATCTGTTAAACTAACAGGTTTTGTTTCCGGGCATTCAGCATTTGTGAAGTAGCTTTTTTCTACTTCACAAATGCTGAATGCCCAGAAACAATACTATACACTATACTGAAAATTAATTTAGAAAAGTGACTCTTATTTTCATTTTTCATTCATATTCTTTTGAACTGAAAAAAATCGCAGGATACTGTAATGCACCAGGCAAAATTTCAGTCGGACACTGAGAGCGGTTTAGAATATTTAATATAACAAAGACTGGCAGGAGTTATGAAAACTCTGCAGGAAGGGACTGTAGCTTCTGTGAGGGGAGAGCAGAGGCGGTTCTACATTGAATTGCTCCCTGGGCAAGACCCTCTCTGAGTGCCTGACTTTTCTTGACTTCCTTGATGCAAAATCATCAATAATGTCATCATAGGAGATCTGCTCCCCTATTGAGTGGTTGATACTGATAACCGCGAGGCCAGTGAGCCATTCCTGAGACATGGTTGACCTCAGGTACGACTTAATCAAATTTAGTTTTGATAAGCTCCTCTCTGCTTGAGCCACAGTGACTGGCAGAGTGATTGCAATCCTGAGAGCAGTCCAAAAGTTGGGGTAGATCTCAAAAAGATCCCTGTCATCCATAAAAGTGATAAGCTCTAGGAGGCTCATGTTTTTGGATGGCAGGTCAGAGAGGTTCTTGATTTCCTGCAAAAGCATTTTACTGTCCAAAATAATCAGAGTGGCCTATAAAGTGCAGTGTGGTGCCAAGTGCCTTGCATTGCAACTCTTATACAAAATAAAACGTCCGTCAATTGCATGTCTCTTGAGACAAACATTTGGCATGTAAGGGCATGTTTGATGCCCTTACATGCTAAATGTTTGTCATTCCATGCTATATTAATTCAGGGAGGGACAATTCAATTTATCTAATGAATACAATTTTTTTTTATTAATTGTTTGGGTTATTTTCTGCCTCGAATTCTGTGCTTGGCACACTTTTAGTGATGACTAGTTAAACTAGCTTTGTCACGAAATGAAGTTGTAGCAAATGGCAAATGTTCAAAATTAATGTTAAAGATATGAAAAATCCAATGCCTAATTATAGGTCCCAGGATAATAAAACAGTATAATAATAAATAATAACTGAACTCGTAACAGTTTTGCCACAAAGCATGATATTATGGTGAAATTAACTCATGTTTGTTGAGTTGAGACCAAATTATTATTTTGTAAGCATAGCAAGCATAATAGCAAGAAAGCTAACAAACGAAAACATTATACCAACATTAGCCCTTCATTCATAACATGGACACCGTAATCATACAGAGGGAACATACCTTTATCATTTGGTGGTTTCTCCTCTTCTTCTTTTCTTTTTTTTATGAATTGGGCACCTGATGGCTTTGACCATTTCGGTCCATCTCTGCATTTATTTGTCACTTAACAAAGAAACATATTTCCATCCCCCAACACGTCACTTACAACCAGTGGTCAAGACAAAACCAATTCATTTGTGACCTCATAAACAATTTGTATCATTTATTCTTATAATCTTTTCACACAATTCAGAAAAATGTGCAGGAATTATGAAATGTGTTTTTTTTTGTTGAGAAACTCAAGGTGTGACTGATTTGAATTCCATTAGACCATTGCTGTAGAGTGGATCCCCCACCCCGCACCCCCCTTGTCTTTTCCATTTGAGAGAACCCCGAGGTGAACTGGCCCCTCCCCATGGCCTTTCCTCTATGGAAGCAAATCGTTACCATATTTCAAATGAAAAAGCATTTTCAGAAATGCTTTTTCATTTTAAGAATGTGGCTGCATTGTTTGACTCATAAATGAAATTAGTAATCAATAATCCTGTTTGCATTTTAATTTTCTTCTTCAAGACTGCTCATTCTTTCACTTAATTAAAATGAAAAAGAAAAAGACATTTGAGATTTATTTTTCAAAATGTACCCCAGCAAATGGATACCAAAATTCAATTTTAAATGTAAAATTTGAAAATGAAAAAGCATTTCCAGAAATGCTTTTTCATTTTAAGAATGTGGCTGCATTATTTGACCCATAAATAAAATTAGTAATCAATCATCCTATTTGCATTTGCATTTTCTTCTTCATGACTGCACATTTTATGCCATAATCAAAAAGAAAACAAAGCAGACATTGCTTTTTCGTTTTCGTGGTCTGCCCGCAAAGTACTGCCCAGAACTCGAAAACAAAAAAGCATTCCGAGCGGCGGGCGCAGCAGAGTGACGTCAGCAGCCGCTCTTCCTCAGCTCCCTGCTGACCGAGCTACCCATCTTTTTCGGTAGGGGGCGCTGTGCACGTCTGCATTGCATTACATTGCAAACGTGCCGAGAAATTGATTGAATTGCAGCAGGGCCGAGCTCAATTTGTGGCAGTGGCAGGCAGAACTGGTAGTTCCGGTGGCAGAACTGCCACAGCCTGCCACCGAAGCTGCCACCGGAACCGCCACAGCCTGCCGCAGGGTGGCAGGGGATTCCGCGAGGATGCCAGAAGGTGCCAGACCGGCCGTAAAAGCTTGCCAATGCGGTTGCCGCTGTTTTTGTGGAAGCTGATGCTGATTATCGGCAAATGAGTTGTCATTATTGTTAATAGTGTCTGTGGAGCTGCCACCGGAAGTGATGCCAAACGGGATGTCATTGTTATAGCCTGTTACCTTTACATGATGATTTCATTATTAATTATTATTTAATAAACAGCTTTAGACCCATAACATAAGGTGATTGTATTTACTTGACATGGATAATAAATAGCACTATGTGTATGTGTGACGTGTTGAAAGGATAACGAAGATTTATTGCACAAACAGCCGGTTTATTTTAGAGCACGAGCGGCTATTCTGAATTGTCATTCACAGAAAATGATAAATAATGCTTAAAAACACGCTGGATGTCCCAGGCCATAAGGCTGCCACGAGGATGCCACAGCCTGCCACTGGAACTACCAGTTCTGCCTGCCACTGCCACAAATTGAACTCGGCCCTGCTGCAATTCAATCAGTTTCTCGGCACGTTTGCAATGTAATGCAATGCAGACGTGCACAGCGCCCTCTACCGAACAAGATGGGTAGCTCGGTCAGCAGGGAACTGAGGAAGAGCGGCTGCTGACGTCACTCTGCTGCGCCCGCTGCTTGGAATGCTTTTTCGTTTTCGAGTTCTGGGCAGTACTTTGCGGGCAGACCACGAAAACAAATGTCTGCTTTGGTTTCTTTTTGATTATGGCATAAAATGTGCAGTCATGAAGAAGAAAATGCAAATAGGATGATTGATTACTAATTTTATTTATGGGTCAAAGAATGCAGCCACATTCTTAAAATGAAAAAGCATTTCTGGAAATGCTTTTTCATTTACAAATTTTACATTTCAAATTGAATTTTGGTATCTATTTGCTGGGGTACATTTTGAAAAATAAATCTCACGTCATTTTCTTTTTCATTTTAATTAAGTGAAAGAATGAGCAGTCTTGAAGAAGAAAATTAAAATGCAAATAGGATTACTGATTACTAATTTCATTTATGAGTCAAACAATGCAGCCACATTCTTAAAATGAAAAAGCATTTCTGAAAATGCTTTTCCATTTGAAATATGGTAACGATTTGCTTCCATATTCCTTGTCTCACAAGCAAGACGAGGAAAGGCCATGTCAGCCTATCAGCCTCTGTGCAGCGTGCATGCTGGGCAGCTGTGGCATCTTCTCACTGCAAGCCGGGGGGGCCTGCAGCTACAAAGGGTCCCACGTCAGTTTGCCAATTCCTCGCCCACACAGTGACATGATAGATAATGGAAAACCACTGTTGTGATTATGAATATGAATATATTATTTAATATACTTTAATATTTTGCCCTGCGATGGACTGGCGACCTGTCCAGGGTGTACCCCGCCTCTCGCCCATAGACTGCTGGAGATAGGCACCAACTTCCCCGTGACCCACTATGGAATAAGCGGTAGAAAATGACTGACTGATTGACTTTAATATTTTATTAAATAATATTTCGGTCTGTTAAGGGTTGTCCTGTGAATACCAGCCCAATAAGATGGTGGTATTAGGACAAAAGTGAAAGGGATGAGCCAAGCTCTGACATTATTGAACAGCAAAACTCTGCACACATACAGAATGAATTCACACAATTTCTTAAAAAACAAGAATTTATTAACAAAAATTAGTCAACTCAATGTCAAACATATTTCAATCAACAAACTATTTGCTATGCTAAAACAATCCAACTAAACTACCAAACAAAATGAAAGAATAAGGAAGACTAATGGGCTATGTACAATACAAACAAATTAGTCAAAGATGGTTGAAAACCATGACGGAAAGAGTGATGCAATATTGCCATGCAAAATATTAGCATATTGTGATAAAGTTCATTATTTTCCATAATGTAATGATGAAAATTTAACATTCATATATTTTAGATTCATTGCACACTAACTGAAATATTTAAGGTCTTTTATTGTCTTAATACGGATGATTTTGGCATACAGCTCATGAAAACCCAAAATTCCTATCTCACAAAATTAGCATATTTCATCCGACCAATAAAATAAAAGTGTTTTTAATACAAAAAACGTCAACCTTCAAATAATCATGTACAGTTATGCACTCAATACTTGGTCGGGAATCCTTTGGCAGAAATGACTGCTTCAATGCGCGTGGCATGGAGGCAATCAGCCTGTGGCACTGCTGAGGTCTTATGGAGGCCAAGGATGCTTCGATAGCGGCCTTTAGCTCATCCAGAGTGTTGGGTCTTGAGTCTCTCAACGTTCTCTTCACAATATCCCACAGATTCTCTATGGGGTTCAGGTCAGGAGAGTTGGCAGGCTACTTGAGCACAGTGATACCATGGTCAGTAAACCATTTACCAGTGGTTTTGGCACTGTGAGCAGGTGCCAGGTTGTGCTGAAAAATGAAATCTTCATCTCCATAAAGCTTTTCAGCAGATGGAAGCATGAAGTGCTCCAAAATCTCCTGATAGCTAGCTGCATTGACCCTGCCCTTGATAAAACACAGTGGACCAACACCAGCAGCTGACACGGCACCCCAGACCATCACTGACTGTGGGTACTTGACACTGGACTTCTGGCATTTTGGCATTTCCTTCTCCCCAGTCTTCCTCCAGACTCTGGCACCTTGATTTCCGAATGACATGCAGAATTTGCTTTCATCCGAAAAAAGTACTTTGGACCACTGAGCAACAGTCCAGTGCTGCTTCTCTGTAGCCCAGGTCAGGCGCTTCTGCCGCTGTTTCTGGTTCAAAAGTGGCTTGACCTGGGGAATGCGGCACCTGTAGCCCATTTCCTGCACACGCCTGTGCACGGTGGCTCTGGATGTTTCTACTCCAGACTCAGTCCACTGCTTCCGCAGGTCCCCCAAGGTCTGGAATCGGCCCTTCTCCACAATCTTCCTCAGGGTCCGGTCACCTCTTCTCGTTGTGCAGCGTTTTCTGCCTCACTTTTTCCTTCCCACAGACTTCCCACTGAGGTGCCTTGATACAGCACTCTGGGAACAGCCTATTCGTTCAGAAATGTCTTTCTGTGTCTTACCCTCTTGCTTGAGGGTGTCAATAGTGGCCTTCTGGACAGCAGTCAGGTCGGCAGTCTTACCCATGATTGGGGTTTTGAGTGATGAACCAGGATGGGAGTTTTAAAGGCCTCAGGAATCTTTTGCAGGTGTTTAGAGTTAACTCGTTGATTCAGATGATTAGGTTCATAGCTCGTTTAGAGACCCTTTTAATGATATGCTAATTTTGTGAGATAGGAATTTTGGGTTTTCATGAGCTGTATGCCAAAATCATCCGTATTAAGACAATAAAAGACCTGAAATATTTCAGTTAGTGTGCAATGAATCTAAAATATATGAATGTTAAATTTTCATCATTACATTATAGAAAATAATGAACTTTATCACAATATGCTAATATTCTGAGAAGGACCTGTATTTATGTTTGAGAACCAAGGATTATCTTGAAGAATCTGGAAATTAAGTTAAGTTAGTCTTGGAACTAACTTAGGCAATAATTACTATACCTTTAAACAACCATTCACAATGCAAGATCAGATAAAACATTGTTTTGATAAAACATTTTAAAGAATGATTTGCTGAATAAAATCAATCTTCTGGAACACCACTCAGATTCCAATAACAATGTTTACATGCACAAAATTTCATGATCATATTCAAATAAATAAATACAAATATGCTGTTTATATGGGCGGAAAATTAAATAATCCACTCATGACGTGTTTACAGGCACCATGCTTTATTCAGAGTAAAGCGTGGTGAACATGCGCACAGTTGTTGGAAGAAAAAGCTTTATATCCATCTGTGCTGTTAAAAAGAAAACAACAAACATGGAAGTGTGTTGGTTCTGAGTGTTTTGAGTGTTCAGAATGGAGTCGTACCAGGTTCTGAGAGCGGTTGAGGCATTATTGCTTTCCACAATTAGGCTACTGGCTTAATGTGGCATCAGACCAGTTTTTTCTTCGTGATTATGCATCTTGCCACTAAAGGTGGAAATGTGTCGCGCTGACATGGAGCACACATGCGCAGTCTGGTCAGTTTGCCACAATCAAAATGACATGTTCCGAACAAGTGCTGGCATACCCGCTGTTCGGATTGACAATCAGCACTAGCCACCCCCCTTATTCAGAATATAATTTAATTTGGATTGAGCCAAATCCAATCAGGATATTCCGATTGGCCTGTTTACATTATGCATTTTTATTCTGATCAGCCCTTTATTACTTATGTCCGTGTACCACAACCATTGGACCAATTTCAAAATTGTAAAATAACAGTTTTTACAGGTAGAAACATGGCTGTGCCTTGGGATCTGCAGTGTCAGTGATATTGGCCAACCTCAATATGAAGGAATTGGGAAGGAGAGCCCTGAACACCTTTGAGGGAACACCGACGAGCCACGTACCAAGTACCCAAAATGCGGCCACACAAACCATTAACAAGAGGTGGTTGTAGCTGAAGCTGGGCTATACAGGCAAAAGAATTAGCATAATGTTTTTTTCTGTATTGTATGGTTTTGATTATTAGTTAGCATGATACAGTTTCAAATTAACAACCCTGGTTTTTTATTGCGTTGCATTACTTGTGATGATGTTAAAAGTCAAGACAACATTTGAAGCCTGAGTCAAAAATGGTGTTTATGGATTCTTTAGAAAATATGGGCTATATGCTACACAACAACCTATGCTTTATGACAGAAGATAGCAAAATAACAGTGGAATGTTCTGAGATAGTGACAAGGGATGAGGGAAAAAACCCTGTGGTATAACCAGATCCTATGCTATCACAGCTTAGCCTTCAGGACTAACTAATCTTAATTGATGCTAAATGGAGACAACAAAACATTTAGCTGCTGTTGATGCCATATTAGCTGCTTAGAGACCCATTCAATAAATTAGAATGTTATTTAAAGTCTATTTACTTCAGTCACTCCGTCAGTAAGTGAAACACAAAATATACAAGACACAGACTTTAAGATTAGAATATTGCATCAGAGCAATTAAAAATATTTTTAATTCAGAAATGTGTGCTTATTAAAAATTATGGTTATTATGTATTAATAGGTTATTTTCCAAAGTAATTTTTAATCAGACAAATAAGCCTTATCAGAACCCATATTCTGATTTATTAGACATGAATGTACATCCTATTTTACACCAGAACCTCAGTACAAAATCCATGAATTATTCCCTTGAGGTTTTTAGTTTTGTGCATGCTAATGTCTAGACTGATTACAATAAAAACAAGGCTTAACTTGGTAAGTGCTTCAAACTGTTGATTTCGTTTTTATTTCTTTTTTATTTCTAATGCTGGAAAACAGCAATGTATTCTTGTCTTTCATGCCTGATACAGTATAATTTATCACTTCTAATGATGTAGCTTTCCACCTAAGTATAACTTTATAACTATAAGATTAGAAAATATTTAAAACATTAAAACAATTAGGAAAAAATTCTTTGAAACATTTATGCTAATAGTTTTACTGTAGCGTCTAGCCACAGCACAAAATGTGGCAGTCGCCAGCTTCTTAGATCTAGTAAGGGTCTACAGCTGAATATGTTTTCAGTCTGAATTACACTGTTATACCATTCAGTGTATGTGGTAATGGCAGATTGAGGAGAAGGAACAGAGAATGAGTCCATGTTGAAAAAAAGTAATTTAATAGCAATGAACAAGCAGAGCAATGGAGGATTGCAGAATATAGACGGCATATAGAGTTGAGTAATTATGTCCTCTCATAGCTCACTAGCTGTCTGTCTGTATGTCAGTCTAAACCAGGCCCATAGGACACAGCTCCTGTCCTGACACAGGCTGTCACAGATGATCCTCATTATGTGTGATGTGTTGTCAGAGCCATTATTGTCTTCCTTAGGAGAGGCACACCCACATCATTCAACACATTGAATAATGGGGAAACAATACACATTAAATCTTATCACACAAAAATGGTGGTTTATTATAAAGCAACATTTGATATCTCACCACTGGCAGTTAGTAATTATTACAAGAAATGCAGTGCTTCATATAGTGTGCCTGTATTTGAACAGTCCACTCAGTCTCAGTAGACAAGATATGCATTTTCTTTAGTTTCTCCTTCAGTGTCTCTTCTTGTAGATTCCCGTCATGCTTTGTGATCCGTGTGTGTCTGTATCCTGGTGGATGAAACATTCCTCTTTTGCTCTCTAACCATTGTGCAGAGTTAACCAAGCCCTCACTGACTCAGAACCACTTCCACTAAAAACATTTTCTGTTTCCCTATTTTATCTTGGTAGCACTAAAAACCCAACTGGACTTAAAGGGTCACTTTTTTGCATTTGTACAATGTATTTCGGTCAGATTATTCAAAACATGAAAGCACATGCGTTCTATAAAGGTTCTAACCCCTTGGGTAACTTTGGGTTCAGACAAAAAATTTCCTCAGAGGTAGCTAAAAAAAAATCATACTTGATTTCCCAACAAACCCACTTAATCCTTTGACGTCCTGGCAGGGCTTTCCGCGGCATTGCTGAGCGAAAGAGATGGAAAAGAGAGCAGGAGACAGCCACCATGATGGAGAGGTACTGTGTCCTGGCTGTCCTGTCCTGTCTGGTACTAAACCGTACCTGTGAAAGTTCCTTTAAATTAATACCCTTCTTGATATACAGTGGCTTGTAAAAGTATTCATACCCCTTGAACTTTTCCACATATTGTGACATTACAACCACATACATAAATATACAGGTCCTTCTCAAAATATTAGCATATTGTGATAAAGTTCATCATTTTCCATAATGTAATGATGAAAATTTAACATTCATATATTTTAGATTCATTGCACACTAACTGAAATATTTCAGGTCTTTTATTGTCTTAATACGGATGATTTTGGCATACATCTCATGAAAACCCAAAATTCCTATCTCACAAAATTAGCATATCATTAAAAGGGTCTCTAAACGAGCTATGAACCTAATCATCTGAATCAACGAGTTAACTCTAAACACCTGCAAAAGATTCCTGAGGCCTTTAAAACTCCCAGCCTGGTTCATCACTCAAAACCCCAATCACGGGTAAGACTGCCGACCTGACTGCTGTCCAGAAGGCCACTATTGACACCCTCAAGCAAGAGGGTAAGACACAGAAAGAAGTTTCTGAACGAATAGGCTGTTCCCAGAGTGCTGTATCAAGGTACCTCAGTGGGAAGTCTGTGGGAAGGAAAAAGTGTGGCAGAAAACGCTGCACAACGAGAAGAGGTGACCGGACCCTGAGGAAGATTGTGGAGAAGGGCCGATTCCAGACCTTGGGGGACCTGCGGAAGCAGTGGACTGAGTCTGGAGTAGAAACATCCAGAGCCACCGTGCACAGGCGTGTGCAAGAAATGGGCTACAGGTGCCGCATTCCCCAGGTCAAGCCACTTTCGAACCAGAAACAGCGGCAGAAGCGCCTGACCTGGGCTACAGAGAAGCAGCACTGGACTGTTGCTCAGTGGTCCAAAGTACTTTTTTCGGAAGAAAGCAAATTCTGCATGTCATTCAGAAATCAAGGTGCCAGAGTCTGGAGGAAGACTGGGGAGAAGGAAATGCCAAAATGCCAGAAGTCCAGTGTCAAGTACCCACAGTCAGTGATGGTCTGGGGTGCCGTGTCAGCTGCTGGTGTTGGTCCACTGTGTTTTATCAAGGGCAGAGTCAATGCAACTAGCTATCAGGAGATTTTGGAGCACTTCATGCTTCCATCTGCTGAAAAGCTTTATGGAGATGAAGATTTCATTTTTCAGCACAACTTGGCACCTGCTCACAGTGCCAAAACCACTGGTAAATGGTTTACTGACCATGGTATCACTGTGCTCAATTAGCCTGCCAACTCTCCTGACCTGAACCCCATAGAGAATCTGTGGGATATTGTGAAGAGAACGTTGAGAGACTCAAAACCCAACACTCTGGATGAGCTAAAGGCCGCTATCGAAGCATCCTGGGCCTCCATAAGACCTCAGCAGTGCCACAGGCTGATTGCCTCCATGCCACGCGCATTGAAGCAGTCATTTCTGCCAAAGGATTCCCGACCAAGTATTGAGTTCATAACTGTACATGGTTATTTGAAGGTTGACGTTTTTTGTATTAAAAACACTTTTCTTTTATTGGTTGGATGAAATATGCTAATTTTGTGAGATAGGAATTTTGGGTTTTCATGAGCTATATGCCAAAATCATCCATATTAAGACAATAAAAGACCTGAAATATTTCAGTTAGTGTGCAATGAATCTAAAATATATGAATGTTAAATTTTCATCATTACATTATGGAAAATAATGAACTTTATCACAATATGCTAATATTTTGAGAAGGACCTGTATGTTTTATTGAAATTTTGTGTGAAAGACCAACACCAAGTGGTATATAATTGTGAAGTGGAACAAACATTATACAAGATTTCTTTTTTTTACAACTGAAAAGGTCATTGTGCAAATGTATTCAGCCCCCTGAGTCAGTACTTTGTTGAACCACCTTTTGCTGCAATTACAGTTTCAAGTCTTTTATGGTATGTCTCTACCAGCTTTGCGCATCTAGTGACTGAAATTTGTGCCGTGTTAATGATGTGCAATGTTATTTCTCTGCCATACATAACGTTTTGCATTTTGGCCAAAAAGTTCAATTTTGGTCTCGTCTGACCAAAGCACCTTCTTCCATATGTTTGCAGTTTGCTTTTAGCAATGGCTTTCTTCTTTCCACTCTTCCATTATGACCACATTTGTGCAGAGCACAACTAATAGTTGTTCTGTGGACAGAATCACCCACCTGAGCTGTGGTTCTCTGCAGTTCGTCCAGAGTCACCATGGGTCCCTTGGCTGCATTTCTGATCAGTGCTCTCCTTGTTCGGCCTGTAAGTTTTGGTGGACGGCCTTGTCTTAGTAGGTTTACAGCGGTGCCATACTCTTTTTATAGCCTAAGCCTGCTTCAAACCTCTCCACAACTTTATCCCTGACCTGTCTGGTGTATTCCTTGGACTTCCTGATGCTGTTTGCTCCCCATTATTCTCTTAACCAACCTCTGAGGCCATCACAGAGCAGCTGTATTTTTACCGAGATTAGGTTACACACAGGTGGACGACGCAATGGAGGCACATATCCGAAATGCCGGAAACTCGCAGGCGAGTTAACTTTTCTTCCACACGGCCATTCCCGGAAGAGCTTGAAAGCTGGAATTCTGTCTAATACAAGAAGGTCAGAAGATTCATAACTGATCAAAGACCCCGCTTATACTCTGGCGCAGATGGAAACCCACAGAGATTTGTTTCCAAGGAGATGAGTTTTCCTCCTTGTTGATTTAGTCGACTTCAATGGTTCTTCCTTTTTTTCCCCGTTTTGGACGGATAAGAAGTTTACCGTTTTTGAATGATCCCGGACGCGTGACACTCTGGTCCCCACCCCCGTTTTTCTTCAGACCTACAATCCATCCTCAATCCGGTGAAGAGAAGAAGTCAACGTCAAAGTAATTTAGTTCTTTTTTTTATATTAAATCGGATAGGTGCATTTACAAGTCTGGGCAAATCATCAGTAGTTAATACAAGGTATCAACTTGTTGCATGCAAAACTGATTGAAGTGTTTTATGCTGAGCTGTTTTGATTTGCTGTGCAAGTGTTGCTGAATCACGGAGCGCGGATGCGATCAGCAAGGTGCGTGTGTATGTTTTTTTCCGGCTGATCCCAAATCAGCCAGGAGTTAGAAGTTGGACTTTTAAAAGTTTTTCATTTAAAGTAGCTGCGGTCTGGGCGTTGTGGCCTGACCATTCCTTTGTCCCAGTTTTATTACTGGAGGTTTTTTTACCGAGTTCCCGCCTCAGAGATTTATGACCCTTTGTTCAGGATTTGGGGCAGTCAGCTGTTAGTGGCTAAGGGCACATCCCACCATCTGCTGATAGCTGACATCGAGACATCAGCACACCAGGAGGGCTTCTCTTTCCAAGTATACCCAAATTGCATATTTTGTCCATAAAACTGCTGGTTTGATCTTCATAGACATTCAATATATTTTCTTTTTATTTTAATTATATTTTCTTTTTTTATTATAATTGTTAGATAGTTGTTTTACTCTTTTTGTAGAATAGTGCATATTTAGTTAAGTGAAGAGTTTTGGACCAGCATAGTAATTATATCAGGGCTATATGGTTTCAATAAATGTTCACAAATATAAAGAGAAGTGTTTGTGTTTATTTTGTGCAAGAGTGATTTATCTGTCAGAATAAGGTCAAAGTTCCCCCACCCTTCGGTGGAGCAGCTGATTAAACAGTGATGCTTATCGTGGTTTTGGTTAATAATGATCAATTATTAATGATAAATAACTAATTGTAATTATTAAGTGCTTTGAGCCCATAATCACAACACCAGAGGACATCTCTGATTTCTGTTCGTAAGTAATGATTTTTGGTTAAGAAAATTATTTTTCTGAATTATTATTTTTAATTATCATTTTTGATAAATATTCATTAATCAACAATCATGATCCTTACATTTGTAAAAAAAAAAAATTAAAAGAAATGTATATTTTCTCTCCACTTTTTCTCTCCACAATTGTATACCACTTTGTGTTGGTCTTTCACATAAAATTCCATTAGATTTTTTTTTATGTTTGTGGTTGTAATGTGACAATATGTGGAAAATTTCTAGGTTTATGAATACCTTTACAAGCCTCTGTAGTTTCAAGCACCATCAACAGGGAAAATAACCACTGAATGGATAATATTGTACAAGTCCAGGCCCCAAAATTGATGTTCATAATTTGCTATTGTTATACAGAACACAGAACAATAAAAAACACCAAAAAGGTGTGGGTTTACAATTCTCAACAAACATACAGGAACAATCCAAACAGATATTGCAGTATGAGAGAAAGTAGACATTGGAGTAGCCATAGGCTGGATTCCAATATGAAAGGATACCATACTGTAAGTCCTTTACGTTAAAAGGTCTTATACCAAGCCCAAGAGACCACATTTTTGTTCCGTTGGGAAAGGAGAGAATGTCTTGGTTGCGAAAGGTTGCGGTCACAGTTTCCTATCTTGCCATGTATGTTGGTATTTTGAAGAACAAGTGCCAAATGCTAAATGTGACGAAAATTTTGAGATACATCAAGTCCTGTCACATCTTTGAAATATGTGTGGTACATTTTATGCACTTCCATATTTAATAGTACATATATAATTTAAACTATGGTGAGGATTACACACTCTTTTGTTAAGTCATTCGAATTCAAATTCAGAAAAACTGTATGCTGAAAAGACACAATTGAAACACAAGTTTCTTCAAAGAGTCATTACAGATGGTAATGTTTGTGAAGAGGAGGGATCTCCTGTAGCGGTCTTATTACAGCGGCTCTGATGAAGCCTCTGACTGAAGACATTGAAGTTTTATAGTATTATAGTGTCTATCAGAGGATGCTCTGGGTTGTCCAGTTATGTTCTTCATTTTATGGAGTGGGTTAAACTGAAAGCTGTGGCGGTGGTTTGAATCATGGACTAAATTTATGGCAATTGTCCCCAAAGTTGTGGACAGGAAGGTGATATGGACACTGCAATTTCAATGTTTTAAGAGGACATGATGTTCAACTGTGATTGTTTATTTTACTTTGCACAGACAGGTTTTGTGCTGAGAAGAGCAAGGTAGGGCGATGTGGAGTCGTACGGTCCTGGAACTGGGATGACAATTGTTTCATTCATTCTTATAATAAACAATGATGGAAAATATTCATCCTCAACCCATTCTTGATTTATTTGTAGTCTGACTCCTTCTGCCGATGACAGGACTCTGACTTCTACTGGAAATCTAACATGTGCAGCACTGAAGAGGAATGGTGAGAGTACAGCAGCACATGAGTCCCTTCTGGTGCTGCTAACCACCTGGTTAGTCAGACAACCCTACAGTATCACAGACGATGGTCTGTTTATCAGTTAGCCAATGATCTATGCAATTGTTGAGGCATCCACCTTCTCCTTTGTCAGAAACTTCTGAAGCTTTTAACAAAGCAAATCACGCTTAATTGTGCTAAATGCACTGGAGAAATCAAAGAATATAAACGTATTCACAGTGCTGCCTGCTTTCTCCAGATGCTATAAGGAAATTGCTTTATTGTTTACTCTGGTGGGCCAAAAGGAGTCTCTCCAGGACCTTTATGATGTGGGATGTCAGGGCAACCTTCCTGTGGTTACTGAGGACTAATGGTTGGGCATTTTTTGCTACAAAAGCCTTTAGGAAGGTTCCTAGAGCTCCACTGCAGCAGGTAGATGACAGCGTCCTCTACTCTGATGTTAGGTCTGTCGGCAAACTGCAGTGGGTCCAAGCTGGGTCTCACCACAGTGCGGAGGTGGGTGAGGATGAGCATCTCCATGGTCTTGATCAGGTGGGAGGTCAAGGCGACTGGTCTGTAGTGGGCCGATTTCTTGGGATGCGTTGTTTTGGGAAACGGAACCACATAGGAGGTCTTCCACAGGACAAGGACCTTCTCCAGACTGAGGTTCAGGTTGTACATGTGGCTGAGGACCTCACAGAGCTGGTCTGCACAGGTCTTCAGCAGCCTGCAACTGATGCCGTCTGGTCCTGCAGCTTTCCTCTGCTTTAGCCTCCTCAGATCTTTCCTCTCCTGGTCTGATGTGAGGGAGAGGGGGAAGTAAAGGGGGGCTGGGGTGGACTGCTCGGGGTGGGGGGCAGAGGTGATGAACTTGATTTCATCCCTCTCTCTCTGCTTTGCTGCTGCTCAGCATGACGCCTCCTCTCTAGCTCATTGGGGATTTGGGGGCACAATTTGGGTATTAGTTGTATTTTTGAGCTGTTGAAAAGCTGGTGTAAAATAGTTGTCCAATACTGTCCAAAAGTTTTTTTTTTTTTTACTTCAAGTTGCAAAGCCAGATGGAACAATCTTTCCATAACCCTTTGCAAACTATTGAGAAAAAGTGATATAATTACTGGGCCATTGCTGTTGTGTGGATTCTGTAGCAGTGGTGCAGTTGTCTGTTATTAACAGACACAGAAACAGGTGTGAATCATGACAGGAATATTCTGTCACGTTAGTGCCACAGTCTTCACATGTGTCGAAACAAAAATCTTATTTGTTAAATTTTAAATGTTTAGTGTGTTATATGTTTTAATGTTTTTGGAGAGAATTGTGATTAGATTATGTCTGTTTTAGTATAGTGACAGAATGATAGAAGATGTGAGAGGAGGAACTGCTTTAAGAGTAAAGCTAAGAGGAGGAAAAGAACAGAAGAGTTACAAAGAAAAAGGAGAGGGAAGAAGACAGTGTTGTGATTATAAATATGAATATATTGTTTAACATTTAATATTAATACTTTAATATTTTATTAAATAATATTTTGGTCTGTTAAGGGTTGTCCTGTGATCACCACCCCAATAAGGCGTTGGTATTAGGACAAGATTAAGATTTCTTAAAATACAAGAATTTATTAACAAAAATAAGTCAACTCAAAGTCAAACATATTTCAATCAACAAACTCTTACTCGTACTCGTCGTCTTCCACTTTATCCGGGACCGGGTCGCGGGGGCAGCAGACTCAGCAGAGACGCCCACACGTCCCTCTCCCCAGACACCTCTTCCAGCTCCTCCGGGGGGAGCCCAAAGCGTTCCCAGGCCAGCCAAGAGACATAGTCCCTCCAGCGTGTCCTGGGCCGTCCCCTGGGCCTCCTCCCGGTGGGACGTGCCTGGAACACCTCCCGAGGAAGGCGTCCGGTATAGATGCCCGAGCCACCTCAACTGGCTCCTCTCGATGTGGAGAAGCAGCGGCTCTACTCCGAGCCCCTCCTGGATGGCCGAGCTCCTCACCCTATCTCTAAGGGAGTGCCCGGCCACCCTACGGAGGAAGCTCATTTCAGCCGCTTGTATCCAGGATCTCGTTCTTTCGGTCATGACCCAAAGTTCATGGCCATAGGTGAGGGTAGGAACGTAGACCGACCGGTAAATCGAGAGCTTCGCTTTTCGGCTCAGCTCTCTCTTCACCACAACGGACCGGCACAGCGCCCCCATTACTGTGACAGTGCACCGATCCGTCTGTCGATCTCCCGCTCCATTCTTCCCTCACTCGTGAACAAGACCCCGAGATACTTAAACTCCTCCACTTGAGGCAGGAACTCCCCTCCAACCTGAAGAGGACAAGCCACCCTTCTCCGGTTGAGAACCATGGCCTCGGACTTGGAGGAGCTGATCTTCATCCCAGCCGCTTCACACTCGGCTGCGAACCACCCCAGTGCATGCTGTAGGTCTTGGCAGGTCCTTCCAGTTCCACTGGGGACCAGCTTGGAAGAGGTCAGTTGTTGCAAAGCGGGGTTTTATTCAAACAGTGACGTCACTGGAAGTCTGCTGTTACTCCTGTTCCTGGCTATGCTGGAAGCAGGTTAATGTGATTTATTTTGAAAGTTCCAGAAAATTTCTTAGTGGACTTTAATGTTGTAACCCATGGCCGGGGTCCCAACAACAGACATTACTACTACCATGGATGGGTACCTTTGACATTAGAAACGATACGGTACCAATACCCGGTACCTGGGAATCGATACCGGCACGCAACAGTACCAGTTTTTGGTACTTTTGAGTCTGTTTATGTGGTAATGAATGTTAATTTGTTTACTAATAAAATCTAAAATGTTTTCTATTTAGATATGTATTTCCCAATATATAAACTTTAATGAATATATCAAAACAACATCCAGCTGTTTGTAACATCTCAGTTGTTTTAAACATTTATTCTCCCATGTTGCTGGCTGCAGACATCGAGTATCTAACGGATGCAGGGGTGCCAAAAGTGATCTGGTCACCTTAACATTGCCTTAAGACTGGCTTTTCATGTAAACCTAACTTAGTGGAGTATGAACTCTTTCTTATTTTCGATTTTTATGGTTTTATGCAGACATCTCCGCAGGAGGAGAGACCACATCTACAGGTTTTGATGCAGTTTCCCAAAAGCTCCCAATGATCCTCTTTACTCTTGTGTTCTGACATTGTCTACTACACTATCAATGCATCTTCTACTTTTTGTATATTTGTTATTCTAATAAATACATTTTTTTACTGAAAACATTTTTCTGTTTGTGCTGTAGATATTTGAAATAAGTTTGGTAATAAAAGAAAAATAAGTGTGTCAATTAGTGTTTAGTAGTTTATGTAAATGAATCATGCTGCTGTAAAGCAACAACCATGGCTAGATGCAGGTTAATAAAAAATTTAATATAAAATAATTATTTAAACTTTTCCTGCTTTTGGATCCAGTGCAACACAATGAATAATGGGAGGAATTAATCAACTGTATAACTCTAAAGCTGCTCATCTTCTACTATAATTTGTTAGCTTAAGCAAAAAAAAAAAATTTATTTGCTAACAGTCTTTTAACGAGAGTAAAGTCATCTGCTGGACTCAAGGTGTAGTGTTGTTTTCCTTCGTATACGTCCCCATACAACTTTCCCATATTTCATCAGGCTGATAGTCGAAATGGTCCATGGCCTTTCTGAGCAGTAGATATAGAAGAGATCCAAATGCACAGGATTCATTTTACCTTGGTAAAACAAATCCCGGGGCTTTAAATCCCAGGGCTTTCGATGGAAAAAGGGCTTATACTCAACTATTCAATACAGTTTTTACCAGTCAGTCAGTCATTCATTTTCTACCACTTATTCCATAGTGGGTCGCGGGGGAGCTGGTGCCTATCTCCAGCAGTCTATGGGCGAGAGGCAGAGTACACCCTGGACAGGTCGCCAGTCCATCACAGGGCAGCTTACAGCACCTGGTATTCCCAGGCAGTCTCCCATCCTACTACTAACCAGGCCCGACCCTGCTTAGCTTCTGAGATCAGACGAGATCAGGCATGTTCAGGGTGGTATGGCCGTAAGCAGTTTTTACCAATCAAATTAAAAACTTATGCCTTTCTCAACGGTTTTAATAAAACATTTATATGTTGTTAAATATTTGTTCTTTGTATAAAGCCTCAGTAAATGGATAAATGGATCAATAAACAGATAGATGGGTGGATAAATGAAGAAATAAGAGAGAAACAAGATATGACTAAATAGGATGTAAAAGGTGAGTTTTAATTAAACTAAACTAAATCTGTCCACGTTTGGCTTTGGACTCCACATCCACCATGGCCTGAGATATGCGTTACAATTTTTTTACTGTGTGCCTAATTTATTTTGCCGAGTGTCTGCTGAGGTCTCCACCTTTTTTCTTCTTGTTTTGCGTGTCCAGCCTAAATTCAAGTACTGCAATGAGAAGAGTTCTCATATTGCCTACAAATTTCAATTGAAACTCCCCAGTGTTATTAGAAAATCATGTTCATTTTAACCTTTACACATAAAGGCTAGAGTCTTTGCATTATTAAGTTAGAAAAACAACACGCCTCCTGACAAAAGCTCGGAACAACAGGCTACAGAGGTGGGGCTCATTAAAAATAACGAGCTGTGGGGCTGAGACCCAGCCACATCCAGTGTCACACACCTTATCACAGCACTATTTAAAAAATGCTATTAAAAGAAGCTTACCAAGGAAATCATAGGTCAGTCAGTCAGTCATTTTCTACTGCTTATTCCATAGTGGGTCACGGGGTAGCTGGTGCCTATCTCCAGCAGTCTATGGGCAGGAGGCAGGGTACACCCTGGACAGGTCGCCAGTCCATCGCAGGGCAACACACAAACAACCACACTCATTCATTCACCTAAGGGCAATTTAGAGCTACCAATTAACCTAACAGGCATGTCTTTGGACCGTGGGAGGAAGCTGTAGTACCTGGTGAGAACCCACACATGCACGGGGAGAACATGCAAACTCCATGCAGAAAGACCCCCGGTCGGGAATCGAACCCAGGACCTTCTTGCTGCAAGGCAACAGTGCTACCAACTGTGCCACCGTGCAGCCGGTGATAAGATAATCTATTTACAGTAATGTTTACATAAGTGTGTAAATCAAACACTAAATGAAGAAACATTAAAAATATGTTTCAGGTATCCAATTTATTTTGTGTCTTTAATGTTGAGGTGGTTTTGCAGGAAGTTCACCTATGAAGATTCCTAAGATGAGTGAGCAGTCTGTAAAACAAAATACATATGAAAAAAGGACAAATATTCAACAACATTGGTGTAACGTTCACCTCATGAAACAAGACAATACTGTCACGATCCACCAGTGTTTGGCTTTAGGTTTTTATTTGTGTTTCTATTTTCATCACTTTTAAGTTCATTATTAAGGTTTTTAAAGTTTGCGCCATTAAATTAATTTATCTGTGTTCATCCTGCCTTATTAGTTGATTTGTTTGTTTATTTGTTAGTTTCGTAGTTTATTTCTGTTTTAGTATTTGTCTTTCTCTCTGATTGTTTCTTTGTGTCCTTGGTTACTTTCATTTTGTCTTGATGCTCAATTTTTATTTTTTCTTAAAATTGAAATTTTCTGTGTGTTTGTTCAAACTACTAATTAAATACGACCTGCATCAGACTTCAGTGTGAACGGTTCATGACCCCAAACCGACCTGAATGCACAGAAGGAGAATGAAGGCATCATATAGCATCACACTGTTTACAGAAGTAATAATGATCGTCAGCGTCTTTGTGTTAAATTATTGAGCAATAGGAGCAATATTATGACCACATCATAAGAAGACAAAGAAAGGTACAAACAAAGAGAGCACACTGTAGTACCCAACCCAAGTAGCTAGGTATTTACCCTTCGGTAACATGATAATCCTATGGGGGGGGCCCTGGGAACGTTAGTCATTTACTAATAAACTAATATTGGTAAAAAGGAGAAACAATACTAAACAGGTTTTACCCTCTAAACTTAATTATGATTTCCAATTATGGCGGTCCATTTAACAATATGTGAGCGACTCTGATTTAAAAAATAAATTTCGGAACAGAAATATAATTTTACAACTGAAAGTGAATGTAGTCAAACTGATTTTTTGATACAAAAAAAAGATTTCAAAATAGATTTCTAAAGCAAATGAAATTTCAAACCATTAAATTTGGTTACAGTTTGGTCAAATACATTTTCAAATCAACACATTTAATTTCGAATTACATGAACACAGATTCAATCTGCTCAATTCAAATTCAGTTTCTGATGGCTCAAGTTTCTGCCCATACCACATCTCCCTCAGTAAATAATTTCTGGTTCTTGGCTGGATTCTTCCACTCGACTTTCATGTACCCTGTTACCTCCCATGTGCCTGTTTCCTTCGTGCTTCCTTGTCCTGCTTGTTTATGCTTCCCATGGTCCATGTCATGTTCTCCTTGTGTTGCACTCTGTAACTTTGCTTACTTTAAAGTAAATTGTTCGACTCATGCCGCTCCCAAGATCCTGTGCTTTTCCCCAGCTCCAAAACCGCATTCCTTGACAAATACACAATATTAGATAATGAGGAGGAACAAGATTTTTGCAAAAAAATTAAAATCTTAATTTGTATGTTTCCACATATAGAGTTAAGGTTTTACAAATCACAAGCTATTTTCTAAAGAATCTGTAATGGGTGTAGCTAAATTCAAGTCAAGGTGCTGCTATTCATACTGTTTTAACTCCTCTGAACAACTGTGTTCCACTTAGATATATGGTTTCCACTACAGCCACTTAGGGGACAATAATGTGCTGGGTTATACCCTTTTTATTCAGAAGAAAGGATTGCTCACCAGAATATCACTGAAGTTTTTGTATGTTTCTTGTTCCTGTAAGTTTTTTTGACCTACATGCAGAAACTCCAGGAGACTAATTAGGTTTTAACAGTTTATTGTAGAAGGTTGATTTTGAGCTGGATCTAGAAGTCTTCAGCGATTCGGTGTGGAGCGCCACTGGGGAAAAGAGGGGAGAACGTGGAGTAGACATGTAGGTTAAGAAGTGAATAGATGAGAATAATTGTCTGCTTACTGGTGAAGGCAATGATCCAGGCTGGGAGGAGGCACTGAGTCTAGGGTGACTTTCTGAATTGATCGGTGTGTGGAGCGGTTCGTTAGAGGGCGGACCGGTTTTCAGATTGGAGCCAACAAGGAGCCTTGGCTGTTCTGGACGTGGGACTGAGATCCAGAAGGTTATTGTTTAAAGCAGCGTGGGTCAGACGCATGAGCTTCGTAGAGGAGGTTGACCAGGAAGCATCTAGAAGATAACCTTTAAAGAAGGAGAAGTCAGTGTTAGTTCTTCAAAGTTTTACATGATCATAAACATCTCTCAGAGGGCTAGAGGTACCACTAAAGTTGACACTAAGGCATTGAATGTCCGGCAGCCAGCTCCTTCTAAGCTCCACTAATGATCCTGATCACTCACAGGTGCGAAGGACTGCAGCAGCTCATCTTCGCCCACCCACTAAACCTGCTATCTCAGCGAGACAAAAGCACACACAGACAGCAAACACATGGATTACTGACAGAGAGATGCACCATCCACATTGGGAAAACCCCTGATCTCTTCTCGCTATGTTTATTTAAAACAAGCTTCTTTCTTTTTCTAGTTTATCTAGTTCATCTTAGCAGAGTTTGGTTTGTCAACACAATTTGCATGGAGACTGGAAAAAAACTATAAACAGACAGAGTAATAACTACACGTGGGGCACCATCTTTCTGGAACATTCACAAAGGATTGTTTTTGTCTGATCTCTGAACCCAACAAGATGTCATACCATTTACTGTCACAACAGGATGTGTCTTTACAAAATTAAACATTGATGTAGATGACAAATGAGAGCATACACATTAAATAACCCAACATCCACACTCACGCTCACTTTTTCATTTTCAAAATAAACTAAAAAAACAATGTTTGTTACATTCCACATATATATTTTTTCACACTTCATTAACAGTTTTTTTTCTGTTGCTGGCTTTTTCAGACAATACTCCGAAATCATATTTCCAACATTGAATGTTGATCTCACAAAATGGTATTTGATGAACATGTCTACATCTCCACTGACATAATTTTTTGTCAACACTGTGGGTCCCTGATTATCCTCAAAGAGCTTTGGTGGTAAATCTTTATTGTGGAAAAAAATCATATTATCCAAGCATTATTATGACAAAGATGATTAAGTCAAGTTTCCGCCAGTGTTTGTCCAGTTTCACAATGTACTGGCACAGTTCTTTTATTCTAAAGGACAGAGGGGTGTCAAAATATTTACAACCTGTGGGAAATTAACTTTTTAGTAAGTTATTGTGAGGACTGGCTTATTGTTTGTCTATTCTGTTACAGTTGCAGAACCAGACCCAGAAGGTGACCTTCACAGTAGCAGAAGCAGTCTCACCCAAAGTCTCACAAGCTTAAGACAATAAAGACATAACATGAGTAATTAATTAATTAATTACATCTCTATTTTGAACATATAACAAATGTTAATTGAAGAAAAATAAAACCATCACATTAATGTGATGAAAAACCATGCCAGTCAAGCATCTTAACTAAGGTATAACAGTAATGTAGTTGTAATGCTCCAGTCAAAGTTCAGAGCTCAACTTAAAATGCTGTTGTTAGACATTAGAGAACTTATGTATTATAGAATGTTTCCAAAGTTCAATTTACTGAAGCAAAGAAGATTGGAGCCTAAATTTGTCCAGAGCGTTGCGAAAGACTGATAAAGTCATCTAGAAAGAGACAAATTTAAGTTATTTTTCCTAAGATTGGTACTACTCACTCAATAATGAGGTGTACTTAGTTTTTTTGTATGAGTGTTAACCATGGCAATCTTTTTCCCATAACTGTAGTACCGCACATCTATAAAAAAGGCAAACATATTGCCATTTTTGATGAGGAGCATGACGGCAAATTTGACAGAACAAACCAAAAGCTTGAATCTAAAGCTAGACAGCTAAACAACAGGATTCCACAGAAGCAAACATGAATGGACATGTGGCATTGCTGATTGAAGTGTCGTAATATCATTAATGTGCTGGTTTACATGTGACGTCATATTGCCATTATTATTTAGTAACATTCAACACCTTTGTAGCATACTTTAGAAAGTTCTTTACTCAACTTTAAGTTGAAAACTATTATCAACAATATGGCCCTGGTCTTCAAAGATCCCAAATAAGGGGCGCTAAATTGCTTGTGCAAAAAAAAAATTGCACGTGCAATAAGTGGTCATGTTGGTGCAATCTACAAAGATTGCACGTGCAATGGATAACAAATGCAAACGAGGTGCAGACCGCCCTATTTAAAGGAGAAAATTGCATGTGCTACTGGCTGGCTGTTAGTGCCCCCTGCAGATCTGGAGGAAAAGGCAGTCAGATCCTCTCTGGCGCTTGAAGCATGCAGGGGTTGTTGCACAGCATCATTATATATGATCCAGTTGCTGATTGTGATCTTCTGTTCTGTTCCGTTCTGCTCCTGCTTTTCTGGACTGCAGTTTGTTGTTGCTATTCACAACAGCAGGTTTGTCATCTCAGCCTCTGCCCTGACAAGTTTATTTCTCCTATCTGTTCATTTCCGCAGGGTGCCTCTGAGTGTATATTTTGTGCATGGAGAGGCCTGAGTTTGAATTTGTTCTGTGAGCAGATGCTTTATGTTTGTGGTCAGCCCCAGTGTGGCAAAACCCACATCCTGCTTCACCTTTAATCAGAATGATGGATTACAGGCCATTGCGCAGGAGGGCAGAGCTGTGTCCAACGTAGCGTGCCCTTTGCCATCTGGCCATTGGTGCACGCACACAAACCTTTTAAAGATGAGTCCCTAGGTCTTTAAATATGGCAAATTTTACAGCCAAATAGCCAAAAGGTCCAACTTGAAATTTCCACCTTAACTAGGGTAAAGGATTTATTGCAAGCAAGTGAACATAGAACTATAATGGGGCATTCAGACCGAGCGCGATTCCAGTGAATTTTTCGCCTCATTTGGGTGCTGTTGTTCACCTGACATTTTGCCAGCAATTCGCTTGGCCAACGGGCAACAACGCTCCACTCGCTTCACCGCGTCATCAAATAGGAGGAGCTTCTATCTACTGCTTGCTGGTTTCAACTCAATATGGGGTGAGTGACAGTGCTTTATTTATGAAAAGGCGAACGTCGCCGGCACCAACGTGCATGGGTTCACAAGATTCTCCAAAGACGGAACCAGTTTGGAGATAGCCACCAGAAGAACTGCCAAATTGTTCTGTCCACATCTTCTAAATATAATAAAAAATGTTGTGCCTAAACATATGGATGAGGACCTCCAAAATACTCCAGGCAAGAGCTGATATGACAACAGAAGGTAGCATGGTAGCCATAAGTATTGAATAATTATGTAGTTAAATAACAACTGATCAGTGACCTAGAAATTAGGCTTGCTGACATATCTAAAAATGAAATGCTTATGAATGAAATATCACTTCCTACATAAACATAGATGTACCTTGAGCAACTGCTGTGATTTTGGTGCTTGTATGACAATTTTTGTACTGAAAAGAAGACTATAGCCACGACACTAATTGACAGAAAAGTTCAGATTTTTCAATTCCAGCGAAATTTGCTTCACGTCCATTGCGGGTTTCACTTCACTCAATCCGCCCTACTCATGCTGCTGGCATCACTAGAAGCGTGTCCTTCGCATCACTTTGCTCCTGAACGCACCTCTATATAGGGATAACACGTAAATCACTCGCTCCAGTCAAGTCATTCGCGTTCGGTCTGAACGCACCATAACAGCTAGTGAAAGCTTTACCTGATGAGCAACTACAAATAAAGACTCTTAAGGTGGCTATAGTTTGCTAGTGTACTCATTTAGTTATGTCATACTAAATAATTGTTAGCTTTACTAGAAATAATAAATACAGCGAATTAAATTTACACTTTAAAAGATACATACACACAATAAGTAAAGTTTTCTGAAATGGACATTCTGATTTTCAGTACAAATTGAACAGAAAGTTAAGGTTTACATTGATTTACTTTGTCCATAATATGTGCTGATGTATTAGCATGTAAACGGAAGGTCGATCAAAAAAGGTTATGTGTGAAACAAGTGCTATGCCTAACACCTAGAATCCAGCTAATCTTTTCATCTCGTTGTTTGTAGTTAAAATATTCTCATTTTTAGATTATGTTACACATTTGTGACAGTTCTCCTTTTATATTGTTCTTAAACCCTTAGAAATTTCCGTAAACACCTCCGGGTGGTAGGCAGCCGCAGGGTGAAGGTCCAGAGTAAGTCACCATTTGTATGAGTGTATCTAGTGTATCTATTTGCATGTGTGTCTGTTGATGTCAGTTTGATTTGCATTTGTCTGCTGTGATTTTTACCATAACATCAGAACAGATGCTTATCACTCTAAATTCATGCTTTCTGCATCGAGCAACAGTACAGTCATGGCCTGAGGTCTGGGCAGTGGGATAAGTGTAATGTTTTGTGCCTAAAACATTTTTAGAATGTTCTACATGTTTCTATTGTTACCTGAAGAAAAAATGAAACATTTTAAGTATGTAAAGCCTCTCGTTAGCATTTAGTCTACTAGCATACAAGTTTCGAAAGTTTCTTGTTTGTAACTTTTGTTGGCTTCTGTTTTTCCACCTGCTTTTCAAGAAGTGACCAAAGGTTAGCAATGGATCCAAAAAGTTCAGTCCCTTTTAGCTTGTGGGAAAGTACTTCCATCCACATTTGAAGATGCAAAGATCTTCACCAAACTTCTCCTCTCTTGAGTCATTGCAGAGTTTTTTGGCAGAACTGTGACCGGATGAGAAACAACACAGGAAATATATCAGGATGACATAGGATTCATGGTAGTTCTCACGATTCTATATCTGGATAAAGGATTTTTCAAGATGTCCCAAACAATCCTTGGTAGAAGGATTTTTCGAAGAAAATAACCTTGTAACCAGGTCTTTTTGTGTCAGTTGTTGGAGAAAACCCCTCGCCTCTCCAGATGGATCTTTTATTCTGGAAGCAAGACTGGTAGTTAGCAAATAATCACAGGAGGATTAAATGTAATCATTAAAACTCTATTAGATCAGAAAGTATAATAACAGATTGTATGCATACAGTGGCCTTTTTTGCTCCACTAAACGCAGTCAGCTCCTTTGAAGCCAAAAAGGATAAAGAGTAGAGTGCACACAGGAGGGGATGATAACTTCTGAGGTATGTGTTTTGCACAAAACTGTTGAACCCCATGCAAACCCGAGAGGTCACCAGTACTTACGTAGAGGGAATGCAATTCGATCTCCTCTTCCTCTTTCACCTGAAAAGAATTCTTCTAATACCTGTTAAAACAATAAACATATGGATTTTAATAACAATATTCCCACACCTGCTTTCTTCTTTCTGCAGACTTGTTAGCCTCTCCCTGATACTAGACCAGAGTCACCACCCATACTCCCAGTATGAAGTAAGCCCTGCACTGGTGGCATTATAATATGGAAAAAATTGAGTTGGGAGGAGAGGTGTACTGACTTTTCCTGTTGTTCTTCACTGCAATGGAACCTTTCACCTTGAAGCTCCCTATGATCCAGAAAACTTGTTCTTTTAGTTTCCCAACATGTGAGGCAATTTTGAAGCAAAGTGATAATGTCTACACACACTTGTTTATTAGACATATTTATCACTAACATCAGAATGCAGTGATTTAGAGCATTTTTCTCCATCTTTTATAGAAATCTGCCTGCTAATAAAAACGATGGAGTGATTTCAGCTGAACTCTGTCGTAATTTCACATTTGGTGATCATTTTGTTCCATGGAACAAAGGCACTGAAAATAGTTTTTGTTTTGAAATGAATGTTTTTAAGTCAATAAAGCTATTTGTATTGAATTTATACACATCAATCTATACAAAAATCTAAAAGTGTTGTTGTTGGATGCTCTAGTTTGGAGAGCATAACATGTCTGTCACTGTACAAATTTCTGGCCATGACTTTTACTTCAGCATGTTTCAGCAGACATTTTCTATGTGATAAAGTTTGTATTTGAATTAGGATCCTAGTCCTTCCTAATAAAGACACTTTGATATCAAGCAACTTCAAAGTGTCTCAACTTGTGTCCAGTATTTGTCTCTTTAAGTGACTATTGTGTCATTCATATTGATTTTGTTTTACAACTTCAGGTCACTTTTATTTGAAAACATGTTATTCTTATTTGTAGGGATTTTTTATTTTTTTTATTTAGGTTGACCAAATCTTTGTATGCTACATTGCCATTTAAAGCAGACAACTGACAATTTTGATCCCTTTCACTTAGGTTTAAATTATTAACAAAAGTGCAAAGCAATTTTTTTCCCATTGTAATCTGAGTTAATGGAAATTTTGTTGACTAGGAAAGTTTTCCTAACCTAGCTCAAAGGCTCATAGTAACGTAATTTAGGAAGCAAATAAATTTCTTGGATTTTCTAAATGGCTTCTGCCAGCAAGAGGCACGTGCAAATCTAAACTGTCAAATGTTTGAGTTGCGTGGATTCAAAAGTTTCACCCTGTCTTTGTTTTACTACACACTGTCGCGGACAGGTGTTATTGACCTTATCCAGTATATGCATTCTACCTTTACCATCTGATGCAAAGTGGATAGATGAATCAGTTCATCAGCAGTTTTTATTCAAATGCTCAATTTCTCTAAAGGGCTTGATGAAGAAAAATGGATGCCATTCAATTACTGGAGAAGTGTTCATTCAAAGCCATGCTAAATTATCTTTATAAGATATCATATATATGTCAAGTTAGCCAATGGGGCAAACCCAGCAAAAAGAAAAAAAAAATTTGAAATGAATCAAGACCTAATATGGATGTTTTTATCTGTGTCAGTCTCCATGATTGATAAATTATTTTTATTAATCTATAATGACCCACAATAAGTAAATTTCTGTTACTTACTGTAAAAATTATTTACATGACTGTTTAATCAATCAATTGAGGCTACTTTTCTGTTAGTAGAAATCTGTTACAGATAAAAAGACAAAATAATTTGGTAAAATATCATTTCATTAGTTTTAGCATAAAACAAATAAATAATAACTTTACATCTCTACCCACTTGTCCTGTGCTAACTGTGTTAACACAAGACCCAGAGCCCAGAGATATTTGAAGAACACTTAATTCACTTTAATACTGCAGTTCTTTTGTGTGCTGGACCAGTATGCTTACAGTCATTATTGATAATTATGTGTGAGTGATTCTCTTCCCCCGACCCTGCCAGCCTTCGTTGATCGCCGAGCCAAGAGCTTCAGCCGCTCATGGAGTGACCCAACTCCCGTCAAGCCAGAGTCTATTCATGACTCCAGAGACAGTGAGTCCATGTTCTTTCTTTCAGTCGGTTACATTACTAAGAAGTACTCAGAAATACAACCTACATGGTATACACACTTTCTCATTTAGTGCTCATAGACACATGGTGCAGTATTGATGTACACTAACATTCCTACCCCTAGAACGTTTTCATCTTTTGTGCATTAAAAGCACAGACTTCAGTGCATATTTATGTGATAGACCACCACACAGTAGAGCAGGATTGTAAAGGGAAGCAACGACTGAACAAACAATTTTACAAATAAAAATCGGAAAATTGTAGCTTGCACTTGTATTAAGCCCCTCTGCCTCAGTACTTTGCAGAACCACCTTTCACTGCAATAACAGTTGCAGTTCTTTTGGGCTATGTCTCTACCAGCTTTGCACATTTAGAAATTGAAATTTTTGCCCATTTCGCTTGTTCAAGCTCAGTCAGACTCCACAAATATCTAATTTGATTTACGCATGAACCTCCACCCCCGTCTTACGTCTCTTGCAGTCTCTAACAGATTTTCCTTCAGGATTAGCCTGTATTTAGCTACATCCATCTTTCCATAAGGGATTGGTCCTGCTGAAGAAAAAGTGTCCATCTACTCTATCACTTTAGTGGATCTGCCATGTCTTTGTAGGTTTACAGTTGTGTGAGATATACAAAGCCTGGGATATCATTTTTTGACCTAGCTCTGCTTTAAACTTCTCCACCGCTTTATCCGTGACCTGTCTGCTGTGTTTCTTGGTCTCCATAAAGCTGTTTGTTTACTGATGTTCCCTAACAACCCTCTTAGATCTTCACAAAACAGCTGGATTGATAGTGAAATAATTAAATATACAACACATACAATTTCGAGATAATCCATCAAAAATTGTGGTTGGTAATGTGAAAAAATTTAAAACATGTTTAACAAATATGAATACTGTTGTAGGGCACTGTATGCTTCAAACTGACCTACATGCACACAGGTCACACATGCGATCACACAGAGCCACAGACTCATAGTAAACAAATGTTCACTTTAGCCCTAAGAGGAACTGACTAGCACATGCACCGTCCTGTAACTCTCTGTGATTCTTGCCTTTTCAGTGTTTTGCTCTGTCTGGCTGCATGCATCAACCACAGAGCAGTTTTCATCCTGCAGCCTGCTATCCATCTGCCTGTTGCTTGGTGTCATGTCTGTGTGTGGCTGGGTGCATAAGGAGACTGCTGTTGTGTTGCCTACTGTTTTATTTTAACTCCTCTGTTCCTCCCCTCTGTGCTGGAAAAATGAAGTAACAGGTGCAATGCTTTTAAAGGGTGTACCCTTATCTCTGATCCAGTTTGTGTGTTGTCCTTTCATCTCACCCTTTGTTCCTGTGTGCGAGCCAGGTGGGGAGCTTCAGACCTCCTCAGGCACTCTAGATGAAGGGCTTGATGAGGATGCTCACTGGGAGGAGGAGAGAGAGATGGAGAAGGCAGCTTGCGAAGGAGAGGATTTCATCCAACCAAAAATCATGGTAAATAAACGTTCATATTTTCCCAAAATGGGCGGTTGTCCATTTAAAACCCAAAGTCAGGAAGGTTTTAGGTTTGCATCAAACATGACAATTCATAGGAAGTGGTGATTCTTATATTTACTTTAACTTTCATTCATTATTACCCCAACATATTTATTGTATTTATGAAAATAGACTGTATTTGCCCCATTTCAAATTGCATCTGTTTATGCTTTTTGTCACACTCAGATGTTTTAGATCATTAAACTAGTTTTCAATTCAAAATTAAAAAATACTTCATTGATCCCCGAGGGGAAATTAGAATTCCAGTACAACCCATCCAGACAGACAACATGACACAAGACATGGGGGGACGGGTCACTGAGGCTTTGCTGGGGAATAAAAACCATATTTCACACTTTATCCTTCGCAGGACACAGTTTGAGATGGCAAAAAGACCTCAGCACAAAGAAGCAAAACATATACGAAACAACATCATGGTTGAAGGTGGTGTGAGGGGTGCATATGTTTATCTTGAGCATGTGTGTGTGTGCAAGTGAGTGTGTGCAAGTAAATCCTTGAAGCACTGTCACAGAGACCATTGTCCTTGATGATACGATGGAATGTTCATCAACCGGCCACAAAGTTCTGAGCAGGTCCACAGATGTCCTCAGGGAAGGGAGGGGGCAGAGGGAGCAGAGCGTCATGTTTACATAACTTCCAGGTGAAGTTGAAGATAGCCAGCCATCAAAGGCCATACAGGGGAGCCAGATTCAGATAACAACAATTGTTTGGGTTAGGCTGACTCTTAATTTTCTGTCTGCCTTAAGAGTCTCGTTGTTGCTTCTCAATTGCAAATCCAAACAGCCAAATTCCAGATCCTTTCTGCCAGATCCGAGCAAACAACTTTCTCCAAGATTTATCCCATTTCACCCCTGAGTCCAGGAACCGCAACCTGCCTGCGATCCTGTGTAAGGATCACATCCAGTCTGCAATTCAGCTCACGTAAAATCTCAGTCCGAGTGCTGATCGCTGTGCAGATCCCATCATACATGCCAGGCAGCCTTACAATGGCCAGAACAGCTGCCGACATTTTTTTGAATTTCTCGATATGCCAGGTAACCGCCAACTCCAAAAAGCAGAAATCCTGTTATCAAACATCCAATTGTGTACACATCTTTGACATCCTAAACTGAAAATATTGACAGACACACAATCCTCCACTTCTGTCAGGAGTCCATTGTGTGACAAGAGGGTTCTCCTTCACCGTCTTCTCGTCAAGAAAATTTTATCAATTGCATTGAGAGTTCAGCTGACCAAATCCATAACTCAGAATTTTGGAAGATATGCAAAGAGAGGCTCCAAAAAGAAAGACAAGACAGAGAGCTGAAGCAGGGCAGATATGGGAGTGTGCGGGAGACAGAAAAAAAGTGTCCTCCTCCACCGAGAGCAGAAAGAAAAAAAAATGTACGTTAATAAAAATAGCTAAAGATGTAGGTGGTAGTTTCAGGGTCTGGGTCTGCTTTGCCTTATTAGGACCTGAGTGACTTGCTGTAATGAATAGATCTATGAACTCTGCTTTCTACCAGAAATTCCTGAAGGAGAATGTCGGCCATACGTTTTTGACCTTCGGATCAAGTACAATTGGAAAAGCCAGAATTATTGTTTTGAAGTGGCCTAGTCAAAGTCCGGTCTTAAAAGCTTTTGAGATTTTTGTGCATGACTCTAAGGAAGGTGATCTTGTTCAATAACTCTCCATTGGGTCTGAATTGAAACAATTCTGCAAAATTCTCTATCATTGATATAAAAGTCTGACTTTTTTCTGTTGAATAACAGAGCATTATATTATTACACGTTATATTTGTCAAAGTTGTGCAACATTTTGGCAATTGATTTGTTGTTGTTTTTATACACTCCATAATTACACACTCTTTGGGTTAATGATTACAATAGAAAATGTGGAATCCTTAAAAGGGACCTATCCCAAATGTTCGAAAGGAAGTATAATAGGTCACCTTTAAAAATAAAAACTGAAAAAGCAGAATTACACACTTCACTTCTTGAAAGCTAATGATATAAGTGTGTTATTATTTCACAGCTCATATCCTCCAAGGTGCCGAAGGCCGAATATGTTCCCAACATCATCCGGAGAGACGATCCCTCCATCATTCCTATTCTATATGTGAGTAGTGACTGTTGATTCACTACAGGCCCAAAAGCAATTTGAAGTTACTGTTGGATGATGTGCACTGACTTATTATATTGCTGCTATTATTCTTTGCAAACATGTTTAAGTAGACACACAATTGGTGTGGCAACACTGCATCATTGGAAAACATTGTAACTTGTATTTAAAAATGATCAGAGATGCAGCAAAAAAATCAGGTGGTGACCTGACTTTCTCGGGTATGAAAAGAAACCATCTGACATAGGAAGTCTGGAAGCCTTGTGGACATTTCATCCAGGTTCTGGTTTCATTGAATTGGTGAAGAAAAAAAACCCAGAGCCAACTTGCAGCTGAAAGAAGGAAGACTGAATGTGACTGAATGTCAGAAGGTGGATGCTGGACCAAAATGCAGACAATGGCGAGGGAGCCACAAGTAAATAATGCAATTTTTAATAAAGACAATAAGAATTACAAAAGTACACGACAGGATCGTGGAGACAATGGGCAAGGTGCAGGCAGCAAGCAGGGTAGATTATAGGATGAACCAGTGGAGAATAATGAAACCAAGGAGTATAAAAACTGAGGTAGGGTGAAGAATGGACCAATGAACACAGAGAGTTAATCAGAAGGGAAAGAGAAGCAGTTGGTGGAAGAGGGGCTGAAGATAATTGAGGGATGGTGACTAATTAACACAAATGAGCATGGAGTGCAGAGAGGTAACAGAAAACATCTGGGTGAACAGAAATAAGTAAACAGTGAGACTACCAAAAGAACTTAAGCAGGGAGAATAAAGATCTACAAGAAAATACAAACTAAAACATCTAACCTAGAAATCCAGGAGAGTAACAAACACCTAAACAACAGAATCTAATAAACATGAATAAATACCCAGTCATTTTAGTAAGACACTTACAAACATAAACTCAGTCAATCATAGTCTAGTTTAGTCAATGATTTAATTTGTCTTGGATGTAGCGGGGCATTTCATTTATTGCTAGTTGAGTAAAAAAACTAGTGTATCCACTTTCCTTATAGTAATTTATTGTCTGCTTGTTTTATGTTTCGATTTGTCTGGCTTTTTTGAAGTAGTTTGAACCAAGGAAAAGCAATAGAATATCTAGAAGTTTTAAATAAACCTTAGTTTATTACTGTTCTTTGAAAGATGTTTTGGCCACGATTATGATTAAAGTTTACAATTTTTAGAATGATGTTTTAAAAAACAGCCTTTTTTCATTATCAAGCCAACCTTTCTAATGTATACATTGCCAAATTTAATGAAATTTTCTTGCTGGTTGATTAAATAGTAATTCAGTTTGAATGTTCTATTTATAGGACCATGAGCACGCCACCTTTGATGACATCCTTGGTAAGTGCGAATGTTTCTGTCCGAATATTAATAGAGGTGAAAATGACTTGTTGTAAAAGTGCAGAATGTGAGGTTGGATTAAGTTTCAGTTGGCTGGAGCACAGAGATGACTCATTGTTTTTGTGCTCTCGTGTTTGTGTGAGTCTCTTGAGGCACGTCCAATTTATGTTTCTCACCATGATAGCTGAGTGAGAAAAGTGACACCTTTCTTTCTCCCTCCCCAGAGGAGATAGAGAAGAAGCTGAGTGCCTACAGGAAAGGCTGCAGAATCTGGAACATGCTCATTTTCTGCCAAGTGAGTGACAGCAGCGACAGATTGGAGATATACAGGGGTTGGACAATGAAACTGAAACACCTGTCATTTTAGTGTGGGAGGTTTCATGGCTAAATAGGACCAGCCTGGTAGCCAGTCTTCATTGATTGCACATTGCACCAGTAAGAGCAGAGTGTGAAGGTTCAATTAGCAGGGTAAGAGCACAGTTTTGCTCAAAATATTGAAATGCACACAACATTATGGGTGACATACCAGAATTCAAAAGAGGACAAATTGTTGGTGCACGTCTTGCTGGCACATCTGTGACCAAGACAGCAAGTCTTTGTGATGTATCAAGAGTCACGGTATCCAGGGTAATGTCAGCATACCACCAAGAAGGACGAACCACATCCAACAGGATTAACTGTGGACGCAAGAGGAAGCTGTCTGAAAGGGATGTTCGGGTGCTAACCCAGATTGTATCCAAAAAACATAAAACCAAACCACGGCAGAATTAAATGCGCACCTCAACTCTCCTGTTTCCACCAAAACTGTCCGTCGGGAGCTCCACAGGGTCAATATACACGGCCGGGCTGCTATAGCCAAACCTTTGGTCACTCATGCCAATGCCAAACGTCAGTTTCAATGGTGCAAGGAGCGTAAATCTTGGGCTGTGGACAATGTGAAACATGTATTGTTCTCTGATGAGTCCACCTTTACTGTTTTCCCCACATCTGGGAGAGTTACGGTGTGGAGAAGCCCCAAAGAAGCGTACCACCCAGACTGTTGCATGCCCAGAGTGAAGCATGGGGGTGGATCAGTGATGGTTTGGGCTGCCATATCATGGCATTCCCTTGGCCCAATACTTGTGCTAGATGGGCGCGTCACTGCCAAAGACTACCGAACCATTCTTGAGGACCATGTGCATCCAATGGTTCAAACATTGTATCCTGAAGGCGGTGCCGTGTATCAGGATGACAATGCACCAATACACACAGCAAGACTGCTGAAAGATTGGTTTGATGAACATGAAAGTGAAGTTGAACATCTCCCATGGCCTGCAAAGTCACCAGATCTAAATATTATTGAGCCACTTTGGGGTGTTTTGGAGGAGCGAGTCAGGAAACGTTTTCCTCCACCAGTATCATGTAGTGACCTGGCCACTATCCTGCAAGAAAAATGGCTTAAAATCCCTCTGACCACTGTGCAGGACTTGTATATGTCATTCCCAAGACGAATTGATGCTGTATTGGCCGCAATAGGAGGCCCTACACCATACTAATAAATTATTGTGGTCTAAAACCAGGTGTTTCAGTTTCATTGTCCAACCCCTGTACTTCCATAATGTTGCATCATGTTATACTTTGTGGTAAACTAAGCTTCCAGTCTAACTGATAAGAAACAGAAATCACATGATGCAGTTTTATTCATTTTATTTTCTTTAATTTTATTAAATAATTTACAATATAAATAAAACATTTTTATTAATTATATTTAATTTGTACATTAAATTAGTTAAAAACCCTATTTTAAACCATAGCAAAATATACCTTTGGAAAGTTATTGGAAGCTAGGGCAATGCAGCTGTTAAAAGCACTAGCTAATAATATAAGACATGGATTCCAATAAAACAAAAACTATAGTACAAATGTCTAAACTGTAGATTAAATTACATAAAATTCTGTAATGTGTCTATCCTCATTATATTTATTAATTAGAATAGACTGAGGAATTATGTCTGAAGAAAAGTGTTTAGATACTTTCACCAATTAAATCTTTTACAGTAGTTTAGATTTCTTTAAGGATCAAGTGACAATAAAAGTATTTACATTTTCATAAGTCTTTTTGGATATACATCTTTCACTGCATACAGTCAAAGCCTCTCACACACAAACACTGCTCTGAACTGATAAAAATGTATTTCACTACACCGCTTATATTAAGCAATTGTAACACTAAACAGCACATCATATGTTCAAAACTATTGATAGTTATTGAAGGTCTCATGGAACCGAACGTGGAGAAAACATTACATTGCAAAAGTAACAATTCCAATTGCTTCAATACTTTTTGGGTTCACAAACATACATAGAGCTCATCATCATCCCAACAAATCACAGTTTTAATCACAATATTTGTTTTCTCCCTTATAAAAAGAAAATATACAACAGCTGCCCATTCATGCTGCTCGTAACATGTCAGCTGTGCAACATTTTCAAAAGTCCACTTCATCAGTAAGAGTAATGAGTGACACTCCAAAAAAATACTCGTCTTACTTATTACTTTGTTTTTTCTGTTTGTTCTAACACAATAAAAAAGCCACAGTCAGTGTGAAATGGGTCTATCCTAACATTGTTATCTTTTCTCAGGGTGGTCCGGGTCATCTTTACCTGCTGAAGAATAAGGTGGCCACATTTGCTAAGGTAGAGAAAGAGGAAGACATGGTCCAGTAAGTGTTTTTTTTTTCTAATACTGAATAAGCACAGGTTTTTGTATCTGGGTTTTGACATCGAAAGTTACAGGATTACAAAATTAATGGGAGAAAAATATGCCATAGGATCTTGCAGAGAAGTTCCATAATTATTATGCTCTCAGTAAGGGAGTAATAGTCTGTTATTAGTCATCAGTCACACGGTTGGAGCTTTAGGTTCAGTTTTATTTTGAAGTCAAAACAACATTGACACATTCAGTCCACATGTTTAGCACATCTTGATTTAGTTTAGAATTCAGCAAGGAACTTTCCTGTTTTCATTGAGTTGCTGAGCCCCATTTTTATTCCAAGGAGGCTGCCTTTACTGACATTACAACAAAATACTAGCAGAGTTCTGGGTAAAACAGTTTCCCCTCAAAGCCTTAAAATGACACATTTGCGGCTTATTGGATTTTGGCTCAGAGCCCACTTATGTGAACTGCTAGTGCACACTGAATACAAGACTATAACAAAGAATATGAAAAACAATGTGTCCCATCCCATGTAAGTCCACATGAAGAAAATGTCAGAAAAAGAGGCTAAAAGTTAGACGTATAGGGCAAAGTTGTGGCAAAAGAAAAAGGAAATACAGCTGAAAATAAACAGACAAATTAGGAATCCGGATCTAAAGTATTTTGGATATAGTCATCTCGGGACATTTTACAAAACTGGCAGGTTCAGTCATTCAAATATGTACAATCCTATTCAGTCCAGATTTATGAATTTCAAGCCCATTCTTTCCAATATTGTTCTAGCTAACAGCCAGGTGAAGTTTCATATCCAGTTACATAGATATTAGGACCAACCTGTGATAGCATGACACAATTCGATTTAATAGTTCATAAAATACCAATTAGTCAAAGGTCCTTTGCTTAAAGAAACCATCAGATTCAATACAATCTTCACTTCGATGTCCTCCATCATCCTGAGCAAGCATGTGGGAACAGTAGACAGGAACTACTCCCCTCTATCAGGAAGAAACCTCCAGCTGAAGTGGGCTTATTACAGATTGTTGAGGACATCCAGAAAACAACGAATGCATGTGACAAATGCATGTACTAGTTTTTTTCTGGTTGACTCTGGGACATAGTGGTCTTACCTTTAGTAATATTTGAGGTGGCAGTCAAAGAATGGTGCCCTAGAAGCTTATTTCAATCCAGTAGGATTTAAATTACATGCTCCGGTCAATGATCACACCATGCTTCTTTACATTTGAGCTGGAGCCCAAATTAATGCCAGTGTTTTTTTCTGAAATGTTCTGATCTAAAGACAATAACCTCTATCTTGACTGATCCTGTATGGTTTTTACCTAAACTACTAAAAAACTAAAACAAAAATAAACCTTTAGTGGATTATAACTAGTTAAAAAATAATGCCACCAAGTTGCTGGTTTCCCCTATTTATTTCAAATTCTTGTATTTCATAATCTTTTCATTTAGAAGAACTGTACATGTATAATGTTAAAATCAGAAATGGATTTTTCTTCCCCCCATAATAAACGGATCAATTTAGAAACCCGCATTTGCTGATAGGGAGCTCCAGTCTGACAATGCCATGACAATACAACGACAATAATCTATCAATATGCTGATCCAGCATGGGGTTAAGAAATCAACTATAACTTTTTGAAATTGTTTCAGCTGAGACATGCTTGATGTCCTAAGAACCTTCATCTGGTGTGCTTCTGGTCCCACGGCCGGCCTCCAGGCAGGCTGCTTCTTTGCCGACACTGTCCTCCTGAACTCTGGGTCTCGCCAGGATGACCTTTGAGTCACCCACCTGAACCCTATTTTGTTTTGTTTTCTGGCCCTATTTGGGTAGTGTTATTTTTCTGGCGCTGTTTCCTATACATTTTGTTTCCTGCCCACCTTCCCAGCAATATGACAACAGTCAGGAACTCTGTTACCAAATATTTAACAATGCCCTGGTCACGTGCCCAAGCCGATACCTTGGATTTGGACATTCCTGATTAAAATGTGAAGACAGTTTAAAAACAAAAACAAAGAAATGGCTGTACTCTGGAAAAACTGACAATGTTCTCGAGGAAGTTTTTTAAAGCCATGTGTCTGAAAACTTTGTGGATATCAGCTAATTTAGTTGAATAATGGTCTATTCAGTGTGAGATAATAACACGAATGCCCTTTAGATTCTGTTGAGCAAAAGAAATTCCTGAAGGTTGTTGGCTAAGATCTCCCGATACATGGTCCCAATCCATCCTCCCCTCAATACGGTCCCCTTTTGCAGAAAAGCATCCCCAAAGAATGATGTTTCCAACTCCATGTTTCACGGTGGTGATGGTGTTCTTGGGGTTCTCCTCATCATTCTTCTTCCTATAAACACGGCAAGTGGAGTTTAGACCAAAAAGCTCTATTTTTACTCATTAGACCACATGACCTTCTCTCATTCCTTCTTTGGATCATCCAGATGGTCATTGGCAAACTTCAGACGGGCCTGGACCTGCTCTGGCTTGAGCAGGGGGGAGTTGTGTGTGCAGCAGGATTTTAATCCATGGAGGCGTAGTGTGTTACTAATGGTCTTCTTTAAGACTGTGGTCCCAGCTGTCATAGTGTGGTTTGCGGGCGGACCAAAGTGCAGACAAGAGCTGGGCAGCAACATGTTGTAAAAGGTTTTCAGTTTTATTTCCAGAGGTTTTCAAAGAAACCAAACAAGGCACTGCAGATACAAACAAAAGTCCAGATCCAAAAAACTTACAAGATAGGTTCTGCAGGAACATGGAAAAACTCAGCACAAATACATGGGTTGAGAACGGGGTATGACAAACACAAGGAACCATCAACAAACAATGACACAAAACCAACTAATATACTGAGAGATAACAAAGGGCAGGTAATCGGAGAAAACAGGCAACAGGTGTGACAAGGAGGCAGGGAGGCAGAAGGAATAGGTGAAACAAATACAAAGACTGAGCATGGGCAAAGTAACTAATAAACAATAAACAGAAACACAGACCAAGCAAACCTATAGACAAAGATAAATAATCAAATGGGGAATGAGAAAACTATAATAATCATGACTAAAGTAAACAGAGAAACTAGAGGGAACATAGGAACAACAATAACAACCTAAGAACAAACAAAGAACCCATAAAGAAAACCTGAAACAAACCTAACCACACTGACTGAATTAACTGGAAAGGAAACAACCATAAGGAAATTTAATGAAGGAGGAGAACAACAAAACACCAGGAGGCAGTAGAGGGTACAAAACAAACTAATAAACTTAATAGAAACATCTAGACAAAATAAACCATCACAAGAAACCATAAAACAAATTCCAAACTGTCACTCCGTGACACCAGCTCTCTTCAGGTCACTGACTAGGTCCTGCCGTGTAGTTCTGGGCTGATCCCTCATCTTCCTCATGATCATTGATGCTCCACAAGGTGAGATGTTGCATGGAGTCCCAGACTGAAAGAGATTGACCATCATCTTGAACTTCTTCTATTTTCTTATAATTGCTCCAACAGTTGTTGCCTTCTCACCAAGCTGCTTGGCTATTTTCCTGTAGTTCATCCCAGCCTGGAGCAGGTCTACTATTTAATCCTTGATGTCCTCACACAGCTCTCTGGTCTTGGCCATTGAAGAGAGGTTGGAGTTTAATAGTGTGTGGACAGGTGTCTTTTATACAGATAACAAGTTCAAACAGGTGCATTTAATACAGGTAATGAGTGGAGAACAGGAGGGATTCTTAAAGAAGAACTAACAGGCCTGTGATTCTTATTGGTTGTTAGGTGATCAAATACTGATGTTATGCCATAAAATACAAATTAATTACTGAAAAATCACACAATGTGATTTTCTGGATTTTTGTTTTAGATTCCATCACTCACAGTTGAAGAGTAACTATTGTTAGGATTTATGATTATTGATTATAAATATGTATCAACAATTATGATTAAATATCATAATTAGAAGAAATAAATTCTAACCAAAAATCCTTTCCTCTTAATAAAGATCAGAGATACACTCTGGTGATGTGATTATTGTGCTCACAGCACTTTATAATTACCATAAGTTAATTATCATTAATAATTAATAAATATTAACCAAAACCACACCAAATGTCACTGTGTTATCAACCATTTCACCGAATGGTGGGATTCAAACCTTCTCTTGACAGATAATCACTCTTACACAAAATAACACAAACGCTGTCTCTTTATCTATTTGAAGATTTATTAAACCAATAGTCTCTCTTACAATCAAACTATTCTGGTCCAACAGCGTTCATCTGACTAATCATCCACTATTCTACAAAAAGGGGTACACTAATAATCAAAATTAAGGATATGAGTAGGAGGGTGGATGGAGATCACACCAGCAGTGTATGGACAACACAACAATTTGGATTAACTTGGAAAGATGATCAAAACGATGGAACTCAACGATTTCCGCAGAGGCAGCGCCTTCGGGTGCGGCTTAGCTCATCAGCATAGTCATAAAACCCCCCAAAGCTGGAACTGCGTGAAACACAAAGGGCCAAAAACTGTAACACAATGAGCTATATACAAGGCTCAGTTTGTAGCTTCAGGATGCTTTGAGAATTTACTTTAACCTTAACTGAGTCAGCGCTCAGTTGTTAAAAACATAGTAAACGCTTCTGGGTTCAACAGTGTTAAACAGCAATCGGAAACGTCCGCAGAACTTCAATACAGCATTGCATGCAAACATACAACTTAAAGCACATTGAGTTAAATGAATAGTGATTCTAAAATCACCCTAACTATCCTACTTTATCCTGCCCAGGCAATTTCTATAGAACCAATAAAAGGAACGGGATTACTTGCTGTCGTCTTCTCTGAGCAGCAAGCAGAAGTGGGTCTTTGTTTGGGTTGTGGCGCAGTGGGTCTGCGTGTAACGGTCTTCCATCGGGATATGAATCTTTGTGATCTTCTTGTATCAGACAGATTTTCAGCTTTCAAGCTCTTCCGGGAATGGCCAGTGTGGAGGAATGTAAACCTCCCCGTGAGCTTCTATCTCTCCAGTGATTGCCCCCGAGCGTAGCGGTTCCCTACGGCTGGGAAATGGCGCTTAAAAGTTTGTTTCCTCTGTTTTTATAGCTCTGATGATGTCAGCTTCGATGTCCATTGTAGCGACAAATGCTGAGCTGCACATGTCAAACTGAGCAGCCCAGTCGGTGTGTCTGACCAAAATGGATGACCCCAACACCATGATAAAATTTAAGACTTTAACATGCTTTGCAAGTGGAAAAACCTGCAAAATCGGCAGTGTATGAAATACCTGTTCTCCCCACTGTACATAAAGCAAAACTAGATATAAACAAAATTATTGGCAAAAAAAAACAATTCCTAGTACAAACACTTAATATAAAACTTTAAAAATGGCAATAAATCATGTGGCTTTTTAACTAACAAGCTTTCGATGTCTGTGAGTCAGATCTCCTCCCTGCCTATCTCGGGTCCAGGGGGGGCTGGTCTGTGGCTCTTCACACTCGCTATTGCATATTTTTGTGGAAAAATCTTTTATACAGAAGCTTGCTCACACTTACACCCACAGGTGTTCGGATTGAGGTGTTAAGAGATTAACAGATGTTCTATATTGAGCTGCAGTTGCCACTAAACACATCTTAATACTGTGCACTTTTTGGTAACATTGCTGTTATATATGCATTTGCAGGTGTAGAAGCAGTCTTCTAGGGTGTTACCTTGTATTCTCTTCATCCTTCTTTCTCGCTATTCTTTTCTCCTTGTCTCCCCTTTTCCTTTTTGCCCCACCTCTCTTTCTGGCTTCTGTTTTGTTTCTGTCTCCATGTCCATATATATATATATATATATATATATCAATCAAGCGGACCATTGTAGCGTTAGCTGTAATGCTCCACTTGTAATAGAAAATCTGTTGGGCAACTTCTTGGCACTCAGACAACAATTCTGAGTGCTACTCTGCTGGACAGGACACTTTAAAAAAAAAAAGAGAGGAGCAGCCAACATAACCATGGGAACTCTGCATAGAGCTGCATAGATTTACAGCTCAGGTTAAAAATTCTGTTGATATAACAGCCACTTTTTGTACACTACACAAATGTGGCCCATATGGAAGAGTGGCAAAATGAAACTGGTTGTTAAAAGAAAGCCAAAAGAATTCACGTTTTCAGGGCACACAGCAAACATGAGGTAGAAATAGCTCTGGTCCAAAAATGGAACACAAATTGAACTTTACACCCTCAGCAAAATGTGATGTGTAGTGGATGAAAATGGATGGAGTTTTTATGTTTTAGTTATCTGAAAAAGTGGGAACAACTATTCACCTTGTGTTGGTTAATCTCATAAAATCCCAGCAAAATGCGTTTGATGTGTATTAATAGTTTTGCAAGTGTTTTGATTGACCTATTTCACTTTGCTGCATTTCACATCTGTCTTGTGTGAGCAGGTTCTGGCGGCGTCTCGGAAGGCTGATGAGTAAACTGAACCCAGAGCCGAACCTGATCCATATTATGGGCTGCTATGTGCTGGGAAGTGCTAATGGAGAAAAGGTTTGTTTGTAGCATTGAGGACACACAAGTCAACTTCACCTCAACAGTTTAGTGCAGACATTTACATTTTGCTTACCCCTACTTCTAAATATGCAGGCACAAACTGAGACAAAGGTGTTTTCTGTAACCATGTTCAGATAAATCATTTAAGTATTCTGTTCACTTGGTTCCTTGACTTTGTAGAACCTTGCAAAGCTTTTTTCTGCATTTGCATGGCAAAGACTGAGAGAATAAGCAGTTTCTTTGCCATCAGATACAATAATATATGTTCTTAAAAAATCACAGACAACCGTATGAATTCCATCATTAGCAGCATATTTTTGCTGAAGCTCTTGTACTGCTGTGAGGATTGGGGAAGAGGGATGGGGGTATACAAGCAGATGACACTCAGAGAAGAACAAGATAACAGGCAACCACAAGACTTTTAAAGAATAGGGACCATTGAGTTCTTGACACCCACTATATTAAGCTGCACATACACGCTCATGCGTTCTCTCGCTTTAATTACATGTTCACACATTCACTTTCCCACTCATGCTCCTTCCACAACTCTTTCTCCCCCAAAGAGACTGGCACACTAATCATACAGAGACACACTCATAATAACTTACACCTGAAATATGCCCACCCACTACCCTGCTCATATTTAGACATGCTGCCCCTTCCAGACATGCTTCACTACTGACACTAGAGGTGCAAACACATAAATTGCTATTTTGCCCTTCACAATTAGAATTCTAAATAAGGAATGATACTAAATCTATGAAGAGTAAAGGACATTTAATGAATATTGCATATCTGTGAATTGCTCTGCTTGAGTATCTGTAGATAGAGAAAACAGAGATCAAAAAGTAGAACTCTAAGGGTGTATTCACACCTGCCACTTTTGGTCTGCTTTAAAGTGCCTGTGGCATACTTTTGCTACAAATGTAGAAATTGAAAGAAAATATCTTAATATTGAAGTGTTGTGATTATGAATATATTATTTATTGTTAAATATTAATATTAATAACTTTAATATTTTATTAAATAATATTTTGGTCTGTTAAGGGTTGTTCTGTAAATACAAGCCCAATAAGGCGGTGGTATTAGGAGAAATTTGAAAAAGGGATGAGCCAAGCTCTTACATTACTGAACAGCAAAACTCTGCACAAACATGGAATGAATTCACACAATTTCTTAAAATACAAGAATTTATTAACAAAAATAATAAGTCAACTCAAGTCAAACATATTTCAATCAACAAACTCTTCACTATGCTAAAACAATCCAACTAAACTACCAAGCAGAATTAAAGTTTGAGAACCAAGGATTATCTTGAAGAATCTGGAGATGAAGTTAAGTTAGTCTTGGAACTAACTTAAGCAATAATTGGTACACCTTTACACAACCATTCACAATGCAAGATCAGATAAAATATTGTTTTAATAAAATAATATTTTAAAGAATGATTTGCGGAATAAAACCAACCTTCTGAATGACCAATTCTCAGTGGTGTTTAATTAGCTGCCTTTATTTATTAAAATAATATTTAAAGAAATATTATTTTTAATAAGAACCAAATCTTTGAGTAATGGACTTAATTGTGTTACTTAGTAATCAAGTTTAGTAAAATAATATTTAGGGAAATATTATTTTACTAGATTGAAAACTAACAACCCTTTTGGGTAAATTATCTTTAGCAGGCAAGCACTTGTTCTTAGCTGTTAGCGGTTTAAGCTAACAAAAGAAGCTTATAGCTTAGCACCAGAATCAAACACATACCTTTAAAATACTATTAATAAAAGGGTTAAAATGCATAAGCGTGGACGGCGTGTTATGGCCGATCTACTGTGTTTGAAATCACCCATGGCTGTGGTCCCAACAGAAGGAACTGGGCAGTCATTGGCATTATATTAGGATTAAAGATGTGATAAAGACAATTGTGACATAAATAGGCATATTTCGATGTTAAATTATGTAAGTCCAAAGTCGCTCGGAAATGTCCTCAAAGGAAAACTATCCAGTCATTCATTGTGTGAGCGTCAGTGATAGATTGTTCAGGTAGAAGCCAAGTTGCATTAAAAACAGCATTAATATGGCGAAATGGTGCATTGCTGGTGGTTGCAGCAATACTACGACAGCAGCCATTAGTCTGAAGTATTTTCCTGAAGTGTAGAGGATCAGAGCTGCCTGGATCAGAGCTGGAAAAGTGATGAGGGACAGATAGCCTGGTCCCACCAAGCACAGCCAGCTGTGATCGGAGAACTTTTCGGCAAACTGCTTCGAACAAGAAACCTCTGAATTCGCAAGAAAAAAGGTTGTCAGAGGTTGGGATATCTTCGAGAAAAGAAGAATTTTGAAGCAGATCCTATAGCCCTGCTGTTTAGTGCATCTGATGGGAAAAGATCGCCAAAGAAAAGATTGTTGCTTGCTGTTGCTAAACGGGTCCAAGCACAGCAGGTAAGAATACGTCCTTGTCGCAATTTTTATAAGGAGGTAGGTACATCCCTGCTCCTACACAGCTGAATCAAATGAGTTCATTACCTCTTCAGCATGCCACCAAGTTTGGCAGAGGACCGGTAATGAGCCATTCATTTGATTTAGGTATGTTAGAGCAGGTTCTTAAAGCTGCATGTAACATGCATGTAGTGCTTTCTAGTCCCTCTTTGCCGTTAGCAGATATGGCAAGGTAAGTTGCTCCAGTTACTACACAAGTACTACACTATCTTCCAAAGGATGTTGGGCCTAATCAGAGGATACTGGATTCGTGGGACCCTGGTTGTGAATAACAACATAGGAAAGTGCACACAGTTTATAGAAAGGAAATAGCATTTACTGGTTCCAGTATAATGGATCCAAGTTTGCATTTACATCAACAATAAACAAAATTGCACAATTTTAGGAAAAGATTTAGTAGAATAGACTCAGAATTAAAAAAAATAAATTAACCCAGTTTTTATAGTATTTTAGTCCTTTTCAAAATGTCTTTTCATTCAATGTTTCATTTATTGTGATCAGTGGGGTCACTATCTACCAGTTCGTTCCATCATTTGAGCTGGGGCTCGCCATCCAGTTCTGAAGTGATCCTGGTTTCTCAGTAGCACTATGGGTTGCATAGTGCACCCACTAAAAAAACCTGACCTAGAACAAGGCCAGAATAAAGTAGCTCAAAACCCAGTAACTAATGTCCATAAGCTTACAGTTACAATTTTAAGCTACAATTTAAAGTTCTAGAATTGCGCCGCTCAAGGTGGCAGCAGGTTGGAGTAGCTCTGTTACTTTTGATTCTGATTTATTCTTTTTTGGGAACTCTTCCTCTTGTGGTGGATACAGTTGATTTTTTTTTTTTTTTTTTTTGGACAATTGTCAGATGCTTTGCAGCTTGGAGGATTTTTCCTAATACTTTCTATTTTTGGACATTTGTTATGATGCATTGCCATGGCAACGGGGTTGTTTCTTACAACCGGGAGCAGCTGATTAATATCTCAAAAGCTCAAATAATACTTCAACTACAACCCCAAATCCCTGATGAGTTGAAAAGGAGATGCCGTGGATGCAGAGCAGGAGCTAAGAGAAGAGAGAGAAGGAGGAAGTTCAAACCATCTCTTCCGTCGATTATGATGGGCAATGTGAGATTGTTGGGAAACAAGTTGGATGAACTTCAAGCTCTACAAAGGACCCAGCCAGAGTACCGGGCATTCAGTATTATGTGTTTTACTGAGACATGGCTGCAGGATCATATCCCCGACTCCAGCGTCTCTCTGCCGGGCTTTTTAACCATACGAGCAGACAGAGATTTAAAGAGGAGCAGCAAATGTAAAGGAGGTGGACTGGCAGTACTTGTGAACAACAGATGGTGTAATCCAGGACATGTAACTGTGTGTCATCTCTGCAGTCCAGATATTGAACTGTTGGCAGTAAGTTTTCGTCCATATTATTTACCCAGAGAGCACACCAGTGTTATTTTGGCAACAGTTTACGTTCCACCTTTCGCTGTTGCCGACACTGCATGTGATGCCATTAGCTCAGTTGTTGCTAAGCTACAGACACAAAACCCCAATGCTTTTGTGGCAATTTCTGGTAAAATAACCATGTTTCACTCTCTGCTACACTTCCAACGTTTCAACAGTTTGTCAGCTGCTCTACCAGAGAAAACAAAACATTGGATTTGTTTTATGGAAATGTCAAGGACTAATACATCTCTACAGCAAGACCTCCTCTAGGCAAATCAGATCACACTCTTGTTTTTCTCTGCTCGAAATATAAGCCCCTTGTTCAGAGACAACCTGTCAGGACGTGAACAACGGACGAACCCAGAATGCAGACTAGCAGGCAGCATGACGGTAGGTGAAAAACAATTTAATAAAAAACAAAAACTCACTCACAGATGGTGACCGCAAAAACAGACATGGGCAGGTTGGCAAGACAGACTTGGCATGATGAAAACGCAAGACTTGAGCATGATTTGAAAAGATGTTTCCGCGACAACTAACTGAACAGGTGTGATTAAATGGAGCATGGCACAGGTGGAACACAAAACTGATTAACATGGTGCAGGTGAACCTTAGTGCAGCATTCAACACTGTTGGTCATTCCATTTTATTAGAGCACTTGGAAAACTGGGTCGGCCTTTCTGGTACAGCACTCAGTTGGTTTAAATCCTACTTAAAGGACAGGGACTTTTTGTGTCAATAGGTAACTTTACATCAGAGAGCACAAAAATCACGTGTCGTTCCCCAAGGGTCCATCTTAGGGCCCCTTCTATTCAATATCTACATGCTCCCCCTAACTCAGATTTTAATAAACAACAACGTAAGTTATCATAACTATGCAGACGACACACAGCTATACGTTACGATGTCACCAGGTGACCATGAACCCCTTCAAAAGCACTTGGTAAATGCTTAGAAGAAATCAATGCATGGATGTGCCAAGATTTTCTTCAGCTTGAATCAAAACAAAACTGAAGTAATAATCTTTGGATGAAAGGAAGAGCGTTTCAAAGTTAGCACACAGCTTCAGTTAATGCAGCTAGAAACCACCAGTCAGGCTCGAAATCTGGGTATAGTGATGGACTCAGACCTGACCCTTCAGAGGCACATAAAGGTAGTAACAAGGTCAGTCTTCTATCACCTAAATAACTTCTCCAGGATTAAAGGACTAATGTCTCAGCAGGACCTTGAAAAACCAATTCATGCGTCCATCTTTAGTAGAATTGATTACTGCAACGGTGTCTTCACAGGTCTGCTTAAAAAGTCGATCAGACAGCTGCAGTTGATCCAGAACGCTGCTGCCCGCGTCCTCACTAGAACTAAGAAAGTGGAGCACATCACCCTGGTTCTAAAGTCCTTACACTGGCTCCCTGTAGCTCAGAGAATAGACTTTAAAATACTTCTGTTAGTCTATAAATCACTGAATGGCTTAGCACTAAAATACATTACAGACTTGTTGTCAGTGTATCAACCACCCAGACCTCTCAGGTGTTCTGGCTCAAATCTACTCTGCATACCCAGAACCAGAACCAAACATGGAGAAGCAGGTTTTAGTTCTTATGCTCCACTAATCTGGAATAAACTCCCAAAAAATTGTAAAGCGCTGAAACCCTAAATTGCTTTAAATCAAGATTAAAAACTTATTTGTTTAGAGCGGCTAACCATTATTAGTTAAGTTTTCAGTCCAATTTTCCTTTTGTTTTCTTATCCATCATTCTGTTCTCTTTATTTTTTTAATTACCTCTGTTGCTTGATTTTCTGTATCATTGTAATGTTTTTCCTTATGTACAGTGCCTTGAGTGCCTTGTTGCTGAAAAGCACTATATAAATAAACTTGACTTGACTTGACCGCTACCGAATGTTCATATGGAGAAACCTTACATACACAAGCACACTCACTCATACATTCATACAGCTGTTTGGATCCAAGTGTTTACAGATACACAGATATAAAGATTTACTTTACAGTTGCCACTACATACATCTTGTTTTAAATGGTACCGAATTCTTCTCAGTGATGATGTTGTTATATATATATATATATATATATACTGTATATATGTTTGTTGTGTGTCCATGTGGTTTTCTCTCTCTCTTTCTGCAGGTATAGAAGCAGACCTCTAGGGTATTTTCTCTTTATCCTCCTTTCTCTCTTCTATTCTTATGTCTTCTATCCCTTTAACTTTATGCCCTACCTCTCTCTCTCCCTTTCTTTCTTCTTTTTTTGCATTTGAAATAATCCAAAAGCAATTTCTTACACATATCTTTGGGTTTTTCCTTGGCACTCAGACAATTCTGAGTGCTACACTACTGGACAGGACATGAAAAATAAAATCATATAGTGCAAAGGTACTAGTCTCATGGCATTTATTGTGCAAGGTCAAGACTTTATATCATTTCTGAGAGAAACCCAGAAACGCCCTCATGGGCAAGCTCTTGGTGACAGTGAGACAGGGACATCTAACAAACACCATCACTAAACTACTGAGCCAAAACAATGCCACAAATGTTGCCAGACGTTTGCACTTTCCCATAAGGATTGCAATCAATTCAAGCATGGACTGTTCTTGACCTCAAGATATCAGATATTATGAACTGATTTTTTAAATCCTGTCAGAGTTGCAGTGTAAATAGGTTTAGACTTGTACTGGCATTTCAAGCTGCCCACTAATGCCTTTTTCCTCCCCAGACCAATGTTGGGAGGAATTCTTCTTCACCTCCGAACACGTCATGACATTTAGTTGCTGGTACCTGTCAAAGTCTCTCATGTCTCACACCTGCCCATTTCTCAGCAGAGTATGACTTCTGGGGAAATAATCGATACCATCTACTGCAGCTGTCGGTGTTCATTATGTTTTGTTTCACAGATGTAATAAATCTTGGGAAACAAACTTTCTAACAGTCATCCTGAAACTACAGCCCCTGAGTGAATTAAGCACATACTAAGAACAAGACTTAGCTAATTGTTAAGCCTTTCTGAATTAAAGTACCACAATGAATAAAATATTTAGAATCTTCAAAAATCAGGAACATTTGGCAACATTAAAGATGTCTAAATTTATTAACTCATATCAATTTATTTAGCAACAATTTTTCTGTAACGCATTGTTGGCATGGTCTTTCTTGGCAAATTTCTTGAGGACTTATGGCTCCCCGGGGGCTTCGACAGTAATGAGTTTGGGTTTTGTCCTTGGAGCAACATATTAAGGGGTAGATTTGTTGGCACCCTTTAGGGAATTTAAAGCATCGAAAATGAACATTTTCTTTATATCACTTTAAATATGTAAATTGTCTTCCAATTTCAAGGAAGGTAAGGAAAAACAAACAAAAAAAAAACAATCACCAAAGGACAGTTTGCTATTTGCTGGTGTTCAAAACTGAAACAGATTTTTTGAAATGTCACACATCGTTAATTATGAAAAATATACACCCTCTTAAAATTCAAGGGATTTAATGTGTAAATGGTGAAGGCCCATATTCACAAAGATTCTCTGAGTCCTCTCGGAGAGCTCTTATATTAGCCTAAAAATTCTTGGCAAAGACTCCTAGCTTAATAGTGATTATGTTGGCTGCTGAGAGCAACTCTGAGCAAGAGGAGAGAATTCCTATCTTAGTAATGAGGTGTGGTTGATCCTTTTGCCAGGGTGATGTTGTCTTCTAAGAGCTGTGATTGGTTGTTAAAAGATATAACAAAAAATGCAGTTCAAGACAAACAGGCATTCCCGAGCAGATCAATGTGTCGTTCCCTCTGCTTTCAGCACCAGCCTTGAATGTGAACAGCTCTGGTACCTGCTGCAATCAGAAGCTAGAGAGGAGATATCTTACCGAGTGTCATGCCTGTTCATGTGTTTTGGTTGCCTTCATTATGGTCTCTTGACTTCATTTCCTCAGGTGTCTCCTTGATCCTGCCTTGATGTATTTCACCTGGTTTCTTTATTACCTGTCCCCTATTTAATCATCTTGATTCCCTCCCTTCTTTGCTAGTTTGTCTCGACTCCTGTCAGCATACCAGCGATTATGTCTTGTCTCGAACTTTGGAACATTGACCATGGCCTCATTTTTAGAACTACCCCTTTGGATCACGGACTATTTTTGTGTTCTTTTCTCTGTAACTTAAGACTGAGTTTGTACATTGGGTTTGGTCCTGCCTTTTGACACCGAGGAAAAATTCTAAGAAAAATCATATAATTTGAGAAATTCTAAGATTTTTCTTAGAATGATGTCACTAGGAGCTACTTTTCCTCTTAGGATGCTTTGTGAATACGGACCCTGGTCTTTACCAATCTGACCTCATCAGTACTAACCTCATTTTAAACTTTTAAACACAAATGAAGCCACAATGGAAATGTTTGTGATTACATCCCCAAAACCCTAGAACAGGGGTCTACAACTCCAGTCCTCGAATGCTACTGGCCTGCAACATTTAGATTCATCCCTGCTTTAACACACCTATATGAAATGAATAATTAATAGCCAGGATTCCAAAGGTTGCAGGGCAGTAGCACTCGAAGACTGGAGTTGCAGACCCTTGGACTAAATACTTCCAAAATACAAAAATCTGTAAAATGTAAAGGGTGTGTACTTTCTACTCACTATGATTGTGTATAATGTATCAGTGTGTCCAAATTATGTAATCTCAATTTGCTGAGTTATATTGCATTGTGTATGTGCCCTCTTTAATACTTCTCTAGCATTGATTTTCTACCCATCTAATACTGTACCATACACAGTTTCACTACTAAGCCAGATGACCACAGAACTTTCCCACAGATGGGCAAAAACAGTCTCTAGGGCTAAAGAACTGTTTTTTCTAAGGGCCCTAACCACTCCAAACTCACACATGCACTGAACCCCCACAGTTAAGCTGTTGGGGGATGGGAGTAAGCTGTTGAACTCATATTGATTTGAATTGTTGAACTCATTTATTTGTGCAAAATATTTGCTGTTCAATAATAGTTATCTGTGTAAAATATTAGATATTTATATATTTATTATTATACTTACATACTTATAACTTATTTTTACTTAAACTCTGACACACTGCACAGGAGCAGCTTTGTACATCTAATTTTTGTACATTTAATCTCATTTTACATTTGTGTAATGATAAAAAAGGTATTCTATTCTATTCTATTGTTATGATTTGGGGTTGTTTGGTTTTTGGTTTCTGGTTTTTTCTTATGTTTTTCACAGTTAAGGTTTTGACTCGTTCTTTTGTTATTATTCTTCTTAGATTTTGAATCATGCTTCTGTTATTTTCCTGGTCATGCTTTAGTTTTGTCGTCTTGTTCATGTTTTGTTCAAGTTTGGTTTTGTTTGTATATTAGAATCTCTGTTTTTGACGCAGCCACGTTTTGTTCTGTCTGTCAATTAAGTTTATTCAGTTCACCTGTCTAAGTTAATATGTCTCCACTGCTCCACCTGGTTTTCACTCCATATATACACACGTGTTCAGTTAGTCGTTGCGGAAACATTTGTCTCATTCTCATGTCTTGCTCTCATGCTCATGTCTAGTTTTCATGCTCAAGTCTTGTTTTTTAATCATGCCATGCCTGTCTAGCCTGCCCGTTTGTTTTGTTCCTGCCTCCTGTAGTGAGTGAGTTTTTTTTTTTTTGTTATTAAATCTTTTGCACTTACCGTCATGCTGCCTTCTGGTCTGCATTCTGGGGTCCTACAGGTCCTTCTCGAAATATTAGCATATTGTGATAAAGTTCATTATTTTCCATAATGTCATGATGAAAATTTAACATTCATATATTTTAGATTCATTGCACACTAACTGAAATATTTCAGGTCTTTTATTGTCTTATTACGGATGATTGTGGCATACAGCTCATGAAAACCCAAAATTCCTACCTCACAAAATTAGCATATTTCATCCGACCAATAAAAGAAGTGTTTTTAATACAAAAAACGTCAACTTTCAAATAATCATGTACAGTTATGCACTCAATACTTGGTCGGGAATCCTTGTGCAGAAATTACTGCTTCAATGGCGTGGCATGGAGGCAATCAGCCTGTGGCACTGCTGAGGTCTTATGGAGGCCCAGGATGCTTCGATAGCGGCCTTTAGCTCATCCAGAGTGTTGGGTCTTGAGTCTCTCAACGTTCTCTTCACAATATCCCACAGATTCTCTATGGGGTTCAGGTCAGGAGAGTTGGCAGGCCAATTGAGCACAGTGATACCATGGTCAGTAAACCATTTACCAGTGGTTTTGGCACTGTGAGCAGGTGCCAGGTCGTGCTGAAAAATGAAATCTTCATCTCCATAAAGCTTTTCAGCAGATGGAAGCATGAAGTGCTCCAAAACCTCCTGATAGCTAGCTGCATTGACCCTGCCCTTGATAAAACACAGTGGACCAACACCAGCAGCTGACACGGCACCCCAGACCATCACTGACTGTGGGTACTTGACACTGGACTTCTGGCATTTTGGCATTTCCTTCTCCCCAGTCTTCCTCCAGACTCTGGCACCTTGATTTCCGAATGACATGCATAATTTGCTTTCATCCGAAAAAAGTACTTTGGACCACAGAGCAACAGTCCAGTGCTGTTTCTCTGTAGCCCAGGTCAGGCGCTTCTGCCGCTGTTTCTGGTTCAAAAGTGGCTTGACCTGGGGAATGCGGCACCTGTAGCCCAGTTCCTTATTATGCTTTGGGGCTGTTTTTCTGCTACTGGTGCATGGTGATATTATCACATTGAACAGGGTCATTTACTGTGAAATTTAGTATGAGAACACTGAAGATGGGTTTTGTAGGAATACACACTGCTAAGACAATGATGAAGTGGCCAATATAGCATATCTAGGTCATGGTGTGGTCTAGTAAGTATATGGACCTCAATTCAACGGGAAATCTGAAGAGGGAGCTAAGGCTTTAAGTTGCCAAGAAACAGCTAAGACATCTAAAGGATTTAGAGAGTTTCTGTAAAGGACTGGTTCATAATCTACAATTTAATGCTGTGTTTTCTTGTAAAGGTTTCTCTACGAAGTTCTATGTCATGATTTAATGGGGGATCAAATCAAGACAGTTTCGGTTTCCATTTTTTTCATACTCCAATATAGTGGAAGTGTGGAATTTCAATAAGGGTTATCATACAGGTCAGTCGCACACCAGCACTGGTTGCAATTTGTTCTTAATATTAAGAACTCAACACAGCTGATCAAAAACACAAACAAAGTATTATCATTGAGAACCACAGGACAGGTTACAAAACCTTCCAAATATATAAACATTTTTATTTTGGTATTAAAATACCTCTGTAATAAAGACATATTTGTTGTAAAATGTGATGGAAATCATCATTGCAAGACATGTCTGGTGGCCATTTCCACAACATGAACGCAGTGATGCACATGGGATCAAGCTAATGAAAGCTTATTTAATGATTGTCAGTCCATTGATGAATGACTGGGCTGTCATCAGGGTTGCTGGAAGTAATTTGATTGTGGCAGGCAAGATCTGGGTCAGCTGGCTGCAGTGCATTGGTGTCATCAGTCATGAGCCATTTTTTAAACAGTCTGGACAAAATCTACACACTGATTTCTACATTAGAAGAGCTCACGTTGTGCAGTTTAACCACGCAGACCTTTAAAATAAAGTAAACAACCCCAGAATGGAAGTGATATATGTTTTGGTTCTTTGAACTGTTCTCTGATTGCTTTGCCAGTAGCACAGGCTAATGGAAAATGTAAAACATTAATGCTACAGTGATATATCATGAGAGTAGGATGTTTAAGTAGAAGCATGCAATGGTGATTTCCTCATCTCAATTTATTGAAACAAAAGCCATGGCAAACAAAACAAAAAAAACAATTACAGTTTCACAACGACATCTCATGCTGTTTACATGTAGATTTATTGTTTGCTGAGGCATGGCATCCCACTCTTTTTAAAGGGCAGCCCTCAGGTCATTGAGGTTCTGGGGCACAGAGTTACAGGTCCTTCTCAAAATATTAGCATATTGTGATAAAGTTCATTATTTTCCATAATGTCATGATGAAAAATTAACATTCATATATTTTAGATTCATTGCACACTAACTGAAATATTTCAGGTCTTTTATTGTCTTAATACGGATGATTTTGGCATACAGCTCATGAAAACCCAAAATTCCTATCTCAAAAATTAGCATATTTCATCCAACCAATAAAAGAAAAGTGTTTTTAATACAAAAAACGTCAACCTTCAAATAATCATGTACATACTGTACGACTGACCTGTACATAAACTGTAAGCCTTTCTATTCCCCCCGTGAGTTTGCTTCGTTCATCCTGGTCGGTGTTTACATCCCACCGCAAGCTAACGTGCAGGTCGCACAGCGCATGCTCGCCGACCAGATACTGAGTGTGGAGCGGACCAACCCGGACTCCTTAGTAATCGTCGCTGGTGACTTTAACAAAGGTAATCTGACCCACGAACTTCCCAAATACAGACAGTTTATAAAATGTCCGACCAGAGAGGACAACATTCTGGATCACTGTTACACCACCATCAGAGACGCTTATCACGCCGTCCCACGTGCTGCACTGGGCCAATCCGACCACATCATGGTCCACCTGATTCCTGCATACAGGCAGAAACTAAAGCTCTGCAAACCTGTTGTGAGGACGACAAGGAAGTGGAGCAGTGAGGCTGTGGAGAATCTCCAGGCGTGTTTAGGCTGTACAGACTGGGATGTGTTCAGGACTACTACCAACAGTCTGGACGAGTACACAGAGGCTGTGACTTCCTACATCAGCTTCTGTGAGGACAGCTGTGTACCATCATGCACCAGGGTGAGTTACAACAACGACAAACCCTGGTTCACAGCTAAACTCAGAAGGTTAAGACTGGATAAGGAAGAGGCCTTCAGGAGTGGGGACAAAGACATATACAGAGAGGCTAAGTACAAGTTTGGCAAGGCAGTGAAAGAGGCCAAACGACTGTACTCTGAGAGGCTCCAAAACCAGTTCTCAGCCAACGACTCTGCGTCTGTCTGGAAAGGGCTCAAGCAAATCACCAATTACAAGCCGAAAGCCCCCCACTCCATCAACGACCGACGCCTCGCTAACGACCTGAACGAGTTCTACTGCCGCTTTGAAAGACAAAGGGACAGTCCTGCAACCATCTCCCACGACGCCCCCCAACAGCTGCAGCCACAATCCACCACCCCCATCTCTCCAACCTCAAGAGGGGCCTTGGCACCTCCAACCCCCACCCTGAAGTTCCCCCCCACCAGCCCCCTACCCACGCCGAGGACGGCTCTTTCCATCCAGGAGAGGGACGTCAACAAACTCTTCAGGAGACAGAACCCCCGGAAAGCTGCTGGTCCGGATTCTGTCTCACCAGCCAGCCTGAAGCACTGCGCTGATCAGCTGTCTCCAGTCTTCACAGACATTTTTAACACCTCACTGGAGACATGTCATGTGCCAGCCTGCTTCAAGTCCTCCACCATCGTCCCTGTTCCCAAGAAGCCAAGGACCACAGGGCTTAATGACTTCAGACCCGTCGCCCTGACCTCTGTGGTGATGAAGTCCTTTGAGCGCCTTGTGCTCTCACACCTAAAAGACATCACCGACCCCCTCCTGGACCCCCTGCAGTTTGCCTACAGAGCCAACAGGTCTGTAGATGATGCAGTCAACCTAGCCCTTCACTTCATCCTCCGGCACCTGGACTCCACAGGAACCTATGCCAGGATCCTGTTTGTGGATTTCAGCTCTGCCTTCAACACCATCGTCCCAGCTCTGCTCCAGGAGAAGCTCTCCCAGCTGAGTGTGCCCGACTCCACCTGCAGGTGGATCACTGACTTCCTGTCTGACAGGAAGCAGCGCGTGAGGCTGGGGAAGCACGTCTCTGACTCCCTGACCATCAGCACCGGTTCCCCCCAAGGCTGTGTTCTCTCTCCTCTGCTCTTCTCCCTGTACACCAACAGCTGCACCTCCAGTCACCAGTCTGTCAAGCTTCTGAAGTTTGCGGACGACACCACCCTGATCGGACTCATCTCTGATGGTGACGAGTCCGCGTACAGATGGGAAGTGGACCATCTGTTGGACTGGTGCAGCCAGAACAGCCTTGAGCTCAACGCTCTAAAGACAGTGGAGATGGTTGTGGACTTCAGGCAGAACCCAGCCCCACCTGCCCCCATCACCCTCTGTGACTCCACAATTGACACTGTGGAATCTTTCCGCTTCCTGGGAACCATCATCTCCCAGGATCTCAAGTGGGAGCCAAACATCAGCTCCCTCATCAAGAAAGCCCAGCAGAGGATGTTCTTCCTGCGGCAGCTGAAGAAATTCAACCTGCCAAAGACTATGATGGTGCACTTCTACACAGCCATCATTGAGTCCATCCTCACCTCCTCCATCACCATCTGGTACGCCGCTGCTACAGCCAAGGATAAGGGCAGGCTGCAGCGTGTCATTCGGTCTGCTGAGAAGGTGATTGGCTGCAGTCTACTGTCGCTCCAGGAACTGTACACCTCCAGGACCCTGAAGCGGGCAGGGAAGATTCTGGCTGATCCCTCCCACCCCGGTCACAGACTCTTTGAGACTCTCCCCTCTGGCAGGAGGCTGCGGTCCATCCGGACCAAAACCTCACGCCACAAGAACAGTTTTTTCCCATCTGCCACCAGCCTGGTTAACAAAGCCCGGAAACCACCCTGACATTCCCCCTTTCCCCCACACCCCCCCTTTTTTTGCTGACAGGACACCTGTAACTCTATGCGTTACATTAACGCTCAGCTTGGACTCCTGCTTACTTGCACTGCTTTACTTGCACAATGATCACCTGCACTGTTGTATTGCTCTTGCATCTTATACTGCTCTATACTGCTCACTCACTTAAAACTGTGCACTTATATTTATATTATATTGTAGATATGTTTGTACTGTTTAATTTGTACTGTATTGCACCGACTATGCCAAAACAAATTCCTTGTATGTCCAAAAACGTACTTGGCAATAAAGCTTTTCTGATTCTGATTCTGATTCTGATTCTGATTCAGTTATGCACTCAATACTTGGTCGGGAATCCTTTGGCAGAAATGACTGCTTCAATGCGGCGTGGCATGGAGGCAATCAGCCTGTGGCACTGCTGAGGTCTTATGGAGGCCCAGGATGCTTCGATAGCGGCCTTTAGCTCATCCAGAGTGTTGGGTCTTGAGTCTCTCAACGTTCTCTTCACAATATCCCACAGATTCTCTATGGGGTTCAGGTCAGGACAGTTGGCAGGCCAATTGAGCACAGTGATACCATGGTCAGTAAACCATTTACCAGTGGTTTTGGCACTGTGAGCAGGTGCCAGGTCGTGCTGAAAAATGAAATCTTCATCTCCATAAAGCTTTTCAGCAGATGGAAGCATGAAGTGCTCCAAAATCTCCTGATAGCTAGCTGCATTGACCCTGCCCTTGATAAAACACAGTGGACCAACACCAGCAGCTGACACGGCACCCCAGACCATCACTGACTGTGGGTACTTGACACTGGACTTCTGGCATTTTGGCATTTCCTTCTCCCCAGTCTTCCTCCAGACTCTGGCACCTTGATTTCTGAATGACATGCAGAATTTGCTTTCATCCGAAAAAAGTACTTTGGACCACTGAGCAACAGTCCAGTGCTGCTTGTCTGTAGCCCAGGTCAGGCGCTTCTGCCGCTGTTTCTGGTTCAAAAGTGGCTTGACCTGGGGAATGCGGCACCTGTAGCCCAGTTCCTGCACACGCCTGTGCACGGTGGCTCTGGATGTTTCTACTCCAGACTCAGTCCACTGCTTCCGCAGGTCCCCCAAGGTCTGGAATCGGCCCTTCTCCACAATCTTCCTCAGGGTCCGGTCACCTCTTCTCGTTGTGCAGCGTTTTCTGCCACACTTTTTCCTTCCCACAGACTTCCCACTGAGGTGCCTTGATACAGCACTCTGGGAACAGCCTATTCGTTTAGAAATTTCTTTCTGTGTCTTACCCTCTTGCTTGAGGGTGTCAATAGTGGCCTTCTGGACAGCAGTCAGGTCGGCAGTCTTACCCGTGATTGGGGTTTTTAGTGATGAACCAGGCTGGGAGTTTTAAAGGCCTCAGGAATCTTTTGCAGGTGTTTAGAGTTAACTTGTTGATTCAGATGATTAGGTTCATAGCTCGTTTAGAGACCCTTTTAATGATATGCTAATTTTGTGAGATAGGAATTTTGGGTTTTCATGAGCTGTATGCCAAAATCATCCGTATTAAGACAATAAAAGACCTGAAATATGTCAGTTAGTGTGCAATGAATCTAAAATATATGAATGTTAAATTTTCATCATGACATTATGGAAAATAATGAACTTTATCACAATATGCTAAAATTTTGAGAAGGACCTATATATCTCACAAACCGTGACAGTATGTTTCCGCCAACAATGGACCTCGCGAGGAGCATCAGGCTAGCTCCATGGACCTCTTTACTTTCCTGTCTCGGGAGGCGGAGAAGTCGTTGTGCCGTTCTGCGGTGCTGTCAGTGCCGCAGTCGGCTTATGATGGATCCAGATTGGCGAAAACATGTCCTGGGACAGGTCCCCTTCGTCGCCGTTCTTCTCCTCCCCTTCATACGCCAGTGAAGCCCTCCCCCTCTCCGCCGCAAGAGACTTTGGCGCGGAGCGCCTTCCTGTGGTTCGGCTGCCGAGGAGGTGGTTTCCCTGTCAGCGGACGTGAGGGCTGTGGCAAGTAAGCCATCATCTTCGTCTGCCACAGCACGGTCTGCCAGGCTCGCTGCAGCTCCGCCCATGCCGTCTTCGCTCGATACAGCTCGGTGTTCTGAGGCAATACCTGACGAGCTGGAGCAGCGTTTAAGGTTTTGTGCTCGCCATATAAAGAGCTTAAAGAAGACCAGCCTCATGTATTCCTCTCCGGAGCTGATGGAGAGAATCAGGCAGGTGGAGAGGGACTATGAGACTGCAGAGCAGTCCACGTCAGGTCTCCAGAGCGCTGCTGCAGAGCAGCCCACGTCAGGTCTCCAGAGCGCTGCTGCAGAGCAGCCCACGTCAGGTCTCCAGAGCGCTGCTGCAGAGCAGCCCACGTCAGGTCTCCACAGCGCTGCTGCAGAGCAGCCCACGTCAGGTCTCCACAGCGCTGCTGCAGAGCAGCCTGACTCCAGGCCTGACACACCACAGCCTGACACACTACAGCCTGACATGACGCCTGACCCTAAGTCAGCCTCTGCTCACATCACTGAGGGTCCGGCCGACGCCTCAGCTCCTGCTCACGTCACTGAGGATCCCGTCGACGCCTCAGCTCCTGCTCACGCCACTGAGGGTCTCGGCGACGCCTCAGCCTCTGCTCACGCCACTGAGGGTCTCGGCGACGCCTCAGCCTCTGCTTCAGCCTCTGATGGTTCGCCAGGCTTTGCTTCAGCCTCTGATGGTTCGCCAGGCTCTGCTTCAGCCTCTGAGGGTTTGCCAGGCTCTGCTTCAGCCTCTGAGGGTTCGCCAGGCTCTGCTTCAGCCTTTGAGGGTTTGCCAGGCTCTGCTTCAGCCTCTGAGGGTTCGCCAGGCTCTGCTTCAGCCTCTGAGGGTTCGCCAGGCTCTGCTTCAGCCTTTGAGGGTTCGCCAGGCTCTGCTTCAGCCTCTGAGGTTTCGCCAGGCTCTGCTTCAGCCTCTGAGGGTTCGCCAGGCTCCACGCCTCCGGAGTTCCACAGAGTTTCCGGGAGGTCCTCTACTCTGCTCAGTCGGCCTCCACGTCTTTGGTGCAGGTCGGGTCGCCCGCCTGAACTCCATGCCTGCTGGGGCACGACCTCCTGGTCGCCCGCCTGAACTCTGTTTTTGTTTTTGGCCCTCCTACCGAGGCCCCCACCGCCCGCCCTGGTGGGTTCTTTTTTGTTTCTGGCCCTCCTGCTGAGGCCCCCACCGCCCACCCTGTTTGGGTTGATTTTGGACTCTTGTGGGCATCTGGTATCTGCCCTTAAGGGGGGGGGGGTTCTGTTATGATTTGGGGTTGTTTGGTTTTTGGTTTCTGGTTTTTCTTATGTTTTTCACAGTTAAGGTTTTGACTCGTTCTTTTGTTATTATTCTTCTTAGATCTTGAATCATGCTTCTGTTATTTTCCTGGTCATGCTTTAGTTTTGTCGTCTTGTTCATGTTTTGTTCAAGTTTGGTTTTGTTTGTATATTAGAGTCTTTGTTTTTGACGCAGCCACGTTTTGTTCTGTCTGTCAATTAAGTTTATTCGGTTCACCTGTCCAAGTTAATATGTCTCCACTGCTCCACCTGGTTTTCACTCCATATATACACACGTGTTCAGTTAGTCGTTGCGGAAACATTTGTCTCATTCTCATGTCTTGCTCTCATGCTCATGTCTAGTTTTCATGCTCAAGTCTTGTTTTTTAATCATGCCATGCCTGTCTAGCCTGTCCGTTTGTTTTGTTCCTGCCTCCTGCAGTGAGTGAGTTTTTTTTTTTTGTTATTAAATCTTTTGCACTTACCGTCATGCTGCCTTCTGGTCTGCATTCTGGGGTCCTATATCTCACAAACCGTAACATCTATTCTATTCTATATCAGCAGAAATCCTTTCAGCTGCACCACATCTGGTACCGGAGATGATAATCATTCAAAAAATCTATTTTTATCCACCACAAGAGGAATTTGAGTTGTTAAAAAGAATTAATCAAAATGAAAAATAACAGAGCTATTCCAACCTGCTGCCACCTTGAGCGGCGCAACTCTAGAATTGAGACCCTAATAATGACTAAGAGAAAGAAGGCTCAAAAGAAGTTTTTTGAAATGGGTTGAAATATTGTTGTGAAATAGAAATCAGACTTGGCCAAAGTATATGCAGGTCAGAGCTTCGCAAAACATTAGCTACAAATTCCTGTTCAGTAAATCTTCACATCACTGAATGTCTTCTATTTCTCTCTATGACTTTTAAACCTTTAAGGCTAATCACTGTTCAAAACTTATTGACACTGACAGTAAAAACACTCCACTTTTAAAAAATGTTTAAAAAGCAAACATTTTTTTTTTTCCTGAGTGATGGTTCTGCTGTTTTCTGTCCTTTGAAGGAAAATATTCTTTATTAAACTCCCCTTTTTTCTCTTTCTCTTTCTTGCAGCTTATTCAGACTTTAAAAAGGCTGATGAGACCCTCGTCTGTTGAATTCAAGTCCCCACTAGAGCTGTCTGCCCAGGGTGAGAGCATCACATGTACATTTGGAACTCATGAAGTCACTAGCTTTAGAAATAAAATATACAGACACTGCTTAGTACATTTGAGCTTTGTAGGAGTTGTGCGCAGTAAAAAGAACAGATTAAAAGCCATACTTTATTGATTTAGTGTTATAGACTTCAGCAGTACCCTGTTAGACTGTTTATAGAGAGCATTAATCAATGTCAGTAAGCTACTTAGTGATGAAAAGAGTGCCATGCCACACTCTTCATGCGTCCTTCATTAGAAATTTCTCTGACTTTTATTGATGCCATGCTAATTATTTAGCTCATAAAACTTCATTATCGCATCTGTACATGCCTCCATCTTCTACTGACCCACTACGCTTTGCGTAGTTCTCCTCCTTTGTGTCTTTTTCTCTTCCTGCACATTACCTGTTACTCTCTAACAAAGATTTTTCTTTAAAATTATAATCAAGAACTAAAAAACAAAAGAAAAAAGAAATCCTTTTAATGCTCGCTGTGGATCGGCAACTTGCAGTGATTCCCAAACTTATCTCTTGACTTAATGTGCAGTGGTTGTTTCATAATACTCTGGTTACACTATTATGTCTGCTATGTGTTTCAGTAATGTATGAAAACACAATGCTACAGTAAAATAATGCTCCAGAATTCCCATACTATACATTAACACTAAACACTATGATAATATCATATACTGTCTGATCATCAGGTAAGCTAGATCTTTTGGACTGTTCTGAAGCTCTCACACATCATGAATGCCGCACGTTTACCTATCGCTAAATTGATCCAAAACTAGCATTAGGCAAGAAATGGCAAGTTTATTTGTACGGTAATATCATTCGGAGGGTGATTCAAAGCACTAAATAAAGGAAATACTAGAAACATTGAAAACAACATTGTGTTTTCACAAAAAAACTAATTTACCCAGACCTGACGCAGTTGAACACTGTGTTTTCCACATGCTTGATCCCAATACACACTCACTGTTCAGAACAGGAGTGCATCAAACATGACACACATACTTCAAAGTTAGACAGAACTTGCTGTTCCACAAAGTTCCCTTCATTTCATTCCATTTTAACCCACGTAATACACCTTTCTCATTACATCAGCATACATGGGGAGATAGGAAACAGTTTTATCGCAACTTAACAAAATCTATGGATCTCGTATCAGTTTCTGTCACCAGATAAAACTAGCTCTTGAAAAAAATATGTAATTCTTGACAGGAAAGTAAAGAGGTCCATGGAGCTAGCCTGATGCTCCTCGCGAGGTCCATTGTTGGCGGAAACATACTGTCACGGTTTGTGAGATATATAGGTCCTTCTCAAAATATTAGCATATTGTGATAAAGTTAATCATTTTCCATAATGTAATGATGAAAATTTAACATTCATATATTTTAGATTCATTGCACACTAACTGAAATATTTCAGGTCTTTTATTGTCTTAATACAGATGATTTTGGCATACAGCTCATGAAAACCCAAAATTCCTATCTCACAAAATTAGCATATCATTAAAAGGGTCTCTAAACGAGCTATGAACCTAATCATCTGAATCAACGAGTTAACTCTAAACACCTGCAAAAGATTCCTGAGGCCTTTAAAACTCCCAGCCTGGTTCATCACTAAAAACCCCAATCATGGGTAAGACTGCCGACCTGACTGCTGTCCAGAAGGCCACTATTGACACCCTCAAGCAAGAGGGTAAGACACAGAAAGAAATTTCTGAACGAATAGGCTGTTCCCAGAGTGCTGTATCAAGGCACCTCAGTGGGAAGTCTGTGGGAAGGAAAAAGTGTGGCAGAAAACGCTGCACAACGAGAAGAGGTGACCGGACCCTGAGGAAGATTGTGGAGAAGGGCCGATTCCAGACCTTGGGGGACCTGCGGAAGCAGTGGACTGAGTCTGGAGTAGAAACATCCAGAGCCACCGTGCACAGGCGTGTGCAGGAACTGGGCTACAGGTGCCGCATTCCCCAGGTCAAGCCACTTTCGAACCAGAAACAGCGGCAGAAGCGCCTGACCTGGGCTACAGAGAAGCAGCACTGGACTGTTGCTCAGTGGTCCAAAGTACTTTTTTCGGATGAAAGCAAATTCTGCATGTCATTCGGAAATCAAGGTGCCAGAGTCTGGAGGAAGACTGGGGAGAAGGAAATGCCAAAATGCCAGAAGTCCAGTGTCAAGTACCCACAGTCAGTGATGGTCTGGGGTGCCGTGTCAGCTGCTGGTGTTGGTTCACTGTGTTTTATCAAGGGCAGGGTCAATGCAGCTAGCTATCAGGAGATTTTGGAGCACTTCATGCTTCCATCTGCTGAAAAGCTTTATGGAGATGAAGATTTCATTTTTCAGCACGACCTGGCACCTGCTCACAGTGCCAAAACCACTGGTAAATGGTTTACTGACCATGGTATCACTGGGCTCAATTGGCCTGCCAACTGTCCTGACCTGAACCCCATAGAGAATCTGTGGGATATTGTGAAGAGAACGTTGAGAGACTCAAGACCCAACACTCTGGATGAGCTAAAGGCCGCTATCGAAGCATCCTGGGCCTCCATAAGACCTCAGCAGTGCCACAGGCTGATTGCCTCCATGCCACGCCGCATTGAAGCAGTCATTTCTGCCAAAGGATTCCCGACCAAGTATTGAGTGCATAACTGTACATGATTATTTGAAGGTTGACGTTTTTTGTATTAAAAACACTTTTCTTTTATTGGTTGGATGAAATATGCTAATTTTTGAGATAGGAATTTTGGGTTTTCATGAGCTGTATGCCAAAATCATCCGTATTAAGACAATAAAAGACCTGAAATATTTCAGTTAGTGTGCAATGAATCTAAAATATATGAATGTTAATTTTTCATCATGACATTATGGAAAATAATGAACTTTATCACAATATGCTAATATTTTGAGAAGGACCTGTAACTCTGTGCCCCAGAACCTCAATGACCTGAGGGCTGCCCTTTAAAAAGAGTGGGATGCCATGCCTCAGCAAACAATAAATCTACATGTAAACAGCATGAGATGTCGTTGTGAAACTGTAATTGTTTTTTTTGTTTTGTTTGCCATGGCTTTTGTTTCAATAAATTGAGATGAGGAAATCACCATTGCATGCTTCTACTTAAACATCCTACTCTCATGATATATCACTGTAGCATTAATGTTTTACATTTTCCAGTAGCCTGTGCTACTGGCAAAGCAATCAGAGAACAGTTCAAAGAACCAAAACATATATCACTTCCATTCTGGGGTTGTTTACTTTATTTTAAAGGTCTGCGTGGTTAAACTGCACAACGTGAGCTCTTCTAATGTAGAAATCAGTGTGTAGATTTTGTCCAGACTGTTTAAAAAATGGCTCATGACTGATGACACCAATGCACTGCAGCCAGCTGACCCAGATCTTGCCTGCCACAATCAAATTACTTCCAGCAACCCTGATGACAGCCCAGTCATTCATCAATGGGCTGACAATCATTAAATAAGCTTTCATTAGCTTGATCCCATGTGCATCACTGCGTTCATGTTGTGGAAATGGCCACCAGACATGTCTTGCAATGATGATTTCCATCACATTTTACAACAAATATGTCTTTATTACAGAGGTATTTTAATACCAAAATAAAAATGTTTATATATTTGGAAGGTTTTGTAACCTGTCCTGTGGTTCTCAATGATAATACTTTGTTTGTGTTTTTGATCAGCTGTGTTGAGTTCTTAATATTAAGAACAAATTGCAACCAGTGCTGGTGTGCGACTGACCTGTATCATAACCCTTATTGAAATTCCACACTTCCACTATATTGGAGTATGAAAAAAATGGAAACCGAAACTGTCTTGATTTGATCCCCCATTAAATCATGACATAGAACTTCGTAGAGAAACCTTTACAAGAAAACACAGCATTAAAATTGTAGATTATGAACCAGTCCTTTACAGAAACTCTCTAAATCCTTTAGATGTCTTAGCTGTTTCTTGGCAACTTAAAGCCTTAGCTCCCTCTTCAGATTTCCCGTTGAATTGAGGTCCATATACTTACTAGACCACACCATGACCTAGATATGCTATATTGGCCACTTCATCATTGTCTTAGCAGTGTGTATTCCTACAAGACCCATCTTCAGTGTTCTCATACTAAATTTCACAGTAAATGACCCTGTTCAATGTGATAATATCACCATGCACCAGTAGCAGAAAAACAGCCCCAAAGCATAATAAGTCCACCTCCATGCTTGTTAGTAGAGATATCTTCTTTAGGTTTTCTCATCATTTAAACGTTATAGGTTGAGATAACATGAAATAGTGAAATTCTGGTCAAACCTGATCAACATACAGTGCAGACCAAAAGTTTGGACACACTTTCTCATTCAAAGAGTCTTCTTTATTTTCATGACTATGAATATAGTAGCTTCACACTGAAGGCATCAAAACTATGATAACACATGTGGACCATCAGTTGTGTTGTGCAGGAGGTGGATACAGTACACAGCTGATAGTCCTACTGAATAGACTGTTAGAATTTGTATTATGGCAAGAAAAAAGCAGCTAAGTAAAGAAAAACGAGTGGCCATCATTACTTTAAGAAATGAAAGTCAGTCAGTCCAAACAATTGGGAAAACTTTGAAAGTGTCCCCAAGTGCAGTTGCAAAACCATCATGTGCTACAAAGAAACTGGCTCACATGAGGACCGCCCCAGGAAAGGACGACCAGGAGTCACCTCTGCTGCAGACGATAAGTTCATCCGAGTCACCAGCCTCTGAAATCGCAGGTTAACAGCAGCTCAGATTAGAGAACAGGTCAATGCCACACAGAGTTCTACCAGCAGACACATCTCTAGAACAACTGTTAAGAGGAGACTGTGTGAATCAGGCCTTTGTGGTAAAATAGCTGCTAGGAAACCACTGCTGAGGACAGGCAACAAGCAGAAGAGACTTTTTTGGGCCAAAGAACACAAGGAATGGACATTAGACCAGTGGAAATCTGTGCTTTGGTCTGATGAGTCCATGTTTGAGATCTTTGGACCATCATTTATTTTTCAACAGGACAATGACCCCAAACACACCTCCAGGCTGTGTAAGGGCTATTTGACCAAGAAGGAGAGTGATGGGGTGCTGCGCCAGATGACCTTGCCTCCACAGTCACCGGACCTGAACCCAATGGAGATGGTTTGGGGTGAGTGAAGGCAAAAGGGCCAACGGGTGCTAAGCATCTCTGGGAACACCTTCAAGACTGTTGGAAAACCATTTCAGGTGACTACCTCTTGAAGCTCATCAACAGATTGCCAAGAGTGTGTGGAGCAGTAATCAAAGCAAAAGGTGGCTACTTTTAAGAACCTAGAATACAAGACATATTTTCAGTTGTTTCATACTTTTTTGTTCAGTATATAATTCCACATGTGTTAATTCATAGTTTTGATGCCTTCAGTGTGAAGCTACAATATTCATAGTCGTGAAAATAAAGAAAACTCTTTGAATGAGGTGTGTCCAAACATTTGGTCTGTACTGTGCCTTCTCTTAATAGTTTAGATGCACATTGGGAAACCTTAGACCTTGATCTGAGTCGAACTGCTTTAAGATCATTAACAAGATCCTTCCATTTAAGTGTAACCAGATCCCTCATCCCTCTCGTGATCATTTTCAACCCATGAGCTCAGACAGTGCATGGAGCTCCAGATTGAAGGTTACTGATGGCCATTTTATGTCTTCCATTTTCCAATAATCACTCCTGTAACTGTCCCCTTTCTTCTGAAACTTTTCGTTGATCGTTGAGCACATTCAAGCCTTTTGTAGCTCTAATGCCTACTATTGTTGGACAGCTATTTAATCTCTCTATGGTTGTGAAAGGTTTACAAACTGATCCTGTGGACTGGTGTGTACTTGTTTCACTCATTGAATTTACATGCAATTTTGAACTTTTATGTGATGCATTTTTCTAACTTGTTTATTGATATTCTGTGTGAAACTGCCAAAAGAATTTTGAGTCCCTACTTTTGTGAGCAAATTTGGAAAATCAACAATGGATCAAATTCTCCTCCCCACTCTATTCAAAAGAATAATATTATTCCTAACAATGCTAAAATATCCCATATTGATTATCTGTCTAAAACATTTAAATATTATCTTGATTTTTACACACAGAATCAAATATAGAGCAGGCATACGCTAAATTTAGTGTTAGTTCTTACCTAGTAATTACCTTTCTAGAGTAACACAAGTCTAACAAGGGCTATCTGGCTGGGTAAAGCCTGCTGTCAGCTGTTTAAAAGATATTCTTGATAACTGTAGATTTCTAAACAGTGTTACAGTAGAGTGATTAGTCCCATTAGTTTAAACACCATGACTGTCCATGTTTGTGCTATTGTAATTATTTCCAAACAGCCATATTTGACTTTCTTCTCAGCAATGGAAACAGATGCAAGCCCTCTTTCAGCCAGCTGGCTGGCATTGTGTAAAACAGATGGAGGAGGGGCAGCACTGCATTTCTCAGGTCACTGTGGCATTCCCTTTGGCATCTCTCTGAAAACCTTTAAACGTAAACGCTGATGGACAATCTTAGCGGTACTGAAATTGGAAACTTCTCAAACCTGTTAAGATAATAGATCTTTTAGACTTTTAGAACAATAATATGCTCTCAATTGTGTTAAACGTAATTGTATTATGTTGAAGTTCAGAAATGCCCATTCTGATTGGTTGAAGTAACATCCAGTGAAGTGCTTTGATTCAAGCTCATAGGATTTTGGGTAACGTTTAATAAAAGAGTTCCAGTGATAAACAGCACTGATGCCCCACTTGTTATTTTCTCTGTTATAATTAATATTTATTTTGGTCTCATGTGCACGTGATGACTCCTGTGTTAAACCATCCTCTGCCAATAAAACCCTACTATGCTTTGGCAACAGTTACCAGCCCAGGCATATTTGCAAAACATTTAATACAAAAATATTGAAATCATCTGAAATTGAAATCTTATCCTGACTGTGGGTGATCCTGATCAGGTTTCCCTTACACATGTGCACTATTGTAAGCTTACCTTCTGTTTCCTGTCCTGTGCCTCCAGGCAAAGAGATGATTGAGATGTACTTCGACTTCCGCCTGTACCGCCTTTGGAAAAGCCGTCAGCACTCTAAGCTACTGGACTACGATGATCTGTTGTGACTTCACCCAGCTCCTTTCAGGCTTTCTGGCCGGTTAAAGCGCGTCTGAACCTACTGTTGCACAGTGACCAGTTGTTTGGATCAAGGGGCTCTGCCCTCTTGAGTGGCCCGTGGGACTCTGGCTCTGCAGCAGAGCTGGAGCAGCAGCAGTGCAGTAGGGTCTGTTTTTTTATCCAGAACCTTCTGAAGAGGCAGTGTGGCCTTGTAGAAACAGCTGGCGGGTACATGTTTTACCCTTACCCATTTTCACTTTTTGCCTATCTCTGTAAGAAAAGAGAAGGAAGGGGACATGAAACAGGAGGGGAAGCGAGCCATCATCTTAGCCTAAATGTGTCAGCAATGCTGACGGGGAGTCCGACTTGAATCGGGAGTGGATGCTGAAAGAGTGATAGCAGAGAACAAAAAGATCTCCCTATAAACTTTAGAGCAAAGCTTTTGTTTCTCTTGCCTTGCTTTTAGCAAAAACTATTCAGCTCTGTAGGATGGAGACTTCTAAGAATGATATTTTATTCTTTTTTCAGGTGATAAAGCTTTTTAAAATGGAGCAGAGCTTATATGTAAATAAGTCATCAAACAAATATTAGAAATAGGTTTCAAGATTTCTGTCAATAGCATTATGTTAAAAATCAGCTTTTATTCATACAAAACATTTAGATTTACAAATTAGAATAGTTGAAGATTTTATGGAGATAAAAACCTCAGATAAATGTGTTAGTATTTCGAACAGATTGTATGAACTCAGGTTAAATCCATTAGACTTACTGTACCACTAACTGTAGATATGCGTAGAAGGCCTTTTAAACCACACATTCTCAGTGGAACATCAGGTCATTTCTTCAAAGGATTTCTGTTTGCATTTACATATGTTTGGCTGCCTGATAACATTTTGCCGTAGGCCGGTGAAACAGTTTTAGCTGTTCATCCTTGAAATGCTGGCTAACAGGTGCCTTTTTTATTACCTGTGTCTGTTTTTATTGCATGTGTGTGTTCAAAGTGTGTTTCCATTGGTAGCCTCTGAAGAGGTGTAGGTAGATAATTTACTTCATACTAAATAGGTGATGCATATTTGTGTATTTAGTTTATTTTAAATATTTATTAGCATATTTGGGACTTTTATTTATTAAAATTTTAACTTGAATCACACAAAGTAGCAATTATTAGTAAAGGCAATACTTAGTTTCTTCTTTCTTGTGTTGTTTAACCACTTATTAAAGCATTTGCAGGCTTTTTTACTGGAAGATTATAGGATTTAAAAAGCACTCTCTGGTTGTTTAGAGTTGTCCTTCCTTCAGTGTTGTAGATTTTAAGATACAGATGTTCTTGCTCTAGTTAAAAAAGACAGGTGACCTATGTTTACGTCGGGGATTTATTTATTTATGATGCCCTTGTGCAAAAATATTACCTTCTATGGTATTTAGTATTCAAACATAAACATGAAAACTAAAATGTAAAAAATATAAAACATTAGCTAATAACTTTATTTTGACAAGAAACAACCATTATTACTGTTGCTTTAATAACATCACAAATTGATACATTATTATATCTAATAAATGTTGTCTGTAATTATTTCTAGGTGTTTAAATTTTGCTACATACACACTCATAAAGAATGCTAGAACACCGATGAGTGTGTTGACAGCCTCTCGATGTTTCATGTACTCATGAAATTCATGTCAAAACAGTTGAAGGTGTAAATATTTTAAAGATTAAGGGTGAAGTTTAAATTCAGTCTTTTTGGGTTAAATTTGAAGTTAATGCAGCAGGCAGTTTGAAAGAATTTCGTGATTCTTCAAAAAAAAGTTTTTCAATACTGCTAGCTGCTTCGCTCTTTCACCATTCACAGTTTGGTATCTTTACCCCAGGCCTTTGTAACTACAGAAAGGAGCCGTTTACCACAGGTCGCTTCATACACGCCTTATCTTTGTAAAGGCTCCAAATTGTTGACAGTAACCTCCTGTAGTCCACTCACAGTCCACTGTGTTAATAACATGGGGGTTATATTATTCAAATAAAACTAAACATCTCCTATTATCAGGTAGCTCATAATTATCTTGGTTTGATCAGGATTATATTCAGTCACCTGCCACATGAAAAAAATCTAAGAAGGTAGTTTTATTCAAACTTTATGAGAGCTCAAAAAGAAAAACTCCCTGAAAGTTATGGGAAATGTCAACTGACAACCTCTCCCCCATCCCTGCTAAACGTTGCCCATGCACACTGCTGATCAGCTGCCTTCTTCATCATTTGTTAACGTTGGACAGAAAAATGTGTACAATTATAAAATGTTATGATCTTTGCCTAATTAAGTGAGATTTCAAGTAAACATTATTTATGTTTTTGACTGAAACAAACTGTAGGCCCTAGCTAGGTTAAAGCTGCAACTGTCATTTGTTTCACAAGATAACTGAGGAGCATTTTTTTGCCAGTTATCTGATTATTTCTCTGAGGCAGACATAGTAAAATGCAATGCTCACTTTGTTAGTGATTTTTTAGATCTTATTTTTCTTGTTACTTTTACCAAAACCCATTGCAGTAGTCAATCAAATGTTTCCTTCTTTAAATTTCCCTGATCCTCAGTGAGCTCTTGTTACAAGAGCAAGAACAAACATTCTTGAATTTCCATCAAGTGATGTAGAAAAGAAACCTGCCTCAAACTAGTAAAATTCAAAAAGAAAAGTAATTCCCCAGAAGTGAGAGCATGCATCATAATCCTAAACAAGCACTCCACATTTGTGCCATTGCGATTTACTTTTTGTCTTCTAAGTTTTCATCACATAAAAGCAATCTGAATTGTCTTGTTACTGAATTGAACCACCCCACAACTCAGAATACGGGTAATAATTTACATTTATTCATTTCTTTTTTTATTTTTGGTGGGGGGGGGGGTTAAATTTTTCTTTAAAACTAGGAAGTCAACCACTGTTTATACTAAATCCCATTAGAGAGAATAACACCACATATTGTTTTTGGTCCATAAGTTGTTTTCTGTATTTGAATGAATTGGTGGGTATGCAGTTTAGGTGAAATGTTAATCTTTAGAAATTACTGCAATATGAAATCCTGAAGCTACTTTTTGTTGCATCAATTTTTCGTGTGATTTTGCAAATCTCTTGTTAAAACTGAAGCACAAACAATTTAAATTTTTTGTTTTCTGTCTGTGCAGCTACTTGAGCTTTTCACAGACCTGGGTTAAGATGCTGCATTCACTAATTATTTTTATTCAGTGTAACCACTGATGAAGCAAGTCAAGACAAATAAAGATCAATATCTTCTTTACAGCCTAGCAAAATGGGAGGGCTTCTTGAGAGTTAAAAATGGTAAAGGAAGCACACTTTTTATGGTGTCATGTTACCACTAGCATAGCAGAGCAATACCATTTTGCCGCTTGGGTAGAGAAGATGATGGAAAATATCGGAACGGATTCCAACGCTCTTCCCCACCCGTCAACACTTGGGTAGAGGTCACTGACCTATTAGACCTGTCCCCTTCAACTATTAACCAGATCTGCCCCTATAGCTTTAACCACAGCCTCCTTTACAATGACACGTTTGGAGACAACCCCATACACCGGGTAACATGAGGAAGAAGACAGTAACTTGCCTGCATACAATGAGCTGTGGACTTAGTATTTTTACCATTACTATCTCTCTCGCTCCTGCCCTAAAAGTTAGGGTAGGAACTTACATCTTGGTTGTAAATCAAACATGTTTTAATTGCACATATGCAAAAAATTTAAGTTAGAATTAGAATAAAACATTTCTGTGTGGATATAAACAGGTTGAATTAAGCAAAATTCATGCCTGTTACTATTATAAATAACATACTAAATTAACATTTCACCTAAACTGCATACCCACCTATGTGGTGTTATCCTCTGTAATGGGATTTAGTATAAAGAATGGTTGACTTGTTAGTTTTAAAGAACCGCAGAAAACTTATAAGACAAAAGTTAAATCGCAATGGCACAATAAAGGCAAGCAAACAAGCACCAATTTCAGTATATTCTTTTGGTATTTTTCCGGTAAGATAAATGGAATAAGGTATATAGTTATATAATTATAGAGTAAAAGAAAAAAAAAAAAAAAGTGTTTCAAAAAAATGTGGTCCAAGGGAATCGCTCTCAGTTGTGTTTTCTTTATGAATTTCACTAGTTTGAGGCAGGTTTCTTTCCTACATCACTTGATGGTAATATAAGAATGTTTGTTCTTTAAAGATGTCAATCTTTGATTGACACTTAGAATCTACTGATAATAAAATAATTTTTAAAAATAAGCAAGCGGAGCTCACAGAGGTGAATAAAGATCAGTATTTGAAATTCAGCTTTCTAGCACAGTGTGATCAGAAAAAATAATATATGTTATCGATATTATGCTGATAGAAAAACGGAAAGAGGTACAGAGCTGATACGAAATACGAATTAAAAGAGAAAGCATATGTTTTTTTCAGACTCTGAACATCTGAAAAGTGTGGTATGTTCATATATATCACTCTATACTCTAATACTCAACAGTTGCCTCTAGCTCTAGAAAAGAGTTAATTAGTACATAGAGTCTTTTATTTCAATATAATTACAGGAGTAATTAGACGAAGCTGGAAGTGATGGTGAGTCTTCCATTTTGAATTTTCGTTTAAACTCCATTTTATGAAGGCAATTATGTGCATTGATAGAGAACATTTATTGAACAAACAAGATGATGAGGGTCCCAGAACCCCAGCCCTGAGACATGCTCACACCGAAAATTTGCAAATTAACTCCTAAACCTGACAGGCCAGGTGAAAGGAATCATAGAAATATCCAAGGTAACTGGGGTGAGAAAGTTGTGTAGCTTTAACGAAAAGTGTAGCTACTATATATTTGTATTTTTTGGAAGGAATTGTTTTTTTTAAAGAAGGGGGATGGTCTGTGAAACATCTCTAATCAGGGAGGGGTTCAAGAAACTGAATAAAGAGAGAAGTATAACTAGTAATGCATCGTTGACAAACTGAGAAATTCTGACATGGATAAAGATCAAATAAAGATCGGTATGCTGAAGCTCGAGGTTTGCTCCAAGACACACACACACACACACACAGGATGATAAAAAAAAAAAAAAGCTTAAGCTTCTGTTTATAATTAAATGCACTAAGCTACTCTTTAATTATTCATTTGCTTTAAATTGAACAATTTCCTTAATTATTCATTTGCTTTTCACTTAATTATTTTTAATATATGTCTTCTGACCAGAAACAAGAAGTCAGAAGTGATGTAATTGGAAAGTTGTAGAAGGGTGTGTTTGTGTGTGTGTGTGTGTGGGGGGGGGGGGTCAATCTGTCACACGAGCTGTCAAATAGTTTGAATAAAACTATACCTTCTAACATTTTCACAAGATTAGAACCACAATAAATAGAAAGGTGTATTATAACATTTTTGAAAAATAAATAGATTTGCAATGGTAAGCACATAGACATGAAATGGAAGTTGGTAGCAATAAAGTAACTCTGACTTCCATCATAGAGAAACAAACTGGTGAAGGAGTGAAGTAACTCGGTCCTTACAGAGTGGTGGAAGACAGAAATAAAACACACCAAACAAACACCATTTGATTTATTTAGTTACTCTACATGTCTGGAAATGTGCTTAGTGCACCAAATATCTGGCATTTTCTACCATTCTCCTCTTTGTGAAGAAACCTTTTGAAGTCTTATAAATAGATATTAGGTAGTTAATTAGCTATTTTATCTTCTGCGTTAGTGATTCTACAGTAGGCTGTTTATTTACCCACCATCGTCATCATGGAAGCAGTGTGAATTTCTGAACACACAAACGTTTTTTGGCATTTAGGCCATTTTTCAAATGGGAAGCAGCCGTTAGGGGTCTTGGAACAATATTTTTCAGGAATCGATTTCCTTGTGAAATAATCTTAAAAAAGCAACTACTATTTTATGTAGATAATCAGTGCAACACTTTCGACAATAATGATGTCTTAGCTCCATCTCTCGTCTAACCGCTGCTTTATGCACATGCTCCACTTCTTTTCTGCTTTTCCTGTATTTTGGTGGTATAGTCACAGCAAAGATTTTTTCTAAAAAGTACAAAGATATTTAAAAGGAAATGACCTAAAGGAAACAGTATGAAAATAATATAAAATTATCTCTTTCTTTAATACCAAAAACTTTCCTTTGCCTTCCTCTGACAACGTTGTGTAAAACATTATGAAAAACCATATTTTTCCTGGAGAATAGCTTGATTATGCATCATCAGGGCATTTGATCAATACATATCTGCAAAACTCAGATTGGTAGCTCTAACTGTAAAAAAAATGTGCCAGTACTTCATGTTTGCAAAAATCAACAAAGATGGCTTCTTTTAAAAGATGCTACTGTATAAAACTGGCTATATACTGGCTAAGGCTGCTGTAATCCTTGTTACCGCAAAGGCTGCATTAGTAGTCTAACTTTGAACAAGCTGCAGCATAAGGCTACCTTTGTGTTCTGTTCAAGAGTGCTGATTTGAAACTTCTACGTAATTGGATAATTTAAAAACTGCTGGTGTACTGAATAAGCATTGAGTCATATAGGATGAGTGACATTTACATTGCTTTGTATTAAGCTGCCGCTGAGGTGGCTGTGTACTCCATTATATAAATCCTCCACTTCCCCTCAAGGTTTGTAGCTTCACACCAAATATGTCCTCACAAAGAAAAGTAAGGAAAGGAAGCAGCTTGAAATTTTCTTTTACCTTGACTTCTTTCTCTGGTCTAGCAGAATGTTGAGAAATGAAGATTATTTGGATTTAAATAAATGAACATGTTTGTTTCAGAGGAAAGGGTTTCTGTGTTATAAATTAACACAAGATGTATGTTTCCTCAATAAATGCTTCTGACTTCACATCCATCCTTTTCAGCATTCAATAAGTGTTTGTGTCATGGCCTAGGATGACTTTTAACTTTCACTGTCTATTCATGTCATGTTAATTTTTTGACTCTTTCTGATCTGTGCTGTTCAACTGAGCTGGAAGAAGGAAGGGTTCATCGCACCACACTGGGGCATTTTGAGCTCTTTGCCTGCAACTCACAGATAGCAGGTTCGGATGTTAACACTCTTCTCCTCAATGTATCAATAACAATATTATCTGTATACCTGATCATGGCGAAATGATACATAACTAATCAAGCGCGCACAGCCTGTAATCGCACATCATGCAAAAGACACACTGTGCTTTGATGTTGATAATATAATTATTTGGAAAGAACTAAAGACATTATAGGGCGGATTAAATCCTTCATTTGCAAACTGGATGCTAAAATCCCTTCTTAGCAGGTGAAAAATCACCATTTTAAAGCAGCTTTTTCATGTGGTGACAAAGACAGTGAATGCTTTAACTTTGTCACTAAACAAAACACATTGTATGATTGAAAGTAACCTTATGTCATTGCAGGGCAATTGGAGCTGGATCAGTTTTATTATGCCAGGGGAAGGTTTCGTTTATGCAGTAAAAAATTATTTTGTGTCACCAAAAAACATTTTAAACAATCAAACACGTAGTGTATTGTTGCAATATTGGCAGAACAAACAAATGAATTTATTAAAATCATTAAAAAATAATTTTATTTTCACATACTAGATGTTCGATTTAACTTTTTTGCAGGACAGTTATGTGACAGTATGTTTTAAAATTAGCAAGCTATAACATACAGATTGCCAACTCCTACAAAAATCTATTTTTTTGTTTCTAATATTACATTCAGGCTTAAATATTGTGGCTGTTTTTAATAAACTCTGAACTCTTCAAATATATACTCTCAAAAAAACAACAGAACCCGGAGAGTCTCCGAAAAGAATTAATTATTAATTAACCGACATATTTTTATCTAATATTGTTATTATTGATTAGCCAATTTGTTGCAAGTTACATTGAGCAAAATAACAGAAATAATCTTGTCAGGGCAGATGACAAACCTGCTGTGAGTTGCACAACAAAAGTTAATTAACTGTAACAGTCCAGAAAAGCAAGGGGCAAATGGAACAGAAGGAAAAAATCTGCAACTGGATCATTTATAATGATGCAGCGTAACAATCCCTGCATATTTCTAGCAACACAGCAGAGGATCTGTTTGCTTTTCCTCCTGTCCAGCCAGTAGCACACGCAATTTCCTCATTTAAATAGGGCAGTCTACACCTGTTTTACACCTGTTATTCATTGGACGCACAATCTTTGAAAATCCCAAGCAACGCGCCCACTTATTGCATGTGAAATTTATTTATAGTACACACAAATTAGCACCTGCTATTTAGAATCTTTGAAGATCAGGCCCTAAATGCTTTACAGTTTACCTAAATTTTTTCTGTCTGTTTTGATCACCACAATGTTATTGACATGTCCCTGAGAAGTTACTGGATGTCTCGACATATCTTGTAACTTCAACAAGTGTATGGTAAACATTCACCCAAAGTGAAGTTATTTCTGCAATCTGGGTTCAGTTTCCAACTGAAGCACTCCTTGTAATGTCTTTGTTTGTCTTTGAATTAAACGTTAATATATTTTTACCTTATGAGTAGTTTGGTTTAGCCCAACTGGAAACACAGGGTGAATCCCAGTTTGAAACCAATGCGCTTTTCAGTGAATACATATTTTTGTCACATAAAATAGGAAGTGACATGTTTCTGTGCCTTCCAGAAGCACTTCATTATGGCAACTTTTGTTTTGTTCAAAAAGGATAGATCAGGATTTTTGAAATAAATTGATATATAATTTTAGGCAAACACTGTTTTTAGACTTTTACATTTTCTTGCTTTATATCAGACTTTTTGAACAGGTCAATTTCTGTATTATGTTTCTCATTGCAGAATCTCCACCTACCTTCTCTGATGGATGATTGATGTTTTAAGATGGTAAAAGCCCACATACTAGCCATTAGCCCCAGAGAAACATTAACCTGTATCTGCAACAAATGAAGACACTTACAAATCTATCGATTACAAAGAATTTAGGCCACCACCACACTCTATCCAGTACAAGGATATGTAGCCACGACAAAAATAAACTACTAAAAATCATTGGGAACTTCTCATGGTCTGTCACATGCAGGGGTGAAAGTAGTTTTAAATTCTTGCCGGTACTTAGGGGCGGAGCTGGGGTGGAGGGGTTGCACTGGGGGCATACTGGGGGTATACATATATATATATATATATATATATATATATATATATATATATATATATATATATATATATATATTTTACTTTACTGTAGGCTGTTTGTATATGCAGAAATTAGAATCACTTGACAATGTAGAATATATATATATATATATATATATACATATATATATATATATATATATATATATATATATATATATTTCAATTGTTAAAGAACTGCCATGTATGAAACAATGATAAACCATTTTCTAATTCATAACTTTTCATCTTCAGTTTCCGTCTTTTCTTTTAAATTAAAAATTTGACAGTTCGGTTGTTTTCTGTAGATGGTAAGTGATTTATTGTTCGTCCTGTCCTAATGCAAGCGGCGGTTTTTTGTCTGTGCACCACCTGTGTAAAATCTCCCAGTCCATTAAATCGAATGCACCGATCTCCTTGGCAACCACTCTGTTTTGGGGGTATGCGCGCATGCGCTCTCGCGTAGTGTATGTGAAATCTCTGGTCATAAGCGGTGTTTTTGAGCTGTACTGTGTTGTTGTAATTCAGCAAAATAACATGAAACACAACTAGTTTCTCTCCCTTTGCTTTTAACTGGGGTAATTTGTAGCGAGCAGCCAGACATTAAACGTAGCGGTGCTCGTTTTAAAGGCTGGCCGTTCACAAAAACCTCGAGCTCCGAGGGGAGAGAAGCAAAGCAAGAGCATTGAGGCTCCAGGAAAGCAGAACAGTTCAGAAACTATTGGAATGAGGGGGAAAAAAACTATATTTATAAACAGATTAAGTCATGTTTTAGACTGCCTATTGGTAGCGGATCTGTTCTTCTTTGTGTGCTCGTGAATTGTTGCAGCCGTAACTGGTTCTGGATGACGGCTTCATAGCAGACAGCCGTTCTTCCCTCTTTCGCTTAGAATCTTTTAGTGGTATGCAGTACCGGACCGTACCAGCTCACTTTCACCCCTGGTCACATGTAATAGGAAGCCCACTTTTTTCATAGTACTCCCTATAAAGACCTCGCCAGGAGCCTGATCATTGTTCTGGCTTATGTGTTACCTCATGGTGCAGTCCTTATTTCGTGGAAAGGACTCTTAGGAGGAATGACTCACTGAGATAAGATATCAGATGGTTTCTTTCTATGTGCTCTAATAAATACGACATGATGATGATCTATCAGTTACTAAATCAGTACCAGATACTGAAACAGAACAAACCTGCCTTTTCTCTTGTCTCCATACTCAGATTTGGTGTTTGCTGTTATTATAAACTCCATTATTTTTACCTATTGACATGAAAAGTGTTTGTGCTTATTTGTATTTATCTAAACAGATTTGGCTTTTTCTTTGTGATCCGTGTTGGATCTAAACAGGCATATGTGCATTTCTGGTTTGTCATTGTAATCTTACAAGCTTTCTCAATTGTTCTATTGTGGCAATACACTGTCTGATAATATTTCTGTCTGAATATGTTCATTTGTTTGAAGCATTGTATTAGTCGGTGATATATTTGGGGAATATTGGTTTTGTAAATACAGTCTTGTGGTTGTTTAGCAGAAACATAGCCCAGGGACATAGAGAACAGTGTGCTCACTGCATTGCTCCTTTACATTCTGCTGCAGCTTAGTTTTGCACCAATACTGTGCAAACAAGAACTGCACAAGCTTTCCCTCTGGTGTTTGTTTGAGAAAAGGTCAGATCCTACAAAATGATTGCGTACTTTCTCAGTTTTCTGACCGCAAAAAGAAAAGAAAACTGCTCTTCCTATCCTGGAGATCCAGTAATTGAGCCAGGCTCAGCTAAACCTTTCTTTGACTCCCCATTTTATGTTTTATTGTAGTTTCTTCTGTTATCATCACAAGCATCTAGTCTGTTCCACAAAGAAGCTATTTTATTGAACACACGTTCCCTCTTTGTCCTGAATTGTGACAAACTGCAGCTCTCTGAAAGGAGCTGCTGCAGTAAAGAATGAGAGGCAGCGTCCTATGACTTGACAGCTGCATAGTCACTATCACAGAATATGACAGATATGCCACCAATAGGGCTTGCACAAAGTTAAGAACATTATTGAAACACATTAGTCTAATACAGCTATTTACACAGCTTTTCTAGTCTGGTTGACCTCTTAAAGCATTTTTACTATAGATGCACCGTAATGGGCAAATTTCAGCTTGATTACCCTCAACTGGTCAAAAGCCAGCTAAAACTCAAAAAACTAATGTTTTCTCTTTTTTACTGAATTCACCATAACCAAGCACTCTCAAGTCAGACTGGCAGCAATCTTTGGTGTGAATGCTACAAATGAGTGAAGAAGACTCAATGTTAACTATTTTCAGTATTAGTGAGGTGCTTAAAATGAAAGAATTAAAAGCCCAGAGACCAGGGTTTGTGTTCTGAATTGAAACAAGTATATAACCTACTGTTTGCAAACTCAGAATAACATTGGTTTGAAATAAAAGTTTCTAATAACCCTAGAAATCTGAAACTATAGTTCCTTTGAACTATAGTTTAAAATTGTAAATCTATCTTCCAGGAAAAACCTCGTTGTTGCATTTCTTTTGAAAAGTCTAGGAAAGTTTGGAAGTTTCTGAGTTTTGCATTTTCCAGGTGTGAACAAGTATTGGAAAAGAAACCAGAGTGCAGAAAATATTTGCATTTCAGGACCTTATTTTCAGTCCTGTTACGTAAGTCCAGTTTTCGATTTTGAGCTTGTTTTGAAAAGCCATGAACTGTTCATCAGGTTCTCCAGATTACCCTCTAGCCTTATTGTGTGGTGCCTGGAGCAGGCAACACAAGTTCATCAGACATTTTCTTCTAAAATAGGGAAGACAGGGAAGGATTTTTTTAAAAGTGCAAACATTGGAAATTTATATGGATTTTTTATTTATTATCATAGAAAATATTTAGAAGCGTAGCTCTCAGGTACAAATAAATATTTGGTACAAACAGTGCTGTGTGGAGTATTTGTTCCCTTACAGATTTATTCTGCTTTTGCTTTTTCATCACATTTAAAAGTTTCAGATCATAAAACAAATTTTAATATCAGTGTGGTTATGTAATGTCTATTTTGAATTACATCTACTTCTAGCTGAGCATAACATTTACAATAGTTTTCCTTTTTACTCATACTGTAGAGACAGTAGGAGTGATAAATGTTGCAATAAGGTAACAGCATTCAAGTGTACTGGTAGAAAAATGTGCTTATTATGAACAGCATCATCAGGATTAACAATATTGCATATATTACAATGTTGATTTTGATACTAATAAAGTTTATCTGTATACTGCAACGGGTTTTATGTTATTCATTTTGTTATTCATTAACTGAATGTTTAAGAGATAATGTTGAGTTAGAGAAGCTGCCGAAATGCTAGGAATTACAAAAGTATTCAGATCCGTTTTTACATTAACACTGGTTTCCAATAATAATTTGGAAGCTCTGTCTGGCACCAGGTGCAGAACATCCCAATAAAAATAATAGAAAAAGAGGAGGCTACAACCACAGACCAAAGGAGGGACATTGGTACTGTAAAAAGTTTGTTTTCTAATTAAGTTTCAAGCCACAAAAAGGCCCTTGCTGCTGGGCGCCTTTTCTGCTTTCCTGACCTATTGTGTAAATAAGTCAAGGCCTTTCCTTCTGTCTTCAGCTTCCCCTGCAAGTTAAACTTCAGCCAATTGCTGCTAGCCTTATTACAGTAAGGAAAAACTAAGTTGGTACACTTCACCTAATTACAGTTTCACTCTTTGTCTTCAGGGACCGATCCTCATTTCCTTTTTCCCAAACTGTTTACAGGTGTTACTGTAAAGCTGCTGCTAATGGCAGAAGCTTTACATTCAATGAACCCTTCCAACTGCCATGATCTGCCATTTGGGGTTTTTTGTTAGTTTACTTTTCTAAGCTAATTCTTCCTTGATTCTTGTGTTCATGTGTTTGTTTACATTTTCCTATAGATCTGTTTTCCCTTGGTTTTGTTATTTAGTCTAGTTTTTGCTCAGTTCCTCATGTCCCTGCTTTCCTCCTGCTCATTAGTTTTACCTGACACATTCCTTCAGCCTCTCTGCAGCCTGTTCCACACTTGTTACAAGTTTCCCCTGATTACCTGCCTCGCTGTCTCATTGGTCCACACTCCACTTCCCTCAGTTTATAAGCTCTCTAGTTTTCATTGTTCCCCACTGGTTCCTCTCGTAAACTCCCCTGTTATCTTCCCGAGTTTCTCCTAGTGCTTTGTTTTCTGTTTTGCCTCCTGTGCCTGTTCGCCATGGATTACTTGCCTGTACTCAGTACTCTGCCTGTTTGTCTGTAAGTCTTCGTCTAATCATTAAACTTAAAATCTACTCACCATGCAGCCTCCTCGCCATGTTCTGCGCTCTGGTCCTACCTCCAAACCCTCGACCCCGACACCAACACTTGAATAAATGCCCCACATCACTGCTGACATTACTGTATTCGACTCCTGAATGTACTCCAAACATTGCAAAAAAATACTTTGATTCATGATGCTGCAACTCACTGTGGGTAGATGTTGCAGACAAATGACCAATGTTCAGTCTGTGTGCAGCTTGCGTGTTATTGGCCCCTGACCATTCATGCAATCGATTACAATTAATTTACTGGTCCCTTTTAAGAATGTAAATAAGTACAAAAACGTATAGTGAGTAAACCTTGGGATTGATTAAACTGCACCTACACTGCAGCATTTGGATGAGTATGTGAATGCATTCAGTAGACTATACTCTGCAGCTACTTAATTGTCTCTCGCAGGCTTTTGTAAATGCTCAGCCTTGCAAAGATGTGGTTACAGCACACAACATTTGCAGCAGATCATCCTAATAAATGTAAGCATATTGTGATTTTAACAGAATCTACATCCCCACAGACATACACTTGAAAAGCCAATATATTTCTGAACCCTGTCAGCAAGAGCTGGGGTGAACCTTGGCTCGGACCAACATAGAGACAATCACTCACATTCACTCCTACAGCCAGAATCACTAACTGAACTAAAACGTTATTTGTGCTGGTGAAGGAAGCCAGAAAAAAGAGACAAGTGTAGCGCATGTAACACAAGATTTCAAGAATGAGACAAAACTCTTTGCAAGGTGACATCTGCAGCCTTTTTTACACATTTGTTTTGTTCTCAGTCAATGTTTGCAACATTAGGGTTTTGCTAAAGTTATGTGGAAAAAAACAAGACAACCATACAGGGACATTTAATACCAATTTTAACAATACTGAAAATATAAGTATAAAAATTAAAGATCTTTTTGTCTTTTAATTTATCTGAAAATGTTAATAAAAATGCAGTTACCAATGTGAGATTGTTTGTCCAACTGAGTAAATGAGCTCAAATTAAAGGTCCTTTTTTTTTAAATTTCTTAGTGAGAGATCTTTATGGTCCTGCAATAAACGATTCATTCAGTCAAGGTGCTGAGAATTTTGTTGAATAATCAATGCTTAACCTAAATTAATTAATTATTTAAAAAATGAGTTGAAACTCGAAATTCGCATGTTCTGTGAAAATGCAGTGTGAAGTTACCTCAAAACATCTTGTTGTTGAAACGGTTGTTCTAATGCAAAACTTTTAAAAAGCAAGAAAGAGCTTCCAGTAGATGAGAAAACCCAAACTGAAGCCCATGAAAGGCAGAGAGCCCACAGAGCCAAAACCAAAACCCACTGAGAAGCCGAGACCACTCCACCTGGATAACAATTGCGGTCAGCCCGCCTGCCAAAACCATGGACACCCCTCCTCCAAACAGAAACGGAACCGAGAACCATCAGGAACCAGAACTAAAACAAGGAACCGTTATCTGTACCGGAACCGCCCAGACCCAAACGAACACTATCCCCAACCGAGGCCGACCACTCAACCCTACTCTGGAAGAAAAGCTAAACCTAACATTCAAACAACTCCCAGGAAACATAAGACATTATAATGACCCAGTTTGACTTCGCCCCACCCCTCTCCTACAGACCAAACCAAATAGTCTGATATAATTGTCAGGTGTTATTCCTGTGTATTGTGCACAAATAATAGACGGTGTAAAACCCAATCTAAACAGCCATTGACCTGTATAGTTAACTCTATGAAAAATTCAAAGTTTAAACAACTAAATGTGTAGCTATATTATGCGAGCTAATTCTTTTTATGCAGACCATTCTAAGCTTAAAACAATACAAATTAATGAGGGAGCTCATTTTATGTCCCCTCATCATTAAGCTTAAAAACATTAGCTACTTTCAGTGTTTTAAAATGACCAGCTGTCTTAATCAAGTGTTTTAAAAACAGAATGTAGCGGAGAAAAACAGCTTTCTCTGAATGAGTTCTGCTAAGTTTCACTATTTAAACAACCTTATATATGACTCTAATGTAAGAGCTAATTATTTGTCTCATTATTCTAAACTTAAAAGACAATTTTCTGTGTTTTAGAATGACCAGCTGCCTCAAGTGTGTTAAAGCAGTTTGATTATAGCAGAGGAAAAACAGCCTCCTCTGCTCCGATTCACCATTTAAACAAATGTATATGCGACTTTAATGTTGAGATATAATTCTTTCTCTGCAGATCATTCTAAGCTTAAAAACATTACTTTCAGTGTTAAAGAATGACCAGCTGCCTTAATCAAGTATTTTAAATGCACCTAGATAAAAGCAGAGAAAAACAACTTGTAATTATTATTTTTAATTCTTTACATATAAAACAGTTATCACTGTTCTGCATAAGAATAGTGATACATAACAGTTATCACATTTAATTTTAGGTCTATTTCTAATAGATTAACTAGTGACATAAATCTTTAGACTTTTAAAATGTCATTCATTTTCTATACCGCTTTTGTCACACTTCTGGTTAAAACGTCACGCCAAACACGTTGTTTTATAAATCAGAACTGCAGACACCACTAATTCATAACAGATCGACTGTGCTGAAAAGAGATCTAATATTTTTTTCTGATGCATTTCATATATCCTGCGGCACTCAATGTCAGTGTTTGCTTCTGTAATCATCTCAATATAAATTTTATTGTCTTTAAAAGCAGAGAAAAAAATACACAATAATTGAAACAAGTGAAGACCGACATGCAATTTTAAAATGAGTTTTAGCTGTAATAGTTTTCTCCTCCACCAGATGGCGCTCGCACTGGTGCTGGTCTACAGAAACGCTATTTGTGGACATTTGGTGGTTGTAATGTTATTAAATACAGAACAGTGTGTTGAAAAGAAATGTTACTTTTCTATGAACAACTTTGGTTAGATAACGTTTTTTTGTTTTGCCTTTTTTTAATTCCCAATGTTTATTACTGTAATTTATTTATGTATTTCAAAGAAAAAAAAATTTTAACAATCAAATTGGACAAGCATGTCGGGACTGAAAAAATGGATGTCAGATATAAAGTGCACTAAATATTTTTTTACTTGTAGTTATTATTATTATTTTCATGATCAAACTCCTCTGAACCAGACTGAAAAATCCTTAGACTGCAGGGACCGTTTATTTCAATTGCTGAATGTGATTCAAGATAACAACTTTATAAGATTATTTTGTGATTTATGACTATTACATATGGATGGGTTGAAAGTACTGCATTTTATGCCTTAAAAAATGTACAGTAACAAGAGAATATGAAAATCAATTATGTTTATTTATATTGGACTAATTTACAAAAATATTTTTGTAGCATTTTACAAATCATAGTTTTACATTTTACTATATCTGACACCAGTAGATGTCTTATTTATTTATTTTTGGTTTTTTTGAGAAACACTGTTTTCTGTCTGCATGTAGAACAGGAGTGGCTGTAGCAAGGAGATGATGTGATCTGAAGGACCTTTTTATGGGGTTAGCTACTTTAGGATTAAATGCTTTGATTTTTACCCGATTATAGAACCAGATAATTTTGATGTCATGATGCAAATCCAGCTAGAAGCGTGCAGAGAGCGTTTCTTATTGTTATCTGGGCCAGTACCTGAGGTGAAAGTCCCTCTGTTCTCTGTGCTTCATTGTGACTCTGAAAATGCTGAGTCAACCTCTACTTCATGTTTTACTGGGTGAATATTACTGATTAGCCTGTATCACATGCTCCAGGCTCCCACTCTGCACTTCTGCAGCTGTTCAGAAATGAGGTGTCATCCTTACTGCAGCGCTGTTTGAAGGGCTCAGTGTAACCTATTGGTAATGAACAATGGCAAGCAGACAAATCAGGACTAAATTGGTTTTAAGGAATTCTCAAGAGTGCGTTCAGTTGCACAGATAACCTTTTTTTTTTTATCTTAATCCTTTGAGTCATTGTCAGGTTAGGTGGAGAATACAGTGATTATAGGGAATACAGCAGAAACAAGATAATAACAAACATGATAATTCCGGTATTGATATAGGGGACTTTGTCATCATTTTAGGGACAAATGAAAGAAATAGTTGTGCTAGTGTACACCGGATAGTAGTGTTGATCATTTTATCAGAACCATTTATGAGTTGTATAAAAAACTAAATAATCAGATAGAAATTTTCTATAAGCTTTTTGGTGATTCAGTTGTATTATATTCATTTTTGTTTCACTTGTAAATAAATTATGAAAAAGCTTACAGAAGTGTTCTATAAAGGAGATAGAAATATAATTTCATTGTTTTGTTACTTGCATGAGAAATTAATGTCTAAAACTGTCAGCTGACACAAAAAACTACCCTCTAGATATCTTTGACATGTACTATAAAGAAGAATAAGAAAGAAATACAGGCAGTAACAGTGATAATGAATTTTTCGTTTGACTATTTTAGGGTTCTTATTCAGTCCTTAATGCATGCCAACTCATAGATTAAGAATCGTTCCAGTAATTGTTCATAGAAAAACAACGGCAAACAGTGCGAGTGCCATCTGGTGGAGGAGAAACGTATTACAGCTACAACACAGATTTATGCATGTCTCTCTTCAGTTATTGTGTATTCTTTCTCTGCTTTTGACTTTAAGAACATTAAAATTAATATTGAGATGATTACAGAAGCAAACACTGACACTGAGTGCTGCAGAATATATGAAGGATTCCAAATCTGCTGTGGCAGGAGCTTCCACAGGTGGCATAACATTTGTAGTGCTGCTCTGTCCACCATGGGCAGTTCCAAAGATGTCCTCCACTGCTGTCTCTGCTGTTATAGGCAACCCCTTACAAAATGTTACAGAGGAGTCATGTGATGCTCGGTCCTCAACCTAAGTTGATTCCCGGTGCCCACGAAGTGTTGGAGGTCTCAATTAATTTGAGGCAGATAAACATATTTAGGAGCCCAAATGTGCAGTTCATTGTCAACATTGATGATGCCCTCACTTTCCAGAAAATAAAAGAAATCATAGTACACATTTGTCATTCCTCGCTACAGGTCTCTCCATAGTCTCTCGATTCTCTGATTATGTGACTCTTGAAGGTGGACCATAGCGGGCAATGGCTCGGAGGAAAATATTTAACACTGTGCTGCTGTAGTTATTGTTTGAAGCTTGCAGAAATACAATCATCCAACTATACCCATCTACAGCCCCATGGATGACAATCTGCCATCTAAACAAAGCACATAGTCGAGAGTGGAAAGAGAAAAACAAGTCTGCAATCTGTATGTAACTCTATAGTGAAATATTTCAAAGAGATAATTTACCTACCTGATCAATTTGTGGTTGCCACCTATATGCCACAATGAGTTTGGACCAGCAACCATCCGGTGCCTCAGGAGGGGGAAGCAGTGCCAACACTGTTTACAGCTGTTGACCTCGACTGGGGACATTATTGGGCGGTGGAAGGAGTACTTCGAGGATCTTCTCAATCCTGCCGTCACGCATTCCCTGGTGAAAGCCGAGGCTGGGGACTCGGGGTTGGACTTTTTCTTTCTTCATCACCCAGGCTGAAGTCACCGAGGTGATTAAAAAGCTCCATGGTGGCAGGGCTTTGGGGGTGGATGAGATCTGCCCTGAGTGCCTCAAGTCTCTGGACGTTGTGGGGGTGTCATAGTTGACACGCCTCTTCAACATTGTGTGGCGGTTGTGGACAGTGCCTCTGGACTGGCAGACTGGAGTGGTGGTCCCCCTTCATAAAAAGGGTGACCGGAGGGTGTGTTCCAACTGTAGGGGGATCACACGTCTCAGCCTCCCTGGTAAGGCCTACGCCAGGGTATTGGAGAGGAGAGTCTGGCCTGTAGTCAAACCTCAGCTTCAGGAGGAGCAGTGTGGTTTTTGTCCCGGCCGTGGAACACTAGACCAGCTCTACACCCTCTGCAGGGTACTCAAGGGTTCATGGGAGTATAAGGATTATGATTATTCATTAATTAATATTTATTAAAAAATTATAATTAAAAATCATAATTCCGAAAAACAATTTCTTAACCAAAATCATTACTTCCGAATAGAAGTCAGAGATGTCCTCTGGTGTTGTGATTATGGGCTCAAAGCCCTTAATAATTACAATTAGTAAATTCTCATTAATAATTAATAATTATTAACCAAAAACCATGTCACTGTTTAATCAACCACTTCACCGAAGGTGGGGGAACGTTGACCTTATGTTGACGGATAAATCACTCCTCCACGAAATAAACACAAACACTTCTCTTAATTATATATGTGAAGATTTATTGAAGCCATACAATTCTGATATACCACCATTCTGGTCCTTCACCTAACTAACAAGCACTATTCTACACTAAGGGGAAAAAAATGACTACCTAACTATATTAATAAAAGAAAATACATGTGCTTTGAGTGTCTATGAAGATGAAACCAGCAGTATTATGGACAAAACGTGCAATTTGGGTTAACTTGGAAAGAGAATCCCTCCTGGTGTGGTGATGGCTCGATTGCGGCGGTCAGCTAGTAAAACGGTGGGCTGCGCCCTTAGCCACTATCAGCTGATTGCCCCGAATCTCGGACAAAGAGACATAAAACTCGGAGGTGGGAACTCAGTGGAAAAACTCCTGTAATAAAACTGGAACAACACAGTGGTCAGACCGCAGCTGCTTTGAATGGAAAACTTTAAAAGTCCAACTTTTAACTCCTGGCTGATTTGGAATCAGCCATACAAAAACATACACACGCACCTTGCTGATCGATTTTGCCACACAGCAGATCAAAACAGCCCAGCATACAACAATCAATATTGCATGCAACAAGTTGATACCTTGGATTAACTACTGGTGATTCTAAATCCCCTTAACTATGCCTCATCCTGCCCAGACCTCTGAATGCACCTGTCCAATTTAATATAAAAAGAACCAAATTACTTTGTTGATTTCTTCTCTCCTCCAGTTGAGGATGGTTAGGTCTGAAGAAAAATGAGGGGGTCATGCGTCCGTGATCAACTCAAAAGAAAAACGGTAAACTTCTCATCCATCCAAAAGGGGAAAATATGAAGAACCGTTTAGTTGACTGAATCACAAGGGGAAACTCCTCTCCTTGGAAATAAAATCTCTGTGGGTTTTCACCTTCGCCAGGTGTCAGCGTGGTCTTCGATCGGTATATGATTTTGGTCATCAGCTTTGTTAACCCTGGGACAAAGTGAAACAACAATAAAGGAAACAAAAATAACAAGATAACCAAATAATGGGGTCATAGCTTAGTCATCAAATTCCAGTCAAGCACAGGAATCAGCCTGTGTCATTGGCATAGGTAGGGCTATGAACCATGGGTAAATAAAGGTGAGGTCCATCCTGGTTTGTGACCGACTATGCAGTGTGTTATCCTAACAAAAACCAACGTTTAACACAGGTTTGAGTTTAAACACATTAGCTCCTTCAAATGATGATGCGATTTAATATAACTCCTGTCTCTAAGCGATCTAGATGGGGAAAGAAAAAAAAATGGAACTGCACTACTTAGGCTATCAGTCAGGTGTGTTTTTAGAGGTTGCAAGGTGTCTGCTGTGGTGAACTTTAGGATTTTTGCTACTAAATCCAGCAGAACAAGGCAAGTAGGTATTCGTGCCCTGGTGCAACTGTCTACAGATGAACAAACCTCTCTAATAAGATTTTGCATGAAATCTCTGGCAACGTGTGTGTCCATTAAATCATTCCTAATCACTTCTGTGAGGGTCTGCAGTGCATGCAGAGGGTTAATGGAAAAATAGTGTGCAACTTGCAGTTTAACACTGTGTCCTGGAAGGTAGTTATATTTTTAACAGTTCCTGTTGAAGAAAGTTATTAGTGGTTAGTGCATGTTAGTGTGAGTGTTGACACATGCACCTATATAAACTGGTCCTACACACTGGATTCTCCTTTCCCGGACATGGAGACAAGCTCTTTTCTTGGGGAGGAGAGTTCGATGTAGAACTTCATCTGGTTCAGCAAAAGAGCAGCAGCTGGGATGACGGTGTCATTTGGTGCTGACAAGCTTTCGACCCACTTAATGAAGCTGCATGTCACAGTTAGGAGGAATTTGTTACCTCCTGCTAATTTTAGAGCTGGTTCGACCCAGTTGCTGAAGGTGGAACCAAAGTAATGCAACCCCCCTTCGTTGAAGCGGAGGTTTACTGAGAGGCTGGGAAGGCTAAAAACTGGCAGCAGGTTAAGCATCCTTGGATGGATACCTGAGTGTCTTGGCAGTACGCCATCTGTTGGAGGGTGTGGAGTGTGGCTTTGTAGCTCCTATGGCCCCCTACAGTAATGGGCGTAGGTTATTGTGACCCCCCTTTGGTCTGTTGGAACAATGCTGAAAGCATGGGAGAGCTGTTTTATGCCAATCTGCACACTGGAGGTGCACACTATGGCTGTCTTAAGGAGAGGGCGGAGCCCGTCTGATAAGAGGAGTGTGTGGCTGTGTTGTGCCTCAGTTAAAACCGGATCTTCTTGGCACAAGCAGTCATACAGCTCTCTACCGGTTAATAATTTTCCTAGCCAGAATGCTAGAAGCAGTTCTGGAATGAACGTGGTTTCCAGGTGTACACCTTCCACCACTCTGGAGTTGTAAGTTTTCACACCTGGGTTCTTTAAAGAAAAAAGAAACGATGCATGACTGCGGGGAGGAGTTTTCTGGGTGGCTGGGTGCAGCTGTGTCCCAGAGGTGCCCATGACCGGCTCTGACGAGGGCCTGAGTGGTTCTTTGGGCTCCTCTAAGCTGGCAACCTGGTTGGTCACAAAGGATGGTTTGCTGTTTGCACCCAGTGGTTTTGGCACCTCCACCTCAAGTTGGCATTGTGGCAGTCAATGAGCGGGGCCAGCCTGTTCAGCAGGTCCTGCCCACCAAGAAAAGGCTCTGTGTCAAATGTGCCCCGGTAGATGGGATGCACCAAAGTCATGTCTTTGCGTGTGATGTCCAGACCCACCCAACTAGTGATGCCCAATCGGTCTTGGGTGTGGCTGGTGATGCTTACATCACAAGCTTCGGCCTGAAATGGTTCACTGAGGCTATTCTGAAGTGGTTTTGCTGTGAATGTGGTAGACGTAGAGCTACTGAATTGAACAGTGGTGCGAGATGCTGAATTCATGACTGCTGTTTTGTGCTGACATTACTTTTGAAACCAACTAGAATGATTAATAGTCAGTCAGTCAGTCATTTTCTACCGCTTATTCCATAGTGGGTCGCGGGGGAGCTGGTGCCTATCTCCAGCAGTCTATGGGCGAGAGGCAGGGTACAACCTGGATAGGTCGCCAGTCCATCGCAGGGCAACACACAAACAACCATGCACACACTCATTCATACACCTAAGGGCAATTTAGTGTGACCAATTAACCTAACAGGCATATCTTTGGACTGTGGGAGGAAGCCGGAGTACCCGGTGAGAACCCACGCATGCACGGGGAGAACATGCAAACTCCATGCAGAAAGACCCCCGGACGGGAATCGAACCCAGGACCTTCTTGCTGCAAGGCAACAGAATGATTAATAATTAAACCATATATCAGAAGATCAGTGTTCGACTTCTGGAGGGAGATGGTACTTTGTTAAAACACACACACTGACAAGGATATAGTACAAGACACAGGAGGGGGCTGAGTGGAACACCGGCCTCGATGTAGGACCTGTTTCCCCACTAAGACAGAGACCGCAGGCACTGAGGCACAACCCGAAGCCACCTGAGCCTGTGAGCACAGTGGGAGGCACATCTGCAGGAGTTGTAAGGAAGCAGCCCCAAGGCAAGGCAAGTTTATTTATATAGCACATTTCAGAAGCAACACTATTTAAAGTGCTTTACATGAAAAAAAGAAACATAATAGGAAAAGTACATTGCAGTGGCATAAAGGTAATTAAATAATTAAAGAGAATAAAAAGGTAATAATTAAAAAGATGATCAAATAAACGTAATCGGCCTACAAATACGGCCTTCGAAGGATGCAGCCTCGGCGTTGGTACATTCCCTTTCCGGTTGATTTTCTGAAATGTAAGTGTTTTCTGAAATGTAAATTTGTTTTCTGAAATGTAAAAGTGTTTTCTGAAATGTAAATTTGTTTTCTGAAATGTAAATTTGTTTCGGTACTTGTAAAAGTGTTTTGCACCCCACGGCCACCGTACACAACGCTTACATTACGCGACCAAAGGCCTCAATGCGAGCAGAAAACGCCACCAGTGAGTCAATCAAAACAAATTTACAAACAAGGCTTACCAAACTCGGAAGACAACAGACCTGCACTCGATCAACCTGTGTGCAAGAAGAAAGAAGGGGACTGAGCTCCCGGTGACAATATAGACTCGTGAATCACTGGTAGGTCACAGGTGACTTCGTTGACATTATGTCTGGACCTGTCCATGCGCAAGTATGATCTTTCAGTGCTTGAAGAGATGAAATAGAAATACATTTCTCACTGTTAATCTGGATTTTAAGGCTAGCATGTTGGAGTGACTTCACCAATTCCCAAAACGGAGGCAAAGCTAGCCTAGCGTGGTCCACGTTGTTGAATCACTTCGCTGTGGACTCACTCTGGATGCGTTAGCTTCCAGTTTGTGTGTACTTCTTTAACTTGGCATCTTCTCCTGTACTCTAACCTTCTTAGCAGGTTATCTGTTTCTTTTTTTCTTCCTGTCATGTAACTAAAGCTGAAGAGACCCCACACTGACTGAGAGTGTACTTCGGCTTCAACTCTGCGCCGACAACTGACATGACCTGCTAAATGCTTCCTCCCACATATGTTTTTTTGTGATCAAGCCTTCAAGAGCCGTAGGAAATTCCACCTCAAATAAAGTCTAGACAACATACACTGAAGTTTGTTATTGTAAGTTGACAAAATGGGAAAGTATCTGGGGGCTAAATATTTTTACAAGACCCTTGATTGTGTTCATGTTACAATGATAAGATGGTATCAAAGGCAACTTTAGCCAACATCAATCAGAAGCTCAAACTCATGCTCACATATGTATGTTTATCTAAATTGGGTAATAGGGACAGCAGAATAGTCCAAATGTGAATATAAATCTTGGGTTTACTTGGGAAATATCAAGTTATCTTTATGTTTATGTATGTGAAAATCTCTGCAAATGCCTCAGATGCCCTCTTCTCCACCATCTTACTGACGAAGGATAAACAGTCAGTCCTCTGTCAAGTTTAAGTGCTTCTTCCTCCTCCACCTCTCTCTCCATTTTCATAATGAAATCTTGCCACGCTGCTTAAATCGGCACTTGGCCAGATTCTCCAGTGCAGCAGAAGCTGAGTCATAAAGGTTTCAGCGACCTGATTTATAGACAGCGATGAGGACAAGGGGGTTGGGTGGTGGGTGAAGCAGTAGAAAAAACACTACCGTCAGCTCACTGATCACTATGACATATGTCAGCACAGAAACCATCTGCTGACTTTAGATGAAGACGGAAGAAATGCACCTGTTAACTGACACATGATAAATCGTTGATTGTGCAAGTTATCAGAAATTTGTTGCTTTGTTTGTCACATATTGACACCTGGAAATTAGTGTCTGATAAACCTGTGTTTTTTTACTGCCTGTGTTTTTTTCTGCATTGATTGACTTGATGATTATGCTAGTCTGCTCCAGCACTCCCTCCCTTTCCACTGTGGGCCTATATATCAATGTGGATGCAAGCTAAGGCCTCCTGCCTACCATTTACGTTCCTTTTTTCCGTACTAACTTCCATTAGCACTCTGCTGAAAATGAGGCATGTTGTGTGAAACATGGAATGAGGAGGCAGCTCCAAAAAAACACATGCAAAATCGTTTTCCTTGTTTGTGAGTCACAGAACTTGGGTATTGAGCATTATTTTGTGGTTATAAATTTTCTGTGTGTGACAAAGATGATTTGAATTGACTCTTTATTGTTTATGTAAGTGTAAAATGAAAGACGTGGAGCCACCTTCAGGTTGACAATGCTTCAAGGCTTTATTGGAGTTTAATACAGCACATTTTGAGACTCAAAGCACTCAGTGGGCAGTTGAGGTGAGGCATTTTTAAACTGAACATTGCTCCTAAAGACAGTTGGATAAACACATTTTGGTGACAGTTAAAGCACCTGCTAACAATTTCGCAGACAGCAAAGTCTATTCTGACTTCCCTTGTCTTTATTAATTGCATTACGAGCTTTCGCCCTGTAAACATCTGCAAACATGCTGTTAGTGGCTCAAGTAAAACATAAAAAGGCCTCGATGACCGAAACCTCCAAGTGTATGAGGTTTGCATCTTTTTAATGAGGTATCTCTGCATTTTGAGCACCAAAACACTTTGACTCGTCAGTCTAAACTTTCTTATCAGTTGGTTTTGCAGTTATCTTTTCAGTATCCACCTTTTCTTTTGTTTTTTTTCCACCTTCTTCCTTCTCCTTTACAGCCTCTTCATCACCTTCTTTTTGCTCAGTGTCATCTTCCTCTTGAGGTTGGCTTTCTTCTTCCTCTTCCTCCTCTTTTTCATCTTAGCCCTCATCTTCATGATCCCCTTCGTCTGTGAGGAAACAGTTGAGCACAATAAACATGTTCTATTTATTTTCAGTTAGGTAAAATTGCAATTCTAACCTTCTCCTTTTGCTTCCTCTGCTCCCTCTTCTGATTTCTCTACCCCTTCCTCTCTCTCCTCCTCCTCCTCCTGAGCCTTTTCTTCCTCCTCCTTCTCATCAGCCATTTCCTTCTCTTCTTCCTCCCAATCCTCCTCTTCCACCTGTTCTCCCTCCTCCTCTTCCTCTTTAGGAGGGCTGGCCTCCGCCTGCTGGGCTTGGCTTGAAGTTATGGCATCGGTGCAAAGCAATGGTGAATACAAGCGAGAGCTCAGCAGGTATGGAGCTGCAGAGCTCAACAGAGACTGCGTAGAGACCTGCACTCTTCCATACACTGGAGCAGGACCCATGGTCTGAGAGTAAACTGTAAAGGATCCTGGTTTTGGCACATTCAAGCGACTCTCCTCTCCTTCCAAAAGCTTCCTAGAAGGAAGATACAGGAAGTGCAAACAAAATAAAAAGCATTAGGTCACAGTTAAAATGCAGTGCATAAAACTCTGTGACAACTGTGAGTTGGGCAATTACCTGTATGCTGCAATCTCAATATCCAATGCCATCTTTACATTCAAGAGGTCTTGATAATCTTTTAGGTAGCATGCCGTGTTGTTCTTGTTTGCCCTTAATTCCTCCTCCAGTTGACTTATTGTGTCCTGCAAAAAGAGAAAGCACTCTAAAGCCTGACTTCTAAAATCAGTTTACAAATTGCTCTACTTTTCTTCTTTCTGTGTTAATATTGTGTACCTGCAATGCAGAGATCTCAGTACTCTGTTTCTCCTCCACCTCCTGCAGCTGGTTTTCCAGAGCCTGGATCATCTCCCGGCAGGCATCAGTCTCCAGGGTTCTGTCTTTGAGCAGCCGACGGTACTCTGCAGCTTTGTCTTTGGCGCTGCGTGTGCTTTCTGTAGTGCGCGTAGAGCCAACAGTCATTACGCTCATCTTGTTGCAGAACCAATCTTCTGCTGCTTGTAGGTTGCGTTGTGCCATTGTCTCGTACTGGCCCCGAATGTCACGGAGAGCAGAGGAGAGGTTTGGCTTGGAGACCTCCATCTCCACTGCCACCTCCACACTGTATTGAATTTGTGCCTGCAGTTCAGCGATATCACTCTCGTAGAGGCGCTTCAGGAAGGCCAACTCGTCAAGGAGGTTGCCAACCCTTTTCTCAAGCTCAGCCTGGCCCGGTACGGCTTCATCTGCTCCTTTCCTGGCATCCATGAACCGCCCCTCTGCTTCCTCCCTGCCAAGGACTTCATCCTCATAGCGCTTCTCCAGGTTCTTTAGCACGTCCTCCATCTCATTTCTGTGGTCCTGGGCTGCTTGCTTTTCATGGCGGGCCTCTTCAACTGCAGCACGGAGCTGGCAGATTTCATTTTCATATAGGGCCCGAAGATTAGAGGGCTCTGCCTGCTTCTGCCTAATCAGCAGCAGCTCCGTCTCCAGTAACTTGTTCTGCTGCTCCAGCTCATGGACCCTCTCAATAAAGCTTGCAAAGCGATCATTGAGGTCCTGAAGCTCAGCCTTCTCCTGGGTCCTCAGCTTTTTCAACTCAGAGCTAGCTTGGACTGCTGGCTCAAGGCGCAGCTCAGTGGCAGCTGCAGTAGGAAGGATGGGGGAGTAGCTTGAAGGAGCTCTGGTGGGTATTGAATAACTTCTGCGTGAAGATACATAGGATGTTATTGGGGTTGAGTAAATGGAGTAAGCAGACCTGGGTCCAATTCCTTCTCTGGCTCCATATCCTGCATTGCGCACAACCACTCTCCTCTTGTAAGTAGAAGGTAGATAAGGGTCAAAGCCAGTAGAAGTCATGGTTATAGAAATATGCTGCTTTGTGCCAGGGAATGTAGCTTCGTTGTCTGCACAGTGAATCTGCAATACTCTGGCTTTTATAGAGCCCATAATGACTGTGACGTAAGCTTTTTTTCCCCATCTACAGTGCTAACTGAAAGAATTGATTATGGTGATTGCCAGCCAGCAGAGATGGGGAGGGGTGTGTGTTTGGGTAGATGAGGCAGGGATAAGTTACGATGGAGCATAATGGGCTGCAACAGAAAGGGTCAATGAGGACGTTACCAGTCTACTGTTTCTCATGAAAACCCACAGAGGAAGCTACAGGTTGACCTCACAAATCCTTAGAATGATATCAGTCTATCAAGCATTTTAGATGATAGAGTTTGAAATCATTTTGCATTTCAGCAAATATAAAAGGAAAAGCATAAAAGAAAGAAAGAAAGAATTTCTTGAAGGGCATGTATATAATCGCCCTCTAGCGGTCATCTGTTTAGTATGCATTTCGAACATTATTGAGACCCAGCAAAACATCTAAAGATAAAAAATAAAATAAAAAAACACGTTATGCAAAATGAATGTTTTAAATTTGCAGTTATCAGAATATACATTTTATATAAAAAAATACCGATACTTTGGGCAGTATTTCACATACAGTGTCATAAATTGTGGGATCGCCTCCCAGTGAAATTTCAAAATTCAATTCCATTTAATTCAATTCAGTTCAACAAGACTTTATTAACTCCAAAGGGAGATTATGTTACATTATAATACAGTTTAATTACTTTAGGCTTTTGTCTTAATTATTTAGTTGCACAAATATTGAAGTATTGCTTACGTACGCATTTCACAAAAAGAAAGCCCTACATTTATGTAATTGTTTTCTATTAGAGTCGAAATCCTGCAAATCAGCTTTTAAATACTAAACTTCACACTATTTGATGTCTCTGAAATGACATAGGTAGTTTAATCAAATTAATTCCTGGGTATGTTTCGTTATATGGGGGATCATTTGTGTTCCCTGTGATATCCACTGGTGTAAATTCTACACCAGTCAACCAGGAGGTACAATTTCCTTTAATATAAACTCTTCGGATTATCTGCACCAGTGCGTTATGCTGCATTTTGAACATCTGATAATTAATGACATGGTCCGCATTCTTAATTTGTTTCTTACCCACTTTTACACAAAGCAAATGTTCTATGAATAAATTCACTCAGTTTATATTATCAGCTATTTTGTTAAGAGTTTCACGTCGGTTTAAAAATGCGTTTTTAAAAATTCCTAAATCACAAATAACAGAAACAATTTTTAATCAGCTCAGCACGTTTTGTTCATAGGGCTTGGGAATGGACGTCACGCCGCATTGCACGCTGGGATTGCCGCAGGCATTTTTTTTTTTTCGGTGGTAAACACCGGTGTCGCTAATATAAGCTACCGTAAACAACAGTGGATCGTGAGACCCCATTAAAATCATAACAGGAATATTAATAAATAACAGGAATACAGGATTATATAAAAGATGGAACTTTAATAAGGCTGATTGGGAAAAATTTAAATATTTAAGTCAAAAGAAATTGGAAGAAATAGATGAGTCAATTGATATAAATAGTTTAAATATAAATTCTTACAGGCTGCAGAAGAATCAATAAAAAAAGGAGGAAGAAAGAACGATAAAACAATTGTGCCATGGTGGACAAAAGATTGTAGTGAAGTAATAAAATTAAGAAATAAAGCATTTAAAATGTTAAAAAGTAACCCAATTTATCAGAATCTAATTGAGTACAAAAGAAAGCAGTCAAAGGTAAGAAAGATCATTAAACATGCATAAAGAGAATATTGGAGAAACCTTTGTAATACCGTAGGGAGAGAAACAAAAATTGATCAAATTTGGAAAACGATTAAAAGAATGAAGGGTATTAGAAAAGAACATGGATATCCTATATTAAACATAGATAATACAACTATAACGGAAGATAAAGAAAAAGCAGAAATATTAGCTAAAACATTTAGTAAAATTCATAGTTCAAATAATATTAGTGAAGAGGGGAAGAAAGGTAGGGAAATCACAAAGATGAAATATAAAGAATTAATGGAAAATAATGTAGATACAAATAAATTAATAAATGAACCATTTACACAAGGAGAATTGAACTTTGTAACCAGGAAAACAAAAAATACATCACCTGGAAAAGATCAAATGTACTATACGATGATAGAACATCTTAATGACAAAGCAAAAGACAAAATATTAGAATCATACAATAAAGTCTGGGAGGAGGGAGAGCTGCCACAGAGCTGGAAGGAAGCAATAATTATTCCAATAGTTAAACCTGGAAAAGGTAACACAAAACCAGAAAATTATAGACCGATTGCATTAACATCAAATATTTGTAAAATAATGGAAAAAATGATTAATAATAGATTAACATATTATTTAAATATTAATGGATATATATCTAGAAATCAAAATGGGTTTAGAAAAGGGAGGAGCACAAATGACTCTGCATTATGTTTAGAATATGAAATTAGGAGAGCACAAATAAACAAAGAAAATGTAGTAGCTGTATTTTTCGACGTAGAAAAAGCTTATGACATGATGTGGGTTGAAGGATTATTAATTAAATTAAATAAAATGGGTATTACTGGAAAAATGTTTAACTGGATTAAAGATTTTTTATCAAATAGAACAATACAAGTAAGAATTGGTCAAGAATTGTCAGGTAAATATATAAAAGATAATGATACTCCTCAAGGAAGTATTATAAGTCTGTTATTGTTTTCTATAATGATAAATGATGTATTTAAAAATATTGGTAAGGAAGTCGGTTGCTCACTATTTGCAGATGATGGAGCTATATGGAAAAGGGGTCGTAATATCAAACTTATTGAAAAGAAAATACAGGATGAGATTATTAGAATAGGTCAATGGGCAAATCAATGGGGATTTAAGTTCTCAGTAGAAAAAACAAAAGTAATGGTGTTTACACAGAAAAGGAAAAAAGAAAATATAAAACTAAAATTATACAATCAAGTTTTAGAACAAGTAAAAAATATAACATTTTTAGGTATATGGTTTGATGAAAAAATTATATGGAAAGTACATATAGAAAAAATCATAGATAAATGCAAAAAAATATTAAACATTATGAGATGTATGGCTGGTATTGATTGGGGAGCAGATCGGACATCATTAAAAATAATTTATACAGGATTAATTAGATCAAATATTGATTATGGAAGTATAATTTATGGATCAGCAGCAAACACTCACCTTATAAAATTAGACAATATACAACATCAAGCTTTAAGAATTTGTAGAGGAGCAATCAGAACCAGTCCAATAGCAGCACTTCAGGTAGAGATGGGAGAGATGCCATTAGATATAAGAAGGAAATAGTTAGCAATAAATTACTGGATAAATTTACAAAGCAATAATCCGGATCATCCCACACGTGATATTTTAAAACCATGCTGGGAAAAAGAAAAAAAAACAAGTTAAGAGTTTTGGTTGGATTATCAATAATATAGCAGAAGAATTTCAAATATATGAAAAAGAAATAAGTTCAATGTTGCCTTTGCCAGTAGTGCCACCGTGGCTGTTACCAGAAGCAGTGGTGGATATGGTATTGATGGAAAAGAAAAAGGATACGAAATGTAGATTAGATTCAAGTATAATACAAGAATATATAAACAATTACTATCATTATGTCCAGATTTACACAGACGCATCAAAAACAGATGAAAAAATAGGAGTAGCATTTGTAATACCAGAATTTAAAATAAAAGTAGGAAAAAGAATTACAGATGGATTATCAGTATATTCAGGAGAATTATTAGCCATATTGTTAGCAGTGCAGTGGGTGGAGGATATAAAACCATTAAAAACAATCATTTGTTCAGACTCAAGTTCAGCATTATTAAGTTTAAAACATAATCATTCAGAGGGTAGACCAGACATTTTGTTGGAAATAAAACATACTTTATTTAGAATACAAAGAATGGGATTAATATTAGTGTTTTTATGGGTACCAGCACATGTAGGAGTTGGAGGGAATGAGAAGGCGGACAGGATAGCAAAGAAGGCAATACGAAACATTAGCTTTAAAATAAATATTAGTAGGTCAGAGGCAAGAAATATAATTAAACAGAGAATCAGGAAAGAGTGGCAAAAAAGGTGGGATGAAGAAAAGAAAGGAAGATGGTTTTACAGAATCAACAAGATAGTAGGAGAAGTAAGAACAGGAAGAAGGAGTAGAAAAGAGGAAAGATTAATTACAAGATTAAGAATAGGACATACAGGACTTAATTCTACATTGTTCAAGATGAAGAAACATAATACAGGAAAATGTGATTATTGTGGAGAGGAGGAAACAATAGAACATGTAATACTGAAGTGTCAGAAATATGAACAAGAAAGAACAATTTTAAGGAGAGAATTTGTAGGTATTAAAGAAAATTTTATTTTGAGAGATACTTTGCAAAGAAGTTTAGGTAGCAAGCATATTCAAATTATAATTAGATTTTTCAAAAGCACTAAATTAATAAATAGAATTTGATTGTTGTAACAGTAAATAAGATTTAAAACCATGAAGAACCACACTCCATACCAGTCGGTGGCGGTAATGCACATCATAACGTTATTTGCCAACTGCCAAAAAATAACAGAAGAAGAAGAAGAAGTGGATCCCGTACCGCAACAAATGAAACAGCGTTTCGAGACAGCGATACCTCGAGAAATTGTAGTATTAACTTTGCACATTATTGTCTTAGGTTTTGCACTCAGCGCCTGAATGAAACTCCACTGAAACCATGGGTTGTCATCATTACTTTTGGGCAAGGGGACTCTGCACCTGCATGGCTGACATCGCAGTCATGTGCACATGTTGGCTCTCTCCTGTTCAAAATTGAAGTTGCAGTCTGGATAAGGGGGACCAAAACTGTGACTGATGCTCCAACCTACTGGATGATGACCAGTAATGTCAACCAAAGTTCACGCAGAGATTGGTCACAAGATTGACTTCTCCAATGGAGCAGTCTGTTTCCAGATTTATATGAAATCTATTTGCGCGTATACATATAGGTCACTCATCTATAGATAGATTTATATATCTATCTAGATAGCTATAAATATACTCAGAGGCATATATATATATATGTCTCTGAGTATTTCTTATTTACTGCTGATCTTTAAGTGTACTGTGTCTCGGGACTTGCTGCGATTCCACTACATTGGAACTGTCAAGGCTTTCTATATTTGTTTTGTTTTTGTTCTTTTCAAACTAGGGGTTAAACAATTTGTACCCATCTATGTTTGATGTGCAATTCCTACTACTACTATATTTCTTTCTAACGTTTATAGTTTAATAAAGATGCAAAAGAATATTTAAGTTGTCCATTTATTCACATAAGGCAACCTAGTTACACTGCTTTCTGCTTAGCACAAGTTTCGCAAGTGGTTCACAAAGCTTAGGTTTAACACTTTCAAAACAATGCTGGGACACAAACTGGTCGGAGAACAGCACACTGTCATAATTTTGCCCAGTAAAACCGCGTTATGGCAGCACCATGCTCAGTGGTATGTCACCCTGCAAGTGTATTACCTCCATTTTAATACAGATTTGGTGAATCTGACAAAGAGGGCAGGTCTAATTGGCTGAGCCTAATCGCAATCACCGATAACTTGTTATTTTCTGAGATGAATTTGCGAACCATTTAAAATATTTTAATTTGTCTATGTTGAAACCATCAAATCAACTTTAATTCTTTTCACATTCTCAATAAACAAATACAAGACTTTTATCTCTATAGTCTGTGTTAAAACTCAAGCATTTATGGGAGACTTCTGATGGTTTTGGGGGCCCCTGAGCAGCCTTGGGCTGGCTTTGGGGGAGGAGTTCTCATGTTAAATGAAGGCAAAGCATTTTTTTCTGACAAGATAAGGTCAGAGACAACCTAGCAACGACTACCTGATGGCTAATAAATGACAAATAATATATAAAAAAAAGAGAAGACAAGTCTTAATGAGTTTATTTTAATTCTATTGCATTCTTGGCAGGCCGCACGGTGGTTACAGTTGGTACCACTATTGTTTTGCAGCAAGAAGGTCCTGAGAGTCTACATAGAATTTCCCAGTGCATGTGCAGGTTCCCTCCTGGTACTCAGGCTTCCTCCACCATATGAGTGAGTGTGTGCATGGTTGTTTGTCCTGTGTGTCATGCCATCGTCCAAACCATGCTGCCCTGGGAGCGCATATCAAAAATCCACAGCTCCTAATATCAGTCATATGGTCAAGTGGGTCCGGCAGTTTTGACATTAAAGAACACCTGCTGAAATGTCGTGTAAACCGCAACTACCCGGCGGACCGATTGCCTTCCCGGATGACGAATGGTGCGAACCCACTTTCTACACGTCTCTGTTGTTTATGTAGTTTTAATTGTATCGAAGCATTTCATTGGTTACATTTATACACCCACAGAGCTTTGACCAATGACCGAGGATTTTACTAATTGGCGCGTAGCAAACTGCTGCAAACGTCTCGGATCCATGACTTAACAGCAACAAAGGATGATAAATAAATTTGATTTGTTAATTTATTTTAGATCTGTAACCGCTACCACATCAAAGTTTAATGTTCTGCTGAAGCTTTAGAAAACTAAAGCTGGTAGCCCGGTTGACAACGTACGGTAAGTTCCGGAGGTTAGGAAACGACGGGTTGCTCAGTGAGACACAAGCTAATGTTAGCTTGTAGAATCTGCTTTTGGCACAATTAGCGAGCTGGGGACAAAATTAGAGCTTCATTTTAGGCAAATTCTAGTTATAGTCTAAGCTAAACAGCAACCATCGACTGCCCGGCGTTGCAGTTGTGTTATTTAAATGCATACCTCTGTTGAAATAAAGTTCGGTCCCGTAGTGTTAGGCTAACCAGGCTAATTGAATAAGCAGTTCGGTCAAGTCTGCCTTCTCGGTCCACTGAACTAGTGTGTGCTTCATTTTAATTCTGTGTAATTGTGTGTCTCGGCCCCTGACACTAATACAATGACGTAAAAAGATTGAATAACAAACTATAGTGTGCTTGCATTGGTGCATGGCTGTCTTATTAGAATGTACAACTAAGAAGCTGAAGTTGGTTTCCGATTCGGGAAAGCTTTATTTGATTTGTGAAAGTTTTTTTTGTTTTTTTTTGCACCTGGACCACCTTAGAACTGGTCCAACTCCATAACTACAATATTTAGACACCTCAAAACTGGATTAGATTGTTCTACACAAATAGCAGGTAATGAATATAACTTAAAGAAAAATCAAACAGACTAAAAAGAGTGCGTCGTTGTGTGTGATTTTAAGGTCTGTACAATAAAATAGGCTTGACTTAAAAAAATTTGAAATGCAGAAGGTGAAAAATATGTTTAGAATTATTGCATTTGTTTTTTAAACAGATTTTCTTCTACATGCACTTCCACCAGACATCCAAGTGCTTAAAGATTTGGCTGTGTTTGAAAAAGAACCGCTTGCCATCACCGTGTTCAGTCTCAACCAGTTAGGAGTGGTGAGAGCATGAGTAAAATGACTGGAGGAGCAGAATATTAATCCTGTATGGTAACGTAGCATTGTGTAAAAAGGTCCGTCTGACTTGAAGTTCAATTATCCATATAAAAATTTTATTTGATGGATAAAATCATAAAAAACTTTTTCCACATCAGAAAAAAAGTACAATATCAATTGTTACTTGAAAAGTAACAGGTTTTAGCCTGTTTTCAGTCTTCTTTAAATTCTGTTCTATGTCTGCGATACATTTAGAGAAAGTAAGGAATTAATGGGTTTGAGGATTTTACCTATATCAGACACGATGCCAAAAACAGGATGGAATTTGCCCATCTTCATAAGAAAGATTTCACAAATCTTCCTTCTGCTCCACGGGAGGTTTCTGTCCTCCCTGAGCTCGTGTTAGGACACCTGCGTTACCGTTTGACAGGTGTACCGCCCCAGTCAAACTCCCCACCTGCCACTGTCCCTGAAGCGGGTCACACCCTGCACGCGTAGGGGTGTTTAATGCCAGTACTGTAGTTTTGGAGGTTTGAAGTGTATAGGTATTGTAGTTTTGTGAGGTAGACCAATTCTAAGGTGGTAGAAATGCAAAAAAAAGTACTAATATGGCCCTTTCTTGAACTTTCACAAATCCCAAACTAGGTTTATAAGATTCTGCTATTAGAATAATCTAGTCCAGGTTTGAAGAGTCTATGTACTGTAGTTTTTAAGTTGGAGAAGATTAAAGATGTTCAAGGTAATGAAAAATTGTGGTGGAATGATCCTTTAACTGTTTACGAATCATAAGCCAACTCCAGCTGGAGCGGTACAACTCAGATCTACTGATGAGTTATGCTAAGGAAAAAAAATCCGATTTATCTCTTGTTGCTGTTAGAAAAACATCTAGTAAGCCAAACCTGATTTCGTCAGTAAGATGGATTTTTGTGGGCATTGTTTTATAAATAAACCCGAGCTGTCTGGGATAATTGTGCTATTGGAAGAGCCAGCTGTGTCCACGTTTCAACTGTGTGATTTCAGGGTAAGCTGAATCATTTGTGGACAGTCCTACTTTATTATTTCAGCAAGTTTGTACAGTGCTCCTGTACCATTGGTTGTAAAACAGAACCTTAGCTTGTCGCTCGACAGTCAAAAGGCTCACCTTGACTCCTCCAAACAATCCTCCTGTTTTTTTTATATGGCAGCATAGTTTAATCTTCTGACCACAAACCTTTCTACAGAAGTCTTTTCACTTGCCCATGTGAGCGGCTGCAAATTTCACTCTAGCTTTAAGGTGTGGATTGTTGAGCCCTTCTTGCTCAGCAGCTTCTCACTGTCTAGCGATGTTAAACTCGCTTCGCTGTACACAGTGACACTGATGGTCCAACATCTATTTTGAGCCTCAGTGGTTTTTAGGTTGCTGCTGAACATTTTAACCAGTTCATTTGAAGGTGACAGTTTGGGTCAGATGGTTAAACCTTCCCAAACAAACATCAAAACTGGTTTTGAAAAGGTCACATTAGACATCTTGAATGTTTTTTTTTTTCTTTCAAAGTCCTGACCTCAACCCTTTTGAAAGTTTATGGACTATATGATTACAAACTGGGCCTATACCAGAAAACCATGTACCGTACTTTAAATAAATTCTGCCACTTTAGATGAGAAGGATGTTCAAATCTCCAGTCAGACATATGCTAGGACCTTGTAGAGGGCAACTCGAGTGTGGTTTCCTTTGCAAATCACCCAAGGTTGATTAACCAAATATCAGTAGTGGAGCATGTATATATTTGAGCCCACATGAATGATCATCCAACCGTGTGGATTAGGGATAATCTGTGTTAAATTCACACTTGGCACCCATTACTTGTTGACAATTCGTTGTAGTGGGAAAAAGAAAACTTCAAGTGCATCACTTAAAGCCCTAAATTATTATTGCATTCATGCTTTTGATGAGTCTACGCTAAACTTCTGGCTCCCGCTGTATCATTTTCTTCTGTCCTGCAGAAGCAGTCAAAGATTAGCAACCATAAAGACAGAGAATCTGCTTTAAAGATATTAAAATGGTAAGTTGTGCACAGTATTATGTTTTGCCTGACCCCACCACGTCTTTGATTTTATCATTGCTAATGAGTTTGTTGTTGTTTATCTTTTACAGATTCGAATTGCAGCTCTAAATGCTGCTTCGACAGCTGCCGATGAGTCTCAGGACCCACTGAGGAGCAGCAAAAGTCAGACCAAAGAGGCTCAGGTACAGATTAGATGATGATAAACTTAAGTGTGTAGCTAATCGTTATCTACACGATTCTTTGGGTAGAAACGAATTGCCTTTTTTTAACTTTAATTTACCTCAACAGGAAGCTGAGGCTTTTGCTTTATATCACAAAGCCTTGGATCTCCAGAAACATGACAAGTTTGAGGAGTCTGCCAAGGCCTACCATGAGCTTCTTAAAACTCCGCTGCTCAAAGAGGTAAACTCCCCTCGGTGTATTGTACAGGCCTGATCATGCTGTTAAGTTTTACACTCTTGTGTATAGGTCACTTAATTACAAAATTAGCTGTTAATATTGTTATTTTTAGGCATCCTTGTTTTAGAAATCTTTGACTCTGGTTCATTTAATGTTTTCTATACTGTAATACATTTTACTATTTGTTTTGGCTGTTTGAGTGCATGTTCTATGAATGAAAGTGTTTAAAATAGGCAGTTTTGCATTATCAGACTGTATATTTGAGCTGTTCTAGAGGTCTGAGAGAATGACTATGCCCCATAAAGCTCTGCATAAAGATCACTGCTTCTAAAATCTACTTGTGCCAGATGTAAATAATTTTATTCCCTGCATTCATCCTCCCTGTCCCTGCTGAAGAGAAGCATTCACAGAGGGAGTGGTGTGTTCAGGGTGATGCTTGGTGTTAGTTTTCCACCACATGCAGGTTTGAATGTAGGCCAAAAAGTTATACTAGGAGGTGCACGGCTAGTAATTGTTCTATCGACAGATTCTTCCACCTGAGCTGTGAATATTTGCAGCTAATCCAGAGTAGCCCTGGGCCTCTTGGTTGGTTCTCTGATAAACCCTCTCTTGTTTAAATTTTCCTCTAACCTCATAGACCTTTACAGAGCTCCTGTATTTACAAGTTTTGTAAGTTGCTGAATGGTCTTGTAACCCAATGCTTCTTTCTTGTAATGTTTATTGTCCTTCTAAGTTGCTGTTGCTGTGCTTCTCCGTTGCCATTCGTACCAAATCTTATTTACGGTTTAATATTTCAGGCCATGCCCTCAGAAGATCAAAGAGTGGGTCTGAAGCATCCTGGACTGATGCTAAAATATTCAACTTTTAAAAACCTGGCTAGCATGGCTGCAATACGGGATGACTTGGGGAAAGCCATGGAGTTTTATTTGGAGGTAAAACTGTCATTCTCATGGTTATGTTGTAAATATTTTTGGTTTGTATTTTTGGAAATGTCCCTGCTTTGCTTACAGTTTTAATTGGAATGAATTGTGCTGATGAGTTTGTTTTTTAACTCCTGCCCTGGTTTGGGCTTTATTTTTCTAGGCCGTCATGTTGGACTCCACTGATGTGAACATGTGGTATAAAATTGGTCAGGTGGCTGTGCGACTTGTGCGCATCCCTCTTGCTCGTCATGCGTTTGAGGAGGGCCTACACTGCAACCAGGACCACTGGCCATGTCTGGACAACCTTATCACTGTTCTGTATGCCCTTAGTGACTATACTTGTGAGTAATGCGTATCCTCATGTATTGCTATGACTTTTTCATAACCGGGTTCGTAACATCTCTCATCGCAGTTTCAAGTAACTGTTTGTGAACAAAACTTGGAGCAAATGTTGTTCTCCTGCTTTATAAACCTTTATAAACCTGCTTTTTGTTAGAATCTCATGAAATTGAATGACTAGTGTTTTAGGTGTTTTTGTTTTATAATCGTCTCCTACTCAGCAGATATGATTACAGCAGGCTGAGCCGACCATGTGGCACACAGACGGGATGCCGCAGTATCTTCTCTCTCTGTCTAAATTTACATTGTAAAGTTTTTAAACACTTAGATTCTGAGTTGATCACGGCCTAAAATCCAGGTTGGCTAGCCTTGCACATGTACAGGGGTTGGACAATGAAACTGAAACACCTGGTTTTAGACCACAATAATTTATTAGTATGGTGTAGGGCCTCCTTTTGCGGCCAATACAGCGTCAATTCATCTTGGGAATGACATATACAAGTCCTGCACAGTGGTCAGAGGGATTTTAAGCCATTCTTCTTGCAGGATAGTGGCCAGGTCACTACGTGATACTGGTGGAGGAAAACGTTTCCTGACTCGCTCCTCCAAAACACCCCAAAGTGGCTGAATAATATTTAGATCTGGTGACTGTGCAGACCATGGGAGATGTTCAACTTCACTTTCATGTTCATCAAACCAATCTTTCACCAGTCTTGCTGTGTGTATTGGTGCATTGTCATCCTGATACAATGTTTGAACCATTGGATGCACATGGTCCTCAAGAATGGTTCGGTAGTCCTTGGCAGTGACGCACCCATCTAGCACAAGTATTGGGCCAAGGGAATGCCATGATATGGCAGCCCAAACCATCACTGATCCACCCCCATGCTTCACTCTGGGCATGCAACAGTCTGGGTGGTACGCTTCTTTGGGGCTTCTCCACACCGTAACTCTCCTGGATGTGGGGAAAACAGTAAAGGTGGACTCATCAGAGAACAATACATGTTTCACATTGTCCACAGCCCAAGATTTGCGCTCCTTGCACCATTGAAACCGACGTTTGGCATTGACATGAGTGACCAAAGGTTTGGCTATAGCAGCCCGGCCGTGTATATTGACCCTGTGGAGCTCCCGACGGACAGTTCTGGTGGAAACAGGAGAGTTGAGGTGCACATTTAATTCTGCCGTGATTTGGGCAGCCGTGGTTTTATGTTTTTTGGATACAATCCGGGTTAGCACCCGAACATCCCTTTCAGACAGCTTCCTCTTGCGTCCACAGTTAATCCTGTTGGATGTGGTTCGTCCTTCTTGGTGGTATGCTGACATTACCCTGGATACCGTGGCTCTTGATACATCACAAAGACTTGCTGTCTTGGTCACAGATGCGCCAGCAAGACGTGCACCAACAATTTGTCCTCTTTTGAATTCTGGTATGTCACCCATAATGTTGTGTGCCTTTCAATATTTTGAGCAAAACTGTGCTCTTACCCTGCTAATTGAACCTTCACACTCTGCTCTTACTGGTGCAATGTGCAATCAATGAAGACTGGTTACCAGGCTGGTCCAATTTAGCCATGAAACCTCCCACACTAAAATGACAGGTGTTTCAGTTTCATTGTCCAACCGCTGTGTGGAAATGGATACACAAAACATGGTCTGAGTTTTGTCGAGGACTCCCGATAGCGATGGTCAATAAATGATGTGATCCGTCTACAGGGATCAAACCAGGAAAATCCTATTTTTCATCCTATTTTTTTCAACCAAAAGGAATTAAGTAAACTTTATCTGCATTTTTGCAGATTGTTTATACTTCATTGCCAAAGCCCTGGAGAAGGACCACTGCTACTCTAAAGGCCTGGTGTTAAAGGAAAAAATCTTCAAGGAGCAGCCTTGTTTGAAGAGGGATACGATGCAGATGTTTACAAAATGGTAAAACCAGTTCACTTTTTCTTTTTAGGAGAGTCATAAATTTACAATGTGCTGTAAACAAACATTTCACAGTACTGAAGGTTTGCGTGTATTTTGCTGTGGGTTATTGCAGCGACATGTCCATTCACTTTGTGGAAGTGGAAGAGGAAGAGCGCAGATCCATCATTGAGGAAGCTCTCGAGATAAGGAAGCGCAGACAGTCTCTCTCTCACTGTGAACCAAAACCGGACCTTGACCTGATTCAGCCTATACACTGTCTCTCGTTAGTTTTTATTTTGTATTTCTTCATCCTATTTGGATGCTAAATGTATATTACTGAAAATAGTAACCTTCTTATACTAGCCCCTTGGGCAAAAGTATTTGTTGTTTCTTCTCTGAGTTTTTTGTCTGTAAATTTGAAGTCTCTCCTGTCTAACCTCAGATGGAAGCATTTAGGCGAAAGCTTTCTTGCAATGTACAAACATCAGACCACCTGCGAACCTCCACGATCGAGTCTGGGCCGCAGAATTGACTTGTCATCGTACTGTGACCCGAACTTCTGCCAGAACCTTCCCCAACTGAGTAGCCCTGTGAGTATGGGCTTGACCACTGTGCTGAGCAGCCCCAGTTCATCCCTGCCACCAGTAGCCTTTAATGAGCCTGCAGTCCTTATCCAGCCTGGTTCTCAGCCTCAAATTACCCTGGGCCAGACTACTATCGAGGTCACTACTTCAGCTCCCCCTGGTGGTCAGTTTATTTCTGTCTTTTTCCAGCTTACATCATTTCTTTTGTAAAATAGAAAAAATAAGCTTTTACACTAATATTCAGTAATTCTGGGACGTTCACATCCCTTGAATCTTTTGACATTTTGCCACGTTACACTCTACGAATTTCAGTGTCTTTTGTTGGGAGTTTTTTGTGATAGACCAACATAAGGTAGTTCATAAGTGGAACGTGGAAGGGTTTTTAAAATGTTTTTTACAAATAAAGATCTGAGAAGTGTTGCATACCTTTGCTTTCAGTGCCCTTGGATCATTCTGCTATAGAAGCACCTTTTGCTGCAGTTACCGCTGCATGTCTTTAGGGGGCCTGTCGCTGTCAACTTTGCACATTCAGGAACTGACATTTTTGCCTATTTGTATTTGGAAAATATCTCCAGGTCATTAAGATTGAATGATGAGCATCATCCTTTTTGAAGATTTACTACAGAATCTCAGTGGTATATATGTCTGGGCTTTGAATAGGACATTTTAACACATGACTATCCTTTGAGCAAAATCGTTCCCTGCTGAAAGGTAAACCTCCTGTCCATTCTCAAGTCTTCTGGAGCCTCTTACAGGTTTCATTCCAGGAGAAGCTCCTCTGTCTCTGCTTGGAAAAAAAGCATCCCCACAGTGTTATGCTGCCTCCACTACATGTTACTGTGGGGATTGTGTGTTCAAAGATTAGTTATTAGATGAATTCAGAAGGCATTTGCTTGACTTAGATTTTATTTACAGATTAAAAGGGTTTAATAATGAATGTGTGCTGCACCTTTCAGATGTTTATTTGTAAAAAGCGTTCAGAGCCATGCAACCTTTTCCTTCTGTGTCTCTATTTTGCGCTACTTTGTGTTGACCGATTACACAAAAGCCAAAAAAATGCATAAAAAAATAGTTTGTAACTTGCCAAAATGTGGAAATGCTCAAGTAGTATGAACACTTTTGCAAGCCACTTTTTATTGTTGTTTTGAATATTCTGTTATGTTCACAGCTGCAAGCATGGAAATTTCCCTGGCTGATAAAGGGAAGAAGGCTCCCAAAAGAAAACGTGGCGTGGAGGATAGCGGTGAGACGGCCAAACGTCGCTCGGCACGTGTTCGAAACACTAAATGTAAGAAGGAAGAGAAGATTGATTTTCAGGAGCTTCTTTTTAAATACTTACCTTCCAGGTAGGTTGGCCTAAAACGTATGCACAAAATCAATAAACATTTTTATAGCTCTGCTTTTTTATTTTAATTTGGAACATTATTTTCTTGTTCATTTTAGGCTAAAGAAGTTCGATCCTGATGATGATGAGAGCTTGGGGAATATTGAGACTCAGTGTAATGGGAAGGATGACGTTCAGCCTTATCATGAAAGCTGCTTACCAGCTGACTATGTTGAACCCATGGAATCTGGTATTCTGCATATTCTTTTTAAGGTGTCAGCTTGCTTTGCATTGGAACATAATGATAAACTAAACATCTTTGCATTTTTCCTTTGATAGAGCAACAAGATGTTCACAACTTCTTGCTTAATAATTTGACCAATGGTGGAATATTGGATCTGATGATGCGCTATCTGAAAGCAATTGGTCTGAAGTTCATGGAGGAGTGGCCACGGGGGCTGACCACTGTGGTGCTGGAGGTTTATCAGACTTGGAGGAAGCACAGCTTGGGCCTGCCTAATCCTCTCCTTCGGGACTGCAGCAACCAGCACATTCGGGTAAGAAAAAAAAAAAGAAAACTGTTTAATTGTTGGGTGTTTGTCACTGAGAGCCCCTCCAGAACGTAAAGGCTCAGACCTCATGCTGTTGTGGAGCAACATGGTGTATGTTCAACCAAAGTAGGGCCAAAATATCATATCTGGACAGTAAAATTACAATTGGGATTTTTATTTATTTATTATTATTACTGATTTTCATCTATATGGCAAATTTTTAACATTTGCCTGAAGTACAACTGGTTGGTAATATTTAAGTTTAGTGCTGTGCTGAGAAATCCACTGGTGACTCAAATCGAATGATTTTCACCCCTACTGACCCTGACTGGTCAGAAACTCAAAATGTCTATATTTTAACGGTCAGTGAACGCATCATACCGAGTTGTGCTGACTATACTCAGTGTGGACATTATTACAGTGGCAAGACAGCCTAAAGTTAGTTACATTCATTTAGAAATGAAGTCAGAGAATGAACAAAAGCTGTTTAAGGCGGCTATTTTCTATGCAGGAACTTTGAATGGTCATTTCACTCCTTCGCACCTTTCTTGAGTTTTGTCCTTTCAGTACTTTTGATAGTTTCTGCCTATCCAGGAAATGCTGACAATGAGCTTGGCCTGTATGGAGTTACAGCTGGAACAATGGTTACACAACAAAGGGAAGATTGGTAAGCTCATTCTCATGGTGTTGGATGTTTTTTTTGTTATTGATAGAACCTGGTTGTATGATGTGTGACTATTGCTCCAGAGTACGTACGTACTCTTAGCAGAACTATCAAAGTTCAAATTAAACTACTTGTTGTTTATTCGGGGCTTCTGCAAGGCCTTAAAAAGTCTTCAAGTTATTGGTCATCAAAATGTTTGACCTCAAATGTTTGATAAATGCGCAGATTATTTATTCTTTTTAAATGTCTGTTTAAATGAATTTGTATCCAGAACCCTCCCAAATTAACTTCTACATTTAACATGACTTTAACACAACTTGGCTTGTAAATGGGGATTTGCGTTGTTGACAGCTGTTTAAATAGGCAAATAGCTATAACCTGTCATTAATAATTGTTATGAAGCTAAAGTAAATGCTCGTACACAAGTGTACATGATGTAAAACGCCAGTGAAGTTGGGTGTAAATACACCAGCGTCACATGCCAGAGTTGAAAAATCCCAAAATAGGTAGACAAGCTATCTTTAACTTGTCTACCAAGTAAGTTTAAAAGTGGGTCCCAAATTAAAATCTTAAAAAGTCTTAAATGTAACTTTTTAAAGCTTGTAATTGACGATCTTGTTTATCTTTGGAAGTTGCTAAATCGAAACATGTTTACGTACATTAGGTGTTAGGGTTGTAACGGTACTCGCATATGTACCGGACATTTTCGGTACACGCCTTTTTGGTCCTGAACACACGTGTAACGAACAGTTACAGCGTTATAAAACAGAACACATGCAGACTGTTTATGTGCCGAACTGAGTTCACAGTTCTAAGGTCAGTTTAAACGTTTAACACAAAACGGTGTGGACCCCCAGCTATCTCTGAAGTCTGCTAATCAATAACTGGTTCTTTTTTCAGCTACAGGGATGATGTAGAAAGAAAGGACTGAACTAAAGGCTTGTCAGCATTATTCACCACTTCAGTACTTACTAAAAACCTCAAGCCAAATGTAAACAGCCCTGGTCCTGGAGGAATAGTTAGCTAAGGTCTTAATCCTGCTGCCTGCAGTAGTATTGTAAAATGTAGTAGTATAAAATGCTGCGCAGCAGCAGACATGTCGGCAGGATTCCTTCTGAGGAGAGCAGGCTTCCCAGCAGCTGAATTTCATGCACTACTGGATTGTCTATATATTAATCAAATCCAAAGTGATGTTTTATTCTTAAATATCAGCACCGTTTTATTCTGAAAGTCCTAAATACCAGCCTTCACCATTTTCAGATGGTTTTGGCTATATTTGATTATCCTTTATATTAATGGAAAATAAACCAAATCTCCAGTCAGAGCTTAGTTTTAACCAGTTCTAAAAAATCATATCTTTGTTCTCTGCTGAATAAAGTAGAAATAAATAGTTTCTGATGATCAAAGCATAACAAAAATGTACCGAACTGTGACTTAAAAGCGGAGGTACATACTGAAACCAGGATGTTATTGTACCTTTACACCCTATTAGGTATTATTTACAGTTGGTTTTTACAGACGTCATTAAATCTTGTCCAGTTATTCCAAGAGGAAATTGTGGCGGTCCCAGCAGTGACACGTCTGACTCCGAATTCCCTGGACAACACTTCCAGGGCGACTTGTTAATCCTGGCCCTCGGTTCCTCCCAAAGAGATCTGTTTGAGAATGATTGGTTAGACGTCATGGTACGTGTCTACTGGCTGAAAGCACGATTCTTGGCCCTGCAGGTAAAATCGACGTTTCCTAGTTTTGTTCATGAGTCTTTTTCACACAGTCTACCCAGAGCTGTCATTTAATGTCACAGTTGTTTTTGGCTTTTGACAGGGAGATATGGAGTTGGCCCTTGAAAGCTATGATGTTTGTATAGGCCTGCTGCAGGGCAAACCAAAGGCCACTGATGGGAGACATTATACCATCAACCTGCCAAACCTATGTGTAGATGCAGCCATATCTGCGGAGGAGGTTGGTAAAATATTTGATATACTTCCTTATCTAATGCTCAATACACGATTACAGAAAGTCTTCAAGGATAACGGATTTAATACGTAAAATGTTACTGTGTTCACACAAGGAGTTAGTGCTGTGAATGTGTTTTCTCTGATCCCATGTATAGATCGACAAGAGACTGAAGTCGTTGGAGCGTTGTCAGTCTTTAGAGGAGATCCAGCGTCTCTTTGAGTCTGCAGACTTTGAGTCTGTTGTTGGCCTGCTGCAACCCACTTTAAATTATGAAAACAGGGGCAAATCTCTGGAGTTTGTGAGCTCGGCACCGGAGCGTCCTGCCCAGCTGATGCTACTGCAGGTTGGAAGTACTATAAAGCTCTTTATCCGCTGTAGAAACGGGACTGTTTTTAGGAAAAGCTGTATTTATTCTCAAGGTTTTGGCCAAAATAGCTCTAGAAATATTTGAAAAGTAGCGCATTGACAGGAAAAATGTGTCTGAACCCTGTCTGTAGCTGTTGATTTGTTGCTTTAAGCATTGACATAGTTGGAAAACAAAATTACATCATATTATGTTTGTGAATTTACTTTAAAGGAATTAAAAAAGCTGCCATTCATAATGTGCTTGAGTTTTGGGTAAACTCCTTACACTGTGACCTTTCCCCCTTTCTCCAGAACTCCCTGTTGAAGCTGCAGGACTACTGGCAATGCTTGGAGAGCAGCGAGCTGGCTTTGAACGAAGCCCTGCTGCAGCTCAACTCTGCTCCAGGCGGTTCTACTCCTAGCAAGGAAGAGTGGGTCGTCACCATAAGAAAGTTGCTGGATGGCATCGAAATCTGCTTCAACAAAGAACCGGAGCTTCTGAGCAAAGTCCCTCATTTCTCAAGCTTGGCTCGACTGGCAAACAATCTAATTCAGGTTTGAAAGAAGGGATGGGAATACAGTAAAACGGTAACCGCAATAAATTGTTTTATTGCTTTATTCTGACCTGTTGCTGTGTTTTATTTCCCTCTAGCTGATTGATCTTAGCATGAGTACTTCAGATGATCCAAAGGAGCCATATTTCTTCTCAGTTGTGCCTTGGATTATTTTGTATCGCATTATCAAACACGAGGAGACTGCTTTTGACTGTATGCTTCGGCAGCATATATCTTTAGATGACGACGAAGGTGTGTTGAGTCGTTGCTTCTCCCTCATTCAATGCTTTGAGTTTTTTTCTTTTTATTAACGCTGAAATGTCTGATTTTTCAGATGCACCAGAAACTCCCATGCTTCCCTCCTCTCTGATGCTTTTGAGTACAGCTCATGAGTATCTGGGTCGTCGTTCCCTTTGCTGCAGCTCAGAGGGTGCCTTCCTGAAGTTCTTTGTAAGATCGTACATGGAACTCCCTTAGCAAACATTGTTTTTAACAGGTCTCATTTAGATAATTAACTGTATTGATACAGTATGATGTATTGAAAAATCTGGTAAACCTGTTGTATTCGGCCTCTCCACAGCCCATACATTTTTGTGCTGAAATTACAGCCACAAGTATTTGCACATTGTTTTGTTCGTTCTTGTTTTAAAAATAGTTCAGTCTCATTCAGACTGCATGATTAACATTGGTTTTTAAGTTTTTACTACAGACTCTCAGCTGGATTTAGTGCTGGACTTTGACTACACCATTCTAACACAGTAATATGAACTTTGATCCAAACCATTCCATTTCACCTCTAGCCGTATGTCCTGCTGAAAGGGGAAGCTCCGTCTCATTGTTCTGCAGCCTTTAGCAGGATTTCTTGCCCTACGTTCAGCTCCATTCATCTTCCCTTCAGATCTCACCAGCTTCCCCCGTCCCTGCTCAAGAAAAGCATTCCCACAGCCTGATACTCCCTCCATGTTTTTTCATGATGGGGGTGATAGGTTTTCAATGTAGACATGTTTAATGTTGATTTCTTCTGAGCAGAACATATATTTACATGCCTTTGTATGTCTCGTATAAAACAGTTTTTTTTTTTGTTTTTTTTTTTCTGCTTCACAACTTATTTGGTGCAGATTAGGATATTGGAGAAGGAATTTGCTGCTTCCACCAACAATGACTCTCATCCCTATAAAGAAGAGCTTGAAATGGCCTTGGAGCAATGCTTTTTCTGCTTATACGCCTACCCCAGTAAGAAGAGCAAGGCGCGCTACCTTGAGGACCACTCATCTCCACAGGTTATTCCTACAATTTCTCACCTATATTTCGTCTTCTTTCAAGATTCATGTCTAGTTTGCTAATCAGACTTCCATAAACTAAAAGTTAGCAACAAAATCAACAAAGGTAGCTGAGCTGTTATGTAGCTAATGGGGAAATGGTGATGAAGAGGCGGTGCAGTAGTAAAGAGGTGGCTCAAGGCTTTGCCTAATTGGTATTTCTTAGTTGTATTGCCAAACTTATGTAAGAGGTGTCCATGAAAAGGAGTAGACTGCCGATGACGCAAACATGCACCCTTAGTGAACCTCTCGATGCTGAAACGGTCAGATATATAACCATTAACATTGTTTGTTACTGAGCCACACAAAACAGGTTACAGAACTATTTTTACTCCACTGAGTGAGAAATGATGAATATTTGTGTAAGCCGCAAACGACATATCTGCAAAATGCAGTTTTTTTAAATGGTAAATGGCCTACACGTATAGCGCTTTTTCAAGTCCCCAGAGACCCCAAAGCGCTTTACAATACAGTCGTTCACCCATTGATACACACATTCACACGCTGACAGTGGTGAGCTACAATGTAGCCACAGCTGCCCTGGGGCACACTGACAGAAGTGAGGCTGTTATACATCTGGCGCCACTGAGACGGACAGAGCGAGGTTTCGAACGAGGAACGAACGGGTTACAGGACGAACTCCTTCCACCTGAGTCACTGCCGCCCCTAGTTCAGTATTTAATGCAAAGACTCTGTAACGGCTTCATTGTTTTTCTATTTGCTCTCTGAACTCCCGGTTTACTTGAACTGATTTCTAGTATTTCTAGTCTATAAACGCCATAAGAACTAAAGGAAATGATGGGAGCAAAAAGCTTCTGTGTGTAGCCACTTTATTCCCACTGGCATTGCTTCCATCCATCCATCCATTTATGTGTCCTATTTATTTGCCCACCCATTTATCGGACCCGCTAACATCCATAATGCGATTTTTACTGATTCTGAATTTAAATCTGGGCCAGATCTGCAGTATACATAGTATACCTTCGTTTTTAATTTTTGTACCAATATTATAAACACACAAAAATGGCGAAATATTGAATTTGGTTATCATCATTGTGGAAGAACCTAGTTATTAATTTTAATGGTTGTTTTTGCAATGCTCTTGTCCAGCCACAAGTGGGAGTCTGTGCATTTAGGTTGCGATTATTCTGGCTGTAATTACATAATACCACAGTGCTAGAGAAGGGGTGCCCATTAATCTGTTGTTGCACTGATGCTAATCAGTTGAACTTGGGCCTGGTTTTGGGTTTTACAGGTCGAGCTTCAGTGGACCGATGCTCTCTTCATGTTCCAGTATTTCAAACCAAAGTCACTGCCTGAGTTTGACAGCTATAAGACTAGCACAGTGTCTGCAGAACTGGCCAATCTGCTGAGGAGATTTGCAAGCATAGCGCCCCCAAGTGAGACCCCCACCTTCACCATGGATGAAGTGGCAGCCTACATTGAGGACATGACGGAGAAGGTCAGTTTACTGGGTTACTATGAGGGGTACTAAACAATGTTGAAATATGTCCTTTTTGTCTTCATTTGCAAGTTTGTCCTTAAAAATCTGACTATTTGACATTTATCACTTGAAGGTCCCTTCACTTCCAGCAGGCAGCCCCCCTGCACCTCCAATCATCAATGAGATCTACTATCTGTTGGCTGATTATCACTTCAAGAACAAGGAGCAGTCCAAAGCTATTAAGTTCTATATGCATGACATTTGCGTATGCCCCAATAGGTCAGTAATTTCTTCACACTGTTGTCAGTGATTACATCTGTCTTCAAAATGCTGGATGTTTCTCTACTGCTCAGACCTCACTTCACATTCTCAACTACATCTAGAATGTTGGTTTTCTAAGATTTAAGACGGATTTATTGTAAAAACTTTGCTTAAATTACTGCTCATTTGTAAACTTAAAGCATTTCTGCTTCAGTTCAGCTTCTTCACTAGATCAGCTCATTCATTCAGCTCACGGGATTCACACAGCATTTATGCAATAAAAGCAGTTCTACTTTTTATGTAATTTTAAAGGGTTTTAGAAGTGAACTTAATAGCAAACCTGTCGTCTCTCAGATTTGACTCCTGGGCAGGCATGGCTTTAGCCAGAGCCAGCCGTATCCAAGAAAAGCTCAATTCCAATGAGCTGAAAAGTGACGTTCCTATATGGAAGCACTCGCAGGCCGTGCTAAACTGCTTCAAGAGAGCCCTGGAGATAGACGGCTCCAACCTGTCCTTGTGGATTGAGTACGGAACCATTTCGTATGCGCTGCATTCTTTTGCTTCTCGGCAGCTCAAGCAATGGCAAAATGAACTCCCTGCAGAGGTTGTTAAACAGGTGAGGCCTATCTAGCTCATAATGTTTCCCATGACAGTTTGGGTTGCATCTGCTTTGATGCCATATTTTTATGCTCAACAGTCACATTGCACCACTTTAGATTTTTTTATTTCTCTACAGTAGAGCTTATTGATATGCCGCCTTGAGAAAAAAACACTAGATGTTTGCCTTGTTTGTTTGTTTGCGTTATTTCAGATGGAGGAAAGAAGAGACTCCATGCTGGAGACAGCTTTTCAGTGTTTCCAGGGTGCATCCCGCTGTGAGGGTGACAGCGATGAAGAAGAGTGGCTTATTCACTACATGCTGGGGAAGATAGCCGAGAAGCGCAGGAAGCCCCCTGTTGAATATCTGCAGCTTTACAAAAAGGTAAACCTGCTTATCATTCTTTGACAGTGTTGCGGAGTTGAAGTATCCTTTACAGTCCTACAATGTAATCTTTTTTTATCCTACATACAAGAATAAATGGCTTAAATAACTCTGCAGTTAAGATTAGATCTGTTGTCTCAGGTGACACTCAGTGCCTTGCAAAAGTATTCACACCCCCTTTTAACTTTTTCACAATACAGCCACAAACTTCAATGTATTTCATACGATAGATGAACACAATGTAGTGCATAATTGGAAAGCAGAAAAAAACGCATACCCCATTTTTAATAATTTGTACCAATAAAAATCTGAAAAGTGGGGCCTATGTTTGTTTTTTTGCCCTCTTTTAATGAACAACAATAGGGCAATTTATTTCAGCCAATTGCCTTAAGATGTCATCTTATAAGTAAGTTCAGTCCCTCTCTGTAATTCAGGCTTTGAGAGAGAACATAAGTTGACAAACGGCATCATGAGACACATGCATAGCAGACAGGTCAGGGAAGAAGTTGTGGAGAAGTTTAAGGGGGACATGTTATGCTTTTAAATCTTTTCTTTTCACACTTAAATCATTTAGTTATGGTCTATATAAAGTGGAACAGCAATGCTTTGGTCTGTATTCCTTGTTATTGTAGCTCCACAGACCCCTCTTTTACCCCTGTTCTGAGGTGCATCTGAGACCAACTCATTTTGGTGTGGTCTCTTTAGATGCTGTTGAGGTGCTTCACACCCCACCCCCCTACAGGTCAAGGTGCACTCCACTTTAACCCCATCTGCCAATTTTCTAGTTAGATAATAGAGATACAATTATCTAGCGCCGCAGAATGCAAAACTGTTTGTGTAATAATACATTTCAAAACACGCAGTACCGTTATGTCCTTAAGGAGCTAAAAGCAGCACACAGCGCTAACAAAAGCAGAAGGCACAATGCTACTTCTATTAAAACCATGGCCTGGATGTCATATCAACACACAATTCATGTCTAGATTAAAGTTTGGTGTCATTTTGGCGTTATTTGCAGCTTATCGCTTTCCTGTGTTCATCGTTTCAATAGACAGAAGGAACTGACCCCTTAATCAGATTACTTCTTTTGGCAAATCCTTCTTGATACTGGTGGAGGTTGCTGAAGGCACTCGTAATAGAAGTGTTTCGCGCAGACAAAGAGGAATTTTCCCACTGATGTGGGAACATTTCCATGAAAAATAAAATTTAACCAGGCACTTTGAAGAGGTTCTAATGCTGGGGACGATGTAATGAATTGTGTCTGCATTCCTACAGACTCCAAGTACACAACAAAATATGTTTAAAGGCTAAAAAAGTGGATTTTCTATGATATGTCCCCTTTAAAACAAGGTTAATCAGAGAAGGGGCCAAGTGGATCTTAATGACTGGTGTAGATAATTATAGTCGGTGGTATAGGTTCAGTTTCCAAAGCAAATTCATGTGCTAGAATGGTCCAGTTGAAGTCTAGTCCTAAATGTAATGGAGTTTGTGTGGCAAAGCTTGTAAACTGTTGCCAACAGATACTCTCCATCCATTGTGACTGAGGTATTTTGCAAAAAACTGTAGCTATACAGGGGTTGGACAATGAAACTGAAACACCTGTCATTTTAGTGTGGGAGGTTTCATGGCTAAATTGGACCAGCCTGGTAACCAGTCTTCATTGATTGCACATTGCACCAGTAAGAGCAGAGTGTGAAGGTTCAATTAGCAGGGTAAGAGCACAGTTTTGCTCAAAATATTGAAATGCACACAACATTATGGGTGACATACCAGAGTTCAAAAGAGGACAAATTGTTGGTGCACGTCTTGCTGGCGCATCTGTGACCAAGACAGCAAGTCTTTGTGATGTATCAAGAGCCACGGTATCCAGGGTAATGTCAGCATACCACCAAGAAGGACGAACCACATCCAACAGGATTAACTGTGGACGCAAGAGGAAGCTGTCTGAAAGGGATGTTCGGGTGCTAACCCGAATTGTATCCAAAAAACATAAAACCACGGCTGCCCAAATCACGGCAGAATTAAATGTGCACCTCAACTCTCCTGTTTCCACCAGAACTGTCCGTCGGGAGCTCCACAGAGTCAATATACACGGCCGGGCTGCTATAGCCAAACCTTTGGTCACTCATGCCAATGCCAAACATCGGTTTCAATGGTGCAAGGAGCGCAAATCTTGGGCTGTGGACAATGTGAAACATGTATTATTCTCTGATGAGTCCACCTTTACTGTTTTCCCCACATCCGGGAGAGTTACGGTGTGGAGAAGCCCCAAAGAAGCGTACCACCCAGACTGTTGCATGCCCAGAGTGAAGCATGGGGGTGGATCAGTGATGGTTTGGGCTGCCATATCATGGCATTCCCTTGGCCCAATAGTTGTGCTAGATGGGCGCATCACTGCCAAGGACTACCGAACCATTCTTGAGGAACATGTGCATCCAATGGTTCAATCATTGTATCCTGAAGGCGGTGCCATGTATCAGGATGACAATGCACCAATACACACAGCAAGACTGGTGAAAGATTGGTTTGATGAACATGAAAGTGAAGTTGAACATCTCCCATGGTCTGCACAGTCACCAGATCTAAATATTATTGAGCCACTTTGGGGTGTTTTGGAGGAGCGAGTCAGGAAACGTTTTCCTCCACCAGTATCACGTAGTGACCTGGCCACTATCCTGCAAGAAGAATGGCTTAAAATCCCTCTGATCACTGTGCAGGACTTGTATATGTCATTCCCAAGATGAATTGACGCTGTATTGGCCACAAAAGGAGGCCCTACACCATACTAATAAATGATTGTGGTCTAAAACCAGGTGTTTCAGTTTCATTGTCCAACCCCTGTACTTGTCAATATCTAGTTAAACAAAAGCTGGAAGAGACATTCCACAAAAGACTTGCAGCTGTAACTGCAGCCACATAATGTTCTAAAAAGTACAGATTTTGTGTTGGTCTATCACATAATATGGCGATAAAATTCAGAAAAGTTTGTGGTTCTGACAAAATGTGAAAACCTTTGAGAGGTATGAATGATTTTACAAGATGCTGGATCTGTTTATTTCACTTGCTTTTGCACATTTCTCTGATTACTGGAATTCACTAGTAACCCTACTGTTTCCTGGGTTTATAGGCAGCACAATATCTGCATGAAGAAGCTGCCAGGTACCCACGGAAAATTCATTACCACAATCCTCCTGACCTGGCTATGGAGGCCCTGGAAGTAAGCAAAGTTCAACTTGTTGATCAGAATGTTTCCAGGGATGTTGCTTCTCTACATTTTATGCAACAGCTGTTTCTGAAACCATTCACATTAACTATACCTTTGCAACATTCAGTTTCTTTTTTCCTTTTTTTTTTTCTAGTTGCATTTCCGTCTGAGTGCCTCCATCCTTAAATTGCTACAAGCTGCTGAGTCTAATCTGGATCACGACCTTTTATTTAACCTCCTGGTTGAAGCAGCAACTGGGCCATTCGCAAAGGGGGAAGAGAAGAGTATGCCAAGCTTGCCAAGGTCCAATGAAAAGTAAGCTTCATTATTAATTATTTAGAAAGTCCAACAAATGCTACAAAAAACTGTTGATCTCACGGTGCTGCATTTTTTCTCTTTATTCAATTTTAGAGAGAAACCGCCTACGATGATGGAAGAAGAATTTAATTGTTCCTCAGTTTGCATAGGGAACGTCCTCAGCTCCTCCCCAGCCTCTGCTGCCACCCCAGGTGTAACTTCCCCTCCTTACGTGGCCACGCCATTTGACCACGATTACGCCAAACGCAAAACACTCCGAAGGCAGCAGTGGCAGCAGCAACGGCATGAGGAGCAGCAGGCTGATGGTACAGTCCCAGTCCTAGACACTGCCTCTGGGGTTGGGCTCTTTGCCATTTTCGCACTGGGACAGAAAGGCCCACTGGGGAGCGCTCAGATTGCTAATCACCATGCTCAATGGCTTCGTTTTCAGTCACTATGGTCCCCATGCACTGGGTGATTGGGATGTGGCGAAATGGGCAATATGGCTTCTGATTATTTGGCTAATAAGCTTTCCATGGAAAATGATAGCTACTTTGGTTGGCTGAGAGCATTTGGGCTTATATGTTTTTCATATTTGTGCATGTGGGGTTGTAACATCTGTCTCTTGTGGCTTCTTCCTCTCACTGGGAATTTAAAGTTTTTGTTTCTCCTAAAGCATCTTCAGCTTTTTGTGTCACATTTACACAAGTCTGGTGTTGTTTCAGCATCCATCAGCTGTTATTTAGCACCACACACAAAAAAAGCTGCAAATTTGCTGTGAACTTGAATATAGAGCATGTTAAGCTTAGCTGCATAAACATTACATTGTCTACATTTCCAAGTACTTGTCCATGTCTGATACATATTTATTATTAAGGATAAATATGTAACAGACTTTGGCAACCATTTTAAGCAGCCTCAAAAAACAAGGTTCCAAAATTATTTCATTTAATTCGTTTTTTGGGATTTTTGTTTCGTGTTCAGTGTTGTAAAATCCATTTAGAAACTGCCCCTATTGGAATTTTGAGGCCAATTCCAATTTTGCATATTGCTTTTTTTAGGAGCTGTGATATAAAAAGACATAAGAACAGCCTTATTAATATTTTCTTCAGTTGTTGCTGCAGTGAGCAATCACTTATTTATATCAGGAACCCAAGCAAAGTCACATGGGTGCTTGAGAGACCAGGCACAGTAAAATTGGGTTTTATTATTACTTCCAGACAAAGACATAATGAGAATGTAGATCCTTCCTGTAAGACTACCAAAAAGCTTCTGACATTTCAAAAACCAGCATATTTCCTATCAGACATAAGTTAAAAGCTGTTGTCTGTTTAGCCTTCCTGTGTTCTGCTGAAAAATGTTAGCTCTCTCACTCTCTTTAGCTGCCTGAATAAATTCCAGGCATGCCTCAACAGTAGGAAATATAGTTTCCTTTGAAATGACTTCCTACATCTTTGTGCTTCCTCTGGCTTAATTTGAAACATGGAAAATATCTACCTTTGAATCTTTTTCACTCAGTGACCACATCCACACCAATGAGTGTTGTCAACAGTACCTGCTAATGTTTATTTATGGTATGTTCATTGGAAAAAGATTGGACTTTTTTCGTTCCTGGCTGGCCGATCGAGGTAAAAGTTGGCCAGATTACTGTTACTTGTTCAGGAGATGGAGTTAATCCAAAAATGTGCCGGACGTAAAACCATGCTGTCAGTAGTGTACATATTTTTCATTTATTCACTTTTTTTTTTTTTTTTTGCATTTAAACTGTTGTAATGGTACTAGGTTTATTGGTGTTTAAAAGATGAATTCAAGAAGAAAAAATCTATTCAGAATAATACAAAAAAAAAAAAATAGCCTGGCGTTTACTTTTAAATTATTAGCGCAAAATATTGAAATGTGAAAGCTCACATTGAGGAAAAAGCCAGCGTTCTTCCATTAGATAAAAACCTGTATTTGCTCAGTCAACCCATTCATGCAAATTCAAGTTGAATGTGCAAATAATGCAGCCATATTGCCCATGTTGCCAGTTTTGTCACCCTCTCCAGATTCTTTCCTTCCTACCTACCTACCTACCTACCTACCTACCTACCCACTTACCTACCTGCCTGCTACCTCTTTGCCTGCTTGCTTTTACCACCTGCTTTGCCATTTATGTGCATGTAGTTCTATTGGGGTGATTGTTTTAACAGCTGGAGAAACTCAGTCCCTGAATCACACTCCACCAAACTGTCTGATGTCATATAATCACATTTCATCAGAGTGTGGTGTGTGGGTTAATTACACAGAAAGCAAGATGGGAGATATTCTGAAATCTCACATGGATCATATTTGCTCTATTACTAATAAGGTACAATTTCTAATTATGGCCAATTAATGTGAAAATTCCAAGTTGGAAAGAATGTGGCTTCCATTTATTGGCTGAAGTTAGAAAATGCCTCTCTATGCACATTGCTGCTGGTAGGTGTCCGACCTTTGACTTGATTCCTGCTGAAAGTGCACTGAGGTGAATGTAGAATCTGATTCAGACATGCTATTTTCAAGTCAGAACCAAGACATTATTTATGATATGGTTGTCTAAATGTTTAGAACTAACAATTGGAAATAATCATTTTGGGGACTGTAGACTCATTGATTGTTTCCTTCATTTTGAAAACATGCACAAGGGAGTTGTAAAACTGGAAAGGTTTAGTTATATATAAGCAGTGTCTTGTGAATTCATACATCATGAATTGGATCACATTGCAACAACATATTTCACTACATTATATTTGGATTTTATGCATAATCATGAAGTGTAAGGAACATTATATGTGGTTCTTCCAATATTGTTTTCCAAAGGAATAGCAGAAGTGTTGCATTAATCATTTAGCCCCCATGAGTCAGAACATTATAGAATCAACAAGTCTTTTGGGGTCTCTGCAACTTTCCACATCCAGAAACTGACAGTTTTGCTCAAATTCAGACCGGATGAAAACGCATCTGTGAACATCTGTTTTCAAGTCTTGTCCACAGATTCTGAATGGTCCAGTCAAAGTCCAGCTCAAGGTCATGAACATGCTGTCTTCTGGAAGTGTTAGATGTTTCCATACTCAGGACACAAGTGATTCAGACAGCTTAATTACCTCCTCACATATAACCCCATCCCCAGGTCTTTTGCAGCTTCTTAACAGGTTTTCTTCCAGTATTACCTTGTATTTACCTCCATCCATCTGCCCATCAACTCTTATGGTCCCTTCTGAATAAAAGCCTCCTCATAATGCTACCACTGATGAGGATGGTGGGTTCAGGGTGAGGGTAAATAGCCTGAACTTATTTAGCACTTTTCCAGTTATTTTCACCCAGGCAAATTCACCCAGTTGCACTCCCAAACACACACACATTCATACACCGATAGGCAATTTGGGGATAAGTGCCTTGCCCAGGGGCATATCGACAGGTGACATGAGGAGGCTGACATTTCGGATTGACAGGCGACTTCTCCTCCCACTGAGCCACAGACGCCCACTGTAATGTACAGTGTTTGTATTTCAGCATTTAGTGTTTGTTACATAAGATAAAAAGTTACATTTTTGGGCTCATCTGACTAGAGCGTTTCTTTCTTTCCATTTGCTGATTATGGATTGAACGGACCTCTGTGAGATGTTAAAGTTTATTGTATTGTTCCCCAAACCTGCTTTGAGTTGTGTGCCTGATAAGCTGGGAAAACATTTAAGGGGTATGAATAGAAATATTACCATAATAAAACACACTGTGTATTTTGTGTTATCATGAGGAAATACTTGTCTGAATTAGGTTCTACATCTTCAAAGGGGTTTTTCTTCCATTGATTTTAGGCTGTTGCTGATTTAAAAAAAAATCAAATTTAGAGTTGAAAAAGTGCTTTCTCACTATATATTTTTTCAAACCAGCTTCCTCATATCTTCAACAGCCTCACCAGGGTTTGACCATGAATACTGCCTGCCCAGGTCTCCAATATGGCTGGCTTCCTTCAATGGTACTCTACTTCCAAACACCAAAATAAAAGTGCTCTCTAGTAGCAAGCATTGAATACACAACTTTTTAGTTTACACAAACTTTACATTACCAAAGTAATGTTGCTATTGATTCATGACTGTAAATCTTTTGAAAATCGCCGTGTGAATTTTTTATTTGGAGTAGTGAAGGCTTGCTTCCTTATTAACAGTTTGCTGCCATGATTTCTTGCTGAGGCTGCAGAACATGGTAATAAAGAGGAATGCTGGCATTTTGTTTTTAGACCTTTTACAAAAACAAACCATCTCTCCTAACAATATGTCATTAGTTCTGCACTAATAAACATTTGTGACTCATAAGTTATTTTAGCTGCATAATTATATCATTTTGTCTCTAAGTAAAACAGGGAATGTTAGGTGTTTAGAAACAAGTTAACCTCCACCTTGAAAAAAGGCTTACACAGCATGTAAACTGATCAGGTTTTAAGCAGTACAATGATTTCGTTCATATTCTTCATTTGTGAAGGTAATCCCAGATTCTTTCTCTGAGGCCATGCAGCCATTAAAGTAACCCGTGTTTTTGTTTGATCACTCAGAGCGAAGCCAGGACAGCGAGGTGGTGTTGCTTTCTGATTCCAACTCCACCCAGGATGCCTTCACAGATCCCGCCAGTTCACAGGACACCAGTCAGAGAGCTGCCTCGGTCAAAGCCAGTGCATTGTCGTCAGAAAGCACGACCCCCATGAAGGACAGACAGCCCACCTCTGAGGACACAGGTAGTCAGAAGTCCATAAAGCCCTGATCTTACTACTATGCACCTTTTTGATGTACTGTGTGTTTCTGTCTGTAGAATGCAGTTTTTACACTTGTTAAACAAGGTACAGCTTACACCCTCTAAGAGGTACAACCCTGAATCTAAAGAGCCAAGACTGGAACAAATGCATGAAAACATGTTTTATTCCCACTATAATGTATTAACAAGGTAATTACTATAGAAACTCTTACTGGTGTGTTAAAGTCTAATACAAATCCTTAAACACAAAGTAAAATATCCAAAAATGAGAATAACATGATGACAAAAAAACATTGATCTGATCAAAATGTTGCAGCTAATGTCTTCCAGTTGAAAAAAATAAACTGCTTTGTTTTAAATATTTACCGTCCTAAATGCTCAGTGCTCTGTTGACTATAAAGCTGTTAAGAGCAGCTTACTTTAGCCACTGAACTGTTAGTGTTTTCTGCTACTGGAGCTCTATCGGTTAAAATATTTAGGGTGTGTTTTCTGACTCTGACTTCTGTAAATTTACTCATTTGTTCTCCTTCACTCATGTTACAACAGATAAGCTGCATAATTGCGTAATAAATCTAACCCTAATTAATGCATGAATAATAATGTACAGTAGTTCATATTAATTGAATGTATCTGAGATGTGAAATAAAACATCAGCAAACCTGTTGATGTCCTGTTTGTTTCTCAGTTGACAGTCCTGTCTGCTCTTTTAACAATGATATGGCAATGCTGCCTTTTCTAAGGCTTGGATAGATCAATTCTCTGACTTACAAAAAAAAAAAAAGGTTGTTAGCGTCGTTGAGACAGGACTACTAACAGGCTGTGACTAATACACCAGGTGCGCAGCAATTTGACTGTACACCAGGCCAGGTTTTGGGAACCTACTGTTTGTGTAAAACAGAGTTGACCATCAGTGCGTCCTGTTTTTTTCACTAGATGAATGAAAAGCAGGTCCTTGCTTTCTCTTGGGACACAGCTGCCGCACATTCTCCCTTTGGTGTGTCATGAGTCTCCTTCCTGGCAAACCCCTGACCGGGACAGCACTCTTCCCCCCACCAGACCTGCGCACATTATTAGGACAGAGCTTGTTCAGCGCACTGGTGCGACCAACGTGTTGGACTGCCTTGGACCTCGTATGGACAAATTTCGCCTGCTTTCTGCAGTCCATTGCCTCGTTATAAAAGCATATGTCTAGTCTCATCATTCTTTGGAGCATTTCCACAGAAGAGTTACAGCAGGCTTATTGCAGCAAAAAAGAAAAAACACACAATAAACCCCCACATGATTTTGGTATATGTTCTAGAACTACTTCAGAAACTGATCTCACCTCATCATGCTCTAGCTCAGGGGTTCCCAAACATTTCCATACCATGGTCCCCCAAACAGCATTAGCGTCTGGGCGGGAACCCCCTTTTGCAAACCCAAAGAAACATAAACTTTATGAAATGTATTTTCTTAACTATTCAATAATCAATATATTTCTTTAATGTAAGAATATTATTAAAATATGTTAACACAATTATAACCCCACTGAATAAAATTCAACAAACTGTTGAGGATAAGAAGTGTTTTTGTTTTATCATCATCCCCAACCTTTCTGAGGCCCCCCAGGGGTCACAGCCCCCACTTTGAAAACCACTGCTCTAGCTAATTTACCCCACCCATACATGGTAGGTAGGTTTTTGATATGCAACTCAGAATCCGATTTAAAAGATAAACGCTTTCAAAATGCTTATCCTCATCCAAACTAATCAAAATTTGACATACAGCATGTCTTTATTTTATCTCTCTCCTTAGCTTTACATAGAGACCAAACAGGTATCCAGACAGAAGAGAAGGTTATTCAGGAGAAGGTTGTAAGCATGGTGGTGGAAGTCCCTGACGGATCGACCCCTAAGGTGTCTGCAGACCCCTGTCCTCTTCCTCTCACCCCCACAGTCACGCCACTGAAGCCAGCATCCTCGCAGCAGGGCACTAGTCAGACCACACCCAGCGAGAGCAAGAAGAAGCCCGAGCCCCCCGCTGAGGTGATTGAAGTGCCCAAAGCTCTGCCGGTAGAGCGAGCTGATCAGAAACGAATGCTGGTGGAGATGTGTGTCCGTGCTCTGTTTCTCTGCCTCAGCCGTTTCCCTCAGCACTACAAAAGTCTCTATCGTCTGGCCTACTTCTATACCAACAGCAAGACTCATCAGGTCAGTTTACTATTACTCTCACCTCTATGCTGTATCACTGCTAATATTAAGGATAAATATTTGAGGACAAATAAAGTAAGTTGTGTTACAGATTTATCGGTATGCTGAGCAGAACTGGTCATTTCATTATTTTTTTTTATTGGACCTGTGAGCACTGCAGTGATGCACAGACTGTGTTGGCTTTATGCCTCTGTGGGCAGAGGTGTGCATGTGGGTGGTTGCTCAGTCCTCCATCCGCCAATTTGGCATAGGAAAGACAGCATAGAGCTTTACTGAGATGGCAACCTTCTGTTAGCAATTTATTGCAGCCCCAGCTCATGTTTATTAAGGACAAGCTTGGCCATGGAAGATCTTTTGATTCACAATCGTCCCGTTTGACCTTTCTGTTTCTGCAGCATTGTGGTTTTGTGGCTTCTGGTGTTGCTGTTCAATAACTACATTTATTCTCTTTTTGTGCTCTAAAATGACGTTTTATAAAGTTGTGTTCAAAACTGAGGCAGAGTTGGTACTCCAATTAATTTATGGTAAAACCTCCCCTGGTTTTTACAATCAGCGGAGTTATCAGCAGCTTGGATGAAAGCAAATGTACCCTGGCAAGGGACTTGATGACAGTCATTTGATGTGTGGCTGTTTGCACAGGTTGCTTAGCCGCCCTCACAGCGCCGACACTTCCAGCATTAAAAGCTTCTCTGCTGCTTGTGTTCTCCAAAACTTTTCTACTCACATTGACTGGCCATTTTTATCCTCATTCTGAAAACGTAAGCAGAGTAGCCTGTGGTCTGTTCTGTAGCATTGTGGAAAATCAGACCAAGTGACTTTGAGTTGCTATCTTTTCAAACAGGGCGCTTGTCTTCACACGTATTTGAGTGCTGTGAAGAGGTCTGCATTTTTCTGATTGCAAATGAGCAGTTCTCCTTTTCTCATAAAGATTTATTGGCTATTCATTTTTGTGTTTGTGTCTTTGGTGTGTGTGTGTGTGTGTGTGTGTGTGTGTGTGTGTGTGTGTGTGTGTGTGTTCATAGTATACATGCAAATAGATGTTTTATGAATTTTTTTTCTTTTCATTTGTTTTCTATCACAGAACCTACAGTGGGCCAGAGATGTGTTGCTAGGATGCAGTGTCCCATGGCAACAGCTGAAGCACATGCCAGCACAAGGACTTTTCTGTGAAAGAAACAAGACAAACCTGTTCAATGTAAGTCCAGGTTCTAATCCATGCCTTATTTGAAATCCTCCTTTTCTCGTCAGTTTCACGTCACTACATATTAGTGAAGACACGGTATTGTGTTCATATTTAAGTCTTAAAACAACTGAATAATTAAGTAGTTATAAAAGTGCTAAGGCAGTATTAGCTCTCTAACCAACATTGCATTTTCTTCCATCTTGGTAAGCAGTTCGGGGTCATTTTATGTTTGTGCCAATCGTAACCATTCAAAAGCCTGTAGGTTTTTTTGCACCTGTAAGTTGGCCTAAATTTCAGTCCTAGCATTTTCTTAGTTTAGCTCATTTAAAAGACACTTTCAAGGTGGGCTTGAGTCACCTTCATGCAGTCTAGATGTGGCCATTTTATTTACTGAGAAAGTATTTGGGGGCAGTTGAGGACAGACTGCTGTAGCTGCCACAAAGAAGTTTATTCATTTGTTAATTCCTTATGTTCAGATCTCAGATACTTTCCGTTGCTTCGTCTAGGATTTTGGGGGGGGGGGGGGGGGTTCTGAAGTGCTTTATTTGACATGTGCACCTGAAACGAGCACATATAGCACTAGGTAACAGCTTCCATACAAGGGTAAAAACCATCATGGTTGACTTCTCTTTTCCTCTCCGCTCTCAACTCTCTCCAGCGTTATTTAGTAAGTAAACTGAAAAAAATGTACTCGGCTGTAGGGGTGGAGCCCCACCCATCCAATAAAACTACCAAGGGAACACCAACATTTCTCTTAGGGTGTATTCACACCCGTCACCTTTGGTCCGCTTTAAACGGACCAGAGTTCGCTTCCTCCTTGGTCTGGACCCTTTGTGCAGGTGTTAATACACTCAAGCGAATCCTGGTCCAGACTAAACCACCTTTGAAAGTGCACCGGGACCATCTCAAAAAGTGGCTCTCAGGTTCAAATCATCTCTTCCATCGATTATGATGGGCAATGTGAGATCATTGGGAAAAAAGTTGGATGAACTCCAAGCCCTACAAACAACCCAGCCAGAGTATCGGGAATTTAGTATTTTGTGTTTCACTGAGACATGGGAGCAGGATCATATCCCCGACTCCAGCGTCTTTCTGCCAGGCTTTCTGACCATACAAGCAGACAGAGATTTAAAGAGAAGCGTCAAAGGCAAAGGAGGTGGACTGGCAGTACTTGTGAACAATAGATGGTGTCATCCAGGGCATGTTACTGTGAAGTGTCATCTCTGCAGTCCAGATAATGAACTGCTAGCAGTAAGTATTCATCCATATTATTTACCCAGAGAGTTCACCAGTGTTATTTTGGCAACAGTTTACGTTCCACATTTAGCTATTGCCGACACTGCATGTGATGCCATCAGCTCAGTTGCTAAGCTACAGACACAACACCCCATTGCATTTCTGGCAATATCTGGTGATTTTAACCATGCTTCACTCTCTGCTACACTTTCAATGTTTCGACAGTTTCTCAGCTGCTCTACCAAAGAAAACAAAACGTTGGATTTGTAATATGCAAATGTAAAGCACTCATACATCTCCAAAGCAAGACCCCATCTAGGCAAATCAGATCACAATCTTGATTTCCTCAGCTTTAAATGGAAGCCCCTTGTTCAGAGGCAACCTGTAATGAAGAGAACTGTGAGAAGATAGTCACAGGAAACTGAAGAAGCCCTGCGAGGTTGCTTTAAGGCTACAAACTAGGACGTACTGTGCCAGCCATATGGAAAGGACATCAATGTCATTACTGAGTGTGTAACCGACTATATAAACTCCTCAGTGCATTCCACTAGAATGGTGGAATGCTCCACCAGTAACAAACCCTGGATCACCAGTGACTTGAAGGACCTGCTTAACAAGAAAAAAAGAGTCTTCAGAGTGAGAGACAGGAAATTATTGAGGAGCATAAAGAACCAACAGCAAGGAGGTGTCGAAAAAGAAGCTGGAGAGCAAGCTCCAGCAAAACAATATCAGAGATGTCTGGTCAGGGATGAAGAAGATCACAGGCTTCAAGCAGAAGGAGTATCGGACTGATGGATGTCTGGACAGAGCCAATGAACACATTCTTTAACAGGTTCAGTTAAGAAACAAGCTCAACATCCTCCTCTCCTGCTCAGAGCCAAACAGACACCCTCATATGACCCCCAGCTTTTCTGTCACAACTCAAATGTGTTCTTCCACCTCAGCCATGGACCCTTCTGCTTCTACATGTTTGCCTTTGACCAAATTAGAAGATGCTGATGCTCCCTTTGCCTCCACCTTCCACCTATGTGTCTCAAGAAGTCATGTGAAGAGGCAACTGGAGAGACTGAACCGGAATAAGGCTGCAGGTCCAGATCATGTTAGCCCTAGAGTCCTGAAGGCCTGTGCAGAGCAGCTCTGTGGGATTCTGCAGCACCTCTTCAACCTTAGCCTGGCCCAGAAGAAGGTTCCGGTGTTGTGGAAGACCTCCTGTCTTGTTCCGGTACCAAAGAAAACTCACCCATCAGTCCTCAATGACTATAGACCTGTTGCCCTGACATCTCACATCATGAAGGTCCTAGAGAGACTTCTGTTGGCCCACCTGAGTAAGCAAACAATGAACCATCAGGACCCCCTTCAGTTTGCTTATCGCTTTGGAGTTGAAGATGCCATCATACACCTGCTTCAACAAACCCACTGTTATTTGGGCAAAGCAAGCAGCACCAGAAGGATAAGGCTCTTTGATTTTTCCTGATTTGCTTTGTCAGAAACTCCAGAAGACTCAGGTGGAGGCCTCAACAATCTCCTGGATCAAAGACTACCTGACAAACAGACCACAGTTTGTGAGACTGAAAGGTTGTGAGTCTAACCAGGTAGTCAGCAGCACAGGAGCACCACAGAGGACTGTACTCTCACCATTCCTTTTCACTCTGTACACGTCAGACTTACAGACTCCTGTCATCTGCAGAAATACTCGGAGGATTCTGCAGTCATGGGGAGGATCAGAGATGGACAAGAAGCTGAGTACAGGATGGTGGTGGACCACTTTGTGGCATGGTGTGGAAACAATCATCTCATTTTGAACGTGACTAAAACAAAGGAGATGATTGTAGATTTTAAGAGAAACAGGAATAAGTCAAACACTATTTCTATCATGGGAGAAGAAGTGGAGGTGATGGAGGAGTATAAATACCTCGGTGTTCACCTGGACAACAGACTAGAGTGGAGATGCAACTGTGAAGCCATCTACAAGAAGGGACAGAGCAGACTGTACTTCTTGAGGAAGCTTAGGTCCTTTGGTGTTTGCAGTAAGATGCTGCATATCTTCTATAAGTCTGTTGTGGAGAGTGTGATCTCTTCTGCCATCATCTGCTGGGGAAGCAGCATCAGAGCCAGGGACTTAAAAAAGCTCAACAAGCTGATAAAAAAGGCTGGCTCTGTTCTGGGGACTCCTCTGGAACCTCTAGAGATCATTGTGCAAAGAAGGATCATGGAGATCCCTGAGCATCCTCTTCATGAGACTGTACAAAAACAGTCTCAGGTGTATAACCACAGCTTAATAGCTGAGGTTATACAAAGATACAAAATAATATTACATAATATTTAACTGTTGTTGGACTCTACCAGTGACCTTCAACTGCAGCTCTGTTTTGATGTCTGTACACATATTAGAAAGAGGGCCACTGAGAAATGTATTTGCCATTGTTGCAACTTTTGCAGATGCTACATCTCTCACTGACTGGCACTCAATAATCTGCATCCAGCTGTAGTACAAGCAGTGTTCCATTACAACCAATGCTTCATATGAAAAAACTTGATTAAAAAAAATATTACAGTATTTACTCTGCATGGGATTAAATGCTGGATGGTTTACATGTTGGAATTGATCATGCAAACTTAATACTGGCCTATTAACGTCACTGTAAAATGTAAATGAAACCACATTTAAGGACCATATATCCAGTCCAAAGTTCTGGTAAGGTAGCCTTTTTTTTGCTTGGATTGTCTGTAACAAGAACCAGAAATGTTTGCCTCAGACAGCTCCCATCTCATTATAAAACGTAGCAGAGCTACCTATCACATTATCAGTACAAATGCTACTTTTCAAACTGCATTTGCTCATTTTTGGTATTCATCAATTCAATCTTATGTCTGACCTGTGTGCAGGTCTCTTACAACCTAATATTGAACCTCAGTCTGCAGCAACACTGTGCAAAACTTTTAAACCTCCTGCAATTTAAATTGTGTTTAAATTGGTCATTTTCCACATTTTCAATCATTTTGTTTGTTCATCATACCTGACCTTAACAGCATATTAGTGTAAAAGTTCTGTGAGGCCTAGTATCACGTAGGTCTTGAAGTGGAACCTTGGTTCGGCTCTGGCATACTTTGTGTTTGGTGAGTTGGGAACTGTGTTATCCTTAAGAGTGTGTGGTTGTCATTTGTTTCTCTGCCGACCCTGTGATGGACAGGACCTGTCCAGGGTATTTAGCCCGCTTCTAGACTCGTGACTATTGTTGACTGGTGTGATAGGCTCCAGCTCTCAAAAGACCATATTTTCACCATTAGAAGAATTCCCAAACAGTTGAGTCATTTATTCTTGTTTTCATTTCAGTGAGGGAAAAATGTTCTGGGGTTTTCCCATCCTTCGGCCATACAGCTGACTGCCAACTTGCTCCAACAAGTAGGGGAGGGGGATTGTTACTCCATGCTGCACAAGACATTAGAGATTTGTGCACTGTCTCTGACAATGGATGAAAAACAGTTCTAACCATTGGAGATTATATAATTGAAAATGTACTGGTTTTAAAACCAAAAGGTCTTTTTGGACCGTAATATACCAAGAAACTGGAAATTAACCTTTGCCTTTTCAAGAGTCGAGTAAACCATGCGACCTACCAGAGTTGAGCTTTCCCATCTCACATATGCTCGTCTTTAAGCAATTGGATTAAAATATCCTTTGAGAATAGCAAAACCCAACAGTGAGTTACTAAAACTGCAGTTCAATTATTAAAACATTGTTCTGCATGTCAGTGTATTTGCATTTTTTTAAGTGCTGATTGCATAGAGCTTCTGGTAACAGACTGTGGATATGATGTGGGCCAGGTCTGAGCTGGAGAAGAACTCTGCTGTTCTCTGGTTCCCACTGGGTTCTCAAAGAGCACCTTCTGGATGCAAACCTGCCACAGTGGCACACCAACTGTTTGAGCTTTACTGTCCTCTATGAACCAAATCCTCTGTCTCAACCAAATAAACACGTACATGTACATATTTTATAACTGAGATCCAACACATCCATCTTCCTTTGTTTTAATAGTTCTGCGGAGATATTACAAAATCAGTTTCTAGAACCAGTTGTATAATTTTATTTGACCGCTCTGTGCAAATCTTTAGAGCAGTTCTACAGCATCTAACCACATCTGTGTTCCACAAACAGAACATAAACATTTTTCATATAAATCCAATCAAATACTGCCCATTCCAAATAAAATTCAAGTGCTGTCCATCTACTTCATCAGAGATTCAGGTAAGAGCACCATGATCACTCTGGTTGGATCTGTAGACAGAACAACTGCAGTTTGCCTTAAGCCGAGTGTTAATTGAAGCTAAACCTACAGTGAAAATTGCTTTTTCTTTACATATAAAAACAAGGCTAAAATTGAACAAAGTAAATTAGAATAAGAATAACTGACAAAGATGTCATTTTTGTCAACAAATAAAATAACAAAACTAAATTAAAACTGCAAGCAGCGTTGGGTGGCGCTCTACCTGATTGCTGCTCTGGCAGGTGTGGCCGCTGCAGGCGACCCGCACTGCCACCTTATCGCCTGCATCAAATCTGCCATGCAATTCTGCACTCAGCCACCAGGCGGTAGTATAGGCAAGCCTCAACATTACGTTTGGTAAGGCTCAGTTCAGCTCCAGCAAGAAGTCTTCAAGAAACTTCCTGTTTGGTGGTGAAGGATTATTGAAGACCTGTCGTGTTTTGAAAATGTCATGTAAAATTATTCTGCTGTTAGACAAAATATGAAACTTCTACAGACTATAAGGAAGGGTAAATCACCACAGAAACCTTTGACTTTGTTCTCAATAGGCAGGGCTAAAGTGATGTCATCAATAGACCATACCAACATGTTGAACACCCATCCACAATGAGGCACACACAATTTGATACATATCCAATGATGCATCAGGGAGATATAGCTTTTTTAAATATTCTACGGGGCCCAGTTGAGTCAAATTCCAATGTAATCCAATTGAACTGCTTGGTGGTTGTCAAAGGTCATTCATATCCAGTTTGGAGCAAATCCAGATCATGCATGCATGATTTATAGCTACTCTGCCATGCCCACACAGTACAGCCAGCGGTCTCTGTTCACAGTAGTATTCAACCATCACCTTGTTCTGTGTGATCACACTGTGATTGAAACTTTAAGAGTCAAAATGTAAAAGAAGGATATCTACCAGTAAAACAGGTGACTTCATGTTTTAAGTGAGCATGGCTAAAGTGATGCCAACAAATGAGTATGTAAATATGATCAGTGCTGGTCTGAGATGACAGAAAGTTTGGAGCTGGTGCAAGCTAGTGATACAATTATTACAGTTTCATCTTTCGTGGCAAGAAATCAGATTTTGAGGCTTGGCCACGCCCACATGCTTTCATGAAGCAAAACACTTTGGATAAGTTTTGATCCCCAATACTTTAAGGGTATACACAGTCATTTGAAAGTTTGTAACTGTAGGAGTTTGCTCAGAAACGACAGTGTAAACAAGACAACATGGCTCCTTTGATCCAAAATGGATGACTTCTTGTGGGGTTCGGACCATGCCTCCAGGAGACTTTTTGTTGGTCCTGAGAAGTTAAATGTGTATACTTAATTTTATAATCCTCAGACAAAGCATGGCTTGGGACTGGTGTTCTAGTGCTTCTAGGGGGCGCTGTGGAGAAATTAGGCCACGATCATTAATTATTTGACTAAAATCAATCATATTAAATTTTGGGCAGACCAGATGAAAAATATGGAAATTAGAGGCAAACGTAAGGCCATGATGTGACGTTGAACGTCACCACACCGCCCAGACCACACCCTCCGGCCAAACTTCTCAATACTGGAGACTTACTTAGACCATCTTGTTCTCTGTCACTGGGGACAGTTTCAGGTTGATTAGGTGAAAGGGATCAAATATGGACCTCATAAAGTAAAACATTACACTTCCTGTTCTTAGGGGGCGGGGCTTCGATGATGTCCGTATTTGACCATTGAATATTGTTCAGGGCCAGATGTGAATCATCCCAGGTGTGGGTCTCTGCAACTTTCCTCCTTGGAGCTATAACAATTTTGTTTTTCTTGGCAAGAAGTCAAACTTGAGGTCTGACTCCGCCCTTAAAATCCGTAATTTTACACTAGGACTGACACGTGTGCAAATTTTATAGAGTTTTTGAATATGTCAAAGCCTCCAAAAAGTGATTTGTTTGACCGAAGGATAATACTAAACATTGGAATTACAATAGGCCTTTGCAGAGCTTTCGCTTCTCGGCCCTAAATATTGTAGTGAGAGGGTATCAATTCAGATCTAATTGGTAATTCTACTAATATCTAAGATTTTGTCAAATAAAACTGGATTAAAACTAACAAATGACTAAAATGCGGCTAAAATTAAGTTACATTTTATTCAAAAGTACTATGGCTAAAACTTACATTCAAATGGTCAAAATTAACACTTCCCAGGCTATGTAGGTGACATGGTGTTGGACCACTTGTTTGCTGAATATTGGACCATTTGCACATTGCTGGATGCTACCAGGCCTTCCGGCGTTATCGGCCATTTTGTATCCCAGGACAGTCCGTTACTACAAATCCCAGCGGCCACTGCGGCTGATATGACGGGGCCGTCCCAAGTCTGACGTCACAGGAGGTAATATAAGAAGGTGAACGCTTTAATCCTTGCCTTCAGCTGGGGACCTCGACACGGTTACCATGCAACTGAAGCATCCCTCTGGAGAAGAAGAGGTCCCACGTGGATTCTTCATTTATTCTCCTTCGTTGGCCAACAAAAAATTCATGAAAGAGGTTTCTGGAATAAGAAGGCCAGAAATTTCACTTTGCCGATCGAAGACGTGAGCTTAACACGTAACCAAAAAACCACGGAGTTTCAAGGAGACGCAACTTTCCCTCCTTGTTTTGTACCAGTCGACTAGTGACGGTTCATCATAATTTTTCTACCTTTCTGCCATGGAGGCCACCAAGGAAGAAAACGGACTGCTTCGCTGAGTATCCGCGGACGCGTGGAACTCTTCACCCCACCTCACTCTCCCTCTGCTCAGAGGAGGCAACGACAAGTAAAATCCACCTTTTATTTTTATTTCTTAATTAGGAATAGCTTGGGCAGGGCAGAGGAGGTTATAGTGCGATGTAGAATCGCCACTTAGAGTCTAATGTGTTCTGAATTGTATGTGCATGCCATTGTTCTTTTGAAACGTGATTACTGTTGTTCTCTGAGGCCGCCGAGTCTCGCAAGATTGTGCTTTCGCCGTGTGAACACCTGAGAGCAGGTGCGCTGTGAAACTGGACTGCTATAATAACCTTATGGTGAAAATCAACCATTTTCTTTGTCTTCAACTTCATGTTTTATGAGTTGCCGCCAAAGGTTTTATAACCCTTTGTGTTCTCGAACATCCCCAGCGTTGGGGGATGTTTTATGACTGCCTGTATCTCACTGAGCTACACTTTCTGGCGGGCTGCGCTTCCAAAGCTTCGTTCAACCATATTCCCTTTTTATTTTGCCATAACTGCCATAACTGCTGGTTTGATCTCATACACACCCACTGCTGTTTTGTTTATTTTGTTTAGGTAGATATTTTACCCTTTTGTGTAGAACTTTGCATGTTTGATTAGGTGAAGATTATTGAATCGGATAGTGGATTGTATCAGGCTGTTGATTTAATAAATATTCACATAGTTAAAGGGAAGTCGTTTGTGTTTATTTTGTGCGAGAGTGATTTGTCAGTCAAAATAAGGTTAAAGTTCCACACGTTTCGGCAGAAACGGTTGATTAAACAGTGACATCTCTGGTAATAGTTATCAATTATTACTGAGTATTTAACGGTTGTAATTATCAAAGGCGTTGAGCCACAATTACAACACCAGAAGACATCTCTGGTCTCGATTCATAAATGAGTATTTTTGGTTAAGAAATTAATTTTCTCAAATTATGATTTTTAATTATAATTATTGATAAATATTAATTAATCAATAATCATAATCCCAACAACGGTAAACATGTGGGGAGAGTTCTGGTCAGATGCGACCAAAATGAAACTTTATGGCCAAAATTCAAAAAGCTTTATGAGAAGAAAATCTAATATTTCACATCAACCTGAACAGACCGTTCTCACTGGGAAACATGGTGATGCGGTGGGGAGATTTTCTTCAGCAGGCCTGGAACCGAAACATACAGCCAGAGCTGAAATTTAAACATAGAATGGCCCATGGAACACCAAAAAAAAAAATAACAACCCAAAGTTATAATCATTTTGATGAACAGCATCTTGTTGTCAGAATGCAGGTAAAGAGACCAGAACTCCTCGGCTGTACTGTGCAAAATACCATCACACATTAGATCAGAAATACCTCCCTCATTCTTAACATACTGTGGCTACAAAAATGCTATAAGGCCCTCTTTGATGGTGCAGTGAGAATGAAGCCTCAATCCTTCACTTGAAAGTTGTCGAAAACATCACCCTGTGTTTTACTTGTAATAGAAACCTAAACAGCATATTCCCCCTATATATTGCTCTAAAAATCACTATGTCACTGTTTTTCCTTCTCTTCAAATGTAGGTTATGATGCCCTACATTGCCTTGATGGTTTGGCTGCATTACGTTTACGGAGGCCTCCATAAAGTAACCGACATACTGCTTTAACGAAATTATCCAAATCTGGTTGTGTTGCATTATTTATAAAGGATTCCTAGAACCCAGCTCCCTTTTATTTAACCAGTAAACCTGTATTACTGTTCCTGTTACAGATATAAAATGGTTAGGGTGTGGGTGACCTATACTTTACAAGAAAAGTAACACTGCATCATTTGAAGGTTTGGTGAAGTCAGTATTGTAATATTTTGGGCCTGAAGCTACTTTTTTTTGTACTGTACATTTATGCAACCAGGTTATTGCAGCTTTTTATTATATACTTGTTTTACAATTCTCCTCAAGCACATGTTTGTTTTGAAGTTGAATTGTGATGAATTATAGAATGTGGAAAAGGTTTTGAAAAGACATTTTTGATGGTGTTATTTTTTTACATAACAAAAACCGGGCATTTTTAAAGGGCTGTGTAGGCTTTTGAGAGCCACTGTAGTTGTAGGATTATTTACAGACATTGCAAATATTAAAAATAGCATAAAAAGACCTTAATTGTATGTAATCTCACACGGTTATTGTATTACATTTATTCCCAGCCTTTGCTACAGAACATAAGGTTTATTCAATAAAATACTGTGCTCCAGTTGGTGGCCCACGAGCTGCTCAGGAAAAACATTGGAGTAGTTGTGAGTAGTCTGTTCTTCCACTGAGGCACCGTTTTACCTCGTGCTTTCTCTCCCCACACCACACACACATACTTACATATTGCTTACATATTCTTCCTCCCACTGATGTCCACTCAGAGAGCTCCAGGGAAAATGGACGTCTATGTTGCAAAATATTTAGTCATTTAACGGTTGGTGGTCAAAATGAGCCTTTCTAACCAATTTACCTGCTTACAGGAAGGCCTCTGAGTCTTGTTACATTAGCTTAGCCCAGTTCTCTGGGGGAGCAGTTACACTTTCATTACTCGCTGTGGTTTGATGTTCAGCTGTGTAATGTTCTGGAGGTGGAGCCTTACTCAAGAGAACATTGTTTTGGTTTGATTTTTTTTCTATGAGGAGGAGGAGGGGTAATGGTACAGTGAATCTACATTGTCGAAGTTGATATTTGGATTTGCATGGAGGGATTTTTCCTGGCAGCCAGCATACATTCCTTTGCCTTCTTTTTCTCCGTTTAACTGGTGGAGACTTGTTCTTTCACTTACACAACAGGAAGCAGGAAAAACCAGGTGTGTTTACACTCTGTGTGTGTTTGATGGCCAGCTGGAGAGGGACAAACAAAGAGGAGAAGGTGAGGGATGCTGTCGTAGCACTGCTGGCTGTTCAGGCAGCACTGTCCTGACGGCTACTGTTGTACATTTAGGATTTATTTTCTGAACATTTTGAGTGTAATGTTTCTTCTTGTTTTGCTTGTTGATTCCTCTCATTATACTCATGGAGGAGCTCAGAATGTATTTATTTAGGGTTGTTTGTGTTCTTTTCCTGATGCTGAGTCTACTGGTTGATCAAGCTCAATCCCATCTCTAGTTTGTTTTTTTCCCTCCACTCTTCTCCTCTCTGTTTCATTGTTTTTTCTTATTACTCTCTCTTTCTCTCACTGCCCTGTTTGTACGTGTGTGTTTGTAAGTGTGTGTGCGTGTTTATTATGTGGGTGTACACTAGTGGGAGGGCTTTTCTCCTCCAGGCTCTGATTGGCTGGCAAAGGCCCACGGTGATTGGCCCTTCTGTTCTATATAGTGGGAGAAAAACAAAATGAGGGGGGCGAGGGAGGAGAGAACTCCAGCAAGCTGGGGTCAGAGTAGAGCGCAGCTAAAGTCCGTGGGCGTTTTTGTTTTGAGATGGCAGTGTTTGAAATCAGGAGAGGATCGAGTCAGCTTGTTTGTCAGTGGCATCCTGAGCTCATTGCCCCTGACTACGGTGCTGTTTCTCGTCTTGCCAAGGCAGCTGCCATTCTCGTTTTCTGTTCCTGTTCTGCCATGTGCAGCTGTGCTTCCCTCGTCTCCTCTTCAGCAGCTCCCACCACCCTAGCACCCGACCGCAGCCCGCCACTTGCTCTTAGAGCGTGAGCCTCTTTTTTTCTTTTTTTTTTTTTAATTCAAGGTGGAGGCGCTGCCTGGGCTGCAGGTTCTGCTGACGACTAGCAGGAAACTGTCCAAAAGAGTACTAGCACAAGCGCTGTGGAGTAGCTTTCTTTGGTGATGGTGAGTTGCTTTATTGCATTTTGCTACACTTCACCAGGAATCTCGCTGTGTTTTAGAGTTGCAACTATAAAGAGCTTTTGTAAAATTCTCGTGACCAACTGAGCTGCAGTTGTTCGCCACCATAGATGTCCTGTGATCGTGCTCTGAGGCAAATGTACAGAGCAGTTTGTGCAACTTTCTTATTGTTCATTTTTGGGCATCTGTTATGAGTGGTATGTCACAACATGATTAGAAGAAGTAGGTCGACAAAGGGTCATGGATCTGGCTCCAGATGTTTTTTTTTTTAAAGTTTACATATTATCAAGTTTAGCTTTATGTTGTTCATCTGGAAGGGGGAAAAAAAACGTGTTGCAGTTAGATTCAGTTGTAATGTTTAAAGATGCAGCAAGTTCACATTACATTTTTTGTCAGGTCTATGAAAGCAGAGATGCATCAGAGTTTTGTGGCTGATTTTTTCAACTCTGTTTTTGTAAAGGTTTGAGGTCTGATACAGATGGGAGTCGATTCAAATTTAGTTTTAAGAACTATAATATGAGAAAATCTAAAAACGGCATTCAACATTTTTTATTTTGTTGTTTTCTTTCTACCCTGAACAATCATTCATTTATTCACGTTAACAGCAGAAGCGACATCACACCTCATGGACGAGAAAACAGCTGCAGAGTTCACATTTAAAATTTTGTCTTTAGCAGATTAGCAAGGTTAGCTCTGATAGGCTGGCAGGAATTACTGAAACATCAGCCTGTGTGTATTATCTAGAGAATAGGGCTGCATGATATTAGAATGTAAGGGATTATGATTATACATATTTAGCAAAAATTATAATTAAGAACAAAATTGTAATCAAAAATCATTTCTTACAAATAGAAATCAGAGATACACTGGTGGTGTGATTATTGGGCTCACGGGACTTAATAAACACAATTAGTTAATTATCATTAGTTAATTAATAATTGATTAATTAATTAATAATTGATAATTATTGACCAAAACCACACCAAATGTCACTGTTATCAACTGTTTTTCTGAATGGTGTTGAACAGTAACCTTATTTTGACAGATAATCTAATGCAAAATAAACACAAACACTGTCTCTTCATCTCTGTGAAGATTTCATAAACCAATAGTCCCTCTTACAACCAACTAATCATGTTTAACAACTTTCACCTAATTAAGAATGCACTATTCTACGAAAGGGGTAAATTAACAACCAAAACTAAAGATGCATGCTGAGGGGCAGATGGAGATTAAACTAGCAGTTTATGGACTGTGGGACTGGATCAAAGCTTCAGATTCACTTGGAATATATAAAGAAAGATCAGTGGGAGGCAATGGGTTTCCACACAGGCAGCGCCTTCAGGAGTCGCTTAGTTCTGTACCTGCTAACAGCTACTCCAGCATACAGTCATAAAACCCCCATAGCGGGAACTCCGTGGAAATACACAAAGGCCCGTAAACGATGGAACAATGGAGACGAACATGAGGCTCAGGTCGTAGCCTCAATCTGCATAAAAAATACTCCAACTGAGTCAGCGCTCCGGCATCCAACTGTACTGTGCTGCCGCTTTTCGGAGTCCAACAATATTAAACAGCCATCATACGGTTCCGCATAACTTCCACAAAGCATTACATGCAACATTCAATTTAAAACACATTGGGTTAAATGAATGGTGATTCTAAATGACCCCAAGGATCCTACTTTATCCTGCCCAGGCAATTTCTACAGTACCGACAAAAGGGAAGATTGCTTGGTGTAGTCTTCTTTGGAGCAGCAAGTAGAAGAAGGGGAGCTTCATTCGTCACGTGTCCGTGACAAACTCTACAACGGTTAACTTCTCCAACTTTGGCAAAAAGGGAAAAATGAAGGACTTTGACAGTTGACTGGAACGCAACAAAAAAAGGACAAATTTATCTTATTTGGAAAACCTCTGTGGGTTTTTCTTACTTAAGTTGCGTGCTACAGACATGCCATCGGTTGGTATAGTAAATCTTCTGGTCTTATCCCAGCAAGATTTGTTGCTCTGTCAAGCTTCTCATAAAGTTGGCAAGTAATTGAGAATGGATGGAAAAGCCACCTGCGAACTTCTGATTCTCCAGGTATGTGCCACCGTTGCATGGTAACCGATCTCGGCTCCAGCGGAAATAGCTAAGAAATAGCTAAGTCTTATAAAGCTCACTTCCTGTGATGTTAGAAAGCTGTGACGCCTGTTGAACGCCTCAACTTCATTTGGCTCACATAGTGGACGAGGACCCAAAAAGAAAGATATATCTAACTGGGACACTGTTGCTGAATATTGCAATGATAATTTTATGAATACTGTAGAAAATCTAGTTTTCTTTCAACTAGCTCCCTACATCTGTTTTACCTTTATCCTGATTTTAACTGCCTTACTGTTTATGAAAATGGCTAAATGTTGGTCTTTAATCAGTAACAGCCACACTGAAAGTGTTGTTGTGAGCCTGACCTAGAAGCTTATACATATGGGTCATAAACTGCTGGGATGTTTTCTCGTTCTCTGCTGCCAATAACGCAGCACATCGTCATTTCAAATGTTTATCTTAATGATCTACAAAAAAAGTCAGTTCTCATTCTTAAAAGGATTCTTTCCTCTTTTTTGCTTTGTATTTTAATCTGAATCTGATTCACTCATGATGTGTTGTTGCATCCATGCCAAAGCTGTCACAGTTTTTCAAGCAGCGGGAACATTTTTCCATGCCCGACTGAATATGGGAGGGAAAAGATGCTTAAAATTATTGCAGTAAAAGTCTTACAAATCTGCTTTAGCTGTTTGGTTGCAGCATAATCTGTGTAAACCCGTGGCTCTGCTTTCCCTAAAGAGATTTGCTGGATGGTACTCTGATGAAGAACAACTCTCCTGCTTTAGACATGTCTTTCTATATGAGCACCCCCCCACCCCCATCGTGCTTGTTCTTCTCTTGTTAGAGGCTTTTCATAATCCGTGCATTGAAAGGGTAAAACCTTCCCAAAACTCTGCTCGATTCCATCATTTTGACAATAACAAATATTCCGATCAGACATGCATTAGTCCCATATTTTTCTTAGGAGTGTTTTTGTAGACATCTGTCTGAAAGGACCTCAGACCAGACCATAACTTAGGGCAACAGTTTATAACTAAGCAACCCATTTGAACTGAGAATTCAAATTTTTTTTTTATAGGAAAGTTTAAAATAAAAGTTGTGGTTTTTCTCAGAAGACTTTTGCCCATTTTCCACTGGCTCGTTTTAGTCGACGCGGCTCTGCTCCACTTGCTTTCGCTCTACTTGGTACGGTAACTGTTATGTTTCCACTGACCCCCCCAACGGCTGAACCTCCGGCAGACGCTGGTTCGCTTAAGGACTGTAAATAAATTTCCGAACCAAACACGTTGTTTTATGGTGGTTTTGTTTTGTGTGATTTGGGGGAAATGTTTGTACCTCTGAACAGCTGATTTTATGTGTGATCAGCTGGTTTAGGGTGTTATTACATACAGCACTGTGCCTGCATGTAATTCAGAAAGGTGATTCATCCTTTTTCTTTTCTGTCAGCCTTCAGGCATGGTTTATGATCTGTAAATGGTAAAATTACATGTTTGACCTGCTCCGGCCACCGTGGTCCTTAATATTATTGCAGTTGCTCTTGAGTTTTATTAACTTTTACCTGCACCGTCTCAATGAAAACCTTCTAATTTCCTCTCTCCCCATGGCCAATCGGTGAAAAGCAGTCTGTTCACGTCACATGTAGTCCCTACTTAGCTCCCCAGGATTTGGCTTTGTTGGGTTCCTCTCCACTGGCTTTGAAAATGTCATCTGACAATCTGGAGTTGTCTGTAGACTTAGTTTTATTAAGTATTAGGCTTCTTAACCGGGACTTGAGTCCGAATTTCATTCCTTAACATGTAAATGTGAGCTGGTATGACAATAAAAATCCTTGAATCCTATTAGGGTCGCCCAGCTCCATCTTTCCTCCAGCAGGAGTGGCTGGAGCCATCTCATTTGTTTAGCTCCATCCTGATACTGTCATCTCTGTTTTTGTTTCACACACGAGTATGTGGCCTGAGCTATGGGCCACATGCTTTCTGATTATAGTCCGTTCTCCGCCCGAGCACCATCTGCACCGCGTCAGTAACTTCAGAGCGCTTCGGCCTGCCTCAGTTTTCCTGCTGAGTGGACATGTGCTCTCTGTAAAAGGATGCTTCTATCAAACAAAAAAATATCTTTCATCAGTTCTTGGCAGCTTGTCTGCTGGTTTGTTACAAGTCATGGACAGAACTGAACACTAATGAGGCTGCCTATTATGTGTACCTAGAGATAAAGTTTACCCCAATTCCTCCTTACCACCTGCTACAAGACCAGCTCGTCCACAGGATCTGTCTGGAAGCCTTTCCTTCCCCTCATTAGGGCTTCTTTGAATGGCGTGTGATTTACTTAAACTGGTTCTCCCATCTTTCAGAACCCATTTTTTCCCCATGTCTTGCTGTTAATTGTTTCCTAGGTCAGAAATACCACAGGCCTTAGAAGCAAAGAGGGGGCATGCCAACACAGGCTTAAATTTTACATTAAGTGTTGTGTAACTGGACAGTTTGTTTTATAATTAATACTGGCTTAAAATAATCATAATCATGGTGTTCAGGAATAGGGATGTCTAAATAAGGATTATTTTGTCCCTGATGCAGATCAAAGTTGTTTAGCAATGGTTAACCGTCTGATACAGATTCCCAGTCCAGTATTTCATTAAAATGTCATATACTTTGTATGAATAAAAAACAATAAATTACAAATTGCAGTTTTACATGGTCTACATTAGTACTGTGATTTTTGTAGCACTCACCTATGACATTTTGGATGCTGCAGTCTTATTTTTCTTGATAGAAGCTGATATCTTCTCCATATATTGCCTCAATATGCTGCTACAACTTTTCCTGGTTCGAAAAACATCATTTGTCCTAAAACATCCACTGCTTTAATTAGTATACAATATTTGGTGGGCTATTATATTTCAGATTTCTATGCATTCACACACTGCTTGCCAATAGTGTCATTTAGCCAGTTGTATAGACTTGAACAGCATTTTATGTCCACTACTCTTAGATTGTTGTAAGCAAGATGATTACATTCAGGAAAAGGGAGAGGACATTATGCAATGCACAACAAAGAGCAAATGTAAGTTAATTGAAGTTATTTTAGCTTTGCTATATTGAACAGTATTGCAATTAGGGCTCCACAATATATCGTGAATATATCATCATTGCAATATCAATTCGTACAATTTTCATATTGCTAAGGATGGTTTGGAATGGAGGCAGATGCTAAAGCTCACAGAATCATAAAAGCAGAGATAAGAATGAGAGGAAGGTAGGCATATCTCACACCTGATAATTGTTTTTGCAATATTTACCAATATTAACGTGTTTTTGACGTTGTGCAGCCCTATTTTTAAGGTATGTCTGGCTCGACACATTCACTCTTTAATAAACTCGCACTTTGCTCATGGTAATTTTTTCATCTATAGCAGTAGGCAGGAATGCTATGGTAATGTTAGCATGTTTCCTGTCAGTTTTGATATGATTTGTTAACGCTTTAAACATATTTTACTGTCGTTCCAGTTAAATAACTTGCAGACAGGACTTGCTTCATAAACTTAGCGCTTTGTTTTGTTTTTTTCAAAATTAGAAAGTGTAAGGATTACTGCTTCAGTTGTGCTCTTCATAGCTCACAGAACAGCTTGGGATGTCTGAACCACATCTGAGCAAACACCAGGTCCCACCATATAGAGGGTGCAGGAGCCTGTCATTGTTTGGGTAATATGCGGCTGCACAGTGTAGACCTACAACCTACCTTCCTGATTATTAAAAAATCCTTGATCAGGGCCCAAAGCAGATTTGGATCATAATAAGATTTTTTTTTTCACTTTAACTTTTATTTAATTTTCCACGTGTATATATACATTTTACCGAGTAGTATGCCTTACAAAGGCCACTCCCACAATATCCATAAAGAGAACGTAATATATACTAAAACAGGAATCTATCGGGGTCCTATTAATAGTGGTGTTGAGTTCCTCAAGTCTCCATGATAAGGAAATTTAAGTGAAAATGCTTGCAGTAATAATAATGATACACCAGGAAAAAATATCATCCTGCTTTGTTTACTTCTTTTCTCCTCTTCCACTCCAGGGCATCTGGCGTATTCCAGTGGATGAGATTGATCGCCCAGGAAGTTTTGCGTCTCATATGAATCGTTCTGTTGTCCTTTTGCTGGAGGTGCTGTCTCAGCTCAAGGATCACAACACATTACTAAAAGTCTCTTTCATGCTACACAAAAACCCTGACCAGGGAAAGTAAGTACATCATATATACAATTATACTGTTTGTGGTCTTAACTTTTTGGCTCCATGACATTTCTTCTTGTTTTCAACAAAGGAAATATTTACGGGATGTTGATCGCCAGGTTTTGACCAAGAGAGCATTTTTCTTAACTGTAAAAGTCCTGGAGGACAATCTAAGCAGTCTCACAGGGGTAAGAAAGAACAGGCCACTGTTGTAAATGTTAAAAAAAAAACACCCCAAGTGGCTTGAGGTTGCAGATGTCTGGCATGCACCCACTTCATGTTTTGACAGCTTCTGCCTTCTTTCAGGTGTCTGAGCAGCTACACAAAGTGCCTGCACCCTCCATGGGGGAGATGACCACAACGGACACATCCGGCAGGCCCAGTTCCGAGGACTGCAAACATGCGCTGCCTAAAAAGTCTGGGCTTACAGAGGGAGCCGGTGTCACTGATACTGGCCCCAGGGAAGCCTCCCAGGCTCAGATAACCCTAACACCACTGTCAGCAGATAAAGGGAGTATAGCTCAAGAGGGCTTTCCTGGGAAGGTGGAGACTGCTGGTAATGAAGGGAACAAAGGAGGGCCAAATGAACCAATGGAAATGGAATCTTACGTCTGGAGGAAGCCCCCCACTACCACAGACTCTCAGGGCAACCAAACAGAGACGGAGGCCTCCCTGGGGGGCTTGGAAACCCAGCAGAAGGTGACTGAAACTAGCCGTGCACCAGAGCTGTCTCTGGAGGAGCTGAGCATCAGTTCGAGACAGCAGCAGCTGCAGGTGTCTGCACCAAAAGTCGCTGTCGCAGCAGGAGGGACTGATCAGGCCTTACTACGAAAACCAAACAGGAAAAGGAAACTTATAGACGATGTAGAGTCCGGAAAAACCCTACTACTTGATGCCTACAGAGTTTGGCAGCAAGGGCAGAAAATCATGACCTACGACCTGAGACGCATTGAGAAGATAATGTCCGAGACATATATGCTCATTAAACAGGTAAACCTCTCAAAATATGTTGCATAGTGCTCAGCTCTGCTGTGTATGCATGCATAACATTACTGCTGTCATTTTATGTATGTGAAGTCATGAATGCTGAGTATAACCCTCTTCTGATGATTTCTGTTTGGGAAATACCTTTCCTAACAGAATTAGTAACAAAAGAAGAGGGAATTTCCCTCATCTAAATTTTCAGGGGCTGCTACAAAGCATAAATTTAACCTCTGTGATTTTTGTCGTTTTCCTCTTACTCATTTAACAGGAAACTGAAATGGCATTTTTGTGGTGAAATTACAAGGTCGAATCACTGCTTAGGCATAGGCTGGTTTCCAAAACGAGGTTAAGCAATGTGTAAACTAGGGCTGCAAAATATAGGACATTTTTATCGCAATAACGGTGTTAAAAATGTACAAATAATGAAGAACTCCTCAACCGTAATGAATGTTAACTAATTATGCAGATTCCATGCATTCAGGCTCTATGTCTGCAAATTATTGTTTCACACTTGTTTATGCAGCATTAAAATGTTTAAAGAGGATGGTAATTTGGTCAAGTTATTGATCAATGCGAAAACAACAGATGTCGATACGGGATCTGAGTTTGATATAAACCCAAAGCAGAAAGACATCAACAATTGTTTATTATAGTCATATGGTTATCGCAACATTCACCAATATTATTGCATGTTCTGCTAGTGCCACCCTAGTTTTAACCAGTTGGTTTTAAAACTGCTGAAAATTTCCATCATAGCATTCCAACAATTTAAAGTCATTTGTAATGTGATGCTGAGTTTTCCCAAGTGTAACCAACCCCCCACCCATTGTTGGAGAGTCACTTGGCTGAAACAAAGCTCCTGCAATTTTCCAATGCACACAAAAAAGACTAATTCAGCTGGTTGGAAATATTTCCAGTTGCAAAACACATGTTCATGGTGTGAAAGCTAAAGGGGCGCAGCCCATCGTTCTTATAGCTGACTGCTAGCTGGCTAATGGAGCAGACAGTCCTAATTTCAGCTTGTTACGCTTAATTTACATTACAAAAAGCACAACAGAAAACCCTAGAATTTGGGATTAACGCATTGATTATGAGACCATGAAAATCTTAACATTACTTTGTTTGATTGGTTTTTGTTTAGTTTTTTTTTTTAGATTTTAAATACCAGTGATTGGCTTTCAGATTGATTAAACTATTTTGTCGCTTTTATTTTATTTCAACTGAGCCATCTGTTGTACTTCCTGAAGAAACTGTCTGCAGAAACAATTGCTCTGGAACAGAGAAAAAGGTGGAGATCCAAAATGCTGTTACAGACAAGCGTTTATTATTTTGTCACAAATCAGAGGCGTCCATATAATATAAAATCCATTTAAAGTCAGATGTTTACATACGTGTTATAAGAAGGGATGTAACCTTTTTTTTTTTTTTTTGTAACGTCCTGTTTGGCAGAGTTGCGCTCAGAATTTTTGTCTAAGTGCCATGCAGAACCAGAACAGATTTACATTGTTAGCATTACAGCTAACAACGTAATGCTGTACTTGTATGTATGTATGTACGTACGTACGTAAAAGTTTGGACATACCTTCTCATTCAAAGAGTTTTCTTTATTTTCATGACTATGAATATTGTAGCTTCACACTGAAGGCATCAAAACTATGAATTAACACATGTTGAATTATATATACTGAACAAAAAAGTGTGAAACAACTGAAAATATGTCTTATATTCTAGGTTCTTCATAGTAGCCACCTTTTGCTTTGATTACTGCTCCGCACACTCTTTGCATTCTGTTGATGAGCTTCAAGAGGTAGTCACCTGAAATGGGTTTCCAACAGTCTTGAAGGAGTTCCCAGAGATGCTTAGCACTTGTTGGCCCTTTTGCCTTCACTCTGCAGTCCAGCTCACCCCAAACCATCTCGATTGGGTTCAGGTCCGGTGACTGTGGAGGCCAGGTCATCTGGTGCAGCACCCCATCACTCTCCTTCTTGGTCAAATAACCCTTACACAGCCTGGAGGTGTGTTTGGGGTCATTGTCCTGTTGAAAAATAAATGATGGTCCAACTAAACGCAAACCGGATGGAATAGCATGCCGCTGCAAGATGCTGTGGTAGCCATGCTGGTTCAGTATGCCTTCAATTTTGAATAAATTCCCAACAGTGTCACCAGCAAAGTACCCCCACACCATCACACCTCCTCCTCCATGCTTCACGGTGGGAACCAGGCATGTAGAGTCCATCCGTTCACCTCTTCTGCGCCGCACAAAGACACGGTGGTTTGAACCAAAGATCTCAAACTTGGACTCATCAGACCAAAGCACAGATTTCCACTGGTCTAATATCCATTCCTTGTGTTCTTTAGCCCAAACAAGTCTCTTCTGCTTGTTGCCTGTCCTCAGCAGTGGTTTCCTAGCAGCTATTTTACCATGAAGGCCTGATTCACACAGTCTCCTCTTAACAGTTGTTCTAGAGATGTGTCTGCTGCTAGAACTCTGTGTGGCATTGACCTGTTCTCTAATCTGAGCTACTCTTAACCTGCAATTTCTGAGGCTGGTGACTCGGATGAACTTATCGTCCGCAGCAGAGGTGACTCTTGGTCTTCCTTTCCTGGGGCGGTCCTCATGTGAGCCAGTTTCTTTGTAGCGCTTGATGGTTTTTGTGACTGCACTTGGGGACAATTTCAAAGTTTTCCCAATTGTTCGGACTGACTGACCTTCATTTCTTAAAGTAATGATGGCCACTCGTTTTTCTTTACTTAGTTGCTTTTTTCTTGCCATAATACAAATTCTAACAGTCTATTCAGTAGGACTATCAGCTGTGTACTGTATCCACCTCCTGCACAACACAACTGATGGTCCCAACCCCATTTATAAGGCTTGAAATCCCACTGATTAAACCTGACAGGGTACACCTGTGAAGTGAAAACCATTTCAGGTGACTACCTCTTGAAGCTCATTAACAGAATGCCAAGAGTGTGCAGAGCAGTAATCAAAGCAAAAGGTGGCTACTTTGAAGAACCTAGAATATAAGACATATTTTCAGTTGTTTCACACTTTTTTTGTTCAGTATATAATTCCACATGTGTTAATTCATAGTTTTGATGCCTTCAGTGTGAAGCTACAATATTCATAGTCATGAAAATAAAGAAAACTCTTTGGATCAGGTGTGTCCAAACGTTTGGTCTGTACTATATATATATATATATATATATACACACACACACTTTATTAGATACTGCTTCAGAATTATTTCAATAGCAATGTACATGGAGATGGAAACAAAAATGGAAAAATAGAAGAAGCAAGAGAGAGAGAAAGTTGGGGCAAAAAGGAAAAATGGAGAGAAGGAGAAAAGAATAGAGAGAAAGAAGGATGAAGAAAATACAAGATAACACCCCTAATGGACTGTTTCTTCACTTGCAGAAACACATATATAGCAACAGCAATGTTACTGAAAACACATAGTACTATTAAATGCAAGATGTATTTAGGGGCAATTGCAGCTCAATATCGAACATCTGTGTATCTGTTAACACCTGCATCGAAACACCTATGGGTGCATATATTCTCCATAAAAATTTGTAATGGTGAGTGTGAGGAGCCACAGACCTGCCCCATAGGACCCACAAAAACAGGCGCTCGCTCACAATCACTCATTCCCACCCTCGTGCATACACACAACACCCACACACCCAACGTGCAGACACACAACAATGGATGCCGTACACTCACTTGCACTCCCCATATATACTCTATACTCCCAGGTCTAGGTACCGATACCCTAGAGAGGCAACTAGCCCCCGGACCCAGGATGTGGTGTCCCCTTCATTCTGGGGTGAAGACAGGCAGACTGTCCGAGCACCAGTCCAGACTAGTGCTGGCACCAGCCAAACCCGAGCAACCCCGACCCTGGGCCCCAAAGTCCCCTGTCCCCATCCAGAGAGGGGGCCACGAACAAAAGAGCGGTCCAACGAGTCTGCCAAACAGGGCCGTCCCAGGACAATTTCGGATCTCAACTCCATGAGCCTCCCACCCCCCATGAACCCCCAACATGAATTTCCCCACTGGGCCACCTCCAACCAGGACACAGATATCGAAAACATGCCCCCGAACCCAAACGCCATGAATCCCCCCCCACACGGGCACACCCCCACAGGAGAGTTTCACTCCTGAAAAACCGATGAAGACAAATCCACAAACCACACTCTCCACACACAGCCCCACTCCAAGCATACCCGCCGCATCCTGCCCTCCACCATACAGCATGCTGCAATGGCAAGGCAAGGACCCTGTGCAACTCCACCCAGTTTCCGCCTACAAGTGCAACACCACCAAGCACCTTACTCATATCAGATCCCCTGACCTCACACCAAGATGGGACAAACTCACCTGGCAAGCAGTCCCCGGACAGCGGCACGGACCCGGGGCCGATAGCCCCTACTCGCAACCACACAAACACACCACATCACCACCACTGCAACGACAGCTCAGGGTGAAACACCAACCAGCCGCACCCTCCACAATGAAACAAGTTCTGTACTAACATGGACTGAAAGGACGATTTGGAAGAAGCCATATTCCAAAAGCAACATCGAAAGCCTGATTACAGCATTAAAATGCACTCAGGGATAAATACCCTAATTTCTGGAGGCATATCCTGTGGTTTGGCCATAATGACCATCCCTTCGTTTTGAGGGGAAAAAAATGGGGAGCCTGAGAACAGCTGCATCATATTGTTCAATTTTTTATATTTTCTTTTGCTGAGTAATGACTGGTGCACTTTACAAGTTAGATGGCATCATGAAGAAAGACAATTATATGGAAATATTGAAGCAACATGTAGATATTAACAAGGAATTTAAACCTCGGTTGCAAAAGGAACTTCTAAGTGGACAATGACCCTGATGATCTCCGCTTGACAGGTTCTGAATGTCAGCGGCTCAGTTTTGCCAATAAAGAGCTTCAGCTAGACATCATCCTTACGTGCAGCTCTGCCACAGCTCACAGTGCTGCCTCAGGTGGAGACTCTTGGGTGTAATTAAACTCTGTCTCTTAATGACAGCGTAGTGGTTTTTCATCTATTGAAAGCCTGGCTGGTTCTCCAAACTCTTCTCAGTCTGACTCACCTGTCTTGTAAGAGGTTAAATTACTTGGTAAGTCGAAGTACATTTACTTCCTCGTATGCTGGTACATATAAAAAAATAATCCCTCACTACTACAAAAGAAATATGTGAGCACATGTGATAAAATAGTTTTATTTTTAATGTAAATAATGAAAGGCATTTAAGATTTAAGAAAGAATTTGAAACATTGGCTGTCTAACATCCTCCCCCAACAAACAATATGATTGTGATTGGGAAATAAATCCAAATAAGGCAGGATTGCTTCTTGTTGCTGCCAGAACATTTGACTGTCTGGGTCTTATGTGAGGCAAAACTCCTCAAAATACTCCTCCCCTGGAAGTTCAGATGAATTTCTTTTTGAATACTATCCAGCTGATTATAAGTCATTTTACCAGAAGCGACTCATAAAACCCTTACAGGTGGTCTGTGGTTTAACAGTGAATACAAGGTTGACATGATATCAAGAAACTGTTGCATGCTGAACCCTGACTTTTAGCTTATACAACTAATGAAGCGGTTTGAAAAGTCGCACATCATGGCGGGGGTGGCTTGGTGGGGTTTGAATGAACCTCTGCAAACAGTCTGCTGCAGAGAACATGGCTGTAATCTTGTTCATTCAGCTGTTTGGTTTGCAGCGTTGTGCTGTGGCTGAGCCTGCCAACTCCCACACAAGCTGAAAGGGGCCACAATGCAGGTCTTCTGTTTCTCTTTCCTATTTATCAGAAGCAGAAGCTTTGTTGACATCCAACAGGTTCTGATACAGAATCTGATTAATTATGCCATGCTGCTCCGTGCTAATGTCCTTACTTTACCTGTTTGTCCCAGGTGGATGAAGATGTAGCTCTGGACCAAGCAGTGAAGTTCTGCCAGATACAGTTGGCCACCTCAGCACAAAGACAGGTAAGGCTCATCATACTCTTGTCTTCTTTTTTTCCACCATCTCTTTATCTCTTCGGAGCCTTTTCCACTGAGTTACATCTCAAACTGAACAACATGTAACTTTCCCTTTCTCTACATAATGCTCTTAGTTAATACTCCCATAAATGGGAAATGGTATTGCAAGAAATGTTGCACTTATGGGGCTCTATTTAGTTATCTTAGTGAAAGTTTAAGCTGATAATTTCTTTTCAAATGTGGCCATCTGGTCCCTTAAACAATACACTATTTTGTTGATGTAGTGTTCGTAGTAGTGTAGAAGTAGTCGTAGTCGTCATCCCTTCTTCTTGGCAGATAGCAGAGATGCACCAATCAAAGTAGCTAATTTCTGATCTCTAGATGTAATGTTTTATCAGCCAATACCATATTTATAGATTAGTACTAATTGCTAATTCAATTTTATCTTTAACCACTATAATATGTAAAGGTACAAAACAATTATTGAAAAAGTTTTTTTCTTGCTTCGCTGCCATAAATGTAAATGAGTTAATTATTTACATTACGAACAGAGGTGTTGTGATACTGTGTGGTTGATTTGCCACCTCAAAACCTAATTCTACATGTTATCGATCAGTGCTTTGGTTTTGATTTTAGTGTCTGAATGCACACTCTACTCTATTGGATTTAAAAAGCCAAACAAAACTTTAAAACTGCAATTCTTATGTGGTAGTTTTTTTGAGAAATACAAAAAGGCTACCTATGTACATAAAATTGTCCGTGTCCTCTAATCCTTGTTTAAAAGTCCTTACATTTCTAAGAGTTTGAAATAGAGCCAATTTAATATAATGGCCTTATTCCACAGTTAGAAATTTAAAAGCCAATTTCAGCATTGTTTTGTTTCATGATTTGAACATTTTTATGATATTAGACCTGATTACTATTCAAGCAGGTAAAGATTAAAGTTTTGTATTCAATGTCCAAAAAGATCTGAAAACTCCAGAAAAACAAATTAAGACATTTCTTTGAGGAAAAGTGTTGAATTTTAACATTAAAAATGTGTTGGAACCCTGTGAATCTGCCAGGGGTGTGGATAATTACTGGGCTTTATTATCTCCATGTGTGTATTCTAGGGAATATCAATCCTCCCCATAACCATACGATTGTCAAAAGGCTGCCAGTATTTCCGAATCCAACATATCTTGATCGAGGTCGGAATCCTAAAAGGAATAAAACAGTAACTTTCTGCTGAAAGTCCCCCTTTCCCTCTTCTTTACATCTCTGTTGTTTCTCTGTCTTCATATTTAAACACATCGTTAATAAGAAAAATTTCTTAATGCCTACTGTACAACTGGTGTATTCACTGAACCAAAAAAGATCCGATTTTTGACTTTTTTTTTCTGATTTGTCATCAGTGGGTGCTGATCAGACCAAAAATCAGCAGATTTCTTGGTTTATCTCACTTTCTCAGGAGACTTGCTGCCTATTGTCTATAGATGTTCTGTTTTATTATTGGACAGAAAAATGCAGCATCTGAAATGTGCTAAACTGATTAACACTTGAGGTCTGTCTCCATAGCTTGCCAACGCTAAATATAGCCCCAAACATGGTTTGTTTCATCTTCAGTCACTCAGTTTTGGCCGAACATTTCATTGTTTTCAGCCTTCCATTAGTGTAAATGCCGGTTTGTAACGTGATGTATCTAAGAGTAACTAAAAAAGTTGACCCAGCTGTAAATTTGCTAGAACTCCAGCATGTGTTGTCTTGTTAATTTTTTTTCCAACATGTTCCCCATCGAATCATTAGTTGCATCTGCTTCGTTCTGTCTGAGTCTCCATGTTCCTCTCGTCCCTCCTCCTGCCCACACAGTCATTAAGGGTCTCTCTGCCCACATCCTGTTGTCACGGTGATGTTCCCTGAACCTCTGGCTTATGAGAAGTAGACGCTGGCAAAATTAATCAGGTTTTCCTAATTCTGTGATCTTTAATTTCTGATGGATCCTTTTTGTTTCTTGCTCATAATCATAATATGACAGAGTTACAACAAATTGCATGGTGTGTGTGTGTGTGTGTGTGTGTGTGTGTGTCAGAGGGGAGGTAAATTTGGACACAGGGGGTGGTGGTTGTAGGTTAGGGTAAAATCTTGCTAAAACAGCTGTGTGGACACGTCCTTAAGGAGCTTTCTGTGGTCAATGCCACAGTGAACTTTAATATTTTACTAGGTGTCTTGTGGGAAAATTCATACCTTTTTGAATATTTTCACATTTTGTCACATTTCAACCCCAGACCTTAATGTGTGACACCAACAAAAAGTAGCAAATCATAGTGAAAAAGGGAATAAAGAAGCTTAGTTTTCCATTTCATTTATGTAAGTAAAAATTGTGGCTTGCATCTGTATTCAGCCCCCTGTACTCTGAAACCCTTAAATAAAATCCAGCTCAACCTGTTTTCTTAGGAATTCGCCTAATCATTAAATAGACCACCTTAGTATTATGCTCAGTATAAATTCAGCTGTTCTCTGAAAGCCTCAGAAGTTTGTTAGAAATAATTAGTTAACAATGCTGTGTTCCTCAGTCACCGTAAAATCTATTATTTATTTATTTATCATCAAATCTGGCTTTTATGCAACAGCAAAGGCGCTGTTGAAAGTAAGAGATAAGAAGTACTGCTTGGAGTTTGCCACAAGCCACGCAGGAGACAGAAATGTGGATAAAAGTGCTCTGGTCAGATGAGACCAAAACTGAACCCACATGCAACTTGCTATATATGAAGAAGAAGTAGTATCACGATCACTCTAAACACACCATCCCCATGGTGAAACATTAGTAGCAGCGTCATGCTGTGAGTATGGTTTTTCTCAGCAGATATACAGAGCAACCACATAAGAAAGCCTGTCGGAAGCTGTAAAAAAACTTGAGACTGGGGCAGACGTTTACCTTTCAGGACAGCAACCCCTCACATACACCCTGAGCTACAATAGAATGGCTTAGATTAAAGCATATTCTTGAGTTACAGTGGCCCAGTTTGAGTCCAAACCTAAATCCAAATGAGAATTTGTGCCAAGACTTGACTCTGTTCAAGAGATGTCCTCCATCTAATCTGACTGAGCTGGGGAAAGAATTTGGTCTCTAGATGTGCTAAGCTGCTAGAGATGTACCCCAAAAGGTGCAACTGTAACTGCAACAAAATACCACATTTTATTCTGAATTTTATTTTATAAAAACGTATCTAAAACCATGTGTCCATTTCTTTTCACTTCACAATTATTCACTACTTTGTGTTGGTCTATCAAATCACAATTCCAATCAATCAGAGCGAGGTTTGTGACTGTTAACGTGACATAATGTGAACAAGTACACACATGTTTCTGCAGGGTGATGTGTTAGCATTAATGCTAAAGTGTGGGCCTGTAGGGTGAAGATATGAATGAGAATGCTCTTACTTGAATAATTACTCAGTAGTTTTATGTAACTGCTCTTAATGTGATATCTATTGTGCCAATAACTGTCATGTTTTCCTTTCGGTTGCACTTTGAAACAGTTGATCTCAGCGTCGGTACGAGGCCGTGTCCTTGCCTGCTTCCTACTGAGTCATGCATGTCCTTCCAGCCTCAAAATGCCCTTATAGGGCTGAGCTGGAAAATCAGCTCCTATCGCATGTGTATGTTAGCTCTGCCTTTGATGCCATATTAGGAGGAAAGCATCTATTTCTCTTCCACTCTGATATTTTTTAAAATGTGTTTATGCTTCTCACATTCTCCTGAATAAATTAAAAGGCTTAGCTTTTAGCTTTTTGAAAAGCCTGCATACACACCAGTGTTTTACTCTCCTTGCAAACATTTTCATATGCCTTAAACTCTTTCAAGAGTAGGTATGTTAGAACTAGAAACTTCAACGTATTTCATCAAGAGTTTATGTTATAGACCAACAAAAAGGAAGTCAGAATTTTGATGTGGAGGGAAAATAATTTATGGTTTTCAAACTTTCAAATAATCTGAAAAGTGTGGCATGGTTTTGTATTCGGAACCACAGAGTGAATACTTTTTAGAACCCCCTTTCACTGCAAATACAGCTCTAAGTCTTTTTGTGGTATGTGTGATATTTTTTAACAACTAGAAACTGGCATTTCTCTCCGTTCTTCTTTGTAAACTAGCTGTAGCTCCCTCAGACCAGGGTTGATACCATTTGCAATACCGCACCAACATATTTTGAAGGAACAGGGTTGTTTCTAGTTAAAAGGAAAAAATATTATTATTTACAATATGATAATATTTTAACTTTCTCAATTTGGGGAAAACCCAAGATGCAGGGGACAATTCAGCCCTCGTTTAAAAAAACATGTAATTTAAAAGTGTTAATTCCCCATTTGGTAAAATTGTAGACAAGATAATACTTTAACAAAAATGAGTATCTTTGAATAATTCATTTTTTTTGTATCAATTATATCAAAACATCAATTTGGCTGTCAAACCTAAGTCAGTCTGGATGGAGATAACAAAAACATTCGTACAGCGAGATGCTGCCACCAAAATGCTTCCCCGCATGGATGGGAGTTTCAGGGTGTTTCTATAAACGGTCTCAAATTGATTCTCAGTTGTGCTTAGTTACTCTAATACTCCAATCTAAACCATTTCATTATTGTTGTGGGTGTAGAGTGTTGTTCTGTTGGGAGGTAAACCTCATCACAGTATCCAGGATGGACCTGTATTTAGCTCCATCCATCTTCCTATAAACTTTGATTAGGTTCCCCTTTCTTGCTAATGAAAAGCATCCCCACGGCATTATGCTGCCACCACATTTCAGTATTTGATACGTTGCTGATTTTGCAGGTTTTTCCACTTGCAATGTATGAAATCTTTCATTTTTATTATAGATACTCTTCAACTGTGAGTGACAGAATCTAAAAAAAAATCCAGAAAATCAAATTGTGTGATTTTCAAGTAGTTAATTTGCATTTTATTGCATAACATCAGTATTTGATCACCTAACAACCAATAAGAATCACAGGCCTGTTAGTTCTTCTTTAAGAATCCCTCCTGTTCTCCACTCATTACCTGTATTAACTGCACCTGTTTGAACTCGTTATCTGTATAAAAGACACCTGTCCACACACTATTAAACTCCAACCTCTCTTCAATGGCCAAGACCAGAGAGCTGTGTGAGGACATCAGGGATTAAATAGTAGACCTGCTCCAGGCTGGGATGGACTACAGGAAAATAGCCAAGCAGCTTGGTGAGAAGGCAACAACTGTTGGAGCAATTATAAGAAAATAGAAGAAGTTCAAAATGATGGTCAATCTCCTTCAGTCTGGGACTCCATGCAAGATCTCACCTCGTGGAGCATCACTGATCATGAGGAAGATGAGGGATCAGCCCAGAACTACACGGCAGGACCTAGTCAGTGACCTGAAGAGAGCTGGGATCACAGTCTCAAAGAAGACCATTAGTAACACACTACGTCCTCATGGATTAAAATCCTGCAGCACATGCAAGGTCCCCCTAAGGAGTGGCTCCATAAGAAGCATCTCAAGGTCTTGTGGTCTATCCAGTCTCCAGACCTGAACCCAATCAAAAATCTTTGGAGGGAGCTGAAGGTCCGTATTGCCCAGCGACCGCCCCAAAACCTGAAGGATCTGGAGAAGATCTGTATGGAGGAGTGGTCCAAAATCTCTCCTGCAGTGTGTGCAAACCTGGTCAAGAACTACAGGAAATGTCTGATATCTGGAATTACAAAGATCTCTGTACCAAATATTAAGTTTTGTTTTTCTGATGTATTAAATATTTATGACATGCAATAAAATGCTAATTAATTACTTAAAAATTACACAATGTGATTTTCAGGATTTTTATTTTAGATCACTCACAGTTGAAGAGTACCTATGATACAAAATTAAAGACTTCTACATGCTTTGCAAGCAGGAAACCTGCAAAATCGGCAGTGTTTCAAATACTTGTTCTCCCCACTGTAGCACGCAGACCACAGCAGCACTCAAGGAACCTCCTTTACAGTCCCACTTGCATCCATGTACTACAGCCTTCTCAGGTACGTTGTTCCTCTAATGCTTCGCGCCCAGGTGACTTGGTGGTTTCTGAGCTGCTGATGTTTAATTCATGCGATATGAATCATCAAAGCAGGAGTGGAGCTGCTGCATGCTTGAAGTTGCTGAGCCACTGTGTGCTGAAGCTGAAGGATCTGCTCTTCTTTCAGGCTGTTTTGTGAAAAACTTTGTGAATCCTGTGGGAAATTGTGTCACACCCAGCTGTGATTCACAGCACAATTTGACCTCAACTCCCAGAGGACTGCTGGGATAAATGGCAGATAAGCCAAATTACCTGGTGCAGATTGCATTTGTCATAGCTTGTGCATTGTGACATCGTGCAACATGTACGAATTGGGTCCACGCGTTTCACATCTCACCAGAAGCACCTTTTTATTTGCTAATTAACCTTTACCACAGAAACACTCTGAAGTCACACCGTTTACTTTTTGTAAGGCCCCGTTAAATGTAGCTGTAGACCATTAATCTCACGCAGTTCGTATCTGCTCTGAAAGGTTAGTCGCTGTCCACAATGTCTTTTGTTTGAATTTGAAAACTAGAGAAGGTTTATTCATTTCTTTTCAGCTGTGCTCCTCCGTGTTACCATGACAGCGGCAGTGGGAGCGGGCTGGCTGTCGCAGGTTGTTTGTGCAGTTCTTGTGTTTAAAAGTGGCCCTGTAATGCCTAGGAAAGTGGCTTAGAAGAGCTGAGCTTTTCACCAGCACACTGTTCGGCATGCAGGTACTGCAACCTCTGGTTCCTCAGGGAGCACCACAGAGATCTCCGAAGGATATTAATAGCTGGACTTATATTGCTGATGTATATGCTGTTTTATTAAGTGTGGATCACTCTTTTTTTTATCAGCACTGAGCCTCAGGGCAAGAGGGTGTGCTGTTCTTTAAAGTCCACCTCAGCACTGGATGGTTGATTTCAGAGAACGCCATGCCTATCATCACCCCCTCCTTATTTAGTCCAACTGCTTTAACATTTCTCCCTATTTCTGTCTCCAGCAGTCAACAGGTGATACCCCAACCACGCCCAAGCACACCAAGGAGCACAGAGATATATTCTTCCCCGCCTCCCTGCCAATGCCTGTCCTACTCAGTCACTCTGCCTGCCACCCGCTGTCCACCCAGGATGGCCAGGCCAAAGGGGTCTGCGAGCCCCTCGCCAAGATGTCCAGACCTCAGAGCTCGGGCTTCCATGATCAGCCGCAGCAGAGAAGAACAGGTGGCCAGCCTGCTGCAGCTATGGCCTTCCTCCCACCCGCAGGTACAGTGGCCTAATCCTGTCATCAGCACAGGAGAGCTTTGTAAAAAAAAAAAGTACTTTTCTGTTATCGTTATTTTTTTAAAACCGAACTCGTTTACCTCTGTTGCTATGGAATTTGATTTAATGTTTTATTCTATGTGGCCAGCAGGGGGCGCCTGAAGTCTTCCTTAGGTACATTACATAAGTGAGGTCTCTTTGCAGTTTGTTTTGCCTTTTGGGCTTCATCTGTTCACCCAACAATAGTTTCTGTAAGCAATGTCCTCCAGACTGAGAGTCTGTTCTGTCTACATGAGTTTCTGGGAGGATTTGGTTTAATCATTGCTGATCTTATCATGAATATTCAGTTTATGCCATGTTTAATATCTGCAGAACCAATCCTTCAGCCTGCTTAAATTCAGCATATATTCCACTGATCATCACAACTTGAAGCTTGGATCTCTAATATCAACATGTTTTGTGTTCATTCCCCCCTTGTAAGGTAGCATTAGTATTTAAATGTTTAAACACTTATTTTTGACCCTTTCAAGACTTAACCTTTATTTTGCAGGAGATAAGTACTAATTTCTAGCCAGTGATTATGGAGTTTTTACAGCATTTTCTTACTTTAACCTAACAAATTTCAACATATTAACATTTTACTACGTGCAAAAGAGAAGCACAGTATTTATGTTTCTGAAACATGAGACTAACATTGCTGAGGTCACTTTTATTTTCTTTGGCGCTTCCGTGATGTTGCTGGTATGAACCGTTAAAACCCACGTTTCATTTCCCTAAGTTTGGTGACCTTTAGCGTGTGCAAATTCATACAAAAGTGTTCGCATCAACGGGGATTTACACATGCATCCTACAACATTTCACCGATGTGAATTATGTAACGGTTTCCTAGGCAACAATCACATAATTGTAGTTCAGTTGTGTCTGTATTTGTTTGCCACGACTGCGGGGGAAGTTTTGTACCTACAGGCAATCTGAAAAGTTGATGCACCCCTGTTAAAATGACAGGTTTTTGTGACATAAAAAATTGCGCACATCTTTAAACTAATCACCTTTTGATTTAATGACAGCATTGAGTCTTCCTTTCCTGACTCCGATTAACTAGCAGGATGTTCGTAGTTGAATTGAAGAGCGGAAGCTGCGGTTTGCAGAGTGATAACAACTGTTACGTGACATGGTGCCACTGGAAAAAATTTGTTGAACCTAGTTTTTCTAATTAACATCTACAGGGAAATGGAACAATAAATTCGTAACAATAACATGTTATCAAAACATTACATGCAATAGTTTTAGCATCAAAACAAAAACATTTCTAACCAGTGTACAAAATAATCATTTACAACTACTGAAAAGGCTGTTTTTAAACGCATTTTTATCTGTGATTTGATTGTTTAAATAACACTGTAATGTGTTTTTATTGGACAAATGGTTATTAAATGTTTTTAAATCTAAAATTAAATTATGTGAAAGTTGTTAATTAAAACTTGTATTTCTTATACGCTAAAATAATTATTTTAATGTTTTATTTTACATTGCATCATGAAATAAGTACAATTGTATGTATTATTGTTTCTGTTGTTAACATTATTTTTATGCTTTAATGTTTTTTTATTATGCTTTTTTTTTTTGTTATTTGTATCTATGGCTCATCAAATGGACTCTAGCATCTGATTGGTCCACCCTCACAGCAACTCAGCTGCCAACCAATTACATGGTCTATAGCAGTGTTAGCCCCGCCCTCTCATTTAACCCTGATAGATCAAATAAATTCACAACACAGGTCTGGGAAATTATTAAATAAATACTGATATAATTATATTTTTTACAATATAATTAAAATGCATTTTAACACATTTTCCCACATTTAATTATAAGTTTAGTAAATAATTGAAACACTTGATTATAAATGTTTTTATTTATTGGATGTAATTCTATTTTTTATATTTATGCATTAACTCCTGCCTTTTATTTACATGCTTTGTATTTCCTTCTTTTTTTAAAAATATTATTGAGTAATGTTCTTTGTCATCTAAAAAAAATTACTTAGGCTCAATTTTCTGTGTTTTCGTAGTTTATCTCTGAACTGTTGCATTGCATTTCTTTTGAGGTACTCTTATATCAGCGATGTTGTTTTATCCCACAGACGAGTGGGAGGAACCCTCAGAGGGGCTGTTGTACCGCCAGCAGGAGTCCCACCTCTGTCAGCAGATGAAACTTGCCACTGTCTCCCAGGGGCAAGAACCTTCAGCTGGTTGGTTTCAGGAGGAAACCGCAACATGTAGCACCACGCAACCTTGTTCAGGTCAGAGCCTTTGCATATAACAAGTGCATCTTAATAAATTAGAATATCATCAAAAATTGATTGATTTACTACACACAGAGTAACATTTCAAGCTTTTATATCTCTTCATTTTAATGACCATGGCTCACAGCTTAAGAAACTCCTAAATTTAGTTCCTTTGTCAGGTAGAATATTGCATAAGAACAATAAAAACTAAATCGTATCACTGAAATGTTATGGTATGCGCCACACAATCATAGGGAGGCTGCTAACTTAACAATTACCCAACAGACTGCCCTCATCACCCTTCACAAGCAGGATAAGCCTAAAAAGGGCATTGCTAAAGAAGCTGAACAGTCCTCGGTGTACTGCGTCTAATAATGGTATTGGAAAGTTGAGTGGAAGGAAGAAGTATGGCATGGGATAAGTGCAGCCTTGACATGACTGTGAAGCAAAGCCCATCTACGAGGTTGGGGGAAACTAACAATACTTGGACTGTAGGTGGAGTCAGTTTTTCATAGCTATCGCACACAGACGTATGGAGATTAATTTAGTTAAGATATTGTGATATGCTTGTAGATGTGACATTAAAAAAAGTAATCTTTATTGTAGGTTTAAGAACTACATGCATTTCTGTAGATATTAAAAATGCTAATATATTTACAAAACATCCTCTTAATACCTTTCTCTCAGATCAGCAGCAGTATGCCAGCAATGAGCAGTCCAAGCTTCCAGACCCTAGCCGAATCCGCTCCAGAGTCCCGGCATGCATGCCAAAGCTTTTCATCCCTTCCACCGTCACCAAGTTCCCTCCAGAAATCACAGTAACACCTCCAACACCCACACTGCTCTCGCCTAAAAACAGCATCTCAGAGGAAACCAAGCAAAGACTGAAGGTGAGCTCTCTAACTCAGAATCAGAATCAGAAAAGCTTTATTGCCAAGTACGTTTTTGGACATACAAGGAATTTGTTTTGGCGTAGTCGGTGCAATACAGTACAAATTAAACAGTATAAACATATCTACAATATAATATAAATATATGTGCACAGTTTTAAGTGAGTGAGAGTAAATATAGAGCAGTATAAGATGCAAGAGCAATACAACAGTGCAGGTGATCATTGTGCAAGTAAAGCAGGAGTCCAAGCTGAGCGTTAACTCTGACTATGAATGCCTGTAAATATGCATAAAGCTCTAAACAGTGCCTCCCGCTGTCTGTTCCCATACAGAATGTTATCTTGTCATCCCAGTCTGCTGCCACGGTCAAAAAAGACACATTGACCCAGCCAGTGCTGGAGGTGCAGGAAACATCCAGTCAGGAGTCGTCTCTGGAGAGTGAGTCGGATGAGGAGGACGATTACATGGACATCTGAGCTGAAACTGAACTCTATTCTCATTCAGCTCCCTTTTTTTAAAACTGTCGATTCCACAGCAGCTTGTGTATGTGTTGATACTTTGTTTTTCGTATGGGATGTGAGAGAACCAACCTTCATTCCAACCAGATGAAATGCAGTTTTCTCAGCAGTTTTGTGGTGGTATGTTGCTGTGGTTGGTAAGAGTGTTGGTGCATGACAGAGATTTTATCCAATAGCATGGCTTACATGTGCCATTAATGCATATCACACATCAGCTTTTCCAGCTCTCTTGCTTTACACTCAATCTGGCAAAAAAACAAAAAAAAACAGACTTTGCCTGAAACAGCTACCAGCGACATGTTTATGCACCCTTAGCATGTTGTGTGTTAATTCTTCTCCGAGCTGCAGCTCATCGCTCGACCTGCGCTCACTTATCCGAGGTACCTCGTTATGGACCGACACTCAGCAGCATGAATTTCTGTCCTCCATACTCCTCTTTTACTCCAGCATGAGATTCTCATCTCAAAGACGGGTCGCATTGCTACATGATGCATTACAATGAATACCAACGTGAAACAAGGACCGCCGGCTGCATTCTGGCTCAATCTGTTGAGCTAATAATCCACAAAGCCTCATAACCTGTAGCAGACTGAAAATGTTTACACTGAACGCTTGGGATGTTTTTCAGTTGGTCCTTAACTTTGTGCTCCTTTTTTGTACTGACTCTGTTTCTTGTATTATTCTATTATTTCCTCTTTTGTGTGCATTTGTAGCTACAAAACACTTCTTGCCAGGATGACATCCTGCCACCAGCACTGATCTGAATGACAGAGAGGCTTTCACTTATTTGGAATTAGCACACACAAAAAAAAAATCTTTTGAATGTTTGGGTTTGTTGGGTCGAGGACTGAGCTGGAGAAAAGTGCACACGCGTGAAGGTGTGAACATTAAGGTGTGGGTTTCCGCAGGAAACACAACGCCGTGGACCTTACCTGATGTCAGACGAACTGTTATGCATGACAATGAGGACTCTCCAATCCTGATGCCTTCCCACTGGACTCATTTAAGGGGAGTTTGTCACATTTCTTGCCTAACTCAGATAAAGACGCACAGAATGTTTTTTACAGATAGTTTTCTACAAAAAGAAAGACTTATGTTTCTTGAAAGCTGTGTGATGTGATCATTTTTAAAGAAAAAGGGCACAAATGGAAATCTATCCCACATAATAAAGAGATAAGATGGCTTTGTATTTTAGTTTGTTATATTGTTTATGTTCGGTGGGCTTTGGGGAATGTACTACAGCTGAAGCACTGGGTGGGTTGAAGTCCTGAGACTGCTTGTCTTGAGCATGTTCTCTGTGTCTGGACTGAATTGATGTCAAACCAAATATATATATTTGAGAAACACATTTGATGTTTGAGTCTTTAAACAAAAACAAACCACTTTTTGTCATTTCATTGTGTTCTTAATACAGAGGCAACTCAAATGAAGATAACATTGACAGGTTCACTTTATTCTATAACTCCATAAAGTGAAACTTGTAGATTTGTTACTTGATGATGGATTTCAAGTGTATTTCTGTTCAGTTCGAAGACTATGGCTCACAGCTTAGGAATAACCGAAATTCAGTTTTTCAGAAAAGTAGAATATTACATAAAGACCAGTAAAGCAGGACTAATAAAGCAAACTGAATCTACTGAAAAAGTATGTCTACTGTACAGCACATGTTCTCAATATTTGATTGTGGCTCCTTTTGCATGAATTACTGCATCAATGCGGTGTAGCATGGAGGTGATCAGCCTTTGGATCAGTTGAGGGATAAGGAAGCCCAGGTTGCTTTGATAGCGGCTTTCAGGTCATCTGAATTGTTGGCTCTGGTGTCTTGAATCTTCCTCTTGACAGTCAGGTCAGACTAGTTTGCTGGCCAGTCGAGCACAATGATGCCGTGGTCAACAAAGCAGGTATTGGTACTTTTGTCATGTACCAAGTAGGTGTGGGCGATATATCGAATACACTCGATGACGTATTTTCCCACGCACAATGGTTAAAATGGCTTTACCGCGCATCGAGTACAAACTAGCATGGCGAGATTAGGCCGTCTGCATCTAATTCACTGTGAGTTTTGTTTCACCCACACGCTATGAACGCATCACTAACCTACCTGGTACACGCAGCAACGAGCATGCGAGAAATTATGGCGACAGCGGGATATCCAGCTGAGCAAGTGGATTGGAGCACTGAAATGGAGTCAGATAAGCTAATTACGATGCGAAACGGCATTGGATCAATAATATGACAGTGGTTTGGATTTCTCAAGGAGGACGTCGAACAAATGGCGGCCATTTGCAAAACATGCCGCAAAACCATCGCTGCAAAAATTGATTTCACCACCTAAAAAGTCACCCACTGCAAAATGAAGACCATTGTAAACTCCGCATGTCGGCGTCTCCCCACACACCAAAGAAAACGTTAAATAGACCAGCTGCGAAGCAGATGACGCTGGCGTCTTCATTTGAGAAAGGTGGAGGAAATCACAGACGTAGTAACAAAAATGTCGCCAAAGACATGGCTCCTGTCATCGTGGTGGAAAAACCCGGATTCAAAAATCTTAAGACACTTCATGCCAAATACAAAATGCCCGGTTGCAATTTAGCGCAGAAAAAGCGTTGCCAGAGTTGTACATTTCAGTAAGAGAAAATATATCCCAGCTGCTAACAAATGTTACCCACTTCTCAACAACTACGGATCTGTGGACGAGCCGCACCTGTGCGCCGTATCTTAGCCTAACTCTACCTTCCATCGACCAGCGCTGCTCCAACACGCGTCATGTGATTGTTCTTCAGGTTTGCAGGCATTGTCTGAACTTGGCAACTTTTTCCATTTTACAACGTTTTGTGGTTCTTTAAAATTCCCACCACGTAAAGAGCGTCGCAAATAATTTTAAGATGTTGCCGTTCCTGGTCACTCGTTTTTGTAGTCAGTCTCTGACTTTTGTTTTTGTCATTTGAGGTCATCACATTTTTTTTTAACAATTGTTTTAGTTCTACAATTTTTACGTAATTTTTATGTTTTATGCATAAAATAACACCTTTTTAATTTCAATTTACTGAGTATGATGGGTTCTTGCTTGGTTTCTTTGTAGGTTGTTGGGATCTTGTTAAAGGTCTAATGTTTACTACAGAAAGAGACATAATGTGGCAGTATTGTTAATTGTGAAAAGCTATGTGCAACTGATTATAGAAAATGGTTAACATTAAACCCTTTTAATGGTTGCAAATAACATTTGTTTTACAAGGTTATTTAAACATATGGTATATGTTGTCTATCCTGATTTAGCCCAAATATATCGAGACAATAGATTTTTCTCATAATGCACAGCCCTACTATCAAGTCCTGCTGGAAAATGAAATTAGCATCTGCCTTAAGGCTCATCAGCAGAAACAAGTATAAAGGGTTCTAAAATGTCCTGGTGGATGGCTGCGTTGACTGTGGACTTCAGACCAACACCAGCAGATGACATGTCACCCCGAATCATCACTGACTGTGGAAACCTCACACTGCACTTTTAGTAATGTGGCTTCTGTGCATCTCAACTCTTCATTCAGACTTTGCGACCTTGATTTCCCATGAAACTTTGGACCACCTAGCAACAGTCCAGTTGTTTTTCTTTTTAGCTCAGGTGGGACGCATCTTAAGTTGTATCTGGTTCAGGAGAGGCTTAATACGAGGAAAGTGACAGCTATAGCCATCTCCTAATACATCCATGTGTGTTGGCTCTTGAAACTCTTGACTCCAGCCACAGTCTGCGCCTTGTGAATGTCCCTCAGACTCTTCCATGGGATTTGCGTCACAGTCATCTCAAGTCTGTAGTTTACCCTGTTTCTTGTGGACCTTTTTTTACCGCACTTTTTCTTTCCACTCAACTTTCCACTAATATGCCTGGATACAGAACATTGTGAACAGCCTGTTTCTTTAGCAATGCCTTTTTGTGGCTTACCTCCTTGTGGTCAGTTAATGGCTCTTTTATATGATTGTGTTGGGCAAAACAGTTCTGGCGTCTATATGGTATTATGAAATATTCAAATTTTCCAAGAAACTGGATGCCATTAGATGCAACCCATAATCATTCAAATTACCAGAAAATACTGATTTCTATGTGGAATGATTCTATGAGTTTCCCTTCTTGATTGGAATTACTGAAATACATGAACTCTTCCCTCTTGTTTGCCATGTCATAGCTGGAGTAACACCCTCACATGGAGTAAGTTAGACTCTCAAACCCGTCTCTGCAGAATGTTTTAAGGATGCTGGTAGAGAGTGATGTTTGCTTCAGTTTTCTCAAAGTGCGGTCTCGATTTCCCAGTGGTGTTCTGCAACCAGATGAGGTTATCAGAGCCCTGTTCTCCATTGAATTCAACAAGAATAATCATTCAATGCTCAGATTTATCAACTGAATTAAGGGGTCGCAAGTGTTGTGAGTGAATGTCTTAAAGATTGGTACACTGACAAGAGTCTTTAATAGAAATAGTTGGTCATTAACTTTATAAATTCATCTATATGGAACGTTGTAAATGAAACAATTTCATTTTTAAATAGGAATTTGTTTTCTTTTTCATTTTTATTTGCAATAGCAGACTAGTTTTTCCTGCGAAAATCTAAATTTACGTCAGAGATGCACTCGATTGCCAAAAGTATTAGCTCGTCTACTTTCACACTCCTATGAACTTCAACAAAATCCCATTCTTAATCCATAGGGTTTATTGTGATGTCAGTTAACGCTCCGCAGCTATAAAAGCCTCAACACTTGTTGAGTGTGTTCATGGGAATTATTGTCCGTTCTTCCATTTGTCCTTGTCTTTATGGACCTTCATTTGTGTACTGTTGCGCAAATCATGTTGGAGCAGGAAGGTACCGACTATTCAACATTTGAAATACTTATCAAACCACATGAAATGGAATCTTCTTTGGGATCCCTGTTGAGCAGCTGGCAGACCTTCCTGCTGACAATGTCGAGCTGGTGCTCAAAGGGCTCATACACGGTGGTGTGAAGTCTCTGACACGAGGGAAGTCATTAGTCTTCATTAGTAACTTCCAGGAGTTTGTTATGAAGTGCTGTGAAGTTGTCATTTGTTCCCTTTGCCAGGAAAACTAGATGTGAGGTTTATTTTGTTACATGGAGGGCCAAATGTGCCCCCCATGGTTTGTGCATTTGAGGTCATGGTCACTTTGGATTATGAAGATGAGATGAAAAAATTATTTTTATTCTTATTGTTTTACTTTATTACAACTGTTGAAACAAACACGTCTTTCTATGAGAGAATGTACACTTCTTCCCATTTTTAAGACTTAGGGACTCCAGCAAACCACATAGAGAACCGTTATTCACAAATGGACAAAACATGGAACGGGGCGAACTTTCCTAAGAGTGGCCGGCCTGCTGAAATAACTCCAAGAGTGCATCAATAACTCCTTAAGGAGTGGAGGAAAGAACCCAGAACAGCATCTAATCTCCTAGCTCGATTTAGCCCAGCTCCACTCCACACATCCTGTTTTGCGAAGGTTTCCATTACTGATTTTTCTGGCCCAAAATCTGCTTTGTTTTGGACCAACTCAGTAGCAGGTACGATCGGGGCTGATTAAGGAATGCATGTGACCTGCTGTTCAGAGATTGGCCATGGACGTGGTCAGGTGTATGAGTACTGCAGGCTTCACTTAGCTTAGTTAAAGTCGGTGATCATGACTGAACAATTAGAAAGTAACCGGGCAAAAAGTAACCACATGGAAGAGCTCCAATGCAAAGCCCACTGCTAACCCAGAAGAACAAAAGGTTCGGTTTTACATTTGGCAAAATAATATCTTGATGGTCCCCAAGACTGTTTGGAAAAACATTCTGAGAACTGATTAGACAAAAGTGGATCTTTTTGTAAGGTGTGCCTCCTGTTACATTTGACAAACAACAAAAAATCCTGAAGGAGAATGTCGGGCCACCAGCTTGCGACCTTATGATCAAGTGCACCCGAGTTACGCTGAAGGACAATGATCCAAAGCACATCAGCAAGTCCACTTCTAAAAGGCTCAAAAAGAAAAGGTAACTCATAGGTTTTGAAGTGGCTTAGTCAAAGTCCAGACTTCAGATTAAGAGGTTGTGGCATTACCTTAAACAGGCCGTTCTAAACCCTACAATGTGGCTGAATTATTCTCTCCACACTGATGTAAGAGAATTATGCCAGTTATCGCAACTGTGGGACATCCAGTTATTAGATGTAGCATTGTTGATTTTCCAAACAGATCCAGGTAGTTGTGACAGCCTTTTCTCCTTCTTAAATGAAAAAAAACAGAAGAAATCTGTGAGGGGGCAAATATTTTTTTACATCGCTGTATGTAATGAATGTGATGAAATAATTTTTGGATAAGTAATGCACAATTATTACGTTAAAAAAATTATTGTTTGCATTTATAGCTCCACTTTCTCTACAGTAAGAAAAGCGTCTCTTTCCGCATCAAAAGGACGCCCTGCAGGGCTAATGTGAGCGAAAGGTGTGAGATTTCTCATCATTCCACTCCAGGGGCTCTTTATTGACCTGCTGCAGAGCCGTCTGATCCCCGGGTCCTGGCTGTATATTGGCAGCTGTTAACTTAAAGAGCACATGGAGATCTCTGTGCAGTCAAGGCAAATGGCTTGAAGGTTGACAGTGGGAAGGTGCAGCACCCGTGTCACATAGGTGAACTAGAATATACCTAGGAAGGAAAGCCTCTAAGGGATCAGACTTGAGATTTGTTTTTTTCTTTTAAAATGGTTGACTCTCACCTGCAAACATCCACTGGAGTTTCTTTGAGGTTTAAATTACATAAAGCATTGCAGCCTCCATTGGCCTTTTCCAGGCAGCCACACTGATTTGTCACTCTGTCTACATCTTCCCTGCAGGCTGGATGTTACATAAAGCAGCACCCTGTCCTTGCTTTTAGACCTCTGGCCTTTTACCAGTCACACCTGTCGCCTTTAGACCCTTTATGTAAAAAGGTTGACACTGATGCTGCTGAAACGTACACTTCTGGGCTCCGACGCTCTCTGCTGCAAATGACCTGAAAAGACCTGATCTCTTTAATTTCCAAGCGTTCACCTACCTCTATGAGCAGCTAAAATACCCCCAGCGACCTCTACGACCCATGAGGCTGTTACAGGAGATACTCACGCAGGCCCAGAAAAGCTGAGGAGAGCGACACTGAACCTCTGATTAATAACTCCCCGACAACAACTGGTTTTACATAAACACAATTAGAAACACATCCTCAAAGCCAATGTTGCTAACTTTCAGTGAAAGGAGGAGCGCTGGGAGACATCAGTGCGGTTAAATGACCACCTCACATCTTTAAGTGCATCTTTACTACTTCAATATTATCTTTTTTATTTGACATTGATCTCTGCCCAGAGCTTGTTAATATATTCACAGGGGGAACATCTTGCACACTTTGTGGACATTTACAGTGCCTTGCAAATGTACTCAAACCCCCTTTTCTATGCCACAACCACAAAGTACAATATACTTTTGGGGAATTTTATGTGATGGACAAACACAAAATAGTCCATAACTGAAGTGGAAAGAATAATGCATGGTTTTTAAATTTCTTTAGAAAAACTATCTGTCCCCTCACAGTCGACTCTTTCTAGAACTACGTAACGCTTAAATTACAGCTTCATTTAGGGCAGGTCTCTACCAGCTTCACCCATGTAGAGTTTTTGCTCATTCTTCTATGCAAAATAGTTTCAGCTCAATCAGATTTGATGCAAAGCACCTGTGAGCATCAATTTTCTAGTCATGAATATGTTTTGATCTGAACCATTTAATTGTAGCTCTGGCTTTATGGTTGGTCATGGTTATTGAGAGTTGTTGTCCAGCCTCAGTGTTAAGTCTTTTGCAGCCTCTAACAGGTTTTCTTTCAGGGTTGCCCTGCTTTTAACCTCATCCATCTTCCCATATAGCACGAACAGCTTTCCTGTCTCTGCTGATGAAAGCATACCCACTGCATGGTGCTCCCACCACCATGTTTTACAGCAAGAATGCTGTGTTTAGGGTGGCAGTTTCCTGCCATACATAGAGTTTTCAATGTAGGCCAAAGTTTTTCAGTTTTGGTCTCATTTAACCAGAGCACCTTCTTCCACAGGTTTGCTAACTGCAAACTGCAAAGGTTTCTTTCAACAAATGAACAATCTTGCCACTCTTCTATAAAGGCAACATTTGTGGAGTGCACAACTAGTAGTCACAGTTGTTTCTTTATCCCCGACCTGTGTTGTGTGCCCATTGGTCTCCATGATGCTTACTGATGTTCTCCAACGAGGCCTTCACAGTACAACTGAATTTATACTGAAATTAACTTTATTACTAATTAATTTAACCTCTGAAGGAAACTGATTGCACTGAACTTAATTTAGGGGTACCACAATAAAGGGGGTTGAACACATATGCACATAACACTTTAGATTTTCATTTGTAAAACATTTTGAAAGCCATGAATTCACACGCTTTATAATTATGCCCTACGTAGTGTTTACCTATCACATAAAATCCCTATAAAATACATTGGTGACAAAATGCACAAAAGTTCTTGAGGTATCAGTACTTTTGCCAGCCACTGCAACCAGCTGCCTCTCTACTTTTAAACATGGTGCCTTTAGTTAGTTATTTGTACAGTAAGAGAAAAAAGCACTCCGTGATGCTGGGGTGTAAAAAGCTGTGCTTACAGAGGGCATTGTATGCAGCACAGGCACGAGAACCCAAGAGTGAACCTACGAGATGGTTTGTGTTTCTGTGCCTGAGAGAAGCTGAATTCAATTCAAGCAAAAAAGGAAATTGTCATTTTTCCTCCTTCTATGCTAATGCCTGTAACGCAAAGCGGTTGTTTCGCCTGCAGTGACGCAGTATGATCAACTGTGACACCTGTGGGTTGGACCAGGAAGTGTATATCAAGGAGGACAGCTGGGTATACTCTCCAACCCCTCCTGGCTCCATCATTCATGCCTGACTTTGAGCTTGTGCTGCTAACTGGTTGTTAATTGCCCACCCATACACTGGGCTTTCTCTTCATACAGAAACTTGCTTCTTCAAGGGAAACCATCTTAATGAGATTATCTGTCAGAGCATGGGCTTGTCTAGACAACCCAATACACAACCAGCAGCATCGCCTCTTCCCAGTAGTCCTAGATGGCTTCTGAAGATGCCCCAGGTAAAACTTACCTACAGGAAGATTGCATGGTATCACCACACCATTATGGGTTTACACAGAGTTTCCCTACCCTCTCTGTAATTTGGTGGAGAAAGCCAGAAGTAAGGAAGTGTAAGGGCGATTTTTATGTAATGGGACATTTTGTCCACTTTCAGTTCAGTATATTTCCTGTATGAGTGTGTGTATTACATTTCTCCCCAGATTTTTTTAATTCGTTTTGAGAAAACAGTGCATAAGTTCAGTGCATCCCATTTGACAAGTCTTTCCACTCCATTTCTCTTAATTGTGTCAAATGACTTGCACTGAGTGTTTACCACATTGCACAAAAACACTAAGTGGCATGTCTCTGATCGGTTATGTACGTGTCAATGATATCTACACAGCTTCTGGAGCTGCAGCAGGGAAGTCCGTCCATATTTGTTTTAAAGTCTCTTAGCAGTTAATAAAGGCGCATTTCCTCCTTCCCCTTTCCTGTGGGGACGGTATCAGGGCTCTGTTAAATCTCTTTGATTTCCAGCACCCCTCCAATCACAGCGGGACCCTGACTCATCATTGTGTCACTTCAAAGCCTGGGAACAGCCCTCCTGGCTCCACCTACCTAAGGGTTCCTCTTAAAAGTAATGGTCACCCTCTCCTGCAGCATCCATCTGATGCTACATGACTGAGCTGTTTGGACCAATCTAAACTGCTGGATTTGTCTTCAACACATGAGACAGGGGGACCAGGGGCAGAGCGGGGGCAACATTTTTGGATTTAGCTAACATTTGGATTGAATGTGATCCTTTCATGCATAAAAATCTCAAACTGTTCTTGTCCTGCCATTGAAACTGGAAATGCAGTCCATCAGGGGTGAGTGCCCGACAGCTTTTACAGAATTTTACAGCAGAATTTAAAGCATTTTCCTCAGTTCATCCCGAATCAGAAACTCAATCCCTTTTGGTGTTGAATGTCTATAGTAAGTCTTACTTTGTTCCAGAGCTGAAGTCTAACTTCAGCGGTCCACCTCCTGCCTCCATGGCTGCCTGCCCTGATGCCTATCTCCAGGGAAGCATCAGGATGACTCTGGAAGACACTGACCTCTGGAAGACTTTCAATGAAATTGGAACAGAGATGATAATCACCAAACCTGGCAGGTGAGGCAGGAAGACAAATAGTATATTTACATTAAATATCTGGAAAGATGTTCCTGTACCTCACTTGTATCTTACCTTCTGTCTTTCAGGAGGATGTTCCCACACTGTAAAGTGAGTTTGTCTGGTCTCCTCCAATGTGCCAAGTACATCTTTCTGGTAGACATGGTTCCTGAGGATGGTTTCAGGTATAAGGTAAGGCCTATAAATTAGAACTCTGTGTTATCTTGACTTGTAGCATCTTTGGCAGTTGTCCTTATTGTTAGCAGTTACCCCGTTTATCACCCCCTCCCCTGACGTTGCACATCAAAGACTGCTAGCTCTTCCTGTTTTTCTATCCCCTGCTGGGAGTTCACTATACCACCCCCTACCTCTGTGGGTGGTATCCCCCAGCAGTCACTCTCCAATCTTTTGTGGGAAGCTAGGGAAGATGAAGTTGCTTCTGTAAATCACCTTTTCTCTAAGGCTGATTGACTTACGATATGTCTCCTCCCCTTCAGTGGAATAAAGAGAAATGGGAAGTGGCAGGAAAAGCGGAGCCTCAGCCTCCCTGCAGGACCTACCTCCACCCAGACTCTCCAGCCCTGGGGAGCCACTGGATGAAGCAGAGCATCTCGTTCCTCAAGCTCAAGCTCACCAACAATACACTTGATCAGCACGGGCATGTAAGTCTGAATATTCGAGAAACTTTTCAACTGATGTTAAGTTTAAACAGACCTCTGTCTTGCCTGCAGATCATTTTACACTCAATGCATCGCTACCACCCGCGTTTCCACATCGTCCAAGCAGATGATCTGTTCAGTGTCCGCTGGAGTGTGTTCCAGACTTTCACCTTCCCAGAGACGACCTTCACTGCAGTCACTGCCTACCAGAACACCAAGGTAAGTTAGTTAAAAACCCAAATTATCTTCTAATGAGGCCATTGGATGTTACTGAGGTTTAAACTGAATTCTGTCTGGGCAGATCACAAAGCTGAAGATTGATCACAACCCGTTTGCAAAGGGTTTCAGGGATGAGGGCACTAATAAAAAAAGGTGGGTCTCAATGGGTAACAGCCACAGTTACTACTCTGTCGTATATTGCTTGAGAAGTGCAGCTTTTAAACTTGTTCTAATAAAGCTGATGCTCCTCTGCAGGCATGCAAACAAAAACCCTGCATGCCCGGAAAAAAGAGCCAAGATACCAGACGCGTTGAATGACTCCAAGGACAGCAGTTCACCAGGTACCTCTTCAGTCCTCTTTCCGTTTAGGTAATTTCTTGCCGTCTTGTATTTTTTAAAGTCATCCATTTATTTGTGTCTTTTCAGGCTTTTGCCAGTCATCATACGAGGGTTGCGAAGGAGAAGAAGGGTACTTGGCCAAAAGGAAAGATGGGGTTGCTGTAAAGAAAGAGCAGTACTCTCCCTGGGGTGCTGAGAGACAGCAGGGTGTGAGGACTGACTCTCCTGCTGGGGCAGACACAAGAGATATCTACAGCACAGAGCAGCTTGTTCCCGCTCCTGCTTCCTACCAGCTGTACAGGTGAATACAAATAGTAAAATGCAACAAATAGTAAAATGATGTGCTGATGAACAGAGAATTGCACTCTGCAGGGCCCACGAGTATGGAAAGTCTCCATCCCCCTCCTCCAGCATCGGCAGCAGCATCAGCGGATCTGGACGAAGGAGCTTTGAGTCCAGGGTTCCTGAAATTGCCTCAGTCCCTGATCATGACTTGTCAAAGCCTGGCCCATCCAATTGTGGCCCCCAGCATCTTGCTGGCCCACAGGACTACAGGGCCATGGCCCAGGCTGGCAAGTCGGGAGTCATAAGCCACCACATTTACAACCCCTACAGCACGGAGCAGCCGCTGGGCCAGTGGAGCGGTCCTGGATCTGCCCAGTATGCCCCTCCCCACCCTCTGACCGCCGACTACACCACACAAGCTGTGCACCACAGCTATCACCATGGCAACGTGGGCGAGTGGAGCCAGTATCCGCTGTTCTCTTACTCCTGCTGGTGAGGAGTTTACCAAATCTGCTGTGCCTGCTGGCTGACGCACGGCTCACAGATCTGAGAACGCATGCCCAAACAATGACGAGGGCCTGACACTTACGACAACAGGGAGGTTCGGGAAGGAGAAAAGATGTGGCACAGGTGGCCTCAATGTTCTGCTCAGAACAGAAAAAAGCAGAAACCCTCCAAACCTTGAAGAACAAATGTCCACTCAGCCCTGCAGGGTGTCTATTTATTTTAGATTTTGTTTAATCTCCAGTGTAAATATTATTTTTGTACAGAAAATGAGAATTAAACCAAAGTGTGCAAATTATGTGTCTATGCCTTGTAATGTGAAGTAAAAATAAAATACTTATGTGATATAATATATTGTTTTGCGTTTGATGTTTTTTTCAGATTTTCTTATAATACTAATCAAACAAGAACAGACACCATCGAAATTTATATTATTTAGATGTTGGTTATTCTGATGTACTAAATTGTTCAACTTCACTTTAAAGGTTTATATCTATTTGCATGACATGTGTACAGACTTCAATAAATTATTGATCAAAGTTTTAGATATTCTGTCTGTGGATTTAGGCTTTGATCCAGTTAAAGTTTTGCCCTGCAGCAAGTTTACTAAAAAAACCAAGTGTGGGCGCAGCGCTGATGGTGTAGGGGCGAAAGCGCACAACCCTGTGCAGAGGCTATAGTCCTCGAAGCGGCTGTCCCGGGTTCGAGTCCCGGACCTGGTGACATTTGCCAAATGTCTCCCCCTCTTTCCTGTCTGCCTACTGTCAAAAAGAAAAATACAAGGCCACTAATGCTGAAAACATATCTAAAAAAAACCAAAAAAACCAAGTGTGTTGCTCAGTCATAGCCGTTGGTGCTGCTTGTTTGTGTTTCCACTAATGGGGACTGTTCTGAGTTTCTGTACGAACCCAGCATGCATGATAGACGCCATATTAGTGCGACTCTGGCTCACCTGCTGAGGTTTACCCACTGCCACATAAAGCATTGCATGACCCTCATTCTCCATGTCAATGAGCCTTAAAAAGCATGAAAATGGGTGCTGTTGGCTCGTTTTCACTGCTAAAAAACACAGCCAGGGCCCATCGCCTTCATCCTGAGTGGATATGAGCCCCTAATGACTGCTGTAAAATACAGCAGGAGGGTGGGTGTGGGAGCAATCTAGTGTAATGTGGGTTTTACTCATTGCTTTTCATTACTGTTGGTCCTATGTGTAGCTTCCTTATCTACTCCTTTTAGGTGGATAAAATCAGACCTTTAACACTAAAGTTTAAATTTCATATATTAGATTACCACACTTCCCACACGCCTTTTGATTCAGTAAAGATATGATCCTTCTACATTGAAATTGTGAGATCATGTTAGCAATAATCTGAATGTAGTCATGCCATAGGGTATTATTTAATTAATAATAATAATAATTAACATACTTAATTTATGTAAATGATCCCTTTTTAAAAGAACTACCCTAAATATGTCCCAACTATTTCACATTCTAGAGGAAGCAGAAAAATATAAAGTGAGTGATGTAAAATCAGAGAATAAGAAACAGTGGAGGCTATATTATGTAACGAGCTCATTGCTATTAAATGATTTTTTTATTAAATAACCACAAACCTATTTTATTGAGATTGATGTGATAGACCAACAAAAAATAGAGCATAATTATGAGGTGGAGGAAAATAATACATGGTTTACAAGAGTTTTACAAATGAAAACTACCTGAGTCAGTACTTTGTAGAACCAAATGTTGTACCAGTTACAGCTGCAAGTTTTTTGGATTAGGTCTCCATCAGGTTTGCCCATCTAGACACCGAAGTATCTGCCTGGTTTTTTTTTTTTGCATCTTGCCGCAGATTCTCAAAAGGATTTAGGTCTGGACATTAACTGGGCCGATCTAACAAACATGATCTAAACCAGCTGTGTGGCTGCGTCTTGCCAGTGTATATTTTCAGATGATGAATTGAACAGTGCTCCTTGAGACGCTCATAGCTTTAGATGTTTTATAGTGCCCTAAACTTATTTTATCTCTGACCCGTTTCCTTTGGTCTACATGTTTGTTTACCAATGTTCTCAAACCTCCGAGGCCACCACAGAGCAGCTGGATTTATACTGGGAACCAGTTACACACAGGTTCACTTGTTAGGTGACTTCTGAAGGCAGCTGGTTGCACTGGATTTTAATTTTGGAGAATCAGAGTAAAGGGAGCTGAACACAAATGCAAGGAACACATTTGAGATTTTTATTTGTAAAACATTTTGTGATGTGGGTTTCCTTTCATTTCACAGTTATGCTTTGCACTACTTTTATGCTGTCCATCACATAACATTCCAATAAAATCCATTAAGGTATTTGGTTTAATGTGACAATATATGGAAAAGTTATAGCATTATGTACAATTATTTTATGCAGTCTACATTTACCTGTAACTTTTTTTGTAAGACTGCGGTCAGAAAGCCATTGTATGGCTCCTGTTCATGCAGCGAAGCTACCATGCTGATCAGTAAATTTCCTGCAGGAAAGTAAACGTTCCTTTGTTCTCCATCGATTTCCACTGACCTTCTCCACTCCGCCACAGCAGGGGGAAGCAAGAGTAAAAGCCGGCACTTTCTTAAATTCCCCCGACTCACAAACACGTCCTCAACTCCACTGGGTTCAATCTGCATATCTCTACATCAATGGCTAATGTGGCCCTTTTAATTGCCTTGCAAAAAGCTTCAGATCGACCTGCACTCAAATGTTTGTAAAGACTGCTGACGTGGCTAAGTGCTGGACATGTGTCTTAAGTGTCCCCCAGGTGGTACTATAGCTTTAAAATAAAAATAAAAAAGGACAAGCACGTAAACACGGCAGACTGTTGATCCTGGATGTCCAGTGCTGGTGTTAGCAGATCCTAGCAGACAACTTGCTGGGGGTTGGCACAAAAGTGTGAAAACAGAGGGAGGGACATTGGGGGGTGGGGATCACCCTCTTAGAGCTGGTGGGGGGTAACAGATGTAGATGAAACAGCCCCGAAAAGGAAAGCGGCAGTCAGCCTTCATAAAGCTGATGGAGTATAAAGCCAAATGGAGAGGAACTGGTGGAGACTGGGTGGAACAACAAAGCTCAAGCTAACAGCTACCACTGCTGGGGGGTTCAAACGAGGACAACCGACTGTGGAGATCTGACATCACACCAAGGCATCAGAGTAAAACAAGGCTCACACATCGTAACAAATATGATCAGACAACAGAAGCCAAAAAGCTTTTTGAATTGGTAAAATTCATTTAAACTGTTAAGCTTGTTCACAGAAAAATCTTGTAAAGTGATCAACTGCTTATAGACAACAAACTACAATGTCATCAGTCCTGATAGCTCATATGCAATAATTTAGAATAATCTCTCCAATGAGGCTTGTCAAAAAGTACTTTTTGAAAATGTTAATCAACGAGAAGTTTGTTTCTCACAGGAGATTGGTGTATGAATGTGTGCTCGTTTATGAGTGCGATTGGGTGAATGTGGCTCTAAAACGCTTTGAGTGGTTGGTATGAGTGGAAAAGCATTTTATAAATTTGTGTTTGATTACACAAAGACGTGATTCACAGGCAAGGCAACAAAATGTGAGTTGAGATAAACCTCCTGAAACATTGTGGCCTCCACGGTGAGCCATTGCCATTTTGATCTAAGGCTAATTTCTTCTCACTCAGATATCATCAAATATACAGGAAGTGATCACAAAACAAGGCACAATTATGCATTTCAAGGTGAAGTCCTTTTAGTTATAGCAAAAACTACAACCGATCGTTGCAATAACCCTCATGAAGCAAACGCAGAAACAATACCTGGTGCCTCTAAAACGTTTCAGACCTGACTCTGATTTTGAATCTTAAAAAGCTGTCTTGAAAGAATAAAAGCTGGCAGCAGAATTTAACCTCCCTCTGAATAGTTTGTGCAATTAAGCCTGTTGTTTTTTATGATACACATTGCAAAGACATAGAAAAAAAAAAAAAAAATAAGGATAAAATAAAGACAGGAGAATCAAAGTTGGGATGAATGTTTCAGCCGACTGGGATATCTGGATGGAGTGTGGTACCATGAATTTGAGAAGTAACAAAAAGTGTACAGAGGTGCTGAACGAAACTCATTCAGAGGCACTAAACGTCATCAATGCACCACTGTCCCTTAAAAGTGCTGTTTCATGTTTTGGATAAGAAAATGCAGGAAAACTGATGACTTCATTTCAGTCCTCACTGGATTCCTCTGAGTTGTCTATGTCTGCATTATCTGATGAAGCCTTGGTGTGCTGCTCCCAGCCTCGGGCCTGAGCGATCACAGCAGGGGGCATGAGTGCAACACAGGCAGCCAGGCCAGAGACATGCTCTCTAAATTCAGTCTCGTTTTCCCACTCTCCTGTGTCTGTGTTGTACACGTGAACGTACTTCATCCTGTTGCCTTTATCGTGGGAGCGCCCGCACAAGACGTAGATGCGGCTGTCCAGCACAGCTATGCCGGGTTCTCCATGTCCAGATGGGAGGGGGGTCAATAAAGACCAAGAGTTTGCTGTGGGGTCAAAGCATGCTACCTGAAAAAAAAAAACAAAATAAAAGAGTAAACCATGAATGAGTAAGTTATTCAAATAACTGTTTAAACTGTAAGAATCCCTGACTCGAACAGTAATTCACATTGTGAAGTGTAAAACGTTATGCACAAATAAAAAAATAAAAAAAGCAAGGAAAACATCTCCGTCTGTAGTAAACAGCTGTGATGACTCATGACATACCTGCAGGACATCACGCCGATATCCACTATCATCATTACTACCTCCGATGACGTACGCGCGCCCATTCACAGCGGCCATGCCGTGCCACGCCCGCTCCAATGGCCCCTCTGCGCACGCTGTCCAGTGATTGGGTGCAGGGTCAAAACAGTAGGTCTCTCTAAGGTACGCCATTCCTCGACGGCCACATGTTATATAAATCCTGCCGTCTACCACCGCTCCAGCGTGAGCATACACCTGGACGGAAGGTTTGACCAACATTTAAGGAAAAAAGTCAACAAAAGTCAAGAAAAGGGGAACAGAGCATTTATAGCAGGTAAGTATATAGCACCACCATGTGGGCAATAGGAATACTACACGTATTTTGCCCAGATACACGCCTTGCAAGAGTATTCATAACCCTATGGAAGTTTTAATATTTCGTCATGTTCCACTAACCTCACAGTATTTCATTAGGATATTATGTGATAAAGTAACACAAAGTAGTATATAACTATGAAGCCAGTACACCTCCAGAAGTTACCTTATTAATAATTAGGGTCCATCTATGTGTAATTTAATCCAACTGTTTTATGAAGGCCATCCACCGGAACTGCCAGGCCTGGGCAAGGACAGTATTAATCAGAGAAGCACCCAAGAGGCCATAATAACTTTGGAGTTGCTGCAGAGATTCACAGCTCAGGTTGGTGAATTTGACGGTGGAAACTAGTTGTGTACAAATCAGGCCTTCATGGAAGAGTGGAATAAAGAAAACCATTGGATGTCCGGTTCATAGTTTTCCACAAGCCATATAGGGAACACAGTATGTGGAAAAAGGTTCAAAATCCAACATTTCGGTGGACATGCAAAACACTGCGTGTGCTGGAAAAGCAACATTGTCCCAACAGTGAAACACAGCAGTGGCAACGTCATGTGCTTTAGCAGGAACAGGGAATCTGGTCAGAGTTGATGGAAAGATGGATGCAGTTAAATGCAGGAGAATCCTTGAATATCACTTGTTATAGGCAACACCAGGGAAGTCCTTTGGTCTGCTTGTTTGGTCCGGAGCAAAAGCAGACTTATTTTTTTTGTTTGGTGTGGTTTGCTTTCACATTGTAGATTTTGCAAGTGAACTATAACTTATAAATAAAGCCACCTAATAGGGTGAATACGAACCAGCCCCGGTTCATATTCACACCATTAGTGAACCGCACCAGAGTCCGTTTGGAAGCGGACTGAGACCACCTCAAAAAGTGGCTCTTGGTCCGGTTGTTTGGTCCGGACCAGGGTTTGATTAGGGAGTATTCACATTTGCACAACGGGTCTGGACCAAGGGGGGAAACGAACTCTGATTCGCTAAAATCAGACCAAAAGTAGCAGGTGGGAATACACACTAGGACATGAGAGTAGGATAGAGATTCACCTTCCAGCAATCAAAGTGCTTTTACACTACAGACACATTCAACCACCCAAACGCACCAGTCATACACCGAGCTGCCTGCACCAATCAGCAGGCAACTCGGGGTTAAGTTCCTTGCCCAGGGGCACATTTACATGTGACAGAGGAGGAAGCTGGAATAAAACCCACAACTCTCAGATTGCAAGACAACTAAACTCCCTGTTGAACCATTGTCAGCGTTAGGTATGTATCACTTAACTTCCAGTTCACAGTAATGCACTGATTGGTGTTGTTTTTCCACACAATACTGATGTTTCCAGATGGAACGTGACAGTGTGAAAACGTTCAGAGGGTGTGAATAATTTTGCAGGCTGCTGTATTTTAAATTCTTACTTCTTTCCTCATCGGAGCAACAAACTCCCACTTGTTGGTGCTCGGGTCGTAGCGCTCCACGGAATCCAGCTCACTCCTGTAATCACGCCCACCGATGGCATAAATATGGCCGCCCACCACACAAACGCAGTGGTCGGCATGTTGCTTCTGCAGAGGCTGGATGGAGCACCAGCTGTTGTGACGAGGGTCATATCTAAAAAAAGCAAAGTCTCAGAGGAGGGACTCCAACTCCAGAGATGAAATCTGAATAAACTAGATTAGATCTGTGGGGAAATAAGAGCTAATTTGGGATCAAACCACCTAATCTTTATTAGGAGATGAGCTGGTTTTCAAAGTTAATTTTTTCTAATACAGAAAACGTAATGTGATTTAACAAATCCTTTCTCACCTCCAGCAACGACTCTCTGCACGAAAGCCACTGTTGTTCTTATCTCCTCCAATAAGGTAAACAAAGTTGTTAAGCACGGCGATGCCCTGGTTGGACATTCGAGGAGCGTGAGCTGCTTGGAGAGTTCTCCACTCACTCCAGCTTGGGTGGTACACCTGGAACATGTGCTCTGCATCTACAAAGGAGCTGGAGCTGAACATCCCCCCAAAACCAAGGATACAGTGGAAGATGGATCGTGGCTGAGTGAGGTGGCTCTGCAGGACGGGCTGCCACAACTCATGTTCGTGGTATCTTAGGGCCGCTGAAATGGAGTCCTTCAGCGGACATGAGTCCAGTCTGCTGTGGAGTCTCTGCAACACTTCCTTCTCAATTAGGCTGAACCGGACCGCATCAAGCATCCTGAAGTTGTCCTTTGAGTTAAAATGGGCAAAAACAGTTAACTTCAATGCAGATGTTTTATTAAATCATAAGGCCCTATAGATGATAAAAGACGCATGTAGAATCAAAACACACCTTTTGACTGACCTGTAAGTCAACCTGGTCAGTTTCCACCTCCTCAGGGCTGTAGTGATAGTGAAGTGCAGCCTCGTACACCTCATTCTCACTGGCCACCTGAAGCTCATCACTGCTCAGCACCATGAAGACATCCTCCTCAGGGAGTTGGCGGTAAACGTCTGTCCGAGACAAAGTCTGAATGTTCCTGAGGATGTACGAGTGGACCTTGGCTTTGAGATGTTCAAGTCCATAGACATCAGCCAAGTGAAGGACCTCTAAAATGTTGCTCTCATCCAGCCAGGAGAACAGGAAGTCACAGCAGAAGCTGATGACATTTTCAAGCTGTTAAAAAGAAGAAGTTTTAGTTGAACTCAACAACGTTTACTGACTGACTCAACCAAGCATACCTGAAAGAGCGTTGCAGCTATCAGAATCTCCTGAACATTCTCCAGGTCTAACTCGATCTCAGAAGTGTAGATGTAATCGAGAATTTTTTTCATGGCTGTGTAGGATACTCCTTGAATAGGAATCTCATCCTGCTGCATTTCACGCAGGCCTCCAGCAAACATGCCCCTAGTGGAGAAAGTTTAAACGTGGTTTAATCTGGTCAAAGTGCAGCCCCAAAGTCAGAATTCTGTCTGAAGTCTATGAGGAGGATTAACTTGATTAATCAGGTTCAATTTCATTCATTTAGATTGTGTTATTCATATCCAATAAATATATTTTGACACGAGGACCTGTTTGGGTTGTAAAGTGCCAAGAGATTATGCTTGTTATAGATCGGCACTAAATAAATAAGACGAACTGAAGATGTACTTGGCTAGTATGTACTATCCAATACAGATTAAAATCCGAGAAGCAAACATACAAAGCATAACTGGCTGTTCATTGCAGTTGCTGCACCTGGCAGCTTTTAATAGGACCAGTTCTGTTTAGAGACGCACTGATCAGAATTTTAGTTGCCGATTTCCGATCTCAGTTTTTTGTTCTAATTTTATATGTTTTATCTTAAAAGAACTAAGAAGCTATAAGAGCACCATTAAATCTTATTGTTTTTGTAGCCTTCCTGATATCTGCTAAAACCTGTTCTGTGGCGCAGGCATAGAAAATACCGCTTCCTTTTAAATATCTTGAGCTTTATCATGCCTTACATCTCAGTCTATCCTCTGACATCATGTTCAAGACCTCACTGATATTAGAAATAACTAAAATTGAACCTTCTTCCCTCAGTAACAGCCTTCACACTGAAGAGTGCTGTTATCAGAGCAAACTGGAAAGCGCTTAAGTATGGTGCATTTACTCATTGAAAAATGATCTGTTTTTTGACCTTCTGACCAGTTCAGGCATTGGTTTTCCAATTTAGCTAATTTCTCTTTACATCTCTGGTTCTATTCTGAGACAAAATTTCTCAATTTCCTTATTTGTCCTGGACCAAAATTTGGTACTTATGGAGAAAGCTTGAGATTTACTGATACATAACTCATCCCAGAACCTGTTTCCCAGTCAAGGGATTAATCAAACCCACTTACTGTGGGTTTGATTAATCCCTTGACAAATGTGTGTCTAGAAACAGTCACTATCTGCAGGTCGGACATCTGATGTGTTCATTTTATAAATGCTTTGAGTTGTTAGAGATATTGCTAACTCTACAACTGCAGTTGATGACCCACTGTACAATCACATATTCGGTGAGTTGTACGAGGAAACGTAGGCTGTATACTGCACAGACTATAAATGTATAACCACTGAAATCTGATCCGATCTAACGTTACCTATACAATACTGTACTAACATGTACAACTGAAAACTCATTGTACTGAATCAGTGAAAGGCAGCTGAAGAATTGACATTTGCTACTTTTGAAAAAAGTTTTTTTATATATACATTTTTTGTTTGGATTTCACAAGAACTGACCCAAACGTTCCCTGATAAACAAAGTGCGCAGCATTATGAAAGACTCCAACCATGCCAGACAGAAACTCTTTTCCCTCCTGCATTTAGACAAGAGGTACAGAAGGTCTGAATTACTCCTTCACGTTTTCTATGTGAAGTAATAATTAGGAAGTAATATTAACATTTTGGAGTCGCCAAACCAGAGACCCGACCTGAATCTGATTGAGAATCTGTAGAGGGAGACAAAGATTAGGGTGATGGCAAAGACCCGGAGCTCATCACCAATAAAGATAAATTACCAAAATACCAGCGAAAAAACACAAAAAGCCAATATTAAGAATGGTTTGATTACTGATTGTAAAGGTTTTACCACCTTTATTGTGGGATATTTCGCATACAATTCAAATGAAAAACAAATGTATCGAATAATGAAAAATGAAAGGCAGCAATAACCCAGTTGTATACATGTACACAGCCTTAAACTAATTCTTTGTTGAAACACAATTTGATCACTTTCACAATTGAGTCTTAACATCAATCATAGGCAGTCTTACTTCAGTGAATCTACCCTGGTAGGAGATTACTGACATTTGGTCATTTGATTACTGATACCTGATGCTCAACTCATAGTTTGCAGAGAGGTTAAACCTAAAAACAGTCACCAATGACTGAAGAAAATATGGAACAACAGTTACATGACCTAAAGTGGAAATTTCTGCAAAAAAGACTGAAACTACTCAAGGAAGCAACAACAACACTTAAGGAGATGCAGCAATTTACAAAAAGAGCTGGATGTGTACCATGACAACAATGTCTGCATATGTCTGGATTGAAGGGTAGGGCTGCAAGACACCATTCTTTTATTTCCTAGTGAAAACACCCAGGCCTGGGCAAAATATCCTAAATATTGTGGGAGAATGTGTTATGGACTGATGAAACCAAACTGGAACATTTGTGCCATAACTCCAAATGGTATGTCTGGTACAAAAACACAGTGGCACTGAGTGAAAGAACACCATACCAACAGGCGAGCAAAATTGGTGGCAGCATCATGCTCTGGGGTTATTTTTCTTCAAAAGCAGATGTTTGTATCAATGTGGAAGAAGCTAAGAAAAGTCCTGACAGTTTTGACCCCAATCCTTCAGGTGTCTGTTTGAAAGCTGAAGAAGCATCACTGAGAGCCCAAGCATACATCCAAATCAACAAAACAATCGTGACATCATGAGAGGAAAGCCGAAGTTTTGGAACGGCCGAGACGGAAATCAGATAAAAAAGGAAAGAATTGTCAGAAAATCAGGAGTCTTTCTGCATGGACTTTGCATGTTACCCCATGTATGCATGGGTTCTCTCCGGGTACTCTGGCTCCCTCGCACAGTCACATGACTGTTGGATTAATTAGTTTCTCTAAATTGCCCTCAAGTAAGAGAAGGCGTGCATGATTTTTGTCCTGAGTGTCTCTGTGTACCCTGCCTCTCGCCCCATGACAGCTGGAGATAGGCTGCCCCCCCTGGACTCTGCACCACAGTCATTGTGTCTAATGATGTTAGGCTGCAGACTTCTGCAATATCTGATCAGCTTGCATTATGCATTGTGAACTCTATTGTAGAACAGAAAAAAGATTACAATTTTATAGCAAACCAGATATGTTAAAAAAATAAATAAATACTGAAAAGTGCAAGGCTATTCAGTCTTGGCCCCAATTGAGGTTTTCACAAAATAAGTTTATTTAAAGTACCTGTAAGAGTTTTTAGGAAAGTACCTAAAATTCTCGCATGTGACACTCATTAAAAGAAGCTAAATCAAAAAGGAAAGCAAGAGTAAAGCTGCAGCCAACGCTTCTGTGAGTCGTACCTGAAATAATCACAAGAGGCAGCCAGAAGTACACGGTGGGCTTGGATGGACCGACCCTCCACCAGCAGCACAACATCGGACAGGGTTCCGCTCTGTCTCAGGGTGTGGATGCCGTCCATCAAGCTGGGGAAGTGAGTCCAACTCTTGAACATCTGTCGGTCCGGACGACCCGAGGAGCCAGCCTGTCTAACCGAACAAATCAGCTCCCGTCCGTTCTCAGCCATTATAAACCAGTGACCTTTAGGTTTCATCCCTTTCACCTGCCTGGCAGCACCATAATGCGGTTGTTTCACAGCTGGACGCGGACTGCTAACAAACAGGAAGAGGAGGTCCAGCTAGAGACATATGAGAGCTGATTTTTGATGTGTCATTTGACAGGCGATGCACACAGTTTCCCCCGGTTTAAGATACAGAGCTGTAGAAAACATAAAAGTACAACAATAAATACCTGCTGCCGTCAAACTGTTAGCTGTTCTCCTGATGCTAAGCTAGTAGTTACGTGTTATACAAGCTAAAAACAGGTTAGCCTGCAGGCTGCTGTAACGCTCTGTGTAACAAAACACTTCAAAACTGTACCAGGATTAATAGGCAGAAACGTTGCCGTGTCATTAAAGAAAAAAGCCGCTCTGAAACAGTAGCTTAAACAGAAAATACTTGCTTATAATACAGGAAGGATGATTTCTTCCTGACAGGTCAAAACAAGTTTGTTTATATTTTTAGTGTTGCGTTGAAAGCTCAAACGCCATTGGTCTGTCATCGTCCGGCCCAGTTTTTCTGCTCGAGCCAATCACATCGCGCTGACTTTTGGGAAGCGAATCACATTTTTTCAAAGCAGTTTTGTTGCCTGCACAACCTTTGGCCCCTTAGACATGCTATTACGAAAAAAAACAACAACAAAAAAACAACCAGTAATAGCAAAACAAACAGAAAATGATCTGGAAATATTAAAGCACCATGTCAAGTCACCAGTCAGGAAGTTAAATCTTGGGTTTAAAATAGGTTTTCCAAATGGACCCATAGCATACGGCCAGTTTGGTTACGAATAAAACATGAAGGAAAATGTTTCATAAGATTCCACACAACATTTTGCTTATATAGCAACAATCTCCACATTGTTGCATCTATATGCTCTTTTTGTAAAACTGAGCTAGAAGCCGTTTTCTTGTTAATGTCTTTTCGCTTTGAAATTTAGCAGAAGAATTTGTCACAATTACACCTGAAAACATAATTAGTAAACATTAATATGAGAACAAATTCATAGCTGACATAAATTTGATCAAAAAATCAAATTTTGATAATACCTTTCCCAGAACTAACCACCTTTTCCTGTAAAAGTCAACAAAAGTCATAATACATCATATCTATAAAAGTTTTATTTTTAAAATCTGACCTATTGACTTCATGTACCGATTGTCCTCTTTCCTGATTTGTTTTGTGGTGATTTATTTACACCTTTCATTATTTGTATACCCCTACATGTTTTTATAGCAGTGTAAGTTGCCTATTTTACTGTCTCTTTCATTTTCTGTTATGCTTTCTAAGTGAACATTTGTGCAATAAACATCGTGGAAAAAACACCGATTTTGTACATATTGAAATAGGATATTGGCATACTTTTTATTTGATTTTTACATTTGCAGGGCTGAATGCAGAGATGTGAATTTAATTAATTCTAGCTGTTGAACACAAGAGGGGGCTGTAAGATGCCCAGCTATTTTTATGGCGCCCTAATTTACTTTCCAGCCATTTAAATCCACCAGCACCAGAAGCTGAACGTAGCCTCTCGTAGATTTCCCTTGTTTCCTTGCAGTTTTGTTTTCATGATTTTCAACAATTTCTTTACATTTTACTGCAGCAACATTATGTTTTCCAGAGAAAGAGATTACACACAGTAAATAAGTTAAGACTGCAACACAAAACGAGTTTTAAATATGAAGATAATACACAGAAGTAAAATTTTTGATGTACAAAGAGATTTTTTCTCAAAATCATACATATTTGTCATTTTTGCCACTTTCACCCACAGCTGTTCTGTAAAGCTCTCTTATCTTTGTAAAAGGAGATTAGTGGACAAACAGCATCACAAACACCAATGAACACAGGAGACAGGTTAGAGATAAAGCTTTGTTATAGGTTTAAAGTAGGGTTAGGTTATAACAAAATATCTCAAGCTTTAAACATCTGACAGAGCATTGTTACGTCAATTATTTTAATTGTAGAATATAGCCCAACTTCAAACCTACAAAGCCATTTTAGGCATAGCTGCCCACCTACATGGCAGGCCACGGGAGGACAGCATTACTCAGTGAGGCAGCCAAGAGGAGCTGCAGATATTCACAGCTCAGGTACGAGAATCTGTTGGCATTTCACAAATCTGACATTTATGGAAAAGTGACAATTGTACAAAGAAAGTATATGGATGGTCTGATTTGTTTTCCAAAACCAATCTAGCAGAAACAGCACAAAATTGAGAACAAAGTACTGTGGTGAAATGAGAGCAAAACTGGAGCCTTTTGGCATACTTAAATAATGTTAAATGTGGAGTAAAAAGGAAAAAAAACAGGGGCATCAGAAAAGAAATGCAAACCATAGTAAAAAAATTTAAAAAAACCTGCATCCATCCTCTTCTACTAGTTTGCATGTTGGGTTTAACTCATAGAACCTCAATAAAATAAACTGGTTTTTAGATGTAAAGTGACAAAATGTAAACCTTCAGAGGGTGTGAATACATCTGCAATGCACTCTAAATCTTGTCTTTCTATCCACTGTTTTCCACATCACTATTAGCATCTTGATACATTTTCTGAGGCAGCTATGGTTGTTATGGCTTTTTCATACACACATATATAAATAACACTGGCTTTCATGTTGCTTAGGCTTTACAGCTCCATTCATCTTATGTTGAAACTTCAATTTGCACACATCATTTCTTGACAGCAGAGGGTTTTTTCCTCTCTCTGCTTCCATAAACACTGTTGAAATAATCTATCACTTGATCCATTTCCTGTCCGATGTACATTGCAGTGTGGCATGCAAGGAAAACTAAGAGGTAGGCAAGGAGCAGACTTTTCTTTTGCATGCAGATATGTTTTTGACAGGGAGTCACCAAACATTAGAGAGAAGTTCAGGTCTTTTCTTCCTGTATTGGTCACCGACCCTACCAAAAACATTCTATGCCACATAGCGGATAGATTGTAAAGCAGCAAATGATACCATGTATATTTGCACAATTCAACCATGTCTTTCTTTTTTTGTAAAAAAAAAAAAAAAACTTCATATATACATAGTTACAAAAATATTTATATTTCTCTTTTATGTTTCTGAAAAAAAAAAAAATTTATAGTAGAACCACAGCTAAATTCCTTGCTTGTGTCCACAAACTTGGCAAATAAAGCTGATTCTGTTCTGTTACTAGCTACTGTTTATCAAGCACTTGCAAACATTCTTGCACATGTTGCTGATTAGGGTTTCCTAATCACAGGTTGTTGTCTCAGGTAGTGTAAAAAAAAAAAAAACTGCTACAGTGGGCTTTGTTGGACCCCTATGTCACAAAAGGCCTGACTGATTTGGCCATTACCGAGAGTGCAGCATTCCAATGCATTAGCAGAGCATCACTTTCCATCAGCAGAGGGATGTGCAGAGGAGGTACAGCAGCCCATGGGACGGAAATGAAAAATGAATACAAAGTGGGCAGCATTTACAGAATGAGCTGTCAAGTTCTTCCACACAAAGACTTGAAAATGGAGGCTGGCAATAAGGGCTCACAGACAAACAGAATACTGCATCTCCAAACACAAGACCCAATCAAGTCTTTTAGTATTTTTAAACACTTATTAGCCTAAATACTTGGAGATTATTTTAAGAATCCATTTTTGAGCATCTGTAGAAAGGACAGGTACAGAAAATGTATATTGAGTATATTAAGCTTCTACAAGCAATGAAGCCCTGCAGCAGGATTTTATGAAAAAGTGAATGTACCAGCCGTGTACAACAAAATAGCCCCTGTTTGCTACATCTGATAAGAAAAGAAACTGGCAGCTGATTAGTTTGGGACAGCAGAGCACCAGCCGTGACAGTTGTCCTGCGTCCTTCTTCTCCTCTCTGTCATAGATGATTTTACTGCTGAAATTAAAAAACCAAAACAAAATCAGCTGTGATGTATAATATTGTTTAACAGAAATCTAGATAAATAGGATGTTTACAGTATATAAAGTACCAATGAAAGTTAACATTCATTCATCAATCAGAATGAGATTTAATGATGAAAATGCAAAAGGTTCATTCACCAGAATTGAATGATCATGCTAAACATTTCAGTTAAACAGGAATTCAGTGCAGAATTTTGAATTCATGGTGAATTTTCTCTCATCCAGGCATGGTCAAACATATACAAACAAACTCAAATATATGCATACACTTCTTCTAAAATATGGCCAACTGTCCTTTAGAGAACTGTGGAGACAATACGCACGTTTTGACTGCTTAAAAGTCAGCAACTATAAACTCAAACTGTTCTACATGAATCAGAATCAGAAAAGCTTTATTGCCAAGTACGTTTTTGGACATACAAGGAATTTGTTTTGGTGTAGTCGGTGCAATACAGTACAAATTAAACAGTATAAACATATCTACAATATAATATAAATATATGTGCACAGTTTTAAGTGAGTGAGAGTAAGTATAGAGCAGTATAAGATGCAAGAGCAATACAACAGTGCAGGTGATCATTGTGCAAGTAAAGCAGGAGTCCAAGCTGATGTAGGAAGTCACAGCCTCTGTGTACTTGTCCAGACTGTTGGTAGTAGTCCTGAATACATCCCAGTCTGTACAGCCTAAACACGCCTGGAGATTCTCCACGGCCTCACTGCTCCACTTCCTTGTCGTCCTCACCACAGGTTTGCAGAGCTTTAGTTTCTGCCTGTATGCAGGAATCAGGTGGACCATGATGTGGTCGGATTGGCCCAGTGCAGCACGTGGGACGGCGTGATAAGCGTCTCTGATGGTGGTGTAACAGTGATCCAGAATGTTGTCCTCTCTGGTCGGACATTTAATAAACTGTCTATATTTGGGGAGTTCGTGGGTCAGATTACCTTTGTTAAAGTCACCAACGACGATTACTAAGGAGTCCGGGTTGGTCCGCTCCACACTCAGTATCTGGTCGGCGAGCATGCGCTGTGTGACCTGCACGTTAGCTTGCGGCGGGATGTAAACACCGACTAGGATGAACGAAGCGAACTCACGGGGGGAATAGAAAGGCTTACAGTTTATGATGAAGGCTTCCAGGTCTGGAGAACAGTGCTGCTGAATCACTGTCACGTCGTTGCACCAACCACTGTTGAGGTAGAAACAGATTCCTCCACCTTTCGCTTTGCCGGAGAGTTCCGTGTCTCTGTCCGCTCTGTAGAGCTGGAATCCTGCCAGCTGCAGCGCAGAGTCCGGTATTAATCCACACAGCCACGTCTCCGTGAAGCACAAAACTGCCGATGAATAAAAGTCCCTGTTTTTCCCCAACAGCAGTTGTAGTTCCTCCATTTTGTTGGGAAGTGAGCGCAGGTTAGAGAGAAATATTCCAGGTAACGGTGTTCGTAGTCCACGCTGGCGAAGACGTACCAGCACCCCAACCCGTTTCCCTCTCTTCCGGCGTTTCACCGCGTGAACAAAGGTGAGCGGAACCTTTAACCAGAATGTCCAAACATTCCAGAGCAGTAGGCAGAAAAGTTGGAAATAACTCCTCTGGTGTAGTAGCCCTGATGTTCATGAGTTCTTCTCTGGTGAGAGAGCTCCGGGTACCATCACAGAAGACCATTTTAAAGCAAAAAACAAAACAAAACAATGCGCACCAACACGCCGAGGCGACCATCTGCGGCGCCATCTTGGATCTAGATGAACATGCCAAATGTCTTCTGTAAGGTTTATAGTCAGAGAAGACAAAGATTGAATGAGAAGACGTTTTATTGAGGTTGTTAAGGTAAGGCTTTCATACCAAAGGAGAATTTACCTGCTGTCAAGCATGGTGGTGTTATCATCATGCTGAGGGTCTGCTTAGCTGCAAGTGGTATGGGTGCTTTGCAAAGAGTGCATGGAATAATAAGCACAGAACTACCTTGAATGTCTTTTGGGTGTACCAATAGGACAATGATCCCAAACCTACATTAAAGCTGATTTTGGAATTGATAATGCAGGCTAACACTGAGCCTCAGGAAGGGCCCAAACCTCGACCCCATTAAAAAATTTGCAATGCTTGTTTAAAACCGTGTCTGTGTCAAGAAATTAAATAAATAGTAGAATTTTTGAATCATGCTGCTAGCTTGCTGCAAATAGTGTCTAGTTTCCCTGGTACTCTCTTAAGCACACCTATTGGGAATTCAAGTATATATTTGAGCTTGTATGTATAACTTTTACCATGTGTGAATTAAAGAAAATCAACAATAAATGTAAACTTGTGCAATCAACTGTTGTTTTTAAAACTCATAGAAGCTGTTTGTTGTACAATCACTCGACCCTGATAAAAGAATGGTCCAAATGCATTATTAAAAGCTCAAAATTAATATGCATGCACGGCCATGAAGAGTGTATGTCAAGTTTACACCTTCAATGTAAAAAATAGAACATGTTTCCTTGTTTGCATAATCTGGAGAATAGGCAAATGTGAACTGCACGTCAAATCCTAAATGTATGGCTCATAAAAGAGCAGGAGCAGTACGCAGTAAACTGTGTGTACTTTATCACACATACCACCCACCCTATGATTCACAAGATGAAAGGATCGTTTTAAGTGACTTAGATGCAGATGTGGCATACGATATTTTCCAAGTGCAGTGGGGTGATTGTGAAGGGAAGTAATCAATTTTCCTCCAGGCCAAAGTCTTGCAAACACAGCAACTTCCAGCCCAGCCAGCAACTCCAAGACAGCAGCCACCAGGAGACTCAGAGCTTAAACCTAAATGGGAATTTATGCTGCCTCTTTATATTTATTCTACTTGATTCTGTGAGAATATTTTCTTGGACAACACAGTGTGATTATTTGGAGAAATAATTAGAAAATAGTTGTCTGTGTTCAGCAAGAAAACATGTTGCTTCAAATTAAATAGAAAATAGCTGACATTTGTTGCTTGACCATAATGTCAGCTCCCAAATCAGATGGATCTTTTTCTTCTCTAGTTTTGTCTCTGCAGGTCGAATTCTTCTGTTGGAAAAAAAAAAAGGCTGAGAATGTTCCTCCTAACAGGGGAGGTAAAGAAAGCAAACCAGTACTGCTAAAATATTTAATACTACCTACGGTGTGTGCAGCTCCACAGTGTGGATGAATTGTCAGTTGTTGACATAGGGACAAAAATGGTTTTTTATCCTGTTCATTTAAAGATTGCACCAACCTTGGAATGTTTTTTTTTTGGGTGTGTAGAAACAGAATGAGGAATGATCACTTTTTCACACATGGCCCTCACACACATCAGGATATTGGGCATCTCCCAGAGGAATGTATTACACAAGACAGCAGGCGAGAACATGACAACACCAGATTGCTGGGTTAGACTCTGCCTTGACAGCAGCTCTCCAAGGGAATGATGGGTCTGTGTCATGAACCTTTTACCTTCACTGCCGCTGGAAGATGAGAAACATTGTTTTACACTGACAACATTTCTGTGTATTATCCCCATTAAAAATGGATCCGTGTGGATTTACTGTGAGAATTTAAATGTTTATCACATACTTATGATAAATAAGAGTGTGTCATGCCACAGAGCTGAGCACAGGTTTGTGTGGTGTGCTCTCTCTCTCTCATCTTCAACGATTTCTTGGATTTACCAACTTCTACTGGAGATTCATCAGGAACTACAGCATCACCATTAACCACCCCCAGTTCTACCAAGAAGACATTTTTCTGGACTCCTGAGGCTGAAGAATCCTTCAAGACCCTTAAAGAAAAGTTTGCTTCAGCACCAATCTTGATGGTAAGCATCACCCATGTGCATTCTTCTCGAAACGTTTCGCCTATCCAGAACAAAACTACGACGTTAGGGACCGAGAACTACTTGCCATTAAGATGGCATTGGAGGAGTGGCGTCACTGACTGGAGGGCACCACCATCCCTCTTGATCTACTGCTGTTTGCCTCCCTGCCTATCCACCCTCCAACCTCGCACACCACCACCTGGAAAGGGGTACTAAAGAGAAGCATTCAAACCTCACAACCACCCCTCCTGTTGACCTCAGTCTCTGTGGCATTGCTCACCTCCTCGGGACAAATCTCTCCTTCATTCCACAGTAAGAGACTTTTTCCAACAATCCTATTCTATCTGCTCCTGTCATTCATACTCACCAACTGCTCCTCCTCATTGTGCCGACCCAGAAGAACCAGATGCCTGGACCGCACCGCTGAATTAACCTGTGTTTAACTTTCATCCTGCCTCTTGTTGCTTGCTTTAGAGTCTCCAGTTATCATGACAGAATGATAATGGAAAGAATTTTGATTGGAATGAGCTAAAAGAAAACGGTTGCGGAGAGATCTCATATGTCATGTGTGTCTGGACATTTTGTTTCTCTGTCACTGCTTACATTCACTTTTCACCTCTTGATATTGGCATATGGGCTATTTTTGGGGTGTGACATCCACCATCCAGTTTGCAGTGACAACGTAATTGTAAATTCTGAATCATAGGGTGGAAACCAGTGAGCCAGGGGCGAGACAGGAAAGAAGAGTGACTGCGGTGCGGTGCACACAGATGTGTTCAGCGCCAAGATGAATGCTTATGTGGTCAAAGAAAACAGGAAGGGCATGGTGAGCATCCATATGAATTAAAAGGGAGAAGGGTCACAGACACAGACACGCTCTGGACTGATTCAACCTTTCAGTCCGCTTATGCAATTGTGCCTTATTAAACCTCAGTCTTACACCGCTTGTTCATCTGTTTATTTATTTTGGTTATTTCTCCTTTCTCTTTTCCCTGCATTAAATTGTCATACTGCTCTATGTGCATTTTTAAGAAATATCTACAGTGGAATCAGACAACTCTGTTCTTATACCAGTGGGTTTTCCAGTAGGTTGCAAACATGAAATGAGAAAAAACTGCTTTCAGTAATGGGTCTAAAGGAATGGTTTGATACTTTATCCACTTACACGCATCACCTGCAGGTGTGAAATCTTTCAGAAATGGTCCAGAGAGGTGACATGTGAGAAAAAGCAAATGGGCACAGCACCTTTTCCTCATTCCTGTCTGAAAATATTCAACCAACTCCACAGAAATATCTGTAAGAATAGGTGAATATATACTAATTTGTCTTACCTTCTGTGCATAATTTCGTTTCTTATGGAGTATTTACTAATACCCCAAAAGTTCAATATATTTTATTGGGTTTTTTGTGATAGCAAAACACAAAGTAACGTATGAGTGTGAAGGAGAAAGACAATGACACATAGTTTTCATCTGAAAAGTTCAATATTCAGCTCCTCTGATTTAAAACCTTGGAGATTATGTTCCTACCAGCTACGTACATCTAAAGACTGACATTTTTGGCCATTCTTACAAAGCTTAAACTCACTGAAATTGGATGGAGAGAATTCAAAAACATACATTTTCAAGTTTTGCAGCAGATTCTTAATTGAATTTTAATCTGGATTTTGACTGGCCCGTTTGAGCACCTGCATATGCTTTAATCTAAACCTTTCAATTGTTGGTTTTCTTCTAGGATTGTCCTATCTTTAGCTCTGCCTAGCCTCTCATCAACCCCGACCAGCTTTCATGTCCCTGCTTAAGAAAAGCATGCCCACAGCATGATGCTGCCACCACCATGTCTCATTGTGGAAAAGATATGTTTAGGGTGATGTACGTTTTCGGCCACACATAGGTTACGTTCAAGCCAAAAAGTTACATTTTGGTCTCATCTGATTGGAGCAACGTCTTCCATATATTTGTTCCAGAATTGTGGAGTGCAGGCCTGAAAGTTGTTATGTCAGCAGATGATACTGCCTGAGCTGTAGATGTAGATGTCTCAAGCTCCTTCAGAGTTACCATGGGCCTCTTGGCTGCTTCTCTGGTTAATGTTCTCCTTTACCATCCTATGAGTTAAGGTGGATGCCCGCATCATGTTAGGTTTACAGGTATTCCACTAGCTTTCAAAATTCAATTGAAGGACTGAACAGCCTTTAAGATTAGAATCAGGGGTTGGCTGTTTCAAAGCTTGAGATTTTTTTTTTTGTGACCTAACCCTGTTTTAAACTTCTCTACAATGGAATTTATAAAAATAATAAAACTGGAACAGCCAACCCCTGATTCTAATCTTAAAGGCTATTTATAATTAGCAGGAAGCATTGCATTTAAACTCCAATATGGGAAAAGTAAAAAGTAAATTTCTCAGCAAAAAGAATCCACTGGAATGCTCGCTAAGCTGGATTATTGACTTTGAAAGTCGCAGAAACTTCAAGAGCCCTGACCTTAAAATCTGACATGGCTGCCCCATGTACAAAAGTTGGTGATATCTTTCATAATAAATAATAAACAAAGTACAGAAAGAACAGAATCAGAATCGCTTTATTGCCAAGTTTGTACATACAGGAAGCTGTTGATCCACTGACAGGTGGAGGCTGGGACGTTGAGCTGGGTGAGCTTCTGATGGAGGATGTCTGGTATGATGGTGTTGAAGGCCGAGCTGAAGTCTACAAACAGGATCCTGGCGTACATCCCTGGGTGGTCGAGGTGTTGCAGGATGAAGTGTAGACTTAAGTTAACAGCATCATCTGCCAACCTGTTTGGTCGGTAAGCAAATTGCAGGGGGTCCCGCAGGGGGCCTGTGATATCTTTCAGGTGCTTCAACACCAGCCGCTCAAAGGATTTCATGACCACAGACGTCAGGGCTACAGGCCTATGATGGTGGGTTTCTTAGGAACCAGAATGATGGTGGATCGTTTGAGGCAGGAGGGGACCTCACATTTCTCCAGTGACTTGTTGAAGATCCTTGTGAAGATCGGAGCGAATTGATTTGCACAAGCTTTCAGGCATGAAGGCAGTGTGCAATAGCAACCTACTCCAAAGCTAAATCTTTCCTTAAAAAAGAAACAGAACACCCTCCATTCTGCCAGGATTATTAGCAATGAGCTAGAATAAGTTGACCAATACCCACAGTCTGATCTTAGACTCCTTTCGTCTTGTCTCAAAGAAAGTCAGTAATTGAGTCAAGTGATTAGATTTCTTGCCACAGAAAGGCCCACAAGAATGGGCTTATTCTGGTATGAAGAGAGCTGAGTAAACAAAAAGGTGACATAAATATCCATATACAGTAAATTGGAACATTTTTTAAAGCTGTTTTTTTTCAGTAAGTCAGTTCCCTAAACGAAACAATTTATTTACATCATATACAGGGGTTGGACAATGAAACTGAAACACCTGGTTTTAGACCACAATCATTTATTAGTATGGCGTAGGGCCTCCTTTTGCAGCCAATACAGTGTCAATTCGTCTTGGGAATGACATATACAAGTCCTGCACAGTGGTCAGAGGGATTTTAAGCCATTCTTCTTGCAGGAAAGTGGCCAGGTCACTACGTGATACTGGTGGAGGAAAACGTTTCCTGACTCGCTCCTCCAAAACACCCCAAAGTGGCTTAATAATATTTAGATCTGGTGACTGTGCAGGTCATGGGAGATGTTCAACTTCACTTTCATGTTCATCCATCCAATCTTTCACCAGTGTTGCTGTGTGTATTGGTGCATTGTCATTCTGATACATGGCACCACCTTCAGGATACATTGTTTGAACCTTAGGATGCACATGGTCCTCAAGAATGGTTCGGTAGTCCTTGGCAGTGACGCGCCCATCTAGCACAAGTATTGGGCCAAGGGAATGCCATGATATGGCAGCCCAAACCATCACTGATCCACCCCCATGCTTCACTCTGGGCATGCAACAGTCTGGGTGGTACGCTTCTTTGGGGCTTCTCCACACCGTAACACTCTTCGATGTGGGGAAAACAGTAAAGGTGGACTCATCAGAGAACAATACATGTTTCACATTGTCCACAGCCCAAGATTTGCGCTCCGTGCACCATTGAAACCGACGTTTGGCATTGGCATGAGTGACCAAAGGTTTGGCTATAGCAGCCCGACCGTGTATATTGACCCTGTGGAGCTCCTGATGGACAGTTCTGGTGGAAACAGGAGAGTTGAGGTACACATTTAATTCTGCCGTGATTTGGGCCGCCGTGGTTTTATGTTTTTTTTATACAATCCGGGTTAGCACCCGAACATCCCTTTCAGAAAGCTTCCTCTTGCGTCCACAGTTGATCTTGTTGGATGTGGTTCGTCTTTCTTGGTGTTATGCTGACATTACCCTGGATACCGTGGCTCTTGATACATCACAAAGACTTGCTGTCTTGGTCACAGATGCGCCAGCAAGACGTGCACCAACAATTTGTCCTCTTTTGAACTCTGGTATGTCACCCATAATGTTGTGTGCATTTCAATATTTTGAGCAAAACTGTGCTCTTACCCTGCTAATTGAACCTTCACACTCTGCTCTTACTGGTGCAATGTGCAATCAATGAAGACTGGCTACCAGGCTGATCCAATTTAGCCATGAAACCTCCCACACTAAAATGACAGGTGTTTCAGTTTCATTGTCCAACCCCTAGATTACACATAGATAAACAGATGATCGCACATAACAAACCTCTGAGGCCTGCACAGATACTGAAATGAAATTACCCACAGGTGGGCTATTTAAAATTATCCTTAGGACCTGCTGTTTTTGGGTGACTTCTGCAAGTAATTGGTTGCAGTGGATTTTATTCAAGGGTTTAGGACTAAATAAGGATGAATATGTATTGATGCCACTCCTCTCTGGTTGTTGTGTGAAAACAAGAAAAAAAGGAATCCCATGTATCATTTCGTTCACTTCCATTCGTTATGTCCTATTGAAAATAAAATAAGTCAAATTAATAAGTAAAGTTTGAGGTTGAAAAGTCGCAAAATAAAAAATAAACAAATTGAAAAGGAATGAATACTTTGACAGGTACTGTGCAATCTTGGTTAATGTGGTCAGATTAGACTGTTGCAGACACTATGTACCATTTGTTCTTCTGTAAACCAGTCATGTGAGGTATTACACTCCAGTAAGACATCCTTAAGACCTGCTGTTTTTGACATCTGCTGACTGTCTATCAGTCACAGTTTGAGCAGCTCAGACTCTTCTTCTGAGAATTTTTTTCACACCAAACTTTGGAAGCCGTTTTTCCCCTGCAATTTCACGTATTCTACCCCTTAACAATTTCTACTGCAGAAGAACAATAAATGTTGTTGAGTTCAGCCATGGCTGATGGATTTAATTGCAAAATCATCATTCCTGGTTATATTTTATTCCTGCTGACATTGTATTGTATTGTCTACTGTTCCTAGAACAGTTCCTAGTACTAATCTAATCAATCTGCTCACCTCTGAAAAGGTTTACTGCTACAAATTAAACGACTAACACACAAGCAGACATTTGATCCATTGTTTCTATGAAGATATTGATTCTCAGCTCAGGGAACAGTACAGTCAACCATGAATAAAAGGGTTTCCCTTGTGTAACTAAGCAGGATGTGCTGCAACCAAAAGTCATATTTTACGAGAGGAGCATCGGGGTGAGCTCTGTGTCAGATTTCATCTGTACCACTGAAGGTTGTTTGTCATCCCACTCTTCCTGAGACACTGTGGCATTTGTTCTTGGCTCAGGTTATTTAAAGCCCCAAGGGACATAAAGAACTGTGCTGCTGTGTTGATGTCAAGGATCACTTCAACTTTGGTTTAGCAGGAAGCTCTAATACCGCAGGGAAGACTGTGTCACAGTTTAAGGCATGACACCAAGAACAGGAAGATTAGATGTAGTTTATTAGATGATAGTAGACTCAAAGGGATTTAAAACTGAGAAATGATCAGCAAACCAACTTTCAGGCTACTCACTTTTCTAGACAAATGAAAATAATCACTTCTTTATGGATCTTTATCTAAGGAGAATACCAAGTCCAAAGTGTTGTGTAGCTTTGTTTGGGGTTGTGGGTCTCTTTTGATTCCCCCAGACTTAGGTACTATTAAAAGTACTTAGCATCTAGCCATTTCTTCTTGCATCTTGCAAAATCAACTAATAAATCACTTTTCAGTCATGAGATATTCAATTCAATTCAGTTGTATTTATGTAGCGCCAATTCACAACACACGTTGCCTCAAGGCACTTTACAAAGTCAGTTCAATCGAATCAAACAGATTTCAAGTCAGGTACATACATTCCAATTAATCCTAACTATCAAACAGTGCAGTCAGATTCAGTTTATTATTCTAATTAGTTAAAAAAAAAATTAATCTAAGGAAACCCAGCAGATTGCACCGAGTTAGTGACTTGCAGCATTCACTCCTCATAGATGAGCATGTAGCGACAGTGGACAGTCTCTTGCATTAACTTTGCAGCAATCCCTCATACTGAGCATGCATGTCGCGACAGTGGAGAGCAAAACTCCCTTTTAACAGGAAGAAACCTCCAGCAGAACCAGGCTCAGTGTGAGCGGCCATCTGCCACGACCGACTAGGGTTTGAGAGAACAGGGCAGAGACACAAAAAGAAGACAGAAGCACTGATCCAGGAGTACTTTCTATGGGAAAGAGATGTGAAGCATTAATCGTTGTAGCTCCTTTAGTGGCTTCATCTAGGAGAGCAAGATAGCTAAGCAGATGAACTCTAAGCCAATTTTGAAGTCTAGAGTATGAAATAGAGCACATACATTTAGTCACAGTAAAAGCTCAGTCAGTAGCTATGTCTAGGGGAGACAAAGTTAAACACTGAAAGACAGGGCCAAGTGTATCGTCTGTAGAAGGTGAGCATTAAGTTGTTGACAGCAGCAGCTCAGCCGATGTCCCCCTCGAGGAAGGGACCACAGCTGAACAAAGAGCCAGGTCAGATGTAGCTTCGAGGAAGAGAAAAAACAGCGAGAGAATATAGAGTTAAAAGCTGAAATAACAGCAAATAACGCAAAATTGGAGAATAGTATGAGAATGTAGCAGAGAGAGTGAAAGTGGTCATTATGTCATCTAGCAGTCTAAGCCTATAGCAGCATAACTACAGAGATAGCTCAGGATAACTTAATCCAATCTAAATAAAAGCTTTATCAAAAAGGAAAGTTTTAAGCCTAGCCTTAAAAGTAGACAGGGTGTCTGCCTCACGGACTAAAACTGGAACTGGATGCTGACTACTGCAACCCAGACAGATGTTGCATTTTCTGATTTCTGACATATCATCTAGCCAGTGCACCGGAATATACAATCACAGGGAAAACGAAGCAATTGTTAACAATTAAAAATGCAAGTTAAGAGAATTTGTGTAGTCTATCTCTAAATGCATAATGAAAGCAAGGCCATATTGTATGGTGAAAGTAATTGCCATGAGGTGGAAACGCCCCTGAAAAAAAAGAAGGTCTGCTCATTTTCAAATAGCTTCGTCTTCAGTTTGTTGGGACCCACAGTCATGAGTTACAATGTGAAAGGCCAGTACAAACTTTCCTGGAACTTTCAAAATAAATTGCATTAACCTATTTCCGGCACAGCCAGGAAACGGGATAACTGCTGACTTCCTGTGACGTCACTGCCCGAATAAGAGCACAGCTTTTGCTACATCCTGCCTCTTCCACGCCGGTGTTCATTGGGGTGGAGGGGAGCAAAGTGCGCTGATGTCTCTTTGCTGGCAAAAAGACATAAACTCTTCAAACCGGATCCAAGGGTGTCATAAGATCATGCGATCATATGCACAGAAAAAGTAGAAATGAATCACTGTCTGCGTGTCCGGTGATTTTCATTCATGAACGGGGTAATCAAGGTACAAGTATTGCTTGACTGTTCTCTCTGAGATCTGCAGAAGCGAACGGTTTCCAGAGAGTTCCCAGCATGACGCCGAGTGCAGCAGTTTCCCAAGGAAGGACAACAGAGGCCGCATTACGGCAGTTAACGTGCAGTGTGGTTGGCGGACACAACGAGCTGTCTTTCATCCACAGCTACGGAGGTTAGCTGGAAGCTAACCATTGTTCACTGTGGATGCTTTCTTCAAACTTCACCGCCCTGGACAACGTTCCTCCAGTTCATGAGGTTAAGTGTTTGGGCAGAATAATATAGAAGTGATTTAGATTGAAATGATCTAAACGTTTTTTATTTTATGAAGTTTGGTTTTGTTTGTGTTGAACTCAACTATCTTGGTGCTAGCAGAATATCTGCAGCACACATGTTCAGTTTTGTGTTCTTTGTCTGTGTGTATTTAAAGTTAAGACAAATTTTATTTAAAAGGGTTATTTTAAACAAAAGATTGATCATTACGCGCCGTCCGTGCTTATGCATTTTAACCTTTTTATTAATGGTATTTTTAAAGGTGTGTGTTTGATTCTGGTGCTAAGCTATCAGCTTCTTGTGTTAGCTCAACTGCTAACAGCTAAGAACACGTGCTTGCTGCCAAATATTTAACAGAAAGGTTGTTAGTTTTCAAGCTAGTGAATAATAGTCCCTAAACATCATTTTACTAAATTTGATAACTAAGTAAACACAATTAAGCCCCATTTCTCCAGAAAGATTTGTCTCTTTTCCAAAATACTTACCTTAATAATATTTCTTTAAATATTATTTTAATAAATAAAGGCAGCTAATTAGACACCATTGAGAATTAGTCATCCAGAAGGTTGGTTTTATTCAGCAAATCTTTAAAACATTATTTTATTAAAATAATATTTGATCTGATCTTGCATTGTGAATGGTTGTCTAAAAGTTTGCTGATTATTGACTAAGTTGGTTCCACGACTAACTTAACTTCATTTCCAGATTCTTCAAGATAATCCTTGGTTCTAAAACATAAACATTGCATGGTAATGTTGCATCACTCTTTTTGGTCATGGTTTTCAATCATCTTTGATCAAATTGTTTATATTGTACATAGCCCATTAGTCTTCGTTATTCTTTAATTCTGCTTGGTAGTTTAGTTGGATTGTTTTAGCATAGTAAAGAGTTTGTTGATTGAAATATGTTTGACTTTGAGTGGACTTATTTTTGTTAATAAATTCTTGTATTTTAAGAAATTGTGTGAATTAATTCCATGTGAGTTTATGCTGTTCAATAATGTCAGAGCTCGTCTCACACCTTTCTATTTTGTCCTGATACCATCGCCTTATTGGGCTAGTATTTACAGGACAACCCTTAACAGACTGAAATATTAATATTAAATATATTCTCAGATTCATAATCCCAACAACTTCTTAGTGAATCTTTAGCTGATTTTTATTCTGCAGAAGCTCAAAGGGGTTTTGTGAAGTTTGAGCTCAAAATAACATGCGCAAATTTAACAGAATTTTGTTTAGTCTGGGCCTGTGAACATTGAGTATGCAGGCCTCTAAGTTGTTGACAGCAGCAGGTCTGTTGTCAACAACTTTAGCTTCCCTTCATTGGCTCCCTGTTAAATCCAGAATAGAATTTAAAATTCTCCTCCTCACATATAAAACCCTTAATGATCTAGCTCCATCATACATCAGAGATCTGATTGTTCCATATGTTCCTAACAGAGCACTTTGTTCTCAGACTGCAGGTTTACTGGTGGTTCCTAGAGTCTCTAGAAGTAGAATGGGAGGCAGATCTTTTAGTTATCAGGCTCCTCTCCTGTGGAACCAGCTCCCACTTTTAGTCCGTGAGGCAGACACCCTGTCTACTTTTAAGGCTAGGCTCAAAACTTTCCTTTTTGATAAAGCTTATAGTTAGAGTGGCTTAGGTTATCCTGAGCTATCTGCCTTATTTTTTTTACCTACGTCTTCTTCCCTCTCTGTTGGATGGAGTAAGGGGGAGTCAAGTTTAGCCTAAACCGGCTCAGTTATGGTTGAGGTTCAAACACACCCTCCATTTCTGCTACCTGTATGCCCCCTTCTCTTTTCCAATGGTTATGGTCAATCTGACAGAGAGAGGTATCCCAATCGTTGTGGTTTTTTGTATAACAATGACCATCAGTGGGCTCTAGATGGACAAACTGTCTACTTTTAAGGCTAGGCTTAAAACTTTCCTATTTGATCAAGCTTATAGTTAGAGTGGCTTAGGTTATCCTGAGCTATCTCTGTAGTTATGCTGCTATAGGCTTAGGCTGCTGGAGGACATAATGATCACTATCACCCTCTTTGCTACATTCTCACACTACTCTCCAATTTTGCATTATTTGCTGTTATTTCAGTTTTTAACTTTATGTTCTCCCTTTTTTCTCTTCATAGAAGCTACACCTGGCCTGACTCTGTGTCTACCTGTGACACCTTTCTGGAGAGGGGCATCGTCCAAGCTTCTGCTGGCAACAACTTAATGCTCACCCTCTACCAATGATCCACATGGCCCTGTCTTTCAGTGTTTAACCCTTTCTCTCTCCTAGACTTGGCAATTGTCTGAGCTTTTACTGTGACTAACTCTATGTGCTCTCTTTCAGACTCTAACCTTGAAAACTGGCTCAGAGTTTATCTGTTCATTCTTTCTAGGTGAAATGACTAAAGGAGCTACATCCATTAATATTTACTTTTCCTTCCCATAGAAAGGACTCCTGGATCATTGCTTCTTTGTTCTCTTTGTGTCTCTGCTCTGTTCTCTAAAACCCCCAGTCGGTCGTGGCAGATGACCGCTCACACTGAGCCTGGTTCTGCAGGAGGTTTCTTCCTGTTAAAAGGGAGTTTTTCATCTCTACTGTCGCTACATGCATGCTCAGTATGAGGGATAGCTGCAAAGTCAACGCCAGTGACTGTCCACTGTCTCTACATGCTCATCCAGGAGGAGTGACTGGTACAAGTCTCTGACTCGATGCAATCTGCTGGGTTTCCTTAGATAGAAAAACTTTTTATCCAATTTGAATAAATAACTGAATCTGACTGCACTGTTCAAAGATTAGGATTAATTGGAATGTATGTACCTGACTTTTGTAAAGTGCCTTGAGATGACATGTGTTGTGAATTGCCGCTACCAGAAGACCAATTTTAAATCTACCCAATTACAAGGAGGAAACCAATGCATTGATTTAAAAACACGTATAATGTGACCCATTTTCCTGGTGTTGGTCATTTCGGAAGAGCTGCAGCTACCTGATAGGCATTTTACAGAGACCAGTGAAGACACTATTGTAATCATGTAACCTACTGAAAATAAAAACATGCTCTAGATTTTCTGTGTCCAGAAAACCCTTTATTCTGACAGTGTTTTTAAAGATGTTAGTAAGCTAATATAGTGCTGCTACTCAAAGTTTAGGTCTGAGTCCCACACCTTATCATCACATGACCTGATCCAAAACGAGACAGTAGGCAAACAGTATGATGTCTATGATTAAAGTTTACTTCTCAAAAACTCACGAGAGGTAACACAGAAGGATAAAAATCAAGGAATATGGCAACAGGGATCAAAGCAGGAGGATCTGACAATACCTCTGTGAACCGAAAATACATACTGGAGAGTTATAACTGGTATGAAAAATAGGTGAATAAGTTCACTGATGGGAAACAGCAGTGAGAGGAGCCAAGAAAACATTAAAGTGTCTGTGACATCCAATTATCACGATAAATCCAATTACATCATGGAAAGGAAATATTGAAAAATAGTTTAAAAAGTAAATTCATTCCACTGAAATGAACAGTTATTGAGATATATAGTCATAAATTCCACTTAAAGGCATTTCCAGAATACTCCTTTGTGATTTTGTTGCACCTTTTTATGACATCACAGGGGAAGCCCTGCACATAAACTGACTGCTGCTACAATGGCCAGCAACACAGCAGCGAAGAATCTTATATTTTTTAAGATATATTTCAGTCACTATCAGAGTCAAGAGAAGACAATCAACTTCATCAGATGGCAGAGCCTCAGTGCTGCAGCATGTGGACGGCCATCTAATTCGACCAGAGTCTATTTTAGCTGGATGCCAAAGCACGGCCGGAGTCAATCTGCACGAATCATACCGCACCAACAGGAAACAGAACGAGCACAACATCCGGATTTTCAAAATACAGTAATTCACTATAGATGGACTAGATCTCACTTAACACACACTTACACACATATATTTACATATACATGTGACTATATTAGCAGTTGTTTACATTAGATCAGTTAAGTTAGTTACTGTGCTACATACATTAACTAAGGTATTCTAAACTGAACAATTAAACACTAAATGCACCAAACTAATTCGCTGCACTCAGTGTATTCACTCATCGTAGAACAAAACACATTAAAATATCTGGATGCATAAAATGAAAAATGAAGCAAGCAGTTTAACTGGTTTAACTTCCACAGAATGAGTTGGTTTGGCCTTGCTACCACATTTATCACTGGCTTTTATTGCGCAAGGGTTACAGTAAATATGGCACAGAGTGAAACAACCAGAGGTGAAGTGAGCAGCATGGAGCAGTATCAGCAGACATGAGGGATGATTCAAGATCTGAAGACATTACCTGGTGTGTCATTTTTTTACTTTATTTTAAAATCTTTAGATACGCATTTTATTTTAATATGTTGTATGCGCGTGTAATTTATCTTTTTTCTAATAATAATAATTTCGGATTAATATAATTAAAAATAAAAATAATAATTTTGGGTTTTTAATTATTTACAATAACTGCTGATATCTAAATATTCTTTTGTGACAAGGAAATGTTCTTACCTGCTGAGCCTTGATCAGTTTAGCAACAGAAGCAACAACCTTTTCTTTTGCAACCTGTTCATCAGATGCTCTGAACAGTGTGGCTATAGCATCTGCTTCAACATTCTCCTTCATCTGGACGATATCCTGACTTCTGGCATCGTTTCTCTTGTGAATTCAGAGGTTTCTTGTTTGAAGCAGTTTGCAGAGAAGTCCTCCGATCACACCTGGCTGTGCTTGGTGGGACCAGCCCATCTGTCCCTCAGTTTTCCAGCTCTGATCCAGGCAGCTCTGATCCTCTTCACTGAGCAACTTGGCTTCTGCCCGAAACATTTATCATTGCCACTCACACAGTGAATGACCGCCTGGAAATGACTTCCCCTTAGATGTCATTTCCAGGCGAATTTGGGCTTGCAAAATTTAATATCAAAATATGCTTATTTTGTGTCACAATTGATATGAATGATATTTTACATATAAATTCAACTGATGAATTTCTGGTCAGTTGTCTCTCTGGTCTGGTCTAGTGATGGTCTGGCTTTTGTTTTTTTCTGTGTTTTGTGGTTTGCATGCCTTTGTTGCTTGTCTGTTTTGTTAAAAAATGGAAAATTAATAAATATATGAAAAAATAAAATAAAATAATGCTGTTTCTGTACTGTGATGTTATCTAAGCCCAGACTAAAACTTTTGGGTTAAAAAAGTTAAAACCTGTGAGTAAACCACTTTCTCTAAACCTAGCAATAAAAGGTAATTTAGAGATCAGCCTGAAGTTATTAGGATTGTTACCATCCAGGTTGGGTTTCTTCAATAATGGTTCAACAGCAGCAGTTTTTAAAAAAATTAGGAACTACCCCTGTGGATAAAGATTTGTTACAAACTGTTGAGATATCAGGAATTAAAAAGGTACAGACTGGCTTAAAAAATGTTGTTGGTAAAGTATCTAAAAAAGAGGAGGAAGGTTTCGTACTATTGATTGTCCTTAATAAATCAGATTAAGGTGAGATAAGATGAGGTCTGAGAAATATGTAGACCTTTCTTCTTTAACCACTGTATTATAATCCTTTAAAAGGTTTTTCATAGTAAAGAAGTCACAGCTCAGATCAAGAGATTTGTATTTCCGTTCAGCACGTCTGCATGCCCTCCTGATGGTCTGAACACGGTCATTTATCAACGGAGCTGGTTTGGACAAAGCAGAATGGCATTTAGACATCTTAAAATAAATACATTTCATGGTTAAGTAATCAATTTGCAGTTTTAACTTTCTTATCCTGGATTGCAATTTTAAAACAATATTAAAACTGTAACATTATTCTTTATTATATAATTTGTATATTATATTATTTTAGTAGCAGTAGTAGCATTTCTGTTTAAAATACAACAATGGTGCTTTAGATTTCTGAGCAAATACACAAATACTGTGAAACCGTGGTATTTCACTCAAGGTTATCATTCTGTAAAAATCTTATACTAGGCCATGCCTAGTTGTTTGGATGTAAATGTTTGTATTTTTCAATCAATCAAACAAACTTTATTTATAGAGCACTTTAGGCACCCAAATTGACCAAAGTGCTGTACAGCTCCATAAAATAATAATTTTTTAAAAATCAATAAGCAAGAAAAAACAACATCCACACTAAAACTATTAGAATCAGAGCAGTAAAAATAAAAGATAAGAAAATAAAGATTATTAATAAAACCACCCTGATATTCTGCTCAACTGGAATTAAAAGCTTAAGTTAAAAAGATGAGTCTTTAAAAGAGATTTAAAACCCATCTAGTCGTTGGCCCTCCTTATAATGAGTGGGAGATCGTTCCAAAGTTTGGGAGCCACAACAGAGAAAAAGCTCTGTCTCCTCGGCTCACAAGACAAGTCCTAAGAACATCAAACATCAGCAGGTTCCCTGACCTCCGAGTTCTGTCGAGAAGATGCTTGTGTCACAGCGCCAAAAAGTAAGGAGATGTCTGACTGTTTGAACATTTCAAAAACAAAGGTAAAATCTTAAGAGCAATCCTACAGCACATAGGCAGCCACGCATAGGCAGCCACCAAAGGGAGGATAATATGGGAGTATTATGGTCACGTCACCTTTTACCGGTGAGCACCATTTTTGACCAGCTGCAGGCCGTGAAGCAGAGCTTTGTCCATTCCAGTATAGAGAGAGATACAGTACTCCAGTGTTGAAGTAACACAAGAGTGAATCACCCTTTCAAGGGCACTATGAGGTAGATAAAGTTTGATTTTAAAGATCAAACTCATTTGGTAGAAGCTAGACTGGACTACTGCACTGACCTGTTAATCAAATTTAAACTGTTATCAAAGAATACCTAAAGATCCCTAACAGAAATACAACTAAAAAGAATTTAAGGGACCAGTTGCACTTCTACACTCTAGTAACAAGTCAGTTTTCCCAAAAAACTATCACCTCAGTCGTATTTCCATTCAAATAAAGGAAATTAAGCTCCATCCAAGTTTTAATGTCCTATTCAACCACGGCTCGATGAATCAGTGTAAATATTTTGAAGCTCCTTGTATTAACATCATGGCTGATCAACGCTGTAAGCAGTGATCTCTGAACAGGCGAACCTTTGCCCTCTATCAAGATTCATATTATCACTTTTAATAAAGTGATAATATAAACAGTATTGTAGCTTTATTTTTCCAACAGCCATTGCAATTTCCTGATAAGCTACTTATTCTGATGAGCATATGTATTTATTTCTTTTATTTGGAATTACAATGTTTCTGAGCCGAAATTCTAATTAGCTAATACCAATGGGAAACATTTCCAGCCTGAATGTGCCTCAAAAAGGCCTCCTGACTGCACCATTCCAGTTTTAATAATTTCCAAAATGTTCATCAGTCGATCTTTCTTCCTTTCTTTCTAAAGAATTATTGCGAAGCTCCATTGGAACAACAGATATGAATCACACACAAAAACTGCCCATGGAATTACAAAAACACAAATATGTGGTTTCCAGGGCTCCCCAGTCAGTATAAATCACACATAAAAGGAGCCGGAGAGGGAGGGAAGACTCATTGTTAATGGGGCGAAGTACTTTATTGATGCACGTTGCCATTCGCACAAAATGTTATTAACAATTTTCCCACAAGAACTGCTCTCGCAAATAGCTTATGTGACAGGAGCCTCTTTGAATCCAAAAATGGTCATAGCCTATTCTGTACTGTAAAAATGGACAAAACATGAGAGATTAAAGAGTTGATAGTTGAGAGTTGATTTTCTAAATAAAAGAAATTATCTTTTAGCAATCAAATGTTGAAGAAATTATTTTTGAACTCCAAACGCTTCTCTGGTCACAATTTCTTGTTCTGACCCAAGATGTGACTTTTCAATTACACGGAAGTGCTGGACACACTGTCAAACATGCAATATCTTGTCCAAGAGATGTCAAATTCTCAAAAGAATTGCTTCAACCCATCCTTTCTGCCAAAGCAACGGCCTTTCAAGGAAAAACTACAATGTGAGTGACAGTAGCACTGATTGCACCAGGGAAGAAGCACAGCATTCATTCTGAGTCTCAGCATGTCAGACGGTTTTCCATTTAAATCCAGACCCTCCAATAATTTCCACCCATCCTGTATTTGCATTCCTGCCTTAATCTAAAAACTCACAAAAGCATCGTCTCAAACGACGTGATACTCGTGCCTCTGCTTCGAGCAAACACCCACAGAGCTGTTGTTGTTGGTGGCAAGTCATTTCGCAGCTCTGCCTCTCAGACAAACGGCTATTACTGTTTCTCTCCAACAGCCTCCAGTTAAAACAGGAGTGTGTGGGGACAGTGTGAAGAAGCCGTTAACAATCTGTCGCACATGGAGAGGAGGCACAAGAAATGGGCTTTAAAATAGTACAAGAGATTAGCAGCAGAGAGATGTGAACAGGACTTTGATCATGTTGATGTTTCATTTGATCTAAAGAAGCCCAATAAAGATGCATTTAGATGATTAGTGTTATTGTCTCAAATAAAGCATCTTAGCTGCCATCACTGTGTAAAGAATCATTTCAGATTACAATGTTGTGGAAGATGAAACGAATGACAAAAATTATGATATTATGCAACCTGTTAAGGCACAAAAGGTGTTTGGAAACAAGTGAATCTCCTAGTCTTTTATAGCAGAGACGAAAGCATCTGTCTGAATTTCTTTGACATGCAATGTTACTAGTTACAATAAACTGCAGTACATTAGAGCCATGTTGTTTTACTTTTGATATGTGTTTAACTGGATGTGCTTGCTCTGCCTTTAACAGAGCTACAAAGAAATTTTCATGTGAACTAACTACCGTATTTTCCGCATTATAAGGAGCACTTAAAAACCATTAATTTTCTCAAAAAATGACAGTGCGCCTTGTAATCCGGAGCGCCTTATATATGGATCAATTGGTTAATTGGTTGATCCATACTGGTTGTACACGGCGCTCTGTCAAAATGTTTCAGTACGACTGGTAAACTACAAAGCATTACGGCTACCGTAGTCAGGGGCGTCGCGAAGTAATAGCGGTAAACACCTGTACTGTGCTTACTCCTAGTCCAACACCACTTGTGTGTGTATAACGACCCCAAAATTGCACCTTTCAAGAGACACGCTTACGATGCTGAGTTCAAACTCAAGGCTGTCAGCTATGCAGTCGAACATGGGAATAGAGCAGCAGCGAGAGAATTCAACAGTTAACGCTACTATATTGTGAATGTACTAACGTTTGATTTAGTGCATAAAACTGTTTCTTTTACATGTTTACTGAATCAGGGAAAAGTTCCCTTTCACGTTTTAACTAACGTTTGATTTCAACTTCAACTTCATAGACTCCAATGCATTCCTAACGTGCGGTTGGCTCTATTCAATAGAATTCTATGTAGAGGAGACCTTACCATGAGAGTGAATAGAGTTATCAGAACGCTGGTTTGTAGTGTATTAATAAAGTTTGACTGACTGACTTATCTGACTGTTTTGTTGACATTCTCTTTAGCACAGCTCCATCTAGTGGATGCATAACGCAACCCCAGTCAAACGTTTGACTGCAGTAGCTTCTATTCTATGCGCCTTATAATCCGATGCGCCCTATATATGAAAACAGTTCTAAAATAGGCCATTCATTGACGGTGCGCCTTATAATCCGGTGCGCCTTATAGTGCGGAAAATACGGTACAAGTTAAAAGCCAAGCTGATCTTTGATGCAAAACCAAAAATAATCTATCTTTATAGATGATTTTACAAATAACCCAACTGTGATCTTGGCTCCAAATAGTTGCTACTTTAAAGTATAGAATTTGCAACCCTTGTGGAAAGTTCAGTGGGTTATCCTGAATCGGGAACAAGAGCTTGACAAGTGTCTTCTTAAGAAGTGCCGGTGAAGTCTCTATAAAATCTACTGGTGACAAAAGATGCAAAAGAGTGAGGAAATTTATTTCAAGTAACTGCGTTTCAAATGTGTATTTAGGTGTTATGGGAGGGAGGAAGAGCCAACACCACATTGTGTGGTTTCGTTCTGAGCATCACATTGTAAAAATCCTAGCCGGTGCTGTATTTCCTTTTAGTAACAGCTGTACAACAAATATGAAAAATAATCATTTGAGTAATAAGGCATTGATACAAAGCTTATTAAAACATCACAAAAGAACACCAATCTAATTCTGCTTTATGTCATTCAATTCTTTCAGCTCTTGCATAACTACATCTGTTTTGCATGTCTTAGAAACATCTAAAATACGCAGGAAAGTGTATCCAAACAATCAAAGTTGGGGACCAGTGCCATAGAAAACCAATGAAAGAATAAAGAGAACATGCACACTTTATGAGGAAAGTCCTCAACTAGCATTTCCACCTGGAAAGTTCTTGCCGAAGGCGTCAGTGCAAACAACTGATCTACCATTCAGCCCAAAATAAATAGAACTAACAACTTCATAATGTCTAGTACAAATTGTACTGACAAACAACTGAATTTGGAAAACTAAATTCATACCCATACTGATTTAATTAACACATATTAAATATTGCCAGTCAGTATTGACTTTATGATCAAATATGTCAATGTTAAACATAGTTAACACCCACCTGTGCTCAGTACTTACCAGATAAAATACTAATGTTACCTTAAGAGAACAAACTTACTTTGTGGTGCTGTACTTCCAACCTGTGGGGCCTGGCTCCCTAAGGATGGTGCTACAGGGCTCAGGGGTGTGCAAGGCTTTAATGCCAAATAAACTTTTAATAAAATCATTAAAACGATCATTAATACAACCCACTGACTGTCTTGCGGTTTTTTACTTCAGCTAATGTGAGAGGCTTTAGTTATGTCCCATCTGGTCACTGCACCGTTCAAAATGGAAATCTGTAGAGAATAATGAGGCTCCGTCCATCTTTTCTCTAACTCAACAATTTGGGTTTGATTAAAACAGACGAGCTTCTACTCTGGATATTTTGACATCAACCTCAGTGCACAAAGTCTCAAAGTCTCCCTTTTTTCCTAATATCTTCACTATTACCTCTCTAAACTTCAGGTGCGTCAACCGCACTACACTCAGCAGGCAAATTGTAGTCAACTCACTTTCTTTATTGGGGCCCGTGCTCTGGCGCACGCGCAAGGGGCGTGTTCACGCGTTGGCGCGCGCGTTCCTGCCTCGCAGAAGTTATTATGTAAGATGTTCCCAGTCAGTCACATCCCCGCCAGAGTCTGAGGCATGATGAGGGCGCTTTAAGAAAAACCACAGCTGTTGTCCGGGATCCTGGCAGGACGCATACCTTCTGCTCCACCTGATGCACAACAGAGTCCCACAAGAAAATAATACTGCGGTAAGACAACACCGCTAATTTCGTTGACAATAAGATTATAATTGAACATTTTACAATTGGATTAAATGGACTTTTAATCTTTCAAATATACCACCGGTGCATGTAGAGAATTATCTTTAATTAGTACCTTTAATAATGGGACTTATTCTTCTCTCTGTTTTACCTCTGATCACAGTGATCTCCAGACAGCTCGCTAAAAGTGCAAGTGGTTCCCGTTCATTAGCCATCCATCAGGTTCCTACGTGGATAGAGTGTCCCATACCTGCCCCGGAGCTTTAAAAGGTCCGTGTCAAAGCCAGCATACACAACACTGTTGCAGCCGGAGCTTGGATCCAGGAAGGCGGGTAGGTCACACATGCAGCACCCGACAGCCTTCTACCGTTTCTGGTATCAAATGGGTCCTTAATTGTATTACTCAAAATTTTCTTTGTGTATTTGAAAAAATCGTTAGAAAATACCTGAAACTAAATTGAACACTATCTGTACACACACACACACACACACACACACACACACACACACACATATATATATATATATATATATATATATATATATATATGTATTAAAAATGCGGATCACTTGTGTGGTGGGTGCAAGCTTGTAAGCTTCAGGTTGCTTTTGTAAATTTCCTTACACTGCTTACAATGTTTCTTCTTCCAGCAGACACAACGCACTGCACTGCATCACTTTGTATGTCCAAGTTCTGCCAAAAATAATCAGTATCAAGGCTGCAGTGTGTAAGTGCCAGTCACACAAGCAGAAATTTGGCCAGGTTTAGTTCCAGATTGTTTTGTCTCTCGAAGGAAGGATTTTAAATGGTACTTGAACTTGTTTTGTGCTTGTACTTCGTTGGTGAGGAACACTCAGGCTAATCACCACAAATGAAACAGTACATCCTAATAGGTCATTACAGCTCATAACAGAGACGGCCACAAGCCATTAATGTCCTAACTGTCAACATTTATCACTGTTAAGGAGTCATCTGTTAAATATGATAAATCCCGCAGATATAATTCTGTTTACATGGCCGTGTTGCAAAACTGATATTCTGGGGGAATGGAGCCATAGGCAAATCATATCAGGTGATGAGTAATGATTTAGTGCTGTGCATGCACTCTTAGGAATATACTGGTAAATAAGGATATCCGCACAATATTCAGATGTTTTTAGTCTTGATTTAATGACACTCTACTGTATTCTTGTGATGTTTTTCAGTACAATAGTTTATACGGTACTGTGGATGCCTGTAAAGACCACATGTGGTGTCACACATGGATGGGGGCTGTTGTGACTGGGAACAGTATCCTTTACGGAGAAAAACCTAATAGATTCTCACCATAAATGGGAAAGGATACAGCAAAGGAAAAGATTGTCAGTGAAAGTGCAATGATTATCCCCGTTATTGTAATGGAAATTTAAATCAGCAGGCTATGATAACAATGCTGCAAAATATGGATCTTTTTTTTTTTTGTTTTGCTTTCTTGATGATCTCCCATGAGTGCATCAGTTATTCTTATAGCCTGCACTCAAGGAGAGATAAAGTCTGTGTTTCCCCTCACAGCTTCATATCTGCATACAAACACTGTTTATTTCTATCATAATTTTCCCATTATTCTAATAGTAAATCCATTGCCTATGTGCACAAAGTGAGATTTGTTTCTAAAATACATGGCAGCATCTAGGCATGGGCCGGTATGAGATTTTCACAGTAGGATAACCTTGAGTAAAAATAGTGTTTCATGGTATTTAGGCAAAAAGTTTAGCATGATCCCATTGTTTTTTCTTAAAAAAAACTATTCTTGCTGCTAAAATATTATATCACATTGATTAGCATAATTGGAATAAAGTTATCTACTTATCCAATGCTATTACAAAATATAATTAATTTATTGGCATTTTGATTTTGCTATATAAACCTTTGCAAAAATGTAGAATAAACACAAAAATGTTACATTAGGTGTTTATTATTTATACTCTATGACAGAAAATTTTAGAGGTTTTTAAACATTTTTGTAGGTTTAAAAAAAACATGGTGTGGCTAGATTCCTGTCTTACTTAATACCGCTATTGCCAAATCATGAAATCTCCTTTAAGATAGTCAGAGTTACAGTCTTCCAGGAAGACATTTTTACACCTCTGATAAACTTTCACATTTTTTCAAATTAACTTTTCTTTTTTTTTAGGCCATAAAGATGACCATCAACCTGAAACTATGGATCATGAAACACTGAAATGTGTAAATAAAATTCACAAAGCGGGTGTCACCAAGTGAATTAATTTAGTCCCATTTCAGTCACGTCATGGAGCTGCAGCACTACACCAATCACAACCAGGCCTTGTGGAAAGAGATACCGTGGGAATCCACTGAGGACTGCTCGATCTCAGTGAGCGGGACCACTTTCCTCATCATTGCTTACAGCACAGTGATGGCAGTGGGCCTCATCGGGAACTCTTGCCTGGTGTTTGTCATCATGCGGCACAAGGAGATGCAAAATGTTACCAACATCTTTATTGTCAACCTATCTTGTTCTGATATTCTAATGTGCATTATCTGCCTGCCAGTTACCATCATCTACACACTGATGGACCAGTGGATCCTTGGAGATACCCTGTGCAAGCTCACTCCCTTCATCCAGTGCATTTCAGTTACTGTCTCTATCTTCTCCCTCGTCCTCATCGCTATGGAGCGCTACCAGCTCATCGTCCATCCAACTGGATGGAAACCACTGGTGAGCCAGTCCTACATTGCGGTGGCTGTCACCTGGATCGTGGCCTGCCTAATCTCGGTGCCTTTCCTAAAGTACAGTGTACTTACCTTGCCTTTCCAGAACCTAAGTCTGCCCCTCCCTGTCAGCGATCACCTCATTTGCATGGAGCTGTGGCCGTCAGTTCAGAAGCGCCGCGCATACACCACCTCCCTGCTTGTCTTTCAGTACCTGCTCCCTCTCATGCTCATCTTGGCCTGCTATTTGCACATCTACCTACGCTTGAGAAGGAGAAGAGATATGGTGGAGCGCGGCAGGAATGCTACTCACAAGAAGAACAAGGGCTCAACGAGAATCAACGCCATGCTGATCGCCATTGTAGTGGCATTTGCCCTCTCCTGGCTCCCTCTCAACGTCTTCAACACAGTGTTCGACTGGAACCATGAAGCCATCCCATCTTGCGGCCATGACGTCATCTTTTCTTCCTGCCACCTCACAGCGATGGTCTCCACTTGCGTCAACCCGATCATCTATGGGTTCCTCAACAGCAACTTCCAGAAGCAGCTCAAGTCCACTGTGTTGCGCTGTCGTTGTTGGGGGGCGGTGGATAGGTACGAAATCGTTCCGCTCTCTACCGTCAGTACAGAGGTCACCAAAGGGTCAGTCTTCAGTAATGGATCTATCACCATCAACTCATAAATCTTGCCCCAAGAAAATTGACAAAAATCTACCCAAAACTGTCACATTGTTTGCATTTTTTGTGGTTTCTCTTTGTTGACTTTGAAGACAGTTCACTCTTTGCAAAGTAAAACTCTATGAAACAACAGTGAAAAGCAAGTCATGGACCCTTAAATGGCCTGACCCAGTTTTCTTATTTAAAGAGGGTTCCCACTGAAGAGGAAGTAGATAACAAATAGCACAAAAGTTGGGCAAGTTGAACTACTGCTGGACAACTGAGGACACTTAACATGGGCATGTGGTGTAAGGATCTACAGGTAAATAGACAGCCTTTAAACATGTTTTCTCTGTAAACCTCTTACATCTATTCTGAAGTGTGCAGCTATCAGAGGACCACTGATCTTTAACCCGCTGTAAATGTGTTCAACAACCTCTGAGTATAGGAGAAAACAAAGTTAATGTTCCTTTGAATTCGCCTCCTTTATGTTAATGACACTGATGAAAATATTAAGGAGATTGTGAACTGTGATGTGTTAATGATTATCAACTGAGAAGCTTATCACACAGCTGAAGGAGACAGTATTAGTGCTTTAGATGTGGCTCTGGGTGCTCATTGAGTCGAATTACTGCAACCGTCTTAATGCTTTTATTATTATCTAAAATCACCACCAGTGCTGTAACAGTGGTTCACAGATAACCTCGGCTGGAGCTGTATATGTCTCATGCCGTCAGCCGGGCTCTGAACTTTATATATGTGTGGGATAGTGTCTGCCATAAAATGAACCGTACAGCAATCATATATCAGCTGCAATAAAACAAAATAAAAGTGACAATAAAGGAGGTTCCCAGAGCAGGTCTCTTCTACTCTATATTTATATATATATATCACTTGATAGAGTAATAGTTTATGGTGTGGTCTAAAGTAAAGAGCACTTTGTAGCCTAGCAAATATCTCTTGATGACCTGTTGTTAGACACTTTGTGCATTTTAATCACATTAAATCGTATTTGTTATCTTCAATGATAAAACCTGTGTTGTAATATTTGGTTTAAAACTATGTTACATTGAAACAATAAACTTCCTTATCATGTTTTAACTTGACATTTGCAATTATTGCATCCATGCCTAGGACTTCAAAGTAATTTCAAAAAATGTCTGGGCCTAAAATCTAAATGATGTTTTTAAAGTTGTTCCCTAATTTACAGTGTAATAAAGGTTTTGTCGTCTTACCATCACAAACTTCAATGTATTTGGATATTACATGACAGCCCAAGACAAAATAGAGCTGAATTGTGAAGGAAAAAAAAGGATACATGAGCTCAAGCTCAGTCAAATTAGATGGATGGTCCCTGTAAACAGCACTTTTCAATGTTGCTACAAATTCTCAATTGAACTTAGGTATGCATTTTGACTGGGCCATTCTAACACATGGCTATGCATAAATCTGAGCCATACCATTGTAGCTCTGGCTGTGTAATTTGGGTACTTTTCCTGCTGGACGTTCACCAGGACAAGGACAGATTTTAAGTCTCCTTTTAGGACTGCCCTGCGTTAAGTGCCATGTATCTTCCATCAACCCTGACAACCTTTCCTGTCCCTGCTAAGGAAAAGCAGCCCCACAGCATGAAACTGCCATAATTATGTTTCCTTATGGGAGTTGTTTGTCCAGAGTAATGTGCCTTTTTAGTTTTCTGCTACACAGGAATTTGCATGTAGTCCAAAAATGTACGATTTGGTTATATCTGACCAGAGCACCTTCTTCCACACGTTTGCTGTGTTTTCCTTTTTTTTTTTTTTTTTTGCTGTGTTTTCTGCATGGCCTGTCATACTGCAACTTGACATGGCTTTCTTTCAACAATGTGTTTCTTCTTGCCATTTTTGTGGAGTGCATGACTAAAGATCTATACAAGCATTGCAAGAACAGAGAAAAGTGTTCTTTCTCCCAAAGCTACAAGAACAAATGCCCCTTTTCCACTGGCTCTATTTAGGCCGGCTGCACTCCACTCGTCCCGATTTGCAAGCTTTTCCAATACTGTTTTTTCCCTACCGGTAGCTACTTTCTCCTACTCCTGAGCAGGTACAATTAGGGCTGAGTAGAAACTATATGTGAAATAGTATAAAAGATAAAAAGATATTTTTGTTTCGCGCAGATTAATGTGACAATGTAACACAGTAGCAACGCTGATGGCTGGAAGCGGGGTTTCAAGCCATAACTCCAGCCGTCAGTGGGTCAATGAAAACACATCAGGTTCCATGCGGAGTAGAGCGAGACCAAGTAGAGTGGAGCTGCGCCCCTAAAAAAAGCCAGTGGAGAAGGGGCAAAAGTGACATTGTGTGTTCTTGCAGCACTGGTTTGGGAGTTCACTTGTTTGTGACACGTCTTGTAGAACATTTTTCTTACGTTGTGTCTGACAAATATTGGGTGATTGGTCAGAAATTTCAAGTGAGTATGGTTACTGCACAGACAAATGCTGCAGTGAGAGGAACCTATGAGGACTTCCCTGTAATTGAGTTCTTGTGAAGTATAAAATGTCCTGGCCGGAAAGAACTTTTTGACTTGTTCTTGCTACCTTGTTAAAAACAAATTTGCCGTGGGGTTTTTAGTTATCCTGTTAACAGGTTCTTCCACGTGAGCAGTTGATCTCTGCAGTTCCACCGTGGTTACCATGGTCCTCTTAACTGTCTCGTTGATTAATCCTTGCTAGACCTATTAGTTTATGTGGATGGACATTTTTTGTTAGCGTTGCAGCTGTGTCATACTCTTCCCTTTTCTGAATGATGAAGTGAACAATGCTTAGTTCAAAGCTCGGGATATTGTTTTAAACCTAGCCCTACCTTAAACTTCTCCATAACTTCACCCCTGACATGTCTGCTGTGTTCCTTGGTCTTCGTGATGCTGTTTGTTCACTAATGTGAGCAAGACTTCACAAAACAGCTATATTTATGTTAGCAGTTCTGTTTGCTAATGTTTAGGTATAAGGTCACTTCTGAATAAGGTTTTTATTGGCTTTATCAAAATACAAGCTGTGAATAGAAATGCCCAAAACACTTAACAGGTTTTTATTTGCATATTTCTTTAAAAACAATATATTCTTGTCCTGCCACTTCACAATTGTGCTTTACTTTGTGTTGGTCTATCACATAAAACTGCAATAAAATACGCAGACATTTGTGATTGTAGTATAACTAAACATGGAAAGATCCAAGGGTATGAATACATTTGCAAGGTTCCAGTTCTACTTTAGAATTTAAGGGGTCCTTTAAAAAAAAAAATAATAATAAAAAAAAAATATATATATATATATAATCTTTTTATAATATGAATATTTATAATATTTATAAGATATGTCTGAGGTCAAGCTAAGTGTGCTGTTTCAGTTTGCATTATGTAGGGGGAGGTCTTCAGTGTAATAGATGTCAAACTGCAAAAAGGGTTTAGGATGAAGATGTGGAGGAGATTCATTGGAGCTGATTAATATTAATACAGCAAAATCCCACATGAACCATATTTGTTTTCGTGTCACAGTAGAGAAAAGCAATTAATATGGAACAAAAAGGAAATGTTTGCCAGTTATGGTTTAATTTTTAGGATTTGTGAAGTGTGTGTAATAAAAGGCCTAATTGCAGGTTGTTTTCCAAGGGCAGTTCAGCATGTGGGAGAGCCCTCATAGGTCCTTGTGAGCACAATTAACTGTATGCTTCTGCTGGCTTGGCCTGGTCTGACCTTTTGCAGACGCCAGTCTACTCTGCCCCCTTTCATTTCAGCCCTCTCACATGCCTCTTTTTCCCACAGCTTTACTAAAGTGAAGCAGGATTTTTTGTTTTGTGAGGAACGGAGCACCAAAGATGACGGATGTGCTGCTGCGCTTCAGTGGCACTTAGCAATGAGTGGAACATGACTTATGACATTTTGTGTTTTTAACCATTGTAGCCAGGCTCGAGGCATATTACTGTGCTATGAAATGAAGCTCAGCTGGAGACAGACCCTTAATAAGTCCACCAGGCCACACTCTCCTCATCGGTAGAGCAGTTCCAGAAAGATTAGCATCTTGGCTCCCTTGCATTTTAATTTAGAGAGAGATTCTCATTTAAGCAATCTTACCAGATCACAGGAACAACATGAACTAGTTGGCTGGAGATGTGCTCAAGCTGTTCTATTGAGCATTTAAATTTTCTTTTTTTTTGCCTGCTCTCCCAATAAAAAGTATATTTTATGTTTTGCCTTATTATTTGTAAAAGGATGTTAATCTTAAAAATTAATACAGAGCTTCAGAATTTGTTGAAATACGTTTATTACTGCAATCATATAAAATAGTCGTGTGCACATCTGATGGTGAAAACAAACTCATTTTAATCTTTGTTCTTCTAGCAGACAAAACATTCAGGGCTCTGAATTTTGCACATTTACGAGTCAATTAAACAAATTAGTTAAATCGTTAACTTGCTTGCTCGCCTATCTTTCTCTTGAAGAGTGGATGCCCCTTATGTTAGGTGCATTCCTTTTCCACAGATTCATGACAGAAAGGTAACTTCAGGTTGTTGCTTTTATTGTTTTATTACTTTAAATATCATATCAGGATGACACTACAACAACCTACCCAACAACCAGGCCTGGGTCAATACAGTCTCTTCCATATGTTTTTGATTTTAAACTAAATCCACAAAATATATAGAATTAATTTTTGGGGTTTTCACTGCCAAAACTATTGTATTATGAGCACAGATAATGCTGATTCATCCACACATTTTAATCAAGAAAACTTTTTTGCCTAGGAAATTGTAAAATAATGATATTAACTGAAGATGTTGGTTCAGTCAACCATTTGTCATTTGTTGTGTATCGCAGAGAACGGTAAGGCTTGTATGTTGATATGGGTCATATTTTGAATAAATATTTCAACTTGTTACAAACAAAGAACTGTCATAACTCTTAGAAAGCATAATCGTTGAAGCATGAATCAGTGACAGAACTGCTTACATTTAACATGCATGCAAGCTACCCTATAAACATTTTTATGGAAGTTTTATTAGGCAATACAATTCTTTAACTTTCAATCAAGTGTATTAGTTTGTAAGTGTAATGTTTTAACTTAGTAAACATTAAGAACTACCATAAGCCTTGTGGTTGGCAAAGGTTTTGTGTTGGAGCAAACATTTATGTTTCCATCCAGCTTTAGCTAGTTCAACGACAACGCTAATGCTAAAGTCAAACTTGCAACTAAGCTGCTCAATAAAAAGACAGCTTCTGGGCTTCCGGTGGAGCGAGCACCCAAGATGGCCTTGTGAGGAGATCACTGCAAGGCCGTTCACCCTCTCATTTGATATAATGGTTGATACTGCCTAATCAGAAAAACTGAGCATATAGAGGGCTGCAACTTGACAGACTCGGGAGGACACAGAGGAGCACATGGCGAACACCCCAGATCCACCACATATGGACATTGTAGCTGAGCTATGAAGTATCAACATGCTGTTACAGAGCATCGCCTCCAGTATAAATGGATTAAAGTCCGGCATTGATGCAGTGCAAGCAGTGGTGAAGAAGCAAGGAACTCGAGTGACTGAAGCTGAGAATCGTATTGCAGTCTTAGAAGATAAGGACCTAGGCCGGGAGCTCGCGGTGGGTGCAGCCAATATTGCTCAGCTTCGGGAAATAATAACATATCTCAAAGATGCCAGCCGCTGTAATAATGTCCATATAATTAGAATAATAGAGGGCGCTGAGGGTGCAGAAGTTTGTACAGACATTTTTGGAGGAAACTTTGAACACTGAGACAGGCTTTGAGACTGCACATTGAACAGGTCCGCAGGGCTACAGAGGGCTACATGTCCAGGTGCGTATCCCGAGGTTTGAAGCCCGAGAAGCTGTGCTGCCGGGGGCCCCGGAGAAGGAGCATGTGGAATGGAGGGGCAAGAGGGTATCCTTTTTTCAAGACCTCTCGCAGGATATAATTCAGAAGCGCAAAACGTTTGAGGAGTGAAGAAACAGCTGCAGAAGAAAGAGCTTCACTACACCTACATGTTAAATCTAGCCATAATGAGACTGGTGGCTGATAACATCGGTCATTCCTTCACTTCTCTGGAGGAGGTGAGAAGCTTCACATAAAGTCAAGCTTCACTTGTTTGAACATGTCTATAATGCGATGTGAAAAAACAAACAACTACAAGATTACAGGAACTGGAGATATAAATTAGATCTTGAAAAATTGTTTGCATTCAGACATGACCCAGTAGTGTCCTCGCAGCTAATCAAATTGAAACTGGAATTATATTTTACAGAAGAAGGTGCGGTGATAAAGCAGTAAAGAGAAGTTTTCATTACACACCAAGAATCAGAAGAAGTAAAGGTAAGCAAACTTTGCAACTAAGCGTCTGATCACTTTATTAGCAGTAAGGGTACATTTTCAGACATTTCAAACATGAACCAAACTGTGACGGTGTTTTTCAGTTGACAGTGTATTGAGCTGATTGCTGTAAAATATATACTTTCTAGGCCAACCTGCAGTCTTGTATAACAGAACCAACTCAGATTGAAGCTGACCGACAGAGCAACTCCCTAAACTGACCGCAAAAGGAGACTCTATGAAACTAATGTGAAAAGCTACAGGCTTTGTCCCTGACATTATGTATCTGCAATCAGATTATGTAGTAATGGTAATTTGAAGAACAGTATATAGGGAAATGTTGCTGTTTTGGGATATTAATGATTAATATTGAACTAATAAACCATATTGCATTACAATTAATAAAATACCACAAAATAAATGTTGATCACTTAGTCATGATGGTGTAATGCATTATTTGAAATATTTCATTCATTTATTGATCTTGTGCTTTGAAATCTGCATTATTTCTGTTTCTCTATTGATATTAGCACTATGCACTCTTCCTTCTTATTACAACAGATATGAAAAGGTAAAGGACTGGTGTCACACAGAGGACAGGTAAAACACAGCCAGAGCCTTGCGGGACCTTTACAATGTGCATGAACCAGAGTCACTTACTTCCGGTCCGGTCTTGTGGGAACTATCCGTTATATTTTTTTTTTATCTGTTTTTTAAATAAGGATTAACAAAAAGATGGCACAGTGCCATTTTTTAAAATTTTTTAAAGAAGCTATTTATTTTTCTTATACCAGACAGAGAAAAAGTACATATATATTTGATAAACATTTATATCCCTATTGGGTTTATCATTTCCATTTGATGATCAACAAAGTATTTTTAATTGCATTGAACATGACCTCTTTAAAAGTACCATTTCATTTTCCTGAAGGTTATGGATGTAGTTTACCATGAAAAACTGAGCAGAAAGGGTAAAATAAAGGACCGTCCATTAAAAGAGTATGAAAATAAACAAATCATTGCCATTACAACAGCAGTTTCAATTCTTAAGTTATTAATATATTGGTATAAATATTGGGCTTATGTGGCTTATTTGTGTTACAAAACTACGCCATCTACCATCAAAGAAGAAAAGAAAAAAGGCATGCTGGTCACCAGCCTCTCCAAAGCTAACGCAAGTGAGTTGCCGGCGCCGGCCTATCATTAATTAGAACAGTAGCTGGCTTCATAATGGATATACCCTCCTGCAACAATGAAGTAGCCACAGCTGGGTGTGCATTAGTTTTAATTTTGGTACTGATACCACGCCATAGGATACTTTAAGACATTATCTAGGTTCGGGTTGGGCTTTTTATTGATAAATTGGATTAGTCTTATGTTGTAATCCCAAGGCCTCGGTGCTAGCAAATAGAAGGATGTCCCCACACTTTCTCCTTGGCCGGGGTACAAGGCAGGGCTGCTCCTTGGGCCCACTAATCTTTGCGTTAGTACTGGAACCTCTGGCAGCAGCCATTAGAAATAATACAGATATTATCAGGTTCTAAAATAAATTGGGGAAAGTCGGAGGCAATGCCCCAGTCTACACAATCCACCTAGTATTAGACAGAGCTGGCAGTTTAAATGGCACCCTTCAGGTTTAATATGCGTGGGGATAAAACTTACACCAGGTTAAAAGGACATTATGATAGAAGATATTCTCCCCATACTTCGAAAAATTTAGAGCGCTCTCCAGAAGTGGGGTAAATTAGGGCTGTCCCTACTTGGTAAAATAAATATTCTTAAAATTATAGTGGCTCCACAAATTAACTATGTTGAATATCAATTACCTGTGTGCCTTCCTTTTTCTCTACTCAAAATGTAAAACAAAGCAGTAGATATATTTTTATGGGGTAATAAAATACCTTGTTTAAATAGAATTAAAATGTGTGTTGCAAAGGATGATGGAGGTCTCAACTTGCCAAGATTGGTTTGGTATGATTATGCCTTCTCTCTTAGCCAGCTGGCTAAAATACAGACCCCAGAGGACCAGGCCCCGGGTCCTGATCAAAAAGATCTTACTGAACCAATCCCGTTACAGGCTTTTATATCACAGTCCAGGGGTGAAAGCCCATTAAAGAATCCATTTTTGAGGTTTGCAAGAGAAACTTGGCAAGCTCACGTTGTATTATTGACCAAAACCCATCTTTTACTAAAAAAATCAACCTTAAGGTATAACAAATTATTGAAAGCGGGCAGAAAAACTTGTTATTGGTAATCATGAGTTGAAGCAGGGATTCATTTTATTGGGGATGTTTTTGAGGGGGAGGATGTTATGTCTTTTATAATACTAACTAGTAGCTAGCTGTAGAATCCCTCAATGAGATTTCTGGAAATATCTACAGTTGAGACCTCTATAATGTCTGCAACAAAAACTTCCCCTGTTATCTCAAACAGAGTTACAAAACCTAGTACAGAACAACCAAGGGGCTAGGGGTGGTGCTTCCAAGTTTTACAGTTTTATGAGACATTTTCACCCACCAAAACCTGAGGGTCTCGAGAGAGCATGGGATAAAGATCTATGAAATTAGATAACTATGGAGAAATTAAAGGAAATAACCGGATCCTAGACCCTGTTGGACTCCTTGCAAAAAAGCTCTGTGATCTGAGCTGTGCTGGAGGTACGAGAAGAGTAGGGGAACATTTTTACATATGTTGTATGAATGTGAAAAGTTACAAAATCTTTGGCATAATATAATAGTACTCATCAACCAGGTACTCAAGACAGACTAGGCTCTAACCCGCCCTGTGTATTTTAGGCATTGTAACAGAGGGATGTGGGCTGTTGTTCCAGCAAACATTATTGTGTAGTTTAGAACTTATCACATGGTGCAGGTTGGCACTAAGACACTGGAAAACAAAAAGTGTTATACAATATAATGAATGGTTGGGAAAAATGAATAAAATAGCCAAATACGAACCATTGATTTTCAGACTGAACAACCAGAACAAGATATTCATGGAGCTGTGAGAGGAGCGGGGGGAAGTACATTCTTGGTGGATGAGAACGGGGTTTTCTCTAGGATAGTGTTGGGACCCAGCCATGGATTTCAACATTAAACTCTGGTACGGACTCTTCTGGAACTTTCAAAATATATTGCATTTAACTGACTTCCAGCAACTGAAGAAAGGTGGGGTAGCAGCAGACTGGCCACTGTCTGAATAAGAGCACCCGCTCTCCAACAAGCCGACCTCTTCCACCGGTGATCATCGGGATAGGAGGGGAACAGCGCGCTGATGTCTCTTTGCTGGCAAAAAGACATAAACTCTTCAACTGGATCCAAGAGTGTCATAAGATCATGCGATCATATGCACAAGTTAAGTATGAGTGAATAACTGTTTGTGTACTCAGTATTCATTCATAAAACGGGAATTAAGGTGCACGCCTGGCTTGACTTTCTCTCTGAGGCCTGCAGAAGCAAACTGTGACCCAGAGAAGTCCCTGCAGAGACGTTGTCTCTAGAAGCCGAGTGAAGCGGTTTTCCTTGCCTGAGAGGAAGACAAACGAGTAGCCGCATTACGGCAGTTAACGTGCAGTGTGGTTGGCGGACACAACGAGCCGTCTTTTATCCACAGCTCCAGAGGTTAGCTGGAAGCTAACCCTTTGTTCACAGAGCTCTCTTCAAATTTCATCGTCGCCCGGACAGCTTTTCCTCAGCACAGCTCATACGAGGTTAGGTTTGGGCAGAATAATATAGAAGTGATTTAGATTGAAATGATCTAAACGTTTTTCATTTTATGAAGTTTGGTTTTGTTTGTGTTGAACTCTGCTATCTTGGTGCTAGCAGAATATCTGCAGCACACGTTCAGTTTTGTGTTCTTTGTCTGTGTTTTAAGGTTAAGACAAACTTTATTTAAAGGAGGGATTTTAAACAGAACATTGATCATAACGCGCCATCCGCGCTCATGCATTTGAACCCTTTTATTAATCCTGGTATTTTAAAGGTATGTGTTTGATTCTGTTGCTAAGCTATCAGCTTCTTTGTTAGCTTCAACTGCTCACAGCTAAGGACATGTGCTTGCTGCCAAATAATATTTACCCAGAAAGGTTTAGTTTTCAATCCAGTAAATAATGAGTCCCCAAACATCATTTTACTAAGTTTGATAACTAAATAAACACCATTAAGCCCCATTTCTCCAGAAAGATTTGGCTCTTTTCCAAAATACTCCCTTAATAATATTTCTTTAAATATTATTTTAATAAATAAAGGCAGCTAATTAGACACCATTGAGAAATGGCAATCCAGAAGGTTGGTTTTATTCAGCAGATCATTATTTATAACATTATTTTATTAAAATAATATTTTATCTGATCTTGCATTGTGAATGGTTGTCTAACGGTATGCTGATTATTGTCTAAGTTAGTTCCAAGACTAACTTAACTTAATTTCCAGATTCTTCAATATAATCCTTGGTTCTCAAACATAAACATTGCATGGTAATGTTGCATCACTCTTTTGGTCATGGTTGTCAATCATCTTTAATCAACTTGTTTATATTGTACATAGCCCATTAGTCTTCGTTATTCTTTAATTCTGCTTAATAGTTTAGTTGGATTGTTTTAGCATAGTAAAGAGTTTGTTGATTGAAATATGTTTGACTTTGAGTTGACTTATTTTTGTTAATAAATTCTTGTATTTTAAGAAATTGTGTGAATTCATTCCATGTGAGTTTATGCTGTTCAATAATGTCAGAGCTCGTCTCACACCTTTCTATTTTGTCCTGATACCATCGCCTTACTGGGCTGGTATTCACAGGACAACCCTTAACAGACAGAAATATTATTTGATAAAATATTAAAATATTAATATTAAATAATATTCTCAGATTCATAATCCCAACAATAGGGTAAGGCCCATGGAGAGAGAGGTGGTTGGAGGAATGCTAACCATGTACGTGTTTGTAATTTATATTTTTTAAGGTTATTTCCTACTGTTATAGGGGTGTCACCTTTGTCATGTCTTTGCTATGAATCAGAAAAAGGCGGACGCAAGATTCAGCCAGACACAGTACTGAAAGTTTAAAAGGTTTATTCAGCCACAGAAAAATGTCACACAGGTAACACTCCTCACAGCTTCCAGGAATCACTGAGGCAGAAAGAGGGATTAGTGACTTGTAGTCTCTCCAGATTTTGCAGGGATCAAAAAAGCCACTAACCTGCTTTTGTCTTGAGTGGAACTTGAAACCCAGAGGGGAAACCTCAGTGGGCGGCAGGCAGTGATCTCCACAGCACAGGTAAGAAGTGACTCCAGGCTGAATAATCCGAGGGCTAGGCTGGCTCAATAATCCAAGGACAGAAACAGGGTCAATGATCGGAACAAGAGGCGTCAGGCAAGGGGCAGGCAGAGGCATAAACCAGATGCAGGAAACAAGGTTGACAACCAAAATCCAAATAGTCCGACAGGGAGCAGGCAAAGGCATAAATCCAAAAGGCAAGGCAAGGTCAAGAACAATAATCAGACAGGAAGGAACGCTGGATATCTACTCACACGATGGCTTTTCAAAAATCTGCTTGTCAGAGTCAGTATATATCAGGGAAGACACAGGTGCTTGGCATTCCACAGATTGCACTACACTGCAGCAGCCACCAGGTGCATCTAATCTGCTGATTGCAGCCAGGGAGACAGGGTAGAGCAGATCTGCCAGAATCATAACAGTTTTCATTAATGTTTGTGGGTTGGTTTCCTGTTCTGTTAAAAAGCAATAAAACAATAAGTCGGGGCTCCACGAAGGGCTTGACCTGAGAAACGTGGAATGTGGGGTGAATCCTCGAGGAGTTTGGTAATCTCAGTCGTACAGCGACATGGTTGATGATCTTGGAGAATGGGAAAGGTCCAACAAATCGGGGTGCCAATTTCCAGGATTCTACCCTTAATGGGAGGTCCTTGGCATAGAGCCAAACTTTCTGCCCCACCTGGTACTTAGGGGCAGGGTGGGTCTCCGATTGGCTATTCTTGACTGAACCAGTGACATTCTGATCATCGATCTCCTGGCCTTTCTCCATATTCTTTGGCACCTTAGGGCAGCCGCTTGGGCGGACAGAACATTATCTTCTCTCTCCTGAACTGAAAACATGGGTGTCTGGAAACCAAACACAACATGAAAAGGGGACAAACCAGTGGCACTTGATTGCATAGAGTGTATGGCGTATTCAACCCAGGGCAAATTTTGTGACCACTTGGTCGGGTCGGACTCACATAAGATACGAAGTTTGGTTTCAGCTTCTTGGTTGGCTCTCTTGGTTTGGCCATCAGACTGAGGATGAAACCCTGAGGAAAGACTAACAGAAATTCCCAACAAAGAACAAAACTCCTTTCAGAAACGTGACACAAATTGGGGTCCTCTATCGGAAACAATGTCATTTGGGATTCCATGGAGCCTGAAAACTTCTCGGGTCAATATCTCACCCATTTCCTTAGCAGATGGAAGCTTCTCCAACGGCACCAGATGAACCATCTTTGAAAATCTGTCAATTATGGTTAGTAGAACAGAGTGACCATTAGAAACCGGTAGACCTGTCACAAAATCCATCGCAATATGTGACCATGGGCGAGGGGGAATTGGCAAAGGGTGCAACAACCCCGCAGGGGGGCGATGAGAAGGCTTAGCTTGACAACATTGAGTGCATTCAGCAACAAAGTCTTTGACATCCTTGACCAGCGATGGCCACCAAAACTGAGTTCGAACTGTCTGAATGGTTCTGCTGATTCCTGGATGACAAACTAAACGAGAACAATGACAAGACTCCAGTACCTTAGGCACAAGGCGTTCAGGGACAAAACAGCGGTCAGGTGGACATGATGGTGGGATAGGCAGATCTCTAATGGCTTCCTGGACCTTCCTTTCCACCTCCACTCGGGACACAGACAACCTGACGGTTTCAGGAAGGATAAACTCCTCTTCACCTACAGACTGAGATTCTTCAGGCTCTTGAATCCGGGATAGGGCGTCAGGTTTGCCATTTTACTCCCTGGCCTGTAAGATAGGGAGAAATTAAAATGACCAAAAAACAAAGCCCACCTAGCCTGTCTGGGGTTTAGCCGTTTTGCTGATTTCAGGTACTCCAAGTTCTTATGGTCAGTCCACACCATAAACGGCTCCTTAGTCCCCTCCAGCCAATGTCTCCACTCTGTCAACGCCAACTTGACAGCCAATAACTCTGTGTCTCCCACGTCGTAATTCCGCTCAGCCTGTGACAGAGTCCTTGAAAAGAAGGCACATGGGTGAACACGATCATCCTCACCTCTTTGGCTTAATACAGCTCCAACCCCAGTGCCTGAGGCATCCACCTCCATGATAAACTGTCTCTCTGGGTCAGGAGACCGTAACACTGGAGCTGACGTGAAGAGTTCCTTTAACCTATTGAAGGCCTTATTTGCATCCTTATTCCACACAAATTTCACCTTGGAAGAGGTAAGAGCGTTTAGGGGAGTAGCAACCAGGCTGTAATTTCTAATAAATCTCCTATAGAAGTTTGCGAAGCCCAGAAATCTTTGAAGCTTCTTGCAATCAGTTGGAACAGGCCATTCCAATATGGCCTTAACCTTGGAGGGGTCGACAAGCACTTGATCTGGGGAAATGATGAAGCCCAAAAAGGAAGTGGTAGTTATGTGGAACTCACATTTCTCTGCCTTGACGAACAACTGGTTTTGGAGAAGACGCAGGAGAACAGCTCTGACATGTTTTCTGTGGGTTTCCAGATCTTGAGAATAAATCAGTATGTCATCAAGATAAACAAATACGAATTGACCCACCATGTCTCTTAGAACGTCATTGACCAATGACTGAAAAACTGCAGGAGCATTAGTAAGTCCAAATGGCATGACCTTGTATTCATAATGGCCTGTAGGCGTGTTGAAAGCCGTTTTCCACTCATCTCCTTCTCTGATTCGGACCAGATGATATGCATTCCTTAGATCCAGCTTAGAAAATATCTTGGCTCCCTGGATATGATCAAGCAGATAGTTGACTTTGGCTCAGTACAGACCTCCCTTCCTCTGCTGAGCCTGTCCTTTTAGTGGACACCTGAGTGCTAAATGTCCCTTCTCTCCAGAATAAAAACAGAGCTTGAATCTTCTCCGACGATCTTTCTCCTCAGGGGTAATCTTGGTTCTGCCCAATTGCATGGGCTCACAATTATCATTTTCCTCAGTGAGAGGTGACCGACTCCTTCTCTCATACCGGTGTGCAGAAACCTGAGTTAATGATGAGCGACCCTTCTCATGGCGCTTCTCCTTCCTTCTCTCTGCCAGCCGAATATCAATGCGAGCAGCCAAATCCTCAAGTTGTTTCAGGGAAGAAGGATAGTCACGGGTCGCTAGCTCATCCTTGATGTCTTCGTTTAATCCTTTCATGAATGCATCCATTTGTGCTGCCTCATTCCAACGGCTCTCTGCAGCCAACAAATGAAAGTCGATTATATAGGTCGAGACAAGCTGATCACCCTGTTTGAGGGACAATAATCCTCTTGCGGCCTCACGACTTGGAATGGCCGGGTCAAAAACTCGAATGACTTTCTTGGAAAAAGTTTCACAAAGATTACAAGATGCAGACCTGTTATGCCATTCAGCAGTTCCCCAATGTTTTGCCTTTCCTGCCAGCAGAGATATAACAAACGCCACCTTGGAACGTTCAGTGGGAAAGGATGACGGCTGAAGCTCAAAATGAATTTCACACTGAGTTAGAAAAGCTCGACATTGTTCTGAGTCTCCCCTGAACATCTCAGGCGGAGAGAGGTGTGGCTCCCTTACCTCTGCTGTTGTCCGTGTTACTTGGGCGCGGTTTCTTTGTGATGGTGGTGGCTCGAAGACAAAATTGCCAGAACGTAATGTGGAAATTATTTCCTCCATGTCGGAAACCAACCAGGAAAGGGTCTCATCAACGTGGGAACGCCACTGTTGTGCTGGCGATGGATCCATTTTTGGCCAGATTTTTCTTCTATGAATCAGAAAAAGGCAGACCCAAGATTCAGCCAGACACAATACTGAAAGTTTAAAAGGTTTATTCAGCAACAGGAAAACATCACACAGGTAACACTCCTCACAGCTTCCAGGAATCACTGAGGCAGAAAGAGGGATTAGTGACTTGTAGTCTCTCCAGATTTTGCAGGGATCAAAAAAGCCACTAACCTGCTTTTGTCGTGAGTGGAACTTGAAACCCAGAGGGGAAACCTCAGTGGGCGGCAGGTGGTGATCTCCACAGCACAGGTAAGAAGTGACTCCGGGCTGAATAATCCGAGGGCTAGGCTGGCTCAATAATCCAAGGACAGAAACAGGGTCAACGATCGGAACAAGAGGCGTCAGGCAAGGGGCAGGCAGAGGCATAAACCAGATGCAAGAAACAAGGTCGACACAGGTGCTTGGCATTCCACAGATTGCACTACACTGCAGCAGCCACCAGGTGCATCTAATCTGCTGATTGCAGCCAGGGAGACAGGGTAGAGCAGACGTGCCAGAATCATAACAGTTTTCATTAATGTTTGTGGGTTGGTTTCCTGTTCTGTTAAAAAGCAATAAAACAATAAAAACGAAAGTAAAAAAAGAAATACAGTTTCTTTCATTTTATTTGCAAGTAACATTTAAAATTTTAATCAAGCACATTAGTTTATAAATGTTTAATAAAAGCTAAATTCTAACAACAGTAGCTATTTTGTTTTGACAACAAATCCAACCTAAACATTTTGATTAAAGTTTAACTGGTGATGTTGGTTCAGTCAACCATCATTCTCATTCTTCTATGTTGTGTTTAATCGATAACGGTGAGGTTAATATGTTTATATGGGTTGTTTTAGGAATTTATATAAACTTTGCAAACTTTAAAAACTGTCGTAAGATTTGTTGTTGACAAAGTGTCTGTTTTGGAGCAAGAATGAAAGTTTCCATCCAGCTTTGGCTTGTTCAATAACAAGTTTGGTGAAGTCAAGCTTTTCAGCTAACGCAGCTGCTTAACCATGAGGCTGGTGTTGCCAATGATTGGCACATCTTAGTTCTGGTTGTCAGAGGAAAGGTCAACATTCAACCTAGTTAAAATAGTTTAAAAACTCGTACTCGTCGTCTTCCGCTTATCTGGGACTGGGTCGCGGGGGCAGCAGACGACAGTCAGAGACCTGTCCCCAATAATTTAAAAAGTCAACTAATATTTCAGTAATGCTTTATATCACAAGCTAACTGTTATACTTAAAATATGTTTTAACGTAAGACGAACAAGATGATTATAAGAGTAACTGCATTTTATTACTGGTTGGAATTCCAGTAATTCTGCAGAATTTTACTAAGAAACTATTTCAGCTGTGGATCCATATGAATTGTTCCATCAATGTTAATGGTTAATTTTTAACAGCTTATTTTAGTAGTGTAAAAGTCTGCCTGTTGCAAAAAGAAAAAAACAAAAACAGGCATGCTTATGTACTGAAACTCTGGTCAGTGTTCTTTCTGATTAGGTTAATGTGCCTGACTGGTCTGAGTGAGACAAATTAGAAGTAATTATTGGGCTTCGTCTCTGTGGGGGCCTGTGCTCAGCGGTGTGTGTGTGTGTTTGTCAAAGTCTTCAACTCTGATTGTTGCACATTATTTTTCTCTGAGCGATTTAATATTTCAGCTTAACTGCAGGCGACGATTGCTGTATGCCTCTGATTAAAAACAGAAGAGTGAATTGGCACAGACTCATTGTTCATGATGGTATTGATCTTGTGTAAATCATTTACATACTGCTGCTGTGCTGTTGCTTTTCATTTATTGAATGTGTGTCAGATCCTTTCTAAGAAAGCGTACCTACTACACTCATGTGGTGTTGGGTGTAGTGAAAGTGGGTGAAATCTCATCTGCAATGTGAAACCAGTGGAAACGATTTTCTGTCTTATGTGTTTGCTAAGTAATGCCCGAGTGACAGGTGGATTGAACTAATTTGAAAAAAACACACTTTGCATTGAAGATAAGACTGTGCTCAGCCCATTTGCTTGTCAACAGGATATTACAGGCTGTTGCCCCTCAGTGAAAGCGCCATGATGAATTAACTTCGATCTCTAATTCAGTTTGTTTACATTTAATACTGTATTGGCAAGCACACATGTCGCCTAACCCAGATAATTGTCATGTAGATTATCCGCTACTAATAAAACTATTTTCTATTCCACAGGAGATAATATATGAATTTAGAAAAGCAGGCAACATGCTAATAAATTGGCTCATTTTATCCTTACCAATAAACACAATTAAAAATAAATAAATAAAATGATGCCTCTGACAAAATATGATACAGTCTCAAACCTGGAGCAGGGGTCACAAAGATCATAAGTGATTCTACGTAATTCTAATCCAGACTTACCCAAACAAGTCCCATAGCAACACAATGAAAGATTGGAAAGTTTTAGGACAGTTTTCAGTTCATGTCTAGTGCCCTCTGGTGGGAGAACATGCAGTATTACAGCTAGTTATTTTTTTGGATGGACCTCACAAGAATAGTTTTATTCTAAATGAAATAATGCCATTTTGTAACCGTTCTGCTTTGGTTACTCAAGTCCTTTTATTCCAGCCAAAGAGATTCTATTTACCCTTTAAACTATAAATGACATACTACAATTTCATACTACAAATTAAATTTGAAATATTTTAAAAAGCAGAAAAATAGTTCAACACTTCGGTACCGGGACCCAATCCTACTCTTCTCGTGGATGAAGAAGGTGGAACCCGAACAAAGAACACATATCCTTATATACTTGGCTCTGCCTTGTGTCTGAAGGCAAAGCACATTCCTTTATTATTATCAGTAAATTTATGGCTTTGAGCAGCATTAACTGAATAGAGCATTTAGGTCGGTGGGAAGCATGGTCTTGTGTGTGTGTAGCACTTAAACTTTTAATAAGGCATTTAATAAGCAGATTACCTGTTTTCCTTCCTATGTTCCTGTAAGGAGACATAGGTAACTTTAAGAAAACTCTTACAATTTCACATATCACAAATGTTCGCAGCTATGCTTGATAATTTTGGTGTGCATCGTGGATGTTGTAACCCAAACCTAGTTCGGTTGCTATACCTCCACTAGCCCCTGACTTTACTATACATATTTGTCACTGTTCTGTCATTTATAAGAAAAAATACAAATCTAGCCACTTATTACTCAGTATAATTTATGGTTGTCTCCAAACGGACAACTGCTCATTGCATCATACACACTTTAGGTTTTGTTGCAAAAATAGCACAAAAACAGCTTCATGAAGACCAAGGGACACTGTAGACAGGTCACGGATCATGTTGTGATTCTTTCTTTTTAGAAGCTACATCTGACCTGGCTCTGTGTTTAGCTGTGGCACCTTCCTGGAGGAGGACCTCGGCTGAGCTGCTGTTGCCAACAACTTAATCCTCACCTTATGCAAATGATACACTTGGACCTGTCTTTCAGTGTTTAACCTTGTCACTGCTAGACATAGCTACTGGCTGAGCTTTTACTGTGACTAACTGTAAGTGCTTTATTTCATACTCTTGACTGTCTCAGAGTTTATCTGCTTAGATGTCTTTCTCTCTTAGATGAAGCCACTAAAGGAGCTACAACCATTAATGTTTCACTTTTTCTTTCCTTTAGATTCTAAAGGAATCAGTGCTTCTGTATTCTTTTTGTGTCTCTGCTCTGTTCTCTCAAACCCCCAGTCGGTCGTGGCAGATGGCCGCTCACACTGAGCCTGGTTGTGCTGGAGGTTTCTTCCTGTTAAAAGGGAGTTTTTCCTCTCCACTGTCGCTACATGCATGCTCAGTATGAGGGATTGCTGCAAAGTCAATGCAAGCGACTGTCCACTGTTGCTACATGCTCATTCAGGAGGAGTGAATGCTGTAAGTCACTGACTCAATGCAATCTGCTGGATTTCCTTAGGTAGAAAACCTTTTAACTAATTTGAATAATAAACAGAATCCGATTGCGCTTTTTGATAGTTAGGATTAATTGGAATGTATGTACCTGACTTGAAATCGGTATGATTCGATTGAATTGACTTTTTAAAGTGCCTTGAGACAACATGTGTTGTGAATTGGCGCTACATAAATAAAACTGAATTGAGCTGAATTGAATTGTGGGGAGGTTTAAAGCAGGAGTAGGCAATAAAACAAACTCTGTTCAATACATCATCTGAATATGGTACAGCTACAAGCCAACAAAAAAGTTGCTGTGTTGACAGGAGAGCATTAATCAGAGAGCCACACCTCAGGTGGGAGAATGTAATAGTCATACACTCCACAGTTCTGGCCTTCATGTAAGAGGCCATTAAGAAAGCCCAGGAAATATTGTTTGTAGTTTGTCACAAGCCATGTAGGGGACACAGCAATATGGGACCAAAATGTAATTTTCTGGCATACATGCACAATGCTACATGTGCTAGAAAACAAACTCTGCACAAACAAACCCTGAACACACTTTTCCCATGGTGAAACATGTGGCAGCACAGTGATATTTGGATACTACTCTTCAGCAAGGACAGGGAAGATGGTCAAGTTTGATGAGAACATGGATACAGCAAAATGCAGGGCAATACCAGAATTTTTTTTATCAGGCTGCAAAAAGTACAAAAATGGGGCAGAAGTTCACAGCCAGAGCTTCAATATAGTAGTATCGATTAAAGCATGTTCATGTGTTAGAATGGCTTAGTCAAAGTTCAGATTTGAATCCAATTCTGAATTTGTGGCAAGACCTGAAAATTGAAGTTCGTAAATCCTCTCAATTTTTAGATAAAAAAAAATGGGTAAAAGTTTCAACCTGCAGATGTGCAAACCTGGTAACGACATACCCCAAAATACATATCAACTGTAATCACAGTAAAAGGAGGTCCTACAAAGCATTAATACAGGGGGTCTGAATACCTCCTTCCACATTACAGTTATACACTACTTCGTGTGGGGTTATCAAATAAAATCCCAATCAAATACAATGTAGTTTGTGGTTGTTATGACATGGAAATGTTCAAGGAGTATAAATACTGTATGCCAATGATGCCAGTACTTTTGACTGATGTGTACTGGAGGAGAAAAAACATCTACTGAGTTTTTGGTCTAAAGTCTAAGAAAGCTTACACCTGTATGAAGTATGAAGTATCCCATTTATCAGGATGGTGAAACTTCTCCTCAGAAAAACAGATCAACTGACTGACATGGCCTGGATCCCAGTCCATTTCATAAAGATATGGTGAAAATGGAAAAAACAAAAGGCATGGCAAAAATCCATCCCACAAAGTTGATCTGTCAGCTGCTATACTAAACAAGAATGTTGCAACCTGAGTGATGAAGCATATTGTTCTTTATTACTGAACACCATGCTTCAAAGAGTGTAAGCAATCGTAAAAGACAAAGAAAGGTGTTTTGATTTATGTTGCAATCATGTTTTCTTCGTAGTTTTTTTTTTTTTGCAAAAACCAAAATTCCCAAAAGAGTGAGAGAGTGAAGCAAAATATTCTGAAGCTTTTACTCATTATTTGGATAAACAGGATATCATGCTATGCAACAGCCTGTGAAATATGAATGCATCAAAATCATTGTATGACTGCTTGGTGTCTGTGTTCCCTCTCAGCAACATGTGCCTGAAAGAAGAGAAAAATACAAATAAAATAGACAGACTTGAGCATGACTATATCCGTTATATAACTTGTTTCAGATACTGCCAGATCTATTAGGAAAACATAAAAGAATAAAAGTGCAAATCTTACAAGAAGTTCATTCATTCTGTAGATTCTAGCAAACGGTGATTTCTCTGCACAGCCCAGAACGCTGTCAGGTGCATCCCTGTGCGCTAAACCCTTAAATGTCTTTTACAGGAGAGAAAATACAGAGAATGTCGACCAAAGTGATTAAAAATAAATGTTTAAAAGAAGTGCTCAGATGCTTACCCTGTCCTGCGTGTTTGGAAAGCCATCCAATTCCCTCTTTCCCCCTGGGCTCAGCCCGAACGACCAGTGCTGACAGCTGCCCAGGGACAACACCATCCACACCAGGAGAAGCCACAGTGTCCACGTTTTTGCAACCATTCTGACAGAGAAAAAATAAAACTTTCTACTCTACACAATCATTTCATTGTACTTTTCTTAATTGCTGACACCTCTCACCCCTGTAAGAACGTTACCTCTTGTTCACAAGCCAAGGAGTTTCCCCACTCTTGCCCTGTTGAGCTTTGCGAGTCATGCTGCACACCGTGCTTTATATAAGGCTCTACCGCTTTGTCACCTCCATCACTTCACTACAGGAGGTGGAGAAGTGGAAGGTGGGGGGGGGGGTCTGCAAAGTGGGATTAAGCAACACCAGACTTTACTGGCAACCCACAGAGCTGTTTAAAAGCTTACACTATGTGTTTGATTTTTTACGTAGGTAAATAAAAATGTGTTCCACAAACAGGAAGCTTTTTCCTGATACCGTGCTTTGCTAAAGTATTCGTAACCCTTCAACAATTATACATTTTGTTCTGTTACAGCCCTTATTGATTTTTTGAAAGGCCTGCACAAAAATAGTGCATAATTGTAAATTGAATTCAACCGTCTACAATACATATGTGAAAGATGTGGCGTGCATTTGTATTGACCCCCTCTGGGTCAGTACTTTGTAGAACCACTTTTCCTGCAATTACAGCTGGAAGTGTTTTGGGGTAATGTATCTACTAGCTTTTGGACCTTTAGAGATTAGTTTTGGCCATTCCTCTTTGCAAAATAGCTCAAACTCAGATGGATTCGATGCCGAGTGCTTGTGAACATTTTAAAGTCTTACTATGGATTTAGGTCTGGGCTTTGACTAAGCCATTCAAACACATTAATATGTTTTGATCTAAACCATTCCCTTGTACACAAATGACTGCACCTCATCGGACTCGTCCGTGAAACTCCTTATGTTTGCAGACGACACCACTGTCATTGGACTGATCCAGGACGGTGATGAGTCTGCTTACAGACAGCAGGTGGATCGGCTGGTACACTGGTGCGGTCAGAACTACCTTGAACTGAACCCACTCAAGACTGTGGAAATGGTGGTGGACTTTCGGAGAACACCACCCCCATACACCCCCCTCACCATCCTCAACAACACTGTATGGGCCGTGGACCACTTCAGGTTCTTAGGAACCACCATCTCTGAGGACCTGAGATGGTCTTCACACATAGACACTGTTCGAAAGAAGGCCCAGCAGAGACTGAACTTCCTGAGGCAACTCAAGAAGTTCAACCTTCCACAGGAGCTGCTGGTCATCTTCTACACTGCCATCATTCAGTTTGTCCTGTCTTCATCCATCTCAGTGTGGTTTGGATCATCCACAAAACAGGACAGGTCCAGACTGCAACGAATAATCAGGACTGCAGAGAGAATAATCAGAGCTGACCTTCCCTCCATCCAGGACTTATACAGGTCAAGGGTCAGGAAAAGAGCTGCAAAAATCTCTGCAGACCACACACACCCTGCACATAAACTGTTCAGAGCTTTACCTTCAGGCCGCCGCTACAGAGCACTGTTTACTAAAACCAGCCGCCACAGAGACAGTTTCTTCCCCCATGATGTTTCTATGTTGAACATTCAATAAAGTTCAGAACAACAGCATACAGATGTTGCAAATGCACCTTTTTATTATATATGTGTATATTGTACATTGTAAATTTGTATATTCTGTAATGCAAAAACAGAACAAAAGAGCAAAGTGTACCGGAGTCAAATTCCTTGTTTGTATGCACGAACTTGGCAATAAAGCTAGTTCTGATTCTGATTCAGATTGTAGGTTTGGGGGCATGTTTAGTTTCATTGTCCTGCTGAAATGTGAAACTGCACCACTATCTCAAGTCTTTTACAGACTAGCAAGCTTTCTTCTAGGACTGTCCTGTATTTAGCTCCATCAATCTTCTCTTCAAATTTGACCAGTTTCCCTGTCCATGCTGCGGAAAAGTGCTCCGACAGCATGACGATGCCTCCATTTTTAACATGGGGATGTTGTCTTCAAGGTAATGTGCTGTTAGATTTCTACTATACATACATATCATTAGTTTGCACAAGCCATGTTAGGCATGGCTTGTGCAAACTGATACTAATCTCTTGTCATATTGAACCCAGAACCAGGAGACTCTAGAGCAGCACACAGGAGACAGGAAAGTTTTAACAAGTTTATTGTTTTAACAAGTTTATTGTCAAGGTATTGTATGGGCAGTGACAGGACTCCATAGATGGTTGGCTTCTGGGATCAGCTCACTAAAACAGAGAGTGATTACTATCAGGCTGAGAATCTTGAATGTTGAAATTGGAAGGGAGAGGCTTACTTGTGGATGAAGATGATGGTTCTGGGGAGAAGTGAGCAAGCCACAAAGACTGAGGCTGAAAGGCCAACATCCCGTGTGAGTGGATTCCTCTGAGCAGTGGAAGGCGTTGGAGGGTGGACAGGCAAGGCAGGTGAAGCGATGAGTGATCTTGTAGTCAGATCTTGCAGATCCTGAACGGTCCTTGGACAAATGTAAATTCAGTGAAGTATTCACCATGAGCACAAGACTAACCACAGTGGGTTGTCTAGGAACGGGTATGCTGACAGCCAACAGGAAGAAGAACCAGAGCCACAAAGGATATCCAGAGCTGGGCTTCACTGGCAGCAACCTTGAAAGGTGAACAGAGCTGGGGTTAGAAAAGGGCAGGGAAGCACAAAGGCAGATTCAGAGCAGGGTTTGTTCTGCCTGATTACCACTCAGCAATGAGTGGGGACATAACAGCAGGAGCCAGTGAAGAATAATAACAACCAGAGAGCTTAAATACTAACGAGAGTACAGGGAGAGCCAATGGACAGAGAGACTGATTAATTAGGGACAACAAGGAACAGGTGTGAGCCAGACTGCAGGGAGACAGAGGGAGTTAAAACAATTAACACATTGAACACAGAACAGAGGGTGAACTGAGAACCAGACTAGGGGAAATAAACAAAAACACAACACAGACACAGGCTAGGCATGACATCTCTTCTATACAGACCAGATTTGTGGTGTCCATAATTAATATTTGCTCTATCAACAGATTTCCCTTTATGAGCTGTGGATCTCTTCAGCTCCTGCAGAATTGCCATGAGCCTCTTAGCTGCTTCTCTGATAACAGCTCTCCTCATGGGATCTAATTTATAAACGTGGCGTAAGCACAAAGCTGGGTCTGAAACTTGCGTACATAACTTTAAACGCCAAGTTTGTGATCTAAAAAAAAAAATCAAACTATGGGAGAATGTGCAGTCCTCACGCAAACACTGACCCATGCATACGCTCCTTTTGGAGACAGGGGGAACGGACAACGCAGATGGCAAGGTGGGGAATTGAAGCCATACTGCATCGTGATCCCTCTCAGACAATTAATTTCACCTCATATCAAACTTTGATCATAGATTGACTTCATCACACGTATTCAAACCCGCAGTGTTATTTATGCTTGTGCTTGAGAACCATAACTATACATAAGAACCTTTCACATAAATAAAAAGAAGTTTGCATATTTCATGGAAGTTTTCTCACCATCACATTCCTCTCCCCGGTGATCACCAGAATGCTGTAAACGTTTAAATACCGTGAAGACATTCGTACATAATGCTGCACGATGGATGCATTGGCACTGCTGGAAGCACCACCGGAACCATGCAATCCCTGTTCAATTACAGGTGTTAACCACTCTGGGGTTCCTGGCAACCAGCTCTTACCAGTGCAAATTAGCCGACATGTATGTGTTTAAGCAACAATTAATTGACCGGCTCTGCCTGAAGCCACTTTTAGGAACAACATAATTCTGTGAAATTATCCATGGGTGTGGGATGTCGCAGCCAGCGCCACGGGCAATAATACCTGGATGGCATTGTTTTATGACCAGTCGATATGTCAGATTTCCCTACACTGTGGGAGACCAAGCCAACATTAAAAGGCACTTTGCAACAACGTCTGGCTTTCGAAATGTTATCGGCGCGAATGGCTGCGTTCATATTGCTATAAGGGCTCCATATGATATTGGATACATATTTAACAGTCAAAGCCAAGGATACATTCAGCTTGGCTCTACCTTCACAGAGTCACAGATCAACTACACCTCCCACCCTCCCATGCTTCTCTGTGTTATAGTTTCTGAGACGGAGCTAAACCTGAGTACTCAAAGCGGTGCAGGATCGAGCGATCATACCTGCCACCTGTGCGTAGTGGTGTTGCAAATTGCGGCTGCCTTTGAGACGCACAAAACATTGACAGACTCCACCATGAATTTCACATCTTTTGCGCTGAGCCTAGTAGGCCACTGCATATTCATGAAACGTGTATACTGGACAGCGGGTCTTATTTTCTTCTTCTGATCTTATTGCGCATTTCATTAAATGATGCTTTTGCCCATGCTGTCTGGATTTAAGAGGCAAAAATGTTTAGTAAATCTGGCCCAGAGACAGATAGCGAGAGAGAGAGACGTCAGTCACAGCCTCTCAGCACAGTCGAGTCTGGCAAGCCTGAGTCTATGATGTGGGCGGGGCAGGGCCATAAAGTGGGGGACAATGGCCCCCTGGCCCCCCCCATTCCAGCGCCAGTGGTCCCACTTTCTGAATTTACTGTGGTAACAAGGTGTTTCCACTCCCAGAACTTCCTTGTATTTGTCACGCCACTACTGTGGCTACCAAACATGGTATTTTTGGACTCTATCTCACTTCCCAACACATGGATTTCTTGGTGAAATTGCATTTCTTTGCTCTTTTCTCCATGGTCGCCATTGTTTACCATAAAATAACATTTATTAGCTTTAAATACACTGACATTCATGAGGTGCTTTGCAATGACCATGTATGGTTGAATGTGGGTGTGTGGAGGCCAGAATATGAGGCAGAACCTTGATTTATGAAGTGGAAATTGCTTGCTGGTATGTATGCGCATTGTTGGATTTTTTTGGCATACACCATTTCTGATTTTTGGGCGTACGTACAATTTTAGTATGATCCTACGAAATGTTTTGTAAATAAGACCCCAGTTGTCGGTATGGTTAGCTAGACTGCCATTCCCCTAACATTTTTAGATGAAGTGAAAAGGGCTCTGTGAGATGTTCAAAGCTTCAAATATTGTTAACCATGCTTTAAATTCTTCACAACTTTACGCCTGACCTTTCTGGTGTGTTCTTCAGGCTTCATGATGCTGTTTGTTTACTGATGTTCACTCTCTAAAAATCTTCTGAGGCCTTCACAGAACAGCTGGCTGGATTTATACCGAGATTAGATTACACACAGATGGACTCTGTTTACTGAGCAGGTGACTTCTGAAGGCAATTTGTTGCACTGGATTTTATTTAGGAGGATAAATAAAAATGCACACAATGTCTTTCAAACCTTTATTTGTAAAAGACTTTGATTTATGATTTTTCATCTACCTTTCAATTATGCTCTGTTGTGTGTTGTTCAGACAAGATCCCACTTTAAACTCCTTTAGGGCTGTGGTTGTAACCTCACAAAATATAAAAGATTTCAAGCAGTGTGAATACTTTCAAAAGGTACCATGTATTGTGATGCAGAACTCTTTCATAATTTGTTAGATATTCAAGCCACCTACAGTGTGTGGTGGTATTTGCTAATCATGTGACTTCTGCAGGTAGTCGATTGTCTTGGATTTTATTGAGATATGCATGCCATACATTTCAGTTTTACATTTGTAAAAATGGAGAAAACTCAAGTACCGTAAATGTTCTCTTCCACTTCACAGTTATGCTACTTTCTGATGGTCAATTGCCTGAATCCCAATAAAATAAGACTTGTAGCTGTAATGTGCAAATAAATGCAATAGGAATGAACACTTTAAGGGATTATAAATCGTTTTCACAATTAATAATGAATGTACAGTGGGGAGAACAAATATTTCATACACTGCAGATTTTGCCGCTTGCAAAGCATGTAGAAGTCTTTAATTTTTATTATAGATACTCTTCAACTGTGAGTGACAGAATCTAAAACATAAATCCAGAAAATCATATTATGTGATTTTTAAGTAATTAATTAACATTTTATTGCATGACATCAGTATTTGATCACCTAACAACCAATAAGAATCACAGGCCTGTTAGTTCTTCTTTAAGAATCCCTCCTGTTCTCCACTCATTACCTGTATTAACTGCACCTGTTTGAACTCGTTATCTGTATAAAAGACACCTGTCCACACTCTATTAAACTCCAACCTCTCCTCAATGGCCAAGACCAGAGAGCTGTGTGAGGACATCAGGGATTAAATAGAGGACCTTCGCAAGGCTGGGATGGACTACAGGAAAATAGCCAAGCAATTTGGTGAGAAGGCAACAACTGTTGGAGCAATTATAAGAAAATGGAACAAGTTCAAGATGATGTGCACACAACGTCCCCCTGCTCAAGCCAGAGCATGTCCAGGCCCGTCTGAAGTTTGCCAACGACCATCTGAATGATCCAGATGTCCGTGTCGGCAGTGTATCAAATACTTGTTCTCCCCACTATTCACATAAATGACTAAAACAACATGACCAAATAATGGAAAACATTTCTCTCTTTGTAGCAGTTTATTTATAATAGTCCTTCATGGAAATATTTCCATGGTTGAGTGCAATAACAGGACATAACTTTATCTGACACACAAATCTTGCCTATATTGCATTCATTGAGTATTAAAATAAATAAAAATAGCTCTCCCATTGACTTGACCTCTTGAGTATAAATACACAACATGATTGCCTTCATTATTTATTCTGAGAGGCTACCTACCTACGATCTGACTGAGTGAAGGCTGTAGTATTCCATCAGAGCAGCTTTGAACCGCAGCCAGAGAAACTTCACCAGTCTTCCACAAACAAAGGTCTTCACACACGCTAACGGATACGGACTAAAAGCGAGGTGAGAAATCTTACAAGAGTACAACATCGAGCTACACTGACAAAGCTTTGGAAGCACTGGATTCATTTTACATTTACATCACTGTACGTCAGAGAAGCACCAAGACATTTCGGTGTGAAGGTATACCATGTAACAAGGTAACAGACATGTGCAAATAGGTTCAAAGCATGAGTAGCTGATATAAAAGAGTATATAGCGCATTGTTCCAAACACACATTAATGATTCAACAAGCCATGTAACATTTATATGCATGCAACTGTGGATCACTTACACATAGGAATGGTGGAGGAGGTAGATTCACAGAGCACTAAAACAAACAAAGCAGCATTGTAAAGAAGGAACTAACAAACCTCACAGCTCAAAATCATGCATTGCATACTCAAGCTGTAGCATAGTTTTGTGGTGCACTGGCAGCAGTTTCAGCATTTTAGACTACGCTGCTGTGCTGTATGGCTTTGGCTTGCGTTGCTTGTTAAATCCAGCAACGTTAGGTTCCATATTTAAAGAGAAATCCTTTGTATACGGACACAGTAACTGGTGTAGTAACGCCTTCTGTTTTTGCTACAGCAGCATTCAGTGAAGCTTGGCCTTAATGCTTACATGTAATCTGATTTGAACTCCAGTTAACATGTTAAGTAAAATAAAGTAAATAGAAATTACATGATACGTATAACAAGCAGAATCACTGGACTACATCCGGACAGAACACACACCAGGAAGATTACTTAGTTTTGGTGATAAATGCAGCTGAATGTTTATGAAACACACCCTGTCAACCCTGGAAGCTTTATAGTGCAAGAAATTCAAAGCTAGCATAATATTGTCGGACTGCCAGGGACAGGTAAAGCCAAATTCAGTGAGGAGGAACGTGCTGTATGACCTGCTGAAGAGGGAGGAAATATAGCGAGACAGAGAGAGAGAAAGCTGGTCTTGCAGATGAGTTATCTGACACTCTGCGACATGTGCAGCGGGGTCAGCATCTCTTCAAAAATGGCTCCCTTTACGTTGGACCCTCTCAGGTTGGCTTCTTGCAAATCGCAGCCAGACAAGTCACAGTTCTGCATAAAGAAAGAACAAAACAAAAGCAGGGGTGAGATTTTAAATAAGGACACAATCCAACAGGTATTACTGATTAAAATGTTCTGTTTCCTTAGTTACTTTCTTTATACAAAGATTATATCTTTTAGATTGGCTCAATGTTGGAAAAAAAAAAAAAAAACATTCTCCCTGCAATCGTAAGGCTTTTCAATGGGCTATAATTGTTTTTTAATTGATATAAAATTAAGAGTATCACCAAACAATTAAAAAGTTATTTATTACAAACCAATAAGCCGTCTTTTTGGATAATCTGGGCTTTGTTTTATACTTCTGTTCTCACAACTCAAACTAATGTTAATGTAAACAGACACAGATATTCTTTGTCTCTATAACACATGTATGGTGAAAGAGCAAGAATCTCCCATGTGATTGAGAAAAGGTCCATGTTGGGGTCTGGCCACAGATCTTGCACTAAGCATTTGATCGCCATCATTTGTTTACTGACTTGTTAGGAGATTTCTGATCCCCATAATATAATAATATTAGGTATTTTGATGTGTCTTGGTGGTTTTTTTAACCATTCTACTTTTTACAAGTTTCCACTGGCTTATATGAACCTAAATCGCATGAGTTACCATAGAAACAGCTGTGCTTGTGTTGGTTGATAAAATTAGCAAAGCATCAATTAGTGATGAAGATGATTGATCTAAAGATTTTGACAATGTTAAACTTAGACGTTTACTTAATAAACATTGCCGAAAGAACTTACAAATAATTTTAGAATTATATTAATAATTTGCTAGGCCATATTTGTTCAGCCATTTGTTACTAAAAGATGCGAGGTCCCACAGGGATCCATTCAGGTGCCCCCTTCTCTTATTGCTTTACTTTTAGCTGAGTATACTTATTCGTTTTGTTCAATTCAATTCAATTCAAAAATACTTTATTAATCCCAAAGGGAAATTAAATGTTGTTATAGCTCATATTATGAAGGTTTCCTCAAAGAGCCGTTGTAGATGCTGATGCCTGTGGGCAGGAAGGATCTCCTGTAGCGCTCCGTCTTACAGCAGATCTGAAGAAGCCTCAGACTGAAGACACTTTGTTGTTGTAGGACAGTCTCATGAAGAGGATGCTCAGGGTTCTCCATAATGTTCTTCATTTTATGAAGAATCCGTCTTTCCACAATGATCTCCAGAGGTTCCAGAGGAGTCCCCAGAACAGAGCCAGCCTTCTTTATCAGCTTGTTGAGCTTTTTTAAGTCCCTGGCTCTGATGCTGCTTCCCCAGCAGATGATGGTAGAAGAGATCACACTCTCCACAACAGACTTATAGAAGATATGCAGCATCTTCCTGCAAACACCAAAGGACCTAAGTTTCCTCAAGAAGTACAGTCTGCTCTGTCCCTTCTTGTAGATGGCTTCACAGTTGTATCTCCACTATAGTCTGTTGTCCAGGTGAACACCGAGGTATTTATACTCCTCCACCACCTCCACTTCTTCTCCCATGATGGAAATAGTTTTTGACTTATTCCTGTTTCTCTTAAAATCTACAATCATCTTCTTTGTTTTAGTCACGTTCAAAATGAGATGATTGTTTCCACACCATGCCACAAAGTGGTCCACCACCTTCCTGTACTCAGCTTCTTGTCCTTCTCTGATCCACTCCACGACTGCAGAATCATCCGAGTATTTCTGCAGATGACAGGAGTCTGTCTTGTACTGGAAGTCTGAGGTGTGCAGAGTGAAAAGGAATGGTGAGAGTACAGTCCCCTGTGGTGCTCCTGAGCTGCTGACTACCTGGTTAGACTCATAACCCTTCAGTCTCACAAACTGTGGTCTGTTTGTTAGGTAGTCTTTGATCCAGGAGATTGTTGAGGCCTCCACCTGAGTCTTCTGGAGTTTCTGACAAAGCAAATCAGGTTGGATTGTATTAAATGCACTGGAGAAATCAAAGAACATGATCCTCACAGTGCTGCTGGCTTTGTCCAGATGACAGTGGGTTTGTTGAAGCAGGTGTATGATGGCATCTTCAACTCCAACTCCACAGAGATAAGCAAACTGAAGGGGGTCCTGATGGTTTACTGTTTGCTTACTCAGGTGGGCCAACAGGAGTCTCTCTAGGACCTTTATGATGTGGGATGTCAGGGCAACAGGTCTATAGTCATTGAGGACTGATGGGTGAGTTTTCTTTGGTACCGGAACAAGACAGGAGGTCTTCCACAACACCAGAACCTTCTTTTGGGCCAGGCTAAGGTTGAAGAGGTGCTGCAGAATCCCACAGAGCTGCTCTGCACAGGCCTTCAGGACTCTAGGGCTGGCATGATCTGGACCTGCAGTCTTATTCCTATTCAGTCTCTCCAGTTGCATCTTCACTTGACTTCTTGAGACACACAGGTGGAAGGGGGTGGCAAAGGGAGCATCAGCATCTTCTGATATGGTTGAAGGTAAACATGTAGAAGCAGAAGGGTCCATGGCTGAGGTGGAAGATAAAAAATGTGAGGTGTTACTGGACAGCTGTGGGTCCTGTGGGTCAAAGGAAGATGGAATATCTGTTTGGCTGTGAGCAGGAGAGGAGGATGCGAAGCTTGTTTCTGAACGAAACCTTTTGAAGAATGTGTTCAGTTCATTGGCTCTGTCCAGACCTCCATCGGTCTGATCATCCTTCTGCTTGAAGCCTGTGATCTTCTTCATCCCTGTCCACACATCTCTGATATTGTTTTGCTGGAGCTTGCTCTCCAGCTTCTTCTTGTACACCTCCTTGCTGTCTCTTATCTTGACTTTAAGTTGCTTCTGTATAATCCTCAATAATTCTCTGCCTCCCTCTCTGAAGGCTCTTTTTTTCTTGTTAAGCAGGTCCTTCAGGTCACTGGTGATCCAAGGTTTGTTATTGGGGAAGCATCTCACGGTTCTGGTGGGGATGATGTTATCCACACAGAAGTTTATATAGTCAGTTACACACTCAGTCATGGCATTGATGTCCTCTCCATGTGGCTGGCACAGTGCGTCCCAGTCTGTAGCCTCAAAGCAACCTTGCAGAGCTTCTTCAGCTTCCTGTGACCATTTTCTCACAGTCCTCTTTATTACAGGTTGCCTCTGAACAAGGGGCTTATATTTCGAGCAGAGAAAAACAAGATTGTGATCTGATTTGTCTAGAGGAGGTCTTGCTGTAGAGATGTATGAGTCCTTGACATTTGCATAAAACAAATCCAATGTTTTGTTTTCTCTGGTAGAGCAGCTGACAAATTGTTGAAACGTTGGAAGTGTAGCAGAGAGTGAAGCATGGTTAAAATCACCAGAAATTGCCACAAAAGCATTGGGGTTTTGTGTCTGTAGCTTAGCAACAACTGAGCTGATGGCATCACATGCAGTGTCAGCAACAGCGGAAGGTGGAATGTAAACTGTTGCCAAAATAACACTGGTGAACTCTCTGGGTAAATAATATGGACGAAAACTTACTGCCAACAGTTCAATATCTGGACTGCAGAGATGACACTTCACAGTTACATGTCCTGGATTACACCATCTGTTGTTCACAAGTACTGCCAGTCCACCTCCTTTACATTTGCCGCTCCTCTTTAAATGTCTGTCTGCTCGTATGGTTAAAAAGCCCGGCAGAGAGAGCTGGAGTCGGGGATATGATCCTGCAGCCATGTCTCAGTAAAACACATGATACTGCATGCCCGGTACTCTGGCTGGGTCCTTTGTAGGGCTTGGAGTTCATCCAAATTGTTTCCCAACGATCTCACATTGCCCATCATAATCGACGGAAGAGATGGTTTGAACTTCCTCCTTCTCTCTCTTCTCTTAGCTCCTGCTCTGCATCCACGGCGTCTCCTTTTCAACTCATCAGGGATTTGGGGTTGTAGTTGAAGTATTATTTAAGCTTTTGAGATATTAATCAGCTGCTCCCGGTTGTAAGAAACAACACCGTTGCCATGGCAATGCATCATAACAAATGTTCAAAAATAGAAAGTATTAAGAAAAATCCTCCAAGCTGCACAGCATCCGACACTGGAGTGGACAGTCATCCAAAAAAAATCCACCACAAGAGGAATAGTTCCCAAAAAAGAATAAATCAGAATCAAAAGTAACAGAGCTACTCCAACCTGCTGCCACTTTGAGCGGCGCAATTCTAGAATATCATATTGAGGTGGCTCGGGCATCTATACCAGATGCCTCCTGGAAGCCTTCCTCGGGAGATGTTCCAGGCACGTCCCACCGGGAGGAGGCCCAGGAGACGGCCCAGGACACGCTGGAGGGACTATGTTTCTCGGCTGGCCTGGGAACACCTTGGGCTCCACCCGGAGGAGGAGATGTCTGGGGAGAGGGACGTCTGGGCGTCTCTGCTGAGTCTGCTGCCCCCGCGACCCGGTCCCGGATAAAGCGGAAGATGACGAGTACGAGACTTCAATAATACTACAAATTTTACAACGGTTTCGTTAAAGGAAATAGCTGTAAAAAAATGTGATTCATTTTGTTTTGGCAAAATGTATATGTATTATATTTGAATATGTATTAGGATCAGTAGTAAGATTTGCAGTGTAGTTCATCCGAAGTGATTAATACAGATTTATTGTAGCTTAATGTTTCAGCACCTTATATATTGTAATACTGCATAGGGAGCAACCTATCATTAGAATTATGGGCTGTTACGTTTTGCAAAATAATGTCTGGATAAATGTGATCCTGACAATTTAGAATACCAAAAAATATTTTACTTTTCATCAACCCTAATATCTTTTATTGTCAACTTTATCTCATGCTCAGAAAAGCGTTTTTTTATTTTTATTTATAGTGACAAACACGATCAGAATATCAGACAACTGCATCAACTATTTTATTCTAAATATTGTCATTTTTTCCCTTTGATAAAGGGGACCCTGTATTCACCCCAAGTCTCCCAAAAATGTTAAACTTTTTGTATGAAATGTGGAGGAAACTTTCTGTATCATAGTTTTCTGTTTTTCTTTTGTAGAGATTTGTATTTAACATTGTGCAAGTTTACACACAGACTTAACTACATGAACATTTTTTTAATATTGTTTTACTGAATTATTTGTAAAGTATTACTTGGATTTTTAAAAGGTGTTTTTTTTTTTTACTGTGCAAATAAATAAAAAAGTTAACCACAAACTAAAGATATTCAATATTATCAGAGATAAAGACTCTTTTGTCCATACAATGTAGCATATTAAAAGTAGCCTATAAATGAATTATATTTTAGCCTAAAGTGATTATTTCTGACCTTTAAAAATTGTCTTTCACAAGCTTCTCCTCTGACTCGGCTTTTGTAGCTGCTTTTAAAAGATAATCATCCTGTGATGGCCTTTTCTCACCTCCAAATCGGTCCCCGCTAAAGTGGCCCCCCGCAGGTTGCAGTTCTTCAGCTTTGCATTTTTCAGAGTGGCCACACGCAGGTTGATTCCGGTCATCTGGCTTCCTTCCATGTCCACTCCTTTCAGATTCGCACCTGATCACAAAAGCAAAGGGTTAAAATGAGATGACAAATTTGGATGAATGTGCTCTTTAGAGAAATATCTGCGATAAAAGCTTGCCTTCAAGATTGGCCTTCAGTCCAGATGGATCTTCAAAGTTGCATCCTTTTAAAGAAGCTCCCTCAGCGTTGCAGCAGAGCATCTTGACTCCTTGTAAATTAGCGCACTTCAAAATAACCAAGCAAAATTCCAAAATGTACATATGAGTCTTTTTTATTTTTTATTTGAACCAACCGCAAAAGTTATTTTTGGAAAAAAGAAGAAGCAATTTTTACACTTACATCCAGGTTGGCTCCAGAAAGGTCAGCCCGCTCCAGATTGGAACAGCACAGATTAGCGTGTGTCAAATTGCATCGACTGAGGTTAGCCATCTTGAAGTTAATATAACGCAGATCGAGTCGGGACAGATCAGCACCGCTAAAGTTCAGACCCTAACAACAGCAAGAGCAGCATGGTTAAACATTCAATTCAGACAGCGAGTATGGCGAGAGATGAAATCTTTTTAGTTGACCTTACCTGGCAGCGGAGCTCTGACTTGGTGGAGGTTGCCAGAAGAAAACGAACAAACTCCTTTCGGGAAATGGGAGAGTGGTCCTCGGGTGGCTGAGAATTCTGTTTTTATATAAAACATATTTATATTATATTTTATAAACTGGTAAGTGGAGAGATAAAAAAAAACAAAGGGAGTGTATGACATATTGCAATTTCACAATACCTTGATTACTACTTCCAGCTGTTCAGCCAGCTGCTCTATTCCAAAGAAGCGAGCCTCCTCCAGGACCCCTAGAAAACATTTATGGAAACCATATCATCAGCCTGTATGTCGTAGGCAACTGTTTTAATGAGTGTTGAAAGAAAATCTAAAGTCTCCTCTAAAAGCTTACCTCGGATATTTATTCCTTCGTTGACAATGAGCTGACCATGTCTTAAGTAGTTGAGAATCGGCTCAAAATATTCAGGGCTACGGTCAATTAGGTAAGCCCCATGCTGGTCCTGTTTGTTTCCCCACACATCTGAAGCGAAACACATATGTGGAAAAATCCCCTTCACAACAGTCGGTTCACATTAGAATTAAATGTGTGCTGGTGGACAAAGCAGCTGTACCTTTTTCACGGAACATGTGAGCGAGCATGCTCTCAGGCTCCTTGCTGACCAAAGTACTCCTGAACACACATAATTTAAGGTAAAAACAAACAAACAAACAAACAGGAATAGAGTACAGTCCCTTGCAAAAGTATTCATATCCCTTGAACTTTTGCCCTTTTTGTAACAAAATGTTTTCTAGCAGGTAAGCCTCTACTCCAGTCTACAGTATTCTGCAGATTAGCACTTTTCTCTCTCAGGACTGCCCTGCACTGAGCTCCATCTATCTTCCTAACAACTCTGACCAGCTTGCCTGTACCCGTTGAAGAAAAGCATCCCCACAGCATAATGGTGCCACCACCATGTTGTACTGTGGGGATTATATGTAGCGAATATGTTTCCACCACACATGGCTTTTGCATGTAGGCCAAAAAGTTAAATATGGGTCTCATCTGAGTAGACCATTTTGTTTCCACATATTTGCTGTGTCCCCTGCAGGGACAAGCTGCAAACAGGACTTCGAATGGCTTTCTTCTGGCTTCTCTACCATAAATGTCGGCTTTAATGAGGGCTTTTAACAGATTCTAACACCCAAGCTGCAGCCATAGGCATCTTGGATGCTTCTCTGATCAATGCTCTTTGCACCCAACCTGTTGCTGCAGGTCGTCTCTGTAAGTTTACAGTACTTACCTGCTCTTACCATTTTCAGAAGATGGACTGAACACTGTGGACAGAAATGTTCACATCATGGGATTTTGTCCTATAACCTAACACTGCTTTAGACTTCTCAACAGCTTTATCCTTGACCTTTCTGGTGTGGTCCTTGGTCTATGTGATGTTCTCTAACATACCTCATAGGCCTTCACAGAACAGCTGGATAGATGTCGAGGTCAGTTTCAAAGCTGGAATCTATTACCTATTTAGATGACTTCATTAACAATTTGTTGCACTTTGTGTGCAGATACTTTTGAAAGGTACCGTATATCGTTCAAATGAATGACTAAACCATAGACACCTTGTGGTGGTAAAGAGGCGACCACCGATATTCAGGGTCAGCCAGTCAGTGTGTGCTCCGTGCTGATCAGATGTAACGTTGACTGCATGCTGTGGGTCTGACAATAAGAAAATAAATGCTTAACACATTTCCACACTATGGCTGACAGCAGATAAGTGTCCTGTGGCAACAAAAAAAATGAGCTCACCAATAAATGGATCTCCCTCCGACACATACAGCACGTCATCATCTCTGATGACAGACACACAGATTGACACATTTAGCACATAATCTGAGGATAAATCCATCATGTAATCGGTGCTGCGGGACGCAAGCGTTTACCTTATTAGGACGATGTCATCTATGAGACCACCCTTCCCGTTGTATAAACAGGAGGCTTTGATTCCCAGCTTATTGCTCGCTACTGACAGTAAGTCAGACAAGGTCCCGTAAACTGCTACCACCTGTAAAGAAAATAAAAGCGTAATGAACAGTGATTACATGTGAAACCAGAAAATGAGCTACATTAAGCGTGTGAACAATGTCCATAAAGGTAACATTTACGTCATATAGCTGCGTGATATTACATATTAATGACAGTTTTCCATTATGATACACCTGTATCTCAGTGGGGAAATATTTTGCGGCCCAGGCTCCCACACTGACTGAACAGCCTGACTTTTTACCCACCTTGCCATTTTTAGACGTCCCGTTAACAAACAGGGTAACTCTTCTCATTCTTTGTACGTTTGGTTCTAAGTAAGTTAATATAATTTCGAAGAAAAAACAGATTTTTGTTTATCCGCCTGTTATCTACTAGCTCTCAGAAATAGATGAAGCTGGCCAACTAGCTACACCAGACAGTAACACGAGAAAAAAGATGCCTTCAAAACCTCCCGGAAAAACTTGCTTCTATGTATTTTTAGTCACTATCATCAGTTGTAAAAGCGCCTGATAGACTTAAAAAGGAAATGCAACATACTCGGAGTTGTGCTGTGATGTAGTGCAGTTTTAATGCAACGAAACTATGCTTTTTATTTAAAGCGAAATTGTCAAAATACGTTGTGAAAATGCGAGCACGCCAGTTCACATAGGCTCTTTTTAAAATAATATTAGCTGGACATTTACTTAAATGTAGATTTGGTACCTTTTAATATATGACACTAACAGCTAATTCAGTTATCACTGCGTTTCCTTTTTTGACATACAGTTAGACAAAACAAACTATTTGGACTGCACCTGAAGTGTGATTTTTATGTGACACTCTGCAATTGGCCAATGATCTCTACGTAAGGACGTTAGTTGTATGCGTCAGAAAGGGCGTAGCTATGCCTTAACAGTCAGCCGGGGGTTAACCTGGGTACGATTGATGACGAGGTGAAGTGGGAGAAGGTTTCCTCTTAAACAGAAGGCAACGCGTTTTGGCTTTGGTTCCAATTGCTCTCAATGAGGACTTTTTCTGTTTCAGAAATACAAAAGGGAAATAAAAAAATACGTGTTAGTATGTAAATCTATAGTGTTTTTACAAAACAGAAAGAAAGACATGGTTGAATTAGTCCAAATATACATGGTATCGATCTGGGTACTCTGACTGTTAAGTGTTCATCACAGAGACAGCCTGGGGAAAGAAACAGTCGGCAAAAGTCAGTTTAGTGTGTGGGGCCGTACAAGTCCTGGAAGGAGGGATGGTTAGCCCCGATGATCCCATCTACAGACCCAATTGTTTGTTGTAGTTTGTAGACAGAATAATAACAGTGTAGTAAATGACCAATACTATAAACCATCATACTATAAATTGTGGATATCCTAAATATCATTTTATTTATTATTATGGATGTCTGAAATGATCATTTCTGCTGAAAAGAATTACGTTTAAGCTATCTGAAATGTTGATTGTTGATATACAGATTTCTCTCTACATAACTGAAACGCTCATTTCTACTAAGAACAACGAATTTATGGATGTTTGCTTTAAACACCTCCCCCAGCTAGAAGAGGTAAAAAAAAAAAGAAAAAAAAAAAGCTTACAATAGTGGATACTTGTGGATCCGAGCAGGGGGATCCTGCTGACACGCCTCCTCGGTGCACCGGTTTTCTCACCGGCTTCCAAATGGTGCGCACCCTGCACTGTAGCGGCAGCATCTAGCCATCATGAGCTAATTCGTTTAGTTTCTTTACAGTCAGCTGTAGTTCTCGCTGTTACAGCCGCTTCATGTGGTATTTTACATTACATGCTTTGTTTTTGGAATTGCTGTCTTAACTTTAATGTTTGGGCGTGTGACAAAGCCTCTCTTGTTAGTGGTGACTGTGCTAAATGTGCTAGTGCATCAAAAAGTTATAAACTTCAAGTATGTCCGATGTTGTCATGTTTTCTTAAGCTCTAAAATTGGAGTTTAAACTGTAAGCTGTCCTTCCAACTGCAGCCATGTCCGACAAACACCAGTGTTCATGTTGCTCCCATGCCGTCTCCTCCCCTAGTGTTCATCAGACTCTGGATGAAATGGATTTTGAAAGAGGTTTGCATTCATCTGTCTGACTTGTGGTGTTACGCCTATTGTGTATTTATGGTGTCCTAACAGAAATAGTCATTTTCACAACTAAAACCATTCTTACATGTGTTACCCCCTAGCTTGTATTAATAGTTGTAGCCAGCCAGGCACAGAGCTGTTTTGTGTCGCCCCTCTCTGCAGGTATGTGGTCAGCTGCGTTGGATGGAGACCTGCAGAGAGTAAAGCTCCTTGTTCAGAAGGGGACTGACCCAAACATGAAAGATTCAGCCGGGTACACGGCTCTGGTGAGCTTGTTTGGAAGATCTTTTACTGTTGGTTAAATGGAAATTATGCGATTCCACATAAAGATGACATGAACTGCTTTGAGGACAGGAAGGGATGAATTAGTGGACCTAAAAAAATTAGCCAATGTTTAAATACCACCTTTACAAAAGGTTTTTAAGACTTTTATTCATAAAATACATTTGATTTATTTATATTCAGTGTTATTTTTGTCCAGCCTCCCACTCACCCTACTACTTATCATACTTAATTATCTTATTATTTTAAATTAAAACTGGTTGATTGGAGGCGACTGTGGTTCAGTGGGAAGAGTTGTCGTCCTGCAATCCGATAGTTGTGGGTTTGATTCCAGCTTCCTCCTACCACGTGTTGATCCGTGTATCGGTGTATCAATGTGTGTGTGTGTGAGTGCGATTGGGTGAATGTGGCTCTAGAGTAAAGCACTTTCAATGGTCGGTATGACTGGAAAGGTGCTGTATAAGTTCAGTCCATTTACCGTTTAATTTCATTCCATTCCATCTTCTTTAGGAAGTGTCCTAAGACTTGGTTGGTTCTAAAACACATATGAACTTATCGCTGGTTTAGGTGCTTTGTTTACCTTTGTTGTGTGTGTTTTTATATAATGCCCTTAATCCAGTTGGTTCACTTTAACCTTTGGATACTAAATAGTTTTATAGGCATGACACTATTCTTTGTGAATCACCAGGCTTACAGTGTCTCACTGACTTGTGCCTGATCCAATATACACGAATAAATGAATTTGTTTTGTCCTAATTTCTCTGCTTTGCCGTAGCACTATGGTTGCCGTAGTGGTCATCTCACTGTGGCCACGTTTCTCCTCGAAAACGGTGCGTGTCCATCACCTCAGACACCAGGCGGGGCCACCCCACTTCATCGAGCAGCTTACTGCGGTCATCTGGATGTGGTTAGGCTACTTCTGCAGCACGGTGCAGATCCTATGCTCTGTGATGATGATGGTGCAAATCCTTTACATAAGGTACACGATTACTCACTTTTTCACAAAAACAGTTGCATGACATTTTATCAATGGCTGTGATCACTTCTCTGCTTGATGTTTGAGCAGGCTGCAGAACAGGACCATGCAGAAGTGTGCCAGCTGCTAAAAGACTGCTGTCCAGCAGTCTGCAGCCAGGCAAACAAGAAGCTACAGTTACCCCACCAGCTGGCACAGCAGGGAGATCTGCAGGAGCTCCTTAAAGCACCCTGGTCATGATGGATTGAGATGCTGAGATCATAAAAATGTACCAAGATGAAAACTTTACATGGTGAGGACTGCTTGAGTCTGGAAGTTCTGACAGAACCATAGTGAACATGGCACAACTTTTAAACCTCAAACTACAAGCACTGTTTGGTTTTTTTTATTTTTTTTATTTTACTTCTCAAGCTGTAAAAATTAATAACATTTCAGAACTAGTAATTTTTCTGCATTAGCTTGGTTCCGCTTCTACTGCAAGCAACAACAAAAAAAAAAGAAGCTTTCTGGAACATTAAAGATTTGTGTCAAAAACTACGGTAAACCCAGACAATTACACAAACAAAAGTGGATCAACATTGATAAATCCAGTTGGGCTGTCCTCCTGGTTCTCGTCCTGTGTCTCGCTGAGTTCATCACTCTCCGATTCTCTTCTGAGTCAACATCAGCTAACAAACAGATGGTGTGACCACAGGAGGAAGGAAAACAAGTTGCCTCATAATAGATAAAAGTACCTACCTGTGGATGATAAAAGTCCTTCTTGTACTATCAAGATGATTCTGGACAACAAGCGTGAATGAATGTATAGAGATCTTTGATGTTCATATCTTATGTGTTGTCAATAAAGAAATATCTTCTTTGCACATGGAGCCATTAAGTGTAGAATTATGAATGATCACAAAATGTAGCACAGAGGCATTATGTTTGCTAAAATGAAACAACAATAAAATTATGGAACAGGTACATCATTGAATCGGAGAAACTTCCTTAAAGAAACACTCCATGCCAGATCCTGTTCACACCTGGCTTTAGCCTCCATCCTGTTGCATCCGAAAACAACCGTACATACAGGTGGAACAGTTTACCTTCAGAAGTAGTGTCTCCATCAGCTCAGCAGTCTGAGCACAGCCCATCGTAGAAGGATCCCCCACCAGTCAGTGTGACTCGCCTCAATCAGCAGCGTTTAATACCACGTGTAAACAGTCTGATTTTATCTGTTATGCTCTATTTTTTTTGTTTGATTTGCTTTTCATAAGCACCATCATTTCATAAGGTATTTGGTATTTAAAAAAATTATTTTTCTAACTTTAGAAATACTTATAATAAAATTTGATCTATTTATTATTGTCTATTTTAATATAATGTGTGAATTTAATAAAACGTATTTGGTTGATTAAATCAGCAAGGACGGATGTTAATGCCATGTCTGAACAGTTTTGCAGAGTAGTCCGAAGTCCACTTTGTGTGCCACCTCAGCAAACCCATTGCAGCAGTAATGGTCGATTACTTTGATCATTTCTCCTATAACACAGTAACATGTTGCTTGGACCGTACTGGTAGACAACTGTATGTTGATTTGGCTGTCCAGGATGTGGGTAGGTGGTTCTAGTTTTCATCTTAATCTCAAACAGTAGGGGGAGCAATTGTCTAATGGAAGATAGTTTGTAAAGCTGCCATGTGAATTTGATGGCAGCTACAGTGAACTTGTTTAGTCTTTCCATCACACTCCTGAAAAACTTACCATGAGTGGAGCAGCTACAGCTATAACAGTAAGATAAAAAGACACCGGTCTTCAGACATATTGTTTCTACATGCTTTTGTTCTGATTCAAAGGATTTATTGATTCTTAAGTAATTTAGTAGCATCTTCTGACTTTATGCACAACATGAGCAAAGTATATTTCTTGCATGCTAAATATGTAACACATGCATGTACAGGAGGCAGATACCCCTCACCCTTCCTCTGGATGAGCAGAGCTTGAAAGCTGTCCTGTTTTCCTGTAGCCCACGCGGATCGGAACCCACGGCATAAACTTCTTGCTCCATCCTGATGCACTTTCATTGGGTCCGCTGGTGGGTGGTGTTTCCAAACTACCTTCAAACCACATCCATGCTGTGACTGGAGGGGTGCCAGGCCACATCTGGAGCTCATTGCTGCTGACGCCACACAGCACACAGAGTGGGCTGGGGTGAGAGGGTGTATTTCAGCTCATTGGATCTTTGCCTGGAGAGCTGTTTATGCTCTGTGATAATTTCCTTTTTTCCACACAGTCGAGGAGCTGGAACCGGTCTCACTCCTTCTGAATTTCAAGTGGCAGTGAAGGCAGGAGTTTTTCTTGGTCTTTTTGTCAATCAGATTCCTCTCAATGGCACAAAAACAAGAAGTCATAAGCTTTCTCAAAGGAGCAACTGCTTTATATGACACCCTGACTAACAGGCCAGCCCATAGCATCCTCTAAGTGTCCCGTCGGCAAATTCGGTGAAACATGATCAAAGGTGATGTTTTAGATTTGTGAGCAGTGAGGTAATGAAAACCCGCTGCAGGAATGTCAAAAGACCTCAGTTGTTATTGATAATTTTTCCCAACCTGGTTTGAATTTGAGGTCTGCTTTACTCTTTCATGTCAAAAAAAGATGTTTTTTCTTTCTTTGAAAAAGGTGTACCTGGATGAGATGGCTTTTGGGAGTTTTCACTTAATGTGAAGTCTTGGACAGGATTCCAGAAGTTTGAGGAATTTGGACGGCTGCTCTATTTAGCGAGCTTTATTTGGAAAGCAATGAAACTTCCTGGGCCTGGAACCCACTTCCACCATAATGAGTCCAAGTTAAACCAGCCCTGGATGTTATTCTCTTCTGAAATAGAAGGTGGTCGGTGTGCCAAGGTTGCATGAAGGGATTCTTAGTCTGTGCTTGGAACCTTATTCTATATGGTATGTTTGTGTGAACAAATAATGAGAATGGTGTGTCCTTGCTGTGGCCCTCTGCAGGCTCAGAAATGTCTTTAGGCTGTAAAGGGTAGATTTTGGGTCTAACAAGAAAAAATATAAATCACCACAAAAATAAATATTGTGTTGTTTTATTTTTGTTTTAAAGCATTTTTACACGTTTTACATGCGAATCTATCTATCCAACTATCCTTTCCAGACTTAAACTTGAATCATGCTCATTCCATTTTAAGCCAAATTAAATTAGAAATAAAAAAAACTCCACCATACATTTATAACAGCTGTTAGGCTTTAGATTTGGAAACTGCAAAAACCACACAGTGGAAGGAAGAATGAACGGTTGAAAGGAAAGATGGATGGGAAATTGAATGGACGGACAGACGGATGGATGGATGGTTTGATACAATTTTTAGACAAAAGAAAAAAGAATGAAATATATATATTTTTAAATATCCAGCCATTGTTAATATTGGAATATATTTTATTCCATGCTTACCCAGAACCATGCGTTGCGGTTGTACTTAAATTTAGGTTTTCACAGATGAAAGGGTCAGCTTGTCCTTATCTCTGTGTCCACCTAGACAAAAGCTTCCCAGCTGCCCTGGCAGAGCCGGGCCCATCAGAGCAGTCTCGAAGTAATCAGATAAATGGCTGGCAGAAGGACACGCACAGAGACATGGAGTACCATACTCAGGATTGGGGAACAGCCTCACATTTTGCATCCTGCTGTGGGTGACGGGGTAATCATATATATGGGAGCTGATCTTCAGAGTTGCCGCATAATTCAATTTGTTCCTGCTCCCACTTCAAAAGAAGCATCTTGTCTGCTGGTTGATGTGATGTTGCAGATCTTATGCGCCTACTTTCCAGGTCAGTGGGTGATGAGATCCATGAGTCCAGAGGCAGAAGCAAAGTAATCAGCTTTTCCAGGCAGACAGCTCTGTGATTATGGGAAATGTCAAAGTTATCATGTGATTCAGGCAAACACAAACAGAATCAACTGATGCGTGTGTGTTAGCTTCACATTTTATTCTCCAAAGCAGCTTCTTTAATGCATACTATGGAAGCCATGTCTTAAACTAAAATGTAATTCACACATCTGGTTGATGTCAAAACATGGCAGACATCACCCATGATTGAGAACAAGTTCCTGGGTGCAATTATGTACCGTTTACGTGCTACGTGGGTAAATCTTAGAGGGGGAAGATTATTTTCCCAGATATGTTTTCTTTCTTGGCGCCCTGGAATGGATGGCTAAGTTTCTATTTTATTGATTATGGAGATGTAATCTTCTCAAAAGCTTTGCCAGAGAAACAACATAAGCTGTTCCATATGAGTTAAACAGCAATTGATGGAGGTTTTGGAGTCAGATATCTGGGGCCATTCATGGCTGATTGTTGTTAGAAATCACACCATAATTTATCACCCACCTACTCTCCACAGAAATTTTCCAAATCGACCATATACCCCTTGTTGTGTTCTCTAAAGCTTTCCAGCCTGTTGTTTACTTTGGCAAGTTTGTCTGCTGTTTCTTGTAAAGAAAATAACACCTAATGTCTGCTTTTACCTATGCTTGTCTTAATTTAACCTATGCAGCCAGTTTCTGTGTTTTTCCTACTATCTATTAACATTAAATCTGACAAAAATCTGACAAAAGTTTTCTGGTTTTAGTACAGTTAGGATTACCGACATTGTTTCTATTTGCTAAATGCCATAATAATGAGAGAAGGAATGTGTTATTACTTTGTTCAAAGTAAGAGAATTGTGGATTTGCACAGGTCTTGTTCATTTTTGGGTACAATTTCAAGACCCCTGAATGAACGATGATCTGTTCAAAACAATTATTTGCAACCAGACAGTAAATGGTAAATGGCCTGCACTTGTATAACACTTTATCAGGTCCAAGTACCCCAAAGCGCTTTATACCACAATCAGTCATCCACCAATTCATACACACATTCACACACTGACAGTGGTGAGCTACATTGTAGCCACAGCTGCCCTGGGGCAGACTGACAGAAGTGGGGCCGCCATACAATCCTCTGACCACCATAAGCAGGCAAGGTGGATGAAGTGTTTTGCCCAAGGACAGAATGACACAAAGAGAGACAGAGCAGGGTTCAAACCGGCAACCAGACGAACCCCTACCACCATCGCCACGGTTGCCCCCAGACACCAAGGTAACACCAGCAATCATAGTCCTCAGGAACGAGACACTTTCTGTGTCCCAGACATAAATGTGTTTGAACAGCAAGACAATGCCATTACTTAGAGTGAAATGATTCCTGTGCCAACATGGACTCATTTCAAGCCATTCAGCGAGGAAGAAGCCATAACTCCAAAACCAACATAAAAAGGCAGGATAAAGTTGGCAAATGCCCGTAAAGGCAAAGACCTTAACTTTTGAAGTCCTTCACTCTGACGACTCTAAAACTGAAGTGTTTGGTCAAGATGACCATTGCTACATTTGTAGGAAAAAGGAGGAAGCTAGCAGAACTGAGAACACCCTCCTAACTGTGAAGTACAAGGGGTAAGAACATCATGTTGTGTAGGTGTTTTGCTGCCGGAGGGACTAGTCCATTTCACAAATTAGATGGCATCATAAGAAAGTAACAAAATGTGGAAATATTAAAGCAACATCTTACAACATCAGCCAAGAACTTGAACGTTAGTTGGAAATGGGTCTTCCAAATGGACAATAGCACTAAGCATATACCGTCAAATTACTTACAAAGTGGCCTGAGGGCAACAAAATCAATATTTAGGCCCGAGCAGGAAAACTGCAAGGGCCTATTGTAATCGCTCGAATTCTTCTTATTATTATTCCGTTGCCTCTTTGCGGGGCAATATGGGGACTTTGCCATACCCCAAAACTCACCAAACTTCACCCAAAATTGTCCCCCGCGTGAAATTCTTGATCCTTAATGTCGTCATCAGTGGGCGTGGTCAAACCACTTAGCCACGCCCCCAAATGTGAGACAGCCCAAACCGTAAGTCGTAGAGATCTGAAATTCGGCACAATGCTAGAACTCCTCAAAACAAGAAAAAAAGTCTCTTGGGGGTATGCCCTAAAATGCACAGGAAGTCGGCCATTTTGGGTCAAAGGCCGATTTATGCCCGTTTTTCACTTTTACTCACCTCGAACTTAAACGAACTCCTCCTAGGGATTTTGAGCTATCGGCTTCATATTTGGTCAATATGGAGTTAAGGCATGGGGGATTAAAAGTTATCAAAATCGTGAGTTTTTTGCCATATTTAGGGGGCGTGGCCAGGGCATGAACTTGGCGTTCGCTCCGAAAGTGAAAAATTGCAATAACTTTCCCCAAAAAAATTCCAAATCACACCAAAGTTGGCATGAAGGAGGACATTCGGGTTCCCGACAATCCTATGGGGTCGTATGCTGACATCATCAAAGCCACGCCCCCTCAGAACAGGAAGTCACTTTTTTCACTTGGAAAGGTGCCTCTCTGACCCTCACGACCCAATGAACTTCAAAGTGTGTCAGAAGAGAGATAACTACTGGGTCAAACTTCGTTTGAACCACAATGACTTTTCATAAAAGGGCGTGGCCATGGCGGCGCCGCAAATTCAGACGTCACGCCATGGCCATACGTTTGCCTCTAATTTCCACAAAGATCATCTGATCTGCAAAAGATCATCTGATCTGCACCACATTCAAAGTGATTGAACCTTGTCTAGTCCCCAACAGAGATCTGATGACATATTTGGTGGGCGTTGCCTAATTACTCCACAGCGCCCCCTAGAAAACTTAAACAAATCAGCCCCAAGCCATGCGTTTACCGAGGATTTTGAAATTTGGTACACAAATGTAACTTCTCAGGATCTACAAAAAAATCTATTGGAGCATTGGTCCAAACCCAACAGGAAGTCAGCCATTTTGGATTGAAGTTGCCATTTTGACCCTCTTTTGGGCGTTTTTAGCCCGCATATCTGAGCGAACTCCTCCTACAGCTTTTGATTTAGAGACTTGAAAATCACTCAGTATACTCTTAAGGCATTGGGGATTAAAAGTTATCAAAAGCTTTTTGATACATGACAGCGTGTGGGCGTGGCCAAGCCTCAAAATATGACTTCTCGCCATAAAACACTAAATTTATATAGCTCCTACAAGGAAAGTCACAGAAAAATGAAACCTTCTGGGATTGATCTGCCTCTAGGCCTCAACAATATTCACTGATCACATGCTGACATCATCGAAGCCCCGCCCCCTGAGAACAGGAAGTATCACGTTTTCCTTTACAGACTTAATGTTTGATGTTCTTCACCTAATCAATGTGAAACTGTCCCAAGTAACAGATAACATGATGCTCTTAGACAGTCGACAGTACTTACTGCTTTAGCTGGAGGGTGTGAATATGATGCCGTGGCGAATTCTGATGTCACACCACGGCCATACGTTTGGCTCTAAATTACACATGCATGGTCCGATTCACTCCAAACTCAATATTCTTGATCTTTGTCAGCCCCCCAAACAGCTCTACTGGATTACATTTAAATTTGGATCAATAGCGCCCCCTAGGACACTTCAAGGGCTATATCTCCCTCATTCATCATCGGATCCACTTGAAATGTAGTATACATGATCATGAGTTAATAATGGACATTTTGACACAGTCAATTGATGATGTTGTTTTTGCCCCGCCCACAAACAAACAAGTGAGTGCAGCTCCCTTCTGGAAGGTCCGATTTACTCGAAATTTTGAATGCTTTTTGCCAGACCGAAACTCTGCAGGACCGAAGATCATATGATATGTTGCTCACAGTACCACTTAGTGACGACGTGAAGCAGTGTCATCGTCAGTGGCATGTATGAGGTGATGCCAGGCTCCTGCGGTCGCTCAACAGCCCGAGTTGCGCTGAGGGGTGCCAGGGCCTTCAAAGCTGCTTGCAGGTTTCTAGTTTGGGTTGTAATTAGAAAGCCCTGGTCGCAGTTATATGAAAGATTGTGGGCAAAGCTTGAGAGGGTTGTGTGACCAAAACAGCTTACAAAAGCTGATTAAGTTACACCAGTTCTGTCAGGGGGAATGGGCTGAAATCCCACTTTTGTGGGAAGAACGTGAAAAATAGCCAAAACGTTTGACGTTAAAAGCTGCTACCAGTTACTATAGAAATGTATACAAACGTCTGACTCTAAAATTTTTCCCAATCTTTGATCTTTAATAAAACGTTAGAAAAATGTTGTATTTAGGGAATGCTTAAATGAGTTTGTGTTTTATAACTTTCACTACCACAGTCTTTCTTACTGAATGCAAAGGTACACGTCTATGAGCAAACTCAACGGTTTGGATATTCACACTGAAAAAAACCACTAGAGACAGCACTATCTAAACTTTATGGAAGTTTTAATATGTCTTTCATTTAAAAAGATCATATTTACAGTTAGTATCTAAAAACCCTTGCATTTAGTTCAGGTTAGCTTTTGTCCTAAAAAGAGCAGCTCTTTCAGTCTGGCCTTGATGCAGGGGCTTTTACCTATGCTTGTCTTAATTTAACCTATGCAGCCCGTTGTTATAAATAATCTGAAAGGTTTGGCCTGCAAATTTTTTATTCAGCTCCCCTGAGTCAGTACTTTGTCAAACCACTTTTTGCAGCAATTACAACTGCACTTATCTTGAGGTATGCCCATATTAGCTTTGCACATCCACTGTATGTTTGTCCATTGGTCTTTGAAAAATCTTTTGCTCTGTCAGATTGAATGGAGGGTGTCTGTGAACATTATATTTTAAATCTAGCCACATATTCTCAATTTTAGTTTAGGTCTGAGCTTTGACTAGACCATTCTAAAACATTAGTTTTCTTTAAGCTAAACCATTCCATCATAACTCTGGCTGTATATTTGTGGTTGTTGTCCTGTTCGTAGTTGAAAGTCTGCCCTGTTTTGGAGTTTAGCTACATCAATATTCCCATCCGATTAGCTTCCCTTTCCTTGCTGAAGAAAAGCATCCCCACAACATGATGCTACCACGACCATCAGATTGATGATAAACGGTTGTTTTTCTGCAACTGACAGAATCAGAATTATAATCCCTTTATTGTCATCGTACAAAAAAGCAAACGAAAACAAAATTGAAAAATAGCAGCTCTCGAAAACAGTACAAGAGAGAAAATTGGTGCAGTTCAAACAAGTATATATAGAGTTGTATGCACATACATATACATATATACACACACACACACATATATACATGTATTGTTATATATATATATATATATATCAGTCAGTCATTTTCTGCCGCTTATTCCATAGTGGGTCACGGGGGAGCTGGTGCCTATCTCCAGCAGACTATGGGCAAGAGGCGGGGTACACCCTAGACAGGTCACCAGTCCATCGCAGGGCAACACACAAACAACCATGCACACACTCATTCATACACCTAAGGGCAATTCAGAGTGACCAATTAACCTAACAGGCATGTTTTTGGACTGTGGGAGGAAGCTGGTGAGAACCCACGCATGCACGGGGAGAACATGCAAACTCCATGCAGAAAGACCCCAGGCCGGGAATCGAACCCAGAACCTTCTTGCTGCAAGGCAACAGTGCTACCAACTGTGCTTTTGGGTACAAGCTGTGTTTTACATTAGGCTAGTGTTTATATTTGGTCTCATCTGACTAGAGTACATTCCTAAGATTCTCCAGCCTGCACTGTTAGTTATCATGGGTTCTTCCCCACTATTGTTTCTTTGATAAGATGAATACTGAAGGCAATGGTTTAAGCACCACTTTTCAGATCTTTTTTTTTTTTTTTATCTTGAAGACCACATATCATTTCCTTACACTCCACTGCTTTGTGTGGCTGTGTCATAAAATCCCAATACATTCTATTGTAGGATAAATTTGAAAGTTAACCATTTATAGCAGTATAGTAGCTAAACAGTTACATTATTCGGCCTGATTAATACATAATCAGGCCGTTCTCCCAATCTTTGAAAGACGAAGGCACACCTCATATTATAATATTCCACTGAGAGCGTAAAAGTTGATATTCCCAAATTTGCTGTGTGACTGACCATTTGCTTATATGTAATTGAGTCAGATTTTTTAAAATGTCTTTTGTGTAAATATAACCCATTACATGGGCCTGCATTATATTATGTGTTTATGTATTTTTTGTTTTATTACATGAACATGTTTGATGTTGGTAATTGAGTAATAACATAAAATTAAAGCATAAAAATAAAATGATTTATAGAACATTTATAATTCACAAATAAATCACTTGCATTGAAGCCTGCAGATAGATTTTCTCTTGCTTACAGACCTCTGTGAGTTAAGCTGAAGGGCAGAGGTGATCATCAGTCACACCTAAAGCAGAGGAGCGGACACCTCATTCGTTAGGAAGTCCTCAACAATAGCAAACAGCAAAATGGTCACAATGGTGGCGACAATCCTTCCATTCAGCCTGACCCACTATAGGCAATGCAACACCGAGCTGCACGTGTAATGAACAAGATGGGTACGCTGATGAACTAAGACTCATAGAGACACGCCGTGCCTCTGTCAGCAGGTGCCCAGCACACACTGGTCCATTCAGATGCGCATTCCTGTCTCTCTGCTCGCCGCCCAGCAGGTTCCTCCCAGACAGGGGCTGACACACACAAAGGGTCTTCAATCTGCCTCAGACAACAGCCAGCATAAAGGCCTGAAAAGCCACAACAGCATAATGTCAAAGAGCCAGCTGGGGGTGGTGAGCAGTGCTTTGGGGGGCCCCAATGTAGAACAGGGGGCTCTGCTGATGGATGGATGAGGGCTGGACACAGCCAGCGCAGTGGAAGGCCCGACTGAGGTTTTTTGTGTACAAAGGAGGATATTTGTACTTGCTCAGTAACAATGGAATGCAAACACAAAAAAGGAAGGACAATCAAACACCACATTGGGTCGACGAAGAAACTGCAAGGGAAATCGTCATGCAAAGTGATATTGTTCACTCTGAGGATTGCATGACTGTGTTTGTTCTTATGCTGATGTGTGGCCTAGCCTGCCTTCAGTTTGCTTTTTGCATAAAGTATTTCTGGCTTTAACAGTGTCCGGCACATTTCCTTACGCTGAAAGGAAAGCAGGAGACATCAGAAATGTCCAACTCATTTTGGAGCCTTTGTAAACTGCTTCTAAGCAAAAGGGTTAACTGACTTAACAGCCCTTATTGTCTGGTCTTATATCTGAGAAGGATTCTTTTACATTATCTCTTCCTTTGTAGATGTACTGTGACTGTTTTAGCATCTCAGGGGAAAAACTTCAGTGTGTAATTATTAACAATAAAATAAACTTTATGCAGTTGGTTTATAGCCTTTTTGTCTCTTCTTGTCAGTAAGCAATACCAATGCTGTCTGTCTCTTGAGATACCATGGCATGTGCACATCGCAGAGATAGGTTAATGATTAATATGGCTTTTTTCAATTTGCTCCACTTATTACAGCATTGCTTTTATTTTGTAATGGGGGGTAATGCAATCTGTGTTTATGTCAAGCACTGTGTAACATATTATAACGTCTGATTTAATATTTAAAAATGAAATAGACAGAAAAAAAAAGTTATCCACTGATGTTATCCACAGCAGGTAGAAGCCAGAACGTTTTCTCAATTAAGAGTAGTGATACTTCATAATAGCCGTGTGGGAAAAAAAACATGGAAAGAGTACGGAGTTGCAGAGATTCGCAGCTCAAGTGGAAACATGCACACAATAAATCTGGCGTTTATGGAAGAGTAGCAAAAAACACCAACTGTTGAAAGAGAGCCATAAGATGTTCAGGCAAAAGCTTCCCTCAAGGCATGTTGGGGGCACAGCAAACAGGAGCTCTGATCAAATGAAACCAAAACTGAACTTTTTGGCCGACATGCAGAATGCTTTATGTGGTGTAAAAGTAACAACGTCTCCCTGAACATATCTCCATGGTGAAACATGGTGGTAGCAGCATAACGCTTTGTGGATTTCTTTATCAGTGACAAGGAAGCTGGCCAGATTAGTTGGGACGATATCTGGAACTCAGTACATGGCAATATTCGAAGAAAGCATGTTAGAACAGGGTCTCGAGGGTTGGTATCCTGCAACGTTTTGGTGATTCTCTTGTTCAACATACTTGAATCAAATTACTGAATTACAGCCTCAGCATGCAGTCATGTTCTACATGCTTGTTATTTGACTCAGGTGTGTGGAGGAAGAGACACATCAAAAAGGTGCAGGACACCAGTTTCATACACTCAAGGATGAGTGTATGAAATTGGGTTTAGGCAGAGGTTCACCTTCCACCAGGACAGCAACCCTAAACACACAACCAGGGCTACAATGGAATGGTTTAAGTCAAAGTTTACTTATGTGTTGGATAGGAGGAATACTTTTGCAAAGTACTTTAAAATATAATGCCTCGTCAATGCAGCAAACAAAATTGAAGACTTTTTTTGCTGGTTTTGAGTTGCCTTTTTTGATTTTTTTCTCATCTGTCCTGCACTGATTTCGCCCTGAGCTGTTTTTGAAACATCACTCATCTCCTGCCATCAGTAAAAAAGAATAAGCAACTAAATGCATAAACAATCTCCATATGTTGAAGTTCTGCCAGAGCTTTGATGTGCTGCCTTCATCGTTAACAGATTGGAGCACATCTCAGAGGAATTCTTTGTCTGTGACACAAACACACACAGACATACTAAAAGCAGTTGTCAATAAAAGATCGGAGTCCAAACTGCTGCTGCATCAAAGATGCCCTCAGTCGCGTTTTGTTGCTGAAACTGTCAGATGTGGCTGACGGCTGCACATGCATGTGGAACTCTCACTGTTAGTTGCTCTAATGAACACGCATGGTGTTCTTCTGGTATGTATGCGGTTGTCGGATCCTCGCTCCATCTGGTTATACAGTTAACTGCTCTCTTTGAAGCCTAAACCACTGGGTGCAACCTAAAGACATTGTGACTTTTGGCACCAGTCATTCACTATCTCTGGTATCATAAACAAAAAATATGTTGAGTTTTAAAGTAAAGATGAAAAGTACTCTCTTATATGCAAAAATAATTGCCCCCTTACAGATTTTTTTATTTTTCTATCACACTTGCATGTTTCAGACCATGAAACAAATTGTACTCGTACTCGTACTCGTCGTCTTCCGCTTATCCGGGACTGGGTCGCAAGGGCAGCAGACTCAGCAGAGACGCCCAGACGTCCCTCTCTCCAGACAGCTCCTCCAGTTCCTCCAGGGGGAGCCCAAGGCGTTCCCAGGCCAGCCGAGAGACATAGTCCTTCCAGCGTGTCCTGGGCCGTGTCCTGGGCCTCCTCCCGGTGGGACGTGCCTGGAACACCTCCCGAGGAAGGCGTCCAGGAGGCATCCAGTATAGATGCCCGAGCCACCTCAACTGGCTCCTCTCGATGTGGAGGAGCAGCGACTCTACTCCGAGCCCCTCCCGGATGGCCGAGCTCCTCACCCTATCTCTAAGGGAGTGCCCGGCCACCCTATGGAGGAAGCTCATTTCAGCTGCTTGTATCCGGGATCTCGTTCTTTCGGTCATGACCCAAAGTTCATGGCCATAGGTGAGGGTAGGAACGTAGACCGACCGGTAAATTGAGAGCTTTGCTTTTCGGCTCAGCTCTCTCTTCACCACAATGGACCAGCACAGCGCCCCCATTACTGTGGCAGCCGCACTGATCCGTCTGTCGATCTCCCGCTCCATTCTTCCCTCACTCGTGAACAAGACCCCGAGATACTTAAACTCCTCCACTTGAGGCAGGAACTCCCCTCCAACCTGAAGAGGACAAGCCACCCTTTTCCGGTCGAGTACCATGGCCTCGGACTTGGAGAAGCTGATCCTCATCCCAGCCGCTTCAAACTCGGCTGCGAACCGCCACAGCGCATGCTGTAGGTCTTGGCTAGAGGGGGCCAGCAGGACCACGTCATCCGCAAAAAGAAGAGACAAAATCCACTGGTCCCCAAACCAGACCCCCTCCGGCCCTTGGCTGCATCTAGAAATCCTGTCCATAAAAGTTATGAACAGCACCGGTGACAAAGGGCAGCCCAGCCAGAGTCCAACATGCACCGGGAACAGGTCCGACTTAGTGCCGGCAATGCGGACCAAACTCCTGCTCCGCTCGTACAGGGACCGGATGGCCCCTAATAAAGGGCCCCCGATTCCATACTCCTGGAGCACCCCCACAGGGCATCATGAGGGACACAGTCGAATGCCTTCTCCAGGTCCACAAAACACATGTGAACCGGTTGGGCAAACTCCCACGAACCCTCGAGCACCCTGTAGAGGGTATAGAGCTGGTCCAGTGTTCCACGGCCGGGACGAAAACCACACTGCTCCTCCTGAAGCCGGGGTTCGACTATCGATCGGACTCTCCTCTCCAATACCCTGGCGTAGGCCTTACCAGGGAGGCTGAGGAGTGTGATCCCCCTGTAGTTGGAACACACCCTCCGGTCCCCTTTCTTATGAAGGGGGACCACCACCCCAGTCTGCCAGTCCAGAGGCACTGTCCCCGACCGCCACGCAATGTTGAAGAGGCGTGTCAACCATGACAGCCCTACAACATCCAGAGACTTGAGGCACTCAGGGCGGATCTCATCCAACCCCGAAGCCTTGCCACCGCGGAGCTTTTTAACCACCTCGGTGACTTCAGCCTGGGTGATGAAAGAGTCCAACCCCGAGTCCCCAGCCTCTGTTTCCACCACGGAATGCGTGATGGCAGGATTACTCCTTCCACCGCCCGATAATGTCCTCAGTCGAGGTCAGCAGTCTCCCGCCCCCACTATAAACAGTGTTGGCGAAGCACTGCTTCCCCCTCCTGAGGCGCCGGACGGTTTGCCAGAATCGCTTCGAGGCCAACCGGTAGTCCTTCTCCATGGCCTCACCGAACTCCTCCCAGGCCCGAGTTTTTGCCTCTGCCACAGCCCGGGCCGCAGCACGCTTGGCCTCACGGTACCCGTCAGCCGCCTCAGGAGTCCCACAAGCCAACCACAGCCGATAGGACTCCTTCTTCAGCTTGACAGCATCCCTTACTGCCGGTGTCCACTGCCGGGTTCTGGGATTGCCCCCGCGACAGGCACTGCAGACCTTACGGCCGCAGCTACGGGCAGCAGCATCGACAATAGATGCGGAGAACATGGTCCACTCGGACTCTATGTCTCCAACATCCCCCGGGATCTGGTCAAAGCTCTCCCGGAGGTGGGAGTTGAATACATCCCTGGCCGAGGGCTCCGCCAGGCGTTCCCAGCAGACCCTCACTATGCGCTTGGGCCTGCCAAGTCTGTCCGGCTTTCTCCTCCTCCAGCGGATCCAACTCACCACCAGGTGGTGATCAGTGGACAGCTCAGCCCCTCTCTTCACCCGAGTGTCCAAAACATGCGGCCGAAGGTCTGATGATACGACAACAAAGTTGATCATCGACCTCCTGCCTAGGGTGTCCTGGTGCCAAGTGCACTGATGGACACCCTTATGTTTGAACATGGTGTTCGTTATGGACAATCCGTGACTAGCACAGAAGTCCAATAACAAAACACCACTCGGATTCAGATCGGGGAGGCCATTCCTCCCGATCACGCCTCTCCAGGTGTCACTGTCGTTCCCCACGTGGGCGTTGAAGTCCCCCAGCAGAATAATGGAGTCCCCGGGAGGGGCACTATCCAGCACCCCCGACAGGGACGCCAAGAAGGCCGGGTACTCTGCACTACCACTCGGCCCATAGGCTGAAATGATAGTCAGAGACCTCTCCCCAACCCGAAGGCGCAGGGATACGACCCTCTCATCCACTGGGGTAAACCCCAACACGAGACGGCTGAGCTGGGGGGCAACAAGCAAACCCACACCAGCACGACGCCTCTCCCCGTGGGCCACTCCAGAGTAGAAGAGAGTCTAGCCCCTCTCGAGGAGATGGGTTCCAGAGCCCACGCTGTGCGTGGAGGCGAGCCCGACTATTTCTAGTCGATATCTTTCGACCTCCCGCACAAGCTCAGGCTCCTTCCCCCCCAGCGAGGTGACATTCCACGTCCCTAGAGCCAAGTGAGGCCTGTCATTCTTTAGATGTTCTTCTGGGGTTCATTTGTGACCTTTTGGATGACCCATCAAGGTTTTCTTGGAGTAATTTTGGTAGTTCAGCCACCCTTTGGTTCACCAGTGTTCCATGTTTTCTCCATTTGTAGATAATAGCTCTCACTGTGGTTCACCAGAGCCCCAAAGCCTTAGAAATAACTTTATAATCTTCTCCAGACTGATAGATGTGAAGCACTTTGTTTCTCATCTGTTCTTGAATGAGTTTTGAAAAGGCATGAAGGGTTGTATTTGAGATCATTTAGTCTACTAATGTCAGACAGGTGCTATTTAAGTGATTTCCACAGGTGTTGCAGCAATCGGTCTTGAGTATGGCAAGGGAAATTGGACTCAACCATCTTTTAGTTATTCAAATCATCATTTGAAAACTGCCTTTTCTGTTTAGTTTGGTTATTTTATGTGATATTAAAATTAGTTTGATGATGCAAAAGATTTTGTCATAACAAAGTAAAACCAAAACACCGGATTTCTGTTGGGTTTAGCTCTGTGGACTAATATGACATTAGAAGACAGTTAAACAAATAATGTCTGGGGCATTTTGGCCAAATGTTTTGGAGATCCTGATGAAAGACCTAAAATAACCCATTTTCAGTTTTCTTTCAGTCCGCCAGACCCTGATGTAAATGTCCTTCCATTTTAGTGTTAATGAAACCACTCAAACAAGGTTCCGGGACATTCAGAAGAGAAACATCACATCATAGGTCCTTCACCATACCTTAATAAAAACTTCCTTTTCCACAACTCTGTCCTGTTGTGTGTCTGGCTCATTAAGATAACCACACATCTGCCTCATTGGAAGGGCATGTTCTCTTGTCTTTACCATATTGAAGACTGGCTTAAAGAAATGGGCCTCTGTGTCCCATCATATTTATAAACCAGGGAAACAATTTATACAGTAGGTTACTAATTAAACTTACTCTGATATTTATTTTTATAGAAAGTTAAAGTGAGATTTTGCTATTGCAATAAAAATCTATTTATGGAAAGCCTTTCACACATTGTTTCCAGAGGTGCCAATAAGTATGGGCGGTGCTGTACATGAAACATTAGTTTATTGCGCAATTAATCTCCTTTTTGTAAAATTTTCTCAAGCTTCGCCTGTTTTTATTAGTTCTTTTCTGGTTTATTTCATGGTTTTGAGTGTAGGAGTGAATGACGATGTGATAGAAATGCTGAGCTGACTGCAAAAGTCTGGAAAGACCTCTTCTTTTTAATCTCTTTTTTTCTTGAACTGGTTCTGATTACTTGGCTTTTGTGCTGTCCATTATTTCAAGCAGCCCTCTCTGGAGCAACTAAGACTGGGCAAAGACTAAAACAACTGTTACACATATGGATCAGTGCTCCCCAACTCCTATAAACAGACTTTGATGAGTGAAAATGACTGGAGTCTCCCCCTTTAGAAAAGGTGCTGAATATTTTGACCAAACCTCAATGTGGAAATATATAATGCTTCCAGTGAGTCAGGCTTTCTTGTAATCATTTAAAGTAGTTTTGATTATTAGTTCTCTGTCATGCTTTCTAAAAGCATTTCAGGGTTTTGCTTTGGACATTTATTCACTCCATACATAGACACTTCATAGACATTAAACATCAGAAGAAGCTAGTGTTGTTACTATATACAGTTAAGTTCACTCATACCCCTGGAAGATTTGGATTTGAAACAATTTTTATTCTACCAATAATCTGTTTTTTGTGATTGGAAATCTTATTGTGACAAAAATACTCTGCTTTTATTTCCATTTGCATTAAATTTGCCATGTTCAGCATTTGTTGCTGTTATGTTCAACACTATAACAGCAACAAAATTTATATATTTGTTGACCAGATTTTTGCATGTCTCTACTGCTACCTTTGACTATTCATCTTTTGATATAAAATGTTAATATTTTGGCAGTTACCCATTTCTTCACCACTTTAGAAGTGGGTCTTTGTCATGCTGAAACACCCAATGTTGCCCAAGTTCCTCTGCAGACTGCCTGATGTTGTTGTTGAGAATTTCGATGTAGTCTTGCTTTTCATATTGCTATCTGAGTTAATTAGGTGGCCTGTCCCATCAACTAAAAACAACCCCACATCCATACTTGACCACGAGGATTGTACTTTTTGGGTTGAATGCTTCTTTTTTATGCCAAATAAATGCTACATCTGTCTGGGCAAATAATTACATTTATTTTTCACCTGAACACAAAACAGAAGTGGTCTTTTCTGTGCCCAGATGAGATTTTGCGTAGGCTAAGTGGGCTTTTGTGTGTCTTACTCAGAGAAGTAGCTTCCTCCTTGGTCTGCATCCATGGAGTCCAACAGCATACAGTGTCTGTTGGAATGTCAGCTTTGAGATGTTGCCACTGGCATGGCTCATATTCATCAGGGTAGTCTTGGTGGGGATCCTTGGATTCGTTTCCACCTTCAGCCTTGCCAGTGCAGGTGTCACTTTTAAATTCTTACCACGTTCTCTGAGATTTTCCACACAGTGGAACATCTTCTTGTCATGTTTGCTGGTTGGTGAATGACCCAAGAGCACACGACAGACTTGTGGAACTGAAAAAACTTCAATAATAAAGTGGAAGAGTAACTCTTGACATAAAGGCAGAAATACAGGCAGTCAAATTAGGAACAGAGTACATAACAGTTTAACAGAAGAATCCGGCACTTAACAATGAGAAATCGGGAGCTTAAATACTGAGGCAGGGGTGGAAGATGACAAAAGAGCCAAATTAACTAATCAGAGGAAATGTTGAGCAGCTGAGGCAGAGTGAAAGCAGGGAAGTTGAGGGAGGGAGACTAATTCACAGCTGAACTGAGACACAAGGAACTACTTGACCAAGGGGAAAAGACAAACACAAACCTAAGGGAATAAACTAGAATACACAGGCAACAGAACATAAGAAATAAGCAAAAAACTAAACAAAAGGAATAAACTAATCTGGAAACATCTCATGAACACAGAGGAACTAACTGAATATGGCAAGACCATATAGAACATAATAAACAACAAGGAAATGGTGAGAACACAAACCAAAACCTAACACCCAAGGACCATGAAACTTGGATTTTTAATAATAGATGTACTGTGGCCACTGGAACATGAAGACCTTTAGACAAGGTCTTGGTGCTCTTTTTATTAATATTTGAGCAGCTACAATTCAAAGCCACAGCCTGTCACTGAGTGGTTTGTTTTAGACATGACCAGCTACTTGCTACAGCTGCAGAGAACTGCTGTTGAACTGACGAAAACAGCTACTCTCAATTAATCAGAGTAATTAGGATCCTTTGAAACAACGTGGACTGTTCACGATGGTGTAGTACGTTGAATTTTCCACAAACTCACAATTTGCAGCAGGTATAAATAATTTTCAGACAAGTCCAACAGGCATTATTTCTTTATCTTGCAGAAATCTAAGGCACATTGTCATGTCATGCCTGACACACATATATATCTTGCAGTAAGTAGAAACATGTTTAAAGATTTTTTTGAATCTAATTCTGCCAGGAGTATGAATAATTTTGGGCTGAACTGTTAATAGCTGAATCTATTAATAAGACCAAAGAAAATGGCAGACACTTTTTCTCAACATCATTTCCAAATCAAGATTTTTTTTCTGCTTATTTATCAGAGTATTGTTGTTAATTTTCCTGATTAGTATTTGTATTGTCATCCACTTTCTCCAGTTTGCGTTCAGACAAACTGCACTTTACACTGAAATTTGCCCGATGGTCGGGTTAAAAAACTCCACTGAAAATAAGGAGAAAAAGCAGCCTATCAGACCAAAAAATATGAACTGGCTTTCAAAAACACAATAATTCACTGCTCAGAACCACTTTTAAAATTACTGGAATGTCTGGTTCCAGTGACGCAAAATATAAACAAATGAAAGGTGACACAAGCGTTTTGGAGCATACTGTACACTGGTGTTAAATAAAATGTCATTCAGACGTTTACATACCCTGATTATCGACATGAATGTCATCATTATTTGGGGGGTTTGGGGATGCATTTGAATCCCTTCCCAGAGTGGAATAATAAAACGACATCTAACTTTTGTAAATATTTAAATTCAATCCACAGGTTCAACTTTGTATAGGCAGGCTAAAAATGTCTAATATTTGGATAAATGTCACTTAAGAAGTTGCAGAAAAATCACATGCTTCTTGAAGTCATCAACAAGCAACACAATTCTGTGTGCAGAGAATTACGGTAGAGTTCATTTAAATTAGTTGGTTACTTTTCTTTTTTTTTTTTACTTTTTGGTCATAATTGCCTGGAAAAAATAAAAGTAAAAAAAATAAAAGAAATTAGTTGGTTTCCTGGAACATATCCAGCTTTTAAGCAATGTCCACACATTTTTACCAGGGTTGAGGTCAGGGTCAGACCAGAACTTTTATGTCAGCCTGCTTTATTTACTCCAAAACCAGTTATGCTGGTATGTTCATTTGTAGGGTTGAGCATCGTTTGAATTTGAACGATTCCAGTTCTGATTGAGATTTTTAGTTTCAATTCCGGTTCCAAGCGATTCTCGATTCCAATTCTTTTAAGAGGCAGGGTCAAAAAAGGACATGGTTTTAAATGAACTAGCTAAGCAGAGCTCTTTCTGGATGAATAAGTCTGAACTTCTCGATAAATTTTAATTCTATGAATCTTTTACTTCTTACTCTTGAGTTTTTAATTGCTCAATGTTGGCATTCGATGTATTTTATTGTTTTACTTACTTGATTGTGACTGCAGTGCGGTGCTAGGCTAAGTGTCAGAGCTGGAGGAAGACGCAATGGAGGATGGCCGGCACAACGCGTCAAATTGGGGCACTCTGTTACTTCTACACTATGAATCCGCAGGCGTTTAATCATGATGGTCGTGCACCCTTCTTTGCATGATATAATCTTATTGCATTATTGCATTGTTGCACTAAGCCGACTGGTCATTACTTTTTTAAAGTTAAGCCACACTTGATCACACACTGTCCATGGTTGCGCACACTCTTATTGTGGATTGATCTTCGTTGGTGTTTATGGGCTTCTTCTTCTGGTCGGCGGACTGGGCATCTAAACTAGGAATCTAAATTTTTAAATTAGAATGAATCTGAGAGAAGCGGATTGGTGGTCCCGGTTACAATCAATTCTCGGGACTTGTCATTCGTCGTTGTCCTGTTTGAACAGCTTGCTGTGTTTAAGTTTCACTGATCTGATCCAAACTATCACCTCTAAAAATAGGCACATGGTATTAATGCTTAAGGCTATCTGGAAACTGGACGATGCTGGAAGAACAATAGGCTTCATATTTCACATGAAACAAGTTTTAAATCGTTGTGGATTGAGAGGGTGCCGACCAAGAAAGATAATCAAGAAAATAAAAATTTTCTAGCTAGATTGAAATTTGCAGCAACCCACATGAACAACTGAAATGCTTTCTGGAAAAAAAGTATGGTCAGACAAGGATTGAGCTATGCCACGGTGGCAAGAAGTTTGATCAGGATGGGTCAATGTGAGGCTTTCAGACCTTGGAACACTGTACCCTCTGTCAGGCTTGGTGGTGGTAGCATCATGCTGGAGGGCTGTTCTAGTACATGATGCACTAGTAAACAATAATATATATGGATCCTACCAAATTCTGCAAACCTCACCTCAAATCAAGGGCTAGATGCTTGAAACTTTGATGTTCTAGTAGGACAGTAATCCCAAACGCACATTAAAATTTATAATGAAGGCTAACATTAGGCTTTCGGAATAGCAATGACATCAACCCTTATAAAAATGTTTGGATTAGGCTAAAAATCCATGTCTTTGCCACGAAACCAACCGATATAGTTGAGTTGTACCATTTCTGTAAGAAGAGTGTTCAAATATTCAGCTAAAATTCATCACAGGCCTGTTAATGCCTTCAAAAAAGGATGTTGTTTATTTTGAACTGGTATCTATGAGAGAAAATCCACAATAAATTCAAACTTGTGGACTCAAAGCCAGATATTAATGACATTCATACTGACATCCATGGTCTGTAAGCTTTCAACCGAACCTGTATTTATTGTTAAAGATAAAAAGTGTTGCTCTAGCTAGCTCTTGTTGGAATTTCCAGTCGTTATTATTTTGTAGGCATGACAGCGTCCTAAAAGGTAGTTCCATAATGTCATCCTCCTGACTGATAGTAACCAAAGGCGAGGCTTTTCTCAGAGCCAATATAACAGCAATAAAACAATGTTTGCTCTTAACAGAAGTCAGAAGGTTGAACAGGGTGGCTTCTTGAAGCAAATAATAAAGTAAGTTCAACTTTGTCAGTCTCCACAACCCCTGAACAACCTAACCACTGCATGGAGGATAAGAGGTTAACATATGTTAGAAAACAAATCAGTGTGTAATGCCATTCTTTAATCACACTACAAAGCCAGGCCTCAGCTGTCAGTCATTTGTCAACCCTGACAGGAAATCAAAGCCCACATGAAGTCTTCAGAAATGAACGTCATGTTTTATCGGTCAGAGCAAACTCTGCTTTTGTGCTGAGCTGGCCAACACCTTTAAAATTCTGATGCTCTTTGAAACTTTGCCAAATCTTTATGTCTGAACATTACAGCTTTTTTTCTCCTACTGCTTCCTTTGCACAGGACACTGAGGAGAGGTCTTACTTTCCTTGAGAGAATTAATATTCATGTTTGTTTGCTGAAGCACTGCATAGAAAAACACTCTCAGAATATTACCCACACATTCAGTCAACAGACATGTGCACTGACTCAGTGTGACTCTATATATAGCCAACCTTTTGAAAACTGACATTATATGATCAACCAATGTTAAATGTACTGCACTCTCATTACATCGTATTGGAGAGTATGTTCCAGAATCTGAATTTAACAATATAGTAAGATTAGACTGTATGGAATGGACTGGACCAATTTAAAATGTATGTGAATCTATGTAGTTGGACATGCATTGACCTTGTTTATCTTAACATGTTGCTTTCTTGTGTCAGACATATAAACCGTCATTCTTAAACACAAGCGTAGTGTAAAAGAACTAAGCCTGATTCCACTCAGAACTATATTACTTGGCAAAAAGTATTCATACACCTTTAAAAGTTTTAGCATTTGTCATGTTACAGCCAGAAACCTCAATGTGTGGCGTGGTTGTCAACATTTATTACAAACAAACATTTAATGTGTGCCATGCATTTGTACTCACCTTATGCCCTTTTTTGTCTAATACCTCTAAATAAAATATATCGCCTTGAGAAGTAATCAAATTTCTGGTGTGTAATTTAAATCCAGTATAAATGCGACTGATCTACGGAGGCATCAGAGGTTTGTTAGAGGACATTAGTGAAGGAGGAGCACCAAGAAGACCAAGGGACACAGCAGACAGCAGACAGACTTCTGTCAGAGCCAATATAACAGCAATAAAACAATGTTTGCTCTTAACAGAAGTCAGAATGTTGAACAGGGTGGCTTCTTGAAGCAAATAATAAAGTAAGTTCAACTTTGTCAGTCTCCACAACCCCTGAACAACCTAACCACTTCATGGAGGATAAGAGGTTAACATATGTTAGAGAACAAATCAGTATGTAATGCCATTCTTTAATCACACTACAAAGCCAGGCCTCAGCTGTCAGTCATTTGTCAACCCTGACAGGAAATCAAAGCCCACATGAAGTCTTCAGAAATGAACGTCATGTTTTATCGGTCAGAGCAAACTCTGCTTTTGTGCTGAGCTGGCCAACACCTTTAAAATTCTGATGCTCTTTGAAACTTTGCCAAATCTTTATGTCTGAACATTACAGCTTTTTTTCTCCTACTGCTTCCTTTGCACAGGACACTGAGGAGAGGTCTTACTTTCCTTGAGAGAATTAATATTCATGTTTGTTTGCTGAAGCACTGCATAGAAAAACACTCTCAGAATATTACCCACACATTCAGTCAACAGACATGTGCACTGACTCAGTGTGACTCTATATATAGCCAACCTTTTGAAAACTGACATTATATGATCAACCAATGTTAAATGTACTGCACTCTCATTACATCGTATTGGAGAGTATGTTCCAGAATCTGAATTTAACAATATAGTAAGATTAGACTGTATGGAATGGACTGGACCAATTTAAAATGTATGTGGATCTACAGGGGTTGGACAATGAAACTGAAACACCTGTCATTTTAGTGTGGGAGGTTTCATGGCTAAATTGGACCAGCCTGGTAGCCAGTCTTCATTGATTGCACATTGCACCAGTAAGGGCAGAGTGTGAAGGTTCAATTAGCAGGGTAAGAGCACAGTTTTGCTCAAAATATTGAAATGCACACAACATTATGGGTGGTGAATTTAGGGAGTAAACATGTACAAATAGTGATTCGTTTTTTAAAGAAAACAAAATTATTTCATAGAATTTGATTATAGTAGATAAAATTGTGAAAGTATGGAGGATATAGAAGGGTAGAATACAATGTAATGTGTAAGTATGTCTATTTGTATATATACATATAGGTAAGATATATTTATTTATTTAATTTGTAGAATTAAACATATATATATATAAATAGATAGACCGACACAAACCACACTCCATACCAGTAAGTGGCGGTAATGCTACTAAACGTTTGTTGCCAACCGCCAATAAAACCAACAAGAAGAAGAAGAACATTATGGGTGACATACCAGAGTTCAAAAGAGGACAAATTGTTGGTGCACGTCTTGCTGGCGCATCTGTGACCAAGACAGCAAGTCTTTGTGATGTATCAAGAGCCACGGTATCAAGGGTAATGTCAGCATACCACCAAGAAGGACAAACCACATCCAACAGGATTAACTGTGGATGCAAGAAGAAGCTGTCTGAAAGGGATGTTCGGGTGCTAACCCGGATTGTATCCAAAAAAACATAAAACCACAGCTGCCCAAATCACGGCAGAATTAAATGTGCACCTCAACTCTCCTGTTTCCACCAGAACTGTCCATCGGGAGCTCCACAGGGTCAATATACAAGGCCGGGCTGCTATAGCCAAAGCTTTGGTCACTCATGCCAATGCCAAACGTCGGTTTCAATTGTGCAAGGAGCGCAAATCTTGGGCTGTGGACAATGTGAAACATATATTGTTCTCTGATGGGTCCACCTTTACTGTTTTCCCCACATCCGGGAGAGTTACGGTGTGGAGAAGCCCCAAAGAAGCGTACCACCCAGACTGTTGCTTGCCCAGAGTGAAACATGGGGGTGGATCAGTGATGGTTTGGGCTGCCATATCATGGCATTCCCTTGGCCCAATACTTGTGCTAGATGGGTGCATCACAGCCAAGGACTACCGAACCATTCTTGAGGACCATGTGCATCCTAAGGTTCAAACATTGTATCCTGAAGGTGGTGCCGTGTATCAGGATGACAATGCACCAATACACACAGCAAGACTGGTGAAAGATTGGTTTGATGAACATGAAAGTGAAGTTGAACATCTCCCATGGCCTGCACAGTCACCGGATCTAAATATTATTGAGCCACTTTGGGGTGTTTTGGAGGAGCGAGTCAGGAAACGTTTTCCTCCACCAGTATCACGTAGTGACCTGGCCACTATCCTGCAAGAAGAATGGCTTAAAATCCCTCTGACCATTGTGCAGGACTTGTATATGTCATTTCCAAGATGAATTGACGCTGTATTGGCCGCAAAAGGAGGTCCTACACCATACTAATAAATTATTGTGGTCTAAAACCAGGTGTTTCAGTTTCATTGTCCAACCCCAGTATATAGTTGGACATGCATTGACCTGATCAAATTTCTTGTGTGTAATTTAAATCCAGTATAAATGCGACTGATCTGTGGAGGCATCAGAGGTTTGTTAGATAGATAGATAATGTCCTCTATCTATCTATCTATCTATCTATCTATCTATCTATCTATCTATCTATCTATCTATCTATCTATCTATCTATCTATCTATCTATCTATCTATCTATCTATCTATCTATCTATCTATCTATCTATCTATCTATCTATCTATCTATCTATCTATCTATCTAAATAGATTTTTCTTCAGCTTTTACTTTGTAAGAAGGCGGACGTTGTGCCTGTGTGTGTGTGTGTGTGTGTGTGTGTGTGTGTGTGTGTGTGTGCTGCCTCTGTGGTGCCTGGGCTGCAGAGAATATGCATACGCTCAGATTTAAGAGGGGGAGGTTTGCAGCTGCCCGGGACTCGCTCGTTGTGGAGTAGCATTTATCTGCCAGGAATGGTGAAAAATGTTCATCAAGACTGATTTAAGCACCAGTTTTCTTGTGAACAGAGCGACACAGAGCGGTCCTTTCTTCCAGGGTGTTTCGTCGGCTTGAGTTGGTGAAGTTTAAGACGCAGTTTCCTACAAGTAAGGAGCGTAGATTTCATCGCGTGCGAGACGTGTTGGGATAAAGGGACTACAGAAAACTGCTCTGGCTTAGTTTCTTCGGACCTGATTAGCTTAGGTAAGATACAACAAAATCTTCTAAGCGGAATAAAACCCAAGCTTTAAAAAACTTAGATTTCACAATTTAAAAACCGACTTTGATTCTTTTTTTCGCCCTGAGTTGGGGTCCACATTCTTTTGGTCCATCGCTGAAGTTTGGCTGAGATATGCGCAAACTAGTTTGCTAAAAGTCGATAGCTCGACGCAGCAGGGCTTCATTAACGGAGCACACTTTAAAGCCTGGATAAACAGCTTTTGTTGTTGTTTTTTTTTTCTGTAAGTTTCCCTGTATCCAATCTCAGCTTATGATTCTTCCTTATTTCTCTGACCAACTCTGGCTGTTTCACAGCTGCCCGCCACCAAGGTGAGCTGCTAGTTTTATTCCCTCGCTCTTTGATTCGGCTTCATTTCACTGTTTACCTGTTGAAGGGGCCAGCCATTGTTTGCCGCGGTTCAACGGTAATGCTATTAATTATTTGCTAAAAAACAAAGGGTTCGAGAAAGAATACGACCCCCGAGATAGTAAGTAAATGTGTTTTTATTAAATATTAGCATTGGACTTAATTATTTTGTTTAAAAAGTATGCCCTGCCTTTTAAATGTTTGTTTTGCCTTTAAAAGGCACTATCAGTGGGTTGTAGCCACACCAGAACCTCTCCCATGCTTGTAAATGAAATGGTAACTTTTATTCCTGCTTATTATGACCACTGAGGCGCCTTTTACACAATTAAATGAGTTTTGTAGATCTACAAAAAGCGACCAGCTAGTTTTATTCTCTTCTTATCCTCAGGCATTAATGGTAAATCTGCACAGAATTCACCACAGGAGGCTGCCTCCTTAAAATGTCAGTGGATGGTTCTTGTTGAGCAGTTTAACATCTGTAATGAAGGCTGGGCTTGATGTTATGTAAAGCTCCAAGTGTGGTGTTACTAAAGAAAAGGGAGGTTAGGGTGGTTTGGAGAGGCAGCATGTCTACAAGGAGTTAATCAATGGGGGAAAAGTTTTTTTTTTTTTTTTTTTTACATGTAATTAGTAATGAGGAATAGTTTTGGCCTTGCTGCACGTACACATTTAAATTAAACATTTTTACAGGTGTATCCATCATAGTCATGTTCCAACCTTTTTAATATTTAATTTGTTTACCTTCCACCTCATTCAGTTTTATTTTAGGCTTTCAGAAATATGTCTATATTTCATCATGACCAAATTGTCTCAGCTCCCTTGCAGTTCTTAAAAAGGGTGTGAGTGGCAAACCAAATGGCAGAGTGTCAGATGACTTGAAGGCGATTGTTTCTGTATTCATGTATAAGCACATGACACCTGATTGGCTGCCATGGCATGCTGCTGGTGGACTCCTGATTGTGTGGCTGTCTGGGGTAAAAACAAAACAAAAAAAAAACAGGAAGGTGTGTGTTTTTGTGAAAACAGTAGCCTCGAGGGGGGGAAATAGTCCGATGCTCTTGCGTCCACTGGGCTGCAGCCATGTGCAGACCGGCCTGGTGCTAGCTACAAGTGCAGACTGAAGTGAAAAAGGGTGGGGAGGCAGGGGTACAGAGTTGGGGAGCTGAGGAATTTTTATGCATGGGTGGCAGTGAATGGTAATTATGGTGTGGGCTGTGTGATGGGTTAGGCCTGTAACCTTTGTCTTTGTATAATGAGACCAGCTAAATGTGTCATGCATGTTCTAATCAGTTTAGTCTAACCCCTTTTTCTTTTGGCGAATGTCCAGGGACATACTTTCATTGCCTCAGATGGTGAGACAACATAAAGATATCTTATGAAATGTTTAATGATCTACCCGTGCCTTGCTCTTAGCACTTATGCACAATGAAAACATAAAACAGCAGAACTCAGGTTTTCACAGGTTTAAGATCATGTCTTCAAGCACTGAAATAAAGACTGCTAATCCCATGATCATATTTGATTTGAAAGCAGTTAGGGCTTTGAAAACAATTAAAGTTTAAATGTTTTTTTGTTAAGTCCCAGGACACGTTGGCATTGCTGGTAAAAAGAAAGCAGAGAATGCTGCTAAGAAAGGACAGGTTACCACATGTCAGATCCCTGTCTTGGGTCTCAAACTCCTTACAGAGAGAATTTCCAGTTTCTATAGGTAAATGGTAATTCTTGGTAGGGATAGATACCGAATTCTGTATTTTTATTGGTACCGGCCGAATTCTTTCAGTACTACAGAGTACACGGTACAATGTTTCGGTACCTAAATGCATCGTTGTGACACTGAGGGAGTGGAAGAATAGGCGATTTTCCATGCCGGAGATGAACACAGCATTGCACGGACAAGAGTGTAATGGCGCCAGTAGCCGCTGCTACAGTCCACCAAGCATGGCTGATGGAAAGCGCTCAAAAGTATGGCTCCACTTTTCAAATACGATGCAGATTACGCTCGCTGCAATATTTGTGACGCGAAGTACAACGCTAGCAGCGGGAATTCTTTTAATCTGAGGGATTGCCTGGTTAAACACAAGATTTCAAGAGTGCACAATTTTCATCGGCCTCAGATCTAAGGCTACAACTCCTGCCTTCAGCACGCCTGCATCCGTTAGCGAATCATCGTCTACAGCCAGAAACATGGGAGAAGAAATGTTTGAAACAACTACGATGTTATAATACAAACAGCTGGATGTTTTTGGATATATTCAACGAAGTTTATATATTTAGAAATAAATATGTTAAATTGAAAAAAGAAATTAAACGAATTAATATTTTTACAACATAAACCCACACAAAAGTACCAAAAACTGGTACTGTTGAGTACCAATACCGATTCCTAGGTACCGGGTATTGGTACCATATTGGTTCAAATGCCAAAGGTACCCATCCCTAATTTAATTCAATTCAGTTTTATTTATATAGCGCCTATTCACAACACATGTCGTCTCAAGGCACTTTACAACAGCCAGGTCCATACATTCCAATTAATCCTAACCATTGAATAGTGCAGTCAGATTCAGTTATTTATTCAAACTGGATAAAAAGTTTTTCTGTCTAAGGAAACCCAGCAGATTGCATCCAGTCAGTGACTTGCAGCATTCCCTCCTCCCTAATTCTAATTCTCGGTTCATGCTTATTTATTAAAAGGTGAAAGAGCCATTATCATGTCATTTTTGCAATATGAACATTTATGTGAAAAGTTTACATTGTTGTGCTTTTAGTAACACAACTCATTGTATTATATTTCTACCACATGAAGTTCAGTGTGTTATTTTTTTAAATGCATTACTTTATACCCATTAAAGATAGATTTAAATTGTTTAAGTAATTAATCAATTCTCTACAAATTAAGTAAATGTTAATCTGATGTTATAAATAATTGTACCTGGACCTGTGTGTATCAAAATATGTATATATTGTTTTATGCCAAAATATATGAATATTGCAATTATACATATTTCATTGTCTTTTGAGGCTTTTGATATTTGTATAGATTTAAATGTTAACAAATATTTAAGGTGTTCTACACCTGCCAATGTTCAGGTCTAAAAGCACAAAGTCTTCTTGGGTCATGATGAGTATTTTCTAGGAATGCTAGTAAGTCTACATGTTTGGCTTGTACTTCCATCGGAAGGGAATATGTCTAAATATTTTGTCATGCCCTTAAAGAATCTACTTCCTCCTACTTTAAATATTTAGAACTGATGTGGTGACGGAGGCCAGTGAAGCTGCGGCTCGGTCATCTTTGTGGTTCCTCTTGTGTGGGAGTAGAAACGCTTTTCTTGGAGCAGTACCAAACATTGACTCACAGCTTACAGAGCAGTGATGAGCAAGCTTCTTTATCCCCTTTGGACCCCCCTCCTTGACCCAGCTCAGCTGCTCGAACACTAGGCGATTCTTGGAAAGTGAAATTGAATTGGTTTTGAGGGGGAACACAATGAGTGTTTCAGAGAGGAACATTCATAAAAGCTATTATTTCTAAAAGGAAACCACAGCTGCTTCTCTACGGGGACTTTATGTGCAAACGTCAATCCAAAATGCGTGTTTTTTTCCCCCCTAGACATGATCCTGTTGTAAAGAATTTGTTGAATTTTGTTTATTTTGTTCCCATTGATTGGCTCTAATCTCAGACTTGAGTTTCTTAGAAATCTCGTGTGACCAAAAGGTTGTAGTGAGTAATTTTTAGTGTGGTGGTGACTGATCTGTCAGCATGGAAATAATGACCTGCCACCTCTTGTTTCACTCTCTCTTTACTCAATAGGCTGGATATCTCTTTTCTTAATTATTTGTTTAAAAGAGTTTTTAAGGAGAATTAGGGGTTTATGCATGTCAGTTTTGGCGACGTGTTAAGCTCTGTGGACAGATGCTGCAGAAGTGATGATTTAAGCAGATGTGGCTTGATGGGGTCCCCCATGTGAGAGTCTTCCTGAGTGGACCAGGAATCCTTTAACCCTTAAGCAACACAAGTTCAAGACCGATTACCAAAGCCATCCTGGATTTCGTTATCTTTCCAAAACTATCTGAACAAATTTTGTTTGCTGCAGTTTCTTGTCTGGGTTTTGTACCTTCAGTGAAATTGGCAAACGAACAGAATATTATATTCCTTTTTGGGGGTAAGGAAATCCCCTTATTGACAAAAATATTTGCTGTCTTTACAATAACAGAGCAGGCATAGACTGATATGATAACCATGAGTAAAAAGTCTACAGAATCACAGTATTTACACCAAACTTAAAAAGAAATGTTTACCATGATTTCATGATTTAATACACAGTTAGCTGCTTAACACCACACATGCTGTTTGTAGGAATGAATGTGAGAACCATAAGGTAGATTTAAAACAAAGTGTTTATTCATTTGTCCCAGATGTCTGTGATGGCAGACTGTCCCACCTTCACAAAAACAGGTTCTGCTCTAAAGATAAAAAGAAAAAACGCACACGTTATCAAAAAGGGGACCTCACTAGAGCCGTTACATTAAGTAGTGAATCTGTGCTGGTAAGTGGTATGCAAACACTAGTCACATTTTGAAACCTAAAAACATGCATTGATGACCTCATGGAGCCAACGCTGGAAGGTTTGTTCAGACAATACCAGTTTTTATCACAGGATGACTAATGGTTATTACGATAATTTTTCACAATGCCCATTACAATAGTAATGAGGAATAGTTTTGGCCTGGCTGCACGTACACATTTAAAGTACAATAGCTGCGTCTCCCTAGTTGCTCATAGCGAATCAGCTATGTTTGTAAAAACCGTGCTGACTTTGAGAGTGATGGTCAGCAGATTGTTTACTCTTCACACCTTGACCTGTGTTTTTGGAGATGAGAAAAGTTTCCCAACAGTCAAATTTTCCTTTGGAAGCCTGTAACCTAGGGCTTCATAGCCTTTTTTTGAGCCTTCTGATTAGCAGTGTGCAGCAGTAGCTAGAGGACAGGCTGGGTGGTATTATTGTATGCTCTACATCCAAAGACAACTCGGGTCAGTCCTGCACTTTCTTTGGCACCTCATTAAAAGGACTTTTTACCAGGGTAGAAGCATAAGGAAAACAGTTTAGTTTTGAGGCCGCAGATTTTAATAGCCTTGGTTTGGGTTCCGGTTACTGGTTCATGTTTTACATAGAGTTCATATTACTGGGATATTTCAGCTGTGATCCTGGAAGGAATTGTATCTCCATGGTTCAGTGTCCTTCAGCAGTATAAAACTAAATGTCTTGCTTTGATAATCTTCCATCCTTGGTTTTGCTATTTTATTTTCTTCACAGGTCTTGACACTAATTCATTTTCTTCCATTTTAATTTGTTTTGCAGTGTTGTGCTGTGAATGACGTGCAGCTAATGCCCCAGGCATCTGAATGGAGTTTCAGTCGTGGAAAAGCCAACAGTTGTAGCTCCCTCAGCAGGATGCTGATGAGGCCAAGTGTACTTCTGTTTCTGACTTTCTTCACCCAGGTTTTAAGGACCCATTGTCGGCCTGCTAACACAGATGAAGGTAAGTTTGCCTTATTTTTGTGCTCCCATTGTCCAAGTTAAAGCATTAAACTAGTTAGGACTGACTTATCTTTGCTGTCGCCTTGAGGAGGCAGTCCATTGATAAGCACAGCTTTGTTCTCGCTAGAGGAATGTAATCCCAACACGCCTCAGCCTTTGCAGAAGTCTGTTCTTTGTAGCGTCTGACTTCACTCACCACCCCTGTCTACTTTGGCCTGATGTGTGTTTTTGATTTAAATGCCCTTCACTGTGCTAGTTGTAGCACAACTTTCTTATCTTTGGTGTCACATTAAATGAACACAGGACTTATTCTGAGCTTATTGGGAATTGGTTCACAAGCAAACTAACGAGCTGAGTTTATATCTGATGGGTTTTTTTTTTGTCCTCGTTAATAAAATTACTGTAAAGAATTTAGCCTCATCGGCCTGGTCCAGGAGTTGAGCTTTAAAAAGGGGAAGGAGGCGGTGTAATCAAATCCATTTAAAATGTGTTTCTTGGAAACTGTCCAGGAGTGTAATAGCTGCCTGGGCTTGTGGGTAGATGGGCCTGGATGTTTATGCTCTGCACTCGGAAGTGGAAACCAGCAAAAGAATATGATAAAGTTCAGCATTACAATTGAAGTCATTAAGAAAGAGGGTCTCTCGTGGGCTCTAGGTCTTAAAATAAACTTGGCGTGGCTGTGTTGAAGGCAGCAGTGGGACAGGGAGGAGTAAATGACTCCCATCTGTAGCCTGAGGGCAGCTCCACTACCTAGCAGCCCCTGCTTCATAATGAAAAGGTATTTGTTGTCACTAAGAGGAGTTAACTGCCAAGGAACTATAAATTAGCGTTTTTTTTAAAGAAAGGATGCTACTTTAAACCTTCCCTTATTCTCAAGGATAGGTTTTCTGAGAGGAACATTTGTCTTCTGAGGTAAGCCATAAATTTTCACCCGAGTGGGGGAAGTCTTATGCTCTCAATCACCAAATGGCCAGGTACTATCTATGTCTATGCTTTTTCTTCCACTCCCCCTCTGACATCTTGCTTGGGAATCCTTCACTTTCCCCCCCGCCTCCCTGCTGGGTGACGGATGGCTTCAGCTGTCGACGAACAATCACAGCAGAGGCATTTGGTTGAGTTACTTTTGTCTTAGCTGGAGAAACAAAATGCATATGTGGAAACGCTCTTGTTTTATGCAAGTTGCTTTGTTTGTGTTGTTTGCCATTTTTGTTGTGTGATGTTCCCAGAAGAAAAGAACAAATTCTGATCGAGTTAAACAAATTCTGTTCATTGACGTTCTTGTGGGGGGAGCAGCCATTCACACAAGTCCAGACCTCCTAAACTTTCTCGCCGTGTTTGTGAAAACCTCATCTCATCTCCAAGCTCTCCAAGAGAGTTTGACTATTTTTCCCAGACAGAAACTTAGGAACATATCTTTGCTGATTTTCATGTACATGGTAAAATGATATAATCTGTATTACATTTACTCTTTTCTAGTTTAGATCTATTCACCTCTATCCAGTGAAAAACCTAGAAAAAAAACATGAAATGTTTTCTTTTTTTTTCTTCACCTACAAAACATCAAAACCTTGTCTAAGTACAGCTTAATATAGAAAAATACTAGCATCTTGGTGCAATAACTCCAAATCTTATCCAGCTCTTTCTTTTAGAGGTGCTCCAAGAAATTAACTGAAGGCAGGAATTGATTGGCCATGGACAACTTATATCTAATAAATAAATTTAGCGTACATAAACGCTACCATAAAATACTGACAACACTTTTCAGTTTATATGCTGTTACTTAGTGAAGAAAACTCAAAGCTACCTAACAGAAGTCACAGGAGGGATGCAGATGCTAGAAACTATGTTTGCAGTTTGTTGAGGCTGTGAAAGCAAAAAGCAGATAACAGGACGGCTAACCGAAGCGCTGCAGAGTTGCTTGGTTTTATTCTTGTGAGCTTTCACCTTCTGTCATGAAACATGAAGGATTTAAAAAAAAGTGTGCAGCCTTTTAGAAATCTGAAAGTCAGCATCATTTTGTCTTGGTGTTAAAACAGTAAAACTACAGCTGCATGATATTACGAAAATATCAATAGATTAAGAATAATTTCAAAGGGTTATCGTCTTTCTGCTTTGGGTTCATATCAAACAAAGACCCCAGATAATGAGTAGTTTGTGCAGCTACTGGGGGTGTCACAAAATATACTCCAGTATATTTAGCACGGGACATAAATAATTAGCTAGGATTTGTTGCTGTCCAAGCAGTTCTTAGTATTATGCACAATGATATTGCCATGTATTGTGTAGCTCTAATTAAACCCAGTTTTTAGGCAACTCCTCTGTCACACATGAGGTCCCCTCCACTTCTATATAAAAAAAAGCAATTATTGACTGCTCAAGTCATGAAGGCTTGGAAAAAATATTTTGGATGCTGTTCTAATATGTACAAGTATTATGGTCCTTTTAATAAAAATCAGAATTGACCGATATCTGTGTCATCAGGTCAAAGCTTTTCAAAAAAAGTGAGATTGGATCTGCCACGAAATTCTGATCAGTACACCTTTCATTTTACACTCTTTACATCTTGGCTACCATTTTTACTTTTTAGTTAGTTTATGTACTTTTTAAGATTTTGTTTTATTTAAACTCTTGTCAAAAACTAAACTCTCACTACTACTACATGAATTAAAATAAGCAGACAAAAAGCTAAAAGTGTTGCACCCAGCAGATAGTTACAGCTAACTTATCCCACAAACGTTTTCCAATGTTTGGAAAGATAAAATAGTCACTTGATGCTCTGAGGTTCTAACAAAAAGCATTCTTACTGCTGAGAGTTGAACCTTACAGTGATATAACAGGCTGTAGAAATTGGTGGTCTTGGTTTTACTACGTTTGTCCATTAAAGACGTCACGTCAAAGCTAAATGTGGTTGAGCTCATTTGAATGACACAGTAACTCTTGTAGCTCCCAAGTGCTAATCCTTGCCGATTGTCTGTGGCTCATTTAAGAATGAAAAGGTCTTCCACTGGAGTGCTTTGACCAAGAGCACTCTCTCTCTGAATTTTTGGGTGATTGCTATCGCGCTTTGTTTCAGTTTTTCTGCTTCCTGTTGGTGCCCGCTTTTGTGGTATCAGTCCTCCTTTGCACATCACCCTGTCTTCCCCCTGAGCTAGTCCTATCTGCAAAAAAAGGTTGTAATAACATCGTTTTCCAATGTACCATTTACAGTGTGTCAACCAGCTTGGTTTTCCTAAAATCAGCCAACACTCCGATGAGGGCAGGAAATCCCAGAAGTGATTCACGCGGCATATTGCTTCCTATGTTACAGCCAGAGAAAGTTCAACTGACAGGTGCCGACATCTCTTTTTAGTTGATCCTCCAGTGATAGACCCCACTCCCCCATGTTTACACTTTCTGTGCTCCAGAATTCTTTGCAAGGTTTTTGTGATTAGTTTGATTGGAAATGATGTCCGTAAATTTTAACAGATGGTTGATTTTAGGCGGGTCGTTTTTGAAATTAGTCTTAAATCCATTTTAATCTGATCAGAGTTCCAGCAAGAATAACTGAGACGTAACATCTGCAGTTCAGATGAAGTATGAACCCTTGCCTATTATCTTTTGAAAAGTTCAAAATAGCTTTTTTTTTGTTTGTGATTAAAACATGGTAAACATGATCGCCGAAACGTAGCCAGGAAATTTTAGCCAAACATTTTGGTTAAAATTTAATGCATTTTGTTATAGTTTGCTCTTGTTTTAAGACAACTGTATCTTAAGACCAAATGGTTCTCATTTTAATGAAGTAAGAAGCCAGTTTAACAATTTTATGGCTGTTTTATGACACCTGGAGTTAAGATTAGCAGCTGGGAAGTTGAAACTGTCTTATCAGTGGTGTCTCCATTTAGTGAACACAAGACAAAATAAACCTGACAGCTGTCACAAACGACATGCAGACTGTGTGTTTATGGTTATGCCCAGGTCACTTATGCTATTTCAACCCATTCTGACTTCATGCTTCATCTGAAATTGGTCGACGCAATCCTGAGCTTTCTGGGAAACCTGAAACTGTCCATAGAAACCTTTGTTTAATCCTCCACTCAAATTATGGCTGTGAGATGAAAGCCATTTGAGACTTGAACCTCCTTTTTTGTTTTTGGTTTTGATCCTTAGTTTTGGCACCAAATTCAATATTTACAAAAAGAAATTTGCACATGAAGAATGTTCCATACAACATGGAAACAAGTGTATGCTGGAGCATGTTCTAGGCCAGTGAAATTTGAGAAAAAACGCAGATGTTTTGTCTTTTTTTACTGGTGAAGTTTCTCTGACATTTTAAGCTGGAAATCCGACTTTATGTGGCAATCCTGATGAACTTTCCTTTTAGAGGATCCTAAACACATACCTATGATTGGAATGTACCAGTTTATATAAATAGTTGATGTACAGGGGTTGGACAATGAAACTGAAACACCTGGTTTTAGACCACAATCATTTATTAGTATGGTGTAGGGCCTCCTTTTGCGGCCAATACAGCGTCAATTCGTCTTGGGAAAGACATTTACAAGTCCTGCACAGTGGTCAGAGGGATTTTAAGCCATTCTTCTTGCAGGATAGTGGCCAGGTCACTACGTGATACTGGTGGAGGAAAACGTTTCCTGACTCGCTCCTCCAAAGTGGCTGAATAATATTTAGATCTGGTGACTGTGCAGGCCATGGGAGATGTTCAACTTCACTTTCATGTTCATCAAACCAATCTTTCACCAGTCTTGCTGTGTGTATTGGTGCATTGTCATCCTGATACACGGCACCGCCTTCAGGATACAATGTTTGAACCATTGGATGCACAAGGTCCTCAAGAATGGTTCGGTAGTCCTTGGCAGTGACGCGCCCATCTAGCACAAGTATTGGGCCAAGGGAATGCCATGATATGGCAGCCCAAACCATCACTGATCCACCCCCATGCTTCACTCTGGGCATGCAACAGTCTGGGTGGTACGTTTCTTTGGGGCTTCTCCACACCGTAACTCCCGGATGTGGGGAAAACAGTAAAGGTGGACTCATCAGAGAACAATACATGTTTCACATTGTCCACAGCCCAAGATTTGCGCTTCTTGCACCATTGAAACCAATGTTTGGCATTGGCATGAGTGACCAAAGGTTTGGCTATAGCAGCCCAGCCGTGTATATTGACCCTGTGGAGCTCCTGATGGACAGTTCTGGTGGAAACAGGAGAGTTGAGGTACACATTTAATTCTGCCGGGATTTGGGCCGCCGTGGTTTTATGTTTTTTGGATACAATCCGGGTTAGCACCCGAACATCCCTTTCAGACAGCTTCCACTTGCGTCCACAGTTAATCCTGTTGGATGTGGTTTGTCCTTCTTGGTGGTTTGCTGACATTACCCTGGATACCGTGGCTCTTGATACATCACAAAGACTTGCTGTCTTGGTCACAGATGCGCCAGCAAGACGTGCACCAACAATTTGTCCTCTTTTGAATTCTGGTATGTCCCCCATAATGTTGTGTGCATTTCAATATTTTGAGCAAAACTGTGCTCTTACCCTGCTAATTGAACCTTCACACTCTGCTCTTACTGGTGCAATGTGCAATCAATGAAGACTGGCTACCAGGCTGGTCCAATTTAGCCATGAAACCTCCCACACTAAAATGACAGGTGTTTCAGTTTCATTGCCCAACCCCTGTAGGTTTAATATGTGACTGGAAGCTCCCGATTATGTTTTATTTTTAGTGTTTTATTAGCATTCAATTAATTCACCAATGGCTACCTTGTGTTAAGGTTTATGGTCTGCTTTCAAATCTTTAATTTGTCTGCTTTATTGCACCAGACAAAAAATTGAAAAATAAGAACCTTTTCATTTATTTTTTGTTGATTTCTCTTTTTTTTTTTTTTCTTTAAACAAGTGTCCTTTTGTGTTACTAAGCTAGATAGGTGGATAGAAAGCTGTTAGCTACTCTGTTTTTTCCTTACAGTTTCTGAATTGATTTTGGTTTTGAATATATAAAAAATGTGGATGTCTTTGTTGTTCTGAAGAACTGAGAAAGAGTTGGATTACTGTAAAAGAAACATATTCTGCCTCTTTTCTACATGATCTTTATGGCATTTCTATTGTGTGTGTTCGGTTAGAAAACCAGAGGGAACAGACACCAGTTTTGCCACACTTCTATTCTCTTGCTTTTATTGCAGGTGATTTTAGCCATTGCATGACTTCCCCTTTCTGTAAGATCTACATGTTTTAAGAGATGTGATTAATAACTCTTGGAGGATATATTACTGTGTGAGCAGTCATGCAGTAATTAGACCAGAGCTTAAACAAATATGCACAGCAAACCACCTGTGACCTTACTCAATAACCTTGGCTAGTCTTCTCCAGACAGATATATTTTGTTTAAACATACTACTTTTAGGCAAATATGACCTCCATTTGTTTTTCCCTAAATTTGCACCGACATTGTTTTTAAGAATTCAGATTAAAAAATGCTGTAATATCTATTCATGGCAGTAAGTGGCAACGGCATCGACAACGACATCAAAATTCAAAAGAAGCTGCTGAGTGTGGCTCAATGCTCTGGTTCATCACAGCCCACGAATAACACAAATTGCCAAATTTTAGGATTCTCAGTTGAATTGTGACAAGTTCTTGAAATCTTAACTGATTCGTATTTCCTTCTTAGTCAGTTCTTGCAATTCTTGAGCCATCTGGAATCTGTGGCACAAGCCTTGAGCTATTCAAAATTTTGGTGCCGAACTACAGAATCCAAAAACAAATAGTTAATTCTTAACAAATATAAACAGGTCATTCTTAGGCATCGCAACTGATTCCTAATTGATTTGTAACTCAATTAAGGATTGGAGAAGGATTGTCTTGACCGCTCAAGGCCAATGTACCCCCAAAAACTCCCCAAATCTCTCTTCTGCTCTTGGAAGAAAATGAAAAGATAGGGAAAGTAATTAATAATAAGAAAAAAAATAAATAAATATATATATATATATATATATATATATATATATATATATATATATATATATATAATATAATGTAATGTTTTTTTAAATACATAAGAAATATGACGCACAGTAAAATTTAGTTATTACATTTTATGTCAAAAAACAAGCACATTTTATTGGCATAAACAGTCACTTAAAGCTTTTAAATTTCTGAATATCAACAGTCATCATTCAAATAACATTCACTGCTGCTAGTCCCTCATCACTTTTTAATAGAACTTGTCAAGAATCGTAACATTCAAATTCGTACCTGATTCTTAGATACATTCAGCATATTGTAAACTGATTCCTAAATTTGGTGCTGTATGCTTAATAGATTCTTGGAAATTGTACTGAATTCTTGACAATATTTGTGCGAATCACACCCAATCTCACGATTTATCTATTGTACCTGTGTCGTAACTGAATCTTAGTGCGTTACATGTTGGATCAGAAAATTTCCAAAATTCCAAGAATCTTAACGAATCCTAAAATGGTACATAGGAGCAATTCTTGATGATTCGTAATATTCGTGAACTGTGGGAATTAGTGGCTTCAGGGATGCTAGGCGAAAGATTCCTCCAAAATATTTATAACTCATGTTGTCATTTCCTCTGTTTGCCCTTTTCTCTCAGGCAGTAACTTTTCAGCTTTCATTTAAAGCTTTTTGGAAACAGAGGGAGGACAAAACTAGATGGATGTGGAAAAGCCTATTAAAACAGCTCCACCTGTTTACTAGCACAGAAAGCAATATTGACCACTCCCAAAGTGAGCTCTGCATCAATGTTTATTAATGATCCCATTTTATAATGATTTTTCTATCTACATGAATACACCAAACATAATCTTCACTTTGAAAAACCTCCTTAAAACTTTGTTTTTGCAACCAAAATATCTGTTTACATGTAGGATGGGGGGTGCAAACACATCTAGAAAATCTCCGTTTTCCTAAATATCCTTGTTAGTATGGATGGAACCTAAACTGATAGGAAAAACCCCTGATTGGCACTTTACTCTCAAGTTCTTGCATGTTCCTTATCTGCCTGTAAGCCACAACAGCTGTTACTGATTGGCTTTACAACAGTCAAACCCTTCTTATAATTTCTGACCAGCTATTTGCTTGTCTCCACTGGTGTTTTTGAACAGCTGTTGTTTGCAAAGTCTTTGAGGTTGGAAGGCCTCTTTGCCATCACCCTAATCTTCTGCTCCCTTCACAAATTCTGTATTGGACTCAAGTCAGGATTCTTGGTGAACCAGTCCAAAACATTAACATTACTCCCAGTCAGAAGACGTACGTTGGTCTAATTAAAAGATAAATGTAACACTTAAATCTGCCAGGGCTGTAATATTTGGCTTAACTGCAAATATTACGGTATGTTATATTTTAGCCCTTTTATTACATGTACTGTATGTCTGCTTAGAGATAATGCCGATATTAACAAGAACCTCAAGAGATTTTCATTGTCCCTCTTTTAAAATGGAGATAAAGATAAAGAAGCTGAATAAATTTATTTTGAGCTGAGATTCCCCCCAGCAAATCTGCATCAGTGCCTAAGAATAAGTTGTTTTCAGGCCCCTCAGGATGATGGTTATTTTGTTTAGGATTGTTGTTTGAGTGGATAATGATTTTCGACATGCAAATTTGATATAAATTGTAATCCCAGAAATAGGAATAAATGTTGCCTCTTCTTCCTTCCCTACTCTGGTTTTAGTTTTGTGGAGAAAGTTGATCCTTCCCCCCCGGCCCCCTTTTCCTGCTGGGATTAAAGGCCTGTCAGACATATGTGATCCAGGAAATACCTTTACTAGGCCCAAGTGGGGTCACCATAGCAACTGGCACTAGAACCTGCCACTGCATGCCTGCTCTTACTTGCTCCTGTGCACATGCTCACTGGGTTGCTCTTCTTGCTCCCTCTTCCCCTGTATTGTTTGAAGCCCTTTGTTGTCATGGTGGGAGGGATTAGCCAGGTTTGCGGATGTTTTTCTGTATACATGTGCTCTCTGTTTCTGATCAGGAGGAAGAGTGTTGCAGAAAAATCACACGATGTCCTTTGGAAAGGGTTCAGAGCAATTTCATGCTGAAGGATTGTTTACGACTACAGTATTTGATTATCTGATTCGATTTTTGTGGTGATGCTTAAGGGGCTGTGGAGGTAATGTGGAAAAAGGATGTACCTTAGTGCGGCCTTAGGGCACCTTAGAGATTCTTTGTGGTTGAAACAGAGGGGTGAAGTGAGTTTCTTCCAACAAAATGTTGTTGGTTGATGTCAACAATTTTTTTTTGTTTTCTTTATTTTACCAAACAATAGTTTGATATGGTAAATAATACTTTATGGGAGTGGTTTTATTCAGAGTATCCTGAGGTAAAGATGCATACTAAAGCAATAATCTTCAGCAAGTTGCTCAGTGATGCTCTTTACCTTTGTTACAAGACAAACGACACCGCTGTGATGGACAATGTGTCCGCATAATTGGGTTATCCCTCCTTCTAGCGGTCTACTTTGTCATTTAGAACAAGGGGGGCTCAGGTGTCTCTCTTCGTGACATCTTTCCTCTTTTCATTCCCGTAATTGAATTTCTCCTCTCTTCTACGAGGAGCTCCTTTTTTGCTTGAATATGGAGCCTTGACTAACTTGAGATCTGATTTAATTATGTGGACAGGTTCCACAAAAGTGGTAAATACAGATAAGTAAAGTATTATGGTATTCATTTTGGGCCATGTTTGAAGATAGAAGCCCTACTTGATTTGCATTGGAGATAAACTTGTGTGACAGGACAATTGGGTTCTGTCACACGCTCATTTTTTAACAGAATACACACCATGTTTTAAAGTCCTTTAGCAGGTGTTATAACTGAATATCATCAGTGCAGCTAGTAACCATGTTGTGCTTCCAATGTAGTCACTGTGGAAGCAGAGCTGTTCACCCTGTATCCTGGGAAGCGCTTGGATTTGAGTTGCTCTCCCAAGGACTCGCCCCACACCGTTAACTGGACAAAAGACCATGTTGCTGTTGTGGACGGAGAACACACACGCATTCGCAACGGCCAGCTGGAGATTGAGGCGGTGGAGCCGACCGACTCTGGCTTATATGCGTGCACCACCTTTGGCAACCACAGTCTCTACTTCAACGTCACAGGTAAACTTGTGAACACGGGCGTTTTTAGGCTCGTCAAACTCTCCAACTGGCCAGAAGCTTCCTCACTGTGCTCACTTTATTGTACAATTTGTGTCAAAATGTTAAAGGACAAATCAGAACGCTTTTCTGAGTTTTCTGTTGTGCAGTTAGACTTTTTCTTTCTTTTATAGAGGTGCAACGAAACAAGCTTACTCTTTCAATGAAAGAGCACAAATCAATCCGTTTTTAATGAACTCATAAGAACAGTTTATTTCAAGCTCACCTAGAGCTCTTTGTGAAATCTAAATTTAGACATTTATACAACATTAAACACTATTTATGGGAAGTAGTGTTTACTTTCCTACATTACTTTTACAGATTGAAAATCATCTGCACTTGGTTACATCGATTGTACTCCAGTTTGTTTGTCATCCACTTTACAAGCTAAGCCTTAATAAGTGTAAACATGCAATCTTTCAACTAGAGATGCATCGATCAGTCTTTTCCTGGCTGATACTGATTTCTGTTTTTTAGTATTTGACCTGTTGAATCCATCTGTTAAATGGGTTGATCTCTACATTTTAACTTCCTCTTAAACTTATTAGTTGTTTCTGTTCTTTAGTTGATGCTTTGGCCTCATCTGAAGATGATGATGATGAGGAAGAATCTTCATCAGAGGAAAATAAACTGTTGACCAGTGAAAAGCTGATGCGTAAGTGTTTGTATATCTGCACTTTACCAAACCCAGTGCGACAAATGGTGGATACTGACTCACCCAGTATGGTCTTCTGAGTAACGGTTATGGCTGCTGGGTGATTTCAGAGCTTTATAAGTCAATTATAGGCATGCTGTGTGTGTGGGTCACAGTTTGGGTGAATGATTTCATTCTGAATCAGAGGATCTCTGCTGCCCTAATGACAACTTTTACGTGATTAATGTCCCTGTGGTGATTAATCGTGGTTAATCTTAGATACCCCCCAATTTGTCTCTAGTGTTAAGACTCTCTGGCCTCATCGTATTGCTACTTGCCCACAAAGAATCTAGCAGCTGCCAAGCAGGGGAAGGATGTCGACCCAGAGTTTGTTCCCCCACTTATCTTCCAGTGAAACTTAAACATCATAGCTTCACTTTACTGACAGTTTCCCTTCGGTTTTATCTTTTTATAGAGCTGTCAGCAATCTATGGAAGTGTAGATGGTCCACAATCCCCCGTCAGAAAGAAGTAGAATTGATCGCTACAAAATGATGTCATTGAGATATCATCAGTCAAGCCTCAAATGAAAGAAAATTAAATCAGAATTTTAAATGGCAAAAAAATGCATTTTGTCCAATATCAATGTTTGGATTTGAAAATTTTGATTGTATAAAATCATATATTGCTGCAGTTTAACTTAAAGTGAAAATAACTCTAGTCCAGTGTGCTTCATGTTTTGGATGCGTTTCTACTGAACTACTTCCTCCAGTATGCATTGAAGTTTTGCTTAGGCCTTGCAATGAACCGTTCCTTTGATTCAGGTGTTAAATTAGGGGTCAATCTAAAAGATGCAGGACGGCCACCCATGATGTAGACTGACTGGGGAAAATCAAATGCGTAGAATAAGCAGACTGAAACATTCAATGCTCTAAACCCCTCAATAAATACTTTAGGTAATCTATAAGTACTACCTTCCCTCGGTTTTGTTCAAGGGTGTAAAATATCTCACTTGGAACGGACCCTGGAAAAGAATCTAGGTTCTAGAAAATGTTCTTATGGTACAGTTGTTTATTTTTATTACAACTATGGGTTGCTTAGATGAGATTTAGTTACAGCTCTGTGTAATTTGTACGCATTCATATTGAATTTCCCATATTTAAACTAATCAGTTTTTTTGCATCCATTTGGGATTTTTTTTTTTAATGCATAGTTCAAATTGTTCAAAATGTCTCCATCCAGTCCGATTTATTACTAAGAAAATACAAAAATGTGATATACTTTGTTACTTATTTGTTTCTTTTTGTATTAATTAGCAATGGCCCCACAATGGGCTCACCCAGAGAAAATGGAGAAAAAGCTTCACGCTGTTCCAGCCAGTAAGACCGTGAAGTTTCGATGCCAGGCAAGCGGCAACCCAATTCCCATTCTGAAATGGTTCAAGAATGGGAAGGAGTTCAAAAGAGACCATCGCATTGGAGGCTTCAAGGTTAATATTTTTTTTTTAGAAATATGTCTTTAAGAGCTTCTTGCAGACTGTCTTTTAAGCATTTTTCTGTTGAACCAGCATCCAAATCCTCACCGAAAGCAAGTATGTGTCTGTAATGTCCTCTCTACATTTGATCACAACCCCCTCCCCTGGAGTAAAAAACGCTTTCAGAGAGTGAACAGCAGTGGCAAGTTTCACCGTTGACCTGAGAAACAATGCAAGCTGAAACCCAATGCCCCAAAAAGGAATACTGTGCCATAGTTATTCCTCCAGGTGGGCAATTCTAGCCATCTGTCTGGATGAAGAATAACACTCTCTGTAATTACATCCACGCAGTTGTAAATTCTCCATCTTACCTTCTGTATTTACACTGTGGGATGTGATTAGTGTTTGTTAGTGTTTCTTCATTTATATAATGTTCATGTTTAAATACTGCAGTAACTTGTGATAAACTTAACATTGTGAGGGGTAATAAAACTTTGAATGCCCGTCTCTGGATTTACTTACCGGGTGCAACACATTTGGTTTGTAGACCAATCTGTTATTTATTGATTTACGCCTTACCAGAAATAACATCATAACCATTTATAGACATCATTTAGTCAACTGCATTTCAGAACTAGATGGAGCCCTAAACTGCATATATCTTTTTTTTAACCACTAACTCAGGATAATTTTATTAATTTCCATTAAGAAATATGTTAAAGCGTTAAATAAGGAAGAAAACAAAGTCGGAAACATAGTCAAAGGAGAAACATGTTAAAAAAGGAACATCAAACCCGAGCGTCAATACACACCACATCAGGAAATCTCGAGCTCTATTTTTAGTCCATAAGGTGAACATTTACATGACAATTTCTCAATTGATTGGTAGAAAAGGGACTGCAGTTGGTAGAACGGTTGCCTTGCAGCAAGAACGTCCTGGGTTCGACTCCCAGCCGGGGGTCTTTCTGCATGGAGTTTGCATTGCATGTTCTCTCCGTGCATGCGTGGGTTCTCTCCGGGTACTCTGGCTTCCCCCCACAGTCCAAAGACATGTCTGTTAGGTTAATTGCTCTCTCTAGATTGCCCGTAGTTGTGTGAATGAGTGTGTGCTTGGTTGTTTGTGTGTTGCCCCCCATTGGACTGGCGATCTGTCCAGGGTGTACCCCGCCTCTTGCCCATAGACTGCTGGAGATAGGCACCAGCTTCCCCGCGACCCACTATGGAAGAAGCGGTAGAATATGACTGACTGGTAGAAAGTCAGAAGAAATATCGTAGTAGCTTGGAGACCTAACTGCTGAGTTCCCTAGTCTTCCTGTGATTCACCACATTTGGGACAAAAATAATTAAATAAACTGACATTTTGACAATTTTCGGATAGATATAATAATTTAAGCTCCTTTTCAGACCAGTATCATTACTCTGATGCCCACAGGCCCTTTTCTATGAATAACTGTCGCTGCAATAGACTTCGTTTTTAAAAGTGAGTCATGCAGAACCTATGAAAACACAGAAGTGAAAGGAAGGAGCTGAAAGTCTAACTTCTCTATACATATTTAGTGCATGTTTTACTTGTGAGGGTAAAATACCCTAAATTAATTTAGCTGTCAAAATGTTATTTAGAGGATCCATTCCATCATACCACTTAAACTCAATTAGTCTGCCTACATTTCTTTCACATGTTGTTTGGCCTTAAAATGCCTGCAAGCGATTGCTAATGCTACACATGTGGTGGGTGAAATGAAGGTTAAAATACTGATAAACTCTCCTTCATTTGGCTCAGACACTGCGGAAACAAAACTCTCTGCTGCAGATATTTATTGTGAGTAAAACCATGTAGGGGGCTATTTATTTATTAACACAATCTGATCACATCAGGGGATGTTTTGTGCTAACGGACAACATAAAAGGTAAAAGCTGCTGTAGAAGACGACCTTTTTTACCTGACAAACATCTTGTTTTAATAGCCTTTTGCAACATTAAGTAGTTGTTCACACACAGGTGTAGGGTGCGTGTTCCCGGTATAAGAAGCAATCTACCCTCCATGTCTGCTCTTCCTGTCATGGTGTGGGCTAACCCAGTCTGGGACCGTGCTTCCCTGCTTCTCCAGCAATCTCCATTTCCAGCTGGGACACATTTAGGAGTTTCCTCTTAGATGTCTCCTGCCCTCGACTCCCTTAAATCCTTAAACAAGCCAGCCAGCAGACTGAACCATCTGGCCGTCTTTAGGTTATGGTGCATAGGTCTTCATAAGCAGCTAAGGGAAGTCTGCCATCCCTCCAACTCTCTTACTTTTAAGGCAGGGCTTCTATTCTTCATATCATCTGCATGGAGCCGTGCAGGAGTGATGGAATAATTTAGACCACATGTATGCGAAGCCAAGCACAACACATCTGGCAGCAGGCAGCTGGACTCCATCACATTTCTTAGCTAAATGAGGGAGACTGTATGGCTCAGTCTGTGTATACGTATGTTTGATGTTGCCATTGCCTTAGAGGTTTGCTGGCTAATCACACACTACCGGTCTTGGCAGATTTATAGAAGAAAAATTATAACATGTCCTGGAAAAAAAGAGCCAGACATCAGTTGGTGCTAATAAGACAGGTTTGGGCACATGCTTAAAAAAAACATACACCTTTTCTTGTGTTCTTTGTTTGGTAAGCCATGAATCGGGTGACTTTCAGACATTTGCTACTGTCCTAATTAAAGCATTTTGTTAGTTATCTTACTGTATTTTATATAATTATCTGTTTAATATTTGTCTTGGCATAAACTGTTTTCTTGATAATTTCTTTTCCCTTTCTTTCAGCTCCGGGACCATGTGTGGACCATCATCATGGAGTCTGTAGTTCCCTCTGATAAAGGAAACTATACGTGTGTGGTGGAAAACCAGTATGGCAGCATCAATCACACCTATCAGCTGGATGTAGTTGGTAATATCATAATCTTTGATTTACCACTTGTTGAAAATTCATATGGCTCCAGTTATATAAATTGGTTAGCTAATCAAATATGATCCCAACAGTGCAGGGATACTTCACAGTTTTGATGAACTCCAGTCATGTTTACTTGCTGCGTGATGGATGTGGGTAGAGCGGAGAAGGGATTACTTCTTATGGGCCAGCTCTCTGACTTGCTCTTACACCATTCGCCTTATAAATCAGTCCCACTTTATCCATCGCTGCTGTCCCCTGGGCTTTCTCCCTCCCGGCTTATTTAGAAGCTTAGAGCTCGATGAGCACTTGGATTGGTTCAGAACGGAGAAAGTACAGTCACAAGAGCTCACTAAGTACCAAAGTATCTCTCTGTCAGAGAGGCCTGCACAGCTGACATCTTTCCAGATTTTGTATTTGTGGGTTTTCCGTAGAGTCCTTTGTTATTAATGTGGAGCCACAAGAGAGCTTTACTTCACTTTTATGTCCTCCATCTCTGTAAGCACCATATGGTCTGGGAATTTAATTTTAAATGCATGTAATTTAAACATTGCTAATTCTTTTCATTTAGTCACATTACAAACTTTCATGTATTCAGATTTTATGTGATAGGCCAACAGGGCAAACGTTGCATGAGTTTCAAAAATGTTTAACCTCAGTCAGGTTGGGTGGAGAGCTACATTTAATATTTTCAAGTCTTGCTACAGATTCCTAATTGAAGTTATGTTTAGACTTTGACTGGACCGTTCTAGCACATGGATATGCATTGGACCAAACTATTCCATTGTTCCTCTGGCTGTATATTTAGAGTTGTTGTCCTGCTCGAAGGTGAAACTCCGTCCCAGTGTCTTTTGCAGCTCCTATTAGGCTTTCTTCCAAGATTAATTTGTCTTTTAGCTCGCCATCCTCCCATCAATTGGGACCAGATTCCCTAACCCTGCTGAATTAAAGCATCACCACATTTTACACTGGTAATGATGTGTTCAGGGTGATTTGCAGTGTCACCGTTCTGCCACATATGTTATGCATCAAGGCCAAAAGGTTGCATTTAAATCCACGCTGACCAGAATACCTTTTTCCACATCTTTGCCATGTGTCCTACATGGCTTATATCACACTGCAGTCAAGACTTCTTATTGTTGTTTGAAATGGCTTCATTTCAACATTGGTTTTCTGTTTACCACTCATTGATAAAGGCCAGGTTTGTGAAGTTCACAGCTAATACTTGCCCTGTCAACAGATTATTCCACCTGAGCTGTGGCTGCTGCAGCAACCCCAGGGGCCTCCTGGCTTTTTTGTTTCCCGATTATTGCTCTCCTTGCTTGGCCTGTCAATTTAGGTAGATGACCATGTCCTAATGGATTATACTGAGATTAAATTATAAACAGGGGGGCTATCTTTACTAATTACATGAATCTTGAAGGAAATTTGTCGCACTGACTTTAATGTAGCTTCAGAGTTAAGAGTACGGTGGCTGGGAGGTGCAAACCAATATTACAAAATCTGAAACACTTTACAAAGACCAATTCACATGTCAGAAAACAATTTAACAAAATGTAACGGAAAGGGAAAGTACCAAGTCTGAGGCTGACCCAGAAGTGATAACTGGAGCGTTCATGGTGACCCAAGATGGACAGCAATCGAGTGGCGTTTTGCCCGTTTTGTGGCACACATAAGAGTAGATTAACTCTGTTTTGTTTTTCGTGTAGTCAGTCCTTAGAGTCTGAGAGACGGCAAGCTCAATTCACGGCAGTTGGAACTAGAAATGGCACTTTCGTCACCGCAGGGTGCAACGGGGTGCCAGACCTGCAGTAATAGCCTCTAAGATGCTGCCACGTTGCCATTAGTTATTAGCTATTGACTGTTATTCGTATTTACTTTCAAATGATGATGTAATTATTGGTTAATATTTAATAAACAGTGGTTAGACCCATAATATAGGTTGGCTGTATTTTCTTGAGATGGAAACTATCTCCTAAATAGCATTATGTGTATGTATAACGTGCTGAAAGGATGATGAAGAGACATTCCACAAGCAGTCGGTTTATTATAGTTCATGAATGGTTACTGTGATGTTAATCAGAGAAAATAAAATGAATTATTTGATTACTTAAAAACACTCTGGCACTCTGAAGAGTCCCTGGCCACAAGGGTGTCACAGGTTACCACAAGGATGCCAGAGGGTGCCACAAGTTGCCAGATTGTGCCAGACCAGCTGTAAAAGCCGCTAAGATGCTGCCACTAAGTGCTGTGTTACTGCGGTCAAATCAGCCGTCATGCGGTTTTGTTGTGCACAAAAGCATCATGAATTACGGCAGTGGCGCTTGCTGAGATCTTAGTAAAAGCAATATTCTTTAAATGAACTGACTCGTGGTGATTGACGTCATTGTTGCTGTTATTTATATTAGATATTTAAAAGTCCACCTGTGAATATGTAGATGACATTTTAGTTTTTGTCACTGTTTTATGTGGTAATTTGTGTGTTCATTATTTGTGAATGTCCATTTATATTCCCTAAGCTTCCACACTTACTAAAACAAAATTGTTTCCAGTGACCAGTCTCACTTCACATTGACAGAAGAACACTTCCAGATGCCACTCATCAAATTTCACCCACATCTAATGTGAAATTTCAAAATTAAAGCCCTTTAAAAATAAGACATTTTAGACATTACTGTGTTTATAGCAATGAAAAGGATTGTTTCCAGTGATTACGCGCACTTCAGAATGACAAGAGAACACCTTCAGATTCCACTCATCGAATTTCCTCAAGATCCGATGTGGAATTTCAAAATTAAAGTCCGTCAACGTTGGACATTTCCATCTATCTTTTACTAAGTTGCCGAATATACAGGTCCTTCTCAAAATATTAGCATATTGTGATAAGGTTCATTATTTTCCATAATGTCATGATGAAAATTTAACATTCATATATTTTAGATTCATTGCACACTAACTGAAATATTTCAGGTCTTTTATTGTCTTAATACGGATGATTTTGGCATACAGCTCATGAAAACCCAAAATTCCTATCTCACAAAATTAGCATATTTCATCCAACCAATAAAAGAAAAGTGTTTTTAATACAAAAAACGTCAACCTTCAAATAATCATGTGCAGTTATGCACTCAATACTTGGTCGGGAATCCTTTGGCAGAAATGACTGCTTCAATGCGGCGTGGCATGGAGGCAATCAGCCTGTGGCACTGCTGAGGTCTTATGGAGGCCCAGGATGCTTCGATAGCGGCCTTTAGCTCATCCAGAGTGTTGGGTCTTGAGTCTCTCAACGTTCTCTTCCCAATATCCCACAGATTCTGTATGGGGTTCAGGTCAGGAGAGTTGGCAGGCCAATTGAGCACAGTGATACCATGGTCAGTAAACCATTTACCAGTGGTTTTGGCACTGTGAGCAGGTGCCAGGTCGTGCTGAAAAATGAAATCTTCATCTCCATAAAGCTTTTCAGCAGATGGAAGCATGAAGTGCTCCAAAATCTCCTGATAGCTAGCTGCATTGACCCTGCCCTTGATAAAACACAGTACTTGACACTGGACTTCTGGCATTTTGGCATTTCCTTCTCCCCCGTCTTCCTCCAGACTCTTGGCACCTTGATTCCGAATGACATGCAGAATTTGCTTTCATCCGAAAAAAGTACTTTGGACCACTGAGCAACAGTCCAGTGCTGCTTCTCTGTAGCCCAGGTCAGGCGCTTCTGCCGCTGTTTCTGGTTCAAAAGTGGCTTGACCTGGGGAATGCGGCACCTGTAGCCCATTTCCTGCACACGCCTGTGCACGGTGGCTCTGGATGTTTCTACTCCAGACTCAGTCCACTGCTTCCGCAGGTCCCCCAAGGTCTGGAATCGGCCCTTCTCCACAATCTTCCTCAGGGTCCGGTCACCTCTTCTCGTTGTGCAGCGTTTTCTGCCACACTTTTTCCTTCCCACAGACTTCCCACTGAGGTGTCTTGATACAGCACTCTGGGAACAAGCCTATTCGTTCAGAAATTTCTTTCTGTGTCTTACCCTCTTGCTTGAGGGTGTCAATAGTGGCCTTCTGGACAGCAGTCAGGTCGGCAGTCTTACCCATGATTGGGGTTTTGAGTGATGAACCAGGCTGGGAGTTTTAAAGGCCTCAGGAATCTTTTGGCAGGTGTTTAGAGTTAACTCGTTGATTCAGATGATTTAGGTTCATAGCTCGTTTAGAGACCCTTTTATGATATGCTAATTTGTGAGATAGGAATTTGGGTTTTCATGAGCTGTATGCCAAAATCATCCGTATTAAGACAATAAAAGACCTGAAATATTTCAGTTAGTGTGCAATGAATCTAAAATATATGAATGTTAAATTTTCATCATGACATTAAGGAAAATAATGAACTTTATCACAATATGCTAATATTTTGAGAAGGACCTGTATTCATGATGTCATATTTTGTTGTCTGATCATTTGTGATCTTTTAGCACTTGAAATATGTTGTAAGGATGATTATATGCAACTGCCACACCTGTTGCAGTGCAGTGTCTAAACAACTGAAGGAGTAGTTCCGAAAACGGGGCAAACGCCACTCGATTGCTTTCCATCTTGGATCACCATGAGTGCTCCCCTTACTTCCGGGTCAGCGTCGGTGTTGGTACATTCCCTTTACATTAGATTTTGTCATTTGTAAATGTATTTTGGGACTTCTGAAAGGGTTTCACGTGTTGTTAAATTGTTTTCTAAAATGTGAATTTGTCTCAAGCTTTGTAAAAGTGTTTCAGATTTTGTAATGTTGATTTGCACCTAAGAGGGTACATATCCTTTTTAACACACTTTTCTGATTTTTATTTATGTAATTTGAAAACCATGGGTTATTTTCCTTCCACTTTACAAATATCATGCTTGGTCTATCAAATATAATCTTAGAAAAATACCATTAGGTTTTGTGTGTCCAGCAGCCGTGGCCATTTTCAGTTTTCTGCATCAATGTCTGATTTTTATTTGGTTATAAGTCAGTTGTACGTACTTTACATACACATTTGTTTGTCTTTTTAGGCCGAGTTTTTATTTAATGTATTTATATTGTGCCAATTCACAACACATGTCGTCTCAAGGCACTTCACAAAGGGTCTGGAATGGTGTAGGGTTGTTGGGGAGGTAAGAATAAACCATTGAGTGTTAGTTTGGCCATTTTAGAATGGGCTATGTGTTGGGGTCTGCCTTACCGTGCACCAAAAGTTGAAACTAAGATTTCTTTGCCCTTCTGCTGTGTTGCAGAACGCTCTCCCCACAGGCCAATCCTGCAGGCTGGCTTGCCAGCCAATCGCACTGCAGTGGTAGGCAGCGACGTGGAGTTTGAGTGCAAAGTGTTTAGCGATCCTCAGCCTCACATTCAGTGGCTGAAACATATTGAGGTGAACGGAAGCCGTGTTGGACCTGATGGTTTACCCTTTGTTCGTGTCCTGAAGGTAGGAGCCGAGTTGGCTTGTTTTTTCTTTTTTTTTTTATGTTTAGAATGCTTTTTGTAAATGACAGTTTGATGCATGTAACTTTTTTATTAGTTTGCTAAATTGGTATGATAGGCACAGGGTTCCTGTGCAGTTTCTAAAAGTATGGAAGCTGACTCTTTTCCTTTTATGGAGAAAGGAAAATAGAGTATGGAAATCTATTAGTATTTGCAGACTTCATTCCCTCCCCTATTATCAACAAGTTATCAGTCAATCCATTATCTGTCCATTAATCTCTGTTCATCTATTCTTCCCTCTGTTTCCACATCTATCCATCCACTGGCCCAAAATTTATTCTCTGTCCATTCCTTTGCTTGTCCGTCCACCCATCCATTAAAACATCCGACCAGTTGTCCATCGGTCAATCAATTCATTCAGCTATCTGTTGGTCCATTGTTTTCTGCCCATCCGTCCATCCAGTTTGTCCACCTGTCCATCTGTCTGTTTGTCTGTCTTTCCATCTACCCATCTGTGTATTTCTCCAGTCGTCCATCTAATCATTTGTCGACCTGCCCATCCCGTCTTTCCTTCCACTTTCTGTTTTTCCAGGGTTATTTTAACGCTCTTCCACTGTAGGGATACAGTATCTGCCATGAATTGCAGTGAATGAGGCTTGTGGTAAAGATTATATTTCTAAAATGTAAAAATGGGCTTAAAAGGCATGAAAATTGTGGAAAAGGTCTGACAAATGTACAGGAACCCTGTGGAATTGTTTTTTAGCCCAGAACTGCCTGTGAAATAAGTACTTTTTTGTTGACTGTTTTATTTCTGAAATGATTGTTGCCATGCTATCCTGCATTCACCATTGTATGCAGTTTTTATTTTCCTGTGCTGCACCTGACTTGTTTTTATTTCTAGCATTCGGGGGTCAATAGCTCGGACGCTCAGGTGCTCACCCTCTACAATGTGACTGAGGAGGAGAGCGGAGAGTATATATGTAAAGTGTCCAATTATATAGGAGAAGCCAATCAGTCGGCCTGGCTGACTGTCATCAAATATGACCCTGCAGGTAACCACCACGCAGCAGCAGAGGGACAACACATGGGAGGCGATTCTAGGAGCACCTGCAAAAACTTAGAACCTGAGACAAGCTCAGCTGTTTCTCTCCTCCCTCCATCCGATCCGCCCTCCCTCTCTCCTCAGTGATCCTGACTGTAAATGACGCTATGGAAAATTCCCAGCAGAACAGTTGAAAGTGTTTAGTCTCAGGTTGATGTTGGACCCACTCTCATTTCTGCCTCATGCCTGTGCTGTGCAGATCCCTAATAAGGGCCTCTCCTGCCTCCTTCTATTACTCTTGCTCCCTTGCCCTTCAAAGTCCTCTTTACACGGTTCACAAACTCTTTCTCTCTCCCTCTCTATATATGTTTTTTTCCCCTCTTGATTCTCATCCTTTGCTTATCTGTGTTTCCATACCTCCTGTTTGTGTGTATGTGATGTCTTTTGTCAAAGTTTGAGTCATAAATATGTCCTGTTCTGCTGTGGAGTCTTCCATGCCCATCTCTTGCATGTGGAGATGAGACTGAGGTATTTTAGGTGGTGATGGGATGGTCCAAAGTGAGGTTCAGCGGTACGGACGCAGTCTAACAACCTTTTTCCACTAACAGATACTGGAGGGCTCTTCCTGACAGAGCTCCCCATTGGGTCTCTTTGGTGTGTTGCCTTTTGGCTAGATGGTCTTGTGTTGCTTTACCTTCAGAATCCTAAACTCATGGTCCCTTTTCCCTCCTGGGCCTTGTTGGGTCTACTTCCTTTATTTTCTAGACTGCTGGCCTTAACACCACGGACAAGGAAATGGAAGTCCTTCAACTGAGAAATGTCTCTTTTGATGACGCTGGGGAGTATACGTGCTTGGCGGGCAATTCTATCGGGTTCTCTCATAACTCCGCATGGTTGACAGTCTTGGAAGGTATCAGTGGTTCTGTCTCTTTCTTACACTTGTCATTCACCTTTTTCCATCTCAAGCCTGGCTGTTCTTCTTCGGATTTGCCTGAACCGGGTCTTGACTGGCTACGATTCATGTGACAAATCTGAGGGGAAGCCTGTGCCTCTCTGAGCTCAGCATGACTCCAGTTCCATCTTAACTCCTAAGATGGAGCAGAGTTGGAGAGGCATGCTCTGCTGTTTCTTCTGTTTGGGAAATCAGCAAATGCCAAACAGCCCAAGAGCTGTTAAGGGCTAGGAATATGTTTAAAGGGTAAAATATCACCTAGAAGTTTATAAAGGGGTTGTTTGGCAGCTTTGTGGTCAGATTTCACCTTGAATGATCTTCCTTTCTGCTACTTAACGGGTGTTTGCATTTAATTGATTCCAGGCTGATTTTCTTTGACAAGGGCTTAAAATGACATGTATTGCTGATGTCATTTCCTGCTGTGAACACAGTGGCTGGCTTTGATAATTGGCTCGCTGCGAAGGATGTGCCTCATTCCTCAGAATGCTGGAATGGGCATTTCTCCAATTATCAAGCTGCTTGTCAGTCAGCCTTTTCACACAGGTGTAACTCACTTGTGTTGCTGGTGTTGGTTAGGGGTGTAATGGTGCACTTCAGTCAGTATGTTCAGTTTGAGATGCGCTTCGCAACACCGACTCATTCCAGTGCAAAAATACTCTGCTCCTCACAAAAGACAAAACATTTGTTCCTTTTTTTTCAGTCGGCAAATATGTTTAAGATAAGCTTTTATAGAATTTCTAAATGACACTGATTCTTTTTTTTCTTTTCTTTTTTTTTTTTTGTACAGATGCACTGACCAGAACTTTGTGGCTGTTTTTTTTTTCACACTGATTTTAGCTTGAACTCTAATACAAAAGATAATAGAACTAGCGCCGCAGCTAACGATTATTTTAAGTATTCCGTTGATTATTCTGACGATTGAGAAATTGGATAAAAGATTGGCATACTCTGCAGATTTTTTATTGAACTACTTAAGCTTATTTTATGTAGAAATATAGAGTAATAGAAATAAATAAGAGACAATGCAAGTAAACAAATAAATAATCATTTAGTGAAAACAAAAATCAACATTGTATTGCCTAAAATGTAATAACACAGCAAGTCGCAAACAAAAAAGTGCATAAAGTGCCATTCGCATATTGCATTTTGGATCTTTAAAGAAATGTTTTTCAACCTAAAAAATCGTATTGTTATCCAGATCAGATAAAACCCAAGTAGCATACTTAAATGCCACGTTACACTCTTATTGATTTTTTTTTTTTTTCAGTGCAAAAACAGAGAAGAAAAATAAGATTTTTTTTTTTTTTTTACAAAACTTGAACCAGAAGAGAGCAATTTTACAGACGAAGAAGGTTTTTTATCTTAATGCAAAATGTACATGTTTTTGTACAGTTGTGGCTCAATCAGTGCTGTGAGTGGGTTATTTTAGTAAACAGCATGTTTTAGTCTTCATACTCCAGTTAACAATTATTCGATTACTAAATTAGCTAACGATTAATTCAAAAATCGATTAATCACGATTAATCCAAATAATTGTTTCAGCCCTAAACAGAACAGCATTCAAACTACATTTTTCTTTCCTACCTACTGTGAGCATATGAGACAAAATTACTGCAGATTTGACATTTGCTCATTGTAAATACAAGATGCTTAGGATTGTTACAGAGTCCACAAACTAAGATGGTTTCTGTGTATTGCTTTGAAAATGTAGCCCTTACCTTACCTCTCAGATTTCCAAAATGCTGCCAATGCATCTGTCATAACAGAGGATAAAAACATCTCGGTTGTGTCAGCCTTCCTGTCAAAAGTCTCGCAGTCTGAATAAACCGGGAACGTCTCAATGTGTCAGATAATGCCATTTACTTTTAAATAATTACTAACATCTCTGTTCCTCTTTTGCCTTTATTTTCTAATACCCCAGTGATGCTTAAAATAGCTAACTTTTGAGTCCTCGTCTCCTTTCTAGGCTACCTTTGTTGTGCCGAACAGCTCCTCAACAATTCCTCTTCGTGTCCCCTCACAAACTTTGGAAATTTGTTTCCAAAGCATCAGCAGGACAGAAAAATATATGGCTCAAGATAACATTTAATTATGTAAATCCTGCATCCTCCACAACAATAGTTTTGGTTCTAAAACATCCCGATGCTTTAGCTGTGGCCTTTTCTGTGGCTAGCATGTCCTCTAGGTCTGGGCCTGGCAGCGTGTGTATCTAGGTGCAAAGGCAGGTCCCTAACTAAACAGACTTAATCCTGGCCTATAATTAATCTGTAAAACAGGCTGAAATAACAGAGACTGAAATGTAATATTCTATTAAATCTGACTTTAGATTATATTTTTATTTCTAGAGTTTATAAGTGCTGTTCGTCAGTAGTGCTAAGCATGAACAAAATCTGTATTCACAGCTGCTCCTTGCTTGTGGCTTCTGTGCACAAGGCTGCCTCTCAAACAAAATTATATTCCACACATTTGGTTTTTTTAGTTTGTTTGGTGAAAAGTGCGATCCATTACACCCCTTCTACTGGTATGAATAAATGTTGGTGTCTTTTATCAAGTGGGAGGAAAAAAACACGATCTTAATTTGTCGGTTTCCTTTGCTGAATATATTTTTCTGCCATTTATTCCAAAATGATTGTGTGACGAGCTTTGATTTACCAGAACCAACACACAACCCGTTTTAAGATTGAAGTTTCATGCATGAGAATCAGCCAATTAATTCAGGCTGAGCACATACCTTATATAATGCTTCTTGAATCCTACCAGTACATGTAAAATGGGATTTAGACTATTTAGTAAACACAATTGTGTATAAAGTAATGATTGTGTGTAAAAGTCAGATCCTTGGAGCTGCAACCTTTCATATACACATTATCTTCGGAAATCAAGAAACAAGTTGAACTTTATATTTCAGTTCACCTTGATTTATTTTGTGTGATAAACCAATACAAAGTACAGTATGGTGGGGAGCTGGAAGGAAATGATAAAACATGTTTAGGGCATTTGTACTCTGCCCCTTTTACTTTGACACTCCTAAATAAACTCCAGCACAATCAGTTGCATTCACAAGTTACGTAATTAGTTAATACAGCCCCCCCTGTGTGTAATTTAATGCCAATATACATCCAGCTTAGAACATCCTGATAAGGCTGAGGAACACAGCAGACGGGTCAGGGATAAAGTTGCTGGAATGTTTAAGGAAGGGTTAGGTTATAAAATAATTTTCCGTTCCAAGCCTCATTTGAAAATGAAAAGAGTACGGCATAACTGAAAATCATGGCTGTCCACCAAAACTTAGAGACTGAGAAATGAAAGTATTCATTGGAGAAGGAACCAAGAAGGTGAGGGTAACTCTGGAGAGGCTCCTGGGATCAACGGCTCAGCTGGTAAAAGCTGTCCACAGGACAACTGTTAGTTCAGCACTTTAAATATCAGACCTATATGGAAGAGGGGAAATAATGAAACCATTGCTGAAATAAAGTGATGCTTACAGTTTGCCACAAGCCATGTAGGGACCACAGCAAACATATTGAGGAGGGTGCTCTGGCCAGGTCAGATGAGACCAACATTTCACTTTTTGGCATACATATAAAACCTTTGGAAAACTTAACCCTTCTCATCACCCCAAACACCATCCCCATGGTGAAGCATGGTGGTAGCCGTATCATGCTGTGGATATGCTTTTACTGAATACAAATGGATGCCAAACTATTCAGATTTTGTTTTTACATTTTTGAAAACCATGTATCGTTTTCCTTCTGCCTAACATATGTTCTACTTTGTGTTGGTCTTCCAACTAACAACCACTATGCAGTGACATTTGTGGTTTTAACTTGAGAAAATGTGGGAAGAATTTGAAGGCATGAATATTTTTTCAATACACTAAACATAAAGAACTAGAAATCAGACAGACATCAAAACAATCACATCTTTTTAATGAGTTTTCAGACCTTTGGACTAGTCCATGTGGTGTGTGCTGAATCTCAGTCCCATACAGTTTAAAGGCTCTGACTTTTAACCATTGTACAACAATGCAGGTTTATTTTATATGTATGTGTAACCGCATTGGTTATTCCTTGCTGTGAGCTGTTTTTTGGACTGACATGTTCCTTTAGTTCATTCACGACTGCTTACCGTGCTTCTCCCGCCCCCTGTCATCCTGCTCCACATCTAGCTGTCACACCGTACCCCCCAGCCAGCAGCACCTACTTGGAGGTGGTAATCTACTGTGTGGGCTTCTTTCTAATCGCCATCATGATCACCATTGTCATTATCCTCAAGATTCGGGCCTCCTCAAAGAAGAGTGACTTCAACGGTCAGCTGGCTGTCCACAAGCTGGCCAAAAGCATTCCTCTGCGCAGACAGGTAACAGAAAGTAGATAGGGGGTTTGCCATTTTTATACTCTTTCACCTTTTCTTCTGTCTACAGCTCATTTTGTCTTATAAACACAAAGCTTTTCAGTATGTGACACTAGTTTAGCGAAACTTTATATTTCTACCTTATCTTTTGGTTGATATGACCGTGATAATATGTTGACAAAGCCTTCAGGTTCTTAATATTTGGTGAAGGTCTTGTATCAGGTATGTATAGGTATATGAAAACTGTACACTGTGCACCACCTTATTGTTTTTACAGGAACATTTCTATTACAGTAATTGCAGCGAGGGGTACTACTGGCTTCCTGAACACCTTTTTATCTGTCTTTGTTCCACTTTGAGAGAAGTAATGTCCCCCTTTTTTACCTCAGGTGTCTGTGGACTCGAGTTCCTCCATCCACTCTGGAGTGATGCTAGTTCGTCCCTCCCGCCTCTCCTCCAGTGGGACTCCAATGCTGTCAGGAGTATCTGAATATGAGCTACCACAGGATCCCCGCTGGGAGATCCCCAGAGACAAGTAGGTTTTAATGCAGTTTATCAGAAGCCTTGAGCTAATCTGTGGTGGCTCCTATGTTTCTGTTTGGTGCTCAGCATAGACAGTGACGCTACCTGCGGCACATGTTCTACCTATGATTAAATCTGTTGTCTCGAGAGCGGCGCTGGAGATGAACATCACATGTTTCTGTCTTCATGCCTGAGCAGTTCCAGCAGGGTTTTGATTGTTTCCAGTCAGTCTAAAATGTGACCGCAAGACAGAGACAAAATATTGCGTCCATTTTAGTCTCTTTGCACTGGCTGCCAATATATTTTGGAATTCGCTTTGGAAATTTTTTTACACACCTCTAGTCAGATCGAGAAATGTTGCCATTGCCGTGATTCTTTTGGACTTTTTTAAAAAGCAGCTAAAACTTTTTTTTTTTGTTTTGTTTGATAGACTTTTAATTACAAAGGGTCTGTTTGCTTTATGTTGGTTTGGTTTATGTGAGTTTTTTTTAAGACTCTTTCATTTTTTTTTTTTTTTAGCTATTTTGTTTACTTTGTATTTTTTTAGTTTCTGTGAAGCATTTTGTGGTTTTTACCTTTTAAACAAGCTTTACTCACTTAACATCTGAATGCTGTTGCTTCATTTGAAATTCTTCCACTGTCTCCTCTCCGTCTCACAGACTTGTTCTTGGTAAGCCACTGGGTGAAGGCTGCTTCGGTCTGGTGATGATGGGGGAGGTTCTGGGTCTGGACAAAGAGAAACCAAATCGTGTGACCAAGGTTGCAGTGAAAATGTTGAAGCGTAAGTAGTTTACCTGACAGGTTTATGTGCTGTAAACTTCTGGCGCTTTATTGTAGTTCTGTGATTTACAGAAATAAGTTGAGTCATGGGGATCTTGCAGATTGGAAAGTTTTCAGCTTATAGAAATGGGTACAAAGGAAGATCTGTAGACTTCTGGGACATGCAAACAAAAAAAAAACTTTGAACAAGGATGCCCTCCCTGCCATGGAGCAAATGGGAGAGCAGAGTAAAAATTTATGAGAACCCTTGCCATCCCATATAAAATGGTGTTCATTAAACACCACCAAGGAGTGAAGATGGATGGAAAGTAGCATTTCTTTCTTCTGTTAAGTGCTTTTCCTCAGGGAGTATTCTACAAAACAACAAACAGCACTCTGTCACTAAACAGCTGGAGTGATGGTGTGAATATTTCGCAAAGTCATTACTGGGAAGCCTTATTTTTTGCCACTTCACCAGCAAAGCAAGGACTAAGTACTTTAATATGATGATTTTTTTTTTTTTTTTTGTCATGCTTTGCAGCTGATGCTACAGAGAAAGACCTGTCAGACCTCATTTCAGAGATGGAGATGATGAAGATCATTGGGAAGCACAAGAACATCATTAATCTGCTGGGAGCCTGCACACAGGATGGTAAGAGAAGACGGACAGGAGCCTGATACTGACCTGCTCCAGTCAACTCGCACACACAGACACACACATAGTTGTCCCCCAGACAATGGTGCTGCTGTAAGCCTCACTTTGGGAGGGGCGGGGGGGTGTGTGTGGAAAAGCATGAATAAATGATTCTGACACCAGCTTCCGAGCTCGCAGCTTGATTCAACTATGGCTGCTGTCGTTCCGCTACAATCATTTGTGCTTAAAAAAAATCTAAGCTTCAATGACCCTACATGGACATTGCTCACATTTCAAATTAAAAGCATTCATTAAATTGCAGTTTATTAATCCACACAGACACAATTTGATTAATTACTTTTTGCAACATTGTTAGGTTTTCTTGTTCTACTCTCCTTTAGCTCTAATATGTTTAACTTATTAGCCATAGAAATCTGCTTTCACAGTTCATTCTGATGAGTGGTAAGCTTTTTGTTTTTAAATGTTGTCTTGGCTTTACGTGCTGGAGTTTTAAACTCAACTGAGAATTGATGGCCAGTTGTCATTGCAAAAACTGTCCACAAACAAGAGGTTGTAGTTGTTTAGACCCCTGTAAAAAGTGGTGAATTTAATGCATCAGTCGAAAGAAAAACAAAACTAACTGTGTGATAATTTGTATAGAAAATTCCATCTTGGACTGTTTTCCCAGAGAAAAATTCAGAATACCGGGCACTAGAGAGCTTTAAAATGTCTGCAAAGAAGGCATCCGTGACTCTGGAAAAAAAACATGCTGTAGATGCAGGCCTCCTACAGATGGTGTTTGTGGAACAGAGGTTTCTGGTTGAGGATTGTGGTTTTAGGAGTTCCTTGAAAAATTCCCGTGGAGGCACTGGTGGATCAACAGACAAAGATTGTATTCATAACAGAGGTGGGTGAGGAGCCAGCAAGGTGTCCGGAGCATAGGTGTCATGTGTTCAGTTATAATAATCTTATCTTAAATATTTAGATTTTCATATATTGGCTGAAGAAAAATACCTTTTTTTAGCTGTTCTAAACTTTAGAGACTAAAACAAGTATATAACAAGCTGATATTAGCTGGTTTATTTCTGTGGCTGTTTGCCCTGCCAGCCAGTCTGCCATTGCTGCTTAACACATATCCATCCTGTAGCCTCTCCAGCTGTAGCATTAAAGAACATAATGATTGTGAAATAATTTCCACACAGAAATCTTTCCAAACAGCCAAGTTTGTGTAGAAAGAGTGTAATTGTGCTCTTTCAGCCAGCTGTTATTGTTTAGTTTAAAATGTTTTAATTAACAGATATTAACCCATATTATTAAAGGATAAATCAGAAACCCAAACTGCAGGTGTGTTTTTTTTTTTTTTTTGTTCATATATTCTTGCTTGCTTCTGTTTCTAGGTCCCCTGTATGTCATAGTTGAATATGCGTCCAAGGGCAACCTTAGGGAGTACTTGCGAGCCCGCCGCCCTCCGGGAATGGAGTACTGTTACAACCCAGACCAGGTTCCTGTGGAGACCATGTCCATCAAAGACCTGGTGTCCTGTGCTTACCAAGTCGCTCGAGGCTTGGAGTATTTGGCTTCCAAAAAGGTAACCAAGGAGTACAAACCAGTTCACAGCTTACTTTAGACTGTGACGTTCTAACCGTTTAGTCTTTCTACCTCCCAACGTTTATCCCAAGGGCTGAGATTAAGTCTTGATAATGTCTGTTTTTATGCTTTTAGTGCATCCACAGAGATTTGGCAGCTCGCAATGTGCTGGTGACTGAGGACAATGTGATGAAAATCGCTGACTTTGGCCTCGCAAGAGATATCCATCATATTGATTACTATAAGAAGACCACCAATGTGAGTATTAGTGTAAAAAACACTTATTATAACTTCATAGAAAGTAACTAATAAATCATAGTAACATTTGTCTTTTTCACAGGGTCGTTTGCCTGTGAAGTGGATGGCTCCCGAGGCTCTGTTTGACCGGATATACACACACCAAAGTGATGTGTGAGTGTCTCATCTCAGTTTCCTAATTCCTTGGTGCTTGTGTGATTTAGATGATCATAAAACGAGACACTTCTCTCTGGGCCTCTCTTCAGCTGGTCATTTGGGGTTTTGCTGTGGGAGATCTTCACCCTGGGAGGCTCTCCGTACCCTGGCGTACCAGTGGAGGAGTTGTTCAAGCTGCTGAAGGAAGGTCACCGAATGGACAAGCCTTCAACATGCACTCACGAGCTGTAAGGAAACAACGAAACACTGCATCGTTCTGTAGATCGGACTGCTTAAACAGCAGTGACCTTTCATGGGGTAAACTGTTGAAAGTAACAAGTTAGACGATGTCACCAGATGCTTGCACAGCAACATTTCACATTTGTCGTTTTACAGCCACTGGCCTCAGACCCCAAACAAAAGTACCGCATAATTTAGAGGTGAAATCAAAATTATTAATGTTTTTGATATGTTATACCAATATTATTTTAAGTGTGGTGTGCCTTTGTGTTTAGCTCCCCTGACTTTCTAGAACCACTTTTTGCTGGAATTGCAGCTTAGGTTACGTCTCTACCAGCTTTAAAAATGGAATGGCCTAATTTTCTTCTGCATTCTTCTTCCTTCAGTGATAAAATAGCTCTAGTCAGACATCAGTTTTCAAGTCCTTCCACAAGTTTTTAGTTGCTTTGCTGTCTGCATTGTGTCAACCCTCTGACATGAATATGTTTTAAACAAAATCATTCCATCATGGCTCTGGCTGCATTTTTAGGGTTGTTGTTCTCTGAGGTGAACCTTTGCCCTAGTCTTAATTAATTTGTTGCTTCTAACAAGCTTGCTTCCACAGTTGTAGTATTTACCTTTATTCATCTCATCCACTCTGACCAGTTTTCCCAATCCATGCCGACTTAAAAAAATAAAAATAAAAGTCCCCGAAGTATTTTGCTGCTATTAACCCTGCTCCACCGTAGGGATGGTGTTTTAAAAGGTTATGTGTTTTTATCCACACAGTATTTTGCAGGTAGGCCATTTTAGTCCACATTTTTGTGTCATCTGACCAGAGCACCTTCTTCCACACGTTTGCTGCTTCCCCGTTTCAGGTGCTTGTCTGATCACCGTTATCTTAGCCCAGCCTCTTAGTTGAAATGGTCTGCCATGTCTCAGTAGGTTTTACATTTCAGGCGATCGGTTGGACATTGCTCTGTGAGATGTGCCAAGCCGGAAAACCGGGGTTTAACCAAGCCCGCTTTAAACATGATATTTATGAGCTGGCTAGTTGGTCTTTGTGATGCTGTTTTTTTACTACTGTTCTCTTGCAAACCCTTGAGAACTTTACAGAAGGCCTCAGGGAGTAGAAAAGAAATACACGCCACACTTTTAAGATTTGTGTTTGTTGTATCAGAGAAACTCCGACTAAAATACATGAAGGTTTATGGTTGGTAGCCTGACAAAAACCGACAGGGTTTGAGGGAAAGGTGTTAACATTAAGGCGCTATACATGTAGCAGTGTCTACGCTATAAATAACCGTTGTTTAAACTGACTAGTCCTTCCAACACTAAAATATTATTGTTAAAGAGTACTAACAGATCGGTATGCCAGCCCTCACAGAATGACTCTTAGCTTGGTCTCAAACCTTGTTCTCTGCCTGGAAAGTTGGCATTAATATTTATAATACCCATGTTGTTACATAGCAGAAACATTCCAGGTGCTTGGCAACATTATAATGTTCCCTCCAAATGTTTGCGTGATGACCGATGAAATAAAACGCTTAACACGGTGTGAGCTGCAGCTGGAACACATTGTGCAGTTTTGTTGTTACGTTATCTACCTTCTGAGACCGAATGTCTGCTTTTTGAACTCTCCTCTGTCGAGTTTAACATTCTTTCAGCATGAGATTTGATCTCGGAGAATAAAGCTGAGATTGTTATTCAAGGAGCTTTATATTATTGAAGCTTATGATCTCTGCAGGTATATGATGATGAGGGACTGCTGGCATGCTGTGCCCTCTCAGAGACCCACATTCAAACAGCTGGTAGAGGACCTAGATCGATGTCTGGCCATGACGTCCAACCAGGTGAGGCTGCCCTCTGCCCGGTGGCCAGCAGATCATCTGTGGTTGCGTTGGATGACGAATTGCTTAACATTTTCTTGTATTTTTACTCCTTACAGGAATACTTGGAGCTCTCTGTGCCTCTGGACCAATATTCCCCAAGCTACCCCGACACCCGGAGCTCTACCTGCTCCTCCGGCGAGGACTCGGTTTTCTCCCACGACGCAGGAGCAGAGGAGCCCTGCCTACCGAAATTCCCTCCTCACTCTAATGGGGCAGCCATCAAAAAACGTTGAGAGCTCCTTTTCACTCACAGACACTGGCATATCCTCAGCTCCCTGCCTCATGGGGTGGGACTTCTCCCCACACATTCCCAGAAATGAAGCTAAAAAAATATCTTGGATCCTTCGTGAGAGAGGAGCTTTGAGGACACTGAGTTGGACCACTCGGACTGCGGGTTGCAGCCAGTTCTTGGTGGCAGTGGTGTTATGAGGGGCACTTTTTATTGCCAGGAGTAGTGATTTCTTGCAGCTTCGGAAAATGAATGGACTCTCAATTTTCTTTTCACTTTGGGCATTCCACCGTTCGATCAGGAGAACGGAATGGACTGATAGAGAGTTGGATTTTTTTCGACTTTTTTGTGTTGCTCTGTAATGGTCATAATTGCTTGTTTGGTCTGGTTTTTTTGGACCAAATCCAGAAATGTGCAACACCCTCATTCACTCTCTTCTTGTAAATACAGTTAGAAAATTTAAAATATGAATATATATTTACAAAGTACTCTTATTTTTATTACCTTAATTGATTTATTGTGTTTTGTACAAGGATGTTTGATCTGTTTTCTAATATAGTCCAGAGAGGGGCAGTTGTTACATGAGCTTCTTAAATAATTGTTGAGGAATATGTGGCGAGTTTGTTTTTTTTGTTTTTTTTTAACAATTATGATTCCCCTGAATATATCAATGGAAATCTGTAACTGTATTTCATAGCTCAACCTTGCAGTATAAACTAACTCGAGCTTTTGCTCGAGTTTTTTCCAGCAGAGGAAAAGATTTCTGAAAATCTTTTTTCTTGCTTGCAACTATGTTTATTGTCAAGACAAGTTACAACTGTAAATATTCCTGGCTGTACATCATGCTTTGTAAAATCCAGAGATCCTGCCTTTGTCAACATCATGCACTTCCACTGTGCCTGACTTTCATGTGATGAACTGTATTACTGTAATGTAAATGCTTTAACAGGGGCGGAACACGTATTGCACCGTAAAAAGGATTACATTAAATAAAATATTATTGTTCAACAAGCTGAGCTTTCAGAGTATGAACTTGACTCCATAAATTGCTCTATAAATATCATGATTTATTTTTATGTTTTGGATGTAAATTATGTTTACAGAGATGAAGGGAACATTTGCCACTTCAATCTCCCGTCTTTCCAACGTGGGTTGCTGGTGTCTGATTAGATATGGTGATGTGCTGCTGACATCAGAAGAAACGCTGGAGAGTGCATAGAGTCACAACTGGCAGTAAACTGGTGATTTATTACTGTTTTCAATGGCTTGGCAAGTGCTGGTGCTACTCTCCCAATCCATCAACTGCCCCAACCTTGATGCCCGGCTCTGGCTTCCTGCCATTGGCTGATGCATCACCTGGATTGCAGTCTCCATGCAACAGGCAAACATCCGACCCTTTTTTAAAAGCAAGCTCTCACCGCTTAGGTCAATGCAGTTACCCTTCAGTACATTTTGTATTGCATGAAAGGGTCTTGGTGATTTATTTGCTAATGAATAACAGATTCAAGGTACTTTAATACCAACTGGTATTAAAAGCATTTGAGAATAAAGACAATGCTATGTGCTTGAGTCGGGTCACTACTGTCCATATCTGTCTACAGTTGGTTGCAGAAGTACTTATCATCCTTGAACTGCAAACTTCATTGTATTTTATTTGAATTTTAAGTGATAGACACAAAGTAGAACATAATTGTGAATGGAAAGAAAAGGATGCCTGGGGCATTCGTGTGTAGCCCAGGTTTACATAAACGAGTATTTTTGAGATACATCTCTACCAGCTTTGCACATCTAGAGTTTTTTTCTGTCTTTGCAAAATAGTCTGTGAACATTCATTTTGAGAGCCTTCCACAGATTCTCAATTGGATTTAAGTTTGGTCTTTGATTAGGCCATTCTAACACATGAATACATTTTAACTTAACCATTCCATGGTGGTTTGAGGTTCTGTCCTGTTCAAAGGCGAACCTCTGCCCCAGTCTCAAATCTTTTTGCATCATCTACATATTTTCTTCCAGTTGCCCTGTTTTAAGCAACCCCCACAGCATGATGTGACACAGTGGGGGTAGTATGTTCAGGCGGATGTGCAGTTTTTTACTCGTAGCCCACTAACTTTTTAGGAGACTTCTGTTGGCGATAGTTTCAATGGATTTTATTTAGGTGTGACAGGTTAAAAGGCGCTGAATACACATGCATGCCAAACTTGACCAATTATTATTTGTAAAGCAAAAAAGAAAGCCAGGTACCTTTGCCCTTCCATTTTATCTATCCCATCAAATTCCAATAAAATACAACGAGGTTTGTGGTTGTAACACAATAAAATGTGAAAAGGACTAATTATGAATTCTTCTTTTGCAAAGAGCTGTATACAAGAATTTTTTATATACCGTTTCAAGATTCAGGTGTACACATGATCTTATTGCTACTAGAAAAAATAACATTACATCCTGGAGACAGGCAGTAACAAAGAATCATCTGTGTGCTGTGGTGGAGGTGACGTTGAAGAGCTGTATTTAAGAATAGAAAGTGCAGGCAAGGCCTTGCTTTACGACCTGCCAATGATGCAGAGGTGCGATTAGGTGAAGGGTGTTATCACTTCTGACAGATGGCACAGGAAGAGATTGGTGGAGCAAAGTTCATTATCTGTGCTCTAGTGTGGCAATAGTTGAGTTGCTTAGGCTTGGCCCAAGGTTGTGATTTATAGAGTCAGTCTGAGGGCAGTGTTTGTGTGCTGTGTGGAATGAGGAGCAGCTCACTGTCTAATTAAGACGTTTCTAATCACAGTGTCAAGGGAGATGGGCGCTCTTTTTTTAACTCAAAGCAATTGTCTTTAAATGTGGAATCCACATTAATTTGGGAATACTGGAATTTCAGCCATCCAATTGTCATGTCAACTTATACTGCAACACTCTTTCTGGTCAGCCTATTTTACTGCAGTTGATTTATAATTATGCTTATAAAGACTTCATCTTATAATGTCTGTGAAAATAGGATTTCTTTTCAAGGGGTACAACATAAGAAAGTTACAGCTGTAGGACACACATCCCAGACGTATTTAGGATTCCTCCTCTTTTCGTTTTTTTTTTTTCAGATGTCTTGTGTTTAGGACTAATCAGCACAGGAATTCAAACACATTTAACTCATAGGCGTCCCAGTAAACATCCCTGCACTCTAACCATTTGACTGGTGCTCTGCTGCATTGCTGCATAAAATATGTCAACTTGTGTCAAGAAATGTTAAACATTCCACAGGAGATAAGAAAGCAAAAATTATTGCAGAAAGCTCATTTCTGCTTTCAAATGTACAGATATTCAGTGCTTTGCAAAAGTATTCATACCCTTGAACCTTTCCACATGTCACTTTGCAACTAGATATATGTGTTTAATTGGGATGTTTTATGTGATAAACCAACACAAAGTAGTTCATAATTGTGAAGTTGAAGAGATACATAGATTTTCATATCTTTTACAATAAAAATCTCAAACATGGGGGATGATTTTGAATGACTTCCCTGAATCAATACTTTGTAGAACCATTTTTCTCTGCAATTACAGCTGCATATGTTTTTGATGCATGTCTGCACCAGCTTTGCAGATCTAGAGTCAGACATTTTTGTCTGTTCTTCTTTGAAAATAGTGCAACCTCAGTCACTCATTCAATGAACATCCATTTTCAATTCTTGCCAAAGATTCTCGATTGGTTAGGGTTTGGACTTTGACTACACCAGGGTCTAAGCTACATCTGACTCGTTGGCCCCTCGACCATGGCTCTCATAGAGCCAAATATTAAAAACATTTTAACTATAAAGGCAATAAAATAGTGATCATTTTTGCAGTTCTTATGTATGTTTTTATGCAATATCTGCATAGAAAATTTACAACAGAAGGGCACCAATGGTGCTAGGCTTTCAAAAGGGTTTTAATGTTTTTAGCTTCAAACTATGCGCTTTATATTTTACATGTCTTTGTTCTTGTTCAATACTTACAGAAATGGCTCATTTAATTGGCCTCATTTTACAAAATTAAGAGTCTTTTTTTCTTTGTAGAAGTTTTTTATGTAAAATCTCAAAATAAAAATATATTATTGGTTAATTTTTTTAGCTTTCAAAATAAAACATCTTATTTAGTAAATGTTTGTACAATTTTGTGACAAATTTTTCTTTGTAGCAGCAGGGTCAAAAGTGGCCATTTGTATTGAAAAGTTTTGTTGACGCCTGGACTAGACCATTAATTTATCTATGCCAGCTCTAGGTGTAAGCATTGGGTGTAAGCATTGGGTTGATATATCAGCCAGATGAACTTCTGCTCCACTCTAAAGTCTTTTGCAGCCTCTAAACAGATTTTCTTGCAGGATTGTCCTGCATTTAGCAGCTAAATCCAAGCCTTAGATTGCAAAGAGAAATATTTTCTGAAGTCATGCCTCTCTGTCTGGTAATCCAATGTTTGAGTCTGGGTTTGGCACTTGCCAGGAGAAAAGCACTTTCCTGACTGCTCTGTGTCAAGTGTAAAGATTGGTGCAGATAGGATTATAGTGTTCAGTGGTTTTTCAGGAGTTGGACTAGACTACTTATTTCCAGTATGGAGATGGTCCCTTCTTGTTTCATCGTGACTTTGCACCAGTGCACAATGCAAAGTCCATAAAAACATGAATGAGTGACTTTGGTCTGGAAAAACTTGACTGGCCTGCACAGAGTCCAGGCCTCAAACAACAGAACACATTTGGGATAATTCAATTCAATTCAATTCAAAAATACTTTATTAATCCCAAAGGGAAATTTAATGTTGTTGTAGCTCATTATGAAGGTTTCTTCAAAGAGTCGTTGTAGATGCTGATGGCTGTGGGCAGGAAGGATAAAATGTAGCAGCGACTGTGAGTCAGGCCCTGTCGTCCTCAAAAGAACACTTCTGGAAGAACATAAAAATTTCCCATAAGCACTCCCAAATCTTTTGTAAAGCCTTACCAAAAGAGTTACTTCAAAGGGTTTTCTGATAACATCTTTAACCCCACTGATAAGGGACGGGTGTGTGTGAAAGTGGACATGGAAATACTTTTGGCAATGAATTTATGTATAATACTTGTAGTTGTAATGTTTAGAGAAGCAAACATTCAAACATTTAAAAAGAATTTAAAACTTTTCCAAATGAACCTTTCTAAATGTCGGTGTCAAAATGAGGCGAGATCTTTCCATGTAATCCATGCAACAATTGTTAAATGCTCACAGTTACATCAATAAAAAGTAAAATAAGCATATATATATATATATATATATATATATATATATATATATATATATATATATATATATATATATATATATATATATATATATAACCATCTTATCTTTTACAGAAGTGCAACTATAAGTGGAACTAAAACAAAAATGTGTAATGATTTCCTACAGTAATAAATGTGATTAGTGAGAAATGATTTATGATGGTTTTAGTAAGAAATTAATATGAGGATTTTCTACAATAATGAAGGTAATGAGTGATCTATGACTATCAAGTTAAAACATATAGAAATATTAATATGATTGAATTATGATTGTGAACTGATGATTAAAAAGCATTAAGGTTTAGAAATTATTAATCAGCTATATAAAAAAGAGATATAATGTTACTCAGTTGTGATGTTTGAATAAAAAGCTGGAAGTGATGGTTTTTAACTGTAACTGAAGCAAAAAGCTGAACGTGGAAAGCGTGATACTGTGTAAAGTTTAAAGTCGAGCAGATACAGGAAAGAGCTGACAGGGAGTGATGGAGGCCAGCTGGGTGCTGATACTGAGTCACAAGAGCCAGCTTCGTGCTGACAGCAAGTATCGTGAATGCCAACAAACGGCACAAAAAAGTCACTGTGACCGCAAGAGTAAGTATTGGGAAATAATGAGGTACTGGGCAAAAATGGAGGAGCCTGACAGCAAGGGTTGGCCAGTGAGGCTCTCTGCACTATAAGAGGGGTGCCAAAAAAGGAACTGCTGTTGTTTCATGGCAAAAGACCAGCAAGCAAGATCGGACGGAGAAAGACGCTGCCGATGAATCAGAGGACCAGACACATCCCAGCTCATAATCTGCATTGAAAAAAGGATCAACTCATGTGCCCTAAAAAAGATTGTGGCTCCGAATTGAATATCTGATTCCATCTACTGCATTTTTACCCAGACAACTGAGTGAACTTGGTCGGTGAACAACTGATCGCTCCGAGTTACAGTTCTTCCGGAAGTCCTGAACCAACCTCTTTTATACCTAAAAGGTTTCCTTCAACTCTTTAGTCTCTGGAAGTTACTGACTATTGAGACATACAACAACAATGTTTCTTACTTTACTTGACTTAAGACTTAGGTTGCCTTCCGCCCAAGAAATCCACTCGTTGCCTCCCGAAGGATTCATCTCAACCGGCTGCATGGATGAGTCTCTGTCTTCAAAGCCTCCTCTCTAAACTCACCAGTTTCACCATGAGGGAAAGATAGGTTAAGTTGATTGATTAATTTCTATCATCTGACCATTAGGTGTTGCTGAATTTTATGCTGTTACTGACCCCTGCAAAAGAGTTACTAATTAAAGAAAGCATATAAAATTCTAGATGAATTGTGGACAGTTAATAATTTGAGTCACCATATTTTTGGTTTTTTATTGGTGTTAAAAAGTCTTGCTTTCAGGAAGTTTCTATAGGTTGCCTTAAGCCAAAACTTGTTAAAACATTTCCCCTGGGGCTTGTGCCAAGTCACTGAACTTAACCTAACCCATACAGAAGTGACTGTTGAGAGTTGAATAACTGCTGTGAGCTACTTGGTTGTCCAAACCATCAGCTGAAGAGGAGTGAAACTTGTTAGGGTTGTAGGTTGTTAGAGGTTAGGCGTGTCATTTCCCTACACCACCTTAAACAGATATTTAAGTAAACTTGCTTAGTAAGACCTCCTAGGTTAAGGAAAGTCTAGGCCCGTTGAATGGAAAGCTGGACTGAGCAATCCTCTTAGAAAAGGGAAGTAGGAGGGAGAGGTTAACTCATCAGACAACGAAACAGGATTCACACGATGTATTTTTTCCAAGGCTTCTTAGGTGATTTGCTTTGTTTTCTTGTTTGGCAATATGTTCATTTGCAGGTATAGAGAAATGCCAGATCCTTCCCACTAATGTCCATCAAGTGTTCTTTGTCAGCAGTGCCAGATGACATGCCCTCCAATCCTAATTTATGCTAGGAAAGGAGGAGGGTCTTGCAGCAGTGCAGTACTGACAAAGATGTCATTCTGGCCAGGCTCCATGTTCAAGGTGAAGGTGATGTGTCTCCTGCTCTGGCATTATTCTCCATGCCAAGAACAGAAAAACATAGCTCAGACTGTTTAGACATTAAGGGCCAGATCTTCAAAAGGTGTGTGTAAAAAACCACAAGCAAATCTGTTTGCGTCCGCAAAGCTGATATACAAACGGGGTGCTAATCGGATACCGTGTGTAAAATCAGCAGAATAGTGGCCGCAAACCTTTTAGCGTGTTTGCCTTCATGAATATGCAAAACATATGATAATGACCCAAACGCGCAAATTTATGGGAGGGGGATATGTAAAAAAGTCATCCCTTACCACCCGCATTGCGGGTGCTGCTTTTGGGTCCAGATTTAGCACGTTTGAAATGCAGGTGCTAACTGGGACACAAACATGTCTGTTGTCACAGTGGCAAGAAGGAGGCATAGATAGAATGACAGATGATGGACAGTGAATCATCTGTACATGTGTCAACAGATTTGGGTAGCCAAAAATAAAAATAATAAAAAGAGATGAAAAGAGAGGATTCTATGTAGGATAATCTAAGGTCTGATTTGGAGCCGATCACAAACAGAAGCCATGACATATCTCTATGACAAAACTTTTTGCAACCCTTTTGTTCTTGTGTCTGGATCATTCCAGCGCACCATCGCTGTCAGTGAGATCATCTGCTGCTGAAGCACAAACCTTGATAATGCAGAGGTACGCACATAACTGATTTAATTTCCCTTTGGGATTAATAAAGTATTTTTGAATTGAATTGAATTGAATCAAGTGCGCACAGACCATGTAACTGTAATTACGTACCATGCAAAGCACCCGCTGGGTTTTGATATTGATAATATAATTAATAGGAAAGAAATAAAGACATTATAAACCAGATTCAATTCTTCATTTGAAAAGTGAATGGTAAAGTCATTGTTTTAGCAGGTGAAAAGTCACCATTTTAAGGCAGCCTATTCCATTCAAAAAGTGAAACTTGTAAATGATATTCATTCATTACACACAGACTGATATATTTCAAATGTTTATTTCTTTTAATTTTGATGATTATACCTGACAACTAATGAAAACCCCAAATTCAGTATCTTAGAAAATTAGAGTATTGTGAAAACGTCAAAACTGAAGACACCCTGTTACACACTCTAATCAGCTAATTAACTCAAAACACATGCAAAGACCTTTAAATGGTCTCTCAGTCTAGTTCTGTAGGCTTATTGTTAAAAAGGCTGGCTGTGCACAGAGCTCTGCGTCCTAGCACAATAATAGAGAGGCAAAGGGAAGGAAAACATGTGGTAGAAAAAAGTATACAAGCAATAGGGATAACCGCACCCTGGAGAGGATTGTGAAACAACCCATTTCAAAATGTGGGGTAGGTTCACAAAGAGTGGACTGCAGCTGGAGTCAGATGTAGGCAAGACATGGGTTTCAGCTGTCGCATTCCTTGTGTCAAGCCACTCTTGACGAAGAGACAACGTCAGAAGCATCTTGCCTGGGCTAAAGACAAAAAGGACTGGGCTGCTGCTGAATAGTCCAAAGTTATGTTCTCTGATTAAAGTAAATTTTGCATTTCCTTTGGAAATCAAGGTCCCAGAGTCTGGAGGAAGAAATGAGAGGCACAGAATCCACGTTGCTTGAGGTCCAGTGTAAAGTTTCCACAGTCAGTGATGGTTTGTGGTGCCATGTCATCTGCTGGTGTTGGTCCACTGTGTTTTCTGAGGTCCAAGGTCAATGCAGCCGTCTACCAGGAAGTTTTGGAGCACTTCATGCTTCCTGCTGCTGACCAACTTTATGGAGATGCACATTTCATTTTCCAACAGGACTTGGCACCTGTACACAGTGCCAAAGCTACCAGTACCTGGTTTAAGGACAATGGTATCCCTGTTCTTAATTGGCCAGCAAACTCGCCTGACCTTAACCCCATAGAAAATCTAAGGAGCATTGTGAAGAGGACCCAACAATTCAGAAGAGCTGAACGCCACTATCAGAGCAACCTGGGGTCTCATAACACCTGAGCAGTGCCACAGACTGATCGACTCCATGCCACGCCGCATTGCTGCAGTAATCCAGGCAAGGAGCCCCAGTTAGGGGCGTGCTGCTGGTGTTGTGGGGATTAAGCGTGCGACCCTGTGCAGAGGCTATTGTCTTTGGTGCAGCTGTCCCACGTTCGAGTCCTGGACCCGGTGACCTTTGCTGAATGTCTCCCCCTCTCTTTGCCTTCTTTCCTGTCTGTCTACTATTGAACAAATGAAAAATGCCTCTAGTGCTGTAAAAACATATTTAAAAGAAGGACACCCAACTAAGTATTGAGTGCTGTACATGCTCATACTTTTCATGTTCATACTTTTCAGTTGGCCAACATTTCTAAAAATCCTTTTTTTGTATTGGTCTTAAGTAGTATTCTAATTTTCTGAGTTATTGAATTTGGGGTTTTCATTAGTTGTCAGTTATAATCATCAAAATTAAAAGAATTAACATCAGAATATATATCAGTCTGTGCGTAATGTTTTAATGGAATTACTGAAATAAATAAATTTTTTTATGATATTCTAATTTTATGACCAGCACCTGTAGTGAAAAGAGTATGTGCTTTAACCTTGTCACTAAACAAAGCAAAATGAATTATTGACAATTACTTTGTGTCATTGCTGAGAGAGTGGAGCTGGATCAGCAGTTTGATTACTTTTTTGAATGTGAACGTATGCCGGGGGGTAGACTTTGTGTAACAAAAAACAATTTAAACAATCAAACATGTTGTATATTGTTAAAATATTGGCAAAACAAACAAAGCGAATTCAGGACAATCATTGCTGTACATAAATGTTCGATTTAAATTCTTTGCAGGACAGTTATGTGACATTATGTTTTAAAATTAGCAAAGCTATAACATACAGATTGCCAACTGCTACAAAACAGGCTTAAATATTATGGCTGTTTATGATAAACTCTGAACTCTTTAAACACATACTCTTAAAAAAAAAAGCGGTGAGTCTTCGATAAGAATTAAAAGTTCACTTTTCCTCTTGTTCCGCTGGGCGCAGTAGAAGCCACACACAATTTCCTCATTTAAATAGGGGGGTCTGCACCTCTTTTGCATCTGTTATCCATTGCACGCGCTATCTTTGAAAATCGCATGCGACACGCCCATTTATTAAATGTGCAACTTTTTTTTTGGCGCAAGTAATTTAGCGCCCCCTATTTGGGATCTTTGAAGATCAGGGCCAAAGTGTTTGGCAAACAGACAGTCTTAGCTCCAGCGCACCACAGATTGGTGATGTCAGAATGGAGACTGAATTTTAATTTTCCATTTGCACTCTCTGACAGATTCTCCACCCTGGTTAAATATAGCCAGGGACAAGCACAGCTGTTCTGGCTCTGAATGTGGCTTCTGTGGCTTCGGCTGCAATTTTGTCTAATACTCTCAAAGACTTAAAAGTGTTTTCCACAAATGCCAAAGTCTTGGTTCTCAACCTCGTCTCAGCCTCTTGAAACAGCATTGACAGCCGGAGACAGTTAGTGTCCCGGTGTCGACTGTGCTCTTTGGTTGTTGATGTTTTTGTCTCCACAGAGGCTCCTGGACCCTGTTTGTGGGATGGCTGTCTGTGTGACAGGTCCCTGGTGCCCAAGTTGCTCTATGGGACAGACATGACAGAAGGGGTGAGCCATGGGGCATGCCCTGTCACTCACTGCTGCTTTTTCTACCCACCACTAAAAACATAAACAAATACGCTCAGGCAGAAGTATCTGTTTCCCTCCCTGCAGTCTGTTTGAACTATGTCCTGCAGTAATTACAATGTAATATTAGTTTTATACACAGTATCCAGAAACATTATAACAAAGGATATTAGAATCAAAATAAAGCAAGCTCTTGCACTCTTGTTTCAGGGAGCAGTTAAAACTATTGCTCATGTGGGCTGCAACAACGTACAATATAAACTTGCAATTTACAACTTTTTTTGTTGCACTATTTAGTGTTTTTGTAAATACTGTAAGCCCTTCATAATTTGTCAGTTTCGATACAAATATGACTCTACACTTCAGGACACGCTCACTCAGATAATGTACAAAAAGAGGAAATTTATACTATACTGTACTACACTGCTATATTGTACCATACTATGTAAAATATTTTACAATACTAATACTAATACTATACTATGCTATACTAATCCTGCCATATAAAACTTTAGCTGCACAAGTCTCTGCAATATTTAGTATAAGCTTCTTGACTTTTTTAAAGATTATTTACAGTGTCTGGAAGGGCGGGTGTGGTTGACTTAATGAGACGAATGAGGGTGTTTGTTTGCTGAGGAACTAGAATGGTGGTGAGGGGTTAGCGGTAGCACTGTCTGCCTAACAAGGTGTGTGTTGGCATTCACACAAAAATTGACGCCTACGGGCACCCTGCCCCTTTCCCACTAGATCGACTTTCTTTAGCAGAGGAATGAGACACAGACACGTCCTCCAGGCTGAGACATGTAATCTGGGCCTGTTAGGGCCTTTATCATGCAGGATCAACTGGTGGGCTGGGCCTTTCTCCACAGTCCTCACAGGCAGAAGGATACCTGCACATGCATTCCTTCGACACATCCCAGTCCCAAGAGGCGTATCACTTGTCATTTTATGGTAGCTCACTTAGGTGGTGGGGGTGGGATGGGGTGTCTTGGGGGTATAGCTTGGAGCACAGTTGCTCCTCAGCATTGTGCAGACTGAAAACCAAGATAACTGCATGACTTTTGGCTTAGAGGACTTTTCCTTATCCTCTTTACTTATAAATGTCAGATTGTTGATCAACAGCAACAGTCTCGCTATATTCCTTCTTGTGTTTTATTTGGAGAGACAGTGACAGTATAACATGGTGATTGTGAGCAATTGCTTAGTAAGCTGTTTATAGCCCCCTGAGGACACTGCAGCCCAACTGAAGGAGCCCTTCCTGGGCTGGTTGTTTCAACTTGCAGCCCTGGTGCTGTGATTGCCCAGCTGAGAGAGGGTATGAATCTAAAACAGCAACAGGACTCTAATCATATAATTTGTCCCTGAGCCATATGTCTTTGTACTCTCTATAATTGAATTGAGCCTTGGGATGGGATTGGCTGGCATGACATCTTGTGACTGAGCCACACTTACAGAGCATAGCAAGGAACTAGATTTTCTTTGATAATAATTGCAAAGCTTTTTTGCATGTTTCCAACCACACAGCTGTATGCTAACATTAGACTCATCAGGGATGATAGATGTGTTGAGATAAACACTTACGTTTATTAAATTCACTGTCACATATGAGTGCATTAGATGCTCCTGACTCACCAGGTCTGACGTCAACGTGTGCTCAGATTCGGCCAACTGATTTACCGGCTTCTTTCTCGAAGTGTGCCTCCAGAGACAAACAAAGATTGGGTTTTTGATATACAGCCTGAGGATTACCTGAATATCTGTGTGCCCTTTTTCACCTCTGTCCATCACTTTGTGTACAGAGATTCAGTGAGAGTGCAGATATAATGTATGGATGTCTTCAGCTGCACTGCATCTAGAGTACAGATGTACTATAACATGCATGTACATGTTTTAACATCGATGCCAATAATCATGTGGGAAATTCCCTTAAAGAAACATAGGTAAAACATTTTTTCCTTCCTATTCTGTTCACGGATCCTGTGCTGCCTGAGGGCTGAACCATGAAAACCAAACAGAAATGAAAATAGACTGATAAAGAAGACTTTTGAAGCTGCTTGCCTTCTAATCCGAATGTGTAGGATGTGGCCTTGAAACTGAAGGAAGTTGCAGTTATATAAAGTTTAAAGGCATGCAAACAGAAATGTGTATTTATATATATATATATATATATATATCCAGGACTGTGCAAAAGTTTTAGTTTTAGGCAAGATGTTTGGAACAACCTACCAGCCAAGTTCCTTCAAAAACTGTGTGTAAGAACAATTTACCTAGAACAATTTATGCTGTTTTGAAGGCAAAGGGTGGTCACACCAAATATGGATTTGATTTCTTCTTTGTTTACAGCAGCACACATTGCTATTTTAGCAGTTGTCTCAATCTGTGTTTTAAAGAATCTACTTTCAGTTTAAAATATTCAAGTTCAGGTTCAGATAGTCTATGTATTATTGATGTAGAACTAGAAATAACAAAATGGAGTCCGAATTCAATAAAGAAACCGGAAACAATACAGAATGGCCGGGCCCATAGTTCGCCTCACTGCTGCCTGTTTAAGCTCTCTACATATTCAACAGAACATTACTAAGGGAAAGAAAATCAAATATATTCTTTATTCATCTTCTAATTGCTGTATTTATATATCATTTCTATATCTATTTTGTTTCTGTTTTAACTGTCTCTCCATCTTTCTTATTTCTCAATCTTTCTCTCTTTATTTCATCACATCTTTTATTTGTTTTTGTCTCTTTCCATTTTACAATCTTGATCTATTCTCTGTCTGCCAGCCATCTAGCCATGTATTTAATAACAAGCTCAGTCTTATAGAGCCAGAACCTTTTATTCGATGCTGACTGGACTTTAGCTGCGTGTCAGGGGCAGGGCATGAAACACCTGGGCTATTTCGTGTACTCTTTCCTTCGCCATATGTACCAGGAGGAGGGGAGTTATCCCTGCTGCTGCTCGCAGGAGAGGAAGTTCTGCCATCAAAACGAAATTCGGCGCTTTTATTTTTGCCTGCTTCCCAGGTTTTAGCGGCATGTTTTTCTGTGCGCTCTGTCCGCTGTCGGGAGCGTGTTTTCACCTGGCACCTGCGTGCGAGCGCACGTAACTCAGAGTATGAGGAGTGTGTTTTCGTGCAGTTTTTGTCAAGTTTGGGCATAGAAAGTAGAGTAGCGACGACACTTCGGTAAAGTTAGAAAGATATTCACAGATTCGGCTTTTCCGGATCAATAACTCATCAGCGGAACATTGCCTCTAGAAAACCAACACCTCTCTGCAACCACAGCAAGGCAGACAGTGAGCATTTTCCTCAAAACGAGCCTAACACCGCGCTGAGAGACTTGCATTGGCCTCTATGCAGAGATCGCTGCTCCTCAAAGGCGCAGGGACCGTCTGCAAATTGCAACACCAGAAAAATATGATGGAGAAATATTCAATAAAGTCGCCAAGGAGAGGTATATTGTCATTAAAATCATTGTATGTGTATGTGATCTCACGTTTTTCATACTACATTTCTTGGATTGGAAATTAATACTTTAAAAAAATTGGAATTTCCCAAAGACTATAGCCTAAAAAGCCAAATATTCAGTAGTGCTATAACTTCACTAAAGCATGTTGTAGTGCCATCAAACTCATAGCACACAGAGAGCACCTCATCTTGAATCTTTTGAATAAACATAACATTGCCATTATTGATGCAGACTTGCTTATACTGATAATAACTCTGTATTACAACCAAATAATATTAAACTTTTCCTTTACTGTTTGCAGTGTGTCACAACCTGAGATCAGACACCATTACATGAGCACACAACAAACGTCTTACAGCTTGTTCATGCAATATGACATAAAATAAAATCACAATGAATAATAAAACTCCCAATATTAAAGAAGCCCTTACAGCTGCACACAAAATCCTGTTCACCTGAAAATCATTTTCTGTCTTGTTTCTTGCATTATGATGAGGGAGACTGCAGTGGGAATTGCCTGCAGGCTCCACATTACTCCAACTTGCTCACTGACAAAAGAAGAATTAAACTGGAATGACATATCTCAGTTCTAGTTAGTATTTTCAATTAAACTATGATTTTATGTATAGTAGATTCATAATACATTTGGAATATTGTAATCTTAAGTACACTCACAAGTAGACCCACTTTTTCTGTTACTGAATGCTTAAACTTGACTTTATATAACTTAAAATGTTCCGACTATTGTAAATTTAAGTTGACTATACCTATACAAATTAAATGAATAACCAAAACCACTTGAGGCAATCACCTAATGCAAATGGTTTATGTACTACCGACTTTACCAAGGTTTACAGTAGTTCCATCTACAAAGAAAAAAACATAAAGGCCACACAATATAGCATGCCCCCTAACATGCAATATTCATATTCTCAGACTGTTAATCTTTGAGTTTTAACACATTTTATTTCACACACTCTCAAACATAAATAATTCAGTATTTGGTTACAGTCAGCAAACGTGACCTAGAGACTCTCTAGTTATTGTACAACACACAGTACCAAGGGGTGTCATCTCAGTGCATTCAGTGTGGAACCATCGCTCACAGGTTTCACATTGTATCTACAGCATGGGTATAAACATGTTTATCTTTGTAAAACTTTTGATATGAAGAAATTCATAAAGAATAAAATATTGTTAGGCACTGCAGTTAACGTATTGTTGTTTATTAAGTTAAAATTGATTATATTAATCTATTAAACCTTTTTGTCTCACCCAAAGGGCAGCAATGACAGGATGGAGCAGGTCCCCATTTCCACAGAAGGAGCAGAACATATACCTTGAATCTTAAAAGAAACAAAGAGTATAAAATAACCTATGATTATTATTAGTTACAGAATAAATACATTTTATTGCCTGATCCTTTGAGAATTTCTTCTGCCATGTCTTGTCTGAGTGTTTTAATGCACCTTTTAGATGATTTGACGTGGAAGTACTTTGGTATGTTGGGAAATTCAATCACCATCATCTTGGCCGTCTGTATGAAAAGCTAACAAGCACATGTATTATGTTTGATCCCACACTGTAAAATATTTATTTATCAACAATATCAAAAAATGGTGTGTATAATTACCTCCATGGATTATCATCCCAGGCTGTCACTTGATGTTAACCCAGTCTGCTTTGCCAAGTCTATTCCGGCACATCTTGAAGTACTGTCTACGGGAATCAAGCATAATTTATTTTGACTTACCAAGGTTTGTATTGTTCTGCTGTAAAAAACGTTGGTGTAAAATGTCAGTTTTTAAAAATACTGAAAAACAATTCTGAAGTCTTTAGCCAGCCTTCATGGAGTCCACAGCCTCATTTGACCCTTGCAGAGGATCGACCACAAAAATGTGGTTTGAAAGGGCATGGAGATACTGTTTGAACAAGGTGCATATCACTGAACAACAATCATATTCAAACAGTAACAAAAAACAACAATGCAACAATGGTATATAAACACATAGTATGAATTAATACACCATACACTTGTGAAATCAATGTTAACTCAACTTTGAAATGTATCTAAGAAACAGTGTTTTACAGTTATAGTAAAATTATGGTTACAAGTCATGAAGAAAATGTATAATTTGGTCATTTAAAACTGGACTGTAATGGGACTTCTCATATCTGTTACTGCTTGTTTTGCTCCTCAAAATATAACAAATAACACATTGTTAATTTATTTATTACTGTATTATGAATCTACTATACATAAAATCAGATTTTTGTGGTCGATCCTCTGCAAGGGTCAAATGAGGCTGTGGACTCCATGAAGGCTGGCTAAAGATTCAGACCTAGAGACTCAAACATGAGTCTCTAGGTCACGTTTGCTGACTGTAACCAAATACTGAATTATTTATTTTTGAGAGTGTGTGAAATAAAATTTGTTAAAACTCAAAGATTAACAGTCTGAGAATATGAATATTGCATGTTAGGGGGCATGCTATATTGTGTGGCCTTTTATGTTTTTTTCTTTGTAGATGGAACTACTGTAAACCTTGGTAAAGTCGGTAGTACATAAACTATTCGCATTAGGTGATTGCCTCAAGTGGTTTTGGTTATTCATTTAATTTGTATAGGTATAGTCAACTTAAATTTACAATAGTCGGAACATTTTAAGTTATATAAAGTCAAGTTTAAGCATTCAGTAACAGAAAAAGTGGATCTACTTGTGAGTGTACTTAAGATTACAAGGTGCTCTCTGTGTGTTATGAGTTTTTGGCACTACAACATGCTATAGTGAAGTTATTAACTATTTTATACATATTTTGAGTAAAGAAATCATAAAAAATCTAATGAAGTACATTTTCTTAAAGTAAGAGTTATAGTATGATTAAGATGAGGTGCAATCTATGTGCTATGAGTTTTTGTCACTACAACATGCTTTAGTGAAGTTATTGACTATTTTATGCATATTTTAATGGTAAAGAAAATGACATAAAATCTATTTAAGCACATTTTCCCAAAGTAAGAGTTGTAGTATGATTAAGATGAGGTGCTCTCTGTGTGCTATGAGTTTGTTGGCACTACAACATGCTATAGTGAAGTTATTGACCATGTTATGCATATTTTACTGAATATTTGGCTCTTTAGGCTATAGTCTTTGGGAAATTCCAATTTTTTTAAGTATTAATTTCCAATCCAAGAAATGTAGTATGAAAAACGTGAGACATAGGGATAACCGCACCCTGGAGAGGATGCGGTTATCCCTATGTCTCACATACACATACAATGATTTTAATGACAATATACCTCTCCTTGGCGACTTTATTGAATATTTCTCCATCATATTTTTCTGGTGTTGCAATTTGCAGACGGTCCCTGCGCCTTTGAGGAGCAGCGATCTCTGCATAGAGGCCAATGCAAGTCTCCCAGCGCGGTGTTAGGCTCGTTTTGAGGAAAATGCTCACTGTCTGCCTTGCTGTGGTTGCAGAGAGGTGTTGGTTTTCTAGAGGCAATGTTCCGCTGATGAGTTATTGATCCGGAAAAGCCGAATCTGTGAATATCTTTCTAACTTTACCAAAGTAGCGAACACACAAGGACAGAAATCGCTCACGACGTGATGTAATAACTGAAAACGACCTAACACCGTGATCCTCTTGTTGGCGGAATGATTAGAAAAATAATCTTCAGTGATTAAAAAGACATTTGAAGGTTTTGTTTGCTTCTGATATCATAACCACACTGCAGCAAAACTCAAGTTTGATTTTATTGTGTATTTTCTTTAACCCACACTGTGTCAGACTCATACATACAGACTCAAACATCTATTTATCCATTAATCTAAAGGTTTAATAACTTTGGCTGGTGGCTGTATAATGTATTTTAACTTGCCAAGCCAAAGCCCAGTTAGCTTCTCGATCATGACTGACTGCAGATGTTAGCACTGATTGGAATAAATATTCAGAAAAACTTTAAAATCCAAGTAAATCAGTAAACATGTAAAGAGATTTGTAGATTTACACAAGTTGGTAAAAACATTTGATGATATTCCAAATCAACAGTTCAAACAAATGTACATAACTAGAAGTTATTTGGATGTGTCACCACTTTGCCAAGTCTGGAAGAAGACCAAAATATCACCTCTAATCCGACTCCTTCAAGCTACGTTGGAATTTGCATTTGCTTACATGGGGAAGCTAATTGGCATTTGGAGAAAGAAAATTATTATTATTATACTCTATCTATTAATGTAACTGGCTACAGTTACATTAATAGATAGAGTATAATAGTCAATATGAAGCTTTTAAGTTTAAAGAACACTGTACCAGCTGTTTCCTTATCAGTGGTACTGATGAAACAATGAAGATGGAGGACGGCCACCAAATTCTTCAACAACAATTAAATGAAACAGCTAGATGACTCTTTAATTTAGATGATTGACAGTTCCAATAGCACAATAATCTCAAGCACATCAAAACTGGTTTTGGAAATGGATAAAGCAGGTTAACATTAGACTTCAAGAATGATCTTCTCAAAATCAAGATGTCAACACTATAAAAAAATATGGGACTTTACTTAAAAGTTTGATCTATGCACAAAAAAGAGAGTTTGAATTAACTACCCATGCTGCATATCACAAGCTTATTGATGGGCATGAAAAGTAACGGGTCGAGCTGCTTGCTAAGGGGATATTTACCAAAATGTTAATATGGGAGTTTGTATAGTTGAGCCTGTGCAGATTATTTTGACCCTGTGTTCTTTGAGAAAGTCCACAGGGAAATTAATCTTGTAAACAAATGTGTCTGTAGTTTTGAAACTGATTAAGGTTGTGTGTTGTATGATCTCCTTTTCCAATATGGGAAAAAAAAACATTTTCAGTGTAACATCAACAGCTTAAAACTGGCATGATTTTAAACAGGTACTAATTACAGAAAAACAAGCCCTTTGTATTCCCGTGTGAAGCTGTGATTTGATTCATTTCTTAGCTCTAAAGAGCTTAATAGGGTTTTAAGTTCTTTGGGTGATACACTTGTTATTTATTATTTTGGGGTTTTCCCAATGCATTTTTACAGTCACTAGATCAAATCAGTAATAGCTATGTCTTTGTCTTGGCCCTACTCCAACTTGCTCTTACCTCTAAAAGTATTTGTTTCATCAACGTAAAGACTCTAGGAGAGTTAGCTGCTGTAAATAAGATAAAGACTACTCATAACCTCTCAACAAAGCCCCACTTAAAAATCTGAACAGATACCACATCTAGGTATTGGAAAAAAGCAAAAATCTGCAAATGAAAAAGCTTTCTGAGAATGTAATTATTCATGTCTTAATGCCATAAACAATTTATTTCACAACGCACAGTTCCCAAGACGGTATTTAAAGCTAAAGACTGTTATTTAGGAAACATGCCTGCACAGTGAAGATTTCGTGGTCTAATCTCAGCAGCATTTCAGATTCCTTCTGCTTCACACAGGGCAAGCTGGGGTTTCCAGCTGCTGCTTCATGCTCCTCTCTCTGTGCCATGCAATTATACTGGTTCTCACCGGAGGTTTGCTCGGGTGGAGCTTTGCAATGAGTAATCTCAGGCATTAACTGCTTCTCGCTGTGCCCAAGTCACAGAAATCCACCCATACAGTAAGCACAAAAGAAGCTGCGACGTGTACAAGCACGCTGCACTGAAGGACAAAGACAATGAAAACAGGAAACTGATGCATGAATAAAACACACAGGGATGCCACCCACAACACAATAAAAATATTCACATTTAAATGTGTAAAGGTGTTGATATGAGAGGAAAAGGTTTTTGTTTGATGCAGAACATGAATATCTAATAATACCCTGACAAGTGGTTTAAATGACATCAAGCATTCTGTCTCTCTTGGTTTTGGTAAACAAAACCCAGTTGGTTTGGATCACATGTTTCAGACCACATGTTCCTATGAGAGCAGCAGAGACAGCACGTTGCAGGGTTCCTTTGCTGCTCACAACAGAGTCGTTGTGCTGGAACAATAATAATGCCTGGCACCGCTCACTTGCTCCTTGCACAATTCAGTTCCTCCCCCTGCACTGACTTCATTTTAGAGGCAACAGCTCCATCTCATGTCAGCATTTAAAACTGGTTTTAAATACCTAATGCGTCTATCTTCTGTTACAAGTTCTACAGGCCTAATGCTCATGTGCTGTGTTAAAGTTAGAACAAAATAGACAGCTCTAATCTCTAATGACATCACCGGACCCTTCCAAGGCACAGACAAACTGTGCCGAACCAGATCAGCAGTGGACCCCCAAGAGTGCTTGAATTCTTCTAGAATATACATTTACCGTCCACTTAATTAGGTACACCTGATCACATACTTTTTCACACAAATAGAGATTCATCTAATCACATGACAACAACTCAATGCATTTAGGCACTTCGACATGATGGAGATGACATGCTGAAATTCAAACAGGATTAGAATAGGAGTATCTCATAAACTTCAGATCAACTGGATTTTCACACACAACCATCTCTCAGGTTTACGGCAATGGTCTGAAGAAAGAGAAAATATCCAGTGACTGGCAGCTTTGTAGATAAAAAAAAATGCCCTGTTGATATCAGAGGTCAGGGGAGAATGGGCAGACTGGATCGATATAACAGGAAGGAATGAATAGTTCAAATAATCACTCATTCTGACGAATGTGTGGAGAACACCATCTTTGAATTCACAGCACATCTTACCTTCAAGCAGATGGACAAATGCAGCAGAAGACAACACAGGGTGCCACTCCTGTCAGCTAGCAACAGAAAAGTGAGGATACAGTTAATACAGACTCACCAAAACCTAACAATGGCAGACTGGAATTAAACATTACCTTATTCGATAAGTCTCAATATTAACTGTGACATTCAGAGTATGGCCCTAATGGAGGGTAAAACAACATTTAAGCATGAATCTGTTCTGGTTTGTATCAATGGTTCAGGATGGTTGTCATGGTTTAATGGTATGCGGGACATTTGTTTTGCACACTTTAGGCCCTTTAATGTCAAATATTTAAACATCAAGGCCTACCTGAACATTTTTGATGAGCATGTCCACCCCTCTATCACTACACTGTACCCATTGTCTGATGGCTAATACCACCAGGATAATGCAACCATGTCACACACACACATGTACAGGAGTTGGACAATGAAACTGAAACACCTGGTTTTAGACCACAACAATTTATTAGTATGGTGTAGGGCCTCCTTTTGCGGCCAATACAGCGTCAATTCATCTTGGGAAAGACATTTACAAGTCCTGCACAGTGGTCAGAGGGAGTAACTCTCCCGGATGTGGGGAAAACAGTAAAGGTGGACTCATCAGAGAACAATACATGTTTCACATTGTCCACAGCCCAAGATTTGCGCTCCTTGCACCATTGAAACCGACGTTTGGCATTGGCATGAGTGACCAAAGGTTTGGCTATAGCAGTTTGGCCGTGTATATTGACCCTGTGGAGCTCCCGACGGACAGTTCTGGTGGAAACAGGAGAGTTGAGGTGCACATTTAATTCTGCCGTGATTTGGGCAGCTGTGGTTTTCTGTTTTTTGGATACAATCCGGGTTAGCACCCGAACATCTCTTTCAGACATCTTCCTCTTGCGTCCACAGTTAATCCTGTTGGATGTGGTTCGTCCTTCTTGGTGGTATGCTGACATTACCCTGGATACCGTGGCTCTTGATACATCACAAAGACTTGCTGTCTTGGTCACAGATGCGCCAGCAAGACGTGCACCAACAATTTGTCCTCTATGGACTCTGGTATGTTACCCATAATGTTGTGTGGATTTCAATATTTTGAGCAAAACTGTGCTCTTACCCTGCTAATTTGAACCTTCACACTCTGCTCTTACTGGTGCAATGTGCAATCAATGAAGACTGGCTACCAGGCTGGTCCAATTTAGCCATGAAACCTCCCACACTAAAATGACAGGTGTTTCAGTTTCATTGTCCAACCCCTGTATATATATATATATATAATATATATATACAGTGCCTTGCGAAAGTGTTCGGCCCCCTTGAACTTTTCAACCTCTTGCCACATTTTAGGCTTCAAACATAAAGATATAAAATTCTAATTTTTTGTGAAGAATCAACAACATGTGGGACACAATCGTGAAGTGGAATGAAATTTATTGGATGTGTCAAACTTTTTTAACAAATGCAAAACTGAAAAGTGGGACGTGCAATATTATTCGGCCCCTTTACTTTCAGTGCAGCAAACTCATTCCAGAAGTTCAGTGAGGATCTCTGAATGATCCAATGTTGTCCCAAATGACTGATGATGGTAAATAGAATCCACCTGTGTGTAATCAAGTCTCCGTATAAATGCACCTGCTCTGTGATAGTCTCAGGGTTCTGTTCAAAGCGCAGAGAGCATCATGAAGACCAAGGAACACACCAGGCAGGTCTGAGATACTGTTGTGGAGAAGTTTAAAGCCGGATTTGGATACAAAAAGATTTCCCAAGCTTTAAACATTCCAAGGAGCACTGTGCAAGCAATCATATTGAAATGGAAGGAGTATCAGACCACTGCAAATCTACCAAGACCCGACCGTCCCTCTAAACTCTCATCTTGAACACAGAGAAGACTGATCAGAGATGCAGCCAAGAGGCCCATGATCACTCTGGATGAACTGCAAAGATCTACAGCTGAGGTGGGAGAGTCTGTCCATAGGACAACAATCAGTCGTACACTGCACAAATCTGGCCTTTATGGAAGAGTGGCAAGAAGAAAGCCATTTCTCAAAGATATCCTTAAAACGTCTCGTTTAAAGTTTGCCACAAGCCACCTGGGAGACACACCAAACATGTGGAAGAAGGTGCTCTGGTCAGATGAAACCAAAATCCAACTGTTTGGCCACACTGCAAAACGATATGTTTGGAGTAAAAGCAACACAGCTCATCACCCTGAACACATCATCCCCACTGTCAAACATGGTGGTGGCAGCATCATGGTTTGGGGATGCTTTTCGTCAGCAGGGACAGAGAAGATGGTCAAAATTGATGGGAAGATGGATGGGGCCAAATACAGGACCATTCTGGAAGAAAACCTGCTGGAGTCTGTAAGAGACCTGAGACTGAGACGGAGATTTATCTTCCAACAAGACAATGATCCAAAACATAAAGCCAAATCTACAATGGAATGGTTCACAAATAAACGTATCCAGGTGTTGGAATGGCCAAGTCAAAGTCCAGACCTGAATCCAATCGAGAATCTGTGGAAAGAGCTGAAGACTACTGTTCACGAACGCTCGCCATCCAACCTCACTGAGCTCCAGCTGTTTTGCAAGGAAGAATGGGCAAGAAATTGAGTCTCTCGATGTGCAAAACTGATAGAGACATGCCCCAAGCGACTTGCAGCTGTAATTGCAGCAAAAGGGTGGCGCTACAAAGTATTAACGCAAGGGGGCCGAATAATATTGCACGCCCCACTTTTCTGTTTTTTATTTGTTAAACAAGTTTAACACATCCAATAAATTTCATTCCACTTCATGATTGTGTCCCACTTGTTGTTGATTCTTCACAAAAAATTTGAATTTTATATCTTTATGTTTGAAGCCTGAAATGTGGCAAGAGGTTGAAAAGTTCAAGGGGGCCGAATACTTTCACAAGGCACTGTATATATACACTGCTCAAAAAAATAAAGGGAACACTTAAACAACACAAAATAACTCCAAGTAAATCAAACTTCTGTAAAATCAAACTGTCCACTTAGGAAGCAACACTGATTGATGATCAATTTCACATGATGTTGTGCAAATGGAATAGACAACAGGGGGAAATCTTTGGCGTGACCGGTTTGGCAGTGGGTCAGTAATGGTGTGGGGTGGCATTTCTTTGGAGGCCAGCACAGCCCTCGCCAGAGGTAGCCTGACTGCCATTAGGTACCGAGATGAGATCCTCAGACCCCTTGTGAGACCATATGCTGGTGTGATTGGCCCTGGGTTCCTCCTAATGCAGGAAAATACTAGACCTCATGTGGCTGGAGTGTGTCAGCAGTTCCTGCAAGATGAAGACATTGAAGCTATGGACTGGCCCACCCGTTCCCCAGACCTGAATCCAATTGAGCACATCTGGGACATCATGTCTCACTCCATCCACCAACATCACGTTGCACCACAGACTGACAAGGAGTTGACGGATGCTTTAGTCCAGGTCTGTGAGGAGATCCCTCAGGAGACCATCCGCCGTCTCATCAGGAGCATGCCCAGGTGTTGTAGGGAGGTCATACAGACACATGGAGGCCACACACAATACTGAGCCTCATTTTGACTTGTTTTAAGGACATTACATCAAAATTGGATCAGCCTGTAGTGTGTTTTTCCACTTTAATTTTATGTGTGACTCCAAATCCAGGCCTCCATTGGTTAATAAATTTGATTTCCATTGATGATTTTTGTGTGATTTTGTTGTCAGCACATTCAACTTTGTACAGAACAAAGTATTCAATGAGAATATTTCATTCATTCAGATCTAGGATGTGTTATTTGAGTGTTCCCTTTATTTTTTTGAGCAGTGTATATACATGCCGGTGAACCTCTGCCCCAGTCTTAAGTCTTCCCTAGGCTCTAAAAGGTTTTCTTCCATGTTTGCCTTGTATTTAGCTCCATCCATCTTCCCTTTAACTCTGGGGGGCAAGTCATCTCATAGTTCACACATTTCATGGCCATAAAACCTACAAATACTGAAAGTATGAAACATAAATAAATCATAGTAAGTTTTTCCATTGTATTTCAAAGCATATAAACCATTTTAAAAACAAGTTTTGGTAACACACTAGCCTCTTTAGTTACACAGCTGTTAAATATGGGAAGTGAGCACCTTAGATGGGTTTTGTTGTTATATGGATCTGCAGTGGCTGATGGACCTTCGTTGTACATTTGTCATGGTGTGTTTTCTTGAAAAATACCCAAACGTTTTTAACAAGAATGAATTAAATGGATGTGTGGTTGCTTATGGCAACACAGAAAACGGATGGAATGAGTCATTTACATTAAAAATCATTTACACAGGAGCCCTGGGTGTGTGTTGCAGGCTGGCTGCCAGGCTGCCAGTATTTTAGTATTTCAAGTTATAGTTTTTCTTCACAAGCGATTATTTGTCATTGTGGGTCATAAAAGGAATACTGTGCATTTGAGAGCACGCTTTTAAATCCCCCCAAAAGTCCCAGATTGTTAGGTCTTCAAGCTATAGACTACAGTTCTCTAGATTACCCATTCCCGCTGTGTAAAATTGCTGCACAAATTTACCCCAATTTAAGCTGAAGACTATGGACTATGATACTCCTAAAGTAGCATGGTCTTCAGCTTGGGTGGAAAATTGTGTTACGCACTGATGCCAGAGTTCAGCCTTCCAGATAAAACATGCTAGCCCTTTAAAACCTTTGGCTGTTTTCTTGGCTGCCTTTTGCTTGCTTCTTTTACAAGTTTATTGATTTTTGTGATGGAACTGTTTACTCATTAAGGGACTTCCAAAGAAAACGTTCTGTAATTCATTTTATTTAGGGGTCTTACAGTAAAGGGAGTGAAAACAAATGCACACCACACTTTTTAGATTTTTTTAGTTAGAAAAAGCAGCCAAAGCCAACTGAAAATTTGAAAGATGTTCAAAAAGCCTGAGGAAATGTTGTCCAAGACACTTGATTACAATCAAGTCTCTGCTGCTCTGAAGGAAAAATAAAGAAAAAAAAGGAGTGAAACATTTAATTTGGTATTTGCTTATGAATCTGACCAAAGATTAACAAAGAGAATGAACACAATAAATGTGGATTATAACATACAGATACTGTAAGATTTCATTTTTTTTAAATACTTGTTCAACTTGAGGGTAATGGTACTGATTCTGTTGAAAGTGGGTGTTTTTTGTCTACATGGATGCCTTCAAATAATCTAAACAATGTTTAAATTTCATAAACTGCCAAAACTCCCACACATTGAGCAACTGACACATGTATACTGCACATATATTTTCTTTGCATCATTGGTTTTAATCCAGATGTGCACAGAGGAGCAGAATTTCTGAGGTTATTCCTTCTCACCATATGAGCTTTTCTGCATCTGTAAAAGTAAATAATTGATTACCTACAGGTCCTGATAAGAAGAGGGCACCTTAGCTCATCACTCTGTCAGAGCACATTCTGGGAGCAGCAATGCACAATCAGAACCAGGGAACCTGCAAATCACGCACACCCACTGAGGAGATACTGAAGAACCCTTCCTCCCCCTCTTCACTCCCTTCCTCTCCCTCTCACACTGTCTCTCAGAGCTCTGCGCTCAGTTTTACCAGAACTGCGCTGCACGTAGATAGGCTTTGTGTCGCTACTCACCCAGCCTGCTGCCTCTGAGGAGGAACATCAAGAAGCTCACGCACTCAGTCGCCGTTTCATTTCTTTTCCACCGGGATGCTGGAGCTCGGACCGAGATGGACGAGGCTGATCTTTATGTTGGTTTTGTGTCTGTGTCTCTACCTGCCGGGGGAATCGTATACCAGGAGAGCCCCAAAGGTACCTCGCTGTCCTGCAAGCTGCTCCTGCACCAAAGACAGTGCTTTCTGCGTGGACACTAAGACCATCCCCAAGAGCTTCCCCCCTGGAATCATCTCTCTGTGAGTTGAGAATTCAACAAAAAGCATCCTTTTTTTTACCTGCATGAAGCCTCGGCAGCATGCAGGCTGGTACAGATGGCTACATCACTGATGTCACCCACAGTAATGTAATGATGCACAGCTGTCTTGGCTGTGTTCTAATGACATATAAAGTGCACAAAGCTGACTTTCCTTCCCCTATCATCTAGTTGTAGATCGTTTTAGCTTTCCAGCAAAACAGTAATAATAAAAATAAAACATGATTTTTCTGCTATATTCCAAAAATAGATGAGGGAGAACAATCCTGTACTGCCCCAGAGAGGAATACTAACAATAGATTCCCATGCTCATTGAAATGACATATTTCCTCTAAGAGATCTAATCTCAGAGAGTGCACAGAGAAACTTTCAGAAAATTAAAGCACAAATGATGAAGGTAGGGTTTTGTTTTACTGATGAGGTTATGGGGCACTACTTTCCATCTTAGCCTCCATCACCTGTGGATTGAATAGTCAGCTTAATAGGAAAACAAGAGCACAGGCTGAGGATGTCCTGATTTGATAACGGAGGAGAGAGTGGAGATGGAAGTATTGTGTCCTAGTTTGGAAAGTTTCTCTGAAATTTACACTGGTAGTTTTTCAGAGGAGATATACTTTAGATGGACTGAAAATGACTTAGTTGCCATGGAGAGGAGGATAAGAGGTTTCCCACTCTTAAACACGTGCTGTGGTGTTTTAGAGCTTTCACATTGCTCATCTAAGGTCCTTTTCAAATGTGATCTGACGTTTTTTGTCTGAACAGGACGATGGTGAACGCAGCCTTCACAATGATCCCAGAGGGAGCTTTCTCGCACTTTCACCTGCTGCAGTTCCTGTGAGTGCTCCAGCACCCAAAACTCAACACTATTACAGCAGCAGATATCACACAATCAGTTTAATGAGGTTTGTTATTTAAGTGCAGCTCTGTAGCATTTCATATTGCAGGTATGTATTCATCCAGACATGTTCTGTTTAGCAGTGACAATGAGGAGACTTCAGCCACTCTACTCCAGATGAATGCTTATTGAAAGCAGTGGTGACATAGCAGTAATAAGGGTGAAGTGGCTCAGTATCAGTGTCTTTGCCAATGACTGACTCCCTTCAGTTCAGCTTTGCAACACAAAGGATTGCTTGTCTCCTCAGATGCAATCAAGGGTGTGTTTGTATGCGTGCAGATCTGTGTGTATATGTGTTGTCCTGAAATGATTCATACCCCTTGAATCTTTTCACTTTATGTCACTTTACAAGCCCAAACTTCAATGTATTTTTTGTGAATTTTATATGATAGACCAACATAAATAAAGTATGGTTAAGAAGGGAATTAAGAATGATTTTCAACTTTTATACAAACAAGGAAAAAAGCTCAAATCTAGTGCTTCAGAAGGCACCTAATAAGTAAAAAAAAAAAGTCCAGTATGAATGTTGTGTTCTGTCAAGGCTGCAGAGATTTGTTGGAGAAGATTAGAGAACAACAGCATCATGAAGACCAAGGACTAAACAGACAAGTCACTGTTCCAACCTCCCCAAATGGAAGGAGTGTGTTTGTATACCACAAACCAGCAAATGGAGGTTATTAAAAGCATTGACTCAGATGGAATAAATATGGATGCACAGACCTTTCAATAATTTTCCTTCCACTTCACCATAATACGCTACTTTGTGTTGGTCTGTCACATTTTATAAAAAGTTTGCAGTCGTAACGTCAAAAAATGAAAACAGTTGAAAGCTTTGGAATACTTTGCAAAGTCAATTCTACATTTTGTTCTACTTTCAACAGGCTGTTGAACTCCAACACATTCACGAAGATTGCTGACGATGCTTTTGCTGGTCTGTCTCACCTGCAGTACTTGTGAGTGTGTCACTGAATCCACAATATTTTTGATCTTTAAATCTTTTCTAAGTCTTATATTACTGTTCCCTTTTAATTTTTGAGCATTACTTACAATAATACATTTCCTTTATACAACATTAGGGTTAAACTCACACATACAAGACAAAATGGACTAAAGTCCAAAAGTGTTAGTTGTGGGCTGAGCAAGTTTCTATTGCTTTTATGTATGATGAAGGTCAACTGGTGCTCCATGTTTGCTCTGAGCATAGCAGATGTGCTTTTTACAGAATTACACTGTATGTCATCCAGCCCCAGACTCTCAGATAATTCCAGTATGAATGTTGGGTGCTTGCCCATGGCGCAATTTATGTGCAAACTGCCATATATTCATTATATTCCACAGCTTGCCCTCTGCAACATGCAATATCTTGATCTAGTATTATCACTGAATGATTCAGTTAAACATAAGCCACACATTCCTGAGCTAAAATGCAGAGTAATTCCAGTGTAAACCACTCTTGCCAGGTGTTTTAGCAATTGCCACTAGTTTATATTTAAACCTTATCTGTACTGTGAAAGTTACACGAGGGTGCACAGGCAAATCTTGTGCCATTGTTATAGCATTATGCAATGCTTTTATTTTCAGCAGAATTCATTGTGGTATTTTGCCATTACTAATAAATTTAACCTCCACAGTAAGATCTGAGTGGAGAAGCTCTGCAATGCTGAAAAACAGAGCCAGAAGTGAAATTGAAAATAAATCCTCTCTGACAGTGAGCTCTTAGCCCCTGCAGTGTGAAAAAAGCTGAATATGCCTACAAGTGAATTGATGTGCTTTCTTTAATTGATGACTCAGAGTGGGAAGGCTGCTGGCTGCATGGCTTTGACTGCAGCCCAGCTTGCAGGCCTCATCCTCACTGCGACCTACCTGCTGAGAATGCTAATTAAGTCATATAATCATATCCAGACACCTCCAGGGAGTTTTCACTTCATCACTTTCAACTTTTATAGAAAAAACAGAGACAGTACAGGTTCAAACGATGTGGCCATCTAACCATTGGCAGGACTTGCTGGTTGTGTTTTCATTTCACTATTTGACTGTAAATCAAATTTTCAAAAGATACAATCAGACCTGAAATCCTTTACTTGTTTCTGACATACTTTTATAGTACTGAACACTGACAACGACCTAGCCAACGAAGATGACTTTCTGCAATGCTGTCCTGATAACAAAGGTTATCTTAATGTGATTGATTTGTTCCCATCACAGATTCATTGAGAACAATGACATCCAGGACCTGTCCAAGTATACCTTCAGAGGAATCAAATCTCTCACTCATCTGTGAGTATTTTAAACTAAACTAAACTATATATACAGTAGAGATGCACTGATCAACTTCTAACCTCTGTTTCTTTGAAAGTTTTGAATACTGTAACGTTTGGTAATACGGGTCTATTTAAATAAGTTTTGTCTTGAACACAGCAGTACATGTTGCATAGTTAATGCTTTATGGTTATGTTTAAAAGACCGATAGCGCTGTTGAGATGGATATCAGTAATTCACGGCAACTTGACAAATACATTCTACATTTAAACTCAGGTTGAAGAACGTGTCTCAACACTCCTAGCAACCTGTCTATATACACCGATACAGTATGTGTTCGCTTTTCCCCATATAGAAGCCCCACTGCGGGGACCATGCTGCACTACGATCCAGCGATTTTGTTGTTGGAGGATTCTTTTTCTGCGTCGAGATAGTGGATTGTTTGATTCAGCTTCTTAGGTAGCTTTATTGTAGACAGAGCAGTGAGCATGTTTCATGAGAGACCAACAATAAAAGATCAAAAGGATAAAACAGAGGACCTTTGCTGCAATACGCTCAGCCTTCCTGTTATCTGCTAAAAGTCTTGCTTTCTCTTGCAGTCAGAAAAAAAATGATATGTCTCAAGCTTTCACAGAAAATACTGTTTTCCCAATTCCCTGTACTTCCTCTGACTTCACCTTGAACACCGTTCTCAAAATTAAAAATTTGAGTCTTCTTCACTCAGTAACATTATTCAGATCTAAGATTGCTGTTGTTAGCATAATCTGTAAGCACTTAATTGATCATCTTCGGATTCCTGTCACCAGCTAATTTTTCTGTAAACATTTGGATCTATACAGATGATGCATGGATCCATAACAAGGATAACTCTCATTTTGCAGATCCCTCTCCAATAACAACCTGCAGCAGCTGCCTAGAGATCTCTTCAAACATCTAGACATCCTCACAGATTTGTAAGTTTGCAACTCTATGCTGAACATTTTAAACAGAACAGTCTGTTTCTCCGAGTAACTGCTGAAGGTAGGATAATTACTGTAAATGGTGTTCAGATGATTTATGTTTGAGATCTAAAGAGATATATTTGTTTTTTTTCCCCCTCTCTATCATTCAGAGACTTGCGTGGGAACTCGTTCCGCTGCGACTGTAAGATCAAGTGGCTGGTCGACTGGATGGAGAAGACCAACACTTCGGTTCCAGCCATCTACTGTGCCAGCCCCTTTGAATTTCAGGGTCGCAGAATCCGTGATCTCACCCCACGGGATTTCAACTGTATCACAGCAGGTTTCTTTTTTTCCCAAACGAACCTTATCTGTCTACATCAGTTTGCTCAAGGCGATGCTGGGGTTTGTATGTGTTCTCACTCTGGTCTCTCATCCAACAGACTTTGCTGTATATGAAACCTTCCCTTTCCACTCTGTGTCAGTGGAGTCCTATGAGTTCAGTGGAGATCAGTTTGTTGCCTTTGCTCAACCTGATTCAGGATTCTGTACCCTGTATATATGGGATCATGTTGAGATGATCTTCAGAACATTTCATAATATCACCTGTAAGTTTTTGATTGTGAAACTAATAACCAGTATGCTGGGTTTGGCAAATAATGAAAACCTAATGCTTTTGGCTCCTGTGTGTCTCTCCTAAAGCTCGCTCGGCTGTGTACTGCAAACCTGTGGTGATAAGCAACACTCTTTACATGGTTGTGGCTCAACTTTTTGGAGGATCTCACATATACAAGTAAGGCTTGTAATCTAATTCCATATTTAAGTCAAGTCAAGTTTATTTATAAAGTGCTTTTCAGCAACAAGGCACTCAAGGCGCTGTACATAAGGAAAAACATTACAATGATACAGAAAATCAAACTACAGAGGTAATTAAAAAAATTAAGAGAATAGAATGATGGATAAGAAAATGAAAGGAAAATTGGACTGAAAACGTAACTAATAATGTTTAGATGGCACAGTCAAAGGCCACTCTAAACAAATAAGTCTTGATTTAAAGCAACTTAGGGTTTCGGCGCTTTTACAGTTTTCTGGGAGTTTATTCCAGATTAGTGGAGCATAAGAACTAAAAGCTGCTTCTCCATGTTTGGTTCTGGGTGTGCAGAGTAGATTTGTGATGATGTGTTCAGGGTGATGTGTAGTTTCAGTTTTTTTGCCAAATAAAGTAGGCAATTCAAATTTTGGTTACATCTGAACAAAGCATGTTCTTCCTCATGGTCTTCCAGATGTTTGGGAGATCTTGTGGCTTTTTTTTTTTCAACAGTGGCATTATTCTATCCACTATACCATACAGGCTAAATTTGTGGAGTATGTGACTAATAGTTGAGCTGTGGATCTCTGTAGCTCCTCCAGAGTTACCACTGGACCTTTGGTTGCTTCTAAGATAATTGCTCTTCTTGCCTGGCCTGTCATTTAGGTGGACAATCATGACTTGGTAGGTTTGCAGTTCTGTAGTCTTTCCATTATTAGGCCATCGTTTGAACAGTGCTCTGAGAGCTATCATTAGCCTCACAGCATAATTCCCCACATAAGTCATATTGGCCTAAATATGACTTATGTGGGGAATTATGCTATAAGGTTTATGATATATAAAGCCTATGCTGTTTTATAAATAAAACCATAGACTTTTATTTGCTAAAAAAATAGAAAATTACATATCCTTTTTTCTTCCTTTGTCTTAATTTATCACATACAATTCCAAGTTTGCGGTTGTAACATGAAGAAATTTATGGAAAACTTCCTTATGTGAGCTCTTTTCTAGAGGTTAATTGGTCTCTAGAAAATTGCCCTTTGGTCTGAATGTGTGTGCATGGTTGTTTTTCTTGTTTGTCTCTGTCTTGCAACGTGTACCTCATCTCTTGCCCAATGACTGCTAGAGATAGATCCAAACTCCCAATGACCACATAGGGATTAAGTGGCTTTAGTGAATGGATGTGAGTTTTTGAATGCCACCAGGTTTTTAATCAACCGAGTGCCGACTCAGTGAAGTTAAAGTTGGACTATTGAGGTTTTCATTCAAAGCAGACTGAAGCTGCTGTGTGAGGCTCCTGTTGATTTCTGATCATTCAATTGTCTCACCTTTTATGGCCCTTTTTGTTTCCCCACTTAGTCCCCACCTCAGCGTTTATTTTTGACTAGTTTGCTATCAGCTGTTAGTGGCTAAGGAGTCCGGTCGTTAGGTGCTTTGTCGCGTCTGTACTGGCCTGGTTCTACCTTTCTATCTGCTGACAGCCGCTATCGATATGCATCAAAGAACCAAAGAAGATTTCAGCATTTATTAATTCTGCTCCATTTTCCAAGTCAACCCAAATTGTTGTTTTATTCCCACTTTTGTCCATAAACTGTTGGTTTGATCTCCATCTCAACTCAGTAGGCATCCTTATTTTTGACAGTGTTTGTGTTTATTTTGTGTAAAAGTGATTATCTGTCAAAATAAGGTTAGTGTTCCACACCATTTGGTAAAATGGTTGATAGCGCAGTGACATTTAGAGTGGTTTTGGTTAATAATTATCAATTATTAATGATAATTAACTTATTGTAATTTTTAAGTGCTGCGGGCCCAATACTCACAACACCAGTGTGTAGCTCTGATCCTGTGAGAAATAATTTTGGTTAGAATGTATTATTTCCTTAACATTATACAGTAGAATTGAACAGTCTGACAGGGGTATGGATGTAAGACCTCAAGTAGCGCCCTTTCCTGCAATGAGGGTGCCTCAGTCGGCCACTGAAGGAGCTGCTCAGCTCCTCTACAGTCCGGTGCAGTGGGTTAGAGGTTATGTCCATGATGGATGTGAGCTTAGCTAACATCCTCCTCTCACCCACCACCTCCACAGAGTCAAGTGGACAGCCCACTTCAGAGCTGGCCGTCCTAACCTGCTTGTTCAGGCTCTTCCTGCCCAAGGCAGCAAAGAGCGGAACAGAAAGCAACATAATTGTTCTAACCCCAATAACTTTGGGAATATCCTAACAGCCTTTCTTTTAATACAGGTGGGAGGAGGGCCCACAGCGCTTTATAAAGATCCAAGACATTGACACCAATCGGGTGAGGAAACCCAACTTTGTGGACACCTTCCTGCTAGACGGAGAGTGGTATTTTGTTGTGGCAGACAGCTCCAAGGCGGGTTCCACCAGCATCTATCGTTGGAACAACAACGGGTTCTACTCCCATCAGTCCCTCCATCCCTGGCACCGGGACACTCATGTGGAGTTCATTGATGTTGGGGGGAAGCCTCATCTCATCCTATCCAGCGCCTCTCAGCCACCAGTGATTTACCAGTGGGACCGAAGCCAGAAGCAGTTTGCTTTCCATTCCATAATTAAAGAGCCTGCAGACGTGCAGATGGTAAAGCACTTCTGGGTAAGGAAAGTCCTCTACCTCTGCCTCACGCGCTTCATTGGTGACTCTAAGATCTTGCGGTGGGAGGGACAGCGGTTCATGGAGATCCAGACTCTGCCCTCTCGGGGGTCGATGGTGGTGTATCCCTTCATCGTGGGCCCTCGCCAGTACCTCATCCTGGGAAGCGATTTCTCCTTCTCCAGAGTGTACCTGTGGGACGACCTCACTCAGCGCTTCCAACCCTTCCAGGAGCTCAACATGAGGGCCCCAAGGGGATTCAGCTTGGTATCGGTCAACAACAAGGACATTCTGCTGGCCGCCAGCTTCAAAGGCAACACCCTCGCCTACCAGCACCTGGTGGTGGATCTCAGCGCCAAATGAGCAACAAAGGTGTTCACCTTCTAATTAAAAAATGTGCCAATAAGACTGCAAAAATGTTGAAGCCATGTAACTGAAAATCTGCTGTTTCCTCCGAGGTCTTGAGTAAACCAACTAATTGTTTATGAATTTTTGCGCTATTACTTAAAAGCTAATGGAAATAATGTGTTAGTCAATATTAGAGTTGTGGAACTGTTGAATCACTGTTCTGTTCAAAGAAATTTTAAATAGAGCATTACTGTTTTTATTCGATTTTGTTGTATTTAACTAATATCTAAATAACATGCATGTACATATCAGAATTATATGAATTATTATACTGGATATTGAATGAAGAAAACTATACACGTTTTGTACAATGGTGAACTTAAGATCATTTTGCTGTATATAAAACAAGCTTAACCTAAACACACTTACAGCTCTTATCCTTATTTGTATAATCAACATTAATCTGTTTTTGGACTAAATGAAATAAAATAAATTTATTGACATCATTCATTGTAATCCAAATAGCTCACAATAAAACAAGATGTTTGCTAGAGATCTTTCCACAGACTGGTGTAAAAAATGTTTATGAAGTGGAGAGTCTTTGTGACTGTTTAACATCTTAACAGCTTTGTATTTCTGCTTTTGATGTTGCAAGACTGCTAATCCACATTTCGGAGAGAGGCTGTGAGGTGTCTCTGACGATGATCAGAGCCCAGTTCCTGGAGCAGTTCTGAAGAACATCCTGCACAAAGATTATAGGGACACTCCACTAACCTTTCCAGCTGCCTCACTATCCTCTGCAGGGCCCTCTTGCCTGCTGTTTTGTAGCTGGACCTGTTCTGCAATTTTTAAGGATTAATCAGAGATACAATGATATAGATCACAGATTTAATCAGGACAGCTCATTTGTATTAAATAATGTTATGTTTTGTATATATAACCATATTATATTGTACAATTCAAGAGAAATTCTGTCACAATGTTACCGTGCAAACTAATGTCCCTCCCTTTTGTATATATGGATGGAGGTCTATGTGAGCCCATTAGTAAGATTAAACATTATAAATAACATCAATCAATCAATCAATCAATCAATCAATCAATCAATCTTTGGACTGTTGCTTATAATCCAGTTAATTTGTAAAAAAATAAATAAATAATCTAAATTTGTGAATAAATGCAATAGTCAATCCTTTTCTAAAGAAAGGTAGAACTGCAACCCCACCAGAAGAAATTAGAGTGCGAGAAGAGCAGCTGAGCTCTTTATTCTTTGCATATGCGTATAAATGATGCAACTATGATGTTCATGAGCCAAACGCTGGGTGCGTTTGCTTCATGCTACAGGGCGTTTCTGCGTGGGCGGATGTTTGGTGTTCAGACCTGTCATTGGAGCAGTGACACTGAAACCCGACGCTTCCCTGTCTGGATGTAGATAATAAACACACAGAGCCATTTTTGTTGACATGTAAAAGCTAGCTCCGTGTTAGCGTGAGTTTACAACACCAAGGCGGAGTGAAAATCTTTGACAGTTGACTTGAAAGCTGCAGCTGTGATCTTCTTCAAATGATATCTTATTTAGCAATATCTTTTATTATTAGCCTCCTCTCTCGAATTCATGGTGGTTGTTGCCAGTGTTAAATCTAGCTACCCTAGCAGCAGTTACCGCGACAATCAGTCCACTTGAAACCTTTCGGACTGGGTTTTATAAATGCCTACTACCTCGGAAATGAGCCTGCCACCTGAGTGGGAGGACGACGAGCGGATGAACTTTATGTTCTCTGAGTTCAAGGAAAACCGAGATGTGAACACCACGGACTGGGACAGCAAGATGGACTTCTGGACAGCTCTGATCTTCCGGAGCTGCAGACAGTGCGGTTCCGTGCTTGTCAACCTGCAGGACCTCAACAGGACCTTCCAAAGGAAAGAGAAGACCCCACTGGGACTTTCGACTGTACTCCAGACCATGGCCAGGTAATTGGAGGCGTGTCAGAGCATGTCAGTGTTAGTTGTCAGTCAGGTTTCTCAGTGTGTGTGTGTGTGTGTGTGCGGACAGGTGTGGGACGATCCAAAGAGAGTCGGAGTTTGCTGCCAGTGTGGACTGTGGGTGGGTCTCCTGGAGTGTGGGCATGCTGCTGGTGAAACCACTGAAGTGGACCTTCTCCACGCTTCTGGGTAGCAAAAGAGTGCCTCTGGAGGAGTCTTTCGTTGTCGTTGATCTAGTAAAGGTTTGTCATGCGTTGTGTTTCCAAAGGATGAAGTTCAGTTGGACGATACACGACGCTTGAACTTCTGCACAATTTGAAACGTTACAACCACAAACTTAAAAGGTTTTCACCTATGTGTAAAACTAATCTCTGCATAAAATGGCACAAGAACAGAGCCGACTGGACAGGTTATGGACAAGTTTAAGGCAGCATTTTTCAAAGAATATCCCAAGCTTTGGACATCTGATGATACATTTGCTGTTTGGTTAACACCTGCAGACAATTGTTACATCGGGTTTTATTTAGGGTTATCAGAGTAAAGAGGGTTGGCTACAAATGTGTGCTACACTTTTCGGCTTTTATTTGTAAAAACCTTTCAAGATAGTTTTTTTAGAGAATCAAAATGTCAGTCAGTCATTTTCTACCGCTTGTTCCATAGTGGGTCACGGGGGAGCTGGTGCCTATCTCCAGAAGTCTATGGGCGAGGTACACCCTGGACAGGTCACCAGTCCATCGCAGGGCAACACACAAACAACCACCCACACTCATTCATACACCTAAGGGCAATTTAGAGTGACCAATTAACCTAACAGGCATGTCTTTGGACTGTGGGAGGAAGCTGGAGTACCCGGTGAGAACCCACGCATGCACAGGGAGAACATGCAAACTCCATGCAGAAAGACCCCCGGTTGGGAATTGAACCCAGGACCTTCTTGCTGCAAGGCAACAGTGCTACCAACTGTGCCACCGTGCAGCCCAGAATCAAAATGTTCAAAAGTTAAACTGTTATCCTTCCACTTTACAATTCTGCACTACTTCATGTTGATCTCTTGCATAAATCTACAATAAAACACATTGACGTATGTGGTTGTAATCAGGCAAAATGTTAAAAAAGCTTAGGGATACTTTCGTGAGGCAGTATAGCTGCCATACAGCTGAATTTGAAGGTGAAGAAGGTGGATGGTTTCCTGTTTTGGAAACTTTAGTCATATTGTGATGTTTTGTATTCTTCTTCTTCTTTAGGAGAAAGCAGCAGAACTACTGAAGGTCTACCAAAGCAGTGAATTTTCAAGCTGCTCCATTGTGTCATTTCAAGAGCTGTGCACTCTCTTCTCTGACATCTGTGCTGACGAAAGCACCCTGTGCATGGCTCTGCTGCAGCTTCAAAAGGACAAGCAGGTCATAGTTTCCCTGCATGAAGGAGAAAAGGTAAAACAGAATGTTATCTCCATTAGGGCTGCACGATATTGGGAAAACATTCAAGGTTATATTAAAGAACTTGATTCTATATGCATGTTGCATACAGTGCTGTAAGATAACAATACATTTGCAGTATATTGTGCAGCCCTAATCCCCATTAACTAAACAGTTTTAAAATACAAGACAGTATTTTGTACAGTATGTTAGGAGATATATCTGAAGAAATCCCTGATTTCTTTTATTCTCCAGATTGTGAAGTTTTGTCAGCCTGGACAGGAACGTGTGTCTCCAGTAAGTGATGTAGATGTCGGGATCTACCAGCTGCAGCACAGTGAGAAGCTTCTAGGGGAGCGCGTGCAGAAACTGAGCCTGGAGGCGGACAGGTGAATCTGTTCCTGAGAGATGATTAGTTTCCTATATAATAAGTGTGGATTACTGTTATTTAAGAGCCAAATGCAGAGTGTTATATTTGGATGGACTTAAACTGATTGTTTGTTTTGCATAATCTCACAAGTAAAATTGTAGAAAAACCCAGCCTTCACTTTGGTTACCTTTTTATTCTGAGGGAACAAAATAGCTTGTTCGGTAATACGTTTTTGACATCAAATAGTTAAATGAAATATATATGGCACCCCTGCAGTTAATGATTGTAAGCTCCTCTGTTACTAATAGGTAAAGCCCTTAGTTTTCTATAATATTTCACGAGATTGGAGCATACAGAGAGAGGGATCATTGACAGGTTCTCTCAGCACAATCTCCCCAGACGTTCTGGGTCATCTCTTTTGCTCTTTGCTCTTGTTTTTCCCATTTTGAAGACTGGCTAAGAGAAATGTACCTCTGTATCATGTCATATTTAAATAGGAAATCATGCATTACTAATTAAAAGTTCATACACACTCCGAATAACTTCAAAAGTAAATTATAAATTGCTGAATCGCTTTGTAGGAACTGAATGAGGCACCAAATATATCTGTGGATGTTTTTTCATGTAGGTTGTATTTTCACCGTTAGATCATGCTACTGCAATAACTGATTTGTTTCTTTTAAGGATTTTTGCACATTTTAGAGTAAACAATTAGTGTGCCGGTTGATGCATGTTTGGTGCATTATTAATTCATCTCTACTTGCACTAAATTGCACGTCCTCAAAATTATTTATAGGTGCAAAGAGGAAGCAAGAATTCTGCTGCGAGAAGGGAAGAAATCACAGGTTATTCTAAACAGAAACAATAACGAGCATCCTAAGCAATTGTAGCAGTCAGTTAACTTCAACCTCTGTCTCAAAGGCGCTGAGGTGTTTGAGGAGCCAAAAGAGAGTGGAAAAGAGAACAGACAGCTTGTTTGCCAAACTGGAGACCATCAGGGGTATCCTGGACCGAATAGCCCAGTCGCAGACTGATAAGATGGTATGGAGTGCTTTAAAGCACATCTGGCTGAAGCTTAGTTGTCCACACGTCTGGAACCAGGTGTGCTTTCATTGGTTAAAGAGTGTGCTGGACATGTGTGCAGGTCATGCAGGCGTACCAGGCTGGGGTGGCTGCTCTGAAGCTGTCACTTAAAGACGTGTCTGTGGAGCGTGCTGAGAGCCTGGTGGATCAAATACAGGAGGTACACCTTCACTGTTAGGACAGCAAATTGTAGATTTACATCATTTATTTGGTTCTAACATTTTTTTATGTGCTGTTATTCCACATGAACAGTTATGTGACACACAAGATGAAGTGAATCAAACCATTTCCAGTGGCGTAACCGCTGCAGGTAAGTCCTTCTCTTGGTGTTTTATGTTTAATATGTTTACTTTATCTAAGAATATCACAGAACTTTAGCTTTTATGTGTTTTGTCAATAGATGAAGACATGGATGAGCTGGAGAAGGAGCTGAAAGCTTTGTTGGATGAGCCACAGGAAGATGTGAACCCACCAGATTTACCTGCATTTCCAACAGACAGCAGGGGTCTCTCTGGTGAGCAGATCCTCAGTCCTCTGCCCACTGTACCTCACGGCCACTTAAATACTACCACTGACGTGCTAGAGGAAGAACTGAATCGGTTAACTTTATCAGAAACAGGTTTGCATGTTCAGATTTCTTCATTTCTTTCTGTCTCTGTCGAGCTGTTCCAAACAACATGCAGTCAACTGTCTTTGCTTTCAGGATTTCCACAGAGGAGGGTAACGCCGCCGGAGAAGAGATTAGAGGCCGCACAGTGATTTTCATCAACATATCAAGACAAGGTGCATCTTTGAAATGGGTCCGTTTGTTCAAAATATGAATCGGAGGCAACTTAAAATCAACATCCGATTCAAAATAAGGCACTTTACTTCCTTTTAATAAAGAAAAAATACTGAGGAGGCATGCTAATTTGGGCTTCACAACATGTTGCAGATCTACTTTTTTACTTGCTTGCTGTCATAATTTGAATAACCCTTTGGAAGCTGCTGTTTATTAAAGCACCAGCTGGAATGCTTTTAAACCGGTTAAGAGAACTGTCCTAATGGTTTGCCCTGTGTTTAATATACGTGGATGCTTGTAATGGCCACACCTATGCAGTGTGTGAAAGTGGCCTTCTGAATTATAAATATGACCCTGGGTAACAGAATGTCATGCCAAATGATTTATTATAACCAAGTTTATTTTTGTTCACCTGTAAGGATAAAAATGCCTTCCTTAAGTGAGTTTAATCAAATATGTATGTCAAAATAAAATGTATTTTAATCACTTGGTTTATTTGCATTTTTTCAAGCAAATAAAAAAACTCTTATGGTTTCCACTCATTCTAGCCACAAAAGGTGGATTAACTTATTGGTCGGGGTGACTTGAAAGGCCACGTAGTTTTCGGCCTCTTAAAGTGTCACTAGTTACTTAAACCCAATCATTGAGTACTTATACAGTGCCTTGCGAAAGTATTCAGCCCCCTTGAACTTTTCAACCTCTTGCCACATTTCAGGCTTCAAATATAAAGATATAAAATTCTAATTTTTTGTGAAGAATCAACAAGTGCGACACAATCGTGAAGTGGAATGAAATTTATTGGATGTGTCAAACCTTTTTAACAAATAAAAAACTGAAAAGTGGGGTGTGCAATATTATTCGGCCCCTTTACTTTCAGTGCAGCAAACTCATTCCAGAAGTTCAGTGAGGATCTCTGAATGATCCAATGTTGTCCCAAATGACTGATGATGATAAATAGAATCCACCTGTGTGTAATCAAGTCTCCGTATAAATGCACCTGCTCTGTGATAGTCTCAGGGTTCTGTTCAAAGTGCAGAGAGCATCATGAAGACCAAGGAACACACCAGGCAGGTCTGAGATACTGTTGTAGAGAAGTTTAAAGCGGATTTGGATACAAAAAGATTTCCCAAGCTTTAAACATCCCAAGGAGCACTGTGCAAGCAATCATATTGAAATGGAAGGAGTATCAGACCACTGCAAATCTACCAAGACCCGGCCGTCCCTCTAAACTTTCATCTTGAACAAGGAGAAGACTGATCAGAGATGCAGCCAAGAGGTCCATGATCACTCTGGATGAACTGCAGAGATCTACAGCTGAGGTGGGAGAGTCTGTCCATAGGACAACAATCAGTCGTACACTGCACAAATCTGGCCTTTATGGAAGAGTGGCAAGAAGAAAGCCATTTCTCAAAGATATCCATAAAAAGTCTTGTTTAAAGTTTGCCACAAGCCACCTGGGAGACACACCAAACATGTGGAAGAAGGTGCTCTGGTCAGATGAAACCAAAATCCAACTGTTTGGCCACAATGCAAAACGATATGTTTGGAGTAAAAGCAACACAGGTCATCACCCTGAACACACCATCCCCACTGTCAAACATGGTGGTGGCAGCATCATGGTTTGGGCCTGCTTTTTGTCAGCAGGGACAGAGAAGATGGTCAAAATTGATGGGAAGATGGATGGGGCCAAATACAGGACCATTCTGGAAGAAAACCTGTTGGAGTCTGCAAGAGACCTGAGACTGGGACGGAGATTTATCTTCCAACAAGACAATGATCCAAAACATCAGAATCAGCTTTATTGCCAAGTTCGTACATACAAACAAGAAATTTGACTCCGGTACACTTTGCTCTTTTGTTCTGTTTTTACATTACAGAATATACAAATTTACAATGTACACATATCTAATAAAAAAGGTGCATTTGTAACATCTGTATGCTGTTGTTTTGTACTCTATTGAATGTTCAACATAGAAACATCATGGGGGAAGAAACTGTCTCTGTGGCGGCTGGTTTTAGTGAACAGTGCTCTGTAGCGGTGGCCTGAAGGTAAAACTCTAAACATTTTATGTGCAGGGTGTGTGGGGTCTGCAGAGATTTTAGCAGCTCTTTTCCTGACCCTAGACATGTATAGGTTCTGGATGGAGGGAAGGTCAGCTCTGATTATTCTCTCTGCATTCCTGATCATTCGTTGCAGTCTGGACCTGTTCTGTTTTGTGGATGAGCCAAACCATACTGAGATGGATGAAGACAGGACAGATTGAATGATGGCAGTGTAGAAGATGACCAGCAGCTCCTGTGGAAGGTTGAACTTCTTGAGTTGCCTCAGGAAGTACAGTCTCTGCTGGGCCTTCTTTCGAACAGTGTCTATGTGTGAAGACCATCTCAGGTCCTCAGAGATGGTGCTTCCTAAGAACCTGAAGTGGTCCACGGCCGATATAGTGTTGTTGAGGATAGTGAGGGGGGTGTATGGGGGTGGTGTTCTCCGAAGGTCCACCACCATTTCCACAGTCTTGAGTGGGTTCAGTTCAAGGTAGTTCTGACCGCACCAGTGTACCAGCCGATCCACCTGCTGTCTGTATGCAGACTCATCACCATCCTGGATCAGTCCAATGACAGTGGTGTCATCTGCAAACTTAAGGAGTTTCACGGACGAGTCCGATGAAGTGCAGTCATTTGTGTACAGAGAGAAGAGGAGTGGGGATAAAACACATCCCTGGGGGCCACCAGTACTTATTGATCTGGATCGGGAGAAGATGCTCCCCAGTCTCACCTGCTGCTGTCGGTCTGTCAGGAAGCTGTTGATCCACTGACTGGTGGAGGCTGGGATGTTGAGCTGGGTGAGCTTCTGGTGGAGGATGTCTGGTATGATGGTGTTGAAGGCCGAGCTGAAGTCTACAAACAGGATCCTGGCGTACGTCCCTGGATGGTTGAGGTGTTGCAGGATGAAGTGTAGACCTAAGTTAACAGCATCATCTGCCGACCTGTTTGCTTGGTAAGCAAACTGCAGGGGGTCCAGCAGGGGGCCTGTGATGTCTTTCAGGTGCTTCAACACCAGCCGCTCAAAGGATTTCATGACCACAGACGTCAGGGCTACGGGCCTGTAGTCATTTAATCCTAGGATGGTGGGTTTCTTGGGAATCGGGATGATGGTGGATCGTTTGAGGCAGGAGGGGACCTCACATTTCTCCAGTTATTTGTTGAAGATCCTTGTGAAGATCAGAGCGAGTTGATTTGCACAAGCTTTCAGACATGATGGGGAGACGTTATCAGGTCCTCCAGCTTTCTTTGTTTTCATGCGCTGAAAGAGCCTGTTTACTTCTTCCTCTGAGATCTTTAGTGCAGGCAGAGGATCTGATGGTGGGGGGTTGGTTGCTTTATGGGAGGAATTTGTTCCTGAATGGGATGTAGAGGGGATGATTTGAGGTGTGAATGGCTTCTTGTCATGTCTGCAGTAGAAGCCATTCAGACGGTTGGCCAGGAGACGACTCTGTTCAGGATGGGTGGAGGGGCTCCTATAGGCAGTCAGGTTTCTCAGACCAGTCCATGCAGCTGAAGTGTCACCAGTAGAAAGGATGTTCTTCAGCTTCTCACTGTAGCTTCTCTTGGCTGCTTTGATCTCCTTTGTTAGTTTGTTCCTGGGCTGCCTGTACCGCGCCCAATCTCCAGTGCTGTGAGCTTCTTCCTTATCCCTGCGCAGATTTCTGAGGTGTGGAGTAAACCATGGCTTGTTGTTCCCAAAGGTGCAGAAGGTCTTGGTCTGCACAGACATGTCCTCACAGAAACTGATGTATGATGTCACCACATCAGTTAGTTGGTTTAAGTCAGTGGCTGAAGTTTCAAAAACAGTCCAGTCTGTGCATTCAAAGCAGGCCTGTAGCATCTGCTTTGATTCCTCAGTCCACTTCTTAACAGTGTGAACCGTGGGTTTGGAAGCTCTTAGTTTCTGTCTGTAGGTTGGGATGAGGTGGATAAGACAATGATCTGAAAAACCCAGAGCAGCCCTGGTAACAGCATGATATGAGTCCTTTAAAGCTGTGTAACAATGGTCCAGTGTGTTTTTGTCTCTGGTGGGACACTTAATATGCTGTCTGTATTTGGGGAGTTCATTAGAGAGGTTTGCTCTGTTAAAATCTCCCAGTATTATGATGAAAAAGTCCGTGTATTTTTTCTCAACGTCTGTAATCAGCTCAGCAAGATGTTTTTCCGCGGCAGAAGTGCAGCCATGCGGTGGAAAATATGAGCCGATTATTATAAACGAGGAAAACTCTCTCGGTGAATAAAACTGTTTACAGATTATGGAAAATGACTTCAGATCCGGGCTACATGTTTTTCCCAGCACTTTTACGTCTCTGCACCAACCTTCATTTATATAAAAGCAGATTCCGCCTCCTCGCTTCTTCCCCGATAGCTCCACGCTGCGATCCGCTCTGAGCAGCTGGAAGTCCGGCAACAGCAGTGCGCGGTCCGGGATGTTTTCACCCAGCCATGTCTCGGTGAAGCAGAGAACCGCTGATCCACGGAGGTTTTACCGGTGAGAAGAAGCAGCTCGTCCATCTTGTTGTTGAGAGAGCGGACATTTGCCAGGTGGATTGAAGGCAGTGGTGTGCGAAGTCCTCTTTTGCGGAGCTTTAACAGCGCGCCAGCACGCTTTCCCCTCCGCCGTTTTCGGCGCAGTATCCCATATAGAGCCGCAGCTCCACTTGCCAGGAGCTCAGTGAACCTCGGATCGATGAAAAATGGTGAAAAAAACCCAAGAGAGGACTCTCTGATGTTGAGAAGTTCCTCTCTACTGAATGAGACCACAGAACTGTGGCTCGAAAACATAAAAACACATAAAATACAAAAACAAAGAGAGAGCGAAGCTCTGAGGCTGCCATCGTCGGCGCCATCTTGAACATAAAGCCAAATCTACAATGGAATGGTTCACAAAGAAACGTATCCAGGTGTTGAAATGGTCAAGTCAAAGTCCAGACCTGAATCCAATCGAGAATCTGTGGAAAGAGCCGAAGACTATTGTTCACGAACGCTCTCCATCCAACCTCACTGAGCTTGAGCTGTTCTGCAAGGAAGAATGGGCAAGAATTTCAGTCTCTCGATGTGCAAAACTGATAGAAACAAACCCCAAGGGACTTGCATCTGTAATTGCAGTAAAGGGTGGCGCTACAAAGTATTCACGCAAGGGGGCCGAATAATATTGCACGCCCCACTTTTCAATTTTTTATTTGTTAAAAAAGTTTGACACATCCAATAAATTTCATTCCACTTCATGACTGTGTTCCCCTTGTTGTTGATTTTTCTCAAAAAATTAGAATTTTATATCTTTATGTTAGAAGCCTGAAATGTGGCAAGAGGTTGAAAAGTTCAAGGAGGCCGAATACTTTCGCAAGGCACTGTAGGAGCCCGATAGGATATTCTCCCTGAATCTGTTCTATGTGCCAATAAGAGCCACTTTAAAGAGGAATACAGAACCATGCAAAATATTAATACCACTTGAAGTGTTTTAGGTTACAAATACAAACTTAAAAGGATTTTATTTAGATTTTCTGTCATATGCCAACGAAAAGTATTACGTGGTTTTCACAATTTGTTTTTACGAATAAAAGTGTAAAATCTGTGATGTACCAGGGTTTCACAACTTGGAGGCCGAAACTGTTGTTCATTCTTCTTTGAGAAATAGCTCCAGCTCAGTCAGATTGGCCAGAGAGCATCTGTGATCTTACATTTTTAAGTCTGGCCACTGATTTGCCGTTGGATTTAGGTCTGAATTTAACAATGGTTTCCTTCTTATTGCTTTTCTTTAAAGGCCTGATTTGTTACCTGCATGATTAATAAATGTCCTGTCAACGTGTTCTCCCAACTGAGCTGTACATCTCTGCAGCTCCTCCAGAGTTACCATGAGCATTAATGCTCACATTGTGGGCAGTGGAGGACTACAGAAATTAAAGTTTAGACCATACTCAGATTTTCTATTGGCGTTATTTGACGTCATAGTAAAGAAAAGGTTGTTTGATTAAAAGTAAACTGGTATGCAGCTGTTTTTGAACCGGTGGCTCATGAACTTGTGACTCCACGTGATTCAAACACTGACTTTTCTACAGTGGATCAAACACTGTTTTATCCAAGTATGACATGCTTTATGCAGGGCATGTCCACATCTAATGATGGTCCGAAGCCAGCAGCAACATTTATTACTGCTAGGGATTTTCAATTGCTTCCTATTTATCTTCAGAAAATACATGTTTAAGTATACATTTAATAAAAATTACTAGTGTTTTGTTTTATTTGTGATCAAGACAGGAAATTTAATGAAGTGCAACATAAGTGATACACAAATATACCTATAAGGAGACTTGGAAAAATGCCTGATATTCAGCATTTGAAACCAGTTTTGACAATGAATCATTTACTGTCTAACACAGTTGAAACCCAAGGAATGGTTGATTAAACTCCTGAAAAAGGGAGTGCAGCTTTGCATGATCATTTATAAAACTGGAACAGTGGGCAGTGGAGGGCTGTAGAGTTGTGAGCAGGAGGCTGAATATGAAAGGCAACCCTGGTTGTAAAGAAAGCAGATTGTAGAGGAAGCTTTGCTTCTTAAATGTTTACAGCAGTATGTGTCACAGTGAAAAGGATAATGTGTTTGTATCTGTTGGTGCGGCAGCAGTGCGAACAAGCTGGAGATGGCTCTGTTCAGGCTGCAGAACATAACAGAAAACATTGTGAATCCTCTTCACAGCAGATTGGTGCAAAAAGTTTCTTCTGCCCAACAAAATATTCTTAAGATGATTCCTCTGTGCCATGAGAAGCTCAGTTCTTTCAAGATAAAATCCACATTCCTGTTTATTTTTTTTTTTACTATTATTACGTTTGGTAATGTATTAACCTTCTAATTTTGGCAGTGTAAGATTTGCCTGTTTGTAAATGTTTTTTTTCCATAGAGGAAAAAAGGGAATCCCTAAATGAAGAATAATTAAAGTGTCTGTGGCCTTAAACATTTGGCAACTCGTCAGAGGTGTCATGCTCCACAATCAAAAATATTTGAGCTAATGTTTGAGCAAAATGAACTTCTTCTAGAAACAAACCCAACTGAGTGAAATGACCTTTTCTCCAGTTTGTCAGGCATTCATATGAACAAAATAACCAAACCATGTATTATTTTGTATTCTTTAATGACAAGTGATTTCACTGTGGCTATTAAGAGATTTAATTGCCAACATTTTGGTGGTGCCATAAGTACAGAGTGTATCAGGGCTGCTTTTTCTTTTGGGTCCTATAATAAACAATAAATAAAAATAAAAAAAAACTCATTACAAATCGACAGCTTTCTAAAAAGTACAGTTAGTGATATAACAATATCCAGCAGTGTTTTAAAAATGCCCTTGTATGACAAATAGCATCAACAAATAGTGTTCAACCAAAAACTAAATCCTCCCTCATCCTTCCTCAGACTCTCCTCGCTCATACACACAGAAAACACTCCCAGCTTGATATATATTCATATTGCATTAAAATATTTCAGTGCTGCTTCCTTCAATAAGCAAAAGAAAAGTTCAAATTTCAACTTGATAACCGGCACATTTCAGTTACACATTTTGCAGCTTCTACCTACAGTCACGTGGTTATACAGACATCAAATAAAAGATATTTGCGGAGTAGTAGTGTGATTACTTCACCTCTATCCTATGAAGCTGCTGACGTCTTGTTATATCGACTGCTGCTACTTCCAGCCCGTTACTGTGAAGGTGGAGCAAACCCAGAAACGTAAAGGTAACTTATAGCCATGACTACATTTCACAGCTTGTGAATGACTAGGTCGGTTAAGCAGGCACTGGCGCAGATATTTGGCTGAGAATTGGCTGTATGCACCATGTAAAACAGATCCAACAGAAGGTCTAAGCAAAACATGAAGATGTGTATAGTACAAAAACTCACTGGGAAATAAATTAAACTCATTTGGCATGCTTTACAGTAGTCCCTTTCTACGGTAGATGAAGAAAAGTCCTCATGGAATACCACGAAATGATGCGTTTGTTTATACTGCTGTGTTGCGTAAAAAGCAGGCGGCACAGTGGTTCAGGCTCTTTGCTGTTCTTGCAATGTAATGTGTACACTAGGGTCAGATGCATAAATATTGCATAACTAAAAAACAATGCATATACCCCTTCCTACACATTAGACTTGTATGTTTAAAGTGGAATGGGCAAAGTGTGAGTTTGCACATCGTACCTGATAAACTGACATAAGAAAAAAAAAGGTGATAGAGTCTGAAGTGAAATCAAACAAGCAGGTTCATCTAGAGGTGTTGGAAGACTTTAACTTTGCTTTTTTTTTTATCTTCTTCCACAGCTTGATATGTAGGCTCATGTGCTTCACAGCCTCACGTTTAATACCGTCTCTATTTTACTTTCGTCAAGGTCCTTAGAGTTTTGTTCTGTTCATTGGTTCACAACTGAGACTAGAAAGAGTTCCTTCATACCTTAAACCATGAACGGGTTAAAGTATGAAGGATTTGCATGGCCATAAAATTTTATAAATGATTTAAATTTACTGATATAAGCATATCCCGCAGTGTCTTGCAAATATATTCCTGTGCCTTGAACTTTTTACATTAAAATCGCAAACTTCAGTCTATTTTATTGAGGTTTATGCAATAGGTCGACAAAACTACTCCATCATTGTGCAGCGGAAGAAAAATTGTACTTTATTGCATATAAAAAAAACGTTGTCCTTGTTATTTATTCAACCCTATTTACTCTGATACCCATAAACAAAATCCAGTGCCACCTATTGCCCCTAGAAGTCACCTAATTGGTAAGCAGAGTCCCTCTGTGTGTAATTTTATCTCAGTGAAGGCCTCAGAAGTTTCTTAGATAATGTCTTGGAGCTGAATACAGGGCAACCCTGGAAGAGAACTTGTTAGAGGCTGCTAAAAACTGTGGTGGTCGTTCACCCAAAACAGCAAAACAACTTTAAAAACAATAAAATGAATATTAAAATCCATGCATAATGATGTGTTCGAATGGTTTAGTCAATGTCCAGCCTTAAATCATTTGCAGAATCTGCAGCAAGATTTGAAAACTGATGCCAGATTCTATTCATTCTTACTAAGCTTGAGCTATTTTGCAAATATGAATGGCCCAAACCTTCATGCTCTAGATGTTCAAAGCTGGTAGAAAGGAAGACTTTCAGCAATAACTGCAACCAAAGGTGGTTCTAAAAGTACTGACTAAGGGAAGTTAAATCCAAATGCACACCACAATTTTCAGATTGTTTCTAAAAATCCACCCCAAAATACACTGCTGTTTGTGGTGGTAACGTGATAAAATGTTAAAAAGTTCATGCAGTATGAATATTTCTGGAAGGCACCCCATGCGATGCTTTATAAATCTGGTAAATAGAATGCATAAGCACATTGTTGCCTTTGTGATTACACTCAGTTTAAGTCATAAAACTGAATTTTATGCATCTGGTCCTAAATGTACATCTGTGCTAATGCGCAGGTTCAGCATTGCAGTGTTAAACTGTCCTATCAGCTTCTGAGCGCTTCTGCACAACCTTGTCCTCATTGACCTGGTCCACTGCCAGCGTCTCCAGCTCGGCTTGAGGTTGGGCAAGTGGAGCGCTGCCGTGTGGGATGCGGTGCGCCACGCCCACATGGGCCCTGTACTGACGGTCCCGAGCGGGGCTGTGTCGAGGGTTGGCTGTGGCACCCAGGGGAGGGACGGGAGAGCGGTCAGAGGCGATGGGAGGGATGACGGCGGGGCGTTCACGGACTACCTGCGGTTCGGGAGATTCTCGGCTTGCCTGCAAGAAGGGTGTGGGGTCAGGCATGGCATCGACTGGTTCTCGCAGAACCACTCGCCTCCCATCAGGACCAAGGCGGTACACCTCTGTGAGCTCTGGGTGAAGAGGCTGGGAGAGGCTTTTCTTCATTCGGCGACGTGGAGTTTCAGGCTGCCTGTCTTTGACAGAGGGGGGCGTTGGCTTGTATGAGCTGATGGGACTGACGTTAGGACTTGCCTCAGAGGAACTCCCAGCCAAAAGCTTCTTCTTAGTGGCATGAAGCTGAGAGGTGAGGTAAGCGATTGTGCTTGCCCTCTGCTCCAACTCCCCGGACAACACGGCCAACTTATGGCTCTTCATCTTAAGCTCCTCCAGGTACTTCTTCTCTCTCTCTTTGATGGTGTTTTCTAGGACGGAAATCATAGCATTCTTTTGCTCCAGGTCCCTGAGCAGTTCTGTGTTCTCCTCCTCCTTCTTTTTAAGTTGGGCCTCCAGCTCCTCACACCTCCTTTGCAGCTCCCTGCATCGTTCTTCACTGCTGTCTGAAAACACAGTAATGAGCAGAGCAACATCACAGCTGTTAAGTGTCTGATATAAAAATGACATATGAGACACATAAGAAAAAAAAACACGCCTGCAGAGTTTTAGAGAACCATATTAGATTGAACACCCATGCATTAAGCTCAGTCTGTCAGCACGCAGGGAGACAGCATGATCCTCTGGAGAGTCGTTTGCAGTGGTTTGAGAGCTCCAGTCCCACTTTACAGCTCTTAGCGGCTCTCATCTGATCTCCATCACTGCAGCTCCTACCTTACTGTGCAACACCTCATTGCAGGCACCCGACATGCTATGTACTGTGTGTGCAAAGAAGTATGCAGCAAATTACTGTTTTATATTCACATGAAACTGCCTGTATAGAAATCTGCACCTCACTTTTCATTTCTTAATCTCAGTCGTCAATCAGAAAAGTGGATGGTTGGAAACATGAGTATCATATTCCCTTCATGGACTCAGACGGAAGATGGTGCATTGTCAGCTCAGTTGGCGCAGCTGCAGCGAGCAGGTTGGAGGCTGTGCATTAGTGCTGCGACAGATAATCTCATTTCCTGCACTCCAATCTAAGAGATGTCCCACACTAACATGATAGCGAATCTGACTGGAGGCCTTAACAATATTGATCCAGCACAGCTCTGTCAAAAAGCCTACATCACATCGTGATCCCATGTGGGACACTTCATACTCAGACACCTACATCAGCGTGCTCAACAGCAGACAGTTAATACATTTAAAGTGTATTCAGGAGTGTTCCTTGCTGTGCTGTAGCGTTTCAGTTGAATAGGACCAGGATTTGACTTCATCAAGTCATGGTTTTGTGGAAAGGGTCAGCTGGGAGCTATAATTAACATCAGTGAGTCACACCTAGGTAAGACTTTTTTTTTTTAACCAGGGAAGAGGGCAAAGAAACCTGTCTGCTGATAGACAGCCCTGTGTGGTGCAGAGCTTGCCTTGTAGCTTCTGTCAGAATGTGGATCACTCCCCTACATGCCATCAAAACACTTGAAACCATACAGGAATTTATCAGATTGTTTAACATGAAAAGAACTATTCCTAAATGCATTCATTTGAAAAAGAATATTTTTAATAGCATTAACATTTTGTGGCCGATTTACAACCTCCAGTTTTTGAAAAGCTTTGACCTGCTGATACAGATTTTAGCCAAATACAATTTTTCTTGAACCATAAGAAGAGAAAGGAACAGCATTCAAACTTTCTTTCTAACCTTCCTGACATGTGTGATCATTTATTATCCATAATTGGAGTGGAGGCAACTACACATCCTTGTCTTTAACATCTTATATTAGCCATTAGCACAGGTAAGCCTAGGTAAGTGCAGCTAGCATGACTACATTAAACATTATTCTATGTGTCTATTCCCCACAAGATCCTTAGCTAAACTCTGAGACTTCCTAAATGTTGCCAGTAGTTGCAAATCCAGCATTCATCATAACAAATTAAAGTGGCAAGCTCAAAAGAATAAAAGAGACAAACTTTGTTGAACTCGGTTAAGCCTTCCTGTTATCCGCTCAAAGTCTAGCTCTCTCTTGCAGCCTGAATAAGCCGCAAACATGTCTTGACATCTTACCTCTCTGTGCTTTCTGTGACTTCATCTTAAACACCTTACTGATACTAGAAATAAGACACACAGACCCGATAGCGATGTGGTTCGGTTCAGTCAGATCTATAAATTACTGAATTTTTCTATTTCTGATGGGCTGTTCACTGGTCCGGAGCAGTTGAGCTGAAAATTGTGCCAACCAGTATCTCATTACATTTCTGGATAAAAACAGTGTAGTGTAGCCCAGTCCTCTCACATTAATAATAGAATCTCCACAATTAGAGGATGTTTATTTCCATGAGTAAAAAGAAATTTCCATGCTTATGTTATCTTTAAATTTGTGTACAAAAATGTTGGAACCTTTTTTGATTTTATTTCAGTTTACATTAGTGATGTTCATTCCTTACCAAATTCCCACCATAAGAGTTAGAGGTGCAACGAGAGTGATTTCCTGTGTTGATGATACCATTTTTTTTCTTATGATTTCATATTCTGCTTTCCAAAGAAAAACATTAGGTGAATTTTAAAAAGGCAGAATAACCAGGTGGTAAATACGTGGTTTTTTTTCTTCAACATAAAGTAGCTGAAGTTAAAAAAAAATCCATTAAATGTTTTAATTCCATTTTATAACTAATAACTGCATAATACAGTAGGATTGTGGCTTACCTGATGGATCAGAGCTTCTCATGGTGAGCTCATATGTCAAGTCTATGAAAAAGAAAGATGAGGTTGAAACACAGCACAAGGCAGCTGTTCACAGAGACCTCCCTACAAACTAAGCTTACTAAATTTTGAGAAAACATTGTACGTTGGTCATTAAACTGTTATCTAATCTCCTTAAAATGGAAGCTGTGACATCATTGCAGGTTCGGTCAGCAGTTAATTGCAGGGTGTAGTCATTATTTCTAAAGATCATTAATTAAGAGTCATCCGATATTCTGTGAAAGATTTAGCATCTGCTTTGATTAAGCAGCAGTTGCTCTTTTGAATTCAGCGGCGGTACGATCACAATTAAACATTATATATGTTTAAAATCCTCTGAAATGTGCTGACTTACCAGAGGGCCAAGAAAAGCTGTAGCTGCTTATGCATGAGCTCACCTGTGCATTGCTGCTGTAATCTGTGGATCTCAGCGTGTAGCCCCTTTAGTGTGTTAGCATGGTCCTGCTGCAGAAAGAGCAGGTTTTTCTGAGCACTGTGCAACTGGTTCTCCAGTGTTACGTTTGCTGAGGCCATGGCGATGTGTGTTCGGATTCACACCACCCTTGCCACCGGGAAGACAGAAAGAGCAAAGAGGGAGAGGGAAGACTATAAACAAGCGTCGAGCCTTCCAGCACACCAAACTGTAATTCTCACCGTTCCACCCACAAACCAGGAGGGTTTTACGAAGTTCCACAGCATTTTTCTGTATGCTGTTCAAAGTATGCCACATGAAATAAACTAAACTATTAAAGAAATTCATTTTCCAATATTTAATTTGAGCACACTTAGGGATCCACTCATCTTTCCATGATCTCCTGGTTCAATCCCTTAGGTGAGAAAAGGCCCAATGTATCACACTCATTATTACCAGTAGGTATGGGGTACTTTTCTTGGGTTTTCTTGGGTTCAGCAAACTTCCCCACTGATTTTATACATCTTAATTTGCCGTCCCAGTAAATTTGGCCTGTACTAAATAACACACAGTGGGGAAAAAGGTACGTAAAAAGGCAAGAATGAGTCTGCTGAGGAAGAAGAGGTCAGCCAACACATTAAAACCACTGTTTCCGATTATAATGTAGTGCTCCACGTTGGGGTCCTGACACTTACGGAGGTGCTACTCAACAGCAGAACTGGCACTGCTAACACAACCTGAAACCTAGAAATCTGACAACTACCAAAGAGTGCAATACCAACCTACACACTACCAAGCAGGTGGTTCTAACGTGGCTTCTTGGGACATCACATTATTTAAGTTTTTTCTTTAGAAAGTAGATCAGTAATGGTAATCTAAACACTAATTTTATCTTAGATTAGGAAAACGCATTGTCAGAAGATTCTGCAAGGACAATATCAGTTGCAATAAATGCACATTTGTCTCTCCTCTGTATTTTTTTGGCTGTCATTGCATTGTTTCCAACTCTGGATGACCTTTAGCATCTTGGGCACTATAATCTGTGTCAACGTCTGGGCATCTACTACAATTAGACTCTATCCAATAATATGATAGCGACATGTGAAGTGTTAATTTATGACCTTTGAAATATAATAGCCATATTTGGAATTCATTGTGCAGCACTATTTCACATACAGGTCCTTCTCAAAATATTAGCATATTGTGATAAAGTTTATTATTTTCTATAATGTCATGATGAAAATTTAACATTCATATATTTTAGATTCATTGCACACTAACTGAAATATTTCAGGTCTTTTATTGTCTTAATACGGATGATTGTAGCATACAGCTCATGAAAACCCAAAATTCCTATCTCACAAAATTAGCATATTTCATCCGACCAATAAAAGAAAAGTGTTTTTAATACAAAAAACGTCAACCTTCAAATAATCATGTACAGTTATGCACTCAATACTTGGTCGGGAATCCTTTTGCAGAAATGACTGCTTCAATGCGGCGTGGTATGGAGGCAATCAGCCTGTGGCACTGCTGAGGTCTTATGGAGGCCCAGGATGCTTCGATAGCGGCCTTTAGCTCATCCAGAGTGTTGGGTCTTGAGTCTCTCAACGTTCTCTTCACAATATCCCACAGATTCTCTATGGGGTTCAGGTCAGGAGAGTTGGCAGGCCAATTGAGCACAGTGATACCATGGTCAGTAAACCATTTACCAGTGGTTTTGGCACTGTGAGCAGGTGCCAGGTCGTGCTGAAAAATGAAATCTTCATCTCCATAAAGCTTTTCAGCAGATGGAAGCATAAAGTGCTCCAAAACCTCCTGATAGCTAGCTGCATTGACCCTGCCCTTGATAAAACACAGTAGACCAACACCAGCAGCTGACACGGCACCCCAGACCATCACTGACTGTGGGTACTTGACACTGGACTTCTGGCATTGTGGCATTTCCTTCTCCCCAGTCTTCCTCCAGACTCTGGCACCTTGATTTCCGAATGACATGCAGAATTTGCTTTCATCCGAAAAAAGTACTTTGGACCACTGAGCAACAGTCCAGTGCTGCTTCTCTGTAGCCCAGGTCAGGCGCTTCTGCCGCTGTTTCTGGTTCAATAGTGGCTTGACCTGGGGAATGCGGCACCTGTAGCCCATTTCCTGCACACTCCTGTGCACGGTGGCTCTGGATGTTTCTACTCCAGACTCAGTCCACTGCTTCCGCAGGTCCCCCAAGGTCTGGAATCGGCCCTTCTCCACAATCTTCCTCAGGGTCCGGTCACCTCTTCTCGTTGTGCAGCGTTTTCTGCCACACTTTTTACTTCCCACAGACTTCCCACTGAGGTGCCTTGATACAGCACTCTGGGAACAGCCTATTCGTTCAGAAATTTCTTTCTGTGTCTTACCCTCTTGCTTGAGGGTGTCAATAGTGGCCTTCTGGACAGCAGTCAGGTCGGCAGTCTTACCCATGATTGGGGTTTTGAGTGATGAACCAGGCTGGGAGTTTTAAAGGCCTCAGGAATCTTTTGCAGGTGTTTAGAGTTAACTTGTTGATTCAGATGATTAGGTTCATAGCTCATTTAGAGACCCTTTTAATGATATGCTAATTTTGTGAGATAGGAATTTTGGGTTTTCATGAGCTGTATGCCAAAATCATCCGTATTAAGACAATAAAAAACCTGAAATATTTCAGTTAGTGTGCAATGAATCTAAAATATATGAATGTTAAATTTTCATCATGACATTATGGAAAATAATGAACTTTATCACAATATGCTAATATTTTGAGAAGGACCTGTATACCATAAGGACAAACAGTGATATTCACTCTCAGCACTGACGTAATATCTCATCCAGGATCTAGAAACCACCAAAGCTTCATACATACAATGGTGGCACTGGGTGCGGCAGGTCAGCCTGAAAAAAGCCTCTCTCTTCCCTGTCATGCCTCACCTTCCTACCTCCCCTAACATCCTCATCTCCTTCACCAGACCACAGAAGGAACAAGCACCCAGTCTAACCATCTCCATCCTCTGTGAGATACCAATATCAGACTAAGGGATAATAGTGCATCGATCCCTGAACATGCCCCTATATATCCCTGCATATACAAGCGTGCTTCAATTAAACATCCCAGAGCTTCTCACTCTTACATCACTGGCTTACTAGCATGAATAATTCATATTAAGACACCTGACTGGGCAAGCTCTCTTGTTTCAGCAGATGCGGAAATGTTTCTTTATTTCACGACTTACTGGGGGGAAAGGTAAAAAGCATGCCAGCACCAAAACACAGACTGTTTAGAAGAAACACAGCCAGCGGTGTATCATAAAGGCTGAGGGGATAATCTATAATTGATGAGTAATGTGGAGCCCTTCCGGTAAACCCTGCGCTGCAAGCATATCTCTCATCCCAGCTCTTTCCTAGAATAGCTCAGAAAGCTTTCCACTTGCAAAGACGTGCCCTCAGACAACTTCAGTATCAACAGGGCTCATAAAACATACTGCAACATGGCTGTAACAAAGAGGACAACAATGAATTTAAGCCTTTCATTAAAGCTAATGACATGACATGACTGAATCTCCTTTCATTTTATTTTATTTACAAATACACCAATCAGTATTTTCCCAAACCGAGATCAATGATGAATAATACATATGCTGCAGCAGCATGAAACATTAGGAAGAAGCTACCATCCTAAGCCATCACAAGACCCATGCAGGAACATTCTCTAATCAAGTGCATTTTGTGCAAATAAAGATCCACAATGCATTGCAAGTGTGCATGGGCCAGTTTCACAGTATTTACACTAAGCTTAAGAACAAAATGTATAACAAGATCTAATTGCTCAACATTTAATGTTAGTTTTACTTTAATACAGACTAAAAATCTAGAATAAACACCTGCTAAACTTTGATGTAATACTGGTAAAGGTGGTGCTTTATTGGTTTTCAGATCATGACTATAAATGTTTCTATGTGACTGTAAGTATTTCCAATCAGCAAAATTCGTTTTGCCTGTAAATAAGTAGCCTCCTTTCAGCCAGCTCACCGGTAGCATGCAGCAACACTTGCTGGTCAACTATGCTCCATAAAGCCAGAGAAAACTCCAGTCACTTTGCTATTTTCTCCGGCATCTCAATAAAATAACAGCATGAACAATATGAAGGAAGGTCTTTGCAGTTTTAAAACAGTAACTTTTTTAATCTTGGTATACCTTGATACTGCAACACCAATCAATATTTTCTAAAAAAAAGAGATTCTAAATAATAATAAATACTGCACGAATTACAGTAGCATGAAATATTAGGAAGTAGCTGACATACTAAGCCAACACGAGACCTTAGCAGCAACTTCCTGTAATCAAACTCCGTTTTTGCACGGCAGTGTTCAAAACACATTCTACCAGATTTCACTGGGAAACACTGTTTCTCTTTTCCACTTCTTATTCTAATGTACGGCATCTATATTCAGTCAGTCAGTCATTTTCTATACCGCTTATTCCATAGTGGGTCGTGGGGGAGCTGGTGCCTATCTCCAGCAGTCTATGGGCGAGAGGCGGGGTACACCCTGGACAGGTCACCAGTCCATCGCAGGGCAACACACAACCACCCACACACTCATTCATACACCTAAGGGCAATTTAGAGTGACCAATTAACCTAACAGGCATGTCTTTGGACTGTGGGAGGAAGCCGGAGTACCCGGTGAGAACCCACGCATGCACTGGGACACTCTTTAGGACTCCCAGGCCAGCAGGGGGCCTCCCAAGAGTCTATCACTTCTCACACAGAACATAGATCTCATCAAATTTATAGTTGGAAATAATTTCTTAAATTATTACCTACTCTTCAAAGTTTCCAAAGTTTAAAATATAAATTTAATTTGAATCTAAGTACATATACATACACAGGAATATATTTTCAGTGTAGAAGTTAGGTTAACAATCAGATTTTAATTTTGCAAGTTTATCTATTTGTTAAACTTGCTACTTGTGTCTGTGATGTCACATTTCATGAAGGATATAGCTTCAAACTAATTAATAAATATGTGACAAATGGTCCCCCTTTCCAAACTCTAGGACACAACTATCTGAGCAAACAAGTACCTCGGATAAATTACACTGCCTCCACGTTTTATTTTCAGTTGTTTTATTACAGATAAAATATACTGGATTTGGGGGCCCAAATTAAATTCTGCTCAGGGCCCCATTCAACCTTGGGTGGGCTCTGCTCATGTTTAAGGTAACTTCCTAACACCAGGCCATCAACAGCAAGAATTTTAAAACGAGAAAATAGTGCCCCCGTAACAATTATTGCTTGTAGCCCTGAGGAGATATAAATATCTGGCAGGAGGTTGGCAGACATGCCTGGCCTGATACTTTCATTTTCAGCACCTGCATTGCGGACAGCACCCTGAAAATAAGACCACTGCTGCTCCTGACAAAAACAGCCAGCGGATCGTTACTTCGCACAAGCAGCATTGTAAACTTTCAACAGACGACAGTCAGGACATGACCTTCACTGTAGTTATCAAAAAATAACATTAATGGTCGGAAACCTAGCCGTGCTGTAATGATGTAAAGATGCCATCACTGCATTCAGTGGGGTATCACAACGGCTGTTCTTGCAGCCAGTTTTATGTGTAGCGGCTCAGTTTAAGGAGCCGCAAACTGGCTCGTTATGTGTCAACAGATATTCCCTTGAAATAATTGGGGTACATAAAAATGAAAGTAACTTTCATTAAAAAAAAACAACAACAAAAAAACACACCGGCTTTCTGCGTTTTTCTGAAAATGCGACACCACCCACAAAACAAGGCATAGCCCCTCATTTTTATTCTCGCCTTGCACCGTTTCGCCTATAAGAACCGACGGACAGACAAGTATATTTAAAATAAAATAATTTTAACTAATACAATTCTATGAAAGCGAACCAGCTGAACTAAGAGTGACCAATAAAATACGAAACACAAGCTGATAACAACAGTCCTTTGAAGTTTGATCGTCACGTCTAAATTGGTGTGATAATTTATCTGTTGGAGCAGGTGAATTAAGCTACTACGCCTTTATTGATGTAGCCTAGCTAGAAAGCTAGGAACGCAGAAACGGCAGCTCAACGTTAACGGTGTATATATGTAAGCTTACCTTTCACCTAAAAATACTTGGGCGTCGAGAAGCTTCTGAAATGTAATAAATAGTTGTAATAAATAGTTAACGGCTGGCCGCGGCGGCTATACGCACTCCACCTTGCAGGGCATATCGGTGATGCTGCCAGCGGCTCGCCTCGGTCGGCTGTGTTCCTGTCAGATCTCCCTGAGCTACTAGACAAAATAAAGCGATGCACCATGGGAAGCCAGGGGCAATTACAGACCACAACCCAAATATTTACAACCAAAATATTTATATTTTTCAGTTGATTATTTGAATTTTAAATATATTTGGAATATTCTATGATGTATATTGGAGGGCTAAAAACGATTACTAATTTTAAATAATATTAACTGCGCAGGTGGCGGGTGCGGACCGTCTTGCGTTCATAAGCGTCATCGCCATGGCAACGGAATCATTTGAACGCTCTTTAGAGATGTATTTCCGCCACCTAGCGATACTGTTGTAACATTAAAGTAAGAATTTCTTAATGAATATATGGTACATCCTACATGCGTCAGGTAAAATACCGTGTAAAAAGTAATGTAAAAAATGTAAAAAGACCTAAAGGAATGTAAGGGTGGGAAAGCTGTTAGGCAGGTGGTGGGCAGCAGAGGGCAGCAATGCTCTTCACTAGTAGTCTAAGGAGCTGCTTTTTAACCGTAGCTATTCTTCAGTCAGTCCTGTTTCCTCTTGTCGACACTCACACTGCACACACACAATCTTAGTGCATTTGTGAAAACTGCTGTATGAACAACCTTGTTTCTAAAAAAAAATAAGAGAACAGATTTGAACGCAATGTTTTAAAAAATAAAATCATTTAAAAAACGTATTTGCCAGAGAAGAAATTATCACATTTATAGATAATTATTACTTAAAAACGTATTAATAGAGAGAGAAGGGGGGCATATTCAGGGATCAATGCACTATTATCCCTTAGTCTGATACACTGTAAACGTTTGTGCTTATTTCAAATCTAATGCCACCTGAAGCCAAAACTGCAAAAGTTCCTTATGCAAAATCCCACATCTAATATTGGCTGGACCATGATTAAGTATACAAGTAAAGCAAGTGGTAAATAGTTCAGTAAGGCTAAGACAAAACTTCCCACTGCCCCAGAATATCACAAAATTATTTCTGGCCACATTAAATCCACAGGAAGCAGCTACTGTGTCAAACGATACAAACCCAAAACAAAAGCATCACATTTCATTTCCATCCTTAGAATGAACCTCGTACTCGTACTCGTCATCTTCCCCTTCATCCGGAACCAGGTCACGGGGGAAGCAAGCTCAGTAGAGACGTCCAGAATTCCCTCTCCCCAGACACCTCCTCCAGGTCCTCTGGGGGGAGCCCAAAGCATTCCCAGGCCAGCTGAGAGACATAGTCCCTCCAGCATGTCCTGGGCTGTCCCCTGGGCCTCCTCCTGGTGGAACGTGCCTGGAACACCTCCTGAGGGAGGCGTCCAAGAGGCATCCGGTATAGATGCCCGAGCCACCTCAACCAACTCCTCTCAATGTGGAGGAGTAGCGGGTCTACTCCGAGCTCCTCCCGGATGGCCGAGCTCCTCACTCTATCTCCAAGAGAGTTTTCGGCCAACCTACGGAGGAAGCTCATTTTAGCCGCTTGTATCTGGGATCTTGTTTTTTTGGTCATGACCCAAAGTTCATGCCCATAGGTGAGGATAGGAACTTGACAGAGAGTAGTTCTCTCTTCACCACAACAGACCGGCACAGCGTCCTAATTTCTGCAGCAGCTGCACCGATCTGTCTGTGATCTCCTGGTCCATTTCCTCCTCACTCGTGAACAAGACCCCAAGATACTTGAACTCCTCCACTTGAGGCAGGAACTCCCCTCCAACCTGAAGAGGGCAAGCACACTTTTCCGGTCGAGAACCGTGGCCTTGCACTTGGAGAAGCGGATCCTCATCCCAGTCACTTCACACTCGGCTGTGAACTCACCCAGTGCATGCTGTAGGTCTTGGGTAGAGGGGGCCAGCAGGACTCATCTGCAAAAAGAAATCCACTGGTCCCCAAACCAGACCCCTTCCGGCTGGACTCTCCTCACCAATACCTTGTCATCGGCCTCACCAGGGAGGCTGAGGAGTGTGAACCCCCTGTAGTTGTAACACACCTTCCTGTCCACCTTCTTATGAAGGGGGACCACCACCCCGGTCTGCCAGTTCAGAGGCACTGTCCCCCACCCCCACTGTAAACAGTGTTGGCGAAGCACTGCTTCTCTCTCCTGAGGCGCTGACATTTTGCCAGAATCTCTTCGAGGCCGACCAGTAGTCTTCTCCATGTCCTCACCCAACTCCTCCCAGTTTTTGCCTCTGCCACAGCCCGGGCTGCAGCACGCTTGGCCTCACAGTACCTGTCACTTCTTCTTCAGCTTGATAGCGTCCCTTATTGCTGGTGGTGTTCACCCCCGGATTTGGAGATTGGAGTTGCGACAGGCACCGCAGACCTTACAGCCACAGCTATGGGCGGAGACATAGAGTCCACTTGGACACTATGTCTCCAACCTCCCCCGGAATCTCTTCAAAGCTTTCCCGGAGGTGGGAGTTGAGTACATCCCTGGCCGAGGGCTCCACCAGACGTTTCCAGCAGACCCTCACTCTACGCTTGGGCCTGCCAAATCGGTCTGGCTTCCTCCTCTTCCAGTGGATCCAACTCACTTGGAGCTGTAAACTGTGGTGATCCGTGGACAGCTCAGCCCAACCTTAGAATGAACCTAACGTGTACAAATATAAACAATCTGAGTAAATTGAATTATTATCCACCTCCAGAAATGTTATTTTTCTAAACAGACACTAATCTCTATCTGTCTTTGTCCTGTTTGCTGTGGGGATTCAATTTTTCTGATTTCTTTAGCTGTGTGTTTCTTGCACACTTCCCAACTTCCAAGTTAGAAGGTAAGAAAGCTGTCCTCACTTATTGTCGCGTTGCGTGGAGGTGAAGCAGGACCAAAGTGCAAGCCGGAGAACGGGAGTTGCATGGTGAGTCGAAGGGTTTTAATAATAACGTAAACTGAGAACTAAACCAACACTTACAGCGGGGAACACAGGCAGGGTAACAGGTCAGAACACAGAGACAAAGAAACAGGGATGTCAGCAGTACGAACCAGTGATGAGAACAGAAAACCAAAGAGTATAAATACAGAGGTAGGTTGGGGAATGGACCAATGAACTAAGGTAGCTAATCAGAGAGAGAATCAGGAACAGCTGGTGGAACAGAGAGATCGGAGCTAACTGAGGGAGATTGAATAATGAGCAGGGAGTATAGGGAAGAATAAATCATGAACCTAATCCAATATGAAGAGTAACTTGAAGAACATAGACAGGGGAGTGCAGAGAAACCAACAAAGAACCAAAACCCAAAACCTAACACCGACAGATTCTGACACTCATGTAGAAATCCCCAATGGAGACCCTGTCCCTCCAAAGGAGTATTTATACAGCCAGCTACTCATTTATTATAACATGTAAAATGAGATATAAACATAGAACACTGAGATGAACTAAACCAATACAAAAATTAGCGCCCGTAAGTCTAAGGGTTTACAGCCATTGTTTTCTTGGCCTCTGCTTAAAGGGGATCCAGATCAGTTTAAAATGAAGCTGACAAATCTCTGTCTCACACACACCAACCAAGGCTTCTCTCCCAGCAGAGGTGTGCTTTAACAGTTTGGCAGTACCCATAGGTATGTCTTAATCTATCCCAGAGTCTGTGCTTAGTTTGAAATTTATCTTTTAAGTAGAAACCAAGGAACTGCTTTCTTTCAAACGCTGACATAAATTCAGAAATACGTTAAGCCATGTGGCGCGGGTGCTGGACGTGAGCCTAAAATGTCATACTGATGGAAAGCCAATAAGAGTGAGCTGTTAGGTATTTTTGCAACATCTTGGCAATCATCACACTAACTGAGATCAAACTGTAAATTTATGTTATTTTCTAAATGTGTCTCATCGGTATAGCTGCTGGATCGCAAACTGAGTTTTTACAGAAGCACAAATGAAATGTGGGCACATGGCAGCCTTTCACATACAGCACAGTTGTTTTTTTTTACTCTGTCAAGCTGCCAGCACAAACACTTCTCAGGCTGTAACAGTTTTACAGTTTTTATATTGAAACTGGCAAAGCTGGTGCCTTTACAGCTCTGAAAACCCAGTTTAATTTTCCAACACCCTTTATTTTATTAGTGTCTGCCTATAGAAATACAGTCATCAATGTATCAAGAGTGACATAAAGTAGCAGGGTTAAAGTTTCTCCTGCTATGAAATCATTGAGTTTGTATGGCATAATCTTAAATATGCCGTATGTCCATATTGTGTTTCAGCTGCGGAAATTGAAATTGTTTAGTGTGATTGTCCTGTTGTGAAAGTCAGTTTCTTTTCACTTTTAGCTTTTTGTATGAAGATTTCAAATTGCATTTTAGAGAGGATTTATTCTAACTTACCAGATTCAGCGTAGAAAAGTGCCCAGAGCTAATGGTTTAGCATGGTTAATGAACCCCCAGGAAGAACAGCTTCAGAGGTGCTCCTTTCGCCAAATTCTGGATACATTCCTCACTTGACACAGCTTAAACATCACCAAATTTTCAACAGATTTACCATTTAATGTATAACACACAGCATTATTATGCTACTGAAAATTTCCCAACACCCTAAGTTTTTGAACAATGAAACAAAGTCATATGCACATTTCAGACCTTTTCCACATTTTGTCACATTAGAGCCATTAAATACTTTAATGTATTTTATTGGGATTTTATCTAACAGAGCAACACAAAGTAGCACAAGATTGGGAAATGGAAGGAAAATCGCACCAAATGTTTTATAATTGCAAATATGAAAAGTAGTTGATTTTAGGCACCTTCCCTCTGCAAAATAAAATCCATGGCAACCAAGCAAACCTCTTATTATGCATTCATCCATCCATTTACCGCTTTTTCCATACTGGGTCACAGCTCCAGTGGTCTACGGACGAGACGCGGGGTACACCCTGGACAGGTCGCCAGTCTATCACAGGGCAATACAGAAACACACAGGACAAACAACCATGCATAAAACCATTCATATTTAATGAGACCAATTAACCTTGCCTGCATCGGGAGAGCATGCATACTCCATGCAGAAAGATTGGGTTGGTTGGGATTTGGACACAGGATATTTTCTGTGCAACGGGCAACAGTGCTACCAACTGCGCCACTGTGCAGCCCCACCTCTTATTATATTACCATCAAGTTAGAGCAGAGAGCAGATTTAGCATGAGGTTTAAACTTTAAACTGTTATCAAACAATCAAAAACCCAAAGTAATACTGAATGCACTCAGTCATTTGAACACATTTTTTCTAATTATGTGAAGTCCAAATAAATGCAGTTTGTCTGTATATAGTTTTGGTCACAAGAGCGGTGACATAGTTCCCCTGTGTGTAATTAGGTCACAGTAAAAAAATCTCCTAGGTTTGTTAGAGAACATTGGTGAAGCAACATGAAGACCAAGGAGCACAGCAGACAGGTCAGGCAGGAAATTGTGGAGTTTAAAGATTTAAGCACTAGTTAGAACTAGTAGGAAGATGGGTGGAACTAAATCCAGGCCAATCCTGGAAGAAAACCTGTTGGAAGCTGCAAAAGACCTAAAAGACCAAAAGGTTCCCCTTCCAGCAGGACAACCCTAAATATCCATCAAGAGCTACAACGGAATGCTTTGGATCAAAGCATATTCATTGGTCAATTTGGCCCGGCGAAAGTCCACACCTAAATCCAAATGAGAATGTGTAGCAAGACATTAAAACTTTTGTTCACCTCCAATCTCCGTCCAGTCTGACTAAGCTTGAGGTGTTTTGCAGAACCTTCAGTCTCCAGATGTGCAAACCTGATAGAGACATACCCCTAAACACTTTTCAGCTTTAACTGCAGGAAAAGTTAGTTTTACAAAGTATGAACACATACATGCCACACTTTTCAGACCTTTTCAGACCTTCATTTGTGATTTTCTTTTTACTTTTCATTTGGCACTACTTTGCGTCAGTCATCACATAAAATCACAATAAAATACACTGACATGTGTGACTGTAATATGATAATGTGGAAACATTACACATTATACAATGAGTATAAAAACATGTTCCTATGAATAGTTTAGCAAGATATTGTTGGATAGCTCATTAAATTTAAATGCATTCATTCTTATTTGAAAGCTGCAGGTAGCAGGACTTCAAACCACACAAATCAAATGGAAAATAAAATGATACAATTAGTAAAAAAAAAACACTTATAAAGAGTTATTTCAACAGCAATACATTTTCTCTGACACAACTTTGTGTCAGCTATGAAAAATGCGAGAAATTTACTAGCTAGGAAAGCAAAGAGAGGAAATTAAAGCAGACATGTTAAACGTTAGAATCCTGATGGACAGCCCTGCTGTGGCGCAATTACATATCTGCTGCCAAAATGTCTTTATTCTGGTAATGAGGCTGGACTGCAGGAACCTGGATTTTTCTTTGCAGCTTTTTTGATGTCCACTGAGAGCAATGCACTTATTACAGTTTAAATTTGACGTACTATTTATGAAGCGCTTATGAAGCACTAACATCAGACTTTGATGTGGGCATAACCCAAGGTGCCTCCTTCTGCCAAGAAACTTTACCAGTGGGATCAAATTAAATCACAAGGCTTGAAAGCACAAATTTCAAAACATAGCAAACTGGACACAGAAGATACAGAATACAGGCTTGTGGATTCTTCTGTTATGTTTGAATATCATCTTCAGTTAAATCAGTCGGTTAATGCACTACACAACATGCATGTGAAGTGAAGCATTTTTGAGAAGGTGGAGAAACTTGTTTTACATATTTCTTTATGCTCCGAGTTGCAGGAAGTTGAAGCCTTTACTTTTTTTTTTTTTTAACCGGGGTACAGAATATACATTACAGACATTAGAAACTAAGCTGGCCTAAGGTTAAAGAGCCCTGGGCAAAATTTGATTTGGGGACCAACTTCCAGGAAAACTCGATGTCCAACAGGGCCCGTATTCACAAAGATTCTCAGAGTCCTCTCAGAGAGCTCCTATCTTAGCCTTAAAATACCTGGCAAGGACTCCGAGCTTAAGAATGATTCTGTTGGCTGCTGAGAGCGACTCTGAGCCTCTGAGCGAGAGGACAGAACTTCGTATCTTAGTGAGCAGGTGTGGTTGACCCTCGTGTGACATTGTCTTCTAAGAGCTGTGACTGGTTGGTAAGAGAAACAATAAAAAAAAACAAAAAACAAATGCGATCCTAGTAATCAATGGAGAGAAATTAACAGATGATAGAATTTAGACTGGATTCAGAAATGTGCAAATCATGATGAAAAACTTAGCAAGATTAAATTAATTGTTACAAAGCATCAACATGTTTGAACGTAGCTTTTTTACATGCTCATCATTATTTTGATTTAGTTGCCATGCTGGGCGTTTTTAAACTACACCTATTTAATATTAATCTAATACTAATATTAAAATTCTGCATTTTACTGTGATCTCCTTGTATAGAGGTTTAGTTAGGTAAAATTAGCAAAACAAAACAGAAAAAAATGCGGAGAAATCCGAACTGTACAGAGGAGCAGAGCCTGTTGGTGGAGGAGAATGGAGTGTTAAAAGGTAGATTTGGCCTCTGACTGTCGTTTCGGCCTACGGGCCGAGCAGTAGTGTGGAGTACCCAGCCTTCTTGGCGTCCCTGTCAGGGCTGCTGGATAGTGCCCCTCCCGGGGACTCCATTATTCTGCTGGGGGACTTCAACGCCCACGTGGGAAACGATAGTGACACCTGGAGAGGCGTGATCGGGAGGAATGGCCTCCCCGATCTGAATCCGAGTGGTGTTTTGTTACTGGACTTCTGTGCTAGTCACGGATTGTCCATAATGGACACCATGTTCAAACATAAGAGTGTCCATCAGTGCACTTGGCACCAGGACACCCTAGGCAGGAGGTCAATGATCGACATTGTTGTCGTATCATCAGACCTTCGGCCGCATGTTTTGGACACTCAGGTGAAGAGAGGGGCTGAGCTGTCCACTGATCACCACCTAGTGGTGAGTTGGATCCGCTGGAGGAGGAGAAAGCCGGACAGACTTGGCAGGCCCAAGCGCATAGTGGATGTAGTGGATAGGGATGTATTCAACTCCCACCTCCGGGAGACTTGATTCCGGGGGATGTTGGAGATATAGAGTCCGAGTGGACCATGTTCTCCGCATCTATTGTCGATGCTGCTGCCTGTAGTTGCGGTGCTGCGGTGCCTGTCGCGGTGGTGGACACCGGCAGTAAGGGACGCTGTCAAGCTGAAGAAGGAGTCCTATCAGCTGTGGTTGGCTTGTGGGACTCCTGAAGCGGCTGAGGAGCCGCTGCTCCTCCACATCGAGAGGAGCCATTTGAGGTGGCTCGGGCATCTATACCGGATGCCTCCTGGACGCCTTCCTCGGGAGGTGTTCCAGGCACGTCCCACTGGGAGGAGGCCCAGGGGACGGCCCAGGACACGCTGGAGGGACTATGTCTCTCGGCTGGCCTGGGAACACCTTGGGCTCCCCCCGGAGGAGCTGGAGGAGGTGTCTGGGGAGAGGGACATCTGGGTGTCTCTGCTGAGTCTGCTGCCCCCGCAACCCGGATAAGCAGAAGACGACGACGAGTACGAGTACGAGCATACACACATTTACTTCTGCACTGACTAAAAACAAGCAGACAACAGCTAGAAGCATAACAATCTCTGAGGTTGTTTGTCGTAATTTGTAAGACATCATATATGTACAATGATACATATAAAACTTTGATATATTATAATATTTTATGGTTGGTAATTTCACCATATAGTGTAGTCACAGAGCAATTCATAAATTCAACATGATGCTTAATAACAGCATCGCCATAGTTTCACAACAATGACATCTGACAAGAACCAAATAACTATAAAATACAACTCTGTATTTGATGTGGGGCAGGGGGCACTTAGCCTTTTATGTTTTTAGAGCCGCTAGAGGACTGATCTTCAGATGCTTTTCATCCAGTCTGAGTGAACTTGAGCTATGTTGTAAAGGAGAATGATCAAGGATTTCAGACCCAAGATGTGCAAACCTGATAGAGACAAAGCTCAAAAACGTTCGGTTGTAATTGCTACAAAGCTACTTTTAAAATGACTCAGGGGGTTGAATACGAATGCACACCACACTATTCAGGATTTTATTCTCAAAAACATGTTGAAAACCATGTATTGTTTTCCTTTAACCTCACAAATATGGACTATTATATGTTCGTCTGTCACATAGATCCAAATAAGATACACTGGAGTTTGTTGTGGTAATGTGACATAATATTGAAAAGCAGTATAAATGCTTTTGCAAGGCACTCTAGTAACAACCATGAGTTTAGGAAAGCTGCTAGACATAAGAAATAACAATACTATTAGCAGGTTTAAAGCTAATAATCACAGCCTATTGAGTTCATGAAATCTAGAGAATGTGAAATGCGAAAACAACAGATTTTGTTTATTTAAAAAAGATAAACATTAGCTTTTTCCCCAATTTTGCCATTGTAGTAATGAAGTTATGTCTTTAGGAATGTAGATAAATATATGAAATTAATACTGGGTCTTATAAACTAAAACATTTTGAACAATATTTAAAAATACATATAAAAGAATCTGATTGACTGATTGGAAAAGTGCGCTGGTATTTTCTGGAGCTGGGGTTAAGACTTTATTTAGCTGACAAGAATGAGTTCGTGTTAATAAGTAATTGAATTAGTAAAAAAAACAAAAAACGTGGAGTTCTTCAAGATTCCAGTCACAGGCCGCATTTATCCTCATCTGCCTAGCTCAGACTATGGAGTACCTCCACATCTCATACAATATCTATGGCTTTGATTTACAACATATTTCTGTGTTACCACTTGACCATAGTCCACAACATTCATTGAGTCAATGGGTGCAAAATGTACATGAGTGGTTGGTTCAGAGTGTCCCTAAACTCACTAATTTGGGTCCTAAATGTTTCACAAAAGATCACCAAGCATCCAAAAAACCTAGGTGTCATTGTGAACTTTATAACAACTACATAAATTCAATTCACTTCAATTCTAAAATACTTTTTTCATCCCAAAGAAAAATTAAATATTGTTGTTGCTCATATGCAGGTTTCTTCAAAGAGTCGTTGTAGATGCTGATGGCTGTGGGCAGGAAGGATCTCCTGTAGCGCTCCGTCTTACAGCAGATCTGAAGAAGCCTCTGACTGAAGACACTCTGTTGTTGTAGGACAGTCTCATGAAGAGGATGCTCAGGGTTCTCCATAATGTTCTTCATTTTATGAAGAATCCTTCTTTGCACAGGCATCTCCAGAGGTTCCAGAGGAGTCCCCAGAACAGAACTAGCCTTTTTTATCAGCTTGTTGAGCTTTTTTAAGTCCCTGGCTCTGATGCTGCTACCCAAGCAGATGATGGCAGAAGAGATCACACTCTCCACAACAGACTTATAGAAGATATGCAGCATCTTCCTGCAAACATCAAAGGACCTAAGCTTCCTCCGGAAGTACAGTCTGCTCTGTCCCTTCTTGTAGACGACTTCACAGTTGCATCTCCACTCCAGTGTGTAGTCCAGGTGAACACCGAGGTATTTATACTCCTCCATCACCTTCACTTCTTCTCCCATGATGGAAATTGTGTTGACCTATTCTTATTTCTCTTAAAATCTACAGTCATCTCCTTTGTTTTAGTCACGTTCAAGATGAGATGAATGATTTCTACAACATGCCACAAAGTGGTCCACCAGATCTCTGTACTGAACTTCTTGTCCATCTCTGATCCAACCCAAGACTGCAGAATCATCCGAGTATTTCTGCAGATGACAGAAGTCTTTCTTGTACTGGAAGTCTGAGGTGTACAGAGTGAAAAGGAATGGTGAGAGTACAGTCCCCTGTGGTGCTCCTGTGCTGCTGACTACCTGGTTAGACTCACAACCCTTCAGTCTCACAAACTGTGGTCTGTTTGTCAGGTAGTCTTTGATCCAGGAGATTGTTGAGGCCTCCACCTGAGTCTTCTGGGGTTTCTGACAAAGCAAATCAGGTTGAATTGTATTAAATGCACTGGAGAAATCAAAGAACATGATCCTCACAGTGCTACTGGCTTTGTCCAGATGACAGTGGGTTTGTTGAAGCAGGTGTATGATGGCATCTTCAACTCCAACTCCACAGCGATAAGCAAACTGGAGGGGGTCCTGATGGTTCATTGTTTGCTAACTCAGGTGGGCCAACAGAACCTTCTTGGTGTCGGATGTCAGGGCAACAGGTATATAGTCATTGAGGAGTGATGGGTGAGTTTTCTTTGCTACCGGAACAAGACAGGAGGTCTTCCACAGCACTGGAACCTTCTTCTGGGCCAGGCTAAGGTTGAGGTGCTGCAGAATCCCACAGAGCTGCTCTGCACAGGCCTTCAGGACTCTAGGGCTTAGATGATCTGGACATGCAGTCTTATTCCGGTTCAGTCTCTCCAGTTGCCTCTTCACATGACTTTTTGAGACACACTGGTAAAAGGTGGAGGGAAAGGGAGCATCAGCATCTTCTGATTTGGTCGAAGGCAAACATGTAGAAGCAGAAGGGTCCATGGCTGAGGTGGAAGAAAACATTTGAGTTGTGGGTCAAAGGAGGGTGGGATGTCTGTTTGGCTGTGAGCAGGAGAGGAGGATGCTAACCTTTTTCGGAACTGAACCTGTTAAAGAATGTGTTTAGTTCATTGACTGTGTCTAGACATCCATCAGTCCCATCTTCCTTCTGCTTGACGCCTGTGATCTTCTTCATCCCTGACCACAGATCTCTGATACTGTTTTGCTGGAGTTTGCTCTCCAGGTTCTTCTTGTAAACCTCCTTGCTGTCTCTTATCTTGACTTTAAGTTGCTTCTGTGTACTTCTCAATAATTGCCCATCTCCCTCTCTGAAGGCTCTTTTTCTTATTAAGCAGGTCCTTCAGGTCACTGGTGATCCAGGGTTTGTTATTGGGGAAGCATCTCATGGTTCTGGTGGGGATGATGTTATCCACACAGAAGTTTATATAGTCGGTTACACACTCAGTCATGGCATTGATGTCCTCTCCATGTGGCTGGCACAGTGCATCCGAGTCTGTAGCCTCAAAGCACCTCAAAGTCTATTACTGAATCAGCCTACTCTCACTCTAAAATATTGCAAGAGCAAAGGGCTCCCTGTCAAAACAGGATTCAGAAAAAAAATATTTATCTATTTTCAGTAGGTTAGAAGGCATGGTGTCTATATTTCTGTAAAAAAAAACAAGGTAATTGTCAGAGTCCTGACCAACACCTTGAATTTAAATCACATTAAATCTGTCAAAGTTTTCTTCACAGATTTGACCAACATGCAGAATGAGACTCAGGAGGCAGGACAAAAGCTAAACAAGTTTATTTGACGGGTAATGGAAGTTGGACTGGAACCGGGACTGGAGGTACACCACTGTACGGGAAAGGAGGACAGGTAAGTTCTCTGAAGACAAATGGGGTACTGGGAATTGGAGCAAGATCTGAGCGTATCGTTTTGATGAATAGAGGTTGGCGTGGAAGACTGATTGTACAATTGCGCCGCTCAAGGTGGCAGCAGGTTGGAGTAGCTCTGTTACTTTTGATTCTGATTTATTCTTTTTTGGGAACTATTCCTCTTGTGGTGGATACAGTTTATTTTTTTTTTTGGATGACTGTTCATATTATTTACCCAGAGAGTTCACCAGTGTTATTTTGGCAACAGTTTACATTCCACCTTCCGCTGTTGCTGACACTGCATGTGATGCCATCAGCTCAGTTGTTGCTAAGCTACAGACACAAAACCCCAATGCTTTTGTGGCAATTTCTGGTGATTTTAACCATTCTTCACTCTCTGCTACACTTCCAACGTTTCAACAATTTGTCAGCTGCTCTACCAGAGAAAACAAAACATTGGATTTGTTTTATGCAAATGTCAAGGACTCATACATCTCTACAGCAAGACCTCCTCTAGGCAAATCAGATCACAATCTTGTTTTTCTCTGCTTGAAATGTAAGCCCCTTGTTCAGAGGCAACCTGTAATAAAGAGGACTGTGAGAAAATGGTCACAGGAAGCTGAAGAAGCTCTGCAAGGTTGCTTTGAGGCTACAGACTGGGACGCACTGTGCCAGCCACATGGAGAGGACATCAATGCCTTGACTGAGTGTGTAACCGACTATATAAACTTCTGTGTGGATAACATCATCCCCACCAGAACCGTGAGATGTTTCCCCAATAACAAACCTTGGATCACCAGTGACCTGAAGGACCTGCTTAACAAGAAAAAAAGAGCCTTCAGAGAGGGAGACAGAGAATTATTGAGGATTATACAGAAGCAACTTAAAGTCAAAATAAGAGACAGCAAGGAGGTGTACAAGAAGAAGCTGGAGAGCAAGCTCCAGCAAAACAATATCAGAGATGTGTGGACAGGGATGAAGAAGATCACAGGCTTCAAGCAGAAGGATGATCAGACCGATGGAGGTCTGGACAGAGCCAATGAACTGAACACATTCTTCAAAAGGTTTCGTTCAGAAACAAGCTTCGCATCCTCCTCTGCTGCTCACAGCCAAACAGACATTCCATCTTCCTTTGACCCACATGACCCACAGCTGTCCAGTAACACCTCACATTTTTTATCTTCCACCTCAGCCCTAGACCCTTCTGCTTCTACATGTTTGCCTTCAACCATATCAGAAGATGCTGATGCTTCCTTTGCTTCCCCCTTCCACCTGTGTGTCTCAAGAAGTCAGGTGAAGAGACAACTGGAGAGACTGAATAGGAATAAGGCTGCAGGTCCAGATCATGTCAGCCCTAGAGTCCTGAAGGCCTGTGCAGAGCAGCTCTGTGGGATTCTGCAGCACTTCTTTAACCTTAGCCTGGCCCAGAAGAAGGTTCCAGTGTTGTGGAAGACCTCCTGTCTTGTTCCGGTACCAAAGAAAACTCACCCATCAGTCCTCAATGACTATAGGCCTGTTGCCCTGACATCTCACATCATGAAGGTCCTAGAGAGACTCCTGTTGGCCCACCTGAGTAAGCAAACAGTAAACCATCAGGACCCCCTTCAGTTTGCTTATCGCTGTGGAGTTGGAGTTGAAGATGCCATCATACACCTGCTTCAACAAACCCACTGTCATCTGGACAAAGCCAGTAGCACTGTGAGGATCATGTTCTTTGATTTCTCCAGTGCATTTAATACAATCCAACCTGATTTGCTTTGTCAGAAACTCCAGAAGACTCAGGTGGAGGCCTCAACAATCTCCTGGATCAAAGACTACCTGACAAATAGACCACAGTTTGTGAGACTGAAGGGTTATGAGTCTAACCAGGTAGTCAGCAGCACAGGAGCACCACAGGGGACTGTACTCTCACCATTCCTTTTCACTCTGCACACCTCAGACTTCCAGTACAAGACAGACTCCTGTCATCTGCAGAAATACTCGGATGATTCTGCAGTCGTGGGGTGGATCAGAGATGGACAAGACGTTCAGTACAGGAAGGTAGTGGACCGCTTTGTGGCATGGTGTGGAAACAATCATCTCATTTTGAACGTGACTAAAACAAAGGAGATGATTGTAGATTTTAAGAGAAACAGGAATAAGTCAAAAACTATTTCTTTCATGGGAGAAGAAGTGGAGGTGGTGGAGGAGTATAAATACCTCGGTGTTCACCTGGACAACAGACTATAGTGGAGATACAACTGTGAAGCCATCTACAAGAAGGGACAGAGCAGACTGTACTTCTTGAGGAAGCTTAGGTCCTTTGGTGTTTGCAGCAAGATGCTGCATATCTTCTATAAGTCTGTTGTGGAGAGTGTGATCTCTTCTGCCATCATCTGCTGGGGAAGCAGCATCAGAGCCAGGGACTCAAAAAAGCTCAACAAGCTGATAAAGAAGGCTGGTTCTGTTCTGGGGACTCCTCTGGAACGTCTGGAGATCATTGTGGAAAGACGGATTCTTCATAAAATGAAGAACATTATGGAGAACCCTGAGCATCCTCTTCATGAGACTGTCCTACAACAACAGAGTGTCTTCAGTCAGAGGCTTCTTCAGATCTGCTGTAAGACGGAGCGCTACAGGAGATCCTTCCTGCCCACAGCCATCAGCATCTACAATGGCTCTTTGAGGAAACCTTCATAATATGAGCTATAATAACATTTAATTTCCCTTTGGGATTAATAAAGTATTTTTGAATTGAATTGAATTGAATTGAATGTGGAGCCTGGGAGGACTGATTTGACGCTGCTGCGGAACCGGTGAATTATCCATGATGACGGTGAGTACTTCTGCAGAGGCTTTGGTGAGTATAGACAATGGGATATCCGTATCAATAAACTTGAGATGAATTACCTGATGAGTCTGTGGTGAACAATTGGTGGAGGGTGAGCAGGGTTCGCTTGTCTGGAGGAATTGGTATTGAGCTGTCAGTAGTGATGTTACCCCTAACACCGGGGCTTCAAAGCACGTTTCAAACTCAACAGGGTAGCTATGGTGAAGCAGTGGGTCAGAGCTTGCTTTGTGTGACGTCCCCGATGACGTGTGAACCTCTTCACTGCTTCATTCAGACCGAGTCAGCTGACTGCTTCGAGTTGACTGGCGGAGTTTCAAACATTTGGCGCGATTCAGTGTATTTAAGATGGCTCAAGCCCCGGTTCACATCCCCCTTCTACACGTATTATATGTTACGAACAGCTCTCGTTTTTGGATATTTGGAGTTTTGGTGGATTATTCTGTCATGGAGCAACCACCTAGGAAGCGTTCCCAAGTGTGGGAATATTTCGATTTGGTGCCCCCTAATAAGGTAATGCACATTCAAAGTGTTTATTACAAAGCCTATGGCCTATACTATGCAGTAGTGTTATAGTCATGGTATCATGTTATGCAAGAGGTACGGTAATGGGTTGTTATCTTGGTCTTACAGGTGCAGTGTTTGCATTGCCCACAGCTGCTGACGAATAAAAGTAATATGTCATCAATGCTGAGGCATTATAGAGCCATACACAAGAACACTCAGCCTTGTGCCACCAATCAAGGTCAGCATAATATAGATATACATGCAGAATTAGAAAGAATGTTAAATGTTTGTAAGTTTTGATTGTTTTGAATTGTATAAGATTGTGTCTGGCATTGACTGAACAGTCATGCATACTTTTCAAACCTTCTTCCCACACTTCATCAGATATCTGCTGTCCTAACTCATCCTCCCATGCCTTCCTGATGCTAGTTGTGTCCACCGGTATATTGTTGAGAATCTTATAAAAGTATGACACCGCCCCCCGGTTAATCAGATTGAATTTGTTTATCACCTCCAGGGCTTCGTGTTTGGTAAGAATTCCAAAATGTGTTATGTTTTTACTAACATAGTCCCAGATCTGTAGAAAACGAAAGAAACCTGACCGAGGAACATCATATACAGAGCACAACTGAGCAAAAGATGCAAAGATACCATCAATATATAGATCCTCTATCGCACAGATACCTTTCGTTCCCCGCATTTGGAAAACGGCGTCACTGAGACCCGGAACAAAGGATTTTCACAAATGGGGGCATCAAAGTAGACTGTCTGAGTTTTTATGTAATTCTGTATCTGCTTCCAAATTCTTATAGTATAGCCAATAACAAAAACTATTATTATAAAGTGTTTTTTTTATTTTAATAGGACTGTTAAGGAGGGCAATCAGGGACGTATTGTGACAATGCGTGTGACAATTGTGACAAGGCAGGACAATAATTGTTGGATGAGTGCGGGCCTTTCTTCCACCATGCCATAATGGACAAGTGAGCTGCCCAATAATATAATTTGAAATCTGGCAAGGAGAATCCACCTTTTGTTTTTGGTTTACGTAAGTGTTTTTTGGAGATTCTGACATTGTTATAGCCCCAAATAAAGGGGATGATAATGGAGTCTAACTGTTTGAAGTATGACACACCTATAAAACATGGAACAGAATGGAATAAATCAAGAAACCATGGAAATACCACCATTTTAATAGTGTTAAGAGAGTCTTCCAAATGTCAACATTCTGCTTAAGTTGTAAGATTTTATTCTGCCAATTCAATTGTTGGAGCTTTTATGGTCTCCTCGTTATCATCACACCTAAATATGTGAAGGTGTTATGGGTTATCTTAAATGGCGCGCACTGCAAAAAAGTCAGATTGTCTCCTGATGTGAGGGGCATTGCTTCACTCTTATCCCAATTAATGGAGAAACCAGAGAAGCTGCCAAAGGTTTTGATCGTCTTTAAAAGGGGAATCAGTGACACCCGTGGGTCAGAGACATATAAAAGTATGTCATCGGCATAGAGCGAAATGTGATGCTTATGACTAAACATCTCGGTAGGCAATATTTGGGAGTTTTGCCCAATACCTGCGGCCAGGGGTTCAATAACAATTGCGAAGAGAAATGGAGAAAGCGGGCAACCCTGACGTGTCCCTCTGTAAATAGCAAAGGGACAGGAGATATTTTGGTTAGTAATAACAGTAGCAGTTGGGTATGAGTAAATTATTTTAATCCATTTTATAAATAGAGGCCCAAAACCAAATTTATTTAGAGCATACATCATATATGGCCATTGAATTTGGTCAATGCATGCTGTGCGTCTAGTGAAATAACCATGGCCTCGTCTATATGGTTTGAGTATAGTATATTGAAAAGACGCCGTAAATTAAAAAACGTGTCTACCTGGCAAAAAGCCAGTCTGATCTGGATGAATGATTAAACTTACGTATTCTCTGAGTTTGTTAGCTAGGCTTTTCCCAAGAATTTTGGTTTCTAAAGGTAATAAGGAAATTGGGTGATAGGAAGAAACAACCCCCAGGTCACGACCAGGTTTGGGAATAAGCGAGATATTGGCTTTGTATAAAGTAGGAGGAAGTTTAGCTACTAGTTTGGAGTGGTTTGGGACTGAATGCTTTGAAAAACTCAACGCTGAAACCATCGGGACCTGGCGCTTTATTATTGGGAAGAGACGAGATGACAGATTCAATCTCCTGCAGAGTTATATTAGCTTCTAGTACTTCCACTGAGTCTGACGGTAGTCTCGGCAGGATTAGGTTATCAAAGAACCTTTCAATTTTTTCAACATCTAATTTTCCCTGCGATTGATAAACTTTTGCAAAGAAGTCTGCAAAGCAGTCGTTAATTTTATCTGGATCTGTGAGTAAAGTGCCATCTTCAAGCTTAATACGATGTATAGCTCTCAATGCCTGCAACTGTTTAAGCTGTCGACCTAGTAATTTATGTGGTTTGTCGCCCAACTCAAACCATCTTTGTTTAACTTGTACCAGCAATCTAGAAACATTTCTTGGCATAATAGAATTATATTCATATCGCAGAGCTGTTATTTTATTTAGAGTATCTGGACTCTGTTGTAATTTGTGAGTTGTCTAGGCTAGTCAGGAGATTGTCTATTTCATTTAACCTCAACTTGGACTCTTTGTTTTTTGCCGCCTCGTACGACACTATACATCCCCTTATGACCGCCTTCATAGCTTCCCAAAGCATTGTCATCCACATCCCCTGTGTCATTAGAGCTCAAGTATAACTTGATATCGTTTGAGATATAGGAGCAAAATTCTTTATCCTTCAGCAGAGCGTTATTCAGGCGCCAATTGCACCTACCCTTCTCATAATCCAGTTTAAGATTCAAACACACAGGCGCATGATCTGATATGTGAATATTGCAGTATTTACAGCCTAATACTGATGCCAGCAATCTAGAGTCTAACAAAAAGTAATCAATCCTAGAATAGGGTTTATGAACTGCAGAAAAGTATGAATAATTTCTCCCGGTGGGGTATAGCAGTCTCCAGATGTCAACCAAATTATGAGTTTAATAAATTTTTAAGAGTCTCTCCACTCTTGGATACACCAGATTGAGGGCGTTGTCTATCCAAAACTGGATCTTAGGTCAGATTTAAGTCCCCTCCAATGATAATGTTAGAGCTAATCAAATCTGGCACTGCATTAAAAAGGTTCTGAAAAAAGATGGGATCATCAAAATTGGGCCCATATACATTGATTAATGTCACTGGTGTTGAATTTAGCAGCCCGCTTACGATCACATATCTTCCCCTATGATCTGAAATTGTCTGATTGTGGGTAAACGGTATATTTTTTCTTATAAATATTGCGACCCCCTCGTTTTTGTGCTGAAATTTGACTGATATATATGAGAAGCCCATGAGGGGCTAAGAACCTTAGCAGCTGTTTTCTTAATGTGAGTTTCCTGAAGAAAACAAATATCGGCCTTCAAAGAACGGAGGTGTGAATATACTTTGCCTCTTTTTAGAGGACTATTTACCCCTCGAACATTCCAACTTGCGATACTTAAATGGATCGGTTAACATTCGTTTGTGTGCAAGCTATTAACTAACTGTTGCATTACTGCGGAGCTACCTATAGAATATTCAAAATAGACCGATGTGCAAAAAACATTCCTCCCCAAAAAATGTCTAATCCCTCCCAACATCAAACCTAACTGAACAGAACCAGGGGCGGTGTCTCCAATACCCCAACCAAAAGCTAAACCAAGCAGTCCACAAGGGGGCGAACTAGTAACATAGCTACCCATCTCCCCAACCGAAACTGCCCAACTCAACACAATGAAAAGCATCAAAATTGCTAATTATTTTTTCCCACCAAGAAACAAACCAATAATTTCTCCTAACATTACACACATTCAAATATAGTGATAAAGGAATCGAACCACCTGCTTTAACTCTATGCGTTACATTAACGCTCAGCTTGGACTCCTGCTTTACTTGCACTGCCATACTTGCACAATGATCATCTGCACTGTTGTATTGCTCTTGCATCTTATACTGCTCTATACTTACTCTCACTCACTTAAAACTGTGCACATATATTTATATTATATTGTAGATATGTTTATACTTTTTAATTTGTATTGTATTGCACGGACTACACCAAAACAAATTCCTTGTATGTCCAAAAACGTACTTGGCAATAAAGCTTTTCTGATTCTGATTCTGATTCTGATTCTGATTCTGCTTTATTCAGACTCAGACCGCCAGGTCGCTCTCTCACGGCTCAGGAATTTGTCCCCATCCCCTGGAGTGTTGGAATTAGCTGTGTTATTGTTCACAGTGACCACAAACTTTGCAGGGTACCGAAAACCATACCGAATCCTGTTGGATCTGCATTTCTCCCTGATAGCTTGGAACGCCTGACGCTTCTTCATCATGGTCAAGGTGAGGTCGGGAAAGATGAACACCGGGCGCCCGTCATATTGCAGAAGGCCCTTTTCTCTCGCCAACCGCAACACCCGCTCCTTCTCCTGAAAATAGTGCAGCTTGACGATAATGGCCCTCGTCTTTCTCTCCTTAGCCTGTGTCAGGCTCCGGTGCGCCCGATCCACCTCGACCGGTCGATTGAAGTTGTCTTCTCCCAGCAGCTTCGGTAGCAATTTGATGATAAAATCCATTGGCTTACTATTCTCCGCTTTCTCTGGTATGCCGACAATACGAATATTCTGCCGAGATATTCCAGCTTAGCTTGCTGCTGAGAGCATTGAGCCACCAAGCCATCCATCTGTCATGTGATTCGGCTGTGGCCTCAATTAATGACACACGGTCGCAAATATCAGATAGTGCTGCCCTGAGGCTGGAGATTGAACTGTTGAGCTCAACAGGTCTCATGTCAACCGTGCCACTAAGCTTGTTAATAGCTGCCAGGACGTCCTCATTGGTTGCCGATGGGTTTGAAGTGCTAGCGCTAGCCACCTCAGCGCATGCCAGCTTCGTCTGGCCGTCTAAAATGTCGTCCCTGGAGCCTTTGTCTTTCTCATTACTTTTAGGTTTCGTCATCTTGCTTATAGAGTGGTCACTAATATTATGAGTCGACTAAGCAGAGGTTCTTAAAAATTATTTAGGGTGAAATAATAGTGAAGTTGAGTCGGAGCTTCCTCAGAACACGTCAACTCCATCTTGAGACCTAGGCCACAACCCTTATTTATTTTTTTTAGGATCCAGAAAGCAAGAGCTTGATGAAGCTCTTGTGGACTTCATAATGAAGGACTCCCAGCCTTTCACTGTATCCAAACCTATACCACGCAGCCAAACAGTTTCTTGTCACACCAGCCTCCTCTGTTCCCTGTGAAAGAGTATTTTCCAAAGCTGAAGAAATTTTCTCAAAAAAAAGAAACCGTTTGAGCCCTTCTACTGTGCAGAAATTACTTTTCTTGAATAAAAACCCCTGAAGTAACACAAACACCCTCTTTATTACACCAAGCACAATGTCCAAAAACACTCAGTACACCAAGCACACTCCCAAAGAAAATATGAATGATAAATCAAAAATGTTCACTTCATTTATTTATTTTTTTAGTTATTTATTTAAAATGGGACAGTGGAATTTCATAAACCAAATGACAATTCAGGTTAAAGAAGCCAGAATTAGCCTAATGGCTATTTTTCATCTGTAATCCCCTACAGTTCACATTGTTTTTAAATTATTATTTTTTCATGGGTTAATTACTCAGAATTTTTAATGAGTTACTAAAAACACATATGTACAACACGCATATATATATATATATAAGTGCTATTATTTACACAAGAAGTGCATCACATTTGCAGGGCTGCATTTGATGCAACAATCACTACTGCCAGTAGATGTCAACCAAGGGAATTGAATGAAGCTTCAGGTAGTGAACCACTTTATGACACAATGGTAGGATCCAAAACTGAGGACTTTAAGCCAGAGCTGATGGTTGCGAGAGCGTGAAACCGGGACTTGAGGATTCCTGAGGAAGGAGCACAAAAAAGGTCATACTTTGAACATAACTCTGGACTGATTATACAAGGCTTGGCCATAGGAGTTAAAACAGAGGTTCACACTCAGGCACTGGAGTGCTGACAGCTCCACCTTCTTATACTCCTCCAGGTGATGGAAATGCGGCACACCTGTTACCCTCCATACCAAGGGATCTTGGTGGCATCTAGTGGTGAGTAAGTGTTAACAGCAGGTAAAAACAACACATGAAAACTCCCAGACTCCGACAAAATCCTTAAATCACTGGTCTGACTTCCTGTTTGTAAAAGGATGCTATTTAAAATCTTGTTAATGGTGTGTAAGGCACCAAATGATTGTGGATCTAAATACATTTAAAAGTTGGTGATCAGGTATGAACCACGGAGACCCATCAATTTATCAGAGAGCAGCTCACTCAGTGTTCATAGGACCTGTCAGGGTGTCACCTTTTGGACTCTGTGTTGGCTTTGTTTTGTTTTCTCCTCAGTTATTTTGAGTGTTAGGTTGTGTTTCTCTCCCTCCTTGTTCATAGCTCCTTTTAGTTAGTGTTATCCTTCTTAGTTATGACTTAGTATGGTTTTCTCTTTGTTGTCATTATTGCTATTATTATTATTATTATGGTGCTCTGTTTATCTTATTTCTCCAGCCCTCTGGTTAGGTTGTGTTTACTTATTGTTTACATTTTTGTTTGTTTACATCCTAGTCCTCATGCTCTCTGCTTCCCTTCCTGTCAGCTCAGTCTGTGTGGTGTTAGGTTTTGTTACTCTGTAATCTGGTTTACATTATGGGTTCCTTGTTCATTCTTTGGTTATGGTGTTTCTTATGTTCCCTCTAGTTTCTCGGTTCATGATTATTCTTTACTCTCATGCTTCATTTGGTTATTTGTTTATAGCTTCGTTTTGATATTGTTAGTCTCTCGTCATGTTTTAATCTATGTATTGTTTTCACTTGTTCCCTCTGCCTTCCTGCCTCCTTGTCACACCTATTCTTAGTTCCTTGATTACCTGCCTTTGTTCTCGCTCTGTATATTAGTTGGTTTTGTTTCATTGTCCTTTGCTGGTTCCTCATTTCACACCCGATCACAACCCCTGATTAAGTTCAGCCTTTGCTACGTTCCTGCAGTGATACTCATAAGTTTTGGACTGTTTAATGCTTGTACTTGCAGTGAGTTTTGTTACATTTTGCTTCCTGTGATTAAAACTGAAGACTGCTTGAAAGGCTGCTGCCAAGCTCTTGCCTGTGCTTCGGTCCAACCCAAAACCCCACTGTGACAGGACCAGTACCAGGGCTGGAAAAATTTTGTTTCTATGCTCCCCAGCTCTGGAATGAGCTCCTTGAAAACCTGAGATGTTCAATAATAGTTGCTCCCTTTAAATCTGCACTAAAAACATTTGTTTACTGCAGCTTTCCTATAAAGATCAAAAATTAATTTATAGGGTCATTTTTATCATGTCTTAGGTATTTATTTGTTTCAGTTTTTAATAAATCACTTCTTTCTTTTCTTTTTTTGGCGATGCTTGAATTTTACTATTCTTTTTTAAATGTATTTCTTGTTTTTAAAGAAATTCTGTTCCTCTTGCCTAGATCCATACAGGACGAGTTGGCCTTCTTAAAGTTCTGAGTTCCATATTCTAAACTAGCATGAGACTCTTGCTGAATGAGTTAAACACTAGCTGCTGTTTATGCATCCTCCACATGGATTTCAGTGCCTGTGTGATCTCCTGTAGCCTTGGGCCTACTCCAGTCAAGCTGGCCTACTCATCCTTTAGAGGTGCACTCCAGATAAAACAGAACAGCTTAGCCAAGCAAGACTCACTACAGAGCTATTTTCCACCCACTGTGTGGCCAGGCAAAATATAAGAAAACGGTTTTACCTCGCTCCTTCCCAGATCAAGAAACACTAGATCAGTGAGACTGACGAAAAGGCCCAATCAACACACTGTCGGGGCCTTTTCTAAAGTCTCCCACTTCCTATGTGGCTGTAGGTGAAATGTTTTACCCAGTCCTGCTCCTCTCTGGGCAGGACAGCCCTTCACACGCTCGGTGCAGACAAGGTGTGTCAGAGCAAGCTGTCTGAACCGAAAACATTTGCTTTTTAGCTTGCATATTTTATTTCTTCCCACGTCTCAGTTGGACACATTTCCTCCATTTTGACATTTTGAGTTCCCACATGGTATCAAGACCTTCCAAGTCACTTGCCAGACATTCTCTTTCACTATGATGCTGCACTGACCCGCTGCCAATATTTCACAATGGCTTCCACTGCTCTCCAGGAAGGTTGACTTTTTAAAGGTCAGTAACAAAGACATCATCCATCAAAATGGCTGCTGTAGCAGGGTCTTCAGGGCCTCACAGATATACTCAACTTGACTATCCTCTTTTAGAGAGGGCTGGAGAAAACAGCAGAACAACCTTGCTCAGCTGCTTGGATTGGAAACCCCACACCAGCTGGGTAGTGTGGGAACCCTCAGCACAGGAAAGCCATGGATTAAAGCTGGCAGTGAAAGCTATCTTGAGGAACACCACAGTCGTCCTTGGCTGTAGGTCCACCTCTGTTATAAGAAAACCTCCTCAGCAAACAAAAGTAAAAACATTTAATCCTGACATACTAAATAACATTATTTAATATGAAGAACACACACTGCATTCAAAAGTATTTACAACCCTTGGTTTTTTTTCCACGTCATCCACAAACAATACAACCACGAATTTCAGTTTATCTAACTGATAGATCAACATAGACTAGTGCATAATTATAAATTGGAAAGAAAATCATAATTTTAAACATTTATGAAAAATGAAAATCTAAAATGTGTGTTGTGCATTGCTTTACAATTTGTTTAATTTATGTTTAAAGATAGACACTTTTTTTTCGTTGTGACATGAAAAGTAATTAAGATAAGTTCAAATTGATCTTACTTTTGGTTTGCTCATTAAGCTTTATAGTGAAAAATTACAGCACATTAAGTTAACGAATACAATTGTTGGCATTAAGTACCACTTCTTTTGGTTGTATGCTAGAAGCAAATTTAACAACAAAAAAAGGATTTTCTCATCCCTGGTTCTTCTGGACTGTTGACCTTATCTAGAAATCGGATTTGGACCTGTAAACAGAAAGTTTGAGAACCCTGTTTTAGATCAAAGCACATTCATGTGCTAAAACTGACCAATTAAAGTCCAGACCTAAATCCACATAAGAATCTGTGGCAGGACTGAAAATGTTCATAGTTGTTCTTCATTCAATCTGAATTACCTCGAGATATTTTGGAAAGAGACATGGAAACATCTTCAGCATCTAGATGTGCAAAGCTTGTAGTGACATTCCTCTAAGGACTTGAAGTTGTAATTGCACCTGAATTTGGTTAATTTTGACTTCGGAGGGCTGAATAGAAATATACAACAAATTTTCAGATTATTTTATAGACCCCCTCCTTTACAACACGTCCACTGCTTTGTGTTGATCAATCACACAAAATTCTGATAAAATACTGTACATTGAAGTTTGTAGTTTTAATATGACAAAATGTTCAACAAAGGTTCAACAGGTAGGAATACTTCTACAAGGCACAGTATTCTATGCATTTTCAACAAACAAGTTGAATGAAAGAGCATCTTGGTGATTTGCATTGTGTTTGCACATGGTGTTTCGATTTCAGAACAGCTTCAACAGCCACACAAATCCAAGGCTCTGCAGAGGAATCTTCTTATGTGTATTCTGCTGTTCAGTGGCAAATGTTATTGAGTTTCATTCTGGAAAATCTTTCCGTGCTCTACTTTCATTCAGGAAGGGGTAGCTCAGCCTTAAATCTCGTGAAACCTATGCACAACAGGCCCCGCTCCAGTGCCCCAGTGTGTGCAATGAAAAGACTCTTTTTCTATACTGCTGACTCTGACTCATTCTTGAGAATGACACTGTGCCTGCAACACCCACATAAACAATCAATTTGAAATGTGTGTACATATAACCACTACTAAAGATGACTTTCAGTGTTTGTTTTCAGTTTTTCTATTTTGTTCTGGCGGAGCATTCAGAAGATGCCACAGAGACAGTAATTTAAAAATTCCATACCATTTTCTTCGCTAATAAACACACCATAAACATAAATCACTTCTCTGCTTTTCTTCCAGGGGGAACAGAGCTCTTCATGAATCAAGAGCTTGGCAGCATCTCTGGGGTTTTGATGGCAGTGCAGTCAAATGAGGCATTGTTCTGACTTCCACCCATAGTATTTTTTGAATTTGAATTGAAGTACCTGAGAGTCATGTATTAAATGAAATGCATGAACATATAGGGGTGGGGGCATTAAAGCAGTTTTAAGCACAGGAGGTCAAGTTGGCACATAGTGTAACCGCGGCAGGGTGTATAATTTGGTAGCAGAGCAAGCCCAGCTATGGAATAACTGTACAAATCGCTCCACAAAGCGCAGAACTGTGACTCTCTGTGACCACACATCTGCTGGCTGAGGTGTTTGATGAGGGAAATTACACTGACAAACGTGGCATGCATGAAATATACTGCAAACACTTGATGGAGGGAGAAACTGGAGTTGGGGGCTGTGTAAACTTTGCTGCTGCAATAAGCGAGAAAGTGACGAGCTCTCCAAGGAAAAAGGAGAGGGGCAAAATCAACAAAATATACTGACACAGCTTCCATGCCAAGAATAGAAACTAGAAAGGAGCAAGGTTAGAGTAGAAGTTTGAGGTCTACATTTTACAATCCTAGCCCCAAAACTGTTACAAGACAATATTTATACGAAATTGATATAGAAAACATGTCAATATTAATACTGGGGATGTTTTAATTAAATGCCAGAGTAAATTTGTTAAGGCTTTATCTTCAAAGGCATCTTTTAAACAAGGAGAAATGTTATAGTCATTTTCAGTGGTTCAGCCTTTGGCTGCTTTAGCCCCAGTGTTGAAAGTGTTAGACTTTTTTTACTAGATGACAGAACTGAATGGCAGACTGTAAAGTCCTGTAAAGTCTTGCAGCTTTAATATCTGGATTTTTCTAGTCTCAGGATGACTCCAGCACAGCTTTTTGTGTTTCCAGTTACCTCAATTAACACAAAACTGAACTTACTGGGAAAATTAGTCACATGCAGTAGTTAAAGTAACATTTGTTTCTCATTTCAGAAAATATGTTAAACTGTTATGTTAAAAATTAGGTTGCCTTTGCACACTGTGACAGAAACATCTATCAGCATCTGCTTTCTGAATGTTATGGACTAAAGCTGACTGATTCTTTGTCTTCCCACTCTACATGTCAAATAATGCAAACCAAAAGCTTGATTTAGCAAACAGATCGTACAGTGTAGATCTTTACAAATCAATCTTAGCATATTTTTGACTTGAAATCTGTATGATTCGATTGAATTGACTTTATAAATTGCGTTGAGACAAGGTGTTGTGAATTGGTGCTACATAAACAAAACTGAATTGAACTGAGTTGAATATTTTTATTATATGTATGTTTCCCAATGTCTATCACCATCTCTGTAGGGCTTGGAGTCAAAAAGCATAGCTAAAAAATACCAGATTCCTCTTACAAATGTACTTTTTAGGTGAGACGCAGGGAAAGAGAAAACAGTAAGCACAGAGGATATTTAAAAAAACAAAGAGGCAGCAAGTTGGTTTTATTTCTGCTCATTCCTGGAAGCCACAATTCCTGTTGGCATGTTGTACTCTGTTATGTCTTCAATTTCTTTCCATCTCCCTCCCTGTCCAAATATTTTTTGATGCCACTAAAGAATTTCCCACTGTTTTTGAAGCAGCGGAGCGCTAATACCTAATGAGCAGGATCGCTATTTTCTTCCTTCAGCTGATGCAGAAAGTGCGCTCAGCCAATCCTTTTCCTGCTCCTAATCCTACCAAAAATAACTAAAAGCTCTGGGAGACTCACTTCTGGTGGTTTAATGTAACACCCACCTCAGGACAGCATAAAGGCAAATAAAGTTGCATAAAGACATATAAATGACATCACTAATTTAAAAATGCTTGCTTCATGATTTACTTTAATTATTTCCCAGAGAATGTAGGTGAGAGTAAGACTTTGGTGAAATTCAATGTTTTTTTCTGCTTCCTTATTCACCTGCAGGTTGGCCTAAAGTGGGTCTACCTTTATTATACATAAATAACTGAATAAATAACAGAAACAACACAATCTGTGCAAAATGTTGCAGTGAAGATGTCATGTATACAGGACACCTTCAGGAGAAATAATGCCATAGGGCATGATACTGCCATCACCTCGATGTGAGTTTGCTGTTGTTTTGGTAACACTGTGTTGTGATTATTATTATGAATATAATAATTAATATTCATGTTTTAATATTTTGTTAAATAATAATTCCGTCTGTTAAGTGTTGTCTGGTGAATACCAGCCCAATAAGGCAGTGCTATGAGGACAATAGTGAAAGGGGTGAGTCAAGCTCTGACATTACTGAACAGCAAAACTTATCAAAAATTCCTGCAGCTTCCTTAGTGGTGTTGTAAGTATCCCCGACCAATTTCCAGCTTGTCTTTCAATCAACATTGGAGGAATTTTGGGCGCAGCACTGGTGATGTAGGGGGTTAGTGACCCATATATAGACACCTTATGGTGCGTTCAGACTGAACGCGATTTGAGGATCAGGGGCGTCTGGTTTTCATCAAAGTCTGTGGTGGACGCACGTCTCAGGGCGTCAAGAGGTCCTGCGGCGCGTTTTATGGGTCTGGCGCAGCAGGTTGTGATGTGTTTCGTGCATCAAGCATTGTGCGTTTTGAGATTTCAAGCATCTGACTCATATTTCGCATGTCCAAAGTCGGCAGAAGGTAGAGTTGGGAAATTTGAACTTTTGGAGGTTGACGCAACCATTCAACCAATCAGAGAAGCTCAACTTTGTAACATAGTGACAAATTTTATCATGGAATGGAAGTACTATTTTACTATTTACTAATCATAAGCCATGCCTGAAGGCTGAAAAAGAAAAAGGACACATCAGCTTTCTGAATTACACGCAGGCTGAGCGCTGTATTTAGTAACATCCTAAACCAGCGGATCAAACATAAAATCAGCTGTTAAAACACACAAACATTTCACTCAAAACACACAAAACAATACCGCCACAACCAAAAAACGGCGTGTTTGGTTCTGTCATCTATTGACGGTCTTTAACCACGAACCAGTGTCTAAAGGAGGAGGGAGCAGGCAGAGAGCAGCTGCCTGTAATCAGGCTGTCTGCCTCGGATCAAATGGGAGGAAATCCCGCTGTATCCACGGAGCACGAATATCCAATCTAAAACTAACTTTACCGCGGTCAAAAGTCTGCAGTTATGCGCTTTAAAGCCCGTGTCATTATTGTCGTGGCTGAGACAAAAACTTTCTCATAAAATTGGAACTTCTTCAGGCAAACTCTGGAGCTTCACCAGTCCAAACAACAGTGTCTCTCCTTGCTGCTTCTCCTGCCACCTGGGTGGAGCAGAGCCACAGCGCCTAAAACGAGCCTGTGGAAAAGGGGTATTATTGTTGCGGTTTGTGCCCGTCCTGTCATTATTTAGCAAATAAAGCAAGCCTCTCTCTAATTGCATCTGCCATTGTACACAAGAGACCGGCAAAGGAAAATAACCAAGGCTAGCTCCTCCCTACGCGCGTCTGTCCTCACTTTGCTCAGATGCTCCTCTAGAAAGTTTTTGACGCGCATCTAGAGCATCTGACTTCAAAGTACACAAGCGTCCAAATCGCGTTCGGTCTGAACACACCATTGGTCCTCGATGCGGCCGTCCCGGGTTTGAGTCCCGGCCCCGACGTCATTTGCTGCATGTCATCCCCTCTCTCCGTCCCCATTTTCTGTCTATCTATTGTCAAAAAATACTGGGAAAAATAAAGGCCACAAGTGCCTCAAAACTTTCTTAGAAGAAAAAAAACACTGGAGGAATTTCCAGTTTTTGGTAACATTGCTGTCCCCTATTTTCTCCACTCATTTCTCATTAACTGTCTTAATTGTACCATATGGTACATACAACTTACAGTCACATGAAAGAATTAGAATATTTCATTAAATATGCAGTGTAGGGCTGAAACAATTAATCAGATTAATCGTGATTAATGGATTATTTAAATAGTCAACAACTAATTTAGAAATCGGATAATTGTTTACTGGAATATACAGACTCTAAAACATGCCATTTGCTGAAAGAACAACCTACTCAGCGCAGTAATTAGGCAAAAAATGTACAAAAATATATACACTTAGCATTTAAGATGGAAAAACCTTCTTAGTCTGTAAATATGCTCTATCAGAAACTTCTCAAGTGGCAGCTCCGCCTGTTCAAATTCTATAAAAAATCTCCTATTAAACACCTTTTGCTCTCCGATTCTTAATCAGTTGATGGAAAGTATAGTTGACAGATCAATTGATTAGCAAATTAATCGTTAGTTGCAGCCCTAATTCATTGTTCTCAAAGACACATTTACATGTCACTAATCTTTTTTCAGTTCATCACTGGAAAAGAAACTGATTTAATTATAGATAAACAAAAAAATAACATTTTACTTTTCATTAAACAAAAGACATCAACAAAAGTGTATATCTTAACTGACACCTTACCCCTTAGTCGTTAGCGTTACCCCCGCATGTCAGCTCCCTCTGATACGCGGTAGAATTCAGGGTGGATTTAAATGGCACTGAGCTGGCCAGGTCCTGCTGCTGCAAAACATCATCCAAACCATGACACTTCCACCTCCATGATTCACAGTTGGTATGAGGTCCTCTCCTAAAATGCTGTGCTTAGTTTGCGCCAAACATGTCATCTCTTCTTGTGTACAAATAATTAAGTTTTAGACCAATTTGTCCCAAGAACATTCCTGCTGTTCTTGGTCTGTGTTCTCTGTCTACAATCTCTCAGGAAAACTTTAATCTGGCATTTTAGTCAAGCCTTTAGTCTGTGGTCTCCTGTGGCTATGACTCAGAGGAGGAGAAGAAGAAAATAGCTAAAAAGAAAAATTGAATTGATTGCTCTGTGTTGTTTTTGTGTCCTTGCTGTGCCTGGAATTATCCACCCTGGGAAAACAGCAGATCTCTCCTTGCTGTTATTCTTGAAAACGGGTGTTATTGCTGTTTCTCTGTTACAGCTCATGAACCGACCCATCATTCTTTTTATCTGCTGTGTGTTTACCGCCACCCTAAGACTGGAAAATTATTGTCCCTACTGGCGTGCACAGCCAGCGTGCTCACAAAGATCTGGGCTGCTTTAGATGTCCACAGAGAGTTCCTATTGGGCTGTTAGAGATGATTACATTTACATCACACAGGCTTTGAGGTCAAGCGGACATTGGACTGAGCGGACTGAGAGCTATGATTTAAATCTTATTCATCCATATACATTTCTAAAGTCAGTTGGAGCTGATGGAAAGTACTTTTACTGTTCTGCATTTCATTCATATACTTTTAGTCAGATTGCACACTGTCATCACTGCTCTATTAACAATCATTGTTTATTAACTTTTATTGACTTCTTTTCTTCAAATAAAATTTGATTGTCAATTCCTGTTTCATTTAGTCTAAGATACAGTTTCAGATTATGTGCAGAATTGTTCATTCTGCACATAATCTCCAAATTTTCCAGGGCACATTTCCATTCGTCACACACTAGGTCAGACTCAGAATGGATGCATCTGCTGCAGACATGCAGACACAAAGCTGATGATTACTGCAAGTAAACATACTGAAAATGACCAGCCTCAGCTGCCAGCAGTGACAACAGTATTTTACCAGGCCACAGCCACAACTGACTTTTTCAGCTTTTTTGACAGGCACATCTAATTGTTTCACCAGGACAGAAAATTGATTTTTGTCTATCCAAGTAAACAAACTGTGAAGTTAAATGTAATATTATGTGTGTGCACAACTGGCACTTTTGGTTATATTTATGTCTGCACATGTGACAAGCTTCACTTTTCAGTGAACTGCTCTTGGACAGAAAAAGTGTCTGCTCTAAAGAATTTCAAATGAATCCAACCTCTTCAAATGAGGTATTTACTCTGAAATCAGAGAAGAAATACCTAAAACCCAAGAACAGCCTGTTTCTCAGGAGCTGTTAGTAAGGCAAACAAGCTCTAATTAAGTCTTCTCTGCTCACTCAGTGTGTTTTGTACTATAACAGAGCTATAAGCTGTTTAAAGCTGTAATAAAATGTCACTGTCCATGCCTTTATGAAGAAAAAGATTTCATTTCAAATTAGATGCTAACTAATTTGCAAAGCTGACTGGATTAAAAGATGCATAGTGAAAATCCTTACTTGATGCTGAATTATTAAAGGTCCCTAATCAACTAGCTGTTATAACGACTTTTAATTAACCATTTGCAGTAATTTCTCTTTACAGGTTTCCCTCAATGAACAGAGATGCCGAGACAGGCTTACCCGTCCGGGAAAAAACTCCCACAGAAATAAAGACATGTCTAATGAGAACAAGTTCAGTTTTAACAGGCAAGCTGTCAGGGACATTTTCCACCCAACACATCAAGCCACGTAGAAAAACTGCAATGAGCATCAAACCAGCTGGCAAGGTTTTTGGGCCTGCAGCAATTTATTTATATATTAATAGACAGAACATTCGACTTGAGATCACATAGGAATCACTGTATGTGGAGGGGGAGCAAGGCAGACGTGGGGGGGAGAGACAGCCAGGAAGCAATCTTTTCATATTCGATATCCCAGCAGATCAGAGAAGTAGTATAAACTTGTAAAAACATTTATAGACTGATGTAAAGGTTGTTAACATCCCAACAAACTCCTGCCAATGAAGACTGGCATAAAATCTTACCCTTGCTAAGAATGATTCAGAGTCCTAACACACTCGTTTTTGTTTTGTTTTTTAATAAAAAGCACAATTAATTCATTGGCAAATCCCTCCTTGCTGCAAAAGAAAAATGAGACAGTCTCAGAGCCAAAGTAGTATATGCCACACGCAGACTGTTTACATCTACTCTCCAGCTCCAGGACTGACGTTCAGAGATGCTGCTGACTGACCCCAGATATGAATCTTTACTCATTTGATCCTCTCCAGACTCAGACTTGACAGCAACACCCACACTGCTGTGCACCATTTGTATGTTTCCTCAAGGGGTCTGGAAGTCATCAGGAGCGGTTCTGTTTGGGCTACCTTCTGCATTTGCTTTGTGACAATGTAAGATACCACAGGAAACTAACAGTTTGATCTAATTCTGACCTCAAACCTAAAGGCTAAACTGGAACAACATTGTGCCCACACAATAAAGCATCTAATCTAATTGGTCCTTTCTTTCTAACTACCATCCCTTGCAAAAATCATAATGGCTCCTGAATTATTTGACATTTTGTCCCGTTACAACCAACAACTTTGATGTATTTTATTGGGATTTTATGTGATGAACTAACACAGAGCAACCTGTAATTGTGAAGTGAAAAAGATTTGTGCTTTTGTATTCAACCCCATTTAATCTGATACCTTTCAATAAAATCCACTGCAACCAACTGCCTTCAAAATCATCTATTTATGTGGAAAGTGCTGAAAAGACCACAGATGGAGTTACCTAATTAGTGTGTCATTTAATCAGAGAACATTAAGTCATGTTCCAGTTTCCTACTAGCCATGTAGAGGACACAGCAAACATGTGAAGAAGGTACTCTGGTCAGATCGTAAATTACTTGGAAAACGCTAAGTACAGTGGTGGAGAAACACTCCACATCACCCTGAACACATTAGTTCCACTGTGATGGTGATGTTGGTGGCAGCATCATGCTGTGACGACATTTTCTACAGCTTGAACAAAGAAGCGGGTCGGAGTTGATTGAAGATGGATGGAGCTAATTACAAAAACTCCAAACCTACATTCACTTGAGAATCTGTGGTAAAACTTAAAACTGCTCATTGCAGATGCTCTGCATCTATTCTAAGTGAGTTATAGCTATTTTAAGTTTGTAGATGTGCAACGCTGTTAGAGACGTACACCAAAAGCCTTGTTGCTGTAACTGCAGCGAAAGGTGGTTTCTTCCACTTCCTAATTATGAACGTTGGTTACAATCATCTGAATGAGTCCCCACACTGCAGAATCACACAGATGTTCTGATGAACTTTAAAAAGTAATGGCTGGACACAGGAACTGCAGGATACAAATAAGGTAATTAAATATCTTGCCACAGTGTTGGCTTTAATGCAGGTGAGAGAGTCCTTGTTCAGACTCAGGCAACAGCAAACAGGGACAGCTCCTGCCCCAAATTTATAAGTAGAAATGTAATAACCATACTTTTATAGTTTTCATAGTATAATTTGTGTTTTTAGGTGTGCCAAATAAATGTTGCTCAGCCTCTGGCCTTGGCCATACAGGAGCTTTATTCTTAAAAAGGTGCTTACTTTTTGAGTTGGATTTCAGATTTGAAAGGTGGTCCCTTTACTGCTCTCTGTTGCTTTCTCTCACCCCTGTATGTTTGTCCAGGTGCACATGAGGTGTACGTGTTAAAGCTACTTTGTGACTAAGCTTAGAACCGCTTGCAGTTATTGGCACACCAGCACTGTGGCCTCTGTCCTGAGCAGAAAAAGTAGGATTTTGAGCAACAAACTGAATCACTAAGTAACCGAACGATGGTTCAGCATGGTTTTCAGCTCTGCTTGAGGTATTTGACTGAAATAGTTAACAATGTTTCAAGTGTTACTACAATAAATCTCCCATGTGCAAAAGTATGCAATATGTAAACATAACTTCACATAAAACATATGTGTGAATTTCCAGCAGAAATTTTGCTATTATAATCTGTGCCTGGAATTGCTATTTAACAGTCACAAATACAGTGCCTTGCAAAAGCATTCATACTGACATTTTGCCATGTTACATCCACAGACTTTACTGTGTTTTTGTGGGGTTTTCTGTAATGGACCAAAACAAAGTAGTTCATAATTGTTAGGTGGAACTAAAATAATAAACGGTCTTTAAATTTTTTGCCAATAAAAATCTGAAAAGTGTGGTGTGCATTTAAGTGCATCCCCCCCAAAACAGTATTTTGAAGTCTTTTTGGGCATGTTTCTGTTAGCTTTTTACACCTAAAGAAGGAAGTTTTAACCCATTCCTTTTTGTAATCCAGCTCAAGCTCAGTCAAATCTTGCCCCAGGTACTTTTGACCAAGTTCTTCCTTGAAGAAAAGCATCCCCATAGCATCCTGATGTTACCACCATTCAGCAGATGGAAGCATGAAGTGCTCCAAAATCTCCTGATAGCTAGCTGCATTGACCCTGCCCTTGATAAAACACAGTGGACCAACACCAGCAGCTGACACGGCACCCCAGACCATCACTGACTGTGGGTACTTGACACTGGACTTCTGGCATTTTGGCATTTCCTTCTCCCCAGTCTTCCTCCAGACTCTGGCACCTTGATTTCCGAATGACATGCAGAATTTGCTTTAATCTGAAAAAAGTACTTTGGACCACTGAGCAACAGTCCAGTGCTGCTTCTCTGTAGCCCAGGTCAGGCGCTTCTGCCACTGTTTCTGGTTCAAAAGTGGCTTGACCTGGGGAATGCGGCACCTGTAGCCCATTTCCTGCACACGCCTGTGCACGGTGGCTCTGGATGTTTCTACTCCAGACTCAGTCCACTGCTCCCGCAGGTCCCCCAAGGTCTGGAATCGGCCCTTCTCCACAATCTTCCTCAGGGTCCGGTCACCTCTTCTCGTTGTGCAGCGTTTTCTGCCACACTTTTTCCTTCCCACAGACTTCCCATTGAGGTGCCTTGATACAGCACTCTGGGAACAGCCTATTCGTTCAGAAATTTCTTTCTGTGTCTTACCCTCTTGCTTGAGGGTGTCAATAGTGGCCCTTCTGGACAGCAGTCAGGTTGGCAGTCTTACCCATGATTGGGGTTTTGAGTGATGAACCAGGCTGGGAGTTTTAAAGGCCTCAGGAATCTTTTGCAGGTGTTTAGAGTTAACTCGTTGATTCAGATGATTAGGTTCATAGCTCGTTTAGAGACCCTTTTAATGATATGCTAATTTTGTGAGATAGGAATTTTGGGTTTTCATGAGCTGTATGCCAAAATCATCCATATTAAGACAATAAAAGACCTGAAATATTTCAGTTAGTGTGCAATGAATCTAAAATATATGAATGTTAAATTTTCATCATGACATTATGGAAAATAATGAACTTTATCACAATATGCTAATATTTTGAGAAGGACCTGTAGTCTCTTTCTCTGAATATGGCATTCATCTGATCTTTCCCATTTAAGGTCAGTAAACAGTACTCTTTGAGGTCTTCAAAGCTTGGGATATTGTTTTATCAGCTAATACTGCTTTGTGTCTTTCTTTGTCTGGATGCAAACAGGATGTTTGTTTGTTATTGTTCTCTACCAAACCTCTCAGTCCATCATAAACCAGTTGGATTTATACTGAGATTAATTTTCACTCAGATGGACAGTTTTTACACACTATATGACTTCTGAATGCAACTCGTTGCTCTGGATTTTATTTGAAGGTGTCATAGTAAAGTGAGCTGAATAGAAATGCACATCCCACCTTTCAGATTTTCATTTGTAAAAAAGTTTGAAAATAATATTTTTCCTTCCATTTCATAGTTATGAAACACTTTTTGTTGGTTTAATAAATAAAATCCCAATAAAACACAACGTTTTATGTGATAAACAGGGAAAAAGTTAAAGGGGTGTAATTACTATGCCTGCCTTTTGTATGGCACTGTATGTCAAAACGCAGTCAAATGCAGTGATTGGTTACAGAATCCATCGGGTTGGTAACTGTCCGTGTGAATGGGCCTGGTGAAAAGGTGACCAGAGTGATATCTTAGGAGAATAATAAAACCTAAAACGTGGGGTCAGCTGAGTAACCTCTGTGGCAATCCAAGCATATTGATTTCTAGAAGTGTGTCAACAGGTACATAGTACCCTTTTGCATCACCTCATTCCTGTTGTAAATGAAATTTAAGGCTGAGGACAACAAATCATCTTATAAATCTTAGGTTTAATATTCTCTGCAAGCAAATAATTATTTTTTTATTGTTTATATTTCAATAAACAGGTAGATTCAGGATATTTAAGTGTGCCAACCAAAACATAGAACCAACAGAGCTTGTGTTTTTTATAAGGATCAAGTGGAGAAAGCAAATATGGTTTGAAGAATGAACTAAACCTGAAGCCTACCATAAAAAATCATAAAAATAAGCCCAAGAGAGGAGAGGAGGTGAGAAGTGATGAAGAGAGACTTGCACTGACTCTTCGAGGTCAGACCAACATGCAGTAGGCGCACACATCTTTTGCAGCTTTTGTGTAATTCTAGTCTGTTTCGACAGGAGTTTGAGCATTAAATCCAAACTGGCCACTAGCTGTCTTCTGTTAATGCCAACTTCTACAGTTAGCTCCAGCATTTATGCAGAAATGTATGGTGATTCTGCAAGTATTCTCAGTGCCCCAAAGTGCAAGAGACCAGAATAAGGACAAACATTCAGAGATACATGCATAAATGCAACAACTATGAAAGCTTAGCAAAAGAACTGTTCATCAATGAACTTAATAAAGCCATTTTATGTAATGCATTAAAGAATCCTGGAAAAATACAAAAGAATATGAAATGATCCTAAGAAGATTAAGCAAATTCTACTCAATTTGTGGGAAAATAAGACTCCTGCTTTTCCAAAATGAGCAAAACAGCCATGGGTTCAGAAGGCTTTCCAAATCTCTCTGTGAGGATTGTTGGCATCCTCAACACAATTGTTTCCAAATGGCTGTATGGTTTGAACTGTTGTGTGGTTTATATGCAGCACCACATCCATCCTTCATTTAATTAGGTTTTATTAGTCACACTGAATATGAAACATGAAGGAAAACCAGAGAGAATAAAGCACAGAAATGCATATTTTTAACTGTTCTTCTGTCTAGTATTATGGTGAGGGTTTTGTTGTCCATATGTTAGAGGAGTGTTGTTGTATGACTGCACAAGTTTAGTTATACAGAATCGCTTCTGATAGGTTTACACTGCTGATATTGACAGACATTACCAAATGCAGGAAAAAAATATCAAAATTACAGATTTGTTTGATAAGTTGAGACCAGTTGGCAGCACTTTTCTATAAACCCCCACTTAGTTTCTAATTGTTGTGATTATGAATCTGAGAATATTATTTAATATTTAATACTAATATTTTAATATTTTATCAAATAATATTTCGGTCTGTTAAGGGTTGTCCTGTGAATACCAGCCCAATAAGGCGATGGTATCAGGACAAAATAGAAAGGTGTTAGACGAGCTCTGACATTATTGAACAGCAAAACTCTGCACATACATGGAATGAATTCACACAATTTCTTAAAATACAAGAATTTATTAACAAAAATAAGTCAACTCAAAGTCAAACATATTTCAATCAACAAACTCTTTACTATGCTAAAACAATCCAACTAAACTACCAAGCAGAATTAAAGAATAAGGAGGATTAATGGGCTATGTACAATATAAACAAGTTGATTAAACATGATTGGAAATTATGACCAAAAGAGTGATGCAACATTACCATGCAATGTTTATGTTTGAGAACCAAGGATTATGTTGAAGAATCTGGAAATGAAGTGAAGTTAGTTTTGGAACCAACTTAGGAAATATTCAGCAACATTTAGACAACCCTTCACAATGCAAGATCAGATAAAATATTATTTTAATGAAATAATGTTTTAAAGAATAATCTGCTGAATAAAACCAACCTTCTGGATGACTAATTCTCAACGGTGTCTAATTAGCTGCCTTCATTTATTCAAATAATATTTGAAGAAATATTATTAAGGGGATATTTTGGAAACGAGCCAAATCTTTCTGGAGAAATGGGGCTTAATGGTGTTTACTCAGTTATCAAATCTAGTAAATGATGTTCAGGGACTATTATTCACTAGCTTGGAAACTAACAACCTTTCTGTTAAATACTCTTTAGCAGCAGGCACGTGTTCTTACCGGTTAGCAGTTGAGCTAACAAAGAAGCTGATAGCTTAGCACCAGAAACAAACACATACTTTTAAAATACCAGGGTTAATACAAGAGTTAAAATGCATAAGCGCGGACGGCGCGTTATGATCAATGTTCTGTTTAAAAATCACCCTTTAAATAAAGTTTGTCTTAACTTAAAAACATACAAAGAACACAAACCGGGCACGTGTGCTGCATATAGCCTGCTAGCACTAAGATAGCCGTTAGATGCATCAGGAGTCCAACAAGCCAACCACTGCCGATTTAACCGTGTCCTGTATGGCAGAGCAGTGTTCAGAATTGTTGTGTGAGGGCCAAGAAGAAGCCCAACAGATTTACGTTCACAAGTGGAGCATTACAGCTAACACTTTAATGTTTTTGCTTGATATTTATTACAGAAACTTTATCAGAAACTGCTTTGGGATTATTTCAATTGTTACGGACACAGAGACAAAAACGAAAAGGAAAAAATAAAATCCAAAAGAGAGGTGGGGCAAAAAGGAAAAAGGGAGATAAGGAGAAAAGAATGGAGAGAAAGAAGGATGAAGAGATTATAAGATAACACCCTGCTTGTTTCTACACCTGCAGAAACATACATAGTAACAGCTTTTTTACCGAAAAGTGCACGGCACTTATGAATGCAAGATATAATTAGTGGTAAATGCGGCTCAATATAGAACATTTGTGTATCTGTTAATCTAAACACTTGTGGGTCTGAGTGCGTATATGTATATAAGGTTTCTCCATACAATTATGCAATAGTGAGTGTCAGGAGCCACAGACCTGCCCCCCTGGACCTGGGACAAATATGGAGGATATCCGAGGCATAGACATCCAAAGGCACCCCAGAGCACAGGAACCTCACGAGAGCCACCTACCGCAACCCCCACAGGGAAGAGCAGGGGAGATTCTCAGGGGAACCACCCAGCAGCCACACTGCAGGAGCCCCAGGGAGTTGCAGCGACGAACCCACAGGACCCGCCGGCAGCTGTCTACTCCAGAGCAGATCCAGCCATGGACCCAGAGACCCTAGACACTGGGACATATCATTCCCCAAACAGAGGCTCGACAGAACCCAGGGTTTCAGGCCCCGACGAGCAGTCACTGGGAGTAAGTCGGCACACAGCAAAGCACCCAGCCCTGGACACCGAGAGCCACAAGTACACCAGCGGCCAGAGACACCAACCACCGGCAGGTAGTGTGGCATGGAGGAAATAGGCCCCACATTTGATGGGGAGCCTAAAATGATCCAGGAGAGGGAGCAGTCCAAGACCCAACCTGACAAAAAACAGACACACACAGTCACAATCACACATTCCCACCCTCACATAAAAACACTCACACACACGCACCCAACGTAAAGACAAACAACAATGGACGTTGTAAACTCACTCACACTCCCCATACATACTCTATACTCCCAGGTCCAGGGGCTGATACCCCATAGGGGCAACCGGCCCCCGGACCCAGAAGGTGGTCCCTTTCCCTTCAGGGGTGGAGACAGGCAGACCACCCCAGCACCAGCCCAGAGTGCTGGCACCACCCGAACTCAATCAACCAACCCCCCACCCTGATCCCAGTCCCCAACGACCTCCATCCTCATCTGGAGAGAGGGCCCGTGTACAAAAGAGAGGTCAACCTGGTCCAAACGAGTCCGCCACAGGATGAAACAGTCCCAACCCCCCAATGAATTCCGATTTCAACCCCATGAGTCCCCCACCCCCCATGAACCCCAACATGAATTTTCCCACAGGGCCACCCCCAACCAGGACACAGATATCGAACACATGCCCCTGAACCCAAATGCCATGAATCCCCTCCCCACAGGGGCACACCCCCACAGGTAACCCCCATCCAAAAGAGCCGGCGAAGCCACACCCACACAGCACAAGCTCCGCACACAGCCTCGCTCCAAGCACCCCTGCCGCATCCTGCCCCCCAACACACAGCGCGTTGCGACGGCTAGGCAAGGGCCCCGCGCATCGCCACCCCAGCCTTCGCCCACAGGCGCAACAGGGCAGGCACCACCGAGAACCGCGCCCACAATGGATCCCCCAACCTCACACCAAGACAGGACAAACTCAACCGGCAAGAGGTCCACGATCCCCCACCTTGCCCCCTACAACCACACAAACACACCACATCACCGCCACTGCAACGATAGCCCAGGGAGAAATATTATCCAGCTCAGCTCTACCATCGCCGCTCAGCCAATCCAAATGCCGGTGACCCCACATCCAAGAAGATGACACAACCCCCCACCCCTTTAAATGTTATCTGTCCATTACTCTCTCCTCATCATATGTTGCTCTAAGTCAGGGGTCCCCAGCTAAAACAGCAGGAGGTCCACTACCTCCATCATCCAAACACTTTGGGGTCCGAACATCTTTCATTTTATTTAACATTTAATTAACACTATAGTTTGTTTGTTTGTTTGTTTTGTTTTTTTTTGGGGGGGGGGGGGGGGGGGGGGGGGTGATTCATATGTCAATAAAATCATCTGCTGAACAGAAAAATGCAATCCAATTTAAGTACCAATACTAAACGCACTTTGAATGGCAGTCAACCTGGGTCTGTACATCTTGGTAAAACAATTGTGCTCTTCTTGTGCTTGTGGCAGGCAGGGCAATTTGCTAACCGTTACCTTAAGTCGTTGTCCTTCTTTTCCATTTAAAAGTGTTTTTGCCACAACTTCCGTGCACTCTTTGATCATTTCCAGTCAGTAAAAGGCTTTTTGTGTTTTCCTGAAATCCGCTGTTGTGCTGTAGGAAACTGTGTCATCAGTCGAGTAGCTCGCTCATCAGTTCTTTAATTCTACTTGTCCTATTGTCAGACCCAGGTGGATAGCTTTGGTTGAAGTTCTTATGTTTGGTTTTATAATGTCTGTTTAGATTTCCACTCTTCATAAGTCCAACTGATTCAAAATATATAGGGCCTTACACCCGACAGAAGTTAAAATGAAAGCATATGCTTCTGTCCATTCATTTTTAAATGTGTGAGTCCACTTTACGTACTTTTAACATCATCTTCTTTTACTCACTCATCTGCGCGCCACCAGCAAGCAAGCATGAGCATGAGTATGAGTTCCCAGACTAGTAACTTGTGCTCTTGTGACAGATTAACTGGTGGTGGTGATTAACTGGTAGTGGCAGCTGGAAGACGCAGATGTTCCTGTGGTTAGGTGGCTGCATTAATGCCTGATCAAAACTACTGCCAATGTAAACAAAGCGTTTGCAAAATGTTACCACAAATCACACTTGACGAAAATCATTACGGATCCCTCCTAATGAATAAATATGTTTTCACAGGGTGCATGAGGTACAAATAAATGAGTGATGTTTTCAGAAAAGAACTTAGTGCAAAGGATCTCGCTGAAGGAGCAGCGGCGTTGACGACACTAGAGCGACTTGTGACACACAAGTTCACATTCAGACATACCAGAATAAAATATTTAAAACTGCGAACATGCACAAATAACCGCAATATTGACTGAAGTGGGCAACCTCTGCATTTTGTAGCCGACATATTTTAGGAAAACATTATCATCGGCACTCATTCCACAATGAAGGGGACGGATTATGCCTTAATGCCAGTGTATTACCATACACTGTCAATCAATCTAATATACCCTTCATTCAGAAAAACTCCCTTTAGTAGGCTGCAGCTAGATCCCAAATGCAAACCCCTGTGCTCACAGTAGTGTGAGCTACATGTTAAAAACAGATCCTCATTTGTTATTTCCAACATCAGACTGGTTCTGAACTGTACTGGACGAGTTCTGAAATTTGTACTGTAATCACAATGTGTTTATAATATGTTGATGTTGAAGTCAGCATATGTTAGTGTATGAAGGACCAAATCTAATGAAATCCACGATGTCACATTTATGTCCAAACAAGTAATGTACAGGTCCTTCTCAAAATATTAGCATATTGTGATAAAGTTCATTATTTTCCATAATGTCATGATGAAAATTTAACATTCATATATTTTAGATTCATTGCACACTAACTGAAATATTTCAGGTCTTTTATTGTCTTAATACGGATGATTTTGGCATACAGCTCATGAAAACCCAAAATTCCTATCTCACAAAATTAGCATATCATTAAAAGGGTCTCTAAACGAGCTATGAACCTAATCATCTGAATCAACGAGTTAACTCTAAACACCTGCAAAAGATTCCTGAGGCCTTTAAAACTCCCAGCCTGGTTCATCACTCAAACCCCAATCATGGGTAAGACTGCCGACCTGACTGCTGTCCAGAAGGCCACTATTGACACCCTCAAGCAAGAGGGTAAGACACAGAAAGAAATTTCTGAACGAATAGGCTGTTCCCAGAGTGCTGTATCAAGGCACCTCAGTGGGAAGTCTGTGGGAAGGAAAAAGTGTGGCAGAAAACGCTGCACAACGAGAAGAGGTGACCGGACCCTGAGGAAGATTGTGGAGAAGGGCCGATTCCAGACCTTGGGGGACCTGCGGAAGCAGTGGACTGAGTCTGGAGTAGAAACATCCAGAGCCACCGTGCACAGGTGTGTGCAGGAAATGGGCTACAGGTGCCGTATTCCCCAGGTCAAGCCACTTTTGAACCAGAAACAGCGGCAGAAGCGCCTGACCTGGGCTACAGAGAAGCAGCACTGGACTGCTGCTCAGTGTTCCAAAGTACTTTTTTCGGATGAAAGCAAATTCTGCATGTCATTCGGAAATCAAGGTGCCAGAGTCTGGAGGAAGACTGGGGAGAAGGAAATGCCAAAATGCCAGAAGTCCAGTGTCAAGTACCCACAGTCAGTGATGGTCTGGGGTGCCGTGTCAGCTGCTGGTGTTGGTCCACTGTGTTTTATCAAGGGCAGGGTCAATGCAGCTAGCTATCAGGAGATTTTGGAGCACTTCATGCTTCCATCTGCTGAAAAGCTTTATGGAGATGAAGATTTCATTTTTCAGCACGACCTGGCACCTGCTCACAGTGCCAAAACCACTGGTAAATGGTTTACTGACCATGGTATCACAGTGCTCAATTGGCCTGCCAACTCTCCTGACCTGAACCCCATAGAGAATCTGTGGGATATTGTGAAGAGAACGTTGAGAGACTCAAGACCCAACACTCTGGATGAGCTAAAGGCCTCTATCGAAGCATCCTGGGCCTCCATAAGACCTCAGCAGTGCCACAGGCTGATTGCCTCCATGCCACGCCGCATTGAAGCAGTCATTTCTGCCAAAGGATTCCCGACCAAGTATTGAGTGCATAACTGTACATGATTATTTGAAGGTTGACGTTTTTTGTATTAAAAACACTTTTCTTTTATTGGTTGGATGAAATATGCTAATTTTGTGAGATAGGAATTTTGGGTTTTCATGAGCTGTATGCCAAAATCATCCGTATTAAGACAATAAAAGACCTGAAATATTTCAGTTAGTGTGCAATGAATCTAAAATATATGAATGTCAAATTTTCATCATGACATTATGGAAAATAATGAACTTTATCACAATATGCTAATATTTTGAGAAGGACCTGTAAATACATTTAGTCATACTGCAATAAAATATAGTGTTAATAACACAAAGTTAGCAGCTAATGTTGCAGTGTATGTATCAAATGGACAAACCGATAAAAGAGACAATCCTAACCTTAGTGTCAAACACCTTAAAGATTCTAAGTCAAATCTACAGTATTTGCCTGTGTGTTCTCTACTGGGGAACCCAACGTTTAGGCAGCTTGTTGATGAGGGTAAAGAAACTAATCAGGCAAACAATCCACAAACAACAGGTAGATTAATTAGTGACAGTCATGGGGTCCTCAACACAGACCGTCTCCACTTTCTGACACAAAGGTATTATTTGGATTAGAAAACAAAAACAAATAATTTGAGTAGTATAAAATAGAGGACTTGTATTGTAGTTGTTGTCTACTCTTTTGTGAAAAGAGAGGGACAAATGAAACATCGGTCTGCTCTGTCCTGGCCTGGCCTGCACGACACGCCTGTTTGAGCAGGACCTGCCCTGGGCCAGTGGTCGCTGTGGAATGAATAAAACCCGACGTGAACAAACATTTTATTAAAGGTATTACTGCTACAGTCAGTCAGTCCGTGCGGGGCACCACTGCACTCTGATGTAACGCTCGGTTACACCGCTATCAGTTGGTGGTGGGCACCGCACAGGCTGACTGCATCCAGTAGCAGTAATAACTTCAATAAAATATTTATCCACACTGGGTTTCCTTCGGGCTCGCGCCCATAATTAAAGTCTGCTGATCGAGCTCGGTTCGGACTTTTTACGCCCGCGGGCCCGACCCGGGTCGGGTCGAGCTGGATTCACTGAGCCCGATCTATACTCCTGAGTACTGCTAATGTGGGCACACATGTATAAATATTAACTAGACTGAACTCCATGGTGTTATTTAAAAGTTTTAGGCCTATAAAATGACCCTCCATCATTATCCCGAGGCTATTTGTGCCAGGACGCCATCTTCTAACTGTGCTGCCCTATTTAATGCCTGAAGTAAAAATAGCGAGGGCAAAATATAAAGATTTTGAAACCACTGATATTGAAAAACCGATATTTTTGTAATATCTAAATACATAGATCAGACATGGCGTACTTCAACAGTTATTAATGACGAGGGGAACAGGCAACAACAACATGGACCAACGACATGAACCAACAGCATGGACCAACAGCAGAGAGCAATGACATTGACCAATCACAGAAGTTACAGACGTGCAAACAACTACATCAACCAACAACAGGAGGCAACAGCGTCATAAAACAAATGCAAGGTGTACTCTAGTTAACTGGAAATGAATTGGCAAGATTGCAGTAATAACCACAGCAGCAGCTACAGACATACACATATGCAACACCTATGTGCAACATATTCATTAAACACATATGCATCATAGACATATGCATCAAACACATATGCAACATAGACATATGCATCAAACACATATGCAACATAGACATATCCATAAAGCAACAACACGTGGCAAAAACATCAAGACAATAGACATCAACCAAAGACACATAGCAACAACATAGACCAACAGCATCTGCACATATTACATGTACTCAATTTTGACACAAATGGAACCCCATATAATTCATCAGTGCTTTTAGATTGGTTTGTTCTTTGGCATCTTGAAATCTATTTAGATTATTCTCTGATGATTCTCAGGCTCTGAAACAACAGATAAAAAGCACAAAACAATTTCTGCATCATTTACAAGCTGTATAGTAGGCAGGTCTGGTCAGAATTATTTCAAAAGATGCAATACAATATATTTTCTATCAAGTATTTCTTCAGATTTTAAAAGATGTGTTACGGAGTCCGATTGTAGTTTGCAATGGTTTGTACTTCTTTCAGTTGAGCATGCAAACGGGTCCTGAAAAGCCACACGCACAGAAACATCTGCGTTTTCCAGCTGCCACCACAAATTAATCTCTGCCACCAGTTAATCTATCAGACAATACACTGATAGCTAGAGGCGGAGCTTCAGCCGCCATAGCTCCAGCCGTTAGTGGGTCAGTGGAAACACGACGGCCTGCCATACACGACTGGTACCGTACCGAGTAGAGAGAGACCGAGTGGAGCGGAGCCATGCCACCTAAAACGAGCCAGTGGAAAAGTGCAACCCACGTTCAAGAGCTCTGTCCTAATACTCGCAGTTCAACCCTTGTGTCCCTGAATTGCGCGTTCCCCCTGATGGGTGTGAGTGCATAATGTGTCCCATTTCTCCAGAGTAGTCTTTAGCCCCGCCCCCTTTTCACCACAACGAGAGTCTAGTGCACAAGCCTCTTTCGGTTCCTGCACTTTCTTCTCCTCACAACAATTGCTTGTTGCAGATTTTAAATATTTTCCTAGCAGCAAGACTGCAAAAACAGCAATGGGTCCCGCCATTTGGGATGTCGCAACCCCTACTGTCCCAATTCTCCAATTTTGCATGCTTGTAACCTGCGCACTTGAACCTCTACGTGCACTTTTACAAAGTACACACTTCACAGAAGGGCGTAGGGTGTAGTGTGGGTATTGGGACAGGGCGAAGGACTCCGCATAGCTTCTTCTTCTTTGTCGTTTTGTGGTGGTTGGCATACGATCTGGTGCAATACCGCCACCAGCTGGCTTGAAGTGTGGACCAGAATGTCGCCAACCCACATAGCTGCCCGTTGCGTTTGCGGACCTCTGCTCTCAGTGTTATAGGACTGGAATAGAGATTCTGCTGGTTGCTGGAGTATAGTCTGACCACAAGCAGGGCCTTTTCCTGACTCTGACAAGATGTGGGGTATCCTGTCTGGCAGCAGCAGAGAAGGGTGCTGGGCTTCAAAGGCAGGAGGAAGTGGTGAGGGGATGGACAGAAGTCAGCCCATAGAATGAGCCCTGCAGAAGCAAATGGCCTTCAGACTGATCTCTTTGTGAACTGATCAAGTTAATATTGTAATTAAAACAAGCAATAAAACGTATAGATATTTATAGCTATTTTGTATCACAGAGCTTTTGCTTTGAATGCAAACAGAAGTTAAAAAACAAAGTTTGGAATTTCAGATATTCGTTTAACACACAATGAACAATTCCTTACTGTACTGAATGCTGCAAGTGGGTTCAGTTTTCTTCCTACAGACCCTTGTTCTGTTTATCAGGGTGGGGGCTGTCTGAAAGGCACTTGCAAATCTTGACTTAAGAAGTATTTACAATTGGTTGGGGGAGACGCACCCTGCTCCACTGGCATCTGAGTCATGACATACAGGGGTTGGACAATGAATCTGAAACGCCTGTCATTTTAGTGTGGGAGGTTTCATAGCTAAATTGGACCATATTATTGAGCCACTTTGGGGTGTTTTGGAGGAGCGAGTCAGGAAACGTTTTCCTCCACCAGTATCACGTAGTGACCTGGCCACTATCCTGCAAGAGGAATGGCTTAAAATCCCTCTGACCACTGTGCAGGACTTGTATATGTCATTCCCAAGACAAATTGATGCTGTATTGGCCGCAAAAGGAGGCCCTACACCATACTAATAAATTATTGTGGTCTAAAACCAGGTGTTTCAGTTTCATTTTCCAACCCCTGTACTTCAACAGCAAATGTGTCAAGAGGCATGCATGCAGCACACATTTGCACATACAGCAAACAGTCAGACAATAAAGCAAAGTCAGTCAGTCATTTTCTAATGCTTATTCCATAGTGGGTCACAGGGGAGCTGGTGCCTATCTCCAGCAGTCTATGGGTGAAAGGCAGACAGGTTGCCAATCCATCACAGGGCAACACAGATATAACCATACACACACTCATTCACACACCTAAGGGCAATTTAGAGTGACCAATTAACCTAACAGGAATGTTTTCGGACTGTGGGAGGAAGCTGGAGTACCCAGTGAGAACCCACACATGCATGGGGAGAACATGCAAACTCCATGCAGAAAGACCCCAGGCTGGGAATTGAACCCAGGACCTTCTTGCTGCAAGGCAACAGTGCTACCAACTGCACCACCATGCAGCCCATAAAGCAAAGTGATTAGATGGAGAGACTAAACATTTCACAATTAGGCATGTAGCTGTATAAAAGTAAAAGGCAAGTTCTGAGAGGACAAATCTGGTCATTATCACTTTAGAAGATGACACACTTTTGCTTGTAGTGCAGTAAAGTCCTTTCCTCTCCACATATGTTTGACATCAACCACCCTGCTCCCAACAATGGTTAAGACTTTCAAAGACCACTTTGGGGGCCTTGCTGAGACATGCCTGCGGCACAGAAAACCCTATTTATAGAGCCAAGATCACAGCAGGCTGCTGCTTATTAGTCAAGTTCATTATGAGAGGGACAACATAAGGGCAGGACGCAGTGCTCTTTGCTTAAACCACCCACATATTTTGTTCATGCAAGGTGTTCCAAGCTTGAATAGATACATTTAATAAAAAGCTGGATCATAAAAGTAAATGTATTGGGACACATCAAACTGTTTGAAAATTATTTTATTATGTATTTTTTGTAACTAGATAAGTTCAGAGTATCTAGAGCCTTTAGTATATTACAGGTCTCAGTGGAGTCATTCTCTGTGACAAGGAAGAGTTTGTAACAGCAGGGAGTAAAAAAGTCCGTCATAGGAAATGTATTTTAGTCAAAATCAAAATCATTTCCTGACATTAACCATGTATTTAAAACCTAATGGGGTAGTTATGTTTCTTTACCCTATTGGAGTTACAGTCAATCAGGAAGTGCTGAAAATGTAATGAAAAGTTTTTGCTGTTAACCTTTGTTTGAAACTTGGCAGGTATACAGAATTCCTTCCCAAGTATTAGATCAGGGTCCCAATAGAGGCATTTTAAAATTACAAGTGTTGTGGTCACTGACCAAACTTAAATCTCGATACCAGCTGTAGTTGTTCTGTTTGTGACTTTATGTCCGCCTTACACACACCAAACTGTACAGCAGCAATTTGGGCAAAAAATGGCTGCGTCTGTATGGTTTTCAATTCTTAATAATTAATATTGAACCAATAATCTTAACATTTCACCCTTTTCAGTGACATTCACTGAGAACATGCAGCTTCCTGTTTGACCGTATCATGTGACCTGCTCTGAGAGCCATCCTCAGACATCGGTTGTAAAGCCAGTGCACTTTACCAAGCTAAAAAACAGAGCTAAGTTTATGTAGTAACAATGTTTTGCTTTAAACACGATCAAGTTTAATTATTAAGTCATATCAAAACAGAGTATGCTAGAATTAGCCTTACAATTCAGTTCATTGATCCTCTTTGGGAAAATAAGGCTTTCCTGTAACCCATGGACAAGATGTCTCCCTCTATCAAGAAAACGAATACTGCAGTATCTTGATCAGTATTTGGGACAAATAAAATATTGTTTAGAAAATCCTAATTTAAATGTAGAAAAAAAATGAATGGAAGGATTTTAAAATGCTAATCAATCTCTCGCATAACATATAAGGAATCATGCAGCATCATTTGAATATAAAAATACTATATCTGTCATTCATTACCTTTCAAATATTTGATAACAGTACTTATGTGTACATTCACAGAGCTGAGTAAATAAATGACTGGTACAAGTAACAACATTTTCTATGGCAACATAGTGTGAATGTACTACAGTACAGCTGAATTATTACAAGACACTGCATTTTCTAAATTAAGATATGAACAATATGATCATAATTATAGCTAAAAGATGTCAGCCTTGAAAGGTTTTATTCATCTGGCTGAGTGCAAAAATGGCTCTTTGGATTGTAAAGGTTGCAGACCCCTGGCTTATGGCTACATCGGGTTTATAATATGTTATTTAAAAATATGTTGAAGACGAATGCATTGTAAGGGCAAACATGGTAAATAGTCTGCCATGAATCGGTTCACACTATGCCACATTAAAAGACATAGTTAGAATATATAATATGGTTTTGTGTTTTTGGCTCCAAAATTCACTAATGTGATGTGGTGCAACTGAAATATTTGCCTGAGCTGTAATTTATCCGTGGCTCTAACATGGAAGAATATTCAATCCAGCAAAAACCAAAGAAAAACAAAATGCTCCTGGTGACAGAATCTCCTCGAACTCTAGATCCTTTCCCGGTGTCAACATGGCTCAAAAGAATGTGCTGAGCTCCACTCTGGCCAGTGAAGTGGGGGAGAGGGGATACTCACTGGTAGATGTGTCTGTGTGTTCAAACGATTTCTGTGTGCATGTTTCCATCTGTGGGAATCTGTATCAGAGTGGGAGGTTTAGGATGAGCCAGTGGGACCAGAATGTGAAGAAAGGTTGGAGACAAAACAGGAAGACTTCAGTCTGAGGAGGCTTTAGCCAGCTTTAGCCTGTTATATTTTTATTCAGGACTGTAGGATATATCTCCTCATGTAGCACAATGAGACCATTTTTATGCCATGATATTTGTGGACATTTACGCAGTATAAATGGTTAATAGTGATCTTGACACCTTCAAGGGTTGAAAATGTATTTACTGTGTTTGTTGTTTATGCAGTTGTTTTTCATATTAGCTGAATTCTGATCTGGGTCACATGATGCTGGAATTAGTCCCAGCTGTTTGAGAGTCAGAGCAGAGCTATACTTTGGACAGATCACCAATCAGTCCGCCTTTAAAAATACTTTTACTAAATACAAGTGAACCCATGTGTCTGTATAAGAAATTTCCTTTGAAACAGGATAAATTCCATTCAATTCAGTTTTATTTATACAGCGCCAATTCACAACACATGTTGTCTCAAGGCACTTCACAACAGTCACTTACATACATTCCAATTAATCCTAACCATTGAACAGTGCAGTCAGATTCAGTTATTTATTCAAATTGCATAAAAAGTTTTTCTGTCTAAGGAAATCCAGCAGATTGCATCGAGTCAGTGACTTGCAGCATTCACTCCCCCTGGATGAGCATGTAGAGACAGTGGACAGTCACTGGCGTTGACTTTGCAGCAATCCCTCATACTGAGCATGCATGTACCGACAGTGGAGAGGAAAAACTCCCTTTTAACAGGAAGAAACCTCCAGCAGAACCAGGCTCAGTGTGAGCGTCCATCTGCCACGACCGACTGGGGGTTTAAGAGAACAGAGCAGAGACACAAAGAGAACAAAGAAGCACTGATCCAGGAGTACTTTCTATGGGAAGGAAAAGTAAATGTTGATGGATGTAGCTCCTTTAGTCATTTCACCAAGAAAAAAAGAAGATAAACTCTGAGCCAGTTTTCAAGGTTAGAGTCTGAAAGAGAGCACATAGTTAGTCACTGTAAAAGCTCAGTCAATTGCCATGTCTAGGAGAGAGAAACGGTTAAACACTGAAAGACAGGGCCATGTGGATCATCAGTAGAGGGTGAGCATTAAGTTGTTGCCAGTAGAAGCTTGGCCAATGCCCCTCTCCAGATAGGTGTCACAGGTAGACACAGAGTCAGGCCAGGTGTAGCTTCTAGGAAGAGAAAAGAGGGTAAATACAGATATTTGCAAATCGCTTCTAAGTCTTGTTTATGGAAACTGGGAGTGATGTTTTACAGCAACATTTTGTTTGCAGGTGTTAGCCAGAGCAGCAGTTATTCCTGTCTACAGTTCCTCCATAAACTAGAGGTGTACCAAAACCTTGGCTGGGGACCCAGATTAGACAGTTTTCGGCTTGACCGTCTCTGACCAGTGACCGGCTGTTTTGAAACTAAACAAATTGCCCAAATGTTCCCAGTAGTAAACACACCATACCTACACACTGCCAGGTGGCACTGACAACCCCACTCTTCAGCGTGGATGCTATTATTGATGTAAGAAGACTCAAAGTTAGTCGTTTTCATTATCAATGAGGAGTTTAAAATTGTCAGATATAGCACAGAGATCTAAGTAGCTGCTTACATCTTTTCTCCTTCATTTAAAAACATATTTGCTATTTAGTCAATCTCAAAGAGAGTAAGAAAGAATCTGACTATCAGAAGATAATAGACAGGGTAACTGTGTTACCGCAAGGCTCTGTTTAATCCTTCATAGCTTTCATGCTCTGTCTGTAAAGATCCTGGCTTTAGAAATATTAGCTGAATTTTAGATATCACAAAGTCTACATTTTTTGGTAATACACATGTAGGCAGCTGTTTATTAACTAACTGTAATAATCACTAGCAAAAGACAAAAATGTCAACTCAGTAATCATAGGTAATTTAATGTGTAAAACCCTTTCTAAATAGAAAAAAACATTTTTTACAATAGAAACACATATATTGTGACATTGCCTCTGCTCCTAATAGACTTAGAACCATGCTAGAATAATATTTTGCATGCTTTTGTTATATATTCTTTTGTAAAGTGAAACCGGAATCCATTAAAGAGGATATCAGCTGGTCAAACCTTTGCAAAAAATGGAAATCAGAAAGTAACTGGCCTTAAATTTCTGATCGGTTCTTCTCTACACCCCATAAGCCTACACTCTGTAGGGATGAGCTGTGGCACAGTAAAATCAACAGCCATAATGTTGTACCACAGACAGGCCTTCGTCACAGCAAATATAGAAAAATGTTGCCTTTTTCTGTAAGAAAAAAAAAATGTTAGGGTATAATTTTTATACTCGCTGATGTATACATATAGTATGTCTAACATATTAAAGGTGAAGGAGTGTTCTCTTAGCTGGAAATGCAGATGAGGTGACTTATAGTCTCAAGAGGAAAAACAGCAATTGTAATCAAGAATTCTGCACAAAGACACAATGATGGATTCACGGGGCAAACAGGAACATGTGTGCAACACATGGTGAAGCTCGAACAAAGTGAGAGCCACGGGCTGGAGAGGCCCACTGAGACTTGGCTACAAACAACCACCACACATCACTTACATACAAGCACACAAACGTGCACAAATAACCAGGTTACTCGTATTCTCACCCAACTCCTCAAAAATTCACACTACATTTTTTCACAGGTGTTATTGGATGCATACCCATGATTGAGTGCATGTGTCTGATGCGGTGATAAGGTATTTCCGGTGCCTGCGTGTGAAAGTGTTGCAGAACACCCAGAGAGCTCAGAGGGCTCATTACAACTAATTGCCTAAAATAAAGCACAAACAACAGGAACTACATAGCTGTCATTCAAAGACAGCAAATACAGACACAAATTTTCCTGCAAAGCAGCCTTGCTCAACTCCCTCTTTGCACCTCATCCTTTATCCTGTGATTGCTGAAATGTTTTAAAGCCAGGCTCTGGATCTCGGAGCCCTTTGTAAGACGAGAGAGAGACTGTTGGGGTTGATTGAAGCTGGCCTGAACTCAGATTGCTGAGGCTGCTTTTTTCAGCTGTAGGGTTTCCCCCCCTTGCTGCTGTGGTATTGATGGAATCTTAAAGAAGCTTACAGCCAGATGTCTCAAAACATAGAAGGAAAGAAGAGAGGAAAAGGCAGACTGCAGGCCCACGCAGAGCCTTTAACATGCTTCAGCTCTCTTAATGCTCGCAAAGCTGGGAAGCATGTGTCCTGGTTTTCAGGAACTTAAAACTGAGCTCAAGTCCATCTATACAAAAAAGATTTTTCTTTGAGTTTTACCTCGGTATGGTAAAAGTTATTCACGAAGCATCTTAGTGCCTTAAGAGAGCTCTTAACGTGAGAAAATGTTAAGAGCAGTGAGGAGGACTGTTAGTAAGCTTAAGAGTGTCTTAAGCAGAGAAGATGGAGGAAAAACACAGAAAGGAGAGATATTCTCTGTACAATGAATAACAGCAAATTCATAAAACGCTACCAGCTCGATCCCGTTGGGATCCACCCCCTTAATAACCGAGTAAATGAACACATTAACTTCTATAACAATCATACAATTATTAATATAGAAATAAGATTAACCTTATCATCCATTTCTCTTTGTGTCTCTGCTCTGTTCTCTCAAACCCCCAGTCGGTCGTGGCAGATGGCCGCTCACACTGAGCCTGGTTCTGCTGGAGGTTTCTTCCTGTTAAAAGGGAGTTTTTCCTCTCCACTGTTGCTACATGCATGCTCAGTATGAGGGATTGCTGCAAAGTCAATGCCAGTGACTGTCCACTGTCTCTACATGCTCATCCAGGAGAAGGGAATGCTGCAAGTCACTGACTGGATGCAATCTGCTGGGTTTCCTTAGATAGAAAAGCTTTTTATCCAATTTGAATAAATAACTGAATCTGACTGCACTGTTCAATTGTTAGGATTAAATGGAATGTATGTACCTGACTGTTGTGAAGTGCCTTGAGACAATATGTGTTGTGAATTGGTGCTATATAAATAAAACTGAATTGAATTGAATTGAATCCTTCTAGGGGGAAATTAAGTAGTTCAAGCGGCTGGAGAGATTAAAGATGCACAACGGACAAATAAATAATAAAATAATAATAAATTACCATTAATAAAAAGTAAACAAAATCACAAACAATATCGTACAGAATTACTTACATATTTACAAACAGTAAAATGCTTTCTAAAAATACATTTGGAAAAAACAGTGAAAACTCATATATACATATATGAATATATATATATAAATATATATATGTATATATATATATATATATATATATATATATATATATATATATATATAGTCAGTCATTTTCTACAGCTAATTCCACAGTGGGTTGCGGGGGAGCTGGTGCCTATCTCCAGCAGTCTACGGGAGAGAGTCGGGGTACACCCTGGACAGGTTACCAGTTCTTCACAGGACAACACACAAACAACCATGCACACACTCATTTATACAGGTCCTTCTCAAAATATTTGCATATTGTGATAAAGTTCATTATTTTCCATGATGTCATGATGAAAATTTAACATTCATATATTTTAGATTCATTGCACACTAACTGAAATATTTCAGGTTTTTTATTGTCTTAATACGGATGATTTTGGCATACAGCTCATGAAAACCCAAAATTCCTATCTCACAAAATTAGCATATCATTAAAAGGGTCTCTAAACGAGCTATGAACCTAATCATCTGAATCAACGAGTTAACTCTAAACACCTGCAAAAGATTCCTGAGGCCTTTAAAACTCCCAGCCTGGTTCATCACTCAAAACCCCAATCATGGGTAAGACTGCCGACCTGACTGCTGTCCAGAAGGCCACTATTGACACCCTCAAGCAAGAGGGTAAGACACAGAAAGAAATTTCTGAACGAATAGGCTGTTCCCAGAGTGCTGTATCAAGGCACCTCAGTGGGAAGTCTGTGGGAAGGAAAAAGTGTGGTAGAAAACGCTGCACAACGAGAAGAGGTGACCGGACCCTGAGGAAGATTGTGGAGAAGGGCCGATTCCAGACCTTGGGGGACCTGCGGAAGCAGTGGACTGAGTCTGGAGTAGAAACATCCATAGCCACCGTGCACAGGCGTGTGCAGGAAATGGGCTACAGGTGCCGCATTCCCCAGGTCAAGCCACTTTTGAACCAGAAACAGCGGCAGAAGCGCCTGACCTGGGCTACAGAGAAGCAGCACTGGACTGTTGCTCAGTGGTCCAAAGTACTTTTTTCGGATGAAACCAAATTCTGCATGTCATTCGGAAATCAAGGTGCCAGAGTCTGGAGGAAGACTGGGGAGAAGGAAATGCCAAAATGCCAGAAGTCCAGTGTCAAGTACCCACAGTCAGTGATGGTCTGGGGTGCCGTGTCAGCTGCTGGTGTTGGTCCACTGTGTTTTATCAAGGGCAGGGTCAATGCAGCTAGCTATCAGGAGATTTTGGAGCACTTCATGCTTCCATCTGCTGAAAAGCTTTATGGAGATGAAGATTTTATTTTTCAGCACGACCTGGCACCTGCTCACAGTGCCAAAACCACTGGTAAATGGTTTACTGACCATGGTATCACTGTGCTCAATTGGCCTGCCAACTCTCCTGACCTGAACCCCATAGAGAATCTGTGGGATATTGTGAAGAGAACGTTGAGAGACTCAAGACCCAACACTCTGGATGAGCTAAAGGCCGCTATCGAAGCATCCTGGGCCTCCATAAGACCTCAGCAGTGCCACAGGCTGATTGCCTCCATGCCACGCCGCATTGAAGCAGTCATTTCTGCCAAAGGATTCCCGACCAAGTATTGAGTGCATAACTGTACATGATTATTTGAAGGTTGACGTTTTTTGTATTAAAAACACTTTTCTTTTATTGGTCAGATGAAATATGCAAATTTTGTGAGATAGGAATTTTGGGTTTTCATGAGTTGTATGCCAAAATCATCCGTATTAAGACAATAAAAGACCTGAAATATTTCAGTTAGTGTGCAATGAATCTAAAATATATGAATGTTAAATTTTTATCATGACATTATGGAAAATAATGAACTTTATCACAATATGCTAATATTTTGAGAAGGACCTGTACACCTAAGGGCAATTTAGAGTGACCAATTAACCTAACAGGCATGTTTTTGGACTGAAGGAGGAAGCCGGAGTACCCAGTGAAAAACCACGCATGCACAGGGAGAACCTGCAAACTCTAAGCAGTGTGTATAGTCAAAAGTTTAAGAATGCCTTTCTCATTTATTGGTTTTCTTTATGTTTATGACTATTTACATTGTACATAGATTCTCACCGAAGGCATTAAAACTGTGAATGAACACATATGGAATTATGTACCAAACAAAAAACTGTAAAAGAACTTTAAATATGTTTTATATTTTAGATTCTTTAAAGTAGATGGCCTTTGCTGTGATAACGAAATATTAACCTTTGGCCATCTCTCAATGAATCTCTGGAAAGTTCTTTCAAGACTCTTTGGAATACTATTTCAGGTGACCACCTCATGACGCTCATGGAGAAAACGCCAAGAGAGCAAAGCAGTCATCAAAGCAAAGGGTGGCTATTTTGAAGGATCTAAAATATAACATTTTATTATTTCACACTTTTTGTTTACTACATAATTCCATGTGTGGAAGAGACCCATTAAGTGATAAAGTGTATCTAAAACTTTAACGGTAGTGTGTATATATATATATATATATATATATATATATATATATATATATGTGTGTGTGTGTGTGTGTGTGTGTGTGTGTGTAAAAACACCTTTTTTTGTTCCACTAGTAGTGTATATCAAGCGGAAGCAATAGCCGTAATGCTCCACTTGTTAAAGTAAATGTTGGTCTTCTTTTTGGCACTCAGACAACAATTCCCTACTTGTTAGGACACGAGAAGCCTTGCTAATGGAAACATAAACTAATACTTGCAAATACAAAGGAAACACAGCATTTTTTGTTGTTTTCTGAGATTATACAATCTGAGTTTCATCTGATATTTTTCCAGAGAACAACTTTGATTGTCCAGGAAGGGCAGCTTTATCTGGATTGGCCAACACTGAGGTGTTTATTGTCTTAACCACAAAAGAATTAGCATTGTAGACATTGAGTACAAAGTCAAGGGCGTCGGAGCAAAGGGAGTTTTTAGGGGGAGGGGACACAGGAAGGAAAATAGAACCAGACTGGATTGTATATTTGTTTAGTGCGGTATGATCAGAAGGGGTGAAGAGAAGGAGAAGGATTCCAGTGGACTGATTGTCTTCCACTCAAGCCTGTGCACCTCATCATGCTTCTCCCATCACTGGACTTCCTTTCCTAATTTAGAAATTATCTGACCGGGGTTGGATTTATTGCAGGCATTCCCCTGTCTCTTTCCCTTACAAAACAAACAGAAAAGTTTAGCTCAGCCTTAAATTCTCTGAATGGCTTCACCATATGTGTAAAATCAGTAGGCATGCAGAATGAAAAAGCTTGCATATGGTACCTTCCTGGCCTTAGTTGAGAAATAAAAAAGGAAAGTTAACAAACTCTGTGTGTTCCTCTTCTGTAACATACTTTGCAGGACAGTTAAAGTTTTCCTGCTACATGGCAGCAGGGAACTGGGGCTGCAGGAATGTGCTCTATCCACCCACAGGCAAGGAAGGCAAACTCCCATGTGCACAAATCTTAATGTACATGCATTGTTGTGCACAGAAATATTGTCATTGACAATAGATTTGTGTATTTGTATGTGCACGCTGTTCTGCATCTATGTTCTAAATACAAGTTAGATTGTTCTGTTTTAGCACCTAGTTTAGACAAATAAGCAGTGTGTATACAAACTTTGATAGCACTTGCATCACCTCTGCACTTTCATGGGCTTTTTGTGCACAGATATTTGGTCTTTCCCATCAGTTTGGTTATTGCATAAATCTAACAGTTCTTAGTGCTGTCTATTTTACACAAGGAGGTCTTATTTCTTTTTTTTATTATTATGTTTTGGCAGTATTGGCCTTTTTTTTGTGAGTTGACCGACAGGAAATTGGGTGGAGAGAGAATGGGGAAGACATGCAGCAAAGGTCAACTGGCTGGGACTGGAACCCGTGACGGCTGAGTTGAAGACTGTGGCCTCCGTACATGGGTCGCACGCTGTTACCCTGAAACACTGCCGTGCCCTGGAGCTCTTATTTTTTACATCTAAGCTTTTATTAATTTACAATAAACAAAAAAAAAATGTCTGCAAGGTAAAAAGAATGTGTTTCCGATTTTGGCTTAGCAGCCAAATTGTCATTAAATATGTTCAATCACAGTTTGCATAAATATCTAAATCTCATCTGTATAAATGATCTATTGTGAGTGCACTCTTTCTCTTCTAGGTTGTTGTGTTTACACTTGCTTTGTTAAAGTTTTATGACTTTAGATGTGCTTTCTGCTTAATAATGGAGAGAAAGGAGAAGTGAATGATGTTGAATGAGGTGAAGTTGAGGGGAACTGTGGTGTTGGGTGTCAAATCTCTGCGGACATATTACCCAGGCCACTTTGATCCAGAGTAATATTTAGTCTGTAAAGAGTTTGCTCATTTCTCTTCCTTTACAGCTTTAATTGCTGTGTCTCAAAGACTTTTTGTAACATTTCACAGGACAGTGTAAAACTAGTATCCAGGCTTTCTTACAGCCATGTGGCAACAGGAGACTAAGGAGATTAAGAAACACAGACAACAAACATCACTATTAAGCCCTTTGTATTGACAACGTTTAATCTTAGGGCAGCATAAATCATATGTAAAAAAAAAAAAAAAAAACAAGGCAAAAACAGTCAGGACATTTTGTTTCTGAATTCAACTTCCTAAAATCTGACTGATGATTCTTTCTCCTTCAAGTCTCACATCTCTTAAATGGTGAAGAAATAGTAAAGCTAAACCCATTTTTTATCTATAAAATAAAGTTTTACCCTAATTTTGCAACTGAAACTAGACCTGTATCCACTACGTTTGTGCCTTTGATTGAATAGGGAGATGAAATTCTGATGAATGCCTCTTCCTAGTGCTTAAAATACTTTTTATGGAGGGCTTTCAGATTCATCACACATTCATTGTTTGTTGAGGTCTCATGTTTAATGGTCTGCTTTTCCTTGTGAAATTAAAACCTCTTGCATATGTTCATTTATAAAGCCACTCTTGGACTTTCTATGTTATCCTACATCCTTCAAAAAAGTGCATTGTAAAATGCCAAAGAGAGAGTAGTTACACTCAGCCTGAGCCAAGTTCTCTGACATTAATTGGTAATATGGTAATATCTTCCTAAACAGAAGGACCACCATTTCCGGAGAGAACTGGGGAAAGCTTAGGTGAGGTATATATGTAATTTGACCAGAGATTAAGCATAGAAATGACAGACTTATCCAGATAAAGAGACTGGCTATTCTAAACATTGACTTTACTATCTGATCAGTCAGTCCATATAGCTATATAAAGATTCTGCTCCCAGGAAAATATGTTCAGAGATGAATTCAACAGATAACTGAGGAAGACCTCGAAGCTTATGTGATTTTTTTACTTTTAACCCAGCTGTCCCACCACTCTCAAATCTGTCAATTTTGGGCTTTAAATTGAATTGGCCTTTCAATGCTTTTATCTTGCAGCTTGGGAGCTGGAGTGGAAGTATTAAGGCTATTCAAAACATGACCCTAATTTATTATAAGTCATCTGTTTCCTATAAGAGTGAGGTAATTAATGGATGTAGCTGGGGGAAATGAGAGACTGAGCAGATGAGAGGCAGAGAGAAATGGGAAAGCAGAGAAGCGTTAGTGTGGCTTAGGCAATTAAAGGACAGAGAGAAGCAATACTTTACCTACTAGGACATGTTTCACATGGGATTACCGCTGAAATCAGACTAGCCGACTGCCTTCAAAAATCCTTTGCACTTTTGCGATGTTTGGATTTAGATCAATTTGCAGTATTTGTTTGGTGACAGGGAAAGCTGGATAAACAAATAAAGACAAGGAGTTCCCTCTGTGTTTACTTAAACATGGAAAGAAGAGCATGTGTTTGTGTACCACTTATGACAGCAATTTTCCCAATCCCTGCGAGATGCATGGAAATGATTAAAGGAAACTGGGCTCTGTGGTAACAATCAGCAGGAGGAGGTCTCGACTTTCTGCGCTTGACATTTTCCCCGCACCTGGTGCTTTTTCTGTGTAATTTTAGATAGCAAAGATATACAGTGTGGAGCAAAAACCTAAAGTATCAATACTTCTTTTACATTTTGTCAGGCTAAAACTACAAAATGGCTAATATTGTATTTCTATATCACAGATAGTTTAGAAAATGTTTTAGAAAATAAAAATCAGAAAAGTGTAGCATGCATTTGCATTAAGCTTGGCCAGATAGGATTGATAGCATCAACTGCAAATCTTAATGATTCCATTGTAGCTTTGAGTGTATGTTCAAGGTCGTCATCTTTCTTGTTACTATATCACAGAAAATCTAAGTAATATATATTAAGGTGTCTCCTTATAATCTTGAAGAGGCTCAGAAGCTATTAAGGCTTTTGCAAAACATTGTAGCTGAAACCTATTCTGCAAGGAAAAGTATGCCTGTAGATTTTTGGTTTAGCAAACCATCAGCCAGCTCTCAGGAGGAAGTCTTTGTTCTCTTCCTTACCACTAACGATTAGTTCAGCAACTAAAATCTGGGGGAGCTCAGAATCAGCAGATTGCAGTGTTAGGTAGCAAAAAGGAAAGTTTCTAATCTTTGTCCGCATCTCTCACCAGACCATGAAAAACCAACCACAAAGTTTTCACAGCTGCTACTTTGTCAGTCTTTCTCCATCCTATCAACCATTTTCTTGTCTCCCGCTATGAGACAATAACAAGGCCTTTCATGTACTGTGGTCTGATGTCAGCTGTGGAGAACAAGGGGTCAAGATCCCAGATTACCAATGTCTGACTGACCAACCAAACATCCACTTTTACTGTTGGTCAGTTAGTGATGGACAACTATTGTTTAATAAAGATGTCTGAGGGTGTCCTCCCAGAAATACAATTAAAATCCAAAAGTTTTGGGGATTTATTTTTTTGGCACTAGTGGTCTTTATTGGCAGTTACCAGACAGTAAATGGACAGAGAGAAAAGAGGGGAAGACATGCAACAAAGTTCTCAAGGTCGGGACTTTGTACCAGCTCTACCACTGCACCACGTAACACCCTCCTGGTGATGTTCTTCTGCCTTCACTAAAGGATTTATCTTTCCTGATGTCACGCTAATTAAATCTCCACTGATGAACTGTAAGCTAACACTGCTGCCTTGGTGCATTATGTGGTGAGTAATGTATTATATCTGAAAGTCATTATACCCAAGGATATTTCCAGTTTCTAACTCTTTTTTTCAATCATACTATATTCCTTTCAAAGATAGCTATGTATAGCTATATATTTTTTTAAAGTAAGGGCCTGTTTATGGCAGTTCACTAAGAAAGTAAATAATGTGACTTGTAAAAATATTAAAAGTCTCCAAACTTGCCACAAACTGTGTAGGTGATGTTGCAGTTGCAGTTCATGGAAGAAGGAGCTCTGACAGATGGTCTTACATTAAATACTTGATAATTCCTGGACTACATTTTATAATTCAGTGCATGATTTGCATCCTATGTGGAAGAGGTAAATAACCTATTGACTTTTTTTGTAAAGTGCCTTGAGATGATATGTGTTGTGAATTGGTGCCATATAAATCAATTGAATTGAAATGAATTAAATTAATAAAGAAATGTATGACTGTTGTGAAAACTACAGGGGTTGGACAATGAAACTGAAACACCTGGTTTTAGACCACAATAATTTATTAGTGTGGTGTAGGGCCTCCTTTTTGCGGCCAATACAGCATCAATTCGTCTTGGGAATAACATATACAAGTTCTGCACAGTGGTCAGAGGGATTTTAAGCCATTCTTCTTGCAGGATAGTGGCCAGGTCACAACATGATACTGGTGGAGGAAAATGTTTCCTGACTCGCTTCTCCAAAACACCCCAAAGTGGCTCAATAATATTTAGATATGGTGACTGTGCAGGCCATGGGAGATGTTCAACTTCACTTTCATGTTCATCAAACCAATCTTTCACCAGTCTTGCTGTGTGTATTGGTGCATTGTCATCCTGATACACGACACCGCCTTCAGGATACAATGTTTGAACCATTGGATGCACATGGTCCTCAAGAATGGTTCGGTAGTCCTTGGCAGTGACGCGCCCATCTAGCACAAGTATTGGGCCAAGGGAATGTCATGATATGACAGCCCAAACCATCACTGATCCACCCCCATGCTTCACTCTGGGCATGCAACAGTCTGGGTGGTACGCTTCTTTGGGGCTTCTCCACACCGTAACTCTCCCGGATGTGGGGAAAACAGTAAAGGTGGACTCATCAGAGAACAATACATGTTTCACATTGTCCACAGCCCAAGATTTGCGCTCCTTGCACCATTGAAACCGACGTTTGGCATTGGCATGAGTGACCAAAGGTTTGGCTATAGCAGCCCGGCCGTGTATATTGACCCTGTGGAGCTCCCGATGGACAGTTCTGGTGGAAACAGGAGAGTTGAGGTGCACATTTAATTCTGCCGTGATTTGGGCGGCCGTGGTTTTATGTTTTTTGGATACAATCCGGGTTAGCACCCGAACATCCCTTTCAGACAGCTTCCTCTTGCATCCACAGTTGATCCTGTTGGATGTGGTTCGTCCTTCTTGGTGGTATGCTGACATTACCCTGGATACCGTGGCTCTTGATACATCACAAAGACTTGCTGTCTTGGTCACAGATGCACCAGCAAGACGTGCACCAACAATTTGTCCTCTTTTGAACTCTGGTACGTCACCCATAATGTTGTGTGCATTTCAATATTTTGAGCAAAACTGTGCTCTTACCCTGCTAATTGAACCTTCACACTCTGCTCTTACTGGTGCAATGTGCAATCAATGAAGACTGGCTACCAGGCTGGTCCAATTTAGCCATGAAACCTCCCACACTAAAATGACAGGTGTTTCAGTTTCATTGTCCAACCCCTGTAGTTTAAGGTAGTTTGTCTCTGAAATTAAGACCATGGATACAAGGTGTCTATGGACCCTCTAGATCTGTTCTCATTCATTTGTACAAGCTTCCATCATTGGTAAAAATAATCGTTTCAAATTATTTTAATTTAATCCATATTAAAGAAGCCAAAGTTGGACACAAACATTTCAGTAAATTGCAAGTTTGTATTTGACATACAGTAGTTGCTGTGACAGAAACAGGCTACAAATCTTTCTTTTAAATATTTATATAAATCACATAGATTAATCAGTCAGTCAGTCAGTCATTTTCTACCGCTTATTCCATAGTGGGTCACAGGGGAGCTGGTGCCTATCTCCAGCAGTCTATGGGCGAGAGGCAGGGTACACCCTGGATAGGTCGCCAGTCCATCGCAGGGCAACACACAAACCACCATGCACACACTCATTCATACACCTAAGGGCAATTTAGAGTGACCAATTAACCTAACAGGCATGTCTTTGGACTGTGGGAGGAAGCCAGAGTACCTGGTGAGAACCCACGCATGCACGGGGAGAACATGCAAACTCCATGCAGAAAGACCCCAGGCTGGGAATTGAACCAAGGACCTTCTTGCTGCAAGGCAACAGTGCTACCAACTGCACCACCGTGCAGCCCACAAATAAAAAAGAAATCACTTGGTTATAAATTATCTTCCCCTAAAAATAAGAAATATCTACTAAAACTGTTAGGGTCTGTTTGTTTAGGTTGTCATACACAGATTTAGTGAGATTAAGTTTTGCTCTCAGTTGACATTACTGATAAGAAATCTGGGAAACACAGTTTCACTCCAACTCCCACCTTTTTGTCACACACGGACGCAGACACAGGAGCAGCACATGCACCACCATCAATATGGGTTCACAATGTTTCTATCATTTTATATGAGCCGTGAAATTGTTGTGAGGTTTGATTTGTCATCTGTGTCAATGGTGGATTTCCATGTTTGCTCAGAGCTCACTCTGAGTCTATTTGGTTCACAGAATCTGTTATCACATAATTGAGGCTGATACGTTTTGCACACATTCGTGCACTAAGCCACACTTAGTGACCTGCTGTCTCCTCTCACACTGTTTAAAATGTATTTTTGGTGAGTGGTTCTGGTATTACAGTTGATACGCTTGCAGGATATTTTTGCACGGGTTGCCGCTTAGGGTTTTTGTTTGAGTCTCTGGCACCAGCAAGTGCCAGTCAGTCTCTGGCTCTCTGGTGTCTGTTGCTTTGGTTTGGCTGCACCCGTTTACAGCCACATGGGTGTGGTAATAAAAGTCCAAAATTCACAGCAGACTAGGAGCTAATTTTAGCCTGCTTGAGTTGGCAACCAGTAGGAAGGCCCAGCAACAAACATATACAGTAGAGGGAAATGAATGTTATAAAGTAAGCCAGCAGTTGTCTTATGTGTGATTGACACTGTGTTTACAATGCCTTGAAAAACTGTTCATAATTTTTAAAATTTAAATATTTTGTCCCATTGCAACCACAAGCTTTAATGTATTTCTTTGGGGACTTTAGGTAATTTAATGGGCTGCACAGTAGTGTAGTTGGTAATGCTGTTGCCTTGCAGCAGGAAGGTCCTTTGTTCAAATCTTTCTACATAGAGTTTGAATGTTCTTTCTGTGCATGCATGGGTTCTCTCTGGGTACCTTGGCTTCCTCCCACAATGCAAAAGCATGACTGTCCAGTTAATAGGTCTCTTTAAATTGCCCCTAGATGTGTGAATGGTTGTGTGTCTTTGTGTTGCCCTGTGATAGACTGGCGACCTGTCAAGGGTGTACCCCACCTCTCGGCCAGTGACTACTGGAGGTAGGCATAGACTTTAAGTCTTAAACTCTAAAAACTGTAGTGTGCATTTTTGTTTAAATCCCTTTACTGTGATACTCCTAAAAAATGTCTCACTCATTTGCTTTCAGATATCACCTAATTAGAAAATTAAGTCCTCCTGTGTATAACATAATCTCAGTATAAGTACGTCTTTTCTGTGAAGGCTTCAGAGGTTTGTAAGAATTTAATGAACAACCTCTGGAGGAGCTACAGAGATCCACCACTCAGGTGCGAGAATCTGTTGACAGGACAACTATTAATCATGCGCTCCACAGATCTTGCCTTTGTTAAAGAGAGACAGGAAAAAAAATTACTGTTGGAAGAAAGCTTTTAGAAGTTGCATTTGCAGTTTGCCAAAAGCCACAGAGGGGACACAGAAAACATGTTAAAAAAGATGCTCTGGGAGCAAAACTAAACGTTTGATCTACAAGCAAAGCATTATGTTTGGTGGATAGCTAAAACCGCTCCTCCTTAGCACACAATATCCAGGGTGAAACATGGTGGTGGTAGCATAATGCTGTGGGAATGTTTTCTTCAGCAGGGACAGGGAACCTGGTCAGAGTTGATGTGAAGATGGATGGAGCTAAATAAAGGCCAATACGGGAAGACATTTTTTTTAAGTAGGATGACCCAAAACAAATAGCCAAAGATACATTTAACAAGCTTAAATTTAAGCATTTCATGTATATGAATGCCCTGGTTAAAGTCCAAATCTAAATCCAACTAATAATCTGTGGCAATACGATGCCATACATCCAGTCTAACAGAGCCTATATATTACATATATATATATATATATATATATATATATATATATATATATATGTATATATATATCCAGTACAGACCAAAAGTTTGGACACACCTTCTTATTCAAAGAGTTGTCTTTATTTTCATGACTATGAATATTGTAGCTTCACACTGAAGGCATCAAAACTATGAATTAACACGTGGAATTATATACTGAACAAAAAGTGTGAAACAACTGAAAATATGTCTTATATTGTAGGTTCTTCAAAGTAGCCACCTTTTGCTTTGATTACTGCTCCACACACTCTTGGCATTGTGTTGATGAGCTTCAAGAGGTAGTCACCTGAAATGGTTTTCCAACAGTCTTGAAGGAGTTCTCAGAGATGCTTAGCACTTGTTGGCCCTTTTGCCTTCACTCTGCGGTCCAGCTCCCCCCAAACCATCTCCATTGGGTTCAGATCCAGTGACTGTGGAGGCCAGGTCATCTGGTGCAGCACCCCATCACTCTCCTTCTTTGTCAAATAGCCCTTACACAGCCTGGAGGTGTGTTTGGGGTCATTGTCCTGTTGAAAAATAAATGATGCTCCAACTAAACGCAAACCGGATGAAATAGCATGCCGCTGCAAGATGCTGTGGTAGCCATGCTGGTTCAGTATGCCTTCAATTTTGAATAAATCCCCAACAGTGTCACCAGCAAAGCACCCCACACCATCACACCTCCTCCTCCATGCTTCACGGTGGGAACTGGGCATGTAGAGTCCATCCGTTCACCTCTTCTGCGCTGCACAAAGACATGGTGGTTGGAACCAAAGATCTCAAACTTGGACTCATCAGACCAAAGCACAGTTTTCCACTGGTCTAATTTCCATTCCTTGTTTTCTTTAGCCCAAACAAGTCTCTTCTTCTTGTTGCCTGTCCTCAGCAGTGGTTTCCTAGCAGCTATTTTACCATGAAGGCATGATTCACACAGTCTCCTCTTAACAGTTGTTCTAGAGATGTGTCTGCTGCTAGAACTCTGTGTGGCATTGACCTGTTCTCTAATCTGAGCTGCTGTTAACCTGCGATTTCTGAGGCTGGTGACTCGGATTAACTTATCGTCCGCAGCAGAGGTGACTCTTGGTCTTCCTTTCCTGGGGCGGTCCTCATGTGAGCCAGTTTCTTTGTAGCGCTTAATGGTTTTTGTGACTGCACTTTCAAAGTTTTCCCAATTGTTCGGACTGACTGACCTTCATTTCTTAAAGTAATGATGGTCACTCGTTTTTCTTTACTTAGTTGCTTTTTTCTTGCCATAAAAGAAATTCTAACAGTCTATTCAGTAGGACTATCAGCTGTGTACTGTATCCACCTCCTGCACAACACAACTGATGGTCCCAACCCCATTTCTAAGGCTTGAAATCCCACTTATTAAACCTGACAGGGCACACCTGTGAAGTGAAAACCATTTCAGGTGACTACCTCTTGAAGCTCATCAACAGAATGCCAAGAGTGTGCGGAGCAGTAATCAAAGCAAAAGGTGGCTACTTTGAAGAACCTAGAATATAAGACATATTTTCAGTTGTTTCACACTTTTTTGTTCAGTATATAATTCCACATGTGTTAATTCATAGTTTTGATGCCTTCAGTGTGAAGCTACAATATTCATAGTCATGAAAATAAAGACAACTCATTGAATGAGAAGGTGTGTCCAAACTTTTGGTCTGTACTGTATATATATATATATATATATATATATATATATATATATATATATATATATATATATATAGGCTTTATAGATATTTAGTCAAAAAAGAACGAACAAAAGACTTACAACCGGAACTACAGTAAATATTGTTCTACAAAGTGTGGAATACAAATGCACACCACATTTTTCAGATTTTGTTTGTTCAAAGCATTGAAAACATGTGTGCATTATTTTCTTTCCACTTTTCCATTATATGCTACTTTTCGTTGGTCTGTTGAACTACACCAAAGTTGTTAGTTGAAATTAATTCTTTGGTTCTGTCCCGACATCCATCGGTCCAATCTTCCTTCTGCTTGAAGCCTGTGGTCTTCTTCATCCCTGTCCACACATCTCTGATATTGTTTTGCTGGAGTTTGCTCTCCAGCTTCTTTTTCTACACCTCCTTGCTGTCTTATCTTGACTTTAAGTTGCTTCTGTATACTCCTCAATAATTCTCTGTCTCCCTCTCTGAACGCTCTTTTTTTCCTGTTAAGCAGGTTCTTCAGGTCACTGGTGATCCAGGGTTTGTTATTGGGGAAGTATCTCACCGTTCTGGTGGGGATGATGTTATCCACAGAAGTTTATATAGTCAGTTACACACTCAGTCATGGCATTGATGTCCTCTCCATGTGGCTGGCACAGTGCGTCCCAGTCTGTAGCCTCAAAGCAATCTCGCAGGGCTTCTTCAGCTTCCTGTGACCATCTTCTCACAGTTCTCTTTATTACAGGTTGCCTCTGAATAAGGGGCTTACATTTTGAGCAGAGAAAAACAAGATTTGCCTAGAGGAGATCTTGCTTTAGAGATGTATGAGTCATTTGACATTTGCATAAAACAAATCCAACATTTTGTTTTCTCTGGTAGAGCAGCTGACAAACTGTTGAAATGTTGGAAGTGTAGCAGAGAGTGAAGCATGATTAAAATCACCAGATATTGCCACAAACGCATTGGGGTGTTGTGTCTGTAGCTTAGCAACAACTGAGCTGATGGCATCATATGCAGTGTCAACAGCTAAAGGTGGAATTTAAACCGTTGCCAAAATAACACTGGTGAACTCTCTGGGTAAATAATATGGACGAAAACTTACTGCTAACAGTTCAATATCTGGACTGCAGAGATGTCACTTCACAGTTACATGTCCTGGATTACACCATCTATTGTTCACAAGTACTCCCAGTCCACCTCCTTTACATTTGCCGCTTCTCTTTAAATCTCTGTCTGCTCGTATGGTTAAAAAGCCTGGCAGAGAGACGCTGGAGTCAGGGATATGATCCTGCAGCCATGTCTCAGTAAAACACATAATACTGCATTTCCGATACTCTGGCTGGGTCCTTTGTATTGCTTGAAGTTCCTCCAACTTGTTTCCCCACGATCTCACATTGCCCATCGTAATCGATGGAAGAGATGATTTGAACCTCCTCCTTCTCTCTTCTCTTTGCTCTTGCTCTGCATCCACGGCATCTCCTTTTCAACTCATCAGGGATTTGGGGTTGTAGTTGAAGTATTATTTAAGCTTTTGAGATATTTATCAGCTGCTCCTGGCTGTAAAAAAAAAAACAATTCTAGAATTCTACAACAATTCTAGAATTGAATTTAAGATCAATAATCATAAATCCTTACAAGGGGTATACATTATTTTTGCACAATTTAGCACCCTTTATTTGAGATTTTAGTAAACCAGGGCTATAATGTACAGTAAAGCTGAATAGTAACCTGTGAGATTTTGGTTTCTATTGCTTTGTTGCATTTTACCAGGCTAGCTTCAGGATTCAGTTTCTGTCTCTCTGTGCGACTGTGTCAGTCAGTCTACCAACATTGATTTAGATTTGAACAGTCCGCCATATGTTGACTTCCACATCAGTCTTGATTTATTCTCAATGGGATTTGCTTTAGGGATTTTAGTGGTGACTAAACCTTCTGACTAACTTCTGTTTGAAGGATTACTGCAACATTTAGCACACTTCTTCTGACATTTTGGCAGCAGGGAATGTGGATCTGTCTGAATAAGCTTTGCACACTAACATCTTTGATAATGTGTTGCAGGTTTATAACATTCAGCATTTCTGGAATTTCAGATGATTTATGTCCGTTTTCCATTAAAACGTCACTCTTCTGATCAAAAACCTGCAATGAATGTGTAACAAGCCCTTCACATATATAAGTGGGAGAGTATAACTGCTGTTGGCTTAAGCACCAGTTTTACAACCACATGCAAACTGTTAAGATTTTCTTCCCTACAGCAGCCTAGCCCAAGCTCGTGTGGTGAAAAAGTGTGTTTGCTAAGAGCCAATATTTAATAACAAGTTACTGTATGTACCAAGATGGAATAAATACAATTTTGGGATTCTGTGCCAGAAACCCTCATGATCCCAAAATGAAGCATTCCCCCCACTGTTTTGGTTTGTGGGCGGTCAGTGGTGGTGAGGACTTAAACTCTCTGGTGAAGCCCATGATGCATAGCAGTGGTGAGGGTGTGTATAATGCTGGTGTTTCTCTTTCTTTACCTCTTTCCTTTTCAGTTTCTCTCTGTCACCCTTCTTTACTTTCTTCCTATCCTTCCCCCTCCATTTCTCTGTTGTCAACCTGACAGAAGCAGTGCAAGGTCTCCCCTTCTGACTTTGCAGTTCTAGCCTGTAACCCGACTCTGGCACCAGGAGTCCCTTTCCACATGGCTCAAATGCCCACCAATATCTCTGAGCCTTGTAGCCATGGGGCTGAGGTGAGTCAGGGGGTCAGGGTTGATGGCATAGCTGTAGATGTGAGCCATGAGGTGGACCCCCCATTTGTGATGCTTATATAACTTGAGAAATTGTTGGCACATACTGAAAGGGGGATGTGCCCCAGGGCATATGTTCAAAGGGCTTTTCAGTCTGTTTGATCAGGGGTTGGTCTGTCAGGTGGATCCTGTCATAAACTTGCATAACCTTCTTCAAGCCCACTCTCCTACTCTCATCGCAAGGATCCAGTTTCAGAGGAGCCCTGCTGTCAATTCTTGTAAAGCACACAGGGGCATATTATTGGAGCAGTGGCAGCAACAAATGACTGCATGAGTAGAAAGTGTAAATAGATGTCAATAAAGGGATGAAGTGGGTGATGAAGTCAGCTTGCTCCTCCTGGTAGCTGCTTCTGCAGACAAAACAACTGATGGTCTCGTGGAGTTACTGGAGTTAAGATGTTTGCAAGAGGACATTGATCCCGATTAGATAATTCACACTGCCTTTACCTTTTCAGAGAAATGCCCTCATCATAGAGCTGAGCTGCTACAAATAAGCACCCCCCCCCCCCCCCCCCCCACCCCCCAACAAAAAAAAAGAATAATAAATCTTTTTATTACCATTACAATTTTAGATATAATTCATAGTATGATGTTAAAATTCCTTCAGGAAATATTCAGGTAACTCACAAGTTTTTTTTTTTCTGTTGTGAGTCCAACAGTTTTTATTTTACAGTTTTATTGCAAAAAACAGTCACAGTGCCAGCAAAATTGGCTAAATTAACTCAGAAATATGAGCCAAACAATTATAGTAGTTTCACTGAACTTAATCAAAAACATTGGGGTGACTGTAACTCAGTGGGAAGAGTAGTTTTCTTGTAGTTAGAAAGTTGTAGATTTTATTCCAGCTTCCTCCTGCCACATGTTGATGTGCCCATGGGGCAAGACACTTAACCCAAGTTGCCACCGATTTGTGTTTCATTGTTTGGATGTGTCCGTGTTGGTAAACACAGTTTTTCTGGTCAGAGCACCAATCTGTCCACCCCTTGGAGCTGCTGCACTGCTTTTCACCTCTTCCCACCCACTAACAATTTGGAGTCACATACAAAACACATACATATAAAACACATCTGCACAAAGAAACGTTCATACAATAAATGCTTAAATACAAACATTATGTGTGTAGGTTTCTTCCATTTATAGCAGTAAATCTGAGCCGGCCATAGCCCCACTTTCAATCTATTGCCATTATGATGCATTCAGTGAAGTTTGTTCCTCTAAAAGTTACTTTGAAAGAAGTACAAAATTGTTCCAGAAGCCAGTTAAAGTACACATAGTGACATTGTTGAAGGATGGGTGAGGGAGGGGTAGTGTGGGTGAGGTTTTTTTCAAATGGCAAAACACCGGAAGCAGTTGAAATAAAACTAATTTTCTTTAAGAGCTCTGATTTCTGTATGAAACATTGATGTGTTTCACATTGCAGTCTCAGACACTGCAAGGGAAAAAGTCGCGAACAGTGAATATTGGGAATGAAATTTAAAAAATGTGGCATGTCCTTTGCTGCAGCTAAAAGTTAAAACATGTAACATCAAGATCAGCAAGTGAGCAGACTGCAAGGATTCATGTTACTCAACAGGGTTGTGCAACTAACACAACCCAGGAGAATAATACAAAGTAGATCAACAGCCTGCTCAGCATTTATTCTACATAAATTGTTCTTGTTGGGATCAGTTATTATTTAATTACTCCAATGCTATTGTAGTAGTTTATCAAACCATCAGGGCAATGTACTTCAAATGAATGATAAGGATCTTATTTGGTTTCTGAAGAGCTTCCACTCTTTCTATCAGAGAACAGCACACCTGGTTTAACCAGTAAATACATTTGGTCTCATTTTTCTCAGGTCAAGTGAGATATTTTACTACTTCCTGTGGGCTTGAAAAAGTTGTCAAAAGAAAGTTAAGGCTTTTGTTCTTAATACAAATCAGAGTAACTTAGGACTAGGCAGATAGCAAGTCCTGTGGGTAGCGTGTCTCATTCCAATGTTGCATTATAAACGCAATGGACCGTTTATACGAAAAGAGACGCAACTTTTTTTTTATCACTGTCTGAAAATAAATTAGCACACACCTATGTTCTATGTCAGGGTGGCCAAAATTACTTCTGTTTGCCACATGCCAGATTAATGAGAGCGAGATGTTTTTAAAGAATATTTACTACTTTCTTTAAAGTCAGAGGTTTAGATACAGTAACATTACCATACCTTAAAACAATCTGAGAAAAGTCCAGATAATGATGTCATGACTTTGTAAGCTTTTGGTTAATTCACAACATTTGAATTTAATAAAGTTCCAACAGTGAAGAGTGTCCTTATACAAGTCATGTACCAACAACAATGGGCTGAAATGCCACTCAAAGTGGAAAAGCCATCATTCTAAAAGCAACATAAAAAGTCAGATTACAGTTTGCAAATGCACTCAAGAGCAAAGACTTTTATTTTTGGAGGCATGTCCTGTGATCTGGTGAAGTATAACTGAAGTGATTTGCTACCATGACCACCATTATATTTGGAGCAAAAGATGTAAGCCTGTGAACACCATCATAACTGTGAAGAACAACAAGGAAGGATTGCCAAAAATGACCAAAGTCAGACAGTCAGAAGGCAATCTAACCAGATACTAGATATATTAATGAAATGTAAAGTTGACCCTAAAATTGTTCATACCCCTGGCAGATTTAGGTTCAAAGTAATCCCAATTTGAATCTGATATCAGTTCTGTTGAGGCAGCTAAAGATTAGGTGGATTGCAATCTCAAAGACTTAATTTCAATTCAGTGTTTTAATATGGCATAAATTTACAACAAATGTCATCTTAAGGCACTTTACGAAACAAACAGATCAAATTCATACACAGAAATGTATAGTCCATTCGAATCAGTCATAGAGATTCCAATTTGATCTTGGTTAGAAAAACACTGGAGTCAAGTTCAGCTAATTATGCTGATTAAAAGGTTTCTATTTAAAGAAAACCCAACCAACTGCATTAAGTCACTGACTTTGCAGCTACCTTTCCTGCTGATTATGCATGTGGCAACAGTGGATATTTACATAATTGAGTCTTTAACTTTGCAGCAATCCCTCATACTGAGCATGCATGTGGCAACAGTGCAAAAGAAAGGTCCCTTTCAACAGGAAGAAACCTTCAACAGAAGCTGGCTCGGTGTGATGTCTATCTGCCACGACAGACTGGGGGCTTTGAAACACAAAGCATGCACACACAAAATACCAGACGCACTGGCCCAGGAGTAATTTCAATGTTTAAAAGGCAGCAGGTGCTCCATCAGTTCCTTGTACATAATATATAATAATATTATATTATATATATATATATATATATATATATATAATATAAGAGAAAATGCAGCTTAACACAAAAACACTGAGCCAGTAGAAAAATCTATAGGATGGAAAACCGAGCAAATATAGTTAGTCGCAGCAATAGTCCTTTAATTGCTTTGTCTAGAATTAAGGTGGGGTTAAACACAGAAAGACAGGATCAAGCGTATAATCTATTGACAGAGAACATGAAGTTATTGGCAGCAATAGTTCAGCCAAAGTGCCATCTGAAAATGTTTCACAGCTAACCAGAGTTACTTGACCAGGTGTCCACTTCTATTAAGAGAAAAAATGTGAGAAAAGACAAAAAGCTAATGAGCAGAGTAGTAGGTAGCCACTCTAACTCAAAGCGTTATCTAGAAGGAGCATTTTAAGCCTAGTCTTAAAAGCTGACAGCGTGTCTCCCTCACAGACTAAAACTTGGAGCTGGTTCCACTGGTTCCACTGGAGAGGAGCTTGATAAGATCTGCCTCCCATTCAACTTTTACAGACTCTAGAAACCACTGGCAAACCTGCAGACTGGGAGTGAAGTGCTTTGTTAGTAACATATGGAAAAATCAGATATCTGAAATATCACAGAGCTTGATTATTAAGGGCTTTACATGTTATCATGGGGAATTTTAAACTATAATCTGGATTTAACAGGAAACAAATAAAGATAAACTAAAATCATCTGATGGCTTTACATAAAATAATAAAAAGAATTTGCCCAAGAACAGAACCCTCTGGTACTCCATCAGTAACCATGGTACATGAAGATTTATCATCAACACAGGAAACTAGAATCTTTCAGACAAATATTCTAACCCAGCCTAGGGCTGTTCTCTTGACCCCTGCACCATGTTTGAGGAATACTGTGATTGACTGTATCGAATGCAGCACTGAGAGATAACAAGACAGTGCACACCCAAGATCATTTTTTGAGGCTAGGGAAATATTATTAGTTACATTCACCAGTGCTGTTTCCATGCTATAATGAGCTCTGAAACCTGAGTGAAACTCTTCAAACTGGTCATCACTGTGTAAATGGTCACACAATTCATTAGCAATATTTTTTAGGAAGTTTGAGAAAAGGAAAATTGGATATAGGAGCTCATCAACAGAGATACATCATCACAATGCCAGTGGAAACATACAAAACATTGTTCAGCAATTCTAGAATGGGCTTGATTGATGCAATGCCAAGAAAGTATTTTCATTGATTAAATCATATTTGACATGCTATTTTTAATAAAATGAAAACAAAAACTTTTTTTCAAATGTAATAGTCCTTTGTAATTGTTTTATTATCTTTTGACAGATGCCTGTCTAAATTTCTATCAGAAATAAACTTCTTGGATAAATAAAAAATAAAAAAATTAAATCTAATCTACTTATTCATGCCAAGGGTATGAATAATTTTGGCCTTAACTGTATGTAAATAGAGCAATCCCTTTTTACTCTCAAGCCACAATTCAGACTGTGATCCAGAGGAATATTATCCAGTGGTTCATTTGAGGCAATGTGGCAAGTTGACAGTAGCATATGACATGAGTTATTAAGCCTATGGTTGGGATCCAAATCTTCTAAATAACTATGTTTCAGAAAGGTGATAACAGTTGCACCTTCCCTGTTGCTGATGGTGTAACAGTCAGTCCCCCCCCCAGGTGTGACACGCCCTCAGCAGACCTAGATGTGTCAGCAAAGTTCACCTCCCTTCAACTCCAAACACAGCAGCCACATGAAAGCAGCCAAGCCAGGCCGCTGTGGCCTGTGTACTGGTTTGTTATTCCCCTCCAAAGGTTAATTACAGCTGAGATTCAGAGGCTGCCCGGCCATCTGCAGGGAATTTAAAAGCTGAAGTTTAAAATTCCTTCCAGGCAAAATGAAAGAATAAACAGACCAATCAATCAGCACACTGCTAAATTACACATCCCTGTGGTGTGGTTTGCAAGGGCCAAAGGTGAGTTGATGTCTTACCCAGAAACTAGCTTGAGTCCATCAAGGAGAGCCTGACACACCTCCAGAATCCAACCTGACCACAGTTTTTACGTCATAAGGTTATATGAGGCCATTTTACTAAATGCGTGGAGAAATACTGCAACATATATCGTCACCTAGAAAATACGACTATTTTGAGTTTATAGAACTGATGGATGGAGCAGAGATTTACTTTACTGGGTGGAGAAAAACAGGAGCATGGAGAAGGGTATTGCTCCTTTTAGTCAAAGATAAAAGCAGTGAATGAGAAGGTGTGACGAAGAAGAAAAACAAAGAATGGGGGCTGGGGGAGAGGGGATGTAGTGGAATGCACTTTACATCCCCAGCATGTTTTCTGCCCTGACTTGTGCCATTAGTCTGTATGTGGTGACAGTGCAAGGTTTGATGTGTGTGGAAGCTCTCAGTAGAGCTAAAATTAGACTGCTATTTGTGTTTGTGTAACTGAACTGCAGACTTTTTCTGTCTGTTTAGCATGGATGGGTCTTATGGTCAGAGCAAAAATGAATAGCACAAGTAAATAGGATTTACTGCCACTGCCAGATCAACAAGTAATTTATTTAAACAGGTTTTCCTCTCTTCCGTCTCCTCCTGCATGTAAAATAAAACACTGCATTTCATTGTTCTGGTGCCCCATACATTAACTTTAACATCTAAATGTCTAACATTTGTCACACTAATGTCTCTACAAATGGCACTCTCATACTGTATAACCTGCAGCTGTTTTGGGGTTAAACAAACCACAAGAAGTGTGTGTGAATAGCTCTGAAGCTTGTGGATCTGTGTGCCACTCTTAAACCTTTCCAAATCACTTCTGTTTATTCTAATAGGGCACAGAGAACTAAATGAGAAGCATTAACAGGGTACAGCATAGAAGTATAGAAATACCCCTCAGTCTGTATTTATTATTCCAGTATGAAGAACAGGCGTGTCTAATTGCTTGAACAGCTATGCGTGTGTGTGTGTGTGTGTGTGTGTGTGTTCCTGTCTTAGGGCTGTGAGTACACGGGTTGAATTGAAAAGCGAGTCACTTGCAGAGCATCAAAACCAGCCTCACATGGTCTTAATGCTTCCTGCTTGTTGTTTTATGTGTCTGCAATAAATGGAGCCACATGCCATCAATAGACCTGTATGCATGTGAAGCGAGTATTTGCCCCTGATCAAACTGGGCTCATTTTGATCAACTCACGACTAGTAAGATCAGTAAATGAACTAAATGAATCAGTGGAAATAGAAGCATCAACCCTGCAGCCATTTGACCTCCTGTAAGCCTTGTTGGCCCAAAAGGTCTTTCAGTGCCTTCAGAAGTAGGATTCACTTGGATGTTTGACGTCAGAATCTGAGTTCTTATGCGCAAAACGAGGTGTGGTTCAGTGACACTGGCTAATGCAGGTGTCATGTTGGCGGTATGACTCAAAGTCTTTGTCGTTTTCAAAGTAGACACCCTAAGCCTTGCAGCTCAGCCGTGCCTGTCTGTGTGTCAAGCAACCATCAGAGACCTTAGGCTTGCTCAGTTTCCAGACTCTCTCTGTGCCTGTGCAGACATGTTTAAGGTTGCACACTAAAGCATAATCAAATATCTGCACTGAAAAAACATCCAACAGTACACTGACTGTGAATTAATTGTTGGGACCCCAGTCATGAGGTGAACATGGATGAACATGGACTCTGAAATATACATCATCGAATGCCTGTATGAATCTCTGCATCTTTCAAAATCACACTAACCTATTCCTAACACAGCCCAGGAAGAAGAGGATTCAGAGCTGGAATCTCTGACCCAAGGGCACATGATGTTTTTCTTGTGTTGAGAAAACTCAGCTAAGTGCTAGCAGAGTAGCTGCTCAGCTAATGATGTGTTCTGTGCTGTTTTTTTAAAGTTCCACCAACCTTATTTAAAGGGTGGTTTTTAAACACAAATCAGCCATAACGCGCTGTTAACGCTTATGCATTTTGATCCTTTTATTTGATAGTAGTTAAAGTTACATGTTCGATTCTAAAGCAGTGGTAACAAGCTATAAGCTTCCCTTTTTGCTAGCTAAAACCGCTAACAGCTAAGGCTAAACACATGACTCGCCACCATCTTATGAGTCTATTAAGAATTATTTATCCAGAAAGGTTGTTAGTTTCCAATCTTTGAAAACAATATTTCCCTAAATATTATTTTACTAAATGGGATAGGTAATTAAACACCATTAAGACTCATTTATCCAGAAAGGTTTGGTTCGTTTTCAAAATAATATTACCATAAATATTATTTTAGTATTTCCTTAATATTTTCTTAAATATTATTGTACTAAATAAAGGCAGCTAATTAAACACCATTGAGAATTAGTCACCCAGAGGGTTGGTTTTATTCAGCAAATCATTCTTTAAAATATTGTTTTATTAAAATAATGTTTTATCTGATCTTGCATTATGAATAGTTGTTTGAAGGTATACCAATTATTGTCTAAGTTCCTAACTTAACATAAATTCCAGATTCCTCAAGATAAGCCTTGGTTCTCAAACAATGTTATAAATAACATTGAATGGTAATGTTGCATCATTTTATTGGTCATGGTTTTTAACCATCTTTGATTCACTTGTTCATATTGTACATACTTGATTTTCCTTCTTCTTTCAGTTTGCTTGGTAGTTTTGTTGGATTGTTCTAGTATAATAAAGAGTTTTTTATATGAAATATGTTTGACTTTGAGTTGAATCATTTTTGTTAATAAATTATTGTATTTTCAGAAATTGTGTGTATTTATTCCATGTGTGTTCAGAGTTTTGCTGTTCAGTGTCAGAGCTTGGCTCATCCCTTTCACTATTGTCCTAATACCACCGCCTTATTGGGCTGGTATTCACCTGAAAATACTTAGCAGACCAAATCATTATTTAATAAAATATTAATATTAAAAAAACAATAATATATTCATTATAACCACAACATAATTTTTAAACAACTTAAAGAAACGTAACAACTGTGTAAATGTGTGACTGCATAAAGCTAAAGGGATGAGTTAAATTAGCTGACAAGGCTGAAGTCCAACAGATATCTTTGGAGGTATTAATTGTAAACAAAAAAGAGCAAAGCATTTAAATATTGAAATTAAGAAGCAGTGGTTTGCCTTCATCAAGTCCAAAATCTTGAAATTATTTTAAAGCTTCTACCATTCATTTATATGCAACAAAATGTTTACATAAAGTTAAATGTTTAAAAACTTTTAAACATTTTTTTAACTGAAGTCATTGCTGTCATGACCAGAAAAAGCTGACATGATAATCTTTGAATTAATGAAATAGCATCCAAAAACATATGGAAAAAACATCAGCATTGGGAGAATCTCAGGAGTGTAAATGCTTCAGCTTCTCCAGCTAAATATAAAAAATCTGTCTGAAGGGGAATTTTTTTTGTAAGCCCTAATTGTGTACCCCATACAGAGGAATGAGAAAAATAAAAAGATGTTTATTCCAAGAACCACAATATTTACACTACATTTAAAACTGAATTAATTTATTGCAACTAAACACTTAATTAGGTAACAAAACAAGAAAATAACATAAAAAAAACATAAAATCTACAAACATCAATCAATTTAAAGGATTTTGCTTATAACTTGGAGTAATAAATATGTACCTGTCTTACATCTGAAGAAAGGTTTGGAAGAAAAAAAAAACAGGATAGTTAAAAGGAGGAAGGCTTGATGTTCAGCAGGTAGCTATACCAGAACACAGCCTTAATCCTAAAACAAGATAAGAGATGCTTTCTGCTGGGTTTGATTTTTCTGACCCAGCCTAGGTTTCTGCTACAGGTTCTGTCAGCTGTCTCTCTTTCTGGGCTGCAGGGATTATTCATCTCAGCTTCAAAACTTGTTCTTGTCTGCCTGGAGAGCTCACTATGAGTCTTAACATCTTGGTGGTTCCTCTCTCTGGATTCAGAACCGAAATGTAAAATAATACAGAAACATGATTTCACTGGATGAACGGGTTTCTGATCTTTGCTACAGGTGCAGAACGGCAAAACAAACATAGCTTGCTGAGAGATTACATGAAACAAAATTTTACTATAGATTATACCGTTACAAACAAATCTCCATGTGGATTAGTTCCAGATATTACAATCTGGTTCAGGCACAATTTATGGGATAGTTCTGTGACTTGCTGCATCTGTCAGCCCATTAATCTTTGGCTCGATTCATCTGACTCAGCATTGAGAGAGAAAACGGCAGAGGGTTTGCCACGTTTTATTAGATAAACTTAAGCTTTCTAAACGGACTCCACAAAATGACACTGGTTGGAAGCAGAAGTCTATGACTCAAGATGTGCTGAGACATGCCATGAAAAACAAAAGTGCATTTGATTTAATTGTTAAAGTGGTATATCTTAGATAGAAAAAACTTTTTAACCAATTTCAATAATAAACTAAATCTGACTGCACTGTTTGATAGTTGGAATTATTTGGAATGTACCTGGTTTGAAATCTGTATGATTCTGTTTAATTGACTTCGTAAAGTGCCTTGAGAAGACATGTGTATGAATTGGCTCTATATAAATAAAACTGAATAGAATAACTAGTCATGAGTTAATTATAGGTTATTTTAAATGCTTACTGAATTCTAACTTAGCAGAAAAAGATCAAGCATTATAAGAAATACTCTGACTTATTTTCACATTTATCTAAATAAATAGATCAACAGCTATGAGATCATAAACATAAGATTTTCTTATCTTATCTCACACTCACTCTGTGGAGTAAAAGATTATTTAGTTAAATCTAATGTCATGGTGAAGGCCTATTTTACAGAGTTGGTCAGAAGATTATTACGTGTGCATATGTATATAAAAGGTTACTTTTCTGAGCATCTATAACACTACAGTGACAAAATGTATAAAAAGTGGTTGAGGCATGAGTGCTTATGTAAGGTACTCTAAAAGCATTAAAATTCTAGTTCATTTATTAGATCTTTGTGTTCTAGTTAGTATAAGTGCAAGATTAGGTGCAACATGTTCACATTGTAAATGCTTTTACAATCACAAGGTAATGGACCAACGTAGGACCACCAGTGGAGATAAGTGATACCACATCCTTTACTCCTCTCCACAGAAATTTTTATATATGGACTTTAAATTACATGGGTGATAGAAATGAAGCATTTTATTTTGAAAAACCAGGCCCTATTGGAACCAGCAATAAATAGTAGCCTATGAAGAAAAATACAGATGAAATGATGCGTAAATATAAATAAAGCCCAATTCAGACAAAAAAGGTGTTGACCTTTGACTTTCTCATGTCTGTCTCTCATTTTTTGTCTCAGTGTTACCCCATAAAGTGCACTCCACTGGAACTCAATGCCTCGTAGATAATTTCTTTAAACCCGAAAGGCAACATTTTTCTGGGAGTGGGTTAAGCAACACGATGTCCACATACATCTCTCATCTCAAAGCCTGTGCTCTGCCATGACAGCTCTCAATCTGTCAGCAGTCAGTCTGCAGCCTGCAGCCCGGTGGCTTCAGGTTACTGCTGAAATGCAGGATTTCACCAAACGTTCAACAACTGTAAAGTGATGCAGATGCAAGGCAGAGAAGAATCATAATAAGATGCCCACATGACAGAACAACCCACACTCCCTCTGCAGCTATAAGTCACTCATACATTTTAATCAGCCATAGAGGGAAAAATTTACATCCCATGCCAGAAACTGCACATTAAATTCATTAGCTGAGTTCTTAAAGCAGTTCAGTGCATTCTAAGTGGTATTTAAAAAGTCATTTCTCATTCAGTTGAGCATAGAACTTCAGGGCTGTCGTTTGAACTCCTCCCAGTCCCACTTTCTTTGCGGTATTTGGGCTTTGTGGAGGATAAAAGCACCCTGTGAAAATGGATCGGAGAAAATGGACCAGTTGGCTCACAGCTCAGAGCAGCGAATAGCAATGCATCCCCCAAATGCATTCTCTCCAACTCAAACGTGGCTCCTGCTCAAGCGGCAGAGCTTGACTTGCCACTACATGCGGGACTCATTTATTGCTTACATATGCAGAATCTTCACCACAAATTCCATGTTTGGATGCTCAAGGGCTAACCTGAAGATATTATCATTTGTTGAGAGAATAAAAACCATCATGTACGGAGCTTTTTTCCTCTCTGCCTGGCCTGTTTTGTACCTGTCTGACCATTATAAGGAGGCTGAAAGAGGAAGAAATATGTTTGCTCTGCTGCTGAGGGCTGCATAATTTGAGCTGTCCACAGGTCACTCAGGGTCCACTTTGACTCTGAGTGACCTGCTCAGCTCCAGGCCCACCCAGCTGAAAGAAGCTGCTGCATAATCCAAGCTGAAGCTCAAGTTTGGGCCCTCATGCTGCTTAGGGTCTTCTTTAATCACAGCTGGAAGGATTTCTAGGAAATAAAACTGCAGCAGCTTGTCTGCACAGAACTTCACTGAGTAAACAGTATTTTTGGCTTTTCTCATTGAGTACAGCTGAAGGGTGTGCTACTGTTTGCAAACCGCCTCAAACTAAAAAGGGAAAGTTTAACATTTTTAAAGTGAAATTCTTATGAGAGGGTTATAGCTTGTAATATATAGCTCTCATAGCATGTTCTCTCAGTATAGAGTTGGATTAGTAGCTATGCCCTGGAGGCTGGATCTACCAGTTACATTGCAAGGAGTTGAGACCAAAGCAAACCTTTACCATCCTAAAACAACTCCAATATCAAAAACGTAATTTTATTGTTTATGAAATGCTCTTTTCTTGAAAATTTAAACCAAACTTTGCTTTGGACAGGAATTAACATACAAACCAATGATTGTTTACATGAAAAAATGGAGGTGGAGGGGGTCTGCCATCAAATATCTTATAGGGGAGTGGCGCAACCTTTGATTCCTGACCCTGGAGACCTATGCTGCATGTCTTCCCTTTTCTACACCTCACTTCCAGTCTGCCTACTTAAAAAATAAAAAAATAAATAAAGGCCACAAGTGCTGCAGAAATAGATAAATAAATAAATGACTTTTTCAGAGTAGGGGGGCTAGGAAGCTGCTCCTAGGTTGCATGGACCCTCCTGACATTGATATCCTCAGAAATAAAATTACTACTCTTCATTAAGACATGTCCACAAGGAATTCCACATTTGCTCTGCCAGACAGAGAAAAGCAAAGCCCCTTATTAACAATCGTGTTTACAGTCTTCAAGAGCAACTCTTTCTGAGACAAAACGGAGCCAACCATGAATTAAACTATCAGCTGTGCAGATGAAGCGGTACAGGTGATTGGGATTTATGTTAAATAAAGACACCAAGAGAGTTATCCAAGTAATTATATTAAAAAGATACTTTAAATTTTTTGAGGGGAACTTCCATGAAGTTGGAAAAAATATGAGAAGACTGAGCCAAAGTTAGTGACAGTCTCTAGTGAAAGTGTAAACATTTAATATCTGCTAATATAACATAGCATCCCAAGCATATGAATAGTTTCAGCTTGATTTGCTAAATATTTTACAGTATCATATTGCTCTTGGAGTAGGACCCAAATGCAGTAATGCAGGCAGGAGCAGTTAAAAAGGTTTAATTACAAAAACCTACAGCTTGGCACGAGATGGCGGGAGCAGGCATGGACAAGAACAACTTGGCATGAGTAGAGCAGTTTTGGACAGGTCTGCAATGGCAAACATGACACTCCACTAATGAGTAAAAGGAACAGAAGGGTATATTAGAGCATGGCATAGGTGAAAGCAGTGAGGCTGAACACATGAAGCAGGTGGGCTGAATGAGGCTGATTGCAATGGCAGAGAGTGAAATCAAAACATGACTGGAACTAAACAGAAATACAAGGAAACAATCTAACCTAAGGAAACGTCTTACAAATAAAACAGAACTTAAATACACAATAAACAGAATAGAAACAAAACCTAATTCAGGACTAATAAAGCACCACCTGCAGAATAAAAACAATCATAGGCAAGATCCAAAACAAAACTCAAAAACCTACAAATCATGACAGTAAGGGAACTATTACTGATAATAACTTCAAAATATCTGAACTTCCCTGTAAATGGCAAAAAGTCCTTTCAAAGTTGTTAAACATTGACTGGTAAAACAGGAACTTGTTATGAACCTGAAAAAAATTTAAGGTAAGAAATGGAACATAGTAAGAGTACTTTGAATTACAAAAATGTTGTGGTTGCACAGGCTGACCTACTTTTCTAGAAATAACTTTATGGAATGAAGAGCATCTGTGGAATAGTTTCACCACATCACTGTCCTCCCTCCTGACGAACCTCAGCTATTAATTACCACAAGAGATACCTATTTGCCGACTGCTGACAACCCTATAAGAATGAAATAAAACTGTGGTGAAGGAAATATTTCTAGAAAAAGTAATTTGCCAACTTCTGTCAAACATTTAAGGTGTTTACCATTAGTGTTAACTTGGGCTTTGTGTACAAATTTGGTCGTGGTGTTTAAAAAAATCACATTGCTGCAATTTTTTCTTTACCATTTGACAGGATCCACACAGACTCTGCGTATTGCTTGCCTGCATAGTTTCTGATACTCATCTAGCACCATCATAAAACTGAAATCTCTTCACTATTACAGTTTCGGTATCTGCTCACTTATTGCACTGCACTGCTTTCCAGCTAATTCTCATCTTTGCTAATCATACAAAACAGCAAATCCACCTTTTATTTTCCATACTTATTTACACTTACACATTTACATGGCTATGCTCAGCTGAAGAGGTGCCTTTATGTTATTACACTGAATTGCTGTTCAACAGCACACTTTTTTCAGTCTAACAAGTCAGGGCAAGAGTTCTTTTGGTGTGGCACTGCAAATACACCCACTCCACACATTCAGGTTTGTTTCTTTGCTGTAAATATGTCCTTGTGATTTTATGTTTGTTTGTGTGTGTGTGTGTGTGTGTGTGTGTGTGTGTGTGTGTGTGTGTGTGTGTGTGTGTACAGGTTGAGACACGTGGATCTGAACACAGCCTGTTTATCCACAGCTGTGTTGAGCAACAGCTCAGAGATGCATCGTTCTGAAGGCCTGAGGCCAGACACCAGGTGCAGAAAACAACAGCGTGTGTCACTGCAGTCATGTCTGACTCACAAGCCTCCATCAACGGGAGACTTAAAGCTCCGTCAGCATTGTTAGATTCAATAATAATTTAACAGCCAGTGTCTGACTTGTTACAGACATCCATATTTAATGTGAAGGGGTTTCGAATGGGATGATGGGATTAATACTCCCAAGTCTCGAGGTAAACAAATGGCTGAAATGTGCTTTTCTTTAATGTGGATGAGGCATAATCCTTAGTTTTGCATGTGGCAAAACTATGCAAAAATATGCTATTCTGCTGTTTGATAAAATGTTAGAACCTTTAACAGGTACAAGAGCCCACATACAAACTGATGGACCATCAATAAAACCATCTCCTGAAAGCTAAACCACAGAACAGCATTTTCAGTCATAGTACTTAATTGCTTGAATATGATTTCTTCAAACACACATCAATATTCAGTTTCTATCCAAATACCAGTTTCCTCTAGTTAGAACATGTGGAAGATCTCCCCAAGCTGCTTGTCTGACTTGGAAATTAAGAAGAAGTCCATCAGCTCATCCGCAAAATTCAACAGGATGTCCATAAAAAGGTGTAGTAAGAAATGGTTTGGTGATAGACTCTCTATTTGTGTTGCATAAATGCGACCCAGTAATGCAGACTACATTGTTGATGCATATTTACATAGATAACTTTTGAAGTTCGTAAGAAATTCACAATTGATTCAAATGACTTGTCAATAAGTAATTGTGTGCCTATCCTAAGATCTTCCATGACATGTTGACCTAAAAGCTGTTTATATGCAAAAACAAGAAAAATAGTTCCTGGCATTACTCTTCATCTGTGTTGGTTTTTTTAGCTGCTCTTACACATTTTTTTTTTTTTTTTGCTGAATTGATCAGTTAAAAAGATGGATTGTCTTGCCGTTGGAGTCACTTCGGACATTCGGCATGCCAAGATGAGTGCATAGAGAAACAGTTGATTTGCTGATGTTATCATGCCACGTAAACTGCTGGGACGTTTGAGATTTTGAAAACATTTTGAAGCAGTGGTGCCTATTTGTGGCAAATGTGGCATCTCAGAGTTGTGAACTTTACCCTGTGGATTTTCTTTAGTGTAAAAATTGCTGTAAATCAAATTATGTGAGTTACAGTATCAAATGTCAGGAAAGGCAATGATGAAGCATTATTTGCCTAAAAGTTCATCTCTTTGTATGTTATTGAAATGCAAGGTAGATGCATAACAGTGTTCAAATAAAAATTAAATCCACATTGGTTGATTTTTAAGTGTGCAAGAATAGAGACCCTTACATGTAAAATTCAAATGAGTTTTGTGCTTATGTTTGAAGGAGTGAATGTATTCATAAGATCATCTCATCCACAGATTTAAGGTACAGCGACACAGCAGGGTCTCAGTTAAGTTTTGTCACCAGAGTGCAGGAAACTGCCCTCTGCAGTTCGTCTGACCTCCTGGTAATGATCATGCGCATGAATAACTGTCCACCTAAACTTTACAGGCACATGCTTAAACATAGGGCTCAACCAGTACCTCCTGTACTTGCTTTGGTTTTTTATACCGTTTAGACTCAGAGAAAAATGGGACTGCAGTAATTCTGATTGCTCTTGACAGATGCGCTGGGAATGATTGCATAGCATCAATACAGCATGTATCACAGTACCCAGTAAATGAAAAGAATTTGGCACGACTTTCTCTAAATGCACCAATTACATTGGTATAGTTATTTCACTTCAAGTCGGGGAATTTCCCATTAAAGAAAAGATCCAATCAGGTAAGTGACTGTTTAATACAGTGGAGTTGACTTACTTAGACAGACCTTTTAGAAGATTAACCAAAAGCAGCTGAAGAACCTTTTGCCTGCAGCTTTTCCCATCCCAAAATCTCCTAAATTTATTTTTGTTTAACGTAAGGAAAAACAAAACGGAGTCAATTATCATTTATTACGACGTCAAACTTTCAAAATTTGGCTGATCACGCTGGCTAAAGTGCAAGTATGTATTTGTAAACAAGAGCTTATGAATTTACACGTACATATTCTGAAGCTAGAGGGGTTTTTGTCAACATCATTAAGGCCAAAGTAGGCATAGGTGGTCCACACTTGTCATTATATCCCTACAGGCAAAAAGGCAAACAAATAACATTATGGGATATATAACCCTCCATGATGGCAGAGCACAAGGGGTGCTGTCATCTTGGCAGGAGCACAAATCACTTGGATGGGGCAGTTTAAACCGTTTCCCAAGCAGCAGAGGAGAGGAAGTAGTACGCTGAAAAGACACTGCATGGAATAAATCCCTGTGTCACTCAAGAGGAAGTCACAGTTTGTTTGGTATTCCTATAACCTGGTCGGAACCACGGCAGTCCAGTCTCAGCGTATTAAATATTATGTCTCTGTGGTGAGCTACTGTCATGTTTACATTCAGCTCAAATTGTTGAATCAGATTGAATGCCCTTAGCTACCTGTACAGAGTTAACACTCAAAGCTCAAACCACAGACCTGAGCAAATAGACTGAGCAAACAGGCAGGCCTGCTCTCGGGAATAAAGTGAGGGGCTGGTTTATGCTGCTAAAGCACAAAGAGTAGGGTGAAAAGCAGAGATGAATGCATCTGAAGGAAGATGAATAGGTCAGAAACATAAACAGCTGGTGTCTCTCTGTCCTCTATCCCTGCTGTGACCTTTTCTCTGTGGTTCCATCTCTTGCCTGTGTTTTTTCATCCTGGGTTCTCAGCATGACCACTGCAAAGCTCGATCAGTCAATAAATAACACGGAGGATCAACACTCTCCCATAAATCACGGGATATATCTCTGTCCAAGTTTCTGTTTTATGGGATGGATACCAGTGACACTCCCACCCCCTGGTATTTGTTTGACAGGTCGGTGACTCATGTGCACCAGGCATATCTTAAAACAGAGACAGACTATTGACTGTCTGTCCAGAGTTCCCGCAGAATATAGATCGGTATGTGAAACTGTATCACTTTGTCAATCGCGTATCACAATGTTACACATTAAACAAAACAGGTGTTGTTTTTACCTAACGACCGTGCACAGAATGTCGAATGTGAGCATAAATGTCAGAGGAAGTGGTGCACAGGTGAATCACTCTGATTACAGCTAAGAGTCAACGAGCTGCTAGCATGCAAAGCTGGCAGCTGCGAAGCCTCTGGGTAGTTGCTGTTAAGAGGTTACAGTGTGTGCAAACTGCAGTGATAAACATGCCAACTGATCACCTCAGTCCAACAACTGAAAGAATATGGCTCTGGAAAATGTTTCTTCTCAAAGAAAAAACTAATTTCAAACAGTCCGAACTTCAGATACAGTGCCTTGTGAAAGTATTTGGCCCCCTTGAACTTTTCAACCTCTTGCCACATTTCAGGCTTCAAACATAAAGATATAAAATTCTAATTTTTTGTGAAGAATCAACAACAAGTGGGACACAATCATGAAGTGGGATGAAATTTATTGGATGTGTCAAACTTTTTTAACAAATAAAAAACTGAAAAGTGGGGCGTGCAATATTATTCGGCCCCCTTGTGTTAATACTTTGTAGCGCCACCCTTTGCTGCAATTACAGCTGCAAGTCGCTTGGGGTTTGTCTCTATCAGTTTTGCACATCGAGAGACTGAAATTCTTGCCCATTCTTTCTTGCAAAACAGCTCGAGCTCAGTAAGGTTGGATAGAGAGCGTTCGTGAACAGTAGTCTTCAGCTCTTTCCACAGATTCTCAATTGAATTCAGGTCTGGACTTTGACTTGGCCATTCCAACATCTGGATACGTTTATTTGTGGACCATTTCATTGTAGATTTGGCTTTATGTTTTGGATTATTGTCTTGTTGGAAGATAAATCTCCGTCCCAGTCTCAGGTCTCTTGCAGACTCCAACAGGTTTTCTTCCAGAATGGTCGTGTATTTGGCCCCATCCATCTTCTCTGTCCCTGCTGACAAAAAGCAGGCCCAAACCATGATGCTGCCACCACCATGTTTGACAGTGGGGATGGTGTGTTCAGGGTGATGAGCTGTGTTGCTTTTACTCCAAACATATCGTTTTGCATTGTGGCCAAACAGTTGGATTTTGGTTTCATCTGACCAGAGCACCTTCTTCCACATGTTTGGTGTGTCTCCCAGGTGGCTTGTGGCAAACTTTAAACAAGACTTTTTATGGATATCTTTGAGAAATGGCTTTCTTCTTGCCACTCTTCCATAAAGGCCAGATTTGTGCAGTGTACGACTGATTGTTGTCCTATGGACAGACTCTCCCACCTCAGCTGTAGATCTCTGCAGTTCATCCAGAGTGATCATGGGCCTCTTGGCTGCATCTCTGATCAGTCTTCTCCGTGTTCAAGATGAGAGTTTAGAGGGACGGCCAGGTCTTGGTAGATTTGCAGTGGTCTGATACTCCTTCCATTTCAATATGATTGCTTGCACAGTGCTCCTTGGGATGTTTAAAGCTTGGGAAATCTTTTTGTATCCAAATCCAGCTTTAAACTTCTCCACAACAGTATCTCAGACCTGCCTGGTGTGTTCCTTGGTCTTCATGATGCTCTCTGCGCTTTGAACAGAACCCTGAGACTATCACAGAGCAGGTGCATTTATACGGAGACTTGATTACACACAGGTGGATTCTATTTACCATCATCAGTCATTTGGGACAACATTGGATCATTCAGAGATCCTCACTGAACTTCTGGAATGAGTTTGCTGCACTGAAAGTAAAGGGGCCAAATAATATTGCACACCCCACTTTTCAATTTTTTATTTGTTAAAAAAGTTTGACACATCCAATAAATGTCATTCCACTTCACGATTGTGTCCCACTTGTTGTTGATTCTTCACAAAAAATTTTAATTTTATATCTTTATGTTTGAAGCCTGAAATGTGGTAAGAGATTGACCAGTTCAAGAGGGCCGAATACTTTTGCAAGGGCTTTTATCTGCAAACTGATCCTGAGGAGCTTTGGATGATAAATAAAACCCACTGCTTTTCTTGAATCACCACATTTTCCTTACACATATCAAAATATACACAGTAGGTATCCTAACCACTGGGTCATCGTTCTTTTAACATCCTGAGACGAATCTGTGATGTAAAAATATTGTTATTGGTCCAAACAATGTACACGTTCTGTACATGGAGATATATTTCAGTTCATATAAATGTAGCTTCTTGCCACATATTGGAGTTTATGATTGAGGTCCAATAGGTTTGATACTTGGACCAGTACTCTTTGCTTTAAATATACATTTATTACATATTATTAGACAACACTGGATACATTTATCAATATAAATCAATACAAATGTGTCCAGTGTTGCATGTACTAATTATACTCAACAATATTTATGCAAAATGTTTGTAAAATCCAATCAGCATCCAATCAAATTATCAGACTAGAAAAACTAAAATCTTGGATAAATAATTTTTCTACTCTGATGTTCAAACAAAACTTTAATTATTATTTTGGAATTGATCCGATTACCCTAGATGGGATATCTAGATTTTTTTTACTAAAATCTTTTAATAAACCTTTTCTCCAACATAAACATCTAATTCAGTGACTCTCTTTTTTTACACATAATATTGAACAATCCTGCCCCCAGTAGATTGCTGCAGGCCCAAAACTGCTGACAAATCTAATACATGAAGGACAGTCTATATATAATATATTACAAAGGGTTCATTTTTTGTGAATCTCGCTGTATCAGCTCAAGTTGTTTATGTGAGGAACTACATTAAACTAAATGATTCGGACTGAATTGGACATTGACACTGGAACTGTTGTTAATCATCCTAATGACTTGTGATGTTGTGATCAGTGACATTAGGCCATCTATCTTTAGATTGCAACTGATTGTGCCAACGGGAGAGGACATTTGATGGTGACCGAGAAAGTATGAGTGTGTCGAAACCACAATGATGTTCCTGTCGGATCAAAACAACTGTCCTGCCAGGACAAGCCTCGTGGTTTGTTTACGGTAAGAACTTTTCCAGGCAGCAGGTGCACACACCCACCTGCACACACCTCTAGCAAGAATGTGGGCCTCACACTGAAAATACAGACTTGAAACATTGAGCATTTTCAATTGTTGTAGGCAAATAAATTCAGACGGACACACCTGTTACCCCCACCCCCCGCCCAAAGGTCATAGGAAAACAGGCAGCGTGAGCCAGACATTTTTAGTAGATGTTGGTGTCACTTTTATTTGTATAGCACATTTAAAACAACACAAATGGGATCACGAATGGGATATGATAAGTACATTTTTGCAACCAGAAAGACGTTTTCTTCTCCTGGTTCTGCCTGCGTATTTGCAAGTAACACAGGATCTGTGAAAGGACAGCTCTGAGACGGGACAGGATGATGGAGCACTGCAAAATGATTCATCAGCAGACAACTTGGCTGTCCTACCCTCAGCTCTGTCTCCATCTTGATCTCTCCAGGGATCTCAAACCATCAGCTGAAGATCTCTGATCGCAAAACTCTTCAATCATCTCCCACAAATGCTAAAAGGTGTCTGTTCAAAAATGCAATGGGTTTGGTAACCATCATGGAAAGGTCACGTGTCTGACACACAGTGTCAGAATAACTTTCACTGAAGGAATAAAAAGAACAAAACAGATATCCAGGAAGCTATCCTGAAAATGATTGATCACAGCCTTTCAAAGAGTAATCCAGTTGCCTGATGAATAAAGGCACCTGGAGAAAGCATTGAGCACGCTCTGTCACAGTGAACACCTTTTTGTTGCCTGTGACCTGCTAAGCAGACTCCTTCTCAATGTAACATTCACAAAGCAAATAGTGGACATATCAAACGCTGCATTTTTACAAGTGGCCTCATGATAGGAATTTCCTAAAGTAATGTTTAGCTTCATAAGAACAAGATGTTTTTCTCATGTTAGTGAACTTATCCTTTAATTCTATGCTTCTCACAACTTTTATTACAAGTGTGACTTCAATAAATACTATCAGACACTTCTAGTCTGATTCAAAGTTAGTCAGGGAGGAAGAAAGGTCCATGTAACTCCCTCTAGATCTGACTTCAGATCTAAAAGGAACATCAGCCTGAATTGTTCTCAGTTTATTGTTTTCCTGTACTTCATTTCTCCAGTACCACTCCAGTTCATCAATTTATTTTTTATTTTGCAAAGATGAACAGAATGTCTTCTGAGCACCGGTAAAGGCAGTTCAGATACTACCAGGGGTAGTTGTGCCACAATTGGATAACAACGGCTTTGATACAGCATCCATCCACAGCAGTGTACATGTGTGAAAACTTTAATATAAAGTAACACCAAATTAAGACTCTGCACAGTCAATCCGGTCGCTTTCAGGGGTTTTTGAGTTCTTCATCTGCAGCTGAGTAATTATCTGTTTTGACGTGCCCACAAACATGCCTTCTCCTCCAAAAACACTTTCATCATCTGTGTCCAAGTGTGCTAAAGCTAATCTGTACCAGATTGCTACACTAATCCTCTGAATGCCTGAGGATCAACATGACGGGCTGTTTAAGATGGACACGATGATAGAAAAACACAGCTGACATGCAGGGAACGGCAGTAAAACACCCTGCACGGCTTTCTGCTGAGGGCCTCCCAATCATTAACATATAGATGAAATAAAACAGTTCTCTGCAAACATGAAACATACTGCACATATTTATAAAGGATGATATTAGGTATATGCTCATTCTAGACACACACAAGCACAGATAGTTTATATAGGAGCTGAAGGATGATCTACTGACAATTTGTGGTAATACCCATGGAGAGCTGGTAGACCATCAAAACCTGAATCAACCAGTCCTTTGCTGTTCTCTGCTGCCTTTTATTTATGTTGTGATTTTACTGCTGGTGGACGCAGCGCCAGGTACAAGATGGAGCAAACCAGCAGCAACGGTTAAGATGTTGTCCTGTAGCTGTCCTGTAGCTGTCCTGTTGACTTCTGTGTGTTCAGCTCTGTTTTCACTGCCCTGCCAGTGTATGATTATGTGTGAGAGGTGTGCAACACAGCCTAATTGGTTACTGGTGGATGAAGCGTTCCCACCCATCTCCACCCAGTCCTGAAATACACCCGTCTGCATAGTCAGACAGACACACACACATGCGTAGAGAAAACCCCTCTCTTACTGACTTAATGCCGAGCAGATTAAATAAATGTTCTTTGTGAACATGGATCTACCATTCATCATTATGCAGAAGATACAGTTTTACATAAATTCTAATATAATTGAAAAGTTAATTTATATCCGTTTAAATTAGAAAGGGAACTTAGTACAGTTTAAGGAAGGAGAGTTAATTTATTTATTTCTATTTATGCCTATGCTGTGATTTGTTCCGCTTACCCTCCAACATAATGAGACTCCTGACATTTTGTTATGGCCTTTGCTTTTGTCGTGCAAGGTTATAAGTGACCCCACCTGGCCAACTCTTTAAAAAATGTCACCATGTTACAGACAGATCACTGTTTCTAACTAACTTGTTGCAGTGTCACTCCTTGTCCACTCCTCTTATTTATTATTAAACGGCGCAATTCATCAATAGCCACCTGCTATTATAATTTACCAAATGCGCTGAGCAACTGTATCAGACTGCAGGTTTGTTCAGTTTAAAGCCCACAGCCTCCACGGCACAGCAAGAGACAAGTTACGGGTTCTCCCCTGTCGGTCGTGCGTGGAACTGATCCAGATCATGAGGGGTTGGACTGGATCCAGGTACAAGAACCGGGGGGGGGGGGGGAAGAAAGAAGCTGGCAGGATAATCAAGAGGGAGCTCTCCTCCTGAGAGCACACATAGTCCACGGAAGCACTGAAACAGTGCGGAGCAGAGGAGAGGAGCTCTTCCAGATCGGTGCCAGACGAAAAGTTGGCTTTTTTTTTTATTTATTTTATTTCCAGAGGCTTTTTCCCCTGGGTTTTTAAATGAAGAACAGCAACACATTGAATAAGAGTTGCAACCCATGGTTTATTAGTCAAAGTTTGGAATATCTCTGTGGATTAAATAGGACCATTCTCGGCGCGCAGGTAGGCACTAGAATTTGGTGAGAAATATAGACACTTTAATATCCACTGACTGAGTCCCATCTCCTTATGTTCGAACCTCTTTTTCCCCACGCAGAAACCTTACTCAGAAAGTAAAAGGGGTTGGTTCTTCTCAGCGCTGCAGTTTGAGGCGATAAAATAATAAAAAGGAAACAAAAGCTCGCCAGGTCGACTCTGAGAGGTTTTTCCAACTGAGCTTTCCCAGAAATGGTGGGTCATCTACATTTACAAGCGATGGATGATAGCCTTAAAGGAAAGAACCGGGAAGGGCTGCTCGACAGTCCGGATTCGGGCTTGCCCCCCAGTCCCAGTCCGCCCTTCTGCGCGCTGTCTCCGGCCCTGATCGAGTCGCGCTCCGGCGGCTGCGCGACGCCTTTCGACAGCAATTATGGATGTTACAGAAAGGAGAGCAGAGAGGGCAAACTGGTAAGAAAGCTTCCACTGTGTGAACTGGTTTAGGTTCAGAATCATTTTTATTTTACAGACAGCCAATTTCAATGTCACAATGAATGATTTCATGATAAAAAAATAAATAAAATAGGGTTAATGGGAGACGAAATGAAAATGTGAGAGAATTTAAACTTTTGAGCAGAAACAGATTTCAGATCAGTTCTTTCTTACACATCTGGAAGTTGTCTCTCCGTCTGCGTGGAATTCCTCAGTTGCAACCCTCTGATCCTGCTCTCATGGTGGATATGTCATTGGCCATCATTAGGAGGATGCAGAGGCATCAGCTGGGCTCCAGCTAAGGTCACCTAGTTGATACTGGTGTCACAAGGACAGGGGTCCTGGGACTCCTTCCACATGAGATGTTTATGGGTTGTCTGCAGAATTACAGCATGCTACAGTAAAGACGAGCAGAATATAAAATGTGAAATCCTTTGTGATTGTTAAAGACTTTTGCTTCAGCCATTTTGATTAAAATAAAATGTACCAGCAGGCTGCTCCTGAGCATCCTTCCATAAATCCCCCATTGGATTTCTGTTTAAACCTGTTTCAATGGCCTAATAGCTTGTAACTCAGGACTGGACCTCTCTAAGCTGTTTGAGGTGAAGCAGCTGTACATCTAATTAACATTCAGAGTGTAATTTTGACCATTTCTGATTCATTTAACCAGAAAATCATTCCTCTTCTTTGACTTTATTAAGGACCAGTCAGTCAGGATCAAAAATTCCTTCTCTGTATATGTATAGTTTTAGATTATTATCATTTATTGTAGACCAACACTAAATCCAGTTCAGGAAATACAGCATAATAATATGTGGTGGAAATAATCTTAAATTCTTAAAAGGGCTTTGTATAAATAAAATAGATGTATATTAGACCCAAAAAAAAAAAAAAGATTGCTGGTTTCAGGTGTTTGTGTTACTGTAGACAACGTATGGGTCTGTTACCAGTGTCCAAGTATAAAAGGTTTAAAAAAATTACAGCTTTAATGAGAAACTCTGTCTGGTTGTACAATGTAAAACCTGAACAAGCCCACAAGCACAATTCTCAGTGAGACACAAAGTTGCCAAAAATGAATAATCATCTGAATCACTGATATTATTATGCTCAAGACACACGTTATGGGGTGACAAAGAAGTCCTACTCATTAGGGTCTGGATTCAGCAGACGTGACCCAGTTTCAGTGTGAACATTGGTAGTAATGCTATAATTCAGATTTGCAAATAAAAGCAACATTTGGTTTTTACTTGTGTTCCCCCTGAAAGCTGCTTAAGCTCTCTGCATCAGCAGACATTTACTTAATGTGCTCAAATTGACGGTATACTTTCAGAAATGCGTGCTGTCAGTAATCCAAATGACCAGTGCATGTTGAAGCACTTATTCAGCTGGGTACAGTCACCTAGAAGTGACAGGATTTGATTTATGGCATCTGCAAATGTTTTCTCATCTTTTAAAATGAGACAGTCTGCTGTGACCTTTTGTGTCAAACGCTGAAGGGCTGATTTTAAGGGAAAATCTAATGCAGGTCACTCCCGTTTCCAAAGCCTCTCAGAACATGTCTGTGCAGGTCGGCGTGACTGGTAAACTGTGCAAAGGAGGCTACGAAATTGCTTTGGTGTTGTTTTCATCTACCACAGAAGAACAATCCCCCAGGTCTCTTTTAAGGTACTAGAGTTTGTTAGAGCAGCAGCAGGCTGTTGCATAAGTGTTTGATGACCTCTAACTTCTAAACACAGATGAATGTTGAGAATGTTATGTTTACCAACTCCAGCTAAAAATCAAAAAGAAGATGCAGAGAAATCACATATTCACCTTTCTTTTTTATATGAAGATATTTACAAGATTGACTTGAAATGCATAGACAATGTTTGCAGTCTGGTAATCCTTAAATCAGCGTTCCAACACATTTTCAAAGTAGAAATTCCAGACATTTCCAGACTTCTCAATGTTCATTTTAAATTAAAAAAGTTCACAATGGATTCATGGCAGCTATTTCTAAAGCAGGGAGGATTTAAAGATGGAAGGGACTGAGGAAGGAAGGAAAGAAGGAAGGAAGGAAGTAAGTTCTTGAGGTGAAAAAAGGAAACACTTTGGAAAGAAAAGAAACAAGAAAGGAAATCATGTAGGACATAAGGAAGGATTTACACCAGGAAGGAATGAAATAAAGGATGGAAGGGTACAAGGAATAATATGAAATGGACAGAATTAATGAAACAAGAAGAGCATGGAAGAAGGGCAAAAACAAAGGAAGGATAACACATTGAAGGAAAAAATACATAAGGAGGAAAAGAAGCTATGTCAAAAGAAAAGAACAAAGGACATAAGGGAGGAAGGACACAATGAAGTATACAAGTAAGGAAGGAGAGAACATTTAGACAGGACAGGGAATAAAGCCTGGAAATACAAACAATCTTCCAAATTATTGTGTTCTTTTTCCATACTTATCCAGGCCTGAAAAATACAGAAATCAAATTCCAGACATTCTAGACGGCATAGAAACAGTGCTTGAAGTTCAATATCGGCTAAAGGAGATCCCTGAGTTGGCGTCAAATTTCATTACTGCTCCTAAATAGTTTGATGCACTTCTATCAAATTCTGTTCAAACACAGGATGTAAAGTCTGAGACTTTGCCGTAAAGAACCGCCGGCAGCTGGAAATCTGTGTTTTGCTTGGCGCTACTCTCAGCAGCTCTGCATTGTGCATTGTACATTGTGTGGGCTGCTCAGCTGCAGACTATTTCTTCTGGGCTAAACTGTGCTTCCAGGCGGGTTTCTGCTTTGAGTGCTTGTTGGGGGATACACTGCCTGGAGGTGACTACCCTCCTTTCATGAGTGTTTGCTTTGCACGCTTTGCCAGAACTCTCTGTGGAGCAATGGCTGAAACGCTCCGCTCATGTGCTGGATGGGCAGAGAGAAAGTCGATCTATTCAGTCTGTTTCTGGAGCTGTGGCTCCAGAAAACGAGCCGCCTGTCGATTCACTTCATTCAGGCCTGAGTGGCAAATCCAGCAGCTGTGGAGCAGTTCAGAGAGTGTGATATAGGTAAGACGAGCTTCTACACGGCAATCTGCAGCTGCCCTTGGCCTGTTCTTGCCCGTCTTTTCTAGTGGCATGTGCGGCTGGACCACAGCATGTGACAGCCTCCTCTGTGTGTAATCTGAGAGTCACAACTAAACACAGCAGAGCTCCACAGTGCTGGAACAGTGTCTGTATGGGGCAAAATATTAAATACTTGTGTCAAATTTAAAGAGTAAACATTTTTAGACAATACGCATTTCACTGACGAGGTCTTTAAGGAAGACTTATACCAGCACCTTGGTTGCAATCTTTAAGTTCCTTGCAAAAGTTTCCATCCCCCTTGAACTTTTCTACATTTTCACTTCACATTAGAACCACAAACTACTGAGATTGTATGTTATGGACCAGCACAAAGCAGTACATATTTGCTAAGTGAAAGGAAAATAGTCATCAGTCAGTCAGTCATTTTCTACCGCTTATTCCATAGTGGGTCGTGGGGGAGCTGGTGCCTATCTCCAGCAGTCTATGGGCGAGAGGCAGGGTACACCATGGACAGGTTGCCAGTCCATCACAGGGCAACACACAAACAACCATGGACACACTCATTCATACACCTAAGGGCAATTTAGAGTTACCAATTAACCTAACAGGCATGTCTTTGGACTGTGGGAGGAAGCCGGAGTACCTGGTGAGAACCCACGCATGCACAGGGAGAACATGCAAACTCCATGCAGAAAGACCCCCGGCCGGGAATTGAACCCAGGACCTTCTTGCTGCAAGGCAACAGTGCTACCAACTGCGCCACCGTGCAGCCCAAAAGGAAAATAATATATGGTTTTCAGTTTTCTCTTACACATACAAATCTGAAACATGTAGCATTCATCTGTATTCGTCTCCCTTTACGATGGTACCTCTAAATAAAATTCACTGCAACCGACTGTCTTTAGATGTCACCTAAGAAGTAAACAGAGTTCCTCTGCGGGCAGTTTACTCTCAGTATAAATCCAACTGTTCTGTGAAGGTCTCAGAGGTTTGTTAAAGAACATTAGTGAACAAACAGCATCATGGAGATCAAGTCATACAGCGAACAGTTCAGGCAGAAGGTTGTGGAGAAGTATATAGCAGTGTTAGATCATAAAACAATATCCCAAGCTAGCATGGAGCATTGTTCAATCCATCATCTTAAAAATATAAACAGAATGGTACAACTGGAAAACATGCCTATCCACCTAGACTGACAAACTGGGCAAGGATAGCATTTATCCGAGCAGCAGCCAAAAGACCAGTGGTGACTCTTCAGTGGAGCTGAAGAGATCCTATTGACAGGACAACTACTAGTCTGGCATTTCACAAATTTTTGTCTTTATGGAACAGCGGGAAAAAGAAAACTATTGTTGAAAGAAAGGCACAGCGAATGACCTCCTTAGCATAGAATACATTTCTACAGAGACCCCCTGATTACTTAATTATTTGATTGAGGTGTTCTGAAACAGAGGCACATCCAAAGGTTGCAGGACTTAAAACCCTGAGTTTGGAAAAAAAACCAATAGAAAACCATGATCTTAACCATCCCAACTTTATTAAATTGAGACTGGATCCAGCATCAAAATAGGCCAGCCACATTAATGTTATAGTAACCAATTAGTAAGCAGTTTTTAAGCTCATGCATAATTTTATTTCCACATTACAATTTGTGTGGCTTTTTCACATAAAATACCCTTATGACAGGGAAGCTGGTCAGAGCTGATGAGAAGATGAATGAAACTAAATACATGGCAATGCTGGAAGAAAACCTGGCTTGAAACGGGGGTGAAGGTTGGCCTTCCAACAGGTGTTATAATCACATTAGAGTCAAAGTCTAGACCTAAATCCAATTAATAGTACACGTAAAGACTTGAAAACTGATGTTCACAGATGCTTTCCTCTCAATGTGACTGAACTTGAACTATTTTGCATAGAAGAATGGTCCAATATTTTGGTTTCTGGACCAAACGACTTCCAGCTTTAATTGCAACAAAAGCGGTTTCTATTATAGTATTGACTCAGTGAAGTCTAATTCATATGTATATCACTCAAAGACATTTATTTGTAAAAAAAAAAAAAAATTTAAATATTGAAAACCATGTGTCATCCTTCTACAACATGACTGTTATACGCTAGTTTGTGTTGGTCTATCAAATGAAATTGTAGTAAAATACAATCAAATTTGTAGTTGAATTGTAGTTATAGTGGTGCTGAAATTTGAAAAAGATCTAGATATATGATCTAGATCATATATCTAGATATATGAACATCTTAGAAGGTAATGTGTATCCCCTTTCTAATCTAATGAGGGTAATATTGGTTCTTGCACAGTTCTGGTAAAGACAGAAAAATCTGGTTAATCCTGCTGCTGGTACCTTCATCTGTCTGGTTGTTATGTTTGTGTACCAGCCAGAATGCTTTGGTTGTAGCCGTCTGTGTCCTGTCTCTAAGTTAGCCTACATGATATTCTGCTGAAATCCACACAGTTTACGTTGTAATTTTGTGGTTTCTCCAAATGTTCCCTATTGGGCATAAACTAGGAACAAGGCGGGTGACGAGCCAACCCGCACATTGAGCTGGAGATGGACAGTTTGACATTAAACACAACCCTACTAATGAAAGTCTTCCCTGCTTTCTTTGTACCAAGTTTATTGAAAATAAATCTTAGAAGAATGTTTGTTCTTGGATTGTTGAATCTATAAAATAAAAAGGCACCTCCTTACTCTTGTCAGTCTTTGGGATCAGAGTTTCAGATGTTTCAGGTGTGGCTTTTGTAAAGAAAGAGTCAGTGATGCAGTGAAGACTAACTATTAAACAGCCAGCTTCCCTACTTTAGTCCACCTTAAAGTAAAGATCTCAATTTTGTTTCATTATTTACATACATTTAGCTATATAAAGACATAAAAACTGTGATTTTATCTACTTTTTAAAGTCACGACAGAACAGTCCATCATTAGAGGCAGCCGGAGCAGCTATTAAAGGAAGGCAAAGTTAAGTAAACAGAAAAATAATCTCTAAACGAATGGGCAAAGTGAGACGGAGCAGCACACGGCGTCTCCAACACTGGCACAGTTGTTGTTTTAAACTTTAGCATTGACCTTCCCTAATGATCTTTGCTGTGTCACTTCTCCATCACCTCATTACCCATTTCCTTCACTCAACTGGGCTCCAAGCTGCCCCGCAGACTTGACACAGTTTGAAATTCTCACAGTATCACCTTAAGTAATAATAACAGGATTTCAAGACATTAAGATACATTTAAAACACAAATGTAATGTAATTGCTTTTATGCCAAACAGAAAATCAGCAGTTAGTCCTACTGCTGTTACAGTTAGTAACGTTAACTACCAGATATTTATACTCATTTTGTAAAAAGAAACACATTTTTTTCCATCTGTTTGATGTGTAAACTTTTTCTGCTTTAGGTCAGACAAAATGATCAACATTACTGCTAGTTGCTAAATACCAGAATATTGAGAGATCTTTTACATACACTGATATCACTACACCTTTAAAAAAATTGGGAAAGCCCAGGTGATGATGGTATGGCTTTTTAAGCTTCTGATAGGTTAAACAACACAGAGTTAAATGGAGTAAAACCTGTGAAGGCAACACCTTAAACATGTTGCTTCCGTGTGTGTAAAATCCCTCAAATTATCCAGTCTGTTTCATCATTGGATACAATTCCTGAATGTAACGACTGCGAGACAATAAAGGCCATTTCTATTCAACTTTTTTCTATTTCCAGAAGCCTGACGGTGACACATTTATATGTTTAAACAAATATACAAACATGGACTAAAATCCCAATATTCCAAACGTCTCATAAAAGTCAGATTAAAGATTGTCAATGCATGCAGGGACAAAGATTAAAATTTTTGGCCTGTGGTCCACCAAAACTGAAATTGAAGTGTTTGCCCATAACTACTTTTACTAGGGCTGCACCGATTGATCGGCCCCGATTTCCTTAATTTTGGGAGATTGGTGATCGGCAGATACATATATGTGAAACCGATCTTATCCACCAATCTTATCTACTTGTCTAACCTGTTTTGCAAGTTTTGTTTCCTTTTAAAATGTAAAAAATTAAAGCCTTAAGGAACAGCAATGCTCTAAACGTTTCATTTATATTTGAGAGCATTACCTCATATGCAAGTAAAACATGCTTGTATTGTTCAGTGTTTTCAATAAAATAAGACTGGAACATTGAAGGTGTACCTTATGACACCTGACAGTGTCAGTTATCAAAAAATTGGTACCGGCTAAAATCAGAATTAGCAGGTCAGGCTTTTTAAAGATCAGCAATTCGCCAGAAAACTGCAATCGATGCACTCCTAGTTTTTACAGGTGGAGGGAAAATGGGAGAAGCTTGCCAGCCTGAGAAAACCATCCCAACTGTGAAACATGGAGGTGGCAGAATTATGTTTTGTCTTGGTACACATTATGTGCCAATATTGAAGCAGCATCTCAAGATATCAAACAGGACCTTTAGGTTTGGGGAGAATCAGACTTAAAAAAGCTCTGCAAGCTGTTAAAGAAGGCTCGCTCTGCTCTAGGTACTGCTCTGCAACCTCATAAGATGAAGAACATTACGGACAACCAGAGCATCCTCTTTATCAGACTGCCGTACAGTAAGAGGCTTCTTTAGATCCACTGTAATACTGACTGCTACAGGAGATACTCCCTATCTCCATTTACAATTACTCCTTGAAGAAACTTGGATAGTATGAGTTAGAACAACAATTCCCTTTGGGATTAATAAAGTACTTTTAAGTTTAATTGAATTTAATTAAAAAGAGACTCTTATATGGACAATGGCCAAAGCATAAAGCAAAACTGGTTACAAAGAGGTTAAAGTTAATGTTGGGATTGATCATCACAAATCTTTGACCTCAAACCCAGAGAAAAGCTGTGGGCAGAGTTAAGGAGGCCTACAAACCTGACTCAATTAATCCAATACTGTCAGGAAGAAAAGGCCACAATTACAGCAAACTACTGTGAGAAGCTTGTGGTGGGACACCCAAAACATTTCACAAAGGTCAAACAAGTCAGTGCCACCAAATTTTAAGGAAATGCATGTAAACTTCTGACCTTAAAGAAAGTTAAAGAGAAACAATTCTCTAAATAAATCTTCCTCTTATAATTCTGATTTTCATCAAAAAAAATATTTTGGTGATCCTAACTGACCTTAAAAAGGAAATCTTTATTCTTTTTTAATTCAGACTGAGAGGAATAAAAGGTTATGTGTGTTTTCATAGTGCATGTACATTTCAGGTTTTAACTATATTTTTATTTTGAAACACTTTTTTTTTCTTGTCTTTTCACTTTTTTCAGCCCACGAAGGGACATGGGGTGATTTTTTCATTTGCACCCATGCGAAGGATTAATATTAATTAATATTTTTTTTAGGATCAGTTTCAAAATAAAACTCAGTAAAGTTCTCAGGTGTAGTGTTTGTTCCATTTTTGCAGTTTTCTAGTTTGGAAACTATCCCAAAAAGTATTGCGAGATAACACATCGACTTTTGCATGAGAACGCAAAAAGAAAAAAAAATCCCCCCATGTCCCTTCATAGGCTCCGTAATTTTGAATTACAAATTGTATATGAAATTTATTAGGCCTATGTTTTTCTTAAATAAAAAGAAATTATGGTAATAATGTGGCAGGAGAAGGGATGGGATACTATAAATTTATACTTCTGTCCACTCCTTTGAGTGTGTGAATATTGCTGTTATTTGCTGGTGTGTTCAATACATTTTTTAATTGAAATGACTTAAGCTAAAAATATAGTATTAACACATACCTCTGGTACTATATTAATGCACAGAATTTTATATCTTTTTGCCATTCTGCTTTTTATGTTCTGGCACAATTTCACAGATTTTTCTTGTCTAGACTTTCCTTTCTTCAGAGTAACATCTGGCTTTAACAACATTATAATATACCACATTCAAACTGTCACTTGTTTTTTTTTTTTTTTTTTTTTTGTCAAAAACTAGAAAAATATTGGATATCAATGAAAGCAAACCCTGAACATGCAGAAAATACATCCTATAATTCATAGAACCCATGCTGATTTTTAAGAAAGGCCTTGTGAACAGAAACTAGATGTTGGTTGGTAGTTTATAACAAGAATAAATTAGCCTGCTGGCTGCAGTTTTAAAACATCTTTATTGTAATTGGAGTGATTTGGCAAAGAGTTGAATTTGCCTTTGGGCGGCACTGCGTAATGCGATAGTCTGTACAGTCTTTCTCTGGGACATTGATGAAAGTCTTTATACCGTAGGAGCGTATAACAGGAAAGTTGAGTGGTTTTGAAACCATAACTTTTTAAAACCATGATATAACCATTGTTAGCATAGATACATAACAGTTAACCTGTTAAAATTACCTGTTAGATATCTAACAGATTTTGCAAAACAGAGATTTCTTTTCTGCAGTTGAAGCATACGTCCTCACGTAAATGTAAATGTTGGGGACAAAACTGAGATTATTTTAAAAACGGGTTTCCAAAGTGGGCATTTAAAAAATGTGCACTGATTTAGCTATGCTCAGTACCTTCTTTAGGATACTGATGTCAATAATGTCAACACTATTGCCACCTGCTGACAGGACATAGGTATTGTGGTGTTTTCCATCGAAAAGTAGATTTTTTATTTTTTTTCAAAAACAAAAGAAGAAATATTGGTTTATAAAAATACTGAGAGAAGTGTGGCTTTTGTCTGAGTGCTGTGATTTGTGTCCAGCTTTTGTCATGAAAACAGCTCTCACCAGGGAGTGTTTGCAGAGTGAGGGTGGGGACTGCCGGGTTGTAGTAGTTTAATCTGTTGAAACCCCTCAACAAGGCTGCATTTCTCTTTATAAGAGGTTCTTGAAGGGACACCTAATACGTAGTTAATCAGGTCATACATGTTGCTATGAGATGGTGAGTGTTGTTTTTGTGCCCTTCCTACAGCTGCCCTATCTGCTGCTGAACTGTGCAGGAACAGACCCAAAGTCTCGCATGCACCCAGTGTTCTATGGGGAGAGCATTGAAGTCAACCCCAAACCAGAGCAGGAAATCAAGTAAGACATCATATAGTCATCTCTATTGTCTTTTCACTGATCTTTTTCTAAACAGTCCCCCTCTCCTTTCCAGGTGCACATCTGCGGTCAAGTATGACTCCGACAAGCATTACAGAGACCGGGTGTTGTGCGCCCCGGTTCCCATACCCACTTCCTTCAGCGAGACGGTGGTGGCGGTGCAGAACTGCACTTGGAGAAGCTACAAGACACAAGTGTACCTGGAGCCCCGGCAGAAGCCCGTCAGCTACCAAAGCACCACCATCATCTACCCAAAACACACCAAGAACACTTACCGCACCACCCTCGACTACAATCCCACAGGCACCCGCCGCTGGTTCGTCTCCACGGTGCAGCTGGAGTCCAGCGAGGATACCAGCCCCTGCATAATCTACACTGAGGACCTGTAGGGCCCAGGATCGGGGCTACATGGTGCCATCAATGGATTTCTTTTGAACTTTCAATTTTTCTATTCTTTTTTTCTTTTTCTGACGATAAGGAATTTGGAAAGATCCACACTGAAAGGGAATGCCTGGAGCCGGTTTAAACCCTGCTCTGGAAATAATTCAGCGTATTTTGTTTTTTTATTTCTCTTGCAGTCTTGAATGGGGCTCTTAGTGCTCTGCAGCTGCACTACAGTGGTTCATGTCTTATTTAACGCAAGAGCTAACAAGCTGGGGGCCTGTGCTCTCCCTTCAGGTGGGACTGGAGCCTTGGTGATGGTAACGTTCAGATTCCTGGTGTCTGTATATAGAGGAAAAAAAATTGACACGTGCTGTGGATTTTACCCAGTAGCTCTGATGCAAAGTGTACTGAATATGTCTTTATTGCACTTGTTTTCTACATGTCACAGTTCCCTCAGAGGACCTGGCGTAGCAGTGGGGAATTTCTGTGCTGCCTCTGAAAAGTGGACCAAAAATAGTTCATTTCCTTTGAGTAACTCCATACGCGCAGACGGAAAGCTCCAAAGTGTGTCTGAACAACATCTCGTCTTTAACTGGAGGTTAGACTGAGGAAGGAGCAGAAAGTGATTATTTAAACTGTCCGAAATCCATCCCATATACCACCAATTTAGCTTACTATTTTTCATTAGGATCCTTTCTTGTTGGTCTGTAAGTAGTGCTGAAGGGCAGAGAGAAAAACAGTGGTCACATTTAAGGCATAGAAATAAGGTTGACCTAATTTTATTTATTAAAATGTAGAAACAGATATTTTTGGAGATTGTGTGGCTGTAAGATTACATTGTTTTTATAAGTCAGTGGAGGGCAAGGCGTTTTAGAAAGATGAGAGTCATTGTACAGTTTGAACCTGCGTTCGATACCAAATGGTGGAGTTAACCACAACACAATAAGGCATTTTCATTTAGTATAAATCCAGATTAGTAGGATCCAGACGTTAAAGCTAACAGCTAGTTCGAGAGGAGCCAAGACCCAAACTAATTTACATGATCTTAAAACATTTTAAATCTCAAACAGGTTATGGCGATTAATGCAAACGCTATTTTATTAACTATTTAAACTGTCACCACGTTTGAATTGGGCGCTTATTTACACAGAAATCAAGCATTGTTCACACAGGAAATGGAGGTTGGGGGCAGTGCAGCGCCAATAACCTTCCTGTGTAAAATAGATTTGAATGGAAAATGTGACTCAGCTTCTGTCAGAGTAATCATCCTAAATAAACGTTAAGGGGTGTAAAATGTAAAAACAAAAAGTGCTTTAGGTTAACACTAATGTATTGATCCTTACACTATGTTACTTTTGTGTCATACAATTACTCTGACTGGAACATATTCCATGCACATTACATGTTTCATACAGGAAGATTATTGGTGGTGGACCGCCTTCTTTAAGCCATGTAAATAGCCACCCAATGCAAACGAGACAACGCTGCTGTTAGCCTTCAAGACCGACTAATCTAAAATTATACAAAATGACAGCGTCAAGAGAGTTCTCAACTGCATGTAAGGTAACTGCTAATAGCCTTTTTCAAAAATCCAAAATTAATTTAATACCTGTTTGATTCAAGGTTTAGTAACAGCAACCTTCTCTTCAGGACTTAAAAACAAGAAACCTTTCCAGTTTGTTAGCTAGTCTAGCATCAGTCTGTTTCAGATGCTGCTCTAGATTAGATGATAACCACTTCGATTATGTTAATCATTTATTAAAAAAAACTCATGTCAAATAAATGTAAACTTGAAGTTTTTGAAAGCAAAATTAACTTAATTGGTTTGTTTAATTTAAAATGAATATCAAATCTTATTTTGTGTTCAGTGTAATGAATTTCTGGACCTTCTCGTTCCAAAGTCAATTTCCTTCTCCACACCTAGCGTGCTTAAAGCAGAGCCATGAAACTACGTCAAATTTATTTGGCAAAGAAATAAGGTTTTTCCTGTTCTTTACGTGTGTCTCTTGTATCTTTAAAAAAATATTCAGGTTGCTGAATAGGACAACTATTCAGACTTCACCTCAAATTTCCCATGGTATACAAACACGTATTCCTCTTTTCAGTTGAGATTTGGAGACTGTCTGTTCTTTTTTTTTAGCATTACTGGAAGTAAGCATGGGCCGGTTTCTGATAAGGTTTTTAAAACATTACGCTTTCAAAACTTTTGATTTTATTTTAATGAAATGCCAGAGAAAGTGCTGTCTTTCCCCCACCTTTTGCCGCACACTTCCACACAGCTGGCCGAAAGAAGGCTTGTACATTTTTGTCCGACCCACAGAAAAGACTAATTTGGCTGCCTCAAAAGTTGCGTGTCGCCACTAAAGGAGTGGCACCGGCCAATGCTTAGTCTGAAGTAACCTCCGGGTCAACTGTGGAGGTGGACTAAGAGGAGGATGTGATGCTGAGGCAGTGCAGCAGTACTTTAAGATGGGTGATACTGAGGGGAGAACAGTAAGTGCAGATCGAAAGAGCTAAGAAAGAAAGTCTATTTGCAAAGAAAGAAAAAGAGAAGGAATTAGTTCTCATGGAGGTATTTTTCCTACCAAGCCAGAGGTTCCTGGGAGGACGTTTGATTTAGTCATGTGTTGACAGTCTATGAGATGTTGGGTTTTGATGAAAGCTGATAGATCTTAAATTTAATACATTGGTGGTTTTATGTGTGATACTTTTGTCTTCTGACACTTGACATAACATTTGATACTGTATAATATTGTCCTATTGTATATGTGGCATCGAGGCACTTCATAATTCTCTTTATATTTTTGTACATCAATCATTGTTCCAGTTCTGATGAGAGATATTATTTAAAAAGATGTATAACCTAAATGAATAAAAACAAGGGAATTCCTAAATGGTATTTGTTCCTTCATTTTTAAGTTGAAAACATTGTGGTTCTTCCTTCTTTTAGGTTTATTGTATCAGGCTTTAAAACCAAGAAGTTATCATTTAGCTGTCCTTCTCCAGAACCAAACAGGACTGAGGTGCCCCCTGATGGAGAGCTGATGGGAGCAGCCCAGAGCAGGATTCTTTGTTCAAAGGTTTATCTATGACGGTTTGGGTCCAACGAAATAACAAAAAACTGTTTTAATTTCTAAAACAAAAGATAAAATCTTTACTTCTAAAACAGTAAATACCTTGCAAAAGGTTTCATACTGCGTGATGCTGAATGTTCAAAAAAACAAAATTCTTAGAATATCAAAGAGGGAATGATAAAAATGCATGCCACATTATTATAAATGATGTGCTTTGTGCTTTTACTTTGTGTCGGTCTATCACATAAGTCCCAATAAAGTAAAATTGTGATTTTATGATGACAAAATATGGGTACATTTACTTTTGCAGGGCACTCTTCATTCCACATCATTTTTGTAATTTGTTAAAAAGATCAAAACATTATCAAAAGCTTTAATCTGAGAACTACAGAATGCGTTTTGGCACAAGACGGAAACCTCCACTTAAAGAATAAATTCTCCCTGCCAAATTAACACTATTTTATTTGCTGCTCTGCTTTAAGTGTATATTTATTATTGATTTTCACTTCCCCGTGTTTTGTGACGTACCAGATGCTCTGGCTACACATGTACATGCTGAGAAGCTAAATGTGGCTCTTACAACATTGGAGACAGACTCATTTTCTGAGGACTGGCTAATAATAATTTTTGTTATTTGGAGGCACTCAAAGACTGAGTAGGACAACAGAGGGAAAAAGGGGAAGCTAAGAAACTTGAGATTACAATCGTAATAGAAGTATGGAAGTGGCAGCATCAGGACAACATTATGAGGAAACAATGAAGCAACATCTCAGGGTATCGGCTAGCAACTTTACGCTTGGGAGCAAATGTGTCTTTCAAATGGACAGTGATCCTCAGCATAAATGGGCCACAATTTCAGCAAGCTATTGTGAGAAGCTTGTGGAAGGAGATCCAAAATGTCTGACCCATGTCATACATGTCTAAAAGGCAATTCTGAGAAATAAGGACTATGTTTGTAAATTTCGGACTTTGAAGTAAAAAAAAAAAAACCCTAATGAATTTTGAATTAAGCAATCCAAACCGACTTAAAACAATTAAAGGTTGTTGTGAGCTTAGAAATATAAGGTTATGTTTCTTTTACACAGAGTATGTAAACAACTGGCTTCAACTTTGTGTTAGTTCTGCTCTTCTGCACCAGCTGATCTGGGGACAGTTGCATTTCGCAACCCTGTGGTGTTTTTCTGAAAGAGAAGAGCAGCATGACCCTTTAGATGTTCATCTTCTCACCACGTCTACCATTTGATTTTTTTTTCTACTCTGCAAAATGTTGCTATATTTATTACACAACTAAAATAAAGATGCATCATGTGGTAAAGGACGAAAATAAAAGTAGGTTATTAAAACAACCAATCCCGGAAAATGTATCATTTCATAAAACTCCCCAAAGCATATTGGTTCAAATATTTTTACCTCTAAAGCTTTGCTTGCACCGACCCCTGCTGGAGAACAACCGTAATTACTCCTAAAGCTCCACCTATGAGGCACACTAAACGGAACCAAGAGTGAGAATTATGACCAAATGTAAGTAATGCGACTCCAGCACCAAGAATAGCAATAAGCTTTTTATTTAAACATTAAGGCAGTGACTTTTTTTGTGTGTTTTTCATTTGTACACTGCTATCCACAAAGCTTGCTGGTGGGCATGTAGAATTTAACCATGTGAATATTTCTTTTCATAACACCACCCTTGAAGCAAGCCACATAAATATTTACATCTCTTCAATTGTATATACAATCCTTGATATTATACAGTGGGTTATAATAAAAAAAAATATATGCACAAAATGGTTGAACAATGTACTGTTTGTCAATTATCCCCCTCCTGCGATTGGACAGTCCATGGAACGCATCAGCATTTGACTTTGTCCTTTTAGGTTTCAATGATTCAATTTATTTCTGACAACACAGGCGTGCAATGAAAAAAACCCCCAGTAAGAATAAACAATATAAATGGATGCATGTTAAAAAGTCATTTCAGTGTACTTTTAAAAACAACATGTCAGTCATCACTTTAGCTGGATATGGCTTCGTCTGTTTTAGCGTCACATTCCAACATTTCAGCAGTGGCAACGATATACGTAAAGAGGAACTGATGGTGTTTCTGCCTCTACTGGTCTTAGTAGGAGACGCCAAAGCACGGCTTAGAGGACAGGTGAGCCATGCTGGATGCTTCGCCGCCGACGATGAGGACGGGAGAGGGAGAGGAGGTAGTCCTATAACAGTCGGGTCTGCGCTGTGATGAGATAAGCTAAAGACATAGAAGAGTCTTCCTAAATGTCCCGCTTGAGGTTGCACAGAAATACTGCATGAAAATGTGAGACTAATTTAGCAGATCACCTTCCTCTTGGCTTCCTCTGACCCGTACAGACAAAGAAGTTGCATGAAGTACGCCTAAAGTAGTAGGTTTAAAAGTGAAAAAAAAAAAAAAGAAACATCTCATGGAGGTCCATGCAAGCAGTGCAGGGTGACTGACTAAAACCATTAAAAGCTAAGTGACAGATGTAGGAAAAAAAAAAAAGAATAGCAGAACGTTTGACTTAATGGACACAATGAACCCTTGCAAAGCAGTTGGGGGGGTAAAAGAAAACTTGTGCATCACTTAATTAACTTCAGCACTATAATTTGTAAAATAAATGGCACCTAACACTAAGAATATCTCTTAACTGTACAAAATCTGCCAGGATGAGGAGATGAATCCAAGCACCTCCATGGGGCTCCTAGACGGGACTCCAGCAGACCAGCTGAGGCCGGTAATACATCAGAGCGGGGGTCATAGGAAGATGGCTTTTTTATCATCTCTTTAATGCAAGGGAACTCCTAATTTGCAGCTTTGAAGGTTGGTCTGCTACCTACTCGCAGTGGCTTAGTTTTCCACTCCGACGTGATTGTTGCTGCAGGTGGAACATGGTTAACAAGCAGCGAGACACCTCCACAGTGGGATTTCTGTGCTGTTCACCTGCCTTTAAAAAACATGACATTGTGATCAGCTCCACAACTAAGTGCTTTATATGCAAAGAACTGTTCCAACAAACACAGACATGGTTTATACAAAAACAGCAAGAAAGTGTCCCTGGCCTCAGTGCCATCCATCAGGCAGATCCTCCCAGTCCCACACAGACTCTCATTGAACACGAGATCAGCAACGAACCGCTAGTTTACCCTGTAAACCTCTGATATGATCCCAACCCCACCCTACATCTTTGCAGATAACAGACGACAAATGACAGCAAAACTTCACCACCAAAATGTACTAAAAGTCGCAGCTCACAAAACACAGGACTGGACTGAGAGTTCCAGAAAGAGAAATAAAAACAAAAATTAAAACCAAGAAAAACCAAGATATCGATTCTCCTTCTGTGTCCTTGCTTGTGTTCTTGTAGTGGTAGCAGGCCACAAGCACGTGGAGTTCACTGTGAACAAACAGAGGTCCTTGCTGCTAAAGTCAGCCGTTCCCTCTGCAGAGGTGTGAGCACATAACAGCGGAACACACCAAACATACGGCTTGATGTGTCTGTATTGGTAAGGCCAGTGAGGAATAGTAGTAAAGTAAAAAAAAAAAAGTGATTTGTCCTTCAGAGTAGTCCTGGAGTGAATGCATAACATGTAAGTGCGAACAGACAGAGAGCCACAAAGTTCCCCTTTATCAATCCTCATCATCCATGAAGGAGGACTTTTTTATGGCTGACAGAGGGAGGAGGTGCAGGGCTGCCTCAGCAGGCCTCTGTGGGTGGAGCTGCAGCAGCACAATGGTGCCTAATGTGCTGCAGTGTTTCTGCTCACTCGCTGTCAGACAGGGTTTCATACTGAGAAACAAGCAGAGGCTTGGGCTCCTCCTCCCAGGAGCGACCAGGTCCAGGACCCAGGCCACCCTGCTGGCCAGAGGAAGGGGAATGGGCTGACACCGTCCCGCTGGAGTAACGCATTGTTAGCGGGTTGCATGGAAAGGGGTTTGGTGTTGAACCTACAGAACACAGAAAAGAACAATTGCTTAGATGTGTTGAAAATAGAGATGCACCAATCAGAAATGTATGGCTGATTTTCCCTCTCAGGTCTTTGTAAAGCTTTGACCTGCTGGGAAGGTAAGGGGGGTGGTGGGGGGGATTTAATAGTTTTTTAACATAAAATAATTACAACGTTTAGATTTTAAACCGTCAATATCCGTTAGCAAAGCTAGCATTACTAAAATGGCAGTGTCTGTGTGAATTCCCTTCAGAATATAGAGCCATACTTTAACTCCGGGTTTTACAAAAGGCCGCCAACATTTCCAATTCCATCCTGTTCCATTGAAGATGGCTCGAAACAGAACTACAAAGTTCTGATAAAACAGAACTACTTTGCTGTACTCCATTCAGCCTTCCTGGTATCAGCTGAAAGTCTTGCTCTCTCTCACAGCCGACACAGACATGTCTCAACATGTTGCAGTTCTCTTTTAAATGGACATGTTTAAAGGTGAACTCAGAGGATGCAAAAAGCTGCGGTGCTGAAAATATCTAACGTCTTCTTCACAGTAATTGCCGCCATACTAAGGTTGAAACAATTATGATTTTTTTAAGCCACAAGCACCTTTTATTTTTCCAGTTTTTTGAAAGTAGGTTGACAGTAAATGGGGTGTGGAGAGAGCGGGGGAAGGGTATGAAGTAAACGCCGAGGACTACATGGGTACATGGGTCACCCCCTGCACCACCAGCACCGTGCCCACACTTATTGGTTTTAGTGACTACTGTGATAAATTTCCCATGATTGATAAAAAAAAACCATATAAAAATAAAGTCACCATTAAAACCAAAGTGATAACCGTGATATTAAAGGTTCGAATGAAGAGGGTTTTTCCCCCCAAGGTAATTAAAAAACTGTTCCAGTTTCTAACATCAGTCTGGATGCAGCGTGTATTATGAGCTTTGGTCTACACACACATTTCTTTAATAATAGGCAGATATCAATTTGGTATATATATATACTATTACTACTACTAATAAAAATAAATCCAATTAAGTTCAGCCCATTTTTACAATTTATGCATAATTCTAATACAATTCAACAGAGCCATGATAATATTGATAACGGTGTTGAATTGAACACAAATCATGACACTACATCTTTCTTTATATGCTACTCTGCACAGAAGACTGTTGAGCTAGTAGCGCTTGGCATGGTGCGTTCACTAATCAGAATGGTTTTTTTTTGAGTTTCAGACCGCTGGTTATCATCCATGGCTGATGAGAGATTTCTCAGCAAATTTTAACAGGAAGTCAAAGCTTGTTCTCCAGAAAATCTCACTACGTCATGTTTTAATGATCAGTTGGTGTCGAAACGGGAAGCTCTACCTGCAGATAAAGGCCGGTCCTCCCAGACCCGGTTGGTAAGGGGGGTCCGTCGGTTGCAGTCTCCCTCTGAGTGAACTGACGACACAGATGAGGGCCTCTCACTGCCGGACAGACCTGGTCCTGGGGACTTGGCTTTGCGTCCGTTGGAACGCCCACTGCTCTTTGAGGACCTTGAGCCACCTGCAAACAGAGGAGGTCAAACTCTGATGCTCCTTGGAGAATGTCCAAGTTAAACTGGAAAACCACAATTTAAAGTAATAAAGTCTCTGGGAAAATTGTTTCAGTAAAAGCGGACGATAAAACTGATGATTAAACGTCAATACTGAACTATTTTATTATTATTATTATGTTATATTACAGTATTTTTCCTTACAAACCTGAACAGAAGTACCTGGCATATATCCCTCTGTGTAAAATCAAGTTGTCTCATATGAGAGTTTAACTTTTTGAACGGAATTACTGAAATAATACATTTTTTCATAATGCTCTGTTTTTTAGAGATGTAACTATAAATGACAGAATTACTGGACATGAAGGATTTGGTATAGTTTGGGCCTCAGACTACTGCGCATAGAAAAACCATTGAACAGTGAAGAAGTGACACCTTGTGAGAATGAGTCTTCAACCCGTCCGTCTGCAGACATGGCAGAACCTGTTTGGTTGGCAGCGCTGGACAGGGAGCGATCCTCAGAGGAATCATCGTACTTTCCCATTAAGGCCTTTCTGATTATGGCCTCCAGGCCTATAGAGTTGCCAGATGCTTCTGGAGCTGGGTGGCTGCGCACACTCACTGGCCCTTTAAGTGTTTTAGGGGAAAGAAGTGGGTCAGAGGCAGAACATAACAGTTTAAAAACCAAACAAAGATCCAGCAGCATTAATCAAACACCAACATATCTGAATAATTAAAACATGTCAAAGTTAGTCCTATTTATAAAAATCCTGCAAGCTTTCCAATTTCATTCAATTTCATTATTTGAGATGCACTAATTCTCAGCTTCATCGCATATTTAATACAACTATTTTTAATGTGGGTCAATCGCCCTGCTTACCTGCAGTCGTGGAGGCTGGCATATTGAAGATTTCTGTTCCTGGCTGACCAGCATCTGTAATCATAATCAGAGAAACCAGCTGTAAGATTGACTCGTTCTAGTTTCAATGCTCTGCTCATCCATATGCTGGACTGAGGCTCACTGAATTCAGGGTCACTTCCATCCCCCGTCCTCTTCTTGATCATCTCCTGCTTCTTAGACTTCACAATAGCTGATGTGTTCTCAGTCAGCTTGCTGAAGAAAGCCGGAGGCTGGGAGGTGTTGGGAGGAGAGCGGGAGCCCAGTCTGTTGGTAGGAAACAGTGTCAAGTCCACAGCAAAGGCAAACTAATCTATGACGGTCACATATTTTACTTAGAATTATTCAGTTTAATTCTTTCTTTGTTTTTGATGTAGAGTGGTCCAAACAGTCATGAGTCCCAGCAATTCCTTTACCACTAGTTTGGACAATTTTGCATCAGAAGACAGATATGCTAAAAAAAAAAAAAAAAAACAGGTTGGAATGAAAGTAGCATCTAGTCGTTTTGCAGGGTGCTTATGGATGGCATTGTTGACCATAAGTTTCAATGCTGCGACCAGCACTTACTGCTGGAGAGCCACCAAGCCCAGTAAAAGGCATCAGAACTTATAAACATTCAAAGATGTTGGGTCACATTCAGAGATACACTAAGAAATCAGCTGATGACCAAAAAGCTGACTGAAGCTCAAAAATCTATTATTTTCCCATTTAGTAAAGTAACCATACTATGTGCTACTAAATTAAGATTAGGGCTGCAACAATAAATTTGCACACAATACGCAAATCACAAAGAACCTGCCGGGACTGGAATAAATGTTCGCTAATTATTTAAGCACAATGCATTCAGCGCTGTGAACACCTGTTGTATTTCAAGGATTTATTCTTATTATTATTCTTCTGCCCCTTTATGCGGCTTTTTGGGGGCATATATGAAAACTCACCACACTTTACCCAAAACTGCCCTCTGATGAAAAGTTTAAGTTTTTTAATGGAATCAAAAAAGGACGTGGCCAAACGACTCTACAGTGACCCCTAAAGTGAGTAAGTTCTAGAGACTTGAGATTTGTTGAGGTATGCCCTAAATTCAACAGGAAGTAGGCCATTTTGGGTCAAAGGGTCATTTTTGGGCGTTTTTGACGTGTCATATATGTTGGACTTCGACAAACTCTTCCTAGGGATTTTGAGCTATTGACATCAAATTTGGTCAGCATGCACTCAAGGCATTGGAAATCAAAAGTTATCAAAATCCTGAGACAGATAAATTAATCTAACTTTGGAACACAGAGACTTGTTTGTCAGCAAGTTAAAAATTGAAGCTTAATTATTATAAAGCACATTATAAACACTGAATAAGTTAATTAAACTAAAATAAAAAGTAACACACACATATTTTATCATTGTCATTAACCAGCTAAGCATTATTACATTGCTGAACTTTGTATATTTGGTTTTGGTACAACAATAGGTTGTTAACATGTTGCCTCAGGCTCAGTGTCATCAGACGAGCTAACGGAGAGACTAAAGTTATGTTTCCTCACTCCAAAAAGGAACAAATGTAGAATAATGTAGTGGCTTAAGCTGCTGCTGAGCTCCCGTCACCCTCAGCGACTCCAACATGTTTTCGTTTCAGGTGCTGTATCATCACCATGGTGCTCCGGTACCATGTCCAATCACTTTTGTAAAGCTTGCATGTTACGCATCTTTTAGTTTAGTGAAGCGTGAAGTGCTCCTACACTTTTGGACTTGGCTCGAACCGTTTTCTCTGAGTCGTTGATTTGTGAAATTAACTGAATTTCCTTTGAAAGTACCACCTCCACTCTGCCTCCGTTCTGCTCGCTCTGCAGGTTCAGGTTTTGTTTTGGTGACGTAAACGCCTCTGCGACGTAGCGAGTAACGCAGAAATGGCACGACACAATGAATCAATAATGAAATTCGTTGCCAACACTTTTAATAATCGATTTTTATCAATTCGTTGTTGCAGCCCTAGTTGTATGTTACATCTCTAGTTAGTCTGACGATTTCCCATGAGTGCATCTCTAGTGGTTTTATGTGTGTCTGTCTTTCTGTTTTGACCTCTGTAAAGTGCTTTGTGTATAAGAAGTACCCTATAAATGAAAGTTCGACTGATTGACATGTTGTACAGCTGGCGTTTCAACCAACTATACAGTTCCAGTGAAATGTTTGGACATTAATAGGGGTTAAACGATCCATAAAACACGTAAGACGAGAAGACGAGATTTCAATAATATTTCAATAAAACTTCAAAACCGTGCTCATGTGCAAAGGCATTTTTCAGCATTTCAGTCCTTTCAGTTTCCAGGTGCTGCCGAGTTGAGCGCGGTGCTGTGGTGGTTCTAAAGGTGTCTTTGTATTGTCCTAGCGTTAGCCGCAGTGTACACCAATATTTACTTCGCAGTGCTTACATTTTGTTCGTGTCTTGTCTGCCACTTGCTGTTTATTGCTTCTAATGGAAACTCAAAATGCTGCCAAAAACTGATTTAAAAGTAGTTGAGGCATCTTCTATTACAACTTCATCTGGAGAAGCCATGCTGACCGAAACTGGCTAGTTCTCACACCCCAACGAGAAATATCGTGATCTCATTACACCCCTAGACTTTACCATGTTGAAAGCCATCTTTATGACTGACCCTTTTCCTGACGGTCATGGTGGACTTACCCTTGATCCCCCTGCTCGTTGGGGTAGGAGGCCCCTCCCTGGGTATCAGGTTCAGAGGTGGCTCCAGGAGGAGACACCGGTTCAATGCCGTCATTAGAAACACTGACAGGTGAAGACTTTTGGTGAGGGGGAGATCTAGAAACAACATAAAGAGAGAATTATTGCATGCGATGCAGGTTAGACTCCCTATACAGTGGGTTTTGATTTTTAACATTGGCAGCTATTTGTAAAGTCTGGGCCATGTTTCGTACTTGTCTCTGTTACATTCCCCACCGAAACCCTCTGAATAGCGGGTCCCTTGAGCAGACTCCTGTGAAGTGGGAGGGGGCTGGGAGGCACTGGGTGGACGGGTCAGGTCCAGAACAGGAGAGCCATGGTAGCTTTGCTGCTGCTGGCTCTGCCTGGTGTAGTCTTTAACGATCACCTCCTGAGCATAAACATACCATGTCAGACATTAAACAACACAGAAAGCCTCCTGTCCTCTAAACATGGAGTTTTCATTTTATTTCCTAGTTATTGTTTGTTCAGAGTCGTCACTGTAGACTTACGCTGATGTGCTGTGCCAAAGTGACCACCCTTTGGCTGCCTTTGACACATGGGGAAGGGGGCTGTTGGCCTGGAGAGAGTCTCTCCTCTGAAGGGGGTCGATAGAGACCTTGTAGTGGAGCTGAGGAACAAATCCAAAGAACACAGTAAGCACACACACAGAGACACATCTACACCATTCAAAGTTAGCTCAGATTTTCCCTTTAAAACAACAAATGAACCTTCAAATCCTTTGAATAAAAATACGGATGCTTCAAATATGTCTCCTCTGATATCACAGTTTTAGTTGACATTCACTGAATCGTTTACAGGGGACAAGCCACAGCTTTCTCTTCTCATCTTGTAATGAAAGCAAACCATCTAAAGCTCCAAATAATAAATAATAACTGCTCACAGCAGGAAGACTTTGATCAGAAGCCACACTAAAATTAACGGAGTGTAGTGTCTCTGTGAAAAGGACTGGACTAACCAAATCCAAGGCATCAACATGATCTGTGCAGCTCAGCTGTCCTTTCCATGAGTTGCTGAATGCATCCTAACAGCAAAGGGATCATTTACCTACCTGTGAACTGACGTGTGTAAACAGTCACACCTAAAAAAAACGAGTTGAATTTAGCCATAAAGAAATGTAACCCCAATGCCATGCATTCCTAAACAAAACATCGAGTCAGAATTACAGAAATGTACTCAAGTTTAACGTGAGCTAGCGTTTCATGTGAGAATTTGGCATGTGTGGTCAAGAAACAAGAAATGTCATCGGAGTTGATCTCAGTGCGCCATCACTGGGCCATCCTAAAAGTGCCAGAAGCAAAATTAACCAGATTTACGTTTGCACAAGGTAGCCTCTGTGGTCTGAAAGTGTGAATAAAAGCTTCTCATTAAAAATGGGAAGCATTTAATTTAAAAAGGCTCATAGATGCAGCTGATTTGGATAATGCCAATTATCAATGAGTACGATAGGCCACAGAGGGACGATGTAGGGTATATGGAAGGTGGGGGACCCTTCGGAACCAGAGCACTTTACCATCGCTGGGCCTGCTGCCCACCCAAGAAATTTGATGCAAAATAATCATATTAATGAAGTCAGCTGCAGTCATGGTGGTCTTACCGAGTGATCGGAGGTCTTGTTCCTGTACGGACATCGGCTTGTTTTGATTCTTTTCTCTACTAGGAGTGCCACTTTCTTCACGGCCAGAAGGGTTATCCGACTGGGAAGGAAGCAGATGCTGGAGACGGCCCAAAGCAATGGGATAGGAACTGGGGTATATTCCTCCTGGACTGGGACCGCAAAGCTTGGGGTCAGATTTACTGGAGGTCCCATGCTGGTCCTGCAGGTGTTTGGGCAAGCCTCCCCTGGATTTGCCTCCATCGCGATTCTGCTCTTTGGCTACATTTGAGTCCATGGCAGATTGGTAGGCATCAGGGGGCACACCTGTTTTTTGGAAGGTGCCATGAAAACCTTGGTAGCGAGATGGCCCTGAGGGCATGGTCCTGGTAGAACAAATACAATACATATATAAAAAAAACAAAAACAACAAAACTAGTGTTTTATTGCAGCAAATGATGTAAATAAATAAAAAAAGTCAGACATGGTAAATGTTCCACAATTGTTTTATTAAACAACAACAATCCAGTTTACCGTAACACTGATGAGTGTTCACTGACTGAAAGACTTTTGCCCCCAGTGTTGTGTAGCACGCTTGGCCTCTGCTGCACGTTCTCCTGGGTACGAGGAGACACTGGGGAGTGCTGGTGGCTGTATGGTTGGGATGCAGGTCTCCCACTGCTGCTGGACAAGCTGGGTTCTGTACCTAAGAGACACAGATTCATGTAGCTATGCAAGCCAGGTAATCTTTCCTCAAAAGAAAAGTACGTCTCGCCAAAGTATTAATACCCCTTTTACTTGTTCACATTTTGCCATGTTACAACCACAGACTTCAATGGTTTTCATTGTCATTTTATCCGACAGACCAGCTCAACATAGGTCATCAGTGTTAAGTGGAAGAAATGATGTATAAGGCTTTGTAAATTATTTTGCGATACATTTTGTATTCAGCCACCTTTCCTCTGATACTTAAATAAAATCCTGCGCAACCAATGGCCTTCCATTACCATATCTGTCTTTTATGTAAGAGCGGCAACAGGAACGTTGTTGGAGGTCTCATTTTCAAAGCCGTCTAAAGCTTTAAAAGGATCAAGATTGGGGTGTAGGTTCACCTCCCAGTAGGTCCATAACCCTAAAATATTCAGCCAGAGCTACCATGGAGTGGTTTAGACCAAAACATATTCATGTGTTGGAACGAAAACAGATGCCCTTAGTCAACCTGCCTGAGCTCAAGCTATTTTGTAAAAATAAATGGCATTTTTGTCCAGTCTCCAGATGTGCAAAGCTAATAGACATACTTCACAAGACTTGCAGCTGTTGCAGTGAAAGGTGGTTCCACAGACTAGTGAGTTATTGGGGCTGGATAAATATGCATAACACATTTTTTAGAAAATACATTCAGTTGATTTCAATTCACAATTATGTCCAACTTTGTGTTAATCTGTTACAAAGTTTCTGGTTGTAGCATAAACAACCGCAAACTACTTTTTAAACATAGACTAAGACAGCAAAAGAATAATTTTTTGATACCTGGTCGCCAGATGGGGGCGTGCTCCACATTTCCCAAAGATCCTCCCCTCTCTCTGTCTCTGTCTCTTTCCCTGTCCCGATCTCGCTCCCTTTCCCGATCTCTCTCTCGTTCCCGGTTTTCCCGCTCCCGCTCTCTGTCTCGCTCTCGCTCTCTTTCTCGATCCCTGTCCCGTTCACGATCTCTTTCCCGCTCACGCTCTGAAGATGCTGTGCTCTGCATTTTGCTTATGTGTGAAGAGCCAACTGGACAGAAAAAAAGGGAAGGAAGCCATTCCAGAAAATTATTAACATTTATTTTGTAACTGAAATGGCTTGCTCCTAGACCTGATTTCGGATAAGCAAAAGACAATGGATGGAGATGCTTGTATTAAAATGAAGGGGTACCGGGAGAGATGGGTGAGGTGGTGTAAGGCCCGGCAGGGTATCCGGTGTTTGTCCCAGGGATGTAAGTAATGCGATCCATCGGGGACCCGGCCGTCCCTGCTGACGGAGGCACCAGGACCGGTAAATGTGGCACCTGAGAAAGATCAATGATCCCTTGGGACAGAAGGAGGAGAAGAGTTATGAACTAAAGAGATTGCCAAGATGCAGACTGAACAACAAGCAGAGAAAGTGTTAACAATAACAAACTCCACTAGGTTCTTTAGTACATGTAACACTAGCAGGCTGGTTTCTTTGTTATAAAAGCTTTTAAGTAAAGAGTAAAGGGTTTCTTTTATACAAACAGTTTGTTGAGACAGAAGGCAATTAGCTCTAATCGTTTAAAAGAAGCACATCATCTTGTTGAATGTGGTTCACTTCTGTTTGTATTTTTTCTTCTAATGTGGTAAAGTTGGTTCTTTCAGTTTCTTCCTCTACAAACTAACCAGTCAAACATCTATAATGCAACAACACAACTGTTTGACAATTACACAGCCACTAAAACTGTTTTAATACTGCTGTTTGACACAAACACAAACAAAAGCCAGATAGTAAATTAAATATATTCATTTATTTTCCAATACTAAAGAAAGTGTTCAATTTCTGAGAGTTTTGCCAAAAAACGAATTATTAGAACAGTTTTCTTTAGTATAATGAGTAATTTTGCTGTAACTGTACATGATCATATCACCCGATTTTGTCTTCCCTCCACTGGCTGCCTGTTTTTTTTTTTATTGTTTTAAGTTTTGGATTTTAGTTGAAATATCTAAACAGTCTGACACCTCTTCAGCTTACATCCACGTATCTCCAGCAGAACTCTAAGATCCCAGCACTTGGCCCATGACCAGGACACGCCGCAGCTCCACGGTTCTGGAACAGTCTCCCTCTTTCTGTTGGGTCTGCTGGAACTTTAGACCATTTTAAATCTCTTTAAAAAACGCAGCAACTGGCTTCTGGTTGCAGAGAGCACGATCTTTAGGCCTGTCCTTGTTTCTTCTTTGTCTTTATATCTTATTTCTTCTTTATTATTTTTACTTTTTATCTACCTGTGCAGCACTTCAGTTGCCTTTTGTGTTGTAAAGCGCTATATTTTAAATAAATAAATGTTAATGATGGTGATGAACTGGTTTTGTTTTTATTTAAGTGAACCAACCAGAACAATTCTTCCTATTGTAGAAAAACTACTTTAACTTACCTAATCAACTAAGTTTAATTCACCATATAAATAGAAAGCATTTAACCTGTTACACTTAATCTAACAACTTTTCATTTTTTTCACAGTTAAGCAAAAACATTTAGACAATAAAACAAGCTCTACTTGATGAAAAAGGGAACATGCTTAGTTTGTTGTGACCTTTTTTAATTAATGCTAAAAACAGACAGGAGCTGCAACATACAACTGAATAACTTGTTCTCACTTGAGACTCGTTCTAGATTTATTTCTCCAATGGAGCCATAGTTGGATATTAGTACCATTGTAGATCTTTTTTTCTAACAAGTGTTGCGTCATAAGATCTAACAAGTTGTTTAGTACAGTACTGCACTACGAGGCAGAACGTTTACAGTAAAAGAAGCTCTGCTTCAGACCAACGACCATGTGGGAAAGACCTGAGGGCAGTGCCAACACGCCACTATAACACTATTAAGGAATTATTCATTGGAAAATATTGGTCCTGTAAGTTTGTTCCACGCATGAATAACTGGAACAGTAAATAATTGCTGTCAGAAGCTGAATTACCAACGAGTCATATCAAAAACAGAGAGGAAGGGAGTTGCTGCTACCCCGCTTGTTCTGCACACTCCTCACTAAACAAAGATCCTGCGTGGAAGGAAGATGCATGATTACTGAAGATTTTTTGTACTCATAGTGTTTTACAAAATAAACAATAACGCTACACATGTTTTTGGTAAAGTGTTGTTAGAACACTACCAGAAAAGGTTAATATTAACCAAAACCTAACATCAAGAAAATAACTCATTCTAATTATTGGCGAGTAAGGTGGGTAATACACAATTACTACACTCTTGTCCACCATATAATACTGATGTGTATATTTTAAGTTCATATACTTGTACTGGACTATCCTTTCTTTACGCAAGGGCCGAAAATAGAATTTTGGAAGAACATTTTTATTTACTCTTATGGGAATTCGTGACATCAGATGCCAATAAATGTGAACATAATAAACATAAAATCAATCAGACCTTTTCAAAGTCTAGTTAACCTTGACAATTTCTGCATTACATCAGCAGCTACATGTAATAATTAACCACTGAGTAGTCATGTCTGTCAATCAGTTGCTAGTACAAAGGAATCAGCTATTTAAACAATGGTAAGTAAAACAATTTCTAATGTAATTCTGCAGCTGACTGATGAAGGTTTCAAATACCAGTGGAAGTTTCATTTGTGACGACCTCCTTGTGTCTGATTTATTCAGACTGGCAGCAGCTCGTATTCCCCTGTATAACACAGGTCGTCTCATCTCTTTTTGTCAAGCAGGGGATGAGCGCCAGCTTGTTTGCATCCTGACTATCAGATCAAATCCAGGCAAAACAGACACCAGTGTTGTTCAGTAAAAAATGTAACCCCAACCCATCTGTCAGTGTAGATAACCAAGTTTCACTTTGCCAAACAACCTAAAAATAATCTGAGTGAAACAAGTGTAAGTCAGAGTGTGAATGTGACTTCATGTTGCGTTAGTTTTACCACGTGGGGCAGCAGAATAGGACAGAGGAAGGGGCTGGTCTCGTGGAGCTAGGCCTCTTAGCAGGTCTGAGCGTTGTACAGCCATGGCGGCCGCAGGCCACTGGTGCATCTGCTGGGAGGTGATGTAGTCGTTTATCAGAGTCTGACGGTTCTCCAGAGCTGCCGTGTCGGGGAACCCGCGGATGAGGTAGGGGTAAGTATGAGGGTACGCCGGATTGGGAGCCAAGTGGCGAGGCAAGTAGTAAGCTGCTGTAAGTAAATAAATAGAAAATGTTGGATATCATTTATTTAAAGCCAGACATGGAATATGCACATCCCCTGACCTTTTTTACATTCTTTCACATAGCAGCCGTTTGCATCCACATACTTTAGTGTATTTTATGGAGATTTTATAAACCAGTGGAAGCAAAATCAAACGGGTTCATAAAAAATATTTTTGACAAATAAAAACCTAAAACGTAGACGAAAAAGTGTGAGATGCAGTTATATAAGTCAACACTTTGCAGAACTACCTTTTTCTGCTTTGGGGTACATCTCAAACAGCTTAGCACATCTACAGACTGACATTTATGTCCATTCACCTATGAAAAATAGTTCATGCTCAGATTGGATGGAAAGTTCTGTGAACATAAAAATTCAAGTCATGCCACAGATTCCCTAAAGGATTTAGTTATTCCATTCTACTGCAGCTCTGGCTCCATGTTTAGGGTTGTTTTCCTGCTAGAAGATTTTCCACTGCCCCAGTCTGAGGACTCTTGCAACCGTCCAACAGGATTTTTTCTGGGGTTGCACTGAATTTAACTCCATACATCTACCAATCAACTCTGACCAGTTTTGCTGTCCCCTCTGAAGAAAAGCACCCCACAGCATGACGCTGCCACTTCCATGTTTCACAGGGAAGTAGTGTTCAAGGTGATAGAATACCCCTTTGACTTGAGACTAAAAAGGTCAAAGTTTGATCTCATCTGACCACAGAAGATTATTTTACATGTGATGTGCACACAGGACACACCAAGCATGTGAACAAACATATGCTTATTTGTGAAAAAGGTTTAGAAATTATGAAAATGTGTTTGTAATTCGGCACGAAACTAAAGATTTTTGCTTAACACAAAATAATAATATGATATTTGACCTAATTTAGCTTTGGTGACCTCAACTGAAAACACAGAACTGATTAACTTGGTCATAAAAGAAGAATTTTTTGTCTGCATGTACCTGGGTCAATAGGGATACCACGAGGCAGTGCTGAAGGATCGAAGGATAAAGGGATGCGATACATGTCTGAAGCTCCCAGGCCGGGGAGTAGACGCTCATAGGCCAGCTGATCTGCAACACTAGTAAGAGGCGACTTGGTGGCCCTCATCTCTCTGGGAGTTGGTGTGGCTTTACGCTCCTGGGAGGGATTCTTTCCAGACCCTGAATCAAAAAAAAAAAGAGTTGGGAATTTGAACTATGCTAACGGTGAAAAGTAAGGGATGTAAATACAATATGGTCTCATTTGCCACATGTGCCAATTTAAATCTATTCCAAATATGTACACAGTCATACATATTCATTGTTGCATTAGTGTGTGTTAGATATACCCACCTTCATGTTGCCTTTGACCTGCTTCCCTGGGCAGTGGGGATCCACGATGTGAGGGTCCAGGGTAAGGGGTCCTTATCGCACCTTTTTCCTCATAACCCATCGGGCTGTGATGTGCTTTGCTTCCCTGCTCTGACCCCAGAGTGAGCGGAGAAGAGCGGGGTATCGGGCTAGCTGTACTGACCACTGCACAGGGCCGTCCCTTAGGCCCCTCCTCATATCGACTTCTGTCAGGACGCATGTCCAGAATGGAGGTTGGACTGTGATAGGAGCGTGGTGAACTGGTTATAATGGAGCGGACATCATGGCGTTTCCCAGCACCAGCGGCATCCTGCTTTACAGCCGATCCCTGCAGGGGGACACAGAAGGAAATCAGTGAGCTCAGAACCAACTGCAGTTTTCTTGGTTTGCTCCAATTTCAGATTTTTGTAAAGCACTGATCCAAAGAATGATAAGGAATTGAAAGAGGAGTCAGCATAAAACTCCCATGTAGACCAGGTTAGATAATTAGTTTCCTCCCTTTAATTCAAAGAACACTAATAATCCTTTTCTCTGCAATAAAACTTTTTTAAATAAATCACGAGTGTTCAACATATTTAGAAGAAAATTACTGTGAAATTTGCTAGATTGGTTAGTCATTAATTTACTCTATTTTAATTAGGCACAGGCAAATACCAGCATAATATTCATTCAATAAAACTATATGATTGTACATCACCTCATATTTATATGTGCATTTGTTCCCTGGTTACAAATTATGGGTCTCATAAAATGCACTTGACCTCAATGTGTCACCTTTTTAGAAAGCAGGTGGTGCCATATCTAACAGCAGCAAAGAGAACAGCAGATATATGGCCATTAAGACTTCACCTTAAGGTGTAGTTCAACTATGGGTTCCTGAATGTTTTTCTCCAGAACCTTTTATCTATCCTGTCTGTTCTGTTTGTGTGTGTTTCCATTGTAGGGCCTAGACCACAGGTTGTTTGTGTAGATGATGCTCTCTGCCGCTGAACAGACCCTCCTCCAGTTAGATCTCCACCCACAACAGTGGAGTCACAAATACGACTAAAAACATTGAAATTAAACTAATACAGCAATGATCCAAGATTGTTTTGTAGTTTTTCTACTTTAAAAGCCACCTACTGCCACCCCAAACTTAAACAACACCGATCTTGTAGGAAAAATAACCACAAACACACACATACAGCAGTTGCATGTCTGCTCCATTCAAACCTACAAGTGAGTGAATGATCAACAACCCTGGACAGGTCCGATCGCTTTCATCTGTGTCTCAGAACATAAATGCAGAACATATTTGAACCTTATCATTTAAAATCTGGGAACGATAGCTATGATGAGAGCATTACTTTCTCCATAACTGTAGAGATGCTGAAACCATCTGAAAGTCTGTGATTTTTTCAATTAAATATTTTCACTAAGGTTGGTGGCATTTATCAATGTATTTGAATATAAAACCTGCAAAACGCTGTGATATTCAGCATGAGCCGGGTTTAAATGTTGTGTTTGCAAACAAAAATATAGAACTCCAGATGTGTGATTTAAAGTTAAGGGAAAATATGACCAGCAAAGGAGGATACGACAGAAACTGAATGCTGGGGATATTGTCAGTGAGAATTGTTCTCCCTCAACAAAGCTCCACCTTTAGTTCAGTGTCCATCAAATAAGTCCTACCTCCCTTAACAGGGGCAGATTTCTACCCATTAATGTCAGATTTGGTTCTTTATCCTATAGTGGAAACACAACTCTAAATCTAGTTTCCTCTTACAGCTCTTGCACTATTCTTGACTTCTTCCCTCAGTAAGAAGTAGCCATTATTTGTTCATAACCCTGAGGGATGGGGTTGATTTGGAGTACTAAGTACTAAGTAAATAAATCAATCAGGAATGTTGAGTTTTGGTTAGGCTAATTACTGATAGAGCCAATCCAGCGGATAAATCAGATGATTCTAGGCTCCAGATAAACAACTGGTGCATTTCTATTTAACTGTGGAGTGACCCGTGTGTGTTTTACCATCAAGAGCATACCTGTGATATGATGCCCTCCTTGGCAGGTTGTCTGAGCTCATCTCTTGGAATGAGGTGGATTGAGCGTCCAGCCTCCTTCACTGTGGGCACAATGGCCTCTCTGCCCTTCATTGGGTCAGAAAGAGAACTAGCACCACGAGGTGGGGAGGCCTCTCGCCTTATCTGCTTAGCTTCCCTCCTCATGTAGGCGTCCTGAGCGTCTAGATGGCGAGGTATACCTGAAATTAGAAGGCTATGTTAATGCAATTTTCATGTAAATAACTAAATAGGTTATATGTTTGAAAAAATTTTTTACTGTATCAAACCTTGTGAGATGGAGCCTCGGATATGATGAGCATCCTTGTAAGGTGTGTGATGCGGGCTGTCTCTGTCATAAGGCATGGCACGACTGATCAGACCTGAGATAGAGGCACAAGTACAGGTTTTAAAACTCTGGGTTCTAAAAACACTTTTTTCCTCCTATTGTAATGTTTAAATGGTTCAAAGACTTTTTTGAATCAGACTCAAAAGAAAGTGCCAAAGCGACTTGAGTTAATATCTGTAATAATCAATATGTTTTATCAGCAATGTAAAAGTTTTAAATAAAAGCATTTACAGGGGTTGGACAATGAAACTGAAACACCTGGTTTTAGACCACAATAATTTATTAGTATGGTGTAGGGCCTCCTTTTGCGGCCAATACAGCGTCAATTCATCTTGGGAATGACATTTACAAGTCCTGCACAATGGTCAGAGGGATTTTAAGCCATTCTTCTTGCAGGATAGTGGCCAGGTCACTACGTGATACTGGTGGAGGAAAAAGTTTCCTGACTCGTTCCTCCAAAACACCCCAAAGTGGCTGAATAATATTTAGATCTGGTGACTGTGCAGACCATGGGAGATGTTCAACTTCACTTTCATGTTCATCAAACCAATCTTTCACCAGTCTTGCTGTGTGTATTGGTGCATTGTCATCCTGATACACGGCACCACCTTCAGGATACAATGTTTGAACCATTGGATGCACATGGTCCTCAAGAATGGTTCGGTAGTCCTTGGCAGTGACGCGCCCATCTAGCACAAGTATTGGGCCAAGGGAATGCCATGATATGGCAGCCCAAACCATCACTGATCCACCCCCATGCTTCACTCTGGGCATGCAACAGTCTGGGTGGTACGCTTCTTTGGGGCTTCTCCACACCGTAACTCTCCCGGATGTGGGGAAAACAGTAAAGGTGGACTCATCAGAGAACAATACATGTTTCACATTGTCCACAGCCCAAGATTTGCGTTCCTTGCACCATTGAAACCGATGTTTGGCATTGGTATGAGTGACCAAAGGTTTGGCTATAGCAGCCCAGCCGTGTATATTGACCCTGTGGAGCTCCCGACGGACAGTTCTGGTGGAAACAGGAGAGTTGAGGTGCACATTTAATTCTGCCGTGATTTGGGCAGCCGTGGTTTTATGTTTTTTGGATACAATCTGGGTTAGCACCCGAACATCCCTTTCAGACAGCTTCTTCTTGCGTCCACAGTTAATCCTGTGTGATGTGGTTCGTCCTTCTTGGTGGTATGCTGACATTACCCTGGATACCGTGGCTCTTGATACATCACAAAGACTTGCTGTCTTGGTCACAGATGCGCCAGCAAGACGTGCACCAACAATTTGTCCTCTTTTAAACTCTGGTATGTCACCCATAATGTTGTGTGCATTTTAATATTTTGAGCAAAACTGTGCTCTTACCCTGCTAATTGAACCTTCACACTCTGCTCTTACTGGTGCAATGTGCAATCAATGAAGACTGGCTACCAGGCTGGTCCAATTTAGCCATGAAACCTCCCACACTAAAATGACAGGTGTTTCAGTTTCATTGTCCAACCCCTGTAGATCATGTTATACAATTCTCATATGTTTTTTGTAAGAAACCCATGATAGACCCATACTGGCCCATGACTGTTTGATGGAGGTGTAAGCAGGGTCCTTTCTTACCTTCACAATTGGCAGCAGACAAAGAGTCTCTCATTGGCAGCCCTCTGCCTCCTTCCATGACATCATAGGAGCGCTTCAGACCTATAATTTCTCCAGACAGACCTGAACCTCGGCCATCTTCTTTAGGAGTCTGGGATGGCGGCCCTGTAATGTTCATTTAGTCAGACTGATGCTGGTCTTTACATGAAAAATTCAACATTTAGTAAACTACTCGCCAAGTCAGCAACCATGTTAGTTGGAGCTCATGTACTCACGGTCATATGTGAGGATCTGCCCGCTAATGCCCTCGTAGAGGACCTGTCCTTTAGCCGGTGCCTCATCCCTCTCCCTCTCAGATCGGCTGGAACTGTCCTCTGAGATCAGACGTGTTATGGTTTCTCTATACAGCACATCTGCTGGTGTCCCCTGGGATAATGAGACAAGAAAGTCATAAAATTTGCCACAGTCTAACTAGAAGTTTAATTCAAACTAGTCAGCAGGCAGATGCAGATATAACCACCTAACAACCAGCAAACTTTAATTAAAACTTTAATTTAGCCTCATTGCTGTTAAACGTGTTTCTTTGTGTGGCACCAACCACATAAAAAATGCATTCTGTAACAGCTTCACAACATATCGCAACTATATTGTTATCACAATAAAACTGTGTGCAATACAAATTACTCAAAGCATTGTTTGAAATGCTATTTGTGTTGCATTAAAAAAAGTGTCAGGACAGTTTGCATGTAATTAATATTTTCAGCCCATAAGGTAGAGTCTTACTGAAGGGTGACCGGCCAGTTGGAAAATACTATCTTTCCAGATTAACGAACTCACCATTTGTGAGACCTAACAGGTCACCCTAACAACATCACTCTTCAGTCTGGAAGTTGTTACAAAAGGAAGATGAATCAAAGTTGGCTTTCTATTATCAGCAAGGTTATTAAAATGAAGTCAGGGAAGCACAAAGATGTTAGAAGTTAGAAAAGGAAACCTTTCTACAATATGCTGAGACATGTCTGGGGTTCATTCAGAGAGAGCAAGAGAACGAGACTTCCAAGCTGATAACATGAAGTCTGAATGGAGTACAAGAAATTACTATGTTTATTCCTTTTGAGCTTTCAATGTCTGTAGGTCTAGGAAACAGTTGGATTTGGTGTTGCCGGCCTTTTGAAAATCTTGGGAGATGGGGATCTACACTCTCTAAGCTGAAACACACATACTAGGGTTTAAGCAATGATAGTAAAGCTAATTGTGCAAATTAGCTAATTTCAGATACTAAACACAGCTTAAAATATTGGCTTTGTAATTATTTAGTCTTTCAGAATAATAGGAAAATTCTGTTATACTGCAACTACTCTTCATGTCATAAAACAATTATTATTCTTGTGGGAAAAAGACTAGAAAAAAATATATATATTTTTTTACATCTTATGATTCTTGAAGGGGAAGAGATCAGAAATTTCTAATGGTGTATCTTTAGATCCATCACTGGAGATGAGAGTAGGCTTTAAAAGTAAGAGGAATAGGATACACATCACCTCCATCCTGATGCAAAAGGCAGGCGTAGAAGGAAAACTATGGAACGCCAAAGTTCTCATAATTATATAAATAAATATTGCTGATTTTAAAAGGAAAATAAAATATTTCATAATAATGAACTGAGAATTTACTATGCATTCAATTATTTGACAATTTAACTGTAACTTTATACAGGTCCTTCTCAAAATATTAGCATAATGTGATAAAGTTCATTATTTTCTATAATGTCATGAAGAAAATTTAACATTCATATATTTTAGATTCATTGCACACTAACTGAAATATTTCAGGTCTTTTATTGTCTTAATACAGATGATTTTGGCATACAGCTCATGAAAACCCAAAATTCCTATCTCACAAAATTAGCATATTTCATCCGACCAAAAAAAGAAAAGTGTTTTTAATACAAAAAACGTCAACCTTCAAATAATCATGTACAGTTATGCACTCAATACTTGGTCGGGAATCCTTTTGCAGAAATGACTGCTTCAATGCGGCGTGGCATGGAGGCAATCAGCCTGTGGCACTGCTGAGGTCTTATGGAGGCCCAGGATGCTTCGATAGCGGCCTTTAGCTCATCCAGAGTGTTGGGTCTTGAGTCTCTCAACGTTCTCTTCACAATATCCCACAGATTCTCTATGGGGTTCAGGTCAGGAGAGTTGGCAGGCCAATTGATCACAGTGATACCATGGTCAGTAAACCACTTACCAGTGGTTTTGGCACTGTGAGCAGGTGCCAGGTCGTGCTGAAAAATGAAATCTTCATCTCCATAAAGCTTTTAAGCAGATGGAAGCATGAAGTGCTCCAAAATCTCCTGATAGCTAGCTGCATTGACCCTGCCCTTGATAAAACACAGTGGACCAACACCAGCAGCTGACACGGCACCCCAGACCATCACTGACTGTGGGTACTTGACACTGGACTTCTGGCATTTTGGCATTTCCTTCTCCACAATCTTCCTCCAGACTCTGGCACCTTGATTTCCGAATGACATGCAGAATTTGCTTTCATCCGAAAAAAGTACTTTAGACCACTGAGCAACAGTCCAGTGCTGCTTCTCTGTAGCCCAGGTCAGGCGCTTCTGCCGCTGTTTCTGGTTCAAAGGTGGCTTGACCTGGGGAATGCGGCACCTGTAGCCCATTTCCTGCACGCGCTTGTGCACGGTGGCTCTGGATGTTTCTACTCCAGACTCAGTCCACTGCTTCCGCAGGTCCCCCAAGGTCTGGAATCGGCCCTTCTCCACAATCTTCCTCAGGGTCCAGGTCACCTCTTCTCGTTGTGCAGCGTTTTCTGCCACACTTTTTCCTTCCCACAGACTTCCCACTGAGGTGCCTTGATACAGCACTCTGGGAACAGCCTATTCGTTCAGAAATTTCTTTCTGTGTCTTACCCTCTTGCTTGAGGGTGTCAATAGTGGCCTTCTGGACAGCAGTCAGGTCGGCAGTCTTACCCATGATTGTGGTTTTGAGTGATGAACCAGGTTGGGAGTTTTAAAGGCCTCAGGAATCTTTTGCAGGTGTTTAGAGTTAACTCATTGATTCAGATGATTAGGTTCATAGCTCATTTAGAGACCCTTTTAATTATATGCTAATTTTGTGAGATAGGAATTTTGGGTTTTCATGAGCTGTATGCCAAAATCATCCGTATTAAGACAATAAAAGACCTGAAATATTTCAGTTAGTGTGCAATGAATCTAAAATATATGAATGTTAAATTTTCATCATGACATTATGGAAAATAATGAACTTTATCACAATATGCTAATATTTTGAGAAGGACCTGTATATTTATCTATTATTTATTGATGCAGATACTTATTTCATAATGTTTCATTTATTTATTTAGAGCACTTTGGCGTTCCATAGAAACAACTGTTTGACATACTTTACAAACAGCACAAACATCTGCTAAACATTGTAGTCTACATGACACATTATGAAATTTGCAAAATGACGAAGCAGGACAGTATATAACTGAAAAGTTATATACTTCCACAGCTCTGCTGCTATGACGATCGGTACAGGAGCTCCTTTCCACCTGCCGCAGATCTCTTACGCAGTAAAAAATAAAACAAAAAAATTCAGCTGATTTCAACCAAACAAGAAATACAATCATGAAGGAGAACACACATTTCTGAAGCAAAGCCTTACTTCTAAATGAAGCAATGGTGAAACCGCTTCAAAGCAGAACAAAACATTCATGGCCTAAACCTTGAATAACATCACTTGTACTCAGCATGAGTCATATTTCTCCACACACTGATTGGTCAAGAGATGATTGCATGAGTGGATGGTGAAAAGGAGAGACAGCAGTTACTGGGAGAGGCCTTGTAATCTGCTGGCTGCAGCTTTTCCAAGAAGTGTTTACCAAAAGAGGGGGAGAGGGGATGGATGCCTATTTACAAGGTAGTAATGACTAAAGCAGTCCTCACTTGCTCAGTAAGAAAACCTCAAATACACACATACACCCATCAATACATCAAGCTAAATAACAGGTCATATTTTCCACCTATTTTTTCATCTTCATGTTAGTGGACAACAGCCTCCTCAACACTTGTTTTCTCTGCTGTGCCAGTTGGATGTAAGAGCAGAGTGGGCATATCAGTGACTGGGTTCAGGCAGCATTTAAAGTACACAGATAAATAAAAGAGGGAACAGATGCGGCACAGCGTGTACCCGTTGCTATGGCTACAGATCCATTCAGAGCTGTGGCTGTGTCACGGCACAGCAGATATCCAGCAGCCACCGCACATGGTTTGCCGTTTGACCTCTCACCAACTCTCGCCTGCTTCTCTTACATCACAGGAAAAAATGTTGAACGTACAAAAGCCGTAACGTTTGAGGACAGCAGCTTCGGCTTGTGTGTTCAGAGGGCAAAGACTGCATCAGATTTTTGAAAAGTACTGTAAATGATCAGAGTATGTGGGGGAGTACCGCCTGTCTGTGGCATGAACCTTAACACGGTTTTACAGTGTTGGTTTCAATTCACGACGACTGTGGGTCCTCATTCTCTTGTAAATCGCATTAACCTCAGTGAAGCTCTCTGAATGTAGAGTAAAGGAGCAAACAGAATAAAATGTACAGCACATCAGATACTCTCCATTTTCAGATCACTTTTTAGAGGCTTTTTATATAATGTTAACGGGTTTTCAAAAAGAGGAAGAGAACTGCCAGCTGCCGGTCAAAAAGCGACTTAAACTTGTTTTGTCAGCACAATAATTGCAATGCACACACAGGGCTTGTTGCTGTCAGCTCAGCGCTAGGGTCAGACCTAAAACACTGTGGTATCCTTACCTTATACTATGAGCCTGAGATCACTACAGTAAAAAAGCAGGGACCCTATTATGCACAAAAATATGTTAAACAAATAGTGTCAAAAAGACGGATAAAAAAAAAAAAAGACATTTCTAAAGGGTTATCTGTAAACATTGCTGAGAATATCTCAGTCACAATAAATGAATAAAGAAGCTCACATGACAGCTGCGTTCACAAAGATCTGTTATTCTCCTTTTCTCCTATGAATATGTTTAGCCGGTCTGAGCTCACCTGTGTGATGGAGCCCCCTCGGTAGGAAACTGCAGACTCCGGGTGTATTCTGGTCCCAGGAAGACCCTTGGTGATGCTGCCTCCTTGGACGGCTGCAACAGAAGATCAAGATTTTAAAACAGAAACGTTTGCTAAAGGCAGCAGAGCATAAAGAGTCTCTATATAAAAAGACTATTGTACAGTAAGAAGCAAATGGTCTGTATTTATTTATTGTTTGTTACTAATTCTAAATTACATAAAGCTAGAATCTTCTCAAATTGGACCAAATGGGACAAAGGCATCGTTACAGATAAAACTTTAGGTTATTTCTGTAATGCTGTTTCTCATAGTAGCATTAGTCTTGTAATGGGATATACGCTGCCTACTCTACATCAAAAACTTAACCATGATAAGCATCTCCTCTTGCTTCTCCCAGCAAGACGGGCCTGCGACCATTTCCAGATAGCTTATCCCAAGTAACCTCAGGGAGAGAATGAGGGCAGTAAACATAGCACGGGCCACACAGAGAGAGACATCAAATACAGGAAACATATGTGTCTTAATGTGACTTAACAAGCCAGTGTAGCCAGGAGGAGAATGAACGTCGCAAAATCTGTGCTGAATGAGCTGCTCTTAACCCTAACAGTGATATTACTCAGCTGTAATAAGGACACAAATATGCAGAACAGAGGTGCTGCATGCAACAGTTGTTTTCCTCCATTTCCGGGTCTGTGTTCTGTCCCGCCTCCGTCATTCTGTCCAATAGGAGCAGTGGTCGTCACCTGCATTGCTTTGTTTACAAGCTTTAGTTCACTTGCAAAAAGTACAATGGGAAAGCAAACCGTACCAAACGAAAAACATAAAGTCCACTTTTGGTCCGGACTACACAAGTGGACCCAAGGACTTTCCTGGTGTGAATACACCCTAAGTATTCTTCACACAACAACATAAATCAGATCACTGTCCACGCAGTGATCAGGCGCGCTCCGGCATAAAAATGTCAGATTCCAGTCATCAGGCGATTGTTGTGAGCATCTTCAGAAAAGTTAAGAAAAAACTATTCTTCTTGCATCATTATCACAGCCCCAAACAAATACCAATCCCCCCCCCCAAAAAAAAATAAACATATACAAAATGGCAACAAGATGGAGGTTATCAATATTGTCCCAATACTGATATGTTCAAGCAAAAATGACCAACATCAACCTGATATATGGTGCCTCTCAAGCAAAAACATAACCAAAAATATTTACATTTTTCTACAATTTCCTGATGTTATTTGTTCCAACCCCACCGAACCACAAGTTTAGCATAGTTCCATGTCCCATCAGTTGTCTGTGAATGCATAATAATGGAAGGAGGCACTTGCACCCACCACGCGTAGAGGAGCTATCGTGAGGTGGCCCCGGGTTTGACAAGTTGTCAGCTTGGGAGGAGCTGTGAGGAGACAACTGCTCCTGCTTCACCACTGGGAAGGGACCTGCTGTGTAATGTCGACACAATTGGATCACAATGTCAACACGCAGAATAGCATGTAAAACAATATTTGAATAAATAAATAAATCAGCGGTTTTACTTACCAGCTTTCTTCTCCATCCAAGACAACCCTATTGCTGCGGGGGGCATCTTTGTATGATCCATCCCATGGGCTGCACTGTGCAACTGCACTGGAGTTCCCTGAACAAACACATATTTGATCCCCTTTTAATATAAAATACATCAATTACATAATCACTGCTTCTGCATTTAACAGATCATTTTAAAAATGTTTGTTCTAAATATTAGAATGGGATATACACCTTATTTTTTTTCCTGCAAATCAACTATAAAACGGTTGAGTTAATCTTCATGGCGATATACCTGTGTGATAGAGCCTCCAGGCTTGTTAGAGGAAATGAGAGGTGGAGGGTCTGGCATTGAGAGCGGTCTCACTGCTGCTAACCGCACACTATCCTGCGGCAGACCGGAGAACGAAGGGTGGCCTACCTGTTGGAACGCTGGAAGACAAAAGACATTAATCTGAGAGCAGAGTCTCTGCTGTGGTTCTTGTAGTAGAAATCCGCCGCTGTGTTAACGATGATTCCAAACATAAGGAATAATAGAAGTAAACAGAGAAGATTTCCAACCGTTGAAGTGGAGCAGGTGTTGGTCGTGACTGATCTTGGCCATGTCTCGGGGGGGCATGGAGTACGGTGAGAGAACTGGGCGACCCAAGTTTGAGGTTCTCAGGTCATCAGGGCCCAGCACCTGCTTCTTGGCGTCACCATGCGGAGAGAAAGCTTGGGACTTTTCTGCAACATCAATACATGGAGGGAGTCAGGACCAAAATAAAAACAAGAAGCTGGACTACATCTAGTCTAAGAAGCCCTGCTTTATGCCACTAAACCGTCACCTTTGTCATATGTGTGAACTGCTGCTGCAACCCAGTTTCTATCTGAGAACAGTTTCATCCGTTTGTCTAATGAATCTTTGACACTCATAAAAAAAGACAACATAACCCTTCATGCTACTGTGCTGCCACAGTGACTCAACTCTGAATCATCAGATGGGCATACATAAAAAACCCTAAACTTTCATCTAAAGAGCAATAGTAAAACCAGCCAAGATGGTAAGAAAACCGCACTGTGCTAAAGGTGATGAAAACATGAAATCATGAAACAGAAGCAGTGGGCGAACCTAATCAGTTTAGGAGAGTTACAATGCTTTTGCTGCTTTGAAGGAAAAATGCAGCACTGCATCCTATTAGCATTTTTCTGTTTGCACGCAAACACATCTGCACAACCTACATGAACGTCTCACCACAAAGTGCTTAGGCATCAAGTTCACGTGGTATGATAACATTAAGTCAAAACACGACGGTTTCACAGAATCATGCACCTCAACTTCAAACGATATATATAACCCGATCTAAGGTATCAAGTATCTACACCTCTGTGAAAATTATTACGAGATTCCAAAATGTACTTACTGTTCTGATTTTGATACATACTGTAAATATAAAATTCAAAACAGCCTTATTCAGCGTTCGATTTCACATAAACATGCTTATCACACAAAGTTTTATAACTGTTTGTTGTTCTGCACTATAACAAGCTGGTGTTAGTTGGGTAATTAGTGGGACTATCAGCTCAGATAAAGCCTACAGTTATACTGCCTTAAAGTAGTCTTAGAGGTCAGACCTGGGAATGGCGTCACACAGAAGTTGGGAGCTTTCCAATTGCAAAACAAGAGGCATTGGGATTTGCTAAATAATGTGGTGGCTAATTGCTATTAGAAACACAGGCTGATAATTATGTATTTCCCTTCATTTCATAAGTTAAAACACAAAGTCAACCTGTTTGAAAATCTATATTTTACGGTTTATATCGGCCACGACACTACAACTTCATATCCCCGCGGCCGTATTGGACACTAAACTCTGGGTTCCTCTGTGAGCTCAGATCTTTTCCAGTTGAAATGTGAGCTTCATGGGGTGTTCTTGCTGTTGTTGCCGAATTTATTATTATTGTAAGGTAGGAATTATCTTTCAGCCAGCTGACTGTCAGTGCACAACAACAGGTGGGAAAAGGGCAGTGCTGTGTTAATTCAATCGGCTGGAGAAATCCCAGTCAACTCAAGCAATTTCTCTGGAATTTCATCAAAACTACTAAACAGTATGATTGAAAACTGAGGTATTAAAAACAGAACTTTTTAAAGCCTTGGTACACACCCTGGGTACGTGTAAAGAACCCATCTAGAACTGACCATTACATCAATGCGAATAAACTAACCCTTCAGTATTTATCTCAGTCACTGTGTGAGGAATTAAGAGCGTTGTTAGCATTTTTTGTCCTGAGAGTTCTAAATAAAAGCCTGCAATAACTTTGAGTACACAGCTGCTGTGAAGAGTTAGGTAGAAAATACCTCCGTTTGTCTGAACTGTGCTTCCAGGGAATCGCTGCATACAAGCTTACTGTAAGCCTGCTGAATAAAACTATATTCCCTTCTGGGTCAGTAGCAGTACCAGATCATTTATCAGACCCCTTGTCCAGGAGTGTCCCAGAAACAGTTAAAGACCCTAAATACTAAAGAACCAGCTCAAGGTCAGACCCTCTAGAGAAGACCTACTTAGCAAAAGTAGATCAAATGCTACTAGAGCAGGATGTTGAGCAGGACTTTAATGTACTCCTGATTCCTACTTATTGTTTTATCCAGCATATTTCTAAATGTATACGTCTATATATATAAATGTATCAATATCTCAATGTAGCAGGTCATACAGACTTGTCATGGACCAGTTACCTATATGGAGGCATACCAAGGTTGTCAAAAGTTACAGATTCAAAACTGCTGACATCTTCTGGCATAACTTCCTGACAGCTTAAAGTCCTTTCAATGAGATGCCAGAGAAAGTGACGAAGTGGCAGGAGCATAACCTGGTAACTTAAAGCTAGGATAATGTAAGAACCAGTCCATGACTAACAGACATAAAATGGAAAAGACAATAACGAATATTTCTTATAAAAATAAAGGCTGTTAAAAAAAACCCAACAGTGTCTTTGTTGGGATCGAGTTGCGTACCGTCCTTTTCACTGGTGGAGGGGCTTCGAGGGCGGACTCGAGGGCTGCTGGAGAGAAGACCCTCTCGCTCTCTGTCTGCCTGAGGGGTATAAGACTGCTGCTTGCTGAGTTGGCCTGAAGGCTGCTGCTGTTGCTGCATTTTGACTTCTTGAGAGGACTCCCCATGAGCCATGGTGATCTGCTCCTGGTACAGTGCCAAGGCGTGGGGGGGCTGCACTGCTTTCCCACTCCACTGAGTGCCCTGCACAGAGGCCTCTGGCATCTTGACATAAGAGAACATAGAAATAAGACGGTTACATACAGTGGGAGAATAAGTATTTGATTTGTTGCTGATTGCACAGTTTGTACAGTCCATTTGCAAAACATGAAGAAGTCTTTAATTTCTTATCACAGGGACTCTTGAATTGTGAATCCAGAAAATCACATTGTGTGATTTTCAAGTAGTTAATTTGCATTTTATTGCATGACATCAGTATTTGATCACCTAACAACCAATAAGAATCACAGGCCTGTTAGTTCTTCTTTAAGAAGCCCTCCTGTTCTCCACTCATTACCTGTATTAACTGCACCTGTTTGAACTCGTTATCTGTATAAAAGACACCTGTCCACACACTATTAAACTCCAACCTCTCTTCAATGGCCAAGACCAGAGAGCTGTGTGAGGACATCAGGGATTAAATAGTAGACCTGCTCCAGGCTGGGATGGACTACAGGAAAATAGCCAAGCAGCTTGGTGAGAAGGCAACAACTGTTGGAGCAATTATAAGAAAATAGAAGAAGTTCAAGATGATGGTCAATCTCCTTCAGTCTGGGACTCCATGCAAGATCTCACCTCGTGGAGCATCACTGATCATGAGGAAGATGAGGGATCAGCCCAGAACTACACGGCAGGACCTAGTCAGTGACCTGAAGAGAGCTGGGACCACAGTCTCAAAGAAGACCATTAGTAACACACTACGTCCTCATGGATTAAAATTCTGCAGCACACACAACGTCCCCCTGCTCAAGCCAGAGCAGGTCCAGGCCCGTCTGAAGTTTGCCAACAACCATCTGGATGATCCAGAAGAGGAATGGGAGGAGGTCATGTGGTCTGATGAGTCAAAAATAGAACTTTCTGGTCTAAACTCGACTCACCGTGTTTGGAGGAAGAAGAAGGATGAGAACAACCTCAAGAACATCATCCCTACCATGAAGCATGGAGGTGGAAACATCATTCTTTGGGGATGCTTTTCTGCAAAGGGGACAGGATTACTGTACTGTATTGAGGGGAGGATGGATGGAGCCATGTATCAGGAGATCTCAGCCAACAACCTCCTTCCCTCAGTAAGAGCATTGAAGATGGGTTGTGGCTGGGTCTTCCAGCATGATGACCCGACTCACAGCCAGGGCAACTAAGGAGTGGCTCCATAAGAAGCATCTCAAGGTCTTGTGGCCTATCGAGTCTCCAGACCTGAACCCAACCAAAAATCTTTGGAGGGAGCTGAAGGTCCATATTGCCCAGCGACCGCCCCAAAACCTGAAGGATCTGGAGAAGATCTGTATGGAGGAGTGGTCCAAAATCCCTGCTGCAGTGTGTGCAAACCTGGTCAAGAACTACAGGAAATGTCTGATATCTGGAATTGCAAACAAAGGTTTCTGAACCAAATATTAAGTTTTGTTTTTTCTGATGTATTAAATATATATGACATGCAATAAAATACTAATTATTTTTGTTTTAGATTCTGTCACTCAGTTGAAGAGGACCTATGATAAAAATTAAAGACTTGTACATGCTTTGCAAGTAGGAAAACCTGCAAAATCGGCAGTGTTTCAAATACTTTTTTTCCTCACTGTACATGTCAGTCACATAACACATGCCAGCTCCTACCAAGGACTGACATATGGTTGGGCTGCTTACAGTATCTGATCAACATGATAACAAAAACTCATCTCTTATTTCTTGGCGAGCTAAAGTTTCACTAATCCCTGGCATCTTGTTTCTGCCCCACAAAGAAATCTATCCCATCATCGCCCATCTGGCTGCCTTATCTACAACAAATCTGACTTCACAATTTCACCTGCTGTACTGCTTTTCCTGCAAGTTGATAAATTGGGACAAAACAGATATGGCTGCACAGATAAAAGTCAGTTGTTTTTAGGTATATAAAAAAAAAAAAAGCATTTTTTTCCAAAGCAGCAAAGGCTAAGATTTTCTACAATCACTCGTCTATAAATGCAAAAAAAAAAAAAAAGACCCTGCAAAGCAACTCACAATGGGTGGGATAGCTGCAGCCCTCTGTTTGAGTTGTTTCAAATCCATGGGCTTTTGCAGAGACGATATGACCCCATCGTGGGAGAAGTTCAGCAGGCTGGGCCGTGGAGACATCATCCTATAAAACACACAGACACAAAGTATCAAGAGGCTGATAGAGGAGCCAACATTTCCTGTTTACTGTGCTTACAAACAGATGACGGATATCATCATATAAGAAGTCGACTAAGTGCCTGGTACCGTTTGTTTGGAATATCTGAAACTGAATTAGGAATAAAGAGTCTGATAAATTAGAAGAGCTATAAAACAAGGGTTTCTTAGCCTAAGCATGAAACTTGTAAAGTTTAAAGACACTCCGAATTAACCAGGTTTTAATGGATTTAACTCTGAAGTCAAAACTTGCTTCTGTGAAGGAAGTCAACTTATCATGTTGGAGAACTAGGAGGATGTGTCTATTGTTGTGCCCAGTGAACAGGCTAACTACTATTAGTTCATTATTAGACCTGTTGCAAGACTATGTTTGCAACTGAGAAATGCAGACAAGAAAGGAAATGACAGAAACATGTCAATTAATTAAACAGTGATAGAAATGGGACAATTTTGCTTTAACTGACTGACAGGCAATCAGCATGTTCTTGGACGTGCTAATTATGATTCGAGTAAATAACAAAAATCTGATAAGGGTTAGACATGTTTAGCGCTGCAACTAATGATTAATTTGGTAATTGATTAATCTGTCGACTACAGGTCCTTCTCAAACTATTAGCATATTGTGATAAAGTTCATTATTTTCCATAATGTCATGATGAAAATTTAACATTCATATATTTTAGATTCATTGCACACTAACTGAAATATTTCAGGTCTTTTATTGTCTTAATACGGATGATTTTGGCATACAGCTTTCTTTGATTAATCGATTAAAAATTGGATAGCAAAGAGGTGCGTGATAAGAGATTTTTTTTTTACAGAATTTGAACCATGTGAAGTTAAAACTATGCAACCTGAGGAGTTCTGGATCGAGTATATTTACAGACAACGAAGGTTTTTCATCCTAAATGCATATATTTTTTGTACAGTCGTGGCTTAATTCCTGCTCTGAGTGGGTTGTTCTTTCAGCAAATGGCATGTTTTAGAGTCTGTATACTCCAGTTAATGATTATTTGAATACTGAATTAGTTGACGATTATTTCAATAATCGATTAATCACGATTATTCTGTTCAATTGTTTCAGCCCTAGATATGTTTAACCCCGTCTCTCATTGGCTGAGCTTATTGTGACTAACTGTATGGGCTCTCTTTCTTACTATAGACATGAAAACTGGCTCGGAGCTTTTCTGCTTAGCTGTGTTCCTCTCCAAGATAAAGCCATTAAAGGAGCTACTAGCAACTTGCAGCATTGGATGACCATGTAGCGACAGTGGACAGTCGCTTGCATTGTGTCCCTCATACTGAGAATATATGTAGCAACAGCAAAAAGGAAAACTCCAGCAAAACCAGGCTCAGTTTCTCTGGGAGCCATCTGGCATGACCCACTGGGGTTTGAGAGAACAGAGCAGAGACACAAAAACACACAGAAGCACTGATCCAGGAATACTTTCTAGAAAAGCTATGAAAAGCTAATGGCAGCTCTTTTTGTGGCTTCATCTAGGGGAGAAACATAACTAAGCAGATAAGCTCTGAGTCAGTTTTCAAGTGTTTAGGATAAACGCATTGTATTAGTATTGGCACTGTGAAGTTTAATTTGCACATGGTAACATGGCCTCAGTCCATGACTGATGACGGCATAGAGGCTGGTAAATTTACAGTACTGGCAATAATATATTGCTGTATGCAGCAACCTTTCAGAGTATTTTACAGTCATCCTCCTCCCCAAGAAATCCAGAGTCAACAGCAGAGACCTTTTGTTTTTATTACTGTTACATTCTGATGCCTGCTGTGGCCTCCAAAGGGCAAAAAATGTAGCAGAATAACTGACAGCGTCGGCGCAGTTAATTCATATGAGTTTGCCAACACAATAGCTTAAAATAACATAAATTGTTTGAGCAAACATTTCTGGGTTCAACAAACTGGCAGATATTTCAGAAATCGGGATTGGACAGCGAAACCAGTAAGGATCCAAGCATCTCAGAAACTGGAAATGGGCAAAATCAAAATCAGGCAGGTCAGACCTCAAAGAAAGCCGTAAATTGTATTCCCTGATCATTGCAATTCTGGGGAATTAAACTTAACATTTTTGGCATTTCCTAATCGCAAGGCAACCTTATTACAATCCGCATGAGGCAGTAGAGTTATGTCTGATTATCCAAATAAGTAATCTGACTTCAAAGTTATTTTTACCTGACTTTAGTAACTTATTGCATTTTTATATAGTGTAGCTCTACTGACAGCCTATGCTTCTTATTGCTCTGATGTAACATTCATCGCACAGCAGTAAGCAATAAATGAGTCTATGGTGAAGATCTGCAAAAAAAAAAAACACAAGCGTGTATCACATCTGCAGAAAACACAACAAACTGATTCAAAGACACACTTTGAATCACACAGCACAAGATTACTAATGCGTGCGCGCACACACATTCCCTCCCTCCTATTGTTTGCTTTGGCAGAGAGGGCACCATTTCCCTCAGCTTTGCCAGTACACGCAGTCTGCTGTCATGGAAAACAAAATTGAACAAACACAGCGTTAACAGGACTAATCATTCCTCCCATGAACTTTGACATCCATTTGTTCTGGCCTCATTCACAGACTCTCACACACACACACACACACGCACAACATATATTCACGGAAAATATATTTTTCATTCATTCAAAGTGAAAATAAAATCTGTGGTTGACAGAGAGGAGCAACCTGTGACATAAACACAAGTGGCTGGACAAATATGGTTCCCCTGCTGTACACTGTAGCTAGGCAACTAACACCACTTCAAAACCCTCACTGCTTTGTTTTCTAGTGTTTGCTGTGGTAGACCAGGGAAGTAGGACACCCAGACAGAAACTTCAAAATCAGCCGCCCTTTTAAAATAATAAACAATGAAAGATTTAAAATGATAATCAAGCTTTCTCAAATGTTTCAACAAATCAAATCTTCTCACCTTTTTTTATCTGCATTGTCTGTCTCCTCCACCTCATCAGCACTACAAGTGGCACTAGAGTCACTGTCTCCATGCAGACCTGATTTGGTCACATGCTCCTTTCTGGAGCTCTTGGAGGTTTTAAATTCCTCCTTCTCGACTCTTGGAGGTTTTTTATCCGTGGCATCGTTGGGCGGTACCGGTTGTGGCACTTCTTTGCTGGGCTCCCCTGTTTCAGTCTTTATCTCCTGCTTAATAGTTGACTCCACCTCTTGCTTGACAGGAGGCTTCTCATCCCCTGCCTGGCCCATGCCTGACTTATCATCCTCCCGCTCCACAGGGTTGGAGGAGCCCTTAGGCCTGCTGGTCCCTTCCTCTTTAGCCTTGCTGTCCTCAGAGGAGTGTGGCGAGGGCAGGCTCTCTGTGTCCGAGCTGTTGTTTGCCCCGCCTGGGAGAGAGTGGACAAAAAGATGCACAGATTACGATTTATACTGTAAATCATTTTATGTTTCTCTAACCCTTTTCTCTTCCACCCCCACCCCTCCACATCTCTATCTGCTAGACCAGATTCTTCACAATGTCAGTGTGAATAATCAGGTTTCAGCATACAATAAAGGGGGAACATAAAACCAATTGTGATGATGGATGTAATCTCCTGAGGATTCAAAACTTTGCTGTGGAATAAACAAAACTGGATTTCTTTTCCACTGTTGAATATGATGACGCAACACAGAGATGCTCAGTAAGTTTCGCTGGTAAATTCTACAATAGTGGCAATTTACACGCATCAAGTCTGATGTCATGAACACTTAACTTTCCATGTTTCTATAAGTTCACATGCTTTACTTCAGCAACACAAAGTGAAAGAGGCAGATTATAAAGTGGCACCGGCCAGTTACTGGACTGACTGACGGGCGGGCGGATGGATCGGGTGGATTTATGGGTTGATGGGTGGATTTATGGGTGGATGGATGAACTTATGTTCACATTAACTGAAATGATCTATGTTGCATCATAGGACAATCAGAAAAAGTCTGCCAACTTTACACTCTGCTAACATGGCGAGTACAGCCAGAAAAGAAAACATGCGACTCTTTAGCTGGCAAGGCAAACAAAAAAGAGTTGTTTGGAGGTACTTTGCCTATGAGGCACACTGACAGAAAAAAAACTAAATGATGAACAATGCTACATGCTAGTTAGCCGACGGCTACTAAAAAGTGAAGCAATGAAACAAACCAGTGCGCCCCCTCCATTGCTCCCCCATTTGGTTGTAAAGGCATTAGAAACTAATGTGACTAATTATAAACACAGGTTATGGTGGAGCCAGACTGAAGCTGACGATTACAGTGGAAAAAAGTAGTAACCCGTAGCAACCTACCTGCCGCTGCAGTTGATTATTAAAGGAAATATTGTGCAAAAGTACCATAAAGACTGGGCTGCTGAATACATTTGCATGGACCAGATCCTTGTTTACAATGTAAAAATTATGTTTTGCATGGGCCACATCCTGCTTTTTTTTAAACAAAATCTATTTTACTGGAGAATGATTCTTTATTTGTCTCTCGGTGTTAACATTTATTTGTATCAACAGCGAATTGTCAAGCAAATGGAAACACACCGTAGAACACTAAAGATAAGCCATTATAATAAATTAATTGGATGACTGAATCAAAGGCACATACTTCCATAAAGGATATGAGCACTAAGTGTTATCTTGTCTACTATTTGACCAAATATGGAATTGACACTGTTAAATTACATATTTTCCTAAGAGAGGGCTGAATAGTCCCCTACTTATTGGTTTTGCTATTAAGCAAGTCAAAACACTGTCATATTGTGATTAATCATATTTTTTGATCTCAACTAGAAACAATCCTGTGCCTTCAAAAAATGTTTTGCTATGGTATCAAAAATGCCATCGAGTATTTTTCTTAGTATCGGTATCAAGTTTGAAATTTTAGAATGTGACAACCCAATAATTACTCCCAATTAAAAGACAAAGTTTGGCAGACATGTTGATTCTTTGCACAATTGTTGTCTTTAATTAATAAGAAATGGTTATGGATAACGCTCCTAGGAATGATGTACCTTCTCCATCCTCGGGAGCTTCCTCTTCATTGCAGCTGGCTCCTGAACCCTCAATCTCCTCCTCCTCTGCAGGATACGGGGCACTGGCCTCTTCATTCTGCGAGGCTTTCCCCCTCCGACGGGCCTTTCGTTCTTTCTCCTGGGTTAAAAAAAGAACATGCTTCACATAAAACCCCAGAGACACCGTCAACGAAAAAACATCAGCATTATGTGAAGCAGGTAGGGTGCGCTTACCGATTTCATTTTATGCTGCTGCAGAATCTCATCCAGTTTCTGCCTCTTCTTGTAATTGAAGTAGAAGTTTTTGCACTGCGACACGGTTTTTGATCCCACCATCTTGGAGATGGCGGACCAATTCCTACCATACTGGAGAAGGCCTGAAATCAACAAGTGAATAGGTTAAGAGATTAAGGAAACATGGAAAACAAAGGCAGGCGTCAAGCCAGTTTATTTTAACATGATAGTCTAAGTGAACTTGTAAAGATGGGATATTTATTTTTGTTGTGTTAATATTCCCAGCTAAAACTCTGCAACAGCACAGAAGGGAGATCCATTCACAACAAAGAGATTCTCTCCATCAGGAGGCAAAGACATTCCCTCTAAGAAGCGCTAACACAGCACACACTGGGCTAGTTTTGGGTAATCTATCAGTAAAGCCAGATGGTTTAAACCTCCTAAACAAAGTATGTTGCATCTACAAAGACCAAAGAGTAAACGATAAGGGCGTGGTAAGTGGACCATCAGTCACACCAGTGACATCAGTAACTCTCCTCTGGGGTCACTTTGGGTTATATTTCTAACTGACTTTGATGTGACCCAATTCTAAGAAACCCAGGTCCTTTACCCAGTCAAGCACATGATTGTGTCTTACACAAGAGTCAACAGGCACCCGCTGGGCCTGAGCTGTGACGGATCAACCTGTCAGGAAGCACACAAGCTCCCTTACACGCACATATAAACAATCAGTGTACACATGCTAAAAGAAGAGCAATAGCAAGCAGTCACAGTGTGTAAGTCCTAGCAAGAAAGACGGTGTAGAATGTGCTCCATTGCCCCCCCTCCCCTCCAGAGTCTGCAGTTAGCCAAAGGCAGCTCATTAACTGTGTGTGTTGTAAGAGGCTTAGTTTACACCACCCACTTGTTTCCTGTGCCAGCCTGACAGGTCTTGGCAACAGAACAGATTCTTGAAAGGTTTTTGGGGGCGGTGTAAGGGAGGTGGTGGTGGTGGTGTTAACAGGCACAGAGCCAGCACATCTTGGGATAACCTTGGATATGGGTTCAGAGGTCTCTACATCTCATCACTAAATGGAGCTGGTAAGGCTAGAGGAAGCTGCAGGAGAAGGAAGGACAGCTGTTTACAGCCCAGTCACTTTGCTTCCACAGACTGAGGCTAACTCAAATCAGATTATTTATTGCAAACTGCTGGTTTAAACGGCAGACACATTTTTTGTTTAGAATTTCTGCAAGATAATATGTAGGGGCTTTTTTCATTTATTTTTGTATTAAAGCATATTTACAACTACAGATGCAATCGGTTGGTGATCAGTTTAGCATTTGACCAGCCAGTCTGTGCGGAAAATGCTTATGTAACTCAAATAAATAACATCTGACAGCAGGAAGTCAGGTAAAGTTATTTTGTCTTGATCTGGAGGCCCATTCCAAGTCACATATCAGAACCACAGTTAATGGGCATAGAGTAAAACAAAGTTTTCAGATAATTGACAGTTAAACTTAATTATTTGTGAGATTAAAAAAGTTTTAGTACCATTTAACCCCACAGGTCATTAAAATACTTTACTATGAACGGAAAATAATCATATGCGCGATAATTTAATAACATGACAACTGGTTTACTTGCACTTATGAAATGGTAATGCATAGGTACAAAATAGGGTCACAAAGTGGCAAAGGGTGAACTGACTCAGAGCACTCTTCAGGTTGGATGCTGTTACTAAGTGAAGAAGAATCAAAAAGGCCCATTGCTAATAACAGTAAGCCATTTATAAATTAAGACAGGGGAAGCATGGACATGTAGAAACTTTACAGTTTCTCATGATTTTCTACATGTCAAGAAATGTCTGCAGTTCATTCAGAATACCAGAGAGTGAGAGAAATTAAAATCAAGGCTAAACTTATCACTGCAAAGAAGCTATTTTTAATACTTTGTCATGGCACTTTCTGGATCTGGAAAAGTTGGCCATGGTTTGGAAATGTCAAAGTTAATGTAAGAATCTACATCTTCTGGAACAGGGGTTCTGGAGAGCTACAGTTGCAACAATTAGATGCATTCATTTTCCAACACAGCTTAATCAAAGTGGCTGAATTAGCTCTTGAGTATCTCACCAAGATCTGCAGAGCCCATTCAGGTGTGTTGGAGCAGGGATGCATTGAAAGGTTGCAGGACAGTACCCCTCGAGGACTGGAGAGCCTTGCTCTAGAATATGCACAGAGACTTTTCTTTTTGAAATAGTAAACACACTAGCTGCACTTACTGCTATATGAGATCACAGCTTCTGTTTTAAATGCCAACTCTGTAATAAATTTGTATTCGTTTTAAATTAGTACAACCCGACCCTCACTTTCGGGTTACTTCGCCTCTGCCCCCAATGTAAATAATTAGATGATAATAAAGACAATTTATAACAGGAAGTCCAGAAAACATGATTTGAATGATGTTCATATACCTTTAAACAATATATCTTTTTAAGAGAAACCAGAATCAGTCAACAGAGGTGTCACATGGTCACAAATACCCGAGATTGTAAACCGGCTACTAGATACTTATCAGTGCATCTCTGCACAAAACAAGACACATTAGAAAATACCAATTTTTCTATTCTGTCCGCAGGGGCATTAGACACCATATGACCACATATATGAAGACTAAATGGAAAAAGTAAAGTATTTACAGTCAACCTTCCCACTGAGGCTAATTTAAAGAGATCTGACCAAAAAACATGTACATTGTTCAAGTCTGAGTTTCTGATGTACATCAGCAACCCGTCGAAGATTACTTCCCAGATTAAATCAACCAACCATGTTACCAACAGGCTTTGCTAGAAAAGCCTCTCTGGTAAAGAACAGAAATCAAACTAGTTTGTCTAACTCTTTCCATGAGGACCAAGACATGTGACAAACACACATTAACCTTTTACAGCCATCCCACATGCGGGGGGGGGGGGGGGGGGTTCCATTGCCCTAAGACTACATTGTTACCCAACATGCTCAAAGGCACCATTAGCACCCAAATATGCATATTTAACTAAGTGAGACAAGGTCTGTGCAGCATGCAATAGAGAAGTTCATTTACAGAAAGTAAAAGATCACCTGCCCTGACACCGAGTGGCATATTGTTGATTTAATCATAAGCCAATGCACAATACAAATCAGCTCTAGTTGACTTATAAACTTAACTGCTGCAGGAACACACATGGCACAAACAACCAATAAGCAGCAGCCATGCTGAAACAGGTGGTGGCTTCACACCCAATCACAACTCTCCATTTCCATTAGCTCCTCCCTAAGAAAGTCCAATCAACACCTGGTGCAGCCAGAAAGTTGTTGCTCCTGTCTGTCACATGCCTTTCTCTCACTTCAGTCGTCGATTTGTGGATATGCACCAGAGTGACGCTATCAGATGCTCTGATATTTAGAGCTCCAGCTGGGAAGCGCTTCTGGGGTTGGGCCTTCCGATCCACAGCAGAGAAAATGAAAACAGCTCGGTCGCTGCGCTCTTCCTGCCAGCTGGCTGGAAACTTGAGCCGGTGTCAGGTTGACATGCTCCGAAATGGCACATGCTCCTAGCCTTACTCTCTTTTTCCTCCCACTAATGTCCTCCCAGCGCTCCGGTGAGGGCTGCTGTGTTGTTCTGTGCTGCGTCTCTCCCCCAATGGCGGTCGTCTGAGAAGACTTCAACAGGAAAGTGGGACTGTGGGGCGGCGCTCTGTGCTCAGCCTTTCTCTCCCTCATCTGATCTCTATCTTTTTTTTTTCCCTCCTCCCTCCCTCTTTCCATCAGTCTGCCCCGCCCCCTGCCTCGCTCTGCCAGCAGGCGCGGTGGCACGCACGCACACACTAGAACGGAACGGACACAAACGCATGAGTGAGTAGAAACTCATGTAGTACACCCCCCTTCTTGTTAATACTTTTGCACAAAGACACAAACACACATTCAGCCAGTCCAAGAGTAAACAGAGATCAGCGAGGGAGAGGAAAGAGATAGAGAGGGAGCCCAGCCACAGAGCCAGAGAGACAATGGAGAAAGGGAAAGGAAAGGATACAGAAGTGGAGAGTAAGCACAGAGAGAGGAGAGGGGCACACAGGCAGGAGAGAAAGGAGTTGATGTTGACACCATGAGAAAGCATAAAGGCTTTTCATATTTCCTGACTGACCTGCTTTTCATGTCAAATGAGAGATCTTCGGCTTATAACAACACAGAGTGTGTGTGTGTGTGTGTGTGTGTGTGTGTGGGTGGGGGGCTAGATGGCCTTCTCTACCTGCTACTCCTTCAAATGGGCTCCTCCTGCACCACAGCAAAGCGTGGCAGATTAGTGCACCTACAAAAATCCCGACGAAGAAAGCTGCACATGAGACCCAGTGCACAACATGGACCAATAGCACACAAACACAACCTTTGCCACAGCTTGAACAAACAATGGCTGGCAGAGCTGGAGGATTTAGAACTGAAGCACTATGAAATCAGTCTGTTGGTAGAGATGCACCAATCAAACAACCAAAACTTAGGCCAGCTTTCCTTTTATAGGCAGGTTAAATAGTGAAAAATCTGACTTTTTTCTTTTCATTAAATGTATCAAAACTATGAACTCCCACCATTTGCATCATATAAATTCAACAACCAACTGATGGTACTTTGAAGAGCTTTCCTGAGTTTAACAGAAACACAGCTAAAGGTTAGGGACAAATGTTTTGATACATTTTCTGTTCAAAACTACAACCTCTATCAAGAAAACATGCCACACATTTGGTCCCTTATGTGCACTGGTCCCAAGAAAAAAAAAAGAAGAAAAAATCCGAATCACCAGCTCAGCCCTTCAAGGAAATCAGAAATTGGTACCGACCAGGTGTGCATCTCAACCGTTCTACCATCTGAGTAGCAGTGGCTCCTCGCTTAAGGCTATACTGGCTGGTAACAACATGCTGGAGGGCCAATGTTCTGCCAAGAACTATAATGTCATTATTGGTTAGCTCAAGGGGATAAATACAATGGCATCAGGACACCAAAGCTTCTTTAAAACATATACATATCAATCACATGACTTGGAAAGCATCCTGAGCAAGCTTATTCCAACACTGTCTGGAAACAGACTGAGGAAGGTAGCAATGTTTAGTGTGTCGGAATGAGGAGATCCCTTTAGGCAGGTTAGAGGACGGCTGTAAGAACTGATGAAAAACATTAAGAGCAGCTCCTCCTCTTTAGCTCTACTGAACTGTAGCTGGAGTCCTGTGTTTGTGGTTACATAAGCCCTTCATAGAAGAACTGCTTCGGCTGAGCTGCCAGGCTAATCCTCCGGGATGGAGTGACCCACTAATCCCACGGCAGGAGAATGGAACTGAAGACATTAACCAGGATTACTATACAGGACCGTGTTCAAGCAAGGCCAGCAGCAGTTATCACAAAATAACCTCGTAACTCACAAAAAAGGCCAGTTTAGATGAGACACTACCTAAAGCTAAGCAGATGTTATGTCAATGTTGTTTGTGAAGGAATTTGTTTTGTTTTTCTGCTGATTAAAAATGGAGAACAAGAACCAAAAATTTTAAGAAGCAGTCAAACACCACAATATACAGTGTAGCAACTTGTATACAAAAGGCACCAAAATAGCTGCTCCCTCAGGAAATGACTTTGTTTAACATTTAAAACCCAATATAAATAACAGGAGGTGCAGCAAGAAATGGACTGGTGATTGGAACCAGGCAATTTTCAACTTGACCAGGCCAGGATGGAAACTTTAAAAAGATCTTTCTCCATTCAGTGAGTGCACCATACCTCAGTGCTAATAGGTAGGGCTAGTCACAATTCTTCAGTGTGGTAGGTGTTACTGAGGGAAGACAACACTACATTAGCCAGTTACTGTATCAATAAGATGTTTAAAATGAGGTCAGAGAAAGCAGAAAGATGTAGGAAGCTACTGAAAAGGAAACTGTAATATCTACAGATGTAGTCCTCAATCCTGGTCCTCAGGGTTCACTGTCCTTAATGTTAGATGTGTCCCTGCTCCAACAGGTTTAAATGATAGCATCACCTCCTCAGGAGAGCATCAAGTGCTGCAGAAGTCTGTTAATCACCCATTTGTTTAAGTCAGATTTGTGGCAGCAGGGAAACAGCTAAAACATGCGGGACAGTGGGCACTGAGGACCACTGATCTACATCATGCCTCTACAGGAGAGCAAGGCTTTCAACAGATAACAAGAAGGCCAAATAACATACAGCGAAATTACCGTGTTTACTCTTTTAGAGATTTTAACCTATTGTTTGTTACTGAACACTTGCAAATGTTGGCAGCCTTTTGAAAAACTCTGAAATAAAGATCTTAGTTCTCTAGAGATTACACAAAGAAACTGCTGTTTAAGTAATCCTCTAACCACACTAATCACTAAAAAAAGATGCTGAAGTCTGTTAAAAATGTCAACTCTTTAATTATTTTGTCTTTGTTTTACAATATCGGTAACATCCTGATATAAACCAATAATACACTCTGATCTAAAAGTGAAATTTAATGTAAACTTGTTTTATTCTGCAATCCATCTTAGTGCTGCCCTCTTCGGGTTGAACGGTGGCTACTGCTGTTGACCTTTCCTATTGGTTCAAACAGTTCAGCTTGGTACAGACGTCACACCGTGTTTGGGTTTAAAACCATCTCACGCAGACACACGTTCCCATAATGAGTCAGGAGTTGGAATTGAGATCATATGTTTTACTTAAAATAATATAAATCTAAATGTAAATGTAAACCTTTTGAAAGTTTACTACTTCTTTGAACGTTAGCCCATGTTAGCAATGATGCTGCTAACATCACTTTACCACTAAGAAACTGCCTCGGCAGCGCCAGCTTCAGGCATCACTGAGTCAGCGGCCAGGGGCCTCAAACTGATATTGCTTTTACATCGGGTTCAGTTCCACGTAAAAGAAAAAGTGGAGTCTGCTAAAGTTTATATCGGCAGGTCAAAGCTTTACAAAAAACGGAAAATCTGAGATTGACCATAAAAGTTTTATTGTTGCATGATAATAAGGACACATTTATTACACTGAGAAGAATGGGAACTTACTAATGTAAAGAGTCAAAATTTAATAAACTAATAACATAACAAAAGACATTTGATGGTGAATCATCATTAAAGATCATTAAGAATGCAATATAGAAGAGAAGGGTTCAGAAGAACTCACTGAATCTGGGAAGCTCAATCAATCAGTAACTGAGGTTCAAGCAATATTTATCTCAAATACTTTCAGAAACACTCATACAGACAGCGAGTGCCAAGGAACACAGTCAGAGTGGCAGTAACCTCTGCAAATCAGCCATAGGCTTTTAGATAATCTTCAGTCAGGGTCAATAAACAGCCCGAGTTAATGACTGCTGCAATTGCAGGGGCTGGCTGATAAGGGACAGACTTTACAGCCTCCCTGATAAAAGGCAAGCTGCCTTGACCCACAGAAAAAGGGAAATGACTCCAAAGAGTAACAAAACGCCTTCCAGGCAGACTGTGAAATAAACGCACAGACACAACCTAGCAGCACGTGGCAGCTGCCGCCTCTCCAACAGGAAGTCACACTCGCATCGGTCGGCAATGCTTTTAAACAGAGCTCAGGCTGCTAACTTTCATTGATCTGACAACAGCATTACAATGCACAAAAAGTCTGACAAAGCTACTTGCTACAAGAAGAAGAAAACTTAAATCCACCTTTTACCTTACCTTTTTTGGCTGTTTCCATCTCTTCTTCAGTCCAGCGAGAGCTCTCATTCATTTCCAGATTGGCTGCAAAAAAAAAAAGAAAGAAAAAAAAAATAGAGAAGCAGCAAGTTAGAAAAGGTGGGAGGAGGCAGGGGAGAGGGCAGCTGTCATGAAGTCAGTTAGGGAGTGACTGACATTAGGAAAGGAAGAAGAGAAATGAATTGAAGAAGGGGGAAAGAAACAATAAAGGATGGGGGGCAGGGCAGCTTCTTGCCACTGAAGCACTGCAGCTTTGGTTGCTAAGCACTATTTGTTTTAGATGAAGGGAGCAGGAAATCCAAGGAGAGAAGTCAGTTAATGATTACAGACAACAACTGGCTGTGTTCCTTGAACAGGCCATAAGCCAGGCTGTCTGAAGAGCTGGAGCCTGGACTTATTTATGTCCTCTAAATGGACCTGTGAAGGGCACAGTGGGCCGGTTGGCAAAGCGCCCCCCCGCCTGATCACCTGGGGAATCCCTGTGATGTGGGAACAACTGCAACATACACACACACCTGCTGAAACATCACAAATCCTGTACTAGCCTGCAGCAAAAGTGTTAAGAGTATACATGGCTGAATTACTATCTGAGGGGAAAACAGGAAACCTATGCAGGAAAACACAGCTGATCAAGACTAGTTGTCCTTAAATAATAGTTCTGGTTTTAAGAAAGGACAACTTTACACAGATTTATTTTGAATTATGCCAACTATGCATGTCTCTACTGCTAGAGTTCTAAAATGGAGATGAAGAAAAGAATGTGGACAGTAGAACAACAGTACACTCTGGTGGTTCATCACAGGAGGCGACAAGTAGATCTAAGGTCACTCTGTCCTGCTTGATCCTCATACCAATAGAAAAATGCTAACTTTGTATGTTTTGCAGTTTATTCTTATGTTAAGTATCCAGTAGTTAAATACTTCAGAAATTCCTCTATATTGAATTTATCTAAACTTGAGGGTTTTTTTTTATACATTTTTGGTTGCTTTATTCAGAATACCAATTATCTGTCCCCAATTTTCAGGATTTCATGTTTTTCTGAATCGTATTTTCAACCGTCAACCTTCCTTTAAATGGATTTCTTTTACCGGGAATAAAAGCAGACCAACTTAGACTAACCTAGCTCATTGTTGAGTGGCGGTGTGGTGGTCTCCTCTCCTTCACTGTTCATGGAGCGGGTATCGCGGCCTTTGCGGCGGCCCTGACTGTTGGCTGTTCTTCTTCCCTTAAATGCCACAGTGGGCTCCTTGTCCTCTGCATCTTCTCCAGAAGTGTCATCCCTGCATTTGAGAAACACATTTTGAAAGATCAAACTTGACCTCCTTACAGTCCTACATAGTCATTGTTTGGGATCCCCGTCCTTTTGGAACACCCACATGTGCCAAACTTTCAGCCATCTAACCCAAACCGCAAGCTGCTGTTCATGGTCGGCTGAAAAAAAAAACCAAACTACAAGACTCTTCAGCAAAATTACCACTTTCAAGCTTGCCTGAATTTTGCAGCTGCCCGTATCATTTGGGGAAGCCAAATGAGTTTAAGGTGGGAAATTAGTTTATGGTCAAACGAGTCAACGGATAAGCTGTTTGATCACAATGAGCACAAGGTTGAGCTTTCAATCCAATAAACACTAAGCGTTCAAGCACAGTGGCGATAGCTTTATGCTGTGCACTGCACACATCGGATGGAATACTGAAGACTGAGAACTATCTCCGAATTCTTAAACTTCACCTGAAATCAACAAATAGATGACTTTAAAAATGAGCAAAACCAGGTGTTTTAACAGTACAATGGTCCCAGACACATCAAAACTGGTTTTTGGCGGGGTTAGAGTAGACTAAAAATTTACCTCACTCCACAGACCTAATTAAATCCAGGCCTGTGCAAGAAAAGCAAATAAATTAAATAAACTTTAATTTCTGCCAAAAAGATTGGTCAAATATCAACACAGAATAATGGTACGAGCTCGTCGACGGCAACAAAAAGTGTGTGGTGCACAGATCATTGGAGGTGTATGTGTATATCTGACCCTCTGTGGAATTAGAGAAAATCTGATAAATTAATGGAATAAATTCAAACTAGGAAACCTGATTCTTTTTAACATTATTTAATTAAAGTTAAAATACTGTTTCACTCCCAAAAACGGAACAAAAAACATTACAAAGGTCAAAATTGATGGCACTCCTGTCAATGATGACTGTATGCAAACTTCGGAGACGGACTGTATCCGCCTGAAAAAGGGTTCCACTCTCAGCTTTAGTTGAGGATGAAGGAACGAACAAATTAAAGAGGAAATAAAGCAGGGCTGTGATTTGTTAAGTCATGGGGACATAAACTTTTCATTGACCTATTATTATTAAGTTTATCTTCAAATGATTCAAATGTTTTTTGGGTTTGAAAAGGCTATAAAATCTTGCACATTAAAAGAACTCAGGGGACAAACTGTGATTGTGTACGATATACCTACACTGCTCTTTTACTTTTTTCATTTTTACAATAATTTATTGTGTGTCAGCACAATGGCATGAAAGAGATAGCAACAAAGCTTCAACCTCCTGCTCTTCCATTCGTCGTTCTCCCACTCCATTAATTTTACCAAGAGGAGCCAGTGGCGCTCTAAATATAGGTGGCCCAGCTGTGCCAGAGGTGACAGGCAGGCACCAGGCTGTGCAAAGAGCCACAGAGTCCAGGCCTTTGCCTAAGAACAAGGAGGCAATGGGTTCATCACCATCTTTTTCAGCTCTGCTGCTTATAAATATGAGTTGCCATTGCTTGAAACAACTGTAGGATATAGCCTCAGCCGACAGCATAACAAACAATCAAAATGCAGACAAAGACATCTTGGTTCTTCTCAGGCAACAGAAAGCAGTGATATTCCATCTGTTGTTTTGCATCCTTTGCAGGAACTGAGCCAGGAAACATTTGCTCGTTGATCACTGCGTCCACCTGTCCACCCACCCAGCAACACACAAATACACACAACATGCAACACACAATATGTCAAAGTGACACCTAGTTTAATTACATTAATTATTTCCCAACAAAAACAACCCAGAATCAAAAAAAAAAAGAAAAAAAAGCTCTGAAGTTGAGAAAAAAATGATTTGGCATCGCATCACGACAGGGATCAAAGATGGACCAGCAAGAAAACAGCTGTCATAAGACAATAAATGAATGAAGGAATTAATGAATTTGCTGTGTGGTGGACAATCTGGCTGGAGGTGTTGAAGTAATGGTTGGATTTTAAAATCCACTCCATTGTGACCCCCCTGCCTGATGGTGTGTTGGTTGCCTTTTGCTTTCAAAACAGCCCTGACCCATCAAGGCAGGGACTCAACCTGAAGGTCAAGCAGGAGTTTAGGAAGCCAATTCAACAACTTCAGATTCATTGTTGTGCTCTTCAAACAATCTTTCTTTATGGCAGCATGCATTACTCTTCTCTGAGAGGCTACAGCCATCAGTTTCCAGCCTGACTGGTCTGCGGCTATGCGGCTACACAAACTGTGACACTGAAGCAGGCTGAACATCTTCATTATCTGAGCCACAACAGTTTACTCGGAGTATCAATGGGCCTCGGCTGCCCTACTATGGACCACTTTTATTACTGACCACTGGAGACCCCACCAAGAATTTTGGAGATATTCTGACCCAGTTGTCTAACCATCACAATTTGATCCATGTCAAAATCTCTCAGATCCTTATGCTTGCCAGTTTTTCCTCCTTCTAACACAAACTTTGAGGACACAGAGTGTAATAACTGCCTAATATGTCCCACATGCTAACAGGTAACATGATACAGAGACAGGCAGTGTTGTTTATTCGACCTGCCAGTGGTCATAATGTTATGCCTAATCAGTGTATAGAGATAATGTCCTTCTGCTTTCACACACAGACCCCAGAGAGAGAGTTGTGTACACAGCTACTGGACAATAAACAGTAAATCACCGTTATGCTACTATTAAACATTTTCTGCTGCTTTCAACAACAGTATCATCAAATATACTACTGCCACACAGAGCATGAATTCACTGTTTCTACATAACCACCTAATATTTACTGCTATCCAAGCAGTGGATGGTAGATTTTCTACATTTTATGCAGCCCTGAATCCTTCGTTTTTGACTAAAGTGTGTTAAAAATGATTGAATTTGTTATTCAAACTGGCTCAGAACTTCTCCAACTCTTCCTCTTGTTCAGTCTAGATGCTTTTATAGGGACTCACATAGAACACAGTCAGCTGTAATTTGGCCAAGTTCTGTAGGATTTGAAAAGCAACTCACTTCATTCCATCCTCTTTGTCTTCAGCTTCATTTTTCTCTTCATCTCTCTCTCCCTCCTTCTCTTTTTCCTCCTTCTCCTTGTCGTCCTGGCTGTTCCTGTTCACTTGTTGCTGTTGTTGCTGTTGTTGTTGTTGTTGCTGCTGCTGCTGCTGCTGCTGCTGTTGCTGCTGTTGCTGTTGCTGCTGCTGCTGTTGTTGCTGCTGGCCATGCTTCAGGAACAACATTGGAGTGTTTTAGTAAATTTCTCATCTTTAAAACATTTCGTACCTCAGTGAATTTTGGCAATTAGATTATTTTTAGGTACATCTGTTGCATTCTTTTTTTTTTGATGAATAAACTCTTGACCATCAGATCATAAAACCAAATTGACACATTATACAGTTTATATAATAACTTCATCTATTTCCACCACTGTTTTGGCCTGATGAGCCCATCTCTCTGAAACAGAATTAATTATTGAGACTAAATGACCTTTTTAGATTACTGCTTAGCCCAACATTTAGGTTTTCTAATGAACTGAAGCTTGTTTTTGATTAGGCTCATTAGAAAGGGTTTTTAAGGCTACAGAGATATTAAATACCAATGCCTTGAATTGTCTTCCTATTGTGTGTAGCAAAACTGATATTGTCATGATTAATCATTGTAAGATCCCCAGTTGATTTAAATATTTAATCTCTAAACCACCCACATTTCATAAAAACAACAGTTTATGAGTAAATGGCAAGTCACATCACTGATTAAGGGGAAACATCTCGATCACTGAAGCTCTTACCAACAAAAAGTGCTCAGATATTTTCAAAAGTTCCATTTTTCAGAGAAGATCTGATGTTTAATACGTTACCCCGTACGTCACAAACTCTGGTCGACTAGCATGGAGATGAGACAACTTCTCCATAGTAGTTTTTAAAGGACATAGAAACAAGAAAAACAACCTTTTCTCTCTTTCTAATATGCAGAAACTTAGTTTCACTTCGATTCAGATAAAAAACACCCACCAACCTTCAGACAAATCTACAAATTGTCATAAGATGTTAAACAAAACAGGATATGAAAGTTCCGAAATTATAGCAGAGCATTTCTGCTATACAACTGCACCCAGAACCACTTCCTTACCAGCTTCCTGCCTGTCTGGGCTTTCGGGGTTAGAGTTCAAACTACTACAGCCACGCAGTCAGACCAGAAACCTTAAATACTGCTTTAAAATAGATTCACATTATGGTCAAACCTTCTACAATAATTGCTTTCTTTGCATTAGCTGCTTCATCCAAACAAAAAAATAAATAAATTGCCACCATCTGCCTCCACAAAAAGATAGACATGACTCCTAGCTCCTTCATGGTAAGTGAGCATCAAATAGAACAAGATGGCATGAAAAATAGTTGCAACCCGTCTTTCTTTTAATGTATGTTATCACTGAGGCACCCTTTTTCACTCAGAAACTATTAATGCCCTGCCCCTTTACTTTTAAAATGAACAGAGACAGCAAATCCGTCACATGGTCTCCCAATCTCATGTACAACAAACGGGCAAAAAAAACCAAAAACAAAACACAAAATAATCTCCCCAGGGCTGACCCAGTGACGGCTTGTAAAGTGGGACAAACTGCCTGGACCCAAACTCTGTGCTGTGTATGTGTAGCAACACACTTCCACTTCCTCCTCTGTCACTGTGAGCTCATGCTACAAGCTGTTAAACAAAGCATGTGGAGCGGACCTCAAAGTTATGTGCAGGCTTCATTCAGAAAGACCAGGAGACATCATAATGCACACAGAACAAAGGTCACTAGCAGATTAATGTGCCATTTCAGTAGCGGCTCCCACTGTTAAGTCTGATGGATAGCTCCAGAGGTTTAAAAAAAGTTCTAGAAATTGAACTGGCACACCTAACTGAGCTTTAACACACATGATTGTTAGAACATCTCAGAGATCTTCAAAGACATCATCAGTATAACCTATGTACAGCTCCTTGAAGAAGTGTTCATATTCCTTGTATTTGTACATGTGACAGCCCATACATTTCAATGTGTTTTACTGGGATGTTATGCAAAACAAAATAGTGCAGTATTGTAAAGTTGATGGAAAATGGCTATGCTGTCTAGATGACATCTGAAGGCAATAATTTGCAATGGATTTTTATGGGCATCAGAGTAAAGGGGGGCTGAATACAAATGCACATTTTCTTCTAGGATTGTACTCTGACCAGCCTCTATGTTCCTGCAGAGGAAAAGCATCCCCACACCATAATGCTGCCACCACCACGTGCTGCTAAATGTGCAAAAACTGTGGAGCTACAAAACACTCGCAGCAACAGGTGGTTCTACAAAGTACTGACTTATGGGGGTTTCAGATCGAAATGCGAAAATATTTTGAAAACCATAATTTTCCTTTCAGTTTGCAATTTTGCACTATATTGTATTGGTTTATCACATAAAAAAACTAAGTATATTCTGTGATTTTGGCATGAATCATGTTACAAAGCCCTGTAGCTCAATATATGACCACATTCTTTCTCAGTCATTTTTAAAAGGGTTATATATAAGTTGCCTAAAGCATATTTTAAGCCAGACATCCAAAACTGATCTTATCCTGTGCTCCAACTTACTAAAACATCTTATAATAATAGTTTATTTGTATACCACATTTTCAAAAAACAGTTAGTGTTTAATATTCCAGAAATCAATAAAAACATTATAAATGATACAAAAAACAAAAGAATTGTAACAAAAAAACAAAAACAAAAAACAAATTCAACTATTAAAATCCACATTATAAAAGTTAGTTTTAACCAACGATTTAAAAGAACGCAATAAAGAGGCCTGTCTAATATATAATGGAACGGCATTCAACAAACTGGGAGCCCCGACCATAAATGGTAAATGGCCTGCACTGGTATAGCGCTTATCAAGTCCAAGGACTCTGAAGCGCTTCACAGTACAATCACTCATCCACCCATTCATACACATATTAACAGTGTTAGTGTGTGAATGTAGCCACAGCTGCCCCTGGGGCAGTCTGACAGAAGCAAGACTGCCACTGGGCCCTCTGACCACCATCAGCAGGCAAGGCGGATGAAGTGTCCTACCCAAGGACACAATGCCTGAGACAGACGGAGTACCGGCAACCCACTTGTGACAAGAGGAGGATTTAAAAACAAACAATCAACTTTTAGAATATATTCTAAAAACCTCAGCTAGCTAACGCAATGAGGACAGAACAGGAAACAATGATTTTGACAATATATTCCTAGTTTGAAAAAATGGCTGTTTTGGTGATGCTATTAAGATGTTTATAAAAACTAAGGTCTGAATCAAAGGTCACCCCCACATTCCTGGCTTCATGAGAGCATTCTAAGCATCTCAGTTTTATCATTACTGAAAAGGAGAAAATTATTAGACATTCAAATTTTGAGGTCTGAAAGACAAAGAATATGTTTATTGAGAGAGGAGAGGTCTGATGGGTTAATAGCCCAAAAAATCTGGGAACCATACGCATAGCGATGAAAAAAAGACATAGGAGTTGTAGATGACCGGACCAAGTCGTAGCTTGTAAAATGAAAACAGTAGTGGCCCAAGAATGGACCCTTGAGGAACGCCACAGGTGAGAGAAGCACAACTAAGGGAATTACTGCCAGAAGATCATATAAATAAGACTTGAACCAATTCAGAGCAGTATCTTTCACACCTACCCAATATGAATATCAAGTCAAAAACACTGATGTCAGAGAGACATTTTCCATGCTGTCCCTCAGTCCAACTTTTTGTTAATAGAAAAAAATTGTAAAATATATGCTGCTAATTCTTGTCACATGTGTTTAAGAACAGAGAATAACCAGACTTGGAGAGTAATAAGTTGTCCCTACATCGGATATCTGGTAGTATAGTAACTTAGATAAATACAGCTGCTGACTTTGTGGCTGACCAGCAATAGCAGTATGCACATTAATATTTACTCTTAGGAAAGCAGTATTTAGACACAGATCCCAATATTAACATGACAATACTTCTCAGTCTAATTAAAATAGGACTTTAAGAAGTGACAGTACCAGGGATCTCCCTCTTCGTCGGTTCCTCCTTACTATGTTCTTGTAGTTTTCATTCTTTTTGGTCAGGTAGTAAAAGAGCACACACTCTGCCACCGTCTAAAACACAAATGTTAGATCACGTTTCACTTTCTCTGAACACAAACTCCAAAACAATAGAAAAAGGAATAAGGAATAAGTACAAAAATAACATTTCATACCTTTCTCTCTAGAAACGAGGCTATCAGGCCAAAGTTTTTAGGATGCTGGATGAACCTTTAAGAGAAGAACAGAGCGGCTCTGACTAAAATCCCTGATTTAAAAAAAAAAAACAAAAAAAAACAAAAACAAAAAACACAAAATGAAAAGGAACCTTAGACTAAAAAACAAAAAAAAACAAATGGACATTTAAATCATTTTAGACACAGCACTAAACATTCCAGCTGACAGTCACTGGTAAAAGCAAGTGTTTGTTTTAGCGGAGTGTGACCTGAAGAGGAAACTAAAGCTCTTTGTATGTGGGTAACTTAAAAGTCACCAGTTTTACTGTGTGGTCTCGATTTGATTTGGCAGCTCCAGAACTCGTCTCAGTTCTCACGAAAGGGGAAGATTCACTTCCTTAGCAAGAAGAAAAAAATTCACTGGCCCTTTATTGGTTACACAAATTTCAAAGAATTAAATTTTGCGGTATAAGGAGCAGCTGCCAAGCATTTTGTGTAAGGAGCATAACTGGGCTCATGTGGCATTTAACCCAAAGAGGCACGTGTTACAGGTGATTAAAAAAAAAGATTGCTTTGCTCACTTCTCTCGGAAAGTGTCCCTCTCCTGCTCGCTCCACATGTTCATAACCTGTCGATCCTTGTAAACTTTCATGGGGTCGTCCATCAGTCCGTTCATGTTAATGAACTTAATGCGTTGCTGCTCGGCGTCAAACAGCATAGGAGGGATGACCGCCAGCTGGCGCATTTGTTTCTCGGTGTTCTGCACGTGCCACATAGACAAGACAGAGAAAGCAAAATCCTGAAATCAACAGGCTGGTCTTTAAAGAGAAACTACTTCTGTTTATAAAGATATTTTCCTGTGTGAAAACTAATGCATTAATAGACGATAAACCCTGTTATTTTTTATGTAACTAGTACAACTTGTTCTTTTTTTTCCAAAATTGAGCTTAATAAATTCACAAAGAGAATCTGTTTTCTCGTTATCCATATTTATTTGCTGTGTCGAGAAGGAAAACAAAGGTTTCTAACTTAATTATAGTTTTCAAATAAATGTGATTATGGTATATTCTGTTGTGGCCATGAGTTATCATTTAACTGTATATATTGTAGAGTAAAAACAAAAAACAGTGATATCACCCTCATCTAGTTCTACTTGCGGACGAAGCAGGTTGTGAAATGCACTGTGATCGTTATTCAAGGATTCAAAAGAACACTGAGGCACTGCTGCACTTCAATGTAAGTACTTGCATTAACTTGAGCAATACATAGTAATAACATTTCTTATCCATGACAAAGTTTCCAAATCTGTGCCAGGATCGTCAAACTCTTTCTGTTTTAAAATTCCACAGTTTTCCAAACAGATTCTTTTTTTTCTATTTTAAACTGGATTTCGGACTTATGTACAGCTAGCTGCAGTTAAACCCCAAATTATGCATACCCCTGGCAGATTCAGGTTTAAAGCGATTCTTTCATTTTATCAAAGGGTTTCTTGTGACTGGAAGTAATAATGCCAGTAAGGATTGGCCCACATGAAAGAAAGTCCTAACATGAATCTGGTAGAGAATCTTTGGAGGGAACTAATAATTAGGGTGATGGCAAAGAGGTTTTCCAACCTTAAACACTTGGGTTTCATTACTAAAAGATAAGTCTTCAAAAGTGGAAATGACAAAAGGAAGGTTTGACTGATGTAATCCCAATGAAGTTTTCTTTCCATTGATCATCGAATTTTCAACATGCCATTTTTAATAAATTAAAAATAAAATTAATTATTTTTTCAAAATTGAGAGCCACATTTTCATAAATTGTTTCAATTGTTAATATTTCCGCTAATGTTAGTTGACTTTATTAGTATATTTGAATGTAAGCATTGAAAAACACTGACAGTCATCATGAGTGACTGGGTTTAAATGCTGTGCTTGAGTATTAATAGTAATATTACTTATTAGTAGTAATTATTCATATGCCCATGAAATCATATGCTGAACAGAAAAGAGCAATCCAATTTAGGTACCAATATTAAGCATACTTTGTATGAGACAGTCGAGCTGTGTCTGTACAACTTAGTTTACAGGTCCTTCTCAAAATATTAGCATATTGTGATAAAGTTCATTATTTTCCATAATGTTATGATGAAAATTGAACATTCATATATTTTAGATTCATTGCACACTAACTGAAATATTTCAGGTCTTTTATTGTCTTAATACGGATGATTTTAGCATACAGCTCATGAAAACCCAAAATTCCTATCTCACAAAATTAGCATATCATTAAAAGGGTCTCTAAACGAGCTATGAACCTAATCATCTGAATCAACGAGTTAACTCTAAACACCTGCAAAAGATTCCTGAGGCCTTTAAAACTCCCAGCCTGGTTCATCACTCAAAACCCCAATCATGGGTAAGACTGCCGACCTGACTGCTGTCCAGAAGGCCACTATTGACACCCTCAAGCAAGAGGGTAAGACACAGAAAGAAATTTCTGAACGAATACAGGTCCTTCTCAAAATATTAGCATATTGTGATAAAGTTCATTATTTTCCATAATGTAATGATGAAAATTGAACATTCATATATTTTAGATTCATTGCACACTAACTGAAATATTTCAGGTCTTTTATTGTCTTAATACGGATGATTTTGGCATACAGCTCATGAAAACCCAAAATTCCTATCTCACAAAATTAGCATATTTCATCCGACCAATAAAAGAAAAGTGTTTTTAATACAAAAAACGTTAACCTTCAAATAATCATCTACAGTTATGCACTCAATACTTGGTCGGGAATCCTTTTGCAGAAATGACTGCTTCAATGCGGCGTGGCATGGAGGCAATCAGCCTGTGGCACTGCTGAGGTCTTATGGAGGCCCAGGATGCTTCGATAGCGGCCTTTAGCTCATCCAGAGTGTTGGGTCTTGAGTCTCTCAACGTTCTCTTCACAATATCCCACAGATTCTCTATGGGGTTCAGGTCAGGAGAGTTGGCAGGCCAATTGAGCACAGTGATACCATGGTCAGTAAACCATTTACCAGTGGTTTTGGCACTGTGAGCAGGTGCCAGGTTGTGATGAAAAATAAAATCTTCATCTCCATAAAGCTTTTCAGCAGATGGAAGCATGAAGTGCTCCAAAATCTCCTGATAGCTAGCTGCATTGACCCTGCCCTTGATAAAACACAGTGGACCAACACCAGCAGCTGACACGGCACCCCAGACCATCACTGACTGTGGGTACTTGACACTGGACTTCTGGCATTTTGGCATTTCCTTCTCCCCAGTCTTCCTCCAGACTCTGGCACCTTGATTTCCGAATGACATGCAGAATTTGCTTTAATCTGAAAAAAGTACTTTGGACCACTGAGCAACAGTCCAGTGCTGCTTCTCTGTAGCCCAGGTCAGGCGCTTCTGCCGCTGTTTCTGGTTCAAAAGTGGCTTGACCTGGGGAATGCGGCACCTGTAGCCCATTTCCTGCACACGCTTGTGCACGGTGGCTCTGGATGTTTCTACTCCAGACTCAGTCCACTGCTTCCGCAGGTCCCCCAAGGTCTGGAATCGGCCCTTCTCCACAATCTTCCCCAGGGTCCGGTCACCTCTTCTCGTTGTGCAGCGTTTTCTGCCACACTTTTTCCTTCCCACAGACTTCCCACTGAGGTGCCTTGATACAGCACTCTGGGAACAGCCTATTCGTTCAGAAATTTCTTTCTGTGTCTTACCCTCTTGCTTGAGGGTGTCAATAGTGGCCTTCTGGACAGCAGTCAGGTCGGCAGTCTTACCCATGATTGGGGTTTTGAGTGATGAACCAGGCTGGGAGTTTTAAAGGCCTCAGGAATCTTTTGCAGGTGTTTAGAGTTAACTCGTTGATTCAGATGATTAGGTTCATAGCTCATTTAGAGACCCTTTTAATGATATGCTAATTGTGTGAGATAGGAATTTTGGGTTTTCATGAGCTGTATGCCAAAATCATCCGTATTAAGACAATAAAAGACCTGAAATATTTCAGTTAGTGTGCAATGAATCTAAAATATATGAATGTTAAATTTTCATCATTACATTATGGAAAATAATGAACTTTATCACAATATGCTAATATTTTGAGAAGGACCTGTAGGCTGTTCCCAGAGTGCTGTATCAAGGCACCTCAGTGGGAAGTCTGTGGGAAGGAAAAAGTGTGGCAGAAAACGCTGCACAACGAGAAGAGGTGACCGGACCTTGAGGAAGATTGTGGAAAAGGGCCGATTCCAGACCTTGGGGGACCTGCAGAAGCAGTGGACTGAGTCTGGAGTAGAAACATCCAGAGCCACCGTGCACAGGCGTGTGCAGGAAATGGGCTACAGGTGCCGCATTCCCCAGACCTGGGCTACAGAGAAGCAGCACTGGACTGTTGCTCAGTGGTCCAAAGTACTTTTTTCGGATGAAAGCAAATTCTGCATGTCATTCGGAAATCAAGGTGCCAGAGTCTGGAGGAAGACTGGGGAGAAGGAAATGCCAAAATGCCAGAAGTCCAGTGTCAAGTACCCACAGTCAGTGATGGTCTGGGGTGCCGTGTCAGCTGCTGGTGTTGGTCCACTGTGTTTTATCAAGGGCAGGGTCAATGCAGCTAGCTATCAGGAGATTTTGTAGCACTTCATGCTTCCATCTGCTGAAAAGCTTTATGGAGATGAAGATTTCATTTTTCAGCACGACCTGGCACCTGCTCACAGTGCCAAAACCACTGGTAAATGGTTTACTGACCATGGTATCACTGTGCTCACTTGGCCTGCCAACTCTCCTGACCTGAACCCCATAGAGAATCTGTGGGATATTGTGAAGAGAACGTTGAGAGACTCAAGACCCAACACTCTGGATGAGCTAAAGGCCGCTATCGAAGCATCCTGGGCCTCCATTAGACCTCAGCAGTGCCACAGGCTGATTGACTCCATGCCACGCCGTGTTGAAGCAGTCATTTCTGCAAAAGGATTCCCGACCAAGTATTGAGTGCATAACTGTACATGATTATTTGAAGGTTGACGTTTTTTGTATTAAAAACACTTTTCTTTTATTGGTCGGATGAAATATGCTAATTTTGTGAGATAGGAATTTTGGGTTTTCATGAGCTGTATGCCACAATCATCCATATTAAGACAATGAAAGACCTGAAATATTTCAGTTAGTGTGCAATGAATCTAAAATATATGAATGTTAAATTTTCATCATGACATTATGGAAAATAATGAACTTTATCACAATATGCAAATTTTTTGAGAAGGACCTGTAATTCTGCTCTCCTTGTTGTGCTTGTGGCAGACATGGCAATTTGCTTAACCTATTCCTTAAGTTGTTGTCCTCCTTTTCCATCTTAAAGTGTTTTTGCCACTGCTTCCATGCACTTTGATCAATACCCAGTCAGTGAAAGGCTTTTTGTGTTTTCCCATAATCCACTGAACTCACAATAAACACTTGTAGGCTCACTGTTGTGCTGTAAGAGACCATATGCTTCTATCCATTCATCTTTAAATGTGTGATTTTTGTAGTCCACTTTACGTATTTATGATGAAGCCATCTTCTTTTTCTAAGTCATTGTACTATCAGCAAGCGTGAGCTTCCAGTAACTTAGCAACTTGCGTTGAAGGACCCACATAGCTTTTTCTTTGTCATTTTCCGGTGGTTGGTGTACCACGATGTGGTGCATTACTGCCACCAGCTGGCTTGGAGTGTAGACCAGAATGTCGCTGACCTACATAGCTGCCCGTCGCGCCTGTTCAAAAGTCAGACGCGGCAGCCGGCAGGAATAAAATGTTTATATCTACCTAGTAAATGAGAAAATGCTTTGGTACCAGCAGGGACCCAGAGTTCAAAACTGCTGAGGCCACACTTGGAACTGAGACGTCTAACTTAAAGGTCAGAGCAAATGCGAATGGTGGAGTCCAGCTCACAGTTGCACATATGTCCTGAATGGACACCCCTTTAAAGAGGTCCCAGGACCCAGTCATGCCATGGGTGGAGTGGGCCTGTAGACCCCCCAGACCCTGAACACCCTGGCTCGTATAAGATCAGAATCAGAATCAGCTTTATTGCCAAGTTCATACATACCGGCAGACGGCTGCATGCTCCTTTCATAAAACGCTAAACCAAGGAGTGCTGGCTGGCTGTTTTACCCTCAAGCCTGCATGGGATGCCGAAATGGCAGCCAGGCATACCTTAACTATGGAGAATATCTTTCCTTTGTCAATCAGCCCATGCAGAAATGACAAAATACCCCAAACAGGTCACTGAAAGGAAATGAGTCCTTTGTCAGAACAGCACTCCTTGAATACAATCCACTTAGAGTCATATAAGGACCTAGTGGAGTGAGCCCTAGCACTCTGAATGGTATTAATAATATTCTGAGGGAGCCCTGTTGTATTCAAATTATGCCACTCATGGGTAAGGCCCTTAGCTTTAGGTGCTCTGGGCGTTGTTTCCCCTACCCGAGACAGCATGCTCTCCAGAAGCGGGAGTTGTCAAGGTTGTCCCCTCAGGAGCTGATATATTTCCCCCAACCAGTACATCGGTGGCCAGAGCGGAGCTATCAGGATCAGCATGTGGCGGTGCTCCCTCACACTGGCTAGAGTGGATGCAAGCAAAGCCAGGAGGGGTAAAGCATAGAGTTGGACGTGGGGCCAGGAGTGCACGAGCACATCCACACTTAGTGGCGCGCCCTGATTGCTCATCGAGAAGAACAACAGTCACAGAGCATTTCCAGCGGAGGCGAATAGGTCCACCATTGCCCACCCGAAGCGGAACTACAGCCGTTCCACTTTGGCTGGATTGTCCAGGGGCACTCCCCATATAACTGAGTGCCCTGGACCGCATATCCACTCTGTGGTTCAGAGCTCCGGGTACATGGGTAGCTCTGACCGACAGATGTCTGCTGCTCCATATGATCAGTCTGCGTGTTACACTGTACAACTGAAGGGAACGCAGCCTCTCTTGATGGTTGATATAAGCCACAGCAGTTGTCAGTCCTCCCAAGGACATGCTGACCGCTGGAGGCATGTGCTGGCTGTCCGGGAGTAGCAGCTGCCGACGACATCGAAGCATTTCGGGGCCAACCCTTGTCTTCCTCCCTGGCCAGACAGGAACGCTGGAGAAGGCTGTCGCACTCTCCCCATCATCCCAAGGGACCAATGGCGCCCGGCTTTGGAGCCTGTGGCCTCAGGATGAAGATTTCGTCCTCGTCGTTATCCTCTGAAATGAGGTGCTCTGAGATGACTTCAATGTCATCCTTGTAGTTCAGCACTAGGACGTCTTCAACAGGCGAGGGCGCAGATGCCAAGTCCAACTGGGAGCCCGAGCTGGCCGTAGCAGTAGGTCATTCCTTCTTGCTGGGGCAAAGTGTGAAAAGGTCTGTATTTGGAATGGTGCTGCGTCGTGGTGCATGCTACTTATAGGATAGCTGACGCATGCATCGCGATAACCAGCCAATCCGTATTGGTGTAATGAGATAGATGCAAGGAGCATATCCCATAATGAGACATCGAAACAAATACTATGAATGAGAACCTTTTTTAATCTCTGATTTTAATGTCCCAATCACTCAGTTTAAATTGATTTTATATAACATGGTATTTATTTTGTAAAAATGTGGTTTATTTAGACTCTTAACAATACTGGTTCAAATAATATTGTAATAGTTAATAAATGTGCTAACTCACTTTGTTGCAAGAGTAGCAGACTTGAGGACGTAATTTGAAGGAAAAACTGAAGATTAGAGAAAAACTAACTCTTCTGGGTGAGACAGATTATAGATCCTTTAAAGCTGTATGGCCTGCAGTGTCCAAAAATGTTTTAAAATGTGAAACACGACGTCTCAAAACTTCAAAAACTAAGATACGATAAGTTAAAAGTCTAGAACTGAGAGAAAGGATTCCTAAACTTTACCAAATTTGTGTCACTCGTATCAATTTCAAATGCAAAAGCATATTTTCAAAGACAGAAGCATTCTGAACAAAACGTACCTTCTTTTTGTTACTCTTGAAGGCTTGCACAGAGTTGCCAAAGGACAAGTTGGGGGGATCAAACCAATTTTAACAGAAAGAGCTTACCTCATGCTCTGATATTCCATCAATGATTTCGGAGACTTCATGTTCACTGCGGGCTGCAGATGAGGTCAGTCCGCCTCCTCGCTGCCCAACACGGCTGCAGACATAGAAGTACAGAAGGCCTGTTACAGTGATTCTTTATAACATCAGTAGTTACAAAGCACCAAAAGCAATAATAGTCTGCTGTGTGCCTGGTGGAAAGAGAAAACAATATTATCCCACCTCTGCATTCGCTCCTGCATCTCTCTTTGTTTGCGGATCTCTGGGAACTGTTTTTCGTAGTACTCCCGCACCTTGCTCTCTTTGGCCCTGCGTCGTGGGTTGTTTTCAATGCGCTCCACTTTCTTCTCCCAGGCCTCCATTAGCTGGTCATAGCGCTGGCAAAACTTCTGTTCCTGCAAAATCAGAGAAAGAAATGTATCTCTACAAAGGCATGAAAGTGCCTTTGGCATTTCAAGACTTACTTTCGAATGAAAAATGCATAACCAATAGCACATTAAATCTGGAGGGCAAAAACTGATTGCAGCATAATCAGATGGAGCAGAGTTACATGCTAAAAGTTGTATGCAAAGTTGAGACTTGGACCACAGCTCTGGCAGAAGGCAGAGTGGAGTTTGTCTGCCTCTATCACATGCGGCAACCTACTAACTCTGGCGGAGAAACGACCCTCAGAGCGCACATAAACTACGAGGCGATATCTCTGCACATAAAGCTACCTCCCTCACCTAAGACACATGAGAGAAGAGCAGACACTAAACCCATGGTTCAGACTAATTCTTTTTTGTATTAAATATGTTGGTTTAAGAGTGAAAAAACATCCCAATTATGGATATAAGACGGTTTAACAGTAAAGCGATGGACCTGATCTGCAAAAACCCTTTTCACTGTGGTTCTCTTCACAAAGGTCACTGCAATGCTTGGCTAAAATTGAATTTAAACGACATCTAACTATTTCAGCATGATAAATCTTTTACATTTATTATTCTGCAGCTCTGGTTTCCTCTTTGGCATCTAAAATAGCCACTCACCACACAAGTCATCTATCATTGGCTGAGTCCCAGCTGAATCACAAATGAAGTTTTCTACTTACCCACTGCTTACGAGCGTGATTTCTCCTTTTAAAATACAAGATGAGCTTCTTCCTCATGGCGTGGTTTCTGCATTAATACAAGAAAAAAAAGAAGGAATAAACCTCATGACAACGACCAAGAAAAACCGGTCAGTGATTAGACTTTAATTAAATCTGTCCCATCTTTTCAGGTATATCATGTATTCCTTGTATATAATGTCTTGCTAAAGAATTCATACCTCTTGAACCTTTTCATTATGTATTTTATTAGGACTGTATGTGACAAACCAACAGAGCGTAATTGTAAAGTTGGAAGAAAATTATTTTCAAAAGGTATTAATAATGAAATCTGAATAGTGACATACAACCTGTACTATGATACTCTAAATGAAATCCACTGCAATCAACTGCTTTCAAAGGTCACCTAATTGGTAAATAGAGTCCACTTGTGTGTAATTTAATCTCATTATAAATCCAGATCTTGTAGGATTGTTAGAATACATCCGTGAACAAACAGCATCATGAACACCAAGGAACAAAGGAAACAGCTCAGGGAGAAGGTTCTGGTGAAGTTGTAGGTTCTAAAACAATATCCTAAGTTTTAAACATCTCCTGGAGCAATGATCAATCAATTGTCAGAAAATGGGAGGAGAAACCTACAAATCTACCAAGACAAGGCAATGTACCTAAACTGACAGACTGGGCAAAGACGGCGTATTTAGAGACGCAGCAAAGAAATCCATAGTAATTCTGGAGAAGATGCAGAGATCCAAACATCTAGTGGAAGAATCTATTCATCTGTTTGCGGTGTGCCACAGAGCCAGGTAGGGAAGACGGAAAACAAGTGAGACCAAAATTGTACTTTTTGGCCTACAAGCTAAATTTGATGTCTGTGGAAAAAACAAAAACGCCAGAACACACTGAACACACCATCCGGACTGTGAAATGTGGGGGAAGTATAATCATTTTTTTCTTCAGCAGGAACAGGTGAAGGATGGTGCTAAATTTGAATTTAAACATGGATGAAAACCTGTTGAAGGCTGCAAAACAAAACTCAAGACCGGGCCGCAAGTTCAACTTTCAGTGGGATAAGGACACTAAAGATACACCCAGAGCTACCGTAGAATGGTTTAGATCAAAGCACGTGTTAAAATGGACCAGTCAAAGTTCAGACCAAAACCAATTGAGAATTTTGGTAGGACTTAGAAATAGCTATTTTGCAAGGGAAGTGGACAAAAACTCCAGACTGTAAATGTGTCAAGCTGCCTACTGTAAAAGACTTGCAGCTGTAATTTTTAGAGAAAGAATAGAAATAAATACAAATGCACAATGCACATTTATTTTTTATTTTCTGGTCAAAGATGTCAGGTATCATGTATAATTTTCCTTCTCAATCACACAGAATTTTAAGTTGGTCTATCACATAAAATCCAATGAAACTAATTTTATTTTGTGGTTGTTTCCAGATAAAATGTGAAAAAGTATGATGGATTCGAGGCACCGTATATTTTCTACCCTGATCACTTTCCAACCTCACTTCTTTACAAAATGAATAGTAAATAAAAAATGAAAAAAACATTCCACTCGCACATAAACAAACACATTGCCGGTCCTTGAGTGTCGCCGCTCGATAAACTCAATACCGCTTCTGGGTGTAAGGGATAGCAAGGAGGGCCAAACTTATAAAACTTGTCTTTGTTTGGAGCAGCCAGACGTGCAGCTTCAAATAAAGGTCAAGGCCAGTAATCTCCTTAGGCAGCTGCTTGGTTTGTCTCTTTCTTTGTAGCAAGACAGAGTTTTATTCCTGACACTTAATCTGTCACTTGTAAGGTCATGCTCCTCTACTGATTAATGTAATCTTAATCTATATTAGACGGCTGAGCTTCTGGTTTCCTCTGGACAGAGGTTAGGACATACAACTACAACAGGTGGCATCTAGTGGTTTGTGACAAAATTTATACACAATACAGAATTAATGATCAAGGGAAACAAACACATGCTTCATCTTAAAAAGGTCAAGCTCTGATTTCAATAAATAATTAAATAGAGACGATTAATGAGCCATGACTTTGCAACAGGAAAAATACATGTACTAAATCCAGCTGTGTAAAGTAATATTTCTATATTGTGTAAATTGGGTGAGAACCAATCTAGCAAAGCAACAACAACAAAAAACAACCATGATAAAGTAGATCTCCTAAAAAGACAGAGATGGTATTGTCCTCTGCACACCAGATGGCAAAAGACAAGATTAGCAGCCCTGTAACCTACAAAAAGGTTTCCTTTGTCCTGCTCTAACCCCGGGTGCTTTCTGAGATATCGGAGAACACTGTAATTTGGCATAATACTTAAAAAACACAATAGCTGAAAGATTATATGCATACTTGTGACAGATCTTCTCCAGTGCGTTTTGCTCAGTCTTGCTCACTGAGCAAAAGCGTGAACTTCAAAGCTCCAATTTGTCCTTGTGCATATTGGCCTATTTTTCATCAGCTGACCGTGTGTGCAGGACATGAGCAGGGATGGGGCTCACAGAGATCCACTGAGATATTGATAGTCATCGCTGCCAGCAGGGATTAATGCCAAACTTATCAAACCGGTTAACAAAACAAAGAAGCTAATTGTGCTCGGTCAAACTGACAACACTGGTATTTAATAACACGCACACAAAGACGGAGTGAAAGCGGATTTCAGTTAATTGCTTTGAGGCAATAATACTGATCAAATGGTGCAGGGATCAAAAGGAGTAAAGAGAGCAGAGTGCAGTTAATAGGTCAGGAACATCTTTTGGTATATCGCTGTGCCGGTGGAAGCAAACCCTATAATGTCCTTCAGATGTAATTAAAACCCAAACAAACTGCAGATAGATACAACTTTAAGACACAGCATTTAGGTGCTGTAAAAAACATCCTACTTTTAAAACGTCATTTAATCGAGATAAATATAAGATAAAAATCCAATTTGATAGTTTCAATCAAAAGATGCGTTTTTTAATGATTCGGTGTTGTATAAAAACCTTTAAATAAACAAATCAGGAAAAAAGGACATCCATGTATCTATGTTAGTAGTCTCATAAGACTAAACTTTAGGAGAACTCCCAAGTCAATTTAAAGATGTGCACACTTGAGAAGTGGCTGTAAAACATTGTGATTTCAGAAAATCACAATGTGTGATTTTTCAGTAATTAATTAGTATTTTATTTCATGTCAAGTATTTGATCTGTCACTTACAGTTGAAGAGTACCTTTGATAAAAATGAAAGACATCTATCTGCTTTGCAAGTAGGAAAACTTTTTAAGACTTTTAATGTTACTTGAAATAAAAGTTAAAAGTTATCTTCACAAAAAAACCAACCCCAGTTAGCGACAATTTTACATTAATGTTTATTTGAACATAAAACATGACTTTTTGGTACAGTGTAAAAGTTTGAAATGTATATCTATTTATAATTTTTATTTATATTTATATCTATTATCTATTTACATTACTAGTGAAAAGTTTTAGACGCACACCCTTTAATGGTTTTCTTTATGTTTATGACTATTTACATTGTACGTGGATTCTCAATGAAGGCATCAAAACTGAGAATGAACACATATGGAAATATGTAGCAAACGAAAAACTGTAAACGAACTTTAAATATGTTTTATATTTTAGATTGAAATAGCCGCCCTTTGCTGTGATGACTGAAATATTAACCTGTGACCATCTCTCAATGAACCTCTGGGAAAGTTATTTCGAGAATATTTAGAAAACCATTTCAGATATATTTAGAGACATTTCACACTTTTTCCTTACCACATAATTCCATGTGTGTTCACTCAGTTTTGTTGCCTTTGGTGAGAATCTGCAATGTAAATAAGTCATGAAAATAAAGACACCCATTTATAGAGAAAGTGTATCTAAAACGTTTGACCGGTAGTGTATACTTAAGTTTCAACATCTAGTTTGTACCGCCGAACATTGTCTGGAAATGTGGTGCTGCCGTCACTGTTGTCGATAACGGAGATGGCTCATTCACATTCCCTGGTACTGGTTTCAGTCATGCAGAAGAATCTTGGTTGGAAATCCAATTTTCATTGAATTTATACTTTTTCCATGTTGTCCAAGATAAACTGGCTGCTAGCGCTACATGAACGACGTGTGCATCTGCCCTGATTGTCCCTGCCACAATAACATCACTTTTATTGGTTCCGACTCTTTGAGGAAACCTTCATAATATGAGCTATAGCAACATGTAATTTCCCTTTGGGATTAATAAAGTATTTTTGAATTGAATTGAATTGAATTAGGATCGTGTGACGTTACAGCGAGAGCCATTTGGTAATTTATAAAAAAAAAAAAGAAATCTTACCAATTATTTTTATATTTGAGACGAATTACAATCATAAAATCCTATTGTTAACATTTTGGGTTAACATTTTTAAGACCTCTGAAAGATTGGTTTAAGACATTTTACCATTTAAGGCCTTATTTTTAGATTGATGAATTCAATGCCTATTAATACATTTTTAGGATCTGCGGGAACGCTGCTTTTACCATTCTCTCAGACAGCCTTTTGCAGAGATAATTTCCTTCTTTTCAGAAATCTATCACAATCCTAGAGAGTCAGCAGTAAACACATGCAGATGACGGGCCTCGTGTCATGGTTGTTGCACAGCAGCTGCCTTAGGGCTGCTGGTCACAGCATAATAAAGATACTTGTTTCAGTTGGTAACTGAACACCCAAGTGTAAATTGAATATGTGTTATTCTGGCCTATAACCTTGAGAATAAATAAACAAATTGGTTTTATTATTAACACTGCAGCTGTAACTGCTAATCATAATCACAAGCTGACAAAACAAGCTTTGTGGTCAAACGGGAAAGTTTCTGTAGCCTTAAGTTAGATTTTAAATGTCATCAAAACATGAGACAGACCCATATTCATATGATCCCTCTTTAAACCCTAGCTAGAACAAATGTAGATTACAGAGTGCATTTACACTTTATAATAAATCGTGCCTCAAACACTAAATCTCAAACTTCAAACATCAATTTTCAACCTCCCTAAAACAAACCAAACACTCAACCACGCAGCAACATTAGCAGAGCTGCGGAAGGAACAGGTAAAAGATATTAGAAGAAAACATGGGTTCAAAGCCCCGCACCCTATTTTTATTGTAAAGCCTAATGATTATAACCCTACAAACCTAATTACATCACGGCTGTAGCGGCTGGGTGAGTAAGATGAACCCTTGACACTAAAGGGGGTTTTGGGACACACCAGCATGACTGGACATGGAACAGGCAGTTGGAATATGATTATACCCACAGGTGTTACAGTTAATCATGGCCAAGTACATGATGGGTTCCAAATGAACAAAGTCACTAAGCAACATTACATAATTTTTAAAAACGCCGTGGGAACCTATTTGAGTGTCTTCATCAGGAAGGCTTCCCTCTTGAAATGACCATCGAATATTGGCCAGTACCTTGCCCAAGGTCACGGTGGCATGTGCAAATACCAAGAGGGACAAGATGTAGGCAATCCTGAGGCAACTGACAACCAACTTTGATTTGCACTAATTAGGTTTGTTTTTGGTTGATTTTAGCAAATCTAACTGTGATTTACAGCCAACCATACGAAAACGGTGAGATACTGAACTTTAAACTGAACTGCAAAAAGCTTTTAAAGACTTTTCATCCCTAATGCCTTGAGAGTATACTGAGACATTTTGACGTCTGTAAGTCCAAAGCTGTTGGAGAACTTCGCTCAAATACAAGGTGTGTAACTGAGAGAAAATGTTGGCTTTGATCTAAAATGGCTAACTCCCTGCAGGGTTAGGACAATGGCTACAAGAGACTTTTTGTGTATGTCCTGAGAACTTACATTATGTTTACAGAATTTCATAATCCTCAGTCAAAGCATGGCTTGGGGCTGATTTATTAAAATGTTCTAGGGGGCACTGTGGAAGAATTAAGCCACAACCACCAATTATTTCACTGGAAATCGTTTGGGGGCAGAACTAAGATTAATCATTTGGTAAAGATCAGATGACATATGTGGAAATTAGAGACAAACGCATGGCCATGGCCTGACATCGCACTTCAGCACGCCACCACGGCCACACCATCCAGCAAAATCTCTAGAAACGAAGGTCGACCAACTAGTTATCTGCCTCCTGGCACAATTTCAAGTTGATTAGGTCAAGATGGTCAGAGAGAGACCTTTCCAAGAGAAAAAAGTGACTTCCTGATCTCAGGGGGCGGGGCTTTAATTATGTCAGCAAATGACCAGATGGGATCGTGGGGCACCAAAAGGGAATCAATCATATCACGTTATGTCTCATTCAGCATTTCTATGTGAAAGTTGTAGCTGTTAGAATTTTTAGGCCAGTAGGTAAAGTTCATGGTCTGGCCACGCCCCCTAAACATGCTCAAAAACTCAAGATTTTGATAACATTTAACCCCCCATGCCTTGGTCAGTGCATACTGACCAAATTTGTGGTGGCTCAAAATCCCTAGGAGGAGTGTGGTAATGTTCGATATGTATGAAACGTCAAAGCGGCCAAAAATGACCCTGTAACCCAAAATGGCCGACTTCCTGTTGTTTTAGGGCATACACCCAAAATACTTTTTTGTCTTGATTTGAAGATATCTACCTCTGTAACAAATTTCAAATGTCTGGGACTTACCAGTTGGCATATCTCACATTAGGGGGCATCATGCATCATTTTGTATTTAATGGACAATCAACTCTAGCAACTTTGACTCCCTCAAATCCACCAACAGTCTCCATCCAACAGAGTCAATAAATTCTAGCCTCCAATTACTGCAATAAAGCATTAGATTTTCACAATATAATCACCTTGAGTAACAATACCACACTGTATTATAACAACAATAGGATTTCAAACAAATGTGTACAACTTGATCCATGTCAATTATTATTAAGGATGCAAGATATATCAGCATTATCGGCTATTATCTGCATCAGTCTGACCAGTGAAACTGGGCCGATATTGATAACAGGTATTTATTTCCATCTTTTCACCGTTTGTGTTTCTTTTCTGGAGGGGGAGGGGGCTGAGCATGTGGCATTTGTTTGGGCATGTGACAGTGATACAGAACACAATTGTGGGGTGCCCGTTTTCCTTTCATTTAATGTATATTTTTATTGTGATGAAGAGTAAGGTGGGTTAACAGTAATCGATACTGGCATTGCAATGTTTTCCCGATATTATGCAACCATAGCAATAACCTAGAGCAAACAGCCACCAAATGTAGCTGAAATTTAGCAAACTACTATGTTTTCTTTTCCTTTTCTGCTCCTTACACAGTAACAATAAAAAACAAACTGATGGTAGCTAGTAAATTAGTCAGGCTATCTGCTCAGGTAGTCAGTCAGCTGCTTAACAGACATAAACCTGTCCCACAGAGGTTCTCATCTAACTAATATACCTTACAGCAGTTTTTCTAACGTGCTTAAGTGGCCAAATATTACATAAATACTGTAAATGGGGATGCCAAGACATGTGTGGAGTCAGACTTACATTTTGATGTTCTCATGGTATTGTTTGGTATCAGATGGCTGGTTGTACAGAGGCTGGAACGACAGAACAGAAAAAACAATCCAAAACAATCATGCAGCAGATTAGAAAATGGTAAAACAAATTTAAGCCCTAAATCAATTTCTTCTAACATTTTTAAATGAATCAAGATGTCTTCAAATTAGAGGTGTAATGGCCAACTCTGGAACTAATTAAAATAAGTAAAATAATTAGATCTAGTTTGACCTGAAGTTTCACAAAATGAACTCCCCCGGAGGCATTTGTCTACAAATTTAAGTATAGAGGAGTTTAGAAAGACAAGAAGAAGCGTCTACATAAAAGAAAAAAACTCACCAGTTCCACTCTGGGCCCCAGCCCCTCCAGTACCCTATGAGCCTCTTCTGCCTTTTTCTGATGAGAAATGACAAAACAGAAGTAGTACATTAGTCAGCTGCCTTCACCACAGCAACATGCTCACTAGATCACCAAGGCAAAACAGCGATTGCTACCAAGGTGGACGGACTAGATGCATGGATAGATGGAGAGCTGGACCTGCTGCCTATTATTAGAGCTTCTCTCTCTCTCTCTCTCTCTATCTCGCAGAGAAAGGTTACAGAGAAAGAGCTGGCAGGCATGAAAGCAAGTGGGAGTACACTAAAAAGTAGGAGAGAGAGGGAAAAAAGGAGGTGAAGCGGGGAGGGGGTACTTAGGGCTGGAAAACAGAGATGTTTGACCTCTAAGGTGACAGGGAAAAGTCCTATCCATGTTCTAAGATCAGTCTTCTATGCAGCTTTGATCCTCCTTGCATAAATATTTGGCTCCATCACACAAATGTATATACAGCTTTCCAGACTATTGCTAAATATTCTCACTGTACTATTATCCTTCATTCACCACGTACAGATTTTAAAGGCGATAACAGTGACAGTGAGCTGAGGCACATTTGAGTTTCAACCTTTTTTCAACACAAGACCTCACTTTTCATAGCTCACTAAACACAAGTGTTCAGTTGTAGTCCAACAACAGACAACAATCATGATCAGAGAATATACTATAAACTGGATTTTATGTAGCAGGGATACAACCGCTACTGCTCTAAGGATTACAATTGAAAATGTTGTATTAAAATGCTAATTAAATATTAATGCCTAAATTTACCACACCAAGTACAAAACCCAGCACAACAACTAATTTCTACATTACTTACAGTCTAAAAGCGCTGGCATGAACTGCGTCACTATTTGCATCACATTTGCTTCTGCCCGCACTTTAAACTTTTAAGTCTCGTAACACTGTCATTGCACAGAGTGATGCTGTGTAAGACAGATGTTTTGGGTGATACTTTGCACAGAAGAACAACATGTGCTTAACACACTTTAGACATTCATATTTGAAGGAAAACCTGCAAGGTGGTGCAGGTTATATCTACCAGCACAGCTGCCTTGCAGCCTTGGGGTCTTTCTGCATGGAGTTGGCATGTTCTCCTCATGCATGAGAGGGTTCTTTCTGGATCCTCGAGTTTTCTCCCACAGTGCGAGTGTCAGATTCATTTGTCTCTCTAAATTGCCCTTAAGAATGTTTGTGAGGGCATGGTTGCTCTCCTTGCCCAGGCGACCTGTCCAGAGTTTATCCCCCCTCTTGTCGTATGACTGCTGGGATAAGCATCGGCAATTGATGGAGGGGTGGATTTAACTTTACCTGGTTAACAATATACAATATTTCAATGGAAAAGGGATCTGTAAATCATCTGAGACATCTCTTACGCTTCCCCTAAAAAAAATAAAAGGTAATTTTTTAGGTCCATGTATTTGTTTTATCTTGAATTACTTTGTTTATTTGTGCATTTTCAAATACAACAGGAGGATCTGGGTCGCTCAAAATGGTTGGTTTTTTCCCCCAAATTTAATAAAAGGGTGTGCTCAAGTCTGCTTTTAAGTAATAGGCTGAATAATTACACCTAATTCTCAATTTAAAATGAAAGCGAACATGTTTAATGAAAGGCTAACACTTCGTGTTGCACCTTACATATTTCATTTTAAAGACATTTATTTAGTTGCATTTTTTGTGAAAGGCCTCGCAGGAAATCTCTCCCTGAAATTTTGTCCACCTGCATGAAACACCAGTGCTGGTGGGTCAAATCTGTCGCATTCATGAATTGTGATAGAATGGCCACAGAAAATCATTCCCAGGGCCACAAATGGTCCACGGGCCATACTGTGAACACCCTTTAGTCTAAATGCAAAATGATTTATTTTTGTACAACTTTGGCATAATTACAGCTCTGAGTGGGTTGTTCTTTCGGCAAATGGCATGTTTTATAGTCCAGTTAACAATTATTTGTTTACTAAATTGGTTAGAGATTATTTCAATAATCGATTAATCATGATTAATCTGATTAATTGTTTCAGCCCTGATAATCTTAGATATTCACGCTGTGTGTGGCGTGTTAAGAGTGATCCAGGCTGCCTGAAAGGATGTCGGGACCGCTCCGACCTCAAATAGAAAAATGTCAATGGAGTCAAAATGTTGGATTTCCATGGCCCAATATCCTAGCGTGTGGGCTGTTCCCTGAGGACAATCGAGCACGCAGCCTGTTGGAGGTGACATGTAGCCAATCAGAAAGTTTATTTCAACTGTAACTAACCAGGAAAGCTTAATAAAATATCAGAAGGGAGAACAATCTAAGACACAGTGTGTAACGACATTTCCCAAAAACAACACAAAACTGAACAACTCACCTCCATATCATAGGGTAGTAAGGAGAGCCCCTGTTTGTGCTCTCTCTACTCCTTTAAATGACGCTTTTTCTTTTTGTGGTGCTTTTTCTTGTTAAAATTAGTTCACAAACTATCTCAATTGCGTCTTCTTTGTCGGCGATGTTTATTTACTCTGAACTCACGTTTGATCTCGAAAGGTTTTGCGAGATTTCCCATCCAACATCTGAATGTTCGCAAATGAAATCTGTTCTCAGGTTTTGAAAATCAACTGACAATTTTTCGCCCTGTGAACCAGGCATTAAATATTTTTTAACAGATATTTTTTACGGCAGCAAAATAGTGATTTTAATGCCATCTCATCTACCCGTACTTGAGTGAATACATGCTTTCAGCTGGCTCAAACGGAAAAAGCTTTTTAAACAAATGCCTTGTGCATCCTCTCTCAAACTGAACAAGAAAAGAACCAAAGCTTTACACAATGTACATGTTGTACATATCAATTAAATGCAAATGTTGTCCGTGTTGCTTCCTCATCAGTGAGTAGATGTAACAGGCTGCAGAGTATTGCCTCAGAGAGCACAGTCACAACAGGCGCACTTAATGAGCAGCAATTACTACAAGGAGACTTTCAGCCACCAAGAGTAGGGGGGCCTCTGGGATTTCTCTTTATTTCCAGCTGTGATACCTTCAGCTAATTTAAAAACAACACTGTGAAATACTCAAGTGGCTTTATGAGGAAAAACTCAGATAACATCTATGAAAATAAAGAGGAGAGGAAATGAAGCAAAACGTTGTGGCTTCCTGTAAGAGTGTAATTAATTAAAGTGCTGATGAACCATCCTTCAGTTTGTAAGCAGACTAAAGCAAAGATCTTTAACATTTCAATCATGCCCCCCAGTGGTGGCACACAGATTTGCCACAGTGGTGCTCCCATTATCATTCCTCGTAAAGTTAGGAGCCAACAAAATAATTTATCTGGATCACATGATCCAACTTGAGTAAACTCAAGCCAACTTTCTGGAAATGACTCTGTGGTTTCCTAAGTCATTATGATTCCAAACTCCCACCGAGGGAATCCTGGGAACAAACTACAGAGCTGATTTACATTCAAAATACACCATGATTTAACATAGGAGGTAAAATGCAACGCAGTCATCCATAGTCCTGTCTTTCTATGTGATCATGTCTGTGATGGCTGCGTTCCAAAATATAAGGCGAGCGAACATGAGCTGAGCCATCTCTGGGCTGTCAGTGAAAATGTGGCTGTAAGAGCCTTTGACTCTGAGCCCAACAGGGACAGATGACAGTGCAGAGATAAGAGAGCTGAGGCTAAAGTAATTACAGCCATGTGTGTAAACACATGTGCAAACCTACACATATGCCTCTAATGAAGAAAGCCCAAGTTGGGGATAAGTGGTTTTGCACATCAGATTGCAACAACGAACACAGCAGTGTAAGTCATGTTTTAAATAACAGAAATGCAGAAGCAATGAGTACGAGTGTGAGACTAGAATAGAAGCAGCTTAAGCCTGGTGAGAATGCTACAATGGTTGGGTGGCATTAGGCCAGGGTGCATCATGTAAGTCAGAGGGAAGTGTTACAGAGGTTAGACTGCATGCTTGAGTCACTCTCTAACTTGTGCCATCTGCCATGTCCCACTGTGCCACAGGAAGGCTGTGTTTTAGCTGACCATGGAGACACTCAAAGTCATGTGCTCCTCTATTTTTCTTTTTTTTCTTCTAAGGTTTCAGACAGCATTTTAGTGGTTATTCAGCAGTTTCTGAGTGACTAACAGCAAAGTAAAATATGTTTTATAGGCCTCTCATTCAGCACTCAGAGAATGCCAGAGTATGGGCTGCACTATATTTGACCATTTTACGTGCATTTTCTACATACTGTACTATTACTCACCGTAAATGTGCTAAATTAGACTATATTTAAAGATGGGTAATTTAGCACATTTAGCACAAGATTTTAAATCATCCCTTGTTTCCAATGAGAGGCTCCACAGAGTTTAAATAAGGAAGGTCCAGTTTTGAATCCCAATACCTATAAAAAGGACACCTCAGCTTCTAAACACCAGGGGGACCGAGAGCACTGAGAATCACTGCAATGCTCCATAGTAGTTTGTCTTCTGCACACACCTTAACTGCTGTGGCAAACAATTTCCTACTAGTGGCATTGTTTCAGGTTTTTCTGTAAAAATGTTGATTAATATGAAATATTATAGAGGAACAATGAGGGGCTGTGTCAGTGCGAAAGTTAGTCACCTTCTACTGAGTCAACACATCTGATTCATCATGTTTGCCATGTTGACCTTTAGTAGCATTTCCTTTCAGGCAAGATTCCTGCCTTGCACAACAGTAAAAGGTACGAAGGGGTCAGATATGACATGAATACATTTTGACAAGTTTCTTTTGGAGTTTGTTTTTTTTTACACGCAAGAAAACAAGTGACAGACCAAGAAGCATGTTCTCAGTAACAGTATTTACTGCTCGAATGTCACGTAGCAGCCATGAAAAGCTTCAAAGCCCCACCTCACCGTAGGTTTGGTGTGATGAACACGCTGTGAATGTGATCAAGTGCAGCAACATTGAAACACCAAAGAATATGGGTCAAAGGGGCAGGCAGCAGATTAAGCGCCTGTTTGAGTGTTTATCTTCCACTTACTCGGTTCTCATCGTAGATAATCTGCACCAGGCTGCGGTGCTTGGCCTCACTGGGTGGCGGTGAGATGGGCCTCTCGGGTTCATGGGGCTTAGCAGCTTCCTCCTCCAGCTGTTGCTGCAACACACACAAAAAGATCCGATGAATCTTTTATTGTTGATATTAAGGCGAATGTCAAAAGTCAATTAGGATTTTATTTGCCCACAAGTGAAAAGTGATGCTAAAAAGGATGTAGGTCATGGCTGTGTATGCAAGGCTAAAATTTGTCATTCAAACAACTGAAACGACTGTACTTCATATGAACGTCGAAGCCAAATATTTCTCAGGATGCTTCGATTTGTGGTCGCCATGTTTCACAGGTGCACTTATTCCTGTCACACTACATGCTTCCACGTAGATTTTGTGTGATTAAGGAATAAAAATATGATTATTAGGCAAAAAAAGGGGAAGAATGCAAGACCCTTTGGAACTACATCAAACAATGAGTTAATATATTATGCAGCAAAACTGGATTTGATTACCACAATGAGGTTGCACAAAGAAAGTAAGATGCATTCCTGATTCAAAGGGTTTTTCGAGCAAATAAAAATCGAGGTTTACGATGGGGCCGTAAAGCAAGTGGCACTGCACATGCACAAACTGAGATACAAACAAAAAGGATGTGCTCATAACTAAAATATTAGAAAGGGTAACATATCCACCATAATCATTTTACAAAAGCTCTTCTGCCAGCGAATCAGGTTCGCACAGCATTATGTAAGCAAGCACACCTGAGGAATAACCAAAATAATTAATCCTACAAAATGTTAACCTTCATTTACATACAAGAACATTCAATCATATGTACAATAAGGGAGTAAAGTAGAAACTATTTGCTTTAATAAACATTGAAACCTGGCGACCTTCAAATATACTTGCAGGAAATACTTGGATAAATTTAACGCAAGCTGTGGGTTGGAAACAGCAGCTGTAACCAGCTATCTGGAGGCTGAGGCTGGGTGTCAAACAGGGCTGCACAAACAGCTGATCTACATTTAAGTCAGCTCTGAACTACATGCCTGAATTCCCAGTTCAGATGTTCAGATGTTTTATCGCTAAGCGATAAAACATCTGGATCTGGACTGTAAAAACCGGAAAAACTTTCTCTCTACGGGACCTAGAGAAGGGGATGCAGATTTGTTCCGAATGCAGCTTTTGATCATTCAAAGCTTTTAGAATCAGATGTTTCTTAGATGAACTAAAACTATGGTTTCATCTTTTCAGTTAGATCAAAACGTTTAAAAAAATATTTTCAAGTTTTTTTCCATTAATATGTTTCTAAAGTCCATTCTTGACCCAATATTTAACATTAACCTTGAAATTAGCAGCTATAAAAATACATTTCAAAACGGTGATAAAATGGCCGTGGTCACTTAACAGTTGCTTGAAACTGATGTTTTCATTATTGAGAGAAATACACTGCTAAGTCAGGCAGAAATATGGCTTGTAACTGCTACACAGGCAGAATGTCCAAGTTCAAGACTGGCCCTCTCACCACGGATTTACACAGCGCCCGTCTCTGCCCCGTCCTTTGCTCCGGGTCCTGGTTAACATTGGAAGTGCTCTGCTGCGAAGCCCAGAGGTGCTCCGAGAAGCATGTGCAGATCATGCAATAAAAGCCAGTGATACATGTGTAATAAAGTCAGACCAAAATAACTCATTTTATGGAAGTTAAAACTGCTTCCATTTTCAATTTTGCATACAGATATTTTTATTTTGTTCTACAATGGGTGAGTACACTGAATAGAGAAGCTATATGTTTTACTGCATTTAATGTTTATTTAATGTTGTGGGCAAGGCCTTTGAGAAAATCTAGTCTGTCTTTAGTAGTTTATTTGTAAAATAAAGTTGTTGCAGTATGATCTGTGTAGATTGACCCCAAGCTGGCTCCGGCATCTGGCGGCATGCGCATTGCCATTCAACAAAAACTGACCAGAGTCTAGTTTTGCTGAATGGCCATGCACATGATGACGTCCTGCAGTGTAAACACTCTCATTGACTATAAAAAGGGTGAGTGATAACTGCAGAGTTGTAGCCTGGCAGAGCGCAGTGGAGACGGATGCTGTGTATATTGGGCTAAGTTCGATGACCTGGGAATTTCAGTGTCTGAAGAGCTCCTTCGGCTTGCTAAAAATATTATGCTTAGTTGGATGAGAACGCCTGGCCCAAGGTCTGCCTGGTTTCTGCTCTGTTTAACTTTAACGCTGTAAAAATGTAGGTGGTGTCCTTGCAGTTGAGCAAAAACCACCAACCACAGCAGATAAGATTTTTCTCATGAAACGCAGTACTTAGATTAGGTACAATCACACCTATACTGGTCCTTCCTCAAGTGTGCCAAAGCTGCATTTGAAGGATAATTGTTTGTTTCTTTTCTAACGAGTGTAAAAGGCAGTGGTCTGATGGATCAGTAAGTTGCATGGATGAGAGCAGGCTTATTCATACAGCTTCTTTATGAAACACTGTACGCAGCCCACTGGGAGACAGGGCTGGCGGGGATAGGAGCAGTTTCAAAGTAACAAAACGGTCACCATACTAATTCTCCCTGAGGGAAGCTGCTATTAATGGCTCCATAAATACGGAAATGATTTTTCTCCATAATAAAGGAATAGAGGAAGAGAGGCAGATGCCTAAAATTATTCAGCATCAACAAATTACAGTGAGCAACAAACTGCTACAAGCTTGAATGCAGAAATTCATTATCTTGCAAAAGTATTTACACCCCTCAACATTTCCACAGTGTGTCATAATAAACCCCGATCCGCATGTTACAAGCACACCTATTGTGTGTCATTTTCTGTCAACTCCACTCAAACTGTGTGAGATTAAATGAACGCAATTTAAACAAAACTTTTCCAAGTCTTGGCACAACTTATCAACTGGAATTAGGACTGGACTTTGACTGAGCCATTCTAACATGTATAGCCTTTGATCTAAACCAACTCTGGTTGTATGTTTAGGATTATTGTCCTGCTGGAAGGTGAACTTTTGCCCAAGTCTTTTGCATCTTTTAGCAGGTTTTCTTCTTACATTTTGCTGTAGTTACCTTCACCTATCTTCACATCAACTGACCAGCTTAAATGTCCCTGCTGAAAAAAAAACCCAAAAACATTCCCACTGCATGATGCTACCTCCACTATGTTTCATCGTGGGGATGGTGTCCTCGGAGTGATAACGTTTTCTACCACAAATAGTGCTTTGCATATAGGGCAAAAAATCCAATTTAGGTCACATCAGACCAGAGCACCTTCTTCCATGCGTTTGCTGCATTCCCTACATCAGGGTTTCCCTACTACCTGACTGGAGTAAAAACAAATTGCATGGCACTGACAATAAGAGCGTGAGAGCAGTTTAAAAAAAACAAACAAAAGGATCTGTGTGAACCTCTCAGTGTGCTTGACAAGTGTGAAGAATGCAGGAAGCAACATACTAGCTCAACCTGTCAGTTTAGTTGCTTTGCTTACTTTTATGCCTTGCAGGGTTTGCAGCAGTGTTGCCAAGTCCGCTTATTATAAGCGACTCTGGGCTTGTTTTTCTCAAAAGTTGCCTGCAAATCTCACGAGTCGCGGGTTGCGGGTTTTTGGCCTGGTTTTTGAATGTGTAGTTGCTTATTTGGGCTTGGCTTTCTTTCCGAGTGAAACCCCTTGATTATCTCCCAGCTCCCCACAATAAAGCAAAAGTGGTAGGTATTTCCAATTTTTTGATGGCCCAGTGCTTAGAGAGATGCTCAAAGCTTGAGATAATGTTTTTTGATCTAATTCTGTTTTAAAGTTCCCCACAACCTTCTCCCTGACCTATCTGCTGCTTTCCTTGGTCTTCATGATGCTGTTTGATCACTAATACCCGCTGATAAACCTCTGAAGCCTTCACAGAACAACTGGATTTATACTGAGATTTAATTACACACAGCTGCACTCTTTACTAATTAGATGAGGTCTGAAGGAAAGTGCTTGCATTGGATTGCATTTAGGGGTATCATACAAATATTTGCCACGCTGCTTTATTTAAAAAAACTATAGAAAACAATTTATCATTTTCCTTTCATCTAACAACCAAGCACCACTTTGTGTTGGTCGAACACACAAACTCATAATAAAATACAATCAATTTTTAGGATGTAATCTGACAAAATGCAAAAAGGTTCAAGATGATTGAATACATTTGCAAGGCATTGTATTTACGAGATTCTTGGATTGAATGATGCCTAAGGCCTGAGGGAAGTCTCATGGGAAAAATAATCCCCAAAAATAGCAAATGAGTTCACCAGGGATGGGAAATAAGTAGGGATGGGTACCGAATTCTGTACGTTTAAAAGGTACCGACCGAAATACGTCGTTCCTACCGAGTACAGACTCAGGTAAAATCAAAAGGTACCATGTTTTGGTACACTGAGGGAGTGGAAACGTGGACGATTTTCCAAGCCGGAGATGAACACAGCATTGCACGCACAAGAACATAATGACGTCAGTAGCATCTGGTACCGTCAAAAAAAAACAAGCATGGTTGATGGAAAGCACTCACAAGTATGGCTCCACTTTTCAAATACGATGCAGATTACGCTCGCTGCAATATTTGTGACGCGAAGTACAACGCCAGCAGCGGGAATTCTTTTAATCTGAGGGATTGCCTGGTTAAACACAAGATTTCAAGAGTGCACAATTTTCATCGGCCTCAGATCTAAGGCTACAACTCCTGCCTTCAGCACGCCTGCATCTGTTAGCGAATCATCGTCTGCAGCCAGAAACATGGGAGAAGAAATGTTTGAAACAACTGAGATGTTGCTTTGATATATTCATTAAAGTTTATGTATTGAGAAATAAATGTGTTAAACAGAAAACATTTTTACAAATTGAAGAATTTTATTATTAAAGGAATTACACTTATTAACACATAAACACACACAAAAGTTCAGAAATTTGGTACTGTTGAGTACTGATACCAATTCCTAGGTACCGGGTATCGGTATGGTATCAGTTTATATGTGACAAGTACCCATACTGAGAAATAAATGCTTCTATTGCTCGCCGAACCCTGCTCAGAAAGCGTGTAAATGGAATCTCAGGTTATACAGACGAACATAAACCTGAAAAATGTCAAATTAAAAATAAAATTCCCATATTTTAAAACACAACTATACTCTATGATTGAGCAAAGCAATTCAGAAAACTGAATAAGTACATGATGAAAATAGCTACAATCAGACAAGTTACTTTTAGTATTTCAAATCTTTCCTCCTTAAATCCTAGTGCTGGATATTAAACCAGATGAAACAATGAAGATAACAGTCAGGCTGCCACACAGACAAAGTTGAGGAAGGAGAGAACTTCCTCAAACCACAAAGCTGATTGCTCAGAGTACAAACCTGCTTTTTGCGAAGCTTGCAGATCTGCTGCTCCACCATGGTAATCTCCCTGTCCACACGTTCCATGTTCTGAATCAGTTCCTCCTTGGAAAATCGAGCTGGAACCAGATCCAAGTCTGTGTCCATATGGACTGGGCTCACAGGGGAGACGGGCTCCAGCTTCCCAATAGCACTGCCACGCTCCTGTGAAGCCCAACACAGAAACAGCAGGTACAATATTTCAGTGGTCAGTGTGGGAGTAACGAGCCAGGTTTGAATAATGATTATATTACACTTTTCGTGCTTGTTTTTATAAATAGAAGCTTTCAAATAATTTACGGAACGCTTGTATGAATGTAGATTACTGTAGGGCTAAGCAGCTGAGCTTTTATCAGTTGCAGTATTTTGAACCATTTAAATATCCTCAGTCACAGCATTGCTATAGTCTGAAGTTGTTACAATAAGATGCCTATGAAAGTGCTGATGTGACTGCAGTTTTCTCTAGCTGTATGGAGCATAGAGTAACACAGTGCTTCCCCTCCCCTATCTGCTGCTGTGCACTGCCAGTCAGCTGGATGAGCTGTGTTAATAACTTAATATAGTGAAACCGGTGTTTTTACTCAAATTTATTATACAGTGAAAATATCACACCAGCCCGTGCCCCCAAAAAACACATATTAACATTTTTGGTTTATTTTTAATGAGATAAAGCCTTTATGATGAAAGAGGAGAGCAATTTTAGTTACTGAATGGACAAAACAACATAGGGGCACACTTGTGCAGAATGGAAGGATTTCTTTTGTTCCTGATCAATGACTGTGTTCATGTTTGTTCTCATGTCATAAATATGAGGCCACTGCGTATCTGTGTGTGTGTGTGTGTGTGTGTGTGTGTGTGTGTGTTTCCATGAGAGAGTGGGGCAGGAAAAGAGAATGAGCCATCCAGCTTGGGTTTTGTTCTGCGTTATTTTTAAACATCTGAAATGAAGGTTATGTAAGTGGGCTAATCTGGACTAGGCAGGCAGCATTACAGCCTTGTAGACCTGCTGTGATTGAAAATGTCAGAGCCAGGGGATGTTGAGCGGCTGTCCTAGATTAAAAAGCCCAAAGCTGCCAAAGCCAGTAAATCTGAAACAAGTAAACACAAAAAAACACCAAAATAGGAAAAACGCTCGTGGGATGTTTTAATTTAGCCTAATCTGACAACCCTGAGTGTGAATCAAAGTCCCGTTCTCTTAACCCATGTTACAGCTCAGCATGCCAGAAAATATTTAAGGACAGATAAGAAATCCTAAATGTTTCATTTTTGCTTACATTTCTACCTTCATTGTTTTTCCGATTATCAAAATAAATATAATAATGCTATTTTTTCTAGTTGAGCTAATCTTAAAATGGGTAAATGGTCAGTCATAGAGCGAGGAAAATAAGTATTTGAACACCCTGCGACTTTGCAAGTTTTCCCATGTCATGGAGGGGTCTGAAATTTCCATCTTAGGTGCATGTCCACTGTGAGAGACGTGATCAAAAAAAAAAATCTGGAAATAACAATTTATGATTTTGTTTATAATTTATTTGTGTGTTACTGCTGCAAATAAGTATTTGAACACCTGTGGAAATCAGTGTTAATATTTGGTAAAGTAGCCTTTGTTTGCAATTACAGAGGTCAAACATTTCCTGTAGTTTTTCCACCAGGTTTGCACAAACTGCAGCCGGGATTTTGGCCCATTCCTCCACACAGATCTTCTCCAGATCAACCAGGTTTCTGGGCTGTTAGCTTTGGGTCGTTGTCATGTTGGAAGACCCAACCACGACCCATCTTCAATGCTCTAACTGAGGGAAGGAGGTTGTTCCCCAAAATCTCGCAACATGGCCCCGATCATCCTCTCCTTAATACAGTGCAGTCGTCCCATGTGTCCCATGTGCAGAAAAACACCCCCAAAGCATGATGCTTCCACCCCCGTGCTTCACAGTAGGGATGGTGTTTTTGGGATGGTACTCATCATTCTTCGTCCTCCAAACACGGCGAGTGGAATTAAGACCAAAAAGTTCTATTTTGGTCTCATCTGACCACAGAACTTTCTCCCATGACTCCTCTGGATCATCCAAATGGTCATAAGCAAACTTAAGACGGGCCTGGAGGTGTGCTGATTTAAGCAGGGAAACCTTCTGTGCCATGCATGACTTTAAACCATGACGTCTTAGTGTATTACCCACAGTAACCTTGGAAACAGTGGTGCCAGCTCTCTTCAGGTCATTGATCAGCTCCTCCCGTGTAGTTCTGGGCTGATTCCTCACCTTTCTTAGGATCATTGATACGCCACAAGGTGAGATCTGACATGGAGCCATAGTCCGAGAGAGATTGACAGTCTTCTTCTTCTTCTGTTTATCTTCTTCCATTTTCTAATAATTATTCCAACACTTGATCTTTTTTTACCAAGCTGCTTGGCAGTTCCTCCGTAGCCTTTTCCAGCCTTGTGGAGGTCTACAATTTGGTCTCTGGTGTCTTTGGACAGCTCTTTGGTCTTAGCCATTTTAGTAGTTAGAGTCTTACTGATTGTGTGGGGTGGACAGGTGTCTTTATGCAGCTAACGACCTCAAACAGGTGCTTCTAATTTAGAATAATAAGTGGAGTGGAGGTGGACTTCTTAGAGGCGGACTAACAGGTCTCTGAGGGCCAGAATTTTTGCTGATTGGCAGGTGTTCAAATACTTATTTGCAGCAGTAACACACAAATCAATTATTTAAAAAATCATACATTGTGATTTCTGGATTTTTTTGTTTTAGATTATGTCTCTCACAGTGGACATGCACCTAAGATGAAAGTTTCAGACCCCTCCATGATTTCTCAGTGGGAGAACTTGCAAAGTTGCAGGGTGTTCAAATACTTATTTTCCTCACTGTAACTGGGCTGATTGTAATAAAGAAGGTCAAAAGACATTTAAGAACAAACATGTTGCCACAGTAAAGTTATCAGCATCAGTTCCTCTAAAGCAAATGTAGCTTCTTATTGATTTCCCAGACATGTACAGCCAAAGAGCTAGTGAAATGTTTACCTGATTGGTTGAGGAAACACAACGAATGGATCGAGTACTGAGTCCGGTCAACAGCTCTATCTTATGCTAACCTTTTTCTTAGAGGAGACGATTTAAAAAATAACAATAAAAAAGGTTTTAATCTAAAGTGTAAATAATAGCAGAACTGCACTGCTTGTAGGTTCTGAGTACAGTAACGGATCTGTTGGCTTTGGCCGCCTGGTTTCCATTCTATGAGTCATGCTGCAAGCATCAGTTTTGTCAGATACTACTGGCTCACTCCATGTTTTCCTGTCAGTCTTCAGTCTCCAAGTCCTCCCATCCCCCATTAATCTGTGCCTGTCTATAGTTGTCCTGTGTTTTATCAAGCTATTGTTTAGTGTTTTTGTTCCATGCAGTGACTACATCAAACTGCACCTATGTAATAGGCTTACATATCCTGCTGCTTTAAGGGAAAGCACTAGGATTCCTGCATATCTGCCTCCCTCTCCTGTATTTTGTTTTACCATTTTCTAGCAGTCTGTCTCTCCTGGCAGTTTGAGGCACTCTGTCCTGTCAGGGACACCACAATCAGCAGCTCTGTAGTGCGAACAAATCGTTCTGATCTGCTCTTCACAGTTTCATCCTCAGCCTTTTAAAATCTAGGTCAGCTCCATTATTTATTAATTGCTATTTCACAACTCCCTTGGTTTTCCTGCTGCTGCATGAGAGATCCATCTCAAATTTAGAGCAGAATAATCTTCTGCATCTGCCGCTGTGACATTTGTAATGGAATCCTTTAGGTTTATTAAAGACCCAAGCTGGATTAACCAAATAACTTAAATCTTAAAACAGATAAGTGATTATATTTCAGGGAAAAAAGGCAGAATCTAAACTATGCATAATCACTTGTAAGAATTGTGTTTTAAATCCCAAATCCTCCAAAATAACAATTGTTCTTATTAGCCCTTAAGAGTGAGGTACCATTATTTGCCTGTTGGCCACCTTCCAGTAATACACACTAAACAAACAAAAACAACTGCAACTGCATACCATATATTACAGGTCACTCACCTTTGTCATGTCCTCGGCCCCTCCGAGAGGTAACGGCTGCCGGTGGGACAGCGACCTCATCAGAGAGTCTGATCCCATCTCTAAACGCGGACGTTTGATCTCTCCATAGTCCACCTCTGATTGGCCAGGGCCCTCCGACAGGTAGATGTGCTCATAACGGATGTGCTGCTCTTGTCCTCTGAAAATAAAATAAAAAGTACAGCTCTAACGGAAAGGTTTGTATGCTCATGATTTTGGCAACTTCAGCGTTGCCATAGAGATGCTGTTATCTCTATAGATCAGTATTATTTCTGGGCAATCTGTAGTCTGGAGTGTTTAGCTGTATAATCTTCAATGAAAAGAGGGAGTGAGGGCTGTTTGTTTACTATTCAGTGAAGTAAATGCAAATTACTTCCATCTTGAAAAATCTGTTTACACTTCTAGAGCCCTGTTTTAGAAACAGGACAATGAAATAAATGCTAAAATAGGAATAATATAGTAACACCCTATGACACATAACTAATCTGGATGATAAAAAAAAAATCCAGTAATGCCTAAAAGAAAAAAAAATATTTCAATTAAATTCAATTCAGTTTATTTATATAGCGCCAATTCACAACACGTCATCTTCACAAAGTCAGGTACATACATTCCAATTAATCCTAACCATTGAACAGTGCAGTCGGAGTTAGCTTATTCAAATTGGATAAAACGTTTTTCTATCCAAGGATGACAATCACGATTGATCAAGGTTCTAATCACGACTGAACCATGCAACTGCAACAGATTGTCAAACAGTTTGTGAAAAATAAAATACCGATCCGGCCAAATGTAAACGGTGTTTCGTTTATGTCATTGTTCATCTAGACTGGAGTCTAGCGAGGAGAGTTATTTTGGTTTTTTTACATCTAAGTTTTCTTGTCAGTAAATGACAAAGCAGGGCGCTTCGTTGCCATTTCTTAACATCAGCTTAGCATGTTGAGCAAGGATGTAGAAGGGTGCAAGTAGATGCATTTTTAAAAATTATCAGTATTAGAATCCCCCAACTTAGAATCAACTCCCGATACCTTTTGTTGGTGTCTTCTTTGTGATTTTACGTCCGCCGAACCACCCAGCAGGATCTGCAGCTAATACTTGCGTGGACAATTAGGTATTTTGTTGCCACCGGTGAACAATATTTGTTTTCCTTTTTTTTTTTTCTTTCTCTACAGCAAAATTCACAGCGGCTGACAGGCAACAGCCACTCTGGCAAAGTTGTCTCTACACTTGAGCAAGTTTTCTATCAATCAGTTATGGTTGAAGCACTCATTGACTCATGCTCCTGCAGTCAGTGTAAATGTAAAGATACATTTTCTTTAATAATACAAATAATACTTTCTGGTAGAATATGACTGACTGGTTTCCTAAGTGGCTTCCTAAGAGAACAATAGGGCTATAAACCAAACCTGACTCAAGAAAACTAACTAAAAACACTAAAACGTGAAAATATTTACAAATGTTAAAAAAAAGTTAATTTTTAGTACTAAACAATTTAGTGTGGCTGTTACGCTTACAGTCTTATTCCTCCAATATGTTTTACATACAGATGACCAATTATGTCAATTAGGTGATCAGGTCATTTAGCAACATTTTGACACTCTATGGCTATTTTCCTTATAAAAGGAGTTTGGAGTCTGTGTGTCACATGACCTACTCTGCAGACTATGCTCAGATGTGCTACCTTATAAGCTTTATGAAAACAACAGCTTTTTCCAAGGTTTATTCTCGCACAGTAAACTATAGCAGCATTAAATATTCTGTCAGCTAATGTATCGAGTCATTTCACAATGGAGAGTAAACATGCGACGGTTGCCCTAGCACTTTAGTAAACTGTGCAGTATGAAAACACACTCAGCAGGAGCAAAAAGATGACTTTAATGAAGACCGCAGCTGTATGCGTCGAGGCAAATATTTATTTGGAAACATAAGGCTGACTTACAGAAACCCCACGTGCAACAAACGTTTCTGTCAAGAAAAACTGACATAACGGTGTCTGAAACATTTGGTCATTACTATTCTGGACACTTGAGTAAAAAACATCAACCTTTACTGGTTTTATTATCCGTCTGTTCCGCAAATCTCAAAACCAAGCTATGCTGTAATTGGCCTCTGATCCATTTCAAGATCTGTAACAGTTAGACAGTTTACAGCCTGGGGTACTTTTATATTGTTTTCCAAAATAAAAAAGGGATGTAAATGCTTTCTTGTGAGGTAGCTAAACCAGACCTAATTCATCCTTAGGCCCTGATGCAAGATGGTCTGAAGACCAAAAGAAGCTAAACATTTTAGTTCTCTTAATGAGTGCATTTGTAGGTTCTGTCAGCAACTTAAAAAAAATAAACATAACTTATGAGTTGGACAAAAAAGCTCATTAAAGGACATAATTAAATATAAACCACTGTAAAATGTCCCACATTTTTCAGAAATTATTATTTTTACCTTTAGATACTAGGATACGGAATGAAGAAACTCAATGAAGTTTAAATTTTCTTATGCCATCCTTATCTGAACCTGAGATATTCCAAAAGTACTAATTCCCCTTTTTTTCAGGAAACATGTTAAAAGCCACTGAGTGTTCAAGCATATACTTGGTCTTGATCTGAATGATTTAATGGAGTCTGCATCAGCAAATGCCTTTTCTTAAAACAAACCATGAATACTATCGAGAACAAAATAAAAACTGGAGGAGAGAGGATTCACTGGTTAATCTAATGCAGTTATGACTGCACGCAAGAGATTGCTACTTAATTTACCTTCATTACATACATTCAATTCAGTGAAGACCAGGTGAAAAATAACCAGCAGCAAATATTTAAAAAACGTGAATAAAATAAGTGTTTCTGAATGTTAAATTCACTCGATGCATGGATGTAGATCATTTTATTAGCCCACTTGTTAATGGCTTTCTATTCTTTCAAACAGAAGGTTCGTTTGCTCAACTCCACCCAGGAGACAGAAGCCATAAGGTCAAAGCCATTGCCTCTAGTGTCAAATTGGAAGCGGCTTGTAAAAAGAAGAGAGAGAACACAACCATAATTGCTGGTCCATGGACACAGTGGTCCAAGTCCACGGTTTATCTGGGTGCCAAGAGTGTAGAACCCATCTCTGTGGAGTTCAGTTGTTTAAGGGGAGGTGTAATAATCAATACCACCCATAAACTAGGACACATTTACATACATTTACGGAGCACCTAACTGAGGTGACCTTAAAACTGGTTACTGTGTGTATTAATGTCAGGCGCCCGTTTTATAACACCTAAAGATTAAGCCTAAAAAAGACATGGGTCACATTCAACACCTACATAGTGTAGGATTGCCTGCCATACCCCACCCCCACCCCACACCGATTTCTCACTCATTTGCTAGAATACGTCCACGTCTCCATAGAGGTTTGGCACTTACATAATCACATCATCGAGCTCGAGCCCAGCCCCCTCCTCTGCCTCTCTGCCGCTCCCCCCATATTTTCCCCTCTACTTCCTGTGAGCGTGCAGAATAATCTAGCCCCAAGGGAGGATTTGTCTGGAGGAGGAGACAAAGATGTGTGTGGAAGCTGGGGCCAAAGCTCGAGGAGGGAAGAGTAGAGGGGGAAGCTCATCACGACTTCCCGTCAACGGCTCCACACCTTTCTTACTGGCTTGGTCCCCGTTATGACAAGAGCTGAGATCACGTGTGCAGATAGCAACCTGTTATTGTGAAAGCCTTATAGTGTTTGTATGGTGGCTGATCTCTTCACTGCTCCCCAGAGGAGCAGTGCTGCAGCTGTGTATGTGCCAGGGATGGTTGACAGATAGAGAGAGATGCTGGGCTGAGTTGGCCATAGCTGGAATGAATGAAACTTCACAAAAAAAAAAAAAAAACTGTATGGAAAAGTAGGAATTACAGTGCCTTGCAAAAGTATTCGGCCCCCTTGAACTTTTCAACCTCTTGCCACATTTCAGGCTTCAAACATAAAGATATAGAATTCTAATTTTTTGTGAAGAATCAACAACAAGTGGGACACAATCATGAAGTGGAATGAAATTTATTGGATGTGTCAAACTTTAACAAATAAAAAACAGAAAAGTGGGGTGTGCAATATTATTCGGCCCCCTTGCGTTAATACATGGTGGCGCCACCCTTGCTTGGGGTATGTCTCTATCAGTTTTGCACATCGAGAGACTCAATTTCTTGCCCATTCTTCCTTGTAAAACAGCTGGAGCTCAGTGAGGTTGGATAGAGAGCGTTCGTGAACAGTAGTCTTCAGCTCTTTCCACAGATTCTCGATTGGATTCAGGTCTGGACTTTGACTTGGCCATTCCAACACCTGGATACGTTTATTTGTGAACCATTCCATTGTAGATTTGGCTTTATGTTTTGGATCATTGTCTTGTTGGAAGATAAATCTCTGTCCCAGTCTCAGGTCTCTTGCAGACTCCAACAGGTTTTCTTCCAGAATGGTCCTGTATTTGGCCCCATCCATCTTCCCATCAATTTTGACCATCTTCTCTGTCCCTGCTGACAAAAAGCAGGCCCAAACCATGATGCTGCCACCACCATGTTTGACAGTGGGGATGGTGTGTTCAGGGTGATGAGCTGTGTTGCTTTTACACCAAACATATCGTTTTGCATTGTGGCCAAAGAGTTCAATTTTGGTTTCATCTGACCAGAGCACCTTCTTCCACATGTTTGGTGTGTCTCCCAGGTGGCTTGTGGCAAACTTTAAATAAGACTTTTTATGGATATCTTTGAGAAATGGCTTTCTTCTTGCCACTCTTCCATAAAGGCCAGATTTGTGCAGTGTACGACTGATTGTTGTCCTATGGACAGACTCTCCCACCTCAGCTGTAGATCTCTGCAGTTCATCCAGAGTGATCATGGGCCTCTTGGCTGCATCTCTGATCAGTCTTCTCCTTGTTCCAGGTGAAAGTTTAGAGGGACGGAGGGTCTTGGTAGATTTGCAGTGGTCTGATACTCCTTCCATTTCAATATGATTGCTTGCACAGTGCTCCTTGGAATGTTTAAAGCTTGGGAAATCTTTTTGTATCCAAATCCGGCTTTAAACTTCTCCACAACAGTATCTCGGACCTGCCTGGTGTTCCTTGGTCTTCATGATGCTCTCTGCACTTTGAACAGAACTCTGAGACTATCACAGAGCAGGTGCATTTATACGGAGACTTGATTACACACAGGTGGATTCTATTTATCATCATCAGTCATTTGGGACAACATTGGATCATTCAGAGATCCTCACTGAACTTCTGGAATGAGTTTGCTGCACTGAAAGTAAAGGGGCTGAATAATATTACACGTCCCACTTTTCAGTTTTTTATTTGTTAAAAACGTTTGACACATCCAATAAATTTCATTCCACTTCACGATTGTGTCCCACTTGTTGTTGATTTTTCACAAAAAATTTGAATTTTATATCTTTATATTTGAAGCCTGAAAGGTGGAAAAAGGTTGAAACGTTCAAGGGGGCCAAATACTTTCGCAAGGCACTGTATTAGGAGGATGAAGCACAAAAAAGCCAAAACTCAATAAAAAATTACTTTGGTTTTGGGTTACTGTTACTGCATGTGAACCAGACTTGTTTGGATGTTTTCCCTCAACAAACATAATAAAAGGAAAGAACATTCTGTTAAATAGCTTCTCTGCTTTCTTAACCTCTCCCTTTCCCCAAGAGCCAGGGATGGCTTTTGTTGGATGCGAAGAGGTGTCATGAATAGAGTGATAATTCTGTTGTGGGTTTCTGACCTATAATTAGGTTATGTTTCCAATATTGACAAAAAAAAAATGTTTGCTTTGCATTCAGTGCATGGACGTAGCAGAGAAACTGAGACTGAGGGTGTATTCACACTTTGGCCACTTTTGGTCCGCTTTAAACGGACCAGAGTTCGTTTCCCCCCTTGGTCCGAACCTTTTGTGCAAGGTTCGGATCAAACCCTGATCCGGATCAAACAACCGGACCAAGACCACCTCAAAAAATGGGTCTCGGTCCGCTTCCAAACGGACTCTGGTACAATTCGCTCATGGTCTGAATACGAAGCGGCCCCGATCTGAACCAACTTCAGAAAACGAACATCTCTTTGGACTTAACAAGCCACTATAGCCGATAGCAAAGGTGTACGTTATACTCAAACCATACCTGACCAGCTGATTGTTGCAACACCGGGCATGTGGGACCGGGCACGCAGAGCACACTGTCTTCTTCGGCCTTGAGCCCGCATTCTCCAACGCTGTTCCAAACTTATAAATAGAACGTCTCAAAGTCTGTGTTGAATGAGCTGTTCTTCACCCTCACAATAATATTGCAGCTGTAATAACAGCACCAATATGCAGAGGTGCTGCAGGCAGCACGTCTACAGTTGCTTTCCTAAATTTCCGTGTCTGTGCTCTATCCCGCCCCCGTTATTTCTGTCCAATGGGAACAATGATCGTCACCCGCGTAGTTTTATTTACAAGTAATAGTTCACTTGCAAAAAGTACAATGTGAACGCAAACCGCACCAAGTCCACTTTTGCTCCGGACCAAACAAGCGGACCAAAGGACTTTCCTGGTGTGAATACACCCTGAAATAATGGGTTACTGAGATGTACACAAAAGACAACACACGTCTAAGCAAAGAATAGACTGAAGGCATGCCAAGGACAGAATTATAGCAGAATTCAGACTTTGAATAAAAAAAAAACAGAACGTGGACTTCAGTTTGGATACTAAGCCTTGTGAAGGAATTGTGAAAGCCGCAGACATTGTCCCCCTGATGCCTGCCAGCATAACCAGGGTCCTTTTTCACGGTTTCTACAAAAGAAATCTGGGCTAAAGGTTTGCATCCTCCATCTTTAATGATGATGGGTTTCTTTCATCTACAAACAAAAGCAAATTCCCTGTTCCACTTAAGAAGTTACAAGAGGCATCTGTCCCACAGAAACATGGACTGAATCATATCTGGGAGGCTGCCAAAGCATGAAGTGTGTCAGTAAATCAGAGGCTGGTGGGTAGCATTTAAAGTGTGGTGTGTTTATTTCTGTGTGGGGCCAAGACCCAGCGTTAACATACTGTGGGCTAACAGCCATTAAACATCACCAGGGTACAGCTCTGTGTTAAAATGCAGACAATAAACCTGCCTGACTGATGCTTAAAGACATCAACACAACATGCGACAGCCCTACATTGCGACAGAGGGCCTCTACCATCTGCTGCTCCAACTCCTGTGAATCCACAGGCTCGAGAGAATTCAGTCCTGAGAAGCTGGCACTACTGTACACCTGGATGTGAAAACGCTTGTTAAACACCCAGCATCTTTTAATACATGGAACAAAATATGGAGTGAAGCATTATCTGTGGACACAGACATATTCTTGTGTGTATTCTCTGTGCGTTGCATAAAATTCCTGTCCTGCACATGAATCATTCATAAGTGCTCATCAAGTCCCACTGAAAAATGCATCTTTATTTAAAACGGCGCAGGACATTGGCAGGTACAGGCCCCAACTATGCAGAACCAAAGTACTATTCATACAATGCTTAGCAGGATTTACACTTGGTTTGTTGAAGATGGAAAATCTCTTTAGGCCCCATTGCCCTGCAGAACCGTTTAACACATTATAGAAGAACAGCTCGCAGCTAGCAATTACATAAGGATTACTCAAGGGAGGGAGGGTTAACGGGCAGAGGCTTTAGTACAACAATACTGCATAAAAATGCAGACGGGATGAAACTCTCACTGAGCACGCTCTGGCGGCCAAAATTAAACTTGGACTAATTTACTACAGAGGCAAACCAAGCAAACCACAACATTTCTGACCAGCTACATCATTGTTGCATAATAAACACTGTCTCTGAGAACAACTCAGAACAATTCCAGATGAAAAAAAACATTACTGACAAACTCAGTGGTAACAGAAATAAATACGGCACTCACTCACTGCTTCAAAATAACCACAAAGTCACTAGATAAGTGGATATTTAAAACGATGAAACAAAGGTGCAACTGGTTCCATACAAATTACAGAACCATATGTGGACCCAATCAGTGAAGCAGACGGGGGAAAAGACAATGCAAACAAAGGCACTCTGAACAACCAGCTCCTTTAGCAAACACATTGTGTGGCTTACCCTCCTTGTGGAGGGTCTCACTGACTGTCTTCTAGACATCTGTCCAGTCAGATGTCCATAATTGTATGGCCTACTGACCCCAACTGAGAGACCATTCAGATCCTCAGGAAACCATTGGAGGTGTTTTGAGTTAATCCGGTGATTTTGGGGGTGACAGCATGAGTTTCCAATATTCAACTTTTCAGAGTTTCTGAGACACCGAATTATGGACTTTCATTATCTGTAAGCAATAATCATCACAATAATAACAAATGGGCTTGAAATATTTCACTCTATATGTAATAAGTCTATAAATTAGTTTCAGTTTCTAAATTGAGTGACAAAAAGAAAAAAAACACTGAGCTTTTCATGATAGTAATTTTTTTAAAGATATACCTGTACTGATACCTATTGTACTTGTCCACACATTGGCATATAACAACTACAAACTTAAAATTACTTTTATTAAAACTTTAACTGATGGATCAACACAAAACAGTGCATAATTACGAAGTGGATGCAATCATGCATGGTAATCTGAAATAAAACTCTGATAGGTGTGGCATACATTTGTATTCAGCCACTAGAATTAATACTTTGTAGAACAACCTTTCGCTGAAATTACAGCTGCAAGTCTTCTGGGGTATGTCTCTCTTCTTCCAGGCTTGCCCTGTGTTTACCTCCATTCATCTTCCCCCCCAGCTCTTACCAGCTTCCTTGCCTCTACTAAAAGAAAAGTATCCAAACAGTATGATGCTGCCACCATTGTGTGTCACCTTAGGAATGGTGTGTTCAGAGTGATATGTGCTGTTAGGTTTTTGTCCACACACTGAACTTTACATAAAAGGCCAAAATGTTCCATTTTGGTCTCATCAGATTAGAGCACCACATATTTGCTATGTCCCCTACTTAGTTTGTGGCAAACTTCAAACAGGACTTCCTTCTTGTCAATGCTGCATAAAAAGGACAGATTGGTTGGTTGAATGGTTAATAGTTCTCCCACCTACCACCGTGGACCTCTTGGTTGTTACATTAGCTAGGTTTACATGAACACAAGTAATCAGAATAAACGGCCGGTGTCTTGTAAACATGTCATTCAGAATATTCTGCAGGATCAGAATGAAATTGTAATCCGACAGAGGTGTGGTTTATGCTGATTGAAAATCCAATCAACATGCATGTAAACGCTTGACAGGATCGAGTTATTCTGAATAAGGTAAGCTGACCTGAGTGTGCATGTGCGCACCATGTCATGCAACATATTTCTGCTTTGAGTGGCTAGACGAATAGCTACACACACACAGCTAGCTATGTTGGGGAAGGTAAACCGGTCTGTGTACGTCACAACTTTTCTATTAGAAAGGGTGGTGCGATTCCAGCCTGGGAGCTCAGAAGAAAAGCGAACTGGTGCACTACTGCATTGTTTGCTATTTTTTGTTATTTAGCAAAGACGGAAGTACTTCTTCTGTGTTTTTTTAGGGAAATTTGATAACTCTGCACACTCAGTGGTACTATTCTGAATAAAGCCATGTACATACAAAGGCACATCATGATAGGAATAATTGATTGATTGTGTGCCTATATAAACGTGCAATCTGGATATGTTTTTGTTTTTAGTCCGAATACATTTGACTCCGGTCGTGAAATGGCAATGTTCAGTTTAGGCGGGTACCCATATCTTGGTAGGTTTGGCTTTCTCTGCGTCTTTGCAGGTGATGGATTGAACAGTTCTCTGTGACATTTCCAAAGCTTGTGATACTGTTTAATAATCTAACCCTGCTATAAACATTTCCACAATTTTTTCCCCGACCTGTTCCCTGGTCCTCATGATATCCTCAAATAAACCTTTACAGAACAACTGTATTTATACTGAGATTAAATTAGGCGTATGAGATTTAAATTGGATGAATAGAAATGTCTCGCCACATTCTAGAAGATTTTTTAAATACTATTGTGTTCCTTCCACAACTCAGCACTACATTGCCAATACAATACATTAAAATTTGGAGTTGTAAAATTCCAGGATTATGAATACATTTTATGGACCTCTATGAGCAAAGTACCTTTCATTCCCAGGCTGGAACTCTGAAAGTAAGGAAGGCCGACGGCGATGTGGCTGGGCCAGGTGAGAGCTGTAGTCCCTGGCGTGATGAGAATGGTAATCAACCAACCCCACTTCCTGTAACACATAAGGAATTAGTTAATCACTGCTAAAATCATTTCAGTTGCATACATTTATTTCCCATGTAATGTTTAGCCAGTTTGTCTCCAATTTTCATGTATCCCTCTCTTTCCATTGGCTTCTTGGATAAATGAAACTACAGCACATGAAACACATGAAACTACAGCCTCTGCCATTCAGGAACTGCAGGACACAGCCCATCAACCCGTTTCTGGTCCCGAATTTGATGACAAGTGGGTCTGGTAGGATTAGCAAAAGGTGCAGATGTGGGGATCCTGGAGGATAAGCCTTGAATTCTCCAGTCATGCGACAACAAAGCATGTCTTGGCAACGCTGGAGGTCATGAAAGCACTTATAGTTCAACAAGAGGCATCATCTTCTTAACACAAGCTGCTTTTTCCCTGGTCTGTTCATAATCCTGATAATTAGGAGATGTTGGTTGTTGGAAATGTTGAGAAAGGCCTTTATGTGTTTATCCAACAACATGAACTTTAAACTCAAAAAATCTAATGAGGGAAACAGTTCCGGTGTGCCACCTCCTATCTAAAGTTGAGCGAAATGTAAAATTTTTCGAACCGTCATTCATCAGTCCAACAAATGACGATATATTCGCGCAGGTAACGTTTGGACTTTTTTCTGCCAATTGAGAACACAAATGTCCAAAAATTGAAAACTAGTTGCCAAAAGAAAAATACAGAGACGCCTATTTGGGATTCCAAGTGTACGTCCCCTTAACCTGTAAGCAAAAAAAAAACAAAAACACAGCTCTTAAAAAAAAAAACATTGAAGGGCTCAGCCCATCGCCGATGGTCAATAAATTTGTCCAGTTGCCCAACCTTACTCCTATCCATTACAATCTTTCTGTTAGAGAACCACTTTGCTCTCCATAGTTTCAGGGGGATCCCCTCTCTGATCTACATGTTTCCAACCGCTGAAGTTCATTTCAAAAATGTGTTCATTCCTTACCATGTGTGGCCGCTGCGACTGCAGGGGTAGATTGGCAGGGTTGTGCAGGTGCCTTGCGTCCACAGGTCTTCGGCCCGGCTGCACAGACTGGGGATGAGAGGACATGCTGGCACAGCCGCTTCCTCTACAAGCAGGCAGAGGGTGTGGCTGTAAAGAAGCTGCCGCGCATTATCGGCCGTGTCTTTTAGCCTGCAACCTGTAGAGGAAAATAAGAAAAAAAAAACTTGTTGAATTCAAGCAGCCTCAGATAAAGCACTGTGGACACTAATATACCTGAAAAGAATAAATCTAAAGATCTTAGTACATCCTGGTAGGCACGAGCAGAGTGCATCAAGGTTTAGTTGTGCATGACTATATACAGCGGATAACAGCAGATCGTCAGCTCTATAGCATAGCTGCTTCCCCCCTTCCACTGCTTCCAAGATAGAAGACCCTGCACCTGCTACGCTCTACTCCTCCACTACTGCCCGATGAATAGCCCACTGTCCTCAAACTGCAGACTCGCATACAGAGATCAGCAGAGTCAAGCAGCTACCACGTAAAAATACTGAAAGCAATCAGAGGAAACTCTGGGTCAGATAAAGATGTAGCCTGAATGCATGCAAAACTGGATTTTTACTCCTGATCATCTAAAACCAGGTTGAGTTTATGAACAAGCAGTGTGCAACTTAATAAACATCCAGGCTCTAACCTTTGTCACGCTCCGAGCCATATGCTTAGTCAATGGTTTAGTTGGAAGACAACTGGTAAATATTTAACTCTTATTATAATTGAGTTGGCATACAGGGAGATCATTATATGAGTGGTATGGAGGACATGGGACTACAGAAGCACAAGACATTAAAAGGTGTAAATGTCAAAGAAAATATCAGGATTTTACCCTGTAGAAGTCATGCACACAATTTATCTGATTGCACCTCAAAATGGTGACACTCAAGCAATCCCGAGTGGCAGAAACAGGCCCTTACAAAGTCGACAGGCTGTATGATAGGTTTGAAAATCAGAAAACATTTAAACAGGGAGAGCTACTGTGTAACAAAATTTACATTACATAAAAACTTCAAAGCTATGTTTTTAAAAACTTTAAAATTAACTAAAATGGTCATTTACAGACAAGGAATGTGGATCTGTGTCAGCATTCTTTGTGAATTTATTGTTAAGCGTAATAAAGGTAAATAAAAACTGTAGGCTTACAGTCCATGTACCTGCCGTGTTTTTTTACCCATATTATCTATAATATGGACAGAGGGAACGTATCAGGTTTGGTACCTCGGTTCAAATTAACATTAGGGCAGCACAATATATTGCAAATAAATAAATCACTAACAGTTTTAGATTTACTAGCAACCAAATTGCCATTGCATGTTATATTGTGCAGACCTAATTAACATATATATTCTGTGATTAAACCCATACAGAAGGTAAGCTGACTTTTAGCATTTATTAATATATACAACTGTATTCATGCACTATTTGTGTACACGCAAAAATGACAGCAGTGAGCTAATTGCATGAACCTGTCCTCTTTACAAACAAAATGTCCACTCTTCAACACCGATACATCCTGTTATCAAGTTCAACCAGGTAACCAGGTTATAAGGCCTTCAGGCTCTGTTTCATGCATTTGCCTAGCATAGAAACAAGACGCATATAAATATCAGGAAACCCGACAGTACATGGCTGCAACACTCTGGTGGGTGGCAGGAATGTCTGAGTAGAGATGCAATGAGATATCAGCTGGTGGCCAGAATCAGCAGATTGTCCGAATGGTCGGACCCAACTGGTGATCAGTTGGAAATTCAAAATGTTCACCTTTTGTTGTTGTCTTCTTGAAATCAGTGAATGCATCGTACTAAATGCTACCAGGTGGGGATAACACTATTCAGTGTGGAAATTGTTACTGTGGAAGGAAAACTCTTTTGTTACTTTTAGCAGCAGAGATGCACTTAAAATGGGTCAGAGGAATCAAGAAAGAAAATAATTTCCTAATAGAAAAAATCTGGCTTATTTTCTTGGCATAAAAAAATAAGCCAGATTTTCTATGACATACTAAGAAACTACTGTGGTTAATTCAGGCTGCGAGCGAGCAAGAGAGAGACTGCTAACACTTTTAAGTGCTAGCAGCAAGGCTGAATTAAGTACTGCAAAGCTGCTTTGTTTTATCCTTTTGAGCTTCCGATGTTATGAAAAGTGCTGGATTTGGAAATATAGGTCGCCTTTTGAAAATGTCAGAGTTAAGATAAGGACGTACATTCTACAGAGATTTCACAAAGACAGCTTTAGTAACCCTAGCTACGCTAATCGCTCTAATCACTAATAGAAGATGCAAAAGACAGCTGAAAGTCAACTCCATATTCATTTTGTCTGTTTTAAAATACAATGTTAGTAAAACATGCTGCAATAAAGTGACTTGCTCCCAGGTCAATTATCAAAATAGACGTTAGCATTTTGAACACTGTTCAACCTGTTCTTAAATCTTCTCACATTATATGTCCTAAAGAGAAACTGAAAAACTGCCAAAACGCATACTAGCAGACCAAAGCCTCAAAGAATGAAGATTAGGAACAAATTGGTTCCTGATCTTCCTGTACTCACGTTGGTACATCTCTATATGTATATCATGTCAGGTAGTATTATGATTTTGATGTATAGAAGTCTTGCACATTAGTTCATTGCCAATTATCTCACAAAAGGCATTATAATCATGGTGCCAGACTGAACCCTTATAACATGAACTTTTACAATGTTTGCAGAAAATAAAGAAGACATAAAAATGAGAGAGAGCTGTTACGTAACTGATCATACAAATATTAACTCAGAGGTATCTTTTGATGACCTTGCAAAAAAAGAGATCCAATGTCAATAAAATGTTGACATTTGTTAAGGCTACTGGAATCCAACAATAGAGATGTGAATACAAATCAGCATTTTGTTGCTATTCGTTAAGTTTTCAGGGTTGTTAAATATTAGGATCTGAATTTCAAAGTCCGTAGTTTCAATGTCCCTTTGTAAGCTGCATGGTGGTCTGCTGAGACTGATGGTACTTAAATTATGCTGAAATTCAACTGTTTTACTTCAGAGCTTGGGACCCAAACAAGCCAAAATGGAGAAAATGTGTTAGGCAGAAGCTAAATGTAACTGCAAGCCCTCAGTATTACTGCTCAATAACAACTACTATCGGATACCACGATGAATGTGTTTGAAAACTTGAATGAAGCTCATTTTAATTTAAAATTACTTTTAAAACATTGTGTTGAATTTCGCTAACAATCTTCAGAGTCATCCAGCTTGTTAACTGTGACACACTCAGGATGACATGCATCCATGTAATAGTACTACCAGGCTGCCTAGCACTTGTGACGTGTCCATGTTGCTCTTGCCAGCAAAGAAATGGGGACTCCTGGCATTTCTTTCATCCTCTGACTAATGACGCCTCCCTCTCTCTCTCTTCAGGTTTCAGTGACATGTTAGGCGCATAACAGGACGCAGAGTGACAGAAATATGGACCAAAAGACTACCTCCCTGAAATCTTGACAGCATAGCCAAGTGTTCTGAGTGTACTGTAATTTTTGCCCAGTGACAGAAAAGCTGCCACTCCAACTCCAGCCTTCACTTATCTATTAGAATGACAATTTTAACCCAGGGAAATTTATTTAGTTTCATAGATTTTCAAATCTATTAAACTAATTCTATTCAACGAAGACTAAAAGCACCAAAACATTCTCACACCTGCATTTTTCTAACATCTAATCATGGCACTCAATGTGTAGCTACCACTATGTTCCACATACCCTTTTTAATCACTTTTGACATTGCAAGAAAAAACATAGGAAATTAAAAGCTCTGTCTTTTCCCGGATTGAGGTTCGTGTGTTTCAGGTTTTTCAGCTTTTCACAATTGCACATAAACTATTTTTTCTTAGTGAGGCTGAAACATGTCTGTGGTTCGTTAAACCAGCTAAATCAACCAGCTATGTGAAAAAGCTGCAGCTGAGAAAGATGGAGCCATTATGAACCAGTTTCACCTTGTCTTAACTAACCACCATGATAAGCAGGCATATTGTTACCGTTTGCATACATCCTTCTACCTAGACAAGCGAACGAGTGAGATTATTGTGTAAGGCTTGAAGTAAGCGCTGACATGGTCCCGTTGAGAAGATTGCATGGTTTCCATGACAACAGACAGTTGCAGCAAACATGTGACATCAAACCCATTTCTGGCCATGCACAGTGTAACCTGCAGTATTATGTGTATTTGCTGTGTTTCGCAACATAATTACATGGATTTATTTTTGCTATGATCGTATGTGCCAATATTTCAAGTGCAAGGACCTCAGAGGATTTATTATTGCTTCTGTGTGAGACACATCTTCCATGTTCATAAGATTAGTTGAGATGGCTTGAGAACTCCAAACCACTACGACACCATCCGGTACTGTATTAATTGGCTAGTAATTTGCTGTCCTTGCTGATGTGATATGGACTTTGTGCAAGCCCCAGACTTCAACAAGAACCTGCCATCTTCAGAAGCGACTGATAATTGTCTCCCAAGGATGAGAAGGAAAATGATGTGTCTGTGTTAGTCGGGGGCCATCTTCTTCATTCCTGACATCCTGGAGATAGAGACTGTGATCGAGGTTTTTCCCAAACATTCTCTCCCTGTTGCTGATAGACCGCATCAGCCTAAACACGGTCCACGGTTCGAACACCTGCACTGAAGAGAGATAAGGCTGGGTTGATCCTCGAGCAGACTGCCAACTTGTGGCACCTGGACACACCGGCAGACAACTGACTAAAGATTCTACTACTCAGGCGGGGTTGTTCACATTACTGAATACACTACACTATTAAAGGCCACCGATATTATTGGATGGACCTCCTTCTTTCTCACATGCTACATGCTTTGAGGGCTAGGCAGATAATCAGAGGCGACAAGGACACTTTCCCACACAGGGTTGAGAGAAAATTTGAGGTTTTCCACCTATTAGAGGCTTAACTGGTTGAATGAGAAGTAGGCGGAGGCTCGTTCATTATTCTTGCCAAAGCCCCTTTAAACTCTGATCAGTGGATGTATATTATGTGTTTTTGTTGCTTGTTTTTAAAGTCCGGATAGTTACTGATGTTACCCATATATAAGTACATGTCATATAGATTGCCTTAATAAATATAAACATTTATACTAAGATTGAAGCAGTAGCTTCAGAGAAAAATGTATGTGCTGGGAAACAGAGGGACTCATGGGTGTCCTAGATGTATAATAACTGGTTGTTTAATGGGAAAGGAAAATAATTCACATCATATTGACAATGCGACTGTTTAATTAAGAGTGAATTATATGAGACTGATTTACCTGTTTTATTGTTTTGTCGTTTTATTTAAAATAGCACTAATCTATGCTACACAGTGGCCTAAAGGTTGTCAATGCACCGTGAATCAACAACTGTAAATCAGTATGTTCATATCAGTGAGACTGCAGTCAACATTTGTGCTCTAATGGCTTGATTATCAATTACACTATACTCCATTTCCTCACAAGCAGCTTTTTAGTTTCTGTTCAGCACGTAAACATAACTGTATATCGTTTATCATCTTTTACACTCCTCTGAGGAGTAAAGCAGGACTTATTGTTGCTTTTGTCGGACAAAACCATATTAGATTAACCTGAAGAGGAGCAACAGTGATGATTGCAGCCTTGAGAGGATTTTCAAGCAAAATTCATTCAGGAATTTGGGGAAGCTTCAGAAGCAGTGGACTGAGGCTGGAGTCGACACATCAGGAGCTACTATACACAGAGGAATCCTACACATGAGTTCCAAGCATATTACCTGGGTTAAGGAAAAAATAACTGGTCTGCTGCTCAGTGGTCCAAAGTCCTGTTTTCAGATAAAAGTAAAGTTAGCATTTCACTTGGAAATTAAGATCCCACAGTCTTGAAGAGGAGTGGCGAAGCACAGAATCCACAATGCTTGAAGTCCAGTGCGAAGTTTTCACAGTCGGTAATGATTTGGGGTGCCACGACATCTGCTGGTGTCGGTCCACTGTGTTTTCCGAGATCCACAGTCAACGCAGCAACCTACAAGCACATTTTAGTGCACTTCATGCTTCCTTCTCCTGACAAGCTTTTTGGAGCTGCGGATTTCATTTTCCAGTAGGACTTGGCAACTGCCCACATTGCCAAAGGTACCCGAAGCTGGTCCATTGACCATGGTGTTTCTGTAATAGATTGATCAGCAAACATTCCTCACCTGAACCCAGTAGAGAATATCTGGGATATTGTCAAGAGGAAGATGAGACACCCGACCCAACAATGTAGATGACCCAAGGCCCACTATCAAAGGAACCTGGGCTCCCATTACACCTCTGCAGAACCACAGGCTGATCGTATCTATGTCACATCACATTGGTGCAGTAATTTGTGCAAATTCAATTCAATTCAAAGATACTTTATTGATCCCCGAGGGGAAATTATAATGGGAAATGGAGCCACAACCAAGTATTGCGTGCATAGAAATTAACATTAACTTTTCAGAAGCCTGACAAAAAAAAGACAAAAAAGATTTGATATTAAAGCACTTTAGGAAGGTCCGCTTTCATCAAAATTGGAAATAATTATCATAATTACAATATTAAACCATACTGTTTACATTTATCTTTGTGTAAGTAGAATGTCTTTAATTCAAGACCAAATTCTGTTTTGATATTTTAAATGGTACAAATACTTGATTCATAAAGAATTACTAAGTAATAAATGTGACTTTTGACTGAACAAAATGACTGTTACAACGTTTAGCCAAGTTAATATGTTGGTCAGTCCACAAAGACAATTTTTTGAGGAAACCGTTTTTAAAATTAAGCATTTCTCATGATTTTGGGGTCAACAAAAATATAATCAAATTATCAGACGTTAAAAAAAAAGGTAAAATATTTTGTCAATAATGAAAACCCCTACTTAACGTTAAATGCAAAAGACAGTTTAAAAAGTCTTCATTTTAAAAAAGTAAACAGTTTTAAAGTGTGGCCTGGTGTTACCTCTGCTACCAGTATAATTAAGAAGCGTTCAAGGCCGGAAAACTAAAAAATATTTTAAATGTACCTCCTCATATTATAAAACTAGAATATATAACTTCATATTAAAAAATGGGTACTGATATGTCTAAGCTCAACAACAACCAAACATAGAAACATTCTTACTGGTGCATTTCTATTAACAACTTGTCCCATCTAATATATTAACAGTCGAGGTTCAAAGCAGATAAACAACAATTATAATAATCAAGGACTATTAATTAGTGGATGGTTCAGAGCAAAGATCAACTAACAGTAACTTTAAACTTTAAATTAAATATAAATAAACATAACAATGGTGATCATTTCTAATGTATATAAATGCCAGGTCAGCTACCCCTGTAGTAAGTCAGATTTCCTCACAGTGATTTCATTAAAGTTTCTCAACTGGGTCACATTGCATAATAACTTCTTCAAGAAGTTTTTTTAATAGCATAAGATCAGATAACATGCAAAGGTTAGGGAGCCAATGTGTATTGTCTCCGTCTACTCGACAGTTGTTTTTTGAAGCACAAAGAGGAGCTCCATTTACCCTTCCTTCCTGCTCAACTGTCACAGACACAAAGTGTCACTTGATTGCAGTTACGCAAAGGGCTCCATTCTGAAAGGCTGAACATGGCTCTGGCTTTAAGACCCAGAAGAGCTCTGTAAACATGGGCTCGTAGAGGCCGTGAGATGGGAGAAACACTACTCGAAGTCTCACGCAAACTAAAAAAACGGAACATTGCTTAATGATCTAAACTTTGCTTCAAATGTTTTCTTAGGGCAAGTGTACACTTCTTTTAAGGCTGTCAGATCTGAGAAAGAAAAAAAAAAAAAAATGGACTATGCTGATGCAAAAAGCCTTATTTCCAAAGACGAAAATAAAGGAAAAATGAGGGGTGTAAAAAAAAAAAAAAAAAAAAAGAAATCTTTCTCGAAAGCTGCTCTTTGATGACAATCCAATCCAGAGATGTTCCCTTAAGCAAGAAAAAAAAACAAGCCTTGATGCAGTCACAAGATCTCACAAGACAAAAAGAAAAAAACTGAATTAAATTGAGAGCAACGAAACAATGAGAGACATTTCATCCACTTTGAGGTGGAATGGGACCTTCCAGACAAGAGGCTAAACACATGCAATGGCCCTGCTACAGACACCCGCAGGCAGGTCGATGGCTGCCAGCCAGAGCAGCAAATGAACTCAGTCACCTCACTCCGCTGCCTGACTCTCCTCTGCTCTCTTCTTTTCCACATAGCGGAGGGCCTCAGCCTTCAGCGGTGCAAGCCAATATTTTATCCGCTTACCCCACCCCCAACTCCATTTTAGGAATGGCTGTGGAAATACTAGCACAGAGAACACAGACAGCTTCCTGCCTGCCAAGAAGAGCAGGAGGCAGACTTCAAACAACAGTTTAATTCCACTGACATAAACACTAAATCAAATCTCCGTCTAGTGCGACCTGCTAGCTTCACAGCAGAGCTCTAAAAGCTACGTCTCGCCACTTGCTGACCAAACACAGAAAAGGCTGATGTTTTAAACCAGATCCAGTATATCACAGTATCATCCCATCAACCATAAATCACGTTTGAAACTGAAGCTTCAGTTTTTCTGCTAAAATAGCTCCAGTTAAAGTTAAATCATCAATAAGTGTCAGTCATGAAGGCAGCAGCACAGCTTTAAAACAAACAAGTAAAGCTGTGTGATTATGTGCTTCCCTTATTACCACTAAAGTGATGAACGGTATACTAGACATGTCAGGCGGCCATGAATACTGACAAAGAGTTCGAACTGTAAAAGTGCCGCAGCAGTATTTGGTGCATCAGAGTAGGAGTCATAGCTCTATGTCATCAGGTAATAGTATTACTTTATGACTTAAATCTGCACCGACATAACTGGGGTAAATCAGTTGTCTGTAGAAGAGTTGAAATGTTGCCTTCTTTTTCAGGTCGTTCATTTTTCTCTTTTTTTAAAATTAGTTTTTTTTTTTACCTTTGCCAAACATTTCCCATTATGTTGCTATTTGTTATGTCCTTTTAATGGGATGCCAGACAGAATGCCAGAGTAACCAGAGTTTTCACTGGCCGTATGGAGCTGTGAGTGGCGCATTGCTACCCTTTACCCACCCTGTTTATGCACTGCCAGTCAGCTGGCTGAGAACAGGCTTCTACATTTTACCCTCACCTTTTTTCCTAGCTTACAAGGAAGATGGTGTTGGTTTTGGAAAAACAGAAGAAACAAATGCTTTTCCATCTCAAATAGAAGCAGTTAGATCATGCTATACATTTTTTGCATAAATTGCGAAACTGCTGCAATTACCTGAAGATTATTAAACTGAGAGAATCCTACAGCTGTTCATGCTCCACAGCGAGTATGTAACATTTCTGATCAAAATAAAAGACATTGCTATTAAAAAAAAACAGAGTCATCTCTCACTGCAGAGAATTTTTCCCAAATTAACCTTAAACTCAATGAAGGTTGCAGATTACAACCCTGGCAAAAATATACAAAATCAAACTGGGTTTTTTTGTAACAAAAAGAGAGGGATTAAAAAAAAAAAGATGAGACACTTCTAAAACAACCCCATGCACACATATTTTTTTTATATGTATGATGAAAATGATGAATGCGAAAATAAAAAAGGTATTTACAACTTCTTAGCAAAAATTTAAATAGGCTTCTTCAGGACACCAGTTACCTAAAGATGTGTGATTTTTAATCAGTAAACTGCACACAGTAACTCCACCTAATTATATTAATATATTAATAGATTTCTGTCGATGCTGTCATAGAACCAACAATGGAGAAAAGGGTACAAGTAACAATCCTAACAGTACTCTTGTTTTTGAGGTTTTCAGACATCATTAATGGGAATTTATCATTATCACGTTAAGTCAAAATTCTTATCACAACAAAAACATTTTTACGATATGATAAATGCCCATTCCTACATCTAACAATCAGCTGGATCTCAATAAAATTCCTGGTGCGGATAAAAAAAAATGAAAAAGCTTCATTCTGCTGAGCTTCACAAGAATGTTAAAAGCTGATTGATGAAAACATATTGTCCCTAACCCCAAAAAACATCCTCAGAAGGGATCTGTTTTTTCCATTCAACCTTTTTTTTCAGTCGTGTTTCACACAGTCAGCGCATTAGGCCATTTCTGTGATTTATTTTGACTCTAATTTAAAATAACATCTTGCAAGTATAGTTGATTGGTATTTTTGGCCAGCGGTTAAATCTTGAGGACATATCTGTGAATTTAGCATCACACCTCGTCAGTCCCCACACTACTTATCAGCGGGTGCTGATGAGACAGTCACTGAGCACATTACATGAATCCCTGTGCGCACGTTAATCTGATTTGAACAGAATAGGATCATAGATATATAATCCACAATAACTGGTGGACCATATATAAAACAGACTCCCAGACTATAAATCCTTCCCTATTTTTAACCCGTTAAAATCAGGGTTTATTGCTCTTCCTTTTAGATTTCTCAATCAAACTGTCAATGTCTTTTCTTATGAGTTTAACCCTAAAGTTTAGATTTAATATCCCTCCTTAGGAAGAACGGTTGATGTGAAAAGAGGAAGTTTTTATGCAGTGAATAAATCGAAACGGGCAAAAAAGATTCAGGAACAAGACTTGAGGAAAAACATGAGAAGTTTATAAAGCAGTGCCCTAGAGAGCAGAGCTCATGTGAGGATGGGCTGCCAGGACTCAGGGTAGGAATGTGGCACCCTGTCAGGTCTCATAAGGATTTATCTTCCTGGAGCCTCATTACAGAAGGGCCCTGGCAAAGGAGGCTCATGCTTGCTTACCCTTTTCTTTTACTTAGCCTAGACCTCAGCAGTAAAAGGCTCACAGACATTAAACATGCATAAGCCACTTGTTAACCGACTTGACTTTTATACATTCACAAAAGTAGTTCTTTTTTTATTCATTCATTCATCTTCTATACTGCTTATTCCATAGTGAGTCGAGGGGGAGGTGGTGCCTTTCTCCAGCAGTCTACGGGCGAGAGGCAGGGTACAAACTAACCAGGTCGCCAATCCATCGCAGGGCAACGCCGAGACATGCAGGACAAACTATCACGCAACACCCATTCAAACCTAAGGGCAATTAAGAGAGACCAATTAACCTAACAGGCATATTTTTGTGCTGTGGGAGGAAGCCGGAGTACCGGATACAAACCCACGCATGCACGGGGGAGAACATGCAAACTCCATGCAGAAAGACCCCCGGCCGGGAGTCAAATCCAGGACTTGCTTGATGCAAGGCAACAGTGCTACCAACTGCGCCACCGTGCATCCCGTTTTTTTTGTCTTTTTTTTTTTACCCTAAAAAGCATAAAAGGTCAGGGTCCTATTTTACATCAGACTAAAAAGTCAACAACTGTACGCCCTTGTAGGGGCAGGCGCGTTGCTAGACCTGGGCTTCCGGGGCGGAAGCCCCGAATGTTTTCTGAATAGCCCCGTACTTCTTGATAGAAGACATTTAGAAGTATTAAAAAAATGCAGCCACAAAATGGTATTGGACTTCACATTTTTATTAAAAAACAATCTAATTTTTTCAACTGTGTTCCATATAATCATCTCCAGCTCCACCTAACCTGACAATGAGTTAAAAGGAGAAGACAAAAAATAGCTATTTGCGCACTCGCGGCACCACGAATGCGCAACTACGCGCACAGGCAGAGACTGACTTTATTCTGGAGAAGTCCAGAACAGCAGTTTTCTCCAGGTCGACCTGCCTCCTTCATTTCCTGAAAAGTTACACTGAGCGGCTCGAACAGGGCTCCTTTCAGAGCAACCGCGGAGCCAACCGGAGAGTGGGAACCTGGTGGGTGTGTGTGTTCAGAATCAGGTGGACACCGAGCGGTATAACCCAGACGAAGATAGCGGTAAAACCTCAATGCTAACTCGGAATGGGCTAATTGTAAGTTACAGCTAATCACTGATTCACCCAGCAAGACATGAGGTGGAGGTTCACTCTAATGAGCATCTTCAGGGTCATGATGAGGAACTTTTACCTGAGCTACAGGTGACGTTAAATGACCTGTCTGTGATAGAAAACAGCAGCAACCTTCTCTGTGAGCTTCTAGTGGGATTTGTATCATAATGTGAAAATATCTGGTCCTTTACTTCAGTCAAAATAAAAGCATTTAATCCCAACGCAGCTGAACACATTAAAAGTCCTTTAGATCAACACAACATTGCTGCGTTAACAATGATGGCTTAACTTAACAAGACACAGAAAATGTCAATAACAATAAAGGTAGGCTTTAAAATTTAAGAGGATGTATGTGGGGGGTACCATTATTTAGGCATTTTAACAAGATGAAGAAGAGACTGCAAGCAGTAGCATGAACTTGATTTGCATTATTTCTGGTTGTATTTGAATAAAGTTGGGCAACTGGACGAATTTATCGACCATCATCGATACAACGATAGGCTGAGTCCTTGAACAGACTTTTTTTTTTTTTTTTTGGAGCAGTGTTTTTTTTTTTGGGGGGGGGGGGGGGGGGGGGGGTTGCCTACAGGTTAAGGGAAAAACATAGTTGGTGTAGCCTACTTGACTCGTGAACTCAAAGCAGACGTCAGCCAGACTTGTCCACGCAAAGCTCAATTTTTACGACACAGTGTCACACAATAAACTGATCGGCGAGAAAAAGTTTCCGTATCGAACTGTTTTATATGTGGCACGCTACTCCGAGCAGCCAGTCGCGGGTACGCTCAGCGTCACGGACGCTCTCTGCCTCACACTTACGGTTGTACTCCTCTTCTTCGTCCCTGGTCTGGTTTAATGGCCTCTAACACCAACTTCTTTTCTTTTTGTTTTTCCAAAGCTACACAGCAAATTAGCCCTGCCTCCCCGTCCGATGACGCCATGGTGGAAAGTGTGGGAAATGCAGGAATTTGTCACCAGAAATGTATAAAATAACCCGCCCGGCTATGTTCTGTCCTTAAGTTTCTTATTAGCACTATACCTCTGCAGAAGCGGTAATAATTGCCACATTTTATCTTATTAAACGTGGCAATTATGAATTATTTCATCCTATTAAATGCCAACGTAATCCCAAATAGGTGACTGTTATTTTTTTTGGGCAACTAGGTCTTCCATTTTTGGACATTTGCGTTCTAAATTGGCAAATCAGTCTGTGAATGCCTACATTGCTCCACCTACACGTCACCTGTGCAAATATATCACATATCGTCATTTGTTGGACTGATGAATAATGGTTGGAAAAATGCTAGATATCCACCAACATTAATTCAAATATATTTGCACTGTAAACAGTACTGTAAACAGGATTTATACATACATATATTACTATGGTACAAAGTGTCATTATTAATCCATAAAGTCCTGTAAAGTCTAAGAGAATTCCGTGTTTCTGTTTACTTTATAATCATTTCTGAAACAATTTTATTATTAATGTTTTCTTACATATTTTAACTAGTCCTTAAAATTTGTATTAAAATAGATCCCATCATAGAAACATACTTTTGATTTAAAACTGCTTCGTGACAATTACTGAAATTGCTCGATACAGAAAAAAATACTGGGATCACTTTTTGACCATATTGCCCAGCTCTAACTCAAACATAGAGAAAGGTTGTCCGTGGCTTTGAACATTACCAAAACTCCTGAGATAAACATCGTTGTATTTGTCAGCCAACTCTTCTACCTGACAGCACAGAGTGCTTGTTTTCCTACACACACTTCTATCCTTCCTATCAAAAAGCAGGGTATGCATCTAAGAAGTTCTAAGAAGAACACAAAAACCTTCTAATCAAAATATGACTTAAAGTAAAATAGGCTTCCACCAAATGATGTGAAACATTAGGCCGAAGAGTCTATAAACCACACCAGGTAGCATTATTATTAGCTGCGTCAGCTTGATATATAGTGCAGCTGCAAGCATGCAGGTGGCTGGTGCATTACCATTAGTGCCAAACATCAACAGAAGATCCTCACACCTCAGGTTGGTCTTGCTTTACCTCTGCTTAACTTTCACATAGGAAACCTGTGGTTACAACAAACAAATCAGCAACTCGAGACCTTGTGTAGGAAGGGTGAACACCCACAGCTAACTTTGACATGGACAGAAACCTGTCTGTTAGAGAAATGTTCAGGCGGCACTTCGAACCACAACCTGTCTCACCTTTTATTGTGAATCTGTTTGAACACCACTTCCGCTGCTCAAACATCACAAGCATTAGCAGTGAGGATACCATCTGCAGGTACAAGCATTTCTATTCATGATTCTGAAACCGATACTTCAGCTGTCTGCCTTTGACATGTAGTGGTATGACAGTTGGGTTTAAAAAGTAAATTAGAAAAACTGATGTCAACTTTAAAAAAAAGAGCATGTAGGTTCTGAAATATTTGTCTGGGTTTAAAACTACTTAATAAGACGAGATGAATGTTTTCTTTTACTAAAAAGATTCCATATTAAAATAGTTGAAAGGTGAATATAGGTAGGTCACACGATTTGTTTCAAATGCATTAGATAAATAGCACATTGATTACCATAGAATTGTCCTAAGATCTTGCTTTTAGGCACTGGCTATATGACAAAGAGGCAAATCAGACAATTTGTGTTATAGGGTGGCAGGATATTTACAGTTCTGTATCAGTAAAAAAACATTACAATAAGTTAGTATTACGTTTAAGTAAGTATTTCATCTCTTAAAAAAATTCAACCATGAGAGAACCCTTGAGGCATACTGGCTACATACTTTCATCAAGTTGACATAACAGATTTATGGCAATGCATTGAAGACACAGTAGTTTTGGAAATGAAAACTCCATTTGCACGCCTCAGAGCTTTTATCGAATGAAAAGGACGGAAGGAGAGGCAAAAATAAAATAAAATATTTGATTTTATGGAACAAAAACATTTGCATTTATAGTGGAGGGGTTAAAACTGCACTTGTACTTTTTCATTGTTTTTTTTTTTTTTATATGTGTTGGATTAGTGAGCCATACACCATTAAGGTTAGAGCTGCACGATTTCAGTGTTCCTGCTTTGGATTATTTGCAGATATAGTCTATCCAGGTTCTGGGAAAATAATTAAATTCATTGCTTTCATTTCAACAACATGGTTTTATAGAAACGTTCACTTCCAGCTACATCTGCAAATTTGGAAAAGAAACAACATAGGTGTAGTTTCTTAATGACTTTGACAGAACATTACCAAAACTATTACAGGTATAGACAGCCTAAATGCACAGCACTTATCTAAATTAGCACTATGCACTCATTTCCTATTTATTAAGTGCACTCATATAAGTCCAAGCAGCTCTTTGCATTATTGATTTTGGGTGCCATGATATAGTGATAAATTCTTGATATGTTGTGCAGCCCTAACTAAGACACTGATAAGCAAATAGATTATGTCCAATAACAGAACTGTGTGGCATTTCCAACCACATGAGTCAGTTCAATTAAATTGTAAAGATGAAAATAAAACATCATGCAATTAAACCTAAACAAGATTAAGACATTAGATGAGTCTTTGTTATTTAAGTGTGCCTACAGAATGTAAAAGAAATGCATTCTAAATAAAAAAGATATTACTAAGGCTTCAGCTGCTTACCAGGATCAAGTTATAGAAAGGTTTTAAGACGTTGCAGCCTCAAAATTGCTAAAACTTTCAATTTCTATCGAAACAATTTTCAGTCTTAGCCAACAACCTCCTTCCCTCAGTAAGGGCATTGAAGATAGGTCGTGGCTGGGTCTTCCAGCATGATAACGACCCGAATCACAGCCAGGGCAACTAAGGAGTGGCTCCATAAGAAACATCTCAAAGTCCTGTGGTCTAGCCAGTCTCCAGAACCGAACCCAATCAAAAATCTTTGGAGGGAGCTGAAGGTCCGTATTGCCCAGCGACCGCCCCAAAACCTGAAGGATCTGGAGAAGATCTGTATGGAGGAGTGGCCCAAAATCCCTGCTGCAGTGTGTGCAAACCTCGTCAAGAACTACAGGAAATGTCTGATATCTGGAATTGCAAACACAGGTTTTTGTATCAAATATTAAGTTTGGTTTTTCTAATAATTATTTTCAAATAATTATAACTTGCAAAAAAATGCAAACTAATTACTTAAAAATCACACAATGTGATTTTCTGGATTTTAGTTTTAGATTCATTCACAGTTGAAGAGTATCTATGATAAAAATTAAAGACTTCTTCATCCTTTGCAAGTGGGAAAACCTGCAAAATTGGCAGTCCATCAAATGCTTGTTCTCCCTACTGTACAGGTCCTTCTCAAAATATTAGCATATTGTGATAAAGTTCATCATTTTCCATAATGTAATGATGAAAATTTAACATTCATATATTTTGCATTCATTGCACACTAACTGAAATATTTCAGGTCTTTTATTGTCTTAATACGGATGATTTTGGCATACAGCTCATGAAAACCCAAAATTCCTATCTCACAAAATTAGCATATCATTAAAAGGGTCTCTAAACGAGCTATGAACCTAATCATATGAATCAACGAGTTAACTCTAAACACCTGCAAAAGATTCCTGAGGCCTTTAAAACTCCCAGCCTGGTTTATCACTCAAAACCCCAATCATGGGTAAGACTGCCGACCTGACTGCTGTCCAGAAGGCCACTATTGACACCCTCAAGCAAGAGGGTAAGACACAGAAAGAAATTTCTGAACGAATAGGCTGTTCCCAGAGTGCTGTATCAAGGCACCTCAGTGGGAAGTCTGTGGGAAGGAAAAGGTGTGGCAGAAATCGTTGCACAACGAGAAGAAGTGACCGGACCCTGAGGAAGATTGTGGAGAAGGGCCGATTCCAGACCTTGGGGGACATGCGGAAGCAGTGGACTGAGTCTGGAGTAGAAACATCCAGAGCCACCGTGCACAGGCGTGTGCAGGAAATGGGCTACAGGTGCCGCTTTCCCCAGGTCAAGCCACTTTCGAACCAGAAACAGCGGCAGAAGCGTCTGACCTGGGCTACAGAGAAGCAGCACTGGACTGTTGCTCAGTGGTCCAAAGTACTTTTTTTGGATGAAAGCAAATTCTGCATGTCATTCGGAAATCAAGGTGCCAGAGTCTGGAGGAAGACTGGGGAGAAGGAAATGCCAAAATGCCAGAAGTCCAGTGTCAAGTACCCACAGTCAGTGATGGTCTGGGGTGCCGTGTCAGCTGCTGGTGTTGGTCTACTGTGTTTTATCAAGGGCAGGGTCAATGCAGCTAGCTATCAGGACATTTTGGAGCACTTCATGCTTCCATCTGCTGAAAAGCTTTATGGAGATGAAGATTTCATTTTTCAGCACGACCTGGCACCTGCTCACAGTGCCAAAACCACTGGTAAATGGTTTACTGACCATGGTATCACTGTGCTCAATTGGCCTGCCAACTCTCCTGACCTGAACCCCATAGAGAATCTGTGGGATATTGTGAAGAGAACGTTGAGAGACTCAAGACCCAACACTCTGGATGAGCTAAAGGCCGCTATCGAAGCATCCTGGACCTCCATAAGACTTCAGCAGTGCCACAGGCTGATTGCCTCCATGCCACGCCGCATTGAAGCAGTCATTTCTGCAAAAGGATTCCCGACCAAGTATTGAGTGCATAACTGTACATGATTATTTGAAGGTTGACGTTTTTTGTATTAAAAACACTTTTCTTTTATTGGTCGGATGAAATATGCTAATTTTGTGAGATAGGAATTTTGGGTTTTCATGAGCTGTATGCCACAATCATCCATATTAAGACAATAAAAGACCTGAAATATTTCAGTTAGTGTGCAATGAATCTAAAATATATGAATGTTAAATTTTCATCATGACATTATGGAAAATAATTAACTTTATCACAATATTCTAATATTTTGAGAAGGACCTGTATACTGCACCATCCATGCACCAAGCAATCCAAAGCGCTTTACAGTAAATCAAATGACAAACAAAAGTAACAAAAACTATTTAAAAAACATTGCATGAGAGAAATGTTTGAAATGCATGTTTAATCTTGAAACTCATGCTTCGATCACTCAGTGATTGTGCAGTTTACTAGTGAGACTGTTGCATTAAAGGCTGCAGTAAGTGTTTTCAGTCCTTACTTGAGGAAGGAACCCACAGTTTTTTCACATTGCAGGTTTTCTGAGAGTTTGTTCCAGAGCTGAGGAGCATAGCAACTAATGCCCCTTTTCTACTGGCTCTATTTAGGTTTCACAGCTCCACACCACTCAGTCTTTCTTAGCGGTTTTCCACCAAAGGAACTATAGTTCTTGAACCAATTTGGTTCGCATGCCTTCAAACTTTGGTGTTATGTTGAGCACAGACACGTCTTTCCACCAGTTTTGGGAACCAAGCATGAGTCACCAACAGTGGGCATTACATAGAATGGTGGCAAGACAGCAGAGCATGCTGGAGTGCGCATGCTGCAGAACAGCTAAATAGGGTCATGGACTTCCAGCTAACTAATTACCATATCCGCCATTTTTATTTCTTGCTGTGATTTTGTAGGCCAAGCTCAAGTATGCCAACGCTGCAAATAGACAAGTCTAAATGTTTGGTTGTTGGTTGTATTAACCCACACAATTCATTACATTGCCCCCAGCATCAGAACTTCTTCGAAGTGCCTCGATAAATTTTATTTTTCATGGGAATGTTCCCACATCAGTGGGGAAATTCCTATTTCCCCCACTTCAAGGCAGAGTGCCTTCACTCGACCCCTGATTAAGGGGTCAGTTCCTTCTGTCTGTGGAATCGACGAACACAGCAAAGGGAAGCTGCAAATGAAGCTAAAATGACACCAAACTTTATTCTAGACATGAATTGTATTGATATGACATCCAGGCCATTGTTTTGATAGCAGTAGCATCATGTCTTCTGCTTATGTTAGCGCTGTGTGCTGCTTTTAGCTCCTTGAGGACAGAACCGTACTGGGTGTTTTAAATAGTATTTTTACATAAACTGTTTTGCATTGTTTTTGCCATTTTTGTCTTGTTTCTGCACTGCTAGATAACTGTATCTCTGCTATCCAACTACAAAAATGGCCAAACGGGTTAAAGTGGAAAGCTCTTTGACCTCGAGGGAGGCGGGGTGTGCAGTATAGTTTCCAGATGACCAGCCGTGTGCAGCAATGGGTAGAGCAGGGGCAATGCTCCGTTACTCCTTACCCCCAGAAACTCTAAACACCCCAGGACTTTATCTGACATCTCAAATAAATGTTTTTAAACTTTGGGTAGGTTTGAAACAGTTAACTTTGTAAATCGTTGGTATACACCTTGAGACTGGTGGCCAGTCCCGGCCTATAGAGACTGGTTCAAAAACGTGTCAATCTAATCAGGCTTTTATGAACAGAGTCAGGAAAAGAAATACTCTGGGACAAGAATTCTGCTTAAAGGAACTATTACTAGCAGCAAAACCTTCAACTCACTATGGGAAGTGATGCATGACTCTGCCTTTGCCCCTCATAACTATGAGGGCACAGTACCAAAACGCCTTCTGTTCACTCATTCTGACAGCAGGAAAACATTTTTTTGCCCCAGCGATTTTACTATAACAAGAAACAATTCATCACTTGTTCCATATTGACAAATTCAGTAAAAACTGAATGCATTTAGCAAGGCATGCAAAGGGCATCAGAGCAGAGTTTCTATGCTATGCTAGCAGTGGTATGATCTAATTTGAGGCTTTGTAAGCGTACATAGTGAATATTAAGTGTTACCTTCGTCCATCCACACATCCACCCATCCCTGCTTATCCTAATTAAGAACACATATAGATGAACTTAAACACACACAGACATAGATTTAATCTGAACCAGGCCTGCTGTAGCTAAACCTAGCTCTGATGTGTGTGCTTACAGCCTGTTTTGCTTTAGGTGATACCCTAGGCTTAAAGCGGTACTCAATACATCCTGTGCATGATCTTCGCAGCTGGTAAACAAGGTTTAGGAGCAATACCATCACCTACCAGAATGGGGTGTTGGCACCAGTGTCACTGGTGGGTGGGCCAGAAACGAGAGACCAGAGAAACATGTTTTTTTTTTTTTTTAAACAGATTGTCTAATCTATAATTATTAAACCAAAATGAATGCATTGAATTCCCATCCCAATCCTCTAAACATTTTAGTCTGGCTGTCCGACTAAGTGTACTTCGTTTTCACAATTTAAAATGGGTTAAGATTGAAATATATTTTTTAAGCATTTCACTATAGAAGTGTCAGTTGCACACAGATTTATCACATTTCCTCTAAACACATCGACAGCAAACCTATCTTATAGCCTGTGATCCGTCATCAGTCCAAACATTAAATCAAAGCATAATCATCTCCTGAATACTTGACTTTTCCTCTTGCCAGGTAAGCAATTGTTGAAAGTACTTACTTCTCACAAGAGCACCTAATAATAAATGTAGAAATTCATCCCCAAACTATGTGTCTAGCTGTTCCATTGCAAAAACAAGCAAACAAGATTTTCTTTTTCCCCATAATGTCTCTGTTTGTACAATTTAAACAGCGCATGTAGCTACAACAGGCGAGTTAAACACTGATCATTTGGTAAAAAGGAGTAAGCTGGGCACCTAAAGCAGCGGTATGGATAGAGGTGAAAAGGCCTGTAGACATAATATCCACTGCAAGCAGATCTACCAACAGCATGCTGATCACACTACCTGCTGAATACAAATGCTCAAAACGACATCTAGTTGCAATGCAGAACAAGGTGACAAGTTTCAACTTCAATCAAATTCAGTGCGTTCAAGTGAAAGCCTTTTGTTGATGATAAACAAATTATTCCCAATACACACACACACACACAGACACACACACATACACACACCCACATACACCATTTTATAGAAAAAAAAACTCTTTCATTCTGATTGTTCATTTTACCATTACATAACAATTGAGGGCTTCAAGGGCCAACCCTCAGCCAAACCTTGTAGGCATTTATACCCAAATTATAAGGTGAGGTTGGTAATTGTTACTCCAAGATCTAACCACCTTTTTGTGCCAAATTACCACAAAGAATTTGACATTTGGCTTGAAATGTGTTTTACAGACCGGTTTAGGCCCCTCTTCTGTTTTTTCTTTGGCAGTTAAGTGTGTACAAGGTCTGGGAATGATTGTATATTAGACGCCAATGCTGCTAACCCACAACATATGGTAAAACAGGCTCTTTTATGCAATCTTTGGCATGAACAGCTAAAAGAAGTTGGTAAAAAAACAAGATCGTTTCTTCAAGACATGCCCATTCACAACATCATGCCAAGTTACAATTCTTCTCCAAGAGGTCAGATGTTTAACCTCCAGAGCAAGCTGGCCAAATTTCCCAGTAGACTGAAGAGCTGCTCAAGAGTGAACATAGCCTTTATTTTTCAGACCAGTCATTAACAAGATCATATAGGTTTTTTCAACAAAATAGTTTATAGTCATGTGTAGTTTTATGGTTGTTAAAAGATAATCCAGATTCAAAGTTCAAACTAAATAGTTTTAAAAGCCAGAGAGGTGAGCAGTTTATAGAAAGGCTTATGGAAGGTTTAAGGAAGCAAAAACAGGAAATCAAGGAATAAAAATCATGTAATTAACTCTTTTCTGTTATGTCAAATTAAAGTCCAGCAGACTTCTACACACCTTCTGTGAGGAGCTTCCTGATACAGTAAATATCCTGATAAAGTATGTATCACAAACACATGAGGAAAAAGCCAATTTTGCTACATGAAAAGGCAAATGATTTGAACTGATCAACAAGTTATTCGGGTATAAACATCAGGTCTGTTAGTCTACATGTACAAGCAAGAATGATGTAGAGGAAACAGATCCATCCTTATGAGCCTTTTCCAATATTTTTTGCAGCACTAGTGGCCTTTAGTTTCTCATTTTTGGACAATGAGCTGACAGGAAAGGGGTGGAGAAGGGGGAAGAGATGCAGCAAAGGTCAATAGGCCAGGACTCGAACCTGCGACGGCATGCATCGAGGACTAAGGCCTCCCAACGTGGGTCACAGCTTTTAAATGTTTCTGTAGGATTGGATTTTTACCTTTGTGTGTTTTAGAGTTTGTGTCATTCATGAATGATGGAGTTTGCATCACTGTTTGTGTTGTTTTTGGCGCATTTGCACCTGTCAACTACCATAGATATCAGCACTCAAACGCAACAGTATCCATCAGCTACAATTTTTTGTTTTAATTTGTATCTGGCTATTGTTTTTTGACAACCCTTTCACAGTTTTAAGTTCATAGTAGAAGAGGCAGCAGAGCAGTACCTCGAGTAACTAGATAAAAATGTCCATTTAGCATGGAAAATCGTAGCATTATCAAAGGCTGAGAGGGTGGTGGTCACAACCTGAACAAGTGTGTACTTCAGCAATTATCAGTAAACCGATTTTATTAAAGACCCATGAGTTTCTACTTGTGGGATTCATCTCGGTTTCTTCAAGTGTTGCCGAAGTCTGTCAACTCCGAGTTCTGTCACTCTCCATATGGTATATATATGGTATACGAGGAGCCATCACAAGCCACAAAGCAATGTGCATTAAAACGACAAAGTTATTACCGATTGCCCAATCAAATAAGACGAACCACCGAACCTCAGTTAATATTATGCCACAGCCGCAAATACTTCTGGACCCAACCATAAAGGCTCCAACTTTGACCTCCTTTTATCTGAAAATGTTTGTTTTTGACTGTTTTTTAAACGGTGACAGAAAAATCTGAAGGCCATTTGTCACTTTGAGAGATTGCAATTCAAAACACCCCTGACCACTTAGTACCGAGTTAGAATATTAATTCTGTGTTTTCTCACCTGATGAATGACCTTGTTGGCTTTACTCGGAAAAATGTCATGGTATCTGAGTGTCCGACGTTTCTTCAAAAAGCCCATAACAACAATGGTGTTGATAAAAGAGGTGAAAAAAGAGGGACTGATACAGTGGAAGATGAAGAGCAAAGAAGTAATCAGCCCTCGGCAACTATGGAGCAAGCAAGTAGCAGCAAGGAGGTTAGGCCTGAGTTCAATGGGAGCAGGAGCTCTGAGGAGAGAGAATGAAAAGATTTTCTCCGACATGCAAATCTGCCAATATGAGAAACGGGTTTGTTTGAGGATGTACAAACATGCAGAACTTAAAATAAATGACAATAAATGCTACTGAAAGTTTAATTCTTATCATTTAAAAAAATAAAGTGACAGAAAAAAATTACTTTATGACAGAATTTTTTTGACCCTATCAGTCAAAATGACGACCTATCTGTTGACCCTCTTGTCGAAGCAGTTCTGACATTCAGTTCTCCATTCTCACCACCAAGGAATAAAACTGAGGAGTGAACTCGTCTACTGTGGTGACCTACTTCCTGCACTGCTACTTAATTATTCAAGAGCTTTGAAATGTTCTTCTGTATGGCAGCATGCAACCCGAGTGTCTCCGTTTGTCATCCATGAACGCTGCAGTACAGATCTTCCATTTATGCATGCAAGGATGCCAGGGTGTGTGTATATTGTGACTGTGTACTTATGGGTACATTGATCGAGTTTTATTGCCTGTATGCATGCAAATTTTACTTGATTTTAAACAGATCCAGCAGGTGCAACGATGAATTTTAGTTGAATTTTTGACAGTGTGGCTTAGTGAGTTGGACAATATGAAATTTAGGTCAGTCTTAATACCAGCAGGATGCAGAGGACTAAACTGAAATGTCATTGATTAAGTCTATGTGTCAGGTTATATGACATGCTGCACTCCCAACAGAAGCACACTTGCCTGTAATTAAACCTTATAACATGGCATTGTCACCCATATTTTCTTGCGTCTTGGCTGCCACTACTAACATGCTTTATGGAAAAACAGCTGTGCTGTAACTTGCATTCATGATAAAAGGCTTAGGTTAATAAGAAATAAATACTGCCCAAAACCGTGGCCTAAACACAAACGAGAGTAATGTCCTATAGCATGCCTTCATCTGGATGGCGTAACATAGTCAAGTAAACTTACCCCAGTCACTTACCCCAGAGCTATTTCTAATCTCTGCTAAGATGGTATTTGGCTCTCATTTACACGGTTTTGATATGGGTGACTGGTTCTAACAGCAACTTCCCTCTCATCAAAACAAAAATGAAAACAGAACAGCCTTATGAATAAAATAAGACGCACCTCAATTAAACAGCTAATGCCAGCAAACAAATGGATCTGATGTTTTAAATGAAACCTCTCTAGGAACACAGAAGGACTTTGAACAATGTCCCTGAGAAGCTTGGTATTAGAAAAATTATCAAGCAGCAAAAATATCAAGCAGCATTTTTAGTCAGCAGTCAATGAGAATTATCTAATAGTTTTACCTTTGTAAGAATTATAATTATTGATTAATTAATATTTATCCAAAATCATAATTAAAAATCATAATTCAGGAAAAATAATTTCTTAACCAGAAATCATTACTTACGAATAGAAATCAGAGATGTCCTCTGGTGTTGTGACTATGGGCTCAAAGCTCTTTAATAATTACAATTAGCTATTCATCATTAATAATTGATAAATTATTAACCAAAACCACAAAATGTCACTGTTTATTCAACCGCTTCACTGAAGGTGAGGGAACTTCGAACTTGTTTTGACAAATAAATCATTCTTGCACGAAACAAACACAAACGCTTCTCTTAATTATATATATGAAGATTTATTGAAGCCAAATAATCCTGATATACCATTATTCTGGTCCAAAAACCTTCACCTAACAAACATGCACTGTTCTACACAAAGGAGATAAAAATGACTACCTAACAATAATACAAAAAAATATATGCGCATTTAGTGTCTATGAAGATCAAACCAGCAGTTTTATGGACAAAATGTGCAATTTGGGTTCAAAGGAAAGTGAAATCCTCCTGGTGTGTTGATGTCTTGATTGCAGGTAAAATGGCCACTACCATCTGGAACAAAGAGTCATAAAACTCTGAGGCAGGAACTCAGTGGAAAAACTCCAGTAATGAAAACTGGAACAAAGGAATGGTCAGACCACGAGGCCCAGACCGCAGTTGCTTTGAATGAAAAACTTTTAAAGGTCCAACTTCTAACTCTTGGCTGATTTAGGATCAGCCGGACAAAAACATGAACACGCACGATTCAGCAGTGCTTGCGCAGCAAATCAAAACACCACTCAGCATAAAACACTTCTATCAGTATTCCTTGCAACAGGTTGATACCTTAGATTAACTACTGGTGATTCTAAATCACCTTAACTATGCCTCATCTTGCCCAGACTTCTAAATGCACCTATCCAGTTTAACATAAAAAGAACAAAATTACTTTGACATTGATTTCTTCTCTTCACCAGTTGAGGATGGATCAGGTCTGAAGAAAAACAAGGGGGGGGGATCTCACGTCCGTGATCACCTCAAAGGGAAAAAAATAAATAAAAATGGTAAAATCCTCCACATATGCCCCTCTGTTGCGTCGTCCCACGAGACACGCGGGAGATGGCAACGAAACTTTTTTTGTTCGGCGGATTTATAATCCCGGTGACGTCAGAGCTGCGATGTCTGTTGAGCTGCATATGTCAAACTGTGCGACCAAAATGGATGACTCAAACACCTTTATATGTATAAAACTAAATGGTTGAATGGAAAAAAGCTCAAATAAGCACTTTTGCCATGTGTATCCTATGCAAAGACAGCACATTCTGTAGTACGACTTCTGAGGCACTCCTGGTCCTTCAGGCCTATGCGTACTACTTTACCAGTAGACATAGGATAAAGGGTACAATCCCTCTTTCAGCCAGCTGACCAGAAGGACACAGTAACTGTTTGCTGCATACAGAGAAAACTCTAGTCACACCAACACATTGTCTATAATCCCTACAAAAATGAGAAAATCTCAGCTCTTTCTAGACCATACCGTTTTTTAACTTTGGTATAACTCGATATCAGTGCGTAGAGTACCACCAAAATAGGTTTTTTTTTGGTGAAAATCAAAAACTACTGTGATGAATTGAGTTTTCTGGAAGGACAGATAAATTCTTTGCTGCTTTTGAGACAACACAGTGACAGATGTAGAAACAAGCTGACCTCCAGACCCCATCAACACCTCGGCCATGAAACCCGACATATACCCCCCGACCCTTTGAGGACTGCATCCTAACTACAAGAACAGAAGCTTATTTAAGATGAGAGCAAAGTCTTGACTTTGCAGGCTGCCAGCCTATAGAGGAGGGCTAAGGAGATAATGCATTAACCAACGTCAACGATGATTAGATAGCTGGTTCCAGCCACAGCCTTTCTATTTTGCAATCACACAAAATAACAAAACTGCTCATCTTCCCACAGGTTACCACTAGAATTAATCTAGTGTTGCTTGCCATTAAATGGCGCTTTGATCATGAGTAATATGAGATACAGCAACAGCCCTGTTTGTTCATGATGTGCTACCACACTGAGTCACACACAACATTCCTCAGAAACAAAACCTCCCAGGTGCATCCCACTAATGAGTAAGATTAACACTCAATTCATACTGATCCAAGTGTGGATTTCACAAAGATGTATACAACGTCACACATCTTTCTGATGGTGGAAAAGATACTTCATCTCTAGATGCATTAAGATAATAAAAGATAACATGTAACTGTAGCAAAACAGGAAAGATTCACACCTCTAAATAATCACAGTAATAAAGTTAGAAGACAGTCCTAAAATATTTGATGAGCTAAAGAAAAGAGCTGGAAATGTACTATGGTTCTGAATACTTTATATCTACAAGTAGAAAATAAAGCTTTCAACCAGCTAAATGAACGACAACCTCTTCAAATTTTCTTAAAAATTAGAAAATTGGGAATCTTCACAAATCCCATGAAACACAATAATTCTTATACCTCCTCATCTTAAAATAACCAACTCTTTACACCGGCCTGGATACACCAGGAGAATCCAAACATTCTTAAAGCAGGACTGGAACCGCTGCCAGTCAATCCTTAACCTGGGACCAACTCTTAATGACTATTAAGACCTTAACAGTTTGCTCACATAAAAATATACCAAAACAGAAAGGCTCAAGAAAACATGGGAAAATAAATAAAGGTATTTGCTTTGGAAGACTATATTGTCAATGCATGGATAATGGCAAATGAAAAATACACATTCTCAATATCCAAAATCTGTATACAGGTCCTTCTCAAAATATTAGCATATTGTGATAAAGTTCATTATTTTCCATAATGTCATGATGAAAATTTAACATTCATATATTTTAGATTCATTGCACACTAACTGAAATATTTCAGGTCTTTTATTGTCTTAATACGGATGATTTTGGCATACAACTCATGAAAACCCAAAATTCCTATCTCACAAAATTAGCATATTTCATCCGACCAATAAAAGAAAAGTGTTTTTAATATAAAAAACGTCAACCTTCAAATAATCATGTACAGTTATGCACTCAATACTTGGTTGGGAATCCTTTTGCAGAAATGACTGCTTCAATGTGGCGTGGCATGGAGGCAATCAGCCTGTGGCACTGCTGAGGTCTTATGGAGGCCCAGGATGCTTCGATAGCGGCCTTTAGCTCATCCAGAGTGTTGGGTCTTGAGTCTCTCAACGTTCTCTTCACAATATCCCACAGATTCTCTATGGGGTTCAGGTCAGGAGAGTTGGCAGGCCAATTGAGCACAGTGATACCATGGTCAGTAAACCACTTACCAGTGGTTTTGGCACTGTGAGCAGGTGCCAGGTCGTGCTGAAAAATGAAATCTTCATCTCCATAAAGCTTTTCAGCAGATGGAAGCATGAAGTGCTCCAAAATCTCCTGATAGCTAGCTGCATTGACCCTGCCATTGATAAAACACAGCGGACCAACACCAGCAGCTGACACGGCACCCCAGACCATCACTGACTGTGGGTACTTGACCCTGGACTTCTGGCATTTTGGCATTTCCTTCTCCCCAGTCTTCCTCCAGACTCTGGCACCTTGATTTCCGAATGACATGCAGAATTTGCTTTCATCCGAAAAAAGTACTTTGGACCACAGAGCAACAGTCCAGTGCTGCTTCTCTGTAGCCCAGGTCAGGCGCTTCTGCCGCTGTTTCTGGTTCAAAAGTGGCTTGACCTGGGGAATGCGGCACCTGTAGCCCATTTCCTGCACACGCCTGTGCACGGTGGCTCTGGTTGTTTCTACTCCAGACTCAGTCCACTGCTTCCGCAAGTCCCCCAAGGTCTGGAATCGGCCCTTCTCCACAATCTTCCTCAGGGTCCGGTCACCTCTTCTCGTTGTGCAGCGTTTTCTGCCACACTTTTTCCTTCCCACAGACTTCCCACTGAGGTGCCTTGATACAGCACTCTGGGAACAGCCTATTCGTTCAGAAATTTCTTTCTGTGTCTTACCCTCTTGCTTGAGGGTGTCAATAGTGGCCTTCTGGACAGCAGTCAGGTCGGCAGTCTTACCCATGATTGGGGTTTTGAGTGATGAACCAGGCTGGGAGTTTTAAAGGCCCCAGGAATCTTTTGCAGGTGTTTAGAGTTAACTTGTTGATTCAGATGATTAGGTTCATAGCTCGTTTAGAGACCCTTTTAATGATATGCTAATTTTGTGAGATAGGAATTTTGGGTTTTCATGAGTTGTATGCCAAAATCATCCGTATTAAGACAATAAAAGACCTGAAATATTTCAGTTAGTGTGCAATGAATCTAAAATATATGAATGTTAAATTTTCATCATGACATTATGGAAAATAATGAACTGTATCACAATATGCTAATATTTTGAGAAGGACCTGTACAGTGTATATTCATATCCTCAAGCAAACTACAGTAAAGTATTCTAATGAATTGCAGAGATAAATGACCTTAAAATGCACATATATCATACATAAATTAATTCAACTGTATATTAGTCCCACTGATGGTGGTTCTGATCCATGATTGGAGCTAGCTGACTCTCATTAAACGTGATAGCTTAAGTCCCCTGAACAAACTAGACTACTTTCAGTGGGCTCTTGGGTAAATTGGGATTCCTTGTGAGCCAGCGAGTCGCGTAGCTGACGTCATCACTTTTACAGCGGTTAATTTTCAGCTTTGTATGTAAATACAATTTGCATTGACAGACCAGCCGTTTTACATCTGAGAATTGTGTAAAGGATTTTTGTTTTTCACTTGATTAATGACATATTAATAATTTTTCACAGATTTTACATGTTAGGTAGGTTTTACCAGTATATATCACATAGTCCAGTATCCAAGGCATTAAAATAAATCATTCAGGCATGCTGCTCGTCTTACGTATTTTGATGGAAATCTGATGCCCGGCAGCACCTTAACTAGAGGCCGCCTTAACAGTGACGCTCTGCCACGGTGGGGGAGACGTACGCAGCGCAGCACTCCATTCTCGGAAATGGTATAATTTTCATCTGAACGTGCCACCACCAAGTTAAAATAGTGAACACGTATAACAGAATTTTGTTTTATGAGTGGATATCTGTGTCATTTATTTAATATTTTTGCATAAATAAAATTTTAAATTAGATGATTTCAAATGAGTTTTTCTCAAGGACAATTCTACTTCCATTCCTGATGTCACATCATTGGCAGTTGTTGATTGGCCCGTGTGACCTGAACTAAAAGCACAAATTATTAAAAACCTATATTTGTTTTCCATTAATCTTTTAATAAGATAAATTAAAATATAAAAACATGAATAAATAGATGACTAAAAGTAAAAGACAAATCTATTTTGTACCCAAAAAAGTCTGGTACCAAATGTCAAAAATACATTTTTGATCTTACGAGTCGCTTATTTCTAGCTATTTTGTGTAAAACACAGTGGGTGACTTGTTCAAACCATAATACTGTAAAAAAAAACAACCTACCGACCTAAATCAAGCAAGTCTGTGACCTAAAAAATTGTGAAAGCAGCAAATACATGACAGGTATGAGCATGATCTTATTTTGTGCATCCTCCTTTCCCATCACAGCTGTTGGGCCGTCGTCACCTTCATTACAGAGGCGCAGATGGAATGACCCAGAAAAGTCACAGTGGTTCAATAAGGTGAGACATATTGGTAAATCTAAACCCCAAAAGAAACTAACTGCTTATCATACTGTTCTTACACAGAAAGCTTCTCCTTTCTAACATTATCAATAGGCCTTTGTAAGAAAAGCACATTAAAAAGAAATATTTTCGAAACAAAACATCACAGTTTGGTATAAATGTTACGACCCGAAACTGTCGTTTTTCAAAAAGTGCACCTGGTTCATATTTGAGGTCTGTTTAGCCTACTATGCAGAAGCAACAGATCCGTGTGGCTGTAATGATTTTATCTGTATGTTTCTCCTTCGAACGCGTAAAAATAAAATCTAAAATGTTTAAATATATGCATTTCTCCCCTAAAGACAAACAACTTTTACACCTTGCTTTGAGTAGATTTCATTGTTCCTTGGAGTAAGCATTGCCCAGAAAGGAAAACAAACACTTTGCATCACATTTTGGCACAACAAACATTTTATGAGTGACTGATTTCACGTATTTTCACGTATTTCCTGTTAGGCGTGAAAACACAAAATAAATTATTCGCCAACATTTACAGAACCAAAATAATCCAGTTGTGAGGCAACAGCAGGAAGCGTTAAGGTTGGGCAGTCATGTGTAATGTTTTCTTTTTAGTGTTTGAGCATTACTTGATACAAGGATCTCCTGTCAGACGTTAACCCCACAACTAGAGACCGGCTGTTACCTGGTTTCAATAGATAGTTGGCTACGAGTGGCTTGACTGCAGGCCAACTCATTCATCAGCTGAAATCAGGTCAGTGGATTCCCAGTTTGACGATACAAAAAAAAAAAAAACAACGCTAAATTGTGTGACTGATTGTTCTAAATTTTTCCTCAACTCAAAAATATAAAAACAACAAATGCTATAACATTATTAAAACTAAAATAATCCATATGTTAAATTATTCAGGAATAGGCATGATTGGGTTCTGTCCTGTTTAAAATAAATGCAATTGCATCATGGTATATATTTTTATCTGTCAACACTATGACAGATTGGTGTTTTTCCTCTGGTCATCATATATAAGAGTCTTATGCTGCGCACAACTGTGTTTTTATGTTCCCACTGTTCTGGGAACATAAAAACACAATCTGCACAGTTAGTCTCATCAGATGAGACTCGTACAAAACATAGGAAGAAAACTATGCTTTGTATGGGGGGGTTCAGCTGAGCTGTACTTTCATAACAGTAAAGCGCCCGCTTCAGTGATGAATTAGACGGGTTGTAACTGTTCTTTTTTTAACTTTCAGATCCAAACGGGTCTTGAAAACTGGGAGTTCTTCAAATTTGGTGACAGTGGTGCAGTACACGAGTGTCAGGTGCTAATACTGTGTCAATTACAAAACATTTAATAAATAACATGTTTTCCTTAGCTGCTGAATGTCTTCTATTAACCACGATGTGTGTCTGCTACATTTCCCCGTAGCTAAAAATTTGGACTGGAATCTAAACCCATGTTTAATTACTGCCTGCGTGTGTTTTTGTACAGACTTTAGAAAGCCAACCTCATCTGTTCTCATTTAATCCCTTTAAAGTGAATGGATGTTAACACCTTGATGAATGGCTTTCAAAATAGAAAAACTCAAACAACATTGATAAACAAAATGGGTATGTTACACTTGGTCATTACAATATTAGGAATAAAAATTTTGAATAAAAAATTTTAATAGAAATTATTTAGCATTTGGGGCTGCAGTCGTGATTGAAATTAGTCCCATTTTTTTGTTTCCAGTTTAATATTTGACATTCCCAACATGCTGTATAGTCTGTCTTTTTTTATTGATTGATTGATTGATTGATAAATAAATAAGGACTTCTTTTGATTTATCGTTCTCATGCTAGAGTTAGCAAGTTAAACCTTTAAGTTGTTTCATACTTTAATGAAGCTTAAATCTTTTCTATGTTTTATTTTGTGATGGGTTTAAAATGCTTAATCTGCCTGTTACAAAGGAAATAAACTAAAATTACTATTTTGAAGGAATATTAATCATTTAGATACATTATAAAATTAGTCTACAGATTAAGGAGAAAACTAAATGGTTATTTGTGGCATATCTATTATTAGGTATGTTACTATGAGCAAAACTGCAGCTCTGTAGTGATTACACTACTGATTGCATCATCCCCTTGAAAAGATTTTGTTTCCAATGACAACGTAAAGTAAGCATACCCAGAATACCATTGGTTATCTTTTGCTTATTTTTTTTCAATCCCCGTTTGCAAAGTAGCGGGGGGGGGGGGGTAATGTTGACGTTTTGATCCAAAGACCAGCTAAATTATTTCAAATCAACAAAATACTCTGTTAACTAAAATATTAAAAGGTAACTATATCGAAAACCAATTGCTTTAATATGTGAACACAGGCTAAATAGGCCTGTACAGGGTCAGAATAATATAATAAGAAAGATTGGAAATAGTATTCAATCTTAATTTCAGAATACATTCCTAATTTTTATGTTGCAACAAAAAACAAAACATGCAACCAGAAGGTATTTCAGTTTCAAGGCAGAATGTTCTTCATCACTGCATTTGTGAATATATTTAAGAGTAAGAAATTTGACCCTTTGGTTAAAACAGGGACTAGGACATGTAGGACATGTTAATTAACTGACATTTACTATAAATAACTAAAGAGGCTGAATATTCATCATAAATCAACAACTTTTGGCAATTTCTGAAATTAATTCTGAATACAGGCAAATGTGCTGCAATCAAACATTTAAAATTTTGATGTAAATTAGATTACCCCTGAATTTCAGTTCTTAGAAACGCTGTGACCACCATAATCTGCACCCTACACGCATAATCTTGATATTATTTAAAAGTTCTTCCTACGAAGATGCACTGCATCACTGAATTACAACATCTTTTTTTCACATTTTACTCGAAACAAGAGAGAATGACAGCTCTCATTGGTGACTGGTGATGTGGTTCAACGTAAACTTCAAGTGTCAGCATTAGGATCGGTTTTCAAAACCACAGCACATCATCAACTGTTCAGTTTCAGTCCTCATGCATCAAATCTGAGTTGACGTCTCAGTCTACTTGTATCTTTGTTCCCCATATTTACTACAGTCATAAATCAAAACATATTACCAAATCATGAAGAAAAAAACTGATTTCACCTGCAATCACACGCTAATGATAAACTTCATTAAGTAAACTTGTATCAAATCCCTGTTTACAACTGGATAGCAAGCTAAACTATTTAAACAGACGCAGAAACACACTGGGACGTGTTAGATAGTTGACAGTACGTTTTTACAGTAAATACTACAATTGCTGTGTATGGTGTGGTGCTTTTAAAAAAATAAACACAGCCGTTTATTTATTTCCTTTCAAGAACACAAGCGCTAGCTACCCAGCAGCTCTGACAGCTAGCCTAGCTAACACTTGAGCTATTCGCTAGCTTAGCATAGCCATGTAGCACGTGTTTCTGATTTATAAGATAATTAACGGGCTGACGCTGGCCAGCTAACTGGAAATACTGTTAGTGTCCGAGGACCCAGTTGATTGAGCACTTGGTAGTCGTTTATTTCCAATCGGTTTAATATAAAGCACGGTTATACCGTAACGTGTCGACTTAAAAAGGTCAATAATGCTATGTATGTTTGTTCTCCAAAGAATAGCCGGACCCCGTCATCCAACAACACAGCAGACCCCCAAACCAATGGACAGCCAGCAATGGAAGCTAACTAACCTTAGCGGCGGGGCAGGAGACACCATTCGGTGGTAAAAACGTTCAGTAGGCGACGTCCAATCCTCGTCAATCGATCCAAAGTGGCTTAAAGGTTTACTTGCTTCGAGTTAACGTCTCGCCCCCGAATTAATCCACAGGAAACTGTTGTTTTCGTGTAAATTTGCTCCGTTAGCAGATTTCTGCGGTGTCGAGCCAGTTCCTGCACAAGTAATGATACTCCCTGAACCGCTGCTGCTCAGACCGTTGCGGGGCTGAACAGCCTTTCTGTCTCTCCATAGGTCCATAGCCTCTATCGCCCCTCCTCCTTACTAGAAGACCGCAAATTCCCCTTCACACAACAAATTCACCGATCAATCCGTGTGCTGTTGAAGCAAAATATTTGTTCAAGAGACTATTACGAAAATAAAAAAAATACTTATTTCCTTGAAAAAAAAAAAAATTATTTAGTGCCTCTTAATTTTTGATCTTTTAATAAAGCTGTTCATGTTGTATAACATTTTAATTAAAGTGCGCTTGAGATGTGATTAGATTAGATTCACTGTATAGCAATTCATCTGTATATCGTTTGCTTGTGTGTATGTGTAGAAACACTGGTAACCAGATGTTGGGCTTATGAGATTCTCGCAGTATGGGAAACTGGAGTAAAATAATAACATTGACCAACAATTTAAAAGAACATTTAATTTCATGATCTAAGCATTTTTGCTTAGAAAATCAGAAAAGCAAAAATTATTCCCATTTTTGATAAAACATTGATTATACCAGTTATAAGATTGACTAAGATTTTCACATAAAAACTATAGAATTCACAACTTAATTTAGTAGTTTTCAAGTCCTTATTGTGTTGCATATTAAACCTTTTTGCCATTCAGCTCTTTATAAAGTATAACAAGCTAATATGAGGTAGTTTGGCTTTTTGCTTAGGGAGCAAATCTGCAGTAGTTTTAAAATAGTTTTACCTGTATAACAGTGATAGGTGATGCTCCTTCACTTTCCACAGCCAAATCTGTCTTTTTTGTAAGAGAGCAAAATTTAGCTGCCTTCGTTCAGCCAACTAACAGGCAGTGCACAGCAACAGTTGGGCGAGTGTCAGTACTGCTGTAGTCTATGCTCCATACAGCTGCTATCACTGTATGGCACTTTCTCTAGCTTTTCATCTAAAGGATGAGATGCTAGAGATTCAGCAAATATTATTTTGACTGTAGGAAAATCTTAACATATGTAATTGTCCGAGCCACCGCACCCTGTTGGCGGACAGATGCCTCTGATCTCCCCAGAATTCTTTTCCCCAGAAGCGTCACCTCTGCTTCCAATCACTTTCCCTTAAAAGGAATGACTCTCAAACTGTTCTATACTCTCAATGCTTTTATTCTAAATAAGACAGAGGAAAGGTTACAGAGATCAGCGCTGATGGCTCCAGTCCTTAACCCGCTCGGTGGTTAAGATGACAAACAGCCCCGAAAGAAGGTCACACATGGGTTTTATGCCTGGTACTCCCTGCAAGGGATGCACACTCCCTCAGTGTTTATCAGTAGACTATGTGACACCATTCTGGTGTCTATCTGATAGTGTGTGTAATAGCAGGTGTCGAACCTTGAATCTAAGTGTGGCTGCTGCAATCTAATAGCTCCTCTTACAGTATGTACCACAATCAACCCAATGCATTAAACTTTATGTCAAACTGTAGGTCACTGTGGATTATTATCCTATTCTAAGAAAATTTAAAACATTAGCATTCATACTTTATCATTCTGGTCTGTGTGTGAAAGCTCGTCTATTAGTAATAGTAAGCAAGGTTATTTCTAACATAATATTCACTATTACTAACTTGGGAACCATATAGATCACATCCCAATATTTTGCAGGTGATAACACCTTACTAACAGGACCTTTATATGGAGGACCAATCCTGCCATAATTAGGAATAAATACAGAAATAAATAAATAGCTTGACAAGGATCGGTCTTCCATACCTTCAGAGGTTCTCAAGAGGTGAGCAGCTCCAAGTTGGCATTTCCAACTCTTAGATTGTGATTACTTGGAAAAAAATTCAGTCTTACAGAATATGGATAGAAACTCAATCATGTGTGGAGGAGCTGAAGTATCTTATCTAAGGATTCACCAATGGCTGAAAAATTAAATGTTGATTTAGGGCGTGGCGCTGATGGTGTAGGGGTTAAGCGCGCGACCATATACAGAGGCTACAGTCCTCGAAGCGGCCGTCCCAGGTTCGAGTCCCAGACCTGGTGATGTTTGCCAAATGTCTCTCCCTCTTTCCTGTCTGCCTACTATCAAAAAAATAAAGGCCACTAGTGCTGAAAAAATATCTTTAAAAAATTTAATTTTGAACTCACCATCGGTTAGGAAGCATCTTCCACAACATTGTGGCCAGTGCACTTTACTTTTGTTGGGAAGATGAAAGCATTGAATGTCTACCTGAGTGGTTCTCAAACTTATTTTAATGAATGCCATCCCCGGAATGCTAAGTTCTCCATGTACCTTTGTAATGAATGTCATTAAAGGAAAGGGATTTTTCAGGCTGTACAATGGCAAAGTTGGACGCACTGTTCCCTTTCAGCAAGAAGATCCTGGGTTTAAACCCTGGCCTGGGGTCTTTCCGCAAGGAGTTTGCATGTTCTATGTAGACGATGCATGGAAGAAACTCTTCAGATTTTTCCAGTTGCCACTTCAAGTTTGGTTGAAGAATCCAGTTTGATGTGTGCTGTTCTCGTCTGTCCATTTAGAACAGCCACATATTTCACATAGTACAGGCTTGGTTCTTCCAGCTGAATGCAAATTTAAACAAAAACCTTAATAAAATGTCTTATCTCTTTTGTGCCTTCTGCTGCTAGCAGCTTTTGCAGAGACATTAATCTCACTGCATAAGATAGTAGCACTTGTCCCTAGTATACGATTTCCCATTCCACGTCTTCAAATTAACCATAAAGGACAATAACAATGTATTTCTCAGGGCTTTATGCATTAAAAACTAAAACTCATGACAAAGTACCCTCTGTTCACCTCCATCTGTATGTGAGGGCCAGACTCCTCAGTCACTGCAAGATTCACTACTGGAGGTAGTTGTTGATCCCCTTGTTTGAACTGCGGCCCACATTTGGACTAAACAATCTGGCAAGTAAATGGTCGTATGTCATATTAAAGAAAATCTACATCGTAAGGTTGTCCATGTTATGATGCAAGAACAACCCCAACCTCTGCTCCATCATGTTCTCCGGGTCAACTCAAGCACTGACTCCACATAAACTCCACATCTGTGTGCCTTGATTCCCATGGAGAAGTACAAGCTGTGAATACACTAGGTTAGCATTGAAGGATAGTTTTCTGAAGATCACAGCATCTCATGCTGTGTACATGGTTGATGACCGTACTGAAGCCAGTGGATCCGAAATCTGCAAATGATCTGAAACCTTTCAATCGGCTTCACACAGCTAAGAAGGCTGCAAAAAACACCACCCATGCTGCAGCCCTTTGCTGTCACAGTAAATCTTTTGAATAAATGTCTGCCTGAAATCAGTGAGTATGATTAAACAAAGAAAGTCACAGTAATGTAATCTTCTGACAGGGTTTGACAGACTGCAGACAACAGCTTCACTTCATTTTATGATTTAAAATGTTTGATTCCATATGGCCAAGACATTTAGTATTTGGCACATAACTATCTGGAACGCTTCAGACGCGCCATATCTTGACCTAAATCATAGCAACAGCTTTCCCTATGATGTCAGATGGGATTGTTTTTCTTCCCTGTTTTTTTCTTTCAGCTATGTGGTTTGGGAGCCCCCCTCAAATCATCTGTAAAACCACCATCTCCTCATTCAGCTATCAGAGCAAGAAAGATAACTGTTTGTTTCAGCTGTGTTATCTGGACCTAGGCGGGTGCCTGAATAATACATCCCCCTATCTCTGCCCCGTTTTGCAGCTCTATGCTAAAACACAAATGCTTCTCAACTGGCAGTTTTGATGTTCACAGCTGTGGTCATCTGCAGCCAGATGAACAGCATGACCACCTCAGAATCTAATAAAATAATTGGAAATGTTTCATGATTGCTGAAATGCATTTGCAACCCACTTCAGAGGGGAGCACATGAAGTATCTCTTTCCACAAGTTACAGGAATATCTGGAGTGGGTTGTTTTAACAGATCCAGGGCCCGCATGAAAGGCAACACTAAAGTGGTTGGCCCAATTAAAGGACTTTGAAGATTTCAAAGCCCGTCAGCTGAGGAATGCACTGTAGTTATGAACTAAAACTTGAGTAAATGATCCTGAAGGAAAACAGATTATGGTGGGGGATTATCATTCACAAAACAAAACAGGTATTTTAATAGGTTTTAATAGGTAGGTTTAATAGGTTGATGATGAAGCTTTGCTTTGCACACTTCAAATACTCTTCTACCAGTGCTATTCTTCAACATTGCTGGCTAAAAGAAAACCATTTATTCAGCGCCCTCAGCTATTGCTGCCAACCTTTGTAACAATTTGGAAAAAGTCTTAAAATAAATTATTTTTTATTGCTATTGCATAATCTGTGAATGAAAATTGTTAATACTTTGAACAACCCCCTTCTGCCTATCACTTTAGTCCTTCTGCTCTCTTTGGCCATACATTTCGGATCCTTATTGTCCTGAAAGACCCAATTATGATTCATTTAAATTTTTCTCACACAGACCACCAGATCTTTTTTTAAAGGTACTGATGCCATGCACACTAACAAGGTTTCCAGGGCTTTTGGAAGGAAAGCACGTGGCAGTATAATGTTTTTTTTTTTCTGGCACCCCTCTCTAGTAGAATGTAGAAACAATGGAGACTTGGTGAATTTTCCCCCACTGAATAAACAGACTTAAACAAAGTTTGGATTTTCCAAAATAGTAAGTTTCTGATTTTGCTGTAATACCAGGGATGTCAGTAATTGTGGGTCTGTGTACAGAAGAGCTTTTGGTTTTGTTTTGCTGTCATAGATAGTATTCGGATATCTTTCGATTCAAACACTCCAATCGATGTGAAATATTTCCAAATAACAGTACATGTTTTATCTATAACTGAGTATTTAGATGAACGAGGTTGGTGTGGTGCTGGTGGTGTATGGGGTTAAGCACGCAACCATGTGCAGAGGCTATAGTCCTCGATGCGGCTGTCCCGTGTTCAAGTCCTGGACCTGGTGACCTTTGCTGAATGTCTCCCCCTCTCTTTCGTGTCTACCTACTGTTGTAAAAATGAAAAACTAAAAGGCCTCTAGTGCTACAAAATAAAAATAAAAGAAAGAGATTTGTGTTATATGTTACAGCAGTATAGAGAGCTACTATACTATGCTGTATAGTTTTCGCTAGGACTAAATCCATTTTACCTCTGCTGACTTTTATTATTGGAAGAGCAGGCCTGGGCTGGGAAAATTATATTTTTAAGATTGCATCAGAGGAGACAGCAAGAAATGAGCCTTCTTGTTTCATTCTTTCTGGCTCAGTTTGCAACATCATTTTCCTTATATCAGTCATCAGCCCAGGTTTATCTTTCACAGTCAAATCTCAGATTCACAGCCAAGAGACATCACCTGACTGCCTCTTCCTCGCCATAACAAAGAGAGTGCTGCAAGCAGAAATGGCAGCACCTCACAGCAGAACGTAGAGACTGCCTGCATTGTTGGAATTCCGGCTCAACTTCCTGAGTCTCTCCGCACCTGGTAGACTGCCAAAACACGCTTTTCTCTCTCTTTCCCTTCCGTTCTCTCCTATAAAGATCACATGTTGAGTAAATGGACATGAGACATTCCAGCTTCACACTCTTCTTCCATTAAATGCATCACATCTTCTCATAGTTTACCATCTTTTTCTATCACTGACATGAGCTGACATGAAATTTAGTTTACAGACTGCAAAACAAAGTTGAATGTGTTATGTGTCTTTACTTTCGCTCCAGAGGATTAGCATCAGTCCTCACTCACTCATGTGATGCATATCCTTTAGTGATAAATTTAGATAATGTTGTGTATGTCACGGTTTAATATATTTTATTTTCTTGTCATTAATTGTTGATTGAATTTCATTTTTGTCCCTGGCTGCCGTGACCATGACAGACATATTCACACCTGTTTTAATATCCAAGTGTACCCCTGTAATGAAGCTGGCATCGACACTGCCTTACGGGGACTCGGTCAGCCATCTGTTAGCCTGCATAGATTCATGCGGTGTTCATGGACATAGTATGAATGCTTTCTAACATGAATGCCATGCAATCATGTTAGACTGCATGGCATTCATGCAATCTAATATGAATGTCATGTTAGAAACTTTTGGGTCTTTTGAGGTATGTCACCACCAGCTTTACGCACCTAGAAAACTCAACTTCTAGCCTTTCATTTTTGCAAAACAGTTTAAGCTCAGTCAGACTGGATGGTTTTAAAGTGAAAAATGAATATAGAGAGAGTGGTTGCCTAGTGGTTAGAGAGCAGGGCGTCCTAAAGAGGCCACAAATACCCTGGTTCACATCCCACTGCCTGCCACTCTGGGTCCCTGAGCAAGCCCCTCAATGCTCCCTGGGTGGCAGTCCACTGCTTCCTAAGGAATAGATTCAATGCAGAGGACAATTTCTCAGTTGTGAGATCAATAAAGTCTAAATTATTTCATTAATTAATTAATTTATGTCTTGACAGGGGGGCAGAAGACTAACACAGCAGTCAGCTGCATTGTGCATGACATAATCCGACCCAAATTGCTAAGTGTTAACTCTGATGCAAGTTCTGAGCCTTATATTCAATTCAATTCAAAAACACTTTATTAATCCCAAAGGGAAATTAAATTTTGTTGTAGCTCATATTATGCAGATTTCTTCAAAGAGCTGTTGTAGATGCTGATGGCTGTGGGCAGGAAGGATCTCCTGTAGCGGTCTGTCTTACAGTTGATCTGAAGAAGCTTCTGACTGAAGACACTCTGTTGTTGTAGGACAGTCTCATGAAGAGGATGCTCAGGGTTCCGATGTTTTTCATTTTATGAAGATTTCTTCTTTGCACAATGATCTCCAGAGGTTCCAGAGGAGTCCCCAGAACAGAGTTGTTATGATAGAGTTGTTGACTTTAACATTTATTTGAAGAACAATACGGACTGACCTACTGAGGATCAAGATTAGCAAGGGACAGTAATGTTTTATCTCTACAAAGGAGGGTCTAAGGTCTGACCATCAGACTCCACTCCCCACCTCCTTTGTCACCAATAAGTCTCACCCATGGTTTCCACCTCACCTTTTACTGTGGTGATATTATTTTTAGTATTGTGTGCAGTGTTAGTTTTCCTCTACACATGAAGGCCAAAAAGTAAAATTTTGGTGTCATCTGACCAGAGCACCTTCTTTCTTTTGTTTGTTATGTCCCCTACATGGACGTAGATGTTATGTTTTTTTTTTTTCAACCACTGATTTCTTTTTGGCACTCGTCCATAAAGACCAGGGCCCGTATTTACAAAGATTCCCAGAGTCCTCTCAGATAGCTCCTATGTTAGCCTAACAAATCCTTGCAAAGAGTCTTAGCTTAAGAGTTATTCTGTTCGCTGCTGAGAGCCACTCTGAGCAGGGAGACAACAGAAATTCCTGTCTTAGTAATGAGGTGTGGTTGACCCTGTTGCTAGGTGTGACGCTGTCATGTAAGAGCTGTGATTGGTTGTTAAACAAAAACAAATGCGCTCCAAGTAATCAATGGAAAGAAATTTACTGATTATAGAATTAAGACTGGATTTAGAAATGTATAAATCATGATGATGACAGCAAAGTTAAATTAACTGTCACACAGCATCAAAATGTTTGAACGTAACTTATTTGTATGCTCATCATTATTTGAATTGCTTATTAGTATGTTTACTTGCCATGCTGGTCATTTTCCTACTTCATCTATTTGATATATAGATATACACACTCTACCGGTCAAACGTCTTAGAATCCCTTTCTCATTTATAACTATTTACATTGTACGTTGATTCTCACTGAAAGCATCAAAACTGTGAATGAACACATATGGAATTATGTACCAAACGAAAAATTGTCAAAGAACTTGAAATATGCTTTATATTTTTGATTCCTTAAAGAACCCGCCGTTTGCTGTGATAACAAAATATTAACCTTTTGGCCGTCTCTCAATGAACCTCTGGGAAGTTCTTTCAAGACTCTTTGGAAAATCATTTCAGGTGACCACCTCATGAAGCTCACGGAGAGAATACCAAGAGAGCAAAGTAGTCATCAGAGCAAAGGGTGGCTATTTTGTAATAATTTAAAATATAAAAATATTTAGAGTTATTTCACAGTTTTTGTTTGCTATATAAATCCATGTGTGTTCATTTATAGTTTTCTTGCCTTTGGTGAGAATCTACAATGTAAATAGTGATGAAAATAAAAAGACCCATTAAGTGAGAAAATGTATCTAAAACGTTTGACCGGTAGTATGCAGACACACACACACTCGCACACACACACACACACACACACACACACACTATGACTGCTGACATCGTCATGTACAATACAGCAAATACTTATTCACCTCATTTACATCTTCCATTTATATAGTGTTTAGATAATTGTATCTTGTCTAGAGTTTGTATTTATTTATGTATATATATATTTTTCAAATTTTTTGAATTTTGCCAAATTTTTATTTTTGAAAGCATTTTCCAGTCTGTGAATAATAATGATAATAGTAAATAATTATGTACTGAATTGTTTGCAATTTCATTAATTTTGTGTTGATGATTATTCATAATTTTTTCTATTATTTATTTATCCTTCTTGATATCACCTTACTAGAGGTGCACCTTTAACCTGTCCTGCTGCTCAAACTATTTTTATTTATTTCCTCTTAGAGGGATGTTAAAGTTGATCTTATCTCTATATTAATAATTGTATGATTGTTGTAGTTTATTTACTCGACTGTTTAGTGGGGAGATCCCTGCGAAGTAGAGCCGGTAGTGTTTTATTAATTTACTATTGTTTATTGTTCAGAGAATATCTCTCCTTTCTCTAAGTCTTTCTGCCATATTCACTGCTTAAGACACTCTTAAGATCACCACAAGTCGTCCTCACTGATCTTAACATTTCATCACGTTAGACACTCTTAAGGTCTAAGATGCTTCGTGAATAACATTTATCATACCGAGAGAAAATTCTAAGAAAAATCGTAGAACTTCTTGAATTCTAAGATTTTTCTTAGAATGACGTCATTAGGAGCTACTTTTAGTCTTAGGATTCTTTGTGACTACAGGACTATATTTGTTGAGGCCATGACTAATAGTTCTGCATAGGCTACTTTCCTGTCCTGTCAACAGTTTCTCCCACCTAAGCACTGGATCTTCCTAACTCCTCCAGAGTAACCCTTGGCCTTTTGGCTTTTTTTTAGTTAAAGCTCTCCTTGTCCAGACAGTCACTTTAGATGGTTGGTCATGTCTTGGTACAGTTGTAGTTGTATCATACTCTTCCCATTTTTTGATGATAGATTGACTTTTGCTGTAACAAACCTTTGACGCCTTCACAGAACAGTGGATTTGCAATGAGATTAAATTATACATAATTAAAAGCTGTCTACTTATAGAGGACTTTTGAAGGCAATTAGTTGCACTGCATTTTATTCTGATGTTTCAGAGAAAAAAGGGCTGAAGTTATGCATTCAACATTTTTCAGATTTTTATTTGTAAAAATTGTGGCAAACCATGTATAATTTTCATTTTACTTTACTGTGATGTGATAATATGTGTTGATTTGTCACATAAAATCCCACTAAAGTACATCATTATTATAATAACATAAACCATATCCAACAGCTGAGAGATGAAGAACTGATGCTTTATTGATGATAAAAGTTCAACTAATTGTTTTCAAGTAATTGCAAATGAAGAATGCCCCCTCTTTTTCTCAAGGACAGAGATAGTTTTGGCTGCAGCATTCTCACTGAGTGGCTAAGTAAGCCTAGAGGGGAATAGTTGCTGATGAGTCAGATTGACTAGCATTTTATGTTAAAAGCCAGCCAGTGCTGAAACCCCTCACTTCTTCCGAGCCGCCCCTATCTCTGCAGCCCTTTGTCCATAAGATAACAGGCTCATGGTCAGATCTTGATCCAGACGAGGTTTAGTCATGTACAACTAGACAAGGTCCTGTCCCAGGGAGGTTCATTTGACGATACATCTAATATTTTTCTGGAAAAAAAGGAGGGGTAATTGATTGTGGTATATATGGGTTGCCATAGCATTTTAGAAGAAGTAGAAAGAGAGAAAAAGCTGAATTTTCAGTGGGAAGACAAAAAGAGGGGGTTCAGAAGAGCAGAAAACCCTCATAAATAAAGCTAATGAAATGGCAGTTGAGTATGAAGAGAGGTGAAATGACTGGTTAGTTCTGACCCACAGTCTGATTTACCCTCAGTGTCCCTGTGAGCACAGTGGGGGGAACCAATTACCTCACCTCATCAATAACATCCCACGGACAGGGAAAAAGGTCTGCTTTCCACACCAACCCCAGGGCCCTGCACTGTGGGCTCTACTAGTGGGGGGATGGGGCGCAGGCTTAATGTAGTCACACATATATAGAGAAAAATGTCTCAGTTTTAGGGTGAGGGGTGTGGGGAGGGATGTCCGCCAAGGCGAGCTGCCCAGAACACACTCAGCACTTTGCTGCCGCTCATGATCACACGCATATGTGTTTTATGAGCCCAGGAAACTGACGCATACTGTCTTTCCCACATGGACATGCTGTCTTTGTTCCTAAACTGTGGGTGGATAAATCCACATAGTGTGAGTCAGATAACACAGGCAGCCATCATCTGAAGGAATGACAGTAGGGTTGTAAATGATGGCTAAGATTCACCTAATTCATAAGTAATGCCATGGATAAATTGGAACAGTGCAGGTGTGTGCATGCTCAGGATTTTAATGTGCTATAAAAGATGCAGAGTCCCAAGTGGAGGATGGAAAAATGTAGAATTTTTTTTTCTGTGAAATAAAATTAAAATAAAAAGATTTAGAAGTATTTTTTTTTAGAAATGAGGTGAAATGTCAATTTTGCTCATGGTGTGTGGAGAGCAAACAGAGCAGAGATAAGAATAGAGCTCAACAGTAGAAGTAATCTTAGCACCTCATGCCTCCCCTCGTGCGTGGGTGTATTTGAGAGTGATCTTTCATGTGCTTTTTTTGTCCTAGTGAGATCACAAGATTGTGGCAGAATGTGTGCAGGCAGGCAAAGTCTTCCCAATGGAGAGGCTTTTCGGCAGCATTGGTTCAGGGAGGAAGCCCCACACTCAAACCTGCCACAAATTGGCACAAACCAAAATTCATGTCAGTCACTTTCCACCTTTGAGCTTTTGTTTTATCCCCTGTTGCTCTCTCGATAGCCAGGCAAATGTTTGAATTTGATCACAGATTTGAGTATTTAACTCCTTGAATTAAGCGAAAACTTAAGATGTGCTCCTGGAAAAAATGTCAGATTATTAAAGCTTTAGAGTGCTCGACCCGACTGAGCATTGTGCTGAGTATGTAAAAAAAACAAAAGGCAGTTTTTTGAATGTCTCTTTGCACAGAGAAAGCTTATCAAAGCACTTCTTTAAATCCAGTGATTCGCAAAAGTGGTCACACCCCTTTAACTTTTTCCATTTTATTGTTACGTTACATCCACAGAGTATTTTAATGTTATTTTATATTAAACCAACACAGTGGTCCATATTTGTAACAAAACGTAAAATGATGCATGTTTTTTACAATGGTTTTACAAATAAAAATCAGAAAATTGTGCCATACATTTGTATTTTTCCCCTTTTGCTGTGATACCACTAAAGAAAATCCATAAAGTAGTTTACAATTGTGAAGTAAAGGTAAAATGCTACACGGTTTTCAAAATTTTAAAGTGTACTTTACATTTGAATTCAGACATTTTAACCCTGACACCACTAAATAAAATCCGCAAATGCAAGTGCATATTTGTGAAAATCTTTGTGAAATGGAAAAAATATTACATCAGTTTTTTGCAAATAAAAACGGTCCATGAATTTGTATTCAGCCCCCATGAGTCAATACTTTGTAAAACTACTTTTCCCCCTAAATACAGCTGCAAATCCTGGAGTATGTCGGTACCAACTTTGGACATTTACATGGACCGCCTTTCTGCACATTATGGAACCTCTTACAGGTTTAAATACAGGATTATTCTGCGTGTAACTACATCCATCTTCACATCCGTGCTTCACTGTCCCTGCTGAAGAAAAGCATCCCCCAGCATGTTGCTACCACCACTACATTGAACTGTGGGGATGATGAGTTCAGGGTGATTCCCAGTGTTAGATTTAGCTGTTTCCCCTACATGATATGACTTATGGCTTTCTCTTAACAACTGTATGCAAAACACACACAGCTCTGTTGTGATTTTGTTTTTGCTGCTCAAGAGTTTGTTCCTGTCATCTCCGTAAAACACAGAGATATTATAGGCTATTCAGCATTGCTCACACACATTAAACAGCTTTACTTGGGGTGGCCTTGATGTTGTTTATTAAATGTATATATGTTTTTGACCCGCTTTATTTGGTCTTTCTTAAGGCATTACATCCAATTGAGGTTTTTTGGCATAATGGAGGCTAAATATGAAATTGTTTTTTATTTTTCCAGGGGGGTTGTCGCAATCTTTAATAAACTGGGATTAAAGATTATAACTGAGGGATCAAACTTCTCAGCCTTCCTTGAAAAGTTTACTATTGTGTTTTAGAAAGGAGAGTCCAACTGACTGTTGAACCTCAGAACCAGGAGGAGCAGCAAGGCTTTCCCCTGGCCATGGGAAGGAGTTAATCAGGGGGTCATGGGAATGTGGTCCACATGGGCTTTGTTGATCTGAAGAAGGCATGCAGCTATTTTGTGGGCCACTCTGCGACAGTGTTGGCTACCTAAGATGTTTTTAAGGGCTTCCCTTTCCTTGTATATTTCCTTTTATACCCAAATTCAGTCATGCTTGCATTCTTAGCACAAAGTTGAGCTTGTTTCCAGTATGTGTTGGACTCCTCCAGGCTACTCGATGTCCCTCGATCCTGTTTGTGGTGATGTGTAGTGGTGGAGAGAAGGGTGTCTGGTTTGAGAACCTCTGGGCCTCATCTCTGTTCTCTGCAGGTATGAGTCTGTTGGCTTTCAAAGGGGGATGACCTTCAGTGTGACTGAAGCAGTCAGAGCCAAGTGTAAAGAGGTCAGGATGAGAGTCAGCTCCTCTAAATCTCAGGCTTTGTCTAACTTGAACTGAGAGATCCTTAATATAGGCGGCTGAAATTAGCTTACTCTATAGGGTGGCCATAAGCTAAGGAACTCCATCATGCATTTGAGGCTCATAGTGGAATCTTTGCTCCTCTGCATCATAGGAGTCAGTTGAATTGGGGTTCAGGCATGCGATCAAGATCCTTCTTGGGTATCTACTTTTGAGGATTTTCTGGGCACATTCCACCCAGAAGAGAAGACCCAGGAGCTGACCCAAAACTCACTGGAGGAACTGCATTTTGTCTCTGGCCTGTAGGGACTATGGATCCCTCCCAGTCCAGAAGGGATATACACTGCTCAAAAAAATAAAGGGAACACTCATATAACACATCCTGGATCTGAATAAATGAAATATTCTCATTGAATACTTTGTTCTGTACAAAGTTGAATGTGCTGACAACAAAATCACAAAAAAATCATCAATGGAAATCCAATTTATTAACCAATGGAGGCCTGGATTTGGAGTCACACACAAATTTAAAGTGGAAAAACACACTACAGGTTGATCCAACTTTGATGTAATGTCCTTAAAACAAGTCAAAATGAAGCTCAGTATTGTGTGTGGCTTCCATGTGCCTGTATGACCTCCCTACAACTTCTGGGCATGCTCCTGATGAGACGACGGATGGTCTCCTGAGGGATCTTCTCCCAGACCTGGACTAAAGCATCCGTCAACTCCTGGACAGTCTGTGGTGCAACGTGACGATGGTGGATGGAGTGAGACATGATGTCCCGGATGTGCTCAATTGGATTCAGGTCTGGGGAACGGGCGGGCCAGTCCATAGCTTCAATGTCTTCATCTTGCAGGAACTGCTGATGCACTCCAGCCACATGAGGTTTAGCATTGTCCTGCATTAGGAGGAACCCAGGGCCAACCGCCCCAGCATATGGTCTCACAAGGGGTCTGAGAATCTCATCTCGGTACCTAATGGCAGTCAGGCTACCTCTGGCGAGCACACGGAAAGAGATGCCACCCCACACCATTACTGACCCACTGCCAAACCGGTCATGCTGAAGGATGTTGCAGGCAGCAGATCTCTCTCCACGGTGTCTCCAGACTCTGTCATGTCTGTCACATGTGCTCAGTGTGAACCTGCTTTCATCTGTGAAGAGCACAGGGCGCCAGTGGCGAATTTGCCAATCTTGGTGTTCTCTGGCAAATGCCAAGCGTCCTGCACAGTGTTGGGCTGTGAGCACAACACCCATTTGTGGACGTCGGGCCCTCATACCATCCTCATGGAGTCGGTTTTTAACCGTTTGTGCAGACACATGCACTTTTGTGGCCTGCTGGAGGTCATTTTGCAGGGCTCTGGCAGTGCTCCTCCTGTTCCTTCTTGCACAAAGGCGGAGGTAGCGGTCCTGCTGCTGGGTTGTTGCTCTCCTACGGCCTCCTCCACGTCTCCTGGTGTACTGGCCTGTCTCCTGCTAGCGCCTCCAGGTTCTGGACACTACGTTGACAGACACAGCAAACCTTCTTGCCACAGTTCACATTGATGTGCTATCCTGGATGAGCTGCACTGCCTGAGCCACTTGTATGGGTTGTAGAGTCCGTCTCATGCTACCACGAGTGTGAAAGCACCACCAACATTCAAAAGTGACCAAAACATCAGCCAGAAAGCAAAGGTACTGAGAAGTGGTCTGTGGTCCCCACCTGCAGAACCACTCCTTTATTGAGTGTGTCTTGCTGATCGCCAAAGATTTCCCCCTGTTGTCTATTCCATTTACACAAGGAGAAGGACTTGTATTAATCAAAGAAATACAAGTCCTTCTCAAAATATTAGCATATTGTGATAAAGTTCATTATTTTCCATAATGTCATGATGAAAATTTAACATTCATATATTTTAGATTCATTGCACACTAACTGAAATATTTCAGGTCTTTTATTGTCTTAATATGGATGATTTTGGCATACAGCTCATGAAAACCCAAAATTCCTATCTCACAAAATTAGCATATTTCATCCGACCAATAAAAGAAAAGTGTTTTTAATACAAAAAACGTCAACCTTCAAATAATCATGTACAGTTATGCACTCAAAACTTGGTCGGGAATCCTTTTGCAGAAATGACTGCTTCAATGCGGCGTGGCATGGAGGCAATCAGCCTGTGGCACTGCTGAGGTCTTATGGAGGCCCAGGATGCTTCGATAGCGGCCTTTAGCTCATCCAGAGTGTTGGGTCTTGAGTCTCTCAACGTTCTCTTCACAATATCCCACAGATTCTCTATGGGGTTCAGGTCAGGAGAGTTGGCAGGCCAATTGAGCACAGTGATACCATGGTCAGTAAACCATTTACCAGTGGTTTTTGCACTGTGAGCAGGTGCCAGGTCGTGCTGAAAAATGAAATCTTCATCTCCATAAAGGTTTTCAGCAGATGGAAGCATGAAGTGCTCCAAAATCTCCTGATAGCTAGCTGCATTGACCCTGCCCTTGATAAAACACAGTGGACCAACACCAGCAGCTGACACGGCACCCCAGACCATCACTGACTGGGTACTTGACACTGGACTTCTGGCATTTTGGCATTTCCTTCTCCCCAGTCTTCCTCCAGACTCTGGCACCTTGATTTCCGAATGACATGCAGAATTTACTTTCATCCAAAAAAAGTACTTTAGACCACTGAGCAACAGTCCAGTGCTGCTTCTCTGTAACCCAGATCAGGCGCTTCTGCCGCTGTTTCTGGTTCAAAAGTGGCTTGACCTGGGGAATGCGGCACCTGTAGCCCATTTCCTGCACACGCCTGTGCACGGTGGCTCTGGATGTTTCTACTCCAGACTCAGTCCACTGCTTCCGCAGGTCCCCCAAGGTCTGGAATCGGCCCTTCTCCACAATCTTCCTCAGGGTCCGGTCACCTCTTCTCGTTGTGCAGCGTTTTCTGCCACACTTTTTCCTTCCCACAGACTTCCCACTGAGGTGCCTTGATACAGCACTCTGGGAACAGCCTATTCGTTCAGAAATGTCTTTCTGTGTCTTACCCTCTTGCTTGAGGGTGTCAATAGTGGCCTTCTGGACAGCAGTCAGGTCGGCAGTCTTACCCATGATTGGGGTTTTGAGTGATGAACCAGGCTGGGAGTTTTAAAGGCCTCAGGAATCTTTTGCAGGTGTTTAGAGTTAACTCGTTGATTCAGATGATTAGGTTCATAGCTTGTTTAGAGACCCTTTTAATGATATGCTAATTTTGTGAGATAGGAATTTTGGGTTTTCATGAGCTGTATGCCAAAATCATCCGTATTAAGACAATAAAAAACCTGAAATATTTCAGTTAGTGTGCAATGAATCTAAAATATATGAATGTTAAATTTTCATCATGACATTATGGAAAATAATGAACTATATCACAATATGCTAATATTTTGAGAAGGACCTGTATATACCCTCCAGAACCCACTGAAGGGACTATATATTCCTTCTGGCCTGGGAAAACCTTAATGTCTCCCAGAATGAGTTGTTGTATTGCAGGGGAGAAGAATGTTTGGGTTTCCTTCCTACACCTGTTACCTCTGCGGCCTGATCTCATATAAGTGGAAGACAATAAACGGATGGCTAGATTGTCCCATCTGTTCATTGTTCCTAAGTTATTTAAACCAATATACGTACTTAAACAAATACATATTCTTTTAAGACCACAGAGGATTGTACTTCAGGCTGAACAGTGGCCAGTTATTAGCACTTTTGCCCTACAGCAATAAAGTCCTGGTTTCCAATCCCAGTCTGGGATATTTCTGCATGGAGTTTGCATCTTCACACTGTGACCTCTTGACTGTTATGTTAATCTCTCTAAGTTGCCCTTAGGCATGAGTGTGTACACGGTTGTTTGTGTTGTGTGTCTCTGTGTTGCCATATGATGTACTGGCGAGCTGTGCAGGGTGTATTCTAGCATGTCTCCTTGAGGAACACAGAGACATGCTATTCAGCAGCTTTAGTCTGGCTGTGCTGACACAAGGGTCAAAATGTGCAAACCCCTGTTTGAGAAGTAGAGAAAATAGCCTATGAAACAAGCAGTGAAGCAAGTGCTTGTGTCCTGGAAACCATTGATGCAGAACTACAGGGTCCTCTGAGAATAAATGTTGCTCTGTAAGCACCTAGAACCTTCCCAGAAAATGTTCTTTTTTTTATTTCACTGACCTCAACTTTTGTCCACCAGCACAGAGCAAAGAAAACTCCATGTATGTCTCAGAAATGTTCTTTTTTATTACTTTTTTGAGCCAAGATGAATCTAAATAGATTACATAATCTACCTAACATATCAATGATTTACTCTAGGAAAAACCCACTGCCAGAGCTGTTAGATGCCGTTCATGAGAGTGTAATCAAACCCTTATTTTGACAGTATGTAAATTCTTATAAAACCATGTGGTTTTCAGTATCACCTCACAAATCAGAGGCTCGAAGTCTATTGTGGTTAACTAGAAGGGCTGTAGAAAATAACAGCGATGGAAAAAATCATCATATGGGAGTAATAGAAGAAGAATTTAGCATTCCACTACCAGAGCTGGTGAGTCACATCCGATCTGAGAGAGTCATGTCAGAAGTGGGAGGGTGGGAGGCATGTGTGGGCTGCAGAAATATGATATAGAAGTGCAGATCCAGCCTGTGAGTGTTCTCTCTGGAACATGCAGAAATGAATTCATCCACCTTGGAACGTCCTCAAGAATTTTCACACTAAGACTGTAATGTGTTGGGAAGACACTTGCAAAGGGTCTTGTGTGACTGAGAGGAGACTGTGACTGAATACCATATTCCTGATACACAGGGGGTGAGATGCACACTGAATATTAATACAATGTTTGCCTTGTACGTCGCCTCATGTGTTATCATGGGACTCCAATCTACTTTTAGATCCATTACCATACATTACCATTACAACTGCAGGTGCAGTTTTATTACTGTCCTGATACACTTTTTCTTTTATTACCCTCAATCTCATCCCTTATTTTGATCCTACGAGTCATTGGTGCCCAGCCATGTGGCAAAAATGTGCTCATTCTACTGTTTCCTTCCAGAGGTTAGGGTTGCTGGGTGATTAACACACAGGATGTGACCTTTAACCCACTGGCAGCTCCTTTCACCATTAATCTAACTAGGCCAGAATTCAGCTCTGATAATGCCATGTTATTAATGATGTTCTTTTGAGGCAGAAGTTTCAAGAGAGATGGTTATCACCTTGCACATGTTCTCAAGACATTTCTAGAAAGAACCGGCAACATAAACACACCATCATTATTCATAATACTTATTTGACTAAGTGTGTGATTGCTTTCATTTGTTGCACATGAGAATAATTCTTTTTTACTGAGTGTCAAGGCTAGTTTGACATTCTGTGTAAATGATACCGTGATGCATGTGATCTAACTCATATCATACCGTGAATGCATGTTCCAGCGAGCAAAATGTCAGCTGTTCTGTCTCATGTGTCTGCATATTACTCGCTGTGTCTCATGCATGTTTAATTGCATATTTACATTTGCTTGCACTCTCTTCCCACAAAGATTTTTGCGTGAGATCAGTGATCAGCTGCGCTTTTTGTGTACAATGGATGAGTCAGAGTAATATAGAAGGGAGGCAAAGCCAGACCTGTCTTTGTCTGGAAACTGTGACAGGATTTATGGATCTCTGCCTTGGAGGCGAGGCTCCATCTTGGTGTATGCGTGAGAGGTGGTGACTGCAGAGCCCTTTGTCTCTCTCATTTTCTTGTAAAATTCAGCCTCTGTATTGCACTAAATGGTAATCCGCATTGCCATTGCTGATCCCAAAAACATTGTAGTCTTGTGATTAATATATAAAATAATTTGTATCCATTCAAAGCTGTCCAGACAGATATGAAGAAATTTGCCAACAAAAACAAAGCCCCTCAGCATTGTTTTGTGACCAAAAGCAGAATGACTGCTAAGGTCTTATGGATGGTATTATTTTTCTCACTTGAATGGATTGTTGCACATATATTCTACTAGAAATATCAGCAGCTTGTGTCTACTTGCCTTAATAACCTGGCCAGTCATCAGAAAAAAAAGGTTTGGAGGATTGGTAAGTACATAGACAAGAAGCATTTTCGACAGGTGAGTGTCCATTTTCCTACAAGGTGTTTCTAATTTTTTCATAAGTGATTGCTTCACTTAGGCATGAGCTGAAAGGAGATTCTCATGGTTTGATAACTTTGTGTAAAAACATTTTAATTTTACATTATGATATTTACTGAATAATTGTAAAGAAAAGTGTATGATATATTTTAATTCAATTGAGTGGTGTTCCTTTAGTTTTCACACTATAGCTCAGTTTTTTCATGACCAGGGTCCTCATGTACGAAGCGTGTGTGAGCACAAAAACCTTGCGACGCAAAGTTTTACACACGAAAGTGTGCGGAAAGTGTGCGGGAATCCACGCAAGCTTTTGACCTGCCGTGAAAATATGTGGCAGCCACGCAAACTATTTCAGTCGACAATAACATACAACAGAAAGCTGAAGGAAACTAAACACGGAGCATCAAACCTGATATTTTTTCATGAGGTTAATCATTTATGGTTTAACCTGAGCGATGAAACCAATCACATTTAGCCTCATATAATGACGTAACACACTTCAACAAATGATGGAAACAACCTCAGTCAGATGTAAACTGTGAAATGTCCTCTGTTTTGTCACCTGTGGATGCAAATGCACATCGGTCTGTGTGCTGAGGAGCATAAAATGCATGCGAATCAACTGAGGCAGTGGTTTTCAAAGTGCGGGGCACGGCCTCCTGGAAGGCCGCCAGGGGGCACTAGGTGGGCCTCAGAAAGGTTGGAGATGATGGTAAAACAAAAACACTGCTCTTATTCTCAACAGTTTGTTAAATGTTATTCAGTGGGATTATAATTGTGTTGACATATACAGTACAAACCAAAAGTTTGGACACACCTTCTCATTCAAAGAGTTGTCTTTATTTTCATGACTATGAATATTGTAGCTTCACACTGAAGGCATCAAAACTATGAATTAACACATGTGGAATTATATACTGAACAAAAAGTGTGAAACAACTGAAAATATGTCTCATATTCTAGGTTCTTCAAAGTAGCCACCTTTTGCTTTGATTACTGCTCCGCACACTCTTTGCATTCTGTTGATGAGCTTCAAGAGGTAGTCACCTGAAATGGTTTTCCAACAGTCTTGAAGGAGTTCCCAGAGATGCTTACAACTTGTTGTCCCTTTTGCCTTCACTATGCGGTCCAGCTCACCCCAAACCATCTCGATTGAGTTCAGGTCCGGTGACTGTGGAGGCCAGGTCATCTGGCGCAGCATCCCATCACTCTCCTTCTTGGTCAAATAGCCCTTACACAGCCTGGAGGTGTGTTTGGGGTCATTGTCCTGTTGAAAAATAAATGATGGTCCAACTAAACACAAACCGGATGGAATAGCATGCCACTGCAAGATGCTGTGGTAGCCATGCTGGTTCGGTATGCCACCAATTTTGAATAAATCCCCAACAGTGTCACCAGCAAAGCACCCCACACTATCACACCTCCTCCTCCATGCTTCACGGTGGGAACCAGGCATGTAGAGTCCATCCGTTCACCTCTTCTGCGCCGCACAAAGACACGGTGGTTGGAACCAAAGATCTCAAACTTGGACTCATCAGACCAAAGCACAGATTTCCACTGGTCTAATGTCCATTCCTTGTGTTCTTTAGCCCAAACAAGTCTCTTCTGCTTGTTGCCTGTCCTCAGCATTGGTTTCCTAGCACCTATTTTACCATGAAGGCTTGATTCACACAGTCTCCTCTTAACAGTTGTTCTAGAGATGTGTCTGCTGCTAGAACTCTGTGTGGCATTGACCTGTTCACTAATCTGAGCTGCTGTTAACCTGCGATTTCTGAGGCTGGTGACTCGGATTAACTTATCGTCCGCAGCAGAGGTGACTCTTGGTCTACCTTTCCTGGGGTGGTCCTCATGTGATCCAGTTTCTTTGTAGCACTTGATGGTTTTTGCAACTGCACTTGGGGACACTTTCAAAGTTTTCCCAATTGTTCGGACTGACTGACCTTCATTTCTTAAAGTAATGATGGCCACTCGTTTTTCTTTACTTAGCTGCTTTTTTCTTGCCATAATACAAATTCTAACAGTCTATTCAGTATGATTATCAGCTGTGTACTGTATCCACCTCCTGCACAACACAACTGATGGTCTACTACTTATATTCTAGGTTCTACTTTGAAGAACCTAGAATATAAGACATATTTTCAGTTGTTTTACACTTTTTTTTCAGTATATAATTCCACGTGTTAATTCATAGTTTTGATACTTTCAGTATGAAGCTACAATATTCATAGTCATGAAAATAAGGAAAACTCTTTGAATGAGAAGGTGTGTCCAAACTTTTGGTCTGTACTGTATTAATAATATTCTTACATCAAAGAAATGTATTGATTATTGAATATGTTTCTTATGTCCCTAGAACAGTTAAAAGAGATGTTTAAGCTGACAAAGATTTCCTTAGCTACCTCCAATTACGTGACTTTAGACCTGATCAAAAAGGAAATTGGAAGCTACCTCCCATGTCTCCAGTCGAGTATACGTGTCGTACCGGCCACCATTATCAGAACTATCTCAAGGGTGTATACTGCCCTCATGTCAACTCTAACCACAACAGATATGGATAGTTCAAGACTTAAATGGGAGAAGGAGCTGGGAATATCTATTGAGAAGCTGTTATGGAAAAATCTGTGCAGAGAAGGGGTCACCTCTACCATAAATGCTTGATTTAGGCTGGTACAATTCCGTGTTTTGCATCAGCTGTATATTACACCACCTAAATTACATAAATATAACTCTAATATATCCCCTCTTTGTTTTAGACATGGCATGGTGAAAGGCACATACCTCCACGCTACCTGGCAGTGTTCTAAATTGCAATGGTTTTGGCAAGGGGTGTATGAAATCTTATCAAACATCCATGGATTTATGATTCCATTGAACCCTGAAATTTGTTTACTAGGGAACTTTATGAATTCCAGTCTAGAGACAAATCATGCTAAGAAGCTTACAGAAGTGTCATGTTGGGGTTTTGGGTTGGACCAAGGTGCAGACCAGAGCTTGGGAGGCGCATCGGAATTTTATCCTCGTTTTATTTAGAGGTTGTAAGGTGAGAGCAAAACACACTGCAGGTATGAAGCATAAGTACAGTCCAAAACTTAAAAGAACTCTGCAGGTTACTCAAGGCAAAAAACGTAGCAAAAACGTAGCATAGTTTCCAGACAAAGCATAGACATGGTAGGGAACGGGGTAGTGTCGAACACACAAGGAACCAGCGAAGAACAAAGACACCAAACCAACTAATATACTGTGGGATAACAAAGGCAGGTAATGAAAGGAATAAGGAACAGGTGTGACAAGGAGGCAGGGAGGCTGAAAGAACAGGTGAAACTAATGCATAGACTAAACATGGGCGAAGGGACTAATTAACAAAAGAAAGACACAGACCTAAGCCAAACTATAGACCAAGATAAAATAACCAAAGAAGCATAAGAAATCTAAAATAACCAAGAACTAAAAGAAAACAGAAAACAATAAACATGAATACAAAACCACAAACAAAAACATCTAGCAAAACAAAAACACAGAACCACAAACAAAGTCCAAAATGTCACACCGTGACAAGAAGTCCTTTTGGCAATTGCTAAGAAGTGTATTGTGATTAAGTGGAAATCGGATGCCACCCTTCTAATTACAATGTGGCTTTGTGAAATTAATATTTGTGTGACCCTTGAGAAAATAACTTACTAGATGCAGAATAGAAGTGAGACCTTTTGTAAAACATGGCCACCATTTTTAAGGTATATGCAAAACCTACCAGTACATTGGATTGACTAACATCTTTGTACATATGTTCTATGAACAATAGAGAGACCATCTGTCTCTCCCTGTTTCTCTGATTCCTATATGTTTTTACGTAATCCCTAGCACCCCCTTATTTTTTTTGCTTTTGTCATGTCATTGTAAATGTATTTCATTTCAGTTGTGTCTTACTACTTATATACAATAGGATATTGTTCTGAATCCTGAGCTGACTATGTCTTGTTAGTTAACAATTGTAACTTTCTTCATGGAAAAATTTTAAATAAAGTACTCAACAAAAAAAAAAAGCTGATGTTTTTGTGGGTTTGCAAAAGGTGGTCCCCGCCCAGAAACTAATGCTGTTTGGGGGGCCATGATATGGAAGAGTTTGGGAACTTTCATTCTCACTGAAAAACAAAACGGTGTCAAATCAGCAGATTAATTCCCAACAACCCAGGTTTGATGAATCCTACGATGGACAAGCTGGAAAAACTCACACATGTCCATAAATAGCTGCGTAAAATTGTACGTAACTGTGGAAGAATGGCAGCTATGGCACAGCTGGAGGACATCACCAAAGGAAGAAGTGGGACAGAGCGTTTGTTTTTTCAAAGATTGTACTGACCTACCGGCACATGATGATGCAAGGCTTATAAACTGGTTTAGATTGCCCAGGGCAATTATTTTGGAGTTCTGCACGAGCTGGCCTCAGTGTTACGGAGGGAAACCAGGAGGAACCGTGCATCTCAACCGTGCAAGTTCAAGTTCTCACTACGCTGCGGTCCCTTCGACCGGAGTTTTTCAGAGGGAGCTCACTGGCAGGTCATGTATTTAACAGTCACCACCGAGACGTGGCATGACAGCCATATGGGATGGCCTCATCCGTTTCTTGCTCAGATATATATATATATATATATATATCCCCTAAACTGTGGAGCCAACTTTCGAATGTGATCAGAGCTATGGACTGTTTTCATTGCTTTAAGGACCCCATCTAGTGAATACGCATTAGTTTTTTGTTATTAAAGTTGTTTAGAACATTTTGAAAAACAAAACAGACAACATAAGGGCTGGTGCACCCCTTCTCCCCCATTTTTAGTTCCCAGGAAAAAAGCAAACTAAACAGCACATTACAGGTTGCAGTTACAACAATTCACAAAAAGAGATCTTTTTAGGTCTTACCCAGCACTGATTAACCACTTTTTAGTGAGTCCCAAAAACTGTCCCAATCAGTATCACTGCTCCCTTTCAAGTTGTTGAGCATGGCCACATAAGAGGCTGTGTGCACCATTAATTTTATCCAGTTATTTAAGACACTTCATAATCTTCTAATGTCTTAAGATGATCCTGGATGCTGTCATAAGACCAACCACCATTGAAAGAGATCCTTTTAAAATGTTCGACATTTGGGATCTCTCTCGCAATAATTACAGTTCTAGAGTCTGAGGAACCCCTAAACCAGACCAGGTGCTGAAAACCTCCAAGACTTTGGTGCAAAAGGGTGCAAGCAGAGGACATTCCAAAAACAGTGCAAATATGTCCCCAATTGTTTATTACATTTCCAACACAAATTATTTGCCATTAGTTTCATTCTATGCAGTCTGGTTGAGTATGATAACATCTATGCAACACCTTGTATTGTATACATTTATTTCTGGCCTCCTTCACGTATTTTTCACTGACTGATAGGACATCTAACCATTTCCCATTTTTGTACTCTATTCTCAGATCTCTCTGCCAAAAAAGTTTAATGTAAACTATAAATTAACAATTTATAAAACTGAGAAGTGGTATGGCAATCCCGTGGCATCCTTACATAATCTAAAATATCATTTCCCACAGTTTCTTCAAATTTAGAGGTCATACAATGTCTCAACTGTAAATATTTCCACAAAACAAATCTCTCCCTTCCAACTGAAGTGTATTGATTAAATTCTCGTAGGACCTAAATGCTCCATCTTTATACAAATCACAAATAGTGCATATACCACGTGAGTGCCACCAACTCCAAAGGTGCTTTACCAATACATATAACAGAGCGGTTCCAGTGAGACGCAGATTTCTGTAGCTGGTGTGAAAGCTTTAATATTTTATGTATCTTTGACCAAACCTTGCAAGCATGAACAAGAACCAGGTATGTTGTATCAATCTTTTGAGACAGTATGTGTTTGCGGTCAAATGAATATGCATTTGTCAATGGAAAGCATTTTCATTCAATATATGTGCAACCTATTTGTGATGCACAAATGTGTCTCACAAATGCAGTAGCCTCCTCAGCGAATGATTCCTTAATACCATAAAAATAATTATAATTATTCTAATTATAATAGTTGTGTTGGGAACAAACCTTAATCAGTGCGATTGCTGGCTTCTAGGTAATTTCTATTTCTTTATGTGACGTCCTGAATGGTTGTAAGGATTTAAAGTACTTCACATTGTGTGTGTGGTGTCTTCCTAATAGAAATATAGGAGGCATGTTCACATCATTACAATGATTCGGTATACATTACAATGATCAGCTGAGATATGATTAAGCTCAACACAGCAGCTAGATAGAACTGTTTGGAATTGATGCAGGCGCAGAACTAAACGGGTTCTAATGTTGTATTTTCAGTCAGATTTGAGTTCATAATGTCATTCAAGAAGTTGTTGGTTTGCTGTAATTTACTACAACCGTTCCTCACGGTGTGCAGACACAGTCTCTCTTAGCATTTCTCCACCGAAAGGACCTGGTTCGGTTTATTTGACTGTCACAACACCATTGCCATGGTTATTTGAACACGTGATAGGTGCCATCAGGTTATTTATACTACTTTGCATGTGTATTTTAGGGGGGGGGAATGGGGCAGTGCCACTTGCTGCTGTACTTAATTCACTGCAAATTGGGATGAATGAGGGCTACGTGTGCAGTGAAATTATACATGGTTTCAGACATCTGAATTTTTTTGTGCGCCAAAAGTTTCAGAATTTCTCCATACCCCCAACTTTTAATATAAAAGCTGCGCACTCTTTTGTACACAAGGCCCCAAAAAGTTTCCAAACAGTTAAATTTGCATTTGTTGTGAGGAAGTAGGAATGGTTGGAGCCATTTTTCTGCCAACTGACTAGTACTACGCAGAAACATGTTGTGGAGGGGCAACAAATGCAAACTGGCTCACTGGCTCTTGTCTCATTTGTTGATATTTTCAAATGATACTCAGCAATTATATCAGAAAAAAGTAACAAATTTTGTGTAAGCCGTTTTTTGGGGATTTTTACAGTCAGTCATTTTCTACCGCTTATTCCGTAGTGGGTCGCAGGGGAGCTGGTGCCTATCTCCAGCAGTCTACGGGCAAGAGGAAGGGTACACCCTGGACAGGTCGCCAGTCCGTCGCAGGGCAACACACAAACAACCAAGCACGCACTCATACACCTAAGGGCAATTTAGATTGACCAATTAACCTAACAGGCATGTCTTTGGACTGTGGGAGGAAGCCGGAGTACCCGGTGAGAACCCACGCATGCACGGGGAGAACAGGCAAATTCCATGCAGAAAGACCCCTGGCTGGGAATCAAACCCAGGACTGTCTTGCTGCAAGGCAACAGTGCCACCAACTGCGCCACCGTGCAGCCAGGATTTTTACATCAAGATATTTAAAATACACAGTGGATGATATGTTGCCTTAATTAAATTGGAATAAATAACAAAAACTTGTACCCGTTGTCTTCAGCTTCATACGGGCCCGGGTCACAGGGGCAGCAGACTCAGTAGAGATACCCAGACTTCCCTCTCCCCAGACACCTCCTCCAGCTCCTCCGGGGGAGCCCAAGGTGTTCCCAGGCCAGCTGAGAGACCTAGTCCCTCCAACGTGTCCTGGGTCGTCCCATGGGCCTCCTCCCGGTGTAACGTGCCTGGAATAGCTCCCGAGGAAGGCATCCAGGCGCTATCTGGTAGAGATGCCCAAGCCACCTCAATTGGATCCTCTCGATGTGGAGGAGCAGCGGCTCTACTCCGAGCCCCTCCCGGATGGCCGAGCTCCTCACCCATCTCTAAGGGAGTGCCCAGCCACCCTCCGGAGGAAGCTCCTTTCAGCCCCTTGTATCTGGGATTTTGTTCTTTCGGTTTTGACCCAAAGTTCATGGCCATATCCACTGTAGGTTTTACTCTTTCTTCAAGATTTTCCTCTCAGCAGTTTTGGAGAACTTAATCTTGTGTTTCTGATGATTGGGTAAGCTTAAGGTGCATGACATGTTAGAAACAAATATGTTAGGCAATATTTCCGGTAGACAAAGGAGATAAGCAGTGGTATGGCTTTTTTGATCAAACCACAGAGCAAGGCACATAGTGCAACTTGATATACAGTTGTACCTTTAGAAAGTGTCACTTGTCCTGTATTCTCTGCCCAGCATGGCTGACTGGGGCATGAATCACTTATTGTTAAAGAAAGTAGAGCAAACTGAAACAAATGTTCATGTTATCATGACTATGAGACATATGACTTGGGTTCTGTCATTACACCTAATATATATAATTTGGTGTCATAATAGATAAACATAACAAAACGCATTACCTTGCAGAAGTATTCATACCCAATTGAAGTCAGGCATCAAGTCTTGTGTGAAGGTTTACCTTCCAGCAGGACTAAAACATGCAGCCAAAGCTAGAATGAAATAGTTGAGGTCAGAGGTTATTTAAATGCTAGAAAGGCCCAAACAAGGTACAGACCTAAATCCAATTGAGAATCTGTGGCAAAACGTAGAAACTGATGATCCCAGATGTTTAGCATCCAATTGGAATTAGCCTGAACTATTTTGCAAAACTGCTGTAATTACAGTAAAATGTGATTTTACAAAGTATTTATTTTTTATTTTCATTCAACTTCATAGTTATCCAATACTTTGGCTTGACCTGTCACAAAAATCCCTGTAAAATACATGAAAGTCTATTGTTGTAATATGCCAAAATATGAAAAGGTTTGAGAGGTGGAAACACTTTTGTCTTCATCAATTAACCGATCAAGACCAAGTAGAGCAATCACCTGGCCTGCCACATGGTCCGTCAGGTGAAGTTATTTTAGGTGCTAGTTTTCCACAACCTCTCCAACTTTGTTCACAACGTCACTCAAACAAGAAAAACTTATGTTCACCCTGTTAGTGCTGCTGATCACTATTACCCTACTTTAATGTACAAGAGTGTGTTAATTATTAATGCTTGGGCTAGATTACTGCTTATCTGCAACACCATGTGTGGTGTTAAGATATTATTTCAGTTTTCACATTTCTGTCTAACCATGCTGTGAATGCATTTAGCAAAAATGTAATGCAAAATCTTTTTTTGCCTATACATTTACTAAGAGCCTCTGCAAGTTGTATCATAGGGCCAGCATCCTGAGCTGTCCTGTCATTGTGTGCACTCGTTCTAAATGTGCAACAGTAGCATAGCTCAGAGGTACAGTCATGGCAGTAATAGGTATACGTCTCACCTGATGGTAGAGGCAGGTGTAGAAATATTACAGTAAACTGTATCTCTTTCAACTGAATTCCACAGATGCATTAGCTAAATCTGCTTAGTTTTTAGGTGTGAATGAAGGCAACATTCTAAGTGCTTGAGTACAATGCAAATGGCTCAACAGTTCTGAACATGGTTTGAAGTGACAGGCTTATAAACTGTTGTCAAAACAAACACTCTGTTAAGGATTTTATGGCCCTATTAGTGTGATTGAAATGTCTAAGAACAAGAGCTGTCTTCTACTTATGCACCTAGGATTGTCATGTACTGGATGACTGAGAATCTCCACCAGCGTCAGCAACATAGTTATGAAATGTGCTTTTGGAGAGAAAGCTTGTTCCATGAAACAAACAGAATCCGCTCCTGTGTTTTTTTTAATGTTTTTACGGCAGTGTAGTGCTAGCATACAAAGGTAGGCACATCTAAGGTGGTCTGTTAGACAAAGAAGTTCAGAAGAAGCATAAAAAAGTATTACTGAACACTGATGAGGAATGACCAAACAAAATATAAGTCAAGTGCTATTATTTAGACTTAAAAACATAAACTGACACAACATAAACTGAAAAAAGTACAAACAGAGTGTTAAAAAGGCAAAACAAAACCTAAAGTAAGGTTAGTTTAAAAACACAAAAGTCATATTTTAACTTTACAATGTTGGATATTAGGGAAACCTTATTTTTGGATAAGGCTTTTTAAAATGCATAAAGACACAATAGTTAAGCCCAGAATTATTCAGCCTTATAATGTCAAAGACTTGGAGCAGATCAAAAAGACAAAATTATTACAATACCAGTAGAAACATGCAAAAAGCTGGTTTGCAATTATAGGAAGAGTTTGATTTATTGCTGTAATGCCAATAAAGAAAATCCAATTGATTACTGAGATTCTAACCTGCATGTGTCCAAGCTGTGCCTGTGCCTGCAGCTATAAATGATACATTTCATCATCCAGGGGATTAGAATAAGCACAAAGAAGGCAGTTGTGGTGTATGGAAGGTTTACGTTTACTCAAGATGACTGCAAACCTGTGACCTTTTGCAGATTAGCACGTCAATCTTGGTGTCTGTGGGACCCCTTCTGTGTCCTAAAACTGTATCTCATCCCCAGCTTTGTTTTAATCTTCATGTCTTGATTACAGGGAGCAAGAGAGCAAGAAAGCAATTTCAAGAATTGTACAGGACTTGAACGTGTCTCACTGCACATGCTCAATAGGATAAAATCTTAATAGTAATTCCTGCCACACTGTACCATGGAAGATGTCAGCAGCATCACGTCAGAGATCTCACTGACTTGCAATTTGCAAGGTTTTTTTATATACAGTAGAAAACATTTAACCAATTTGAATAATAAACTCACTGCATTGTTTGATAACTAGGATCAATGGATCAAATGTATGTACTTGACTTGGAATATGTGTGATTCAATTAAATTGACTTTGCAAAGTGCCTTTTGATGACATGTGTTGTAAATTAGCGCTATATAAATAAACTGAATTGCATTGAATTTGCTAACTGCATAAAGCTAGAGATAGGGACACAAATTGAAGGGATTATTGAATGAATAAAGGTAAATACTGTAGGTTATATAATAAATAAAAGAGGTCTTAATTTGATTGCCTCTCAATAGAATCATCTGTGGGGTTTACAGTGCCTTGCATAAGTATTCATCACACCCCTTAAGCCCCTTCAGAATTCGTCTCAATACCGTCAAAGTATTTTAATGGGATTTTATGTGACAGACACACACAAAGTAGAGCATAATTCTGAGGCAGAATAAAAATGACTGACATGATTTTTTTATTTTTACAAATTCATCTGAAAATGTGCATTAAATTTGTACTCAGCCCCTCAGTCCAGTTGGACGAAGATGGGTCGTAAACATCAATATCAAAGTCTTCCTACAAATTCTCCTTTGGATTTAGGTCAGGACTTTGACTGGGCCATTTAAACACATAAATATGCTTTGAAATAAACCATTCCAGCGCTGGCTGTACATTTATAGTTTTTTTTTTTTTGCAGTCTCATTGTTTCTGCAGCCTCTAAACAGTTTTACCCAGGATTGCCCTGTTTTCTGCTCTAATTCTGATCAGTTTCCCTGTTTCTGCTGAAGAAAACCTCACCACAGCATGATGCTGCTACATCCAGTATGGGGGATTATGTGATCAGGGTGATGTGCAGTGTTGGAAATTGCATTTTGCTTATTGGGAAAAACCTGTTTCATTTTGGTCTCATCTGACCAGAACACCTTCTTCCACATCTTTACCATTTAGGTGACTTCTGTGATGATTGGTATTTTAACAAAACAAAGAAAGGCTGAATACAAATGCATACCACGATTTTCCATTGTTATTTGGGAGGGTGGTATGAGGATGTGGAAGTAGTGGCCTTTATTCATCAGCAGCGAGGTCAGACAGGAAGAGGGGCAGAGACAGAAGGAGAAGACATGCAGTAAATTGTCCAGGGTCAGGACTTCAACCAGGGACAGCTACACCCCAGCCTTTACATATGGGACACCTTCTCTACCACTGGGCCACCTGGTGCCCATCTTTTCAGATTTTTAATTGTGAAAAAAAATCTAAAAACCATGAATGATTGTCCACTTAACAGTTATTTGCTACTAGTCTATTACATAAAATCCAAATAAAATATATTACCATTTTTGGTTATAGCAAGCCATAATGTGAAAAGTTCAAGAGATATGAACATTTTTGCTAGACATTGTGTCTGCTGCTACAGTGTAAAAGCCTCTCCAATTCCTCCACTTGTCTCCAGGACAGATCAGCTGCAATGTTTACTTTATTGTCCTAAACTAAATGTGTTGCTGTTCTAATCTGTATACAATGAAGAGCAACTAACTATTGATGTCGCACTCAAGAGGGAAGTAAGGGAATGGTAACACTTTTGTAGCAGTTCTTTTATTCTTGTTTTTCACTAATCTTTGTGAATTTGGGGCAGAAAAACCTAAACTCCAGGGTAATGTCAGCATACCACCAAGAAGGACGAACCACATCCAACAGGATTAACTGTGGACGCAAGAGGAAGCTGTCTGAAAGGGATGTTCGGGTGCTAACCCGGATTGTAACCAAAAAACATAAAACCACGGCTGCCCAAATCACGGCAGAATTAAATGTGCACCTCAACTCTCCTGTTTCCACCAGAACTGTCCGTCGGGAGCTCAACAAGGTCAATATACACGGCCGGGCTGCTATAGCCAAACCTTTGGTCACTCATGCCAATGCCAAACGTCGGTTTCAATGGTGCAAGGAGTGCAAATCTTGGGCTGTGGACAATGTGAAACATGTATTGTTCTCTGATGAGTCCACCTTTACTGTTTTCCCCACATCCGGGAGAGTTATTGTGTGGAGAAGCCCCAAAGAAGCGTACCACCCAGACTGTTGCATGCCCAGAGTGAAGCATGGGGGTGGATCAGTGATGGTTTGGGCTGCCATATCATGGCATTCCCTTGGCCCAATACTTGTGCTAAATGGACTGCCAAGGACTACCAAACCATTCTTGAGGACCATGTGCATCCAATGGTTCAAACATTGTATCCTGAAGGCGGTGCCGTGTATCAGGATGACAATGCACCAATACACACAGCAAGACTGGTGAAAGATTGGTTTGATGAACATGAAGGTGAAGGTGAACATCCCCCATGGGCTGCACAGTCACCAGATCTAAATATTATTGAGCCACTTTGGGGTGTTTTGGAGGAGCGAGTCAGGAAACGTTTTCCTCCACCAGTATCACGTAGTGACCTGGCCACTATCCTGCAAGAAGAATGGCTTAAAATCCCTCTGACCACTGTGTAGGACTTGTATATGTCATTCCCAAGACGAATTGACGCTGTATTGGCCACAAAAGGAGGCCCTAAACCATACTAATAAATTATTGTGGTCTAAAACCAGGTGTTTCAGTTTCATTGTCCAACCCTTGTAAGTATGGCTCCACTTTTCAAAATGCGATGCAGATTACGCTCACTGCAATATTAGTGATGCAATGTGCTTCTAATTTGAGGAAGCCACTATTCAAGGGGGCGCCCCGCTCCGCCAACCACACTGCCCTCTCCAGATTCCTCAAGATAATCTGTGGTTCTCAAACATAAATAACATTGAATGGTAATGTTACATCACTTTAATGGCCATGGTTTTTATCTTTGATTCACTTGTTCATATTGCACATAGTTGGTAGTTTAGTTGGATTGTTCTAGTGTAGTGAAGAGTTTGTTGATAGAAATATGTTTTTTTTTTGTGATTTTCTTTTTATTTCTTTTGTCAACAGTACAACATGCCAAACCAAATGGCCCATCTAGACAAACGGAAAGGCCTGGGAGCAAAAAAAAAAAAAAAAGGCAAGAAAAACCAAAGCATTCGAGAAAACTTGTTGAAATGAAACGAAAAGCAATGGAGGCTTAGTTTACAACCAGATCCCTTGGTGCGCACACCTCACCGCGTTTTACAATATGGGTGAGGGGCGCGGGGGGTGGGGGAGAGATGAGTTGTAGCACGTGAGGCCCCTCAAAGACCACCTCCTGAATCCGTCGTCACTTTTATTAGGTTCAAAATCAGAATCATATCCGCACCATCGTAACATTCTGGACGCGAATTCTAGTTTACATATTTTAATTACGTTTCTTAGGGAGTAAAATAGATCATCCAGTAGGGGGTCTTCTGAAACTCCCAGTTCCCTCTGGAGTTTATCATCTGTCAAGAGGGCCATTAATGGAATACCCCCCACAGTGCTACCCTCCACCTCCTTCCAACCTGATGTGTATGATGCTGAACCAATACAAACTAGTGGCCTCATCTGGGTGGCGTAATAATAATCCCGTAGACATGGGAGGCCTTTTCCCCCCTTTTCTTTCCTCAACTGTAGTGTTTTGTATTAGATTCTAGCTCTTTTCCCTTGCCATAGATACCTGGAAATTAGCTTATCCCAATCTTGGAATGTTTTGGGTGGTATTTTCAGTGGAATGCATTGAAAGTGGTAGAGCATGCGTGGGAGAACATTCATTCGAATTGATTCTATTTTGGAGCTCAGGTTAAGAAAGGGAATTATACTCCACCTTTGGAGGTCAGATTTTATGTTTGCCATTAGTGGGCGATAATTTACTTCGAACATCTGAGAGTTATCTTTGTGTATTTTAATTCCTAAATATTTAATATAGTCAGTACTCCACTTCCATTTGTATTCATTTTTCAGTTCTTTTGTTGGGTTAAAGTTAAATTTTAGCACCTGAGTTTTTTTTATATTAATCTTATACCCAGAGTACTGACCATATTCTTCCAGCATGTTCATTAGTTTTGGGAGTGTTTGAGCAGGTTGTGATAAGGCTATCAGGAGATCATCTGCAAACAGGGCTAATTTTTGCTCTCCATTTAAGGTCATTATTCCCTTTATGTCGGGTCTCTGTCGAATCCATTGGGCCAAGGGTTCTATGAAAAGGGCGAAGAGGAGTGGCGAGGCGCAGCATCCCTGTCTTGTTCCCCTATGCAGACGAAAGGAGTCTGTCAAGTCCCCATTGATTTTAATACGGGCTTCTGGTTTATCGTATAGTGCTTCTAGTGTATTAATAATGGTATTGTGGAAGTTAAATTTTTTGAGAACTTTATACAGGAATAACCATCTCACTGAGTCAAACGCTTTTTCTGCATCTAAGCTGATTATCAAAGAGCTATTTTTTTGTGTTTTTATCTCTTTCATGATAAGCATTGTTTTCCTAATATTGTCCTGGGTTTGTCTTTGTTCAATAAAACCTGTTTGATCGTTGTGTATTAATTTCTGTAGTATGTATTCTAGTCTCTTTGATAGAATAGATGTGAATAATTTGTAGTCAATGTTTAGAACACTTACCGGTCTATAGTTTCCTCGTTCTAGTTTATCTTTTCCCTCTTTAGGAATGACAGAAATTATTGCCTCTCTCCATGAGGGGGGGATTTCGTTCTTCTCCATCACCCAATTGAACACCCTGACCAGAGTTGGGATTAGGAGGTCTTGCATTGATTTATACCACTCAGGGGTGAAGCCATCTGGTCCTGGAGATTTTCTCCCTTTTAGTTTCTTGATTGCTTTTTTTACCTCCTCATAAGTTATCTTGCCTGTTAGATGACTGTTCTGGGTATCTGTAACCTTAGGCAGATGTATTGAATCTAAAAACGTATCAACTTGTCGATCTTCTGCTGCCTGGGGTTGAGTGTAAAGATGTTCATAGAACTCTTGGAACCCACAAAGTGTAACAGCAGCAGACGAGGTGTATTGCTCATCTACAGCTCCCCACCTACTGGTTTGTAGATGGGGCGGATGGAGCCGAGGATGGTCGTCTGAAAGCTCTCAACCTCTCTTTATAGCTGTCGTCTCGACTGGAGGTGGTTATTTTCTTCTTTGTGCGTCTATCCGCTTTCCTCCATGTTAGCCGTCGGATCTGCTCCGCCAGTGTCTCTGGGGTCCTAACGATCCTTACCTCGTAGCCTCTGGTCGCCATGTCTTCTGTAGCTTCTTCGATGGATTCATAGATTTTTGTCTCGTTTTTCTATGGCACTCTTAGTCTGGCTGGATAGAGCGTGTGGAATGGGATTTTATTCTCTTTCCACACCTTTCGAATCTCTGCACATTCTCTCCTCCTCTGAATGATCAGGTGAGGGTAGTCATGGTCCATCTTGATTAGGTTTTCGTTCCATCTAAATCCTTTGTTCTGCCAAGCCTTGCGGAGGATCGCTTCCTTTGTTTTAAAACTCAAAAACTTTACTATAATGGAGCGAGGTGGTGCGTTTTCGGGTGGGCAAGGCCCCAGTGAACGATGCGCTTGTTCAATGTGGAGGTCTGTCATATCGCCGGTTAGCTTTAGCCCTTCGCGTAGGAGGCTTTCTATGAATGTCGCCACCGTAGCGCCTTCATTCTCAGTTCCTTCCGGAACACCATAGATCCTTATGTTTTCCCGCCTCAATCGACTCTCTAACTCCATTAGCTTATCTTCTAGCTGTATGTTTAGCTTTAGCATGTCGGTCAAAACCTCTTCCGCGTTCAAAGTTCTGTCCTCTAACTTTCCAATTCGTTCTTCTGCCTCACCCAGTCTATTGTTTACCTTGGCGATTTCTTCTTTTATCATTCCCAGTTGTTCTCTGTTTTCTTTTCAAAATCCTTTCAGCTCTTCCAGGATCAATTCCAGATCGGTCATTGTTACCGCTCCCTTGATGTTAGCTCCCCTGCTAGCCGTTAGTTTTAGCTTTATTTTCACGACAGTTCCTTCCCGTCCCGACCCCCCACGGCAAAACCACACGGATATCCCACCCTACGTCCCCCCCTCTTCTTCGTATTTTACAGCTTAAGTCAATTGTTCCATTTTTGGGGGGGGATTCACATGTAATTCTTTGGGTTCTTTCGGGAGCTCTCTCACCACGCAGCCGTCGCCATGATGTTCCGACCGAAAGTCGATTGAAATATGTTTGACTTTGAGTTGACTTATTTCTTTTTATAAATTATTGTATTTTAAGAAATTGTATGAATTTATTCTATGTGTGTGCAGAATTTTGCTGTTCAGCAGTACCAGAGCTTGGCTCATCCATGTGAGTGAAGGAATCTAAAACAAAAATCCAGAAAATTGCATTGTGTGATTTTTAAGTAACTAATTTAATACATCAGAAAAACAAAACTTAATATTTGGTTCAGAAACCTTTGTTTGCAATTCCAGATATCAGACATTTCCTGTAGTTCTTGACCAGGTTTGCACACACTGCAGCAGGGATTTTGGACCACTCCTCCATACAGATCTTCTCCAGATCCTTCAGGTTTTGGGGCGGTCACTGGGCAATACGGACTTTCAGCTCCCTCCAAAGATTTTTGATTGGGTTCAGGTCTGGAGACTGGCTAGGCCACAGGACCTTGAGATGCTTCTTATGGAGCCACTCCTTAGTTGCCCTGGCTGTTATTCGGGTCATCATGCTGGAAGACCCAGCCACAACCCATCTTCAATGCTCTTACTGAGGGAAGGAGGTTGTTGTCTAAGATCTCCTGATACATGGCCCCTCCATGCTTCATGGTAGGGATGGTGATCTTGGGGCTGTGCTCATCCTTCTTCTTCCTATAAACACGTCGAGTGGAGTTTAGACCAGAAAGTTCTATTTTTGTCTCATCAGACCACATGACCTCCTCTCATTCCTCCTCTGGATCATCCAGATGGTTGTTGGCAAACTTCAGACGGGCCTGGACCTGCTCTGGCTTGAGCAGGGGGACGTTGTGTGTGCTGCAGGATTTTAATCCATGGGGACGTAGTGTGTTACTAATGGTCTTCTTTGAGACTGTGGTCCCAGCTCTCTTCAGGTCACTGATTAGGTCCTGCCGTGTAGTTCTGGGCTGATTCCTCACCTTCCTCATGATCAGTGATGAAAGACAGGTGTCTTTTATACAGATAACAGGTTCAAACAGGTGCAGTTAAGACACGTAATGAGTGGAGAACAGGAGGGCTTCTTAAAGAAGAACTAACAGGCCTGTGAGAGCCAGGATTCTTATTGATTGTTAGGTGATCAAATACTGATGTCATGCAATAAAATGCAAATTAATTACTTAAAAATCACACAATTTGATTTTCTGGATTTTTTGTTTTAGATTCTGTCACTCACAGTTGACGAGTATCTATAATAAAAATTATAAAAAGACTTAATAAAAAGACTTCTACATGCTTTGCAAGTGGGAAAACCTGCAAAATCGGCAGTGAATCAAATACTTGTTCTCCCCACTATATATTATCCAGGGCCTGAAGAAGAAAAGCAGTCCCAGACCATCATACTACCACCACTATATTTCACTTTCAAAATGATGTTCATTTTCTGAAATCCTGTGTTATTTTTATGACAAATGTAACACCTTCCAAAAAGTTCCTCTTTTGTTTCACACAGCACATTATCCTAAATGTCTTGGATCATCAAGATGTTTTTTGGGAAATGTGAGACAATCCTTTGTTTTATTTTTGATCAGCATTGGTTTTTGCTTTGGAACTCTCCAATTTTGCCCAACCTCGTTCTGTTGAATCATGAATAATAACCCTAGCTGAAGGAAATGAGGCCTGCATAGCTTCTAATGGAGTTTTTTCTGAATGAGTCATTGAGTAAATTTGGTATACCAGCTTCTCCTGGGAAGGTTCACCACTGTTTCAGGTTTTTTAAATGGCTCTCACATTGAATCACTGAAGTCCCAAGGCCTTAGAACTGGTTTTGAAACCCTTTCCTGACTGACAGATGTCAGTGACTTTGTTTCTAATCAGTTTTTGATTTATTTTAGCACATGGTTAGTCACAGTTTCATGATTTAACAAGGGAGGGCAATTACTTTTTAAAACAGGGCAGATGCTTTGGATTACTTTTGTGCCTTACTAAATACCTTTTTTAACTTTCTAAATCATGATTTGATCACTGCTTTTTGTATTTACTCACTTTAAAAGGGGCACTGAGTGAGAAAAGTAAAAAAATCACTTTTCGTGGTTGGGCATTTACAAAATGAATGGACTGATTTACCTTCACACTACCTCCCTGAAATCCAGAAAGTGGTATACGGGGATATATGTATATCCAATTGATGCAATAAATTCCAGGATCACATAAACAGAATGGCAACACTTTAGTTAAGGTGGCAAAATTTAGTTGTTTATCAAAAGATATGTCAAGATTTGTAGTAGTTTTATTTAATTGCTCAAGGTTCCAAATGAACAATATTATTAGGATGCTCCTCTGTGGAAAAATGGCAAATCTGTTTATTGTGATTTAATAAAAGAAATGAAAAGCCGTCAAGTTCAGTAATCTCTGTTAAGCATTGGTGTAGAACTTTGCACAATCATCAGATTTCATGCAGATCTCTGTATTATCAGCATAGTATTGAGAAAAGTAAATTGTTTGTGTGAAGATATACTTTGGGTTGGCTGTGACTCAGTAGGAACATTTGTCAGTCAGTTGGCAGGTTGCTTCCCCCTGATACAAGCTGATGTGTCCAAGTTGCTTGGTAATCTGTGTATCAGTGTGGGCGTTACTGAGCGTGGAAGTGAATGAGACTTAATTTAAACTACACTGAGTATTAATAGGAAACTGCTATATAGGTTAAGATGATTTACCATAAACAAAGAGACCTCTGTGGTACGCTATAAGTCATGGGTGATAGGGAGTCAGTCTTAACGGTTGTCACATAAAATTTTGGTTAGTTAAGACAGAAAATTTCCTTCACCGGTCCCAGACTGGGACTCTCTTGTCTTGGATGTGGGATTGGTGGACTCTGTTGTTTCTTTAAAATGCTAATCAAAATGTATTTCTATAAATACATTTTATGTACAGTACAGACCAAAAGTTTGGACACACCTTCTCATTCAAAGAGTTTTCTTTATTTTCATGACTATGAATATTGTAGCTTCACCCTGAAGGCATCAAAACTATGAATTAACACATATGTAATTGTATACTGAACAAAAAAGTGTGAAACAACTGAAAATATGTCTTATATTCTAGGTTCTTCATAGTAGCCACCTTTTGCTTTGATTACTGTTCCGCACACTCTTGGCATTCTGTTGATGATCTTCAAGAGGTAGTCACCTGAAATGGTTTTCCAACGGTCTTGAAGGAGTTCCCAGAGATGCTTAGAACTTGTTGGCCCTTTTGCCTTCACTCTGCGGTCCAGCTCACCTCAAACCAAGTCACCAGACCTGAGTTCAGGTCCGGTGACTGTGGAGGCCAGGTCATCTGGCGCAGCACCCCATCACTCTCCTTCTTGGTCAAAAAGCCCTTACACAGCCTGGAGGTGTGTTTGGGGTCATTGTCCTGTTGAAAAATAAATGATGGTCCAACTAAACGCAAACCGGATGAAATAGCATGCCGCTGCAAGATGCTGTGGTAGCCATGCTGGTTCAGTATGCCTTCAATTTTGAATAAATCCCCAACAGTGTCACCAGCAAAGCACCCCACACCATCACACCTCCTCCTCCATGCTTCACGGTGGGAACCAGGCATGTAGAGTCCATCCGTTCACCTCTTCTGCGCCGCACAAAGACACGGTGGTTGGAACCAAAGATCTCAAACTTGGACTCATCAGACCAAAGCACATATTTCCACTGGTCTATTGTCCATTCCTTGTGTTCTTTAGCCCAAACAAGTCTCTTCTGCGTGTTGCCTGTCCTCAGCAGTGGTTTCCTAGCAGCTATTTTACTATGAAGGCCTGATTCGCACAGTCTCCTCTTAACAGTTGTTCTAGAGATGTGTCTGCTGCTAGAACTGTGTGGCATTGGCCTGTTCTCTAATCTGAGCTGCTGTTAACTTGCGATTTCTGAGGCTGGTGACTCGGATGAACTTATTGTCTGCAGCAGAGGTGACTCTTGGTCTTCCTTTCCTGGGGTGGTCCTCATGTGAGCCAGTTTCTTTGTAGCACTTGATGGTTTTTGCGACTGCACTTGGGGACACTTTCAAAGTTTTCCCAATTGTTCGGACTGACTGACCTTCATTTCTTAAAGTAATGATGGCCACTCGTTTTTCTTTACTTAGCTGCTTTTTTCTTGCCATAATACAAATTCTAACAGTCTATTCAGTAGGACTATCAGCTGTGTACTGTATTCACCTCCTGCACAACACAACTGATGGTCCCAACCCCATTTATAAGGCTTGAAATCCCACTTATTAAACCTGACAGGGTACACCTGTGAAGTGAAAACCATTTCAGGTGACTACCTCTTGAAGCTCCTCAACAGAATGCCAAGAGTGTGCGGAGCAGTAATCAAAGCAAAAGGTGGCTACTTTGAAGAACCTAGAATATAAAACATATTTTCAGTTGTTTCACACTTTTTTGTTCAGTATATAATTCCACATGTGTTAATTCATAGTTTTGATGCTTTCAGTGTGAAGCTACAATATTCATAGTCATGAAAATAAAGACAACTCTTTGAATGAGAAGGTGTGTCCAAACCTTTGGTCTGTACTGTATATATATGTGAATATATGTATATACATATGTTAATATAAAACATGAGGGTGGTTTATCTTTGCTCTGTCTGGGTGTAATTTGTACATTATACATGTGGGGGTGGGGGGGTTTGGGTCGGAACGCCTGGAATGTTACAGCCATGACAGGAAACGTGCGAGGATCAGGGGGGTTGGTTGGTGCAAGATATTGGAATTTACAGTTGCATGCATGTACAGGCATAGAAGGGGAGTTTTCAAATGGCATATTTCAACACATTTTAGCACCACGACCCACAGACGTTGCAGCACAGAAAACAGCGTGGATTGTTTTAAAAAATCAAACACACAGATCATAAAAGTCATCTGCTTTTGCTCTATAAAGCACCTTCTTGGTTTTCACTCCTCTGTGTAAATATCACAGAGAAAGTGGGGGGTTTGGGAACTCATGCAACCATTTCAGCAAAGAGCAGCCACTCGAGGTAAATGCAAATATTCTAACCAATTATACTTGTGAAATCTAAATATGAGCCTGAGTGATGCAGAGCTCATTAACTCGAAAAACTTTTTTTTGGTCTCAACAGCTCTGAGGTGCAGACTGGACCCTTGCATTCGAGTAGCTCCAGGCTAGGAGGGGTGTTTCTATTGCTGTAGCAGAATTGGAACCAGTAGTTGTCTTAAACTGTTTTGACGCATGGACAAGTTCTAGTCCATTTTGGTCCAGATTAAGATAGCTTTAATATTGACCACATACCACAGCCATTTCTCTCCATTTCAGGCTCAGTTTACACCTAACATTAATTAAAGCCTTGTAATGCATGTGTATTACATATATCCCTGTTTCATGCAGTGCCTTGCAAAAGTATTGACCCTATAAACTTTCTCATATGTTACTATCAACAACAAACTGCAATTTATTTTATTTGGGATTTTACGTGACAGACCAACACAAAGTTTGGCAATTCTGCTTTGCTAAAAAGCTCAAGGTCAGTCAGAATGGATAGAGAGCATCTGTGAACTGATGAACCACTACCCTAGTCTCAAGTATTTGGCAACCTCTAACAGGTTTTCTTTCTAACACGTTTGCTCTGAATTTTGCTCTGTTCATCTTACTATCAACTCTGATTACCTTCCCTTCCACTGCTGAACAAAAGCCTTGCCACAGCATGACTCTGCATCCAACTTGGTTCACAGTGGGCATGATGTCTGCAGGGTGATGTTCAGTGTTAGTCTTCCACCACACTAGGGCCTGATCTTCAAAGATCCCAAATAAGGGGCGCTAAATTGCTTGCGCAAAAAACAAATTGCATGTGCAATAAGTGGCCGTGTTGCATACAATCTTTAAAGATTGCCTCTGCAATGGATAACAGGTGCAAAAGAGATACAGACCGCCCTATTTAAATGAGGAAATTGCGTGTGCTACTGGCTGACTGCTACTGCCCCCAGCGGAACAAAAGGAAAAGCAAACAGATCTTCTCTGCAGTGTTGCTTGAAACATGCAGGGGTTGTGCTGCATCATTATGAATGATCCAGTTGCTGATTTTCCTTCTGTTCCATTCTGCTCCTGCTTGTCTAGACTGTTACAGTTTGTTAACCTTTCTTGTTACTTTTCACAGCAGCAGGTTTGTCATCTAAGCCTCTGCCCTGAAGAGACTATTTAGCCTGTCTTTTCACTTCTGCAGGGTGCTTCTGAGTGCGTAATTGCGCATCCGGAAGGCTGGGTTTAAAGTTGTTCGAGCAGATCCAACCAGATGTTTTATCTTTGTGGTACTGACCCAGTGAGGCATAGACTACATCATCCTTAGCCTTTACTGAAAATATTGGAATACAGACTATTGCGCAGGATGGCAGAGTTGTGTCCAAAGAAGGGCGTACCCTCTGCCATCAGTGCACAAGGGGCAGGTGGTCATTGCTGTGTCTGGGCTGACAACACCACAGGAGCATGCTGGACATAACTGCTTAGAAATTGGCCAATCAATATTAAAAATAAAAAAGACAAACATGTGTGTCAATTAATTTAATAGAGGCTTGCCTCCCTTGAACTTTTAATTCGGAGAATTAAATGTTTTTTTTTTTCTTGGTATTTGTTTGACGAGTTCGTAGTGTATCATAAACAGCCGCAATATTTAAGCCTGAACGCAATATTAACAACATAAATATAGTTTGTTGTAGGAGTTGGCTATCTGTATAACTTTACAAATTTTAAAACATAATGTCACATAACTGTCCTGCATAGAATTTTAATCGAACATTTATGTACATAAAAATAAATTATTTTCCAATGATTTTACTGAAGTTGTTTAGTTTGTTTTGCCAATATTTTAGCGATATACAGGGTGTTTAATTGTTTAAATTGTTTTTTGGTGACACAAAATAATTTCTTACCTTATAAACCGTCCCCTGGCACATTCACATTCAAAGAACATAATCCACTTGCTCTGCAATGACACAATGTTACTGTCAATTTTGCAAATTGTTTTGTTTAGTGACGAGGTTAAAGCATACACTGTTTCTCACAACATGAAAAAGTCACCTTAATTGTGATTTTTCACTTGCTAAGAAGTGATTTTAGCATCCAGTTTGAAAATGAAGGATTGAATCTGCTTTATAATGTCTTTATTTACTTCCTATTAATTATATTATCAACATCAAAACACAGTGGGTCCATTGCATGATGTGCAATTACAGTTGTGCACGCTTGATTAGTTATGTGTGCAATTCTGCATGATCAGGTTTGTGCTTCAGCAGCAGATGATCTCACTAACAGCAATGGTGCGCTGTAATGATCCAGACACAAGAAAAAAGTGTTGTAAGGAGTTTTATCATAGGAAATGTGTCATGGCATCTGGTTGTGATCGGTTTCAAATCAGACCATAGACAATCCTTCACAGAATCCTCTATTCTCATCTATTTTTTATTATTTTTATTTTTGACTACCCAAATCTGTTGACACATGTACAGATGATTCACTCTCCATCATCTGTCATTCTATCTATGCCTCCTTCTCACCACAGTGACAGCAGACATTTTTGCGTCCCAGTTAGTACCTGCATTTCAAACGTGCTAAATCTGGACTCGAAAACAGCGCCCGCAATCTGTTTCTGGTTCGATAAATCACGTTGCGGGTGGTAAGGGATTACATTTGCATATCCCCCTACCATAAAATTGCGCATTTGGGTCATTATCATATGTTTTGCATATTCATAAAAGCAAATACGCAAAAGGTTTGCGCCCATTGTTCTGCTGATTTTACACACGAAATCCCGTTAGCACCTCGGTTGTAGATCAGCTTTGTGGACGCAAACAGGTTTACGTATGGTTTTGTACCCTCAAACCTTTTGAAGATCAGGCCCTTAATGTTTTGCATGTAGGTCCGAATGTTCGATTTTAGCCTCATCTGACCAGAGCAAATTCTTCCACGTTTGCTATTTTCCCTAAATGGCTTGTGGTAAATTTGAGCCTTCTTTCAACAACATCTTTCTTATAGCCACTCTTCCATAAATGCCAGATTTGCTACTAGTCGTCGCCCTCTCACCAGATTCTCTCATCCGCACTGTGTATGTCTGCAGCTCTTTCAGAGTTACTATGGGCCTCCTGGCTGCATCTATGGCTAAGGTTCTCCTTGCCCAGTCAATCAAATTAGGTGGACGGCCATGTCTGGGTTGACTGGCTGCACAAGATTTTATTTAGGGGTATTAGAGGAGCATGCAACTGCACACAACACTTTCACATATTTATTAGTAAAAAAATTAAAACCATTTGCCCATTTGGTTTCCCTTCACAACTATGCACTGCTTTAGATTCCTCAATTAAATAAAATCCTAATAAAATACAGCAAATATTGTAATCACAAGGAGTATCAATACTTTAGAAAAGCACATCATGTTTAAATTATTACAAATTGCTCTGCCAAAATGTGTCTTTTGGATTGGTATGTTACTGTACATGCTATTACAGCCAGTCTATAATGTTATCAGCCCTCCATGGCCATTGGGTGGCAGAGTCTACGAGTGAGAGCTGACTGCTGAGAGTGTCTGCAAGCATGTCGATAACAAGCAGCAGCCTCTCTAACAGAATCATTTACTGCCCGTAGGGCTCGAAGGCGAAAGTGGAGTGTGCATGCCTGCCTCTAACCTACTTAAGCCTCTCGCTGCACAAATGGAAGTGTTGATCTGCAACATGAGAGGCCCTGGTGAATTCCTGCCTGTAAGCAGACTGACCAGAATAAATGTATGAGATTAATGCCAGAGGAAGTAATAATGGTGTTACACTGTGTGCCCGTGTTTGCGTCATTACTTGCTTATGTCAGCATGTAAATTCCAGAGACATAATATTTACAAAAAAAGTTCCAGCTGCAGCTGTCGGTGATGCATTCTCAGAGTGTTTAGTCTTAGACTAAAAGATGATCCAAACTGCTTCATTTAATGATCAAATGGCAGTGTTGTGGAAAATGTGGAAACATGACTGAGAACAGTAAAAAGAAACTGGCTCACCGGCTTGGGTGTGTGCTGCTGCTGTACTGTCAGCTAAGGAGCTATAGCATTGTTATAGTGTCTTGAATTGGCTCCTTAACTCTATTTGGCTCAGAGGGGAACCTCCCCCAAACCTCTGACACACATTTTTACAGAGCTTTGTTGAGCAAGTGAGGAAGGATGGAGGGGTGGGGGGTGGTTCCCCACATAAATCACAGGAACATGCACACAGACACATTATGTGCACATGTACTGCTGTGTCAATACCTGAGCCTGGGTGTTTTATTTAGTTTTCAATGGTTTGGAAAAAAAAAACTTTGATAAGAGAGCTGAGGGGTGGAAGGAAACATATGGGAATGGATACACTTATTACAGGAGAACAGTATTTAAAGCCAAAATAATGCCAGTTGTGGATAACTTTCTTACCTGCTTGCAAAACATTGTGCCTCTACCGTAACTGATCATTTGTTTAACAAAAGCAGATACTTCTGTCCCTTTGGTGCATATGTGCCTTGCATTTCACTGGTGTAGGAAGAAAAGCTGTCTTAGTTATATATCATTCCAACATTTTGGCATGTTGAAAAATTGCATTGCATGAGTTAAATTCTCAGGGGGAAAATATGAATCACATGCTACAGTATCAACGTGTTACCCAATGACCCAATCATAACAACAGTCATTTTCAAATTACGCCATAACGAACCTCTATCTGCACTGATAAAAATTAACTTAACCTCTGGATGCTGATTGCTTGGAGTTGCTCCAACTGATGTCAGTCCTACCTACTTTCTGACTAATTCCACTTGGACCACTGAAGGAAGATAAAACTGCCCCCCCCTAGATGCTCAGATGTGGCCCAGAGTTGTGGGTGCCACTGGAAGTTGGATGCTGTCAATGTTTTACCACACTTTACAGTTCATAGCACTAGCCTTTTCAGGGTGTCAAACTCCAGTCCTTGTGGACCGATGTCCTGCAACTTTTAGATTTGTTCCTGGTTCAGCATACAGAATCAAATGGCTAGGTTACCTCCTCAGCATGGAGTCAAGTTCTTCAGAGTCCTGCTAATGAACTAATTATTTGATTCAGGTATGTTGAAGCAGAGAAACATCTAAGCGTTGCTGGACACCAGCCATCGACGACTGGAGTTGGACACCTGTGCTTTAGCACAGGTATCACAAGGGTGCTGGGGCTACAAGAGTTTGCTCAGTAGTGGATCAAGGTTTAACAACTCTGACAATGACAATCCCAAATCTGTCTGCAAATGGAGGAGGGTGGTCACTCTGCCATCAAGGGGCCAGAACCAGTAAGCTGGGAAAACTAAACAAGGAACCACATAGATATTATTCAACAGTGGTTACTCTTGTCTTGGTGCGGTACAAAAGAGTGAATTCCACGCACTTCATCCTAATATACACACAGAATACAAAAATGGGGGCACAGCAAATGTCAAAGACTCAATATTCCACCAAATTGCACTTCAGTTATTCACACTTAGGAAAATGTAATGTTTTTCGCTACGGCAAAATATATGCCAAGGTAAAAGATTATATAACAAGTACTTAAGTCAAAATTCAGAAGAAGTGTGTTAAATTCTAAGTAGATGTAGAAGCAGTTTTAACAATACAAGTTACAGAAGTAATCAATTTTCTTATCACTTGTCAGAATCTGGCTGTTAGGTTTTGGGTCTGAGTTCTGTTTATCTTTTTTGCCCTACCATGTTCTTAACTTGCTTTATTTTTCAGTTTACTCAGGCTTATTAGACTCATTCTGTATAGTTTTCTGTTACTTCCCTGCTCTCCATGCTCATTTGTGTTAATTAGTCATTCTCCCTCAGTTCTCCAGCATTCCCTATTCCACCGGCTGCACCCTATTCCCTCTTTGATTACCTCCTCAGTTCATTGGTCCATTTCTCCACTTCCTTCAGTATTTATTCTCTGTGGTTTTCATTGTTTGTCACCGGCTCCATTGTTTGCTGCCTGCTCCATGTCTGTTTGCATGGTCTGATTTCCCCTGTAAGTTTGTTTCTGTTTCTTCGCATTATTATTAAAGAGAAGCTCATCAACTCACCATGCTGCTCCCGAGCGTTCATCTGAAAGTTGGTCCTACAAAGACTCAGCTTTATACAACACTTCTATCAAACGGGTGGCATGTTTTGGCCAAATCCTATTGAGTCTGAGTTGACTGAAGAATCATCAGCATTGCACACTGGCACAAAACTTTAACCAGGCTGAGGTCTTAACATTTTATTGTTCATCGCAACACCTCTATTTTTTTTTTCTTTCAGTCATTCGGTTGCAGAATTCAGAATCAGCTTGGGATCATTGTCCTGTTCCTTGACCTAATTTGGGTCAAGCTCTCCTGTCAGACAAACTGATTCTAAAAGACTTAATGGTCAATGTTGTGACTAGTTGACTAGGGTGCCCATGTGGCTGCAAACATTTCCAAAATAATCAGCACTCCATGCTCTTGTTTGTTCAGATATAATTTGCAAAACTTTTTTTTTGAGAGGTTTTCTAATTGCCTCCTCTAAATCAGTCCTACTTGTCCTTTCCTTCTCTAATTGAACTCTAATCAACACAAACTTATACGTTTGGCTTTTTTGCCATATTTCGTAACATCACATTGTCTAAACTCAGGCTGAACTACCTGGGAGATTCTCTCATGGGAATAGTGGAAGCTGGAATGATGGATTCAAAATAGTTAATGGATGGCCTACCCCAGATTGATGAGATGCAACAATTGCAGATGTTGTTTGCCTGCTGCATTGCATTCACACATGCCTGAAAGCTACAAACAGGTAACATGCTAGAAGGCCTATTTTGTTAGAGATGTACATGCTTCCCCTAAGCTCACTTAATTAAGTGCATTTGAATAGCACCAGGCTGCTACATATCTTCTAAATTCATTTAAAATGTTGATGCTGTTGGTAATTTGTTAATTTGAGGCTGCAATCCAATTTCAGATGATTTTTTTGCGTGTCTCAATACATAAATCATGGTGCATATATTTCAGCATCATGACCAAGGTAAATGAAGATGATCTCATGACAGAGCTTGATGTCATCCATGCATGTTCACAGTCTTCTTTAAATTCTACCAGCATATATGCTACATTGCCTTTGGTCTATATAGGCTAATATGATGTAAAAGCACTTTCTTCATTCCCCCTGGACATCAAATAAGAAACAGAACGCTTTCTGCGCAGAGTTTTTCAAAAGAGAAAGAGAAAAGGAGGTGGAATAGGCACAGAGTCTGCAGAGATATCCATGAGGGCAAATCTGGACAAGATCAATGGGAGTGACACAGAGTGCAGAGAGTGCAGAAGGCAGCAGGAGATTCAAAGAAGGCCAATAAATAACATCCAAGTGAGACAGCAACTGCCTCCCCCTCAGCTATGGCCACCCCATTCCACGTCTAACCCCCTTGGCCCCAATGACTAGGCCCCCTTGATTACTGGGCTCTGAGAGGGAAGGGGGGGGGGATGATGGCTCCCGGCTGCACAATGCACTTCTCAAACATGGTCCTCGCCCACCCCTTACTTCCATTTGTTGAACATCTATCTTTCAGCATGTGCGTGAGTTTGTTTAGGGGGTGGGGGGATTAGCGGATGAAGGGTTGGGGGACGGGGATGGGGTATGTACATTCAATTCAGTTTATATAGCGCCAATTCACAACACATGTTGTCTCAAGGCACTTCACAAAAGTCAGGTACATACATTCCAATTAATCCTAACCATTGAACAGTGCAGTCAGAGTTAGTTATTTATTCAAACTGGATAAAACGTTTTTCTGTCTAAGGAAAGCCAGCAGATTGCATCGAGTCAAAGATTTGTAGCATTCACTCCTCCTGGATGAGCATGTAGAGACAGTGGACAGTCACTGGCGTTGACGTTGCAGCAATCCCTCATACTGAGCATGCATGTAGCGACAGTGGAGAGGAAAAACTCCCTTTTAACAGGAAGAAACCTCCAGCAGAACCAGGCTCAATGTGAGCGGCCATCTGCCACGACCGACTGGGGGTTAGAGAGAACAGAGCAGAGACACAAAGAGAACAAAGAAGCACTGATCCAGGAGTCCTTTCTATGGGAAGGAAAAGTAAATGTTAGTGGATGTAGCTCCTTTAGTTGTTTCATCTAGAAAGAAAGAACAGATAAACTCTGAGCCAGTTTTCAAGATTAAAGTCTGAAAAAGAGAGCACATATAATTACAGTAAAAGCTCAGTCAGTAGCTATGTCTAGGAGAGAGAAATGGTTAAACACTGAAAGACAGGGCCAAGTGGATCATCTGTAGAAGGTGAGCATTAAGTTGTTGCCAGCAGAAGCTTGGACGATGCCCCTCTCCAGGAAGGTGTCACAGGTAGACACATTAACTGGGGGCGCTTCCTATATTTTTTACATCATCTCCCTTCCAGCATAGACCCATCCCCCAGAACACCATGCTGTCTGCTGTCTTGCTCCCATTCGTAGACCACCATGCTCTGCACTGTGTATTCATTAATGCCACTGGGTGGTTTATACATTAGCCACCTTGAGTTTTGCTCCACAGATTCAAGCAGGAACAGTAAGACCATGAATTGGTAAATATGGACATTCTTCATTGTAGTTTTATATTATATTATGTGATAGACCAACATAACGTGGCAGGTAGCTGAAATGGAAGGAAAATGAAAATTAAGAAATACAGTCCACCAGTTTTATTTGAATCTTAGTATAAATGCAGCTGTTCTGTGAAGCTCTTAGAGAATTGTTAGAGAACATTAGTGAACAAATAGCATCATAAGGACCACAAAACATAGCAGACAGGTCAGGGATTAAGTTTTAGATAATGTTAAAGAAGGATTAGGTTATATAACATTACAGTATACCTTTCATACAGACCATCATCAGAAAAAGGAAAAAATATGGCACAATATCTTCTAAATTCACTTTAAAATGTTGATGCTGTTGGTAATTTGTTAATTTGAGGCTGCAATCCAATTTCAGAGGATTTTTTGATTTGTGTTGGTTAAACACAGGAAGTTGCAACAAAATACACTGGGATTTGTGGTTATCACTTGACAACATGTAAAAGGTTTAAGGGGAACAAGGAGTTTTGCAAGCAACTGTACAGGAGATCGCATTCTTTTAGAGCTCCCCATTTGATACTGTTATTTCCCTTAGATGATTTTAAACAAGTCCCATACAAATAAATACAAAATGCCTTTTCTTTCAGTGAGCAGTCAGATCATGAAATGAAATAATCTGTGACGTGGTGAAAGGCAACAAGCTGAAATGATTGAATTATAATAAATAATTTGTTGAATCTAGCTAGCTGACACTAGTCAGGTCATTTCAGTTCAGTTTATTTACATGGCACCAATTTACAACATATGTTGTCACAAGGCACTTTTCAAAAAAAGTCAATTCAATCTAATCATCCACAAGTACATACCTCCCAAACTAATCAGTTATCAGACAATGCAGTCAAATTCAGTTTAATATTCAAATTGGTTAAAGTTTTCTAGGAAACCCAGCAGATTGCATCGAGTCACTGACCTGCAGCGTTCTCTCCTTCTGGACGAGTATGTAGCGACAGTGGGATGTCACTTGGATTGTCATTGACTTTACAGCAATCTCTCATACTGAGCAAGCATGTAGTGACATCGAAATGGAAAACTCCCCTTTAACAGGATGAAATCTGCGGCATAACCAGGCTTAGTGTGAGCGGCCATCTGGCATGACCGACTGTGAAGACAGAGGAAGCACACAAAAGAACAGAAAGAAACACTGATCCAGAAGTACTTTCTATATTAAAGAAAAATAAAAAGTTAAAGTAGTAGCTCCTTTAGAGGTTTCATCTAGGAGAGAAATATAACTAAGCAGATAAGCTCTGATGCAGCTTTAAAGTCTATAGGATGGAAGAGAGCACATACATCGTATTAAAAGCTCACCCAGTAGCAATGTCTGAGAGACAAGATTAAACACTGAAAGACAGGGCCAAGTGTATATCATTTGTAGAAGGAGAACATCAAATTGTTGGTTGCAGAAGCTCAGCTGATGCCCTCCTCCAGAAGGGTGTCTCAGCTAAAGTGAAAGGCAGGCAGATGTAGTTTCTATGAAGAGAAAAAACATAGTTAGAACAAGAAGTAAGGGCTGCAGTAACAGTAAATGATGCAGCATTGGAGAGTAGTAGGATAACGTAGCAGAGTGATGAAAAGTGGTCATTATGTCCTCAAGCAGCTTAAGACTGGATAACCTAAGTCACTCTAACTATAAGCTTTATCAAAAAGGAAAGTTTTAAGCCTAGCCTTAAAAGTAGACAGGGTGTCTGCCTCACGGACTAAAACTGGGAGCTGGTTTCACAGGAGAGGAGCCTGATAACTAAAGGATCTGCCTCCCATTCTACTTCTAGAGACTCTAGGAACCACCAGTAAACCTGCAGTCTGAGAACGAAGTGCTCTGTTAGGAACATATGGAACAATCAGATCTCTGATGTATGATGGAGCTTGATTATCATAGGCTTTGTAAAATGTTCCTTTATTTATTCAGGTTAATTTTAAATTTTATTCTGGATTTAACAGGGAGCCAATCAAGAGAATCTAAAAGAGAAATATCTCCCTTTAATTTTCATCAGAACTCTTGCTGCAGCATTTTGAATCAGCTGAAGGCTTTTAACTGCATTTTGTGGACATCCTGATAGTAAAGAATTACAATAGTCCAGCCTTGAAGTAACAAATGCATGGACTAGTTTTTCAGCGTCACTCCTGGACAGGATATTTCTAATTATGGCAATATTCTGAAGGTGAAAGAAGGAAATTCTAAAAACCTGTTTAATATGGAATTTAAATTACATGTCCTGGTCAAAAATAGCACCAAGGGTTTTTACTTTCTTACTAGAAGTCAATTTAATGCCATCCAGATTAAATGACTGACTAAGCAAGGAGTTATCTGAATTTAAAAGCAGACAATTTAAAGCCATCCATGTTTTAATGTCCTCAAGGCATGCCTGTAGTCTGTCTAACTGTGGTTCAGTGTCCCAGGCACTGAACCCTGTGGTACTCCACAAGTAATCCTGTAGTGTGAAGAAGGTTTATTATTTGTATGAACAAACTGGAAGTAACAGGACAAGTACTGACACAAGTCCATTATCTGAGAACAATAAGAATATCATTAAT